>NC_140411.1:57015988-67015988 GCF_965140295.1 Lepidochelys olivacea | reverse complement strand
CTCAACCTTGCCAGGCAGGTAACATTTAGTGAATTCCTCTGTGGTATCTATCCTCTATCACTGGACACTCAGAGAAATTACCACGTTGGCTGCCTCCAAAGAGACAGCGAACACATCAACCTGATAATTTAGCTGAGGACCTACACTTTAATGTACAGCACTGAGATGATTTTATGGTAAACCCCCAAAGTATATTTATTAATAAAGACCAGACATTTAAGTGAGAGTAAGCAAGGATAATAGGGACAGAAATTGATTACAGCAAAAGTAAAACATGTTTTCCAGTGTCTAAAACTTAACAGATCACAATCCTGTTTTCAGGTAACTTCTCACAGTCAGCACCCTCAACCCACATGGCTGGGGATACCTTACAGAATCAGAAAGGGCCAGCCGCTTCGTCTCTTAAGTGGTGGATTCCTTTTGGCTTCTCCTTGTATTCCCTAAAGTCCATTGTCTTTGCCACCAGACCCAGAAAGACCCTCTGGGGTTCACACTCTGGTCCTGTTGGTTTTCCAGCAAACTGGGGTCCTCTTCTTGTTACCTCAATTACTCTGTTTACAATGTATGCAAATTTATTACCCACTGTCTGTGTATTACACAGTTTGACCTCAACAGACCAGGCAATATATATTTCTTTGCCTAGGACAAATATGTTTAGCAACTGCACTTTTGGATTGCTTGGACTAAATATATTTTAGTAACATATTTCCAGAACACCTACAGACATGACACAAGAATATTAATGATCAGAGTGCCACCAGTTTTCATATGATACCTTACACTAGGGTGACCAGATGTCCCGATTGTATAGGGACAGTCCTGATTTCTTCGTCTTTTTCTTTTATAGGCTCCTAATACCCTCCACCCCCGTCCCGATTTTTCACATTTGCAGTCTGGTCACCCTACCTTACACGATACTGTTTGTATAAATATTATGACATCAGTGTGTTATCTGAAGTGAGTTTGTCAGCCATGGTAACAGCTGTAGTTATAGACTGTTGCCAATGGACATTGAGGGACTCATACACAGTCGTTTTGGGTAGTTTTGTGTGATAAATCACTCAATCTTTCCAGCCCTGTTTCTGCTTTGTGTTACAGCTCCCCTGTTAAGTGCTGGCTAAACAGGAAGGAGAAAGCTTTTCCACATTAGCAGAATTGAGGCTGCCATAGTTTATGCTGGAAACCAGGGACAGAATTGGGGAAGTGCAAAGCCTATGTCCCATCTGTCCCTTTAATGGGATATCTAGCCCTTTGAGACCCTTTTTGCCCATAAGGGCAATGGGAATAATAACTACCTATCAGAGTAGTCATCTTTTGCTGTATAAAAAGGCGCTATAGAAATGAAAGGTATTATTATTTGTTACTTATTTTTATTATTAATTATTATCTATTATTATTACAAGGAGTGAGTAAGGATATGTTCCTAGGTAATGGGTATCAAATTGTTTTGGAGCATGCAGAATTGCTTTGTTCATTCAGCCATTAAAATTGCTCAATATTATGTCAGGGTTGTTGTGTTATTTAATTCAATGTTTATTTAGTTAGTTATTCATTCAAACTTCCCTTAGTATAATTTAATTCCATTTGCTTTGTGCTGGAGTTCACTAGGTTTTAGCATGCTAAACTTTTATTGTTTTATATTTGTCGATATCACATTTAATTCCCTCTGTGACAGACCCTTTAAAAATCAAATCTAAATCCCTTTTATGTTTTGCTGACTGCATGGCATTTATTCGGCATCTTTCATTTTTTGTCATCAGAAAATGTAAGTAGGCTACAGTTGTTCCTTGTTTGTGTAGATCATTTTTATAAGTTAAAACACACACACACACACACAGAGCAGCAGCAGGAGCCTTCTAAACACTAACCTGTGGACTTCAAATAATATTTCCTTTTGTCAGACATAGTTATATTTTTCACAAGAACTAGTTACTGTTTCCTGTTTTTCAACCTGTTCTCTAGTTATTCCCATGTCCTGCCCTGAATCCTTGCTGCTGCTTTGAGATTAAGTAGGAACATGTCACGAGGAATGTAACAAATGGCTTTCTGAAATTCCAAATATATTATGTCATATGCGCTGCCCTTAGCAACCTTGTCAGTACCCCTTTGTGTAAACTCCTCTCCCCCCAAAACACAACAAACAAACAAAAACATGGAAGGAAATGGTTAAAGACACAATTAATAGCTCTTTATTTTCAGGCAGTTGAGTCAGTGGGGCATCCACTCTTCCAAAAAGTTACCTTTCAAACACTGCATCCCCATTTGTATTTTAATTTGAAAGAGTATTTTTTTGGTTCTATTCTATTATGGTAAACTGGATGAGGTGGTATCCTTTAATGTGCTCAGTAATAACACTGGAATAGCCTTTTTGCAAATGCAGACCAATCAAATACACATATAAACATTTAATTGGCTGCAATCCCAGCAAATGCCCATCAGAACACCGCTGTTCCTTAATCAGAAGGCAGGAATGAGCTGTCATTTGTTGTTATTCACTCTGGGTTTGAAAACTACAGCTCCGAGGCAATGACACCGTCCTTTTCTTCTTGTGCGCCAACTAAGAAAGAGCAAGGAAAAGAGACGGAGCAGAGAAAGGACCCCATTCATGAATGCACAAGGCTATTTCTCAGCATTTGCTGCATTGTTTATGCCAACAAAAATTGCATAACTCCCATTTTCTGCACAAATTACATGTTTCTCTGCTTCATTGGACCCTTTTTATCGAGGACGTAAATGGAATTTTTGCATTAGGGGGAACAAAGATTGCCATTACTGCCAGCCCAAGCCTTATTATTAAAGCTGGATAAAACATTTGGCTTTCTCTGGGTTTTCAGAAAGAGGAAAAATAGAAGGATTTTTTTTCCATTTTCCCCTTTTTGTGAGTTTTCTGTGAAACAAATTGGAATTTTTCCGACCGAAGCTGTTCTAATTGCTTAATAAACAGTGAGGGTATGATCCATTTAAAAAAAAAACAAAAACCCTGTTACCCTGGGTCATGCAGAAGGCTGTTAATGGTCACTGCACAGATGACTGGCCTTTCCAAAGGAAAGGTTAGACTGTTGCACAAAGCCCAACGAAAACCTCTGCAGCTGCAGAGGGGAAGAAGAGCTCACGCAATCGGAACTTCCACTGCCCCAAGTGCTCGTTGGGCTCTGCCTGTTCGTCTCCTACCTGATTCTATAAGCAAACATTTTGAAAGGTGGCCTTGGGTTTTGGTGCCTGATTTGAGCCTGATGTTCTGCTAGTGCTGGCCACCTCAGAATTCCATTTGAAGTTGATGATAGTAATGAGTGCTCTATATTTCTGAAAATTAGGCCCCCTGGTGTCTCAAGTTGGGCGCTTCCAATTGAGGCACCCAAAATCAGAGGCTGCTTTTAGAAATTAGGTCATGCAAACTGCATGAATTATTGTAGCTCTCAGGTTAGACGAATCCCCAGTGTGCTACTCCTACTGAAAGAGAGAGATTTAATAATAATGGCAATCACATTAAATAGCCATATAAATATAGAGAAGCTTTGCTCATCGGTGATTATTAAGGAAAGGACATTTTGAGTGTGTGTGTGAATGTGTGTGAGAGTATGAACTCTTGACCTGTGTTGCTGGAGATAAGGGTAAGGGATCCCACTCTCCATTCCTCTTGTGGGAAGGCTGCTTTACATTTCCTCCAAAACCTTCATGTTTCCATTTTGTTTGGAGGCGATGTGTATTTGTTAGTCTGATGTACCTCTCTCCTGCCTGACACCTTAGGGAGATAACATTTTAAGGCCACATCACCCCTTTAAAAAAAATATTCCCTAACCAAAAAAATCCACAATAGAAGCAGAGCAAGCAAGCAGGTTTGCAAGGCAGCATTAGTACTCAAGATGGATGCCAGCATTATGCCTATTACAGGTATAGAACTTTCTGTCCTCTCCTCCAGCTAATCAGAGCCACTAGCCCCTATTCCTCACAAATATTTTCGTTGCAGTACTCCCTCAAATGGAACGACACCTCTTCTCTTTCCTGCTAGTCTGCAGTGCACACAGCTGCATTCAAAAGCACACAAATTACCCATTAAGGTCATTTTTATGATTAGCTTCTGCTAGCTTGGGTGGGGGTGCATTATGTATTATCTGCTGTGAATCACTCTGTCCCTTTGGTGTCTTCTCAAGAAATATTATCTTGGAATTACTACATTTCATTCACTGCTGTAGTAGGAGAAGAAAAAAAACCTAATTATTCTGACAATTTTATCTAAGGCTTGCAGATTTATGTATGAAGGATATAAAATAATATATTGATGAGTAATGCTGCAGAAGTACATTTTTGTAACTATCATATGGAAGGGTTCTTTTGACACACACACATGTAATTCTTCTAGTGACTGATAAATGTAAAACCAGCCTTACTTCAGGAATCTGTGTTTCTATACAAGCACATGCTCAGGACTCCTCAACTAACTGGAAAATCATAAGCCTGCTGTTGGAGATGTGTGAAAGTCTAAAGTCTAGAGTTTAGGTTTGATATAGAGGCTTATATGAAATTTTTATAAATTTTGCACATCACTCTACACAAACGTGATGCCTAACTCAAAACGGGTCCCCTTCTTCTTCCTTGCCTGGTGAGGCTCTTTCATAGATTCATAGATATTTAGGTCAGAAGGGACCATTATGATCATCTAGTCTGACCTCCTGCACAACACAGGCCACAGAATTTCACCCACCACTCCTGCAAAAAACCTCACACCTATATCTGTGCTACTGAAGTCCTCAAATTGTAGTTTAAAGACTTCAAGGAGCAGAGAATCCTCCAGAAAGTGACCCATGCCCCATGGTACAGAGGAAGGCAAAAAACCTCCAGGGCCTCTTCCAATCTGCCCTGGAAGAAAATTCCTTCCCGACCCCAAATATGGCGATCAGCTAAACCCTGAGCATATGGGCAAGATTCATCAGCCAGATACTACAGAAAATTCTTTCCTGGGTAACTCAGATCCCACCCCATCTAATATCTCATCACAGGCCATTGGGCCTATTTTCCATGAATATTTAATTACCAAAACCATGTTATCCCATCACACCATCTCCTCCATAAACTTATCGAGTTTAATCTTAAAGCCAGATAGATCTTTTGCCCCCACTGCTTCCCTTGGAAGGCTATTCCAAAACTTCACTCCTCTGATGGTTAGAAACCTTCATCTAATTTCTAGTCTAAATTTCCTGGTGGCCAGTTTATATCCATTTGTTCTTGTGTCCACACTGGTACTGAGCTTAAATAATTCCTCTCCCTCTCCGGTATTTATCCGTCTGATATATTTATAGAGAGCAATCATATCTCCCCTCAACCTTCTCTTAGTTAGGCTAAACAAGCCAAGCTCCCTGAGTCTCCTTTCATAAGACAAGTTTTCCATTCCTCGGATCATCCTAGTAGCCCTTCTCTGTACCTGTTCTCTTTGGAGGGAAAGCTTAGCGAACCTGTATTCCCTCTTCCACGTCTTTAGGGATACAGGATTGAATGATCCTGTATGCTTTTTTTATTTTGAAGGGAAGGCCAATAGAGACAGTTTTACCACTTCCCATAAAAGTGGGACTCGGGCCAAATCTTCCGAACCTGGGAACTAATTTGGTCTTATTAAAAAATGTTCATATATGCAGAGGTCAATGATGCAAAATCCCATATTAGCATACACCAGGAAGGTCCCTGAAAAGTAAAATTGGTAACCCCCCCCCCAAATTACTGAAACGTTGACAAACATTTTTAATGTGCACTTTCAAAAGTAGATATTTTCACATGCAAGTACTCATGTATATGTTGTCATCATTCCTCAGTAGGTCACAGCTGAGGATGCCAAATTAAGGACAAACTGCTGACATAATTATCATGCACATTGTGTAAAGAGTTGTCACTTTGGATGGGCTATCACCAGCAGGAGAGTGAATTTGTGGGGGGGGGGGGTGGAGGGTGAGAAAACCTGGATTTGTGCTGGAAATGGCCCACCTGATGATCACTTTAGATAAGCTATTACCAGCTGGACAATGGGGTGGGAGGAGGTATTTTTTCATATTCTCTGTGTATATATAAAGTCTGCTGCAGTTTCCACGGCATACATCTGATGAAGTGAGCTGTAGTTCACGAAAGCTCATGCTCAAATAAATTGGTTAGTCTCTAAGGTGCCACAAGTACTCCTTTTCTTTTTGCGAATACAGACTAACGCGGCTGTTACTCTGAAACCTTTTGAAAATGTAGTACTCATAGCTCTTAAATGCTTCCTTTTAGGTCGGGTACTATCTTAACCAATTGTATTGTTTTTGTGATTAGTATCTGTACTAAACAGAACATTTTCAATGCCTGTAGATCTGTCTTACCAATGGAGTATGTCCCCAGAGAGACTCTAAGGGCTGAAAGATGAAACCAACATAGAATAAGAGGTTAAATTTTAATTCTCATTAAAATCATTATCATAGGATGGAGGATTGTTGTGCTGTTTTTTTTTCCTCCCTTTCCATTACATTCTTTGTAGACTTAAAAACATAATTCAGGCCATTTCCATGCAAATTATACTTTTCCAGAATTCATTAAATGCTCTTTACTGAGACCATAACTGGACTCTCTCCTCTCAAATTACCTATGTGGAATATTGAAAGGGTCAAAACAGTTCAGCATGCTACTGTATTTCACAGAATAGAAAAGTAGTCAGATTGTTGTGATTTCTCATTCTTGTAATAAGGAATGGTAACAAGAAAAGAAAATGGCTGAAAAGGGTTTTGTTCCTGTGTGTCAAATACAATAATTAGAATAAGAAATGATACAAATTAACCCATTCTCATTACACTCCCTGTATGATAATTCCATGGTCCTTTTCTGATTCTGTACTCTTGCTAAGCACATTTACAACTCATCAATGCAGCAGATCTGCTAGCAGTGAATGCTTGATTCACTCCAATTTATGTCTTCTTTTTAGCTGGGGAATCCATTGTGTGAGCTAATAGCATGTTTCCCATTTGAAATGACTGCAGATCTCTTCACATTTGGATACACTGCAGGTATTGTCATACTTTTTTTAATGTGTCACATAATTGTTGCATTACACTATGATGTGCAAGCAGAAGAAAGCAAATTTTCAACATGAAATTAAACACTATGGGCTGTACTGTACTCTGCTGCTGCAGATATATGGAAGCCTTTTTTCTCCCAGAATAGGGGCTGGGTACAATTGAGGTCTTTGTGCTCACCTGAATGTGAGGAGTGCACAACGCTGTCACCACTATCCCCCCACAGGAGTAAGGATGGGTTGTCAGGAGATAGGGCGATGGCAAAAAAAGTGGAGGAGTGCACCCTTTTAAGAGGTGATTAAATAGCCATGCTTCCACTGTGTCCTGGAGTTCCCACAAAGATGGATACATTTTTACACCACACCTATATCAATAAAGAACAATTCAGTTGTAAAAACTGAGTCTGAGAGCTTAGTACTCTCTCCTGGTGTCAGCATTTTGGGTAGAAGTTGAGGCAAAGCTATATTTTTGTGGATGTTTGCTGTGTCCCTCATTCCTTGGGTTGGAACAGTGAGCAAAACCCTTGATCCACTGAATTCGAGAAGAGTTTTGCCATTGACCTCAATGGGGTCAGGAGTTCTTCAGAAGGTTTAGCCCTGCTGAGGGAGAATGGACTCTGCACCATGTTTGAACAATCCCAGCAGGCTGAGTTAGGAGATGCATTGGTCGCAACACAGAGAGCCATGACAGGAAGGGTCAGCTGATGTAACATGATGTCTTTGTGATGAAGGGGAATGGGTAAATAAGGAGAGACTGACAGACCACATGCATGTCCATGCACACAAAATGTAGGTTGAAATTCAGTACTTGACTCAGAGTTACAACATCCTTGTGTCTTCTCATTCTACTAAGTTTCTGTAGGGATCAAAGGAATTAGAGACTGACAAAGACTTAGGTGTCCTATGTTGCATCCCCCTGTGTCAGGACCCCAGTGTTGAACAAAGACCTGCCAGATCCTCAGGTAGCATCTTAGCTGCTTCACCACAGCAGTGCATTGAACTGCTGCCCAGACCAACAGCCTTTGTGCTAAAGGCCTACAGACCCACAGCAACCATGACCCTGACCCCTGATTGGATGGACAGGCAGCATTTTCAGTAGGTACCTGAACAATATAAAGACTTATCAGGAAGAGGAAACTGTTGGCTGGTTGTTGGCTAGACTGCCTTGCTGTGCTGCTTTGCTAGAACCTGCCTCGTTTCCACTCTACCTTGTCTGACCCTTCCTTGCCCCGTCACCCAATCTTGGCTCCCTAATCCTCTGACCTGGGCCCTTGGATTGGATCTTCTGGCTACTGAACCCTGTGAGAACTCTGACCATTGCCTGAACTACCTCTGCTGCCAATTGGCCTTCCAGCTGCCTAACCACCTGCACACACTTGACTACTGCTCTGTACTGCCCCCCAGCCTGCCTTGGCCACTGCGGACAACACCCTGCTAGTGTAGCATTGTTCACTGTATGATGTTTTCTAGTTCCCTGATATACTCCCGTTTTAAAACTTCACAGCAGTGGATTTTGCTTTGGGGCATATGGGACAAATTTGTTCTTGGTGTAACTCCACTGAGGTCACAGATAGAAACAGAAAGTGGAAAGCACTTAGTTGAGCTTTTCAAAACTCACAGCATATAGTTTTAGTTTAGTTATAAAAAACTTACTGAAGATGTAGCAGGAGGAAAGTGTTCTTATGTTACCTTAACTGGTTTGACACTATTTAAAAATATTCTCACTTTCTTTGTGGTTAGTTTATTGCTATTAAAAAAATCCCTGTGAATTTAATATTTATGAAAGATGCAGGATTAACAGACAGCAGAAGATCTAGGTTCCTCACAGTACCTCTCCAATGTGCTTCAACACTGACTTGGAAGAAACCAGTATAGATATAGGGCCAGACTGCTTTCTGTTACACCAATATAATTGTGGAGTAACACTAATGACTTTAATGGAGTTACTGTGGTATTTCACCAGGATTACTGAGAAGACACTTGGACTGCTGATCACAAGCCTATCAGTCTAGCATAGGGATCGGCAACCTTTGGTACGCGGCCCATCAGGAAAAGCCACTGGTGGGCTGGGATGGTTTGTTTACCTGCAGTGTCTGCAGGTTAGACCGATCACAGCTTCCACTGGCCTCGCTTTGTCGTTCCAGGCCAATTGGTGCTCCAGGAAGTGGCACAGGCCGAGAGATGTGCTGGCCACCGCTTCCCACAGCCCCCATTGGCCTGGAACGATGAACCGCGGCCAGTGGGAGCTGCGATCCGCCGAACCTGCGGACGCTGCAGGTAAACAAACTGCCCCAGCCCATCAGCGGATTTCCCTGATGGGCCACATGCCAAAAGTTGCCGATCCCCAGTCTAGCAGATACTTCCAACAAACTAATGGAACCTTCAGTGGTGTATTCCTAGTTGTAGTGTATGTGCAGATGACAGGTTGAACCTGAATTAATTGTCTTATCCTATTCCTATTAAAGTAAACAGCAACATTCCTATTCACTTCAATGGTTGAGGCTTCATCTTTGAGAACACTTAAGTTCATTCTATACACATCAAACAGATCAGCAGTAACTGAAAATTGCAACCATCTGATGGTAGCAACTTTCAGTTACTGCTCGTCTGAGCTAGATTTCAACTAGTAACCTCAAAGAGAGAGGCTCTGTGTTTGCAGTTTCAATTTCCTGTGCCACCCAAGGTCCCCTTTTTATTTTTAATGTGAATATTAAAAAGCCAAAAAAAGAACAATCTGTCATGGATGTGTATGATAATTGACATAATAGACCCTAACAGCTAATGTGGAGTGTAATAGACCATGACAGCTTCACTGGAGCTTACTCAAATGTTCAAAGAGGATTTTATGGACACAAATACTTACTATACCTTTTGGTATTTCATTGTTTTTTATGGATTTATAATGTAAACAACAACTGATTGATACACAGTAGCATTCTTCAAAGTATCACAGGGCACTTCACAAGAAAACAATTAAAACAGTCAACATTTTTAAACCACTAGCAAGCAGATGTCTGACAATGAGTTGTTCCAAAATTTGATAAATTTAGAAGACTATTGGTGGTCTCCTCATTTGCATAGACTCAATAGCTATATCGTAGGTATGATGCTGTGGTGAATTTGAAGGACAAGGTAATTGCTACAGGCACAAACTGTGGGAGTCTGAGAATGGCAAGATTCCCTGTTTCTTTTTACCCATCACCTAGCATGGGACTCAGACTAGGTGGTATAAACTCTCATCACCAAACACTATCCTAAGATAGGTAGAGTAACATGTAATTCAAGCTTCTGTCATCACTAAGAATAGGGTGGCTTCCTGTGCCGTGATCAAAAAAACCCTAAGGAGCCAAAAGACGTGGTGTCACCAGTCAAAAAAGGAAGTTTGTTCTGTCAGAGGGAGAAAGATGTATTTCTCACCTTGCAATGCCAACATAGGTACGAATCTGCATGAGAGGTGGGGCAGAAGCTCACAAATTCCCCCCCAAAAGAGGCTTTTAATACTGCTTCGGGGGCTGATTCATGATTACTGAATGCTTAGGGATGGCAATGCTAGTGCACAGAGGAGGAAAGCATGAGGTCTTCAGTAGAATTCACCAGCATATTAAAAAAAAAAAAAAAGAAAAGAGGACTAACACAGCCATGAATCATACCCTAGACGCTATGGCCCGGCACAGTGGTCCTCAGTTTGCAAGACGTTTCTTTGGTTTTAAAAGCTGCCATAACCTTGGATGTCTCAGAAACAGGAGGTGAGATCCTGGAAAAGGGAAACAAAATGGTTATTTTGTGAAATTGGCAAAACGCAGGTTTGGAAAAAGGCAGGGTGTTGCTGCTGCACAATTCTCCCACAGCAGAATTAGGAATGAGTAGTGGTGTTATTGAATGATTAGAACAGCAGAAGTCATGATTTCTGAGCACCATTGAGAGCTCTGCCATTGGCTTGCTGTGTGACCTGTGGGAAGCCATTTAACATCCAGTTACCTGCACTTGTCTAATACTTATTCCCCTAACAGGGGTGTTCTTAGATTGAATGTATTTTATGTACTTTGAAATCCTCTGAAAGGAACTACAGACATGTTATTAATTACTGCTATTATCATTTTGGTAGAAAGAACATTTTGATACTTTGCCTCTAACCATCTAATTCCAGATCAAATAGATCTCCGATCAGGAAAGAAAGCAAGTATTTGCTTGTGACACAAATTATGGAACAAATTCAAAGCAAGGGCTCAGACAGTAAAATTATTTAGGAGATCAGTGGACGGAAGATTGGAGGAAATGAAAAAAAATGAAAATAACTAAGCTTCATATTTACATCACAATAGGTTTGTCAACCAGTGATCAAACATTTTACTATACATCAGTCTCAGTTAATCAGAAAATAGTACAGCTCATTCAAGCTTTCAGGTGACACCACTGCTCCCTGACCTAAATTAACTACCTGAGAAATCATTTAGACACAAGTCCTGTAATATAAATACAGTTTGAGCACAAGGCACTGGGTTCTTCCCCCTTCCCTGAGCCCCACGCCCTGCGTGCACACACACTTTTGCTGGGTGAAGAAATGGCTCACAGCACTCAAGTAATGAAATCTGGGATCACTGAGGAAAATGGCAAAACTCCCACGGACATCAACGAGATCAGGATTTCACTCATGATTGCCAGAGTCATGCATGGACTCTCTGAATCTTTCCCAGTGGCATCACATGGCTTCTTCTGTCTTCAGGAGCTTCTGCACCTGTGTGGTAACTGGGCTGGATTTGGCCCATATTTAACAGGTACAATATTTAGGTTAATGTGCCTAATAGTAGACAATCTTTCTTTTCTTTGTTATATTAAACACACACACCTATACACACACATACAAACTGATGCCTTTTCTTTAAAGGTAAATTCCCTATAGTACCACTTATTTTTCTACTTTTACCATCACTAGCAATTGACGGGAACAGCGGGTATTGCTTTAACTACAATATACAACATCAAATCAATGTATGGGACGGACATCCTCACAGAAAAGTATTAGATACTATAGCAGGTTCTATTGCCCCTGTAAGATACTCTCACAGGTTCTCCTACTTTGTGTGTAGAGACCTGGTCTGTAGAGAAGCACTGACATTCTTTTCCCCAGAGACCTCAAAGCTGTTAGCTGGAACAATAAGTTTATCTTACAAAGAACTATTCTTACAACTTTTCCATAGTAAAACATTGTCAGAGATGATCCCAAGCAGTTGGAAGACAGGATCCAACAGTGTTTTTTTAATGAGCAGTGGAGTACATTTTGGCACATGAACTTCAATGCTGCCCTCTTCCTTAGGAATTAGAAAGCAATAACAGAAGATCAGCCCTTGCTTTCCCACTGGCAATAATTGTGTTTTGTTGCTCCTTCAGGATAGTGATAGCCTCTGATGTTTTAATATTAACAGCTTTATTCTGATGAGTTCACAGCTCCATCTATTAGTATTAATTAGTTATCTAGCAGCATGGTGGATTGACAGATCTTAACACCCCTCTCCCCAGGGGTTAATATCAATTAATGCAGAAGAAGAAAAAAAGAGAGCGGAGGAGGATGAAACTTGCACTTGCGTAGTCTCTTATCCCTTGCCTCCCCCCTTTGTGTTTTCTTTTTTTTCTGCTAGGAATTATGTACAATTGAATTTCATGACTCAACAGTCACAATAATAAAAAAAAAGCTCTTACAAAATATAGGTTAAGAGAAATGAAGAGGTCACAGCTCATCTCATCTCATACGGCTAATTAGTGGACTTCGTGTCTGTGATGAGCACACAACGACTGTTTGCTGCCAACCACTAGAGGATGTGGTTTATATCTTCTTATTGTGACCTATGCCACAAAATGGTAAACCAAAGCATATCGATTATCAAAGTAAAAAATTAACTTCAGCTGCAAAATGTTGGGCTTCCTTCAATTTCTGGTATTGTACTCCCACAGCTGTTCTAAAGCACTGGGCTCTAGTATCAGCTGTCACAACCTACATAAGATTATTCCTCATGTGTCCTGGATGTCCCCAACAGGGGGAAGAAAAAAAAAATGGTACCAGAGTATTCAAAGATCCCAGAAACAAAGGATGAGCAGGACAATCATGATTTAGAGTCTAAACCTGCTCTCAGTGAAGTCAGCAGGAAATCCCACACCTTTTCAAAGCATTCTGGTACAAACACCAGGTGGCAAAAACATTTGGAGAAAGAGGGCTAATAGCCTTTTTAGGCAGGCTTTCAAAACATATTTTTTGCTATTCCTCCTCCCCCAAACGTAAACACTTCCTGTCCAACATGAATATGTAGTTAGGTATTGTGCACCGCTGGCCTAAGGCTTAGGGGAGGATGGGTGAACCTTTTGGAGATACTGCAAAATAAAATGACTAATTTTGCTCAGATTGTGTGTGTGTGTGTGTGTGTGTGTGAGAGAGAGAGAGAGAGAGAGATGTTATAGATCCCTTAATCCTCCTGGTGTAGAATCTGGGTCTGAGTCTTTTCTTATTCTCTAGACCTGCAATTGGCTTACATTGGATTAGCGGGGTTGTGAATTCCAGACTTCATAATTCTAGTGTTACTGAATCAGAGTCTGGTAACCACTGTATTTGAAAGGTAGTAAGACCAGCTGTGATTTAGAGTCAAGTATTCAGAGGCTTTAAGGGACAGATTTTTAAAGGTATGTAGATGCCTAATGAAGGAGGTAGGCATGTAGTGATATTTTCAAGAGCATCTAAGTACTTACCTTCCTTTGACATCAATAGGAGATAGACACCTAGCAGATTTTGAAAATCCCAGTAGGTGCCTTTTTGCTTCAATAGGCACCTAAATACCTTTTTGAAATGTGGTACTGAAGGCCAAGTCTTACAATATGTTGAACACCCTCTCCATTTCCAATAAAGTCAATTAGAATTAAGAGTGTTCAGTACCTCCCAAGACTGGGCTCTAAATGAGGGAAAATGTTTTGCACACCTCCAGACTGAAGGCTCACACACTGTTTATGTGTATGTGTGTGTGTGCAAACAAACTGCCAGAACAGCTTACCTGCACATTATGCGTTTCTTTTTCTGTTTGGTGTTTCTGTAGGGGCAACATTTAGGAACTAGGAAAGTAAAGAATCATTAATTCATGGCTGAGCCAGTGACATATGTTGCACAGTTTGATATCCCATAGGTGCGTTGCCCCTGAATCCCAACTACAGAAACTTCAGAGAATTCTGTGCCTAATACTTAAGATTTCTTATGGATGGTGAGCTGATCACATGGCTGTACATTAGTTTCAAGATAAACATGTAGGGAACACTTGTTACAGCCCCATCTACTGCTATTAGAAGGTGTGAATATTGTCTTGGAACACTTTCCCCTAGAACACCAGTTCTTACATGCACCTCTCTAAAGCGGCTGCATGATATGCCAGATGCTCTCAGCAGCACTAGAGAGCTGCATTTAAAGGTTCAAAATGGAAGTTTTCAGCGCTACTTTTGTACCGTAAGTTACAACTGTGCTTAATTTAGGTATACTTCTGCTATATATTTTCATTACTTCTAGCAGAAGCAAAAGGGATTTTATAGTCCAGATCATCAGCTGGTATAAATCAGGAAGTCAACAGAGCTATGCTGATTTACACCAGCTGAGGACCTTGCATTATATTTGTTAGTTATGGGCCTCTTTCTGCCACTCAGCACCTTACTCTGTGAATTGTATTACAGATTTTGATATATGACAACTTGTGAAGAAGAGTACTACTCCACATGCGTAGAGAAACTCTCTCTCCTTCCCACTCCACACATTTTCTTTTAGGTACTTAATTGGTACATAACTGACTTTTTTTTCAGATCTCTTCAGCTCATACCTAGATTTATCATATAAGCGTTAGGTTTTTATCATAATGTATTTTGAAGATGTTATGTACTGCAATTGGGTTAGATGCAGTTATTTGAGTGATAAAACTATATTTTAGAGGCTTATAAATCAAACTTTTAAGATACAACATTATCCAAACTCTTTCTTGAACATATTTTTCATCAGTAAGAATGGGTATTATTTTTTTTTTTTCAGTCTTAGCTGTCAAAAATACAGTGATGCAAACTAGTCAGATAACTAGGTCATTTTTGTCAACCAACTTATTTTTCATTTATTTTTTATTTTTAATCTCCTAACTGCAGAGTATAGCTGTTGGGCTTTTGTAATGTTTTATGTATAAAGTTGATATACATCAATTATTTCAGCAGAAAACATACTTAATGCTAAGCTGATTGCAAAGTATTGCTTACCTTGCCAGAAGACAAAAAAAAAAAAAAGCTTTAAAGTTGGGCAGTTCTTTAAGGAATTATCAAGAGCCAACAAGGATTAATATCTATTCAAAAATATGGAAATAAACTTAGCCTCATCCTGAGAAAGATACATAAGCTAGTTTCAGAACATGAACAAACCACTACTCCTGTGTAAAAAGGAGTGAAGAAGTGGCAAATCAGACCAGAGCATATTATAGTTAACAAAATCATTAATAGCTCAAAATAGCTCATTACAAATAAGTCATAAACATTATATATTACATTTATTTATATTTTCCATGTCAGCACTATCATTTTTATTTGTTTTGAATTTATGGGCATTGTTGGGATGACTGGCTTCAGTGGGAGCTAAGCAGATCAGGGGAAAGAAATCAAGCTTAATAGAAGTTAGATGTAGAGCTGAGGTGGACAGAAAGTCCCTGTCACTGGTACCCAACTGGTCTCAAACACATATAGCCTCATCACTGCAAAAAAAAATGTTTTGAAGAAAATACAAGTTTGAATTAAGTCAAAATGGCCCCATGCTCCCTTCCATAAGAGAATGGGAATAAAACACACAAATGTGGTTGGGTACTGTCAGATCTGGAGAAGAAATTGTGTGGAAGCATGTATCCCTTACCTCTGATCTCTGCAGAAGCTCCTCTACCAGGGCTTCATGGATGGAGAGGAGGCCAAGCAGGGGGATGCTGCCCATGCTCCATCATATTTTACCTCCACAATAATGGTCAGGCAAATCAAAGTAAGTTATGGTAAAGTCTACAGCAACTTGTGCAGATTCTTACTCCATGGCATAAAATGTGTAGAATTCCAGGAAATGTGCTGCCAAGGAAAGGCAGGGAAATGGGGAAGTGGAGAGCAGGTGACAAAGCAGAAGCGAGAAGCCAGTGCCCAGTTGAAACTTGTGTATAAGTAATCCCTCACACATTTCAAACAGGATCAGCAGGTTTAGACTCAGATCTTGCCATGTGTTAACAAAAGGAGGCCTAAAATATGATTTTTTTTCTCCCTGCCTGCATTACAAATACACCATTCAGATCTAGTGTATAGTCCTATAGGGATAGGACAGAGGCCATCTTGTGAATCCATGTTGACCACTTTCAATGCAATGCAAAAGTCAATAAAGCACCATGAATCTGAGAAAGAGTAGAAGGTAATGTGAAGTGACATAAGCCTCCCTAAAATTTCTTTGTAATGAATATTTAAACAGACCCAGAGGCTGACCTACAATTAATATGGATCGATGCAATATGCCATGTAAAATTATATGAAATCTTCAACGGCCCAGAGATTCAGATAGTCACTTCTGTTTACAAGTATTACAAATATGGATTTAAAATATGATTTTTAAACAATTTTAGTACTCTTGGAAGATTCATTACTGATCATCTTCAAGATTTACCAGAAGAGCTTTGGGAGAATTGCTGACGTCCACACTGTATATTTCCTTTTCGAGGGTAAAGAAAATATGGTGGTGATCCAAGTTGACAGAAGAGAGGTATTTTTAGTGGAAATCCAGACTGGAAGAATAGATATGTTTTCTTTAGTCACTATATAGTAAAACTGTTAAAAAGGAGAGTTAATGTCAGAAAGATCCATATTTATTCACATTTACAATTGAAGTTGGCTGCATATACTGTTGTAACCAGCTGTCATCATTGTCAAGGACATCGAGATATGTGTTTCCGTAAAATATGTAGTGATTCAAATCCAGGAATCCTGTATAGCAGCTGAGACCTTTCAAAGGTTCCTAGTGTGTCACTATTTAGAAATTTGAATCTATTTATCTGCAATAGAAACACACTTGCAATGAGAACTCAAAGTTCATTGATACAATTTTTTACAGTTGGGATATGAAAGTCCGTTAGAACTGTATGGTCATTCAAGCCACTGGGAAAATGGACATTGTAGTGTAGGTACATGAGATTTGTTTAAGCCTTGGGAACAAATACAAGGATTTATTTTTGATACTGAAACACTTTCATTTTAAATGACAAGAACAGAGAAAAAAAGTCCAAAATCCTTTATGGAATAATTATACATATTAGACAAACATTTAAGACTACACAATCTTTCATTCATTCATTAGAGTGAACTTTCTCTTTTCAGCAGGCAGTATCTGTGCATTCTATTTCAATTACAATATAAAGGAGTACATCAAATCATTCCTGCTTACATAGACAAGGCCACCTAGTGGCTTCTGTATGCCTATTGCACTCTATCCTGGCACAACTGCTCTAGGCTTTGATTAGCTTTATCTTACTTGCAAGAGGCACCCCATAAAGAAAGAGACAGAGTGATAAGCTTTCCTGTGGTCTATGCAGATCTGGTGGAAACCAGCTCTATTCTGATCACTGGGTTACCTGGAATATAATTTTTAGAAATCAAGAAAGCTCTTATTGTTGGTCACCATATAGCTCCTCCTGAATACCACATCAAAACCACATGAATCTTCTGTCAGTTGACTTAGGCAAGGATTAAAAGGTTCTTCTTTTAATTCATTGAATTTGTAAATAATAAATTTTCTGGTAGATTTCTTTTCTTTTGTTACCTATGTGTGTGCCTGCTTAATGCTTTTCAGTTTATTTAACAGACCATCATAATTTCCATAAGCTCTTATTTATTTAGGCAGAAGAAAATTACAGGGTGTAAGGGTGGAGAATTGTTGTGGGGAGTGGGGAGGTAAATTTTCATATATGCCTGGTTTGCTGGTAATCAGTTTTATTGAATGGTATTGGTGCACTTTAGTTATATGTGGGTATCGCTTTTGACTTTAAATGATGTCAGGGCTGACTACAGCATATGGATAAACATCCTTTTTCATTGTGTGTGTGTGTGTGTGTATGTGTAAATCTAAAGAAATAAGAGTATTTTCCATGCACAATTATAGTGTGGTGCACAAATAAAATAATGATTAGCAGTCTGTTTTGGTATAACTGAGGCCTCTATGACATGGGATCTAATTATCATATAAAATTAGATCAGAGATTACTACAAAAATGGGTGTTCCCTTGTGAATAGGGGTTTGTGAAGTTAAGTGCTCATTTTCAAGAGCACTGAGCATCAAGAATCAAGGTGATATTTAAATGCTTATGTATCCATATATGATAACTAATAATAATCTTTAGTTACATCTATGAAAACGACCACTTAGGTTAATTAAATCATTATTATCTTCCAATAGATCAGTTGCAGAAGATACATTCAAAGTCTATAATTTCTGAACTTGTCTGGGTCTCTTAGTAAATACATAACCTACTAGAGGAGGGTTTACTTTTTTCTTACTGTTTTTATTACACTTCATACTGCTCCTTTTTTCCCTGTCAAATATATTAAAAATAAGATTAAAAGCCCATGCGTTTGAAACTGCAAATCCTTACTCACATGAGTAATCCCTCCTAAACTGATAATCAAAGGGATAATCCACGCTAAATTCAATGGGACAACTCATGTGAGTAGGAGTTTAAGGGCTCAGGACCTAAAATTATGGATAACATTAGTTGAGGTGTTCTGGGCTTTGATTCGTTCTATTTTTCATACACCGAGGAAAAAACCTTCCAGATATGTGAAGGAAGCAGTTTTATTGATTAAACAATTGAAACATTTGACCTATTAAAATGGTAGTAATGTATCTTGTATCTCTTAAAACTGCTTAATTTTAATTCCAATTTTTTCAAAAGCCTGATAATCAGTTTTTCCCCCTCATATTTATTCACAACATAAACCCCTCATCTAGGTTGAACTTAAAGGTCACAGAATAGAAGAAACTAATTGCAATGAACTAAGAACAACTTAAAATCATCACAATTAAAATACAGGAAAATGATCAAGTTCTATTATATGCTATATACTATTATAAAATAAAATAATTAAACCATTATACATGCATACTGTATTTCCAACTGGAAAATCTTAACCTTTTTGAAAGGATGTTAGAATAATGAAAAGCGTGAGAGTTTGTATAAACAAACTTACTTGGTCCATGGGAATTTGAAAGTTCAAAATAGCTTTAGATGTCAGATTTTAATTTGCAGCATGTCTACTCCTAATTAACCTAACTATGAAGCTCAACCAGAAAGTGAATGGGGGAGGAGGGAGGAGAGGGGAGGAGGTGAAGCATGTTTCCAGTATAACAGATAAATAGCTAGCTATTACCTAGGTGTTGTTTGTGGATAGCTTACCTCCTCAGAGATCTTTAAATGGGATTGTTTGGCAGTAATGAGTTTTCCGTCAGTGAGGAATTGCCTTTGCAAACATATACTGCGTTGAAATTCCCTATTTGCTTGAAGACTATATACACCTGTAATTGGTCTGTAAACTATAAAGATATAGTTTACAGGAGAAACCTAAAAAAGTAGTGTGCTCAGAAAAATTATGTTCTTATGGTCAGAATCTGTTTTTTGAAGGTTTCCTCTTTCTTAATGTCTCTTTCTTTAAGCTTTTAGAATCTTAAGGTTGAATGGAGTTTCACCATTAGTGGTGGGATTCAACCAGTTTCTTACTTCTGATAGACACAGTATGTCCTGGCCAAAATTACAGCTTTTATCATTTGAGTACAAAAGTGTTTTTTTCTGAGAATTTACAAGTAAGTTGGTTAATGAATGAATGACTCAACATTATTATTTTTTAAAAGTCCTTTAAGAAACGTCATATCTGGTTTCACGTCATTTGTTTGTCTTGAGTTATTTTAAGAACAGGATTTTATAGTTAAAACTAATTGAAATATTATGCATGGGTTACATTTGAATATAGATAGATAGATAGATACAGAGAGAAAGAGAGAGATTAATGGTATATTTTTCTCATTAGTCTTCATAAATGTAAGTTTCACCGTCAGCAAGCGCTGTTGAATAATGCCAGAAGAAAGAAATCTTTACATTTTAGGTTACAGAAATGCACAGTTTGGCACTTTAAATGTCACATTTCAAGGCAACTGAATCTGTACTTCCCTCTCGTGGTCCAGCAAAGGACCTCTTACTCTTCATGCTGCCCAGTTGTCACCCCTCTTGGACAGAGATGTGTGTCTCTTTCCCTCTTGACTGGAGTAACCCAATCCATACAGCTTCCTGCTTATGCTGTAAAATTTGACTGGAGTAACGCAATCCATACAGTTTCCTGCTTATGCTGTAAAATCCCCAGCAATATAGATTGCTTTAGCAGGCATGCTTTCCCTTCCTATCTCAGATGCTGTAAACAAAGTAACTGCCCACAGTTAAGTCACCACCCAGTTCTTTCTAAGAAAGCACATTTATTCTTATGGTAAAAGCATTACAGATAAAACATTAAAAACAGTAAAATAACTTGCACACATGATATTAACCTTACCCCCCATCTCTGGCAAATTATCAGTTCTTCAAACCCAACTAAGGTTCGGGCTTTTTCTGTGGTCATAAATTCATTACAGCCTCAGCTCAGAACAAGCACAGACATGAAACTGTGAAATCACTCTTTTTAACTAGATTGGGCCTCTGATCTTGTCTTCATGTTACAGGTGATCAACAGACAATGAGTTTCCACTCAGAGTGCTGCTTAAAAAGGTTGGTCCCAGAGCTGAGGAGTTGCCTTCCCCTCCTCCCACGTATTTCTAGGAACCTCTCATAACTTTGTTTCAAAGAGTCCTTGGAATCTCATAATACTCCCCAGGGCTTACATTAACTATGTCTCCTCCCCAGAAATATTACATACAATCCCACAATAATACATACACATTTGCATGCTTAGTACAATGAACTCCTGAAAATTAATTAAATAAGGCTGAACTTAATTCAGTAAAGTTTTTTTCCAGGAAGTTGCCATATCTGTCACACAAATAAACCTAACTTTGCCCTGTAGTGACACCAGGAGAGAGGGGCAAAAATGAAATCAAATCAAATGCCTCTTTAAAAATGAGCTTTATCTAAACTGTAACCACAAACACTAAAATACCCAAATCCTAGTCATACAGTTATCGAATAGTGTCTCTGTAGGGCAGAGTTAAGGTGATTTGGGTGCCTTAACAGTGTATTCCAAACTATAGCATGTTTGAATTTATCTTATGTGTAAGCAGGATCTGAATGAATTCTTCCCTGACAGCTAGCTGGGAGGAGGGGAGACTTTAGGTGTGTTCATGTCACATGTTTGGTCCTGCTCTGCTTAGATATCCAGCAGATAGAGCAATGTGTTGCTCAAAGTAATCAATTTTGGCTGGTGTTGGGTTACAAATCACTTTAGTACTGAATGCAGGGCTAGTGAAATGTTGTTACCATTTTTGTCATTATTGTATGAATAAAGGGGAGGAGAACTGTGCTTAACCTGTCCCAAATAAGGGGGTCACCCTCAGCGGAAAGGACCTCGTTAAGCCAGGGGCTTGAATGCCAGAGTCCTGTGAAAATAAGAGAGGTGGGGACAGGTGTCCCAGCCAGGAGGTCCTCCCCAGACTGGTTTAACCTGTTCCTCCCCACTGTTCAAAGAATGAGGTCAATAGGCTTCATTCGGAGCCTCTTTGTTATTTGAAATGCTCAATCAGAGCTGAAATCAGTTATGGTGGGACTGTGTTTCTGCACAGCCTGCTAAAAATCACAGAGAACTGAAATCACTTGAGATAGGGCAGTGTTTATGCCCAGCCTGCAAAGAGCTGAAAATTACAAGGAGACTCATGTGCAGAAGTCACAACAGAGAGGCAGGTGGCAACGGAAGGTGACTGACAGTCGGCTGTTAAACAAGTGGCTGACAAGGCAGTGAGCAGAACAAGCGGCTGGCAAGGCAACGAGGAACCATGGCTGGAGGGACAGTCAGCGGAGAGGAGCAGAGGCTGGCGGGATGGCCAGCAGAGAGAAGCAGTGACTGGAGGGGCAGGCAGCGAAGAGGAGTGGCTGGCAGGGCAACCAGCCAAAGCAAGTGGTCAGATAGAGGAGCAAGCAAGGTGCCTTCTTCCCCAGGAGGGAGGTGAACTCACACAGATGCACCTCTGAACCCTGGGTCCTCTCTGACCAAGGACAACCACTGTAAGAGGGGTATGGTAAGGGAACAGTCAAGGGCACAGAAAAATAACTTTTGGTTGTGGAACTCAAGAACATGAGACGGAAGGTACTGCCCCATGCACTCTGGGGTGTGTGTCCTGCTCATGGGTTTATGATTATGAATCCCACTGGTGGCATTTTCCCTAATTAATGTCGGGTGACTTCCCTCCTTTCATTAAAAGTTTCTTTTCTACACTCGGACTCTGTGCTTGTGAGTGGGGAAGTATTGCCTCTCAGAGGCAGCCAGGGGTAGTGTGTCATTTTTCCAGATTACTGGGTGGAGGCTCGAGCCAGTTCTGTGTTGTGTCAGTGGAAAGGAACCCCTAGACATTGAACCCGGCCCTGGTTGCTGCTGGCTCCACCTGGCAGACAGGTTACACATGTTTAACCTGAACTCTGGGAATTGCCTGGATTTATAATAGTTTTTGGAGGATAATTCTCACAACTGAGGCTCCTAGAGGCTACCACAATACAAATAATAAATAGTAATCCAGTCACTGTATTTTCCCCTAAATCACTGATATGTACTCTCAGCCATCTTAACTCTCCATCTCTTATCAAGGAATATTTATACAACAACTTTACTGAGACTCCAGGATCCCAAAGTGGTTTATAGATAGTGGGTCAAAGTCATTGCTGGCATAAGTGAACCCAACACGATTCCAATAAACAGGAATGTGCTTACTTATGACAAAGTTAAATATAGCCCAGCGTATACAAAGATCTCTGTACTCCAGTGAAAGGCATTCACTTCTGAGATGGAAATGTGGCACAATTGTACAAAGAGAATACACATACAAAGGGAAAGGAAGGAAAAGTATCCGAAAGAAAAAACAGATTGCGTTCAAGTAGATTATAAACATCTGTGTTTGAATTTGGACCAGCTTTAGATTCTTGAGAGAGCTGCTTTGGCATCTTTAATCATCTGATATGATAGTTTTTAGTTTTACAATTTTAAAAGCATTTAACATTCATATTTTTGTATGGTATTTCAGGCCAACAAACCAATTTAAGTAAGGCTTTGTTTGAATGTGATAGGCAGGGACTAGCCTTTGGACCTGATTCAGGAAAGCATTAAGGAAAGCATTAAAGCATTGTCTTATTACATGTCATTGACTTAAGCACACACTTAAAGTTAATTGTGCTTAAGGGTTATCTTGAATAGGGATGCTTTCCTGAATGGAGGCTTTAATTTGTACCTTATGTTGTATGGAGTGCATAACTGGGAATTAATATTGTTATTTCAAAAAAGACAAAAGAAAGGTAAAAACAATGAGTTGTTGGAGGGTTACAGTGGAAGGAGAAATGGCTCTGAGACCTACTGGAGGGTTAGAAATGGAAACAAAAACCAGAAAAGGGGAAATTTCCAAACCAAGAAGAAAATTCAGGCTCAGTTTGGTTCTGAGGATGGGCTTGTTCTCCTTACTTCCCCCAAAGCACTTTGTTCTTACCAAAGTTCTGAAGACCCTCTCTTCTATTCTCAGTATAATAAATGGCCCCATATATTTTAATGGAGATTTTCTGAGTATTCGTGGTGTGAAACAGTTTGAATTGCCTGGCCCATTTGTGGTAGATCATCAAATACCCCCTCTACCTGTAGTAAGGGAGTACCCTTCTGTTTTGAGCAATTATATTATAAACTTATTTGACATGTTCAATGTTCTGTTGACAGCAGTGCTAAACGACCTACAGGATCAGCACTGCTATATGACCCTGGGGATAAGCCTGGGGATAAGCATTGTCCTCTGCCTTTTATGTCAGGAATAAACTGAATCTGCTCCTAGATCCTTTCAGTAATGCATCACTACAGCACCTTACTTTGATGATGCATGATACCAATACATCATCAGAGGACTGTCAGTCAAAAGATGGCATCATCTAGGATACACAGATCTGGGAACAGATTCAGTTTAATTACAGGACAGAAGGTGTCCTGATGTTCCTTAGAGACAAAATATTGGTGCCAAGAATTAATATACTTTGCATCTCTGTGCAGTGGTCTGTCAAATAAGGTAGAGAGTTCACAGTTCCTCTATCAAGAGACTAAGATTAAAACAAAAATGAAACATTAAAATTATATTTTCACTTGCCTATAAGAAACACAACAATTTATATTTCAGTACTTTAAAAGGGCCTTACAAGGACACTGTCAGGTCAAATTTGACTCATCATGTAGGCTATGTAAAATAAGCTACTATCAAAACAAATGTTTTCATGGTTTTTTAAAAGAATTTTTAGGGGGGGTAGTTACACTACATGAAATTACAGATCACTGCTACTTGTAACAGGAGCACATATATATGTATATATCACCGTAACAAAGATACATCAACACATTGTGTCATTTAGTTCAAGCAGGCATTCCCTAAAGTGATATTATTAGTATTATTATTTTATTTTGTACAGAATAACTCAGTGACTTTACATTGAGATGTCTGCACTCCTTTTTGGTATAATTGGTTTTTAAGGAATCAAGTTATTGTTTTTGCTTCCCCCCCGCCCTTAACTAATGGGCATTTCCCCTGGTATATGCAACCTAATCATTGCATCATTATTCTAGTACATGAGACCCTGAAAGTGTAACTACCTATTAGTGAGACTTATACGCCATGACAACTTGGCCCTATATTCTCTGGCAAGGTACCTCAAGTCAGCTATATGTTTATGCAGCAGACTGGAAATTCTACAGCAGCTCAATTTAAATAGTAAAAAAAAAAAGGAGAGAGTTTTAACAAATGTAATATGAAAACAATAAAAACAATACGGTAGCCCCCATTTTGTTATCTTGATGTGAAATTCAGTTTAATTTACCCTGCCCCTGCATTTTCATATATCACAGATCTTTGCATTGAGAGCACATAACTTCATTGTAAAGTTGAAGTTGGAAGTAAGGAGGAAGTTGAAGCTTGGCCTCTGTGGAGGTGAGAGCTGGAGTTTCTGGGATTTTACTTCTGGGAATAAGTGCACAGCAGTCCCAAGGTAAGCTCGTATTTTGCTAAAATAAACAGCAGTGAAATAGTTAAAGGGCTTGTTTATTATCATCAACGCCTATTACCATAATGCCCCAAGCGGAAACAGGGCCCCACAGTACTAGGCATTGTTGGACAAACAGAATAAAAGTCAGTCATTGGCCCAAAGAGTTTACAGAAGAGACAAGACAAATAAAGGGTAAGGGGGAAAGATATAACATACAAGCAGAAGGATCAAAGTGATGGCTGAAAACATCATGTTAATTCTGCAGATTTTTTTCTTTTGTTTTCTTATGTAAACCCTTTCAAAGGGTTTATGTTAAGATGGGGCTCGCTAGAGAGAGAAAAACAGGAAGGGAGAAGGTGTGGGTGGGTTAGAGTCTGTGAGATGGAGGCCTCAGGTGTTTAATCGACGAGACAGTCATTACAAGGGTGAACAGGGCAAAGAGTATTCAGAGTGAAAATGGCAGAAAACAATCTGATGACATCCTCAACGTCCCTTGGTCCCTACTGTGACAGATATGGCAGTTTCCTGCAATATCCTGGACAAACCATATTGAATTAAGTTAACAAATTCATTGTATTAAAAGTGCAAATGGGTAGGTATTTTTGTGGAACTGTATGTAACGTCTCTGAGGAGGAGACCTGACTAACGTAAGCCTCAGGAAGCTTTTGTGTGTTGATCACCAGTTACATGAGAACAGTATCAGAGGTACAGGCTGGGGAAAAAAATGTGATTCACAGATTCATGGGTATCCTTGTTCTGAGCCAGAGTGGTTATGAACTTGTAACTACAGAAAATCCCTTGCTGGGGTTTGAACGTCTGTTCACTTTTCTCTGGAAAGCTTATTAACATGAGTGTAAGTTCTTTTATTATTTTTAGTATGTGCTTTCTGTAATGCTATCACCTTAAAATAAAAGGACTTGCTTAGAAAGAACTATGTGGTAACTTTTGCCTGTGGCAGTTACACTGTTTATAGTTTCTGAAGAGTAAGCAAAATGCAGATGCAGGCCTGTCTAGGCAGTCTGGCTTGCTGGGGAATAACACAGTGAAGGCAAAGAACTGTGCACTCTGGAAATACCCTGATCAGGAGGAAGAGAGATGTGATGGCTGAGAATCTGGAAGCCTAGCATGGGTGCCTTTCTGCAGTTGCCCTGAACTCTGACACTAGCTTCAACTGCTTCTGCTCTGCAGGCTTTAGTCCTAACTCCTCCCTGCAGTTTCTTTCCAAAGCTCACAACGGTAGGGGGAATGCTGCATGGGTCCTGGTACCGACTTGAACTGCTTCAGCAGCTGCTGAAATAACATAAGCTAAATTGCATAAGAAAGTGCACATGGGGTCCTCTTCTTAGTGTATGCGCAACATGCCTCAGGTGGCATGTGACCAGGATTCATCCCCAACTTTGGTCCACCGGTTGGATCATTAGCTTCCCCAGCCCGGGCCAGGTACTAAGGGAGAGTGTGACATGAAGGCTGATCCATGCCCCCCATGGGGTTATAACAGTATAATTATACCTGTATAGCTACATTGATGTAGCTTGGAAAACATTCCTATGTAGAGAAGACCTAAGAATGCCTATACAAGAGATTATATGGTATAACTACAGCAATTTAAATTAACATCCTAGATTATACCAAAATGCTATCCTGTGTTCTGTGACCTGTCCAAAGATGACATTAAGGGTGAAAATCTGGTCCCATTGAGGTAAATGGGCAAAATTCCCAGTCACCCTAAAATTGTCAGCCTCGTGTCTCCGAGTTAACAGTGAACTGCAGGAAATGTGACAATTTTCAGAGCTACTATTCCAGACAATTGGCAGACACAAGAATACAACACTGTTCTCCTTTACATACAGAACCATCTGTGCTAGAAACAGTGTTTTCTTAACGAACGTTTAGATTCCTCAGCACAAATTTAAAGAGTAGACAAAGGGGGGAGGGAAAGGGGCAATAATATAACAAAAATAAAACTAAACCTGACTTGTGTGTTTTCATTGTGTAAAATGAAAGAAAAAGCAAAACAAAATCAGCAAAAATAGTGAAAAGTAAATGCAAGTGTTGGAAATGTGTTTACTTTTCATTATAATTTAAGATGTTGTTTTTAAACATATGTAAAGATATTTCCCCCCCTAAATCTTTTATTTTTTACCGTATTGTGTCCCTATGCAACACTATGGAGCACAGAGGAAAACAGGTTACTTTCTATTTGGTCTTTCCCTTCTCTAACTACTGTTTGACTGTAAAGGTTTCCGTCACTTTGGGTTGCACCCATCCTGTGATTTGCTTTAACCAATAGACACATTTTGTGTGTTAAATCTCTGTCGCTGTCTGCTAGTCTTAAAATGTAAGAGGCATAAAGCGGGAGGAGGGGATATGTTATACTTTTCTTTTATAAGCATAGCTGCTTGTTTGTTTGTATTCAGGATACTATTCAGTACCATGACATGGACATCAGAAAGATTTGGTGTGCTATTTGCACTTTTAAATAGCTGCAAAAGTCCTGATATCTTTTCATCCAAAGCACTGAGAAGTGAGAAGGGCAACTGAAGACCTTTCCAAATACAAAGATTCTATACTATACAAAGAACAGGAACTGTTCCCTTAGAAATATATTCAGATGAAACTATCTTTCATGTTGTATGTTTTGTGTATATCTATATACACACGTGTGTGTGCACACACAAACACTCACACTTACAGAAAGATTACATTCATTTACTACTACCACACTTCTCTTTCTTCATGGCCATGCACTGACTTTTATAAATTTCATGTGGATTCTACCACATAAGTGCAAAAATGACTCATCTCTCTGCATGCCAGCACTAGAAGAGGTAAAGCACACAAACTAGAAGGAAATAAGAAATTAAGATCTTCTTGTACAACTGGGGAATTCCTTAGTAAAAGCATGTGGCATGTACTAAACCTTTGAGAGTTGGTTGGCATAGTCTATATTTTCCCCCCTCTCATTTTATCTTTCTTGTTTCACTTCACTTTAAAGTCCATACCATAAATGCAGTCTATCAGCAAGGTGCAAAGATTAGAAGTAACAGTATCAGTTGCAGCCCCATTTTCATCATATCAAACATATACTTCTGTCCTGCACATTACTCAGCCAAATGAAAGAGACTAGACCCCAGGAAAAATCTAAAAACATAAAATGGAAATTAACAATAAACATCCAAAATACTTTCTCTAAAGGAGTCTGTGGGATTACACTGACAGCCTTTCCCTAAAATGAAAAGGAGGACTTTTGACACCTTAGAGACTAACAAATTTATTTGAGCATAAGCTTTCGTGAGCTACAGCTCACTTCATCGGATGCATGTAGTGGAAAATAAAGTGGGGAGATTTATATACACAGAGAACATGAAACAATGGGTGTTACCATACACACTGTAAGGAGAGCGATCACTTAAGATGATCACTCTCTATTACCAGCAGGAGAGCGGGGGAGGGGAGGGGAGGGGAAGAAGAACCTTTTGTAATCAAGGTGGGCCATTTCCAGCAATTGACAAGAAGGTCTGAGGAACAGTGGGGGGGAATAGTTTTACTTTGTGTAATGACCCATCCACTCCCAGTCTCTATTCAAGACTAAGTTAATTGTATCCAGTTTGCAAATTAATTCCAATTCAGCAGTCTCTCGCTGGAGTCTGGTTTTGAAGTTTTTTTGTTGAAGTATTGCCACTTTTCCGTCTGTAATCGAGAGACCAGAGAGATTGAAGTGTTCTCCAACTGGTTTTTGAATGTTGTAATTCTTGACGTCTGATTTGTGTCCATTTATTCTTTTATGCGGAGACTGTCCAGTTTGACCATTGTACATGGCAGAGGGGCATTGCTGGCACATGATGGCATATATCACATTGGTAGATGTGCAGGTGAACGAGCCTCTGATATTGTGGCTGATATGATTGGGCCCTGTGATGATGTCCCCGGAATAGATATGTGAACACAGTTGGCAATGGGCTTTGTTGCAAGGATAGGTTCCTGGGTTAGTGGTTCTGTTGTGTGGTATGTGGTTGCTGGTGAGTATTTGCTTCAGGTTGGGTGGCTGTCTGTAAGCAAGGACTGGCCTGTCTCCCAAGATCTGTGAGAGTGATGGGTCGTCCTTCAGGATAGTTTGTAGATCCTTGATGATGCGTTGGAGAGGTTTTAGTCGGGGGCTGAAGGTGATGGCTAGTGGCGTTCTGTTATTTTCTTTGTTGGGCCTGTCCTGTAGTAGGTGGCTGGATACAATTAACTTAGGCTTGAATAGAGACTGGGAGTGGATGGGTCATTACACAAAGTAAAACTATTTCCCCCTGCCCCCCTCCCCGCTCTCCTTGATTATCACTACAAAGGAAGGAAGTTTCCTTCCTGCCCCCCCCCCCTTGCTGGTAATAACTCACCTTAAGTGATCACTCTCTTGTTACAGTGTGTATTGTAACACCCATTGTTTCATGTTCTCTATGTATATAAATCTCCCCACTGTATTTTTCACTGAATGCATCCGATGAAGTGAGCTGTAGCTCACAAAACCTTATGCTCAAATAAATTTGTTGGTCTCTAACGTGCCACAGGTACTCCTTTTCTTTTCGTGAATACAGACTAACATGGCTCCTACTCTGAAACCTTCCCCTAAAATGTTATGAGCCACCTGCAAATTGGAGGAATTCAGAAAAAGGATAATAAATAATAATAATAATTAATAACAACAATAATAATACTTTGTAGATTTTTAGTGCCTTTCATATAAGGGTCTCAAAGCACTTCCCAAACATTAATCAAATGTCATAACAGCACAGTGAGATAGTGATTTGTTATTATTCAGAAACAACAAAAGAATCTTTAAAAAAAAAATGTTATGGCTGAATGCATTCAACGCAGCCCAATTAAACCAAGTTACTTATTGTTTACACTTTTTAGAAAAGCCAGATATTAAAATGTGTGAAAATGAACAGCTAAGGGACACAATTACTTCTCCATTGCCATAAATTTATACTGTGCCTGGATGGGAAGTTTTAGCCTATCTATCTATCTATCTGGTATAGTATTAATATCAGTATTGGGAAGCTTTGTTGACTGAACAATTATAGTCTCTCCACAATGTCAAGTATCCCAAAACACCTCTCCCCATGTAAAGTATCCCATAAGACCTTACGTTAACTGACATAAGCTTTTACTTAAGTAGATAGGAAATGTCAGGATCGGGACATACGGGTGTTTTACCATAGCAACAGATCAGGAGTTACTCTCACTAACCAGTATTTGTGTGTTCTACCCTGGTGCAAACATAGGAGGTGTCTTCAGACTCCTTGGTACCTGGAATGCCTGTGTTCAGAACAAAGAAAAAAAGGCTACACTATGGTACCAAAAATAAAAAGTAGAAACCTATTGGGGCCTAGTCTGCACCGCAACCAGTCTCCTGGCAACTTAATGACCATAGCTGTCCCTGATATAAGCTGTCTGATTAACTGCACCAGCTGACTGGCTGAACAATGCATTCCTAGTCCACAGCACCACACGCTCCTGTCCCTGCTTCTGCTGTCTCTAGCCCTGCTCCCGCCCCCAGACAAGATCTGCTCCTGCTCCAACCCCTGAACCCTGGGAGCTCACCTACTTTGGAAGGGGAATTTAACAACACTGCATGAGACAGCATCCCAGAAACTGCTGTTGTATCAAAACTTTCTTCCTGTACTATACTGTTACTGATTTTGAAAAATAAACCTGACTGATATTGGGTATTTGATCTCTTGAATACAATTCATAATGAACCAAAGAGCAGTCAAGAAATTGTCTATACAATTTATTAGGGCTGTCAATTAATCACAGTTAACTCACGCGATTAACTCAAAAATATTAATCATGATTAATCGCACTGTTGAACAATAGAATGCCAGTTGAAATATATTAGATGTGTTTGATCTTCTTCTGCAATTTCAAATATATTGATTTCTATTACAACTTAGAATACAGTGTACAGTGCTCACTTTACATTATTTTAATATGAATATTTGCACTGTAAAAATGATAAACAAAGAACAATAGTATTTTGCAATTCACCTCATACAAGTACCATAGTGCAAACTCTTTATTGTGAAAGTGTAACTTACAAATGTACATTTCTTTGTTACATTACTGCACTCAAAAAACAAAACAATGTAAAACTTTAGAGCCTAAAGTCCACTCAGTCCTACTTCTTGTTCAGCCAATTGCTAAGACAAATAAGTTTGTTTATATTTACGGGAGATACTGCTGTCTACTTCTTATTTACAATGTCACCTAAAAGTGAGAAAAGGTGTTCACATGGCACTTTTGTAGCCAGCATTGCAAGGTATTTGCATGCCAGATATGCTAAACATTCGTATGCCCCTTCATGCTTCAGACACTATTCCAGAGGATATGCTTCCATGCTGATGATACTCATTAAAAAAAATGTGTTAATTACATTTGTGACTGAACTCCTTGGGGAGAATTGTATGTCTCCTGCTCTGTTTTACCCACAGTCTGCAATATATTTCATGTTATAGCAGTCTCGGATGATGACCCAGCACATGTTGTTTGTTTTAAGAACACTGTCACTGCAGATTTGACAAAACACAAAGAAGGTACCAATGTGAGATTTCTAAAAATAGTTACGGCACTTGATCCAAGTTTTAAGAATATGAAATACCTTCCAAAATCTGAGAGGGATGAGGTGTGGAGCTCACTTTCAGAAGTCTTAGAAGAGCAACACTCCGATGTGGAAACTACAGAACCCGAACCACCAAAAAAGAAAATCAACCTTCTGCTGGTGGCATCTGACTCAAATGATGAAAATGAATATGCGTCGTTCAGCTCTGCTTTGGATCATTATCAAGCAGAACCTATCATCAGCTTGGACACATGTCCTCTGGAATGGTGGTTTGGTGGCTGAAGCATGAAGGGACATATGAATATTTAGCGCCTCTGGCATGTAAATATCTTGCGACACCGGCTACAACAGTGCCATGTGAATGCCTGTTCTAACTTTCAGGTTTCAGAGTAGCAGCCGTGTTAGGGAAGTTGAGAGCACGTACACATGAAACAGACCCTATGTAGGTGCTCTTTCTCTTTTATATGTGATGTCTGCGCCAGGTAGCATATGGTGTCTGGAGGCATGTGTCAGATGTAACCCAGACCCTGTTTAAGTCTGCACCAACATTATGCAGTGGCTGTAGGCATCAAACAAGACATGTTTATTGTCTGTTCAGCTCCTGAACAGGCTTGTTTTGCCATCACAGATATAGCATAGTGGGAATGTAGGTAGTTTTCAGCTGATTCATTGTTCTAAGACTTATACCATTTTTATTTGTAAAAGAAAGAAGTGAGACTTACACTTGGCATGAGCTCAATTTACCTCAGTTTAACTCAGTGAAGGCCTACACAAGGCCCCGTGCACCACTTAAGTATCTCTTTACCCTTAACACTCTTAAGGGTTAACTGTTAACACTTAACCCTTAACAGTGTGTTTACCATACACACTGTAACAAGAGTGATCAGGTAAGGTGAGCTCTCCTGCTGGTAATAGCTCACCTTACCTGATCACTCTCGTTACAGTGTGTATGGTAACACCCATTGTTTCACGTTCTCTGTCTATATAAATCTCCTCACTGTATTTTCCACTAAATGCATCCAATAAAGTGAGCTGTAGCTCACGAAAGCTTATGCTCAAATAAATTTGTTAGTCTCTAAGGTGCCACAAGTCCTCCTTTTCTTTTCACTTTCAGGTGACATTGTGAACAAGAAGGGGGAAGCGTTATTTCCTGCAAATTATAACCAAATTTGTTTGTCTGAGCAACTGGCTGAACAAGAAGTAGGACTGAATGGATTTGTAGGCTCTAAAATTTTACATTGTTTTGTATATTATTCTACATATGTAAATTCAACTTTCCTGATAAAGAAATTGCAGAACAGCACTTGTAATAGGTGAATTGAAAAATACAATTTCTTTTGTTTTTTTTCAGTGCAAATATTTGTAATAAAAAATAAATATAAAGTGAGCACTGTACACTTTGTAGTCTGTGTTATAATTGAAATCTATATATTTGAAAATGTAGAAAACATCCAAAAATATTTAAATAAATGGTATTCTATTATTGTTTAACAGTGAGATTGTCATTCATTTTTTTAATTGCATGATTAATCACGAAAAAAATTAATTGCTTGACAGCCCTACAATTTATCAACAGCAGCTAAATGTCTTTTTGTTCTGTTTTTGTAGAGCACCTAACACAATAGGGTCCGGATCCGTGACTTGGGCTCCTGGGTACTATCACAATACAAATATGAAATAATTATACTATTTGTGCCTCACCAACCTTTTGAAAACTTTGGCCTCAGTTTCTCCACCTACAAAATGAGATTAGCACGCCTCAGCCACCTATGAACGGGGTAGAGTTACAACTCATAAATGTTTGCCAAGCACTCTGAAGATGAAAATAGTTAATATTAGGATAAAAGTGTTATTATGAAATAAATACTTCCTTTACCTGTAGTAAGGGGAGTACCCTTATGTTTTGAGCTATTATATTATAAACTTCTTTCACATGTTCAGTGTTCTGTTTACAGAACATGATTGTTCAGAAGTTTTTTAATGATGTTTAATGTCTATGCAATACACACATATTGTATTGCAGAGGTGTTGAACCTAAGGAATGGTTTTATGACAAACTACTATTTAATTGATAAATGCTAATAATTACTCATGATACATGTACTGTAATTGCTGTAGTTATTGTATGTGGATTTGTCTATATAGAGATCAATAAGAGGAAGAACTAATGTGAACATTAATAATTATATTAAAGGTTTTGTGGAATTGTCTTAGTTTGCTTAAATGTCTGTTTAACTTGTATCTCATTGTACTTTATAAACTGTTATTTTTACTGTCACATAATGCTTCATCTTATATGTTTTGTTGGTTTGCTATGAAATTCCACACTTTCAAAATATGTCATTTCATTATTACAAACAGTTTTAAGGAGGCTTAGCAGTCATATCAGATAAACATCTATTATATAATTAAACCTCAATTAATATGTTTGTAACAACCATTTTCTATTTAGGATGTGTCATAAATATAAAGGGAAGGGTAAACCCCTTTGAAATCCCTCCTGGCCAGGGGAAAGCTCCTCTCACCTGTAAAGGGTTAAGAAGCTAAAGGTAACCTCGCTGGCACCTGACCAAAATGACCAATGAGGAGACAAGATACTTTCAAAAAGCTGGGAGGAGGGAGAGAAACAAAGGGTCTGTGTCTGTCTGTAGTCGTCTTGGCCGGGGACAGAACAGGAATGGAGTCTTAGAACTTTTAGTAAGTAATCTAGCTAGGTATGTGTTAGATTATGATTTCTTTAAATGGCTGAGAAAAGAATTGTGCTGAATAGAATAACTATTTCTGTCTGTGTATCTTTTTTGTAACTTAAGGTTTTGCCTAGAGGGGTTCTCTATGTTTTTGAATCTAATTACCCTGTAAGATATATACCATCCTGATTTTACAGGGGGGATTTCTTTATTTCTATTTACTTCTATTTTTTATTAAAAGTCTTCTTGTAAAACACTGAATGCTTTTTCATTGTTCTCAGATCCAAGGGTTTGGGTCTGTGGTCACCTATGCAAATTGGTGAGGCTTTTTATCCAACATTTCCCAGGAAAGGGGGAGTGCAAGTGTTGGGAGGATTGTTCATTGTTCTTAAGATCCAAGGGTCTGGGTCTGTAGTCACCTAGGCAAATTGGTGAGGCTTTTTACCAAACCTTGTCCAGGAAGTGGGGTGCAAGGTTTTGGGAAGTATTTTGGGGGGAAGGACGCGTCCAAACAGCTCTTCCCCAGTAACCAGTATTAGTTTGGTGGTGGTAGCGGCCATTCCAAGGATAACGGGGGTAATATTTGTTACCTTGGGGAAGTTTTGACCTAAGCTGGTAAAGATAAGCTTAGGAGGTTTTTCATGCAGGTCCCCACATCTGTACCCTAGAGTTCAGAGTGGGGGAGGAACCTTGACATGGTGGCACAGTGGTGGGATTAACCTGAAATCATTTTGAGATCCAGTTGAGATTTTTTGAACTAGAAATACAGATTTTAAAAAGGAATTTTTAGGAAGTCCAGAAGGCAGCTTTGAAACTGAAAGCAGCTTGGTTTCTCTCTGCTTTGTGGCCAAGCAGAGACAAAAGGGGATTATCTTGTGAATTGCAGGTTTTCTTGCCTGGAGGCAGGGTACTTAACTCCTGCAGGGAAATTCACAGTCTTCCAACCCAGAGGTTTTTTTTTTTTCTTTTCTTCCTAAAAGTAAATAGGGGGTGTGTGCTCTACCCATTTGCCTGGAGACAAAAGTGGCAGGGTTTTTTTTTAGGATTTTGATTTTTTTTTTTTTTTGTTTTACAAGGAGCACAGGTTTGAAAAGAAATTTTTTTTTTCTTTGGGCAGGGTAAGCAGTTTTCCAAGTAGTTGGAGGTTTTTTGCTTTAATTTGGGCCCAGAGCAGAGACAAGGGAATTGTCTTTTTCTGTAGGCTGACAATCACTATCAGAGAATAGGTACTCTATTCCAGCACAGCAAAAGTTTACAGCCAAGTTTTGTTTGTTTATTTCTAAACCTCGGGTGTAAAGTTAGTTAAAAACAGAGAGGTTAGAATGGCCAAATCCTCAGCTCGACTACAGCTGGAATTAGCCAAATTTCAGGCTGAGGAAAAACAAAGGGAACATGAAAGACAGATAGAACTCATGCGGCTGAAGGAGGAGGAGAAGGAAAAAGAGAGGAAGCATGTGGAGGAGATGGAGAGGATAAAGGCCCAGCAGAATACACCAACAAACCCTAGCAATCCTTCTCCAGGTACCACTTCCCATCCCAGAAAGTTCCCCACCTACAAGGCAGGTGATGATACTGAGGCCTTCTTAGAAAACTTCGAAAGGGCCTGCCTTGGGTACAACATCTCTACTGACCAATACATGGTAGAGCTGAGGCCGCAGCTCAGTGGACCCTTAGCTGAGGTGGCAGCTGAAATGCCTAAAGAACACATGAACAAGTATGAACTGTTTAAATCCAAGGCGAGAGTCAGAATGGGGATAACACCCGAGCAGTCTCGTCGGAGGTTCAGAGCCCTAAGGTGGAAACCAGACATGTCATTTACCCGACATGCCTACCACATTGTAAAACATTGGGATGCCTGGATATCAGGAGCAAGTGTTGAATCTCCAGTAAATTTGCCCTTCCTAATGCAAATGGAACAATCCTTAGAGGGTGTTCCTGAGGAAATAGAAAGATACATCCTAGATGGGAAACCCAAAACTGTAATTGAGGCAGGAGAGATTGGAGCCAGATGGGTGGAGGTGGCAGAGAAGAAGAAAACTGGTCGCAGTTGGAGCGGAGACCAGAAGGGACCACCCCAGACCACACCCTATTACCGGGGGCCGCCCAAAGCCCCACCTACCTCCCAAAGAACCCTCCAGACCCCTTATCGTCCCACCACCCCGTTCTCCAGCAACCCTCCTCGCCCCGGTGACCCGTCAGCTGGACGATGTTTTAAATGTAACGAGCTGGGGCATGTAAAGGCCAACTGCCCCAAGAACCCCAACAGGTTACAGTTCATTGCACCGGAATCACACCAGAGGTCCACAGGCCCAGATACCTCCCAGATACCCTTGGAGCGGAGGGAAACTGTGAGTGTGGGTGGGAAGAAGGTCACCGCGTGGAGGGACACCGGAGCACAAGTGTCAGCTATCCATGCTTCCTTAGTGGACCCCAATTTAATCAACCCAGAGATCCAAGTGACGATTCAACCCTTCAAGTCCAACTCTTTCAATTTGCCTACAGCCAAGTTGCCTGTCCAGTACAAGGGCTGGTCAGGAATGTGGACTTTTGCAGTCTATGATGATTATCCCATCCCCATGCTGTTGGGGGAAGACTTGGCCAATCATGTGAAGCAGGCCAAGAGGGTGGGAATGGTCACCCGCAACCAGGCTAAACAAGCCGTGAGGCCTAGCTCTGTTCCGGAAACTTCTATCAGGACCCAGTCAGAGGTGATGGACCTGGACCCCAGGCCAATGTCTGCAACAGCAGTAGTGGATCCAGTCCCAGAGACCCAGACGGAACCAGTCCCAGAACCGGAACCAGCCAAACAACCAACACCAGACCCCGTGTCAGCACTGAATCCAGTACTTGCAACCTCAACACCAGAGGGCCCCACCGAACCTGAACTGGCAGCAGCCGATAACCCTACACAAGAGGCTCAGCCGGAGCCTGAATCCCAACATAGTGCACCAGCGGAGAGCGGTTCACAGTCAACAGAAACAGCTCCATCCCCTATATCGCTTCCAGAGGGACCAAGCCTAGGTCCACAATCCCATGAGGAACTGATGTCTCCAGCATCAAGGGAACAGTTCCAGACCGAACAGGAAGCAGATGAAAGCCTCCAGAGAGCTTGGACGGCGGCACGGAGCAACCCACCGCCTCTCAGCTCTTCTAATAGATCCAGGTTTGTTGTAGAAAGAGGACTTTTATACAAGGAAACTCTTTCTGGGGGACACCAGGAAGACTGGCATCCTCAGAGACAGTTGGTAGTTCCAACTAAATACCGGGCCAAGCTCTTGAGCTTAGCCCATGATCACCCTAGTGGCCATGCTGGGGTGAACAGGACCAAAGACCGTTTGGGGGGGTCATTCCACTGGGAGGGAATGGGCAAGGATGTTTCTACCTATGTCCAGTCTTGTGAGGTGTGCCAAAGAGTGGGAAAACCCCAAGACCAGGTCAAAGCTCCTCTCCAGCCACTCCCCATCATTGAAGTTCCATTTCAGCGAGTAGCTGTGGATATTCTGGGTCCTTTTCCGAAAAAGACACCCAGAGGAAAGCAGTACATACTGACTTTCATGGATTTTGCCACCCGATGGCCGGAAGCAGTAGCTCTAAGCAACACCAGGGCTAAAAGTGTGTGCCAGGCACTAGCAGACATTTTTGCCAGGGTAGGTTGGCCCTCCGACATCCTCACAGATGCAGGGACTAATTTCCTGGCAGGAACTATGACAAACCTTTGGGAAGCTCATGGGGTAAATCACTTGGTTGCCACTCCTTACCATCATCAAACAAATGGCATGGTGGAGAAGTTTAATGGAACTTTGGGGGCCATGATACGTAAATTCGTAAATGAGCACTCCAATGATTGGGACCTAGTATTGCAGCAGTTGCTCTTTGCCTACAGAGCTGTACCACATCCCAGTTTAGGGTTTTCCCCATTTGAACTTGTATATGGCCGTGAGGTTAAGGGGCCATTGCAGTTGGTGAAGCAGCAATGGGAGGGATTTACACCTTCTCCAGGAACTAACATTCTGGACTTTGTAACCAACCTACAAAGCACCCTCCGAACCTCTTTAGCCCTTGCTAGAGAAAACTTACAGGATGCTCAAAAAGAGCAAAAAGCCTGGTATGATAAACATGCCAGAGAGCGTTCCTTCAAAGTAGGAGACCAGGTCATGGTCTTAAAGGCGCTCCAGGCCCATAAAATGGAAGCATCGTGGGAAGGGCCATTCGTGGTCCAGGAGCGCCTGGGAGCTGTTAATTATCTCATAGCATTCCCCACCTCCAACCGAAAGCCTAAGGTGTATCATATTAATTCTCTAAAGCCCTTTTATTCCAGAGAATTAAAGGTTTGTCAGTTTACAGCCCAGGGAGGAGACGACGCTGAGTGGCCTGAAGGTGTTTACTACGAAGGGAAATGTGCTGGTGGTGTGGAAGAGGTGAAACTCTCCATGACCCTTGGGCGTATGCAGCGACAGCAGATCCAGGAGCTGTGCACTAGCTACGCGCCAACGTTCTCAGCCACCCCAGGACTGACTGAACGGGCATACCACTCCATTGACACAGGTAATGCTCACCCAATTAGGGTCCACCCTTACCGGGTGTCTCCTCAAGCTAAAACTGCTATAGAACGGGAGATCCAGGATATGTTACAGATGGGTGTAATCCGCCCCTCTGAAAGTGCATGGGCATCTCCAGTGGTTCTAGTTCCCAAACCAGATGGGGAAATACGTTTTTGCGTGGACTACCGTAAGCTAAATGCTGTAACTCGCCCAGACAACTATCCCATGCCACGCACAGATGAACTATTAGAGAAACTGGGAAGGGCCCAGTTCATCTCTACCTTGGACTTAACCAAGGGGTACTGGCAGGTACCGCTAGATGAATCTGCCAAGGAAAGGTCAGCCTTCATCACACATCTCGGGCTGTATGAATTTAATGTACTCCCTTTCGGGCTGCGAAATGCACCCGCCACTTTCCAAAGACTTGTAGATGGTCTCCTAGCGGGATTAGGAGAATATGCAGTCGCCTACCTTGACGATGTGGCCATATTTTCGGATTCCTGGGCAGACCACCTGGAACATCTACAAAAAGTCCTTGAGCGCATAAGGGAGGCAGGACTAACTGTTAAGGCTAAGAAGTGTCAAATAGGCCTAAACAGAGTGACTTACCTTGGACACCAGGTGGGTCAAGGAACTATCAGCCCCCTACAGGCCAAAGTGGATGCTATCCAAAAGTGGCCTGTCCCAAAGTCAAAGAAACAGGTTCAATCCTTCTTAGGCTTGGCCGGTTATTACAGACGATTTGTACCGCACTACAGCCAAATCGCTGCCCCACTGACAGACCTAACCAAAAAGAAACAGCCAAATGCTGTTCAGTGGACCGGAAAGTGTCAGAAGGCCTTTAACAAGCTTAAAGCGACACTCATGTCTGACCCTGTACTAAGGGCCCCAGACTTTGACAAACCGTTCCTAGTAACCACAGATACATCCGAGCGTGGTGTGGGAGCAGTTTTAATGCAGAAAGGACCTGATCAAGAATTCCACCCTGTAGTGTTTCTCAGCAAAAAACTGTCTGAGAGGGAAAGCAACTGGTCAGTCACTGAAAAAGAATGTTATGCCATTGTCTACGCTCTGGAAAAGCTACGCCCATATGTTTGGGGACGGCGTTTCCACCTGCAAACCGACCATGCTGCACTAAAGTGGCTTCACACTGTCAAAGAAACTAACAAAAAACTTCTTCGGTGGAGTTTAGCTCTCCAAGATTTTGATTTCGACATCCAACACATCTCAGGAGCTTCTAACAAAGTGGCTGATGCACTCTCCCGTGAAAGTTTCCCAGAATCAACTGGTTAAAATCGTCCTTGAGATGTGGAAAATATTGTTAGTCTTTATGTACTTGGTAGTATATTTAGAGATGCATGTGTCTTATTAACTCTGTTTTCCTAGAGCTCCAGGAAGAAATCCCAGCCAGTGTTTCACCCTAGCTGAGATTTGGGGGGCGTGTCATAAATATAAAGGGAAGGGTAAACCCCTTTGAAATCCCTCCTGGCCAGGGGAAAGCTCCTCTCACCTGTAAAGGGTTAAGAAGCTAAAGGTAACCTCGCTGGCACCTGACCAAAATGACCAATGAGGAGACAAGATACTTTCAAAAAGCTGGGAGGAGGGAGAGAAACAAAGGGTCTGTGTCTGTCTGTAGTCGTCTTGGCCGGGGACAGAACAGGAATGGAGTCTTAGAACTTTTAGTAAGTAATCTAGCTAGGTATGTGTTAGATTATGATTTCTTTAAATGGCTGAGAAAAGAATTGTGCTGAATAGAATAACTATTTCTGTCTGTGTATCTTTTTTGTAACTTAAGGTTTTGCCTAGAGGGGTTCTCTATGTTTTTGAATCTAATTACCCTGTAAGATATATACCATCCTGATTTTACAGGGGGGATTTCTTTATTTCTATTTACTTCTATTTTTTATTAAAAGTCTTCTTGTAAAACACTGAATGCTTTTTCATTGTTCTCAGATCCAAGGGTTTGGGTCTGTGGTCACCTATGCAAATTGGTGAGGCTTTTTATCCAACATTTCCCAGGAAAGGGGGAGTGCAAGTGTTGGGAGGATTGTTCATTGTTCTTAAGATCCAAGGGTCTGGGTCTGTAGTCACCTAGGCAAATTGGTGAGGCTTTTTACCAAACCTTGTCCAGGAAGTGGGGTGCAAGGTTTTGGGAAGTATTTTGGGGGGAAGGACGCGTCCAAACAGCTCTTCCCCAGTAACCAGTATTAGTTTGGTGGTGGTAGCGGCCATTCCAAGGATAACGGGGGTAATATTTGTTACCTTGGGGAAGTTTTGACCTAAGCTGGTAAAGATAAGCTTAGGAGGTTTTTCATGCAGGTCCCCACATCTGTACCCTAGAGTTCAGAGTGGGGGAGGAACCTTGACAGGATGTATACAGAAATAGTTTATTGGAATCTAAATTGAATCCTTATTAGAAACACTTTAATTTAAATGATGATCACAAACCTTTATCTCCACCTCATATTTAAAACATAAAACGACCACAAGGAACAAGAGCATCTCAATCACATAAGATGTGACACACTCCCCACCAGTCCTTTGCTAGCTAATGTGTTTCCTTTCCTGAAACTGATCAGTTTTCAAAGAGTTATGATATGCTAGTTTGATACCTTGCAGACAAGGACAATGGAAGTGACAGAATCTATAAGAAAGGCACCACATAACATATGCTATGTAACGTGCATGCTGTTAATTTGCAGAACTGTGCAGCTCTTGGAGGAATCAAGTTTTTCCACTGAAGAGCCCGATCCTGCAGTTGGAGCCACCCTCACATCCATGCAGAGCCCCAGAGATGTCAGTGAGGCTCTGTCAGAGTCTGCCCATGCAGCTCTTATTGTACAATCAGGGCCTGAATTAGTAAAAACTGCTGGACTGGGCCCAATGCTAATATGTGCTGCTGAAAGTTTGAACTGTGTCCCTGGTGGACCTATATATTTAGACATTGATGGTGATGGTGACATTACCAAAAGGCAAGAGAGTATAAAACATCTGCTGGGTAAGAGAGCAAAACAAAACTGGCATGTGCCCCAGAAGGGCTGTAAAGAGAAATGGGGGTTAACATCCACAACAAATGCAAAAAAGAAATTCTCTCAAAAACTAAACAAGGTGAGAGTTAATCAGAGTCCAAAATAATATGTTTTGTTTAAAAATGAATTTTAATAGGAGAAGGGAAGCTGTCCTAGATCTCTGTGGGCAATTAATTCAGCTCAAATGTAGGAGTCCCTCCTTTCCTCCAAGAAGCAGGAGAGAAATAGTCCCCTGCCCCACCCCAGCCCAGCCCAGCCCTGCTCTGCCTCTTACATTAGCTGGGAGGCAAAGGGGAGGGAGACCATGAAGCAGCAGATATTGCTGCCTCAGCAGAATAGTTCAGTTTTCCTCTCACAAACTCAGACTGTACATTAACATGCAACTATCTCATTTCCTCTTTCACTGACCCTCAATACTATGGCAATCTACATGAGTCTGACTTAGCCCCATGCTGTTAAATAACATTTTATGGGTCACTAACCTTTTTGAACAAGGTAGGAAATGAAGAATGCATCTCAACCATTCTTTCTTCCTTCAGCCTCAGAAGTGCCTGAGAAAAGGAATTTTCTAGCACTTTGATTCAGTGTGGGTGTATGTCTGTGTGTGTCTGTGTATCTGCCCACTAGCTCTACCTACAGGCTAAGGGAAGAACTTGCAAGAACACAGGCACAAAAGGGAAGTTGAGAGCACGTACACATGAAACAGACCCTATGTAGGTGCTCTTTCTCTTTTATATGTGATGTCTGCGCCAGGTAGCATATGGTGTCTGGAGGCATGTGTCAGATGTAACCCAGACCCTGTTTAAGTCTGCACCAACATTATGCAGTGGCTGTAGGCATCAAACAAGACATGTTTATTGTCTGTTCAGCTCCTGAACAGGCTTGTTTTGCCATCACAGATATAGCATAGTGGGAATGTAGGTAGTTTTCAGCTGATTCATTGTTCTAAGACTTATACCATTTTTATTTGTAAAAGAAAGAAGTGAGACTTACACTTGGCATGAGCTCAATTTACCTCAGTTTAACTCAGTGAAGGCCTACACAAGGCCCCGTGCACCACTTAAGTATCTCTTTACCCTTAACACAATCAGTAAGTGTGACTGCAGTGGTGTGTGTCCTCTTCTACACTTGAGTGGATCATCAGTATCAATAATATTTCCCTGCTGTACCCAGAGTCCTGCATCTAGAGTGATAGTCACCTGTTTGCCCCTGCTCCTGTCACTCATGCTAGCTGAAATGTCACTCAAAAAGGTCAGCAAGCTACAAGGAAAGTTTCCATAGCTGATCCTCTTCCTGGCTACAAGGGCTATTCTTTGGATTGCTGAGCAGATACCCAAGGATCCTTCCTTTTGTGCACTCCTCTCAATGATACAGTTGCTGGCTTCCTCACCCTCCCTATGCCTCTCACTGCAGCACTGTGGGGCAGGGAACAGATCTAAGATAGGGGAAGAGGAGAAAGTGGTGGCTCTCAGCATTAGCTGCTTCACATTCATTCACTCATTTGCCTTCTGGCATTGAGAATCTGCACCCCAGAGACAGGGCCATGGATGGCAAGGACAATATGCACATGGGCAGAATAGATAGGGCTCAGTATAGGAGTAATTGGGTGAAATTCCCTTGCCTGCATTACACAAGAGGTCAGAGTAGTGATCTAATGGTCCCTCCTGCCCTTATAATCTACGAATCTGTGAACCTTACCTGTGGAGCCTCTAGGATAGTGGATCTCAACCTTTTCAGACTATTGTACCCCTTTCAGGAGTCTGATTTGTCTTCCGTATCCCCAAGTTTCACCACACTTAAAAGCTACTTGCTTACAAAATCAGACATAAGAATACAAAAATATTCCACCATGCTACTACTGAAAAATTGCTTACTTTCTCATTTTTACCATACAATTATAAAATAAATCAATTGAAATATAAATATTGAACTTACATTTCAGTGCATAGTATATAGAGCAGTATAAACAAGTCATTGTCTATATGAAATTTTAGTTTGTACAGACTTCTCTAGTGCTTTTTACGTAGCTGTTGTAAAACTATGCAAATATCTAGATGAGTTGATGTACCTTCCTGGAAGAACTCTGCGTACCCCCAGGGGCACATGTACCCCGGTTGAGAACCAGTGATCTAGGGTACTTCTTTGCGGTTGGGGGTGACATCAAACAAACATTAGCCAATAATGGAAATTGAATGCTAATATAAATTAGTCAGGCAATTTTTTTCATTGGGATTATGGATTGGCATTATCTTCCTAATTATCTTTTTTATAGCTGTTTTTCTCTCCTTTATAATTTGTTACCTCTTTATATTCTTTCTGATTGAAGTTGTTAATTTATTGAAATTTTCCATCAAATGTTGGGCACTGCAGCTACAGGGTATCCCACCATAACACTCTTGTCAATAAGATCCCATCTTTAAATTTTTGGTATGGAGTGAATTTTTTTCTACTCAGATATCATGGTTGCTATTTATTGAATTAGATTTTCCTATTTATGGAGGGGAAATAGATTTTGAAATGCTGCATATCTTGTAAGTTGATCACTCTTGCCAATTGACTTTTTTTTTTTTTATGGTCAGTATGGGAGAGATATTGGAGTAGCATTAACCCAGTGGTTTTCAACCTGTGGTCCATGGAAACCTGGCAGTCTTCAGACTATGTCTAAGATTTCCAAAGGGGTCCACACCTCAATTAATGTTTTTGTAGTGGTCTGCAAATGGAAATAGTTTGAAAACCACTGCATTAACCTGTAAAGAGTAAGTAATAGAAACATTCAACTTAAGTTTGGCCGATGAACCAGGTTAAAAAAATGTGGAGTCTATGATCATGAAATGTATAAATGGTAGGTCTACACTGCAGCTGTGAGTGTGCTTTCCAGTGCAGGTATACAGACATGCTAGCTGTGCTTGAACTATCTGTAGCTTTGTGTTCTTGACTTGCTGGGACCATTGTGTCATCTGAGGATCAGCAGGACACTCCAGGTTCCTCTCATGCACTTTTCCACCCCAGAATACCTCTTCCAAATCTCCAGCTGGCCCCAACATGCCTCCTGTGCTAAAGGCAATGAGGAGGAGCTACCATAAACACTGGGGAAATCATTACGATGTCCATTTGTGCTGCTCCGCTGAGGCAAAGAGAACTTAACAGATGCTAAAGATCTGACCTGTACTTCTAATACATTGATCTTCTGTTTTAAGGCTATACCTGATGTAAATTACTACATTATGGCTTTCTTGTTTACTATGAACTCACTCTTTATAACATGGATCTCTTTACAAAACTCAGGTTTCAGAGTAACAGCCGTGTTAGTCTGTATTCACAAAAAGAAAAGGAGTACTTGTGGCACCTTAGAGACTAACCAATTTATTTGAGCATAAGCTTTTGTAGCTCACGAAAGCTTATGCTCAAATAAATTGGTTAGTCTCTAAGGTGCCACAAGTACTCCTTTTCTTTTTGCAAAACTCAAATCCCATATAGCTGTATATAGCCATTTGTATCTTCTCCATACAAGTAATAAAAATGAAGAGCAGACTCAGTATTATAAACTACACTTTGAACATTTCCTAACACTCCCTTTATTAATACACATTATTTCTGAATTACTGAATTATGATGACAGTGGATGAATTGCACAGGTCATTCTATGCATTAACATTTTTGGTAAGTCTACTGATGATAGTAATTGAAATTTACTCAAATTACTTTCTGGATGGGGTGTATTTCAAATTATGGCTGTGTTGCTCAATTTCCTATTCAAACCTGTCTGGCAGTGGGATCAAATGATGTGCAGCTCAGAGCAGCATCTTCAGATCTTCACCTCCAGAACTGAATAAGGCTACAACATGTAGTCTCATATGTTTTCACGTACAAGGAAGGTCAGATTGTGTTTTTCATACTCCTAAGTACTACAGCTAGACTCAAATCCTGGATCTGACTCTGCCACACTTTTTCAAGTTGAGTATTGTCATACTTTGTGAGAAGTATCATATATGTCAATGAGACTACTCATGGAGTAAGGCTCTACCCAGTGTGAGGAAGAGTGATAGAATCTGCCCCATAGAAATTAGATCTGGAAAGTCCTGCTAGAACACCTTCTCTATCCCCTGCCAATGCTAAATGGTTCAAGAAAACATGTAGGATCCTTTAAAAGTGTATGTGAAATTCTGGCCCTATTGAAGTCAACAGGAGTTCCGCCATTGACTGCACTGGGGCAACGATTTCATCCTCTATGACTTAGCAAGAAAGTATTTAAGAAAATGCAAAAAAGCTTCTAGTCTTCAACTCTCCATTTATTGTTATGAAACCATAGCTACACCAGACCTATTCTGTACTGAAAAATAAGCGACATCAATACATAGTTTCCAAGGTCTTATATAATTTGCCATGCCAGATCACTTGAATGAGGCTTTCCATAAGTGACCACTTGGCAGAGCAGATAAAACATAGTTTTAGAAGCATATTTTATTACTCTGTGTTCACAAACTTGAATTAAACTTGCATTTTGTTGGAGTATGTGTTTATTGCTAACACAATTTGCAAGTCATTATGTAGAGGAGGAATCGGCAACCTTTGGCACACGGCCCACCAGAGTAAGCCCCCTGGTGAGCCGGGTCAGTTTGTTTACCTGCCGCATCCACAGGTTTGGCCGATCGCAGCTCCCACTGGCCGCAGTTCACCGCTCCAGGCCAATGGGGGCTGCGAGAAGTGGCAGCAAGCACATCCCTTGGCCTGCAGCTCCCATTGGCCTTGGGTGGCAAACCGCGGTCAGTGAGAGCCACGATTGGCCGAACCTGTGGAAGCGGCAGGGAAACAAACCGACTTGGCCCACCAGGGGGTTGCTGATCCATGACGTATAGTAAATAATTTACACATCAATAATTGATTGATTTCCGGAAATTACTGTGATTGCTGTTTATTAGGTTTTCAAACATTTCTCCCTGAGAACAGTCAAATAAGCTCACTTTGAAATGTGTTAAAATTATGAAAAGAAAAAAAAGTCCTAGATACTTAAAGCATTCCTTTGTGCACTGCATTCATCTCATGCATTAGATAGATTGATGGTGCGGACATAGCTTCTTCAGGGATGTGAGGTAGCTGTCTTCATTTTCTTCTCTGTAGGAATTTTGCTTGTAAGAGATGTGAGCAGAATAGGGGTTAAAATGAACACAGGTCTGTTTTTTTTTTCCCCAGCTCCCTTTTTTAGCTTAGTCAGTTGCTAAAAATCACAGTGCTTTAGAATGCAGTTAATTTACCTAAGGCTAAACCTGAAGTCTGGATGTAGCCAGTAGCTTTAAAGAAGAGATATTGTATCTAGGAAGGGCTGCATTACTTTACCTGGATAATTTCTCAACCTGCGTAATAGCTTGGTTACAAAAGGGACAGATAAAGTCAGTGTCTCCTTTTTCTTAACTCACTGTCTGTCAACCTATTCATGTTTCAAACATATACTCCAAAAATTTGGAAGATTCTGACAAACGCAAATCTTCTGTCTTCTTCCATATCCACTTGAAAGGCAGTAATGATAAAGTTTTTTGATCATTTTGTTGTGCATTTGCCATTAAAATAGTCATAAGAGCACTATATTGAAAAAAAGATGTTGTCAAGGTTTTTAGGCCCCTACATTAGCTTAACTATGACTGTGATCCCGTTTGGAAAGTCTCACTTTCAGGAATCCATTGATATATTGATTGTTGCAACCAGTTATGTCACCATCTGAAAATGTAATTAAAAAAAGCTTTTGCCTGACTTACTGTCCGACTAGCCATGAACAAAGATGTGCACACACAGGGACAAATTCTGTAGTTTCTAATCAAGTAAAATCCCATTGATTTCAACAGCAGTTCTGCTCAATTAAGGATTCTAGGTTTTGACCCATGCAGTCTCATGTACAAAGACAAGTAATGGAATCCAAGATAGTTTCAGGTTGGGGAATATCTTATTTCCTATTTCATATATGGATCAAACCAATGCAATAGAGGAAAAATGATTTCTGTTCTATTATATATATTTTCTTATACCACCCTTACCACAATAGTATCTGATCACATGACAAATAAGGTATGTATAGATTGCCAGTAAAATAAGAAAACAAAATTTGTCTGTACACTTGCCTTCCTAGGGTTTGATCAACTCTATTTAGATTGCTTCCTTAGCCCCACATCAGCCTCCCATTCGTAGCTTTTGCTATGGTGGGTGAAAAGGTGGGTTTGGTATGGGGCTCTGAAAGAAGTCAGACTACAACACATTGTGATGTGATTTTTAATGGTGTGATGTACAAACCAAAAAAGTTGAAAGGCATATTTTACTCTAAAATACATACACCTTTATTCTAGAAATCAGGTTGGAAATTGTTGAAGAAAAAGGCTTCCACTCAATATTTCTGTTACTTCTTGATTTTATTAGGGCCTGAAATGTTATGGAATCTTCCGGTAGAGAAGGCTCTAGGGGAAGCAGCAGGAGGGGAAATACCTGGCAATAGAGCTGCACTGCGAGGGAGCTTGAGTTGGGAGCAGTGAAGACTGGAATTATTGCCTCCATGGCGTTTGACCTAGCTTGCATTGGCAGGGGACAACAGGTTTTGGGAGCCAACCCACTGTTCAGCTGAGGGAGCTACCAGAGTTTTCCCCTTTCATTTTCTGAAGGAACAGGAGATATGTCACATCGTGGGAAGAGCAGCACTTAGTATTCTGGTGCAGCACTTCCATAGTGTAGGGCAGAAGTGAGTCAAAAAGGAAAGTCTAATTGAATTTTTAAACCTCCCGTACCCCGACCAAAAAAGAGAGATTTTGTTTGGGCTTACTCATCCCTAGTGATTGTGCAGTATCTGATATTTCTGAGGGGCAATGGACGGAATCAGTGATGAGGATTAGTCTTAATTCATGGCCACACACAACTGCAAAAAGTGAATCATGAAAATGCTGTACAAAACCCAACTGAACTTTCCTAAAATGTAAAGTAAATACTTTGTTGTTCACGCAAGCCTAAGAAAGCAGATCATCTCATAACGGCTAGCCTAACAGAGCAAATGAAAAGATGATCAATTCAAAGTACAGTATCTCATAAAAAGCATAATTTTCAATTGGATGATTGCACCACTCTCTGAATCACACATTCCTATTTTCTTTTAGCTGGAACGCTCAACGCTATTATAGAGAAAGAACAGAATGACCTAAGAGCAGTATCTATGCCATGGAAATTCTGAAGAGGATAGCTGTAAGAGACTTGTCTAAATTATTCTTGGTGAGTATGGGTAAATTGTTTCTTTGAGACAGATCCTCCCACTTTGGTTGAATTGAGGGATTTCCTGACTTATAAGACATTTGCATTTGAAAGAAAAAAATCCATTTTAGCGTAAGGTATACTAGAGTCATGAAACTGGGATGATTTAGTTGGTGTTGCCCCTGCTTTGAGCAGGGGGTTGGACTAGTTGACCTCCTGAGGTCTCTTCCAACCCTGATATTCTATGATTCTATGAAACTCATCTAGAGTCATATAAATCATGTGCAAATTTTACATGCTGTAAAAGTGACACAAGATCAAGTCTTTATCATCAGGGGAGTACATTCCTTATTCTAGTTAAACCTACTTTTGACCATTTTATTGTAATAAGGTATTGACCTTACATTTTACAAAATTAACCAAGCATTTAGACCAATTTGATCCCAGCACTCTCAAGACTAAGTGTAACAGGGGATTGTCATGCAGCAGATCACACAAAGAAGTTCTTAAAGTACTATTTATGGCGAATAGGGGCCTATTGCATCAATAGAAACTAATTAGTTAGAAAGAGAAGATGAGGGTTTTTTTCTCATTGGACTCAAATACAGATTATAGTGAAGGAAGACATAATGTTAGAAAAAAGAGGCTTCTGTTTCCATTGCAAAAAGTATTAAGCCCAGTAACAATCTGTGAAGCTACCTGATTCCATCTTCCTCATAGGCATTGACCTGCATGGCATCAATCTAACAATTCAAATCATGACTAACTTGATGGGTTGTGAGCTTTCTGATGTTATATATTCTGTAAGGCTTCTTCACATCATCCTTAAAGTACTGGATCCCAAGAAATAAAAATAATGGGTGTGGGGGGGGGCACTTGTGTTGTTTGAATGCAACACATTTTCTTCCACAACGTTGAGTTAGTCACTTGTTCATGATTCCATTCTGAGCAGTTAAACAGGTAATGAACACTTCAAGGAAAAAAAAGCTCTGTTATATCACATGCACTTATTCTTCCACAGAATTAATCATCCAGGTACATTTTTGTAAAAGAGTGTGAAAAATTATCAACAAATACCAGGAAATGTCCTTTGTAACAATAAGCCTGTTAATATTTTAATTTAAGTTTCCATTTATAAATGCTTTACTTAGCAACAAGAAACTGCAGACTGTTATGGTCTAATAATGAAATGGCTTTGCATTGGCTAGGCACAGGGCCATACATTGAGTTTTGTTATCTGACAAGGCATGTAATTGTTGAACCATAATGCACACCTCACAGTGTCCTTGTTGCGGGGCGATCACCCCGCTCCGGCTCGGAAAGGGTGAAAGCCAGCCCTTGGAGAGGGCTGGGGCTGAGAGAAAAGGCTAGGCAGATGGGGAAGGCAGCTACAGCTGAGGCCACGCCCCAATCAGGCCACAGCTGGCCCTATAAAAGGGCTGTGAGCCAGGAGCTCAGACAGAGACACTCTCTCTAGCTTTTGAGAGAGAAGGACTGGCTGCTTGGGAGAGAAGGGTACCTGAGTCGAGTAGTGCTGGGGAGCTCCAGCCTGGTAAACCCCCAGGCTGCAGGCCTTGGTAAAGGCCCAGAAAGGTACTGGTGCTGCAGGGGGGCAGGCTGGGAATAGGCAAAGGCAGCTGGTCCTAACCCCTTACCAACGATGAGTGGTCATTACACTGCAGTCTTCCCCAGTGAGCGGGGGTTAGATGATGACTGGCAGTAGCCACTGAGGCAAGGAGGAGATAGAGGGTTGGGGGTTCCTCAGGGAAGGGAGACCCAGAGTGTGGGGGCACTGCCAACAGGCAGCACCCCAATGTAAAGGGGCACCGGGGTCTGGGAAGGACATGGGAGACAGCGGCATGTGAGACACCAGCCTGCAAAGGGCACTCCGGGCTGGAAGAACTAACTCACGAGATAACCAGCAGGAGGCACTGCACCGGTGAGCCATCATGTTGCTACAGTCCTATTAAGATATTAAAATATTAATTTCCCCCCCCAAAAAAATATGGGCAATGACAAAGCATTTTTCTAAGATGAACCAATATATATTTTTTCATGTTAAAAACTTGATTTTCCTGAAATGTAGGGTCACACACAATTTTACAAGGATGTTTTCCAAGGGCTAGCATATATTTATTAAAATGTATGGCTGGAAGGGATCTTGAGAGATCATCTATTCCAGCTCCCCTGTGCTGAAGCAGGACCAAGTATACCTAGAACATCCCTGATAGGTGATTGTCTAACCTGTTCTTAGAAACCTCCAGTGATGGAGATTCCACAACCTTTCTTGGAAACTTATTACAGAGTTTAACTATCCTCATAGTTAGAAAGATTTTATAATATCTAACCTAAATCTCATTTGCTGCAACTTAAGCTGATTACGTTTTGTCCTACCTTCAGTGGACATGGACAACAATTTATTGCCATCCTCTTTATTATAATTCTTACATATTTTAAGACTGTTTTCAGGTCGCACCCCAACCCGCCTCAGTCTTCTTTTCTCAATACTACACATACCCAGTTCCTTTAACCTTTCCTCATAGGTCAGAATAATATTAAACTTTTTTGCAACTGCATTATATTGTTGACTCATATCCAGGTCTTGATCCAATATAACCTAGAGATCTGTTTCAGAAGTACTACTTCCTAGCCAATTATTTCCCATTTAATAGTTTTGCATTTAAGTTTTACTTCCTAAAGTGAAGTACTGTGCACTAGTCATTATTGAATTTCATGTTGTTGATTTCAGAACAATTGTCTAATTTATCAAGGTTGTGTTGGATTCTAATCCTGTCCTCCAAAGTACTAAAAACCCCTCCCAGCTTGGTGTTATCTGCAAATTTTATAAATATTCTCTCCACTGTATTATTTAAGTCATTACTGAACATTTTAAATAGTACCAGATCCAGGACAGACTCCATCAGTATCCCACTAGATACGCCCTCTCAGTTTGACAGCGTACCACGGATAACTACTCTTTAATACAGGTTTCAGAGTAACCTGTTAGTCTGTATTCGCAGAAAGAAAACCTGTAAGCCATGTTAGTCTGTATTCGCAAAAAGAAAAGGAGGACTTGTGACACCTTAGAGACTAACCAATTTATTTGAGCATAAGCTTTCGTGAGCTACAACTCACTTCATCGGATGCATACTGTGGAAAATACAGAAGATGTTCTTATACATACAAACCATGAAAAAATGGGTGTTTACCACTACAAAAGTTTTTCTCTCCCCCCACCCCACTCTCCTGCTGCTAATAGCTTATCTAAAGTGATCACTCTCCTTAAAATGTGTATCATAATCAAGTTGGGCCATGCAGAACATAATGCCATCCACAGCCTCAGAAACCACTCTGACATCATAATCAAAAAGTCTGACAAAGGAGGTGCTGTTGTCATCATGAATAGATCGGAATATGAACAAGAGGCTGCTCGGCAGCTCTCCAACACCACTTTCTACAAGCCATTACCCTCTGATCCCACTGAGAGTTACCAAAAGAAACTAGAGTATTTGCTCAAGAAACTCCCTGAAAAAGCACAAGATCAAATCCGCACAGACACACCCCTGGAACCTCGACCTGGGATATTCTATCTACTACCCAAGATCCATAAACCTGGAAATCCTGGGCACCCCATCATCTCAGGCATTGGCTCCCTGACAGCAGGATTGTCTGGCTATGTAGACTCTCTCCTCAGTCCCTACGCTACCAGCACTCCCAGCTACCTTCGAGAAACCACTGACTTCCTGAGGAAACTACAATCCATCGGTGATCTTCCTGAAAACACCATCCTGACCACTATGGATGTAGAAGCCCTCTATACCAACATTCCACACAAAGATGGACTACAAGCCGTCAAAAACACTATCCCCGATAATGTCACGGCTAACCTGGTGGCTGAACTTTGTGACTTTGTCCTTACCCATAACTATTTTACATTTGGGGACAATGTATACCTTCAAATCAGCGGCACTGCTATGGGTACCCGCATGGCCCCACAGTATGCCAACATTTTTATGGCTGATTTAGAACAACGCTTTCTCAGCTCTCGTCCCCTAATGCCGCTACTCTACTTGCGCTACATTGATGACATCTTCATCATCTGGACCCATGGAAAAGAAGCCCTTGAGGAATTCCACCATGATTTCAACAATTCCCATCCCACCATCAACCTCAGCCTGATCCAGTCCACACAAGAGATTAGTGCTAATAAATGATGGTCACATAAACATCACCCTATACTGGAAACCTACTGACCGCTATTCCTACCTACATGCCTCCAGCTTTCACCCTGACCACACCACACGATCCATCGTCTACAGCCAAGCTCTGCGATACAACCACATTTGCTCCAACCCCTCAGACAGAGACAAACACCTACAAGATCTCTATCAAGCATTCTTACAACTACAATACCCACCTGCGGAAGTGAAGAAACAGATTGATAGAGCCAGAAGAGTTCCCAGAAGTCACCTACTACAGGACAGGCCTAACCAAGAAAATAACAGAACGCCACTAGCCGTCACCTTCAGCCGCCAACTAAACACCCCCCCCCAACGCATTATTAAAGATCTACAACCTATCCTGAAGGATGACCCAACACTCTCACAAATCTTGAGAGACAGGCCAGTCCTTGCCTACAGACAGCCCCCCAACCTGAAGCAAATACTCACCAGCAACCACATACCACACAACAGAACCACTAACCCAGGAACCTATCCTTGCAACAAAGCCTGTTGCCAACTGTGCCCACATATCTATTCAGGGGACATCATCACAGGGCCTAATAACATCAGCCACACTATCAGAGGCTCGTTCACCTGCACATCTACCAATGTGATATATACCATCATGTGCCAGCAATGCCCCTCTGCCATGTACATTGGTCTAACTGGACAGTCTCTACGTAAAAGAATAAATGGACACAAATCAGATGTCAAGAATTATAACATTCATAAACCAGTCGGAGAACACTTCAATCTCTCTGGTCACGCGATTACAGACATGAAAGTTGTGATATTACAACAGAAAAACTTCAAAACCAGACTCCAGCGAGAGACTGTTGAATTGGAATTCATTTGCAAATTGGATACAATTAACTTAGGTTACCTTGCATAATGACTTAGCCACTCCCAGTCTCTATTCAAGCCTATTTCCCCTTTTTTTTTTCCTCCCTCCCTGCCCCCCGTTCCTCAGACGTTCTTGTTAAACCCTGGATTTGTGCTGGAAATGGCCCTCCTTGATTATCATTCACATTGTAAGGAGAGTGATCACTTTAGATAAGCTATTACCAACAGGAGAGTGGGTTTGTGGGGGGAGAGAAAACCTTTTGTAGTGGTAAACACCCATTTTTTCATGGTTTGTATGTATAAGAACATCTTCTGTATTTTCCACAGTATGCATCCGATGAAATGAGCTGAAGTTCACGAAAGCTTATGCTCAAATAAATTGGTTAGTTTCTAAGGTGCCACAAGTACTCCTTTTCTTTTTATTCTTTAATACAGTCCTTCAGCCAGTTTTGTGCCAACCTTATAGTAATTTCATCTAGACCACATTGCCCTAGTTTCATTACGAGAATGACACGTGGGACTGTGTTAAAACCCTTAATAAAATAATATATATCACGTCTTCAGCATCCCCCCCCCCCATCCACTAGTCCAGTGTTTCCCAAACTTGGGACGCCGCTTGCTCAGGGAAAGCCCCTGGCAAGGCCCGGATGGTTTGTTTAGCTGCCGCATCTGCAAGTTTGGCCGATCACAGCTCCCACTGGCCGCTGTTTGCTGTGCCCAGCCAATGGGGGCTGCGGGAAGCAGCGGCCAGTACGTCCCTTGGCCTGCACCACTACCCGCAGCCCCCATTGGCCTAGAGCAGTGAACCGTGGCCAGTGGGAGCTGCGATCGGCAGAACCTGTGGATGCGGCTGGTAAACAAACTGGCCGGGCCCACCAGGGGCTTTCCCTGAACAAGCGGCGTCCCAAGTTTGGGAAACACTGCACTAGTCCAGTAACATTATAAAAGGACATTAGGTTGATTTGGCATGATTTGTTTTTGACAATACATGTTGGCCATAACTTATCCTCATAGTGCTTACAAATTGATTGTTCCATAATTTGCTCCAGTACCATCACAGGTAGGGCTTCCTTGGCTGTTCTGTCAAGGTTTGGTTGTACAGCTGAATCGGGTTGAACTGACTGAAAATTTTCAGATTTGATGGTGAATCAAAAATTTCCTTTCTGTTCTGTTCCACAGCAGGTATTTGAAGGTAGGTCTCCCACCTCTCAGGTGAGTGCCATAACCATTGGTCTAATGGTGATGGGGGAGAGGTGGTACCACCACCACCTCTAGCAAGTTTTTGAACAGCTGAAACTATTTGTGTCAAATTCACAAATAGTTTTGAATCATCTGAAACTGCATGTTGTATTGAGTAAAGTATTTGTCTGAAAAATTTCCTCCAGCTCTACTTGGTTGGCCATTTTAAGGCACGAAGTAAATAAGGGGCTCTTTTTTTTAAGTAGAAATTGTACAAAGCACAGTCTTTGAAAAATATGCTCATGGTATTGGGTGTCCAGATCCCACCCACCCTATAAAAGCCAGATCTAACTCAGTCCAGAGAGAGACTAAGATTAAGACTGGAGTGCTGAAGAAATGTCATGGGAGAAAACAGATCCAGAGAAGATCAGGAGAAGAGGAAATCACCTTTGGAAAAATGTACTGAGTTTGGGGAGAGTTGGGCACTGGCTGACTTCGCTGGGAAACTTTGGACTAAGATAAATGAGACTAAAGACTGGGTGTTTTGATGAGAAATTAAATACTGATACACCTCTTTTATAAGTACTCCTACATTCTCTTTGGCATCCCCCCCTCCATTTTCTTCTGTGGACGCCAGGTCATCTTTGTCCACCAGACAATGGCTTGGTGACATTTGGAGCTGTGGTATTTGGGACTTAGCCAGAGGGACAAGTCATATTAGTGATCATCTACCAAATTTCCTTAGAAATCCACAGGCAGGGAAGATGGAGGTGATGGTAGGGGATATTAAAAAGGGAGCCATAGGTGCTGGAGAGGATGTGGAGGAATGGGATGTTTTTATATGTATGGTGAGAGTGCCTTGGTATTCTAGAGGAAAATAACAAATAGATTTTTTCAGGATACAGAACCCAGAGTGATCATAATAGGTTACAGTACAAAGAAGGTCATTAACTGTAGGAGGAAACCACTGTAACACAATTACTGCTAGTAGCTATATTGCTTTTTTTTTTTGGAAAAGGAAAGATCCTCCAACACTAGCATCATGGAAAAATAAAGTATGGAAAATCCTTTCAATGGAAAAAATGACAGACAGCCTGACATCAGGACCCAGTAGATTTTAAATGAATGATTACTAAAGCTTTGTGGAAGATGGAAAGGACTTTGAGATTTCAAAATTTGGTTTAATTTTTAATTGGAATGGAATCCAAAAATTAGCATAATTTCATGAAGCATTTCAATTTCTATGGAACTGCATTTTCCAATGGAAAATTATTTGGATAAAGTTTACCTGACCAGTTCTAATGGTTACCATTTCTGGCATCTGAACAAAATAAATTCATAGATAATGATGAGAGGTTAATCAAACACACATACATATTGAAATGTAGCAAATACAGGTTATAAATAAGATTAATGAATACTTGCATGGAAATATCATGTATTTCAATAAAGATAATATAAAAATGAAAGTCACAGAAACAGACCCCATATTTACAGAAATAAATCCCCTTCAGGGATGAGCTGCTGGGTGAGCGATCAAGAATTTTCTCTGACTGCATGTGAGGTAAGGTTGTAAATCGAATAATGCTGTAGGATAGTCTAGCCTTGGTTCTCTCAGAGGGATGTCTGAGTCCTCACAATTCCCAGTACAGATGGGAATATAGCCATGACACCGAATTCCTACATGATTCAATGCTGTATGTTCCTTTCCATAGGAAACTAATATCATCTGTAATCCCTGTGGAACATAGTATTCAGACGGCAAGCTTTCTCAGGCAAAGAAATTTATCGTAATTTATTTGTGTACTACACCCAGCACAATGGAGCCTCCATAGTGACTGAGACCTTTCAGAAACACTGTATTTTGGGTTGATTAATAATAATAATTTAGATAAGTTTCTAGGCACACAGAGGATCTAATGACAAGGATGCTGAACGTGCGGCTTCCCTGACTGCTAAGAAGGGGACATGACTCCTCTCTGTTTGCCCCTCTTGTTGCCACTTCAGCTTATAACAAAGGTATCAGATGACGTTAGTGTTCTTCGATACTGAGGTCAAGGTAGGTCCACTGAGGTTCATAGACACTGAAAGAAAAGTAAGGTCATCTCATCCTCTGTATGTTTGCTGCCCTTTGGGTGAAGTCAATGAAACTTGAAGGGGCTCACTACCTTCAGGATTTGCTCAGCACCTTGCAGAATTGGGCCCCAAGTAGGTAGCTCACTCTATTTTTTTATATTCCAATCTCTGTGTAGATGAATCTGTTGAATAACTGAAACTAAGTGAGGTTAAGATAGTTATCAGAAAACTTTTCTTTTGATGATTTGTTTTTATGGCTAGACTCTTGTTTCCAAGGCTCATAAAAAAAACCCCGAAACAATATTTTTCCTTCTCAAAAACAGTCTACTCTGAACATATTTGTTCTTCTATCAGTCTCAGTCATTCAGAGACAGTAATGGAAGCCAACAATTTTATATTTAAGCACAGCTTGAAATGTGGTACGATATTGATGTGATGACTGCAAGACCATGTATTAGAGTGAATTGTGCTGTAGAATTAATTACCCACATTTTGACATGTTTAGCCAATCACAATGTAAATGTTTAAAGCCTAATTTTATAATAATATTTATTCAATGATTATTCAGCTCTTTACAAATATACAATGCATATGAATGAACTCATAAGAAAGACATTCTACATTTTTACAGGTGCTAATAAACAATGCAAAGTCATGTAGTGTATTTTGCATGCATATGGTGAAATTAAGTCCTTTTCACATCCACTGCCATAGCTGCAGGGAGTGAATGTTGAGGGGCTACCAGAGGCCAGACATAATCTTCCTCAGATGCACATATGAAGACACACATGTGTCCTGTAGTGGAGAATTCACCTAAGAGTGGTGCTTATACCTCCCCTGGAGTTGACAATATGCCCTTCTATTTCATTAAAGTCTTCTAGCTGGTGGGGAAGCAAGATGGAGCCATAAAACTGACCCTTTGGGATATCCAGTACTACTCTGATTCCTTTTTTTTTTCTGCTTATGAAGTTGAAAGGTCATGGTCACGGCTGCCCTCTGCATGGATGCCCTCCTCCAACTCTGATACACCCACACTATGTGTCCAAGCTGAATTCTTGTCATAAGAAATAATAAATAATAAATTATTTATAATTACAAGATAAAATGTATGGTTTAAATTTTAATAGAATTGTCTTTGGATTAATGGCATAAAAGCTTTGTGGCAGACATTTTTAAACATAAAGGAGATATTAAATTATGTGCTAATTATCATCGAATTAAGCTGGCAACTCGATGTGTCTTTGTGAATTTGGAGAAGGCGTGCAGTCATGTACCAAGATAATTAGTTTGGTGGAGTTTGCCATGGAGAGGTGTGCTGGAAGGATATGTCTGTCTTATCCAGGATATGTATGTTGGAGTGGCTATCATAGCCAAAACCAAATGGGACTACAGCAAAGTATTTCTAGTAAATGTTGGCCTGTACCAGTCATCGTTGTTGAATCCTTTTTGGTTTATAGTTGTCTTGGATATGATCAGTGAAACCATTGATCTATTCGATCTAAATATGATCTATTCGACATTGGTGAGGCCTCATCTGGAGTACTGTGTCCAGTTTTGGGCCCCACACTTCAAGAAGGATGTGGATAAATTGGAGAGAGTTCAGCGAAGGGCAACAAAAATGATTAGGGGACTGGAACACATGAGTTATGAGGAGAGGCTGAGGGAGCTGGGATTGTTTAGCCTGCAGAAGAGAAGAATGAGGGGGGATTTGATAGCTGCTTTCAACTACCTGAAAGGGGGTTCCAAAGAGGATGGCTCTAGACTGTTCTCAATGGTAGCAGATGACAGAACGAGGAGTAATGGTCTCAAGTTGCAGTGGGGGAGGTTTAGATTGGATATTAGGAAAAACTTTTTCACTAAGAGGGTGGTGAAACACTGGAATGCGTTACCTAGGGAGGTGGTAGAATCTCCTTCCTTAGAGGTTTTTAAGGTCAGGCTTGACAAAGCCCTGGCTGGGATGATTTAACTGGGAATTGGTCCTGCTTCGAGCAGGGGGTTGGACTAGATGACCTTCTGGGGTCCCTTCCAACCCTGATATTCTATGATTCTATGAAACTATGCAAAGAGAGCCTCATTGGAATATGATGTTTGCTGATGACTTAGTGATAAGTGCAGAAGACTGTGAGATGCTGCAAACCAAATTTGAACAGTGGTAACTCAATTTTGAGCAGGTGGGTCTTAGAGTGAACTTTGACTGAAGCTATGATAATTAAGGGAGTAGGACCCACCATACAGGATATTACAGGGAGAGAGTTTAGAAGAGTGAAAGAATTTTAAAACCTACACTCAGTGATTCCTGACAATGGTCATGTCATGAATGATGCCTGGCTTTGTGCCCCAGTACATGATACAAATGGTGGGAGCTGACCCTAGTTCTCTGTGAGAAAAATATTTGGAAAAAGTTAAAAGGTAGAGTGTACAAAACTGTAATTTGACCTAGCCTGATGTACACAACAAAGACTGGGCCAGCCACTAGAAAAGAAAGCCGTACGCTCTCCATCATGGAAATGAAGATGTTGATATGGACAAATGGTTGGACATTCCGTGATATGAAATGAAGTGAGTTTGTGAAGTGCTTAATGAGGGTTGCCTCAACTGAAAACAAGTTGGGGGATGCTAGGCTACATTGATACACCTGTCAGAGATGGTCTAGATAATACTTAGTCCTGCCATGAGTGCAAGAGACTGGACTAGATGACCTCTTGAGGTCCCTTTTAGTCCTATGATTCTATTTTATGGACATGTCCAGTGGAGAAATGGGAGTTCTACCAGTAAGGTGGCCTTTGCAATGATCATGGACAGAAGATGACTAAAAGGAAGGCCAATGACTCAGGACCTGGACTGCATATCAGCGGACCTTTAAGAGACCAATTTGCTTGACAGCCAGGTGTACAATCTTGAGTTCTATAAGAAGGTTGTAAAATTCACTGACCCCAAATAGGGAAGTGACAAGAAAAAATATTTGTGTAAGGAAACTGGAAATAAATTAACTTATGAGATGTAAGTAAGGTAAATGAGAATAGGAAGGCAAAATGCAACAAGTTTTAAATGAAAATTATATGTGAAGTGCAGATGCAGAACACTTTTTATAAATATGTTCCAACTTTTGAACAGTAATACGAATTTTAGGCAAGCAGTCATCTCTAGAAGTTGAGATACTGTACAAGTTGTGCTGTACAAGGACAATGGATATGAGCAAAATGAAATTCTTAAGTGAGCTTTTAGAATGTGTGAAAGTCATTCGTGAGGTATGAAATCAAGATAAAACAGCTCTAAAGACAATAATTAGAACACCCCCATGAGTTCATATAATTGCTAGTATCTGCGTGAAGTTTAGGTACATGCAAATAATCTTTCCAAGCTGTTTTCACAATTCCTTGATGACATTGCATAGCAGAAGTTTCAGAGATTGTGCAAAAATCTTTTTCCTGTTGCTTCCCTGTTAACTTTTCACTGTAACTGGATTAAAATGTATCTTAAATTAGAACTGAATATACAGTTCTTCACTACTTGGTCCTTAATTAACTATAGTAGAGGCCATTAAAAACTGGACATTTGCCTCCTGCAGTAGTAAAATTTACTGAGAGTATGGGCAATGTTTCCCATTCTGAGTAGAAGGGGACACTACAGAGACTGTGAAAAAAGTAAAATACTATGGTGAAATGAATATTTTTATTAAAATTGTAATGGTTTTGTTAGAAATTATGAGTGGTTGAACCAGTCTGGATAAAATAAGAACTAACCTAAACTTGCACCAAACCTTGAATTAAGTCTTTCTTGAGATTCAAAAAGGTTTATGTTCTAGTTATATCAGAATGAAAGTGAACCTCCAGACCTCCTGATGTTTACCCCTCACTAATAAAAATACTAGCTGTGTTCCTGGACCTAATCCAAAATTAAAAGAGCATACAGAGAAACAAGGTCCTCCAGTATTTACCCCACACATTTGTGGCCTCCGTTGTTATAGGCAGGAATTAAGCCACACATCCTGAACGTGCTCTAAATCATACAAAATACATGATTTCATCTGTTTAGCAGCACGGTCACCATGAACACACCAGCTCAGCGGTCCATTCTCTATTTATGAAATTCAAAGTCCAATTCAAAGTTTCTTTCCTTGTTTTCAAGACCCTTCATGGGAGAGACACTTGCTGCCTGAAAAAAAAATAGCTTTCTCTCTGTGACATTCTATACCTTGGGGGAGCATACTGTAACCCCCATATTCTTCATTTTCATATAACTGTGATCTCACATATAAAGCATTCCTTGTAAGGTATCAGGGGAAAGGTTATGATCTGCTGAAAATCATTTCTCTATCCATATATGTGTATCATTAATGCATATTAAGTTATGAGAATTGTGTGGTATGGTGGTCACTAAAGCATGCTATAAGTTGGAGAATCAGCCAGCTATTAGATCCCCAGAGTCAAGAGCAAGGAAAGTAACCAATGCCCGGGCAGGGTGTGTCACAACCCAACAACAGCCATTGTCCAGCAAGGGAGCTACAATGCGATGACTCGCCTGCATGATGCCACACCAGGGGAATTGCTCAGCCTTGCTTGGAGAGACTCAGCAATGCCACCCAGACATGACTGGACTTGTGTTCTACAAGCACATGGACTGAGAGTATAAAACAGGCAGAGTGGACACATACTGGGCCCTTCTCCTCCCCCGCCTATGCTGCAATCAACCAAGACCCTGAGAAGAAGACAAGACTCCAACACAGGAGATTGGCCCAGGTTTTAGGAACAACCCTGTATATTAAGGAGTGCAATATCCAGTGGGGTGAGAAAAACTGCTTAATCTAGTTGCTGTCCAGGGTTGAGAGTTTAGACTGCATGCTTATATTTTCTTTTCTTTTGGTAACCACTCTGGCTTGTTATGCTTGACTTATAATCACTTAAAATCTATCTTTATAGTTAATAAATTTGTTTGTTTATTCTACCTGAAGCAGTGTGTTTGGTTTGAAGTGTGTCAGAAGCTCCCCTTGGAATAACAAACCTGGTACATATCAATCCCTTTGTTAAACTGACAAACTCATATAAGCTTGCAGTGTCCAGTGGGCATAACTGGACACTGCAAGATGGAAATTCCTACAGTTGTGTCTGGCACCGAAGCTAATGTAGTTTGCTTGCAAGTAGCTGGGAGTGGCTTACATGCCAGAGGCTGTGTGTGAACAGCGCAGGAGTGGGGGTTCTCACAGCATAGCAGGGTAAGGCTGGCTCCCAGAGTCAAGGATTGGAGCGGCCTAACAGATCACCGGTCCAGATAACACCAGAAGGGAAATCACATCCTCCATGACCATGGCTTCCCATGATAGCTACATTCTTCTGAAACTATTGACGAATAGAAAGAGATTCATAGTTGCAAGAGACAAATCTTTCACTGTAGCTGGATTTACACCGTGGACTCCATCCGTCAAGAGATAAGAGTGACCATGCAACTATTTTTAGAAATAAATGCAAAACTTATTTCCTTCTTCTTACTTTCCCTCTATAAGTTAAACACACACACATATTCATGCACAAACACAAAACTCAATAAAAACAATCAATCTATTTCTGCTGTGACTGGGAAGAAAAGACTGTGTGTGTGAGATCTGTACTGCAATTTCTGTTTTTTAATAGTTGTGATGCTCTCTAATGCTATGCTGATAGGGACCATAGAAGTATATAGATAAGATAGACGATTTGTCCACTAAGAATTGAACTGAATTTATTTTACATCAATAACTTCTCTCTAGATCAGTAAAAATATGTTTCAGCAATAAATACATAAAAATGGCAGAAAAAACATAGAGTTTGTAGGCCTGATCCAAAGCTTGCTGAAGTCTAACTTTTAATCAGATCCTGTATAGTTAACAAGCTATAATAAAAGAAATAATTTTAGAGAGCAGTCAGTGCTTTTACACAGTATTCTAAGGACCAAACCCTGAGAGGTGAGTGCTCTGGCCCCATTATTTACTGAAGTCAATAAACACCAAGGGAAGAAGAAGTATGCACTAAAAACTCCATCTGAATTGTAAGAATCTCAGATGGTGAAAAAATACACAAACTACATTAACTGATAGTTATAAAATGAAACGTTTGATGAAACCATTATCCACTACCAACAAAAATATCTGATCTGGAATTTATCTTCTGGCCAACCAGGTGTCTATATTTTACTGAGCACATTTTGTGGAAATAATCATGTTTTCAGAACTGGTTCTCATGGTCTCAGATCTGTTTATGATTTCCAGTCTGACCTATAGCTTGTAAGATATTGTCATTATCCAGAAGATAAATCCATATCACAGTATTACTTGGTCAGTCATATTCTAAGCCAAAAACATATGTTTTCATTAGCAGTAAACATTTCAGGACTTGATTGTTGCTGTTGTACAGCTTAGAGATAAATCAGTGTCGAAACTGAATCCTGAATGTTGCCAAATAGCAGATTGTCAATTTCCACCAAATTGTACTTATATGTATGTGGTCACTAGCAGTGTGGCATATTACATGTTAAAAGGTCAGATGTGGCAACAAACTAATGTAATTTTGACATTAAATAGAATTTGAAGACTAGCATCAAAGTAAAATAGTTGATATAGCATCTAGGCATGTCTCATGTGTTTTGTATGGATAAAATCCTTTCCTGTGGTTAGGAATTGGATTTTGCTGAAGTATGTGAGTTTTAGGTCTTTGTGCCTAGTCTTAGGTTTCTCATGAATAATCATTAAATTTAAAAAAAAAAATCCAATAAGGATTTATGCTAGAACTCCAGATTTTTTTTATAAATGCAGCAGAAAATAATCCTTGGTAGTATAGAGATAAATATATAAACATAGCCCACAAGTAATGGAATTCATTGCAGAGGTCTGGGCTCATTGATCATTATTCCATAGTAAATAAGTTATATAAGCTAATAGATGTTGCTCCAGCCAGCTGATGAGGGACTTTCACAGTCTCCCTCTTTCCCTGGAAGTAAGAGCAGTCAAGGGGGCTGTTAGCAGTATGATTCACAGTGCAAGGTACCCTGGAGGGGAGACATAGAATGGAAAAGGGCCAAATACTCAGAAGTGCTCAACACTTCTTGGAAAGTACTGAGCAACCTCAGATCCCATGGACTTCACAAATGAGAGTTGAATATGATCAGCACCATATAGAATGTCCAGGGTGTCTTTTAGGATCATGTCTGCAATTCTCCTCCAATAACGGGTGCTGGATGGAAAAGCCTTGAACATACAAACACAACATGGGGTCTTCTGGAGAAATCTTTAGCAGTCCACACTTCCTCAACTATATCATGATTCTGAAGGAACCTCCAGCCCTCACCACACTCACTCTCCAATGATCGGGAGCCTTTTACAGTTCTCTTGCCCACCAATAGTACAAGGAATCCTGGTTGAGGTATTACCGTTTTCAGCAGCTTCCCTTTCCTTACAGGAAAAAACAGACTCCAGAGATGGATATTATTTCACCATCCACGAGACTGTTAACCTTGTTTTCAGTTTAACTATAGGACTTATGGATATTTTTTCAACATTGCCTATATTGAACACTATTATTAGTTACGAGTCATATTATTTTGAATGTCAGCTTTCTTTCTGAGACCACTGAATAACACTAATGGGGGGAGCATGTAATACATCACTGACTCAAGATATATCTACATCGTAAAATCTGTGCATGGCTCTAAGTGAGCTAGCTTAAATTCAACTGGCACAGGTAACTACAGAATCACATGATTGGAAGGGACCTCGAGGGGTCATCTACTCCAGTCCCCTGCGCTCATGGCAGGACTAAGTATTATCTACACCATCCCTGACAGGTATTTGCTCTTAAAGATCTCCAATGATGGAGATTGCACAACCTCCCCCACTGGCATGACCCTGGGACAGCCACACCAGCACTGCTCTGGCAGCCCCCAGCAGTGGTCCCAGGCTGGTCAGAGCAGCCGCAGTCTGCGGCCCTGGGCAGTGGTCTTCAGCCAGCTGGTTGGAGCAGCCTGCAGTTCCAGGCAGCAGCCCCCACACCCCCCGAGCACCTCTCCCCCACGATTTAACCATAGGTATTTTACGTATAAGTAATGGATATGTCACAGGTTGTGATTTTTTGTTTATTACCCATGACCTGTCCATGACTTCCACCAAAAATACCTGTGACTAAATCGTAGCCTTTTTCAGGAGAAACAGGACCTTCCTGGAGGTGTGTGAGGAGCTTGCACCAACCCTTGAGCACCAGAACACTAGATTCAAGGAAGCCATACCTTTTGAGAAGTGGCTTGGCATTGCTCTGTGGAACTAGCTACCTTAGACAGCTATAAGTCCATGTAAAACCAATCTGGGGGTGGGAGGTCCACTGTAGTGGTCATGGTTTGTGAGACAGGTAACATTGTAGTTAACCCATGGGTGGTTGGTGTAAGTAACATTCCCAAAATAACAGCTAGTTTTGAAAGGCATGGGTTTCCAAGCTGTGCAGGGCAATCAATGGGACTCATGTCCCAGTAGTTTGCCCTACTATAAGGGGCAGGGGAATTTGTGAACAGAAACGGGTACTACAGGAGTGAAGACAGCACAGAACAAGCTTCAGAGTGGGCAAGCAAGCTGAGTACATACCTGGGGGTTGTGCCAGGCTTGCACTACCAGTGATGAAACCTGCAGTGACCTGTCTTCAGTTATATGTTTCCTGTGTTATCTGGGTTCAAGTAACTCAGGTAGGCTAGCCTGTGCACAGCATTTGCTGCATAGACATACCCTCACAGTGTAACCTTCTTGAAAGCATACACAATCTTGGTTCATCAAAAAGCAGAGCATATAGTATGTCATCTCAGCACATATTCATATAGTGCCTTTTATCCTGATCCCTGAACACTTTTGAAACAAAGGATCTGATTCTTTGTTCCTAGTTCACGCTAAACTCCCACTTCAATCAGCATAAGTTTTGCACAGGAATGTAGAATTAGGGTCCTATATATATGATTTCAGTTTCATATCTGAAATGTAGACAGGATGGAATGTGTTTAAGTATGAAGATCAACATTATGCTACTGCTTAGGATAGGAAAAGAAAAATACTTTATCCATTTGTAGCTGCAAGTGGAATGTAATTAATTGTAGTATAATGGCCAAAAATGGAATTTGGCCAGGGCAGCAACACTAACATCTATATGCCTGGGAATGTGTCATGGACAGTGTTTTTAATGACTACAAGTGCTCAGGACCTTTGCCTCACATCTTATCCAGAAGAACACAACTCCAACATCACAATGCTTCCAGAACCATAATGAAACATTTGTTTTTTACTAGCTTAGAGGAAATGAGTGCTGCCTGCTAAAACACCAACATCATTTTGTGCCACAATTTGATTTTCCGTGGAAAACTATTTTACAAGTACCGATCAGGCCCTTTCATTGTTAGGCAGTGAGAAATGAGCAGAACACAATTCAAACTGCTATGGCTGAACATCTTGTAAGAGCTGAGTTGGAATGACAATATTATCACTTAATTATAACTGAGAATATTTGTGGTTTCTTCAAGTACTTTTTGACAAACTTTGACCGTCATTTTTTTTAGGCTAAGTGGTTCATTTTATACACCTTCATCTGCTAATGATTTTTTGGGGAGGTGTGTGGGGGATGAAATGAGATGTTGTGGAGAGGGATAGAGAAGCGGGAGTCTGTGATAGAGCCAGGAGTATCTGTAAGCATTTCATGTGATTGGGAAATGAAGCAGGGGAGGTTGCTGTGCAACAGTCTGGGTCATTGTCAGCATTTCAAGTGGCTGCCATTATTCAGTGCATTAACAAAGTATTTATCCACTTTGATGTCTATTAATTTGGGGCGCTTAGTCTACATCCATATTCACGCTGGATAATTAAAGCAGTTTTAATAAAAAAGACAAACCATATGTTGGAAACAATGTGTCTTCTTCACCTACAGTCTGTTTATGCACACTGTGTCACAGTTTCAGTGTCCATGACTGCCTGTGGTAGAGATTCTATACAGAAAAGTTCTCCCAGAGTCACTGTGCAGAGTTGACATAATATTTTATCTGACCAACTGTATGTTTGCAATTGAAGGAAATTTAAGCTAGACCCATTGATTTAAGTAAGGGTTACTTATGTGAGCAAGTGTTGCAAGTTAAGGTTCATTGTCACTCCCCATGTATCCAGAAAAAGGCCCATGCATTTTCCTGTGTACTAAGGAAAAGGCTGTATATAATACAACAGGTGCCCTGAGAGGCAGTCTAGCTGTGTAATAAGGTTGCTGTTATTACAGTGTAGTTAATCTGCATTGCAATTACACTGTGCTTTTGCTTTTTCTTTATATAATTATCACTAGTTCATATAACCAGAAAGTTAACTACATGGGTGAATTATTATAACTATTTTGGTGTTTTTCTTTATACACATGCGGTTAGAATCCAAGGTATATTAACTTCATTAGGCCAGCTCCTCAGCTGGTATGAACAATGTTGCTCCATTGACTTCAATGGCACTATGCTGGTTTTCACCAGCTGAGAACCTGTCTCAGTGTATTTTCTGGGCTATTATTAGTGATGCAATGAATTTGCAGGTTATGCTAGTGGATAGGGCACGGGACTGGAACTAAGAAGACATTCCCAGCTCTGAGACTGACCTGCGTGACCTTTGGCAAATCCTTTCACCACTTTCTTTCCCCTCCAAACCCTTTTCTGTCTTGTCTGTTAAGATTTTAACTCTTTTGGAGCAGGGATTCTCTCTTACTATTTGTTTGTTCAGCATCTAACACAATGGAGCCCCGATCTCAGGTGAAGTCAGTGGAATTACTCTTTGCCTAAAATCTAGGAAAGTCTGTTCAATAAACTACTTTTTGCTGAATTACAGACAAAGGGCCAGATTGTTTCTGTCTTAAGCAGGTCTGGAGTGACCTTCCTCCCTACTTGTGTGTGCAAGTAATGTTCTGGAACCACTTAGGGGAGCATAAGTACTGATCCCTTTCTACTCACCCGTGGATTCACAAATGGACCATTGCTCCCCCCTCCCACGTAGCAACCAGCAGAGCTAGCTGGCTGACTGTGGGGAGTACACTATGCCTATTAAAGAGATGTGGCAGCTGGTGATCTGCTTTTGCATGCCTGGGAAATATGTAAATCTTTCTTGCCTTTGAGTGCTTCCCCTCGGGTAGATCATCTCTGAACTCACCTTCCCCCCGTCCATGCTGTCCCTTTACATGAGTGAAGTCTTATTTCTATTATCAAAATCCTCATAAGGTGTATACTGAAAGCAAATTGAATGGAGATGCTAGAGAACTGCATTTTCCCTTTTATTGATGGATCAATGTATAAAGCAGGCACCATTTTTCAAAAGCAAATACCTTAATAGAACAATCATGGACACTAAAATTTGCATTTAGGCACAGAAAATCTTTCTTCGTTTTTCTGTTCAGAAAATGCCCATTTCTGCAATCTGACTTTTCAAGTGAGGTATTTAGCTATCTAATAAGGTGGGCTCATTTGTAAAATGGGCCCACAGTATCTAGTTTCCATTGCCTTTTTCAGAATATACAGGATTAATATCCAAGAGCATGAGAAACATTGAAATGCATTGGAAAAGTCCCATCAAATGATGTCATATCTATGTAGTTCAGACTAATCAAATGTTATTTAAATTACTATAAATCAGAACAAAAATTATATGTTAGTTATTCAAAAGATTATGGACAGTGGTATTGTAGTACAATGTAATTGATAGTTGAGAAGAAAATCACCATTGCAATCACACTGAAATTATCCAGACCCATAATTCTTTATATAAAAAGTGGAACTGTAAGGGTATAATGAAGTAGTAATCATAATTGCAACCTAAAAGTTTAAGCTTCAGATCTGGTTTCATAAATGTGTTATTAAGAGACCAAAGGAACATAATTAATGGTCAACCAAGAGTCACCTAGGTGTAATATATCAGGGAACAACTACTATAGAGCCCATTACATCTAGTCAGACTCAAAGCATCCGGTGTATAGTATGAGAAGTATAATAAAAATAACAAAAGTGCTTCCTTTTTTCCTGGCGTTTTTGGAGTGAATTTGTAGCCCATAACATTAGCTACAGCCAATTTTAATACTAGTTCCCAGAACACAGAAGGATTCTATATACATTTCCTCATGTTACTGTAAGAGATATGTAATCTCTGATCTGCAGTGATCCAGTCACACCATCTTGGATATCTCCGAGGGAAAAAAAGCCATTCCTAAGAAGCTATGGGGTTATTTTATTATGTTGAGAGATGGGCCAAACCAGAACCAAAAAGGGTTGAGAAGTAGGTTAATTTTATGCAAATTCCCAAAGTTCAGTGCAGCTGAAATTCATCATGATAAAATATTCTAGTTTTGTCCTCTTTCTTGAATATGTGAACTAATATCTGTGGAAGAATGCATAAAAGAGTTAATCAGAAATCAAGAGCTCCATTAAACTAATTTTTGGAAGTTAAAAAAAGACACCATAGATGATGTCTGCCTGATCTTGCAGTCTTTGATCGGCAAAATTATCCCTGATGGCAATGGAAGTTTTTCTATTATAAGAACTGAAAGATGACAAGATCCTGTGGAAACAGCTACTACTCTAGAAAGACCATTTTATCTTCCATGTGTGAGTAATATTATTCTTATACTGCATAACAGACTGAATATATTTGATCCTGATTTGCAACTCTAAGGAAAATGTGATTGTATTAAATTTCATAGATATACAGCCCTACTGTTAATGTTAGAAGCATGCAGTTGTGTGCATATCTTTGCACCTGTCTTGTTACCTGGGGTTCTTTCAACCCAAAGCTCTTGGTAACTTTTACTCTGTGCGAGGTGGTGTCAGGAAATAAATCAGGGGAGACATGGCCATCCGACTGATAGATGGCTGGCACAAACAGGAAAACATGAGTGCTTTCACTTAAAGCTAAACTTTACTTAGTCTCAAGCACTTACACACATCTGCAAAAGGTTAGTAAAACACCCCAACCCTTGATAATTACCAAAGTGGAGTGTGGCTCTCGAGTGACAAAGCAGCAGGCTTCCAGTGGCCAAATCTTTTGTTAGCCGGTGGTGACTGCAAGGTGTATCCAGAGGGAAAGTCCAAAAAGAGTCCAGCTACCTCAAACTTTTCCCCCTTATTTATACATTAGTAATAGAATGACATGTCCCTTAAAGAAAACTTGTTACAAGCAGTTTCAGTGGTCCAGCAAAAGGTTCCTTCTGATCATTGATTAACCAGGTGTGGGTTTTTCCAGAGTTTGCAGCCTTGAGGCCCCCAATAGACATTCCTGGGGCACATCCTGCTCTTCTGAAATGCATGTATCAGCCACTTCAAGACAATTCTTATCAGGAAGGATGCATGATCAAGCTGCCCTCTCTGTGGCACCCAAAGACCCCCTCTCCCCTCCTGCCTTGGTTAAGCTAACCCTGCTGCCTTGGCCAATTTACAGCTTGCTGACTTGGCTGCTTTTAGCAATAAGCCATAGTGGTTTCAGGCACTTTACTGGTTTGCCGAAGTCTCCCCATACAGTCTAGTCTATATGCATAAGTATCTGCCATATGTGCGCCTACCAGGCCAGTATGTATGCACAAATACCCGATTTTTGTGAACACAGAAAGTAACTATATGCATGAACTACGCACATTGCAGTATGTCTGCATAAGAGTACAAGCTTAACTTTGAAAAGCTGACTCATGAATGTAGTAAGACTTGTGGTGGAAGGTTAATTTAACTATTGCCTTTGAGGGTCTAGTTTTCTCTCTGTAATTTAAATACAGATATGATCTGTAGTGTTGACAAAAGAACTCCACAGTATAAACCAAAATAGTAACTTACTTTGGTTTGTTATACACTTTCACATCCACAAATACATTTAATTGTAGGTGAGAGAGACTTTCCCTTGTGCTTTGGCTATCAGTGCTAATAATCATTGCACATAAATGAATGTTCCTAGCAGGCTGGAAAAGACAGATTCATGCATCAAGTACCCTGAGATAAAGTTGGAAAGTTCTTTAGCCTAGAAAGAATACTTACTACTATGGAAACATTGCTTCTGGAATCAATTGATTGAAGGGGCTGCATTTTGTTTTATTCCTAATAACTTTTTTTGTTTGTTTTATTCTCTTTAGATAGTATTTAGATGATAGAGAGTCATACTTAAAGGTAAAACAATGAGGAGTCCTTGTGGCACCTTAGAGACTAACAAATGCATTTGTTAGTCTCTAAGGTGCCAAAAGGACTCCTCCTTGTCTTTGCTGATACAGACTAACACAGCTACCACTCTGAAACCTGTCACCATACTTAAAGGTGATTATATTGGAATAATTGATAGGCCATATTCAGTCTGGCTCTTTGTGTTTTGCTTCTTTAACAAAAATAGTCAGCTGAGAGCATTTCCTACATTTTAGGCGTAATTATCCAGAAGAAGTGCAGATGGCCCTGCTCCAAAGAGTTCCTATTTGTAAATGTTTAATCTAGAGTTTTGGGGCAGGCCCATCTCTAATACACAGGGTAAAGATGACACATCTGGTGATACTGTATGTAAGTCTTGGGGGAGAGAAATAAAAAAGAAAGGTTCCAGTGCTTGATAGCATCAGTTTCCACATCAAAATGAATCTCTCCCATATAAATGGGAATGGTATTGTTCTTTTTCTAATGTGGCTTGAGAAATAACCATGGCTAAATTATGTGCTTGCAATTGCAAGTATGTACACACATATCCACCGCTATACTTTAATGTAAGGCATGTATAACTCCCATATAATGTGGTGTAACTCGTATTTTTGATTATGTTTTTTTTTGTTTTTGCTTATGTTTGGGAAAAAATATAAAATATAACATTTAAAATTTACGTTCACATCTTTATTGCTATAGGAATGGACAAGAGATTTGATTTGTTTTCATGTTCTAAATCATTGTTCTGCTTTAAAGATTTTGTATATAAATTACACAGGCAAAGGGATTTATTTTGCAGTGTTAAAAATACAGATAAAAAGTATCTAATTTAAATGCTGCTCTACAGTCAACTGAGAAGAGAAAGCAAACTTTACAAAATCTACACTGCAGGAAATGAATAATAACTTAGCATGGGGTACTTAAGCTTATGGATAGCAGAATACATCATAATATAGAAACTGAAAAAGTGCTATTGGGAATAGGAAGAATGAAAAATGAGAAAAAAATATACAGCAGTATTTCTATTCAACAGCATTGAACGGGCAGTTTTAAATATTTAGTATTTATTCTTGCTTAATTGTCATTCTTCAGAAAAGTGGAATTTATACCATGCTGAAATATGTTCTACAGAAGTTGTGCTGCTGCTAGCAACATTCATTATATTGCCTGCCAGTCATTTTATTAAGCACCTACCGCTTGGAGTTTTATCATAGTAGACAGCATACGAATAAAAGAATTTTAGGAACTTTCAAAACATTATTGTATTCATTTTTATAGCTCTGATCTTCATAGCAGTTAAATACTTTGGTTTAAAACGTTAAAAACATATCAGTTGCATGTGCCACTTGCAATAGCTAACTTAAACACAGTTAACATTACTGCTACTGCAGCTGTCACCATCAAGTACTAGCAGAAAGCTGGCTGTTAGAGAACGTATCTGAGCCCTGGCTAGCAAACCCAAGACACGCTCTTAACGAAACAGTAAATGAAATCATTAAGTTTTAAATCTTGTCCTGAGTCAACCAGACTCTGTCTCCAGTGGACCATGAAGGGTAACAAATTCCAAAGGCAGAGGAATCCCTTAGAGAAATGACTGAGCTCAGCCTCTAATTCTGACATCCAGCACATATGTTAGCAGCTATAGGGGGAAGGTCTATTTCTCAGATGGCTCGGTTCCCAACCACAAAAAGCTTTAGAGATTACCACCAACAACCCTGTCAAGGTTCCTTCCCCACTCTGAACTCTAGGGTACAGATGTGGGGACCTGCATGAAAACCCACTAAGCTTATTTTTACCAGCTTAGGTTAAAACTTCCCCAAGGTACAAACTATTTTACCTTTTGCCCTTGGACTTTATTGCTGCCACCACCATAAATAAAATAAATAACAGGGAAAGAGCCCGCTTGGAAACATCTTTCCCCCCAAAATCCTCCCTAAACCCTACAACCCCTTTCCAGGGAAAGGCTTGATAAAAATCCTCACCAATTTGCACAAGTGAACACAGACCCAAACCCTTGGATCTAAGAACAAGGAAAAAGCAATCAGGATCTTAAAAGAAGAATTTTAATAGAATAAAAAGTAAAAGAATCACCTCTGTAAAATCAGGATGGTAAATACCTTACAGGGTAATCAGATTCAAAACATAGAGAATCCCTCTAGGCAAAACCTTAAGTTACCTGAAGACACAAAAACAGGAATATACATTCCATTCAGCACAACTTATTTTATCAGCCGTTTAAATGAAACAGAATCTTTTAAAGTATCTTGTCTCCTCATTGGTCATTTTGGTCAGGTGCCAGCGAGGTTATCCTAGCTTCTTAACCCTTTACAGGTGAAAGGGTTTTTCCTTGGCCAGGAGGGATTTTAAAGGTGTTTACCGTTCCCTTTAAATTTATGACAAACCCAAATTGTACCTGTAAGTGGGAAGGAAGCCAGCACAGAGGGGTGGGCATCAGTGCTATGGGCTTGTGGTATCTCACTCAGAAGACAGGCAGCTGTATTCAAGCTGGCTTGCTTTGGTTACCCGAAGCAGAATACATTACTGTAGTCTAGACTGGAGGAAACAAAGTTGAACGTGTAGATCACAAAGCCTGAGTTGGAGTGGTATGATTGCAGCCTCCTTCCTCAGCATTTACAACAAAATCATTATGAGTCGCCACTGCTACCTGAGAATCTAGAAGCATTGTTGGATCCAACATAGCCCTGAAGCTACAAATCATTTTGGCAGAAACTCAGCATATACCATCTAGAGACAGTGTAGACGGTACCACTGTTTCAGGAAGGTATCACTTCCATCTATCCAGCCACCAGCTCACCTTCAACAAGATCCCATTTCAGTTTATTTCCTGGGGCCGTATGAGACTGTAAAAATAGTCATATCATCTGTATACTGTGATGCAGCCCACAACTTCTCAAAATCTTCACTAGTGGCTTTAACTCATATTGAATTGGAGGACTTGCGAGATGGAAGCCTGTGGGGGGACTCCATAGATTTCTCAGTTGTGAAAGGATGAAAGAAAAGAAAATGATTAATTTAGGAAAATGCAGGTCATGAGTTGGAAAGTGTTGGGGTAGTACTCTACTTACAGAGGCTCTACGTCTATCACTCTTAATCATGACTACTGTTCCCTCTAAGCTGTGCGCGTGAGCGCGCGTGCACACAGAGCTTAAACCCCACACGCACGGCAAAACACCGTGCGCACTCTAGCTTCGGTGGCTTATTTTTGTGCACATGGCCTGTTAAAAATTAGGGGGAACATTGATCGTGGTGATTAGTTCTTATCTTGTTTGAGTAGTCTCATTGAAATCCATAGGATTACTCACCAGAATAAGGAACAATACAACATGAATAAGGGCCCAGATCTAATCATTCTTGCAAGATTTCCATACTTTCAGTCCAAATTCTATTGTACTTCATAATCAGCACATTCCACTAATATGGTGGTGCCCAAACATTTCCTATCACTCCCCACCCTTACCAGTAATGGAATTTGCCCATACCTCCCTCCATTACTTCATAGTTGGCTCAGCAGAGGAACTTAGACTGATGACAGAGGTGGGGAAGAACTTGATGGGGGAGGAGCTGGGGCTAGAGATGGAGCTGGCCTTGGGGCAGAGAGGGAAAGAGGGCAGAGCTGGGCTGGGGGTGGAGCAGGGGGTGGAGTGGAGCTGTGGTTAGGGTCAAAGAGAGAGAGAGAGAGAGAGAGAGAGAGAGAGAGAGAGAGAGAGATTTAATAACCTACTGCTCCGTCAGCACCATGGGGAAGGATAAGATGCAGACCACTCCTGAGGAGGATTCTCAGCTGCTAGTAGTCGGCTGTCTTATTCTCCCCAACCCAAATCCAAACATGACACTTGCTAGATACAAATGAGCATGAGTCCTGAATTTTAGGACCCATGCACATTCTTAATAATAATGTGAACCAAAGTGTAGATCTGAAATTCTTTAGCTTCCAGTAATGACCTTCATGAATACAGTTATGCTACAGGATTTGCTCCTGTGAAAAGCTGGTAAAATATTCCTCCAAGCTTGCTGTCTGACTGAATATATAATATTTACCGGAACGTTAGAATGTCATAGGGAGAATGTCAGGGGAAACAAGCTAGAAATACACACAAGGACACACGTAATTATGACAGAGAATAAAACATTGTTATGTGATTTTTACACTTGATTCCCTCCTCCTTCACCCTTTCCAGTTAGCTCCCTTCTATAACTTCCCTTATGTCTCTTGGCCTCTGGCTGAGATGACATGTGGGAGAATTCCTCTGAGGCCAAGGCTCATATTGCTCTCTGGATTGCCCAGCAGTACTTTTTCCGTGAGAATTGTGGCTGGAATCCCCCATGCACATCACCTCCACAATAACAACGAGGAGCCCAGAAAATGAAAGTGTACCCCTATTAATTTCCCTTGATGTGGAGGGAGTCAGCCCTTCCCTGCTTCACTGTGCCTTGTCACAAGGTCAATGCAACATGTTATTCTGATACATGATTATGTAATCCTTACTGAAGATTTTTACCTTTTGTTCTGAAATGGTATGGTAACAAACTCCAGTGTTATAGGTTTTACAAGTAAAACAAAAATCTCTGTAATAATGACCTGTGGGACTGGTATTAATCCACGTCTGCTGTCTCTTACCACAAATCTGTTGAATGCTTTCAATATGAGGCCCCTGGTCCACCTCCATTGTGTGTGAATGAGGCATATGAATGGTATGGGCAATGTTAATGGGCCCAACCCGCAGAGGTTCTGAGCATGGGAATTGAGAGTTCTCAGCAACATGCAGGATCTGACTCACCGAGAGTAAAAAAAAACGAGGAGGTTAACAGTTTTCCGAGATAATATTCTCTACATACTGACAGGTTTCAGAGTAGCAGCCATGTTAGTCTGTATCTGCAAAAAGAAAAGGAGGACTTGTGGCACCTTAGAGACTAACAAATTTATTTGAGCCTAAGCTTTCGCGAGCTACAGCTCACTTCATCGGATGCCTCACGAAAGCTTATACTCAAATAAATTTGTTAGTCTCTAAGGTGCCACAATCCTCCTTTTCTCTCTACATACCTGTGTTGTCCCATTTGAAAAGCTGTCTTCATATATGATCGTAACATGCGGAACATAATTACTCAGTCTCTTGACATATTGTGCTGCAAACACAGAGTTCCTTTTACCCAGCAATAAAAGTGCATTGATTAATAAAGGGATGTGTAAATAATTAAATACATAAAATAAAAGAGCATCTTCTTGTTCCTCAAGTTTCAATTATCCCATGCACTCATAAAAAGAATACCACCTAGGACAATTCCTTATTTAGTTTCATTGTAGAAGCTCATTATAGGCTGGTGAATGAAATGCAGATGAAAGGGATTTGCAGGTAAAAAATATTTCTCTCTCGTCTCAGAAATTTCTAATAAAGTCCTACTGCATATTGTACGCCTTCAGCACACAAGGCTAGTGAGTGTTAGGATGAGAAAAAAAATCAAGCAGCCATTATCATTACCATCATCATCATTCATCAGCTACATATCACAGCTTTGTGCAGATGCTGTACTAAAAGAAAAGGGGGAAAAAAGGAAAAAGAAAAGACTCCGATTAATTCTAGATTGCTGAATAATATTAACCAACCAGTAGACTAGCTCACTGAATGACCTCTTATAGGAGATTACAACTCATCATCAACTCTGTCATTAGTGTAATCAGTGTAATCACGTTACATTTGCTCCTCATTTATAGAGACTTTTGAAGGAACAGTTATCAAGAAACCCTTGTGTGAGAATTCCTCTATCCCCACAGAGGCACAATATGTCACTAACCAGGAGTCGGATCACTATCAATATGGACAAGACACAGAGACTGTCTGATTAGCCTATACTACATGCTCTCTTCTTCCAGATGAACAGGATTCCAAGGGGACCATCAAAGACGTTGTTGAGCATGGAGATTTTGTGTGACTTCCCTGCTAAGTCAGTCCAAACAGAATTATTTTTATAATGTATTACAAAGGAGGCCCTTGGTAAAGATAGTGATTTTACTACATTTGTTTTCTACCAGGAGGCTCAAAAATACCATTTTATAATTTTCCCGTAACCCTTGCTGGAGTGCAATTGAGAGCTGTGAGCAGTGGAACTTTGCTGGAGACATGCTGGGCTGAGCGTTAGCGCTGCTATTTCAAAAGCACAGCACTAAATGCAGAGCTTCATTTTCCAGTAATGATAGTTCTTTAACCTTCATGACAAGCACTAGTAAGCAGGGGGCAGGGGGGAGAGTCATTGTAGCTGACTTAGAATTTGATTAGAGACCATATGATTCCGAAACTAAACTCTAGGTAGGCAAATTCACTTCGAAACTGTAGTGGGGGGAGGAGGGGAAAGCTATTTAAAGGAAGATGTTCACATGCTGGTATTTTGCGTGTTGGCTTAGTATTATCATCACAAATCACGATGTTTCCATGTGTACTGAAAGGGAAAATACTTATGCAGAACTGGGCCATTTCTGAGTACCAGAAGCGGAGTTATGTGAAGTATAATGAGATATTTACACACTCAGCTCAAAAGAAAATCATATACCAAACTTGGTTCATCCTTCACGCCCAAAAGGTCCAAGATAAATTGGAAACAATGCATTTTTAATGCCCTCTCAGCTCTCCAACTGTTTAGAGAGAGAGAGAGAAAAGGAAATTACTTTTATTAATCTCTTCGAAAGCTTCCAACATCTAAATAAACACCTTTTTTAAAAAAATCCTTATCTATCAATGCAGCTGCACTATAATATATTATCTTGGACATCTGTATGTAACACAGTATTAGACCCTGACATTTGTTGATGACTTTATGGACATGTCATTAGTTAAGGCTGATCAATAATTTCATCAGACTAGTCTGGAATACTTAAAAAAAAAGAGATGAACATAAAATTCCTGAGTACTGATTACAAGCCTGTACTAATAAGAAAAGCCAAGCACAGCACTTTATGTAATGCATCTTCTTTAGATACTGCTGTCTAAAAAAGTCTTTTCTATTTCAGTTAAACATGATGGGCCAAATTCACCAGGGATGAATTTTGTCCAATAACATCCTAGTTAGGACTCTGAGTAGACTATTTTGCCTTCCTTGTTGGCATATTTTTTGATACATGAAACCATACAGTACAAAGTTTCCCCAAGCCTACACTGAGGCGAGTTGTACCAGTATCATTGACTTATTAATTTATCCTCAAAATGAGAACTGAATACAAAGGCTTCTATTTTTGTTTTATCATTCTGGTGGGCGGAAACAAACCACTGCATTTATAGAGGAAAAATCCCTTCCTAAGGTTAAAACATACATTAACTATTGTCAAGAGGGCCAGAGATAGGAACCTGGCAGCAGCCATAGATGGCTCAGCTCCATCATCCCAGAATTAATGTAACCTACATATAGTAGAGACCTTCCCAAGGTGAAATGAAACCAGTATAATTTTTGTGCTTATTTAGATTTTCATGCACATGTACATTTGAATCCTGTGATAAAATAATATCAGGACTCATGCCAACAGAGATAGATAGATAGATAGATAGATAGACACACATGTTTCATTTCAGGTTGAACAAAGTATTTTGTTTTACCTGGAACACATATTTCTTTTATTATTATTTTAATTCACTGATTTTTTTTAAAAAATGTTATTTTCTGGTCAACCCAAATGAATTTTGTTTTTATTTTGTAGAATTGCCATCAAACCCCCAAACTGGTTATTTGCAAACTGTACTTGGCAGTACATTCCAAACATAGGCCCTGATCCTGCAATCAGATTTGCATGCACCAGAATGATAAAACAAAAATATAAGCCTTTGTATTGAGTTCTTATTTGAGGGTAAATCAATAAATCAAAAATGATGTTATATCTATATCTATATAGATATATCAATCAATCATCCATATATATATAGAGAGAGAGCATCATATGTGTCTGAGTGTACACACACACACACAATGCTCTCTCTCTGTCTATATATATACACACACACATGTATATATATATATAATACATATGTACATATGTATGATGCTATAAATGTATATACATAAACACATTTCTCTCAGTGTGCTTCAGAGCACCTAATTAATTAACACAGGTTGGGGGCCAAATTTTACACTACTTAATCAGGAAAACCTGCTATTGGTTCAAATGACAGTTTTGCCCAAGTCAAAATATCAGGACCAGGTAAACACTACTTTGCCTAAACACACAAGATTTAAGAGCAAAATTTACTCTAAACTTTTTGCTCTAAACACCTTGTTTTGTGATTTCAAGACACTTTATCTTTAATATTCATTAAGAAAATGATGTAATGTCCACCAAAGTCAACAGATGAGTCTTTATTAACTTCATCGTTATCTGGATCAGATTCAATCTTGAGCATTTCTTAAACATATTTTTAATAAAATCAAAGGAAATTTCAAAATCTTAAATCATTTTAATCAAAAAACCAAAATATTTTTTACTTTTTCATTCCCCCCCTCATGTGAACAATTAACAAAATCTATCTGAGTTCATAAAAACATTTTGATGTCACTGAATCTGTATTTTTGTACTAAAAAAATTGGCTGAAACAGTTCACTCATCTCTCAAATCAATGTCTGACAATTGCTTGTGGCAGGGAATATGCCTTCCTCCATGTTTGGACAGTGTGTGGAGTACACAGTTTGCATTCAGTAAACTATGAATAATAAACACAAATAGCAGTCATGATGACCTAGTGCTTCCCCTGTTAGTCTGTTGCATCCACCTGTTGTCTTTCCTTTATAAACTTTTAGGGGAGGTAATTGCTCTTTATATATTTGAACAGCATAATGCCTAGTATCATGGTGACTGATCTATGACTGGGCCCTTAGGCATTAATTTAATATTAATAAATAATTAATAACAACATAATTGGTCAAATATGAAAATAGAGTTGTACATGGCCTGTTACAGCTTTACCTGTTCATTGAAATTCTCCCACAGTAATGACTACCACACAAGGCATATGTCCCAAAATCCATTTCTAAATTATACTAAGTATTCACTTTAAAAAAATATTAAACTATAACAAATGTCTCAAAAAGTTTGTATACAAAATAAATACTTTTTATCCTTTTTTTTTTACTTTTTTACAAAATGCTTTTTAAGTTTCATTCTTTCCTCCACTTCCTCCCCAAAATATTTTAAGTTTCAGTCTTTCCTCTACTTCCTCCCCAAAATATTTTAATGCTAATATATATATTAAAATATTTTGGGGAGGAAGTGGAGGAAAGATTGAAACTTAAAAAGCATTTTGTGTATAAATCTAAACACCTTTTTTTAAAAAAAAAAGTGTATAAAACACCTTTTCTGGGATAAGATATTTTTATCTGTTAGGCCTGGGTAAATTTTAGCAGCAGAAAAATCAGACTCGGAAAATCATGTCAAGCAATAACTCCTGGAATAAAGTAGTTTTGTTCATTTTTCCTATCCTGGATAACGTGTCTTAGAGCTGAACAGCTGTAGACATACCAGTCCCAGTATTGGGATGTTAGCCAAAATAAGTAATAAAATTAAATTCCTTTTAAGAAACATTTAATTAGATCAACAAAATACTCATTGGCAACTATGAAATCTGGTTTAGAGATAACCCCACTTGTCTTATGATATTTGTAAGGTATGTGTTTTCCAAATAATTTTTGCTGTTCATTGCTAACAGTGCTTTTTCTTAATACTTATAATGAAATTACAACAAATTGGTATGTTCAATGGGTTCACAGTAGAAATGACCTCCTGTAGATATATCTGTAAATGTTAGCAAGTGCTACTATTGTTTATGGGTATGTCTTTTCTTTTCTTGTTATTAGAATTTATGTAAATGTAGTGCTTGTGAAAGTTTCCAGACTTACATCCCTGGAAACTGCAGACTCCTTTGTGTATGCAAGGAGAGCTACATCCTGGGCAGTGATAATGTCAGCTCATCCACATCACCGTGCCAATATATCTTGACCTTCTTCTGAATGGGATGGAAAAGTAGTTCACTGCTAATTTTCTCCTTCCTGGTTCAAGACCGTAATCCTGTTTAAAGACTACTGCTTATAGTAGTCGCTACATTCCTTTCTTATACCATAACCACCAAATCTTTTTCAAAGTCATGGATTTCCAGGATAGAGTCCTCCATCCTGTAAGTATGGCCTACATTCTTTTCTCCTAGATGTATACATTTATATACATATGTTTGCCTGATCCCAGTTTTACCAAGAGATCCAGATCACTCAGTACCAGTGACCAGTCCACTTCAGTATTTACCATTCCCCCCAATGTTTGTGTCATCTGAAAACTTTATCAGTGATGATTTTGTTTCCTTCAAAGTCATTAATAAATATGTTAAATAGCTTAGGGAAAAGAACTGATCTTTTGCAGGGCCACTTTAGAAACACAGCTGTTCACTAATGATTCCCTGTTTACAATTACATTTTGAGATCTATCAGTTAGCCAGCTTTTAATCTACTTAATGTATGCTATAATAATTTTATATCTTTATAGTTTATTAATCAAAATGTCATGTGGTACCAAGTCAAATGCCTTACAGAACCCTATGTATATTACATCAACAATATTACCTTTATCAACCATATTTGTAATCTCATCAAAATATATTCAGTTAGTATGACAGCATCGATTTTCCATAAACGTATCTTGAATGGTATTAATGATATTATCTTCTTAAAATTCTTTTTTAATCAACTCCCATATCAGCCATTCCATTATCTTCACCAGGATTGATTGTAAGATTGGCAGGCCTATAATACCAAGGTCATCATGTTTGCATTTTTAAAATATTGTCACACCATTAGATTTATTCCAGTCCTCTGGAACTTCCCCACTGTTATGAGACTTATTGAAAATCAACATTAATGGTCCAGTGAACTCCTCTTTTAAAACTCTTAGGTGCAAGTTATTTTGATATGCTGAATTAAAAATGTTTAACTGCTGTTTAACATTCTCCAGAGATACTAGTGGAACAAAAAAGTATCATCATATGACTACCTTATCTGTTTTTACATCACCTGGTGATGCTAGCAGGTTCAAATTCTTCAACACTTCTGAAGATCCTTCTAACCCTTCTGAAGGGTTGGGCCTTCTCTTGTCAGAAAATCATGTGCATTTGTTCAATGAAAAAAAGGCCATGTGTCTGTTCAAAACTCACCTTTTATACTCCCAAAGCCACTGTTCCCAGGCCTCCTGAAACAGACAAAAATAATCCCTGCCCCTTTCCCTAGGAGGCATAGCTTTTCAGAACCCTGGTGAAGATATAGATAGATAGATAGATAGATAGATAGATAGATAGATAGATAGATAGATAGATAGATAGATAGATAGATAGATTCAAAAGCTGAGTATCTGCATAACCATCCTTGGGATTTTGCATTAATCACACCCCAGTGTTTCTATTTTCTGGAGGAGCTGCAGTAAACCTCCCCATGGAATAGGATACCATCCCTAAAGATAAAGAACATAATTGCAATATCTGTCACACTGAGTTTGAATCTTTCTAACAACCTTTAGTGGGAGCTGTTACAAAAGTCGCATATGAACTCCTCAACGTTAAGACTTGAACTCTGTTGGCCTTCAGGTGCTCAGGCTGAGTTTCCTGTCCAGGAAAATATGTAATATGCTTTTAAAGTGTGTATGCCATGACTCTCTCTACTGGCTATCACATACAGATGATAACACTACTATTGCTATCAGCTAATGGAGTTATTCCATCAAGTGTAAGCAGTCTGTGATAAAAGTCCTTGCTTCTGAACCTGAAGATGATCTCTAGTGGGAATCATTAGCAGTATTAGGTTATCCAGTCCTCCTTCTAGCTTTTGTCAAGCTTACTCTTTAACGTTCCAAGCAGTAGTCCTTCCATCACTTTCCTAAGAAGAATATTCTACAGTCTAACTGTTCGCACTCTCAGGAATTTTTATCTAGCCTAAATTCTTCCCATTACTCCTAGTAATGTCTCTTTATGCCACCTTAAAATATTTGATAGTTTAGAATGTTCTAATATTTGTGACCAGCTATCATATACCCTGTGATGGTGTGTTCTCCCCCACACTAGCCTGAAAAGGGTTAATGAAGTTGAGAAGGGATCAGCTAACCAGATCAGAAACACCTGAGAGAAATGAGGTTTGCTAAGTAACCCCTTATTGATGATGGAGCCCGGGGGCGAAGGAACAGGTGGGGCTAGTATAAAGCTGGGAAGTTGGGAGTAGCAAAGGGGACCATGGTGAGGGACTCTGTGTCTATTCTCTGGCCATTAGAAAGGAAAAGGAGGAAACCCATGAGGAAAATAGAAACCGTGGGGATCCACACCCTGAAGGAAGGGCTTACCCAGAATGATGGTGAAATGGAAGCAGACCTTGGCTGCTGATTTAAAGGGTCCTTGAACTGAAACCAAGAATAGAGGGTGTGCTTGGGTTTACTTGCCAGACACTTGGGACATGGTACAGTCTGGGCAGTGGAGCTGAAGACTGTCTGATGCACTTAGTTTAATGAGACTTAGATACCCTGGAGGGGGGAAGATACATAATCACCTGTCTGGAGGGCCAAGCCATGAAGAAGGGGCAGCCAAATCACAAAGAGGAAGTACAGAGAGTCCCAGAGGCTGAGGGACAGGGATGTAACAGAAGGGAATGTTGGACCTGGAAGAAGCTAATTCCCAGAGCAGCCAGGAGATGGCATCCTAGTGGTGAGTGTACCCTGTGACATGTCCCAATAGTCTCTGTCTGTCTGTGTCTCTCTCTCACACACACACTATATATTCATATACACCCTTTATATCAGGGGTCTCAAACTCAATTTACCTTAGGGCCAATGCCAGTCCTCAAATCCTCCCAGTGGGCCAATAATGTCACTGAAGATGGTGTTCAGAAAAGAAAATGTTTATATTGTACTTTTGATTTTGATTTTCTTAGAAATAAAACTGTCATACAACTTCATACAATTCTTCACCTGCCAGAGTTTTTAGTGTTTGCCAGACACCTGGCAATGCTTCAGTTCTGTTAGTTTGTTGATGTTTGGCTCAGTGACTGAGCAGTTGTAAACTTCAGGATTTCATCAAGGTGGGCATCAGATAGTTGTGTTTGGTATTTTGATTTATTTATATTCATTATGGAAAATAGTGATGCTGCCTCCGTGGCTGACTCTGCCTGGCAACTAATGATGCTGCCTCCATGATTGACTCTGCCCGGCGACTAGTGATGGTATCTCCGTCCCTCTCCCCCAGCAATGGGAGCTGCAGGGGGTGGTGCCTACAGCAGGCAGAGCCGGCAGCCTGGCTGAATGGGTCTCTTCTCCGCGGGCCACAGTGAGGAGGTTCTGAGGCCGCAGATGGGCCACGGGCTGGACTTTGAAACCCCTGCTTTATAGCTTCACAAATCAGTCCCTCCAATCATCTGATTGTTTTTATGCTTTTGTCTAAATTGTTCCCTGATTGTCAATGCCTCTCATAATGAGTCTGCCCCACAATTGACTATAATTCAGTATTAGAAATGCAGGAACAGCTAAGTTGTACAGGAATGTGTACACACTGCATGCAGGAGGGATCCGTGTCTAATTTGCTGTCCATTGCCACCCCAATCTCTTTCAGCATTACTGCTTGCTAGGTTTCTGTCTCCCAGTGAATATTTGTGTTATGGATTGCTTTCTCCCTTGATATACTAGATTGCAAGTTTGGCCACATTTGGCTTCTCTGAGACTATCAACATTTAAGCATGTAATTAAGTGCTGGTTTCAATGATGGATTATGGGTTGCTAACACCTGTCCACTAGGAACTGAACTGAGGAATAGACCAACACACAGGCATCACATAGAAATTACTCTTGCTTGCTACCAAGTTAACCATTATTACTTAGTCACGCATGTAACATTTCAAACATTAGTTCAGATTCTGCCAAACAATAATCCAAAATAACATTGTGCTATCTGAAAAAAAAATGGCCTCTGTTTAATTGAGTAATACAGAAACCAGGTGGCTTGGAGAAGTACAACAGCAGCTGTTGTTGACGACAACTTGAGGACAGAGCAGCACTTTCTCATTTGTTTCTAAAATGATAACTACACAAATCCTTTCATTCTGAATGGATTATTTAATAATATGACCAAGATCTGATCACTAGATAATTAACTTGCTGTGCAGCAAATAGTTACAAATTGATTGTATTGACAAAGTTAATCACAAACTAACCAGATAACTTCTGTGCAATTATCTCAGTATAAACAAGCTGCTTAAAGGAAAAAATTCTTCCAGTGATGGCCCGGCTGGCCAGATAATGCAGCTTCCTAAATTTTGTGATATGATTAAAAGTGCTTTTAATAAAATTAATATTTCACAGTATACTTAACTAGTTAATTGAATCCAGTCCCCTGGATATTGGTAGTGTCATCTGCATATTTTTTAACTTACAGTTTAGTTTATGAACTCTTATTTAAGTAATTATGGGGAAATTGCTGAATAAAAGTGCTATTTCCCAGCCAAGATGTAATTTATGAGTCAGTGTTTAAAGAAAAGATTCAAGGTCATTGCTCTTTATTAAAATATCCACAAGTGCGAGTTTTCTTTTCTTGTAGGATCATTCAAATATGAAAATAAAAAGGTGTTAAAGCTTGATAGTGCCCATTGTATGAAAAATGATCAAATGAAATGGAACTAAGGGCCTGCTCCTGCTCCCATTGAAGTCAGTGGAATGGCTCCTATTAATTTGTATGCTCTTTGGATCAAGTTCCAGAGCCCCAGTCCAGCCTATGGAAGTCTATGGAAGTTTTGCTTTCGATTTCAGGGGCAGCAGAACTGGACCAACAACCAGACTCCACAAACCTCTGGGTTTGGTTGTGGGCAGTGTAATGTTCAGATGTACAATACACAGCTCCCTGGTTGTATTCTGCAAAGTATTAGAATGTTATCTAGAATCACAGAAATTGAGAGGGCAGTCCTAGTCTATTGCAGGATTGCTCCTTAAATCATATTTTCTAGTGCTGTGCATACAGTTCATTTCTCAATGGTCAAAGCAATGTGCTTCCCAGCACTCCCCTTGGAAACTATTCCAAAATCTAATAGAGATAACGGTCTTGAAGTTTGTTGATGAGCAGCTGCACTTTTCTATTTCTTATTTTCATCCCTTTCCTGGTAGCTATCTCCCTTTGCTCTGCTCAGAGTACCTCTTGGTATTTACTTTCTTCAAACATTTGTGCACAGTTATCATATTAGTCATTGCTTAGCCTAGCTGTACTTATTTCCCTACATGTCAGTCCTTTCAAACTCTTAATATTTTTTGCTGCACTTCTCTGAAGTTCCTCTGCTTTAATATATGTGTGATATTGAGGTTCCCAGAACCGAACATACTATTGCAAGTGTGATCTCACCAGAGTCATACAAAGAGGAACATTTGTCTCCCTGCTCTGTGACATCAGTGTGGGAGATGATTTGGCTTCTAACAGTAATTCACATTTATTATGTAGCTGGGGCATAAGTGAGAGGAATTATAAATGGTCTCTTTCAGAGGGCAATAGACAAAAAAGGTACAGCCAGACTTACCTAACTGGATCGAACACTTCTAGTCAGGAACAATAGGCATGTAATCCAGGGTTCAGTCCCTGGGATCTTTTTGACTGGTAAAAGGTAAGGCAATATCAAAGTGAGATTTTGAAATACTAAATTTGGAGCAGTGAATATGGGGATCCTCCCAGAATCAGATTTGTGATAGGGAGGGAAGAGAAGAGAACAAAAAAAGGGACACTATAACCATTGTACAGAGACCGGAGTCGTTTCATTAAGCCTGGATGGTACATGTGGCCAAATGGCACTTTGTTGAAAGGCTGACATAGCAGTCTGATGTGACAATGAATTCTAACACCTTTTAGATTAAATAAATCACAAGATATAACTGAACAAGGACTTGAGAAAAAGAGACGACCCCAAGACACAAAGAGGAAATGTGTTCTCAAAGGCTGTCTGTACCTAAAGCTAAGGTTTGCCTAACTGGTGGGACATTGCATGGCAATGCCATTTAAATCTTCCATTTTGTTTTCCAGTATTCTTAATCAGTCTTGTGTAGACCGTTTGGGGCTCTTGGACTATTTTGGGAAACTTCTCACAGACTGTCCCAGAGAGGAAACCTCCTCCCAAGGATGGTGACTATGGAATCCCCCACACCAGATTCTCAATAAGAAAAAGCATGGAGTAAAGGAATTGTTTCCCACTGAGTTGTACTGTTGGGAGAACTAGGGTTCTAACAGGCATGTGGAAGATGCCTATGAGCCACAAGGAGAACTGAGTCCAAGAAGGTGCAGGTGACAATGATATCCAAGGGGAGTATTGGGGGGACAAAACCTAACTTGTTTTAACACTGAACTGATAAGTTTATGGAGGGAATGGTGTGATGCAATTGCCTAGAATGGCATATGGTCAGTTTGCAACTGCTATTAGCAAACACCTCTGGTGGCCAGAGACAGGACAATAGATGGGGAGGGCTCTGCGTTAATACACAGAATTATTTCCCAGGTGTCTGGTTGGTGGGTCTTGGCCTCATGCTCAGGGTCTAACTGATTACCCATAACTGGGGTCAGGAAGGAATTTTACCCCAGGTCAGATTGGCAGAGACCCTGGGAGTTTTTAGCCTTCCTCTGTAGCACAGGACATGGGTCACATGCTGGTTTGAACTACGGAAAATGGCGGATTCTCTGGAACTTGAAGACTTAAGTAACTCAGCCAGAGGTTATGGGACTACTATAAGAGTAGCTTGTTGAGGTTTTGTGGCCTGCAATTTGCAGGAGGTTAGACTATGATTATTATGGTCTCTTCTGGCCTTCAAGCCTGTGTTTTTGTATGTGCCAAACCAAGAAGCACACTGGCTTTTTTGGGAGGGGGGGTGGCATATAACATTGCAAATCCATTTGTTAATTTATTTAACTCCCAAAGTCTCATTCTACGTTACTTCTATATTCTTGTGTGGGGGAAGAGGTTAGAGAAAATGAACTGGGGAGAGAGGAGGGAAGGTTAATTAAATATTCCAAACACAGGGCTTTTTAATCTTGTTTTCAAAAAATATTTTAATCTGACACCCACTTTTATCCACCTAATTCCATGATCATTTTAAGTATCATATTAAAGTACAGCAACTCTTCAAGACAAGTTTTGCAAGCATTCCACTATGGAACATGTTGAATAATAACCACAGAAGAGAACATTATCCTCATGCTGGCACCTGCCCTATTTACAAGGCATGATCTTTTGCACCTCTGGACAATTGAACAGGAACACGATGACCAACACAGAACTGTTCAGGCTGGTATACAGCAGCAAAGTGTTACATTGAACCTGACAAAGGTGAGTACAAAGACCTTTTTAAAGCTATTTTTAGTTGCACTTTTCCTGCTGACAATTTGTCAGCAAAAAGTCACTGGGCTATATTTCCCCCTTTTCTTCTCCCTGCATGCCCAACTAGAATGGGGGAGGGGGAGCTGAGCCGAAGGAAAGAAGGTGGCTGTGCAGCTTCTGCCCTGACCTGGGGGGTGGGGTTCACCATGGGAAAGGAGCGGAAATCCTAGTTTGCCAGGGAAAGACACTGAACAGGCTAAAATGGCCCAGCCTATTTGGGTCTCTTCAGGTTGGCACTAGGCTTCCGAGTGCAATGTTATTGGGGGACTGTTGGCTCCATTATGCTCCATTATGCAGACTTATTTTTTGCCACTGGGACTGCATATCTTGATTTGTCCAGGCTTCTTTTCCCTAGGTTCAGCACTCTGCCCCTCAAAATTGCAATTATAATGCTAGCATAAATCAACTATTTTACGTTGATACTATTCTTCAAATTCTATTCAATGACAAAAATACATCAGTTTGGTGCCATACCTGACCTATTAACCTGCAATATGCCACACTGCTAGTGACCATATATAAATAAGTACACTAGGATGGAAATTGATAATCTGCTATTTGGTGAAGTTCAGGATTCAGTTAAGGCACTGTATTTCTGAGCTGTACAACAGCAACAATCAAGTTCTGAAAAGTTTACGGCTAATGAAAACATGTTTTTGGCATAGAATAAGACTCGCCAAGTAATACTGTGATATAGATGTATCTTCTGAATAATGACAATATCTTACAAGCTATAGGTCAGATTGGAAATCATAAGCAGACCTGAGACCATGAGAACCAGTTCTGAAAACATGATTAATTCTACAAAATATGCCCAATAGAATAGGTTGGTTGGCCAGAAAATAAATTCTAGATCAGATTTTTTGTTGGTGGTGTTCATGATTTGAACTGATTTAATAAAATAAAAAGGTGTTACTTTACAACTGCAACCTAATGTAGTTTGTGTATTTTTTCACCATCTGAGATTCTTACAATTCAGATGGATTTTTTTAGTGCTTACTTCTTCTTCTCTTGGTGTTTATTGACTTTAGTAGAAAATGAGGCCAGAGCACTCAAGTCTCAGGATTTGATCCTTAGAATATTGTGTAAAAGCATGGATTGCTCTCTAAAATCATTTTGTATTATAGCTTGTTAACTATACGGAACCTGATGAAAAGCTTGACTTCAGCAAGCTTTGGATCAGCTCTACAAACTCTAAGCTTTTTCTGCCTTTTTTACTTATTTATTGCCGAAACATATTTTTAGTGATCTAGCTGTGTGACTCTGGCCCAAGTCATGAACCACTAATTTGTTGGACAGGACAATGGTTGCCAGTGAAATCCCAATGCATCTCCTCTTGTATCTTTCTGTCATTAATCTGTCCTTGGCAAAGCGCCCCCTTTCAAAGCCCGGTGCAGGAAGGGTGAAAGCATGTGGGTCCCATTGCCCCATCACAGAGGGCACTGCATGGTGTGTCAGTCTAGCATGTCCAGCACTCTACCCTCCAGCCAAGGGTTACTGATTGTTTCTTCCTCTCTACCAGGTAAAACAAATCAGTCCAGAGTCAGTGAACAATGCTAAATAAAGGCCTAAAGGAAAAGAGAGAGAACCTGTAGGCAGCCTTAATCATGATACTGGCCTTCCTTACTTCAGAAGATGACTAGTTGGGTCTCCAGTACAAGTCTCTTATCTCTTTCCTTTTCTTACCCTAGGAGATGGGTGTTCTCCTTTCTGCGAGGGCAGAGGCTGCTGGCTGTCACATGTCTCTACTAGCTGAGGAACTCAACAGTCTGTTTCCGTCCCAGGGTTGCTTCCATCTGAGTGGACTTCCCACCTTTTAGTTCCTCCTTCAATCCTGGCCTGATTTGTAAGTGTGGAGGCATAGGACCACTCCAGCCCAAAGCACCTCCTTAACCCCTTTCATGCTGGTGCAGGATCTGTATAACCTGTCACACTTGCTAAAATGGAACATCCAGGGCGGGGGACAGCAGATTATTGAACACTTTTATCTCATCTTTGCTAATGGTCTTGCTAGTGACATAGTATGACAAGCTTCAGTTAGTTGATCAGGAATTAGAAATGCAAATATCCCCCAAACTCTGTCTATTTTGATTCCCATTGAGAGTACAGAACCTTTCTGCAGGTTTTGCTTTCACAGTTTTGTGGGCCCTTAGGCTTGCTTTGAGTTTCAGGAGAAAAACAGTGAGGTTTTGGACCCATTACCCCACTGGTGAGTTTTCATAGTTTTTCTATGAGACCAGTGAGATATGTCAGTTTCATACAGAAATCCTAGTGATGGCTTCAAGCATGGTTATCATTGAATCCTTCTTTCTGATCTCTCTGAAATCCAGTGAGAGCAAAAAGATTCAGTAAAAGGTATTTGTCTGACCTTCCCCAGGCTCTGCAGCAGGACTCCTTCTCGACAAGTTTTGCCTAGATTCAGGTTTTGTTAAGAAAGAGAGATTCACACAGCTCATCATACACTATGTATGCCACTTCCAGCACATTATCCCTTACCTTGTATTTTCTGAGATACAGATGGTATTGTCAACTAAAATTAATCTACATTAAGGGTGTTGCAGATTTTGTGCTCAGTGGGTTAGATCTGGCTCTCAGGTACATTTGTGTAAATCTGAAGTAATTCCATAGATGTTAATAGCATTTCACCAGCGCAAAGCTGGTGTCAGTGAGATCAGAATCAAGTCCTCTATGGCTATTGGCCCCTGGTGTAATGACTGATGCTTTCAATCACATTCAGCTGTCCTCTCTTTCTTTGTCTTTTTATGCCCCATTCTCTGCTGTAGGATACAAGGAAAACCCATTGACTTAAGTGGGCGGCATTTGTATCCTTGGGGGGAGAACATGTCCCTCTTTACACTTTAATACTATTTTTAATGTAAAACTAGACAACAAATATGCAGTTCAGATAGAAATAAATTATACTAAGAGCCATGAATTTTAATGCATGGAACAATCTTTCAGCTTAAAATACAATAAGCATTTTTATTCAAGACTAATAATTAGTATGTATTTTTTCCTAATTATGGGGCTCCCTAATCTCTTTTTATGTTGATCTAGTATTCCTACTGCTAATCAACATGATGCAACCCCCCCCCATTATTCAGAGAACAGCTTTCCCACTAACATAGGAGGCTGTGGCACGCACAACAGAAAAATCTCACACTAATAGACTTTTTCATGACAGCAGCAGCGCTGCTCAGCTTTTGTTGGCTACATTTGCCTAGACTAGACCAGAAGGTACAGAGATGTGAAGAAACAAAAAGTTGACTTATTTTTCCCAAGTCTCCAAAAAGTGTTCTTTAATTGAGCAAACAAAGGCTGAAGTTGAAATGAGAAAAGGTCAAACTGGAAATAAGACCAGTGGAAGAAATTAGCAATAGACATGGGAGATCCTCCATCCTCTGGAATCTTTAAGTCACGATTGGTCACCTTTCTAAATGACATGTTCTAGTTCAGCCCCAGTTGTTGGACGGGAATCACTAGGTGAAATCTACAGCCACCGCATCTGATGAAGCGAGCTGTAACTCACGAAAGCTTATGCTCTAATATATTTGTTAGTCTCTAGGGTGCCACAACTACTCCTGTTCCTTTTGTAATTCAGGAAGTTAGACTAGATAATCATCATATTGCCTTTAACATCTATGAAAAGTGTCTATGAAAATAAAGGGCAATGTTCATATTGGTTCTTACTCCAGATTGTCCAAACCTATTTTTTCCATCCCTAATATAAAAGACTGCATAGGACTAAAACCTAGGAGACTGCAAGAGGTTTGAAGCTTGCAATATACTGAGCCTCTTCGGGTGAGTGCATAGCTCTTTCTACTCCCATTAATTTTACTGAGGCTCAGTGTCTCACATGATATGCTGAATGGCACCAAGCAGGATTACACCCCAAATCAGTGGTTCTCAAACTTATTTTTCTGCGGACCACTTGAAAATTGCTGAGGGTCTCGGCGGACCACTTAATGATCTTTCCAAATGTTACTTGTACCGTTCGCTAACTATTGTAAAGCGCTTTGGATAAAATGCTATCTAAAAAAACCCTTAATAATAAATGTTTTTTGTTCTACTAATAAAAGCACACAACTCATATTTTAATATCAGTCTTACCTTTCTAACGCTATGGATGTGGCCTGCCACGGCAGCCCCTGAGCTGAGGCTGGGAAGGAGGGGGTCTCTCCCCAGCAGCCACAGCTCTGGAACTGGAGAAAGTCGCCTCTTTCTCTGGCCACCGCAGCCCTTCACATCCCAAATTCCCCCACCCTCTCTTCTCACCCCAGTGCCCCCTACCACCTATTCCCCCCAAGGCCACCACCTCACTTTACATGTGTGTCTTCTCCAAGGTCCAGGCACCTAATTAGTGGAACCGCCTGCCCTTTATTCTGTCATGTGAACTATCTGCAGACAACCTGAATGGAGCTCATGGACGATTGGTAGTCCGCAGACCACAGTTTGAGAACCTCTGCCCTAAATCAAACCTAGAAATAGACACGGTACAACTGGGTATCTGGCCTAACTTACTCCTTGGCCATCATCATTAATCAGGCAGAAATATAGATTTACATGGAGGCTACTGCTAAAGCCGTAAATGCCCAGAACTATTCTATTCTATTTATTTGTTGTGATCTGTGTGCATTGCTAATAATTCTATTTAGTGGATAATGTTCTCAAAGCATATTAACAAATTAATCCTCACGTGAGCCCTGACTGGTAGACAACTGTGTATTGGCTCCATTTTACAGGAGGAAACTGAAATATAGAGCTAGTCATTGACATCCAACTGCTACTGAAATCTGTGGAAAGACTACCATGTAACAGAATGAATCATTTGAAAAGCCAGACTGATAATTGAAGTTCCTGGCTTTCAGGGGTGATTTTCTGTCCACTAGAAAATGTTGTCTGTCTGTGGGCAGTGGTAGGATCCAATTCCCCAAAGCCCTCAGTCATATACTTAACCTGAAACATGTTGGCAGACCCACTGACAGTGAGATTTTAGCCCCTCAGTTTGTTTGTACAGATTATGGATTGATAATTGAACTACTCAGATGCTTACAATTTACCATGTGCCTGGCTGGGCCAAGTATATAAGGGCAAGATCTAAAGATTACTGAAGTAAGTGGGGAATTTTTTCATCGATTTCAGTGAGCTATGGATCTAGGGTTGGCAACTTTCTGATTGCAGAAAACCGAACACCCTTGCCCGTGCCCCTTCCCCATGGCCTCCCCCACTGACTCCATCTCCCCTCTCTCAGTCAATCGCTCTCCCCATCCTCACTCACTTGCTTATTTTCACCAGGCTGGGGCAGGGGGTTCAGGTGCAGGAGAGGGTGAGGGTTCTGACAGGGGTGCAGGCTCTGGGGTGGGGCCAGAAATGAGGGGTTCAGGGTACGGGGTGGGCTCCAGGCTGGAGCAGGGGATTGGGGTGTGGGAGGAGCTCAGGGCTGCGCAGGGGGTTGGGGTGTGCGGGGGAGTGAGGGCTACAGCTGGGAGTGCAGATTCTGGGGAGGGGACAGAAATGAGGGGTTCAGGGTATGGGAGGGGCTCCAGGCTGGAGCAGGGGGTTGGGATGCAGTGGGGGTGAGGGCTCTGGCTGGAGGTGGCTCAGGCCTGGGGAAGGGGGTTGGGTGACAGAGGGGGGTGCAGGCTCTGGGAGGGAGTTTGAGTGCAGGAAGGGACTCATGGCTGAGGGAGCAGGTGGAGTGTGGGCTCTGGAAGGGAGTTTGGGCATGGGAGGGGGGCTCAGGCCCGGGGCAGGGTGTTGGGGTGCAAGCTCCAGGAGGTACTTACCTTAAGCAGCTTCTAGAAGTGGCTAGTATGTCCCTGTAGCCCCTAGGCACAGGGGTGGCCAGGTGGCTCCATGTGCTGCCCTCGCCTTCAGGCGCTGCTCCCACATCTCCCATTGGCTGCAGTTGACATTCAGGGCAGGGGTAGGGTGTGGAGCCTCCCTGGCTGCCTCTACACCTGGGGGCCTCAGGGACATACCAGCCAAAAACTGGATGCCTGGAAATTCTGTATGGATCAGGCCCTAAATTCCTAAAGATGCTTCACTATGGAACGTATTAGAGGGTATAAGTACTACTCTTAATGTGATTGAAAAGATGTCATTTTCTTATTTATTTATGTAAGCAGAGTCAGGATGAACTCTACACTGACATCTGGAGGAGAGTTGTGGTGGGTTATGGAAAAGAACTTCAGGGGCTGATCTCATTTGCAGAGGCACACCCACCCCACCTAAATGGTGACTTTGCATGATGTAGGAGCCCCAGTTTCTCTGTTATTGGGGCAGGAAGAATAAACTGTTACTATCCTGATTATGTGAATTAAGGTCAGTGGAACTGTACTTGGCCTTTTGTTATGATGGAGGGACTCACCATCAGCTAAGCAGCACTCGCTAGGCAACGGTAATGGGTTCCAAAACCCAGCGAATTGAGAGATGCTGGGGGATAGGTGTTAGTGGTATGGGTCCTTGGTTAGGGCCTGAAACACCAGCTCCACCTTCTCTCTCCATTGTGGAATATCAGAGCTCATTTTGATTCTATTAGGAGTCTAGTTATAGATTACTGAGATGAATTCACTTTGGGCCAATGTTGCACCAGCACTGAGGCTCTTCTACTATAAGCTGGAATCACTAAAGAGCTAAAATTACTAAGAGCTGATGTCACTGAGTGCTGTGCTAAGTAGCGGGAGGTGGGCTGAAGATATATTGTGGGATGGCTGGTGAAGCAGAATGGACTGGAGCCCCAAGGAGAGGTGGGGCAGTTGATTTTGGACCATGTAAGGTGCCCCTTAACACTGCCCCCCATTTCCACCCAGGGTGGAAGGTAAAACTTTGCAGATAAACTTTTGAATTCTGGGGCTGCACTGATCAGGGACAGAGACTTTTGAGTTGTTGGACTTTGGGGACTTTGGGTGACTTTTGGGTTGCTGGACTCAAGAACTAAATGGAAAGGACATGGTCCAGTGTGCTTGGGGTAGGTTTTTGCTCATGGTTTGTCTTATGAATCCTGTTGGTGGTGTTTCCCCAACATAATGCCACATTGTTTCTCTCTGTTATTAAAAGGCTTTTGCTACACTTAGACTCTGTGCTTGCGAGAGGGGGAAGTATTGCCTCTTAGAGGTGCCCGGGTGGGGTGGTATATATTTGTCCCAGGTCACTGGGTGGGGGCTTGAGCCAGTTTTGCATTATGTTATTGGAATGGAATCCCTAGATACTGAACCCGGCCCTTGTTGCTGCCAACTCTGATGGGCAGAAGGGTTACATTTATATTCCATAGACGTTTTACTGAAATAATTTTCATGACCAATGCACCATGCCATCTCATTTCCATGTTTATGTTGCCCTTATTTTTTTTTAAATAGACTCATATGACTGTAAGTGCGTCATGGGACATGTAGTGTGGCCAAGGAGACTGGCCCATAGGAGAAAATGGGGACATCAGTTTCCTGAAACACAGGTCCAATAAGGCAATGAACCGCTGTAAAGAAATGCAGTTTACATGTTGAACTGACTCAAATATAATGTTCTGGGTCACTTCAACAAACCAAATAAAACATTTCCATTTTGGGAAAGCTGAAATGTTTTGTTCCACTAAACAATGTCCAAACAAAATAGTGTTTTAACATTTCTCAACAACAAAATTCAGTATTTCAACTTTTTTTCCCAATTTTGGATGAAAACAAATGGGATTTTCCAAGGGTTGGAAATACTGAATTTCACTTAGCTCTAATCAGAAGCCACTAGAAATTCTATCCCTCCGTCATCCAACATTTAGACAGAACCAGATACCAAGGGAAGCTAAAGGAATTCAAAGTTATTGTAATTTGCTAGAGATTTCTGAAAACTATACCGTATGTGTATAGTTGAGTTCCAATAGCTGCACTCCAGCTGAAGCTGCAATTGATATTGTGTCTCTGTCTACCACAATACAAACTATGAGGGGAAAAAAATCTGTATCTTCATCATAATGAAATAGCAGCTGAAGGTCTTCATATTACAATTCAAAAACATCCGCCCAAAAATACAACACATACTTGACCTAGAAAATGTACTCATTATCAGATAACCATATGGCTTAATTCAAATCCATTTGTAAAGAGGGGAGATTGCCACTGAGAATTAATCAGATATGATGTTCATAATGTAATATGAATCACAATAACAATTCTAAATAGCCATTGTGCAGAGAGCAGTGAAATTAGAACTCAAAATAAGCAGGTTAGAGAGTGTACCAGTTAATTTGAAAGTAGAGGGACTTTTCATTGGGAGAACTATAGCATAGCATAGCATTCTTCCAAGGAGTAATAAATATGAATTGAAAGTGTCTTCTTGAAACCATGTATAATTAACTGCTAAATGAGTGAGAAATTTAAAGAAAAGAAACTTTTGATTGTTCAAGTAGTGTGCAGGCAGATTTAAAACCAGCTTTCTTGTCATCAGGCTCTCATATTGCTGGTAATACAAATTATATCTCTTTATCTGAGGCAAGCTGCTGCCCATGGGAGGCTTAGAATGCCAAGTATAATAAAAATCTTTTTAAATTGTACTCTTGGACATACTTACAGCCCCCATTGGCTTCAATGGGTCTGGCCCTTTTCTTTTCAAAGGTAGTTCATGGTTTCCAAATGGAAAGACGTTATCCCTGAGTGAACTTTCACAGCACTTTGTGGTACAAAATGTTTAGCTTTAAACAAGGTTACATTCAGATCAGTATGAGGAAATACAGGACAGGACTGATTTCAGTGTGGTTACTCACAGAATAAGGTAGTACTCAATATAAGTAAGGGCACCAGATTCTGTCACATAAATTTTGCTATTAATTAATTTCTGTTTCTTGAAGGTAATATGTACAAGGACATTTATTGTCTTGGTATTACTATCTGCAAATGACATTATGGAGATAGTATGCCATATCTTAAATTACCTGCTGAGTAAAATCCATTGTCTTTTAGAAAGTGGTCAAAAAGCTAAATTTTATCATATTTTCACTTAGTCAATGAAAAGGCTCAAGGCAGACATCAAGGACAGTATTGAAATATGTGAGCACACCATGACAATAGTTATATGGGATAGTGAAGAAAGCAAACATATAAAATAATGACTACAAATATTCTATTCTTTTGTTCAGGATAACAAATCTGCCTAGGCTGAAAAGCTCCATCCTTAGCACTATCTGCAGAGGTATGTCACCTATGCCCAGGACTAGTATGGTTTCCAAGGCTGTCTCTCTAGAATCAAACAAAATGACATGTATAGGTACCAGGTATGTACCAGGGATCAGCAACCTTTGCCATATGACCCATCAGGGAAAGCCACTGGCGGGCCAGGACAGTTAGTTTACCTGCAGCATCTGCAGGTTCAGCCGATCGCAGCTCCCACTGGCCACAGTTTGCTGTTCTAGGCCAATGGGGGCTGCGGGAAGTGACAGCCAGTGCATCCCTTGGTCCACGTAGCTTCCTGTAGCCCCGATTGGCCTGGAATGGCGAACTGCGGCCAGTGGGAGCTGCGATTGTCTGAACCTGCGGATGCTGCAGGTAAACACACCGGCCTGGCCAGCCAGCAGATTTCCCTGATGGGCTGTGTCAAGGTTCCTCCCCCACTCTGAACTCTAGGGTACAGATGTGGGGACCTGCATGAAAAACCTCCTAAGCTTATCTTTACCAGCTTAGGTCAAAACTTCCCCAAGGTAACAAATATTACCCCCGTTATCCTTGGAATGGCCGCTACCACCACCAAACTAATACTGGTTACTGGGGAAGAGCTGTTTGGACGCGTCCTTCCCCCCAAAATACTTCCCAAAACCTTGCACCCCACTTCCTGGACAAGGTTTGGTAAAAAGCCTCACCAATTTGCCTAGGTGACTACAGACCCAGACCCTTGGATCTTAAGAACAATGAACAATCCTCCCAACACTTGCACTCCCCCTTTCCTGGGAAATGTTGGATAAAAAGCCTCACCAATTTGCATAGGTGACCACAGACCCAAACCCTTGGATCTGAGAACAATGAAAAAGCATTCAGTGTTTTACAAGAAGACTTTTAATAAAAAATAGAAGTAAATAGAAATAAAGAAATCCCCCCTGTAAAATCAGGATGGTATATATCTTACAGGGTAATTAGATTCAAAAACATAGAGAACCCCTCTAGGCAAAACCTTAAGTTACAAAAAAGATACACAGACAGAAATAGTTATTCTATTCAGCACAATTCTTTTCTCAGCCATTTAAAGAAATCATAATCTAACACATACCTAGCTAGATTACTTACTAAAAGTTCTAAGACTCCATTCCTGTTCTGTCCCCGGCCAAGACGACTACAGACAGACCCACAAACCCTTTGTTTCTCTCCCTCCTCCCAGCTTTTGAAAGTATCTTGTCTCCTCATTGGTCATTTTGGTCAGGTGCCAGCGAGGTTACCTTTAGCTTCTTAACCCTTTACAGGTGAGAGGAGCTTCCCCTGGCCAGGAGGGATTTCAAAGGGGTTTACCCTTCCCTTTATATTTATGACAGGCTGCGTGCCAAAGGTCTTTCCCTTGGCCATGGTTGTATACCAGGGATTGGCAACAACTGGTTATCAATGACATTTAGTTGTGATCCTTATTAATGAAGGAAGTGTAATTCTTCTTTAGTGATTGTCAAGGTTCCTCCCCCACTCTGAACTCTAGGGTACAGATGTGGGGACCTGCATGAAAAACCTCCTAAGCTTATCTTTACCAGCTTAGGTCAAAACTTCCCCAAGGTACAAAATATTCCCCCCCGTTGTCCTTGGACTGGCCGCTACCACCACCAAACTAATACTGGTTACTGGGGAAGAGCTGTTTGGACGTGTCTTTCCCCCCAAAATAAATTCCCAAAACCCTGCACCCCACTTCCTGGACAAGGTTTGGTAAAAAGCCTCACCAATTTGCCTAGGTGACTACAGACCCAGACCCTTGGATCTTAAGAACAATGAACAATCCTCCCAACACTTGCACCCCCCCTTTCCTGGGAAATGTTGGATAAAAAGCCTCACCAATTTGCATAGGTGACCACAGACCCAAACCCTTGGATCTGAGAACAATGAAAAAGCATTCAGTTTTTTACAAGAAGACTTTTAATAAAAAAAAATAGAAGTAAATAGAAATAAAGAAATCCCCCCCTGTAAAATCAGGATAGTAGATATCTTACAGGGTATTTAGATTCAAAAACATAGAGAACCCCTCTAGGCAAAACCTTAAGTTACAAAAAAGATACACAGACAGAAATAGTTATTCTATTCAGCACAATTATTTTCTCAGCCATTTAAAGAAATCATAATCTAACACATACCTAGCTAGATTACTTACTAAAAGTTCTAAGACTCCATTCCTGTTCTGTCCCTGGCCAAGACGACTACAGACAGACACAGACCCTTTGTTTCTCTCCCTCCTCCCAGCTTTTGAAAGTTTCTTGTCTCCTCATTGGTCATTTTGGTCAGGTGCCAGCGAGGTTACCTTTAGCTTCTTAACCCTTTACAGGTGAGAGGAGCTTTCCCCTGGCCAGGAGGGATTTCAAAGGGGTTTACCCTTCCCTTTATATTTATGACAGTGATGCTACAGCCTCAAAACATTTGGAGGTTCTGTTCAAAGAAGGATCCCAAACCCTGGATGTTCCTGCCCACAGTGGTTAGGAATCTCATGAGAACAGGATACTTCACATAACATTTCCAGTGTTTCTTGGTTTCAGGTTGGCCAGATAAACTCTGAGACCAGCTGAAATCAAACAGAGGCATGGCAAAACTGAAAACATATTATGTGCTTAGGGCCAAATTATCAACCTTTTCTGAGTGTTGTGTGTTCATATAAAGTAACTAAACCTTTTTAAATCTCCAAAAGGTTTTGGATAACATTTGAGTAGAGTTTTGGCTAAAGCATCTGGTTACTTCCCTTTTTATCTGAACTACCGTCGTTCACTCATCTGTGTTCCCTGAAACTGCCTCCTCCCAGTGCTTAATTTGCAATGGAAGAGGGGCTCGGGCTCAAGCAATTTGGTGCTGGGGCTGAAGCAATTTTTTTTTACTTTCATAATTGATGTGGCAAGCCCAAAGGTGTTGGGGCTGTGAACTGCCAAGCCTAGAGGTGCCGGGGCTAAGCTCTGGCACAAGTTAAGCACTGCCTCACGCCAAAAACCATGTATTAGTAGCATCATTACACCAGCAAAACTTTATATTCTGATCTCCGCTACATTGGTATAAATAAGGTGTGACTCCATTGCTTACAGTGGAGTTACTTTGGATTAAAACATAAGTGTAAATGAGATCAAAATCTGGTCCAAAGTCTCTTGAAAAAGGAATTAACTAGGACTGGTAAATTCTATGCTTTTAATGCCTAAACATCTGATCCTCTTCTCCTTGAAGTTAATGACAGATTTTCAATAGATCTCAGTGGGAGCTGGAAGAAGCCCTTAGTCCTTTTCGTTCTTATAATTTCTCCTTACCAGTATTTGAAGAATGCACAATACAAGGAATTTGCATATTTTATTTTACCCAGACAGATGACCAGTTTTAAATTTAAGGAAACAATGCTATCTCCCCAATAACTCTGGAGGAAATATTCTCTGCTTTCCAGAGACAATGGAGTTCAGCTGCTCCATTGTCTCTGGAAAGCAACACTGGCTTCCTTCCTCCCTCTGTCCATGCCCCCAGGCTGTACTATCTCAGGCCTGATCTACACAATGGGGGGGGATCGATCTAAGGTACGTCGACCTCAGCTATGCTATTCTCGTAGCTGAAATTGCGTATCTTAGATCGACTTAGAATCACTTACTTCGCGTCCTCGCAGTGCAGGTTCGATGGCAGCCACCGCTCCCCCGTTGACTCCGCTTCTGCCTCTTGCCATGGTGGAGTTCCGGAGTGGACAGCAGAGAGATCGGGGATCAATTTATTGCGTCTACACTAGAAGCGATAAATCGATCCCCCATAGATTGATCACTACCCGCCGATCCGGCGGATAGTGTAGACGTGGTCTCAGGGAGGTAGGTGGGCATTTTAGCAGCAGCCTGAGGGAAAAAGTGAAAACTGGGAAAGGGATTGAGGGAGTTAGGGGCTGCTCCTCTACCTCCCCTGCTGCCCTAAGCAACTCTCTAGGCTCTGGAGCTGTAGAAAGAGGGAATCAGCAAAAATGGTCTATTTCTCACTTTGGAGAACCTGGAGATGAGGTTTGAAAAGGAAAATGTTATCTTATTGCTAGAAAGCTGCTGAGAGACATTGCTCAATGGGGAGGCAACATCTAGTTGGTAGGGGATGTTGGGAGCATTGCTTTCCTGCTGAACTCTTACGAGAACTTCCCAGAACCCCACCTTCAGCTTCTCCAAACAGAAAAAGTTTTCCTGTTTTTGCAAACTCAAAAACTCTGAAAACCTAGAATGTTCCAATATCCTGGGACACATAGTCACCCCAGATAACAGTTAGACATATTTGCTTGTGTAGAGCAAAGGGAGTAAATAAGCAATTACATATTTATCAGCAGTCCTGCAATTGTATACAATTCTTTCAATATGCAGAGGTCATGACAAAAATAGAGTTTAAAATAAATAAAGCTTGAGTGTGCAGCTCTTCCTCATGCAAATACTCCCAGGCAATAGTCAATATTGGGAGTATGTGTTTGCAAGTATGAGTAAAGGTTACACAATTGGGCCTTAAATGACATAATGATATATGTCATATTTTCCCAGGAAGAATTTTAAGGGATAATGAGAATAAAGCTGACAAATTATATTGCCAGACTAAAACAAAACAAAAATATATCTGATTATAAAAATTGCTTTCCTGAGATTTTTAATATTTGTGTACATATGAATTAAAAAATATTGATCAAATTCTGCCCTCTGTTACAATGCAATAACTATTGGCTTCAAGTGCTTGGCTCTTTGTATGTATGCATACACTGAAATATTTACTACTAGTGAGGATGAATGCATTATAATGTAATTACTCCATATCTGGAGGATTAGAATTTCTTTGGTTTATAACAGTGTCTATTATTTTTATTTTAGATGTGAAACTAAATACCATATAAAATGAATAGCAAAACACAAGTTACGAAATGTATTTATAGTTTGTATTAGTTCACATGAATGCAAATATTACAAAATTCTAGCAATATCAATCCCATTAAAAATGTCCACTTTCAGTCATTTTGTTCGTATTAAACCTTCCTTTGTTTCCCCGGGCTAATTCAAGCAAGTGTTCCAATTTGTTGTGTCCATTTGAAAAAATATATATACTATATAACAATTGGGATGATTTTATCCCTAGTCTAATTCCATTGACTGGGGATTAAGTTTACAATTTGTAGATATAGATAGAAGGATATCTATCTCTATAGATATATTACAAATTTTATATAATTTGTAACTCTCTCTCTCTCTCTCTCTCTCTAGTTTTATGTAATTTGTAACTATATAGAGAGAGAGTTACAAATTATAAACTTAATCCCCAGTCAATGGAATTACACTAGGGATAAAATCATCCCTATAGTTATATCTATATTTTCAAATGGACACAACAAATTGGAAATATAAACAAATATTTATATATGGTGTAAAATTACAAAGTGAGTGGATGAGAAACAGCAAATCACCACATTATTGCACTCAGTTGCTACCTGTTTTGGGGAGATAGTCACCTGGCAAAAAAAGACATTATAATGGAAAGCTAACTAGGATCCTCTGTGGTAAAAGTCTGCTTATATTAGTTAAGCTCATCAACAGGAGTTTAGAGCAATTAATGTATGCAGCCTTAATGAAACATACAAAACAGTAATTGCAACCATAACTATAATATAATTAAATTGCAATCATATAATTAAAACAAGCTGCATAAAAACTTTGCCTTTCAAGCAGTTCAAAACAGTGTTATGTTTTTTTTTTATATTAATGCCTCTCATATATAGTCTTCTGTAACTTTTTTATTTACAAAAACATGCATGGACTGTATTGCCCCATGTGACACAAAACATTACACTCTGCAGCTCAACTGTCAGCTTTGCCTGGGGTTTATCTACATGTGTTCTTTACTGTGCAAAGGGACAGCTGACTGCAGCTGTACCACCTTGGGCTGTGGTCTTGTCAGATTTCATTAACAAAGTAGGCTTGGTTCTGGTCAGCACTTAGATAAGAGACCTCCGAGGGAAACCCACTTCCTGCAGAAACTGGAGTCGGAGACTCCATAAATAGGGTCATCCAAGTCAATACCTGAGCATAGTGTTAGGAACACTGTGAAACTGGATGTGCCATCTTTAGAGGATATGTAACACAGAGGGCCTGTCATCAGTGGGAATAAACATTCCATGGCAATGTCTGTACAAGTAGAGAGAAAAAATTATAGCAACACAGATGAACAAAATCTTTAAAGGGGTCATCATGCTCCTACAGAATTCCTAATTGGTTGATATTGTTTATTCCTGGTAGTCTGGTGATTCAGTGTATCCTCTTAGCTACTCAGTGACCCATCCATCTTCTTACATCAGTGACATTCTTTGCAACACAAAATTGCAACTTGAACCATTAGTCTTATATCACAGGGATTTTTATTTTTTTCATAGTGATGGTCACATTTTAATTGTCTAGTGACAATCTCTTGCAGTTGCAATCACTGCACCCGTCTGGCCACCATAGCAATTGCTTATTAGAGCTGGTTGGAACATGTGACAAGTTAATTTAGTAACCCTCACCGCACTCTTTTTTGTCAAAGCTAAAATGTTTCACAGAGGCTGTCATAAATATAAAGGGAAGCGTAAACACCTTTAAATCCCTCCTGGCCAGAGGGAAAAAACCCTTTTACCTGTAAAGGGTTAAGAAGCTAAGACAACCTCGCTGGCACCTGACCAAAATGACCAATAAAGAGACGAGATACTTTCAAAGCTGAAGGGGGCGGGAAACAAAGGGTTCTCTCTGTCTGTGTGTTGCTTTTGCCGGGACCAGAGCAGGAATGCAGGTCAGAACTCCTGTAAAGGATTAATAAGCAATCTAGTTAGATATGTGTTAGATTCTGTTTTATTTAAACGGCTGATAAAATAAGTTGTGCTGAATGGAATGTATATTCCTGTTTTTGTGTCTTTTTGTAACTTAAGATTTAGCCTAGAGGGATTCTCTATGTTTTGAATCTGATTACCCTGTAAGGTATTTACCATCCTGATTTTACAAAGGTGATTCTTTTACTTTTTATTCTATTAAAATTCTTCTTTTAAGAACCTGATTGCTTTTTCCTTGTTCTTAAGATCCAAGGGTTTGGGTCTGTGTTCACTTGTGCAAATTGGTGAGGATTTTTATCAAGCCTTCCCCAGGAAAGGGGGTGTAGGGCTTGGGGGGATTTTGGGGGGAAAGATGTTTCCAAGTGGGCTCTTTCCCTGTTATATTTGTTAGACACTTGGTGGTGGCAGCACTAAAGTCCAAGGACAAAAGGTAAAATAGTTTGTATCTTGGGGAAGTTTTAACCTAAGCTGGTAAAAATAAGCTTAGGGTTTGTTTTTTTTTCATGCAGGTCCCCACATCTGTACCCTAGAGTTCAGAGTGGGGAAGGAACCTTGACAGAGGCATACCAGTGTTGATGAAGTTTTCATGAGGGTGGATTTTTGGGTCTACAAAGGGGTTCTACAAAATTAGAATAAGAATGCAAACCTTTGGGGAAGGAGGGCCCAATAGAGCTTTCCAGAATCTTGTGATGTACACCATTTTACATCATAGAGAATTTTAACAGAGAAAGATCTTTGTGACATCCTTCTTGAACTTGGGCAAGTCAGTTAATCTCTGTGGGTCAAATATTGGCCCCATTGAAGTCAGTGGCAAAACTCTCACCAATTTAAGTGGGACCAGAATTTCATTCACTTCCCTATTTGTAAAATGTGAACAATAGATTTTAAATATGCTTTAAATTGATTTGACTAACTGCCCCCTTCATCTCCTTCTACTTCTCATCTGAGTCTATTTGCATGAAGGTATCTGTTCCTGGAATGCTTCATCCTTTCTGCCAAGGCTGCCAAACTATCCTTGTCCAAATATCTCCTTAAAACACATTTCTTCTGTGAGGTTTGTAAACCTTCATCTCCCTTTCTATGTAGAAGTATCTTTGAAAAATTCCTGTGGAAGCCTTAAGAAGGATGCAGTCCTGAGCAGTACAGAGTACAATAGCATGGTCTTATTGCTGAATTTTGTCCCCTTCCCTCATGTGAGATTTGTTAACCATCTATCATTATGTTTTGTCTTATCATAGAGTGTGAGGTCTTTAGGGCATGAATATTATTTTAGATTTCTCGGTAAAGTTTCATGCTAATCATGCTGTATAATGAACAAGTAAAACAATGCTAACTATCTTTGGGCAGCTGAAACTATCTTTTCCTTCTAATCCCTCCATAACTGAGCTACCAAAACTACTAAACTGAAGTGAGAAATAAAATGGATATCAACTCACACTAGGGAGGGCAAAAAACCTCCTGAATTCCAGCAATTCTGAATACTTGTGCTTATGGCATTTGAGAATAATGCATCTTCCACACCTGTGAAAGACTGACACACATATGTAAACTTTCTTATGTCATTCCCATTTCATGGGTGCTCTTGAAGGTTATTTAAAAATACTGGAATATTCATGGCTCAATCTGTACCACTTAATAAATTGTCGAAATTACAGGAGTTTACTACTACTATTACAACCACTACTTCTATTATGTATTTATTATTAACAACAACACTTAATAATCATCAGTAGACCCCAAAGCACTATACAAAAGTGTGTTTATGTTCCTCATTCTATAGATTGGGAAATCAAGCCACAGACTTGCCCATGGTTATATACCAAGTTGATAACAGAGCTGGAAAGTGAATTCAGGTTTCTGTACTCCTGGTCTGATTCCATGTCCACAGGATACACTGTTTGCTTTAGCAGTGAGCAAATGCTAAAGGAACATACGATTTTGTTAGAATACACCTACAAAGAATTTCACAACTGATCTCTCAAGCAAACAATTATATTCATCTTTGAAATGAAATAAAATGCCATTAATACTTTGATGATACTGGTGTCATCGTTTAAAGCAATGATTGGTAATTGTCATAAATGACCTCTATATGAAGGATGCAACCAGATCCTACAAATCATTTTTAAATTTACATTCATCATCTTGTCATTAGCCAGCATTTTTTTCACAGGGCCTAATCCAAAGCCTATTCAGTGGGAATTGTTAAAGTATCTCCAGAGGATCAAGCCATGTATTAATAGAAAACAACCACTTAAGTAAATATTTGTAGAATTACACAAGCTGTTGCTGACTCGCCGATAAAATCTGCATTTGGCATGCAGCATCTATATAACTCACTGCAAAAATGTTTTGTGATACATTCATTTTAAAAGCATTATGGAGCTACGAATAAAATCACAACTGGAGACAAACTCAGAAGAAAGAATAGTAAATATGTAGAAAGATAGTAAATGTGTAGAAAGAATAGTAAATATAGCAGGCGACAAGCTTGGCTTAACAGTGAAATCCTTGCTGATCTTAAACACAAAAAAGAGGCTTACAAGAAGTGGAAGATTGGACAAATGACCAGGGATGAGTATATAAATATTGCTCGGGCATGTAGGAATGAAATCAGGAAGGCTAAATCACACCTGGAGTTGCAGCTAGCGAGGGATGTTAAGAGTAACAAAAAGGGTTTCTTCAGGTATGTTGGCAACAAGAAGAAAGCCAAGGAAAGTGTGGGCCCCTTACTGAATGAGGAAGGCAACCTAGTGACAGAGGATGTGGAAAAAGCTAATGTACTCAATGCTTTTTTTGCCTCTGTCTTCACGAGCAAAGTCAGCTCCCAGACTGCTGCACTGGGCAGCACAGCATGGGGAGGAGGTGGCCAGTCCTCTGTGAAGGAAGAAGTGGTTCAGGACTATTCAGAAAAACTGGACGTGCACAAGTCCATGGGGCCGGATGTGTTGCATCTGAGAGTGCTAAAGGAATTGGCAGATGTGATTGCAGAACCATTGGCCATTATCTTTGAAAACTCATGGCGATCGGGGGAAGTCCCGGAAGACTGGAAAAAGGCTAATGTAGTGCCAATTTTTAAAAAAAGAGAAGGAGGATCATGGGAACTACAGGTCGGTCAGCCTCGCCTCAGTCCCTGGAAATATCATGGAGCATATCCTCAAGGAATCAATTCTGAAGCACTTAGACGAGAGGAAAGTGATCAGGAACAGTCAGCATGGATTCACCAAGGGAAAGTCATGCCTGACTGATCTAATTGCCTTCTATGAAGAGATAACTGGCTCTGTGGATGAAGGAAAAGCAGTGGACATGTTATTCCTCGACTTTAGCAATGCTTTTGACACGGTCTCCCACAGTATTCTTGTTAGCAAGTTAAAGAAGTATGGGCTGGATGGATGGACTACAAGGTGGGTAGAAAGTTGGCTAGATTGTCAGGCTCAACAGGTAGTGATCAATGGCTCCATGTCTAGTTGGCAGCTGGTATCTAGTGGAGTGCCCCAAGGGTCGGTCCTGGGGCCGGTTTTGTTCAATAATGATCTGGAGGATGGTGTGGATTGCGCCCTCAGCAAGTTTGCAGATGACACTAAACTGGGAGGAGTGGTAGATACGCTGGAGGGTAGGGATAGGATACAGAGGGACCTAGACAAATTAGAGGATTGGGCCAAAAGAAATCTGATGAGGTTCAACAAGGACAAGTGAAGAGTCCTGCACTTAGGACGGAAGAATCCAATGCACCGCTACAGACTAGGGACTGAATGGCTAGGCAGCAGTTCTGCAGAGAAGGACCTAAGGGTTACAGTGGACGAGAAGCTGGATATGAGTCAACAGTGTGCCCTTGTTGCCAAGAAGGCCAATGGCATTTTGGGATGTATATGTAGGGGCATTGTCAGCAGATTGAGGGACATGATCATTCCCCTCTATTCGACATTGGTGAGGCCTCATCTGGAGTACTGTGTCCAGTTATGGGCCCCACACTACAAGAAGGATGTGGAAAAATTGGAGAGAGTCCAGCGAAGGGCAACAAAAATTATTAGGGGTCTGGAACACATGAATTATGAGGAAAGGCTGAGGGAACTGGGATTGTTTAGTCTACGGAAGAGAAGAATGAGGGGGGATTCAATAGCTACTTTTAACTACCTGAAAGGTGGATCCAAAGAGGATAGATCTAGACTATTCTCCGTGATAGCAGATGACAGGACAAGGAGTAATGGTCTCAAGTTGCAGTGGGGAAGGTTTACGTTGGATATTAGGAAAAACTTTTTCACTAGGAGGGTGGTGAAACACTGGAATGCGTTACCTAGGGAGGTGGTGGAATCCCCTTCCTTAGAAGTTTTTAAGGTCAGGCTTGACATAGCCCTGGCTGGGATGATTTAGTTGGGATTAGTCCTGCTCTGGGCAGGGGGTTGGACTAGATGACCTCCAGAGGTCCCTTCCAACTCCGATATTCTCTGATTCTATGAACTCAATTGCACAATAAAGGAAAGGCAATTAACAACAGAAAAGTTATTCTAAAGCTTTCTTTCTGTGCCTTTTTTTATAATCTTATAAGCAAGACAGTTTTAACAATGTCTTGTCAGACTTTAAAATATTCTGCAATAAGACAAGAATTTTTCTTTAATTCAAAGAAGTAATTTATAGGACAGCTTTAATTTCTTAAAGCATTCCCTCTAGCAATCCATTGAGTAAATTGGTGGAGGATTGAAGAGACAGTACTCTACTCTGCTTTTCAGAGTGACAATGAACTAGAAAGAAAATAGAATAAAAATGATCAAACAAAAGGCATCAGTATAAAATGGCCCGGTTAATCAAATTTGGCTTCCCATTCCATTTGTGCAATGTCATTGAAATCAATAATATACAGAGGTCATCAATACCACAATTTGGCCCATTGGTGTGTGTGTGTGTGTGTGTGTGTGTGTGTGTGTGTGTGTGTGTGTGTGTGGAATACTATGGACATTGTTCAAGTCTTGAAAATGTAGGCTATGATTTTCCATTAACTTACATCTCGTGCAGTCATTCAGACCTTTGAAGAGTGAATGGAAACTGAGTGTAAGTCTACCAAACCAGGCAGAGGAAGAATGGACTCACTTGGAATAAATCATTGCCCAAACCCCAAAGTATCTTGACTTGCTGGTTTAATGTTTTAATTTTCAAGTGATAAATTGTTTAAGCTTAGGCAGCTACTACATTATTTTACCTATTGCCTTGAAGACCAAATTGTCATTTCATAGGTTAAAATGGCTTCTTCACTGTCAATACAGGCAACCGTGGATGGGTTGGTATTGGCTTGGGGGAGCCATCTGCTCGTCCACCACCCTTCCCACCATTGCATAAAAAGCATGGTGTGCATTGCTAATCATCCACTGGGATATGATCCCTTAGGGACTACATGCTGCTGGAATATATTAGAGTACCCCATAGCCCTTCACATTTCTCAACCCCCCACACATTGAGTAGTACTCAGATGCAAAAGAGAATCTCTCACTCTTGCTTGGTAATAATTCTGGGCCAGATCCTCAGTTGGTGTAAATCATCTTGTCTCCCCTGATGTCAATGGAGTTGATTTATACAAGATAAAGCACTTGGTCCTCCTTTTTTAATGTGCTCAGCCTTTTGGTACTGAAAGCCATAAATAAACTTCTTTCACTTAGTGGGCACCTCTCTGGTTCTCTCAAATGTTTTCAGATCTCACTTTCTGGACTGACCTTTGCCATAAAGGACTTGAAGTTTCAGTAATGTGTTTTACCTTATGTTACTTAAACTGAAGGTTAAACATTAACACTGGTGTGATCTAACTCTACTGTTTTGAGAGAATTGCTTAGGTACAAGAAGTATTCAGTACAACTTTTGCTGCTTCATCTTTTACATTTTGCTTCTGTCTGCTGTATAACTCTTGTTTTTCACAGTATAAAAGTTAAAATGAAATATGGCTCTTCAAGTTAACATGAAGGAAGTTGGGAAACACAGTTTATTGTTGTCATTATTAAAAATTTATTTCTAGTTCATGGCATTATCCAATTCACTCCATGATAGCAAACCCCAAATACTCATAAGTTAACACACTTAATAAAGGAGGAAACAAATAAAAATGTGATTGTTGTATTTGCTTTGATTTTTAGTGTATGGAATTTCTAGCTAAGTCACTTATCCTTAAGTTAAAAGAAAGTTAATAAGAAAGAAAAGAAAATATATTTTTTGCTGCCAACATTTGGAAGGTTCTGTAATGTCTAGACACATTGGGCACTGATCTCATTTTCATTGTACTCTGCTGATAGACAAGCAATATAACAATAGATCCTTAATTTAAAACACCACACTCAAAGTAAGTAAGAATGAGATGACTTTTTTTGTTACTGTTTTTTCAAGTGTTCTATAGTCTTTTTATATACATTTGGTATCATTCACTTCACAATACAAACTGCATCAGTGGAAGCACCAATTTGCCCAGTTAAAAAATAAAACAAAATAATATGAAAGACTGAGTATTCAAGTTAGTTTCTAGAGTGGATTCCAGAAAATTACTATATCACAAAATACAAGCACAGTATCTCAATTACTTTAACAACCTGGCAATATCTATTCCCTACAAACTAGCAACACAACCTTGTTATTTCAGTTTTTGACATGTTTGTTTGTGCAATGGTGTTTCATGCTGTATCTCAGTGCAGCCTCATATCCAGAAATTATTATGCTAAACCGCTAGTCTGTTACAAACCCATCCTTAATATCACAGTTTCAATCTTGAAACAAAACATGAACATCATTAATGATGAAGTTGGCCATAACCACTCCAGCACCTCCCAGCCTCATGGGCTCTTGCAGCAATTATGACTTAGTGAATCATGCTGTTGTCACTTCTGTGGCTGACATCTCAAGGATTATTGTCTATCAAAAGGACGTCCTCTCGTGCTTGCTGCCAACCTGAGAAAAAAATCTCACTCAACACTGAACAGCACCAAAGAGGATCTACCTCTGCCTCCTCCTTCAAGTGATTTGTTGAAAAGCCAAGAGTATCCATTGAAGAGCCAAGAACAAAATAACTGGCCTCCTGTATTAAGTGTAATTAAAGCACAGCAACACTCCCTGAGACAATCGTGAGGCACCCGAATATAGCAAATATAAGCATCTGAAGTGAGGTTCATTGGAACAGATGCTTCAAAAGAAAAAACTACGCTGTGAGGTTAATTGGTGCAGTCATTTTAAAATGGGGGTGGGGACTGGGGGGAGGAGAAAACAAAAGAAATGAGAAAAGAATAGGCATTATTCTGAGCAATATAATATGTAATTTCTACTTCTATACCATCTAAAGAATAAACTCGCAATAAGGACTTAGTACTGTAAGGTGCTGAGTACTCTGGCCCTGTTCCAGAAAATCAGTTCAACACTACTGTATGGTTTTGAATAGGAAACATGAGACAGTGCCGTCAATACTGTTGGGTGAAACCCGTATAAGTGCAACTTGCCCAGAAAACTAAGGGTATGTTCCTTCAGCGTATGGGAAACCTTTTTAACCAGAGCCTGCAAGAAGCTCTGGGATACTGTAAGCAAATCCAAAGAAATCTGCAGGGGTGCTGGGACAATTTGTAAAGTGGGGCTACTGAGAGCCATTGAACCAAACTGTGAACATTGTATATAAGGGATCGGCAATCTTTGGCACATGGCCTGTCAGGGAAATCCGCTGGTGGGCTGGGACAGTTTGTTTACCTGCAGCGTCTGCAGGTTTGGCCAATTGCAGCTCCTACTGGCTGCGGTTCGCCGTTCCAGGCCAAAGGGGGTTGCAGGAAGCAGCAGCCAGCACATCCCTCAGTCCACGCCGCTTCCCGCAGCCCTCATTGGCCTGGAACGGTGAACTGTGGCCAGTGGGAGCTGCAATCGGCCGAACCTGTGGACACTGCAGATAAACAAACTGTCCCGGCCCGCCCCCGGATTTCCCTGACGGGCAGCGTACCAAAGGTTGCCGATCCCTTCTGTATATGGTGGTAATCGCTTCAAGCCAGGGGTGCATCAGCATCCCCAGCACTCCTAATTCCAGCACTTATGTAAGTCTGCACAGAATTGAAAATTATAGTTACTAGAATGAAATCAAAGGTACAATCATAGAGGTTGATCCTTAGATGGTGTAAATTGTTATGACTCCAGTGAGGTCAGTAGAGCTATGACAATGTAAACCTGCTTAGCACCTGACCCAGGGACTAGTTTATGATGAAACCACTCACTTAGCGAGGGACGTGGAGTATGAGAAGTCCTGAACCAGTAAACTACACTTTAACTAAACGATATTCCAGAATCACAGACAGAAAAGATCTATTAGGACATCTGGTCCATCCTGCAGCCAAACAAACAAACAAAAAAACCACACCTGTTTCCTGCAAACACTCTAGGCTTTTTCTGGTTTTTGTTTGTTTGTTTGTTTGTTTGTTTTCTAGTGAGATGGATAGTTAAGGTTTATATGATCCAAGTGCTGTGGCAACAGACTGGATAACAATTCTATGAAACCATATGTATAGTTCACATACTACTATATATCCTATAAACAGCTTTCAAAAAAACATAAAGGGTCTCTTTGAAATATAAAATAAACAGCATCCAAAAGTAAATAAAAATAAAAAAAGGCCATCTTTGTAGGAAGCATGTGCCTCTGTTCTAGAAAGAGCAAAAGAGAAATGTTAGTCACCTCCCTAAAAGGTGACTGTGGGTTCATCATCAGTCAGACCAGAACAGTAGATACAGGCCTTTAATATACTGACTCAGAAAAGACACATAGCAAAGGTAAAAACAACCATCGAGAATTTATTAAACAGACACCAACAATTCTGGTACATGTTCTATACCATACACATAAAAAATAGCTGTAATAATCTATATAATGTAAATTAAATAGATGTTATCTTGTGCCTTATTTCTGAATTTTGTTATTCTTTCCTCCTGGATCTTTTGCTTCATATTCTTAAATTTCCTGCTCTGGTTATTTACAGGACCTGATGAATCCTTGAAGTTATGCTACTTTGATCCTTGCTCTCAGTATGGACATGGGTGTTCTGACCAGTTCTGATCACATCTCAGGTGCTAGTCTTGTGTGTGTTGTTAATGTGAATGATGGTAACAAGATGCCATGATATATTTGTTTAATTGTATTTGGTCCATTGGTCCATCTTGATCTACAATGTATATGACTTGAAAATTATCAAGCCAGGGAACTTGCTTTATCTGTCAACAATATAAAATATTAATAAGTTAACTAAGGGTATTGCAATTGTTAAGTTGTCTGCATAATGCAGGTTTCGAAACAGACCCATTTCTCTTTTTCTTTCAGTATCTTTTTGGTGATTTAAAAAAAAACCCTATATCTTTTGTTAATATTTTTTCTTTTCTTTCCCTCTTTCCTGTTTACATTTCCCCTCAAAAAGAAGAGAACCATAAAATGAAAAAGATACATGAAAATATTGAAAAAAGATATAGTGAAAAAATTATATTTAAACTGATATGATATTCAGATAGTCTTTTTTGACAAAAATAATTTTAATTGAAAAAATTGGACCAGTTCTAGCCAACAATAGCTCTGTCTGGTGAGCAGCTGGCTGAGCCATAAAGGGCTATCTATGCTTAAAGCTTTTCATGTCTGGAAGTCATTCTTCTATGATTAACAAGAGAAAAGAGGGGTGGTCATAAGGGTGGTCAGTTTGAATCCAGTTTGTGTGGAAACATCTTTTCCAGTTGGGGTACGTTCAGGCAGATCACCCAGCATCAAATAAATAAATATAGTTTACCACTACATTTAAAAAAAATACATATACATATATTTATATGCACACCAACTAAAATGTATCAGTTATTTCAGGGGAAAATGAAATAAAGGCAAAAGAAAAAAGAGAGGGAATGAGAGAGAAGAGGAGTAGACAGTGCAGCAGGATTGTCGGGGGTGGGGGCATCTTTGCAAAGTGGTTCAAGTTCCTTTGAGAATTTCTTAGAACCACAAAGTTTGTTTTTCTGATCTCTGGAGAAGATGCAACCTCACTGCTTAATATTTGGAAGTTATTTCAGTGTTTGAAATGAGACATTGCTAGCTGGCACCTTACGTAATTGTCTGGTTTCCTGTGGACATTCTACACTTCTCTACTTCATTAAAGCAAAAGACTCAGTGCTCTTCAAAGCAGACAGGTAGTGTAATACTCACCACTGTCACACTGATATACAGTAATAGAGGGGCATGCTGTGGTAGGAACTTCTTGTAGCAAGACACAGAAAGGCATATACGGCTGTAAATCTGCTTCTCCCCTCCCACACACTAGCTACTATTTATGTGGTGTATAAATGCCAGTGGAGCAATTGTTACTAACTGAGGAATGGTTGGTAGTAAATAAAGTAAGTCTCAGTATGTTAAATTTAGAAATGTATGAATTCTAATAATTGAGGTTTTCTTCATAAATCTATAAACAAATATATATCAAAATAGTGAATGGTATTCTACGGAGATCTGTAATGCCTCAGGAGCAAGACTACATACCAATTTCAGGGCTTCAGCCTGTTGCATGTAGGGGTCAGGAAAGAATTGTAAAGAATTGAAAGAATTGTTTTGCTCAGATGTACAAATAGCCAGATGTATTCTCTGGGGACTGAGGGAGGTGGAGTGTTTGCCTTCCTCAGAAGCCATGGCTGAAGATGAGGCACCAGACAGGATGAACTTGTGCTCTGAGATGGTACAGAGTATCCTCTTTCTTAGATGCCTGGAGTTGATGTGTCTTTGATCCTTGCTCTCAGTATGGACATGGGTGTTCTCATGTCCTCAGGGTCTAAATGATTTGCCAGATTTGAAGTCAGGAAGGAACTTTCCCTAAAGTCTGACTGGTAACGACCTTTGGTGTTTTTTTTCTTTCTTTTTTTTTTTTTTTGCACTCCTTTTTTAGCATGGGGCATGGATTGCCTGGTGGGATCACCTGGATATATCTCACCAAATCAATTCCCTGCCATTGCAGAGGTGTTGGTCGCTGGTGGAACCCTGGTCTCTCCTTTAATCTGCTCTTGACACACAACTGCTCAGGGTCCTCAGCACTGAAATGTTTTACTCTAACTAAAGTTACTGGGCTCTAAATGGGGGTATCTGAATAAAATGTAATATAGGAAGCCAGATTAGAAAATCTAAGGGTCCATTCTGACCTTAAATTCTATTAAAATTATAAAGCTTTGGCATATAAACTAGATAGGATAGAGTAGACTGAAGAATTTATTACAAACCCTAGGGAAATTAATGTTCCAATGTGACATAGCATGATCTTCAAATCCTACAAGCCTAGGAATTCTGGTCTGATTGGTCACACATTTGAAGTCCACAAACAGCAAATGGTAAAGCTGTAAAATAGTTTCCATTTCAACTCCCTACTCATATATGATCATCGTTTTGCAAAAATATATCTACTTTACAGTTTAGACTTCCTTTAATTTTGTCGCACCTTGAAAAGATAGTAGTTAGGAAAAATCGATTTTTTTTGAGTTATGGAGAAAATATCACCTAGTAAATTATTTATAAACACACACACACACACGTGTATGTATGTACACAGTTGTTTATGTGTATGTTGTTGTTTTTGTTATAACTTAAATAACACAAACATGGTGGAACTATTTAACTCCATACTAGGCACGTTAGATAAGTGATTAAAAAAGAATATAACATGGTCCAGAATTTAGAAAATTTTGATTTTGAATTAACAAAATGATGGATTTTAAGGCCAGAAGGGACCATTAGATCATAAGTCAGACTTCCCATATATCAGAGGCCATAAAATTTTACCAAGTGACATGAGCATTGACCCTAACAACTTGTGTTTGACTAAAGTATATCATTCAGTAGGGCATCCATTCTTTACTTGATGATATCAAGATATGGAGAATTCACCAGTTCCCTTGATAGTTTGTTCCATGTGTAAATCACCCTCACTGTTAAAAATGTGTGCCTTTTTTCTAGCTTGAATTTTTCTTGCTTTAATTTACAGTTTATGCTTCTTGTGATGGTCTCCCCTAGACTCAAGCGGGGGTCCTTTAATATCTGCCATTTTCTTTCAGGAATGGTATTTATACACTGGAATCAAGTCACCTCTCAATCTTCTTCTGATAAACTAAACAGATTGAACTCTTCAAGTATCTCATTCAGAGGCATTTCTCCATCCTTTGAATTATTTTTGTGGCTCTTTTCTGCACCCTCTTCAGTTTTTCAACATACTTTTAAAATGTGGGTGTCAGAAATGTACATAGTATTTTAATACTTGTCTCACTAATGCCATATGCAGAAGTAAAATCACCTCCCTTCACAAGTGCCCTTTATATACATCCCAGGATCATAGTGGCTCTTCTCACCACAGCATTGCACTGTGCGCTCATTTTTAGTTGCTTGTCCAATGTGACCCCTGGAATCTTTTAGTCGTTGCTTTCCAGGATCCAGTTCCATTCTGTAAGTTTCGCCTACATTCTATCTTCCTAGATGGATGACCTTACATTTGGCTGTACTAGAATGCATTTTATTTGAATGGGCTCAGCTTACCAAGTGGTCCGTATCGCTATGAATGACTGCCCCATACTTATCATTATTTGCCATCATGTCAACAACAATTTTTTCAGCAGTGATTTTGTGTTTTCTTTCAGATCATTGACAAAATTATTGAGCAGCTCCCCAATTCAAAGATGATTCTTCATTCCCAACTACATTTTGAGATCTGTAAGTTACCTGTTTCTTAACCCATTTAATGTGCGTTTTATTGATAATGTGTGCCTCATGGAAAATAAATTGATCCTTTTGATAGCAGCAATCCTTCCTTGTCCTCTAAAATGGTCACTGTTCAAGTCTTGACACTCTCAAGTGGGGGGTAGGAAGTGGGTCAGAGAAAAATGTTCATGATCCCATAAAATCTCCACTGAGATTCACCAATTTGCTACCATCACTCCACCAGGTCAGCCTGAGTACACAGCTGTCAACCCTCAGAGCTGGACATTCTTTCAGAAAAAACATGGTAATAATCTAGAATTAATCCCTACTCTCTTCTTTGTCCACTTTAATCCTGATTACCTAGACTAAGTCAAGGAATTCCAGATCAGAGTGGACTTCTTTCCCTACCAAATCACCCACATGAATTAATACGCTTACGTCCCTTTCACATGTATGTGGTTATATGGTACATATAATACAATTCATGAGAGAGGAACATGGGAAAAATCCATATGGACACAATGAAATTCCACTGAAGTTTTACCAATCAGCAGATGCCTATCAGTTTCCCCCTTTTATTTAAAGAGGGAAACCAGATAGGAACATACGCAAATTAACCTGGCACCCAATTCTCCCATTTCATCGTCACCTATTTTCACAAGCTTACTGGTCCCGTGAATCATAAAGAAAACTGTCACACAAAGTTTAGAGGTGTTTGCATCACTGGAAGAACAATTAAATGTGTACTATATTTTGAATAGTCCACGTGTAATAGTCTGATTCAAATGAGATTGATAGAAGAAGTCAACTCATATCCAGAGAAAAGCTGAATGAATTTGAGAGGATACAGAGATTCATTTGGGATAAACCCAATACCTGAAACACTGAGTGCTGTTTAAAATTTATCTAAATTTTCTGAGATTGTCACCACCCTTTTTGTACTTTCATGTCCAGAATCATTCTGGCCTCCATTTGTAAATTCACGGACTAACTGTTATTAGCATTTTTCCCTTATCATACTAAATAATTCCATCAACATAGTCAAATATACAGAGTTAGGAGGTAGATGTTAAAAAGGAAATTTCTTATTGCGGTAAATATATCTTTGTGATGTTATATTCTAAAAATAACAAAATATTACTGCTACAGTATTAAAAAAATGACAAAATAAATATTTCCTTTTAATCTCCACACACATACAACCTTTCAGATCACAGAATTAGTAGAGGCTGTCTGGATTGCAGTAATATATATTCTGTTATTTTCAGATATGCCCATCCTAATATAATCAACTATGTATTATACAAAAATTAACCGACTCTTAGTACCTCTATATTGTTGTGATGTATGTACATCTAACATAACGTTAATAACTGTAGATTATTATTATAGCTCAATATAATTTTCCCTTTTCTAGTAGTTATGATTATCTGTATTGAGGGCCTTCAATTTCAAAATAAAAACAAAATTGTGATTAGATGATAGTGAGGAATTGGAAAAAATGTTTTGCTTCTTTTAATGCATTAAAAGGTACTATTGAGAAATTATAAATTAAATAAAAATAAAAGCAAAATTTTAAAGAGAATATCAAATAAATTTCCTGAATCAAGGATTTTGGAGTAACTTCTAAGGCTTTAGAAAGCCAGAATCTAAAAAAGGAGCAAGAAAGGCCAGACGCATTGAATTTCAAAGGTATATTTTATTTCTAAGTTGCTCAAAAGAAAGAGAGAAAGGGAGGAAAATTGGCAAATATTACCTGCACCTTGACACTAAATACCATCTTTAAAATTATCACTCATATGGGGAAAAGGGTTGGCAATATTCTTACTACAATGCGTTTTAACCGTTCTTTGTAATGCTAAACATGTTAGATAAAAATCTCCCACAAAACACCTTTTAACTTTCCTTTCAAAATTCACTCTATATAGCAAAACAACAACAAAAATAAAAGAGGAAGCAACAGGAATGTGAGGAAAGTATACTATTAAGTGATGCACCAAAACGTATCTTGATCTCCCGCCAAGAACAGTGGAGCTGAAGAGAATTTGTCAGAATCTCCAGACACATTGACTGTGAATAAAATACATACCTTGGATATCTGAACAGCTGGTCAAGTATTGGAACTGACATGAAGTAATTGACTTTGAAGGCCTGAAGAAAGCATTAAACTGTTGTAGCTAAATAACAAGTTGTCTAAGTAAATCAGAAGAGTAAAATCATCTCTCCAGCAAAGGTTCACTACTGGTGAAGAATATATACAGAATCATTATCTTAAGATCAGTCTCTGACGGTAATGTTAATAAAAGTGCCCAAGTCACTTAGAAACATAAATCCCACAGACTTTCAATGGAACATAATTTACAATTGATAATTTTATCCCTAATGTCCAACTAAACATTCTTTTCCTACTTCTCTCCATATAATAGGTTTCAGAGGGGTAGCCGTGTTAGTCTGTATCAGTTAAAACAATGCGGAGTTCATGTGGCACCTTAGAGACTAAGAAATTTATTTGGGCATAAGATTTCATGGGCTATAACCCACTTCATCAGATTCATGGAGTGGAAAATACACTAAGCAGGTATATAAGAAACAAGCAAAATCTTCACAAAGAACTTAAAATAAACCTGAACCAACACTTGAAAAAAAAATCTTTGAGATTATTCATTTATTTTATTGTATTATAGATAAACATTCCAGGAGTTAGCTATCCCACAAAAGTCCACCTCAACTCTCCTCTTTTGAAAAACTAGTAGGAGTCTACTTCAATCTCCCTAGACACTCAATAACGGACTTAAAAGTCACCATTATTCAACAAAAAAGCCCTTCAAAAACAGAATTCAACGAGAAACTGCAGAACGGGATTTAATGTGCAAACTTCACACCATCAAATTAGGCCTGAATAAAGACCGGGAGTGGCTGGGTCACTACAAAAAGTAATTTTCCTTCTATTGATATTCACCCCTTCTTGTCAACAGTTGGGAATGGCCACATCCACCCTAACTGAATTGGCCTCATTAGCACTGATCCCCCCCATTTGGTAAGGCAACTCCCATCTTTTCATGTGCTGTATACTTATACCTGCTTGCTGTTTTTTCCACTCCATGCATCTGATGAAGTGTGTTATAGCAAATGAAAGCTTATACCCAGATAAATTTGTTAGTCTCTAAAGTGCCACAAGGACTCCTAGTTATTTCTCCATATAATATGACCACAAGTACAATGAGGTTGTGATGATTATAGTGCATATTTACATCTCATGGATGTTAAGAACTTCAGGGCAGACACGTCCCTTGGCCCTTGCTGCTTCCCACAGCCCCCATTGGCCTGGAGTGGTGACCCGCGGCAAGTGGGAGCCGCGATCGGCCAAACCTGCGGATGCAGCAGGTAACCAAACCGGTCCGGCCCACCAGGGGCTTTCCCTGAACAAGCGGTGGACTGGCCTTGAGAACCACTGATCTAACAGATGGCTCACAGCAGCCCTACTGTACCAGCAACACTGTCCAGCAATTCTTTTAGGCACAGGAGTGAGGAATAGAAAGTTTCTCAATACTAAAAGATCCTTCCCATTCAACGCTATCATCGTTACTAGCATTAACAATCCGGAATGGCTGTAATAATCACTAAACTGATACTTGATCAATATAATTAAATCAGCCTATATTATTTATAAACATAAACATAGATTACTCATCTGGAGTTTGAAAGAGTTGAAGAATGACTTGTATACAAGAACTATTTCCAAGGAAAGAGGTTATTTTGGATTTTCTCCAACCAATATAAAACTGTGAGTCATATACAGAATTAAATGAATTGGTTGCAGAGGAAATAAGAACTAAGCAAAACCTTCACAAATAACTTAAAATGAACCTGAGCCAGCACTTTTTAAAAAAAAATCTTTGAGACTATTTATTTATTTTATTGTATTATAGATAAACATTCCAGGAGTTTGCTGTTCCACAAAAGTCCATCTCAACTCTCCTTTTTGCTATTATTCTGTGAAATCATTGGGTCAGGCTGCCCATTCTCATAGAGATAGCTAAGGAAGAGGCTATGATGGAAGAAAACTACATGAGACTCCCTTAACAGTTTTCCCAAAATTATTTTCTGGGAGGGGAGTAAGATTAAGTCAGTCAGTCATGCTCACTTAGCAGAATTCACAGCTATGTAGGGTAGGCCTGTGAGGGTGAAGGAGCTAGATTAATTTGCTTTAGCTCCACCTCCTTCCATTCCTCCCTTACCCCCTCCCCTCACAGCCATTTGCTCACCTTCTTCTCCTTGACATTGTATCCCACCTTCTTAACATGCCCAGATCTTGTATCCCAGGAAGGGATAGGAAAGTATGCCCAATAGGCAATTGAACTCCCCCGCAACAGACACATTTTTTTTAACGGAAGGACCTTCATGTGAGGAAGCACTCCTCACATTATGATACCCTTAGCTGAAAAGTACTTTATACCAAAAGTAGTCCCAATGCTAATGGGATTACCTGTGAAGAAAGATGTGGGTGAGGGCCAGAAATAACAGGTAGTTATGATCATGACAACGATAACTTTACAATATGGCTTACCGATGGCAGGTGACTGATTAGGCCTTTAAGTGGTCTAAGCACACCTTAGTTTGCTCTGCTGGGATAACTTCTGTTTTAAAGTATTTTGTTCTATCATGCTTCCTTGAGGTAAAAAGGCACACAATAGGGGACCAAGTAACTACTGTGCCATGATGTACTCAAGTTAACCAACACATTGCATCAGTTTAGCACTTCACAAAATTTTGTAGTTCTCACTATGAAGAAACAGGGAAATATATTTGAAAGTAAAGATTTCATTCCAGAGAGAGTACCAAAGTCTATTAGTGGTGGTCATTATCTTGCTAAAACAGTGGCTTCAATTTTTGACAGTGTTGGAACAGGTACTGACAGATAGTAAACCAGTTTCTGTGCACATTTAACAGTGGTTTAATGAAAGAAGAAAAACAGTGTCTGAAAGTTAGGCCCCTAAATATCATAGATTCAACTCTTCTGCCAGGTGACAATGGCAGCAACAAAGGATGGATTCAGTCCATCTCGGGTTCCTTTTCTAAAATAAATAAAACTATGGCTTACGCCCCCTCCCAGAGCCCCACTCCTAATTCTGGCTCTGGGAAATTAAACTATAACCTCCCTATTCATTTTTGCAGGTCCTTGGGAACATGGAACTACAAATAACTTTTACTTGGGGAAAAAAAACAAGCAAAAGAAATATACTAACCACATATATATTTACATACAACACAATCAGCAAAACCAATGTGTGTTTTCCTATCAGCCCCCATGGTTCCAAGTATTAATTGCCTCGCTTGGTGAGGTCTGCAGATCTTAGTCAAAAACAATCCCCACTCCCTTAAAACCCAATCATAAGACAAATTAATTCAGTGGTGATCATGGGTGATTCTCCTCTGTCTGTTTTCCAATATCTAGTAAGTCTGCACCACCAGAACCTGCTCTGATTTGCAGATCCATGTCTACTTCCATTACTTTAGTCCACTCTGCCACCACCGCTAGTCTAATCAGGCCTCACTGCAAATTCAGCTCTGTCCCACTGACACTCTAGTCGAGTTGTGCTGCAAAATTATTTCTGTGCCACTGCCTCCAGTTGAGCCTGGTCCAGCTTAGTCCAGTCCTGAAGTATTACACAGCACAGGGCTCAAAATCTCTAGGTGGGGAATCCAAAGCAAAACTGGACCCATGGAGCAAGTCCCTGCTCACTGGGATAGAGCTCCCACTCTCTATCTTCCTTGAATACCATTCCCAAACTGATGGTAGTGCTGACCCATGTGCTCCAGAGCATATGTTGCATAGTTTCTGTGTCCCTTCATTAACAGCAATCTATTATCAATTAACAATCAGAAAACACACACATTCCACCTAGCGCAACAAAACGCAGTATGTGGGACTCTGGGTCTATCATATCATAATTCATGTTAATGAGGCTGGTCAGAGCTAGCTTTTTATTTAGCTTAACTCAATTCCTTGTGATCCAAACAAAATTAAAATAAAATGCTTTTAATCTGGAATAAGAATGTTCACACACAGGGATTGTCTCCACTTCCCGGGGGATCGACATGCAGCGATCGATCTACTGGGGGTTGATTTAACAGGTCTAAGACCTGCTAAATCGACTGCCGATTGTTTTCCTATTGACTCTAGTATTCCACCGGAAAGAGAAGCATAAGGCAATCAATGGGAGAGTTTGTCCTGACAACCCAGTGCGGTATAAACACCACAATAAGTCGACCTAAAGTACATTGACTCCAGCTATGTTATTCACAATTTAGCCCTTTAGTGCAGACCTGCCCACAGACTCAGAAGAGTCATGAATTGAAACTAATTTAGATATTTCAGTGTCAGTTTGTGTTTAGACAATCTGTAGGAGCCTGAGTCCAATTCAATGGGACTTGTGCTCCAGAATCATTTTGGCTCTTTTGAAAATTACATCAAATAGATTAATTTTACATATGAATGTTCATAACTGCTAAACCCATATTAAAGGACAGGAACTGGTTTGTAGTATATTATACTGGGTTCCCAAACTGTTGTGGTAGAGAAAAATAGGTACACTTTTCTTTAAAAATTATGGCAAAAGAGTATTATGTAAATTATCCGCATCATCCTAAGTGAAGATTGCTTTTTAATTATTCAATAAATACAATATAGCAGTTTCTAAAGAATCAGCAACTTTCCTTCTTGAGTGGTCTGAAAAAAAGACTTTGAATTCAGAGACCATCTAACAAAATCTTGCTTAGCTGTGAAAATAAGCCTGAGGATGCTCTGCCAAGCATTACAAGAAAACTAGTTAAAACATTGACTATAATCCACAACAAAATGCCTTCTAAATGGAAGACTATATGGGCTGGAAACCTTTCCTGACTAACAGAAATAGCAGCAGGGAAGGGACAGATAGATAAAAGAACAGGTTTCTAAGACACACACTATTCCACAGAAGCAGAGCAGAGAGGATCTTATGTTATTCAGTTTCTAATGACAATATGCCACTAGTACTGTACTTCCAAATATTTCATTTGGCACTGGAACATTACTTAGAAAATATAAAAATATGACCCAAAATAACTTCCTGACTGTTCCATCTACTAAGGTTAATTCAGATGCCACTGAAAATGAAGGGATTTAAAGCAGCATGACTATTTCATTACCTAGGCATGAAATTGCCTTTTGTTAGTGGTTTTATGTCACAGGCCTGATACTGTGTTTTCCGGATTCACTTGAAGCAGAAAGTATAACAATGAACACACATGTAGACTGGCTTCTTTGCTGCTCCAAGCACAGAAATGGCTCTGCCTAGGAAACCCTATTTAAATGAGAGGGGAAAATGCACTTACTTGAACTGGGAGCAGGAACAGTTCCAGGGAGGTTTTCTGTCTCTGACTTCCTCTGCTTTCTCAGGTTTCAGAGTAGCAGCCATGTTAGTCTGTATTCGCAAAAAGAAAAGGAGTACTTGTGGCACATTAGAAACTAACAAATTTATTTGAGCATAAGCTTTCTTGATCTACAGCTCACTTCATCGGATGCATTCAGTGGAAAATACAGTGGGGAGAATTATATACACAGAGAACATGAAACAATGGGTGTTACCATACACACTGTAAGGAGAGTGATCACTTAAGATGAGCTATTACCAGCAGGAGAGTGGGGCGGGGTGTGGGGGGAGAGAAAACCTTTTGTAGTGATAATCAAGGTGGGCCATTTCCAGCAGTTGACAAGAACATCTGAGGAACAGTGGGGGGAGGGGGGATAAACATGGGGAAATAGTTTTACTTTGTGTAATGACCTATCCACTCCCAGTCTCTATTCAAGCCTAAGTTAATTGTATCCAGTTTGCAAATTAGTTCCAATTCAGCAGTCTCTCTTTCAACATTCCACACAAAAATGGACTACAAGCTGTCAGGAACAGTATCCCCAATAATGTCAGGCAAACCTGGCTGAACTTTGTGACTTTGTCCTCACCATAACTGTTTCACATTTGGGGACAATGTATACCTTCAAATCAGCGGCACTGCTATGGGTACCTGCATGGCCCCACAGCATGCCAACATTTTTACAGCTGACTCGGAACAACGCTTCCTCAGCTCTCGTTCCCTAATGCCCCTACTCTACTTGCACTACATTGATGACATCTTCATCATCTGGACCCAGGGAAAAGAAGCCCTTTAGGAATTCCACCATGATTTCAACAACTTTCATCGCACCATCAACCTCAGCCTGGACCAGTCCACACAAGAGATCCACTTCCTGGACACTACGGTGCTAATAAACGATGGTCACATAAACACCACCCTATACTGGAAACTTACTGACTGCTATTCCTACCTACATGCCTCCAGCTTTCACCCAGATCACACCACATGATCCATTGTCTACAGCCAAGCTCTACAATACAACTGCATTTGCTCCAACCCCTCAGACAGAGACAAACACCTACAATATCTCTATCAAGCATTCTTACAACTACAATACCCACCTGCTGAAGTGAAGAAACAAATTGACAGAGCCAGAAGAGTACCCAGAAGTCACCTACTACAGGACAGGCCCAACAAAGAAAATAACAGAACGCCACTAGCCATCTCCTTCAGCCCCCAACTAAAACCTCTCCAATGCATCATCAAGGATCTACAGCCTATCCTGAAGGACGACCCATCATTCTCACAGATCTTGGGAGACAGGCCAGTCCTTGCTTACAGACAGCCCCCCAACCTGAAGCAAATACTCACCAGCAACCACACACCACACAACAGAACCACTAACCCAGGAACCTATCCTTGCAACAAAGCCCGTTGCCAACTGTGTCCACATATCTATTCAGGGGAAACCATCACAGGGCCTAATCACATCAGCCACACTATCAGAGGCATGTTCACCTGCACATCTACCAATGTGATATATGCCATCATGTGCCAGCAATGCCCCTCTGCCATGTACGTTGGCCAAACTGGATAGTCTCTACGTAAAAGAATAAATGGACACAAATCAGATGTCAAGAATTATAACATTCAAAAACCAGTTGGAGAACACTTCAATCTCTTTGGTCACTCGATAACAGACCTAAAAGTGGCAATTCTTCAACAACAAAAACTTCAAAAACAGACTCCAACGAGAGACTGCTGAATTGGAATTAATTTGCAAACTGGATACAATTAACTTAGGCCTGAATAGAGACTGAGAGTGGATGGGTCATAGAATCATAGAATCATAGAATATTAGGGTTGGAAGGGACCCCAGAAGGTCATCTAGTCCAACCCCCTGCTCAAAGCAGGACCAATTCCCAGTTAAATCATCCCAGCCAGGGCTTTGTCAAGCCTGACCTTAAAAACCTCTAAGGAAGGAGATTCTACCACCTCCCTAGGTAACGCATTCCAGTGTTTCACCACCCTCTTAGTGAAAAAGTTTTTCCTAATATCCAATCTAAACCTCCCCCACTGCAACTTGAGACCATTACTCCTCGTTCTGTCATCTGCTACTATTGAGAACAGTCTAGAGCCATCCTCTTTGGAACCCCCTTTCAGGTAGTTGAAAGCAGCTATCAAATCCCCCCTCATTCTTCTCTTCTGCAGGCTAAACAATCCCATCTCCCTCAGCCTCTCCTCATAACTCATGTGTTCCAGTCCCCTAATCATTTTTGTTGCCCTTCGCTGGACTCTCTCCAATTTATCCACATCCTTCTTGAAGTGTGGGGCCCAAAACTGGACACAGTACTCCAGATGAGGCCTCACCAATGTCGAATAGAGGGGAACGATCACGTCCCTCGATCTGCTCGCTATGCCCCTACTTATACATCCCAAAATGCCATTGGCCTTCTTGGCAACAAGGGCACACTGCTGACTCATATCCAGCTTCTCGTCCACTGTCACCCCTAGGTCCTTTTCCGCAGAACTGCTGCCTAGCCATTCGGTCCCTAGTCTGTAGCTGTGCATTGGATTCTTCCGTCCCAAGTGCAGGACCCTGCACTTATCCTTATTGAACCTCATCAGATTTCTTTTGGCCCAATCCTCCAATTTGTCTAGGTCTTTCTGTATCCTATCCCTCCCCTCCAGCGTATCTACGACTCCTCCCAGTTTAGTATCATCCGCAAATTTGCTGAGAGTGCAATCCACACCATCCTCCAGATCATTTATGAAGATATTGAACAAAACAAAGTACATTACACAAAGTAAAACTATTTCCCCATGTTTATTCCCCTGCTCCCCCCACTGTTCCTCAGACATTCTTGTCAACTGCTGAAGATGGCCCACCTTGATTATCACTACAAAAGGTTTTCTCTCTCTACCCTCCCCCCCGCTCTCCTGCAGGTAATAGCTCATGTTAAGTGATCACTCTCCTTACAGTGTGTATGGTAACACCAATTTTTTCATGTTCTGTGTGTATATAAATCTCCCCACTGTATTTTCCACTGAATGCATCCGATGAAGTGAGCTGTAGATCACGAAAGCTTATGCTCAAATAAATGTGTTATTCTCTAAGGTGCCACAAGTCCTCCTTTTCTTTCTGCTTTCTCAGACCTTTATCCCTTTGTAGCCTCAGCAGCATAGTCACTATCTGAGGCTACTGAACAATGTACCTGTTAACATTGATTTATTAATATTATTTTTGTGCATCAAGCTGTGTGTTAGAAACTCTACAAAAATAGGTAAAAAAACATGCTCATGGGATCTTAAAATAAAGGGCCCCAGTCCTGCAAGAACTTACACTCTTGCTCAACTGTACATATTGTGAGCAGTCTTCAGTTGACTTCGATGAAACTACTCACAGTGCCTAAAGGTAAGCATGAGAATAAGTCTTTGCAGGATCAGGGCCTAAATTTAAACAAGACAAATCAAATGAACAAATCAAAGCCTGGGAAAGGAAGAACTATGATAAAGGTTTCAATGATAGGATCACAAAACTAATCAATGAATGACTATATGCATTTTGATAGTGTGTATATATATGTGTCTATCCATCCGGTGTAACTTTTAGCATCAGGGTTCTTATGTGAAAATGCAAAAAAAACCTCTGAATCCACTTGGGGTGTGTCTATCCCAAAGTATATTTAAAAGTATATACAAATATTAGTGTGTTTCTACTTGTGATTCCATCAACCTCATATACAAATCTTAGAATAATCACGATGCAACTGAAAAATAAATGCGTGTATATGTACTGGAAACAAAAGGAGTATCCATTAATCAATAATAATTGCTCAGTATAAAATGATTTCAGGTCATGTCTTATATAAGGTGCATATTCTATTGTAAGAGAAAGGATGTCAGCTAATCCAGTGTACATCATGAGTAATTTCATTGAAGTGTATGGAATCACAACAGTATAAAATTGTTATGGAGACCAACTACTATTTAAAATCTAACAAGGGATACTTTCTTCCTTACTTATCACTCAGTCAGCTATAAGACAGAACAAGCCACCTAACATTTTATGAGCTGCTTGCAATTCTCATGGCCATTTCTTCTCCCATCAGGGTGAACTTGATTATAATGTTCAGCAATTCAGTAATTATGTCTATTAGCCAAGTTAGTCAGGGACACAATTCCATGCTCTGGGTGCCCCTAACCCTCTGACTGCCAGAAGCTGGGACTGGATGATGGGGAATGAATCACTCGATAATTGCCCTGGTCTGTATCATTCCCTCTGAAGTATCTGGCACCGGCCACTGTCAGAAGACATGATACTGGGCTAGGGGGACCATTTCTCTGACTCATTATGACTATTCTTAAGTTCTTATCATAAAGGTACATCACCATCAAATGGTACTTTAAAAAGAATGAAAATTTGTGACTGAGTATTTGAAGCCTTTAGATATTTTTAAAATACAAAAGAAGAAAAGTAAGGTTTCCAAACTGTAAAATCTTGAAACTGAATTTGTGAATTATGTAAAAAGCCTTTTAGGGAAGTATGATAGAGGGCCAGAAAGTATAGTCCTCCCATCCTTTTCATTTCAAATTGTGAAAAGCTTTTCAGAAAACTAAACAGCAAGATTGACAAACTGGAAATGTTAGCTGAGAAATAGCATTGCTTTTAATACTACTAACAACAAGAACCGACATTTGATTATTCCTGAAAATGGAATTTAGTGGGGTCAAACCACAATAGATTTTTTTTTCTTTATTTCCCAGACCAATAGTATATGCTGGTCAGAAACATATTATAAATGGAATAAATAAAACAACCTTCAATGCTTATCAATAATGTTAAAGTCTAAAGTGCTGTCAACATTGGGTGTCATTTTTTTTCTAAGCAGTAGTGTCCACCATTGCTCCCATTTGGTTCAATTCCACTGGTGCAGCAATTCCCACAATCAGTCATCTAAAGAAGGATGCCATATTTATAAGATACTTAGGGTCAGATCACAACTCACTCTGAGTCTTTTCTCCATCATCTCTCTTCCCTTCATATTTTTGCTTCTGCTCATTGTTAAACAAACACAACATACTACATGGCAGTGAGGATTTTTTTTCTTTTTATGCCTTTTTGCAAGATTCATTGTAAACAATATCAGCTACCCTGAAATTTAATGGGAAAAATTTATGGAGAGGTAAAATCACTTGGAATGGAAGAGATGTTTTGTTGTTGTTGTGATTCCCCTTTTCTCCCCATCAGAAATGTCCTTACTTTTGCACATATCTTCCTGGAATGGAAAGGTTTTCCATGACCTCCATTAGAATTTGATCTGGTCCATGTGTTTATCCCAAATTATGCTGTCTGTACTCATTGTGGGGTTAAGAAATTTAAAATCTAGAAAGAATAAAGTATAAAAATTCTTATTTTTTAAAAAAAGTAAAAACTTTAAAGAGCTTCTAAAATGGAACGAAAAGGCTGCCTCAAACTGGTGTCAATATTATTGAGTGTCTAAGGCAATTTAGATTGTTTGTTTCATTTTAAATCTTAATGAGTAGAAGCATCAAGCCTTTTTATCAGGCTAATGTCTGGCTTGTTGCAAATAGCCTTTATGGAAGCAAAACCTCTAGATGCCAGCAGGAAAGGGGTACCAATTATTGAGTGAAAGATATATGTATGACTAATATAATATATGACTATTCTTCAGTCTGCATTACCCCAGCAGCTAACAAGACTATGAAAGAAACAGAACTGCCGTCTGAGGGGAATTATATTCTGTCCTGCATATAGAGGGAGGATTGGCAAGATATGAGGGGAAATGGCAATTGTCCTCTGAAGCAAACAAGTGATATACAAGGGGAGAATGTTATTAGTGTTCCAATATGAAGAAATAGTCCCTATTTTTCTCCATTTCCCTTGGGTCATCCAGTTGGTCCTGCTTGAGGGGAAAAAGGAAGGAACATTGTGTCTCTGACTCCAGATCCACTTCACCTCACTGGGGAATGTCTCTCTCCATTTCGATCTTTCCAATCTCCAATGCTTTATTGAATGACTCAGGAAAACCAAACTCATACAAAGAATTCCCAAAGAGAAAAGTATTTCCCAGGAGTCAAACTTTAACATATACTACCATGAAAACAAACACTGAGACAAAAAAAATAAATAAAACCAATGCACAAAACTAAACAGAGACTATTGGTCTGGATTTCCTGGGAAAAGAACAAGATCTCATTTTCTTCCTTGGTTGTGATGCAATGACGCTTCATGCTGCCAGGTCTTTCTCTTAAATTGTTTTCTAACAGCAAGATGCCCTCCACACCGCTGTCACCAAAGAAGAATAGCAAACACCAAGGTTGTTTTTGTTTGTTTCAGCTCTTGCTGTGCTGCGTGTCTCAAGTATCAGATAATTCCTTTTTCAGAACAAATTTATTTTAACATATTGTTCTCTCTTCTCAAGACTAACTTGGTTCACATAACAAAATCTCCACAAAATATCCATTGAAAAAAGCTACATTGTAAAAATAATACCACTGAGATACCCCCTCCCCCTTCTCCCTGCATACAGATTGAGGGTAGCTATAGTTATTGTTGAAGTAGACACAAACACACACACACATATATATATATATATATATATAGTGATAGACTCAGGCCAGTTGGGTACAGCATAGAAGACAGATATACTGGCCACTGGATTAACAGTTTTCTGTTCCCTGACTGACCAGAGGAGGGGCTGCTCCAGGCTAATGAGAACACCTGACTCCAATTAACCTGCAAAGAGTCAGGTGAGGCCATTAAGCTAATGTGACCACCTGATTCTAATTAAGGCCCCTCTGATAGTATAAAAGAACTCACTCCAGTCAGGTAGAGAGGAGCCAGGGGAGAAGAAGTGTGGCTGAAGGGCTGGTTAATTAAGACATCCTCAAGTCATTGGTAAGGGAGCCCAAAGGTAAGGGAGAAGCAGGAGAGCTGTGGGGAAGTGGCTCAGGGAAATGTAGCAACTCTGGTAGTAAAAGGTTGGCTGCCAACAGCTGCTACCATTAGGGTCCCTGGGCTGGAATCCGGAGTAGAGGGTGGGTCTGGGTTCCCTGCAATCCACCACTATAGAAACACCTCCTGGGAGGGGAAAACAGGCCCTTGTCAGGACAGGAGGATAAATTGTTTTGGCATGAGGCTGTAGAAGCAACAGAGACTGTGGGAACTCTCTCACCAACCTCCATTGCTGGCTTATGATGAAAAGGGCTCAGTAGACTGTATCCCTGGCCCTAGAGAGAGAAAGGCTACGTGGAGGGTTGCAGTGAGCCTCTGAAGCTAGCATAAACTGATTACCACTTTAGTCCTTACTGTTTAAAGTGGTATACTCATTCAGGCAGGGAATTTTCAGTGTCTGTATGTACAGTATGACCCAATCCTGCTGTGGGGCTTCCAGGGTGCTATTGTAATACAAATATTAAATTCCAAAATAATAATAACGCTTAATACAGTTACATAAGTGACTCACAGATGGCCACAGAAAGAATCAGAGGTAGTACTATACCTCAGGCATAAATGGTGCCCAGTCCTAATTTTAGACAACTGCACCATGTCTCTTTCTGTTGCTTCAGTTTATGGAAGATTTAACAAATATGTATCAAAATAAAAGTACATTTAAAATATTATCAAGACCTTCTGGTTCTATGAAGATTAAATTGTGTGACAAAGTATGAAAAAGAACTTGTTAGCATTGCTAGCAATTAACTTTGAAAAGTCATGGAAGACAAGTAAATTCCAGAAGACTGGGAAAGGGCAAATATAGCGCCAATCTACAAAAAGAGGGATAAGGACACCTGGGGAATTACAGACCAATTGGTTTAACTTCAGTACCCGGAATGATAAAGACTGGGAGTGGCTGGGTAACTACAAAAGGTTATTTTCCCTCTGATACTCACACCTTCTTGTCAACTGTTGGGAATGGGTGACATCCACCCTGATTGAATTGGCCTCATTAGCACTACAAAAAGTAATTCTCCCTCTGTGCAGGAAATAGCCCAACTTGATTGTCATGCACATTGTGTAAAGAGTTGTCACTTTGGATGGGCTATCACCAGCAGGAGAGTGAATTTGTGTGGGGGGGTGGAGGGTGAGAAAACCTGGATTTGTGCTGGAAATGGCCCACCTGATGATCACTTTAGATAAGCTATTACCAGCAGGACAGTGGGGTGGGAGGAGGTATTGTTTCATATTCTCTGTGTATATATAAAGTCTGCTGCAGTTTCCACGATATGCATCTGATGAAGTGAGCTGTAGCTCACGAAAGCTTATGCTCTAATAAATTAGTTAGTCTCTAAGGTGCCACAAGTACTCCTTTTCTTTTTGCGAATACAGACTAACACGGCTGTTACTCTGAAATCTCCCTCTGTTGATATTCATCCCTTCTTGTCAAGTGTTGGGAATAGGCCACTTCCACCTTGATTGAATTGGCCCTGTTAGCACAGACCCTCCACTTGGTAAGGCAACTCCCATCTTTTCATGTGCTGTAATATATATATATATATATATATATATATATATATATATATACATACCTGCCTACTGTATTTTTCACTCCATGCATCTGATAAAGTGGGTTTTAGCCCACGAAAGCTTATGCCCAAATAAATTTGTTAGTCTCTAAGGTGCCACAAGGACTCCTCATTGTTTTTGCTGTTAGACTAACATGGCTACCCCTCTGAAACAGGAATGATTATGGAGGAAATAATCAAGCAATCAACTTGCAGATGCCTAGAAGATGATGATGTGATAAGTAACAGTGAGCATGGATTTATCAAGAACAAATCATATCAGACCAACCTAATAGCTTTCTTTGATAGAGTAACAAGTCTTGTGGATGTGGGGAAGAAGTAGATAGGATATATCTTGACTTTAGTAAAGCTTCTGATACTGTCTCAAATGAAAAGGAGTACTTGTGGCACCTTAGAGACTAACCAATTTATTTGAGCATAAGCTTTCATGAGCTACAGCTCACTTCATCGGATGCTCACGAAAGCTTATGCTCAAATAAATTGGTTAGTCTCTAAGGTGCCACAAGTACTCCTTTTCTTTTTGTGAATACAGACTAACACGGCTGCTACTCTGAAACCTGTCTCAAATGATCTTCTCATAAACAAACTAGGAAAATACAAGCTAGATGGAACTACTTGTTTGTTTTTTTTTGTTTTGTTTTCCCCTGGGATCTCCTCCACTGCCATCTGCATCTGACAATAGAACAATAAGTCTTTCATAGAATGCTTCCATGTGTGATTGTCTAATCTCTTTGGCTATTTTTTCATTATTTTCCTTCTGATACTTCAGTGCCTCTCCTATCCAAAGTCCATTCTGAAGTTTACTAGTATTTCAAAATCTGGTTTTAAATTTAAAGTTTCTCCTAATTCTTTGAAACTTTTAGATTTTTTTTTAAATTGGTCAATTATACCATAATCTGTCACTAACCACTTAACATACAGCAACATAAGCTTTGTTCAACAACAGCCTGGGGAAACAGATATATAAATTTTATAGTTTAATTTCTAATTATTCTTTTTTCTTAGTTGACTTATGTGCTGGAATCAGTTCTGCATACTGCTAATTAGACTGTTAACAAGCTTTGTGACCATTCAGTTCTTCTTATGCACTACACTTGTGTCTATCTTCAGGATTCTCACTTCACATTGACTATGCTACATATACAAATTAAGGAGGGAATATTCAGAAGTGTTCATCATTGGCTTCAGTGTTCCCACTGAAGTCAATGGGAATTTAATCATTGGCTTCAATAGCAGCAAAGTTTGGCCAATGCTGAGTGTTTTTTCAGAACGCTAGCTGAAATGTGTCACAAGGTTTTGAAGATTCCTTTTATATTTTTCATCACAATCTAGAAAGTATGTTAATCAACATTTCTTATTTAAAAACAAAGCATACAAAACTAATATTTGTGGTTACTGTCTCCTAGACACAGAACTTCTTCAGATTGGCATTACAAGGGGTTTATATCCAAAATGCTTTCAACAGCCTTAATCATACACAAAGTTTCTTAAATTCAGTTAGAACTCTACCTTAAGAAAATGATAATTTTCCTATTAAAAATGGTTGATTGTTTTATTTATTTGTTTACATTTTAAAATAGAAAGATGCTTATCCAAATCTCTGGCTGCCCTAAACACATCATAAATAATTAGGGCTGTTGATTAATCACAGTTAACTCACTCAATTCACTCGAAAAAATTAATCGTGATTAATCACAGTTATAACTGCACTGTTAAACAATAGAATGCCAATTGAAACTTATTAAATATTTTGGATGTTTTTTCTATATTTTCATATATATTGTATTCTGTGTTATAATTGAAATCAAAGTGTATATTTTTATTACAAATATTTGCACTGTAAACATGGTAAACAAAAGAAACAGTATTTTCAATTAACCTCATAAGTATTGTAGTGAACTCTTTGTCGTGAAAATGCAATTTACATTTTTTTTGTTATATAACTGCCTTCAAAAACAAAATGTAAAACTTCAGAGCCTACAAGTCCACCCAGTTCTACTTCTTGTTCAGACAATCGCTAAGACAAATAAGTTTATTTACATTTACAGGTGATAATGCTTCCCTCTTCTTATTTACAATGTCACTGGAAAGTGAGAACAGATATTTGCATGGTAGTTTTGTAGCCAGCATTGGAAGGTATTTATGTGCCAGATAGGCTAAACATTCATATGCCCCTTCATGCTTTGGCCATCATTCCAGATGACATGCTTCCACACTGACACTTAAAAAAATGCACTAATTAAATTTGTGACTGACCTCATTGGGGGAGAATTATATATCCCCTGCTCTGTTTTATCTGTGTTCTTCCATATATTTCATGTTATAGCAGTCTCGGATGATGACCCAGCACATGTTCTTCATTTTAAGAACACTTTCACTGCAGATTTGACAAAATGCAAAGGTACCAATATGAGATTTCTAAAGATAGCTACAGCACTTAACCCAAGTGTGATGTTGTCTGATTAAAATATAATCATGCAAGCCTTTATTTCTACCACTGTTGTATAATTGCAACAAATCTCATACAAAGTATAACACGTGGCCAGAAAGGGTTAAACGGTTTGCAGGCTAACCCAAAGTGACCTTTAAAGACATGTTAGAAAGGTATGGCAATGGAAATTAGGGCCATTCATGCTAAATAGACTAGAACTTGGAAATGCAAACCTATATTGTTATCAGTTCACTGACCACTGTGGGAAGAAGGGATACTGGGCTAGATGGACCTTTGGTCTGACCCAATAGGGCCATTCTTATGTTCTTAAGTGAGAAGTAATACCAATTGTGTACTCATGAATGTTACCCATGTAAACAGATAGTTCCTGTCTGTCACTATAACTATTGATTCAGAGATCAAAAGGTAATATTAACATTTAGATGAATCTTGGGTAAAATAATGTCATTGTCTATCTGTCTCTTTGAAGTTTGATCCACTGCCTAATGGATAAATTGTACTAGGTTAATTTGTGTAACTAATTACTGGTGGTTTTTAAAAAACAGAAGGTTACATTAAAAGCATATTGTTTATCCAGGACTGTGTGGTCAAGTGGATGCTAGAACACTGTAAAAAAAAAAAAAACCATTGGTCCTGATTTTGTCATCTCAGATCTGCTTAATCTTCATCAGGGGAAGTTTGAGTTGCAAGATTGAGGTCCCAGATATGCCGGTATGCCTCGAATATGATATTTGGACATTGAATAATAACCTATGAACTATTTCTGAAAGAACTCTTTGCAACTACAAAGTTCACCATCTCTGCTACGAACCTGAACTTCAATGAATTGAAATCATATCTGTATGTATATTGATCTTTTAACCATACTCTCACTCTCTTTTTTTGTTTTTAATAAATTTTAGTTCAGTTAATTAGAATTGGCTGTATGCAGGTATCTGGGTAAGATCTGGAATATTCAATAAGCTGGGAGGTAATGTGTCTGATCCTTTGGGATTGTTAGAACCTTTTCTTTGTATGATAAAATATGATTTTCAGAAATCTACATCATATTTGATTTGGGTACCTGGATGAAGGCCTCATGCTGGGTACATTATGGGAACTGTGTTGTTGACTTCTGAATAACCAGTAGGGTAATAAGTGGACATCTGCCACAAGAAGGCACCACCAGCAATTTGCTTGGCTGCCTCCCGCTCCCCAAAACCCAGACGATGTTTTATGCTGGCTTGGTAAATCTAAGTATTGGAATATCCACCAGCTTTTTGGGGATTGTCTGTCCCATTCTTTGCAGTTCACCCTAATTGAGTGACCAGAGCTGGCCCCACTGGGACCTCAGTCACACCAAAGTTTAAGACTCTGAAGTGCCTTCCAAAATCTGAGAGGGACTATGTATGGAGCACGCTTTCAGAAGTCTTTAAAGAGCAACACTCTGATGCGGAAACTACAGAACCTGAACCACCAAAAAAGAAAATCAACCTTCTGCTGGTGGTGTCTGACTCAGATAATGAAAATGAACACGTGTCGGAATACACTGATTTGGATTGTTATCGAGCAGAATGACCGCACCACACCTAAAGTGGGCAGAACATTGTCTGAGGGACAGCATCAGTGCTTTATGGCTGGTGCAGGGGAACAAGATCAGAAACTGCTTCAAAAAATGAACAGTGGTCAGTTTTGCAGCACTGAATCCTCTCCCCCCCGCCCTCCCCAAGAATGTGAGCTCTGAAGGCTATAAAGATGCAAGCCCTGGGTGTTGGAAGCCCCTTTCTTGAGGGGAGGCAGGAGTGGGCCTAGTGGGATAATAAATAGTCCAGGCCTAGGACTGGAAGGCTCAGAAGCAGCAGCAGCCGCTCCTGTGTGGTGCATCCCTGGTGGGGGCCACTAATGGTATTACATAGCTGCTGCAAGCTAATTTGCAATTGTTGCACCACCTTCACGCACCTAATTTTGAGGGGTCTGGATGGGGTGACAGGGCAGGCCTGGCATGGGCTCAAGTTTGGGTGGCAGGAGATGGGGGCATGTTTGGGGACAAGTTCTGGTTTAATGATGATGAGCAGTTACAACTGAGGGCAGCAACACAAACTGGGATCTGGTGGGACAAACCAAATCACACACTCTGGTTGAAGTGGATGACTCCGAGGGGACCAAGAGTTCACACAGACAGTGGCTTGTTCATACCACAGCAAGCATGGGAGAGGCCTAGGTCACGTAATAATATTTGCTGGGCATTTAATGATAGTGGTTGTTTTCGCAGCACCTGTAAATTCAGGCATGTTTGAGAAGCAAGTTTTGGGACCCATTCAACCCATTCTTGCCAGAGTGGTAGGGACAGTCACAAGAAGGAAACAGGACTGGGGGTGGCTGAAGTGCCAACCGCAGGTTTGGTTTGGTTTGGTTGGAACAGTTTATGGGACACAGAACACAAGCTGCACATGGGGGTGGTGCAATGGGCTTGGGCACCAAGGCCAATTAGGCCGGAGGTGTTAAGGGTTCTTCTATGGGATTACCCTAACAAAACAGATGGGGCATATTTGCGGGAGGGGTTACTGTGAGATTTTGGATCTCCTTTGCAGGAGTAGGACCCATGTGATGTCAAAAAATTTGAAGTCAGTCACTGGGAGGGGACATATTATTAAATAAAAGTTTACACAAGAATTAAATGAGGGCAGGGTGGCTGGGCCATTTGATCAATTACCTAGAGAAAACTTGAGGGTTTCCCCACCAGGTTTGGTCTCCAAGAAGACCCCAGGGACATACCGATTAATTCATCACCGATCGTACCCACAAGGTGGCTCTGTTAATGATGGGATAGACCCAGCACTATGTTCCGTGTGCTATTCCTTGTATGGTTAGGGCTTGTGGCCTGGGGTCACTAAAGGCTAAGTGCGATATCAAGTCTGCTTTCCGACTGCTGCCGGTGCACCCATTGGACTTTGACCTGCTGGGTATCTCTTTTGAGGGACAATTTTATTGTGACAAGGCGATGCTCATGGGATGTTCAGTATCCTGTGCAGTGTCTGAAACATTTAGTACAATGTTGCACTGAGCACTGGTGCGGGCAGCAGGACTATGCCAAGTAGTGCATTATTTAGACAATTTTTTGTTTGCGGGACAAGCTGGGTGGGATGGGTGTGTTCACCTGTTGGACACATTTCATATCCTGGCTACACAGTTGGGGGTGCCCATAGTGGAAGAAAAAACTGAGGGCACTTACATTGACCTACCTGAGGATCGAGCTGGACACTGTGGAGGGCATATCGTGGCTCTCTCAGGATAAGCTTCAGGAACTATTGGGATTGCTCAGGAGAGCTGTAGGAGCCAAAAAAAACTCATGCTGCAAGACCTGGAGTCTATTATGAGTAACTTGAACTTTGCCTGCAGGGTTGTTGTCCTGGGGTGAACATTTTGTGCCCAGAGGCCGGTGGCAACAGTGGGCATAGCCAGGACATGCTATTACATATGAGTTACTAGAGAGATGAAGGAAGACTTGAAGGTGTGGGAACGTTTTTTGAGTCAATTTAATGGGGTGTCATTGTGGAGGGAGGAATGGTTATTACAAAGTGGTTTAAAAATCCATTTAGATGCTGCGGTGGGGGGAACAGGTTTTGGTGTTTTATCAAGGCAGGAGATGTGCCCAGAAATGGCCTGACATCTGGCCTCAAAATGGGGTTGTGCATGATAAAACTTTCCTGGATTTTTTTCCCATTTTAGTTGCGGTGGTTAGTTGGGGACCGGAGCTGGCTAATAAAAGGGTGTGCTTCTGGGGTGACAACATGGCAGTGGTATAAGTTATCAATCGCCAAACTTCCAGATGACTCCGGGTTATGAAGTCAGTGAGGGCATTTATTCTACAATGTTTAAACCTCAATATCTGTTTTTCTTCCAAGCACATGCCGGGCCTGGACAATGGCCTATCAGATGCTTTGTCTCACTTCCAGTTTGACAGATTTCATGAGCTCGCGCCAGAAGCTAGCAATGAACCTGAGCAGATGCTGCTGGCTCTATGGCACCTCGGCATATGATGTTGTCGGTGGCATGGAGATTCTTGGCTCTGGGCAGACAACTGAGCTATACAGGAAGTTTTAATGAGTTCTTCCGATTTCAGGATCCAGAATGCTGGTCACCAGTTCTGCCCACCACGGAGGGTGGGTATTGCAGTACCTGGTCGTGGACAACCCAGCTGCTGACTTCCTTGGTAATCCTGGCATAGTGCAAGGGATAACGGGTTCTTTTGGGAGAATAGGGCTTCACCTATTGGGGCTTCTATACAAGAGGCCATTGGGAGATGTCTGGGAACCCGACTGGGTTTGGGGGGAGGGAGCCAAGCAAATTGCTGGTGCCTTCTTGTGGCAGATGTCCAGTGCAGATACTCCATAAAGAAGACATCCAGTGACCAGATAAATGGCCTAGTAAAGGACTTAAAAGGATGTACTGGATAAAGGAACAGAACGGGGGAAGGGGACTCCTATGATTGGTTCGTCAGGGAACCAAACCCCACCATTCTTATAGCCCACCTTATTGCCCCTATGAGGGGGGTGGATGATAAGTTCCATGCCATGGTTTGGCTGAGGGGACCTGGATGGAAAGTGAAGGGGGGCTAGTGGAAACCCCGGGTAATGATCTGAATAAGCATAGATTTGCCTGCACTGTACATTTTATCTTCCAGGTATCCCCAGACATCTATATAATAAAGTTGTGGCCTGATTAAAATCCATGTCAAGTATCTCCTGTCCTTCTTTCAGTATACCCAGACAACAAGCCATCAGCATGGAGGCATGTCCTCTGGAATAGTGGTTGAAGCATAAAGGGACATATGAATCTTAATGGCACGTCAGTATCTTGTTACGCCGGCTATAACAGTGCTATGATAATGCTTGTTCTCACTTTCAGGTGACATTGTAAACAAGAAGCAGGCAGCATTATCTCCTGAAAATGTAAACAGACTTGTTTGCCTGAGCAATTGGATGAACAAGAAGTAGGACTGAGTGGACTTGCAGGCTCTAAAAATTTACATTGTTTTATTTTTGAATGCAGATTTTTTTGTACATAATTCTTCATTTGTGAGTTCAACTTTCATGATAAAGAGATTGTACTACAGTACTTGTGATTGTTGAACTGAAAAATAATGTATCTTTTGGTTTTTTACAGTGCAAATACTTGTAATCAAAAATAAAGTGAGCACTGTACATTTTGTATTCTGAGTTATAATTGAAATTAATATATTTGAAAATGTATAAAGCATCCAAAATATTTAAATAAATGGTATTCTATTATTGTTTAACAGTGCAATTAATAGTGATTATTTTTTAAATCACTTGACAGCCCTATAAATAATACCAGAAACACAGTCAAATCCCAGATGTATTAAAATAATCATCTCAACAGGAATTCAGCCAGCCAGATACCTAAGAAAACCCCATTCTACCCACTTAATTATTGTGGGACACATACCCTCAGCCCTCTCCCAGAAAAGTCTATGAAATCTGTGTCAATTTCCTCCATCTCTTGACACAAGAAATAAGAACTGCAAAAATGTTTTCTGTATTTCAATGTAAACTAGATTCCAAAACCAAAAATGGGACTGTTCACAAATACACCAGGAATTTGTGGCTGGTAGCTTCAAATTAGTATCTCAAGGGTGGAGGCCTATAATCCCATTGATATACATAATATATTAGCATTAATACTAAAATACATATAGCATGGGTGTCACCATCACACAGCTTACTCTATTCCTGCATGCTAAGACCAACATTTCCAAAAGTACCAGCTGGTTTTAGATGCCTCCATTTTGTTTAAAGAGAAAGCACAATTTAAGACATCTTGGGCCTGATTCTAAGAAGCACTAAGCACCTACAGCTCCCCTTCACCTCAGTGGTTCAGGATTGGGGCTATTATTATTGCAGTTCTGCTGCATACTTAAAGTAAACTGTGTTTACAGAGCCCTGAAAATTAACGTAAAGATGCATGTTTGCATGGATACACTGATTGGTTTAAGGGGGCGAATATTTTGCCCAGGGACGGAGAAACTTTTGGATATTCACTTATGATGTTTTGTATGTTTTGTTAGTTAAGGCATCTTGAGCTTAGAATAGCTACTAATTCATAGTAATAACATTAATTAAAGTTACAGAGTAGGATATTTTTAATATAACTAAGATTTCTCAATTCTCAATGGGAAATCCCAAGTTCTCTGACATTGCAGCACTATCATAACCTATTGTTTTAGTGTAAATGAATATTTCAATAATGATGTGATTGCAACCCCTCCTCTTTTCATGTGTAAAGCCCAATCTATTATATCTGTGGAACTTCTCTTTGCAATGGGAAGATCAGAAAGGATTACTGAAGGATGCATATACTTCAGGGAGAGTGCTACATCTGATAGGTGTTCTCTGAAAATCCTTGTGAAACATGAAAGAACACTTGAAAGCTGAAACAGTCTTTCTTAGAACTGTGGGCTTACTTGATGCATGTTGCATAATGTATTTACCCCTAATACTGACCAAATTTTTGAATTATATCAATTGTTTATACAGGCAGTTTTCTGAAAGTTTTTTCTTTGACATTGCTGAATATTGCTGTTTATTCACAATGCAACTAACGGACAAACATGGGAAAGAAGAAAGACATCTGGAGATGACAAGATGACTCAAAGACCACAGTTCACAATTCTTCCTTTGGTGCTGCTCATCCTTTGGTTCCTGTACTCTTCACGCTTTGTCTTTCGTCGTGTCATAGAGAGTGCATGGAAGAACAGAGGATAATTTTTAATGTTTTTCCCCCTTTTTTCCCTTTTCATTTCGATGTAATGGTACCTCTCAGCTATTCAGCTGGTGCCTGAGAGAAAACACCCTGAGACCTGCACACCCAGCTGAACAACATCAATATAGACAAAACTTCTTGCTAACTTGTATAGTTGTGTGCAGAGGAAACTCTCATTTACCTATCACCAGCACTTTATATTATTCTGCTGAGTGATTGTTCGGGAGATAGGAATTTTGAATGTGATTTCTTTGTTGAATGATCACGGAAGTAGAGCAACAAAAGCCTCAATGTCTTTTAAAGATTGCTTTCAAACAAGCCTAGCTAACTCCTTCACTGCAGTACTCTAACATTTTGGAAGGCTAGGGGCAAGGAGGATGAAGTAGGTTTTGTGCTTCTTCTGCTAGGGAATATGAAGTTTTGATTGACAGTTTGGTATAATTACAGTACAGTGTTCTGTTGTACAGCTGTTGCACAGCTGTTGAAAAAGAAGTGGGATTTAATTTAACATTGTGGGGCTGGGAACGTATTTCTCAGGAATTATGACCGAAGTGTATGTAGAGTTGGAAGAGGTTACACTTGGGTGAAAGTGGGCTAATTTGGACCAAAACAAAATGAATACAAATATCAAGAGACTATTGTTGGATTAAACCAATATGATCACTGGGGGCGAGAGAGGGGAGGAGGGGGACTATATTCATAGTAAAAGCTATGCATCCACCATTGCCTACAGGGCAGCTTTTGACATCATGCTGTAGATCTGTTCCAGCAGTGTAAATCAAAACTGCAAATGGAAAAAGCTATTATGTAGATTTGGACTGATAATCAGGGATGCAAATTCATGAGGTTACTCTCCAAACTCACACTGCATTTTGAGAGACCTCCTTAGTCGTCATGTGACTCAACTGCAGTTGCAATCAACAGCTTGAATTAGAGTTCTCTTGATTTCAAAGGAGACCGCAGATAGTAGAATATTGTCTATAAAAGGCTCTTGAATTTACAATTCACTTGGTGCCAAATAGCTAGACTCTGTTGACTTACCTGGCATACTTGAAAGCCCTTCTATCTACTTGGACTGTCAAAGAGGGAAGAGGGTGAAAGATGTTGTAGTCTGAGGATTGATGGTTTACTTTTGTGGCTTAATGTTCCAGTGGGTAACTATTTTTAGACCATCCCATTAGGGTGAATTTGGTATAGACTTGATTGGAACTGGTTAAAAAAATCCTTAAAAAAACTTTCTAAGTGTTCATTAAAAATAGTTGGCATAGTGTGCATTTTTCATAAAAAAGAGGGGGTTTTTTTTGGTAAATGAAAATTTCCAATCACTATTTTGATAATGTTTTTGAAACAAATTTCAGAATATTGAAAAAAATGCAAAAAAAATGCAGAGGTAATTCTGATGCCTTTGAAATGAAAAACAACTTTGAAATTTCAGTTTTTTCCCCACAAACCAAAGTTTTTCTGTGTTGACCAGCTTTAGATTTTATAGATAATGCTGATATACTGTGCAGAATCCATGAAGAAAATGTCAACAACTTTTCAATAAACCTCTATCTCAGACTTTTGGTTTATATTTAACATAGTAAGAAGAACATAAATTAATGGCACACAAATAGGTTTCCTGTTATGCAGATCCATTTGTATACTTTGCCTTAAACATTTTATTTTTTTCTAATATGTAATTATATTTTTTTAATTATGTACCTTTCTTCTTTTTTAACTAGAGTTTCATAAAAAAATAAAAGCATCTCACTTTGTGTTTTCAATATACTAAAATATGTCTTGATGGAATAGAACCTGTATGCAAATGTTCAAGCTATCTTTAAAGGTCAAACTATAAACTTCCCAACTAGTGAGATTATAGAATGGAAATGTCCCTCCACTGTTGAAAATACCATCAAGTGCAGAATAACGATTCAGTCTGGATTGTTTACAACAGTTATAAACAGAACAGTAAAAACTAAACCAAACTGGATTAATGGAAATAGAAAGTGCTAGTGGTGGTGATGATCATGATCATCATGATGATGATGTACCATTTTAGGGCCTGATGTTGCCCACATTTAAGTTAATGGCAAAAAAATCCCACTTACTTTGACATGAGTAATATCTTGCCTCAGAAGTAATAATCTTCAGTAGGTATAGAAGTAAAACTAGGGCAAATGGTTTATTCTTATGCCTGGAAAAAGCACTAGATAAATTTCCCTTCTTGATTCTTTTTTTATATAATCTCACCTGACATTACATGTTTTATAGCCTAATATGAGAACAATTATGAAATCCTGGGTCAATTGAAGTCAATGGGAAAACTCCTGTTGATTTCAATGGGGCCAGAATCTTACACAAGTTTTCTGTCCTGAGCAGATGACCTACCAAAATGAACCCAGATTTTCTCTGAATCAGTCCCACTTCAATGCTAGAATCACATATAAGGAATAAAACAAAAATAAACATTGAGGATGAGAAAGGAATAAAGTGGGTGGAGAAATAAATAGGAAAATAAAGTTTAAATGAATAAATAATGAAAAGAATTAAGAAAAGCTTTCCTGGATTGTCCTTGTGAAAATATGCTATTAATTATTAATTCTTATTATTATGTTATTATTGTATTATTACAGTGCTAAAAAGCAGCCAGGTGCTTTGCAGATATAAATAGGGGCCAAGATTTTTTTTAAATAGCACCTAAAGTTAGGATTCATAGTCCATATTTAAGCACCAAAATAAGCAATTGATTTCCAAAAGTGCAAAATATTCATCAGTTCCCATTGTAGCTAATGTTTCTGGATATTCAACTCTTTTGAATATCTGGCCAGTTATTTAGCTATCTGATCAGAAATTCAGCAACCTAAAAACCATATATTACAGGCAATTAGGCACCTAAAGATGCAGATAGGTACCTGATGGGATTTTCCAAATCACATAGGTGCATAGCTCCCATAGGTACCTAAAAAGTTTTGAAAAGCCCATTAGGCACCTCTCTGTATCTTCAACTGCCTAAATATCTTTAAAAATCTGTCTCCTAACTGCTAGCTTTTATTTTTTAAAATCTTGGCTAATATATATCCTTATCCCAATCAGTAAGAAAGAATTTCAAAAATAAGTTTACAGTCATAGAAAAAAATGAGTACAAGGCACAAAAACAAAAGATATATAAACACAGTAAATCTTAAAAATTACTATTTCAAGTTAGTATAATAAGCTAACCCTATAGCTTCTGGCTCCATTGCTGAGGAAAAAATACATGCACCCAGGAGGTATTTTAGCTCTTGCCCGCTTATCAAATCTTTATTTCAATACCATGTAAGTTTTGAATTATTTATTTGAAAGTTAATGGAATACACCCAAAAGTGTAAAAAGCGAAGAAAAGAGAAATCTGAATTGTAAATATTTCTATTAAAATAATTATTTTAAAAATACAGCTCTTTAGTATACAGGTAAAGCCTATATACTCTACAAGATAATACGGTATGTCATCTCAGTAGTATCGCTAATACTAAAAATGCAATGAATACGTAACTGCTAATTCATGTCAAGTCATTTGAGCAGGGTTTCAACCCTGCCCCCCTGCCACCATTGAGATGGATTTTTGCCTTATTTGTAACTGCTGGTTTACAGACTTCTTCATTTCTCTTATTTCCTTGAAACATTATTGGACCCAGTATTTTAACTTAACCTTATTTGTGAATGTACTAGATACTAAGCCTGAATGATTGAAGCTCCTTCATTGTTGTCTTGCTGAGGATAGAGTTGATTAAATGGGTGATGGTTTTATCAAGTTTCTTTCTTGAGCGCTTTATGCAGGTTATTCCAAATGAGTGGCAGTTAAACCATTCTTAAAGCACACAGCATCGCAGGTATTTTCAATGCCACATTTTAAAATGGGATTTTAGAACATGTTTTAGAACTTTAAAATTTTACTAGGTACTATTTTTCTATCACTCATATGGCTTACAAAAGCTTCAGGTGATAAAAATAGTAGGACATACTTTAATGTCTAATACCTCACTCTTGTCATAGTCATGGATTGCAGCTGATCATTCTGATAATGAGAGAACATGTATAAGGGCTGAGTCTGTGCCTCCTCTCCAGCTTTGGTTATCCCTTCTTTCCCCCCTATGTGGATAACTCATTTAGCAGAAAAAAAAATTGGTGAAGCATAAATGTCTCAGGGTTGGCCTCACTAGATGGCTATCATACAAAAGCACATTTGAAAATCCCAGCTCCAAGCATCCAAGCAAAATGCTTGGTTACCGAGCCTTTCCCCTTACAAAGAAACAACTCTGATTTTGAAACCAGAAGGCATTTATGAAATTTTGAAAAATCTGTCATCACAGATTCTCACTGAAATTTCGTGCAAAAAGGCTCTCAGGCAGCTTTAAAAAATTCCAGCCATACCATATCATGTTTTAAAAAGATTGTTTTCTCCTGCTTTTCCTTTCACCCAGCCATATCTAGCTAAAGGACCAAACTGAGTTCTAAAGAAGAAAAAACTTTGACCTTTCAAATATGCTCTAACTTTGCCAACAACAATGCTACAAATGTCATTTTCATCCAGCCAATGCCACCTCTTATGGATCTCCAAAGAACAGCTCCAATTCTCTTCATCTTGGAGCGGAGAAAATTGAAGCTATTCATCAGTTTTAAGGAGTAGCAAACAAGGATGTGCTGCTTGCAGTGACTTTACTGTGACCTTGTTTTCTTAGACAGAGGTTCTACAGACCCAAAACATAAAGATTTTGCAGATCACTCTCAGACAAATTATAGGAGTGAACCATCTGGCCTCTCTTTTATTAGAACCAGGTGTCTCTTTGCTATCAGCCATTTTCATTCAACCTAATGCACAGAAAAATTGTTCTGCTTCTGACATAGCAGTGAAAATTTGGCTGAAATATTTCTAATCTGCACTTGTCACGCAGGGGCAAAAAGAAAACATTGCTAACCAAATCTCCAGTGTCTTCCTACAGATCGCTATCGAACCTGAAATGACTAGGAACTGTCATTTCTCGGAGCATCGTTCTTTGTCACTTTTATCCATTCTTGCTATGAGGAAAAGCCTCTAATTTCTAGATCCAAAGATTTCCTTCTGTGCACTTGTCCTAGATATAATATATCATCTAACTCTGATTATACAACAATATACAAAATACTATACAAACACAAAAGGGGGAAAGTGAATATCTGACACAGGGAAATTTATATAATCAAAAAAGCCTGGCAGAATTTCATTTTTCAGGGCACTGCTTTTTAAAAATGTTCTGTTGACGTTGTAGACCATGCATTTTCATATGCAGTTATGATCACCATAGATTCTGTTAAGCCAACAGACACCAACAGAATGAGCTACTCCATATCCCGACAAACCTGCAAAAGTCCCTTACCATAAAGATGAGAATTTTTTGAATGAATGGCCATCAGCGGGTTAGAGGTAGTCTTGGTGGATAAGTGGCAGGTTAGTAAGGCTGATATTTGGAGTGCATTACTCTTGCTCCTCAGATTTCAGTTCTCTGCCTGGGTTGTTTTTTTTTTATATATTTTTATTGTTCTCTCTAGCTGCAAGCCTATTTTATAGTAAATATTCCTTTTACATATGTAGCAAACTCTTTTCCACATAAGGTTAAGGAGCTTTTTCCCCCACTAAGCCATTTTCAGACTTAACTTAAAAGTATGTCATTTTACTCAAAATTACTTGTAGAAAATTGTTTCATTTGAACATCTCCAAATCACCCAGAGTTGTTGTTGTTGTTTTTTTTTTCCCATTTTTTTTCCCATTTCCCATTTTTTTTCCCTTTATTACTATTTTATAACACAATCTACCTTTTTAATTTGTTATTTCAATTTTTTTAGTTATCTTTTTAACAGGCTATTTTTCTTACTTTAGTGGGTTTCTCATTTGCAACATACTACATCTACTTGCTTCAGTCACAGAATATTATATAAATGTGATCATGTTTGTCAGCCTCAAGTAGAGTACTTAAAAGAAAAAAATAAAAGAAAGAAAAAGACACTGGATCAAGGAAAATTTTGGTGAGAACTGAACTTTTCATTGCTATGCTTTAATTTAGTGGAATGCAGCAACAATCCTTTATTTCTTTGAGGTACCAGAATTCCTTTGGAAAGTTGGCTTTCCACAGTGATATACCTGGTGTATGAGTCAGCACCTGAACTGTGTTCAGCTGTATTTAATAGTGCTATTTGGCAGCATTCACATATTTGAGATGAATAATTTGATTTCAGTCTTCTGGGTAAAAATAAAGGACCAGCTTCACCAGTAGTCTTTTGCACCATCCAGCAAAGCAAAGCAGCCAAAGACCCTGGTTACCTGGCTTATTGAGCTAAATGTATGACTGTTTTGCAAAGGCATCCAGAGCATACTGGTGAATCAGCCCCAAAGTTCCAGTCTTTACGATTTGCTGCATAAATCACAAGTGGGTGCAACAATGTAAGAAATCTGAAAGATTAAACTTTTGAAAAAAGGCAGCGAGTGAAATCCAGGCTTTACTGAAGTCATTGGGTGCTGTGCCATTGACTTTACTGAGGTCAGGTTTTACCCTGTCTGTTTACGATTTTCAAAGTCTCAGAGATTTTAGTCAGAATTTCTCCCTATGCCAGAATCCATTATAAAAACAAAAAAAAATAACAATTATTGTCAAGTCAGGTTAACATATCTGAACTTCCTTCAGATATGTGAGTATTTCTTTGCTGAGGAGGGCCTTAAACTCAGACTGGAAGAGAAGGTACATATATGCATAAAGCTGGGAAAAATCCTCTTTAATTGCATGGTGAAACTGACTGGGATCTGTTACCTGTTTCAGATAGGCACCTGGAGACAAAAACTCATGAAATCTCAAGTCAAAGCTCATCCAGCACCTCCTGGAACTGCTGTAGAGAGTAGAACCCTGAAAAAATGGGAAATTTTCTTCAAGTCCTAACAGTACTGTGTTTCAAACAATTTGGATAGACAGGTCCACACATAACAACATAACATATTTTTGGAGCTTGGTTTCTCTGCATGATCCTTTCCTTGTTCTTTACTTTGATTGCATGGCAACCAGCTGACATATACTACTGGACTATTAACTTCCTCCATGATAAGTTCCTATATTATTGTACATTAGAAATGACTTTATTTATGTACAAATAAATACTGGACTCATTTCAACAAGGGAAATATTCTTGTTAAGCCCAATGGTTTAAATATCTTTAAAGAATCATTTTTGGGATCAGTCTTGCAAAGTGCTTAGCACCCTAGTAAAATGCTGAGCACTCTCAGCTGTCAATGATTGTGTGACTATTGAGCCAGCCATCAACTCTCTTCTAAATCACAAGGACTGTGCTTTGGTGCTTCTACTGATCATACCCTATACACCTCTGAACTTTTCAATCAGCAAAATGCTAGCATGAAGTGAGCTGTAGCTCACGAAAGCTTATGCTCAAATATATTTGTTAGTCTCTAAGGTGCCACAAGTACTCCTTTTCTTTTTGCGAATACAGACTAACATGGCTGCTACTCTGAAACTCAGCTCCTGTTCTTGCATTTTTGTGTGTCTGATTGCTTTGTGGCACGGGCCAAGGGACATACTGGCCGCCGCTTCCCGCAGCCCTCATTGGCCGGGCACAGCGAACCACGGCCAGTGGGAGCCACAATCGGCCAAACCTGCAGACGTGGCAGGTAAAGAAAGCAGCCGGGCCTGCCAGGGGCTTTCTCTGAACAAGCGGCATCCCAAGTTTGGGAAACACTGATATAGGTGCAGCCCTTGTGATATATATGTATCCTAAATTGAAAGAAATATATGGACTAGTTGTGTATGCAAATTAATATATAATAATTAATATATTGAATTATGTCACAAAGATATATTAAAGAGAGGGAAAATATTTTGTATTGATTTTAGGCACACATTTTATGCTCACCAAAATTATCCATATTGCTTTTTATGCTCACAAAAATTATCTATAGCCCTTACCAATTCATATGCCAAGTAAAGCTAGGATATTTGTTGATAACCAGCTTAATCACTTGTCACTCAGTGAAATCATTTGAACCACAACCTAATCTTTTAATTACCATTTAGATAAACCTGACTAAAAGCATTCATAACACATACCTAATTAATCGCATTGCATACAAAAGTAGTCATTTGTGTGTTTGCCATGTATTACACTATTGTGTGCTTGCCAGAATATTCGTTGTTATTCAAATTTTGTCACCTGTCACTCAAAAAATTGCTTGGTTAATATTTTGCATGGTCATTGATCTTACCTAGTGTGAAGGAAGTGACATAGTTTATGGCTTCCACAATCGTTCTCTGAATATAGAAACTTTGCCAAGTTGTTTTGGACTGCTGGGGGATCACACTTGTGACTGATCAACTCCCCCACCCCGCCACCCATTCAAAAGCAAAGGTGTTAGTCTCCACAGCAACTTTGACATCAACAGCATCAGTGAGTCCTCTCCTCCTTTTCTCCCCCCTCCCCAAGAATGTTTTTAGGTGATTGCATGGTAATATCAAAATGTTTTAAATTCCAGGAAGATACCAGCACTGATGTTGAGAAGACCATATGGTGTTCCTCATTAGGAGTGTGTCACTAAGGTCCTCATCAACACTTATTTGTCAACACTCTATTAGGTGTTATGCAGTGGAATTTGGACACAAGTAGTCCTTTTGCTGCTCCAAAGATTGTACCAGGACACCCTCTAACTTCTGTGAAGATCATTTGAAATTCAATTAATATGTACAATATAATTTTGAAAATGGATATAAATTAATATAGGCCAAGTTTTATAAACCTGTCTGCCTAAATTTAAGCTCCAACTTTATCAGTGGTCTGATTCTGAAAGTGCTGAACATCACATAACCCTCATTGACTTCAAAAGGAGCTAGAGGTAGCTCAGCACTCTTGAAAATCAGGCTACTATATCTGGGTCTGATCCAGTTATTTAGATGCCTAAATAACTGCCATGAGAGTTTGGTGCCTAACTGAGTTTGAGGATCTGGGTCTTGGTGCTTAAATATGGACTTAGGAACCTATCTTTAGGCACTCAGTTTTGAAAATCTTCAACGTTATACTTCAAGAATTAAATTACATCATTTTCATCCCAAACATTGTGCTCTATGAGCCAGTAATGGGTGTCCATGCACTGTTTTATGATACATGTTGATTTGTTCATGCTGGAATCAATAAAAACTATTTGTCAAAATAACTTTAAAACAAAACAGATCAATTTAGAGAATAAAAATATCATTCAAGAAAAGGTTCAAAATTTTCAAATATCATTAAAGGAACAAATGTTGGGGCAGGTGGGAGAGCAATTACGTAACCTTCATTATTAATTTAATGATCCCAAATATAATAATTATTTCAGAAATATAATTTCCAGAGTGGTAGTGAAAACAGCTTTAAAATGATAAAAGTATATATAACAAATGGAAGAAAGGGGAAGCTGAGACTAATAAATATAAAACAGTAGTTAAGAATTGTAGAAAATCACTAAGGGAAGATAAAAAAACACAAGAAGACACTTATGGCCAGAAGAATTTATGACAATAAGGAGTTTTTAAAGTATATTAGGAACAAAAGGAATCCTAACGATGGTATTGAACCATTACTAAATAAGAATGATAGAATTTTCAATAAAAATCCCAAAATGATAGATTCAATAAATATTTTTGCTCTGTATTTGGGGAAAAAAACAGACAATGTAGTCTCATCCTCTGATGATTGTGACACATTTTCCATTCCAAGAGCAATAAGGAGAATATTAAACATCTGCTACTAAAGCTAGACATTTTTATATAGGCATGTTTGGGTAATTTGCATCCGAGAGTTTTAAGAGACCTAGCTGATGAGCTCTCTAGACCAATAATGTTGATTTTTCAGTAGCTTTTGTTGACTTTCAGTAAACACTGAAAGAAAGCTAATGTTGCACCAATATTTAAAAAGGATAAATGGGATGACTTGGAAAATTATAGGCTTGTCTCTCTGACATCAATTGAAGGCAAAATAATGGCAAAGCTGATATAGGACTTGATTAATAAAGAATAAAAAGAAGGTAATATAATTAACACCAATCAATCTGGATCTATGGAAAATTAGATTTTGTCAGACTAACTTGATATCTGTTTTGATGAGATTACAAGTTTAGTTGATAAAGGTAATAGTGCTGATGTAATATATTTAGACTTCTGTAAGGCATTTGGTACTGCACACAATTTTGATTAAGAAACTAGAAAAATACAAAATCAACACAGCATACAGTACATGGATTAAAAACTGGATACCTGACAGGTCTCAAATGTAATTGTAAATGGGGAATCATTGTTGAGCAGATATGTTTCTAGTGGATCTAATAGGGTTCAGTTATTGGCCCTATGCCATTTAACACTTTTGTCCATAACCTGGAAGAAAAATAAACCATTACTGATAAGGTTTTCAGATGATACAAAGATTTGGGGAACAGTCAATTATGAAAAGGACATGTCATTGATACAAAACAATCTGGTTAATTGGTTTGCTAAACTAAGCACAAACAAATATGTTTTAATACTGACGAATGTAAACTCCTATATCTAGGAACAAAGAACGAGCCTCTGATAGTGTGGCTGATGTCATTAGGCCCTGTAATTATTGTTATTAATAATAACATTATTATTAAATGTTATTAGGCCTAATAACATCAGCCACACTGTCAGAGGCTCATTCACCTGCACATCCACCAATGTGATATATGTCATCATGTGCCAGCAATGCCCCTCTGCCATGTACATTGGTCAAACTGGACAGTCTCTACGTAAAAGAATAAATGGACACAAATCAGATGTCAAGAATTATAACATTCATAAACCAGTCGGAGAACACTTCAATCTCTCTGGTCACGCGATTACAGACATGAAAGTTGCGATATTAGAACAAAAAAACTTCAAAACCAGACTCCAGCGAGAGACTGTTGAATTGGAATTCATTTGCAAATTGGATACAATTAACTTAGGCTTGAATAGAGACTTGGAGTGGCTAAGTCATTATGCAAGGTAACCTATTTCCCCTTGTTTTTTCCTACCCCCCCTCCAACATTCTTGTTAAACCCTGGATTTGTGCTGGAAATGGCCCACCTTGATTATCATACACATTGTAAGGAGAGTGATCACTTTAGATAAGCTATTACCAGCAGGAGGGTGGGGTGGGGGGAGGTATTCTTTCATGCTTTGTGTGTATAAAAAGATCTTCTACACTTTCCACAGTATGCATCTGATGAAGTGAGCTGTAGCTCACGAAAGCTTATGCACAAATAAATTGGTTAGTCTCTAAGGTGCCACAAATACTCCTTTTCTTTTTGCGAATACAGACTAACACGGCTGTTACTCTGAAACCAATCTATAAGTACTGTGATGGGGCAAGGCCAGATGGCTATAGTAAAGTAATGGGAGACAGATATATTACCACAGGCTAAACAAATCCCTGTTATCAGAATAAGCAAATGACAGCTGCTCCAGGTCAATCAAGACCAATTAAGATATTTCCAGAAGGCAGGGAGGACAGCTTGGTTGATTGGGACACCTGAAGCCAATCAGGGGCTGTCTGAAACTAGTTAAAACTAGTTAGTCAAGTGGATGTGCATGTCAGGAGCTGTAGGAGGAAGTTGCTCTGTTGGAGAGAATGACTAGTACACACACCATAGCAGGCACAAGGAAGGAAGCCCTGAGGTAAGGGTGAACTGGAACTTGAGGAAGTGGGGGCTGCTGTGGGGAAGTAGCCCAGGGAATTGTACACATCCTGTTTCTAAAAAGTCAGCTACCATAGCTGATACTATTAGGGTCCCTGGTTTGGAGCATGGAGTAGAAGGCAGGCCTGGGCTCTCCGCTTTGCTGCCCCCGCACCCCAATTAATCACTGAGACAGGGATACAACAGAGACTGTGCAAGGGAGGATAGCTTCTCCTCACCTCCCTTGCTGGCTTATGATGAAAATGGCTCAGTAGGCTGTGGCCCTTGCCTCCAGAGAGAGAAGGGCTATGTGGAGGGTCACAGTGAGCCTGTGAGGCTAGCAAAATCTCTGAGGAAATGCGGGACCCACGGAGACAAGGAGAGAGCTTTGTCACAGTACTTACATGGGGAACATAAATTTGATAATACAGAGCTCATCAATATAGCAAACAAAGATGTAACATGATCCAATGGCTAGAAGTAGAAGCTAGACAACTCAGAGTAGACGTAAAATGCAAATTTTTAACAGTAAGCCACTGGAACTTTAACAAGGGTTGTGGCAGATTCTGCTTTGCTGGAAATTGTTTATATCAAGACTGTATGTTTTTAATAAAATATGCTCTAATTCAAACAATAGTTAATTTGAAGTTCTGTGGCCTGAGTTATACAGGAGGTCAGACTAAATCACCACAAGAGTTCCTCTGGCCTTAAATTCTGTGACTCTAACAGTACTACATTGCTAAGTTAACAGACCCATAACATCATTAACTATTATTATAACTTATATAGTCCAATTGGCCATATAATAAGCCACAGTCATACATAAAAAAAACAAAAACAAAAAACCCAAAACAAGAGGCCTTTGTGGCTGTGCATCTTGTGCAATCATAAGTGGAGTGGAGAATTCTGATATGGTTGCATTTTAAATCTACTTTGCATTCAATTTGCATAGCTACAAATGACCAAAAACCAAAACCAGAGGAGAAGCAGGCCCCAGGTCTCTGCTGTGAACATTTTACAGGCTAAATATACAAACAAGGGAAAGAAAGAGAGTCTGGCAGAACCAGACATACGATACGGATTGTTTACATTTGAAACCATGGGCCAGATTAATCATTAGGGTCTGGCTGCTTTGTGCCACTCCAATGATTTAGGGTGACCATAAACCCAACTGGCTGAGTAAGCCACTTTTATGCTGTTTTTTTACCATCACAGATGTGGTATGAAGCTGCCAAAATTTAATGATGAAAATGACCCTATTGATCTGTACATTAGTTAACCTGTTTCACGTGTCAACATAAAAAGTGACTAAAGAAACCCCCTATCTGTTCTTGCATATGAATGAAATTTGAGTTTACTTCACCCAAGTAACCCTCTGTAATTTCCTACACAAATCCCACAGAAATCACAAAGCTTATTGAATCTTCATTAAGTGCCAGGTTAATTGTATATCGCTTTCAATAGTGTACTGACGGATCTTGCCATTATTAATGAAAGACTGCATTTAAGCCAATGTAAACAAGTCTGTATAATGTCTCTAGAAGTAAAACTATTTAAAATGCATCTGCTTTAAGGGTAAGAACAATAATGAAGGCCTAGACAATTTTAGATATGCTATTATTATAAAGCTCTCTCCTGTAATATTTAAACAAGGCAAGTTCAGTATTCTACACTAACCCCTAACTATATTAAAATCCATTAAAAGAGAGCATTTCCTGCACTGGCATGGACCTATATAGTACCCTCTCTTTTCTGGTTACTGTGGGAGATGGATCAACATCCCCACACTGTCCTGGTCTGCAGCTGCTGCAGAAAGTCACTCCCTAGCTCTCTAGACCCTACATGGGAACACACCTTTTCCAACAAGCCAGAAAATGGTCCCTAGCACCTACTGTGTTATGAGTTCATTATAATATTCAGAGTGCTTGATTGTGAAAGAGGATAGAATGAAGAGGGTTTGTTCAGTATGCAACTGTTAAATCAACAAAAAGAGAGTTTGGTTTTGTCACAACAGGGTGTTCATGTTTGGGACAGGCTCTGCAAACACATGGATGGTTCAGGTTCAGCTCCATGGCCAATGTGAAAGAGGAATGTATTTCAGGTGACACCTTCACCCTATTCAGTTTCTGTTAACAAACAAGAATAAACATCTTATGACTAGCTTAAGTACTTCTTCTCTTACTTTTGGTATAACAGGGGGAAAAAACTTAAAAAACAAAACAAAACAAAAAAACAACCAAAGACCCTACCACCAACAATGTAAAAATACATTTGTGAACACATGTAAAAATCCACTGTTATTATTCAGAATATAGCCAAAGCTTATTATGGGGGAACTCACATAAGCTTCAGAGCACTGAAAATTGTAGATGCTTATCAAAAGTGTCCAAAATTAGAGAGGCCCCCACCAGCTCCAACCCTTCCCAAACAACACATTTCTTTCCACCAGGCCCTATTACTACAAACCCAGCCAGCCCTGTTTTCTTTTTCCAATCTACTATTCACTGCTGGAAGGGATGTAAGTGGCTGGTTTCTCCCTTGAGGGAGGTGGTCGGTAGACCCACACAACCCTCTGGAAATATTGAGGATGGAGGTAGGGAAGCAATTCCTCTATAGAGCCAGGTCCTCAGTTGAAATGAATTGGCATCACTCGATTGAAGTCAGTGAAATTAATGTATATTGATTTACACCAGCTGAGAATCTTGTCCTTTATATCTTTGGGAAGAAGACAGCAGTTCTGCTCTTCTTTCTAGTATATTCAGAGGGCCTTTCAGCTTCCTAACTTTCATGCTGTGAAACACATTTCAGCCAGCTGCTACACGTAAAAGGGCAATGAGAATTTCCCATCTCTCTCCAAGGCAGGAACAAACTCTCCCTTTACTTATCCATAATGGGATTTAGATTGTGTGTGTGTATGTTCCTTAGATGTTCTCATCTGGTCACAATTTTTATATTCTGGATAACAGGGGATACTATAGGTATTATATTTGAGCTGTTGACCTACTAATTGTGTGCATTTTCCCCTGAGACATCCTGATCTGGTTCTGGTTATAATTGATAAATTGGTCTTAGCTGTTATCATTTGCAAATTTCACATTAAATCATGCTGGGTTTGCATATGGGTACCACAGTAATCTATAATCCGTAGAGTAGATTCCTCATATTGAACTGCTGGCTCTCAATATATCTTCATTATCTGTAAGATCAGGGATTGTAAAGACTCCCAGAGGAAGAAAGTGTGCAAATGGTGTTAGAAGGACTACCTTTAAAACTACTTTGAAAAATCTTTTCAGGCTTTCATTGTGGGCAGCGATATTTTTATGGATGTGTATGTCTTTTCTGATATCTGCTTTATTGTGCTTTATGTAACAACAGTTGATAGCTAGATGTCTATTAAGTATACATATCATAATGATTGTTATGATTAAACCATGAAAACTGACTTTTTCTTTTCTATTGAGATTTTAAAAATATGTGTCTAAGTATAGCGGCAGACACATTACAGCCCAAATAGGTACAAGATCATTTCCACAGCATAGACAGTAGTGGACACTATATTACAAAAATAATCTGTAAGTCTTTAATTCCTTCACTGTGTTATATTATAGGGAACAAACATCCATTGACAACAAGATGTAATAGACGAGCTACTTTATTTTGGCCCAATGTAATTTCTAGTATTTTATTAATCTGTTCTGTAGTGGACTACAAAGACGTTTTTTCTAAGTGCTTGCTTTCCAATGGAATGATGTATCAGGACCATGGGGAAACAGGTGATATTTTGCCTCCTTTTAATTGGAGTAGTAGCAATGAAGGGCTAGATTCACAAGAGGGCCTTAGGCACCGTAACACTAAGCCCAACATTTAGGTGTCCTGCCGCCTAGTGGAATCATCAGCCCTGAGTTAGGTGCGTAACTCTTCCCGGGAATTGTACAGGTGCCTAAGAATGGGATCCACAAAAGTCAGCAAACTGAGCGGGGAGTCACCTAAGATAGCCAATAGGAAATGTCAAGGTGAGGCTTAGGCCACACCCCTCTGAGGCACCTAATCCTGGCTGGAGAGACGTGCCTTCCACTGGAGTGAGGTGCATAACTCCTTCCTTGAACACAAACAAATGATAAGGAGCTGGAGTTTTTAACCTGAACACAGGTCTCCCACTTCCCTGGTGAGTACGTTAATCCTGGGGTTATGAGGTATTCCAGGATCGCTTGCTCTCAATCTTTCCTATTGAAGTTGTTACTCTTTGTATGAAATACTTAATAGTCAGTGGGCCAGAGAAAGAGTGAGAATGACTGAATAGCCCAGTGGCTAGGGTCCTCATGTGACAGACCCAGATCCAAATCCGTGTTCCACATCAGGAAGAGGGGCATTTGAATCTGTTTCTCCCACATATAAGCAAGTGATCTAATATCTGGGCTAAAAGTTATAAGCATAGGGGGAAAATCTCCTCCTGACTGTGTTTTGTGACACATGGGAAAATGTGTAGTTGGAGGATCCTGCTAGGCCTTAGCTAGGGCACCTCGCTGTCAGGACTTAGGCAGTGGGTGCATGCCCTCTGGCATATATTTAGATGCTTAAGGGGCCTTATCAGCAAAAACTTAGGCACATAGAGGATAAGGAAGTGGCCAAGTGCAGGCTTTAAGGATCTAAATTTGGAACTTAGAATCCTAAAGTGGGAGGTAGATATGTAAGTCCCTAGCCCAAATGTTAAATCAGATTAAAATATGCAACCATAATAGTATATTTTCAAAGTGAAAAATCTTGACAAATAACATCTAATTGTCAGCAAAATATATAAAAATAACTAGGAAAAATGGACAAATTATGGGTTTTAGTAATAGGATATGGAAAACCACCAGAAAAAAAAGCTCTCCAAACCAAACAAATCTTAACATACTATTTCATGTCTACATATTTCAGGTAAATTAACGGTAAAATCAGAAGAATTGGCTGACTTCATCACCAGATAAAGCCATATGCTTTCACTCATACTGGAAGAATAGAAACTGTCGCTTTCAGATAAAAATAAATAAAAGAAGCACCACTTCATAGAAACCAGAGTGCTGGGGCAGTAACATTTGACAGAAGACTCAGAACAGAATAAAAACATATCCCCTAATTTTGTTCCACGCATGCTGTTTTCCCCTGCCATTAATGTTTTTTTGATTCCACCATTAACAGTTTAACATTTCTGGATTAAAACATTTCCACTTTTTTAATGTGGTAGGCAATAAGAATGGAGGCAAAGCATGCAACAGGAATGCCTTCCTGTCAAAGTGAGAAAGGGATAATTTAATAAATTACAAGTAGCCTCTCCTACGCACATTTAGGTTTGCAATATCTGCCCTACAGATGCTCAACTATCATCGATATACAATCAGTCATATTCTATATTACAAAGACAAAGTGGAAGAGTTAATATCTTTCACTGGACCAGCTTCTGTTGGTGAGAGAGATGAGCTTTCAAGCTTACACAGAGCTCGCCCTCTCTCTAATATCCTGGAACAAATACAGCGAAAAAAAGAATACATACATTATATTATTAATTATATTATATTATATTATATTATTATGTTTAACCACTTTGATAAAAATGATTTTATTTTGCTGATGTGTTAATGACATGTTTTGAAACAACTCCAGCATAAATGATGGCAAAATACCAGCAAATATTTTTAACAAAAGTTTGGTTTTATATCACAAACACTGAACTAGCATACCACTAACTCACATCAATGGTAAGTAAGTTGAATGTGAAACCTGATGTTGGTCCTAATATTAATTTGACTAAAATCAGAAAAGAAATGAGACACTTTGAAAGAAATGGATTCTATCTTAGTTATTTTATTTATTTGTATTGCAGTAGTGTCCAGGACCCTAGGCATAAACCAGGACCCCATTTCGTTAGGCACTGGATACTCACATAAAAAAAAAAGAAGACAATCTCTCTCTCTCTCTCTCAAATTCAGTGGCCACAAGAAGCACCATTTACTTAAAGTTATTCTGGAGAACTACCAGCTAAAATGCCCTCCGTCATTTGGTGGGTTTACCTGGCCAGCTATGTGGCCACAAGCTAAGGAACATAGAGCTATGGGTTTCCTTGAGATTCCAAACACAGGTGTGATGGAATTGGAGCTGCTCTGCAATAATTTATGAATACTGTATACTTGGTGGTAATTGGGGGGAGAGTGTTAAAACTACCCAGACAGCTGTTGGAAAAGTAATACTGCAAAATAGAAAATACCCAATAAGTCTTTTGGAATGTTCCAGGACAAGTTTTAGTTTCAGAAGGTGGAGGAAGTAACCAGGGGATGCCATTTTAGATTTCATTCTGACTAACAGGGAGGAATTGGTTGCAATACTGGAGGTTGAAGGCAATTTGGGTGCAAGTGATCATTAAATGATAGATTTCGTGATTTTAAAGTAAGGAAGGAATGAGAGCAGCATAAAAAGAAAAAAAATGCCTCACCCAAGCCTCCCTGTGTGGCTTTGTGTGTATCTTTTATATGTTTATATATTCCCTTACCAACAGGTTATTTTCTAGGTTCTGTGTTTAGGTAACTTTCCAGTTCTCCACCCACCGACCTAACCCGCCCTGCCAAAAAAACACACCTTACATCAAAGAAGGAAGTTTCTTCTCCCAGCAACCTTTTTTTACCATACCTATTTAGTTCTAATGATGCACCATTATTCCTGGTCCGGCAGAACCATGAAGGAGCCTTGCCAGCAGTGGTGGAATTCACATGCACATAGACAGAATGGCATTTATGATATAGCACTTTTCATAGCAGTAGCTTCACAATATTAACCGGAATGCCTCAAGCTGCATAGACAGATCCTAAAAGATTCCTTGGGTATCCTCTGGGGCACCCCTCTCGCAGCAGTGGGGAATTTGTCCTCACACCAAGTGGGGTGATCAGTTGTCTTGGTTTGCAGATGAACCATTGGGTACAATTTCCATCCCACCATCAACCTCAGCCTGGACCAGTCTACAAAAAAGATCCACTTCCTGGACACTACGGTGCTAATAAGTGATGGTCACAAACACCACCCTATACCAGAAACCTACTGACCATTATGCCTACCTACATGCCTCCAGTGTTCATCCAGAACACACCACATGATCCATTGTCTACAGCCAAGCCCTACAATACAACTGCATTTGCTCCAACCCCTCAGACAGAGACAAACACGTACAAGATCTCTATCAAGCATTCTTACAACTACATGCTGAAGTGAAGAAACAGATTGACAGAGCCAGAAGAGTACCCAGAAGTTGCCTATTACAGGAAAGGCCCAACAAAGAAAATAACAGAACGCCACTAGCCATCACCTTCAGCCCCCAACTAAAACCTCTCCAATGCATCATCAAGGATCTACAGCCTATCCTGAAGGACGACCCATCATTCTCACAGATCTTGGGAGACAGGCCAGTCCTTGCTTACAGACAGCCCCCCAAGCTGAAGCAAATACTCACCAGCAACCACACACCACACAACAGAACCACTAACCCAGGAACCTATCCTTGCAACAAAGCCCGTTGCCAACTGTGTCCACATATCTATTCAGAGGACACCATCATAGGGCCTAATCACATTAGCCACACTATCAGAGGATCGTTCACCTGCACATCTACCAGTGTGATATATGCCATCATGTGCCAGCAATGCCCCTCTGCCATGTACATTGACCAAACTGGACAGTCTCTACGTAAAAGAATAAATGGACACAAATCAGACGTCAAGAATTATAACATTCAAAAACTAGTCGGAGAACACTTCAATCTCTTTGGTCACTCAATAACAGACCTAAAAGTAGCAATCCTTCAACAACAAAAACTTCAAAAACAGACTCCAACAAGAGATAGCTGAATTGGAAGTAATTTGCAAACTGGATACAATTAACTTAGGCTTGAATAAAGACTGGGAGTGGATGGGTCATTACACAAAGTAAAACTATCTCCCCATGTTTATTCCCCACTCTCCTCCCAGCTGTTCCTCAGACATTCTTGTCAACTGCTGAAAATGGCCCACATTGATTATCACTACAAAAGGTTCCCCCCTGCCCACTCCCCTGCTCGTAATAGCTCACCTTACCTGATCACTCTCCTTACAGTGTGTATGGTAACACCCATTGTTTCATGTTCTCTGTGTATATAAGTCTCCCCACTGTATTTTCCACTGAATGCATCCGATGAAGTGAGCTGAAGCTCACGAAAGCTTATGCTCAGATAAATTGGTTAGTCTCTAAGGTGCCACAAGTCCTCCTTTTCTTTTTGCGAATACAGACTAACACAGCTGCTACTCTGAAACCTGTCATTGGGTACATGGTAACTCAAGCCTTCTGGGTTGGGGTTTGGCCAGTAAGAAGTCTGTGACTTGGAGCTCCTGTGTGAGGGCTAAACCAATAAATAGTGAATGGCTCAGTCATTCTGGGGCTGAGCAAACATGGAGTAAAGAACTCAAGCCCCAGGGGGTGTGGGCTGAGCAACAAATGGCCAATAGTTCAGGTCTCTTGATGGAGGGCTGAGCAAAAAAACCAGCAATATCTCAGGCCTCCTGGCCTACAGGTTAGTGCTCATCCAGCCCCAAATTTTGAGCTGGGGTAGGAGGACCTGGGTGTACCCTGCTTCACCAGGTACCAGCCTAGGGCCCTTGAAGCAATGGGTGATGCCACCACTGGGAAATGTTATGTTGCTGCCTCACCTCCCAGCAACACAACAAGCATGAAGTCTCATTTCCCAGGGCTGGGTCGTTCCATGGTTTCTGGGGCCTGGTTCCTCATCTCTGCCCCGTGACTCCCTCTGTGCTTCCTCTCTGGGTTCCTCCATCTCCTGGGGCCACAGCTTGCCTTTTTCCAGGCTGACTTAGGAGCATCACCGCCCACCGCAGCTGACCATGGCTCCGCAGAAAGTTTGGGTCCCTGGAAAGGATGTCTGGCTCCTTCCCTAATCTGACCCCAACTGAGTTGCAAGGCTCAGCCCCACACTTCCTGCAGGGGTGAGGGAGAGAGGCTAACTGTGTCCAACAGGGTGAATTAATCCCTTCTGTGTAGGAATCAGATCACTCCATCTCATTACAACTCCCCAAAACCATCGCACCTTACCTCAGAGGGATGTTGTCAGGCTTAATTAATTCATACATGGGAAAGACAAGGTGGATGAAGTAATATCTTTTAAAGGACCAACTTCTGTTGGTGAAAGAGACATGCTTTCAAACTACCCAGAGCTCTTTTTTCAGACCTTACCCACCTTGTGTCTCTAATATCCTGGGAGCAACACAGCTGCAACAACACCGCATACATGGGATAAAAGGGAAGAGCCATGGAATAAGAGGGAAGGTCCCATGGATCAGTAACTGGCTCAAAGATAGAAAACAAAGAGTAGGAATCAATGGTCAGCTTTGATAATAGAGAGATGTAAAGTGGTGTTCCCCAGAGATCTGTACTAGCCCAAGTGCTGTTCAACATATTCACAAATTATCTAGTGTGACAGGATTGGGCAAGATGGCTACAGGAGAGTGATCCTATTGGGATCTGGGAAGTGGGCGGGCAAAGCCCGCCCACTACTAAAGGACCCCCCAAGCCCCCAGCTTAAGAGGGAGATCCACAGGACCTGGACACCAAATAAATATGGGTGACAACTAATGAAATAACAGGGACAGGAGTGTGGTCAAAAGGTCAAATGAAGGGAACCGGATGGGGACACCGAGAAGAGAACCCTGGACAGCGTCCACTGCTCCTCAAAGGTGTCAAGGGAGTCAGTGGATGCCACCCAGAGGAACTCTGCCTGGATATGTGAATGGACCGAGGATCGGAAATAGGCCCCACAGTCACAGGAGACTCCATCGGCCAACCTCCTCACTCTGGTTTTATAGATGGCCATTTTAGCTATGGCCAAAGGAGGAGGTTGACCAGGAGATCCCGTGACTTTTTATGGGGCCATGAATAGGGAGTGCATAAATAAGAAGGTGAGGGGAAAAGTGCAACCAAAAACGTAATAAAATATTGGTGAGGAGCCGGCATAGGGGCTGCAGCCTGGCACACTCCAAATATAGAATCATAGAATCATAGAATATCAGGGTTGGAAGGGACCCCAGAAGGTCATCTAGTCCAACCCCCTGCTCGAAGCAGGACCAATTCCCAGTTAAATCATCCCAGCCAGGGCTTTGTCAAGCCTGACCTTAAAAACCTCTAAGGAAGGAGATTCCACCACCTCCCTAGGTAACGCATTCCAGTGTTTCACCACCCTCTTAGTGAAAAAGTTTTTCCTAATATCCAATCTAAACCTCCCCCACTGCAACTTGAGACCATTACTCCTCGTTCTGTCATCTGCTACCATTGAGAACAGTCTAGAGCCATCCTCTTTGGAACCCCCTTTCAGGTAGTTGAAAGCAGCTATCAAATCCCCCCTCATTCTTCTCTTCTGCAGGCTAAACAATCCCAGCTCCCTCAGCCTCTCCTCATAACTCAAGTGTTCCAGACCCCTAATCATTTTTGTTGCCCTTCACTGGACTCTCTCCAATTTATCCACATCCTTCTTGTAGTGTGGGGCCCAAAACTGGACACAGTACTCCAGATGAGGCCTCACCAATGTCGAATAGAGGGGAACGATCACGTCCCTCGATCTGCTCGCTATGCCCCTACTTATACATCCCAAAATGCCATTGGCCTTCTTGGCAACAAGGGCACACTGCTGACTCATATCCAGCTTCTCGTCCACTGTCACCCCTAGGTCCTTTTCCGCAGAACTGCTGCCTAGCCATTCGGTCCCTAGTCTGTAGCTGTGCATTGGGTTCTTCCGTCCTAAGTGCAGGACCCTGCACTTATCCTTATTGAACCTCATCAGATTTCTTTTGGCCCAATCCTCCAATTTGTCTAGGTCCTTCTGTATCTATCCCTCCCCTCCAGCGTATCTACGACTCCTCCCAGTTTAGTATCATCCGCAAATTTGCTGAGAGTGCAATCCACACCATCCTCCAGATCATTTATGAAGATATTGAACAAAACCGGCCCCAGGACCGACCCTTGGGGCACCACTTGATACCGGTATCACCACTTGATACCGGCTGCCAACTAGACATGGAGCCATTGATCACTACCCATTGAGCCCGACAATCTAGCCAGCTTTCTACCCACCTTATAGTGCATTCATCCAGCCCATACTTCCTTAACTTGCTGACAAGAATACTATGGGAGACTGTGTCAAAAGCTTTGCTAAAGTCAAGAAACAATACATCCACTGCTTTCCCTTCATCCACAGAACCAGTAATCTCATCATAAAAGGCGATTAGATTAGTCAGGCATGACCTTCCCTTGGTGAATCCATGCTGGCTGTTCCTGATCACTTTCCTCTCATGCAAGTGCTTCAGGATTGATTCTTTGAGGACCTGCTCCATGATTTTTCCAGGGACTGAGGTGAGGTGATATATGTGTGTGCAGGGTTTCCCACATGCCGCAAAAGGGGCAGGTGTCTGTGACAGGGGTGATCCGCGCCAAGTACACGCCCGTGCTCATGGCTCTGTGAAGGAGCCGCCAACTGATATCCCCAGCAGGCTTCGGGACCAAGCTGGAATATAGGCTGGCCCACCATGGCTCCTCACCCTCCAGAGGTGACCCGAGTTCCTGCCATTTTGTGTCGGGGCAGGACATGAGGGTGAGGGCGTGAAGGGTGTGGAGCACGAGCGTGTATAGATGTTTCCTTGGCGCGGTCTGGAAGCAGACCGGCTGCAGATCGTGCAGCTGGCTCACGGTGAAGGGGTGGGGGGGTCGGTTGGGACCACGGGACAGGGGCCTGATGAAAAGGTCCAGCAGGCCTGGGGTGGAGGGTGGGCGGGGCGCACCCTCATGCAGGTTGCCCATCACTGTTCCAGACCCTTTCCCCACTTTCTCTCCCTTGCCAGAGCCCTGCCCTAATGCCAGAATCTTTACTTGTGGTGGGGAATGGCTCTGGCAACAGGGAAGCAACAGGACGCTATACTTCTAAAAATAGCAGAGTAGACTTAGGAGGCACTGCTTGGGTGTGTAGAGATACAGGTAGGGTACATATCCTAAGATTCTGGTGTGTCTGTACTCTATTTCCCTAAGTAGTCCCTCACTGTCTACATGGCTATTTATACCTGTGCTAGCTGGGCACACAGTGTCTGTACTCTACATTCTGCTGTAAGTGTAGACAGGGCATTCTTTCTTCACTATAAAGGACAAAGTTAACTTTGAGGTTTGCTAAAACTTATAAATATGAAGAGTGATTCAAAAGTGCCACATTCTTACTCAGCATTGTTCCTTCGGTGTCTTTAAATAGAAGCTGATTAATTGACATACAAAACAGGGGAACTGGATTTTATTCTGTCTCATTCATCATCAACAAATTTGTCAACTAAATTCAAATTACAGGTATAAGAGGCAGAAAGCCTGATTTTCATATCCCAAGTTGTGTTTGACTTTGAAATTTGGCATGGAAGTCACTGTGAAAGAATAAATAAGGTGCACCATGAAGTCATTATTAAAGTTACACTTCTGACTCTAACTACATTTAGACCTCCTCTAGTTGTAAATGTGAAGTGTTTAAATGTGAGCAGGCTTGTGTAATGGCATAGGCTTCAATCTTGCAAAGATTTAAACATGCTTTGAGCTTTAACCATGTGAGTGGTCCCATTTAAGTCAACAGAGTACTTACATGCTAAAGCTCAGACAGAAGTCTTTGCAGGTTTGGGGGCATAGTAAGCTATTTGTCTTTAAATATTATTAATTGAATCGTTGTCATGTTTTTGTACCTCTCTGTGTCACTGAGCTTGTATCATCATGACAACATTATAACTTGACAGAAATGGAAAAAATGGGATAAACACAGCATACTTTGCTTAAATATGAAGACTGCAACTCTATTTAACAAACAAGAGTTGTCATAAATATAAAGGGAAGGGTAAACTCCTTTAAAATCCCTCCTGGCCAGGGGAAAGCTCCTCTCACCTGTAAAGGGTTAAGAAGCTAAAGGTAACCTCGCTGGCACCTGACCAAAATGACCAATGAGGAGACAAGATACTTTCAAAAGCTGGGAGGAGGGAGAGAAACAAAGGGTCTGTGTGTCTGTCTATATTCTGTCTTTGCCGGGGATAGACCAGGAATGGAGTCTTAGGACTTTTAATAAGTAATCTAGCTAGGTACGTGTTAGATTATGATTTCTTTAAATGGCTGAGAAAAGAATTGTGCTGAATAGAATAACTATTTCTGTCTGTGTATCTTTTTTGTAACTTAAGGTTTTCCCTAGAGGGGTTCTCTATGTTTTGAATCTAATTACCCTGTAAGGTATCTACCATCCTGATTTTACAGGGGGGATTTCTTTATTTCTATTTGCTTCTATTTTTATTAAAAGTCTTCTTGTAAGAAAACTGAATGCGTTTTCATTGTTCTCAGATCCAAGGGTTTGGGTCTGTGGTCACCTATGCAAATTGGTGAGGCTTTTTATCCAACATTTCCCAGGAAAGGGGGGGTGCAAGTTTTGGGAGGATTGTTCATTGTTCTTAAGATCCAAGGGTCTGGGTCTGTAGTCACCTAGGCAAATTGGTGAGGCTTTTTACCAAACCTTGTCCAGGAAGTGGTGTGCAAGGTTTTGGGAAGTATTTTGGGGGGAAAGACGTGTCCAAACAGCTCTTCCCCAGTAACCAGTATTAATTTGGTGGTGGTAGCGGCCAATCCAAGGACAACGAGTGGAATATTTTGTACCTTGGGGAAGTTTTGACCTAAGCTGGTAAAGATAAGCTTAGGAGGTTTTTCATGCAGGTCCCCACATCTGTTCCCTAGAGTTCAGAGTGGGGGAGGAACCTTGAGAAGAGTTAACTGGAATAAGTAGCTCAGGGTGGATTGATTTCAACTGGTATCAGTTACCTATGATATATTGTGACCCTGAGGGTGACAGAGCCAAACCCTGCCCTTAGGCTTCAGGATTGACCCTCTCAGAATACCAAATCCTTAACATCCTCCCTATCTTCATGCCAGAAGAAGGAAAGATGAGATGAAGGGAGCCAAAACCTGCTCCAGATATAGAGCCATACTTTGTCACCATGCCATGTGAGTGGCCTGGTTCAATGTCCAAATAATTCAATGGAATTAAAAAACCCCAAATAGACTCTTCCAAACAGATAAACCCACACTCCTACCTGACAAACTCACACCAGTTTCATTTTAACTGCCAAAACCAGACCTTCTGAATGCGAAGATGAAGGTGAAAAAACCCTCCCAGCAGTCTGATCATTTTGCCATGCAGAAAAAATGCCTCCCAGACCCCGAAATTAGTGATTAGTTAATCTCTGACATCACAGCAGATCCATCATACCTACACAGGGTTCAAAAAGAGATGCCAAGGAGGGATGGCAGGCAATAGTTTTTCTATTCCTAGAAAGCAGCCCGTATACTTGTTGTGTCTTTTTTTTCTCTTTACAAAATGAATATAACATGAAGGAACCATATGGGCACAGCAGAGTTTACTAACTTTATACAACATACAATGCCTAGTTACATACTGTATTTACAATTCCAGGGCTCTTGTGGCTTCTGAAACAGAAGAAAAGGAAGACCATTAATGGGCTCATAAGCTATTTAAGTGACACTGTCCAATCCCTATCACTACAATATTCCTCCACATGGAATGGGAGCAAGTCAGGTGACCCTGCACCACCCAATGGCTACAAAAATATGAAAGCCAAACTCAGAGCCAACTCTAGGATGTTCCATGAGTCATTGATCTGACATCTATGCCCTTGCAAATGGCATACAGGAGAAGTGTTAGGGGGGAAAGTGAGGAAGGGAAAAACAGTAGGTTCCAACAATCTACAAGAAGGGAGGGGGAAAAGATAATACAGAGGTTGTAGCCTCACTTGCTCCTGCCTGAGATATCCCACTACCAAGCTGTCAAAGAGTGAGGTGTTTGCACAAAATTCTGGGGTGGTTTCTGTTTGTCTGAGAAATCAGTCATAGAATTATAGAAATGTAGGGCTGGAAGGGACCTCAAGAAGTCATCCAGTCTAGTCCAGCCCCCTTTGCACAGGAGCTAACCATAATTATGGGCCTTGTGTTCCCTTTAGCGCTGGACTGTTCTCTGTTACTGCCTCCCTAACCATCCCAAAAGATCAAGGAGGTGTGAAGTAGGGGTGTATATGCAACCTATTTAGTAGTTCAACAATGGGTGTAGTCCACCTGGAGTCTGGGATTGGGCATTATATTTTAGTCAATGGAGTTTAAATTTATTCATTTAATTGAAGGAGCATGGGAGTAAATGGATGGAGGATTTGCATCATTACAGTTTTGATTAAAAAAAAATCCCAGAAGATACTATCCAACTATGGTATGAAGCAATTATTTATTTCTCATTGCAATTAAAATTGGATTTCAAGAATTACAGAAATGTAGGGCTGGAGCACCCCAGGTTATGTCTACACTTACCGGTAGATCGGCGCTGCTGCAATCGATGCAGCAGTGTTGATTTAGCAGGTTTACTGTAGACCCACTAAGTCAATGGTAGATCACTCTCTAGTCAACTCTGGTAGTCCAGCTCCCCAGGAAGAGTAAGGTAAGTCAGAGGAAGAGCATTTCCTGTCAACACAGCACAGTGTAGACACCATGGTAAGTCAACCTAAGCTACATTGACTTTGGTTACATTATTCATATAACTGAAGTAGCGTAACTTAGGTTGACTTATTGCAATAGTGTAAACAAGGCCCCAGACAAAGGCAGGACCAAGTATTCTTAAGTAATGGAATCATAAACTATATTATATTGTTGAGCCACTAGGAGGCACTGTGCATAAAATACCTTATATAAATGAACCAAACTCATATCTGGTAGAACATTTAAGGATATTATGATGAATATATCTGGAGTGTATATGCAAGCACTTCATACCTAGGGTGATCAGATGTCCTGATTTTATAGGCACAGTCCCAATTTTTGGGTCTTTTTCTTATATAGGCTCCTATTATCCCCACCCCCGTCCCAACTTTTCACACATGCTGTCTGGTCACCCTATTCATATCTGGTAAAGAAGAACATGGCATTGTGTCAGAAGTAAACTCACAACAGAAACAGAAGAAAAACAGAAAGAAAGAGCGGATACAGACTAAAACGGCTACCACTCAGTAGTAAACAGTAACAAATTTTGCAGACAGAAGAAACAGTAACTACACCACTTTTCAATGGCCCAGAAAACTTTAGCTGTGACAGTCCTTCATAATGGACAGACTAGAAGCAGTATTTAGCAAGATTTCAAATTGCAAACAAACTTCACAAAGTAACTGGAGATATACTGGTATCTTCTTTAAATTATGCTATAGGAAAGCAGGCAGAGTATATCTTTAAATCTTTTTACTTTACTGAAGACAGTCACATTATGAAAGGGTTCTGTCTATGTTTGATGCACATCATATATAAATGTGGTTTATGAAAGAGCATGTTATCACCAGAGAATCCAAGGCCAGGGGGAAAATGTTGAATGTTGTATAAAAGCTGCGTATACATTGGTTGAAAACTGATTTGGAGAATGCAAACCATGAAAATATTGGAGACAGAATGGTTATTGGCTTAACAGATAAAAACATTTTACAGAAGCTACAAGTGAAGAGAGATTTTACCCTAGCTATACAGAGAGCAAAGGTGTTAGAATTAGACTAAGAAGCCTTACTATAATCAAGATATTTCATGTCTTACAGCTTCCCCCTACTTAATACGCCAATAACCCTGTCAAAGAAGGAAATCAGATTAGTTTGGCATGGTTTCTTCTTGAGAAAATTTGGGTATTACTAATATCTTGTCATTACGTAAGTGCTTACAAACTGATTGTTTAATAATTTGTTCCAGTATCAAGTTAGGCTGACCAGTCCCCCAGTCTCCTTTTTTCTTCCTTTTAAAGATAGGTTCTATGTTTGCCCTTCCCCAGTTCTCTGTGAGTTCTCAAAGATAATCACTTAGAGTTCTGAGATTGCTTCAGCTAGTTCCTTATCTACCCTTAAGTAGGGTGAATACCATTAGGCCCTGCCAACTTGAATACATCTAATTTATTTAAATATTTTAAACTTTTCTTTCTCTATTTTGGCTTATGTTCCTTCCCTCTTGTTATTAAAATTTATTGTGTTAAATATCTGGTCGGATTACTTCAGTTTTCACTAAAAATATATAAACTTGGCTTTAAACACCTATATCTCAGCCTTGTTGGTGTTGTCTGTTATTAGCTCTTTTTACCCACTAAGTAGAAGCCCTACCCTTTTCTTTCATCTATCTCGTGCACCTAATATATTTATAGGACCTTCTCTTATTGTCTCTTATGTACCTTCTTAGGTGTAACTCATTTTATGCCTTAGCCTGTCTGATATTGGTCTTCAAGCTATTCTTTTGTACTCTTCCTTAGCAATTTGTCCATATTTCTACTTTCTGTAGGATTTCTTTTTGACTTTCAGGTCACTAAAGAGCTCCTGATGGAGCTATATTGGCCTCTTACTATTCTTCCTGTCTTTCCTTCACATCTGGATAGTTTGCTCTTGAGTCTTTAATACTGCTTCTCTGAGAAACTGTCAGCTCTCCTGAACTCCTTTTTCACGTAGGATTTTTTTTTCCCTCTCTTGGGACCGTATCTACCATTTCTCTGTGTTGGTTAAAATCTGTTGTTGCTTGTTTTAAGTCCATTGTCATTATTCTGCTTCCCTCACTCCTTCCTTTCCTAAGAATCATTAAATCTATCATTTCATGATCACTTTCACTCATATTGCCATCTACCTTGAGATCTGCAACCAATTATTCCCTGTTCGTCAGAATTAAGTTTAAAATAGCTATCCCAGATGAGTTCCTCCATCTTCTGAAACAGAAAAAAAATGTCCCAGTACATTCCAAAAACTAGCAGGACACTTTGTGTTTTGCCATACTACTTTTCCAATAGATGTCCGGGTAGTGTAAGTCCCCCATTAATATGAGGTCTTCTGTTTTAGATATTTCTGTTATTTGTTCTAAAAATGCTTCATCCATCGCATCATTCAAATGTGGGGGGGGTCTATAATAGACCTCTAGCATGATATTGCCCCTCTTTCCCCCCTTTTATCTTCACCCAGAGACTTTCAACTGCTCACCTCCTTCTGGATCTTGTGACACAGTGTATAAATCACACAACAGATCTGAAAGAGTTAAAAAGCAACCCTTGATCCAGATGACCTTGCCCAGATGCAGTACATGCCCCAGTTGGAGGCAGAACTTAAAGGGAAGCCAGACAGTTCAAAAAAGGCAGGAAGAAGGATCTACCCTGGGAGCTCCTGAGGAGTGTGTTGCAGAAGCCTTCTCTTGGAGAAGAGGAGCCTACCCGCTGGGCCCAGACAGACTGAAGTTTCAATTAGTACCTTTTCACAACAGACTGCAAAATTTCAGACAATAGAATGGGTGGTAGGAAGTGGCCCAGAGAGGGCAGCCTTAAGGTGCTCCTGGGTGCTCAACCGTTGGTGACCCTTACAGGGCCCTGGGTTGAAGTCCAGTGGAGTAGGAGGGCCTGGGCTTGCCTACCAACCCCCTCCTCTACATTAAGAAATGCCTGACCCCCTTAGCACTAGGTGATGCTTCCAGCAAACACCAACCATCAGAGATGTCCAAAGTATAGTATATATTTTTTAATGAAGCACCTCCTCCATTTTTCCATGCCTATATTTCCTGAACAAGCTATACCCTTATATATCAATATTCCAGTCATGAAATTGTATGTCTACTTTTCTTTAGGTGGTTTTAATTATCTCTTGTTGAGAACAAGCAACAACTGTGAATCCCAGCTACAGACTCTATTTGCCCTTATTTTAAATATGTACATGACATGATTTATCAAATGGCACCATGGGATAAATTTCCTCTTAAAACACTTGCATTTACCAATTACCCCTCAGTTTGAAAAAACCTCTAATAATGGATCCTCGAGACATATGAAAGGGCTTCAAAGTCAATATTTCCAAAAACTTTAGAGACCCTGGCGCATAATTTATGTATGAGAATTAGCTAAGATATGTTCTTATTAATGTAATGCTGTCGGTGGAATAAGCTAACACACAGAAATCATCTTAAATATAATTACTGCATATAACCGTAAATACTATTAATGTGAAGAATGTTCTCCAAGTCTTAATTGGCTGTTCTGGCAAGCGCATATTAAAAATAAAAAAATAAAATATGGAAGTTATACAATATTAATTTTAATATGCAAAAGTATCATGAGAATTAGGCAGCTGTAGAATTTTTTAAACATGAATCAAAGCACCTGGATGTGTTTCATGTACAAAATTAATTGCTATCTTAAATTAGCAGAATGACATTAACATTAAGTGACCATTAATATCATTCATAATTATTCATTATCTTCGTTATACCATATGTCATTTCATTGAGATACTCTATTTATTATTATAGGTTAGTTTTTTTCAAAATTTTAATTATGGATATGAAACATACCAAATTCTAACGTACAACTTTGGCAGAAAGACAACCTAAGGATAGGTTTCAGAGTAGCAGCCGTGTTAGTCTGTATCCGCAAAAAGAAACAGAGTACTTGTGGAACCTTAGAGACTAACAAATTTATTTGAGCATAAGCTTTCATGAGCTACAGCTCACTTCATAGGAGATATTTCCAGACAAAGAATTTGTATATGCATTACTTAATATTGAAGATGGGATATTGTTCACAGAAATTTAGCCCAACCGGAATGCACCACAGGAGAGAGACAAATATTTATAGCAAGAGACAGGATATATGTGGAAGCTGAAGGTAGATGGAAAGATTGTGGCACCAAGGACACCTCCCCAAGCTTTCTTACAGCAGCTAGATGCCTTAAACACAGATTCCTCATTATGGACTCTGATCAGGATCTCTTGCTTCTACCTATTTGATGACTCCCTTTAACTGATTGGCTTATTGTCAATAGTTGGGCCTCCCAACTTCCTTGGGCTCCTTTTCGACTTTTTTCCTAATGTTGAAAGAAGGGTGACCATTGTGCATACTAGGGCCTGTTGTTTCCCTCCTGCTCTTCCTATAGCTGGTGGGTTCCAACCTAAACCTGTTGTTGTTATTTGGCTGTATGATTTTTAGCTCAGTGCCAGTTGCTGTTAAAATAAGCTATATATTGTGGGTCAGCTCCTCAGCTGCTGTACATTGGAATAGCTCCATTCACTTTTATGGAACTGTGCTGATTTACACCCGTTATACACAGTTACTCTGTACATTCCCACACAAAAAATACTTTGATACCTAATGACAAAAGCAAAACTGGCTAATTCAAAAGTATCCTAGTACTTGACATAAATAAATACTTAATAAGTATTAATAATACTTAATAATTGACTAAATACTCAATAATTATGCAGAAGTTATGAAGAGAATAAATTAGATTAAATAACATATCCAGGCTCTAGATGACATGTATATGCAAATAAACTAGGTGGGTCTTGCTATTGTTTCTCCTTTTATATCCAAATGCTTCTATCATTATGGAGAAATTTTACACTGTAGCAGAATTAGGACTCCAAACATCAGAGGCAAAGCCTAACCTAGGATTCAGACATAGTTCTTGAAGGGCATAAAAAGGTATATCTGTTGAGCTGTCATACAGTGTTCTCTGTCTTGAATTTTTAATCTCAAATCTCCTTCTATTAGATGTTTCTTTGGCTGCTTCAGGCCAAAAATGTCTGTTTGTTTATTCCTTACAGGAACATGTAAAACTTAAGAATGTTTCCAAAACCATCTGAGGATCTTCTTCTCTCCTTAGAATACCAAGTATGTCCCTGGGGTTCAACACTGTACTGAGGATTGCTTGAAATGTGTCCTTTTTATCAGTTCACTTCTAAAAATGAAACATTGACTCACAAAAAGTTTCTATCATTCAGTTTTTCAATTAAAGATAAATCCAGATATTCTAATTTGTAATAGGAGTTCCTCAGCTCTTTTTCTTTGTTGAAGACATAAATGATGCAAATACACAAAGGCATTTTTTATTTCTTTCAATTTATAAGAATATAACAAAGAGCCAATCCCAGGTCCCAGTCACCTTTCACAGTCCTGTAAAAACATTAATCATTTAGAGATAGATTAAGGCTCCACACTGCAATGCCTCAGAGGAAAGTGCCCCTGGAAGGAATTGTTACTCAGGCAATTACAGGTCTTCCTTCTGCTCCCGTCTTGCTCCAGTTGAGGAATAAGATGTGAGATCCCTCTGCAGCTTAGCTGTACTCTTGCTCTTAGCCAGCTCCACTAGTGTTGAGCAGTGGGGATGGAGCCATGGGTCTAATCTGCTGTTGTCCACTTGCTCTCTGACAGGAATATTGGGTGTGTAGCCCCTGTTCTCCTGACTCCTAAGGAGCAATTGGAATACAGCATGCTTGGCCTCTCATGGGGTAGGGTAGATTTACTCTCCCATTATTCTCCTTGCACGTCTCCCAGAACCCAGAGAACTCTTTTTCCTTTGTAGATAAACTCAGCAATAAATCCCACCATAAAGGAGAAATCACAAGCCAAACCCATGCAATAAACATAAATTATTCAGGATTACCCATCCTTTCCACATATCATGCTCAGGGGATGCAGGAGATTGAGCACTGGGCTGGGAATTAGGAGGTGTGGGGTGGCTTGTTGATTGGATCTGTCACTGAAATATAGGGAAAACTTGGGCAAGCCACTTCCCCCCATGTGCCTCCTTTTCCCCATTTGTAAAATGGGGAGAATGATACTGACCCACATTTGGCAAGTACAGAGAGATAATGCAGATATCAACATTTTGGATTTATTATTATTCTGTCAAACTGCAGGAGCAGGGTTTTGACAGCCCAGAGCCCAGTAATATGCTTAAGACCACTGCCAGCAGCTGCAGTACCAACTGTTATGCTTATTGCTGAAAGCAGCTAAAAGGAAGCCTTTCTGAAACCTTAGAGCAACTAACAGACCAGGAGGGAAGGGTGAAGTGAGTGACCAGGAGGAGTAAACATGACTCTTTGCCCTCCTAACTTGAGTTGTTTTTCTGAAGCATGCAGTTTTGCAAGATGGAAAGTCTGGCAATAGTTAACTATTGCTATGTGAAATAAAGCTGGTTAACTGATGGAGAACTACAGATTGGAAATCTCCACACTTTAGCTTCGCTCAGCAGTTGTTTTTTTGCTGTTGTTTTTTTTAGAATGAACAAGCTATGTATTGCTACAAAATTGGGTGTAAAAAGAGGAAGAAACCTGATCTCATTGGACAGTTGGACACCTTTCAAGTTCTGATAATAGAAAGCTGACCACTTGAGACCTCCTCAAGAGACCTCCTCAAGACTCTGGGTAAATATGAATCTGGGTCTTTTGGGATGTTTTCCTAACCGGCTGCAGACACGTGTAATGCTGGAGACTAACTAAAGTATCAGAGGGGTAGCCATGTTTGTCTGTATCCACAAAAACAATGCGGAGTTCAGTGGCACCTTAAAGACTAACAGATTATTTGGGCGTAAGCTTTTATGGGTAAAAAAAACCACTTCTGCAGATGCATGGAGTGAAAATTACAAATACAGGCATAAATACATATTGGCATAACATTGGTTCTCCACTTGTAAGGTAACTCCTTTCTCTTCATGTGCCAATATATATTTATGCCTGTATCTGTAATAGTAGCAGCAGCTACTATTTCAAGCCAAAGGCACCAGGACGTAAAGAGGAATTGTATACTTACATCTGTAATGAATAAATTAATCTGAAAAGCTATGAGGGATAAAAATAGCTTTGGCTAGAGCAGTGGTTCCCCAACTTGTTCCGCTGCTTGTGCGGAGAAAGCCCCTGGTGGGCCGGGCCGGTTTGTTTACCTGCCGCGTCTGCAGGTTCGGCCGATTGCGGCTCCCAGTGGCCGCAGTTTGCTGCTCCAGGCCAATGGGAGCTGGTGGAAGCAGCGCCAGTACATCCCTCACCCCCCGCCGCTTCCAGCAGCTCCCATTGGCTTGGAGCAGTGAACCGCGGCCACTTGGAGCCGTGATTGGCCGAACCTGCAGACGCGGCAGGTAAACAAACCGGCCCGGCCCACCAGGGGCTTTTCCTACACAAGCGGCGGAACAAGTTGGGGAACCACTGGGCTAGAGGATAGCTATTCTAGTCTCATGATTTTTTTCAGGTAGTGACTAGAGTCTTACACAGACAGGAGACACTGTGGGTAGCAGCAGTTACAGGGATTTGGACTTGTGTAAATTATTGATTTGTTTTTGGCTCAGTAGCTGAACTGTAAGTGTTGAAAAAATTAGTTTCAGGTTGAACAAAAGATTTTATCCTGAAACAAAATGTTTTGTTTCATTTTCAAGGTTTTAACCCTTTAAAAATACAATTGATGTAAAATCTGCAAAAAAAGTTTATTTGAATTTGAAAAATTGCAATGTTTCATTTTGAAAATGTCAAAACAAAACTCCTCTTTTTCCATACTTTTTTTCCTCTTTTGTTGTTGTTGGTTTGTTTTTTCCAGTTTGGTGAATTTGTCATGAAATGTTTCAGCCAAGAAAATCTTTGGGTGAAAAATTTCACCCAGCATTAGGAGTGGATATTTTTTGGGAAGTTAATGCAGGAAGGGGAGAATAATTTGCAGGAGTGGATACTTATTCTATGTAAATTCCAGTCAACACAGTTATCTTGTCTGGCTTCAACAAAAGCTGTTGAAAGCTTACCAGATAGGTATTTGGACCTTCCTGAAAGTGTTACAATATAGGTTTCAGAGTAACAGCCGTGTTAGTCTGTATTTGCAAAAAGAAAAGGAGTACTTGTGGCACCTTAGAGACTAACCAATTTATTTGAGCATGAGCTTTCATGAGCTGTAGCTCACGAAAGCTCATGCTCAAATAAATTGGTTAGTCTCTAAGGTGCCACAAGTACTCCTTTTCTTGTTACAATATAGTGACTCCTTCGAAAGGATGACTCCTTCTCTATCCCCCTCATATAATATTTTAAGGAACTAGTCCAAGAGATATCTGTAGGTGTGAGAGTACATGGAGTCAGACACATTTGCAGTGACTGTAGAAGAGGAAGACAGCCACAGAGCTTTCGGCTATCTCAGTGTGGAGGAAAAGTGTTCTCACAACATTAACCTCTAGGCTTAAAAAGCAGTACACCATATTTGGATGTTATGCACCATGAATTAAAAGTTATAGGTGGCTGTAAATTCCATTGAGACGATCTTATGACATCATAAGTGATTATACTGAATCTTGAATAATTCTCTGCACTCATCTGAAGCCTCAGTTGAAATTAAAGCCCTCTTTAGATTCAGGCATTTTTGAATTATTTTATAATGCCTATATCCAGTGATTTAAAATCTTCTCTCTTTCCCATAGTTTCTAACATTTCCTTTATCCTCACCTACATTTATATCACCCCTTTCTTTCATCATGAGTGACTCTTCTATGAAAAGCCACTGGATATTAAATAAGCCCTGAGTGTGATTGGTGGATTTTGATAACTAACTGGAGTCAATTGCATTCATAAAATTATCATCTAAATTACTTTTTAAAACCATTTTGCATTTTGACTGCTTAAAAGCACAGTTCTTTCTTTATCTTTTGGCTTTACTCTCCATTTGCTTTGAATAGTCTTTCAGATGACCAATGACATTTTCCTACAAATTTTGCTCAATTCCATTTGGCCAATATTGATTTTCTCCTACATTTTTCACCGAGATGGATTTATAATGACCCTTTTTATTTGCTTCCTTAATTATGTAATAGCATCAGTGGAGAAAGTGTGCATGATGTAGGAAGGTCTCTATGCACAAAAGACTTAAGTTGTTGAGAATTCCACAGGAACCAGACCAAGAGATATACAGCTAGTGAAGAAAAGACCAGCAAGAGGAGCTAACACTGTTTTTTTCCCCCCCAGGTACTTAATTATTCAAAATCACATCTCTGAAATAAAACTTGATGGTGCAAATCTTCATGTGATACAGACATGACACATCCTCAAACACGACTGAAGGGAAATTATATTTAAATTCAAACAAATGTAACATGATGCCTCTAGGTGGGCAGGAGCAGGGGCTGAATCCAGAACCTGTAAATGTAATGGTCACAATACTGTAGTGCCTGAAGTCAAAGACATCTCTCTCTTAGCTCAAAGGCCACATCAGACTCATAAACTTCACTAGAGGGGGACACAGCATGGGTTTCACATGAATTTCAGATTTTTTTCTCCATTATTCACCCATTTCTTCCAATAGATCTCAGCCGTGGATCCAAGAATCTGTGAAATTTGGAGTCAAACATGGTTTTGGATTTCTAACTCTCTTGTCAAAAGATATGGTTGTATCTGTACTCAGGTTTCCAGTTCAGTCAAACTTCTACTGCAGATCTATAGGTAGATGGTCATACAGACACATGGGGATTTGGGGAATCTGTCTGTAGATGAATTCTGTGTGATAGTATGACCTCTCTGTATGAATGTTACCAAACTGCAACTATGTTTTGAATATTCAGTCCCTTTAGCCTTCTCTGTTGTCTTTTTGCCTCCATGTTGGACTGAAATTCCAAAGTCCGGTGATAGAGGGATAACAAAAGAAGGTCATTGACTTAAAGAGCTCTACCACTGAAATTAAATAGATCCAAACAAGAGCTTGGGTCCCAACCAGGGGAACTGGTTTATCAGAGGAGAGATTCCCTAGCAAAAAAATCAGCTGGTAGGAATCTCAGGTCACCTGAGGAGGCCGAATAGGATGTCACCGGATAAAAGGCTTCAGAGGTTAAAAAGGACAGATGCTCCTCTTTATGCATTCTCTTTGGATGTTTTTAACAAGCTCAAGCTAAGAGGAGCAGAATGCAGAAGCATGATGAGTCAGGGGGACCCTGCCTTCCTGAATACAGATCAGCCCCCAAGGACTGTCTAGGGAAGAATGAGGTAGTGTGATGTATTGAGTTGAGGATGTTTGTGGCAGGAGTGCTGGAAGCTCCATAGACGGGTGGGGAGAGCACCAGCACCCAAACCATGGCCCTGCCACACTCCGCTCCTTCCCCCAAGGCTCAGCCCTCTTACTCATCTCTGCCCTTCCACCACTGCTTGCCCTTAAAGCAGGTAAAAAGTGATGGGTCCATTCCACCTGGCCACCCCTGTTCTGCGCCTCTAGTTTGTGGTGTTCTATATGATCTGTATTCTCTTGGATTTATCTGTTCAGTAAAGACACTGATGTTAGAGTCCTGTGCAAAGTCTGTCTCTGTGTGTTACATGCCATACATCATCTGGCCTTCTGAAAAAGTTGAATGGTAGCCCAGGAAGCTCACAACTTGGAGTGGAGTTCTAGGAGAAGATAGGTTTAAGTTACTGGGGTACCTTGGGGTCAGCACTGGTTCTGGGGACCTCAGGCAGGTGGGCTGAGAGGCTCTATTTCCATGAAGGGTTAGCAGACAGACTGTTGGTGTGCTGCAGCCTGCTGAAACCCAGAGAAGTTTAAAACAGCTAGGATCCAGAAGCGGGATTCACCTCTCTGCAGCATGGAGAGTTGCCAGCAGAAGGCTTCTAGCTCCACCTTTAACAATACACACAGACCCAAAGAGCTAGAGATGTGGCAGTCTATTAGGTCTAATAGGTTTCAGAGTAGCAGCCATGTTAGTCTGTATCTGCAAAAAGAACAGAAGTACTTGTGGCCCCATACACATTTATTAGAGCATAAGCTTTCATGGGCTACAGCCCACTTCATCGGATGAATAGAATGGAACGTATAGTAAGAAGATTAAGAAAGAAGTTAATTAAGAAAAGTAATATTAATCTTCTTACTATATGTTCCATAAATATATATACATACACACACACATACAGAGAAGGTGGAAGTTGCCATACAAACTGTAAGAGGCTAATTAATTAAGATGAGCTATTAGCAGCAGGAGAAAAAAAAAACTTTTGTAGTGATAATCAAGATGGCCCATTTAGACAGTTGACAAGAAGGTGTGAGGATACTTAACATGTTGGTATTGGGCTTTGGTGCAAAGAGGAACCTATGCTTGCAACAAAGCCCAATGCCAACTCTGTCCACATATTTATTCAAGTGACACCATCATAGGACCTAATCACATTAGCCACGCCATCAGGGGCTCGTTCACCTGCACATCTACCAATGTGATATATGCCATCATGTGCTAGCAATGCCTCTCTGCCATGTATATTGGCCAAACCGGACAGTCTCTACACAAAAGAATAAATGGACACAAATCTGACATCAGGAATCATAACATTGAAAAACCGGAAGGAGAACACTTCAACCTCTCTGGCCATTCAGTAAAAGACTTAAGGGTGGCAATTCTGCAACAGAAAAGCTTCAAAAACAGACTCCAATGAGAAACTGCTGAGCTTGAATTAATATGCAAACTAGATACCATTAACTTGGGTTTGAATAGAGACTGGGAGTGGCTGGGTCATTACACATATTGAATCTATTTCCCCATTTTAAGTATAGATATAATCTTCTTACTATATGTTCCATTCTATGCATCCGATGAAGTAGGCTGTAGCCCATGAAAGCTTATGCTCTAATAAATGTGTTAGTCTCTAAGGTGCCACAAGTACTCCTGTTCTTTTTAGGTCTAATAGGTCATCCTCCTGTCATTATATTCAGGCATACACTCTCTCAAGTGAAATATCTGAAACGGAAAATTGCATGATATAGATTTACCATATTACTTTATAAAGAAATAAATGGGCTGGATTTAAATTTAAAACTGATAAAAAGAAATAGTTTGTTTTGCATGCATAATTAACCTGGAGAACTCATTGCCACAAAAAATCACTGAGTCCTTAAAGATTAGTAGAATTTTAAAAAGGATTAAACATTTATATGGATAATGAGAACATCCACATATACATTAGATGAGATAAAACCAAAAAAAAAAAAGAGCTAAAAACCCTCTTGTTAACTGCTGGGGTTAAGAAGCAACTTCCTCTGTGAGAAGGTTATTGCATAATTGTTCATTTCATCCTCCTCTGAAGCATCTGCTGCTGGCCACTGACAGAACCAACATACTGAATAGACACTGGTTCAATCCAATATCACTATTCCTATGCTCTTATGGTCTTTTATTAATTATGATAGGTAAAGTTGTGAAACTATGTGCTAGGTAATGAGGTGGGAGAGAAACTGTTTGTGGCAAAATGGAGGAGACACATAACCCTAGAATTACTTTATAAGGAATGCCTTTAAAAGTTCCTTCTTCAATAGGGAACTTTTCTTGCTGGATGTTTTAACAAATATTTAATGGGTGACTGGCATAGAAAAGAAATCATTGGCATGACCAAGTTAATGACCAATTAAGCGCAAAAACAAAAATAAATTACTTGCATTGGTACCTAATTTAAAACTGTGATTGTAATCCAGGTAATGGAGCTCTGTTGGAAGTGTTCTTAGCACTCCCCTAACAAAAAAGTCATTACTGACTGGCCTGCTGCTTCATATAATTGCTGTGATAAGCCACTGCAAATATAATTGGCTTTAGCTGAAAAATATTTCATCATAAAGCAAGAACAACTCTCTTATAAATCTGCTTTGATTTATATATTTATAGCAACATAAGGAAGCTCATTAACACATTTAGTTTGCAGATATCTTTAAGCCAGAATGTGCAATGAAATACTGAAAGTATCTTTAAGAAGCGCTATCTCTTTTCCCTAAATTATGTTCCTGTGAACATGTACATTACTTTAATATACACAGTGAGTCTCTCACAGTATAAAGAGACTTTAAGACCCTTTTCTCTGCCTTGTGGTCTTTTTGCAAGTTTTGCTGTTAGAAATGAGCCTCAAAATCCTGCTGGCCCTAATCAGGCTCTGATAAATTGTTTACATTCCTTAAGCTTTCAACAAAGGTCTGCAATATCATGCTCTGTTCTCTTGCTCATCATCTTCCTCTGGCTCATATAAAGAGGAATGTATACTAGATTTGGGCAAATATCTATCAAAAATTATTTGGGAATACTCAATAGAATATAAAAAAAAACTGATTTTGCTTCACCTGTTTCACATGCCAATTCTCATGCTTCCCAGGAATAGCCTAATGATTGTGTTTACTAGTGGGACTGTTCATGGAAACTTCAAATTTTAAGTGACTATTAGAGAATATTCATGGGAAACAAATGTTGAAATACTCATATTTGAACTAGATATTTAAGTATAAGAGTTGTAATCATCCAGTCACAGATAGAAATGTACCATGTGTGCTGTGTGACAAGATAACCAGCTTAATTTTGTATATTAAATGCCACAATGTAGACTTTGCAGCTAGACTATTATTTTAAACTACAGGTCTCCGTTGGGCTATGCCAGAATTGGAACCCTGCAAGGTTACAGGAGTCCATGCTAGCAGGATTGTGACTTGATTCATGTATCTGGCATTTGAGATACCTAAGTTCAGAGGCCACACTTTGATTATGGCGAAAACTTGAAGAATACAGTTTCTGGGGACTCTCACTGCGCTATATTTACTTGCACTTACCTGGCTTCAGTTTCTACTTGGTTCATAAGACTCCTCCCTTACTTCACACAGATTTTTTAAAAAAAAGAAAAGAAAAATCACAGTTTAGGAAAGTGACATATACAGCATCACCATTTTTTCCCCCAGTATGCTTTCCTTTCTTATTGCATTCCTTCAAGTTTGCTGACAGCAAAATTACTGTACCTTTACTTATTTAAAAAAATATTTTCCTCTGTCATGGTAGTTCTTTAAAGTCTATAGAGGAAATGTTCTTCCCTTAGCATTCGTTAACATCATGTAACACTCTAATGTTATTTTGCTGCAAAAATTACTGTAAAACTTCAGGCATTATACAAGCTGGTTTTGTAGAGCTGTGATTTCAATGTCAGTGAAGGATTCTGATAAAAACTTTTAGAGCACTTCATACTAAGGCTTCACAAAATGTTTCATAATAACTTGAAAGTTAAATCATTCCTAGTAATTTAGGCCCCAATATTGAAAATACTTTGGAACATCTTTACCTTTTAAGCATGTGAAATAGTCCCACTAACTTCAATGGTCTTTGGATCAGGCCATAAAATGGTGACTATCCAATGTGGCACCTTTCAGCACCAAAGATGCAAAACGGTCTGTATCAGCAGACTCCCTGGGCTAAAATAGTCAATTACTCATAAAGGTCACATTGGGCTAGAGCCACACAGGGGACTTAAGCTCAGCATTGTAACCCCTGATTTCAGGTGTCCTGTCATGTAATGGAAACCACAGACCTGAGTTAGGCACCCAGGCCTAAGAGAATTAGGTGCCTAAGCATAAGAGGGCGGGGGGGTTAGGTGCCGAATGATTGATCTATACTTAACATTTAGATCAGCCTAGTTATGTTGCTCAAGGGTCACTGGACAGGGACTTGGTCTCTTAACATCCTAGGTGACCACTACCACACCATAAGCTTTAGCCCAGTGGTTAGGACACTCATCCAGGATTTGGGAGACCCAGGCTAAAATCCCCCGTGTTGCTGATTGTAAGTAGGGACTTGACCCCCACACCTCTGAGGAGAAAGACCTAATGACCCGGATATTTGACAGTGGTTTTCTTTCTCTCTCTCTCCTGTACACACTTGTCCACTTTGTAGAAACAATGAATTATTGGGCCAGCAAAAGAGGGAGAATGACCTGAAAGCCCAGTGGTTAGGGCACTTTCCTGAGATATAGGTAATGTGGTTCAAATCCCTGCTCCAAATCAGGTCTCTCACATGCTGGGTGAGTACACTAACTGTGGGGCTAAAGATCATAAGGGGAAGGGTACAACCTCTCTGACACTGGTGTTTTGTTTGGGCCCAATTTGTTAGCCAATCTTTGAAAACACCTACCAAATCAGGATCTTAAGGTGAGACAGGTGGGGAATGTCTGGTTTGAGGATCCTACTGGGGCTTAGGTATGACATAGGTGCTGGTCGTCAGGAATTGGGTGGCTGTCTGCATGCTTACTGGCAGATTTTTAGATACCCAGGGAACTTGGTGGAAACTTAGATACGTAGCGAATTTTGGCACCTACAGGGTTAGGCAGTCGCTGAGCCGAGTTTTGAGGATCTACATTTTCGACATAGGTGCCTAAACCGCTCTGTGGATCTACCCCTTTGACTTGTCAGAGGCTTTAGGAGTCAATGATAGCTCCTTATAGCCAGGGCATCTTGGGCTCTATTGAATCATCCACACTACATACACTGAAGCAGAATACCATGATCTGACCTAGAGACTTCAGCTTAGATATGTAACCCACTGAGACCATGTGAGTAGTAGATATGAGTTATGTCCCCTGTTAGAGAGAGCCAGACTTGGGGAGGAGGGGGCGAAATATAAGCTCCGTTATACAAGGATCTATGTCCCCAACCATATATTGAAGATATGCTGAAAGGAAGCTTGTGCAAAACCCTAATATAGACAGAGAGCAAAAGCATAAAGTACAGGCTTCTCCTAGAAAAAAAAAGACAGTAACGAAAGCTAGTTTCTAAATACCAGTATTTCTTTGGCTACAAACAACATTTCCTTAGTAACAGCAATATTTTCTCACTGCATTCCACTTCTTCCAAGGCTAAAAAAGTATGCTTCTACACTTGGCTGTATACTTGATTAATTTATATTTATTGTTTCCAGCCTTGCCAAATAAATAGAAATATTCTTATTTAATAGCACACAACAGTGCAGTGAGCAAAGATGAATAGTGAAGAGGTACTGAGAAAAGGTCCATTATGTGTAGCTGGAACTTCATTTCCTGGCTCACCTACTACTGGGATGTGAGCCATAGAACAATCTAAATGGATATATACATGCCCAACAACCCCATTGTGGCCTTTTGGTTAATGCCTGGTGGATCCTGCGGTAGAATCTGTAAGATCTGACATAGGCAGAGGTAACGTTGTCACTTCCCAGATGGGAAAAGCAAGCAAGAATGCAGCATGATAAGGGGAAATACTCAATCACTCCATGGCTGCAGGTAGCAGTTTTGAGCTACTTGGAGCAGGCTGGAGTAAATCTGATGGGAACAGATGTTCTCATAAGATTTCTGGCCATTTTTCAAAAGAACCAGAAAAGCTCCCTGATCCATGCCTCTATGCATTGAATCTAACTTATTTGTAGACATAAAATCCGTGGATCAAGTTAAGATATAGTGCAGCAGTTCAGGCTGACTTCCCAGCCACTACTTTATATTATCAGAGAGAGAGTTCATCCGATCACATCACTAGCACCAGCAGAGACTAACTTGCACAGTATTTCTGCAGCTCTTCAAGTAGATTTTTATTTAAAAATAGTATGTCCAGCCACCTGGACTCTTTCTTGTAGTTTTGTCCCATCTCCAATCTTGCCTCACTGATCGGTGTGTTATGTATCCTTATGGATTGTCTCACTAAAAGTTAAAATACAGTGAACACAGTTGTTGAGATACTTTATTGGGTCTTATTGGAGCAGCCCTGGATAGGAGCCTCACAGAAATGGAATGAATCAGCAACAGCTGTCCCCGACCCATGGCAGATCCCTGTTGTGATCTACTCAGCACAACAAGAAGGTGAGTAGGGGGGCGGGGCGGAGTCAAAGTTATCAGGGAGGCATTCATAGTTCCTGGATTCTTAATCAGCAACTGCCCCTGCTCTGGAATATATCTGAACAATCTAGAGACTACTTTAATTTATGACAGATGGCTGTGATCTCTAAGAGACCATACCAGGTGAGACTTGAGAAAGAAGATCTCCACTCCAGCCCCAGACCACTGACAATTAAGGTTTGTATCCCAGACCAAAAAAAAAGGTCAGGTCCTCATCTGGTTTAAATCAGCATAGATGCCTTCACACTTGATCTACATGGTTGACTCCCACTGAGAATCTGTCCCATAGCATTCAGTTACTGATTTACAAATATTTCAAGTTAATTAAGCCCAATTTGCCCATTACTTATATGGGCGTAACTTCTGCTGACTTTAATAGGGTTGTACTCTGTGTCCCTCTCCGATTTCAGGCTGAGTTTGCAAGGCTGGTATGTAGAAAAAATGATGCACCTGATCCTCAGCTAATATAAACTTTGGTGCTTCACTGACTTCAATAGAGCGAGGCCAATTTAATTCACTCAGGATCTGGCCCTCTAACTGTCACACTGGTATTTTCAAAGAAGCCCAAGGCAATTAGGCATCCAAACTCAATAGGAGTCCCTTAGGACTCTTGAAAAATCCCCAGCCTCAGTTCCTTCAGTTCTCAAGAATAAGACAATGAGGAGGGTAAAGAAAAATGAGGTAAAGGTAAAGCAGTGGCAGGAGGACATTACCTAAATGATCCCAAAACAAGAGAGAAGCCTGACCCTAAGTGAAAGACTGTGGTGAGAAGGAAGGAGACAGGGAAATATAAAAATACCTCAAACATTTAAAATTACGTTTACAGAAAAGGCTTTGAAGGCAAGATTTGGTTATTATAATACACAACTTGGACTGTATAATTTTGTTCTGATATCCATGATTTATGAAATAGCTCCTGACTTTACACCAAAATTAATATGATCATATGCAAATCACCAATAATAATTAATACTCAGCAACCACATATTGTCAGAGAGGGAATAAGAGCCAAAGGACCTTCGTGGTTGAAAATAGATAGGCACAAATGGAGCTTAGTGTGCTACAAGGTGGGCATATTTTGTCTAGTCCCTTCCCTCATCATTAACCTTCTTCATTTCTGCATGCTTCCTAAGGGTTTGGCAACACTTACAGTCTTTATAGGACTGTATTGAGGTGGACCCCCCCCCCCCCATCATGGACTTGAAAGGGTTAAAAGCCAGGTCGACACACTCACCCCACCTGGGCAGTAATTAGTTACTTGTCAGCCAGAAAGGGCGGGACTAAAGAAGGATCAGGTTATAGCCTATTTATAAGGTCCAGCTGTCTGATTAGTTGAGGGAATTCCGTTGGTAGAATCACAAGGAGTAGAGGAATTCCTGTGTGTACAAGAGAGCAGAGATTGCCAAGAGACTTAGTCTGAGGGCCCAGTGCTCAATACCAGAGCTGGGGGAGAAGACTTCAGAGTAGCTGAAGGAGAATGAAGACAGGGCTCATAGAAGGGTGGATTTTTGGAGAGATCCTGATTTCTAGTTTGAACTTTTGTTGCCCCAGATTCTTATGCAGATAGCATTTTGATTTACATTCCTTTCCAATAATTTTGCTCCAGCAATGTGTAATGCTTTTCAGTGCGTCTCTACAGCGAGTAACAGGAGATCCTACTATAGATAAATTCGGATACTTATTGGGGAAGTATCAATGCTGTTAAAGTCTGTTTTATTTTTCACTGTTTCTTAATAGTTGCAATTTCATAGTATTAATCAAGAACTTGGTCAACAGCAATCCAGGAATATTACATCTTTTATTTACCCATTGTGAAATAAATGCCATGGTCTCCAATCTTCCATTCAGTAGGACTCCTTGCATACCTTAAAAAAGTCATGTACATAAATTTGCAGGATTGAGGCCATGATGTATATCATTCTCCATAAATCTGACATTTCAATCCATATCTTTATAATATGCAGGCTCGATTATTGCAACTCTTATTTTCCCCTGTGACAAAGTTCCTCCTCTGCCTTGGTGGGTCCTGCGCTTCTTGGCAGATTTTGCTCGCCTCAGATGTTCACGGCAGCCCTCAATTTGGCCACTTCCGTGACTCAAATCTGCCTTCACTCAGTTAGCCTCAACATTGGCCAGCATGGAGAAAAGGAAGAAGAACAATCCCCGCAAAGTTTCAGCTGATCCACCTAGTGGATCAGGGAACAGGCCAGAGACCTTCCCCTCTGGTGGAACCCACAGTCCAGGTCAACTCCTCTGGTATCAAGTAGGGAGTTGGGGGGGTTGAGGGAACCAAGGCACACCCTCTGCTCCTGGTTCCAGCCCAGGGCCCTGTGGATTGCAGCTGTCTACAGTGGCTCCTGTAATAGCTGTGTGACAGCTACAACTCCCTGGGCTACTTCCCCATGGCCTCCTCCCAACACCTTCTTTATTCTCACCACAGGACCTTCCTCCTGATGTCTGATAATGCTTGTACTTCTCAGTCTTCCAGTAATACGCCTTCTCACTCTCAGCTCCTTGCACACCTCTTGCTCCCAGCTCCTCGCACACACACCACAAACTAAAGTGAGCTCCTTTTTAAACCCAGGTGCCCTAATTAGCCTGCCCATTTTTATTTATTCTAGCAGCTTCTTGATTGGCTGCAGGTGTTCTAATCAGCCTGTCTGCCTTAATTGTTTCCAGAAAGTTCTTGATTGTTCTGGACCCTTCCTTGTTAGCTTATCCAGGGAAAAGGGACCTGCTTAACCTGGGGCTAATATCTCTCCCATTTAATCACTCTCCTGTAGCCCTCTGGCCTGGGAGGAAGGAAGAAGGGAGAGGGCTGCTGCATCTGGGCTCTCCCTGCTGCTGTTGCTGTTCCTCCAGCCGCTCCCCCCTGGCTGGGCCAGACACCACCCCCTCCTTCTTGGCTACCTACTTGCTAGATGGCTGCTGGACCTCCCCCCACACACCACCCTCAGTTGCTGCTACTGCTCCATCTACAGCCCTTTGTGGGGCACCTGCTAGCCCACTCCCCAGAGGAGGGGAGTGAGGGACCCCCGCCCCAGCCAATGCTGCTGCTGACACCATCACCACCATCACCTGATAGGGGTAACCACCGGACTGCCACCTGGAGTTGCTGGAGCTGCTGCTGTGGAGCTTGCCGCCTAGAAGCTGCTGGAGCTTCAGGGAGGAGAACGAAGAGGACCACCTACCAGTGTGGGACCACGCAGAGGTTGGAGGGGGCCTTCCAACTGTGGACTGAGTAACTTTTGAACTGTGCTCTTGTGGTGGGGGTCTTGACAGTGTTTGTGGGGACACAGGGGTGTGGCGTGGAGCCCGGTCCATCTGTGTCCCCCCCACCCCCCAAACTCCACCACCACCACCATTGCCCTCTCCACCACCCCCACTGGCTGCTTACCATCTGCCTCAGCTCCTGCCTCTGGACTCAGCTGCTTGCTTGGCTTGCCATGCCCTTTTACCACCATTTGGGCCTGGAGCAGCAGCCAGCCTAAACAGGGACTCTATTTGTGCAAGAGCACATGGGCACACTGTCCCCTCCCTTGGACTGTCTCCCACACCACTACAGCAGTCTCCCCCTGCCGCCCTTTGCTTCACCCCCACCTTTTTTTCACCCCAGCCCCTCAGCAGCTTTAGTTTGTTTGCCCCGCCCCAGTCCTGAAGCTAGCCCCTTGGTGTCCCTGCCCCACTCCCAGCCTGGTACTCTCCCTCCCACTGTGCTCACCCCTTGCCCTGATTAGCCCCTTGCTCAGTGTGCCTATGCCCCCTCCCATGTGCTTGTGCCCCTCCCCATTTTAGTTTGAACCCCTTTTCACTGCACCCCACGACGCTGTTGTATTTCCCCTTCCCCTAGTGCAGCTAGAGAAGCCGGAATCCCACCCCATGTCGGTGACTGACCCCTAGTCCTTGATTGCCCCCCATCCAGCCCACCCCTTTTGGCGCCCTCCTACCCTGCCTGCAGCCGAGCAGGGAGGAGTGGGTGACCTGCTTCCCCTTTCCCCTTCACTCTTTGGTGTCTTCCCACTCGCTGCTCATTATTGCAGAGGACAAGGCGGGTGGGCCCTCTCCAACAGAACCAGCTGCCCCTCCCACACCTGCCCCTCCATCACTCCCCCAAGCCTCTACCTCAACCGCTGCTGCCAAACAACCTGCTACCACCCTCACTGGAGCACCAGCAGTGGTGGGCAATGGGATGACCTCCACTGCTGCCATGTCCTTCACCCCCTCAGATTCTGGGGGAGCCCCCTCAGCTGGCAGGAAGGGCCAGGGGAAGAAGAAGGGGAAGGGCTCCACCAAAAAGACCAGGCTCCACCAAAAAGACCAGGTCCTGCATGGCAGGGGCTGCCCAAAAAGACCAGGTCCTGCACCAGCCGTGGCATCCCTCCCTGCTGCTCCCTCCACCATCTCTGGGGGTGCCCCTCCCCCAGCCCCCAGAGCATATGTCCAGGTGGTGGCAGCCCCCCCGCCTGCTGCTACATCATGTCTCTTGCCCACCGCCTCTGCTACCATCTATAGCAGCCGGGGCCCCTTCCCCACCTTGACCAGGAAGCATGGTGTCTGTTGCCTTCTGGCGCCCGCCTTGCCCCACGTGGAGATCTACATGCGGGCATTGGCGAGGGTGGTGGGGCCCACGGCCATTGTGACAGCCTCCAAAATGTACGGAAAGGTCGTCTTCTTTTTAACATTGGAGGCCGCCGCCCAGCAGGCGGTGGAGAAGGGCCTGGCGGTGGGGGGGAGTGTTCGTCCCCCTGGAGCCGCTAGAGGACCTGGGCGTCCGCCTGGCCCTAACCTCCATCCCTCCCAATTTCACCCTATTACCGCCCTCTCTACCCTGGGGTAACCATTCCTGTTGTAAGCCCTCTCCCACTGGGCTGCAAAGATCCCACCCTCCATCACATTCTCTCGTTCCGCCAGCAAGCGCAGCTTCAACTGCCGCCAGTGGCGCATGACAGAGAGGATCTCAACGGGTCCTTCCTGGTCCTCTACCAGGGCGCCCGCTACCGGGTGCATTATTCAACGGGGGAGGGCCAGTGCTACATCTACCGAGTGATGGGGCATGTCTGGAGGGACTACCCAGGAGGGCATCCAGGCCCCCCGAGCCCTGGCAGGGCTCTGGTCCTGCCATCGGTGGCACCCCTGACTGCCCAGCGCCCGGAGTGTCCCCTCCTCCTTCCTAGCCCACCACTGCTCCCGCTCGGACCCAAGAGGCACCTCCCCCAGCATGCCCAGATGAGCAGGAGATCCCCGCCTCCGCTGCTTGCAATCTGGTGGGGCCTATGGAGAAGGGTGTGGTGGGGATACTGCTGGGCATAGGAGAGGGCCTGCACCAGGGAGAACCTTCCCTCCCTCATGCTGCCCCACCATTACCTCCCCGAGTCCCTGAGCCATCGCCTGTGCCCCATGACGTGAGCCCTGCTACCAGCCCCCAGATGATGTCATGGAGGGTTGGACCCTAGTACAGGGGAAGTGGGGCAAGCGGAAGGCTCAAGCTCTGCTCCTTCCCACCAATGCACAAGCCCCACCGAAAGACCAGTAAGGGGGGCACCAATGCCGAGCCTTCCACCTTGCCCCTGGGTGTATTCCATCCACCGGTGCCGGCTGAGGAAGATGTGGCAGCACCGGAGAGAAGTGCTGCCCCTCCACTGGAGTTCCTTCCTACGGAGGCCCCCCGATGGAGCCCTTTCTGCCCCATTAACATCTGGAGCCCCTATGAGCCCCGAGGAGAGTATCACTTCAGGCTCTGGCGGGGAGAACCCCAGGGTGGTGGAAGGAGATCTCCCTTCCACCTTGAGGAGATCAAGACCCTGGGTCTGACCCCGATCACCCAGCGGGAGGATGACCCTCTGCTAGTGGACCTTGATCTGAGCGACCTCAGCCCAGCCCCCCTTTCCCCATGCTCCCTCACCCTAACCGCTGCTTCCGCTTCTGCCCCCAAGGGTCCCCTGGGCTCCTCCATCTGCCTGGCAGCAGGTGGCACCCCGCTGATGGCCGCTGAGCCTACTGAGGTGAGGGCCAGTGCCACGTGGCCGGGACCCAAGTCCTATGGTATATCCCTTGTAGGTGTGGGGCAATCGACCTCCTTCCCACTCCCACTAGGGACTCCACTGCAGACTGTCCCCCCCAATACCGTGGCTGCCACACCAGCCATGGAGCCTGAGCCCAGCATCACAGAGGGCCCCCTTCCTAACCCCCAGATCCCTGAGCCTGACCAAGAGGGGCCACCTCTCCCCAACTCTGCTTCTGACCCTTGCCCTTCCCCTACTCTTGATCCCTGCCCTGCCCCTGATGCCAACCCCGTCCTTATCCCCTCCACCTCCCGTGATGCCATTGCCACCCCTGGGGCTGTCACTTCCTCTTTCTCAGAGGATAGCCCCCCAAGGGGCAGCCTTCGTATTTGCCTGTCCTCACCCACTAGGGGCTGCTATCTTCCCTTTGCTGCCCCGTACTGAGCTGGGGTTTGATGTGGGCCACGTGGTGCAGGCCCATCGGGTGCCACGTCAGGGGTCTGCCCCTTGTCTGCCCGTCTCGGTGGGCCACGGGGCTGTGTCAGAGGCTCCTCTGAAGGATAGCTGGGGCCAGTGACCCTGGCACCACCATATGTTGCGAGAAGAGCTGTGGGAGTTCCTTGAAGACATCTGTGGCTCTCGTAATAGCTTGCAGATCGCTTTCCAGCGATGGGGGGATTTTCATCAAATCCTCTGGGCTGTGAGGGCCCTCATGGGGGAGGGTAAAAGGACCAGGAAGCAGGCCGCCATGGCCTACCAGCGGGTCTGCAGCTTCCATGACTCCTTACTCACCTATGGGGTAGGTCACAGTATGCTGCATGGCCTGACGAGGGCCGCGAGCAACCCTGCCAGCAAGGATCCCCCCAGCCCTCCTCATGGCACCTACCATCTTTGCAACATTGAACACCTGGGGTTGTAGGATAGGTCTCCGCAGGAGCCAGGTGCTCTCCTTCCTTTGGGAGGGAGGTACTCTGTGGTTTTTCTGCAGGAGACACTTACGGATCCAGCCGCCAAAGACAGCTGGCAGCTGGAATGGGGGGAACGGGGTCTACTTTAGCCATCTCACAGACGTCAGGCCTGGAGCAGCTGTGTTTCTATCAGCAGGCGTCTGCCTTCCTTGGCACCTTGGATCCTAGCGAGTGCCTTCGTCCTGGGCAGGGACTTTAACAACACCCTCAAGGAGTGGAACCACTCGGGGACCTGGCAGTGCCTGGCCGCTGTGGAAATCCTCTGGGAGATGGTCAAACCTCACTCCCTGGTGGACATCTGGCATGACCACCACCCCAACAACATCTCGACGTTCACCTTCGTCCACATGGAGGCCCATCGGTCGCACCATTCCCGGTTAAAACGCACCTATTTATCACGTTTCCACCTCTCATGGGCCCACTCCTCCAGCATCTGGCCAGCCCCGTTCTCTAATAATTATTTTGCCATGAAGATGGCCTCTCTCTGCACACAGAGGCCAGGGCTGGCCTATTGGCATTTCAACAACAGCTTGTTGGCGGATGTGGGCTTTGTGGTCTCCTTCCAGGAGTTCTGGCTGGCCTGGCGAGGGCAGCGGCATGACTTTCCCTTGGTGCAGCGGTGGTGGGACCTGGGGAAGGTGCGTGCCCGGCTCTTCTGCTGTGACTACACCTGGGGCACCAGCCGACGGAGGGATGCGGTGATAGAACAGTTGGAACGGGAGGTCTTAGAGCTGGAGAGGCATCTGGCCATCAGCCCCAAGGATCCATCCCTCTGTGGAGCATGCCAGGAGAAGCGGGAGGAGCTCCGGACCCTCAAAGACCATTGGGCCTGGGGTGCCTTTGTTTGATCCCGCATCTGTCTCCTTTGGGAGATGTATTGTGGCTCCTGCTTCTTCTACACCCTGGAGAAAAGGAGGGGGGCCAACAAACACATCACCTGCCTTCTGGCAGAGGATGGCAGCTCCCTCATGGATCCATCGGAGATCCAGGGCCTTCTACACAGGCCTTTTCTCCCCGGACCTGACCAATCCTAATGCTTGCAGAGTGTTCTGGGATGAACTCCCTACTGTCAGCGTGAGTGACCGAGACTGGCTAGAGCTGCCTCTCACTCTGGCCGAGTTCTCAGAAGCCCTCCGCTGCATGCCCACCAATAAATTTCCTCCCCCTTTCGTGCAGGCAAGCTGTGCTCGCCTTATTGCCAAAGAAGGGTGACCTCCACAATCTACGAAATTGGCATCCCATCTCGCTCCTCAGCATGGACTACAAAGTCGTAGCAAAAGCCATCTCGCTGCACTTAGGGTCCATGCTGGTAGATGCGGTCCACCCAGACCAGACCTATACCAGCCCAGGCTGCACCATCTTTGACAACCTGTATCTGGTCTGGGACCTCTTGGAGCTCAGGTGTAGGGATGATCTGTCATTCACCCTCCTGTCCTTGGATCAGGAGAAGGCATTCAACATGGTGGACCATGGGTATCTCCTGAGCACTCTGCGAGCGTTTGGCTTCAGACCCCAGTTTGTGGGTTTTCTCCAGGTGCTGTATGCCTCCATAGAGTGTCTGGTCAGGCTCAACTGGACCCTGACCGAGCTGGTCAGCTTTGGGCGAGGAGTACGGCAGGGTGCCCCCTCTTGGGCCAGCTGTATGCTCTGGTGATCGAGCCCTTCCTCTGTCTCCTCCATAGGAGGTTGATGGGGTTGGTGCTGTGAGAGCCAGAGCTGCGGCTGGTCCTGTCGGCATACACCAATGATGTGCTCCTCATGGTCAAGGACCCGGGCTACTTGGCGAGGGTGGAAGCTTGCCAGGCCATCTATTCGGCAGCCTCCTCCGCCCGGGTCAACTGGGTCAAGAGCTCTGGCCTGGTGGTTGGGGATGGGTGGCAGGCGACCTCCCTCCCACCACGCTTCAGGCCAACCGGTGGAGTGAGGCTCCGCTGCGCTCTCTCGGCGTTTACCTTTCTGCCACGCATCCATCTCCGCCAGGAAACTGGCACGGTTTAGAGTGCAGGGTGACAGAGTGGCTCTGGAAATGGACAGGACTACTCTGGTGCCTCTCCCTTCGAGGGAGAGCACTGGTGCTCAGTCAATTAGTCCTGTCCATGCTCTGGTACTGGCTCAACACCCTGGTCCCTGCCCAGGGTTTTCTGGCCCACCTCTGGACTTCGTTTCTGGAGTTCTTCTGGACAGAGCTGCACTGGGTCTCTGCATGGGTTCTCCATCTACCCCTGGAGGAGGGAGGGCAGGGCCTGAAGTGTCTGCACACTCAGGTCCATGTCTTCCGCCTCCAGGTCCTGCAGAGGCTCCTTTATGGTGCAGGTAGTCCGGCATGTAGCATACTGGTGCATGCCTTCCTGCATTGCTTCCAAGGGCTCTGATATGACTGGCAGCTCCTTTATCTCCATCCGAGAGGTCTTCAGCGAGACATCTCTGGACAGCCAATCTTCTACCAAGACCTCCTCCGGACCTGGACATTTTTCTCAGCGACCTGGTCCATGGCGGCCACCATGGGGCAGATCTCCTCAAGGAGCCCCTGCTACACAACCCCCAGCTTCACATGCAGGTGGCGGAGTCCCCCTCGGTGCGCCAGAGATTGGTCCTGGCAGAAATTACAAGAATCAGAGACCTCCTGGAATATGACCAGGGAGACTGGCTGGATCCTCTGACGCTCGCTCAGCGCATGGGGCTCTCCAGAGCTCGTACTCCCTGGTGTGTACTTCAGGAGGTCAGGGCCGCTTTGCTGCCTGCTGCTCTGGTTTACCTTGACCGGGTCCTAAGAGAAGGCAGGCCCCACCCCCCTCCACCCCAGGCCCTCTGGACCTTTTCATTGTGCCTCTGCCCTGTGCACCCGACCAACCCCCACCCCCCCTTCACTGTGAGTCGGCTGCACGATTTGCAGCTGGTCCGCTTCCAGACTGCACCACAGAAACATCTATACATGCTCGTGCTCCACACCCTTCACATCCTCACCCTGGTGTTCTGCCCCGACACAAATGGCGGGACCTTCTGCCATCTCTAGTGAGGAGCCCCCCTGGGCCAGCCTATACTCCACCCTGGTCCCGAAGCCCTCCAGGGATATAAGTTGGAGGCTCCTTCAAGGGACCCTGAGCACAGGCGTGTACTTGGCGTGGTTCACCCCTTTCCCAGACACATGCCCCTTTCACCTAATGGTAGAAAAAATAAAAAATTATACATGCCATCTTCATTCCCCATGCCTCTCCAGAGGACAGAAACCTGGCACACATTTACTTAGTGCGCTAGGCTGCAGCCCCTATTCCAGCTCCTCTTAGACATTTTGTTAAGATTTTGATTGCACTTTCCCCCTCACCTTCTTATTTATGCACTCCCTATCCGTGGCCCCACAAAGTCATGGGACCTCCTGGTCAACCTCCTCCTGGCCCTGGCTAAAATGGCCATCTATAAAACCAGGGTGAGGAAGTTGGCTGATGGAGTCTCCTGTGACTGTGGGGCCAATTTCTGATCCTCCGTCCATTCACGTATCAGGGCAGAGTTCCTCTGGATGATGTCCACTGACTCCCTTGACCCCTTTGAGGAGCAGTGGGCTCTGTCTGGGGTTCTCTAGTGCTCAGTGTCCCTGTCTGGTTGCCTTCGTTTGACCCTTTGACTGAACTCCTGTCCCTGTTATTTCATTAGTTGTCTACTGTTCTCATTTGGCTTCCAGGCCCTCTGGATCCCCCTCTTAGGCTGGGTGGGGATCCTTTAGCAGTGGGCAGGCTAGATCCCAATAGGATCACTCTCTTGTCGCCATCTGGCCAGACACTGTCACACCCCAAAGACTTATATAAAGTTCAGTTTGTACGGTTTCCCATGTACAAAAGGCTATAGCACAGCTTATTACTAGGGCTAAGGAAGTTCAGTATATTGTCCGTGAGCTGGAGTTTCTACAGTGGTTGCCTGTAGTACTTCATATTGATTTTATCATTTTACTTGTGTTAGTTTCAACCCTTTCTATGTCTCTGACTTGATAAATCCCTACTGTCCGTCTCAGCCCTAAGTATGTGGGATTGTTAAATGTTCCACCATCCCATTCTAAAGTCAGTTGGGGCAAGGGATTTTTATTCCCCATTATACACCTCCACACTTCTACAATAGGAGTCTTTCATTGTCAAGAAATCAGAGTCTGTCTCTTGCTACGGAATGACTAAAATCCAGTATAGTGAGAGTGGCTTTTGGCTGAGTGTTTGTTTAGCCTCCTGTTTGTTATGTTATTATCTATCACAAAGGACTGTGAGACACCCATATGAATAGCACTATATAAATACTTCTGTTGTTCTTGAACCAGGATGAGACTCCATGGTGCTGAGCCAGGGTAACCAAGAGCTTTTATACTCTAGTACCTGCAAAGTCACATTTCTGTACGGTAGACTTCTAAATGATTCATAGTTACTTGTCCCCTGGAAAGTAACTGGCTGTGGGGAGAAAGCAGCCCTTAAATTAAATAAACAGATGCTCGTGAACTATTTTCCAGTTTTTTAGCTTCTCCAGGTCTAAACAGTTCAGCTTAATTTCCAGAGCTTGAACAAAATAAAAAATACTTTTTAGCATAGGAATATCTTAAAACATTCACAGTGAATAATTTTTCTACTACAATAATATGTTGTTTTAGCATTTCAGTTTCCATATGGATTTAGGTTTGGGCTTTGTACTAACCTGAGCAGAACGAATACTACTGAATAATGGCTGGCACGAACCAAATAACTAAAGTCAGATGTGTCTTAGAATCATAGAATCATAGAATATCAGGGTTGGAAGGGACCCCAGAAGGTCATCTAGTCCAACCCCCTGCTCAACGCAGGGCCAATTCCCAGTTAAATCATCCCAGCCAGGGCTTTGTCAAGCCTGACCTTAAAAACCTCTAAGGAAGGAGATTCTACCACCTCCCTAGGTAACGCATTCCAGTGTTTCACCACCCTCTTAGTGAAAAAAGTTTTTCCTAATATCCAATCTAAACCTCCCCCACTGCAACTTGAGACCATTACTCCTCGTTCTGTCATCTGCTACCATTGAGAACAGTCTAGAGCCATCCTCTTTGGAACCCCCTTTCAGGTAGTTGAAAGCAGCTATCAAATCCCCCCTCATTCTTCTCTTCTGCAGGCTAAACAATCCCAGCTCCCTCAGCCTCTCCTCATAACTCATGTGTTCCAGTCCCCTAAGCATTTTTGTTGCCCTTCGCTGGACTCTCTCCAATTTATCCACATCCTTCTTGTAGTGTGGGGCCCAAAACTGGACACAGTACTCCAGATGAGGCCTCACCAATGTCGAATAGAGGGGAACGATCACGTCCCTCGATCTGCTCGCTATGCCCCTACTTATACATCCCAAAATGCCATTGGCCTTCTTGGCAACAAGGGCACACTGCTGACTCATATCCAGCTTCTCGTCCACTGTCACCCCTAGGTCCTTTTCCGCAGAACTGCTGCCTAGCCATTCGGTCCCTAGTCTGTAGCTGTGCATTGGGTTCTTCCGTCCTAAGTGCAGGACCCTGCACTTATCCTTATTGAACCTCATCAGATTCCTTTTGGCCCAATCTTCCAATTGGTCTAGGTCCTTCTGTATCCTATCCCTCCCCTCCAGCGTATCTACCACTCCTCCCAGTTTAGTATCATCCGCAAATTTGCTGAGAGTGCAATCCACACCATCCTCCAGATCATTTATGAAGATATTGAATAAAACCGGCCCCAGGACCGACCCTTGGGGCACTCCACTTGATACCGGCTGCCAACTAGACATGGAGCCATTGATCACTACCCGTTGAGCCCGACAATCTAGCCAGCTTTCTACCCACCTTATAGTGCATTCATCCAGCCCATACTTCCTTAACTTGCTGACAAGAATACTATGGGAGACCGTGTCAAAAGCTTTGCTAAAGTCAAGAAACAATACATCCACTGCTTTCCCTTCATCCACAGAACCAGTAATCTCATCATAAAAGGCGATTAGATTAGTCAGGCATGACCTTCCCTTGGTGAATCCATGCTGGCTGTTCCTGATCACTTTCCTCTCATGCAAGTGCTTCAGGATTGATTCTTTGAGGACCTGCTCCATGATTTTTCCAGGGACTGAGGTGAGGCTGACTGGCCTGTAGTTCCCAGGATCTTCCTTCTTTCCTTTTTTAAAGATTGGCACTACATTCGCCTTTTTCCAGTCATCCGGGACTTCCCCGGTTCGCCACGAGTTTTCAAAGATAATGGCCAGTGGCTCTGCAATCACAGCCGCCAATTCCTTCAGCACTCTCGGATGCAACTCGTCCGGCCCCATGGACTTGTGCACGTCCAGCTTTTCTAAATAGTCCCTAACCGCCTCTATCTCCACAGAGGGCTGGCCATTTGTTCCGCATTTTGTGATGCCCAGCGCAGCAGTCTGGGAGCTGACCTTGTTAGTGAAAACAGAGGCAAAAAAAGCATTGAGTACATTAGCTTTTTCCACATCCTCTGTCACTAGGTTGCCTCCCTCATTCAGTAAGGGGCCCACACATTCCTTGGCTTTCTTCTTGTTGCCAACATACCTGAAGAAACCCTTCTTGTTACTCTTGACATCTCTGGCTAGCTGCAGCTCCAGGTGCGATTTGGCCCTCCTGATAACATTCCTACATGCCCGAGCAATATTTTTATACTCTTCCCTGGTCATATGTCCAACCTTCCACTTCTTGTAAGCTTCTTTTTTATGTTTAAGATCCGCTAGGATTTCACCATTAAGCCAAGCTGGTCGCCTGCCATATTTACTATTCTTTCGATTCGTCTTCTTGTATTAATTTTCAGTGAATGGGGTTGCAATTAGTATTATTGATACAAATGTTTCTGCAAGGCAAGTTTCAAAGCTGCATGCTAAGAATTCACAGAACCCAAATTTAAATTTACAGGTGTGAGTGTTGCATACCCTTCCAAGTGGATGCCTGCGATAATAAGTATCTGACCAATCACAACAAATTTGCCCAGCTTGACTCTCAAACAGTGACAGACAACTGTGTACACCAGTGGTTCTCAAACTTTTCTACTGGTGACCCCTTTCACATAGTAAGCCTCTGAGTGCAACCCCCCCTTATAAATTAGAAACACACTAACACCATTATAAATGCTGGAGGAAAAGCGATGTTTTGGGTGGAGGCTGACAGCTCACAACTCCCCAAGTAATAACCTCACGACCCACCGATGGGTCCCGACCCCCAGTTTGAGAACCCCTGGTGTACACCAATAGATAATCTTGGGGTCGAGGGTTGCATTTAAAAAAAAAAGTTGAATAAATGAATTATTATATTTAGTATTTATTTTGTTCATATCACTTCTGTAACATTCATGGGAGGACACAGACTTGAATAATTGTGAAAAGCTTACAATTTAAGGGCCACTAATGCTAAAAGATAACAGCACTTACAGCCTTTTTGTTGGGCAGTCACTACACAGCACATAGAACTGATCGGGTCTGACGCAATAGTCAGTGATCAGCAGTTTAGCACATGCACACTAGACCCGAATGTGATATTGTTGCAGTGTTTATTGGTGTTCATTGAGTGGGGCCCTCATCATTTGGCTTTTCACATATCCCCCTACATAGCCTATGTCTGAGTGCCTTCGTGCCTTGCTGTAGAGCTTAGCTTTTTCTTCCTGTTTGGAAAGGGGAGGAAAATTTTGAGGATTGTTAATGGTTAGAAAAAGAAGAGTGTTTCAACTTCTAATTTGTATAGTTTGCTATTTGGCGGTTACATGGGGTAGAAATGCTGCAGTTTAGTCATAATGAAACATTTGTGTTTTAAGTTACGTTAAGGGCTCCTCGAACAAATAGATGGGTTATTGTGTATGAAATCAAAATTAACTAATTAAATTTTAGTACATTCTGGAAAACACTGTGTATTTAACCTGAGAACAGTTTCTTTCTTTTTATTTTTTGCAAGAATCACAGTTTAGTTTAAAAAAAATCAGTAATTTTAAATGTTAATGGCATGTATCCAACATAAGCGCTTTACTTGAACACAGTACGCAGTTATCAAATACATGGCTAAGGGGATTATATGTTAAATTGACAATTCCTCAATTTGGAATAGAATTTCTGTTCAGTGCATGGAAAATGAACAGATCAATAATAAGCATTATACACCTTGATATGATCCACTCTGCTAAAAATTTACCTCACTGTCTGGAGGACATTAACCACATCACAGTCAAGTTTTATCTGAAAATATATGCACTCTTGCAATAACAGTCACCTCTCTTTTTGCATACATAGTTTGGCTCCCAAGAGCATCTTCCTCTGTGCACAGAATACAGAACTATCTTTTGTGCAAGTAAAAGAAATGAAAGTGACTGTACTGAAGGTTCTCCTATGAGAAATTCCGCATGATTTTGCTTCAAACTGATTCAACAAACCCTCAAGCTACATAATGTGGAAATGTTGAAAAGAAAAGGGGGACAAAATAAACAGGTTACCCAGTGCTCCAGGGTGTTTTGATTCCAGGGTGAACTGTTTTCCTCTTGCTGCCACTCTTGAAAGAAGAATCTGGATACTGTATTGTATAACCATATCATGCAGTTTACTACAAATGAGACTTTTTTCTTTTGAAAAGTAAGGTATTTTTATTACTTTATTAAGTTTTGTCCATTAAAAGGAGCTATATTGTGGGCTGAACCTGGTAGACTGACTCATTTCAATAGTGAAATTGGATTCAAGAGAAGTAGAACTGAGTGAATAACCTCAGAGTGTGTGTGTGTGTGTGTGTTCATTCAGTAGCTGAACCAAATAATAAACAAACAAATAATTCAGGAACCCAAAATGACTTTTTTTTTTCAAATTGTTAAGTGAAATGAAAGTAAAAAAAATTGATTTCAGATGAAACGAAGCATTTCGTTTGACCCATAGTTCAATGTTTGGCTTCAAGGTTTTTTAAAAAGTTTGACTTGAGAGAAATTCCCACATGAAACAGTGTTCGAAATGGAAAGTCAAAATACTTTGTTATGGTTTTATAGGTGCCACAATGAACCATTTCCACATTTTGGATTTTTTTCCTACTGAAACAATTTTGTAATGATTATGATAACCATCTCGGTAGACACACCAATGAATTATTAGGTATATATCCAACCCAGGGGATCCCTGGGAAATCTATGCACTTCCTGTGCCCTCTATCAGTTGGCATCAAGAAGTCTTTTGATCACAGGTGGCTCTTTAATCTGGCAGAAAAGGTATAACAAAATCCAGAATTTGGAAGCTGAAGGTAGACAAATAAGGTGTGAATTTTAATTGAGAGTAATTAATCATTTGAACAACTCATCTATGAATGAGGTGGACTCCATTACTTGAAATATTTAACTCAAGTCTGGATTTCTTTCAGAAAGGTATATTATAGCTCTAGCAGACATCCTGCGCTTCATGCAGAAATTACTGGATGGGGTTATGTGGCCCGGATCATGGAAGAGGTTGGACTGCATGATTGTGGTGGATCCTTCTAGCCTTAAAATCTATACATCTCAAAACAGTTACTTGCTGTAACTTCAAAATGCCACTCATTCTTTGAGATTAATTTTAGATTCTTCCATGTTGACTGTAGTGCTGGAAGCTTTCATTGTTGACACTGTCAAAGCAGTGTCAAAATGTAAATAGTAGTTCAAAGTGCTCAAGGTATAAAGAAATACCATTTACTTGTCATCTATTATTCTTTCTTCTCCACTCCCAGTTACAGATTATGATTACCTTCTGCCTTCCCAACTGTAAAATCTACCCAATTCCCTACCTTCCAAGTAACAAATAATGTTTCCATTTTTTTTAGTTAAAGAGCAAATATTTTCTCTGGTTGATTTTTTGCTAATATGTTTCAGATATAAAAGGCATGAACATCCAGGATAATTAACATCTGCAAACAGGTAAAGCCAGAGGTAATATTTGTAATATTTTTATGTTTTCCAGGTTCTCCCCACACATATGCGGATAACTTTTTTGAAAAAAATTAACTCTCTCTCTCTGTATATATTTTTTCAAATGTTCATAATTTTTTCAAAAGAGTGAAATTTGGATGTGTGACATAAGCTCAAGTGTCTCACTACTGTGTTAGCAGTTCTTGTCAGGACTGACATACTCACTACACATAACAGTGTTGTCATAATCTGTATCTAAAAGGTGTCATGTAAAATATCGTAAATCTAATAACTTACTGATCTTGTATAGTCTAGTGTGATATGAGGACACAGAGTTATGGATATCTGCTAGGATTATAGTCTTAAAACGTGTTTGGCAAGCAATGCTTAAGCATAATTTGGCCTACACAAAGGAATATGTATTTGTTTGTCTGTGCAGCCTGGCCATCAGGCAGAGTCAACGAAGGTCAATTTATATGTAAGGTAAACAAAGCTAACAAGCAGAAGAGAGGACAGCGTGGCAGCTATACCCCAGCAGAAAAAGAAAATCTTTATCTGGGCTATAAAGACAGGGGATCTGAACCTCAAATGATAAACAATTGAATCAACTGACTATATGCAATATTAGTGTATTATAAAACGGTATCCTGTAAGGACTCTTCTGAAAGCTAACGACACACTGCTGATTAATAGAATTTGAAATGTATGTATTAACACTATATAAGAAATTATGAGTACTCACTAATATTATGCTTAAATGTCCATGACTAAAAGCTGTTTAAACAAGGCAGGGAATGGGGTATAGATAAGAGGTTGTCTTCCATACAGGAGAAAAGGCAGCTATCTACCTGTCTCCTATGTAAATTTAGCAAGGTATGACCAAAAACAATGGAAGTCCCTTTTACATATGAATCATCAGGGAGATGGTGGTCCAAAAGAGGGCTGGACAATTCAGAGCAGATGGTTTTGGGGAACTTCAGGACTGGGAGTCTGTTGGAATTTCTTTGCTAGTAGTCATCACTGCTAGTGGAGACGAGAGTACGGCTGTGGTGTAACAAGCAGGGTGCTGGAGTCAGAGTTGCTGAACCAGAGCTACTAATCACACAGACACTTAGTATATGCTTGGAATGTCCAGAAAAGGGATTTACAGTGGAGCACCCAGGGTTACAAGGCAGCCAGTGACAATCTCTCACTGCTCTGGATTGCACTCCAAAATGTGACAGGATGGCATTCTCCCCCCACAAAGTGTCTTTACCTTTTTTCTACCAAGTCTAAAAAATATACTGTCCCACCACAAATGCTGAACTGTCAATCTATCTCAGTTATGGGTATATGCCCTTATCCACCGAGGCAGTCCAATTGCTGAAGTAGGGAAAAGAAGACCTCATGTAAGCCAGTCAGGTATGTTATCTACCATGGGCATGGTTGTAGCCTTCTTTTCATTTTTTAATTACACTTTTGAGGTGCCAAAAGCTAACACCAAACCTGTACTTGACATCTTGCTTCATATGAAGACTTATCAGTGTCAGCAGTAGCAGGTTCTTTGCTGGATATGGGAGAATAACTGGCTCACTGAAAATGGAAGGCTGTCCCCCACACGCTCCAACACAACTGTTGGCATCAATGTTAATGGTTATGCTTCAGCAGGTTGCAGAAACATACTTTAGTGTGCTGAAGTTGTCAATGGGATAGAGTAGCACTTCCATGAGGACCAGGGGTGAAAGTAAGTTAGAGGACTTACCGGTACGCCAGACTCCTGAGCAGGGGGCGTGGCCTCAACCGGAAGAGACGTGGCCTTAACCGGAAGAGGCAGGGCCTTAAATGCCCGGGCCCTTTAAATCTTGATTTAAAGGGCCAGGGCTCCAGCTGCGGTAGTGGCGTCTGGGGCCCTTTAAATCACCCCTGAGCTACCAGAGGTTCCTTTAAATCACTGAGGAGCCCTGGGGGGTGCCTGGCTGCCTCTGCTACCCCGGGGCTCTGGGCTCTGGCAGAGCTTTAAAGGGCCTGGGGCTCCGCTGCGGTAGTGGCTGCTGGAGCCCCGAGCCCTTTAAATCCCCACCTGAGCCCTGCTGCCCGAGCCCTGGAGTAGTGGCGGCCGGGCTCTGTCAGGGATTTAAAGGCTCCTGGGCTCCAGCTGCTGCTACTGCCCAGGGCGTTGGCAGCAGGGCTCCGGCGGGGATTTAAAGGCCCAGGGTGGTAGTGGTGGCTGGAGCTCCGGGGCTCTTTAAATCCCTTCCAGAGTCCCCCCACCTCTACCCCAGGGCTCGGGCAGCAGGGCTCAAACGGAGATATAAAGGGCCCTGGTGTGGTAGCAGGGCCTAGAGCTCAGGGGCCCTTTAAATCCCCGCCAGAGCCCCGCTGCCACTACCCCAGGGCTCGGGCAGCAGGGCTCAGGTGGAGATTTAAAGGGCTTGGAGCTCCAGTAGCCACTACCTTTAATTCTGCTCTTTAATTTTTAGTAATGCTCTTTAATTCTGCTCCGGAATCCCGCCGCCACTACCCCAGGGCTCAGGCAGCAGGGCTCAGACGGGGATTTAAAAGGCCGGGGCTGTAGCGGCAGCTGGAGCTCCGGGGCCCTTTAAATTCCCGCCTGAGCCCTGCTGCCAGAACCCTGGGGTCGCCTGGCGGGGATTTAAAGGGCCAGGGCGGTAGCGGGGGCTGGAGCTTCGGGGCTGTTTAAATCCCCGCCAAAGCCCCACCGCCTCTACCCCAAGGCTTCGGCAGCAGTGCTCAGGTGGAGATTTAAAGGGCCGCAGCGGTAGCTGTGGCTGGAGCTCAGGGGCCCTTTAAATCCCTGCTGCAGCCCCGCCGCCACTACCCCAGGGCTTTAAACTGCCCTCTAGGAAAGCCGGTCCTGGTACGGTGCACCTGCTCTTACCGGTACGGTATGGCGTGGAAGGTCCCATTCCTATCCAACTACTGTGGCCCCTATTGTACCTTTAACAGAGACTGTATTAGGATCAGTATGGAAGCACAACACCTCAGAGAGAGCTCCAGGATTCGTTGTGGTTGATGCAAACACTTCATTGGCTTCCTGGACCTTTGGGGAGGAGAGGGGAAGAGCAGATTCTGTGCCACTCTTACAGAGAATCATCTACTCACCCTGCACCAAGCCAATTCTGGCTGCCAGAACACTCTGGAGAAGAAGCAAGTAGTAGAATTAACACTGTCTGGAGCAGTCCTGTGTTCCGGAGAGATTTAGAACCCACATTCCATCTGCCTATTGTAAGGGTGCCAGAAGTGCCCTTTCTCCTTTCACCCCCCAAGCAATGGAGCAAAGTCAGATATCATCTTGTCCTGCATGTACAACTCTAAAGTATATAGCAGCTCCTGTCAGCAGTTGACACTTCAGGTGTTGTATAATGCCAGATTTAAAAAAAAAAAAAAAAAAACTTTTAATTTCTATGCACAGCTAAATGAACCTCACTCCTAAATGAAGGGGCTGCTTAACATGAATTAAGGTGTAGCCAAATTTGGCCCTTGGTGATTTTTTTCTTTTAATGTGGCCTTTCCTTGTTCTACTTCCCAACAAAAATAAGTTCTCCGTTTCATTATATTAATGGAAATGACATATTAAAGCTTTCATATTCAGCATAGAAATCTCTGCTTAAATGTGAATTCTAGAACACAAGTTTAGGCATCTTCACTGTTAGTCCCAATTCAAAATTCTCACTTCCTCTCCCTAATCACTTCATTAAGCATGGAGCTCTGCTTCAGCTCCCCCATTCAGTGCCATCCTGAATCATGACCTAGTGTCTATCCATACTACTCTTTTTCTAATACTCCTCTTATCAAATCCCTTCTCTCCAATATGAATTGCCTTCAGCACTGCTCAGCTTTACAAACACCCCCATCTTGTGCTCATTGGGAGCTATCAATCTCTCCAATTTGTCTGATTCTCTCCATTCTCCACTTGCTTTCCTCTCCTCTGTCAACTCCATGGTGGCCAGTTATAGCCTCACTCTTTCTCTTGTGATTGTATAGAATAAAAATGTAGCAAACATTTCCCAGATGGTAATAGGAAGGGGTTAGAAGAAGTAGGATAATGGACATTTTGGTCTGTCTCTTTATTTTCCCCTAATCCTCTTATTTCACTTTTTCTAGCATACCCCTTACCCTCATTTTTGTCCAGGTCTCTGATGTTTTTGTCACTTTACTCCATAAGATAGTGTGTCAATTTACTCACTTTTCTAATATCCTGTACATTAAATTTTTCCTTGCGGCACACATTTTCGTATGAGCCTAATGCCAGTCTAGGCATGCAAATCTCTTGACACTCACGCCCCATTTAGGAATATATGCACACATATAGGTAATCACATGCACAGCCCCAACTTGTAAGCATGTCAAAGGAGATTTGTCTGCTTACATTAAGCAGACATATATAGGAACTAATCAGTTCCAAGGTTTGTATCTTTTCCCATGCATTCCAATGTGATGTTAGATTTGAAAACGTATATTTCAAGATTAGGGCTCCCATTGTATCATTAACAAAGATGCAGTCCCGTCCCCATCCCCCCCACAAATTTATTAGCATCACCAAACGCTAATCAGCTAGAAATCTATTGTTAAAATGAGCTGGCATGAACAGTCCCCTAAACAGGAAGAAGTCCATGAAGAATGGCTTGTCATCTAGTGGAAGCCAATAGTTATGCACTCAGGAATGACCTTAGCATGTTAATCCGTTTTCAGGGACAGCTAAACAGTCACCTCTCTGGGAGTCCTCGAAGGCTGACCCATTTAATTTTCTGCCCGGGAAGGCATCTCAGTATTCTGCCTTCTCTTCCAGACAAAAGTGAATAGTCACTTGCCTGGGAGGCACGATAGCAAGTCTGATAAATTGCCTCGTAAGTTGACCCAAACCAATACCTGTCTGGAAGGCACTATCTTGCTGTCAACCTAATTATTAAGCAGACTTTAACTGTTACTTATCCTAAGATGTTTATTATAAACTACATCTAAAAGCAACTGCTTGTAATTTGGAGTCATAATTCACATTTAAGTTTTAAAAAAGTAGCAGGGGCTTATCCTTCAACAACCAGAAATGTTAGTCCCAAGCATATAAAAATACACTGAATCACTAAAATAATAAGAATTCTTATTCTCTTTTCCTTGTACTGTGGTAATTGTCTAATAATCTCTAAGCTGGAAAGTCTGAAAAAAATAAAGTGGTTCAGATTTCAGGTTTTAAAGGGCATTCTGAGGCTTCTTTCAAGTTTATAAAGTCCTTTGTGATCCTCAGATGAAAGATGCTACAGAAATGCAAAGTGTTATTGTTATTATTTATTATTTCTTACATTTGTTTCTGGACCACCAATCTTCACTAGGACTTTGATTCTTGATAGCAAAAGTCATCGACCTAACATCTGTGATTTCCAGCAGGCTGAACATTATCAATGGTCAAAAAAGAACATAAAGGTGCATTTGATGGTAGAAAACATTTGTAAGGGATTATCACAAATAACGAGATGATTGAAATGGATGGGGAAAACACACAAGTAAAGAAAAGGTCTGGGACTAATAGTAGGGGAGAACATAAAAAAGATTAGACTCAGAAAACTCATTAGTCTTTAGAATGTTTCAAAAAGGACAAAATTAATTGAGAGAATAATTAATTCCTTAATAAATGTATTTTCAAGTATATTTTCATTCAATGCAGGAGAACATACATTTACAAAAAAGAATAGCAGAAAAAAATAGTAATAAAAATAGCAAAAACTGCTACAGTCAACCTCTACTGTGTCTTTGAGGCATGACTTGAAGTGCACTGGTGGCTCCAGCTTTATTATGCTTGGAGACCTGATGTGCCTCAAAAGACCATTTAAGGACAATTTCTTCCCCGGGCTTACTTTGGGGCTGCCATCCACTGTGGATGTGTGCCAGCGGGACTGGCTACGAGAAATTGAACAGAACAGCCCAAAAACTTAAAACATATGTTGACACTTTATGTTTTCTGACAGTCTGATCTTTTCATAGTAACACTCAGGGATTTTTGCCTAGCTATTTTCTTCTGATTTCCATGTTGTAACTGTGTTATATTAAAATAAAAAAAAATCAAGATTAAAATATCACTCTCATATATGATGCATCAGACATCAAAATACCTATGAACATATACTAGAATGTGTAGTAGGGGGAATTATACACATGATGACATATCCAACCTTCAGAATAAAGGATTTATTTTCAAGGTTATGGACATGAATATCATTAAGGCATAGAACAGGCAGCAAGAAATTGCATATGAAATCAGAGAACAGATGAGAGAGGTCTGGCCCACAGTAGAGAAAAATGGACATGACAGCAGAGCAGAAAGACATCTCAAAGAGAGAAAAGGGAGGCTTTATGAAGAGTAAAACTTTTATATATAGTATGGGACACTGTACTTGATCTGCAGTTAATTTCACCAACTGCAGAGAAGAACATTGTCAGTAGAGGAACTCTAATCACTCCATTTCTTCTAACAGTTAATTTTTTCAGTGGAAGAGAAGGGACATAGTCATTCTATGATAATGAATATTGCAGACTAATGCTAGATTAATTTGTATAACAATTCCATTGCCCTCCATATGCTGCTAGTGATATACAGCTATTAATGTCAATGACATTTCCAAAACTGGATATATGCAGCTTAATTCAGCTAAGGGGGTTATTGGCTTATGGGCGGTCCCTTAACTCTTTCTCTACCATGTGATTTTTGTTTCACATTATCACTGCTATGGTGAGTTAAGATTTATGGGCCAGATCTTCAGCGGGGTGTAAACTGGTGTAGTTCCACTGAAGTCACTATTGCCTGGCCCTACATGTGCTAAATCCATTATCTTTACAAACTGAGCTCAAATTCAGCATAAATGGGTTTAAACAAGTACATTCTATTTTTTGCAAAAGGAAGTGACAATGTACATAATTGTGCGTCCAAAACTGTGTGTACAAAAATGATGGCTGGACTGACAATGAGACCCTTCAAGTGAGGGAAACTGGTAAAGAACATACATTATCTTGTTGCTGGTCTCCATTAGTATTTTCTCTTGGTTAGATTCTCTCTCTCCTTTCCAGTTCAGTTTTGAGGTAAAAAGAAAAGGAGTACTTGTGGCACCTTAGAGACTAACCAATTTATTTGAGCATAAGCTTTCATGAGCTACAGCTCACTTCATCGGATGCATATCACGAAAGCTTATGCTCAAATAAATTGGTTAGTCTCTAAGGTGCCACAAGTCCTCCTTTTCTTTTTGTGAATACAGACTAACATGGCTGTTACTCTGAGTTTTGAGGTATTAGCACATGTTATCTTATGGATAAATTAACATTTCCTAACACAGATTTTAAAAATATATTCCTAAGCTTTCTATACTCCTCACTCACCTTCTCAGGATCTGGGCATAAGCAGGGTTTTAAAAAACACAGAGTCTTACAGTTTGGGTAGCATCATGGTTATGGGGATGATTATACCTCTGTCCCCTTTCTGTGCACCTCTCCTTTGGTCTCCAGACTCATGCCTTTACCTGTGTGGTGGAATCTCATAAGTCTTCCTGTCATAAATATAAAGGGAAGGGTAAACACCTTTAAAATCCCTCCTGGCCAGAGGAAAAACCCTTTCACCTGTAAAGGGTTAAGAAGCTAGGATAACCTCGCTGGCACCTGACCACAATGACGAATGAGGAGACAAGATACTTTCAAAAGCTGGGGGGAGGAAGAAACAAAGCCTCTCTCTCTCTCTGTCTGTTTGTTGCTTTTGCCGGGGACAGAAAAGGAATGGAGTCTTAGAAATTAGTAAGTAATCTAGCTAGATATGCGTTAGATTCTGATTTCTTTAAATGGCTGAGAGAATAAGCTGTGCTGAATGGAATGGATATTCCTGTTTTGTGTCTTTTTGTAACTTAAGGTTTTGCCTAGAGGGATTCTCTATGTTTTGAATCTAATTACCCCGTAAAGTATTTACCATCCTGATTTTACAGAGGTGATTCTTTTTACTTTTTCTTCTATTAAAGTTCTTCTTTTAAGAAACTGAATGCTTTTTTCATTGTTCTTAAGATCCAAGGGTTTGGGTCCGTGGTCTCCTATGCAAATTGGTGAGGATTTTTACCAAACTTTCCCCAGGAAGTGGGGTGCAAGGGTTGGGAGGATTTTGGGGGGAAAGACATTTCCAAACGGACTCGTTCCCAGTAACCAGTGTTAGACATTTGGTGGTGGCAGCGAAAGTCCAAGGGCAAAAGGTAAAATAGTTTGTACCTTGGGGAAGTTTTAACCTAAGTTTTAACCAGTAAAAATAATCTTAGGAGGTTTTCATGCAGGTCCCCACATCTGTACCCTAGAGTTCAGAGTGGGGAAGGAACCTTGACACTCCCACTCTTAGACTAGGCTCTCTGGATTCATTGCCTCATTTATGCCAAGCACTGTATTACTGTGCAGGTCTGACTGGACCCCTGTATCCTTTTCCTTTGGGATCCTGTGACCAATGCCATGGGATTGTCTACATGACTGGTTTACTAGGCACTAACTTTAGTTTGTGCACATTAAAATGATCTGTGAACACATGATGCAATTCTTAAAGTGCACTGATTTACCAGTTATGCGTTTTTTATAATCCACTTTGAAAGTGTATTATGGTCAATGCATATTGAGTTAGTGCAGACTAATGTTTGTGTGATGTGTGCATGCATTGCTAGTTTAGTCAAGGCCTTAGTGGCCTGCAGCTTTTTTAAGGCAAGTATGTTTATTAACATATGAAAGCATTAGAAAAAATATTTCAAAACAACAAACAGCTTACAAGCATGTTTAGACACATGAAGTCTTGCTTCACTAAAGCTAAGTCAGAAGGACTTGCAAGAAAAGACCCAACTAATATTATTCTAGGAAGCCCAGGGGCTCTTGGGACCCAGACCATGTCTCTGTTTTCCTTCCAAAGTGTGTATCTTTGAGGTAAAACTGCCTATTTTCAAAGCCCACCCTTCATGTTTGTAATTAAGCCTAATTGCTGAATTGTTTAATGGCCTCTGTTATAAGGCCTAAGTATGAAATCTTCCTTTTTCCTGAGATTATTATTCTTTCTCAGCCTGCCAGCCAAATCATCTAGGAGAATGCCCCGTGATAGTTGTTTGGAAGTTAAAGCCCATGAAGCCGGATGTGGTCAGCTAGCTGTAGAGCACCAATTTCAGCACACAGAAAACCTTCTTGTGACCCACATGTTCAAACCAGTGATGTTGAGCCCTGATGAGCATTCTCTCAATGCCAGAGATTTGGAACCTCTCAAGAAATCAGTGTTGGGGATCCTGTCCAGCCATGTGATGTTGTGGATGGATCTTGGGCAGTGAAGGTGGAAGCTCTCAGGCTGTTTGTGACATTGGTACAGCATCCATGTCTTTCAGCCTTAGGGGAGTGAGAAGACTACAACAGCGCAGTAGATTTTTATCTTGAGCCTGAGGCAGATTTCATGTTCCCTCCTGAGCCTGTGGGTGAGCCTGCCAAAGGTCAAGCTGTCCTTCACCACATGCTGAATGATCTCCTCCTCCAACACAGCATTGCTGGAAAATATGCTACCCAGGAGCAGAATTTCCTGACCGAGATGGGGGTGGAGGGTGTTGTCAACTGTGATGATGGGATCATGGTGCTGGCTGGAACATGGCCTCCATCTTTTTTAGGCTCACTGTGAAACTGAAGCATTTTGAGTCATAGGCAAAGTGGTTTACCTGGGCTGCCGGCAGGGGGCATGGGGGTAGGGGAGGGAGAGTGAGAAGACCTGTGTGGCTTTCACCCGTTCTAAGCAGATAACTGGGAGCGGGGTGGGGCAGCCCTCCCGGAGCCTGTGGGGCAGCCAGGCTCCTGGCAAGTAATTGCCAGTGGAGCTGAGACATCAAGCAATCAGCTTCCCATAATGCCCCTCTTAGGCCAATGGAAGCGCTCCTGGTGAGGACATATACCACTGACCCAAGGAGGGTACTGTGGACATGCAACACCACAGTAATTACTGAAGTGGCTGTTTGTAGTGTAGACATACACTTAGTACGTGTTTGATTGCCTTGGTGAGGGCTCTGAGTCACTGTAGATTTAGGCACCAGTCTGATTTTCAAAAGTGCTGAACATCCCACAATTTCCTTTTAAGTCATAAGTAACAATGCACTTTCCTTATCTTTTTGTGAAATCTAAATGAGTTTGTAAATGGAGGAATCAAAACCTTTGTTTGCTTTCTGTAATTTCTAAAAACCTCCCTGTAAAATATTTTTATTTTTAAAAAAAGTTTAATATATTAATACATTAATCTATTCTTAACTCGTAAATAAACTTTCACATTTATGAATTAGTCAGTACTTTAACTTTTTTTAAAAAAATTAAATTCTCTTTGTTTTTACCTTAAGACTTATCTATAGGGGAAACATTTTTTCAGTATAACCTAAGGCATGAATGTAAACTGATATAGTTATAATGGTAAAACTACTGTGTGGACAATCTTAGTGTAACATAAGAGTGGCTTTTTGTTGTTGTTTTTTATTTACTTTATGTCACTTTGGAAGGGGTATAACTATAGCTGGTCAAACTTTCCCATTTAGAAAAGGCTTTAGAAATATAAACAATCTCTTTTTCTGGGGTTCCTTCTTGGAGGATCCTGAAACATGGACAGAGCGCTCTCAGCCATTTTTAGAGGGGTGAAGGATAATGCATCTATAACAAAAGAACTGTTTTTCTGTTAGGCATTTGAGCTTAACGAGGCATCAAAGAGTTTTAGGCTATGTCTACACTACAGACTCTATGCCAGCATAGCTACTTTGGCATACTTATGCCAGAATAGACCCCCTAGTGTAAATGCAGTGTACACCAAGAGGAGTTTGTCTGCTGGTATGGGAACACCACCTCCCTGAAGAACATTAGCTATGTCGACAGAAGCATCTACACTGGGGGTTTTGTCTGTGTAGCGATGGCGCTAGTATGTATGGCTTTTTTTACACAACACTGACCAACATAACTATGCTGACATAAGATGTAAGTGTAGAGTAGGCTTTAAAGAATTGGAATAAAATCACTTGTCTAAATTTGTCCATAAAGTTGTCCATTAAGTCTTCCCGAGAAAAACAGGATAGACAAGACCTGGATGTCTCAGGTAAAGAAAAACAAGTGGGATATGTGTGTGTATGTCTGCATGTCTGTGGTAGAAAATCACTTCAGACTTTCTTAATACATCACAAACAGAAAAGGTGGGGAGAGAGAGGGTAGATACAAACCTAAAGTGCAGGTTGCCTTTAGAAGTTTTGTGACAGAAATTAGGTGCTTTCAGGGTGAGTCAAACTAAAGTAGCAAATCTGAGCAGTAAGAAGAAATCAGCTTCACTTTGTGCTTAAAAGCCCTAAGGGCTGCATTTACAGTATGTCACCTTATCACTCACCCTTAAAGTGCTTTATTGCTTAATCATGTAATAGTCTCAGCTTGAACAATATCTGGGAGAATAAGGAATCTCAGACTTCTTCAGTTCTCTCTAGAGCACTGTGTGTGATAAACCTGGAGTCTGGGTCAATATGCTTTTTGCTTTGTTAATGCTTGTTAAAATTCTATAAAATTTACTGAGAATTTCTGAAGGGGATAGTGAGAAAACTCTCCTCCACAAGGACATCTCTCAGCCCAGTTTTAAACATGATCCATAATTTGATCAGATGCTCTTGGGCACTATTAAATAGTAATAATGAACTTCACCTAAAGCCCTTAATAATTTTGTTCCACATTTCCTTCTCTAATTATCCACTATTCCCTATTTATTATTGCTTCATTCCCTGCCTGGAGGCCTTCTAAAAATACTAAGAATGATAAATTAAACAATACATTTTGGCACCAAGTTAACCAGTGGGGAGGGTTATAATGTAATGGGCTATCTTCTGAATTAATTATTTCTGAATTATTTAATTGCAGCTTCTAAACAAAATTTCTTGCTAAAAGTACGGCACACTGAAAACCAAAGTACCTTCATATCTTCTCCGTTGAATTAAAAAGCAAAATATTAAAAACATGTATGTTTAAATGAAATTCATAATGCCCCCTTATGCAGAGCTATAGCAGCCTTCCATTTGCATTTGTATTTATATTTTTGCTAATGAGCACTGTCTGCTGCAGAAAGCCATAACAATATTTTCTAGGGTAATCTCGCAAGTGTAATCACTAGGCAATCGGCACTCTGGAGTTAGTCTTGTTACTTAAAAAAAATAGTAATTGACTTTTACATTAAATTCTTATGGGCCTCACTCAAAATCAGGTATTTTATATTAAGCCCTGACTTATTTGAATATTATAACTCTGTGGTTACCATTTGTGTTCTCCCCCAAGTCTCATTATGTCCTAGGATAATTGGTCTCTTTTCTATTATGTTACACCAATAGGGTGTATTTTTCTCTTTTGAAGAATGTGCTGTTTTGAAGAATGCTGACTTTAAGACAGAGGATGATAGTCATGATCCTTTTCTGTCTTTATGCTTTTGTCTTAACTCAGAAAAGAATGGTCAGATGTGACATTTTGAATATGTGCATGTTTGGAGATGTGTATACGCATATTCCAGAGGAACCCATCTACGTATATTTATTTAAATTTCTTTCTATGCCAATAGTTAAAAATTATATATACCATGTTTCACCTATTGGCATAAACAAGAGCAGGGTGAAAAACAGACCATGTCGGTCAGTCAGTCTGGTCCCTTCAATATGTGGGACAATATTACAGATGGTAAAGGATGGTTTTGTAGTTATGGCACATGACTAAGCATCAGAAGATTGGAGTTCTATTTCTTAATCATTCACTGACTTTCTGTGTGGATTAGGACAAGTCCCTCAACACTGCTCTGTTCCTCAGTTTCTGTGTTTGTAAAATAGGACTGCTTGCTTAACTCTGAGGGTATGTCCATACTCCAGTCCTGGGCTTTGACCACAGCTCTAGTAGACATACTCAAGCTAGCATTAATCCAGCCAGCTCAGGTCCTACAGTCCTGAAGTTCAGGTTGCATGCACTTCATCACATGCTGTAGAAGCCGACTCACAACCATGGGTAGCTACTCAGGTAGTTTGTGCATGCTGCTGCAGGTTCACTGCTCCAGGATCTGAGCTAGATAGATTAAAGCTAGCTCAGGTATAGCTACCAGACCCTATGATGTCAGTATAGACATACCCATAGGCCCAATTAATGTTAAAGATGTGCTTAGCTGCTATAGTAATGAGTGCTGTAGAAATACCCATAAGTACATAAAATGAATTGTTCACTCTAGTATCTGTTCTAGCCTGTGGTGATGCAGATATTTCCCCAAAAGATTTTGGACAAGAGAACCCTTTGTCATATACCGTATCATCCGACAGAAAATGGCCCCACAGAAGCTTCTTTAACTCCTGATGACCAGGCTTATCATAATCCTAATGCTGATACTAAACCAGGAGATTTGGGGGGGGCTTATTAAATAATATTTTATGGGACAACTGAAATATATTAAAAAGGAAATTCTAATTACTACATCTATTAGAAATAAAAATAAACCAGGACAACTGATGTTTCATGTCAAACATGATGAAAATATCACCAACTGTCAAACAAGAAGCCACCATGTAGACAATATGGTTATGTATTGTAGTTTAGGACACAGGAAATGTATCTCCCCATTGCTATGCATGGAAAATTACGGAGATAAATCACTACTATTTTAAGAAAACTTTAAAAATAATATAAGGCTTTTTTACTTCTGTTGACATAAACATAAGACATCCAACTAAAAATTAACTATTGTCTGGGGGGGGAGCGGGGAAGCTAAAGTTAATAATTTCCTAGAGGAATATAAATCTAGATGGTCGTTTGTTGCTAGGGCAGAATTGGGTCTTAGGTGGTGTATAGACCTTGTGCTACAACCTATATCAAGAGTGAATTATCACCCAGCAAGAAGTGTGTGCATTTATATATATCAGCTGATCAGTGTTAGCAACAGTGGGAGCCTGAGGTCTTTCTCCATTTTGCAGAGTCATGATGTCCTATGGCAACTTTATTCCTGGAAGATTTCCCTAATATATGGAAATTGTCAGGTACCATAGTATAACACCATCCTCCCTGCAGCTGGTGTAGGGAGAAAGGCCAGGAATCTCCACTTACTCTCCAGACAAGTTCAAATTCTCCTAGAGCGATCAATCACCAGGGCTGAGAAAGCTCTCCTCCAGACCTACTATAGGATCATGTTTCCACAAACCACACTAACTGAAGGAAATTATAACAGAAGACTCACCTGCTCATGTTTCACTTTAAGTAAACTCAAAGAGGACTTAGAACTCTTACCATGTCATTTGTGTGTACCAAGTAAATAACTTACCAAGTCAATTCTAAGTCATAGTATATGTGAATAATGACACACATTGAAACTACCTCATCACATCCCCAAGGAAAGGCAAGATCTAATCCCATCCCATACCCTTCCCTCCTCCTGATGTGCACATTTTGTCACAGCCCTGAGCTGTAATCCTGAGTACAAACTGCTACTGTCTTCCTGGACACAGGAATTATGCTATGGCTTCCAAGCCAAACATGCCAAGAAGGTTCCAGTTTGTTAGGCAAAGTGCAAATTAAAAATAAACAAACACCAGTCTTTGCAATAGGGTATCAGACCCTAATACACTCTCTGAGATGCAGTGGCTGATTGTTCTTGCTATCTTGCCTAGCAAACCTGCCCCAGATACCACTCAGTCATACCTCATTCCTAAAGAAACGTGTGCTTACATGTATTGTGAGAAGGCCTAAATGCCCCAGTATTTTTTTAAATACTGCCAGCAATTGGTGCTGCATCAGTGGGAGACCGTCCCCATGCACTAGTGGAAACCTCTGAGTCCCAAGGATGAGAAGAAATGTCGCTTAACATTACAGCAACTGGACAGACTGGCTTAATAGAGCAACTCATGCAGACAACCATGTTAGCTGTATCTATCTGATCTTGCTGAGAAGCTCAGAGGTACAGCATAACGAACATGCTACCTGTCTGCAATTATTCATTGTGGGTTTTCCCTCGCTGCCAGGATGAGCTCACTGATCCTGAAGCCCTAATAAATCATAGGAAGAAGGCAGCCATAGCAGTAACTCTTCCAAACTCAACCAAATTAACCTATCCATATTAGCCTCAAGGCCCCTTAATGCTCATAGGGAGACTGCGTGCTGCTAATCAGACCACAGGACATGTAGGCTATATAACGTCCTCACTCATCCTCCTTATTATAAAGGTTTTTTCCTGTACCCATGAAGCCTGAAAGGAAGGGAGGGATGGGTAGATAGATATATTACGCCTGGGTGCTTGGGTATTACTGCTCTCATGAAGGCAAATCACAAGTCTTTCTGCATGGTCTTCCAAAATTGTCTAGAGAAGCTTTTTCTTCTCAGAAAATCATGACTATGTGTGAAATTAGTCCTATATATCTGACCAGTACCAGAGACCACCAATTGATCCAGCAAACCCAAGTCTGTTACACAACAAGGCACACTGGGAATCCTCTGCCTCTGGTGTTAACTAATAAAAAAGCTGTATCTGGAACCAAGGCAGGTCATCACCTTGAAGGTGTAGGATAGCACCTTCCCTTCTGGTCAGTAAGAGAGTTCCTTAGAGCAGGGGTCTCCAAACTTGATGAGACAAGGGCCATATTAGATTTTTGAAGGGGCTTCATGGGCCGAAGCGTCTGTGAAGAAATTAAAATGCAAAATCGTTTAACGATTTAATGCAAAATTGTTAAAAGAAATATTATTTTAGGATTAGTGAGAAGTATGGTATTGATGTTTTTCTGACAAAATTGCATTGAGCTGTGGTTCAAAGTTAGTGTTCCCTATCACCAAAATTGATTATACATGTTCATCAGACAAGGTCGATCTGTAGTTGGATTTCACATATTTCATCATAGAAAATGATTTTTTCACACACATAAGTAGTGCCAAATACTGACATTAATCCACTGACAAAGTTTTTTACATAAACATATTGATCACTTGGCAGGCATTTATAGAACTCTACCAGATTTCCTTCCTTATATTTGTCCTTCAACATGTCATTGGATTGTAGGTCAATCACTTCCATTTGAAGTTCAGGTGGCAGTTTTTCGAGATCACAATCAAATGGGTTTGGAAGATCTGTATTTCTTCTGCATTCACATCAAGGACAGAGAAACGCTCCTGGAACTGTAGTTTCAGGTCAGAAATGATTACTTGTGCAAACCTAGTTGGGAATCATGATTCAGTTTCTTGGTTAAACTTTTCACAACATATAAAATGAGCAAAGCAGTTCCTCATCAGGTGGGACTCAAAAAGAACTAGTTTTTGCCTGAAAGCTTTCAGCTGGGTGTACATGTCACAGATAAGCCCGTTTTCCCTTTGTAGTCTAAGATTGAAGTCATTCATGTGTTTGGTCAAGTCTACAAAAAAAGCTAATTTCCAAAGCCATTCACGGTTTGTGAGTAAAGGTAGAGGTCGGGGTATTTTATTTAAGAACATTTCAATTTCAGTTCTAAGCTTGAAAAATCGTGACAAAACCTTTCCACAGCTAAGCCACCGAACTGAAGTATGGTAGGGCAAATCATAATATTCTCATTCTATTTCCACCAGAAATGCTTGGAACTGACAATGGTTAAGTTCATGCGAGCGAATTAAATTCATGGCTGAAACTACGGGTTCCATAACACATGACAAATCCAAATATTTCCCGCACAATGCTTGCTGATGAAGAATGCAATGAAGAATCATAGGCTTGGGACAGCCCACACTTTCACTAGCTTTGTAGATTTCTCCAACCAAGCCTTTTTTTGAACTGCACATGTTTCTACCTCCATTGGTTGAAATGCACTTCAGTTGTTTCCATTGCTGGTTGTATTGAGAAAGTGACTTTTCATCTTCTTTGAAAATCTCTTCACCTGTGGTTGTTCCATACATACTATGCACAGAAGCTAGTTCTTCCGTAACTTCAAAATTACTGCTGGGCCAGTGAATAAACAACAGCAGCTGTGAAGTATCAGAAACATCAGTTGACTCGGCAAGTGCGAGGGAAAACCACTCAAACTTCTTAGCCTTTTCATTCAGCTGGAAAATTATATTACTGCCAATGTCCTCGATTCTGCGAGCAACTGTGTTTGCCAAAAGACTAATTGTCTTAAATAAATCTATGTTTTCTGGGCATATTTCTTTGGCTGCTTGAATCATACATATTTTAACTAGCTCTCCATCAGTAAATGGTTTTCCTCATTTTGCTAATAGGTGTGCCACTCAGAAGCTGGATTTTGTTCCCGCTTCATTCTTGGTTTTCTTCTTCTTAAATATAAACTGTTGTGACGATAAGCCAGGTTTCATGGATTCTAATTTATCTGAACATAGCTTTCCCTTAAATTGAGAGTTGTTCAACAAGTGCTTGGTTTCATAATGTCTACGAATGTTGTATTCTTTTAGCACTGCGATAGTTTCATTACATATTAAACACAATGCTTTACTACCTGATTTTATAACGAGATAGTGCACACTCCATTGTTCTTTAAACATGCAACATTCAGAATCAACCTCTCTCTTCTGTCCTTTTCCCAACATAATCGCCCCAATAGCAACTGACTTAAACACAACAAATATACATTTGTCACTAGTCTGACATGCGCTAAGACAAAAACTGAGGGAAACAATGACTCATCACACATCTGGTTTCTTCTGCCGCTGCTAACCTACCTACTGTGTGCTCATTGGCTCTATGACACTGGCAGGAAGGCAGTGATGTCATGAAGTTCTGCCACCGTTCTGGTGTTTCTGTTGCTGGCCCCTGCCAGATAGGGTCCTGCCGCTGGCCCCACCCAGCGCCCACTGCTGGCTTGGGTGAAGGAACCCAGGCTGGCGGTGGGCTGAGACCCTGGCTGGCAGGAGCCCATGGCGGGAACCCCAGAGCTCTGGGTTTCCCTCTGCAGGCTCCTGCCAGCTGGGGTCCTGCTGCCCGACACGATATTGGTTGGGGGGCTGGACGAATTGAAGCCATGGGCCGGATACCGTAGTTTGGAGACCCCTGCCTTAGAGCAAGAGGAGCAACCAATGGAACTACCTGACAAAGCCAAGCAATAATTAGTCAGGAAAGGCAAAGGGACCTGGTATCTACCTGGGAAAACCTCTTCAAATCCCATTCTATTCACCCACCAACCAGTGCAGAGGGCTCAGGCAGCTATGGAAAAGCAGTAGAGCTAAATTTGTTAGTCTCTAAGGTGCCACAAGAACTCCTGTTCTAAATTGTTATGACCACAGACTCAGTAAATATATTTCATCATTCTGGAAGCAAAAAGAAATAGTATCTAAAGAAATGTGGGTTGATCAGAATAAAATAATTAAGAACAATGGATTAATTTACTGAGCGGATTAAGTTAACACCTGACCTGCTTGAGGAAAGATGGGCCAAATTGGAATAACTGATCTAAAACAAATAAACAAACAAAAACAGGGTGTTTTTATTACTTGGATTTTATTATTTTGTTGTTTTTTTATTAGACAGATGACATTTGGAATGATGTTTCAATGCATATTTATTCATTCTGCAATATTTTCTGTAAACACATCTGTACAGAGACATATCTCTTAGCAGAATTCCCATTTCACATCTGAAAATAAAGAACATGAAAAATCCATACGACAACATATCCAATAGGTTATGTAAAGTCCAAAATGTCCATGTACTTTTTGAACATCGAACTATAAATTGGCTTTAAATAACAGCACAGAAGAATCATCATGTGGCATTTACAGATAACTATGCCTGAGTGGCTATGTTCATTTTGAAAATATATTTGTAATTGTTTTATGTTAATTGTTTTGGAAACAGAATCTACAAAAATTCAGAGGTTTATTAATTTATTGTAGAAATATCTGAAATTATCTTTGTCAAAGTCATCTAGCATATAACATTGAAATAATCGTCTAAATTTTAAATATGCCGAAATAAATCACTTCTCAAACTATAATATTTATTCCTAAGAAGCCTTGTATCACTTCATAAATAAAACTGCTTCCTGTTAGTGCAACCAAAACCTAAATGCACTTGATTAACTATATAAATGAAGATTTTTAGCTATTGTTTCGGAGCAAGCATACATGCACAGATATTCTTTTGCAGCATGTATACTGATACAGCAGAATACAAGCACTGCACATTTGTTTTAGCTAATGTCTCACATTGGTGTATGGGCTAATGCAGTTAAAAATAAATTGTACTATTAGTCTTACCGAAAAAAAGAGGGAGTGCAATTCATAACTAGGTCTTGAAATATGGGTAACAGAAAGTCCTGGGGTCAGTATACCAGTCTTTATGAAAACAAATCCTTCTCATAGTGTTTGCACATTGTTATACCACTACAGCTTTCAGCACCAGTTAGGCTTTTTTCTTTATTTTTTAAATTACAAGATTCATGAGCTGAAGCCTGCTATATTTCGTGTTCTATTTCTGCATTTTTTCCATTATCCCACTGTCATGCACCTGACATCCTCATGCAAATGTACAGAATGACCTGTTCTATTCACAGTCATTCTGAATAGTTATTTGGGAGAGAATGGAGAAACTGAAGTAGTGTTTGTGGTCTTGACATGGATTTTTCAAATGAAACTCCACTATAAATTCATATATGTATAAATGCTCTGTAGATCATCAAATTCCTTTTGTATAAAACTGGTATAACATTGTTCTTTGACCATTTACAATCTCTCTCTATTCAACTTATTGTTATAGACAAATACCTTTGCAGGAATTAGAATAGATTCACAAACATTCTGTGAACAGGTTGGCTAAATTCACTGGATAATTTATTCACAATGCATAATCTAATGTACATGTGCATATGCACAAAACATTATGCATACAATCGGGGGTCAGTTAATTCTTCTTTAAAAGAGAAATCCATCTGAAAAAATGAGGGCTGGATCTGGCCCATGCTAGGACCTCTTTGTAGTGGTGGAACAAAGGAAGAATTCCCACAGATTATTATGTATAATATTTCCCAAATTGCCCTCACATCAACCCAAATTATTGTAGTGAATGGATGGGATGTGTCAATTCAAGTCAAATACTGTAAGCATTTTTTGCCAAGGCTTTCTAACCTTTCTTATATATGAAGAGGCAGTCAGATGCAGTGGATAGGCCACTAGATTGGAACTCCAGAGATTAGGCACAGCACAGAACTAGCATCTGAGGAGAAGTCAGGGCTGCGGTGTCATTAAGCCACTTTTTCTACCCTCCTAATCCTGGGCTGCTCTGATGGGCTTCAGAGGCCCTTGGCATAATTTAGACAGCCCTGGAGGTCTGTCTACATTACAACAGCTTCCTTGTGCTGCCCTGGGGACCTCAGAATCTTCACAGTTGTGTGTGAGGAAGGCCTGCCCACAGCAGACTCTTCTCAACTCTAACCCTTCCCTCTGCATGTCCTTATACTGAGTCTTGTGAGGGGATCCTTGACAGACAATCTTCCACAGACCCTGTGTCAGTGGGAATCCTCCCCCAGCAGGAGCTGGGGCTTTTACAGCATTTTGATCCTTTTACATGGCATAAGGGGGCTGGGATGGGTGTGAAGATCTCACCCTTGGGTTCTATTGCTGGCTCTTTCACTGACTTGCTGAGTGACCTTAGGAAATCACTTCACTTCTTTAAGGCTTAGTTTCCCCATCAGTCAAATCAGACTGAGAAGTACCTTCCTTTGTAAAGTTTTGGGTTATAGATGAGAAGCATAATATAAGAATTTGGTATTAATATAACATTATGGAGAGTTTAATGGCAAGTACACGTGTATATAAGACTGATAGCACCATTGTACTGTATTTACTTGTACGTGTTTTGTTTTGACTCCTAGAATCACCAGGTAAATTTGTTATTGACATGTTTCCAGCTCCTATTGTATTTTCTGAAAGCATCTTTTTGTTTAGAGTTGTTACCCCTCAGGGATGGAAAAGAAAGAACAATGGAATACAAGTGACTTTGTACCACTGAACTCTCACACACAGCTGGATCAATGGCAGGGCTCTGCTGTTGGGAAGACCACGGTGGTATTGTTCTATTATCTCCACTTTCAAAACACAGTGCTACGAATACTAATGAAGAGCAGCCACAATGAGAAAGAGGTGACTGGGGAGAAGACATAGAATGAGGAATAATAAAATGAGCCTGTCAACTGATGTTCTTATCTGACATTATATTTCTAAGTCAAGGCTATTACCACCATACTCAGTTAATAAATTAGGACATGAATTGTGTGGCGTGTTGATTCCTAAGTTTTGATTTGTCTCTCACCATATTATGCATTTAATGAATCACTCTATGCAGTGCCTCAAAAATACATTATTTCTCATTTCTTGAATGATGAATCCCTAAAATGCACCAGAACAGTATTCTGTATGTCAATCTTAATTTGCCCTCCAAATTTTTGGGGCAAAAGAGAAAAAAAAAACCTGTTTTGTAGTAATCACAGGTAAAGGATAAGGGGTAATTTTGTGAAAGAATTTTATAATTAATTCAGGACAATCCATGTAAACAGATTGAAAAATGAACAGAGTGCTGCTGACTCTTCTCAAACTGTGGAAAATTTTTATTCATTATAAAGGTACATTATATGGTGTAAAATTCACCTATGAATAGAGAACCCTCATTAAGCTCTATGGTCCATTTAATCAAAAGCATCAGGTTCTGGGCCATAGTGCCTCTTACCACTAATTTGGGACACTAATTTAATGCTGACTCAGACAGTCACCAAGGTTTACTTGGGTTTTACTTTGGGGGTTGGGGGTGCCCAGTCCAGTATTCACTAGGTCTGATTTTAGCTTATGATAGCACAGCCCAGTGTTGTATGACTGCAGACATTTATTCAGCATGAGTAAGAATAACAAAAAAAACCCTATCTTTATAATTCAGTTATTCTGCCTCCAGATTATTGTCTCCTTTTGTTTCCCATTCTCCATCCAATTAGGCTTGTCTTAGAATTTTACTTTTGCTAAAGCATAACAGGTCAACAATTGTCCCTGAAGCTGAATCCAGGACAACTTCACAATGTACTTTCCTGAGAACAAGCATATCATCTCTGTAACTTGTTCAGTTTTTATTGGTAAATTCACATAACCCCATGGTAACACAGGAAACCATATATAAAAGATGCAGTTTAGGTGCAATTTTTCAGCAAAAGCCTTTAGCTTCCCTGTCAAGGTTCCTTCCCCACTCTGAACTCTAGGGTACAAATGTGGGGACCTGCATGAAAACCTCCTAAGCTTACTTTCACCAGCTTAGGTTAAAACTTCCCCAAGGTACAAATTAATTTTATCCTTTGACCCTGGATTTCCACTGCCACCACCAAACTTTACCTGGGTTTACTGAGAAACGTAGTTTGGACACGTCTTTCCCCCCAAAATCCTCCCAAACCTTGCACCCTACTTCCTGAGGAAGGTTTGGTAAAAATCCTCACCAATTTGCATAGGTGGCCACAGACCCAAAACCTTGGATCTGAGAACAATGAAAAAGCATTCAGTTTTCTTACAAGAAGACTTTTAATAGAAGTAAAGGAATTACCTCTGTAAAATCAGGATGGTAGATACCTTACAGGGTAATTAGATTCAAAACATAGAGAATCCCTCTAGGCAAAACCTTAAGTTACAAAAAAGGTACACAGACAGGAATAGTCATTCTATTCAGCACAATTCTTTTCTCAACCATTTAAAGAAATCATAATCTAACACATACCTAGCAAGGTTACTTACTAAAAGTTCTAAGACTTCATTCCTGTTCTGTCCCCGGCAAAAGCAGAATATAGACAGACACAGACCCTTTGTTTCTCTCCCTCCTCCCAGCTTTTGAAAGTATCTTGTCTCCTCATTGGTCATTTTGGTCAGGTGCCAGCGAGGTTACCTTTAGCTTCTTAACCCTTTACAGGTGAGAGGAGCTTTCCCCTGGCCAGGAGGGATTTCAAAGGGGTTTACCCTTCCCTTTATATTTATGACATTCCCTATGCATTTATTCATTCCTACATTTCAGCTCATGTAAAAAGAAAGTGGATTTGTGCATACAAATGTTGTTTGTACATAAGTTGTGTGCTTAGATATTATCTATCTGATGTTGTCCACACAAATGCAGTTTCTGCATATATAACTAAGTTTCTGACCATGAAAAAGCCTAGGTATATAACATGCATGTGAAAAACTTAGGCCTGCAAAATTGTGGCCACAAGTGCATACTTGAAATTGAGTCCCCCCGAAGAAGAAACTTGAGTCTTGATGTTTTGTAATCACTACTTAAATACATACAATGAATCCAAATTTCACAAAATTAATAATGCATGTAATATGCATTGTGAAAGATATGTTAAACATTATATAAATATACTGTGGCAATTCAATTAATTTTCATGTGATACGAGTCACTCACAGGTAGAGAAACACAATACAAATACAAATAAATCATGATGACAGTGCAATAGAGTGCCTATGAATTAATTATCTTCAGTACTTTTATGTCACATTTGATTTACATGCCTCCTTGTATGAATCCTTGTGTCTAGGATGTTCTTCTCTCAATTAAAATTAAATTAAATTAAAATTGTAACTTCATTTTTGAGAATTAATTACAACTATTTTATAAAACTGTTTTCTAACATTACATGTCTTGTAACATAGAATGGTGGTCGCTTTAATGGAGAGGTTTTATTGCCCTGATGTGAACTTTTGTTGAGAGATAATTAACTGGATTTGGAATACTCTTCAACTATTCAGATCATAGCTTTCATCCAAGCCATTCTATAATTCACTTTTGTCAAATGAAATATGTTTCCATTCAATTTATAAAATTTTATAGGCTGCCACACTTTTTAAATTTAACACATTTACAACCTTTTATTTTTTTTCTTAACTCAAAAAAACTTTTTGTATCCTGTGGATAAGTTGACTGAACAGAGCAAAACCAAAGAGATCTTGTGTTGTGCAATTATTCTTGTTAGAAATTCTTAAGCAGGCTGTGACTCAGGAAGTCTCAGTCTGCTTCCTGGTTCTCCCCAGATCTTTCCTAGGGAGTATATGTGACAGATATTTTAACTGCATGCAGTATCATTGGGGCACCCAGCAGAGAAGGAGATAGACACAGATATAGAGGGAGCTGATGAAAATACAGCTGTCTGTTATGGTGGCAGCTTTATTGTTCTTGCATCAAAACTGAAAAAAAAAAAACATGAAAATTAAGCTTTGCACTGGCGAAGGAGGAACACTCAAATATTTAAAGTGACAAGACATCTCCACCCTACTTTTAAAAAGTTCCTAAATATGTATGACTTTATAATTTACATGGCTAATATAAAACACTATGTAGCCTAACAAAGTTGTGGATGGACTACCACAAACTCTCAAATTGCAGGGGATTACTCTATCCTGGAATAGCCACTCAATAACTAAACACATAAATTCACATGCACCACTGGTTCTCGCACTCTCTTGGGATAATGTGGTGATGGTAGCGCACCAGTGTCCTGAACACTGGAACAACAGGAATAGTTGATGTTAAGGAATCAGCTGGACCTGGTACCAAAGTTCTCCCAAGAAGTCCTCAAATTTAGGAGTTGTAACAGAAAGAGGTTCAATTGGAAGAACAGAAAGCAGCAACACTGGAGCCAGCCAATAGAGTTGAGAACAGGGGAGTCTGAGTGGGAGTTCTGTTGAAGAAGAAGGAAGGAGGCAAGTCCCTGTTCCTTTAGGGGTAGTGCGTGAGTTTTTGTGGGTTATTTTTTCCAGTTTGCGAAGGCTGGTTTGGGCAGTGTGCTGTGAGAGAAGCATAGTCTCTGATCACACCAGAGCCCTTATTAGGGGGCAGGGTTTCCCTAATTAGGAGCCTATCAAGGCGGCAAAGCAGCCAGTCAGGGGCACAGGAGACAGCAAACAGAGATGAAAACAGAAGAGTTTGAGTGAGAGTTTGGATGGGGAGTTTGGGGAAGGGACTGTGTGGTTTTACAAAAGGTAGATCAAACTATACCAACCTGATCTCCTTTTCTGAGGCAATAACTGATTTTTTAAACAAAGGAAATGCAGTAGATCTAATCTACCTGGATTTCAATAAGACATTTGAAACAGTTCCACATGGGAAATCTGTAGTTAAATTGGAGAAAATGGGGATTAATATGAGAATTGAAAGGTGCATAAGGAACTGGTAAAAAGGGAGATTACCATGGGTCATACTGAAAGGTGAACTGTCAGGATAGAGGCAGATTACTAGCGGAGTTCCTCAGGGATTGGGACTAATGTTATTTAATACTTTAATTCATGACCTTGGCACAAAAAGTGGGCGTGCATTAATACAATGTGTGGATGACACAAAGTTGGGAGGTATTGGGAGGTGCAGATATGGGCTACTAGGGTGACATGAAGAATGGAAAACCTACCTTATAAGAGAAGACTCAAAGACCTTGGCTTGTTTAGCTGAAAAAAAGGAAGGCTGAGGGGAGATATGATTACTATCTATAAACACATCAAAGGAATAAATACCAGGGAAGGAGAGGAGTTATTTAAGTTAAGCGCCAATGTGGACACAAGAACAAATGGATATAAACTGGCCATCAACAAGTTTAGGCTTGAAATTAGGTGAAAGTTCTAACATCAGAGGAGTGAGGTTCTGGAACAGTCTTCCAAGGGGAGCAGTGCTGCGTAGGGGGAGGACCTAACTGGCTTCAAGATTAAACTTGCTAAGCTTATGGAGGGGATGGTATGATGATACTGCCTACAGTGGCATGTAGCCAATATCTCCAATTTGCTAGCGGCAAATATCTCCAATGGCTGGTAATGGGACACTAGATGGGGATGGTTCTGAGTTACTACAGAGAAATCTTTCCTAGGTGTCTGGCTGCTGAGTCTTACCCACATGCTCAGAGTCTAACTGATCACCATATTTCAGGGCAGGAAACAATTTTTCCCTTGTCAGATTGACAGAGACCCTGTTTTGTTTTGTTTTTTGCCTTCCTCTTCAGTGTGGAGCATCAATCACTTGCAGGTTTAAACTAGTGTAACTGGTGGATTCTCTGTTACTTGAAGTCTTTAAATCATGATTTGAAGACTTTGGTAACTCAGCCAGAGGTTATGGGTGTATTACAGGAGTGTGTGGACCAGGTTCTGTGGTCTGCAATGTGAAGGAGGTCAGACTAAATGATCAAGATGGGACCTTATGGACTTAAAGTCTATGAGTCTAAGAGAAAGTACTACTGGAACATCCCTGGACTCTGGTTCTTGTCAAGGCTGCAACTCATCCATATGTCATTTCCATATAATACCACTGGATAGTTTTGCCACATATAAAACTGATTCCATACATTTTACAAGTTCTCCAGGTAACCATTTCACTCCACAATCATAGCTGCAAGCCCACATTAAGTCTCCAACCTGAAAAGAGTGATAATGAGTCTCATGTCATCAATCAATCTGAATGGCTAGGGATCTGGCTACTTGTGAGGCAATATGAGGATACAGAAGCTCACAATAGGTTAACAAAGATCACTTCAAGAAAAGAATTGCAGGTGATTCCTGGGTAGTAGCATGTGGTATGTTCCTGTAGACAAGCAAGTAATTGTCAAGTTTCTGCTATTGGCTCAAAATGGACTTGTTAATTTTTAAGGCATACTTAACTGTTTGCACCAAACATTCTACTAGTCCATTTGCAGCAGGATGGTAAAGAACAGAGTTTATGAGCTGAATTCCATTGAAACTAGGAACCTCTGAAATTGTCCAGGATGCAGTTGAGGTCTGTTGTCACTCACTGACAGTAACAGGAAACCAAATTGGCTAAACAAAGAACAAAAATGTCCAGTGGTCTTGGTAGGTGTTATATAAGTAATTCTGAACATTTCTGAACATTTCAAATGGGCATTGACTATCACCAAAAACATATAACTTTCTAAAGGTCCAGCAAATTGTGTATGAATACATGTTCAACGAGTCTGAGGCCATGACCCTGAATGTAGATGACCTGGGCCAGGATCATGCTGACATGTAGTACACCTTTCCTTCCTCTGAATATCTTTGTTGACCAATAGCCACCATACATAATTCAAGCTCTGATCTCCCTTTGTACAATGACAAAATGATTTTGGTGAAGAGCTTCCGAAACCTGAGATTGAAGGTGATTTTGGAATGATCCCTTGCATTCCCCATAAGATGCAACCATGACGCACAGATAATTCACCTTGACATGTAAACTGGGGATTCTTTTGATCCAACACTGCAGCTTGTAGCGTCATTCCCTTCACGAAAGGAAGCACATCATCTTTAGTGATTTATTTGTGGATGTCTGTGCTAGCAATTGGGTGTCCATTACATTGAGATAGAAAATTTTGGCTGAAGGGTTTTTTTTGTGGGGGGTTGACAAGAGTCAGCAGGTACTACAGCACATCAGCACTGCCACGCGAAGTCCCTTTACAGAATTGACTAGCATAGGAATGACCTGAAAGTAGCAATGGCCACAGCTGCATTTGAGCAGCAATCAATAAGGGAAATTCATGTTTCCATCCAAAACCTGAAAGTAAAGGCCAATGATCTGTCAATAAGGTAAAATATCTATGCCAAGGGTCCTTCCCCACTCTGAACTCTAGGGTACAAAGGTGGGGACCTGCATGAAAACCTCCTAAGCTTACTTTTACCAGCTTAGGTTAAAACTTCCCCAAGGTACAAACTATTTTACCTTTTGCCCTTGGACTTTTGCTGCCACCACCAAATGTCTAACACCGGTTACTGGGAACGAGTCCGTTTGGAAACGTCTTTCCCCCAAAATCCTCCCAAATCTTACACCCCTTTTCCTAGGGAAGGTTTGATAAAAATCCTCACCAATTTACATAGGTGACCACAGACCCAAACCCTTGGATCTTAAGAACAATGAAAAAAGCATTCAGGTAATCATCTTGTGATCCATCCCCTATCACCTATTCCCAGCTTCTGGCAAACAGAGGCTAGGGACAGCATCCTTGTCCATCCAGACTAATAGCCATGGATGGACCTATCCTCCATGAGTTTATCTAGTTCTTTTTTTGAACCCTGTTATAGTCTTGGACTTCACAACATCCTCTGGCAAAGAGTTCCACAGGTTGACTGTGTGTTGTGTGAAAAAAATACTTCCTTTTGTTTGTTTTAAACCTGCTACCTCTTAATTTTCATTTTCCAGGTCATCTGCTTTGATCTGTTTGCTATCCCCTATAATCACTTAAAATCTACCTTTTGCCGTTCATAAACTTGTTTTTATTTTCTCTAAAACTAGTTTGTGAAATTCATAATGGGGAACTGGGGGGAAGGAGGGGGGGCAAAAAGCCATGCATATCTTCCTCCACATTGAGGGATGGGGTGGATTTCAACGAGCTTATACAGCATAGGTCCTCTGTGCAGCACAAGATGATACAATTTTGGGTTTGCACTCCAGAGTTGGGTGTGCACTTGGTATCTGGGCAGTTCCTTAGCTGAATCCTTCCCATTCAGGGTCTATTCAGAAAGCCTGTTTGCATATTACAACAGCTGGGTGTGTCCCTACATGTGTGTATGCTGGTAAAGTGCAGTCTGAAGCCTGAGGGCTTGGATGGCTTGCCTCAGCAATAAAGTGTGAAGGGAGCCCAGGCTGGTGGGACAGATGAGCTCAGTGGTACCCCAGGTCCAAGTAGCACCCCAGGGGGAACCCATCACAACTGGTACAATAGGTGTAGCCCACTCACTGTGTGAAACCAGTGACAAGACTCAGTGTTCACTAAATGGTCCAAATCAGATTCCACTGGAGACTTCAAAGCAAAAGGGCTCACTGTTAGGTCTGACAGCCACCCAAAATATTGCAAGCTCAGAGTTTTGCTATTGATTTCGAAGAGCCAGAATTTCAGCTATGGTTTCTATTTTCTGATCTACCTCTCACTTATTGTGTCACCATGGGAAAGGGATTTAGGTGATGTGATGCTGAGCATCTCAATGCCTCACTTCTAGATGCCTACAAAATCACAGGAACAACACTGAAAATCTATAAAGTTGAATTAGGAGCCTAATCTCCCTATACAAATAATGGAGAGAGACAGGCATCTTAGAACTAGGACACTTGGTGGGGATCTTCCTGAGCTAGCCAATGGGAGATGCTAATGAAAAGGGGGTGTGCTAAGCCGTACCCCTCTCACAGAGCTAGGTGCCTAAGTCCAGGCTGCAGGGAGGAGTGGAATGCACAACTAGGACCCCTTTGCTGGAGTCAGGAGGCATGGGCACATAAGGTGTTTGTTGTGAGAATGACTTAGGCAGGCACCCAAGCGTCAGACAAATCAGCTAGAGGAGGAGATGACCTTATATATTTTAGATCAATGGCCAGGAGCTAGCATGGGATGTGGGAGACCCATTTTCAGTTCCCCCCTTTGTTGGAGGAGGAGAAAGGATTTGAAGAGGGGTCTCCCACTCCACAGGAGAGTGTTCTAACCACTGTGTGATGGCCTATGTGGGAGATCCCTCAGTCTCTTCTGTTGAAGCTCTTCCACTGTGTATAAATAATTAAAGCATCATCAGACGAAAGAGAGGGAAAGAGATAGAAAGAGAGAATGATTCTGTAGCCTGCTGATTAGGGCACCCATCTGTGTGGTTGGAGACCCAGACTCCAGTCTCACTGCTCCAGTGACACTTTAATTATTTATACACAGTGGAACAACTCCCTCAGAAGAGATTGAGGGAGCCCAGCATCAGAACATCCCTTAGCCCAGTGGTTAGAGCATCTCCTGAGATTTGGGAGTCCCACTTCAAATCTTTTCTCCACCTTTGGTAGAGGAGGAAATGGAATTGGGGCCTCCCAGATCCCAGATGAGTGTTCTAACCACTGGGCTAAAAGTTATATGATGACATCAGCTGCTGCTGCTAGATTTTGAATGGGATCTGAGCGGGCAAGTGGCCTCTGCACATCCCTACCGGATTGGGTCTGACATCTGTGATAAGCAGGCACACACCTACCCTTTCAAGCATATGGGGCTTATGTGGGAAAGAAGAGCTTATGTGGGAAATAGGCATCTGGACACCTAGAATGAGACAGCAGAGCACAAGCCCAGAAGCATAAACTGAGGGAATTTTACCCTGAAAATGTAAGTGTAGAGTGAGTTTAGGTGCTTAAACAGTTCAGCCGGAGTTTTGTGGACCACAATGGACCCTAAAACTGGGATTTAGGTGCTTATACACATATTTAGACAACTAAATACCTTTGCAAATCTAGCCCCTAGTCCCTAATTCAGCACATGCTTCAGTACAGCACATGCTTAATTTAAATACATACTTAAGTCCCACTGACTTCAGTGGAACTTAAACAAGTTTTTAAAGGCTGTACTGAATAGGTGTGGACTTTACCATATGCTTAATGCTAATATTGCTGTATCAGGGCCTTAATCTCTCTTTACCTCAATTTCTCTATCTGTGAAATAGAGATAAAGCTGTTTAGCTACCTTTATGGAGCACTCTAAAGTATCCAGATAAAAAGTCATATACAAGTGCAGAAGAGGGCTATGAAGTTATTTCTCTTAACTATTTTTTGCATATGTTAAATCTTTCTAATCAGATAGCAATTTACAGCCACGTGGAGCAAAATATGCTTCATTCCTGATAAAAGTGAGCAAGCTGATATGCCAACCAGGCAGTGGTTCATCAAGGGAAGAGAAATTCAGGTTTGGAAACAATCCCATTGGAGACAAGTTTCAACCTCAACACTTACCTGGAATGTTCAGTTTCAGTATCATGAGGAAAAAAAAAGTTATTTTCTTCCTTGATCTGTGTCCTGAAGTGAAATCATTTTGTTTATATTTTTGCTTGTTTTTGACAAGCAAAGAAACACTGCCCTTATATTGGTTTTTGCCACCAATTAGGTTTCTCACTTCATCTTTTCCTTGTATTTTCACAGGATAATAAAGCAGCAGTTTGGCCCTTAGATTAGGAAAGAGAAAAGGAAGAAAGCATCAGAAATCCTTTAGGTAGAGATGTTAATGTGATAACCATTAGGAAGAATAACATGGATTTCATATTACTGTAGCTTCCCTTCGACTGCTGCATGTACACTGCTTTCACAGTGAGAAATGCAAGTGTGTGAGAGGGAGAGTTAACAGGGGAGCTTCTAATGTTAAAAGGTATGGATACACGCATTACTTTATCTGATAAGTTGCAACCTAACTGGTGAGTCTGTTCCCCAAAGAAGGAGCTTGTCACTGTAGAAATATTTCTTGTCTATATCTTCGACACGAATACAACTGGGACAGTGGCAGGTTCATTTCCTTACTTTAAAAGTTCTACAAAATTATTTAAAATCAGAAAATATCCACATATCTGCTTTTGAGAGTGTCAGACACATTTAAGAATGTGGCATATTTAGGCATAGTTGTTATGTTTATAAGAAGCACACAGGATCTTTTTTCAGGGGAAAAGGAAATATACCACATTTATTGAAGATACAACAATTAGCATATGAATTCAATCACATCACACACACACACACACACACGCACACACATTGTCCAGCCAGGCAATGTTATAGTTATCGGTCCAGAGTCTGAATCAATCTAGTGGCCACCTAGGCTGATCACTAGGTAGGGAGGAGCGGGGTTCTATTGGTCACAACACGATGCTCTGGGGAAGTCTTGGCAGGATGAACCCAAAGTGTCATGGCAAGGCATCCTGTTTATATAGTGATTTTCCTTCATTGGGACCAATGAGTTTTGCACTGTCATGCTGTAATCAATTGTTGTTTGATGAGTGCTTGTTTTCTTAAATTGTCCTCATCCTTTATCTTGTTCTTTCATCAAGTTCCTCAGGGAGTTACCTCATGCTGGTTCTGATCACAGCTATCTTGTCCCCATTGATAGGTGCCTGTCCCATCTTTAGAGTCATCAATCAGCCCTCCTCTGACATTTCAATAGAGGCATGTTGCAGCCTCCTGGTGCCCTTGGGTCTGTCTCCAGTTCCTCTCTAGACCATCTGGTTCAGCGATGGCCTTCACACTTATCTCTTCTTAACACACACATTCCTCATTCACACACGAAACAGAATTAATTTACGCAGAATATTTTGAACAGGAACATCAAGTTGCAATGCAAAAGAAAACAATCATGGCATTCTTTTACTTATTTTAAAATGATAAACCTACAACAAATTGGTGACCCTAAAAGGTCTGTTACTGCCTTGAAATCAATCCAGACCAAAAAAAACCCCACAAAAACAAAAACTAAATTCTAGCTCATGCATCTCTACCAATGGTGTATCAGGCCATTCCTTTCTGCTATTCAAAAAGGGTGGCTAGCAGGATATGGTCAAATCATACATCAATACATTTAATACATGTTGCATTATTATCTCATTATTCTTTATCCTTCATTCTAAATTATACAAAATACAAACATAAAATCCTACTACTACATAAAAAGAAAACGAGTACTTGTGGCACATTAGAGACTAACAAATTTATTTGAGCATTAGCTCACGAAAGCTTATGCTCAAATAAATTTGTTAGTCTCTAAGGTGCCACACGTCCTCTTTTTCTTTTTGCGGATACAGACTAACATGGCTGCTACTCTGAAACCCACTACTACATAGTGAAACTTCCTGAAATAATTTCTCTCCATCTTCTCTTAGGCTATGTCTCTGCTCCCCCGGAATCTGGACTTTGGGGGTACGAATAGCAGTGCTCACCAAAGTGCTTCACTATAACTCTTTCATGTGGCCACTCTCGGCATGAACTGAAAGGTTGCTAGTTAACAAAGTCCTCTTCAACCAGGATTTCATCAATGCAAATTAGGAACATTTTAACAGGTTTCAGAGTAGCAGCCATGTTAGTCTGTATCTGCAAAAAGAAAAGGAGTACTTGTGGCACCTTAGAGACTAACAAATTTATTTGAGCATAAGATTTCGTGAACTACAGCTCACTTCATCGGATGCATACATTGGAAAATATAGTGGGGGTTTCATATACACAGAGAACATGAAACAATGGCTGTTACCATACACGCTGTAACAAGAGTCATCAGGAAAGGTGAGCTATTACCAGCAGAAGAGCGGGGGTGGGGGTGGGAGCAACCTTTTGTAGTGATAATCAAGGTGAGCCATTTCCAGCTATTGACAAGGACAGTGGGAGGGGAAATAAACAAGGGGAAATAGTTTTACTTTGTGTAATGACACATCCGCTCCCAGTCTTTATTCAAGCCTAAGTTAATTTTATCCAGTCTGCAAATTAATTCCAATTCAGCAGTATCTCGTTACAGCCTGTTTTTGAAGTTTTTTTTTGTTGAAGAATTGCCACTTTTAGGTCTGTAATCGACTGATCAAAGAGATTGAAGTGTTCTCCGACTGGTTTTTGAATACTGTAATTCTTGACATCTGATTTCTGTCCATTTATCCTTTTACGTAGAGACTGTCCAGTTTGGCCAATGTACATGGCAGAGGGGCATTGCTGGCACATGATGGCATATATCACATTGGTAGATGTGGAGGTGAACGAGCCTCTGATAGTGTGGCTGATGTGATTAGGCCCTACGATGGTGTCCCCTGAATAGATATGTGGACACAGTTGGTAACGAGCTTTGTTGCAAGGATAGATTCCTGGGTCAGTGGTTCTGGTGTGTGGTTGCTGGTGAGTAATTGCTTCATGTTGGGGGGCTGTCTGTAAGCAAGGACTGGCCTGTCTCCCAAGATCTGTGAGAGTGATGGGTCATCCTTCAGGATAGGTTGTAGATCCTTGATAATGTGTTGGACAGGTTTTAGTTGGGGGCTGAAGGTGATGGCTAGTGGCATTCTGTTATTTTCTTTGTTGGGCCTGTCCTGTTGTAGGTTACTTCTGGGTACTCTTCTGGCTCTGTCAACCAGTTGGAGAACACTTCAATCTCTTTGGTCACTCGATTACAAACCTAAAAGTGACAATTCTTCAACAAAAAAACTTCAAGAACAGACTCCAACGATAGACTGCTGAATTGGAATTAATTTGCAAACTAGATGCAATTAACTTAGGCTTGAATAAAGACTGGGAGTGGATGTGTTATTACACAAAGTAAAACTATTTTCCCTTGTTTATTTCCCCTCCTACTGCGAAAAGTGGGCACTCAGAGCTTGATCTGGTGAAATACTGTTCTATGCCCTGATTCAGGAAATCTTTGAAACACATCTTTAAATATCAGTATATTAGTAGTCCCACTGAAGTCAATGGGACTGCTCATGTGTACAAGGCATAACTTTGATGAATCAGGGCCTAAAATGGGAAAATCTATTGATTAAGTAGGAACTGGTGGCATATAGCCCTGTACAAGAAGTGCTGAGCAATTTCTGATTATGATTGGGCCCTTACTGAAGACTGTCAGCCCTAACTGTAAAGGTAGTATTGATCCGTAAATGTAATGGCATTATCTATTCTTTGAGAAATCATCAGCAGTTCACCAGCGATTTCATGATAGCTGTTATAAGACAAGTGTTCTTTTTTTTTTCTTTAAAGGTACAGCCCACAGTTACACAACCACTTTTCCCTCAGTAAGCATAATATTTCCTATGCAGAATTCCAGACTTTAATAAGATTAATCAGAAAACTAATAATCAATGAAGTGTGTATACATTAAAAAACCCTAAAGAATTCTCATAAAGTGGTAAGATTTTCCAGCTTGCTTGGCATTAGAAGAGGTTTAACAGCAAAAACCTAGAGCAGAACTTTCTCCACTGGGAAACCCTTGATGGTAGAGATCAAGGAAAAGGCTAATATTTACCATTTCACAAATTAAAGACTACATGGGAAGTTTAGTGTAAGACAGCTTTAATTATTTTTTTTTCCTGCTTTGTAGTTTAGATAGCTTAATCCTCGTTTCTCAGCAGCTGACAACACTGAGTGAAAAACTAAGCAGAATGACAACAATTGCTGAAGCAGATAATATGTCTCAAAAATATGATGTATACTTGCTGGGATTCTAGACAATCTTATGCATTCCTTTTGTTCACTGAACTGAGTGAACAATTTGATTCTTCATCTAAATGCCACAAAATATGATGCATAATGTGTAGAGGTCTGCAAATTTGATTCAACTAGCAATATAATTTTTATGTATATAATTGTGGTCCAAAAATTCATGCAAATATCAGGAAATAATAATGTAAATAGAGTAATGATGAATTTCGCAAGATAGAAAATAAAGAAATAGAGAACAGATATCACTTACTGAGTTTTACTTTTTTATGGCCGTGAAATTATTAGATTTTTGGATTTATGAAAATAATGAATTTGTTAGCAATTTCCACTTGCACATACCAATTCAGCATCTTCATGCTGGGCCAGATTCTAATAGCCTTATACTGAAATCAGTTGGACTACTCAAGGACCAAGTTAGCGCTTAATGTGGCATTTTAAAAGTCTGGCTCAGTAACACTGGCCCAGACTGTGTATTCCTTAATTACAATGGTGGACAGTTACTTATATGAGTAGTCCCACTGTCCAATGTGGGTCAAGGATTCATAATCTGAACCATAACATTTTTGTTAATATATTTAAGTTCTTACATATTTGTGCTTTCATATCCCTCCCAGGCAGCCTACCCAAGGCAAAGAAGACTTTTGGCTGATTTCCCTGTCTGTCTGTTTGTCTCTGTCTTTCCAAGTCTCATATGAGCCCAGGGTGGACACTCCATTTTAATACCAATTGGGAAAGACTCAGAAGCCTAGAAGCCAAAATTTCCACAAGAGTTGGAGCTAGGTGTGTGGATCTTACTCTCACAAAATATAAACATGGTCACAGATCTCATGGCTTCAAGTGAACTCTCTTTCAGTAATTTCTTCACATAAAGAACAGGAGTACTTGTGGCACCTTAGAGACTAACAAATTTATTTGAGCATAAGCTTTCATGGACTACAGCCCACTTCATCAGATCATAGAATCATAGAATATCAGGGTTGGAAGGGACCCCAGAAGGTCATCTAATCCAACCCCCTGCTCGAAGCAGGACCAATTCCCAGTTAAATCATCCCAGCCAGGGCTTTGTCAAGCCTGACCTTAAAAACCTCTAAGGAAGGAGATTCTACCACCTCCCTAGGTAACGCATTCCAGTGTTTCACCACCCTCTTAGTGAAAAAGTTTTTCCGAATATCCAGTCTAAACCTTCCCCACTGCAACTTGAGACCATTACTCCTCGTTCTGTCATCTGCTACCATTGAGAACAGTCTAGAGCCATCCTCTTTGGAACCCCCTTTCAGGTAGTTGAAAGCAGCTATCAAATCCCCCCTCATTCTTCTCTTCTGCAGACTAAACAATCCCAGCTGCCTCAGCCTCTCCTCATAAGTCATGTGTTCCAGACCCCTAATCATTTTTGTTGCCCTTCGCTGGACTCTCTCCAATTTATCCACATCCTTCTTGTAGTGTGGGGCCCAAAACTGGACACAGTACTCCAGATGAGGCCTCACCAATGTCGAATAGAGGGGAACGATCACGTCCCTCGATCTGCTTGCTATGCCCCTACTTATACATCCCAAAATGCCATTGGCCTTCTTGGCAACAAGGGCACACTGCTGACTCATATCCAGCTTCTCGTCCACTGTCACCCCTAGATGCAAAAAATGGAACATATAGTAAGATATATATACACATACAGATAAGTTGGAAGTTACCATACAAACTGTGAGAGGCTAATTAGTTAAGATGTGCTATTATCAGCAGGAGAAAAAAAACTTTTGTAGTCATCATCAAGATGGCCCATTTAGACAGTTGACAAGAAGATGTGAGGCACACATAGGCACACAGCTCACCTGCATTTCACAAATGCAAATATAAATATAAAGCAATATATGAATAAATGAACGAAATAAATGAGAAACCCAATAAACCAATCAAGCTATTTCTCCTGCTAAGACAGAATTAAATGATGAATTGTTATTACTATTTCTATTGTAATTAATGTTGAGGTACTTAGATCCTCTGGCAATGGGGGACAGATATATAGATAAATAGTCTTCCTTCTTCCCCTAGTTTATTCACTAGTAACAGAACAATCACAAAATCAACACAATATAAGAAGTTACCTCTGGATCTAGAAAGACAAGTCACCTTAGAACAGGATCATCTGGAATATTTCTGGCAGCTAAGCCTGTAATTAGGGATGTAGTAGGGATGCAAAGGTGGGATTTTTCAAGTGTCTCAGTGACACAGAAGCACGAGTCCCATAATAAGATTTGTGCTCCCTAGCAAACGTAGATGCTTTCCAGAATCCCATCTGGTAATTATACCTAATGCTGTTTTCACAGATGTAGGAAAAAATTTAGCCCATCTTATTGAAAAAAAAATGATACATATCTATACTCACTCTAACTTTGTTAAGGTGGAAATTTTCCCATGCATGAATTGGTGTAATGGGGTGTATCAACCCTGCACTGGGCTAACAGAGGCTGACCAATCACTGTGGGCCCAGGAGACCATGCCCCCTCACCCCTGCCTGCTCCAGGTGGAGGGGACAGATAAAAGGAGGCAGCTCAGCTTAGTGGGGGCTGGCTGAGGAAAAGGAAGGACATGTACTGCGGGCTCCTGCAGAGGAATCGTTGAGCCTTCAGACTACGCTGAGGAGGAAAGGCCAACTGCAGAGACTAACGAGGACTCAGCATAGAATCTTAATGACTATGTGATGGGGTGTATCAACTCCACCCCGGGCAAATAGGGGTGATGTCTGATGGACAGACCGATCCCTTGTGACAGTTGTTATTCCTATATTAAGAGGAAATAAATGAAAACCAAATATATGCTTAGGAGGACTTCCTGAGAAACACAAAACATACTGGTTTGTCTGCAAGAGATCTTTCCCATAAAAAAATAATTTGAAATTAGTGGGCACAAATATGTTGTTGCAAGTGATCACATTCATTGACACTGCAGGCATCCTAATGTCAATAAACGTTCTTACCTTGTGTCTATTTTTCTAATCTCCCCACTGCTAGAGTCAAAGTGTTGTATGTAAAGGACATATACTGGGAGAATGTGCTTGTAACCATGTTCACTAAATCCCACTTGAAATTCTATTAATCCATGGTTTGTTTTTTTGTTTTGCAAACATTTAGGATCCTGGTTTCTCTCTGTACAAATATTTGAGAAAGAATTTTAATTCATGCAAATACGGGTTCTAGTGTGCAAATGAGCGTTCTTATGCTTGATTATGTGTACTTGAGTGTAATTATGGGGATTTATTCAAAAAGTTCTGGCATGCCAATCCATATATTGTATATCTATGGAGACTGGCACTACTTCTACCATTTCAGCTTCTGACCAGATTCAATCCCCACCATGGAAACTTTTCCATTTTTCTAGTATATGTGGAATCCGCACCCACTTCTATAGTTTCACAATGAAATCTAAAAATGTTCAGTTTTTTTTACAAACTTTAGTCTCAGCCCAGATTCACTGAAAAGTACCAAAATTCATGAACCTTCTGATAAACCACTGAGTTGAACCTTTCTGATAAACCACTGAGTTTTAAATGAAACTATTTTTCTTCTGAATAAATTTTTGGGACAGGCTGAAGGAAATCAAGCAAGAAAAAAAGGTATGCAAACCAAACCAAAGTCAGCTGACCTCCTTTGCAAATTTGTCCTATAGGGTTCACACTTCTACTTAACGTGTAACATTCCAAAGTGGGATGCAGCAGACAAACATCCTTAACATGGAGATTGCAATCTGTGTTTTGTGCTGGTGTTAATCTAATTTATAGATGGCATGCATGCTGTTTATTTGATGATGTGATGTCTGCTAAGATTGCGTGCTTAAAATTACTGAGGGATAGAGCTGCAAACCACAGAGGTTTATTCCCCTCACATCTCCAGAACACACCGTGTATTAAAAGTGGAAGAGGCAGAAAATTGCTGAGTTGCTGGTCTGACCTATGCTGGTAAGAGCAATATACAATTCTTACTGTGTTTAATTCACCTTAGTTAGAGAGTTGCTGTTCCTGATCTGAGAATATTAAAAAGTGTGACTGTAGGATGGAAATCCTGAAATCATTCTAAAATAAAAAGAAGGAAGTTAATATGTTCAGAATGGATAGACTGGCAATACTGGCGAACTTATGACTTTGTTTTTAATGACTTTTTGCAGATTTAAAGAACATTTTAATATATGCCATTCAAATAAGTTGCCTGGTGAACTATCCAAGGGACTTTGCTTACTCTTGCGTTATATTTTATTTTTTATTTGATTTTATTTTTCAGCAGTGTTGGTTAAAGGAGAATATTTGAAATTCAAGGCATCTCCTTGAGAAGTTTTATTTTATAGTTTTAATAACTTGGGAGCCATTGATAGAAAGGACTCATTCAATGAGCAGCTATAACACTTCTATTAAAATGCAAAAAGAAAAGGAGGACTTGTGGCACCTTAGAGACGAACCAATTTATTGGAGCATGAGCTTTCGTGAGCTACAGCTCACTTCATCGGATGCATGCCGTGGAACCTGTCATTAAAATGCATGTCTCTGCTCTATTGACCATGAGAAGGCAAGACTAGAGGCCACTTTGTATCGATTGTCTTCCACAGAGTAATATGCAGCGGGGTTGCCAACCCATCAAATGGACAAAAAGGACATTCAACATATTCTTTATATAGGAATAGGTGAAGGCTTAGGGTTCCATTGTAAATAAAAGTGTGCTGCTGAACTGCTTCAGAACATTCTGAATTACAATCAAAATTAAGCTCCATATTCTCTGATTTTTTTTTTTTTATGGAAGTGTGGCACCCAGTTTAACTGGCATGTCCTTTCCCCTGAAATTCTTTCCCAGTCACTGGAAGATATCAAGAGAAATGCTGCTTGAAAAGTACGAAACTTTAGCCATCATGTCCATCATGAAATAAAATGTGCCCACAAATTAGTCTTTCTTGGTCTCCTTAAGAAAGCCCTAGCTCAGGCTTCACCAATCCCTGACTGAGTTTTTGCAATATGTTCTAAACAAGCTACAGAAAAATGCGAACATTTTGTCATTACATTCAGTGCAACACCATATATATGGTGGATACTTGTGAAATAACTTGACATTGCCTCAGAGACATCAGCAAGAGCTCAAAGATTCTGTCACCATTTGGACTAAAATAGTAAAAATATCAAAAAGCTTTTCTAAATTAATTCAAACTTTTTTTAAGATTCAGAGAATCATTTTTGAGATTTAGAACAGCAAGCTCGAAATTATTATGTTATGTGTATTGACGTAGCGCCTAGAGGCTGGGGTCCCTTGTATATATATAGAGAGAGGCAAATTCATTCATTCTATTTGGCCAGAACTAATAATTATCCAGCCCTTATGGTGAAGGAAACACAGAAAAACTATGACACGTGAATAAGCACTGCTAAAATACTATAGGCCAACTCTTACAGTCTTACGCAAGATTCAATGGGAGTTTTAGTTGAGCAACAAATTAAGAGTGTTGCTTTGTGTTTTCTTAAATATTTGCCTTATTTTTGTAAGTTCCTTGACAACATATATTGTGATCATTTGCACCTGTCACATTATCGCATGACAATACAAATGTAATTTTTAAAATGAATATAATGGTCCAGGTTCTGCCCAGCAATGAGATCTATTTGGTACTGGGAATGGGGAGGTACGTTAGAGAACCAGTTGATGACTCAATACTTTTCTGTAATAGCATATGCCATCCATTTCCCTGGCATAGGTTATATCAACCCCTATGATCCAACACCCTTTGTCAGCTGGCTGCAGTCGGCAAAGGAGCAAATACCAGATAGCAATTGCTGAAGCACACTGTAGTCTGCACACACAGTTCTTGCCCCCAAAACCTGCCCAAAGATTGGGTGCTGATGGAGGGCTGGGATAGGATCTCCAGGTTAATGTTGCCCCTGATGCCTCAAGAGAGGTACAGAGGGAATGGATTCAGGCTGTATTATCAGGACACTTCAGAATATTAGTTAAGAAAACCACTGTTGGATATTTTTAAATTAACATGTAGGATACTAACAATTTGCAAATATGAACCTCATTTTCTTGCTGTTTATGAGGTTGATGTGAGATTGAATAGAACAAAGCTGACATGTCTGTAATCTCCAGTGGGTCTGTAATCTTTCCTGACTCTGCTGTCCAAACATAAGCCTGTGACATGATTTGAGATGCATCTCTTCAATACCAAGTGTCTGGCAGGTACAGTACCTCTATTCTTTGCAGCTGAATAGCAGTATGGGTTTTTTAAAAATGTTTAATACAAATCCTGCAGCATTTGTATTTATATTCCTTATGTTAATGTGGACAAGCTTTTGACTTACAATGTTGAGCTCAAATACATTTTCTTCTGAGCTTCTAAATTCAAAAAGGTTGGATTAAACCAAAAAGAATTTGTGCATCACCACAAATTATATATTTAATATGATAGACAAAGGGAATTTACTGGGCTGTATTGATTTTTAAAAGCTTTTGGCTGTGTAAATCAAGGTTTCTGGTTTTTTGTAATACTGTAATATGGATAGCAGATAAAGTATTACCATGCTTTCATTCCTATTAGAATATGAAAGCAAAGTGTAATTGCCATGTGCCACACAAATACAATAGCAATTCTAAATCCACAGAGATTTTTTTTCCTTTTCACTATTCCCCAGATATTTTTATGATTATTAATTAACAAAGTTTGCAAAGTAGAATTGCAAAGAGCTGTGTGGCAGGAAGTCACATACAACAGACAAGCTCCTTAGTGTCTATTGGGGAAGGGGGAGCGGGGAGTTAGGCTTGCAAACTTCCCTTGGTCTGTTAGAATCATGTTTTGCTCTCAAAGGCCTAAACTCAAAAGGATTTAAAAAAAGAGAAAAAATTCCCCCCAAGGACATGACCCTTTGTGGTGGGATCAATGAACCAGTAATATAAAAGGAAAGCCTGAGGCCATGTAAACAGTAACTGGGGAAGCTCAAGCAGGGAGCCATGAGGGAGAGGGATATTAAGGGTAATGTGAGAGCAGTGTGTGAGGGATCTGTAACTGAAGAGAAAAATATGATAGCTGCATTGACTTCTTTGTCAGAGACATGAACTCTGGCAATCAAGCCCCTCTAGGATTGCATCCTAAAGCCTGTGAACTTGCTGATCTTCAACCCACCCATCATGGCTCTGCATAGGAAGTAAGCCTGAAAGCTGCCAATATTTATAGCTTTGTATTTGGAGATTCAATTATTTTATTATCAGAGAGTGGAACTAATCAGGGGGGAGGGAAACGGGAAGGAGAATGCAAGTCCAGAACAATAACAGCACAGTTCACTTTTACTTTTCTCCTGGGTGATTTCACCAGTGCCATTATAATTAAAGTTTGAAGAGCTTTCCTGTCTTATTTCCCTAAATTCTTTGAAAAGAGTGAGTGAGAGAGACAGAGACGGAGGAGGGAAACAGATAGACTTGAGCTACAAAGTTTGGATTCAGATAACACTTAGCAACTGTATGGCTCTAGGAGAGTTTTACAGAGGCTAACTATCATTTTATGTTTTACAGATGGGCACACTTGAGTGCAGAGAAGGGAAGTGACCTGTCCAGGGTCCCGCAGTGGATCAGAGGTAGAGCTGGAAATAGAACTCCAGTCCTATTCCCAGTCCTTTTATACTGCAACCCACTACCAGAGTATCTGAGCAACTTCCTTGCAAATCAATAGCACCAGCAAAGTCCTTAGTGGGATTCATGGAGTATCTGGGACTTCTCTCTTTTTAGGGGTAAAAACTCTGCTAGAAATATTTGATTGACTGATTGGTTGTTGCTGGGGGTTGGCGGTAGGGTGTTTAGTTAGGGGTGAGTGGTAGGGGCTTGGGTCGTTGATTTGTTTGTGTTACAGGTTTTTATTTTTTGTGTGGGGAAGTTTGGGTAGATGGGGACAAGGGGAAGGAATGTGGGAGTCCTATCCCTTAGAACATACTGTTTCGCAATTTGAACTTAACCAAAAATTAGGGATTTTCAGGGTCAATATTAAGATTTGAGCTCATCTCTAGAAAAAAATATATTTAGCAATAGGAATGAGTGGACTGGAATGAAATAAAGAGTGGCATTGGGCCATGATTCAAGAAAAGTATCACTTGCACATCTACCACCTTGATTCTTTTAGTTAAGGCAATGAGGGGACCAAGAACAGCTCCGGATGGGAAAACTATAGTCAAAGTTAACCATAATGAATGACAGGTTTCAGAGTAACAGCCGTGTTAGTCTGTATTCGCAAAAAGAAAAGGAGTACTTGTGGCACCTTAGAGACTAACCAATTTATTTGAGCATGAGCTTTCGTGAGCTACAGCTCACTTCATCGGATGCATACCGTGGAAACTGCAGCAGACTTTATATACACACAGAGACCATGAAACAATACCTCCTCCCACCCCACTGTCCTGCTGGTAATAGCTTATCTAAAGTGATCATCAGATCATGATCACTTTAGATAAGCTATTACCAGCAGGACAGTGGGGTGGGAGGAGGTATTGTTTCATGATCTCTGTGTGTATATAAAGTCTGCTGCAGTTTCCACGGTATGCATCCGATGAAGTGAGCTGTAGCTCACGAAAGCTCATGCTCAAATAAATTGGTTAGTCTCTAAGGTGCCACAAGTACTCCTTTTCTTTTTGCATAATGAATGAGCTGTCTGCTGTCCTACCTCCAATGGCTCCACTCACTCCAGATGCCACCATAACTAATACCACAGGAAATAGAGAAAGTGATTTAAAAATGTCTCTTGTGCCTCTGCACATTTAGCTGATGAATAGCTCAGCCAGCTATGATGTCAAAAATTTGTCTTCTGAAACTTCTGCAGATTTTCATAGAATAGAAGCCAATGGATATTATTTACTCAATAGAGTCCTGGGTTACAGAACTCTACCACATTGGATTGCAAATTAAAGAAGATTAGCCCTACCCAGTAACAATTGTCACTGAGAAAAACCTGCAGGAAATGCTGTTGCAGAAAGTGGTTCCACCCCTCCAAAACAAAACAAAACAAAACAAAACAAAACAACCCACACTAAAACTTCCCCCAATTTATTCAAGCTACCTCCATGCTACACAGGCAGGAAAGTTCTGATGTCTTTAACAGTTAGCTGTTGGTGACGCTATATTCGCCAGATCCTTTGCATATGCAGGAAAATGTAATTGTTTGCTTCTACAATTATGAGGTTTTACTTGTGTTTATGAAGCTTTCCATGACTATTACTGTTAGCTAATGTTATTTCTCAACTCGTTTCTGAATGCTCAGGGAGGCGTTCCATCATACCCTAGAGGTCTGATGTTCGTTACTGGTGTTAGTTTATCTATTATTTCTGTCTCCTAGACCCCACAGTTATCCAGGCTAGTAGGCATGTTGAGAATATCAGTGAGTTCACTGTGAGCACCCTCAAAGGATGTGTAGGAAGAAAGGCATCACTGTTCGTAGTTTGCCACAAATACGCAAAAGAACCTGCTGTTCACAGATATCCAATCCCCTAAAACTCAGCCAATCAGATCAGATACCCACTGTTGAAATTGATGGTGAGTATCTGATTCAAAGTAGGTTTCCTTCTTAGCTGTAACTGTCATATTGAATTAAATCACATTATACTGTGTCACATCAGTATACAAGATGCCACATAAGCAACATAACCCAGCATAACACAGAAAATTTAAAGGAGACTATACAGTACTCATTGTCAAATTAAATTACCTGTAACACATAGTCTCAAAGCAAATGAGGGTAGCGTTTTTTGCTGAATTTTTAGTGTCTGCTATGTTCTTTGAACAGGGGAACATGGAGATTCACAGCTATCCTATTTACATTAGTCCTTTGACAATCTGCTGTGCCTTATAAATGCATACATTCTAATGCTTTAGTTGTCCAAGTTATCTCCATATCTTATTCAGTGATATTTTGCAATGGTTCTTTATGAAGGTAAAGCTTTTAGAACTAGGACTTATGAAGGAAAGGCATCATAAAATTGTATCTAACTTGATATTGTGTGTTTGTCACTACTTTTACTAATATACTTGGCACATTTAAAGAAGGTTGTCAACATGCTTTCACAGAGTGTCAGAATCTCAGAGCTTAGTGGAGGTACAGAGGTGAATTTCTAGAGAGGTAGTATGTTCCATTGCTCTGCTGCAGTTCTTCTGGCCAATCTAGAAATGCTGATTGGCTTAAAAGGAATTTCCAACCACCTATTCATAGGTAAAGGAATAATCATTGCAGCTTGGAGCACTGATGCAAGCTGTAAACCAGGGCCAAAGCAGAAAATCAAAGAATTAAGACTCCCTCCTCATTTAAAATGCTATAAATAATGACAACAGGCAAAAGCTGTATTTTAGAATCATGAGGGGGTTTTGTGTAGCTGAAAAAGTGGTAGGGGTAGTGTTAATAAAATTCAAGTCTAAATTTGAATTTAAGAATCTTTAACACAGCAGCAAAGAGCTTTCCAATTGGAATTTTTACATATATCTAGTTCAGCACCAGATACTGCTGATGAGACATTTCTTGAAAGCTCTGTAGGTTTATAATACATCACCCAGGTCAGATTTGAAGGACATTAAACATTATGGGCTAGATCATGCCACCCTTACTCATGTCAGAAGGACTGCTTCTGTGAATAAGCACTCACTGACATGAGTAAGGGTTGTACAGCTCTAGGAATATTTCTGGGGTATCACAATTAATTTAAAAGAGCATTTACTAACTTTCCCTCGCTATCAAAAAAAAGAAAGAGACCCCCAAAAAATCAGAAACACCCAATCAAAATAAGACACTTCACTGCGCACCCTTCTCTGCGTTTGAGAGAACAAAAAACACTTATGCATGTTGCTCAATGCACTACTGGAAAGTGCTCACATACTACAATGAGGACATATGTAATAACCTATCTGGTTACTTGCACAGACCTGATAGCCACAGTATCCAACAGCTTTCCATTTGTTAAATGATGACAATGCTTTCTCTCCCCCTCTCTCTTTTCCTTTCCTACCACCAACAGGTTTTTTTATTATTATTATTTTTTGTTTGTTTGTGTTTTCTTTTCAATGAATTTGTGAGATGCCTGTTATTTATTGTTGCATTTTGCCCTGAATGTGGTTAGGCTTTTGGTTGGTTGGTTGTTTTTTAATTCCTTCTGCCAGTGCATTCCATATTTCTGATCTGGATCTGGTAAAGATTCTGTCTCCCATGATTTAAAAACCTTTTCTTAATGGTCAACAAGAACATTGTGGCTATTGGCATATTGGGATAATGGGCTGAGAACAAGTTGGAGCTTCCTTGGGCAGGGGACTTCCTTCCTAGATAAACGTATTACAATAGTCTGGGTGTTACAATTTTATGGATCTTTGTGGCCAGGGTGTGTTTTGCATTTGATGGGAGCAGACACAATCTTCTAGGTATACACAGAGATAGTCATAGACTTGGGCTTTCCCCGAACCCATGTTCAACATAATTTTGAAAGGGAGTTTTCTTTCCTTTTCTTACTTCATGTTGTTTCCAAACTCATGACAAGTGCATCAGTGCAAAATGTCTAAAAAGGGATAATTAAAAAACAAAAGTGGAAGCTTTTACCTTTGAACGTATGTAGATTATAACTGACTATTTAATAAAGGATTGCCACAAAACACTTTGTGAGGAGTGCAGGAGAGGACAGAAAATAAAATCATAAGAACGGCCATACTGGGTCAGACCAAAGATCCATCTAGCCCAGTATCCTGTCTTCTGACATTGGCCAATGCCAGGTGCCCCAGAGGGAATGAGCATAACAGGTAGTGATCAAGTGATCCATCCCCTGTTGCCCATTCCCAGCTTATGGCGAACAGAAGCTAGGGACACCATCCCTACCCATCCTGGCTAATAGCTGTCGATGGACCTATCCTCTGTGAATTTATCTAGTTCTTTTTTTAACCCTGTTATAGTCTTGGACTTCACAACATCCTCTGGCAAGGAGTTCCACACATTGACTGTGCGTTGTGTGAAAAAATACTTCCTTTTGTTTTTTTTAAACCTGCTGCCTATTAATTTCATTTGGTGACCCCTAGTTCTTGTATTATGAGAAGGAGTAAATAACACTTCCTTATATACTTTCTTCACACCAGTCATGATTTTATAGACCTCTATCATATCCCCCCTTAGTTGTCTTTTTTCCAAGCTGAAAAGTCCTAGTCTTATTAATCTCTCCTCATATGGTAGACACTCCATACCCCTAAACATTTTTGTTGCCCTTTTCTGAACCTTTTCTAATTCCAATATATCTTTTTTGAGATGGGGTGACCACATCTTTGCACAGTATTCAAGATGTGGGCATAGCATGGATTTATATAGAGGCACTATGATATTTTCTGTCTTATTATCTATCCCTTTCTTAACGATTCCCAGCATTCTGTTTGCTTTTTTGACTGCCACTGCATACTGAGTGGATGTTTTCAGATAATTATTCATAATGACTCCAAGATCTCTTTCTTGAGTGGTAACAGCTAATTAATCAAGTAGATAAGACACAAAGTTTTGGAAAGGAGGTGCCAAAGCAATGCTTCATAATTCTCTCCTCCTGGGAGAGCCTCAGACGTTCCACATACCCAGCTCTGCTAAATAAGCACATAATGGATATAGGAAGCTATTTAGGGTGGAAAGTGGCAGGAAGTAGACTTTTTTGGCCATACATTTCCCTCAGAAGTGGGCATAAATCACACTGGAAAAAGCAGCTGAAGTTAATACTGCAGAGTTTAATTGTGGTTGATGTTTTTTCATCCCCACATACAGTACAAACACAGGTGGCCTGGGCTCCTAAGGGATTAGACTCTCCCTAGAACCTGTGGCGTTTGGAAGCTCCAACCTCTCCCTTTCCAAAGCTAACCCCTCTGAATAGACCATTTATGAGGAACTCAACAAAGGGAAATGTATAGGGTCTGGCCATGGACTAGCTGGTCCCTATAAGTAGACCAAGCCCATTTCCCCTGTTTTAGACGAGGTGGGCCCAAATAGAGTCAGATAAGGTGATCAGAACTATAAGTGGGGCTCTAAAGACCTGTCATAGGGAAGGAAGGGGTAGAGTGATTGGATCAGGCTGTGGTGAGGTCCTGGAACAAGGGGGTAGGTGCTCAGAAGGTTGTCCTGGGGCTACAGTTCTTGGAGGGTTACCGAGCTAACAGACAACAGAGTTGATTTAATAAAGCCTGGCTGAGAAGGGTGAGCTGTGGAACTGTTTGTTTTTGTTTTGCTTATGTTTTGAAAAATATACCTGGTTAAAGGAGAGTGGGCAGGGCAGTGTGTGTTTGGAAGCTGTGGAGAAACCCTGTCCTGTGTGGATGGGTCACTATAGATGGGTATACTATTGTCCTGTTACACATATAGTCCCTCTTTCATGTAATTCAGAAAGAGGAAAAGGGTATCTGGCATATGTTTTATTGGCTGACCACAACCCTTCTCCCTATCCTGTTCCTCAATTGCTTTTTTTTTCTCTCCAAGTAAAACTTGTCTCTTCAGCTCATTTATACTTTCTTTGTAGTGTTGTAGCTGTGTTGGTTCCAGGATCTGAGAGACATAAGGTGAGTGATGTAGTATGTTTTATTGGGCCCCCTTTTGTTGGCAAAAGAGAAGTTTTTGAACTACACAGAGCTCTTCTTCAGGTCTGGGAAAGGTACTCCGAGTGTTACAGCTAAATACAAAGTGGAACAGATTGTTTAGCATAAATACTTAACATTGTAAGAGACCATTCCAGGGGAAGTGTGCAGTTAACATCTCTGCAATCATTAGAAGCGTGTCTCCCCCCCCCCGCCGCAAGAAAGAAAAGAAAATCGGGGTTAGTGGGTTATAGATTGTTGTAATAAACCATAAATCCAGTATCTTAATTAATACCAAGACTTTTAGTGTCTAGCAAAGTTATGAATTTAAGCTCCTTCTGAAGGCATTGTGCAGATTTCCTTGGAGGATGAGGACTGAGAGTTCAGATATGCAGTGATCATTTTGTGAAAAGTGCTCACACACAGATGATATGGTGTTTATTTTATCATTTTTCATTTGAGAGTGAAGTGATTGTTTGGCTTCATGCCCATAGTTGTTGTTGGGGCATTTGGTGCACTGGATGAGATATACCAGATGTTGTGATAGTTATGTGTAAGACCCTGCTTGTTTCGTTCACCTTCATGGTTGCTAATCATATGCACTGATTTTATTTTTCATGGACTTGTTCAGCCTGATAGTTCAGGTTATGTTCTTCTGTCATATCTTCCGTAACTCCATCCTCTTAAATGAGGGTGCAATGTCCTGCTGTGAGATGCTGAGTATTTCCTGAGTGGTGGAAAGTACCCGCTACTTTTACTGGAATTGAGGTGCTCAGCACCTTGGATGATAGTACCTAAGTCCTTCATTCAGCAAGTTAGCACATGCCTACTTGAAGCACATGAGCAGTCTCATTTTCAGAATTTGATCCTATATTTATGGCGTATGGGTTACATTTTCAGAAGTCCCTAAATGACTTTGAAGCTGAAGAATCATTTTCACGAGTGATTTAGGTGTTAGGAGTCTACGTTCCATTTGGCTTTCAATGAAACATAAAGCTTTTCTACACAGCCATACTATGGGGCTGTGAACTGCAGCATGCACTGGCAAGCTGAACTGTAATTCCCCTATGTGGATGCATGCTAGTGCACACTGAAATTCTCAACCCTGTAGCCTGAATGACAGGGCCGTGATCAGGTATAGCCAGTGATGAGCTGCCAAAATCTTAACAACTGGTTCCCTGTAAAAAGTTCTGATTTAAGGGATGTGCCAAGAGGTGGAGGGGGTGGGGGTGTAGTGGCAGGGAAGAGATCGCACAGAGGCAAAAGGGGCTCGTTGCAGGGAGTGCAGTGGCAGGGAGGGAGTGGCACAAGGGAGAAGTGGGCGGGGGGGGGGGGTTGTTGCAAGGGCCTGGCAGGCAGGGGGTGTATGTGCCCGGGGTTGTTGCAGAGGGGTGAAGGTGGCAGGGAGGGGTTTGCACAAGGGAAGAGTGGGCAGGAGGGAGATTGCAGGCAGGGAGGGGATCCCGAGGTTGATGCAAGGGTGAAGGTGACCGTGGCTGGCTGGGTGGGGGGTTACCAGGTGCCCGGGTTGCTCCCACGTACACCGTTCCCCAGGCCAGGGACTGGACCTGCCCACTCCCAGGAGCTCCATGAGCCCCTGCGGCTCCCCGCGGCCCAGCTAGGTACCTTGCAGGCGGAGTAGACACCCAATTTCTCCACCCGAAGAGCAGAGTGCAGATGCGCCTTCTTCCCCACACCTTGGGCCGAGCCGGGCTCCCTGCCGCCCCCGGGGCTCTCAACGGTGGCTGTGAGTCCTGGGGGTGGCAGCGAGCTCGGCTAGGTCCGCAGCACAGGGAACAAGGTGCAGCTGTTAGTGCTAGACCCTCCCCTTCCCCACTCCACCGCCAGCTGCTCCCCTGGGGGGAGGGACTGGCCACACCATGGGCAGCCCTCGGGAGGCGGGGAGCAGAGGCAGCCTTGTGCTCTGCTGTTTAAAAACAAATTGGGGGACATCGCTCTTTGGTGCCCCCAACCATTTGATGCCCTAGGCGGCCGCCTAGTCCACCTAGTAGTTGCACGGGCCCTGCCCTACAGACCCCACCCCAGAACTCCCATACCTACCCAACCCCTTTCCTGTCCCTGGACTGCCCCCCCAGAACCTCCGCCCCCTCCAACTGATCCCTGCCCCTTATCCAACCTCTCCTCCCAGCCCTGGCCCAGCCCACTTAACATACTGCTGAGGGCAACATGTATGGATGCCGGGCGGCCCACTGGAGCTCGCAGCCTCACCCCCTGACCATGCCACTCAAAGCGGCAGGCGCTGCCGAGCTGCCCAGGAACAGTCCAGAGAGCTGGCGCTGGTGGCCCGACAGGCTGAAGCTCTGTGAGGGGGGGAAGGCAGGGGAGGAGCTGAGGGAGCCTCCCCGGCTGGGAACTCAGGGAGCCATAACAATTTTTAACAATCGGTTCTAAAACTGGTTCAAAATTTAACAACTGGTTCACGCGAACCGGCTCCAGCTCACCACTGAATATAGCCTGAAGCCTGGTCTGCACTAGAATATAAGGTTGGTGTAACTATGTTGGTTAGGGTGTGGAAAAATCCACTCCCTCCTCCCCCAGTGCAGGGCAGTTAAACCAACCTAAGTCGCTGTGTAGATAGCAGCATTAGGTCAACAGAAGAATTCTTCCATAGACCTAGCTACCATGTCTTGGGGATTACCAAGGTGGATTACCTAGGCCGACAAGAATCCCTCCCACTGGTATAGGTAATGTCTACACTTAAAACACTATAGCAATGCAGCTGTGCTGATGTAGCGTTTTAAGTGTAGACAAGCCCTAAGTGCCTAAATCAGATTCACGAAGGGGGCTTAGACTCAGCATTACCACCCCTAACTTTAGGCACCCTAGTGCAATCCACATCCCTGGGTTAATCACCCAGCCTTCTCATAAAGGCATAAGGTGTTAGGCACCTGAGAGTGGAATTCAGAATAGCCATCAAGCTGAGTGGCGCGTTGTCTCAGCTAGCCAGCAGGAATTCTGAGGAGAGAAATGGAACTCGGGGCCAGAGGGGCACTCCTTATCCCTGCTCAGGATTCACAACTCTGAACCCAGTCCTGGGATTAGGGCCTAAGCCAGGTGGTGTTGCCTCACTGGGACTTAGGCAAAAGCTAGGTTCTGAGCAGCACAGCGGTGTCAGGACTTATACAGCTTTGCTCATGGCCCCTGACAAAAACCTATGTGCAGGGGAGACTTTAGGCACCTATAGAGTTAAGTGGCCACTGTCGGAGGGGGGGAATGAGGGGAGGGTTGAGGATCTAAGTTTTTGATTTAGGTGCCTACTGTGGCATTTGGGAGTCTAAATCCCTTTGGGGAGCTAGACCCAAAGCACTTCGAAAAGTTTACCTTAGTTGTGAACCCTTACTTGTGAGAAACAGTATATAATTCGGAAGCCTCCCTCGTTTTTCCAAAGAAACAACCACCAGATATACAGTAATAATTACTATAATTATAATAACTAATGGACGGAGTACCTGATCCAACAATTAATTCAAAATATATCCTTACTGTGAACATAAATCAAGTCTACATTTTGCATTTTGCTTTTGTTTTTATAACTCAGTGGCACAACCGAGTCAACTTATTCTGGCTGCCACACTTGCATTCAGGTCCTTGCTGAAATAGAAATTGCTGTACTGTTTGAAAAGTTTATTGCCATCAATACGTTTTATTAAAGCTGTCTAGTCTGCATGCATAATACACGCTGTGTACCACAGATCTAATTATGATCACAGTGAGGACAAAGGAATTAAGTATTGATAGTATGTATGTGTGTGATATATACAATAGCATTTCCTAGTGGATCATCAGACAGACTGGGGTTTTTTTTAAGAATGTTGTATGTTCTGCATGCAGTGTCATAAAAATGGGAATATTATTTAAAAGACATATATAACATCTTTTGAATGTTACTTTTCAAGTTCCTGTTTTATTCAGGCTTTGTGATTACCAGGAGTCCTTTCATCCTATAATACACAGCATTTTCTTGAGACTTTTCCCTACAGTTTAAGATATTTAAAGGGAAAGTTTAAGACAAAAAATAAATATGCAAAGATTTGCTAACAAACTTGAAATGCATGAAGTCAAAGCTTGCACAAAGGTCACCAAAAAGCCTGGGACATGGGGGTGTGGGGGGGAGAGTATTAAAAATGAAAGAGATGTGCTGAGTTGCACAACATTTAGTTGGAGGATGGTAGTGTGTGTGTGTGGGGGGGGGGTGGAGCATGAGGACTGAAGTGATTGTGACTGTCACTAGCTATTTGGAGGTCTGGATGGCAAATGTCTGAGTCTGAGCTAAAACTGGGATATAGCAGACCCCCCCCATTCAACTCCCCCCGCCTTCCACCTGAGGGGGAGAAGGGATTGGAACTGGGATCAGCCACCTTTCCAATGAGTGCCCTAGCCATTGAGCTAGGTGATACTCACAGGGTCTAGGTTCCCCCCAATCTCACCTGTTGAAGCTGTTCCACTTTGGATAAATACTTAAGGCATCATTAGGCCAAAAAGAGGGGAAGCATAGTCATCAGAATGACTCTTTATTCTGGAGGTTAGATTATTCACCTAGCATGAGGGAAATCTAGAATCCTATCCAGTCTTCCCCCCTCCCCCCCACCCCCATAAACATTGACTTTGTTTATCCATAGTGGAACAGCTTCAGTGGAAGAGACAAAGTGAGCCCCACATCCGAACAGCCAATGCTCAGCGATTAAGGTGCTTACCTGAGAGGTGGCAGATCCCTGTGAAAATTTTGAATGGGGTGGCGGCATCTCTCACATTCCAGTGAATATGCTAACACCCAGGCCAAAATCTGCAAGGGAGGATGTCTTCCTTTTCTCCTAACTGTTTTGTTTGGAGATAGGCTCAGAGTGTTCCCTGAAGATGAGTTAGATGAAGGAATGCCTGTCACTCCCAGTTTGTGCATTGCAGTAGGGTTTAGGTGTCTGGATGCCTAGAGTGAGGCAACACCAAGGAGGCTGAGAAGCAGAAACATAGGCCTCAGAACCTTGAATAGTGGAAATTTAGATACTAAGTGCCTTTTTATATATATATATATATATATATATTAGGCATGTACATGGTTAGGTGGCATCTGAGCAGGGGATTTGTGAATCCCAGTGCGGTCTAAATCTGGGATTTATGCACCTCAAATGTCAAGAGTCCCTTTGACTCTAGCCCAATGTGCTTATCTCAATGAGGAATCAGACTTTATTCGGGGCCTCGAGGCAGTTCTTTAATATGAAAAACATAAAACACAATAATTTTCATATGAAAGGAAAAATATTTTGCCCAGTTCTGATTTTTTCTAATGGTGAAAACTGAGAACAGCATATTACAGCTCAGGAAAGAGAAGGTCAAAGCGCAATTTCAGTTTGCTGCATTCACTTTGAATCCCATCCTTGTGATAAGTATCACTTACCCACCCTGGGGAGACCTTGGAAGGAAAAGGAGTTTTGTGCAGGCATCAGTGGTGGTGGTGGCAGGAAGGGGCGGGGGAACAATAGTCCAAACAATCAGTTAACAGAAGTTGAAAGTTGTCTATTTGTTTCTGTTCTGGTTAGCTGGTGTTTGAGGTTCACTCTTGAATGCTCTGCTATTATATTAACATAATGTTTTGCAAGTGTTATTGAGGTGGGGAGAGCGTGACTTGATGGAACTGGTTTTTTAAAGTTCATATTTGCAGGGGGCTGAAAAGGATTATTAAAAATTAGGCATCTGCTGTTGCAGAAAACAAAGCAATAGAGACCAAGCTGTGTAACCAGAAATGGAAGCAGCAGTCATCAGTACTTCTATATCACCCAGGCCTTCTTATATATGGTTGGCCTCAGTTTAGGACTTTTTATCAATGGTATCCATCATCCCCTCTCACCTCTTCTAAATCAGAAACAATATCTGTGCTTTTGTGGCTCCTCAGCTGATGATACTGATGAAATTGCTAATTTTCTCAGTAGACAGAATTTAGAAGGATAAAAGGGATCTGTATTTATCTGTCATCAGAGATCACATCATCAGTCAGTTGCATGTTGCCCCAGGTAATGGGCAAGCTGTTAGTCTGTTATTAATATTAGCTTGTTTTTATTCAGTATGGCTTGTTTACTTGGGTCACTAATTAGTAATTTTTTTATGGCTCAAATATATTCATCCACTGTCCTGAAAATTGATTTGTTATGTTTGGGGACCCTCATATGATAGCACATATGTTTCACAGCTGCTAATGTGTTTAGCTAGTCCCTCTAACATTTTGTGTAAGATGAAGGGGGCAGTAATTTAATGATATTTATATAGAGGTCACGCAGCAGTTACAATTTTAGTTAAGGTGATGGGAATGGGGCAGAATTGTACTTATAAACACCTGTCGGATTTGTTTTCATATGTTCTAAAAAGCCTATGTATTTCACATTCTGGATCCAATTTACCATCCTCTGTCTTTTGTCCAAAAGAAAATGTGACCAATATATATTTTGAGTTCTGTGAAGGATTAAAAAGACATTATTTTCAAGTTAGTGCTTGAAAAGTGTGCATAGACTGGGGGGGGGGGGGGCTATCTAAAGCATTATTGGAGGACTGATTGAGGTTTCTTTTAGGGATTAGGCTCTAACTTATTTTAAAATACCACATTCTCAACTCTGTTGTACCAGTTTTATGCTGGTAGTGAATGGAATGCATTGAAAGGTTTGGGTGAATTGGAAGCCACTTCTGCTGCTTTGTAACATTGACTACAAAGGCATCACACTGGCATACAACCATTGTAATGGAATGTGGAGTCAGGACCATTATTCCACCCAGATTATCATTATGCAGGAAATTATTAATGCATTATTGGCCAAAATGAATAGAGAAAGAACAGTGTTTACCTTGAAGCTTGATGCCACTCCTTTCTTCCTTCTTATATTCATTGAAATATTCAGTAACAGATTAAGTGCAACATTCTGAAAATTAGGCCACCAACATGAAGTTGGGTGTACTCTAGAAAGAAGAGGGGTTGCTTTTTTTTCAGAGATTTTCCCTTGGAACCAGAATATGACTTGGCCTCAGCTTGACCTGAGGGATATGAAATTTGTAAGGCTCCTTTCTACACATTAGCTACTCTTCACAAGGGTCTGTCACAATTGCAGTCCATGTGCTGTCTACAGTGTAGGGATTTCTACTTCCTACCATCTCTGACTGATTCTTATCCCCAGGGGCAGAGAGTGAGTGGGGGGAGCTGTTGCTCCTGTGCAAGCCAGCAGAGATGACCAGGCACAGAAAAAGAGTGCTGACCCAGTCGTCCCTCTGCCATCCAGAGAACACCAGACGGGATTGTGCATCCCTTAAGGAAAATTCCTCTTGGACCTCCCTCTGGAGTAGTTCAGTTCTGTTTCACAACCTCACCAACACAGAACTATATAAATTACATAGCCTTTAATTTAGAAATCAATAAAAGAATTCGATCCAGCTGCCTTAACATTTGCTGTAGAAAAGGTTTTTGATAGTGTTGAATTGCTTTGCCATACATTTGGTAAATACAAACTTTATGACCCCAGTTTAACAAAGCACTGAAGTTTAAAGGTCCGAACATGCTTAATGATTTGTTGAATCCAGACCTATATTCACATCCATTGGCAAAGTCTGAATGAATGTATCCAAATTATCTTCTTTCAATTTACAAAGGAAAATCAACGTTTTCCACTCACTTATCATATTTTGGGTGCTGATTCACAAAAGAATCCTTACTCAGCACTTTAGTACAAGTTAAGCACATGCTTACATGCTTCCCTCAATACAGATGGATTAAGCATGTTTAAATGCTTTGCTGACTTAGCACTAGAATCCTAAGAACAATTTGTGTTATAATAATAAATAATAGCTTATATAATGCTTCTAATCAGTAGATCTCAAAGCATGTTACAAGTAGGAAAATATTATTATTCCCATTTTACAGATGGGGGAACTGAGATACAGGAAGGGAAGTAACTTACTCAAGGTCACCCAGCAAGACAATGGCCAAGTCAGGAGTAGATCACAAGTCCCAGTTCAGTGCTCTAGTGTGGCTTTTGTGTAAGAGAAAATGATATCAAGGGTTTTCTAGTACAGACTGTTGAATATAAATGACTGAATATTGCCAAAAATACTTTTCTAGCAACCAAATGTCCTAAATCCTGTCTGTCTTGAATTTAAGAATACAAACTACCTTAGATTATCTAATTTCTACTAAATCATGGTAGAGTTAACTCTTAAAACAATATAGACATTCTTCCCTGTACCATGAAGAGAACTTGCATGAGTTTGCTAGAAAATACTCACAGAATTTTATTGTTTCTATCAAAATGACTAAGCTGAGTGAAGATGAAGTGTCCCAGTCTCCTCTATGGAAATAACCCATACAGAACAATGGAAACTGTTCAGTTGAACTTGCGGAATTTCTCTATTCTTCAGTGTGTGTGGGTAGAAGGGGAGTGTGCAGTTTGACCTGTTCAAAAAGGCCAATAGTTCCGATTCCGTAAGCCTTGGGAGATATTTTGGGAGAAATAGTTCCTGTGGGGTCTCTTACTCCTTCATGGTCCCTTTATCTCTTGAGCTGTCCTGCTGTAGCTGAAGACAGTATATCTGGGACTTGCTCAAATACAGGTGCTTCAGAAACGTCTCCCACACACACAAAGTCCCAAGTGCAGAGGGGAAAGCATTGTAAATTCAAGGAGCAGGATGTGGATTTCTATTTCTGTGCAAACTACACCCCTTCCCAAATGAAGGCTTTTTAAAAACATTCCTACTGAGTCAAGTAATAGCCCTTACATCAGTGGTTGGAGTTTAAGATTGTTCCCCCCAGGTCTGCACCACAGCAATGGGTTCACTCACTCATTGCAATGGTTCAATCTGGGGCACCTAATTAGGTATGAGGTTGTCAAGGTCCCTCCCCCACTCTGAACTCTAGGGTACAGATGTGGGGACCTGCATGAAAAACATCCTAAGCTTATCTTTACCAGCTTAGGTCAAAACTTCCCCAAGGTACAAAATATTACACCCATTATCCTTGGACTGGCCGCTACCACCACCAAACTAATACTGGTTACTGGGGAAGAGCTGTTTGGATGCGTCCTTCCCCCCAAAATACTTCCCAAAACCTTGCACCCCACTTCCTGGACAAGGTTTGGTAAAAAGCCTCACCAATTTGCCTAGGTGACTACAGACCCAGACCCTTGGATCTTAAGAACAATGAACAATCCTCCCAACACTTGCACCCCCCCCCTTTCCTGGGAAATGTTGGATAAAAAGCCTCACCAATTTGCATAGGTGACCACAGACCCAAACCCTTGGATCTGAGAACAATGAAAAAGCATTCAGTGTTTTACAAGAAGACTTTTAATAAAAAATAGAAGTAAATAGAAATAAAGAAATCCCCCCTGTAAAATCAGGATGGTAGATATCTTACAGGGTAATTAGATTCAAAAACATAGAGAACCCCTCTAGGCAAAACCTTAAGTTACAAAAAAGATACATAGACAGAAATAGTTATTCTATTCAGCACAGTTCTTTTCTCAGCCATTTAAAGAAATCATAATCTAACACATACCTAGCTAGATTACTTACTAAAAGTTCTAAGGCTCCATTCCTGGTCTATCCCTGGCAGAAACCAGCATACAGACAGACACAGACCCTTTGTTTCTCTCCCTCCTCCCAGCTTTTGAAAGTATCTTGTCTCCTCATTGGTCATTTTGGTCAGGTGCCAGCGAGGTTACCTTTAGCTTCTTAACCCTTTACAGGTGAGAGGAGCTTTCCCCTGGCCAGGAGGGATTTCAAAGGGGTTTACCCTTCCCTTTATTATTTATGACAGAGGTGGTTCAGATTAAGGCAGCCTATTATTACATTGGCATACAAAGAACATTTTTCCACTTCTGAATGGGGAAACAGGCAGGGAAATTTTGAACCTTTTCAGTAAGCAAGCTGCTTTCTCTTGCCTACTTAAAGGTGGAAGATAATGGAGGAGAAAAGGAGTCAAGAGGAGGAGAAGTTAATGATCTTCATAGACTTTCAGAGGACAGGGAGTTTATTGCAAGGGCCAACCTTCACCCTTAGAAGTAGATGTGGGGATGCACCTTCCCAGAAGTGAAGTATTGGTTGAGCAGAGCCTGAAGAGGAATTTAGCAAAGCAGCAGTCTAGGCAGACCTCATAATTCATTTCTGCTACCATTTAGTGAAATTTTCAAGGAAAGGGAGGCAGGAGGCCAATTTTCATGTTCAGCTTCAGGATGGATACACTGATCAATGTACCCAACATTTTTAAGTGCAATTCAGCAGCTTGCCTGACAAGCAGTAAGTAACTAAATATCATGTGTCTGGAATGTTTTTGTTGTTGTCCTGGGCTGCTCGTAAATAGTAAAATTCTAGTCTGTATCTGACTCAAGAATGACTGCAAGTTAATAAATGTTCACTTTCTGGCTATAGCCAACCAAAACACCCCCACTGAATGTTAGTAAGGGGGCAACAGTCCCCTTACATTCCCCCTTGCTAAAATTCTGCCACAGCCACAATATTCACACCAGTACATCCGGGCCCCATAGTAACAACATATTTAACATTTCACATCTACTTCTTCATACTATACATAACAATATTCATTAAAACACTACACAGAACCAGTAACATAATCATCTTTAAGTCTAAGAGGAAGTACACCCTTATTAGCCCTCTGGGACCTTCTTAAAACTGGTGGTTCGTTACTCATATTTTCTATTTCCCTGTTCTCAGGTAAAACTGGGTGAGTTTGAGGGGCCTGGACATTCCCATTAGGGTTTAAGTTTACCCCATTGGTTTTAGTCTCCTCGGGAAATGCTGCTCTATGCCTCCTACGAGCCCTGGTAAGACTAAAAGTCCAATGCTTTAGCTGGTCCCTATGTACTACTCTCTCAGGACCTCCTTGTTCAGGCTGGATAGCGTACACTGGCAGTTCGGGATTGTTGTAGGTGACCACAGTGTGGGGATTTGGCTCCCATTTGTCCTGTATTTTATTACGTCTCTGGCGTCTATGGCTACGAACTGATACACTGTCACCAGGTCTGATGAGAGCCCCACTGGACTTGCGATCATAAGTCCTTTTCCTACTTTGGGCTGTGTCTTTAGTTGTACAGAGGCAACATCACTGGCTGTCTTTGGCCTGTCATGGACACCTTTGACCCAGTCATCGAAATTGGTCACCTCATCCTTTGAAAAGGCTTCTTGATGCTTCTCTGGCAACACCCTTAAGTTAGCCACCTGTGCAGGAATCAGCCCTTGGCATGCCACTTTAACTGGAACTGGCAGTCTCCCATCACATCTTTCCTGGGGAGAGGTAACTTGTTCTTCCCTCTCCCCAAATGTTACCTTCACCTGAGGGATCACCTTCTCAGGCTGCAACTCCATAGCCTTCATGTGTGAGTTTAGAAGATGCACTGGTACTCTTCCTTTGATGGCACTAGTCAGTACATTGGCTGACTGAAGTCCATTAGGTAGGTTTACCCCAGATGTAGGCTCTACAATAGCTCAATATCTCTTGGTATTTTCTGATACACTACAGTGTTTGTCAAGGATCTTTCCTCTCTGAGGAGGAATAACAGTCTTCTGTTTTCTGCCCACTTTAACATTTCCAATCTGCCCCGCAGGGCCCAATGAATGGTTTTGTCTCTGTGCCCGAGCCAGTACTCTATTCAGCACAGCATTCTTCTTAGAGTGCCCATGATGGTTCATCCTCCTAGTTCCTTCTTCTGGCAATGGTAGCTCCTTCAGCTCACTAATGATGTTCATCCATAGAACCCCTGGGACTCTATGGCTCCCTTGAGAGTCTTTGTCTTTCAGGATGAAGATGCATTTCCCTGGCAGTGTCTGGCCCATGTAGTCTGTCTGCTTCGAGGTATCCCACCACTGGGATTGCCAGTCCATTAACTGCTGTTAGATGTACAAACCGTGTGCTGTGCACGGTCAGTTCCTTGTCTTTCAAATATTTTTGAAATAATAATGGTGGTAATGGTGCTGACTTCTGAGCCACTGCTTGCCCTTCTACTGTAGATGGACCACTCACTCCTGGTGCCCCATTAGTTTTCAGTGTCTGGGACTCTGTTCTCCTTCTCAGTGGACATTCCTGGCTAGTATGCCCTGGTTTTTCAGAAGTGTAACAGATGTACCTTCCCAGCTCATCCTTTAGTGGGGCTCTTTGGGACCCCGGTGCCCTTGGATACTTTGACATACTAATGGGATTTTTTTCTTTCATTAACTCAGTCATGACTTTTATCATCTCCTCCTGTTGGACCGCCAGTTTTTGGACAGCCTCACTTAAACTTTCCAGTGTTAACTATGTTTGGGGCAGGGCCTTTTCCCCAGCATCTGTATTCATTAGGCCCACACTTCGTGTACGGGGGTTAGGCTTGGCTGTCTCTGTCACAGGAACTTCCTCTTCTTCTGACCACATAATGGCAACCTGCATGAGTTCATGAAACTTCTTACTGGGCTCTTCCTTAAACTTTCTTTTCATTTAGCGGCGAAGGGAATCATCCTGGAGCCCCAGCACTAACTGCTCTTTCAGAACCATATCTGGGTCTGGAACTCATTGAGGGTCTCGCCGCTCCACTTTGCTCATTCTCTCCTGGAGGTCATATGCATATGCCCAGATAGTTTCACTGGGCTCCTGCTTTCGCTCAAAGAGCTCCTTTAGTCGGGTTCCAATAGGTACCTTATCTCCATACACTTCCAGGAGGAGTTCAAACACCTCTTCCACATCTTTCTTGTCTCCCATTGCCATGAACTTTACTGTGGCCTTGGCCTGGCCCTTGAGGTGCTCCTCTATGAAGTCCACATGATCTTCTTCAGGTACTCTTAGCACACGCAGAGCCACCGTCACTGACTTGACCCACTCCTCTATTGTAATGTCTCCTGGTCTAGCCGGGAAGCCATCAAACTCCGTGACCTTCCGCTCCTGCGGAACATAAATAGTAGGGGGTTTCTTAGCTTCTGCTGCCTGTTGGTCTATTACTGCCTTAGCCAGTGATAAGACGTCTCTCTGTTCTGTTCTAGCTTGTTGTAATGACACCACTTGGTCTGACAATCTGCTCTGAAATTTAGCAAACTGGATTTGTAGTTCTTTAATTCCAGCTATGGTAGGGTGCTCGACCAGGCTCGGACAGTGCTACTAGAACTCAAACAGTAAATCAATGAGGTGGACCCTGTGGATAGGATCCTGTTTGTGACACCAATTATGTAAGTGGGGGAATAGTCCTGCTATTGTGGGGAACTTTCCTGGCTTCTGTACTACCCTGGTGAAGTGGGCTAGCGAAAGGATCTGAGTCCTCGCTCCCACTTCCTTTACCCAGTGGCCTCCCTGCACTTGAGGACTCCCCTTCCACTCTCCTGTCTGGCAGAGTCCTCGTAACCCCAACAAGGCTGGGCCCAGGATTCCTGGGGGGCTCGACCCCCAGCCCTGCTGTGGTCACCTAGGTCAGGGGCTAGGGCGTCCCCACTCCGGGGTACTCTCTCTGCACTGGGCACTTCTCTGACCCACTGACCATTACATACAATTTAAAGCAAATGCAAGTTATTTAATCAAAAATTAATTTTAAAAACAATAAGGAAAAATGGGAAAGGTTAAAGGAAACACATCAACCCGCTCTGTGGCAGGGAAGATCACAAACAGTGTCTCTGGAATGTCCGGGCAGTTCACAGTCTGTTCCTTGTAAGTCTCAGGCCCTGGCTGTGCTGTAGGGATACTGTGGGTTGGACACTTGCTCTGGTGGTGGCCACACGCTCTCAGGCTCTAAATGGTAGGACCCTTCTTCCCAGTGTCGCCCCCGCCCTGTCGGGTTATGATCCAAGCCTGGCCTGCAGAGCCTCTTGGCTGAGGCGTCTCCCTGTGCTGGGCCTGCTGCCCAGGGTCCCCCTCACTCTCACCACACCCAGCTCTAGACTGCTCCAGCCCCAGCTCCACCACTCTGTCTCAGTGCTGCTGCTGCTCTGCCTCCAGCTCCCTGGGCTGCTTCTCTGGCCCCTCTGCCTCTGGTTGCTGCAGCTCTGCTCCCAGGACAGGTCTGTCTGAAGGTTGCTTCTGTGACTCTGCTCCCAGCTCTGACCTGCTTCATGGGCTGCTTTTCTGGCCCCTCTGGCTCTGGTTGCTGCAGCTCTGCTCCCAGAGCAAGTCTGCTCTCTCTGGGCTGTGCCTCTGGCATTGGGGCTGCAACTCTGCTTCCAGCATAGAGTCTGCTCTCTCTGGGCTGCTTTTCTGGTCCCTCTGGATCTGGCCCAGCTCTGCTCCCCAGCTTAGCTTGGGCCCCTGCTTTCTCCTTAGCTCGGTCCCACTCTGACTCAGGCAAATCCAGCTCACATGGAGGACGGGACCTCCCTGGCCTCCTGACTCTCTGATTAGCCTGCCCACCCTGTCATTCAGGCTGACCTGGAGCATTGGTCTCTCCCCACTGTTCCTGGGGACTATCAGTCTCAGGGTCCTGATTTCCCATAGACCCTTCCCCTTTTAGTACTGGGAGCTAGCCAACCAAAACACCCCCACTGAATGTTAGTAAGGGGGCAACAGTCCCCTTACACAAAGATCCTTAAATCATATTCTTATGGAGGACTAGAATCAATCACAAATCTTCCAGAGGCCTAGTTCTTTGAGTTATATATCCAAACCTCCCAACACAGAAGCTCATGTACAATGAGGATGTGATCCTCCACTCAGTTTCACAGGTCTAACTTGTTTTAAATCAACAGAACTAGACCAACACAAAACCAGTGTAACACGAGTGGAGTATCAGGTCCAGACTCTTTAGAATGCTTCAGTGATGAAAGAAAGAAAATGAGTGAGAATGATTATCAAGATCAAGTCAGCATGTGCGTGTGCTATATGTGATAGCAATTAATGTATTTATTTGTAAAAGCCAATAGCGCTTCAGTGTATAATCAACCAATGGGAAATTACTCTGATCATGTAATGATTCCAAATTTGTGTCATTGGTTTTGTGTGTTGTTGGATATCCTGCTAGGGGAGTCGCATGGGTGGAACTTTTCTGGAGTAGGTCTCACCTGTTTGTTTCCATCTCTGGGAAGATTGGCTCTCTGTCCTGCCCTGGGTGTGAAGTTAATCTCTCATCTTTCAAAGGATTTTATTTTTCTATCTTGCATCCAGACTTCTAATCACTATTTCGTCAAACAGGACAAGAACTGGACAGATCAAATATAATAGATGGCAGAAGTATAATCAGAGAAGGAGTAGGAGGAAAGAAAAAAGTGTTTAAACAAGATTCTCTGGTAAAAATGTCAGCAAGAAGAGGAGTATCTGGACACCAGGAATTAGTCACTTTGGTAACAGAACATCCATAGGAAATAATTTGTCAGCACAAACACTAAGGAGAAAGTAAAGCTCATATGCTTGGAGAAGCAATAATAAAATACAAACTACACCTAGCCTGAGAGATATTTTGTTTGTTTTTCCAAGATCTCCTAGATCTAATAACCAATTTTATAAATGTTAAAACAGTAAACGTAAAAAATGTTAAAACAGTAAAACTAAGTGATGTAATTTAACTGGGCTAAACATAATGTATAATCCCAATATAGTATAAACAGGAATGTAATAGGATTTTATTTATCCAATATATATGCCAATAAGTGGACAGTACAATACTCTATTGCATTTGCTGTTAGGTAAACTTATCATTCAGCAAGGAGATGGATCTCTTAAAAAAAAAAAAAAGCAAGCACAGAACTTAATTGATAGTGAATGTTTAATTCATTTTTATAAAAATCAATAGTGTTCCTCAAGGGGATAAAGGTGAATTAATTCATTTATCCAGATCTTTAAAGCTGATGCACAGCAAACATAAGATGTCTAACAAAGGTTAAAGAGTGCTTGTCAAGAGGCCTACAAGTTAGTGACATCATCTTGATTTGTTTGATTTCTTAGCACCATTAAGATAATTTGTATTAAATTCTCACTGTATCACTTCAGAGCAGGAGGATCTTGATGTTATCATCCTATACATTATTCCACTGGGTGCAGGCTTGTACTTTTACTTGACGCCTGCTATTCAGTAATAGTCACAGCTCACGAACCAGCAAAATTCAAAAGGCAATGCTCTTGAGCACAGATTGGTCATAGTAGCATATGATAGTAGCCATTTTGATCTTGAAGATATTAAACTCGGAGAGAAAAGCAGAGAAAAGAAAGAGGATACTGGGTAATAACAGTGTCGCAAAGTGCATGAGACACTTTACAGGTCTGTAATTAGATATTTCTCTAGCCTGCAGAGCTTACAATCTAAGTAGACACAAACATATGAGTCTTGTAAACACACAAGCAAGTGATGGAGGAGATATTTAACTTGAGTCCACAATTCTGGAATTATTTTCCCATTCCTGCCCCGGCTGTTTCCATCCCATGTTTTCTCTTCAACCCTTGCCCATTCACTGGCTGAGTTCCAAACCATAACACAAGAAAAATGGTTTAAACTGGTTTTAATGTATATAGAATTTAAATTTACAAAACCCCTTAACCTGCAACCTCATAGAAATGTAGGGTTTGAAGGGATCTTGAGAAGTCTACAAGTCCAGGTCCCTGTTCTGTTTCAGGACTACGTAAACCTAGACTACTGCTGACAGACATTTACCTAACCTGTTTTTTTAAAACCTCCAGTGATGGGGATTCCACAACCTCCTTTGGAAGCCTATTCCAGAATGTAACTACCCTTTTATTCCAGAGCTTAACTCCTGTTCCTGTGAGTAAATATACACTAGTAGCCATGAGATTACTCATGAGTATGTTTGCAGGATCAGAGCTCCAGACAGGAATTTTATATTAAACAACATTTAATGACTGAAATAGATTTTATTGAGGATTAAGAACTTTTCCATATAAGCAATTGCTATGGTTACCATAGGGATGTCATGAAGGAGGCTGTGTGCCTGCAGACAGTAGGGGAGGTAATTAATGAGACAAATTTTCTATTAAGATTGAACCCATCATAAAATGTTCAAACAATATTGAACAACAAACAGGTTTTTTAAAATTGTTTTGTTGATAATTTTGAACCGGGGGGGAGCAGGGGGACCTAAATTTGTTAAATAAATTTATTCCCTGCTAATGGTTCATCCAAGTTCTAGAGGTGAACATTGAAATTCAATGCTGGGCAGATACCAGAGAATAAGCACCCATAAAATTTATCAAGAAAACAGTCGTGAAGTTTAGATAGTACAAATTCACAACTTTGGAAAAAGCTCTTTAAAAGGGCAGGAATTAAGGCAAAGATGCCCTGATCACTCTTAAAAGATCTTACATTTTTGAAGTATAAACAGATTACACTTCTCACACAGGATTAATGTAGTTATACTGTGTTAGATTTTGTGTGGTTTAGTGGTCAGAACCAGGATAGACTTCTATTCCTGTCTCCTCCACTGTGAACTTGGACAGTTCATTTAATATATGCAGCTCCATTGTTTAAAATGGGGAAAATATCTCCCTTTCCTGGGCATTGTATGGTGTAATAATGGTCAAACAAAGTAATTGTGCAATTTCTGCATAATTATTCTTACACAAGTATATTCAAAGTATTGGTCTCATTCTGAGCATTTGGCCTTGGGTTCCATTTGATATGCAGGTGTGATAGAAAGGTCTGCATGATTGTTACAGGGATTGATACTATTCTAGCAACTAGCTAGAAATTACAACATGAAAACATTTAATTGACTCAGCCTCACTGACAAAATAACAATCATATAAGGATCTGACACTTCTGTTTCTTAAGGATACAGGATCTGATTTAGCAAAGTACTTAAGCATGTTGTCATAAATATAAAGGGAATGGTAAACACTTTTAAAATCCCTCTTGGCTAGAGGAAAAACCCTTTCACCTGTAAAGGGTTAAGAAGCTAGGATAACCTCGCTGGCACCTGACCACAATGACCAATGAGGAGACAAGATACTTTCAAAGCTGAACTGGGGGAAAAACAAAGGGTCTGGGTCTGTCTGTGTGATGCTTTTGCCAGGGACAGAACAGGAATGGAGTCTTAGAATTTAGTAAGTAATCTAGCTAGATATGCATTATATTATGATTTCTTTAAATGGCTGAGAAAATAAGCTGTGCTGAATGGAATGGATATTCCTGTTTTTGTGTCTTTTTGTAACTTAAGGTTTTGCCTAGAGGGATTCTCTATGTTTTGAATCTAATTACCCTGTAAGGTATTTACCATCCTGATTTTACAGAGGTGATTCTTTTTTACTTTTTCTTCTATTACAATTCTTCTTTTAAGAAACTGAATGTTTTTTTCATTGTTCTTAAGATCCAAGAGTTTGGGTCTGTGGTCACCTATGCAAATTGGTGAGGGTTTTTATCAAACCTTCCCCAGGAAGGGGGGGTGCAAGGTTTTGGTGAGGATTTTTGGGAGAAAGACGTTTCCAAACAGGCTCTTTCCTAATAAAATAATCCCGGTTAGACGTTGGGTGGTGGAAGCAAAAGTCCAAGGGCAAAAGGTAAAGTAGTTTGTCCCTTGGGGAAGTTTTAACCTGAGCTTGTAAAAGTAAGTTTAGGAGGTTTTCATGCAGGTCCCCACATCTGTACCCTAGAGTTCCTAGTGGGGAAGGAACCTTGACACATGTGCTTAGCTTTAAGCACACATACAGTTCTACTGCACTTCAATGGGACTACTCACATACTTAAACATTTCCTAATGGTATGTCTACACTGCAATTGGGAGGTGTGATTGCAGCACATGTAGCCACACCTAAGCTAGCTTTGATAAAACTAGCTCACTAAAAATAGCAGTGAAGCTCCTGCAACCTGGTAGCTGCCCAAGTACAAACCCCTTTGGGAGCCTGGGTAGATATTCAGGCAGCTAGCCCATGCTGCTCCTTCTGATGAGCTATCTCAGTCAAAGCTCGGTCAGGTATGCCTACACGTGCTGTAATTGCACTCACCAGCTGCCATGAAGACGTACCCTAGGTGCCTTACTGAATCTTCACCACAGTGCTGATCTTTTGGATTTTATGACTAAATGCCATGCTTTGGATAGTTCAGCAATAAGGCAGTTGTTCACCACAGTGCTGATCTTTTGGATTTTATGACTAAATGCCATGCTTTGGATAGTTCAGCAATAAGGCAGTTGTTAATCATCTGTGATTCTATACTTTAGTATCTGTACATAAGTATGAATGTTACACAGATCAAAAGATTGTGATTTTTATATAAAGAAATCAGCAGCATGGGTAGATGAATTCCTTAAACACACAGTTTCTAATTTCCATTTCAGAAAACAATAATCTTATAATAAAACCAGCAGTTAGTGTTTAATCCTGTTGTTCTACTGGATTACATTTTTTAGAAATTAATTATATAGCAACATAGTTTAATAGCCTCTAAAACTAAAATGGTTTCCCAAAGCAACCTTCCAACATTGTTTCAGAGCAGAGGTGCTATACTGCCCTAGAGCTTTCTGTATAATTTCTTAGTGATCTTTACCTAGATACTTTAATCTTTAAACTTAACCCAACGTTGTTGTTTGGCAACAACTTGATTTTTCTCCATACTATGTACCACCAACAGAAATAAATCACCATCATAACACAAAGTCTGCAGTTAATCTAGGAATCTTTTGTCACTTTAATGTTTAGTTGCCCATATGAAGTTGATTATATATATTGAACCTCTATGCAATTAAACTCTCAACATTTAGATACTTTATTGTATATCCATCATACCATGTAGTAAAGCAAATACCATGAAGACAAAATGTTGTCAAAGGCAATTTAAAGTGCCTCTTACCTCGGATATGTGTTTGGATTTGACCCTTTGTCTTATAAATAGTGAATATATGTCAGAAACGAAACTTCTAACAAAAGAAAGATGTCAGATCATTGTAATAAACCATACATTGGATTTACATGTTTTGAATTCTCGAGAAAGAATTCAAACTCTGAATCCACTTCTGCAACACTGTAATGTAGCTAGGATGAGTGATATTAATCAAGGGGAAATGAGAGAGTTAAGAGGATATCTGTGGGTTCTGAGTGTAACAAATAGCCATCCAGATCTTCCATATGGATAGAAGAGCCTCCTAGAGCTCTGCTTTAGGAGTCTGCATTATACAAAAGAAATTCACCAAACTATCTTACTATATCTCACCAGTTACATTCATGGGCCAATTTTCAAGACCCAGCAGGTTTGAAGCATAGAGTTACTATGATTACAAGATCTAATGTCCAATTAGGTGACTTCTGTCTTCTTGCATTATTAAGTGCCCAATACTCACACTCACTTGGGGGAATTGTGTATGGTATTAAAAAAAAATAGGTACACAAATGCATACCTTACCTTTAGAAAATCAGACCCTCTGTGCATAGCCATAAAAAGAATACCCTTAAATTGAAAAGTCATTAACCCCTATAATTAAAAAAGAAACATGTTCACTTAAAGAGCATGGTTAGGTCACAAAGCTAAGCAGAATATGTTAATAGTAAGTTTTTGATCTTTTTTTGTCACCTGTATAGTAAAAATAAAGTTTCTTATCTACAGCACATGTTGCTGAGCTTTTGACCCATACAATTGGCCCAATATGGTTAGCTAAATGCTACCATCTGTCTTTTAAGAAACATTCCAGTTTTCTCTAGTCCCTTGATATACTGTCACTTTGCTCTTACATTTACGTTCACTAGTTTTAAAAAAAATATTATGACCATGTACAGTAATTAGTAACTTGTCCGTTCAGCTGACACATAGGCCAAAAAAACCCAAAACAATTAATTAGTATTAAAACCATGAGATGCCTATGTGTGCACAGACTAAACCAACGGTATATTAAATGTGATATTATATTAAACTTTTCGCTGCTGTGACTATCCTTCCTCCGCTGCATACCTTTTCTCCACCTCAGAGATTCAGGCAGTTCTGCCACCCCAATTGTCTTCCCTGTGGCTTTTAGATCAATATTGATCTAAGAGCTTTGTAGGAACCCACACTGACAACACTATAATCACCACCTTTTCTTTTTAATTTCCTTGAGCAAATGGAACTGTAGCGATTTAAAACTGCATGTGAGCGGCCTCATCATGACTAATGGGTCTCTTGGACATGCTGGTGTCTGTGGAAAAGCAACTTGGATCCTCATCCTAATGACCCTGACTGTTCTGTGATGTAGTGGTAATTATAGAGGTCAGTGAACGTCTTTGTGTCAGACTTGAGCAAATGTGATGGCCTAGTGTGGAAGGAAAGAAGGCATTTCAGTGATTCATAAAAAGGATATATGAATCAAGCATACTTCAGGAAAGAAATACTGAGTAATAGTATAATTTTATATCTAGCCCTTACAGGATGTCCACTGTATTCAATACAATGCCCAGACATTCAAATAATCTAGAGGCAAGGAGATAATACAGGCTTATTTTGCTTGAAACTAGAGTTTGAGTTTACTTACCACGAGAGATGAGAAATGATTTTCCTGTCCTGCAAGAATCTGAGATTTTGACATTTCCCCCTTCTAACATAGGAAAGGTCAATCTTGTATTAGATGGGGAAAAGAGGTAAGGCTTGATAAGTCGTGTGCTTGTTGAGGAACAGAATTCCTTTTCAAAATGTCCTTGGATGCCCAGATACCATGATGATGGCCATGGTATAAGATAGACCCACATGTTGGCACCCTTCCACATTTTAGCACCATCTTCCTTCCTCTGGAGTTGATATTGTCAACATGTTTTCCAATGATAAGGTATTTTCAGGCCACCTTATTTTGCGAAATAAAGTTAAGGATTATAGTGTGGTCAGCCCTTTCTTGGGGGCACAAAGATGAGGAAGTTACAAGTTATCTCTCCACTTCAGCTTCTGTTCAGAGATTAGCCCCAGTTGTAGTTCTTACAATCCTTGTGAAAGCCATTAATTACTGTATGCTTCACCTTCTGCACCAACCAGCCACAAACCAGGAATGTGAGCATATGCAGCTCTCCCTTAACAAATGGGTCAGCAGGTGCACGTCCCTGGACACTTAAGGGCTGATCGAAGTATCAAGATAATCTAGGCAGATTTGTCTGACTAGACCTTCACGAAGCAAATTGCCTCCCATAAACTCCTAGTGTGATAATGCACTCTACACCACTACAAATGTAGATGGAACAAACTCTGGCAGAGTTTAGGTCTTTGTCCCACTAGAGTGGCTAGTCTACATAAATCTGAGCTAAGATGCTTAGGTCCATAGCTGAAGGGTTCTATCCCTTCCAGTTAGGGTAAGTGGTCCTTTAGCTCAAGTGATGCCACTGTTTCTAGTTAGGAGGCATAGTTGTTTATGGGAAGCAGTAGATGCTCACGCTTCTAATCCAAAAAAATATCCTGAATCCAAATTCTGCTGATGGCCCAAGCAGGGTCGGTTATACAAATTTATGGTTCAATACCACCATTTAGCCCTAGGTATATACATTAAAAGTAATTATGAATGTATGTCTCTATTTGTAGCTGTCAAAAACAACTTCTTTAAAGAAGCAACTACTATGCAGTTAGCACCCTGGTAATTGCAAGGAGGAGAACGTGCATTCTAGACACTTTCTTTATTAGGATTTCATTATAAAATATTCCATACTCGATTGTGCCATGCAAAGAGTTTGCCTCTCAGTTATTCTTCATTCTTAATGTCCATATCCATAAAATATATCATAAAGATCTTAAGTAGAAGGGGGCAAGAGAGAGTTTCTCGTAAGATAACTGTATTTGGAATAATAAGTTTTATGAGGTTGTCACTGGTATTTTGCAACCTGTGCCACGTGTAAGGAAAATATGAAGACTATGCATCATTTTGTACAGAGTTGCTGTCAAAATAAAAAATCAGCTATCTGTGCTCCCAATAGAATCCCTTGTATTGGACAGAAAATGAGTTAGAAACGTTTAATTCTTGAAAAAAGATGCTGGATTGTACTTCACTTGGGTTTGTGACACTGGTAGACCAGGTGCCAGCTCACACAAAGGTCCCCAGGGCTTACACAGAGTATTCCTCATTGTTTACTAATTTCACGGCTGCTTATTTAATGTGCATAATTAGTAACCAAATAGGCTCTTTGTTAAAAAATGTGGTTATGCCCTTTTAAAATGGTACATTCTGGTTCACATAAAAGTGGATGGTTGTGTGCTAAAGATAAACTGTTTTCATTAAAATCTTTTTATATGAAAATACACAGTAAAAATGTTTGCACATTTATTACCACAGTGAGGAAAAGGTTCAGGCAACACTTGCATGTTTGAGTATTAAAAAGACTGGGCCTGACTTTGGTCTCACTTTATCTGATGTAAGTTAGAAGTAGCTACACTGGTCAACAGCATTTTTGCCATTGTAAAACAGGTGTAATTATCACCTTTAGGTATACATTTTCAGGTTCTAACTAGTAATCAAAAGTGTTTTTATTGTTAGATATCCAAGAAAGGTAAGTTAATGTTAGTATGAGTACCTTAATTTTTTTCATTTCCTTGCTTTTATATATTTAACTACATACCCCTTAATGTTGCATTAAGGGTAACTTTTGGCATTTAATTAGTAACTTTCCTCATCCCATGGGAACTATAACCTACTTTTGTTTCTTTCATCTGATAATGTCTGACTTGATTCCCTCCCCCAAAGAAATATTTTACTAGCCCCCAAAAAGGAATTAATTTTATCACAGACATATATGTTTAGCAGTGTTTCATAGAGGCTGTAAGGTATTTTTTTTCAGCAAAAACAATTTGGCTTGCAATGTCAAAAGTTCCTCTTCCCCCCCCCCCCCCCATGCTGTAGAATTCTAATTTGTCTAGACTGTAGTAAACTCCATTAGGGAAGTCATGCAATTTCTAAGGTGGTAAGCAGACTGCCATGTCTCATTTAGTTCATGCCTTGTTAGGTGCCCACTGAATAGCTGTACATGTGTAGCTGTTCCCGTGATTTTCAAAAATGGTGAAACAAAGCTGGGATAGGAATGGTATATATAGTTCCTCTGTAATGCTCAAAGTTTGGGATTCACCTCAGCACATGAAGTAATTTACTATGCCAGCAAAAGTCATCAACAAGGACTGTCCATAGCCAACAAGCATTACACTATGAAAGGGTATAGACTGCTCAGTGCTTTTAAGCTATTCATGCATTGTTTCTCAGATTCACATTTGATTATTTATTTCACCTACCTTAGCTATCATCTTTTATATGTAGCAGTATGGTACATGTAAATTGAAAGTTAAAGTTTATTGTTTCAAATACTTCAAATCTTTGATAAAGTAACATGTACCTAATAAAATCAAATATGTCAGTCAAAAGCAACCTCATTCTACTTTGGACTCATGGTAAGTAGAATGATCAGTATCACGTTACAGATATGCACATTATATTCTTTACTATAGATCAGTACCCTTGAAGTGCATTGGTTCTTAGAGGCCAGTGAAGCTTTCCCCAGCAGGCCCCAGCATTTGAGCACTACATGGTAGGGAATTGGGGTATTGAGAAAGTTGTTGTCTGTGAAAGAAGAATTTTTCTCTTAAGGTGACCAACAGAATGCACTAGTTGGAGAACCACAGTTTTAGTGCTGCTTTTATGATTACCTAGAGTGGTTTGGTCTAACGTCACCCCACACTACACCAGCTGTTCATAGTACTGAAGGACTGTACCACCCCATGATATCTGGAGTTTTTTCTTAGCTTCACAGTATTTCAGGGGGGAGGCACACACTTGTCTTACTCATGGTTGCTGAATGCCAACCCTAGTAACAGCATTCTCCAAGAACACTCAGGGAACCAATTAGAATGCACTCAGCATTCTCAAATCTTTCTGACCTTCAATTAAATTATCATCAGGACCTCCTAGATGGCTTTAACCCTAACTGAAAGCAGGGCTCCATCCAGCTTCACACCACTCTGTCACTGTAACTTTTCATTCCGACATTATCAGATAAAACTCACTTGTCAGTCTGAGATACCATTTGCTGCTGCTGCCGCCATCACTGTTTCTTCAGCTCTTGAAGTTCTCCACTCTTGCTGTAGAGCTCCCTTCTCTGCTCAAGCAAATAGGAACTCATTCTAACAGCATGGGAGGACGACTCAAACTTGAACAGAAGGTTTTTAGGCCTTTGAGGTTTCTTCTTTGCAAAGAAAGCAGCAAATTCTCTCCCAGAGCTGGCATAATTAAGCTGGGCTGATGGTTCTGAAGCGGTCCGAGTGTTCTTCATATCCAAGTATTCTGTCAGCAACATCTGCAAGACATCCTGGATCTTCACCCACACATCCGCCATGTCATACCATTTGACATCACCATCATACAGCCTGGATGGAAAGGCCACGGTCTGCTGAAGATGTCCCAGCACCACAGAGTGAGCAGCCACTACAGCATCGAATTTGTCAAAGAGAAGTTCAAGCAGTTCCAGAAGTAACCTGGGCTGGTTTTCCTAGGAAAGGCGCTCTCCTTTCTGGTAGCCACTGTCCGCCACTTGTGTTGTGGACCTCTTGACAATCTGCTTGAGCTCCTGTTCCAGATGATCCTTGATAGCCTTCACGGTCTCCGGGATTTTTTTCAGTTTGGCCAGCCCTTTGATGAGGATCCCCATGAAGACAGTACTGTTCTCCTCTGGATCCAGCTCCATATCTTCTTTAATCTCCAGCACACTCACTTCTCGCACTGAGTAATGGATGGAAGATGACAGTAATATTTCTTGCGCCTGGTTTGCAGACAAACTTTGATCCACCACATGTCATGTCTAGTTGGCAGCCAGTATCTAGCGGAGTGCCCCAAGGGTCGGTCCTGGGGCCGGTTTTGTTCAATATCTTCATTAATGATCTGGAGGATGGTGTGGATTGCACCCTCAGCAAGTTTGCGGATGACACTAAACTGGGAGGAGTGGTAGATATGCTGGAGGGTAGGGATAGGATACAGAGGGACCTAGACAAATTGGAGGACTGGGCCAAAAGAAATCTGATGAGGTTCAACAAGGAAGAATCCAATGAACCACTACAGACTAGGGACCAAATGGCTAGGCAGCAGTTCTGCAGAAAAGGACCTAGGGGTGACAGTGGACGAGAAGCTGGATATGAGTCAACAGTGTGCCCTTGTTGCCAAGAAGTCCAATGGCATTTTGGGATGTATAAGTAGGGGCATTGCCAGCAGATTGAGGGACGTGATTGTTCCCCTCCATTCGACATTGGTGAGGCCTCATCTGGAGTACTGTGTCCAGTTTTGGGCCCCACACTACAAGAAGGATGTGGAAAAATTGGAGAGAGTCCAGCGAAGGGCAACAAAAATGATTAGCGGTCTGGAACGCATGAATTATGAAGAGAGGCTGAGGGAACTGGGATTGTTTAGTCTACAGAAGAGAAGAATGAGGGGGGATTTGATAGCTGTTTTTAACTACCTGAAAGGTGGATCCAAAGAGGATGGATCTAGACTATTCTCAGTGATAGCAGATGACAGGACAAGGAGTAATGGTCTCAAGTTGCAGTGGGGGAGGTTTAGGTTGGATATTAGGAAAAACTTTTTCACTAGAAGGGTGGTGAAATACTGGAATGTGTTACCTAGGGAGGTGATGGAATCCCCTTCCTTAGAAGTTTTTAAGGTCAGGCTTGACAAAGCCCTGGCTGGGATGATTTAGTTGGGGATTGGTCCTGCTCTGGGCAGGGGATTGGACTAGATGACCTCCAGAGGTCCCTTCCAACTCTGATATTCTATGATTCTATGACTACATGGCAATGCAAAGATCATTTTCATATGTGAATTTTCACACCAGGGACTTCTGATCAGTCATTTGTATAAACCTTAAACAGCAAGTATGATAATACTGAACTTTGGGGCAATCCATTCTACTGAGTTAAGCTATCTACTTCTCTGACCATCCGTCGTGACAAAGAAATGTTGATTCTCAAGCAGGGAAGAGAGGACCTGGAGTATCTTGGTATTTTTTCAAAATTGTTGCCAATTTCCATTTAAGTGTACAATGAGTCACAGGGCCAAAAGCAGCCAATAGAGCAATACAACCCCTAAAATTTTGCATGTTTCAAAGCCATCTTCAATTATATTCATTGACCACATGATGGTATAATCTGGCATTTCTTGGGTTCATGTTGGACTAAATTTTGACATTCAAAGATCACATCAAGAAGGTAAAAGAAAGTGAACTCCAGGAATTCTGTACTCCAGAAACTGGCCAAAGAAGATGGTGAGCTTGACCCCAAAATGTCCTGAGCAATCAGTCTTCTCCTGAGCTATTAGCTGCAGTGTACTGTGCCCCAGTATGGTCATGTGCAAGCCAGGCACACACAATTTAATACTGAACTTAATCCTGTAGGATCATCACAGGGACTTTGAAACCGACTCACACTGTCACTATACTGCTTTTCAGGGATTGCACTACCATCAAGGAAGCAGGAGACAAAGAAGAGACAAAACAGGTGCATAATTCAAGACACCAAATAGCTGGACACATTCCACCACCCAAGAGGCTGAAATCCAGAAAGGGTTTTGCTTCTGAAAATCTCGTATTACAAAATACCACCGTGGAAAGATACAGAGTAACAAAACCACAAAAATGCCAAAAGAACAGGAGTACTTGTGGCACCTTAGAGACTAACAAATTTATTAGAGTATAAACTTTCGTGGGCTACAGACCACTTCATCAGATGCATAGAATGGAACATGTAGTAAGATATAATGTATATGTATATGTACATAATGTATATGTACAGAGAAGGTGGAAGTTGCCATACAAACTGTAAGAGGCTAATTAATTAAGATGAGCTATTATCAGCAGGAGGAAAAAAAAAAACTTTTGTACTGATAATCAAGATGGCCCATTTAGACATTTAGTTGACAAGAAGGTGTGAGGATACTTAACTTAGGGAAATAGATTCAATATGTGTAATGACCCAGCCACTCCCAGTCTCTATTCAAACCCAAGTTAATGGTATCTAGTTTATATTAATTCAAGTTCAGCAGTTTCTCGTTGGAGTCTGTTTTTGAAGCTTTTCTGTTGAAAAATTGCCACCCTTAAATCTTTTACTGAGTGGCCAGAGAGGTTGAAGTGTTCTCCTACCAGTTTTGGAATGTTATGATTCCTGATGTCAGATTTGTGTCCATTTATTCTTTTGCGTAGAGCCTGTCCAGTTTGGTCAATGTACATGGCAGAGGGGCATTGCTGGCAAATGATGGCATATATCACATTGGTAGATGTGCAGGTGAATGAGCCCCTGATGGAGTGGCTAATGTGATTAGGTCCAATGATGGTGTCACTTGAATAAATATGTGGATAGAGTTGGCATCAGGCTTTGTTGCAAGGATAGGTTCCTGGGTTAGTGGTTCTGTTGTGTGGCATGTGGTTGCTGGAGAGTATTTTCTTCAGGTTGGGGGTTTGTCTGTAAGCAAGGACTGGTCTGTCTCCCAAGATCTGTGAGAGTGAGGGATCATTTTTCAGGATAGGTTTTAAATCTTTGATGATGCGCTGGAGAGGTTTTAGTTGGGGGCTGAAGGTGACAGCTACTGGCGTTCTGTTATTTTCTTTGTTGGGCCTGTCCTGTAGTAGGTGACTTCTGGGTACTCTTCTGGCTCTGTCAATCTGTTTCTTCACTTCAGCAGGTGCATATTGTAGTTGTAAGAATGCTTGATAGAGATCTTGTAGGTGTTTGTCTCTGTCTGAGGGGTTGGAGCAAATGCAGTTATATCTTAGAGCTTGGCTGTGGACAATGGATCATGTGGTGTGTCCTGGATGGAAGCTGGAGGCATGTAGGTAAGTATAGCCATCAGTAGGTTTCTGGTATAGGGTGGTGTTTATGTGACCATCGCTTATTAGCACAGAAGTGTCCAGGAAATGGACTGCTTGTGTGGATTGGTCTAGGCTGAGGTTGATGGTGGGATGGAAATTGTTGAAATCATGGTGGAATTCCTCAAGGGCTTCTTTTCCATGGGTCCAGATGATGAAGATGTCATCTATGTAGCGCAAGTAGAGTAGGGGCATTAGGGGACGAGAGCTAAGGAAGCGTTGTTCTAAGTCAGCCATAAAAATGTCGCATACTGTGGGGCCATGCAGGGACCCATAGAAGTGCCGCTGACTTGAAGGTATATATTGTCCCCAAATGTGAAATAGCTATGGGTGAGGACAAAGTCACAAAAGTCAGCCACCAGGTTTGCCATGACATTATCGGGGATACTGTTCCTGATAGCTTACAGTCCATCTTTGTGTGGAATGTTGGTGTAGAGGGCTTCTACATCCATAGTGGCCAGGATGGTATTTTCAGGAAGATCACAGATGGATTATAGTTTCCTCAGGAAGTCAGTGGTGTCTCGAAGATAGAGTCTCGAAGAGTGTACGGCCTGAGGAGAGAGTCCACATAGCTAGACAATCCTGCTGTTAGGGTGCCAATGCCTGAGATGATGGGGCGTCCAGGATTTCCAGGTTTATGGATCTTGGGTAGCAAATAGAATACCCCTGGTCAGGGTTCTAGGCACGTGGCTGCACAGACCTGTTCCTGTGCTTTTTCAGGGAGTTTCTTGAGCAGATGGTGTAGTTTCTTTTGGTAATCCTCAGTGGGATCAGAGGATAATGGCCTGTAGAATGTGGAATTAGAGAGCTGCCTAGAAGCCTCTTGTTCATATTCCAACTTATTCATAATTATGACAGCACCTCCTTTGTCCGCCTTTTTGATTATGATGTCAGAGTTATTCCTGAGGCTGTTGATGGTGTTGTGTTCAGCACGGCTGAGGTTATGGGGCAAGTGATGCTGTTTTTCCACAATTTCAGCCCATGCACATCGACGGAAGCAGTGTATGTAGAAGTCCAGTCTGTTGTTTCAACCTTCAGGAGGAGTCAGGTATCTCAGAGAACTTGGTACTTTCAGAACAACTCCCTCCCAGCACTGATCTCAAATGAAAACACTGAACTCTAAATCATGTGACAGCTTGGGTGGCAAAGATTGGTGACAATATGAAGCTGTTGAAGTTGAAGAATGACCCCAAATGTGAATGTGGCCAGCCTAGGCAAACACTCGAACACTGTCTTGAATAGTATATGGAACATACTTCATTAGTGCAAAGATTTGTAAAAAGCAAGTTTAGAACTCAAATGCTTGAATATTCACCAAAATCAAGCTTCAAATTCCACACTTAACAACGGTATACAGTTTGAATGGTTAATTTTGATTTTTATACTCAAATTTAAAATTTGGATTTCACATTGTTTGGTAAGATACATAGATCAGAAGGTACAAAAAATGCCACGTGACTTACCTAAGCTGAAATTTGAATATCAGATACTCTTGATTACAGTTTATGAATGATCTGTCATCCAAGAATAATTCACTGAAGAAACTGATAGATCTCAAAGTGCTTTCACAAAGAAGGTCATTATCATTGTCCTCATTTTATAGATGGGGAAATTAAAGAACACAGCAGTGAGGTGACTAGCCCAAGCAGACCCAGTGGCCAAGTGAAAAATGGAACATAGGACTCCTATGTCCCAGTCTACTGTTCTAGATGCTAGGTCACACTGCCTCCTTTGTAGATTTTAAAAAAGAGTGAATACATTCAAACACACACAAAGGGGACAAATTCATTTAATACATTTATTCAGTATGAATGATCCTCCATCCCTAGTGATATTTCATTTTAAGCATCATATATCTACCCACTTTATGCTAGACTCTAACCTACTGCTTTATACCAGCCTTGTGTATATACCAAGCATTTTCCTCTCTAACCTCATAACTTTTGGAACTCATGACATCTAAGGCTAAAAATGGCCCAGCAGAACTGAGCCCTTATGATTTCAGTAAAGTTGACAGAACTGTTAGGTGTCAAGGACATGAAGTATGCATCTAAGTTGTTTTGAATCTATAAATAGTTCTGTACTTGATTGTCATTTGGTCAAAGGTCTGGATGTATTCCTGTGGTGTCTTCTGCCCCCCCCCCCCCGCCCCCAGTCATTATTTTCCCATACTGAAGCTAAAGAATCAGGGGTCAATTGCTAATATTACCAGTACGATCAGGCAAATTCTTTTTTTCTTTATTCTGTATAATACACCAGATATTTTGATGTTTTTCTTTTTCCCCAAAACAATATCCTGTGAATAACTTCTTTAAAAAAAAAAACCTGGTGACTGAAAACCAAATGTTTAACATTTTTCTGTTTTCAGTTAAAGCAACAACAAAACCTGTGTCTTTGATTTTCAAAGAAAGTGCCTGCTGGACAATAAACTGCTGCTGAAATTTCAGCCAGGCTTCTGGATGATAGATGGAGGGAACATAGATCTAAGATAGTCCAGGGAACATGAGAGTTGGGATAAAAATATTACAAATATATTCATAATAACATAATATTGCGTAATTTCTCTTCATCTTTCTACAAAGAATTGTATTTTTATGGGAGAAATATGGCAAATAAATAGTAAAGAATGTTATAATTTCTCCCATCCCCCTGTCCCACTTGCTATCCCCGCCCCCCCCCCATAGTATGTAAGTGTATTTATCCTCACAATACTACTGGTGAGATAGGGAAATGAAGACTAAAAAACAACCTTGAGCTTGGCTAGGCTGCTGTTGTCCAGAGACCACCACCTATCCTGCTGATTCACATGGTTTATTTTTTGGTTGGTTTATTTTTCAAAGTAATTTAAAATGAATAAGTGATACCCTAATATTAGTAAACTATCGGGTGGGTAGTAGTTGGTTTAAAGGAGCACATCTAACTACAAGCACTTTTTAATGCTCATCTTAACAATAATATGTTTGAGGTGGCTGAAAGCACAATGCTGAAAATACAAAAGTGGGCAACAATAGCCAACTAGCGCACACCTTGTTTTGTGTTGCTGCTATAGCATTATCTTCAAACGCTAATAAAAGAAACATGGTTTAGTGGTTAGGGTCACTATGCTGGGACCTAAGATATCCAGGCTCAATTTTCTGCTCTGCCTCAGGTTTCCTGTGTGGCCTTGATTTGAGAAAGTCACTTAGGACCAGGTCCTCAAAGATATTTGCTTTCAGTGGGATTTAGGTGCCAAAATACCTTTTAAGGAGCTAGGGCTTAGTTTTTCTGCGCTTCAATCACCCATCCATAAAATGGGGATTTGTCATAGCATTTTGGCATTCTAAGCACAGACCCTGATTTTTGGTTTTCCCGTGGGGGGGGGCTCAAACCCCTCCCCCAATGCCCTTCACTCACTCAGCCTCATCCCCCTCTTCACTTCACCCCCCTCCACCCACCATTAGCTCCTCTCTGCCCCCTCCCCTGAGGCGCTCCCACCAGCCCCAGGGTCCCACCGAACAGATGATTGATGACGAGCCCTGTGGGCTGGAACCTCTGTGGCTAGTGAGTGCTAAGCACTCCCTATTTTTTCTTTCATGGGTACTGGAGCCCCAGAGCACCCACAGAGTTCATGTGTATGGCCTTAGGGACCAGGACAGCTAGGTGCTCTAAAACCCCAGAACAAAAAGATATGCCATACCGCAAAGAGCTTACAATCTAAGTACAAGGGGGATAGGAGGATGACAAAAAACAGATGGGTCCAGATAGACAGACTGACAGGGCAGTATAAAAAATAATGAGACATGTGAGTCAGCGGGATAGGTGGTGGTCTCTGGACACCAGCAGCCTAGCTAAGGTCAAGGTTGTTTTTTAGTCTTCATTTCTCTATCTCTCCAGTAGTGTTGTGAGGATAAATACACTCACATACTATAGTAATAGGAACCACAGTGCTATACAGAGCTGTGGTTTACAGTCAGAAGAGGGTCCAAAGTTAAAAATTAGATTAGTAAGGGGAAGAAGAAAAACATAATGGTTGTGGCACATGAACAAAAGGAATGCTGATTCAGGAAGGGAAAGGTTTCAGAGAACTAGGTGTTCAGGTTAGACTAGCCCCTAGGCAAAACTAATTTGCCCGAATGATACTTAAGCAACAGCTAATCCAACCTGACATTGACCTTGCCAACATCACGGCCAAACCATTTTCACAAGGGTAAACTTTCCTTGAAAGAATGATTCCAACATAGTTGACATAGACACTGTTTCCATCAACTTAAGGCACGTTTCCTTTCTTATTCTACAAACAATTTGTGACACTTCTCCTCACTTCTTTGTTTCCCATTTTTTTCTAGTCTGAGCAATGAAATAGTGCAGTAGTACAGCTTCTCATTCCACAGCCTTCTTTTTCAGGTTCTTTATTTTATTAGCTAAGCACTGGAGAACCATTGGTTATGCTTAGTAACCTTCCTACATTTAAAATTTGGGGTTTTATGGATTTTTTTTCTTCAGATATTGTAACATAAAGATTCAAAGTTTTTCCGTTTGCTTATTGGCTGAGAGAGCACAGTTGCACCAAGAGCACAGGAAATCGAAACAGAAACTTTTAGGATGATCATGTGGCAGAATCAGGATCAGTGGTATAAGTGAGCTGTGCAGAGAGAATTTTTCCACGCTGACTGTGAAACCAACCTTTCCTGTTTCAGTGCACACTGACAAAGAATGAAAATGTAGACTTTCATTATGATTGGGTAATGCAGGCTAGGTAGGTTTGTTCTTCCAGAATCCCTTCATTCCTTGTGCCCCTGCTCCTACCCCAACCTCGTAAAGACTTCACATTGTGGCAAATGTTCTTTCAACCAAGGGCAGGTTTCCCTATAGACTCATTCAGTGAGCTTCCAAATACAGTCAAAGCACATTCCTCAACTGCTCACGTAACCAGGCACTGAGCACACTTCCTCCAGAGCTCTGTCATTCTCCTGGGATCAGAAACCCAATGGCAGAGATCAAAACTTAACCTTGGACTCCAGTTGTCATTGTGCTGCCACTAGACAGTTGATATGACAAGTTTGTTGTTTGATGACATACAAAATTAGGGATGGGAGAAGCAAATGAAATGGTATAAAAATCTGTTAGCCTTTTCCAAAGACATAATTACTAACTTGACCTTGTTTATACTGTGCCACTAAAGTGCCAGTCAAATCAGTTTTAGAGGGTTAGCTAGATTTCGGCATGTTCAGCTCAATGAGCGGAAAATCACTTTTGAAAGTCCTTAACTGATATTCCTGGTAGACGTGAAAAAGAAATCTGCATGGGTCAGAGAGAGCCATGCTTGCCTCTAAACTCCTTAAAGCTGATCACCTGGGATTACTTAGTGCTTCATATTTAAAGCTTTGTTTACAGTAAAATGAAAGCACAGGGAAATATATAAACTGACTTTTTATAGATTAAATTATTTCTTTGGGCTATATTGTGTGGCCTGAGTTGTAACCCTGAAGTGTGCTTGAAATGGGATATAATGCTTTTTATCTTTAGGTCAGTGGTGAATAGACTTTGGCCCACGTTAGAGATCAGAAGTCTCTACCACTTGACAGATGTTCATTGGCCTGTGTGTGCTGAGTTTTTGGTTTCCTAGAGTCCCAAAAATTCACATCACAATACACTGATGATAAAGAAATTATCAGTGTGTTATTATCAGTCTTAGCAGAAGCCAGGTTTTGCATCAATATGGACACCAGCATTCTGTAAACCCATAACTCTACATAAATAACACGTAATCCTTTCCTTAATTCCACTCCTCTCCACCTGGTATGGTAACTATCTCCCTTATTTCCTTTCTTCCACCTCCTTGAATTACTCTCTTCCTCCTTTCTTACCTTCTTTTATTCATTTCCTCCCACTCTTTTGCAGAAATCCTATGAGCTCACTCCTCTTTTCTACTTCTCACTCTGGCAATTTATTTATTATCAGGCAATTGGATCTATGGACACTCACCACCTGTGAAAAACAGACCACTGGGATACAAATTGAAACAGCAACAGAGATGTTTTCATACTAGAGGGAGAATAAGCAACAGCTATAACGTGCAGAAAGTGGGACTGTGGCCTGGACAGAGGCCAGAGAGGGGAAGCAGACAGGATACAATACTCTCTGTTCTGCAAGATGGCTGCTGATGGAAATATGGTAAGGCTACAATAGTTCATTTTGAATGTTAAATGAAACAATGTTTGAAAAAATATGATTTCTGTTTTCTGAGCAGCTCTAGGTAAGATCTACTCACTTTGTCACAGAAAAGCTGGAACTCCAGTTTTTCTTAGCAGATATTTATTAATTTTGGATTCTATTTATACATTCTCCTTTAACATGTATTTGTCTCTCAATACAGTCTTTACCTTGCAAAAATCAAACAAATATTGGAGTTGCTTGCTTTTCTTTAAAGAACAAGACATATAAGCAGAAATAATACACATATCCACTCAAATGTGACAGTAGTCATATGCATTCTTTGACGTCCATAAATCATCCCTCTGTTTCTCAAAATCGTATTACTGTATTGGATTGGTCAGTGCAACCATGTGCTTTTCTAAAATAATTCTGGTTCTCTTACCCTCATAATCCCACTTTTGGGGAATTCCCAGCATACCCATATATTCTTATGTGTCTTCTATTATAGTGAAATAAATAATAGTTATTTCCAACTTTAATAATATAGAAAATATAAAAGGGCTTTTTTGTTGATAGCACTAATATAATACAGTAAAAGCTGTATTATCCACCACTTTACCACAAAGCTCTATTAACCAGCATTTCTAATAAATCCCAATACAAATCTTCAATCTAGTAACCGGGACCAGTATACTGACCAGAAGGCTATGCAATCGCACATTCTGCACTCTACTTTTATGCAAAAGAGGCAGACGAGAAGTAAGCAAGCTAATATCAGGGATTTATTCAAAAAAGCAGCTTCCAGGGTCTGTCATTGGGCTGAATCTGTAATGACCCTATCTCCTACACCTTCTACATTTTCTGTGATAATTGATGTTGATAATGATGACCCTGAGGCACTGCAAGATCCTGAAGTGCCTTCTGAATCATCAAAGAAAGATTAAATGATCAATATAGTTTTGGTGTTAAGTGTATTTTTTTAGGGATCGGGTCTATGCATGCACTGCCCATGGTGATATGTAGTGTCATAAGATAACCTACTATATAGAAAACTTTACCTGTATACACCTAAGTGCTTCAAGAAACCAACCACTCTGCAGGGCAGTACTAGTACTGGATTGGTGAGTACCTGTATACTATTTTATACTTGATTCATTTTATTGTATTCCAATTCTTTGAAAACCGGTATTCCATTGGTAAGTATCTCTCTTAATTAACTGGAATTTTTGACTAACTGGCACCACCCATCCCCGCAATATGCTGGATAACAAAGCTTTTCCTGTACCTTTAAGTTCTACTTACATATGTTCAACTTCCTCCACATCCCTATGAGTCCACATGTCTGTTCTTGTCTGTATCAAATTCACTGTTCTTTCCTTTCTAGGGTCATTTCTTATTCCTTAAAATGCTTTTTGAGGTCTTTTGTCCATTTAGTTCCTCAACTCAGCTTGTGAGCTAAATAGCAAGACTCCTTCCTTATTTCTTTCTAATGCTCCTTCATGTAGATGGCATGTCTAGGAAATTCTTGCTATATTAGAATCAACAAAGTCAAAATTTTCTCCTGCAAATTCACTGGAAAATGAATTTTAATTTAATTGATATCTTCTGTTGATTTCCCCAGTTCCATCCCCATTTTTTCAGCCTATTCCACTTCTGCATTTAAACCAGGCACTAGCTATGCAAGGCAACCTCTAATTTGTGGACAAATTATTCTATAAATCTTTATCTGAAAACCACAAAGTGTTATTGGACCTTACTCTGAAGCAGCTGGTACTGGCTAGCATCAGAAACAGAATATTGGATTAAATAAGACAAAAGTCTGATCCAGTATAACAATACGTAGTGTACATCTACACTACAGAGACTGTACCGGCAAAGCTATGTTGGCATAACCCTGTAGTACAGACATAGCCTAAACTAATGAAAGGGGATTTTCCTTCCATGTAAAAACACCATCTTTCCAAACAATGGTAGCTAGGCTGATGGAAACATTCTCCCACTGACATAGCTATGTCTACACTGGGGGGGAGGGGGTATGTTGAAATAGCTACAAAAGTCAAGGGTGTAGATTATTTACACAATGTAGCTATGTCAACCTACATTTTAAGTACAGACTACACCTTACATACTTGGCTGTGTTCTCACACTTTCATTGCTAAGACCCAAGCATAGCTTGCCAGCAATGGAAGTCATAGAATTGGGTTACATATACAAGTTGTAACTACATAGCAATGTGGGGTCTGGGGTGTGAAAAAACACATCTCTGAGCAGCATAGCTATGTGGACAAAATCTCCAGTGTGAACAAAGCCATAGCTATCCACATATGGGGAGGTGGTTTTCCTGCACCAACAGAAAAAGACCTTCTGTCAATGTAGGTTGCATCTACACTAGGGGGACTGTGCTGGCATAGCTATGATGGCATAGGCTCTGTAGTGTAAATATAACCGTAGGTGTATCCTGATAGCAGGATGTTCTCCTCCCCCTCACCCTCAATGCTGTTTATCTCTTTGGCTTTCTTCGAGTCTTTTTCAGTCTTTTTATTCAATTTAAATCACTTCCTGAAGCAAACGCCATAGGTACGCTATGGGACTATACCACCATAGCTCCAGTGCTGTAAATATACTAGCATAACCCCAAAGTGTAACCTCAGCCTACACTGATTGATGGGCTTTTTCCATTAGTGTAGGAACACCACTTTTGTGAGCAATGGTAGCTAGGTCCACATAAGCATTCTTCTGTTGGCTTAGTTGTGTCTACACTGGGAGTTAGGTCAGCATAGCTACATTGTTTGGGGTTATTGATTTTTCACACTTCTGAGTGACATACCCATGTCAATCTAAATGTTTAAGTTTGGCCCAGTCTAAATTTTAAGTAGACCAGGCCAAAATTTGTGTGGGCTCACTCATTCCTCATCCATCTCATACCAGAAAACTTTTATATTTATTAAGAAACTTCACATTCTTTGTTCTTTTTCAGTTTTGAACTTCATGGGCTAAATTCATCTCTGGTTTCAAATCCCTCAAATTCAGTGGTGCGACTTTAGTGGTGTGGCCCTGCATCTGTAATTCTTTCCCCATCTCCTTAGCTTGTTGGCCTCTGAGACTTTGGTTTCCAGACAAACAGATGGGTAAAAGATCTGCTACATATAACTAAGTGGGATTCATTTTGCTCACTGTTTCTAAAAGTCATATTGTAACTTTTAGTTTACCCTATCTCTGAAGTATTTTTTTCTAAAAAAGATTAAGGCAAACAATATTCCAAATTGGGTATTGAAAATGCCCAACAATCTCACTTTGGAAGGCTTCCAGCTGTAGAATGACTCATCTTTTTCTTCTCTACAAACTCTCTGCCAGATTCCTATCTACAACAAATAGTCCTTTCATCCACTGGCTGGAACTTCATAATTTTCTTTTCATCTGATTTTGTAAATAATTTTCGACTCTATCGTGTTATTTCTAATCTGTCCCATGCATTATAGTTCCAGATGATAGTTGTATACAGACAAATCTAATTAATCTGCATAAGTCTGAGATGTATACTCAAGGGTGGTGTACTTCACAGGTAGCTGGTCCTAAATTCTGTTGCAAGGTCCTCTGGTGTCTGTGGCAAATGGGAAATGCTGTGGCAGCTTTATGAAAATTCAGCCAGATGTTTTGGTTCTATTTAATATGAAAAATAGGCATTCCTACTATGTCCTCTTTTTTTTGCTAGTAAATGCAATTTATTCTACTCTACCCCTAATTTGTTCAGCTTGAATAGCTGACATCTTCATATAGACAATACATAATTGCACAAGAGAATTAATTGAGGGAGAAGCTGGAAGTTTTGGCAGATGGAAGTTTTGGCACCTGGGGAGGTTTTGGGTTGTGTGCTAGGTATTTTAGCTGAATATTGTTTCTAAAATAATGAGCACTGATTTCAGATGCCATCCGCCCCGCGTAGAATCAGATCCTCCTAACAAATCCCCAGTAATGTTGTCTCATCAGCAACTCTGTGTTGCCAGTCAGAGATTACAGTGCACTTATTCAAAAAGTCATTCAAAGTTACTTTCAATAGTCCTTCCAGCCTACTGTTCAGCTTTGGCATACAAAATGGCCATAACTTCCTCTTAAAGAGCCTTAGGAGCAATGTGAGTGCATTGTCCCTTTTATCCCCTCCCTTATACAATTAACATTATTTCAAGCCTCAAGATCTTTTTGTTAACACACTATTGTGTCATGGACTCTCTGCAATTTAAGATACCATTATTCTTAATTGAATATGGGTCACATAAGTTGTCCTTCCATTCCAGTAGCCTGTCTCTGGCATTGTCCAGAACCAGATATATCTGGGGTGTATGTGTACAACTCCTCCCCACTCCACCACGCCCTGAATGAGCAATTCTGGATACATCAATAGAGGATGTACCCTCTTAAGCCCTTTTATCTGGCAATTAGTTTATGTTGAAGAATGAAGGTGTGTAGCCCTATTTTTTAAAACTCTATTGAACTCTGGAAGTTCAGTGTTCATATCCTTTTTTTGTATATTTGCTCTTGACCTCAATGTCTTGTGGCAGCTAGTTCCTCAGGTTAACTACACTCTGTGTAAAGTATTTATGATATTGCAATCTAACCCTGAAGGATTTGGTTTGAATCTCAATGCATTTGGTAGCTAAGGCCATTGTTAGCTTAGATTCCTTTCCTCATTTGATATTATTACAAGGGCTGAACCTACTGGAGATTGTCATTCTATTTGGCATAGCTCAAATTGCACCTAGTCTGCCTACTTGCCATTAAAACATCAGTCTCACATGTCATGTCAGAGGATCTAATCCTGCAGTCTTTACTCAGACAGGTTGTTGTCCATTGAAATCAGTAGTATGTTGATGGGTATTTAGTCAATAAGAATGCAGGATTAGGTCTATAAATATCAACAGTATCGTGACTTTACCCTGAATATCCACTCAAGATAAACACATCTTCTTTGTCTCTGTAGCACTGGTGAAAGAACCAAAGAAGTTTATATTGATGAGAATCACACGGTTATGACACAAGACAAATAGGTAAAATTGGTTAAAAATATGATTTACCATCTCTTCATTAGAAAGAAATGGAATCGATGAGAGATGATCTTATCAAGCATTGTCTTTGCTTAGCATTAAAGATAAAACTGGGAGGTATCTTATTAGTTCACTTCAATTAATAGAAGAATAAAGTATGTTTTAAAAAATTTTGTTTTTGAATTACTTAGCATTAGGAAAACATCCTTCCAAATTATTTCACTTATAACAATGTTAACATGGCTGACTGTCAGATGCTCTTGATGGAGTCTCTAGGAGTCCTAGCTTTTTCCTAAATGGCCTCCTTCAATTAATCTACAATTAGACAAGTCTATAAACTCTTAATTTCAGTTGAACCAGCCCTTAAATTCCACAGCTTCCATCTCCTTTGGTCTCCTTGTCAGTTTCTCAGAGGCAGCCTGGCATGGGGCTGTTGCCTCTCTGCTATCCCAGACCTTTTTGCCTCCCTTTTCCATCTCTATATCCCCCCCCCCCTTTATAACTGGATGCAATGTCTTTATTGGTCACAGCTTTGGATGCATACTTCCATGTCTGGCAGCTGTATGGGGGTGCGGTCTGCCTGATTGCTTGTAAGCAGGGAAGACCCTAGTCTCCCATCTGCCTATGCCCAGTACAGGGTTTGTAAACCTCATTACGTTGACCACTTCATCATATAGCAAATAACCAAACAGGTACATGCCAGCATAATTAAGAACAGGAGTAATGATGTTTAGTGCTATATTTGATTTCTTGCTGCTGTTTTATTTTTCCCCTTGTGTATCAACACTGATTTTTAAAAAAGGGGGTGGAGGGCGGGGCAGGATATACAATATGTTATTGATTATATTGTCTCTAACAATTTACACATTGGTTTATTTTCAAATTATAATAGCAATAACAACTTCATTAAAGACATTTCCCTAGGTTTAATGTCATGGAAGGCTAAGGGAAGATCTACACTATCTTACGTCGATATTATGTCACTCAGGGTGTGAAAAAGTCCCCCCACCCCAAGAGCAACACAAGTTACAGAGACCCAAGCGCTGGCCATATCAGTGCTATGTCAGCAGGGGACATTCTCCTGCCAACATAGCTTCCACCTCTCGCGGAGGTGGAGTAATTATGTTGATGAGAAAGCTCTTTCTGTCAGCATGGAGCGTCTTCACCAGATGTGGTACAGCTGCACTGCTGTAGCACTTCTAGTGTAGAGTAGCCCTAAGTTTAATTGTACTTTTTGAATGGGACTTGGGTTATCTACCCCTCCCCTGGTCACTAAACCCCAGGAAATGTCTTGGCTTCAGTGTCCACTGGCCTTAATGGATACTTGTGTTATATTTGAGATAGGACAAAAAGCCACACTTGACTATGTACAGACTCGATGATGATTGGAAAATATTCGTAAATGTCAATTTCACACAGACTGAAGAATCAACATTTCCAATATTAATAATCATATGTATAGACAGGCAAAATCGGAAAAATTCTGTGAGAGAAGTTTTTGTTTTTTTGTTTGGTTTGATTTGTTTGATATCAGGATATTTACTTTGCATATTTTGATGTGATCTTGACAGTTTTTTGTGTTTTAATGGTTATGGTCTAACTTTTTAAATTTCCATGTCTACTGTCATGAGATAATTATTTTCTGATCCCCACTGATTGTCTGACCACACATAATTTCCTACACCTGTGAAAAGGTGTAGCCAAGCCTACCTACGTTCAGTAGGTTATTCCATTCCAGTACCCTGTCTCTGGCATTTCCCAGAACCAGGTGTATCTGCGGGGTGGGTGGCATACAAAAAGACCCCCAAAATGAACAATTATGAGGTAGTCTGTACACCAAGGATGTATCCTCTATGATGGGCAACAACACAGACTTTTTGGGCAAACACCAGAGAGACTGTCTGCAAAATGAAGCAGCTGTAAACTGAGATACTTACCACCGTGTAAAAATAAAACTCTCAAACTTTAACCATTGTACCTTATGTTTCGTGGTGACCCATAGTAGTTCTGCTTCCTCAGACAGTGCTTTAGGAGAGAGAGAGAGGGAGAATTCTTGTCTTTATTTTTCTCTGTTTCTCCTCCTTTTTAAATAAAAAGTGTTCTGTTTAACTACAAGTAAGGTTGGTCTGCTAAATTGGGGAGGATACAACTGCTGTCTGCACATCCTGGGGAGCAAAGGAGAGACCTTTGACATGAGATAGAGCAATCATATGGTACTAACCAACAGAATAGTCCAAAGGCCACAAAGAGGGCTTGGGAGAAGCTACATTTATTGCCCTAAGAGATGCATGTTGTGGACGGGGGGTGGTCAGTGCTGGCACAGAGCAAGCATTCTAATTTTAAAGGTTGAAAATCAGGCAGTGTTATGTCAAAAACACAAGGTCCCATGCTTTAATAAGCACTGAGGTTCCTACTCAGACAAAGCTCCTTGGCTTCTGGGCTTCTGAACTCCATCAGCCCATCCGGCAGAACTTTGTTTCAAAATGATTGAAACAAAACATTTCAAATTTGTAATGATTTTTAAAAATTATTATTATTATTATTTATTTCCAAATGGAACAAAAACAAATTTCCAAAAATCAGAGTCCTCTACAAAATGGAATTACTGTTCTCTGTCCAGCTCCAGTAATTACCCAGGTGGAATCTGGCCAGGAATCTGGGGCTAAGCACTCCTACACTTTCAAAAAAGTGCCAAGGAAACTTTATCAGCCACAGCTGATCAGAACAACAATTTTACATTTCATCCTTTTAATATGTTCTCTCTATACCTATAGAGAAAATGATGGAATGGAATGGAATACTGTTACCTAGGAAGCAGATTACTTTTAAGTGTCCTTTTAAAGGATTCAGGAAGGAATTGGCAGACAGACCAGCTCATTTGTCTGTCTATTTCTCTTTCCCTCCTTCTGATTAACAAGTATGCCTGTAGAATCTAGCATAGCTGTGAGAGGGAATTATCTATTTTATTCTACCAGAATAACTAAGACACTTGCTATAAATAGCTGCATTTCTATTTCACTGCATCTTTTTCAGCTGCCCATCCTACTGTCATAGATGAGAAAATATGGTTTAAAATATAATCCCAAAGGTAAAATAACCAAAAAGTAAAGTTAATGTCCAGTTACTAATATCTGTTCCATTCTCACTGGATTGATATTGCTCTCACTGAAATAATAGCAAGACTCTGATTGACTTAAATGGTCCAGGTCCAGGCCATAATCTTTTTGTAATCTAACCTCAGAGAGTGGGCATCCCTTTCCTTATAAACTCTCTGTTGTTAATAGTGGGCCAGGTTTTCAAAACTGGCCTTTTGTTTCAGGTGTCTCAATTTTAGGGATGTCCAACTTTAGAAACCTACAGCTGTTTGCAGCAGGAAAAAAATCTCCTTGGATGTATCAATGGAACAAATTTGAAAACAAAATAATTGTGAATCATTTTTTGCGGAAGTACTTTTCAGACAATAATACCGCACACGTTATAGAACCTAAAGGGCTTGCTGTCTTTTTCTGCTTCTATTTTCCTTGCCTCCTATTGCTCTCAAACTGAGAAAGGCAAGAGAGTGAGACTTACTGCAGAGATAGCAAGAATTATTACTACACTTACAGAAGCTGCATATGACAGCGAGGCCCTGAGGCTACCCAAAAATTCTGCGGAGAATCAACTATAGGGGACTGTAGAAAATATGAACACACCTCAAAATACTGGGAAAAGAGAGGGCAGCTCCATGTTTTGAACAGTAGAAGAATAAACTATCTATTCTCTGCCTTGGACCTTCATATACCTTCAAAGACAACAGAAAGCTCTGTTTTAAACCTGTCCAATTCATCTCCACAAGGCATACTACAGTCCTGCTCTACCCACACTTCCTACCCCCTGGAATGTCACACTAAACAAGCTAAAGCAGTAATGTACTACTTGTCTTTTTGAGACAACTGTACTAAATATGTTATTACCGTACAAGTAATGTACATCAGCAACTGAATATTTAAGTTGTGCAAAATTTATGGAATAATAAAGGCAATTTGCCCATCCAAGGGAATAATTGCTTCATGGGGAGTCTGTGCATCACAAATCGGTTTATTCCTGGACTTTAAATTGGCCCTTGTTCCTGTTATTTAATGCCAGCAAACAGTAGTGCTGGCAGAAAGGCTGGCTGCCAGAAAAGGGCATTTTCAAAGTCACACAGCATGAACATTTTCTTGTCAAGACCCATTACAAGAAAAAAGTAAGTGGCATTTCAATGAAATTGTCCACTCTTTTTATTATTGTTATTATTATTATTTGCAAGTAGCTGGGGATGAAGTACCTGCTACTGACTCAGGTTCAGACTCTGAGAACATAAAGGCACCTGTCTATCATCAGAAAGCAGAAGTATATTTGTAATCTGTAGCAGATCCAACATTCAGGTTTATTTTTTTTAAAGGTATCCCTTTAAATTTTTTATATAGACATTGCACATATATCACATTGCATTAGGTTAAACATATCCTGTGATGTGACAAAATATGATGTGACCTGACAGAACCAGATGAAAACGTCATATTGTATCACATATTGGGGGGGGGGGGCATTTTGGTGACATTTTCATTTACTGTTCTGTTTATTTAAAAACTTCACCAATTTAAAGTGGGGAAACAATAAGTTTCTTACATTTTTTAAAAAAATGTTGAAAGGTTTGTTGGAGGCTAATCTCTTAGCCATCATTTAGAGGTAAGAATGTTATGCTTTTCAATATCTACCTTTGTTAAAATAATTTCCCCATGGTGAAGAAATTAAATGATGCTATTAGGTCAACTGCCTAATAAATGTGTGCATAACTTCCAGCAAAGTAAATGGGCAACCTGTATGCATATTTTAAGGCAGCATTTGCTCATTAATGAATATAATTACCTCAAGAGTTAAATGTAACTTTCATTGTACATGATTGTGTACACCATTCATACAATTCTTCTACATGAATGATAAAACCCTTTAAAAATACTTGATATACACTATATATTGACCCCATGCCTGCAGACAAAGAAGAGTTGTTTCCAGTGGCTACATCTCTGAAAAGCGGTTTTGCAGAAAGGATGTATAAGAACTGCAAAAATGGCTGATAGGCTATTGCTGAATTAGTATTTCTGGAGGTGGTACACCCAGAACGGAGGGGTCAGTGCAACTGAGAACGGAGTGAGTCAAACAGCCGTTCTCAAAATACAATGTGTTCCTATATGCGGAGGAACTGGAGTGGTTGAGATAACTCATTTAAAATGTCCCTACTTGGCAGCTTTTCTTTTTGCTGGTGTCAACTTGAGTTCTGAAATGAAATAATAATTTGCAATCATGTGACCTAAAGAGAGAGGAGAAAGCTGGGACACAAAAAATGTTATTCCCAGTAAAGAACTGGGACTGTAATAACTTTTTTTAAATTTTACTGGATTCAGTTAACACGAGAGGGAGATATTTAGAAATGGGCACAAACCTATCTTCTTGACACCTATGAGGAGGTGTTGCTCATGTGATATTGATGTCAGTAAGGCTCCATGAATAAGTAAGGGTTTCAGGAGAAAACCCGTGTCAAGGTTCCTCCCCCACTCTGAACTCTAGGGTACAGATGTGGGGACCTGCATGAAAAACCTCCTAAGCTTATCTTTACCAGCTTAGGTCAAAACTTCCCCAAGGTAACAAATATTACCCCCGTTATCCTTGGAATGGCCGCTACCACCACCAAACTAATACTGGTTACTGGGGAAGAGCTGTTTGGACGCGTCCTTCCCCCCAAAATACTTCCCAAAACCTTGCACCCCACTTCCTGGACAAGGTTTGGTAAAAAGCCTCACCAATTTGCCTAGGTGACTACAGACCCAGACCCTTGGATCTTAAGAACAATGAACAATCCTCCCAACACTTGCACCCCCCCCTTTCCTGGGAAATGTTGGATAAAAAGCCTCACCAATTTGCATAGGTGACCACAAACCCAAACCCTTGGATCTGAGAACAATGAAAAAGCATTCAGTGTTTTACAAGAAGACTTTTAATAAAAAATAGAAGTAAATAGAAATAAAGAAATTCCCCCTGTAAAATCAGGATGGTATATATCTTACAGGGTAATTAGATTAAAAAAACATAGAGAACCCCTCTAGGCAAAACCTTAAGTTACAAAAAAGATACACAGACAGAAATAGTTATTCTATTCAGCACAATTCTTTTCTCAGCCATTTAAAGAAATCATAATCTAACACATACCTAGCTAGATTACTTACTAAAAGTTCTAAGACTCCATTCCTGTTCTGTCCCCGGCCAAGACGACTACAGACAGACACACAAACCCTTTGTTTCTCTCCCTCCTCCCAGCTTTTGAAAGTATCTTGTCTCCTCATTGGTCATTTTGGTCAGGTGCCAGCGAGGTTACCTTTAGCTTCTTAACCCTTTACAGGTGAGAGGAGCTTTCCCCTGGCCAGGAGGGATTTCAAAGGGGTTTACCCTTCCCTTTATATTTATGACACGCCCCCCAAATCTCAGCTAGGGTGAAACACTGGCTGGGATTTCTTCCTGGAGCTCTAGGAAAAACAGAGTTAATAAGACACATGCATCTCTAAATATACTACCAAGTACATAAAGACTAACAATATTTTCCACATCTCAAGGACGATTTTAACCAGTTGATTCTGGGAAACTTTCACGGGAGAGTGCATCAGCCACTTTGTTAGAAGCTCCTGAGATGTGTTGGATGTCGAAATCAAAATCTTGGAGAGCTAAACTCCACCGAAGAAGTTTTTTGTTAGTTTCTTTGACGGTGTGAAGCCACTTTAGTGCAGCATGGTCGGTTTGCAGGTGGAAACGCCGTCCCCAAACATATGGGCGTAGCTTTTCCAGAGCGTAGACAATGGCATAACATTCTTTTTCAGTGACTGACCAGTTGCTTTCCCTCTCAGACAGTTTTTTGCTGAGAAACACTACAGGGTGGAATTCTTGATCAGGTCCTTTCTGCATTAAAACTGCTCCCACACCACGCTCGGATGCATCTGTGGTTACTAGGAACGGTTTGTCAAAGTCTGGGGCCCTTAGTACAGGGTCAGACATGAGTGTCGCTTTAAGCTTGTTGAAGGCCTTCTGACACTTTCCGGTCCACTGAACAGCATTTGGCTGTTTCTTTTTGGTTAGGTCTGTCAGTGGGGCAGCGATTTGGCTGTAGTGCGGTACAAATCGTCTGTAATAACCGGCCAAGCCTAAGAAGGATTGAACCTGTTTCTTTGACTTTGGGACAGGCCACTTTTGGATAGCATCCACTTTGGCCTGTAGGGGGCTGATAGTTCCTTGACCCACCTGGTGTCCAAGGTAAGTCACTCTGTTTAGGCCTATTTGACACTTCTTAGCCTTAACAGTTAGTCCTGCCTCCCTTATGCGCTCAAGGACTTTTTGTAGATGTTCCAGGTGGTCTGTCCAGGAATCCGAAAATATGGCCACATCGTCAAGGTAGGCGACTGCATATTCTCCTAATCCCGCTAGGAGACCATCTACAAGTCTTTGGAAAGTGGCGGGTGCATTTCGCAGCCCGAAAGGGAGTACATTAAATTCATACAGCCCGAGATGTGTGATGAAGGCTGACCTTTCCTTGGCAGATTCATCTAGCGGTACCTGCCAGTACCCCTTGGTTAAGTCCAAGGTAGAGATGAACTGGGCCCTTCCCAGTTTCTCTAATAGTTCATCTGTGCGTGGCATGGGATAGTTGTCTGGGCGAGTTACAGCATTTAGCTTACGGTAGTCCACGCAAAAACCTATTTCCCCATCTGGTTTGGGAACTAGAACCACTGGAGATGCCCATGCACTTTCAGAGGGGCGGATTACACCCATCTGTAACATATCCTGGATCTCCCGTTCTATAGCAGTTTTAGCTTGAGGAGACACCCGGTAAGGTTGGACCCTAATTGGGTGAGCATTACCTGTGTCAATGGAGTGGTATGCCCGTTCAGTCAGTCCTGGGGTGGCTGAGAACGTTGGCGCGTAGCTAGTGCACAGCTCCTGGATCTGCTGTCGCTGCATACGCCCAAGGGTCATGGAGAGGTTCACCTCTTCCACACCACCAGCACATTTCCCTTCGTAGTAGACACCTTCAGGCCACTCAGCGTCGTCTCCTCCCTGGGCTGTAAACTGACAAACCTTTAATTCTCTGGATCGATTAGAAGAGCTGAGAGGCGGTGGGTTGCTCCGTGCCGCCGTCCAAGCTCTCTGGAGGCTTTCATCTGCTTCCTGTTCGGTCTGGAACTGTTCCCTTGATGCTGGAGACATCAGTTCCTCATGGGATTGTGGACCTAGGCTTGGTCCCTCTGGAAGCGATATAGGGGATGGAGCTGTTTCTGTTGACTGTGAACCGCTCTCCGCTGGTGCACTATGTTGGGATTCAGGCTCCGGCTGAGCCTCTTGTGTAGGGTTATCGGCTGCTGCCAGTTCAGGTTCGGTGGGGCCCTCTGGTGTTGAGGTTGCAAGTACTGGATTCAGTGCTGACACGGGGTCTGGTGTTGGTTGTTCGGCTGGTTCCGGTTCTGGGACTGGTTCCGTCTGGGTCTCTGGGACTGGATCCACTACTGCTGTTGCAGACATTGGCCTGGGGTCCAGGTCCATCACCTCTGACTGGGTCCTGATAGAAGTTTCCGGAACAGAGCTAGGCCTCACGGCTTGTTTAGCCTGGTTGCGGGTGACCATTCCCACCCTCTTGGCCTGCTTCACATGATTGGCCAAGTCTTCCCCCAACAGCATGGGGATGGGATAATCATCATAGACTGCAAAAGTCCACATTCCTGACCAGCCCTTGTACTGGACAGGCAACTTGGCTGTAGGCAAATTGAAAGAGTTGGACTTGAAGGGTTGAATCGTCACTTGGACCTCTGGGTTGATTAAATTGGGGTCCACTAAGGAAGCATGGATAGCTGACACTTGTGCTCCGGTGTCCCTCCACGCGGTGACCTTCTTCCCGCCCACACTCACAGTTTCCCTCCGCTCCAAGGGTATCTGGGAGGTATCTGGGCCTGTGGACCTCTGGTGTGATTCCGGTGCAATGAACTGTAATCTGTTGGGGTTCTTGGGGCAGTTGGCCTTTACATGCCCCAGCTCGTTACACTTAAAACATCGTCCAGCTGACGGGTCACTGGGGCGAGGAGGGTTGCTGGAGAACGGGGTGGTGGGACGATAAGGGGTCTGGAGGGTTCTTTGGGAGGTAGGTGGGGCTTTGGGCGGCCCCCGGTAATAGGGTGTGGTCTGGGGTGGTCCCTTCTGGTCTCCGCTCCAACTGCGACCAGTTTTCTTCTTCTCTGCCACCTCCACCCATCTGGCTCCAATCTCTCCTGCCTCAATTACAGTTTTGGGTTTCCCATCTAGGATGTATCTTTCTATTTCCTCAGGAACACCCTCTAAGAATTGTTCCATTTGCATTAGGAAGGGCAAATTTACTGGAGATTCAACACTTGCTCCTGATATCCAGGCATCCCAATGTTTTACAATGTGGTAGGCATGTCGGGTAAATGACATGTCTGGTTTCCACCTTAGGGCTCTGAACCTCCGACGAGACTGCTCGGGTGTTATCCCCATTCTGACTCTCGCCCTGGATTTAAACAGTTCATACTTGTTCATGTGTTCTTTAGGCATTTCAGCTGCCACCTCAGCTAAGGGTCCACTGAGCTGCGGCCTCAGCTCTACCATGTATTGGTCAGTAGAGATGTTGTACCCAAGGCAGGCCCTTTCGAAGTTTTCTAAGAAGGCCTCAGTATCATCACCTGCCTTGTAGGTGGGGAACTTTCTGGGATGGGAAGTGGTACCTGGAGAAGGATTGCTAGGGTTTGTTGGTATATTCTGCTGGGCCTTTATCCTCTCCATCTCCTCCACATGCTTCCTCTCTTTTTCCTTCTCCTCCTCCTTCAGCCGCATGAGTTCTATCTGTCTTTCATGTTCCCTTTGTTTTTCCTCAGCCTGAAATTTGGCTAATTCCAGCTGTAGTCGAGCTGAGGATTTGGCCATTCTAACCTCTCTGTTTTTAACTAACTTTACACCCGAGGTTTAGAAATAAACAAACAAAACTTGGCTGTAAAATTTTGCTGTGCTGGAATAGAATACCTATTCTCTGATAGTGATTGTCAGCCTACAGAAAAAGACAATTCCCTTGTCTCTGCTCTGGGCCCAAATTAAAGCAAAAAACCTCCAACTACTTGGAAAACTGCTTACCCAGCCCAAAGAAAAAAAAAAATTTCTTTTCAAACCTGTGCTCCTTGTAAAACAAAAAAAAATCAAAATCCTAAAAAAAAAACCCTGCCACTTTTGTCTCCAGGCAAATGGGTAGAGCACACACCCCCTATTTACTTTTAGGAAGAAAAGAAAAAAAAAAAAAAACCTCTGGGTTGGAAGACTGTGAATTTCCCTGCAGGAGTTAAGTACCCTGCCTCCAGGCAAGAAAACCTGCAATTCACAAGATAATCCCCTTTTGTCTCTGCTTGGCCACAAAGCAGAGAGAAACCAAGCTGCTTTCAGTTTCAAAGCTGCCTTCTGGACTTCCTAAAAATTCCTTTTTAAAATCTGTATTTCTAGTTCAAAAAATCTCAACTGGATCTCAAAATGATTTCAGGTTAATCCCACCACTGTGCCACCATGTCAAGGTTCCTCCCCCACTCTGAACTCTAGGGTACAGATGTGGGGACCTGCATGAAAAACCTCCTAAGCTTATCTTTACCAGCTTAGGTCAAAACTTCCCCAAGGTAACAAATATTACCCCCGTTATCCTTGGAATGGCCGCTACCACCACCAAACTAATACTGGTTACTGGGGAAGAGCTGTTTGGACGCGTCCTTCCCCCCAAAATACTTCCCAAAACCTTGCACCCCACTTCCTGGACAAGGTTTGGTAAAAAGCCTCACCAATTTGCCTAGGTGACTACAGACCCAGACCCTTGGATCTTAAGAACAATGAACAATCCTCCCAACACTTGCACCCCCCCCTTTCCTGGGAAATGTTGGATAAAAAGCCTCACCAATTTGCATAGGTGACCACAAACCCAAACCCTTGGATCTGAGAACAATGAAAAAGCATTCAGTGTTTTACAAGAAGACTTTTAATAAAAAATAGAAGTAAATAGAAATAAAGAAATTCCCCCTGTAAAATCAGGATGGTATATATCTTACAGGGTAATTAGATTAAAAAAACATAGAGAACCCCTCTAGGCAAAACCTTAAGTTACAAAAAAGATACACAGACAGAAATAGTTATTCTATTCAGCACAATTCTTTTCTCAGCCATTTAAAGAAATCATAATCTAACACATACCTAGCTAGATTACTTACTAAAAGTTCTAAGACTCCATTCCTGTTCTGTCCCCGGCCAAGACGACTACAGACAGACACACAAACCCTTTGTTTCTCTCCCTCCTCCCAGCTTTTGAAAGTATCTTGTCTCCTCATTGGTCATTTTGGTCAGGTGCCAGCGAGGTTACCTTTAGCTTCTTAACCCTTTACAGGTGAGAGGAGCTTTCCCCTGGCCAGGAGGGATTTCAAAGGGGTTTACCCTTCCCTTTATATTTATGACAACCCGTCTTTTATAGCTATATATTGCTGTCTGAAAATTCACAAATTTAACTGATTCACAGGTGGCAGAGGTTAATTGTATACCCACATCCACGATAGTGAGTGAGAGAGCAGGTCCTTTATTCCCCTGGAAATAATAACTTGCTGCCATGGAAACATGATGAACACCAGCCAAGATCTCTCTTGATAGGTATGAAATTAACCATTATCACCAAAGTAAATGTAAATAGCAACAACAATAAATACGCAACAGTATCTTGAAATAAAATAGAGAGTTGATTATTGAAGTATATGTGGTTAAAACAAGGATAATCAGAGAGTTGTGTGATTAGAGACATTGAAATGCACAGTGAAGTAGAGGTGAGGCAACATGCTTTTATTCTTCCCACTGGCAGCAAACTCCAGTAACTACTGACCCATGCAAAGCACGAATATGATTTCATCCTCGGCCGCAGGTAACTGTTTCTAAAACACAGCATTTCTTTAAGGTAAACCTGTCAGAATTTGACACGTACACAATCTACACATACAGTCTGCATGTAGCGTGCATCATTGTGACATTCATGCAGACATTCTGGGTTTGGCAACTGTTTGGTTTTGTGGGCCTCTTCTGACATTTACAAAGAAGCTGGGACTATTTCTGAAAGGAGCTGGAGTTGCTTGCCAAGTATGAATATCCATCTTCATACAGGCCAGCCTCAGGTGAAAGTGCCTATAGAGGTTTGTGTGGAGGTGACATGTTCCAGGTGAGAGAATAAAAGGAAAACGTAGCTTGAATGTCACCTGAGAAAAAGAATACCTTTAACTGTGAACACATGAATTGTACGGACCAGATCTTCAGCTGATGTAAATCTGCACAGCTCTGTCTACCTGTATTTGTAATTTTCATTACATTTGATTTATGATGTCACCCACAGATTCTAGATTACACTTTGCATGGGGGCTCTGAGGAATTTTTATATTGGAAGCTTAACAATTTGTGTTAAAATCTGTTTTCCTAAGATAAGAAAAATGGGAGATCTTCCTGGTATATTCTCTCAGGGATTTGGATCCCTCTGATCACATGGTTTTCTCCTCATTTTAAGGGAGGCATGTATGTTTTGCTGCTTATTTGCCATACTATTAACTCTGGTGACATACCATGCTGGGGCTCGGAAAGATATGCTTTTAGGAGCTATGTTACACTGCTGTAAACATTAATACATTAACCATGCTGAACTTTCTAGAAGGATGTGATGGAGACACAGATATTATTGGGGCCCTGGCCCTACTCACCTGACTGGGTCGGGATCACAAAAAGTTAATAACTTCTCACTTGCCTGTCAATATTGTGGCAAAATGGCTGATATTGTTATGGTTGGTCCCACGCTTTTCTTGGTGGGGGTGGGGGATACCTAGGACACCATCCCTTTCTCCTGTTCTTGGGGTGCCAAGGGCCCCGTTAGTGGCCCGGGAAGGTGGTAGAGGAAGGAAGCAGGGAAGGGTTTGCTCCTCACTCTGAGCCCCAGCCCCTCTCAACCCCTGTGGGTTTCTTCCCCTCTTCCCCCTTGGGTAGGGTTACCCTCAGTCCTTGACGCTGTGGGAGGAAGTCTCCCTGCGCTGCTGGAGCAGGGTCTCCTTTCCTACAAGTTCAAAAGAGTTTGAACTTGTAGCTCCAGAGGACTGTAATACGCTGACATGTAATTTAATATTTTTTTTAAAAAGTGTTTGGGCCATATTCTATTCTGATATGCACCATGAAAATCCAGACTAATTCAAGTGAAATAATTCAGAATGTAAATTGAGTCATTAGATATTTTCACTGGTATATCTCAGATCTCAATATGAACCTTTCCCTTTCATTTGTCAGCAACACACCTCCAAACTCCTGTCCTCTCTGACCTTCCTCACACACCCCGTCTGCCTGAAGTAGAGTTTTTTTATTAGTTTCCTGGCAGGTGATTACAGGTGCTCCAATTAACCTGTGGTAACCCTCCCTAGTCTACAGTGAACCATGCCTTAATTAGCCTAGGGCTTATATATTTCCCCTCTACCATTCTCCCACTGCTCCCTGGCCCTCCTGTATCACAGTATCCACTAGACAATTTATAGGTAGACGAGTGGACTAGTAGGTAAATGAATGAATGCACAAACTTTAATAGATATCAATATATTACATCTTTTTAATAGTAGGTATAGGTATTTAACTGGTAGATGAACTTGCATGCACACACATATATATAAAATTCAATTCCCATTAATTTTATAATTTGTTCCAAAGAATTCCAAGGTTATTTGACATTTTTATACTTTGGTGCGTGCATGTAGATTTGTTTCCTCTTATTATTTGTTTCACAATTTTATACATTTGATATGGCTTTGGATTATAGGACAAATAGGCATTTCTGTGGTAAATTATTTTATTCATCCTTCTTAAGCTATAGGAAATAATGAAAAAAACCTACTATGATCATATATTATTTTTTATTTGAGATAAAGTGATGCTTAATAAGTGTGGTTATGATTACCTAGGGAAGTTGTGGAAGCTCCTTCAATGGAGGTTTTCAAAAGGAGGCTGGATAACCATCTGTACTGGATGGTTTAGCTGCAATAATCCTGCATCTTGGCAGACTAGATGACTCTTGTGGTCCTTTCTAACCCTACGATTCTATGACTGCATATTGAAATTTACTGTCTCAAGTATTTGCACTGTTGTGAAAATGATAACAAAAGAGTTTGAACTTGTAACTCCAGAGGACTGTAATACGCTGACATGTAATTTAATATTTTTTTAAAAAGTGTTTGGGCCATATTCTATTCTGATATGCACCATGAAAATCCAGACTAATTCAAGTGAAATAATTCAGAATGTAAATTGAGTCATTACATATTTTCACTGGTATATCTCAGATCTCAGTATGAACCTTTCCCTTCCAAAATGCAAATTCAGGTGCTTGTTTTACTTTATTTTCAGTAGGAGCCATATATTTGTGTATATTTTGTCACATTAATGTAATTGCATACAGCTTTAAGTGAAAAGATTATACAGAAATAGTATATACGTTGACCTAGTACCCCCACCAGGCTTGCATGTTGAAACAAGATGGTACATCTCCAGTGAGACTATTGCTGATGAGACAAATTTCATCAGATACTGTAGTGAATTAAATGTTTTTTTCACAGCTGCTTTTTAAAAATTAATAATAATTCTGCAATGAGCTCCTACCCTCTGCCTAAACTGGCATTCACATTACTGTGATGGTTTTGTAATAGAAATTTTTGCCTTGTCAGGCAGTCAGATACATTATTTCATAATCAATTCTTGTGTGTGATCACTATCTCCTATTTGGTTTATTTTCCCACCCAGTTAAATATAGAAATATCCATTTTCAAGACTATTTCAGTCAAAAGTACTAACCCTTTCTCTTGACTGTTCTTGTTCCCTGCCTTTCAGATAGGCAATTGGAAGGGCTAATTGTTAGAGAAGCAGAAATTTCACATTTTCACATGGTTCATTAAATAGCTAACACTCTATTTTATGTATGAAATACAATGTTTTTAAAATAAGTTAATTGTCTGGGCTAGATAAAATGTATACAATATAATACCCATAAAGTACAATTTTACAGACACACTTCAAGAGAAGATTTTTTTAATGCAAACATACGCCTGTGCTCTAGATATTTAATATTTTTCCAAAGGAAAATAAGATTTTGGGAATCTCCATTAATTCTGCTTAACTTTGAATGCAGGTTGACAACAGAGGGACTAAGTTTCAGAGTAGCAGCCGTGTTAGTCTGTATCTGCAAAAAGAAAAGGAGTATTTGTGGTACCTTAGAGACTACCCAATTTATTTATTTGAGCATAAACTTACGCCCAAATAAATTTGTTAGTCTCTAAGGTGCCACAAGTCCTCCTTTTCTTTTAACAGAGGGACTAAGACACAGATAGGTAGGCTTGCCACTATTTCATCTTCATTCCATTCAGTGGACATTCCCACATATTGTCTGATCTTTTGTATCCCACATTAGATGCACAATTAATGTGGTTCCGTGCCCCTCTTGTCAGGAGCTGCTAGTGAGATTTAGAGCCAGCATTAAAACCAGCTTTAAAAGAATTGAGTGCTATTTGGTGGAATTTTCAGATCTGCAGTAAGATTATGCCTATAGTACACAACACAAATTGAAGGCAAGAGCGGATGCCAATGTGTTATGTATTTGACAATGTCTTTTTAAATTTTAATATATTCTTCTTGTGCCTGGAGATCCCATGGGTGAAGGTATGGTCTCATTTTGCCTTGCCTACCCCAGAATTCAGGAGCACTCACCTCTCATTGGTAGCGAGAAGAATTACTGAGTGAATATTTATGGGGTTCTTTCTTTGTTTTTTTTACCCCCTCTCTCATTCTTGTCTCCCTATTCTCTCTCTTCTTTCATTGTATTTTTTGCAGTGCAGAGTCTCTAGATGTGCATGATCACCTTCCCTGATTCTCAAATATATGCTGGGAAACTTTGTTAATAGCTGCCAAAAGAAAAACTTACAAAACAACAGCTCATCCTTTCCTGCACCACTGACAGATTGCAGATTTTCTATGAATAAAATATTACATTTAAATATGGAAACAATCACAGTATTGAATATCCATGATCCTTACATATAGCAAGTATGCAGGCCACTCCTTTAAAACTATTTCAAGATTTGTATGTAAGATTATTATATTTTAAGTGCTGCTTGTCTGATGTTATCCAGTTGGTATTCAAATACAGCTGAAACCAAGGATACTTTGTAGTTCACCTGTCATTACTGGATACCATACAAGGATACCACACACGCATATAATTTTATATAAGTACATTCAGCACAGAAGTAGTGTCACAGGGTTGGCTGGTCCTTTAAGGAAATTGGACTCAGCCACACCAGTGCCTAAGTGCCTAATTATCCAGCTCTCAGGTGATAGTTTGAGTTTGGGCTGGTGTTTGGGTCAGGTGGGTCAAGTATCATATGACAGTAAACCAGACAAAGTGCTTCCTACAATAGAAAACCTGTTCAGACACTCAGAAGGACGAGAGATCTATAGCGAGTAGAAACACACTTCATAGCAGAGCCAGATGAATGGCAGGAAGTGCTAGAAGGCTGTCTGCAGTAGGCCAGAAAGAAGGCTTAGGAAACAGACTGAACAATTTGAGAAGATACTTGGGGATGCCCAGGGTCAGGAGGGGGACTGACCGAGTTTCTTTGCTTAGAGAAACTGTGAAATTGAGAGTAAGCTTCAAAAGGATCTCACAAAACTAAGTGATTGGGCAACAAAATTGGAAATGAAATTTAATGTAGATAAATATAAAGTAATGCACATTGGAAAAAATAACCCCAACTATACACACAATATGATGGGGGCTAATTTAGCTACAACTAATCAGGAGAAAGATCTTAGTGTCATCATGGATAGTTCTCTGAGGACGTCCATGCAGTGTGCAGCAGCGGTCAAAAAAGCAAACAGGATGTTAGGAATCATTAAAAAGGGGATAGAGAATAAGATGGAGAATATCTTATTGCCCTTGTATAAATCCATGGTATGCCCACATCTTGAATACTGTGTACAGAAGTGGTCCCCTCATCTCAAAAAAGATATACTGACATTAGAAAAGGCTCAGAATAGGGCAACAAAAATGATTAGGGGTTTGGAACAGGCCCCAAGTGAGGAGAGATTAAAGAGGCTAGGAATTTTCAGCTTGGAAAAGAGGAGACTAAAGGGGGATATGATAGAGGTGTATAAAATTATGAGTGGTGTGGAGAAAGTGAATAAGGAAAAGTTATTTACTTGTTCCCATAAGGTAAGAACTAGGGGCCACCAAATGAAATTAATGGGTAGAATCATAGAATCATAGAATATCAGGGTTGGAAGGGACCTCAGGAGGTCATCTAGTCCAACCCCCTGCTCAAAGCAGGACCGATCCCCAATTAAATCATCCCAGCCAGGGCTTTGTTAAGCCTGACCTTAAAAACTTCTAAGGAAGGAAATTCCACCACCTCCCTAGGTAACGCATTCCAGTGTTTCACCACCCTCCTAGTGAAAAAGTTTTTCCTAATATCCAACCTAAACCTCCCCCACTGCAACTTGAGACCATTACTCCTTGTCCTGTCCTCTTCTACCACTGAGAATAGTCTAGAACTATCCTCTCTGGAACCACCTCTCAGGTAGTTGAAAGCAGCTATCAAATCCCCCCTCATTCTTCTCTTCTGCAGACTAAACAATCCCAGTTCCCTCAGCCTCTCCTCATAAGTCATGTGTTCCAGTCCCCTAATCATTTTTGTTTGCCCTCCGCTGGACTCTTTCCAATTTTTCCACATCCTTCTTGTAGTGTGGGGCCCAAAACTGGACACAGTACTCCAGATGAGGCCTCACCAGTGTCGAATAGAGGGGAACGATCACATCCCTCAATCTGCTGGCAATGCCCCTACTTATACATCCCAAAATGCCATTGGCCTTCTTGGCAACAAGGGCGCACTGTTGACTCATATCCAGGTAATAGGTTTAAAATAAATAAAAGGAAGTTCTTCTTCACCCAACGCACAGTCAACCTGTACAACCTGTGGAACTCCTTGCCTGAGGAGGTTGTGAAGGCTAGGACTATAGCAGGGTTTAAAAGAGAACTAGATAAATTCATGGAGGTTAAGTCCATTAATGGCAATTAGCCAGGATGGGTAAGGAATGGTGTCCCTAGCCTCTGTTTGTCAGAGGGTGGAGACGGATAGCAGGAGAGAGATCACTTGATCATTACCTGTTAGGTTCACTCCCCCTGAGGCACCTGGCATTGGCCACTGTCGATAGACAGGATACTGGGCTGAATGGATCTTTGGTCTGACCCAGTATCGCCATTCTTATGTTCTAAGCTGAGACCCTGTGCCACAGAGGAGGATCAAAAGTATATAGGAAAGCTTGTGCTGAGGGTGACGAGTTGAAAAGATTTTGTTTGTTTTTTCTGCAATTTTTTATTTACCCAAGAAGGCAATAGGGAAGGTGCTTCACGATTTGGCTAAAGGGCTAAGTCATTTTGAAGCACGGAATCTGCCCATCCAAGAATGTGATGGAGCTGGAAGAGAGGAAATTGAACCACTGACTTCTACCAAAGTTCCCTTGTCACAAGTAGCCTTTGAAAACTAGGAGCCAAATCCTGCTCACATTGTAGTCAATGGCAAAACTGCCATTGATATCAGAGGGATGATATTTGAACCTAGGGTTACCCATCTTTTCCTCCCACCCTCCTCTCTATTATTGCTCTCAGTGGGTGGAATGTGTGTACGGTTTCCTTTCAATATCCTTAGCCTCCCCTCATCCACATGTCCATGCTTTCCCCAAGATTAAGCACCCTAGTATCACTTTCCTGATGGGCACATGTTCTCCTCAAAGGAGGGCATTGTGTGTGACTCCTCCTTTTACGGTACCTGGGCCTTCCATGGGGCACCACAGAATGCAGTGTTGTCATCAGGCCAGTCTTTTGAAGATGTTTTCCATTTATAAATCACGTATCAAAAACGACTAAGATCACTCAAACCCACCGTGCGCCGCAGGCAGAGACCTCTGCTTTTTCAAATACAACCATTGTTCTGCCCTGAAAACTGACAATTTCAGAACACAAATACAGCAACCAACCTGCAGCCGCCTCCTGACAACAATATTTTTTAGATTTGATTTTGTATTCAGTCCAAAAGATCACATTTTTTATTGTCCCTCTTTTGTTAGGTAGAAGTGCCATTTATCTAGCTTGCTATCTCTGTCTGTTTTACTGGAAGAAATAAGATTGTTTCACCAAAATGGAAATGCAAATATTATTTTTGAAAGCAGCAAACGAAAACTTTGGAGATGAAAATTGAGCTTCATCCACTTAAATTTAGTGTTTCAAAATATAAGTTTGTGACCTTTCCAAATTACAGCTTCCACACCATATTGTAAGGCCTTCTCACTAAGAAAATACTTCTAATTCTACTCATGAAAAATATGTAAATGCCTTCATAAATGCAAAGAGAAAAAAACAACTGCTGATGAACAAAAGTGTTGAGGGATCGAAGGGGGTCATACCTAAACTCGTACATGGAGTACATACACCGCAGTATACATAAATATTCTCCTTGTATCGTCTTATGAGGGCCTGTTTGTTTCTGATTTCAGTGAGAGAGTATATTTATTTTTATTCACAACTAGACAAAATAAAATACATTTCCCTGAATCAAAAATGAATTAAAAGGGGATGACAGACAGAAGGAGAAGGTAGCTCAGACATCTCTTCAGCAGTCCAATCATGGGTGTGACCCTCAAGCAGCTTGAAAGTTGCCCACGCAATTACTCATGGAATCTGCTAATAACTGGGCATTGCTGCCAATAAAATCTCTTTCTTATCTTGAATCCAAGTCTCGTGATTGCCACCTAAATAGGAAGAAGGGGGAGGAATACAAAGTGAAAAGCACTATGTTAAAATGACACTATATATAACTCACTGGCATGCTGTACATTTTTATGAGTTTTACAGAAACTAGTAAATATACGGACACAGGCAAGTATAAACAAAAGGCTATATACATCCTAGTCTATTCTGCAGCTTTGAATCCTTGTCTAGTTTCTCTTTTCAGTTGCACCAGTGCAATACCATTGAAGTGAATGGAGTTGCATCAGTATAAGAGAGAAGACTTTGTTTGTTTGTTTGTTTATTATGTTATGTGCAGTTGCATATGAACACAAAACTGTCCAAACTGCTAAGAAACATGAAGGTGTGAGGTCAAAGAAAATCAAATTCTTATACCAATCAGGAATAAAATTGGACCATGGTTTAAGTGAGTTGGAAGTAGGTACACCAAAGATGAATTTGGTATTTGATCTAAAACTGTACATTCACTCATTATCATATACATAAAATAGGTTTGATTCCCATGCACCCTCTATTGAGGATGGAGGTAGTCAGACTTCAACAGCTAGAAAACCACTTTGTTGCTTATTACATTTGCAGAGGACCACAGAGTGTTAATGAGCACTAGATCTTCATATTACATTGTGATGTGTCCATATGTGATTGTTTTGTGTCATTGTGTTTCAATGTAATTACCCACTGATGTGATTTCATGGAAGAACAACATCTCACAGAAGGAGGGTTATGAACTGGCCTTAGGGTTCAAAAAAGAAAGAAAGAAATACAGAGCTTGAGAGGACAAAAGAAGGTCAATAGGGGAGGGGCATGGGGGAATCAGTGAGAAAAAGGAAAAGACTGAACTACTTTAATGCACTTTTGGCGGGCTACTCAAACAGACAATCTGATGTTTCAGTTAGTGCAGAATATGGTTATGTGCAAGGCAATCACAAAACATCTCTATTCCAAGCTCTACCTTGCTTGCTATATGCTTCTAGACACGAAACAAGGTGCTGATGGGTTTATCCCAAAACTGCCACTAAGATGATACCAGTTTGTCTGGAAAATCTGGGCTAGGACATACTTTAACAAAAATCCAAAAAATCTTTGTAGGACCACATATTACCCTTTGAGTTTTATTTCTATTTTTTCTAACAGTAGTCCCCACACTCTTACAAACTACTGTAATAATATGGGTGATTTTTTTTCTTCCTTTTCCCTGATTTGTTTTGTGTTGTTTTTGTCAAAATAGTGGGTGGACACTTTCATCTTACTGCACTGCTGTAATTTCCAAGATTACATTCTTCAAAAGTTGTACTCTCCAAGAATGGCATTATAGAATCAGAGTTTTTGACTTGTTAAGGGCTCTATAAGCAAGTACTGAAGGTCTTTCCTCAGTTTGTATCAGTACCTAACCTACACATATTTAAGGGGAGTGCCTTTTCAGTGAAACATAAAGACAGAGTTCAGCAAAAAGGAGAGTCCTTGTGGCACCTTAGAACTAACAAATTTATTGGGCATAAGCTTTTGTGGGCTAAAACCCACTTCATCAGATGCATGGAGTGGAAAATATATAGGCAGGTATAAATACACAGCACAAGAAAAGATGGGAGTTGCCTTACCATGTGGGGGGATCAGTGCTAACGAACCAATTCAATTAAGGTGGATTCCTCGTTGTTTTTATAGAGACAGAGGACGTGCAAAAAAAGAATATAAAAACATATATATCATAATTGGTAGAACACCTGTATCTAAGGAGGAGTTAAAATAATAGAGCAGGATCATTTTGAGGATATTATGTTTGGTATAAGTGATATGGACAAGGTAGGCTGATATGAAAACCCAGTGTGATGCTGTAGCCAAAAGAACTAATGTGCTCCTGGGATGCATAAACAGGGGAATCTCGAGTAGGAATAGAGGGGATATTTTACCTCTGTATTTGGCACTCGTGCAACCACTACTGTAATGTTGTGTCCAGGTCTGATGCTCACAATTCAAGAAGGATCTTGATAAATCAGAAAGGATTCCTCAAAGAACTATGAGAATAATTAAAGCTTCGAAAACATTCCTTAAAGTGATTCAAGGAGCTGAACCTATTCATCTTAGCAAAGAGAAAGTTAAGGGGTAATTTGATTATAGTCTATAAGTACTTACATGAAGAATAAATATTTAATAATGAGCTCCTCAATCTAGTAGAGAAAGGTATAACACAACCCAATGGCTGGAAGTTGAAAGTAGACAAATTCACACTGAAAATAAGGCTTTAAATTTGTAACAGTGAGAGTAATTAATCATTGGAACAACTTACCAAGGGTTGTGGCAGATTCTCCATCACTGACAACTTGTAAATCAAGATTGGATGTTTTTCTAAAAGATTTTATCTTGGAATTATGTTGGGGAAGTTCTCTGGCCCCCGTTTTACAGGAGGACAGACTAGATGATCACACTGATCACTTCTGGCCTTAGAATCTATGAATCTGTGAGATGGGAAAGTTCTTATTTCAGAACTGTAGGGACTAAGCCAGGCCTCCATTGACATGATGGCAAAACTTCCATTGTCTTACTGATGTCTGTGTTTGGCTCAGCTGTGTTTAGGAAGGGGATCAGCTGGCTATAAAAAAGAAAGAGAGACAGACCTGGAGAGCCGTCTTTGCAGTATTCAGATAGAAGGATTGCTGCAATTGAGTGGGCTGCAAAAGAAGCTTATACAAAATATGTAACTTGAAAGAGGTTTGGTTTAGTTTGTACCTATGGATTCCTTGCCATTTAGTTTCCCAGAATTCCCAGAGAGTTTCCCAGATCATATATCCCTAATGAACACAAAGAAAGGTATTAGATGAAAAGCAAGTGTCAAGGCAAGCTGAATTTGAGCTCTGACCTTCCCTTTCATTGCAAAATGCTACTTTCCATTTTGCTAAGCAAATAATTGCTAGAAACAAAAGTTCTGAAACAATATTGGGGGAAGGGGGAACTGATTTTCTGATCCAGTTTGCTGGTGTCACTTTGAGTGTGAAATAGTTCAAAATACTACGTGCACCATATATCACATGGTTGGAAATGCATGAAAAAACCCTTAGTGTTATGGAGAAAGCCTCTGGGACCTCGGATGTCAGTTCTAGGAGAGATATTGTTCTCCCTATAAATTCATCTTTCCTAGAACTGACATCCAAGGTCCCAAAGCCTTTTTCCATATCACTAAAGATTTTTTTGTATGCAATTCCAGCAACGTAGTGTATTCCATTTTTTGCAAGAAACACTCAGCCATTCATATTGCAGACAGCCAGACACCTTGCTGACTGCTTGAGAATACTACAGAGCAGTTAACAATGGAGAAACAAAAGACCAATATGTCTGTCTTAGACCTGATTTTCACTGAGCCTTCTAAACACTCACTGTATATTTAGTTTCAGAGTAACAGCCGTGTTAGTCTGTATTCGCAAAAAGAAAAGGAGTACTTGTGGCACCTTAGAGACTAACCAATTTATTTGAGCATGAGCTTTGGATGAGCTATTACCAGCAGGATAGTGAGTTTGTGTGTGTGGTTTTTTGGGAGGGGGGTGAGAGAACCTGGATTTGTGCAGGAAATGGCCCAACTTTATTATCATGCACATTGTGTAAAGAGTTGTCACTTTGGATGGGCTATCACCAGCAGGAGAGTGAATTTGTGTGGGGGGGTGGAGGGTGAGAAAACCTGGATTTGTGCTGGAAATGGCCCACCTGATGATCACTTTAGATACGCTATTACCAGCAGGACAGTGGGGTGGGAGGAGGTATTGTTTCATATTCTCTGTGTATAAATAAAGTCTGCTGCAGTTTCCACGGTATGCATCTGATGAAGTGAGCTGTAGCTCACGAAAGCTCATGCTCAAATAAATTGGTTAGTCTCTAAGGTGCCACAAGTACTCCTTTTCTTTTTGTATATTTAGTGAATTTTAAGTAGTAACTCTCTCCCCTACCCCCGAAAAACAAACAAACAAACAAACAAACCCCTGCTATTTTTGACAAACAAAACTGGTGTGTAAATTGATAGGAAATATTATGTTCTCAAATCTGCATCTGGTGTGCATGTGAAACTCCCATGGAAGTCAGTGGGAGAAGTACATGTATAAAGATTCCCTTCATGAACCATCTGCAGACTGTTAACCTGGGACTTTTGGCACCACAGCACAGATCACTACCCCTTGAGCTGAGAAGGTAACTCCATCAGCTAATAATAATGGTAGACCAGCCACGAAAGCAGATTGTGAATGTGCACTTGCTCGAATGCTACAGATGCTCATCTGAAAGTAGAATTGGCCTACACACACACACACACACACACTAGTTTATAACTTGTGTTGCTGCATTGTAGAGCTTGATTCAGATGAATTTAGGAGATGCAAAGGTGGTTTTGAGATACCTGTAAGCACTTTCATCTTGATCTTAGGGTTGGCCAAGAAATGGATTTTAACCAGTCAGAGAAGCTTAAAAGCTTGTGATAGCTTGTAATGGACCCAAGAGGCTGTTCAGCCTCTGAAGTTCATCAGCATGGGGTGAGTTCTGGCCTTTGACACAATGTTATAGTGATGAATCCAGGCAGGGCTGACATGGAGACAGCTATATCGGATTTACACTAATTAGAGTTCCTTTACATCAGGGAATTTCTTGACTACCCATTTAGAACAGTTTCAAGGTCTCTTGACACTGCTGTTCAGATGTAACAATACCAGTCTCCAGAGTTTGTAGGGTTCTTGACTGGCCTGTCATACTCTGCTTTTTCTGATTGTTGGCCATCTGCTCCATCCTTCTGGCTGCAAAAGGTCTCCCCTTATTGGTAGCATGGTTTTGCTCCATCACCATCAATGCCTGCACTGGATTGTTTTGGCACTTCTGTGATGGGGTATTCCTGATTACCAAAAATGCTAACAAAAACCAGAAAAAAATAATACCAGTTTCTTGGTATTTTCACAGCTGATTCCACCTTGTAAGTATGTTGTGGGTATGCTAGGGAGGAAGTGTGGTGGTCAAAGTCCCAATTTGCATGCAATTTCTTGAATTCTTCAAAGACAAATTGGGATCCATTGTCAGTGAATACAGTGTCTAGAATATCATATCTCAGAAAGTGGGATTTCAGTTTGCTAGCCACTGACTGGCTTCTTGTAATAGGCAGGGTATCAACCTCCCAGAAATCTGAATAGTCCACTGTGATCAAGTACTGCTTTTCCTGGAAGGTAAATAAATCCACTCCCACATTTTCCCATGGTCAGGTGGGCAGCTCAAATGGTAACAGGGTCGCTTTCTGCTTCTGCTTGCAGTTATCACATGACCAGTGGGTGTCACAACCTTCTATCAAGGAGCTGAGCTGGGTTTTCATCCCCAGCCAGAAAGTACATTCTCAAGCCTGTCTAACACAGCTGTCAAAACCAAGGGCAAGGCATGTATTTTTTGCATACCATTCGTATGTAATGAGTCAGGTATAACAGCTCTCTGGCCTCAAAATATAATTCCCTCCTGCACTCTCGGTTCATCTTTCATTGAAAACATTGACCTATTCCTATCCATACTTGTCTTTTATCTTCCAGTCACCCTGCTAATATCAATCTCTTGATTGCCTATTGCTGGATGTTCTTTACTATAGCCTCTTTGATTTACATCTGGGTCCTTGTTGAAACTAGGAGACAGTATAGCATGTTAATGGATTAAATGATCTAATCCCTTTCCCCCATACTGGATATATATGCCCTGTCAGGGTGCCAGCTAACACCAATAGTCATCCTGGACAATGTCTGATCCCTATTTGGTAGCGCTGCAGGTGCATCAACATGTGCTATCTCGCTGGAGTGCCGAGGCAGGGCTCTGCCATGATTGTCTCTAGGGGTTTGTGGTGTGTTTGCACTATTACTGAGTGGCCATAGATGTAATGGTAGAATTTCTCCATTCCAAATACAACAGTCAGATGCTTTTTTTTCTATTTGAGCATCTCCCTTTTCACGCTATCAGAACTCTGCTGATTTAAGTTACCGGCAGCTCCTGCAAAATAGCTACACCCAACCCTTTCTCTGATGCATCACCCTGGAGTGTCAGTCACTGTCCAGGCTGTTAGTACTTCAGGACACCCATTATCACTTGTTTCAGTGAGTCAAATGCTTGTTGTTGGGGACCTGCTGTGTCCCATTCAACCTCCTGCCTTGTGAGCTCACATATGGGTTCTGCTGTTGCAGCCAGGGATGGACAGAACTTGTACAGAAAATGCATCATTCCTATGAAACACTGTCTCTCTTTCATATGAGGTGGCATGTCTCTGACTGCCTTGATCTTGTTAGAACATAAGAATGGCCGTGCTGGGTCAGACCAAAGGTCCATCAAGCCCAGTAACCTGTCTTCTGACAGTGACCAATGCCAGGTGCCCAAAGGGAATGAACGGATAGGTTATCATCAAGTGATCCATGCCCTGTCACCCAATCCCAGCTTCTGGCAAACAGAGGCTAGGGACACCATCCTGGCTAACAGCCATTGATGGACCTATCGTCTATGAATCTATCTAGCTCCCTTTTGAACCCCGTTATAGTATTGGCCTTCACAACACCCTCTGGCAAGGAGTTCCAGAGGTTGACAGTACATTGCGTGAAAAAATACTTTCTTGTGTTTGTTTTAAACCTGCTACCTATTACTTTTATTTGGTGGTCCCTTGTTCTTGTATTATGAGAAGGAGTAATTAACACTATCGTATTTACTTTCTCCACACCACTCATGATTTTATAGACCACTATCATATCCCCCCTTAGTCACCTCTTTTCCAGATGAAAAGTCCCAGTCTTATTAATCTCTCCTCATACATTAGCCGTTCTATACCCCTAATAATTTTTGTTGCCCTTTTCTGAAGCTTTTCCAATTCCAATATATCTTTTTTGAGATGGGGTGACCACTTCTGCATGCAGTATTCAAGGTGTGGGCGTACCATGGATTTATAGAGAGGCAATATGATATTTTCTGTCTTATTATCTATCCCTTTCTTGATGATTCCCAATATTCTGTTTGCCTTTTTGACTGCCACTGCACTTTGGGTGAATGATTTCAGAGAACTATCCACAATGACTCCAAGATCTTTTTCTTGAGTGGTAACAGCTAATTTAGACATTGTGTATGTATAGTTAGGATTATGTTTTCCGATGTGCATTATTTTGCATTTATCAACATTAAATTTAATCTGCCATTTTGTTGCCCAGTCACCCGGTTTTGTGAGATCCTTTTGTAGCTCTTTGCAGTCTGCCTGGGACTTAACTATCTTTAGTAATTTTGTATCATCTGCAAATTTTGCCACCTCACTGTTTACCCCTTTTTCCAGATGGTTTATGAATATGTTAAATAGGACTGAGCCCAGTACAGATCCTTGGGGGACTCCACTATTTACCTCTTTCCATTCTGAAAACTGACCATTTATTCCTACCCTTTGTTTCCTATCTTTTAAACAGTTATCAATCCATGAGAGAACCTTCCAGTTGGAATCTGCTTTTAGTCCCTCTGGTTTTTAAGGATGTCCAATGTATGTCACCACACACATTTTTTTTTCTGAGCTCAATTTGATGTTCTTGTCCCTGCATCACTGTCATGGTCTTGTTCAGCTTCTATATCATTGCTCCCTTTACCTACAATGAGGATGCCATCTGCATTTGTTTTCAACCCACACAGTCCTTCCAACACTTCTCTGGAACACTTGTGGTGCTGGGCTTGTGCTCATCAGCATGATCAGTCATCTGTAGCAACCAAATGGTGTTACAATGGTTGTCAGCATACTGGACTCTTTGTCTTGATTTATATAACAAAACCTGTTCCTCACTTCACAGACCATAAAGATTCTGGCTTTGGAAAGTTCTGCCAAGATATCATCCACTGTGGGCAATGGATAGTGACAACTTTCCAATGCCCAGTTCAGTGGCTTTGGGTCTTTGCAGATGTGTAATTTGTCTCATGGCTTCTGTACCACCACCATGCTGCATAACCAAGCTGTACTGACCTCTATTGGTGCTGCTGTTGTTGTCCTCCTGCACTGCCAGGTATGTGTACAGCTTGAACTCTTCCCTCCACTGGGTCCATTGCGAGGCTGTGTTTGTGTCTGCAAAATCCAGGGCTCTGGGGGGGCTTCAGACTGAGTTTCAAGGTTCACTCTGCCAGCGGCAGAGAACTCACAGCTGAGATGCTGCCACAGTGTTACATTAGCAAAGATTGATGCTGAATGCAGGTTTAGTTGCATGAGTAAAACTTAATTAAACCCTTTGGATGGCTCTGTCCATGTGGCTGAGTTACTTCCAGTCTAACTCCCTGATTTTCTGTGTTTTCTTGGTGTTCCTTCAATAACAGTCCCTCTAGGAGACATGGACCTTCTGATGCTACTTTCACTGATCATGATACACTTTGGCTTTTCAATTACTTGTTTTCCTCAAACATGCATACTGGGATTGGAGCTGGAGGTTTGCATCATAGCAGTGCCCACTGGAGTGAGTGGATACTTATGCGAGCATATCAGATGACTCAGGCCTAAAACAAACTTCAGTTTCTCGCTAGCACTCCTGTATGTCACATCTTTGTTACAAGGCCGACCTCAAGCAAGAAGACCAGAGACCAACCACCTCCCTACCTCCCAAAGCTCCCAACATTTTTAACTGATATGAGATTTACAACAAAAGAGCAACACTGGAAAAAGCCATCGGCTTGTGGGGTGGCTCTGTGTGTATTTAGTGTGCACCTAAAGTAGAGCACCATTCAACCTGTTGCTATAGTGGGATCATTCCAAAAACCTTAGTCATTCATGTATATTAAACAAATTAGATCACACAATAGTGTATTTACTTTGAGCAATCACATTGTGGCAGCATAAAGGAAAAATCCCTGCACTGTGAGTGAAATTCACCTCTGTGCCAGAGGGCCAGCACAGGACTTGTGCACCTGAGAGCTTAAGTAGAACCTAAGTGATGCACTGCCCTTGCTCTCATCCTCTGTAAAGGGGTGAATTTTACTCTAAATTAATTTGGACATTACAGGTGGTTGATTCTGGAATGAAATAAAGACATATAGAAAAGAGGGAAAATACTATTTGTTTTATCTAGTCAATTCTTCTTCCAGTGCAGGATCTGATTCTGTTTAGATAATAATAAAATCTTTAGAATTTGTTAGAATCGCAGAACATTGTGAAAATCACTCATCACTAAGAGATGAGCAGCACTGCACTGGCTCTTGCAAAGCAGAGATCTCAGAGATGGAAGGCAGCTGTGTGGGCATCCATTAAAGAGTAAAGGAGAAAATTGACAAAAATAACCCATTTCTGTCATTGGTGAATCCTTAGCTGTAGTTTAAGTTTCACCTTTTTCTGTGCACAGCAACGTAGCAAATTAGCTGTAAAAATGAAACACCTTTTCTTTTTTGGTTCAGTTATTGATGTAGGAGAGAAGGTAGGTGGAAAGAATTTGTGGAAAGGAATTGTTTTTTCAACATTAAAGGGAGCAAATGGTAGAGAAAAAAGATAAAGAACAAGGAAGAAATAGCTAAGAAAAAAGGGGATTGGAGAGAGAAAGTGAAAAGTATCAGTGCATCTGCCTGCAGAGGGTAAAAGCCAGATGTACAAATTAGAAGGCTAGCAGGTGCACAAGTGAGAGAAGGTGCGTTAAAAGGTGTATGTACCCAAACCAGTGAATAGTAGTAGTCATGGCTTCAGGCGCATCATTTTGCAGGATTTATTAATTACCTGACATCTCAAGTGTATATACTCATCATATTTCAATACCTCTAAGTCATCCCATTTATGATCTATAGTGCTGATGAGTTTGCTGGTGCTTTACTGGGGAAAGAAATACAGCACGTGAAAGAGCAAAAGTAGGCTTTGCAATTTGTAAAGGTTTTTATACCAACAATACATGGTTAGTCCTTTAAAATAATTAACCCAGGCTTTGATTAACCAGCCTATGTGTGTAAAATGATTTTTCAGTCTTTTTGCAGACATTCTAATAACCTCACATCTCAAATATATCTATTTCTAGTACCTGCAAGCGGCACGATTTGTCTGCTGACTACTTCATTTCCTAACATGGAGAGTAGTAAGTTTTTAAAACAGAATAGGAAAAAAATGTATGATGAGAAATAAAGAGGTCATTTCATTTTAAAATATGTAACCCCCTGGTGTTACTTGTTACATATTCTCCTTCTTAATAAAATTGGAGACCACCTTCTGTAAAGCTGAAAGGAGGATCATATGAACAAATACAACCAGGTAAAATGTGACTAGACAGCTGATCTGTTTCCTGAATCCTCTTAGTTTATAAGATTAAAGCATGACAAGCAGAAAAGTACAGAGATCACAGTTACACTGATCAATCTTCATTTTGGATTGTTACTTTGATGTGATCCATCCACGTAAATTCTTTTTAAGAAGCCAGGATATGGCTGGATTTATGGTGATTAAGTGTAATCTAGTATGATTCAATATGTTACAATTTAACTTTCTCGGGTCTCCTGGTTCTGGAACCTTCACACTTAGAAATACTTACTTTCTGGGGCTTAAATTTGTTATTAAAAGGAATGAGTTGTGTAGGGTTTTGGTGGCTTTACATTCATATGGAGCATCAGACAAAGGCCATTATAGATGTACTGCTTCTTGGAGATCCAGAAGTACATACTGCTTCTCGCTTTTCCTGTCCGAGATGAACCCTGTCCCAGATGAACAAACTCCTATTTCCATTTAGCATTTCTGGTGGCTGGCACCCCAATAGGAGTTCTATGGGGTCTCAAACTTATTCCTTCTGAGGGGCCTTGCAAATCCTATGAGCACCTTTGCTGGAGCTTATTGTTCACTGACACATGATCGTTTATTCACAAAAATAGCAGAAGTTTTATGATTTCTCAATAAACACACTTGTCAGAAGTAGGGAGTCTGTTAATGTAATAATGGAAAGTTGAGGGTTACAGTTATCAAAACTCTTTAACTGGGATAGTGTGCCACTCAAACAAGGGTGAGTGGCGTATATGACTGTGTCACACCCAAGGGCCCCCCAGGGGGTCCCCTGGGGGAGGCAGATCAGCAGTCATTATGCATTGTATATTGCTAACGCTGTTGCAAACATTGCACGGCAATTTGGGAAGGGTCAAAGGTGTGAGTGGGGAGTGGAAGATTCTTTTGCAGGCTGCAAGAGGCCAAAGGGGGATGGAGAAAGACAGCAGAGAACAAGTTAACTCAACACTTCTGCTAGCTCAGTCAGAAGATAAGACGCTGGCTCCAGCTCAAGGCCACAGCACATGATCGATGCTCGGCGGCCTGACAAGAAAGACGGGAGGGGAGGGGGTCTAGATTCCAACTCTGACCAGCCGCGAGAAAAGAAGATTCAACTGCATAAACCTGCAGTGTCTGCAAAACCGAGCAAGACAGTGAAGGCCGACAAGGGGGAAAACAACTGATGTAGTGTCCCTAAAGCCAGGGTGTTTTGGGAAAACCAAAGAAGCCGTGAAAGGCCAGCTCGGACCAGTACAAAGAGCAAGGGGGGAAGAAGTCCCAGACCGAGATGCCCCCAAAGGACCCTAAGGTTTAAAACCCTCCTGAGATCTGAAGCAAATTGGAGATTGGCAGCGGACCCTGAATGACCTGTGCGCACAGAACAGAACTCCTGTCCACCCCTCCCCCTCTTCTTACATTACACCTAGGCCCTGCCAGCCTTGGGTAGTGCAGGTGTGAGTATGAAAGTGGGTTAGGGCTTGGGGCACTAACACTTTCTTCCTTCCCCTGAGTAACGTGAGGAGCACCCATCACTCTCCACTGTTATTTTATTATTTTATCAATAAAGCTTTAAAACTTAGACTCTTGGTGTGTTCCATCATCTCTTTCCTTAACGATCCTGTGGCCTCAGCCTGATCACCTGACACCTCAGGCAGATTGGTAACAGAAATCTGTCACAGTTTTGGTGGTGAATTGTGGAAGGGGGGAGCCCTGCGGAGCATACCAACTGTTCTGTCCTAGATTTTTCATGTTGACCTGCCTGGCACTGTGCCTTTCATGTTGAGGATTTTGTGAGAAAGGTATGCCCACCCTCAGTTGTAGAAGGGCTGAGAAACAGAGGGGGGTTTAGCATTCCTCTCCCCACCCCGGTCCATGGTGGGCGGCGGGGGCCACAGTTGCAGGTGGGTATATCCCCCATTGTAGAAGGGCTGGGCAAAAGGAGGAGGACTTAGAGATCCTCGCTCCAAGCGAAAGGAAAAATCCTCTGTGCATACACCCTCAACCACAGCATGACTGAGTGGAAGAGGAGAACTTAGAGTTTCTTGCTCTGCCTCTGTGGGGAAAGAGGGGTTTGTATTGGGTGTATGGGCCTGCAGTGGTAGAGGCTGAGTAATACAGAGGGTGGCTTAGCGTTCCTCCCTCTGGCCCAGGAGGGTAACATTGTAAGCCCCAGTGCCGGTGTGGGGAGCGTGACATCTCAAGTGATTAAAAGACCTTAGGGGATTGTGTCAGCATGTTCAGGAAACAGAAGGGTACAGCTGCAGACTCAGGAGTCCTGCAGTCATGGGCAATGGCATCAGTGATGGGTTCAAGGCTGTACACATGGAGTTAGGGAGCGCAGATGTGGAAGTCCAGCTGCCCAGCCCGCTAGTGTCATGGGAGGCTGGTGGACTTGATGGCCGAGCCACTGGGGAGGCAGCAAAGAGGGAAGGGAAGCTGCTGCCTCCTTCTCAGGCGGGTGAAGACCTCTCCCAGCTGGAGAAGGCTCTCACCAAGGTGGGATACAATCTCTAGGGTTTGGTGGCAGAGCTTCAGAAAAGAGTGCAGAAGTGGCAGGATTTGTTAGACCTATATGCCGAGTATGAAAAGCAGAAGGGTAAGAACCTAGGGGCAGCTGTGGAATTAATTTGGACTGCAGTGGCCATGTGGTATCAAATGTTGTCAGGACTGAAAGAGGAGTTGGGGAGAAGGGATGAGGCAAGTACCCGACAGCTGGTGGAAATTGAGCAACTGACAGCACAAATTACTAACCAAACAGCAACCGAAGCCTATGTCCAGGACAAGTTGCAGGCCTTGAGACAGGACTTCCAGGCGGAAAAAGCAGAATGTACCTACCTGGAACCACTGGCTAAGCAAGTGGCGGTCCTTCAGGGGCTTGTCAAAGATTTGACCATTCATGCTCAGCATAAGCTGCAACGGCAGTGTGCCCACCATGAAAAGGAAATTGAACAGTTAAAATGTCGGTTGGCCGTACGTTCAGTCCAGGTGGCGAGCCTCACAGGGGATGATCAATTTTGGGTGGAACCTTGTTGCACCCCTACAGCGGCCCTCATTAAGACTGAGGAGAAGTCCAGGGGGTGAAGAAGGAGAAGGTCTTATGTACGGCACTCCCAACTACAAGGAGAGCACCCTGTGGGGTGATTATGCAGAGGAAAAGGACCAGGAGGGGTGGGGGCTAATTAAGGAGCGCACCTTCCTTGCTAAATTGGTAGTGGAACAAAGCCTGTGCCCATGGAAAGGGACAGTGCCGCAAGAAAAAAGGGATTGGGCCCAGACAAGAAGGCAGGCAGCAGGTAAAGAAATTGGAAAACAGGTTGGAAGCCCTAAGGGCATAGTGGCAGGAGTAAGGGAAGTAGTAAGTATAGACATGGGAAATTCAGATCCCTGAAATAGTACTTGGAATGGTAAAATCTGAGTTGATGAAGGTGTCATTTTGGGAAATAAGCAAGTGATTTAAGGAAAGAGAGTAAGAAGTTAACTCTGCAGATGCTGGAGGGAATTAAGCAGTTAAATGTTGTAACAGCATTTAAAAGGATAGGTGTTATTGAAAGAAAATTCTTGGTTTCTTTGCAGTCATTCTGAAGGAAAAATGGGCCCTTTTCCAAAGGAATGTCTGTAAATAATCCAGGCAAAGAGACTATATAATTGAAATCATTTGATTATGGACAATATAATCAAATTTGCAAAAAGAATATAAGGGGGTTCCATTGGAACTTAGCTGTATATAAATTACATTCACTTTATACATTTGGTGCAGTTATGTAAAAACAGAGCAGTGTATATTGTAGAAGGGGTAAAAGAAATGGAAACATACTATGCTACTTAAATAAAATCCTATTAGGGCTCCAAAGGGAGCCACAATAGGTTGTGTTTTCTTTTTCAGATTTCTGTATGTTTTAAAAGCAGGAGTTGAAAGTGAACAGTAATCAGAACTCTGGTGAAAGTTGATTGTGTCCCTTGTAAAAAAGAATTGCTGAGCTGCTAATGGCTTTGAATCCAAAAGTAAGCCAGAAAGCGTCTGTGTTAATGTAAATTACCTAACTGATAAAGGTAGACGCCACTGAAATCTGGCCTGCCTATAGAACAAACACAGGAAAATATGGGGGTAATTCCTCTGCTTGCCTGCAACCAGCAAGGGTATTTGTAAAAAAAAGGAATATTTTAAGCAATAATCTGCCAACCCCAAAGGGGTAGAAATATTTTTTTCTTGTCTTTCAAAACAACAGGAAAAACTGATGCCAGCTGAAAAGCAACCAGAATACCATTAATCCACTGTGACAATAGAAATTGTGTTTTGTGTTCTATGTATGTTTTGTCTTGTGTTGTTTGTCTTGTTGCTAGCACTGTTGTGTATCAAAAGTTGTAGGGAAACCTCCTCAGGTAGCAGACACCATATTAGGAGAAATTAGTTTTGGAGCAGGGATTATAAATACTGTAGACCTGGAGGTGATTAAGAATAAATTAAGCTCTCTGTCCCAGCTACAGGACAGCCTAATACAGAAACAAATGGAAATAAAAAAAAACATACTGCTATAGCTATGGGATGTACTGAAATGCAGATAATTGTTTTGTTCAATTTGGAACACAAAATGTTTTGCATAATATCAGGAAACACTATGGTATTGATACACTTGCTAAAGCAAAGAAAAAGATCACCGTTTGATAGTTATAAATATGAATGGATGCCGTATGTTTCTAGCATAGTAAGGAGAGACCTTTTAATTGGGGAAATTGTTGTTAAAAACGCACACCAACAAGCTCTGGAAGCAAGGATATGGAAAGTTAGCCCACTCCTCATATGGCACATGGAATCGTTCTGGCTACCCCAGAGCTCGAGCCAGTGGGCTGGGGAGGGAGGGAAACTATTGGACACCAAGGGTTGTACCAAGTGGACTCCTCAAAAGTGGGTGTGCTTGTCCTTGCCTGTTGCTCCAGAGCCCTGTAGTAAAGACATTTCATTAGAATCCTGTATGTGGGATGAATTGGATAATGAGACCAAAGTACTGTATAATGTGCACTGTGTATGTTTTAATTCCTGGGGAAAAGTGTTTTGGGGAGGATGGAAGCATTAGCAACCCACTAGTAGACATATGTAAATGTAATGTACGTACTGTGTTTACCAATAATCACATTTACTATTTGCCACAACCAAAAAATCTCAGCTTTGCCCAGTTGAGGGAGGAGCTATGTGACACCCATGAAGCTGTAGAGACTGCTTTAGATAAGAAAAGGGCCAAGCGTAAGGGGATCATCATTAAAGACATCCAGGGATGGCAAATTGAAGATATGGTAATGTTGCAAATGCGGGGGAAGGCGGCCCACACTCTGGACACCGAGTGAGTGGGTCCGTATTCCATTGTGAATCACATCTCCCCGGTAGTGTACCAGCTTCAGCTACCAGACAAACTAAAATGGGCACATGCCAATCAGCTCAAAACATATGCCTTCCCCTAGGTTTCTGGTCATGGCGTCATGGGCCTCGGTTGTGGACCAGCCACCTGCCTGGACCATCCGGGTTTTCAGCTGTCCATGAGATTATCTGGGCTATTCCTCCACTGCACCCCCAAGCCCAGAATTGTCATCTGGTTACTGTGACAAAATGACTTTGGTGATAGAAACAGGTATATCCAATAAGTGTGCTTGTGTGAGAGAATTCTGAAATACCCTTGGTATTATGGTACAATTAATCAGTGGTAGAGCAGTCCCCCAAACCACAAGGCTAATATCTTGCACACTAATAGTTAACCAAACAGGACTAGTGTACTACCGCCTTCACAGGTGGTTCATGACATCAAAAAAGGCCCAGTTCAATATATCTAGGGTTCCTCTTAACAAATAATAAAACCAGTTTGAGCCGTCACCCAGGAACCTGGGAAAACTAAACACACATTCCCTGAATGCACTTAACAGGCAGAACATCCCCACTTGCAAGTACTCTGAGACTGTGTACAAACAGAGACATCTTTATTAGGGGAAGGGAACCACAGTCATAAACTGGGAAAAAAACAACAGTTGAATAGAGAGTAAAATACCCTCCTCCTTCCAGTAACTTTGGCAGTAGTCTGTCTAACTTCCTTCCTGGTAGTGAGAATGTTCCATGGTAAAAGTCTTTCAGCTGCACAATTTCACCCTTCCACCAACTCTGTTCATGATTTGGATGAGTGAGTAGCAGCAGTCCAAGTGTCTCCATGCAGCTCTGTCCCTGGTCCCAAGGGAGCCTTGGAGGTACCACCAACCAACCAAGCTTAGTGGCTTTGTTTTACTAAGGTACTGGGTAGGTGAGCCTCACCAGAGTCATTCAGATCTGCAGCTCTCCGCACCATTGCTCATCACAAAGTCTTAGTTTGTGCTTCTCTCAAAGTCCACAGGAGGGGAGCTGTCATAAATATAAAGGGAAGGGTAAACACCTTAAAATCCCTCCTGGCCAGAGGAAAAACCCTTTCACCTGTAAAGGGTTAAGAAGCTAGGATAGCCTTGCTGGCATCTGACCACAATGACCAATGAGGAGACAAGATACTTTCAAAGCTGGAGGGGGGGAGAAACAAAGGGTTTGGGTCTGTCTGTGTGATGCTTTTGCCAGGAACAGAAAAGGAATGGAGTCTTAGAACTTAGTAAGTAATCTAGCTAGATATGCGTTAGATTCTGTTTTGTTTAAATGGGTGAGAGAATAAGCTGTGCTGAATGGAATGGATATTCCTGTTTTTGTGTCTTTTTGTAATTTAAGGTTTTGCCTAGAGGGATTCTCTATGTTTTGAATCTGATTACCCTGTAAGGTATTTACCATCCTGATTTTACAGAGGTGATTCTTTTACTTTTTCTTCTATTAAAATTCTTCTTTTAAGAACCTGATTGTTTTTTTCATTGTTCTTAAGATCCAAGGGTTTGGGTCATGTTCACCTATGCAAATTGGTGAAGATTTTTATCAAGCCTTCCCCAGGAAAGGGGGTGTAGGGTTTGGGGAGGATTTTGGGGGGAAAGACATTTCCAAGCAGGTTCTTTCCCTTTTATATGTCTGTTAGATGCTTGGTGGTGGCAGAAATAAAGTCCAAGGGCAAAAGGTAAAATAGTTTGTACCTTGGGGAAGTTTTAACCTAAGCAGGTAAAAATAAGCTTAGGGTTTTTTTCATGCAGGTCCCCACATCTGTACCCTAGAGTTCAGAGTGGGGAAGGAACCTTGACAGGAGCCAAGAGCATTTAGATTTCAGAGTGGCAGCTGTGTTAGTCTGTATCAGCAAATGAGAAGTCCTTGTGGCACCGTAGAGACTAAAAAATTTATTTGGGCATAAGCTAAAAGAACATTTCGGATCCTTAGAACATAAAAATGGCCAAACTGGGTCAGACCAAGGCTCTGTCTAATCTAGTGTCCTGTCTTCCAACAGTGGCCAATGTCAGGTGCCCCAGAGGGAATGAACAGAACAGGTAGTCACCGAGTGATCCATCCCCTGTTGCCCATTCCCAGATTCTGGTAACAGAGGCTAGGGACACCATCCCTGCCCATCCTGGCTAATAACTATCGATAGATCTATCATCTGTGAATTTATTTAGTTCTTTTTGAATGCTGTTATAGTTTTGGTTTTCACAACATCCTCTGGCAAGCAGTTCCACAGGTTGACTCTGCGTTGTGTGAAGAAATACTTCCTTTAGTTTGTTTTAAACCTGCTGCCTATTAATTTCCTTTGCTGACCCCTAGTTCTTGTATTATGAGAAGGAGGAAATAATACTTACTTTCTCCACACCAGTCATGATTTTATAGAGCTCTGTCATCTCCCCCTGAGTCATCTCTTTTCCAAGCTGAAAAGTCCCAGTCTTATTAATCTCTCCTCATGTGGAAGCCATTCCATACCCTTGCATGAGCATTTCCTCCAATAAGCCCAATATGCCAGAAAATCCAAGTCCATTTATAGTTATGGTGAATCCCCCCACCACCACCCCCAATTGTCACCAGAGGAAGCCTATGCATATGAAGCTCTCTGTGGCAGTGCTTTTCCCTGTTCATCAATAGAGTAAAGAGCTCTTTGACCTCTGGAGCTTCTGGCTATTGGCTTACACACACATATCTATTGAAGGGAGTGACTGACAGTGACTATAAAGAGAGAAATTATAAAGATCTGTCATTGTCAGAGTTAATAAGATTACACAGAGAAAGGTACATGAATGCACCCTTTGCAAGGTGTACTGCATATGTACACCTCATTAATGACCATGGTGAACAGTTTGAGAATTATAACATGATTAATAGAAAATGGTAAATTTCAATTCATGCTGTTGCCAAACATATGAAATAGTGTGTGTGGTTGTATATGACTCCCTGGCTGGAGGCTTGACACTCAGGCAACTAAATGAGCCAGTCAAGGATCTGGCTGTTGTGTTCACAAAAAACACTACACATTTCTGTGCAAATGAAATTTCAAGAGAAACTGGAATGTTAAATCTGCTAACCAGAAAATAAATCTGGTCTTTGTATCTCTCCCTCTCCCTCTGTCAGGAAGAAACCTAAATATTTTAAAGGCTTGGATGCATGTACATACTCTGATATAATACTCTTTAATGTCCAAAACATTGAAAATCATCTACAATTCCTTCGACCTGCTTAGCTCCTGACCCCACTCTCCCTCTTCTTAATGTGCTCCCTTCTCCTACTTGCCTTCTCAGTCCCAATTGCACCATGCATGTTTATGCAGTTCATCCAATAAGGAACAGAAACAATACTATGTAACGTAGGAAACCAGTCACACAGACTGAATCATTTAGCAAACACTCCATAGCAAAGCATTTTCTTAGATATGAATAACCAATAATTTTGTAAATCCTCTCTGTAGACACTGTGAAAATAGAAAAGCTAAGTTATTTGGCTAAATAATTTGTTATGAACAGTTTGACCTATTGTAGTAAGGTCTGCTTGAATAGGTAAGGATTTGTATGGACAGATTCTTAAGTTCAGCCTCAATATAGCAAACCACAGAACAAACAAAATAATGGGGAAATATTTGCAGATTTGGAGTTTGGACTGAACTCTATCATTACAAAATCCTTCCCTCCATAGTGACCTTATGACAGACTCCCACATCACTCCAACCTGGGGCTGTTTCCTTAAATTCAAGGAAGTGGAACAATGGCCCAATCTCCCTTTTCCTGGATTTTCTGGTGGGCTGCAGGCTTGTTTTATCCTCTGGTATTTTGAGGGTCTGCCAGACAAGTCACTGATAGTCTGTGCCCCCCATTAGAGCAGAGAACAGCAAAGATCCACTCTCTGAAGCAGCTGAAAGCTCTCAGAGATGTAGAGAAGAAATGTACCCAGACAGGTCCTATAAATGGCAATTTGGGAAATCCCAGAATTCAGGATTGGCTCAGAAGGAGAACACCAAATGCAACTTCCCTAGAAAAACAAGTCAAAATTGTTGATCCTTCTGAGCATATGAGAAGGCTCATCTAATCATTCAAAAAGTTAACTAGAAGAAATATCATGTGACTTCAGCTATTCAAATTCCACCGTAGAACCTATCCTAGTTTGAAACCGAAATGCACCATAAAAAAGCTGCCTCAAAATTCCCATGAGCACTCAGATAGTGCTGAAATGTAATGCCAATCTTTGGGGGGAAAACACTGAAAATAAACATTTTATCCAAAGCACTGGAGGTCAGATCCTGGCTCCATCAAAATCACTAGCAAAATTCCCATTAGTTTCACTGGAGCCAGGACTTTCCCCTGGGACTTTGGAAGGCGGGTGAATTTAAATATTGACAAATTGTTAGGGAATTTAATTTTTACTGAATATTTTACACAGCTCTCCTGTAGACCATTGGATACTTTTAATACCCACATTGACTACAGTACCCACTTGACATTTTTTCCCCAAAATTTTAAAGGGTAAAAATAGAACTGGTCAAAAAATTGAAAAAAAAATCCTGTTACAATTAGTATGGTTTCTGTGTCTTGGGGTTTGAAATAAACACATGCATTGTTTTATGATTTTCTTTGAAAAAAAATCAAAATTTCAAAAGTTTGGATTTTTTTGGCATTTTCCCCTTTCCTCTTTTTTTCCTCCGAGTGCAATAAGATGAATGAGATATTCGTGAGGTTTTTCTGTTATTGTTTTTTGTTTTGTTCTCACTCATTTTTCATTTTGCAATTCTGTAGTTTTTCAAAACTTCTCCAACCTTGGAAAAGTTGGAGAATGGCAGAGATAGCATTTCATTTTTGCTTTTTCCAAATTTTGAATTTTTTTGGTTGTAACCAAAATCTAGAATTCTGAAACAAAACAAAAAGAAACCACCCAAAAGTTTTTGCACTTTAGTGTTTAGGCTTGAATAAAACATTTTTTTTTGTTTTAAAACAAAGGTTTGTATGTAAAATTTTGATCAGCTATAAGTAAAAATCCCATGTGGTAGAGACTGGCCAGTGTAAGCCTGGTTCTGATCCAAGAGGGTATGATAGCTGAACCACTCAGTAACAGCAACCCTAATAATTAAATTTAACATCTCTGTGGGAAAAAAATACCAAAGAAGTCCACCATAGTAGCATTTAACTTCAAAAAGGGTTTCTGCACAAAAATGAGGAAGCTAGTTAAAAAGACATTAAAAGGAAGAGACACAAGGGTGAAATGCCTGCAAACTGCATGGACACTATTTAAAAACACTCTAATACAGGTTCAATCTCAATGTATAATCCAAATTTAAAACAGAACACTACCTCCCCCACATGCTACCATGGATAAACAGCAGAGTAAAAGAGGTGGTTAGAGGTTAAAAGGCCTCCTTTAAAAATTGGAAGTCAAATGTTACCAAGGAAAATAGAATGGAGCATAAAGTATGGCAAGTCAAGTGTAGAAATATAATAAGGCAGTCCAAGAAAGACTTTGAGGAGTAGCTAGTTAAAAACAAACAAAACAAAAAAACCCTCACCCCCACCTTTTTAAAGTACATCAGAAGAAGGAAGACTGACAAATAGTCGGTATGGTCTACTGAGGTGCTAAAGGAGCACTCAAGGAAAACAAGGTCATTGTGGAGAAGCTAAATAAATTCTTTATTTTGGTCTTCACTGCACAGGGTATTGGGGAGATTCCCACACCTGAGACATTCTTTTTAGGTGACAGATCTGAGAAACTGTCCCAGCTTGAGGTATCAATAGATGAGGTTTTGGAAGAAATTGATACATTTAAAAATAATAAGTCATGAGACCAGATGGTATTCATCCAAAATTTAGGAAGGAAATTACAGAACTAATAACAGTGGTATGTAACCTGTCACTTTAATCAGCCTCTGTACCAGGTGATTGGAGGATAACTAATGCGATGCCAATTTTTAAAAAAAGACTACGGAGGTGATCATAGCAATTTCAGACCAGTTAGCCTAACATCAGTACCAGGCAAATTGGCTGAAACTATAATAGAGAACAGAATTATCAGACACATAGATAAACATGATGTGTTAGGGAAGAGTCAATACAGCTTTTCTAAAGGGAAATCATGCCTCACCAATCTATTAGAATTCCTTGAGGATGTCAACAAGCATATGGACAAGGGTGATCCAGTGGATATGTATTTGGATTTTCAGAAAGCCTTTGACACATTCTCTGAAGTCTCTTAAGCCAATTAAAGAGCCATGGGATAAGAGGAAATGTCTTTTAATGGATCAGTAACTGGTTAAAAGATAGAAAACAAAGGGTAGGAATAAGTGGTCAGTTTTCCTAGTGGATAGAGAGGTAAATATCAGGATTCCCCAAGGATCTGTACTATGATCAATGTTGTTCAACATGTTAATAAATTATCTGGAAAAAAGGGAGAACAGTGAATTAGCAAAAATTGCAGATGATACAAAATGACTAAAGATACTAAAGTCAGAAGCTGACTGTGAAGATTTACAGAAGGATCTCACTAAACTGAATAATTGGGCAGCAAAATGGCAGATGAAATTCATTGTTGATAATCGCAAAGTAATGCACGTTGGAAAAAATAATCCCAACTCTATACACAAAATTATGGTGCCTAAATTATTTCTATATTATAATCATAGTGTATAGTTCTCTGCAGATACTTACTCAACATACAGCAGCAGTCAAATAAACTAACAAAATATTAGGAGCCATTAGGATACGAATAGATAATAAAACAGAAAATACCATAGAGCCACTATATAAATCTACTCCAACGCCTTGTATACTGTGTTCAGTTCTGGTTTCCCCATTTCAAAAAAAAAAGATATATAAGAATTGGAAAGGGTAAACAGAAAGGTAACAAAAATGAGTGGGAGTGTGGAACAGCTTCCACATGAGGAAAGATTAAAAATCTGAAACTGTTCAGCTCAGAAAAGAGATGATTAAAAAAGGATAAGATAGAGGTCTATAAAATCATGAATGGTATGGAGTAAGTGAATAGGAAAGCATTATTTACCTCTTCACATAATTCAAGAGGTAGGGGTCACCCGATGAAATTAATAGGCATCAGGTTTTAAACAAACAAAAGGAAGTACTTCTTCACACAATGCAGAGTCAACCTGTGAAACTTGTTTCCATGGGATGTTGTGAAGGCCAAAAGTATAACTGGGTTCAAAAAAGAATTAGGTAAATTCATGGAGAATAGGTCCATGAATTGCTATTAGCCAAAGTGGTTAGGGACACAATCCCATGCTTCTGGTGTCTCTAAAAATTCAACCATTAGAATCTGGGACTTGCAGAGACGAAGGAAGAAGGGGACATGCATCAGGGCCCTAACTATGCCCTGGGTGATCGCTACTTCCCACCCCAACACAGATGTAATGAGGTTGAGTAGTGCCCATGTAAGACAAAAGAAAACTACTAATTATTCCTCCAAAAAGGTTTTTAATTACTTCCGGCTATAAAAGCAACACAGACAAAACAAGAAAAGAAAGATTAAAGACCAGCACTGAATAAGGATTAATATAAATGGCAAGTTTCAGAGTAACAGCCGTGTTAGTCTGTATTCGCAAAAAGAAAAGGAGTACTTGTGGCACCTTAGAGACTAACCAATTTATTTGAGCATAAGCTTTCGTGAGCTACAGCTCACTTCATCCGATGTAGCTCACGAAAGCTTATGCTCAAATAAATTGGTTAGTCTCTAAGGTGCCACAAGTACTCCTTTTCTTTTTATAAATGGCAAGTTATACTGAAGACAAGCACAAGTACATGTAAAGTTATTCATCAACTACCTGCTACTATTTTTAACACTATAGTATCAATACAAACTTCAGATCAATTCAGCTCGAGCAACCAGACTTCTTTACTCCATAATCTTACCCTGTATTCGTCTGAAAATACGTTATCCTTCAGTCGGCCATTTTCCACACTGGCCAGGTACAGACAGGCAAGAAGTGCACATCCCTTCGGTTCAGGGGGTGTGAGTCAGGTTTTCTGATCAAAGAGGGGTCCCATTATGATCAAACACACACACCTTAGTCCTGTGCCTTCGTACTTTTTATCTTTTCTATCGGCCATGTTTTAAAACAGACCAACCAATCAGGGTGGGCCAAATTCTTAGGGTGGTTAGGGTGGTTACTTTGATATTATAAACTATGCATGGATGCATAGTTTATCTTCATGTAGCCAATTATCTCAAATGTGGTTGCTTTAATATTATAAGCTATGTACGGGTGCATAGTTTATCTTCATACATATGAGCCAGCCTAAAGTGTTATCTAGTTGTAGCGCATCCTGACCACAAGTTTCAGTTTAATTCTGCAAAGCTTGCTTTCTGAAGCTTCCGGAAGTTTGAGGCCTAACATTGACAATACCTTTGTACATTTTAATCTTGACAATACTTTTGTTCATATTAATCACAGGACTGTATGACACAGGATGGATCACTTTAATTTCCCTGTCTGTTCATTTCATCTGAAACACCTGGCACTGGCCACTGTCAGAAGACAAGATACTGGGCTAGATGGAGCATTGGTTTGACCTAGTATGGTCATTTTTATGCAAAGGCTTGTACACTATTGCACAGGAGAAACATGGTCCTATTTGTTGTGCATGTATGCATACCATGGATGAGGAGACTTGCCCACTAGGACTCAGACAGTCAACTAACTTCACACAGGAAGTGAAATAGCCAGTTATAATTAACAGCTTGTATTCACTACCAAACCCTGGTAAATTGGAACTGGTAACTTAAAGCTGAAGACTTTATATCCCATTACCAATCCCGTGTGACATCCTTTTTTTCAGTCACTCATCAAGGACAAGGAAGTGTGGAAATAATTGTAGAATGCCAAGTTCAATTTCACGTTTTCCTTAAAGTTACTTTTGTAACTTAGGAAGAGCAAAGATTGAAAATGTTAAGACTATAGAAAATTTATTTTTGTGCAGAAGTTGAAAAGAATAATCTGTCAAAGTGACCTACTGTGGTGCTTAATAGAAAGTAGAACATAGTGCTCTTTGATGAGATTTCAGGAAGAGGATGGAAGTGGATGGTGAGAGGGCACATTAGCAGCTTAGAAGAAACAGCTTTGGAAACAAATGTGACAATAACAGTTTTAATGAAAAGAAAAAAGGCTAGCAAATTAGGGTTATATTTTATTCAAAGTCTTTGAAGTCCCTAAATTAAATATTTGCACACTTAATAGCAAATACAATAGTTGCAATTTCAAAAGAAGTTTCAACTAGGGAGCAAAGGAATTTGGCCTGCAAAACTTGGAGCCTGACAGGAGCAGAGTGTGAAATGTACCCATGATGGAATTTTCCAAGGGGTACATCTAGGCATGAATTATTTGGGATTCAAATAATTTGCACTAGAAATTTGGGACATAGCTGCCTTAGCAAGGTGAACAGCCAACACCAGCTCCTCTGCAATGCCTTATTTTACATACAGCAGCCAGCGACAAACTGGCAGGAGCAAAGGGCACAGTCGCAACAACCCAGCTCACACTGAGAGGAGGCCCACAGACTCTGTGATTGGTACGCAAGTTGACTGTATCCCTAGAATAGGGTATAGGGTGTAGCTTTCTGAGAAACCTGGTGAGGTGGAGAGTCACACATGCATAAAGCATGAGTAACTGCCATTTCTGTAGCGGTTACTGTCACTATTGTCTGGAGGTTTTTGCCCGGAGGTCCTGACAACAGCTTCTGTCAGAGAGCCAGCTGTGAAAACCATAGCATTTGAAATCTGTGTGCATATAGCAGATTCTGAGTGCAATTGGCAGGAAAGGTTAGTCATTGTTATTCTGTAATATCATTACTAAAGCATCACTAACAGCAAGACATGGGAGAGTTTTATCACATGGCCCCATTCCTATCTGTCCCGGTTGCTATAGACTGCACTCTTTTTTTCCACATGGCAGCATCTTTCCAGAATAAGATAGTCTATGGGAACTGGAACAGGTTCCATTGTTATCAGTACCAGGGTCACTTGTAATCTTAAACATTTCCATCATAGATCCGTTGCCACAGTACCCAGGACTAAATAATAGGTTTTATTTGCTCAGGTTTTCTCTAGTAGAATTGCTTTTGGATCAAGGTGTTGTTTGGGGAGTTGGTTCTGAATAGGTGGAAGGGCACAATTCTTCTATTTTCATCTGATATCCTATTGAGGAAGGTCTTCCTATATAGACATTACTCAGGTATCTCATCACCCCTTACCAAATTTTCTACTGCTTTAGAAAGAATGTATTATTCTATTATTTATTAGTGGAGCTCCCAGTCAGAGATCAATACTCTCTGACTATTTCTGTTTATTTTCTTTTCAAAATTTAAAAGTTGTTCCAGGCACTGAAGACAAATATAACAACAACAACAACAACAACAAAGCCAGCCCCAGCACCAAAAAGCCTAGGCCCTGGTCCTTCAATTGCTCCATTATGGTTGGGAACTTGTGTCTGTCTGGAACCCCACTGAGGTCAGTGGAGTTCTCAGGCATAACAAGTGGTAGGATTGGGGCCTTAGCTTATGGCAAGACACAACAGGTGAATACTAAAAAACAAGGAGATGGGGGAGAGCAAGACAACAGTGAAACAACTGTGTTTGGTATGGTCCGCAGCACTCACAACACACCAACTGCCCATTAACTCCCTCTGATATTCTCTTGAAGGGGATAATGATTATGCATGGTCCTGTTGTATAATCACAGAATATCAAATTTGGAAGGCACCTCAGGAGGTCACCTAGTCCAACCCCCTGCTCAAAGCAGGACCAATCCCCAATTTTTGCCCCAGTTCCCTAAATGCCCCCCCCCCCCAAGGATTGGGCCTGGGTTTAGCAGGCCAATGCTCAAACCACTGAGCTATCCCTCCCTCCCATAATACATTTCTATATTTCTTTTGGGCTCGATCCCACTGTCTTTGCTCAGATTTTCAGTGATAAGTATGCTTGCATATCTATATCTATATTTAAAGCCACAACCTTCAGGCCTGAGATTAGCAACAATTTCTTTTCACAGACATAGTTATTAGGAGATACAATAACCTAATATCAATCAACAGCTAAAAATTTCTTATGAAAAGTGAAATGAGGGTCTTTTTTTGGGGAGGGGGCAAGGGCGGGGAAGGGAGATTCTTATTTTGATGATCTGTGTAATGAAAGAATCTCTCTAAAAAAACAATTGCAAACCTGTTTATTTCCTTTTCAAAATGTAAATTGTCAATACATAAATATTTTTATAGCCTTGCCACAAAGGGAGAACAAACATAAAACCAGAGTAGAACATTGGAAAAGGTACTGTGTAGGAAGTCTTATTCGAAAATCTACAGCAAGACATGGGAGAATTTTATAACATAGATCAGCTCCTATCTGCCCAGGTGCTACTGACTGCACTCATATTTCTTCTTGGTAGTATCCTTCCAGAATGAGGCAGCCTATGGGAACTGAAACAGGTTTTTATACTGTGTCCAAAAAACCGGGCAAGTAATAATTCGCACTCATGCAATGGCGAGAATCTTTTCAGAAAGCAACACTTTTTAATGTGCTTTTTTCCCCCTTTAACTGATTAATGAGCTAAGATATGTCCCATTTCCTTCCCCTTCCCTTTGTCTGTCTTATCTGTAGCCTGTAAGCTCTTCAGAGAAGGGGATGTGCTTTATATGTGTTTGTACAGAACCTAGGGTAAAGGGGACCCCGTCTGATTAGGAGTTTGTGTGCTATGGTAATATCAATAATGACTGAGTAAATGAATAATGAAAAGAAGCAAATAGGTAGGGATTGGCATGGTCTTCAGAGACTAATGGAACAAAACAAACAGGCTATTCTTATCCCTATAGTTCTCCCCTGTCTCCCTCCCCACACCAAAAAAAAAAAAAAAGGCCAGCAGAGGTACAAATGGAGAGAAATATGCTCTCTAAATCATGTAACAGAGAAGCGGCATTTCCCAGATCAAAATTTCTCACTTCATTCCTATTATGAATTGTGTTTTGCATTTGTGATCTCTCTTCTGTTTGCTTTTCTTCACAAGGGCACCAGGTATTTGAAACGTGTACGGAAGCCAAAAAAACGCAGCCTGTGCCTCACGCAAGTAAGTCAGTGCCTCCCTGCCATGGCAATTTCTTTCACCAAGCTTTGTCTAACACTGCCCTTCTGCCTTTCTGATCTTGTGACACACATTTGTTCTCCTCCCCAGGCACCGGTATCCATCCTCTGGAGTGTAACTAGCCAGACTCTCCACCTCTCCTGATATCATGGAATGTTGCCTGGCTAAACTATCCAATGTAATGTTCCTTTGTCACCTTTTAAGCACCTGCCAAGAACTGGGTATGAGTAACTGTGAAGGTACCCCCTATAAGGCTTTATGGAATTATGCGTTTGCATATATATTTCCATATTTCCATAACTGCCATAACTGGAACATGTTGTATGCTACATATGCCATGTAACATATCTATGTAAAGGTTATGATCTATTGAATCTATTAATCCTATTTGCATGCATGTATCAGTTTTGTATTCAAAGTTATGAATATTGGCTGTGTACTGGCTTGATTTTTAAGTAGCCTTTGTAAAGCATTGGGTCAGCTTCTTGAGAAAGGAATGTGCAAAGTAAGTGCCCAATCAAGAAGCATTTAACAAACAGTGGATGTTGGAAGGCTCCAATCCACATAAGAAGTCTTCCTGGAGACATTCAAGATACCATGTGGGTAATGGCTGCTACCTGTAAGTTCTGAGTCATGTATGGACAGGTGACTTGCCCATGTGACTCCAAAACTCCATCTTGTAGCTGGACTTTGCATAGGAGAGAGGAGGGGGTCTCCACCCACAAGAGAAAGTCTATTTAAGCCCATGGGAGACCCCTCCATTTTGTCTTCAGCTGGCTAAAGTGATAGCCTCTCCACCCCCAAGGATACTTGAAAGAAACTGGAACAAAGGACAGTAACTACGGGGGTGTGAGGGATTGCTGGACCCAGACTAGAAGGAGACTAGTCTGTAAAAAGAAGCCTACTGGAATTCCTCTAAGGGTGAGGTTTTCAGCTGTATTTAGATTTCTTAGACATAGGCTTGCATGTTCTATTTTATTTTGCTTGGTAATTCACTTTGTTCTGTTTGTTACTACTTAGAACCACTTAAATTCTACATTCTGTATTTAATAAAATCACTTTTTTACTTATTAATTAACCTAGAGTATGTACTAATATCTGGGGAGAGGGGCAAATAGCTGTACATATCTCTCTATCAGTGTTATAGAGGGTGGAAAATTTATACAGGGTAAAACTGATTTATTTGGGGTTTAGACCCCATTGGGATTTGGCATCTGAGTGTTAAAGACAGGAACACTTCTTAAGTTGCTTTCAGTTAAGTCTGCAGCTTTGGGGCACATGGTTCAGACTCTGGGTCTCTGTTGGAGCAGACTGGTGTGTCTGGCTCAGCAAGACAGGGTGCTGGAGTCCCAAGCTGGTAGGGAAAGCAGGGGCAGAAGTAGACTTAGCACATCAGTTGGCAAGCCCAAGGGGATTTCTGTGATCCAACCCATCACAGTCACAAAGATCAAAATAATCTGTTACATGATATTGGTTAATGCCTCTTGTATTATATCCCTATCATTCTGTTTAATAAGAAGAGGTAGTATAGCAGGACCAGATATATTCTACTCTATTCAGAGGACGCTAAAATAAGAATAATTTACTAGCCCTTAGGAATAACATTTTAGAGACAAATTACATCATTGGGAGCAACATGTACACATCAGAAGATGCCATTTGACTCATAGAGGGTGTTATGAACTACACCAACCAAGGAGGAATGAACAGTATGTTCTTGTAGGGACCAGGTCACCACAGAGATACACATTAGCATTGGGCTACCATAGCTGGCAGGTAATACTTCCTCCCACTGCCTGCAGGGTAGTCAGAGAAAACTCTTTTAGACAGCTCACACTTTAACTCTGTTCCAGTGAACAAAATAGAAACAGTGAATCCCTCTGCCTCTTTATCTCTTTATCCGTAATGTGATTAATATACAAAAGATGGTTCTCAAGAAGGCCAATATAATAGATGCTTTATTTCCCCAATTGACTAAAGCTTATGCAGAGCTCTCAGAAAATGGAAGGTGGTGAGAACTCTAACAATTCATCCAGGGAATACAGAAGTAACAAAGACGGACCAGCTGTTTCCAAACTCCATTTTTGTCCCCTGGGAACAAACTGAAATGTCTAGTTGGGAGTAATATATCCTGCTATCAATATTTCCAGCAGAGACATTGCACCTGGCTACCAATCCATACAAATGATTTTTTACAGGATATTAGCACAAGTTGAGACAAGGGTTTGGGGACACTCTAATAAAAAGGCTCATTATCTGGCATATATAAGAGTGAGGCTTTTACAAAAAAAGACACACTTCACTATCTAACCAAATGGGAAATAAAAATAGTTAATACATAACCTAGTAGCACAGTACCATTCTACCTGTTCTGCAGACAAAACTGCTTTTACAATTATAATCAATAATGTTATTTAAAAGATGGAAGTTGGTTAAATAAGTAATTTCCCACCCCCCATAATAAGAAGCAATAAACCAGTACCAAATTTAGAGACATCTCTTAACCATATATTCACGCCCACACGTCATTTCTACTTACACTGACAGATTTCAAAAGGTTACAAGAAGTGTTTTTTTCTGCTCCAACAGATAAGGAAACACACTACACACAGGAAAGTAATCTCCCTATAAAGCACAAACCCTAGCTATCACTGCAGGAACAGTAGCAAACGTTCAGTGCTGACATCAGAACACAAGTTAAATGCACGTTGGATAGAGCCAATTGAAAAATGGAATTTTCTTCCCTTGGGAAATTCCAATATCTTTACATTTGGATTCACCCCCGCACACACACAGTGGAATGGAAAGTTGAAATCACAGAATCACAGCCAGTTTCAGTTTGGAAATGTTGAAATGAATACTGACAAACATAAAAATTCAGTTCATAGACCTTGGGCATCAGGGGAGTCGGTAGCTCAGACACAGGGAGAGTTCATAGTGTATCATGGGAGATATAATCTGTAAGAAGAGCAGAACCCACAAGGGATAATGAGGACATGAGGGGCCCAGGACTATAGCTCCCAAGAGGCACTCTGACGGATCAGGCAGGCAGAGATCAAAGTCAACCCGAGTTGAATTGAAATGTTTTTGTTTCAATTTTATGAATGGAAAAATCTTCCAAAATCTACCTTTTCCCACAGAAAAAAATCAATTTTGATGAAAACCCACATTCTGATGGGAAAGTCTTTTTTTGACATTTTTCATGCCACCCATGACATTGTTGATCAGGCTATTTTAAGCTGTATTGTGAGGGAGAGTCTCTCTTATGTAGCGGGTTTCTTTATCTGTGAGCGATTTTCTGTTGACAGAAGACAGAGCTTCTGTCATAAATATAAAGGGAAGGGTAAACCCCTTTGAAATCCCTCCTGGCCAGGGGAAAGCTCCTCTCACCTGTAAAGGCTTAAGAAGCTAAAGGTAACCTCACTGGCACCTGACCAAAATGACCAATGAGGAGACAAGATACTTTCAAAAGCTGGGAGGAGGGAGAGAAACAAAGGGTCTGTGTCTGTCTATATGCTGGTCTTTGTCGGGGATAGACCAGGAATGGAGTCTTAGAACTTTTAGTAAATAATCTAGCTAGGTATGTGTTAGATTATGATTTCTTTAAATGGCTGAGAAAAGAATTGTGCTGAATAGAATAACTATTTCTGTCTGTGTATCTTTTTTGTAACTTAAGGTTTTGCCTAGAGGGGTTCTCTATGTTTTTGAAGCTAATTACCCTGTAAGATATCTACCATCCTGATTTTACAGGGGGAATTTCTTTATTTCTATTTACTTCTATTTTTATTAAAAGTCTTCTTGTAAGAAACTGAATGCTTGTTCATTGTTCTCAGATCCAAGGGTTTGGGTCTGTGGTCACCTATGCAAATTGGTGAGGCTTTTTATCCAACATTTCCCAGGAAAGGGGGGGTGCAAGTGTTGGGAGGATTGTTCATTGTTCTTAGGATCCAAGGGTTTGGGTCTGTAGTCACCTAGGCAAATTGGTGAGGCTTTTTACCAAACCTTGTACAGGAAGTGGGGTGCAAGGTTTTGGGAAGTATTTTGGGGGGAAAGACGCGTCCAAACAGCTCTTCCCCAGTAACCAGTATTAGTTTGGTGGTGGTAGCGGCGAGTCCAAGGACAACGGGTGGAATACTTTGTACCTTGGGGAAGTTTTGACCTAAGCTGGTAAAGATAAGCTTAGGAGGTTTTTCATGCAGGTCCCCACATCTGTACCCTAGAGTTCAGAGTGGCGGAGGAACCTTGACAGCTTCTTTTCCTGCATCAGTGTTTTCTCCATCTCCCTTTCCTCCTAAAGGGCTCTCTTCTATCCTTCAGGAGTTGTTAGCATACTGCAGACAAATTAAATAAGGGTTAATTAGATTATTATTTTAATTTGACTATTAGGCTTTTCCCTGGAAGACCCACCCCTCTGCTGAGAGGTTCTATCTATAAGGCTGACCCTGAAAATCTTAATGTGAGAATTTCCATAAGCAAGGTTTGAAATACCAGGCTCTAAGTCATCAGAGGGATAATGCCAGCAGCAGCAACAAAAGGGAGAATTGAGGATGTCTGATTGCAGCTGCTGGTTATTTTTCAAACAGCAGTAGCTGCCTAAAATGTGCCTTTAAAATCTTGCCAAAAAAGTCTCCAGCCTGCAAAGGCATCCCCAAGCACAAGTACAGACCCTAACAGAGTCAATGGGACTGTGTGAAGCCATGAGAGGGGACACTGCACTAGCTCATCTACTTGCCAAATCGTGACCCCAAAGAACAACTTGGATAACTAAATAATTGCCTCCGTATTTTAGGTAAATTGTAGAGTAAGTACAAGGGGCAGTGCAGAGAGTGCAGGAACCTTATCGATTTATCACAGGCAAAACTGACAAGTTGTGAGGGTGGCCAAGGTAGTTAACAGTTTCCCTTTAATTTTGCATTGTAAGAGATTGTCTCATCAGAGGAAATATTTCTATTATTTAGATGAAGCATGTGTACAAAGTCCAGCCTGGAATGCCTGCCAATAAAAAAGATACCCCAACACGCTTTATGTTTAAGGGTGAGCTGGGATGCAACTCTGGAAACTATTTGACATTTGGGATTCCCCAGCCAGCAAAGGCAGGGTTAGTTGCAGACATAAAACAGTCAGGATCTGCATCTGGAGGAAGTTGTGCATGATTCTTTGAAGCACCCCGGCAGCTGATAATGGAGAACTGTTGGCAATGACTATAGAGGCAGATGCTTACCTGTACTCCTACAGTGTACAATCTTGGCTTGATGACAAGGTGAAAAGAAGGACAAGCCATCACAGAATGGGGGCAATTGCCAGCTGGTACTCTACTGGGGAAGGGTAAACTAGTCACCTAGGGCTTCTTGCTTGGCTGTAGCAGGTCTCATCAATCCTTGCCAAGAAAAGCACCTGCCTGAAAACAAGCAAGCTCCTCAAACAGGAGAAATGAAGGAAATTAAGACAGATCATTTTTAAACAAACAAATTAGTTTTTGTTAAATATATTTTAAGTTGAAAAATATTGTCAGTAGTGTAAAATTATAGCCTAACGTATATAAACCAATGATAGAGAAAAAAATGCTGCACATTTAAAGTAAATTATGACGGAAGCAAAAAGAAAAATACCCTCTCCCCACCAAAAAATCCCAAGCTTGTATAACTTTGTACATGTGTTTTATATATCCCTTCAGTTGATCTCTTTCCATCTTCAGTAGGTTTCTGTTATCATGGTTGGCTTTAGTGATTTGTTAAAAAAACCCGCAGCTAACACCAGGGAAAATGACAAAATGTTTTCACTGTATAACCCTGCTCATTGATTCATAAGTTCATTGATTACAGAGACTAGAAGGACCACTATGATCATCTAGTCTGACCTCCTCTATAACACAGAACATAGCACTTCCCGAAAGTGGATCACAAGTTTAATAATTCCTAGAGCATATTTTGTAGCAAAACATCCAATCTTGATTTTAAAATTGTGAGTGATGGAGAGTCCACCACAACTCTTAGGAAATTATTCCAAATATTAATTACTTCCACTATCAAAAACGTACACCGTGTTTCCAGTGAGAATTTCTCTAGCTTCACCTTCCAGCCATTGGATCATGTTATACCTTCTCTAATAAATTAAAAAGCTGAAATATTTGTTCCCTATGTTGATGTTTAAAGACTGTAATTGTCACCCTTAACCTTCTCTTTGTAAAGCTATAAAATTGAGCTCTTTGAGTCTACCTCTAAAAGGCATGTTTTCTAAGCCTTTAATCATTCTCAGGGCTCTTCTCCGAACCCTCTTCAATTTACCAACATCCCTCTTGAATTATGAGCACTAGAAATGGACACAGTATTCAAACACCAATCAAACCAGTGCCAAATACAGAGATAAAATAACCTCTCAATTCCTACTCAAGATTTTTTGTTTATGCAACCCAGGAATGCAAGTAGCTGTTTTGGCCACAGCATCACAGTGGGAGCTCATGCTGAGCTGATTATCCTCCACAACCAACAAATCTTTTACAAAGTCACTGGTTCCCAGGATATAGTTCTCCATCCTGTATGCCTGGCCTACATTTTTTTTTCTTAAATGTATACATTTACATTTAGCTCTACTGAAATTCATATTGTAGACTTGCAACCAGTTAACCAAGTGACACAGATTGCTCTGAATCAGTGACCTGTCTTTTTTGTTATTTAGCACTGACCCATTTTTGGCTCATTTGCAAACTTTATTAGTGATGATTTTATGGGTTTTTTTCAAGGTCATTAACAAAATTGTTGAACAGAATTAGGGTTAAGAACTGATCCCTACTGGACCCTGTAGCTAGACACACCCCCCTTCTCCCATTTGCCCTTTCAAGTACAGCCTGCACGGTTTCCCTTTCAAGTGCACTTTGCACAGTTTCCTTTTATGCTGTTACAAAGCCACAAGCAGCGGAAGTCCCCAATGATGTTAGATGCTTGCTTAAAGCTGTACTGCACTATATCACCAATTGTATTCATGCTTACAAACATGTAATCAATTTATGTAAGGAATGAGTGAGATAGTGTGAGTGACAGCGAATGGCAAAGCAAAGAAGCAAATATCGCCTTTATGGAACGATGGTATTATCTTGGTGAAGGTATAAATCTCGAGACAGGTGGCCAGGTGGGTTACCAACAAGGGAATGTAACACCAACAAGGCCTGGAAGCAGCAGAGCCCTCCTACAGATCCGGAAGTACTTCAGGGACTCTTGTTGCCCCACAGTCGATCTCTGGGCAGCTGTGGCCTGGCCAGTCCCAGCCACTTGTAAAATCGAAATGAACATCCACTCCTGCAGCCTGCCAGAATTAATAAGTTGTGTGTGTGTGTGAGTATAATTGCACAAATATGGGAAGCAATAAATCAGCCCTCAGTGCTGTTCTAGTTCACCTTTGTAGTTATTTCTTGGCTTGTTCCAAGAATGGGTAACAGACTGCACTGGAAACACATATGCTTGATGATGATTCCATATTTACAATCATTTACAATTTGAGACCTATCAGTTAGCCAGTTTTAATATATTAAATGTGGGCCATGTTAATTTTATTTTGTTCAAGTTTCGTAATAAAAAAGTGGTGCAGAACCAAGTCAAGCATCTTAATAAGCCAATTTTTTAATCTAATCAAAAATAGGTATCAAGTTAGTTTGACAGGATCATTTTGCCATAAAACCATGCTGATTTGCATTAATTACATTATCCTTTAATTATGTATTAACTAAATTCCATATCAGCCTCTAAATTTTAATGCCTGGGATTGATGTTTGGCTGACTGCTCTATACTTACCTGAGTCTACCATTTACCCTTTTTAAAAATTGGCACAATGTTATCTTTCTTCCAGTCTTCTGAAACTTGATAAACAAATTAGGGAAATACAACCTAGATGGAGCTACTATAAGGTAGGTGCATAACGCATTGGAAAACCATTCCCAGAGAGTAGTTATCAATGGTTTACAGTCAAGCTGAAAGGGCATATCAAGTGGAGTCCTGCAGGGATCAGATCTGGGTCTGGTTCTGTTCACTATCTTCATCAATGATTTAGATAATAGCATTGAGAGTACACTTATAAAGTTTTCAGATGATATCAAGCTTGGAGGAGTTGCAAGTGCTTTGGAAGATCGGATTAAAGTTCAAAATGATCTGGACCAACCGTAGAAATGATCTTACATCAATAAGATGAAATTCAATAAGAACAAATGCAAAGTACTCAACCTAGGAAAAAAACAATCTGCTGCACACATACAAAATGGGAAATCACTGCCTAGGAAGGAGTACTGTGGAAAGGGATCATAATGGATCACAAGCTAAATATGAGTCAATGTGTAATACTGTGGAAAAGAAAGCAAACATGTTTCTGGGATATATTAGAAGGAGTGTTGTAAGACACAAGAAGTAATTCTTCTGTTCTACTCCACGCTGAGAAGGCCACAACTGGAGTATTGTGCCAAGTTCTGGGCGCCACATTTCAGGAAGGATGTGGACAAATTGGAGAAAGCCCAGAGAAGAGCAACAAACATGATTAAAGGTCTAGAAAATATGATCTATGAGGGAAGATTGAAAACACTGGGTTTGTTTAGTATGGAGATGAGAAGACTGAGGGGGACATAACAGTTTTCAAGTACATAAAAGGTTGTTATAAGGAGGAAGGACAAAAATTGTTCTCCTTAACCTCTGAGGACAGGACAAGAAGCAATTGGCTTAAATTGCAGCAAGGGAGGTTTATGTTGGACATTAGAAAAAACTCCCTGGCTGTGCGGGTAGTTAAACACTGGAAAATGTTGCCTAGAGAGGTATTGGTCACTGGAGATTTTTTAGACCAGGTTAGACAAACAGCTGTCGAGGATGATCTAGATAAGGGGTTCCCAAACTTGGTTCACAGCTTGTTCAGGGTAAGCCCCTGGCAGGCCGCGAGATGCTTTGTTTACCTGGGCGACCTCAAGTACAGCTACTCACGGCTCCTGGTGGCCACGATTCGCCGTTCCTGGAGAATGGAAGCTGCAGGAAGCGGTGCGGGGTGGTACAGGCCAGGCCAATCCACTGTGGGGGTGGGATAGCTGAGTGTTTTGAGCATTGGCTTGCTAAACCCACGGTTGTGAGTTCAGTCCTTGAGAGGGCCATTTAGGGGTCTGGGGCAAAAATTGGGGATTGGTCCTCCTTTGACCAGGGGGTTGGACTAGATGACCTCCTAAGGTCCCTTCCAACCCTGATATTCCATGATTCCTTCTGTTCCTAATATATTTTTTAAAAACTACTTCTTATTGTCTGTAACTCTGCTGGCCATAGATTTATTTCAGTGCCCCTTTGTTTCCATTATCAGTTTTCTATAATTCCCAAATAATGATTTATATTCATTACTATCAACTTCTTATAAAGTTTATATTTGTTATATATGTATATTTCATTATTAATTATTAATGATTAATTATTAATGATTAATTATTAATTATTAATTATTAATAATATTATTATGATTATACCTGTCTTTACATCCACTCTAGACCAGTTTTTTGTTTTTTTTTTTAACCAGGACAGCCTTCTTCCTCAGTTGTGGGATAGTGGCTTGTGTGGCTTCGAGTAAGGTGTCCTTAAATGATTCCCAATTATCATTCACATTTTTCTGATTACATTTTTCCTTCCAACTTTTTTGGCTCATAATTATTTCAGCTTTGTTCAATTGGCCCTATTAAAGCACCAAGTATCTATATTAATGGTCTGGGCTTCATTCTGCTTGCACGTTGCAAATTTCAGCAACTTATGATCATATGTACCTAATCTACTATTAATTTTCTATTCTGTGATCATAGTCTGTTTATCTGTTAGGACAAGTTCTAATAAAGAATTCCCCTGTGTTCGCTGCAACACTCTTTGAGTTAGGAAGCTGTTATTTATAATCTTATCTCCAATGTTTAGAAAATGCCAGAATGCTTTAGAACTGGCAGGATAAGACCGCCAGGATATGCCACTCAAATTGGAGCCCCCCCATGCTCATGAAGTTTATTTTCCTGCACATTATAGATAAGTGGCTCCTAGTGTTCCCTCAAATCCGTAAGAAAATAAAACAGAGGAAAAGGATCAAGACTGCAGGCCTGATTCTACACTCACCCTGGTTTGACACCATTACATTATATAATGAGTTAGATGGAGTTCTCCCTGTCTACAAGAGGAGCATAAGACAGTGATGAGATGGGATGTTGCATCTGGAAAAAGTGTACATCCTCCTGGAATCCCATCTTTCTGTGTTTCACCTGTTCTGAACATGCCTTGCAACTAGGTGTCATTTGATTAGCTCTTCCTGAATCTTACTGCACATTTAGGGCAAGTGTATACTAGGGCACTCCATGCAGCTGTGCTGCTGTAGCACATCTGGTGAAGACATGTTATACCGACACTCTGCTCTCCCATCAATATAATTCGTCCACCTCTGTGAGACATGTAAGCAATGTTGGCAGGAGACGCTCTCCTGTCGATATAGCACTGATGTGCGCAGTGCAAAACTTGCATCTTTTTTTGTGGGGGGGTGTTCATACTCTTGTGCGATGTAAGTTCAATCAACTTAAGTGGTAGTGTAGCCCTGCCCTTAGAATTATAACCATATGGAAATGCCAGTGAGAAAAGTTATCCAGCCAGAAAAGCCTTTGTAACATTACTCCAGTTTAACAAAGCTTTTTGCCTGAGAATTTCTTCAATTTTAAAAAAGATTTTGGAAGAACATCTCTGTGTCTTTGATGTCTATATGGCACAACAGCTCAAACTCATTGTACACAAAGGACACAGATTATGTTTTCAGACACAATTTGCATAGCAGCTCTGACATGGGGCTTTGCCTACGGCGTTTGCATATGAAGCTTGGACTCTTCACTAAGATCCACACTAGACCACATAAGGAATACAGTGAAATGTGCCATGCACATACCCTAAAGTACTCATTATCAATGTTTAATAACTCTACAATTATTCCTACTCTCCATAACTGCTCAAATGCCCTCATACTCAGTGACATCAGCATGACAAAATAATTTTGGACTTTATAATTTAAACTTGTTTCCAAGCCTTGCATTTTATGATGAAGGGGCAAAATAGTGTTTGGAAACTTTTCAAAAGAAAACTACTATTTTAGAGAATTGTCTAGCTCGCCTCAGGCTTCCCCAGAAAGCCATATTATGGCAGAAGGCCATGAACGCTGTTTATGAGGAAGATTGGTTATATCTTGGTGGGGTTAGAGTGACAGAGTTTGTACTGCCATTATAATGGAATTGGAGAGTCGATAATATATAGAATTGCTGCAATATCTTCACAATGATGAAAAACTTTTAACGTCTGGGAAAGATTAGGGCATTTGGCAGTACTTGTTTATTTACAGTTCTCCAGATATTTATCACTTTCTTGTTCATATTTTTTCTTTCAGACTCTTCAGAGGATGGATTTAGTACTCATTTCAGAATTTCTGGAGTCCCTAATCCTCCAAGTTATGTGAAGCAAAAGCCTGAGCACACTGACAGATATCATTTTTCAAGTCATGTAGCTCCACAAGGGATTGACTGTGTTGAATAAACCTCACCCTTTATTTCAGTGTATCCTGTAATGTACTGAATAATATGTGTATAAGCTTCATAGTTGTTGAGTGTCACCCTTTTGTCCATAATGAAAAGGCAGGTGTGCATATGTTGCCTTGACAAGGACTGGCCTGGGCAGCCCTTTTCAGTAATTACTGCACTACTTTCTATTTCAATATCATATAGTTCTCTCTTACCCAACCAGCTATGACATGGAATGGGACTACTGTGGTTTGGCTTTTTACTGTAACCCATGAAATCCCATTAAAATTAATTAGTGTTGTTATAGCAACACTTTTTATAACATTGCATGACACTCCAGGGAGGAAGTGACACAAGGGTGAACTGTATGAGAAATTGTTTTCTAAATTCCATTCTCCAACTCCCCAACCTCATTGTTTTTTTTTAAAAAAAATCATTTCCCCCTTAAATTGGTTTCCTGCTGTATTGAAGCCATTGAGTCGGCAAATCTCAACCGCAGTCTTATACTGGTCTTGTTCATGTGAACCCTGAAAGACATGTACTAAATTTTGGCACCATGAAGTACAGATATGGCCTGTTTTTAAATAAATATTAAAATATATATGTAAACACACCATGATTGCACACAGGATGGAAACTTCCTGCTGTACCTCACTACCTGCTTACATAGACACTACTAAAGAATAAAAGTTGTCTTTGAAATCAAAGCTGCTTGTCTAGCCATAGTTTTCCACTGTGCTTCACCTGCTGTTATGCTAAACATTTAACTTTCAGTCCTTATTAGGAAAATTAATAGAGCTTTACAAACTAAAAAAATAAACCCCAAACTTAAAACTCAGAAGCTAAGTGGCCAGATTAGTCCTGTGGCTACGTGGCATGCGCTGTACTGCCTTTGGGAAAACAAGGTTCTATTCCCAATCCTAAAGCAGTAGTGAATGAGAACTGGTACAGATCAACATTTTTAACTCCTAAGCAGAGCTTCACATAATATAGTACCTGTAGCCAATGAACATCCCCGCTTCTGCAAATACATGTGTGAACAAACTTACATGAGTAATTCCACTGAAGCTATAAAGAACTACTTATTTACTCATGTGCCGGATTGGATCCTATGAGTACAATCCATCTGCTGTTGAAATCATGGGAAAGTCACCTGCTGACTTCAGTGCAAGTTGGATCAGACCCCAAGAGCACAGTTGACAGTCTGTGAAAGGACTATCATCTACTCCTCTTCAACCTACCATCAGAAGTTAAATGAGAGGGAAAATGGGGTTTCATAAGGACTTCAAGGGGTGTATATAGGATACCCTTAGAGTAATAAACCTCAAACAGCTCTACCACCACAAAGAAAATGCTCCAGAAAATTGTTTATGGAAATGTTCAGTTTAAGAAAGACAACCTACGTAATCTAATTTAAGAATGGTCATTAAAAACTCAAGAACAAAATATACTACTATATTTTCCCAGTAATCATGATGATCATAATAATTATGATCATTTTAGTTTTAGTAATAGTACGCTAACACCTAAGAACCCAAATCAGGGATCGGGATCCTACTGAATTAGGGACTGTACAAATATGTAGCAAATAACAAAGGCCCATATCCACAGAGGCACCAAAATCAATCAGTGGGAATTAGGAGCCTAATATCTTTGAGGATCAGTTGGAGCTAGGCACCTAAATATCTTTGAATATCTTGGACAAATTCCCTTCCCTTATAATCACTTTCAAAAGTGCATAAGTGATTTAGGAGCTTAAGTCCCATTTAAATCATTTAGGCACTTTTCAAATCTTTATTCCAGGTGACAGGTGAAAAGAGACAAACAAGGTGAGTGGGATGGGAAGAGAAAGTAACAAAACAGAGTTTAACAGAAAAGTGTCATAGCATTGTTGTCTCTTCTCAGCTACTATAGTAGTGTTTATAAATGAAATTAATACAAACAGGACTGAGCTCTTGACCATACCTGTTATGCAAGTGCACATAGAGTCACACTCCTACTTTTCCTGGATTTATGCTGTATTCTAGGGAATGTTGACACCAAAAGAAATGAGCACACAGGTGTGTGTCATGAACTTCAATTAACAAACGAAAAGCCTAATACAATTATATCAAATATATATTTTTCTACTCCAGTCTGACCTTTAATTTGCGAGTAGAGCAATGGAATTATGATAGTACTCGCAACTATTTTTAGTAGTGTAGCTCCTAAATGAAATTAGGACTCCTTTTACTATGTTAGGCTGTATTAAAATATCTCTCTATTAAAATAAACTGTGTTTAATATCCTTTTTAGATCATGTCCCCCAGGATATGTAAACCACAAATGCCCTGTGGAGTGTCACTGTGTAATGAATACTTAGGTGGGTGGATAACTACCACATATCAATGATGGTCTGAGATATAAAAATATATAACTCTACTTTGTGATCTAGGTAGGAAACTTCCCAAGTTTCCTACAAGCAAGTGATAGGATGATGTGTAGGAATTATGTCAGCATGATTAGTCAATCTGCAGGATGCAGACATTTGGGAAACAATGTTTTAAGAACCAAGACCACAAATTATATTAGAATCACTCCTCAAGTTTGTTATATCTAGACAAAGGAATGAAAGGCAGGAAAATGCCACGCATACCACATCACCAACGCAGATAGCAGATAGAGTATTTGATTGTGTCTTGGATTAACAAACTGACATTTTTATTTAAAAGCAGTCATGGTTTTCTTCCCTCTTCTGTGATGTTTAATCTTAATGGCTGCTATAACAGCAGTGATACAAATATATATATATACACACACACACCCACACAGAGATATTAAAACCGAAATGGCTGAATATTTCATGCAATTTGCTCCTTTGCTTTCAAATATCCACCTCTACCAAAACAAATGGACATGAATTGTAAAGTCTTTTTTGGTAGCATATGATAGGGTGATCAGATAGCAAGTGTGAAAAATCAGGGCCGGGGTGAGGGGGTATAGGTGCATATAGAAGACAAAGCCTCGAATATCGGGAGTGTCCCTATAAAATCAGGACATCTAGTCACCCTACCAAATGAGCATGTCTGGTTTAGTATTCATATAGATATTATGCCCTGTTGCTTGCTCTGCAAGGAAAACTTTCATCTTTCCAGGTTTCAGAGTAGCAGCCGTGTTAGTCTGTATTCGCAAAAAGAAAAGGAGTACTTGTGGCACCTTAGAGACTAACCAATTTATTTGAGCATAAGCTTTCGTGAGCTACAGCTCACTTCATCGGATGCATAACATCCTTCCAAAGCACAGTTCTGTGACATTGGACTTTACAATGGGTGACAAATAGTATAATTAATTCAAAGCAACCAGCTGTGAGGAAACAAGATTTATGTGAGATAGAGGTAAATTTGGCTTTAACATGAGTGATGTTCTTTGTGATGAGACAAAGTTGAGAGACATTTCCGCTGGCTCCCTTTTGCCCACAGCCCCAAGATTAAACACTTAGTCCTTGCCTTCAAGGCCCTCCACAATTCTTCCCTGACTTACATCTCAGATCTTGTTTTTAATTGCATCCCCTACACCCTGAATTCCAGTCCAGTGATGCCAGCTTCAATGCCCAGCTCATTTCCTTCTTCCATTTCCACCTCTGTGCCTTTTTCCATGGTAGTACTAAGCATGGAACAACCTTCCAATCCCAGCGCAGCAAGAACATGATCCCTCCTCATTCAACTCCCTCCTTGATACCAATTTATTTTGTCTATGCCCACAATCTAATTCTTATGAAACACATGGGTAATACAGCTGAATTTTTAGGACTGAATTCTAATAATGATTTTAAAAAATCCCAATCAATCATCTGCATTTTTTGTGTCTGTCTTTTACATTATAAGTCTTTGGGGGCAGAACTTGTCTTTACATTTCATGCTCCACACAGTGGTAGTAACAAGCAAGGAATTTTTGAGATGTGGAGATATCAAGTAGCATTTGATTTTCAATCTTTTCAGGACAAGGATAATTTTTTATAAAGAGAGATAGATGAGAGCTGTCCTAGCACAGAACTGGAAGTCAGAAACTCTTGAGAAATGCTTATGCAAATATTCACAGCAAAACCCTGAAGAAAGTAAAAGTCACCTGGTGTTGTGTCTTATTAGAAACTTGAAACTCAGACAAGAATTGTTGAAAGATTCATGTGCCTTTCACATGTACTTAGACCTGTGTGAATCTGGACCGATTTATTGTCTTGCATCAAAATCATGTAACCTTTGCAGTGTCTGATGGGTTTAACAAAACATCGGATGAATGTCAATGATTTCTACTGAGTTTTGCTTTGAGATTTTGGAGTTGTTGGAACCTGGAACTCAATTTAAAAAAATCAGGGCATGTGGATTGGGACAAAAATAAATGTTTGTACACACACACAACACACCATGAAAGCAGGAATCCAATAGTGTCCAGTTGTACTACCAAACCTCAATTCCAGTTCTAACTCTGTTTCCATTGATAATCCTGGGCAACTCATTTAACCCCTCTGTAAAATGGCATCAATACTACTAACATAATGACAGTACTTCACTGAATGAAAGGTGTTATATAGTGTCTGTCTTGAGTATTACTATAGCAATTATCAAAATAGTTTTACTTAACTACATTCCTTTTTAAAGGCCTGAAAAGGAAAATGAGTGCCATGTACTTCAAGTCCTTTAAAGCAGTGGCTCTCAACCATTCCAGACTACTGTACCCCTTTCAAGAGTATGATTTGTCATACATACCCCCAACTTTCACCTCACTTAAAAACTATTTGCTTACAAAATCAGACATAAAAATACAAAAGTGTCACAGCACACTATTACTGAAAAATTGCTTACTTTCTCATTTTTACCACATAACTATAAAATAAATCAATTGGAATATAAATATTGTACTTACAGGTCAGTGTATATTATATAGTGCAGTACAAACAAGTCATTCTCTCTGTGAAATTTTAGTTTGCATTGACTTTGCTAGTGTTTTTTTCTGTACACTTTTGTAAAACTAGGCAAATATCTAGATGAAATCATATACCCCCTTGAAGACCTCTGTGTACCCTCAAGGGTATGTGTACCCCTGGTTGAGAACCACTGCTTTAAACAACTATAACCAATATACGAATGATCATAATGTAACACACTCTGTCCTTTCTCACTGGTCAGAAAAAAAGTTTCTGAAACCATATATCTGAGATGGGATTAACAGTGCTTCTCAGAGCCAATTTAAAAAGGTCAGAATTTTGTTATGAATATGAGACAGGATTTTAGGAGTTCCAAATGAAGGGCCAATGGGGAAACATAAGTCCATGGATCAGACCATGGACCATTAGGGCCAGAAGGGCATTTACCACATTATTTATTCTTTCCAACTGCAGAAGTCACTGGTGGATCTCGGCTCTTCCTATCGTTTTCTACTCCTTTATAATAAGCCCTGGCTGGGATGATTTAATTGGGGATGGGTGCTGCTTTTGAGCAGGGGCTTGGACTAGATGACCTCCTGAGGTCCCTTCCAACCCTGATATTCTATGATTCTATGATTCTATGATTAAGCAAACAAAATAATATGCCAAAGTAGAAGTAGCAGTTTGTATGAATAGAGGAGTGCTAACCAATATACTGCTATCATGGAACTGATGTTTTACCCACATAGCACTTGGTGTTTTGGGATATCTTCCAGAATGGTTCATTGGAAGATGACTTGTTTTCATTCCTAATGTCAGTCTTTCTTCATAATGAGCTAAATGCTCTTATAATTACTGTTGCTTCTCTTCTATCCCAGCTCTGTCTCATTATTAGATTTTGTTTTCTCCTCCAAACTGTGTAACATGTTATTTGCAATTAAATTACAAAACAAAACAAAGTCATTCCACCTGCTACAAATTATTTAACTTTTGTTTACTGTATGAAAGTTCTTGGTCTAATTTTTCACAAGTGGCTAGTGATTTGGGGTGCCTTGTTTTAAAGGAATTGGAATACCAGGAGGAAGCACGAGCAGGAGAGCAGGAGAGGGGAGGGCTCCTGCCTCATACTGAGAAAGAGGGACCATCAATGAGTTATCTCAAGTGCCTATACACAAATGCAAGAAGCCTGGGAAACAAGCAGGGAGAACTGGAAGTCCTGGCACAGTCAAGGAATTATGATGTGATTGGAATAACAGAGACTTGGTGGCATAACTCACATGACTGGAGTACTGTCATGGGGATGGATATAAACTGTTCAGGAAGGACAGACAGGACAGAAAAAGTGGGGGAGTTGCATTGTATGTAAGAGAGCAATATGACTGCTCAAAGCTCTGGTATGAAACTGCAGAAAAACCTGAGACTCTCTGGATTAAGTTTAGAAGTGTGACCAACAAGGGTGATGTTGTGGTGGGTGTCTGCTATAGACCACCGGACAAGGGGGATGAGGTGGACGAGGCTTTCTTCTGGTAATTAACAGAAGTTACTAGATCGCAGGCCCTGGTTCTCATGGGAGACATCAATCACCCTGATATCTGCTGGAAGAGCAATACAGCGGTGCACAGACAATTCAGGAAGTTTTTGGAAAGTGTAGAGGACAATTTCCTGGTGCAAGTGCTGGAGAAACCAACTAGGGGCAGAGCTCTTCTTGACCTGCTGCTCACAAACCGGGAAGAATTAGTAGGGGAAGCTAAAGTGGATGGAAACCTGGGAGGCAGTGACCATGAGATGGTCCAGTTCAGGATCCTGACACAAGGAAGAAAGGAGAGTAGCAGAATACGGACCCTGGACTTCAGAAAAGCAGACTTTGTCTCCCTCCAGGAACTGATGGGCAGGATCCCCTGGGAGAATAACATGAGGGGGAGAGGAGTCCAGGAGATCTGGCTGTATGTTAGAGAATCCTTATTGAGGTTACAGGGACAAACCATCCCAAAGTGGAGAAAGAATTGTAAATATAGCAGGCGACCAGTTTGACTTAACAATGAAATCCTTGCTAATCTTAAACACAAAAAAGAAGCTTCCAAGAAGTGGAAGATTGGACAAATGACCAGGGAAGAGTATAAAAATATTGCTCGGGCATGCAGGAGTGAAATCAGGAAGGCCAAATCACACTTGGAGTTGCAGCTAGCAAGAGATGTTAAGAGTAAGAAGAAGGGTTTCTTCAGGTATGTTAGCAACAAGAAGAATGTCAAGGAAAGTGTGGGCCCCTTACTGAATGAGGGGAGAACCTAGTGACAGAGGATGTGGAAAAAGTTAATGTACTCAATGATATTTTTGCCTCTGTCTTCACGAACAAGGTCAGCTCCCAGACTACTGCACTGGGCAGCACAGCATGGGGAGGAGGTGACCAGCCTTTTCTGAAGAAAGAAGTGGTATTGGACTATTTAGAAAATCTGGACGAGCACAAGTCCATGGGGCCAGATGTGCTGCATCTGAGAGTGCTAAAGGAGTTGGCGGATGTGATTGCAGAGCCATTGGCCATTATCTTTGAAAATTCTTGGCGATCGAGGGAGGTTCCGGACGACTGGAAAAAGGCTAATGTAGTGCTCATCTTTTAAAAAGGGAAGAAGGAGGATCCTGGGAACGACAGGCCAGTCAGCCTCACCTCAGTCCCTGGAAAAATCATGGAGCAGGTCCTCAAGGAATCAATTCTGAAGCACTTAGAGGAGAGGAAAGTGATCAGGAACAGTCAGCATAGATTCACTAAGGGCAAGTCATGCCTGACTAATCTAATTTCCTTCTATGATGAGATAACTGGCTCTGTAGATGAGGGGAAATCATTGGACGTGTTATTCCTTGACTTTAGCAAAGCTTTTGACGTGGTATCCCACAATATTCTTGCCAGCAAGTTAAAGAAGTATGGGCTAGATGAATGGACTATAAGGTGGATAGAAAGCTGGCTAGATTGTCGGGCTCAACAGGTAGTGATTAATGGCTCCATGTCTAGTTGACAGCCGGTATCAATTGGAATGCCCCAAGGGTTGGTCCTGGGGCCGGTTTTGCTCAATATCTTCATTAATGATCTGGAGGATGGCGTGGACTGTACCCTCAGCAAGTTTGTAGATGACACTAAACTGGGAGGAGAGGTAGATATGCTGGAGGGTAGGGATAGGATACAGAGGGACCTAGACAAATTGGAGGATTGGGCCAAAAGAAATCTGATGAGGTTCAACAAGGACAAATGCAGAGTCCTGCACTTAGGATGGAAGAATCCCATGCAACGCTACAGACTAAGGACAGAATGGCTAGGCATCAGTCTTGCAGAAAAGGAACTAAGGGGTTACAGTGGACGAGAAGCTGGATATGAGTCAACAGTGTGCCCTTGTTGCCAAGAAGGCCAATGGCATTTTGGGATGTATAAGTAGGGGCATTGCCAGCAGATCAAGGGATGTGATCATTCCCCTCTATTCGACAGTGGTGAGACCTCATCTGGAGTACTGTGTCCAGTTTTGGGCCCCACCCTACAAAAAGGATGTGAAAAAATTGGAAAGCATCCAGTGGAGGGCAACAAAAATGATTAGGGGACTGGAACACATGACTTCTGAGGAGAGGCGGAGAGAACTGGGATTGTTTAGTCTTCAGAAGAGAAGAATGAGGGGGGATTTGATAGCTGCTTTCAACTACCTGAAAGGGGGTTCCAAAGAAAATGGATCTAGTCTGTTCTCAGTGGTAGCAGATGACAGAAAGAGGAATAATGGTCTCAAGTTGCAGTGGAGGAGGTTTAGGTTGGATATCGGGAAAAACTTTTTCACTAGAAGGGTGATGAAGCACTGGAATGGGTTACCAAGGGAGGTGGTGGAATATCCTTCCTTTGAAGTTTTTAAGATCAGGCTTGACAAAGCCCTGGCTGTGATGATTTAGTTGGGAATTGGCCCTGCTTTGAGCAGGGGTTGGACTAGATGACCTCCTGAGGTCCCTTCCAACCCTTATATTCCATGATTCTATGATTCTAAGTGCTGAATTTGAGACACCTTAAAGTAGCCTGATTTTCAGAATGTGCACCCACCCTCTAAAAATCAGGACTCTTTCATGTATCTCATGTTGAGTTCCCAAGAATGGGGCATATAAAATCACTACTCACTTCTGAAAATGTAGGCTATGGGTCGTGATCTTTGAATAGCTCATTATATACATCTTTGACAACCAGAAAAGAGTCAAGTTTTGTATATGGCTACTTATTCCACCATCATCACCACTGCAGCATGTAATCAAGCAGTGGAAATGTTCTCTGATTACATAATGTTTGGAATTTGATATATATCCTGATAATTAATCTGTGATGTAGATAGAATTTCTATGGAACAAAGTATCAATTTAAATTCTTCCCCTCCCATTTGATTGTGCAGTTTCAATTATTGATCCCACGCAAGATAATGGAGAGACTGATTTAAGACTAGATTAATAAAGAATTAAAGGTGGGTAATGTAATTAATTCAAATCAATATAGGTTTATGAAAAATAGATCCTGTTCAATTAAGTTTAGTTGAATGAGTCTCTAAAAAAAATCAGTCTTTTTTTTCTACCTAACCTCTTTGCTCTTGATTTTATTTTATTTTCCAAACACATTTTTTTCAAACACAACTGACTAGTGGGAGAAAAAGGGAGAGCATAGCGTTCATTACAGTTGTATGTGTAAATTCTCACCATAGCAAAAGAAAGGAAAAGGATCATATCTTCATAGATCTGTGAAAAAAACTCAAATTTCAGGAACTACTATTGTTGTATCAGAATACTCTAAGGCCCCGATCTAAAGCACATTGAAGTAATCTGAATGGGTTTAGGATAAAGACCAAGTGGATATTAATAATTTTGCACAGCTCTAAATCTAGATGTAGTTTGATGGCATCAGAAAATCCATCAGTAGCATGTTTTCATGGATGCATTTCTTGTGGATGGCACATAACTCCTGGTATGGCAAAATGGGTTTCAGGTTTACCCCACATCCCTTTTTTTTTCAAAAATGAAAAACATCCGTTGAAGCAACTGTGCCTGACTTTTTCCAGTTTTTCATATGAGGGGTTGATTTTTGTTTTTGAGGCGATTTGCTAATAAGAGACACAAGTGGTCCTGCAGATTGATCAGATAGATCACTTCACTTTTGTTTTATTCTCTAGTCATATTTTCTACTTTTTTTCTCCCCTTTGGGGGAGGGGGTCAGACGTGTATTGTTTTTTTTTTCCCCAGTATCTGCTTTTCAGATTTAGCGTTTAGAACATGGTATATTCTGGGGATTCAAAGAACAGCTGCTGCAATAGGCATACCATGCATTGCAAACATCTGAACTCTTATGCCTCTAACAGCTTCTTCTTCCTGCAGTCTGTTTGATGGAAGAAGGAGATGGTCTGAGTTTCTGTTGTTGTCACTGGCTGTTCAATAGCATGGCTATATCCAATGAGCGAAATTGTCACAACTACAGATAGACAAGGTGAGTGAGGTAAAATCTTTTATTGGACCAACTTCTGTTGGTGAGAGAGACAAATTGGTCCAATAAAAGATATTTTCTCACCCACCTAGTCTCTTTAATATCCTGGAAACAACATGGCTACAACCCTGCATACAACAACTACAAATACTCTGTCTTATAAATAGTAACTAGTTGTAAGGGCAATCGTGATAAAATAGTGTCCCAAAGGTAAACATTTACTGAAATTATGATAAAATGTCTGAAGGCAAAGACTGAAGACATTATTCCACAAGAAAAGTAACTCTATCTTGGGGAAAATATTTTAAACATCTATTGCTCAATAAAGCCATTATCACATTTATTACAGTTTTCTTTTTTCTTGTTTTAAAATAAGTGGTGTAACTCTATTCTTCTAAATGAAGCTGGTTGAATTCATTATATCTAATATCAGTTATCTATGTAGCTCTTTTTTGTTCTATCCATAAATATTTGCAAACGGATCCTGGGCTAACATCCTGGCCCCACTGAAGTCAGTAGGATCTTTGCCATTGATGCAAAAGTACCAAGAATTTGTCTCTTATGTCAATGAAGGTACTTGCTATAGAGGAGTAGTCACTGAGTTACTTATGCAAACAAATGTCAGAGTATGAATTGTATATGAACTGTTTGCTTCCATTATTTGTTATTCATTATTCATAGTGTGGTATTTGTCACTTAAATCATAAAACATAAAAATGGCCCTAGTGGGTCAGACCAAAGATCCATCTAGCCCAGGATCCTGTCTTCCAACAGTGGCCAGTGCCAGGTGCCACAGAGGGAATGAACAGAACAGGTAATCAAGTGATCCATCCCCTGTTGCTCATTCCCAGCTTCTGGCAAACAGAGGCTAGGGATACCATTCCTGCTGATCTTGACTAATAGCCATGGATAGACCTATCCTCCATGAATTTCTCTATTTCTTTTTTGAACCCTGTTGTGGTCTTGGTCTTCACAAAATCCTCTGGCAAGGAGTTCCACAGGTTGACTGTGCGTTGTGTGAAGAAATACTTCCTCTTATTTGTTTTAAACCTGCTGACTATTAATTTCATTTGGTGACCTCTAGTTCTTGTGTTATGAGAAGTAGTAAACACTTCCTTATTTACTTTCTCTACACCAGTCATGATTTTATAGACCTCTATCACATCTCCCCTTAGCCATCTCTTTTCCAAGCTGAAAAGTCCCAGTCTTATTAATCTCTCCTCATACAGAAGCCGTTCCATACCCCTAATAATTTTTGTTGCCCTTTTCTGAAACTTTTCCAATTCTAATATATCTTTTTTTGAGATGGGGTGACCACATCTGCACACAGTATTCAAGATATGGGAGTACCATGGATTTATATAGAGGAAACATGATATTTTCTGTCCTATTATCTACCCCTTTCTTAATTATTCCCAGCATTCTGTTAGCTTTTTTGACTGCTGCTGCACATTGAGTGGATGTTTTCAGGGAACTATCCACAATGACTCCAAGATATCTTTCTTGAGTGGTAACAGCTAATTTACACTCCATCATTTTATATGTATAATTGGGATTATGCTTTCCAATGTGCATTACTTTGCATTTATCAACATTAAATTTCATCTGCCATTTTCTTGCCCAGACATCCAGTTTTGAGAGATCCTTTTGTAGCTGTTTGCAGTCTGCCTGGGTCTTAACTATCTTTAGTAATTTTGTATCATCTGCAAAAAACAGGCTGGCTAGAGTAATAAAGTGGGTGTTAAACTAACAGCAAAAGGGGAAGAAAAAAAGAAGGAGGATATGAACACTGAATACAAGAAACAAGACAGTGAGAATGAAATTAATTAAGAAACCAAGGACGTGAAAAGAAGAAATTCTTGAATTGCCTATACACTAATTCTAAGAGCCTGGGTAACGAACAAGAGGAACAGGAATCTTAGTGGGATGATTCTCAAATTGAAATGTCAAAATCAATTGTTATAAACCATTTAGGAAGCACTGAGTAGGAAAAAGAGGGTGGGGGAAGGAGTGGAACTGTATGTCAAAAATGGCATAACTTGTTTACAAGTTACTGATAACTTGAAAGAAAATGATCTTGAACTCTTATGGATCAATGTGCTAACAGATAAAGTTCAAGATGGGGTATTAGTTGATGTCTGCTACATACAAGCCTACTATTAGAGAACAGGATGACCACCTCCTTACACAGGAAAAGAAAGCTGTTTGATCATGGGGGACTCCAATCTGAGTGACAGATGCTGGAGGTCTCTAGTTGCCAGTACTAAAACATCCTTGCAATTACTAAACGTTATAGCTGACAATTTCCTAACTCAAAAAGTGTTCCAGCCAGCAGAATTCTTTTTTAGAACTTATCCTAACAGATAAAGAGAAACTGAACACAGAACTAAACTTAATGGTAGATTAGGTGCAAATGATCATGACCTGATGACATTTGTAATATGCAAGCAGAATGAAATCCATACCGGTAATATATATACTTGGTGCTTTAATAAAAAACTATTATGAGCCAAAACAGTTAGAAGGAAAAAAGTAATCAGAAAAATGTGAATGATAATTGGGAATAATTTAAGAACGCCTTGCTAGAGGCCCCAAGAGCCACAATCCCACAACTGAGGAAGAAGGCTCTGCTGGTTAAAAAAACAACCTGGTTTAGTGATGCAGTGAAGACAGCTATTAAAAATAAAATAAAGTAAATATATAACAAATGGAAGAAAGGGGAGGTTGATAGTAATGAATATAAATAATTATTTATGAAATATAGAAAATTGATAAGGAAAGCAAATGGACAAAAAGACAATCAGGAGCTTTTAAAATATATTAGGAACAAAAACAATCCTAACAATGATATTGGCCCATTACTAGATGTAAATTGTAGAATTGTCATTAATAATGCAGAAAGGCAGATGTGTTCAATATTTTTTTTTTCTATTCTGAGTTTGAGGAATAAACCAGATAATATAGTCTCATCATATGATGATGATAAAGCTGTCCATTCCACTAATATTGTGGGAGGATGTTAAACAGAAGCTACTAGCGTTAGACATTTTTGAATCAACATGTCTAAATATCTTACTGTCACCATGCCCCAGTGGGTCACATCTGAGAATGCCAGTTTCAGGACAAACTGCTGAGAAATAGGGCAGACTCACCCCACACTAGTGGTTATTCTATCATTGTAACTGTTTGACGTAATCTAAAAGTAAACTTCTGTCTCACCACATTGATTAACAAGAAGTCAAAAATGCAGTCTCCTTAGGCATTCCAGCCCGTATCTCACCACCCAGACACCAGACTTTATGATGAGTGGTTACTGAAAACCAGTTTTTTTCAAACAAAGGGTTCTTCTGATCTCAAGAGATCAGCTACATAGCCAGGTCAATATATCACTCAGATTTTACCCAATAATCATGCTGCTGCCAACCATTTAGTAATTAAAATCTAAAGTTTTATTAATAAAGAAAAGGAGAAGAGAGTTAAAATGGTTAATAGTGTGACGGGTTGGGTCACAGAAATTCCCTCAAGACTGTCACTAGATGTGCTGGAATACCACTGAGAACAAACCACCCTGCCAGAGAAGGGTTCCTTCTACTCCTGTATTGCTGAGCTAAACACACCAGTCAGCTACAGCAGACCAAGAGGTTGGGCCGTGCCCCTCTGCAGTTCTCAGAAACTAAGATTCACTTAACCCAGGGGCTTCTCAGTTATCAGGGACTTTCCCAGCACCCAATATTCAGTCTTTCTGGGAGCCTAAACCCCAAATGACTCCATTTTACTCTGTATAAAGCTTATACAGGGTAAACTCAGAAATTGTCCGCCCTCTATAACACTGATAGAGAGATAGGCACAGCTGTTTGCTCCCCCGGGTATTAAATACTTACTCTGGGTTAATTAATAAGCAAAAGTGATTTTATTAAGTATAAAAAGTAGGATTTAAGTGGTTCCAAGTAATAACAGACAGAGGAAAGTAAGTTACCAAGCAAAATAAAACAAAACACACAAGTCTAAGCCTAACACAATGGGAAATTGAATACAAGTAAATATCACCCTTAGAGATGTTCCAATATTCTTATATCCAAAATATCACCCTTAGAGATGTTCCAATGTTCTTTCACAGACTAGACTCCTTCCTAGTCTGGGCCCAATCCTTTTCAGACCAACTTTGTGGTTTATGGCCTGGGTCCAGCAATCACTCACAATAGTTACAGTTCTTTGTTCCTGTTTCTTTCAGACATCTCTTTGGGGTGGAGAAGAGATCTCTTGAGCCAGCTGAAGACTAAGTGGAGAGGCTTCCAGGGCCTTATATAGTCTCTCTCTTGTGTGCAGAAACCCTTTTGTTCTTCTGTACAAAATCACAGCAACCAGATGGAGTTTGTAGCCACCAGGGCAAGTCACATGTCCATGAATACTTGTGGCACCTTAGAGACTAACCAATTTATTTGATCATAAGTTTTCGTGAGCTACAGCTCACTTCATCGGATGCATACTGTGGAAAGTACAGAAGATCTTTTTATACACACAAACCATGAAAAAATGGGTGTTTACCACTACAAAACTACTTTTCTCTCCCCCCACCCCACTCTCCTGCTGGTAATAGCTTATCTAAAGTGATCACTCTCCTTACAATGTGTATGATAATCAAGGTTGGCCATTTCCAGCACAAATCCAGGGTTTAACAAGAACGTCGGGGGGGGGGGTAGGAAAAAACAAGGTGAAATAGGTTATCTTGCATAATGACTTAGCCACTCCCAGTCTCTATTCAAGCCTAAGTTAATTGTATCCAATTTGCAAATGAATTCCAATTCAACAGTCTCTCGCTGGAATCTGGATTTGAAGTTTTTCTGTTGTAATATCGCAACTTTCATGTCTGTAATCGTTTGACCAGAGAGATTGAAGTGTTCTCCGACTGGTTTATGAATGTTATAATTCTTGACATCTGATTTGTGTCCATTTATTCTTTTACGTAGAGACTGTCCAGTTTGACCAATGTACATGGCAGAGGGGCATTGCTGGCACATGATGGCATATATCACATTGGTAGATGTGGAGGTGAACGAGCCTCTGATAGTGTGGCTGATGTGATTAGGCCCTATGATGGTGTCCCCTGAATAGATATGTGGACACAGTTGGTAACGAGCTTTGTTGCAAGGATAGATTCCTGGGTCAGTGGTTCTGTTGTGTGGTGTGTGGTTGCTGGTGAGTAATTGCTTCATGTTGGGGGGCTGTCTGTAAGCAAGGACTGGCCTGTCTCCCAAGATCTGTGAGAGTGACAGGTCATCCTTCAGGATAGGTTGTAGATCCTTGATAATGTGTTGGAGAGGTTTTAGTTGGGGGCTGAAGGTGATGGCTAGTGGCATTCTGTTATTTTCTTTGTTGGGCCTGTCCTGTTGTAGGTTAGTTCTGGGTACTCTTCTGGCTCTATCAATCTGTTTCTTCACTTCCGCAGGTGGGTATTGTAGTTGTAAGATTGCTTGATAGAGATCTTGTAGGTGTTTGTCTCTGTCTGTGGGGTTGAGGAGGTTGCTTTTCCATAAGTCTTGGAACACTGAGAAATTCCAGAAGATTGGAAAAACCTAATGTTATGCCAAGTTTTCAGAAAGGGTAACTGGGATGACCCAGGTAATTTTAGGCCTATCAGCCTGATATCAACCCCAGGCAAGATAATGGAGAGGCTGATACAGGACTCAATTAATAAAGAATTAAATGTGGGTAACATAACCAATGCAAATCAGCATGGGTTCATTGAAAATAGATACTGTTAAACTATGTTGATTCCTTTTTTGATGTGATTACAAGTTTGGTTGATAAAGGTAATTGTGGTGATGTAATATACTTAGACTTCAGTAAGGCATTTGACTTGATACCGCATAACAATTTAAAACTAGAACTATATAAAATGAACATGGCACACTCTAAAGTGAATAAAAACTAGTGAACTGATGGGTCTCAGAATGTAACTGTAAATGGGGAATTGTTTCCAGAGGGTCTGTTTCCAGTGGGATCCTACAGGGATTGGCTTTTGCCCTTTACTATTTAAGATTTTATCAGTCAACTGGAAGAAAACATGAAATCCTCACTGATACAGTTTGCGGATGATCCAAAAACCAGGGGAGTACTACATAATGAAAAGGACATATAGCTGATTCAGAGCCATCTGGATTTCTTGGTTAAATTGGTTGCAAGCTAGCTATATGCATTTTAATATTTCAAAATAAAAATGTATAAATCCAGGAACAAAAAAATCTAGGCCTTAAGCAGTGACTCTGAAAAAGATTTGGGGATCATGGTGGATAATCAGTGGAACATGAGCTCCCAATGTGATGCTGTGGCCGAAAGAGCTAACGACATTCTGAAAATACATAAACAAAGGAATCTTGAGTGGGGACTGAGAAATTATTTTACCTCTGTATTTGGCTCTGGTGTGTTTGCTGCTGGAATACTATGTCCCATTCTGGTGTCTACAGTTCACGAGGGATGTTGTAAATTTGAGGGGGTTCAGAGAAGAGCCCTGAGAATGATTAAAGGATTAGAAAACATACATTATAATGATAGGCTCTAAAAGCTCAATCTGTCTATTAAGCTTAACAAAGAGAAGGTTAACGGGTGATTTGACTATAGTCAATAAATACCTACACGGGGAACACTGTTTAGTAATGGGCTCCTCAATCTAGCAGAGAAAGTTATAACACTATCCACTGGGTGGAAGTTGAAGCTAGACAAATTCAGATGGGAAATAAGACGTACATTTTTGACAGTGGAACAATTCACCAAAGGTCATTATGGATTCTCTATCACTGACAATTTCTAAATCAAGATTGGATTTTTTTTCTAAAATATATGGTCGAGGAATTATTTTGGGGAATTTCTCTGGCCTTTGCTCTTCAGGAGTCAGATTAGATAATCACAATGGACCACTCTGGCTTGGAATCTATTAAACTATGATTTCCTTCACTTCACAGTCTCAAGAACCACGTTTCTCTTAAACCCAGCTCATATTCTTCTTCCATTAAACCTACTTCATAGCAGAGTCTAAGAGGGCTTGTCCTTCCCTTTGTTGTGCCTAAGAAGCTGTTCTGTTCAAATTGCACCCAGTGTTATGGCTGCCTCATCAGGCAAAGAGCCTCAATGACTTTGGCGGGTCTCCACATACCCACAACAGATCATATTGCGTAAGTGGAGTCTTGGATAGGAAATTTCCTAAATTAAATTAGCTCACTTGCTTTGAAGGCCTGATAGGGTTTGGGGATGACTGAATTGCCTGAGCTGCTCTTCAGCCCAATTTTAAAAAAGGAGAAAAAGCAAAAGCGGTAAAGCCAGGCAGAAAATGTAGGAGTAAAGAGAAAAGCTTTGGTGCAGATTAAAATAGATTCCCCACAGGAGAGTGTAGATGCCTAAGTAGTTATTAACACTCCTTCATAACTCTTTAATTCTAGTAGACAGCAACAAAAGTTCAAATTAAAATGCAAAGATTGTCACTAAAGGGAGTGTGCTCACTAATGAGAAACAACTGCTAATGGTTCTAATGAACCACTATGTGGAATAAAACTAAATAGTTTCTTAAAAAGAAAAGAGAGAAAGAGAGAGAGAAGCAGTGGATCCTCCAACAGAGAGATCCCCCAGAAGATGAGAGAACTTGCAGGAAGGGCTACCCTACGCAAAGGCCCTGTGCAACCTCCCATCCCAGTAGATAAGTGAAGGCAAAGAGGGCACAGAGCAAGAGAGCAATTGGGCTTTGGAGAGAACAGCAGAAGCAATCCCCTGCTTTAGTTCAAGAATGTGCCGTGACTATGAAACAGTTTTTTGTAAATTTGTTCTTACCAGTTCCCATATGGGACATTCCTCCCCTACCACATGTGTAAAACATTTTTAACATAGTTATGTTAAAGCAGATACTCAACATTTCAATGATCAAAGTACATTTTAATTGCAGCAATGCTAGAGTTTCCTTAAGGGATGCTAAACTGCAGCAGTGTTCTGAGGATACAGCAGGGAAGGGCAACAGTGCTGAGCAATCTATAAAGACAGAGATAAGTGTCAGCATTGTGCATGGGACCCATCTCCAGTCTTATCTCGTTAATTTATTTGTCAAATTAGTATCCCAAATGTCCCCTCCCCACCCAGTGTTTACATTTCTTTCCAGAATAATGATACAGGCCTGTATCCATTAAAGTAAATTGAAGTCAATGGGACTACTCGTCTGTTTAAAGTCAGGCATGTTCTTAATTGTTTTACTGAATCATAGCCGTACTTTCTAATACTGAAAACCTTCTTTAGATTGTTAGCAATTTTTAAAGACTACTTTAAAATGCATTCAAAGTATATTGAAAAACAATTTGAAATAGTAACACACCTTAAACATACACATATTCACCATTCAAAAATGTAGAATTGAGTCAGACTTTCTTTAAGAAAAAATCTGTCTCTGAGCTGACAATAAATCAAAGTCTTAGTAGAACAATTTAGCCAATGCAGATTTCAAAATTAAAGTAACTGTTGAAACTTTTTTCCTTTGAAACAAAGTGAGTTGTTGGAAGATATAATTTCAGTTTTAATCTGTTGTTTAGGGAACAGTTGATCAGCTCTTCTGTTTTACCCATTAAATTATATTACATGGGTGAAGGCTCAGTGCTATGGAACTCAGTGAATCAATATGTTGCTTGTAAAAAGAAGGCCAACTTTCGTCTTCAGGACATAATTGGGTCTTTGACCCATCTGAAGATCACTTGAACCTGAACATTTTGACTACCAGTGCAGTGACATTTTGCTGCATTCAGCATAAGAAGAAACCAGCCAAGGACAGAGAGAGAAAGAAAATTCACGTTTAAAAAAAAAATAAATCTCACTAAACAAGTGATCTTGAAAGTTGTATATTTGAAGATAGAAGGCATTAGAGGCAGGCTACTTAATTGAGCACATGCTCATCCAGCCTGTGTAGCTGTCACCTATTATGTAGCCATATGGGAGGTTACTAGATGAGTCATTTAATACCCTTAATAACTTTCTGTTACAGGAATACAGCGGTGGCATTGTCTTTACACAGCTGGCACTGGTGTGACACACAAGAATGTAATTAGGAAAGTGAACTTTATATCCTGGCCTCAGTCACTTTACACAGGTCAGAGTTACAAAAGCAGGGATGGCATTAGTTTCACTGGGGCCTAGAGCAGAAACTAAGGAGTGGCCAAAGCTGAAGCCTGAGTCCTGGGAATGGGGCTGAAGCAGGGCTGGCTCTCGGCACTTCGACGGCAGCTTTATTTTTATTTTTTATTTTTTGCTTCACTGCTTGGGGCAGCAAAAAATGTAGAGCCGGCCCTGGGCTGAAGTCAAATCCCCCACTGCCTGTAACTTCATTTTGCAGGGCCCCCTGTTGTATGGGACCCCAGGCAATTCCCCTGCTTGCTATCCCCTAATAAATGCCCTGTAAAAAAGTTAATCCTCGTGTCATGTGATAAGGCTCAAGCTCCGGTGATACCAACGGCTGGTGTTACAGGCAGAGGGTGAATGTTCTAAAGTGAAAGGTCCAGTTGTATGTACAACTTTTCAGAATGTTCCAATCTCAGTTATTTTATGAATATGTTAGTATGTCTTTGCATGATTTGCTTTCACGTTTTTTTCTCTAGCAAGTATCTAGTTGCCACATACAATAATTAAAAAGTCTCAGTGTCATCCAGGTAGGACCACATTTTTTGATTCTCCTTTGGTTAATTACATGGGTCTTCTTCAAAGGGAGCTATCGCTATTGTCTTTAAGGTATAAACTAAAGTATGTACTGGCCTACTTTAATTTGCATCTTCTCACTTCTCCCTGCTAGTTGATTCATACACCTTTCCACTTCTGGAGCTGCATTGTGTGAAATTTTCCAACACCCTTAAATTGCCCTGTATTCAGGCCAATCCGGGGACTGGGGGGTGGGGAAGGGGTAGTAGGAGAGTCATCATTTGGCCTGGGCCTCAAGCTCAAAGGGGACCTCAAATTTAGACACTTGTTAATTTTTTGGCATTTTATAAGTTTCACAACTTGTTTTTATACACATCCCTATTGGACCAAAATGTGGCACACTCTCTCAGATTAGAGATGCAAATTTAAGCAAATAAGAGATGTGATTTGGTAAAAGACATATTTTTTTTGTAAACTGATATAGATTTTGTTATGTTAAAGAGTTAAAAATGTTCATAAATATTAATAAAAATATATCGGTTCTGATGGCACAAGATTAGACCGTGATGAACGTGTCCTCTCAGATCAGCTGATTATATAAACAAACCACTACTAGTTGCTGGTGTTGGATCAAGTGCATGTTGAAAGGAGAGAATTGTTACATTTTAGTGTCTTTATAGTTTTACATCTAGTTGACTAAGGAATTATTTATGTGTAAGAATTCCTCATCATCATCTTCATATGGTAAATTAAAAGAGGTAACTGGTTGGTTGTTTGGTTGAGCCTTAGCTTGGTAGCTTGGCCATCATCATAGGCTTTCGTAGTCTATAGGCCCAGATTCAAGGTGAAAATTTGTGAGGACAATCTTGTACAGTGAGTTTCATGAGGACACACATTAGACATTTTTGGATATTATCCCTCTCTCTGTATCCATGTCTGTGTTTACTATGTATATGTCATCCCTTTGTCTTCAGCTCAGCCTCTTATATTATACCTCGTGTGCTTGAGTTTTGCTTCAGTGATACGGATAATAACCTGTCTCATTGTTTCATTTTGTGTTCTTAATTAGCATTCCTTTTTTAAGTCTTTTCAGCATTTGTGTACCATTCAACAGTTGTGTCCATGTTTACAGGAGAAGATTTCAAGTGTAGATAAGCTACTTATTTACAGCAGAATATTTCAAGTGTGGATAGGCTACATATTGACCAAATAGATCACTATGAAGAGGAGATTTGAAAGTGGTGCAAGCAAGAGACGGCAAAAACAATTAAGTGAAGCAGCATATAAGAGCTCAAAGCCAATGATTTCACTTCTCAAACCACTGGAAAACAAAAAAACAGTGCTACAGATAATGAAAACTCTGCAACTGCAACAGGTGATATTTCAATGCCAATACCTGAACATTAGGACAGTAGTCAGGAAGGAGATATGCCAACAGTAACAGATGCAGCAGAATATCCTGTGTACGATCAAGAAACTCAACAGCAACAGGAAGATGTAGATCTTATGGAGCAATAGCAATTCATGAGTACCACAGGTTTGACTGTGACTGACATTGGAATTATTGACAAGAGCAATGCAGCCCAAATGCAATCTTTTCTTCAAGCTAGTTGTTTTGAAGTTCCAAGTAACATTCCATGAGATGCTTATAATCATATTTTCCCTACTCGTCTGCTGACAAATCTCTTCCAAATGGTGAGACCTGCACAAGAGACTGGTTCCATGCTGGAGTATGGAAAAATAATCTCTGTACTGTGCACTCTGCTTCATTTTAAACAAAAGGGCTGAAAATGCATCAGTTCTTTCTGATCAATCAGTATGGAGCATCAACAGAGTTTGGAGGAAGTTGAAAGACCTAATACCATCACATGAGTGTTCAAAGTCATACAAAGAAAACTATGTTGCATGGAAATCAGCCAGTAGGACAGCATCACCTGAAAGTTCAGTTGAGAATTTACTCTTGACTGAACTCTCTACAGAAACCAATAACTGGGAAAAACTTCCTGAGCACATCCTTAATGTCATCCTTTTTCTTTCTGAGTGGGGATTGACTTTCTTTGGTTCCAGTTAACGTATTGGTGATCGTGCAAATGGAAACTTTGTAGGCATAGTTGAGCTCCTCAGCAAATATGACCCACTTTTATCAGAGCATGTTAAACATGTTTGAGAATCGCAAGACAGTCAAAAGGACATGCAAGTCCATTATCTCTCCACTTGCATACAAAATGAGTTTATTGAGCTTTGTGGGTCATTCATACAAACCACAATTCTTGATGAGCTTCAAAACGCCAAGTATTTTTCAATCATTGTTGATGCCATTCCAGATTGTTCTCACAAGGAACAGACTACTATGGTTATTCGATATGTGAAGATTGTAGACTGCTCAAAATTTTCAGTTGAAGAAAGGTTTATTTTGTTTGCTAATTTCACGAGAGAAAACTGGAATAGAAATTGCTGCTCAAGTACTAGCAATTCTAGAAGGTTTTAAGTTAGATTTTCAAGTCTGCATTGGCCACACTTATGACAATGGGTCTAATATGGCTGGGAAGTACAAAAGTGTACAAGCAATTCTGCTTGAGCATAATTCAAACTGTATTTTCTCCAGCTGTGGAAACCACACACTGAACCTTGTAGATGTTGACTGTGCTGAATCATGCAAGGACGCAATTACTTAGTTTGTAACTGTTCAGCAAATGTACAATCACTTCAGTAGCAGTCCACAAAGGTGGGAAATTCTGAAGCAATATCTTCCTGTTTCACTGCATGGGATATCCAAATCTAGATGGTTTGCATGGATTGATGGTGTTCAACCAGTTGCACAGCATTTGAATTCAGTGAGAAAGGCTTTAAATGAGCTTGAATCTCTCAATCTCACTGCACAGGCTCGAACTGAACTTCAATCTATTCAGAAGAACACATCCAAATTTGAATCATGCTGATGACATCTTTGTGGATGAAGCTACTTACAGTGATCCACCAAACTAATCTGGTATTTGAAGAACACACTGCTACACTTGATGTTGAGAGGGATAACACTGAAAGTCTTATCAATTACATTCAACAGATTCATGAACAATGGGATGTGATCCTGACTGAGTCCAAATTAGTAGCACAGAATATTGGCATTTCATCTGAGTTCTCCACCAATTGCAACTTACCTACTGAATCCAATGCTGAGCAGCATTATAGGTCGTCCTTGTCATTGTTGACTCTATTCAATCAGATCTTATACATCAAGTTGAGTCACTTTGACTAACTTGTACCCTTTTTGGGTTTCTTTGGCAGTTCAACAGACTGAGTAATGAAGATCTACAAGTGCACTGTGTATTTTTGTCAGTTTGTCTACATCAGTAGCTTCAGGTGAACACACTTTCAATGTGCTGAAGCAGGTAAAGAACTATCACCATTCAACTATGGGACAAGAGCATTTGAATGGGCTTGCCATGCTTATATCAACTGTGACATTGCATGAAAGTTAGATTTTTCCTCAATAATTAGTGCATTTGCACAGAAAAAGGCTAGAAAAGCATTCATTAAATAAAAAAAAAAATCAAATGATGTCTCACTCTTTTTTGGTGCCTTATTTTGTTTTCATGTGTCATCATTTTTTATTTTTATTATGGCCGGGGGGGGGGGGTCTCAAAAGATGGAAGTGGCCCGGGCCTCTCTGAACCTCTGAAAGGGCCTGATTGTGTGTAATGATGAAAGGTTAAAGATTCTAAATGCATTCCTCTCTCTCTGTCATCAAAGGAAAACTCACATGGGTAGTTACCCTGTCAGCTTGTTTTCTGTGAGAAAAATCTATAAGTATAGATTCAAGGAAAGATTCTGTATCTCTGGACTGTTTGGATTATAACAGGGCAGAAAAACAGAACGAGAAGACTGAGACCCCTTGAGTTTCTTTGGGTAACCCCGAGAGACTTTTGGGAAACTGGCAGATTACTAAATCTCTGCTACCATATGGAATTATAAACTGTGGCTCAGCTGTACACATATTTTACCTGCTTTAACCTCTCAGTAACTCTCATCCTTTTTCTTAGCTAATAAACCTTTAGTTAGTTTACTATAGAATTGGCTACCAGCATTGTCTTTGGAGTAAGATCTGGAGTACCAAGCGATCTGGGGAAAGTGACTGGTCTCTTGGGACTGGGAGTAACCTGATGTGGTGTGAGTTTTGGTTGAAGTGACCTTTTATCAGAAAGTCCAGTTTGTCTGGGTGGCAAGATAGACTGGACAGTCTGAGGGAACTGTCTGTGACTCCATGGTAAGACTGTTACAGTGATCCAGGGGTTCACATTACGGCTTGGTGAAATATAATCATAGCTCACACCACCACTGCCCTGTTTTCTGACAGTTTGCCCTGAGGTAGGCACTCACAGTTGTGAGCCAGTCCAGACAGCATGACAAAGGGTCTTGTGCTTTTTACCTCAATTTGCTGCCTTGTCAGAACTACTTGTGCCATTAATCAGCTACGTGATCTTAAACTTACACATATTTCTTCCTTGTTTCAACTGTTCATTAATGGCACAAGTAGTTCTGACAAGGCAAGGAAATGAGGTAAAAAGCATGAGACCCGTATTAGATCATTTTTCATCAAATGATGCTTGCATTCGTCTCAGGAACAGTCCTGTCAAAGTCAATGGGATGCTCACACAAGTATAACAGTCAATATTGGTATAAGTAAAGGGAATTCTGTAGTAATTATTTCCAGAAGCCGCAAACAGGATCAGTGCCCCTTTTTGCTAGGCTGCTGAACACCAGACCCTAAAGTAAGCCAAGACAACACTATGATTAATATTACTTTATACTGTTTTAAAAAAGAAACACTTGTTTCACAGATTATCTGGGTGTGTTGATCTGAGAGAAAAATAGAAGCAATGGCCAGATTCTCTATTGCCCTGCATCTTTACACCTCTGTGGATATAAAACACCGTTAAGCACGGACAGGTAGGCCCTCTCCAGCTCCCAGTGATGAAATGAAGCAGGATGTGGCCCTTTATTAAGTTAAAAGAAAAACTAACAACCAATAAGCTTTTACACTTTTACTAGAATGTGCCATGTGTCCGTTATCTGTGTGTGTAGGTGTTACTTTATAGCAGGTTGTAAATAGGCCAAGAATCACCTAGATTGAGCACACACTGAAGTCTTTCGACTATAAGCAATGGTACTTTTATTATCACTGCCAGATTAAGAGCAATATAATGGTGGTGGAACACTACACAAAGAACCTACCCCAAGAGCAGCTTCTTTTGTATTTGCCTCATCCTTACTAATTCTTTGCTATGAGGTTTGCCCAGAACTATAACTCCATGTGTTTAAAAATCATCACTTGGGAGAAAAAATATGATATTTTTTCAAAGTAATAATTTTGTTTTTATTATATTTTTTTACCTTCTGGTTTTTAGTTTTTAGGATTGAACTTTTCAAATTTCCCTCTTCAGCCATGAGGGCTACAACTTACATAAAATACATGAAGAGTCTCACAAAATCACTTGGCTGCAGGAGAGGGGGCACTTTCCCCCTCATGCCTTTTTAGGTGCCCAGTATTTTAAATATGGCAGAATGAAGGTGCTGCAGCCTGAAAGCAGCCATTTTGCAACAGTCTGCTGTGTGCTGTCTTTCCTTCACTTCTCTCTGGTAAGATTTTTTAATTTCTTATATGTTTTCCCTTATTAATCCTGAGGACACGGCACATTCTGCAACTAATATCAGATCAACCTCTTTAACTCAGAGGAAATGAGGTTTGTCCTTTGTCATCGGTTAGTGTTTTGAGATGTTTGCATTTTATAAAACTTCAAAACATTAGTCACGCTCCTCACGTTTTTTTTTAAATTGCTATGCCTAGAAGGAGAGGATTATTTACTTTTTTTAAAACAGATTACCTAGTTAATTAAGAGGGTCTCCCCTCCATTTCCTATAGGATAACACCTTTTACAGTGAGAAATATGATGAGTATTTATAGATATTAGAGTGTGTTGCCACATTTTTAAAGTGCTAAAATTTAGCATTTAAATGGGTATGAGTCTTCCCCACAGAATTAGAAGTCAGGAATATGTGTGCAAAGATACCTTAAAGCTCACCTTTGCATTCTTCTGATTCTGGCACTTATTAATAACCCCCAGTTTGTCTCCTGTGATCCTTGAATCTTTCTCTTCCTCCCCGTGGAGGAAGCTTCTGCTACTGAAATCTGGGGGTCAATTTGCTTCCAAGAACCTGGGAAGAACACTTATCGTGTGGAAGGGGTAGATGTTGCTGGCGAAGAAATTTGGGGCATGCTTATCCCACTTTGACTTCTCCTTTGTGGCTTGTCAGCCATGGGGAAACCTGTAACTTTGACCAGATCTTGACTAGATATTGCCAATGTGCACTGTGTCCTTCATGTTTTAATCCTGAGCTCATGGGACATAGTCTGTTATTTCACTCCTGCACAAAAAGGGAAGAGTTGTCATCTATGGTTCAACAGGTCATAGTGAACTACACAGCTCCATCCAAGACCATAGTTGCCGAGAGAACCATTCATTAATTGTATTTGGATGCAGTGCTTCTGTAAAATATTGACAAGTTTAGTGCAAGAATAAGAAAAATAAAGATAAAGGGAGGGTTGCATGCTGTGAAGAGAAAATCACCCCATTGTCATTTTTTACAATACATAGTAATTTTCTTATGATTATAAGAGAGAAAGGTTCAGAGTTTTGCACATGTGCTTGCTGTTAGGTAATACTTAATGAAAGTGACTTTATGAAATACCTCAACTTTGCTTCTGTTACAATAAAAGAATATGTTTTTTGCTATCAAAGACCATAGATCATATGGGAAAATGTGTTATATGCTCAAATGCATGTTTTTGTTATTCACTGATCTCCCCTTGTCCCCTCGGACACATAATACATATATGCACTCAACCTTAAGGATGTGCACAGGTCAAAATAGGAAAGAATTAGGAAGTTCCTACATTTATTTTCAAAGTAAAAAAAAAAAATTCAGTGAAGATTATCCAATATGCTGTACTATATAACTGCCCTGAGCAAATGTAGCTAAATATAAATTATTCCATTGCATCAAAGCTGTTTTGTTTTAGATGTGAGTGAAGGCCAGAAGGGGTTATATTATTTCTGCAGCTGCTAGGACATCACCAAAAGCAGAAGTAAATTATGTTGGCAAACTGGATTAGGGATGGGTGAACCAGTTTAAGAAAACAATCTGAATCCACCCTGAAGAAAGAAGCCCGAGATATAGTTTATTGAAGCTGCAATATTTAGAGAGCAGATTTATGCATGTGTCTCTTTATACAGTCTACTTTCTAAAAAAAAACTGGAATCTGGTTTCTTCCCCATCAGGGGAAAGGAACAAAGTGTGTTTAATTAATTTGTTAATTAATGCTTCTTATTGTCAGTATCATATTTGTGGTCATATATCTTCTTATATCATTGCTTTTCTCTAAGGAAAAAAGTAAGGAAATCTGTTGGGACTACTGGAATGAAACTCTAATAAATATTATTCTGAGGACACTATTATTTAAAAAAGGGGAAATGAATGAAGCTGTCCTAGTTGAGATGTTCTCTTCTGAATTCACCTGAGGGAAATAATTATGTACAGTACTATATTCACATTATTGTAATCTGGGCAGGCTGAACATTGTAGACATGGAGAACACGGTGGACAGTCACTGTACTGTGAGATATGGTGAGCTAGAGACACCAAGGGACCACATACTTTATCCCCATCTTTGCTATCACGTAACCATCAGCTGGAGGGCTTTTTCTTTCCTATGACTATCGTAAACTCTGTGAAATACTGTACTGATCTTTATTGTCCCAACAGCAGATCCATAACACTGACTAAATTGTTGTGCTCTTTTCATTTGTGGGCCTTCCTTCATTATATACATGCTTTAATTCAATGCTAGACTTATTAGATCAATATTTATCCAGGGTCAGGCCAACTTCTGTCTGCTGTAAGACAGAAAAATGTTACTAGCACACTTAAGTGTTGGATTAGGAAAACAATCTTACTTTGTGCTTTGTTTGAACTGCTAATTTACAGACCAATTAGGCCTAAAAAGATGCGCTTTTTGATGTTTAGAAAGTGAAAAAATTGCAGAAACATATGTCATCTTTCTTATGCACTCTGTTGTGTTTGTATTCCTTTTACAGTCATTACTATTCCAGTAGTATTTTTATGGCTAATTATAATGTATATTTACTGGGCTTGATTCAACACTAAATTATTCCAGTTTTTGCTGATGTAAGAGCACTGACTTAAATGAAATTACAGCAGCTGCACAAAACTAGAGTAACTCTAGTGAATCAGGCACAGCTGTTTATAACAGCTTTCATCTGAGTATCACCAAAGTGCTCTACAAACATAAAGTAAACAAGTAACTTTAAATAGATTTTACAGATGGATAAACTAAGGTGCACATAGGTTAAGTGATGCACCTAACATAACAAAGAAAATTACAGTTAGAACTTCAAAAAGAACAATTAAACCTTACTGGACTATGGTTCTCTGCTCTACCATCTGGCCACAATGTATATTTTTTTTTAAATAAAAAGCTAGACTAAAGGGTAATTTTCCTTTGTACTAACAACCACTCACTCTATTCATAGATTCATAGATACTAAGGTCAGAAGGGACCATTATGATCATCTAGTCTGACCGCCTGCACAATGCAGGCCACAGAATCTCACCCACCCACTCCTGCGAAAAACCTCTCACCTATGTCTGAGTTATTGAAGTGGTTTAAAGACTTCAAGGAGCAGAGAATCCTCCAGCAAGTGACCCATGCCCCATGCTACAGAGGAAAGCAAAAAACCTCCAGGGCTTCTTCCAATCTGCCCTGGAGGAAATTTCCTTCCTGACCCCAAATATGGCGATCAGCTAAACCCTGAGCATATGGGCAAGATTCATCAGCCAGATACTACAGAAAATTCTTTCCTGGGTAACTCAGATCCCACCACATCTAACATCCCATCACAGGCCATTAGGCCTATTTACCATTAATATTTAAAGATCAATTAATTACCAAAATCATGTTATCCCATCATACCATCTCCTCCATAAACTTATCAAGTTTAATCTTGAAGCCAGATAGATCTTTTGCCCCCACTGCTTCCCTTAGAAGGCTATTCCAAAACTTCACTCCTCTGATGGTTAGGAACCTTCGTCTAATTTCAAGTCTAAACTTCCCAATGACCAGTTTATATCCATTTGTTCTTGTGTCCACATTGGTACTGTGCTTAAATAATTCCTCTCCCTCTCCGGTATTTATCCCTCTGATATATGTATAGAGAGCAATCATATCTCCCCTCAAACTTCTTTTAGTTAGGCTAAACAAGCCAAGCTCCTTGAGTCTCCTTTCATAAGACAAGTTTTCCATTCCCCGGATCATCCTAGTAGCCCTTCTCTGTACCTGTTCCAGTTTGAATTCATCCTTCTTAAACATGGGACACCAGAACTGCACATAGTATTCCAGGTGAGGTCTCACCGGTGCCTTGTATAACGGCACTAAATCCTCCTTATCTCTACTGGAAATACCTCCCCTGATGCATCCCAAGACCGCATTAGCTTTTTTCACTGCCATATCACGTTGGCGGCTCATAGTCATCCTATGATCAACCAATACTCCAAGGTCCTTCTCCTCCTCCTCCATTACTTCTAATTGATGCATCCCCAGCTTATAACTAAAATTCTTGTTATTGATCTCTAAATGCATAACCTTACACTTCTCACTATTAAATTGCATCCTATTACTATTACTCCAGTTTACAAGGTCATCCAGATCCTCCTGTATGATATCCCAGTCCTTCTCTAAATTGGCAATACCTCCCAGCTTTGTATCATCTGCAAACTTTATTAGCACACTTCCACTTTTTGTGCCGAGGTCAGTAATAAAAAGAGTAAATAAGATTGGTCCAAAACCAATCCTTGATGAACTCCACTGGTAACCTCCAGCCTGACAGTTCACCTTTCAATAGGACCCGCTGTAGTCTCCCCTTTAACCAATTCCTTATCCAACTTTCAATTTTCATATTGATCCCCATCTTTTCCAATTTAACTAATAATTCCCCATGTGGCACCATATCAAACGCCTTACTGAAATCTAGGTAAGTTAGATCCACTGCATTTCCTTTGTCTAAAAAATCTGTTACTTTCTCAAAGAAGCAGATCAGGTTGGTTTGGCACAATCTACCTTTTGTAAAACCATGTTGTATTTTGTCCCATTTACCATTGACTTCAATGTCCTTAACTACTTTCTCCTTCAAATTTTTTTCCAAGACAGTGCATACTACAGATGTCAAACTAACAGGCCTGTAGTTACCCGGATCACTTCTTTTTCCCCTTTCTTAAAAATAGGAACTATGTTAGTAATTCTCCAATCATATGGTACAACCCCTGAGTTTACAGATTCATTAAAAAATCTTGCTAATGGGCTTGCAATTTTGGGTGCCAATTCCTTTAATATTCTTGGATGAAGATTATCTGAGCCCCCCGATTTAGTCCCATTAAGCTGTTTGAGTTTTGCTTCTACCTCAGATATGGTAATATCTACCTCCATATCCTCTGTCATGCTACCATTATCCCTAAGATCCTCTTTAGCCTTATTAAAGACTGAGGCAAAGTATTTGTTTAGATATTGCTGTCATAACCCTAATTTTACTGGCCCTTATAAGTGCACTGTAAGGTCTACACCCAGACTCTGAAAGAATGAAAGTTTAAAGTTTTGGTTCTCTATATATTATGAAACATTTCAAGTAAATTATATATTTTATCAGATGGCTGGGGAAATTATTATTAACCTAGCAATAAGAAAAGGAGTACTTGTGGCACCTTAGAGACTAACCAATTTATTTGAGCATAAACTTTCATGAGCTACAGCTCACTTCATGGGATGCATATTGTGGAAAGTGTAGAAGATCTTTTTATATACACACAAAGCATGAAAAAAATACCTCCTCCCACCCCACTCTCCTGCTGGTAATAGCTTATCTAAAGTGATCACTCTCCTTACAATGTGTATGATAATCAAGTTGGGCCATTTCCAGCACAAATCCAGGTTTTCTCACCCTCCGCCCCGCGACACACAAACTCACTCTCCTGCTGGTAATAGCCCATCCAAAGTGACCACTCACTTTACAATGTGTATGATAATCAAGGTGGGCCATTTCCAGCAGAAATCCAGGTTTCCTAACCCCCCGCCCCCTTTTTTTCAAAAACCACACACACAAACTAACTCTCCTGCTGGTAATAGCTTATCCAAAGTGACCACACTCCCTACAATGTGCATGATAATCAAGGTGGGCCATTTCCAGCACAAATCCAGGTTTTCTCACCCTCCGCCCCGCCACACACAGACTCACTCTCCTGCTGGTAATAGCTCATCCAAACTGACCACTCTCCTTACAATGTGTATGATAATCAAGGTGGGCCATTTCCAGCACAAATCCAAGTTTAACCAGAGCGTCTGGGGGGCGGAGTGGTAGGAAAAAACAAGGGGAAATAGGCTACCTTGCATAATGACTTAGCCACTCCCAGTCTCTATTTAAGCCTAAATTAATAGTAGCCAATTTGCAAATGAATTCCAATTCAGCAGTTTCTTGCTGGAGTCTGGATTTGAAGTTTTTTTCTTTTAAGTTAGCGACCTTCATGTCTGTAATTGCGTGACCAGAGAGATTGAAGTGTTCTCCAACTGGTTTATGAATGTTATAATTCTTGACATCTGATTTGTGTCCATTTATTCTTTTACGTAGAGATTGTCCAGTTTGACCAATGTACATGGCAGAGGGGCATTGCTGGCACATGATGGCATATATCACATTGGTGGATGTGCAGGTGAACGAGCCTCTGATAGTGTGGCTGATGTTATTAGGCCCTGTGATGATGTCCCCTGAATAGATATGTGGGCACAGTTGGCAACGGGCTTTGTTGCAAGGATAGGTTCCTGGGTTAGTGGTTCTGTTGTTTGGTATGTGGTTGTTGGTGAGTATTTACTTCAGGATGGGGGGCTGTCTGTAGGCAAGGACTGGCCTGTCTCCCAAGATTTGTGAGAGTGTTGGGTCATCCTTCAGGATAGGTTGTAGATCTTTAATAATGCATTGGAGGGGTTTTAGTTGGGGGCTGAAGGTGACGGCTAGTGGTGTTCTGTTATTTTCTTTGTTCGGCCTGTCCTGTAGTAGGTGACTTCTGGGAACTCTTCTGGCTCTATCAATCTGTTTCTTCACTTCCGCAGGTGGGTATTGTAGTTGTAAGAATGCTTGATAGAGATCTTGTAGGTGTTTGTCTCTGTCTGAGGGGTTGGAGCAAATGCGGTTGTATTGCAGAGCTTGGCTGTAGATGATGGATCGTGTGGTGTGGTCAGGGTGAAAGCTGGAGGCATGTAGGTAGGAATAGCGGTCAGTAGGTTTCCGGTATAGGGTGGTGTTTATGTGACCATTGTTTATTAGCAATGTAGTGTCCAGGAAGTGGATCTTTTGTGTGGACTGGACCAGGCTGAGGTTGATGGTGGGATGGAAATTGTTGAAATCATGGTGGAATTCCTCAAGGGCTTCTTTTCCATGGGTACAGATGATGAAGATGTCATCAATGTAGCGCAAGTAGAGTACGGTGTTCGGGGACGAGAGCTGAGGAAGCGTTGGTCTAATTCAGCCATAAAAATGTTGGCATACTGTGGGGCCATGCGGGTACCCATAGCAGTGCCGCTGATCTGAAGGTATACATTGTACCCAAATGTAAAATAGTTATGGGTAAGGACAAAGTCACAAAATTTAGACACCAGGTTAGCCGTGACATTATCGGGGATAGTGTTCTTGACGGCTTGTAGTCCATCTTTGTGTGGAATGTTGGTGTAGAGGGCTTCTACATCCATAGTGGCCAGGATGGTGTTATCAGGAAGATCACCAATGGATTGTAGTTTCCTCAGGAAGTCAGTGGTGTCTCGAAGGTAGCTGGGAGTGCTGGGAGTGTAGGGCCTGAGGAGGGAGTCTACATAGCCAGACAATCCTGCTGTCAGGGTGCCAATGCCTGAGATAATGGGGCGCCCAGGATTTCCAGGTTTATGGATCTTAGGTAGTAGATAGAATATCCCAGGTCAGGGTTCCAGGGGTGTGTCTGTGCGGATTTGTTCTTGAGCTTTTTCAGGAAGTTTCTTGAGCAAATGCTGTAGTTGCTTTTGGTAACTCTCAGTGGGATCATAGGGTAATGGCTTGTAGAAAGTGGTGTTGGAGAGCTGCCGAGCAGCCTCTTGTTCATATTCCGACCTATTCATGATGACAACAGCACCTCCTTTGTCAGCCTTTTTGATTATGATGTCAGAGTTGTTTCTGAGGCTGTGGATGGCATTGTGTTCTGCACGGCTGAGGTTATGGGGCAAGTGATGCTGCTTTTCCACAATTTCAGCCCGTGCACGTCGGCGGAAGCACTCTATGTAGAAGTCCAGTCTGCTGTTTCGACCTTCAGGAGGAGTCCACCTAGAATCCTTCTTTTTGTAATGTTGGTAGGGAGGCCTCTGTGGATTAGTGTGTTGTTCAGAGGTATTTTGGAAATATTCCTTGAGTCGGAGACGTCGAAAATAGGATTCTAGGTCACCACAGAACTGAATCATGTTCGTGGGGGTGGAGGGGCAGGAGAGGCCCCGAGATAGGACAGCTTCTTCTGCTGGGCTGAGAGTATAGTTGGATAGATTAACAATATTGCTGGGTGGGTTGAGGGAACCGTTGCTGTGGCCCCTTGTAGCATGTAGTAGTTTAGAAAGTTTAGTGTCCTTTTTCTTTTCTAGAGAAGCAAAGTGTGCGTTGTAAATGGCTTGTCTAGTTTTAGTAAATTCCAGCGGAATCATCTGATCAACATCCTTTACAGCAAACAGGGAAAGATTAAGAATGAGCTCTCAGAACTGGATACTCTCATAAAAAACCAACCTTCCACACAAACTTCCTCGTGGCTGGAATTTCCTAAAACTAGACAAGCCATTTACAACGCACACTTTGCTTCTCTACAAAAGAAAAAGGACACTAAACTTTTAAACTACTACATGCTTCTTACGTAAAAGAATAAATGGACACAAATCAGATGTCAAGAATTATAACATTCATAAACCAGTCGGAAAACACTTCAATCTCTCTGGTCACGCAATTACAGACATGAAGGTCGCTATCTTAAAAGAAAAAAACTTCAAATCCAGACTCCAGCGAGAAACTGCTGAATTGGAATTCATTTGTAAATTGGCTAATATTAATTTAGGCTTAAATAGAGACTGGGAGTGGCTAAGTCATTATGCAAGGCAGCCTATTTCCCCTTGTTTTTCCTACCCCTCCCCCCCCGAGACGTTCTGGTTAAACTTGGATTTATGCTGGAAATGGCCCACCTTGATTATCATACACATTGTAAGGAGAGTGGTCAGTTTGGATGAGCTATTACCAGCAGGAGAGTGAGTCTGTGTGTGTGTGGGGGGGGGGGTTGAGAAAACCTAGATTTGTGCTGGAAATGGCCCACCTTGATTATCATGAACATTGTAGGGAGAGTGGTCACTTTGGATAAGCTATTACCAGCAGGAGAGTGAGTTTGTGTGTGTGTGTGTGTGTTTTTTGGGGGGGGGGGGTGAGAAAACCTGCATTTGTGCTGGAAATGGCCCACCTTGATTATCATACACATTGTGAGGAGAGTGGTCACTTTGGATAAGCTATTAGCAGCAGGAGAGTGAGTTTGTGTGTGTGGTTTTTGGAAAAAAGGGAGGGGGGTGAGAAAACCTGGATTTGTGCTGAAAATGGCCCACCTTGATTATCATACACATTGTAAAGAGAGTGGTCACTTTGGATGGGCTATTACCAGCAGGAGAGTGAGTTTGTGTGTGTGGTTTTTGGAAAAAAGGGAAATGGCCCAACTTGATTATCATACACATTGTAAGGAGAGTGATCACATTAGATAAGCTATTACCAGCAGGAGAGTGGGGTGGGAGGAGGTATTGTTTCATGGTCTCTGTGTATATAATGTCTTCTGCAGTTTCCACAGTATGCATCCGATGAAGTGAGCTGTAGCTCACGAAAGCTTATGCTCAAATAAATTGGTTAGTCTCTAAGGTGCCGCAAGTACTCCTTTTCTTTTTGCGAATACAGACTAACACGGCTGTTACTCTGTAACCTAGCAATGTATTAATTTTATAATGAATGAGAGTTTAAAAGGTTTGACTTTATGGACACAGATTGGTTTTAGTGCAACCTTGAAATCTCTTCAGTATAACAGAAAGAGGAAAGCTTGGACAAAAGCTTCATTATACTGAGCTCTATTTTAGTGTGGTTTAGTTTTCCCCCACCTGTAACACCTGCTTTTCCCATTTGCACCTTCAGGCTTTATGGTAATTTATTTATACAACAGCACTGGGGTAACACAACTGCAATCTATTCACAGAACATCACTGTGGATAGGTAAAAAAGATTAATTTAGTTCTCCTTTGAGACACTGGGAGACAGAAAAATGAAGTAGATTGTTACACAGTCTCCCTTTATAGGCATTTATTTTAAAGAATTACAGAAACTCTCTATAGAGATATGTGGAAAAAAGAAAAAAAAACCTTTATGGATATCTATGGCATCTATAGAGATTACTGTGAAATATATTAGTTTCTATACAAATCTTGTGAAGTTACATACTGACAATATATGCCTCCTCCATTTTTCTTTCCCCAATTCTACCTCTTCTTTGTGTCCTGTCCCCTTCCTCCTTGGTCATACATATAGCCCATTTTTATAGGGATTGAATGAAAAATCTGACCAGATTACTAAGAATCAAGAATCCATTCTATGAGTTAATTTCTGATCCACCCTTCTCTGAGGTTGTAGAATCATATTTGTGTCCTTGGAGTGGACTTAATCAGTAGTGGCTGCTTAGCACTTATGCATCTGCCAAATCCTTCCTCCTTCCACTGGGTGAAGTTCCTTAGTCCACCACTTACCACTGTCTGACTTGTTATGCATACTAATAATAATTATTAAAACACTGAAGGTTGAGAACAGAGGAGGTGGTGCAACATTGATGGCCAAACTGGGCTGGGAGTTGGTGCATTTCTCCCCAGTTAAATTAGACTGATGGGTTCACAGCCAAGGAGTACATTTTGATCTGACAACTCTCAAAGGGTTATTTACTACAGGTCCATCATGTGCTCCTACATATCCTGATCAGTGGGTAGCTCTACTGGGTAAGTAGGGTCCAGCATTCATTCCTTTGTGATTATTGGCTGAGATCCATATCTTTTGTACCTTTTAGCAACTTTGCGTTGTTAAAAAGGTGGGTGAGCATTGATATCCCTGTTTGACTGGGAAACTAAGAGAAAAAATGAAGTGCATAGCATGTAAGTCATAGGAGGTGATGGTACTGCTCTACTCGGCGCTAGTTAGACCTCAGCTGGCCTCAGCTGGAGTACTGTGTCCAGTTTTGATCACCAATGGATAGAAAAGATGTAGAGAAACTGGAAAGGATTTAGAGGTGAGCAACAAAGATGATCCAAGGGATGGAACGCAAGCCATATGAGCAAAGGCTGAAGGATCTGAGTATGTTTAGTTTTGAAAAGATGTGTTTAAGGGGAGACATGGTAGCAGACTTCAAATACTTTAAAGGCTGCTATAGGAAAGGTGGAGAAAAATTGTTCTCTCTTGCCACAGAGGGCAGGACAAGAGGCAATCAGTTCAAACTATGGCATAGCAAATTTATATATAATCTCAGGAAAAAGCTTTCTAACTGTAAGAACAGTAGAACAATTTTCCTAGGGAGCTGTGGAAGCTCTTTAACTGGATATTTTCAGAGAGAGGCTGGATAGTCATCTGTCTTAGATGGTTTAGATGCAACAAATCCTGCATCTTGCCAGGGAATTAGACCATATGAACCTTGTGGTCCCTTCTAACCCTATAGTTCTATGATTCTGCCTAAAGTTATTCTGCACATACTACCAGCAAATATTTAGGATTTTAGTAGGACCATTGACATGAGTAAAGGTATTTATGTGCCTATATGTGAGTCCAGGATCATCTCTAAATCTATAGGTGAGGTTGAAACAGAGGCCAGGAATGTGTCAGTCTTCATCTCTCTAAGTGATCTCTGGCTCATATTTAGTTACAATTTCTGAATTTTCGACAATTGTGCACTAATTTAGTTCAATGCATGCTTCTTACCAGCTATAGTAGCTCCATGTGGTGGCTTTTCTTCCACATACTGCAGACTTTTGCAGGGGTTTAATATAGGATTCGTAGAGCTGGTCACAAACCAGTGTTTGGACACTTTGGTCCGATTCCAAATGGCTGTTCAGTTTGATCATGTCTACGGTCTGTTTTACTTTCTGTTAGCGAAATTCGCCCCTGTGCAGAGGGCTAGCAAAAAAACCCAGGAAATAGGGCTTAAGTGCAACTTAACGTGCTGCATACATCTTGTGTTGGCCCTGTGCACAAAGATGAATTTCACCCTGTTTGTGACAGTTGCTTAGGTAGGTTATTGTTTGAATAAATGTTTGGGGAAAGGGTGTTCTTCATACAAATATACATATTCACTTTGAGCATGAGTATTCCTTCACAGAGAAGAGTATCGACAAGTTCCTGTTTAAATAGGTTCAGCCTTCCTATCAGGGAAGCAAAACTTGTACCATGTGACTTAGATGACCAATTAAACACCACAAATGAATAATACAAAATGGCTGAAGTGAACAGTTTAACACAGAGATTGAAATGTGTTCTTAAAACTTTTCAAGCAATTAAAAGTAGTGAATACTTTTTCTTTAAAAATCATTCAACAACAAAGGGCTAAACTGATTGAATAATTTATAAAATGGTGCTCCAATAATTTCCCTTTATAATAGTTCATGTAATAGCTATGAACATATATGCATATAAGAGGAAAGCTGGTCCCCTAAAGATTTTTAGGGCATTACCCTTGGATTTTAGAGGCAGCAGTTGAATTCCGTGCTCTATCACGGTCTTCTTGTGAGGCCTTGGGAAAGTCACTTGGGCCTAGAGCCTCAAAGTTATTTATACTTCTATCTTCAATCTGGGCCTTAGCTTCTCTGGGCCTCATTTCCCCTTCTGAAAAATGCTGATAGCGCCACTTTCCTATGTCACAGGCTTGTTGTGAAGGTAAATAAACAAAAGCCTGTGAGGCACTCGGATTCTATGATAATGGGTGTTATAGAAGTACATAAGATAGATCAATACTGTATGTTGAAGATATGTGCAATGTACATTGTTAAAGTGCAATCATTTAAATTTTAAGGGATTGATTGGCTTTTTTTTTTTTTTCAGCTGAGGCTGTTGTTTGTCATGGCAAAAACCAGGAAATAGAAAGTCCTATGCTGTTTAATTTGTTTGTTGTGGGAAATTATAAGAAGTTAAATATCATTTGTTTCATAATATATATTGGTTAAAATGATATAATATTAGTTAAAAACTCATATTCCACTTCGCTGGACAAGTATGGAAGCAAACTTGTATTTACTAAAACATTAGTTAGGATATTTGTTCAGTAGCAGCATGGCAGGAATGGCAGAGATGGCGGGTGCCAGCCTCCTTATGTAAAGCATTTTGATGCAGCACCGTTAATAGATTCTGGCCATATAGCCAATGTAACTGACTCTGAGTGCATCACACCAGTACAAAAGGAGTCTTCCTATGGTGAAAGAGCAGGATAGAGACACCAAAAGATGGATAGTCAGTGTAATGTGTGTGCTAGAGGCAACGGATGTAATGGAGATACCACCATGCTGCATCAATCCCTGGCTGCCTTTTGGCCGTTTGGGGTATTAGGAATTGGCAGCCTTCAAGGTGCTGTAACTCATATTTCAGAACCAGATCTGCAGACAGCATACCCAGAATCATGGAAATGAAAATGTGAGTTTTTAGCCACCTTTTTATACCTCCCTGACTTTGAGATGTCTGTTCCTCATTCATACCATAATAGATCTCATGGGGGGGTTATCATGGAAGTTGTTCTTTTCATTATTCTTCAGGAGCCCTGGGATGACTCCTCCCTGGAATTTCTTTCTTCCCCAAAACCCACATAGCCCAGGGAAACGGGGTGACAAGTGAGTTCTAGTTCCCACTTGGCACCTAGTGGCTTTTAGGAGAAGGGGAATGACCTCTGCAAAGATTTGAGCCCAGGGATGCTGAGGGAAGGAGAAATCCTGACTGGACCCCAATATTATAGCACCTGCCACAGGACTACTGACTATATTCATATAATGCCACTTTTATGCACAACACTGTAGAGGTAGTGTGACGGACATGTCTTTGTACCAATGACTTTTAAGGCACAGTGGGATCAAAACAGGGCAATATGGAAGAAAACCATAATACAAAGTGCTTCATAGAGCTAGAATCCTTCAGCAGAAATTTTAATAAGACCTTTAAAGGAGGGATTGGGAGCTTGGCAAACACTGATTGGGAATCTCATGCAGGCATTTTAGGTGGCTGTAATGAAGCATCCAGTGGATCAGACAGAAATGGTGGGTTGGTAGGTAGGGTGATACCACCAGATAGGAGAAGATGGGGGTAGAGAGGAATGCAGAAAAAGACTTAAGGGAGTACTTTATATGCAAAGAAAACATGAACATGCTGTAATGTAACTATACAAAGATCAGATGTTGAAAACTACTCACCATAGGCTCTAATTTTGCACCCAAAAATGTTGGATGCAACATTAGGGGCTGTTTATTAATATTTGGCCTATGGATTACAAAAATCAATGAGCAATTTCCAAGTATATAAAACATATTTCATAGACAAAAATCTATTATTAGGGCATATTAACTTGTGGTCTAGTGAAAACCACTCTGGCTCTACATTCATATTTTATCATTGTAGAAGCAGACCTTCACATTTTTATACAGAATTTTTTTAGATATCCAGTGGGGGAAAATACACTTGCTAGAAAATGCAGTTTGTAAAGGATTTTTATTCAGAATAGTCCTGTGCTAGGTTAATTTTGCCTCTCATGAGAGTGAGAAAAAACACACTCAAGAGCCAGTTATTGTCCAAAAAGCCCATTATTTAAAGTAAAATTCCTCTCAATATTTTCCTTGGTTGTTGTATAAAAATACAAAATACGACCCTCCCAGGAAAACAAAAATGCCACTATTTCCTTGGAAGAATTCATAAACCAGCTTATAAGATTTACTGTCTCCAAATTATTATTTAATTTCCTAGATTTTAAGCTGTCCCAGCCTACAAAATGTTGCTGTTTTTCACCACATTGTCTTCAGTACAACTTTCCCTTCTCTTTTGCTCCTGAGCTCCAACATTTCAACTCCAGGAAAGATATTGCTAGTTTATTTCTAATTAACATCTTGAATTTATGTATTTTTAGGAAATCGTCTCACTTGGCACCATATGTAGAGAATTTGAAGTCCACTGTTATTTGCTATTCCACGCGCTGTGATCAGATATATTTTATAGTCTGCCATAATGCAGGCTTATTTCAACTGAGCTCAAGAGTTCTCTTTGTTATGTGAAGCAGTATTTACACTTATATCCTCTATAAGATGAATATTAAAGGCTGCAGGAGGATGAAATTTCAATTTATATTAGGTTCATGTACAAAAAGTGCCACCAGTCAGCTGTTTGTGTTTGGCTGAATAGAGCATGGAGGATAAAACTATAAATATAGGACCACAGTGTCAAAATTATGTGCCTAAAATTATGTTCCTATATCCATATTTAGGCACTTGAATAAAATTGCATGATTTTCAGAGATGCTGCTGAAAATGGCAGATTGTCCTGAAGCAAATGGGAGTTGTGAATACGCTGCACTTCCGAAAATCAGACCACTCTTTCAGTACATTTATCTTCACCAGAGCATCAAAATGAGCACATTTTTGGAAGATGGGTAACTTCCCCAATCCATTTTCTCCCCAGAAAGATAGAGACACACTCTGCAGTTCCTTCATCACTGGTATCGCACAGGAGCAGAGTGAGATGTGGGCAAAACTCATACAACTGATGATCATGTTCATATCCATAAAACCACATCCTGATATGTTGTTCTTTCCTTTGGGAACATGAAATAAGTAAGGACTTTGTGTATGGTTGGTATAATACAGCATATAGGATAATATTAAATTGCATGCGTATTGTTTACTAAAAGTATCATTTTTTAAAAAAAATAGATATTGAAGGCAGTGTATTCCTGATTCAGGAAAGCATCACTATTCAGCAAAGAACTAAAACATATGCTTATGTGCCATTTAGAGCTGGGCAAAAATTGTGGGATAAATCTTTTTGCAGAAAAATGCAGATCTGGGTCAACTGTGAAACATTCACAAATTTGTGTCCAACTTGCAGTATTGTTTTGATCAAACATATCAGATGTTGAAACATTTCATTTTGAATTTTTGAAGTTAACATTTTGAATTTTGATTAAAAAAAATAGTTTTTGTTTTGAATGTTACTACAGATTCATTTTTTAAAATATAACCTCCGCCATCGAATTTGATGAAACATTTCATTTTGGTTGAATGAAATGTTTTGTTCAATCCAAAATGAAATTCTAATGATTTTTTTGGCTTGCCAAAAAATAATTTAAAAGTGGTTTCAGCTTGACCCAAAACATTTTCTTCTGATTTTTTTAAGTTTGCCTACCAAACAAAAAAATTACTTATTTGCACAGCATTAGTTCATGGGATGTATACATGTGTTTTAAGTTAAGCACATGCTTAAATGCTTCGCTAAATCAGGGCCTTTATTCCTGTTTAAAGTGAGTTTATACCTGAAAATATTACACGTAATCATCTGAGAATTTAAATGCTTATTACAAGTTGTAATACATACAGAAACAATATATATTTTACATCATAAAGATTGTCCATGACTCACTTCATTGTATTTTGATGGAATCAATAGCATATACTCTGCTACCACTTGATGTAAATAATGTTTATGGAAAACTTTAATCAATTTTTTCAGCAATTTATTGTTATTTAAAGAGAAATACTTTGGATTATGAATCCTTACCAAACAAAGTATACTTTTATGGTTATTTTAAAATGAAGGTATAAAAAAGTTTTGTTATTTTTTTCCATATATATATATCTTCTGACAGAAACTGGTAAAATGGAATGTTGTGCAGAATTTGGGTATAAAATTTGACATAATTTTCCTAAATGTTTTCTCTGATCCTATGTCTTTATTAAAATTTTGAAGCAAAAGCCAGTATATTAATGACATCAAAATTAAATACTCTGGAAATTTTCAATTATATTTTAATTAATATATTGTGATATCTGAAAGATTTCAGTGTTACATACTGTAAGTTATGTTCTGCTCAACTTGCTCATTAATGAAAGTTTTAAATGAAAATAGAAACTGACATCCCAATTCTTCATGCAAAACTACCATTTAAATCTACATAAATTTGGCATGCAGAATGATTTTTGAATCTAGCTCTGTGTCTGTAGACAGGTTAATTAAGCAAATGTGATTATTATATATTTCATGTGCTCACTGCAATATTAAATATGTGGACTGCATGCTGACATGCTGGGAAGGTTTATGTGTTCAGTGACCCTGACAGCTCTACAGGTGGATCCTTTAAATTGAGATAGGGCCACTTTAGTTGGAGAAGTAAAAGGGTAGGGACCAGATGAAGAGCAGTCAACTGCTCCTCCAGCTTGCATGTTGAGCAATAGGCCAACAACCTAGCCTCATAAAAAAGTTAAGGTGTAGGAACAGAACAAAGTAGTCCTTCTATTCAGTGGGGGTGGAGCTTTTTTCTGTGCCCTAAGTGACAGTTTGATAGCATGGGAAGGATTCATAGGGTTAGGGTTAGGGTTAGGAAAATATATATATCTCATTCCAAAAATGTATTGTTCCAGAAACCTTTCAGAAGAGAAGTATTTAAACTTGATGTCCCCATGCCACCCACCAATCATGATTGCTCCCAAATATGAACACAAGATAGTTATCACCATAGTCTAAATTAATCCTAAATTGCATACAATGCATTGATGTCTCTCATATGCTAGTGTAAATCAGTAATCCCAACAGGGGCTAAATAAATGAGAGTGGGATCTGGTTCAGTGTCTGTATCTGTATTTCGGATGTGTTTATTCCCATGACATTTAAAAAGAAATAAATTTGATTTAAATGTATGATTGGTAATCAAACAATTCAGTAAAGAATACACCAAAAGACAAAGGAACAGATTGTCCATTGCCTTGTGATTTGTATGATCATTTCCAGTGGTAGCAAAATGGGCATGAAAATATAAATAAGAATGGTAGAATATTTTGCCCCTACTCTGCACAGGGGTAAATGACTACAGGAAGAGAATGACCATAAAGAATCCAAAGGGTATACTCTGTTTGAGTTTGTCTTCTGGATATTCTGCACTCTTCAGAGTTCACAAATCCTCCCAGACTGCTCTGATGTCTATGCTTTTCACTGAATCATTTTCCTTGATTTGAGTCAGATATTTTCTGTCTGTGTTTGAAGATTGCTGATGTTTATAAGCACATGGAATGTCCATAAATGTTACTAGAAGTCACGTATGTACAGTGACCTGAAAAAAAGTATCTCGTTACACATCCAAGATGTAACACTGACTGGTAGTTGATATTATTTTTCAGCTCAGTACTGGAGGTGGAAGGAATGTCTCTTAATTTTCCAAGTTTTCATTATTTGCTTCTAGTGTACCTATTGGCTTTTTTCCCCCTCCAGGAAAAACAAGTCTTGGCTAGTAATGTTGCCTGTTTCTTCTGGAAGTTTGTTCAGCAGAAATAAATAACAAATGCTCTTAATTTGTCATTATCAAATAATTAGGTCAAGAGTCATGATTCTCTGGTGTTCTAGGAAAATCATAGAGAAGATTGGTTTCAGAGTAGCAGCCGTGTTAGTCTGTATTCACAAAAAGAAAAGGAGGACTTGTGGCACCGTAGAGACTAACCAATTTATTGAGCAAAGCTTTTGTGAGCTACAGCTCACTTCATCAGATGCATTCAGTGGAAAATTCAGTGAGGAGATATATATACACACAGAACATGAAAAAATGGGTGTTTATCATGCACACTGTAAGGAGAGTGATCACTTAAGATGAGCTATTACCAGCAGGAGAGTTGGGGGGGGGGAGAAAACATTTTGGAGTGATAATCAAGGTGGGCCATTTCCAGCAGTTAACAAGAACGTCTGAGGAACAGTGCTGGGGGGGGGGGAACAAACAAGGGGAAATAGTTTTACTTTGTGTAATGACTCAACCACTCCCAGTCTCTATTCAAGCCTAAGTTAATTGTATCCAAATTAATTCCAATTCAGCAGTCTCTCATTGGAGTCTGTTTCTGAAGTCTTTTTGTTGAAGAATTGCCACTTTTAGGTCGAAATCGAGTGACCAGAGAGATTGAAGTGTTCTCTGACTGGTTTATGAATGTTATAATGCTTGACATCTGATAAATGCATGATAAACACCCATTTTTTCATGTTCTGTGTGTATATAAATCTCCTCACTGTATTTTCCACTGAATGCATCCGATGAAGTGAGCTGTAGCTCACGAAACCTTATGCTCAAATAAATTGGTTAGTCTCTAATGTGCCACAAGTACTCCTTTTCTTTTTATAGAGAAGATTGGGAGGGTAATGGGAAAATTTTACCTGGAAACCACAAAAAGTACTCTCTGATTTAACAATGAATTCCTGTAAAGGAAATGTCTTTTTTTTTACTCTTTAATTCTTTCATAATATCTGTTGTCAACATGCTTTTTAGGATACAAAATATGAGTGGGAAATGGATAGAACGTTGGGACCACAAAAAATGTTTTAGAGTTCATTAATACAAAGCATCCCATAAATACATGTAGAAGACATCTAGAGGAAAGCAAGGAAATGATTCAATGAAAAACACATACATCGGGATAGCCTGGGTGGATTTGTTACCTCTGGTGTATGCATGCATGGGGAATGGAAATGCAGTTAGGCCACCCTAACTTCTTTGTATAATGATGCAGTGAAAAAACATGAGAAAATCAAATGTCTTTAAAATCAATTTAATCTAATCTGGAACCACATACACTATTATACACTAATCATAATTTTATGGTTAGTGTCCCTAGAGCTCAGAGTTAAGTTTGCTTGGATGCCCTAACTGTGTATTTGCAGATGTGTTTGGATTCCTTTTAAGTTTAACCTTAACTCTGAATTTTTATTACTTGTTTTAGGGACAATTACCACATAGACTCAAACTCATGGACTTTAAGGATAGACGGGACCATCATGATCATTTAGTCTGACCTCCTCCACATCGCAAGCCTCAGTACATCACCCACTCTCTCCTGTAGCAGATCCATAACCTCTGGCTGAGCTACTGAAGTCCTCAAATCCCATTTTAAAGGCTTCAAATTACAGGGAACCCACCATTTACTCTAGTTCAAACCAGCAAGTGATCCATGTCCCACACTCCAGAGAAAGGCAACCACCTGCACCCCCAGGGTCTCAGCCAATCTGACCTGGAGGAAAATCCTTTCCCAGTGCCACATATGGGGATAGTTAAATTCCAAGCTTCAGTGCAAGAGCCACCAACCAGACATCTGGGAAAGAATTCTCTGCAATAACTCAGAGCCCTCCCCATCTGTTAGAATCATAGAAATGTAAAACTGGAAGGGACCTCGAGAGGTCATCTAGTCGTGTCCCCTGCACTCAAGGCAGTCCCCTGCACTCAAGTATTATCTAGGCCATCCCTGACAGGTGTTTGTCCAACCTGCTCTTAAAGATCCCCAATGAAGGAGATTCCTCAACCTCCCTAGGCAATTTATTCCAGTGCTTAACCACTCTGACAGGAAGTTTTCCTGACTGTCCAACCTAAACCACCCTTGCTGCAATTTAAGCTCATTGCTTCTTATCCTATCCTCAGAGGTTAAGAAGAACAATTTTTCTTCCTCCTCCTTCTAACAACCTTTTCTGTACTTGAAAATTGTTATCATGACCCCTCTCAGTCTTCTCTTCTCCAGACTAAACAAACCCATTTTGTTTTAATCTTCCCTCATAGGTCATGTTTTCTAGACCCTTAATCATTTTTGTTGCTCTTCTCTGGACTTTCTCCAATTTGTCCACATCTTTCCTGAAATGTGGTGCCAAGAACTGGACACAACACTCCAGTTTAGGCCTAACCAGCGCAGAGTAGAGCGGAAGAATTACTTCTCAGGTCTTGCTTACAATACTCCTGCTAATACATCCCAGAATGACGTCTGCTTTTTTTGCAACAGCGTTACACTGTTGACTATATTTAGCTTGTGATCCACTGTGACTCCCAGATCCCTTTCCACGGTACTCCTTCCTAGGCAGTCATTTCCCATCATTGTGCGACTGATTGTTCTTTCCTAAGTGGAGTACTTTGCATATGTCTGTATTGAATTTCATGCTATTTACTTCAGACCATTTCTCTAGTTTGTCCAGATCATTTTGAATTTTAATCCTCTCCCCCAAAGCACTTGCAATGCCTCCCAGCTTGGTATCGTCATTCTCTGACTGTTGGAGGTATTTACTACTAGCAATCACAGTTGGGTCATATACCATTGTAGGCAATCTCAGAATACCCCTCCATAAACTTATCAAGCTCAGTCTTGAAGCAAGTTAGTTTTTTTTGCCCGCACTATGTCCTTTGGAAAGTTCCAGAACTTCAGTCTTCTGATCATTAGAAACCCTCATTTAATTTCAAGCCTACATTTAGTGATGGCGAGCTTATAACTATTGGTTCTTGTGCCAACATAGGCCCTTAACTTAAATAACTCCCCTCTGTCCCTGGTGTTTACTCCTGTGATGTATTTGTAGAGAACTATTGTATCTCCAGTCATCCTCTGTTTTGTTAGGCTAAACAAGCCAAGCTTCTTAACTCTCATTTCATAAGGTAGGTTATCCATTCCTCTAATTATCCTAGTAGTTTTCCTCTGCACTTGTTCCAAATTGAATTAATCTTTCTTAAACGTGGAGACCAGAACTGCACATAGTATTCCTGATGAGGTTTCACCAGTGCCTGTTATAATGGCAATAACACTTCTCTATATTGGAAAGATCTTGCCTGATGTAGCCTAGATTGCATTAGCATTTTTCATGGCCCATCACATTGGCGGCTCATAGTCATCCTGTGATTGACCAGTCCACCCAGGTCTTTCTCCTCCTCTACTGCTTTCAACTGATATATTCCCATCTCACACAAAAATGTTTGTTGTTAGTCCCTAAGAGTATGACCTTGCACTTTGCACTATTAAGTTTCAACTATTTCTATTACTTCAATTTTGAAGGTCATTCAAATCTTCTTGTACGATATTCCAGTCCTCCTTTTTATTGACAATACCTCCCACAACAGTCCTGTAATGTTTTTGCTGTTAGGGAACTGATATGTATTCAACCTTAACTCTATTTCAGGGGTCCGCACCCTTCAGCACGTGGTTCCTCAAGGTAATCCGCTGGCGGACCGCGAGACATTTTGTTTACATTGACCGTCCGCAGGCACGGCCCCCCGCAGCTCTCAGTGGCCGCAATTCGCGTTCCCAGCCAATGGCAGCTGGAAGGCTGCGTGCCTCGGGTTGCCGACCCCTGCTCTAGTTTAATGTAGTTTTTAATCTGGAATAATAACTTGTAATAGTAACAGCACGCTGAAGACACTGAGAGCGAGTATTCAATTTCACACATGACTGAAATGCATTTAAAATTTCATAGCCATCTTAAATCCCATTGTATCTGGTTATCTCTTGCTATACACAATTTTTTAAACAATCAAATATTATATTAAGTGATTTAGGGCTTGTTTTTTTTGTTTTTCGTATAGATGCAGAAAAATAGCATGTTTGGTAGTTTCAGATGCAGTTGTTTTATGCTCTAGTTTGGAAAGGGTTAATTCTGACAAAAGTTAGTTACTTTGCAAGCAGTCCATTTTAGCAGCTAGTTATCTGAGTGTATGTCTACACTCTAATTAAAAACCAACTGTTAAAGCCACTCCAGGGATAATGTTTGTGGGCCTTCATGACCCATGCTAAAGTTACTGTGCAAACTCATTTTGAAAGGCATGAGCCACCGTCACCACAGATTTCAATGTGAATTTGCACAAGGAATACAGCATAGACTTTAAACCTGTGTTTTAGGAGAATGTGACAGAAGTGTAAGCAGTCTTCTGTTGTAAGACTATACAACCAAAATGGCTCAGGAGTTAAAATTTAAGGTCATGAGAGGACATAAAATATTTAAAGGTGATCTGCAAAGGGAGAGAAACAAATATTTATATTTTATTTTGTTTTACGATTTATCAAAAAGCTTCATATATTAGGGCTGTTGATTAATATATATATATTAGGGCTGTCGATTAATTGCAGTTAACTCATGATTAATTCAAAAAATTAATCGTGATTTAAAAAATTAATAGCAGTTTTAATCACACTGTTAAACAATAGAATACCAACTGAAATGTATTAAATATGTTGGATGTTTTTCTACATGTTCAAATATATTGATTTCAGTTATAATACAGACTAGAAAGTATACAGTGCTAATTTTATATTTTTTTATTACAAATATTTGCACTGTAAAAATGATAAACAAAAGAAATAGTATTTTTCAATTCACTTCTTACAAGTACTGTAGTGCAGTCTCTTTATCGTGAAAGTGCAACTTACAAATGTAGGGGTTTTTTGTTATATAGCTTCATTCAAAAACAGAACAATGTAAAACTTTAGAGCCTACAAGTCCACTCAGTCCTACTTCTTGTTCAGCCAATCGCTAAGACAAACAAGTTTCTTTACATTTGCAGGAGATAATGCTGCCAATTTTTTATTTACAATGTCACCTGAAAGTGAGAACAGGTGTTCACGTGGCACTTTTTTAGCCAGCACTGCAAGCTATATACATGCCAGATATGTAAACATTCATATGCCCCTTCGTGCTTTGGCCACCGTTCCAGAGGATATGCTTCCATGTTGATGACTCTCATTAAAAAAGAAAATGCATGAATTAAATTTGTGACTGAACTTTTTCGCGGAGAATTGTATGTCTCCTGCTCTGTTTCACCTGCATTCTGCCATATATTTCACATTATAGCAGTCTCAGATTAAGACTCAGCACCTGTTGTTCATTTTAAGAATAATTTCACAACAGATTTGACAAAATGCAAAGAAGGTACCAACATGAGATTTCTAAAGATAGCTACCGCACTCAACCTAATGTTTAAGAATTTGAAGTGCCTTCCAAAATCTGATTGGGACGAGGCGTGGATCATGATTTCAGAAGTCTGAAATATAAAGCAAGTATGAAAACAGTGTAAAATAATTTGTTTAATTGGAAGAATAATCATGGAAATTGTTTGAAGTATTCTCCCACCTCTACTTTCATGCATATGAAAGGGAGTATTGGGGGTAAGATTGTTAAACTTAATTTTTTTTATTAGTTTTTGGGTCAAGCATATGTTGGTGGAGATTTTCCAAAGCACAAAGGGAAATTAGACACTGAACTCACCGATTTTCCACTAGCAGTTAGGAACCTAAATCCTCTTTTGTGCCTTTGGAAAGCTCCTTCAAAATATATGAGATCATTCACTTTCCTAAATGTTTGCAAATCAGATAATAAAGAAAGCCATTAACCAATATTCAAAATAGGAGACTGCAACAATTTGGCAATACTGAACTGCCTTGTCCAGTTATATTTCATCAGTACAATTGGTTATATTTCCAATATTATACCTTCCTAGCTACACAACTAAACATCAATTTCTAACAGCACACAACATCTTACAAGCAAGATAAAATTGACACTTGAACAGCTTGAGCTCAGATGCTGGATGAAGATGCTGGAATACATTTTTGAACCAATGAAGAATTAATTTGGGACCTCAGCAGAAGAGAATCCAGGTTCTTTTTATTAGCCACAGGAGCCAGAACACTGAGGGGAAGACAATCTGTTACCTGTCCAAACACAATAGATTTCAATGGAACAAGGTTTTTTTGGTTTTGTTTTTGTTTTTTTTAAAAAACCTCAGAAGTATTAGTATTAGAAAAACAGTATTGGTTTTTCAGATCCCAAAATACAAATTTTTAAAATTCTTGTCAATGTCTCTCGATAAGACCTCAGTATTGCCATTTAGCTGTGCTTCTGTATTTTTTTCTGAAATGCCTGTTCAGTAATCTTTTCTGGAAAGAAATCAACATAAGAGGTATTGTTAGATTGAAGTCCTCCTTAGATGTAAAAACTAATGAGTTACAACACAAAAGAGGTCTGGCTTGTTCTCTTCTATCACTTTAGAACTAACTGCAAGTCTTTTGCTGGGCATTTACTGAAGCAATTCTAGCAATAATGCCAAAAACTGTGTTATCTCAATATCTTACATTTGCTAGTGAAATGTCTAGAAGGCCCACCATAAAGGGTTGCTAAAATGTTTTAGGAAAAGATGACTGTTGTATATGTGGACAGCAAAGAAGATATATTGTTTAATGTTATAATAGCACAAATTGTGGAACTGGTTAGCTTTCTGAAGTAGCATATCAAGACAGGATTTTCTATCCCCTAATGAAAAGGTCAGCAATTAATTATTAGAAATTATAGGAAGGCAATGGAGGGAAAACAGATTAGTAGGGTGCATGGCAAGGGTAGACGGAAGTGGGATGAAAGAAAAATGTATGGTCTGCATTAAAAAGCAGCAGAAACCTCCGAGAGATCTTGGGGAATATAGGGAAAGCAAGCAAATATGATGCCATAGACAACATGACAAATGTTCCAGTGAGTACTGGCTGCATTCCTTCTACCAAGCAAAGACCCTATTTTTATGCCAATATTTTCAGTAATAAACAATGAAGAATCAAAAAATGCTTTGAGTAGGTTTTGTTAACAGATTAAGTGAAGCACTTTCTATGGAAAAAATACTAGTGAAGTTAGCTAACCAAATTTAAGACTAGACTGAGAAGACAGGACAATAAAATAAAAGACAGGAAGAATTAGAAAACCAGAAGAAAAGGAGTAGAGAAAAAGTAGATTGTATATCATCCCTTTTTATTAACCTTTTGGCTTCTACTAGACAAAAGCCAAAATTCTTCACACAACCTCAATCTTAGTGACAGTTTAGAGCCATATGGACCTGAACGGGGCAGCTTGGTTTCATCTCTAGTTAAGGGGCTCATCTTGGAAGCATTATCCCACATGCTTTCCATGGGTTTACTCACATAAGGGAAGTTACTGGAGTGCAATTTTGCAGAATTGGCCCCTAGATGTGGTGATTGTGTGCCAACAAGACATGCTTCACAAAACATAAACATTAGCTTTGACCCATCATATCACTTCTGGTGACAGTTGTGTTTCTTAAGAGACACTGATATGTTGTGTTGTGAAGGTCACTGGATGCTTTGTAGAAAGTATATAATTCTTTGCCTGCATGGCACTTTGAATTACCTTACTCAATCCAAAAACTTCAAACAATAAGCAGACAATGACATGAACAGCTTTCACATAAAACAGAAGAACTAAGTACACTTGACTTAACTCTTTCAAAGATTGTATAATTGTAGAAAAAGAATTGTTCATTGCCATGATACCGTTCTTTCAGCAAGTCCAGTGGGAGCTTAGGAATATCAAGGTATTGTTTCTTCATCATGAAAGCTCTTGCATTTCAACAAAGATCTGTTGGTTTACAAAGGGGACAAAAGAAGATATACATTTCCCATAATGTTATACAATGCTGAGTCAGTTAATTGTTTTTGCAGCAATGTATGAGGGCAAAGATTATCCTCTGTGCTTTGCGATCTAAAGAGAAGGAGAAGGACATACAGTTTTGAAGGTGGTATTGTGCTTCCAAATGTAGATTCACCCATTAGGCTGGCTTCTTCAGCATGTGAGCAATTGGACAGGAGATAAGATCTGTAACAGTGATACCTGCTTATTTACATCTGTAGAGACATCCATCTGAACACAGTGTCTTTGTGACTTCAGTCTCTGATCCATTTAGTGCTATCTATTCTATACAAAAAGACTAAGTTTCTTCTGCAGGGAAGATAAAAGGGTTGTGGGGAATCCCCCCAAAAAACAGATCAACTAAGAGAATGTACAATTGCTCACTCATGTTTATTGTATGGAGGCTCACTAAACTCAGAAATGTCTCATACTTATGGATGAATTCAGTCTTCCAGAAAATGCTGTATTGAACATTAAAAATGAAAGTGCATAGTTGTACAGAAAAAAAAATTAATTATTCCCACAAAAAACAGGCCCTGGGTTGACAAAATCACTAGGATTTATGGTGGAGCCCTCGTATTTATTTTAGTTCACTGGACTAGAGATCATTTTAATATTGTGAGGAACATACTCTGTACTCATTCGTTCTTTACAACTCCGCTAACATCAACGGGAGCTCTGTGGATTGAACAGTTTCAGAATATCCCTTCTAAAAATGTTTTCTGTCTGACATTCCAGTCTTCTGAGCTGTGTGTGCAGAATATGTAGTATGTATATTTTTTTGAAGTTACATGCTTAGTTATTTCTTCAAATTCTGTTTCTCTGTGCCCAGAATGAATCTTTGTGAAAACTTCATCTTGATAAGCACTGATTGGACACATCGGATCTTATAATGAGGAAAAAAGAATGGAATACAGCATTCTGACACTATACTGGATAAAGAAGCATTTAGTAAAGGCAGTCAAGGAAAAGGGTCATTTTTTTATTTCCAGACTGTCACAGCAGATAAACAAGAAGATTAGGGCACATGGGGCCAGCAGATTTGTTTCCAAGGTCAAGTCCACAGAGAGATGATGATGAGGTTGCTTGAATGGCTTCATCAGCTGTTTGCTTTTGGTTCAGAGGCATCCAGTATTATTTTCCTCCAGTTGTTCTCCACTAATGTAACATTTGTCAGACCCTGACCGAGTTTGCAGGTCACTACTTATGTTTACAAAGAGCAATACTTATCCATATTTCTGTGAAGAGCACTCGACTAAAGCTTCTTTTTTTATTATATTTATCATTACATTTCTTCTAGCTTCCTTTTCTTGCTATTCTATTACACATACCTCAGGGTCTGTGGCTTCTGATTTCTCTTCTCCCTGCTCTAGTTTTTCATTGTTTGTTGACCGCCTTGCTTCCTAGGACAAGAAAACATCCGCCTATTAAAACATTAGTATAGTAGTCACAGCATATACCAACAATTACCATATTACTTTGTGGTTTCTGTTAGATGGCAGAGTTTTCCTGTATTTAGCAGAGGAAATAACTTTAGCTTCATTGGTACCACGGTGTGGTAACTGTTGACAAATTTTGATGTTTTAATGAAGGCCACGGTATATCAATGCAGTAAACCTATTTTATGCAGCTTCACTGTTCCATTTTCAGCCTCCCAGACTTATGCATGACTGATATTTCCTCTTTCCTACACTGGTTTTTAAAAGTCTGTCAATTCTTTGGGCAGCAGCTCTCTCTGACTAGTAAATCTTTTGGCTTTAGGCACATACAGTAATTCTTAATTTAAAAAAAAAATCAAGGGTTTAAAAGCCCTGCAGGGAAATTAAGACTGCAGAGGAAAATCCTAATAGTAAAGATCTGCTTTATACAAATTAAATTGACTCCTGTTACCCAAACCAACCAGATGATTTGGAAAATATGTGTCTTTTAAAAATTGCATAGTGATTCATCCCTAAGGTTCATTAGGAAAAAAAAAAAGATATAGGTATGTTCAAATTGAAAAATGCCAAGAGAGCTTGATTAAGAGATAAAAATAATGGCTGAATGACTCACTTAAATTAGATAGTGAATCTCTTGGAAAGAAAATGTTTTCATTCCTGCTTGTCTCCCAGTTTAATTTTTTGAGCATTTTTTATTGAGTGTTAATGGTCTAGGGATGCATACTTGAAAGTTGATTTCTCTTAAATTCATGAACTCATGTCCACAGAATAGGATAAAAAGATATGACTGAAAAGAGAATGATCAGTAATAAATTTACAAGAGCTACTATGGAAAATAGAATACCTTGGTCTTATGTAGTGCTTTTCATCTGTAGAACTCACAACACTTTACGAAGGAGGTAGGAATCATTATCCCCATTTCATGATGGGCAAAACTGAGGCACAGAGTGGTAGACTGCTTTGTCCAAGATCACCCAGCAGGCCACTGGTGGAGCCAGGAACAGAATCCAGTAGTTCATACTGTCTCCCTGGAGTGGAATGGAAAGGAGGCTTGCATTCCATTTAATAGAGCTTAGGTTGAATATATTTGGTTATTAGAATTGTAAATTTTAAAAAGTCACCACCTTATATATTATTGAAGATAAGCTGTAATTGAAGAGCCAAATCCATTTGCTGTGGATGTAAGATCTTAACTACAGTTTCTGCTAAGAACTTTTCATACAGGCCCGGAGTCCGCAGCATGGTCTGGGCCATGGGGGCTGACTAACAGAGAACAATACATGACTAAGAGAAAGCTGGGGTAAACAGATAACCTTGTGTGTTTCAAGTCAGTAAACGGAGTCAGCATAACTCCGAATGTAATTGTGCGTCCTTATCGTGAGTTATAGACATCTGAAGCACTGAGAAAGGCCTCACGGTTACTCCCTAATGCAGGGAGGAGATAGTGGCACAGTACCCCTCAGATCCCAGACAGAGTTCGGGGAGAGGCCTAATATGATTGATAATAATTATGACACACTCGCCTCACAGATGTATGCTTATCCTAGCCCACAGAAATGCAAAGGTAAACTTACATACAATTGTTATTGTTAAGTACTAATTACTGCTCTTTTGCTTTAAATCTCCAGGAATATACCTGTTGGTGAACCGGGAGAGCTGCTACCTCATCCCCCTGGACACCAAAATTAGTATTTAACCTACATACTTTAATAGACATAGTTTGGGGGTAATTATCTGTGTGTCAGCAATATGTTAATTTGTGCCATGGGCAGAGCCATTATGTAATCTTTTAGACCATTGGCTTATTGTGCTTATTTTGCTTGCTGCTAGAACCTGTCCAGGGGCTTGGGAAAACCCATCTCCCTCACTTCTCTCCACCCAATGAGCACTGTATATAATCTATTGTAATTAATTGATCTGCAGTATCTCTGAGCCTAATGAGCAAAATGATACTCTGCCAGGGCTGTGCATAATAAACTCCTGTGCTTGACTCTGCACAGTGTGGATTACTGTTCCTTCAGTTACATTTTACTTGAGAATGCAGGTGGCAGTGTGGATTAGAGAACAGTGACCTGGGACTCAGGAGACTTAGAGTCTAATCCTGGTTTTGCCACGGACGTGCTATGCTACTATACCTGTAATTCAGGCAGGTACGGGCATATGTTATTTAGTGCAGCGGGGCAGGAGCTAACAGCAAGTAAACCCTGAAACAATGATTGGGCAGTTAAATAGAGAAGAGTTTAGAGCCAATGATTAAGTGGTGCTGTCAGTCATGGTTTGGAAGGAGTATTTGTCGTGATAATGGAAGATGTTTGGAACGCTTACAGATTTTTTATCTCTTTCTGTTCATCTGTTCAGTCGGAAAGATTTTTTTTTTAATTTGAAATTGTTTCACTTTTATTTAGAAAGTTACAGCAGTTCCCATTCCTATGTCACATCTATCCCAAATAAGCTGGTATGCTAAAATTTTAGTGCAGTCTTTATTATTTGTTGATGCTTCTAACAGAAGTTGGGAAGAAACTGGAGTCAAGAAGGATAACGAGATAACAAGTTAACTATTTTCTTAGACGAAAAGTGTAATTTTTTGGGGTAGAACAGGGTGAATTATTCATTGCAAACCATCTTGTTATAAATGAAATAAGCCTGGTTTTTGGTTTAGTGAAACTTCTGAGAAATTGGAGCCATTTATTTTATTTTATTAGTTTTGACAATTTTGTGTGAAATATTTTCCCCTGTTCTGGATACTTCTGAAAATTCAGAAATCTGCAATAGGAAAAAGATTAACATTAACAAACATTTGGAAAAGTAGCTACTGAAGAAGGAGCTTTCTCAAAATCATATGGGGCTGGATTGCCACAGATGTTGGTCAGCTGCAGAGCAGAGAAGTAGGGAGAAAAGCTCACCCTCTACTTCTCTACTCAGCCCCATGCAGGTTGAGACTTTGGCCCCAGTGCATGGGGATAATGCAGAGTTACTTCCCCTGTCAAGGTTCCTCCCCCACTCTGAACTCTAGGGTACAGATGTGGGGACCTGCATGAAAACCTCCTAAGCTTACTTTTACCAGCTTAGGTTAAAACTTCCCCAAGGTACAAATTAATTTTATCCTTTGTCCTTGGAATATCCACTGCCACCACCAAACTCTAACTGGGTTTACTGGGAAATGTAATGTGGACATGTCTTTCCCCCCAAAATCCTCCCAACCCTTGCACCCCACTTCCTGGGAAAGGTTTGGTAAAAATCCTCACCAATTTGCATAGGTGACCACAGACCCAAACCCTTGGATCTGAGAACAATGAAAAAGCATTCAGTTTTCTTACAAGAAGACTTTTAATAGAAATAGAAATAAATAGAAGTAAAGGAATCACCCCTGTAAAATCAGGATGGTAGATACCTTACAGGGTAATTAGATTCAAAACATAGAGAATCCCTCTAGGCAAAATCTTAAGTTACAAAAAAGACACACAGACAGAAATAGTCATTCTATTCAGCACAATTCTTTTCTCAGCCATTTAAAGAAATCATAATCTAACGCATACCTAGCTAGATTACTTACTAAACGTTCTAAGACTCCATTCCTGGTGTATCCCTGGCAAAAGCAGCATACCAACAGACACAGACCCTTTGTTTCTCTCCCTCCTCCCAGCTTTTGAAAGTATCTTGTCTCCTCATTGGTCATTTTGGTCAGGTGCCAGCGAGGTTACCTTTAGCTTCTTAACCCTTTACAGGTGAGAGGATTTTTCCTCTGGCCAGGGGGGATTTTAAAGGGGTTTACCCTTCCCTTTATATTTATGACATCCCCCTATAAGCAAGTGCTGGCAGAAGTAGGAGACTTAAATCTACCCCCTTCTTTGCACAACAGTTTAGCTGGCTGGGCACATGGTGAGCATGGAGAGAATATAAGATACTCCACAAAAAAGGAGTGAAGCCAGTTACTCCGTCCCCAGTTCAAGGTGGGGACAGTGAAAGAGCTGTGATTTTTCAGTCAGTTTGTTTTCTTGACTACTCCTGGGGCAGTACAGCAGCATAGCATCTAAGCCATGGTCTTAATGTTGAGCATAAGCCAGAGAGCCAGGAGATCACAAATTCTATTTCCATCGCTGCCAACATTGACTTTAACATTTTACACTTGTGTAGACAGAACTTCATAAATATTAGTTAGCAACAGAGGCGATGCTAGCCCATTGTGGGCCCTAAGCAGGAATATCCACCCCCACCCCACAGACACCACATACTTGAGCTTCCAGGGACCCTAAGCAATTGTTTAGTCTGCTTCTTCTTCAAGTAGTGTCCCTATGGGTGCTCCACTGTAAGTGTGTCTATGTCCCTGGACTGCTGATCAGAGAATTTTTGAAGCAGTTCTCCCACCTGTGCATGTGCTGCTCCTCACCTGCTACAAGACTAGCCACCTGCATGGGCAATCCATCCTCAGTTCCTTCTCAACCATCCCTGGCTAGAGAGGGAGCTAGAGCTGTCCATTCACATATCATTAGCTCCCTTTAGATTTGTTAATTTTTAGTTTCCCTTGAAGCTTTTTTTCTTTGTTACCGCCTTTGTATTTTGTTGGCCGTGCCAAAAAAAAAAAAGAAAAGAAAGAAAGAAAAAAGAAAGAAGATAGGATTTGCCTCTCACCCACCATGATGGACAAAGGTATGCCCAGCTCCCTGTGCTTCGAAAAGTGCTTGAGTTGCCAGGAATCTATTCCAGTGACTAACGGACACTCGCAGTGAATTCACTGTCTGGGAGAAAAGCCCAATCCATGAAGTATGGCTGGTGCCAGCAACTGAAACTCAGGTCTAGGAAAGACAGAGAGTTAAGACTCAAACCCTGCTCCTGAAGTCAGCCCATCAATCCTGAGAGTCCCGTTGGGAACTCTGACCACTACCTTTTACTTTGAAAGGAGGTGAGCCCAGGGAGTCTAGCCATTCACTCAAGACCACAAGGAAAAGGTCTGTGAGCCCCTGTAGTCAAAAATGATCTTGCTCCATCAGTATCATTGGTTCCGACAACACTGAAGCCACCTAAAACTGGTACCCAGGGAAGTGTGGAACTGAACCAACAGAGCAAGTTGGACTGCCCAAAGACCTGATGACAGTGGGCAAAGAAGTACCGGTACAATGGGAGCATGAAAGGCATAGAAGATCCACTCCACGGAAGGCTCTCTCAGTACGGACACGGTCACAGACCCTGGTACAGCCAAGTCTGCATCTCTGAATCCATCGGTCAGAGCCTACCAACACTGACAACCATCACCAGTCCTGATGCCATCCACACCAGTGGATTTCCGGTGTGCGATGGATTTTCGATGTCTGACACACCAGACTTGACCCTACTCAGTACAGGGGCCCAGTACCGAGTTCACCCAAAGCACTGGACTCTCCAACATCTCCCTGGCTCACACTGCCTTTCATATCATCAGAGTCGGAGGGAGAGGATATGGGTTCCCAACACTTTTCTCACCTGCCATATGGGGCCCAATTTCACTATGGACACCAGGTATATCATCCACCCAACCCTCAGCCTCCTTGGTTTTGCCAACCGTAGTACCACTACTGGCCCCATACCAACAATGGCCATAATGGGACCCTTGGTAGGCTCAGAGACAGCAAGCCTCCCAGGCCCCTAGCATGACATACCAGCAGACAAGGAGACACCCTCCTTCAGTTGTGGCTTAAGGGCTTTGGAACCCCCTGAGTAGCCAGGAGAGGAAGTTGAGACAGAGATGGAGGAGGAAGTCAGTCCTCAAGCCCATTTGTCATTGTTCTCACCAGACGAGGTGCCGATGCCCCCTCCGCTATCAATGGCTGATGACTTCAAATCATTCCAGGACCTAGCACAGAGGGTGGCAGAAGCCCTGCAAATACCATTGCAGGAAGTGACTGAGTCTCACCACAAGATGGCAGACATTTTACATTCCTCTACCTCTTCTAGAGTGGCCCTCCCAATTAATGAGGCACTCCTGAACCTCGCCAAAGACATATGGCAGACCCCTGTGTCGATCCCACCAATGTGCAAGTGGGAGGACAAAAAGCACTATGGGCCAGCAAAGGACACAGAACTGCTCTTTTCCTCCCTGCCTCTCAATTCCATCATTGTGGACACAGTTAACTCTAGGGGCTGCCAGCACCAGTTTAAATCCACCCCTTATGATGAGGACTGGAAATGTTTGGATCTGTTTGGCAGAAGGCATATTCATCAGCCACCCTCCAGTTCCTTGTAGCAAATTACCAAGCCTTGCTGGCAAAATACAACTACCATAACTACACAAAACTCAGTTCCTTTATTGAAGAACTTTTTGACTCTCATAAGAACTAATCCAAGACCATAGTCAATGAGGGGTAACTGGTGGCTAAAACATCCCTCCAGTCCATGATAAATGTGGCTGACACAGCGGAATGCTCAATTTCCACTGCCATTATTATGAGATGGGCTTTATGGTTGCATTTGTGTAGCTCCCCTAAAGAAGTCCAAACTACAGTGGAGGGCCCTCCTTTTGAAGGGAGGAAGTTATTTACCGAGTAGACCGACTCTTCTATTCACACGTTGAAGGATTCTAGGGAAACTCTTTGATCCATTGGGATCTATACACCAGTTTACAAAAGAAAATACAGCTCTCAGCCACCATTCAAGCCCCAATCATCACAATATATGCCTCAGTATTCATCACAGAGATCTTACGAGCTGCAGAGGAAGAAACCGGCAGAGGCGTCTACTCTCACTACTTCCTAATTCCAAAGAAAAGGGGAGTTTGGAGACCCATACTGGAGCTCAGAGTGCTCAATAGCATTACTAAGGTGCAGAAGTTCAATATGGTCTCCCTATCAACGATTATTCCCGCATTAGAGAAAGGAGATTAATTCTTGGTCCTCAACCTTCACTATGCATATTTACACATTTCCATCATATTGAGTCACAGACATTACTTCAGATTCATGGTAGGCCAGGATCACTACCAGTTTAGATTACTTCATTTCATCCTCTCACTGGACCCCAGGGTATTCTCCAATGTTCTCTTTGTAGTGGTGGCCCACTTACCTTCTCAGGGCATCATGATATATCCTTACCTGAATGACTGCTTTCTTAGGGCACATTCTTTCATTGAAGCTCAGAGAGTCACCCTGACTACACTGAATCTGTTCCAGAATCTGGACCGACAAATTAATATACAAAAGTCAACATTAACATGGATGCAAAGACTGGAATTCATAGGAGCCAACCTTGACTCCATTTAGGCAAAGGTGCTCCTCTCACTTCAGTTTCCTCAGTCTCTCTACACTGGTAGAGACAATACAATCCAGTCCCCAGATTTCTGCCAGACTTTGCCTTCACCTTCTAGGGCATGTGGCTGTGGGCACATCAGTCATAGCTCATGACAGACCACACATGAGATGCCTTCAAGCCTGGTTCAGTTCAGTTTACTGGCCAAACAGAGACAGCATAGACAAATTATTATTAATGCCCACCAAGGTCAAGCAATCCTTTGGCTGGTGGAAAGACCCGGTGAACATATGTCCAGGGTCCCATTTGTTCAGCTGCCCCCTTCATTGATCCTGACTACCAGTACATCCCTCATAGGATGGGGTGCACATCTCAATGATCTCACGATGCAGGGCAAATGGTCTTCATCCGAGATGCACCTTCACATCAACCTGCTTGAACTCAGAGAGGTCAGAAATGTGTATGTTCATTTCTTCCTGCTGATTAAAGACATGCACACAACAGTCATGATGGACAATGTGCTCTGCATGTATTTGTAAGCAGGGTCTGAATGAGTTCTCCCCGACAGCTAGCTGGGAGCGGGAGAGACTTCAGGAGCAAACTGTATTTACATGAACACACCTACTTTGCCAAGATATCCAGCAGATAGAGCTGTGTTGCTCAAAGTGATCAACTTTGGCTGGTTTTGGCTTACAGTAATGAATGCAGGGGTAGTGAAATGTTGTTATCAATATTGTTGTCTTTATTGCATGAATAAAGGGGAGCAGAACTGTGCTTAGCCTGTCCCAAATGAGGAGGTCACTCTCAGCTGCAAGGACCTCATTAAGCCAGGGGCTTGAATGCCAGACTCCTGTGAAAGTAAGAGGAGTGGGTCCAGGTGTCCCAGCCAGGAGGTGGGGACTCTCCCTAAGAGTCCCCATTCTGGATTAACCTGTTCCTCCCCTCTGTTAAAAGATAGAGCTAAATAGGCTCCATTAGGAGCCTTTGATATTTTTAGTGCTTAAATTCAAGCTCAAATCCCTTGTGGTGGGATAGCATTTCTGCCAAGCCTGCTAAAATCACTAAGAGCTGACAATCACTAAGAGGCTGACTTGCAAAGCTCACAGCAGAGAGGCAGGTGGTAGCACAAGGTAACTGACAGTTGGCTGTCAGGAGCAACCTGTGGGAGCAGCAAACGAGCAGCTGGTGGGGTGGCCAGTGGAGAGGAACCATGGCTGGTGGGGCAGCCAGACAGAGCAAGTGCTCAGATGAACTCACACAGATACACCTCTGAACCCTTGGTCCTCACTGATCGAGGACAACCACTGTGAGTGTGGTATGGTGAGGGAGCAGAGAGAGGCACAGAAAAGGAATTTTTGGTTGTGGAACTCAAGAACATGAGGCAGAAGGTACTGCTCCCACGCACTCTGGGGTGGGTGTCCTGCTTACAGTTTTATGACTATGACTCCTGTTTGTTGCATTTTCCTTAATTAATGTCAGGTGACTTCCCTCCTTTCATTAAAATTTTCTTTTTTACAATCAGACGCTGTGCTTGCTAGTGGAGAAGTATTGCCTAGAGAGAAGCAGAGGCACCATGGGGTGGTGTTTCCAGGTTACTGGGTCGGGGCTTGAGCCGGTTCTGTCTTGTGTTGTTGAAAAGGAACCCCTAGATATTGAACCTGGCCGTGGTTGCTGCTGGATCCACCTGGCAGAAGGGTTATATATTACATAAACCATTAGGGTGGAAGTTATGGAAATGGTGCATGTCCCACAAGGTTTTAATATTGGCGGCTTACCTGCTGGGAGTACTCAACATGACAGCGGACAATCTCAGTCGCAAGTTCCCTCTCGATCATAAATGGGAAGTAGATTTGAGGGTCCTAAATGATGTACTCCAACAATGGCGGGCACCAACAGTAGATCTGTTTGCTACTTACCAGAACAAGAAATGCCCACTGTACTGCTCCAGAGCTGGGATTGAATGGAACTCCATGGGGGAAGCTCTCCTCCTCTCATGATACAAGGGTCTTCTTTACGCCTTTTCCCCATTCCCTCTAATTCTGAAAGTCCTGTTGAAAGTGAAAAGAGAGAAAGCAAACATCATAGTGATTGCTCCCACCTGGCCCAGGCAGATGTGGTACTCTTACCTGTCACAGCTGGCACTATTTCCACTGATGACTCTTCCAATCACTCCATATCTGCTATCAGAGAATGAGGGTTGCACCCTCCATCCCAATCTGCAGATTCTGTGACTCAAATCCTGGCTCCTTCACGGTTTCGGTGCATAGAGACATCTTGCTCTGAGGAGGTACAGGAGGTATTGTTACACAGTAGGAAAAGAGCTGCTTATCATACCTGCCTGCAAAAATGGAAGAGATGTCAAAGCTGGTGTAAGCCCACAAGCATCACACCAAATGTGGCCACCCTACTGGTAGTCCAGGATTACCTGTTGACTGTCAAGAAATTGGGTCTCTCTATCAGCTTATTGAAGATTTTCACCTGGCAGCAATTGCAAACTTCCACCAACAGGTAAAAGGACACTATTTTTTCTCATCCAACCATTAAGAGAGTTCTCAAAAGCATAAGAAATCTCTTTCCTGAACCTAGATTTCCCACTCCTCAGTGGAATCTCAATCATGTGTTAAAATGGTTGACTAGACAGCCATTTGAACCCATAGCCACTTGTTCATTGACTCATCTTTCAATTAAGATGGTGTTCCTGATTGCCATTACCTCAGCAAGAAGGATAGGAGAGATAGCGGCCCTGATGGTGCATCCCCCCTTCACTGTGTTCTTCCCTGACAAGGTCAGTCTTTGGCCACATCTGGAGTTCACGCCCAAGGTGACTTCTACTTTCCATATAAACCAGCTTATTCAGCTTCCAACCTTTCATCTTAAACCTCATCAGGATAATAGGGAAGCCATCCTCCATATGTTCAATATGAGGAGGGCCTTGGCTTTCTATTTGGACAGAACAAGAAAATCTCCAAGACTCTTTCTCTCTGTTGCAGATAGATCAAAATGTGCAGCGATTTCAGCTCAAATACTTTCTAAATGGGTCTCAAACTATATCAAGCTCTGTTACCAGATGCATAATGTAACACCTCTATCTTCAATATTCACCCACTCTATGAGATTGATCTCCTCTTCCATTGCCTCCTCCCAGGGCATTCCTATATTGGAAATCTGAAGAGCAGCTTCCTTGATCATCTCCACACATCTTTGTAGAACACTATGCCATCCTGGGGGATTCAGCTGCAGATGCCAAACCAGACTTGACTCCAAAGTCCCAGCCTCGAGTGGTGGGCACTGCTTGCACCTATACTACTCAAAGTAAAAGAAGTAGTTACTCACCTTGTGCAGTAACAATGGTTCTTCAAGATATGTGTGCCCTATGGGTGCTCCATGACCCATCCTCCTCCCCTCTACTTCGGAGTTCTAGTAATTCACTCTGTGGTAGAGAAGGTACTGAGGAGGGATTTTCCGCACACGCTGACTAGCCGCGTGGCAAGCGAGGAACAGCGCGTGCATGGGCGGGATGAACTGCTACCAAAATTCTCCAATCAGCTGTGCAGGGATACAGACACACCTACAGTGGAGAACCCATAGGGACACACATTTCAAAGAACCTTCATTACTGCACAAGGTGAGTAGATTCTTCTTATGCCTGGTGCCAGCTCTGGTAGCCAGTATGGATTATTACTAGCATTTTGCTGACTGGGAAACTTAGGGTCAGCACTTGGCCTTAATATGGCTTCTTGTAGCCTCTACTCTCCTTCCCCCAGTCCTCCCAGCATGCACCAACATAAGAATCAGGCAGAGTTTGGCTCTCAATGATAAGTCTAAGATTATACAAAATCAGTTTTGGACCTAGACAAGAGCACAAGTTAACTGCCTCTCAAACTAATATGTTAGAGGTTGGTTCTTCCACACTCACTCATTTGATAGTTTCTTACTGGGCAAATTATTCTACTGAAATCAAAAGGACTACTTGAACAGTAAAGACCTGTGTATATTACAGAAATTTGCCTGAGTCTGTTACCAGTTTCTCTCCCAGTGGGAAATTCATCCACTGTAAAGTGTCCAAATGTGCTATATTTCAGCAGAGGGGTATCAGTGATATTGTTTACTGCCATCTCTAATGGCACCTGAAATGGTGGATCTCAGTAGTAACAGAAATGTGTAAAGGTACGGAAACAATTGCAGGATGAGGAACTTTGTATTTATACATCAAAAGATGAATAATAGAATATGAGTCTCAGTGATTTCAGCACTGGAAAATGTGTTCCTACCTCAGTAAATAAACCGAGGGCAAAGATAGTTAGCAATTGTACACATGCTTCTCTGATTACTGCACAAATGTTTTCTGATCTTTCCGTATTAGACATGTTGCCAGTGTGATCACTGCCAACAATGTATGTATGTGAGAGTTTTAGTAACAACGCTCTGAGTAGCAAAAGAGAAGGACCTTTTTTTCTCAAAAAGAAAAGGAGTACTTGTGGCACCTTAGAGACTAACCAATTTATTTGAGCATAAGCTTTCGTGAGCTACAGCCCACTTCATCGGATGCATACTGTGGAAAGTGTAGAAGATCTTTTTATACACACAAAGCATGAAAAAAAAACTCCCCCACCCCACTCTCCTGCTGGTAATAGCTTATCCAAAGTGATCACTCTCCTTACAATGTGTATGATAATCGAGGTGGGCCATTTCCAGCACAAATCCAGGGTTTAACAAGAACGTCTGGGAGGGGGGGGGTAGGAAAAAACAAGGGGAAATAGGTTACCTTGCATAATGACTTAGCCACTCCCAGTCTCTTTTCAAGCCTAAGTTCATTGTATCCAATTTGCAAATGAGTTCCAATTCAACAGTCTCTCGCTGGAGTCTGGTTTTGAAGTTTTTTTGCTGTAATATCGCAACTTTCATGTCTGTAATCGCATGACCAGAGAGATTGAAGTGTTCTCCGACTGGTTTATGAATGTTATAATTCTTGACATCTGATTTGTGTCCATTTATTCTTTTACGTAGAGACTGTCCAGTTTGACCAATGTATATGGCAGAGGGGCATTGCTGGCACATGATGGCATATATCACATTGGTGGATGTGCAGGTGAATGAGCCTCTGATAGTGTGGCTGATGTTATTAGGCCCTGTGATGGTGTCCCCTGAATAAATATGTGGGCACAGTTGGCAACGGGCTTTGTTGCAAGGATAGGTTCCTGGGTTAGTGGTTCTGTTGTGTGGTATGTGGTTGCTGGTGAGTATTTGCTTCAGGTTGGGGGGCTGTCTGTAGGCAAGGACTGGCCTGTCTCCCAAGATTTGTGAGAGTGTTGGATCATCCTTCAGGATAGGTTGTAGATCTTTAATAATGCGTTGGAGGGGTTTTAGTTGAGGGCTGAAGGTGACAGCTAGTGGCGTTCTGTTATTTTCTTGGTTAGGCCTGTCCTGTAGTAGGTGACTTCTGGGAACTCTTCTGGCTCTATCAATCTGTTTCTTCACTTCCTCAGGTGGGTATTGTAGTTGTAAGAATGCTTGATAGAGATCTTGTAGGTGTTTGTCTCTGTCTGTGGCATTGGAGCAAATGAGGTTGTATCGCAGAGCTTGGCTGTAGGCAATGGATCGTGTGGTGTAGTCAGGGTGAAAGCTGGAGGCATGTAGGTAGGAATAGCGGTCAGTAGGTTTCTGGTATTGGGAGGTGTTTATGTGACCATTGTTTATTAGCAATGTAGTGTCCAGGAAGTGGATCTCTTGTGTGGACTGGTCCAGGCTGAGGTTGATGGTGGGATGGAAATTGTTGAAATCATGGTGGAATTCCTCAAGGGCTTCTTTTCCATGGGTCCAGATGATGAAGATATCATCAATATAGCGCAAGTAGAGTAGGGGCGTTAGGGGACGAAAGCTGAGGAAGCGTTGTTCTAAATCAGCCATAAAAATCTTGGCATACTGTGGGGCCATGCGGGTACCCATAGCAGTGCCGCTGATCTGAAGGTATACATTGTCCCCAAATGTAAAATAGTTATGGGTAAGGACAAAGTCACAAAATTCAGCCACCAGGTTAGCCGTGACATTATCGGGGATAGTGTTCTTGACGACTTGTAGTCCATCTTTGTGTGGAATGTTGGTGTAGAGGGCTTCTACATCCATAGTGGCCAGGATGGTGTTATCAGGAAGATCACCGATGGATTGTAGTTTCCTCAGGAAGTCAGTGGTGTCTTGAAGGTAGCTGAGAGTGCTGGTAGCATAAGGCCTGAGGAGGGAGTCTACATAGCCAGACAATCCTGCTGTCAGGGTGCCAATGCCTGAGATGATGGGGCGTCCAGGATTTCCAGGTTTATGGATCTTGGGTAGCAGACAGAATACCCCAGGTCGGGGTTCCAGGGGTGTGTCTGTGAGGATTTGTTCTTGTGCTTTTTCAGGGAGTTTCTTGAGCAAATGCTGTATTTTCTTTTGGTAACCCTCAGCGGGATCAGAGGGTAATGGCTTGTAGAAAGTGGTGTTGGAGAGCTGCCGAGTAGCCTTTTGTTCATATTCTGACCTATTCATGATGACAACAGCACCTCCTTTGTCAGCCTTTTTGATTATGATGTCAGAGTTGTTTCTGAGGCTGTGGATGGCATTGTGTTCTGCACGGCTGAGGTTATGGGGCAAGTGATGCTGCTTTTCCACAATTTCAGCCCATGCACGTCGGCGGAAGCACTCTATGTAGAAGTCCAGTCTGCTGTCTCGACCTTCAGGAGGAGTCCACCTAGAATCCTTCTTTTTGTAGTGTTAGTAGGGAGGCCTCTGTGGATTAGTATGTTGTTTAGAGGTGTGTTGGAAATATTCCTTGGGTCGGAGACGTCGAAAATAGGATTGTAGGTCACCACAAAACTGTATCATTTTCGTGGGGGTTGTGGGGCAGAAGGAGAGGCCCCGAGATAGGACAGTTGCTTCTGCTGGGCATCACAACATGGGGAATAGATGTACAGCCCTCTGTAGAGAAAGAGGTGGTTAGGGACTATTTAGAAAAGCTAGACGTGCACAAGTCCATGGGGCCGGACGAGTTGCATCCGAGAGTGCTAAAGGAATTGGCGGCTGTGATTGTAGAGCCATTGGCCATTATCTTTGAAAACTCGTGGCGAAAGGGGGAAGTCCCGGATGAGTGGAAAAAGGCTAATGTAGTGCCAATCTTTAAAAAAGGGAAGAAAGAGGATCCTGGGAACTACAGGCCAGTCAGCCTTACCTCAGTCCCCGGAAAAATCATGGAGCAGGTCCTCAAAGAATCAATCCTGAAGCACTTACATGAGAGAAAAGTGATCAGGAATAGTCAGCATGGATTCACCAAGGGAAGGTCATGCCTGACTAATCTAATCGCCTTCTATGATGAGATTACTGGTTCTGTGGATGAAGGGAAAGCAGTGGACCTGTTGTTTCTTGACTTTAGCAAAGCTTTTGACATGGTCTCCCACAGTATTCTTGTCAGCAAGTTAAAGAAGTATGGGCTGGATGAATGCACTATAAGGTGGGTAGAAAGTTGGCTAGATTGTCGGGCTCAACGGTAGTGATCAATGGCTCCATGTCTAGTTGGCAGCCGGTGTCAAGTGGAGTGCCCCAGGGGTCGGTCCTGGGGCCGGTTTTGTTCAATATCTTCATAAATGATCTGGAGGATGGTGTGGATTGCAGTCTCAGCAAAATTGCGGATGATACTAAACTGGGAGGAGTGGTAGATACGCTGGAGGGCAGGAATAGGATACAGAGGGACCTAGATAAATTGGAGGAGTGGGCCAAAAGAAATCTGATGAGGTTCAATAAGGATAAGTGCAGGGTCTTGCACTTAGGACGGAAGAACCCAGTGCACAGCTACAGACAAGGGACGGAATGGCTAGGCAGCAGTTCTGCGGAAAAGGACCTAGGGGTGACAGTGGATGAGAAGCTGGATATGAGCCAGCAGTGTGCCCTTGTTGCCAAGAAGGCCAATGGCATTTTGGGATGTATAAGTACGGGCATAGCGAGCAGATCGAGGGACGTGATTGTCCCCCTCTATTCGACATTGGTGAGGCCTCATCTAGAGTACTGTGTCCAGTTTTGGACTCCACACTACAAGAAGGATGTGGATAAATTGGAAAGAGTCCAGCGAAGGGCAACAAAAATGATTAGGGGTCTGGAACACATGACTTATGCGGAGAGGCTGAGGGAACTGGGATTGTTTAGTCTGCAGAAGAGAAGAATGAGGGGGGATTTGATAGCTGCTTTCAACTACCTGAGAGGTGGTTCCAGAGAGGATGGTTCTAGACTGTTCTCAGTGGTAGAAGAGGACAGAACAAGGAGTAATGGTCTCAAGTTGCAGTGGGGGAGGTTTAGGTTGGATATTAGGAAAAACTTTTTCACTAGGAGGGTGGTGAAACACTGGAATGTGTTGCCTAGGGAGGTGGTAGAATCTCCTTCCTTCGAAGTTTTTAAGGTCAGGCTTGAGAAAGCCCTGGCTGGGATGATTTAATTGGGGATTGGTCCTGCTTTTGAGCAGGGGGTTGGACTAGATGACCTCCTGAGGTCCCTTCCAACCCTGATATTCTATGATTCTATGATTCTAAGAGTATAGTTGGATAGGTTAACAATATTGCTGTGTGGGTTGAAGGAACCATTGCTGTGGCCCCTTGTGGCATGAAAGTTGCGATATTACAACAAAAAAAACTTCAAAACCAGACTCCAGCGAGAGACTGTTGAATTGGAATTTATTTGCAAATTGGATACAATTAACTTAGGCTTGAATAGAGACTGGGAATGGCTAAGTCATTATGCAAGGTAACCTATTTCCCCTTGTTTTTTCCTCCCCCCCCCCCAACGTTCATGTTAAACCCTGGATTTGTGCTGGAAATGGCCCAACTTGATTATCATACACATTGTAAGGAGAGTGATCACTTTAGATAAGCTATTACCAGCAGGAGAGTGGGGTCGGGGGAGGTATTTTTTCATGCTTTGTGTGTATAAAAAGATCTTCTACACTTTCCACAGTATGCATCTGATGAAATGAGCTGTAGCTCACAAAAGCTTATGCTCAAATAAATTGGTTAGTCTCTAAGGTGACAAAAGTGCTCCTTTTGTTTTTGCAAATACAGACTAACACGGCTGTTACTCTGAAACCTTTTTTTGTGTTCAAGAGACACATTTTTCCTGATAGTTTTGCACAAACAAAAAAAAGCACCTGTTAAAGAGGGAAAAAAATGTCTCAGGACTAGGGACTGTACTGCAACTCAGCAAACATATGTGATATTGTCTGAACTTACTGTGGTAAAATCCCTATAGATTCCATGTGCACGGTAGAAGAGGATTTACTAAGAGATTTGTGGGGGGAAGGGCGGGAGTGATGGAGTGATAAATCATATGCTATCAGACAGACTTATGTGGCAGCTTTATACAAGTGATATTTTGGGGTTGAAGGTGGCCATGGAAGTGTGTCCATGTCCCTATCTATATTTATACACAAGATCATGTTCCAACTTGATGTAATTTTCTAGTGAGAATAAGCCCTTAGAAACACTCAAATTCAGCTATCATTGAAATCAATGGGAGTTTGCCTGATTAAGGATTGAGTATGGTTTTCAAGATTTGGCCTAATATGAATAAACTGGACCCATTCATTGGGCATCACCACTTCCAATAAATGCAGTGGATTTACCTCGGTCACCTGTTTCTTCATTCTTAATTTGCCTCTAAGGACTTGATACTGCTCCAACTGAAATCAAGAGAGAACTCCCACTGACTTGGGAGCAGGACTGGGCCCAGATTCCTGATCAAACAATGAAAGGTGTCAAGAGAAAAGAGGAAGCCATAAATTAAAGCAAAAGAACAAGTGGAGAAAAAGCTGCTGATTAGGACTGAAATCTAACTACTTGTTTCTGCTATAACTTAAGTGAAATGTAATGCAATAATCAGTCACTGAAGCTTGAGTTGCATTTGCTTGCCAAAACATGGACCATTGGTTAAAGGAACAGCTGGTGGTGATGTAGACAAGCTGCTCTCCAGACATTAATTGTGAATATTAGGAATATTCCTGACCTGGGTCACAGCTGCACTGATGTAAGTTCCTTCCTAGACATTAATGAGGCATATCTATTCTTCTTGAAACTGAAGCAGGATGCCTCAGAGTTTACAATGACAACTCCACTGATTCTCTGCATTATGGAACTGTATAAGTAAGACATCTGTTTACAGCTCATGCTTCTTGATCTCTCTGATATTTCTGGTGTGATATACTGTGGAGATTAAAAATACTGTGGCTTCCTGCATGTTTTCCAAAACTTAGAGTGAAATTCCTGATTGTTTCAGAACAGATTTACTAAGCAGAGTTTGGTCGGGGGATGTGAGCTGTGTGCTGGTTGCTGAATTAGGAGTAGTTTTTTAAGTAGTTCTGCAGTGGAATCAGCTTATCATGAAGTCATTTTGACAGAACAGCCTCACAGAATAGAGGATCGCTCTGAATAGAATAGCAAATTCTGCTTTACTATAAACAGTGTTTTGCTGTATCCAAGTACACTGTGAAGTTATAGTATTATAATAAAGATTTAAAAAAAGTTTTGGAAGGGATGTAAACCCCCCTACTTCAGTTTATGAACCAATTTCTCACTAATATGGGGTTATGGAATGAACATTCCTTATGGGCCAGTTATTCCATAACTACTTTCTTCAGCTTTTCTTGCACCTTCCTCTGAAGCACTGGCTATTTTCAGAGACAGTAAAACAGACTCAGTGATTTGATCCGGTTAGGCAGCTCCTGTGTCCTTATGCATGGGTTTCACTGTATTTTACCAGTCATTAATGTACAGTACACTGAAGTTGTGTAGACTATAGTCAAATGTAGTGACTCATTGTGGAAGAACTAAATGTTTCAAAAATAAAACACCACTGATTCTTTCTAGTGGCTAACCTTATTTTTTAGGAGAGAAAGGAAATGTGGGTCTTGTCCTCATGTAAAGGCTGGACCCTGAGAAGCGTAGTTTTCAGTAGGAATCCAGTACCAAGACTGGTATATCACTTGTGAGGGAAGCAATGCCCATGAAGGATCCAAACACTTGTCAGTTCTCATATTCTTCTCATTATCTCCTCATCTCCCTTTCTCTCTAAGGGCACATCTACACTGGCAAAGTTACAGCACCGGCAGTTACAGCGCCGCCCAGAGAGCGCAGAAGGGAAACCGCTGTTGTGTGTTCACACTGTCAGCTGCCTGCTCAATAACGTGTTCACACTTGTGGCACTTGCAGAGCTATTTGGAATGGTGTACTCTGCACAGCTATCCCACAGAGCACCTCTTTCTCTTTCACCACCCCCTTGTGGGAAGACAGAGGGGGTCGTGGGGCATCCTGGGTCCAGTCCCAATGCCCCATGATGCATTGCTTCTCATCCCAGCAATCCCTATGCTTCCATCCGCATTTGGCTCTATCTTTCAATGGTTTGTGTGCTGCACACCCTGCCTCCTTCAGGCTGCAGGAATGGATCCCGAACTGCTGACCAGTATGCTGCTCACTCTGACCAACACGTCTCGAGTGGCAGTGGAGTTTTTCCTTAAACTACAAAGTCAACAGGAGTGTGACATTGATTTCGCCATGCATAATAGCTACGACACGAGATTGCTCGTTGCTTTCATGGAGGTGCTGACCACAATGTAATGCCGGTTTTGGGCTCGGGAAACAAGCACTGAGTGGTGGGACCACATGGGATGACGAGCAGTGGCTACAGAACTTTTACATGAGGAAAGCCACATTCATGGGTCTGTGTGATGAGCTCGCCCCAGCTCTGTGGCGCAAGGACACGAGAATGAGAGCTGCCCTGTCGTTGGAGAAGCGCGTGGCGATTGCACTGCGGAAGCTGGCTACTCCAGACTGCTACTGATCGGTTGCTAACCAGTTCAGAGTGGGAAAGTCGATCATTGGACTCGTGGTGATGGAAGTGTGCAGGGTCATTAATCACATCCTGCTCTGAAAGATAGTGACTCTGGGCAATGTGCATGACATTGTGGATGGCTTTGCACAAATGGGCTTCCCTAACTGCAGAGGGGCGATAGATAACATGCACATTCCAATTCTAGCACCAGACCACCTAACTAGAGAGCACATTAATCACAAGGGATATTTCTCAACGGTCCACCAGGTGCATGTGGATCACTGTTGACGTTTCACGGACATTAATGCAGGCTGGTCCAGAAAGATGCATGAAACACACATCATTCAGAACACTGGTCTGTTCAAGAAGCTACAAGCAGGGACTTTCTTCCCGGACCAAAGATCACCATAGGGGAAGTCAAAATGCCCATTGTGATCCTGGGAGACTCTGCCTTCCCCTTAATGCCGTGGCTTATGAAGCCGTACACAGGGCAACTTCACAGCAGCAAGGAGAAGTTCAACAACAGGCTGAGCATTTGGTCATTTAAAAGCCCGCTGGCGATGCCTGTATGGGAAGCTAGACATGGCCAATAACAATATTCCTATGCTTACAGCCGCGTGCTGTATCCTCTATAATATTTGTGAAGGGAAGGGTGAAAGCTTCACTCAGTGCTGGACCGCAGAGGCTCAGCACCTGGAGGCTGAGTTTGAACAGCCAGAGACCAGGGCTATTAGAGGGGCACAATGCAGAGCCATAAGGATCAGGGATATCTTGAGGCAGCAATATGAGGCTGAAAGCCACTAATATTTGTTGCTATGCTTGGGAGTGCAGTGCTTGTAATGCTAGGTGGTGATTGGTGCACATGATGCAAGAAGGGGACTTAACATAATTGTATGTTGCTTTGCAGTGCTCTTTTTGCTTTCACTTAATAGAATAAAGATTGCTTTCAAACCAATGTAATTATTTTATTAAAAGACAACAACTGGAGGAGCGAGTCAAATGACAAAAATACATCAGCAGGGAGGGGGATGGGGGAAGGGAAGGTCTCCAGAGGAGGAGGGGTCCCAGGATGGCTACAGATTTGTGTATGTCCAGGGATCATACCCAACCTTTTCCTTTGGAGTACAATGCAGCGGGTGCTGTACTTCAGCAGGGCCAAACTGCAGAGGGATAGGTGTTGAGTGCAGTGGGTAGTGGGAGTCCACACTGCTGGACTGTGAGGAGGGAGGAGTGGAATGCTGCAGGTAAAGAGTGGAGCCAGGAGGTTAATAACAGTGTATTGGCCGGGGGGAGGGGAGAAGGGCACACATGGGAAAGAGTTTTGTGACAGCGGCTACAGGGGAGGATGGGCGTGGAGCTACTCTGTTTGAAGAACTAGTATCGCCTCGAATATGTCCACTTGGTGCTCCATAATGTTTAACAGCTGCTCCATGGCTTCTTTCTGGTGTGCCTCATTCTCCTTTCAGTCCCTCTTTTCGTTGTCCCACCACTCCTTCAATTCCTGTTTTTCAGTGAATCATAACCTCACAGATAAAGTCCTCCTGAGTTCTTTGTGGCCGCTTTCTAATTCTGCGCAGCCATTCTGCTGCTTATAAGGGAGGTTGACCTCCCAAGGTCATCTCTGTGAAGTTTAAATGCAACATTTTACAGAAGCAGTATTGTTTGCAACACAGACAACACTGATTCAGTGGTCTAAAACACAGCTAGTATTCACACACCTGCCACTACCTGGCTGACCCCAGGCAAGCACACAGAGCCACAAGACCCGCAAAATGGTGACTAGCCACAGGAGCAGGGTGAATTACTCTTCCTGGACCCTGCCATACACTGAGCACGTGGCTCTTGGGGAGAGCCAGCACTGTGGGGGGACGAGGGGGGGGGTTGATAATCGTTCCTCTCCCCACACTTTCCACAGGATGTGATCATTATGGAAGATATCTTGCTGCTGAGGGTGAGCAGGGAATGAAGGGAGGGCCTTGTGGCTTCCGCCCGGGCCTCTATGCAGCTCGCCTGCGTGCAGCAATGGTCCCCGCATCCTGTGATGTAGTAGTGGCACAGGAAAGTTACCATTAATAGGACAAGAAACAAAGCAGCTCTGCCGAGGAACCTGCGGCAGCGGATTGCCCAGTATCTCCACAAGAGTTTCCTGGAGATCTCTGAGGGACATTCCTGTGAAGTGAGGGAATCTATCAACAACCTATTCAACCACTCAGAATAGGCATGCAGTGGGAGATAAGCCTACTTTATGCAACCCTCCTGCCCACAATAAATCACTTCAGCAATTCCCCAAATCAGATCCACTTACCAGGGGCCTCCTCTCCTGTTTGTGCTTTGCCAAATCCAACTGCTGTGATGGGATAGGCTCCGCCAGGGTAGAAAGGAGCTCCTGAATGCATGCATCTCTGGCCTCTGAGCCATCTTCTGCTGCTAGGTCCCCCTCACCCTCTTTGTCCAAGATTTCCTCCTCCTGGCTCAGTCCACTCTTGACTGGCATGTGAGCCAATGAAGTATCCACAGTAGCCTTCGCAGTGGAGTTGGGGTCAGCACCGAGTATCGCATCTAGCTCTTTGTAGAACCGGCAGCTCGTGGGTGCAGCACTGGAGCTGCAGTTTGCCTCCCCTGCCTGGTGGTAGGCATTCTGCAGCTCCTTCACTTTGACCCTACACTGCAATGTGTCTCGGTCACGGCCCCTTTCTATCATGCATCATGAAATCTGTCCGTAGGTGTCATAATTCCTACGGCTGGAGTGCAGCCGGGATTGCTCAGCTTCCTCTCCCTAAATGCCGATGAGATCTAGCAGCTCGGCATTGCTCCAAGCGGGGGATCGCCTGGTGTGTGGAGCAGGCATGGCCACCTGGAAAGTTGCACTGAGACCACTGCACACATCACTGAGCGAACAGGAAGGGGACTTTCATATTTGCAAAGGAATGTACGGGGTGGGGCTGACGGCTGGTCACCTGAGGGCAGGGCAGTAGAGTTCAAACCGATGACCAGACAGTTGAGAACAGGCATTGTGGGACACTTTCCAGAGGCCATTTGCAGCACTGTAATCACCACGGTGTCTACACTGGCACCGCAGCGCTGTAGCCCTGGTGCAGAAAGCTCTATGCCTCTCATCAGGGTGGTTTTTTTAGAGCATTACAACTGTGCAATTTCTGCGCACTAAGTGGCTTGGCAGTGTGAACACCCTGAGAGTTACAGTGCAGAAAGCTGCTTTACTGTGCAGAAACTTGCCAGTGTAGATGGGGCCTTAACACTTTCCCTCCACTCTTCTTCCTTTCGTCTACTCCTCTAACTTTTTCATCTCCAGTTTGCCTTTCTTTCTCTTTTATGGCCTTGTCATCTCAGCCTTTGGTCAATGCCTTCTATCCTCAGATAACTCCTAAAATACAAAAAGAAATAACCTGGTCATGGTACTTTTTTGCCCCCCCCCCCAAAGCAACAGAAGCCTCCACTGTTTACAGCTGCTCAGATTTAATGGACTAGCTATTCTATTCTATGTAGGTTCTTACTAGAACCGGTCAGAAAATGGATTTTCCATCCCCTGAAAAAAGTGAGATTTCATTTTTTTTCTTCCCAAATTGGGATGAAAAGCCAAAATGTTGAAATATTTTGCTAAACAAAATTCTGGACAAAAAATCATTTTGAATTAATCCAAATGTTTCATTTTATTTTGACCATTTTAAAATATATATATAAAAATAATGAAAATTTTAAAAAAATTGAAATTTTCTGTTCTAAAAATGTCACAATGGGATGTTTCAACATTTTCATTTAAAAAGGGGGAGGTTTGAAATATTGTTGAAATCTATACCATTTCTCAAATATTTTTTCTATTTAATCTAAATGGCATTTTCTGACAGAAAACTGTTCAGATGAAAAAAATTTGACTAGCTCTATTTCTTATGCCATCTTCATCTGCGTAGTACCTGAGCACCTTCCAATAGTGCAGTAAGCTTTATGACTGTCACGTATGGTTCATTTGTTCTCATCCTCTCCTCAGGGGAAGTCTTCCTCATTAGGCACCACATTAACTGCTAATATCTTTCAGAATGGAAGTGTTTCCGTTTCTTCTTCAAATTGTTATGAAGCTGGGCTCTGATGGCAACCAGTTTTAAAGCCCTCTTAGTCTATAACATGAAGGAAATGGACTGCTTCCCAGAACCCGGCTCATCCTTTGCTGCCACGCCTGAACCATGATATTTGCTTTTTTATAACATAACATACAGTATGTGTCATAGACATAGCCCAAACAGCCCCCGAAGCACCCAACATTGGGAAAGCTCTACTATTATGCCATTTTTCACATATTTGACTGAATATTTTATTTTTTTCCTCTCAATTATTGTTTCCACTTTCTATATCCCCCATCTTAACTGAAGAGTTTTGGAAATTTGATACCTTAAAAAAAGAGGGGGAAAACCCCCACAGCTATCGTACAATCCTCATAGAGACTTATCAAATGAATAGTTTTCTGAAGGTATTGTAGTTTTTACTCTGTTTTATCTGCTAGTTAGCATGTGTATTGTTAACTGTACTATAGTGAGACACATACTGAAATGACTACCAGCTGTGTTGAGAAAGCTAAGAGGTGACTTGATTACAGTTTATAAGTATCTACATGAGGAACAAATGTTTAATAATGGACCTGTCAATCAAGCAAACAAAGGTATAATATGATCCAGGTCCTGGAAGTTAAGGCTAGATGAATTCAGAATGGTAATATACATAAATTTTTAACAGTGAGAATAATTAACCATTGGAACAATTCACCAAAGTTGTGGTGATTTCTCCATTACTTACAATTTTTAAATGAAGATTGGATGTTTTTCTAAAAGATATGTTTTAGGAGTTAATTTGGTGAAGTTCTATGCCCCGTGTTATACAGGAAGTCAGACTAGACAGTCACATGGTCTCTTCTAGCCTTGGAATTTGTGAAATGTTGACATGATCATGTGACTGGCAAACTGATTTCTGAACGAATTAAGAATATTTGCAATCTTCCACTTTCTTAAATTCAGGAGATGAATAATCAGCTGATAGTAAGTTGTTGATAGTGGATAGTAAAACCTCTGTCTGTTTCATAGTGGAATTACCTCATGGAGGGAGGTAACCTGAAGGTTTGTGGGTTTTTTTTTTTTTTTTTTTTTTTACATTTTGGGGCTAGATTCAAATGGAAACTTCTGTGTGGTCACATTGAAGCTTTTAGGGGCCTAGAAAATCACTGAGATTCACAAAGCCTGAGTTGGATGTTCAGCATCCCTAGATAATGAATGTGGAAAGATAGGCACCTCTGAATGAGATTCACAAAAAACAGCATGCTAGGCAGCTCCTTTGCCTGAGCAAGCTAATGAGGTGCTAAAATGAGGGGTGTGTCCTAAGGTATGCCCCCTTCTGAGAGATAGGCACCTAAATCCAGGCTGTGTGGAGGCTCTTCCCTCTATTTGGGATTCTCAGCTACAAACTCTTTCCTGGTGTTTTGGTGCCTATGCCATTTTTGCAAGAAGCCCCAGGAGAAAGGAAGGAGGACCACTTCATAACTTTTAGCTCAGTTGTTAGTGTACTCACCTGGGATGTGGGAAACCTTCCACTTCAATCCTTCCTTGAGGGTGAAGGGATTGGAAAAGTGGTACTGGATCCTTGATCTTACAGGTAGTAAGTGAGTGATCTAACTGCTAGGCTACAAAGTCATTCTCATGCTTCTGCTCCCTCCCTCTCTCTCTCTCACTGTGGCCCAGTGATTTTTTAAATTGTGTATATGAAGTGGAACTCCTTCAACAAGAGAGACTGGGAGAGAAACTCATATCAGAATATCCCATATCCCAGTGGCTAGGGCACCCACCTGAGAGGTAGAGCCCTGTTCAAATCCCAGTCTTAGACAGGGGGGGCATTTGAACCATGAATCTCCCACATCCTAGGTAAGTAAGGTAATCATTGGGCTGAAAGATATAAGGCAGTTATTCCTCTTTCCCCTCCCCTCAGCCATTTTGTGTGAGCTTGCCCTCAGTGGCCCAATCTAGTTGACAAGCTTTGAACACACCTACTGGATCAGATGCAGCCGGCAAGTTAGGCAGAGGATCACTCTGCTACTGCCAAAAGTGAGGCAGCAGCATGCATACCCAGAGACAGAAAGATAGACACACAGAGAACTTTTACTGCAAAAATGTAGGCACCAAGAGCCGTTAGGAGCCAACCTAGTTTGGCAGCCACCGATTAGGGCTTTGTGAATCCCAGTGTGGCTTCATTCTGGGGTTTAGGTGCCTAAAGTGGCAGCTTGATACCTAAGTCCTTTTGTGAATCTAACCTTTCATTTGTTGCTAGTATCAAGAAACCTATTATGCAAATCTTACAATCATAATAATAATCATAAGAGAAACTGAAGATTTCCTGGACGGATGTCAGGATAGGCTTCTACGGGCACAAGGTTCTGAAGATTCAGAGCAGGCTGCACATCGGGGACAGAAGGATGGTGAAGAAATTTGGCATCATGTGACCTCCAGAAGAAAAAAGGGGAATGTCCATGTACCAGCAGGGCAGATACAAGTAAGTAACGGTTTTCATGTTCTCTCCACAGGTACTAATGCAGAGAGTGGACCAGATGATACGCCTGAGGGAAGGGAGCAGAAGGAGACTCCGCCGATTGGAAGGCATGAAATGCACTGTCCTAGGGTTGGGGATTCCACGACCACCACTCCCAAGAGAAGGAGGCGGGTGGTGGTGGTCGGGGACTCTCTCCTCAGGGAGACTGAGTCATCTATCTGCCGCCCTGACCGGGAAAACCCAGAAGTCTGCTGCTTGCCAAGAGCTAAGATTCGCGATGTGATGGAGAGACTACCGAGACTCATCAAGCCCTCGGATCGCTACCCCTTCCTGCTTCTTCACGTGGGCACCAATGATACTGCCAAGAATGACCTTGAGTGGATCACTGTGGACTACGTAGCTCTGGGAAGAAGGATAAAGGAGTTTGAGGTACAAGTGGTGTTCTCATCTATCCTCCCCATGGAAGGAAAAGTCCTGGGTAGAGACCGTCAAATTGTGAAAGTCAACAAATGGCTACGCAGGTGGTGTCAGAGAGAAGGCTTTGGATTCTTTGACCATGGGATGGTGTTCCAAGAAGGAGGAGTGCTAGGCAGAGACGGGCTCCTCCTAACGAAGAGAGGGAAGAGCATCTTCGCAAGCAGGCTGGCTAACCTAGTGAGGAGGGCTTTAAACTAGGTTCACCAGAAAAGGCGACCAAAGCCCTGAGGTAAGTGGGGAAGTGGGATACTGGGAGGAGGCATGAGCAGGAGCGCGTGAGAGGGGAGGGCTCCTGCCTCATACTGAGAAAGAGGCACAATCAGCAGGTTACCTCAAGTGCCTATATACAAATGCACGAAGCCTGGGAAACAAGCAGGGAGAACTGGAAGGCCTGGCACAGTCAAGGAATTACAATGTGATTGGAATAACAGAGACTTGGTGGGATAACTCACATGACTGGAGTACTGTCATGAATGGGTATAAGCTGTTCAGGAAGGACAGGCAGGGCAGAAAAGGTGGGGGGGGGAGTTGCACTGTATGTAAGAGAGCAGTATGACTGCTCAGAGCTCAAGTATGAAACTGCAGAAAAACCTGAGAGTCTCTGGATTAAGTTTAGAAGTGTAAGCAACAAGGGTGATGTTGTGGTGGGAGTCTACTATAGACGACCAGACCAGGGGGATGAGGTGGACGAAGCTTTCTTCCGGCAACTCGCAGAAGTTACTAGATCGCAGGCTGTGGTTCTCATGGGAGACTTCAATCACCCTGATATCTGCTGGGAGAGCAATACAGCAGTGCACAAGCAATCCAGGAAGTTTTTGAAAAACATACAGGACAATTTCCTGGTGCAAGTGCTGGAGGAACCAATTAGGGGCAGAGCTCTTCTAGACCTGCTGCTCAGAAACCGGGAAAAATTAGTAGGGAAAGCAAAAGTGGATGGGAACCTGGGAGGCAGTGACCATGAAATGGTCGAGCTCAGGATCCTAACACAAGGAAGAAAGGAGCGCAGCAGAATACAGACCCTGGACTTCAGAAAAGCAGACTTTGACTCCCTCAGGAAACTGATGGGCAAGATCCCCTGGGAGAATAACATGAGGGGGAAAGGAGTCCAGGAGAGATGGCTGTATTTTAAAGAATCCTTATTGAGGTTACAGGGACAAACCATCCCAATGTGTAGAAAGAATAGTAAATATGGCAGGCGACCAGCTTGACTTCACAGTGAAATCCTTGCTGCTCTTAAATACAAAAAAAAGCTTACAAGAAGTGGAAGTTTGGACAAATGAACAGGGATCAGTATAAAAATATTGCTCGGGCTTGCAGGAGTGAAATCAGGAAGGCCAAATCACACTTGGAGTTGCAGCTAGCAAGAGATGTTAAGAGTAACAAGAAGGGTTTCTTCAGGTATGTTAGCAACAAGAAGAAAGTCAAGGAAAGTGTGGGCCCCTTACTGAATGAGGGAGGCAACCTAGTGACATAGGATGTGGAAAAAGCTAATGTACTCAATGCTTTTTTTGCCTCTGTCTTCACGAACAAGGTCAGCTCCCAGACTGCTGCACTGGGCAGCACAGCATGGGGAGAAGGTGACCAGTCCTCTGTGGAGAAAGAAGTGGTTCGGGACTATTTAGAAAAGCTGGACGAGGAGAAGTCCATGGGGCCGAATGCCCTGCATCCGAGAGTGCTAAAGGAGTTGGTGGATGTGATTGCAGAGCCATTGGCCATTATCTTTGAAAACTCATGGCGATCGGGGGAAGTCCCGGAAGACTGGAAAAAGGCTAATGTAGTGCCCATCTTTAAAAAAGGGAAGAAGGAGGATCCTGAGAACTACAGGCCAGTCAGCCTCACCTCAGTCCCTGGAAAAATCATGGAGCAGGTCCTCAAAGAATCAATTCTGAAGCACTTAGAGGAGAGGAAAGTGATCAGGAACAGTCAGCATAGATTCACCAAGGGCAAGTCATGCCTGACTAATCTAATTGCCTTCTATGACGAGATAACTGGCTCTGTGGATGAAGGGAAAGCAGTAGACCTGTTGTTCCTTGACTTTAGCAAAGCTTTTGACACGGTCTCCCACAGTATTCTTGCCAGCAAGTTAAAGAAGTATGGGCTGGATGAATGGACTATAAGGTGGATAGAAAGCTGGCTAGATTGTCAGGCTCAACGGGTAGTGATCAATGGCTCCATGTCTAGTTGGCAGCCGGTATCAAGTGGAGTGCCCCAGGGGTCGGTCCTGGGGCCGGTTTTGTTCAATATCTACATAAATGATTTGAAGGATGGTGTGGATTGCACTCTCAGCAAGTTTGCAGATGACACTAAACTGGGAGGAGAGGTAGATATGCTGGAGGGTAGGGATAGGATACAGCGGGACCTAGACAAATTGGAGGATTGGGCCAAAAGAAATCTGATGAGGTTCAACAAGGATAAGTGCAGAGTCCTGCACTTAGGATGGAAGAATCCCATGCAACGCTACAGACTAAGGACCGAATGGCTAGGCAGCAGTCCTGCAGAAAAGGAACTAGGGGGTTACAGTGGACGAGAAGCTGGATATGAGTCAACAGTGTGCCCTTGTTGCCAAGAAGGCCAATGGCATTTTGGGATGTATAAGTAGGGGCATTGCCAGCAGATCGAGGGACGTGATTGTTCCCCTCTATTCAACATTGGTGAGGCCTCATCTGGAGTACTGTGTCCAGTTTTGGGCCCCACACTACAAGAAGGATGTGGAAAAATTGGAAAGAGTCCAGCGGAGGGCAACAAAAATGATTAGGGGACTGGAACACATGACTTATGAGGAGAGGCTGAGGGAACTGGGGATGTTTAGTCTTCAGAAGAGAAGAATGAAGGGGTATTTGATAGCTGCTTTCAACTACCTGAAAGGGGGTTCCAAAGAGGATGGCTCTAGACTGTTCTCAGTGGTAGCAGATGACAGAACAAGGAGTAATGGTCTCAAGTTGCAGTGGGGGAGGTTTAGGTTGGATATTAGGAAAATCTTTTTCACTAGGAGGGTGGTGAAACACTGGAATGCGTTACCTAGGGAGTGGTGGAATCTCCTTCCCCAGAAGTTTTTAAAGTCAGGCTTGACAAAGCCCTGGCTGGGATGATTTAGTTGGAGATTGATCCTGCTTTGAGCAGGGGGTTGGACTAGATGACCTCTTGAGGTCCCTTTCAACCCTGATATTCTATGATTCTTTGATTCTATAATATTTAGAGCTGGTGGGAAAAAAAGAAGTATATTTAACAAAATAAAACCTTTTTGTTTCAAATTTTCCATTTTTTAAAATTCTGAAATGTATTTTTTCCAATAAATGTTCTTTTTAATGGAGATAAAAAAAATCACTCACTTTTTAATTTTCTACCTGAAAAAAGGTGGGAGAAAATGTTAAAAATTATTTTCCCTAAACAAATTTTTAAAAAAATCCCCAAATTACAAATTTTTGAACAAAAAAGTTGGTCAAAATGATTTTTAACAAATAATAATTTTGTTCAAAAAGGCATTTCCACCAAAAACATTTTGTGATAATTTTTCAGCTATCTTTAGAGCTAGGGTTTAATAATATCAGCAACCATGGATTATATATCAGCTTTCATAAAAAGATCTCAAACTTTACCACCTGGCTACAAACTACATAAACATACTTACAGAAGTCATGGGTATTTGACACTTTGTTGCTGTAGAATGTTGATATTTACCCTCATATTCATGTCTGTAGAGTCCAATTTATGACTTACACTTTCTGCCACAAATTGGGCAGATAGACTGCTGCTGCCAATATATTGGACATCACTGCTTTTGCAGATGTAGTTGTTATTTTGTGTTGTGGTCAATCCAATTATTTCCCATACAGCCTTCTGTTGCAAACGGGACCGATTGAAATCTACAGCTGTCAATGCTTTGTCAAATAGCTATACCTTGTTTCTTAGAGGATCTTTAAGATGTATTCTTTGTTCATCTGAATGTTGTCATTTTTCATTACCTGAGTCAATTGCTTGGACATATGCTAATCTAGTCATGGAATATGATTGTTTCCTCTGAGCTGCATCGTCAATGGCACTGCCTCAGACAGAAAAACAAAATAAAAAATTAAAAAATCCAGCAGGCTCCAGTAGAATATTGTTGGTTGTTTTATCTCATTCTGACCGACTGCAGAACTCAAGCAGTATGGATGCTTTCTAACACTTTAATTTAACACTGGTGGCAGGCCCAAATGTCAACACCATGCTATAGGGTAGAAAGCAATACTGCACCATACAGTTTGATCTTTGTTCTAAAGCAAAGAGAGATTTGCTTCCAGACACTCAGGTGATGGATGATTAATGCAGATTTAGCTTGCTGGTTACAAGACTGCAGCCTCCTCTATTAGACAACTGTTAGTGAGAACACTTGCAAGGCAGCTAAGTTCTCCCCCCTCACACACACACACTGCCCCCCCCAGTTTTTCCAGCTTCAATATTGATATCAGTGTTTGTTTCCACATATTGTTTGTTTAGCACTGGTTGATACATAATCTCAATCTTTGGAATGTGAACTAGCTAGCCAAAGTTTACAGATGCAACTAAAAAATGAAATGTCATTGTCTGCAGGTCTTGCTCTGAGTAGGCTAAAAGCATACAGTCATCCTCAATTGTTCTCTAACTAGGTATTCTGACACCTTTGTTGATGCACACAAATAAGGTAGATTGAAGTGTTTGCCTGAAAAATCTAATAGTATCTCTTTAATTTAGGTCATGAGTTGCTTCATTTAAATTGCTACAAAGAAAAGTCAGAATAGTGCTGGGACAATAATGCATTCCAGCTTAATAACACCCACAGTGCTGAAAGGGTCAGTTATTCTGTCAATACAGACTCATCAGTTCACAGAGGTTATCAGAGAAATTGTCCAGATTCACACTGTTTACAGTGGCTCATAACCATGAGTGACTACCGATGAAGTGAGCTGTAGATCACGAAAGCTTATGCTCAAATAAATTGGATAGTCTCTAAGGTGCCACAAGTACTCCTTTTCTTTTTGTGAATACAGACTAACCCGGCTGCTACTCTGAAACCTACCTTAGGGCAGACTGTCAAAAATAGGGCAGACACCCCCCAGACTGGTGGTGTGTTCTATAATTAGATTTCACTAAGCCAGCAACAAATATGAATGCCTAGATCACTGTAACAGTCTTACCATAAAGTCACAGACAGTCCCCTTGGACACTTCAGTCTATCTAGCCACCCAGACAAACTGGACTTCATGACAAATGGTCACTTACATCAAAAATCACATAATATTCAGGTTGCATCCTGTCCCAGAAGACCAATCACTTACCCAGATCAATTGGTACCCAACACCTTACATCAAAGACAATGCCTGTAGCCAATCTGTAATAAATTATATAAAGGTTTATGAACTAGGAAAAAGGAATAAGAGGGTTATCTACAAGTAAAGCAAGCAAACCTATACAAACAAATGAGTTACCATCTAACTCCACAGAGTGACAGAGTTGTGGTGATCTGTCAATTCAAAGTGTCTTTCAGGGAAGACCCAGGAGGCAGCCCCTGGGGATCTCTGGCTTCAGTTTAGTCTCTGACCCTGTGAGACAGGGTCTGCTTACCCCACATTAGCCCAGACAGGGTTAAGCCCATATTATTGACAACGGAAGTCCCGCCTCCCTGGCGGGACTGGGCAGGCTCCAAATGCTCTAGCAGTATAAAGGGAGTAAACCCAGCTCATTTGGGGTGGGCAGCCGCAGGGGAAGGACCTGTCTGGGAAGCTCCTGCAGAGGGCCGGCCACAGCCCCTGACTGCACTGGGAATCAGAGCCTCCCTGGGCCCACTTGAACCCCAGCGACTGGAGGAGCCAAAGGAGGAGGCCGGTCCAACTGTCCACGGAGAATCCGAAGGCGCATGGGAGACCCCAGCGCAGAGACTGGTAGGAAGTGACCCAGGAAGGGTGACGGAGTTGTGGCTCCCACCCGGGAAACCTCAGCGTGTTTTGGTAGGACCCCCCGCTGAGTCAGTGGCAAAGTGCTACTCCACTGTTAGGGCCCTAGGTTGGGGCCTGGTGGAGTAAGGTGGGCTCGGGCCCCACTACTGGGGCTGCCACACCCCTTGATGGGTGCTCCACCCCCATTGAACTTGGGCCATTAGGCCGCTCTGCCCTGCACCTAACGGCCGCTCCATAGACTTTGGCTGCTAGGCCATGCTGCCCTGACCCTAGGAGCGTAAACCATCACACCCTGTCAGAGTTCAAATAGCTAAAAAGAGAAAATGTTCCTGTCACTTTGTCCTTCATTCAGCTTCCAAGTCCACAGGAGGAACTTCCTTGCATGTAGCATTTCCCAAGTGGGATAGGACCATTAACCAATCCTTTGTATTGTGATATTCCTGGTTGGCCCATGTGATTTTGAATGTCCTTCTGGATCCGCAGGGAGGATGATTCCAGTGCCTGGGTTCACAAGTTCAGAGCAAACAGTTTCAAAGTTAAAAGCAAAACTTATATATTTTCTTACAGTATGAACTACAGACATTACAAGTGAGATTAATGCATGCAGCAACAAACAAGCATTTCACAGAGTCTAAACACTAAATAAATGTTTAGAAAACAAATACCTCTTTTGCGGAAAGCTAACATACAGGTGAACTGGTCTGTTCTCCATCTATGAGTGTGTTAGCTCTTAGCTAATGCCTGCAATTTGTGGAAGAGCTGACATCTGGTCTGCCAGCATCACAAAATATTCTCAGGTGCTTCTATAGACAAGGTATATAACTGTATAATAATAATACTTTGCAATTCTCCATGCCACTTTATTTATATCTGTAAAAGAACCTTAAAAGTCCCAGTCTTCAAAGCAATAAGTAATCCTCACAATACCTTTCAGAGGTAAGCATAAGATTTAAAGAAGCCACTTCACCCACCTCTAGGGTGAAACACAGCAAATACTTAACAGCAGACATTACGAGAAAGGGTAAAGAACAATACGATATGCAACATGCAACTGAAATTTCATGAGGAAGCTAAATATGAAGAATGTGAGACAAAATTTGTCGTACTTTGGTTTAATCTGAAAGTCAAGAGCCCTCAACAGTAAATTGATGCATGGGTCAGTCCTGACTCAGGAGAAGTATTGTCATCTAATAAATACCCAATATCACATCCGGCTGTCTTTGTAGGCCTGGCCTGATCTACTTGATTTGAGTTGTGATGAGTCCACTATATGTCTTTTATAGTCCGTATATTTGAATTTACTGTTTTCCCAATGGTGTTGTACAATGTCAAGTGGTTTGAGAGAAGCTGGCAAGATTGTCTCTGGCTTCATGTTTTTTTTATCACCTGAATTATGTTGTGAACTTTACAAGGTTTGATGTTCACTGTGGAACATAAAAGGACCCCAAAGCAGCCAAATCATCCATATTTCCTAGGTCTTCAAAATTGGCCTGGAACTCTCCCTGAAATAAGCTTCTTGTGAAATTTTTGGTACTCCACCTTTCTGACGGGGTAGGATATACAGGAAGAGAGGCTGTTTTGGAGTATTTTGACACTTCCAGTTATAACCAGGACATGTAACAATATGCAAAAGTGGAATGGGCTAAAATCCTGAATTTATTTTAATATATTTCTGTTTGTCATGCATTGTTACATATTCGTATTGTGTGAAACTAAATGTCTGTGGTACAATGGGTGTTTTATATTACATAAACATAAACTACACGTTTACACACAAATACGCACACAGGTACTAGCATTCCAAGTGACCGCATAATCACATGACATATCCTCTGCCACCCCTCCCTGTGTTACATTTTATCTGTTCCCATTTCAATTTAGACTGTGGCAGGAAATCTATCTTTATCTGTACCATAAAATGCTATGCACATTTGTGGTGTGATAAGTAATGTTATACATAAAATATACACATCTTCTCCACATGCAGAAGCAGAGGGATCAGTGTGAGCTTTTATTTAACGGATCCCTTCTTTCAAACAAGGTCACATACTACTAATACAAAATGTTGTTAGTTGGAGAGAGCACAATAGTCAGTTGGCATTTTGATGTGTCCTTGTCACTTACCCACATTTTTTGATACTTATGTGTTATTAACAGTTTTCTGAAGGGAAAGAGAGAGGGAACAACATGAAAAAGCTAAACCAGAGATATCACTTTGTGGGTAGAGAGATGAATGTTGTGATGAGAGAGGTTAGATATAAAGAGATCCGGCAGACAGATTAGGAGGTCACAGGGGGCAAATTCTTAACTAAATTCATTCTTTCTCAAACCAAGGGCATGATTATGATCTCTCTGCAACATTGGTATAAGTTAAGCATAAATGAGAAAAGAATCCAGTCCACTGAAGTTAAATTACTCCTCATTTACATTGGTGTGAGATTAAAATCATGCCCTTATCCTGTCTAGCGGAGGTGATAAACCGTGTCCTTCACAAACACATTTTTCACATAGAAGTTTCATAATCTTGTTTCGTGTTCATTTTGTTCTGAAATGCTAAATAATCAGGAAGTATATATCATGGATGCAGGTTAACCTACTGTATCCACTGCTAAATATTGCTTGAGTTTCTTTACTCGGCAAGGTTTAAGTGTCTTGCTAATTTGCTCCTGTGTGCATACAGTACAATTGCTGTCAGGAATAACTGCGAAGCTGCTAATTATGGAATCTAAAAATTGCTGTTACGTAGTTAATTGGAAAGTATTTATCTTAATACATTTAAATTATAAATAGCCCAAATGAAACAAAACTCCTTAAGAACAATAATTTAAATAATTAAAAATCCAGCTTTATACATGAGGGGAAAGGATTGAGGCAACATTTTATGAGAAAAAATGGGCAAGAAGATCTAAAATAGAAACCTACCTGACATATGGTGGAACTAATGAAATAGCTGAAGAAATCGATTAATGTGAGTTACTTTACCACCACACAGAGCTAAATTTTGAAACATAAGTACCTTAATTTAGGCTTCAAAATCTATATACAGATATGTAAATGCTGGCTGACATGCCTAAATATGGATTTATGAGTCCAGTTGTAGGTTTGATACACGTTTGAAATTTGGTCCTCAGAATGTCTTGTTGGTATGAACACAGGAGAGACAGAGATGCTTTAGAAATGTGCTAGAGTTCCTAATCCAGTTCCTCTAAAATTCAGCAGAACTCACCATCCTTGGTTTATTCCCTCATAATCTTTAATTAATCTGACCTTCTCTGTGTGGGTTTTTTTCTTTTCTTTTTTAGTGAATGATGCCTAGCTTATTAAATAGCTCTACAACTACAATCACAAGAGCTATACCTAAATATAAAATCACAGTCATGTCCCTAACATTGGTCTGTCAACCCACAGGAAATGGAAATAGAATAGAAATGTACGGCTAGAATGGCATTTGAGCGGCCTCGTCCAGACCCCTGCATTGCAGCATCCAGTAAACTTAAATCATCCCTGACAGGAGTTTGTCTAGCCCATTCTTAAAAACCTACAGTGCCTGGGATTCTGCAACCTCCTTTGGAAACTGTGACCCTAAGTGCACCCCAATGCCAGTGGGCACACAGTTATCATGATATATACCAAAAGGTGGCATGTAAATATCACTGAAATTAATAAGTTATGGATCATTAATATCTTTGTGTGATGTATGTAAGGTAGGCCCACAAAGGACTTAATAGCTATGTGCCAGAAATATGTTCTTAAAATGGATTTGGTAAGCAGTACCTAATCCAAACCTGGATTAAGAAATGTGGCAAAGAAATGTGGTTCTGCCAGCTTCAACTTGCCATCTTAGCATCCTTCGCCTAAAGAGACAAAGAAGCCAAACACTTTGAGCTTTGTGAAGGATTCTGGCCAAAGAGTCTGCTCAGCCATGCTGGAAAAGAGATTTGGAGAGAAACACTTCTTTGAACAAGAGACTCTAGTTTAAATCAAGTTTTAGAAGGCTATGTCTACACTACGGAATTAGATCGAATTTATAGAAGTCGCTTTTTAGAAATTAATTTTATAAAGTTGATTGTGAGTGTCCCCTCTTAAGACCATTAACTCGGCGGAGTGCATCCACAGTTCCGAGGCTAGCATTGACTTCCAGACTGTTGCATTGTGGGTAGCTACCCAACAGTTCCCGCAGTCTCCGCAGCCCATTGGAATTCTGGGTTGAGATCCCAATGCCTGATGGGGCAAAACACATTGTTGCGGATGGTTCTGCGTACATGTTGTCAGGCCCCCCACCCCCCCTCCATGAAAACAACGGCAGACAATCATTTCACGCCTTTTTTCCTGGGTTACCCATGCAGATGCCATACCACGGTAAGCATGGAGCCCGCTCAGCTACCGTCACCGTACGTCTGGGTGCTGGCAGATGTGGGACTGCATTGCTACACAGCAGCAGCTCATTGCCTTGTGGCAGCAGATGGTGCATTACGACTGGTAGCCGTCCTCGTCATCTCCTGGGTGCTCTTGTCGGGCCTCAGTGAGGCCTGTCAGGGGCACCTGGACATAAATGGGAATGACTCAGGTCATTCTCTTCTTTAAGTTTTGTCTAATGGAGATTGAGTCCTGCCTGGAATATTGGCAGAGGGAGAGCTCAGTGGTTTGAGCGTTGGCCTGCTAAACCCAGGGTTGTGAGCTCCATCCTTGAGGGGGTCAGTCAGCTCTCCCAGCCAGCAGCACCGCAAGCATCCAGGAGATGATGAAAGCTAGTAGTTGTACTGCACTGTCTGCTGCCAGCCTATCCCTTGCTTACCCCCTCCCTCCATCAAAGCAGTGGCCGACAATCATTTCATGCCTTTTTCTGTGTGGGCGCCATATTGCTGTCAGCATTGTCATCCACCCACCGCTTCCACTGCCACTGTGCTCTCCTGCAGACGCCATACCACAGCAAGCATGGAGCCCGCTCAGATCACCGCAGCAATTATGTCCATTCTGAACACCATGCGCATTATCCAGCAGTATATGCAGAACCAGAACCTGCAAAAGCAGGAGAGTAGGCAACGGCAGCGCGGTGAGGAGAGTGATGAGGACATGGACACAGACTTCTCTCAAAGTACGGGCCCCAGCAATGTGGACATCATGGTGGTAATGGGGCAGGTTCATGCCATGGAATGCAGATTCTGGGCCCGGGAAACAAGCACAGACTGGTGGGACCGCATAGTGTTGCAGGTCTGGGACGATTCCCAATGGCTGCGAAACTTTTTCATGCGTAAGGGCACTTTCATGGAACTTTGTGACTTGCTTTCCCCTGCCCTGAAGAGCCAGAATACCAAGTTGAGAGCAGCCCTCACAGTTCACAAGTGAGTGGCAATAGCCCTGTGGAAGCTTGCAATGCCAGACAGCTACCAGTCAGTCGGGAATCAATTTGGAGTGGGCAAATCTACTGTGGGGCCTGCTGTGATCCAAGTAGCCAATGCAATCACTGAGCTGCTGCTATCAAGGGTAGTTACTTTGGGAAATGTGCAGGTCACAGTGGATGGCTTTGCTTCAATGGGATTCCTTAACTGTGGTGGGGCCATAGACGGAACCCATATCCCTATCTTGGGACCAGACCACCAAGGCAGCCAGTACATAAACCGCAAGGGGTACTTTTCAATGGTGGTGCAAGCACTGGTGGATCACAAGGGATGTTTCACCAGCATCAACGTGGGATGGCCAGGAAAGGTACATGATGCTCACATCTTCAGGAACTCTGGTCTGTTTCAAAAGCTGCAGGAAAGGACTTTCTTCCCACACCAGAAAATAACTGTTGGGGATGTTGAAATGCTTATAATTATCCTTGGGGCCCCAGCCTACCCCTTAATGCCTTGGCTCATGAAGCCATACACAGGCAGCCTGGACAGTAGTCAGGAGCTGTTCAACTATAGGCTGAGCAAGTGCAGAATGGTGGTAGAATGTGCATTTGGACGTTTAAAAGAGCCCTGGCGCATTTTACTGACTCAGACCCCAGCGAAACCAATATTCCCATTGTTATTACTGTTTGTTGTGCGCTCCACAATATCTGTGAGAGTAAGGGGGAGAAGTTTATGGTGGGGTGGGAGGTTGAGGCAAATCGTCTGGCTGCTGATTACACGCAGCCAGACACCAGGGCGCATCATGTCTGGGAAGAGTACAGGAGAGCACGGTGCGCATCAGAGAAGCTTTGAAAACCAGTTTCATGACTGGCCTAGCTATGGTGTGAAAGTTCTGTTTGTTTCTCCTTGATGAAACCCCCCACCCCTGGGTTCACTCTACTTCCCTGTAAGCTAATCACCCTCCCCTCCCCTTTGATCACTGCTTGCAGAGGCAATAAAGTCATTGTTGCTTCAAATTCATGCATTCTTTATTAATTCATCACACAAATAGGGGGTTAACTGTCAATGTAGCCCGGGAGGGGTGGGGAGGAGGGAAGGACAAGGCCACACTGCACTTTAAAACTTATTGAATGTCAGCTTTCTGTTGCTTGCGCAGTCCTCTGGGGTGGAGTGGTTGGGTGCCCGGAGGGTCCCCCTCCTCCCCCCGCGTTCTTGGGTGTCTGGGTGAGGAGGCTATGGAACTTGGGGAGGAGGGCGGTTGGTTACACAGGGGCTGTAGCAGTGATCTGTGCTCATGCTGCCTTTCCTGTACCTCAACCATATGCCAGAGCATATCAGTTTGATCCTTCAGTAGCCTCAGCATTGACTCCTGCCTTCTGTCAGCAAGCTGATGCCACCTATCATCTTCAACCCACCACCTGTCCTCGCATTCATATTGTGCTTCCCTGGACTCTAACATTGTTTGCCTCCATGCATTCTGTTGGGGTCTTTCAGTGTGAGAGGACTGCATGAGCTCATGAAAGAGAACATTTCATCATGAGTGCTTTTTTTTGCCTTCTAATCTTCGCTAGCCTCTGGGAAGGAGATGATAGTGTGAGCGCAGAACCATTTGCAGCTGTGGGAGGAAAATAAAAAGGGAGAGTAGTAGTTAAAAGACACATTTAGAGAACAATGGGTAGACTCTTTCAGGGTGAACCTTGCTGTTAACATTACATAGCACATGTGCATTCGGTACAAGGTCGCACTTTGCCTCTTATATTGAGGGTCTGCTGGTTTGGTGTGAGAGATCACACACGCAGGGCCAGCGGGCCACATAATTTGGCTTGCAGGCAGCCATGGTAAGCCACAATCTTTTGGCTTCTTTAGCCTTCATAACATGTGGGAATGGTTTCAAACAGTAGTGCCCTCATTTCCCATACCAAACAGCCTTTGGGCTGGCCATTTAAAATGGGCTGGCAATTTAAAAGGAGGGGCTGCAGTTTTCAGGTTAACATGCAGCACAAACCCAACTACCCCCCCCCACACACACACACTCACACCCACCCAATTCTCTGGGATGATCGGTTCACCCATCCCCCCACCGCGTGGCTAACAGCGGGGAAGTTTTCTGTTAAGCCACAGGCAAACAGCCCAGCAGGAACGGTCACCTCTGAATGTCCCCTTAATAAAAGTACCCTATTTCAACCAGGTTTCAGAATAGCAGCTGTGTTAGTCTGTATTCGCAAAAAGAAAAGGAGGACTTGTGGCACCTTAGAGACTAACAAATTGACCATGAATGTGATATGGCCGTGAAAAAAGCTAATGTGGTCTTGGGATGCATCAGGCGAGGTATTTCCAGTAGAGATAAGGAGGATTTAGTACCATTATACAAGGCACTGGTGAGACCTCACCTGGAATACTGTGTGCAGTTCTCGTGTCCCATGTTTAAGAAGGATGAATTCAAACTGGAACAGGTACAGAAAAGGGCTACTAGGATGATCCGAGGAATGGAAAACTTGTCTTATGAAAGGAGACTCAAGGAACTTGGCTTGTTTAGCTTAACTAAAAGAAAGTTGAGGGGAGATATGATTGCTCTCTATAAGTATATCAGAGGGATAAATACCAGAGAGGGAGGAATTATTTAAGCTCAGTACCAATGTGGACACAAGAACAAATGGATATAAACTGGTCATTGGGAAGTTTAGACTTGAAATTAGACGAAGATCTCTAACCATCAGAGGAGTGAAGTTTTGGAATAGCCTTCCAAGGGAAGCAGTGGGGGCAAAAGATCTATCTGGCTTTAAGATTAAACTCGATAAGTTTGTGGAGGAGATGGTATGATGGGATAACATAATTTTGGTAATTAATTGATCTTTAAATATTCATGGTAAATAGGCCTAATGGCCTGTGATGGGATGTTAGATGGGGTAGGATCTGAGTTACTACAAAAAATTCTTTCCTGGGTATCTGGCTGATGAATCTTGCCCATATGCTCAAGGTTTAGCTGATCGCCATATTTGGGGTCGGGAAGGAATTTTCCTCCAGGGCAGATTGGAGGAGGCCCTGGAGATTTTTCACCTTCCTCTGTAGCATGGGGCATGGGTCACTTGCTGGAGGATTCTCTGCTCCTTGAAGTCTTTAAACCACCATTTGAGGACTTCAATAGCTCAGACATAGGTGAGAGGTTTTTCGCAGGAGTGGATGGGTGAAATTCTGTGGCCTGCGTTGTGCAGGAGGTCAGACTAGATGATCATAATGGTCCCTTCTGACCTTATTATCTATGAATCTATGAATGATATCACTCTCCTGAAGATAACACAGAGCGATAAAGAACGGATGTTGCTTGAATGCCAGCAAACACCGGGACCATACGCTACCATGCTTTGTTATGCAATGACTTCAGACTACGTGCTACTGGCTTGGTGTGGTAGTGTCCTACCATGGAGGATGGAATAAAGCTGCCCTCCCCAGACACCTTTTGCAAAGGCTTTGGGAGTACATCCAGGAGAGCTTTATGGAGATGTCCCTGGAGATTTCCGCTCCATCCCCAGACACTTTAACAGACTTCTCCAGTAGCTGTACTGGCTGCAAATTAATCATTAAACACGCTTGCTTTTAAACCATGTATTATATTTACAAAGGTACATTCACCAGAGGTGCCTTCTCTGCCTGTTGGAGCCCGGGAGCCCACCTGGGGTAGGTTCGGGGGGTACTGGCTCCAGGTCCAGGGTGAGAAACAGTTCCTGGCTCTCAGGGAAAATGGTTTCTCCGCTTGCTTGCTGTGCGCTATTTTCAACCTCCTCCTCCTCATCTTCCTCATCCCCAAAATGTGCATCTGTGTTGCGTGATAATCCGTTGATGGAGTCAAAGTACAGGGGTGGGGTAGTGGTGGCTGCACCCCCGAGAATGGCATGCAGCTCATCATAGAAGCAGCGTGTCTGGGGCTCTGACCCCAAGCGGCTGTTTGCCTCTCTGGTTTTTTGGTAGGCTTGCCTGAGCACCTTAAGTTTCATGCGGCACTGCTGCGGGTCCCTGTTATAGCCTCCATCCTTCCTGCCCTTGGAGATTTTTTTCAAATGTTTGGGCATTTCATCTTTTGGAATGGAGTTCTGATAGCATGGATTCGTCTCCCCACACAGCGATCAGATCCTGTACCTCCTGTTCGGTCCATGCTGGAGCTCTTTTGCGATTCTGGGACTCCATCATGGTCACCTCTGCTGATGAGATCTGCACTCACCTGCAGCTTGCCACACTGGCCAAACAGGAAATGAGATTCAAAAGTTTGCGGGTCTTTTCCTGTCTACCTGGCCAGTGTAACTGAGTTGAGAATTCTATCCAGAGCGGTCACAATGGAGCACTCTGGGATAACCCCTGGAGGCCAATACCATCTAATTGTGACCACACTACCTCAAATTTGACCCGGCAAGGTCGATTTCAACACTAATCCCCTCGTCGGAGGAGGAGTACAGAAATCGATTTTAAGAGCCCTTTAAGTCTAAGTAAATGGCTTCGTTGTATGGATGGGAGCTGGGTTAAATCAATCTAACGCTACTAAATTCGACCTAAACTTGTAGTGTAGACCAGGGCTTAGAAATGTTTTTATACTTTTGTTTGTTGGTAGCCCTTGCTATCTTTTATTTCTTATACTTGGAATCAGTTAATCCTATGACTTTTCATTTACTTTTACTATACACCAATTCAGTGCTTGATTAAACTAGAGTGTAAGTTAAGGTAATGAGCTGCTTTAAGGGAGCTGTGAATTTAATCATTACTGGAAGTGTTAAGTGACAGGGTTGGACACTACTGGACAGATGGTTTGGAGGAAGTGTGGGACTGGAAGGTTGTTGGAGGTCACTCTGCAAGAAGTAACCCATGCTTGTGGAGGCTATTGTGTTGTGAGCATGCTGCTGCTGTCAGGGATCTGAACCAAGGCAGCACAGCACAGAGACACCCAGGATTACAGGCCAGGAGGATACACAACAACTTATGGTCTGAGATGAACTCCAAAGCATCATGGAAGCCTATTCCAGTGCTTAACTATCCTTATAGTTAGAAAGTTTTTCCTATTATCTAGCCCAAATCTCCCTTGCTGAAGATTAAGCCCATTACTTCTTGCCCTATTTTCAGTGAACATGGAGAGCAATTGATCACAGTACTCTTAATAACAGCCCTTAACATTTTGAAAACTATTATAAAGGCCCCCTAATAGCAGTCTTTTATCAAGACCAAATGTGCCCAGTTTTTAAACTTGTTGTTGTTGTTCTCCTCTGGATTCTCTCCAGTTTGTCTGCATCTTTCTTGAAGTGTAGCAACCAGAACTGGACACAGTACTCCAGCTTTGGCCTCATAGGGGACAGTTACCTTCCATGTCTTACATACGACAGTCTTGTTAATACATCCCAGAAATATTTTAAGTCTGTTTTGCAACTGCATCACATTGTTTACTCATATTTAATTTGTCATCTACCGTAGCTCCCAGATACTTTTCAGCAGTACTACAACTCTAGGCTGTTATTCCCCATTTTGTAGTTTTGCATTTGACTCTTCCTTCCTATGTGTAGTACTTTACACATCTCTATGGAATTTCATCTTGTTGATTTCAGACCAGTTCTCTAATTTGCCAAAGTTGTTTTGAATTCTAATCCTGTCCTCCAAAGTGCTTGCAAGCCCTCAGAGCTTGGCGTTGTCCACAAATTTTATAAGCATACTCTTCACACCATTATCCAGTTCATTAATGAAAATATTGAATAGTACTGGACTCAGGACAGACCCCAGTGAGACCCCACCAGATATGTTCTCCCAGTTTGAAAATGAACCATTGATAACTACTCTGAGTATGGTCTTTCAAACAGTTTTGCAACAAGAAAAGAAGTACTTGTGGCACCTTAGAGACTAACCAATTTATTTGAGCATAAGCTTTCGTGAGCTACAGCTCACTTCATCGGATGCATACTGTGGAAACTGCAGAAGACATTATATACACGGAGACCATGAAACAATACCTCCTCCCACCCCACTCTCCTGCTGGTAATAGCTTATCTAAAGTGATCACTCTCCTTACAATGTGTATGATAATCAAGTTGGGCCATTTCCAACACAAATCCAGGTTTTCTCACCCTCCGCCCCCTACACACAAACTCACTCTCCTGCTGGTAATAGCCCATCCAAAGTGACCACTCTCCTTACAATGTGCATGATAATCAAGGTGGGCCATTTCCAGCACAAATCCAGGTTTTCTCAAACCCCCCCCCCCACCAACTCACTCTCCTGCTGGTAATAGCTTATCCAAAGTGACCACTCTCCCTACAATGTGTATGATAATCAAGGTGGGCCATTTCCAGCATAAATCCAAGTTTAACCAGAATGTCTGGGGAGGGGGGATATTTCCCCTTGTTTTTTCCTACCCCCCCACCCCAGACATTCTGGTTAAACTTGGATTTATGCTGGAAATGGCCCACCTTGATTATCATACACATTGTAGGGAGAGTGGTCACTTTGGATAAGCTATTACCAGCAGGAGAGTGAGTTTGTGTGTGTGTGTGTGTGTTTGGGGGGCGGGGTGAGAAAACCTGGATTTGTGCTGGAAATGGCCCACCTTGATTTTCATACACATTGTAAGGAGAGTGGTCACTTTGGATAAGCTATTACCAGCAGGAGAGTGAGTTTGTGTGTGTGGTTTTTTGGAGGGGGGGGGGTAAGAACCTGGATTTGTGCTGGAAATGGCCCACCTTGATTATCATACACATTGTAAGGAGAGTGATCACTTTAGATAAGCTATTACCAGCAGGAGAGTGGGGTGGGAGGAGGTATATATGGTCTCTGTGTATATAATGTCTTCTGCAGTTTCCACAGTATGCATCCGATGAAGTGAGCTGTAGCTCACGAAAGTTTATGCTCAAATAAATTGGTTAGTCTCTAAGGTGCCACAAGTACTCCTTTTCTTTTTGCGAATACAGACTAATACGGCTGTTACTCTGAAACCAGTTTTGCACCAGTAATTTAATCTAGGACACATTTTCCTAATTTGCTTATGAGAATGTCTTGTGGAACTATCAAAAGCCTTACTAAAATTAAGATATGTTTACCTCACCCATCCTTCATGAGTTCTCAAAGATAATTAATTGCTAATGGTTCTGGAATTCCTTCAAGTAGCTACTTAAGCACCCTACGATGAATCTTATCAGGACCTGCCGACTGGAATACATCTATCTTATCTAAATATTCTTCCACTTGTTTTTTCCTATTTTTAGCATGCATTCCTTCCCTCTTGTTTTTAATATTAATTATGTTGAGTGTCTGGTCACCATTAACCTTTATAATGAAAACTAAATCAAAATAGGCATTAAACACTTCAGCTATCTTGATGACATCAGTTATTAGCTCTCTTTCTGAGCTAAGTAGATGATTTACTTTCCTTCATATTTCTATTGCATTTATAGAACTCCCTAATGCATTTATAGAATTTATTGTTGTCTTTTATATCTCTTGCAAGAAGTAACTTATTTAGTGCCAATCCTTTCTGGTTTTGCCCCTACATTCTTGTGCTATTCTTTTGTATTCATCCTTAACAGTTTTTTCCATGTTTCGGTTGTTAAAGAGTTCCTGATGGAGCAACATTGGTCTTTTAGTATTTTTCTTTTCTTTCCTTCGTATTGATGGTTTGCTTTTGTGCCTTTAATATTGTCTCTTTGACAAACAGCCAGCTTTCCTGAACTCTTCCCTTTAGCTTTTCTTCCCAGGAAATTTTATCTATCCATTTTCTGAATTTGTTGAAATCTGCTTTTTTGAAGTCCACTGTCCTATTCCACTGCACTAACTCCTTCCTTTCTTTAAAATCATATCATCTATCATTTCATGATGACTTTCACCCAAATTGCACTCCACTTTCGGATTTGCTACCAATTTCTTCCTATTCATCAGAATGAAGTCTAAAATGGTGATTCCCCAGTTACTTCCTCCACCTTCTGAAACAAAAAAGTTGTGCAAAACACATTCCAAGAACTTACTGGACATTTCGTGCTTTGCCATTTAGTTTTACTTTTCCAACTGCAGTTAAAATCCCTCATTGTTACCAGGTTTTGTGTTTTGTATATGTATGTTATTTGTTCTAGAAATGCTTCATCCATCTCTTTTTCCTGATTTGGTGGTTTACTGTAGAGCCTCTACCATGATGTTGCCCCTATTTCCCCCCTTTTAGCTTCATACAGAGACTTTCAACTGGTCTGCCTTTCATCTCTTTCTGCATCTCTGAACAAGTGTGTACATTCCTGATACGTAATGCAACACCTCCTCTGTTTTTTTTCCCCTGACTGTCCTACCTGAACCAGCTATAACCCTCTACACCAGTGGTTCTCAAAGCCCCCATTATGCTGCTCCAGGCCAATGGGGGCTGCAGGAAGTGGCACAGGCCAAGGGACGTGCTGGCTGCCCTTCCTGCAGCCCCCATTGGCCTGGAGCGGCAAACCACAGCCAGTGGGAGCTGCGATCGGCAGAACCTATGGACACAGTGGGTAAACAAACCAATCCGGCACACCAGGGACTTTCCCTGAACAAGTGGCGGACCAGCTTTGAGAACCACTGCTCTACACCAATATTGCATTCATGAGATTTATCCCACAAAGTCTATGATAGCAGCACCCCATGTTGGGGAAGAGGCATGACCGGAGCATGTTGAATTTCTTTCTACTCATAGATGGTTGTCTGTCCCCTGGGGATTGCTACTAGTTGATATATGCTAGAAAAGCCCACAGGCTGCTCTAACCTGCTCCATGTTTGGGGTTGAGCTGATAAATCAATGAACCAGAACGAAAATTCAGTGCAACTAATAATCTAGGCCATAATATATAAAATGTGTGCATCTAGGGAATTAAAATGGATGGTGGAGTTAGAGCAGCATTCAGAACACATATTTTTGCTGCTCTATGCCACTCACATACAGATATCTCCTAGGCAATAATATCTATAGGGGTAGACTGCAGAATGATGACCAGTTTCAGTTTATTTTGCAAACTCTGTATCTTTTCATGAGTGCCTTTACCAGTAACAGGTTATTAGAAATTGCTTGTAAGGTATTTTTATTCTGTTTTAGCATTTTTTGGAAGGATATAATATTTTTCATATTTGGCATGGAAGTAGGAGAGTATGTAGGTTGGAGCAAGAGTCATACTCAAAGATACTTAATATTGTGGGAGGAAGATGTTAAGTGGTAATATTCTCCAAAACTCAAATAGTGGTTCAGGAGTGTGTGAGAGACAGCTGCTATCTGGGAAGGTGGCCATTTCACTTGCTTGATATTAATTACTCATTACTTTTTTTGTTGAAAACTGACATGCAAAGGACCAAAAGAAAATCCACCCAGAGACTGATAAAAATAATTATTACTAATTGGCACCAGCATTCAACAGAGACCCAGCAGTGAATGGATATGGAGATGGAATTATCTTAAGAACATTGGGAGAATAGCCACTGCCCATGCACCTAGAAAACAAATTTGAATTTCCTGTGTTTTCAGCCCTACTCTTTTATTAAACAGTAAGTTCAACTTCAAATACATTTGAAAAAATTCCCAGAGACTAGACCATCTCCTTTTTCCATCATCGAATGAAAGATAGTATTACAAAAATAAAATCAAATAAATAAGTTTTAAAATGAACATAAACAGCTGAGCCCTCCCATTAGAAATCAAATAAATAACTATAAAATGCCATATTATCTGTTTTCAATATCAGCATCGAGAGCCCTGAAAAATTCACTTTTTAATTCTGTTTAGCTTTATTTAGGAGGCTATCATTCAGGAGTTTTAAATATGTTGCACCCAATGGTTTAACACTTGGGTGTCAGAAGAGAAGCAAGATTAAATCTGTGTTTAGGCATCAAAATAAATATGGCCTTATTTTCAGAGGCCTGAGCACTCATAATTCTCACTGAATTCAATATGAGCTGCATGTATATATATACCACGTCTGAAAATGAGGTCTTCCTAAGTAGGGATTTAGGCACCTAACTTTATTAAGTATGGTTTGGAAATTTTGGCCAATGTCCATTACTATTAATCATTGGGGGGGAGGGGAAAGATTAACTAGCTTTAAAGAAATTTATCAAGAACAAATAAAAATTGTCCGTTGCCATTATAATTTTCCATCTGTTCCTGTTTAAGGTCTGAATTCTGAAGGATCTTCTACAACACACAATATGTTATCATCAAATTATCAACATGACTCAGGTCATTTTCAATGTCACAATAGGAATGTTTTCCTTCTGCAACTTTGCCCCTTGACTTACCCAATCTGTGCTTGTGATGGTAGCAATGCACTATAAGGTGGGTAGAAAGTTGGCTAGATTGTCGGGCTCAACGGGTAGTGATCAATGGCTCCATGTCTAGTTGGCAGCCGGTGTCAAGTGGAGTGCCCCAGGGGTAGGTCCTGGGGCCGGTTTTGTTCAATATCTTCATAAATGATCTGGAGGATGGTCTGGATTGCACTCTCAGCAAATTTGCAGATGATACTAAACTAGGAGGAGTGGTAGATACGCTGGAGGGCAGGGATAGGATACAGAGGGACCTAGACAAATTGGAGGATTGGGCCAAAAGAAATCTGATGAGGTTCAATAAGGATAAGTGCAGGGTCCTGCACTTAGGATGGAAGAACCCAATGCACAGCTACAGACTAGGGACCGAATGGCTAGGCAGCAGTTCTGCGGAAAAGGACCTAGCGGTGACAGTGGACGAGAAGCTGGATATGAGTCAGCAGTGTGCCCTTGTTGCCAAGAAGGCCAATGGCATTTTGGGATGTATAAATAGGGGCATAGCGAGCAGATCGAGGGACGTGATCATCCCCCTCTATTCGACATTGGTGAGGCCTCATCTGGAGTACTGTGTCCAGTTTTGGGCCCCACACTACAAGAAGGATGTGGATAAATTGGAGAGATTCCAGCGAAGGGCAACAAAAATGATTAGGGGTCTGGAACACATGACTTATGAGGAGAGGCTGAGGGAACTGGGATTGTTTAGTCTGCAGAAGAGAAGAATGAGGGGGGATTTGATAGCTGCTTTCAACTACCTGAGAGGTGGTTCCAGAGAGGATGGTTTTAGACTATTCTCAGTGGTAGAAGAGGACAGGACAAGGAGTAATGGTCTCAAGTTGCAGTGGGGGAGATTTAGGTTGGATACTAGGAAACACTTTTTCACTAGGAGGGTGGTGAAACACTGGAATGCGTTACCTAGGGAGGTGGTAGAATCTCCTTCCTTAGAAGTTTTTAAGGTCAGGCTTGAGAAAGCCCTGGCTGGGATGATTTAATTAGGGATTGGTCCTGCTTTGAGCAGGGGCTTGGACTAGATGAACTCCTGAGGTCCCTTCCAACCCTGGTATTCTATGACTCTATGATCTAGTATTAGTAATATGAGTCAGCACAGTGGCTGAGGCTGACTCAGAGCGACAACAGCCGATGGTTGATAGGTGGCTAAATAAGCGGAAGCCCTCTCATGGAAATTACTTTAATGAGTATTTTGAATACGGTTGAGCAGAATGTTGGTGGATTACTCCAAAGCTGAACCTTCTTGAGTTGAGAAAATTTGATTGAGTTGATGGGTCTGGTTAGTGCGAGGAAAAGCAGCTGCTGTTGCTTGAATTTCAACCTGCCTCTACTGTTTGTAGCTGTGTTGGAAATATTTCGCTCTGCCTCTTTAAAAATGAAGGATTTGGAAGTGGGAGGAGAGAGTGGAAGAATATGTGGTAGAGACAGGTCTAAAAAAAAAAGTCATCTCTCTTTTACTCTTTCTATTACATTATTATCCTCAGACCCTATATCTTTATCTTCTCACTCTCAAACAACATAAAAGAAAATAACAAAAAAAATAATAGCTATAGTAACTGTTTAGCTTGTAAATAAGTACTAGTTAAAAGCACCAGTCATCAAATTGATGGCCCACTGGGGACTAATGAACCACTATGAAGTCCCATTGATTTTAGATAATAGAGTTTAGGCCTCAATCCTCAGACACACTGCATGACTTCAGATAAGATAGAGCTAAGGCCCTGATCCTGCAATATGCATCAATTTAGGGAATGCCCAGTTGAAAAGGGACCCTGGTGGCTCCAATAAACAGCGCTGACCGGGCTGTTAAAAGTCCAGTTGGCCACCCACAGCGGGGCAGGGAGGGTGCCTTCCTGGCTCCACATGGCTCCCAGAAAACTGCCGGCATCTCCCTCTGGCTCCTAGGCTTAGAGGTGGCCACCGGTGCTCCGCATGCTGCTCCCTACCACAGCTCCCATTGGTCAGGAACCATGGCCAATGGTAGCTGCAGGGGCAATGCCTGCAGGAAGGGACAGTGCACTGAGCTGCCAGGCTGCGCCTCTGTCTAGGAGACAGAGGGAAATGCCGGCAGCTTCCAGGGAGCCTCCTGAGGTAAGTGCCGCCTGTAGCCCACACCCCAACTCTGTGCCCCAGTCCAGTGCCTCCTCCTGCACACCAAACCCCTCATCTCCAGCCCCACCCCAGAGCCCACACCCCCAGATGGAGCCCGGGCCCCCTCCCGTACCCTGAACCCCTCATTTCTGGCCCCACTCCAGAGCCTGCACCGCCAGCTGGAGGCCTCATCCCCTCTCACACCACAAACCTCTGCCCCAGCCCAGTGAAAATGAGCAAGTGAGCGAGGGTGGGGGAGAGTGAGTTACAGAGGAAGGGGGGATGGAGTGAGCGGGGGCAGTGCCTAGGAGAAGGGGTGGGGCAGGGATGGTGCCTCAGATGGGGCGGGTAGGGGGCAGGGCAAGCACATTCAGTTTTCTGCAAATAGAAAGTTGGCAACCCTTTGTCAATTACAGTAACAGGATCATAGCTTATAAAAAGTTAGCAGCACAGGGCTCATGTCTTTACTTGTTTCCGTGAGGAATTTAGCAGACTTTTAAAATAACAATGGTATAAATGGCTGGGGTTTTGCAACTTTTACAGTAGCCTCTCTTACTAGGGTTGCCTCAAACTGGAGCACTCCTTGTGAGCATGCATAGTCAGTCATCTGCACTGGTTACTATTAAAAATAAATCCTCTTTTGTAAAGCCTCTATGCAGTTACTTATCCACAGTTACTTCCTGTTCTAAGCATAGGAGAAAATTGTAGTACGTCAGTTACCAATGTTAGAGAACTGTTTGTTTGTTTGTGGAAAATTTTTATGGTGATCAATGAAGTTACTATAAAACTTACCTGATAACTGGTTACTATAAAACTTACCTGGTAACTGGAATTTGCCTTTCACAAGTGAAGGAAGAGAACCAAGTCTTGGGGGGGAGGGATAGTTCAGTGGTTTGAGCATTGGCCTGCTAAACCCAGGGTTGTGAGTTTAATCCTTGAGGGGGCCATTTAGGGATCTAGGGCAAAAATTGGGGATTGTGCCTGCTTTGAGCAGGGGGTTGGACTAGATGACCTCCTGAGGTCCCTTCCAACCCTGATATTCTATGATTAACTGCCTTTCACTTCTAGCATAAACTGTATCAGCTCAAGTTCTGTTTTCTTTAGGGGTGGGGAATTTGGGGAGCCTGGAAAAAACAATTTCCAGTTGTGGGCATTGAATGTGGAAGGAGACTGAGTCTAAGTCATTTCACAAAGTTGGTGAGACAGGAGAACATTCCCCCTATGTCCACAGGGCAGAGGGGACTCGGTGCTTGCATCTCCATCTTCCATACCTCAGAGAGTGATATCAGCCATCCCTTCACAATATTCCCTTTGACCCTGGATAGCCAGTGATCAGTGAAGGGAAAGGGTTGTAGATGGTCCTGGGCAGAATATGTATTGTCCCCAACCCACCCCCAGTATGCAAACTTTATAAAGAAGGAAATACAGCCTCAAGCTCTATTGTCCTGTCAGCAGCTCCTGCTCCACACTGTGGAATCCCCTTTCCAGGAGGGGATTGCAGGGCAGCGGAAGTTCCCCGGGAGAAATGGATTACTGGATAGGGGCCAGCAGTGAGACATAAAACCTTCACATGATTGGCCCAGGCCAATGGCTGATTCCAAAACATCCACTCAGATCGCAGAGGATGCGCAAATTTCCAGGCTTCTTGACAATTCTCTCAGGCAAATCCACATCCAGCCCCCAATGGGAGAATTCAGAGGAACCTTTGTGTACAGAACCTCGCAGAGTTTCTCTCTCCCAGGATCCTTCCCATAGATTTTACCACTTAAGGCCATGACTTGTGCCCCCAAATCTCTGGCTGGTAGTTTAATAGGCTGAACACCTGCTCTAGGGAATATGGAGTTTTCTGAGGATTTCAGATCCGTTTGTGCGCTTCTCTTGGAAACCAAACTGCTTTTACAAATTGTTCTTTGTTCTTAAATATTATACAGTCACCACCTGATCTGTTGGTCTTGATGTTGACAACTTGCTGTATGACACAAAGGTTGGCAGCTGGGGCCTGATTCTCATTTACACTGAGGCAGGCTTATACCATTCTTGTAGCATAAAAAAATCCTTAAATTGGATGTAAATAAATGCACTGCCCTTTTATACAGCTAGAGTGATGTAAAAATGTCCTTAGTGTGACTGAGCATTAGGACCATAATTGCAATAATATACCAAGCACAAGAAAATACCCTAGAGGGAAACAATTTATTGAAAAGCAGAGTTGCAAAAATAGTTTCCATTTAAAATGTAACAATGCACTTTATCACAATATTTTTCTTATACTTCAAAAGTGTGCGTGTAGGATTGGTACAGTATATAGACACATAAACAGTTCAGAATCTGCACTAATCACACCTTTTTATTCTTAATCGAGGCGTTCTTTCATTTAACTTATCTATAGCATATAATTAGAGATCCCTGTAAGGCAGTAATTCATCTTGTAGGCACCTGACATTTCTAAACTTTTGAGAGTTATGGTGTCAGCCGAACCCCCTGAATGAATTACTGCCTTAAAACCACCTCTGTATTTCAGAGAGTGATCTTATAAATGCAGAAACCTTTATTTTCTTGGCAACCTTTTGTAGCATTTGAAATTTCTTTGTCTCTGGGCACTTTAAACTAATGTTTCATTAGTTGTTAAAATAGGGTAAGGTCTATGCTCTTTATTGATTACCAAATAAATTGTGGTAAGATACGTGTTTTTCTCCCTGGTACGTCACTTTTCCTTGTTTGTTTCTTTCCCGTTGTTCATTCTAGTTGGTATCTTTGGAGCACATACTGCAAGTTGCATTAGTAAAGATGAATGATATAGTTGCCCTATGCAATCTCACATTTTGATTTTTCAATACTGCTTTTAGTTGTGCCATTAGCCAAGCTTGACTTAGTATAATTTCTTTTGACAGTAAAACTACAGGTAAGATGCAGGTAATATAATTGTAATATTAGTACTTACACAACATAGATTGCTGCATTATAGTCTGTAATAAAAACATGTTGAAGTGTTGTGAAAACACCTCATAGACTCATGTTCTGATCTTTGATAACCTTTATTTCTAGATAAAGGAGGTGTACAATGCTGTATCAGTCATAATGAGCCCCAGTTAATAAGGTGTTCTGCCAAGAGGGAGTATGATTCCAAACCTGGATCTGAAACACTATCTCATCTATTCATCATTTCAGTTTCATTAACTATTGTGGAGATCAAGCTCCTTTACCTGGTGCATTTCTAACCACATTTATGTCAGAATGAGAACTCATTAGCATCCATAAACCAAACAGACAAAGCAATTAGATTTAGCTATTGCTCTCATTTTAGATTAAATAACTTTCAAAGCAGGTAATGAGCACTGTTATGACTTTCATTTTTGAAAAAAAATTGTGTGTGTGTGTAAACTATATTTAGAAAATGTACACAGAAACTATGGAAAACTGATTGCATAGCTGGGTAGACTATTAATAGGGATTAATATATTTGATGAATTTAGTCTTTTTTTCTGTTAATGGATTATCTGCAAAGAGATCTGAATTTTCTAAATGAATCTATTTCTAGCCTATGAGTTGTCTTGGAATGCTTCAAGATAGCTAAGTCTTTGACACTCTGCTAGTCATTATGGGTCATCTTCTGATACCCTTACTCAGGATGATTAAAGAATAAAATACTACTCATTTCCTTTCAAGCAAAAATGAGACCTTTCAAAATTGTTCACAGAAAAGTGAGAGACATCCATGTCTACCCCAGAAAAGCACATAGCTCAGCAGTTCAGGCATTCACCTACTAATTGGGGAAATCAAGGTTCAAGTCCCTGGTCTGAATCAGGCAAAGCAGAGTCTCCAATATACCACTTAGTGCCCTAACCACTGGGCTATTGGTTAATCTGGGATGATATGACTGAGTCTGTAACTCTGTTTTGTGCCAGAAATTCCATTGTGGACCTAAGAAATCTTCTGAACAAAAGTTTTGTCAAGACTGACACATTTCTGTGAATAGATCCAGTTTTGACAAATTGGCCATTTCTGATGAAAAGCCCTACAGTTGACAAATTCCTTACCAGCTTTAATCCTCATTACAGTTGCTCCTTAAAAACTTACTCTTGCAGCATCACCTTAAAAAAAAGTGACCGGAAATAAAAACAAAACAAAGATCTCCAACATTTAAATCAATCAGAGAAGTGTGTGCCTGAACTATTTTCAGAGTGGCAGCTGTGTTAGTCTGTATTAGGCAAAAAGAACGAGGAGTACTTGTGGCACCTTAGAGACTAACAAATGTATCTGAGTATAAGCTTTCATGGGCTAAAACCCACTTCATCGGATGCATGCAGTGGAAAATACAGCAGGGAGATATATATATATATATATACACACAGAGAGAATGTGAAAAAATGGGTGTTGCCATACCAACCATAGTGAGAGTAATCAGTTAAGGTGAGCTATTATCAGCAGGAGAAAAAAAAACCTTTTGTAGTGATAATCAGAATGGCTCATTTCCAACAGTTGACAAGAAGGTGTGAGTAACAGTAGGGGGAAATTAAGCATGGGGAAATAGTTTTACTTTGTGTAATGACACATCCACTCCCAATCTTTATTCAAGACTAATTTAATGATGTCCAGTTTGCAAATTAATTTCAATTCAGCAGTTTCTCATTGGAGTCTGTTTTTAAAGTTTTTCTTGTTGTAGTATTGCGATTTTTAGGTCTGTAATCGAGTGACCAGAGAGATTGAAGTGTTCTCTGACTGGTTTCTGAATGTTATAATTCTTGATGTCTGATTTGTGTCCATTTATTCTTTTACGTAGAGACTGTCCGGTTTGGCCAATGTACATGACAGAGGGGCATTGCTGGCACATGATGGCGTATATCACATTGGTAGATGTGCAGGTGAATGAGCCTCTGATAGTGTGGCTGATGTGGTTAGGCCCTATGATGGTGTCCCCTGAATAGATATGTGGACAGAGTTGGCAACGGGTTTTGTTGCAAGGATAGGTTCCTGGGTTAATGTTGTTGGTGTGTGGTTGCTGGTACTGGCCTGTCTCCCAAGATCTGTGAGAGTGAAGTATTGTCCTTCAGAATAGGTTGTACAAATCGGCCGGCCTGCCAGGGGCTTTCCCTGCACAGGTTTGGGAACCACTGCTTTAGTACAATTATCCATGTTAGGCATTTGATCCCCTGGTGTCCTCATATTCAGTCATATGACTACATGCATGGAGACTTCAGTCATTTAATTAAACACACGAGTGAAATGAGTTTGAATTATTGATCCAAATTATTAGCTAGTGAGAATGAAAATAACATGCATTATGCATGTTTGTGAATGATTGTACACATAGTAATCATATAATATGCAAGTTGTAAACCACTTTATTTTAAAACTGTATTAAGAAATAATATTGTCACACAGGTTAAAATATTTTTATGGTTACGGTTTCAATGTATGAAATAGCAGTTTCCATAATGCTCAGTGACATTAAAATGGTGCTGTATTTTGCTACAGAACTGAAACATAGAATGCAAATACCATACAAAATAACCCAATGAGTGGCTAGGTTCACTACCTAAAGGCTCTCCTATAAGCAACTAATGTTTAAGAGACATCTATTTCTGGCTGTAGAAAGACCTGTCAACTGCAAATCAACAGGGTTATGAACTTTCACATTCCAGCATAATTTGCCTAATAACCAGTCAGTTAAAATTTAATCAGGCAGCCATTCAAATAGTAACAAACTTATTGATGAAGCACAGTTCACTGATTCCTTCTTAAAAAAACCCCTTAAATATAACCTTGAAAGCAAACACTATGGATGTGGTTCATATTTGTTTATGAATTCACATCAAAACATCATTTTGCCACCCTTTGGGGGAAGAAAACTCCCCTCTCCCAATTTGTTTTTAAAACTGAATAAAATTCAAATCTAAACATGAAACTAGAAAACAGCTATCTGGCATATCAAAAAACAGAGACTTCACAGACATACAGTAATCTTCTGCAAAGTAACCCCAAACACTGTCAAAACCCATCCTTATAATTCTGAATGCAGATGGATCTTGTTTAAAAGACCTGGTGATTGCCTGCCTGGGAACTGTATTCAGCTCCTTTCCAGAGCACATATTATATGCCAGCAGGAAAACAGCTTTTCCAGTGCTGTTCTAATAAAGTAAAATTCGTTTAATAGCTTAACATTTTTACTATTTCAGTTAAAAAAATGTTTAATGGAAAATTTACCTTTTTGTCAGTTTTCTACCTGGCAAAAAATTAACACCATCAATGAACAAAAACATCCAGTGAAATAAAAAGGCAATTTAATTTAAAGCCAATGAAACAAAGAAACATTTGGTTTACACAGGCCACAATTAACTTGTGGGACTCATTGCCACAAAATATCATTGAGCCTAAGAGCCCAGAAGGATTAAAAAAGGGATTAAACATGTATAAGGATAATGAGAGCATCTGCAGAACATATCTATGTCTGTCTGTCTAAAAAGAGATGTGAACCTTCATAAGCCAATCTCCATCTCATTAGCAAGAAACTCCCTCCATGGGCAGGTTATTTGTAAACATTTACCACTATGGGGTTTTTTCCAACTTCTTTTACTGAAGCACCTGGTAGTAGGCATTATCAGAGTCAGGATACTGGACCTGGTATGGCAATTGGCACGTTCCTGTTTTTCTGAGTCCTACAGTATTAAACCTGAGCAATGTAGTCTTTTGACTTGCAGGTTGAAGAATAGGGTTTATAGCCAACTAACTTTGAGTTTTGCTTTCAAATCTGAAAAACATGACAACTAGTCTATATTCACAACACTAGTGGTAGTCTCTTGTGTTATTTCTGTCATTCCATCTGTTCCAGAAAAACTCTACAGAATTAAATAGGGCTGAAAGTCCAATACCAGTTTGTGGTCAACTTGACATTTAGGCTGTAGGATGGCTTCTGATGCCATTTCCAATGTGTCTTCTGCAAGTGTTATATCATAGAATGAGTCATTTGCCTGTCCTCCACTTCCTGTACTTATGGGTTGAGGTATAAGTAAAAGGTAATGAAGGTAATGCCACTCAAGGGGTGTCTAGTGATATGGACCTGTCTGAAGTTATGTCTATACTGAGCATCAATGACCACATGATGTATGTTTCGTGTAGCTGCTCACCACATTGAAAAGCTTGTGTCCACACTGCGATGTCCACACTACATAGAATCAGTGAAAGGCTCTGGCAGGGGAGAGACAGCAGGGAGCTGGCAGAGCCTCTTCCCACTGTCTCTCACCCGGCAGAGCCTTTCCCTGCCGGGGGAGATTTTTCCTGAGGAGGAGAGACTCTGGCAGTGGGATACTACACTGCTAAAATAGCAGTGAAGACAGGGAGGCACAGCTTGGGCAAGTACAGCGCATGTAGGGTATGTACTCGCATACATACCCACACACTTCAAGCATGTCCTTTATTCTACTTGCCTAAGCTGTGCCTCACCCATTACCCTACTATTTATATCCATGCTAGGGGGTTATACACGCCGCCTAAGAAGCATGTAGTGGAGACATATGTTAAGGGTTCAGGTGTGTCTTTACTCGCCTAAGGAGTGCCTCACCATCTACACTACTATTTTTACCTGTGCTGGGAGTGTGTGCAGTGTATCTACTTTACAGACTGCCAAAAGGACTGTGCAGTGTAGACCTATACTAGAATCATAGGACTACAGAGTTAGGAGGGACCGCGAGGGTCATCTAGTCTAACCCCCTGCCAAAATGCAGAATTTGTTTTGTCTAAATCATTTGTTTTTTCTTCCCTATGTGTAGCACCTTACATTTTTCTTTCTAGAATTTCATTTTGTTGTCTATAACCCAGTTCTCCAATTTATTAAGATCCCTCTGAATTTTAGCTCTGTCTTCCAAAGTATTGGCAACCCCCCGCAAGCTTTGTGTCATCTGCAAACTTAATCAGTATGCTTTCTATTCCAACATCCAGATAATTAATAAAGATATTAAACAACACCAAGCCCAGAACAGATCACTATGGAACCCCACTTAAGACATCCCTCCAATCTGACATGATTCCATTAATAGTTACTCATTGTAGTTGTTTAACCAATTATGTATCTACTTAATTATAGTTCTGCTGAGCACACATTTCTCCAGCTTATCTATCAGACTGTCATGTGGGATTGTGTCAAAAGCCTTGCTAAAGTCCAGGTATACTATGTCCACTGCATTCCCCCTACCTACCAAATCAGTTACCCTGTCAAAGAAGGAACTCAAGCTGGTTTGGCATGATTTTTTCTTGGTAAATCCATGCTGTCTGCTAGTGATTACCCCTTATCCTCTGTGTAGTCACAAACTGAATGTTTTATACATTGCTCTAATAGATTCCCAGCTACTGAAGTCAAGCTGACTGTTCTCTAGTTCCTTGGCTCTTCTTTTTTCCTCTTTTGAAGAATGAGCAGTATGTTAGCCCTTCTCCAGCCTTCTGGGACCTCTCTTGTCATCTGAGTTTGTAAATAGTATTGCCAGTGGCCCTGAAATATCTTCAGCTAATTTCTTCAGTACCCTCAGGTGAATAGCATCAGGCCTCACTGATTTGAATTTGTTCAAATTGGTCAGAAGATCTTTGATGTGTTCTTTACTTATCCTGATCTGCATCCCTTCTGCTTTATTGTCTATGGTAACTTTGCTTGTGGTCTGGTCACATGTCATTGCTTTGTGAGAGGACTGAAGCAAAGTAGGCATTGAGCAGCTCTGCCTTCCTGTCACCTTCCGTTACCAGTTCACCTTCTCCACTGAGCAGCAGTCCCACACTGTCCTTGATCTTTCTTTTTTTGTCTGACATATTTGAAGAACCACTTCTTGTTGCCTCTAACATTTCTTGCCGGCTGTAACTCAGTCTTTGCCTTGGCTTTCCTGATTTTTGTCTCCACATGCTCGTGCAATTCCCAGGTATATGTCCTTGGTGACATGCCCCTCCTTCCATTTCCTGTATGTATCCCTTTTGGTTTTTAGATAGCTAACAAGCTCCTTGTGCAGCCAGATTGTCCTCCTGCAGCTCTTCTTATCTTTCCTCTGCTTCGGAATAGCTTGATGTTGAACCTCTAGTATTATATCTTTTTAAGAACTGCCAGCCCCCTTTGACATCTTTTCTTCCTAATTCCTTCTTGAGTCATCTTTCTGATTTCCCTCCTCTCCTCCTTTCTCTGTCCTCCTTCTCTATTGCTGGTGGTCTAGAACTGCTTCAGATGCAAATTGTGCAGATGTTCCTACCACACTTTTTTTTAAGTAGGCTTTTAGAATTAATGCCCCTTTGTGGTTACCTCCTTCACTATTCTGCCATCTCTTCTGCACTAATAGCATATTGCATTGCTGATGTGCTGTGGATTCAATGAAAGAAAAATTCCTTTTGTTTAATACTGTGTTTTGTTTTGTTTTCCTTTAAGGCTGCCTAAAAATTGTGCATGTCACTATCAGGAAGTCCAAGCCTCTGTCCTCTCCCCAGTTTTTAAACATGAAAGTTTTGCCCTACAATTCACTTGGTAAAGTATAAGAGATTAGACTGTCCTTAGGACTACATTGCATTTAATGTTAGAACTTACAATATCAAATACAAATGTCACTAAGTATTAGCATTATGGGTCTGTGCATAGCTGAAAATTGCTTAAGGATATTTTAGTTACAGAAGTGTGAATCAGGCTGAAATAAAAGTAATAAGTTGTAAAACAAGGGCATAGATAGAAGATAGTGGGTGCCCTGAGTCTGTGGAAGAGCTCAGATGGAGTCTGAAATATTTGTTCATGCTGAGATCTTTGGCTCTATTTCGTAGCCCAATAAATCACTCCTCCTGGACAGCACGTTCACTTGATAAGCAGTGATGAGGATGATGCACTTGGGGAAACCAACCAAAACTCCAGACTGAATATGGAGGGCTCTCTGGCCAAGTTCACTCAAGCCAAGACTGAACAGAAAGGGCAAAGGTGGCTGTCAGGGTTCCCTCCCCACTCTGAACTCTAGGGTATAGACATGGGGACCCGCATGAAAGACCCCCTAAACTTATTTTTACCAGCTTAGGTTAAAAAACTTTCCCAAGGCACAAATTTCACCTTGTCCTTGAACAGCATGCTGCCACCACCAAGTGCTTTAGACAAAGAACAGGGAAAGGACCACTTGGAGTTCCTATTTCCCCAAAATATCCCTCCTAGCCCTTACACCCCCTTTCCTGGGGAGGCTTGAGAATAAATAAGATGAGCACAAACCAGCCTTGGATTTTTAAGACCCAAAAAACCCAAGTATCCGTCCTGGAGAGTTCTATAGGACTTTTAGTTCCCCTTCCTCTTCAAATCATATGGCCAGAGCAAAAGGCTAAGCACTGATTACTGCCCTGTTTTACATGTAGGTACTGCCCTGATGAGGGGAACTCCCTCCCTTATGTGGCTCAGCCCATGTTCTCATGGAGATGTGTAAAAACATAAAGGCCATACTGGGTCAGACCAAAAATCCATCAAGTCCAGGATCCTGTTTTCCGACAGTGGCAATGCCAGGTGCCCAGAGGGAATGAACAGAACAGGTAATCATCAAGTGATCCATCCCCTGTCGCCCATTCCCAGCTTCTGGCATATAGAGGCTAGGGACACCATCCCGGCCCATCCTGGCTAATAGCCATTGATGGACCTATCCTCCATGAAATTATCTAGTTATTTTTTGAACCCTCTAGTTCTTTTTTGAATGCATGTGATGCATGAAAAGGGGTGGGGAAGGATGAGGAGAGGTTTAATACTATGGTTCTACCTCTTGTACACACCGGTTAGTGGAGCTGACTGGTTACATATGTTGAGTATGTTGCATATCATACCTGCATTTCTGGCAGTAGAATAACTTCTTATGCTTCTCCTGTGGCAATGCAGGGCTGGTCCAAAATGGCATAATCTAGCCTAAACTGATAATGCCCATTACTAGAGGTGGTAAATTATTGTCATTGAATGATTTATTTGAACAGCTTTGCAGTATTCCTTTGAATTATTTAGTAAACGTTCTTTTTCATTACCCATATTATAAAATGAGGTGAATAATCTCAAACATATTCATCAAGTCAGTTCTATGCATTTTTTCCATAACTTTTGTCTTTCTTCACTCAGTGCTAGCATAGCATAGCATAATTTCCACCTGTTTAACGAAAGCTTACTATGGTTGCAGTGTAAGGGAACTCAGCCAGGGCTTGTCCCTCGGTGGGGTGGTGGGGCACCATACTGCCTCACTACACTCTCTGCTGGATTGGGGAATACGCAGTCTATGGCCCAGACCTTCAGGCTGGGTCCGTCAAGCAGTTCAGTATAAACCCAGGCCCTGGGTCAGGGTGGGGCAGCAAACAAACAGTCAGGGGCTCAGGCCCTCAGGCAGGGGTTGAGCCAAATAGTTCAGTATAACTATAGCATAGCTTGGACTTTCTCCTCGACAACTTGCTGCCTGTGGTGTGGCAAGGGCATATTCGACTCCCGGATCACCACTTCAGACTCTGTCTGAATGGCATGGTGATCGAGGGTCGTATGGCCCAGCTGGGCAGTGAAAGTTCTGGGGAACGCCTGCAGGAGGCACTGGGTCTGCTTACGTTGCTCCTCGGTCAAGGTTTCTCCAAGCTAGGGTGCTGCGGAGTCCTCAGTCAGAGGTACTCGGGGGCCCAACTCGGGTTCCAGGGGGCAGCGGTTAATTAGAAGGCCCTCTTGCTCTTGCCAGGGCTTCAGGAGGTTAACATGATACCACTGAGTTTTCTTATGCCAGTCAGGATAGCTAATCTCATAGGTGACCAGTACAACCTTTTGGACCACCTCATATGGCCCCTGCCAACTGGCCAGTAGTTTTGATTCGCTGGAGGGAGGAGGAGCAGGACCCGATCGCCGGGTTTGAAATCGCAGACCCGGGCCTCCCAGTTGTATGTTTGGGCCTGAGCTTCCTGAGCCCCCTTCAAGTTCTCCCGAGCTAGAGCTCCTGTCTGAGCGAGGCATTCTTGAAGCTGGAAGACGTACTTCAGAAGGCCCTGGGTTGGTGACGGGGCTTGCTCCCATGTCTCCCTCATGAGGTCCAGTAGCCTCCTTGGGCGACGTCCAAACAATAGATCGAAAGGGGAAAATCTTGTGGAGGATTGGGGTACCTCATGGATGGCCAGAAGCAAAGGCAGGAGCAGCTGGTCCCAGTGGCATAGGTCCTCTGGGGGAAATTTGAAGTTAGCATGTCTTTGAGGGTACAGCTGAACCATTCCACCAAGCCATCAGTTAGCGGGTGGTAGATGGAGGTGCGTAGCTGCTTAATCCCCAGGAGGTTGTACACCCAGGGGGAGAGATAGCTCAGTGGTTTGAGCATTGGCCTGCTAAACCCAGGGTTGTGAGTTCAATCCTTGAGGGGGCCATGTAGGGATCTGGGGAGTTGGGGACCGGTTCTGCTTTGAGCAGGGGGTTGGACTAGATGAGCTCCTGAGGTCCCTTCCAACCCTGATAGTCTATGATTCACACCTGCCATAGCAGCTTGGAGGTGAAGTTGGTACCTTGCTCAGTAAGAAGTTCCCGGGGTAAGCCCACCCGGGCAAAGACCTTCACGAGCTCATCACTGATGGTTCGGGCGGTGATGCTCTGTAACAGGACGGCTTCGGGGAAACAGGTGGCATAATCCACGATGACCAGCACATACTGGAACCCAGCCATACTCTTTGGGAGGGGGCCCACTAAGTCCGTGACCACTCGCTCAAATGGTGCATCTACAATGGGCATGGGAATCAGTGGGGCCTTAGGCATCCATGGGGGAGCAGCCAGCTGGCATTCTGGACAGGAATTACAATAGTTCCTCACCTCCTGGTGCACCCTGGGCCAGAAGAACCATGTCAAAATTCGGGTAAGGGTTTTTTTCATGTCCCAAGTGCCCTGCAGTTGGGATGTCATGGGCGAGTTTCATTACCGCTCGTCGGTGACATCGAGGAATGAGCAGTTGGGTCTGGACCTCTCTGGTGCGGGGATCTCATTCCACCTGATAGAGATGGTCACAGTGTAACTCGAAATGGGGATCAGGGTCCCATCAACAGCCGCCAGCTGCTCATACGCTCGACCAAGGGTAGGGTCTTCCCTTTGGTCCCGGCAGAAGTCGATGCTAACCCACGCAGATGTCGGGAGGAGGGTCCTCGGGCTCTCCTCTCTGTCCATTGGGGTCCCTTTCCTCCCCCTCCTCTGCCTGGGTCTCAAGGCAGCCTCCTTCCAGTGCTGGAGTGATTTCCGGGCCTTCCACGGCATTCAAACAAAAGACCCCTGGGAAGTCTGGCCAACCATGTCCTAGGATCACGGGGCAGGCTAGTCAGTTGGCCTGCCCCCACACCATCAGCCGCATGACCCCATCCACTGTTAGCCAGTCTCGGGCACTGGCGTAGGGCTGTACATCGCCATGGATACACTGCAGCCGGATGGTCCCCAAGCGGGCGTCCGCCGAGAGGCCTACACTTTGGCGGATAAGGGTCTGGCCACAGCTTGAGTCAATCAGGGCCGGGGTCGGGTGATCCTCAACAACTACTGGCACTGTAATCATGGTGGCCTGCGGCCCTCGGGCGCGGTTTGCCACCGCGCAAATGTGCCGGAAACTGCAGTCCATCTGGGTCCAGTCCCGTTGCAAGTGTCTACATTTCCCACAGGAGAAACAGGGTCCAAGCTCTGGTTGTCCGGCCAGGCAGATGCTCCCCCGGGGCGCCTTGGGGGGCTTTGATTGGTCCTTCTGACCACTATCTCAGGGGCCTGAGGGGCTTGTCGAACCCGGCCCTGTAAAGGGTTTCGCAGTTCCATCTGGGCGCTCCCCTTTCTCTCTAGTAGGGTGGTCAGGCCCTTGTGGATAGGCTCAAATAGCTGGTTCCACTGCAGCTTCAGCCACAAGGAAATCTTCCATTAGGATGATGGCAGCGGCTAAGATCACAGGCCGATGGCGGAGGACCCAGGCCCTTCCTTGTGGTGGGAGGATGTGGATGAACTGTTCCAGGATGACTTCCTGAGTGAGCTCATCTGGTGTTCGCCTCTCGGGCAGTAGCCACTGCTTGCATGCCTCCCTCAGCTCCTGGGCCACCAACCGGGGTCGAGTGCCCGTGGTGTAGGTCAGACTCCGGACCTGCTGCCAGGTTTCTGAGCTGACATCTAAGGCATCTAGAATTGCCACCTTTACCTGGGTGTAATCCCGTGCGTCCTCCGTGGATAGCCCCCGGTATACCGGTTGGGCAGTCCCGGTCAGATACGGACCCAGGAGGGTGGCCCATTGGTCGCGTGCTCACCCTGCGACCTGTGCCACCCTTTCAAAAGTCACCAAAAAGGCTTCGGGGTCATCCTCCGGTTCCATTTTGGTTAGTTGCACCGGTGCAGTGGGCTGGGGTACCCTGGCTGCATCTCCCAGCTGGGGCTCCAGGGGCCGTGGCAATGCCGCTGTCAGCTGCTGTATGCATTGTTGCTGGAATGCCTGGTTCTGCACCCCCCAGGTCCCGAATCTGCTGCTGGGTCCTCAGTTGCTGGATGAGCTGCTGGTGGATGGCCTGCTGCTGCCTTGGAGCTAGGCCGCCTGCTGTCACTCCTGGCTCTCCGTCAGGAGCTTAAAAAGTCTGGAAATATCCATGACTCCTTCAGGGGACCGTCCCCCCCTCCCCCGACCTCTTCTCACAGGGGTCAAGGGCTTGTGCCCACATTCTCCACCATGTGTAAGTGAACTCAGCTGTGGCTCGTCCCTCGGCGGGGTGGTGGGGCACCACACCGCCTCACTACACTCTCTGCTGTGTTGGGGAATACCCAGTCTATGGCCCGGACCTTAAGGCTGGGTCCCGCAAGCAATTCACTATAAGCCCAGGCCCTGGGTCAGGTCAGGGCAGCAAACAAACAATCAGGGGCTCAGGCCCTCAGGCAGGGGCTGAGCAAAGTAGTTCAATAGAAGCCCAGGCCCCTAGCTTTAGCAACCAGGGGGAGGGGGAAACTGCCACCCGCGAGGTGGGTGGCAGGGGGGACGCAGGACCACCCACTCCGCTGCGTCCCAGCCCAGGGCCCTAGCAGCGGCCAAAGACCCGCTGCTGTGTCAGTGCGGATCCTGGCCGCAACACTCTGACATTGGCTCTGGCAGTGCTGAGCCAGACTGGGGTTGGCTGCCCCCGGGCTACTTCCAGACACCCCCTTGTAGGGTACCTGGGTCAGGGTGGCGTCCTCGGAGGGTTCCAGCACCATGGGCTCCTCTGGGTCACCGGTGAGGGGTAGACTTGGCAGCTCCTCTGGGTAGCTGGCAAGGGGTAGGCTTGGCAGCTCCTTGGCGGTCAGCGTCAGGCATTGGCTGGTCCGGCCAGTCCTTGGGTTGGCTGCGGCTTGCCGGGGTCTCCTAAGCCGGAGCCAGGCCACGGGCATCTGACCTCTCTGGCTGCTGTTGCCCAACTGAGCTCTGGGGTTGGGCTTTTTTAATTCCGGTCGTGCATCTTGACCTCTTGGGGGCGGGCGTAGGATCCACTGGCTCCGCTCACTTTGGTGTCTGGGGAGGTTCTTCCCTCGACAGGGTGGTGGGGCACCACACCACCTCAGTACATACAGGTAGACCTAAAACTACCAGCTGAAAAGATTCAATGGGATACCCAGTCATCTATCCAGGAGTCAAAGAAATGTTCAAAAAGAAGAGCTAAAATACAAGGATTTGAGGTGACATTTTCTTTCTTTCTTTCTTATAGTCATAAGTAAAACATCTGGACATAGACAGTGTGACAGAAAAATATTTAATCCAAATATAGCTTTGTAACAGAGTTTAGAGAGTAGCTATTCACCTTCCCTTTTCTGAAGAAGTGCTGGAGTTGAAGCAGTGTGGTCTAGTGGATAGACAATTAGACTGGGATCTGGGAGACCTGAGCTATAATCTTAGTTCCCCACTGGCCTGTTGGATGATCCTGGGCAGGTCACTTTGCCTCAGTTCCACAGTCTGTAAAATGGGGGTAATGATTCTTTGCATCTTTGTAAAGTGCTTTCAGATCTGCTGATGAAAAGTGCTGTATAAGAGCAAGACATTATTATTCATTGAAGAAGCCTCTATTGAAAGGGTGGCCAAACTGTGTCTCGCAATCCACTTGCAGCTCTTTTACCATTAAAGTGCGACTCATGACGCCCCCCACCCATGCCCTCCCATTCTCCACTACCAGAAGGGGGCAGGGGGGCTTGAGACTTCTGCCTTGCAGTGGAGAGGTGAGTGATAGAGGCTTCTTCCCAGTGGGGATGAGGGTCTCAGAACTTCAGGCCTGCAGGTCACACCTGCCAGGGCTTGGGGCTTCAGCAGGAGCAGGGCTGAAGCCCTGAGCACCGGTCCCCAGCGGGTATGCCTCAGCTCTCAAACTTCTGAAGATTGTTGAACGCGGCTAAAAGGCCAGTAAGTTTGACCACCCCGGCTCTAGTGTATGCCAGGTTACTAGTCCATTATTGCATCAGAAGATTTTTATTTATTTATTTATTTATTTGCTTAAAGGGATCCAATGATCTAAGGTGAGAAGGGTATTGGTAGTATAGTGGGCTGAATGTCATGTGATCTTGATGCTGCAAACACATAAATGCTTAAATTATTTTTACACGTGTGAGTAGCCTCACTGAAGCCAATGGGTATGCAGTCCTGCATAGGCATTTGCAAGATCAGAGCTTATATTTTAACAGTAACCTAGACTAATTCATGGTTTTCTGTCCAGTTGAGGAAGGCATGTTCCATCTACACTGTGAGATTTTTTTTCTTTTTGCTACTGTGCATGTTTCATGCAAAATATTATATTTGCCATCTAAATGGGTGAAAAAACACTGTTTTGAAAGAAAGTGGTTGCAACCACTTTAATAGCAAAGAAGGCAGAAATAGCTGCATTGCAGTAAATGTTGGAGTAAATCTATTGCCATCTGTCATTATTACTTTAACCCACACAACAAGGTAGTGATGAGACAATCTCTTTTTGCTGCTGTTCTAGTACTTGGTAGTTTTCTTCCTTGCCCAAGAGATCCATCAATTTTTTTTTGAATGTGGATGAAAATGCTTAAAATTTACCTATTTATGATTGATGTTGCAGGGCAAGCATGGCCTGATACACATAACTGAAGAGTTTTGCTCCATTGCTTGGCCAGAGAAGGAGAGTGTATTTTCCATACTTTGGCAGATAGAGGTGATACATATGCTTCTGCTATTACTGCTTTGGAAATTCACTTTACTCTAAAGGTTAATATAGTTTCTGAATGTCATAGATTCCAATAGCATGAAGAAACATCTGAAGGAATTACAGACCTGTACATTGCAGTTATCCATTTTCTACTTGGTATAAGATTTAGTGATGACACAGATGAACTACTTAAGAGACTAATTAGTGGAAGACATATACAAATTGATGAAAGATTGTTACATGAACCTAATTTTTCATTGCAAAAAGCAATTTTTCAAGCATGCCAGAGTGTGGCAGCTATTAATAATGCAGAGATGCTTGGTGAGGGAGATACCCTATCTATTGAAGTGGCTCTCATAAGATAGATTTAGAAATCAGAAACCAAACATCATAAGCATAAGTTTTTTGTTGTTGGCGGTGGTGGGTTTTTTTTGCTACTGCTTAGATCTTTCACTCTGCAAGACAGAAAAGATCACGTTCATGTTTTCATTGTAGTTCAATTACCCACTTAGCAAATGCTTTGGTGTATTCTGAAGAGAGAGCAAAATGTAAGGATTGTGGGCAAATTAGACACTTGCTACATTGCATTAGTGGGCAAAAAAAAACCAAACCAAAACAAAACAAAACAAAAAACAGGGACTCTGCAACATGTATTATGTGCTAAAAACACACTATACTATATTTCCTTGATGCCAAAGCTCCAAAATATAGAATACCTTCTAATAAAAGCATGAAAATTAGTTGTTACCTCTGGCCTACAAGGTTGTGGGTAGGTTGGGTGAAATTCATGAAATATTTTGCGCCAACTTATTTTGCATGATTTCACACTACCAATATTTAGATTTTTTTAAACAATGAGATTTCAGAAGACTGTAACGAAGAATGAAAATACTGAAAAAAACAGTTATGCAAAATCCTTTCAATAGAGGATTTTGAAGAAGCTGGAAGAAGAGCCTTACCTCCCCTGGCCTCTTTCTCCCAGACCACCTCAGAAGGTGAAGCACAAGGTTCTCCTGGGTTTTGTTTCTTCCTCTGACTGGCCTTTATCTTGCTTAGCACATACAATTCATTTTAAAAACATGATTAAGTTATGAAGCAGGAAGTGGGTGTGTCAAGGTTCCTTCCCCACTCTGAACGCTAGGGTACAGATGTGGGGACTTGCATGAAAAACCTCCTAAGCTTATCTTTACCAGCTTAGGTCAAAACTTCCCCAAGGTACAAAATTTTCCACCCTTTGTCCTTGGATTGGCCGCTACCACCACCAAACAAATACTGGTTACTGGGAAGAGCTGTTTGGAAACGTCTTTCCCCCCAAAATACTTCCCAAAACCTTGCACCCCACTTCCTGGACAAGGTTTGGTAAAAAGCCTCACCAATTTGCCTAGGTGACTACAGACCCAGACCCTTGGATCTTAAGAACAATGAACAATCCTCGCAACACTTGCACCCCCCTTTCCTGGGAAATGTTGGATAAAAAGCCTCACCAATTTGCATAGCTGACTACAGACCCAAACCCTTGGATCTGAGAACAATGAAAAAGCATTCAGTTTTCTTACAAGAAGACTTTTAATAGAAATAGAAGTAAATAGAAGTAAAGAAATCACCTCTGTAAAATCAGGATGGTAGATACCTTACAGGGTAATTAGATTCAAAACATAGAGAACTCCTCTAGGCAAAACCTTAAGTTACAAAAAAGATACACAGACAGAAATAGTTATTCTATTCAGCACAATTCTTTTCTCAGCCATTTAAAGAAATCATAATCTAACGCATACCTAACTAGATTACTTACTAAAAGTTCTAAGACTTCATTCCTGGTCTATCCCAGGCAGAAACAGCATATAGACAGACGGAGACCCTTTGTTTCTCTCCCTCCTCCCAGCTTTTGAAAGTATCTTGTCTCCTCATTGGTCATTTTGGTCAGGTGCCAGCGAGGTTACCTTTAGCTTCTTAACCCTTTACAGGTGAGAGGAGCTTTCCCCTGGCCAGGAGGGATTTCAAAGGGGTTTACCCTTCCCTTTATATTTATGACAAGGTGTAAGTATCATTATTCCCATTTCAAACATAGGGAAACACAAGGTTCAGAGACTTCCCCAAGGTTGCTCAACGAACCAGTCTCAGAGCCAAGGTTAGAAACCAGGCTTCCTTACTCAAACCCTCACCTAATCACTGGACTACACTAGAGTAGACTTAGGATCTTGTACTCACAGGACATTACAGAAATAATAAATATTAGTAATAAAGAAGACCTGCGATCTAATTGTTGTCTCACCCATACTGCCTTATCTGTCAGATAGACATAATTATTAGAGCTCATGGGGAATTTTGTGACTGAAAGTTTTTTTTGGTCAGAAATTGTCAACTCATTGCAACTGAAAAACTTCATGGGAAAGGTGGTTTTGATGAATCTCCCAATTTGAAAAAAGCATTTAGAGAAAATGTGAAATGGTTAAAATACCTTATTTCTACCATTTTCAAACCAAATGTTTTCGATTCAAAACAACGTTTGGTTTTGAAAGGTTAGTTTTTTGTGCTTTAAAAAGAGTTAAAAATACAAGATCAAAAATAAAATGAAAAAATTTGAAATTATCTAAATTAAAGTTTTCAAATGACCTGATCCTTTTTCCCCCCAGATTATTATTTTGCAAACATTTTTGGGACATCGACTTTTTGTCCCATTTCAGGACTGTAAAAGATGTCAAAATCTTGAAAATTCTCATGGGATGGGAAATCCCTTTCCAGTCTAGCTTTAAAAATTATATTTCCCTACTTCACAACTAAACATTGTTGATAAAATATAATATATTTGCAAAAGTACTATTCAGGCCAATGAGTCGTAGAGGTAGGATGAAAGGTTGTGAGTGGTAGACATAGGACAAGAGATCCTGACCTTTGAATGCATTGGGTTATTTGGTTACAGTACACAGATGAGAGTTCTTTCTCAGGTGCTTTTTTTAAATTCAAAATTTTCATGAAACTATATCCAGAATATTTTATCCAGCTCTGAAAGCAATTTTTTCATGAAGAGAAATGGTCCCTGTAGGAAAAAAAGAAAAGAAAAAACAGAGGCATTTTGGCACAAAACTTGCAATGTTGTTGCCTGTATTAAGAGTGTTCTGTGGTAAATGGTGTCTTTTACTCTGAAATAAAGAGTTTGGCATCTTCACGAGTACTAATTTCTTATACAAAAACAGATGGGGATAATCTAGTGTTTCCTACAATGGCCAATATTTTAGAGGCATTGTAGAAGGTATACAGGCTGCTCTGTTTGCATCTTCACTGAAATACAGTTGCTTGTTACTTTTGTATAGTATTTCTCATATTCAAGTTATTTCAAATGAAATTCCAGCCTGCAGAACTGTATGTCATTCTGTAATGCTGCAAGTCATGCTCTTGGCCCTGTTGTGGAATGTAGGCTCTTCAATGTTTATATTACACAAAACTCTTAACCAGAAGTAGAAAGTGATTTCCATTTGACGTTACCTGTGGTCTGACATAACCTTTTCCAGAGAAGATTTGCTTGTGTTAGGCTGTCTTGAGGTCCACACTATACATGATGGCTAGTTCTTTGCTTCATTTCTTTATTGTCAAAGTCAATAACTGTTTAACCAAGTATTAATCTGATATTTGCCCTTCAGTTACAGATTCCAGGGTCTCTGAAATGTGACAGTAATGGTAGAATCAATTAATGATCCTGTTCAGGACATAGAAAACATTTCACCTATGTGCTCATTCAGGATATCTTTGGGGAAAACATTTACATTCAAAGCAAATTGTGAATGTTTTGGGCTTATTGCCAGTTTTGCTTTCATTGGCATTTCATCCACAACCCAAGCTGCTAGGAAAACTATGTGAGATTCATTTTTGTTGGCCCATTCCTAGGGAAAACAATTCCTTTTTGAAAGAGAAATGCTGATGTGGCCTCATGTCCACTTTTATGGTCCCTCCTGTTTTGCTGATATCTGTTTCTCATCATGGATATTCAGAAGTTCCATGGCGTCTTTCAGCTGATAGTTGGGTAGTCCAATGTATTTTGTCGCCCAGCAGCCACCTGTTGTGACACAGGTTGGTGTCATTTTTCTACTTGGTTATCTGTGAAGAATGTAGTTCATATGACATTTGTGACAGGTCCTATCTGATACCACTAAGCAGCTGTTGTAAGCCCCTCAACTCCCTTATAAGTTAGGCAAAGCCATCTTGAATACTTGCTTGCTCGCTTCACCCATAAGTATACTTCTCCACCCCCCCCCCCTCTTTTTCCCTGTACCTCTCTCTGAGTATGGGGAAAAGTGCCCTGAAACAGATCTGTAAAGTCCTCACTTATTCTCCTCAGGACTTAACTGAGTTGCACTGCGTGCAGTATGGAGCCATCTAAAAATGGCTAGGCCAGTGGCAAAATGAGATTGTCATGTATTATGCAAAATGGGCTGGTTTTAATGTTCCCTCAGCCTCCTCTCCCCTGTTCATTTGTTTGGTACATGGACATGTTGCCTCTACTTACACACTAGGAGTGAAATCTTAGGCCCTATGAAGTCAATGGCAAAACTTCTCCAGCTGACTTCAGTAGGGTCAGGATTTCACCCTTACCTCTCTAGGGCATGGACTGTCCTTTTGCAGTATATGTTTGTATAACACCCAGCACAGCTGAGCCCTAATCCTTGATTGGGACTTTGGTGTGCTACTGTAAGTCAAATAAATAAGAAAGGCAAGATTTGGGAAATACAAATGAGTAGGATACCTATCCCCCAACCCTTCAGAGATATTTCTTTTAAAATGTTCTTTGTGCCATTTATCTTGCCCTGGTTTCTTGATACAGTTACTGCTACTTTTAAGACGTGTAGACTGAATGGGTGGCTCACATTACCTGTGCTTAATTACTATCTCCCTTTCACTTGTCAGCTACATTCTGTCTAATGAATTCTCTACACAGAAATATGCATTCCAAACAGGGTAGTTATATCCCCAATCCAGCAGGCTAATGAAATAGTCCCACATTTTCTCTATGAAAAAGAGGTACTGATGGAAAATTAATGTGCATTAGGAACAAAGTATTGCAGTATTTAAGCCTAATCTAAGTAACTACAATGAAAACCATCAAAGCAGAGTCTGCAGTGGAAACTGTAATGTCCTGTACACTGGTTACCTAAAAAAAATCACCTTAGCTGAATCCATTATAAAATGATAAGAGGTGATCCATTAAATGACAACATTGCCAAGGGCCATGGTTTTTCTTCTTCAGTCAGTACAACTGGTTTATGAACCTTAGCCTAATCTTTCTATTAGTACTCTTCTATTACCTTTTAATTTCTCTCTATACCATGCTGGTAGTAAATGGTAGCCTTGCTTCCCATTATGATTTACTACAAATAGTATTATTACATATTTGGCTTCCATTATTAGCCACAAAGCAGATTATTTTATGATAATGGATGTCAATTTACATCTAGTGATTTCATTTATTTATTTATTTGGTTATTCTGCTGTGAAAGATTTAAAAAAATATGCATGTCTTGGTAAACCATTTGCTTCCTATGTGGAAGCTGAAAGATTTGAAGGGTCCTAAAAATTATGTACCGACTGCTGCAAAAGAGCAAATAAGCTGGGGAAGACCTTTATCACTGAGTTTCTTCAAAATGACAATGCTAGGCACATATAACAACAGTGATGGCTCCTATTGAACTTCTATGTGGGTGTAAAATGAGAATCAAACTGCACATACTGGCCTGTTGTTAATCATTCTGTCAGTGACTCGTGCATGACTGGGTTAAGGAAAAAGAGTCACAGCCTAATGCATGATAGAATATACTGCCTGTATACTCATTTCAGTACAGAAATAATAACAAAAAATGTATGGTACAGCATGCCAGAATGGGTATCCAATACTGGACTGTAGTACAACAAAGGTTCCAGGAAGAAGCAGGGGACATTCGGTCCAAAGTCCTTCCTCCCCTGAATGTGGAAGTTTCCTGTAATTTGCATCATATAATACTAGATTATAGAGCCCTTTCATACTGACATGTGGGAGGGGTCAGAAAAGAGACACCAACACAAAATGAAACAGAAATAAATAAATAAATAAATAATGCAAGCAAGTGAATGGCCTACTGGCTCTCTACTAATAAAAGACAGCCAAGGAAACAGGTGATCTGTAAGCAAAAAACATGTATAAAAATACTCATTTTACTCTTGATGCAGAGGTACAGTGATGTTCAGGAGCAACCCAGCTTTGCCCTAGCTCTGTTCCCATTGACTTCAATGGGAGTAGAGTAAGATCATTGCTAAGTTCTTTTGAAAATTCCACCCCTATATCTGTCTGAGCTATTATTTTAGATAAAGGGACTAGTACACAGCGATGAATAAGCTAATTGCATTATGTTATGCAGCTGCAGAGGGGTTCATGTTCGTCTGAAACATCCAGTGTAAGCCCCTTTTTAATAGATACCAGACAAAAATATTTATTAGCATTATACACCTGCTGTGCTCTCAGTTTGCACAGGTGCAAATAAATCCAGCGCACAGTGCCTCTGCTCATTCTACCTGGTGAATTGACATATGGAATAATATGATGTGGTACTTTTCAGCTCTAAAGTACACACCAAACAGCCAACACCAAAATGTTCCTCATGACTTAAGGCTGGGGGGGGGGGGAGCGGCAGTGAAGCAGAGGTAACTTAACCCAATCCCTCCCCTCCATGCAGAAAACAGGAAATCCACATGCACATGGGATGCTCCATAGACAGATCTTGTGAAAAAACAAATCCTCCAAGTGATCTATTGTGATAGAGGAAAGGAAATGAGAAAAAGGCCTATGGGAATTGGAGGCATCGTGGCCTAGTGGAGGTGGCTTCAACTCTGGGTGGGAGGGCCTGTAACCTGAGCCCCGCTGCCAAAAGCTGAAGCCGAAACCTGAGCCCCTCTGCCCAGGGCCCAGTCTAACACCACCCTTGGCAACCTGGCCTGTGAAAAAGCAAAATGCAATTTTAGAATATCATTGTGATTTTATGATGGAAAAAGTACTTAATATGTTGGACAATTTATATAAGAGTTACATAGTGTTTAAATTAGAAATCCATTAGATGCTGGTGAATCAAATGCACTCCTTCTGATTAATCCTATTATCATCTAGGGGTGGCTAATAATATAGTGCAGAAATATACTGTATATAAATTATCTAATAGCATATAGGTGAGGGAAGTAATTTTGTATAATATATTAATATATTGTAACTTTCAAGGTTACTATTAAATCATACAGCTAAAAGACTTAATGGCAAAGGAAACTGTCTTTCGTCTCTTTACAAAGGTAGGATACATCACTAGCAGCTGCACAGATGTTGCAAGATGTGGCTGCGCACACTTGTCAAAAAAGGATACAGAGGACAACTCTTCTGTAGAATGGACTTTTTTTAAAGTTCACATCTCATGGAAGTTTATATTATTTTAAATTAAGAGTGAAAAGTATCTGAGCTCTCATGAATGTTTGAATCAACAAGTGCAGGATGTTTCATCAGACTGATGGATTTTTAGGAAGCATGAAGTATTACATATTTGGGGGCATGCTTCATGTTTATAATATAATTTGTTTTCATGAGGTATATCCAAGCAGTATTTTCATAAATAACTTTCCTAGTTAAAGAATTTTTAAAAAACGAATTAAGAAATAAATGGTACTATTCCTTTTTAAAAATCATGACATATTGCGATGGGGCAAGGCCAGATGGCTATAGTAAAGTAGTTCTGTTAGGATCCAGGAAGTGGGCGGGCAGAAGACAGGACCAGCTGACAGGATCAGCTGCAGCTCCAGCTCTCGCAGAACCAACCCCGTCAGCCTCCGGCAGAGGAGACAGAGGAAGGGTTTGATCACCAGAGCATACAGCTGGCCCGAGAGGGGGCACCGCTAACATACTCCCTGCCCAAAGCTGACCGGCTCAGTCAGGGTCCAGTTGAGCCTGACCAGACACTCCACAGAGGTGTACAGCACCTGGAGAAAGCCCACAAACTGGGGTCCGAAGCTGAACGCTCTCAGAGTGCCCAGGAGAGACCCGTGGTCCACCCTGTCAAACGCCTTCTCCTGATCCAGGGACAGAAGGGCGAATGACAGACCATCCCTACACCCAAGCCCCAAGAGATCCCCAGGATGGTGTAGGTGTGGTCAGGGTGGACCACGTCCGCCAGCACGGACCCCAGCTGCATCGAGATGGCCTTCGCTACGACTTTGTAGTCCGTGCTGAGGAGCGAGATGGGACACCTATTCCAAAGGTCGCGGAGGTCCCCCTTCTTCAGAAGCAAGGCAAGCATGGCTCTCCTGCATGAGAGCCGGAGGACCCTGCTCTCCAAGGACTTGGCCCAGACGTGACAAGGTCTGGGCCACTAGCCCCTGCATGCGGACCCGGAGGTGCAGCAGGTGGCCCAGCACAGTCTCGGCGACCCCCAGCACCTCGGCCCGTATGTCTAGGGAGAACTGGAGTGGCCACCCCAACCAAATTGGTGGTGAGGTGGCTAAAATAAATCCTGTCCCCCCACTCCAGCCGCCAGCTAGCTTCAGCGGTTGGATCCGTATGGGTCTCCTGCAGGAAAACCACCGAGTCCCCCCCCCTCCCAAAGGAAGGAGAGCACCTGGCACCTGTGGAGACCCATCCTACAGCCCCAGGTGTTTAGTGTTGCAAAGATAATGGGTGGCTTGGGGAGGGCTGGGGGGATCCTCACCAGCAGGGACGCTCACGGCCCCCATTGGGCCATGCAGCAAACCATGACCAACCCCGTAGGCGAGCAAAGAGTCATGGAAGCTGCAGACCCACTTGTAGGCCGAAGCGACCTGCCTCCCAGTCCCTTTACCCTCCCCCAAGAGGGCCCTCATGGCCCGAAGGATTTGATGGAATTCCCCCCATTTCTGGAGAGTGAGCTGCACCCTGTTGCAGGACCCACGGATGTCCTCGAGAAACTCCTGCAGCTCTTCTTGCAGTATATGGGGGAGCAGGGTCACTGGCCCCTGTCCATCCTCTGGTAGGGCCCCTGTCACAGCCCCATGGCCTGCCGAGATGGGCAAGCAGGGGGCAGACCCCTGGCGTGGTGCCCGATGGACCGGCGCTACATGGCCTACCTCAAGCCCTGGCTCAATAGGGGGAGACAGAGGGAAAATGGCAGCCCCCATGGGGTGGGGACAGAGGAACACAACGGCTGCTCCCTGGGGGTCATCTTCCGGGAAGGGGAAGGAGATTTCCTCAGGGGCACCTGTAGCAGCACGGGAGGTGGAGGGGAGGGGGCAGGGTTGGCGGCAGGGACAGGGCAGGGGTCAAGGTCAGGATCAGAGAGAGGGGCAAAGTTGGGATCTTGAGCCCCAGCATCCAAGCTACCGGGGGGTTGGCACCTCTCAGTTGGGCTCCGGGGTCTGGGGAGTGGGAAGGGGGCCCTTAAAGATGCCAGGCTCGTGCTTAATGGCAGATTGGAGGACAAGAGGGGGAGAAGAGAAACAAACCAGTAGACCAAGTAGGTTGCAAGGACCTGAAGAAGCTCTTTGCTTTTAATTTGATGACCATGATGGTAACAGCTTACTTTATGATGACATAAAACTGGGTGGTGCAGCCACAGCCTCCTTAGGTGGAGAATCAGCAGTGGGGCCCCCTCCTGGGAAGGAGGTTGGCTGCCCAACAGCAGCGAGGGATGTCCCTGGTGACTCAGGTCCCATCCGCGTGGCACTGGCTGTCGCCTCAATATGCTCGGTGGCCATTAGCGGGGGGCCATCTATGGCAGGGCTGGTGGAAGAGTCCAGGGGTTCCTCGGAGGTGGGAGCAGAAGCAGTGGTTAGGGGGACGGAGCATGGGGAAAGGGGAGCCGGGGTGAGGTCACTCAGATTGAGGCCCCCTAGCAGAGGGTCGTCCTCCCCCTGGGTGACTGGGGTCAGACCTAGGGCCTCCATCTCTGCAAAGATGGAGGGGAAATCACCACTCACCACGCCAGGGACCTCCTCGCTGGTCCCCGAAGCGACGCTCACCTCAGGGCTAGCAGAGGCCTTAGGTGGCAAAGGGGCATGAAAAGCTCCCTTGAGGAAGGACTCCGGGGGAGTGGCAGTGTGACCCTCCATTGATGCCACGTCTTCCCCAGCTGGCTCCAGTGGGTGGGATTCACCTGGGGGCAAGGCAGAAGGCCTGGTGTTGGTGGCCTCCTTCCTGGTCTTTCGGGGGGCCTCTGTATCCTCCACCTCAGATGGGAGGAGCGGAGCTCGAGCCTTCTGCTTGCCCCGCTTCCCCCTTACTAGAACCCAGCCCTCCATGGTATCATCTGTGGGCTGGCTGACAGGGGTTGGACCGGGTGGGCAAGGGCATTGGCACAGGTATTCGAGGAGGTAACTGGGGCGGTGGTACAAGGCAGGGACTATTCTGCCTGGAGCAGGCCCTCTCCCATGTCCGGTGGTAATCTCGCCGCACCCTCCTCCACAGGCCCCGCCAGACTGCATGCAATGGAGATGGGGCTCTCCCGCTCATCTGGGCACGCTAGGGGAGGTGCCTCTAGGGCCCGAGTGGGAGCAGTGGTGGGGTGGAGAGGAGAAGGGGCGGCTCCGAGCACCGGGCAGCCAGGAATGCCAGTGTGACAATGACGGGGCCGGCGCCCTGCTGGGGCTTAGGGGTCCTGGACAGTCCTCCATGCCGGGCCAAGGGGCAGTCCCTTTGGACGTGCCCCATCACACTGCAGAGGTAGCACCGGACCTCCCCCATAGAATAATGCACCTGGTAGCAGGCCCCTTGGTAGGGGACCAGGAAAGACCCTTCGAGCGCTTCTCCATTATGCGCCACTGGCGGAAGTTGAAGCTGCATCTGCCGGCAGAACGAGAGGACATGACGGAGGGTGGGGTCTTTGCAGCCCAGCGGAAGAGGGCTCACAACAGAGAGCGGTTTCCCTAGGGCAGAGTGGGTGGGTAGCAGGGACGCATTAGGAAGGAAGGGAGGGACGGAGGTCAGGACCAGTCGGATGCCCAGGTCTTCCAGCGGCTCCAGGGAGGCAACAGATGCCGTGCTTCCTGGTCAAGGTGGGGAAGGGGCCCCGGCCACCAGAGATGGAAGTGGAGGCGGTGGCCAGGGCAGATGACATAGTGGGGGGCGGGTGGGTTGCCTCCACTTGGGCGTATGCCCTGGGGGCTGGTGGAGGGAGCAGCGGGGAGATATGCTGCAGCCGGTGGTGGGGCCGCAACAGAGGGGGCAGCCCCTACCATGGAGGGCCTTGCCTTTTTGGCGGGGCCCTTATCCTTCTTTTTTCCCTGGCCATTCCCACCAGCTGGGGGGAGGGAACGGGGTGGGGCAGGCAAATAAACTAAGCTGCTGGGGAGCTGGGGCTCAAAAAGGTGGGGGCAAAGGGTTGCAAGGGGAGAGGGAGAGACTGCTGCAGGGAAGGGGGGGTGTCCGTCCAAGGGGGGGGGGCACATGTGCCCACGTGTGCTTGCAAAAGAAAGTCAATGTTGCTGGCTGTTGCTTTAGGCCCAAATGGTGGAAACGGGGCATGGCAAGCCAAGCAAGCATCTGAGTCCTTGAGGCAGGAGCTGGGGAAGATAGTAAGCAGCCAGTGGGGGTGGTGGAGGGGGCAGCAATGGTGCTAGTGGGGAAAGAGGTGGGGATGACACAGATGGACCAGGGGGCAGGCTCCAGGCCACACCCCCTGTGTCCCCACAAACACAGTCAAGACCCCCACCACAAAAGCCCAGTTCGAAAGTTACTCAGTCCTTGAAGGCCCCCTCCACAGTCGTCTTCAGATTCTCTGTGTGCTCTCCCAGCAGCAGATGGTCCCCTTCTTCCTCCTCCTCGCAGCTCCAGCAGCTCCCACGCAGCAACAGCAGCTCCGACAGGCAGTCTGGAGGCCAGGCAGGAAGGACCCCTTGCAGGTGGTGGTGGTGGTGGTGGTATCTGCAGCAGTAGCGACAGCTGGGGTTCCTCACTCCCCTCCTCTGGGGAGCGGGCCAGCAGCCCCCCCCCCCCGAGCGGTTTCAGAAGAAGCAGCAACAACTGGGGGGAGGTCCAGCAGCCAGGTAGCAGAGAAGGGGGCGGGGACAGTTGTCTGGCCCAGCCAGGGAAGTAACTAGAGCAGGAGCAGGGAGAGCCCATGGCCCAGCAGGAGCAGCAGCCTTCCACCTCCTGCCAAGCCAGAGGGCTATAGTAAAGGAGTGGGAGACAGAGATAGTAGCCACAGGCTAACCAAATCCCTGTTACCAGGATATGCAAATGGCAGCTGCTCCAGGTCAATTAAGACACCTGGGGCCAATTAAGATCTTTCCAAAAGGCAGGGAGGACAGCTAGGTTGATTGCGACACCTGAAGCCAATCAGGGGCCAGCTGAAACTAGTGAAAAACCTCCCAGTTAGTCAGGTCGGGGCATGTGTCAGGAGCTCTAGGAGGAAGCCATGCTGTTGGAGAGACTGAGCAGTACAAACCATATCAGGCACAAGGAAGGAGGCCCTGAGGTAAGGGTGAAGTGGATACTGAGGAAGTGGGGGCTGCTGTGGGGAAGTAGCCCAGGAAATTGTACACATCCTGTTTCTAACAAGTCAGCTAACATAGCTTATACTATTAGGGTCCCTGGTCTAGAGCCTGGAGTACAGGGCACGCCTGGGCTCCCCGCTTTGCCCTCCCCCCAGTTAATCACTGAGACTGGGAGATAATAGAGACTGCACAAGGGAGGGTAGTTTCTCCTCACCTCCCTTGCTGGCTTATGATGAAAATGGCTTAGTAGGCTGTGACCCTTCCCTCTAGAAAGAGATGAGCTATGTGGAGGGTCACAGTGAGCCTCTGAGGCTAGCAAAATCTGCCAGGAAATGTGGGAACCATGGAGACAAGGACAGAGCTTTGTCACAATACAAAAAGCCTAGAGGGTTGTGTGTGTGTGTGTTTACAAATCGTTGTAGTGAGACAAAATGCATATGTGTATATATCTATCAATAGCTATATCAACCTTGTGTGTGTATATATGCTGAGAGATGTCTACACAAATCTCAGAACAATGTATTGATTAATGTAGAAATTAAATGCTATGAATAAATTAAAGGAAGTTCCTGAATGATCTCTTATGCTTCTCTTATTTGAATACAAGGAAAAAATGTCAATTTAAAATATAAGGGGGAGATTGAAGCACAGGGGAAATTGTATGGTAGGCTGTTTAATAAAGGTCAGGACAAAACAGAACGGGGTAGTTTAAAAGGAAAATTTAGAAGTAACAAAGACTTAGTGTAACTGCAGACAGGACAGAATTATCATGGCTCAAAAGACAGATAATTAAGGGTGTAATCCTGCATAGAACATCACACTGTGCATATGAGTAATCAATACTTTGAATGATAGAAGTCTGCAGATAGGGTGAAATTCTGGCCCTACTAAAACCAATAGCAAAGCTCCTACTGATCTTAATAGAGCCAGGATTTCACCCATAGGGTGAGATTCTCCCCCATGTTCTGGACCGTTTATCTCAGATAAAAGGACAAGAATAGCATAAAAGTATGGGAGAGTTCCTGCAGCACAGGAACTGAATGGTTGTCCTCTGAGGAGGACCCTCTCACATGCCCTGGTGTAGAGGGTGTGCCAAGGGTTAGTCTGGGGGTGGGAGTAGCAGGCTGGGATAGGGCTGAAGCAGAGGTTGGCAAGTGCTTCTGCCCATAGGCAGCTGGAGACTGCTGTAACTTAGAGAGCTCTCCAGTGCTATTAAATTATGGGTCCACTGAACTCAGTGGGAGTGTTGCCAGTGAAGGGCAGGATTTTACCCAGGCTGTCGGCATTTATGCTAGAGGTCATTTATGCTAGAGCCCCAGAAACAGCCCATAATCACGAGGTGATAAAGGTGGCTTAAAGCCACCTAGCCTCGCTCCTCCTGAGCTGCAAGTTCTATGCTGCACCTATTAAAAGAGTGGTGCAGAATCTCATGTTGTGTGTGGCGAGGGTTTAGAATGGCTCTCTTTCTCTGCAATCCATACCTCCTCCTGAGCAGCATTCCTTGCATTTCATTGTGTCCCTATGCTTGTCTGACATGGCATTCTTTAGGGACAAATTGCTAGGTAAAGCACTGGTTGATGATGGACATAGGAATGGTGGTCACAGCCATGGATAAGTGGCACATCTACACTGACAAAGCTTGGGACTTTTTGCACCTGTTCCTCTATATACTGTCAATTGTCGTGAGAGCCTGGCTATAGATTTGTGATATCTTAGTATTGCTATGGTTTATTTGGACTCTCATGTGTTACCAGTTTGATGCTGCACTGTACTCTGTGTTTCATCCTTCTTACTCCCCTTTAGAGAGGCTTCAGCTATCATTAATGCTTATACTGCTGCTCAATGGCCCTACTCCACTGTTGACCATCAATGTGTATTTTTCCCACTAATTGTCCGCCAGTGTATTGCCATATATTAGCTTGGAATGTTTTGCTACTGACTTCAAAGTGCTCAGGATCAGGCCCTACCTGAGGTTCGGCTGTAGGATTGGGAGGTTCAATACCACAACATTCCTTCTTTCTCCTGCACTATCATGTGCTATTGGGCTGCAGCATACAGGAAGGGTTCAGACTGCATTTTACCACATATCTTTCAGCCCCAGCCTTGCTCCCCAGAAATGTTCATCTTACACTGTTCAGGACCATCCTGGACAATATAAACTCATAGGTAGTCCATCATTCCAACCATGGGTAATGACTATGCACCAGGCTTGTTGACCAAAGTAGAGATTCCCAAGCACTTCAATCAAAACACACTGGTTTAGATAAAACAATAAAACAAGTTTATCAACTTGAGAAAGATAGATTTTAAGTGATTATGAGTATAGATGCATATAAGTAAGAATTGGTTACAAAAGAAATAAAAGGATAAATACACAAGCTTATTCCTAAACTTTACCGAGGCTATTAGACTTAAAAGCAAAAGGTTTGGCTCAGGATAAGCTGCAATACATTTCACAGGCTGCATCCCATTCCAGCCTGGGACCACTCTCCTCCTCCCCCCACCCCCTTTGTTCAGTGCTTTGATAGTCGCTGTTGTCATGAACAGACAGATGGAAGGAGGAGAGGACTAGCTAGGGACATTTCCCCCCGTCGCCCTTCTTATACCCCAATCCTGTGTGCTGGAAAAATCTTTGCTGGGCCATGGGGGTAGGCAGTCCCTTTGCGTATGTGAGCTCCAAACTGTCCTTCAGATGAATTGTAAATTTCTTGTTTGCAACTCCCCTCCCCTTCTGGAGAATTTCCAATTAAGCCCGTAATAGCTCTTTAGCATTCTGCTGATGTGCTAGGGTGTCGTTGTCTCTGAGAAATTGGTTTGTGGGCATTACCTAGAACTACAACATGTTGCAATAACAACCATATAGCAAAATCTCATAATTTTAAAAGCAGTGTTGTTACACACATTTCAACAGGATAATAATATTCAGCAGATTATGAGTTATCAAATGATACCTCACAAGGGAAACTTTGTGCAAAATATAACATTACCATGTAAAAGTGGTGAACATGAACTAGAGGGTGTCACACCCATTCACGGGAATCCATATTCTTCAGAGGACTGGCAGCATTGGGATGCTTTTCCAGTCACCACTTAGCCTGGGAATAGACAACTGCCAAGGTCCCTCTGCCAAAAACTTCGACCCCAGTGGTCATTTCTCTGCCACTCCAGCACCACCAAGACACAGCACTGCAAACAAACATGGTAAACACACAATGCAATGGTATGTCTACGTAGCTGCTGGGAGAGTGCTTCCCAGTATGTGTAGATGGACACATGCTTGCTCCACTCTGGCTAGTGTACTAAAGTTATATACTTATTAGTTAGCAATATGACTTTAGTGGCAGAGACTGAGTCTCGGGCTAGCCACCTGAGTACGTATCCAGGGGTTAGGCGGGTGTGTACTTGGGCGACTAGCTGAAGCCGCTACCCATGCCACATGGCCACACTGTTATTTTTAGCATGCTAGCACAACCAGAGCTAGCACATGTCCACCCGTGCTGGAAAGCATGCTCTCAGATGCTGTGTAGATGCATGCTTACAGATAGACACACAAGGCAGTGATCTCTTCCTTCACACAGGCTGAACAGGGTAACCTCTCTTTCTGCATAGGCCCGCACAAAACAGCAAACAGCAAAGTGATTGCCAGTCAGAAACACAGAACACAATCTCTGTATAAGGACACCAGGAAGATGTGAGTATTAGGACTTACCCAGAAGCTGACTGCTGGGGTTGTGGCCACAGCCACAGTACCTCATCCCAACCTAAAAGCACAACAGCAGCCAGTGCTACACTCCCACTCAATATTAACTTCAGGGAGAATTCCAAACAAAAGTCAATTATCAGAGCTACATGCTGGCTGCAGACGGTGAATTGCAAGGAGTGAGACAATGGGAAATGGTGCAGCATGGGTAAATGCAATCATCAACTCTGTGTAGTAAAATCTGTCTCAGTGATCTTTCTCTGTACGTGTCTGATCACACGGTGCATAACACAAAACTCTATCACAGCAAAAGCATGCAGTGTTGTAATGCAACATATGTGAAACCAACCTGTGTGTCTGCACAAGCATAATTTAATGTTAACAGTGTAGGAAAGTCCTTGCTATTATGCTGTAAATCAAATGCTATTGAAACTTTGTAATGCATCATATTCAAACAGCATAACAACTAAAAGCAGCATTTGTTCCACTGAAAGAAAGCAGGCTTGTTTTGAAATAATGTCCTAGTTTAGCTACATAGTGTGCAGGTTAATGGGTGAAGGGGCAAGTGCATGCCACTGAGTCCTGCAAGTGATTGAGCCCATAATTTACTTCACTTTATAAATGGGACACTATGTAGGGTCATCAGGGGGAAAGTCTGAAGACTAACCTTTAGAGGCAAACGTTACAGTAGAATGCAGGGAGGTTTGGATGGAGGAGGAGAGAAAAAAAAATCTAAGGAAAATGGGACATATTCAAAGATTAAATTGATGAATGCACTAGAATTATATAATCTGTGCCTAAAGTGTCTCTATCAATATTTTCAATTAAGACACTTTATTTGTTGCAATAAAGAGAACATTTTTCTACTATTAACTCTGAAAACTCCATGTCTTAAAACTGAATTTAAAGGCCTTTCTTCAACATTATGGTTTTATACTCATTACAATTAAAGTTTTGAAGAATAATTATGTTAGCTTTATATAAGAATGTAAATAAAGTAAGATGTTAATGGATAACGAGTGGAAATATATTATATACCTAGTCATTACTGGGAGAAATAACTCCTTAATACCAGCTGGCCACCTTGATACCCAATATAAAATACTCCACTGTCTTCACATTTGTGACTAAGTCTTCCTGGACTTCTTCAGACTAGTTCTAAATTGTACAGATAAGCCCCAAACATAACCCTACATTCAAACACCTCTGAACATTGGCTGAGATGAAATACCGGATCTGGATTTTAAATTTGGCTGGGATTTTCAAAGGGGATTAAGGGAGGTGGGCACTTAACTCCCATTGAATTTTAATTATGCTTCTTTGAAAATCCAACCCACTGGCTCCTACTTCCATCTATGTCAATCTACAGTGGACTGATCCAAAATCTCAAATCCAAACATCCTTGACCTTAGGCATGATCAGAATCTAGATCCATGTCTGTTAGCTCTGGGCCACTTAGATGGAGGGGCTAGATCTCTCTAATCAGTGCTTTCTGGGTGGGAAGAGGGGTGTGGAATATTAAAGACTACTGTACTGTATTTTATGTTGAATAAAGAGTCCTGCCTTGTTAATTAGAAAGGAACTAAAGGAAAGTGTTCTCTAAATTAACCTCCTTATTGTGGCTTTAATTGCTGATAATTGGTAGTTTCTACTGATCCCATTACCTCACTAATGGTTATTATTATTTGTTATTTATTATGGTGGTAAGGTACTTCACAGAACAAATCACTTACATGTTCCCCTCCCCGAGGAGCTTACAGTCTAATATATAAATGACACAGTAAGTGAGAGCAGCAAGCATAGAACAAGCAGCAGCATAGAGTGAAAATAAGTATATGGTTACTGAGGTTGATTTTATGCATATCCTGATGTACTGGTTTGGGTTTTTTTAGTAAAATGGGGACATTTCAGATGGAGGACAGAGGCTGTGGGTACAAGGGTAGAGAGAATGGAGGAGGGAGGGAAGAAGTGACACTAGGGATAGTTTGGGTGATACACCAAAGGCCTAGATTAGGAGTGATGTCAGCAGCCTCAAAGAGTTGAAAGAAGAGTACAGATGAGATGACTTGCGAGAGCAGAGAGTGAGAGATAAGGAGGAAAAAATAGGAAAAGAAATCATGACTGGTGTGGAGAAATAAGGAAGTGTTATTTACTCCTTCTCATAACACAAGAACTAGGGGTCACCAAATGAAATTAATAGGCAGCAGGCTTAAAACAAACAAAAGGAAGTTTTGTTTTTTTCCCCTACAACGCACAGTCAACCTGTGGAACTCTTTGCCAGAGGATGTTGTGAAGGTCAAGACTATAACAGGGTTCAAAAAAGAACTAGATAAGTTCATGGAGGATAGGTCCATGAATGGCTATTAGCCAGGATGGGCCAGGATGGTGTCCCTAGCCTCTGTTTGCCAGAAGCTGGGAATGGGTGACAGGAGATGGATCCCTTGATGATTACCTGTTCTGTTCATTCCCTCTGGGGCATCTGGCTTTGGCCACTGTCGGAAGACAGGATACTGGGCTAGATGGACCTTTGGTCTGACCCAGTATGGCCATTCATATGTTCTTAAGAGGTCATTGGCCAGATCCCTGGCTCTCACTGTGTTGAGCTCAGTGCAGATCCCAAAGGATGGCTTGATGAATGTGGATTTGAGCCACCTTTCTACTCTCTCAAAACTGGAGGATGGACCCTGGGGTTTGATGGCTGTTTTAAGTTACATCAGTAGGAATTATATCTGGAAGGACAGTTATGCAGGCTGGGGATCACCAGAGAGCATATCTTTCTAACAAAGTCTCATCCAACTCTTGGCCTATTCCCAGCATGCCTGCCATGCGGTGTGTGGGCTGGGGGGTGGGTGGGGGGGTGCGGCAGGGTATGATGCAAGTGAATTGGCAACTGTAGCTGCCAACAGTAGCTTTCCATCACCTGTGTATTCCACTAAATGAAGCAGCGGGTCTCTTATGGCAGATTTCCAACTGCTTTGGACTGCCTGAACATCATAAACCAGCTGGTCAGAGGGCTGGAAATTTGGATCTATGAAAACAGAAATAGATGATGGAAAAAAGAAAATTAGAATAAGGGGAAGTTGAGGAAACAATGGAGGATGGGAAAGAGGCAAGGGAGAAAAGAGGTAAAAACATAGTGGAAAGGGAAAGTGCTGTTGGAGGGGAAAAGCTGTGCCGATGTTACTGGACTGCTGATGTTATAGAGACTGCAGAAGCAGGTTAGTATGGCATGGCAGCCGGATTCATCCCATAGCAGCTTTATTTAAACCGAGCTCCTTTTGACCTGGAGTCAGGTGGAATGGGGACTTCAGGGGATATCTGTCCTGGAAGCTGCTGACTGAGGGTCCATGGGCCATCAGTTGAACATTACCTCTCTAGTAGCTTTATAATCCTGCCCCCATTTCCCTGGAGCCTGGTATAAGGGCAATCCCAGGGGAAGTCTCTGTTGGCACCTGCAGGCTCAGAGTGTGAAGAACCAAGGCCTGGAAACGATCAGCCTTTGGAGAGAGTGCCATGATTATTACCTTTCTCCACAATACATAAAGAGAGGGAACATTTCAAAACAAATGGGAAATCTGGCCTATTTTCACCCCTCCTCAGGTGATCTAAATGATTAAAAAATGCTCTGGGGATTAGACATTTAGTTCTCACTATCTCAGTACGTAACTCTCCCTACCTCTGATCTTTTCTGTTAATAAAGTCAATTACATGTTGATTGTAGGCATGTAAGGCAATGAGGCTAGGGAGAAAAATAACAATACTTAGCAGTCATACCGTTCTTTACATTTTCAATAGAGGAGGGCAAAAGATACAGCCCTACTATTCTTAACTGCTAATTTGTTAAATACAGTGTAGAAATACAGTAGCATGTAACTCCCTCCATTGTAAGATTGTCTATAAAACAGAAATGGCTGCATTAAAATATGCCTGGTACTATAATTCAATGAATATTCTGATCATCTTCCTACCAAAAATGCATTTGTTTAATTCAGTTTAAAAACAATAATTATATATTTGGCATTATTATATATTGTATATAATTATATACATTACTTTGGCATCTTGGGGTACGTCTAAACAGCTCACGGAAGCAAGTTTCCCAGCCAGGGCCAATGGATTTGGGTTAGCGGGGTCTGCATGAGCACTCTACAAGTAGCTATGTAGACAGTGCTTTGAAGTTGCAGCTCAGGGGCCCGTGCCACAACTTCAAAGTGCTGCCTACACATCTAGTTACAGAGCGCTAGCATGAGTCCTGCTAACACAAAGCTGAGCTGGGAGGCTCGCTGTCTTAGGCTGTTTACACACTGAGCCCTATTCATAGATCGGGACTATGTAGCGATCTTGGTAAAAATGATGCAATAGGCATCTGTCTTTCTGGATGATACTGCAGCACAGCACGCCCTGGACACAAAGGTGAAAACATAATGTTTTAATTCAATGGTGTAGCTAGATGGTAGGTGCCCAAGAACATTAAGGATCTATTTAAATTCAGGATAAATGTGTGAAGTCTTCACTGGAACAGGCAGGCTTCCTAAGCTAGATTTTCAAAGATATTTAGGCACCTAAAGAGGAAGAGAGGTGCCTACTGGCATGCTGAAAAAAATAGCTAAGCAGGCTAGGTGCCTAACTCCCATTCATTCCAAGAACACTTCCGTGGGAGTTAGGAACCTAATATTAAGAGACCAGGCCATGGGCAGTCTAGCCTAGGGGTTAAAGCAAGAGTTCATCCTACCAGTTAGAGCTGGGTCCAGCATGGGCAGAGTCCAGGAAAAAGCCCAAGGTTGGTACAGGAGGGACAGGAGCTAAAGGGGAACAGGCTGGAGCAGAGCAGGAGCAGGGACTTGGAAGCAGGCTGGAACAGGGCCTGGAACAAGGGCTGGTACAGGCAAGAGCAGGGCCTGGAACAAAGGCAAGCACAGCTGCAGGCATGGTACATGCTGCTGCTGCTGCCAGGCCATCCAGCTGCCCTTCCGGACCAATCACGGGATGCAGTCAACCAGGTAGCCTGCCACAGGCTGGCTGTGCTTCTTGGGTTTCCAGGAGACTGATTCTGCTGTAGGGCCTGATCCCTGACATCATGACATTTTTGAAAACCCCACTAGGTACCTATCTGCATCTGCCAAATAACTTTGAAAAACCAGCCCATTGTGCCTTGGCTTTCACCTTTGTAAAACAGGGTTAATAATGTTCAGTCACTTTTGCAAAGCTCTCTTGAGCTCTATAAATCGAAAATGCCGTGTAAGGGCTAAGTATTATTTCATATATTATTAACCAAGTTGAGCCCCCCCCCCTTTCAGTGATTACCACATTTCACTAATGTAAAAACTATTATCTCAAAATCAAAATCTTTTTCTTTTGAGCACTCTGCTTGGCACTAGCTTTGTCCTGCCATGATACTGTAAAATATTTACCTACTCCAGTCCACATTCTCCATTTTGCCCTCTGGGTTCAGGCACTGTTTGAAAAATGTGCATTTACATATATATTTAAACCTTCTGTGCTGTGATTTTCTAATTTGCACACAAACTGTCAGGCCCAGTTCTGTGATCAAGTACCTCCATCTCCCTCCCAAAGAAGCCATTGAAGATTTTATGTACACATCCCAGAGTAAAACTGGAACAAGGTATTTTTGATTTATTTTCATAACTGCTTTTGAGGGGCACAGGAAAACACAAGGTTTCTTCAGGTATGTTGGCAACAAGAAGAAAGCCAAGGAAAGTGTGGGCCCCTTAATGAATGAGGGAGGCAACCTAGTGACAGAGGATGTGGAAAAAGCTAATGTACTCAATGCTTTTTTTGCCTCTGTCTTCATGAACAAGGTCAGCTCCCAGACTGCTGCGCTGGGCATCACAACATGGGGAATAGATGGTCAGCCCTCTGTGGAGAAAGAGGTGGTTAGGGACTATTTAGAAAAGCTGGACGTGCACAAGTCCATGGGGCCGGACGAGTTGCATCCGAGAGTGCTAAAGGAATTGGCGGCTGTGATTGCAGAGCCATTGGCCATTATCTTTGAAAACTCGTGGCGAACGGAGGAAGTCCTGGATGACTGGAAAAAGGCTAATGTAGTGCCAATCTTTAAAAAAGGGAAGAAGGAGGATCCTGAGAACTACAGGCCAGTCAGCCTCACCTCAGTCCCCGGAAAAATCATGGAGCAGGTCCTCAAAGAATCAATCCTGAAGCACTTACATGAGAGGAAAGTGATCAGGAACAGTCAGCATGGATTCACCAAGGGAAGATCATGCCTGACTAATCTAATTGCCTTCTATGATGAGATTACTGGTTCTGTGGATGAAGGGAAAGCAGTGGATGTATTGTATCTTGACTTTAGCAAAGCTTTTGACACGGTCTCCCACAGTATTCTTGTCAGCAAGTTAAAGAAGTATGGGCTGGATGAATGCACTATAAGGTGGGATGAAAGTTGGCTAGATTGTCGGGCTCAACGGGTAGTGATCAATGGCTCCATGTCTACTTGGCAGCCGGTATCAAGTGGAGTGCCCCAGGGGAATCTTTGAGCTGCCATCGGCCTCTTCTGCAAAGTAGAACCCAGGTGCTTCATGTTGCTGTCCATGCAGGGCTGACAAGAGGTGTCATCAGCCATAAATTTGCATTGTGGAAGTTTGTAGGTTATATTTTCTTTTTTGTCTTTCCCCGTGGCTCCCACTTACAGTCTATTCTATTGTCTTTCTCCATTTCTGCCTAATCTACCTATCTAAACTATCCATCAGTCTGGGAAATGATAATACCTAGCACTTTATAAATATCAATTAATCAGCAGATCACCGTCCTGAAGTAGATAGAAGTATCATTTGGCAGATCTACACTTCAAACACTGCATTGGCGCAGCTGCATCGATTCAGCTGCACTACTGTAGCGCTTAAGCAAAGAAGTTCCTATGTTGATGGGAGAGCGTCTCCTGTCAGAGAAGTTAATTCAACTCCCTAAGAAGCAGTAGCTAGGTCGATGGGAAAGGTCTCCTGCTGACATATCGCTATGGATGTGGGGATGTGGGGAGGAGGGATTAGATCGGTGTAACTATGTCACTCAGGGGTGTAGATTTTTAGCTTTCTGTAGTGTGGACCTGGCCATTATCTATTTTTTTTCACAGTGGGAAAGAGAAGCACAAAAATGAAGTGAATTGACCAAGGTCACAGAAAGAGTGTCAGTATCAGAGCCATGGGAGTAGTTGCTTTCTATCCATCCTCTTCTAAACCATGTGGCTTCTTACTCTGGTGAACTGCTCTACCTACTCCTGCTTATGGCCAGAGCTGCATCACTTGCTCAGTTGGGTAGAGAGTTCAGTTATTGGCTAACATTTCAAGGTGCAAATGGACCTCAACCAAAAATCAAGAGCCTTTCAGAAGTAGATTTCATGGTTCCCAAAGATCAATCCTACGTGCTTGTAAGGAGGTAGTAACTATCTTGTGACATCAAGGGGAAAAAACACTGTGACAAAACTTTAACCCTAGGCATTGTTTACATTTTAAAAATAAGTATGAAATGATAAAAATACATGTAAAAAAGCCCTTAATTTAATTAACTATTTTTAGGGGTCACAGCACAATAAATGCAAAAAGAAATTACAGCATTTTTATCAGGGTGATTTACCTTAATTTCATGACTTTTCATTTCATTTCATCAGACAGTAGAAGATGCATATTTTTTACCATGGCCTGCATTGATCCTCCCTTTTATGCTTACTGGTTAAGTCATTCAAGGATTTAAGGACCTGATTGTTCCTGCAGATAAGGTATTAGAACAACCAAGCAACAGTAATTGTGAATGCACATAGCTGTGGGTGCAGAATTATTATTGTTGTTAATAATCATGTTTATTATGGCAGTGTCTATGGATCAACCTGGAAGAGGGCACCATTGTGCCAGGCACAGCAAAAACACGGAGTAGCAGACAGTCCCTGCCCTGAAGAGCTTACCATGTAAATTGACAAGACAGACACAGTGTGGGGAAAACTGATCTAACACACATAGAATCATAGAATCATAGAATATCAGGGTTGGAAGGGACCCCAGAAGGTCATCTAGTCCAACCCCCTGCTCAAAGCAGGACCAATTCCCAGTTAAATCATCCCAGCCAGGGCTTTGTCAAGCCTGACCTTAAAAACCTCTAAGGAAGGAGATTCTACCACCTCCCTAGGTAACGCATTCCAGTGTTTCACCACCCTCTTAGTGAAAAAGTTTTTCCTAATATCCAATCTAAACCTCCCCCACTGCAACTTGAGACCATTACTCCTCGTTCTGTCATCTGCTACCATTGAGAACAGTCTAGAGCCATCCTCTTTGGAACCCCCTTTCAGGTAGTTGAAAGCAGCTATCAAATCCCCCCTCATTCTTCTCTTCTGCAGGCTAAACAATCCCAGCTCCCTCAGCCTCTCCTCATAGCTCATGTGTTCCAGTCCCCTAATCATTTTTGTTGCCCTTCGCTGGACTCTCTCCAATTTATCCACATCCCTCTTGAAGCGTGGGGCCCAAAACTGGACACAGTACTCCAGATGAGGCCTCACCAATGTCGAATAGAGGGGAACGATCACGTCCCTCGATCTGCTCGCTATGCCCCTACTTATACATCCCAAAATGCCATTGGCCTTCTTGGCAACAAGGGCACACTGCTGACTCATATCCAGCTTCTCGTCCACTGTCACCCCTAGGTCCTTTTCTGCAGAACTGCTGCCTAGCCATTCGGTCCCTAGTCTGTAGCTGTGCATTGGGTTCTTCCGTCCTAAGTGCAGGACCCTGCACTTATCCTTATTGAACCTCATCAGATTCCTTTTGGCCCAATCTTCCAATTGGTCTAGGTCCTTCTGTATCCTATCCCTCCCCTCCAGCGTATCTACCACTCCTCCCAGTTTAGTATCATCCGCAAATTTGCTGAGAGTGCAATCCACACCATCCTCCAGATCATTTATGAAGATATTGAATAAAACCGGCCCCAGGACCGACCCTTGGGGCACTCCACTTGATACCGGCTGCCAACTAGACATGGAGCCATTGATCACTACCCGTTGAGCCCGACAATTTAGCCAGCTTTCTACCCACCTTATAGTGCATTCATCCAGCCCATACTTCCTTAACTTGCTGACAAGAATACTATGGGAGACCGTGTCAAAAGCTTTGCTACAGTCAAAAAACAATACATCCACTGCTTTCCCTTCATCCACAGAACCAGTAATCTCATCATAAAAGGCGATTAGATTAGTCAGGCATGACCTTCCCTTGGTGAATCCATGCTGGCTGTTCCTGATCACTTTCCTCTCATGCAAGTGCTTCAGGATTGATTCTTTGAGGACCTGCTCCATGATTTTTCCAGGGACTGAGGTGAGGCTGACTGGCCTGTAGTTCCCAGGATCTTCCTTCTTCTCTTTTTTAAAGATTGGCACTACATTAGCCTTTTTTCAGTCATCCGGGACTTCCCCGGTTCGCCACGAGTTTTCAAAGATAATGGCCAGTGGCTCTGCAATCACAGCCGCCAATTCCTTCAGCACTCTCGGATGCAACTCGTCCGGCCCCATGGACTTGTGCACGTCCAGCTTTTCTAAATAGTCCCTAACCGCCTCTATCTCCACAGAGGGCTGGCCATCTCTTCCGCATTTTGTGATGCCCAGCGCAGCAGTCTGGGAGCTGACCTTGTTAGTGAAAACAGAGGCAAAAAAAGCATTGAGTACATTAGCTTTTTCCACATCCTCTGTCACTAGGTTGCCTCCCTCATTCAGTAAGGGGCCCACACATTCCTTGGCTTTCTTCTTGTTGCCAACATACCTGAAGAAACCCTTCTTGTTACTCTTGACATCTCTGGCTAGCTGCAGCTCCAGGTGTGATTTGGCCCTCCTGATAACATTCCTACATGCCCGAGCAATATTTTTATACTCTTCCCTGGTCATATGTCCAACCTTCCACTTCTTGTAAGCTTCTTTTTTATGTTTAAGATCTGCTAGGATTTCACCATTAAGCCAAGCTGGTCGCCTGCCATATTTACTATTCTTTCGACTCATCGGGATGGTGGTTCACAAGCACAGTGAACAATCTAATAAGAGCAAATGTTTCACATTTTTTTTGGGGGGGGGAAGGTTACTTAGAAAGGGATAAGCTAAACTGAAAGAAAGGTGAAGAAATGAGGGGGCACTGAAGGGAATGGTGTGAGGGGAGAAGAGGAAACAGGGAGCAGGTGGTTAGTGAAGCTTAGATGAAGAGACAGTGAGGGGAGGAAAGGGAGGCTGATTGGTTGTTTGCTCCATCATCTCAGGGCAGAGAAAATCTAGTCAAAATGGTCGAAAATCCTCTGAGTATCTGAAAATTCTCTGAATGGCTGCTTCTGCAGCTGCTCCTACTGGCTAGAGTCACTGGCCATTTTGTCTTCTGCAGTTTTTCCTCAAGGCCATATGCAGACAGATTATGAATTATTATATTTTTGTCAGATTAATATTTCATATATGCACCAATGAGTTTGGAACTATATAATTCATTAATTGAGAAATGGACCTCATCATAAGCAGCTTGCAATAAATGTTATTTCTTCATAATATTCTAGTGTCATTTTACCGTTCTTATGCAGAATCAGATGACTCTGGGCCATCGATTTAAGTTTCATTGCACACCCAGATTAACTCTCTGACTCAAGCACACAGGACTAGTCTTCTCCATGCTCCCCATATCTCCCAGCCTCCAAATTCCTTGATGAAGTAACACTGTAACTTTATCCCCTTTTGTGTGGGAGGAGTAATCTACAACACAGTTCCATCTCCTTTATTTCTCTTCTTAATGACCTTCCACTGTTTCTATTCTCTGTAGCCCTGGAATTATCCTTGATCTTGTATCTGCAGGTATGTCTTTCACCATCTCCACAATATTGCCTATCTGTTCTACTGACTTGAGTACACACCTACTGAGATCCCCATCAATGCCTTAATTTCCCCGCATTTTCACTATTGCCTCTCTTTTCTATATGGCCTAACAACTCATTCACTCTTTGCCGTCACGATAATGGCTGTCAGAGACTCCTTTGATGTGCCAGTTCTTAACTGTCACAGGATTTCAGACCCAGTAAAGTTTTAAATGGCTGAATCCTTGACTCAATGTTCCTTACTAATCAATTCCCTTTAAATGGATCAAAATGGTTTACCTGAGATATACCAAATATCATAGACCCATAAATAATATAGTTTGATTTAACTCTTGTACAGTTTTAAAATTGCCAATACTGAAATGGAAACCATTACTATTTGTTTTACAGTAGCATTCAACAGCCCCAGTTGGATCCCGCTACGTTGAGTGCCATACAAACACATTGCTTCTCCATGCACACATGGAGATCCAGATTCTCAACTGGTGTAAATTGGGATAGTTTCACTGAAATAAATGGAGCTACACCAATTTACATCAACTGAAAACCTGGGCCCTTATATGTTAAGTATCACATAAATGTATCCAACAGAGACACTCGATATTTTCTATGGTTGAGGTGGCACATAAAATTTATGGTCTGCAGGTCCAATATTTATAAAAACAATGGATAAGGGAGCAGTTTTACTTAATTAGAATTGTAGTTAATACATGCTATAGAGACTCCAGCTAACACATATTATGAGTAAGCACAGGTAAGACTGATATTGTACTAGCCTCCACTCATTAGAATGTGATTACAGGTTTGATTGCCTTTATTAAGTTATCCAAGATATTAATCTGGAGAGTTATTGAAGATTCATTTTTAAAGCATACATTGTCACAAATTAGGTTTCTACACTTTTTTGGGCGGGGGAAGAAATGTGAAGCTTTTTATAAACACAGAGGACATTTCTTTAGTACTACTGACAGAAAGCATAGACTGAGGCTTTCCACACACACCGTAATAAGTGAAATGCTTGACAGGATACCATATGTGTTGGCAACTCCTCCTGATCAAATTTTAAAGGGCAAGCTAAAGCCAATATTCAGAATTTTATTGCTTAGAGAGAGGTCTATTAAACCAATTAAGAAAGTCTATGACATCCTCTTCCCTGAGAGCAAACTCACTTCAGAAAAATTCCCTACTCTGTCTTGAAAATTAGAGTGAATGAAAATAAAAAATAGTGTTTTAATGTGAGGTTGGGTGGTGGGAAATGGTGTATGGGGAAAATAGTACAAACAGCTTTGCCAAAGCAACACCATATGAAAATCTGTCTCTGGCAAGGCAGATAGCTTCCATGAAGGGACCTTAGGTGTTTTAGAAACTATTACTTACACAGCCCCCATTGCCATGAGCGCTTCATTAACTTGAACGTATTTATCTCCACAACACCACTGTGAGGTAGGGGAACGTACAGTTATCCTTGTTTTACAGATGGGGAACTGAGGCACAGAGAGACTAAGGGTAAAATATTCAAAAGTGCCCAAGACCCAGATCCTTAAAGATACTTAGGTATTGCTTCACTCAGCATTGCAATGCCTAACCCCCATACAATCCATTGGGAAAATTAGATTCCAAAGAAATGGGTCCCCAGAAACAAGAAAGTTGAGCAGGGAGCTGCCTGAGCTAACTAGGAGTGAAATGCCAGGGAGAGAAGAGGAACGTAGGTGCCGCGTGCATTTGGCTGACTACCTCCCTCCACTCGGGATCCTAAACCGTTAACCCTTTCCTGGAGATAGGCACCTATGACAGGTCAACTGCTTAGGTTGCCAGTGTCCTAGTATGAGCCTTCAAAATAATCACACACAGGATCTAGGGGAAATATTAAACACTTCCACCAATGGAACTGATATCTACAAAGTCATATAAGAGATAAATTTAATCCTGGGTGTCTTGACAAGCTGGTGGTCATTTTTGTCAGGGAAACATTGAACAGATTGAGATTATGTTAACATTTGATCAGAAACTGGTTCGTTTCATCTGTAATTTCACTTACTTTGAACCTTTAAAAAAACTTGCTTTGTTACAATGTTTTAAGCAACAAACCTGAATATAAAATGCTTTTCTGAAAGATATGAAGCTATTTGCTCTACCAAAGCACCTTGCAAGTGTGGGATAGTTGAGGGAGAAATCAGACTACATTAAATTATGATGTACCACAATTTGTTCATCTTTCAATTGTTCCTCAACAGAAGGGGTGTGTTCTTGAGAGCACTTACCAGTGTGCTCTGGCTGCTTTGCAACACTCCAGTGATGCATACTGACCATAAACCTGGGTTACGCCTTCATAGGAAGCTTTGTGTCACTAGACAGCACAAAATAGCCATAGCTGGTGAATCTGTCCCCTAGAATCTGAACGTCCCATAAGTCTCATGGCTATTCCAATCTTTTTTTTAACAAAGGGCCAGAAATGGCACATTGGTAACTTTCAGTGGTTTGACTTTCTGCCTGTTACTATTAATTAAAAGTTATTTCCAAAAGCTTTAGAGGCAGTTTGAGACATTGTCATTGGTGTATCTACAAACTTTTCTATATGCCACTGAGGTTGTTTTTCTAAAGTTTGTGACTTCAGGATAATCAGTTTAAAGAAAACAACACAACAACTTTCAGTGGCATTTTAGTTAATTTCTCTATTAGGGAAATTACTTTTTTTCCAGTCCCTAATGATGGGTTGACATTCACAAAAGATGTGAATGACGGTGCCAGGAGAATGATTAAAAGAGCACTTCATAATGGTTGCTTTATATAATTCTGATGGTGTTTAATTAGTCCAAAATAATACAATAAAATGAGGTCTGGATATTTGAGATTATATATATATATATATGAGAGAGAGAGAGAGAATATCTATGTTTGTGAAAATCTTTTTTATTGCTTTAAGTCTGAAAGTTTCCAGTTCCTCCAGGATGGTTATAGCTTCTAAGCCCTTTTCCCCAAAATGTTTTTCCTTTCAATACTTGTATAGTATTGGCTACAAATCACCACCAAATAACACTTTCATCCAATGGTCAACAAATCTGCAACAAAATGGGTGCATGGTAATAATGGGTTATGTTTGTCAATGGCAACAACACTGCTTAAGCAATGAAGAGCTGAAAGAGGCAAAGTACCATATTGTACAAGCAGTTTTTTAGACCACTGTATGTTAGGGGTTAATTGTAAAATTCCAACTGTAACAGATGAATAAACACAACCCTTTTTTGTTGTGAGTTAGAAACAATCAGGAATCAAAGCGATTACAGACGCTCCCCGGGTTATGCAAAGTTCCGTAAGCAAAGTTCCGTAAGCTAGAAATAGGAGGTGTTTTTGTTGTTGTTGTTATTGTTGTTTTTGCATAATGGTTGGGTATACGTTTCCGACTTATGCAAAATTCGAGTTATGCAAGGCATTCCAGAACGGAACAATTGCGTAAATCGGGGAGCGTCTGTACATGCCAAAATGAAGTATCTGGGATTGAAGGTTCAGACCCAACAAATTATTAAACAAGTGCCACCCAAACACCTAGCTAAGATCAGAATATTTAGTACAATACCTGAATTCACTTGCAGCAGGTGCATAAGAGAAATAGGCACTCTGGTTAATATACACAAACAAAAAATACCCCCAGACCACCAATTCTTCAATGCCATATAATCCTTCATCACACACTCTCTCACACCTGTCTTACACCACCTACCCTACTTTAGCTTTGATCACTTGTTTTATTCTGCAACAGTAAATTGCTGTTGGATGTATATAGTGGTGTTGTGTATTGTTTATTAAATGAGTTATACAGAAAGCAATATAGTCAAGGGTAAAATAAGTTATATCAAACTTCTATTCTTTGTGTTATTATGTGATGTGTTGGTGGGGTGAAAGAATGTTTTGATTAATAGAAATAGGATTTATCTGACATAAGCAATGATTATAGGAAGGGTTATATGACCAGGGAGAACTAGCTGAATTTCATAATTATTCATTCCCAGATTTACAGAGTTTACAAAATTGGGGTGTGATTCTTGAAAGTGTAATTTTTTTTTAAAGAACATGTAACTTGTTTTTGGTGGGGTGCTAGATGGACTCCAATGAAATAAAAGGAAATCACTTTCAAATGTAACTGTTTTTAACAGTTGTTTGTGACCTTCCCTGAGCTGTTTGGGTTTTTTGTTTTTATTTTTTAATGAGTACCAAAATTTAAATCAGGCTGGCATAAAGACTGCAGAGATCTGTCCTGTTCCAGCAGATCTTATGACGCCCACCAAAACAGGGGTCCCCCATGCAGAATTTAGTAGGTGCATAGGAGATGCATTTTCACAGAATCATAGAACTTGAAGGGACCTTGAGAGGTCATCTAGTCCAGTCCCCTGCACTCAAGGCAAGACTAAGTATTATTTAGACCACCCCTGACAGGTGTCTGTCCAATCTGCTCTTAAAAATCCCCAATGATGGAGATTCCACAACTTCCCTAGGCAATTTATTCCAGTGCTTAGCCACTCTGACAGTTAGGAAGTTTTTCCTAATGTCCAACCTAAACCGCCCTTGCTGCAATTTAAGCCCATTGCTTCTTGTCCTATCCTCAGAGGTTAAGAAGAACATTTTTTCTCCCTCCTCCTTCTAACAACCTTTTATGTACTTGAAAACTCTTATGTCTCCCCTCAGCCTTCTCTTTTCCAAACTAAACAAACCAAATTTTGTCAATCTTCCCTCATAGGTCATGTTTTCTAGACCCTTAATCATTTTTGTTGCTCTTCTCTGGACTTACTCCAATTTGTCCACATCTTTCCTGAAATGTGACACCCAGACAGGGACACAATACTCCAGCTGAGGCCTAATCAGCGCCGAGTAGAGCAGAATAATTACTTCTCGTGTCTTGCTTACAATACTCCTGCTAATACATCCCAGAATGATGTTTGCTTTTTTGCAACACTGTTGACTCATATTTAGCTTGTGATCCACTATGATCCTCAGATCCCTTTCCGCAGTACTCCTACATAGGCAGTCATTACCCATTTTGTATGTGTGCAACTGATTGTTGCTTCCTAAGTGGAGTACTTTGCATTTGTCCTTATTGAATTTCATCCTATGTACTTCAGACCATTTCTCCGGTTTTGTGTGTATGTGTGCATGCGTGTGTGTGAAAGAGAGAAGAATTACACTTGGGTGAGATATGGAGGGTAATGGATAGTGGAAAAGGATGAATAGGGAGAAAAGGGGCTCTTAACCATATGGAAAATGTTGATTTTTTAGTTTTTAACTAGACAGATAAAAACCCGTTTCAGGGTTGCCAACACAGCAGTTTTATTGTGTGATTGTTTGTTTATCTTAAAGCCTCAGCTGTTATATTATACCAAACATTATTTTTTTTAAAAAATCTCATTATTTAGGCTTCATTCCCAGAACAGGAACAATGGTTCCATGCCCTCTTTCCAGACTCCACCCAGATGATATGCCTCTTCACGCCATATTCCTCTGATCCCCTCCTTCATGCCCCCTCTTGCTGACTTTGCTTTTTCCTGTTTATCTGTAATTTTGTGCACCCTTTCCATGCCCCCCTAATTCTGTCTCAGAGCAGAAGTAAAGCCTGGAGTCAGCAATACATCGAATACATAGAATCAGAGAATCATAGAATAACAGAGTTGGAAGGGACCTCTGGAGACCATCTAGTCCAACCCCCTGCCCAGAGCAGGACCAATCCCAACTAAATCATCCCAGCCAGGGCTCTGTCAAGCCTGACCTTAAAAACATCTAAGGAAGGGGATTCCACCACCTCCCTAGGTAATGCATTCCAGTGTTTCACCACCCTCCTAGTGAAAAAGTTTTTCCTAATATCCAACCTAAATCTCCCCCACTGCAACTTGAGACCATTACTCCTTGTCCTGTCATGTGCTATCACTGAGAATAGTCTAGATCCATCCCCTTTGGATCCACCATTCAGGTAGTTAAAAGCAGCTATCAAATCCCCCCTCATTCTTGTCTTCTAAAGACTAAACAATCCCAATTCCCTCAGCCTCTCCTCATAATTCATGTGTTCCAGTCCCCTAATCATTTTTGTTGCCCTTCGCTGGACTCTCTCCAATTTTTCCACATCCTTCTTGTAGTGTGGGGCCCAAAACTGGACACAGTACTCCAGATGAGGCCTCACCAATGTCAAATAAAGGGGAATGATCACGTCCCTCGATCTGCTGGCAGAGCCCCTACTTATACACCCCAAAATGCCATTCGCCTTCTTGGCAACAAGGGCACACTGTTGACTCATATGCAGCTTCTTGTCCACTGTCACTCCTAGGTCCTTCTCTGCAGAACTGCTGCCTAGCCATTCGGTCCCTAGTCTGTAGCGGTGCATTGGATTCTTCCATTTTAAGTGCAGGACTCTGCACTTGTCCTTGTTGAACCTCATCAGATTTCTTTTGGCCCAATCCTCCAATTTGTCTAGGTCCCTCTGTATCCTATCCCTACCCTCCAGCATACCTACCACTCCTCCCAGTTTAGTGTCATCCGCAAACTTGCTGAGGGTGCAATCCACACCATCCTCCAGATCATTAATGAAGATATTGAACAAAACCGGCCCCAGGACTGACCCTTGGGGCACTCCACTAGATACCATCTGCCAACTAGACATGGAGCCACTGATAACTACCTGTTGAGCCCGACAATCTAGCCAACTTTCTACCCACCTTGTAGTGCATTCATCCAGCCCATACTTCTTTAACTTGCTGACAAGAATACTGTGGGAGACCGTGTCAAAAGCTTTGCTAAAGTCGAGGAATAACATGTCCACTGCTTTCCCTTCATCCACAGAACCAGTTTTCTCATCATAGAAGGCAATTAGATTAGTCAGGCTTGACTTTCCCTTGGTGAATCCATGCTGACTGTTCCTGATCACTTTCCTCTCGTCTAAGTGCTTCAGAAACATCTATGTTATTTATATTTTAAAACTGGTATTCACTGAAGATCCAGGACAGTGAGGAATTCCAAGATGATATTGAAATGATATGAGGATTCTCGGTATACTTCACCCTGCCTCAGTGCAGGTGTGCTGGACTAGGTGGCTTCTTTATGTTGCTTCCAGCCCTGACTCCCTATGATGTCATTTCAATGGGCAATTCTCAAAACACATCAAAGAGAGAGTGAGGAAATGGTTTGGAGGAGGTGGCTGTGGCTCCAGGTGAGGGACATCTGATGGAGGAATTCCTGTCAGTGTAAATAATGTATGTAGTGTTGTTTTAGCCATGTTGGTCCCAGGATATTAGAGATATAGGATGGGTGAAGTAATCTGGTTTATTGAACCAACTTCTGTTGGTGAAAGAGACAAGTTTTTAAGCTTAAATGGTGAAAGAGACAAGCTTTTGAGTTTCTGTGTAAGCTCAAAAGCTTGCTATTTCACCAACTGAAGTTGGTTCAATAAACCAGATTACCTCACCCATCTTCTCTGTGTAAATAACATAAGATTTGAATAGGTTCGCTTCGTCCTTCATCAAAACATTATGAACCGTGATGTGGAATATCATCCATATCCTTTTCTGTCAATCCTTAGTTCTTTATATGAAAACAAAGTAAAAAACCCACATATGCACACCTGCACTCACTCCTGTCATTGCACCATGAATTGCCTCACACCTACGTAGTAACACATCAGCATTCAATTTTAGTGCCAACACATGAAGGGGAAAAGGAGAGCAAAGGGACAAAAAAACATATAGTTTATTAATTGAGCAGGACACATGTAGGCAGCAATGCAGGAAGAGCAGAAGATTGATTGCTTGGCCTGAAGCTCTGTGGTGATCAGGATATATTCTAACATGCTGTGTCTGAATGAGCCAGAAGTACTGCCTGTATAACGTAAGAGCTTTTGAAAGAATCAACTTTCTTTCTTTTTTGTTTTCAATATTTGTATTAATTTCCATTAGACTTAGAAAATGAAATGACTTACTTTTTATAGGCAACAAAGTAACAGACACATGCAATAGCTGCTGTTCTAGAAAAAGTAATTGGGATGTAAGTCCCATTGTGGTGGGCCTGATTCACAATATTCTCTGTGCTGCTGACCTCCAGCTGTACCTCTATGAGGTGAGCAGACTGCATAGAGCAACTGCAAGGTGAGGGTGGGGAATGTTCTGAACTTGTCTTATATCAGAGGTGGCTTTATGCTGAGCTCATATGGGTGTGATGGTGCCCACTGGGCACAGACCATGGATGAGTGCTACTGGATCCATGATTAGACAAATCTGTCAGCCAGGAATGGTTGCCCAAAGGATATTAAGGAGGCTAAGCTGAGACTAGAATACGACTTGTGGGAAGGCTGTGGGGGGCATGGGCTCCCTCGAGTCCCAGTTTCCAGTAATTTATAATGTTGTCACCCCAAGTTTGTAGCATATGAGGGGTTCTCTGAGTAAAACAATCAGACAAAAGAAGGGTCCTCTCCCCCCTCTTTCCCTTATGGGAGAGGAAAAACTAAGAAAGGCAAAGGTAGCCTGTCTCTAAGGCAGTCTTGCTGGATTCAGCTCTTTGTGCTTGGTCTATCAGAGGATCTGTTGTTTTTTAGTGGGGTCTACCTCCAGCACTTCCTCTTGGGACATACTGCTTTGCAGCTTCAGAAGTGGTGAAGCCTGTGACTGTTTCCTGTTAGGATACAGATATTCAGGCCTGTCTGCAAAGGCCTGTACTTTAAGAATTTAGGTGTATTCTTATCACTTGGCTAGTTAGAGGTATAAAAGAAAGAATCAAAATCACTGTCTGCCAGTGTAAGGTCCGTCTTTTACTGTGACAGTCTGAGGCCCTGTTCTTAGGCTAAGGCCTTTGGCTAATCGACAGAGGCAGCCATAAGCTGGGAAGCGACTAGTCACATCCCCACATTCAAAAGTAGTCACATTGAAAGAAGGTGCTATTGGGCTGTTAGGAATACAATCCTGTCCTGATAGTGCCTATCACCTCCAGAGAAAGGGAAGTGCCTAGAAGATGTAAAAGGAAATTGAGGTTGATAGTTTTCTGTCTGGTAAGAACTCACTTATCAATAGACACAGCTGGGAAACCCTTGTCTTTATAGATGTAGTTGTGAAATCCTCACTTCTGTATTGTTTTGTCATTATAGTTCCCACTTTGCTATTGTTTATTGGCATGGTCTCTGTCTGGTTCTGTGATTGTTTCTGTCTGCTGTATAATTAATTTTGCTGGGTGTAAACTAATTAAGGTGGTGGGATATAATTGGTTAGCTAATCATGTTACAATATGTTAGGATTGGTTAGTTAAATTTCAGTAGAATGATTGGTTAAGGTATAGCTAAGAATATTACTATATAAATTAGGGGCAAACAGGAAATAAGTTGGGATTCGAAAATAAGGAATTTAAGCTTACTGGAAGTTCACCCCAATAAACATCAAATTGTTTGCACCTTTGGACTTCGGGTATTGTTGCTCTCTGTTCATGCGAGAAGGACCAGGGAAGCGGGAGAGTGAAGGAATAAGCTCTCTAACATTTCCCTCTTGGCTGACCTGTCTCTGATGTCAGCACTTTCTGATATGGAGCACCTTCTATTCACCACCCTTTCCTGTTTCAGGTTTTTCCCTTTTTAAGCTCCTCTCTCTCCAGGCAGAACATGCCTTTGTTAGAGCTGAAGAGGCCCAGAAAAGCTTGTTAGCTTCCTCTCCACCAGAGTGAGAGCGTGGCCCTTCACATACCCCATCCCTCTAGCTGGAAAGGCTGTTCTGCGGCAGCTTGTCTTCATTTCCGAACTCCCCTGAAAATAAATCAGTGTCCTTTCCTACCCAGTGTTGTACTGTAAAACAATAGGGTTGTAGTACAAGATACCAACTTATTATACGTGGGCTTGTGTCTTTCATGGTATGGATTCAGCTTAGGGGAGCATGATATGTGACTAGGGAGAAGGGGCTACCCTGAGGGAATCTACATCCCATTTAATCACTAATGCCTCTTTTTCAACAATTGATTAAGATTTTTCTCTAGGAAACAGCTTTGTACACAGATACAGGATTGGGTGTTCTCCTCCTCCAAAGTTGTGTGAGAGTACGACACCACGTCAGACATCCGAGGTGTCTGTGTGCAGTATGAACTCCCAGGAAAAAGTGGGGCTGAAGAGCACGGGCGCCTGGCACAGTTTTCAGCTCACTAAAAGCATCCTTGCATTTCTCATCCCATTGGATCCTCTTAGACTTTTTGCCTTTTATGAGGTCTGTACTGGGGGCAATTGCGGTGAAACCAGGGACAAATGTCCAGTAATATCCTGCCAGGATGAGAAAATGCCTCACTTGTCTCTTTGTCTGGGGATTAGGGCATGCTGTTAGGGCCTGTACCTTGTTAACTGCTGGTTTCATAAGGCTGCCTCCTACACGGTACCCTAGATAGCTTGCTTCATCAATGGCTAACCTATATTTTTCAGGGTTGGCCATAGGTTCCGCATCCCAGAGGGCTTTTAACACTGCCTTTAAGTGCTGTAGGTGGTCTTCCTAGGTGGGACTATAGATGTTGATGTCATCTGTGTAGTCTCCAGCATATTGATGGTGGGAGCTGAGGATCCTATTTATAAGCATTGGAAAGTTGCAGCAGCTCCGTGAAGGCTAAAAGGCATAGTCTTGACTTCAAAGTGTCCCAAGGGGGTGGGGAAGTTTGGTTTGTTTGTTTTTTTCCTTGCAAGACAGGGAATAAAGGAATCTGCCAAATAACCTTCTGTTCAGTCGATAGTTGCTGCGAATTATACCCGATAGGTCACGCACAGGAACTGCTACAAATTATACCCAATAGGTCACGCACAGTTCAAGTCTAGGCTAAGGCACATGAACAAAGTCCACAACTGCAGAGTTCCCAAAGATACTAAGTTTATTACGCTCGAGCGTGGTGCCCCCCCTGCTAATCAGGAGGGGACCCCGCATGCAGGTTATACAAAGATTATATACCTTTTAGCAAAGCATGTTGCCCTCGTGCATCGGAAACCTTAGCCAATAGACAAACCCTTCCCTTATCTACCACCTATTCCTGCTAGGTACATTCCTCATGCTAAACCATTACTTCAACTACATTAGAGAGTCCTAAAGCAATGCATCAGTAACTTTTCTTATGAGGATGGGAGGCCCACATCAAGGCCAGGAGGCAGGGAGTTAGGAACAGACAAAGAACAGAAACCGGGAGTTAAAACAGGCTGGAAACAAGGGGTGGGGGGAGGATTTTCACAGGAATGCAGTATCTAAGAAACACTCCTCCTGGTGCATGATGTGCTTGCTTTTAGACAATGGTGGGCCCCAAACCAAAATGGAGTCACATATGTTAACTTTTCCTTAGCAATAGTGCTCAGGTTCTTCACCAGTCCCAGCCACTCTAGTAACTTGTCTACCCTTGGCATTGGGTAGGCATCAAATTTTGAGATGGAATTAACCCTCACAAGGTCAATGCAAAATCAAATTGAACTGTCCAGTTTGGGAATGATAACTATAGGGCTTCTCCATTCACTTTTGAATTCTACAATTGCCCCCATCTCTAGCATCACTTGCACTTTCTCTTGGACTGTATCCCACACCCTTGTGGGCAGTGATCTAGGGTTCTCTCTTACTAGTTGGCCTAGGGTTGTCTCTAGGATGTTGGACAAAACTGAGTTCTCCCTAGGTGGGTGGAGAATACAGTCACAAAGTCCTCAATCATTTGGATGAGCTGCTTCCTTTGCACAGGAGAGAGCCCTCTTCCCCCCAGTATTGTTGTCAGCTCTTGGCTACTGGGTACTTGGGGGCCTAATTCAGGTCCTATCAGAGAGGAAGTTATCAGCAGGGCCTCCTGCATCTTCCACTCTGAGAAGTTTCGTATGATGGATCTTAGTTTCTTTTCTCCTTCCAGGTAGCCTTATCTCATAGTCCACCGGTCCTACCTACTGTAGCAGAAAGACACAGTCACCCAGGTGGAAAGTCCATAGTCTTGCCCCTCTATTGTAATTTCATTCCTGTGTGTGTTGGACCTTTCTAAAATTCTCTCTGGTGAAAAACCCTATGTTCCCTGAGTTGTTCCCTTAGCTGTAAGACCTATTGGGTTGTTCCTTAAGCTACTACGTCCTGTTCCTCCCAATCTTCTCATAGCAAGTCCAAGATTCCCCATGGTTGGTGACCATAAAGCAGCTGAAATGGAGAGAACCCTGTAGAGGCTTGCTGGACCTCCTTTATGGCAAACAGGAGTGGTGGGAATAGCCAATTACACTGTTTGGGGTTGTCTCTGACAAACCGCCTCAACACGCCCTTTCACATAATCTTAAACTATTCTACTAGGCCATTAGTCCACGGGTGGTACACCAAGATCTTCAGGGACTTGGCCTTCAGAAAGGAGCATAATTCACTCATCATCTGGGAGATTAAGTTAGTCCCTTGAGCTGTAAATATTTTATGGGGAAATCCATGCATGAGAAGAGATTCAAGACCTGTGGCAGTATCACCACAGCTTTCACAGAGTACAGAGGAATAGTCTCCGGGGACCTGGTTGTGTAGTTGTTGATCTGTAGTGTATACTGCCTCCCCAGTGCAGTTTTTTTCTAGGGCCCCAACCATGTTCATGCCAATTCTCTTGAAGGGTGTCTCAATCAAGGGCAGATGGTCCAAGGATGCCTTTTGGGATCCCTTTGCCACTGGCTAGCTGACACTCTAGACAGGAGGAACAGTATTCTCTCATCATTATGCACACGTGGCCAGTAGAATTAGGCTAATACAAGAGACAATGTGTTCTCTCTTCCCAGGTGCCCAGCACATGAGATATTTTGCACAAGCTTGCCACCCCGGTTTTCTGATCCTTTCCCATTGATACAAGCAGACTTTCAAGAGTTTAAAATGTAAATACTGCTCACCCCACTGATGGTCTGTTACTTCATTATTTACGGAGGCCAGTTGTTCATATGCACAGCTTAGCGTAAGGTTGTTCCTCTGTTCTTGTGTGAAATTCCTGCTCTGTATGAGGGCTTCCAAGTCCTGACTGCTTACCTCTTCTTTCCCTGGTGTCAGGTGGGCAGCCATGTTGCTCAGGATGTTCCTTCCTCCGGGTCATCGTCTTTCCCAAGGCTCCAGGGAACTGGCTGTAATGATTGGCCCGGGTTCTCACTCACTACCAGGGCTTATGCATTAAAGACCTGCCAGGAAAAGGTCCACAGGAATAGCATTTGAATGGACTGGCACCTCTCCTAGGTGAGGGTGAGCCTGGTCATGGGCTTGTGTCTGGACCCTGGTCTGAGAGTCCCGCTCCAGTTCTTTGAGGTGCCTAGTCATCCCACTGGCAGTGCTGTAGTTGCACCCAGCCCCCTGACCTCCCTTGGACTAAAAAGTGGCCTGACCATTTGGGAGGACCCCTTTAGGGCCAGGCCTCTCACAGGGATAATTACTGATCCTGTGTCACACTCCTGGGGCTCTTGCCAGTCTTTTACCCACCCTGGCAATGCCTTGGGTGATTGTTCCTTTAGTGATCCTTTGACTTCTATAAAATCCTCCATTAGCCTTGCCACTTCTGATAACATCCCCAGGCAGTGCCATAGTACCCACTTTCATGGGAAATATCTTTATAAATTGTTCTGTCATAATGGCCTTGGCCACTTGGGCCCTGATTGTACCTCCAGATGGAGCTAGTTCCAACAGTATTCTCTCAACCAGTACACTACTATTTGGGGTCTCACTCCCTGGGGTAGCTCTCACATCTAAACCATTGGTGGTAAGTCTCTTCAGAGATACCCAAATAGTTCAAAATGTCAGACTGTACTTGTTTGTAGTCTTTTGCCCACTTCAAGTCCAGATTATGACAGGCCACCTATGCCAGACTCAAGTATGGGGCCAGAATCAAAGCCCATTGCTCTGGGGGCCACTGGGCTGCTAGTGCCACCTTCTCAAATGTAACTTGGAAGGCTTCAGGATCATTGTCCAGCCCCATCTTGGTTAGCTTCACTGGTACTGCTGTGGGACAGAAGCATGACTCCCTGGATGTGTAGGGCCAGCACTATCTGGTGTATCATTTCCTTTTGAAACTCCTGCTGCTGGGCCATCAGTTCCCTCAGCAGCTGTTATTGCTGTGTGGTCTGGATTTGCTGCTGAGTGGTTCACTGTTGCAGCAATTGCTGTTGGAACTGCTATTGCTGAGCAGCGTGCTGCTGCATCTCCGCTAACCTCTGATAGCAGTGCTCTGGTTCCATCTGGCATGGAGCAGCTGAGCCGTATCCCCTCTAATGCTTTTTTTAAAATCCCTTGTATTATGGTTCTGCCTGCATTCTCCCTTGAGTTCCCTCCAGATCCTGTTTCAAGTAGTTTAGAATGTCATCCTCCCCTTCCCAAGTTTGTAGCATATGAATAAAATAGACAAAAGAAAAGTCCTCTCCCCACTCTTATGAGAGAGGAGAATCAGAGTGAAAACTAAGAAAAGCAAAGGTGGTCTGTCTTCCAGGCAGTTGTTCTGGATTCAGCTCTTTCTGCTTGGTCTATCAGAGGATCTATTGTCTTTCAGTCAGGTCTATTTCCAGCCCCTCCTCTTGAGGCTTACCGCTTTGCAATTGTCCACTGCAGCTTCAGGACTGGTGAGGCCTGTAACTGTCTCCCTTTTGGCTGACCTGTCTCTATTATTGTCAGCAGTCTCTGAGGTAGAACAGCCCTTCTCCTATTCACCACCCCTTCCTGTATCAGGTTTTCCCTTTTTAAGCTCCCCTAGCTCCAGGAAGAACAAGCCTTGCAGGTGCACCTCATTAGAGCAGAATAGGCCCAGAAGAGCTCATTAGTCTCACCTCCACCAGAGTGAGGGTGTGTTTTGCATTCAAAGGCCATTAACTCAGGTTCTGTGTGAAGGACAGGGGAAAAACTTCACTGGTTCAGAATAAACATACTATTGTGCACGGTGATTCAGCTCACATTGTTCACACGGGGAAAAAAATTCATAACTTTAATGTAGTGTACCCCTTTCCTCTGCTCTAAATATTTCAAATTCACACACTAAACAAATTTGATTAAACCAAAAATCAGTCAGCTGAGTTGGTAGACTTCCATTAGAGTATTACTGCTTGGAAGTATTATTTCCAGTACTATGTTTATCTTTCTAATGGCAAATCTGATCCTAGGTGTTTGTAAAACTACTCTTTTTAAAGTATAAGAGCAAACTAAAGTTCCACCTCATTATATTGTATGAACAAACAAACCTAAGACCAGACAGGTTTTAATGTCTGACATTTAAACACTATATAAAGCATATGTGCCTGTCTGAGTCGTCAAGAGTAACAGAGATCAGTATAAAAGATAGGCACCAACTCCGTCGGTGCTCCAGGGGTCAAGCACCCATGGAAATAAATAGAGGATGCTCAGCACCTACCAGTGATTGTGGTTCCTGGCCCCCACTGAGTTTTGTACCTGAGGTCTGCTCGCAGGGCATGCCCTAGCCTCAGAGAGATCTTGAGTGTGGAATTTGATAACTTCTGTGCTGCTAACAGTTTTTGCCCTTGTGGCAGGGAGTTTGTTTATAAACAGAGGCAGGGTGATTATGATATCAAAAGGCTTGCCATAAAATTAAATTAAGGATGGTTAGATGACCATTGCTAGGCACTCTAGTAAAGATAGGAAACAAAGGGTAGGGATAAATGGTCCATTTTCAGAACGAAGAAAAGTAAATAGTGGTGTCCACCAGGAGCCTGTATCAGGACCAGTGCTATTCAACATATTCATAAGTGATCTGGGAAAAGGGGTAAAAAAGTGATGTGGCAAAATTTAGAGATGGTACAAAATTACTCAAAATAGTTAATTCCAAACTGAAAAATGTTAGAAAGGGATCTCACAAAACAGCGTGACTTGGCAATAAAATGGCAGACCAAATTCAATGTTAAATGCAAAGTAGTGAACATGACAAAATATAATCCCAACTATACATACAAAATGATGGGATCTGTTATCTATCAAGAAACAGATCTTGGAGTTATCTGTACATAACTATGCACTATGCTTCCAGAGTACTGCAAATTTATAAGAATCCTTCTCACTGTGCCTGTATCAGCCTGAACTATGGAACACTCATTCTCCATCTTCAGAAGGCTTACAAATGATCTCCAGTCATCAATGGGACAGAATCAACTGAATAATGTAGCTGTCCTTAACGTGCATCAAGTCTATACCAGGGAACTAGATGTAAATAAGATTGTTGACAGTTATCCAGAAAGCTACAGTGATACGTAATGTCTTTAAACTGGGATGTAGGTGAAGTCAGCTTGTAGATGATTGCAATGATTTTAATATAATGTAATTTGTGTAGTTATGTATAATGTATTTATGTAAATATATTTATGTAAATATAATGTAATTATGTAGTTCCTAACAATTTAATCATTATTAAAATAAAGATACCAATGATAGACACACATTCAATAACTAGACTATGAAAGAAGTGTATAAATATGCTGAAAATAGCCTCCCCCCAAAAAACTGGCAGAGCCTCCCCTCACCCCAGATACACACACCTCTTCAAAAGTACCCACCAACAAAACCAAAAGTCGGCACCTATGGTATAAAATGATCCTGCTCTACATTAATTTCGCTAGCACCTAAAAAGGACAATGCATAATGGGAGATGGCTTGAAGCAGTGAAGACTGGTGATTGCAGATCACAATGTTATAAACTGTTGTATCGGATGTAATTTAGTTGCTGAGGCTGAGGCTGATTCTTACACAGATTTTGCAGAAAAAAAAAAGTGGGGCAGAAGCCAAGTTTTATGTTGATATTGACTGGAAAGGCAATATAGTCCATTAGAGAAATTTTGGAAATAGTTAATTGGAGGTTGGGAAACAATGTTATTCATACAGTTTGTATACATTTGATAGTGCAAAGAGAAGAAAACAAATGTATTTGGTAGATATGTAAAACGGGAAACACTGTGATTGATTGTCCTTTCACAGTGTTGGTTTTCATGACGTTATCTTCACTTGATTGGTTTTCATGACGTTATCTTCACTGGTGTTAGTCCCGATTCAAATTTCTTATTAGAGGAGAATGACCCAGGGAATCAGATCCTTGGTACCAGCCATTTATGCCCAGCACAGTTCATAGATGGATGGAGAGGGGAGGGGCAAAGATTGTTGTAAAGCACCTTTGTGACTCCCCGATTCAGGGTTGCTCTAATTTGCACTCACTGTTAGGGGATGTTTTGGCAGCTAAAGATCACCAGGGTACAAGGATAGTCCAGCTACAGCTCCTTGACAGCTCTCTCCAGATATCTCTTCCTTAGCTATGCTCCACAAGCCAGGAGCTGACTCAGTACCAGTGGCAGGTTGTTTGTAAAGGAAACAATGAGTAGGCCCCTCAAACTGACTTTAACATTTGGTTTATTGTGTTCAGTGATCTCACCTAATGTATGTTTGTCACATTTGCACAGCTAGATTTTTCTATATAAATTCTTCTTCAATTGGGATTTCAGACAGATTCTAGTATGAGGTAAATATTCCCTTTTAATTTATCAAATGATAGCAAAGACTTACATGTAGCACTTAGAATTGGATGGTTCCTGATTTTCTTATGAAAGATCAGTAATCTACCCTCTGAGATTAAAGAGCTGATAGAACAATCTCTCAAAAGGAAGCCAAGATGCAAAAGGGGAAAAAAGAGATGATCAATTAATGATTAATCAATAGCCTCCCTTTCCCAGAATGAAAGCACAATAATATAAGCAGAAGAAAAAGAGGTCACCCTCAACTCAATCTTGGTTTAAACATATCTTTTGAATGATTACATACAGTATTTTGCAAAGGAAAAAAAACTTAGTTAAATCACAGGAATTTACTGGTCTTGATATATTTTACTTTGTTGGGAAAGGGAGTGAGAAACTACAGAGTTTGGTATGTCCTTAGTATCTGATATTTCTTTCCAACTGCACAGACTGCCTCATTGATTTTGAATGTAACCATTTTGGGTGCTTAATTTGAGAAACCATGAACTTCTCATTCAAAGTTGCTGAGTACAGCTGCTCTAAAAAGAGGTGACCATTTAAAAAAAAAATACCAAAAAAATTTTTGGCCAAAATTCAGTTTTTTTCCAACCATCCCTGCAGCTAGTAAAAAAAAAAAAAAATAACCGGGGTGTGGAGGGGGGGTACAACTGGGAGAGTGGGAAATTGTGATGAGTTTCGGAATTTGTAAAACTCATGAAATATGGTTAACATTATGGAGTTGTTCCTATCCAAGCTGCTGCATCATGAATGTCACTCTGTATGTGTATCCACGTTTTCAGTCTTCTGAAACCTCAGTGATTGTAATCCTCAGATCAGAGATGGTCTAAAGTTTTTGTAGTCCATATTTCATGTTAATGGCCATTCATTAGTTTTGTATTCCTTGTTCACTCAGTTCAATAAGTCTGACATACATGAATATCTCCTTTCATATATTTCATACTTTGTGCAGTATTACCCCTAATGTATTAGAATACTTCTTTTCCTGCACTCTAACAGTTTTTAGACTGCTATCCTCAGCCCTTATATTTTTATATCTCTTTGGAAACTCTGTTCATGTATGTAATAGACATGTATCTATGTCAGGAGCGGTAAGGTTAGTTTTGATCATTCATTTTGAAACTATTAATGTTTTAATATTTATAAGCAACTTTTCTGAGCTTTTCCATTTCATTATATTTTTATTTGCACTATTTCATCGCTGTTATTGTAGTACAAAATAACTTAACATTTAATTTAACATCTTTAAAAAAAAATCTGGGAATTATTGGGTTTGCTTCTCAATACTGTTAGAAAGAAAGAAAATCTCTTTTTTTTTCTTGTCATAAAGGCAACACTGATAGCTATTGTAGTTAGGTACAGTTTCAATACAAAAAAATAGAATGATACATAAGACAACACAACTAATCCAGTAAGAACAAAATGTTGTTGGTGTAATGGTTCAATGAATAAGGTAGTATAGAGCTGTTAGACTATTTACATTACTTCGCCTGTTTGACTGCAAAAAGCTTGGTAATCGAAAGCGGGGTTTTTTGTTTTGTTTTTTGTTTAGCCCACTATTCTCTAGTTTCAGTTTGTTTCATTTTTTATTTTATTCTTTTCATAGGAAAACAATATATTGCCAGCTGCTGGTTGAACTAGGCCTTGCATGAGGTCTCTAGGTATCACCTGCTTTATTGTTGGCTCTTGATATAATTAGTATATCTAAAGACAACCTGTGAGGGGGGTCACAGCTCACCACTGCTGGAGCCTCCTGCTGGCTGCTCCGGGAATTAGCTCTTGTCCTCTGTGGAGCGCCCTCTGTGCATGGTGTCTCGCCCGTTGTCTGCTCTGCTGCTCGGGAACCGCCTTGCCCCTGCTCGGCGGTGTCTGCTTCAGGACATTGCCCTCCGGCAGTGTCCGCTAATATGTTCTCACCCCCTTCGGGGTGGGGGGAGGGGAGAGATAACGACAGTCCTTCGGCTTGCAGCTGCCTCAGTGGCCAACCACAACCCCAAAGTCTAGCCTCTCACCTCAGGGGCAAGTTACAGTCTGTCTCGGCCACCCTCCTCTGTGGCTAGGTACAGTGCAAGGGGGGGGGGGGGGGCAGGCCCACCCTCAACTCTGGGTCCCAACCCAGGAACCCTCTTACATCAGTCTCTCTCAGCCCTACTCTCTTGTCTGCCTATCTTCCCTGGGCCACTACCCCTTTGGCCCTGTGCACCTTCTCAGCCCTTCTTAGCAGGGGCCACAGCCTGGCAGGTATCTGAGTCAGAGCTCTCCTCTGCTCCTGAGCCTGCCCAGCACTGCTCTGTCAAGGTGCTACCTCCTTACATCAGGAACCAGTCTTCCTCCCTTGCTAGGCAGGAAGCAACTGTTCTCTCCTTTGCCAGACAGCCTTTATATAGGACCCAGCCTGGCCCTGCTTGGCTGCCTCTTCCTTTGGCCTGATTGGCTCTCCACAGGCCCTTGCTGATTGGCTGCTGGTATGTGCAACCTCTCTGGCCTGTTCTAGCCCTTTTCCTCACGGAGTGGGGCAGCCGCCCCACTACACAACCCTATTGGTTTCACCATATGGTTTGCAATCATTAGTATAATAATAGATGTACTGCTTAAAGAGGAGCTTGAAAGCTCACTGCTATTGTTTCAGTTTGAACAATATTAGTATGTTTGGGAATATCCAACTAAAATCCTTTTTGAAAAATCTTAGGATCATGAGGGTTTTGAATAAGAGGTTGATACAATATTGTTAATTGTTATTATATTGTATTACAGTAGAACTAAGTGTTCCCATTTAGGAAATCCTAGCAACTGTATAGGTCCACTGCTAGATGGAAATGGTAAATTGTTAATAATGATGCACAAAAGGCAGAAGTGCTCAATATATATTTTGGTTTGGTATTTGGAAAGAAGCAGGGTGATGTACTTATATCACAGGAGGAGGATGAAGTACTTTCCAATTAATTCGTAAGCATGGAGAATGGTTAAACATCTTCTCAGAACAAACATTTTAAAATCAAAAGGCACAGATAACTTAGACAAGAGACCTAGAGAAGGTGGCTCAGAGATTTTTCTCCAGCTGAGGTTAGATTTTTAATAAATCTTGGAATACTGGGGAAATTCAAGACTGGAAGAAGTGCTTGTTGTGGCAAAAGGGGAAAGTGGGATGAGTATGGGCGGATTAGCCTGACATCAGTCCAGGAGAAAATAAGAAAAACACTTAATGAAATTTGGTTAATACAATTTAAAGTATTAGAATATAATTAATGCCAGCAAACATGCTTTTATGGAAAACAGGTCTTGTCAAACAATTCTGATTTCTTTGTTTGAAAACACAACAAGTTTGATGGATAATAGTAACCGTGTAGCTACACTTAGACATTTCTAAGGCATTTAACTTTTTACTACATAATATTCTAATTAAAACAACAACACTAAACAATATATATATATATATATATATATATATATATATATATATATATATATATATATATATATATATATATAAGGAGTACTTGTGGCACCTTAGAGACCAACGTTTCCTTTATTTGAGCATAAGCTTTCATGAGCTACAGCTCACTTCACTGAATGCATCTGATGAAGTGGTGAATGCATCTGATGAAGTGAGCTGTAGCTCACGAAAGTTTATGCTCAAATAAAGGAAACGTTAGTCTCTAAGGTACCACAAGTACTCCTTTTATTTTTGTGTATACAGACTAACACAGCTGCTACTCTGAAACCTGTCAATATAAAAAAAAGTGCACATAAAATTAATCAAGTACAGACTAACTGATGGATCTCAAGCAGTAATGATCAATGAGGAAACATCATTGAATGGGAAGGAGTTTCTACTGAAGCACCATAAGGATTGGTACTAGGTCCTTAATCAGTGATTTGGAAGTAAATATAAAATCACTGTTGATCAAATTTGCAGATGACACAGATTGATGGAATGGTAAATAATGATGACAGGTCAGTCATACAGTGTGATCTGAATCTTGGTAACCTGGATCTATTCAAACAAAATGCTTTTTAGTACAGCCAAATGTGAAGTTCTACATCTGAGATAAAACATCTTCATATAAAAACCAGATGCCTTTCTGGGATATATGCTTTAGCCAAACAGAAATTAAGCTTTAATTAAACAAGTTATTGGGCTCAATACAAAGGTAACCGGGTGACATTTAATTGCCTGTGATGTACAGGTCAGATTGATGATCTAATGTTTTTTTTCTGGTCTTAAACTTTATGGAGACTGAGTACACAGACAAATAATAAGAAGTCAATCCCTGTCTTAGAGAGATTACAATCTAGATTTCTGACGAGACACAACAGGATGGACAAGCATTTGTACTCGATGGAGGTGAGGGAGGACCAAGACAAATAAAAAAGTAAAAGGAGCATTTTGCATATGAGATAATAGTCTCCGCCCAGCACCTGCCTAGTCACATGAGGATGAATTTTTGTCTTCTGTAGTTGATAAACTTATCAGTTAGCAAATTTAAAAGCCTTCCACTGTTGTATATATGTTTAAATACTTGTTTGGTTGCCCACTGAAACCAGTTTAGTTAGTACAGTGGTGTTCTAGCTCAGTCCTCTGGCAAATGTTGAGAAAGGTGCACAAATAATCATTTCTGATTGAAACTTTTAATGCTTGAGAAATTCTCTCATCCCACCCCCCGCCCAGTCCTCTAGTTTAACAAAACATGGTCTAGATGTTTTTGAGTAGCAGGATACATTAAAGAGAGAGATTTCAGTTTAAGATGGTTTGGGGTACTCCGATATCTCAAAAGCTTCCTCATTTTAAAACCAGAAGGTCATCAGTTCATTAATCCTTAATGACAATTAATTGCTTTAACTGCTTTGAAAAAGAGATGATTTATATTCATGGAGAAATCCAGCATCAGAAATAATGTCCAGACCATGTGCTGGTCAACATTTCTATAGCATTTAAAGTATCATTTACATTTATTTTAATTAACAAAATTAATCTCAAGTTGGTCACTGAGCATTCTGACATAGTAGACATTTGAATGTTAATATTCCAAATTGTTCATGTCAATTCCATTATGTGTAAACAATAAAGAAACATGTTATGTTGTCATTTTAATTATATATGAATAACTATTGACATCAGAGGCAGAAATATGACTTTTCTGACTTTAGATTAACTTGAATAGTGCCAACAGTTTGTTTTTTTTCTAGTGACATGAATTACGATAGACATTTCTTTGCTATTTTACATTAAGAGAAGCCTTGATCTTTGTAATTCTACAACATCCCAATGAAATACACTTCAGAGCTTCAACACTGTGCTCCCAATCAAATGTTTACAGAGAGCAACACCATTGTTCAATCAAAATAAAGTAATCTTCTTCAGCTGCATGCATTTGTAAAAGTCTAAGGCTAATAGCAAATCAAATAAAAGAAAACAGTGGATGTGTGTGTTCTGGGACCAATAAATTATGAAAATGGAGCATGTTGCAGTTCAAAACTATGAGAGTTTCCTCTTATAAAAGCAAAAAGCTTGAAGGATGTCAAAGGTTCTGCCCTCATCTCATCTCTTTTGACTTGAGTAGGAGAATCCTTCACAGAAACCAGAATACAGAGACCCATATTCCTTAACAAATTAATCTTTCACAAACAGAAGTCCAAGAACATGTATTTAGTACAGGCATGTAGGCAGATAGGTAGAGGTTGTTCACTAGAATGAAGTCACTATCACACCTCCTGTGATTACAATAATTGCCCTCTTACTATTTCAGCTATGTTTTGGGGCTTCTTTGCCAACCTGCTCCAGACACTGGTGAAATTGTCCATTAGTTCAGAAAGGAATGTGACTTTGCCTGTACAATCATTGTTAAGGTGGTCCTTAGAGCATATACTCATGCACACTTCCATTAAGCATTGTGCACTGTCTCTTGGACGATTGTCCATTAAGAGACCATTCCACGTTCCATGTGTAGGCCAAACACATCAATTGAGGGTTTCAGTTGTGTTTGATTTCATTCTGGATTTTGATGTATTAGACCCATCCTTAAATAATATTAAATATTTTATTTCTCCAAGGGTCTGTGCTCTAGAGTAAGTCCTCCAGAAAGTGTAGAGATGCCACACCTCCTGAACACTGTAGATGCAGTCTTTGGTTTGCTGGGATATACTTCCTGCTGAGGTGGAAACAAAGAATCCCAGGACAGGAGAGTCACAGGCTGTAGCTGCATAGAATGGGAGAAATTTTATTACCCCATTTTTATACATAGCTGTGTTCATAATAAAAGGTTTATTTTGACACCAGTCTGCTAGTCAGCAAGATACAACATGGTACTACGAGTGTTGGAAGATCTGGTGGAAAATGTATCGTTGATATAGCTATTACACAGTCTGTGCAACTGCATGAAATGCCCTCACCAGCCCTGAGAATCAGAGGCAATGTTACATATCCCTGGGGAAAGTTAAAATGGCAATCTGAAATTTATATGAAAGCCATGGTGCAAATAAATTTGAGGATGAGCAAAAGGTCACTCTGCTCTTAACAGAGGAAGACACAGAAGCCTTTGATGTACACAGTATGTTCCATATAGGTTGTGGTTGGTGAGAGAGAGAGAGAGAGAGAGAGAGAGAAGCTTTGCAGAAATAATGAAAATATTTAATGACCATTTTGTCCCTAGAAATGTTACTTTTGAAAGATATACATTTACGATGAGAATACAGGATGAAGGGAAAACAATAGAGAAGTTTGTCACAGATGTAAAACTAAAATGTCAGTCCTTTGGATGTGCACTATTACGACTCTTATTAAAGACCACATTGTTCTGAAGTGTAACCATTAAAACATTGTGAATGGCTATTAAAGGAGATGGATCTAACACTAGAAAGGGCAAGCAGCAGAACAAACAGAAACTCAAATAAAAAGCTTACAGAAAAGCACAGCACTGATGACTGTGTGTACTATACCTAAACCAGCAAAGGAAAAGTTCATGGAAATTACATTGGCCAAGTACAGAAACATGGAAAGCAGGAGACAATGCTAGTGATATGCCAACCAGCACGAGTAGAGGTATTGTCCAGGCTTCAGGCAAATCTGCAAAAACCTGTTTTTAAAAAAAGGAGCCATTATGCTAAAATATGCAGAGAAAGCAGAAAAGTGCATGTATTAAGTGCAGGAAGGGATTTCTCAAATGAAGAGAAAAAGCTGTTCGTAAGTACAGTAATGGAGGAGGCTGAAAAATCAAGACTGCCTAATTAAAATATGCACAAATGGCACTTACGTATAGATATATAGATTGGTGAACAAATACATGTAATAACAGAAATCCAAACAGATGTAAGTGTCACATTTCAGGACAACCACACCTGTTTCCCCTCAATGACCCATCAAGGTTATCCACTCTCAGGCTTCTGGCTCTGTGGCCATCACCTCTCCTGGGTGAAAACATCATTCTCTCTCTTATCTCGTCCTACCAGGATATCTACAAGCTGAACAGTTCTCTGCAGTCATTGTGTAATTTCCAGCAGAGGCCGGCTGCCTGAGCAGGTCTTCTTGCTTTTGCTTCAGAGATGGTGAACAGTGTGACTGCCCACAGTTATAGTTACCATGCAGCAATTTGAACTCAAGCCTATTTTATTCCTAAGGTAAATGCACTAAAGGGAAAACATACTGAAAACACTAAAAGATCCTGCTCACAGGCTAATAAGATCACCAGAGATCACCCCAACCCTAACATGGGCTCTGGCAGGAGTCTCCTTCAGTACTCTACTGAAGGGGTTGCCTTGTGGTTTCAAGTTCATCACATGTTCAGCTCAGAACAAGCATACTCATAACACAATTAGTCTACCCTTTAAACAGTTCAGTGGGGTCTTTGATCTGAAGTTTCCAGGAGAAGGAAATTAGTAGACAATAGGTTTTCCTTCCCAGGGCTTAGCTTCAAAAGGGAGGATTCTAGGTGGGTCATTTGCATTCCCCTTATCCCCAGTTACTTACTAGGACTTCACATGAATCATTCGAAAAAAGCCCATTTAAGTTTCTAATACCTTCCAGAGACTGCATTACTCAGTCTCCTAAAGAAGTCCTGTACACTTCCATGATAACACATTCACATTTGCATTTTTAATACAATGGACCCCAGAGGTATTAAATCTAATTCTGGTTAGTTTAACTTTATTCAATAATGTTCATTAAGAATATTTCAGGAAATTGTCAGCCTGACAAAGTAAGGACAACATAGAAATGGAAGAACCAAAGTGTCTATGAAAGACTACAAGGAGGGAACATTTCAGAGTTGGGAGAGTACACACCAGCACTTGAATACAAAGGGAAAATGATAAAACAAGTATTTATGGTAGTACACCAAGGTAATCAACCAGTCTGGGGCCCACACATGTGAGGTGCTTGGTTTCATTAGGAGCATGTATGCCACGGAGAGACAGAAATCAACATATAATGAGATATAAAAATATTAATAGCATAATATGAAGATTTATTCCCAGGACATGGGTGGCTCCCAGTAGCACACAAGATATGGTTAAAACAAGATGCAGAACTTGTAATACATACTACCTGAAAAATTCCACAAGCTTTAAGAAACCGGCTAGACGAGGAATTGCAAAACATGAAAGCAAATGGTATAAACTGAAGAATAGAAGAACCTGCAGATTGAGTTCACTCTTTAGTAACTGAAGAGGATAAAAAGGAGGAGGATTGCATGGGACCTGAGAAACTGAACAAAAGCATTGAAAGAGAACACTTCCAAATGCCCATTGGAAGTGAATTGTTGTCTGAGATGGCAGGAGCCAAATCTATCAGCAAATTAGATTCATTGGCTGGATTTCAAACATTTCTGAACATGCTGAGACCTGAAGATAAAAAAAGGAATTCAAAGGGATGTTGAATTATATCAGCAAATACATACCTAACTGTAAAACTTGCAGAGCTCACCGAAGCCATCTCTTCCACAAGGTTAGTGAATAGACATGGATGCTAGAGCATGAGAAAGAGCTAAATGATTTAAAGCACATTCTGACATCAGCTCCAGTGCTGCAGTGCTGAAAGACATCATACTCTCCACAGATGCCTCAAAAGGAGAGCTGGGAGCAGTACTACTATCGTGTCATGGAACTGATTGGCTGTATTTAGGTCTATGAGAGTAACAGAGAAGATGTATGCACAAATTGAACAAAATAGATACAATCTGGCATATATAGGTACAAGATTTTGTGGCTCTAGGGCAGTGGTTCCCAAGTTTGTTCCGCCACTTGTGCCGGTTTGTTTACCTGCTGCGTCTGCAGGTTCGGCCAATCCCGGCTCCCAGTGGCTGTGGTTCACTGCTCCAGGCCAATGGGAGCTGCTGGAAGCAGCGCGGACCGAGGGACGTACTGGCCGCCACTTCCAGCAGCTCCCATTGGCCTGGAGCAGTGAACCACAGCCACTGGGAGCCATGATTGGCCGAACCTGCGGACGCGGCAGGTAAACAAACCGGCCCGGCCCACCAGGGGCTTTCCCTGCACAAGCGGCAGAACAAGTTTGGGAACCACTGCTCTAGGGTCATAGCTTCAAAGCAGAAATTAATCACAAACCACTGACTGCAATACACCAAAAGAGACTTTTGAGAAGCACCACTGTATTTGCTCATCATGGAATTTCAAGGACAGTAATGACTGACAATGGATCACAGTTCAAGAAGAGGCAATTACTTGACTTTGGTAAAATGTATGACTTTCATCAAGAGACATCTAGACCCTAATATCCTCAAATCAGTATATTAACTGAATGTGGAGTACATATAGTGAAGAAGTTGCTCAAAAACATTGGATGTAAGAGAAGAGTCATATTTAGCACTACTCAACTACAGAGCTACACTGCTGCATTATGGAAAGTCACCTGCTGAATTTCTACAATAGACATATAAATACTTGATCACCAGATATGAGACAAAACAGGATAACTAAGGAGTATGTGATAGTGAGGAAAAGACAGGGAAAGTACAGTTAGATAGAATAGTACAATAAAGGACCCAGGCCTCTTCCACAGATAAAAAAAAAACAAAAGACTTGTGGGAATCTGGCAGGATAGGCACTGGCCAGTCACCTCACTCATACTCAATAATCACAGATAAAGACAAAACCTTATGACGGAATCATAAGCACCTGCTCAAAATACCTGACAACTTGGCCAAAACAAGTGAAGTGACACCAGACATACATGGTGAAAGCAATTCACAAACTGGTCCTGTTATTGACTCTGAGACTGAACATTCTGTTACAGATAAGAATTGCTGTAGAGATTAATCGAGGCATATTAGGGTTTTGATTAGGAATCCTAAAGAGTTAAGGAGTTGCTGTATTTGTAATAGTTTGATAGTTTGATTTAACAGTTTTAAATTCTAAAGGAGATCTAAAAAAGGACAACGTGCTATAGGGTAAGTCCACCAGGAAGTGCAGAAATGCCACACTTTCTGTACACTCTTGATGCAGTACTTTGTTTGCTGGGATATGCTTCCTGTTGGGGCAGAAACAAGGAAGTTCAGGACAGGGCTGTTGTAGGCTGCAGCCACAGATTAGTAGAAAGTTTTTTCTTACCTTATTGCCTTACATAATTCCTGTTCATAATAAAGAGTTTATTTTGACATAGGTCTCGTCATCAGCAAAATACTACAGGGTAAATACTATAGCAAAATACTACAACACTTTCTTTGCTGTTGAAATCTTTGTATATACTCCTCCTATAAACACTATAATAACTAATGGAGAATACTCTTATACTTAACGATTTACACTTGATGTGATAACTGGTAAACCTGACCTTCACACATTTCAATCAACACCTGGGAACCAAACCATTTGTATTATTTTGTATTCTGTTTGTTTGTTCATTTGCTTGTTTTCTCCTGATTAATTTGTTTCCCTTTAGCTGTTAAAACTAGATAATTTGATCTGGAAATGATGTGACACTTCCATTAAGAACTGAACCTTCCTCACATACTGTACTGTATAACATTAAAAATAGACCTGTCTTACACATGTTCTCAGTGCACAATGACACCAGAACAATGAAACAAGGACATAAAGTTGCTGTAATGCAATGAGCATGTAATGAACGTACAACGGCAATGTTATAAAAGTATTAACAATTGTTTAATAAATATGAAGGTTTATGATTTCCATCAAACAGATCGATTCCATTTATCACTGTATGCTTCGGTGCCAATGAAAGCACAACAATGAAGACAATTTATTTGACTTCATTGTCTTATCTTAACTATTGTACTTTCATACTCCAGTGTTTTTGCAAGCACACCACTAAGTACCTGATATTTTTTCTCTATTGTTTTCGTGTAGCATTGCGGCTAAATATTTATAAACCACTGACCACACAACCTGCCCTTTTTCTAATCTGCTCCAAGCCCATCACTTGCTAGGGGTCTGCCCTCATGTACTAGAGCCACAGCAATTCTGCTAGTACTTGGACCTTGTGCACTCTTGTAAGGGAGCACTAGATTAATCACAAGGGCCTTCTATGTATACATTGACTACAGTTACTATTATTATTAGTGCATGTGCATGTATGAGTCACCTATCTAGGTGAGCTACAGCTCACTTCATCGGATGCATACTGTGGAAAGTGTAGAAGATCTTTTTATATACACACAAAGCATGAAAAAATACCTCCTCCCACCCCACTCTCCTGCTGCTAATAGTTTATCTGAAATGATCACTCTCCTTACAATGTGTATGATAATCAAGTTGGGCCATTTCCAGCACAAATCCAGGTTTTCTCATAAATTGGTTAGTCTCTAAGGTGCCACAAGTACTCCTTTTCTTTTTGCGAATACAGACTAACACGGCTGTTACTCTGAAACCTATCTAGGTGCAGAGACTACAGCATCAAGGTTGAGGTGAATATCCAAAATAGCCAGAAAATCATAGAATCATCTTTAATATGGGAGGTGGGGGAAATTAGGGCATCTAATCCCACTAAGGGCCAAATTCATAGGTGATATAAAGGCTTATGTAAATTACTTCTTTTTAAGTATGAGCCTCTTATGTAGCTAGGGGATAGAAGAATGGGGTTTATCAGGAAAAGCAACCTGAAGATGTGAGACCGTGTAAGATAATATAGGCAAGTTAGGCCATATTCACTGTAGATTTCTTTACAATTTCCTATTAGTTTCTTTTCCTGCTACAACCTCAACCTGCTGTTACATTCTTCAGCTGTTTATAGTTACAACTACGTACTCCCACTTAGAAATGAGTAACATACACTACCTTATGAACATGTGTATTTTGGACATGACCCTAGTGAAATAAACATTTTTTTAGATGACTGGCCTCTACATATCAGAAATAAAGGGGACTTTTTATTCAAAAAAAAAAAAAATCAAGCCTTGCAGGTAGGGTTGGTTGGAAAATATTTTTCCATGGAAAAAAAAATAATGCATATTTGAATACTAAATACATTTAGATGAAACCCCAGAATAGTTCATTAAGAAATGTTGCTGCAGTATCTCATGGGAACTGTAGATCAGGTTCCTCGTGTTCCTGTTTTCCTCCAGGGGTTGGGTTTCCTGGCTGGACTATATCTCCAATCATGCATGATGGTCTCCCTTCTTGGAAAGGGGAGGCTCTGCATCATGGGAGTTCCAGGCTATGGTGCACCATAAAATGTAATCCAGCCAGGAAGCCAGCCCATAGGGGGATGTAAAACAATGAAATTGAAGCTCCCATAAGGCAGTAGCATATCCAAATCAAATTTTGCAGTTTCCAATGATGTATTCTCCGGTCCAATATTTTTGTTTTTTGAGCAAAATATTTAGAATTTTTGGGAAAAAAACATTTTAGGTTTGAATGGAAAGTTTTTTAAACAAAACATAGAAATCAGACACTTTAAAAAAAAAATCATTTCACTTGAATACCCAATTTTCTGTTAAAAATAATGTAAATAGAAAAATTTTGAGCAGCCCTACTAGCTTGTCATCCTGCTGTTTCATGCACAGACATGGAGATCAGGCAAATTGCTAGTGACCAATAAATGTTCAGGATTAAAGGTTGGGATTAGAATGGACTTTTAAATCACAGTTATGAGTACAGTAATGGTAATGAGTAGGAGCTCCATGAGCTTTTGTGCTTCCTAGGATGCAAATGGGGTGCTCTATCCTTTAGGAAAAGTGTAATGGGACTGCTGGAAGGCACTGAGTAGAAGGATTCTTTGGAGGACAGTGAACAGGGAAGGAAAGAGCAGTTAGTGGAAGAAGACTTGAGGTGGTGTAGAGAGGTTTGCATATGTGGAGAGGAGCAATGGGAGTTCTCACATTCCTGGTCCAGGGCTGCTGTGTGTGGGAGGGAGAGAGAGAGAGAGAGACAGAGAGAGAGAGATGTTGCTGAAGAAGAGCAGACTGGTCAGCGAAAGGTGAGTGTGGGGATATATTCAAGGTTGTGGGGGTGAGTTGCTGGCCATGTAGGGTTTAGCCACTTAGGGTACGTCTACACTGCATTTTGGAGAGAGCCTCCCATCTGGTTTGACAGACTTGGCCTTGCAGGGCTTTCGTTAGCGCTCTAAAATAGCTGTGTAGACTGAGTTCTGAAGTTACGGCTCGGGCTGGAGTTTAGGCTCTGGAACCTAAAGATGGGAGTGAGCTTCCGAGCCTGACTCCAGCCGGAGCCACAACTTCAAAGGGCCGTCAATACCGTTATTTTTAGAGTGCCAGCGTGAGCCTCGCTAGCTCAAGTCTGTTGGCCCAGCTGGGAGGCGCCCTTCAAAATGCAGCGTACATGCACCCTCCGAGAGACAGAGGGCAGAGAATACTACTCCGTACATTTAGGCACTGGGGACCAGGCGTATTGCCCTATTGCTGGGGAAGGTGTATATGTAATTCCCTTAAGGAATCTGTTGCTGGGATCACCCCTGATACTGACGGAGGGGTTGCCACTAGTCAGATACAGGTATTCCTCTACTGTTAAGTGTAGTGCCTGTAATGATCTTGGGGTTCATTAAATAACAAGCCAGTGAATGAGAAAGGAATAAAACTTTAATAAAACATACTATAGAGCATCTCTGGTGAACTACTACACACAGCCATGCTGGGTTCCCAACCCCCACCTCCAGGGCACATCTCTAAATTCCTGTGTTCATAACACTGTCCTTTATGAGGCAGCGTCTCTAAATTACAATCTTCTACAAACATATCTCTACATCTTCCCTCTTAAAGAATAACAAAATTAACTCATATCTATATATAACAGCTAACAACTGACTATCTAATAACACATGCACTATATATATATATATATATATATATATATATATATATATAAAGCCGCCGGAGCCCCGCCACTACTCCAGGGCTCTGGGGCTATTTACAGGGCCCAGGACTCCCCTGTTTCTATCGCCCCAGCCCTTTAAATAGCCCCCGGAGCTCTGGGGTAGCAGCGGTGGGTCTCCAGTGGTTATTTAAAGGGCCCAGGGCTGTAGAAGTAGCAGGATCCCCGGCCCTTTAAATAGCCCCCAGAGCCCCGCTGCCACTACCTCCAGGCTCCAGCAGTGGGGCTCTGGTGGCAATTTAAAGGGCCTGGGGCTAAGGGAGCCTTTAAGGGGGCCCTTTAAATTGCCACCTGGGGAAGCCGGGCCACCCCAGTAAGGTGCACCGGCTCTTGCCAGTATGCTGTACCGGCTTACTTTCACCTCTGGAGCACCCATTTTACGAGAATGAGTTTCTCACATGCAGCTAGGCCTAAAGTTGGTGTCACTTCCTTTGGCACTACAATGAAAGGGAGCCTGTACATGGTGTTTTTATGGTTGATGCTAACAATGCACCTCCCCTTCACTGATATATGTATTTATTCCAGGATAATCAGTTACTTTTATTTTAATGATCCCAGTTTTGGTCTTATTTTCAGTCTCCATAATCTTGTTCCGACAGAATATTAACCTGAGCTCATGCGCCCCGTTTCAGTTGAATAATTGTTCCATTCACTGTCATACTCAGTATCCAGTTCCTCTCATCAGGCTTACTAGATCAAAGTACATCTGTGAAAAGCTCATCAATCAGATTGTCTTTAACTGGATGCACTTGACTTTTCTGCATTTGGGATCTGCAGCATTTTGCACAATGATTATTTTCCCAAAGTGAACACACTGTTTGGGGCCATGCTGTGATCCATACCTTACACATGACCATCTGTACCCAGTCTTCCTCCCAGCAATGGTTTTCATAGTGAGTGGTTCCAGTCTTCTATTCTAGCTATATTCTTTTCTACTTAGAATATGGACAACACCTTCTGGTGGATTCAGCTCTTTGACTTGTGCTTTCAAAGTTTCCGCTGCCCTGAATATTTGGAGAGCATTTTCTAAAGTTAAGTCTCCTTCATGGACCAGTCTCTCTCTTAACACATTGTCTTTAATTACAAAAAAAATGATTCTATCTCTGACCAGAGACTCTGTCAGCTCACCAAAATCACAGGTTTTACTGTTTGCTTAATTCTGTGACATATTGCTCCATGGTGTCATCAGTTTGCATGCATGTAAAAAAGTGTGTCTCTCAAAGGTTTCATCCCTTTTTGGCATGCAATGTTCCTCAAATTTAGTTAGCATTTTACTTTACTTCATGCTTTCACCTTCTTCAAATTTAAAGTTGTTATAAATATCCAGGTTTCAGAGTAGCAGCCGTGTTAGTCTGTATCCGCAAAAAGAAAAGGAGGACTTGTGGCACCTTAGAGACTAAGAAATTTATTTGAGCATAAGCTCAAATTTAGTTAGCATTTTACTTTACTTCATACTTTCACCTTCTTCAAATTTAAAGTTGTTATAAATATCCAGGTTTCAGAGTAGCAGCCGTGTTAGTCTGTATCCGCAAAAAGAAAAGGAGGACTTGTGGCACCTTAGAGACTAAGAAATTTATTTGAGCATAAGCTTTCGTGAGCTACAGCTCACTTCATCGGATGCATACTGTGGAAAATACAGTGAGGAGATTTATATACACAGAGAACATGAAACAGTGGGTGTTACCATACACACTGTAACAAGAGTGATCAGGAAAGGTGAGCTATTACCAGCAGGAGAGCGGGGTGGGGGTGGGGAAACTTTTTGTAGTGCTAATCAAGGTAGGCCATTTCCAGCAGTTGACAAGAATGTGTGAGGAACAGTGGGGGGGGGGGGGCGGGAAATAAACATGGGGAAATAGTTTTACTTTGTGTAATGACACATCCACTCCCAGTCTTTATTCAAGCCTAAGCTAATTGTATCCAGTTTGCAAATTAATTGCAATTCAGCAGTCTCTCGTTGGAGTCTGTTTTTGAAGTTTTTTTGTTGAAGAATTGCCACTTTTAGGTCTGTAATCGAATGACCAAAGAGATTGAAGTGTTCTCCAACTGGGTTTTGAATGTTATAATTCTTGATGTCCGATTTGTGTTCATTTATTCTTTTATGTAGAGACTGTCCAGTTTGGCCAATGTACATGGCAGAGGGGCATTGCTGGCACATGACGGCATATATCACATTGGTAGATGCACAGGTGAATGAGCCTCTGATAGTGTGGCTGATGTGATTAGGCCCTATGATGGTGTCCCCAGAATAGATATGTGGACACAGTTGGCAACAGACTCTGTTGCAAGGATAGGTTCCTGGGTTAGTGGTTTTGTTGTGTGGTGTATGGTTGCTGGTGAGTATTTGCTTCAGGTTGGGGGGCTTTCTGTAAGCAAGGACAGGCCTGTCTCCCAAGATCTGTGAGAGTGATGGGTTGTCCTTCAGGATAGGTTGTAGATCCTTGATGATGCATTGGAGAGGTTTTAGTTGGGGGCTGAAGGGGATGGCTAGTGGCGTTCTGTTATTTTCTTTGTTGAGCCTGTCCTGTAGTAGGTAACTTCTGGGTACTCTTTTGGCTCTGACAATCTGTTTCTTCACTTCAGCAGGTGGGTATTGTAGTTGTAAGAACGCTTGATAGAGATCTTGTAGGTGTTTGTCTCTGTCTGAGGGGTTGGAGCAAAGGCGGTTGTATCGTAGAGTTTGGCTGTAGACAATGGATCTATAAATATCCAGTACTTCCTCTCCAACAACATCCACAAAGATAGCTGATTTCACTTTATCATTTTTCTCCTCTGCCCCATGGCTGCTAAATATAATTCAAATTTCTGTCTGATTTTTTTTCCAGTTCCCTGCAACATTGCCTGGCAATTGCAGACTGAATGGAGGTTGCAACACATGCATTTTTGGCTTCCCCCCACCCTTCTTAAGCTAGTCAAGCTGGTATTGTGCTCAACAAATATATGCAAAAGCCTCTGGGCCTAGTCTTCCACCTGCTTCTCTGGTGCCTCCCTTTGTCTCTGCTTTCAGTTGCAAACACAGGAGTTAACTTCAAAATGACTGCAGTTTCCTTCTCATTCAGCAATTCTGACACCATGTAAGGATCTTGGGGCTCATTAAGCAACAAACCAGTGAATGAGAAAGGAATAAAACAGTAAAATAAAACAAACTGGAGAACATCTCCAATGAACCGCTGCACACAGTCATACAGTTTTTCCAACCCCCACCTCCAGGGTACATCTCCAAATTCCTATGTTCATACTACTGTCCCTTATGAGGGAGAGTCTCTAAATTATAACCTTCTACAAACATGTCTCTACAGTGCCCATTCATAGGAGTTAACTTCTTGCCTCCCAAAAAGAGGGGTGATGCTGAGTTAGAGAACCACTGAACCAACCCCAGGAGGGCCCCACTTGACAGTCACCAACCGGTGTCTCCATTCCAGCACCTGGATTGGCAAGTAGGAGACAAAATGAAAGAAAAGGGGTGGCATCTTTAATCCTTTAAGAAGAGGGAAGCTGTCCCTGGAGCTCTCTTTAGGATCCTCTGTCTTAAACATCCTGAACTCCATAACCTTGAAATGAACAAGGGTTAGATTCTCTAATTTCTTCAAAAAATATAAATTTCCCTCACTTGCAGCAACTCAGAAGTGTTGGTTCATCAACAACTTTTCTGTTTGTATGAATGGTGACTGACAAGTATTTGTAATCATATGTATTCAAAACCTGACAAATAGATCTGTCTGCAATGTTTATACACTCCTATACATTTTAGCATGCTAATAAAATGTGGAAATGAATTATTTTTCATATTTTTCTTTAAAAGGAGATCCAATCTGAAACATCTCCCATCTCCTCTCAAAATGAACTTGAGCAAAATCTTTTAGTAGGATTAGTTATCTTCATGTAAACATAGGGTGCCCGAATGGGACTTTTGTTCTGTGTGTGCGCTTGTGCATGCATAACGACTGTATGCTTCCTGGTATCAGTTAGAACTACCACAAAAATACTGCTCTTGAGCTATTATACACACAAATCCACAAATTGCTTGAAATCTAACAAGATGGTTTGATTTGTGAATATTTTAGCTTCATTATGCATTCTGTTTTCTCTGTTGTTTGTCATTTCTGGTAAAGAGAAGGGAAGTGGTTACATGGGAGGTGCGACAGACCTATGCCTACTGAATTCACTGGGAGCAAGATCAGTCACTCTTTTTGGGGCTGGATAACTGAAGAACTCAGGCATCCATAACTCTATCTATATATCTTCAGATTTTCTCAAATATTCATAGTTTTGAAGCTCTTGGCAAACAGCCTCAACCACATTAATGAAAACATATTTAGTTTTGTGGAAACAGAGGGATGTCTCTCGTGTTTATTTGTTTTCTTTCATTATAACAATGAATTTTGAAGCATAAACTCCAGTAGGCTACTAAAATCTGAAAGTAAGATAGGTGGGTTTCTCTTTAACAGATCAAGTGAATTGACTGACGACAAATTTCCCAGATGACGAGTGGAACATAAAGATGGATATGGATGTAAAGGGAAAATTGTCTGTCCAGGTATTCTTAAGAAGACAGAAAATATAGCTATAACCCTTACAATATAACTAGAGCTTTCCATTCATAGTTTTGGAAAGTGCTTTACTAAGATGGGTAATTTTCATTTTTCCCATTTTATAGAAGGTGAAACTAAGGTACAAGGAGATGAGGTGCTACAGCCTTACCCATCTTGACTAACAAATAACAAATAATTTTGTATTGTCTGCAAATTCCATTACATCACTGTTCACCCCTTTTCCCGATCATTGGTGTCTTAATTACTGGTTATAGCATAGATCATAGGTTAATCCAATTAACCCTTTGTTAAATTGTTGTATTTAAAATCATTTGTTCCTATTGTTTGTTTCATGTTTTCAGTTATTTTCTCACCCCATGTCTACTTAGTTTTCTTAATATACTCTTGTGAGAGATTTTGTGAAAAGCATCTTGAAAGTTCAAGTAAAATATTGCTAAAATTGTTCTTTTGCTATACCGAAAGAATGCTACTGGATGGAGCAGGGCATGATTTTCCTTCACAAAATGTTTTGGTCAGTTTATTTTTCTGAAAACTATTTTGTTAATCTCCAACATTGAAACTACTAGTATAGTAAAGAACACTGAGTCATTTACAAACTCTGAAGTCAGCATCAAGTTCTAATACATATTGGCTTGAACTGAAACCCTATATTTGATCAACACTGTGTCTTCTGAAGGAAGGTGTTAAAGATTTGGATCTGATGTTAGATCTGAGTGTTGTGGCTCAAGCCAATTTCTAATTTCTAATGCTTCTCATCATCATCAACTGGGGGAAAAAAACCCCAAATTAAATACCTGTCATCCTTCACAAAAAACTCCTTGATGCTCATATATCAAGGCTTAAGATGCCTTATAAATATCTAAGATAGAAAGAACTGAAGATGCTGGACTTACCCTTCTTTAAAAGCAGCAACACAGGAATTGAGGTCACAAAATTTAAAAAAAAGAAAAGAAAAGAGACTTTCTTAAAAGAAATGAGAATAATGAAATAAAGAGCAAATCATGCCAGATAAACTTGATCATGCTTCTGAGTGAAATTACAAAACTAGTGAATGCAGAGAAGTCAGCAGATGTAATATATCTAGACTTTATTAAAGTATTTGACAGTGCCGCTCAAAATCTGCCTGGAAAAGTTAATTCAAGTTGAAAAGTATTCAACTTGGCCTGGATAATGCAACAATTCTGATCTCCTTTACACTGCAGTAAATCTGGAATAACTTCACTGACTTCACTATAGTATCCAATGCAATGGAGAGGAGAACCTGGCCAATTGATTGGATACTACCTGAAGGACCAGTATTATATTGAATGTTCTGTAGCTAGAAATGGGACACGATGAAACCAGGTATCTCCCCTTCCATCTCCCCACACTGAACCTCGTGGGTTCAACTTCATCTAAATTCAAATTGCTTCTTGTTTTGGTTTTGTAAATAATAATTATAATGATAATATATTTTTTTCTTGAATTTGCATTAGGCCTCACAAAGACCTGTGAAGAGCTCTGGGATGAAGGAAGTGGGGAGAAGTTAAAAATAGGGACACTTAAGAGTAAGGTAAGCCCCCCCATTCCCAAAGAAAATGGTAGGGAGGGTAGCTCTTCATTGATCTATTCTGCAGGGCTGGTTTCAGCAGCCTGAGGGGGAACTAGACACCATTTAGAAGTGGAAGAGTGTGTGTGTGGGGAAACATAATTTAGAAGAAAAGGGTCCCAGTTGTACCTTCAATCCCCTAGAGAACACAGTTCTAGTAACAGATACTGCTGCTTCCTTGTGTGGGGAAGGAGAAGACATCTTTCTCTTAATAAATTTGTGTTGGGAAGGGGTTCCAGTCCCCGACTTCTGAATGGTGTAGTCCCCCTCAGTGCAGGAAAGCTCTAAAGGAGCAGGATTGATTCGGCCTTTGACCCCCACTCCTCCCACTCCATTTGTTGTGAACATCAGCAGTATCCAAATAAGTAATAAATATTAACTATTTTGCACTCTTAATTATACTTTCTTATGTCTTTAGAGCAGCTTACAATCTTACAATTTTAACAATACTTATTCCAGACAGCTTTTGACAGTCCATCAGGGGTGGTTATTTACTATCAATCAAATGCAGATCTCTGATCTTCCAAATAATCCAAAGCATATTCAACTCAGTTACCAGGAGGGACACAAAAATGGATGGGTATGTCAGACTCCTGTACATCCTAAGCCTGTGCAACTGTACATTCTAGGCCTGTTTCTCCACTGCCTTTTTCCTGGTGGCAATATTTACATCTGTGCATAGATGGTGTAAAATGCTAGCAGATCAGAATCGCTATGTTGTACACCCACCTTCTAGTCACTTTATACAAATGTATTGACATAAATGACATTAATTGCATAAGTGAGAGGAGAAGCATATCCAGTGGGTGAAATCCTGGCCTTTCTAAAGTCAATGGGAGATTTGCTATTATCTTTAATGGGGTCACAGTTACATCTTTAATCTTAAACAAAACATAGACCCATTAGCTACATTTTTAGACTCTCACTTCTAGGTCAGGCATCACTTGGATGACTCATCTTAAGAAAAAAATGCCCCCCTTTTAATCAATTCAATAAATGAATGAGAGACTTACACAAATACACCTAAATAAATTTTAAAAGCCTCTCTTTCAAAGTTAGAGAGACAAGGTGGGTCAGGTAATATCTTTGATTGGACCAATTAAATTTATTCTGTTAGCGAAAGAGACAAGCTTTTGAGCTACACAGAGCTCTTCTTCAGGTCACTCTAATATCCTGGAACCAACAGGGCTACATCAACACTGCACAAACAATGGAAGATCCCTCTTTCAACATCTCATTCTGATGGAATACGTAATTGAAAATACCCTTAATCAGAAAGCAACAATTACTGGAGACAGCATGTTATACATTGAGGAGGACCTAGCTCTAATTTTCTGCCCAATAGAGTCTTCTCTAAAATCTGTTTCATGCAGCTCTTTAGAATTTTTGTCCAACAAACTAGTGCTGAGCAGGCACCATTATATCAATTTACCTCATGCAGCTATCCAAAATATATACTGAAAAAATAATGGAAAAGTAAACTAAAGCCAGGATTATATCAGATACATTTGATAGTTAATTTATGGTTCCATTTTCCTTTACTACAGAGAGCTGATGGTTTCTTAGAGCACACTTTTGTTACCATTGAAGATAATGGCAAAATTCTAATTGTTCTCAGTGGGAACATGATTGGGCCTTTAATGCTGAAACATTTACCTTTGAGGGATAGCCGGGTTTAATGCATATACTACAGTTGGGGCCAGACTCAGAACTCACTTCGCTGGTGTTTTACATGTGTATAACTCCACTGACTTCAGTAAGGTTACTTCCCTTCTTAATAACCTAGAAGCATGTCAATTGGTTGTAAAGATTTTGATAATCCAAGTAAGAATATTTTCTTTAGGGATTTATTCTGAACTTTCCAACCATTTTTTCTATGTTACTTTTTTAATGAGGGTACATGAAATTTACTTTTTTCTGATCACTATCTCAAAAAAAAAAGTAATGCATGTCGAACTCTGACATAGTACTGTCCACCTTCATTCTAGTATTTTCAATTTGAGCTGCTATGACTGTGCTCAGAGACTCTTTAAAATTGATGTGTCTTGTCTGGAAGCTGGACTTCAAAGAGAAACTGGTGTCATTTAAAAAAAAAAGCCCAACACACCTTCAGATCAGGTAAACTTTTAAAATCAGCTCTGAATTAAAAAAAAGTCTTATTTTTGAACTAGATTTCTTCTTTGAAGTGTGGCTTCAATCCAATTTTAAAGAGTCCGTCAGCAGAGTCAGCATGGCTTGAGTTGAAGGCTTGCTTTCTGCAGGCTCTTCTGTCCTCCGCTCACCACATGGAGATTTACTTGGACATAGCTCCCAAACACATATGTGATAGGCAGGCCATTTGACTGGTTTTCAGTCAGACAGCCCCGCTGCTCTAAGGTTTGTCTCCTGTCCACAACTGAGACAAAACTAGATGTTGTTTTGTCTGGTACTGAATAGGAGATGCCACTTTGAAGAGTGTGCTGTCCCATCCCCGCTACTGTGACGTTGCACACATGGGGTATGTGATGTCATACCAGCGGGGGCAGGGCAGCACGCTCTTCAAAATGGCATCCCCTGTGCAGCATGACTGTGCATGCTCCATGCATGTGAGGTCACACCAGTGGGGGTGGACACAGGTTCCTCCAGGAAGTACCAGAATGTCCCATATTTTGGGGCTGTGTGAGTCGCCACCTAATAAGTGATTGCTGCTGTTCGTCCTCATCCTCCTCAGGAATAAACTCACTGAAGCCACTCAGTGATGGTGGAGAGAAAAGGGAAATAAAATAACTAAACCTGCTGCTGACATGCTTTGTAACAGTGATGCTGGCTTAAGGCTTAGCCTCAATTTACTCACCTCCTTCCCAGGAAAGTCCAGGTAAACAAAATATCCAGGTTTTCAAAGGCCATGGTCAAACTTGGGTGTGGTTACAACTACAACTCTGTGATAGGTGGTGTGGTCTTTGTTCCTGTTTGTGATAGGACACTATCAGCAGCATCCTAATCACTGACATTGCTGCAGCCTGAAGAAGCTTTCAGGCCTAGCTGGGGGCAATTATAGATTTTCTTTTGGGACGGGGAGGGGGGTTTAGATTATGATCACCTGGTTGGTAATCACTGGGCTAATGAAGTAATTGGGAGGATATAAATAGGAGGAACAGGTAGCAAGGGGCTGCTCAGAAGGGAAGCTCAGAGGGTGGGCCTTGGCTCAGGTGTGAAAGCTGTGGGGAAGTCTCCCCTTGCTGTAAGCCTTCAATACACTGTTACTTTGTATGAAAAGAATAAATACACACCTTGATAAAAGCTCTTTAGTTTGATTCTGTGGACTCTCGGATAATAAGTTAATGCAACCCCTCAATAAAGGCAGCAGGTGTTACCTTTGCCATTTCCTCTCGGTGGTTTCTCTGACCCACCAGCTTCCCTTCCGCTTTGGGCTGAGTTTCAGCAGGCTCACGATGCCCAAAGCTCTTTCTCAACTTGGATTTAGGTAGGGGCCTACTTCTCTCCTAAGCTTTCCATTGACTATACTGGGGCCTAGCATCAGGCCCTAGTGCATCTTTGCATTCCTATCTGACACAGATGATAACAGCTTCAGTGTACTGATGGTATTACAGCCCAAAACACCTCCTCATTTCTTCCTGGACTCTCACATACATATTTCAAAGGAGTGATGAGTGTAGAAACCTGTGCTGCCAGGAAATACCACAGAGAAACTTAAGATATTAAACAGTTCACAGAAACCTTCTTGATATGTGCAGGAGTAGTAGAGCTAGTCAAAAATTGAAATTTCTGTACCATATCTCAACCTTAATCTGTGTCCCCCTGAGCTGCTGCAGTGCCTCAGAGCAGTTGTAGTTCAAGTGCCTCGTGCCTCCATTGCCCTCTATGGGCCAGACTCTGACCAGAATTCATGTCCCATGATATGTGGTGATTCTGTGACTCCCATAATGCACTGCAGTGGTTCAACCAGAAGGGGGACCATGATTCATAATGGGAGTGTTTAGCTAAACTAATCAATGTGGAAAGCCCCAAAAGTCTTAGCATAAGCAATGAACCAGAAATAACCCTAGAGCATAAGATATCACAAGATATAGTGCTCTAATAAACAATTATAACTAAATTGCTGGCAGGTAACCACAAAATGCCAGTTTATACCAGCTTCATATATTTTAAATTAGGAATATCAGCAGATGTCCAACCACAATAATGCCATGGTAACTAATGGACATATATGATAATGAACTTGAGGTAAAAGGTCTAGTAATCTATGGGAGGACACCCCAACATTATTAGAGTGAGGAAATATAGATAAGCAAACCTCTACTGAATATGCATTAGACATAGTAAGCATCATCATAACACATTATAAAAGTTGTATCCTAGCCTTCATGGCCGAGGAGTGCCAGGATAATGCTCACTAGTGATGATAATGATTGTGAGGATTATGACAAGTATGGTGACTAACACTTCAACTTTTTCAACAAGGGATGCTCGGATGCTCATTTTATATTATCTCTACTTTCCATGCTGGTTTGCAGTGTTTCTGACTTTTGTAATTGAGCTAAATAAAAATATTATAGGGACAGAACACCTTTCCTAAATGTAATTGTCTCCTTCATGCACAATGGAGTACTCAAAATAATACTAATTCTAATAACTCTGGACCTGATCTTGGACTAGACTCTGCCAAACCACAGAGAGCTAATTGGAGATTCTTAAGTAACCAATATAATAAATATACAGTGAATAGATCAGGCAACAAATTTAACAGCCTAAAACCCTTTTCTAAAGTACTTTATCTGACCTAAAGCAATCTCCCAGCACCTCCAAGCAACATGGCTGGAATCTCCATTTCATAAATGCAAAAACACACTTTCTTTTTTGTTTCCTCAGTGAAGGATGAATGGGTGTCTTTTTGCCTTCCCCTCATATTCCTTATAAGTAATTGTTTTGTCTCAAGAGTCAGAATGACCTCATTGTTTATTCCCTGGCGTGCTGGCTCCATGTTGCCTTTACCTCCTCACATTGACAAATGGCTTCCATTGTGTTGACTTATCATACTTATTTTACATGTCAATCAAGGCAGAAAGGTGAATGAACATCCTTTGTCTCCTCAAAACCTGCTTTTCAATCCTGCTTTGATTCAGACTTTAAGGTATATTTTCCAATATATACACAATTCCATAAATATCATCCAGATATATATCTGATAATGATTATGGGGATCAGTATGACATAAGTTGATACCTCACTTGAACTTATTTGGATAAATACCATGAATGACATGTCATGGGTGTAGTGAGTTTGTTGGGTCTGTCAGGAATTACTGTTAGAGAACAAAAAGAAAAGGAGTACTTGTGGCACCTTAGAGACTAACAAATTTATCTGAGCATAAGCTTTCGTGAGCTACAGCTCACTTCATCGGATGCATGCAGTGGAAAATACAGTGGGGAGATTTATATACACAGAGAACATGAAACAGTGGGTGTTACCATACACACTGTAACAAGAGTGATCAGGAAAGGTGAGCTACTACCAGCAGGAGAGTGGGGTGGGGGGGGACCTTTTGTAGTGTTAATAAAGGTAAGCCATTTCCAGCTGTTGACAAAAACATGTGAGGAACAGTAGGGGGGGAAATAAACATGGGGAAATAGTTTTACTTTGTGTAATGACACATCCACTCCCAGTCTTTATTCAAGCCTAAGTTAATTGTATCCAGTTTGCAAATTAATTGCAATTCAGCAGTCTCTCGTTGGAGTCTGTTTTTGAAGTTTTTTTGTTGAAGAATTGCCACTTTTAGGTCTGTAATCGAATGACCAAAGAGATTGAAGTGTTCTCCGACTGGTTTTTGAATGTTATAATTCTTGAAGTCTGATTTGTGTTCATTTATTCTTTTACGTAGAGACTGTCCAGTTTGGCCAATGTACATGGCAGAGGGGCATTGCTGGCACATGATGGCATATATCAGATTGGTAGATGCACAGGTGAATGAGCCTCTGATAGTGTGGCTGATGTGATTAGGCCCTATGATGGTGTCCCTGGAATAGATATGTGGACACAGTTGGCAACGGGCTGTGTTGCAAGGATAGGTTCCTGGGTTAGTGGTTTTGTTGTGTGGTGTGTGGTTGCTGGTGAATATTTCCTTCAGGTTGGGGAGCTGTATGTAAGCAAGGACTGGCCTGTCTCCCAAGATCTGTGAGAGTGATGGGTCATCCTTCAGGATAGGTTGTAGATCCTTGATGATGCATTGGAGAGGTTTTAGCTGGGGGCTGAAGGGGATGGCTAGTATAGAATCATAGAATCATAGAATCATAGAATATCAGGGTTGGAAGGGACCCCAGAAGGTCATCTAGTCCAACCCCCTGCTCAAAGCAGGACCAATTCCCAGTTAAATCATCCCAGCCAGGGCTTTGTCAAGCCTGACCTTAAAAACCTCTAAGGAAGGAGATTCTACCACCTCCCTAGGTAACGCATTCCAGTGTTTCACCACCCTCTTAGTGAAAAAGTTTTTCCTAATATCCAATCTAAACCTCCCCCACTGCAACTTGAGACCATTACTCCTCGTTCTGTCATCTGCTACCATTGAGAACAGTCTAGAGCCATCCTCTTTGGAACCCCCTTTCAGGTAGTTGAAAGCAGCTATCAAATCCCCCCTCATTCTTCTCTTCTGCAGGCTAAACAATCCCAGCTCCCTCAGCCTCTCCTCATAACTCATGTGTTCCAGTCTCCTAATCATTTTTGTTGCCCTTCGCTGGACTCTCTCCAATTTATCCACATCCTTCTTGAAGTGTGGGGCCCAAAACTGGACACAGTACTCCAGATGAGGCCTCACCAATGTCGAATAGAGGGGAACGATCACGTCCCTCGATCTGCTCGCTATGCCCCTACTTATACATCCCAAAATGCCATTGGCCTTCTTGGCAACAAGGGCACACTGCTGACTCATATCCAGCTTCTCGTCCACTGTCACCCCTAGGTCCTTTTCCGCAGAACTGCTGCCTAGCCATTCGGTCCCTAGTCTGTAGCTGTGCATTGGGTTCTTCCGTCCTAAGTGCAGGACCCTGCACTTATCCTTATTGAACCTCATCAGATTTCTTTTGGCCCAATCCTCCAATTTGTCTAGGTCTTTCTGTATTCTATCCCTCCCCTCCAGCGTATCTACCACTCCTCCCAGTTTAGTATCATCCGCAAATTTGCTGAGAGTGCAATCCACACCATCCTCCAGATCATTTATGAAGATATTGAACAAAACTGGCCCCAGGACCGACCCTTGGGGTACTCCACTTGATACCGGCTGCCAACTAGTAGCATTCTGTTATTTTCTTTGTTGGGCCTGTCTTGTAGTAGGTAACTTCTGGCTCTGTCAATCAGTTTCTTCACTTCAGCAGGTGGGTATTGTAGTTGTAAAAATGCTTGAGAGAGATCTTGTAGGTGTTTGTCTCTGTCTGAGGGGTTGGAGGATTCTCTGCTCCTTGAGGTCTTCAAACTACAATTTGAGGACTTCAATAGCACAGATATAGGTGTGAGGTCTTTTTTAGGAGTGGTGGGTGAAATTCTGTGGCCTGCATTGTGCAGGAGGTCAGACTAGATGATCATAATGGTCCCTTCTGACCTAAATATCTATGAATCTATGAATCTATGAATCTAAATGCGGTTGTATTGTAGAGCTTGGCTGTAGAAAATAGATCATGTGGTGTGGTCTGGATGAAAGCTGGAGGCATGTAGGTAAGCATAGCAGTCAGTAGGTTTCTGGTATAGGATGGTGCTTATGTGATCATCATTTATTAGCACTGTAGTTTCCAGGAAGTGGATCTCTTGTGTGGACTGGTCCAGGCTGAGGTTGATGGTGGGATGGAAATTGTTGAAATCATGGTGGAATTCCTCAAGGGTTTCTTTTTTATGGGTCCAGATGATGAAGATGTCATCAATGTAGCACAAGTAGAGTAGGGGCATTAGGGGACGAGATCTGAGGAAGCGTTGTTCTAAGTCAGCCATAAAATAGGTGGCATGCTGTGGGGCCATGCGGGTACCCATAGCAGCGCTGCTGATTTGAAGGTATACATTGTCCCCAAATGTGAAATAGTTATGGGTGAGGACAAAGTCACAAAGTTCAGCCACCAGGTTTGCTGTAACATTATTGGGGATACTGTTCCTGACAGCTTGTAGTCCATCTTTCTGTGTAATGTTGGTGTAGAGGGCTTCTACATCCATAGTGGCCAAGATGGTGTTTTCAGGAAGATCACTGATGGATTGTAGTTTCCTCAGGAAGTCAGTGGTGTCTCGAAGATAGCTGGGAGTGCTGGTAGCATAGGGCCTGAGGAGGGAGTCTACATAGCCAGACAATCCTGCTGTCAGCATGCCAATGCCTGAGATGATGGGGTATCCAGGATTTCCAGGTTTATGGATCTTGGGTAGCAGATAGAATACCCCTGGTCGGGGTTCCAGGGGTGTGTCTGGTGTGGATTTGTTCTTGTGCTTTTTCAGGGAGTTCCTTGAGCAGATGGTGTAGTTTCTTTTGGTAACCTTCAGTGGGATCAGAGGGTAATGGCTTGTAGAAGGTGGTGTTAGAGAGCTGCCTAGCAGCCTCTTTTTCATATTCTGACCTATTCATGATGACAACAGCACCTCCTTTGTCAGCCTTTTTGATTATGATGTCAGAGTTGTTTCTGAGGCTGTGGATGGCATTGTGTTCTGCACAGCTGAGCCCTTTGCTCCTTGCAATTGAGGAGTTCTTATGGTCACAGAGAGCTACAGTCTAGCCAGAGAGACCAGCCCCAGAAAAGAATGGGCACTTGAGACAACTGAACTACAACTCCCATGATGCACCACAGCAGCTGAAGGAGACATAGATGAATGCCATACCAATTTGAAACAAAACATTTTGATTCAGCTTCACAAACCAAAGTGTTTTGATTAGGATCAAACTGACCCAAAACAGAATCTTTTGTTTCAGTTATCCCAAAAGAAAATAGAAATGTTTCAACAAAATCAAAATTTTCCAATGGAAAACTTTGATTTTACAGAAACTGTAAAATATTTTTGACAGAAAATTCCCAGTTAGTAATGTCCTGAGCTTAAATTATTCAAGGGCTGGAGAAAATGCATTACAATGAGAGGTTTAAAGAGCTAAATCTGTTTAGCTGATCAAAAAGAAGATTGAGAGGTGACTTGATTAGTGTCTAAGTACCTTCACAAGTATAAAATACTGGGTAATAAAGGGCTACTTAATCTAGTAGAGAAGGCATAACAAGAACCAGAAGCAGGTTCAGAGGCAGAAGCCAGACACATTTAAATTGGAAATAAGGCACCATGTTAACAATAAGTGTGGAAAACTCCCATAGGAAGTGGTGCAGTCTCCATATCTTGATCTCTTCAAGTCAAGACTTAGATGCCTTTCTGGACTTTATGATTTAGTCAAACAGAAGTTATTGGCTAAATACATGAGTTACTGGATAAAATGTAAAGGCCTGTGATAGACAAAAGTCAGATTATAAGATCTAATTGACTCTTCTTGCCTTAAATTCTATGAATCTATGAAAATGTTATTTTTAAAAAAAAGACAAAATATTTTGCAATTTTTTTTTAGCAAAAATGCCTTCCCATTTTTCAGCCAACTATAGAGTTAGTTAAAAAAAATAAAAAATGTTGATGGAGGTGAGGGTGGAGGGCAGGGACAATTTTTCATGAACACTTTAGCAAAAATGTTCCTATTTTTCAAAAGATGAACTTCAAACAGATCTTTCTTATGTATTTTATGTTGATTGTTGTATACTACTTATTGTTCTAGTCTAATGCTCAGGCTATGATAGGCACTTTCCAAACATTTTAAAAGGGGGAAAGATGTCTGTTCTTAAGAGGCCACAATTTAAAGACAGACAGACACGTAAGCCAGAGATTAGGGAGAAGGGGACAATAACTGGCAGTTCCTATAGAAGTCAGCTTTCTTCTCCCTGAGCAGTATGGCAAAAGCAGTGAGGGACCCAACTGTGGTCAAAATAGGAGCTTTGTGGAAGTTTATATTTTACATGACTGAAACAATGACAGAGTTAAATCACCTCATCCTTGCAGTTTACACTGTTGTTGTTAGGAAATTGGGGAGTTGCGCTCTCGGAGCTTGGGGCAGCAAAAAAACTAGAGCCGGCCCTCCTTTTGGTTGCGAAGAATGTTTCTTGCTTCTCTTTCCTCTCTTGGTCTCAAACTGCCAGTCCTCTCTTTTCTACTGTCCCGTGTTCCCTTGAAACCAATGAATTTGCCATTTGGGTCTTTGGTGCTGCTACCTGAAGCTGGCAGTCCAAGAACTCTTCTGACTCTCTGATGCTACATAGTGTCAATAGATGCCCTTCAAGATCTCAAATAATTTCCTCATGTGCAGCCATCAACTTATACTTCATGCACAGGAAGTCTCTGCTTTCAGTCAGGAAAGAGCTCATGGCATGTCCCAATTAAATATGATGCCTAACATTGTGTACTAATCTGTGATTCTGACACTGTCAATAGAGGTTCACAGTGGGGTACTTCAGAGCAGTGTCACACAGCATTCTAAATGTCCTTGTTTTTGTTGGTTTACTTGAGAGCTTAAGAATTAATTCAACAAAGCACTTTGTATTCAAAATACATGGGCTCAATTGTGCTTTTTAAGCACAGAATGGTATAATGATGCCTCACGCCTGTGCTCCCCAAAAACTGATACAGGGAGAGCAGGTCCTCAGCTCCCTGTAGTATTGAAATTGCAAATATATCCATCACTTTCATGGACCATGGGGTAAAGACAAATGCAGACAAGAAACAAGGCATAATGTTTTAACACTGATGGTAATTAACTATTGGAGCAACTTACCATGGTTGCTGTGGATTCTCCATCACTGATCATTTTTAAATCAAGATTAAATGTTTCTTTCTAAGAAGCTAAGCTCTACTTCAAACAGGAATTAATTCAGGGAGGTTCTGAGCAAGTACTTAACCATGTGCATAATTTAAACACACGAGTAGTCATACCGGCTTCTGGGACTAATGACATGCTTAAAGAGACATATGTGCTTAAGGACCTTGCTGAATCAGAGCCTTTTTATCTATTTCTATAAAAGTAAATAGGTCAGTTTGGAATACAGTTGCAGATGCTATGCTGCATTATTAATAGAATAATATTGTCATCATTAGCTATCCTCAACTTCAGAACACATGTATTCTCATATTTTGGTGGATGTTGATCACTTAGAGTCTTTGAACTCTAAGAGTGAGAGTGAATAAGAGTGAGAATTTATTTATTTATTAGAGAAGATAACTTTATGGTAACAGAGGCTTTTTGATGCCCTCATAAGTTTAAGGAATGCCAGCATAATTTTAGTTGGGTGTCTTGTCAATGTTAAAATGTAGAGACCTAGGATAGTGAAAGAAAAATGCGAAGATATGGTTCTTAAACTTGTGCTGGTGGGTCTGAATTTTAGATTGATCTGTTCTCAGTGCGTTAGCCCAGGAGGGGAAAGATGAGCTAGCCAAAAAACAATAATACTGGGTGAAGTTCACCCTTGGAGCTGCACCAGGAAAAAATCTGCCCCAATAATTGCTGTGTTCATCCTCTGAACTCAGTTTTTGCCATGTTTAGTAGCAGTTTTTATATCCTGAAATTGTAGCTCTATCCTTTCAAATCTGGATACACTGGCAGAGAGAAAGAGGGATGATATAGCTGAAGAATATGATCACTTACATCCTAATGATGCCAGCTTACCTGGTATCTAAGTAAGCTAACAGCAAAACATTTCATATAGCATTCAGCGACTAAGACCTAATAAGAATTTGCCAGAATAGTGTATAAAAAAACATAAGCTGTAAGAATTTTTATAACTAACGGTAAAGGGTACCTCAATGTCTGTTTCAAAGCTGATTTGATGAATACAGAAAAGGTCAAACTAAAAATAACTAGACTGAATCAGTTATAAGTGTAGTAACATATGCCTCATTTAATAATGAACTCTAAATTTGCTCCACAGTTTAAGAAGAATCATGAATGCTAATTCTGACAGTAAAGGGTTATGAACTACCTGTCTGCTGAAGTCTGGCACAAGGTCAGGCAGTTATAGAGCTAATGAAAACCCTGATGTGGATGATTGACATGAGTGTGCTAGCTGAAGAAAGTGCTGAGGTACTCTAGTGCATTCAAAATGACAGTCTCCTGAAACACCACTTATTACGCTCCATTTGTCTATAATAGTCCAAATGCCTATTGCTTACATCAACAGAACTTAGATTCAGGGGCACACAGCAAACAGTATCTGTACTAAGCTTCCATACCATGAAAGATATTCTTGTATGGTTCATGATTCTGATAATCAGCCTAGGACCATTATATTGTGAATATATGATGATTCTTAGAAATATTTTTTATATATAACTCAGAACATCATGATAGGAGAAAAATACATTATTGTTAAAACCTTGTAACTCAAAAAAAGGCAGAACGCAATTAATACCATTAAAGTAGACATTTCTAAGTTGTTTGAAAAATCTGTATTCCTTTTCTATTTTTTGAAACATCTTTGTTCCTTTTATCTCCTGCCCTGAACTTCTCTTCCCAACTTTTCCACATCATATGCATTACTTCTCATCTATTTCTTTGCTTTTGAGACCTACCAGCAGTGCTAAGCCTGTTTTTTATCTCACTGGCAGTTTTATATCAGTGATGAGATGTCTTTATGGGGTTGCTCTACTTCCCACATGTCCTAGCTTCAGTAAAACAATCCTGCTTTTCTGAATTTGTTAGATATCATGCAGTGCCTAAGTGCAGCAGAGAATGAATTCTAACTTGTAATCTGGATAACAGTTTCTTCCATGTCTTCACTATTTGTGCTTTCTGACAGCTCTGATCATAGAATCCTAGAACTGGAAGGGGACCTCAAGAGGTCATCTAGTCTAGTCCCCTGCACTCATGGCAGGACTAATTATTATCTAGACCATCCCTGACCGATGTTTGTCTAACCTGCTTTTAAAAATTTCCAATAATGGAGATTCCACAACATCCCTGGGCAGTTTATTCCGGTGCTTAACCACCCTGACAGTTAGGAAGTTTTTTCCTAATGTCCAACCTAAACCTCCCTTGCTGCAATTTAAGCCCATTGCTTCCTGTCCTATTCTCAGCGATTAAGAAGAACATTTTTTCTCCTTCCTACTTATAACAATCTTTTATGTACTTGAAAACTGCTCTCATGTTCCCTCTCAGTCTTCTCTTCTCCATATGAAACAAACCCGTTTTTTTTTTTCAATCTTCCCTCATAGGTCATGTTTTCTGGACCATTAATAATTTTTGTTGCTCTTCTCTGGACTTTCTCATTTGTCCACATCTTTCCTGAAATGTGGCTCCCAGAACTGACACAGTACTCCAGTTGAGGCCTAATCAACATGGAGTAAAGTGGAAGAATTACTTCTTGTGTCTTGTTTACAACACTCCTGCTACTACATCTCAATGATGTTTGCTTTTTTTGCAACAGCATTCCACTGTTGACTTATATGTCGTTTGTGATCCACTATCACCCCCAGATCCCCTTCCACAGTACTCCTTCCTAGGGGCAGTCATTTCCCATTTTGTATGTGTGCAACTGATTGTTCCTTACTAAGTGGAGTACTTTGCATAATGTCACTTCCTCCTCCCTGGAAACCTAGGGTTTTGCATCTACAGAAATTAAGCAGAGCTTTCTCTAAAGCCTGATCGTGATTCAGCAAACACTGTTTAAAAATATACAGAGTGGCAATAATAGTGTCAGGTCTGGATTTTTTTTTACTGCATTGATCACCCATGAGACCACCCTTTTCCCAGTCTGTAGAAAGTTGATTATGTCAGAGGAGTTTCTGCATGTAAAGAATACTTAGGAACAATCATCAGTTCATAGGCAGATGAGCTTCTGGAAGCAATTAAACAGCACCAGATTAACCTCATGAAGTGGGTAGTCCAGAAAGTACGTAAAATAAAAATGTATTTGCATAGCCTAGTGCTTTGCTGGGAGGAGCCTTACATCATCTTCCTCAGTTCCCCCCACTACATAGTGTCATTTAGATATGGATCTGAGCTGCAGAACTTAAACCTGAATCTGGATTTCCAATATCTCAAAGTTCAGAGAACTGTTCTGATCTGGGGTTTGAGTTCAAATAGAAGCCAGTTATGCAATTTTGATCTAGTTTTAGATTCTGAACTCTCCTAAAATTTGTGGAAGTTCCAGACCAAGGTCGGTTGTAGGCCCAATTCTAGACAATTTTCTCCCTTCTCACCCCAGTTATTTTTTTTTTAATTTACCAGATACCCACAGGGTAGACTTTAGTAACAGAGCCAAATCACAAAAAGCATAAACTTAGACTGTTTCAGGTAAGACTGGTTTCAAAGGATATGAAGACTCTGGTGGATTATTTTTTTAAAAAATATTTCTTTCCCAGCAACAACAAACCTGTGGAATGGGTAGCAAAGAAGGAGAAGAGGTCTCACTAGACCCAATGTTGCAAGTTGTTTTTAAAACCAGGGAAGTGGTTAGGTTTTGAGGTCCATAACACATCTCAGCCCGAGGCTTCATGGCTTTATGGCTGGGTGGAAGTCTGTAAACAAGCATAAACATCACATCATACACCTCAGCAAAACTTCTCATATGTCAGTTTATTTTCAAGCAATATTTATTTGGTTGCAAAGTAACTTTTTGCTGACATTTCAACATCTCCCTTCATCAAGCCTTCAAAGATCATACACTGTCGCTTCTTATATACATCTCATAACAGTTATTAACACATCCTTGTGACACCACCCCTACTCCTACAATGTTATCCATGACTCCTACAAGCTACTAGCTAGTCTACTATCAATTGCATCATTGTATATGAAAGATTAGAAAGCAATCTGCAAAACACTGTTCATAAAAATTAGAAAAATAAATGATTATTCTGCAATCCTCGCTCACATTAAAAGTATCTTCCTCCATTAATAGCCCACATTTGTTACTACCTAGTGTAGAAAGGGTAACAGAATCTAGCCTTGAATATTTAATCACTGCTATATAAATTTGGTTCCCAAAAAATCTTATTATTAGAATTCTAGGAGAAAGGCTTCAATCTTCCTCATGATCCACTGGCATGGACCCTTTCATCCCACTGACTTCAACAGAATTACACATGTGCATGGATCTATGGGTGTATCTTGACTGGACTTGCTGATGGGTACAGGGCTTCATGTTACCAGATCCTTGCATAGGATTGGGGCCTAAATAAAGAAAGCACTGTGAATACGTAAATAGCAATACACTAATTCAAAATATTATGATTGAAGCAGTAGTTTTAAAGGAAACACGTATGATAAGCCTAGTTTTCTAAACTTATAGGCAGGCATATATTATAGTCCTTTTATTTGTAATTAAAATTATCTTGCAAATAGTGTAGCAGTTTTGAGGGATGTGATGTGATGTATAAGCCTATGTTTAGTTTCTTTGGAGGGACCACTGTTACAGCGTCAGCACCCTGGTAACAAATTCCATTTCCTAATCAGAGTTAGACTTATGTTTCCAGGAAAATAGGTCTGCACACGGCAACCTAATTCTGTATAGGAACAACCAGTTACATCAATAATTGGCAATTTGCATGCATAATTAGTGTGATTGTACTTTGTATTGTGGTAACTGTGCGCACAATTTTCTGAAAATTTAGATTTGAGCTACAATGTTATATAAACATGAATATCTGCTCTGATATGCACACTCCAAAGTTATTGGGATAAAACTCTATTTATGGGTATATTTGGAGATGAATCAGCAGCAAATCCCTACTTATCACTACAGTGCTCTGAATCCATTTGTTTACCTCCAGCAATATTCATGATTGTCTGGGTATACCACAAGAAGGACAGGAGACACTTGTTATGGATTTTAATCAGGCCACAACTTTATTATACAGATGTCTGAGACTACCCAGCAGATAAAGTGTACAGTGCAGGCAAATCCATGCTTATTCAAATCAATTCTTCAGGGCCCAGGTTTAATACCTTTATGCCCTTCAGAACTCACATTTCTGGGTGGGGGGGCCACCTAACACCTTTTTGACAGCAGTTTCTGACCTCCTTCCTCCCCTGCCCCCACCATAAAGCAGAGCTGTCCTTCCTGGGTAAGCACAGACAAACTCTGCCCCACTTTAATTGTAGTGCAGTCATTTTCCTCATTTTTTTCACTAGTCACAGAATCACAGAAATGTTGACTGTAAGGGACCTCAATAGGTCATCTAGTCCAGTCACCTACAAGAGGCAGGACTAAGTATTATCTAGACCCATCCCTGACAGGTGTTTGCCTGTTCTTAAAAATCTCCAATAATGAAGATTCTACAGCCTCCCTAGGTAATTTGTTCCAGTGCTTAACTACCATGACAGTTAGCAAGGTTTTCCTAATGGCTAACCTAAATTTCTCTTGCTGCAATTCAAGCCCTGTCTTCAGTGAATAAGGACAACAACTTATCACCATCATCTTTACAACAACCTTTTATGATCTTGAATACTGTAATCATGTCCTACCTCAGTCTTCTCTTCTCCAAACTAAATAAACCTATTTTTTTCTCAATCTTACTTGGAAGATCAGGTTTTCTAGACCTTTAATCATCTTTGTTGCTCTCCTCTGGACATTCTCTTATCAGTCCACAACTTTCCTGAAGTGTGGTGCCCAGAACTGGATACAGTATTTCAGTTGAGACCCCATCAGTGCTGAGTGAAGTGGAAGTATTACTTCTTATATCTTGCTTACAACACTCCTGCTAATACATCCCAGAATAGTGTTTGCCTTTTTTTTTTTTCAACAGTAGTACATTTTTGACTCATATTTCATTTGTGATCCATTATAACCCCTAGATCGTTTTCTGCAGTACCTCTGCCTAGGCAGTCATTTCCCATTTTTTATTTGTGCAACTGATTGTCCCTTCCTAAGAGTAGTACATTGCATTAGTACTTATTGAAGTTCATCCTATTTATTTCAGATCATTTCTCCAGTTTTTCAAAGTCATTTTGAATTCTAATCCAGAGCACTTGAAACCCGTCCCTGCTTGGTATCATTCACAAACTTTATAAGGGAACTCTCTATGTCATTATCCAAACCATTTATGAAGATACTAAATAGAGCCTGCCCCAGCAGAGATTCGTGTGGGTCCCCACTCAATATGCCTTTCCATCTTGAATGTGAACCATTGATACCAACTCTCTGACTATGGTTTTCCAACCAGTTGTGCACTCAGCTTATAGTAGTTTTGTCTAGGCTATATTTCCCTAACTTACTTATAAGAAGGTTATGTGAAACAGCATCAAAAGCCATACTAAAGTCTAGTTTCAGAGTAACAGCCGTGTTAGTCTGTATTCACAAAAAGAAAAGGAGTACTTGTGGCACCTTAGAGACTAACCAATTTATTTGAGCATGAGCTTTCGTGAGCTACAGCTCACTTCATCGGATGCATACCGTGGAAACTGCAGCAGACTTTATATATACACAGAGAATATGAAACAATACCTCCTCCCACCCCACTGTCCTGCTGGAAGCTATTATCAGCAGGACAGTGGGGTGGGAGGAGGTATTGTTTCATATTCTCTGTGTATATATAAAGTCTGCTGCAGTTTCCACGGTATGCATCCGATGAAGTGAGCTGTAGCTCACGAAAGCTCATGCTCAAATAAATTGGTTAGTCTCTAAGGTGCCACAAGTACTCCTTTTCTTTTTACTAAAGTCTAGATATATCACATCTACTACTTCCCCTCTCTCCACAAGTCTTGTTACCCTGTCAAAAAGGGTATTAGGTCGATCTGACATGATCTGACATGATTAGATTGATCTGACATGTTCTTGACAAATCCATGTTAATTGTTACTTATCACCTTATTACCTTCTAGGTGCTTAAAATTGATTGTTTGATTATTTGCTTCATTATCTTTCCATTTATCTTTCCACTTACCTTTCTTTACCTTTTGTCAACTCACAGTCCTCTATAAGTTTTTGCGTCATGGCTTTTTGGTACAAATGTTTATCTGCTTAAAATATCTCTGTCTAGTAAATGCTCAAGTGTGTTTTCAGGGTGTATATATTTTCCCCTCGCCCCAACAACAGTCAGATTCTCTGAGATGGGCACCGTTTTGGTTTACACACTGGAGACTGAACTGGAGATCACCAAAATGAAAGGAATGAGCTGCTACAACATGAGTTAAAGATCAACTTACCCTACATAGGACTGTAATGGAATCATATTTCCTATGGATAGAACAAAGCAGCAGACCTACAATATGCACTCACCAATAAATTATACTGCTACAATCACATTGTAGCTTGGCTGTGATCTAGAAGAATTCCTATTTCCATTCTTCTACATGAAATGTTTTGACCTCAGCATTGTATTGAGTATCTGAACTAGTGGCATTTCTCCATAGTGTCTCCTCTCTAACCTGATGCCCTTTAAGGCTCCATGTCACTTGCAATTGAAGGAAGTCAAAGGACAAAACTCCTTCCTGAGCCCATGAAAGCTGATCCTTAAACCATTCACTAATGGCCACTACTGATACAACCCCTGTGCAATGGTTGTTTTGCCAGTGATATTTAACATTTGGCTTTACAGTGGATCATTGCATGTTACTTTTTCTTCATTACGTATCTGATGCATGATGAAGCTGTGATCTAGTGGATTTGTGCAAATGAAATGCTCTTGAGTCACAAGAGGCATTCCCTCCCCAGTGTCTGAACAAGCTGTCTGTGCAGCGCACCCAGTTCCACAAAGTGAGGGAGTAAAATGTTATAAAGAATTAAACCCAGATCTCTGAACAGCATTAGTTTGTCCAATCTATAGGACCCTTTTTTACAATAAAGATAAAATCAGAGCCAAAGAAATAAACATAAATTTCCCTTGCAGAAAATATATAAAGCATTCTTTGTGAGGGTTTGTACCAGGACTTTCCATGTGCTTTAAACTGCAGCCTAATGTTCTTCCTCTAGACCACCTCACTACAGACAAAAAATGAAAACTTCTCAGGGCTATTCAACCCTGCAAATTTCCATGGTGATTCAGCACAAAGTTATTTATTCAGCACAGATGTTTCTGTAATTATAATACACTGAGAAAATTTATAATGTTCAGAGGTTCATGAATGGGCACATCCCACCTATATGGCCCTGGAATCGTGTGTGGTGTGGAATTAATATTAAGAAATGAAAGAAATCTTGGCCAGTTCCAGAAGATCTTCTTGAACATTTATTTTTCTTACATTGTCTGTGCTTCTTTAGAATTGTTTCTGAATTTGTTAGAAGGGGCTAACTACAGCTGCAATGTTGTCTGAGAGAAGTGAGGCCTAACACTCAACTTGACAGCAGTTCTGTCTGTAGCACAACTTCTGAAGGTCCCATTCAATCAAACCCAAAATTGCAGGGAATATTCAAGGGGTCGATGGGTGTCAAAATCCCATTGATTCTGATGACAATTTGAATCCCAGAAAAACCTGATTTCAACTAAAATCAGGTGATTAGCTAATTTTCCTCTGGTATCACAATCCCACTGGGGGGCTTCTGGATGCTATGAAATAAATAGGGAACACAGATCCTCTGGCTTGGGGATGCGAGGAGAATGTGGCTTTTTGACATGAGGGAAACAAGAGACACAGAGCTCCTCAAATGGAGGAGAGAATAGGTGACTTTGATATCAGGGAGAGGGAAATGGGGGGCAAAGAAAGGCCCTAGCATGGAGAGGGAGAATGGGGGATCTTGGTATAGAGGGAGGGGGATTTGGGAGATGCACAGAGCCTCTATCATGGGGGAAGGAGCAAATGGGAGAATACATAAATTTAGGGTTAAGGGAAGGGAGGGTGGGACACAGAGTTAGGGTATGGGAAGAGCTGGTTGGAAATTTTCTAGTAGAAAACATCTAGGGAAATGCTGAACCTGGCATTGGAAACCAGACAGGCTGGCAGTTTGCTTCCAGCCCACCAGCCAATGAGGAGCCCCTGCTGTGTGCAATGAGGTTGATCTACAGAAGCAATTAACCGTGTGACCATCAGTATACTAGAGCCAACTGCATTTTCAAAATGCCACAAATGGGAGGATTACATTAACAGGTAGAAACTTTAGTGTTGGATTAATTCACTCCAGGGCCTAGATACACCCCAACATTGGACCTCCCAATGTTCCACCCTTCTGACCTTGCCCCCATGCTGTTGCTATGTCCCACCTGGAGTGGCAGTGACAAGAGAAGGGATCTCCATGAGTGACAGAAGGATCTCCCTCCCCTTGAAATCAGCAGTGGTCCCCTCCCCCACCACAGAGGCAGAAGTGACAGCAGCATCCCCTGCCCAACCCCAAATATCTACCTCAGCAGCCAGGTTGTACCTGCTTGAGGATGGGTGGGGCCCACTGCCCTCTTCTTCTTTGGACACATACAAAATCCTTTGCTGGAGCGGTGTTGACAGGGCCCTTTATAGCAATGATTTGGGGGGTTAACACTCCCTTGATATGCTTGGAGTAGTTCACACTCTCAGATCTATTTGTTTTAGGCTGTCTGCAGATCAATTAAGACTTCTCTGCACTGGTTACACTTGGGCCACATTTCCAAGCTCTTCTTTCATCTTAATCTGGTCCTGGGAATCATATCATGGTCAGTAGCCCAATCTGTATCCATAATTCTGTATATCTACCCCATATTCTGCTTTGCACCAATACCTAAAAAGATCATAAATAATAAACATAAATTAAGATGAAGCTAAAAGGGGACATACTAAAGAATTGTAAAACAGGATTTTTTTTTAATTTATGAATTTCAGTATAAAAAGTAAAGTGACTCAATGTTTTCAAAATTTAGCAAAGATGCCTTTTTTGAGAGTTGTGGCACTAGAAGTATGCATAAAGTAAAGGACCTAATTCTGTACTCCATCACCCCAGTTTTACAACAGTGTAACTCCATTTATTTCAGTGGAGTTACACCAATATTAAATGGTTATTGCAGAAAAGTATTGCATAATCAGGCCAGTACTGAATGAGAGAGCTGAGCTTTAGATACCAGATGGATGGAGTGACCTGATTATCCACAAGTATTTTGGTAATGTTTAGATAGGTCACTCTCACATCTAGTATGATACACAGTATGTAAAAAGTCTTGTGACAGCTCCTACTGACTCAGAAATGACTCCTGCTGACTGGGAAATGTTTACGACAGCTCCTACTGACCTAGCCAGAAGGAAGTATCCCTTTAGTTCACCTTGGATATGGTGCCTGCAAAAACAAGAGGTCTGGGTCAGGGCTGAGATGCATTGTTTTGTAGCGTTTGCACCAAATCAGGTCACAAGATCCTGGCTTCCTCTGGTAAGTTAACTTACCTTGGCATATCTCAACATGACCATATCTAATTGTTTTTAAAGTACCAGTTAAGATAATCAAAGATGAAGTCCCTCCTCCCCATTCTCCCTCACTCAGATTTGTTTATTTACAGTCCACAATGCTCACATTCTTCGTATATTTGCACATAAAATTTCAACAGCAACAAAAAACAGTCATGAATAATCCATGTAAGAAGAAATATGACATTCACTATTTATATAGAGCTATATACGAAGCCATGGCTGGTTACATTGCTGAGACTTTATATGTATGCTGTGATGGGAGAATGTGGCTATTCTCTTGCTCTGGGTCATAGAGCTCTGTCCTTCTTAGTTCATCAGCTGTCTGGGTCTCTGCACTGTCATCTCTTGCATCTTCTGCCAAGTGAAAAGAGAAAAGAAGACGCAGTGAAGGAGAAAAGCAGCTCAAGAATCAATACTACAGCCACTGACCAAGAACAGAAGATGAAACAACAGCTGGAAATAAATGATGTGCTGAAACACACAGCTGCAGGTGAGATCAATATTCTGCCTTTTAAACTTGTCTTTCTGCCTTTTTCTTCTTTGCATGCTATTAAAATGTACTGACCAACAAAAATGCCTAGTTTTAATCAGAATTAGTCTCCTTTAAATCTGTTGACATGCAGATTTGAGTATTCCCTATCCTTCCTTGTTTGCAACTAAAATGACTTCAGAGTAATCAAACGTAATTGTTCATGTGTTAGATGGATAGAATTAATGTAATATTCATTTTTAGGCCTTTAATGAGTCACAGTGAATCATCTAATACATTTCTCTGTGATTTAGGCACATTTTCTTAACAATTTTTATCTAAATCAGAACAAAAAAGGCCTAAACTTTTTTATAATATAAAATTTCGGTGGGTGACACATACTAGCCCTGTGTGTGTTTATATAGATATAGATAGATATTAGATATAGATATACAAATATTCTCATTTTTTCAGAAGCTTTAGCACCTCTGTTCTTGAAGCAGGGACTTGAATTTTGGCAGGGAGGTCACACTGGTGCCAGGAATATGCCTATTGCCATCAAATAAACATTTGCTTAATTTGGCCAAATTATAAACCTCTAAAAAAATCTCAGTTTGCACATGCTCAGTAGAAACTTTTTAGGGTTGTCAGCTTTTGGGACAGGGATGGCCTTTTTGTTTTGTGTTTGGACAGCAGCGATGTAACTTTAGCGCCCCTGTGGTCAAGATGGAGTCTGCTCTGCAAGCAGCTCTGGACAAGAAAAGGTGAGTGCAGTAAAGCAGTAGTGAAAGTCCCTTCCACCCCAGGAACTCATGTTCCTGGAGTAAACACACACACACCGAAATAGTATAGTGAATATAGGAAAGGGAAATATTTATTCACAAAGGGATATATGAAGACAAACAACAGGGGGGAAACTAGGGGGAGCAGTAAAACAGGGTTACATCGAACACAAGTCCCAGATGCCCCGTGGTGCCACAGTCTGAAAGTGGCAAACGCTGAGGAATGTGTCTGCACTCAGAGTTCAGGAGTCCTGAGCAAAGTTCCAGTCTGGGAGTGAGTTTTGGGTGCTCCTGGTTGTCTTCGGCACCAGTAAACTTTCCCCATCAAACCCCTCCGGTGCCCTCTTCTGCCGTTCTCTGCAAAGCCACACAGAGCAACAACCTCCTCACTTAACTAGCTACAGCCTCCTTTATTCCAGTGAGCCCCAGTACTCATGCCCACATAGGTCTGGGCAACAGTGATACTGGGTCGAGCTCTGGTTTGTCCTTCTCATGTGATTCCTCTCTGGCACAGTGCTCCTTCTGGCTCCTGCCCTGGGTCCCTGGTCAGCCACTTTGTCCCTACCAGGCTTTGGGCAGGTTCTCAGCTGCTTCACTATGCTTGCTGCAGTCCTTCTCTCTGGAGTTCCAAACACACACCTTGTTACTCTCCCTCTCTCCATGCTTCCCCCCTCCCCTCACAAAAAACCCAACAACACTATCTTGTCATGGAACAATCAGCACTTCTTCCCCTCATGGCACAGACTTAAAGGGGCCATGTTCTCTAAATCCCGAAGGGTTTACACCTACAACAATGGGGTTCTGGTCCATGACAAGTGCTTCTAGGCACTATAGTATATGCACATGAAATTAAAGACTGCCGCACAATGCATATACACAAAGGGGCTGAGTAAAGGTTTGTGACAGAGCAATTTCCTACAATATACTTAAAAGATCTTATTGCATTATTTTAGTGTAAGACCAGTGTTGTATGTAACCTCCTGAGAGGGCAGATGTGACAGATGAAAGACCTGTGAGTTCAAAAACTATATTGAAAATGTGCCAGAGAACTACGGCCTTTGGGGACAATAAGCATTAAGTGGATTGCCTAGGGAATCCCTAGGGAAAGATTCATGCAAATGACCCAACTCTGGTTATGCAAGAACCCAGCCTTTGACAATACACCATGAAGAGAGGGTCTTTGTTTGTTGATTACTGTTACAGAAGGTGAAAGTCAAAGGCCTGAAAAGTACAAAGACATGGCTGAACTCCCCAGCCTAGGTCTCATTCTAGATATAAAATGGATGAACTTGTAACCATAGGGAAAACTCAGTTGTGGGTATTGAAGGACAGAAACCTATCAGAGCCCTAGGCTGGAGTTGGGTGTGATGTCTGATAGGCTTTTTAGCATGTGTGTAGATTCTTTCATTGTTTCAATACATTTTCTTTGTAATGCTTTTACCTTCAAAATAAATGTGCTTGTTCAAAAGGAGCTGTGTGGTAACTTATAACTGAGACAATACACTGATCATAATCTTCAGAGAGAAAACAAAGCACTGATGTTGGCTCGGTTAGGCATTATGTCTTGCTGGAGATATCACAGTGTAAATCAAGGAGCAATACAGCCTTAAAACCCCTGGTCAGAAGGGAATGAGATGCATGTGTTCACCCAGGAGAGTTGATAACTGGGAATTGGAAATCTTTAAATGGGTGCCCTTGGCGGATCACAGACAGGGACTACAGGTGCCTTTGCTCTGAAACTGTGACACGGTTTCACAGATATTTCTAATTTTTGATTAAAAAGAAAAGGAGTACTTGTGGCACCTTAGAGACTAACCAATTTATTAGAGCATAAGCTTTCGTGAGCTACAGCTCACTTCCTCAGATGCATATCGTGGAAACTGCAGCAGGCTTTATATATACACAGAGAATATGAAACAATACCTATTCCCACCCCACTGTCCTGCTGGTAATAGCTTATCTAACAGACTAACACGGCTGTTACTCTGAAACCTAATTTTTGATTGTTGACTTGGCTGTTTGATTGTTGACTTAAGGGTTTTTTTTTTTTTAGGTAGCTCCTCCCCTGATGTATGGCTCAAACGTCTTCCCCCACATCTGTTACTTCTCTCTTCAGTCACCTCGCAGTTAGGTCCTGGGTTCTTTGTTGTGACACCTCTGTGCAAGGTAACCCTCACCTAATTGTGCCTGGGACACTAGGAGTGCTGTCACTTGGGAAAATGAGTAATGCGATCACTCTTAACAAGGAATATAACCCCATACACAGACAACAATACATGAATACAAACTCCAACAAATGAAATGCCACACTCATAAATAACAATATAACAAAGGGGACTTTATTGGGGGCAGGAAAAAAAGTCTTTATGGAAGAAAAGGGATAAGATTAACTAATAAATGCTAATAATACAACAAATTCCCCACTTCCCACCATTCACAACTGTACCTTAGCCCCAACTTTCTCCCTGGCACCTTCCAGGAAGATGGAATGTGGAGGATGAGTTCAGAGATGAATGTAGCAGTACTAACTTGACCGGCTTAAAGAGACTGAAAATGGCTCTCTTACAATGTTTCACTCCTGAATGGGAAAGGGTCCTGTGGTGGTCTCAGCTGATTCTAGGTAGGCAACACCAGACTGGTTTTCTGCCTCCATGGATGCAGGTATCTGCAGGGCTGGAACTGTCTCACACTGGATCCCACAGAAATTCAACATCTCCCTTTGTTAATCAAAAACTCCTTAAGCTGTTCCGCTGCTCTTTCAACTTCAAACTCAAACAGCCAAAACTGAAACTAAACCTAGTCCTTTTGTCTCTGAGCCAGGCTCTCCCCTCCCACTGAGGGAGCTACGCAGTGTATAGGTATAACACTTATAGGGTGTTCTCCATATTCACAGTTTTCACAGTGCAGACTGTGACACAGAGTATGTGCTTGTATGATGCAAAATAAGGCTTTCACTTACACCTGAGCCTAGCAAACTGCTTGTATACATTACTCCATCCCTATTGTTCCTAGCAGGAGTTTCTGTGCTTTCTGTCCCCATCACGGACTCTAAGCTGGCTGGGAAATGATGTTCAGAGGTTCTGGAACCATGGTTGTTGTAGTTCAGTGGTTTTCAACCTTTTTTCATTTGCGGTAGAGTTACCATATTTTAAGTTTGCAAATAGAGAAAACTGCCCGGGAGAATTGGGGTGGGGAGAGGTACAGTTTCTACTGTACAATTTATTTTTACTTTGAATATCTAACTTTTATAAATAACAAGTGTAATGGCCTCAAAAATAAATGTAAATCAAATTTAAACTTTCCTTTTTATGTGCAGTCAGGCCTTTCCTACTGCCCTTCTTCCTGTTGTGCCCATGCATATTTCTCTGTAGAGCATATCTTTCTCAGCAGTGGTTGATTGGTCATCAAGTAGCCATAAGTCATTGCAAAATGTGTGCCTGATGTTATATTGTACAAGCAGGATCCCTTTTAGTGAGGCAGTCAATAGCATGCCACCCTTACCTTTGTGCTGTGGCTGGAGGTGGCACTGCCTTCAGAGCTGGGCACTTGGCCAGCAGCTGCTATTCTCTGGCCACCCAGCTCTGAAGGCAGCGCCACCAGGAAAAACAGTACAGAAGTAAGGGTGGCAAACCAATGAACACACACATCACTATTAGGGCATGCCGGGAATTGCAGTTCTACCAGAATCAATGTTGGGGAAAGGATGAGCAAGGAAAAGTCATGGACATTTGTTCATATTTTAAAAATCTACTTGGACCAAGATTGGAGGGGAAAAAAAAGGGGGGTCATGTCTGGAAAAACCCAGATGTATGGTAACCCTAATTTGCGGATGCCTAAAAAATTTCAAATGGAGTTGAGGATCCCTTTGGAAATCTAAAACATAGTCTGCAGACCCCCAGAGGTCCATGGACTACAGGTTGAAAACTGCTGTTGCAGTTGACAGGGTAGGACTCCTAGAGGCTCAGTCCTGCATTCCAGGAGCTGACAAACTACAAAGGGGGGTTACATATATACTGTTAATCATGTATAGAGGGTCAGATCAGGCATGTAAAGCCTGTTACTTGTATCACATAACCCAGTACAATCTGACACGATTCAAGTACTTAGAATGAAACCAGGAACCCCACCACTCACTGACCTAATGGCGGTCAATGACCTTAGAAAGTCCATCATTATTGACAGAGAGTTTGAGAAGCTTGACTTTGATGTAGCTGCTCTCTTTAAAAACAGACTAGCTGACCCAGGCTCTCTATGTAAGATGTATTACACCTTCTTCTGGCAAGAAAATAGCAAACAAGACCACACCATACACGGGGTGGGTTTTGCAGTTAAAAAATACATGAGCACCCATGGTTGAATGTCCCATTGCAATATCCAAATGTATCATATTGCTAAGAGTATCTACCACAGGTGACTTTACCAAATGTGTCAGTACATGTGTTCCAACACTTTCCTCCACCTCTGAAGGGAGGGACTTGTTCTGCCAGTGGCTCAACAACATCATGAGTAAGCTACTACTGGGCAAGTGACTCTCTACTGGGAGACTTCAACACCACAGTCAGATCACAAGATGTAGCCAGTATCCGCTGGCCACCAGAGGGTGGGGAAAATAATCAATATTGGGCAAAGACTACTGGAGCTTGTTAGAGAGCTTATTCCTTCACTCTCCCACTTCCCCATTCCTTCTTGCATGAACAGAGAGCAACAATACCCGAAGTCTGAAGGTGCAAACAATTCAATGTTTATTGGGGTGAACTTCCAGCAGGCTTAAATCCAAGTTCCTTTTTTCTTATTTTCGAATCTCAACTTACTTCCTGTTTGCCCCTAACTTATATAGTAATATTCTTAGCTATACCTTAACCAATCATTCTACTGAAATGTACCTAACCAATCCTAACATATTGTAACATGATTAGCTAACCAATTACATCCCACCACCTTAATTAGTTTACACCCAGCAAAATTAATTATACAGCAGACAGAAACAATCACAGAACCAGACAGAGACCATGCAAATAAACAATAGCAAAGTGGGAACTATAATGACAAAACAATACAGAAGTGAGGATTTCACAACTACATCTGTAAAGACATAAGGGTTTCCCAGCTGTGTCTATTGATAAGTGAGTTCTTACCAGACAGAAAACTATCAAACTAAATTTCCTTTTACATCTTCTAGGCTCTTCCCTTTCTCTGAAGATGATAGATTGGATCACCTTTCCAACAGCCGCAGATTGACTAGTTTGGAATGTGAGGATGTGACCATACGCTTCCCAGCTTATGGCTGCCTCTGCTGCTTAGGCAAAGGCCTTAGCCTAAGAACAGGGCCTCAGACTGTCACAGTAAGACAAGGCCTTTACACCGGCAGACAGTGATTTTGATTCTTTCTTTTATTTCTCTATAACTAGCTAAGTGATAAGAATACACCTAAATTCTTAGAGTGTAGGCCTTTACAGACAGACCTGAATATCTATATCCTAACAGAGCTGTGTACCAGTGCATTACCAAAACCTACTTCCAATGCAGTCAGTGCCAGAAGATCTCATCAGGACAGCAGAGATCTGGATGCTTGCACCAGCTGGATTTAATTGTAACCCATAGAAAACACTTATAGGATGTTCTCCATATTCACAGTTTTCACAGTGCAGACTGTGACACAGAGTATGTGCTTGTATGATGCAAAATAAGGCTTTCACTGCAGAAATTCTATTGTACCAAACAAAGCTGTTGCCCATGCAACAACACAAAACACCAGAGAAGATATCTTCATCAAAAGACCAAGGAAGGTGTGTTCAATTCACTGCAAATCTCAGAGAAGCTATGTCATTGACTGCAACTCTCCTGAATGATGATGTAGCATGAAAAACACACAGAAAGACTTTCCATGTAGCTGTTACCTTAACTTCTGGTAAAAAAAGACTATACAAGGTAAAGACTGCTGTCAGGGTTCCTCCCCCACTCTGAACTCTAGGGTACAGATGTGGGGACCTGCATGAAAAACCTCCTAAGCTTATCTTTACCAGCTTAGGTCAAAACTTCCCCAAGGTACAAAATATTACACCCGTTGTCCTTGGACTGGCCGCTACCACCACCAAACTAATAATGGTTACTGGGGAAGAGCTGTTTGGACGCGTCCTTCCCCCCAAAATACTTCCCAAAACCTTGCACCCCACTTCCTGGACAAGGTTTGGTAAAAAGCCTCACCAATTTGCCTAGGTGACTACAGACCCAGACCCTTGGATCTTAAGAACAATGAACAATCCTCCCAACACTTGCACCCCCCCTTTCCTGGGAAATGTTGGATAAAAAGCCTCACCAATTTGCATAGGTGACCACAGACCCAAACCCTTAGATCTGAGAACAATGAAAAAGCATTCAGTTTTTTACAAGAAGACTTTTAATAAAAAATAGAAGTAAATAGAAATAAAGAAATCCCCCTGTAAAATCAGGATGGTAGATATCTTACAGGGTAATTAGATTCAAAACATAGAGAACCCCTCTAGGCAAAACCTTAAGTTACAAAAAAGATACACAGACAGAAATAGTTATTCTATTCAGCACAATTCTTTTCTCAGCCATTTAAAGAAATCATAATCTAACACATACCTAGCTAGATTACTTACTAAAAGTTCCAAGGCTCCATTCCTGGTCTATCCCTGGCAGAAACCAGCATACAGACAGACACAGACCCTTTGTTTCTCTCTCTCCTCCCAGCTTTTGAAAGTATCTTGTCTCCTCATTGGTCATTTTGGTCAGGTGCCAGCGAGGTTACCTTTAGCTTCTTAACCCTTTACAGGTGAGAGGAGCTTTCCCCTGGCCAGGAGGGATTTCAAAGGGGTTTACCCTTCCCTTTATATTTATGACACGCCCCCCAAATCTCAGCTAGGGTGAAACACTGGCTGGGATTTCTTCCTGGAGCTCTAGGAAAAACAGAGTTAATAAGACACATGCATCTCTAAATATACTACCAAGTACATAAAGACTAACAATATTTTCCACATCTCAAGGACGATTTTAACCAGTTGATTCTGGGAAACTTTCACGGGAGTGTGCATCAGCCACTTTGTTAGAAGCTCCTGAGATGTGTTGGATGTCGAAATCAAAATCTTGGAGAGCTAAACTCCACCGAAGAAGTTTTTTGTTAGTTTCCTTGACGGTGTGAAGCCACTTCAGTGCAGCATGCTCGGTTTGCAGGTGGAAACGCCGTCCCCAAACATATGGGCGTAGCTTTTCCAGAGCATAGACAATGGCATAACATTCTTTTTCAGTGACTGACCAGTTGCTTTCCCTCTCAGACAGTTTTTTGCTGAGAAACACTACAGGGTGGAATTCTTGATCAGGTCCTTTCTGCATTAAAACTGCTCCCACACCATGCTCGGATGCATCTGTGGTTACTAGGAACGGTTTGTCAAAGTCTGGGGCCCTTAGTACAGGGTCAGACATGAGTGTCGCTTTAAGCTTGTTAAAGGCCTTCTGACACTTTCCGGTCCACTGAACAGCATTTGGCTGTTTCTTTTTGGTTAGGTCTGTCAGTGGGGCAGCGATTTGGCTGTAGTGCGGTACAAATCGTCTGTAATAACCGGCCAAGCCTAAGAAGGATTGAACCTGTTTCTTTGACTTTGGGACAGGCCACTTTTGGATAGCATCCACTTTGGCCAGTAGGGGGCTGACAGTTCCTTGACCCACCTGGTGTCCAAGGTAAGTCATTCTGTTTAGGCCTATTTGACACTTCTTAGCCTTAACAGTTAGTCCTGCCTCCCTTATGCGCTCAAGGAATTTTTGTAGATGCTCCAGGTGGTCTGCCCAGGAATCCGAAAATATGGCCACGTCGTCAAGGTAGGCGACTGCATGTTCTCCTAATCCCGCTAGGAGACCATCTACAAGTCTTTGGAAAGTGGCGGGTGCATTTCGCAGCCCGAAAGAGAGTACATTAAATTCATACAGCCCGAGATGTGTGATGAAGGCTGACCTTTCCTTGGCAGATTCATCTAGCGGTACCTGCAAGTACCCCTTGGTTAAGTCCAAGGTAGAGATGAACTGGGCCCGTCCCAGTTTCTCTAATAGTTCATCAGTGCGTGGCATTGGATAGTTGTCTGGGCGAGTTACAGCATTTAGCTTACGGTAGTCCACGCAAAAACGTATTTCCCCATCTGGTTTGGGAACTAGAACCACTGGAGATGCCCATGCACTTTCAGAGGGGCGGATTACACCCAACTGTAACATATCCTGGATCTCCCGTTCTATAGCAGTTTTAGCTTGAGGAGACACCCGGTAAGGTTGGACCCTAATTGGGTGAGCATTACCTGTGTCAATGGAGTGGTATGCCCGTTCAGTCAGTCCTGGGGTGGCTGAGAACGTTGGCGCGTAGCTAGTGCACAGCTCCTGGATCTGCTGTTGCTGCATACACCCAAGGGTCATGGAGAGGTTCACCTCTTCCACACCACCAGCACATTTCCCTTCGTAGTAAACACCTTCAGGCCACTCAGCGTCGTCTCCTCCCTGGGCTGTAAACTGACAAACCTTTAATTCTCTGGAATAAAAGGGCTTTAGAGAATTAATATGGTACACCTTAGGCTTTCGGTTGGAGGTGGGGAATGCTATGAGATAATTAACAGCTCCCAGGCGCTCCTGGACCATGAATGGCCCTTCCCACGATGCTTACATTTTATGGGCCTGGAGCGCCTTTAAGACCATGACCTGGTCTCCTACTTTGAAGGAACGCTCTCTGGCATGTTTATCATACCAGGCTTTTTGCTCTTTTTGAGCATCCTGTAAGTTTTCTCTAGCAAGGGCTAAAGAGGTTTGGAGGGTGTTTTGTAGGTTGGTTACAAAGTCCAGAATGTTAGCTCCTGGAGAAGGTGTAAATCCCTCCCATTGCTGCTTCACCAACTGCAATGGCCCCTTAACCTCACGGCCATATACAAGTTCAAATGGGGAAAACCCTAAACTGGGATGTGGTACAGCTCTGTAGGCAAAGAGCAACTGCTGCAACACTAGGTCCCAATCATTGGAGTGCTCATTTACGAATTTACGTATCATGGCCCCCAAAGTTCCATTAAACTTCTCCACCATGCCATTTGTTTGATGATGGTAAGGAGTGGCAACCAAGTGATTTACCCCATGAGCTTCCCAAAGGTTTTTCATAGTTCCTGCCAGGAAATTAGTCCCTGCATCTGTGAGGATGTCGGAGGGCCAACCTACCCTGGCAAAAATGTCTGCTAGTGCCTGGCACACACTTTTAGACCTGGTGTTGCTTAGAGCTACTGCTTCCGGCCATCGGGTGGCAAAATCCATGAAAGTCAGTATGTACTGCTTTCCTCTGGGTGTCTTTTTCGGAAAAGGACCCAGAATATCCACAGCTACTCACTGAAATGGAACTTCAATGATGGGGAGTGGCTGGAGAGGGGCTTTGACCTGGTCTTGGGGTTTTCCCACTCTTTGGCACACCTCACAAGACTGGACATAGGTAGAAACATCCTTGCCCATTCCCTCCCAGTGGAATGACCCCCCGAAACAGTCTTTGGTCCTGTTCACCCCAGCATGGCCACTAGGGTGATCATGGGCTAAGCTCAAGAGCTTGGCCCGGTATTTAGTTGGAACTACCAACTGTCTCTGAGGATGCCAGTCTTCCTGGTGTCCACCAGAAAGAGTTTCCTTATATAAAAGTCCTCTTTCTACAACAAACCTGGATCGATTAGAAGAGCTGAGAGGCGGTGGGTTGCTCCGTGCCGCCGTCCAAGCTCTCTGGAGGCTTTCATCTGCTTCCTGTTCGGTCTGGAACTGTTCCCTTGATGCTGGAGACATCAGTTCCTCATTGGATTGTGGACCTAGGCTTGGTCCCTCTGGAAGCGATATAGAGGATGGAGCTGTTTCTGTTGACTGTGAACCGCTCTCCGCTGGTGCACTATGTTGGGATTCAGGCTCCGGCTGAGCCTCTTGGGTAGGGTTATCGGCTGCTGCCAGTTCAGGTTCGGTGGGGCCCTCTGGTGTTGAGGTTGCAAGTACTGGATTCAGTGCTGACACGGGGTCTGGTGTTGGTTGTTCGGCTGGTTCCGGTTCTGGGACTGGTTCCGTCTGGGTCTCTGGGACTGGATCCACTACTGCTGTTGCAGACATTGGCCTGGGGTCCGGGTCCATCACCTCTGACTGGGTCCTGATAGAAGTTTCCGGAACAGAGCTAGGCCTCACGGCTTGTTTAGCCTGGCTGTGGGTGACCATTCCCACCCTCTTGGCCTGCTTCACATGATTGGCCAAGTCTTCCCCCAACAGCATGGGGATGGGATAATCATCATAGACTGCAAAAGTCCACATTCCTGACCAGCCCTTGTACTGGACAGGCAACTTGGCTGTAGGCAAATTGAAAGAGTTGGACTTGAAGGGTTGAATCGTCACTTGGATCTCTGGGTTGATTAAATTGGGGTCCACTAAGGAAGCATGGATAGCTGACACTTGTGCTCCGGTGTCCCTCCACGCGGTGACCTTCTTCCCGCCCACACTCACAGTTTCCCTCCGCTCCAAGGGTATCTGGGAGGTATCTGGGCCTGTGGACCTCTGGTGTGATTCCGGTGCAATGAACTGTAATCTGTTGGGGTTCTTGGGGCAGTTGGCCTTTACATGCCCCAGCTCGTTACATTTAAAACATCGTCCAGCTGACGGGTCACTGGGGCGAGGAGGGTTGCTGGAGAACAGGGTGGTGGGACGATAAGGGGTCTGGAGGGTTCTTTGGGAGGTAGGTGGGGCTTTGGGCGGCCCCCGGTAATAGGGTGTGGTCTGGGATGGTCCCTTCTGGTCTCCGCTCCAACTGCGACCAGTTTTCTTCTTCTCTGCCACCTCCACCCATCTGGCTCCAATCTCTCCTGCCTCAATTACAGTTTTGGGTTTCCCATCTAGGATGTATCTTTCTATTTCCTCAGGAACACCCTCTAAGAATTGTTCCATTTGCATTAGGAAGGGCAAATTTACTGGAGATTCAACACTTGCTCCTGATATCCAGGCATCCCAATGTTTCACAATGTGGTAGGCATGTCGGGTAAATGACATGTCTGGTTTCCACCTTAGGGCTCGGAACCTCCGACGAGACTGCTCGGGTGTTATCCCCATTCTGACTCTCGCCTTGGATTTAAACAGTTCATACTTGTTCATGTGTTCTTTAGGCATTTCAGCTGCCACCTCAGCTAAGGGTCCACTGAGCTGCGGCCTCAGCTCTACCATGTATTGGTCAGTAGAGATGTTGTACCCAAGGCAGGCCCTTTCGAAGTTTTCTAAGAAGGCCTCAGTATCATCACCTGCCTTGTAGGTGGGGAACTTTCTGGGATGGGAAGTGGTACCTGGAGAAGGATTGCTAGGGTTTGTTGGTATATTCTGCTGGGCCTTTATCCTCTCCACCTCCTCCACATGCTTCCTCTCTTTTTCCTTCTCCTCCTCCACATGCTTCCTTGCCTCCATTTCCCTCTTGTGGGCAGCCTCCTGTACCTCCTTCTCCAGCCGCATGAGTTCTATCTGTCTTTCATGTTACCTTTGTTTTTCCTCAGCCTGAAATTTGGCTAATTCCAGCTGTAGTCAAGCTGAGGATTTCGTCATTCTAACCTCTCTGTTTTTAACTAACTTTACACCCGAGGTTTAGAAATAAACGAACAAAACGTGGCTGTAAAATTTTGCTGTGCTGGAATAGAATACCTATTCTCTGATAGTGACTGTCAGCCTACAGAAAAAGACAATTCCCTTGTCTCTGCTCTGGGCCCAAATTAAAGCAAAAAACCTTCAACTACTTGGAAACCTGCTTACCCAGCCCAAAGAAAAAGCAAATGGGTAGAACACACAACCCCTATTTACTTTTAGGAAGAAAAGAAGAAAAAAAACTCTGGGTTGGAAGACTGAATTTCCCTGCAGGAGTTAAGTACCCTGCCTCCAGGCAAAGAAAACCTGCAATTCACAAGATAATCCCCTTTTGTCTCTGCTTGGCCACAAAGCAGAGAAAAAACAATCTGCTTTCAGTTTCAACTGCTTTCTGGACTTCCTTTCCAAAGGAAAAAAAATTCTTTTTAAAATCTGTATTTCTAGTTCAAAAAATCTCAACTGGATCTCAAAATGATTTCAGGTTAATCCCACCACTATGCCACCATGTCAGGGTTCCTCCCCCACTCTGAACTCTAGGGTACAGATGTGGGGACCTGCATGAAAAACCTCCTAAGCTTATCTTTACCAGCTTAGGTCAAAACTTCCCCACGATACAAAATATTACACCCGTTGTCCTTGGACTGGCCGCTACCACCACCAAACTAATACTGGTTACTGGGGAAGAGCTGTTTGGACGCGTCCTTCCCCCCAAAATACTTCCCAAAACCTTGCACCCCACTTCCTGGACAAGGTTTGGTAAAAAGCCTCACCAATTTGCCTAGGTGACTACAGACCCAGACCCTTGGATCTTAAGAACAATGAACAATCCTCCCAACACTTGCACCCCCCCTTTCCTGGGAAATGTTGGATAAAAAGCCTCACCAATTTGCATAGGTGACCACAGACCCAAACCCTTGGATCTGAGAACAATGAAAAAGCATTCAGTTTTTTACAAGAAGACTTTTAATAAAAAATAGAAGTAAATAGAAATAAAGAAATCCCCCCTGTAAAATCAGGATGGTAGATATCTTACAGGGTAATTAGATTCAAAACATAGAGAACCCCTCTAGGCAAAACCTTAAGTTACAAAAAAGTTACACAGACAGAAATAGTTATTCTATTCAGCACAATTCTTTTCTCAGCCATTTAAAGAAATCATAATCTAACACATACCTAGCTAGATTACTTACTAAAAGTTCTAAGGCTCCATTCCTGGTCTATCCCTGGCAGAAACCAGCATACAGACAGACACAGACCCTTTGTTTCTCTCCCTCCTCCCAGCTTTTGAAAGTATCTTGTCTCCTCATTGGTCATTTTGGTCAGGTGCCAGCGAGGTTACCTTTAGCTTCTTAACCCTTTACAGGTGAGAGGAGCTTTCCCCTGGCCAGGAGGGATTTCAAAGGGGTTTACCCTTCCCTTTATATTTATGACAACTGCTATGCAGAAATTCTTCCATTTATTGAAGCAAAATTCACAGCATATCTCTGTCATAACATGAACCCCTCTCTTGAGACATGTGCTAACTTCATATTGGCCAAGAGTGTATTGTAACCAACATGTAAGCAATGTGCTCAAGCATACTGGCTCTATCTGTCTGAGGAGATATAAACACACTTTAAGAATGGACATCTAAGAGATATATTTGATGAAATGAAGAAAGCAATTGGTCCTTAACGCAAGAAGACTGCTCCACTCAACTCTCTTATTGGAGACATCATCATTGAGAGAAGCAAAGCAATGCAACATTGTCACCAACAATTCACGTGAAACCACTGCTTCTGAAGCAATCCTAAATGAAATCAACATACTGCAGACTACTGAAAAGCTTGATATAGAACCATCTATAAATAATCACCTCCCTAGCACCAGGAAAGACTACAGGAAAAGAAGGAATTCCAGCTGAAATACTGAAGCAAGGAGGCCAGGTTGTGCTTAAACAACTGCACAATGTCTTGCTTACCTTTTAGAGGGAAGGAGAGTTATCACAAAACATGAAGGATGTCAGCATCATAACATTGTATAAAAACAAAGGAGATCAGAAAGATGGCAACAACTATAGAGGAAATTCTCTCCTTAGTATTGCTGGCAAGGCATTTGCACAGGCCATTCTCAATAGACTGCAAGTTCTCGCTGATGTGTTTATCCAGAGAGTCAGTGTGTCTTCTGTGCTACTAGATCAACTATGGACATAATTTTTGCACTACAGCAACTTCAAGAAAAGAGTTGAGAACAAAGAAAACCTCTCTACATGGCCTTCATGAGTCTTACAGGGGCTTTTGATCTGATCACCATAAAGGATCTTTTCCAATCGCTTGAGAGAGTTGGTTGCCCTGAGTCCTCATACATCTGATTTGATCCTTCCATGATGGCATGAAGGCTACAGTCCAGTATGATGGTGATCAGTCTTTCAGCTTTGAAATCCGCAGTTGTGTCAGCCAAGGATGTGTTTTGGCACCAGCACTTTTAGGTATATTCTTCTCTCTGCTGCTTCATCGTGCTTTCTCACCTGGCACCAACAGTGTAAATCTTCATATGAGATCAGATGGAAAACTCTTCAACAGTGCACATCTAATAGCAAAAAGCACAGTCAAACACCTCCTAAATTAACTTCTTTCACCAATGATTCAGTGTTCACTGCACACAGTGAAGAGGAGCTCCAGAAACTTTGCAATAGCTTTGCTAGCTTTTGACAAATTTGGACTAACCATGAGTCAAAAAGAAAAGGAGTACTTGTGGCACCTTAGAGACTAACCAATTTATTTGAGCATGAGCTTTCGTGAGCTACAAGCTCATGCTCAAATAAATTGGTTAGTCTCTAAGGTGCCACAAGTACTCCTTTTTGCGAATACAGACTAACACTGCTGTTACTCTGAAACATGAGTCAAAAGAAGACAACAATTATAACACAAGGTGTGTTGACTGCACCAGAAGATGTGCATGAATTCTGCTATCTAGTATCAACTGTATCTGGATGACATGCTTAGTTCTCACATTGGAAAGGCAGCCACCACATTAGGACAACTGTTCAAGTGCATGTGGAATAACAGGAAACTGACATTGAACACCAAGATAGGTTCTACTAGATGTGTGGTTTGAGCATGCTGCTGTATGATGGTGAAATCTGGACCACCTACAGCAGACATGAGAAGTTAAACACCTTCCAAACTCTCTGTCTTCATCATATTCTAAATATCACATCAGAAAATAATTTCCTGACACCAAAGTATTTGAGAAAACAAAATTTCAAAGTCAAATCACTATTCTCAAACCCAGACATCTCCATTGCACCAGATGCATTCCAAAGGCTGTCCTGTATGGAGAACTCATGGATGTTGCAAGGTCACTTAGCTGACATAGGCTTAGGCTGCAGGTGGGACTTGAAAACTTTAAACATTGACACCACAAGCTGAGAAGATGAAGCTAGCAATAGGCCTCACTGGAATTCTGTGCTGTGCCTAGGAAGTCAAAGAGGCTAAAGACTGATGGTTGAGAGAGAGGAAAATGAAGATAGCAAAGAAGAAAGCTTAGGAGGCCTCAAGTGCTAGTAGTGCTCCAACATTATCTTCTGGCCCTGTGCCTTGCACTTGCACTATTTGTAGCAAGGACTGTCGCTTGAGAAATGGAGTTTTTTATCCACTTGTGTTGCTGCAGCATCACACAGTAACTGAACTGCTTTGGTGTGTGTACCATCAACTTTTGGAGACAGACAGTTGCCATTCCTGACTCTCTCTCTCTCTCTCTCTCTCCATATATATATATATAATGGAAGAAGGCCCACTGCAGTATTCAGATCACTGTTCAGATGCTTCCTTAAAGAACCTGAAGAAAATCAGTTTAGTATACTATAATGTACATTATACACATGTACCAATTAGAGCAAAATATGTATATTGTTCTCATTTTTTTAAAAGGTACTTTAGTGTATAGGAAACATCTGACTGGTGATCAGAATACTGTGGTGGGCATTCTTCCATTATGCATGACTAACAGTGGTCTTGCAGTCAGCACATCTTTATTTTCACCTTACATATTCTAAAAACCTGACCTTTAAAATAATTTTTTTTAAAAAAGTAAGTGTATTTTATTCATGGCTTGGAGTTTTGCAGTACTGTATGATTGACACAGAAAGAAATATTATGTTGTACTATTCTATGGAAGACAAGCCCAGGGCTATTCATATGAGAGAACTAATAACCATGCTGGCAAAAAGAAATTTCTTATTAAAACCTTGTTAAAGAACTACAATAATTCATTAAGGGTTATATCATTATAAAAATCCATCATGGTTATCGACTGCTTCCCAGGGCTTCGGTTTAGTAAAGTTTGACATGCCCTTTATGCTCTGAAATTAGGTAAAGCTAAAACTGATTTATGCACCAAAAATGTTAGACATTTTATAAAGCACAAAAATAACTATGCACAGCTTCCCTAACCTTGACTCAGTACCTCAGGGGTTCGCAGCCCAGAAAAAGGAGTTTAAAAATGGGCAGTTTAAAACCTTCTATATTCAATACGTAAAATCCTAATTCCATTACAATAAGTGCGATCATAATTGTCAGTGAAAGCAGGATTTGGCCAAAAGAAAACAGTCCTATGAAGAGAACTACAGGCAACATGAAACTGGACTGATTAAATGAGACCAGGAAAAACACCAGATGTGAGCAAACATGCTGATTTAAAAAGTCATGGTAAGATTGAAAGAAAAGTATTTTGCAGGACTAATTCCTTTCCTCGCTCCATACATAGTTTCGCTTCTGGCTAAAATTATGGAAATCTTCTCCAGGCAAAAACTCTTTATTATTTAAAATGCAATTAGGAAAATGGGAACAGGTGAAGTGTAAGTTTATTTAAGGTTCCCTCAAAAAAGTGACAAACAGACACACCGACACGTATCAAATTCATGCCCTATGAATTCGTTGGTCTTGCTATGCTGTGCACTATGCTCACTAGGAACTTCAATGTGATGTAGGATCTGGAATTCAGACCCACTCCAAAAGTGCACACTCCTATAAACAGCAAAGGAGAATCTCTATTATCTGTTAACATTTTAGGTTTAGGATGAAATGAGCTGTTCTGACTCTGCCTAGTAGTGAGCAGTAGTGCAGAAGCACAGCGGCCATTCTGTTACACTTTAACTTCTCTTCTCTTTTCCCATTGTACTGACAAATCCATCTGACTAGGCAGAAGCAACATCACTATCTTTGTCCTTTTTTTGAATCTATTAGTATAAGAGTACTAAAAAGTCAAACCCAAAATTCTATCCCAGGCTAACAAACAGATCTATATACTAACATAACAGTTACAGAATTATCACACAAAAAAGGAACTAGTTAGTTGAGTTGTCACAATACAGAATTTCTATTTACCGATAATTGTTTGAGTACTTTAGAGTTTATTTAACTCTTTTTCCATTTTCTGCCACCTAGTGAATAGATTCAGTTCAGGGTTCAGGGTTTCACTGTCAAAGCCAATTATCAATTATTGTGATATCAGATTAGCAGTTGCAACAAAAGAGATAGTGTCTGTTCTACCTCCATGGCACACTTGGGCTTGGTTATGCAAAACGAAGGTGTGGTCAGAGCATGCTGCATTCTCCCTTTCCAGTTATACATAGAGAAGGTCATACAACACACAATGCATATTTGGGTCCACCTCCTTTAAGTGTATTGTTTGAAATGCCCACAGGTGTACACTGAGCAAAACCTAATATTACTCATAACTTTTACTAGCATTGCTCCAAGGTAGAATTCATCTATGTTACAATTCCAAGCCTCTGCTGAGTTGATTCATGAGTGTATCTAAAGCAGTGACTAATGGATGATATGGATCACTTACATATTGAAGTGTGGTGTTGTTGGGCATATTCTACTGAGCATAACATGGGTTATTATTTGGGGTATTGTTGTAGCCAAGTTTTGTGTGTTTTATGAGGTATTGTTGTGTTGGTCCAAGGATTTTAGAGACACGAGGGTGGGTGAAATAATATCTTTTATTGGAGCAACTTCTAGTGGTGAGAGAGACAAGCATTCAAGCTACATGAAGCTCTACTTCAGGCCTGGAAAACTAACTCAAAGTGTCACTGTTAAAAACAAGATCTGAACAGATTGTTTAGCATGAGTAGTTAACACATATTTCAAAGGGACCATCCAAGGTGAAGTGGCCCCTCAAATAATAGGGAGGAAAGGAAGGGAGAGGAACAGCTGAGGGAGGTTGTTAGTGGCAGGGTGACCATAGTTCCCTAAACTGAAAACGGGACACCGGGTAAGAGATGGTCAGTGCTCAGGGGAGTTTACTTAGGGTATGCAAAAAAGATAAGGCAGTTTCATATATATATATATATATATATATATTTCATGGTTTCATATATTTTACTTAAAACTCAGTGGTTACTGGCATTGTTCCTCATCTTGTCATTCTTCAGGGTGTGAAGCTGCTTGATATCATTTGTATTTCTTGGAAGCTGCTACTTTTTCTGAGGGTTTGCTTGTCTTTCAGCAACTTGTGGTAGAATGCAGTACAGTCTAGAGAAAAATTAACTTGCACACACCAGACAGCCTTCATAGTGTAGACATTCAGATGTGATTTTTCAGGAGACCACACATAATTCATAATTGAAAAGACATGTTCAACAGTCACTGTAGTACCAGGCAGACACAGCGCAAATCCCACAGCCTTGGCTAGATGTGTGTATTGTACTGCATTACAGTCCATCTCTCGAAAAATCTTCTGCCACCTTTCGGTGATGGGCATTCTCTGATGGTTCCAGTCTGAAAGACAACTGGAGACAACTGATTTTGCACTAGACCACTCGTCAAAGAGACGATTCTCATCCAACATATTTAAGGTGGGAATTCTGGTGTGGCATGCAGTGAGGCTGTCTTGTACTTGCTCCCATTGCAGCATATTCTTCAGCAGAGCCCATTAAACTTTTTGGTGCACTCAAAGGCAGGTTTCCAGTGCTGTAAGTAGGACAATCATGTTGTGTAAAAATTGTCAGTTACATCGTAAAACTCCCTTTCTTTCATTTGCCCGCATTCTACAAGAGCATGCAGTAAGTTCTTCACTTCTGTGTGACAAATCTTTCTCCAAGCCTTTCCGATAACGTATTTGCAATGCAACTTCTGTCACACAAATCGTTTTTCTCTATCATCTCCTGACAGCCTCTGTTTTGCTGAACAAATTTCTTGTTATGGGCCAAGATAATCTCCAAGTCCAATGGTTTACACCAGCGATCTCTATGGCCTGGTAAATCTGCTACTTAAACACCACGGTAGAATTTATTTGCAAGTGTTCCTTCACAAGGCATTCTCTGAACACTGGCTCAGCCCAGAATCTGAACCCAGCTCTCTGCCTCTACTGCAGGCAGCCTGTTTTTTTGGCTCAGGGGGACTCTTAGCTACCACAAAATGTGCAATTAAAAACCCTTCCGATTTCAAAGTGCCTCAGCACTCAGACTCCCAAGCTAGGCAAACATTGGAGTTGTGGCGAGACCATCACACTGCTTTCAGCCTGCAGCTGCAAGTCAGCCAAACAACAAAAATCAGTGTTTACAAATTAGAGCATTGCCACTAAGCCCCATCGGTTGGGGCATCCTTCAACCCTGCTGTTGCTGACAAGCCATTTAGCTATGCTTTGTGCCCGTCAATAAATGGGGTTCCTACCTTTTTTTTGCTGACCTTGCACTGAGCTGATAGGAACATTAATTTAGTGCTTCTATACAGCCTCCTGGTCAAGTTGCTCAAAGCCTTCTCTATTGAGCCTCACAGTAAGGAAGGCTCAGACTTCGAGGCAGTGCAGAAGTAAGGGTGGCAATACCATGTCACCCTTATTTCTCTGCTCCGCCTTGTAGCTGGCAAGTGAGGCTGTTGCTGTGGGGGTCAGCTCAGAAAGCATCATGGCCTGCCAGTAGCAAATTCCTCTGCTGCTGCTGGCGGGCATCAGTGCCTTCAGAGCAACAGCACAAATCTCTACTTTCCACTTTGTCGCCCTACTCTTTGTGCAGCCTGCTCCAAGACCAGTGGCTGCAGTCACTGAGCTCAGGGAGGAGTGCACCATTCTAATGTGGGCAGCACACTCATTTGACCAGAACACCAGGCTGCTTGGGAAGGGATTATACATCTCTGAGGCACAATCTTTTAAGTAAACTCCTCACTATCCGGTGATGCAAACAGTGGACAGCTGTCCCAGGTTGAACTACCTGTCATGTTAAGCCGGAGAGCAGGGGCTGCTGCCTGGGGGGAAAAGGTAGCGCTTCTCCGATGCTGTGCCTGCCTTGACCCAATGGCAGCAGCCTCTGCTCTCCGCTCTGCCTTGCAGCCAGAGAGATGGGGTGGCTGCTGCCCGGGAAGAACAGCTCTGAAGGCAGCACTGCCTGCACAAATCAGGGACAAATGCCCAGTTTTAGTGAAAATGTAGGGATGACCAGAGCAGAGCTGAAAAAGAGGACTGTCCCGGCCAAAAAGGGACACTAAGCTGCGGGGAGAGGTAGATAAGCTGGAGGGTAGGGATCGGGTCCAGCGTGACCTAGACAAATTGGAGGATTGGGTCAAAAGAAATCTGATGAGGTTCAACAAGGACAAGAGCAGAGTCCTGCACTTAGGAAGGAAGAATCCCATGCACTGCTACAGGCTGGGGACCGACTGGCTAAGCAGCAGTTCTGCAGAAATGGACCTGGGGATTGAGAATCTGGATATAAGTCAGAAGTGAGCCCTTGTTGCCAAGAAGGCTAATGGCATATTGGGCTGCATTAGTAGGAGCATTGCCGGCAGATCGAGGGAAGTGATTATTCCCCTCTATTCGGCACTGGTGAGGCCACATCTGGAGTATTGCATCCAGTTTTGGGCCCCCCACTACAGAAAGGATGTGGACAAATTGGAGAGAGCCCAGCAGAGGGCAACAAAAATAATCAGGGGGCGGAGGCACATAACTAACGAGGAGAGGCTGAGGAAACTGGGCTTGTTTAGTCTGCAGAAGAGAAGAGTGAGGGGGGATTTGATAGAAGCCTTCAACTACCTGAAGGGGGATTCCAGAAAGGATGGAGCTCATCTGTTCTCACTGGTGGCAGATGACAGAACAAGGAGCAATGGTCTCAATTTGCAGTGATGGAGGTTTAAGCTGGATATTAGGAAACACTATTTCACTCGGAGGGTGGTGAAGCACTGGAATCAGTTACCTAGGGAAGTGGTGGAATCTCCATGCTTAGAGGTTTTTAAAGCCTGGCTTGACAAAACCCTGGCTGGGATGATTTAGTTGGGGTTGGTCCTGCTTTGAGCAGGGGCTTGGACTAGATGACCTCCTGAGGTCTCTTCCAACACTAATCTTCTATGATTCTATGATATAGTCACCCTAGTTAGTGGGTCACAGATGGTTATAATAAGCCATAAATCCAGTGTCTCTATTCAGTCCATGATTTTTAGTGTCTAGCAAAGTTATGAATTTAACATCTCAGGCTCGCCTTTAGAAAGTGTTGTGCAGGTTTCCTTGGAGAATGAGGATTGGGAGGACAGACATGGGAGACAGATGCTTCCTAGAATTGGAGAGGCTACCGGAGTCTGAACCATGGCCCCTGCCCACATGTGGCACCCCTTCCCGCCAAAGCTCCACCTCTGCGCTGCCCCTTCCCCCTGAATCCCCACCCTCACACCACCCCTTCCCCAGAGCTTCTGCCCTCACACTGCCCCCCCCAGGCCATGCCCCTGCGCCATCCTACCCCCCAGTGCCTCACGCCCACCCCTTCACCCAAGTCCCCCCCTCACACCACCCCTTCTCCAGAGCCTCTGTCGTCACACCGTTCCCCCAAGGCCAAGCCCCTGCGCCACCCTTCCCCCCAAAGTCCCACTCCCTCCCCTTCACCTGAGTCCCCAACCTTGCACCGCCTCTTCCCCCAATACCCCATTTGCTCTTCTCCAGTCCCCCCATGCTTGTCCTCACGGCCAGTAAAAAGTGATGGGGCCATGACCCCCTAGCCTGCCCTGTTCCAGCACCCCACGGTCAGATACAGAGTGATGGCTTTGTGAAAAGTGTTCACCCACAGTTACGGGGTGCTTTTTTGTCTTTTATCATTTTCCTGTGTGAGTTCATTGGAGACTATAGTGATTGTCTGGTTTCACCCACATAGTTGTTGTTGAGACATTTAGTGCACTGTATGCGGCATACCACGTATTGCGATAGGCATGTGTAGGGCCTATGGATCTTGAAAAGAATGCTATGGGGGGTGCTGATCATTGTAGCAGTGCACATATGTTTGCATATATTTTGCTTCTGTTGTTCTGGCAGGGTTGGGTGCTGCTTTGGGATGGTGTGTCTGGTATGTAATCATGGACTGAATAGAGACACTGGATTTATGGCTTATTATAACAATCTCTAACCCACTAACAACCACCTCCAGCTGCTTCTCCCCACCCCCCACTCACCCCCACTTCCTTTTCTCCCTATGACTGTAGAGGAGTTAACAGGCCTCTTCATCTTGAATGGTCCCTTGCATTAAGAATACAACAATTTGTTCAAATTTTGTATTTAGCCGTGAAACTTTGACTTTGTTTCCCAGATTTGAAGAAGAGCCCTGTGTCAGTTCAAAAGCTTGTCTCTCTGACCAACAGAAATTGGTCCAACTACTTCATCCACCTTGTCTCTCTATGGGCTACTATGTCTACTTTGAGACAGTTTCAACCCATTGTCTTTGACTGCTTCGATACTTATCTGGATGAGGTGGTGATTTTTACTCCTATGTACTGCTTGCTATTACGTCCCTGTTATAATTTCTCAGTACACACTGCGCAAGTGATGTTTTCCTCAAAGTAACCTCTTTTATTTCTGTTCCTTTGAGTTAAATAGTGTGCAGTAAACACTGCTATGCCTGTGCACCTGGGATATTAATGAAAACATTGCAACTCCAGTTATTCCAACATCTCTTTTAGTTACATAGTAATTCTGTATTTCACATAGCTGTTAGGCTGTTATGTTCCCTCCATATGCTACTGGCAACTAGGGTCCTCTGCTGTATGACTTGCTATCATATACTGCAGGCTGCTGTCACAGTGATGTTCAGTATAGTCTGCTGTTAACCACAAACAGGTCAACAGAGCAGATTCACTGATGTGTATCCGCTGGCATCTCTTCTTTCAGTCACTAGAAAGTTCCCTAGCTTGCATTAGTTCCTGGGTGACATGATTCCTATGAGCCAAAATGTTTCCACAGCTTTTCAATTATCACCTTTCTCCCTTGTTGGGGCATGTATTTCTTCAGGCAACAACATTCAGTTCTGATTCTGGATTCAAGTCCATGTATGGTTTAAGGGAATACTTCCATTTTACTTACAGTTTTTTATTGAGCATCTGGTCCTGCATAACAGTTGCTTCCACTGAAATGGAGGGAGAAGAGGTGGGGTCATATGTACTGGCTGCATAACAGGCTCTCCTTCCCACTCCAGTTAAACACATTTTGGGTGCATTTCTCCCTTCCATACTTTTTTGTGCTAAAGGGAATGCTCTGGCCTGTGTGTAAGGTGCTTCGACTAAGTGCCTTTAATGATGCAGGCTATAGAAATAAAATATAAATAATTCACCATCGCATTATGGCTGAGATTTCTAAAGCCAGCCAAGGAATTTGGCTGTCCAGTGGGCATTCCTGGTTGGCTTTGAAAATCTCAGCCTGCATCTCTTCATTTTCCCTTTCTTCTCCCACACACTACCATATCTTTCTATCACACTTTGCCTTACATGCTTAGTGCTCCATTCACCAGACCATCTGGATTTTTCATTTAGTATGTATTACCCTTATACGAAGCCCTCTTGAATTGACTCTGTAGCAGTGATGGATGTGGAGCTGCTCTGTAATAATTTGAGGATCGTATGTTAACCTGGTTATTGAGCTGCTTTTTATCTGAATATATTGGTTTAAGTTTAAGAGCGGGTTATTGAGAAAACAAGCAGGAAGGAGAAAGAATGGCTGAAGATAAGCCATCCCTCAGTAAACACTTGAGGGTTGTTAAGAGACAAAGCCAGGACAGGAAAAGCCCAGAAATACAAGAGATCAAAAGAACTCTAGTGGGGTTTAAAGTGGGAAGGCGCTTTTCAGGGGACTCAGACTGAGACACCGGCACCCAGTGGGGGTATCTAACAGAGCTAGGCCTGCCTGGGCTGTCATCAGGGGATGGTAAGCCTTTAAGTAAGATGAATAAGCATGTAGATTGTTTTAAAATCCTTTTCCTCTAACACTGTTCTACCGTTAAATGCACAATACTTTGGTTGTCTGATCACTGTACACTATAACATTGGTTGCAGACTCCTGAAAGGACGAACTACTGGTGCCAGAACTCAGTAGGACCTACAGGGGAAGAATGGTTAATATGCAAAATACTGTAACCCAGAGCCCAGCTTTAGAGTGGAAGAACTGCAGAACTCCACACCAAAGAGATGTACAGGCATAAGGCCTAAAACCAAAGGGAGTACATTCAGAGAGACCAGAAAAGGGACAGAAGTGCAGTTAGCCCTGTTACCATGACAACACCTTTCTTCAAGTGTTAAATGATTGGTTAATTTAAAGATCAAAGTGCAAAGATGAAGTGCAGGATTCTTTTCTTCAGAATGTGCATCTGAATTTTATGCTTTGATGTAGCATAGCTGAACGTTTGGGTTGGAAGCGAAACCACTAGATTAGGAAGAAGATCTTGGACCAGATTTTTCTGGGATGTTATGGGCTCCTGTAGTGATGCAAAGGACCCACAAAACCATTTTAAGTGGCTTAGCTGAGTGTCTGTCTGTTTTGCATCACAGGAGTGGCACAAAATGTTTCCAGTAGACAAGTGAATCGAGCCCTGTCACAGGTGTAGCTGCATTGTCATGTCTTCTTCTGGTTGAATATAATGCTGAAGGTGCTTCCTACCTCAGTTTACAAAGTGTGGAAGTCTGTCTGGAGCAGGCAGCCTATGCTGGAAGCTTGGTGTCAGTCTTCAATAAGTAAATAAAAACAAACTCAAAATTTGGCTGCCTGCACCTTTAAACAAACCTCAAAGATAACTGCTTCATCACAGTCCTTTTAGCCAAGGCCGTGAACTGGCCCTGGGCTCTGGGCTAATACTGAGGAGGAGTCCAGCTCCTCTCCTGTCCCAGCCTCATCCAACACTCCCTGAGAGGAAGTAGTCAAGCCTTCTTAAGGGGCCTGCTGGCTTCCAATTGGTCAGTGTCTCGTCTAGGCTTCTGGAGTATTAAATCTTTTTGTTAGCCCAGCCTGAGTGAGTTTATGCTAAGAAGGGGGGTACCAGAGCACCAATGCCTCCAGGAAGATATGGGGGAGAGAACCCATCACAGGCCCCTGTTTTGCTACAGAAGTTTTCCTACCCCTTTAAAAGTTCTGTATGTGCTGTTTTTGCTAAATACAAGAGCAGCCAAACATGCTGTTTCATTTGTTTTACGTTAGCTTATGGGCCACAACAAAGCAAGACAAAGTCAGAAAAATCTTCAGGTGCGAGCACAGTGAGTGTCTACACTGTACCATGCTGCCTCAGTTCTGCCTTTCACAGAATACTGCAGACGCCTTATAAACTTAAAGGTGCAATGCAGAGTAAACAATCTCATAGCAGTTACATAGCTCCATTTACATAGCAGGCATGTGGCAGCAGACTAACAGCTTGTGCTGTCTCTGGAGAAAGGCGTGTATGCAGTAAACTTAGCAACAGCTTTTAGTTGAGATGCCACTGATGACCCGTTTTATCAAAGTGGCAGGCTAACTGGAGTCTGGGAATCAGAGTTCCCAACACTGCAGGGTCCTTTATTTACTTTCCCTCCCTACCACCCCATTTTCAAAGCTGAAGCATAGATGCGAAGAGTGACTAAGGAGAGCTTGATCCCACAGAGCTCCTTACAAGTACTACCGAAACACACACAAAAAATAATCCAACTGATCTGGTATTGTGCTGGTTTTCATGCCTGTTGTTTTTCAGATTCTGTTCATTGATATACCCGCACAGACAACTACAGAAGTAAAGAGCGATATTCCCCCAAATGGCACGTTGTATCTGATAGCAGTAGTTAATAAAATAAATGGTTTACATTTAAGTGATTTGTCCTCTGAGACAGCACTGAAGAAGCCAATGAGATTTTTCAAATGACTAAGTCTTTGGTAAGAAAAGTTTGCTATTTTTTTTTTTACAGAAAAATGCTCATTTCCATCCCCCCTTCCCCCCAAAAAACCCCAACAACAACAACAACAAAATATAGCCCCATTTGACAGCATTTGACAAAAAAAATTGGACTCTATTGTTACTTAACAAACCTTATTAAGAAATGAGGGGGAAATGGATATCAGAGGAGAGATTTTAATGGTTATCTGCATGCACAATCCTAAAACAGAATCAAATATTTCAGTGGAATGTTCTAAATTGCATTTTGGGCCTGATTTTTAGGCTCTGGCATCCTTTTGTGCATAGACCCATAGAAGTGTAGGAATGGAAGGGATCTCCATACATCATCTAATTGAGTCCCCTGCACTAAAGTCAGGACTAAGTAATAACTTACTAGACCATTCCTGACACTGTTTGACACTGACACCAATACTCCCATGACAGAGATTCCACAATGTCCCTAGACAATTTGTTCCAGTGGCTACCTGGACAGTTAGGAAGATTTTCCAAATGTCCAACCTAAAACTCCCTTGCTGCAATTTAAGCTATTGCTTCTTGTCCTATCCTCAGAGTTTAAGGAGGAACAATTTTTCACCCTCCTCCTTGTAACAACCTTTGATGTAACTGAAACCTGTAATAATTTCCCTTCTCAGTCTTCTTTTATCCAGACTAAACAAACCAAATTATTTCAATCTTTCCTCATACGTCATGTTTTCTAGACCTTCAATCATTTTTGTTCCTCTCCTCTGGACCTTCTCCAATTTGTTCACATTATTCCTGAAATGTATGCCCAGAACTGGACACAATACTTCAGTTGAGGCCTTATCAATGCAGAGTAGAGCAGAAGAATAACTTCTCATGTCTTGTTTACAACACTCTTGCTGATACATCCCAGAATGATGTTTGCTTTTTTTTTTTTTTTTTTTTTTTTTACAACAGAGGTACACTGTTGACTCATATTTAGCTTGTGATCCACTATATGCCTTTCTGCAGTATTCCTTCATAGGCAGTCATTTCCCATTTTGTATTTGTGCAACTGATTGTTCCTTCCTAAGTGGAGTACTTTGCACTTCCCACAGCCCCCATTGGCCAGGCACAGCGAATCGCGGCCAGTGGGAGCTGCGATCGGCCGAACCTGCGGATGCAGCAGGTAAACAAACTGGCCGGGCCCGCCAGGGGCTTTCCCTGAACAAGCGGCGTCCCACGTTCAGGAAACACTGCCCTAGTTTATGAAAAGGTCATGCAAGACATTATCAAAAGCCTTTCTAAAGTCAAAATAGATCACATCTATCATTCCCCCCACCCCATCCTCAAGGCTTATTACCCTGTCAAAGAAAGCTATTAGGTTGTTTTGACATGATTTGTTCTTAACTTTATTATCTTTTAGATGTCTGCAAATTGATTGCTTGATTATTTGATCCATTATTTTTTCTGGGTACTGAAGTTAAACAGACTAGTTTGTAATTCCTCAGGTTGTCCTTATTCCCCTTTTTATAGACTGGCACTATGTTTGCCCTCTTTCAGACATGTGGAGTCTCTCCCATCTTTCATGAGTTTTTGAAGATAATTGCTAATGGTTCAGATATTGCCTCATTCAGCTCCTTGAGTATTCTCGGAGGTATTTCACCAGGTCCTGCCAACCTGAAGTCATCTAACTTGTCTAAGTAATTTTGACTTGTTCTTTCTCTATTTTAGCCTCAGATCCTACCTCATTTTCAATAGCAGTCAGTATGTTAGATATCCCATCACTACTATCCTTTTTTGGTGAAAACTGAAACAAAAAGGGCATTTAGCACTTTGACCATTTCCACATTTTCTGTTATTCTCTCCCCCACCCCCCACCCCCCGCATTAAGTAACTGGCCTACCCTAACCTTGGTCTTCCTCTTCCTTCTAAAGTATTTGTAGAATGTTTTTGTTACCCTTTATATCTCTAGCTAGTTTAATCTCACTTTGTGCCTTGGACATTCTAATGTTGTCCCTACCTGCTTCTGTTGTTAAGTTTTTTTATGTATTTATCCTTCATTATTTGACTTTGTTTCCACTTTTGTAGGACTCTTTTTTGAGTTTCAGATCACTGAATAACTCCTGGTTAAGCCAGGTGGTCTCTTACCACACTTCCTAACTTTCATAGAACTATCTTTCCTAAGCAACTCTGTGGTTACTCACCCCACATATACAATTTTTGTGCACTAAGAGCTGTTACGGTAGCACTTATAGCCACCAATCAATATCAGGGCTTCCAGTATGCAAAACATTATATAAGTCCCTGCCACAAAGAACCTACCATTTAAATAGTCAAGACAGAAGAAGAAAGTATTATTTTCCCCATTTTGAATCAAGGCCCATAGGCATTAAATGATTTGCCCAAGACACAGAGAAAATCTATGGAAAACAAAGGTTTTGAACTCATATATCTAAGGTAGTCCACTACCTTAACTACAAAACCAGCCTGCATGTGTAGTTGATAGAATCATCATGCTCAAAAACTCATTGTGAAGTGTGGGCTTTGTGTGTATTAGTTCTATCGTCTGCATCTGGAGATTTTAGATGGCTTCCCCTGCATGCATAGGTGTTAGTGCACCCAAATTGCACATGCATGTCCAAACATAGATGACATTAGGCCCTGCTCAAAATCAGGCCACTTTGTAACTCCTTTTGGTATCATTTTTGCCTCTAAATCATTTGTGATTTGATTATTCATTTTCATATTTAAAGAGCCCATCCAATGCTCTGAGCAAATGTGCATTAAACCTAAAACAGTCCCATCAGTGTTTCTGAGAGCTTACTAAGACAGCTGGTGAGAACCGAAAGGGATTTGACCCTCCTGAATGTTCCCAAAGCAGCTCTTTTCCTCCCACTAAGGTGCATCTCAGCAATCCTGCTGCAAGTTTTATGTGACATACAGGCTCCTGGGGTAAACCAGTCTCCAAGATCTGTGCTTAGTTCCTCTGGCAGCTTTTCTGCACTGGAGATTTCTGAGCTGCTGTTCTTTGTGCTGGTGTGGAAGAAGCAGGGTGGCCTGAGTATAAATGGAGTAACTGAACAACAAGGACTCGTGGTGAAGAGGGGTGAAAGATGGGTTGAAACTGAGATATTCTGAAGAAAGAGAAACTCAGGTGTCCACTTGCATTATAAGAAAACGTCCCTTCTTCAAAATTGTGCCTCTGCACATTAGCATGTGCGGAAATCAAACATCTGGAACTACTTTATGTCTGAAGCTTAAAGTTCTTTCTCAAAAAAAAGTCATTTAAAAGTTTGTCCCCGTGTGCCTGTTTTGAATGTCTTCTGAAAAATGAACAAAAAGTCAAATAAACGAAAGTTAGCATCTTTTGCTGCACTGCCAGGGAATTAGCCACTATTACTGAGGATTATAAAATGGGGACAAATATTAATATCTTCACAACATAAATACAAATAGACCACAAAGCCAACAGAAATGTTGGTAGCAGAATGTCTTTTGATTATTATAATTATTGTACATTTATATTGTGGTAGCAGCTAGAGCCCAGTAAGCTCGGGGCACCAATGTGCTAGGTGTTGTACAAACATAGAGACAATAACATTCACTGCCCCAAAGAGCTGAATTTGATGTAAGGAAACAAAATGCTTGCTAGTGATACATGCAATAAAATGAAATTGTAGTTCAATGTCTGTATCAAACCACTTGGGGTGACATTGAAACAAGTTAACAACCACTTCAATTCAATCACTGCTCTAGGTATAAGCATAAGGGATAAAATCAGAATTGGTTACAAGTAAATACAAGCAAAAAATGCTTGTTAGTGACTGAATTAACAAAACTACAGTCTTGGTTCAAAGTAAAATTCTTACCACACTTCCTTCCAGCAAGATGACCAACCACCCCTTTGGTTAGGATCTCCCAATGGTCCAAGGTCCTCAGTCCCTTTGAAAGATAACTTGCTCCTCTCTTTTACAGTCCAGTGAACTTTTGAAATGTTTTCTTCTTAAACTTCAGTGTCACTGCTGTGGGGACAGGTACCATGGAGTCTGATGGAGAAGGTTCCATGCTGCTTTCTTTCCTGTTGGTGCTTTCTACAATGTAGCCTCTAATATGCCAATGAATGGCCACTTGACTCTGATTGACAATGTCTGTGATTGCACATGGATGGAGGCATTGGTCTTTTTCTTGTTTGGAAAAAAAAACTATTTACACACTCCCCAGACTTGTGTGATTCAAACACATTTTAATTCCATATTTTCTTCACATTTTTACAGTCCTTTAGGTGTTTGCTGTACCTAAAAGACACAAGAATATTAATGATCTTTGTTTCAGAGTAGCAGTCGTGTTAGTCTGTATTCGCAAAAAGAAAAGGAGTACTAGTGGCATGTTAGAGACTAACCAATTTATTTGAGCATAAGCTTTTGTGAGCTACAGCTGATGAGGTGAGCTGTAGCTCACGAAAGCTTATGCTCAAATAAATTGGTTAGTCTCTAACGTGCCACTAGTACTCCTTTTCTGTTTGCAATGATCTTTGTGTTACTGGTTTTCCTATGACACCTCAAAAAACACCTATTTAATACAGATTATGACATTTCTGAATTGGGGTACACTGAAGTGGTCAGCCAGCTGAAACTCACTGCCAGATACCTGTGATCTTCTTGCCCTGTGGCACTGGGATGTTTTTAGGGTCACACCTCCCGCCTTACATAGCTGTAGGAATGTTTGCCACTGGTTGACCTGGAAGCAGCAGATCAGAGCTCTTCTTTCTAGACAGGGCAGCTACCACCACATTTTCTTTCCTCTTTATATCTACCATCTCCACATTATACTCCGGGAACATCATACTCCATCATAGTCATTTTGAATTAGAGCCCTTAATGTTATGCAGCCAAACTAATGGAGAGTGATCAGTCAGGACCCTGAATTTCTTGTTAAAGAGATAGGGACTCAGTTGTTTGACTACCCACACTATAGCATAACACTCTGTCTCTATGACAGTAATTCTGTTCAGTGGGTGTCTGTATTTTTTGCTTAGGAAAGCAATGGGATACTGCTTATTGCTTTCCCCTGCTTGTATCAGTACGGCTTCTAGCACAATGCCTGATGAATCACTACAAAGTTTAAACATTTTATCAAAAATCTGAGCTGGCCCGAAACAGGCTTTTCACACAAGATTTTGCTTACCTCAAGAAATCACTCATTGGTTTTTTGGTTGGTTTTTTGACTATACAACTTTGTTTGCCTTTTTCTTTTTACACAGATCTGTGACTGCAGATACATTGTCATTGAAGCCATACACAAATAATTAACCAGGCCTATGAAAGGCTGGATCTGCTGTTTGGTCTGGGGCTCAGGAGAGATCTGACCACTGCCTACCCAATGGCCCAAATACGGAACTCTGGCAGCTCCAATTTTACACTTAGAGACATTAACAGTCAGACCTGTGTCTTTGAGTTTTGACAGTACAATACCACAGTGTTTTATGTGGTGTACCTAAGTGATGCTATAAATAGCAATATTATCAACATATGCTTTTGCAAATTCTTGTAATCTGTTTAACGCTCAGTTGACCAGCCTCTGAAAAGTGGCTCCTGCATTAATTAAAACAAATGGTAATATTATGAATTCATACAGTCCTATATCAATAATCAAAGCAGATTTTTTCTGTTCATCTTCATCTAAAGGCTGTGCATATTCACCAATAACTTTTCACAAGGTCAAATATGCCAAGATATGAACTTTGCTCAAAACATCAGGTATATAATCAATTCTGGGCATAGGAAGCATCTGGCGCTGTGACAGCACTGAGTTTTTTTATAATCAACATACAATCTTACAGTGGTATCTTCCTTGGGGACCAAGACCATAGGTGACACCCAAAACCTGTCAGACACTTTAATAATTCCCTGGTCCAGCATGTTCTGTATTTCTGTGCAAATTTACTTTTGCATTTTGCCAGGGATGCAGTAGACCTGGCTGGATGCAGGCTGTGGATCATCAGTGATGCTCTTATGGATCATCATGTGAGTCCTCCCTGACTTGCTGAAAATACTTGTTTGTGTGTTTATAGTACAGAAAATATTTCTTCCTTTTCAACTTGAGTTAACTCACTGCTTATTTCATTTTTCATATTTCAAAAGTCAAGTTTTTTGCATTTTTTCACAGGGCTTAGCGCTAATACCAAGTCCCCTATTTCAAGGGAGCATTTACAAGTATGTTTATCATACAGTGCCTTTTGCTTGGATTGGCTGTCCCTGAGGTTAGTTTGAATCACGTCCATCATGTCTTTTAATTCCTCCCTGTACCCCTGTATATATTCAGTTACTGGTTTCCCCCACTTCAGTATCCCCATCCCAGGAGTCCCTGATAAGATCTAGGGGCCTTCTCATTTTCCTTCCAGGGAGGAGGTCAGGTGCCTGTGGATTGGGTCAAAAGAAAACTAATGAGGTTCAACAAAGATAAGTGCAGACTTCTGAATTTAGAATGGAAAAATCCCATGCTCTGCTACAGGCTGGGGACCGACTGGCTAAGCAGCAGTTCTGCAGAAAAGGACCTGGGGATTACAGTGGATGAGAAGTTGGATATGAGTCAACAATGTGACCTTGTTTCCCAGAAGACTAACAACATATTGGGCTCCATTAGTAGGAGCATTGCTGCAGATCGAGGGAAGTGATTATTCCCCTCTGTTTGGCACTGGTGAGTCCACATCTGGGTCCAGTTTTAGGACCCCCACTACAGAAAGGATGTGGACAAATTGGAGAGAGTCCAGCAGAGAGCAACAAAAATTATTAGGGGGCTGGAGCACATGATTTATGAGGAGAGGCTGAGGGAACTGGGATTATTTAGTCTGCAGAAGAGAAGAGTGAGGGAGGATTTGATAGAAGCCTTCAGCCAAAGAGAATGGAGCTAGGCTGTTCTGAGTGGTAGTAGATGATAGAACAAGGAGCAATGGTCTCAAGTTGCAGTGCGGAAGATCTAGGTTGGATATTAGAAAAAACTGGGGGAGGTTTAGGTTGGATATTAGGAAAAACTTTTTCACTAGGAGGGTGGTGAAACACTGGAATGCGTTACCTAGGGAGGTGGTAGAATCTCCTTCCTTAGAAGTTTTTAAGGTCAGGCTTGACAAAGCCCTGGCTGGGATGATTTAATTGGGGATTGGTCCTGCTTTGAGCAGGGGGTTGGACTAGATGACCTCCTGAGGTCCCTTCCAACCCTGGTATTCTATGATTCTATGATTCTATGTTTCTCTAGGAGGGTGGTGAAGCACAAGAATGGGTTACCTAAAGAGGTCGTGGAATCTCCATCCTTAGAGGTTTCATAGCTCTCTGAATAGTTGGGACATGAAATTTGACCCTCAATTTGATAAAATTCCCTTTAGGGAAACCCACTCTACTAAAAATAGTGAAAAGGACTTTTGCCACAGAATTTGCTTCTATGTAAGTTAAAGCAACTGCTTCAGGGGTATCTACTGGCAAAATCCATTACCACAAAGATATATTTTCCACCTTTGGGTAGATCACAGCATAGGGCCCACAAAGTCCATTGCTACATATAAAATCACAAGCAAAGGAAATAGAGGAACCTTTTGTGGTCCTCCAGGTCTCTTTCTCTTTTGACATAGTTCACAGGCCTGAAATAGTCTTCCAAATCATTCTGTATCCCTGGCCAGTAAAAATTCTTCTTTAACCAACTGTAGGTTTTCCACGTTCCCAAGTAGCCAACAAAAGAGAAGTCCTTGACTAGCAACATTAACTCCTTACAGTGCTGGGTATGCAAACCTAGTTGCTTGTAAGGTTCCCCATGGTGTTTATCCTTTCCCATGTGTTCTTCCCTGTACAACCTTCCTTGCTCTTCCAAAGATCTTTCACCATCTCTCCTCACCAGGGTCCCCTCAAGGACATGTCCCTTTATGCACTCTAGAATGGGGTCTGCCCTTTGTTCATCTGCAAAACGTTGGCAGCTGACAGCTGGGACAGCTTCTTCAGTAACAGGGGGTTAACTCCTTCCCCCACAACCCAAAGCTCCAAAATCATGCTACTTTCTTCTGCTACACAGGAGTTTGAATCAACCCTACCCACACCTGAAGGCACACTGATTTCTTCTGTTGAGCCAGAGCTGAAAGTGTCTTCCTCTCCCCTCATACTAGTTTCTGTGTCATCAATATTCCTTTCTGGGATTACAGAACAATATTCCTTTTTTTACTACAGGTTACAACATTAACAGCCATGGTCATGGTTAAGATGTCATTTCCCACCAACATTTCCACTGGAATACAATCCAACACCCCAGCTTTTAAGGTACTGCCTAAGCCTTCTCACTCCAAATGCACTTTAGCCAAAGGCACAGGAATTTTATATCTTCCCAATGCCAGACATTCTATCTCCTGGCAAGATAATATTATTCTCTCTCAACATGTTTTCTCTGACTAGAGAAATCTGGGCACCAGTGTCTCTCCATCCTATGCATTCTTTGTCATTTATTCCGGCAACTTTTGAAAATTAAATGTCCACCTCCTTTCAGTCAGACTTCACAAAATTAGTCAAGGGCCCTGGAGGTGACACTGTGCTAATGGCAACTACATTAACCTGTGCTAGATGGGGTGTGGTCTTAGATTCTATCAGTTTAGAGCAATTATTCCTCATGTTGTCAGTGGAGTTACTCTGGTAGCACCTTCTTGGACCGTTCTCTTGTACAAGGGGTCTGTGAGTGTGATTTCTAGGATGGGATTGATTCTAGGGAGGTAAGTGCCTGGGTTCTCAATTACGCTCCTTCTTCCAAAGGGTTAAATGGGGTCCCCCTTTTACACCTGGCTTCTGCCCCTCCCTCTGTGCCTTGCGATCATTGGATGCCTTAGCTTTCATGTATCCATCAGCTAGATCTGCAGTTTCTGCACAGAATCCAGGGATTTATCCCAGAATGTTTGTATGATTTCTTCAGAACTTACAGTCAGGAATTGTTCCTGTGCAAAAAGATCAAACAACCAGTTATAATTCTCTGTCCCTTTCCCTGTGGGCCCATTTTTTCAATAAATCACAGAAATTATATACATTTTCTCTATGACTCATCTTGTCATTCATTATGAGACCTCTAAATTTCACTCCATACACTTCAGGAATCATTTGAAACCTTTGCAATACAGCCTTTTTAAACTTAGCATATTTCAAAGCCTGTTCAGTCTCCATTGCATTAAACACATTTAAAGCTTGATCTGATAACTTTTAAAACAAAATGGGGACTTTCCTGTCTTCCAGAGTTTTTTGTAACTCACAAATCTTTTCAAAAGTTGTAAAGTACTCCTCAGTACTGTCTGGATCTTTGGGAAGGATATCTGTTACTTGAGGGTTTTCCTTCCTTAGTTCCCAGATTTTGAGATCATGTTCATGTTGCTTCTTTCTTTCTTCTAGCTCCTGCTTGAATTAAAGGGCTTCTAACTGCAGTTTTCCCTTTTCAACTGCATTCATTCTTGGTTCCGTGCTGTGCTGAAAAGTCCAGCTCCTCTTGATGCTCCAGCCCCTGCACCCTCTTGCAATTTCTGTCGACCCAACAATTCTTCTTGTTGTTGGTCAAGTTCTTATCTCATTTGGCTTTTTCCCCAGACAAAACAGGCCACATTGTTTGCATAGATCTTCTAACTGCTTTTTTGTTAAACTTAGTATATGTTTCTTTGCTCATTTTTCTCCTGCTTCTGTTCTATTTCCCTCACTGAAATAAGCAAACGGAAAATAACAAACTGTAATGTATCTGTGACTGTTTTCAGTGTTCACACCTGAGGAATCACTTAAAACTGCTTTACCAGTGCTTAAAGTGTAAAACTTCAGCCAAAACAGCAAGCTGAGTATAAATTCTGGGGAATTTCTATGGTCTATGTTATATAGGAGGTCAAATTAGATGATCACTGTGGTTCCTTTGGGCTTTAGAATCATAGAATATCAGGGTTGGAAGGGACCTCAGGAGGTCATCTAGTCCAACCCCCTGCTCAAAGCAGGATCAATCCCCAATTTTTGCCCCAGATCCCTAAATGGCCCCCTCAAGGATTGAACTCACAACCCTGGGTTTAGGAGGCCAATGCTCAAACCCCTGAGCTATCCCTCCTCCTGCCCCTCCTGAATCTATGAACCTATACCAGGGAATCACACTGACATCCTAAAAAAACTTCTGAAAAATTGTAACTGTGTAAAGAAAGCTCTGCCCTTCTGCCCAAGGGGAGTGCCCTGTATTTAAGAAATGGTAAACGACTTGGGTAAATTTATCAATATAGTCTCTTTGGGAAGTAAAAAGACTTAGAAAACATGTTACATAAATTGGGAGCATGGCAGTGAGCAGAATTGCATGAGAGAGTTTTAAACCTTAAAGAAATGCTTACTGCAGCATCTAGTATTCAATGTTTGGTGTTAGGATACCTATGAGAATCTCAACAAATACACATCAGGATACCTTTGGAATTACTGTAGTTGCAGGGAAAAGATTGGACAACCATTTCACATTCATCGTGGGCAAAGAAGCCAGTGGAATGAAAATATACAGGGAGATACAAAAAGAGGCACTTGGAATTGTTGATGGATGCAAGGTTTTCCATAACTACATTTATGGTCTGCACATCATTGAAGAAACGGACCACAAACCTCTTATTGCTATTTCAACAAACAGCCTGGAGGATGTATCTCCTCGCATACCAAGAATGTTGTTAAGACTCCACAATAATAATCTGGAGATTATATACAGTATGTCCCAGATAATAACTTGGTATTAAAGAACACATTTGGCTTCTTTTTCTTCTCACTTACACTGGTGTAAATCAGAAGTAACTCTGTTACAACGAATGGAGACCTAAAATAAATGTAAATGAGAGGGGGTATAAAGCCCCCTTTCAGTGTGGGACCAAAATGCACTCTGACACACTTTTTCTGTGATTTGAAAATGTTTTCAAATGTGAATTTGATTAGACAATTGTGCTATTTCTTGAGTTCCATAAGAATGAGTTGCCTAATCGACTAAGGAACTGATTTTGATCTCTCTCATAATGATTTAAATCAGTAATAACTCCACTAAAGTCAGAGTTACACCAGTGTCAAATTGGTATAAATGAGAGTCAGGCTCCAAAAGAGATGAGATCTTGCCACCTGTTATAGAAGCTGTCCTATACAGATAGAAAAACTGTTACATTCATCTAGAGTGTGTATATTTAAAAAAGCAGAACTGACAGTGATTTATGGAATTCTAATGAAAGGTACAGGAATTGTAATCCCTGTCTATGTGTGAAAGTCTATCCTTACATGAATACACAAAGGTCGCTTAGGAACAGAACAATGCAAGTGATATGCGATACGAGTCATACATTGGCTGCTAAATGTAATAGCTCCGCACTAAAGAAATTTAAACCCAAAAGAGATTATGACTACTGGAATCTCCAGGGTGTCCATGGGGAAAATGGGCATATATGTATTTATGCTACAAAAGAAAAATGAAGCAGTTATCATGGATTATTGCTCTAATGATCTGAAAGTGGTGTCCTTGGAGAGAACTATGGAAACATGATAAACTGTCATGTTATCAAAAGGAGTAAGTGCAGTCCTAGCTGACAGGAGATTCCATAGTGAATTGTGAATGACAATGGACTTTATTTCAATGGTACTGGATCTTCAAGGTTTGCTAAGCAATATGGACTTGAACACGCAATCTGAAGTCCAGGAGATCCACAGATTAATGAACTAATGGAGTGTGTTTTATGAAAACATTGTTAATAAAAAGGATGGTGAAGGTGAAAACCATAATCTAGTTTTTTCTGTCCTAACTAATGCATTGTAACTATAATCAATAGCAACTTCTTTGAGAAATGCAAGTCACCTATAGTACTAGAGTGTAATTAACAAATACCTTAATACAAATTGGGCTTTAAAATGCTGATAACTAAGCACCATCTACAAATGTCATCTGCAAGAAGGCCAAATAAAAAGTTATCCTACAGTTCACACTATAATCTGCAAATACAAATACACGTCAACATCCCCAGCAAGGTGATATGGTTTGAATAAGATTTACTTGTCAGTAGCAAAAAAAACCAATAGTCATGCAAAAAGTGGATCCAAGACTGGATACAGTATTGAGACATAATAGGACTTCTCCATCCTGTTATCAACAGAAGAGAACTTTATTATGAAATATGAACTCTGATGACAGGAGTGCTGTAATGATTATTTGGTCCCTATGAACATGATGGATCCCTGAGGAGGACCAATCTAGTATACTAAAAGGTTCTGCCAGTTTTCAAATGGGAATGACCAGAAAAAACAGAGATCAACTGAGTCCAGGGGACAATAAATGAAAAAGGAGTGCTGTAATGGATGATAAAACCTCTTAGCAAGCTAGTAATTCTGAAATGCTAATAGAAACGCATTACTACCACAGGATGCAATGAATGATTTATAAATTTATCTATGAAGTGGTCACTAACAGTGGTATTGGTATTCATTCTAGAGATGACTGCAACATTAAGAAAACCACTTTCTAGGAGAAAGTTGTTAGTAGAAAACTATCTCTGTATACTTATTTAACTGGTGTCTAATGACTTCTTCCTAACCAACACTAAGAACCAGGGTCTCCATCTTCATGTTGTCAGCTTCCTTTGACACTGTAGACTTTGTTCCTATTCTTTCAATCTTGCCTTCTCTTGTCTGCTGTGACTCTGTCCTATCCTGGTTTGCCTCCTAACTCTCTATTTGCTCCTTCAGCATGTCCTTTGGAAAATCCTCATGTCCTCTTCAACTTTCTGTGAGTGTTCCCCAGGGCTCTGAAATAGGTCCCTGTAATGGGGTTTAAAGACCCCATATTGAGCATAGGCAGAAGGGAGAGGACAGTCTTCCCTACTTACAGGCTAGCAGGCTGGCCACATTCAGCACAGCAGCCAATCATGGATGCATGCACCCAGTGCTGGGACCAATAAGGAAAATAAGCTGAGCTATAAAGGAAGGAGAACAGAGAGAGAAGAGCAGGCAGAAAGGCCAGGGAAATCAGAGGGACAACAGCTCCATGCCTAGCTGACTCTACACTTTGTCTACACTAGCACTTTTGTGGGTGTAACTTATGTCACTCAGGGGTGTGAAAAAACACACTCCTGAGCAACATAAGTTACACCGGCAGAAGCGCTGGTATGGACAGCGCTATGTTGATGGGAGATGCTCTCCTGCTGACATAGCTACTGCTGCTCATTGGGGGTGGTTTAATGATGTCAACAGGAGAGCTCTACACAGGAGATCTTACAGTGGCGCAGCTGCATTGGTACAGCATTGCTGCTGTAAGCTCTCTAGTGTAGACATGTCCTAAGAAACTGATAGGGAGACAGAGGAAGACTGCAAGCCCTGGAGTTTAAAGGCTGATTGACTCATTTTAGGTCAAGTTGATGGACTTGGCTAATTAGAGATTAATAGAGGGAGACTGGCTAGGAGAAAGTTGGAACCTCTAGAGAGGCTGCCCCCAGAGTAGTTGACAGTCCCCTTCTCTTCTCCCTCAATACCTTAATTTTGGGTAATCTCATCCACAAATAAATGCAACTATCATCTCTATGCTGATAACTCACAGATCTACTTCTCTATTCCAGAGCAATCTCCTTCTGTCCTAACTAAAATCTCAGCCTGTCTCTTTAACATCTGCTCATGGATGTCTAGCTGTCAGCTCAAGCTCAACATGACAAAACCAGAACGCTTAATCTCTCACCTTTCCTAAACCCTCCTTGCTACCTCCATTCTTCATCACTGTGAACAGCGCCACCATCCTGCCTGTCTCCCAGACTGGTAAACTGGGTGGCATCTTTGACTCCCCCCTCTCTGTAGATCCTCACATCCTGGCTATGTCTAATTGCTGCTGATTCTTTCTGCATAACACGTATAAGATATAGCCTTTCCTATCCATCCACACAACTAAAACTCTCATCCTGCCTTGCATTTTCTCACACCTCAATTACTGCAACATCATTGTATTTGAAATTGACAAATGCAGTCTTGTCCTGCTTATATCCAGAATGCTGCTGCAAAGATCTTTGTGATCCCCCATTGCTGTGAGCACATCATCCATCTCTTTGCATCCCTCCACTGTCTCCCTGTTCCCTATTGAATCAAACTTGACTAAGCTACTTGACTTCACTTTCCTGGCTCTTCACAGCCTATCCACACCTTACCTATCATCTCTCATTCACTACTGAAATGTTGACTGCCACCTCAGATCTGCCCATGATGCCAACTTCTATTGGCCATTCATTAAATTTTCAAATGAGCACCTTCATGCTTTTTCCAATGCTACCCCCAAACTTGGGAGGAGCTCCACATAGACACTCTCAAAACTAACTTATTTTTCTCCTTCAAATCCTTCCTTAAAACTCTCCTTTTCCATGGTGCCTACATTAAAGCTTGACAACAATTAGATCTCTGCTGTGCTGATATCACTGTCTATCATGCTGACCAAAACTGTTTCCTTGTACGTCCCATCTGTCTATATCCATCCGCTGTCTCTTGTTGGTACTTACATTGTAAACTCTTTGGGGTCAGGGATCATATTTTGTTCTGTGTTTGTACAGAACCTAGCACAACAGGGTCCTGGTCCATTTCTGGACTTCCCAAGGTAATACAAATAATAAATAATAACTGATTAGAGAGTCAGAGTTAAGAGTTTACCTGTATAGCTAATGTTCAATAATATTTAAGGGCAGAGGGAAAAGGGTTGAAAGGGTTCTATTCTATTCTATATAGGTGGTTGTACCACCCTTATCACCATAGTATCTGAGCATGTTTTAGTAGTACATTAAGTGATGTGACTAACATCTGCCACATGGGATTCATTCTTTTTCTCATCTTCTTCCAGGGAGAAAATTGTATGTGCAATGCAGTGGTTTGATTTGGTATGGTTGGGGTGGGGGGGGGGAGATTTGGATGTACATGCTGCTATGTGTGTGTTACAGAAGAGTAGATTGAAGAAGTGCGCCTTGCACTCAGAGTGGTGAGGTTTGTGACGGTCCTTTGCTCCTGTAGGAGTTTTTTTCCATAGTCTCAGGCTGCCCCTCTTCACAGATGGGTTTTACCCTTATATCAGAAATGATCATTGTGCCTGATAAGAAAGAGTTGTCAGCCATGGTCCTCATCCCTTGAGATGTACTGAGCACAAGATATTGAGCAACTCCCAGATAAGTTCTGAGACTCTGAAGTTGGTTCAATATTCTATGGTAAGCCACTATAGAGAGTAGAGGACAAGTTTGAGTCATTTAAAACTATCACTGTGCTTTATGCAGGAAGTTATATGATTCAAACACACACACACCTGCTGCAGGTACAATAAGTATACCTAGCAAAACCAGACTATAATTATCCTCAAGTGTAGGTAATTCTGTATATTTGAGGGACATTAAGCCATTATTCACATATAGGTTACAACATGCCTTTTAAATTATGTCAAATGAATAAAGCCAATTTTCACACAACTATTAAATAATTTGAGTCCTACCTTTCTTTTTTCACTGATATCTGGAAAATTACTTTCTTTTATATTCCCAACCAGGAATAAATAATTCAGAGCATGTGTAAAGTAGATAGCTTGCACCAAATAAGTGCACATGGAATATATAAAGATATTAGATACAATACCAGAAAATACCACTGAGTCCATGTAAGTATTGAGACCAACAAATGATGCAAAATAAAATTCTCCTGACTCTAGGGAATAGATGTGGATAGACAGGATAGTGAATAAGAATTTTCAAAACCAGTAAATTAACAAAAATAATAATGTCTCAAAGAAAAGGAAAGTCTTATTAGAAATTTTAGCAAGAGAGAAAGTCATCAAAGGAGATGGACTTAGGACTTAGAAGTCTGAGGACTTAGAAGAAAGAAGATAAAGATCTTTCTCTTAACTTTTGATCTGGGCCTGAGTTTGACCTCTGACCTGCAGTGAGTCCTTTGAGATCTTTCTGTTTCTGAAAAAGAAGAAGATAGAAAAGATGGGTCGTACCTTTGTCTGAACAACCAAGAATATTAAGTAGGTTAGTTCTATAGCTTTGTCTAGGAAATTTACCCATTGCTGAAAATGGTTGTCAGCAGTGGATGCACCTGAACCCTGCTGAAGATGGTTTTACTGCAAGTGTAGACCATAATAGAGCACAATTGGCTAAATTTTTAGAAGTTATTTAGGTGCTTAAAGCAACAGTTAGGCATCTAGTCGGATATTCAAATGCACTTACATTCCTATCTTCTCTTAAAATCAGTGGTGCTTAAGTGTGTAGGCACTTTTGTGAATTCCACTACGCACCTATCTGCAGCTTTAGGCACCTAAATACCTTGAAATATATGGCCTACTGAGCATTATTTCACAAAATTGGGTTAAATCCTGTTTAGGATATGCTAGTGAAAATAAGGCTTGTAAGTATGAGAGAGTTTACCCTGCATGTCTCCCTTTATTTACACAATGCCAGGTCTTCAGCTCATGGCTTATGGGGGGTGGGGGGAAAATGGGCCTGATTCTCTGTTCTGTTACCCCAGATTTATTTCAATAGAACTCCATTGATTTCAGTATGGATACGCAGCAGTAAAATGGGGATAAACAAAGTAGATAATTAGATCCAATACCTCTCTATTCCCTTCAGATAAACAGAACGATCTGCTCTTGAAATCAAGATAAGAGAATAAAGCCACACTGTTTTTCACATATAAAAGTGGCACCTCCACATAATCTGACACTCACAATTGATGAGTTATACTTGTCAATATCTCTCAATGTCCAACAATGCAGGATATTTATCTAAAGAAAGGATTATTGGATAAATATTCTGTCTTTAAAAAGGCTCAGAGCCTTCTTCGTGACCCAGCAAACATACAGATCCTCTGGTCCACAGATGGCTCCAATTCTTAGGGAAGGACTTGGTGTACTGCGGCCTATAAGACTGTGTGCTTGTTCTGAGCTGAAGCTGTGATGAACTTTAAACCACAGGGAAAATCTCGGGGTGAGGTTTTGAAGGCTTGTATCCGTCAGAGCCCACATTATGGTTGGGATGATCTTTGGTCAGCGAATTAGAAAGTGTGTGAGTTCTTTTATTGTTTTTATATGTTTTCTCTGTAGTGTTCTTGCATAGGAAGCTTGTGGTATCTTATAACTGTGGCAATTACTCTATTAGACTCTAAAGGAAAAGTAAGATGGCATGCTTAGGCCATCTCTAGCTGAGATATCACAGTATAGTATAGTATAGTATAGTATAGTATAGTATAGTATAGTTAGGGGACTGTGCAGCCTGAAAATATCCCAGTCAGGATGGAGTGAGATATGTGTCTCCGCCCAAGAGAGATGATGGTCAGGGGAGTCTGAAGCCTAGCCTGCATGCCATTGCTGGATCAATAGGTTGCCCTAAACTGTGATAGCTACAGGCCTCTTTTTTCTTGCTCATGGTAATGCCAGATAATGGAACCCTGTGTAGAGATGGACAACTACTTCTGCTGAGTCATTAACTCAGCACAGGTGGGTTTTTTAGCTGCAAACCAGCCAGCAGTATAAAAGGATTCCAATGTCTCTCAAAGACAGAGCAAAATAGGGGAAGGAAGAAAGAGTTCCTGCAGGAAAAACCCTGTGAATGGCTGTGGTGAGGAGAAAGCTGAGGCTGAGTTTTGTTGTTTTGTTCTTATTTATAGGGCTGATTGCACCACTCATGCTACTATGCCTTATTGAAATGGGATTATTTATGGAGTACGGTACTGCTCAATGTGAAAAAGGTTCTATGACCTGTGTTAAAAATAAGGACAAACTCCAAGGAGGAGTTAAGCTCAAACCTGACCTATAAGGCTTTGATCCTGCAAATCCATGTATGTGAGCAATCCTCTCTGCCCGTGTAAATTGTCACTGAAATCAGTGGGGCTTATAGAGATGTAGAGATTCATGGGGGAAAATACTGTCCCCATTGAAGTCATTAGCAAAAGTCCCAGGTGCCTCAGCATCAGAAGTAAATGGAAGCAAAATATCCAACTTCTTTTAAGAAGTCCAGCTAAATAACTTTGTGTTCAACAATGCTCCATGCTAGACCTCCTCAGTTGACCTTTATTTATATCTCAAAGGTTGTTGGGTTTTTTTGCCTCCATTTTAAACAAAAAGTTAATTTATCCAGGAGGCAAGATGACATTTCAGTTTCCTTAAAGAAAATAGATAACTAGAAAAAGGGAGAAAACACCATCTGTTTTTTGTAGTATTTTTTTAAAGCAGGATGTTTTAGAAACCTTATCTTAGTAAAACAAATAACCTTCTCCTTGAGCCGTGAACAATAGCAACAATAACCAAAAAGTCCTACCGCAGACTTAAAATCCTCAGAATAGAAAAGTCCTTTATAGTCATAGAAAAATATTGTAGAGCTTTAGAAGATAGTCACTGAAGCCTCAGCCCCTAGTGAATTACAACAAAAAGGAGAATGTCCCAATGGCCAGCTTTAATTATTCTTCATGCACTTGAAAATGCCACTTAAATGTGAAAGACCTAGACCCTGCATTTGCTATATGTGTTTGATAAAAGATGCATCCATCATTAGTAGTTTACAGGACATTTCCTCACTGGGATTGAAAAGGAAAGCACAGCTTGTTGTTTTCTCTCTGCATATAAAATCCAGCAAAACTTCTACTTGTGCTGACCTGGCTGCCGTGCTGTCTGCCCTGACTTGCCAATATGCTGTTTATTTTCAATTTGAGGGTTGAGGATGGGTGTAGGAGGTGGTTGTTAGCAGGCAGAAACATGGGGACATAGTGAACTTATTTCCTTATATTGTTTCCCTCTCATTCTTTCTTTGGCTTTTAAACTCCATTGTTTTAGGGTGATCAAATCAGTTTCACAAACTCCCATTCCCATCTTCCAGATGTGGTTCTTCTTCCAAAAAGAATAGCAAGTTCTCTTCAAATAAATGCTTGATTAGCTTCCTTGAAAGTCTGAAAAAAAGGAAGTGAAATTGGACAACTAGGCCACAAGTGCCAATATTATCACTTAACTGCAATTTGTTTTTAACTGTATTTATTGAATTCTCAATCTTAGATGCCTGATTGTGTCCCTGAAATTGTTCACAATGCAGCGCATGTAAACGTGCTGCATAAAATCCAGTTTACCCATTAGCCTCCAGCTCCCCACTTCCTTGTGACATGTTTCAAGGCTGATGAGTGGAAATAAGTTTTGCTATCATATCAACAACAGTGTTTTTGGTTTGTGTTGGAAACTTTCACTAAAAAGAAGTGCTCTTTTCCAATATTTCACAAAACTGTCAAAAAAGGGTAAAGTTTGTCTGATTCAGCTTCCTGCTTCCCCCCATAGTTTTATCCACTGACATGATACTAGAGGGAGCTGAGACAGATACATCTTGTGAAATCAAGCTCTCATTGACTTCAGTAGCACTCTGAGGTGGACTGGGAATGCAGGAATGACCTTAATTCTTTTGCCTTCATTTATAGAGAAATCTTAAAGATATTTGGTACTTTCTATGGGCAATGCATCGTTATTTTCCAGCCTGCCTGCCTATTAGAAGGCATTCCAAATTGGCAGAGCTATGAGTTTGTATGTTGGAGCTAGTCTGGTCTGTATGTGCATCAACTTCTGAAAACTGTCAGAATATCAGTCAATCAGTATCATTAACAGACCTAATATCTAGCTTTTTATCATTAGCTCTACATGCAATTCAGTATCATTATCCCCATTTTACAGATAGGGAAACTGAAGTATAGATAGGTGAAGTGACTTGCCCAAGGTCACACAGAGGGCCAGTAGCAAAGGAGGGAGTAAAACCTAGGTTTTTTGAGTCCCTGGACAGTGCTCAATCCACTAGGCTATACAGTCTCCCAATTAAAAATTCTTAAGTATCTGCTGCTTATGGCAGCATTTCATTTAGTGACTATTATACCCTCATCTCCTTGTTTGTAACATTCCACCCTCTCCACACACCTTACAGAATCTTGGGCTCAGTCCCCTACTTACAACACCATGCCTCTATTTCACAATGCTTCCTTATTCCTGGAACATCCTCCTTGATCCCACTTGCTTACCAGACTCAATCTGTATCTTATATTCCCTCCTAGCTGGTTGTTATCATGTAGTATTTGTTTAAAAATGAGGTGCACAGCATTCTACAAGACATACACTATAAACAGTTTGCACCAAAGAAATAACAATTAAAGAAAATACACACAGGGAAGATAAGAACATGCTGAGAGATGCAGAGAATGAAGAACTGGAAGCTTAAGAAATACTGTTATTAGCTCATTTCTTGAAAAGTCAATGTAGTCTATCGATAGGGCACTGGACTGAAATGCAGGAGAAATGTGTTATATTCCCAGTTCTATCAGTGGCCTCTGTGTGAGCTGGGGCAAGTAACTCCACCCCTGTGCTTCTGTTTCCCTTCTCACCTATTGTCTAGTTAGATTATAAACTTTTCAGGGCAGAGACTGTCTCCTACTGTGTCCTATGTGTCTGTATAGTACCAAGCACAGGGGGTCATGACATTAATTGGAGCCTCCAAACACTACTGTAATACAAATAATAATTTGTGTTCCACTTGGAAGAAGGGACTCTTACAGAGAGATTAAAATGCAGAAAGGATGGTTGCTTGCATGAAAAAGGCACATGTGCAAGACTGGGAGAAAATTATGAGTAGGGAGTTGATGGTGGTGTCGACAGAACAGAGGCAATAAAGGCACTTTGGGTGAACTCAGTAAAAGCTGATGGCAGAGATGTAGACCAGGATGGAGTTGGGAAGATCTTTGACAGCAAAGACAAGACATTGAAACCTGCTGCAATGTTCAGATGTGTGGGGCAGGACAGTGCAGAATCAAGGTGGAGGTTACATGGCTGGATCATGGATGAAGAAAGTTATTTTAGAGGCTGGAAAAGTGTGGTTGCAATAATATAGGAAATGGCTAGGGCACAGATAAGTGGTTAAGCTGCCAGTACAGAGAAGAAGAGAAATATTTTAGAGATATTGTGAAAGAAGCACAGCAGCACAGCCCATGTGTGTGGGGATGAGAATGAGGAATCAACTAAAACACTCTGTTTGCAAGTTTGGATGAAAGAGAGGTTGGTGGTAGTATCCCCAGTAATGGTGAATGGGGGATGTGACATTCTATCCTTGGGGAAGCATCCTGTAACCCACATATTCCTCATTTTTATATAATCATGATCTTACATATAAAGCATGCTTTGTAAGTATCAGGGGGAAGGTTATGATCTGCTGAAAGTCATTTCTCTATCCATATATGTATATCATTAATGCATATGAAGTTGTGGGACTTGTGTTGTATGATTGTCATTAAAATATGCTGTAAACTGGGGAATCACCCAGATATTAGCTCCCCAGAGGCAACAGCAAGGAAAGTAACCAACACCTGGTGGGGTTTCAAACAACCCATCAACAACCATTGTCCAGCATGGGAGCCACAATTCAGTGACTCACCTGCATGAGGCCACACCAGGGGAATTGTTCAACCTTGCCTGGGGATTCAGCAGTGCCTCCAGACATGCCTGGACTCAGCACATGGACTGAGGGTATAAAATAGAATGGACACAGCACATGGACTGAGGGTATAAAACAGAGTGGACACATACTGGGCCTTTCTCCCATCCCCACCTATGCTACAAGTAACAAAGACACTGAGAAGAAGACTCCAACAGAGGAGACTGGCCCAGGTTTAAGGAACACACTGGTATATTAAGGACTGCAATATCCAGTGGGGTGAGAAAAACTGCTTAATCTAGATGTTGTCCAGTCTAATAGGCTTGAGAGTTTAGACTGTGTGTGTATGTTTTATTTCTTTCGGTAACTAACTCTGACTTTTTGCCTATCACTTAAAATCTACCTTTTATGGTCAATAAATTTGTTTTACTGTTTATCTTTACCAGTGAGTTTGTATGAAGTGTGTGGAAAATCTGCTTAGGGTTTTGCAAAGGCTGGTATATATCCCCTTTCAATTGCTGAAGTGTTGAATCAATTAATAAATCTGTATTCCTGATCTTAAACAGTGCAAGACGGTATATTCCTGTGCTGGGGGGAAAGGCTCTGATGCCTTTCTCTGTGTGATTCATCAATGGCTCTGGGAGCATTCATGCAATCTAGCTGGTTGTGGGGCTCCACATATGGTTGTGCTAATTGATAACAGCACCTGGAGGGGCTTGCTGATGGTCACAAGCAAGGGATTGTGAGAGACACCCAGGCTGGAGAGAGTTCAAGAGGTACAGCGGTCCCATGGTCCCAGACTGAAACTCGGGGATCCCCTCACAGGGAATTGGAGAGGTTTAGGAGTCAACAATTGCTTTTTTTTCACCTACTTTTAATCTAATTGACATTTGTACTAAATTAGAAATTTTGTGTAGTTATTAAAACTGGTGAGAGTCTGCTATGGACCACTGGACCAGGGGGATGAGGTGGATGAGGCTTTCTTCTGGCAACTCACAGAAGTTACTAGATCGCAGGCCCTGGTTCTCATAGGGAGACTTTAATCACCCTGATATCTGCTGGGAGAGCAATACAGAGGTGCACAGACAATCCAGGAAGTTTTTGGAAAGTGTAGGGGACAATTTCCTGGTGCAAGTGCTGGAGGAACCAAATAGGGGCAGAGCTCTTCTTGACCTGCTGCTCACAAACCAGGAAGAATTAGTAGGGGAAGCTAAAGTGGATGGGAACCTGGGAGGCAGTGACAATGAGATGGTCGAGTTCAGGATCCTGACACAGGGAAGAAAGGAGTGCAGCAGAATACAGACCCTGGACTTCAGAAAAGCAGACTTTGACTCCCTCAGGGAACTGATGGGCAGGATCCCCTGGGAGAATAACATGAGGGGGAAAGGAGTCCAGGAGAGCTGGCTGTATTTTAAAGAATCCTTATTGAGGTTACACGGACAAACCATCCCAATGTGTAGAAAGAATAATAAATACGGCAGGTGACCAGCTTGGCTTCACAGTGAAATCCTTGCTGATCTTAAACACAAAAAAGAAGCTTCCAAGAAGTGGAAGATTGGACAAATGACCAGGGAAGAGTATAAAAATATTGCTCAGGCATGCAGGAGTGAAATCAGAAAGGCCAAATCACACCTGGAGTTGCAGCTAGCAAGAGATGTTAAGAGTAACAAGAAGGGTTTCTTCAGGTACGTTAGCAACAAGAAGAAAGTCAAGGAAAGTGTGGGCCCCTTACTGAATGAGGGAGGTAACCTAGTGACAAAGGATGTGGAAATAGCTAATGTACTCAAAGTTTTTTTTTGCCTCTGTCTTCACGAACAAGGTCAGCTCCCAGACTACTGCACTGGGCAGCACAGCATGGGGAGGAGGTGACCAGCCCTCTGTGGAGAAAGAAGTGGTTCGGGACTATTTAGAAAAGCTGGACAAGCACAAGTCCATGGGGCTGGATGCGCTGCATCCGAGAGCGCTAAAGGAGTTGGCGGATGCAATTGCAGAGCCAATGGCCATTATCTTTGAAAACTCATGGCAATCCGGGAAAGTCCTGGACGACTGGAAAAAGTCTAATGTAGTGCCCATCTTTAAAAAAGGGAAGAAGGAGGATCCTGGGAACTACAGGCCAGTCAGCCTCATCTCAGTCCCTGGAAAAATCATGGAGCAGGTCCTCAAGGAATCAATTCTGAAGCACTTAGAGGAGAGGAAAGTGATCAGGAACAGTCAGCATGGATTCACAAAGGGTAAGTCACGCCTGACTAATCTAAATGCCTTCTATGATGAGATAACTGGCTCTGTGGATGAGGGGAAAGCGGTGGACATGTTATTCCTTGACTTTAGCAAAGCTTTTGACACAGTCTCCCACAGTATTCTTGCCAGCAAGTTAAAGAAGTATGGGCTGGATGAATGGACTATAAGGTGGATAGAAAATTGGATAGATTGTCAGGCTCAAGGGGTAGTGATCAAATGGCTCCATTCTAGTTGGCAGCCACTATCAAGTGCAGTGCCCCAAGGATCGGTCCTGGGACCGGTTTTGTTCAATATCTTCGTTAATGATCTGGAGGATGGTGTGGATTGCACCCTCAGCAAGTCTGCAGATGACACTAAACTGGGAGGAGAGGTAGATATGCTGGAGGGTAGGGATAAGATAGAGAGGAACCTAGCCAAATTAGAGGATAGGGCCAAAAGAAATCTGATGAGGTTCAACAAGGACAAGTGCAGAGTGCTGCATTTAGGATGGAAGAATCCCATGCACCGCTACAGACTAGGGACCGAATGGCTCGGCAGCAGTTCTGCAGAAAAGGACCTAGGGGTGACAGTGGACGAGAAGCCGGATATGAGTCAACAGTGTGCCCTTGTTGCCAAGAAGGCCAATGACATTTTGGCTGTATAAGTAGGGGCATTGCCAGCAGATTGAGGGATGTGATCGTTCCCCTCTATTCGACATTGGTGAAGCCTCATCTGGAGTACTGTGTCCAGTTTTGGGCCCCACACTACAAGAAGGATGTGGAAAAATTCGAAAGCATCCAGCAGAGGGCAACAAAAATGATTAGGGGACTGGAACACATGAGTTATGATGAGAGGCTGAGGGAACTGGGATTGTTTAGTCTGCGGAAAAGAAGAATGAGGGGGGATTTGATATCTGTTTTCAACTACCTAAAAGGGGGTTCCAAAGAGGATGGATCTAGACTGTTCTCAGTGGTAGCTGATGACAGAACAAGGAGTAATGGTCTCAAGTTGAAATGGGGGAGGTTTAGGTTGGATATTAGGAAAAACTTTTTCACTAGGAGGGTGGGGAAACACTGGAATGTGTTACCTAGGGAGGTGGTGGAATCTCCTTCCTTAGATATTTTTAAGGTCAGGCTTGACAAAGCTATGGCTGGGATAATTTAGTTGGGGATTGGTCCAGCTTTAAGCAGGGGGTTGGACTGGATGACCTCCTGAGGTCCCTTCCAACCCTGTTATTCTATGAAACTCCAGATTGGAAGTGAAATCCTAAAAGAATCTCAATGCAAGAGGGCAAGGGACTTATTGGTATCTGGCAGTAAGTTTCTGGCCTGACCAGTACTATGAACCCCAATTGACTAATGTCTCAAAAGGTGTCAGGTAAGTTGTCAATAGAAAGCTAATAACATACTGATCAATTATATTATTGTGTGGTGTATGTACAGAGGACAAATTCAAAATTACAAACATACTGGAACTTATGTTATCAAAGGGTGTCTGCTAGGTAGGGCTAAAGATCCTAGACAAAGGAATGTCACCTGGGAGGAAATCTCCAAGGTACATCAAGAGACAATGCAAATGCTAATTACATAGCAAGTAAACAGGACCATCAAGAAAGCAGTGGGAGGAGACTGCAGGAAACAGATCAATTTGAATTTTAGCAAACACTAGTGGGGCAAGAAACCAGCATGGAATTTCCTTTATCCTCAGACTCCACATTGCCTTCCTCACAGCTTGATCAAACTTAGTTTTGGGGGGAGGGATAATCATTCAAAAAATCAATTTCTAAGATTCCCTGGATTATAAAGAGAAGGATAAAGAACCGCAAGTGATCTTCCATCTCTAAGAAGACAAAGGAACCAAATATTTTGGACTTTGTGGAAAATCCTGACCAGAAGCATGGACAGCTATCTTGTTGGATGGTAGACTGGTAAGGAAACTACCTTGAAAAAAAAAGGCAGTAGCTTGTTTTGTAAAGTCTTAGATACTAGAAATTATATTTCATTTTTATTTGCTTATAACCATTTTTAACTCTATCCTTTGTACTTGAACTTACTTAAAATACAATCTCATTTTGTTAATAAACTTGTTTTACTTGTAATCTAAACCAACTCAGTGCTGTGTTTGATTTAAAGTGGGTGAAAACTCCATTTAAAGTGCCCAGCTGTTAGTCCTTGTATCCTGAAAGGAACAAACAAACCTTAATATCTCTCTGAATAGTCCAGGAGAGGGTTGGACATTTCAAAGCACAGCTTTTGGGACAATTGAGGACAAGGAAGTGCTGGGGTCATCTTGCCAGGTGTAACCAGAATGTGGCTGGAGAGTAACAAGCAGGCTGCTGGAAGCAGAATTACTGAGTCAGAGCTGGTTAACCCATAGACACACAATGTGTGCTGAGTGGTATTGTCCAGACAAGAGAACCACAGCAGCAGACCTTTTAAAGATATTTCGGGTTACAGATCGGGCAGTGACACAACTCCTTTCTAGCCTAAATTGCACCATAGAATGTGACAAGAAATATATCTACTCACTAGCCTATTGGTTAAACCAATCCAATGTGGCCATTTAGGACACCTGTGCATAAGCAAGAATGTTGCCAATTTTCATTTCTTCTTGATACTTGTAATGCCAATTATTAGGATTTGTCAAAGCCCCAGTATTCATCAGCACAAGTAGAGGGCTAATGCCTGTTTTCCCACATGCACAAAAACCATACCTCATCACCTCCATCCTCAGTCAGTATTGGGACCTCTCAATATTTCATTATCCACTGCTCTTCTTGGCATAAGGAGTTTTCATATTGATATTGTGCTCTAATGTATGGACAAAAGCTTGACTTAAAGATCCATTTACATATAACCCCAAAGTAATTAGTAAAGATTGTCCTGCAGAGTTTCATTCTATTGTTTGTTAGGTAGGAATTTAAAAACAAATCTTTTTGCATGTTGCAATTGCTTTGTTTTCTGTGAAATTACAAAAAAAAATTGCCTTCAAAATGATGATGGCATACCTAGCACTCAGAGAAGCTGGAAAATCCCAAGAGATTTGCTGTTTTCCATTCAGGTAAAAAATAAAATGTTAAATGAAGTTTAAACTAACTGACAGTAAGCCAGGGTCAGACAAAGTGCATATCATTTCAAGGTCAAAAGCCAGATGATTCTAGAAGACAGAAGCTCAGAGAGAAACTCGTTTTTATTGCAAAGCCTTGGAGTGTTGTTGTGTATTCTTTATAAGTTTTAATAAAGATGGTTCACTGGTGGGTACCTGGAGTAAAAACGTGCAGACATATCACTTTTCTTTCTTAAGAAATGTTTGCAGTATTCAGTGTTTAACATTTTTATGCCTTTGTGACTCTACATATCCTTGATTTCATCACTCCCTGGGTGCTGTAGCTTATTTTCCAAGTTAAACAAAGTCATTGGCAGAGGAACTACAAAGTGTTCTAATCTCCTGACCCCCACAATGACAGTTCAATATATTTTAGAACAACTAAAAATATGGAAGTGGAATTATGACACAAGCAGCCACTTCAAAAGAATGTTTTATAAATTTATTGCTTTACTGTGTAGTGCAAGTACTGTAGTTTTAAGAGAGCAAGGACATACATCTGGAAAATAAAACATAATGATTGTGGCTCACTGGAACTAAAAGATAAAAACATCTGTCACATACAATTGTACAGAAAATGTGAGATTATTGGTTTCTTAGGGATTTATTAATTTGATATATTTCAATTCTGACTTGCTATGAGAGGAGGGTGATGGTGGGGAAATTGCCACATAGCTGATGACTTGCAATCATTTTGTAAAGTGTTCTGATCTTATTTTTCACCTGCATCTAAAATTTACCCACTTAACTAGAAAGAGGTGCTCTCCACTCAGCAAGCAGTCTCTTGCAGTGACTGTAAGAGCCTATAGTCAGGCTTCAAATGTCACCACATTGCCATCTTACTGTGAATGGCTGAAATTTACTTCCCATTGTTACTGGTGCTGAAAATTGCTACTAGATTCCACAGTTCATAATGTATTGTCTAAAGTGAAAACATATCCAGGACTGAACTGACCTTTAAGAAAACTATACTTTCATCCTCAAAATACTGGACTATTGCAATATTTTATTTAAAAGGTTAGTTGGAAAAGGGTAAGGATTGTGTCTTCACATAATGCTGGGGGAACAAGTGTCTTCACATAATGCTGGGGTGTCAAAATATTAAAAAAAATACCTATTGATTACTCAGCTAACCAGGAGGTGTTTCAGGAAAGTTGTGTAGATGAGGATAATTTTGCTAATCTGGTCGAGAAGGAAGAAGATAATTATTTCTAATATGTATTATTCGTGTTGAGGCCCCATCTGAAATCAGGGCACTATTCTGCTAGAGGCTTTACATACTAAGAGTTCCCTGAACAGTTTATAATCTAAGGGTTTGTCTACACAGAAAGTTCCTGAGCTGTAGCAATGTGCTTGCAAGATGTTACTATGTGGCAAGCTGGTATAGATATGTAGACATGGCCTATATACACAAAGCAGACAAAAGGTGGGAGAAGGGAAGGATTCGTGCACACCTCCCCAGTTTTACAGATATGGAACTGAGGTACAAGGAGATTTAGTAACTTGACCATGGTCAGACAGAAAGTCTATAACAAACTCATAAATTAAACCCAAGTCTCCTGAGGTCTATTCAAGTGTCCTGACCACAGAATCATCCTTGTCCTCTGTGATGGTTGATTACTTGTGTAGCTAGAATAGTTTGCACCAGCCCTACAGTTAACAGAAGGAGCAAGAAAAGAACCTGATAGCAGAGTTGCCAATTTTAGGAGCGCTGACCACAAACAGGCTTTTCCCCATCTTTTATCAGAGGTAAGGACAAGTATTAAAGATATGATTAATCCTTTTTAAGGCTCAGAATGGAGAGGAATGCTTGCTGTATCTGATTAAGGAGGACAACAACTTCTCTCAGAATGACAGATAAATATGAGAGATCCATCGAAGACATGCATGACTGTTTTTAAACTTAGAAGAAGTAACAGAAGTAATGATCATATGTATGTGAAGTAAGATGAGTGTGTTAGAAGCACAGCATTGAGAAAACAGAATAGCATAAAGACTAGTAACCATAAGAAGGGTGAAAAAAGAGAGAAATAAATGGATTAATGGATTAATTAACTGTTCAATAAGTTTTGCATCCTACGTGTCTCTTAAGGAGGCTGGCCAGAAAACAAGAATTCCCTTTCGAAAAAAAAAGGTGAAATTTTGGCATTTGGATTTGTTCCTTATCAACATGAAACTTTTCAAGAACAGAGAGCAGCATACCCTAAAATAACCAATAGCTTTCTGGTTAGGACACTCACCTGGTATATGGGAGACCCACATTCAGCTGTCTCCTCCGCATCATTTGGAGCAAGGGCTTGGACCTGTTTCCACGACTCATGTGAGTGACCTAACCACCAGGCTATTGACTCTCCTTCAGTGGTGCCTTCTGTCTCTCTCTGTCTCTTTGGTTTTGACCAAAATTCTATTGTGGACCCGAGAAATTTTTTCCTGACTAAAGATTATTCAAAACTAATACATATCCATTAAAAAGTCTCAGCTTTGATGAATCTGACAAAAATTTAGTTGAAAAATTCATGACTAGCTCTACTCTCTTGATCGCTAAGTAACTAAGTAAACTCTAATTATTCATGACTGAACACTGGTGACATTATAGCAGAATTTTTGGAAGCTATCTCAATCCCTCACTACCTTCACACACTCAGCAGCTAGCCTCCCAAAAATCTGCCACACACCATCTATCTCTTTGCTGGTAGTCTCCTACAACAATGACCCATCACTATTCTTTTCATGATATCTCTTTCAAGGTTATTTCCATCTCTACGTCTGATGTGACCAAAGTACATATGTTTACGCCTCTTGATTTCCAAGAATAGAGTCTGCTTCTCTCCAATAATATTTCTAACATCAGTGTTTGTCACCTTTTCTGTCCAGGAGATATGCAAGAGTCTTTTCATGCAACACATCCAAAAGGCTTCAATTTTCTTCTTGTCAGCTGCATTAGTTGTCTAGAATTCATATCCGTAAGTCATGATGGGGGAAAAAAAAAGCTTTTTACCAGTTGATCTTTTATACATTTCAAGATACCATGTTTTTTTTTCACAATTTTATAAGGGGACCATGGCTAAGTGTGCAATCCCTAATCTTCTTAATCTTCTTCTGATTTTTTTAGAGCAGCCTCCTTGGCTGGATATGTATGATCCCAGATAAGAAAATTACTTTACCACCTCCTAGAGCTTGACCATTAATCACAGTGTTTGCTTGCATCATGTTATCGTTGATCATGTCAACATATGCTCATCTATTAACTTGGAGCTAATAGAAGAGAAATAGAAGTAACAGAAGACTTCATTGTGTATTTTGTAGATATGATTCCTTAGAAAACTCTGTATGAACAGAAGAGTGATAAATTTTTCAGGGTCAGCATTCATGAATATTAATAAGCTGCACTACTTTCCTGGAGACTGATGATGTCATAAGAAAAAATGCAGTTGATTAGCCTAAGTGCAATTTTCCAACTAATAATTAAATGGAATTTTTTCCTAGTCATTTACACCTGTTCAGAGTGGGTATTTCTCAATTTTGCTGAAATTTTTGAATTTCAACTTAGAAAATCATGAAATGTTCTGTTTCAGTTCCACAGTTAATCTCTGCTTTTGACTGAGCAACCACAGTGACTCATAGGAGTTGTATGCCAAACTGCCTAACAGGACTAGATCTCCCATGATGCACTTGTGGTCACAGGACTCCCATGGTACACCACAGTGCCTCAAGTGAATAGGTACCATTGTACATTATGGGAGATGTAATCTGCCTGGGGAGTCTGTCACATAGGGGAGAATGGGGGCAATATTAAAATCAATAAGCCTTCTTGCATGCTTAACGCTGAGAACAAGCATAAGTGTTTACAGGATTGAACCCTTAATAATTCCTCTGTCTTCTAATGGAAAAACCGTTCATATATTTGCAACCTGTTATGTCTTCCAAACACATATGTAGTCATCATTTATAAACGCTATACATATTTACTAGTAGTTCTTGTAGGGCCTTAATCCACAACCATTACTCACATTATTCAGCATTTACTCATTAACCAATGTGAAGGTTGCACAATCGGGCACTACGTCTTTCCCAATCCCTCTCACTGCAAAACATTTGTTTTTTTACTGTTGTTCTTTGCTTATACATATGATATGCTGTGATTAGAATGCCACACTTGAACAAACCAATATAGTGACTGAGGATTTAAAATGTCAGGATTCAAGAAAGAGATAGCCAGGAAAAAAAAAAAGCAGGAGCATTCAGCGGTATTGTTGAGGGATGAAATGTATTCTGCTAGGATAAATGGCATAAATACTTTGGCTGCCACTGGAATGAGTTTAGATAGAAATTTGGATAATAAAAGTAGCCAGGTAATTCACTGATGTAGCAACAGATCTCTTGGATAGTTAGAAATAGCAGATAAGCCAATATTCTTCCAGATAAGACAGGCCTGAAAGAGCTTGGCTTGAAGCTTTATCATGGGGATTTTAATTACCCTGATATGGATTTGGATAACAACTATGCAAAAAAACAGGAAAGAGGTTCTTCTAGAAGGAGTCTAGAATTGCTTTTTTTTTTAAACAGCAAGTTTGCTAAACAGCCTGCATAGTTAGAGGCAATTCTAGTCCAATGATTTGAGATAAGCATAATAAATATGGTTGATGATAAGGAGCATGCAGTATCCAGTGAATACAAAATCATTAGGTTTGAAATAATGATGAGGTTTTGTACCAGAAAAATAAGCATAAAATGTTTGATTTCAGAAAAGCTGATTTTGAAACACTCAGAGGAATTTTGACTGGAATTCCGTAACACTTAGGAAATTTACTGATGACATTGAAGCAGCTAAAGAAACTGTATAGGACCAGGTTGTAGTAGGAAACAACCACTAGCAAGGAGTAAAAGAAACTGGGGGGAATTTCAGCTTAGTTTCCTTTTGTGGTACAGCTCTTCCCATGTGTCCTCTTGTGGCATAAGTTCCTTCAGGGTATGATCACTCAGTACAGGAAATTACACCAACCCTTCCCACTAGCTCACACACCATCTTTAATATCCACACTAAACGTGGCTTAAGAAATTAATTGTTTTGAAAACACATCAACAAATAACTTGAGTGCCTTCACATTTGCTGTAGATATATGAAGAAGAAAACTGACATCACTAAGGCTACATCTACACTACACCCCAGCATTGGCGGCATGCAGCACAGGTGTAGTTACACTGCAGTGAGAAACAAGCTGTGTAAACACTGTAGTGTGTAGCTATGTATGTAGAGAAAGAATTGGGCAGCGGTGAAAGGTTTCAACAGCTTTCCACTGCTGGAATTTTCCCCTACTGTAGGGAAGGGATCCAGCAACAGGGAGCTGCTGGAGCCTTTCCCCCCTGCCAGAGACTTTCCCTGCAGTGGGGAAAAGGTCCAGCAGTGGGAGCTGGCAGATCCTTTCTCTACTGCCTCTCCCCAATGGAAGCTTTCTCCACTGCCAGAGTCATTTCCTGCTGCAGAAAAAAGATCCATCAGCAGGACACTATGCTGCTAAACATAGCAGAGTAGAGACATGGCACGGGCAAGTATGGAACTGTGTAGGGCACGTACTTGTTTAGATACTCAGACTCTTTAGGCATGTCTTTACTCACCTAAGCCATGGGGTTCATGGTCTACACTGCTATTTAGAGCTGTGTTGGGGGGGCTATATGAGTATGTACGCTATACACCACCAAAAGAAGTGTGCAGTGTAGACGTACCCTAAAAGTAATAGGTCCAAATCTGTTCTTAATTATGACAGTGCAATACTGCTGAAGTTAAAGTGCCTTGTGAGCTAAATCAGCCCTCATCTGAAACATGGCATTTTACCAGTGTAAGTGAGGACAGACTTTGGCTGCAGAAATGTATCCAAGTCAGAAAAAAATTATAAATAGCTTTAAGGTGCTCGACTGGCTTGTTCTTGCTCACATGCTCAGGGTCTAATTGATCGCCATATGTAGGATCAGAAAGACAAGGAACCCTGGTGGGCCAGTCTTATCACAAAAGGGAAAATACTATCAAGAGTGAAAGGACTCTAACCAAAAATCACCCTATTCCTAAAACCTCACAACTTCCTTAATGCTATAATACACCAAGACCTCACACAACTTCCTTAATGCTATAATACACCAAGACCTCATTGATCTAATCTAGTGGTTCTCAGCTCTGGTCCATCGCTTGTCTCCTTCTGGTTCCCTCATTTTCAACCTTTGAGTTCACTCCTGTTCCTGTTTCCCCTCCACCCCCTTAGTTTCTCCATGTACTCACTTGTGGCCTGAGCTTATCAGTTCCTCTTCTTAGTTGAAGTGAGCAGGCCTAGATCTGTAAATAGTATAGCTTTCTTAAGCTATTGCCTCATAGCTATTCCACCCCAGGAGCATACTAGAGACCAGCCATTCATAATTGTATTCCTCACTTCCTTGTTCTGGGAGACGATTAAGTTACTGTGTCTTTTCACAGAACAATTTATTCCTGTTCTGCACATGGCTAGTTACCCTGGACACATCTTCTAGCACTTCCAGCATGTATCTGAATCCTCCCTGCTCACTTGTTTGGAGAAGAGAATGGAAAATAAGCAGGGTGGGCCCTAGACCAAATGGTGCCCTAGGCGAGGAGCATCTTCGGCGCCTCCCTCCTCCATTTGTTAAACTTTTATCTTATTTTTATTGTATTTCTACTCCATTTCATGACTTTGATGCATGATTTGAATGCATGATTTATCCCTGTCATGTAAGATTATAAATTTGCCTGATAGGGTCTGTAAATCTGTATTTATTCATGCCATATGTAAACAAATAATAAAATCTGACTCCTCTAAGCCTATAGAAACATTTTAATTTTAAGAATAACTGAAACATATTAATAAATTGAACTATGCACCAACATTGGGTGGACCAGTATTAAATAGTGTTACAGTAGGTGACAGCCTTAGAATGTTAACCCTAGTCCTTTCGTTCTAAAGGTCACTTTTCTCGCATTTGAAATCAGTGATCTGGCTTTGCACCTCGTGTCAGATGCTTGCCTCACCTTTACTGGACTGCGCCAGTTCCATCAGGGCATCATAAACCTCACTCACTTGGTACCTCGCTGGCCTTACTCTGTCAATGCGGCTCTCCCAGCAAGTGTCACATAGCAGCTTCACAGTCAGATTTGTAATATTGTCTGTGAGGATCTTCCACCTGATAGTTGATGCTGAAAACAGGATGCATCTCCTTTGCAGTACTCCGAAGGGAGCTACCGAATCTAAAGAAGATGACGCTGCATCTGACAAAGCCAGGCTGAGGGAATGGCAGCCACAAGGCATGAAGAAAGCTCTTGGATTCAGAGCAAGGATCCTTGCCTGGACGCCACTGTTTCTTCCCTTCATGTTCGCGTCATTGTCATAGCCTTGGCTGAAGCTTTATTTTATTCTAATTCAAAACATCCATAAACAGTTCTGTTAGGCCTTTTCCACTAGAGTCATCCACAGACAGGAAACAGATAAAGTGTTCCTTTACTTGGATACAGCCATCCTCATGAACAAATCTTAGTGTAAATGACATCTTTTCACTGTGACTAATGTTGGGAGTGCCATTCATTATTATGGCTTATTGCTTCACTTTGCCAAGCTTCATCAATATGTTATCAAGCACCTTCCTTGCCATAAGGTCAGTCAATTTGTTTTGAATTGTTTTACTGCAGTAAAGGTCCATAGCTTCTTTATGAACTCCTTGACATAGATGGTCACACATGACATCATAATATTCCCCAGGGAACTCTACCAAGCCAAGGAAATTACCAATATGTTCAGTGAACAACTTATCCGATGAGCCCCAGAAAGCCAAATTATTGTTTGCAAGGAAGAGGATAATTGAGATCAGATGCTTGAGCATGTTTCTCCAATGCTGGTTTTCTACAATAATAATATACTGGTTTTCTGCATCTATGCATTTATTCAGCTTGAGTCTGGAATTGACCTCCATCCATTTGGAGTAGGCCATAAAATGGCTGCGTGACTTTTCATGTTGCTTCAGAGAAACAGCTAAGTTATGCCAGTAATTGTACCTGGAAAGAGCAAGCAACAATTGGCACTCTCGTAAAATATATTGCAACAAAAACAGAACACTTTGTCAGCCGATAGCCAACACTGATTCAGTTTCTCACCATTTTTGAGCACTCTTGACTTTGAGCAGCGTGACTTTGAGAAGTGTCACTTCTGCTCCCTTACTGGAATGCACATTTGCCCGGCCCATTCAAAATTGTATGATCAATATCAGCAGAGTTTAGGATCGCCGACATAAAGCAAGATCTGATGTACTGATTTGTAGTGTACAATTTTTCTCACAGCTGTTTCTGTCATCATGTGAGGCTGATTCTTCTTTATCATTTCTCTCCTTTTTTGTGTAAACCAGATTTTTCTTTGTCATTACTCTTCTTTTCATGTGAGCCACATTCTTCTTTATCATCTGTCTTCTTTATGCTCCTAGGAAAACTGGATGATTCTCCATCACTTTCCTCACATTTCCATTCCTTAGCTTCAGGTAAAGCTGCTAATTCCTTAGTAATTGGACTTCCATCATTTAAGCTTCATTCCTCAATTTCTCCTGCACTGGGACAATCACTACTGCCTAAAGCCCAGTCTATGTTGTTCTATTCCAGATATTTTCCCACCACATTTGCTGCTAGTTGCAAATTAGATTGCAATTGAGCTTTTCACTTCCTATACTGAGCTTCTGAAGGCTTCTTTGTGGGCATCTTTCATTAGTAGATAAAACAGATATTAGTAGGGAGAGCAAAAGTCTATGTTCCGCAATCTTAGAAAGTCATCAAACAGCACATGTTAAGCATGGCAAAAGAAGTAACAATATTTCTTTTATATTATTATATATTATTTATATTATATTATATTATAATATTATATATTATCTATATTATTATTGATGGCATCTAATTAAATATATCCTTTATTAGTTACTTACACTCTTAAAACACAAGTACACTTTCACAATTACACAATAAAATAAGGTTCACAATATCACAGCTGGGCCTTCTCTTCACTTCAGTTCATGACTGACTGACTGACTGGTAATACCCCGCTCCTTGTATATCCAGAAGGGTCTGGCTGACAACATTCTAGGAGGTTCGAGGAAAATATAGTTCTCAGAAAGTCTGGAAAGTTCCATGACAGTCTATAAAGGTCCAGAACATTCTAGGAGGTTAGTGAAAAATGAATCCATATACAGAATACCTGAAACATTTTACTTCACACATTCTATTTTCCCTTTTGTCACTAACAACAAAAACAGCACTCCAAACCCAGCACCCCCCAAGCTCTGCACCCCAAGCAGTCCAGGTCTACTGCCCCTAAATCCAGTCCTTCAGACAAGTAACCTGATCTCTTCTTCTTATGCCCACAGTCACAGACATTTTTCTCCTGCACAGCAGAGTAAGGCTGTGACATTCTAGCCCTAAATTCAGTTGTAAAGGTCTGAAACTTTTGTTTCAGTGTGGTTGGGTGGACATTTCAATTCAGGGTTTAGGATTAGGCCCATCTCTATTTTCAATATTTCTCTCCTAATTCTCGTAGCCTTTGGAAATAATGATTTAGATTTGGGCACCAGGTATCCACTGATTGAAGTCTGCCCGGCTTGATAGTTGCAGTGGTGCAAGACATTTCACCCAGGGAGAAGGTACAGTGCATTCAAAAGTGGAGCATGGCTGGAGAGGCTGGGGGATGTGTCAGTAAAGAGCATCCTATTAGTACCCCTTACCTGTGGTCCTCTTATAGAATCCAAGATGCAATTGAAGTATGGTCCAACTCAGTATCGGCGCTAAGGGACAGCGGTAATGAAAACATATTGTCTGCCATTCTAAAGCAACTGGGAAGTGCAACTGGCCATCCATTCAACAAGAAGTTGTTAAATTTGCTTACAGTGACTAATGTGCTTACAGTAATATATATTCATACAACTTCTTCTTCTGAGCATATGCACAACATGCCTCAGGAGTCACATGACCACGATTCATCACCAAATTTTGTCCACTAGTTGAATCATTAGCTTTCCTGGCCCAGGGCGGGTAATGACAGGGAGTGCAATGTGAATGCTGATCCATGTTCCCCATTCGTATAACTGCTGCTGCTAACCACCAGCAGATTCTACTTCTTCCTGGAAGAGCAGCTTTTGGAATATGTGATGTACATACATAGGTTTATAAAAAATCATTCTGTTTAACCACTGTGTCAAGGAAACTTTGCTGCTTCTGTTCAATGTCAAATACTTTACTCCTTCTCCCACATTTGCCTGAATTAAACAAGTAGCCTTTAATAAAACATTCATAAACTCTGAAAATATCATAGGAGGAAATAATTGTACTGTCCAAGCCAGATACCTGTTTTAAAGTGTTAGAATGGGGACAGGTTATATATAGAGACAGCTGAAAGGAAATGCATTTGTAATGCTAGAAGATGACAATTCTGAATTAAAATATTGTAAAAAGCCCTTCCTGTGCTTTAAAAGCTTGCATTAAATATATCATGATTTTAACATTTAATCTTCCAAAGTTATATAAAAACTTACAGGCTTTCACATTTCGCAGTCTTGAGAAAACCCATTTGCATATTTCCATTTGTCACTTGTTCACTCCTGAGGATTGGCGCTAGTTTCATTCTTACTATTTTAAATACTGCAACACTCCCAATTAACAGTGAAAGAGCAACAGCTTATTCCGAGCTAATACTATTTGTCATGAGTCTTGATATTTAAAGTGTCTTAAGACACTGAGCTCCTCAAACACAATTATATTTACAATATAAAGCTTATTCACAAGCAAACTCAAAGAGAAGTACATAGAGAGCTTTTATCTGAAAAAATAAGATTTTAAGCCGGCTGTCTGTATCCCTACTGTAATCTCAGCTTTGTTGTCTCTTTTCTACAAGTCCTTTGCAAACACCAAGCATCTCTCATTCCCTCTTTCCAACTCTTTCGGCCACTCTTCCATTTGGTTTTATGTCAATCAGTGTCATGGGCTCAAGTACCACAGTTTCAAAGAATCATATAAATTAGAGAAGAGGAAGACCCAGCTAGGCTGTCTGTCCCAGTTCTCTGCTAGTGCAAGATTTTTTCCCTATAGCACATTCTAAAGTGTGCCGTTCAGTCTAGTTTAAATGACTCAGGTGATGGGGCTCCCAGCACTTCCTTAGGGAAGTGATTTCACAAGCTAATACGTTTTCCTGTTAGAAAATCTTCTTTTGAATGATTTCTTCCATTACTTCTCTGTTACCAACCAAAACACATCTGTGAAACTCATTTTGACTAATAGAACACATGGTTTGAGGCTACATTGTAGAGAGGTATCCCTGAATGGATTGCCTGGCTAAAGGAAGCTCTGCTGCATGGCGCTTGGTAGGTCTGTGTTGCAAGCCACATGGCATGGACACCTCCAGAATGGAAAGATACACAACCACATTTGTGGCAGCAGCCCCTTGAAGAGTTCTTTATTGAAAATCACCACCTTCTTTGCAGTTGGAGGCTTGTATATAATTGCAAGGCTGGATGGGTGGAGTCTGCCACCCAAAACTCACTACGCCATACCTTATCAGGATATTCAGCACGTGTTCAAAAATGATTAATCATAACCACAAGCATATACAATGACTTATGTCTTACGCCATTAAAAGTAAATTCAGAAGATCCACTGAAGGCAAGTAAGCTGCTAGACTTTTCAATCCATAGCAGGAGCAACAGGCAAGAAAATAGAAACACTAGTATAATCAGAGATGTCTCACTCAAGGATGCAACTGTCCAGACCAACAATAATGCTGCTAGGAAGAGCTGATTCCACCTCTGATAAAAAAAAAGAGAGAGAGAGAAACCCAGCAAATAGAATGAAAACCAAGCTTCACAGCCAAGACATCCACTGAAGCCCATATTAAATTCATAAAATCAATTAAATAAACTAGTTTTGTTACACCTGCTGCAATAAGAAAAGAGACAAGACTCCTAGGAAATGCCTACACTTCAGTTAAACACCCATGGGTGGCACACAAGGCTCAGGAGCTGTTTAATTTTGGCATAGACATTTGGGCTCAGGCTGGAGCCTTGGCTCTGGGACTCTGTGCAGGGAGGAAAGTCCCTGAACCCAGGCTCCACTTGTACAGGGAGATTTTGGCAAACCAGTAAAGTGCCTGAAACCACTTTTCTTAAACTTAATAAACTATTGCTTATTGCTAAAAGCAGCAAAGTCAGCAGGCCATAAATTGGCCATGCAGCAGCCTTAGCTTAACCAAGGCAGGATGGGAGGGGGATTTGGGTGCCACAGAAAGGGTAGCTTGACCCCATGTCTTTCCTGATAAGAATTGTGCTGAAGTTGCTGATACATGCATTTTAGAAGAGCAGGATATTCCCTCAGGAATGTGTCTACCAGGGCCTGAAGGGGTGCAAATTCTGGGGGGAAAAACCACCTGGTTAACCATAATCAGAAGGAAACCTTTTGCTTGACCAATGAAACTGCTTGCTTAACAAGTTTTCTTTAAGTAACGTGTCATTGTATTACTAATGTATAAATAAGGGGGAAAAGTTCGAGGTAGTGGGACTCTCCCTCTGGATACATCTTGTGTTCCCTACTGGCAGATGGAAGATTTGGCCACCAGAAGGCTGCCATTTTGCCACTTGAGAGCCACACTCAGCTTTGGTAATTATCAAGGGTTGGGTTTTTTTTTACTAATCTGTTGCGGATGAGTGTAAGTGCTTGAGACTAAGTAAAGTTTAGCTTTAAGTGAAAGCACTCTTGTGTTGTCCTGTTTGTGCCAGTCATCTATCGATTGGACAGCCGTGTCTCCCCTGATTTATTTCCTGATAGCACCTCGCACAGAGTAAAAGTTACCAAGAGCTTTGGGTTGAAAGAAGCCTGGGTAACATCACTCAGAGCCCGAACATCTACTCTTCAGTTAAACAGTCCTGTAGCCTGGAACCCACGAGACCAAGTCAGCTGACTCAGGCCAGCTGTGGGAGTTTAATTGCATTGTAGACACATCCATAGAAATAAGACTGGGAATCCTTGTGGCAGTTTTATAAAGAAGGGATTAAGCAAGCAGCCCTGTCTGGCAGCCTCAGCTTAAAATATCTCCAACCATTATTAAAAAGCTTTTGATAAAAATTTGGTAACACCTCAAAACTAAAGCATGCATAGTCCAACAAAAAAAGTTCCCAATCAAAATGCAAATGCCCTACCAGCTAAAGAAAAGCAAAGGCCAGTTGCTTCCAGTTTACTCATCCACAAACAGCAGCTGCGGCAGAGACTGTAACCAAAAAAGCCGCAACTCTGCTCAAAACATCAATGAGACCTTGATCCCCTTCCACAACTGGCAGATATAAAATACTGTGCCTCAGCCAATGACGCCATCCTAGAAAATGTCAAAAGAAAGCTTCCTGCAGATCCCATTGGCTGGGAACAGTGAACCGTGGCCACTGGGAGCCGTCAACATAAACAAAATGTCTCATGGCCTGCCAGCAGATTACCCTGATGGGCCGCGTGTCGAAGGTTGCCAACTCCTGTTGTAGGGAGGGTGAGGTCCAGTCATGATGTCATTTCCCCCTTTTATATCTTCTTCCATCTTGCTGGACAGCTGTTTTACTGTGACCTGGGTCAAACAGTTCCCATTGTGTAGTGCTATCTCTGAGAGGTTTCTATTGTGCACAATTCCTGGGGTAATCCTTGTGCTTGTGTGCATTACTTCAGTAAGCCATTAACATTGGCCTCTTTATTGTTGTACCTGAAAGGCTGCTTGTGGGTGTTCTCAACCTCACAACATATTTCAGTAGCACATACATAGCCAAACTTCATAACTTCATATACAATGATAGCACATAAAATCGAATGAGATATTAATGTCTAGTAAATCAAGTCTTTTAGAATGATACCCCACATGGCATACTTTGTACAAAACATATCATAATTATATGGCAGTGGTGAATATGGGGTGTAGTGTCACAGGTCCAAAACAATACATTTGAGCCACAAGACAGAGGAAATTAAATTATTAATGAGTAACATTGACTCTCAAAAGGAGTCGTCACTTCCACCTTTGCAACCTCACCTCCAACTTTTCCATAACTTCCTTACAATTCTGACCCAAAATATCATCTGGTCCCAACATAATTCCCAATGCTTTAAAGCCAGTTCAGCTCCATGATAGCCACCTGGAAAAGTTAGAAGGCAGGAGACCACTCAAGCCCCTCAAGTCACTGTTCCCTCAATTATGTGAGCTGAAGAAGCCTTTTCAAAAGAATGCTGACATTCAGTCAAAGCCTGGACCTCACAATCAGGAACAATAAACACAGTTACCTCAGCATGTAGAGACTTTCACACTGGTACAAGCTAGAACAAGCACAGAGGCCAGAAAGGTGCTTTTGCAACATGCATAACAAAGGTTCTGTAGAGTATGCATAACCAAGACAGGGAACAACTCTGCCTAATTCCCCTACAGACTGGAAGGGTGGTGTTCAAAATCCCATTCACCTTAAATAGACTATATATATATATATATATATTGTTAGAGACTGAAGGTGGATGAGGTAATATATTTTATTGGACAAACGTATGTTAGTAAGAGAGACAAGATTTCAAGCCAGAGAGAGCCATTGACCTTAAGACAACCTCTGTGTGGCTCCAAAGCTTGTCTCTCTCACCAACACAAGTTGGTCCAATACAAGTAGGAGCACTGCCAGCAGATCAAGGGAAGTGATTATTCCCCTCTATTTGGCACTGGTGACGTCACACCTGGAATACTGCATCCAATTTTGGGCCCCCCACTACAGAAAGGATGTGGACAAATTCGAGAGAGTCCAATGGAGGGCAACAAAAATTATTAGGGGGCTGGGGCACTAGGAGGGTGGTGAAGAACTGGAATAGGTTACCGAGGGACGTGGTGGAACCTCCATCCTTAGAAGTTTTTAAGGCCTGGCTTGATAAAGCCCTGGCTGGGATGATTTAGTTGGGGTTGATCCTGGTTTGAGCAGGGGGTTGGGACCTCCTGAGGTCTCTTCCAACTCTAATCTTCTATGATTCTTCTAAGATATTACCTCATCTACCTTGTCTCTCTAATGTCCTGGGACTGACCTGGCTACATATATATACATATATATGTGGTTATAGACTAACTGAATTCAGGAGACAAGCATGGACCCCAAAACAAAAATCCACAATCTACATGATCAAAATCCTTTGCTTGATCAACCCAATGTGCAAATCAAACATTTTTGAGGCTGCGATCACAACCTGCAATAGAAAAAGTTTATCAAAAATGGACCTTTTGGGGACTCAATAGGTCAGATCGGGACGCATGGCTGAACCAATCACAGTTTCCAGTCTATTTGCTAAGGTCTTTGAAAAATGCTTATGCTTGAAGAAAAGCAGGGGTCTCCCTTCTTAGGCAATGGGTAAGAACAGCCCTATGACAACTGAGTGGCTATATATAGTTTCTTATGCTCTCCTGAAAAATCTGGAGCAAGTTAGGCCGAACAAAGACCTTATAAAACACAACAGGCAAACTGTCAATACCAGGTGCCTTGCCTGGAGCAAAGCCATTTAAGGCAGAAGTCAATTCTGAGAATGTCAACTCATGTTCAAGTCTTTCCACATCCAACGTTGAGATCCTAGGAAGATTCTCAAGTAGCCATTGAGTCTCAGGTGGACACAAAGGCTCTGTGCCATAAAGGTATGAGAAAAAAAATCACAGCAAAGTTCCTAATTCCAACAAGATGTGAAAGCACTCGGCCCAATGATATCTTGAATTGATCAACCATCTTCCACTCTGACTGTTTCTGAGTAGGTGCATCCATTACAGCAAAGCCCTGAAATCAGGCCCTAACGTGCAGCCTGAACTCAACTATCAAAGAGGTCCTGCAAGAGCTGATTTTTATATACAAAGTTCTCATGGAATCCAGCATCATTACTCCCACTTGTACAATAAGAATAAAAAGTAACACAAAGCTTATTGTCTGTCTTTGGTATATTTTAGAAAATTTCCAAATATCCCAAGCAAAAAAATATATAAGCTAATGAAACTATTTCAGAAGCAGAAGTTACAAGGGTATGAAACTAAAGACGATCTTTCTATCTGTGGCAGAAGTCCTAACTCACCCTTTGTCATGGTTTCTGGAACACAGACATAACATTAAAGCAAAATGCATATTTACACCTTCCCTTCTGAAAAGGGAGAGGTTGGAGATCCCCAGGATCAGCATGGAAAAGAAGCCCTAGTCTCATACAGGGACTGACCCCTCCCAGTTTCCATGGCAACTTATTTAACATCCTGACCTCAGGATGATTTTGCTCCTGATGATTGCTACTACCCAAATATGAGGAGGCTCTGTCATTGACAGTATGGTTCCTGCTGTCGGTACTGTCACCAGGGAAGAGACGAGTGTCCATATTCTTCAAGCTGCTTATGTGGGTGGACCTCTGGGCCCGTGTAGTTTCCTGTTGAAGTTAGTGTACCTCTGACTGGGTGCAAGGGTCCACTAATGTGGAGCAGCTTGCAAAATCAGTTCCTAGAGCAGCAGCGCCCAGGGAATAACTCCTTTATGAGAATAGGATAGATAACCTGACTAAGCACATTTGTGTGAGATAGGTTTGCACTACCTTCTATTTGCACAGAATTTGTTTATATTTAGACATCCCTATATTGTTGCTATGAGGATGATTGGAGAATAACACAGTTTGATCTGCTACAAAGTGAAAAGCAGTGTCCTCAGAGTGTTTTCAGGACTTTGTGCCATGTATAAGCCATTGGTATAACATTTCCCTTTACACAGTGTTAGAATTTTGTAAGTGAACCTTGAAAGCTAATCCCAAACAAGTGAAGTAAACAAATAACAAAGATCAATGTCATAAAATATCATTTTATTTTAATTGAATAATGTCAGCAAAATATTATCCCTTAGCTATCTTTCATGTTTACAGCAAAATTCCCTTTTAATGTGTCTTATCTGATTGCTTTTATGTTTGCTTTTATTGCACATATCTCTTTGGTCTCTAATCAGTTATAATTATGATGTTTTCAACATGTTTTATGTTTCCAAAACTGCTATGCTCTATCAGATTTGGTATTAATACTGTCAACATCATGCCTTTCATGTTCTTTCATTCTGATTCTAGTGCCCTTTTTTGTTATACTTGTTTATTGAATCTAATATTAACAATTAAGTGCTTTTTTCAAAGAAAATGGACCATCAGATGTCAAACATTCTGGTATTTTATAATTTATTTAAATTATATAAGACATATTTTCCCAGATGTGCGTGGAAAGCACCTAATTTATATAGGGAGGTTTTTTTCTCTGTTCTCTATTACTGATCTTTGCTGGCCACATAAATGTAAGTATATACATAAGGATTTATGTAAGGAGAGATCAATACCTTTAAATCCAGTTATCTTCTCTCTTTTTTTTGTTTGTTTGGATTTAGTTGCTGTGGATCATTCTGATGCTCAGGTGAAGGATGTCTTGGTCATGTTTAGACTCTAGAATGTTTTTTGAATTGGAGTTAAAAGCAGGATTGCCCAGAGCTCTGTTTCTGCTGGTTGTTTTTTTTCCCCTCTGTCTTTGACAAGCTCAGTGCTTCAGGAGAAGAGTGGGTAGAATGTCACAAAGAATTTGCTAGTTAAGTTTGGGTAATGTTATATGCTCCCCCCTTAAATTATGAGCCTAGATGCCATGGTGATGAGTACCCTGTAACTGCTAATAAATAATAATACTAATAATAATTAATAATAAATATATGCAACAAAACATGAAACATTTTATATTATTTCAAGATTTTATCTGATGGTAAATTTTGAAGCTGGTGTTGTGTTTGGAGTCAATTTGACATTAGTTTAAAATGCCTTGTACTTGCATGCTACAGAATTGCAAACCATGCTTATAATTTATACTTCTGCAACTCTATTGTTTTCAAGGGAGCTGCCCAGATGTGACTGAGGAAAGAATTTGATTCATAGGATAGGAAAAAAAAACCTGGAGTTATTCACATACTGAGACTAGTGCTAAGTGAACCTTTCAAAAAGAGAGGTTAAGAGAGTACACCTCAGTAGAATGAAATGAATTGAATTCTGGGCTGATTCAGCAAGCCTTCATCATGAAAACCACCACCAATTCCCACAGCAACATGTTTCAGTGATTCTTATATTAATGAATACAAAGGACTTATATAATATCCAGTTTTCTTTCCAGGATCGTAAAGTCTAGGATCCTGCTGGCAGAAGTAACAAGGAGTGTACTGCATTCCTTATTTACAATTACAGACACATGCCTACACAGATACACACTAATTAATTAATTCCCTTTCCCCCATGAGTGAGGGAAGTGAACACCAGGCCATATTTTCATAACCCAAGACCAAGGAAGCTTCTCCCACAGTGCAGAAATAATATATGATGTAAATCATTAGTAAATGGCAAGGAGTGGGATTTGTGGCACAGGATGACACAGGTCAATAGCAGAGTAATAAAAGCCTTTAGTTGCTTTGGTTTAGTACATATTGGCCTTGGTAATTATGCATTTGTGTTGTTTTGTATCAGTTTTTCATATTGATAAGTTAAGTTGGCCTGAAACATGTTCATTGCATTGCATTGTATTGTATTGTATTGTATCTTTTTTTATGAAGCCACCAGCTGCCAGGATTCTCACTTTTGGGTTTTTTTGTGAAACTGGAGGAACTCTCTCAGTTTTGAACCCAAGTCCATTGTTCACAAAGAGCCAACTCATGCTTTCTACTGGCCTATCGAGATTTTTTTTTTCATTTTTCTGGCAATTCTGAAAAATAAAAGAAATTAAAAATGGTTTGGTTTCAGGTCAAACTGAAAAGCAACTTTTTCAATATTTTTGTCAAGCTGAAAAGCCATAAAAATTCAAGTTGGGTCAAAAGGAAATGTTTCATTTAAACCCAATTTGAAATTTTGCATTTTGATTTTGTGTATTTTGACAAAAGGAAAGGAAGGCAAGATTTGCAAAACAACAGAGGGCAGGAAAGGAGGGCCTTCCTCATCATCTTTAGCTCTGTGAGATGTTGGAGACTCAAGTTCAATTCCCTCTTCTGCCTTTTGTAGAGAAGGAATGTGAAGAATGTGGGTCTCCCAAATTGCAGGAAGGTGCCCTAGGATTATGAGATATTCTGGAATGGTTTCTTTCAGTGTCTCCTCCTGAAGCTGTGCTACCTTGTATAAATACTTAAAGAGTCATTGGAGCAGGGACTTGAATTTGGGACTCCCACATCTTAGGTGAGTGTTCTGACCAACCACCTGTCTAAAAGTCATTCCCACTTTCTGTCCCTGGACCCATGACTAATAATTTTCATTATGGATAGCTATGAATTGCCACTATGGATGACAATGCAATTCAGCAATGTTGACATGAATTTGTGAATAGTTTCAATTTGACAGAACTCCATTTTTCAGTGAATAAATTGTTCACTGAAAAAAAAAAATCACTCAGCTCTTCTGACCATCACATACCATCACCGTCAGATGTAAATACTGACCACAAAACATTCTGATCAGCTCTTTCTTGGCCAAGGATGGTTGAAGAGCTCACTTTCACAATTTCTTTGTGTCTCTCCAGCTCTTCCACCTGATCCTTGTGTGTATCCGTTAGCCTACCTTGCAATCAGTCCAGTCAGTTCCCTCAATTGTGAAGCTTTTACCTTTAAAGTTCCAGTGCATTTTTGTAGCATTTTGGCAGTTGTTTCTGAGTGTTTCAAAGCCTTCTGTATCCTCCATCTCAGCATCTACTGCAGCATCTGAACTGGTGTTTATTTTTTTCTTGGTATATTAATGCCTGTCCTGAAGTTTGAGCATCTGCCCCAACCTTGCTGCTTCTTTTCAATGCATCCCTGCTGAAATCCCTTCAGGCCTTCCTTCCAGGGGACTCGTGTTGAGCAGTCCCCTCAGTACATCAGTGCTTCCTCAGTATTCTCAGCACTAGAAGTTTTTTGTTATTTCTCTTTGCCACACAGTCTTCTCTTTTTTCAGATGTGTCTTTGAAGGAGGAAAGAAGGCCTATCAACAGCTTCAGTACATGAGAGTGCATCAGAACTATGTCCAAAACTGACAACAAACTTCATTGTGGCTTAGGTTCAATGAAATGACAGCTGTAGGTAGCAAACTTGGGTGCAAAATGGGAGTGATAGGTGCTAAGTATCTTTTGAAAATCAAAATCATACTTAGATTCCTGCATATGGATTTATATGCCAACCTTTACGTACACAGATTTAAAAACTGCAGTTTTACCTTCTCTGTATGTCCGTCTCCCCAGGGAAATACTACTACTTACTCACAGGGTATATTCAGGCTTGCTTCATTAATATTAGTACCGCATGTTATGATCTTCAGATGGTAATCGCTAAATAAGTGAAAAGTAATTTTTATACTCAGAACATCGCTTTGAAGTAGGTGAGTAATTACTCTTATCCTTCTTTTATAGATGTGGAAATGGAGGTATAGAGAGATCCAGTGACTTGTGCAAGGTAATGGGATGAGCCAGTGGAAGACCTGGGAATAGAACTAATGCGTCCTGACTTCCAGTTGCCATTAGGTGATTTCCTATTCTGATCTGTTCAATTATAAAATGACCTATAAAGGACCAAAAATATGAAAAAAAGAAATCAGAAAATAATGAAGAAAAATACATCAGTGTTAATCAGACTTCAAATAGCTCTGTTCATTTCTTGGCATTGTTCTGCTTGTGTTGTCTCTTACATGAAGTAAAACATGTTTTATTATGCAGAATTAACATTAGAAAATGTCCTAATAGCCAATCAGAGTGAATTTAGCGATCATCTCTTAATTTAATGAGGGTATCATTCTACAGCTCTGAAAATCTGGTTTAGTCCATTTTACTACTTTTATCATAGCAATTACATCAACATAAACAACAATTAGGTGACTCAACATGCAGCAGGCAAATTACTAACTTCCATTAAAGTCAGTTTATGACCCTCTTGAGTGAGACTTCTCTGTAGCAAACTGTACTGAGACCAAATTTTGAGACTTATCTTTTTTCCACTTGAATTGCACTGTAAATTCCCTGAGGTAGTTCTATCTATGCTACCAATATAAATCAAAACAATTGTGTGATGTGGTTTTATACTGTGTTTTTTTTATGTGTTTATTACTTTGAGGTCTGATTCTTCTAAAATGTTTCTGTTAATACTGGAATGTAAACTGAGAGTGTGCCCTGTGGATTTTTCTTTCTTTAAGGAATAATGACTGGAGGCTATTTTTTTCAGCCTACAAAGTTTAATTTGATTAACCTGTAATTTGTATACATTATAACTACAACATCTGTGCATTTTCTTCCCAGAACCAGTAATTCAGCACCATTGAAGGTGTGACTATGGGCTTGATCCCCTATTATGCATCAGTCCTGGGGTTTAATACAGTAAGTAAGTCATGACCCTATGACATATCTTGTATCCGATAAACAACTGAATATCTGTCTGTGGATGGACTTAGGATGCCTTGGAGGGCAGGTAAGAACACTCCCCCCTGAATATGCTTGTAGTGTAATAAATGTAATGAAGTTCCTTCTGGATGTTCCTTGTGATTAATCAGAGCAACTAGATCAAAATCGGTCTATTTACTTTGAATCACAAAGATAAGCTAAAATCCACTGCTTGTGTTCCAGACCTGTACATCTGCATTCTGTATGATCTCAATAACAGGCATGACAGAAGTGCCTTTAATAATCAATCGGTAGTCACAGATACCTATCCTCATATAAGGAGTTTGTTGTATTTGTGTGTCAAACGCATAAACGTTTTTTCTAATATATGAAAAAATTCACACATTACATTTGGGAAATTTCTAACTACAATGCCTAGACTCTCAGGGCATGTCTACACAGCACAATAAACCTGGGTTCTGACTCAGGTGTGAGCCCAAACCCGCCTTCCATCCACACAGAAATTAGTCTGACTTGGATAAGTAAGAACTCAGAGCCGAGCTCCTATAATCCTATTGCCAGGTGGGTCAGAGCCCAAATCCCACTGTGACTCATGCCCATGCCCTGTCATTTTGCAGTGTGGTTGCAGGTCAAGCCACAGATGGATGCAGTATGGATGCATTAGCACAGCTGTGAGACGTGGGTTCAGCAGCTGTAAACCCAGATTTACTATGCAGCTTGGACGCTCGAGTATGGGGTTGGAAACACTGAGTACCCAAGTCTGGGTCCCAGAGATCTGAGCTTAAGTGTACAGTGTAGACATACCCTAAGATCCAATCAGTTGGTGCTCATTTTGTACTCCTTGGCTGACTTTGGAACTCAGATTACCTAGGAGTATGTTCACAGACACAGAGGAAGATGACTAACATAAAAATAATGACAGGTTTCAGAGTAACAGACGTGTTAGTTTGTATTTGCAAAAAGAAAAGGAGTACTTGTGGCACCTTAGAGACTAACCAATTTATTTGAGCATAAGCTTTCATGAGCTACAGCTCACTTCATCGGATGCATACTGTGGAAAGCGTAGAAGATCTTTTTATACACACAGAGCATGAAAAAATACCTCCCCCCACCCCACTCTCCCGCTGGTAATAGCTTATCTAAAGTGACCACTCTCCTTACAATGTGTATGATAATCAAGGTGGGCCATTTCCAGCACAAATCCAGGGTTTAACAAGAACGTCTTGGGGGGGGGTAGGAAAAAACAAGGGGAAATAGGTTACCTTGCATAATGACTTAGCCACTCCCAATCTCTGTTCAAGCCTAAGTTAATTGTATCCAATTTGCAAATGAATTCCAATTCAACAGTTTCTCGCTGGAGTCTGGATTTGAAGTTTTTTTGTTGTAATACCGCAACTTTCATGTCTGCAATCATGTGACCAGAGAGATTGAAGTGTTATCCGACTGGTTTATGAATGTTATAATTCTTGACATCTGATTTGTGTCCATTTATTCTTTTACGTAGAGACTGTCCAGTTTGACCAGTGTACATGGCAGAGGGGCATTGCTGGCACATGATGGCATAGATCACATTGGTGGATGTGCAGGTGAACGAGCCTCTGATAGTGTGGCTGATGTTATTAGGCCCTGTGATGGTGGCCCCTGAATAGATATGTGGGCACAGTTGGCAACGGGCTTTGTTGCAAGGATAGTTTCCTGGGTTAGTGGTTTTGTTGTGTGGTATGTGGTTGCTGGTGAGTATTTGCTTCAGGTTGGGGGGCTGTCTGTAGGCAAGGACTGGCCTGTCTCCCAAGATTTGTGAGAGTGTTGTGTCGTCCTTCAGGATAGGTTGTAGATCCTTAATAATGCGTTCGAAGGGTTTTAGTTGGGGGCTGAAGGTGACGGCTAGTGGCATTCTGTTATTTTCTTTGTTAGGCCTGTCCTGTAGTAGGTGACTTCTGGGAACTCTTCTGGCTCTATCAATCTGTTTCTTCACTTCCGCAGGTGGGTATTGTAGTTGTAAGAATGCTTGATAGAGATCTTGTAGGTGTTTGTCTCTGTCTGAGGGGTTGGAGCAAATGCGGTTGTATCGCAGAGCTTGGCTGTAGACGATGGATCGTGTGGTGTGGTCAGGGTGAAAGCTGGAGGCATGTAGGTAGGAATAGTGGTCAGTAGTTTTCCGGTATAGGGTGGTGTTTATGTGACCATCGTTTATTAGCACTGTAGTGTCCAGGAAGTGGATCTCTTGTGTGGACTGGACCAGCCTGAGGTTGATGGTGGGATGGAAATTGTTGAAATCATGGTGGAATTCCTCAAACCTGGATTTGTGCTGGAAATGGCTCAACTTGATTATAATACACATTGTAAGGAGAGTGATCACTTTAGATAAGCTATTACCAGCAGGAGGGTGAGGTGCGGGGAGGTATTTTTTCATGCTTTGTGTATATAAAAAGATCTTCTACACTTTCCACAGTATGCATCCGATGAAGTGAGCTGTAGCTGACGAAAGCTTATGCTCAAATAAATTGCTTAGTCTCGAAGGTGCCACAATACTCCTTTTCTTTTTTCATAAAAATAATGTATCTTTGGTTCCACTACTGGCAGACTTTGAATGAGTTTGTCCATCTGTGTTTACCTTTTGAGAGATTTGATTTAGAAAGGCATCTTTATCTTTGTATTAGTTTCCAGGGAGGTGACCTTTGGAATCAAGAACAGAAATCTGTGGACATGTATATGTAACTCACTAGTCAGTGTGTATTAGGAGTCCCACTCTGTGTCTGTTCCACAAAGGATGTGAGTCCATTACAATCTCAGCTACAGACGTGACTCCTTAGCTCAAGTGGTAGTCTTATGGTCTAAGCTTTTGAGGTCTCTTGTTCACTCCCTAGTGTCAGCCAGGATGGTAGGCATCACACGTAGACCTGGCATTGCTATAATATCTATGGATGAGATAACTATTGCCAGTAACTTCTAAAGAGGATCTATTGGGTATCTCAGATTCAATGGCACTAGTATCAGAGAGGCTTGACAAAGCCCTGGCTGGGATGATTTAGTTGGGCATTGGTCCTGCTTTGAGCAGGGGGTTGGACTAGATGACCTCCTGAGGTCTCTTCCAACCCTGATAGTCTATGATTCTTTATAAGATTCTCCTCCAGTAGAAAATGTTGTGGCTCTTGGTATGAATAACTACACCAGCTCTATGGCAGGTGCTGTATGCCATGCCATATTAATCATGGCTAGATACTAACAACTTAAATGTGGATTTTCTCTCAGAGAATGAGATTTGTTCCTTCAGTCTAGAATAAATCCTACAGATACAATGCAACCTTGATACTTCTGAATAGTAGTAACCCAATTTCCTTTGTTTACCAAATGTTCATTATAATTCATGGTGTTGGACAAACTGAAGCACCACTTCCATGGAGCTTGCCTTCAGGCTTAAGTAATGAACAGCTACTTAGCAGGTCTTCTTCTATGAGTTTATTTTCAGACCCGTGGAGCATATGAACCAGGATTAGGTACAATATCCCTTCAGTTTCTTTTTAGTTGTTCACCTTCACATTGCCCCATTCCAGGAGCTCAAAGACATCACCTACAGCCTTCTATCTTTAGGAACAACCAGGAAGGCACAAAATTAATATTGAGTCCTTCTCAAGTCTAAATTTCTGATACATAATTCTTTGTTGGGGTACAGAATCAATCACTGGGGCACAAGTGAATTAAATAATTTAAATGGTTAAGAGATATTTAGATTTCTTCTACATGAGACGGGCATTAAGAATTATGGCAAGAAATAAAACAAATCAGAAAGATGGGGTAGAGACAAAGATAACTAATTGCATGGATATTGGTTCAAATGATCTTTTCTTTCTCTTATGAAGTATTGTGGAAAGGGAATTAATATAATAAAATATCTACAGAGTGTAATTCTTCTAGTAATTGTGAAAGTGAAACTCTAGAAAATGGTATATGTTAACAATCATGTTTTACAAGTTATCTGTAATAATTAATAGTTAATAAATTGAAACATGGTTTTAAAGGTAATTTTCTATTCAACAATGTAGGTAATTACATTGGGAAATGATTGATAACATCAGCTGATATTAAATATTTTACTGCTAATCTCCATGCAATCTTGCATGCAGTTATTCATTAGTTATTTCTTTAATATTAATAGCTGACAATTTACATGGAATACTTTTAGTTATAGGAATTATCACATCTTTATTCCCCAAAGAAGTCCTGTACTTCATTAGGCCAGCATCAGACACATTGCTTTTCTTTCATTTTCTAACAGCAAAGGCCTGCGATTTAAACATTTTACAGTTGTAGTCAGGCAAAATGTTAGGTTCAGCATTGTCAAGTACACTGTGTAATACGGGTAAAGTACAAAGGCACGTCTGGAATAAACAAAGTCACATTGTTACACACTGTTGTGACACTAATAAACATCTGATTCTGGTCTCCAAGAGAACTTTGTGCTTTCATGTCAAATGCTGAGCAATTATGACATGCCCCCAAATATGTTCTTAATGTTGGCTGACTGCTAGAGTGACTGTAGATGTCATTTACTGTAAACTGCTTCACATTGTCATGCAGAGTTGATCATAATGCTTCAACACTAGGGCCCATATATGACTCAGATGTTCAAATCTGTTGAGTCATGTAAAAAGAGTTTAAAAACAAAATATAGTAAATTACTTTGATTAATGAGAGTGAAACATGTTCGGGAAGACCAATAGAGTATATTCCCTATGAAATATAGAACCATCTGTTGTATAGCGTCTAATTAAGGGATGATGTAGTGATATACTACCTATTAAAAATTGTGCTTTCAATATCCTTTTCTGATGTCTTGATAAATATGAACATATGTGTGCATATATATATATATATGTAACTAGCCACAAGTAGAGACAAAGCTCTACACTCAGCTACTATAGGTTATATGCTGCCCTGGCAAGGAAAGCTCATCAAGAGCTTCTGCAACCCACAACAAGAGCCATCCCTTGGGTATGGCAAATTGGGGTGACCTCTCCGGGCCCTCCACTTTGGGGGGCCCCTCAGGCAAGTGCAATTAGCTGGCACAGTCAGTCCCGGAAGTGACCAGTAAGTCCTGGAAGTGACGGATTCAACACCTCTGCCATGGGCCCCGCACCCTCCTAAGGATGGCGCTGCCCACAGCACATCTGTCATAAATATAAAGGGAAGGGTAAACCCCTTTAAAATCCCTTCTGGCCAGAGAAAAAAATCCTCTCACCTGTAAAGGGTTAAGAAGCTAAAGGTAACCTCGCTGGCACCTGACCAAAATGACCAATGAGGAGACAAGATACTTTCAAAAGCTAGGAGGAGGGAGAGAAACAAAGGGTCTGTGTGTCTGTCTATATTCTGTCTTTGCGGGGGATAGACCAGGAATGGAGTCTTAGAACTTTTAGTAAGTAATCTAGCTAGGTACGTGTTAGATTATGATTTCTTTAAATGGCTGAGAAAAGAACTGTGCTGAATAGAATAACTATTTCTGTCTGTGTGTCATTTTTGTAACTTAAGGTTTTGCCTAGAGGGGTTCTCTATGTTTTGAATCTAATTACCCTGTAAGGTATCTACTATCCTGATTTTACAGGGGGGATTTCTTTATTTCTATTTGCTTCTATTTTTATTAAAAGTCTCCTTGTAAGAAAACTGAATGCTTTTTCATTGTTCTCAGATCCAAGGGTTTGGGTCTGTGGTCACCTATGCAAATTGGTGAGGCTTTTTATCCAACATTTCCCAGGAAAGTGGGGGTGCAAGTGTTGGGAGGATTGTTCATTGTTCTTAAGATCCAAGGGTCTGGGTCTGTAGTCACCTAGGCAAATTGGTGAGGCTTTTTACCAAACCTTGTCCAGGAAGTGGGGTGCAAGGTTTTGGGAAGTATTTTGGGGGAAAGGACGCGTCCAAACAGCTCTTCCCCAGTAACCAGTATTAGTTTGGTGGTGGTAGCGGCCAATCCAAGGACAAAGGGTGGACTATTTTGTTCCTTGGGGAAGTTTTGACCTAAGCTGGTAAAGATAAGCTTAGGAGGTTTTTCATGCAGGTCCCCACATCTGTACCCTAGAGTTCAGAGTGGGGGAGGAACCTTGACAACATCATACAGGTTAACATTTATAATAATGCTTCTATATGCGGTTCAGCAGAGGCTTTTAGCTCAAGTAGTAGAGATGCGTATATTTAGATCCAGAGTTGCCAAGTTCAGTCCCTGCCAGTGACTGATCTGGCAGCATTATTAATGAAGTCAATGGAGCTATACCACTTTACAGCAGTTGAAGATGTGACCTTTAGTGTTTGCATAATAAATAGTGTGGTAAACCTAGGACAAAGAGCTACAAAAAAGGGAGGGGTAGTAATTAGTCCCAGGGGATTAAAAGGCCTCTCCCTGTCCACTGAGGAGAACCAGGGGGAAATAAGGTTCAGCAGGAAAAGGGGTTGCTAGGGAGCTAATTAGGTTCAGCTGGCTCCAACTGCTGGAGTCCTTTTTAAAACCCTCCCAGGCATGGGAGAAGGAGAAGGTGGGGGTGGGAGAGGGAGAAGTAGGGAAGCTGCTAGTAGGCTAAGGGCAGCAAGACACTGAACCCTTCTGGGGAGGGAGTGCAGCCTCCCTTCCTGGAAGGGAAAGCAAGCAAGCAAGCACAAGGGACCAATCAGGGAAAGGAATAACTGGACCCTGTGCTACTTGTAAGGATTTGCCTTGCCCAAGCTGGTGTCTCCAAGGCTAACAAGACTGAGTCTGCTGTGGAGAACAAGGTACTTTGCCACAATAGCTAAAGCTATATACTTACTGAGATAGAGAGAAACACAGGCATAGGCTTTGGTGGCCTCAACTCCCAAACTCAAATTTAACTTACATTTTGGGGCTATTTTATCATTTAATTAGGAACATAATCATTTATTTTAGCAGCCTAGTCTGGGCGGGGGGGGGGGGAAATGTGTTCATGAAATAAGTGAACCATGTATGTAGGCAGCTATTTAAAACAAGAATTGGCTTTTGGCAGTCTTACACAAGGCTCTTTGAAGAGGAAATGTAGAATATTCTATCCATTCTGAATGTTTAAAGTTTGCATAGCTGAGAGAAAATAATGCTTAAGAGCAAGTCTTTGGCAGAAATATAGTAAAGTATGAAATATTTCAAAGGCCATTCAAGGCTGAAGAGGATTGTTTGCAATTAAAAAAAATCATTAAACATTTCAAAGACACACTATTGGACACAAATGTTTGTAATTGAAAGCTTGATATGTATTCATTTTTTTTTTTAAACATCTGTTCTGAAGCTATGCCAAGGATGAGAAGATGTGAACTGTTGAATCTTCTGGGGCTCTAAAAAGGCAACTGTGTCCCAAGACATACACTATTTCCTTTGCTATTCTAATCAGCCTCCCCACCATAAGCATAAATTTATTTAAAAACAAAGATGTGGGGGGAGAAAATAGGCTTCGCTCACAAACAAAAAGAGATAATGGTATATTCCCAACTCCTGAAAGTCCTATTGTACCTTTGAATCTGGTACATGCTAAACTATTAGTCTTGGTAATATTTTGTGTCTGTGAGTTTCACTGAGTAAATAGGTGTTTTCTATTAAAAAAATCTTTTATAAGTAAAGGGCAAGAAATGTAAAACTGCTAATTGGTAAATAATTATGCCTATAAGTGTTTCTAAAGCACCGCATATTGCATGATTAAGAACCACAGCAAGTTTCGTCCAAAGCAGGGCTAAACAATACTTCCAAAGTCTTTCTCTTGAACTTGTCACTGGTTGCTATCTTTGGAACAATATTGCAAAAGAACATGGTTGGGTGCTTCTTTCACTTTCACTTTGAAGGCCTTTGTGAAGAAATGTGTGTTGCAGTACTCTCTCAAATGAGGCAAGATTGAGCACATCCTTTTCTCCATAGCTTAGGATCTTCAGCCAAGAGGGCTCCTGATATTCTTACCTGGCATGTCATCTGACAGTAGAATTAAGGTCCCATGGCAATGCATGAAGGGACAAATTCAAGTTGCAGTGGGGGAGGTTTAGATTGGATATTAGGAAAAGCTTTTTCACTAAGAGGGTGGTGAAACACTGGAATGCGTTACCTAGGGAGGTGGTAGAATCTCCTTCCTTAGAGGTTTTTAAGGTCAGGCTTGACAAAGCCCTGGCTGGGATGATTTAACTGGGAATTGGTCCTGCTTTGAGCAGGGGGTTGGACTAGATGACCTTCTGGGGTCCCTTCCAACCCTGATATTCTATGATTCTATGAAATGGTTTGGTTCCGGAGATAGCATGGGCCAACTCAGTGCTTTGAAATTATTACACTAGTGAATGGGGAGTATATGCAGATTGTGGAGTACTCATGGATTATACCATCTCAGGTCTGTTCTACTTTAGGAACCGGGGAGCCACATGACAGATGAGCTGTATTGTCTTCAGCCTCAGGAAGAATGAATTTCAATAGCCTGGCTCAGAGACAACAATCAAATGTTTCAAGGAGAAGTCTTTTTTTTCTAAGGAAAAATACAAGTTCTTCTTGCTGCTTGAAGATGGAAGGAGAGGGTGTTTTTTCTTTGAGGTTGGTATTTCATTGAAAGCAGATTCTATGCTAAATCGTGCCATCCATGGTTCTTGACTGTTTTACTATATTAAGTGAATGGCATATTTTTGCTGTCAATTTGCAGACTCTTGATGTCATTTTTCATACTAGTACCAGTGATGAAAATGATGCTGACTAAGTGATTAATTCGTAATGAAAGGGGTGCTGGGGCTCAAGCAATTAGGTACCAGGATTCAATATTTTTTTAACTTTCATAACTGATGTGGTAAGCTTAGAGGTGACGAGTCTATGAACTGCCAAGCCTGGAGATGTCAGGGCTCAGCCCTGGCAATCCCTGGCACAAAGTAAGCACTGCACTTACTACTTTTGGGGCTTCCATTTCAAACAGACTTATTAACTCAATCTAATTTCTTTACTAAAATTCCTTTACACTTCTCAAAAAATGTCAGCTATTTCCAGAGCTGAATTTAAGTTAATTGATGCACAACAAAATGAATGTCTGAAATCCTTACAATGCCTTCCCACAAAGTACGCCTACCTTTGCTACAGAAAAAAATATATTTTGACTAAGCTTAGGAGTGACTTCATTGGCTGGATCCTCAACGGGTGTAAATTGGCCTTGTTCATGGCCATATGTGTGTAGTTCATGGCCATATGTGTGCAGTGGATCTGTTTGTGCAGATCCATCTTGATTCCTTCCAGGGACAGAATGAAACCGAGAAACTCAGTTGAGGTCTGATCAAATGTGCACTTCTCAAGATTAGTGTAGAGACAGTGTTGACATAGTCTCTCCAAGGCTGTCCAGATGTGGGTGGTGTGTTCGTCTAGATAGATGATATTTTGATCTTTTCAGGCTAACTGGTTCAGTAGCTTTAGTAGCACATTGTGAATGAAGTGCTGGGGCATTAGTCAGTCTGAATGGCATAACTAAACATTCAAAGTGTTCATAGTAGGTCCAAAAAGCAGTCTTCCATTCATCCCTCTCTCAGATACAGAGGAGATTGTAAACTCTCTAAGGGTTCAGTTAAGTGAATATGCGGGCAGCCCCCACATGGTTCATCAACTCAGGGATTAGGGGTAGCAGGTAATGGTTTCCAATTGTTATCTGATGTAGTAATCAACACAGTGATTGAAACTGCTGTCCTTTTCTTTTTTTTTTTTTTTTTTTTTTTACAAAAAGGTCTAGGGCACTGGCTGGTGAAATCCACTTCCAGCCCAGGTTCTCCTGAAGATATTCTCGTAACACCGCTAGTTCAGGCTTTGACATCGTGTACATCTTCCCAAATGGTATCTTCGCCCCTGGCTGAAGTTCTATGGGGAAATCATAGTCCTGATATGGGTAGAGGCTTTTTGCATTCTTACACTCATGTCTTTGAGAAGAAGTCTTGAACCTCTCTAGAGCACAGACTGCCAGTCTTTCCAAATTAGTTGATGGTGTGAAGAAAATAAAAAGTGAAAATAGCCTGAGACCACCAAGCTCGTTTTCACTTGTGATCCAAGTTCTCATTGAAACTTAAGTCACAAGAGATGAAAGGCTCAACATTAACCCACTGCCTCAGAAAGTTCCCACTGCCTGACTTTCTATAACCCTATAAATCAATAGTTTAAACTAAATTCTATGAATTTCAGTTTTTACAGCTCTAAAGGTTTTATTATTTGGACTCCAGATTTAAGGCATGTGAGACTGAGAAGTACTGTCTATTGAATAATTGACATATATTGGTATATGTGTAAGAGCACATTTTGATTTCATCCCAAGACATCCCCCTATCTAGGTTAAACACAACCTTCACCAGACAAGCAATCCCCTATAAAAAGTGCGTGCTCTCCTTATCTTATCTAGATAGTTTAGTAAGCAGCAATACACTTCTCTGAAATGCTCATAGTATGCACAGACATACATGGTAAATGCTGAGATCCAATCCTGCTATTATAGCTCCCCAAACTACCCTTTCCCCTTTCTCTTCCATTTCTTTCTAACAGAAAATAAATCCTCTAAGCATCCTTAAATTGGTCTTCAGTGACACATTCTTTTCTTCATACAAGAGCCTCTCTATTAGCTCACAGTAGGAGTCACTGGGCCTGATTCTGCACTGCCAGGTCCCTTGATTTAATAACTTATAACTGGGGAAAAACGGGGCATAATGGGAGTAAAGTGCTATCACATAAGAATGCATTTTGCATCCACTTTGCCTAAGTGTAACTGACTTTACAAACTGCAGGGCAATGGAGAATTAGGTCCAGAGTTGGAAATATTCTCTATGAGGAATAGTGCTGCAGAGTTTCCTTCATGGTTTCACTGCAATCTACTACAGTAGAAGCCATTATCATGCACCACATTTAATTTTGCTGGAGTTTTTGAATTATGTCCTATTCTGAATATGGAAAGTACCTCAGTGCTGTAAATATACATTTCTAACAGTCTGAATACATAGAATGAATCTTAGTGAATACCATAAGAGAAATTACCTTAATTTAAGCTACACAAACTGTAGCGCCATCATTTGATCTTCCTCTTTTTCGGTCCCACAACCACATCCCGGTTGTGCTCACACCAAAGACTGATGCACTAATGGTTATGAACATGTGCTATATCTGTACTTAAATACTTGTGGCATGTGGCCCTTCAGTGGAAAGAAATATCCCACCTTCATTGGGTCTCATCTTAGTCTTATTTCTCTAGGCCAACAAACCTTGCAGAGATCATCAGCCCTTTCCCAACCTATTTTACCATTTAGCTCTGCTATGACTCACATACTGGGGTGCCATATTACCTGTGTAATTTTATGCCAGAAGAAAGGGAAGGGGACTGCAACATTAATTCATAGATTCACTGAATATCTGCCCTGTTACTTTCTTGCTTTTCACTAACTCCTATCAGCCTCTTCTTTAGGTGTGCCTGAGCAAAGCAAGTCACCTTATCTGATGTCATTGACACAGAGAAATCAACATGCCTAAAATGGCGCAAAATTTCCTTCCTAAGGGAGGGGTGTCACATTAACTTTTGATTGAGACTGTGACACCCTTGCACCCCCTTATTCACCACTTATTCATCATAAATTTAAGATATATTTTGCACAAAAGTATGCCTTATGAGGTATCCTTCTAAAAGTTTTAATCCGCTAAATATTAATATCTCGTTGGATTGTATGTGCTATCGTCATATGTGAAGTTATGAAGTTTGGCTATGTATGTGTTACTGAAACATATTGTGAGGTTGAAAACACCCACAAGCATCCTTTCAGGTACAACTGTAAAAAGGGCAAACAGTGTTAATGGCTTATTGAGGAAATGCACACCACGAGGATTACCCCAAGAACTGTGTGCAATAGAAACCTCTGAGTTAGTGTAACCCACACACCTCCTGGGTGTGGTGTTTTGGCCCACCTGGGCAGGGGGGAGTATGGTAATCTGCTTCGATTTGTTTGTTATCACTTATAATCACTTAAAATCTATCTTTTGTAGTTAATAAACTTTTATTTTATGTTTGAATCCAAACCAGTGTGTGTTTGACTAAGATATCTGGGGAAAATCTCAGCTTGTTTACCACAAGTGTGCATGGTCCTCTTCACATTGAGGGAGAGGCAGACAGGGTATTAAACCCATATAGAATCATGGAATAACAGAGTTGGAAGGGACCTCTGGAGGCCATCTAGTCCAACCCCCTGCCCAGAGCAGGACCAATCCCAACTAAATCATCCCAGCCAGGACTTTCTCAAGCCTGACCTTAAAAACTTCTAAGGAAGGGGATTCCACCACCTCCCTAGGTAACACATTCCAATGTTTCACCACCCTCCTAGTGAAAAAGTTTTTCCTAATATCCAACCTAAACCTCCCCCACTGCAACTTGAGACCATTACTCCTTGTCCTGTCCTCTTCCACCACTGAGAATAGTCTAGATCCATCCTCTTTGTATCCACCTTTCAGGTAGTTAAAAGCAGCTATCAAATCCCCCCTCATTCTTCTCTTCCATAGACTAAACAATCCCAGTTCCCTCAGCCTCTCCTCATAAGCCATGTGTTCCAGTCCCCTAATCATTTTTCTTGCCCTTTGCTGGATTCTCTCCAATTTTTCCTCATCCTTCTTGTAGTGTGGGGCCCAAAACTAGACATAGTACTCCAGATGAGGCCTCACCAATGTCGAATAGAGGGAAACGATCACATCCCTCGATCTGCTGGCAATGCCCCTACTTATACAGCCAAAATGTCATTGGCCTTCTTGGCAACAAGGGCACACTGTTGACTCATATCCAGCTTCTCGTCCACTGTTACCCCTGCACTCTGCAGAACTGCTGCCTAGCCATTCGGTCCCTAGTCTGTAGCGGTGCATTGGATTCTTCCATTTTAAGTGCAGGACTCTGCACTTGTCCTTGTTGAACCTCATCAGATTTCTTTTGGCCCAATCCTCCAATTTGTCTAGGTCCCTCTGTATCCTATTCCTACCCTCCAGCGTATCTACCATTCCTCCCAGTTTAGTGTCATCCGCAAACTTGCTGAGGGTGCAATCCACATCATCTTCCAGATCATTAATGAAGATATTGAACAAAACCGGCCCCAGGACCAACCCTTGGGGCACTCCGCTAGATACTGGCTGCCAACTAGACATGGAGCCATTGATCACTACCCGTTGAGCCCGACAATCTAGCCAACTTTCTACCCACCTTGTAGTGCATCCATCCAGCCCATACTTCTTTAACTTGCTGACAAGAATACTGTGGGAGACCGTGTCAAAAGCTTTGCTAAAGTCGAGGAATAACACATCCACTGCTTTCCCTTCATCCACAGAACCAGTTCTCATCATAGAACGCAATTAGATTAATTAGGCATGACTTTCCCTTTGTGAATCTATGCTGACTGTTCTGATCACTTTCCTCTCGTCTAAGTGCTTCAGAATTGATTCCTTGAGGACATGCTCCATGATTTTTCTGGGGACTGAGGTGAGGCTGACCAGACTGTAGTTCCCAGGATCATCCTCCCCTTTTTTAAAGATGGGCACTACATTGGAAAAAGGCTAATCTTCTGTGACTTCCCTGGATCGCCATGAGTTTTCAAAGATAATGGCCAATGGCTCTGCAATCACATCCGCCAATTTCTTTAGCACTCTCGGATGCAACGCATCCGGCCCCATGGACTTTGTGTGTGTGTGTATGTATATATGTGTGTGTTTGGCTAGTGTGTATATATATACACACTAGCCAGATTTGACCAGGGCAGGATGGTACTGCTCTACTGCTCTGGAGTCCTTGGCTGGGAAGCTGGTAGTTTGACAGCCTGCATGTAACTGCAGCTGGGTGTGTCCCTGCCTGTGTGAATGCTTGTGGAAGTACAAGCTTGGAGGGCTTTGGAGCTTATCACAGCAGCACAGTGTGAGAGGGAGCCCAGAGTGGTTGGTCAGAGGGCTCAGGGGTACCCCAGTTCCAGGTGGCACCCAGGTGGGAACCCATCACAGACACATCCTTTATTTTGAAATTAGTGTTTACTGAGTACATTTTTTGATCTAGAAGAGAGGATAAACTTTGGAGCTCAGGATGCCATTTTTACAATCGCTTTTCACAGGACAGCCTCACTATAAATCATTTCTCAAGTTTCACCACTAATTTGTCCATTTCAAACATGCCTTTTATCTAGCAGTTGGCAACTGCATCATTATCAGAGAGATGATTATTTCCAGTAATCAAGACTTTTCCTTAGTTTCCAATTACCTTTTGTTTTGTATTCCTAAAGAGTGTGTCACAGACTTAACAAACACTTCTATTACGTGTCACACAGAGAGCTCATTTGTGCTATGAAGGTCACAATGCTTGGTTGAAAAATCAGTAGTGAGCATAAAATTAAAATATCTTAAATACCAATACTGTAAAGATTCCAAATTGAATGAGTAGGTTATACCTGTAGGATTTCTTCTTTTCAAAGAACATCCTCTTTACTAATGCATTTGTTTTTGTTTTTTGGTTGTTTAAGTCTTCTGCAGCTTATTTATATGGCTGTCACCCTGAAAAACTTTCTAATCACCTTACACAGATAGTTACCGGAACACTGCATTTGCAGTATTCCCTGGATATTCCATGTACTAAGAATAGGCGACATGGCAGTGTTATTCAGGTAATATTTTCTATTTACTAGTCTGAATCCTGAGGTGTTTCAGAGGCGGGAGAAAAAGAGGAAAGTGCATCAAATCTGTGTTCTTCTAATCCTCAGAACTACCAGTTTGACTTCCAGAATAAATTAAAGCACCCCAAGTGCCTCCCTAATGAACACCAGTGATGCCCCGCTCCTGCCATCGACACACACCCTGGTATGTCTCATTCCCCCATTACAGGGAGGGTGCATGGAGCTGACTATGCCAACTTTACACTACTCAGGGATTGTTCCAATCCTGCAATCTTTATTTTTTGTAAGGACCACCTGCATAAATAAGGATTGCAGGATCAGGCCCTCAGATTATAATGTCCTTGTGACATGCACCTTGCCTTCTCATGTGGTTTTATAAAATGCTGAGCACACCTATGGTGTTTTATAAATGAATATTAAGCACACTAGTGTTTTTTGTGGCTGCGCTTCCCTGTTGGCCAAGATGATAATTTTATAACGTGCATAACCCCTGGCATTACTGACATTCATAAATTGATTCAAGTTACCTGATCTGATAATAACAACACACACAAAAATCAACATGCCCAATAGCCATTTCACCAAAAATGATGAATTATTCATGATTGTACATTCAGGGGGAGGAGCCTATCCTTCCCATGGACCTCTGTTTCTTATGCTTTCTTTCATCATAGATTCTCACTGCTGGCCCTTCCACCTGAGGGAATGACAAATACTTCATAAGTCAAACCTCACATGGCTTTTATCCCTCTGGTCTCATCCTCTGTTTCTCTGTGGGAAGGGATGATCTTCTCCTGGTTAGTTAAACTTGTGAAGTGGCTTAGTGACTCAGCAAGCCTCTGTCTTTTCCATATCAACAATGATCTTTGCCTCTAGTATGCAAAGACAAAAATTTAACTTAGAAGGAAAATATTGTAAAGCTTTGGCTAAACATATTTTTTTCACAAATATCATGTAATTTATCCTTTGCATTACTTGATCTTCCACTAAGGGGGAGCACATTATGTCCAACTGTGATACTTCATTCACGTTATTTTAAGATGTGACCGATACAACCAGACATGATGTGTCATGCCTAGGATACATCAGATTGACAGTTTCAAGAAGGCAGGGTATTTACACTTGCAGGGGGAAAAACAACAACAAAGTTAGCTATTTTAGTAGAAATTTTGTTTTTCTAATAATACCACTATGGATTTCCTCAATTTAAGGGCCAGACTGTGAAGCCCTTATATTGGTGAGCACATAGACACGTGAGCAGTTCCATTGAAAGTAATGGAACTACTTGTGTGCCAAAAACTGACCATGATTTTTTGTAGGTAACATGCAGATGGAAAATAAATATGCCTGAGGGAAAGATAGGAATTGTGGGAACCAGGATTTCATCAAATTTCAAAATTTACTACAAAACACAACTTCTGGTCAATCAAAATGTTTTGTTTTGATCAAATTGAAATGTTTCATTTCAATGTTGACTTTTTATATTATAATTTATAATAAAATAAATTTCTAAATGAAAAGTTGTTTCAAAATGAAGAATTGAAACAATTTGTTCTGAAACTGAAATGGAACATTTTGATGTTATCAAAATGCTTTGTTTTGAGAATGTTTAATGACATTACATTGGAATTTACCCATTGCCACAAAACGTTTCAATTCTGATGAGATGCTTTTTCTGTCAGAAAAACATTCTATTGGAATTATTTTGACCAGCTCCATTGAATGAGAATAAATGCTTCTTTTTGGTAGAACTGGATGAGTTAAGGGATTTGGATTATGGCTTTATGGGCAGGTGGATGTAGATAGCGAAATATCCTTCTTCTTTTGCTTTTTGGAAAGAGTCAAATGTATTGTTTTAATGTACTATGGGACATATGGTGGGGCATCATCATAATAACTAAAATACGGAACTATTAAAGGTAAGGTGGATTTATAATATGGGTTTTCCGTGTGTGTGTGAGGATAAACTATAGAATAGCGTGAAACAGTTCCAGACATTAAGTTATGGCTACTCTGCAGCTGTTTACCCCATTTTCCCAATTTGGGTAAACAGATTTATGCTAGTGGGGCTAGTGCATTAAAGTTACCGGTATGGATGTTGCAACTTGGGTAGCAGCTTGGGCCCTCAAACCCACCCTACTCCCTGGGTCTGAGTTTGGATGGCTAGTCCAAGCCTCTCTTGGGACCACAATGTCCACACAGCTATTTTTAGTGTACTAGCATGAGCCCAGCTAACACAAGTCTGTCTATCTAGGCTAGCTGCAGTGTAAACACACCCGAAGGACTAATTGGCCGTTTTCTAGTTCTGAACAGCTATGAGATTCTGTACCTTTAACCCTGAGAAATAATCCTTCCAAAACTGGATTCAACCACATGAACAGGGAAGTGTGTAGACGGGCTAGTCTTTACTAGAAAAATCAGGTCATGTTAGAAAATGACCTTGAGGAGCTGTATTAACAAACATAATGAAACCATAGGTTTAACCACAACCAGCTGAACTAATGTTAAACACACCTTGACCCTGTCTTTATTGTTTAAGATTGTATTAGTTAACATGACTCTCAAAGTCATTCAGTCTACCAAGATAAACCTCTGAGTATGCGTGTGCAAATGGGGCAAGAGTTGCTCCGCTCACGCCAGGCATTGCTTGCCCCTGTGGAATGCCCTGCCTTGCTTATGCTGTAACGCTTCTGTGGACAAATTGAGAATTTAAGAGTCTGCCATTCTCAATCTGGTATCTCTGAGGATCACTAAATTACTGGAAAACAAACACACTCATTGCCCAAGCAACAGCATTTTTGCCAATGTTCACAACCTGATTTTCGGCATGGAGGTAGACAGAAATCCCCAACCTGTCAACCATTTTATAGCTCATCTGAGTGCACAGCAAAGAAGATAATTTAAAAGCAAAAACAATGGTTTGATTCATACGTTTGCTGGGAATATGGAGATTCTGAGAATATAGTTATCTAGTCTTATTAAATCTTGTGTGTACGTTTCTTTTACAAATACATGTTGAAAACAACAGAACAGAGTCAGAAAGAACCTCAGAATCCTGGAGCCTAAAGCATTCCTTCTCCCAATTTACACTAGATTAGAGTGGCATGGAAGTGGGCCCTATTACTCTGAATTTATATATTGTCAATATCATTATGTGAATGAGTAGGGTTTCTCAGAGGGAGAAAAGGGAGTGTGGCAGAAGAAGCAACACTCAGAAAAGACCAAGTTAGAAAGGATAGGATCCTGTTCTGTGATCTCCTTGCACAGCCCCTATTCTGATCCTTCTCTCAGTTATGCTGTTTAATAACAGTAACTCCAGTGACTTCAGTGGTGTATAATTGAGGTTAGTGAGAGGAGCTTTGGGCCCTCTGAGACAGATCCTCAGTTGTTGATGTAGCTCCATTGACTTCAATATACTTGCATAGTACATTAAATTACACTGAGTACTCCTTTACTCTCCTTTACCATTTGCACCCGTTTTCCTCCTCCATTACAACCCATCAAACACCTTCTGATCTTGTTTACGTCAGTGTAAAACTCAAGTAACTCTGAGTAAATGACAGCAGAATTCATGGGCGTTTCATTGCCTTACATCAGGAATGAATTATGTTCAGAGAGGTAAAGTGAGTTTGGGGCAGGGAGGGGAGTGTTAACAGAAAGGCAGGCTTGATTTCATAGACAATTCTATCCACTAATGATTTTAGCCAAAGTTTTTATATCCTGTACAGTTACTAAACCAGAACTGTAGTTTCATAACTTAACTGTGCAAATCCCTATCTTCTGATTGTCTACTATTATCTCTTAGAGGTGCAGGAGTTTGCATAATACCTGCATATTTATTCTCAGTAATTTTACATCTGTGGCTAGCTACAGCCTTAAGAAATCCCCTTCTAAATGTCCACAAGATGGACAGAAGCTTGTCACATTCCTGTTGCTCCATGTCATCCTTCTCGTCCGAGTTATGGGGGGTGGGGGTGTCCCACAAGTGGAAATAGCCTGGTTTGTCCTTTCCATCATATCTACAGCTCCTGTGAAATAAGCCTGCTAAATGATGCTGACATGATCCTATTTTCCATCATTTTTCTCCTTTTGGATTTCATGCCATATTGTGTGTGCTGCAAATTTGAATCCGAACATGATGGCTGCCACAATTTGAACAGTAGCCATAAACTGGAATTACCTTGTATGTAATAAATAGACACCTCTGTTTGTCTTAATAATCCAACAAATGGTCTACTTCAACAAATGTACCACCACCTGCTGCTTAGACAAACATCCAGTCACACGCTCATCCCAGGCACAAACAATCTCTGTTGATGAGGGCATCCTACTATGAATAGATTTTAACTTCAGCATAAAATGGGAAGCATGAGCACAAAAGCACAAGGGCACACATTTGGAAAATTAAATATCTTTTTGCCACATATATCATTAAAGAGAGCAAGCAAAACTGGGAAAACTAGGTATTAGGTGAAACAAAATCAATAGCAAACTAAATATTAGCCTAAAATGATAAATTGTTGAATTATATTTACATATTTTTGCAGGCTTTCCTTTCCAAATTAAAACAATTATCCCCCAGTTCCCCATCACCCACCCCAAAAACACACAAAATAAAATGTATTTTAAAATTAATTTTAAAAAACTCAGCTCAAAAGGAAGCTCTGTGTTGCTCAGCCTATCATGCCAAATGTTCACAGGATAAGAACAATTTCCTTATATTTATGAACTGAAATGTGTGTGTAAACCACGTTTTACTGGGCTTGTAACTGGCAACAGTCATCTCGCAGAAAACTTATAATTTGAGACACTATCACAAACAAAGGGCTAAATTTTTGACTTTGCCATAAGACGTGTGTGTGTGTTGTTACCGGCTGATAAACTGGAGGAAAGATGGGCACAAGGTTCTCCTCAGTACCAGCCAGCTCCCTACCCACATGCTGTTAGGGGCAGCAGTTGTGACAGTGTGTTATGAGAGTGTTCTATGACTGTACTTTTGTAGATAGTATAGACAAAGTTCCAGGAGATGGCACTCAGGAATATGTAGCATAGCTCCTGAGTTTTGGAGGACCTATCAAATTTGCTATGCCCCACAAATTACTTCCTGTGCCAGCTGTTTGTTCAATCTTACCACACTGCACCTACTTACCCCCTGCATGCCTGGAGTCAAGGTCTTGCTAGCATGCATGAGGTTGTTCTCTGTACTCCCCTACCTGGGTGTGTAGGCCGAGGGACAATCAAGCTAATAGACTATAACGTAAGTTTGCAGTAGTTAATAGTTGAGCTAGATTATGAGTTAGTAGTTGAGCTAGGTTATGCCACTCTGCCTCATATTGAATAGTAGCTTTTCATCAGTTTCATTTACTTGCTGAGTAAATTATCACTCAGCATGAGCAAGAGTGGAAGAATCTGGCCCTTTACAATGATTATCTCTGATAATTTCTCTCTGAGGGTTTATTTTTTTCATCTTAATGTGGCTTTTCTCTGTGTTTTGCTCGCTTCTCCACAGTGGTCCTTCTCCAACTCCTCCTGTTCCCCTGCAGCCTCTACTTTCCTCCCCTCATTTCTATCCAGCTCTCTTCCCTGTTGGTCTGGTGAGCAGCTTTCTGTCTTTCAAAACATCATTCCTGTGATGGGCGTTTCGAAAGTATTGTTAAAAATGGATTCTCTTCATCACAGTATTTTCTAAGGTTCATGGATGTCAGAGTGATGTCTCCTGTCATTGTTTCTCTACCACTGTCACATTCTATTCCTTAAGGCTTAGCTCCTGTGAACTAAGATTTCCTTGGCTAATCCCTACAATAATCCTCTACCATGTTGCCTTTGGCTTTTTTCCTACTTTTTTTTTCTTTTTGGATAGTTGAAGGAAAAATAATGAAAATTCTCTCTCCCATGTTAGAGTTCTCCAGTCCATTATTCCCTCCTCTAACCTCTTTCATTACACACCAAATTTAAGAATAACATTAGAAACGTTTCTCTTCAAAATATATTATGTACTGCAGATGTAACGCTGATAGATTGTCAGCAGGCAGGATTGAACCTGGGACCTCAGGAGCTTAATGCATGAATTTCTACCAATCTACCACATGAGCTAAAAGCCAGCTGGCTGTTAGCTAAAGCTGTAGAGCAGACTCATTTAACTCTCTCTAAGTGGTTTCAGTGCCATTAGCTGGGACAACAGAACACCGCACCCAGAAGGTGTGTGGGTAACAGACTCAGTAGCTAACCCTTATTTTTAAGATACAGTGGATGGGGTTTGAACTGTGCCACTCCCATTGTACACCTGAGGACCATGCTAACAACTCTGAAGATTGCTTTGAAAATGTGGTAGTATGTGACTTTGCTGAACTTTGCCACTTGTCAAAGTGTTCTAAATATTCTGTCTCTCCTCTAGATTTTCTTCCAAATCAGTGTCTGTCCCCTCCCTTTCTGAGATCATCCCAAAATGAGGTGAAATGGAGCCCATGTGGGATTAGATTCAGATCACTGAGATATATTTTGGAAAAATAAATTGAGATGCTGAGCTTCAGCTCTCCATGCTCATGCTTTTTGGAAGGGAGTATCATGAGCATATAGGTTGTAAAAGACAGAAAACATGAATTGGCGTTTGCTGCTTGATCCACCTCCCTCACCTATTTCCCACCATACTCTTTCAGTTCTTTCACATGGATAACTGTATTGTTATATTTGAAAGCTCAGTAAAGAATGTTAAGACACACAGAGGTGCGCACATCACATTAATGTCTTGATCCTGTATTACACTGAAAACTCCCATGCACTTCAACTAGTACACGTATGGACCCTTAATGGATAGCATCATAAGAAAATCTTTCTACCCACAATTCTGCATGAGTCAGACATGCAGCAATGCAGGAAGAAGGAAAGAAGCCCTTTCAAATGCATGACATTACATTTATAAGAGAAAAATAATATTTGCTATCTGTAATATCCCAGTTCACTTATCTAGTCATAATCAAACCAATCAGTAACTGCTCTTATCTAAAATTCCTAACATGGGATTCAGTTTTACCAAGACACCCTGCAGTTCACACTATGCCAATTCTTTTTGGTGAAATACTGAGTAGGAGTTTACTATACAGTACATACTCGCTATAACGCCCTTCGTTATTATGAACCTTTGGCTATAATGAACCTGGTCCCTGGATACCAGCTACTGTATAAGCTAGAAAAGAAATACTGGAGGTTACAAGGAATGCCTTGTAAAACAGACCAGTTTCCCAAACTATCCATAACACTTAGGAATATAATGATCATGTTGCATTTATAATACACTAAAGAAATTACTGGACTTTTTATCAAGAATAATAAATGTTATTTGTATGGAATATTTCAGTGGTGGGCAAACTGCGGCCCACAGGCTGCACGCGGCCCATCAGGTAAATCCGCTGGTGGGCCACGAGACAGTTTCTTTATGTTGACCGTCCACAGGCATGGCCGCCCGCAGCTCCCAGTGGCAGTGGTTCACTGTTCCCGGGCAATGGGAGCTGTGGGAAGCGGTGGCCAGCACGTCCCTGCGGCCCATGGCTTCCTGCAGCTCCCATTGGCGAGGGATGGTGAACTTATTATTAATGTATATTATTATTTGTATTTTATGTCCCTTGCTAGGTATAACTCATTTTGTGCCTTAGACTCTCTGACTTGTTTTCTACATTCTTGTGTGATTCTTTTGTATTCCTCCTTATCAATTTGTCCATGTTTCCACTTTTTGCGGTACTCCTTTTTGATCTTCCGATTATTAAAGGGGCCTGATGGAGCCATATTGGCCTCTTACGATTCTTCCTATCTTTCCTTCACAACAGATAGTTTCAATGTGTGCCTTCAATATTGTCTCCTTGAAAAACTGCCAACTCTCCTGAACTCTGTTTTTCCCTTAGAAATTCTTCCCATGGGAACTTACCTATCAGTTCCCTGAGTTTGTTAAAAACAGCTTTTTTTTTTTAAGTCCATTGTTCTTAGTCTCCCCTCCTTCCTTTCTTTAAAATCATGAAATCTATCATTTCATGATCACTTTCACCCACATTGCCTTCCACTATCAGATTGACTACCAATTCCTCCCTATTGATCAGAATCCAGTCTAAAATGGCTGTTCTCTGGCTATTTCCTCTACTTTTTGGAACAAAAAGTTGTCCCTGATACATTCAAAAAACTTACAGGAAATTTTGTGTTTTGCAGCATTACTTTTCCAACCGATGTCTGGGTAGTTAAAGTCTCCCATTACTACCAGGTCTGGTATTTTGTATATTCTGTTGTTTGTTCTTGAAATGACTTATACATCTCCTCTTCCTGATTTGATGGTTTATAGGAGACCCTGACAATGCGATCACCCTTATTTTCCCCCTTTTATCTTTACCTAGAGACTCTTACCTGGTTTGCTTCCCACCTCCTTCTCGACCTCGGAACAGGTGTATACATCCTTGGTGTATCATGCAACACCTCCTCCTTTTTTAACCTGACTGTTCTTCCTGACCAAGCTATACCCCTCTGTACTAATATTCCAGTCATGAGACTTAACCAGTCAAGTCTTTGTGATGCCAATTAAGTCATTTGGCTTATGTACTAATTACTTCCAGTTCTTTCTGTTTGTTACCCATACTCCTTGCATTTGTGTATAGACATCTAAGATATTGAGCAGATTCCCCCACTGATTTTCCTCTTGTTGCCCCTACAAACTTATTGTAATTTTTCATGTCCCCCACAACATCCAACCCTTTGTTGAGGTCACTTTCTTTACACTGTGGCCTTTTGTCATCTGACCCTTCTGAACCTAGTGTAAAACCCTTCTCACTAGGTCGGTGAGTTGGTGGATGAAAATGATCTTCCCCTTCTTGGTCAGGGGGACCCTATATATTCCCAGCAGACTTTCTTCCTGGAATAGCACCCCATGGTCAAGGAAATGGGAAGCCTTCCCGTTGACACCATTTGGGCAGCCATTCATTCATCTGCATGATGAGCATGCCCCTGCCTGGGCACTCACCTTCAACTGGGAGGATAACTTGTGCCCCAGCCATTACCTTAGCTCCGAGAGCCCTTTAGTCCCTGTTAATCTGCTCAGGGTCAGACTTCGCAGTATCATCAGTGCCCATATGGATGAGCAGAATGAACTAGTGCATATGCATGTGCTTTTGTACTTTGCTGAATAAAGAATTTAGTTACAAAATTCAAACCAGGGTGGCCTAATTCCTATTTTCTTAATATTAAAATATTTTATTTTATTATATGAGATTGCATTATAGCTCTCAATCTCTGTCTAGCCTTGCTTGGTCTAGAATCCTCAAGTCATAGCAGTGCTTCCTCCAGCCACAAACTAAAGGACATTTAGCTGATTATTCTGTTTGTTTCTTAAATAGTACTCCTCTCTCTCTTTCCAGCCATCATTCTGAGCTCATGCTGTTTCTCCTGCCTTGAAATTATACAGAAAATGCTCTCAGATTCTCTTATATTTAAGTTTCAAAAACTTGTGCACAGGAAAATGAATAACTCAAACGTAAATGACAGAAAATGGTTATAACCGATGCAATTCTCTTAAACTGTTACCAAAGGTAGCATTTTTCACTAGAGCCAAACATGCGTCTCCAAACAGTTTTCACAAATATCCATTGCAATAAACATGCTGAATTCACTTCAAGCTGTTTTTGCATGCCTTTGTATTTCTTGCCATGAGTACTCTGTCAGAAATGTTCTCATAACACATCTTAAGTGAATATAAATGCATTAATTTTGAATGGCATTCAAGCGTTTACACTACAAACCTGATACAACGGTCCAGATTCTGATCCTCTGTGAAAGGTGCCACTGAAGTCCATGTGACCATTTGTGGAGGAAGGTGAAACACAATGTCAAACATGTATCTGAATCTAGCTGTTAGATTTACGCTTCGCTAATCAGGAAACAGAACCATCATATGAATCTGATGTTTAAACAGCAGATCAGGAACTATTCTCCAAAATTATTTGGTGAGTAACTTAAAATAATGAATACGTCAGTGAAAATTGTAACCTTTTTTGCAGATAATTCACAAAGAGGAAAAGGATTTTGTCAATTTGATCAATATGAATAATTTGCTCAACTAAACGAAAGTATAACTGTTCTGCAATGCCATTCGATATAAGGAGGTGCACATTTAGAACCCAGCTTCCAAACACTTCACTCTAACAGAAGAGGAAAGCGGATCCAGTGCTTACTGCAATATCCTTGCATATCAATTTCTCTGCTCTGCCATACACTGAAAAGACACAACTGAAAAGAGAATGATTAGATTTATTCGTTATGAGGGTTTCGTTGCAGAGGCCTGGACTGGTGCCAGGCACTGCCTACCTCCCTCAGAGAGCCAAACTCCAGCATCATCAGTTGGATTTTCAACTGCTTTAGAAGTAACATTTGAAGAAGTAAAAAGAAACTGGAAGCAGTGGTGTCAGCAAGTGATGTGAAAAATTGATTAACTTGCTGTACTTGTACAGTGAACAACAAATGGTTTTAAAATGATACTGAGTGGGCAGTGGGGTGACTGAAGAAATAAGGAGATGGAAAACACAGTTTGCTTAATAGGATGTCTTACACAGAATTCATGTATGTTAGAGCATAACATTGAACTTTGAGAGCTAGAGTGTGATTTTAGGCACAGGTCTGAAAAAGGGGTGGGACGTAAGTTGCATCACCTTAGGGGTAGCTCTGAGAGACACAGTTTACTCCGTGTAAGCGAGTAGTAACTTACTGGTGGCCTGTATCTGCAGAACATTATGACAGTCTTCCCATCCCCAGCCCCCCATATCAGCTAAGATGTACAGACCAGCAAGTGGGGGCATAGCACCATGACTGTGAACATTCTCCACCCCTCCCTTGAGCAGTCCCCCTCCAGCTGCTCCATGTGAGGGAAATAGTAAACAGAGTCTGCTCAGATCAGGTCTACAAATGGGGGAGTTCTTATTCTCTTGCATGAGCCCATATTCCAGGTCACCCACTAGCCTTTACAAAATCAAGATCAAACTCTTGAGTCTTCTTACTTCAGTGGAGTGAGCCTATTTGTTAAGTTTATTGGAGAAGTGGACTCCTGTCATTGTAGGACTTGATGATAGAGTTGTGCAAATAGCTGATTTTTTTGGTCACTGGCCAAAACGAAAAATCAAATTTTGGGTTGAATGGAACATTTTTGTTTGACCCAAAGAGAAATGTTTAATTTCTGAATATTTTTAAAACTTTTTTTAAAAACAGAATTGAAATCAACTTTGAAATGAAAAGTCATTTGAAACTGAAAAATCAACACATTTCACTTTTTTTCCAGACAAAACAATTCGGTTAATTCTATACGAATTTCTGAACTGTTTCAGTTGACTCAAATCTGCATTTTTTGTGGAGAAAGTTTTATCCAGACATTTCCACCCAGCTCTACTTATTAAAAAGAGGAGCATGTTAAAGCAGAATTTATCCATGGTTTGTGAATCCAAAGAGAAACCTTGAGCAGCAAGGTAACTTCTGAAATGAATTAATTTTAAATTTGACATGACATGATACTTTGGCCAGGTCTACACTGCAGACCAATATTGGTATAACTCCATTGCTGTGGGGTTTGAAAAATCTCCCTCCCTGAGTGATGCAAGTTGTACTGACCTAACAACCAGTGTAGTCAGCACTGCCCCCTCCCTGGGACAGCTACTGCCTTTTTGGGAGGTGGATTATCTACGCCAACAGGAGAAGCTCTCCCATTGGTGTAGTAGCATCTTCACTTAAGTACTACAGCGGCACAGCTGCATTGTTGTAGCTGTGCCAATGTAGTGTTTCCAGGGTAGACCTGCCCTTTGATTAAAAAGGAGCCGATATTGACAATTGTGAGAGAGAAAAGCATGATTTTAATCTACGAGGAGGAGATGTGTGGTCGTGGGGGTGCAGGAATCATGTTCTTTCCACACCTGAGATCCTTTGTGAGGGGGGAAAAAACAATGCTTTTTCCTCCTTGAGGAACTAAAGTCATCTTATTGTATCCTATCAGGTTTACAGGGAGCTATAATTCTGAAAAGTGCATTGTGGAAGGTAGAATGTGCTTTGTCTATTGGATAAAACTAATGAGCAATCCCTGGTCATGGAGCATGGTTAAAAAAACTGAACTTGCCTAAGGTGTCTCTCATCCCTCTTAACTATTCCCCTTCCTTCAGATGCTATTAACATTGTTTTTATTGTGGTAGCACCTAGCACCCATTGTGCTAGGAGCTGTACAAACACAGAACAGATAGTCTCCACCTCAAATAAATTATCCCTATATATATATAAAAGCTTGGAAGTTCTTTGATGTGATCTTGGACTTTAACATCCACAAGATGATTTGTGGATAAAGATTAAGATTTTCTTGGCTTTTGTTTTGTAAATCACCTTAATTAAATCAATGGAAAATCATCGCCTATATTTTTGTGAAGGGTGTTTTGCCCTGAGGGGAGAAAGGAATTACTACAAATGGGATTAGCTTCTTTTAGTAAATGGCTTCATGTTACTTGTGTAAGCATTTTGCTCAGTATTGAAACTAAATATATATTAAAAAGCAACATGTCTGAGCCCATGGAGTCTTTCTTTTGGTACATTTTATTAGGTTGCTCTCTGAAGCAGTTAAATTAGTTATGGTACTGTTACTGATGTTGATTATAAGGATGTCTGATTTCATTTAGCATTCATACTGCACTGTAAGTGTCTTTTATAACCACCTTACTTTCACAGATGATTTATCCCACTGTAAAATCATTAAGGACAGTCATTAGAATTTGTCACTGTGTTCCAGAAGACCAATACTTTTGAAAATAGATTCAATTGTTTGCCTTTAATTTCAGTCATGTTTTCTTTTAGGCTTTACAACATTCTGTATTTTAACATACTGCTAAGTGGCTCTGCTACTTCTTAATATTATAAGAAATCTTCAATTATTATTTCTGGCTGCTCTCCAGAAACAGATTTAGTCCTACCTTAGTTCCCCTGGCATAGTCCTCTTTTATAAGTTTTGTCCCTGTCCGGTTCTGAGACAAAACTGGGCATGGTTTTGTCCGATATCATGGATAAGAAACACCATTTTGAAGAGCACGCTTCTGCACCCCGGCTGGCATGACCTCACACATACCATGCATGCAAGGTCATGCTGGCAGGGGCAGGCCACTCTTCAAAATGGCATCCTCTGTGAAGTGTGACCTCGCAATAGGAGGAAGAGGAAGGGGAGAGGCAAGTCCCCAGTACTCAAGATTAATAGAATTTGGCAGGACGGGGGCTAAGACCCTGACCAAGACCCCTTTCACTTCATTGGGCTTTGGATAAAGGCCAAAATGTACCGTATTGCCTCGTAAAAGGCTGCAGCAGCAGCAGGCTCACCTGTGATCCCTAGCACTCAAGGCAATAAGAGAGTCAAGAGGTGTAGGTGGCGTGGATTACCTTTAGGCAATGCCTTTAAACTATAATCTAACCCCTAGCAAATAGTACCTTCTACAAAAAAAGATGTTAGAACACCTTACAGAATATGCTTTCTCAGTGAATGTTTCATAATGGGGAGGATGAGTAAAGAACAGACCTATTTTTCTGAAAGAACCACAGTTAGATTTTCACTTCTCTATTTATGAAAGGATCTTCATGATCTGGATCTCCCCATACTCAGGAAATTTGGACCGTGCCTCTGCCTCAGTCTCCCCACTATCATATAAGCTGGCAGGCTAAACATCAAATAGCTGCATCCATGAAGTTCCAACCAATGTCAGTATTTCCTTCCCTTTTCCCAGGGATGCATTTATTTTTCCATCACAAATACAGTCCAGCATCATTTAAAACAGGTCAACCCAAGTCCTATCATCCAGCTGCTCCTAAAGCCTCTGCCTCAGAGTGTTTCTGCTGCCACCTACAGAGTAGGGTTACCCCCAGCCAGATGTCTACCTAACTTGGTGTGGGGAGCCCCTTTCTGGTCCCTTACCCTGAGTCAGGATCCCCTGCAAAAAATACCATCTGGTGATCTCAAGTGAGCTACCTGTTGATCTTTTATCATACTGGGAGGCAACTGATTAGTCCCAGGGTGGGGCTCAACCCAACTCTCTAAAAGGGCCTTCTGACTCTGTAACACACATGTCCAAGTGTTAGAATGGTTCAAATGCACCCACAGGTGTTAAAGAAGCTCATGCAATTTTGGATATGTATATGTGGAGGCTGAAAATTTATTCCTACTTCTCAGGGTGCTTTCTGATTAGAAATATATCAGATATAATTGTGTGTGTGTGTGTACGTATGTATGTATGTATTATTTCCACCCTATCCTTGCCATGAATTATATTTTCCTTCCAATACCTTCCTTTGGAACTATGTCAAAGGAAGTTCTTTCATTAGATGTTTATTTCCATCGGTATTAACAAATTATTTTCACTCTTAAAATCTGAATAAAGGGAAGGCCTTTCTTCATAGAATCATAGAATCATAGAATATCAGGGTTGGAAGGGACCCCAGAAGGTCATCTAGTCCAACCCCCTGCTCAAAGCAGGACCAATTCCCAGTTAAATCATCCCAGCCAGGGCTTTGTCAAGCCTGACCTTAAAAACCTCTAAGGAAGGAGATTCTACCACCTCCCTAGGTAACGCATTCCAGTGTTTCACCACCCTCTTAGTGAAAAAGTTTTTCCTAATATCCAATCTAAACCTCCCCCACTGCAACTTGAGACCATTACTCCTCGTTCTGTCATCTGCTACCATTGAGAACAGTCTAGAGCCATCCTCTTTGGAACCCCCTTTCAGGTAGTTGAAAGCAGCTATCAAATCCCCCCTCATTCTTCTCTTCTGCAGGCTAAACAAGCCCAGCTCCCTCAGCCTCTCCTCATAACTCATGTGTTCCAGTCCCCTAATCATTTTTGTTGCCCTTCGCTGGACTCTCTCCAATTTATCCACATCCTTCTTGAAGTGTGGGGCCCAAAACTGGACACAGTACTCCAGATGAGGCCTCACCAATGTCGAATAGAGGGGAATGATCACGTCCCTCGATCTGCTCGCTATGCCCCTACTTATACATCCCAAAATGCCATTGGCCTTCTTGGCAACAAGGGCACACTGCTGACTCATATCCAGCTTCTCGTCCACTGTCACCCCTAGGTCCTTTTCTGCAGAACTGCTGCCTAGCCATTCGGTCCCTAGTCTGTAGCTGTGCATTGGGTTCTTCCGTCCTAAGTGCAGGACCCTGCACTTATCCTAATTGAACCTCATCAGATTCCTTTTGGCCCAATCTTCCAATTGGTCTAGGTCCTTCTGTATCCTATCCCTCCCCTCCAGCGTATCTACCACTCCTCCCAGTTTAGTATCATCCGCAAATTTGCTGAGAGTGCAATCCACACCATCCTCCAGATCATTTATGAAGATATTGAATAAAACCGGCCCCAGGACCGACCCTTGGGGCACTCCACTTGATACCGGCTGCCAACTAGACATGGAGCCATTGATCACTACCCGTTGAGCCCGACAATTTAGCCAGCTTTCTACCCATCTTATAGTGCATTCATCCAGCCCATACTTCCTTAACTTGCTGACAAGAATACTATGGGAGACCGTGTCAAAAGCTTTGCTAAAGTCAAGAAACAATACATCCACTGCTTTCCCTTCATCCACAGAACCAGTAATCTCATCATAAAAGGCGATTAGATTAGTCAGGCATGACCTTCCCTTGGTGAATCCATGCTGGCTGTTCCTGATCACTTTCCTCTCATGCAAGTGCTTCAGGATTAATTCTTTGAGGACCTGCTCCATGATTTTTCCAGGGACTGAGGTGAGGCTGACTGGCCTTTCATTGCTGATGCACGAAAACTCTGAGCATGCAGCTTATTTTTGTCAGTTGATTTGTGATAAATGGCTGGTGTTAGACTTGCTGGGGCTGAAGCTGAAGCCATAGGGCTTCTCTCAGGTTACAGGAATGGTTTTGGCTCAGGCTTTGTTTTTTGCCACCCTATCTGGTGCGGTAGGGGCAGGGCTCAGGTGGACTCAGACTTTGGTTCCCCCTCGTAGGATCATGTAGTAATTTTTGTTGTCAGAAGGGGGTCACGGTGTAATAAAGTTTGAGAACTGTGCCTAGCTTCATGTTCTACAGGGATTTTCCAAAAGGAGAAAAAATGTATGTTAATTAGCTAATCAAAATTTCTGAGTCCATCTTAACCTCTCTTTGTTTGTTTTAGATTTCTGGGAGATTGTTTGTCTTTTAGATTTTTGTGGCTTGTACATTATCATCACTTCACAAATTATAATTATAACTAATCTTATTATTACTTGCATAACTAAAATAATATCAAATTTATATCGGGGTTGTCTAATCAAATAAGTAATAAAATAATCTAAAACATCTCTTCCTTCCATACTAAAACACTATTGTGTATGTATACACACACACACCCACCTCTCTCTATATAGGTACACAATATCCTCACTAGCTTATCCTGATTCCATATAAATATAAAGTGTGATTATGTGTAGTGCCTAAAAGAGGTGCAGCACAGAAATCACAGCCCAGGGAGGAAGAGAGGTTAAGGTGGCTTTCAATCAGCTTTGCACCCTCCTGATTTTGGGTTATTCCAAGAATTGCAGTGGCTCTGGGCATAATTCAGACCTGAGGGGGCTTTCTAAGTTACAGTAGTCTCCTGGGGCTGCCCTATTAGCTGTGTACTGCTCAGAATCTCTGCTGTGTTGTATCCTGTCACCCCCTCCCAAGCATGTCCGCGATGCCAGGGCTTGTGAGGGCGTCCTTGGTAGATAACCTGTGGCTTTCTTTCTCATTTTCTCTGTTGCGGGAATCCTCAATGGCTGGCTCCAGGTCTTCAAGCCCCTTCTGTACCACTCATACCCTTTTACATGGCATAAAAGGATCAGGACATAGGTGAAAATAGCATCCATATAATATCACCATAGACATATTTGCATATAAGAGAGCAATCTTATCATAGAATCATAGAATATCAAGGTTGGAAGGGACCTCAGGAAATCATCTAGTCCAACCCCTGCTCAAAGCAGGACCAATCCCCAATTTTTGCCCCAGATCCCTAAATGGCCCCCTCAAGGATTGAACTCACAACCCTGGGTTTAGCAGGCCAATGCTCAAACCACTGAGCTATCCCTCCCCCATGAATCTTAATCTTCAGTATTATGATGCAAGTTTGTAAAAATGTCTTTTATTATTTCAAAAATATAAATACATTTTATAAAATATTAGTTCCACCATGGATAATAAAATAGCAGTTTTGTTCTACTCTAAATCAGCGGTTACCAGACTTTAGTAACCTGAGGACACCCATTTTGATTTAAAACATTTTGGGGACCTTCAGCCCCCCCTCCCCATCAGCCCTTTCCCTGCCCCCTTCCCTGAGGCCACACCTCTGTCCCTTCTCTGAGGCCCCCCACTCACAGCATCCACCCTCCCTCCAACACTCACTCTCCCCAACCGTCACTCATTTTCACCAGGCTGGAGCAGAGGGGTGGGGTGCAGGAGGGGGTGCAGGCTGTAAGAGTGAGTTTGGGTGCGGGAGGAGGTGTGGGGTATGGGCTGTGGGAGAGAGTTTGGGTGCAGGCTCTGGGAGGGAGTTTGGTTGTGGGGTGCAGGCTCTGGGCTGGGGCAAGGGGTTGGGGTGCAGGAGGGGGTCAGGGTTCTGGCCGGGTGGCGCTTACCTTGGGCAGCTCCCGGAAGTGACTGGCACATCCCAATGGTAGCAGCTCATAGGTGGGGAGCCAGGGGTTCTCTACGCACTGCCCCTGCCTGCAGGCACCACTCCCACAGCTCCCATTGGCCCAGCCAATGGGAGCTGCAGAGTTGGAGCTTAGGGCGTGGGCAGTGTGCAGAAATCCCTGGAAACTCAGGGACATGCCATCCACTTCCAGGAGCGATGCGGAACCAGGGCAGGTAGGAAGCCCCCGGGGTCCACAGAAGACAGTTTGAGAAACGCTGCTCTACATCTCATAGAAAGTGCTATTCAGCTTCCAAACCATCCTTATTTATGAGAAGTAAAATGTGCCTTACCATTAGCTTTGTTTTCTGGCACTCATAGTCCCATGTTATGTGCTAAATTATTAAATGTACCCCACTACAAACACTTCCAAAGGAGCAATAAATAACATGTCTATGTACACTACCCTTGGGGAGTTTGGCACAAATCTATTTTAAAGACGCACCTACACAATTCCGCCCCCCCCCCACCCCATGGAGTACTCGGGAGCAGGCAACACCCACCTATGTGCCCGGCCGCCTGATGTTGTTGACAGTAAAGGAGATCCTGAGTATCCCACTAATAAAGCTGGATTGGTGGAAATCTTCTATCCCAAGGATCGGCAACCTTTGGCACGTGGCGAATGGGGAAGCGGCGCAGGCCAAGGGATTTGCTGGCCACTGCTTCCCGCACCCCCATTGGCCTAGAGCATCGAACCGCGGCTAATGGGAGCTGTGATCAGCCGAACCTGCAGACGCTGCATGTAGATGTAAGCAGTGTCAGGATGGGCTCCACCCTGACATCTGGTGGTGAGGTGTGGCAAGTTGTGGAAAAGAACTTCAGGAGCCGATCTCATTTGCATAGGCACACCCACCCCGCCTAGAATGAGGCCATAGCTGCCCAAATGGTCACTTTGGCTGCTGTGGGATCCCCAGTGTCTCTGTTACTGGGGAAGGAAGAATAAAGTGTTATTACTCTGATTATGGGAACTGTGCTTGGAACTGTACTTGGCCTTTTGTTATGATGGAGGGACTCACCATCAACTAAGTAGCACTCGCTAGGCAAGGGTCATGGGTTTTAAAACTCTGTGAATTGAGAGAGGCTGGGGACAAGTATTAATACTTGGTGGCATGGGCCCCTTGGTGAGGGCCTTACATGCTAATTGCACTTCCTCCTCTCTCCACTGTGGAATATCAGAGCTAATTTTGATTCCATTAGGAGTCTAGTTACAGGCTGCTGAGCTCACTTTGGGCTAATGGTGCACCAGCACTGAGGCTCCCCTACTACAAGCTGAATTCACCAAAGAGCTGAACTGACTAAGAGCCGAAATCACTGAGCGTTGTGATAAGTAGTGGGGGAGTCTGAAGATATATTGTGGAGCAGTTTGCGGGACGGCTGGAGTGCCTTGTGGACAGGCTGGTGGAGCAGTCTGTAGGATGCCAGGAGCTGCTGGTGGGATGCGGAGCAGTTTGTGGACCAGCTGGTGGAGCAGTTCGTGGGACGGTGGGAGCTGCTTGTGGGCCGCAGAGCGGAGCTGAGCGAAGGAGTTCGTGGGGCGGCTGGCAGAGTGGAGCGGAGCGAAGGCCTATGGAGTTGTGGGGCGGTCAGCTTCAGATCATGTAAGGTGCCTCTTAACCAACCCATGTCCACCCAGGTTGGGAGGTAAAGCTCCACAGATAAACTTTCAAACTCTGGGGCTGCCCTGACCAGGGACAGAGACTTTTGGGTCATTGGACTTTTGGGACTTTGGGGTTGCTGGACTCAAGAACCAAAGGGAAAGGGGCATGCCCCAATTTGCTTGGTGTGGGTTTTTTTGCTCATGGGTTGTGTTATGAATCCTGTTGGTGGTGTTTCCCCAACATAATGCCACATTGTTTCTCTCTGTTATTAAAAGGCTTTTTGCTACACTCAGACTATGTGCTTGCGAGAGGGGAAGTATTGCCTCTTGGAGGCGCCCAGCGGGGGTGGTATATATTTGTCCCAGGTCACTGGGTGGGGGCTTGAGCCGGTTTGCATTGTGTTATTGGAATGGATCCCCTAGATATTGAACCCGGCCCTTGTTGCTGCCAACTCTGACGGGCCGAAGGGTTACATAAACAAACTGGCCCGGCCTGCCAGGGGGCTTACCCTGGCGGGCTGCAGGCCAAAGTTTGCTGATCCCTGTTCTATTCACACCTCTGCTGTAGTCCTTTTACTTGTAAAGCAAATTAATCTTGGCAGTGCCTACCCCTGGCTGGGCCCTGTACTCACTCAATGACCTTGGGAGCCTCCAGAAATAAACTTGAGCTAATCTGTGCAATGGGTCTAACTCAACAGTACCAATTATGACCAATATACACTTAAATGAGCATTAACACACCTTTACTTAACGATTTAAGAAAACATGATATAACAGACTGAGATTAATTAGAATGTCACAACCAATTTAAATCAGCAGGGGACACTTCAGTAAATCAATTAATAAATGCAGTTTGCAGTAGTAAATAAAACAACCAACTAGCATTTACACTGTCACCATTCACACCATCCCTGAGCGTGCACTTCTCTGAATTTCAGAATTCTACATGCTTGTGTGGGCTAACTTAAAGATCTTGAAGCTGGGGACAGCATTTTCTTGGTCCAGTAAAACAGTCCAATCAATGCAATTGACAGAGCAATTCTAACTTGGGATCATTCCATGCTGCACAAGGCCTGTGAAGACAGGAATTGTTTTAACCAGAGGTCAGTAACCCTGGATTCTGGCTAGACAGTAAGATCACTTTGTTTCTTCTCAGACTCAGGCAACTCCTTGAAGTCTCTTTGCTACCCTCCTTCCCTTGCAAACACTTTCACAAACTACAAAGGTGTTGATTATTCTCCCTGCCTGCACTCAGTTAGTTCTGGGCACAGCAACAGTCTCTGTCCTGGCTCCAGTGAAGCCCGCCAAGAGCCTCTGAGGCTCCTTGCTTACTCAAAGCTCCAGCAGACTATCAGCAGCATCATCTGGCTTTCAAGCAGCAGCTCCAGAAAGCAATCTCAGCTCTCCTGACCTGGATCTTGGCTCCCCTCCCACTGCATGCTCTCTCTGTAGCCTCTGGAAGTCTCTCTCTCTTCCCCAAGGCATCACTGGAGTTCTAGTCACCAAGGCTAGATTGCAGCACTAGGGACCTTCCCAACTGGAACACTCCCAGTTAAACTCCGAGGTCTCTCTAGTAGAGGGTGCCTGAGGCCTATATTAAACCAAGGGGTAAATAACTATGAGTGGCCTATAAAGAAGCAAGCATATTTGTTGAAGTGAAAAGATTATGATGTGTACGACAAAGATGGATGCCTTGGGAATGCACTCCAATCATACTTCTCGTCCGCCCCAAAACTCCACAGTTAGCATGCTGAGTCACATCCTCAGCTGATATAAAACATTTCCATTGACTTCAATGGATTTACACCAGTGGAGTACATGTTTACTGCCCTCACCCTACATCTTTTTCACTTCAGTGCATGTCTTCTCTATTTTCTACCTGGCCTGGAACATATTAACAGTTTATTTTTCCTTTTTAGGAAATATAAGAATATTTCATCCCTTAAGGGTGATGCTAAACGTTATACAGTATGGGAGATAAAGGAAGGATAAGAGGAAATACTGTTTTCCTCCATCAGTTTTCAATAGTGAGACCATCACAAGCAATCAGACAGCGTCCTTTTGAACGTGATGTTTCCATCAAGGACAAATCAAAACGATGAAAAACGAAAATTACAAGGAAGGTTTACCAAATGTTATCCCATATTGATCTCAAAAAGTCATTCACATAGCAGAAGAATGCAAAGCATTGACAGGAAAACATTTTCCATGACTTAACAGTCAACAGAGAGCCAACAAAGTGACAACAACAGCACATTTCCTGTGTTGGAGAAAACTGACCTCATTAGAAAAGAGACGGCTGTGACTTTGGGGGAGGATACCACTAAATCACAAGATAGCTCATTCAGCAGAGTAAATCTGAAAATGAAAGCTCAATGGTCTCACTTAGGTCAAAGGTTCACAGCATGCATAGTCCTGCTTTAAATTAGGAGACTGGATGAAGAATTCATTGTATATGCAGGTGGATGGAGACAGGTATTTTGAAATGAATGAAAAAAAAAAAAGAAATGGAAAAGAGATCAGGGTTTACAATAGAACTGAAGTTACCTTTATGAGTGTTTGGTGACTGGTGTCTCTGGTCAGATCCTCAGCTGTTGCAAATCAGCATAGCTTCACTGAAGTCAATGGAACTACTGTATTCGAGCCCAGTTGAGAATTTAAACTATCTCAAAATACAATGAAGATTTATACATGGCGGGAAAGCTTTTAACCACATGGGAACTTTCCAGTTGCTTTGCTAATGGGTACCTTCATTAAAAACACTGCTTGAACTTCCAATCCTGCTGCAACTGAAATCATTGGAAGTTTTGCAATTGACTTTGGTGGGAAGAAAACTGGACCCTAAGTGAGGACCTTAATCCAGTACTGAGAAAAATATAGCATATGCCATGCTTTAATGAAGGCTAATAAAACAGTTATTAATCAGTTTTTAAGAACTTTGGATGATGCTGACAAGTCTGAAGTTTGCTAAGGTTGTTGCTAGAGTTATTGAATGGGTGACCCTTAAATGAAGAAAGTACCAAACTCAGATTTATAGAAGCATTTCCACTGGAATAAGCAGAAAGATTAAAAAGGTTTGTCAGAGAACTGAGACAATTCCAGCTAAAAATGGTTCCATGCTGTCTAGGGCAAGATTTTTATTTTTTTATGATTAATACTCAAGAGCATTTTCAAAACATCACTTTCAGAGAACATCTAAAAGTGGTTCATATTAATTGCATCATGATCCAAGATTACATTACAGTAGTATCGTTATTCTTGCTGTCTGCAGAATATTTTTAAATGCAAAACCTGCCCTAATAAAAAGCTCGTTAACATTGTGAACATCTGACTTTTTTGGTAGGCAATACGGGTTTGTTTAATTCATTTTCATTATTGATGGAGCATCAGAATTAACTTTTTATTGAATTTCATTTGCCTTAAACTTAAATAATCAAAACCACAAAACATAATTGCTTGTTTTGTAAGGAACAAAATGCAACATGCAGATATCTACAAACCATCAACTTGTTTAGGGAAACATATTTCATTTGCTGACATTTTTCAAATTTCACATGCATAAAAGAGATTTGCTGAGGACTTTGTATTGAAAGTTTGCCATGTTTATCAGGAAATTTGACAGCAATGCATCTTAAATGAATACATAAAAATATCAATTGTCTGGCTACTGTGATATATATATTCAGCATTCAAGAGGTATTAAATCAAACATCCCAAACAGTAAAGTCTCTGATTTTTATAACACTTTTCCTTGAAACAGTGTTTTGTTCCTGGAAGACATTAAAGCATAGTGTTTTAAAAGACCTGTTTATATTTAGAATAATTGACAGATTTCTTCAACTGGCAAACAGTAATGTGGAAATAAGTATAATTTATTCTTTGCTGTTCTCATCTAGTTCAGTCAAAAAGTGTGTGTGTGTGTGTACGTGTGTGCATACTTGCAAACATCAACAGACCCAATGACATTACTAACAAACAATTTTGCTGACTATAGTACAGTAAAATCCTTCAGCACCTTCAGTTTTCTTCTGGAATAGCTCCCTAACAGATGGCAACTTGTCATTGCCAATGGCTTGCTATCCTGGAAAGCCTAAAGGATCCATGCAGAGCTTGACACTTTTATTCCTCTTCCTAAGTCATCTAGCAGAAGAAGCCAGTAATGACCTCTTTCTTTTCACAGATGATTCCTCCTTATGTCAGCTGATTTTTTCCAAATCACATTGTGCCCATTCTACTGTAAGTGTGCCAACAGGGCCATACGTTATTTGACAGCTAAGCTATACACTAACTAGGTGCCTTTGAAAGCAAAATACAAAAGGCAAATTTCTCTAGCTGCCGGTGCTGCTGTTGGTCATCACTGCAAGCAACATCACTTCTTTTCTGATCATTTTATTAGCTATGTGAATATTATTTTAGACATATGACTAGACACAGCAAGCAAATAGCTTTGAACCACTTTGAGAGTAATTAAGCATGAAGCATAGCTGTGGGCTTTATTTGATCCAGACTGGTCATTCTATTAGTAATAAACTCCATACAAGGTCTTTATGCCATTATATTTCCTTGGGATAGATTTTTAAAGCTAGATCCTAAATACCCAGATTTCATAGCATTCTATTTAAGATTGAATTAGATTATAATTGTGATTCATTGAAAACATTTTAAAGACTATATATACAGGTTTTTTTTTTTTTCCTGCAGTGTAAGTGTGTAGCTTTAACAGAGCTCCATTGAACACTGAAGAACTCACTTCAATATTTCTTATACCCGAAGTAGAACAGGTACATTAACACCAAGGTATATAAGGTGAATCTCAGGTCAGTCATCCTCTACTAGTCTAGAGGATGGATCTAAAGACTCCAGAGATCTTCTTTCTGTTCAGTGGAACCAAGGCAGCCACACGTAAGACTTTCCTCAAAGCAGCGATAAAATATGATTTCTCTCTTAAACTCTTGAACCATGTCCAGCCGATTTGCAGAGATTTACCTTGTAAGTTTAACACTTGGCAGATGAGGTGTGCATTAAGATATACTGTATTATGGAAAAGATTTTTCTTAAGATCATTTTTATTGAACCTCATAGTATTGGGGCCTAATTCCTTCTTTCTACAATACGGTTTGTTAAGGAGTAAATTGCCAATTTGAAAATTAATGTATTGATATTCACAGAAAATCCCATATCCACGCAAGTACAATTTGGAAATGTTATGCTGTAAGTCACCTTCACAGTTAAATGAAGGCATCATATCATGTCAGTGTCATAGAACATATATATTTTAAATTTCTTACTCAACAAACCACAAACCCACCATATACGTAGTTCTAACCCATATTACCATATAAAAATGTGTCCCCACGTAGACTAATAATGTAATTTTGGAGGGTGATTCTGATCTCACTTTTACTGGTGTAAAACAGGAGTAACTCCATTCATGTCAATGGAGCTACACTGGTGCAAAAACAGTGCAAGTGTGATCAGAATTAGGCCATAGTATAGTGAAGCAAGTTATGTTCGGAGCCGGCCAGACTGCACTACAGCATAATCATTAATTGCTATAGTAGTGTGGTTCCTCAAAATAAAAGCCTTTTTGTTGAGTAGAGTTTGATAGAACAATGTAAACTGTTTAGCTGTGTTGTACCATAACTGTCCCAATTAATAGACTATTATAATAGAATTGAACCACCTCTTCCCACCAGCTCTTTTCAGATTTTAGACTTGTGCTCAGATATGTTGATGCTGAATGATTTTAAAAATGTTGCAGGTGGAGAGACAAGAGACAGATGACACCCCCAATTCAAAAGTGTAAATCTGGAATAACTGCATCAGCAACATTAGTTGAATGTAGAATCTGTGTCATTTAAGAGCCTCCATTTACCACAAATATTACTTTACCAAGAGTACTTTCTATGTCTCCAAAAGCCCATACAGTAGTTCATTACCAAGGCCCCAGGTCAGGAAGACACTGAAGGATGTGCTTACTTTTAAGCATGTGATTATACGTACTACTGAGTCAGGACCCAAATGCTGAAGAAATGAACTGGTTACTACTGTCAGACAACCTGACCAAGTCAAACCACAAAAGCACTCAAAATTAGCTTCTGTTCAAGTTTGAACTGCATTTGGAAATGGAGAGTGGTGAGACCTTTTTATTTATTTATTTATTTTATTTATTATTATTATTTTACCCTAATAGACCAATGGAAGTATTTTGTTTGTTTTTTTGCTGCATCACGACACACCCAAACTCTTTCAGCATCCTGCCTGTAGTCTTGGTTCATTGGGACATTTGGCTCAAAGTTACATGCTATTTCTGCTGCATACCTAATTGGCTGAGCTTGTTCCATTTGGTCAAGAGTGACAGTTTAGTTTAGCAGACTCCCTCCCAGTTTTTTGTTCTGAGGTTGTAAACTAGCAATTTGCTACTGGATGAATTTACTAACAAATTACAACATCTCCTGCCCCGTACAGCCTGGAGTCAGTGCATTGAGGGTTGGAGCCAAGTCTTCACTCTCTGTCACTCCCCGCCCACTTGCTTCAGTGAGTAGGGGAGGAGCAAGTGCATAGAGTCTACTTAATCCTGCAAAGCAGGACCTCATGCTCAGATACCCATGGAGGAGTGTAAGGAAAGTTCTTACTCCCTAGGATCCCTAGCACGTAGTCCATATGGCTAGCCCATTGAGTTCAATGGGATTATTTTGAATTAAGGCCCTACTCCATGGTATTAATTAATGTGAGCACTGAAAAATACACATGTACTGAAACACACAAGTTGTACAATTTAGGAATAAGTGCAAGCTAGTTTTTCTCTTTTTAACAAGCTGTTTAGTTTTATAATTTAATATTTACTCTATAGTAGAGATGGGCAAGGATGCTAATGATCTTATTTTGCAAATCCAAAAGTTAAACAGGTGGTACAGAGCTAAATTCCATTCTTTCAAAACTCCTAGGATTAGTTAGTGGAATAAATAGATCTGGTTTTGGCCATTGACTATTAAGCCTAACTTTATTCACTTTGGGAAAAATATAAGCCTTTGAAGATATAAATGAATATGTGCAACAAGTGTGAGTGCTAACTATTTCAATAGGTTATGTTTTCATTACAGAGTTTCTTGACGGACTCACCGGTATTTCTCAAGTTCTTGCTTGCCAAGTAGCACAATATAATAATGGTATGTTTATTCTAATCCTAGATACACTATAAATTAGAAGCGGACATTTCTTGTGAGTGAAAATGAGAAATATGGGGATCTGTGTGACTAGGCAACTATGCACTAATAGCTCACCTATAGGTTGGGAAGATAGCCTCTTGCACGGAGGCAATTGAATTTTTATGCAGAGTGGGATTCCACATTGTGGTTATTAGAAACATAAAGCTGTTCAGCTTTCTATTTTCTTCTTTGTGGTTTGTGTTATGCAGGAGCTGCTACCCTTTAAAAAAAAAAATGCCCACAATGTTTCTTTATATTTCTTTGGCAAAATGAAGTAAGTCCCTGTCATGTTGTAATGCCTTAGGTTGTGCCATGTTATGTGATCTGACCTAACCCACAGCAATATGAAGTCTGTAACACAAAAATAACAAATAGCCGGTACTTTTTTTTCCCTGAGAAAGCATGGATATGGATAATTATCTAGGAACAGTGGGTAGAAGCAGTTAATGGGCATGTTGCTGCTGGCACTTCTTTGATGAAAATACTATGAAGCAAAGCCCGACATGGGGAAATCATTATTTAACCTGATGTGATTGTATACAGTTTGACAGCTATCTTTCAGCTGCTGACCTGTAATGCAAATGTGAAAAATCCATTGTCAAAGCAAGGTTAATTCTTGTTCCATGATCATCACCAAACCACTGCAAATATAAAGCGGATGATGTCTGTGCAACATTGTTAGTTAAAATAAAGTGTTTTCAGACCTTCACAGCATTGGTGGCTCACTCCCACACTATTGAGTGGTATTTTATTTCCTTTTTATAAAAAGGATCCTTAGGGAATGAACTGAATGTCTGGGCAGTAAGAGATGCTTCCTAGCTTGTGCTTGTGAAGGAGAAACACATAGGGGGAAAAACTCTTTTCAGTTGCACAAGACTGTAATAAGTGTGAATAAACAAAAATATTAATCTAATTGGCCACACTTTGAAAGCTATTTGACCATGACAGGTGACAGCTATCATGCGCATAAACAGCTCTACACTAGGAACATTATTATGTGGGAATGAGAAACAGTTCAAAAGGAATGTATAAACAACATCACAGCATTACATCTCAGAGTGACATATTGATTAGAGCTGAACTGAACAGTTGAATTAGATTTGGGTCATGTGGTGAGTGGCTTTCCAGACAAGGCCAGAGATCTGAAAACACTCTGGCTGACATTTTGAAAAAACGTCTGAATGAACGGAAAGGCTGGTTCCAGCTTCTTTCCCATGCCTCCCTCCCTATCACCCCTTTGCCCCAATAAACTTGAAACAGTTGTCTGTAAGACAAATAGCTTCTTTCCACCTGCCCATGTGTAGTTTCACGTTTCAGTGTGTCGTAATGTCATTTAACCTGATACAAATATGAAGAATATACTAGCTTGAGGTGGTACATCATTTTCTAGGATCTCAGCTGGAGAAACGGGTGTTCCAAACTGGCACAGCTTGACTATTAATAAGATACAATTAAAAATGAGACTAACAGAATTGAAAAACTAGCAATCGTTATAATTAATAATAATGCATGTATTTCTAAAGGATCCCTGGCCCTCTACTAAGTCATTTAGGGAATTTTACAACACAATGCAGTAAAAGCAGATTTCCATATGAATGGTTTAATGAAGCTGGATCATTGTGGGTGTGCCAAAATAGGGTCAGTGTGTGGCTACAGTTCATAAGCCAATAAGAGATTGTGATGTAACATATATCCCCACTCATGGCACTGTCTAAGTCATTGAGATACGAACACTTACATTGTTTCCTCCTTCAGGCTGTTAAATAGTGCAGGTTCACAATATGTTGTGGCCACTGGAAAAGTAAAGAGGAACTTTGAACCTGGCTTTGTAAGAGTGGGTACTGAGGGCTTTAAAATGTTTCCCCACTCCCCTTTTCTTGCTTTCTGGCAGGCCTTAAGAGAAAGCAAAATGGAGCCTTAGGATAATGGTCATTGAGTTGATATCACAAGAGCAGGATGAGCAAAAGGAGGAGATTTGGACCAACACTTCAGAAGGGATTTTTCACGGACCAATATTTGGACACCCAATTTGAGATGCCTAAAAGGGGCCTTATCTATAAAAAGATCTAAGCAACTGCACTCTGAAAATCCCATTTAAGGTGTCTCAAATTCAAATATTAATGTGCCCAGATCTGCTAGTCCCTTTTATAAACCTAGTCTTGAATTGCAACCAGGGTCTGCACCATTAAAATCTTTATAAACTGACAGCAAGTATAAAGGACAGGGGGTGGGCCTAATATGATCATTGTTGTTCAAATAACTGCACAAGCTACAAGCTGTAGTGATTCATCGCAGGCAGCCTTGTTTGACGGTGCTTCCGTACGGAAGCCTTCACGTCATGAGGTTATGTGTTGTTATTGCATGGTCATCACTAGATAAATAAGGGTGCAGGTGTAACCCACACACCTTCTGGGTATGGTGTTCTGTTCCATCTAGTGTCACCGAGACCACTTAGAGAGAGAGAAAATGAGTCTGCTCTACAGCCTTAGCTAACAGGCAGTTAGCTTTTAGCTCATGCAGTAGAGGCTCATGCACTAAGCGCCAGAGGTCCCAGGTTCAATCCCACCCACCAATGACTGGGGTCTGTCTGTGGTGCCCGTGTAATGCCGCTTACATGACGGAAAATACTTGTACTGCAACTGACTCTTGGTTTTCCAGATGAAAGATGCATGGTTAAAATAACAAGATTCTTAAATGAGTCATAAATTCATAAAATACTAAATTTCTCCCATGTATTAAGCAGCTGTGTTTTTAGATTATTTCACCTCTTATTTATGATTTTGCATTTTCCAAAGTCAGGGTTAGTTAGTTAGTTTCTGGCCAACACTAACCTCTGTTTGTCTCTTTATATTATTTCTCTGACCTCACTGCTGTTTACAGCTGTCACCCAATTTAATGTCATCTGTGGATTTCATTATCTCATTAACTTGCTGTTTACTGCCTCCTTTAGTTAATTAATTAAGTTGTTAAATAAAACTAAAACTAGTACTTGCAGCATTAGACACTGCACCCATTGCAGTTTATCATTTCCCTGCTGTTAGGAGCATTCTGTCCATATAACTGTTGCTACCCCGACAAATCTGAAATACATTTTCAGATAAGATTTTGAAAGGGAGGTTCAAATGCTTTGCTAAAATATAAATTTATTGGATCTACTGCATTCTTGTCATCCACATAATAATAATAAATTTATTTGTTATCGCTAACATAAAAACAATAAGTTTGTCTGCAAAGATTTATTTTTTATAACTTCATGCTGTTTATTGTGCTTATTCCCATTATTCTTCAAGATGGTCAAGATTTTTATTCACTCAGTATTTGTTAATTTTACTTAGAAATTCCCTAATAATTCAAATACCTTGGTTCAGTGTTGAATTATGATTGAATATGGATATGGACTTTAGGAGTAGCATGGAGAGAGGTTAATGCAAATGGAGAGAGTTGACAGGAATTCTTGGTAATAAGAATATGCCAAGTAAACTAAAAAGCAAAGTGTATAAGACTATGATTAAACCAGCCATGGCATATGGGTCACAATGCTGGTCTATTAGGAAGAGAGAAGAGCAACTACTTCACACTGCCAAAATGAGAATGCTCAGGTTAATGCTGGATAAAACAAAAGCTGGTAGGCTCTGCAGTGAAATGGTGTGAGCCTTGATACAGGTAGCCCCCATCATGGAAAAGCTTAGAGAACATTGACCGAGATGGTTCAGTAATGTGAGACAATGAGACATGGGATTTGTTGGTCAGAGAGTGCAAGATCTAGTAATTATGGGACAAAGCCCAAGAGGAAGACCTAGAAAAAGGGGGTTCAAGATGCTGAAGGATAACATGAAGAAGGTTGGTGTTAGCCAGGAAGACATACTTGACAGGAATGCTTGGAGATAAAGAATAAGAACAGCCAACACTGATTTGGGATAAGGAAAAGGTGAAGAAGAATTAGAAACTCCCTGGATCATTCTCCTCCGCCCCAAGCCCTCTTTTGAAAATTACTACTATGTTTGTTTTTCTCTGATTCTGAACATATTGGTGCAGTTCTCTACAACTGTGCAAATGACACTGTTACTGGGAGGGTAGGTTCTCTTAGGGCTCATCAGACACAACAGTTGTATCACTAACTACACCAGCACAGTTAAAAAGTAATGAAATTATCTCATGTAGGTGCAGCAGAGCTGGGAGGGAAAAGATTTTCATGTCCTACAAAAAAAAAAAGATGTCAAAATATCTTCTGTTCTGCCTTAGGCAAAATCAAGATATCTAGAAATGTTTACTTAAAATTAGAGTGAGTACCTTGCCCTAGAATAGCAAATATTCTGGTGGCTACAGTACTCACTTGGGGATAGTCAGTGATCTGGGTTCCAGTGCGTGATCCAAATCAAGCAGAGGTGAGACTTAAACCTGGGTCTTCCAAATTGCACATGATGCTCTAACCATCAGTCCATTAGCTATTCTGTGTTGGGACTCATTGGTTTTGATAAGAAATTTCATCCAGGCCCTGAAAAATCTTCCCTATGATTTTTGTCTGAATTGATAAGTTGTCATTAAAAGTTTTGGTTTTGATGGATCAGCATCTTATGACAAGAAATGTTTCATCAAAACATTCCCAACCAGCTCTAGGTACAGTTTGACGGTGCTTAGGTCAATATAGCTATTTCCATACAGGAAGGGGCACTGGTATAAGGCACCTTTATACTGGCATAACTATGTTAATCGTAGGGATTTCCAGTTGAACTATTCCAGTAGAAATTCACACCCCTAATTAAAATAGTTCAGTCAGTGCAAGAATTGTGTGTAGAACAGACCCCTCATTGAAGTCAGTGGTAAAACGCCCATTGATTTCAATGGGGAAGCATTAGGCAATGAGGAGTGCTTTTGAAAAACAAGCATTTACTTGTTCCCATAATATAAGAACTAGGGGTCACCAAATGAAATTAATGGGTAGCAGGTTTAAAACAAATAAAAGGAAGTTCTTCTTCACTCAGCGCACAGTCAGACAGTGGATGAGAAGCTGGATATGAGTCAGCAGTGTGCCCTTGTTGCCAAGAAGGCCAATGGCATTTTGGGATGTATAAGAAGGGGCATAGCGAGCAGATCGAGGGATGTGATTGTTCCCCTCTATTCGACATTGGTGAGGCCTCATCTGGAGTACTGTGTCCAGTTTTGGGCCCCACACTTCAAGAAGGATGTGGATAAATTGGAGAGAGTCCAGCGAAGGGCAACAAAAATGATTAGGGGACTGGAACACATGAGTTATGAGGAGAGGCTGAGGGAGCTGGGCTTGTTTAGCCTGCAGAAGAGAAGAATGAGGGGGGATTTGATAGCTGCTTTCAACTACCTGAAAGGGGGTTCCAAAGAGGATGGCTCTAGACTGTTCTCAATGGTAGCAGATGACAGAACGAGGAGTAATGGTCTCAAGTTGCAGTGGGGGAGGTTTAGATTGGATATTAGGAAAAACTTTTTCACTAAGAGGGTGGTGAAACACTGGAATGCGTTACCTAGGGAGGTGGTAGAATCTCCTTCCTTAGAGGTTTTTAAGGTCAGGCTTGACAAAGCCCTGGCTGGGATGATTTAACTGGGAATTGGTCCTGCTTTGAGCAGGGGGTTGGACTAGATGACCTTCTGGGGTCCCTTCCAACCCTGATATTCTATGATTCTATGAACTCTTTGCCTGAGGAGGTTGTGAAGGCTAGGACTATAACAAGGTTTAAAAGAGAACTGGTTAAATTCATGGAGGTTAAATCCATTAATGGCTATTAGCCAGGATGGTGTCTGTAGCCTCTGTTTGTCAGAGGGTGGAGATGGATGGCAGGAGAGAGATCACTAGATGATTACCTGTTAAGTTCACTCCCTCTGGGGCACTTGGCATTGGCCACTGTCGGTAGACAGGATACTGGGCTGGATGGACCTTTGGTCTGACCCAGTATAGCCATTCTTATGTTCTTATGTTCAGTAAAAGAACTAAAAAAGAGCCACCATGGCTTAACAACCATGTAGAAGAAGCAGTGAGAGATAAAAAGGCATCTTTTAATAAGTGGAAGTCAAATCCTAGTGAGGTAAATAGAAAGGAGCCTAAACACTGCCAAATTAAATGTAAAAATGTAATCAGAAAAGCCAAAAAGGAGTTTGAAGAACAGCTAGCCAAAAACTCAAAACATAATAACAAAATGTTTAAGTACATCAGAAGCAGGAAGCCTGCAAAACAACCAGTAGGACCCCTGGACGATCGAAATATAAAAGGAGCACTTAAAGACAATAAAGTCATTGCAGAGAAACTAAATGAATTCTTTGCTTCAGTCTTCATGGCTGAGGATGTTAGGGAGCCATCTTTTGTAGATGACACCTGAAGAATTGTCACAGATTGAAGTGTCACTAGAGGAGGTTTTGGAATTAATTGAGAAACTTAACAGTAACAAGTCACCGGGACCTGATGGCATTCACCCAAGAGTTCTGAAAGAACTCAAATTGAAATTGTGGAAGTATTAACTATGGTTTGTAACCTGTCCTTTAAATCAGCTACTGTACCCAGTGACTGGAAGATAGCTAATATAATGCCAATATTTAAGAAGGGCTCTAGAGGTGATCCTGGCAATTACAGACCGGTAAGTCTAACATCAGTACTGGGCAAATTAGTTGAAACAATAGTAAAGAATAAAATTGTTAGACACATAGAAGAACATAAATTGTTGCGCAAAAGTCAACATGGCTGCTGAAAGGGAGATCATGTCTTACTAATCTATTAGAGTTCTCTGAGGGGGTCAACAAACATGTGGACAAGGGGAATCCAGTGGACGTAGTGTACTTAGATTTCCAGAAAGCTTTTGACAAGGTCCCTCACCAAAGGCTCTTACATAAATTAAGTTGTCATGGGATAAGAGGAAAGATCCTTTCATGGACTGAAAACTGGTTAAAAGACAGGGAACAAAGGATAGGCATAAATGGTAAATTTTCAGAATGGAGAGGGGTAACTAGTGGTGTTCCCCAAGGGTCAGTCCTAGGACCAATCCTATTCAACTTATTGATAAATGATCTGGAGAAACGGATAAACAGTGAGGTGGCAAAGTTTGCAGATGATACTGAACTGCTCAAGATAGTTAAGACAAAGCAGACTGTGAAGAACTTCAAAAAGATCTCACAAAACTAAGTGATTGGGCAACAAAATGGCAAATTAAATTTAATGTGGATAAATGTAAAGTAATGCACATTGGAAAAAATAACCCCAACTATACATACAATACGATTGGAGCTAATTTAGCTACAACTAATAGGAGAAAGATCTTGGAGCCATCGTGGATAGTTCTCTGAAGACGTCCACAAAGTGTGCAGTGGCAGTCAAAAAAGCAAACGGGATGTTAGGCATCATTAAAAAAGGGATAGAGAATAAGACAGTGAATATCTTATTGCCCTATATAAATCCATGGTATGCCCACATCTTGAATACTGTGTACAGATGTGGTCCCCTCAACTCAAAAAAGATATACTGGTATTAGAAAAGGTTCAGAAAAGGGCCACTAAAATGATTAGGGGTTTGGAACAGGTCCCATATGAGGAGAGATAGGAGAGATTAAAAAGGCTAGGACTTTTCAGTTTGGAAAAGAGGAGACTAAGGGAGGATATGATAGAGGTATATAAAATCATGAGTGGTGTGGAGAAAGTGATTCAGGAAAAGTTATTTACTTGTCCCATAATATAAGAACTAGGGGCCACCAAATTAAATTAATGAGCAGAAGGTTTAAAACAAATAAAAGGAAGTTCTTCTTCACTCAGTACACAGTCAACCTGTGGAACTCCTTGCCTGAGGAGGTTGTGAAGGCTAGGACTATAACAAGGTTTAAAAGAGAACTGGATAAATTCATGGAGGTTAAGTCCATTAATGGCTATTAGCCAGGATGGGTAAGGAATGGTGTCCCTAGGCTCTGTTTGTCAGAGGGTGGAGATGGATGGCAGGAGAGAGATCACTTGATCATTACCTGTTAGGTTCACTCCCTCTGGGGCACCTGGCATTGGCCACTGTCAGTAGACAGGATACTGGGCTGGATCCTTTGGTCTGACCCAGTATGGCCATTCTTATGTTCGTATGTTCTCTTGCTGCAAACTAAGCTGATTGCTATTTGTCCTACCCGTAGTAGACATAGAGAATTATCTGATTACAATTCTCTTTAAAACAACCTTTTAAATATTTGAAGATTTTCATCATGTTCCTCCTCAGCCTTCTCTTCTCTAGACAAAACATGCCCAATTCTTTCAATCTTTCTTCATATGGTATGTTTTCGGAACCTCTTATCATTTTGATGCTCTCCACCGGACTTTCTCCAATTTGTTAACTTTTTTTCTTAAAATGTGGTACCATACTGTACCCATACTGGAAACTCCATTCCAGCTAAGGCCTCATCTTTGGTGAGTAGAGTGGAACTACCTCCTGTGTCTTACATATGACACTGCTGTTAATACATCCCACAATTACATTTGCCATTTTTGCAATAGCATCACATTGCTGATTCATATTCAATCTGTGATCATGTATAAACCCTAAATCTTTCTCTGCAGTACTTTGGCCTAGCCACTTATTCCTCATTTTGGAGTTGTGCATTTTATTTTTCCTTTCTAAGTGTAGTACTTTTGCACTTGTCTTTATTAAACTTCATCTTTCAAATTTCATATCAATTGTCCAATTTATCAAGATAATTTTGGATCCTAATCCTGTCCTCCAAAGTGCTAGCAACCCCTCACAGTTTGGTGTCATCTGCAGAGTTTATAAGCATATACTTCACTCCATCTTCCAAGTCATTAATTAAAATATTGAATAGTAGTGGACCGAGAACAGACGCCTGAGGAACCCCGCTTGATACATCCTCCCTGTTTCTCAGTGAACCATTATAAACTACTCCTTAAGAATGGGTCTTTCAACTAATTATACACCCACCTTATAGTAAGTTCATCTAAACCATATTTCCCTAGTTTGATTATTAGAATATCATGTCGAACTGTGACAAAGGCCTTACTAAAGTAGGGTGACCAGATGTTCCAATTTTATAGGGACAGTCCCAATATTTGGGGCTTTTTTTTATATGGGCTCTGTTACTCCCCACCCCCGTCCCAATTTTTCACACTTGCTATCTGGTGATCCTATACTAAAATCAAGATATATCACATCTACTGCTTCTCCCTATACACTGGGATGGGTACCCTGTGAAAGAATAATTAGATTTGTTTGACATGATTTGTCCTTTAAAAATCCATGTTGACTTTTATTTATCACCTTATTATCCTTTAGGTTTGAATATCCCACATCTTCTTTTTAACGATTAGGAAAACTTTTGGGAAATGTGCTTACTGTAGGGAAGCTACATTTCAGGTTTCCTCTGAGAAACCCTATCAAAATGATGAGTGGGGTTTCCCATCCTAAACACCTCTAAAAGGCAGAGCTGTAGTCCACCCTAGGTTTGGTCTAGTCAGATCCCCATGGCAGCACACATGAAAGAGGAGCATGTGTTTTCCAGTAGTCCCCTGCTTCAGAAAAAAAACCAACACATTCATTTTGGTTGATATACGCAGAGGGTCCTGAATTTCAGTTGCTGGCTCCCCCAAGAAACAAAAATTGAGTTGTCCAAACAGCTAAATCATTCCAAGAAAATGTTGGGAAGGAGAATAAAATATAACTGCATTACCTGCCCAGAAGACACTTAATGGTACGTGATTCAGAAGAGCCCTGAAAGAGTGGTAGGAGCAACAGATATAGGGAGGCATGGATGAGGCAAAGAAACCAAAATAAGCCCTTAAGGGTGCTGTTTAGTCAGAAGTCTGTCTCCTCTAGTTTCCTTCCCCATGCTCTTTGTCTTACATAGGGTTTTGCTCCTCAAAATATGTATTTTCCTCCCTTCCTTCTCTTGGTTTCAAGAAAGAAGATGCAAGGAAGGTGACTACAAAGGAGTCTATTTAACCTCATCTTCCATCCGCTACAGAGATTACAGAGCAACTCTCCCCTTCATCAGTGGAATGAAGGACTCAACAGCAGCAATGAGGGCACTAGCGATTACCTGGTCTGTTCATTCCCTCTGGGGCACCTGGCATTGGTCACTGTCAGAAGACAGGTTTCAGAGTAGCAGCCATGTTAGTCTGTATTCGCAAAAAGAAAAGGAGGACTTGTGGCACCTTAGAGACTAATCTCTAAGGTGCCACAAGACCTCATTTTCTTTTTTTTCAGAACACAGGATACTGGGCTAGATGGACCTTTGGTCTGACCTAGTATGGCTGTTCTTATGTTCTCATGTACCATTCTATGAGAGGGAACATGGCTCATTTATTAATTTCCCTTCTATTTTTTTAAATTATTATTTTGTTTGTTTGTTATTATAGACTACAGTCTTGCAGTAGAAAAAAACCCTTTAGTTCATCTGGATTAGGTCAGCTCTGCTAGAGATAGATATTATATGTGGCTCTGATTCTATATATGTTTTTACAATATGCTGTACAACTCTCTTCTGCTAAATGAGTGCAGAAATACAAATCCCTGAGGAATGGATTAACACAGACTAGAAATGTTAACAATTTATTACCCAATGTAAACAGAGAGAGAAGAAATAGGGCACTACTAGAGTTCCTGGCAACTAAAATGGATTTGCTGCTTAAAAGTGGTTCAATGGTGGAAAAAGCACTAATCTTTGAAGGGCTCTTTTGTAAAAAAAGGCAACTAAACTTTTAGGAGAAAAGTCAGAAATTTAGTATGCACAAAGCACAGAAAAGTTTTTAATGCATATGCCTCCTTTTTTCATCTAGTAAAGGATAAAGAATATAGTTATTTATATAGGATTATGTGATCATAAGTCCACAGGTCATCCTGTTGCATTTTGCATTCTGCAGCTTTGATTCCATGAGTGTCTCTTTTCCTTTCAACATTATTTATTCAGTCTGTTTAGTTTGCTTTACAGGCTGTGGCAGCATTCATAGGGTAGACCTATTGAACCAAGCTGTAATAGATGTAATACATCAATACATTTGAGCTGAACAGCTTTAATTAGGCCTTCCTGGTCATTTCATCAATTCGGTGGAGTACCATTGGGATTTGGATAACACCATGCCTCCTGTAGTGCATGAGAATTACAGCATTCAAGCAGTGCTCTGCCAGTCACATCACAAGGTTAGACAATCAATGTTAATTCATATAGTTAAGTGTCTGGATTCCAGCACATAAGTTTACCCTTAAAGTAATATATTTGAGACCCTAAAACCTTTTAAACCCTAATGTCAATTTGAAATGTAAAGTATCCTGAAAGCTCTTGCTGCAACGTTCTGTTGTTGCATGGCAGCAAATTAAAGGTGTACTTAACTTGAAGATTTATGGTTCTCAAATGTAACGAAGGTATCTGCTGCATTCCTGTGGCAGAGATCTACTAGAACTTGTAGAAATTACTTTAGTTTCCAAATTCTACGTGTACCAGTCTGCTATGGCACTAACACACTTGGTTTGTACTTTGTTTGGTATCTGTGTGTCACATAGCACAGTATAAACACATTAATATAGCAGAAAAAAACCCCTTTATATTTAGAAAAGATTATTCAAATTTACTACAAGGTCAGAGTTTTGTGTTTTGTGTTTTTCTTTTTTTGTTTTGTTTTCCTCATACTAACCATTGGAGCAACACTCATAGCCCATTTCGGGAATAAATTTCGTCCCAATTAAAATAACTAATGTTATATTAACACTGAAGCCTTTTAATTCTTCTTTTTCTCACCAAACCTCAAAATGTAATTTCAATTACTAGTGAGGCAAGAGAACTGCAAATTTCAGAGCTTATTGACCACACTAAACTAGGCCAACAATTATATTACTTATATATAGCCCAGTATATGATCCATTAAATACACTTAGGCCCTTACTGTCTTACATCAGGTAAATTCACCTAATCAGGAGTATAGGCTCTTATTCAAAACAAAACAAAAACAAAACAAAATAAAAACTACACCTCCATTTAAGAAAATACTTAATTACATTCTTAACTTTTAAGCATATGTCTATGTCCCATTGGCTACCTTGGGTGGCTAAAATGACCACCGTACTATTCTGAGGTGCTGGGCACACCCAATTCATTGTAAAAAAAAAACATAATTTGGTACACTGACATATGAATTTATGAATCATCTTTTTGTTCTGTGTTTGTACAGCACTTAGCATAATACGGTCCTGATATATGAACAGTGCCCCTACATGCTACAGTAAAACAAATAAATAATTAGTATTATTTAATATAATAATAATAATGGATGTGCACATTTGAACTAAATTAAATTAGAATTCGATGAGGAAATTTCTAATCTTTCATGTCGATGTTCCAAACTGGTTTTTAACCTCATAAATGGATACAAATGTATATTATTTTCACTGAAAATATATTTATATAGTAAATGAAATAATTAAGAGCTGATACGAATTTATTAAAGAAAATAGGATGATCTGGATAAACATACTAAGCTGAAGGTTGTTGATCATTCAGAGGTGTTATATCTTTTGTAGCTTTAATAATGTTTTATATTAGAAACCACAGAGATGAAAACATATTTACGGAGTATGTCTAACATATATGGCTTTTCCTGAAATAAATTTTGCTGAAAATGCAATTAATTGATGTTTTCCCACTTTCTCTTTGCCAAGGAGGGCGGCAGGGAGTGAAAATCTCAGAGTGTAATCTAAATACAAAGCACTTTGTAATGGAACAAGATCACATGATCAATACCATATCTGGAGTCTTTTGTTATAGATACATAGATACAGCTATAAAGAACTATATAAACCGAGTACGACAGTTCCTGCCCAGAGTTTATAATATAAGGACCTGATCCAAAACTCACTAGAGTCAATGAAAGACTCCTGATTTACATCCACAGATAATCAAGAATCAGGTATGCAGTGTGCTCTACTATTCAAAGTATGGGACTGAGAGTGTGGATCTCCTTAATTTTTGAATCCTAGCTCTTTTGCCCACTAACTGTGTCATTTTAGGTAAGGCACTTATCTTGTGCATGCCTCAGTTTCCACATTATGTGAAAGGTAGAAAAATATTTCCCTCACTCACTGAGCTTTTGTCAGGATTCATTAGAGTAGTCAATCTGTATAAAAGACCTTGTTAATCCTAAGTCATTATTGGGCAAAATACTGCAGTTCTTACTCCCATTAATGGGTTTTTTGACAGATGACAAATTGAAGGATTTATCATTAAATTAGCTGATCTCTTATTTCCCAACTATCCTATTTATAAAATTTTTAACGACAAAAAAATGCAAATCACCAAAATGTCATAGGGCTAGAGCCACAAAGGGGATATAGAGTTAGCATTGTGACACCTAACATTTAGATGCCCTGCTGCCTAGTGAAATTCACAGCCCGAGTTCAGTGCCCTGCTGTCTAGTGAAATGCACAGCCCAAGTTCAGTGGCCAGGCTCTCCTGACATGAAGAGAGTTAGGTGCCTCAGAGATTAACAGAAGCCAATTAGCTGGGCAGTGATCTGCCTTAACTAGCCAGTAGCAAAAGCAAATGCTGGGAAAAGAGGTGTGCCCTAAGTCTCCTCCCCCGCCCGTCCCCTCTCCTCCCCCCCTTTTGCTTGGGATTCACAGCTTTTCTTACAACAAAACCACAGTAGCATGCTGACTGATACATCAATGGTTAGAGCTCTCACCCAGGATGTAGGAGATAGGCATTCAATTCCCCTCTCTGATTGCTGTGAAGGAATTTGACTATAGGGGGCCCTTTCTAGGAGTGTTATGGGGTATTCTGGGTCAAGGCTCTCTCTAACTCAGCTTCTGAAGCTGTTCTACTGTGCACACATAAATAAATATGCTCTGGGCCAGACAGAGAGCAGGAGAGTTATTCTGTAGCCCCGTGGCTAGGGCACTCACACGAGAGATCTAGGTTCCAGCTCCCCTGCTGCAATGCATATTTCATTATTTATACACAGTGGAACAGCTTCAACAGGAGAGTGAGAAAAACCTGACCCAGAGTACCCGATAGACCAGTGATTAGGCCCCTCTCCATGTCGGAAGATGACCCTGTTTCAGGTCCCTTCTCCACATCAGGCAGAGGAAGGGACTGAATACAGATCTCCCAGAGCCAGGTTGAACGTTCTAACTACTCAGTGCCCCCTATAACTTTTAGCTATCTCCTCCTTCTCTGAAGGAGTTTTGTGTAGGGCCTGATCTGGTAGGTGGCTTCTGAGAATGCCCACTGGATCAGGCCCAGCTCCTGCAGGCCAGATAGGCAGAACACTGCCTAGGCATGTGCTAGTAGCCTGGGCACTTAAACTGATGCAGCTGTGATGAATGCTCACTGGCAGAGTTTTAGCCACCTAGGGGACTTTACCAGGGGAAATGTATGCACCTAGGAAGTTTAGGCACCCACAGAGTTAAGAAATAGCTGAGCCAAGGTTTAGAAGATTTACATTTTGGATTTAGGAACCTCAAGTGTCAGTTAGGCACCTAACTCCCTAATGTGAACCTAAATCCCTTTGTAAATCTAGCCTGTAGTCTCTTTCCACAACATTAATAGCATCCAGGACAGGTACTGTGAAATAATCAGAAGTATGGTAAATATAGTATTCCCTAAGCATATTCTATAGAAAATACAATTTTCTAAGACCTTGTCCCAGTTTAAGTGGAATAGCATACATTTGGATTGATATCAGCTAAACTTCAGGTTAATCACACATTTAGCTATCATAGTGCGATGGCATGCAAAAGCTGAAGTGAGACTTTGCATTTAATGGATGAAATTCTATTTGCTACAACGTGATAGCAGGTTTGGCAGCTGAATGATGTATTTCTGGAAATAGGAAGATGTCCTAGAAGTAACTTGTGGCTGTTTCTAAAGATTTATTAAAACTAAGTTGACACTTGCATCACTGATAGAGGTAATTTCAGAGCTCTTGAAATTCTACTGACCCTAAGATAATGAAACTACCACCTCATGCACATTTGTATTCCGTGGCATGTAGGATGGCTCATGGATTGGAATGTGAAACACTATCATTATGTGCTGGAAGAATTCACACTGGTGACTGAGGGCAAACACATGGAAATGGAGATATTGCAAGGAAAGGTAGATACTGTAGACAGAACCAGATGAGTACCTCGATGCATAAACAACAGTGATAACAGGTTATTTAGACACTTAATAAAACTTTGGGTCTGCAAAATGAGTACAGCCTTGTGACTAGACCAGATTTCTTAAAAGCACTTTTTTATCCTGTATCACAGCAAAGAATTTGTATTATGCCCTAAAACAAATCAAATCCAGTGCATATGAAAAGTACCATGAAATGTGCTTAGAAAAATCTTGCTGGAGCAGATATATGTGCATATTTATGACACAGACAGCCACGGGCTGTACAAATGAAAGCTTTGCTTATAATCCAAGTAACATTTTTAACAGTATTTTCAGATAAGAAGGATGTATGTTAAACTCTGATCAAAAGTATCTTTAGGCTCATTCAGAATGCGGCTTGCCTGTACAGAATGCGATGATTGCTTTATACTAAACCGCAGCAGAAATATTAATGAAAATATAATGGTATTGCTGCAAACATTTCACTGCTTTCACAGACTTTGTGTAGAAAAATTAAAAAAGTTTGGAAGGTGTTTGAAGCTTCACAGGGATTAGAGGAAGGAAGCTAATTCAGTCAGTGATCCTAAGTAAATCGATCACCATTTGCTAGAACTGTGAACTGGTAAAAGGAGGTGGGAAATATGGTTAAAACACATATTACAATGTCTCTTTAGAGGAGGCCCAGGAGACTTGAATCTTTCAGTCTGGGTCAAATCTGTCAAAAAGGAGCTGTTCTTTCCTAAAGATGATTCCATGAAGTAAGGGTTAAGGCACACTGAAGGGGTAGTTCGAGGAAGCTTGCATTGCCACAATCTATGCTGTCCATGCTCTCCAGGATTGAGAGTTTGGCATCTTCCCTGAGTGCTAACTTAAATTATATATAGCGCTTATGCAAGTACCCCATTAGGTCAAATTCTCATTTATACTACGGCCCCTTTGTATCCACTTTAAGTTTATGATTATACTTCAAACGCTACAGTGGCACAGTAGCTACACCACTATATCGTCATAGTGTAGACACCTCTTACAGCAATGGAACAGGTTTTCCACCTCCCCAGGTGGCAGTAGTTAGGTTGAAGGAAGAATTCTTCCATCAACCTGGCCTCAGCTGCATCTGGGAATTTTTTCACACCCCTGAGTGACGTAGCTAGGTCAATCTAAAGTTTAAGTGGAGACCAGGCCTAAGGCACCTTTACACTGCTAGAGTTAAATCCTGGTCCATTTAAGGCAATGGTGGTATAAAGAGGCCTTAGTGTAGATAGAATCATAGAATATTAGGGTTGGAAGAGACCTCAGGAGGTCGTCTAGTCCAACCCCCTGCTCAAAGCAGGACCAACCCCAACTAAGTCATCCCAGCCAAGGCTTTGTCAAGCCGGGCCTTAAAAACCTCTAAGGATGGAGATTCCACCACCTCCCTAGGTAACACATTGCAGTGCTTCATCACCCTCCTAGTGAAATAGTGTTTCCTAATATCCAACCTAGACCTCCCCCACTACAACTTGAGACCATTAATCCTTGTTCTGTCATCTGCCACCACTGAGAACAGCCTAGCTCCATCCTCTTTGGAATCCCCCCTCAGGTAGTTGAAGGCTGCTATCATATCCCCCCTCACTCTTCTCTTCTGCAGACTAAATAAGCCCAGTTCCCTCAGCCTCTCCTCGTAAGTCATGTGCCCCAGCCCCCTAATCGTTTTCATTGCCCTCTGCTGGACTCTCTCCAATTTGTCCACATCCCTTCTGTAATGGGGGGCCCAAAACTGGACATAATACTCTGGGTGTGGTCCATCAGTGCTGAATAGAGGGGAATAATCACTTCCCTCGATCTGCTGGCAATGTTCTGACTAATACAGCCCATTATGCTGTTGGCCTTCTTGGCAATGAGGGCACACTGCTGATTCTCATCTAGCTTCTTGTCCACTGTAATCCCCAGGTCCTTTTGTGCAGAACTGCTACTTAGCCAGTCGGTCCCCAGCCTGTAGCGGTGCATGGGATTCTTCCTTCCTAAGTGCAGAGTCCTTGTTGAACCTCATCAAATTTCTTTTGACCCAATCCTCCAATTTGTCTAGGTCACTCTAGGACACCCTATGCCTACCCTCCAGCATATCTACCTCTCCCCCCAATCTTAGTGTCATCTGCAAACTTGCTGAGGGTGCAATTAATCCCATCATCCAGATCATTGATAAAGATGTTGAACAAAACCAACTCCTGGGGCACTCTGCTTGATACCGGCTACCAACTAGACATCGAGCCATTGATCACTACCCGTTGAGCCAGACAATGTAACCAGCTTTCTATCCAGATGAGAAAGAGACCCTTTGACTTCAGTGGAACTGATGACTCACATTTGTAAAGTTAAGCATATGCTTAAGTGTTTGCAGCACTGGGGACTATGTCAATATGCTTGGTTAAATTTGGTGTGCTAAGGTTATTTTGATTGTTGTTTTATTTTATAATACAGCAAGAAGTCTATAATTTTCATTTCTGGTTTCTTAGTTTTAGTGTAGACTTTCAAAATTTGACTATTGTAAAAGGTGACTAACAAAATAATGTGCCCTTTTCAATTCTTTATGATGTACAAAAAAAGGCCTGAATTTTTATCCTGCATTTTTTGTTTTTTTAATCTTTGAAATAACAGAAACATAAAGTCCAAACTCATATCTAACTAAGAAAATGGCACCAGTTTAACTAAAGGTATTATTTTAAAGTGTTCTAATTAAACCAGAGCAAACAGCTGTGTGAATACTTTTATTTCCATTTAAACTAGGCTTTTTTTTTTCAGACTAGCTTCAGTCAATTAGGAATCAGATTAAGATAAATTAAAATAAGTCAATCTTAAACTGAAATAAGACTATCCACACAGGGCTTTGCTTTCATTTAAATCAGTTTAAACAAATGGTTTAAGTTAAATTGGTACAGCTTTCTCATGTACACTTGGCCTAAATTTGTTTAGCTAAATTGGCACAATAAATCCCTTTGTGTTTATTTCAATTGAAGTAGACTTCCCATCAGTCAATACAGAATAGTCTAGTCTTTTCTAGTTTTGCTGGAGGATTTCTTCAGAGTATGAGGCTTAAATAAACCTGATTTAAACTGAAATAAGCATGTCTACACATCCTTTTGAACTGGTTTAATTAAATTGGTTTAAAAATCACACTTTTAGACTATATCTTCATGGCTGATGTGTGGTTTTACATCAAGATAGTTAACCTGAGATGTAAACTCCTAGTGGAGACAAGCTGCTATAGTTTTTTACCTTGATGTAGCTAGTTGTGGTAATCCTCAGGTTAGGGGATACAGGGTGACATATATCTACATCAAGGTAAAAACTACATATGTCTTTTTACATTTTACATAGTGTGTGTATGAGTGTGAGAGAGAGAGAGACAAAAGGCCTCAGGATTATACTGTGAGTTCTCACTTCTACTGAAAGGGCACTTGTATTACATTTTAAAAAGACAGCTTTTTTTCTCAAGCATCAATTAAGCATTGTATTTAAATAACCAATAACAGAAATTAAATAACAAAGAACCAAATCTTCAACAGGTATAATCTGATATACTCTAGATCCATTGAAGTCTAGAGAAGTTACACTGAATTACTCTGCAATAAGATTTGGCCCTCAGTTTCTTATGAGATCACAATTTCATTAGTTCATCAGTCACTAGAGAGTCTTTCAGGTTGGACATGAGCTGAATTTTTAAGGCAAAAAACAAGCAGAAAAGGGGTGTGGGGGTGTTACAAAAACCTTTCAAAAGCACTTTATGTATCATAAAGAAACAAAAATCGAAAAAGCCCATTTTTTCTTTTCTTTTTTAGGTCATCTTGATGTAAGCAGAGTCAGGATGAGCTCCACTCTGACATCTGGTGGTAAGGTGTGGCAAGTTGTGGAAAAGAACTTCAGGGGCCGATCTCATTTGCATAGGCACACCCACCCCGCCTAGAATGAGGCCATAGCTGCCCAAATAGTTACTTTGGCTGCTGTGGGATCCCCAGTATCTCTGTTACTGGGGCAGGAAGAATAAATTGTTATTACCCTGATTATGGGAACTGTGCTTGGAACTGTACTTGGCCTTTTGTTATGATGGAGGGACTCACCATCAACTAAGTAGCACTTCCTAGGCAAGGGTCATGGGTTCCAAAACTCTGTGAATGGAGAGAGGTTGGGGACAAGTATTAATATTTGGTGGCATGGGCCCCTTGGTGAGAGCCTTACATGCTAATTGCACTTCCTCCTCTCTCCACTGTGGAATATCAGAGCTAATTTTGATTTCATTAGAAGTCTAGTTACAGGCTGCTGAGCTGACTTTGGGCTAATAGTGCACCAGCACTGAGGCTCCCCTACTGCAAGCTGAATTCACCAAAGAGCTGAACTGACTAAGAGCTGAAATCACTGAGTGTTGTGTTAAGTAGTGGGGGAGCCTGAAGATATATTGTGGAGCAGTTTGCGGGATGGCTGGAGTGCCTTGTGGACAGGCTGGTGGAGCAGTTTGTAGGACGGCAGGAGCTGCTGGTGGGATGTGGAGCAGTTTGTGGACCGGTGATGGAGCAGTTCATGGGATGGCGGAAGCTGCTTGTGGGCCGCAGAGCAGAGCTGAGCGAAGCAGTTCGTGGGGCGGCTGGTGGAGCGAAGGCCTATGGAGCTGTGGGGCGGTCAGCTTCAGATCATGTAAGGTGCCTCTTACCTCTGCCCCCATCTCCACCCAGGTTGGGAGGTAAAGCTCTGTAGATAAACTTTTGAACTCTGGGGCTGCCCTGACCAGGGACAGAGACTTTTGAGTCATTGGACTTTTGGGACTTTGGGTGATTTGGGGTTGCTGGACTCAAGAACCAAAGGGAAAGGGCATGCCCCAATTTGCTTGGGGTGGGTTTTTTTGCTCATGGGTTGTGTTATGAATCCTGTTGGTGGTGTTTCCCCAACATAATGCCACATTGTTTCTCTCTGTTATTAAAAGGCTTTTTGCTACACTCAGACTACGTGCTTGCGAGAGGGGAAGTATTGCCTCTTGGAGGCGCCCAGCGGAGGTGGTATATATTTGTCCCAGTTCACTTGGTGGGGGCTCGAGCTGGTTTGCATTGTGTTATTGGAATGGATCCCCTAGATATTGAACCCGGCCCTTGTTGCTGCCAACTCTGATGGGCAGAAGGGTTACATTTTAGATTTCTGTCCTGAGTCCATATTTACACTGCGAATTGACTGTAAGGAGCTGGATTATTTTAAAAAAAATTAAAATAGAGCCAGATCCTCAGCTGGTGGAAGTTGGCATATCCCTATTGGCCCTTTGGATACATGGATGTATGCTGACTTGCACCAAATGAGGGCATTACCTCTGGACTACTGTATGTCATTTGCAAATCACAAATTTCAGCACATGAACTGCTAAGGTGTTTGGATATATTTTGCCCAGTTTTCTCTACAAATCAGTGGACAGGTATAATTTGGCCACCTCAAAACTTTCGGAGTTATTTTCCTCCTGACTCTAGTATCATTTATTATGCTATATTTTACATAAAGAACAACAAGGAGTAAAGTGCAGAGCTGATTTCTCATTCCATTTCCAACTCACGATGATCTGTTCAAGAAGGTAGGATTATTTGCTAAAAATGCATTAACTTTGTCATAACCTTGAAATGTTTACCAAAATTCATTTAAAATTTATATTAGAGCTATGAAAGCTTTAAAATTGCTGCCTAACAAATTATTCACGGAGCTATTCAAAATGGTTCACTGCTATGTTCATACTTACTTGCTTCATACTATTCCAGGAAAGCTTAGCTGGAGCAAAAACCACAGCTTACAACAAATGGGTCTCACCTGATGGCATCCTTAAGAAAAGAATTCAGGTCATTGATGACAGATGATTTGTGAATGTGGATCTACATGATACACAAGAGCTTTATGATAAACATGAAGCAATAATATCAGTCTCACACCATAAAAGTCCATAAAATAGTCATACCATTGGATTTATATATATTTATATGTGTATATATATATATGTGTGTGTGTATGTGTATGTGTATATGTATATATGTATATATATATATATATATTTGCATGCAGTTATGATAATAATAATATAATCTCAAAGGGTAACACCTAGTTTTGAGCTTCCTGGAAAGCTACAAGCTCTCTAGTTCTGTGCAGTGAAATGACATCCTTAATTCAAGGTCATTTTTTCATGACTAGGTTTTTTCAAGAAAGGATCTAGCACAATGAAGATGTTCAAATATACTTACAAAATGTATCAACAATAGCAAATATTATCAGTGCTTACTTATTCCTCTTCTTGAAAGCTTTTCTACAAAGGCACATTGTTTGGTGGACCAAGTTCTAAAAGAAGAAATACCAGAATGTATTTCCAGTACTTCCAGAACGACTGGAACACGGCCCCACCTGGTCTCCCCAAAAATTGAATGACATTTCACAGCATTCAAGTCCTGACGTTGGCATAAATTGGCATCCGCTGAAGTCAGTGAAGCTCCTGCAATTTATACCACCTGAAGATCTAGCCTGTAATTTATAACAGTGCACTTGAAAATCACTCTTTTTTTCTTACATTGATATTCTGTACCTACACATTAAATTGCAGAGGAATATATATGATCGTGAGTATACTTTAAAATGTTTCATTGCCATCCTTACATTTCCTTTCTCTAGTTTTGTTTTTAAATTTAAAAGTCAGCCACAAAGCCCATAATCAACTGTGACAAAATATATAAAGCATAAAAGAACAATAATTATATCGGGGAAAATACACAACAATGTTAACAAACTCAGTTCTATTAGAAAAAAATGCCAGGCTCTGTTGCCTTGCACAGCACTGCATGTGCAATCAAATCAGTATATTTCTACAGGGCAATTGGAGGTGTGATGGTAGCTCATATAGCATACCCAGATTTCATTTAGCTTGTGTGGGTACAAATAGCAATGATGATGTGGTGGCAAGGGCTTCAGTGAAGTCTGTACAAGGTCACCAGGAACATACGGGTACATACTTACGTTGCTAGCCTGCACTTAGCTCCATGACTCTCTGTCTTCATTTCTATTTTTAGCTTTGCTAGCTAGATTAAAGCTAGTGCAGGTACCTACCCTACCTGTAATCACACCTCTGATTGCAATGTTAGATATACCCTTATAATGGCAGTATTTTACACTCACTTTGCACTTGTCTACATGACTACACCACAGGCAAGGCAATGGAGAATCAGGCTGATCTGAGTATGATTCACAAACCATTATTCAGATAACAAATAGCTTGAAGCAGACACACACAAATTCAGTTTATTTCTCAAAGTCCAAATTAATATGCTAAATCTGTCTATAAAAATTCATGTGATTTCATATTTCATGTTTTATGTATTGAAAAATTTCTTATTAAGATATATTGGGAAAGAGCTAGTTTTGTAGTTCTTTTGCCCAAGCACGTATTTTAGAGGTATTTCCTTTCATATACACAGACTGCAGGAGAAGACAACTTCTTTTATGATAGAAACCATTTCTTTCTCTGATAATCTTTAATTCATATATATATATATATATATATATATATATTATAATATTTTGTGATGAATTAAAGATTATCAGGAGAAAAAGTTGGTTTCTATCTTAAAAGAAGTTGTCTTCTCCTGCTAATATTCTTCATGGTTACAAATCTACAGACACTTATACACATGTTTAACTTTATGCAGTGTGAGAAGTCCCACTGAGACTTGTATAAAGTAAAGCATGTACATTAAGTCTTTGCACGATTCTCAACTGCTCTGTACCTTCTCTTATTATTTACAGCAGGACACCATGAATATGAAGTGTAAAACATTGTCCTTCTGCTCTGGTACCATTTACAGTCATTTTGCCCTGGCCTAAGGCCCCAGTCCAGTATCTATTTTAAGTACTTATAGGGCGCCTGTTGCTATACATATGAGCACCTCACAATCTTTAATGTACTTACCTTCACAGCACCCCTGTGACGATCTATTATCCCCGTGTGACAGATGGGGAACTAAGTAACTTGCCTAAGGTCATTCAAGACGTCTGTGGCCCAGCAGAGTACTAAGCCCCAATCTCTGGAGTCCCAGGGTAGCAAACGTGTTTTAATTTTAATTAATTACATTAATTAATTAATTTTAATTTGATGTCAATAGGACTACTCATCTCCTTGAAGTTATACATGTGCTTAAGTGTCTTCCTGAGATATAAATGACTTCAGATGCGTGACAGTGAAGTATCAGGTGGTAAGGCTCCAAGGGGCCAACTGGACAAAACACCAAAATGTTTGCAGAAAAAAATGTTCCAGGAAAAAAGAACATTAAAATAGTTTGTAAATATGAGGATGCTGTGATGTCCCAGTTCTACTTCCACAGGCACTTTGAGCTTTAAATCTGATGTTTCCAAGGACTATATTTTCTTTTCTTAACAACCACCTTCCTACCTAGCTCTCTTTGCTGATAAAACATACACATCACTTTTTAAATATCAGAGAGAAGAACTCTGGGTATCCACTCTGCTAAACAACACACATAAAGATGGTAAGGTTTTTTTTTTTTTTTTATAAAGATTAAGCACAGGGCAGCAGGTACCCAGTTAGCCTACCCCAATTCTACAAGTTACTGTACACAGGAACGAGGGGCACTGCTGATGCACAGCAACTTCCAGGATCACAGCCTAGCACAAGGTAAGACATCATACAAGAAAATTAGTTTTATCTTTCGCCAGTGTGGGTTACCTGCTGCTCAGTAAATCAAGCTAACGATGGGAGGTAGCAGGCAGTGGAAACTATCTTCAGCAAAGAACATGTAAACCCGATTAGTGACTGAAAACTTAAGGATTTTAATTATAGCACCACAAAGGAAAAAAAAATTGTGGTGCTATAAATAAAATTAGTTAAAAAAGAAGAGAGGGTCTTTTCTGAAGGGGAAAAAAAGAAGAAGAAAAAAAAAAGGCTCAGGGAAAACTGGAGGACTCTTTGTCCTACAGCCACATTGGAGGAAGCCAATATATCAAGTTTGCATTTATTTGTGGCTGTAGCAAAAATGCTTGGAGCTATAAATGTTGAAATGAAGAACTGGAAGCAAGAAATGTACAAGCTTCATGATAAACTTAGAGCCATGCCTCATAGTACTCTCAGACTATCCCCGACGGATTTAATCTTCAAAAGAAATACACTTAGTTACCTGAATACAGTATGATGAAGTGAGAGAAAAGTCATTTTCTGAAGATTACGCAGAAAACGAGCCAAAGAACAGCAGAAACAATCTTATTTGTTATGAAACACAAGAAAAAGGGAAATTACGCATTACACACTGATTAAGATCCATGGAACAATGAAGACTAATGGTTACAGCGCAGAATGAAGCCCATAAGATCACAAGGGACTTTTCTTATTTTAAATGGGTAAGTGACTGCAGGGAGAAGGAAGAACATGATGATCTGATACCACCTGAGAAAGATACTGTTTTCTTCTGTTTCTTTGTTTTCCTCCATTTTCCAGGAGGAATGAGTGACAGAGAGAGAGTGAAGTGACAGAGAGTTGAGTAAAGTGTATTCACAACTGAGAATAATCTAAGGGTATGTCTACACAACAGCTGGGAGTTGCTTCCTGGCATGGGTGGATAGACACGTGTTTGCTCTGCTCAAGTTAGGACCGGGATTGGCAACCTTTGGCATGTGACCCATCAGGGAAATCCTCTGGAGGGCTGGGACAGTTTGTTTACCTGCAGCGTCCGCAAGTTCAGCCGATTGCAGCTCCCACTGGCCGCAGTTTGCTGTTCCAGGCCAACAGGGGCTGCGGGAAGCAGCGGCCAGCACGCCCCTCAGCCCATGCTGCTTCCCACAGCCCCCAGTGTAGCATAGCTGTGATGGCTAGCTGAGTACCATTCCAACGCAACCCTCCCCCCCCCCCCAGTACACACTTGGTGGCTAGCTAGAGAAAAGGTGACAGTTCTGAAATGTTAAGTGCTTAATCAAGTGAGACTGCCCCTCTAAATAGATCAAACAACCACAGCATGTGACCTGTAAGTGTCAACATTTGCTGGTTGAGGAAAGAAGCAGAGTTGGTAGTTGAAGCAGCTGGAACTGTTTGTCTCATTATTCAGTAGTAGTAAAGGGGCAGCAAATATAATTGGAATTTCAGCTTCCTTGTCTTTATAAAATGTTTGCAAAAGTCACTTCAACCGTCTAAGTACTTTTCTCAACATAAAAATGTGGCACTTAGGATCGATGCTTCTTAGAACTCACTTCATTCAAACAGCAAAGGTATATCTCATGGTTCAGTAGCAAAGTGCCGTAATGTTTGGAAGTAAAATCATGTACACAAAGACTCTCTGTGAGAACGGTAAGTCATGTAGATACATTTATACCCTCAGTCCAGCTAATTCTGGAAATAATCCAAGTCACTCTATTTGTATGTATGACACTTATGTTAATATGTCTCTGGTCCTCAAGGGAGATATAAACCCATTACTCTGGCTCATATATTAAAATAATAGTAATAATAAAAATGTAGATGGCTCAAGAAAATTAACCTTCTAAGTACTGAGGGGATTGTGCATTTACGGAGCATAGATGTGGTGTAACTGATTTGAATGAGCTGAAAACTGTATGATTATAATATATCCTCAAAACTATCTGAGTGGCATTTTGCTGTTCATACCATATGTTACACTACAGAGCAGTGAAATTATAAAATGTTTTGTTGTACTTGCCATTCTCTTCCTTTTCTCAGCTACAATTGTGGAGCACAGCTATTGTCAGGGATTTTTAGCCTGGCAGACTCTTTGCTGAACAGTTGGTTTGGGGCTGTGTGCCTTCATGCTTTTTGACCTTTGTTTTCTCTCTACTTTCAGGGTCCCATCTGTCTCATTGCTTGGTTCCAGACTGCATCTCTTGGTTTTTCCTAGTCTCAGCTGCCCAGCTTTCCACTAGGCTCCATTTCCCCTGTCTCTTTCTGCTTCAGTGACCTCTCCAGCTTCCCATTTAACATTCTTCAAACTTCCCCATGTCTCTCTTCATCTCACTTCTTTCCACAGCACTCTTTCTCACACACTCTTTCTCTCACTAGGTTACCGTATCTCTTTTAGGGATCTATAGTCTCTCTCCTGTTTTCTCTCTACTCCAGGTCAAATAGCTTTCCTGCTGCTCATTATATAACAGTAAACTGGTCTTACTTCATTCCTGTGTGTGTGTGTGTGTGGGTATACATACATATTTATATATCTATATTTTTACTCCAGGCTTCAGGTCTTTCTCCTCAGATCTCCCTGGATCTGTCCATGCTTCTAACTCTTTCTGTCTCCTATCCATACCTCCAGGCAGCACGCCCGGCTTGGTGTTGTAAACCCGAAGTCTCTCTTTCTCTGCCAGTTCACTCTCAGATGACAGGGTAAGTGTCTCTATCCTATGCCAAGAACTAATCATTTTTGCTTTCCCTCTCTGCCAGCCTGAGCTTCCATGTGCTCTCTCCTGTTACCAGTCTTTCTGTCAGCTGCCAGACACACACACACTTTAACTCTTTTCCACTTCCTTTCAGTTTCTTCCTTTTTATTATTATATCTTCCTTGTCACATATTTTCCATCTCTGTTTGCCTCTGTTCTTTTGGCCCCAGTGTTATAATCCCATGCATTTCTTTTCCCAGACACCATGCTAGTCAAGTTACCTCTAGACTCCTCCTATCTTAGCCAGAGATGTCAAGAGTAACAAGAAGGGTTTCTTCAGGTATGTTGGCAACAAGAAGAAAACCAAGGAATGTGTGGGCCCCTTACTGAATGAGGGAGGCAACCTAGTGACAGAGGATGTGGGAAAAGCTAATGTACTCAATGCTTTTTTTGCCTCTGTTTTCACTAACAAGATCAGCTCCCAGACTGCTGCGCTGGGCATCACAAAATGCGGAAGAGATGGCCAGCCCTCTGTGGAGATAGAGGCGGTTAGGGACTATTTAGAAAAGCTGGACGTGCACAAGTCCATGGGGCCGGACGAGTTGCATCCGAGAGTGCTGAAGGAATTGGCGGCTGTAATTGCAGAGCCACTGGCCATTATCTTTGAAAACTCGTGGCGAACCGGGGAAGTCCCGGATGACTGGAAAAAGGCTAATGTAGTGCCAATCTTTAAAAAGGGAAGAAGGAAGATCCTGGGAACTACAGGCCAGTCAGCCTCACCTCAGTCCCTGGAAAAATCATGGAGCAGGTCCTCAAAGAATCAATCCTGAAGCACTTGCATGAGAGGAAAGTGATCAGGAACAGCCAGCATGGATTCACCAAGGGAAGGTCATGCCTGACTAATCTAATCACCTTTTATGATGAGATTACTGGTTCTGTGGATGAAGGGAAAGCAGTGGATGTATTGTTTCTTGACTTTAGCAAAGCTTTTGACACGGTCTCCCATAGTATTCTTGTCAGCAAGTTAAGGAAGTATGGGCTGGATGAATGAACTATAAGGTGGGTAGAAAGCTGGCTAGATTGTCGGGCTCAACGGGTAGTGATCAATGGCTCCATGTCTAGTTGGCAGCCAGTATCAAGTGGAGTGCCCCAAGGGTCGGTCCTGGGGCTGGTTTTATTCAATATCTTCATAAATGATCTGGAGGATGGTGTGGATTGCACTCTCAGCAAATTTGCGGATGATACTAAACTGGGAGGAGTGGTAGATATGCTGGAGGGGAGGGATAGGATACAGAAGGACCTAGACCAATTGGAAGATTGGGCCAAAAGAAATCTGATGAGGTTCAATAAGGATAAGTGCAGGGTCCTGCACTTAGGATGGAAGAACCCAATGCACAGCTACAGACTAGGGACCGAATGGCTAGGCAGCAGTTCTGCGGAAAAGGACCTAGGGGTGACAGTGGACGAGAAGCTGGATATGAGTCAGCAGTGTGCCCTTGTTGCCAAGAAGGCCAATGGCATTTTGGGATGTATAAGTAGGGGCATAGCGAGCAGATCGAGGGACGTGATCGTTCCCCTCTATTCGACATTGGTGAGGCCTCATCTGGAGTACTGTGTCCAGTTTTGGGCCCCACACTTCAAGAAGGATGTGGATAAATTGGAGAGAGTCCAGCGAAGGGCAACAAAAATGATTAGGGGACTGGAACACATGAGTTATGAGGAGAGGCTGAGGGAGCTGGGATTGTTTAGCCTGCAGAAGAGAAGAATGAGGGGGGATTTGATAGCTGCTTTCAACTACCTGAAAGGGGGTTCCAAAGAGGATGGCTCTAGACTGTTCTCAATGGTAGCAGATGACAGAACGAGGAGTAATGGTCTCAAGTTGCAGTGGGGGAGGTTTAGATTGGATATTAGGAAAAACTTTTTCACTAAGAGGGTGGTGAAACACTGGAATGCGTTACCTAGGGAGGTGGTAGAATCTCCTTCCTTAGAGGTTTTTAAGGTCAGGCTTGACAAAGCCCTGGCTGGGATGATTTAACTGGGAATTGGTCCTGCTTTGAGCAGGGGGTTGGACTAGATGACCTTCTGGGGTCCCTTCCAACCCTGATATTCTATGATTCTATGATTCTATGATTCTATGATCTTCTGCTCTGTCTTATCCAAATTCCATAAGAAACCATTAGTTGCCACTGGCCTATTCTGAGATCTGTCTCTTTCATATCAATCATCTATTGGGTATCAACCTTGTTGTATTCTCTCTGGTGCTGTTCATTGAAACATCTATGTCACTTTAAGAAATTCCCAAAAGCCTCCAATAACAGGCTCACCCCAAATAAATCAATAGGCAAATGTAACCCTCATACTATTATTACTATCTCCTTTTATCTCAGAGGATTCCAAAGTCCTTCAAAATTATGCAGCACATAATGCATGATATCTAACTCAAACTGTCTACAAACTTTAGGTACATCATTTATACTTAATAGAGCTGAATATATACAGCCTGATCCAAAGCCCATTGAGATCGATAGAAAGACTCCCAATGACTTCCAAGGACCATAATGCAAAAGATTAGTTTGAATTTAAAGATTAATTTGATTGAGCCACATTTGTGGCAGGATTGTGTTTTCTTCTCAGGAATTGCTGTGTGCTTATTAGCACAAATATTCTCAGAAAGGGAATTTTATGATTGCACTCACAAAAAGCAAATTTTACAATTTCTTTAGCAAGAGCATTCTCTCCAAAACGTGATCCTAACAGTTACTCATCCAATCAAGGATCACAAACAATATTATTAACTTACCTGATGAATAACTTCTAAGCAACACAGCTCAGATTTGGAATACCATGAATATAACAAGAATAGAAAGCTAGAGAGTAAATGAAATCTAAGTTAAAATAGCATCTGGTTTTGAATAAGTGATGCAAACAATACATTCAGCATGCCCAATGTGATGGTAACATCAGGAGCCCAAAATCACTGATTAAGAGTATGATTATTCTGGGAAAGAAGGAAAAATGGGAATTTGAAATCAAGAAACAGGATTGATTAGTGGTTACTTTAATGCATTTGATTCAGAGTAGCTCTTGAATAAATTAACAAGATTTCACCAGCTATTGAAATTTCAGTATAAAGTGTTTCCAGAACTAAAATCTGCAACAGGACATTGACTTATTTTCATGTCTGGAGAATACAGAAATTCCAGTTTTACTTACAGTGGTTACAGGGAAGTGACTAGCCAATCTATTGCTATTCAGTATTAACCAAAGAAGCAGTATTGACACTTCTGAAAGAACAAAATTCTTCCCATACAAAAAAGATGTATCCTGCACACTGCACTGAAAGAAAACCCCAAATTAAATTCCCTTAAACTTCTCACATTTTGTTTGTTAAATGTGAGGAGGGAGAAATCAAAATGAAAATATTTCTCACTTCTGGTTAAATGCCTTGGGTATAGCTGTGTGAATAAAAAAATCCCCCAAAATAAAATAAATAAATAAATAACCTTTTCAGGTTGCCTGGAAAACCAAGTTATCAAAATCTTAGGTAAATCAAAAAGTAAATAAAAAATTGGTTTGGATTGAACTAAATGTTTTGTTCAACCTGAAATGAGACAAAAACTCACTTCAAATTTTAAAAAATCAAAATGCTTTGTTTCAAAAATGTCAAAAAATACCCAGAACACATTTCAATATATTCAGACTTTATTATTTTTAGGGATTTTTTAGTTTTGCTTTTTTAACTGATACTATTCAGCAAAATTGACACAAATTCATGAAGTATTTCAGTGTCTGCATTTTTCACTGAAAAAATGGCTAGAATGAAAAATATGGCCCAGATCTAGTTCTGGGTGACATTTCAACTTAGAATAGAAAATACTGTAATTAATAAAACTGCCCACACCTTTTGAGGTCCTTTCCCGTCAGTGTCGTATCTTCCTCTCAGCATAACCAGATTCTTCTTCAGTCTTTACTTATCTTTACAGGTTTCAGAGTAACAGCCGTGTTAGTCTGTCTTCGCAAAAAGAAAAGGAGGACTTGTGGCACCTTAGAGCATCCGATGAAGTGAGCTGTAGCTCACGAAGGCTTATGCTCAGATAAATTGGTTAGTCTCTAAGGTGCCACAAGTCCTCCTTTTCTTTTCACTTATCTTTACAGTACTCTTTTGATCACTTCATCAATCCTGTTCCCCCTATTCTGTCCTCTCTCTCTCTCTCTCTCTTTCTCTCTGTCTCCTAGGTATTTATAAAGCATTCATTGCCATAGGTTCGGAATACAACATGCTCTCTCACTACTCCTTTCAGTATGTGTGTACAATCATTATAGCTTTCTTAGCAGATTCAGATTAGAATTTGAGACTAGAAAAAAGGTGAAAATTTTTAACATCAAAAGGAACTAATCATTGGAAGAATTTAACTAGGGATAAGGTTGATTCTCTGTCACGTGAAGTCTTTACATTAAAAATGGATGTCTTTCTAAAAGATATGCTCTAGCTCAATCAGATGTTATGGGTCTGACACAGGTATCCCTTGGTGAAATTCTATGGCTTGTGCTATGCTGAAATTCAGACTAGATGATTATAATGGTCCCATTTGCCCTTAAAGTCTATACATGGGGACGATAAGGAGGCAGGATTGCTTATTTTTTTCCAGAAATTATGTTATTAAAAAAGAAAAAAAAAACATTACTTCAAAATTTTCCATGAAAGTCAATTGCCATTTTTTGATCCGCTCCAATGGTATTTGTCTTCAGGGAACTGGTAAATTTTGCCCTCCATACAGTAGCAGGACTTAAGAGTACTGGTCTCAGAATCAGTGCTTTGGATAACAGGACAGGGCAATTCCCAATGACAGTGCTAAAAGCAGCATCGAAAGAGTTGTCAGAATCCATCCTTGTAGCCTGGTGATATTTCTGTGAGCTTCAGGAAACCTTTCATTGTCTGAGGTTCTGCAGCTCAGAGGCACTACTAAAATGATTTGCTTAGGCTCCCTTCTGGCCAATTCTGGAGCAGTAGTGATCAATCACAATTGAGTTCCTGGTACTATGTCACAACAAACTGATTAAACCCTCCCTGAAGAAATCACAGATGCTACTGGGACCCATAATATCTGGGATTTTAAATTACAAAGCTGTTTGTGTTCACCTTTCAAGGAAAATGTTTAGTCTGAAAACTCAGCAAATCTGATTAGAATTGTGCATTTTAGATTTTTGTAGGTATGTATGAAAAATAGGTTAGCTTTTTGAACTGTTGTTTAAGAAAGGATCTTCTTTGTTATGATACTGGCATTTAAGACATGCCTGGGCCTTTCTAATTTTTCAGCTGGTTAAGAAAAAATAATAGTTGTTTTGCAGTTAGAACGCACTGAGATACTATCCACAGAATTAAAGAATCCACAACTCCTCACGGCTACGATGCTGCAATCCATTGCTGTGATCATTCAAGAAGATAACCGATATCCTAGCCTGGAGAAATCCAAGTTTCCAGAGAGAAGATTTTGAGTAAATTATTCCCATTGTATTGCTCAAACTCTGACAATTCTAATTTTCTATCCTCTGCAAAATCATAAAATAATTTTACAGGAAATAATTTGCTAAATTTAAATCCGGAAATGTATTACACACCACCTGGGGGATCGTGGTTTAATGCTAAAATACAAATATTTTTGTTAACCCCTCTATATGCGCACAGAGAGGGCTTGACTTCAGTACTGCACTACCTTGGTCCTGCTAGATGGATGCAGCAGCGCTGATGTAGCACATCTGGTGAAGATGTGCTACATCGACCAGAGAGTACTCTCCTGCCAACATGATTACTCCACCTCAATGAGAGGCAGAAGCTATGTTGGTGGGAGAGTGTCTCCTGCAGACATAGTGCAGTGTAGACACTGCTTTAAGTTGATATAATTTACGTCACTCAGAGAAATGTTTTTTTTTCACACCTCTGATGTAAATTACATTGACTTAAGTGGTAGTGTAGACAAGCCTAGTGTGTGAATTAAGTTGACTCAAGGTGAATCAAGATGTCTCATGAAATTGTCCAACAACTTTGGTTTATGCTGGATTGTGATTTCATGGAAGTGTCTTCTCAAGAGGAAATTGAATGGATTAAACAGAGAAAACTCGTGCCCAGTGTCCCCTACCCTAAGACAAGGGAATTCTAGCATCATCCATTGTGGAAACTCATAACAGTGTCAGCACTTTGAAGACAATACCCCTGGTTGAAAAATATGCTTCAGGATATTACACCAGGATAAACTGGAATTGGGGGCCAGATTTCTGAGTCTGACTGACTGACAGTGCAGAAGAGAGAATAGGTTTTCTGCTCAGTCTGACTAAATTCACTTCAGCATAATTTAGTACCCCATCCAGTCCCTGATTATGCCCCCATTCTGCCAGGTCTTTCAGGATCCCTGTCAGCCTAACAGGTAGACTGTCCTGGCACCAGGGCCTTCAGGTCTGAATATATAACAAAGGACGGGGGGGTTGGGGGGCTGCACAGTTTTGCCTCTAAACCAATTAAATGTCATTTGTTCTACTCAAAGCTTTGAACCACCTTCATGTTCCTTCTTCTCTAAGCCCTGTATCTTAAGGGCCTAAATTCCTTCATCTCTTTCTACTATGTACCCAGGTTATCAGCTGCAAACTGTACCCACATTGTCAAAAATTTTGGTGAGATCAGCTAACTCCGCCCCACCGGACTCTCTGGTAGGTGATCAGCTGGCTTCCTCCCTCCATTCATTTGATCAGTCTCTGGGGTCTGAGATGCACTTTGATAATAGGGGCTCTCTGTTCTGGAAATTAACTAACAATATTGGGTCATCTTTGTCATTTCATTCCCAAGATGAGGTAAAGCGGCTGGGAAGAAACATCTGAGTCACCCCACTGCTAACAAATTGAAGGCTAGGTGGTTTTTGCCTTCTCCACAGAAGATCCTTTCAAGGAATGGGGTGCACAGAAAACTGGAGGTGGTTCATTTAGCCACCCATGATTATCTCAGACCTAGAAGGAGTCCAGCTGGCCTACTCTCCCACCTTCCGTCTTTACAACAGCAACCTACAGAAAGAACTAATTACATCAAAGGTGATTGGTTAAATGTCACTGGAATTCTTCAAGAGGGGTTTTGGATCCCATGTGAAGGAAAGTAATAATGGTCTGATTCCTACTTTTCCAGAATATTTTGCAGATTTTGGTGAACTTTCCACTAAAATGGAGCCAAGTTTTATATTTTTAATGATATCCAACATCAGAAATTTTCCTCGTTTTCTGGTTTCATTATAAATGTTTTGCATGTCTCTTATTCACCCTTTCTTCTCTCCCCTCCAAAATGTATTCTACTGTTTTACACTGAAAAGCCCTTCTGAATATTTTGAGGCCTTTACTCTGGTTTATTTTTTTAAAGTTTTAGATTTAAAAATATTTTATATGAATAGAACCCTAAAAGTGATAAAAAGCATCATAAAACTTTTTGAAAGACGCAGGTTTTGCTTTTCATTGTTGAAATTAGGAATAGGGTAATCATGTCACTTTGTTCTATAAGATTGTAATATAATAAGCAGAAAAGTCCACTGTATCCATTATAGTCATTACGATGATTTAGAATTTTAAGTGGTAGGGGAAGTTGCAGAAGTAATTAGGAGCATCAGGAAACAGTTTACAATCAATTAGTGGTGTTCACAACAATCAGAATATATTATAATACAGTGTTGCCAATTTTCATGATTTTATAGTGAAACTATGATCTGTGGTATTCTTCTTAAACTGGCAGCTCCTGGAATCTAGTGATTAAAGCAGACTTTCAGGTTTCATATTTTAAAAAGTAAATTTCTACCCTTCACAATTATGAAGAAAATGTTAACAATACAACCCTTAAAAGCTCAAACAAAGCAAAAAAAAGGTCCCAAATTTGTTATGTTAAAAATCTTACACTTTAACCCAAATATCCTTTATTTTCTGGGGCCTGAGTCATGATTTTTGAATACCTGGCAATAAAATTGACAATAAAATATAATTGAATTAATATAAGGCAGCATGGTATAGTGGTGAGGATACAGGTTTAGGACACCGTTTTTCTATTCCTGGTTTCACCACTGGTCTTCTGGATAACTTTGGGCAAGTCACTTCACTTCCATGTGCCTTTGTTGGGCAAGTGGGACTCATCAACTGTGCCAGGCAGTCCACTTCGAAGAAGGAAAACTCTCTTTTCAAACCTGGAATGTCAGGCCTGGGCAGTCAATTTGTAAAAGTTGTGCCAACCAGACGTGCTCTGTGGGTCTGTGCTGCCAACCCCAGTTAATGGGACAAAGTGAAGCAAGCATAATATAGTAATTAATAGCATTACATTGGTGTAAAACTGAACTAACACAGTGTTCACACTCACATCCTGTATGCTGTGGAATGAAAGGTAGAAAGAAGTTGGAGGTTATTGTTTGATACATTCATATATTCCCAACTCAATAAACCCAACATATGTTGTACATAACTGTTCATTGTGCTCTCAGAACTCAAGGCTATGTGTATGGAGGGAAGGGATCAATAAAGTGAACTTAAAAATGATTGACATCTATTTATTACCTAGAACACTTTAGCTTTGAATGTTGTCCTCTTGGGGCATACTAAATTCATGCACTTTTCTCCATCTTTATGCTATTAACTTATCTTCAATAAACACAAAATTCTGTTTAATTAAAAAGCCCTGAGAACTTTACTTTAGTGTTCAGATTGGCATTTAGGCAGATCAAATTCCTCACCTTCACTTTTATGGAGCAACGCCCTGGCCTGAGCCTCAGTTCCTGCCTCCTCGTCCTCTCACTTTCCTTTCCTCTCTTCTCACAGCTCCCTTTATCTGATTCTCTCCCTCTCATTCTGTGTTTTTCTCATCCTAAGCAGTCCCTCTTCTCCTGTCCATCAAATGATCTCACTTTCTTCTATTTCAAATCTGTTCTCCATGCTCACTTCTTTCAGCTTGTCTTCCATCATTAATCTAAACCTATGGTGTTGATACATTCTTCGGAAAGTGCTTGGAGATTTGTTGATGAAAAGTGCTGCATAGGAACTTGGGCAGTATATTATTAATAATATTAATAATCTCTATTCTATGTATTCTATAATAAAAATAATATTAAAAGGTAGGAAATACCTCAAAACAATCCCTTCCTAGCCTTCACAAAGGGTGCATGCACACACACACACACACAAAATAAATAACAATTTGTATAGCTAGTGGTTTTCTCTTGAATTCACGTCATTCACCACTGAAATGGTGTGGAAAATGGCAGGTGTTCAAGTGTGTAGAGCAATTCTATACAACAGTTTATTTCCTTTCCTAAAAGGGAATGTAATCTTCAATAGAAACAGCAAGCAGAATTTGGTGGGTAGAATGTACTTACTCATGTTGAAATTTGACCAGGATAGCAAAAAAATAACACCTATGTTCTTCTGAGAAGTGCCATCACATCATTAAGGACCAGAAATCATTATGAGTTTAGCTTGACATCTGATGAAAAAGACAGTACCTCATCTCCACAGTCCTTAACAGTATTCTGGGTCACTGACTCAGCAAGAGCTGAATGTGACCTAATGAATCACTGACACCACCTCTACGCCATCTGAGTTTTTCTTGCAGTTCTCCCATCTAAATGCTGACCTGTCCAGCGCTATTCTTGCTTAGTTTGTGTGATCACAGCCCAGTGTGGCATGGTACTGCTACAGACCATGTTTTCAATGACAACAAAATTTTCAAGAGCAGTTTTCTAGTGTTATTTATTTTTTCTTTTAGAATTCAAATACAAATGATTTCTACAAGGATAAAGTTCTGTAAAAATGCCACATGAAAGCATTCAATCTGCAATTATTAAAAAACCCTAATTATGGTTAATTACTTTTATGAAAATAGGCACATACCTAAGTAGTTGCCTTTATCTTCATTTGCACCTGGAAGTGTTATTGTGAAATAGGCACATGATATACAATCCAGTGTATAAAAGCATGTGCTTAAATTAAGTAAACAGGTAAAATGACGTAAATAGGTGCAACCTACTTTATGATGAATCATGATCATGGTTTGCAATTGGTGTGCTTTCGCTGCCTTCCCCCCCCCCCCCCGGCGCCCTATAATGAGCTGAACAAACTGATCTGAAGCATCAGCATATGAGAGAGTATGAAAAAATCTAACACTTTACAGTTAAACTTCAGCACAAGAACTATTTGCTATTGGTCACACTGGGCCTTCAGATGGAAGGCTTATAAGGGAACTCTTCAAATAACAGTGTTAACGCATTCTGTGAATTTTCTGCAGTTGCCGTGCAAAGAACTGTGGAGGCCAAACCACTGAGACTGCTAATAGTATAATCACAGACTCCCATCTAGGCTCATTATTGGAGGAGATGACCTTGACCTATGGGGTAGGAGAACACTGCACTTGATTTGTTCCACTCTTACAACATCCCCTGCAAGATAATCTATGGATCAATAAGAGCAGCATCTTCAGAGGGGATGACATGACCTGCCCTGATCCCAAGAAAAATTCATACGGTGGAGCAGGAGGTCTTATCGTGTTAACAAAAAATCAAGACATCATCAGAATGAAGAGGTACATAATAGGCCATGCTCATATTGCAGGGGACTTATCTGTTAAAAATATTTTTTGAAGTTATATTAAAAAAAATATAAGGGAGCCAAGCAATGTTTCTCTATTGTTGGAAATCTTATATAGCTAATAGGATTGAAAATTCCAAATTAATTTCCAAAAGCATTTTCAATTGATGGGACTATTGACATGCTTAAAGTTAAATGTGTATTTCTTTGCAAGACTGTGGCCTTAGATTGTATTTATTTTCAAAATGTAAACCTAGCCAATTGTTAAGGGACAAGTTCTTGATGAGTGAATATGTAGGTTTGTCTGATTTCATGTTCTGGTGGCATAAACTCACTTTCAGTTTACCTTTGAAGCTCAAATAGCCTTCAGAGCACTGTTGCTAATACATGCATTCATTAGATTCCCCCTGTGGCATCCCCTTGAGGCATGTCTGGGCACTACTCACCCCGCTGCAGGTCTCCACCAGTACGTCATTGTCATTGCCCTCCAGCCACGGAATACTTCAGTCCTACCTCTTCTGGAGTATTAAGGTCCAAAGGCAATCAGACACCAAAAAAACCCGCAATTCAAAACAGAGTTGTCTGACAAAGCTTGAGTGAGATCCTGCCTTTCTATTCCAGGCTTGGTTCAAAACAGTCCGCACTTCCACCAAATGTCCAGGTTCTAGTCATCCCTTCTAACAGGGATTTATCCAGCTGGCAAGCTAGATTAGTCTCTGGGATGTAGCCAGGCTTCTCTCCCATCGAGAGAAGAAGAGAACTGCTCTCCTTCATGGTCAGCCCCGAACTGGGCTGGGTCTCTTCCTTTTGACTCTGCTCTCCACAACTTACATTAGCTCCAGAAGAAGAGGGGCAGGACTTTAACCTTCTCAATGTCAGAGTGATGCCTATCTGCCCCATCATATATCTTCCCCCCTCGGGATCCTGCCTGGGGCACCTCTCTCTCTCACCAGCCTCCCTCCTTCTTGAGAGAAAAGGTTCGCATTTCAGTGAGCACTCCCACCCCTATGCTGGACATGGAACAAGAAGGGCAGGAGAGACAGGTACCACCTCATGAGTAGGGAGTTAGTGTTCTTCCTGGCATGGCGCTATCATAGAAGAGCATTATCTATAACCAGGGTGAATTCATTGTTCAGAAGGTAATATCAGAAATTCTCCATGACCCATGTTACTGCTAAGCCCTCTTTTTCTGTAATAGAGTAGGCACTTTCTCTTGTGAACAATTTGTGGCTTAGGTGAAGGACAGGATGTCTCACCATTGACCACCTGGAACAAGACAGCCATCCACAAACTTCAGAAACATCAGTGTGTAGGAGGAATTTCATGGTGAAGTCTGGGTTGTATAAAACAGGCTCCCAACAGAAGTGAACCTTTGGCATCTGAAGGCCTTCTCAATGCTTCTGTCCAATGGATCTTCCTTAAGATACTGCCCTGGAGCTGATGAGTGAGAGGGGCCACAGTAGATGAATACACCAGTACAAAACAGTAGTTGTGTACGACTAGCCCCCAAATCGGGCATACCTATTTCTTTGAATTTAGGCCATTAAGGCCTGGATCTTGTTTACCAGAGGTTGTACCTGGCCCTTCCCCAATGTATAACCTAGGTAATTAGTTATGTCTTTGCCTGTGTTGCATTTTATGAGATTTGCTGTTAGTCCTCCACTTCAGAAAACCTGCTTCACGTGGGCCTTCCATTTCTGGATATACACCAAAACATTATTGAATCACAGAAATGTAGGACTTAAAGGGACCTTGATAGGTCATCTAGTCTGCTGCACGGAGGTAGGACAAAGTATTCACCGAGGGCAAGTCATGCTTGACTAACCTAATTGCCTTCTATGACGAGATAACTGGCTTGGTGGATGAGGGGAAAGCAGTGGACGTGTTATTCCTTGACTTTAGCAAAGAGTTTGACATTCTTCCAACAAGTTAAAGAAGTATGGGCTGGATTAATGGACTATAAGGTGGATAGAAATCTGGCTAGATTGTCGGGCTCAACGGGTAGTGATCAAAGGCTCCATGTCTTGTTGGCAGCCGGTATCAAGTGGAGTGCCCCAAGGGACGGTCCTGGGGCCGGTTTTGTTCAAAATCTTCATTAACGATCTGGAAATGGCGTGGACTGCACCCTCAGCAAGTTTACAGATAACACTAAACTGGGAGGAGTGGTAGTTACGCTGGATAAGGTAGGGATAGGATACAGAGGGACCTAGACAAATTAAAGGATTGGGCCAAAAGAAATCTGATGAGGTTCAACAAGGACAAGTGCAGAGTCCTGCACTTAGGATGGAAGACTCCTATGCACAGCTACAGACTAGGGACCGAGTGGCTAGGCAGAAGTTCTGCAAAAAAGGACCTAGGGGTTATGGTGGACAAGAAGCTGGATATGAGTCAAAAGTGTGCCCTTGTTGCCAAGAAGGCTAACGGCATTTTGGGCTGTATAAGTAAGAGCATTGCCAGCAGATTGAGGGCCATGATCATTCCCCTCTATTCAGCATTGGTGAGGCCTCATCTGGAGTACTGTGTCCAGTTTTGGGCCCCACACTACAAGAAGGATGTGCAAAAAATTGGAAAGAGTCCAGCGAAGGGCAACAAAAATGATTAGGGGTTGGAGCACATGCTTTATGAGGTGAGGCTGGGGAACTGGGATTATTTAGTCCACAGAAGAGAAGAATGAGGGGGGAATTTGATAGCTGCTTTCAACTACCTGAAAGGGGGTTCCAAAGAGGATGGATCTAGACTGTTCTCAGTGGTAGCAGATGACAGAACGAGGAGTAATGGTCTCAAGTTGCAGTAGGGGAGGTTTAGTTTGGATATTAGGAAAACTTATTCACTAGGAGGGTGGTGAAGCACTGGAATGGGTTACCTAGGGAGGTGGTGGAATCTCCTTCCTTAGAGGTTTTTAAGGTCGGGCTTGACAAAGCCCTGGCTGGGATGATTTAGTTGCGGATTGGTCCTGCTTTGAGCAGGGGGTTGGACTAGATGACCTCCTGAGGTCCCTTCCAACCCTGATATTCTATGATTCTATGATTCCAAGACCATCTCTGACAGCTGTTTGTCTAATAGATTCTTAAAAACCTTCAATGGTAGAGATTCCACAAGCCACCTAGGTAATTTGTTCCAGTGCTTAACTACCCTTACAGTTAGGAAGGTTTTCCTAATGTCTAACCTAAATCTCCCCTGCTGCAATTTAAGTTCATTACCTCTTGTCCTGTCCTCAGAGGATAAGGAGAACAATTTATCACCCTCCTCTTTATAATGATCTTATTACATTGTTAACTCATATTTAGTTTGTGATCTGCTACAACTCCCAGATCCTTTTTTTTTTTTTGCAGTACTCTTTCCTAGGCAGTCATTTCTCATTTTGTATTTGTGAAACTGATTGTTCCTTCATAAAGGTAACACTTTGCAGTTGTCCTTTTTGAATTTCATCCTATCTATTTCAGACCATTTCTTCAGTTTGTCAAGATCATTTTGAATGATAATTCTGTCCTCCAAAGTACTTGCAACCCTTCCCAGCTTGTTATCATCCACAAACTTTATATGTTTCATCTCTGTGCCATTTATAAAGATATCAAATATAACTGGTCCCAAGACAGCTCCCTACAGAACTCCACTCTTCCAGTTTGTGAACTATTGATAATTACTCTCTGAATATGGTTTTCCAGCCAATTGTTCACCCACCACACAGAAGGTTCATCTAAGTAAACAGGGTTTGGTCATTCATTCTAGCAGGGGCATACCCAAATGACAAGATAACTCAGTCTCTGGACTGCAGTTGGGCTTCTCTCCCATCAAAAGAAGCAGAGTTTTGTCTCCCTTTCTATTCAACCCTGAACTGGGCCAAGACTCCTCCTTTTAACTCCCTTCTCCATGCCTGACATTTGCTGCAGGGGTAGTAGGCTGCAGCAGCTGAGTCTGCTGACTCTCCTTTACCCTCTCATGACCAGTGCAGGGTGTATCTACCCTATCACAACACATTTGTGACAAGTGTAGCCCTCTTCCTGTCTCCTGGCCCAGTAGGATGTTGTTTAAGACAGGGTTAGTCTGCTTTGGGGCTTTTTACACAACTTTGGGAAACTGGGCTTGAGTCTCCTCTGTGTGCTCTGCTTGTGTGTCAGTGTGGGTCAGTCACCTCAGACCAGACCCACTCAGACAAACCACCAGGAACAAGGTTTTATTCTGTAAAGAAACACAGAGCAGGATTACAGTCCAGCAGCCTCCTCTCTGCTTGCCTGCCACATGCTCCCAGTTTGAGTCAGTGCTGAAACTTCCTGCTGGGAGGGCAGAAGGTACATCCTGGCAGGAACCAGGAAGTTCTCCCAACAAGCTGCAGGTTGTAGTCCACAACTTGTAGTTTCCATGGCTGCTGTTGAAGCACACTGGACCTTGGGCTACACAAGAATCAATAATTTACTGGAGAAAAAGGCACTTGCAATAGAGGGATGAAAACAGTCCCTTGAAACTGTAGCCAGTGTAGATATTTTGTTAAAATGATTATAAAAACAAAGAGACAAGGTGGGTGAGGTAATAGCTTTTATTGGATCAACTTCTGTTAGTGAGTAAGAGAAACTTTTGAGGGACCAACATGGCTACAAGAACATTGCATAGGCTTCAGACACAGAAAATGAGTTCAAGTCTTGATAGTTCTTAAAAAGTTTACATCTAAACTTTCCATTAAACAGATACAAGCTTTAATTGAACTGACTGCTTCTGGTTGCAGTGTTAGGTACAAAGGCTCAAATACTTCAAAAAGATCTGCAAACATGGTCCCTTTCTTCCACACAGAGTAGCATTGACCTCCATGAAGGAATCAAACATGGATTAGACATGGAAGTCAAGGGTGGGAACTAACTTCCCCCCTGACTTCAGTATGACTCCATGGGAATAAGCAGGGCCATCCTTAGGATTTATGGGGACCTATGTAGTATTATTAAAATGCTTGATGGCAGCCCGGGCTCGCATATATTTTAGATAAGGGCAGTCTTTTGAAGGATTTATTTAAAAAACTATGTCTGAAGATCCAAGCATTTAAGGATAAAGATGAATACTCAGATTGTGCATCTAAAAATCTATGCGAGGATTTTTTAGAGATGTGATTTTATAATCTTTAGCAACACACTAATGAAATATTTTTAAAGCAAATGTTAAACTATGGTCCTGTAGACTAACATGTTCTGAGTAAATATTACAGTAATGCACAACTGTTTTTGTCAGTAAATTCAGAAACTGACAGTATATACCTGGGGCTTGGCAAATGCCTGTTAAAAGGCTTCATTACCACTTGAATGGCCCTTTAACAGTTTCAATGTTGTGCTAACAGGTCTGGTAGACTGGAAGGCTTTTTCACTTTTAAGTACTAGATCCCTTCCTGAGGAAGACTCACCAGGCTACAGCAGCCAGCTGTGGTGGGAGCCTGCAGGAAGGGTCAGATTAGAATAAGCATAGGAAGAGGTGCAAAGGTGGACACTAAGACCCAGGGGTACCCCAAATTTTCAGGTGCCCTACACAGCCATGTATGCTGCGTATGCCTAAGAACAGCTCTGGGTATAAGGGCCCATGCATGCGGATCCCTTTACAAGAACAGGGCTTTAGGCTGATAGCCTCTAATCCTCCAATGAGATCGGCACAGACTGGCCCCTTTGCCCTAGCAGAGCTCCAATAAGTGTCCATTTAAGGTTTCAGAGTAACAGCCGTGTTAGTCTGTATTCGCAAAAAGAAAAGGAGTACTTGTGGCACCTTAGAGACTAACCAATTTATTTGAGCATGAGCTTTCGTGAGCTACAGCTCACTTCATCGGATGCATACCGTGGAAACTGCAGCAGACTTTATATATACACAGAGAATATGAAACAATACCTCCTCCCACCCCACTGTCCTGCTGGTAATAGCTTATCTAAAGTGATCATCAGGTGGGCCATTTCCAGCACAAATCCAGGTTTTCTCACTCTCCACCCCCCCACACACACAAATTCACTCTCCTGCTGGTGATAGCCCATCCAAAGTGACAACTCTTTACACAATGTGCATGATAATCAAGTTGAGCTATTTCCTGCACAAATCCAGGTTTTCTCACATTCCCCCCACCCCCATACACACACAAACTCACTCTCCTGCTGGTAATAGCTCATCCAAACTGACCACTCTCCAAGTTTAAATCCAAGTTAAACCAGAACATCTGGGGGGGGGGGGGTAGGAAAAAACAAGAGGAAACAGGATACCTTGCATAATGACTTAGCCACTCCCAGTCTCTATTTAAGCCTAAATTAATAATATCCAATTTGCAAATGAATTCCAATTCAGCAGTTTCTCGCTGGAGTCTGGATTTCAAGTTTTTTTGTTTTAAGATAGCGACCTTCATTTCTGTGATTGCGTGACCAGAGAGATTGAAGTGTTCTCCGACTGGTTTATGAATGTTATAATTCTTGACATCTGATTTGTGTCCATTTATTCTTTTACGTAGAGACTGTCCAGTTTGACCAATGTACATGGCAGAGGGGCATTGCTGGCACATGATGGCATATATCACATTGGTGGATGTGCAGGTGAACGAGCCTTTGATAGTGTGGCTGATGTTATTAGGCCCTGTGATGGTGTCCCCTGAATAGATATGTGGGCACAATTGGGAACGGGCTTTGTTGCAAGGATACGTTCCTGGGTCAGTGGTTCTGTTGTGTGGTATGTGGTTGTTGGTGAGTATTTGCTTCAGGTTGCGGGGCTGTCTGTAGGCAAGGACTGGCCTGTCTCCCAAGATTTGTGAGAGTGTTGGGTCATCCTTTAGGATAGGTTGTAGATCCTTAATAATGCCTTGGAGGGGTTTTAGTTGGGGGCTGAAGGTGACGGCTAGTGGCGTTCTGTTATTTTCTTTGTTAGGCCTGTCCTGTAGTAGGTAACTTCTGGGAACTCTTCGGGCTCTATCAATCTGTTTCTTTACTTCTGCAGGTGGGTATTGTAGTTGTAAGAAAGCTTGACAGAGATCTTGTAGGTGTTTGTCTCTGTCGGAGGGGTTGGAGCAAATGCGGTTGTATCGCAGAGCTTGGCTGTAGACGATGGATCATGTGGTGTGGTCAGGGTGAAAGCTGGAGGCATGCAGGTAGGAATAGCGGTCAGTAGGTTTCCGGTATAGGGTGGTGTTTATGTGACCATTGTTTATTAGCACTGTAGTGTCCAGGAAGTGGATCTCTTGTGTGGACTGGACCAGGCTGAGGTTGGTGGTGGGATGGAAATTGTTGAAATCATGGTGGAATTCCTCAAGGGCTTCTTTTCCATGGGTCCAGATGATGAAGATGTCATCAATGTAGTGCAAGTAGAGTAGGGGCTTTAGGGGACGAGAGCTGAGGAAGCGTTGTTCTAAATCAGCCATAAAAATGTTGGCATACTGTGGGGCCATGCGGGTACCCATAGCAGTGCCGCTGATCTGAAGGTATACATTGTCCCCAAATGTGAAATAGTTATGGGTAAGGACAAAGTCACAAAGTTCAGCCACCAAGTTAGCCGTGACATTATCGGGGATAGTGTTCTTGACGGCTTGTAGTCCATCTTTGTGTGGAATGTTGGTGTAGAGGGCTTCTACATCCATAGTGGCCAGGATGGTGTTATCAGGAAGATCACCGATGGATTGAAGTTTCCTCAGGAAGTCAGTGGTGTCTCGAAGGTAGCTGGGAGTGCTGGTAGCGTAGGGCCTGAGGAGGGAGTCTACATAGCCAGACAATCCTGCTGTCAGGGTGCCAATGCCTGAGATGATGGGGCGCCCAGGATTTCCAGGTTTATGGATCTTGGGTAGTAGATAGAATATCCCAGGTCGGAGTTCCAGGGGTGTGTCTGTGCGGATTTGATCTTGTGCTTTTTCAGGAAGTTTCTTGAGCAAATGCTGTAGTTGCTTTTGGTAACTCTCAGTGGGATCATAGGGTAATGGCTTGTAGAAACTCGTGTTGGAGAGCTGCCGAGCAGCCTCTTGTTCATATTCCGACCTATTCATGATGACAACAGCACCTCCTTTGTCAGCCTTTTTGATTATGATGTCAGAGTTGTTTCTGAGGCTGTGGATGGCATTGCGTTCCGCATGGCTGAGGTTATGGGGCAAGTGATGCTGCTTTTCCACAATTTCAGCCCGTGCACGTCGGCGGAAGCACTCTATGTAGAAGTCCAGTCTGCTGTTTCGACCTTCAGGAGGAGTCCACCTAGAATCCCTCTTTCTGTGGTGTTGGTAGGGAGACCTCTGTGGATTAGTATGCTGTTCAGAGGTATTTTGGAAATATTCCTTGAGTCGGAGACGTCGAAAATAGGATTCTAGGTCACCACAGAACTGTATCATGTTCGTGGGGGTGGAGGGGCAGAAGGAGAGGCCCCGAGAAAGAACAGCTGCTTCTGCTGGGCTGAGAGTATAGTTGGATAGGTTAACAATATTGCTAGGTGGGTTGAGGGAACCATTGCTGTGGCCCCTTGTAGCATGTAGTAGTTTAGAAAGTTTAGTGTCCTTTTTCTTTTGTAGAGAAGCAAAGTGTGCGTTGTAAATGGCTTGTCTAGTTTTAGTAAAATCCAGCCACGAGGAAGTTTGTGTGGAAGGTTGGTTTTTTATGAGAGTATCCATTTTTGAGAGCTCATTCTTAATCTTTCCCTGTTTGCTGTAGAGGATGTTGATCAGGTGATTCCGCAGTTTCTTTGAGAGCGTGTGGCACAAGCTGTCAGCATAGTCTGTAGATTGTAATGGATTTTTTACCTTCAGTCCTTTTGGTACGATGTCCATCTGTTTGCATTTGGAAAGAAAGATGATGTCTGTCTGTATCTGTATCTGTACAAGTTCCCCTGACCACACCACACGATCCATCGTCTACAGCCAAGCTCTACGATACAACCGCATTTGCTCCAACCCCTCAGACAGAGACAAATACCTACAAGATCTCTGTCAAGCTTTCTTACAACTACAATACCCACCTGCAGAAGTAAAGAAACAGATTGATAGAGCCCGAAGAGTTCCCAGAAGTTACCTACTACAGGACAGGCCTAACAAAGAAAATAACAGAACGCCACTAGCCGTCACCTTCAGCCCCCAACTAAAACCCCTCCAAGGCATTATTAAGGATCTACAACCTATCCTAAAGGATGACCCAACACGCTCACAAATCTTGGGAGACAGGCCAGTCCTTGCCTACAGACAGCCCCGCAACCTGAAGCAAATACTCACCAACAACCACATACCACACAACAGAACCACTAACCCAGGAACGTATCCTTGCAACAAAGCCCGTTGCCAATTGTGCCCACATATCTATTCAGGGGACACCATCACAGGGCCTAATAACATCAGCCACACTATCAGAGGCTCGTTCACCTGCACATCCACCAATGTGATATATGCCATCATGTGCCAGCAATGCCCCTCTGCCATGTACATTGGTCAAACTGGACAGTCTCTACGTAAAAGAATAAATGGACACAAATCAGATGTCAAGAATTATAACATTCATAAACCAGTCGGAGAACACTTCAATCTCTGGTCACGCAATCACAGAAATGAAGGTCGCTATCTTAAAACAAAAAAACTTCAAATCCAGACTCCAGTGAGAAACTGCTGAATTGGAATTCATTTGCAAATTGGATACTATTAATTTAGGCTTAAATAGAGACTGGGAGTGGCTAAGTCATTATGCAAGGTAGCCTGTTTCCTCTTGTTTTTTCCTACCCCCCCCCCCAGATGTTCTGGTTTAACTTGGATTTAAACTTGGAGAGTGGTCAGTTTGGATAAGCTATTACCAGCAGGAGAGTGAGTTTGTGTGTGTATGGGGGTCGGGGGGATGTGAGAAAACCTGGATTTGTGCAGGAAATAGCCCCACTTGATTATCATGTGAATTTGTGTGCGGGTGTGGAGAGTGAGAAAACCTGGATTTGTGCTGGAAATGGCCCACCTGATGATCACTTTAGATAAGCTATTACCAGCAGGACAGTGGGGTGGGAGGAGGTATTGTTTCATATTCTCTGTGTATATATAAAGTCTGCTGCAGTTTCCACGGTATGCATCCGATGAAGTGAGCTGTAGCTCACGAAAGCTCATGCTCAAATAAATTGGTTAGTCTCTAAGGTGCCACAAGTACTCCTTTTCTTTTTGTCCATTTAAGGGAAGGCATCCACCTACGTGGATCTCATTACAGGATCAGAGTTTTAGTTGCATTTATTACGATGGCTTCAATTCAGCAAAACACTTCAATGCAATTTAAGCATATGCTTAAATGCTGTGCTGAATTAGAGCTCGTAATTGCCTCAACAAGGTAGGATGCTAGATGCAGAGCCAGATACAGCCAGTGTGCTTGTTACGCTACAAAGAATCCATCTATTTATCACCATATGCTTGACTTCAAAATTTGAAACCAATTCTAAATTTGTTCATTAGCATATTTTTAATTTATTTATTTTGATTTTGAAAAGTTGATTCTAAGCTTTAGTTTTTTTAATGAACCTTAGGCATTAACTGTGCACAGTGGTGATATGTGACAGTGTCAATGAATTTCCATAATTGTGGGGACAACGTTCACGGTTATACAGCTATAAACCTCTTTTACCCAGTCAATTAAACTGGGTTACTGCTGATTTGAATCACTGAAGCAGCACAAAGCAGCCAAAGCGTGTTTCTAAATCTGTTCCCACGTTTCTTCTTGTGGCCTTGAACTCATTTCAGAAATCTTCATCTGCTTAAATCTTTTGAAAATACTTTCTTTTTGACCGTCTATGTATTTAATGTATGTATCCATACATTCTGGGCATAAAAAGAGATTAGCAAAGAATAATAAATATTCCTGGTCATTAAAATATAAGAGGCCAGATTTTCAGCTGGTATACATATTACTGATGTCGATGTAGCTATATTAATTTACATCAGTTAAGGGTCTAGTTCGATGTGCCAACATTTTGAAATATGGTAAAAACAAGCAAACAAACAAACAAACAAGATATTTTAAAAGTTTCAATACCTCTAATTTTTAGAGTTATTTGAACAGATTAAACCCTATCCTCCTAGAATGATAAACACAATATTCTACAACAGACCTGGTAACAGATGGTTACTAATCACTGATAAATTTTGCATATTTAAAAAGGGAAATAGCTTTTAGAGATGCTACTGATGTAATTATAAGAGCACATAGAAACCATGTGAAGATTTGCAGAAACAAAACCTGACCTGAGGATAAATATAAAGCTACAGCTGCTATGAACCTGGGAGTTCATTACAGCTGAATTTTTTTTTTAAGGACAAATGCTTTAAAAAACAATGATCTGCAAATAGTCATCTGAAGTTTAGAACATATTTTTTTTGCATGTATTTGCATTTCTTATGGTTTTGTTTTCCACAAATATTCTAGAACATAAATTTCCCTAAAAGAATGTTCTCTAAAACAGATATTACAGCTGAATGTAGTGGGTTTCTGGTTGTACCTCCCCTTCTGACTCAGTGGGAGGCAACTCTGCCTCCCTATGTCACTGGGGTGCTGCCCACTATCAAGGAATTAGCAAATCGAGTGTGAGGATCCATGGCCCTGGTGGTGGGACAGGGCTGAGCAATACACAGTCTCAGGCCCTCAAGCCTGGTAGAGCAAACTGAGGCTATGTCTACATTACCGCTGGATCGATGCTCCAGCGATTGATGCACCAGGGGTCGATTTAGCAGAGGACAGTGAAGATCCACAAATTGAGCACAGATTGCTCTCCAGTTGACCGCAGTACTCCACCCTGAACGAGAAGAGTAAGTTAAGTCGACAGAAGAGTGTCTCCTGTTGATCCAGCGTGGTGTAGACACTGGAGTAAGTTAACCTAAGCTACGTTGGCTCCAGTTATGTTATTCACATAGCTGGAGTTGCGTAACATAGGTCTACTTACCATGGTAGTGTAGACATAGCCTAACAGTCTTAGGAGGCTCATGCTCTCAGGCAGGGCAGAGCAACTAAGCAATCTGTTGCCTGTCTTCTTAGCTCATGCAGATGGCAGACAAATGCAGGCCTCTTCTCTTAAGGTGGGGAGGCTGCCACCCCTGGGGTGGGGTTGGCATCAGGGGGTAGGGAGACCTGGTCCCACCAAATCCCAGCCCAGGGTCCTCAGAGTGGCAGATGGTTCCACCACTGGGTCAGCGGGGATCCTACTGCAACACGCTGACTTGGGTTCTAACAGCAAAACTGGACCAATGTCTGGTTTCCCTGAGCTACTTCCTTCCATAGTCTGGGTGAGGGGTTCCATAGCCCAGAGGTCCTCTGTCTCCTCCAGTATATGGTGAGAGGCAGTCCCAGCAGCTCTTTTCCTGGGTTAGTCTCCTCCAGGGGCAGGGCGTGGTGCAGCACAGGTTCAGCTCCAGGGTTCTGCAGTGGGCTGGAGACGTCTACTTCCTTTCCTGGCTCAGACTCAACTGGGCTAAAGGCTCCACCTTTTAGACTGCCCATCCTGCTGCTTAGCTTCCAGCGGGAGAGGCAAGCCCAGCCTGGCTCCTCTGTCCAGGGATCAAGAGAGTGGCTCCTCCCTCTCTGGCTCAATGGGAGGCCACTCTAGGAACATTCACAGAAGGAAAATTTTGAATCATGGAAACCTAAGCATCTAATCAGACAACAGAATACCTTGTAGTCTAGGTGTCCAAACAAAACAGCTCATAGCTCAAACATAAAGTACTCAAAACAAAAATGCTCTTGAATAACCTAAGATGGAGAATTATTCACTCAATTACTCAGTGAAGTTAAACAAAAATAAGAAAATTGTAATCTGTGCACTAACAATGTGTGAACAGAAAGCAAGATGAAAAGTGTTGATAAATTAGTAGCAATGATGTACTTATAATATATGGTGCTTTTCTGGATGTAAATATTTAGGGATTTCTTTACAAGATATAGATGTGTCTGCAGAGCTTCCTGTTGGTTACTTTTTTTATAGGGAGAGATATATAGAACTGTAAGCCACACAAGCCTATGTGGTTTCACATCATGTACTTATGATAAACAGGTGTGGAGAATTTGCAAAAGGCTAAGATTCATATTCTTTTTTAAGAACTGGCCCAAAAGACCTGAAAGAAATATAAATATTAACCACTGAAAACATATCCAGTGGCAAGTGCTATCAGAAGTTTTGTGCTCATATGTGGGATGGAGATGTGTGTCACTGACTGCATTACTAAAAAACAGAGTATGTCGTACCATATCTTTTGCTACATTATAGGATAATTCTCAGGAATATCATTTCCAGAGTATATTAGTTATAGAAACAATAGTCTAGATACTCAGCTGCATTCAGTATCTGATAAGCACAGCTGAAAGAGGCTGCAAAGAAGCCAGCTGTGCCTATTTGACCAGGTGCCAGTTCTTTGTCAGCCCCAGGCATGAGGTACTTTAGTGAAGTGTGAGGGCTTCTTCAAAATACACCATCTGACAATAGTCCAAGGGAAGAGCATGCCAGCTCAGAATAACAACAGTACAATAGCATTCTGGCCATGTCCCCCTCCACCCTCAACATGCTCTTAACACCTGGAACCCTGGAGTTATGGATGTAGGAGCCAGCTATGCTGGCTTTACACCATCTAGGGATTCTGCTATGCCATGGGCATTCCTCAGCTAGGCAGATTTGTGGCTTTCCAGATCCTTTGCACTGCTGTGCAATGAAGAAGAGGACCTGGTCCAGTGCCTCCATTCCAGAAATACTAGCTCGTTGACACTGCCCTACCATATATCTGGTCTCAGGAAGTGATATATCTGCAAGTCATGATGAACAATGCAAATTATCAGTAAATGGGGCTATGTGGGACTAGGGTATATTTTTGTTAACTGTATGTTTCTAGTAGGATTTTAATACTTTTTCACTAGTTCCAAATGGCATGAACCTGTGACAGTTTTTAAGCTGCCAGACCTTTACTAGATGATATAGGTTGTTCCAGGAAAAGATGATGAAAACACAAGTCAGGACAATGTAACCTGACAAGTAATTGATGAAAATTGTTTGAATGTTCCTTGTCAAGCACAAATGATAGGTAACAGCAAGATGACAGAGGAAAAAAAAATATGGAATCCTGGTATATTGGGGATGCTCAATCTTTTAATAAAAATAGCATCCTCTATCTAAATATCAGACTGTCTCAACTGAATTGTCTTTGGTATTTCCATGCACTAATGCACCTGTTGAGAGAATGTGCTCTATAATGAATGTTATCTGGAGTGAGGACAAAAACAGATTGTCCAAGCCGATTCAGCAAAAACAAAAGCAGTCATTGTGGCCACTCTACAGGGTAACTGTTAAGAGTTCTCTGAGCAGCTGTGAGGGACTGAGTCACATATACAGTAAAAATATTCAAAAATGCCTCTAAAAGTATTACATTTTCTAAAGAGATTCATGGTGGAGGGGGAGGAAATGGAAACTGCTACTAGTTGGCAAAGTCTTACGGTCTAGTAATTCTATCCTTTATAGTTGTTTGTATAAAGACAAGTGTCTTATACAGTTTCACTGCCACCTTAAAAATACTGATTTCCCTCTCAATGAGAATGATGACTCTTTCCCCCCCTTTTAGTACATTATCCACCTTAATAGCATTACTAAACATATCTACCAATCCCAGTCCTGCAATAAACCTTATAAAAAGTTAATGCCGTCAGCAGAGTTGGTAGAAAGAGTGAAACATTTTCATGACTATACACTGGGATTTTGCTCCACTGTTACTCATGGAGTCAAATTACTTATAATTTGAATGTCCCACTCATTTATTTGTGAAAATGTTTAGAATTCCCTCAAGTTTCATGAATATTAGCATGAATGTTTTAACTAAAAATTAAAATCAGAAATTCTTTATTGTTATTCAGTAGCCCTTTACTTAAAACATATTAGCCAATCAAGAAGCAGAAACAATACAATATGTGATGGAGATGCACACCATAAAATGAAGATGAAGCACTGAAGAGAAACATTCACAAACTATTTGTTATGCTAAAATTCATTTCCATAAACTATTCTGCAAATATTAAAGAATAACTTAATATATGTAGAAATCATGATTGATTTATGAATATCAAAAAGGATGCAGAGCCCCATTGACTCAAATGGGTTTCTATGTAGGTTCAGGTGTTCATCCTTTTGGAGCAGCTTGCAAGATTAGGATGTAAATGTACTGTTGATCAAAATTCTCTAAACTTTCTATTAATTTGTGCATTTCTCCTCGTTTCTTTTGCTAAAAAACCCTATGGGTGATGGGAGAACTTCCAAGCTTAAATGTCCAATTTTTGCTCCCATTTACACCAAAATAAATCCAGAGGCACTCCAGTGAAGTCCATCGGACAGATTGTCATTTGGTATCATTCAGCGTAGCTCCATTGAAAACAGCGGAGTAATGCCAATTTATGCCAGCTGAAGATCTGACAAAAATGGTTGTAAGAGAAGAACTTGGCCCAAAGTCACCTGGACTTCAAAACATATGAAAAATTATTTAATAACATAGTGTGAGTTTATTACAGCATAAACTGGAACCTAATGGGTTTCCACACAGCAACACATTGGTGTCATTCAGGCTGCTCACACAGTGATATAAGGCCTGTTTCACTCTGTGGCTATGCATTCACTCTGCATGCATATGAGGTGGACATAGAATCATAGAATCATAGAACTGGAAGGGATATCAAGAGATCCAGTCTAGTCCCCTGGACCCATGGCAGGACTAAATATTATCTAGACCGTTCCTGAGAGAACATGTCCACTAAGGTGACTCTGTGGGTACATCATGACATGGGGAGGCCTTCTCTAGCCAGTAAATTTAGTAGATGTCATTGATGGTACAAGATTATCTCCCGTTCCCACTGCTGGTGCAATATGCAATTCTGCTCTTATAAATAAGCTATGGCTAAGTCAGTGGATCAGGGCATAGTGACATGGGTTATAAGGGTGTTGCTGTGATTCTGATTAGTGTTAATTACTTTGCCAATGTCAGAACCCAGGGATGCTAGTGTCCCATGCAGAGGGGAGGTTACAGCAGTGTCATTGGCTGGGATGGGCACAATTTGCCTGATATGGAGTCATTCTCAAGAATTATCTAGGACAGGATGCATAGAAATGAGGTACTCAGCAATCACAGAAACCTCACAGATAAAGGAGCACAAGAGTGACAGGAAAAGATTGCAAGCTTGTTAGCTGGGAATAGAATACATACGTACCCAGTGCAATGAAACCCCACTCCCCATTAACTTCCATTGGTGTTTGCCTGTGAATTGCAGCCCAGAGTGAGTGGTGAGCGAGTCTAGCTGGGGACAGGATGCTACTTTACATCAGCTGATCATAGTGTCCTGCATTTCCTATGGCATTCCTCCTGGAATGCAGCAGGGGTAGTAAACTGCCTTGAGGGCATAGCCAGGTGGGTCTCAAATAATGCATAGGTCTTCTGCTGGCCCTCTGTACAGAATTTCACCCAGAGTGAAGGGCACATATTTCTCTCGTCATTCTGTTCTGATAACTTTCCAAAATATATTTCTAAGAATAGCTTACCTGGTTCTCTTCCCCTCCGCAATATAAAATAGCCATTAACTCTCCAGGCAACATTTTGGGATTTGCTAAATAGGAAGTGGAAATGTCAATAACTCTAGAATATTGGGCTTCCTTTCTTTATTCTTCTTCAAGAAGATGATATTGTTGTTTCTAGCCTTTTCCTTCTACTTAATGAACTTATGATGATGGAAAGGTGTGTGTAATTAGAGCTGTCAATATTGAATTCTACATGTGCACTGCACTATGAATTTAATTTAAGTTTCTCTATCCCCATTCCTCTCCCCACATTGCCACTGGGAAAGACTGAAGCACTTGACTACCGCTGTGGCAAATTGGGTCCTAATAAGTGTGATGCTTTACTGCTTCTTGTTTTTTGCTAAGATACAACTGCAGTATTTCAGAAGAACTCACCTGGGCATTAATTCAACAAGAAATGGTGGTAGGAGTATTATATTTTCCATGTTTTGATATCTCCCTGAATAACTTGCATATAAAGAGGCCTGGCAGCTGCTTTGTGTCAGTGACTGCTGTGCTTGTCATTTCAGCCTCAGATTTGGCTGATTCACCTCTGCCAAGCTTAAGAATAATATTCTTCTTGCTGTTTCCTATTATTCTGAAAGTTTAACAACCATGAAAGGAAAATAGAATCAGACGGTGAAAAATACATTTAAATGTTATAGGGCTTTAGTTTATCATAGAGTAAGAGTAAGGTTACCACCACCACTAATAACAGGTTTATTTAGAGACAGGAAGGGAGTGCAAGGAAGGAATATTCATTTTCAGCATGGAGAATTAGCGTAAGTTTTATGTTTACAACCTTAGGGATCTCAGTCAAAACTAATAAAACCTAACAACAGCTAGAAAGGTGGTAGGAGGCGTGTCTATAAAAATCCTGTTTAAGATGGCGGTTTCTATGCTATATAGAATCTCTTCAGGGATCAGTATGAATTTCCACATTAAATTCAAATAAGAAATGTCACAAATGGTTCAACAGGAACCACAAACTCACAGTGCTGCTCTCCAATCCACTGCATTAGTTGCTGGAATGCACCATACGAGTTTGGTAATTTAAAAGAAAGGGGGAAAAAAACATGTTTGAAAATAATTTGATTTCTTAGACTTAGTTTTAGAAAACGGTGCTCTCTAATAGCTGAAAACACCACCATATGGCCTCTATTGTGCTGCATTAATGGAGCCATTCTATGATATGAAATGGCACGACCAGGGCTGGGGCTTCTCCTGTTAGATTGTACCTCAGTACAGATTCTGTAACAACAATGTTCCTTCAGAAACAAGAAGAATATGCGTAGCACCACAAATAATTCCTTGTTTCACTTAGAAAGGGGCCCAAGTTAAAAAAACATCAGATCAGGATCCACATTTAGAGCACACCAAAGCTGGCGGGTGCTTGGGTTTGAGGTTTTGAGTCAGCCTGTTATATTAAGAGGGGTCAGCTGCAAAATTCAGATCTTCCTTTTGTATTGATTTTGAACCTCCCCTCTAACTTTACATTGATAACCTTTCGCAAGGTGGGGTGTTGAATCAAACCTATCTCTAATTTATGAATCCACGGGTCAAGTTCCCTATCCACCTAAAACTATGTCCATTGTTCCCACCACCCTTTGGCATGGGATTAATAGTGGATATGATTAATCGGGAGAATGTAATATCCAAGATATAGTGGAAAGCTAAGCTGATAGCTTTACTAAAGCCAGGTAAAGGGCACTCTTTAGCAGCCAGTATCACTCCTGAGTTGTAGCTACAAAGTTCTGGAGCAGATGATCCTACAGAGAATTATGCCCATGACAGAACACATTTTGGGTGATGATCGGTCAGGTTCCTGACCAAATCAAAGCTCTTTGACCAAACGTTAGCACTTACTACATACCTTGAGAATAAATTTCAAGAGAAGAAAACCAGAGCTGTCTTTTTTGACCTTACAGCAAACTATGACAACCTCTGGCATACTGATCTGCTGTACAAGATGTCAAGAATTCTTACTAGGTGGGTTGTCATGACAACTGATGCCCCAAAGTAGATGTTGTAGGTGTCTCTGGGCCACAAAACTAGCACCTGGATTCTAAAAGAATGGATTCCTGCAGGACTTGATGCTGGCACCAACTTTATTTAATGTACTCAGCAATGACCTACTGAACACGACTTCCAGATGGTTTATGTATGCTGACAATATCTGCCTGGCCTCAAAATATCGTGACTTCCAAAAGATTGAAAAGAATCTGTTTAGTGATATGGCTACCTTAGGTGACTATTATATGTCGTGTTGTTGTCGCCATGTTGGTCCCAGGATATTAGAGAGACTGGGGAGAGGGATAGCTCAGTGGTTTGAGCATTAGCCTGCTAAACCCAGGGTTGTGAGTTCAATCTTTGAGGGGGCCATTTAGGGATCTGGGGCAAAAATTGGGGATTGGTCCTGCTTTGAGTAGGGATTTAGACTAGATGACCTCCTGAGGTCCCTTCCAACCCTGATCTTCTATGATTCTAAGGTGGGTGAGGTAATATATTTTATTGGACCAACTTGAGTCAAACTTTTGAATTTGGACAGAGTTCTTCAGGTTTGGGAAACTTACTCAGAGTGTCACAGCTGAATACAAGGTGGAACAGATTATTTAGCCTAATTAGTTAACACGTATTTCAAGGGACCATTTGAGGTAAAGTGGCCTATTAACACCCCTCCATTCAAAAGGAGGAAAGGAAGGGAGGGGAGAAAAAGAAGCTAGGAGTGGGGATGATTAGGGTGTTATAGATTGTTGTAATAAGCAATAAATCCAGTGTCTCTATTCAGTCCATGATTTTTAGTGTCTAGCAAAGTAATGAATTTAAGCTATTGCAAGAACTGGAGACTGAAACCAAGTACATCAAAGACCATGTCCACTTTCACCATGCTCAGAGCCAACTGGAGCTTCCCATCTTTTGAATGGTCAGTGGCTGGCACACACCCCAATGCCATTGTATCTAGGGGTTACTCTACATCACACACACACATAAACACACCATCTCACAAAAGTAGCTCATACGATCACGAGCAGAAAATGCCTCCTGAACAATCTAGTAACATCCATCTGGGGAGCCAACACACAAATACTGCAGAGTTTGGGGCTGGCTCTGTTCTGCTCATCTGACAAATACACTGTCCCAGTTTGGTTAAATTCTGCCCACACACAAACACAGTCTGATCAAATAATGAGAATTATCACAGGCACACTGAAGCCAGCAAGTCTTGTACGGTTATTGGTCCTAGACAATACTTTTCCACGTAACATCCAGCAGAATGCTGCCAACAACTGATCATCTCAGTACAGCAAATGTCTTGCTTGAAACTGTTCAGAGATATGTGGGATGCACATGGATACCAAATGCACAGCAGAAATCCTATCTGCACTGTGCTGTACACTGTCTATCCAGCTGATAACTTCACTCTGGTAGACAGAATAGGAGAGAGCCTCTGCCACTACCTACATCAGCATCAACAACGGATGAAGTTACTTGGATTTGGGATCCAATACTGCCGGTGGAGCCAACTTAACAGGTTTAGGTGTGGTGTGGTTCACCAAGACCAGCCAGGCCTGGGGCACCCAGGATAGCCAACTGTGCATAAATAGTGCTGTGGAGGATGCTGTCTGTACACATGCAGGATGGTTGCTCTTTTTTGAGATGGGTTCCTCAAAGATCTTCTCAAGTTGAACACTGCCAATTGGCCAGACAATTGAGCTGTGATTTTTATTTATTTGTTCATTCTTGGTTTTTAACCTTGCATCCTCCACACTCAATCCACTCAATCTCTCTCTTTCTCTCTCTCTCTTTCTCTCTCTCGCGTGCACACACACACACACACACACACACGCATCTTGAAATCATTTTCCTTTTCAGTTATGGTATTTTTAGCAAAAGTGCCCCAATGCTAAAATAGTTACCATACAATAATGGGAAAATGTCTGCTAGTAAAGACTTTCTCCCAAAATGGATTCATAGTGCATTTAGATTTTTGAATGAGTTTAGTTCATGGATTTATATTTTAGGAGAGGAGAAGTTGCCATACAGTAAACATAGTTTGAAACAGACAAATCTTCTCCTGATTTGACCATGAGCAATTACTCTATACCCACGCTTTTTAGAAACACAATTTTATGATGTTCTCATATAGCCATTCTCTAAATCCTCAGTCGACAGGTGCATTCTGACTGGTGACAGACTTGGAGCTGCAGGAATCCTGAAAACATCTCTGTTTAATCTGGCTCAAACAATGACATGGCCTTTATAACATTTTGACATCCATCACTGACTGTCACACTGCTTAAAAAAAAACCCTGATGACTGCAGTATCTGACACATGAACTATGAGTCATGGGCATCAAATCATCATCACATGATCCAACAAATGCCTTAGTGCATTGAGGTAGACATTATGCAGCTGAATGTCACCACAGTGGAGCTCTGCAATAATATAATGTGTGATGCTTTGAACTGGAGCTTGAAAATGTATAGATTTTATTTATTTTAAAAAGTCATTATTAACTTTAAGATTTAAATCTTTGGTCTACTTCAATCATGAACAGACTACAACTGATCGATTGTAGTCTGTGATTGAGAAAGATAGATCGATAGATAGATAGAAAGGAAGGAAGGAATCTGGTTTGTCAGATATTCCAGGAGGGTCATTTAGAAGGTGTTCAATGTCCAGTACTTGATAAATTTCTCAGGTATTGTTTCTGGGGGAAATAAATCTCCTGTCCCTTTGGGGAAATTACAATAGCTGGATAGAAAGGGAGAATTTCTTTCTGTGCTACAAATGGATTCACAGACGCTGGTGATGATCAAGTAGCAACTGCTGAATTGTAATCAAGTACCCACTTAAGGTGACCACAGCACTGCAGCATACCTAGGTTGTGGTTCTGACATTAGGTCATTTTTTTGGCAGCGAAAGTGCTGCTGTTAGCCACATCTGTGCCCACAGAGATAACTGAGGGGCAGACATGACAAACCTGCAGGAAAAACATGCAGAAATTGGTCTTGTTTTTGGCTTAATTCACTTGTGAGTTACTTGATGGCTATTTTTTGGCTTGTAGCTTGTTGCTTCTTCTTTTTTGATCGGCTCCCAGCAAGCAGGGGCAAGCGGGGAGAGTCAGGGGTGCACAATGGGCCCACCACAGTCCCAGACTGCATGCCAGGGAGATCTAATCACATAGAGTGTTGGGGTTCTTAGGGACTGGCTTGTTTTGGCCTTGTTTTGAAATGGGATTAGCTTGATTTTTCGCTTATTGTGAAAGTCAGGGTGCTTATTTACTGTGTAAAAGTTGGCAACTGTGGTGAGGGGGACAGGATTTGCCTATTTTCTGTTTGATTTATCTTTGACATAGCAGCAATCATTTTAGATTGGTTCTGACCAATTAACAGGTGATATTGCGTACAGATATGAGACTCTAGTTGGCGGGGGTGAGGGTCCACTAACCAATGCTCTATCCCCTGACTTCACAGCATTATTCCATCTACTTAACAGAGTTGAAGTGAGCAGCTTGTAGGGCCGGAGAAGGGTAGCTCTTTGGAATGGAAGAGATTGGCAGAAAGATCTAAGTGGAAAGGACACTGGGGTCAACACTGGGGTTGCAATGAACACATAAGAGCAAAAGGAGGTAGCTGACACATAAACAAAATGGCCACTTGTAGATTTCAACTACTATGGCATACAGATATTTTAAGCAGCCTAGAACTTGCATAAAACTGAGAATAGGAAATATAGCGTCTATTCCTCACTTTGCTACATACTTTATGCATGATCTTATGGTAGTCACTGAGGCCCAAATCCTCAAAGGTTGTTTCGGTGCCTACATAGCTTTTGATGATCTGGGCCTAAATATCTCTGTGCTCAATGTGGCCATCTGTAAAAATTAGGATAATTACACTTATTTTACACCTCCTACAGATGTTGAAAGGCTCAATTACTTATTCTTTACAGAGACCTCTGAGATCTTTAGTTGGAATGCAACACCAAAGTTCAAAGTATTTATTATGAATCTGACTACAAAAATATTTATATGAAACTGTGCCTGGAAAATATGATGGATTTGTCTAAAAATTAATTTCAGTTGAGGGATTTGTCATAGTCAAAGTGTTATATCTTTTGGCACTGAGTGAAAACTATTATCTAAAAATGATTCTTAAAGTATATTTAAATAAAATATTTTGAAAAGTGTTTTTTTTAAATGTTGATATTCTAACATCACTCACTAGCAACACAGGTAAGAGCCTATAAGGCTTTCTGTTATAAAGCAGGATTTTTAGGGATTAATATATCAGCTTTTTAAAATCCCATTGGGTTAACTTGTCATACAAACTGTCAACCCAGATCTCTTTTTTCCCCTAAAAATTGTTTAAATACTTCAGAACAATTTTAGATGTAAACCAGTCCCCAGAAATAGATGTTTTCTGTTGGCTTATGTGCTTTTTGATCAGATGCGGCTAGAAACGTCACTTGGCAGAAACATTTGCAACCACTTCAACTCTAGGTTCTACAAATTTGAGACATAAGGTTGGCATAGAATAAGCACCATAAATACCCAGTACTCTATTTTTGTGATTGGTTAATGAAAAGATTAATGAATTAAGTTTGCAGCCTCTTAATGTGGATTTTACAGGATATTCGTTAAAAGGATTGTGTTTAGTTACTGGAAAGTCTGATTGCCACCTAGAGTACTGAAACCACATGAATCTCTCTATTAGCATATAGGATCAAGACAACATAAGCAATTTTAAGGCTATTTAAAATAATTTCTTGATTGATTAAGTTCTTCTGCTGAGCAGGAACATTTTGGCTAATGTCAGTGAATATGCAAAGCATGCTATCATTCGTCACTTAGCCAATTACTTCACTCCCCATCCCATTGGATGCACATTCTTTTTGTGTTTTCTTTGTTAAGATATCAAGTTCCCAAGTTCAGCCAGCTTCTGTGGTGGAATCCCAGTGGCAGAAGGTCAGCAGGAGTGGATCACTGTGATATAAAACACATGAAACCCCTTGCTCCATCAAGGGGCTGGAGCTACCTAGCACAACCCAGAAAGTGGCTGTGGCTGTCTGGAGGGATCCAGTTTACACCATGGCCATCCGTCTCCAGTGGATCACGCAAGGAGCCCAATCTACACTGAAAATTGTCTTCCTGTAAGTGAATCTAAGGTAGGGTGACAGTGAAACCATCATCTGCCCATCATCTGCCATGCCCCCCTGATTCTAGAACATTATAATTAACTACACCAGGGAGATTTTGTGCTTATTCTAGGCTAGCTTGTGTTTGAAACTGTCATAAGTGTTCAGAAAACAGAGAGTCTAACCTCCCACAACTTGCATGCTCAAGCAAGGGCCACATACAATGACAGTCTTCTGATGCACCTACGGAAAGGGTAGGAAGGAGAAGCAGGAGGTAGGATCATGGCCACACTCCCACCATTCTGCAAGGTGGAGCCAGCACAGCAGCTGGAGCAGGCTGCAGCGTTCTTATGTATTGGCCCACTGGAGGTATGAGCTGCATGTATGCACACAGTTTTGGGACCCGCAGGATTTTGTTCAAACATTTTAGAGTCTAAAAACCTTTTAAGGATATTGAACATGTAGATTAATATATATTTGTCCAATTTCAAACAATAGTTATGTGAAACAGCCTCCCTTTAGGCAGAAAATTGTTGAGCCACCAAATTTTCTCTCTCTTGTGGGAATTTTTGTTTTGTTTTCTCTCTCCTTCTCTCTTTTTAATTCATGCAAAAAAGTTCCTTTGGGAAGGCGGCCGGGGGAGGGGAGCCCAAGCAGACAGGAACAGTGCACAAATGTTTATTTCACAAGGGTAGTTGGGTATTCATTAGAAACATATTTATAGCCACTCCCAATGCACACGCTTATTAAATTGGTCACACATTTTTGTTGCTGTTTGCTAAACATGCTGTGGAGTTTTACTGAATACCTATCAGTTAAATCCCAAATGATGTTCTGCTTGAACTGAACCTGAGTTCTTAGCCATATGCTTCTTGCTAAAATGTTAATTGGAAATATTTATGGTGCTGAATTGAAAATAAGAATCTGTTTTCTGTACATGCAAATTATTTATCAATTTTTGTGTAGGTTTTTATGTTTTGTAACGTTCTAAAAATGTATGTGTGTGTTTAAGTCCTTCTTTTTATTTAGTTTTCAGACTCCAACCACTTTATCATGCATTTCCCCCCAAATTTCCAGAACCCAGATTAATCTGTGGTTTCATAAAACCTTTAGAACCCTTGAAAAGACTCGGAAGAAAAAATTATTTCAGAACTTCATTGAAATTGGGATGTCAGTTACATGGTAAATAGCTGGATATGGGCAGCTTGGTGTTGAAATGGCGATATCAAATTCATTCAGATACTTTACTCAAAAGCAGAAGTGGTGCTTTGGAAGCCCTAAGTGGGAATATTCCGCCCTCCCCAAAAATCTTACACACTAAAAAAGAGAATGGGGGACCCCCTGAGCTGCTCAGGGCCCTAAGAAATTGTTTAGTCTGCTTATGCCTGGGGCCAGCTCTACTTAAAAGAAAAAGATGTTTTTTACGAGCAGAGCTATCTAATGTCATGCCACTGTTTAAAGATTTTTTCTGTAACCTAGCGTGGCAGGATTGTTAAAGTTTAAACTACTTATAACAGTCCTGCCACCGTTATAGTTTAATCTATACATCAAAAACCTGCCACCAATCCAGTCACAGAAGTTTTTTTCTATGCAGACAACATCTGCTGCGGGCTACAGGCTCCAACTTTCTATGATCTGGAGAAGACCATGAGTGACGTTGCTGCAAAGCTGGCTGGTTACTGCAAGACATGGCACCTTCAGCCTATCACCAGTAAGACAGTTCCTAGCACATTCCACCTCTACCATGCCCCTATTAAAAGGAAACTAAACATTGTAATGAATGGCCGGAGGCTGAAGCATATTGCTTGCATATAAATCCATGGTACATCCACATCTTGAATACTGCATACAGATGTGGTTGTCCCATCGCAAAAAAGATACATTGGAATTGGAAAAGGTTCAGATAAGGGCAACAAAAATGATTTGGGGTACGAAATGGCTTCTATATGAGGAGAGATTAATAAGATTGGGACTTTTCACCTTGATATGCATGAGGGGAGATATGATTGAGGTCTATAAAATCATGACTGGTGTAGAGAAAGCAAATAAGGAAGTGTTACTTACTCCTTCTCATAACACAGGAACTAGGGGTCACCAAATGAAATTAATAGGCAGCAGGTTAAAAACAAAACAAAAGGAAGTATTTCTTTACACAACGCACAGTCAACCTGTGGAACTCTTTGCCAGAGGATGTTGTGAAGGCCAAGGCTATAACAGGGTTCACAAAAGAACTAGATAAGTTCATAGAGGATAGGTCCATCAATTGCTTAGCCAGGATGGGCAGGGATGGTGTCCCTAGCCTGTTTGCCAGAAGCTGGGAATAGGCGACAGGGGATGGATCACTTGATGATTACCTGTTCTGTTCATTCCCTCTGGGGCACCCGGCATTGACCACTGTTGGAAGAAAGGATACTGGGATAGATGGACCTTTGGTCTGACCCAGTATGGATGCTCTTATTTTCTTATATCCAGTTTACCTAGTTATGACCCTCGATCGAACACTGACATGCAAAAGCCAAGCAAGATACTTGAGCAAGACAGCAGCACAGGTCAAGGCACTCAATAACCTTCTCAGCAAACCAGCAGGTTCTTTATGGTGAGAGGCTGCTCCAACCTTAAAGACCTCAGTCCTTGTCATCTTGTACTCAATAGCAGAGTACTGTGTGCCAGCATGGAGTTGGCTGGCACACACCAAAATTGTCGACGTGCAACTAAACTCAACAATGTGCATCATCACAGGAATTCTCAGACCGACTCATCTTCCATTGCTTCCAGTTCTGAGCCACATTGCTCCCCCTTAAGTCAATAGGGAGATTGCAGCTTGCAATTTTCTTAAAGCTGCAGCTCCTGGAGTCATGTGATCACATAAGAATCTTAACTTCCCTTCTCAAATAAGAGTAAGTTTCTACCTCTATGCTTGCAGAGAAAAACATGAAAACATGAACCTAAAGGCTCAAAAAGGCTCAGAAGGCAAAGTTAAAGAACTCCAAATGTATTTATTTCTTAAAATCACATGATTTTTAAACCAATCTCACGATCTTTTCCACTCAACCAGGGTTTTTTACTGTTGTGCAAGCAATTCTGCTACTAGGACAAGCAGCTTTCTAAGCCTGTTCAAATTTTTGGAAATATCCAGGCCATTCTGCATATGCTTTGAGTCTCAACACAGACAGCAGCATAGCTGCTTACCTTATGTGCATATTCACTCCAATACAATGCCTCCTAGAGCTCCTGAGGAGCCCCACTCCAAGGCCCCACATCCACCCCACGGCTTTTGGAAAAGCTAGCACCTATGAGGATGCTGGGCATGAGCAGCTCATGAGAATGCAGTGCTTCAATTGTTGTTAATGCCTGCATTGGGATATAAGAAGAGGTTTCCTGCATTCTCCCTACCTTGCTCACCAGTATACACATTGGTCATAATGTTACCCTAAAGGTGAAGCAAATACCACAGAACAGATTTTATTAGCATCTGCAAACACTACTGTTCTCTTTCCAACTTTATTTCCCTTTAGCCTTTTATTTTATTATTCCAAACTTTGTATCACTTTTTCTTTTTCCTCTGAAACAACAACAGCGTTTATTTTTGAATTCAGAAGCTCTGCCATTCTGTTTCTTCTGGGAAGAAAAGTGCTGGATCCCAGCTTCTGTAATTCCCTTTGAGCACTGCCAAAAGACCTAGGATTAATTTCCTGGAAAACTTCCTTTAAAAATGTAAAGGAGTTTGGTTGCAAGCAAGATAAATATAAAAAGAAGCCCTCAGTTTAACAAATATGCTATTTTTTTGTTCATTCGTTACTAAAACAATGTGATTTTTAAATTCAAGATTTTGATCATTTTAACCTGCTCCCTCCCCATCCCCCAAATCAGTGTTTTTGAATAGTTTTGGCTCACTGAAATATGGTTGAAAAAGTTCAGTTCTATACAATGGAAATCTGCTCAGATTGCAGAGGGGCAAGAAAAAGTTGTTAAGGGATGGACTGTAGGATATGGTAAGGTTGTGAGATGATTTTTTAGGCATTTTTGTGGGTCAAAGACTAAAAGAGGTTGAGAATCACTGTACTAGAGAACAATCAAAAGCATCTTAAAAAAACAATTCTCATCTTACAGTCCCAAAAGAATAAAAGCCTATTTTATGCTTTAAATCAGTAGCCTTATTGCAGACAAATTGCTTTTTAAGTGCTAGGATTTTCAGCATGATTTCTAGCAGTGGTAATCCCAATGTTATTAAGGGCCAAATCTTGATGTCCTTACTCATGACAGACACAGGCAAATAGCCTTCCTTATCCTCAGCTTTGACTCAGGACTCAGATAGCTACATTATCTCCTGTTTCTGCCTCCCATGAGAAAAGAAAATAGATTTCTGTCAATCAAGGTTACCCAGCAATGATTAACTTCAACTGTGGCCATCAGAATTCCATTCAAACTGATTCAACAAAAAATGGTTTATTTGAGAAAAAAATACAGAGAATATAATCAAATAAAAGGAAAAGCAATACACCTAATGCTAATATTGATCATTATGGACCTTATCCAAAGCCCACTGAAATTAGTGCAAGTCTTTTGAAAAAAATTCAACCAGCTTTAGTCCAGATCTAGCTGTTTGTCCCAGTTTCTCAAGGAAAATTGGAGGAGCGACATGGGGGAGATGATGCAGGAGATGGAGCTGGTGGGGATTTTTGTTCATCAGACTTTGTTTACCCTGGAACGTGTGGGTTATTTTTCTAAGTCAGAGAGCTATCCTAAACCCTTGCCACTGAAAAGGGAGATTACTGACCAGCAAGGAAAGTGAGGTGTAGCCAGACCTTGAAAGAAAAAAGTAAGGGCCAATGCTACTGGGACCAGTAACAACTGGTAAAGGTTAAAACTGCCCCCAGTCTCACACGAAGGTAAGGCTATACAGGTATGATTACAGCTTGAGCTAACATACCCGAGGTAGCTTTAGTCTAGCTGTCTTGGGTACTGGGGCAGTGAATGCTTCAGCATGGGCTAGCTCCATGAGTAATTACCCAGGGTTTCAGGTGGTCTTGTACAGCCCATACCGAAACATGTACTGCTGAAGATTCACTGCTCTGGGAACTGAGCTAGCTACATTAAAGTTAGCTCAGGTATGTCTACTTGAGTTGTAATCACAGGGTGTGATTGCAATATAGACATACCCTGAGTTAGTCCCCATCAGTTACAATAAGGCTGCTCAAGTAGTAAGGTACTATTCAGGGTGAGAAAGGGTATTACAATCTTCCCCTTTGTTTTTTATAAATCAACATTTGTGAGCTCCTTATTGGTTGGCCACTGCAAAAAATATATAGAATGAACATATTGGAGCAGATGTGTTTGTTTCATCTTTGCTGTCTGGTCTTCTTGCCATATTTCATCATGTCCTTTTACGTACATGAAGAAAGCAAAAGAAAAAAAACATTTTAAAACATTTGTAAACTAAGTAACTTCTTTTCCATTCATACTTTTAGTCCTCTGCCTTCACGACAATGATTCTGGCTAGCACTGGGTTCATAGAATATCAGGGTTGGAAGGGACCTCAGGAGGTCATCTAGTCCAGCCCCCTGCTCAAAGCAGGACCAATCCCCAGTTTTCAGCCCAGATCCCTAAATGGCCCCCTCAAAGATTGAACTTACAACCCTGGGTTTAGCAAGCCAATGCTCAAACCACTGAGCTATCCCTCCTTCCCTGAAAGCAAGCATTTTAAAAAAATTCAGAACCTCAGAAATGAGGGAAAATATTGTTGAAAGCCAGGTGAAAGACAGCTCACTAGGTATTACGCATTTGGCTTCAGGCAACTCAAGAAATCTGAAACAAAACTCCCCCACCCCCAAAGCACCATATTGATACTGTTTGAATCAATTAAACATGGCTGACCACCGTCCTTTGCATGCGCTGTTCATCAATACAATCCCTTTTGTCCTATTCTGCTGTAACGATAACATCAGAAGCAAATGCATGCATGCATCACTTTTCATTTTCAAAAGTATGATCCTGCTTGAAGGCAACAGAATAGAAATAAATAAATAAACAAACACATCTATTTTAAAAAAATGTGGTAAAATATGCTTTTGAAGTGAAAATTTGGTAGACATTATGAAGAACCAAATGGTAACTTGGAAAATTTGCGGAACTAAAATTCATTTGCAAATTTAACACCATTAATTTGGGCTTGAATAGGGACTGGGAGTGGTTGGCTCACTACAACAGAAGCTTTGCCTCTCCTGGAATAGACACCTCCTCATCAATTATTGGGAGTGGACTACATCCACCCTGATCGAATTGGCCCTGTCAGCACTGGTTCTCCACTTGTGAGGTAACTCCCGTCTCTTCACGTGTCAGTATATAATGTGTGCATCTGTAGTTTTCATTCCACACATCTGAAGAAGTGGGGTTTTTACCCACAAAAGCTTATGGCCAAATAAATCCGTTAGTCTTTAAGGTGCCACCGGACTCCTTGTCGTTTTTGTGGATACAGACTAACAGGACTACCCCCCTGATATTTGAAAATCCAGCATTACGAGTATAGAATCAGTAGATAAATATATAAATGGAAAACTCAAATGTAGCACCCTTTTTTTTTTAAACTACAGCTACAGTTATATCAGGCCAGCTAGATCCTACACTGGTGGAACAATGCTGATTTACACCAGCTGAGTATCTCAGCCAATACAGTTGTTTTTCTCGTCGGCCCTCTGAATTTATTGCAATAGAGTCATAAAAAAAAAAAAGAAACTTTACAAAAATCAGAAATATATTACACTTTAAGACAGATACTTGATAAGAAAAGCTTTTAAAATGATTGAAAATCTTCTTAATATTGTTAGGAGTGACATCACTATCAATGATATTGTGCTAGCCTCATGATCTTTTGAAAGTGGAACAATACCCAAAGCCTTAGGCAAAGTAGTTTAATTTTGTTTGAAAGTAGGAGTTCCTCTATTGCATATAGTTCTATCTTTCCAAGGTAAATGAACTGATACTAGTGGTGGGTGAATCACAAAAGACTTGGCTACTTATCCAAACTTTACCTCTTGAGTCTGCAACACTGGGGTGGAAATCTTATGAGAAATCATAAAATTAATTAAAATTGCCTGGGATAGCAGCACTGCCACATGGATTGTAAATTGCCGGAAGGGCCACAAACAAAGATTGAAAATCAGCCAAGTATCAAGTGGAAAGAAGTGTGTATAGTAAATTGCCACTATTTGTTGATTTCTCTCTTACAGGTGGGTTTGAGATAGAATATTTTGTGGGTATTCAGATCTGTCAGGTTGGTTTGGGCCTCACCCGAGTTTTATTTATTTATTTTATTAACTGAGAATCTGGAAGAGAGAATAAAGAATGTGGAGAGGACTGAACCAAACTGTGGATAAATCTCTTAACCTAGAACCCATGCATAGAGCACCAGCACGTCCTAATGTCGCTACCTTCAATAATAGCTGCAAGCCACTAGACTCCCCAAGAAGAATTTATAGCCTTTGGGTTTATGAAGTTCATGCAGTCACCAGGTATCCTTCCCTATTCCCATGATCCACCCATGAACCCCACCCTGTTTCATTCCTCAATGGAGAACTGCTCCATGACACTTCTTTGCAACCTGTCACCCCATGCAACAGAACCATTGTGCTGCCACTGTGGTTTGGGTTTTGGGTACGAGCAGATGGGATGGTTAGATTTCACCCCTGTTTGTGCTAGCCTCAAAAGATCCAGGTCATTCTAAGATAAAATTGTACCTTGTAAAATCCACCAATTCACACCATTTGTTTGTTTTTGTTTCCAAACAAACAAACAAACAAACCAACACCCTAAAAAGAGAGATATCAAGTGAGAGATCAGGGTTCATATTTTCTTCCTTCATTTGGATTTAACTCTTTCCAACAAAGGGTGAATGATGTCTAAGACCTGTGGAACAGAGCTGCTACTGAAAGAGATTAAATGTTAAATAGTGTGATGTACATGTAACTGTCACTGCAAGAAATTAAAAGAGAACAACAGACAGGGTGACTTTACTATGGTTATGCAAGCATTGGTGGATCACCAGGGATGCTTCAATGACATCAGTGTTGGTTGGTCAGGAAAGGCATATGGTGCTCACATCTTTAAGAACACAGGACTGGTCAGAAAGTAGGGATTTTCTTTCCCAACTGGCAAATTTCCATCAGCGATGTTGAAATGCTAATAGTGATCCTGAGGGACCCAGCCTACCCCTGGTTCCCCTGGCTCATGCAACCATACAATTGGCCACCCTGACAGCACAAAGGCAAGATTCAACTACTGGCTTAGAAGGTGAAGAATGACAGTTGAATGTGCTTTTGGTAGATTGAAGGGACGCTGATGCTGTTTATTCACAAAATTGGATCTCATTGAAAAAAAAATCCCAATGATTATAGCTGCCTGCTGTGTCCTGCATCCTGAAATCACCAAGGCCCATGTGCCATTAGCCTATTTACTACAATGGTGCATGCCCAAGTTATTGTTGAATGGCCTGGGAAAGTGTCCTACCACAGAGGAAGAAATAAGGCTACCATCCCTAGAAACTTTTAGAAGAGGATTGACAGCACAGCACTGGATTGACGGTTGTCCTTCCTGGCCTTCTGCTATGTCTACCGCACTTCATTTACCGCATTTCATTTCATGTGGCACTACTGCTGGTCCTGTCATACCCCTTTTCCTGCATCTCCCTTGCAATCTGTTCATATATGTCCATATTTCTTTGGCTGGTCCATAGCTGTGTCTGTACAACCTCTTCTCTCACAGGCTCATGACAGCCAATACCACCTGTCTACTCCAAGCCAGAGCACATCTGGAATGTGGAGCCAGCGTGGTCAGTTGGGCAGTTCCACACAACAATAGAGAGCTGCTAGGTGTGCTCGCCCTGATGGACAATCAGGAAAAGGGATATCAAAAATGTCTAGGGCTTTAAGGGGGGCAGGGAGGGTTTGCAGTTTTGGTCTTTGTGACCCCTGGGTATTGAAGTTCAGAACTGTGAACAGACCAGTCAGTGTTGGGCATTTTGGGACAGCATCTGAAGGACTGTTAGGGTCAACATAGGTAATGCAGTGTATACACTCATGCTGTGTCCATCTCAGTATGTCATCCCACATTGGTGGGAGACAAATTTAAGTGTAGACACATGCACAACTAGATCTACACAAGGTGGTTTACATTGACCTAACTTTGTAGTACAGATCAGTACTTAGCGTGGTTGAAAGACAACTGAGTAAAGGCCAAGCAAGAACCAACCCTATTGGATGGAATAATGGAGATTGTCTTGAATTGTCAAAAGGCTCATGACTCTAGAGTCAGGAGAGATATCAAAAAGCATCTAACCACAGCTAATGGAAGAGGAGGGGGCTTTGAATAAACTGGTGGACTGAAAAACTGCTAAACAGATTAACTACTTTCATGAAAATTACATTATTTCCCCCAAAAATATTCTTCATCTGATATTCTTTTAAATGTGCTTTCTTGTATTTCTGTATCCAGTCCAGGTGATTTAAAATGTATCCTATCCTGCAGGGAAAACTCCACTGAATGCTGAGCTCCTATATAAAGACTCTCACTTCCTGTCAATCCAGGGATACTATAAGGTTCCCTATGAGCCAATTCCCTACCTGGAAAACGGGTTCTGCTAGTGCATCATCATATTAGTTTTAGTTAACTTCACTTCACAGCTTTATGAACAACTGGGTTCCATTAATAGCTCAAAATATTTGTATTCGCCTTAGATCCTTCCTCTTTCCTTTTTTCCTCCAGCACAATACCGAAGCTTGCAAAGCACTCCAGGCTCAATCCTCAACTAAACAGGGTTTAGCGTTCATTACAACTGGTGAGGAAAAATGGCTTTATGCTATGTTTCTTGCTTCTACAATTGCTTGGGAGGGTTGAAATGTTCCCTGGAGTAATTTAGAGAAGCTATGGACTGTTCTAAATTATGCTGCCTGGAGCCAGAGAAGGAGCACCATGTGCGCGCCTGGCACACCTGCACTCTACTGTACATACTCCTTATGCTGAGGATGAGGAGGGGAATAAGCACAAAGCCAGCAATGCCAGCTTTGCCCCTCTGTGAAATCAATGGAACTGCTCCCTGAATGAGGTATTACTCAGGGCATTGGAATCTGGCCCTAATTAATTACACTTCTATGAGGTACTTCAATAAGCACCAGAGACTAGACCAGCTGTTTCCAAACTTTTTCTGTCGCACTGCCCCCACTTACCAGTAATGGTATCTGTCCGCATCCCCCCTGCATTACTGCACAGTTGCCTCAGCAGAGGAGCTTGGGCAGAAGGCAGAACTGGGGGCAGAACTGAGGATGGGGGAGGCGCCTGGGGCTAGTGGCGGAGTTGGCCTGGGGGCGGAGAGGAAATGAGGGCAGAGCTGGGCCGAAGCTGGCCTGGGGGCAGAGTAGGGGGTGTAGTGGAGCTGCAGCCAGGGCTGGAGCTGGTCTGGGGTTGCAGCAGGACTGGGTGGCGTTCCCTCCCTGTCACCCATGAGAGCTGGCCAGGACCCCACCATGCACTCACCTGAATATTCCTCCTTGCCCCCCTAGAGGGGCGTGCCTCACAGTCTGGGGACCACTGGGCTAGACTCATTAATGAGTTAATCAGTTGTGTGCAGGTGTAACTCCACTGGTTTCAATTAAATTATGCTAATGTACAAATGGAATAATGCAGTGGCAAAGCAGGTGCTGACTGTTTATGTGAACCAAATCTTTTAAACCAAAATTTTAAAAACCAGATGCCAAACATGCAACAAAATCCCTATTTCAGCTGCTAAATAACTTACCTGTTTTATTAATCAAGTCAATGGGATATGCATTCTACAACTCAAATTCTTATTTGAATACTGAAATATGGATTTAGATGCCTAGCTTTAGGCCCCCAGGTTTTAAAATTTTAGCTTGAACCTCTGGAGATTCACCATCACTGATGTTAATATTCAGAACCCTCTGAGAATGTTAGAGAAGTATCACTTGTTGAGAATCTCCCACCTCAAATAATGCAACCCATTGGCCTAAATAATGACTATTTTCACCAAATGGTTTGGTTCTAAGCTTTTACAGAGCTGCAACAAAAGGTCCCTTCCTCATCTTTAGGAAGGCTTTACAGGATAAGGGTTCAACAAAGTTCCTAGCTTTCTGGGTTCTATTTCATCTTAGGCAGATGAAATTACATACAGGCTCACCTAGTTTTACTGACATTTCCTTTCAAATCCCAATTCTGAAATTTCTTTTTTGTATTCTGTGATTTTTGCAAAAATATCAAATAGTACTTTGAAGGTTTAGCAAAGCAAAAAAAAAAAAAAAGTCAACATTTGTGCACAACATGAAAACTGAGCCAGTTAATAATGACAAAATCTGTAGATTAAAGAGTGTTGTCTATTTTAAGTATTACCTGCATATTTTAACTTTTAAGTAAAGTTGAAGATATTTCTCAGTGATCACAGGTACTATATCTCTTGAATTACAATGAAGAGAGTCAGAAAGGATGACAGGCTGGTTTAATGCAGAGAGAAGTCTGCGAAGGTATCAATGTACTTTCTGAGGTCATGCTGAATTAACTAATAACTCTGGTTTCTTTGCAAATTTTTATATGTGCATAGCCAGTGACAATCAGCCATATAAGGGAAGAAGATGTTGCTTATTAAAGCTGTTGTATGCATTGAACCATATTTCCTCAACTTGTATACAAATTGCCTGTTGACATCAGTGGGAGCTCACTGGATGGAACAAGGATAGAACATAGCCAGACATTACAAAAAGAAAAGGAGTATTTGTGGCACCCTAGAGACTAAATTTATTTGAGCATAAGCTCTCGTGAGCTATAGCTCACTTCATCGGATGCATCCAATGAAGTGAGCTGTAGCTGTAGCTCACGAAAGCTTACGCTCAAATAAATGTGTTAATCTCTAAGGTGCCACAAGTACTCCTTTTCTTTTTGTGGATACAGACTAACACGGCTGCTACTCTGAAACCAGATATTACAGAACACCAGAAGCCTTCAGAATTTACTCCTGAATGTTACAATGAATAGTCTTCATCAGAAAAAGAGACACTCCATTCAGCAGCAATGGTATTGCTATAGGGTGATCCTGAATTGAGCACCACCCTTCCACACCAGGCCACGGCCTAATAGCCACATCTGCCTCAGACAGTTTTCTTCCTTCAGAGTTGCCAGACATAGTCGACAGAGTCTTCGCAAGTATAAATATAGCCCTTGTGGGGATCATTTATTACCAAAGTCCTGTGCACACAAACCTTAACAAACAAGCCCCAGCACCATAGTCCATAATACCCCCAGCATAATCTTTACAGTACATGCAATATACAGCCCTGGCAGCCCTCACCAGGCTCTGGATCTCCAGCACAGCCCTCTCTGGTCCTTGTACCATGTCAGCCATCCCAACCCTTCCCATTGGAGAGCACCTCCACTCTTCCCAAGGTGGAACCCCATAGTCTCTCTGCTGGGAGCATCCCTCACTCCCTGTGGCCCTCTCATAGTCTCTCTGCATCCAGCTCTCCAGCCCTGCAGATGATAGCAGATAAGCTCCTCCGCTGTTCCCCTACCCTCAGCCCTCTAAAGCCCTTAGTTTCAGATCAGATCCAGCAGGCAACTCCCTCTGATGCTCCTTCTGCCTTCAGTCCTCTCCAGATCTCCAGACCTGGCTCTCTGGCTTGGCGACACCAGCCAGTAAACCCCCTCATGCTGCTTTCGTGCTTTCAACCTTCTTCCAAGTCTCAAGCATACAGTCTCCTAGCCAATTCCTCCCCTCTTCCCAGGAAGGGCTTTGGAAGATCCATCTGCTCTCTGCATCTTCCCCCAGACACCTCCTGCAGTCTTCTGACTTTTCCTGACTAACTCTCGCCATGACTCTCACTCACGTGATTGCTCCCTGATTATTTATAACCCCAGGTGCTGCCCCTCTTAATTGACCACATGGGAGCACCTACTCTGGCACATTTACAAGGGCCAGCCACCCTATGACAAGTATGTATTATATATGTAATACAAGAATGGCCATGCTGGGTCAGACCATTGGTCTTCTGACAGTGGCCAGTGTCACATGCTTCAGAGGGAATGAACAGAACAGGGGCATCCATCCCCTGTTGTCCAGTCCCATCATCTGTCAGTCAGAGACTCATGGACACCCAGAGAATGGGATAGCATCTCTGACCATCTTGGCTAATAGCCATTGATGAACCTACCCTCTGATTCTTTTTTTTAATCCAGTTATAGTTTTAGCCTTCACGACATCCCCTGGCAACACGTTCCACAGGTTGACTGTGCATTGTATGAAGAAGTACTGTATGTGAACAAAGAGATGAAAAGCCAGATTCTCAGATAGCATATCGTTCATGGGGCTACTCTGCCTTAATTCAGCTGAGATTCTAGCCCAAAGACTGTTCTCTTTCCACCCTCGGTGCATTAGTCTATGACAGAAGTGTAGGTGGGGGGAACGCCGTTCCATTTTGTCCTATCTGCTTACCTGCAGAACTGTGCTAAGCAAGAGCTTCACAGCAAATAGTTATTTGCTTTTTTTCTACTCTGGTTCATTGTGCCCGAGTGTTGATTTAAGTTTCACTCACATCACAAAAAGCTACAGCAAAAATCACTTTGGGAGACTCCTCAGCTGCCCAATTTGGACTGCGTTCTGGCCCTTGTGCACAACCACAGCAGCACAAGGGAAATCAGAGTATTGGTCCAAAGTCTGGCTCAAGACCTCTGTTTGCACCGGAGAGCACATGTTAGCTGGCACCACTGGTATATGTACGGTTCCATGGGGGGCTGTGAGTTCTCACCCTCGCAGGTTTAGCTGCATGGGCTGGAAAAAAGAAGGGGCCATCACTCTTCCCTGTCCTCACTCTCTGTTGAGCACCAGTGTAGGGCTACCACCATGGCTGTTTTTTCTACCCAGTACCAGTTCATTGTGAAAGCAGAATTACATTTTTTAATTCAAATGTGCATCCTGTTCTCTTTTATAAAACCAACTCTCTGTGTCTCCTGTTTGCCATGCAGTGCAGACTTTGCACCCCTCCATGAGTACTGACCCCCCCATGTATGGTATCCTTTCCACTGCTCTCTCTTTCGCCTACTTTCCATCCACTCTGTCCACTCTGCCATCTCCACACACTCAGTACTGGGCCCTCATAACATTATCCACATCCTGACTTCCCCCAGGGCAACCACCAGGTCCCACCACTCTGGTCTCTTTTGCCCCTTTTCTCTCCTTTCCCTGTATTTTCTTTCTTTCTTTCTTTCTTTCTTTCTTTCTTTCTTTCTTTCTTTCTTTCTTTCTTTCTTTCTCCATTCACTGTTCTTCTTTTCTTGCTTCATGTTTTCTTCATTCTATTTTTTTTCTGACTTGTTCACATTATATATTTATTCTTGTTTCTCCCTTCCCTCTCCAAGCCCCTGGTTACTTCCACTCCCCCATCGTGTTGAGAGGGAGCATTCCCCTCCCCTACTCTCCTCGGTGATTTGCTGCACCTCCTCCTACTCCTTCCCCTTCCCCATTTGCTCTGTTCCATGTGCTAATGACCAGGAAGTGAAACTAACAAGATTGACAGTCTCTGAAGCATGGAGGGTGCCATCTGCGCTTTAGAGACTGAAAATCTTATTAGTGTCACTGCCAGCCAAGTTGTGCACATGGAGCAGAGCAGCCTGGATGGGGAATGAGCAGCAGGGGGGAGAGCAACAGCACCCAGCCAGACAAATAAATAAATAAATAAATAAATAAAGTGTTAGTACAAACGATAGACTTGTTACAACCTGGGGCTTTCCTGGTGGTCTTTAACAGGCTCACGTCAATCACTGTAACTCCATTGACTTTCATTTTGGCTTATTTTTTAAGCTAATGAAGCAGATTCCCTACCCACAGATCCTCCTTTTAATGTAGGTATGGAGCAAGTTAGGCCAGCTCCTACATCACCCTCCCAGCAACACCCAGTTTAGAGGGTGCTTCAGAATCATGTCAGGGACATGGAGGGCATGGGAGGAGTTGGCTGAAACAATGCACTCTGACTATGCTTACCTGAAATAGGTTCTTTTGGGGCCCATACCAGCTGGTGCAAGTTAAATCAGCTCCAGGACTTCCTGAACCTTCATGGCGGGTGAAAGCAGAGTGCAGAATAAAACTACTCCACGTTAGAAAGAGATCTGGGCTGTTTGAATGTAGATCTGAACTTACCCATCTTTCTTCATGTAAAGGTGTACATTGGCATAAATCCACTCTGGGTACATGACTGTCATCACAACGACATTTTCACTTATACATGGAGCATATGCTAATATTCCTTTTGCAAGTACACTGCTGGAGAACTCTAGCTTCAAAGTTAGCCTTGTACTTTCATTCTTTTTTATGTCTTTTTGCCCCCCGGTCCTTATGTGTCTTGTCTGTATTTTATGTCAACAAACATTTTAAAGCCTATATCCTTTCTTCCCCTTCCCTGTGTTATAGATGTAATGGCTGAAACAAAGATAACATGCACTCACAAATAAAGAAATACATGCCTGCCTTGTAGAAAGCATCAGCTACAATTTAGGAGCTCTTTAACCTGTATTTATACAGGCTTTCTTCCCCCTGCAGCTTAATGTGCAACCGCCGCACAACAACACCACAAATGAGAAATGAAAAATGGCAAGGCTACTGAATGCTGTGAACTTGCACAGTGGACTGGCACAATGTTCCTTACTACAGGTGCCTCTACAGTTTTGTTGCATTCAGAAAATATACAGGGTTTAGGGGCCCCACAAACATGCCTTTGCTTCCTATGTCATGCAATGAGAGCAGGTTCTGCCCCACTCCAGTGAAGGTTTCCAAACCAAACTGGTTCCTGTAAAAGTTCACACAGTGGTTGCAGAACTGCACGCATGTGCACGGACGCACGCACACACACACACAACCACCACCACCCCAGAACAGAAGAACACCTAAGGCAGGGAAAGGAATATTTTAAATGCATATCCCACACCTTGCTTCTTGGCATACCTAGTACCTTAAAATGGCTCTAGTGAGGCCATGTGCTACACCCTCCCAGACATACCAAACCCATTAAAAAATGTAGAATTTGGGCTTGTTTTTGGCTTAATTGGCTTGTGGGTTGTTTATTGGCTAGTTTTTGGCTTGTTGCTTGTTTGGCTTGTAGCTTGTTGCTTGTTGCAGTTTCTTGCTTCTTCTTTTTGATTGTCTCCTGGCAAGCAGGGGCAAGGGGGAACAACCAGGGGCAAGGAAGGGACAGCTCAGTGGTTTGAGCATTGGCCTGCTAAACCCAGGGTTGTGAGTTCAGTCCTTGAGGGAGCCATTTAGGGATCTGGGGCAAAAATTGGAGATTAGTCCTCCTTTGAGCAGGGGTTGGACTAGATGACTTCCTGAGGTCTCTTCCAACCCTGATATTCTATGAAGGGAGGGAGAGAGTCAGGGGCACGCAGCAGGCCCACCACAGTCCCAGACTACATTCTGGGGGGATCTAGTCACATAGAGTGTTGGGGTTCTTAGGGATTGGTTTGTTTTGAAATGGGATTACCTTGACTTTTGCTTATTGTGAAAGTCGGGGTGCTTATTTACCATGTGAAAGGTGGCAACTGTGAACCCTCCCCCTTGAGAGGAATTTCAACATATTTTCTTCAGGAACACTACAGGCTAATTGGTATATTGTGGACACAGAGATGCCTCAAGATCTTCAGACATTTCCCACTATAGCCTTGTCTCCACTAAAAAAAATAGCCATGTTGTAGCTAACACATGGTAACTAGCTCGTGGCAAAACCCTAGTGTGGACAAGGCTCTGAACTAATGTTTACCTTGACCTGCTAATGTGTGAAAACTACAAACTGCCTTGTCCACATTAGAACTTCATCATGTATTAATTAAAGGTATTGTGGCATCTTACTCCCATCAGGATTAGGAGGAATTGGGGATCTGGGCCCACCCATTAGCTAACATATGATAAAGAACCAAATAAACTAATTTTCCTAATACGGCTGCATGCTTTAGGACCTAATCTTGTGAGGTGATGATATGTCCATAATCTCTACTAAAGTTAATGGTAGTTGATAGTGCCTAGTGCCACACAATAACCAGCTAACAAATATTTGCTCCTAGAAATACAAATACATTGAGGCCCGGATCCACAGCCAATGTAAGTTGATTTAGAACCGTTTGGCAAAATTTTCGAAAGTTCCTTGGTGATTTATGCACCTATGTCCCATTTAAATCCAATGAAGCATAGGCACCTAAGTCACTTAGGCCAAGATCCTGAAAGATATTTAGGTACGTAATGGCCATTGAAATGAATGAATGAATGAATGAATGAATGAATAATTTCCATGGGAGTTAGGTGCCTAAATACCTTTCAGAATCTGGGCCTTAGGCACTTTTGAAAATTGTTTCCACTGATTTCAGTGTAAATGGGTTTTAACTGTAGAACATGAGAATCTGGCTCAGAATTCCTAGATCCAGCCCAAACACAGGTCCAGTTTCTCCAGAAGTAGAAGGGTCAGAATTTTAGCTGACAGAGGTACAAAGAATGAGGTTGCTGCAGTGTTTGTATCCCACGGAGCATGGGGAATGTTCCAAAGACACGTTATTAACTGTACACGCCCCTATATACAAATTCCCAGAAGGGTTTTTTAACACTCTTTGTTTAACTATCTGTTGAAAATGCACTATAAAACATGGCTTTGAGCACTGATTGTTCAAAAGCTGTGTTCATAGTCAATGGTTGGGGATTTTTTTCAGTGATATATCTTCACTGAAACAAAAGTATGAAACAACCAGCCTCATCATCCCCTCATTTCATTTACAAAGGGCAACATTGTGCCTTTAAGGCACAGGCTCATGTTGGGTACAGTGCAGAGCTGCTCTGCCCCAGGGGATGTCTGAAAGATACCACACTTTATAAAAGGCCAATGCCTGCCTAAGCGACCTAAAGTGCAGGAGTGGATGTATCACACCAAAGTGTACCATGCTATATGCAGAAGGGAGGTGGTGCCACTCCCCTGCTTCTTTGGAGATGTCTAGCACCTTCGGGAGTGCCAGCAGGGAAAAGCCCTGCCTCTCTGGAGAGCACAGGGGCTGCAGTTGTTTCTGGGCACCCAAACTGAGTACAGGATGTAAGGAATTATCTCCTTCCATGCAAGATCCACGCATACCTTGGAATAACATTTGGATCAATGACCCTATATTATAAATATGATCAGTGTCCAAAAATAACAACAAAAAAGTAGTGAAAATGTATTCCTTTAAAAAAAAAAACAATTGAAATAGTAACTTATATAAGTTTCAGCAATAAGGCAACTAAAACGTGTATTCCACTCCCCACCTACCATCTCTTCTTCCTGCTGTCAATCCTCCCCCCTTCTAACCCTGCCGCTCCATGTGGCAGCACTTTGCAGGTAGCTGACTTGCTTTGAAGTTTCCCCATAAGAAAGCTGATTATTTAAAGGTTAGTATATCTGCAATTTTAAAGCAGGTGGATCATCTTAGAGCATTTTACTAATTTTTCAGAAGGCTTTAGAACTTTCTTTTTCACTGGGGATTTTTCAAGATTATAAGGCAAAAGATGAATCCGGAAAGCAAGCAAAGCTGTCAATAAGAGGGGTTTTTGATGCAAGTGGTATACCGTGACAAGATGTCAGATTCAGATCTAGATTGCGCCCATGCATTTGCTATAAATATCAGTTTTGCTAATGTTGTGAATAGTGAGTAATTAAGGTGTTTTTCCCCTATTGTGCTCAAAAGAATAGCAACATGAAGTGAATTCTTGAAGAAACTTTATCCATCTGTCCATATAATGATGATAATAACCATGTTCATATTATCTTCCCTTGATAAAGGGTATTTTTGGTGATTTTTTTATGCTTTCTTTTTTTTTTTTTTTTACTATTCATAGTGCCCTTTTTGTTTTACTCCCTCCCATAAAAGGATTTTTGTTTGATGGTGCCACACATACCAGTTTTGGGTTTGGGGGTGAGTTTGAAAGTAAGAATCTCCACAAAATATACAGAGGGTTTTTATGAGAACATGAAAAGCATGTTTTGAAAGGACTGTCATTACCTGACTCTTTTATAGTGATTCTGAAAGCTTCTAGGAACGCTTACACTTACTATCTCCAGGAAGGATTCTAATGTACTGGGAAGATACTGTCGATCACAGGAGGCAATTCAAATTGTTCTATCAAATGCATTCTGGATTATTAAAATATTCTATTTATGTAGGAAATGTGACATGTTGTAAAGAGAATCAGCTCATCAAAACAACAAACAAATATCAATATGCTTTTTATTTCAATGTATTATTGCTTCTTGAAACATAATGGCATTGGGAATTATTTACCTAGGCAAGAGCCTGGCCCTGCAAGGTACTGACAGCCTACTGTTCTTTTTGGAGTCAATGCGAGTGGAGTACATTCCACGTGGCCCCAGATCAGTCCCCATGTTTGTGCAGCAGAACTGACAATGCAACGTGCTGCCATGAGGGGGATAGGAATTTGACCCTGTCTGGTCCTTATTATTTTCAGTAATGATTGCTTATATTACAGTAGTGCCTAGATGCCCCAACTGAGATGAGGTGTCATTGTGCTAGGTGCCATAGAAACACACACAGTAAGAGACAATCCTTGTTCTGAAAATCTTACAGTCTAAACTGATAAAATAGAGAAGGGGTGGGAGGGGAAAGAGAGACAATGCTACTCAATATCACACAGCAGGTCAACAACAGAAATAGAACCAAGGTCAGCAGACTTATAGTTTGACAGCCTATCCCCTAGACGAGCGGTCTCAGCCTGTGGCGTGTGATTCTCTGGGGGCTCACAAAAAGGTTAGGTGGAGGCTGCCATCACCCCATCCTTTCCTCCCTTTTTTTCATCCTTTTGTTAAAACAAAAAAAATATGTTTCTATCCTTATAATTGTTGAGCTAATCTCTGAAACATAAACATAAGAATGGCCATACTGGGTCAGATCAATGGTCCATCTGGCCCAGTTTCCTGTCTTCCGACAGTGGACAATGCCAGGCCCTCCAGAGGAAATGAACAGAACAGGTAATCATCAAGTGATCCATCCCCTGTCGCCCATTCCCAGCTTCTGGCAAACAGAAGCTAGGGACACCATCCCTGCCCATCCTGGCTAATATACGTTGATGGACCTATCCTCAAAGAATTTATCTAGTTCTTCTTTGAACCCTGTTACAGTCTTGGCCTTCACAACGTCCTCTGGCAAAGAATTCTACAGGTTGACTGTGTGTTGTGTGAAGAAATACTTCCTTTTGTTTGTTTTTAACCTGCTGCCTATTAATTTCATTTGGTGACCCATAATTCTTGTGTTGAGAAAGAGTAAGTAACACTTCCTTATTTACTTTCTCCACACCAGTCATGATTTTATAGACCTCTGTTATTTCCCCCCTTAGTCATCTCTTTTCCAAGTTGAAAAGTTCCCGGCTTATTAATCTCTCCTCATCTGGAAACCAACCACAAATTGATGCAGTGATCCTTACCTGAATCTGCAGACAGCTTGAAACAATAGCTCTAATAGGTGTGAACTGCCTCATTCATCTCAAGGTCAAGGTCCTGTAGACTATGTAATTCTGTGGTTGTGGAATCTGACAGTTTTTTGCAATGTACCAAGGAATTCAGCATTTTTGCCAAGGAATTTTCCATTTTGCTTCAGCAAGTTGTCTAATATTTTGTTAGTCTCCCTGTCCTGCTGGGATCTGTCTGCAGCTACTTCTTGTTATCCAGTTTTCCCTTCAAAGGGAATTTAATTATATTACAGTGCATGCTCCCTGTTCTGTTCAATGCAGCGAGATGGCAGGGTGGTCATGAACCACCCTCTTGGATGTGATCCCAAGAGTGCAACCTGAACTGTAGGACTGCTGAGTCCTTTGTCCCACCAAGCAGGGCTGGCCCTCACAGTGTGATTCTAATGTCAAGTTGCAAACTTCTGACAGGCACTACACTTACACAGACATCGCCCAACTGTGTTACATAAATGATCTCCCAGCCACTCATGAACCATCAATAGGGAGGCTTCAGCCAATTTCCTGCCCACATGCCCCTGGTCTCCAGACTTGCACCCCAGAGCTGTACTGTCTTGCACTGGTCAGAAGCCTGTACATTTATTACTTAGATTGCCACCTCTTCATAAGAAAGCAGACAAGCACCAGCCTTTGTAACCTGAGCAGATTTCCCAAGCACTTTAAACAAACATGCTGGTAAGGATAAAACATTAAAATAAGTTTATTAACTACAGAACGATAGATTTGAAGTAATTCTAAGTGGTAGGCATAAAGGTCAGAGATAGTTACCTTAAGAAATTAAAAATAGAAACAGACTTTCTAAATCCTAAACTTAGTCTAAGCAAGAGTTCAATTGAACAGCTTTTCTTACCCTGATAGATAGTACAATAGATGGGGTCGGTCCTGGGGCCGGTTTTGTTCAATATCTTCATAAATGATCTGGAGGATGGTGTGGATTGCACTCTCAGCAAATTTGCGGATGATACTAAATTAGGAGGAGTGGTAGATACGCTGGAGGGCAGGGATAGGATACAGAGGGACCTAGACAAATTGGAGGATTGGGCCAAAAGAAATCTGATGAGGTTCAATAAGGATAAGTGCAGGGTCCTGCACTTAGGATGGAAGAACCCAATGCACTGCTACAGACTAGGGACCGAATGGCTAACCAGCAGTTCTGCAGAAAAGGACCTAGGGGTGACAGTGGAGGAGAAGCTGGATATGAGTCAGCAGTGTGCCCTTGTTGCCAAGAAGGCCAATGGCATTTTGGGATGTATAAGTAGGGGCATAGCGAGCAGATCAAGGGACGTGATCGTCTCCCTCTATTTGACATTGGTGAGGCCTCATCTGGAGTACTGTGTCCAGTTTTGGGCCCCACACTACAAGAAGGATGTGGATAAATTGGAGAGAGTCCAGCGAAGGGCAACAAAAATGATTAGGTGTCTGGAACACATCAGTTATGAGGAGAGGCTGAGGGAACTGGGATTGTTTAGTCTGCAGAAGAGAAGAATGAGGGAGGATTTGATAGCTGCTTTCAACTACCTGAGAGGTGGTTCCAGAGAGGATGTTTCTAGACTATTCTCAGTGGTGGAAGAGGACAGGACAAGGAGTAATGGTCTCAAGTTGCAGTGAGGGAGGTTTAGGTTGGATATTAGGAAAACTTTTTCACTAGGAGGGTGGTGAAACACTGGAATGCGTTGCCTCCTTCCTTATTGGTTTTTAAGGTCAGGCTTGACAAGGCCCTGGCTGGGATGATTTAATTGGGGACTGGTCCTGCTTTGAGCAGGGGGTTGGACTAGATGACCTCCTGAGGTCCCTTCCAACCCTGATATTCTATGATTTTATGGTTCTATGATTCTACAAGAAGGATACAGTTCCCCAGTACACCGACTGGACTCCATTTCCAGCCTGGAAGAACTCTTCCCCAGTTTGTCTTCCAGATGTGCTTCCAGGTGTTGAGCTGCAGGGAGGGGGAAGAGAGGCCAAGTAATGATATCACTTCCCCTCTTTTATACTTTCTTCCAGCTTGCTGAAAAGATATTTGCTGAGACATAGGGATCAGACAGTCCCCATTGTTCAAGCAGTCTCCACTGCGTAGGTGCCTTCTCTAAGGAGTCTCTGAGATAAAGGATTCTTTTCTTGATGGGTGTTGATGAGCCATTAACACTGTCTGGCTATTGATGGCTACTCCTGTGTTGTAACTGAAAGGCTGGTTGTGGGTGTTTCCAACCTCACAACCTATTTCAGTAACACACGTATCAATACTTCATAACTTCAAATACCATGATAGTTCATACAATCCAACAGGATATTAATGTCCAACAAATCAAGACTTAAGATGATACCTCACAAGGTATACTTTGTACAAAACATATAATCATATCACCATGGTGAATATCGGGATTCCAGGGTGCTACTTTGAGGTACAGAGTGGCACAAACTCCCTTTCTTACCATTTTCCCCTCTTCTCTGGATCTGGTGTTTGCATCCTGATTTTCCTCTTTAGTGGACTCAGACCACCGCATGCAGCAGAAGGCTTGTCAGTTACTGCATTACTTCAAAGAAGTTGTCATGGTAGCTGGCATAGGAGTGAGGGTTTGCATGAAACCATTTAAATGATGGGGCACTGAGCAATTCAAGCAAGCATCTATCTTTTAAAAAAAAAAAATTAAAAAATGACTTCCTCAGAGAAAAGCTCATGAATTCACCAAACTAATAAACTCTTTTATTAAATGGCTGTTCTGTAAAAATGAAAGTTTTCTGAGCATCGACCTTTGTTTCACTATGAATAGTGAAACAAGCTTCATATAATTGGGGGAAATTTTAGCTGCACCCTGTGTTCCAGGTATTTCTAGTGTTATGTTAGGCTCTTCAGCTGCCGATCAAGTCAAATCTGTTCCCCTCTCCAATGACACAAAGAGATTATGAATTCCTAACATGGCTGCAAATATTCAAGAACAGCGTTTTAGAAGACTTCAGAAGAGCCAGTATTTCTCAATACAACTGGATGAAATTACAGATAAATATTCTGCCCAACATTTAACATTTATCCAGTGTGGGTGGGAATGATCAATACAGAAGGACCTCCTGTTTTGGTATCCACTAATAGGACATATTACAGGGGACAAAATCTCTGAAGCTTTCCAAAAGTCATTTCTTGTAGCTGAGTTGATCTGCCATTGCTGTGCTGGTATTTGTAATGATAATGTCCCAAAACAGAAAAAAGCCACAGCAACCTTGTCACTAGAATTCAGTCCATTGCATCCTGAGCTCTTAGGAGACGTTGTCCAGTTCATCTGGAAGTTCTGGTGGCAAAGAGGATGCCAGTGGAAATAGAGAAGCTCCTTGAGCAGGCTATAAAATTTGTGACTTTATTAAAGGTAAGCCAAAGCCTGCCTCTTTGCTATTTCATGTGAAGAAACGTATGAGTAGTCAGCACCTGCAGCTCCCCTTCCACCCTGAAGTTCATTGGCTTTCACATGGCAAAGTTTTGAATAGCTTGTTTGAGCTCACAGAATATGCAACGATTCTCCTGGCTGAATGAGGTTTTGCCTTGCTGAATGTATCATTGACCAACATTGGCTTCCTCAGAATGCTTCTCTCTAGGGGCCGGATACGACATGGGTCCTCAACCTAAGAGTGCTGGTCAGAAAGTATTTTTTGTTCCTGAACAAAAAATTGAGGAAAACAAACTTTTCATTGTCATCCAATATTTTCTTCAAACATTTTAGATTTTCTTGAAGACACAAACAAACAATTTGTATTTTCCATGAAAACCTGAAAATGGGCTTCGGTCACTGAAATTTCTGTTTTGAGAAAAGCCATTTTTCATTAAAAAAATATTGACAAATTTTGACCGGCTCTAATTGTGACTCCCAGAAGGGAAGGAGGGACACAAGCGTGTGTGTCAGGGGGTTGTCAACACACTGACATTGTCATATTGCTAAATGTCAGGAATCACCAGCTAAAGGAAAAAGGGATCTCAGGTCAGTGCTGGTGTGGAAGAAAGAGGGTCCCGGAATGGAAGCGATTGAGAACCACTGCACTAGATCACAGTAAATTCCAAGCTGGAAGTGCTATGGCTGGAACACCTTCTGCAGCTCTAGTCTCTAATGAACAGCCAACTAAAGGCTGGGTCACATGATGTGCTAAGTGCCACTTGCCAGGTGCTGAGTATCGTGAACTCCAGCAACTGGCAGCACTTAGAAGCTTGCAGAAAGCAGTTGTCACTTTCCAGATTTGTGCCTTGATTAAGTAGTATTCACAAGCTCCAAAAGAAGCTGGTTTTCACTTCCTCAGCTGGAGAGAGGGTGGTCCCGACTCAAGCCATTTGAGGATTGAGCCTAGAGTAAAAGAGGGGTAGTTGCTAGATGATCCCCACAAATAAAGTTGGTAGCACCTAGAATCTATAGATATACCACAAAATGAAAGCCAACTAACAAAGTTTGGAACTTCTAACTTTACTCCGGGATTGTAAGAAATATTTTCTCTTTAATTCTGTTGCTTTTTGTCTTTTCAAATAGGTATAAAGCATTGTAGTGACTATCATCAGTCTTTTATACATCATAGTAATCATACTTTTCTACATTTGTTGAGTGGTCTAGTGATGACATCAAACAATGTACTGTAGGTGATTATGAAGTGTTTTTTTTTCTTCTCCGTCTTTGGGAAGATAAAATAATGCAGATAAAAGGAACATCTCTTTTATAAGACAGAACTCAAGTAATTTGAGGTGGGAGTCCATAAAAATATCACAAGTATTGTTGAAATGATGAGTCACCCTGGCAGTGTAAAAATAATCTATTTATCTACATTTTTCCAAAAGCTTTGAAGTCCTGTATCTTGGAAAATAATATATATTAAAGTCCTTTGAAAGAAAGATCATTTTTTTGCTTTGAAATATGAGCATTCTCTCTCCCTCTTTCTGTCTCACTCTCTCCTTTACAACTCTTTTCCCTAGGTACATCTTTTTTGTAGATTCTCTTCTACAATAATCAGCAGTTTATGTTGGGTAGCTTCCAGTTAGGACTCTAAAATATATGTTGGCCAGTAAAAGCTTTACCAATATCAATCAGGAGGCCCTGCGATTAACCAGAAATTAACATAAATTAAATTGTGAATTCTCTGAGTAATATGAGTACAAGGTAGTCGTGTGTGTGTGTGTGTGTAAAAAGCTCGCAGTCTTAAGGGGGTCTCAGAAAGGAGTGTGTGTTTGTGTGTGTGTGCATGTGTGTGTACATAATGGGTCAGATCCTGACCTGATGGAAATCAGTGTAGCTGCACAGGAGTTAATGAAGCTTAAGATCCAGCCCCGTGATATTGTTAACATTTGTACTGTTGATTGGTTGGCTGAGGTTGATGGAATAAAGAGGCAGGGAGAAATGAGAGGCAGCACATGTCAGGGAAATGACAAAATAATTTGCCTTGGCTAGAAAGGTGTACACTTGAAGCTCTGGCTACCTGTTTTAGCTAGGGAGGGCCAGGAAAAAAAATCCATTTCATAGAAAATTTAGAGCTTTCAAAATTTATTTTTGTTCCACATCAGGCATCAGAATGAAAATGAGACAGATTCCCCCCTGCCCACACACACACATGCACACAAAGGAGAGGACCAAAATAGTTCCACATGAGCTATTGGCTATTCTGCAGTGGGTCTTTCTCTGTGACCAGAAATTCCATCATGAACCTAGAAATGTTCCTGATAAAATTGACATAAAAATTTCACACTTTTCTGCAAAACATTTTGGTTTTAATGAAATGACATTATTGACAAAAAATGTTTTGTGACAACATTTTCAACCAGTTCTAATCTCATCAAGTAGAGAGTCTGCTAGGAGAAAGCCTCACTACTATCTTGTTCCTTTGAGGAACTCATACTAACGTTGAGGGTAGAAACAAGTACCTGGACCCTTAAAGGTGAACAGCTGAGTGACACTAGGTCCATGTTACCACCAAAAGAGACCAATGGCACTTCTACAAAGAGAGGACCAGAGAAGCCTTTGTTCTTTCAAAGACAAAAATCTCTTACCTTCCACACAGTTCTGAAATATAAGGAATAGAGGAATCCATTCCCACTGGGGAGATGTTAAAAAAGCTATGGAGAATCCGGAGAAGAAGGAATTGATTGTCTTCATAACAAAGGAAGGAGCTGCAGAAATCAAGCCAGGCTCACTCAGAACTTTTACTTGTGCATGATTCTTCTCAATCCCTAATATTTTGTAAATATATGCATGAAAACACTAACATAATCTTATTTTAATGTTTGCTGTACCATCAACCAACATTAATTGCTCGTGGGTCAAATATCCTAATCCCTTTTTTGTACAATAATAATACCTAGCTCTTATACAGCGCCTTTCATCTACGTATTTCAAAGTGCATTACAAAGGAGGTTGGTATCATTACCCCATTGGAGATTATGCGGCACAGAGAGGTGATGCGGCTAACCCACAGTAAACTGACAGATCAGTAGCAAAGCTGGGACAAGAATGTGAGTTTCCTGAGTCCCAGTCAAGTGCTCTGTCCACCAGACCACACTGCATCCAATACTAAACTATATTAGGGCTTGTTTACATTGGAGCTGTTGGGAATGCTGAAGTTAGCTTTATATCCCTGTCTGGACACACAGTCAACTAATAAGTTCAAGTCCATTAAAAATCATGATTTAAGAAATCTAAAGGTATGTCTACACTATGAAATTAGGTCGAATTTATAGAAGTTGGTTTTGTAGAAAGCGTTTTTATACAGTCAATTGTGTGTGTCCCCACACAAATGCTCTAAGTGCATGTAGTCGGCGGAGTGCGTCCACAGTACCGAGGCAACCGTCGACTTCCAGAGCGTTGCACTGTGGGTGGCTATCCCACAGTTCCCGCAGTCTCCGCTGCCCATTTGAATTCTGGGTAGAAATCCCAATCCCCGATGGGGCTAAAACATTGCCGGGGGTGGTTCTGGGTCCATATCGTCAGGCCCCTGTTCCCTCCCTCCCTCTGTGAAAGCAAGGGCAGACAATCGTTTTGCACCTTTTTTCTTGAGTTACCTGTGCAGACGCCATACTACGGCAAGCATGGAGCCCACTCAGCAAACCGTCATCGTATGTCTCCTGGGTGCTGGCAGACGTGGCACTGCATTGCTGCACAGCAGCAGTTAATTGCCTTTTGGCAGCAGACAGTGCAGTATGACTGGTAGCCGTCGTCAACATAGTCCTGGGTGCTCTTTTAACCAGCCGCCTGGGCAAACATGGGAGTGACTCAGCCAGGTCATTTCCCTTGTTTCGTCTCATGGCAATTGAGTCCTACCCCCAGTGCACTGTCTTTTAATCTGCAGCTAGCAGAAAACAATGGTCAGCAGTCATACTGCACCATCTTCTGCCGAGCACCCAGGAAGATGACAATGGCTAGCGGTCATACTGCACAGTCTGCTGCCAGCAAGATGTATAAAGACAGATGAAGTGGCTCAAAACAAGAAATAGACCAGATTTGTTTTGTATTCATTTTCTCCTCCCTCCCTCTGTGAAATCAACGGCCTGCTAAACCCAGTTTTTAGTTCTATCCTTGAGGTTTTGAGTTCTATCCTTGAGGGGGCCATTCAGTTTTTCGCAAAGCCACCCCCTTTGTTGATTTTAATTCCCTGTAAGCCAACCCTGTAAGCCATGTCATCAGTTGCCCCTCCCTCCGTCAGGGCAAAGGCAGACAATCATTCCTCACCTTTTTTCTGTGCAGACGCCATACCACGGCAAGCATGGAGCCCGCTCAGATCACTTTGGCAATTAGGAGCACATTAAACACCACACATATTATCCAGCAGTATATGCAGCACCGGAACCTGGCAAAGTGATAGCGGGCGAGTAGGCGACATCAGTGCAGTGACGAGAGTGATGAGGACATGGACACAGACTTCTCTCAAAGCACGGGCCCTGGCAATGTGGTCATCATGGTGCTAATGGGGCAGGCTCATGCGATGGAACACCAATTCTGGTCCCAGGAAACAAGCACAGACTGGTGAGACCACATAGTGTTGCTGGTCTGGGACGATTCCCAGTGGCTGCAAAACTTTTGCATGCGTAAGGGCACTTTCATGGAACTTTGTGACTTGCTTTCCCCTGCCCTGTGGCGCAAGAATACCAAGATGAGAGCAGCCCTCACAGTTGAGAAGCGAGTGGCAATAGCCCTGTGGAAGCTTGCAACGCCAGACAGCTACCAGTCAGTCAGGAATCAATTTGGAATGGGCAAATCTACTGTGGGGGCTGCTGTGATGCAAGTAGCCCACGCAATCAAAGATCTACTGATATCAAGGGTAGTGACCCTGGGAAATATGCAGGTCATAGTGGATGGCTTTGCTGTAATGGGATTCCCTAACTGTGGTGGGGCCATAGACGGAACCCATATCCCTATCTTGGCACCAGAGCACCAAGCCGGCGAGTGTATAAACCACAAGGGGTACTTTTCAATAGTGCTGCAAGCACTGGTGGATCATAAGGGACGTTTCACCAACATCAACGTGGGATGGCCGGGAAAGGTACATGATGCTTGCATCTTCAGGAACTCTGGTCTGTTTCAAAAGCTGCAGGAAGGGACTTTATTCCCAGACCAGAAAATAACCGTCGGGGATGTTGAAATGCCTATAATTATCCTTGGGGATCCAGCCTACCCCTTAATGCCCTGGCTCATGAAGCCATACACAGGCAGCCTGGACAGTAGTCAGGAGCTGTTCAACAACAGGCTGAGCAAGTGAAGAATGGTGGTAGAATGTGCATTTGGATGTTTAAAAGCACGCTGGCGCAGTTTACTGAGTCGGTTAGACTTCAGCAAAACCAATATTCCCACTGTTATTACCACTTGCTGTGCGCTCCACAATATCTGTGAGAGTAAGGGGGAGATGTTTATAGCAGGCTGAGAGGTTGAGGCAAATCGCCTGGCTGCTGGTTACGCACTAGCCAGACACCAGGGCAGTTAGAAGAGCACAGGAGGGCGCGGTGCACATCAGAGAAGCTTTGAAAACCAGTTTCATGACTGGCCAGGCTACAGCGTGAAAGTTCTGTTTGTTTCTCCTTGATGAAACCCCCCGCCCCTTGGTTCACTCTACTTCCCTGTAAGCTAACCACCCTCCCATCCTCCCTTTGATCACCGCTTGCAGAGGCAATAAAGTCATTGTTGCTTCGCATTCATGCAATCTTTATTAATTCATCACACAAATAGGGGGTTAACTGCCAAGGTAGCCCAGGAGGGATGGTGGAGGACGGAAGGACAAAGCCACACAGCACTTTAAAAGTTTAAAATTTATTAAATGCCAGCCTTCTGTTGCTTGGGCAATCCTCTGGGGTGGAGTGGCTAGGTGGCCTGAGGCCCCCCCACTGCGTTCTTGGGAGTCTGGGTGAAGAGGCTATGGAACTTGGGGAGGAGGGCAGTTGGTTACACAGGGGTTGTAGCAGCAGTCTGTGCTCTTGCTGCCTTTCCTGCAGCTCAACCATATGCTCGAGCATATTAGTTTGATCCTCCAGCAACCTCAGCATTGAATCCTGCCTCCTCTCATCACGCTGCCACCACCTTTCAGCTTCAGCCCTCTCTTCAGCCTGCCACTTACTCTCTTCAGCCCGCCACCTCTCTTTGTGTTCATTTTGTGCTTTCCTGTACTCTGACATTGTCTGCCTCCACGCATTCATCTGTGCTCTGTCAGTGTGGGAGGACAGCATGAGCTCAGAGAATATTTCATCACAAGGGCGGTTTTTTTGCCTTCTAATCTTTGCTAGCCTCTGGGAAGGAGAAGATCCTGTGATCCTTGAAACACATGCAGCTGGTGGAGAAAATAAAAAGGGACAGTGGTATTTAAAAAGACACATTTTATAGAACAATGGGTACACTCTTTCACGGTAAACCTTGCTGTTAACATTACATACATAGCACATGTGCTTTCGTTCCAAGGTCACATTTTGCCTCCCCACAGTGCGTGGCTAGCCCCTCCCCCCTCCCCTTGGCTAACAGTGGGGAACATTTCTGTTCAGCCACAGGCAAACAGCTCAGCAGGAACGGGCACCTCTGAATGTCTCCTTAAGAAAAGCCACCCTATTTCAACCAGGTGACCATGAATGATATCACTCTCCTGAGGATAACACAGAGAGATAAAGAATGGATGTTGTTTGATGCCAGCAAACATACACTGCAATGCTTTGTTCTACAATGATTCCCGAGTACATGCTACTGGCCTGGAGTGGTAAAGTGTCCTACCATGGTGGACGGAATAAGGCTGCCCTCCCCAGAAACCTTTTGCAAAGGCTTTGGGAGTATATCCAGGAGAACCACGAATGCCAGGGCAAATTAATCATTAAACATGTTTGCTTTTAAACCATGTATAGTATTTCAAAAGGTACGCTCACCAGAGGTCCCTTTTCCACCTGGCGGGTCTGCGAGGCAGCCTTGGGTGGGTTCGGGGGTACTGGCTCCAGGTCCAGGGTGAGAAGCAGTTCCTGGCTGTTGGGAAAACTGGTTTATCCGCTTGCTTGCTGTGAGCTATCTACAACCTCATCATCGTCATCTTCCTCATCCACCTGCTTCCGTGTTGCCTCCATCTCCATTGAAGGAGTCAAACAACATGGCTGGGGTAGTGGTGGCTGAACCCCCTAAAATGGCATGCAGCTCATCATAGAAGCGGCATGTTTTGGGCCCTAACCGGAGCGGCCGTTCGCCTCTCTGGTTTTCTGGTAGGCTTGCCTCAGCTCCTTAAGTTTCACGCGGCATTGCTTTGGGTCCCTGTTATGGCCTCTGTCCTTCATGCCCTGGGAGATTTTGACAAATGTTTTGGCATTTTGAAAACTGGAACGGAGTTCTGAAAGCATGGATTCCTCTCTCCGTACAGCGATCAGATCCCGTACCGCCCATTTGGTCCATGTTGGAGCTCTTTTGCGATCCTGGGACTCCATCATGGTCACCTCTGCTGATGAGCTCTGCATGGTCACCTGCAGCTTGCCACGCTGGCCAAACAGGAAATTGAAATTCAAAAGTTCACGGGCCTTTTCCTGTCTACCTGGCCAGTGCATCTGAGTTGAGAGTGCTGTCCAGAGCAGTCACAATGGAGCACTCTGGGATAGCTCCCGGAGGCCAATACCATCTAATTGCGTACATAGTACCCCAAATTCGACCCAGCAAGGCCGATTTCAGCGCTAATCCCCTTGTCGGGGGTGGAGTAAGGAAATCGATTTTAAGAGCCCTTTAAGTCGAAAAAAAGGTCTTTGTCGTGTGGACGGGTGCAGGGTTAAATCGATTTAACGCTGCTAAATTCGACCTCAACTCCTAGTATAGACCAGGGCTAATTCCACGTACTTATTTTTGTTTTCACACTATATGACACATAGTTTTAAATGTAGTACTTCTTTTGAAAGCACATAGGCAAGAGGAAATTGTCTTGCAATACTTGGTGTATATCATCCATTCAGAGCGCTATCAGTGCAGTACCTTGATTACTGGATGAATATTGGTTGTGGTCTTCTCTAAGCACTTTTCACATCCAGCAGTATAATTTTATGTAAAGGTTTACTGACACCACAATTCAATTGCATAAATCTGCTCATTATGTCATTTAAACTTTGAATTTCCTCTGTAGGCTTGAGGGGACAAAGCCTTTGGGACAGTGCAGGCTACATGAAAAAAATAACCAGAAACATGACCAGTTGATCTCATTAAGCATTAAATAAACAAACATACACATTTATCATTTCTTTTTATCAAATACTATTCCCTGCAATTTTAGCTTTAATTAAATATGGATTATCTTTTCTAGTTAGTAAATCTACCGAGAGAGTGAACTACCTAGAATAATAATCGTTGCTTTCTCTCATTCGACTTATTTTTTAAGGGGGCAATGCCTCATTTTGAAGACACATTTCGACAGTACACCTACTTTATACCCTTTTCACAAAAAGCGATGGCTATCATTCTCGTAAATATTAAAAAAAAACACAGAATCATTATACAGCAACCCTTGTGAAGCAAATTACAAGATGAAGGCAAAATAATGCCCCCTTGCTTTGAATGATGTACAAAAAGAGGAGTTCCTGCAAGAGTATTCACCAATACGGTCTGCGGTCTCTTGAAGTTGTCCATTTGCTGTAAAAGAGGCATTTGTTACGGTGCATAAGAGATTGCATGATAGTAAACAGCTCCAGGCTCATGCTCAGCTGCCTACATTTTGAACTGTGTTGTAATGGTAGAAATCTGAGGTTACTGTTGTGCTTTCATAACCGCCTGTCTTTGCCGTGGCTGCTCATTTGAGTTCCCAACTCATTTGCATGCCTCTGCCATTCATCCTAGAATTTCATTGTGGTAGCCCTGCAGCTCAGACTTGGCTAGCAGCCAGAGCCTACTTCCTCATTCCTCCTTTATAGCTAATACAATATGAAAGTCACTAACAAAAAGACTTTCGTGTCAAATTACAGAAAAAAAAATCTGAATTGCCTAATAGGATTTTAAATTCTTATCATGCTGGTGGCTTTCTGTAAGTAGTAACATTTGAAAAGAAAGACTTAGCTGATGTTTTCTTCAAATACTCTCCACACATTGTAAGTTTCCTTACAAACTCTGATACATGGCTTCTCTGTCAGTATAGAGATGATACAGGGCTACTGAATCAGAGCTATATAGTCCTCCTCTACCGATCTGACCTTGTTGGACTTACAGTCTCATCAAACATACCAGGTAAGGTGATGCAGATCAACAAATATTCCTATTTGCTTCTGATTTGGACCCTATTTTTATATCTAAATGAATGCACATACTGTGTCTAACAGTTATAAAGAACAGGGTTTGAAAAGACTCAGCTTTGTAATGTTTCTTTTATACGTTAGTTACATGGATTGAATAACAGTTAAAAATATTGCATATGGTTGCCACATTTCAGAAGAGTTGGATGAAAAACGAGATTAATCCCTGCACTTATCCCTCTCATCTCACCCATATTGCCTATAAAAAGTTACCACTCTTCCCTCTTGAAGTAAGACACAGTATGGTACTCCCAGAATAGCACAATATAGTATAGTCCTGCAGAATAGCACAATATTCTGTACGTTTCAGCTGCAATTATTAGCTGAGAAGAAATATAAACAACCTACAAGATTCATGGGAAGACTGTAAAGTTTGGGGGAGGGGATTAAGTGAAATTAAAAGTGATTGTAAAACAGTAGCTTTCTTCAAGAGAATACGTCTCCACCAATGGCTGGGAGGACACTACCTTGCTACTTACCTGTAACTGAAAGTATTTTCCTTTAGTGCAAGTGGCAAAGGTCTGTGATTGTGATGCTGAAGTCTCTGGGTTACTGTAGCAGGGGTACCATCACCTTCCAAGCCTTCCATTGTGGCTGCATGTGTCTCTGCGATGGCCTGCCTCAGTTTCCCCTCAGTGAGGTTACTTAAACAGCCAGTCAAGGAGAAGCCAAACATTCTACTCTGCAACAGTATATCTTCCTTTAATTAGGCCTTCTGAAAGGAACACTTCTACAAGGGTTTAAAGTTCTTACTGCAGAGCCTAGATAAAACTTAAAAGTCCCAAAACAAGTCTTTAGGTCCAGCAGTGGCTCTTTCTCCTATAAGGCCTCAGACTTCTCTGCGGTCTGGAGAGCTCTACAGTCTTTCCCCCATTTGCTAAGGGTCTCTCCAAGACCCCCATACCTGAAAAGCTTTTACACAGTTCAGGCTCCCTAGGAGCTCCTTTCCTCTGGAGCAGTGTTTCCCAAACTTGGGACACCGCTTGTTCAGGGAAAGCCCCTGGCGGTCCCAGCCGGTTTGTTTACCTGCTGCATCCGCAGGTTCGGCCAATCGCGGCTCCCACTGGCCGCGGTTCGTTGTGCCCGGCCAATGGGGCCAGCCAGTACGTCCCTCGGCCTGTGCCACTTCCTGCAGCGCCCATTGGCCGGGCACAGCGAACCACAGCCAATGGGAACCGTGATCGGCCGAACCTACGACGTGGCAGGTAAACAAACTGGCCGGGCCCACCAGAGGCTTTCCCTGAACAAGCAGCATCCCAAGTTTGGGAAACACTGCTCTGGAGCATCCTTCCTTCTTTGGTTTTTTTTTTGTTTTGTTTTGTTTTGTTTTTTAATTGAGCTCTCCTATGGCTATTAGGCCCAGATGCTCTTTTTTAATTAACTGCCTTCCAGCTACTTAGGCAGTTAACTATCCCCAAGTGGATCTGGAACTCATTTCTTTCAGTGGAGCCTGTCAAAGGTAGGCGAGGCATCTGATTCCTTTAAAGACCAGACCTGTGATAGTTACATCCCTAGTGATCACTATTTATGCAAGCTATAGCTTGTTTTCACTGGGCCAAAGTTTGGTCCAACTTCCCTCCAATCACCTGCAGAGCATCCACAGATTTTCCCTGAAGGGATGAGATGGGCAGGGAGTGGGAAGTGAACACACCTTCAACAGATCATCTACTCCAGTTTCTATAAAACAGACGTCAAATCCAGTGGTAGCATGTCATGAGGGAGATCTGAGTTTGGTGTTCAAAATTAGTCCCTTGGTTCTAGATTGGCAAGGTCCTGCATTTCCCGGACTTTCATCCCCTGGAGAAAAAATGTTTCTCTGAAGGGATCCTTCTAACCAAGAAGAGAGTCACGCTGATTTGTGGTAGGTCAGAGACACATTTAGCCTTCTTCAGCTGGAAATGTGATTGCTAGTGCTGATCTTGTACACAGGGCTTCTTTGGACACTGAGAAACTCATGGGCTTTCCCTTGGCAATGTCCTGGCTCTGCTGTATAGTTGACAAATTTCAAATAAGAGGATATTTGGGTAGGTCTGGAAGGAGATTTGCAACTACAGTTTTGAGCAGAGATTTTTCAACATCTCAGATCAATGCTCTGCACCCCAATCTGACAAATGTACTTCTTAGCAAACTATTTATAAGCACGAGAAAACTCATATTTATATTCTTAAGATGATCTGACTTGTTGTTGTAAAGGGTTTAAACTGCATGTGTAGACGGTGGTTGGAGCTTTATTCATTGTGGCCAATGAATTTCCACAAAATAGCCAATCTGCAGTACGGCATTCCCAGTAGATCAGAGTACTATAGTACGACAGAGAAGAACATGTTTGTCCTTCAGCGAGACACCTGATAGCCAAAAGTTCACCTTCACCACCACAAACGAGGATAGGAAGTTGACAGGGATGAAGGAGAATCTGACCCACTGGTAGAGGAGATGGAGAGCCCAGGTATGGCACCTCACTGCAGAGCTACCATTCTGATCTGTGGCTAGCCCTAACCCTCACCTGTGTCACTTTCTCTCCAGCCATCGCACAGAGAATACATCCGCACTGTAATGAGAGCTGTGACTGAAGCACGATTAGAATACCTGAGGTAGCTTTGCTCCAGCCAGCTAGCTCAGGTCACTAGGGCAGTGAACTTATGTTATGCAGGGCAGCGGCATGGGCTAGCTTCTCAAGTACATGCCTGGGGCCCAGGGCAGGATTGTGCAGCCTGTACTGCCGTGGCTACACTGCTAAGGTTAATTGAACTAGCTGGCTCAAAGCTAGCTCAGGTGTGTGCTGCACTCACACCTCAGACTGCAGTGTAGACGTCCCCAGAGAGAAGGATTTGACACTGCCCAGGACTTCAGAGGAAATTCTCCTCTTTACGGGAGGGAGAGGCACATCTGAGGCCTTTAGATCAAAGGGCTGCCTGAAAGGAGCTACTTGATGGGCAGGCTAGCAACTCTGCAGGGGGGGTGAAAGTGAACTCAGTGTGCAGGGAAGATTTCAATGAAATGAGATATGAGCTTGGGTATTGAGTAAATTACTGAAATAAGTGCAATATGTTGTTATTAATCCAGAGAGTGGTTGCAATGAAAGCCTTTACTGTTTGCATTTTGTGACTTCCCTCCCCCCATCAGTCCAACCCTGTCTTCCCTGACCAAAGAAACAGGGATCGGTTCCCATATCTGTATATTCATCAGAAGCGGAAGCAAAAAACAGAAGCCGCTAACATGAGAGTTTTGTAGGGCTTAGCTGTGGACTCTGTGCTTGGAGGTAGCAGGACTTGATGAGTGGTATGTTTGTCTGTAGGTTGTTTGTTTGAATGTTTATTTGTTTGTGCTTTTTATACAGGCTGAGAATACAGTGGGCCATGGGCCCTTGAGTAAGGAGGTAAGATAGGTCTGTTTGTTGGTGCCTTAGTGTAAGGGGACTGTTGCCCCCTTACTAACATTCAGTGGGGGTGATTTGATTGGCGAGCTCCCAGTACTAAAAAGGGAGAAGGGTCGATGGGGAATCAGGACCCTGAGACTGACAGCCCCCAGGAACAATGGGGAGAGCCCAATGCTCCAGGTCAGTCTGAACGACAGGGCGAGCAGGCTAATTAGGGAGTCAGGAGGCCAGGGAGGTCCCGTCCTCCGTGTGAGCTGGAATTGCCTGGGTCAGACAGAGTGGGGCCAAGCTAAGGAGAAAGCAAGGGCGCAAGCTGAGCTGGGGGGCAGAGCTGGGCCAGATCCAGAGGGACCAGAAAAGCAGCCCAGAGAGAGCAGACTTGTCCTGGGAGCAGAGCTGCAGCAACCAGAGCCAGAGGGGCCAGAAAAGCAGCCCAGAAAGCAGGTCAGTGCTGGGAGCAGAGTCACAGAAGCAGCCTGCAGAACAGACCTGTCCTGGGAGCAGAGCTGTAGCAACCAGAGGCAGAGGGGCCAGAGGAGCAGCCCAGGGAGCTGGTGGCAGAGCAGCAGTGCAGAGACAGAGTGGTGGAGCTGGGGCTGGAGCAGTCCAGAGCTGGGTGCTGTGAGCAGCTGGGAAAACCGAGGGGGACCCTGGGCAGCGGGCTCAGCACAGGGAGACGCCTCAGCCAAGAGGCTCTGCAGGCCAGGCTTGGATTGTAACCCCGTCAGGGCAGGGGTGACACTGGGAAGAAGGGTCCTACCACTTAGAGCCTGAGAGCGGGAGGCCATCACCAGAGCAAGTGTCCAACCCACAGCATCCCTGCAGCACAGCCAGGGCCTGAGAAGGAGGCCTGGGACTTACAAGGAACAGACTGTGAACTGCCCTGACATTCCAGAGACACTGTTTGTGATGTTCCCTGCCACAGAGCGGGTTGCTGTGTTTCCTTTAACCTTTCCCATTTTTCCTTATTCTTTTTAAAATTAATTGTTGATTAAATAACTTGCATTTGCTTTAACTTGTTTGTAATGGTCAATGGGTCAGAGAAGTGTCCAGTGCAGAGAGAGTACCCCAGAGTGGGGACACCCTAGCCCCTGTCCTACCCAGGGTTGGGGGTTGAGCCCCCCAGGAATCCTGGGCCCCGCCTTGTTGGGGTTACGAGGATCCTGCCAGACAGAAGCGTGGAAGGGGAGTCCTCAAGGGCAGGAAGGCCACTGGGTAAAGGAAGTGGGAGCGAGGACTCGGATCCTTTTGCTAGTCCACTTCACCGGGGTAGTGCAAAAGCCAGGAAAGTTCCCCACAAGAGCAGGACTATTCCCCCGCTTACATAATTAAAGGCCCCAAGTTTCTAACCTTTGGAGCTTTGACCAGTTCCACTGTTTGATGTCTCTGAGTGGCTAATCACTACCTGGTGCTGAAGGACAGAGCTTAGCTGAGCAGGAAAACTTGATATAAAAAGTCAGTTGCTAGACAAACTTGAGAGCCGCAAACATAGGCAGCTAACAGGAGAGTTTTGGAGAGAATTTAAAGAGGCTTTCCATCCATATTCAGTTCTATATTTGATTTTGAGATGAGCACTGATGGAACATTGGTGGTTACCTGCAACATATGTGCCATGTTTTCTTTACCACATGAAGCCAGGAGGGATTTCCTGTACATGAAGTGCAAGCTAGTGGTTGTGCTGGAGGAGAAGATTCTTGAATTGGAGAGGCAAGCAGAGATGCTACTGAGAATCAGAGATGCTGAGGAGTTCCTAGACACCGGGTTCAGGGACACCAGTACCCCAGGTTCAAAGCAGAAAGAAGCTGGGTGTTAAGGAATTGGGGAGAGAGAGGAAGTCAGAGAGGAGGCCTACCAGTTTGTAACCACCAGAGTCAAGAGTTCATGGTGGCATTCTGGAGGGGCAGGCTGATGCTACCAGAGAGAAGATAATTGAGAAGAATTTCATGATCAATACCAGGCCTTCAGCTTGGAAACTGTGGGAGATACCATTCAAGATCCAATTGGTTCAAGGGAATGGAGAAATTACAGGACAAATATATAGATGGCAGCTTGACAAAATCTGTAAGAAAATCAAGATTGTCCTCAAAGACAATCTCCAACCATCCAAGGAAGATAAATGCAATACTAGAAAGAAATGGAAGACCATTCTACAAAGGGCAGGAGTACAACAGGATGTTGGGAATGCAGTACTAGAAAGAAATGAAAGACCATTCTGCAAGGGGCAGGAGTACAACAGGATGTTGTGCTGACTTCCTAGAGCCAAGACTCAAGACAGCACTCTAAGATTAGATAGGCTTTTGAAATGCATGGGAAAGGATCCATTTGTGATGTTCATATCAGCACTAATGACACTGCATTGCAGGATATCTTGAACATAGTACATGCCATCAGGTAACTCATAAGCATGGTGAAAAAAATATCCAAGCAATCTTCTCTGAGATCCTTCCTATCTAAAAGAAAGACAGAAGGCAGAAGACTTCGGAAGTGAACCGCTGGCTAGGTAAGTGGAAAAGAGTAGAGCATTTTGGTTTTGTGGAACATTGGTCCATCTTCTATTGGGAGAGAAGGCTGTATAGGATGAATGGGCTCCACCAATTGGGGATAGGTTGGCTAGAGTAGTCATCAGGGCGTTAAACTAATAACAAAAGGGAAGAGTAAAAAGAGGGAAGATATGAACACTCAGCACAAAATTGAGATGTTGAGAACAAAATTAATCAAGGAACCATAGGGCAGAAGAGAAGAAATTATTTAATTTCTATATACCAGGATAACAAACAAGAGGAATTGGAATTGGTCATTTATGAGCATAAATTTGATCTAGTTGACATTACAGAAAACTGGTGGAATGATTCCCATGACTGGAATATTAAAAGCAATAATTATAGCCTATTTAGGAAGTATCAAGTGGTCAGAAGGGGAGGGGAAGTGGCACTCTTTGTCAAAAATGGCAGTACCTATTTCCAAGTCACTGATGACTCCAAAAAAAAAATATCTTGAATACATATGGATCAATGCCCTAACAGCTAAAGCACAAGATGAAGTATTAGTTGGTGTCTGTTACAGACCACTAAATTACACTAGAGAGCTGGATGACTGTCTCAATATGCAATATAATGCCAGATTGGCGGGGGGGGGGGGACTCTCTGATCATTCGGGATTTCAATCTGAGTGACATATGCTAGAGATCTCATGCTGCTAGTACTAAAAAATGTGTGGAATTTCTAAATATTGTACATGTCAATTTCCAAACCTGTAAAGTGTTGCATCTAACTTGGGAAAATTATATTAGTCTATATTAGACTTCATCCAGAACTAAAAATTAATGTGTCATGATCACATTTATAATGTGCAAAGAGAATAAAGTCTATACCAGTGATATATATGTACTTGGGTTTTAAAAGAGCCAATTTCACAAAGCTGAAACAATTATGAGTCAAATCAGCTGGGAAGGAGAATTTAATCAGAAAATATGAATGATAATTAGAAATTGTTTCAGAATACTTTACTAAATGTCCCAATAGGCATACTCCCACAACTGAGGGAGAAGGCTGTATTCGTTAACAAATGGACCTGGTTTAGGGGGTAAGTTTGTTATATATAAAAGTAATATATAACAAATGAAAGACAGGGGAAGTTGATAGTAATTCATATAAACAAAGAGCTAGGATTTGTAGAAAAATGATAAGGGAAGCAAAGGGACACAAGGAGAAATGTATGGCCAGCAGAGTCCAGGGCAATAAGAAAGATTTTTTAAAATAGATTAGGAACAAAAAGAATCCAAACAATATTATTGGTCCATTATTGGATGGACATAGAAGACTTATCAATAATACAGAAAAAAAACAGAAATGCTCACTAAATGTTTGTGTTCTGTATTTGGGGGAAAAAATCCAGATGATATAGTCATTTCATATGATAACATGCTTTTCATTCCACTAGTATCTCAGGAGGATGTTAAACAGTTAGACATTTTTAAAACAGCTGGTCCAGATAACTTGCTTCTAAGAGTTTTAAAAGCCCTGTCTGGGGAGCTCACTGGACTGTTAATATTGATTTTCAATAAGTCCTGGAACACCAGGGTAGTTTCAGAAGACTGGAAGAATGCTAATATTGTGCCAACATTTAAAAAGTGTAAATGGGAGGACCCGGGTAATTATAATCTTGTTAATCTGAAATCAATCCAGGGCTGATATTAAAGGAGGGTAATATAATTAATGGCCATAAACATGAGTTGATGGAAAACAGATCTGTGAAACTAGCCTGTTAGTTTCCTTATTTATTTCTTTTTGATCAGTTTCCAAGTTTGGTTGATAAAGGTAATAGTGTTGATGTAATATATTTAGACTTCTGTAAAGCACTTGAATTGGTACTGCATTACATTTTGAATAAGAACAATATTAAATTAACATGACACACATAAAATAGATTAAAAGGTCTCAAAATGTAATTGTAAATGGGGAATCATCAAACAGATAATTTGATTACAGTCTGTAAGTCCCTACGTGGGGAACAAATATTTTAATAATGGGCTCTTCAATCTAGCGGTGAAAGGTATAACATGATCTAGTGGCTGGAAGTTGAAACTAGACAAATTCAGACTGGAAATGAGGCATAATTTTTTTAACACTGGGAGTGATAAACCATTAGAACAATGTACCAAGGATCGTAGTGGATTCTCTATCACTGGTAATGTTGTTTGCATGTTTTTTCTAAAAGATATACTCTAGAAATTAAATTGAGGAAGTTCTCTGGCCTGTGTTATACGGAAGATCAAATTATATGATCACAATATTCCCTTCTGCCCTTGGAATCTATGAACTATAACCTCTCTTTTCAAGCTAAACTAGTTGAATATACACTGTAATTTGTAGTATGACCTCAACTTGACCTCAACTAATTACAAAGACTGGGTTCCTCTCTGCCCTTCAGATAATCATTTAGGGCTAGGTGGCAGATTTACACACAGCCCCAAATAAGGAGTGGTGTATAAATTGCACCACCCCAAGAGTAGCTACAGGGGGCGTTGTAGCTCAGAGGCTCTTTAACATCACAATTCCTTCCCTGTTCCCTCCTTGATCTTATGTGGTAGGAATTACTGCTGACCAGCAGCAAATTACTTTCTTTCCCATTGCACCATGCTGGCTCAACTCTTCCGGTCAACAAATGGGGGCGGAGAGTGTGGAGAGAAGATGCCATCCATTCCCCTCTCATTTCCCTCCTTACTAATTCTCTGTCTGCTCCAGGGAGGGAGTAAACAAGTGCCTAGCCTCTGGACCTCAGCTCTGCTTAGCCCACACAGGTACAACACGGAGGTTCTTGTTTCCTTTCGCAGGCTTGTAACCTGAATCTGAAACTAGCCTTTTATATGGTTAGTGCTATAATCCCTACAAGTTCTGCAAAGTTTTAGGAGTCCCTGCTTATGAAAACTCCACTGTCAATGAAACTATCTTTCTTTCCCTCACATCCCATCAGAATGCTGACATTCACTAATCACTGACCTAAAAAACAAATAATTTAAGTGGAATTAGAAACTGCTGAAGACATGAGAGCAAACTAAATGCCATGGTATATGAAAGGCTGAACATTTAAGAACTCAGGAGAGCCTCAAACTGCAAATGACACACAACAAAGCAAATCCCCTCTCCTATTGCAAAGTAGCAATGAAAATCAACTCTAACCATAAAGCCCCTAAAGCAGGAGCCACAGCAGATATAATTGAGTACCATACCTCCCACTCATTTCCCCCCCTTTAAATTTAAAATGTTTTGCTGGAAAACAGTAACAGCACCATGATGGGCTCAAAATGAAAGTACTATGTTTTAGTGATATGTACTTATAATAATATCCAGTATAAAATGCTGAAGTTATGTTGCACTGTGATTAGCTTGGTAATGGTAAGCGTTCTCCTACTAGAAATAAAAGTTGGGGGTGTAGTGAACAGTTGTTTATTTTGCCTTCTAAATTTACCGTAGAATCATGGAAAACAGAGGTGGAAAAGCCTGATTAGGTTATTTAGTCCACTGCCAGTGAAGAACTGATCATTACAGTACAGTTTCTAGTGTTGATGGGTCTTTTTCTTATTCCCATCAGAGACTTCTCTACTTTGTAAGAGACATCCATGTGAGAAGGGCTTTTTCTCTGATTTTCAACTGATATTTCTCCTTTCTTAATTCCATCCCTTTACTTCTAGGCATAACCCTTTATGCCGTCATACATAATAAATAATTCATCTTTTTTTAATGTTTACATCCAGGGGACATGCAGAGCCACGATATTGTGATAAGCAGCACCAACATTTATCGGGAAGTTCCTGCAGAATTTAAGCTTCCTTTTTTATTTTTTTTTTTAATTAAAGTTTCTTGCCAGACAACTTTCCAAATGTGAACCAATGCAGTATTGTCTGGCTTAGTCAAAAAGGACAGAAAGAAACAAGAGCTCAGAGAGCTGTGAATTATCCCATTTGTCTTAACAGAGTATTATAGTCAGATTCTCTGCCAAGTAAGGGCTGTGTTTGGCTGCCTAGGGCCCAGAACTCAACCTTAAAGTGGGCTTAGCCTGCCACTAGAGGATTCACTCTATGTATGGGAATCCTTGGATGGCACAGAGCCACCAAAACAGCTCCTAAACCATCACTTCTCCTGGCTGCCAGTGCAGGGCAGAGCCAGAGAAAATGGGGCATGACCCTGTATCTTTGAGTCCTGATGATCCTCAAATGCCAGAAAAACCCCTAAGGTCCATTGGTACCTGGGATAAATTAGATCAGCAATGCTGTTCTAATTTATCTTTATGCTGGAGTCAGGCCTGGCACTTTTCCGGCTTAGTTTTGGAAGCAGATACAAAGGGTATTCCCCAACTTGCAACTAGCACTTCTCAGTGGGACCCACAGATCAGCCTAACGAACATTTTAAACATCACCTTCAACTCTTTTCACCTCTGATTGTTTTAGAAAAATCATCAGCTACTCTACAACAGTGAGCACAGTTTGGAATAGGTGGACTAGCTTATGTATTGTACCACCAGTTCTTCTATTCTGACCTTTAAGCTACACAGTTCAAATATTTGTGCATTTTTCCCATGTCCCTCACTTATTTGTCAGGCAAATTAGACTATAATCTTGTTTCATACTTCAGTTTCTCTTGTCTGCCCAATTCAGCAATATATTTCAGGCAACACGGTGCCCGAAGATGGACACAATATTCTAGGTGTGGGTGGAGCAAACGATAATGAGACAGAATCGTACCTGGCCTTGTATCTCTGTGTGTGTTCATGCCTGGGGAGGTTGTAGGGAGCACCTTCAGTGTTTTAAACCCTTGCATTGGGTGCAAAGCAGCCCAAGAAGGAAAAGAAGGCATGAGAAAGAGAGCCTTGGCCCTTCTCTTCTGCACCCTGGCCAGAGGAGCTGTTCCCCTGTATGGAAAATACAAGCATATCCTTTAACAGAGTGGTGCTGTGGACTTACTCTCCTTGACCACCTTTGGTGCAATTGTAACACCGACAGACCTGGTTGTCAGTGGGCGGGATCGAACCTGGGACCTCTGCAGCTTAGTGCATGAGCCTCTTCCACATTAGCTAAAAGCTAACTGGCTATTAGTTAAGGCTGTAGAGCAGACTCATTTAACTCTCTCTCTCTCTCTCTAAGTGGTCTCAGTTCCACTAGATGGAATACAACACCACACCCAGAAGGTGTGTGGGTTACAAAATGACTCCAGGAGCTCCTCCTTGGGTAATGTACCTCTGCACTAGCCCAGTGTAACCTGTGCTTGTGCATTATCTCTTATATGACTGCAGAGTGACCTAATGGCTAGAGCACTGGACCCAATTTCTATTCCCAGGTCCGCCACAGACCTGCTGAGACCAGTCACTTAACTTATGTGCCTCAGTTTCCCCATCTGTAAAATGGGAATAATGGTACTGACCTCCTCTATAAGCGCTTTGAGATCTATAGAAGGAAAGTGCTATATAAAAGCGACATATTATTATTACCATCAGTTAATTTCACTATCTGGTTATCCATTCCTCCAGCTGAGTAAGATATATCTCACCAGCCACAAATAGGAAGCAATTGTCAGAGATGGAAATAGGCTCCCGGTTCCCTGATTTAAGCACATCTCCCCTCTCAAGCACATTAGGTAACTGTGAAATTTTTGCTTTATCTGCACTTTTCTGTGATTTTTTTAAAATAAAAATGGTTACGGTTTTTAAAAAAGAAGCATAAGTAAGAGGGCACTGTCTAGTTTTGCTTTACATGAGAGATTTCAAGGCTACATTTCTGAAAAAAGTGCCATTTCTCAAATAAGACTCTGCTTACGGAGGGAAAATACAGCTTTTTTAGGCACTTTTATATGTTTCATACCTGAGACAGTACCAGATGGTGCCATGTAGTCTCAGGTTAATCATTGTGTGAGAGACCTGGGCTGGGAGCCAGACCCACTTCCCCATCGACTGTGAGAACAGGCAATGCTGAACCTTACATAAGATTCACAAGCAGAGCCCTTGCATTTTAAGCAGACATCTGTTATGACATTTCCTATGTATCTGTTATCAGGGTTCGGACTGATCCAGTACATGGCAATATGCCATGTCAGTCTTCTCTGGTGGACCTATCAATGTCTGCAGAATTTAAACTTTCATGAAAAAGAAGTTTCTAGCCCCTTCTGGCTGTGATGTGAGTGCTCTGTCTGAACATGTACTGACGCAGGGCTGAGTGCAAAAAGATTTTAAAAATATCTCTGAGAGCCAACCTTCCCTTTCCCACTCCATAGGAATGGGGAAGCCTTAAAACACACTACTGTGGTTCCGTTGTGCAAGTGGCACATTACATAGAGGGACTTTACGCAGAATAGTTTAGTGGTGTGTCAGGAACAGTGCAGAGGGGTGTTGTCACAGGGTGGCTAACCCCTGAGGGTGAGATTACACAGCAGCTGAGAGTGAGCATCCCAGGCCGGGTAGGCAGATTCATGTTAGCAGGGTTCAAGCTAGCGTGCTAAAAATAGCAGTGTGGATATTGAGGCGTGGGCTGCAGCTCAGACTCTCACACCCACCCAAACCGCTAGACTTGAAAGCCCAAACTGCAACCAGTGGGGTAAGGAGCCTACAGAGAAGGCCAGACCCCAGGCAATAAATGCTGGGAGAACAGGAAGACAAATGTTCAAGGAAGAGTGTTAGAATTCATAAGGGAAGACAGACCCTCAGGGAGTAAGGATTGGGTCCAGCTCGAAACTGGGTTGAAGACTGTGGATTTGAGTTCTATTTTGAAAAGCTTTATGAAGGCTTAATGAATTAGACCCCAGAAGGGAAATGTTTTGAATATCTGGACTGTGTGGACTTCTTAAGGGGGCCCAAGCATAAGGGAAAACTGAGGCAGGATACTGCAGAGCCACCATTGGCGAGCAGGGGTCACTACCAGGCAGGCACACCCTTTCATAGAGCCATCACTCTAGGGATGCACAGCCCTAAATTACTCACGCATCAGGGGCTACAGGGGATACAAAGACAATGGGTAGTTCGGAGGCTACAGAGAAGCCCTTCACTAGCCCTCTGGGATATGTGTGGGAGGAATTATTTTTTTCCCCATCCCAGGACAGGATTCAGCATTTGATCCTAAGAAAAGCATGAATTTTCTGCATTTGTTTCAGTTGAATGTTTACTCTGAGGAATAACACTGGCAACAATTTAAAGTTAGCATTGTTAACTATTATCAGTGGTGACCAAAACCAGCCAGCTACTCTTGGATTGTGACTGGAGTTTGACGTTGTGGCAGAACCTGAGTAAAGTACCACCTCTTTTACCACTCTTATATGTAAACAAACAAATAAGTAGTCTGACTCCTGTCTGTTATGGGGAGTTGCCAGGGGGAGGGGAAGATGAACCTATGTAATTTAGGAACAGTGTCTTTTCCCAAGTAATCACAGTCAGTGAACACTGAGGCTACGTGGCTATTTAGTGAGAATCAGACAATTTACCTTTAGAACTCTAAAGCTGAATAAAGTCATCAAGCAGAATACAGAGCACAGGTGAAACACAATCACTGCTCTTAGGCTTGGAGCTCCTGGTTTTCCTGTGGTAACGGGTCTTCTGAGGACAATTTTATTTTTGAAAGGCACATCAACAATTGTTTTCTTTTCAATAGTCAGGAAGAGAGTCTTATTTTGCCTTGTGGCAAGAGTAGGTTAAAGATAATGAGTTTGTACCGAAGTTAATGGGACTACTCACTTGAGTATGGGTTGAAGGATCAGGCTCAACGTAGTAACGGCTCAGTGATAATGAGCTAGTTTGGGTTCTTCCATGTGTGTGTCATCTAATAAAATTGTCAAACACTTCCTAAAGCATTCAGCTGTGGCACAGCCCGACCATGGAGAGCATGGGACTGTACTGTCCCTAGGAAGAGCTGTGGGAGGAATTCTCCATGGAGAATGCGAGCAAGATGCTCATTCCAGCAGTGCAAGAAATTCCCCATTTTCTCCATGCTCCTTTTGGGATGCCTTGTGCTCTCAAATATGTGCAGAAGGAACATGCTCTGTGCTCTCTGGAACATAGCGGCTGTTCTAACCAGCTGCTCCCCCACACCTTTGTACCCACAGTGTAGCAGGATACAGTCTGGCCCAATGCAGTTTAAGTAGTCATATTAAATTCACTAGAAGTCTTTTCTTATTTCCTCTCAGTTCTGAATATTTGACTGTTATGTAGCAATGCTGTGAAAGCATTACAGGTGTGCTGGATAACAACTGCTTGACAGATTTTATGGCAGGTTTTATTTATTCACTGTCTTCCGCATTATAGAATCTTTAACAAAAGTACCTAGGTGCTGAACTGTAATTAATAAAAATATAATGAGCAAATGATAGAGATTTAAAAATACTGAGATTCACAAGACAACTTATATATTATGTTAATTATAATATATATTTTATATTAAAGGCCCCAATCAGAATTGAGACCCCCCCCCCATTATGCTAACTAATAGACTCAAGGAGCTCACTCTATTTAGCTTAACAAGGAGAAAGTTAGGTGGTGACTTGATTACACTCTGTAAGTACTTACAGGGGTAACAAATCTTTGATACTTGGCTCTTCAATCTCGCAAAGACAGGAATAACATGATCCAATGGCTGGAAGTTGAAGCTAGACAAATTCAGAGAGGAAATAATGTGTACATTTTTAACAGTGAGGACAATTAACCACCGGAACCATTTATCAAGGGTCATGGTGGATTCTCCATCGCTGGCAATTTTTAAATCAGGATTCAATGTTTTTCCTAAAAAATATGCTTTAGGAATTATTTTAAGGAAGTTCTATGGCCTACACTGGAACGCTGCAGCAGGGTCTCCATTCAGATTCCAGCTTGACCCTGCCCCTCCTCCTGCAGGGACCCTAGGTCTCCTTTGGCTGGGGAATCTCCCCTCTCTCGCACTCACACAGTGAATGAGACACTGTTGCCTGGAGTCAAGTTCTCAGCAGACTCTTCTGTGCTCCACTGTAGAGGAACAAAACTTCCTGTGTGCCAAGTCACAACACGATTTGACTCAGCCATCCCTCCATCTGGATGGAAGGGCAGCCAGATGGTATTTGATTGGCACTTCATACCTGTGCACCGTGTTGCTATGCTACTCCCTGAAACTTGGCCCAACCACCCCTACATCTCTATGAATGGGTGAACGGGTCAAACATCAGTGGCACTGTAACCATGCAGCCAGAGCAATGCTCTGGACCACTCCGACAGCAGCCACATACTGATTTAGTATGGGACCTCTGCTTAGAAGTGGTTAGGCCATTTCCCCCTCTCCAACGCAACCAGCTCCGTGGCCTATGGAACCTAGAGCAAGTGCAAAAACTGTGGGAGGAGAGATGGCATTTGCCCCTCCCCATTCCTCTCCCTCTAGCTACCTCTAATTGATACTTTGCTGTGTGATACATGAGGTCCAGATTAGATTATCACAAAGGTTCCTTCTGGGTTTGGACTCTATGAATCTAAAATGCTGTACAAACACAGAAGAAAGACAGCCCTTGCTCTGAAATGCTTATAATCTAATTAGTGATTACAAGAAACATGATTTATTTTCCTTGATACTGGGGCTCCTGGGGCCTGATCCAACTCCCTTCAAACTCAATGGGAAGACTCGCACTGATGTTAATGGAAGTTGAAACAGGCTTCCACAGTGGATCAATCAGTTTGTGAATTATCAGGCAAACAAATAAGCAAGGTGGGGAAAAGCAAAGAAACAAACAAGGCTCGTGCATCGCAAAGTGTACTTTGTTCGTTTATTTTGACATGGTTAGAAATAATTAATGAAACTTTATAGTTAACTCTAATGAATGTAGTGTTAAAGTAATGGTGTGGCTTGATAAGGTGGGTCCTCATTATAGTACTATGCAATAAATTAGTTGATTTGATCAGAGGAGGAGCTCTCCATTTCATTTCTTTCTTTATTTTTGTGAAATTTATGATGTTTGCAGATTAGCAAAGTGAGAATTTTCTATTATATTATATCTGATTTGTACAACATAAGATTTAAATTCTTTGGCTAACCATGTAGGGATTATTTGATTCTCATAGAAAACAATTTCTGTAATTATCTACTCTCACATCCAGTATCCACAAACAATTACTTAAAAATTCACTGATGTATCTTTACATAGCACAAGGGTCTGCTTCTAGGCTCATTGAAGTCAAAGGGAGTCTTCAAATTTGTTTCAGTGTCTTTGGATCAGGCTCCAAATGCATTTGTACTAAGCAGTCAGTACTCACATGGGAGATAATGTGTTAACAGGAAAGGCATCTGTTCAAAATCACATCTGTAATCTTGACTGTAAGATTCTAAGAAGTGGAAAAACTGTAAAAGCAAATGATCCAGACACGTTCTTGAAAGAATCCTGCTGTCATTAAGATTGGCTTCTGCATGGATACTTCAGTAGTACAGTCACAAATATCCTTGCAGATCACTTCATCTTCTAGGTTACATAGTAAAGGAAGACAGAATTTATACTGTGTCACCGGATACAAAGATTTCATACCTGAAGATAAAAAGATAACCGTCATCCATCTAGACTTCTGAGGGGATCTTAAAAAATCCCAAACCCTGCAGAATTGTAATCTGATGCAGTAGCAGCTCTTATTATGCACATCCAAATAGTACAATTATTAATCAGCTATATCTGCACATAATCATAGGTTTCTACGTCAGTATTACCCCCCAAGAGAGATCACTGATCTACATACTGTACATACAAATAAGTTAATTCAACATAGTTATACAGTCCATACATTACAAATCAGGGGCCTGTCAAGGTTCCTCCCCCACTCTGAACGCTAGGGTACAGATGTGGGGACCTGCATGAAAACCTCCTAAGCTTATCTTTGCCAGCTTAGGTCAAAAGTTCCCCAAAGTACAAAATATTCCACCCTTTGTCCTTGGATTGGCCGCTACCACCACCAAACTAATACTGGTTACTGGGGAAGAGCTGTTTGGAAACATCTTTCCCCCCAAATACTTCCCCAAACCTTGCACCCCACTTCCTGGACAAGGTTTGGTAAAAAGCCTCACCAATTTGCCTAGGTGACTACAGACCCAGACCCTTGGATCTTAAGAACAATGAACAATCCTCCCAACACTTGCGCCCCCCCTTTCCTGGGAAATGTTGGATAAAAAGCCTCACCAATTTGCATAGGTGACCACAGACCCAAACCCTTGGATCTGAGAACAATGAAAAAGCATTCAGTTTTCTTACAAGAAGACTTTTAATAGAAATAGGAGTAAATAGAAGTAAAGAAATCCCCCCTGTAAAATCAGGATGGTAGATACCTTACAGGGTAATTAGATTCAAAACATAGAGAATCCCTCTAGGCAAAACCTTAAGTTACAAAAAAGATACACAGACAGAAATAGTTATTCCATTCAGCACAATTCTTTTCTCAGCCATTTAAAGAAATCATAATCTAACACATACCCAGCTAGATTACTTACTAAAAGTTCTAAGACTCCATTCCTGGTCTGTCCCCCACAAAAGCAGCATATAGACAGACAGAGACCCTTTGTTTCTTTCCCTCCTCTCAGCTTTTGAAAGTATCTTTTCTCCTCATTGGTCATTTTGGTCAGGTGCCAGCGAGGTTACCTTTAGCTTCTTAACCCTTTACAGGTGAGAGGAATTTTCCTCTGGCCAGGAGGGATTGAAACACTACAGGGTGGAATTCTTGATCAGGTCCTTTCTGCATTAAAACTGCTCCCACACCACGCTCGGACACATCTGTGGTTACTAGGAATGGTTTGTCAAAGTCTGGGGCCCTTAGTACAGGGTCAGACATGAGTGTCGCTTTAAGCTTGTTAAAGGCCTTCTGACACTTTTCGGTCCACTGAACAGCTTTTGGCTGTTTCTTTTTGGTTAGGTCTGTCAGTGGGGCGGCGATTTGGCTGTATTGCGGTACAAATCGTCTGTAATAACCGGCCAAGCCTAAGAAGGATTGAACCTGTTTCTTTGACTTTGGGACAGGCCACTTTTGGATAGCATCCACTTTGGCCTGTAGGGGGCTGATAGTTCCTTGACCCACCTGGTGTCCAAGGTAAGTCACTCTGTTTAGGCCTATTTGGCACTTCTTAGCCTTAACAGTTAGTCCTGCCTCCCTTACACACTCAAGGACTTTTTGTAGATGTTCTAGGTGGTCTGCCCAGGAATCCGAAAATATGGCCACATCGTCAAGGTAGGCGACTGCATATTCTCCTAATCCCGCTAGGAGACCATCTACAAGTCTTTGGAAGGTGGCGAGTGCATTTCGCAGCCCGAAAGGGAGTACATTAAATTCATACAGCTCGAGATGTGTGGTGAAGGCTGACCTTTCCTTGGCAGATTCATCTAGTGGTACCTGCCAGTACCCCTTGGTTAAGTCCAAGGTAGAGATGAACTGGGCCCATCCCAGTTTCTCTAATAGTTCATCTGTGCGTGGCATTGGATAGTTGTCTGGGCGAGTTACAGCATTTAGCTTACGGTAGTCCACGCAAAAACTTATTTCCCCATCTGGTTTGGGAACTAAAACCACTGGAGATGCCCATGCACTTCCAGAGGGGCGGATTACACCCATCTGTAACATATCCTGAATCTCCCGTTCTATAGCAGTTTTAGCTTGAGGAGACACCCGGTAAGGTTGAACTTTAATTGGGCGAGCATTACCTGTGTCAATGGAGTGGTATGCCCGTTCAGTCAGTCCTGGGGTGGCTGAGAACATCGGTGCATAGCTAGTGCACAGCTCCTGGATCTGCTGTCACTGCATACGCCCAAGGGTCATGGAGAGGTTCACCTCTTCCACACCACCACCACATTTCCCTTCGTAGTAAACACCTTCAGGCCACTCAGCATCGTCTCCTCCCTGGGCTGTAAACTGACAAACCTTTAATTCTCTGGAATAAAAGGGCTTTAGAGAATTAATATGGTACACCTTAGGCTTTCGGTTAGAGGTGGGGAATGCTATGAGATAATTAACAGCTCCCAGGCGCTCCTGGACCGTGAATGGCCCTTCCCAAGATGCTTCCATTTAATGGGCCTGGAGCGCCTTTAAGACCATGACCTGGTCCCCTACTTTGAAGGAACGCTCTCTGGCATGTTTATCATACCAGGCTTTTTGCTCTTTTTGAGCATCCTGTAAGTTTTCTTTAGCAAGGGCTAAAGGGGTTCGGAGGGTGTTCTGTAGGTTGGTTACAAAGTCCAGAATGTTAGTTCCTGGAGAAGGTGTAAATCACTCCCATTGCTGCTTCACCAAATGCAATGGCCCCTTAACCTCACGGCCATATACAAGTTCAAATGGGGAAAACCCTAACCTAGGGTGTGGTACAGCTCTGTAGGCAAAGAGCAACTGCTGCAACACTAGGTCCCAATCATTGGAGTGCTCATTTACGAATTTATGTATCATGGCCCCCAAAGTTCCATTAAACTTCTCCACCATGCCATTTGTTTGATGATGGTAAGGAGTGGCAACCAAGTGATTTACCCCATAAGCTTCCCAAAGGTTTTCCATAGTTCCTGCCAGGAAATTAGTCCCTGCATCTGTGAGGATGTCGGAGGGCCAACCTACCCTGGCAAAAATGTCTGCTAGTGCCTGGAACACACTTTTAGCCCTGGTGTTGTTTAGAGCTACTGCTTCCGGCCATCGGGTGGCAAAATCCATGAAAGTCAGTATGTACTGTTTTCCTCTGGGTGTCTTTTTCGGAACAGGACCCAGAATATCCACAGCTACTTGCTGAAATGGAACCTCCATGATGAGGAGTGGCTGGAGAGGGGCTTTGACCTGGTCTTGGGGTTTCCCCACTCTTTGGCATACCTCACAAGACCGGACATAGGTAGAAACATCCTTGCCCATTCCCTCCCAGTGGAATGACCCCCCCAAATGGTCTTTGGTCCTGTTCACCCCAGCATGGCCACTAGGGTGATTGTGGGCTAAGCTCAAGAGTTTGGCCCGGTATTTAGTTGGAACTACCAACTGTCTCTGAGGATGCCAGTCTTCCTGGTGTCCACCAGAAAGAGTTTCCTTGTATAAAAGTCCTCTTTCTACCACAAACCTGGATCGATTAGAAGAGCTGAGAGGCAGTGGTTTGCTCCGTGCCGCCGTCCACGCTCTCTGGAGGCTTTCATCTGCTTCCTGTTCGGTCTGGAACTGTTCCCTTGATGCTGGAGACATCAGTTCCTCATTGGATTGGGGACATAGGCTTGGTCCCTCTGGAAGCGATGTAGGGGATAGGGCTGTTTCCGTTGACTGTGAAACGCTTTCCACTGGTGCACTATGTTGGGATTCAGGCTCCAGCTGAGCCTCTTGTGTAGGGTTATCAGCTGCTGCCAGTTCAGGTTCGGTGGGGCCCTCTGGTGTTGAGGTTGCAAGTACTGGATTCGGTGCTGGCAATGGGTCTGGTGTTGGTTGTTCGGCTGGTTCCGGTTCTGAGATTGGTTCTGTCTGGGTCTCTGGGACTGGATCCACTACTGCTGTTGTAGACATTGGCCTGGGGTCCGGGTCCATCACCTCTGACTGGGTCCTGATAGAAGTTTCCAGAATAGAGCTAGGCCTCACGGCTTGTTTATCCTGGCTACAGGTGACCATTCCCTCCCTCTTGGCCCACTTCACATGATTGGCCAAGTCTTCCCCTAACAGCATGGGGATGGGATAATCATCATAGACTGCAAAAGTCCACGTTCCTGACCAGCCCTGGTACTGGACAGGCAACTTGGCTGTAGGCAAATTGAATGAGTTGGACTTGAAGGGTTGAATCGTCACTTGGATCTCTGGGTTGATTAAATTGGGGTCCACTAAGGAAGCATGGATAGCTGACACTTGTGCTCCAGTGTCCTTCCATGCAGTAAACTTCTTCCCGTCCACACTCACAGTTTCCCTCCGCTCCAAGGGTATCTGGGAGGTATCTGGGCCTGCGGACCTCTGGTGTGATTCCAGTGCAATGAACTGTAATCTGTTGGGGTTCTTGGGGCAGTTGGCCTTTACATGCCCCAGCTCGTTACATTTAAAATATCGTCCAGCTGACGGGTCACTGGGGCAAGGTGAGTTGCTGGAGAACGGTGTGGTGGGACGATAAGGGGTCTGGAGGGTTCTTGTCTCCTCATTGGTCATTTTGGTCAGGTGCCAGCGAGGTTACCTTTAGCTTCTTAACCCTTTACAGGTGAGAGGATTTTTCCTCTGGCCAGGAGGGATTTTAAAGGGTTTTACCTTTCCTTTTATATTTATGACAGGGCCCAATCCTGTAAACCCTAATAGCCTTATTCAAAGCCCAGTGAAGTCAAGACTATCATTGATTTAAATGAGTTTTGGATCAGGCCCTTTGTGCATACAATTTTCATTGACTTCACTAGGGTTTCTATGCTTAGAGGGCTTCTGGAATCAGCTCAGAAAATGAGAAAAATAAACATTTTCATCTGACCCCGACCAAGCTGTCTGAGAGCAGAGTCACGTTTTGTGAAAGACCCCTTCACAACTCATCAGAAAAGTCAGCCAATGACACTTTATGAGCAGCTTCAAAAGATCCAATATTCAAGTATTTCAGCATTTCCGAGAGGGTGTGTGATCCTGAGCAAACATATGTCTGGGCCAGATTGGAAGCACCGCAGGGAAGGGAGGGACCTTGTTTTTTACAATCAAAACCTCATCTCTAAATATGCACACAATTTGGGAGGGCCATAGGATCAAAATGTGCATCTGGATCTTCTGGTTTAGGGTCCATCCCTCGTTTTTACCAGATCTGTGTACAAATCTGGCACGCTACTACTACTAATAAAGAAGATTTCCATAAAGTAAGACGCAAGTGGCTGCAACTATTTAAGGAACAGGATTTTTATTCATATATTGTGTTCTTTAGTAAGTTCTTCAGAATGGGACTCTTTTAATACATATATGTACAAAGTACAACACAAAGGAGCCCTGATCTTGACTAAGCTCTACTATAATACAGAGAAAAAAATAGTAGTACATCACTTTTCAGCGGAGCATCAATTGATACACTACCCCACTGTGGGGGCAGATGGGTGAAGTCATGGATCCAGTCCCTAAAACCCACTGCATGCTAAGGTGTGAGGAAGCTACACAGAACAGAACAAAGCAGCGTGAACAGAAAGCAAACAAACCATCCATGCGCCCACCTCCAACATAGTGTCCCCAGACATTTCCTTTTTAATGAGATGGAACTGCACTGGCTTTGCTTGAGCAAGACTTTCCCCTTATTGTGTAACTTCTGCTATTTATTATTGTTGGCATATTTTTTGGTGAACAGACTTAGAGATGTCCAGATATTTCTGGAATTTACTGACCAATGGTACTAGTGCAATGTTCATCACTAAAATTATCATTATCATTATGGACCGTGGTCTTTGAAGTTACAGCAATATTTGGTGTATTCTTAAACTTATGATGGAAAATGGCATTTCTTACTCTAAGTTTAGGAAATACCACACATAACCTAAACATTCATTTATCATTACATAATAAATGCTGATTTTTTTAGTGACAACCACTTAAGGGTACACAAGTTCAAAATGCCAGATGTTCTAAGGCATTATTTAAGAAATAAAGAGCCTGATAAATATTGTATACAAATAATCTTTTCTCCAAGCCCTCATGAGCCCTTAGAGCCCTGGGCCTGTTTCTCTAGCTTCTATTCTAGAATACAAATAGTGACAAACACTGCACGTAGCAGTTGTCTGACCTTTCTGCTTTCAGTGGCTCATAAGTTATAACTGACCAGCTGTCAGTTAGACAAAAGGTGTCCCAGCCTGCTCTCTGCAGTCACTAGTTACCATAGTAAAATGTGCAGGCAAGTGTTGAGAGATTTTCATTTCTGAAACTTGTAGTTCATTTTCAAAGCTGTAGTTCAGAGAGATGTTGAGCACTGGCAGATTCTGTGAAGTGCACTGTTGCAGACAAGTGAACTTGCCTATTTATTTACCAAAATACCTTTCCTCCACTGTCACATACAAATAGAAAGGGACAAGCCTGACAAAGCTGGCCATACAGCTTTAAACAGCCAGTGACCAAGTGGTTGTTACTTGTCTATTCATAGCGGAATAGGAAAGGTCTCCTGAGAGGCAAACACAAACTCAATTTCAACTCCTTATTTACCCTGAAAACAGACCTTTTATTACCCTTCAATGACCACCAGGTAAACATTAACCCATGAGCAGACCACATTTACTATAGTTAGCCTTTTAATTTCTAGCTCTGAATGAGATAGTCATTGCCTAGGCCTATGTGACAGGAGGATGTGGAAAAAGCTAATGTACTCAGTGCTTTTTTTGCCTCGGTCTTCATGAACAAGGTCAGCCCCCAGACTACTGCACTGGGCAGCACAGCATGGGGAGGAGGTGACCAGCCCTCTGTGGAGAAAGAAGTTGTCTGGGACTATTTAGAAAAGCTGGACAAGCACAAGTCCATGGGGCCGGATGCGTTGCATCCAAGAGTGCTAAAGGAGTTGGCGGATGTGATTGCAGAGCCATTGGCCATTATCTTCGAAAACTCATGGCGATCGGGGGAGGTCCCAGATGACTGGAAAAAGGCTAATGTAGTGCCCATCTTTAAAAAAGGGAAGAAGGAGGATCCTGGGAACTACAGACCAGTCAGCCTCACTTCAGTCCCTGGAAAAATCATGGAGCAGGTCCTCAAGGAATCAATTCTGAAGCACTTCTGAGGAGAGGAGAGGAAAGTGATCAGGAACAGTCAGCATGGATTCACCAAGGGCAAGTCATGCCTGACTAATCTAATTGCCTTCTATGATGAGATAACTGGCTCTGTGGATGAAGGGAAAGCAGTGGACGTGTTGTTCCTTGACTTTAGCAAAGCTTTTGACACGATCTCTCACAGTATTCTTGCCAGCAAGTTAAAGAAGTATGGGCTGGATGAATGGACTATAAGGTGGATAGAAAGCTGGCTAGATTGTCAGGCTCAACGGGTAGTGATCAATGGCTCCATGTCTAGTTGGCAGCAAGTATCAAGTGGAGTGCCCCAGGGGTCAGTCCTGGGGCCGGTTTTGTTCAATATCTTCATAAATGATCTGGAGGATGGTGTGGATTGCACCCTCAGCAAGTTTGCAGATGACACTAAACTGGGAGGAGTGGTAGATACGCTGGAGGGTAGGGATAGGATACAGAGGGACCTAGACAAATTGGAGGATTGGGCCAAAAGAAATCTGATGAGGTTCAACAAGGACAAGTGCAGAGTCCTGCACTTAGGACGGAAGAATCCAATGCACCGCTACAGACTAGGGACGGAATGGCTCGGCAGCAGTTCTGCAGAAAAGGACCTAGGGGTTACAGTGGATGAGAAGTTGGATATGAGTCAACAGTGTGCCCTTGTTTCCAAGAAGGCTAATGGCATTTTGGGATGTATAAGTAGGGGCATTGCCAGCAGATCGAGGGACATGATCGTTCCCCTCTATTCGACATTGGTGAGGCCTCATCTGAAGTACTGTGTCCAGTTTTGGTCCCCACACTACAAGAAGGACGTGGAAAAATTGGAGAGAGTCCAGCGGAGGGCAACAAAAATGATTAGGGGACTGGAACACATGACTTATGAGGAGAGGCTGAGGGAACTGGGGATGTTTAGTCTTCAGAAGAGAAGAATGAGGGGGGATTTGATAGCTGCTTTCAACTACCTGAAAGGGGGTTCCAAAGAGGATGGCTCTAGACTGTTCTCAGTGGTAGCAGATGACAGAACAAGGAGTAATGGTCTCAAGTTGCAGTGGGGGAGATTTAGGTTGTATATTAGGAAAAACTTTTTCACTATGAGGGTGGTGAAACACTGGAATGCGTTACCTAAGGAAGTGGTGGAATCTCCTTCCCTAGAAGTTTTTTAGGTCAGGCTTGACAAAGCCCTGGCTGGGATGATTTAGTCGGGGATCGGTCCTGCTTTGAGCAGGGGGTTGGACTAGATGACCTCTTGAGGTCCCTTCCAACCCTGATATTCTATGATTCTATGATTCTATGTCTACATAAAGTTTTTGTACTGCTATAAGTATTTCAGTTAGCGATGCAATTTTTTACCAAAATAGTTATACCAATAGAACTTCTACTGTGGATGCAGTATCTCTCTATAAAGGTGTCTTATAACAGTATAATTTATTACCCTTCCGATACAGGAATAGCTAAATTGGTATGAAGCATCTTTATACTGGAATAACTGTCTCCACCCTAGGAGGGAGTTGCACCACTTCAACCACATAAGTATAGTTAAAGCAGTGCAACTTTTGGGTGTAGACTAGCCCTAACAATGTGTTTTTGTATCCCCATTAATACTATTATATTTAAGGCTCAGTGACTCTATTATAAGCTCATTCTCAGTTATATTCCAATGGTTTTCCTACTTTGAATAATTTTGGTTTTGATAATTTAGCATCATATATAAAACAGGAGGAGCGAACTATCACAACATTGATCCTCAGACCAGCCTGTTCGGCAGAGATTTACATTACAATCCTCAAACCCACCAATGCTCCAAAACTGAATGACTGATGTTTCAAATTTCAACACAAACAAAAAAATCAATGTGTGTGAACTGGGATGAAGACTGTCTGACAACTTCATGGGGGGAGGGATAGCTCAGTGGTTTGAGCATTGGTCTGCTAAACCCAGGGTTGTGAGTTCAATCCTTGAGGGGGCCATTTAGGGATCTGGGGCAAAAATTGGGGATTGGTCCTGCTTTGAGCAGGGGGTTGGACTAGATGACCTCCTGAGGTCCCTTCCAACCCTGATATTTATGATTCACTCCTTGGCACAATGTTACCCTGCAGTAAGGGTAAAACCTCATCTATATGGGAGTCAGAACCTTGCCACCTTCTGTTCCAAGTGAAAAGTGCATTTCTTTCACCTGCCTTCTCTAATATAAATGTATAGCAACAGGTATATTTAGAAATCCTGAGGATTCGGGGACAGAATAGGCCCACTGCTCCTCCTGCATGTCATAAGAGGAGACTAAAAGGGGGCTGCCTGGAGAGGGATGGGCTCTGCCAGGTTAGAAATTTGCCCAAGACACACCATATGATGAACAAGTCAACCATGTCCATACCAGATTGGTCGCAGCCCGGGTTAATAATGACCATGCCAACCATCTCCCACCAGGGCAGGCGTGACAAGTATACTACTTGTGTAACCTCAGCAAAGAGAATCTGTGGAAGAGATAACATTACCATAGTCACATGGAATGTAATGACATTGAGAACAATAGGGAGGTTGAAAGAACTCACATACGAAATGGAACAATACAGCTGGCACCTCCTAGGAATCTCTGAGGTCAGATGGAAGAACTTTGGAGAGGCGTTAACAGAATAAGGCCATGTAGTCTATTACAGGGGAGAGGACAAACATGTGTAGGATTTCTTGTGGATAAAGATATCAAAAATTCAATATTAGGATGCCATCCAATATCCAGAAGGCTTATTTCCATCCGTCTAAAAGCAGTACCATTGAATATCACAGTGGTACAAGTCTACACACATACAACAGTCTATGTTGATGAGCAAATTGAAGATTTTTTACAATCAGCTCCAAGACATCATTGATAAGGTTCACAAGAAACATATCCTGATTGTACAGGGAGATTGGAATGCTAAAATGGGTACTGATGCACAGGCAGATTGGTGAGATTATTGTGGCCCTTTATGTAATGCAGTAACCAATGAGAGAGGACTGAGACTTTTGGAGTTTGCCACCTATAACAATCTTTCAAACACATTAGGAGCACATAAAGCACCCAGATGATCAATTATGGCATGCACCTAATGGTTTACATCACAGTCAAATCAACTAAATCATGGTACAAAACCAATTTCATTCTGGAATCAACAGAGCTAAAACAAGGAGCTTCCCGGTGCTGATATTGGAAGTGATGATGACCATGTGATGCTAAACTTCTGGCTGTGTCTAAGGAAAATCATCAGGCCAAAGTTCACCAGAATCAAGTTTGACTTAGAAAGACGTAGAGACCGAAGCATTGCAAGTCATTCCAAGCAATGATTGGTGTAAAATTTGCTCCACTGCTTGCTCTAGAGGAAGACGTAGAAACAATGACGAACGATTTCAACACTGTAATGAATGAGGCAGCAATGGACATTCTCGCGAAACACCATCAGAAGACAAAACTTTGGGCCAAAACCGAAATACTACAAATGTGTGACATTAGAAGAGAACTCAAGAGAGACAAGGACAGCACTGAGGGAGCTGATAAATACAGAGCTTTTGGCAGAAAGATCAAGAAAGAAATGAAGGTGGCCAAGGAGATATGAATAAAAAAACCAATGCTCTAAAATTGAAGAGCATATCAATAATAAAAATAGCAAACGGGCCTTCCAGGTTGTAAAAGATCTGAGGAAGGAAAGATGTACCAAACCTAATGCAATTCAAGACAAAGAAGAGAACAGTGTGACAGAAGAAGAGGATATCATCAATAGGTGGACAAATGACTGCTCTGATCTATACAACCACCAGACAAATAGAGATCCTAGTGTCCTAGATAGCCCAGATTCAACAGAGGAGGATGACTTTCCAATACAGCAGGAAGAAGTGGAGATAGCTGTGAAATCACTCAAGAATGGAAACGCTACAGGTATTGACAACTTCCCAGCCGAACTGATGAAATTCGGAGGAGAAATAGTAATAGATATACTCACCAAGATCTGCAACAAGATCTGGCAGATTGGTGAGTGGCCCTCCACATGGACACAGTGACTAATGCCGAATAAAAGCAATCTGCAATTGTGTCAAAATTACTGAACCATAAGCTTAATTAACCATCCTCGCAAAGTGATGTTGAAAGTCATATTGAACAGATTGAAGCCACAAGCGGAGAATATCATCGTGGAAAAACAGGCTGCTTTCATGCTGGAAGAAGTACCACAGAAATGCTTTTCAATCTTCATGTTCTCTGTAAGAAGTACTTGCAACACCAGCAGGACATCTACCACATCTTTGTTGACTTCAAGAAGGCATTTTACAGAATATGGCACAAAGCTCTTTGGGAAACCATGAAGAAGTATAATGTTGGTTGTAAGCTTATTCTTACCATTAAACAACGGCCAAGCAGTGCAGTTCTCATCAATGGCATAATAGGAGAGTGGTTTTGCACCACTTCTGGAGTCCAGCAAGGCTGCCTTCTTTTGCTCATACTATTCAACATCTACTTGGAGCACATAATGACTGATGTCCTAGAAGATCACATATGCACAGTCATCATTGCGGGGTTGAACAAGCCTGGCAGGTAGCGAAGATAAAATTGCCAACCTTGTGAAACAATTGGATGAAAGCTCTGCAAAATACGGCACGGCAATCAGTGCAGAGAAAGCCAAGCTGATGATAAACAAATGTGGCAAGATCAGATCACATATCAGTGTCAGTGGACAAGAGCTGGAGACAGTGAAACAGTTCAAGTATTTGGGGGCAGTCATCACTGATGAAGGATCAAAGGCAGAAATTCTGGTGAGAACTACACAAACAACAGCAACAGTGGCAAAGCTAAAGCCAATTTGGAAGAACAAGAACATCTCCCTGGAATCCAAACTGAAACTGCTGCACGCACCGGTTATCTCCATTTTTCTGTATGCGTGCGAGACATGGACATTTACGTCAGAACTTGAACAGAAAATACAGGTAATAGCGATGAGATACTTCTGTAAAATCATGGGCATCTCCTACTTTGACCACATCACTAATGAAGAGGTCCGCAACATCATCACCCAACACGTTGGGTCATATGAAGGCCTCCTGACGACTGTGAGGAAGCGCAAGCTGAAGTGGTACATCCATATAACAAGGTCATCTGGCCTATCCAAGATCATCCTCCAAGGGACAGTATGGAGAAGAGAAGAGGTAGACAGAAGAAGACATGGACTGACAACATAAAAGAGTTGACAGGAATGGACTTTGCGGAGACTCAAGCACTGATACACAGTTGTCAGGGGTGGAGACAATTGGTTGATTGCTCACCAATAATGGTGCCTCAATGACCAATGTGGTTATTGGATTGATGATGATATTTAGAAAAACAAACAAAAAACTAACATTCCATCCCATTCAGAACAACACATTCTACTGCATACGCTTCTCCCACTGGGGAAAGGACGAGAGAACAAACACATGACAGATTTTAGTCACTCACGTCGCTTAAGGTAATACTGGAAGGCACTCAGATACTATGTTGGTGACATCAGTGCCAGGATTCGCTGAGCTGGTGCTCATGGAATTTCACTCACTGGTTGGATCACTAGCTTCCCCGATTGCTGTCAGGTACTGGTGGGTGGCGTGACGAGGATGTTGATTCATTGCCCCCAGCTGCATGTTTGCTGTCACATCACCCATTATGGTCTCATCTGCCATGCCAGAATGTTAGGGCGGAAACACCCTGGCGAGAGGAATGGATATGTATTATAATCCCCGACCAGTCCCTCATCACTGACCCCACAATTTGCCCACCTGGTTTTGACCTGTCCTGTCACCAATGGTCCCTGTTGAACAGGTTCCGGACTGGGCAAGGTCTTTGTGCAGCCAACCAGTATCGCTGGGGCCTTCGTGACAGCCGTTTGTGCAGCTGTGGCGCAACACAGATGATGACATATGTTGTCGGTGAATGCCTGCTGACTAGGTTCAGTGCTGGCCTAGAACAGCTGCATCATGCCTCAGAAGATGCCATCGCTTGACGAGACGACTATGCATGTCTGCAGTTCCACTAAGATGCTGGGGAATGGTAGGCGATGTAACTGGTCACATAGCTTCTGATGTTGCTTATTCTGTAGAGATGTTAGTAGTTCCAGACTCTCCTTCAGTAACTGTAAATTGGATTTCACATCTAAAATCTCCATATCTTTAGCTGCAAATAAAATAGCAGTTTTGCCTTTTAAGGTTTCCCTGAGGCCTGGAGGCGTCCATGAGATCACAGTTCCAATGGATCCTTACTGTCAAGAAGCAGAGTTTGGGGGTAGCCAGAGGTGTAAAGCTGTGAAGGTAGACCTGCAGATCTTCAAGGTTTAAGTCAGATCATCATGTGGCCTTTTCCATGGGGAATAAAGAGGCAAACCGTGTGCCCTGACACAATCCTCTGAGGGAATCTCTATCACATTGTGCGACAGGATGATTAGGTCTTTGATCGCTAACTTGTGTGGGCTGCCAGCCCACACAGTGAAACTGCCTTCTCTGTTTCAGGATACTTGTCAGGTGGAGAGTACATGACAGCATGACTAAAACACTGCACTCTGTGTGGGGTAATAGCAGCACAGAGGTTCAATGTCTCTACTCTGATAACCTTGTTCTTGCTGATCCACAAAGAAGAGTGAATTTTTGGGCCAAATGGATGGGAAAGAAACAAAAACCCACCTCTCTGGGTGACATATGAAAGGCAAGCAAACTCCACAAACAGACTTGAGAAGTGGCTAATCCCAAAGGCATGAATAATTCACATAGAGGAAGATATGGCCCCACATTTGTTTAGACTTGGAATAAATGACTTGGTTCAAATTTCAAAATATTGTTCACATACAGTGTTGCTATTGTTTTCAGTAAGAGCTGCTGGACTATGAATATGATGAAATGTTGCCCTTCCCAAATAGCATACATTCCTTTTCAAATGCTGTCCTCATTTTAGTAGTGTCCCCTTGCATGGCTTGGTAGTCACACCTTTGCCTTGCTGGCCACAGGGGAAAGCGATTTCAATTTAATAGAAGCTATGGCTTGTAAACACAGAGATATGGTAAGATATGGGGAAGGGGTTGGGATGGAAATATTCACAAAGCAAATACAGAATGGTTAATGTCTGTCCCTTTGGCTTTATTTATAAGGCCACAGGTGAATGAAAACCAAGATACTCACAACCTGTGTACAGATATGTCCTGTTTTTATCTGTGATTGCTTCACTGTGCTGCTCCAATGCACTGGGCTGCACTCACAGACTTTATATAAGCAATGTATTACTTTCCCAATGAAAGAAAATGTAATTTAAGCAAGCTTGTCAACAGTAGGGCCCAGCAGGCAGGCTAGGCAAGGAATCCAAAGAAGGGTCACATTTCTCGGCTAGTACAGAAGATTAGAAGATAAAGAGTTCCATTTGTAGAAGCGACTCAAATCTGATAAGCACAATGCAACCTGAAAAGTTTGTTATAGGAGAGACTTGTAGTCTGAACACAAAACAAGAGTAAGGTATAAAAGCTGTATGAAAAGTATTGCACTCCATATCATGGTACGCTGAGTGATGTTTTGTGACTTCAGCCATCAGCCAATTGCCTCAAAAGTTAAAAATACAACAACAACCCTGAGCTGATAATCCTGGAAACACTGGTCTCCACTTCCTACCCATTTACCCCCTCTCCCTACCTGCTTTTTGTCATCTGCAGATGGGGTAGTAGACTGTCTCCCTTCCTGCACCGTACTGGGGCTAAGGATTCACCTCCCCTGAGCAGCCAATGCTACCATCGATGTCTTTGAAAGGGAGTGGATCAGCAGGCAGGGGCACTGTATATGAATTCATTATGGCCTCCAAGAGGAGAGAAAACACCTTGTCCCACCCATCACAGAGACATAAAATGCTATATCAGCTTCATCAACAACATACAGAGCTCACTAAACTCTAGCAACCATATGCTGGGGATTCACTTTATATTCTAGAATGTGGTTGTGACAGATATGACAATTTCCTGAAGTACCATGGACAAACATTATTGAATTAAGTTTTAAGTATATTAGGGGTTCATTGTATAAAAATGCAAATATTTATGTATTATTGTGTGATTATATGTAACATCTCCAGGGAGGAGACTTGACTAATGTAAACCCTGAATGGTATTATGAGCTTCAAAGGACTGTTTGAAACAATGTGAACTTTTAAAGTTGAATGTGTTTCCCAAAAATCTGTAGGGAGGATGGTGTATGCAAATGTAACTGCTCCAGTTATGCAAAAACCAAGCCTTTTGAAGCTATGCCCATAGGAGAAACCCATAGTCTACAAATTACTATTCCCAGGTCGAAGGCCAAAAGTGTATAAAGGAAGGATTAAATTTTTCATACATGTGCTTGTTCTGAGCCAAGGAAGTTATGAACTTGTAACCTCACAAAAGCCCCTTGATGGGATTAGAAGGACATGTCATCTGCCAGAGCCCTTGTTGAAGCTGGAGTGATCTCTGGTAAGCTTATTAGCATGTGTGTAGATTAATTTATTGTTTTTAATATGTTTTTTCTGTAATACTTTACCTTAAGAATAAATGTGCTTGCTTAGAAAGAGCCGTGTTGTAACTTTAACTGTGGGTAATTAGGCTGTTTATAGCCTCTGAAGAAGAATGGCAAAGCAGGCCACCTGAGATAGTCTGACTTGCTAGGGGATTCACAGTGTTGGCTGGAAACTGTGCAGCCAGGAAATACCCTGGTCAGGAGGGAGAAAGATGCATGTTTCCACCCAAGAGAGGAGATTGCTGAGGAACTGAAAACCTGTTGCCACACTACAAGGGGTGGGGTGGGGAGAATACAGGTCCAGTTATCCTGAACTATGACAGTGGTTACTAAAAAGTTCCTGTGAAAACCTGGAAGGAACCGTTCAGCTGTCATTCTAGAAGTATGAATGGCTCATACAAGGTAAGATTAATTTCAGCCCTGAGTTCTCATTCAGACTCCACACTGACTCTAAGTTATGATCTGTACACTTAACTTCTCTGATTAAATAAGTAAGGTTCCCTATCTTCAAAATCAAGTTTATAATATTTACCTACTTCACAGGAGTGTTGTGAAATTCTTTCCTTCACACTCCATCAGGATCTATTGGAAGAGGTGAAGGAAAAAGAGGAAGTGAAGTCAGTGAGAATGGGTGGTGGAATAAGTATTGACAATGGAGAGAAAACGGCTCAGGGACAAATGGAAAGAATCAGAAAAGGAGGGGATGAGATAGATAGATAGATAGATCTTGTTAGTTCTACATTTATATATATATATATATATATATAACAAGATGCTCCCAAAATCATCTAATCACTTAATATTGCACTTTTGCTCAATCAACATCTGTATTTTGTCTCTTCAGGGCTCAATTATGTCCCACTGGAATCACATCAGGAGAAGGAGCTAGTCCTAAAATGTAATCTCTTTGAGGCAGAGATCTGTGTTCTTACATGGCTGAAAAGCATCTACAATAGCACATTTTGGGCACTAAATAATCATAATAAATGTTTGTAACACAGTTTAAAACAGAAAGTTCTCTATATATGTTACTGTGTATTATTACTTTCCTTTGTTCTGGCTCTTTGAATGGAAAGATATAACTCATGGTTCCCTGGAGAACTTTCAGACATACATTTGTACAATGATGAATTACATCATATGATATTATGTTCCACCAGGAGGTGCATATTAGGCATTTATATATTTTTCTTACTAATCCTAACTGAGAACTCCAGAATAATTTGGTCTCCTTAAGGAGTCCAGATCCAGATGGCATTCTGAAGTCTTCAAAATTGATTTTTTTAAGTTTGTATTTGAGCCAAAATTGTGGCTGCAAAGCCAATTGCCATGTGGTAAGCAATACAGAAGACAATCCCAGACTGTACTTCCAGACCATTAGATAAGCACAGTCAAAAGTGTAACATCCAGTGCCTTCCATCGGGTCCACTTCGTTGAATGGTCACACAGGGCAACCCACTGGCAAAGTCACAGTTTCATCCCACTTTAGTGGCAGGTGGGGACATGGATCAGCGTTCACATCACACTCCCCGTCAGTACCCGCCCCAGCCCGGGGAAGCTAATGATCCAACCAGCAGCCCAAATTTGGTTATAATGCTGGTCATGTGCCACCTGAGGAACTTTGCACTTACGCTAAGAAGAAGTGGCCGGTCTATACAGAAGATAACAACTTCCTGCTGCTACCAGTTACTCCTTTAGCTCAAGTGGAGAAAACTGTGTGTGTTCATGTAATTAAAGACTGTAGCATAACATGTATGCACAAGAGAGCTGAATCAAGGCTGCCCAGGCTACCTTAATTCTAGTATTTCCTAATTTTTGAGTGCTTGACTTTGAAGGAATGCTCTTTTAGCCTGGTGGTTTTGGATGTGACATAATAGAGACGCTGTCACTGCTTTAAGTAGCAGCCCATGATTTTTCGTTTCTTTCCCCAGCTGGATTCCTTCCTCTTGGAAATACTGCATTGTGCTTGTTTTTAAGTAAATGTCTGACATTTCTGGGCTCTTGCAAAATTATTCTTGCTTTTCTGTTTTACAAATACTTTGATGGTTTGCTGACCTTTTGAATTCTCTCTACCTCCATTTTTCCTTTTTAGGAAGACAATTCTCCTTTACCCTCTTCCCCTTCTCCCCCTCCAAGAAAGCAGTGGGTAAATAGATTCACATCATCGAGGAAAGTACCATGTGCATCAACAACAGCGCACTGTAAGCCCCTATTAAGTATAATTTTTGTTCTCAACTTTCAGCGTCTTCACAAATAAATACTTAAAGTAAATGTCAAGCTGCCCTCCAAATTTCAAGCAAGGATTTCACATTAACCCAGAGAAGATTTCAAGGACATTACAAGGGGCATTAATTAGATTTCACATCTCATCCTAGGTGATGTCTGAGTTTTGCAAGTGTGCTGATGTTTATCAAGGGAGAGGAATTTATGGGGGGTAACAGAAATGTTACTATTTCTTCCTTTCACTTAGGCAAGGTCTACACATCATTTTGGTACCGCGATTACTGTTTTGGTTAGGGGTGTGATTTTTGTACTGATGTAGTTATGCTAGTACAACCCCGATCATGGACACAATTATACCAGTACAAGGGTGCTTTATGCAAGTTGAGTTTATTCCCCTTTATGTATGGAAATAAGCTATATGGATACAACTGTGTGTGTACTTGAGAGGGGGTGGACGTGGGGAGGGTATTTCTGTAACTACACTGGTATAGTTAAAATGATCAAATGGGCATGCAGTTGTATCACAGTGAGTGGTGCAATGGCGGCTAGAGCCTGAGTAAAGAGAAAAAATGCAGGAGCAGCTAGAGTCAAGTTTGTGCTCTTCATACCAGCAATTGTAACAAATCCATGTGCTAGAAACATATCACAGAATTCAAATGTTTACTTCGGTGGGACGACTCATGGCAAGGGCTCATCGGTTTAAATAAGAGTAGCAAAATCAAGCGCTTGCTGAATGTACCACATGTACACTTAGGAGTCGGTAATAATGTCATGCTCTACCAAGATACTTCAGTGATGGGCACAGAGTAAAGACTAGATTAGACAAACACAGGGTTCTGCTACTTGTGTTAAACTACCTTGCACCGTGCTGTTTGTTTCTTCAGCCAGGTTCTCCCATAACACATTCTTGCTCCCAATCCCAATTGTCATCCTCAATCATCAGCATCATCCACATCCTCGCATTTTAACCCTTTTTTCCCTTCCTTTTCCTTTTCCACCCTGCCCTTATTTGGCTTTACAAAGAAATGTTCACTCCGAGCACTACACGAATTCCTGTGACTACCACATAATGTAAATATATTATTCCATCTGTGACAGACTGTTTTGGGGTTTTATTTTCATTTTGTGATATTTAAATCACTGCTTGATTGTTATCTCATTTGGAGGAAAGCCTCTTTGCTGACTTATTCTGATATTGCATTGGTTTTAGCCCTGCTACTTTCTTGCACTGCAGCTTTTTAATTGCTTGCAGGGACCAGGAAGCTGTAACAAATCAATTTCAGAATTACAGCATGGTCCTTTTCTTATCAGTGTAATTGTTCTTGTTTCATAATCTCATATTTCATTAATCCTTTATTATCAATGTGGGGGACATGGTATATTGTATAGATATAAGTATTGAAAGGAGTGTGCGGCATTGTTACTTGTGGTACCAAGGGGTATAACTAGGGACATGAAACAAAGGGAAATGTAGTCTATCAGGAAAAAATATACAAATGGTCTGATTCATTAGACTGTGCAGATGCAAGGAATTTGGTGGAAGCACATTCACTAGGATCACTTCAATCTCAGCTGTAGGGAACAGTCCTGCATTGGCAGGTGGCTACACTGTGTCATACAGGAGGTCTTTCAAATCAATATTGTTTTGTGATTCCATAATGTCTGCTAATAGAAATTTTCCTCCTTGTTTATCATCTATGTCTATAACTTTGTTGTGCTAAACATACTTGGGTTTTTCACATTTTTGTTTTTCAAAAGCTAAACACCATCTGAGGAAATTATTGCCTTCTGAACAATTTATAAATTCCAAAGACTACGGAAGTATAAATAATTGACTCAGTGGAAATGTCAGTTGTTTGAAAATGCTTTATGCTATGTCAGGATCAAAAAGATCTGCAACTTTAATCTGTGAAATATTACTGCTCTTCCTATATGTTAGAATGACCTACTTGTGTATGTTCAATAAGAAATCTATACATACTGGTCCAGTTGCTAAGTGGTTGCAAAGATTTACAAATGTCATTTAGATAAATAATATGCTGTTTCCTCCTCAATGATACTGTAGATAAATAGTAGGGGTAGTACAGAGATTGTAGATCATTTTACACAATCTTAGCTCACTATTATCATATGAAGAAAATAAGAAATAATACTATGGAAATACCATAACTTTTAGAAAAACATGTCTGTGCTAGAAAAATATCTTTGGACTTGAAATATTCAGGGGGAAAAATTAGTTTTTAAACTCATGCTGTTTTACATCCTGCCGATTCAACTGTCTATATTTAGAGGGTTTTGTGACTCTCACTGGTCCAGAAGTCTTTTGGATGTGCTCATTTGGTTCAGATGATAGTTGGATTTTTATGTTTTGGATGCCTTGGCAGCACTCTGACACACAACTGGGGAATCCTGTTGTTTATGGAACTTCTTCAAAGACCTCTTCGCCACTTTCTGGTGGGCCACATCTTTTCATCTAAAAGTGGACACCATACCTCTAACAAATCTGTAAATTCAACTTGAAGTATGTTTTGGGGCCATTCAGTCCCTTTGGTATTCTGCTACTTTGATTAGGATTTACCATAGCTGAGATAATACTGTTATAGTTGCCTGTTCTACTTTTACAAGGAGAAAATATCTTTGAACAGGAAGAAAATAAAACCAGTTTGATTCCTGCTCAACAGGGTAGATTGGCTGCTATCATGGAAAATGCTGTTTCAGAGAGGAATCACATTGTTCTAAACCATAGTCTACTGAGCCACCGCAAAGATTAAAAATATGTTTTCAAGCAAACATCTTCAATATTAAAACAACAAAGGGGTAGTTTATCTTGAGCTTGATAACTAGCCTTTTGTTGTTTTCTCTTTGTGTCAAAAGTATCATTTAAATTGGTTTCCATAATAAAAACAACAATCAAGCTGAGAGTAGTGGAACATATTTCAGGACAAACCCTTCTTTTTATAATAAGAAAGTGAATTTCATAGCATATGGCTTACAGTGTACAGCAAACTACTAGCAGTTCTCTCCTGCACCAGTTCTCAACATGAGACCAAAGGATAGTAGTTTTTAGTATGATTTTATACTTGACAACTGCCCTGTATTTTGGTTCCATATGACACAGGTACCAGAGCCCATGTTTGACTGGTAAAGGTCCCACAACAGCCTTATTCCTGTTCTTTTCTGTTAGCTTCAATGGAGCATTTTTGATCTCAGTCAAGTCAGACACCCTGTTAGGGCCCAATCTTGACACAACAATGACAACACATATCAGAATAGTCAAAAGTTTACAACATATAATAAAAACTGAACAAAAGTGCTATCCTCCTGTGTCCTGAGAGTGACCCTAGGCAAGTAGTGACGTGTAGGCTCCATTACATCCCAAATGTTCAATGTATCTTGCCCTTGGCACAGTGTCAAGGATGAGGAATAATCAGTCTTCAGAGATCACTTTTGAAATGCTATGTCCTATGCTTCCTTCAGGTGATTCATTCTTTCTGTGTTGTCAGGATCCATTGATGAAAGCTGACTCCTTTCAGGGCCTGTGACAAGCGAAGCATCCCCAATACATGGAGAAAATGACACTGTGCAATCAGTACTCAAAGAACATACCATGAGCGATGGATTAGTTACTGCTTGGCAACATTGTGGTGAACTTCTCCTCCAGATTCAATAGAGAACCCTGGAAGAGTTCGAGATAGCTTAGATCTAGAAAGAAAACGGGGAAGAGACTTGAAGAGTTTTAAACTCTAATTTCAGAGTCCCAATAAATCTAGCTGCTGTTTTATGCTTGGCGACGCTATTCTATCCTCATAGCAAATATGCGCATTTAAAGTAGGGTAGACCTACTGCAGAAGCATGAAAATGATGTGAAAATCGATTGTACTAATGCAGGGCAGGGCTCACAAAGCAATAGCTATTAGCGAGGCATTTCTATTTTAATACATTTTTTAATCCCTGGTATAAATAATATATGAAATGTAATAAAACACCACTAAAACAGGGATCTAAGATGTTTATTTTTTTTAATCACTGGATACCAAACTCATTGCACTCAATTATGGTTTAAGAATTAATGATATCATGTGGAATACATAAATTTGTATGCAAATCCAGAGTAGGTAAACCTTCTAAAGTGGATAGGTTTATCCTTCATGTTTTACATTTATTCAGAATGTGTATTTACTGTTGAACATTTCTGCCCTGATGATGCTACAAGAAAAACCAAAAAGGGGGCTTATTTTGTGTTTTATGTGGCTCACACTTTTACCATGCATCTCGCCACTTTCTTCAAATATTTTGTTCTTTCAATAAATGACATTCAGCTGATGTGACCTAATATTGCTAATTAATTGTTAAGCATCAACACGGTCTTCAGCATCATACAAATCAAAAAGTAGCGGTGGTTAGTGCACTTCGGGGCTCTCCAAAACAGAGGGGTTCTCTCCCATCTCAATCCCTAAACACTGTTTCTTTTTTAAAGGGAATTTATTTTAAAAACACATATTACAGAACTACATGGGTGGACCTGAATAAGTTCATTCTGCCATTATCAATTTCTTGGCTAGAAAAATAAATATTTCTGGCAAAGTATTTATTAGCTTCCCTCTCAAAGATCTTTAATTTTATGTCTCACCCATTAGGAACCCCAGCTAACAGTAGAATCTCTTTACTGGTCTGAAATTGCAGTATTATTTGTAAGCCTACATCCTGGTCCAGGGCTTTAGCACAAATCCCTCTTTCTTAGTCCATCTTACTGAGCCACACTGACACCTTTGTTAAAATAACTCGATCTCGCTACACACCATCGGAGAACTACATTGCAATCTAACAATGTACCCTGAGTAAAGGGTATTGACTGGTTGAAATTTTTAAATTTTAACAACAAATGGCGTTCTGGATATAAAATTTTCCTGGGAAAACATTTTCTTTTCTCCAATTTTTCAATTAAAAAAAATGAAAAACTCAATATTCTGCAGTATCTTAAAAAAAAAGTTTGTTTAAAAAAAAACTAGGAGCCCTTGTGGCACCTTAGAGACTCAGGGCTTATCTACATTGCCTGCTGGATCGACAAGCAGCGATTGATCCAGTGGGGGTCGATTTATCGCGTCTAGTCTAGACGCGATAAATTGACCGCCGAGTGCTCTCCCTTCAACTCCAATATTCCACCAGGATGAGAGGCGCAGGCGGAGTCGACGGAAGAGCATCAGCCATCGACTTAGCCCAGTGAAGACACCACTGTGAGTAGATCTAAGTACATCAACTTCAGCTACATTATTATGTAGCAGACGTTGCCTAACTTAGATTGATCATAGAATCATAGAATATCAGGGTTGGAAGGGACCCCAGAAGGTCATCTAGTCCAACCCCCTGCTCGAAGCAGGACCAATTCCCAGTTAAATCATCCCAGCCAGGGCTTTGTCAAGCCTGACCTTAAAAACCTCTAAGGAAGGAGATTCTACCACCTCCCTAGGTAACGCATTCCAGTGTTTCACCACCCTCTTAGTGAAAAAGTTTTTCCTAATATCCAATCTAAACCTCCCCCACTGCAACTTGAGACCATTACTCCTCGTTCTGTCATCTGCTACCATTGAGAACAGTCTAGAGCCATCCTCTTTGGAACCCCCTTTCAGGTAGTTGAAAGCAGCTATCAAATCCCCCCTCATTCTTCTCTTCTGCAGACTAAACAATCCCAGCACCCTCAGCGTCTCCTCATAACTCATGTGTCCCAGTCCCCTAATCAATTTTGTTGCACTTCGCTGGACTCTCACCAATTTATCCACATCCTTCTTGAAGTATGGGGCCCAAAACTGGACACAGTACACCAGATGAGACCTCACCAATATCGAATAGAGGGGAACGATCACGTCCCTCGATCTGCTCGCTATGCCCCTACTTATACATCCCAAAATGCCATTAGCCTTCTCGGCAACAAGGGCGCACTGCTGACTCATATCCAGCGTCCACTGTCACCCCTAGGTCCTTTTCCACCCCCAGTGTAGACCAGGCCTAACAAATTTATTTGGGCATAAGCTTTTATGGGCTAGAACCCAATTCAGATTCATGGAGTGAAAAATACAGTCGGCTGGTATAAATATACAGCACATGAAAAGATGGGAGTTGCCTTACTGAGTGGGGGGTCAGTGCTAACCAGGCCAATTCACTCAGAATGGATGTGGGCCCATTCCCTACAGTTGACAAGAAGGTGTGAATATCAACAGAGGGAAAATTACTTTTTGTCCTGACCCAGCCACTCCCAGTCTTTATTCAGGCCTAATTTGATGGTGTCAAGTTTGCAGGTTAATTCCAGCACTGCAGTTTCTCATTGAAGTCTGTTTTTGAAGGATTTTTTTTTTGTTGAAGAATGGCCACTTTTAAGTCTGTTATTGAGTGTCCAGGGAGATTGAAGTGCTCTCCTACTGGTTTTTGAATGTTACAATGCTTGATGTCTGATTTGTGTCCCTTTATTCCTTTGCATAGAGACGATCCGGTCTAGTCAATGTACATGGCAGAGGGGCATTGCTGGCACATGATGGCATATATCACATTGGTAGATGTGCAGGTGAATGAGCCCCTGATGTTGTGGCTGATGTGGTTAGGTTCTATGATGTTTGTTTTGTTCTGCTACGTTGTTTTTGTTTTCTTTTGTGTTGTTGTTTTGCCATGAAAAAGGAGTTCAAATAAAAAAGAGGGGTAACAGAGAAGAAAAACAAAACAAACAACCAAAAACAAAAACCATTTTGAAAACAAAAAATGTTCAGGTTTCATTTTTTTTTCATTGAAACAAAAAGGATGTATTGGATTCTTTTCCACAAAAACAGAAATTTTGGAAAAACAAAAAACAAACAAAAATTATTTTCCCTGAACAATCCTTACTATTTCTTTTACTATTAAATCAGCGCTACAGGAGCAGTGTGGAGTTGTGTTACCCCAGGAGCGAAGCAGGGATTGAACTGTGACTCAGTCATACTCCAATCTCTGCTCCTTATTACTCAATGAATGAAGTAAACAGTGTAAATTCTTTTCTGCGGATTACTTCTCTCCTTTGTGCTGGCTCAGCTGTGCTCGCCAGTGTGTTGAAGCTAGTGAGGCGGTATCAAGCCAAGGCTCTGCCCACTCTCCATGCTCTGGCTCGAAGAGAAACAAGTTAATGATACAACAATGGTAATTATACAAAAAGAATCTATGAAGGGTGTCAGGTCAACTGGTGTAAAGTAATTGGGCCAAATTCACTTCTGCTGTAAATGGCTATATCTCCATTGATTTCTTTATGAGACCAGTTAACTTGGCCAATTGTTTATAGTGCTCATAATGCATGTATCACCTTTTCTTTTCTGTGTTTTTTTTGTCTCTTAAATTCATCGAATTGTACACTTGCTTTGACAAACTAACAGCCGCTACTCAAACAACCTAGTCAAATATACCACACTCTGCAATTCTACCACTGTAATGTCTTATTTTTGCTTGAATAAACTAGAGAAAAGACACAAACATATAAGTGAAATATTGTAACAAAGAAATGAGAAACCAATAAAATGTGTAAGCAGGATATCCTAATAAATACATTTTACAGTGTTGCATTAACTGCCAGATTACAACATGAAAGATACAGGCAATGAATTACCCCTACTACCTACCAATTTGAAATATCTTCAGCAAATATTTAGTCTTTCTGCAATAGGAATTTACTTACTGTTTTAGTCAGAGGATTATTAGAATGGAAACTGGAGTCTAAAGTCAAAAATATTTAGGGATCAGTGACCCACTCCTTTGTCTTAAAAAAAAGCTGAATTTGACCTGAAATTTTTTTTGAAGATCCAAAAGTGTGCTTTAAAAGTGTGAAACATTTTTCATGTTTGTGTCTTTCTTCTCTTTGTGATTCTGACCAAGACCTGGGGTTCCATCCATGCTCATTGAATCAGTGGAAGGACTCTGATGAATTAAAATGAACTTTGAACAAAGCATCTGAAAAAAAAAGCACTGAAATACTTTGAGGACAAATTTCTTGCTAGAGTACCACTTAGTTTTGCAAGCCCAAGTGGTTACAGTAGATTGAATAAGGTTCAGCTAAGCATCTGAACAGGATTCCTGCTTCTGAGGACCTCTGTCTATGATCTCCAGGTGGGTCAATTTGGACTCCATTTCTTTAACCTTTTACTCATTGTGTTTACTAATCCAATAAGTAGCATAGATCAGTCCAGAACCCATAAACAGAGAGGAAGAATGTTCTTGTAGTTAAGGCATTAGACTGAGTTAGGTATTCTGAGTTTATTCCCACCTGTGCCATAGAATTCCTGTGTGACCTTTGGTAAATCATTTAATCTCCTGGGGTTAGGTTCACAAAAGGACTTGGGTGCCCAGCTTCCACTTTAGGTGCCTGAATCCCAGAATCAGGCCCCTCTGGAATTCCCAGAGTCCTGATCAGCTGTTGCCAAATCCTGCAGGTGACTAAACATGCTTAGCAGCCAAATTTTTGTGGTAAAAATTTCCCAAATACCTATGTTTCTGCCTCTGCAGCCCCACACTAAGCATCTGCATGCGGATGTCTAAGCCCCAGTGTGATGCCCGAATCCAGGGAAGTTCCTAAGTCACTTGCAAGGCCTGATCCAGTAACTATGCTCAGAGCTTGCCCACCAGGTCAGGTCCCTATAAGCAAGCTTACAAAGGCAGCAGCAGAGGCAGAACATTTAGCCCAGTGGTTAGGGTGCTCACCTGGGATCTGGGAAACCCCCAGTTCATGTCTTCCCTTTGCCTGACTGGGAGGAAGGGATTAGAATGAGGATCTGCCCCCTTTCATTAGGCTATGGGAAGTGGAGCTCAGCACCCGGAAGGAGGAACTGCACACAGGGAGAGCAGTATCTGGGGGGCCAGCCAGCTTGTCTGGGGTAGTGAACGAGCTCCTGGGAGTCTGCGAGTGAATAAGTGGCAGTTTCCACTATATAGCAATATTGCTCTATAATATCTGGAGATTTGGAACAAGTGAACCCTGGAGGCCCAAGTCTGCTGGAGGATGTGAAGACTGTGGAGATGGCAGTTTTAATAGGAAACTTCCCTCCCAGGGAGCTGTGAAGTCAGTAGTATCATCTATGTTAAATTAAGGCCCGTTTGATGTAGAATATTTCCTCCATGGCGGGTTGTGAAGCTTAAATAAAATTTTTAAGTTGAGAGTTGACTGGCACTGATTGATTTGGAGATGAGCTCACCCTCTCCCCTCTGTAGGGACTTTCAATATCACTTATCTAATATGGATTATCTAATACCTTTAATTTTTTCCGGAGATGTTAACCACCTGCTTTCTAGAGTTTTGAGGGGGAAGGTAAAAAATCTCCTCCATGTTTTCTTCCCCCGCTACTTAGTTCATTGGAGTACCTATTCAAGCATTAAAATCTCCCAAAATAATTGGATAAGCTATTGGGAACTGAGACCTACTATATCAATTTTCTCATCCAGACATTCCCACAATGACTCTGAATAAAACAGGGAGGATATGGGGGTGGGGGTGGTGGGGAAATACATATTTAATACAAAAATTTGTAGATGAGGAAATTTTGTAAGACATACAGCCTGAATACTCTGACACTGATTCCAAAGATAAAATCTGGGCTTTTAGGTAGAAAGAAACCAAGGTGGAATATCCTCCTGATATATGATCCCTTTTTGATAATTGGCCTCCTCCTGGGGGAGAAAGGATTCAAAACCAGGAGAGACTATGATTTCAGATTCAGCTGATCATGTTTCTTGTAAAAAATTAAATACAATGTTTCCAAAAATGTAAAGAACTCCAAATCATTCATCTTATTTTTATACCCAGATAAATTCCAGGATAAAATTCATAAATTGTTCTGGTAAAAGCTCTCCCTGGATAGAGGGAAAGAGATTGGACAATCTAGTCATGTATAAGACATTGACCAAGAGCCTGATAATAAGAATTTAATTCACCTCCAAACACCTCATTATTTTAAAGTGCAATCTTCCTGGGAAACTGTGAACATAAGACTGAGGTGGAGAATCCTGTTGGAATTCAGTCCAATGCTCCCATAAAAGATAGCACCATTTCAGGGAGGGGAAATGGTAAAGCTGCTGGGCCTAGAAGAAGAAACCAGAGGATCAAACTTGGGGGACCCAGTTAAATCAAAAACATTCTAGAACATTTCATGCAACTGATAAAGAGTTCATGTAAAATCCTGAGATATATTCTCACAATCTAAATAAATAACCAGCCCATAAATGTAGAGGATAGAGAAGTGCATTTTACCTACATTTCATTGACTTCTTATAATATTATCCCTATAATTAATTGGTCCTTCTATAGCAATGTATCTATACTTTCTCACCCACACAGTGACTACTAACACTTATGATTTATATGCCATTTTAAGAAAGTTTTATTTCTGATGGGTGAGAATGCCTTAATTACCTGTTTTGGAACAACATAGTTGTAAAAGACTAAAATGGACCCCAGTCATTCATGACATTTATCTAGGAGAGTAGAGGACTCTGATGTTAGATTTCTCAGAGACATAATTTTTTTGAGTCCAAGAATTCCTATAAAATTTGTAAATCATATGAGTTACTGGTAAACTCTACATAACCATTTATATCTAAATAAAAGTATTTTCCTTTTAATTATCCCAAAAATTCTTTTTAAAGATAAGCATGCTTGGTTTGATGAGGAGTATGTGAAGGAAAAGTCTGTTCTAGCTAATAAGGTGATATGCACCTTCTCTCCTACTTTACTTCAGAATTTAGTAGCTGCCAGAAGGAGATACAAAGGTTTATTATATCATAAAAAAACAAGGATATCTTAGATCCTTGTGGAAGGATTTTGAAACAGCAGCTAAAGCTAAACATTTTTCCACATTTTGGAAGATACTGGTCTCAGGCTCTGGTAGATATACCCCACTTATGAATTAATGATGAAGCTTGGAAAGCATATTTTAGCCAGGTATTTATCCCTCCCTGCCCCCCAACAAGTTTTTTTTATTTAATTCTACTGAGTTGATTTACCACTCTGGTCTTCAGTGACAGGCAGATAAAACCCAGTCATTTCTTTTAGCCCAACCATAGAAAAAAGATTTTCTCCCCATGAAAGTTTTTCAGCAGAATCTTGATTGGTGATCCCCAGCCTTGACTCAATTATGTATTGTCATTAACAATTCTGGGTGGATTCCATCTAGCTGGTAGTCTAGTATCATAGTTGCATTTTTTAAAAAAGAGGACTGAAAAAATTCTACTTCATACACAGTTCTATTAATCTGTTCTATGTGGCATGTAATATTTAATCCAGATTTTACAACCTGAAGTTTAATCATTTGGGTCATTGATCCCCTCGTCATAAAGATTTGAAACAAAAGACCCTTAACTCAAGAGATGCTCTGTTTTACCTGCTTATATGATCGAAACAGAGCTGCCCCAGTATTAGGAATTTTTAATGCTAAAATAATATCACAGATGCTCTATGGGGCTGAAATGTGGATAAGGGCCAAACTTCAGCCTTAAGATTGTTCAAAATAATTTTTTGAGGAGACTTTTAATTCTCCCAAATTCTAACCTTGTCTCCTTTTTATGTGCCAAGAATGGTGGTTTTTTGTAAGTAGTAGAGCTTACAGTGCTTTTCTTAAATTTTGGTCTGAGATCTGTACTTTATTAGATCATAGGTTGTCCCATCTTTGCTTTCAGGAGATGGAGGAACAACCTGTCTACTCCTTATTTTGATGGTATAAGACCCTCCAATTTATTATAACTTGGTTGGTTTTTTTCCATTACTCACTTATTGTCAATAATCTTTTAATCAATGTAATCAGCTACTCAAACAGACAGTAACAGATATTATCCAACAAGAAGATCTGTCTATAAAATGTGATTCTAAATTTCCTTTTTCGTTTTCTGCTATGAAGATGGCCCATGTTTTTAAACAAGTTATCAAACCCTCATTTATGTAAGGTATATACTCAGTTAAGATTCCAAACCATGGAAATTGCGGTCCTTAAAGGTAGATATAGGAAAGTTCCTTCACATCTTCATTTTTGCCCAAGTAAATATGGAGAGTTGGAAGATCAACCTCTTTATTTTTTGAGTTGTATAATTTTCCAGCTTCAGGGGATGCTGGATTTTTCCTCTTTTTTATTAAAAAAAAAAATATCACCATCTCAAAAGATAATGGTTTCTAGTATTTTCTCAATTACTGGCAGAAATGGAATCCGTTGAACGTTTTTGTCCTTTTAGCATTGTGACAAAAAGAAAGATGTTATTAAGCTATAATCCACATTTTAATCTATTATATAGATGGTGGTGGTTTTTTAGATTGTGTTTGTTTTTCTTTTTGTATTCACAAAGATATATGTCATATGCAACCTAATAAAATTGTATTTGATTTGACATTAGGCTATGAGATATTCTGATGTAGGGAGTTCCTTCAGTCTCTCCTGTTGAAGCTGCTTCACTGTAAATTAATAATGAACGAATCATTGGGCCACAATGAGAGAGAGGAAGCACAAGCATAAGAATTACTCTGCAGCCTGGTGGTTAGAGGGCTCACGTGGAAGATGCAGGATCCAGTCCTCCTGCTCCAATTGATTTATTAATTATTTATCCACAATGGAACAGCTTCAACAGGTGAGACTGAAGGTATTCCCCACATGAAGTGAGCTGTAGCTCACGAAAGCTTATGCTCAAATAAATTGGTTAGTCTCTAAGGTGCCACAAGTACTCCTTTTCTTTTTGCGAATACAGACTAACACAGGTGTTACTCTGAAACCCCACATCAGAATGTCCTATAGCCATATAGTTAAAGCACACACCTGAAAGGTAGCAGATCTGTGTCCAAATTCCTGTTCCACTTCAGGTAGAGGGGAGGAGGGACTTGAATTAGGGGTCTCTCACATCCCAGGTGAGTACCCTAACCACTGAGCCAAGAAAGGGTTAATTCCCCGAGGGTTGGGGCTTAGGAAATATCCATGGCCTTAGCATCTCCCGTTGGTTAGTTTAGACAGGAAGCCATTAGCATGCTGGCTTTTGTGGGTCCCATTCTGAGGCACTTATCTCCCTCCATTCATTGTATAGGAAGCCTAACTCAGGCCTTTTTCCCGCCCTGTCTTCGCACACTGGCACAAAAAGCAAGGACCATCTGGTTATGAGTCATACAGGCAGCTTTTAAACCAGGTGAAGTAACATCAAAGAGAAAAATCCTGTTCTTCTGAGCACCTAATCAGTGAATAAACATATGTGAACTGTGGGTTGGTTGGTTGGTTGATTTTAAATGCAGTAGTTACACAGTATATGTTTTCAAATTCAGGATTAAACCATATGTCAGCATTTGCCTTAATGTACTCCTGGAGGCTACCTACACAGGAATCAGTCAAATAACTTCAGAACTGCTATAAATATATCCATGTCCCATTACTTTTCACACAATTATATGCACAGCAGTAGCATGGTGTCTTGGGCTTAATTTGCATATCTTGCCTTTTGCATGCTAAACGTAATTTGGTACACTGTTTAAAGTTTATTATTCCAGTATCATTTGATGTTCTAATTTACCTTGTGTGCCAGCATTTAATTTACTCCTAATCTTTTAAAGAGTTGAGTAAGGATCATGGTAGCCTTGTTTCTTAAAGACTTCCATAATGAACTTGAGAGCCAGCTTAGTTTAGCAAGAAGTTACAGTTGCAGTTCATTACAGAAACGTGAGCTCCAGATATATTGAATTACTGCCAGGAAATATTTGCAGACTACAGTCATAGACTTTACCCTTCAATCAATGATAGGCTAAGGAAATGCTTCCTGAAGGTAGTTAATGTGTTCTGATAGTCTGACAAGTCCGACAAGACTAACTCTTGCCAACTTTAGTACCTATCTGAATGCTGTTCTGAGGCCACCAAAACATCCAAGTATTGTTTGTGAATAAACATCACATTGAAACATATGCGAACAGAAGGTTTCAAACACAGCCAAGCAATTGGTGTTGTTATTCTATAGTTAATTAGGAGCACAAATACACTTTAGTCAAGCCTGCTAGACCAAGGACCATCTGCATGACAATATAACATCTCTAATAATATAGCATCCTCATAGCTCTCTAGAGAGATGCATTAATGATCCTCTGTTTACTATATAAATGAGAAACAAAAATGGTAAATCGTAATTAAAATGAATATATTATGGGAAACTGTTGATAATTGAATATATATTATATATATATATAATATATATTCAGCTGTGAGTGCATGTGTCTACGTGTATGCAGACAACACATACAATTCAGGTTTAAAGACAATCTGCTGTCGTTTTCAACTTTTTAACCTGCTTTTATTTGTCTAGAAGTCAAACTTATTGACCCTCTAGAAGAATATCAGTAAACAGAACCAGAAGCTCCGGTAGTCTATAAATGGGAATGTACATTGGTAAATGAATGCAGAATTTGGTCCATCTTTTCATTTTTTATAGATGCATTCTATATGCATTAAATTTTCATAGGCCTAGATTACGACTTGAACTACATGCCCACTCAGAACATCCTTTCTGCTCCCCTGACTCTGGACATGCGAGAGTAAATGTACCTATGCTCCTGTTTACTCTCTCCTTGGAGCAGGGGCATGAAGAGTGGGCAGAATCCTCACTTACTGCTCAGCATGGGCCAGCAGTAAATTACTATCCCTGGTGAGGGGGGTGGAAAGCAGGAAAGGGACTGTGCCTTCCTGAGATGCTTCTAGAGTGTTAAAACTATGTACCACTCTTTACAACAGGCTGTGTCCTTGTGACAAAATCTAACTCATATTGAGTATGTCACAATTATTGTAAATAGTAATTTGCTATAGTAAAAAGTGTAGCAATTTGCACCAATAAGAATTTCTGTTGGCTGTAGGAACGCAATGCCTGTTTACTCCTTCCCCATTTATTCTTTTTAACCTATAGAAATAATAACAAATATGACTTATTTCAAAAAATAAAATTCAGTCATCAAATAATAATAAGAATTGTCTTTTTTTAAAAAGCATATTAAAACCTATGAGACAAGGTAACCAAAGTAAGCATCATACAGACAGTTATGTGTTGAAAAAATAAAGGCATTTTTATCTAGCATTTTTAAGAGTGTGATTTAGAGATTCTTGGCCTAACAGAAAACAACACCTAGAAATGTATAGTATTGAAAAAATAAAAGATTAGATGACATTACAGGTGTTTAGTGAGGAAAAAATATATTGGATTCCCCCCCCCACACACACACACACCAGAATCCATTAATTCACCTACAATAAAGGAGTTCTATATTTTATTAAGCCACGATGGTGAAAAAAGACTTTGCAGTATCATTGTTTAAAATATATGAATTACTGAGTAACTTCAAAAGTACCCAAGGGCTTGTCTACACCCAAAATGCTACACTGACACAACTGCAGCCATGCCACTGTAGCACTTCAGGGTAAACACTACCTACACTGATGAGAGGGGTTCTCCCAATGGCGTAGGTAACCCACTTCCCCAAGAGGTGGTAGCTAGGTTGATGAAAGAATTCTTCAGTCGACCTAGCGCTGTCTATACTGGGAGTTAGGTTGGCCTAACTATGTCGCTCAGATTGTGGATTTGTCACACTCCTGAGTGACGTAGCTGGATTGACCTAACTTTTTAGTGTAAGGCCTTAGTGTCTTAGGTGCTTGTCGTATAGAGACTTCCAATGCCATTTAGGCTCCTAAGTCTACAAGTCAGTTTGGAAAATGAAATTTAGGCTCTTAAGAGGCATTTTGAAATGTTTATCAATCATCTTCAATTAAAGAAAGTTTAAGGAAACAGCTGATGTCTGGAAACCCAGAGAAGGGAATTCAGCTTCACTTTCTAAGGTATTGCACACTGCCTATGGTCAGAGCTTCAGTTGGTGTAAATAGTGAATGATATAGCTGGAATAATTGAAACTTTAACTGCTAGGGCCTTTGTAGTAATATTTAGGGAAAACATAAATCCAAATATTTGTAGATTGAATAAAGTTTTCCACAAGTTCTAGTTTACAGTGAACAAGCACATCACCTTTGCTAAGTGCTACTATTAGAGCTTTAGGGCTATAATTTTGAACAGAAAAAAATCTTTGGGATTAACATGTCGTTGACTTTTTCTTCCATATTCCTAGCACATTGTCTCAATTTATAATTTTATTTGAAACAGCATTTAATTTAAACTCAAATATGTCAACTTTACTTTGAAGAATTCTTATTTCAGAGAAAACCATCTCCCTTTAAACACTGGAAGTGATACATGGTGAAGAACTGGAACCGGATTTCTAGGCTGCTGACTTAAGACTAGATTGTTCAATGCTTTAGTGAGCATTTACTCACAGGAGCACTCTCATTGAAGGGCCACTCCTTTGAGTAAGTGGTCTCCAGCATGAGGTCTACACAATCTAGCCTTTAGCAGCAGATTCTGCCACCTTTACTAAGTGAGTAGTCCCATTCAATGACACTCAGATTCAATTCATTGTAAATAAGAGCATCCAAATCTGGCCGAACAAGACTCTTCATGGAATAAAGTAGGACTCAGACTGAATAAGGGTGGCAGAGTCTTACTCCTAAGTGCCTCTAAAGTCACTGATCGTGCAGAGGACAGAGGTAAAAGAACGTCTCCCTCACATTATTAGGCCTGTTTCAGATCATGATTAGAGCTAATTGGGAATGTTTTTTTCCCAGAAAAAAGTTAGATGAAAACTAAACATTTTTAATTTTCATTGAAATTTTTATTGGATTTTTTCGTTTAAAAGCTGAAAGCCAAATTGGGCTGGTGGGGAGGGGCAAGGGGACTGGCAACCGAATATTACAAATTTTTCAGATTCCGGTTGAAAAAAAAAGTCGTTTCTCAGTTGACAAAAGAGCAACATTTTTGGTTTTTGGTTTGTGTTGGTGTTTTGTTTTATTTTGCTTTTCAGTGCAACCCCCAAAAGCAGTCTTTTCCAGAAGAAATTTCATTTTGACCAAAAAAAAAAAAAGCTATTCTCAGTTAGAAAAAGTTTTGAACATTTTTTTTATTAGCTCTAATCACAATATAGTCAAAAGTAAGAGAGACTTATACAAGCCACCTTCTTTTCTGCCTCACACTGGTGGCATAATATGAGGGAGGTGGGGAGATTCTCTGTTAGAGACACAAAGATAAAAGATAAGTTTTACCTTAAAATAGAAGTGTGTCTCTATAATGGGCCTCATGACAGGGAAGTCTCAAAGGCTAATAAGAAAAAAAGTAGCTCATCTTAAATAGGATAAGAAGAAAATATTCTCCCCCATCTACCACAACTACAAAGAGATAAGTGGAAACAGAAAATAGGTAGTCCTGAGATGTCAAGTAGGTAAAGTCTGATGTTTATAGCCCCCATCTGGTTCCTTGCAATGGCATTGACTGGAGACTTAGGGGGAGGAGGGTTAAATCCTTCTCTCTCAAGGACCTCTAGATATTAGGTGTTCTGGGCCTGATGGAAATAGCCCTCAGCTGGTTCCCTACAGGGGTGGTAGCCGGAGAATGAATGGGGCTTTTAACCTTGGTCATTCAAAGACCTCTGGATGTCAGATAATAGGGGACTAAGAAATGACCCCTATCTGTTTTTCTGCAGCAACCAGGGTATTTCTATATTGTTCAAGGTGCTCAGGGGGAAAAAGAAAAAAAGTTTACTGCTTGTTCCTGTTCCAGTTTTTATATCCCTTCATAAGTACATTGGCCTCTATTGTCCTATTATCTATTTTGATTTATCCAGGATGAATATCAATTGCAACCTTCATTTGTTTCTTACTATTTTATTGCAGCACATATATCCTGCTTCAGTACTGTCATATTACTTAAACTGCATACCTTCATATTTTATTTGTTAATTCAAATTATATAAGGGAACAAAAGGGCACAGGAGATTAATAATGTTGTAGAAAACACCTCATTTCTAGCGATATATTTTCATAAACACGTAAGTGACTTAGGATCCTAAATCCCATTTTCAAAAGTGAATTAGTCACCGAGGAGCCTAAATCCCATTGCTTTTAATATGACTGAGGATCCAACCTAACAGACAGTTTTTAAAGGTATTAGGTGCCTAAAGGAGGACTCTCAAGAGCATATAGGTATAATAACTCCAGGCATACAAGTGCTTTTAAAAATCCTGCTAGACACCTTTCTGCATATTTGTGACTAAATACCTTTTAAAATCTATCAGTAAGTCACTTTTGAACATGGCACTCTGGCACATAAGTCACTTAAGTGCTTTTTAAAATGTTACCACAGGTCATTAGTTCAAATCCAGCTCAGGCTTGATCTTTTGGCTGCTCAGTGGCCTTCATGAAGTGATATTGTGGCCTCAGAGCACATTACCAAAACCACAGTTGGATAATCATCATTATCAGCAGAGAGGCCAGAACATGATTCATCATAAGAATGAACCATGGAGGTCAGAGTTCAATGGCACATCAGTACCTTGGACTGGGGTCTCTTGCACTGCTCCTGCAGGTCTTGTCTGTACTGGCTCTTTAGAGGCAGTCCACTTTAAATTATGCCAAACTTATTTAATTAATAAAGAGTGAAGTGGAATTCAGATTAAGTTGAACAAGTATAACTTTATCAAATCCTGTATGCAGCTCTGTCCATGTGGCTGAGTTGCTTCCACCCCCTGCACCCTGCTGTCTCCTCAGTAACATCTTCCCTATTTTACAAACATTTTAATATAAACATTAAAAACAAATAATTCACCCCCTAGGCACCCCACCACCTGTCCCTTCATCCAGAAGTTGCGAGCAGATAGCCAAGTGGGAGTCTTATGTTTACTGCAGACTCAGGTGGTTACATAGTCTTTGAGATAGTTTGGTCTTCTCAGCAGGTGACCATACCAGAAGTGAATTATTAGTCCCCCTATCACCTGTCTCAGAGTCGAGCAAGCTCTCCCTGTGAAGTCTCCTCTCTCTTTATGGGGTTGGCCTCTGAATGATTCTCAGTCCCTCTGTTGTGTAATGATTTCATCTCTGTTGGCTCTCTCTAGGTATAATGTCTATGGGGTCTTGTTGCTTCAGAACACATGTCCCTCTTGTGTAGTCACCTGTCAAGGTTCCTTCCCCACTCTGAATTCCAGGGTACAGATGTGGGGACCTGCATGAAAGACCCCCTAAGCTTATTCTTACCAGCTTAGGTTAAAAACTTCCTCAAGGTACAAACTTTGCCTTGTCCTTGAACCCTATGCTGCCACCACCAAGCGTGTTAAACAAAGAACAGGGAAAGAGCCCACTTGGAGACGTCTTTCTCCAAAATATCCCCCCAGGCCCTACACCCCCTTTCCTGGGGAAGGCTTGATAAAAATCCCCACCAATTTGTACAGGTGAACACAGACCCAAACCCTTGGATCTTAAAACAATGAAAAAGCAATCAGGTTCTTAAAAGAAGACTTTTAATTAAAGAAAAAGGAAAATAATCACCTCTGTAAAAATCAGGATGGTAAATACCTTACAGGGTAATCAGATTCAAAACACAGAGAATCCCTCTAGGCAAAACCTTAAGTTACAAAAAGACACAAAAACAGGAATATACATTCCATTCAGCCCAACCTATTTTACCAGCCATTTAACAAAAGGAAATCTAAAGCATTTCTAGCTAGATTACTTACTAACTTAATGAAGTTCTGAAGAGCATTCCTGATCTGTTCCCGGCAAAAGCATCACACAGACAGACAGAGCCTTTGTTCCCCCCGACTCCAGCTTTGAAAGTAACTTGTCTCGTCATTGTTCATTTTGGTCAGGTGCCAGCGAGGTTATCTTTGCTTCTTAACCCTTTACAGGTGAAAGGGTTCTGCCTCTGTCCAGGAGGGATTTTATAGTTCTGTATACAAAAAAGGTGGTTACCCTTCCCTTTATATTTATGACATCACCTCATTTGATGTGGGTGCTGCTACACTCCTCATGACTCCTTTCATCCACTCCTTGTGGTGTGTCTCCAATGGCTGGATCCTCACAGGATTCTCCAGGGCTAGTAGGTCCTGGTCTGAGTACTCTAGTGCCTGAGTTCTCTGATTGTTGGAGATACTGCTGAGAGGAGATGGCCATGCTTCTGCCCACAACAGATCTCCTCTCATAGATAGTAGGATTTTGGTCCTTCCTCTCATCAATGCCTGTGCTGGACTGTTTTGGCAGCCCTATGCTGGGGTAATCCTATCTGTCAAAAGTGCTGATGAAGGGTCTGATCCAGAGGAAACAGCATTATACAACAGTGTCTTCGCTGTTTTCACAGCTTATTTCACCCTACCATTACTCTGTGGACATGCTGGCAAGGAGGTGCAGTGTTTAAAATCCCATTTGCCTGAAAAGTTCTTGAATACTTCCAAGAGAAACTGGGGTGCACTGTTGGTGAATACAGTGCCCAGAATGCCATATCTTGCAAAGCAGACCTTCAGTGTACCAATCATTGATCACTGATTTGCTTCTGGCATCAGCCACCCGGAAAGAGGCTCCTTCTATCAAGATGAGTAGTTGTCTGTTCATTCCCAGCCAGCAAACGTACTCCTGAGCCCATCTAAGACAGCTGTCAATGCCCAGGTATGAATTGTGTATTTTTGCATGATATCTTTACAAAAGAGAGCAGGGAAAAACTGCTCTCAGTCCTCAAAATATGATTCCATCCTGCACAATCAGCTCATCTTTAATTTGAAAATAGGGGTCTACTCCTACCAGTACTTGGCATTTGTGTTCTGGACATTCTGTTTGTATCACTATTTTTACCATCTGTAGTTGATGTCTTTTTCTGTAGTTTCTTTGATTTTCATCAGCTTTGCTATTGAAACTGGGAGATACTGTAGCATCCTGATCCCCTTCCTCCTGCTCACTGATGATGGGTATATGTGTTCTGTGCAGGATATCAGCTAACACCCCATAATCCTATACACCAGTAATCTTCGTGAATGCTATCTAATCTCTATCTTTAGAGCTGGAGGTACATAGAATCACAGAAGATTAGGGTTGGAAGAGACCTCAGGAGGTCATCTAGTCCAACCCCCAATGTGCACTGCAATCAATGTGCACTGCAATCTCTTTGGAGCACTAAGACGTGGTTTTGCCATAATGGTTTCTAGGGGTTTGTGGTCTGTTTGAACTATCATTGGGTGGTCACAGATTGCCAATGGAATCACTCCACTCCAAATACCACAACTAGATGTTCTTTTTTTTCCTGATTGGATGTATCCTTGTTCAGTCTCCTGCAAAAGAACTACATCCCATCCTCTCTCTGATGCATCACACTAGAGCATCAGTGTTTCATCATTTATTTCAGCATGTCAAATTCTTACTGTTAGGGACCTGCGTAGTCCCATTCATTATCCTGCCTTGTGAGATGACGTATGGTTTTGCTACTGAAAGCAGGTGTGGACAGAAAATGTATCAATCTTATGAAGCACTGAATCCCTTTCACATCACCTGGAACTGGCACGTTTCTGACTACTTTGATGTTGTTGAGATCAGCTTTCAGTCCCCCTGGTGTGAGTAGATGTCCAATGTATATCACCTCATGCTGTGTGAATTGCATTTATTCTGGGCTGAATTTTATGTTCTTGCCCTTGCCTCACTGTAGAAAGGCTTGTAGTTTTATGACAGGTCTCATTCAGCTTCTGTATAATTGTTTTCTTCACCTACAATGAAAATATCTGCAATTATTTTCATCCAGGCAGTCCTTCCAGGGCTTGGGTTAAGGTTTGGAACAAATAGATAAATTAAACAGTAATAAGACACTAAGACCAGATGGTATTCACCCAAGAGTTCTGAAGGAACTGAGATATGAAATTGCTATATATAAATAAATAAATAAATAAATAAATAAGAACTACTAACTGTGGTATGTAACCTATCATTTAAATCAGCTTCTGTACCAGATGACTGGAAGATCGATAATGTAACACCATTTTTTTTAAAAGGCACCAGAGGCAATCATGCCAATTACAAGCTGGTAAGCTTAACTTCAGTACCAGGCAAATTGGTTGAAACCATAGTAAAGAATAGAATTATCAGACACATAGATAAACACAATATGTTGGGGAAGAGTCAAAATGGCTTTTGTAAACGTAAATCATGCCTTATTAATCTATTAGAGTTCTTTGAGGGTGTCAAAAGGCATGTGGAAATCAGTTATCCAGTCGATATAGTGTACTTAGACTTTCAGAAAGGCTTTGATAAGGGCCCTCACCAAAGTCTCTTAAGCAGTCTCTTAAGCAAATACGAATCAGTACCTGGTTAAATAGAAAACAAATGGTAGGAATAATTATCAGTTTTCACAGTGGAGAGAGGTAAATAGTGGAGTTTCCCAAGGATCTGTACTGGGACCAGTGCTATTCAACATATTAATAAAATATCAGGAAAAAGGGGCTAACAGTGAGATGGCAAAGTTTGCAGACAACACAAAATTACTCTAGCTAGTAAAAGTCCAAAATAGACTATGAAGAGTTACAAAGGGCTTTCACAAAACTGGGTACCTGGGCAAGAAAATGACAGATTAAATCAGGGGTTCCCAAACTTGGTTCATGGCTTGTTCAGGGTAAGCCCATGAGACGCACTGTTTACTTGAGCATCCGCAGGTACGGCCGCTTGGAGCACCCAGTGGCTGCAGTTCGCCGTTCCTGGGCAATGGGAGCTGCGGGAAGCGGCGTGGGCCAGGCCACCACTTCCCACAGCTCCCATTGGCCGAGAACTGTGAACCGTGGCCACTGGGAGCTGCGAGAAGCCGCACCTGCAGACACTCAGGAAAACAAAGCATCTTTCAGCCCACCAGGGGCTTACCCTGAGCAAGCCATGAACCAAGTTTGGGAACCCCTGGATTAAATCAATGTTGATAAAAGTAAAGTAAGGCACATTGGAAAATATCCCAACTATACATATAAAATGATGGGGTCTAAATTAGCAGTTACCACTCAAGCAAGAGATCCTGGAGTCATTGTGGATAGTTATCTGAAAATATCTGCTCAATGTTCACTGGCACTCAAAAAGGCGAACAGTATGTTAGGAACCATTAGGAGAGGGATAGATAATAAGAGCAAAAATATCATATTGACATTTTATAACTCCCTGATGCACCCACACTTTGAATACTGCATGAAATTCTGGTGTCCTTCCCCCCCCATCTCAAAAAAGATATATTAGAATTGGAAAAAGTACAGTTGGAGAAAGGCAACAAAAATGATTAGGGGTATGGAAGGGGTAGGTTACATATGAGAAGAGATTAAAAAGACTGGGACTGTTCAGCTTAGAAAAGAGGTGACTAAGGGGGGATATGATAGAGGTCTATGCAGTCATGAATGTTGTGAAAAAAGTGAATAAGGAAGTGTTATTTATTTGTTTTTCACATCGCACAAGAACTAGGGGTCACTCAAGGAAATTAATACTCAGCATGCTTAAAACAAACATCAGGAAGTACACAAGGCACAGTCAACCTGTGGAACTCATTGCCAGGGGTTGTTGTGAAGGCCAAAAAGTATAATTGGGTTAAAAAAAAGAATTAGATAAATTCATGAAGGATAGGTGTATCAATGGCTATTAGCCAAGAGGTCAGGGATGCATCAGCATGCTCTGGGTGTCCCCAAACCCAGAAGCTGGATTGGACAACAGGGATGGATCGCTTGAAATTGCCTTGTTCCGTACATTCACTCTGAAGAGTCTGGCATTGACCACTGTCAGAAGACAGGATACTGGGTTAGATGGACCATTGGTCTGACCAGTATGGCCATTCTTATGTTCTTATTAGTCTTCTTTGGAACACATGTTGCTGCAGTTGTCTGCAAAATCCAGGGCTTCAGGGGGTTTCAAACTGAGTTCCATGGCTCACACTACTAGCTGCTGAACATCAGGGAAACTTGGCCCTCTGCCTCTAGTTCCATTGATCACGATACTGGGCTTAACATTAACTCTCCAGCTCACCTCCACCATTCCTATGTCCTGCTCCCTATCCTATATTATGAACTTCTTTGTTTACGCCTCCTCACTATTGCCTCAAGTGTGCTATTTTGCACTCTCCAGTAGCAAATAGATCCCATCTTCTTTCACTGTCTTCCACTACAGATGCCTTACCTTAGTGTTGAGATCAACAATTAATTGAGGTAACACAAGGGACTAAAATATATCTTCTGTAATAACTATACATTGTTAGGATTAAGAGGGTGAAATTCACGATGGCCTGGGAAAGTAGCAAAATAGCAAACACTGATATTTTGCTGTCACAACACAGCCCAAATCTGGTCATAAATTTAGCCCCAGAGGGCTAATCTTCCCATTTAAATCTTGTCAGCAGCAGTGGATAGTCACATGCTGGCATTCAGATCGGTAGAGGTAACTGGAAATGCTGGCTACCACCTGGTGCTGAATTCCTTCATAAACCACAAGGCATTTCATTTGCAATTTTTGTCGGTCAGCAGATTTGTTTCCATTTCCAAGACTATAGTACGTATTTACAGAATCATATGATAGAATCATAAACAGCAGAGATGAAGAGGCAGTTCATCTTGTTCAATGAAGGATTGTTTTCTCTGCATACAAGGGAACAGTCTTTCATTTCTCAAGACAGCAGGAGTTCTCAGTGCAATCTAGTTTTAAATGACTCAAGCACCACTCAGTTTGTTTAGGTGTTGGACTGTGAGAAAAAGCGGGCGGGGGGGGAGTTTTGTTGTCCCTGTTGTTTACCTGGAGACAATGGGGTAACAGAACACAACAGATCAGCTTTATGAGCGAGATTGTGATGAAGTGGGGAGGGTCTCTCTGAATTGTGGATGATTTAATGAAATGGTGTCATGACATTACTGTGTCATTGAAAGCCTAAGTGTATGTGAATCCAGCCTGACTTAGCAGGGTTGTTTCATGTCTCTCCCAGGCTAGAGACAAGAGTGAGTGATCAGCGCTCAAAGATCATCCATTCAAAGTAAAACACCTTGGAATAATGGGATTGCTGTAGGTGGGAGAAGACACTTCCTCCCCTTGTCTGAAGGGAAAAGAGTTTGAGAGAAGTGGAAAAACTGCAAAAAGCTGAATAAAAGCAGCAGGTGATGACTCCAGCAGGAGTCTATAAAGGGACTCACAGGGTGGAACTGAGAAAGAGACATTTTGCACCAGATTAAGATGTGGGAGCCTGCAGTGGAGGCAGAAAATAGGCAAAAGGGTGGAAGACCCTGTCTGTCTAATAGAACACAGAAGATCCCCTAAGGACCACCAAGGGAAGGGTGAGCTACTGAGGGACACTGTATTTAGGATGCTTTATTGTTTTGTTTGATTAGCACTCTCCTGTGAGTATCTGTTAAGTAAAGAACATAAAGATATTAAACCGGGCAACATGTGCACGTGTTGACTGCTTCACTAATATTGTGTTCCCCTGCCGGAGTTAAAACTGAAAAGCTCCTGATTTTAGGTGGACTTCTGGGAAAAGGATATGATCGAGTACTGGGGAGTCTGAAGGTTCAGTGCTGTGCCCAGAAGGACTAAGTGCTTGGACAGCAGTTTCCAACACTTAAAATGGGGGTGCCAGATAGAAGGTATGCATCCTAAGAGTGTGCCTAGGGACCCTGAGATTGGGGAAGTGGCTGGACTCCATTCAGGTTTCAGGAGCATAAAACAGTCAAGCAGAGATTCCCCTCACAGCAGTGATAGCGGGTGGTCAAGAAAGGTGCTCACCGTGATCTGTGATAGTGATCACATGGCTGAAAGGTAAGGAATTTGCTAGACACATTTTCTTAATATGAAAATTTGGTTTCAGCAGAAAACAGCAAAATATGTGGACTCTAAAATTACCAGATTCAAGTTTGTTTGCACCGTACATTTTCCTGTCTGCATACACCATTATTTCTTTCCATATTTTTGACATGTTGTACTGCAATAGCTCCTCTTGCATTTATATAGATGCTGTCATTTAAGTCATCTTGTTTTTTTCCTGTACAGCTTGCAATGTAGGCTTTGTCCTTTGCTGTCATTGTGTCTGAATCAAAATCCACCAATATATCCTCCATATTTATTTGTACATTTGAAAACCCAAACTTGTTGTGAATTCCAGTCCATTAAAATAACAAAATATAGGGCCTGATAGTCCTCTCATTTATACAAGTACCAGTGAAAGGACATTCAGACCCACTTTTTCTACTGCTCTTAACTGTCAGCAATATTTCATCCTCAGTACATTGCATTGCAACAATTATGAAGCCATCTTGTGATCCCCATAGTAACAGCTATGTACTCTTGGAGCATAATCCTTGCATGCTTAAAACTCTCATCTAAATAAGAAGAGCTTTAGTTTGCAAGAAATATTGGACTGGCCACTTTTGATTTGTCTTTGGCAGATGATTTTAATATAGATTACCCACAATGTGACTTTGGAAGCCCAGCTGTACCTGAGTATTAAATCATAAATTAAAACATACCAAATCCTGCCCCTTTGTTCACATGAAATCCCACTGAAATCAATAGGACTATCTGAGCGAGTAAAGCAAGCAGAATTAAACATTTCATCATGTTCCCATTGACTGTCGTGCTGCAGGCACTGGCTCCAAGTCCCTAACATGTTGAAATGCTACCCTGGGGACATAACTGTATTTTAAATTTTATTTCCAGAAATGGTAAGTCACAGTGCTTGAAAAAAAAAATCATAAAATTCTTTCTAAAGCAACCTGCTCCAAGGAAGGAAGTGCTGCTTCAGCAAAAGAGATCTATCAGCATGAAAAGTGTCACTCAATCTTTACTTTCTCACCCAGCTGAACTGAGAAACACAACCATTGCCAGACTCCTTGTGAGCAGTGGAACTGAGATCAAAATCTGCTCCATAATCCTCAGACTCTCTTTCCTCACTATGTTAATCTAATTTTATCGCTGATTTTGGTTTGCTGGTTGGTTGTTATTTTTATTGGGGTTGTGTGTACTGTTGACTGCTTATGAAATAAAATGGCTCTGTCACTTCTGACTAAACAGAAATATCACCTACCATCATTTCTTAATGCAGACCTGCTTATGAAAACATCATTTTAAAATAGCAGAGTTGTGCAGACATTAATTTATTTTTCCTTGCCTACTCCCTGTGCTGTATGATTTTCCTAACTTGCTTCTCTTGACTACGATAAATGATCAAAAAAAAAAAAAGCCATTGCACCTTATCTATTTTCTTTTATTATTCTTTGCCAACCAGGCAGTGACATGTCCGCAGCTAATCAGAAGCGGAGTTCATTTGTAAATCATTATTATTCATTAGTATAAATGTCTCATTACGCTTAAACTATACAGTGTATGGGGCTTAATTTTCTAAAAATGATTGGATGGAGTAGAACCAAATATTGAATCATTAACATTCACCACCATTGCTCTGGGAAGATACAGGAAAAAGAAAACAGAAACATGAGAAGGTAGACAAAAAGAGAGTTGTGAGAGGAGGGAAAGAGTGTTTAATTGTGCTTTGATCATCTGCTCCTGAATCCCTCTTTCAGAGGACCCTAATTAAAGCAAATGGCCTTGGGTTACACTGCAAAATCATCCACAGTGTCATGTGATGATCTATGTTTATGTTTTGAAATCATTTGATTGGGTCAGCAAGCTATAGTACTAAGTTCAAAATGATATTCTATAGACATGTACACATGTAATTTTCAGCATTGAAATGCCAGCAAAAAGTCCAGTAAATAGACTCCATAGATTCAACACTCAGGGCCAGATCCTCAGCTTGTGTAAATTGGCATAGCTCCGTTGGTCCAGTGAGGATACCCTAATGGGAGGAGTTCTGAACATGACTGAGGGAACAGATATAATACAAAAGGCACAAAAAAAGGTAACCTAGAGGGAGAAAAAAAGGTAAGATTCATTAGGGGAAAATGCGGGCCAATGTAGACAAAACCCCAGCAATGGGAACTCAGAGTTTCCTGACTTCTTATGTAGGTTTTTCTTCTACAGGGGAAAATGTAGCCCAATACTGTTAGAGAGCAATAAAAGACTATACTGTACCTTTAAGAATAACCAGCAATGTATCCATACAACAACAAAAAACAACTCATATGCTGAAAAGAACCAACTTCATTCATTCTTCAGGGTAGTTACAACAAGATATAAGGACTGGTTATAAATTATTTAACTTATGAAAATATGCCCTGTATGGACATTTGCCATGTCAGTATGGGAATGACTATGTTAATTACTGTATTAAGCTTTGGAGCATGCCCAGTTTGAACTAGATGTTTCCAGAGGACTGAGCAGTCAGACTGAGCTAAGAACAAACACAGGTAATTAAAATGCTGTGCCTTCTCTCTCCAGACAACCTAACTCCTCTGTGCTTCTTGTCATTACTTATCCAAACTGTCCGCCAACCATAAAGCAACATGCATGACATACACTCCACTACATACTTATCTCCTAAAAGCAATTCCTTCATAATGATGAAGATTCTAAACCACAGGAACCTCATAATCATGAGGTGGATTCATACTCCCTTTCCCCCTCCAGAGCCCAAGTCCACAGGACCATTTAGAAAGCAGGGCCAGAAAATATACAGAAGTTGTAGTTCTCTGGGGGTCTGATTCATCAGTCCTGGGGCCTCCACAGAGCTCTGCATTGAAATGTCCCTTAATGGTGGTCTCCAGCCCCACCATCACCTGCCATGGCAGCACAGCCAGAGCAGCAGCTGGTGAGCCTCATGGTTCCATGGGAAGATCACAAAGTACTTGGAGTTAGTGCTGTCTTTATGTTCAACACATTTTTTCTGCAGATCTTTTATAGATCTGGTTGGCAGCATACCACATGAAGTAGTTACTCACCACTCTCTTCTTCTCTTTAATCATTTTTGCTGCATGGCCCATTGTCCACATGGATAATTTTATAGACACAAGGCAAGCAGCTGCACAGAGGAGATGCGTCTCACACAGATGCTTTCCCCTATCACACAACCCTGGCTTTCTCTGCAGTTTTCTTCCCCTTCACAGCAGGCAGCACAGCAAACCTAACAAGTTCTCAGTATTTAACTATAATGTCTGGTCATAATACAAGAGCAAGAGAGTGAGAAACTCTCCATGACCAAATAATTAGGCCACTGGCTAGGGACATCAGAGATTCAGGCTCAAGTCCCCACTCTGCATTATTCAAGGCACAGACTTTCATCACAGATTACTCCATATGGCCATCTCCTCTTTCACATACCAAAGAGGCCTGACCAAGTCACCGTTCTTCTCAACCTCAGCGACTCCCTATTCTTAAGGGTCTAGTTCAAATCCCCCTGTTAACTGTCACCATATTTCACTTTGGAGGACCAGGTGGGTGACGTAATATCTTTTATTTTCCCTCCAATATCCTGGGACTGACATAGATACAACTACACTTCATGCATGTTTCCCTTTGGGCAGCTATGTTCTTATTAATGATCCTAATACATAAATTAGTTCTATGATAAGATTAGCACAGTTCCTAGTGGATGACAGAGAATCTTTCTTTTGGCTCACAGGGCAGAGTTGCTTTTCACAGACTAGTAGCTAAATCCACCATTGGCATAGTCACATGCTGCTCCATCAATTTGCTCATTTTCACCAGCCATGAATTTATCCTGCTGAGTATCTCTCTACTTGCATGCCCCCCACCACATTACTGTAGTATCTGAAGAATAATCTTCATGAGCTGTTCACAGAAATATCATATTTGTTAAATTCAATCCAGTTGTACCTTAATGCTTGGCAGACCCAATATTTCTCACAATTTGTGAATCTTGCATAGAAGGGATGCTATATTACCTCTTTATTTATGACTGCTACCAGAATACTGTGCCTAGTTCTGGTTTCCACAATTCAAGAAGGATGTTGGATAAATTGGAGACGGTTCAGACAAGAGTCATGTGAATGGTTAAAGGATCAGAAAATATGCCTTTTACTGATAACCGAAACGGATTGAACTCCTGGTGTCAATCAATCAACAAATAAAAGGTTATAGAGTGACTAGATTAAAGTCAATAATATATGGAGAACAAAAATTTGATAACCGAGGGCTCTTCAGTCTATCAGACAAAGGTATAAATATCTGGAAGCTGAAGCTAGACAAATTCAGACTAGAAATAAGGAGCACATTTTGAACACAGAGTAACCATTGCAGCAACTTACCAAGTATAGTGGTAGATTCATTGTCACTGGAAATTTTAAATCAATATTAGATTTTTTCTAAAAGATATAGTTTTCTACTTTGATTCCCGTCCATCAGCTCAGCAGTGATAATGGTGCCAGAGTAAGTCTTTCTATTACTTTCTATCTGGTACCAGCTTCATGGCTTCATTCATCTTTAAAGCTTTTGTGTTCTGTCATTCTTTACTGTGTCTATCTAGTGCATCCTTAGGCTTCCTCTATTTCCAGTTTCTTGCACTCTGGTATGTATCTTTAAGTATGGTATCCTTTCTGTTTCCATTCTTGACACATGTCCAAACCCCTACAGTTCTCTTTCTTGAATATTCTGTAACAGTGTTATTTCTTCTCCTAAACATTTTCTTATCACTTCATTTTCTTTCTTTTCTGCAGCATTGAAACTCTCCATATTCTCCTCAGTCAGTTCATTTCTGCATTCAATATCTTTCATTTCTTGGCTTTCCTCACACTCCTGCATTCTAACCCACACAGCAGTATTGGTAGGACAGTTGTCTCATATACATTGATTTTAATTTTAGCCTTCCAGATCTTGTAGAGTTTTCTGAATACAGTAGCAGCTAGTCCAATTCTTCTTTTTATATCATCTTCGTAGTTCATAATCTTTTATTCTAATCCTCCAAGGTACACAATTTCCCCCCACTTGTTCTAGTTCTTTGTCTCTGTCTTTGGCCTTGATCTCTACTTGTTCCTCTTATCTTCTAATTGCTGTCCTCCTTGGTCAGTGCTATGAAGTCAATATTATCTGTAAAACTAAGGTTATTCACTGTCCTCCCACATAACATGATTCCTCCCATTTAATCCCTCAGTGCTACAATATTACTGCTCCCAGTACCAAGATGAACAAATCAGGCAATAGCATACATCCTTGTTTCACTCCTACATATTCCTGATCCATTCATCAACATCCTGTAGATGTTGTCTATCACTTGATCAATTTCTTGGGGGTGCCATACATTCTCCAAACTTGCCATAACCTTTTCTGCCAAATGCTGTCAAAAACCTGTTTGAAGTCTATGGAGAAGTTGTAGCAGGTTTGGTTATGTTCTGTTTACTTCTTCAACATGTCTTATCATAATCAGCTGATCCATTGTACTTTGTCCTGGTCTAAATTTGGCCTCCTTCTCTGCTTCCACATTTCTCTTCATTCGCCTCTGCAATCTCTTGGTGAAACCTTTTTCCACACACTAAATATGCTGATTCTTCTGTAGTTCTTGCACTCACTCCTATCTCTTTTCCCCCCATTCGCTCAGTGCTTCCTCGTTTGTAAATCTTGTTGAATAACTTGTGTCTCACTTTTACCCTGTGTTTCTTGCCTGCTTGCAGAAGCTCTGTCATTATGTTGTCACTTCCCAGTGCCCTTTTCTTTTTCAAACTTTCTATTGAGATCTTTACTTCTAATCACAATTCCGACTTCTGCTCTCCCCCATTTTGTACTGGGAAGCATCTCCAAGACTGTTTCATCTACCATGTTCTACACTTTGTACAGTTCTTCAAATATTCTTTCCATTGCTTATTCTTTGCATTTTCATTATTTGCCTGTGCTTTTCTTTCACTGCCAACATCTTCAGCACATATGGCCCACCCAATTGTCTTATCTTGCAATAAACCCCTGCATTGTATTCCTCTTTGTGACAGGTTTCACAGTGGTAGCCATGTTAGTCTGTATCAGCAAAAGAAAACGAGGAGTACTTGTGGCACCTTAGAGACTAACAAATTTATTTGGGCATAAGCTTTCGTGGGCTAAAACCCACTTCATCGGATGCAAACAGTGGAAAATAGAGTAGATAGATAGATAGATACACAGAGAACATGAAAAAATGGGTGTTGCCATACCAACTGTAACAAGACCAATCAATTAAGGTGGGCTATTATAACACAGGCCATAGGACATCCTCATTGATGCCAGCACAAACTTATGATCTGATCCGATATCAGCCACCAGTATGTTGTTGTGCAGATCATTTATGGCTGATCTAAAAGATATGATCTAATTCAAAGAAGAATTAATTCAGGGATGTCCTATGACCTGTGTTATAATTGCCCACCTTAATTGATTGGGGTTGAGGCCTCCATCTTTGTTTTGCCTCTAACCAGTGACTTGCTATGGTTGTTAAGAAGTATGTTTATTTTGGACCAGTACTCTGCCTCAAAAAATGTATTCAACAAAATGAAAATTGCTCAGTGAGACAAGGATGTTGAAAGTGACAATGATATTGAGATCTGAGGTGACATCTTCATTGTCAGAGAATATGGCATATCCCATTATCATTCTAGTCATTTTTTTCTGTTTGTACCAAAACTCTGTCTTCAAACACCCCAAACATAGGCTATTGGAGGCAGACTGTGAACCTCTGACTCCCACCAATGAGCAGCTACTCATGTGAGTAGTGCCCATTGACTTCACAGGTCAAAATGGAATAACGCAAGAAAAGTTACTCCAATTCAAATTGCACTGAGGACTGGAACTAGGAGAAAGGCTGAGAGTTTCAAACCATCCATTTTTTATATTGTTGTTCATTGGTATAGAATGATACAAACTTAAATGAAACCAAGGTTATCCAACCTTAGAGTGAATGTCTATTTGTGTATAATGTTGGGGGAATTTGGGTCTTTCAGAGTCTGGTTATCCTGCCACTTTCCTGCATGCCTCCCTTTAGCTAAGTCTGCGTGTACGCCGCAATCTGCGGAGTGACTGAAACCTGGGTAGACAGACCCATGATAGTTGTTCCTGTGCTAGCATGGCTAACAATAACAGCATAGAAGTGGTGGCACAGGCCTCAGTGTGGTCTCTATAAGCACATTGAGGACCCTCAGTACCTACTTCCTTTGTTAACCTGGGCCGAGGCTTGGTCCCCCATGTCTACACTGCTATTTTTAGCTGTACCAACCCAGATAAAGGTAGCGCAGGTAGGGCTACCTGAGCTGCAGTCACAACTTAGATTGCAGTGTAGCCATACCCTCTGTGCGGAGGTACAGGGAATTTCTTCTGGGCAGCCAGGTGCTAGATAGGAAGTCACCTCCTCTGGGAGTTACCGGATCTTAGATCTACTGCGTGCCTGTTTGTGTTGATACAACAGTTCTGATGACCAGTTAGCACATCCTTTTGAAGCCTCATCTTTTTTTTTAAAAAAGGCGACTATTTTAGGTAGCCTTTGTGATGGTTGTGTTTGTTTTTTTCTTTACAGTTGTTGAATGACAGCTGTGTTGACAACGCTTGCATTTTTTATCACAAGTCTCACAGTATTTGATGTTTCCCATAAAGCCCCAGATCCTGGGGACAAATGATTAAATAAGAATCTCAGCTTTCATTTAAAAATAAAAATTAAATTTTCTATCCCTCTAATTGTGGGGGGGAAATGAGACCTGGTTGCATTCTGAAGGTTCAAAAATCAGAAGAAAAAAACCCACAAAATGTATTTTTTTAAAATCTCATGATTTTTAAACCAAATGTTAAGATATGATGGGACCTGACTCATAATTTTTGAATATTTTGGACTGTCAGTATCGCTATTGATATCATAGCATCTCCTCTGTTAAAAACACAATCCTCCAATGATGTAAACTGGCCTAACTGTATTGCAGTATAGTTAGTCTGATATATATCAGTTCAGGATCTGGCCAAGTTTACCAAAATGTTTGTTTCCACAAGTCCAATTTTTAGCAATATAAATTGATTACCAATGGTTTCTAGTAAACCATTATTTATAACTGCCAATGCAGTTCATAAGATCTTTCTGATTATCCATCAATATTGACTCCCAGATTTAATGACTTCATTACAATAACCATTATTGTATTATTGCAACTTGGAAGAAAATGTAAACTGGATCTGAGCCAATGAAAAGAATGGTTTCAGAGTAACAGCCATGTTAGTCTGTATTCACAAAAAGAAAAGGAGTACTTGTGGCACCTTAGAGACTAACCAATTTATTTGAGCATAAGCTTTCATCCACTTTCCACAGTATGCATCCGATGAAGTGAGCTGTAGCTCACGAAAGCTTATGCTCAAATAAATTGGTTAGTCTCTAAGGTGCCACATGTCCTCCTTTTCTTTTACTGAAAAGAATGGCATAATCAATCAAAAATTGTTAATTGATGGAATGAGGGTGGTGCTGAGCACTACTTTTTGTATCTTTTGATTTTCCATTCAATGATTATAAATTCTATTACAGCACCACCAAGTCATGCCAGGTAGTGCTAATCTTGTACCATTATTTTGGATATTATATTGTTGGTTGTTGTTGCTAATGCCTTTATGTCTTGACATTTCCAATGAAACAACACACACCTAATCTAGAAAACCATGTTTCTTTATTCTCTACAAGATTCTTTAAATGAGTCTGTAGCATTCATACAAGGTTCATTCACTTGGCAACATTCAGGGCACACCCAGAGTGTTGTGTAGGAGCAGTGCACACACGGCTCCTCTCAAGGGCATGAACCTTGGAATCTTGACCAGATGACATGAACCGTGGGAAGCCTCCCAGGACTGGGCTCAAGGCCCGAGAGCAAGGAATGTGGTAGATAGAAATTGGTAAATAAGAATGTTAAACAAAGCCAGTGTATTCCTTTTATCTGTTGGAGAATGTAATGCGCGGGGGGAGAGAAAGAATAAAGGAGAGGGTGGAAAGCTGACAGGAGCAGCCCATTGGCAGACCAGCCTGCTTGCTTGCTTAAAGCTTTGTGCTGTCTTGTATTTGAACCGCAACAACTGGCGCCCAAACGTGGGGCCCTCAGCACTCACCTCGCCCGGCAAGGGTTTCAGACACGTCACTCATCCACTTTGCGGATCCCGGTGAGTATTTTTCATTGTGGTAAGTATGGGAAGCTCCCTCTCTGCTTTGCAAGTGCAACACTGCAATGAGCTACAGTATTTGCTGCGTAAGGCTCAGCATGACTGCCCCACTCGAGAACTCACTCTCCTGCTACAGGAGGTGAGTGCCCAATGCCCGTGGTACCCTGAAGCCGGAACCCTTAAGCTAGCGGACTGGGAGCGGTTGGGCCAGACATTGCACAAAGAGCCTCGGGCGCCCGTGCAGGCTTTACATGCCTGGCACCTCTGCCGCGACGTGATACAGTGTGTCGCCTCGGAAAGGCCCTCCCTCCCGCCAATAGAGAGGCTGGTGATCTCGCCACTCCCATCCGCTCCTGCAGCCATCCCCCCTCCTGGCGATGTGACACAGCGTGTCACCTCGGAAAGACCCTCTCCCGCGCCAATAGAGGGGCTGCCGATCTCGCCACCCCTGTCTGCTCTTGCAGCCATCTCTCCCCCTGCTTCGCCCCCAGCGCCTCAATTACTGCCGCCTCCTTTGTCTTCCTCTCTGGAGTCGCTGAGTGGTCACCATCCCCCCGCGGGGCCGCATGCTCTGGGGCCCCTCGGGGGAGTCATCCGCGTCTGCTCAGGGGCTTTCACTGGTGCAACAAATGGTTCACGCAGCGAGGACTCGCCCAGATCTTACAGCAGAGGAATTAGCTGATCTGGTCTCAGTTTGCCCGGTGACCTGGCAGGATGATGGCCAGGGCAACCAGCTTGCAAACTGGGTCAGTTTGCCTTACTCGGTGATCAGAGAGGTAAAGAAAGCGATTCGCGAGTTCGGCCTCACTAGCATGTATGTACGTGGTCTCCTTGAAGGGCTAGGTACTGGGTACACCCTGGTCCCTGAAGATTGGAAGGCGCTGTTGCGCATGATGCTGACACCCAGTCAGTATGTTATTTGGCTTAGTGAGTATCGGCAGATGGCGGAACGCCAAGCCCAGGTATATATAGCGCAAGGTGTCACTTATGAGCAGTTAGCAGGGGAGGGCCAGTTTGCTACCGTTCAGATGCAGTCTCAACTCCCTCAGGCCGTCTTCCCCATTATTTCCGCCTGTGCCCAGCATGCTTTCCAGAAGGTCCCGGATTCAGGCAAGCCTACCAAAAGCTTTGCCAGTATCCATCAGGGTGCATCAGAGTCCTTTATGGATTTTACCAACAGATTGCAGGAGGCTATCCTCCGACAGGTGGATAACCCTGCGGCAGCTCAGGAGTTTCTGTTAAAAAATGGCGGTTGAAAATGCGAACGAGGATTGCCGCCATGCTCTCCAGGTGGCACAAGCCGCTGGCGTTCTAGAGCTGTTGGACATGCTGCGGGCGTGCCAAAACATCGGTAGACAAGCACATAAAGCTGGGGTTCTGGCCGCCGCCCTGCGGAAAGGCAGGAAGGAGGAGAAGCGTTGTTATCGCTGTGGTAAGGAGGGTTACTTTCAGCGGGAGTGCCGCTCATCGACGGCGCCTGCTCGCCCCTCAAAGAAGTGCCCCAAGTGTCGGAAGGGCTATCACTGGGCTAATCAGTGTCGTAGCGGGTCGGGAAACCGGATGACGGGTCCCCCCCGAACCCAGGATCAAACGGGGGTGTTCCCCACTCAGACAACCATTCCTCTGCCTTAAAATCTATAGACTCCATGAGGGCGGTGACTGCTGGAAGTTCAGGGCTTGATTTGATTATGCAGGAGGACACTGATTTTCAGTTGCCGTGGGAGGTTTGCGCCATACCTACAGAGGTGATGGGACCTCTCCCTGCCGGATTTGTGGGTCTGGTTCTCCCTCGCTCACACGCTGGGAAACAGGGTTTTTTTGTCATCCCAGGGGTCATTGACGCCGATTACACCGGCTTTATTAAGGTTCAGGTGTGGACCCATCTTCCGCAGTCGCTCCCGCGTGGACGGTCAATTGCACAATTGATTTTAGTCTCCTATCAGGTGCCAGCCGCAGAGGATCGGGCCCAGGGCGGGAGCGGCTTTGGATCGACGCTGTCTCAGTCGTCGCCTCACGACACGTCCTCTCCACTTGTTGCTCTAACAATGTCACTCCGCCCCTCGAAACCTCAGTTAACACTTCTTTTAAATAATTTTCCTTTTACAGGGATGGTGGACACTGGAGCTGACGTTACGGTGATTCGTTATCCGGAGTGGCCGGTCAGTTGGCCAACAGTTCCTTCAAAAGAGTTGTGGGGGATCGGGGTAGCAAACCCAGGCGCCAAAGTTTGTCTTAGGTCACGGTCTCTAAACCAGGAGGCCGTGCCCTTGCTACAATCCGCCCTTTTGTGCTCCCTGTCCACCTCAATATTTGGGGCCATGACTTACTTGTAAAGCTACCCTCATTACCCCTCAGGTCGATGCGGACCTTCTTTGCCTGTTTTTGTCCTTAAAGTATCTCATCACCACTCATAATTTCCCTTATTTTGTTGCTCATATTTGCAGTCATACCCCTCTGCCTGGGCTACTCACTGAAGGCAATGCGCACGCCGATCGCACATTACGTGGTCAGGTAAATTCCCTTTTTTCTGACCCCATCAAAAGCCATTCCTTTTTAATCAGTCTGCCTCTGTTCTGGCCCGACAATTTCACATTCCTGTTGATCATGCACATTCTATTGTTCGTTCCTGTCCCCATTGTGCCGCTGCTGCCCCCACCTTTTCTTATGCTGTTAACCCCAGAGGTACAGCAGCGAATCAGCTGTGGCAAATGGATGTCACTCACGTGCCACAATTCCGCCCCTATTTGTTTTTACATGTTCCCATTGATACCTATTCGGGATTCCGCTGGGCGACCCCACAGCGTGGGGAAGCCACTCCCAAAGTTATTCACCACTTGCTAGCCTGTTTTGCTGTTATGGGTCGCCAGAGCCAGATAAAAACGGATAATGCCCCAGCCTATTGTTCCACAGCCCTCTCCACCTTTTGTGCCCAATGGGACGTCCGTCTCAAACACGGGATCCCTTATAATTCCACAGGCCAAGCTATTGTTGAATGTGCAAATCGCACGCTAAAAACCTTGCTTGACAAACAATTAAAAAAAGGGGAGCTGCGTCTCTGAACCTTAGGAGACATTCAGCAACAATTGCATGTCCTTTTGTTTACTTTAAATAATTTAACACTGAATACTAATCAGCAGACCCCCGCGGATCGGCATTTTCATAAGTCTGAGGTACTGGAAAGACCGCGTGTCTATTACCGTCAGCTGCCCAATCCGCAATGGTTGGGCCCAGTACCTTTAATTACTGGGGGTCGGGGATATGCTGCTGTGTATCTCCCTGCAGGACCGTTGTGGGTTCTGGCCTAGTGTGTGCGACCGGCACTGAAACAGCATGGCATGGTACCAGGGGCTGTCGAACCCCATACCGCAGTTTCAGCTGACCTTGGAGGAGAACACGGTGCCTCCGAGGTCGACAATGGCGGGACAGAGATGGAGGAGACGTAGCGTCCTAAGCCAGCCCGTGACATGGGAAGCAGTGAAAGCATTGGTCGCCGCAGCTCAACGAAGACTGGCAGCAAACCAACAGCCAGAGACTCCTGAGATTCTGTTTGTGGCCATTCTCGCCCAAATCACTGCTAATTCTGTATTGATTGTGTGCCTTATGTGCCTGCTATTTCCTGTCGGGGTTGACTCGGGAGCGCCTCCTCTGTTACGGGCCCAAATGACATATAACCTATGGGAAAGATTGGCTTTAATAGTAAATGTTACCCACTTTTGTTTATCTGATTTTGTAGCAGCTGAAGAATTGTTAGGTATGTGCCTTATTCCAGTATGTCATCACCCTGAGGAAATAGGGAATGAGATGATGCTCGCTGCTTACACGAACCTCTCTTCCCAGTACTCTAGCATGGCTAATTGGGGCCTGGCCAATTACACTTTACCTTCTTGGGCTTATTTTTTGCTGTTGCTGTGTGCAATGTATTTCCTTTTTGTTAAGGCTTTGTCGAGACCCGCCCTGGTAGGCTCCACGAGTTATGACTTTGTTTGTCTGGGAGTTAATTGGTTTGCAAAAGCAAATTGATGGCTACCATAAGATGGCCGAGCACAAATAAAAAAGGAGGGGATGTAGCATTCATACAAGGTTCATGCACTTGGCAACATTCAGAGCACACCCGGAGTGTTGTGTAGGAGCAGTGCACACATGGCTCCTCTCAAGGGCATGAGCCTTGGAATCTTGCCCAGATGAAATGAACAGGAGCAGCCCGTTGGCAGACCAGCCTGCTTGCTTGCTTAAAGCTTTGTGCTGTCTTGTATTTGAACCGCAACATGAGTCAGTTAAAACTAGGGTTACACTGAGAGCATATTTTATTAAGTAACTCCTATAAAAACATTCAACCTTTCTAAAAATTAACTGACTGACTTGAATATTTTATTTCAGGATGTGACGGGACAATGTTGCTCAGCCCTGCAGGTTTGACTCCCAGGAGCTGGAAGCAAAACAACCCCTGCTGATTTGCTAGGAGGTTTGTATTCTAAGAGAACTTTCCACAAATGAAGGATACTGGAAAAAGAGATCAGCAAGATGCAAACAAGCTTAAACCTTTTGTGAATGCTCTATGCGTTTTTGGAGAAAACGGCCTCAAAACCCAAGTTATTGAAGGAATGAGCAAGTTACACATCAGTCTTTGGCGCAGATCTAATTGTATCAATACTGGAAAGAACTCACCATTATGAATTGTGGGTACTATTGTGGCTGCCAAGTATTCAGTGTCTGACTGAATTTAACCAATACAGTTGCCTGCTTTCTCACATCCAAGGAAGCCTGACCAAGTGTCACAGCTCCAGTCGAGTGCCCACTCTTGGCTACTTGCCAACCTCCCATGAGGGGATCTAGACATTAAATCCTTGTGTGTTTTAAGTGTGAATATAGCCTATGCCCTGTCCTTATCTTGGAGTGTCTAGGCACTCACTCAGGGTGCAGATCCTCTATCTAGCACCTGTTCCCGAGAGCTACAGCCACACAGCCCACTGCCCAACCACTAGAATCAATCCTGAGAAACTCCCCCTCTGCCCTGAATTAAACACACCTTCTCCCAGAAAGAGCTTCACCCACTTGGATGTTCTGAGCCCACTATTTACCACTTCAAGGGGCATGTGAATAATGTAACACAGAACACACATTCAGACGTTGCATAGGATTCTAAAATCATCTGAGCTGGGCACTGTATAAAAATGTAAGAGTGATGATCCCAAAAGGGCTTCCAATCTGTTTCCCTCTTGTCCTTTGGTTGAAATCTTGGTCCCACTGAAGTCAATGGCAAAACTCCCATTTCATGTCAACTGGGTGAGGATTTCATACTTTATATTTTCCTTGCCTTCTTAGACTCTTCATTAGAGCTAGGACTGTCTCTTACTGTTTGTTAAATTGAAGCCCTGATCTTGCTTGTGAGACCTCTACATAGTCCCCAATACAAATACAGTACGTGGGTTTCTGTTTGAGTAAAGGTATCAGAGTCTGTCCCTATATGTTTAATAATAGCAATAAACAAAAATACCTTTCAATCTTTAGAAATACTGTCAGTTTCAGGTAGATTTCTTAATTTATTCATTGATCAGATGACAAGCAGGGCAATAAAGCACATTTTCTGCAACTGTCAATAAATATACTGTAATAAATATTCCAAAGACATTCAAAATACAAGTTAGTGGTAAGACCACAAGATGATATCAGTCAACTGTCTCCTTTTGCTTCATCTATCCATATAATACCTTTAAAAAAAAAAAACTTCACCAAACAGAATGCTGTGTAAGATAAAGGACTTAGAGCCTCATTGATTTATTTATTATATGAAGTCTGTTGGTCTCACAGCTGAAGCTCACCAGAGTCCTTCTCATATACCAAGAGCAGAGGTTCTCAGACTGGGGTGTGCAGAATGTATTTGGGGGGCATGAGGGGCTTTAAGAAAAAAACCGTACTGCACACATTTTATGTACAGTATTGAGTAACTATCAAAGCTGATTCCTCCAGACATACCAGGTCCTCACAGGACGCTGTGCATTTGACTCTAGATGGTGCTGTGTGTGTTTTGATGGATTTTTGTTAAGCTTCCATAGCATTGCACAACCCATTGCCATCTGTATGTTACTGCATTTGCTATGAGGCGATGTGCACATGTAATTGTAAGCATTAACCACAATCGCAATTCTGCTTTTGCTCTTACGACAATGGATCATTGGCTCTGTCTGAAGCAATGCCTTATCTGTTTTTAATATTTAGTGAGAGTTGCATGTTGATTTTTTCTATCAATATATGTACTTGTTTGGTGGGGAGACATGAACAACTACATACACAAAGAAGGGGCATGCAACCAAATAATTTTGAGAACCATTGATCTAGAGGATAACTATTTCTTCAAGTGGTGATAATAAAATAGAATATGTCCAGCATTAAACTAGCCAGTCATACACTATAGTCACCTACTCACTTCCTCATTGCTGATGATAAGATTGCAAATCACTTAGACAGTAGAATGTGTAATTCAAGATGTCAAATGTCTTTTCATTCCCTAATATCAACCCATGGCAAAAAACTTGTCAAAGTTTTCAAACACCTCATAGAATCATAGAATCATAGAATCATAGAATATCAGGGTTGGAAGGGACCCCAGAAGGTCATCTAGTCCAACCCCCTGCTCAAAGCAGGACCAATTCCCAGTTAAATCATCCCAGCCAGGGCTTTGTCAAGCCTGACCTTAAAAACCTCTAAGGAAGGAGATTCTACCACCTCCCTAGGTAACGCATTCCAGTGTTTCACCACCCTCTTAGTGAAAAAGTTTTTCCTAATATCCAATCTAAACCTCCCCCACTGCAACTTGAGACCATTACTCCTCGTTCTGTCATCTGCTACCATTGAGAACAGTCTAGAGCCATCCTCTTTGGAACCCCCTTTCAAGTAGTTGAAAGCAGCTATCAAATCCCCCCTCATTCTTCTCTTCTGCAGGCTAAACAATCCCAGCTTCCTCAGCCTCTCCTCATAACTCATGTGTTCCAGTCCCCTAATCATTTTTGTTGCCCTTCGCTGGACTCTCTCCAATTTATCCACATCCTTCTTGAAGTGTGGGCCCAAAACTGGACACAGTACTCCAGATGAGGCCTCACCAATGTCGAATAGAGGGGAACGATCACGTCCCTCGATCTGCTCGCTATGCCCCTACTTATACATCCCAAAATGCCATTGGCCTTCTTGGCAACAAGGGCACACTGCTGACTCATATCCAGCTTCTCGTCCACTGTCACCCCTAGGTCCTTTTCTGCAGAACTGCTGCCTAGCCATTCGGTCCCTAGTCTGTAGCTGTGCATTGGGTTCTTCCGTCCTAAGTGCAGGACCCTGCACTTATCCTTATTGAACCTCATCAGATTCCTTTTGGCCCAATCTTCCAATTGGTCTAGGTCCTTCTGTATCCTATCCCTCCCCTCCAGCGTATCTACCACTCCTCCCAGTTTAGTATCATCCGCAAATTTGCTGAGAGTGCAATCCACACCATCCTCCAGATCATTTATGAAGATATTGAATAAAACCGGCCCCAGGACCGACCCCTGGGGCACTCCACTTGATACCGGCTGCCAACTAGACATGGAGCCATTGATCACTACCCGTTGAGCCCGACAATTTAGCCAGCTTTCTACCCACCTTATAGTGCATTCATCCGGCCCATACTTCCTTAACTTGCTGACAAGAATACTATGGGAGACCGTGTCAAAAGCTTTGCTAAAGTCAAGAAACAATACATCCACTGCTTTCCCTTCATCCACAGAACCAGTAATCTCATCATAAAAGGCGATTAGATTAGTCAGGCATGACCTTCCCTTGGTGAATCCATGCTGGCTGTTCCTGATCACTTTCCTCTCATGCAAGTGCTTCAGGATTGATTCTTTGAGGACCTGCTCCATGATTTTTCCAGGGACTGAGGTGAGGCTGACTGGCCTGTAGTTCCCAGGATCTTCCTTCTTCCCTTTTTTAAAGATTGGCACTACATTAGCCTTTTTCCAGTCATCCGGGACTTCCCCGGTTCGCCACGAGTTTTCAAAGATAATGGCCAGTGGCTCTGCAATCACAGCCGCCAATTCCTTCAGCACTCTCGGATGCAACTCGTCCGGCCCCATGGACTTGTGCACGTCCAGCTTTTCTAAATAGTCCCTAACCGCCTCTATCTCCACAGAGGGCTGGCCATCTCTTCCGCATTTTGTGATGCCCAGCGCAGCAGTCTGGGAGCTGACCTTGTTAGTGAAAACAGAGGCAAAAAAAGCATTGAGTACATTAGCTTTTTCCACATCCTCTGTCACTAGGTTGCCTCCCTCATTCAGTAAGGGGCCCACACATTCCTTGGCTTTCTTCTTGTTGCCAACATACCTGAAGAAACCCTTCTTGTTACTCTTGACATCTCTGGCTAGCTGCAGCTCCAGGTGCGATTTGGCCCTCCTGATAACATTCCTACATGCCCGAGCAATATTTTTATACTCTTCCCTGGTCATATGTCCAACCTTCAACTTCTTGTAAGCTTCTTTTTTATGTTTAAGATCCGCTAGGATTTCACCATTAAGCCAAGTTGGTCGCCTGCCATATTTACTATTCTTTCGACTCATCGGGATGGTTTGTCCCTGTAACCTCAACAGGGATTCCTTGAAATACAGCCAGCTCTCCTGGACTCCTTTCCCCTTCAAGTTAGTCCCCCAGGGGATCCTGGCCATCCATTCCCTGAGGGAGTCGAAGTCTGCTTTCCTGAAGTCCAGGGTCCGTATCCTGCTGCTTACCTTTGTTCCCTGCGTCAGGATCCTGAACTCAACCAACTCATGGTCACTGCCTCCCAGATTCCCATCCACTTTTGCTTCCCCCACTAATTCTACCCGGTTTGTGAGCAGCAGGTCAAGAAAAGCGCCCCCCCTAGTTGGCTCCTCTAGCACTTGCGCCAGGAAATTGTCCCCTACGCTTTCCAAAAACTTCCTGGATTGTCTATGCACTGCTGTATTGCTCTCCCAGCAGATATCAGGAAAATTAAAGTCACCCATGAGAATCAGGGCATGCGATCTAGTAGCTTCCGTGAGCTGCCGGAAGAAAGCCTCATCCACCTCATCCCCCTGGTCCGGTGGTCTATAGCAGACTCCCACCACTACATCACTCTTGTTGCACACACTTCTAAACTTAATCCAGAGACACTCAGGTTTTTCTGCAGTTTCGTACCGGAGCTCTGAGCAGTCATACTGCTCCCTTACATACAGTGCTACTCCCCCACCTTTTCTGCCCTGCCTGTCCTTCCTGAACAGTTTATAACCATCCATGACAGTACTCCAGTCATATGAGTTATCCCACCAAGTCTCTGTTATTCCGATCATGTCATAGTTCCTTGACATCACCAGGACCTCCAGTTCTCCCTGCTTGTTTCCAAGGCTTTGTGCATTTGTATATAAGCACTTGAGATAACCTGTTGATCGCCCCTCATTGCCAGTATGAGGCAGGAGCCCTCCCCTCACAGACATTCCTGCCTGTGCTTCCTCCCGGTATCCCGCTTTCCCACTTACCTCAGGGCTTTGGTCTCCTTCCCCCGGTGAACCTAGTTTAAAGCCCTCCTCACTAGGTTAGCCAGCCTGCTGGCAAAGATGCTCTTCCCTCTCAGGACCACTCATGACTAGGTGATTCAGTTTGGGTGACTATAGTTCCAGTATGCCTTGTGGTGATGCCTAGGTACCACAAGCTAAACTGATTAACCAATTTGAGATGTATTCGCTGACCTGTCTTTGTGAATTTTATCTGCAACTTCAGAAAACTTTGTCAAAAGTGTGAGCAATAGAATATAAAATTGATACTGCTATTAGCAATACATGATGGATCTGACACACAAACAAGAAAATCTTTCACAGAGTATACTGAATCCTCTGATCTAAAAGTATCAGTCTGCTGGGGCTATCTACAAGTATGTTAAGGGGGATATTACATTGACTCAGGTATGGATATATTCAAATTAATTAACAATTGGAAAAGACATAGGTAATCCTAGAATTACTTCTTATCTAATGTTTAGGCAAACAATGTTTATACAGGGACTTCCACCCAGGGAGTAATTCATGTTCACAGTTCTCTACCCCCTCCTCCCCCCCACCCCCTGAGAAAGTGTCAGAATCCATATTTCTGGGATTCAAGAGGGGAAAATAGCACCTTCTGAACATTGCTACTGTCACTCACCATACTATAACACGGCAACTAGCACTGACCAGCTGGTTTTCTTGGTGTTCATCCTTTAGTTAATTTTGTTGATGAAGGTGTGGCAGATATTGCAACCACATGCAGTATCTGTGGGAGAGCATATTGTATTAAGTTTATGAATGGTTTAAGTACCATTGGTGGCCAGGAATTATATGGAACACCGGGAAAGGGGAAAAATTGCCACAGCTCCTCCAGGTACCAGAAACAGTGTGGGGTGATGAAGGTTAGTTCCTGGAGCTGTAAACAATTCTGTCAGGTGGTTTCCATGTACTGGTTCAAACTGGACAAAGACAAAGAAAGAGTTTTGGTATAAATAGGCAGTTTTGTTGCAGCCATGTTGGTCCCGGGATATTAGAGAGACAAGGTGAGTGAGGTAATATCTTCTTTGTACCAACTTCTTTAGCAGAAAGAGACAAGCTTTCAAGTTTACACAGAGACCTGAAGAAGAGCTCTGTGTAAGCTCAAAAGCTTGTCTCTTTCACCAACAGAAGATGGTCCAGTACCAGATATTACCTCACCCATCCTGAGTTTAAACCAAGACAGGGCCTTTTTTTTTGTTCAGAAAATGAACAGGAACTTTTGTCCAGTGGAGGAGCCAACTCATGTGAAAGGGTTGGAAGACTTTGGCTTACTAGGGTCCCATAAGATTGATGGGTGACCTCTGGTAAGCCCTTAGCATGCATATAGGGACTTTTATTGGTTTTAAGTTTTCTCTGTAACACTTTTGCCCTAAGAATCATAGAATATCAGGGTTGGAAGGGACCTCAGGAGGTCATCTAGTCCAACCCCCTGTTCAAAAGCAGGACCCATACCCAATTAAATCATCCCAGCCAGGGCTTTGTCAAGCCTGACCTTAAAAACTTCTAAGGAAGGAGATTCCACCACCTCCCTAGGCAACGCATTCCAGTGTTTCACCACCCTCCTAGTGAAAAAGCTTTTCCTAATATCCAACCTAAACCTCCCCCAATGCAACTTGAGACCATTACTCCTTGTCCTGTCCTCTTCCACCACTGAGAATAGTCTAGAACCATCCTCTCTGGAACTACCTCTCAGGTAGTTGAAAGCAGCTATCAAATCCCCCCTCATTCTTCTCTTCTGCAGACTAAACAATCCCAGTTCCCTCAGCCTCTCCTCATAACTCATGTGTTCCAGACCCCTAATCATTTTTGTTGCCCTTCGCTGGACTCTCTCCAATTTATCCACATCCTTCTTGTAGTGTGGGGCCCAAAACTGGACACAGTACTCCAGATGAGGCCTCACCAATGTCGAATAGAGGGGGACGATCACGTCCCTCGATCTGCTCGCTATGCCCCTACTTATACATCCCAAAATGCCATTGGCCTTCTTGGCAACAAGGGCACACTGCTGGCTCATATCCAGCTTCTCGTCCACTGTCACCCCTAGGTCCTTTTCTGCAGAACTGCTGCCTAGCCATTCGGTCCCTAGTCTGTAGCTGTGCATTGGGTTAGGACCCTGCACTTATCCTTATTGAACCTCATCAGATTTCTTTTGGCCCAATCCTCCAATTTGTCTAGGTCCCTCTGTATCCTATCCCTCCCCTCCAGCGTATCTACCACTCCTCCCAGTTTAGTATCATCCGCAAATTTGCTGAGAGTGCAATCCACACCATCCTCCAGATCATTTATGAAGATATTGAACAAAACCGGCCCCAGGACCGACCCCTGGGGCACTCCACTTGACACCGGCTGCCAACTAGACATGGAGCCATTGATCACTACCCATTGAGCCCGACAATCTAGCCAACTTTCTACCCACCTTATAGTGCATTCATCCAGCCCATACTTCCTTAACTTGCTGACAAGAATACTGTGGGAGACCGCGTCAAAAGCTTTGCTAAAGTCAAGATACAATACATCCACTGCTTTCCCTTCATCCACAGAACCAGTAATCTCATCATAGAAGGCGATTAGATTAGTCAGGCATGACCTTCCCTTGGTGAATCCACGCTGACTGTTCCTGATCACTTTCCTCTCATGTAAGTGCTTCAGGATTGATTCTTTGAGGACCTGCTCCATGATTTTTCCGGGGACTGAAGTGAGGCTCACTGGCCTGTAGTTCCCAGGATCCTCCTTCTTCCCTTTTTTAAAGATTGGCACTACATTAGCCTTTTTCCAGTCATCCAGGACTTCCCCGGTTCGCCACGAGTTTTCAAAGATAATGGCCAATGTCTCTGCAATCACAGCTGCCAGTTCCTTTAGCACTCTCGGATGCAACTTGTCCGGCCCCATGGACTTGTGCACGTCCAGTTTTTCTAAATAGTCCCTAACCACCTCTTTCTCCACAGAGGGCTGGCCATCTATTCCCCATGTTGTGATGCCCAGCACAGCAGTCTGGGAGCTGACCTTGTTCGTGAAGACAGAGGCAAAAAAAGCATTGAGTGCATTAGCTTTTTCCACATCCTCTGTCACTAGGTTGCCTCCCTCATTCATTAAGGGGCCCACACTTTCCTTGGCTTTCTTCTTGTTGCCAACATACCTGAAGAAACCCTTCTTGTTACTCTTAACATCTCTCGCTAGCTGCAGAATAAATGTGTTTTGCTTTGTGAAAGCTTGTTGGTAACTAGTATATACTGTTGTAGCTCTTGGGAAAAAAGTCAACCATAGGGTTTGGAATCTGGTCTGATTTTGTGGGAAAAATCATAGTGAGGTGCAGAGGGACTGCAAGACTAACCCCCTGGTCTGGAGGGAGTGAGGTGCAGTCTCTGCCCAAGAGAGGTGGTGACTGGGAAGCCTGAAATCTTACAGTTTGTACCCCCTGAGGAAGAGAAGGAGGGAGGTCAAATGTACAGTTAACCCTTAAACTGTGATAGCATGCATGACAAAGTTAAATAGTAATGATGATTGTGGCAACTGTAGTATTTGTAGAGTAAGGTAGAACAGCAAGGTGAGAATTAGTTTTGTCTATATGAGAAAAATTGCATAGGGTTAATTAAATCCATTTTTTCTATATAATTAATCTGGGGCAACCTACCTGGCCCTATGGTGGATGTATTTAAACCATTTTAACTCCTGCTGAATTTGGTTGAGTTTGTATGTGCATCTAAGTAGAGTCATCGGACTACTTTGACTAGATGTGATTTAAAATCACTTCTGTTAATTGGTGCAACTTTTCTCATATAGGCAAGGCACAGCTTAGACACAGTTACTAGAACTGTTTGTTTAAAATAGTAGAATAAATACATTGTTAAAATTATAGAGAGTGGAGACCTCTTTTAGCATGTACTGACAATATTTATTAACTTTCTTTTCTCAATGAATATACATACTTTCCGTCTTAAGCACCTATTTTCTTTTCATCTACTCTTGAAGTTTTTACTTTAGAGAAAATAGATACATATGCCAGCTCGAGAAAACAGGATAACTTAATAATACATTTTTTGAATAATAAATGTCAGACTCCTGAGGAAATGGGTCAGGCTGGTTTTCAAAAATGTTACCCATAGGATCCATTTCTGGATTTGATATCTTTGCTTATGAGAAGCCTCAAATTCCCTTTTTCCCCCGCTAGCAATACTCTGCGGCAGTGACATCTGGTGTCTTTGTGCATCACCACATTTTCACCAATCTGTAAGTACTGAGAAATGGAATGAAAAGACCTTATTTACAGATAAGAAGATACTCACTGTTTATGATCAATAGTGTTATATCTAATGATTCAAGCAGCTCAGTTAGAACTGTAAGTCAGAGTTTATTACTAGTAAATCAATATGATGTTTCTTTGCTATGCATCTCTTTCGAGAATCTGTATAGTACAATGATTATCATTATATAATAAAGTCCAGTTTCTCTTTTGCTGTCTTCTGGGTTTGATCTTGTAAAACTGGGAATTGATTTTCCTGAAATTCAATGTTATGTTTCCACTGTATGGCAGATATGCCACTTAGCACCAGCTTTAGGTGCTAGCCCTTGAGAATGAATGCCTGCTGATGGAGAAATTGGTCAAAAATTTCAAGCTCAGCACCTTAAGGCTAAAGAACTATTTATTTTCTATGTCATGGGTGCCACACACCAGCCTACCATAAGCAAGCCTGATGCACATGTGCAATTGATTTTTGTCTACCACCCCGGGACAGAATTAACTGTGAGCAAAAGAAGAGTCTCGATTCTTATGCTGGGTTTCCACTGGGGTAAATAAACTTAACATCTCATGAGAAAGCATTAGAAACCAGAAAGCCAGCTGTTGCCCTAAAGAATGGTTGAATCTTCCTCCACTTTGATAGTGACAAAACTGTATAAAATTTCAAGCTTTTATGCTTCCAGCGATTGTTGTCAAAACTTTAGTCATTTAAACTGAAGAAGAGATGTAAGGAATCACTTTCATTTTAGTCCAGGTATTAAAGGGCTATAAGCGTTCACTAGATAGATGAGGACTGATAGCAAACCTGATTGTCTTTAGGCTATCCTGTGCCTCTGACATCTCATCAGTATCTAAACCTGTCATAAGGCATGTTTAATAAAAAGGAAAAGTATTGTCTGTTTGGACAACTTGCTTGTTTCATTAAGATATGGTCACTGTCTTCCAACAGAGATAAGAGATTCTATCGCTGTTATCTTAGTTTTTTCTCTTACTTGCCAAGATACCAGCTCCTTCATGACACTGCCTTTATGGGGATAATATTAAACAAATCACGCACTCACCATGTGTGTCATCTAGATATAGTCTTTCCAAATGTTTGTGTTTTTAGGCAAGTCCAAGAGGAAAGCATGCTTGTTTTTCCAATAGCTATTTTGTGCATATGATTGGTGCCGCTTATTTTTGGAGTCCAAGAAAAACACAAAGAAGTTGCCCTCTCTCTGAATTCCTTTGAGATTTTTTGAGACACCTGGGCATTTGTTTTTCTTTGTAAGTGCTAAGGAAAAGCCACAGGCTGTCCTTAAACTGTGGATAAAAATGATAGCTACTTCTGAGATAACAAAAGTTTTTAAAGGTGATGTATTATAGCGTTATATCACAATTGATACAATTAAATTAATGCTATACCTTCCACTGACATTCAACCTGTGGTCAAGCATCTTCTAGTGTTCCACAGAGGACATCCAAGTAGCCCACATACCTTGCTTCAGCCACATGCACATGAAAACTGATCCAAGAGGTAGTCCTGTCATGCTAGAAAGTTTTAAATTGTACATGTATCAGTCTTCAATCAAAACTACCTTGTGTACCCTTTTTATGCTACATGTTTGGGCTACTATGCAGGAAAATGGAGTAACAATGAGTATCTTTCTTTGTTGGGAGTAAATTCAATCATGAGCAAGTTTTCTTATGATGCAAAAACTTAATTGGAGCATCGCTGGTGAAAATCAGCATATCTGATTCTCCATGCTTTTGGCCCATTACTGCAGGCCAAATTACTATCTTCAATGCTGGGCCTATACTTCGTAATCAGTTAATTCAGCAACAGTAACTTGCTAAGAGTGGGAGTGTGCCAGAGTGGGAAATACTTACAAATAGATCTATTAGTCATCTACAGTTACTGTGTAGGGTGACAGGTGTCCAGTTTTCAACTGGAACAAACAGTTGAAAAGGGACCCTGGCACCTCTGGTCAGCACCGCCAACCGGGCCATTAAAAGTCCAGTCAGCGGTGCTGCGGAGCTAAGGCAAGCTAGTCCCTACCTGTCCTGGCTCTGCACTGTGCCCCAGAAGTGGTCAGCAGGTCTGGCTCCTAGGCAGAGGGGCCACAAGGCTACTTGCACTGCTCGCACCCCAAACAACAGCTCTGCACTCCCATTGGCCACTGACCACGGCCAATGGGAGCTGCGGGGGAGGTGCCTGCAGGTGAGAGCAGTGCGCAGAGCCACCTGCCAGACCTCCAGGGTGCAGCGCGGAGTCAGGACAGGCAGGAAGCATGCCTTAGACCACCGCTGCACCACTGACTGGGAGCTGCCTGAGCCCCAACCCCTTGCCCCAGGTCTGAGCCACCCACCAAACCCAGAGCCACTTCATGCATCCCAAACCCCTCATCCCCAGCCCCACCCCAGAGACCGCACCCCCAGCCAGAGCCCTCACACCCTCCAGCACCCGAAACTCCTACCCCAACCCAGAGCCCCCTCCTGCACCCTGAACCCCTCATTTGTGGCCCTGCCCCGGAGCCCACACCCCCATTTAGATCCCTCATCCTGTCCCGCACACCAACCCTCTGCCCAAGCCCAGTGTAAGTGAGTGAGGGTGGAGGAGAGTGAACCACCAAGGTAGGGGGAATGTAGTGAGCCGGGAGCAGGGCCTCGGGGAATGGGCGGGGCTAGGGATTCAGTTTTGTGTGATTAGAAAGTTGACAATGCAATAACTGTGCTCCACATTTTACCAACATATCTTTTTCATGTTTACTCTGCTTTTTGGTCAGGTAATTTTTAGCTTGAGTTATAACAACTCTGAAACACTTTATACTGGTAACTTTTGTGCAGTGTCTTCTTTTAAGAATATTATTGTTAAAGATGTTCTCCAAGAAAGTAATAAATCACATATTATGGTGAAATGTCATATATTTATACATTTATCATCCTCATTATTCAACATGAGTGCACTCTCTCAACTTCCAGCACATGGAGTTTATACCTGTATTCCCAATTTCACAAGTCACAAAATAAGTCAGAGCCTAGCAGTTTGATAATTTCCGTAAACGAAACAAATTATTCCAGATTCCTGTTTGCTCATTGCTTCTCAAATGGGAAAAAATCAACTAATGCCTAGCATCATCTTTATAGAAAGCCAGCATGTAGTAATCATTACCCAAGAGATGAACTGCTCTTCATCACCCAGATATTTTTTCTTCGGATTTTTAAACCAGAGTCCCTCAGCATGTGGCTATTCACATTTCAACTTGAGGATCAATGTTGCTGGGAGAGCTATGGAAATCTTGCTGCTAGATCCTGCCTAATCTCATTTTTTCATTGTTAATCAGTGTCTCGGTGGTGTAATATATGACACATGAAAAGAAATTGGGCACTACTATGAAATCCTCATATGTCACAGTACTTTATATATTTTCAAAATGTCAGTTTAGTTTTCATTTGCATTCTTTTGTCTTTGTATACATACCTCTACCATAAAATTAATAAATTCTAAGGGTTAACACGGACAGTCCAATCTGCAATCGGTGTATCAGCCAACTGTAGATAAACTAAAGAAGATGGAATTTGATTTCTATTTCTTTTTCATATATATCTTTTTTAATATTGTATCACACATACATACACAGAGAAAGAGAGAGAGAGAGAGATTGAACACCACAACTGCTAAAATGTTCCTCATTTATCCAGAATGTTTGGTGGGTGGGTGATCTCTAAGCATTCATCGCTATTTTTTTTTTCATGTACTAACTAGGAACTGCACATATGAATACTTTAATCAGTTTTGATTTGAATTTCTCTCAATTAGAAATAAATTTGTTTCTGTGTCTTTGTGTCATGATTCCTCAGTCATTCATCTTAAGCAATCTAATGTTTCAATAAGTTAAATGTGAATTTCAAATGCAGAGTGCATCAAATAATTATTTTGTATGCATCTAATAGTCTAGCAGCGGTCATAAAAATCCTAATTTAAAAAAAATATTTTCATAGGTTTCCTTCCCCCTGTACTCTGATCATAAGCATAACAATTTTTTATTAGCAATGGGCTGAACCAATTTAGACAAATGTGGATACTTTCCTGTTTTGACAATCTGTCCAGGCATAGGTAGGGAAAGTATTTTATAAACTGTGAACTTTCACATGTTGTTTAGAGCTGTACAAAATGTTTACACTTCAAAACATTCAAAGCCAGGTCAATGCACCAGACTTCAGGTTTAAGTACAAACTTAAGACATAATGGTGTCAAGGACCATATAAGTATATAGAGTACATTAGACAGACCATGCATGTTCATCAAAAATTTGAAAGAAAATTTAGGGACTAACATTGGACTAATCTGGGCTGATACATGGTTTTGCACTGAAAACCTGGGAAACTTGTGGTTCTGTGATTAATTCAAGTCCACAAAAATCAAAGCAAAATTTGGTGGGTGCAAACCCATATTTATTGAAACTAACTAAATGGTTTCATGAGCCCGTATGAAGTAAAACTAATGAGTTCACAGTGCTCTGGTTCTATCATTACACTGAATATACAAAACAACCAATGGAATTTAATCAGGGTTTTCCTTTTCCCTCCAAGCCAATTTACAGATCACATGATCTCTCCATGAGAGAAAGCCTCATGGAAAAGTCCTGTAGAGTTTAATAGAGAACAATATTCCTGCTTCAGAATACTACAAAATGACATTTTCCACAGATTATTTGAACCAGCACTTGGGAAGGATGAAGCCAACAAAGTTCTAATGGAATTGGATAGTTCTTTAAAATCAATGTGTACAGAATGCTATCAAATTATAGCTCACCTTAAGTGATCACTCTTGTTACAGTGTGTATGGTAACACCCATCGTTTCATGTTCTCTATGTGTATAAATCTCCCCACTGTATTTTCCACTGAATGCATCCGATGAAGTGAGCTCAAGAAAGCTTAGGAAAGCTTAGCTCAGGAAAGCTGTAGCTCAAATAAATTTGTTAGTCTCTAAGATGCCACAAGTACTCCTTTTCTTTTTGCAAATACAGACTAACATGGCTGCTACTCTGAAATCTTTAGAGGTATGTTGTCTTCATCCTTCTCACGTGCTTTCTATAAAGAAAGGGAGCAATCTATAGTCTTTTCTAAATACAAATTACTGTCTGGAACTCACCAGGGGAAAAACAGAAAAGACTAAGCAATGGTGGCTGTTCACCAAATAGGGTGGTACAAATTGCCATGAGACCCGGTGTTTATCTGGTGGAATGTAATGGAAGTAGGTAGGGGACAGAATAGTTTTCTAGATGAGAATGGGTTATTTTAATGTTCTGTGATTTGTATAGTTATATTCTGACTAGAGATACCAGGGGCATATCCTGGGTTGCTGCTGCAAGTTTATATAGTTGGATCATCAGATTACTCCTGAGAAGTTTAAGAGAATCATGTATTTTAAACCCAGCCTCTCTCACAATTTGAACCTGTGTTTTACTTTTTTTTAGTCCCCTCTATCCAACACACACACCTTTCACGAAGCTTAAATTTATTCCCTTTCTGTTTTTAACTTAGTACATATAAATCCAGTAGAACATTGACAGATGAAAAAGAGGATTTCCCAGGCTCAGCACACGGAGCCTGAATTTATTATTGAATTTGTTATTTATTATTGAAAACATATTATCAAATTGAATGAGCAGAGTACATAAGTAAGAGTCACATAGGGGAAGCTATAAGTCATGTTCTGACAGGTTACATGTGTTTAATGCAGCTATTTACTTTTTTATTCATGAGAAAGGAGTAGATTCTACATTAATTGTCAACTCCTTTGGTGGCCTTGGCTACCTCTGAAATGTATGGCTTCTTCTTAAAACACACTTACCAATATGTGCCTGTTTAAAATGGACTAAAATGGATCACAGCTTGTCAAACTTCATTACAGAGTAATATTGTATTTTATATTGAGGCAGTTTGAGAGATTCTTACTACGTTTACATTATTTACTATTTATTATTATTATTAGGAAAAAAGAATGAGGAAATTGAAGCAGCGAGAGGTACCTAATAGCCATGTGCTTTATAGCAATGAATGCTAGTATAACAGCTGGATTGTGGGGTAATCACCACAATAACCTTCTGCCACTTTTTGTCCCTAACTGTAGAGGGGTAGCAAGGGATAAACACTAAAGGCTTGTCTACACTTACCGTGGGATCAACAAACGGCGATCAATGCATTGGCAGTCAATTTAGCGGGTCTATTGAAGACCCACTAAATCGACCGTAGATCACTCTCCCATCAACTCTTGTACTCCACCATATCAAGAAGAGTAGGGGGAGTTGACGGGAGAACGTCTCCTGTCAACATTGCGTAGTGTGGACCCCGCAGTAAGTGGATCTAAGATGCGCCGATTCGAGTTACACTATTCATGTAACTCAAATTGCGTAGCTTAGCTTGAATTTCCCCTGTAGTGTAGACAAGGCCTAATATTAATTTAGCTTTGGAAGTGTAGCAGTCTACTTCCTAAAAATGTGTCCGTCAGCTGTTCACCACTGAGCTTAAAACTGGCACAAATTTCTATTCAAAAGAATGGAGACCTTCCTTCAGAGAGACAGAAAGTGTTTGTGTACATCTTCTTGCAACAGCTTTTAAATTTTGTTTCAATCCATTTATATGCTTAGTTCATATTCAGGGCTAGACTTTCACTAGCTATTATGCAGGTGAAGGATGACACTGGAATTCAGGGCCCAGTTTCTTCCTTTGCCCAGGCCTGCCAGGCACAGCAGGGGAAGCAGCCTGACCATGTTGTGGGGGTACCTTGTATCCTTCCATGAATACAGGTTTGCTCAGGGAAGGACTGTGTTCCATTTGTGGGTGCTGTGGCTCTAAAATGCTTTTAATATAAGATTATACCTTGCATGCACAATTAAGCCATCAACCTTTCCTGATTTAAAAAAATCCCTGTCATGGATACATGGGCAAACTATGCCTTGGGCCCCTTTTAGTCCCCCTGTCAAGTGCCTTTGTGAAATGACAGTCCTAGCTTTCCACACCTCCATTTGAGTGGAACCACACAGTCCAACCGCTCAGACTGGATCTTGTTGAAATGGATCTTTGGTGGCCCACAGCTGGGCAGATTTTTACTGGTACCAGTGAAAATTCTGATTCAATTTGCTCAACGCACAGCAGTTTATTTGAGAAAGACTCACACAAGCAGTAAAAGGTTATATAATAAGTCTCCCTAATAAGCCTCAATTCCCTAAGCATAAACCCTCAGTAACTATGTTGGCTTTACATAGTATCCTGATTGGCAAACAAAGCAGGTATAGCTACCAGTCCTAGATGAAGACTTCTCTTCTTCTCTTCTCCTCTCAAGTACTTGGTCTGTTAAATGTCCCCCAGGGCAGGGTCTTGGTTACCCATAGGCCCTCTGGTTCAAAAGTTGTAGAGAAGTCCCTCATAGCAGGGCCTTGGCTACCCTGAGACCCTCTGTCTTACAGCATCACAGACATCTTCAGATGTTAATTGGGCAATTAACTAACTAATTTACTCTTTTTAGCATTTATGCCTCTTGTTCTCAAAGGAGTCACATATCCCAGAAATATGCCCTGTGGGTGTTTCTTTACTGTTTTTTCTAATTAATATTTTAGAAGGGACTGCAAAACAGAGACCAAAAGATCAGTCAATGTTTACCCTCTCATCAATCATTCACTTGAGCTCTCAGCATGATGCCATCCCAAAGGGTTATTTTGACCAGGGTCAGCTTGTGTCAAGCTCACTGATCACTTGTTTTTGCATTTTCTTTACTTGGTGAGCTGGCCAATGCCTGGTATATTCCAAAGTTCTATGTTGAAACATACACACAGGTTAGTATATTGGCTTGTTTGTCAGCCTGAGATAGAATTTTGCATTTGACTTTTTGATACTCTTATATCTTATATTAATATGTGTAAACAAAGGACAAAGACATTGCATGTTATATCTGCCCACAAACAGATGGGCTGAAAAGAGATGGAGCTAAAGTGTTACTAGGTATGGTCGGAGTGTAATATATGACCGTATGCCTGGCTCGTCTCTCAAGGCGAGGTCAAGCAACCAGTCAGGAGAGGCAAGGGGGGATTGGAGGGAAGGCATAAAACACTAAAAGGCCAAAGAAATGCCTGCCCCTGACCGTCCCACCTCCTTTGTATCCCATCGGAGGGGTGAGGAGTGAAGTTGTGCTACAAAGACCCTAGACTCATGATCCCCCAAAATGGAACATGACCATAAGTTGTCAGTGGTGGGACGGTGCACATGCATTGCAGGTATATTTGGGCCTGCTAAGAAGGAGGAGGTGGGAATGGGGACACAGACAAGTTTTTGTGGTGTCAGAGCTGGGAAGAAGAACATGGAGAAAACACTCTGCGGCATCAGAGCTGGGAACAGAACACTGAGAAACAGACTCTGCTGGCATGTAGAGCTATGGATATGCTTGCTTGGATCTAACCCTAACAAACATCACGTTGCCTGCACTTCGGACTTCTGGTCTTCTGTGTTTTGTATGTGTGACAAGAACCAGGGGAGAAGGTGAAGGGAAAGCCCTCTAACAAAGCAGATAGTGACTAGAGGCTCTCTCAGTAAATTTCCATACCAACTGCCTGATGCTAAAAGAACCCTGCTCCCAGAATCCTCTAGCAAATTCAGACATATCAAGCCATACCAAACTCATGTTCACCACATTCATTTATAACAACCACAGTCATTCATAATAATTCAGCACCATCCCAACATATCTCTGGGCTGCTGTCTCCCCATTTCCCAATTGTGTTAATGCAACAGACCTCACTATATTTGGCACTTGTATACCATTTCACTCCAGGGACCTCTGACAAGTGAGCTGAATAAAACAAACAAATTCCAAAACAGCATCTTCAAAACAAAGTGTTATTTATTCATCTCCCCCACACACCCAAAAAAAGGTACAAAACAATAGAGCAAATGGCAAACCAACAAAAGACCTTCATGCATGGGAATTACTTACACCTTAATCTTTCCTTGCCAGCTTTTGTAGATCCCTTCAGCACAGCACAGCAATCTCCATCTCTGGCTGGGAGAAACTGACTGTCTTGCTTGCAAGATGCTCTCCCTGTCTTTAAGTAAATCCTTGCCAGCCAGTCAGCTATCTTCCCAGCCTTGGCAAAATAGCTACATAACCAGGGTTGAGGCAGGGGCGTTTTCCCTTTATGGCTATAAACATGGCTATTGTGTTTGAATATTTGTTGGAATGCTCCCTATCTAAGTTATTGTTTTAACTTCCCTGTTTGGTTCCTTTAGCAACCCATTTTGATCTAACTCCATAGCAAATCCATCATAAATACAGAGAGGCATGCACATGTTCATAACCAACAACAACAACAACCCAAACACACAAGCAACCCCCCACAAACCAAATCAGAACCAAAAAAACAGATATTTCATAACTCCTGTTCATCACACTTCCATTTATGGAGCTAGCCATCTTTAATGAAGAGCTATGTAAATTTCACTTTCTGACCATTTGATTGGTGTATCACCCACCTATACAATTGGGCTGTCTGCCTAGAAGTAATTTCTACAATAAATGTGCTACTCCCACATGCAAACAACTTGCATTCCAGCACACATCGAAAAATATTCATCACTGCATTTTTCAAATGTAAATATAATTATATTTTAGCAGTTTTCTATAACCGGTTTATGTTTCATTGGAAATATCTGAATAGTTAGGAGTGTTTTTTTTAATGTAATCGTTCAATTCTCTTTTAATTCCACCAGCACATGGATTTTCAAATAAGTAAATAAAGGCTAGGGTATAAAAGCAGAGAGAATGAGAGGGAAAGAGTGGTTTCAACTAAGAATCCAACTCACTGTTCAGTGCTCCTGAATTTAAAATTAGAAGTGTTTCACTGCACCTGAATTACTTTGGCTCAGATAAGTAATTCTAATAGATAGGCTTTACTGATAATCTTCTAACTTTAAATTTAGACTCCCTGAAATATCTGGTTCCTTCAAAGCATAATTTTGCAGGTTGAAGAAGTTGTCCTATGAAGCTCCAAAGACCACTGAGGGCAGAGACAGATTAGTGGTGTTATATAGTATATATGTATACCAGAACCTTGACACACTTATCAATGTGCAGACATTTTTACATACAAAGTTTCATTTTAAGCTGTCTACCATGTTACTGTTATTAATTGGCAGGAGGGAAAGGATGGTTACTAAGAATTAAAATATTGTACCAGTGAAGAAATACTGGAATTAGGAGAATAGCAAAAGATAGATGGATAAGAGCTGAAGAATGGAATTGAGGAATTCAGACATGAGAACAAACTACAAAGCAGAAGAAATAAAATAGATAATAAGACTGGTTTTAGGAAGGTACCTTGCTAAGCTAAACACAGAAATGATTTGCACCCTTCAGAATAGGCATCATGTCTTACATTCTGTGGGGCACCCAGTAAACTTTTAGGATATGCATAAATAAAATAAATAAAATGTTTTTCCTCCAAATGCAGTGTCTTTTTCTCATGTCTAACATTTTTAAGTGGCCAAAGGACTTAGGAGCCTAAGTCTAAGGTTTGAAAGTGGGACTTCAATGTTTAATATAGAAATTAAATATGGACAGACTTATTATATGGGTGTGTTATTCACTCAAATGAGACTTTGACTCCTAGATTTTAAAAGTTATTTAGGCACCTAAAATGCCAATAGGGCTAGTTCTATAAAAAAGATTTAGGTGCCTAAACTGTCACTTCAGGCTTCTAAGACCAAACTTTAGATCCTCAAAACCCCCACTCTGCTCTCACCTAACCCTACAGTCTCTAGATGCCAAAGTTTCCACCAGTCAAGTCCTCCTGGCACCTAAATCTCTGCCAGTGATCATGTACAAAGCCACCTCAGTCCCGACACTTCTGAGCTACTCAGCACCTAACTTCCAGGGGATCCTCAAATTTCCTCACTTATCTTCCTGGGAGCTCAATCTAATAGGCATTCTCAAAGGCCACCTAGGAGCTCACCTACCGGATCAGGGCCCATGAAACACAACCAGAGGAGGCAGTGGTAGTCCTGCTCTTCTCTTTATAGCCTACTGGTTAGAGCACTCACCCAAGATGGGAGAGACCTCGGTCCCCATTCTGCCTCGTTTGGAGCCGAGATTTGAACTTGGATCTTCCACTTCTCAGTGAGTGCCCTAACCGATAGAATGTAGGGTATGCAGGAGTGGGTCTCTTAGTTTTTCCTGTTGAAGTTGTTACACTTTGTATAAAATACTTAAATTGTTTTTGGGGCCTGGACTAGAACTTGGGTCTCCCAGACAACTATCCTAGCCACTCAAGTATAAGAGTCAACCACATTGCGTATCTCTTGCCCAAAGGTTGCCCCACCCACATTTTTCATGGAAACGCACCTAACTCCAGGAGAGGGTTCACAGCTGAGAGTTCCAAGTGGAGAGAGGCACCTGACTTCCGTTGCAAGCCAGGGCTTAGGCCACAATCCCGTCAGCATTTCCTAATTACTAGCTTTGTCAGCTCCTTGCTCAGCTCGCTGGATTTTTGTGAATTCCATTCTTTGGTGCCTACTGCTCTCCATGCATTGTATAGGGAAGCCTGGGTTCCTAACTCAGGGCTAAGGATTTCACTGGATAGTAGGGTGCATAAAGGTAGGTCTTGCAATCAGTGGCGGACTTGCCATGAAACAAACCATGCGGTGGCATGGTCCCCAATGACAGGGGACCCCAAAATGCAGGAAAAATATGAAAAATGACTGAATTTAATAAGTGTTGCAAGTTGCAAAGCGGTCCAGGCTTTCTGCATTCTGTGAACTTATTCTGCAAACTGTGCTCTAAATGTGTTTTTTTGAAGAAGCCTAGCAAAGAATTTTGCTTCACCATTTTTTCATTGTCTTGGCAACAGCATAACAGCAACTAAGGGAAATCATCATTTGCCAATCAAAGTCTGTCTGCTTGACCAATTATCAGTTGAACAAAAGCACCCTCTCCCGCACTTTGCAACAATGCCTGTGATTTGTCACTAGTTTGTAATGGTTCAAAATGACGTTTTTACATAGCCTGATAAAAACACAGGATTAACTATGTTAAACCAATTGGGTGGTCCACAGCCCGCCCGTGGCTATGCCCCTGCTCTTTCAGACATTTTTAATCTGCCTAAAATCAAGGCCAATTTTTTATCAATAATAAATCGACACTGAGTCTGGCAGTCAAAAACGCAAAAAAAACAAAGGTGAGGTAAGAAGACAAAGCTAAGCAAAAAGACAGTTTGTCATCTTATTTTAAAAAGCTTGAAGTATTGAATAGTGGACATTCATCAAAAAGTATGGGTGAGCAACATATGAATTATCTGATCACTTGCCGAGCTGTGGGGATACCATAACGACTGCAAAAGTTGAACAAAGGGATTCTGAAGTGACAATGAAACTACAAAATATTGGTACTTTGTCGAACTAAGGGAAGAAATCTACCCTGAAGACATTGCATTATGGCCAAAATCTGTTTCATTGGATATGATAGAATATTTCTTAGTAAATAAACTGAAAAATGTAGGTTACATGGAAAATTTGAGAAAAAAAGAGTATGAGGATGCAGGATGAATGCAATTTAGAGGTCTTAATGAGTCCCATTTTTTGAGGATGAAGGAAAACTGGGACAACAGAAATGAGAATTTGGTTGATTTTTTTCAGAAACCACTAAGGCAGTGTCTAGGTTCCTACCCCACTCTGAACTCTAGGGTACAGATGTGGGGACCTCCATGAAAGACCCCCTAAGCTTATTCTAACTAGCTTAGGATAAAAATTTCCCCAAGGTACAAACTGTGCCTAGGCCTTGAACAATATGCTGCCACCATCAAGCGATTTAAACAAAGACAGGGAAAGAGACCACTTGGCGATGTCTTCCCCCAAAATATCCCCCCAAGCCCTACACCCCCTTTCCTGGGGAAGGCTTGATAATAATATCCTCATCAATTGGTACAGGTGAGCACAGACCCAAACCCTTGGATCTTAAGAACAAAGAAAAGTCAATCGGGTTCTTAACAGAAGAATTTTAATTAAAGAAAAGATAAAAGAATCACCTCTGTAAAATCAGGATGGTAAATACTTTACAGGGTAATCAGATTCAAAACATAGAGAATCCCTCTAGGCAAAATCTTAAATTACAAAAAGACACAAAAACAGGAATATACATTCCCTCCAGCACAGCGAATTTTACAAGCCAAAAAACAAAAGAAAATCTAACACATTTTCTAGCTAGATTACTTACTAACTTTGCAGGAGTTGGAAGGCTTGCATTGCTGATCAGTTCCCAGCAAAAGCATCGCACAGACAGCCCAAACCCTTTGTCCCCCCCGCCTCCAGATTTGAAAGAATCTTGTCCCCTCCTTGGCCATTTTGGGTCAGGTGCCAGCGGGGTTACCGTAGCTTCTTAACCCTTTACAGGTGAAAGGATTTTGCCTCTGGCCAGGAGGGATTTTATAGCACTGTATACAGAAAGGTGGTTACCCTTCCCTTTATATTTATGGCAGGCAGTCTACTGTTATGTTTGCAAATTATTCCCTGACCATAGTAAAGGAAAACAAACATTCGTCGACAGGCACTCTAATTGGAGAAAACTTGCAAGACATATTGTTGATCATGAAACTTCCAAAGCTCATATCAATGCTATGTGTAAGTTCACTCAAAGGTGTAAATTATCTGGAAGAATTGATTCAGTGTTGTTGGTTCAGTTTGAAAAGGAGTGTGTTTACTGGAGGAGAACTGTTTACTGAGATGTGTTGTTGCCACAGTCAAACTGCTGTCTTCTTTAGGACTACCTCCAAGAGGACGTGATGAGTTAGGGGAAAAATGTTAGACTACAAAAGCAATCAAGGTACCTCACTTTATTTTCATTCACTTCCTATTACTTATAATAGAGGAGGAGGATGAAGAAAAAGAATGAAAAACAGGGTGGGGGAGGGGGAGATAAGAGAGAATGTTCTTTTTCTTGGCTTGTTCCCAAGGGATGGGCAAAAATGAAGCTGCACACAGGATTAATTAATTCTAAATTAGCCACTGCTTGCAATGCTGAGTCTAAGTCCCCTTCATGGATCTAACCCCCTAGTGGGAGTTTCAAAAGGACATCGGCACCAAAGAAAGTTGAACATTCCACTAGGCATCTATCTGCACGTTAGGTGCCTAAATACTGGTCCTAGAACACTTCTGAAAATTTTACACCATCATATTTTTTATTAATTTGTTTGCCTCTGAGGAATCGTTTCTTTGTTAATTGTGCAGAAAGAGTCATCATAGTTTATGATTAACTATTTACATTGGGGGATTGGTGATCATCTGTAGTAACATGGTGTAGTTTCTGTTCCCTGATTGGATTACCGAAGCTAACCAGGAGGAGTACATAAAGAAATCATTGGGACATTGATTCTTTGAGTAAGAAGTTGGGGGTAGGGGGAGAAAGAGAGTGAGAGAGCATCTGCAAGAGATAAACAGGTATAAGAACTGTTAGGATATTTTAAATCTTCCCTGTCCTCTTTTGAAAAAAAAAAGTTTTATTTGGTTGTGGAAAAATACCTGGATTTCTTCTTTTTAAGGTGGAGATAAAAACAGCTTCATTGGCTGTTTAGCAGTTTTTACATTCAGTTGAGTAACAAGGAACCTCATTCGCTAATACCATCACCTTATGTAGCCATGGACACTTGTTCAAAATGCATTTAAAATGCCACGGAATCTGCATGATGGCACTTTACACAAACATAAATCTGGTAGAATGCAGGAGAAATCAGGCTCAAGATCTTTTTATTTATAGCCAGTCAGCCATATGCCACTATTAATATACCTCTACTAAATGAGAATGGTTTCTTGTATCATTTAATATTATGTTTCACTCCCCCAACCCTAGCAAAGCACTCTCTTGAAGCCAGACACACTCAGCACTGCCCCCTTCAGATATCACAACAATTTCAAAATTCAAGGCTGCTCCTGTCTTTAGAACCACCCAACTGAGCTGGAGGAACAAATGAAATGTCAGTTTACTAGATAGGGTGTCTAGTTATATTTGTCTTATGTATCATTTCCACTCCATTTGTCTGACAGATATGCATAAGATGAAGTCTTAGTTAATGTAGAAGCAGAATGCATTTCTGCATATTTTCTCAGGGGTCATGGTATGTCAAAAAGGATTAGAGCTGTTAGTTAACATCTTAAGACACCCCTGCATGCTGTAGTACCCTAAGGTAAAAGAGCAAGAGATTAATTCAGTGTAAACAAATGTATGGAGGTAAAAAAGAAAGAAAGTGAGGGCACAAGAAGAAAAAGTATGATAAAGGAAAAGCAAATAATACATGGAGAAATACATCCCAAACATATTGAGGCTTGTTTGGGGAGTAGTGAGAAATATTTTGCAACCTCACACCAAAGTCAATTAGCATTCTCCTTCACAAGTGATGAACTTGGTCTCCTGTGTCATAACACTTAAAAGAAGAGGAGTTGTATGAGACCACTCCTGAGATCAATACACAGGGTTATAATGGTTGTACCGTGAGAATACATGGCACAGATCACAAACAGGATGAGACATAGTCAAATATCTAAATATGAATGGGGCAGTCTATTTTCTAGATAAAAACAGAGGGTGAAAAACTGGTCCCACTGAAGTCAATGGTAAAATGTCCAACTCTTCAGTGGGGACAGACTTTACCTTCTGAAGTGTTAGCTTCTAACTGCAGTTAATAAAGTGCTTTAATATGGTGCATAATGTATATCCAACATGGAAGGACTTAAGGTTAAGATTTTCAAAAGAGCCTAGGAAACTACTGAGCTCCACTCTGAAAATCAAGCTCCCTTGAGGCAGCGGTGATGGAAGCTCACTTTCAATGGGGGCGATGAGAGGTAAGACGAGGAGCACCAAGGGGAGCTGCTCCTGGCCCAAGCATAATCACTCTGGTTCCTATCTGCTCCCCAGCCCAATCCCAGGTGCCACCACAGCTCCTCTAGTCCCACTGGGTCCTGTTCTCACCTCCCCACCCCATGCCCACAGTTTACAGGGATTGAATTTGGTTTGGAGGGACGATGTAGGTTGCTTTGTATTTTACTGGAACTGATTTGTCCATCTCTAGATGTTTTACTACTTATGGTCCCAACATTTTTCAGGTTATTTTGAGAAATAACTGTACTGAGCTGTACATGACTGTTCACCATTAGATTATTTTTGCACTGCTTACATGATTTGCACAGTGAGATTGGCTAGACTGTGTATTTTTACACATCACTCACGTACCAGATAAGAATAATTGGTGATAAAGTATAGAAAGGTGATTTGATACCTGGAGCCAAAAAATAAACTAATTACCACTTAGGAGTCCTTTTCTAAAGTAATCCATCACTGTGGTGATCAGTTTGTTTTAGAAGTTGATGCCATGCAATTGTTTACTGTAACCAATAATTTTACCAGCACTGCATGGTCTCGTTTCAAGAGGACCTCTGAATAAATACACCATCAGTATACACAGAATTTAATTGATCAAACACCATGCTAGATCTGGTTTATTACTTGAAAGACATTGTCCATCATGCTATCTGATGTTTGCTTTAAATATTTTAGTAGTATTTTAGCCTATATAATTGGCACTACATAAAAATATGGCAATGAATAAAAATCTGAGGCAAATCATGGCTGAGTTGCATGCCCAGGTAAACCCAACTTTTTGCCAAGGTCTGCAGAGACATCTGAAACCACCACAAATTCATAAAAACCAATACTGGGTTCACATTTCAGATTGGAGGGACAGATATGATTTTTGGAAAAAGAGAAATGTAGTCATATGGAGTTCAGAAAATCTCAGTTTCCCTGAACTATGGCACTGTATAAAATCAGGAGTCCCATCCTGTTCCAGGTTTATTTCCTCTTTTATGCCATTTTTCTTTTTGCATGGGGAACAGTCAGTGATGTATATTACTCACCAACCAATAAAAATACTTTCTTACTCCAAGCAGCCCTATAAAAGTAAATGACCCTGCTGAGCTGTGTCCACTTACTTTCACAATATTTAGTTACAAGGGGAAATAGGATTGGAAAGTTAGACCTTCATTTAAGATTTATAATAGCAACAATCTCCTCTGAAGCAGCATTTGCAGAAGTTATGAAAATATGTCATAAATATCATTAACTGTCACTGACTTCACCCTGAGTCCATCAACGAGTAATGGTAATAATAATTTTTGTAGGACCCAGGAATTAATTATACATATAACCCCCATTCTATTTTTAAAATTAAAATGTATGCAGCTCTAATTAGAAATGGGTGAAGTTCTTGAAAAGTGTTCTGGGGCTTTGGTTCAGCAGAGGGTACACCAAATGGACCTGGTATTACTATAGTAGTAAATGACTGATTTTTCTGTCATCACAGTCTTATAATTAAAGCCCAGTGTTGAGAATTAAGACATTTCTTCAAGATGTTAATAATTAACCAAGGGAGGGGAGCTCATGGGATTAGAAAATTCAACTAAATAATATATTAATTCTTCATTTAAAAAAAAAAGTTAAAATTAGAGACAGGGCTTAATTTAAAACCCCAGCTCTAAACAATGCAGAACTTTGAGAAAGATTGGATCCTGACCTGGATCCCAACTTTGTAGGTGAGGCCTCTCTCTAAATAAAGTATGGAGAATTTGTGGTTTTCCTTGTCTTAAAGGATGTCAGAATGTCTCATTCCCACACCATTGCGAGATGCAAGGGTGCCGAACATGGAAAGAGGGGCATAGGTATCTTGAAGCCTAAGTTTTAGTGAGCGTTCATGGGATGTAAACTCCTAAATAGAGATGGTCAGGAATTTTCAATTGAAAGGATTTTTTTGGACAGATTATGCAGATTCCACAAAATGGAAAATGTCCATGGGACTTGAATGAAAATGGCTTGGTTTGTTGTACAAAATCAAAACATTTATTGCAAGTCAATTTAACATTAAACTGTATCTTGCTGTTGGGCTGCAGTGCCTCATAGAAACAGCCGTCTGCATGCCTTGTCTCCGTGTGGTGTATTGAAAACTGTGTTGAAATTGTGATCTGTCCCCTTAAATTCTCACAGGGGCTTCATGGTCCTGATTTAAGACAAGGGGACACTGTTGGGAAGTGTGCAGTTGGGGCCTAGCAGCAGTTAATTCAGCAGCCAGCCAGCCTACAATAATTCTGCCTCTATGCTTTAGGGAACAGCTTGCTTGGTCTCTCTGTTTTGGGGTTCTTGTGTGTTACCGTTCTGAATGTAAGAAATAAAGTCATGTTACATTGCAACCTTCCAGAACCAGTATTGTTTGTGTTTTTATCTAACATCTCTGTATGCCATAATAACAGAGAGGACAGGCAACAAGGATGGGATTATTAAAGAGACAGAAAGAGAATGTAACAGAGTGAGCCACCTCCTGATTACCATGACTTGGGGTGGCTCTATGTTTCCCTTCTTGGATGCCTCAATTACTCAAAAAAAAAAAAAGAAAGACTTCTCTCGGTTCAATAATACCCCTCCTAGAGTCTAATTTTGTTGGCATAAAATTCAAAACAATGACAAAAAAGTCTTCTCCTGAGACTAACCAGGACATAGCCCCATCTCCCCAAGGTACTGTTTCAAATGTCCCTGTTGTCTCGGGTCTTCCTAGCAGGACCCTTCCTCCCAGCCTTTCTGACTAGAAACTCTGTTTAGTACCTCAGTATCTTCTCTGCTTTAGCGGGCCATTCTCAGCTGGAGCAACTCCCCTGGTTTCAACATGTTCACTGCAGGAACATCTTTTATTCTCTTCAGTCTCTCTACAGTTTCCTCTGGCTCTGGCCTCTAAGCCCAATCTCTGTTCTTCCCCCAGTCAAGGGTCTCCTGCGAGAGCCTTCACATTACAGCAGCCTCTGCTACAGCTTCTCGTTTCCTCTCCCCCTAAAGCTCTTTATAGAGACCAGCTGCCCTTTATCAGGCCCCATCAAGAAGTTGTTAATGAGGAGCTGGATGTTTCTAGGCCCTTCTATCAGAGTTACCCTGTCCTGCATTTTGCATGTCTGCAGAGAGTCAAAAGTGCTCCAAAATGAAACATGTGCCCCCTTCCCACTGCAGTGCTGCAGTGTAAAGCATGTGGGTTGCTACACCCATAGTAGAAGTAAGGAAAGGTAGGCATAATATACAGTATTGCAAAACCAACATAACTATAAGGTCCATAAATATTTTTTTAGGTTTCAAGCAGACCTTAAATTATGTTAGGATTGCACCAAAGCTCCTGTTTGTTTAGTAAAAGTTATCCAGGCCTCCTGTGGCAAGCACTTCAGCTTTCAGCTTCCCCACCCGAAACAATTGTATATTAAAGGTGGAAGTAGGGAGGATGCCTTTTTATTAGCTTGACACCCTGAAAAACGATAATGATCAGTTGTGAGAGGGATGAGATTATGAATAGGAGTAACACAGATGCACAGGAGAGGAAAAACAATGTATTGGGCAGGAAAATAGAATTGTGATGATGGAAGCAATGCTGAATAAAATGTAAAGGTTAAAAGGGAAGCACCCCTATCAGTGGGGATTGGGAGGAGTATATTAGGTGGTTAAGAGCGTCTGAAATCCAGAGACCACCTCTGACCCTTCTTATTGAAAAAACCCACACAACACATACAAAAAAAAATAAAAACATTCCCTTTAAGCTACCTTTTTTACAGTATAACCCTGGGATTCAATTGGGTGAGATCAGGGGTGACTGTTTTGACATATGCAACATGTAGAGTTAGTCAGTGAACCTTAGGAAGAAAGTAAACAAGCTCAGAGTTCAGTTAAAAAGAGGGTGAGCAGCTAGGTTAGGAAAGCAGGTCCCCATTAATAACTAGGGGGTCAAATTCTCTAAATACAACAAAAGCCACAACTATGACACATGCTCGTTCCACAATTCTTTGGGGAAATTGGCATGTCAGCTGGCTTGAGGTGAAAGTGCCGAAGTGTAATTATTAGAGTGGCTTGCAGGGGTAGCAGGCTTTACTTAGAGGAAGAGCAAAAGGAGAGGTTGCTGCACCTACTTACAGTATGTGAATTAGAAGGGAACTGCCTGGAGATGGGATCAGTTCCCCAGTTTTCTGCTGGCATTGAAACTAAAGACTGCAACGATGATTAGCAAAGTTAAATTTGATTCTGTGTGGTCAGCAGTCCTGATGTTTATTACATCATATATGCATCCCTTCCCCCCACCCCTTCCATACAATTTACAATCATCTGTCACTGAATAAGCACTCTGCTAAGGAATAAAGGACTATCATTTACTATATGTTTTTTGTACAGTTCCTAGCACAATGGGGGTCCTACCTGTTAGAGCCTCTAGGCTGTACTGTAATATAAATGCTAAAGAATAAATACACCTAAACTGGCTTTAACTACATTGACTGCACTGTGGCCAATTATCTGTATATATTGCAATTAAATCTTCATATTTCAGAACAATTTATATAATCAATTTAGCCTCTTTTTCAGCCTGTGGAATAACTCTAAACATATCTTGATTTCTTAATTATTTAAATATAATTTGATTATCTTACTTCTGCCCCTCCCCCCCCGCTCTCCAGATTGATTGCAAATCATCCTCTGTGAGTATTCGAGATTCAATATTCAAAATTCATGCCATTTTGCATAGTTTGGATTGGCCAGATAAAATGACATGGTATTGTACCTGTTTCCTGTTTGGATGTGCATGGAAGTGTTTACATAAGGAATCCCATATGCGCCAATCAATTTCTGAAAATACTTTGGAATTTGTTTCTGTGGACATTCATGCGAGTTCAAGTTGATTGCTTGAAGACATTTGTGTTAGGCAAAAGAGATAAAAACAGTTAAAGAAAAATTGTTAAAGAAAAATTTGTGTAATGTATGCATTTATTTTTGAAGTGTTCTCCCAATTTTTCTTTCTAAAAATATTAATTGGAATTAGAGGGTTTTTAGAAGAGTTCTGTTAAGACATCTCTGGAAAAAGAAGTTGTCTAGCCACCAAACAGTGATTGAATTTTCCGGGTATGCTGAAAGCCTTCAGTGGGAGCTTCTGGGTGCTCAGTAACTTTTGAAAATCAGGCCACCTATTTAGAGGTCTAAATATGCACTTGCTCTTCTCTATAGCTCTCATGTGTGCGGTTCTTTGGGGTTTCATTTTGCCACTGCTCATGTCCTGCATGTATGCACAGACACCATGGGATCAATATGCAGATAAAACTAGACACTACAGCTACTGGAACACGATAGATAGATTAGCTACTTCTTCTTTTCCAGGGGCATGGATATTTTGATCACTGTGCTATCTATAGTCTAATGAAGTCAGTGGAAAGACTCTCATTGACTTTAATGGACTTTAGATCAGACTTTTAGTGCAGGACTGAATTAAGAGAGTGGATAGACATAAACCATTTTAGGTTCAATTTAGTTCAAATGGTAATTATTCTAACAGGGAAGGAGAAACATCTAAAAGAGTGGAGGAAGAAGGAGAAACATCTAAAAGAGTGGAGGAAGCTGCAAGTGTGCACCTTCTTCAAAGGGCGTCAGTCAGGCTTTTGCCGGGATGGTTCACGGTTTGGGGGTTATTTTGGAACACTGCTTCTGGAACTTCAAGTGTCAGCTGGGACATGAAAAGGTTTTTTTCCATTCATTTTGGCTAGTGAACTTTTCCTGATTCCATCTGATGCAGACCCTACCTTCGTAAGGTACCTACAAGGCTAGAAAGCTTCAGCTGGTGCAGAGTGTCACTGTTTCAAAAGGATGAGATTTATCAGCAGATACTGTAATATACCAGCATTCCCAGATCTGCACTGGCTACCTATGGACTTCTGGCTGTAGTTGATTATGATCCATAAAGTCTTAAATTGTCTAGAACTCGTTCTATGAGAGATTGCATCTCTTTGTGAGCCCCATTATCGAAGTCTGACATCTTCTGGGGTCACTATAGATCATGGGATTTAAACTTCCTTCCCTTGACTGGAGCTAGGGCAACGGAGGGCCTGTACTTTTGGCACCCGCTTCTTTAAGGTCCATGAGTTTCATCCACAAATAGTGGGTACCTAAAGTGACTGATATTTAGACCAATGAAAAATAGCAATTGAAATAAAATCAATCAGGGATTGGCTGCTTTGCTGATGTAGGGTGCCATCTGTCTTGTCAAAGGACACCAGTAAAGGTTTAAAAAGAAATCTGTACTTCAGCTTCCCCATACTATTCCACCAAAGATATAAAAACAATGACCTGAAAAGTCCAGCGATACAGGTTAGACCATAATTTCATGCCCATTCAATCTTGGTCTCTGGAGACCATGTAAAAAAGTGCACAGTGGTACTATATATGATAGTATTTTTGTGTTGGATGTGCATGTGCGTTGGGAACTAGACTCATTTCCTGTACTGTGAATCATTGAAGAGCCATGAAAAGTGAGACCTTTCAGTGTGGGACAGATTTTGAATAATAACTTGTAGTTTCATATAATATATTACTACAACCCACCGCCGAGCAAATTCTAGTCCCCTTCTGCTGAAACAGTCAAAAACAGCAACTTGTTCCGAACGATGTAACAGGGCAATAAATAAAAGATTCTTCCAGAATACCATTATTCCAGGATTTGGAATATTTTTTCAGAGGTGTTTTATGTACATTCACCTTTAGTGATGCTGATTTTTGTTATGGATCATTTACCCTAATGATTACACAGCTACAGTATCTAAATACACATTGGGTGTGTTGTATTTTAAATCTTAAAACAAGACACAGTAAGGATTACAGAAAGGTTCGTTAATATTCCATCTTCTGATTCTGAACTTTTGTAACTGCACCCTAACCTCCTTTAAACCTATTTTAGACATGTTGCTTAACATTTACCAAGAAGCTCCACTGACTTACCAGATTCTTAAACTGATAACCAGTCTTCTTCTCAAGTATCCACTAAGACAAAGACTTTCTTGTCCCAGCCCTTAAACCAACATATTAGAATTAATCATAAGGCAAGTTTAAAATTAACAAAACATGACAATAAAAGCGAATGGAAGTGTGAGATTAATTGTTCAGTCAGTTCATTCCCCCACTCCCACCCCTATGACATACAGCACTGTACAGTCTACTTGTGTTTGGTTATGTTTCTATTGTTTTTCAATCCCACTGATTTCTTGCCCCCCCCCCCCAAATGATGCCTCTTACTGGACCTTTCTCCTTTATTTTTATGGGAAAATATATATTGAAATGACTACAAAACAACTGATACAAGCCTCAAGTCTAAAAAGTTACCAAAAGATCATGGTTTTTTTTTCTTTTAACTTAACTCTGTTTATATATCAGCATTTCAATTATCATTGTTGTTATTTTTTTCTGGGAAACAAAGTAGGATATATCTGGAGACTGAAATTCAAGCCCCATGTTAATTCTCTTAAATACAATTTGTTGACTACTTCCCTTTAAAAATGTGCACTGTGTAATATGCAATATTCATAATATGGCTAGATACTTATGAGAGTAAATTTAATTGTCAGTTCTGCTCAACCATTGTTTAATGAATTCCTAACAATTTGAAAGGCAAGCTGTTGGAGGGCCATTATTAAATTTCATATTTGCTTTGCAGTTTTCTTCACTATTGCTTCATCTAGTTAGGATTATGATGACATTAGCTTTTGATTTCCTTAAAAAAAAAACTGAAGCTATGAATATTTGCTTCTTGCACAATGCAAAGTTTAAATTTTCCTTGCTGATGCTCATTGGCTTGAAAAATGAGAGAGAGAGAGAGAGGTTAATTTATGTTAAGAAGGATTCTCATTTAAGCCAAAGAGAGATGATTATAACAATAAGTGGGACAAAATGTAGATATATAAGAGAAAACTAATGACAGCATGCAAGATGAAGTGTACTGAATGCATTAAGAAAATTCAAATAACTGTGCCAGTAATTATTCTTATGATATTAAATTTAGTGGGTGCTCCCTTGTGCTTGAATTATGTGAAAGGGTAAGCAGGAACACTTGGTTGACATTCACTATACTTTTCATTATTATATACACCTCTATCATTCCACCTTTATTAATCTCTTCTCTACACTAAATTGACTTAATCTTTTTGATCTCTCTTCCAACGGAAATCTTTCCATATCTAAGAATTTTCCTTTCCTTTCTTTGGACTGTTTCTATTTTATTATATCCTTTTTATGATGCAGTGACCAGAAATGAACACCACATTCATTGGATTCATATAATCAGTATTATTCCATTTTATCTCTTTCTCTTAACACAGCCTTATGTCTTGTAGACTGCCATTGTGCAGTGAGCAGATGTTTTCACAATGACACCTAGGTCTTTTTCCTAAGTGGTTACAGTTAATTGAGAATCTATCAATGTATATAAGTACCTCAGATTGTTCATTCCAATGTGCATTACATTCCCCTTATCTATAGTGACTTTCAACAGCTAACTGTCTAATGTCTAGCTTTCTTAAGTCCTTCTGGAATTTATTTATATATACAGGCTTTTTTATTGTACTAATCATTACAGTATCTGAGCACCTCACAGACATTAAGAGGTTTTAGGAAGAATTATTATCCCCGTTTCAATTTACATTAGCAGTTTGACACTTCTGTCTTTGAGAGTAGTGGTGATGCAGCTGGTATTTCCCCTGCTGCTCTTTGGAGGTAGGATGAAGAGTGGGTGGCTGGCACACTGAGGGTAGGGAGTATTCAGCAGGTGGATTAGCAGACTAGTCCCCTAGGGATAAGGGGGAGGAATCATGCGCCTCTTCCTGATTCTCTCTGAGGCCTAATTCCTTCCCTGGATTCCACTCGAGTGACACGAATACACACTGCCCCTTACACTGAGCTGTGCCTAAAGCCACACTATGGTCCTTAACCCATGCTCCTTCCATCAGCTGTTCAAGTAACATTTCCAGACATATTTACTAAATACATATTAGAATAAACAATTCCATCAACTTCTAATCCAATACATAAGATGGAGTTTTCTCAATTTCTCTAGCAACCCCAAGCATCCCAAATAATTTCCCTCACCTGTTTATGTTTTCCATATTGATTTCCTTGCCATGATCAGTTGATTGAATATTTAAGTATCTGGAATTTTCTCTTTGTATCAACTACTATTCTGACTGTTTTATTAACTGTAATGGAGAGTGCAGTTGGTAAGATGTGCAATGCGCCTTGTAAAAGATTCACTCCTGAATTGCATGATATTGAAATGTTGTAAATTTTACTTACCAGTCCAGAGATTAAACTTTTTTTTTTCTCCATGGATAACACTTCCTTTTTTTTTTTTTTTTTTTAGTTAAAAAGCAGGAATCTGCAACTGAAATGGGCATGTTCCTTTTTTCTCTTTCACTGACATGAATTCAATTCCATCTATACACTGTTGTAAATGAGTGCAGAATTTGGCCCATTGCCATTTTCCTACCCTCTGCTTGTATGCCTTATCCTCTGCTTTTCAGGACCAGTCTCAGCTGACTTCCTTTCACGTTTGGGTCTTCTGTGACAGGATTACTCTTCTTAGTCCCCCCAGGCATTATTGTATTGACTACTCAGGCTGGGTGTGGGTCAAGGGTTTGGATTGAAATGCACAGCAGTGAGTAAAGGATGAGCAAGCCCACAGCAACACAGTGTATGGCTTACTTCTGCATTGGGAGCTATCGGCAAATGGCCTGCTCCAGGAGTTATGCAGATACATACAGTGCTTGACACAGAAGCATATTTTTGGTACTGTTTTAAGTCGTTTACTTTTAAGCTTCAAGATCTTGGTGAATTGTTTATCAGCATGTGAAATACAAGTAGTAATTAGAGTTCTGTGAACTCTTCCAAGTTTAGTTTGAAATGTGTTCACAAATTTTCTGTGTTAGACTTGTACCCATGGGTTTGCACACTGTGAACTTTGAAAAGTCGGGGTTAAAATGAACCCGCCTTTCCTAAGGCCAAATCAAGAGGGAAGATTGCTTTGAGCTCACACGGGGTTCATTGGTTCACCCAAAATAAGAAGTGCATACTGGAAAATACCACAACCTGTCCCAGGTGACTTTTCCCCCATGAACACAGTTTGAAGTGAAAACTTTCTGGCAAACAAGACCCCTCACAATTTTGAGTAAACCGGATATAGCAAAACAGGATCAACAAAAGACATTTCACCGTTACAAAGTAAGTTCTCATGTATCAATAATGTTCCATGAAATTGAGTCAAACTCAAACTAAGCAAGATTTTGAGCACTTTATTCACATTGAGTTAAACATTTTGCATAGACCTAATGGCATTTAACTATGTTTCCTTATTATTGCTAGAGAATGACGCAGACACGTAAACAGGCAAATGTACGTGATGACATATATACACTGTTTCCAAATACTGTACTTATTACAAGTAAAGACTGTGTGGGTCATAAATACCTGTCACTCACGCTCTAAACTGCACATCCTTTTCAAGTAATCCCCTGCTCAGATGACTGAATTCTAAAACTATTGATGCAGTATGACAGAAACAAAATGTGACACACTGAAGACTATGTTTACTTTCCATCTTGCTTTCCACCACTGTTGGATTCTTGTACTATCTGCTTCTCTCCTACAGTACATCAGGTCAATAAATATAAAGCACTGGAAAATTTAAGGAACAGTATTATATTAGAATTGGGATACCAGCAGCTGCACACATCAGACTGGCAGCATTATTCACCAACATAATGTATGAGTAAAGGGAAAAAACAGGTAGTTTTATACTCCTCAGAGAAAATACTTTTCTCTGTAATAACTGACAAAATAATTTTGTAGCCCATTAGATCCCTTCTGAACTAAGAATAGCAAAGAAAATAATTCCTGAAGTCCACTATAAAGCTGGTGTTTGTTCGGTTTCTATATTAAGGACTCTACTAGGTCCAGAAGCTGGAAAAGGGGAAGGTTAGAAATCCCAAGGAGGATTCCCCTTTGAGTCACTTTCTTGGGCATGGTCCTGGCTCTCCTCAAGTAGAGCCTTTGCGTTCGGTGCTAGACTCTCCAAAGAGGTTTGGGGAAGGGACAAAGATTCAAGCCCAGAATGAGGAATTGGAGGAGGGTGGGAACATGCTTCCCTCTGTTGAAGTGAAGGTCTGTGGCAGCAGTCCCTCTGCATTCCGGGAACCATTGTGCCACTGAAGAATCAATGCGTCCTGGAGTTTCCTGTTGGGTTAATGTACCCATGCAATGAACCTTTCTGTAGGCCGTGGCTTGGTACCACAACTCAGCCTTAAACCTCAGCCTTATTTGACCTCCAATGAGTTGACTCAGCATGAAACACCTTTTCCAGTCTGCCATGAGTGCTTGCTCACTCCTTTCAAATCCCAGCTTACTTTTCACCACTTCCCTATCTGCTCCTCCCCCATTTCTCAGTGTAGAATGTTAGAATGTCTACAATTCATTCCTAATACAGTATTACTCACATTATCTTTCCTGTAGTACTCACTGGATCTTACCTCACCCATTCCTTTGTCCCTTGCTTTCAGATCTGTCTGACGTAGACTGTAAAACCAGAAAAGCAGGGGTCTTGTGTGTTTTAATCTCTGTGATGTGCTTTTTGAATTTAAAGTGATATGTACATATATATATATATATATATATTTAGGATAGGCCTAAGAATAATTAATAATATGCTTAACTGATAGGAACACCATAAAATCAGTTTTGCAATCTAACACTTTCTCATTTCAGAATACAAGCATAGACATTTCGCATCACTAGTCCAGAAGAGATTTGAAGGGCAATCTTTAGTAAGTCTTGCCACATACATGCATAAATGCAATGAAATGTCCAATTGCATGAGGACCACAGAAGTTCCCAGATGTAACAGAATATGTCTGCTTTTTCATTGGAGGAATCAAAGGGATCAGGATTTCTGTAGGCCTCATAGAGGGTCTGCACCCTGAGGCACAGCCCAGCATTACAGCTTCCCTCCACTCACCAGCACAGCTGAGTTTGCAAGGGGAAAGATGAAGGCCCAAGAGAGAAGTGTGGGTACAACAAGTGGTTCTGCCAATATACAGAACCACACGCAATGAGCTAGGGAGCGGAACTGGCTACCAAGCAGCTCCATGTGCTGTTTTATGGATTTCAGGAGGATTTCTCCCACCCATTCCCCATGGTCTTTTCCCCCATTACAAGCCTGACTACTCAGCCTTGCTGTAGTGCAAGGTTGGGTAAGATATTGACCTTAAGACTGCAAAGGCTCAAAACAACAACAATAATGGGCATACCATACAACTTTCCCCATTAGATCTATAAAGGCATTTTATCAACATATAGCCTCAACAAATTTCAGCAAAGAGAGGCTTCACAAGGATAAATATCACAACTTTACTTTTTCTGTCTAGTGTCTGACAGCAAAATAATAATGTGCTTGCTGAGCATTTGTCACTTTAATGATGTCAATAACCCTTGGTTCAGTACAGGATGTAGGGGACTACTTATAACCGGTATACAGTATTATGGAAATAATTAAACATAAAAAAATCCATGCTGTACTCCAAATTAAAATACATGCATTCTTATAAAAAATCTCCTTTACAAGGCAATGATTAGGCAATGATGCAGTGCTGATGAAAGGCTAAATATATAAGAACATACGAATAGTCTATTGGGTCAGACCAAAGGTCCATCTAGCCCAATATCCTATCTTCCAGGATGCCGGGTGCCCCAGATGGCATGAACAGAACAGGCAATCATCAAGTAATCCAATCCTTGTCACCCATTCCTAGCTTCTGGCAAACGGAGCTAGGGACACCATCCCTGCCCACCCTGGCTAATAGCCACTGATGGACCTATCCTCCATGAATTTATCTAGTTCTTTTTTGAACCCTGTTATGAAATTATTGACTGTTTTCTCCTTCCTGGTGACCCAGGGCAGATGATCCAAAATGATCCACATGTGGGGGAGCTCCCCGGGTACAGACCTTCCCATTTCCATGAGCGGTGTGATTAAAAATGCTTCTTCCATGGGAACATCACCCTTTGCTTGGCCTGCACAGTCACCTCTTTGCTTGAGGTATGTAAGGTTAGAGCTCTGAAGATTTCAGGACAGAGAGCTGGGACACAGCTTTCTCAGGGTGCAGAATCAGAAGTGGAGGGTCTGGAGAATGGATTTTTCTGCTCCCTGCATTACTAGCCCCTGCACTGCTTCTAAATTTTTGCATAGGGTGTAATCCGATGGGGAGCTGCACCACTTCGTAGAGCGTAAAGTTGGAAGAGACTCACAGACCATCTAGTCTGACCTCCTTGACAGTCCCAATGCCACGCCAGGTGCATAAGTATAACTGGTTTTATTGCCAAAGTATAATAAGCCTCCCAGCCTTCACGAATTACTAAATACGTGCTTTCCAGCAACCAAGCAAGCAAGCAAGAATCAATCCTTATGCCCCTTCTGCTACGGACAGTCCCGGACCCTCCTGCCTTGTCCTTGAGGGCTCGTAGCAGGCGCTACTCCAGCATGGGGAATTCCTGGGCACCCACAAGACCAGGGTCCGCAGGTGAGACTGTTCGTCTAAAGCAATTCTCATAGCTGCTTTTAATCATCACCTCCTTCTAAGGGGGGGCATATTCACCCACAAGCAGGCTCTGGCAGGAAACACTGCTGTTTTCTATTCCCACACTTCACAGTCTCAGGCCTTCCTTACCTCTTCACTTGTTTATCCAGCCAAGTGGCTGCAAGCCAGTTTGGCCAGTCAAAGCCAGCTCACTACCAGCTCCCCCCAAACCATACTGTAACAGCAGCCCAAGGTAACTTGCAGTCAGCCCCCACACTCCTGTATATCACAGACCACCAACACCACCCAGCACCCTCTGGGTCCTGTCTGTGGTTGCTGTGGAGCAACTGCAGAGCCGCCCCCACCACCTCCAGCCAATGGCACTACTGCCCTTTGAGGAGCATCCATCCCTTCAGGCAGATATTGTCTCCCTGCCGAAAGAGCAGAGTCCCTTCCCTATGAACCCCAACATTTGTGATGTTGGTACGAACAGTACAGCCTTCCAAATCCCTTCCCCCCAGAATTGCCTGCCTTGGTACAGAATTGCTGAACTTAAAGCAGTTCCACCTTTGCCTTCTACATAAACTAATTAAATTGTAGTAAGATTCCAGGAATAGGGAAGGGTCCCTGAGTTATTACATTTCTTAAACTAAAATGTGAGTTCAAAACTCAATAACAAATGACTTCAAGCAGGTACCCTTTACCCACCTGCTCCTCTGGACTTTACACTATCCTCCTCATTGCCTTAATATAAAAATTAAATTTCAGCGAGTGGCTCATGCATTCCACTCTTCTTGATCTAGTTCACTTACAGTACAGTAGCCAGAGGATGTATCTTTCAGGAAATGAGTTCATGTCCCAGAAGGGGGTACCATCAAGAATTTCCTAGGTCAACCCCTTTACAGTAAAATAACCATTAATTCACTAATTGGAGACGCACTAATCTCTTCTTGAGTAGAAGGTGATGTAAATCTTGCATTCCCTGGCATATCCCCTAATGCCATGCAGCCACTTTCTGCCATGATACTGATATCATTTCACTCTAAAGTGGATTTAACCAGTCCAGAGAGGATCACACTAGTGTAAGGGCATTCTCTGCAGGAATAGACAATATATGTACTCGTCCCGCGCACATTCCCCACTGCTGATTTAGGGGGGGTGGCCACAGGTAAAGGGGACTTAGTCAGGATGCACATGCACCATGCCAACCCTCTGTAACTGTTGTGCCTGGGGAAAGGTAGAGACGTCCAAAGGCTACTCTCACACAGTACAGCAGGACTGACCTGAACAGAGCCACCCCCAGGATCAGGGTGGTGGTGGTGAAACAATGAACTTTAAGCAACCTTTGCACATCTCCCCTTAACCTACTCTATCTCTCTCTCCTCTCCATTTAATCACACCCATAATCTGGTTTATTATCTTTTATACCAGCCTCAACAGAAATCAGCTCTTTTCTCCCTTAACTATAGTACCTAAAATCACCCCTCTTCATTATTGGCCTTATAACTGAACACTTTACACTTTTACTACACAGTGTCTCTGGACAACAGGTATAAGCATTTTCTGCTATTACTGGTACTGTCCACTTTGTTTACATTTGGGGGTACAATTTATATGATGCCTAACCTTGCATTCTTTTGTAAAATACAGTAAACAATTTTCACTTGGCCAGAGCCAATGGATTCTTCCCTCATGATCCAGAGTTATGTTAAGATATTTTTAAGCCCAATTAATAAGAGCTACTTATATTTTTCTTATAATATTGCTTATGTTGAATCTCCACCAGTGCTATTTTTCTTTTAAATCTCCTGTCACTAAATTTGACTTTTTACAACTATTTTTAGATGATTTGATGTCTATAAATTGCCACCATAGACAAGCTTTTAATATGCCTGGACAGACAGACACAGTAAATTGATTTCGTTTAAAAGTTTGTTGTGTTCTTCCTTGAAAGATAAAATGATGTATCATTGGGGGGAAGGGAGGAGAAAAAGCCCTACTTACCCTCCATCTAAAAGGTCTGATCAACTGCGCAGACAGAATCAATGAGGGTCTATTTTTCACAATGGCATATTGATGGTGCAAAAGGAACTTGTAGAAATCCTATCTATTTTGAAAAGATAGTCTGTTGGTGATTAATCCACCAATACCTTTTATTTATACAGGGCTCCAAAGCGCCTTGTCACATCTCAGGGGCGATACATTGGGATACTTCCTCCGCACTCATTTCACTGCTCTTTACTGCTCAGACCGTAAAGCTGCCTTAAAGGATGTAACTGGGTATGAGTGTATGTATATATGTTAATACACATCTTAATAAAGTGTATAGTAACCAATCTATAAGGCATTTTTAAATTATTCTTGAACTCAAGCAATAGCCAAGGCACTGCAATTCTTCTTACATTTATCAAATCCAAAATCCAGCATTTAAATATAGTTCCCTCACAATTATTTCACAATGTGAGAAATTTGGAAACCGCCATATAAAAGTCATTTGTTACATCCCCTGTGATAAAACAGATGGATTTCTTTATTGCATTTAGAAGATGATGGAGCCATTTTAGCCTTAGAATACTCCCTGCCCACATACATTCCTGTTACTTATGCAGCTTAAAACTCTTTCAGACTTTACCTGGCAAGTACTACACTTTTTCACACACACACACACACACCCCACTCCCAATGGATGGTAAAAAAGAAAAAATCAAAGACGTAGGAACTGTGTTCGTTACACAGACAAAAGTAGAAAGTCAAATATACTGAGCAATGAACAGATGAGTGAACAGGCAGAATACATTTGTTTTCATGATCCTTCTGAGACAACTTAGAGGAGCAGATTGATAATTAACGTGGTCACTCCACCACAGTTTGCAGGAGTGGGCTAAGCTGAATACCTCCATATCTCCTACCCACTCTGTCCATAATTTAATGTGTTCACTGTCCTCCAGATGGACTTCTGGTAGAAACACTATCTGTGCATGTGTGCTTTTCTTTCTGAGCTTCAGCTGCTTAATCAGAACTAAATACCTGGAATGTTTCATATTATAATAACCAAAATCATATGATAAATCTATGTTCAGGCAGTTAAATAAAAGAGGCATGATTTTCAAAGGTGCTGAAGCCCCATGTGCTTCATTGGCCTGTTTAGAACCTTCAGAAAATTTGGCTGCAATTTATCCATTTATTATTTTTTTGAAAAAAATCCCTCAACTTCTAAGCCCACCCTGTAGAGGGGGATCCCAAATGATTGCATCCTAACCATGTTCATGTTTCATGTAAAGAATCCTTTGGCAGGTTGCTTTACTTGGTCCATGGCAAATTAAACCTACAGTTTGCGTAGATAGCCACAACTTTACAAAATAAAATCAAAAATAAATCTAGAGGCCTGTTGACACACAGTCAACTGTTGACTTAAAACTATAAAAGCCTGGCTGAAGTGATCTGAGGCCAGGCAGCTCTCCGAGTTATGAAAAATGACATAATAATTTTAAAAAGACACACTACCACATGAATGTTGTGCACTAGCATTAGTCAAGTTGGGGAAGTGTACAACAAATGACAAACACACCTGGACTCTTTTTTCCCCCACCACTTTAAAAAGAAAGTACTACAGTATTCTATAGTCATTGTCTGAAATATTACAGCTTCCAGGACTGCTGCTGCAGTGTTTAAAGGGACAACTGTAGAGTATTGTACTATTTTTAAGGGTTCAGAGAGGCTGTAGTTGAATTATCTCATGCATCTAAATCAAAGATCTTCCCCTTCTAGCCTCTTAATATATCATCCCTCTGTCCCTGACCTCATCCATCTCCCTCCTCTTTAAATCTTCCTTTCTATCAGCCAACATGTATTCTTTGAATCACCTCTCTGCCTTCCTTATTGTTCCCCTATCTCTCTCTTCCTTTTAGGCTACAAAAATCTTTAAGAGTTTTGTCAGCTTCCACGGCTTTGATTTCCTTCATGCCAACTTTCTCCTTGATCCTTTCCAATCCATCTTCTACCCTCCATACTATTATTTTTTAAAGAGATTTGTGGCCTTGGCTCTTCCTCCATTTTCCATTATTTGATTCTGACCTCTCACTTACATGCACTAAGGTTTTGTGATCAGGGGTTACTAACTGGCCCTCAGCTTAGCCTAAAGCCATTCAGTGCTAGGGTTTTTGTCCTTTGCGTAGCCTTTCACTGCTAAAGTTTGCATTCCTTGATTCCCTTCCACCAGACATCAGAACTGTCAATTCAGCAAAACTCTTTTAAAAAAGGAAGTTTTCAATTGAATTTCAAGTCTTGCTTTTCAATTTCAAGTTTAGTCCAGTTTTATGGTTTTGTTTGAGATATTTTTAAAATCAAGTACATTGAGATACTTTATATCTCAAATTCAATTTATATAATGTATTGTAAGGCAAATTTCACTTCTTTTAAAGCCAAATGCTTATTTTTTTGATCTGCTTCAATGACATCTTTCCTGCCATTCTTTGGATAAAATCTTAATAAAAGAAACTTGTCCCTGAGATGCAGAAAAGTGCTACCATATAGGATATAACTGTCAGATGATTTACAGAAGCACAGAAATTAGAGATGGAAATTATCTATTGGGTCACCCAATTCATCCCACTTGCAGTACAAATTACTCATTATAATACATTTCTATGCTGTCTCCAGTAGAGTATTAAATAATACAGGAAGTGGAGATTCTGCCACTTCCTTTGGGTCCAATTGTGCTGCCTTTACCCTTGGCGAGTAGAGCCGTACTCAGCAAGTAATTCCAGTGAAGTCACTGCTGAAAAGGAGTAGAAGTAGCTGAATCAGTTCTTTTAAGAAGCGAATCCCCAGTCTAACCAGCTCAGTAGAATGAGATTGCATACACACACACCACAATCCCAATACTTAGCCTATTTTTGTATCTTTATTTCCTTCTGTTGCTCCTAGTCATGGGCCAGTCCAACAGAACACTAAAACAGATGCATGGTTTTCAGCATGTGAGTAGTCCCTTGGAAGTTGTGCTTAACATTATTCACGTGCTGATGCGCTTTTGCTGAAACAGTAGTTACACATTTCAGTCTGTGTACACAGTGCCGCATGCTCCTACTATCGTTTGGCCAAGATAAACTTACTGCCTTCGATCACTCTCTCCATCTCATCAATAATATCTTGCTGTCCTTTAAGTTCTCTTTAAATACATCTTTCCATTGCTGAGATGTCCCAAAGTGTAGGTATGTATTATTCTAGATGAGGGCTACAGTTTTCAAAAGGGCTTTAAAGTAAAATAGGGCCTGAGTCCCATTTTCAAAAGTAATTTAAGCATTTAGAGCTTTTCAAAGATGCAATAAGTGCCTAGCCACCTTGCAATAATCATTAGACACCTAATTCCCATTGAAACCTAATCAGCTTTTGAAAATCTCCATAAGCTTCTATCTACATCTTTAGAAAATCTGACCCTTAGAAAAATGTTACTTGGGGTCTAATCCGCAATCCTGAAATCAATCACAAAACTCCCATTGATTTTCATGGCAGCCAGATCAGGCCGTAATACATCCCAAATTATATTTTAATGATACCATGACAATGCAGATTTTCTTTGATATGTTTCTTTACGCTTTTGTGATTAATGCACTTGCAGAAGTTCACATTTTCAGCAGGAGCCCATCTTTTTCAGTTTCTCTTTAACTTAATTGTCCAATGGTTACTCGCAATGAGGAGTGAACCCACCAAGCAACGTTCAAGGGTTTGGTTTGTGTGTAATTACCAGAACAAGCTAGTTACACAGTGTGGCGGAAAATACTATTCTGAATATGTCATTTCCATAGATGTCTACCCAGGCTGGGAGGCTCGCTCGCAGCTCCAGTACAAACATATCCAAAGAGCCATTCTCTGGCCACTCCCTGTCTCTGGCCATGTGATAGCAAAGTAGGGTTGCCAGGTGTCTGGTTTTTGACCAGAACACCCAGTCAAAAAGGGACCCTGGGGGCTCCAGTCAGCACCATTGACCAGGCCATTAAAAGTCTGGTTGGCTGCACAGGCAGTCTCCCTACCTGGCTCTGCACGACTCCCAGGAAGCTGCTGGCATCTCCCTCTGGGCCCTAGACAGAGGGACTGCCACAGGGGTTCTGTTTGCTGCTCCAATCCAAAGTGCCAGCTCAGTAGCTCCCATTGTCCAGGAACTGCGTCCAATGGGAACTGAGGGGGCAGCACCTGCAGGAGTGGGCAGAGCCACATGGTCACGCCTCCGCCTAGGAGCCTGACGGAGATGTCGCTGCTTCTCGGGAACTGCCTGAGGTAAATGCCACCTGGAGACCGCACCCCTCCATGCCCCAACCCCCTGCCCATCCCTGAGCCCCCTCCTACATCCCAAACCCTGGCTCTACCTCAGAGCCCACACTCCCAGCTGGAGTCATCATCCCGCCCCTGCTTCCCAACCCCCTACCCCAGCCCGGATCCCCTTCCTTCACCCTGAACCCCTCATTACTGGCCCCATCCCTGAGCCTGCACCCCCAGCCCAGAGCCTATACCCCCTCCCACACTCCAACCCCCAGCCCAGAGCCCTCTTCTGCCCCCCAAGCCCCTCATCTCTGCACAGCCCACAGCCAGAGCCCTCACCCCCTCTCGCACCCCAAAACCCTGCCCCAACCTAGTGAAAATGAGCGAGTTAGCCAGGGTGGGAGAGAGCAAACGACAGAGGGAGGGGGGATAGAGTGAGCAGGGGTGAGGCCTTAGAGAAGGGGCAGGGCAGAGGCAGGGCAAGGGTGTTCAGTTTTCTGCAACTAGAAAGTTGGCAACCCTATGGGGAATTGAGAATGCTAAGGAAGTTCCACTAACCCCTCTCCAATCCACAATGCCCTTTGGATACCTATCACTACAAGGACAGCAAGGAGTGGAACAGTCTATTCCAGGCTTCAGCCACCACTACAGTACAGGGCCCAGAGATTAGTCCAGTGGTTAGGGCATTAGTCTCGGACTTGGAAGACCTGCATTCCATTTCCTGCTCTGCCAAAAACTTCCTGGGTGACTTTGGGCAAATCATGTCATTTCTCTGTGCCTCTGTTCCCCATCTGAACTATGGGGATAATAGCACTTTTCTACTTCACAGGTGTGTTTTGAGGATAAATACAGTATAGATGGAGATAGCCCCCATTACTAGTAGTACCGTTTATCTAAGTACCTTAGGGAGACTGTACAATTTCCCAGAAAGTGTTCTGTTATTTTCAAGAGACGCTACACTGTCTTTAGCTAAGTGTGTTTCAGTGTGTACCACTATCCCTTTAATCAGGGACATTATTATATTTTTATTAGTACTATGGGTCAGGTTGTCAGCCACGACATCCAATATGATGCCTAAAAGCATTTATGCTCACAAAAATTTGTGTGCTCTGTTTAACCATTTGAAGAATTACTTCTGTAGGTGCACAATGAATAGCTGAAGCTGAAAAGTGGCCTTTTGGAATAAATGAGTCCTGGAATCTATCTGCTTACCAAAGCTAGCCAGATGAATCACTCCACAATGAATAAGTATTGCAGCACATATAGGCCAGTGCATAAATTTTCCAAAAGTGACCATTCTCTGGTCACTCTCTGATTGTGAATGCATTCTCTGAAAGCCAGGCCCTTTAAAGTGGCTTTAACAAAAACAGAGTCACTCGTGTGCTTGATTGGTTGTTTGAAAAGTGTGAATTGGGAGTGCTTTGTTCCAGGTGAGCCTTGAGTGGGCCTGACTGTTATAAAAAGACAGTCAGCTGCAAACCAGCTGAGCAGCAAACAGAAGAGAGGCTAACAGAGGGAGTTTGCCTGGGAGTTCGCCTGGGAAGAGCCCGCTGAGGCTTATGTCTTGCCAGCTTCTCTGAGTAGTTACTACAACTCCTGAGGAAGCTCGTAGAAGGAAGGTAATATGGATGGGGAGTGTTCAGCTGTTGTGACTTGCACTGGATGTGCCACATTTGTCTTTCTTCCACAGGACAGAAGCGACTTTGCCTGTACAAAGTGCAAGCTGGTCTCCATATTGGAAGAGAAGGTTCAAGGTCTGGAGCAACAGGTATTGACCCTGCGTTGCATAAGAGAAACTGAAGATTTCCTGGACAGACATCAGGATATGCTTCTATGGACACAATGATTTAGAGCAGGCTGCACTGCGGGGAAAGGAGGACGGTGAAGAAATTGGGTAGCATGTGACCTCCAGAGGAAGAAAGGGGAGCGTCCAAGTACCAGCAATGCAGATACATGTAAGTAACCATTTTCATGTTCTCTCCACAGGTACGAATGCGGAGAGTGAACTAGATGATACATCTGAGGGAAGGGAACAGAAGGAGATTCCGCTGATTGGAAGCATGAGATGCACTGTCCTAGGGTTGGGGGTTCCACGGCCACCGGTCCCAAGAGAAGGAGGTGGGTGGTGGTGGTCGGGGACTCTCTCATCAGGGGGACTGAGTCATCTATCTGCTGCCCCGACTGGGAAAACCGAGAAGTCTGCTGCTTGCCAGGAGCTAGGATTCACGATGTGACAGAGAGACTACCGAGACTCATCAAGCCCTTGGATCGCTACCCCTTCCTGCTTCTCCATGTGGGCACCAATGATACTGCCAAGAATGACCTTGAGCGGATCACTGCGGACTACATGGCTCTGGGAAGGATAAAGGAGTTTGAGGTGCAAGTGGTGTTCTCATCCATCCTCCCCATGGAAGGAAAAGGCCTGGGTAGAGACCGTCGAATCGTGGAAGTCAACGAATGGTTACTCAGGTGGTGTCGGAGAGAAGGCTTTGGATTCTTTGACCATGGGATGGTGTTCCAAGAAGGAGTGCTAGGCAGAGATGGCCTCCACCTAACGAAGAGAAGGAAGAGCATCTTCCCCAGCAGGCTGGCTAACCTAGTGAGGAGGGCTTTAAACTAGGTTCACCGGGGAAGGAGACCAAAGCCCTGAGGTAACTGAGGAAGTGGGATATCAGGAGGAAGCACGAGCAGGAGTGTGCGAGAGGGGAGGGCTCCTGCTTCATGAGAAAGAGGGACGATCAGCGAGTTATCTCAAGTGCTTATACACAAATGCAAGAAACCTGGGAAACAAGCAGGGAGAACTGGAAGTCCTGGCACAGTCAAGGAATTATGATGTGATTGGAATAACAGAGACTTGGTGGGATAACTCACATGACTGGAGTACTGTCATGGATGGATATAAACTGTTCAGGAAGGACAAGCAGGGCAGAAAAGGTGGAGGAGTTGCATTATATGTAAGGGAGCAGTATGACTGCTCAGAGCTCAAGTGTGAAACTGCAGAAAAACCTGAGAGTCTCTGGATTAAGTTTAGAAGTGTGAGCAACATGGGTGATGCCGTGGTGGGAGTCTGCTATAGACCACCGGACCAGGGGGATGAGGTGGATGAGGCTTTCTTCCGGCAACTAACGGAAGTTACTAGATCGCAGGCCCTGGTTCTCATGGGAGACTTCAATCACCCTGATATCTGCTGGGAGAGCAATACAGCAGTGCACAGACAATCCAGGAAGTTTTTGGAAAGTGTAGGGGACAATTTCCTGGTGCAAGTGCTGGAGGAACTAACTAGGAGCAGAGCTCTTCTTGACCTGCTGCTCACAAACCGGGAAGAATTAGTAGGGGAAGCAAGCGTGGATGGGAACCTGGGAGGCAGTGACTATGAGATAGTCGAGTTCAGGATTCTGACACAAGGAGGAAAGGAGAGCAGCAGAATACGGACCCTGGACTTCAGAAAAGCAGACTTTGACTCCCTCGGGAAACTGATGGGCAGGATCCCCTGGGAGAATAACATGAGGGGGAAAGGACTCGAGGAGAGCTGGCTGTATTTTAAAGAATCCTTATTGAACTTACAGGGACAAACCATCCCAATGTATAGAAAGAATAGTAAATACGGCAGGCAACTAGCTTGGCTTAACAGTGAAATCCTTGCAGATCTAAAACACAGAAAAGAAGCTTACAAGAAGTGGAAAATTATTCAAATGACCAGGAAAGAGTATAAAAATATTGCTCGGGCATGCAGGAGTGAAATCAGGAATGCCAAATCAGACCTGGAGTTCCAGCTAGCAAGAGATGTTAAGAGTAACAAGAAGGGTTTCTTCAGGTATGTTAGCAACAAGAAGAAAGTCAAGAAAAGTATGGGCCCCTTGCTGAATGAGGGAGGCAACCTAGTGACAGAGGACATGGAAAAAGCTAATGTACTCAATGCTTTTTTTGCCTCTGTCTTCACGAACAAGGTCAGCTCCCAGACTACTGCACTGGGCAGCACAGCATGGGGAGGAGGTGACCAGCCCTCTCTGAAGAAAGAAGTGGTTCGGGACTATTTAGAAAAGCTGGACGAGAACAAGTCCATGGGGCCGGATGTGCTGCATCCGAGAGTGCTAAACGAGTTGGCAGATGTGATTGCAGAACTGTTGGCCATTATCTTTGAAAACTCATGGTGATCGGGGGAAGTCCCGGAAGACAGGAAAAAGGCTAATGTAGTGCCCATCTTTTAAAAAGGGAAGAAGGATGATCCTGGGAACTACAGGCCAGTCAGCCTCACCTCAGTCCCTGGAAAAATCATGGAGCAGGTCCTCAAGGAATCAATTCTGAAGCACTTAGAGGAGAGGAAAGTGATCAGAAACAGTCAGCATGGGTTCACCAAGGGCAAGTCATGCCTGATTAATCTAATTGCCTTCTATGATGAGATAACTGGCTCTGTGGATGAGGGGAAAGCAGTGGATGTGTTGTTCCTTGACTTCAGCAAAGCTTTTGACACGGTATCCCACAGTATTCTTGTCAGCAAGTTAAAGAAGTATGGGCTGGATTAATGGACTATAAGGTGGATAGAAAGCTGGCTAGATTGTCGGGCTCAACGGGTAGTGATCAATGGCTCCATGTCTAGTTGGCAGCCGGTATCAAGTGGAGTGTCCCAAGGGTTGGTCCTCGGGCTGGTTTTGTTCAATATCTTCATAAATGATCTGGAGGATGGTGTGGATTGTCCCCTCAGCAAGTTTGCAGATGACACTAAACTGGGAGGAGAGTGGAGGGTAACACTGGAGGGTAGGGATAATATACAGAGAGACCTAGACAAATTAGAGACTTGGGCCAAAAGAAATCTGATGGGGTTCAACAAGGACAAGTGCAGAGTCCTGCACTTAGGACGGAAGAATCCCATGCACCGCTACAGACTAGGGACTGAATGGCTAGGCAGCAGTTCTGCAGAAAAGGACCTAGGGGTTACAGTGGACGAAAAGCTGGATATGAGTCAACAGTGTGCCCTTGTTGCCAAGAAGGCCAATGGCCTTTTGGGATGTATAAGTAGGGGCATTGCCAGCAGATCGAGGGATGTGATCGTTCCCCTCTATTCGACATTGGTGAGGCCTCATTTGGAGTAAAAGAATAAATGGGCCTCAACTACAAGTTTTTGTAACATTTATTCTTTTACAGTTCTCTGACTGGTTTATGAATGTTATAATTCTTGATGTCTGATTTGTGTCCATTTATTCTTTTATGTAGAGACTGTCCAGTTTGACCAGTGTACATGGCAGAGGGGCATTGCTGGCCCATGATGGCATAGATCACATTGGTGGATGTGCAGGTGAACGAGCCTCTGATAGTGTGGCTGATGTGATTAGGCCCTGTGATGGTGTCCCCTGAATAGCACTGCTGCAGCTACATGTACATTTACCCAGAGAAAGGCAGACAGTGTTGCTGCCAACTAATCTTGGTTTTTTTCGGTGGTGGTGAACCCCCCTAGCAAAGGCTGTGGAGGAAATATATTTTTTTCTCATAGTTGCTCAAATATTATGGTGATGGATGTTACTTGAGAACCCAGACAGGGAGACATACCATCGCTGGTTATACTGCTACTTCCCTTTCCTAGCCAATATGTCCCACTTTATGGGCTGTGTTGATGCCTTACAATCCTCCTTGGCACAACTGAAGTTATGGGCCCTTTGCAACATGGACAACATTCCATTGTCAGGCCCTGTTCTATAGAGTAAACACCTGCACTGACTCTGGTCCATGGCCCATAAAAATAATGTACTGCTCAGAATCATGTGGCACAAACAGGGGAATTAAGGTCCTGTTTATGGCTCTGAATTTCCTTGCTTTTGTCAGTTTCTCTCTGAATTGTATTATTTTAATAATGGTTTCCTTCATTATATTACCCTTCCTTCTTGCATCTAAAATTATTGAGTAATGCGGTAGGTTGTTGGGTGTGAGGAGCTGTCCTGAACAGTACTGGGTTGTCAGTTACCTAAGGCTTCTGTTAAGAATACACAAGCAATGATTTTTTTTTCCCTTGTGAATGTTGCGGCATTGAAATTACTGATCTTCTAGCCTAACCTAGACTTACTTATTTAGAGAAATAAAATTGTAGTCTTCTTTAATGAGACTGCAGAATGCTGTCCACATCACAGATTAATCCTTCTTAAAGCAGGAACACTGTGTATAGTTTTCTACATAAATGGAAAAGAAGTAATCTTATCCCCTTTCAGCGTTATGCTGGTTTAGCCAGGCTAAAGCTGTTGACAGAAATGTCTGCACTCAGATGAGAATCAAAGATGAGAAGAGGCAGTGCAATGGCGATTGAAAAGCTTTATATAACGACACAAATCCCAGAATTTCTAGGGAGCTCATTCAGCATGGAAACCATTTCATGCTTCTTTCATTATGGGAATGATATTCTATCTATTAAAAGTACAGAAGTGAGATTGTCCATGCAGTTATTTTAATAGGATGATTCTGTGTGGATCGCCATTTGGTTTAGAGTCTATTTGTTGACCATGCTTCAAACAATTCCAATCTATCATAGTATGGTGCTATAGCACCTCTTATTGTATAAATCTGTCAAGGCGTTACAATATAAACAACACAATCTACCAGCAAAACTATTATTCGAGGAGTCCATTTAGTTTCATAAACTTTTCCCAGTTCTCTGACACCTTAAACAAAATATGACAGGCATTTTATATTGTATAGTATTCAAGAAAAATAACATATATATATATATATATATAAGAACTTATCTAGTGACTCTGCCAATGAAGAGAAGAAAGACAAAATAATGGAAAGTAGGAACTACTTTGCGATATTTTGTGTTATTTTTGAAGTCCAGTAAGGTCATAATTCCTGTGATCTTTGCAAATATATAATTTTCAGTGCCTGGCTAGATATACTTGGGGTGGGAGAATGCCTATCAGAGTTGTATAAAGTACCTCATGTTCCAATACAGCTGTTTCTTTTTTTGAATAGTCAATTTTAATTTTTGCTAAGATGAAGATGTTTGGTTTTTCTCTTTCCTCACTGCTTTTCATCCTAATATAAGATGATGCTTAGAGTATATTGTCCGAGGTGTAATGTCATATATATTGACATAGCATCTTGTGCAAATTGCAAATGCTAGCTAGTCTTGGGGGAAAAAAAAATATCAAATGCTGAGGCTTAAGGCAAAACTATGCCTCGCTCACATATCTATTTTCTATACAGTAATTACCCTATTTAAACGTAGCTTTTCTAACTGAAACCTACCCTAAGGCAGCTCGAAATTCATCATTGTGGTTTATAGAACTGGACCAAAATTTCTCAAAAACAGACCATTAAGAAGTCTCCCTGAGTATTGACTTGAATAGCACAGACTGATCACACAGGAGAGCACGCTGATATGAAGAGAGACAAGTATATTTTCAAGGGACTGAGATCTGAAATATTGATTTAGTCACATTAATTGAATTTTTGCCTTGAGAAGTGATTACAAAAATGTTGCTCCAATATTAATTTGTATCTGCTTTGGATAAGATTAACATTAATTTCTTCGCCAGTCCCCATTACTCTTTTATTATTCATTAGCATCTCTCTTTGCATGTGTAAGAGACCTTGATGAAGCATGTTTATTCATAGTCTAACCTTTTTAAATAATTCTAACAGCTCTCTAACCGAAACCTTCCTGGCATGCTGAATATCTCCTCTTTGTTTCATTATTCAGTCCTTGCGCTCTACCCTCCACTTGAGATGCTGAACATGAATCATACTGCTCTTTCCTATTGCTCTCTTCCTCCCACTGAAATGTCCTCAGCAGCCTGATTCCCCGGATAGCGGTGTTCACAAAATACTGCAGCAAATTGTCTCCTGGTAGACTCTTGGACAGTATCATCTCAACAAAGTCTGAGTGCAATTATTGATTTATGCTATCTTTAGTTCATTCCATATTTGTTACCACGTTTTAGTTCATTGTTCATTTATCTTTCATTAGAATATTTGGTTGGAGTTTGTCTTTGAGCGCTCTAGAGGCAACATTTTATTTGTTTCTTTGTACTTGCCACCTTTTGAGTTTATTTTCCAAGCAAACAATGAACAAAAAAAGAAGGGAGGGAAAAACACAGGAGTCATGAGTAAATGAGGAAGTTAAGTAAATACATCTCCTCTTTCCTTGCAACATCAATGTCTATCTCTAAACATTTTTTTAAAAAATAACTGTATTCTTGAAAATGCAAAATAGAAAGTTTATTTCAATAGATTGATTGCACACACATTTTCAAATTCATGATAAACCCTGTTTCCAGAGCAATAGTACATGGCTACCTCCAGTGAAATGCTGCTACACTTTGCATTATCATTTCATATATATAATTTATATTAATATATTATGAGTTATATTACGGTAGCATGAGCATAGCAATCAGGAATAGGGACAAATGCTTGGCAAATGCACACAAACACACCCTCCTAGCCTCACAGAACTTACATATTCTAATTACATTCCCTTTGTAGGACACGTACCTCCTTTTATATTAAGATTTTTGAAGAGCAATAGAAAATATGTTTGAATTGTGTGTCTGACTTCTGTAATACAAGGAAAAATGTGTCTATTTCATGAAGGAGAAAAAAATGCATGTCTAAAGCCCAAGGACTGCAATTCTCAGGTACACTATGATTTACACCACTGTAAAGTAGGCATAGGTGTAATAATAACAATGATATCTAGCTCTTATATAGTGAGCAGTAAATCTCAACAAGCTTTACAAAGGAGGTTGGTATCATTATTTCTGTTTTACAGATGGGGAAATTGAGGCATGGAAAGTGGCTTGTCCATCAGGTCAGTGGTAGAGAATGCAGGCCAGAGCTCTGTCCATTAAGCCACACTGTGTCCCCCACTTTGCAACTGTTTTACAGTATAAGAGTGGTTGAAAGAAGCCTTAAATAATAGCTGAGACTTAGTCCCCAATATAGGTTATCCAGGAAAATGCTTGACATTCTATGATTTCTTGGGGGAAAGATGTTTGTGTGTGTCATAAATATTTTCTAAGGAAAAAATGAGTGGAAAGTCATTATTTGGAAGCAAGCTCCCAGACATTTTTGTGACAGGCATGTAAGGAGAGAGAGAGAAAACTGAGTTTTAACATTTTCAAGAACCGAAAATTTTCAAAACATTTCCATTAAGTTCATTTACAAGAATATCATTTGTGTAAGAGAAAATTTCTTTGGGAGTGGGTGTATTGTGGGAGCATATGTAGATAGCTCCGAGATCGTACAATATTATTTCCTCTCTCTCATTAGGCATATATTATCTCAAAGTGAAGAGATTTATATTTGTAATTCCCATTAATACTAATCTAAATACAAACTTTGACTACTAGCCTCCCACAGTCTTCAGAACACACACATTTTTCTCACTGTCTCTACCCACCACGTCAGTCAACAAAAAATAGACAGCAAAGCAAAACAGGGCTTTCTGGTTATTTAAAATGCAAACCCAATGAAAAGTTAATGGAACAGATAAAAAAAATAAAGCACTTGGCTTATCAAATGAATTGTACTGTATTCTTTTGCTTTGCCACAAATGCATTCACCAACAAATCTAATAAAAAGTCTTAAATATGTTGAATTCTGATGAAAGAATTAATAAATTTCATTACATACAATTTATTTTCTTTGCATTGTACTCATTCTTCCATGAGATTCCAAAGAGAATAGAAGAAAGGATCTGCATCGGCAAAACTGTATTGCAAGAAGCAAATCATTATTAATTCCTTGGATAGTCATAATTTACAGATAAAACAAACATTACACCAATGTTCTATAGACTATGATAGCTATCCATATTTCCAGGTACAATTCAGTGTCATGTCTTTGAGCCATAAAGTCCTTCATGCTTTGAGTCCTGGCTATTTTATACTGATGCACCACCCTGATAGCTCAGATGTTTTTGGTAACAGTTCCCAAGGTTAAAACTTCTGGGGCTAAAGGCAGGGCATTCTCACGGGGGTGAAGGGTAGGGCCTGACTTGTAGAAATGTGCAACTAACCACTGCAGTCTGAGTTGAAGGCCACACTCCCTCCTTTGTTTGTACATGGTCCTGTGTGTTTATTCATCCGCTGCAGCATTTACATGTTGCCACCTTGACTTGTGGATTTCTGCCAGTAGTAAGTGAGTGCTGCTGACAATCACACTAACTTGTTATCAGCTTTCTGTACTGCCTTCCATCATTTTTCCAGGGTAGCATGTGTGGTACTTTAACTCCTCACAGACTTTTGCAGACTACAACCTTCTTTTTTTTTATTTTAATTTAATTTAAGTTTATCTGAAGTTTATGGATCTTCAGTGTGGAACTACGTTTATGCTGTCAGATGGTATAGCACACAGCATACAAAGCAAGTGGTTTTGGCTACTTCCCAGAATTTTGACATAGCGTTTCTAATAGGTTGTATCTTTTATTGGTTTCCAAGCCATGAAACTGTGTAGCTTTATGTCCTTAACTTGTCAACTACACATTACTGGGAGATCCTTAAGGACATATGAACATTGGAGATTTAACTTTCATTTTAAATGTTTTGCTTTTGTGAATTCAAGTCAGGCACATAGTGGTAAATCTTCAAAGCTCTGTATAGGTTTTCAGCTGCAAAACTCACATTAAATTCAATATTCCATATGTTCCATTGGCTTACAGGTTATAGAGGCTATTGTCATGATATAGCTTAATACAAACACGGTTTCAACAGCTACAGCCTTGAAGGAAGGATGTGCTAGTGGGTAGAACACTGAATTGGTACTCAGAAATCCTGCTCATCTACCTCATTAAAGAAATACCGAGAAAATGAGGGGAAAATGGGAACCTACTTTCTACATAAGAAATAGATGAGAATTAATCTGAATCTTTCTTTCCACACTCCCTGGTACAGCACTAGTTGTTTTATAATATAAAGATTCATAGAAGTATGGGACTGGAAGGGACCTCAATAGGTCAGCAACTCCAGTCTCTTGCACTCCAGGCAGGAATATATAATAACTAAACCATCCCTGTAAAAGGTGTTTGTCTAACCTGTTCTTAAAAGTCTCCAGTGCCAAAGGTTCTACAACCTCTCTAGGCAATTTGTTCCAATGCTTAACTACCCTGACAGTTGGGAAGATTTCCCCAATGCCCAACCTAATCCTCCCTTGCTTCAATTTAAGCTCATTGCTTCTTGTCCTATCCTCGGAGGTTGTCATAGCCATACAACTAAGGGTAGCCTAGAATTCCTCCTTACCTGCAAGGGGTTAAGAAGCTCAAATAACCTGGTTGGCACCTGACCAAAAGGACCAATGGCGAAAGAAGATACTTTCAAATCTTGTGGGGGGAAGGTTTTGTTGTGTGTGTTCTTTTGGGAGCAGAGAAGCAACAGGTCAGAAAACTCCTTCTCCTATAAACCATCCTAAAAGTCTCTCATATTACAAAAATTGTAAGTAAAAGCCAGGCAAGGCATGTTAGATTATCTTTTGTTCTGCTTGAGAATTTTTCCTTTGCTGGAGGGAGGTTTATTCCTGGTTTTTGTAACATTAACACTAAGCCTAGAAGAAGTACTGCTGTGTTTTTGAATCTTTTGTTACCCTGTAAAGTTATTTTTCATCCTGATTTTACAGAGGTGATTTTTACCTTTTTTTTTAAATAAAATCCTTCTTTTAAGAACCTGACTGATTTCTCTATTGTGCTAATGCCCAGGGGTTTCGGTCTGTAATCACTTTGTAACCAATTGGTTTGGATAGTATTCTCAAGCCTCCGCAGGAAAGGGGGTGTAAAGGCTTGCGGGGATATTTTGGGGGAATAGGAACTTCACGTGGTCTTTGTTAAATCACTTGGTGGTGGCAGCGTACCGTCCAAGGGCAAAGAATTTGTGCCTTGGAGAAGTTTTAACCTAAGCCGGTAGAAATAAGCTTAGGGGGTCTTTCATGCAAGTCCCCACATCTGTACCCTAGAGTTCAGAGTGGGAAGGGAACCCTGACAGAAGTTAAGAATAATTTTTCAACCTCCTCCTTGTAACGACCTTTGATGTACTTGAAAACTGTTATCATGTCGTCTCTCACTCTTCTCTTCTCCAGATTAAATAAAACCATTTTTCAATCTTTCCTCATAGATCATGTTTTCTAAAGATCTGTAATAATTTTTGTTGCTCTTCTCTGGACTTTCTCCATTTTTTCCACATAGTTCCTGAAATGTGGCACCCAGAACTGGACAGAGTAGAGTGGAAGAATTATTTCTCATGCCTTGCTTACAGCTAATACATGCCAGAATGATGTTTGCTTTTTAAGCATCTGTTGCCTCAGATTTAGCTTGTGATCCACTATCACCTCCAGATTGCTTTCCGCAGTACTCCTTCCTAGGCAGTCATTTCCCACTTTATATGTGTATAATTGATTGCTCCCTTGTAAGTAGAGTACTTGTATTTGTCCTTATTGAATTTCATCCTATTTACTTCAGACCATTTCTCCAGTTTGTCCAGATAATTTTGAATTTTAATCCTATCCTCTAAAGCCCTTCAGCCCCTCCCATCTTAGTATTCTCCACAAACTTTATAAGTGTACTTTCTATGCCATTATATAAATCATTTATGAAGATATTGAACAGACCCAGGACTGATCCCTGCAAGACCTACTCAATATGCCCTTCCAACTTGACTGTGAACCCCTGCTAATTACTCTCTGGAAACAGTTTTCCAACCAATTATGCACCCACCTTACAGTAGCTCCATCTAGGCTATATTTCCCTAGTTTGTTTATGAGAAGGTCATGCAAGACAGTATCAAAAGCCTTACTAAAGTCAAGATGTACCACATCTACCTCTTCCCCTCATTCACAAGTCTTGTTACCATGTCAAAGAAAGATATCAGGCTGGTTTGACATGATTTGTTCTTGACAAATTGATGTTGACTGTTACTTATCACCTTATTATTACCTAGGTGTTTGCAAATTGATTGCTTGATTATTTGCTCCATTATCTTTCTGGCACTGAAGTTAAGCTGACTAGTCTATAATTCCCTGGGTTCCCCTTTTTATAGATTGGCACTATATTAGTCCTCTTTCAGTCCCCTAAAATCTCTCCTCTCTTCCCTGAGTTTTGAAAGATAATCGCTAATGGCTCAGGTATTTCATCAGTCATTTAATTGAGTGTTCTAGGATGCATTTCATCGGCCTTGCCAACTTGAAGACATTTAACTTGTCTAAGTAATTTTTGACTTGGTCTTTCTCTATTTTACCCTCAGATCCTACCTCATTTTCAGTGAATTGACTTAAAGAATGTAGCACAGTTTAGGTAAAATCTAGCTAACCAGCCAAACTTTCAAAAGCTTATCCTAGGCAGGTTTCCCACTTTGCCAGGGAATATGGATATACTGTATAGGCTGTTCCTTCAAATGAATGCTCTTGGGTCCATGGGGTTGAATACAGAGTTCTGTGTAGGCTTGGAGGTCATTTCCTCTGCACCCTCCTTGAGCCTCCAACTCAGTCTTCTTGGAGGTGAACATTTATCATCATTATTTACTGTTTGGATTCTGGTGGCTCCTAAAAACACAGTCAGGATCAGGACTTAATTATGATAAGTGGTGTCCAAACACATGGAGAACACACTTCCTACCCCAAAGTGTTTGAGAAACTCAATGAGGTGAACACCAGAGAGTTCTCTGGTCCTTCTCTGCCCCTCCACTTATAATTTCTGTAGGAAGGTTCAAAATGACCCATCATGAACAACTATGCTATTTTTTCTCTAATTTTGTGTTGGTGGGGAGGTACCCCATTCTCTAGCTGCTGGGTAAATTTTCTGTGGCCAAAATGAAGAAAATGAGACTTGCCCTCAGTAGGGATGGCATGAAGGAATGAAGACTCAATCCTGGATTTTCCCCTACAGATCCACAAACATCAGAGGCCCTCCGTGCATGGTTTTCCACATAGAAAGGGTGGGGAGGTCAGATGGCATGGTTCCATTTTCTTTGGGTCCTCATGGAACCTTCACACAGCAGGAGAGGTGACAACTGGGCAAACTGAAGAAGAGTGGGCAGGAGAGCTGGAGTGGACACACTTTGCTCATGCATCTGGCCCCATGAAGCTTCAGGAGAAAAGATAATACAGCCTCAGACAGTGTTATTAAGGCTGCCTGGAAAGCAACAATTCTGTTTCACAAAATATTTAGAGATTCCAAAATTTGTTTTTGTTCCAGATCAGAACAAAACTAAAACTTTTTAGAGACAAAAAAATAGTACTCTTACTTCCTTTTCCTGCCAAGATGGCTTCAGGTGACTGGGCTGGAGGAGGCTCTAGTCCTCCAGCAAAATCTCTGGATGTAATAGTGGAACAATTATTGACCATTTCCTTTGGAGTCTGATGCACAAGTTACTTTGCACAGACTACTAGGTCCTGTGATGCTATCAGATGGTTTATTGACTGTTGTTATGAGCCTTGTTCCTCTGGTGCCTGCGGGTTTGAACCCACAAGGCCAAAGGTACCTTGAGTGGGGTAGCTGGCCTCAAAACTGTTTGAGGATTGGGAAGTATTTGAAGTGACTTCCAGACAACAGGAGTGCATATTACCTGAAAGAAAAATGAGTTTGTTTTGAAGTTCTTTGCTGTTGGCATGCAGCTGCCAGAGGGAACCCATTGTACAGATGTGATAGAACGAGGTTCCCTCACTCTGGGAAACAGTTCACAGGGCTTGCTCTCCATGCCACACTCTTCATGGGGTCCCAAGGAGATGAGGAATACAGTGGAGCTTCGCCACAGCCAGGTTGTCTCAGAAACATAGCATCAAAAGGCAGTTTAGCTGCCACATCTGGGGTCTCCCCTTTCTCTGTAAGTGTAAGGAGGGGTAGTACTGTTATAGCTTCTGTTTCAGGGGCTCCACTCAGGAGGTTACTAAAAGTAGGAATTGACTGGAGGGAAACATAGCCCAAAAGAGCATTTTTTTAAATTTATTTATTTTTAGAATCTGAAATGTGGTCCTTTGTTTTACTTGACACTGAGGTTCCAGCAATACAAAAATCAAGCCCTAGTACTGATGGAGCACAGAGGCCACTTGTAAGTTATCATCTGAGGACAACAAGGACAGACTTGAGGTGTTTGTTTCCTGCCATGCTCTCCTGAATTTGCTCCTTTCTTATTGATGCCTTGGTAACTGTGGTTTGGTTTGGTTTGTTTGTAATGGGGACATTTTATTACTTAGCTGTAGTGACTGACAGAGTAAAACAACCTAAAGGGTCAAAAGCTGATAAAATTTACTTGAAAGCAGTATGTGTTGCCTTTGGGGTGAGCAGGAAGAGCTTTTACATTTTTTAGTGGGGAATCAGGTAGCTTATTGGACCGGGTATCTGTGAAAGCTTTTTCAATTATTGGAGGATGTGTAATTCAGCCTGTAGGCTTCTCTGGCCACTGTTTGGTTTGAGCTGAACTTGGGGAGTATGGGACAGTGACTTTGGATGGCGTTATTGGAAACTAAATAGTTGTTTACTTGAATACACAGTTGCAATTAGAAAGGCTGAGGGCATCTTTAGGGACCAAGGAATAGTTCAGGGGGGTTCTGCATCCAAGAGAGAATGGTAGGAATTCACCAAGGGGAGCCTGGTAGCCTCCCTATGTCCCTTTACAGGGTGTCTGTATTCAGCTGATTACAAGCATTATTTAGCATTACAGAGTCATTTGAGAGACCTTAATAATCAACTGCAAGCTGGGGAATATGTGGACATGAGGGTCGTAGAAGAAAATAAAGGAAATGGTTAAGAAGGAGATAGTTCAGTATCAAATGAGGAAGTTGAAATCAGGTAAATTTTCAAAGGACTTTTATTATATTATTAATATTATAAAGATATTAAATCAGTTCAAGCCTAACACAAGGTGCCCTGCTAAACTCCACTCCTACATTCAAGAACGTACTACTTGTGGTCCTTTGGCCAGTTTTCAGTTATATAAAAGGTGGGTCAGCCTCCTCTGATATCTATGCAGGGTGTAAAGAAAAGAGACTATAGCAGAATATGGTGAGGATATGGGTTCCTAGTACTGCAGGGACCTTGATGGCATGTTGAGGATAGTTCAGGAATACTACAGTGAGCTCTCTCAGGAACAAACCATTCCTCCTTTCCAGGAGCAGCAGTTTTTGATAAGTACTGCAAGTTTTCCAACTTTGGCAGAGGCCAGTGAGACCAGTACAGGAGATGGAGGTTCATGCAGCTAACATATCAATGAAAAAGGTGACTTTCCCTGGAACTGACACATTAAAAGCCAGATTTTGTCAAAGGTTCATAGATCCCCTTTTTCTTGTGCTTTCAGTGATGGCTTGGTAACACAAACAAACAATAAAGCACATTAGGATCTTCCTTTTATGAAGGGCCTTTGTTTTGGGGGCTTTTTCTTCTTTGGTATTTTTTCCACAATGGGGGATTTGAAAGATATCCAGAACTGGGAGTTTATTACCCTTTTGAACACATATTACAAAATGTTGGCTTCCATTTAAGATAAGAGACCAGGAAAATAGCATGGTAATTATTACATCCCAATCAGTCTAATCTCGTTAAAGGTCATATAGTGGCAGACACTTTGTGTAGTTTGCAGGAATTATAAAACTGGGTGATAGGGAGGATGGGAGGTTTATGTTTTTGCCTTGAATCAGGCCAAAGCTTTTGATAGAGTTAACCTATTTATGGTTAGTTTTATCTGAACTTTGTATTCCTCTGCAGTTTATTAACTGGTGACAGATCTTGTCTGTTCATGCTCTATGCATCCCTTTAGTAAATGGGTGGAGGGGAGACTGTATACAGGTACATTCTCTTGAGTCCACTGCTGTATTTTTTTCTAGGCCCTTTAGTGTGAGTAATGTATGAAAACAGAGGACTTCAGGGTTTAAATTTCACTGTCTAACAACATTTTTGCTCATGCAGGTGATTGTCACCATGCTGTTGGTAAATACAGAAGATTGGAATGTATTTTGGACAACTTACACAATAATTCAGCTTTAAGTAGAATAGTTATCAACATGAATAAGGGCGAGGCTTTGTGGATGGGGATTTCAGGATGAATCCTTTGCTCTGTCAGGGAATTTATAAGTCAAGACAGGCCCTCCTGGGATTATAGATATTTGGGAACTAGCTTTTCACAGTGAGCCAGAAGTCACATTAACCAGGGTAAAGTGGTTTGCCTCAGGTTAGAGTATATTTTTTCATCCTAGAGCACTCTGAATCATACAGAGCAGAAGCTTGAGCCTTACACACCCCAAGCCAGTTCCCCAACCAGTTAGGCTATAGCTAGAGTCCCTCTGCTGCTCGATGAAAATGTAATCAAAACCAATACAGCTCCACAAAGCATTTTGGTTTCAATGAAAAAAGTTTAGTCAAGATTGTTTTGACCTGTTATATTTTCCACATCACACCCTTGTGGGGTTCATTATAGCCATGTCAACAGGGAGCCAGGGAAGGACTGTATCGAGGCAAAGGGCCTCTACATGGATGGACCAAGCCTCTGGCAGTTCTCAAAGGGCCATAAGGATTAGGAGGGCAGACCTTGGCCTATTTGATGGGGGCTGAAAAACTCTAGTCCCTTGTCCAGTGAAACAATAGAGGAGGGACTGTGTGAAAGGATAGATCTTCATAGATTTCCTCCCTCAGAACTATGGCCATTTTTTTATCTAAGCCTCAGTAAGGACATAGATCAGCCATACTTGAAGTGGAAAAAATGGGATTTGTGAGGGAGGAAATCTATGAAGATCACACACACTATATATGAAAATAAAGGAGCAGGGAGTTGCTCATCTCGTGAGTCTTTCCACGGCTATTTTTAGCCAAAAGTATATTTTTATGGCCAGGTTTTTATCTCCTGAAAATAGGAGTTGAAAATGGAAATGCTGACAGACTTTTTGGAGCTTGTAGAACTGTAATATCCTGTTTAACACAACTAAAATTGCAAGGTATGCTTTTCATCCTTTTCTGCTAAGAAGGCAATTACACACAGCATCTTCTTGAAGAAGCTTATAATATGATTAAATAGGCAACATTAAATCAGCTGGTGATTGAATCCTCAAGATAATGTACTTCACTTAAACGTGTGTGTTACCGTACTTCTTTATATTTAAAAGCTCTTTAAAAAGGACACATGACTGGGTGATACCACTCAACTCAGGCAAGGCTTGAAATGAGTGAGTTCAACAAAATAAATATCCTATTTTTTCCCCGTACTGCTATCTTAATTTTAATGTTTACAGAATGTGATGAAAGTGGCCTATATTTGCATTTTATTTAATCTTAGGAAAGACTACGCTTCACACATCTGGTCTAGACAATCTTCTAAAGTGTTTGCTTATGTAAATTAAAAATAAGATTTATACCTGCTACATTTCTAAGCAATTTGTTTGTACTCACAACTGTAACGAAAAAAGATTAAATTTTTGAATCCATATAATTCAATTTGTACTTTCCCTCTAATTCACCTCTTATTAGTACTTTCTTTTTTGAAGCTGCATATTCCCATGTTTATAATTTTTTAAAGGTTGTCTGCAAACCCTCCTCCCCGCAAAAAATCTCTCAAATAATTCCTTTCCAGCCTTCTTCATCCCTACTTCAAATTAGAAACAGGTTAAGACAACAAAGTTCCAATCAGAAAATCTGCTGTAAATTGCAGCATTCCCAAAGATTTTTGGATTCAGAATTTTGATTCTACTTCAAATATTTGTTGATGATTAATCATTTCCCCTTAGGGAAACTAAATACATTAATCTTTCATTATAAATACATTTTTTACTTCTGATTACTTATTGTTGCTTTTCTCTGATCTCCCTTCAATTTGTCAGTATCTTTCTGATAACATGATGCCCACAACTGCAATTAGTACTCCAGATGAACAAAAAAAGTAAACAAAATTATCTTGCATAGTAAACTCATAGGGCCAGATTCTCAGCAGGTGTAAATCCACATAGCTACACTGAATCCAATAGTCAAAACACCTCTCCATATAGTATCATCTATAAATTTCATTAGCGTGAAGTTTACTTCCTCCTCTAAACTACTGATAAAGATATTAAATGAGTTCAAGCCTAACACAAGGTGTTTTGCTAAACTCCACTCCTACATTCAAGAATGTACTGTTTGTGGTCCTTCAGCCAGTTTTCAGTCCATGGGCCAGTAGTCATATCCAAACCTTGTGTCACTTAATCTGAGAGTGGGATTTTATGAGAGGTTTTAATATTCCACCAAAAATTAAAATATATTGCATCTAATGTTTCACTTCATTCACTCATTTGTAATTCTATCCTATAAAAAGATCAACTTTGTCTAGTAAGTTTTTTATCTGTTTTACTTTGTTTTTTAAACACAGATCAAGCTGTACAGTGCTCATGTTTATCTTTTAGAAAATGTATGTGTGGGGTTTTTTTATGACAGGGCAGCAATTGCCAAGGTCCAAAATGTTAGAAGTATCATAATAACAGATGATTTTGTGAGCAGCTTCCAAAATAGATTTAAGAAGTAGGCTCCTTTAGCTTTAGGAATTGATCTGGAAATACTAGGGGTAGGGTGAAGTGAGTTCTAACTAAGGGATTCAAATTCCATGGCCTGTGTTATGCAGGAGGTTAGACTAAACATAACGGTTGCTTCTGGATTTAATGTATTAAATCCAGCTTCTTGACTCTGACCTTTTTAGAGAGGAGGGTTAGATTTATGTTTCTTATTCCAGGTCATCAGGACTTCAGTTGGTAGCTGAGCTCGACTGATTTCAATAGAGCTATATTGATTTGCACCATCTGAGAATTTGGCCTGTTTAACAGACTTAAAAAAAATAATATTAAAACTTATGTTAAAGTTATCTAAAACATGGATTAATGAAAACGTTTCTCTTCATCTGGGTATAATGGTTAAATTATCCCAAAGTAGCAAATTTTGTTTAAAAAGTCATAAAATGCATATCGTACATAATCTGCAATATTCCAAATTAGGGTTAATAAATTGAACAATGCAGTTTAAATATCAGTATCCAAATACTCAGATACATCACTCATGAAAAGTTATACTAGGAATAGCTTGTGGAAAATAAATATAGTAATGAGTATAAATTGTCCCTTAATAATTGACAATCTAGGGTGTATTGTCCCCAGATAAACAAACTCCTATTCCATTAATGACAGGTTTCAGAGTAACAGCCGTGTTAGTCTGTATTTGCAAAATGAAAAGGAGTACTTGTGGCACCTTAGAGACTAACCAATTTATTTGAGCATAAGCTTTCGTGAGCTACAGCTCACTTCATCGGATGCGTACTGTGGAAAGTACAGAAGATCTTTTTATACACACAAACCATGAAAAAATGGGTGTTTACCATTACAAAAGGTTTTCTCTCCCCCCCCCCCCCCACCCCACTGTCCTGCTGGTAATAGCTTATCTAAAGTGATCACTCTCCTTACAATGTGTATAATAATCAAGGTGGGCCATTTCCAGCACAAATCCAGGGTTTAACAAGAACGTCTGAGTTGGGGGTGGGGGAGGAAAAAACAAGGGAAAATAGGTTACCTTGCATAATGACTTAGTCACTCCCAGTCTCTATTCAAGCCTAAGTTAATTGCATCCAATTTGCAAATGAATTCCAATTCAACAGTCTCTCTCTGGAGTCTGGTTTTGAAGTTTTTCTGTTGTAATATCGCAACACTCATACACATTGTAAGGAGAGTGATCACTTTAGATAAGCTATTACCAGCAGGAGAGTGGGGTGGGGGGAGAGAAAACCTTTTGTAGTGGTAAACACCCATTTTTTCATGGTTTGTATGTATAAAAAGATCTTCTGTACTTTCCACAGTATGCATCCGATGAAGTGAGCTGTAGCTCACCAAAGCTTATGCTCAAATAAATTGGTTAGTCTCTAAGATGCCACAAGTACTCCTTTTCTTTATTCCATTAATGTAATCTTCAAGCTTTCATTTCAGGCCCCAATCTTGCACCCTGATGCACAAGAGTAACTTTATTAGGGTTACCAACTGGTTGGATGGATTCCTGGTGGTTTCATTACATGACACTATCTTCAATTAAAGATTAATCTTTAATTCCTAGAGACTGCAGGACAATCCTGGAGGGTTGGCAACCCTAAACTTTATGCATATTAATAGTTCCACTGAGCCCAATAGCACATCTCGCATGCATAAGATTTCATATGTGAGAGTTTTTGAAGGACTCAGGGCATTAAAAAATGAAAAATTAGAAATACAAAAATTAAGGCTTTCATGGTAACTCAGCAGTAACTTTCCCGAATGGCACATTCAGAAGAGCCAGTTCTGGACTCATGCACAAATCCATGCAATTCCCTCTGAAGTCAGCTGGACTTCTGTATGCATATCTCAGGATATGCCAAGGAAAGTGTGTGCCCCTTATTGAATGAGGGAGGCAACCTAGTGACAGAAGATGTGGAAAAAGCTAATGTACTCAATGCTTTTTTTGCCTCTGTCTTCACGAACAAGGTCAGCTCCCAGACTACTGCACTGGGCAGCACAGCATGGGGAGGAGGTGGCCTGCCCTCTGTGAAGAAAGAAGTGGTTCGGGACTATTTAGAAAAGCTGGACATGCACAAGTCCATGGGGCTGGATGCGCTGCATCCGAGAGTGCTAAAGGAATTGGCGGATGTGATTGCAGAGCCATTGGCCATTATCTTTGAAAACTCATGGCGATCGGGAGAAGTCCCGGAAGACTGGAAAAAGGCTAATGTAGTGCCCATCTTTAAAAAAGGGAAGAAGGATGATCCTGGGAACTACAGTCCAGTCAGCCTCACCTCAGTCCCCGGAAAAATCATGGAGCATGTCCTCAAGGAATCAATTCTGAAGCACTTAGAGGAGAGGAAAGTGATCAGGAACAGTCAGCATGGGTTCACCAAGGGAAAGTCATGCCTGACTAATCTAATTGCCTTCTATGATGAGATAACTGGCTCTGTGGATGAGGGGAAAGCAGTGGATGTGTTATTCCTTGACTGCAGCAAAGCTTTTGACACTGTCTCCCACAGTATTCTTGTCAGCAAGTTAAAGAAGTATGGGCTGGATGGATGCACTACAAGGTGGGTAGAAAGTTGGCTAGATTGTCGGGCTCAATGGGTAGCAATCAATGGCTGCATGTCTAGTTGGCAGCTGATATCAAGTGGAGTGTCCCAAGGGTCGGGCCTGGGGCCGGTTTTGTTCAATATCTTCATAAATGATCTGGAGGATGGTGTGGATTGCACCCTCAGCAAGTTTGCAGATGACACTAAACTGGGAGGAGTGGTAGATACGCTGGAGGGTAGGGATAGGATACGGGGGGACCTAGATAAATTGGAGGATTGGGCCAAAAGAAATCTGATGAGGTTCAACAAGGACAAGTGCGGAGTCCTGCACTTAGGACAGAAAAATCCAATGCACCGCTACAGACTAGGGACTGAATGGCTAGGCAACAGTTCTGCAGAGAAGGACCTAGGGGTGACAGTGGACGAGAAGCTGGATATGAGTCAACAGTGTGCCCTTGTTGCGAAGAAGGCCAATGGCCTTTTGGGATGCATAAGTAGGGGCATTGCCAGCAGATCAAGGGACATGATCATTCCCCTCTATTCGACATTGGTGAGGCCTCATCTAGAGTACTGTGTCCAGTTTTGGGCCCCACACTACAAGAAGGATGTGGAGAAACTGGAGAGAGTCCAGCGAAGGGCAACAAAAATGATTAGGGGTCTGGAACACATGACTTATGAGGAGAGGCTGAGGGAACTGGGATTGTTTATTCTATGGAAGAGAAGAGTGAGGGGGGATTTGATAGCTGCTTTCAACTACCTGAAGGTGGATCCAAAGAGGATGGCTCTAGACTGTTATCAGTGATAGCAGATGACAGGACAAGGAGTAATGGTCTCAAGTTGCAGTGGGGGAGATTTAGGTTGGATATTAGGAAAAACTTTTTCACTAGGAGGGTGGTGAAACACTGGAATGTGTTACCTAGGGAGGTGGTAGAATCCCCTTCCTTAGAAGTTTTTAAGGTCAGGCTTGACAAAGCCCTGGATGGGATGATTTAGTTGGGAATTGGTCCTGCTCTGGGCAGGGGGTTGGACTAGATGACCTGCAGAGGTCCCTTCCAACTCTGATATTCTATGATAGCATTGGGCCCAATACATATTATGGTATAATAATTAATTTCTGAAATGTGTTCACCCCTACATGAACTCTGGACAAGTTAAGGTTGCTATCAAAAACTTTTATTTTTTTCATTTCCTGTGTTTTGACTGTATAGATGTGTTTTCGTAAAATTCAACAACAATTAGAATTGTACTTAATTTTCATATTACTGTAAGAGAAAAAATGTTTGTTACAACTTTAATCTTTGTTAATTTCACTCTGTACTTCTACAGTGTCATTGTCAAAGGCTTAACAAATACTAAGTCTGGAGAAAATCAGTTCAAAATCACACCTAGTAACTACCAGTAATACTCCAGCCCTGATCCTTCAGAGACCTACACACGTCCAACTTTACTTAGAGGAGTAGTTCCATTGACTTCAAGGGATTACTCAGATGCAAAAAATTAAGCATGTGTGTTACACTTTGAAGGATGGAGACCTATATTATCTTACTCCATAATCCCAGACATTTCATTCTGCACATCTACAAGAACATTTTCAAAAACAATTTAGGACGACAATTTTTTTTCTTTCCCATTCACCTACAGGCAGGTCCTCAGCTGGTGTAAATTGTCATAGCTTCAATAGAGCTTTGACAATTTATACCAGTCGAGGATATGCCCCTTGGAGACTAGTGCTTAGCAGCCCCAGAACATTTAAGCTTATAACACTCATCCATTCTTTTAGTTGTGTTTGTAAAAAAAAAAAAAATTAATAATGTGACATTCATTTTAGAGCAGAAAAATATAATTGCGTTATTTTTGCATTACTTAAAGTTCGGAGAATAGATTTTGCTCCAGATTTCTAAAAGAAAAAAAGATCCTTTTGCCCAGGATCAAACAGGGACATATTTAGTAACAAAAGAGTATTTTTGAAAATTATGAGCATGTAAAAACCAGGAGTTTGTAACTGAAGTCTGAATATAACTTTAACTATAGCATTTTGTACCCAGTGAACATAGTAAAATGTAAAAGACAAGTATCAGAAACCAACAGGTTTTGGTTTTGTGCACAAGCTTTTAACACACACACACACACACACACACAAATACACCGTGGCCAACCACTCAGCTTCAGCAGGTAACCCCATGCTTAGAAGGTCTGATATCAAAAGTAATTCAACACTTCTGATTATAACCTGCCTCATCCATAAGGACATGGTAAAATCAATATGATTCCTTTCCACTAAGCTTGTTCCCTCTGGATGCTGACTTCCATTTTTTCTCATTTTTTTATTTAAAGATGGAAGAGTTGAGATTTGAAAGCTAAACTGAAAGTGTCTGAGTACCCAGTGTAACTCCAGGGCTAACTTTTTTTGGGGGGGGCTCTTTAGTTTAAATAAAGCCTTGAAGGTTGGGATTTCTTAGCTAGGGTACCCTAATAGTCAGCACAATTGAACATGATCAAAGGCTTGTGTGATTATATTTCAACTCTACAAGCAGCAAGAAAAGCAGTATGGATTATAATGTCATTGTATACATTTGTAGTCACCAGCATAGGAACAGAGAATCCCCCTTTTCAAATGCCTGACTTTTGGAGTCCCTCAGATATAACCTTTGATTCACCAGGATTTTGTATTAAAAGAGAAAGCCAGCCTCACTCCCACCATGATTGCAGTCATTTTCAAATATATGTTGATGTGATTCTTAATGCTTTTGCCTATATTCACTTTATAATATTGATAAATTGCCAAGAATTCATAAATGATGTTGCATGTAGTGTCATGTTGTCTTTTGATCTTGGTTGCTATCTTCCTAATATGTGATAATGAAAATACGTTCTGCAGCACTCCCGTGCTGTGAAAGATATAAAGTATTGCCTTTCCTGCTTCATTTTAGAACAGATTGCATACACCCTGTTAACCAACACCATCCATCCATCTAGATATAGATATTCTAGATCAAAAGGCAACAGAAATATTTGGAGTGATTAAACAAGAGGATATTTTTAATCCACAATTCTCTTTTGATTGTAGCTATTGAGTAAAAATGACAGATGAGAAATTCAGCACATTAATATGTGACAAAAAAGGGTGGCGTATCAGAAGAAAATCTCCTTCTTTGATTCTCAAGCACTAATTGTACTGTAATTCCAAAATAACAAAAGAAATACCAATATCGCATAACCATTGTGCCAGAGGGTTTTCACGTAAAAGTAAGTTGAAGAGAGTATTTGAATTCCAGGTATCTTTCAAGGAGGTCCTTCTCAAGAGTCAGACGAAGGCTTAATTTTGCTAGAATTTTGGCTTCAGAACAGGTTCAGGTTTGTGTCAGGTCATTTTGTAAGGTTCATGAAAAACAGATTCCACAATCTAACTAACCGCAAGACCCCCTCTTTCCACCTTCCTTTCAGCTTGTAGGATAAGTTCTCCTAGACCACAGAGATGGGTGCAACAGAAAACCCTAAGAGAGAAAGATAGAAGCGTTGCCTGTTGTTCTGTCCTGATATACCCTGTTATCCTGTTTTCTCTCTGAGCTAATCTGCCTATGAACCTTGTCTTACTCTCTTCTGCCTTCACTTCTCATCTCCCAGGACAGACTGACAGGGGTCAAGTTAAGAGAAGTCTGGAAGCAGCTACAGAAGAGGATAGGGAGGAGGAATAACTTTGATTAAAGAAGAGCTTCCAGCTGGTTGATTTCCCCTTTCACTGACGACACCTGCCTGCAGCTACAAATGTGGAATGCAATAGCAGGTTGTACTTCTCCAGGTGTGCCATAGATCAGCGTATTAGGAACTCTGGGCTAGAGGAAGGATGGACTTTGGGGTTTTTTTTCAATTGGATGATTTGTTTCCCTGGAGAATCCAGCTCTTGATTCTAGTATAAAACAGACCATAGTTTTCACCTCCTTTGATTCATTTTTAATGTCTGTAAAATTGAGATCAGCTAAGCTGGTTTTGCACATTGTAGGGAATTCTCTCTATATATGATTAATAAAAAAGTGAAAATAGCCCTTTAAAACAACAAAGCTGAAGTAACTCCAGGTATACAAATTTGAGCAGGACTCTTTTCATTAGTCCAGGGTTATGTCAGAAGTATCCAGGAAAGGACATAACACTGATCCTGTAAATGCTTATGCACATGAGTAGGTCTGCTGGGTTCAATGGCTCTGCTCTTGTGAACAAAGTTAGTTACATTCATAACTGTTTGTCGGGTAGGGGCCTAAATGATTGCAAATTGGGGGAGTGTTGGTACTAAAAGAAAGCTCAGTTAGAAAGCAGGGAACAAAATGCTTGCCTGCCAACATTTTTAATTGTACAAAAATTCTATTTTCTTGTAACTTATAGACCTGAAATGGATGAGAAAAACTAAGCCACAGCAGCTGATATTTCTGCATGACTGTTCAGTCTGCAATAAAGAGCTATTTATTTTGAGCCTGAAAAATCTATGAGTTCAAATGAAGATCACTATAAAAGAAGTGACCCACAAGATACTAAAATTGCCTCTTCTCTATTCTATTAGCTGTTGAAGGCCTCCAGCTTCATAGGTTTCTGGATGACAGTGAGCTACAGTAGAATTAGAATAAAACTGACCTTCCTTTAGGCGCATGCCATAATTTTTGATTGTCTTATTGAATCAACACTCTGTGCCAAAATAAGCATTGCAAACCTTAAATTATGTGACACTGGGGCTCCAGTAGCTCCTGGGGTCTTGTCAAGCACCCACATCCAAAATCTAAATAAAAGAGAAGAGCAAAGAATTCACAGTATAACATGATGAATTTAGCCTTTTTGTTTGTTTGTTTGTTTATTCAGAATGTCTGTGAACAGATTGTGATTTCTTTTAATTTGTCATTTTGACTTTACACTATACAGTTTTGTCAAGGTTTCTGTTTTGTTTTAATCTATAGTTTGTGAACACTTAAATGTCAAATGTGGATACCTGACATTTGAAACGTAAGCTGTTTTGGTTTAATTGTGATGGGTCTCACATTCTCTATAATTTCTGTTCCATGATTATATAAATTTAATTTTTCTGATCAGGAAAAAAATGGCTTGAAGCAGTCACTGGGGTCTTGATTCTCTCAGGGAGCAGAAACAAGCTAGGGAGAAATATCAGATAAGCAAGAGTAGAGGACATTAGAAACTTGTAAACCTTTTCCCTTCTAGCCCCATAAGCTTTGCCCAAGGCATTATTGTTAGAAGAATTAAGCTACCTTAAGATTTATTGGCTGGGTGCAGAGTATAGTTAATTTTCTCTCATCACATGCAGACAAGGTAATTGGGTGTGCATACCTGTTCCTAGTTGTGAAAGATGCAGCCAAGTCCTTCCCTTGTTTAGCTGTTCCTTCTCAAACTTTGCTAAGGGATTTTAGGACCCCTGGTCTTCCTGGTGTACCCCACACTGTATATTATATTCATGCAAGATTAAAACTTTCTCAGAAGCTGGGAGTGGATGGATCATTTGATGATTACCTGTTCTGTTCATTTCCTCTGAAACACCTGGCATTGGCCACTGTCAGAAGACAAGATACTGGACTAGAAGGACCTTTTGTCTGACCCAGTATGGCTGTTCTTATATGAGTATTCATGGCAATGAAATTTAGGAACAGAGGACTAGAAGGGAATCCTGGGGCAAGGAGTCCAGTCCCTAGCAATCGCAAGCAGCCATGTCATATAATCCCATTCATAAATTTATCACACTCCATCTTAAAACTGGTTAGGTTGTGCCCCAACTACTTCTATGGAAAGGCTGTTCCAGAATCTCACTCCTCTGACATTAGCTACCTTTTTTATAATTTTGATTGCAGAACTGTTTGTATAAAGTAAACACTAAAGTGACATAAGCATGCAGAAGTGAATTCATTCTCATGATAGAGAAAATACGCAAAGTTTGTTTGTACTATTCACCTACAACAACTAAATAATCTTTTGTTTGGTTCCATTCACTACACAGGCTATTGCATCCTGGGAAAGACCTTTTGCAGAGTGAATGTACTAACCGTGTACAGCAAGCGCAATGGGACCACTCTCATGCGCATTATTGGGCATGAGCATTTGCAGGATCAGGACTAAAGGCTGCCATGTTGCTGGTATATCGGGGGTCATATTTCAACCAGGGGTGCTAGTATTGTTGGGGTTCTCCAGTGATCTTGCTAAGGTCCTCTGGGAAAGAGTAGCAGGAAAAAACAGATTTTCTTTTGAGTAGAAAAATTTTAGTTATAAACAAGAAGAACAGAGCACAGAAAAGTTTGTGTATTTTCATCTCCCCTCAGTTCACCTTTAAGCTCAATTACCTCTTTAACTAAGCTATCAAAATCTACCTCTGAATCACCTCTAATTCCATTTTGACTGAGTTCTTGTATTAAATTTAGTTGCTGCACTTACTCCAGGAGAGATGAATTGCTCTGCTGAGCTCCCAATAAAGAACGTGTTCAACTGTTTCAGAAAGGACTATCTGAACCATGCAGAATAATATGTAGAACAGAAAATCTTTAGCATATTACTTTTTTTAACTGAAGGCAGGAAACTATACATAATATCATGGGAAAACACAGAAGAATCCTATAATACACCATAATTCAGCAGAAACTACAATTCCTCTGTAAGAGACTCACGCAAGGGACATGGAGACAAAGTGGTTTTCCAAGGGACTTGTCATGATCTGCTGTTAAAATAACCATGTTCACATGGCTGGAAAGGGAGGGGAGGAGCGGAGCAACTGAATAAGATTATATAGTCAATTAAGATTTTTAAGGAAATATAAAGCTAAATATGAATTTGATGAAGCTTACAACAGAGCTAAATAATTATCAGGGAATGGGTAAATCCTGATGTACATGAAGAAATCTTTTAAAAAAAAGGTAAAAGAATATGATTTTAAAAGCATTTAAAAATGTATAGACTGTTTAAGAGACAAGCATGGGTGGGAAGAGGTTGGAAATAAGTGACATGTAACTGTAGCTAGAGGTTGTAGCTACCAAAGAGGGATAGAAGTCATTTGGGGTGGTACAACGGGTATAACTGCTGTGCTCAACACTAACAAATCCACATTTACTACACAAAGTGTTAAATTTACTGTGGTATTTAAAATATTGCCTGTATTTGAAAAGAAGTGTCATAGTAAAACTTTACTATTGTATTGTCAAAAATGTTGATTTTCCCACCACTACCATTGCAGGAGCCATGTGATTGTTTTAAATGTAGGTACATTTAGACAAAATATCAGCAACAAATGCTTTCCATATCGTGAGATATATTTGTTAGTAGATATTATCCCAAGAGAAATATAGGAAGCTTGTTTGATTTGGACACTTAAAAATTACACTGGTGGAATACCAGAAAACGTACTACAGGGAACAGCCTTCGGCAGCGAGATGGACCACTTGACTTAATAGGTCTTTCTGATCTCTAACTTCTATGGTTCTAGGAAAACAGCTGAGAAGCTAATGCTATTTAGTGGAGGTTTTACATTAATAATGGATCTGACTTGGAGCTCAAATGGATATCTCTGGACTCAGAATTGTTTGGAGGCACATATATAAATTGTCAAGCATTTATCTGCTCTAACTCCTAAATGGCGAGTGCCACTCACGCATTGTGCTCTTGTGGAGAGCATTGATTCTGGAAATGACATTTCAGTTGCTGGACAATTGATTGGTACTTGGAAAATATTCCCAAGCATCTGCAGGTACCTTAGCAACTTTGCAGTACATTATGAGCTAGAAACAGTCCAACATCATAATAAAGAGAATATACTTTTGCTGTTTTATGCCATTTTGACCAATATTACAGCTGGGGTATGTGCACCCTAACATTATAAACACCTGTTTTCAAATGCCCTTTAACTTTCTGCAAAATTCTTTTTTGGATATAAAGTTCAAGGCTAGGTCTCTCACTACAGGTAGTTACTGTGAAGACATAAGAGAAAGATCCATTTATTTGGGGACTCTCTTATATGACAATGAAAAAAAACAAGAGTTTTTACTTCATTCCTGGTATTACTCCATTGTCTCCAAAGAAATTGCCAAAAAGACCACTTTTTGTTCGGAGTAATTCAGGAATAGCTGATGTTTATAGGTTGACATTTTTTGGTGGCTTGTCCTCACTGAAGACTAATCTCCAGATTGGATTGAAACATAAGTAAAAAGTTATATGAATAATTGAGTTAGGAGTGATTTAAAAAAGCAGGGTTTTGCACCTACTCAGGAAATTCCCACTAAATTTAGAATTTCAACACAGTGGAAGCCCCGGCTGCACATCTCCTCTCAACTTCTTAGTCATGCATCTCCAGTGCAGCATCACTAACACAGTATTCTGCTGATGATGGCAGCTCTGACTCCTCCTTTTAAAAAGGTATCTCCAGTGTGGAGGGAACACAACAGAAATATGAAGCAGCCTGGGGCTTATGTATTTAAAGTTGTGCCCTGTATTGGGTGAAGTGCAATGAGGCCTTGGCTGCACCAGAAGGTGCAAGCACAGGTGCCAACTTCTCCTCTTTTCCTGGGGTGCTCAACCCCTGCCCCCATCTACCCCTGACGCCCCTCCACTTTACCCCTTCCATGAGCCCCCACCCCTGCCCCGCCTCTTCCCACCCCTTCTTGCCCCCATTCCAACCTCTTCCCCAAAGTCCCTGCCCCAACTCCGCCCCCCCACCAATATTCCAACTCCTGCCCCAGATCCCCACCCCAACCCTGCCTCTTCCCCGCCTCCTCCCCTGAGCACTTTCCCACTATGCCCCCTCCCTCCAGGAGCATGCTAAGCGCTGCCAAACAGCTGTTTGGTGGTGTCTGGGTGGGAAACACTAGGAAGTAGGTGGAGGAGTGGGGACGCGGCGCACTCGGGGGGGGAAGAGGAAGTGGGTGGGAGTGTGAGGGGAACTTGGCTGCCAGTGGGTGCAGAGCACCCACTAATTTTTCCGCTTGGGTGCTCCAGCCCCAAAGCACCCATGGAGTTAGCGCCTATGGCTGCAGGTGCTGCTAACTCTGATTGTTGCTCCCAGGCATCAGCAACAGTTCAGCTATCCTTCAAAGCAGTGCATACAGAGAATAGCATGATGTATACCACAAATTCTAGGTAAGATGTATCTGACTATGTGAACAAAACCAACATCTGAACTGCACTGAGATGACAATCAATCAGGTCTCTTTCTTGGATAATACTTAGTCCTGCCATGAGTATAGGACTGGACTAGATGACCTCTCAAGATTCCTGCCAGTCATACAATTTTATGACCCTATGATTCTATTCAGTGGGAAAGAGAACAATCCCCTTCCCTTTGGGAAAGGGAAATAAAGAGATCAGGCGGATCCCTCTTTCCTACCTGATCCTCATGAGATGGTAGAGAGAATATCCCAAGTCAGTAAACACAGGACTCATCCAACCACTTGATCATGGATTCCATCTCACTTATACTATTGTCTTTGGGAGGGCCAGTTGCAAAACATATTTTCCCATCTATAATTCTAAGGAATACAACATTGTTCCCCAACACACACACACAAAAAAAGAAAGAAAGAAAGAAAGAAATACTACAGATTTTATTATCTGGGTAAAATAATTGCTATCATCTATGAAGATGTCGTATTGGGGCTCATCCTTTAAATTGCAGTTCTGTCTTAAAAAATAGTTTTCTTTCCTTAGCATGAGGAATCTGAAGAAGTTGATTTTTATATGTTAAGCCACAAACATTTTCCAGAAAATAAATGCAATCTCTCTACTCTTCTGCTACCAATACCACCTTAGGGAGTCCATTTTCAACAATACCATCTCAAGTCTAGTTGAAGTCTTTCATTGCACTTAGCCAAGTGCTGTACAGAGTTCATCAGTAAAACACTGAGAATTATCATTTGAAGTGGCAAATAACAGCAAACGGACTGTCACTCTAATTGCTTTCAAACAGTGAGTGTCAATATTTTAATTATGATTTTTGTAGCTTCTCCTCATGGATAGCTCACTTACAATACCCTATTTTTTTTTTGTAGACAGGCTCAGAAGATTGGAAGAGAAAAAAGGAGTTACTCTTCTAAGCTCTGCCCACAAAATAAGCTTCCCCCATAACTCACCAAAAATTAGATGCTACTTATAGTAGACCATGCACCTTATTAAAATGTGATCCCTCAGAGGGACTTGCATGTGCCTTTCCACTTGAGGAAAAATTATCAGTGATGGTCTCTCCCAAAAGCCACCCATTGAGGCAACAAAATGAGATGTCACAGTAAATCTGTGATATTCCCTTCCCTTCCTTGTATGAGGAATGACATACTTAATGGCACTGACATTTAAATTATCATCACTGCATCAAAGTTAACACCTCACGAGATGAATGTGGCAGGTCACACCTCTCAGAGTAGTTGTTCCAGGCTCTCTGTAGATTCATCTTTGCTTCAGTCATGCTTCTTCCACATGTTTTTTTTAGGATGCCTTCACAATGTTAACAGCTGAAGATTGACTTTTTGTTTTAAAATTAATGCTCAGTTTCAGAGGAGGGTTGGTGTAGCATATGGGCTTATGGCAGCTATTTCCAATCCCTTTTGATAAATGGCTATATTACTTTTCCACGTTGCTTTGTTACATATCGTCAAAACTTTTGTGAGTCCAATATTCCCCTCATTTACATGTATGTATTCCCACTGAAGTCTGGAGTTGTATCTGCACACCTTGCACAACCCCCCTTGGGCACAATAATGAGTTTATTGTAAGTGAACTCAACAGCTGATACTAGGCTGAGTCTAGTCACTGTTCCTAGCTCTGGGACTGTAAGGCACATTCCCAGACTCAGACATTTTAACCGAACACTTCCTTGGGACATGGGACTCTGAAGTCTACTACCTAGACCTTCAAACCAGTTGTGACATTCCCTAGGGTGCAATCTAGACTGCTGAACCGCTATATCCCCTCAATTCCCCAGTCTGGGGTGCCTTTTACTCTGCTTTGCGGTGAGAACTACCACCTCTGGCCAGTTCACACACAGCCTCTAGCATGCAAAGTCACTCCCAGCTAAATTACATGAATGCTCTGGCTCATCACTCATGAATTACCTGCAGGGTGACCCCAGCAAACTCCCAGTCTCAGACTTGTCCCCAGAAATGTGTGTCTTCTGCTGCTCACCTCTCTCCTTCTGGACAATATAAGCTTATAGAAAGTTCATAATTTCATCAATGGAAAATGATATGTGATCTCAAGTGGAGGTTCCCAAACACTTCAGTCCAAACACACTGGTCTAGATAAAACAATAAAACATGTTTACTAGCTAAAGAATGATAGATTTTAAGGAATTGCAAGTAATGAGACATAAAAATCAGAATTGGTTACAAAGAAAATAAAAGATGAAATGCAGGGTAATACCTAATTTAACAAGCTAAGTTTACTTAAAAGCAAACGTTTTTTTTTTTTTCTCACCATACACTCACAGCAATCTGGCTGGATTGCTTCAGACAGGACTTTCTCCCCAGTTCAATGATGCTTCCTTTGTATTTCAAACATTGTTGATGTTCTGAATCGAGATGGGGGAGAGAGGTGATTTGGGAGCTTCTGTTTCTCACTCTTATACCCTTCTCCCCTCTTTGAGGATTACTTCCAGCTGGAGTTCAGAAGACAGTCAGTCTGTTTACATGGAAAACCCTCAGCTGTTCCACTGCCAATATGTAAAGTTCTTGCTCACACCCTTCTTCCTGCCAAAGAAATCATGCTGATACCTGGCCGCGGTGTCAGTGTGTCTTGTCTCTGAAGAACAGGTTTGGGCCTGCATTTCTAACTTTAGAAAACAAAGTCAGAAAAGTATGTCACAGCAATGTTATGCAGTAGAATCTTATAACTTTATGTTGCCGCACATTTTACCAAGAAAATAATGTTCAGCAGATTGAGTTTTCAAATGATAACTCACAAGGTATACTTTGTACAAAATTTATCATAGTTTTGTAAAAATTATGAACATAGGGGCACAGTCTCTCTCAACAGTGCCTCACATCTCTCAAGCCCCAGCTGCTTCTACATAGTCCTTCAGACTCTGATTACTCCTAAGGGCGTTCTTTGCCAAAAAATTAAAAATTCTGTGCACAATATTTTAAAATTCTGCAAATTGTATTTGTCAAATAAATGTGGAGGCCCCAGCACAGCCCTGGGGAGCACAGGCCACTGGCTGCACAGAGGTGGGAGATCACTGCGCAGCTCCCCTACCGGAACACTGAGTCAGCGGTGAGACTGCACCCAACCCTGACACAGTACAAGGAATGGTCCTGCCCCAGAAACACCCCAGGGCCCTACCCTTTTGTGCCAGGTGCACCAAGTTTGGCCAGGTAGGCTCAGAAATGCAGGATCCAAATATGGAGGGGCTTAGTGTGGGGAGATCCAGGTGAGGGCTCTTTGTGGGGCAATCTGGGTGTGAGCCGCTCAGCGGGGATTCCAGGTGCAAGGGGAGATGGATGCACAGGGGCTTGTTGGGTGGTTTTGAGTGCAATGGTAATGGGATTCTGCAGGGGGTCAAGGTAAAGGTGGTTGGGGCTCAGCAGGGTGGGTCTGGGTGAGGGGGGGAGGAATGGGGCTCAGTGGGGTGGGAGATCCATGTGTAGCTTATTGGGTATTGGTAGGGTGGTGATCTGGGTGCTGGTGGCTTGTCAGGGTGTTCCAGGTGCAGGAGGGTGAGGCTCGGTGGGAGGATCTGGATGCCCGGGGTTTGGGCGCATGGAGGAGCAGCTCCCTGTACAGTGATCCCTTCCGCTGCAGCTGAGGAGTGATGGGGGAGGGGAGTTTGCAGCCAGGGGAGAAATCTGCAGGGTAGGTATGACACAACCCCGGCTGCCATGCAGGGGAAGAGGAAGCCCTGTTCTCCCCAGCCCAGACACGACTAGCAGCTGAGCCCGGCCCAGGGTAGGAACCACTAGTCGGGTCTTCTCCAGTCCTGCCCCTGCCCCACAGTGATTTACCTCTCTGAGAACCAGAAACATACTGCTGGGGAGAGTCACACAACTGCTCTTGTGGCTTTCCTTTGCTTCCCCATCAGACAGTTATTTTTCTGCAGGGAAGCAAAGAAATCTGTGGAGGACATAAATTCTGAGCTTGCCCACTGGCACAGAATTCCCCCAGGAGTACTCAGAATTCCACATAGCTGTGTCTTCTAGTTTAACCTCTTTGGGGCAACGTGGGGGAAAAGCAAGGAGCAAAGGCTTAGCAAAGGAATATCTTAACCACAGTCATTTTACTCTTAAAAAATGATGAAGAGTTAGAGATCTTTGAAAAATAACAGAAGTCCTGAGATATACTCTCCCCATGTGCCTTCAGAGTAGGCAGAATTGCTCCTGCCTTCCTCTCTCCAGTCTCATCATCTTGTATGTAGTGATGGACAGACCTCCTCCACAGAGAAGCACACTCTTCTTAAATGTAGTCTTTGTCCCTTTCTGCCACATGTTCAGGCCTGGTAAGAGTCTGGAGTTTCTCTATCAGGCTTCTGTGTAGAAAGTCCATTGTTCTATGGGCATGGGCCATTAGTTGAGAGACAATCAGTCATTGGTCTTAGATTATTATCTTGCTGGTTTCTCAGGGATTGTCCTTCAGTGAAATGTCAGGCATCTTTCCTGTGCAGGGTAACTGACTGTAATACAGCATAATGATCTTGCCTTGGACAAGGTTAGCCATGAATTCAGCATGTAGCACAAGATAGATGTAACTTTAAGTTTGAATTAGGACAATACAAAATGGAGATCACAGTGACTCAGTTATAGCCAACTCTGTCACAGTATCATTGCAACAAACAGCAGAATTTGTCCTTCTTTCCTTTTTTTTGTTGCACGTATTTTGATATTATTTAAAGGACTTTGAAATGCAGTACACATAGAAGGCATTGTGTAAAAGAAAATTACTTCTTCGGCACAGGAATGGTAACTTACGAGCATCTATTTTTCAGATAGACTTTCCACGGTTCTCTCTTTCTTATTCACAACAGTGCTGTTTTCTGTCCAAATAGATAGCAGGTTATGCAAGAAAATAAACACCATAGTGTGCTCTGTGGTAGTGCCTTTTAATGTGAGACATAATAAGCATTGTATGAGCCTACATGCTACTTAAACAATGTGGGTCGCTAAATCCATTTGGTACCAAACAGATCAAGCCCAGATGATTAATTATAGACCTCATAGAAAAGATAAACAATCCATTCTGATTGCAGAGCTGCAAGAATACATCTCCTTAATCACAGTGGGATTACTACATCCTACTCTCCACAGGTGTGTAGGTTTATGTTGCCAGCATCTGCTATGAATCAAATGAAGTTGTTATGTTCATTCTACAGTACCAAAGTGTGTTGATGAAAATAACCACACAGTATACAATTTTTGATTGCTTAGAGAGAAAAATAGTTATTTTTTGTATAATTTGTACTGCCATGTTTCTTTTGGGTTGTCTCTCATTGGGAAGCAAATCTTCCCCAGATATTATCATCAATATGCTATACATAAAAGCATACTCTTCACTGGCATTTAAACACATTAACTAAACAGCAATTATACAGTCACTGAAGGATAACAGTAAAGGACGCAAGTGAGTGTCACAGTGTTTTCTTCTTTGCACCACATTGTGGTTTTGCTGTTAACAACAAGTCATACAGCAAACAAATTATGCTTAAAATACAAAGTGTTTTTAACTTGAAAAGTAATATTTAGGGTCTAGATTCACAAAAGGATTAAGGAGCCTAACTGCCACGTTAGGTACCTATGCCCGCAAGGGCTGGGGGGAAGATACCAGCGAAAGGAGGACACTCAGGCTTAAGAATAGTAAACTATGCTTTATTGAAGGAAGGAAGAATTACGCTCCAATCTGCTCGTGGAGCCTCTAGGATGCATGGAGGGGCTGCAGGGGACTCTGGCCCTTCGGGATAGCTGACCAGCCAATGAGAGCTGGGATGGGGGAGGAGGGAAGTCCTCTGCGGCGCTATATTCTCCGCGCTTATCTTGGGGTTACATGGGATCAACAGCCGGTTACATTCTTACATGTATAATTTATGCTTATTTATGCTTTATGCTTATGACTTGTTTACAGGCAAAAATATGCTGAGCTATGCTACAATATCTTTTGGCAGGGTCTGTCGGACAAAGTTCATTGAAACTGCCTGCATCCTCCACTTATATCCAGTCACATACTCAGTCCACCACTTAGCTCCTCGCCAATCTTCCGCAACCTTGCCCCTACAGTACTTAAATCCCAGAATCCGGTCCCACTGGGGTTCACAAAACCCCCATTCAGCTACTGCCAAGCCTTGCAGGTGCCTAAACTCACTCACTGCCTACATTTTTGCGGTAAAAACACCTTCTGTTTCTGCCTCTAGGCATACACAATGAAGCCCTACTCTAGATATCTGGATGCCTAAGCCCCAGAGCAACGCACAACCTGGGGCAACACAGGTGTTTCTCGACCTAACTCACTTATGGGGCCTGATCTAGTAAGTGTGCTCAGAACTCACCTACAGGATCAGGCCCCCATAGGTAAGTTCACACAAAATGACTGGGGGTGGAGGGGAGGAGGCCTTCCCTCATTGCTAACCATTGGGCTAAAAGCTTACTCATCTGGGATATGGGAGAGTCCCACACACATTTCAAGTCCCCCCTCCACCTGACGGGAGAAGATATTTGAACAGGGATCTGCTCCATCTCAGATGAAGGCCCTAACCAGTGGGCTGTTCTAATGCAGGGCTCCCTCAGTCTCTCCTGCTGAAGTTCTTGCACTCTGGATAAATACTGAGTCATTGAATCAGAGAGAGAGAACACATAAGCATGATAATAATGCTATAGCCTGGTGATTAAAGTACTCACATGGGAGACCTAGAATCCAGTCCCTATGCTCCAAAACCACATCCCAGGTCAGTATCCTAACCACTGAGCTAAAAGGTATGAGGGAAGTAGCAAGTGACGACTCACTGGTGCGGCACCTCCTGCTGGTCATCCAGGGAATTAGCTCTCAAGCCTCCAGATCACCCTCTGCAGACCAGTGTCCTGCTTGCCTCTGGCTTCCGTGTCCCTCACGGACCCCAGTGCCCCTTCCCTTGGGGTTCTGCTCTGTGCAGCCCTCCCACCAGTCTCTGGATCTCCTTTCCCAAGGGAATCCCCACCGTCTACCCCCACCTTGCCTCAGCAGCTACTGTCAGTCCTCATCTAGCCCCCACACACTGGGACAGACTGCAGTCTGTTCCACTCATCATCGGCAAAGAGGGTTTGGACCTGCTGTCTTTGTCTAACCTTGGGCTGCTCCTCTGCAACCCCAGTACCTGCTTTGGGCCTTCAAGCTGGGAGTCTTGCAGCCTGGAGCTCCCCGGCTCCTCTGGCCTTTCCCCAGCCCTGCTTCACTCTAGATACCCTGGTGAGCTCCCAAAGCAGCCAGGCCCACCTCTCTCCACAGCTAGAGAGAGACTACCTGAGCTCCCAGCTCCCAGCCTTTTATAAAGCCAACTGTGGCCTGATTGGGGCATGGCCCCAGCTGTGGCTGCCTTCCCCATCAGCCTAGCCTTTGGCTTGCAGCCCCAGCCCTCTTCCAGGAGCGGGTGACCACCCCACTACAAGGGAAATCCTCCCATCTCCTGCTTCTTGCAAAAATGGCATAGGAGCCTAATGCCAAGAGAGGATTTGCAGCTAAGAATCCCAAGCAGAGAAAGGTGCTTCCCTTCTGCGTGGATTTAAGCACCAAACTCCCTGAGAGTTTAGGACAGTCACTCACCTTTCCACTTCCCAGTTGCTAGATTGGGTAAGGAGCTGCTTATCCTGCTGACTATTGTGAATCATAGTCTAAGGCAGCTATATTCCTCCATTCATTGTATCGGAAGCCTATGCTCCCAGCTCAGGTGCTGTGAATCATAATGATTTTCTAGGCTTCTAAGAGGTAGGTGGGGTGATGCTAAGCATCAATGTACAGATGCTCCCCGGGTTACGGAAGACCCGACTTACACAAATCCGCATTTACGGAAAAAGTTCTGTAAGCTAGAAATAGGAGTTGGGTTTTGGGGTTTTTGTTTGTTTGTTTGTTTTTTGCGTAATGGTCGGGTATACGTTTCTGACTTATGCAAAATTTGAGTTACGCAAGGCGTTCTGGAATGGAACAATTGTGTAAGACGGGGACCATCTGTACCTAAATTCCTTTGGGAATCTAGCCCTTGGAGCACAACCATTGCTAGTTAGTCTATTATTAAATGATGCCATTTGACGTGTAAATGTGAAACTTGTGTTCCATACAAAATACACAGGCTGTAGTACTATGAAATACTATTTATTCATTCAGAATAAATGTGAAGTTGATGATTTTTTAAGGGCTAATCCAGCTCTCATTGAACTCAGTGGAATGGATCCCATTAACTTCAGTGAAAGTGAAATCTGGCCCTCAGATTCCTTGCAGAAACCACATAGCTCAAGCAGTTTTCTCAACCCAATCACTTTGGTACCATGTCCTGTTGGGATAATTGCCTCATCTTCAAGATGAATGTCCTGTCTGTCCCTTTTATAAAGAGAAAACCATGTGTTTGGCTACTACAGTGCTGATCATGATCTGAAAACCGGGGTAGACGGAGAGAAAGCCATACAGTTTATAATATGTTTTGCTTACATTTATTAGTGTTGCACAAGGGGGGGGAAAGATGCAATGTGAAAGTTTTCATCATTTAATTCTGGCTCCATTTCACTTGACTTTAATGCAACGACACCCACTTACTCCATAACTGAATTTGTCCCTCAAACCTGTTCAAAATATTGTGTTAAATATATGCAAGATTATAGTTTAATGGGTTTATTAATCTAAAGGAGAAAGATAAAGCAAGTGTTTTGTAGAGGGTAAGTCTATTTTTTGTATTTACAACACAGAGCAAGAGAACAGATATTTCCCCCCCTATTACAATAAGCATTCCAAGCAATCATGACCATCTTGACATTTTTGGTGCATTAGTTGTTGTGTTTTTGTAGGACTTCTTGGAAAGTCTAAAATGTGCCTGTACAATTTTGCAATGCTATGTAACAGGAAAGAAATACTTACAAATCCCCATAAGCAATCAACCCATGTCTTGAATTGATAAGGATTGATATTCCGTGTAATCTCTTGACTTGGTTTCTGATCCAAAGCTCACTGATGAAGTGAGCTGTAGCTCACGAAAGCTTACACTCAGATAAATGTGTTAGTCTCTAAGGTGCCACAAGTCCTCCTTTTCTTTTTCCGGATACAGACTAACACGTCTGCTACTCTGAAACCTGAAGTGAGTTGGCATCTTCCCATTTACTTTAATCAGCTCTGCATCAGACTCTTAGCCAGTATAGCTAATGCCATTCTTCCCTTTCTTGCCTAAGGCTCTGATCCTGCACCCAGAGATATGAGCGGATTCTTGCAGCTCTGCAGAACTCCGCTGAAGCCAATACAGCTCTGCAAAGATGGTTGGGTGTGTCTCTGAAGAGTATCTTGCAGGATCAGGGCCTAAATTTCCAGAAAGTAGCTCTTCCTTGTCTTACCTGTCATAAATTAGTACTGCAAAGTTTTTTATACATTTTCATGTATGACTTTAATCAATGCTATGATTTGTTTAAAGAAAAAGGTTTTTCGGTGATCAGATCTGTCCTTAAACTGCTTGCCTCTTCAAAATTAACATTTGGGGAGTAAGAGGTTTTGATAACATGTCTGTCATCCAACATAAAGGTGGGTGGTACTTGACTAGTAGGAAGATAATTTCATGTGTTCATTAAGTTTTACCAAAGTAAATGCTAAAGTCACCTTTTTTTCATTCAAGCAACCTATGTTCAGTTAGGGTTAACTGGTAGTATTCTGCAATTTCAACTCCTGCTGGAATTATTTGTTGTTTTGTTCTGTTTCAGGTGAGAGAACATGATGTCTAGTTGTATTTTAAAATTAATCATTTGTGCCAATTTTATTTTTTCTGCTTCATGGTTTCCTAATGAATGGTTGTATTGGAAAGCGTAAGCTGTATTCGGAATATAACTGTTTTCAGACTGTAAGATTCAATATTCAAAAGCTGAATTATGAATCGCCAGCAGTTATTTAGTCTCTCCAAAGAAGCTGAATCTCTGTTTTATTTATAAAATGTTGATTAAGCTAAACATCTTTTTAAGATGAGTCCCTCTGTCCTCTGCTATGTCATTGCTTCTAAAAAACAGAAAAGCAAACCCTATAGCCCATGCATTAAAACACAGGAAACAAAAAAAAAACAAGGTATGTGATGTAATTTACCCAGCATATTTATGTTTAAATATATATATATATATATATATATATATATATATATATATATATATATATATATATAAACCTGAGAGCTTGGAAACTATGTAAGTTGAGAGGACTTAACATCTTGTCACTTAAAACAATGATAAACTAATAAAACATCAAATCTCTTTTACTAAATGGATTTTTTTTCCAACATGGGACTAGACTGAGCATTGACCAGTTAATAAGCTGTACCTACATTACCAGTGGATCTGCGGGTTTTGTAACCAGTCAGTGGCACGCTCATCCAATCTCCTTATCATAAACAGTTGTGTCCACATGGTACATTTTTTCCCACCATGTGTCAACCATCATTGTGCATCTACAACTGTCCAGCTATGCATCCGTGAATTCTGGGAAATCCGTGTCATTAACTGGCTACAAACATGATTACAGGTTGTAGTAGACATAAAGATTTAGGCTAGGAGAAAAACAGCTTGGTTTGTGCCTATCAGATTATAGTGTCTTTTGGCTTTCCTCCCTTTTATATATTCTATGACCTCTTGACCTGCACCTCTTCTTAATTGCCTATCCCACTATTTTTGAAGTACTTACATTAGTAAAAACACTTTGTTGCAGGGCCATTTTAAATTATGACTGCAGCTTCTTTTTAAAGAAACTAGTGGCCTTATTTTAACTCTTTAAAGGAGGGTACTAGCTCTCTTTCTCTCAATCTCTCATTTCACTGCTGGTAACATAACAAAATCAAATCTTAATTGTAAGTACTTCCCTTGCACAAAACAGATCAATCTGTTCCATTAAATGTGTCACATGAGACAAGCCATCAAGTCTAATTGATTTCAAAGCCATGTAGCACAACCGCCATTATAGTATTTTCCCTCAGATGGCCTCAATCAATATGCCTAATGCTTAAAAAAAATGACACCAATCTAGCTGCATTTCTTGACACCATTTTGTTCATACGTATTAGAAACAAGCTGACAGTAGAAAAGTCTTGTCTGTAAGAACTGGAATAGCAAAGACTATGAGTCACTAAGTGCTAGCTCTTGCTGGACTCAAGTGGTATTGCGGCTGCTTATTTCTTGAATTTTCTTACCCTGGGCTCAGCCGCTCAGTCAATCAGTCTCACAAGCAGTTCTAATGCTTCTTGGATTGGAGTTTGATGCAGACTTTGTATGAGCAAATGCTTATATAAAAGCTAAAATAGGACAGTATTATAAGGATTAAGGGATTCAGTCAAGTATCTCAGCAAGCTGTAATTCAAGAAACAACAGTTCAAATCTTTCTTTACTGTTTTCTTTGATAAAATGTAGGTTCTAACCTTTGGGGAAGTATTTTTCTACAGTGGCAGCAACCCCAAGCCTGTCCATTCAACAATCCTTTACAACTAATGCAGTTTATATTGTCTGTAATGGGGAAGGGAGCTGCGATAATGATACCTAGGCTCCTCCAGGAGTGTGAAGGAGGCAAAATATATGTGACCAGTTATATGTGGACCTCTGGAGGAGGGGAAGTGTGTGCTTGTATAAGTCATAGTAAAGAGTTGAAAAAGAGCATTTCCAATAGCAGGGTAGAAAATAAAGAAATGCTAATAGTCTATGGTACTGGACTGGGGAGTAAATTGAGTTCAATTTCTTGCTTAGTCACATCCTAGCTGAGAGACCTTAGAAGTCACTTAATCTCTGTTCCTTGGGTCCCATCTGTGAAATGGGAATAATAATGCTTCCTCTCTCTCACCCACTGTTTGTGTTGGCTGTTTAGATTTTAAGTGCTTTGGGGTAGGGGCTGTCTTTAATTAAGTGCATTCTTAGCATTATGGAGTCCTGATCTTGGTTGGGAACCCAAGGTGCTAATGTAATACAAAATAATAAATAATGGGCTAGATACTCTTTGTCTAATGGGCTAGATACTCTTTGTCTTGAAGTTAGGCACCTCTGCTATTTTTGGGAGGAGGAGGCCCTAGCCCTCCCTTATAACTTTTCATGCTGTGGTCAGGGTAGTCCACTGGGATGTACCTAGAAGCTGAACTGCCAGAAGCTGGGACTGGATGACAGGGGATGGATTTCTCGATAAATTGCCCCGTTCTGTTCATTCCCTCAGAAGCTTCTGGCATTGGCCACTGTCGGAAGACAGGATACCGGGCTAGATGGACCATTGGTCTGACCCAGTGTGGCCATTCTTACATTCTTATCATGTGAGAGACACCTACCTAGTTCAAGGCTCCCTCTACACCTGAGGGGGAGAAAGGATTTACACAGGGATTTGCCACCTCTCATGTAAACAGACTACCTGCCGGGCTATGTGATTTTCTGACACAGGGCTTACTCCAGCTCTCCTGTTGAAGCTGTTCTACTGTGAATAAACAATTTAAAAAGTCATTGGAACAGGCCGACTGGGTCCTGGGTCCTCTACTTCCCACATGCACGATCTCACTGCCTGGACGTAGTCATTCTCATGCTTGTGCTTGCTGTATCTGGCCCAATGACCCTTTCATTATTTAGCCACCATGCAACAGCTTCAACAGAAGAGAGGGAGAGAGCCCCACATCAGGATATCCCATAGCTCTCTGGTTAGGGCACTTTCCTAGGAGGTGGCAGATCCCTGTTCAAGTCCATCCTCCCTCTCGGCGAAGGAGGCTTGAACTGGGGGTCTCTAACATCCCAGATGAATACCCTGACCCCCAGGCTAAAAGTTGGGAAGGAGGTTGTGCTCCCACTCCTCAGCAGTTTTGTGTGAGTTCACATACAGGTCCCACTTACCAGATCGGGCCCCACAGGTGAGTTAGGTGGAGGAACATCTATCTTTTCCCAGTTTGTGCCTCACACTGGGGTTGACTCATTCAGGAGGCTTGCATGGGACTGCAGTTGCACAAGTGCACAAGAAGAAACACAGGTGCTGAGTGAACTTTTACTGCAAAAATGTAAGCAGTGAGAAAATGGCGGCACTTACAGGGATCAGCAGCAGATGAGGGGTGGTTTTGTGAATCCCAGTGTTGTTAGGCACCTAAGTTCTTTTGTGAATCTAGCCCTGTGTGACTTAGTTTTCCCATTTGTGAAAAAGGATTTTGATCCTTGGTAAAGCACTTTAAGATCTTCTGCTGAAAAGCATTATTATATAAGTGCTTAGCAATAATGTTGTTATATTTGGACAATATATGCAGGTTCAGCTTTTTTAACGCAAATGGAGTTGTAACAAATTATACTAGTCCATCTGTAGCCCAGCAAATTATAGTTTGGATTAAAAGCACTTTCTTCAGTTCATTAGTTTTCATACTGAAACCATAGGTTCAAATCTTGCTACATTTACATCTGTGTAATTACAGACCTCATTGGAGTTGCACAGATGTAGATGAGGACAAATTCAGCCCAGAGTATGCATAATAGAGCCAGGGTACCAGCTGAGATAATAGTCTGCAGTCTGACATATCGTTACATATTGTATTACTTTGTGCACTTACTGAATACTGTAACTGCAGTTTTTGATGGCAACTCTGCTCCATGGGTCAAACCTACCCCATAAACCCTGCTTATTTTTTCCCTACCCTTTCGCACCTTCCGTAAATGGCTGTTCTGTGTAAAATCAGATGCTTTAATAGACTAAGACTGCAGACAGTATACTGTTGTCTGTTCAAAATCCTGGAAGACATATCATTTAATGACATGCTTCCATATTTCAGGATTTAAGTTTTTGATAACGATAACAATGTGTTTAAGGCCTTTATTCATACACAGCAGCCTTCATTCTGTGAACATGCAAAGATTTCAGCGAAGACCTGAAATCTGGCTTCCTAGCTGGTTACTAAAACTCAATAATCTGTCACTATTCTAGCAGAAGAAGATGCAGTTCTCTAGATTAAATAATATGTGGAGGAAAGCCATTGTAACCATGCAAAAGATTATAATTAAATACGTCAGCCAACGATGATAAACGGATCAATCCTGCATTATTTGTTACAGCCTAATAGAATATGTTCACAAGCTGTTTGAGAAAATCACTGGAATTTATTTTAGGGTTGTCTCTCTGCAGTGTTTGTGATACTGTATTATTAACTAAAACATATTATATATAAACAACATATTGCACCAAGTTCTGTTCTCATTTACACCATGGTAAATGCAGAGTAACCCAAATACAATGGGGTCACTTCTGCCATTAGTTATACCAATGTAAATCTAAATTAATTCCATTAATTTAAACAATATTACTCTGGATTTACACCAGTGTAAATAAGAGCAAGTTATTTTATTTTGTTGTATGTCCAGTGTAGAAAGTGTGGGAGAACTGCAAGACACTCGGAATCTTTATTACTATGTAATAGAGTGGCATGTTCTAGGACTCTACATAGGAATGCAGGCCTCTTCCCCTGAGTTATTCTAACAGTACATGCCTGAAGACGCATGAAGATCCAACTACTTGGCCACAAGAGATAGAGTCTTTTATCTGTTTGTTTGGAGGTTTTTTGTTTTGGTTTGGTTTTTTTGGTAGAAAACAGACCTTTTGTTAATTTAGAACAAGACTTCCTCCCTAGCAAATGCAAAGGAAAGATAGCATTAAAATAAGGTGGGTTTTGTTTTGTCAAAACTGCAATGTCAGGTTACACCAACAATCTTGATTGATGTACTGCTCAATTCTTGCCTCCTTGTTCTGTTTTGCTTACTTGCTTGCTTTTCCAACCAAATTCCTCATCTTCATCTGTGAACTGTGAAACTGGGTTCACAAACTTTTTCCATTTTATCAAGAGAGTATGCCAGCATGAACAATCAAAGGAACATGCAGAGGCAATTGCTCCCTGAGTGGAACTTGCAGAATGGTTGGAAAAGGGTCACACATTTGGCAAAGATATGCAAACCTGCTGTCAGATGCAGAAGGACATGTGACACAATACTTTGTATCATTTCTTGAATATTTTACTTAGGTGAGAAGTGTTTAGCTTTGTGAGGTTTGAAATTAATGCACATTGGAAAACATAATCCCAGCTACACATATAAAATTATGGGATCTAAATTAGCTGTTACCACTCAAGAAAAAATCCTGGAGTCATAGTGGATAGTTTTCTGAGAACATCCACTCAATGTACAGTGGCAGTCAAAAAAGCAAACAGAATGTTGGGAATCATTAAGAAAGGGATAGAAAATAAGACATAAAATACCATATTGCCTCTATATAAAGCCATGGTACGCCCACATCTTGAATACTGTGTGCAGATGTGGTTGCCCCATCTCAAATATATATATATATATATATTAGAATTGAAAAAGGTTCAGAAAAGGGCAAAAAAAATTATTAGGGATATGGAACAGCTTTCATATGAGGAGAGATTAATAAGACTGGGATTTTTCAGCTTGATATGCATGAGGGGAGATATGATTGAGGTAGATAAAATAATGACTGGTGTGGAGAAAGTTAGTAAGGTAGTGTTATTTACTTCTTCTCATAAGACAAGAATGAGGGGTCACCAAATGAAATTAATAGGCAGCAGGTTTAAAACAAACAAAAGGAAGTATTTTTTCACACAAAACACATAGTCAACCTATGGAACTCCTTGCCAGAGGATGTTTTGAAGGCCAAGACTATACAAGGGTTAAAAAAAGAACTAGATAAATTCATGGAGGATAAGTCCATCAATAGCTATTAGCCAGTATGGCCAGGGATGGTGTCCCTAGCCTCTGTTTGCCAGAAACTGGGAATGGGTGACGGGATGGATCACTTGATGATTACCTCTTCTGTTCATTCCCTCTGGGGCAACTGGCATTGGCCACTGTTGGAAGACAGGATACTGGGCTAGATAGACCTTTGGTCTGACCCAGTATAACTGTATTTAAGTTCTTAAGAAATTAGACAGTCCTTGCAATGGTAATTTCTTGTGTTTACTGTAACTGTTTGCAAGGTCTGATAGCATATTGAAAGATCACATGGAAACTATTAAAGCCTATACTGCAAAGATGACTTACTTATGTAACCAAATTCAAAATGAATGTATTGATAGAATCACACAAAAACTATAGCAGACTATTCTCAACAAGGTTAGGAAAACTAAAGACTTTTATATTGCGTTTGATTCCACTCCAGACCTCTCCGAAATGGAACAAATGTCTTGGACATTACGGTAGGTTTCAAAAGATGGCCTGAAGACTTTTGAGAGGTTTGTAGATGTAATGGATATCCACACCATCACAGGTGGGTTATTCTACAGAAGCTGAATTTTTTTTTAGATATGTCTGATTGCAGGGACAGAGCTATGATAGCAGAGCTAACATGGCTGCAGCATACGAAGTGTAGGAGCCCACATAGCTGGAACCTGTGATTGTGGGCGTTCTGGGCTGCTGACACCTCCATATTGCCATGGGAGGCTTAGGCTGAGCTCTCATGGGAGGACCCTGGGAAGCTGGGCTAGCCAGGACATATCACCCAACAGGACCTAAGTGGCTGCCCCTGTTGGCTGATACCAGTACTTAAACCAGGAAGCCAAAAAGGGGAGCTCTCTGAGCAACAATACAGACTGCCTCCCTATTTCTGCTCCAGACCCTGCTTGCGATAGAGACTAGATTCTAGCTTCTGACCCTGGTTTGTGCTCTACTTCGCTATAACCTGATCTCCTGCTAACCTGACCCTGCATGGCTCCTGACACCTGGCTCTTGGTTCACCCCTCTGGCCTGTCTCAGAATCTGACCTATCAGTAATCACTGTTAGGGGGCTTATTCCTTCACCCACTTACTTCCTTGGTCCTTCTCGCATGAACAGAGAGCAACAATACCCAAAGTCCAAAGGTGCAAACAATTCGATGTTTATTGGGGTGAACTTCCAGCAAGCATGATTCCAGTTTCCTTCCTTAGTGTCCCCCTTCCCAGCTCTGACAGCACAGAGGCTTACCTGTGTCCCTGTTCCCATTTCCCCCTTTAGCTAAACATGATTCCAATTTCCCCACCCCCATTCCCTGTTCCCATTTCCCCCACACACACCCACCCCCTCACTTCCTGATTGACTGCAGACTATATAGTAAAACTTGAGTTCAGCTTAGCTATACCTTAACCAATCATTTTCCTGAAATTTAACTAACCAATCCTAACATATTGTAACATGATTATGTAACCAATTATATCCCACCACCTTAATTAGTTTACACCCAGCAAAATGAATTATACAGCAGACAGGAACAATCACAAAACCGGACAGAGATTATACAGACAAACAATAGCAAAGTGGGAACTATAATGACAAAACAATACAGAAGTGAGGATTTCACATCTCAGCTATAGATAAGTGAGTTCTTGCCAGACAGGATGCTATCAAACTAAGTTTCCTTTTACATCTTCTAGGCACTTCCCTTTCTCTGGAGGCAATAGGCACTATCAGGACAGGACTGTATTCCTAACAGTCCAATAGCACCTTATTTCAATGTGACTAGTTTGGAATGTGAGGAGGTGACTGGTTGCTTCCCAGCTTATGGCTGCCTCTGTTGCTTAGCCAAAGACCTTAGCCTAAGAACAGGGCCCCAGACTGTGACAGTAACAGAAGGCCCTTACACTGGCAGACAGTGATTTTGATTCTTTCTTTTATACCTCTAACTAGCCAAGTGATAAGAATACACTTAAATTCTTAGAGTATAGGCCTTTACAGACAGGCCTGAATATCTATATCCTAACAATCACACCCGCCTGCCACCTGGTTCCTGACTCTTGGTTTGCCCTTTGGCCCATCTTGAACCCTGACCTCCTGGTACCTGACTTGGCCTGACTCCCAACTCCTGCTCCAACTTGGTCTCACTGTCCTCATTTCAGTCATGACACAAAGGTATTCAAAATCCAATTCAGTAGGTAAATCTGTTTGTATCTTCACGCCATGTGCTGACCACTTGCGCCATGTGCTGACCACTCACTTCATTTTGTTGAAGAAGCTGCTGCAATAGTTGTTCCCCAAATTGTTCTAGTTTTTAATTGCTCAAAAATTGCATACTCTGTCTTCTACTAGTCTGTGGGATGTGTTGAAAAAGCATCCTACCTTTACATTAAAATGCAACAACAAGATAGTCAGCATGGGCAGAGGTGATCCGTCAACTATTAAATCAGGTTAAGCATCTTTGTAACACATGAGATGAGATCAAAGTCTTCACATAGTCTTAAACCACAGCATAAGTTACAAGCTGATAGCTTGCAAACAAACATTTCTGAGCTTTTGGTGTTTTGGTTTGGCCGAGATGTGGTATAGTATCAAAAATTAACATTGTGAGCAAAAAACTGTGGAGTATAGATCTCGGCATTCAAACGGCTTGTGGTTTACTTGGTAGCCTTTGAGACCCTTTATCAGAATTACAGTCTTCTGGGGTCATTACATGTAAGGAAGCTGCTGCTCACATGCTGAACCATTAGGTATATCCATGCACTTTAAAAAGAAATGACATGAGGGAGAAAAGTAATGTCAAGCAAACTTCCAAAGATGGAAGGTCATCAAATCCTGGAAATTTTTGAATGCAAGGTTTTCAAACCTGCCTTAGACAAAATATTAACACAGTTGGATGACAGGATGCATAAATATGATGGCGTCGGATAAATGTTCACTCTTTTGACAGTGAAAAGTCTCAGCAGGCCTAAAGAGACATGCTCAAAACTTAGCAAGCAGCTACCCTGATAATTTAAACTCAGTGTTTTGAGAATGAGACTGAATTCTTTGCCAGTTTTTGCAAGCAAAATATTATTGATTACTTGGAAATGAAGGTGCCCATTGATCTCCTTATATACACTCACAAAAAGTCTTTAAATGCAAGTTCCTCCAACAGCACTGCATATTTTTGCTGTCTTCCTGAACCGGGGCTGCTAATGAAAGGAGTTTCAGCAACCTAAAAGTAATCAAGAGCTATCTAAGAACATCCATAGGTCAGGAAAGGGTAAGAGAACTGGCAGTTATTTCTGTAGAGAACTTGGAAGCAAGATGGATAGACTTTGATGAGGTAATTAATGAGATTCAGAGAAGACTAGGAAGGTCTCTTTGTAAAAGTACTTAGTGGAGATTATATCATTTGTTGGTTTTGTAGTGGAGGGATGGTGGGAGATTTCAGTTTTCAAACTGGGCCAGAACATCCTTGGTAAGATACTGAGGGGAACTCCATCTGTTTACAAACTGACAGCCTATAGATTAAAATACAGTGTAATCGTATTTGTAGTGTAGTAACGATTTGTCTATGGACAAGGTGCAGCACAAGCTTCCCCAACTACCTCATCAATGTGTATAAATCTTAGACCTGCAAGGACCTGCTCTAGGGGAAAGAGCTTAATTCATTCCTGGGTCCCTATGCTGAGGCAATTTTAAAGGTCAACTGTGGAGGTGTTTTTGAGCTGTAGATACCTGTCTGCTAGGAACTCAGAAAGCACTTTTCACCTAGGGCATTGAACAGTCATCAAATAGCATCAACTTTGTCACTTCTTTTGTTGTTCTATTTCCTGTCCCTCAACTATCTCCTTTATGATATTTTGAATATTTCCTGCTGCTAGCTGAGCTTGAAATACCATGAGAAGAACTCTTCTTGAAGTATTTTGATTCCTTTGATTCCTGTTGTGACTTCAAACAGGAAATGCATAGCGCTGAACGGTGCTTTCTTATCAAAACTAGCCAAATATGTCCTACTTTCCTCCAACCTGTGGTACAAATTTGGAGTGAAAGATTTGGGTACTCTCACTTCATTCAAATCAACTCACTCATGTCTCCTCTTCTGTTGAGGATGAGGGTTCTATATTTCAACAGTTTCTCTCTCTTCTATAGCAATTATTCTCCAGTCTTTTCCCATTCCCAACCCCCCTCATTTCTCACAAGCAACTCTTTTCTGCAAGATCCCTTCTAATCTACTTTCCTCTGCCCATGTCTCCGCCAGCCCACCCTGTCCCTCTGTGTTTCTGCCCAACTCACTGTTGTAACATTGTGCCTTGTTCCTTTTCCCATCTTCGTAGATGTATTTCCCTTCTTCACATTCCTGTTTCAGTGCTTTCCACCAGTCAGTCATCCTTTGACATATTCCCACATGTTTACTTAAATCTAAGGATAAATATTTTGTAAGTATAAATCCCACAGCCCCTGAGTTACACTGTTGTTCATGTTGTGGTGCTTTAGATATATATTTTTTCATCTGGGAGTGATTTGGTTTCGAGTCTCTTTTACTTAGAAATAGTCAAGATTGCTGTAGGCTTTTGGAAGAAAATAAATATGAAGTTCCTTTCAGAGAGGATAAAATAGAGGGGCTCAGTTTTCTGGTTTCAGAGTAGCAGCCGTGTTAGTCTGTATTCACAAAAAGAAAAGGAGGACTTGTGGCACCTTAGAGACTTGAAGGGTTAATGTCTAGCTATTCCACCTGGAAGCAGGCGGGGCACATCCTGACTGTTTCCTAGGAGCAATGCACACATTGCTCTATCCAAGGACAAGGGCTAGATATGAACCCTGAGAACTTGATTGTTTGGACAGCAACTGTGGGAGGTTTCTTTAGCCTGGGCTCAAGGCCTGAGAACCAGGATTGTAGTAGATAGAGGATGGTAACTAAGCATATGAATCAACGTCATACATTCCTTTGTGTAGCAGTGTGTAATGCTTAGGGGGAGAAATATAATAAAAGGAGAAGGTGGAAGGCAGGGGGGGCAGAACAGCCCATCTCCGCTGACCAGCCTGTTTGCTTGCATAAAGCTGTGTTCTGTCTCATCACTGAACCGCAACAACTGGCGCCCAAACGTGGGGCCCTCAGCACTCACCTCGCCCGGCAAGGGTTTCAGACGCGTCACTCATCCACTTCGTGGATCCCGGTGAGTATTTTTCATTGTGGTAAGTATGGGAAGCTCCCTCTCTGCTTTGCAAGTGCAACACCGTAATGAGCTGCAGTATTTGCTGCGTAAGGCTCAGCATGACTGCCCGGCTCGAGAACTCACTCTCCTGGTACAGGAGGTGCGTGCCAAGTGCCCGTGGTATCCTGAAGCTGGAAGCCTTAAGCTAGCGGACTGGGAGCGATTGGGCCAGACATTGCACAAAGAGCCTCGGGCACCCGTGCAGGCTTTACATGCCTGGCACCTCTGCCGCGACGTGGTACAGCGTGTCGCCTCGGACAGACCCTCCCTCGCGAGGCTGGTGCTCTCGCCGCCCCCGTCCGCCCCTGCAGCCATCCCCCCTCCTGGCGATGCGACACAGCGTGTCGCCTCAGAAAGGCCCTCTCCAGCACCAACAGAGGAGCTGCCGATCCTGCCACCCCCGTCCGCTCCTGCAGCCATCCCTCCCCCTGCTTCGCCCCCAGTGCCTCTATTGCCACCGCCTCCCTGGCCTTCCCCACCGGAGCCGGTGTGTGATCACCCTCCCCCCATGGGGCCCCCTGGAGAGTCATCTGCATCTGCTCAGAAGCTTTCGCTGGTGCAACAAATGGTTCACGCAGCGAAAGCTCGATCAGATCTTACAGCAGAGGAGCTGGCTGATCTGGTCTCCGTTTGCCCGGTGACCTGGCAGAATGATGACCAGGGCAACCCCGTGGGCACCTGGACCACTCTGCCATACTCGGTGGTTAGAGAGGTAAAGAAAGCAATTCGTGAATTTGGCCTGACTAGCACCTTTGTGCGTGGTCTCATTGAAGGGATGGGTGCTGGGTACTCCCTAATCCCTGAGGATTGGAAAACGCTGCTGCGCATGATGTTGTCACCCAGTCAGTATGTTATTTGCCTTAGTGAGTATCGGCAGATCGCAGAACGCCAAGCCCAGGTATATAGAGAGCAAGGTATCATTTATGAGCATTTGGCAGGGGAGGGCCAGTTTGCTACTATTGAGATGCAGTCTCAACTCCCTCAGGCCGTCTTCCCCATTATTTCCACCTGTGCCCAGCATGCTTTCAAGAAGGTCCCGGATTCAGGCAAGCCTACCAAAAGCTTTGTCAGTATCCGTCAGGGTGCCTTAGAGTCCTTTTTGGATTTTACCAACAGATTGCAGGAGGCTATCCTCCAACAGGTGGATAACACTGAGGCAGCTCACGAGCTCCTGTTAAAATTGGCAGTTGAAAATGCAAATGAGGATTGCCGCCGTGCTCTCCAGGCAGCACAAGTCTCTGGTATTTTAGAGCTCTCAGACATGCTGCGGGCGTGCCAGAACATTGGCACACAAGCCCACAAGGCTGGAGTTCTGGCTGCCACCCTCAGAAAAACTGGGAAGGAGGGGAAGCGCTGTTACCGCTGTGGAAAGGAGGGTCATTTTCAGCGGGAGTGCCGCTCATCTAAGGCACCAGCCCGACCCTCAAAGAAGTGCCCCAAGTGTGGGAAAGGTTATCACTGGGCTAATCAGTGTCGTAGCGGGTCGGGAAACCGCGCGACGGGTCCCCCCCGAACCCAGGGCCAAACGGGGGTGTTTCCTACTCAGGCAATCGCTCCTCTGCCTTGGAATCCGTAGACTCTATGAGGGCAGCGACTGCTGGAAGTGCAGGGCTTGATTTGATCATGCAGGAGGACACTGACTTTCAGCTGCCAGGGGAGGTCTGTGCCATACCTACACAGGTGATGGGACCTCTTCCTGCCGGCTTTGTAGGTCTTGTTCTCCCTCGCTCACATGCTGGGAAACAGGGCTTTTTTGTCATTCCAGGGGTCATTGATGCTGATTACACTGGCATTATTAAGGTTCAGGTGTGGACTCATCTTCCACAGTCGCTCCCGCGTGGACGGTCAATTGCACAATTGATTTTAGTCCCCTATCAGGTGCCAGCTGCCGAGGATCGAACTCGGGGTGGAGGAGGCTTTGGATCGACGTTGTCTCACTCGCCGTCTCACAGCGCGTCTTCTCCACTTGTTGCTCTGACAATGTCAGTCCGCCCCTCGAAACCTCAGTTAACACTTCTTTTAAATGATGTTCCTTTTACAGGGCTGGTGGACACTGGAGCTGACGTTACAGTGATTCGTGATCTGGAGTGGCCAGTTAGTTGGCCTACGGTTCCTTCTAAAGAGTTGTGGGGGATTGGGGGTAGCAAACCCGGGCGCCAAAGTTTGTCTTGGGTCACGGTCTCTAAACCAGGAGGCCGTGCCCTTGCTACAATCCGCCCTTTTGTGCTCCCTGTCCACCTCAATATTTGGGGCCGTGATTTACTTACAAAGTTAGACACCACCCTCGATATTAACATCTGATGGCTCTCCCCACCGAGGTGTAGTCACTTATCAGTTGGGTGACCCCCCTCGTTGGCATTCTCGTTTTACACTGCCTCAGCGTTCGGCACAGCGTTCAGAATTAGCTGCTATTATTTTGGCCTTTCAATCTTTTGCTGATTGTCCCTTTAATTTAATTGTGGATACCCATTATGTTTGTCAGGTAATTGATCATTTACCCCTTGCCCTCATTACCCCTCAGGTTGATGCAGACCTCCTTCACCTGTTTTTGTCTTTACAGCATCTTCTTGCCACTCGTCATTTCCCTTACTTTGTTGCTCATATTTGCAGTCATACCCCTCTGCCTGGGCCACTCACTGAGGGCAATGCACGCGCCGATCGCGCGTTGCGTGGTCAGGTAAATTCCCTTTTTTCTGACCCCATTGAAAGCCATGCCTTTTTTCATCAGTCTGCCTCTGTTTTGGCCCGGCAGTTTCACATTCCTGCTGATCATGCACGTTCCATTGTTCGTTCCTGCCCCCACTGTGCTGTTGCTGCTCCTACTTTTTCTTATGCCGTTAACCCCCGAGGTACCGCAGCAAATCAGCTGTGGCAAATGGATGTTACTCATGTACCACAATTCCGCCCCTATTCATTTTTACATGTTTCCGTTGATACTTATTCAGGCTTCCTTTGGGCAACCCCACAACGTGGGGAAGCCACTAACAAAGTTATTCACCATTTGCTGGCCTGCTTTTCTGTTATGGGTCGCCCTTGCCAAATTAAAACAGATAATGCCCCAGCCTACTGCTCTGCAGCCCTCTCCACCTTTTGTGCCCGCTGGGACGTCCGTCTTAAACACGGAATCCCTTATAATTCCACGGGCCAAGCCATTGTTGAACGTGCCAATCACACACTCAAAACCTTGCTAGATAAACAATTAAAACAAGGGGAGCTGCGTCTCCGAACCTTAGGAGACATTCAACAACAAATGTATATTCTCTTGTTTACTTTAAATAATTTAACACTGAATGCAGATCAGCAGACCCCTGCGGATCGGCATTTTCACAAATCTGAGGTACTGGAAAGACCGCGTGTCTTTTACCGTCAGCTGCCCGATCCACAGTGGCTGGGCCCAGCACCTCTAATCACTTGGGGTCGGGGATATGCTGCTGTGTCTCTCCCTGCAGGACCGTTGTGGGTTCCAGCCCGGTGCGTGCGACCAGCACTTAAACAACATGGCATGGCACCAGGGGCTGTCGAATCCCATACCAGAGTTTCAGCTGACCTTGGAGGAGACCGCGTTGCCCCCCGAGTCGACAACGGCGGGACGGAAACGGAGGAGGCGTAACGTCCCAAGCCAGCCCGTGACAGGGGGAGCAGTAAAAGCATTGGTCGCCACGGCTCAACGAAAACTAGCAGCAGATCAGCAGCCAGAAACTCCTAAGACTTTGTTTGTGGCGATTCTCGCCCAAATCACTGCTAATTCTGTGATGATTGTGTGCCTTTTGTGCCTGTTATTTTCTGTAGGGGTTGGCTCGGAAGCGCCTCCCCCGTTACAAGTCCGAAGGAGAATAAGATACTGCTCTTTGCTTATGCTAATCTTTTCTCCCAGTACTCTAGCATGGCTAATTGGGGCCCGGCCAACTATATTCTGCCTCGCACGGCTATATCCCTCCACACACCGTACCCGGCCGGGGCTCACAATGTCACCTGTGCGCGTGTAGTTAACTGCACTAGTACAAAGGTGCCATTGGGCTGTCAAAAAATTTCTCAATCCCTTTTAAATTGTTCCCATGCTGTTAATGTTTCATATAATTATGGCCATATCATCCTACCATCAGGATGGTTTTTTACTTGTGGTTCATGCACCTTTAATTATATTCCTGCAAATTTAAGTGATGGCACCCTTTGCTGTCTTAGTAGAATGATACTTATATTGCCTTTTGCTGGTCACAATTGTAGTAAAAGAAGTGTACCTCTTTTAGATGATTATATTGCAGATGTTAAGCTTTTGGTTATTTTGTGTTTGTAATCATTGGGCTTATTTTTTGTTGTTGCTGTGTACAATGTATTCCTTCCTTGTTAAGACTTTGTAAAATTTTTGCCCTGGAAAGCTCCCCAGGTTATGTCCTTGTCTGTCTGGGAGTTAAATAGCATGATAAAACAAATTGGCGGCTACCATGAGATGGCCAATTATCAATAAACAAAAAAGGGGAGATGAAGGGTTAATGTCTAGCTATTCCACCTGGAAGCAGGCGGGGCACACCCTGACTGTTTCCTAGGAGCAATGCACACATTGCTCTATCCAAGGACAAGGGCTAGATATGAACCCTGAGAACTTGATTGGTTGGACAGCAACTGTGGGAGGTTTCTTTAGCCTGGGCTCAAGGCCTGAGAACCAGGATTGTAGTAGATAGAGGATGGTAACTAAGCATATGAATCAACGTCATACATTCCTTTGTGTAGCAGTGTGTAATGCTTAGGGGGAGAAATATAATAAAAGGAGAAGGTGGAAGGCAGGGGGGGCAGAACAGCCCATCTCCGCTGACCAGCCTGTTTGCTTGCATAAAGCTGTGTTCTGTCTCATCACTGAACCGCAACAGAGACTAACAAATGTATTTGAGCATAAGCTTTCGTGAGCTACAGCTCACTTCATCGGATGCATTCAGTGTAAAATACAGTGGGGAGATTTATATACACAGAGAACATGAAACAATGGGTGTTACCATACACACTGTAAGGAGAGTGATCACTTAAGGAGAGCTATTACCAACAAGATAGCTGTGGGTGAGGGACTTTTGTAGTGATAATCAAGGTTGGCCATTTCCAGCAGTTGACAAGAACGTCTGAGGAACAGTGGGGGGTGGAGGGAAATAAACATGGAGAAATAGTTTTACTTTGTGTAATGACCCATCCACTCCCAGTCTCTATTCAAGCCTAAGTTAATTGTATCCAGTTTGCAAATTAATTCCAATTCAGCAGTCTCTCCTTGGAGTCTGTTTTTGAAGTTTTTTTTGTTGAAGAATTGCAACTTTTAAGTCTGTAATCGAGTGACCAAAGAGATTGAAGTGTTCTCCAACTGGTTTTTGAATGTTATAATTCTTGACGTCTGATTTGTGTCCATTTATTCTTTTATGTAGAGACTGTCCAGTTTGACCAATGTACATGGCAGAGGGGCATTGCTGTCACATGATGGCATATATCACATTGCTAGATGTGCAGGTGAACGAGCCTCTGATAGTGTGGCTGATGTGATTAGGTCCTATGATGGCGTCCCCTGAATAGATATGTGGACACAGTTGGCAATGGGCTTTGTTGCAAGGGTAGTCTCTAAGGTGCCACAAGTACTCCTTTTCTTTTTTCAGTTTTCTGGGTTATTCAGATGATTAAAAGAAAACAGTTATTGGATAAAATTCATAACCTTATCTCTTGAATTTCCAAATGATTGTGTGTGTTTTTTAGATATGCAACTCCCATTTCCTGTAATGGTATGTGTAAGGATGGTGATAACTTGGGAAAAGGAATGGGTTACAAGTAATGTAATGGCTTGGAATCTTTTAAGAACATAATATAAGAATATAAAAATGGCCATACTGGGTCAGACCAAAGGTCCATCCAGCCCAGGATCCTGTCTACCGACAGTGGCCAATGCCAGGTGCCCCAGAGGGAGTGAAATTAACAGGCAATCATCTAGTGATCTCTCTTCTGCCATCCATCTCCACCCTCTGACAAACAGAGGTTAGGGACACCATTACTTACCCATCCTGGCTAATAGCCATTAATGGACTTAACCTCCATGAATGTATCCAGTTCTCTTTTAAACCTTGTTATAGTCCTAGGCTTCACAACCACCTCAGGCAAGGAGTTCCACAGGTTGACTGTGTGCTGAGTGAAGAAGAACTTCTTTTATTTGTTTGAAACCTGCTACCCATTAATTTCATTTGGTAGCCTCTAGTTCTTATATTATGGGAACAAGTAAATAACTTTTCCTTATTCACTTTTTCCACACCACTCATGATTTTATATACCTCTATCATATCCCCGCTTAGTCTCCTCTTTTCCAAGCTGAAAAGACCTCGCCTCTTTAATCTCTCCTCATATGGGACCCATTCCAAACCCCTAATCATTTTAGTTGCCCTTTTCTGAACCTTTTCTAGTGCCAGTATATCTTTTTTGAGATGAGGGTACCACATCTGTATGCAGTATTCAAGATGTGGGCATACCATGGATTTATATAAGGGCAATGAGATATTCTCCATCTTATTCTCTATCCCTTTTTAAATGATTCCTAACATTCTGTTTGCTTTTTTGACTGCCGCTGCACGCTGAATGCATGTCTTCAGAGAACTATCCATGATGACTCCAAGATCTTTCTCCTGATTGGTTGTAGCTAAATTAGCCCCCATCATATTATATGTATAGCTGGGGTTATTTTTTCCAATGTGCATTACTTTACATTTATCCACATGAAATTTAATTTGCCATTTTGTTGCCCACTTAATTTTGTGAGATCTTTTTGAAGTTCTTCACTGACTGCTTTGATCTTAACTATCTTGAGCAGTTTAGTATCATCTTCAAACTTTGCCACCTCACTGTTTACCCCTTTCTCCAGATCATTTATGAATAAATTGAATAGGATTGGTCCTAGGACTGACCCTTGGGGAACACCACGAGTTACCCCTGAACATTTACCATTTATTCCTACCCTTTGTTCCCTGTCCTTTAACCAGTTCTCAATCCATGAAAGGATCTTCCCTCTTATCCCATGACAACTTAATTTACGTAAGAGCCTTTGGTGAGGGACCTTGTCAAAGGCTTTCTGGAAATCTAAGTACACTATGTCCACTGGATCCTCCTTGTCCACATGTTTGTTGACCCCCTCAAAGAACTCTAATAGATTAGGAAGACATGATCTCCCTTTACAGGTTACAAACCATAGTTAATAGTTCCACAATTTCACATTTGAGTTCTTTCAGAACTCTTGGGTGAATGCCATCTGGTCTCCGTGACTTGTTACTGTTAAGTTTCTCAATTAATTCCAAAACCTCCTCTAGTGACACTTCAGTCTGTGACAATTTCTCAGATTTGTCACCTACAAAAGACGGCTCAGGTTTGGGAATCTCCCTAACATCCTCAGCCGTGAAGACTGAAACAAAGAATTCATTTAGTTTCTCTGTGATGACTTTATCATCTTTAAGTGCTCCTTTTGTACCTTGATCGTCCAGAGGCCCCACTGGTTGTTTAGCAGGATTCCTGCTTCTGATGTATTTAAAAAAACATTTTGTTATTACCTTTTGAGTTATGGGCTAGCTGTTCTTCAAACTCCTTTTTGGCTTTTCTTATTACATTTTTACATTTAATTTGGCAGCGTTTATGCTCCTTTCTATTTACCTCACAAAGATTTGACTTCCACTTTTTAAAAAAATGCCCTTTTATCTCTCACTGCTTCTTTTACATGGTTGTTAGGCCATAGTGGCTCTTTTTAAGTTCTTCTACTTTGTTTTTTAATTTGGGGTATACATTAAGTTGAGCCTCCATTATGGTGTCTTTGAAAAGTGTCCATGCAGCTTGCAGGATTTCACTCTAGTCACTATACCTTTTAATTTCTGTTTAACTAACCTCCTCATTTTTGCATATTCCCCTTTCTGAAATTAAATGCCACAGTGTTGGGCTGTTGAGGTGTTCTTCCCACCACAGGAATGTTAAATGTTATTATATTATGGTCACTATTTCCAAGCGGTCCTGTTATAGTTACCTCTTGGACCAGATCCTGTGCTCCACTCAGGACTAGATCAAGAGTTGTCTCTCCCTTGTGGGTTCCTGTACCAGCTGCTCCGAGAAGCAGTCATTTAAAGTATTGAGAAATTTTGTCTCTGCATTTCATCCTGAGGTACCCAGTCAATATGGGGATAATTGAAATACCCTACTATTATTGAGTTTTTATTTTGATAGCCTCTCTAATCTACCTTAGCATTTCATCATCACTATCACTGTCCTGGTCACGAGGTCAGTAATAGATCTCTACTGTTATATTCTTATTAGAGCATGGAAATACTATCCATAGAGATTCTATGGAACATGTGGATTCATTTACGATTTTTATTTCATTTGATTCTACATTTTCTTTCACATATAGTGCCACTTCCCTCCCCCCCCCACGACCTGTTCTGTCCTTCCGATATATTTTGTACCCCAGAATCATTGTGTCCCATTGATTATCCTCACTCCACCAGGTTTCTGTGATGCCTATTACATCAATATCCTCCTTTAACACAAGGCACTCCAGTTCACCCATCTTATTATTTGGACTTCTAGCATTTGTGTCCCAGCACTTTAAAAACTTGTCATTGTTTATTTGTCTGCCCTTTTCTGATGTGTCAGATTCTTTATGTGAATGATTTTCGTCTGATCTGGCCCATACTTTATCCTCTTCCATCCCCTCCTCCTGACTAAAACCTAGAGAATCTCTATCAATAGACTCTCCTCGAAGAGAAGTCTCTGTCCGATCCACATGCGCCTCTGCAGCAATCGGCTTTCCCCCATCTATTTGTTTAAAAACTGCTCTGCAACCTTTTTAATGTTAAGTGCCAGCAGTCTGGATCCACTTTGGTTTAGGTGGAGCCCATCCTTCCTGTGTAGACTCCCCCCATCCCAAAAGTTTCCCAAGTTCCTAATAAATCTAAACCCCTCCTCTCTACACCATTGTCTCATCCATGCATTGAGACTCTGAAGCTCTGCCTGCTTACCTGGCCCTGCGTATGGAACTGGAAGCATTTCAGAGAATGCCACCATAGAGGTCCTGGATTTCAATCTCTTTCCTAGCAGCCTAAATTTGGCCTCCAGGACGTCTCTCCTACCCTTCCCTACGTCATTGGTACCTACTTGTACCACGACCACCAGCTTCTCCCCAGCACTACACATAGGTCTATCTAGATGCCTTGAGACATCCGCAACCTTCGCACAAGGCAGGCAAGTCACCATACGGTTTTCCCGGTCAGCACAAACCCAGCTATCTATGTTTCTAATGATCAAATCTTCCATTACTAACACCTGCCTTTTCCTAATGACTGGAGTTCCCTCCCCTAACCTCAGTGCAAGAAGATACCTCAACATCATCTGGAAGGAGCGTCCCAACTCGGGGAAGGTTTCCCTCTGTTCCCGTTGACTGCTCTCCTTCTCTGGGCCTTTCATCCTCCTTAACAGTGCAGGGGCTGTCTGACCGGAGGTGGGACAAATCTACAGTGTCCTGGAAAGCCTCATCAGCATACCTCTCTGCCTCCCTTAGCTCCTCCAGTTCTGCCACCCTGGCCTCCAAAGCCCGTACACGGTCTCTGAAGGCCAGGAGCTTCTTGCACTGAATGCACACATATGCCACCCGCCCACAGGGCAGGTAATCATACATGCTACACTGAGTGCAATAAACAGAATAGGCCCCACTCTGCTGCTGGGCTTCTGCCTGCATTTTCTCCTACAGCTACCTCGGTTAATGATAGGGGTTTTGATTAAATCAAGAAGTTTTGATTATAGTTTAGTTTAAAGTTTTTAAAGAATGGCAAGTGTACCTCGCCCCCTTTCCACTGCCCTTCCAAACTCCCTCTCGAAACTCCCTGTTAGCGGTCCTTGGTCACTTGCTCACTGCTTTGTAAAGCCCTGGCCCTCTTGATAGCCCCATCCCCTGACTAAGGCTCAGCCAATGAACAGAGGCTTCTAGATTTCAAACCTTGCTTAGAAGCTCACAGCTTCCAATTGCAGGCCACAGCACACGGTCCTTCAAACAAACAAACAAACAAACAAACAAACTCAAGCTCAGCACACAGCAAGTAACCACCAAACACAAACACACACTACAGACAGCCACTTACCCCAAGGGTCCTGTATTTGCTCCTCTTTCACCTGGAGAACTCCCTCTCGAAACTCCCTGTTAGTGGTCCTGGTTTGCAAAGCTGTTCCTCCATGGTCATGCCTTTGATAATATGAGAAGCAACTGGGGAACTGATAATTTATTTGTTCAAGGAATGTCAAGCCAGTCATAGATTCATGCTGTGGGGATGGGTTTTGTGCTGAAGTATTACAGCAGGGTACAATAGGTAATGTAATAATAACCAAACTGCTGATTTGCATTCTCACACCCAGTTTCTTGCTGGGTCCAGAAAGAAACTGCCCACTGCAGTTTATTTGGACCCTAGCATGTTTTCAGACATGTATTAGTGTGTGGTACAACTGGTAGACCATTATAAATAGCCTGGCAAGAGACTGGTATAATTATTTTCCTCAGACATCACTTCAGTAGTTATCTAACATACTCCCTTCATGTTTCTTCTTCACTGATTGCCTTGATATAGGGAAGATCGTCTATGGTGTTAATGCAGGGGTGTAGGGAGTGGATGTTATGTTCTGAATCTGACTGTGTCACAGAGTTCTTTTAAATCTGTCATGGAAGCTTCATCACACTGAAAATGAATAAAAGATTTCTCATTCTGAGGACACTTTTTTTATCTTATAGAAGACTTTTTGCATCCAGGCTGGTTTAATAGTGTGTCCTGTGTCTGGGTCACCTATACCATGGAAACTTTGCCATTAACTTCAGTGGAACTAGGACCTCGACCATGTTTTCTCTGCTTGAGAGGGATTACATGTTTACTTTTCCCATATTTCTCAGGTGGGCACATTGGACAATTGCTCATTTTCTGAAGCCTTTCTTTTTGTGTGTTCCATAGCAATATTGTCTTTCATTCCTCTCTCAGGTGTGTATTTTGGGGAAGATAACGAAGAGGTAGGAGCTACAGTGGATGTTTGGATGGACAGGAGCCCAGCAACAGGACACAAAGAGACCCTCCCTTATACCTCTTCACAATGGTTAGGAACTACTGTAGTCATTGATTTCCCCTGAATGGAAGAACTACTCTAGAATAGTGTTGCAACGGACAAAAAAGAAAGAGGAATGGATGAGACATATTTAATTTGTTTTATGTTAATATCTTATATCTAGGTTAAGCCTACTTTTAATAAGTTGCCTCCTGAAATTTTTGTATTTAAGTTTTTAAGAGTTGGATAAATAAGTGAGACAGGTAAGAAAAGTGAAGGACAGGCATGGAAAATGTTCATCTTGTAGAACAGGCATACCATTGTGTGTTTTATCAAGGTTTCTTCCAGAGGCTTCGACAATGATCTAAACCTTAAAATGTTGTAAGTGTTGCATAGGGATTTAGCCATGCAATACTCATTAAAGTCATCTATATTATTTGTACATCTTTGTTTTGCTTGCAGTGCTGAAGACTAATGCTAACATCAGTAAATTTGTATATTGTATCACAAAAATATGCTGTAGATTTTTTTATAATAAATCTCCTTACCTCCCAAAATTGGTGTTGCAAGGAGTTGACATAATATACAAAATATATGGGGAATGAAGATGTGATCATTCTTCTGTTAGCAAACAAAGGGCCTAATTCTTCACTGCCTTGTACCTTAGGTAAGCATTTATATCAGGGCAGAGTAATTCTTCAGTCAAATCTGGTACCATTTCACATCTACTTTCCACAGTATAAATAACTACATAAAATGTAGACAGTGGAGAAACAGAACCAAATATGTCAATTTCAAATGTGGATTGAGCTAGTGGTCATAAAGTGAATCTAAAACAATTCTGAATTGATTATTAAAATGAAGTGTCATAAAATAATTTAAGGGGGTGATTGGACCCTTTCCATACATTACAAAAACAAAGTTAAGCTGCTCACAGAAACACACAACTAACTTCCCTCCAGCATCAATCTGGTTCTTCTTAAAAGTCCACTAGAGCAGCCCATGCAAATAGATGCACCTTGCAGTGTGGCCTGAAGGGAAATAAGTCTAGGCTATTTCAGACTGAGGGAAAATACTCTCCTGCCAGACCCTTCTTTTTTTAATCAAAGGAATTTCTGCTTGAGTGCTTCTGCCAATCACAGCAGTGTCTGTATGGCACCAGGAGAGAGGTAGGCTGTCATATAGGAAGCTCCTAGCCCATGTAGGGCTTTACAGATCAAAACCAACACCTTAAATTAAATCCAGAAACCAACAGGTAGCCAGTGCAGATCATGGAGAACCAATGACCTGTGTTGCCACTGAAAGGCACTATTTAATAGGCAGATAGCTGCATTGTGTACCAGTTTACATTCCAGGACTAGTTTAAAGCATAGCCCCCTGTTGACCATGTTGCAATAGTGCTGTGATTTTAGGCAGACGCCTGCTCAGCAGTTCTCCTCTTTAGCACCATTGTGAAAGTTAGGTCTGTCACACTGTCAGGAGTGGCTCATGACTGTGAGTGCCAACCACAGCGCAGACTATCAAACAGAAGGGCAGACACCCCAAACTGGTTGTATGTTCTATTATTAGATTTTACCAACCCTGTAACAAATATGAACTCCTGAATCACTGTAACAGGCTTACTGTGGAGTCAGATGGTCCCTTGGGCACAACAGTGTATCTTGCCACCCAGGCAAACTGGAATATGTGATAAATGGACACTTACACCAAAGATCACAAAATATTCAGGTTGCTCCCTGTCCCAAGAGACCACTTACCCCAGATGAATTTGTACCTTAGATCTCACACCAAAGACAACACTGGTAGCCAATCCTATAATAAACTAACAAAAGGTTTATTAACTAGGAAAAATAAATGAGAATCATTTATAGGTTAAAGCAAAGAAGCATATACATACACAAATGAATTTCAATCTGTGACTCAAAAGGTGACAGAGTTGTAGTAGTCTGTCAATTAAAAACTTTATTTCAGGGCTAAACCAGGACAAGAAGCATGGGGATCTCTTTGATTATATTTAGAAATCTTTGCCCCTCGTAATTCAGACAGCATGAAAGTGATTCAGTTTCTCCTTGTGAGGAATTTTTATCCCCTCTACTCCAGAGTGCAAAACTGATGGGATGAGTTCTTGTGTAGGTATCTCCCTCCTGGTTAAGAATGCAGTCAACATGGCCTCTGTCCTTTGATGCTACACAATGCCTCATTTGTCTTTAGTAGGCCATCGTGTATATGGGATGAGCACATTTCATTAATTAATGCTTCTTTTCCTGTTTGGTGAGTTACACAATTACAGAGGTTTACAATGCAAACACTCAATATAACTTTATACCATGGGCTATTATAAGTGAGATCAATATATACAACAGTCTACAAGCATTTTCTAAAGACTAAACACTCAGCATATTCTCATCAATTTAACGTGTAATATCTATTTTGATAATTCTAACACACAGGTAATAAGATTGGTTTCCACCTATGCATTTGTAAGTGTTCAGTTAAGTGTGGGGCCTCAACATGAGCTGGCACTTGGTCTACCAGGATCACAATGTCTTTTATTGAAACACCTAGCCTGGATTAGGTGTTTAATTTCAGGCATCCTGTGATTTGTTAAGCAACCCACACTCCTATGAAGCTATTGAAAAATAACTCTAAAGCAAACAACATTAATCAAAGTTTATCTCCAAACTGTGTGGTGCCTGCTAAAATCAAGGATGTCTCGATCTGGCAGTTGAGCCATCATTGGTTTCAGTCTCCAAGTTGAGACATATCTTAGGTTTTAGTGAGCTGCAGTCAATTTGCAAGATAAGATTTGTTTGATGATATTTGCGTAGCGCTGCTGGGCATAATTCTCTCTCCCAAAGGAGAATCAGGCATATTTATTGCTTTATTATCTTACGTAGGGACCATAGTGCTTTACAGAATATTTGGCCAAATTTTTCAAATGTGGATGCCTGAAGTTAGGTACCTTAAATCCATCTTTCTTTTTTGCTTAATCTGAAATATCAGACATTCTTAAAATTCTTCCTTGCTCAATTCCCCTTTTCCTTCTGTGGTAGCAGCTTCAATACTAGTCTAAAAAGTTCTATGCACAGTATGTCATAAATCGTTCGATCATATCAGTTCTGTGTGTAAATCAGAAATGTATGTACAGGAAGCCTTCCCTAGGGAATGCAGACATTTATTTGAGTGTCTTATAGCTGCACTCTGTTCTTGAGGTAGGGGTTAAAGGCAGTCTTTTTTTACAGATCTATTCCTAAATAAGTCAGACAAACAACTTACCTTACCAAGAACCGTGGGGAACTGAACGTAAGGAATCAGAAGTACTCTACTACTTTGTATGCATGACTCTGGCTGGTGGCAAAAATCAATTTGCCTATTTAAAAAGGCCCTCTTGGAAATAGAATAATGCAGACCTCTAATGGCTTTGTGTCTTTGTCTGATGACAAACAGAACTAGAATTGACAACAGAAAATTGTGCTCATCTGCTAAAATGATTCATATGTTCTGACTTTTTCCCCACCTTGCTTGAAACACTGTGGGCCTGTTTTTCTAAACTACACATGTACAATGGTGCATCTAATTTACTAGAATTGCATGCACATCTGGTATTTATATGCCCAAATGGCCACTGGTGTCTAACTGGCCATTTTATGTCTGAATATCCTACTGAAAATTAGGCACCCAAATGTATGCTGTGAATACACACACATTTCTGAAAACTGAGCCATACATACTCTGATGAGAATGTTCCGCTAGAGGTGCCAGTCTGTGATGAAGCAAGCTATTACATAGAAGTCCTGGCATGGAGGCTAGCATACGTTTTATGATTGGAGGGACGGCATTTTCCAGTGGATAGAGCTCTGCGGTGAGACCCAAGAAACCAAGGGTTTTATTCCCAACTCAGACGCTGACCTGATGTGTAACTTTGGGGAAAGTTCCTTCACCTTTGTCCCTGTTTCTCCTCCAGTCTTGCTTGCTCAGATACCAATAGCAGTGAAGCCATGGCAGCATGGTCAACAGCATGGACTGACAGCCGGAGGAAGCACCCAGGGTGCCAGGTGGGATTGTACAGCCTGCACTCCTGCAGCTTCACTGATATTGGTACCAGAGCTAGCTAGATCAAAGCTAGCATGGGTATGTCTGGATGTGGTGCAATCACACCTATGATTGCAGTGCAGACATATCCTTACTATGCATTTGCCAAATGGGGCTTTGATCTCAGCTGGGGCCTCCAGACACCACTGTGAAAGAAATAATAAAATAGAATAATATCATCTCTCTGATAATTTGCTTTTTCCAAAATTCAGTGAAACTACGCCAATGTATACAGGTTTAGCATCTGGCACAGTTTTAAAACATTTACTATTTTAAACAGATAAATAATACTGTGAATGATTAGTCAAATGGTATTTCCCTGAAATTAACTAGACTGAAGTTTCTGACATACTAAATGACTTAGGGGATCAAATGCTCTAGGGGATGAAAAATGTTTTATACTTGAACTTATTATTATTTTATTATTTAATGTGTAAGTTTTTATAGAATTTTTTAGGTACTTTGACTAAGTGAAAACCAAACTATATTTTATCACTGCAAAGGAGGAGGAGGGAAGAAAGGAAAGTAAAGAGAAAAAGCCAAAGCAGTTTTTGAAAACTAAATACTTCAATTAAAAAAAAATCACCCAAAATGAAAACTTTCATCAAAATTTTTGTTTTAGTTTAAAAGTCATTTTTATGTTAAAAAAAGTGTTGATAAAAAAATCAACTACTTCTTTTTAATCCCAAAGTGCATCATGAATAAATTTAACAAGAGAAAAAAATATATTATGAGTTCACAGGCTATTTCATATCAGGAATAAGACAGCCCCTGTGGTTAATTTATTTTTTGTTGGCATGGGAGGAAAAAGGAGGCCTCAGTCCAGACCAAGCTATTATTGTGTACAATTGCACTCTGGGTTGTTTGTACAAGCAGATAAGTGATGCATTCAATTAGAAAAATAGGTTTGTCCCCCTCCTCTGGCAAAGAATCCAGGGATCCACTGCTGACTCCTTTCACAGCACTAGGAAGTATTCCTAATGTGAAAAGACTTATTTTAAAGCTGTGTGAGGAAGAGACTGCTGAATTCTAAATGTTGCCATGTGAATGTTACATTTTCCATATACGATGTCTAATAGTTTATTACTAGTCTGAAGAGGTTATTTTAAAATAAGCTAAAACAAGAAAGAACAGAAGTTAAAGTCTCCATCACACAGTACAGTACGCATTGCTTCTGTCTAGCTGGAATAAATCTGAAAGGAACACAAAGTAGCAGCTACTATCAGCAGACATGTACACAGGTAAAGATGCAGTCCAGACCCCATAGTGCTATAAAAGGATTGGGATTAGACGTGAGGTTTAGCAGTAGCCTAGGTTGTTATAGTTCATGTATTAAGTTAATGCACGCACCTTCAACACATAATCATATTTTACCATTATATCCAAAATTATTCTGTTTGTAACTTCCTGAAAAAACTGTCCCAGTGTAAGGGTGAGTGGTCATCCCTCCCTGTCAGTCTCTGAGAGAAGCCATGCCTCCTTGTTGTCACACACCTGTAAAGGTGATCTCCGCAGGGGGAATTAGCTGTTCCTAGTGTTCAGACCCTCAGGCCAGGTAGAGCTGTAAAGCAGTCCATGAGCCCCAGGCCCTCAGTAAGGGCTGGGAAGCAAATAGTTAGAAGGCTCTGGTCTGCAGTCAGGTCAGACAACAAAGTCCATGAGCCCCAGGCCTTTAGTGAGGGTGGGGCAGCAAGCTGTTCAGGGGCTCTGACAGAGATGAGCACCAACACAGTCTAGCATCCTAGCTAGGCGGATGGTAGAGTAACACAGGCCTCTTAAGGGGAGGCTTCCACCCCAAGGGTGGGATGATATGGGGTAGGGGGACATGGGCCCACCTGACTCCACTGCATCACAGCCCAGGGCCCAAATAGTGGTGGAGTGGTCCGCCACTGGGTCAGCCACTGCCCACAACACACTGACCTAGTATCAGGCCAACACTCAACCAGACTGTTTAGAATCTCTGAAATTCAGCAAGCTTTTTGGCCACAATTCAGAAAAGCCACTCTGTTCAGGAAAGCAGTTAAGCACATGTTTCGCTTTCTGCATGTGCTTAAGCCCCATTGAAGCAGTTAAGAACAAATTTATCAACAAATTATCAAACACATAGATAAACGTGCTATGTTGGGAGAGAGTCAACATGGCTTTTGTAAGGGAAATCATGTCTCAGCTATCTATTAGAATTATTTAGGGGGTAAACAAGCGTGTAGACATGGGTGATCTGGTCGATATGGTATACTTGGACTTTTAGAAAGCCTTTGGCAAGGTTCCTCACAAAAGCTTTTAAGCAAAGTAAACTCTCATGGGATAAGAGGGAAGATCCTCTCATAGATCAGTAACTAATTAAAAGATAGGAAACAAAGGGTAGGAATAAATGGTCATATTTCACAACAGAGATAGGTACATAGCAGGGTCCCCCAAGGATCTGTACTGGGGGCAGTGCTGTTCAACATATTCATAAATTATCTGGGAAAAGGGGTAAAGAGTGAGACGGCAAAATTTGCAGACGATACAAATTATTCAAGATAGTTAAGTTCAAAGAGGACTGTGAAGAGTTACAAAGGAATCACACCAGATGGGTGTGGCAAACAAAACGGCAGGTGAAATTTAATGTTGATTAATGCAAAGTAATGAACATTGGAAAAAATAACCTAACTATACATGCAAAACGATGGGGTCTAAATTAGCTGTAACCACTCAAGAAAGATCTTGGAGTCATCATGGATAATTCTTTGAAAACATCTGCTCAATGTGCAGCAGCAGTCAGAAAAGCTAACAGAATGTTAAGAACCATTAAGAAAAGGATAGAATATAAGACAGAAAATATAATAATGCGACTATATAAATCCACAGCACTCCCACACCTTGAACACGGTGTACAGTTCTAGACCCCCATCTCAAAAAAAAAAATTAGAACTTGAAAAGGTGCAGAGAAGGACAACAAAAATGATTAGGGGATGAAACATCCTCCATATGAGAAGAGATTAAAAGACAGGGAGTGTTCAGTTTTTAGAATAGAGATGACTAAGGGAGATATGATATAGATCTATAAAACCATGAATGGTATGGAGAAAAAAAGTGTTATTTACCTCCTCACATAACACAAGAATTAGGGGTCACTTGATGAAATTAACAGGCAGCAGGTTTAAAACAAACAAAAGGAATGCACAGTCAACCTGTAGAACTGATTGCCAGGGGATGTTGTGAAGGCCAAAAATATAACTGGGTTAAAAAAATATTTAGATAAGTTCATGGAGGATAGATCCATCAATGGCTATTAGCCGAGATGGTCAGGGACACAATCCTATGGTCTAGGTGTTCCATAACCACCGATTGCCAGAAGCATTTGGCATTGACCATTGTCACAGACAGGATACTGGGCTACATGGACCACTGGTCTGACCCAGTGTGGCTGTTCTTATGTGTTTAAATGCTTTCCTAAATAAGGATGGACTTTAACACCTGCTTACGTGCTTTCCCACATCAGAGTCTGTTTTAGCTACCTAAATTTGAATTTAGGACTACAATCTGGCTCATCTAATTTAACTGTGATGTAAGGATAATCCCATTTTGAGGAAGCTTTGGCTAAAAACAGACAAAAACTTCATATGCATTTGGTAACTGTAGTTTTCAGTAAAGTTATCCACAGTTGTAAGAACTGGTTTACTCTTCTGAGTTACAATGATCTTATTTGAGACAAGTTCTTTGGCACGGCACACTTTATCCCTTATTTGTGAACAGTATTCCACTGAGGAGCTGATGCTGAGCCTTTGCCAAACTTTTAATCCAAATTTAAAACATTGTTTTTTGAACTGGCTTTTTATTGATTTCTTCCAATTGCTATGTTCACATGCAGAGTGTTATAAGGCTGACTGACATCATTAATGTTCTATGTACAGTGTCCATTCCAGGCAAAATCGGTTTGATGTCTTTTGTCCTAAAGGTATCTCAAGTTTTACTTCAAAATGTTAGTTAAACTAAAGAAACTCTCAGTTCCTTCTAAGCACAGTAAAATTTTAAGTTACTAATAGATTTTATTCTACTTCTCACTGATTTTAAATTTTGATAGATATCAGATCTTTAATATTTCTTAAACTTAATATAAAATAAGCTTGCATAAATATTTCCATTTATTCTTTGATGCTGGACATCTCAATATTTAAATACTGTTGATGAAGAGAAAGTTAATTAACACTAAGAATTTCTAGAAACCTCCTCTCGGGGTGAAATTTTGAGCCCCCATTCAAATCAATGGCACAGTTCACATTGATTTGAGTGAGGGCAGGATCTCACAGAAGGAGTTAAAAGTGGGATGTATACATTTTCTGCTCAGTTTTATAACAATGTATTCCATACATTGTCCTAGAAAGAACATAAGAACAGCCATACTGGGTCAGACCAATGGTCCATATAGCCCAGTATCCTGTCTTCTGAAAGTGGCGAATGCCAGGTGCTTCAGAGGGAATGAACAGAACAGGTAATCCTCAAGTGATCCATTCCCTGTCACCCATTCCCAGCTTTTGGCAAACAAATTAGGGACACTTCAGAGAATGGTTTTGCATCCATGCCCATCCTGGCTAATAGCCATTGATGGATCCATCCTCCATAAACTTTAGTTCTTTTTTGAACCTTGTTTTAGTTTTGGCCTTCACAATATCCTTTGACAAAGAGTTCCACAGGTTGACTGGGCATTGTGTGAAGAAACCTTCTACCTATTAATTTCATTTGATGACCCCTAGTTCTTGTGTAATGAGAAGGAATAAATAACACTTCCTTATTTACTTTCTCCATACCCATTATGATTTTTAGACCTCTATCATATCCCCACTTAGTTGTCTCTTTTCCAAGCTGAAAAGTCCCAATCTTATTAATCTCTCCTCATACGGAAACTGTTCCATACCCCTAATAATTTTTGTTGCCTTTTTCTGTACCTTTTCCAATTTCAGTATATCTTTTTTGAGAGGGAGTGACCAGATCTGACAGGTTGGAAGTATGAGTGAAACACTGTTCACTGCTAACGATTCTGAAAAGAGTTAAGAATGTTCTGTTAACTCAGTGAGACAGAATATTACCTCTAAATGAGACTTTAAGTATGGAGTTATGTTAGCTATATCCGATATGATAGCTATGTTAGCTAGCTTGATCTAACAAACACCATATTTACCTGCTTGACTAGGATTTTAGAAGACCTGTAAGATTGAGCTGGATCAAGCTAACTAATGTGATCCAACAATACACCTTTACAACTTAGTTTTGGTAAAGCCTGAGGGGGAAAGGCTGAGCTGAACTTTATCTTATTGTTAATTCCTTTCTTAACTTAGAAAGGTGGTGACTTCTGATTCTACCCAACTCTGGCCTTTGTATTAGATCAGGTTGGGTAAGATACCTGCTCACAACCTAGTACTACATCCCAGAGTTTTACTATTCCCCAGACTCTTTGGGAACTGTGACAGAATCAAGTATTACCTTAGAAGCACAGTGGAGAGTCTTCTATTGAATTCTGCCCTTAAAAGCCATAAGTACTTCTAAGGGCAGAATTTGGCCCACAGTGTTTCTTGTTACCTTCTGAATTTCCAGTGAACCAGTATCATTTCACTTGAAATAAACTGAACAAGTTTTGATTAAAAAAATGCTGTTTGAAAAAAATATGTATTATGCCCAAGTCACACTGTCACTTTATATTAACTTGCTTATCCATTTCACCTATATACTGTCCACTGTATTCATTCATTTTTAACCAACTTATCTTTTTTTCACCCTGGAAATGGATTTTAAAGAGGCAGGAGTGTCCATAGGAATCAAATAGAGAGTTATTACATTGGTAATTAAAGACAGCTTGAACTCTTAGTAACTTGATGAAAGGCTATTTCTACATTCCTGTTCTTACTGTAAATAATGATGATGAGGCAGTGAACTTTTATACAGCTTTTCAGTCTTGGATCGCAGTGTTTTAGAAAGGTAAGTAAGCAATTCACTATCATCAAGTATAATGGGGTCCTGGTCCACAACTAGGGCTTCTGTGGTTCTACAATAATACAAATAATAAATTTGTATTATTATTGACTTTTTTTTCTGATGCTGTGACTGTGCATTAAGAATTACACTTAAGGCTTCTGCAGTTCTGGGCATTAAGAATTACACCTAAGGCTTCTGCAGTTCTGGGCATAGCAAAGAAACTTGGCCATTAAGAATTACAATGTACATAAAATGGAGATACATTTAAATTGTTCCACTGAAATAATAGTGAGTCTGAAATAATATTTAAGTGGCTAATATGTTAATAACCAGTTATGAAAGAGTTATGCAATATGTATCCTCCCTCCCATTAGGATAGAGAAAAATGGATTAACTAGGAAGCTTTGATAATAATTGCCAAGTTTCTTTGCTATGTCCAGTTTCCACTGGGCACAACAGGTGATTGGGATGAAGATGGACTGGAGCCTGTTACAGTACCTGATCCTCTGGCCAGTCCTGCACTGGCCCCAGTCCTTGTTAGGGCAAGCTACAAGTTGCTTTAAACTTTGACAGATGGTATCAGTCCCCAAAGAACCTTCACCAGCTGGACATCGCCAGAGCACAGAACACTCTAACCACACCCCTCCTCATCTCCCAAAGCCTTCTACAATCGGGCTGCAGGGGGTGGCATCAGAACCTCTGCTAGATCCACAGTTATGCCCCTGGGAAGTTACAGCCAGTTTCTGATCCCTTGACACCATTTGAGTGATACGAAGGGGGTGGAGTAGGAGAGACTTTGGTCTATGGGGTGCAGAAAGGAGTCCAATTGTTGGAGCAAAATTCCAGTCCTCTGAGACCTACAGACATAAGAGAGATGCAAAGTTCACTATGTGAATTTAGCATTTGGGTGGGGCTATAAAGCCAGAATCACTTGTAGTTTTGAGCCACACAAAGCCCAGAAGATTACTGATTTCCACTGTGCAGCAGGGTAATTTATTCAGGTTAGCCTTCTTTCTGGGTTGGACTCCCTACAAAAATTACCCCTCTGCATTGTCATTTGTACATCTGCTGTGAAAGTCTGGGAGCACTCTGTTCAGAGCCATTGCTGTATCTGGTAGGCCAGGGAAGATATTATAATCTGCATGGGTTCAAGAAAACCAGTCTCATATTTTTTTGTAAATAAAGCAAGATACTAACTTACAAAAGTAGTTTGCTTTGTGTACTACCAAATCAGACTTACAGTTTTTCTAACAAATTCTAGATTATGCCAATGATTACTTGTGAATATTTATCAAAATTAGATGATCTTATCAGTGACATTTCTGGCTTTTTTCTTAGCTCTAACACAATTCTATAATTAGCAATAATTATATAGCCTACTCTTGTGAGAAATTATTTTAAATCTAGTTTATTTTAAAGGGAAAATAAGGAAAAAAATAATGTATCATATTTGTGTCTTGTTCTCACTGGTCACAGAAATAGGATTTTTTCCCTTCTCTCTACATACTTCTGTGACCCTCATCATCACAGTGTCTGAAAATCTCACAATTTCTAATTAATATAAATAGAGAAAGCAACACCCTTCTGAGATAGGGCACTACTATTATCCTCATTCTAAAGATGGGGATCTGAAGCATAAAGGGACTAGATAACTTGTCTAAAGTCATCCAGGCAGTACATGGTAAAGCAGGGACAGGAACTCAGCTCTCATGTCCTAGAACAACACCCTGTCCACTGGACCACCTTTCTTTTCCAGAGTAGGCTTCGTCTAAGACCATCCTTCCTTTTCAAGGCATTCCTAGCATGTTAGTAGTGTGAAAGAGATGATCCTTTTATTTAGTGGTGACAAACCACATTACCATGTGACTTCTTTCACCCTCAATAAGGTGGTTTTCAATAAAGGATTACTCTACAGAACTCATTAAAGTCCCTCTTGGGAAAATCCATCATGACATCAAGCATATTCAAAACTGTATTCCATGATTTCCTGTCTTTTTTTAAAGATGCTCCACTTTCTCCTTATTCCTAGTTAGATTGCTAGTTATTTGTAATTATTTTGTTTTCATTCAGTTGAGGGCTTTGGACATGTAGACAATTTTTTTTCATTGCTCCTGTTCCTTGGTGACCTTCATTATCACAGAGTGCACAAGAGACACTGAATTTCTAAGTAAACCAAATACATGAGTTGGACAAATCATGTTTCTCCACCTGTCTTATTCCATAATTTGGTTTTTCAGAGCATAAGTGCTAACTGGCTCAACCCTTTCCTGTGGGAGAGCAGAGAGTGTCCAGCACATCTGTTGTAATGGCAGATTCCAACAGGAGCTCATGATGGAATAGGTCTGTCATAAAAATTAGATTTTATTCTGTATCTGGTTTTGAAAATAATCTGAGTGAAAGAGACAAAATACCAGTGATTACAAAATTCCCAGTCCTCCATTAGGGTGGTGCATAGAGGGAAGGGTCTATCTGCACAGAGCAGCTTGCAGGATCAGGGCCTTACAAAATCAAATAAATAAATTCTAAGATTTAGTGGGAGGGAAATCACAAGTGTTAACTATCAGTATCTGAAAGGGATGGAAGTGATTAGTTGGTAATTATTCACACAGGGTGAAATTCAGAGTGAAAATTCACCTAGTGCATAAAGCTCATCACCCTCAACTGCGTGAGCTGAATGAAGGTGCCCTGGATCTGTGTTTATGTTGATCCAGTGGCATGGAACTCTAAGAAAAAGGCTGTGGAGGATGTAGGTCTATTATATTCCAGGTCAGAGCTGCCATCTACCTTGTCTTGGCTCCACTTATCCCCACCCCCACCCCAATCTAGTTACTTAGGCCATGTCTACCTTACAGAGGTACAGTGCTAAAGCTGTTCCACCACATTGTAGATGCTTCCTACAACCATAAAACCCTTTGTTCTTGGTGTCCTTAGCTTCTGATTGCCAGAGCTGGGAATGGGTGACAGAGGATAGATCACTTGATTATTACCTGTTGTGTTCATTCCCTCTGAAGCACCTGGCATTGCCCACTGTTGGAAGACAGGACACTGAGCTAGATGGACCTTTGTTCTGACCCAGTATGGCCGTCCTTATGTTCTACATTGACAAAAAGGACTTTTCCTTCTGAGAGGGAGTAACTAGGTCGACAGAAGAATTCTTCCATCAACCTACTTATATCTACAGCGGGGGTCAGGTCGACTGAACTATGTTGCACAGGGCATGACATTTTTCACAGACCTGAGTAAAGTATCTAGATCGATCTAATGTTCAGGTGTAGACCTTTGTCTCTGTTAAGGAAAGAGTGAATTTCAGCCACCATGAATGTGCTGATTATTGTTTCGCCACATTCAGTGTTGTTGCTATAATATATAAATAACAGGTACACAAAGAGATAAGATAAAATAAGAATAACAATGAGAACGAGAGAGAGAGAATCAATAAGACAGCAGTCTTCCCCATTATGCTATGAGCTCTCTCTCTCTCATAGGTCTCCTGACTGCCCCATCCAAAGTCAAACAACTTGCAGGTAGCTTGCCTGGCAGATGGCTGAGCTGCAGCGCACATAATGCTATTACTCATACACAGATGTCTGAGCTTGTGTTCCCAGCAGCAGCCAGGCTTTCAAGAGGATCACTCACAATTTTAGCAGAGGAAGAGAGTACTGTACTGCAACTCACTCTTCCACCATAGACTCAGTGTTTAATTAAGCATCTTCTTACCGGTTGTAAGCTTCTCAGCACAGGAAGTGTCTTACTGTATGTTAGTAGAGCACCCAGAACAATGGGGCCCCTAGATGCTACTGCAACATAAACATATAATAAATAATAAATAATAAATACAATAAATAATAAATAATAATAATAGCAAAAATGATAAATTACATTGGCAAATCTTGACTCTTATTCAACCTTAGCTGTCTACTTAGGGAATACAGAGCTCACAGACTCAGGAGAGCTGGTCTAAATGAATCCCTATTAAACTGATTGAGTCATTATTTAGTCTTCCATGTACCTGGGAGGACATAGATTGAATTAGAACAGCACAGGTTATACCTAAAAGGCAATGCCTAAACTTAGAAAATTCATATTTTCCTTTGCAATTAGTAGAATCTACTGTACAAATATTTCAGCTCATGGCTTGCCTATGGTGCAGACCTTCCTGTGAGCATTCAATAGTCACAAATCAATATTGGTACTGTATAATTCCTTCATTCAGTCACACTGTGTTGTTTCTGCTTCCTGATTGGGTGAGTGAAGCTTTTACCAACAGGAGAAGGAAAATCAAAGTGATTTCAAGATAAACACACAAACATTTCTGGCACTAACGTATCCCTAAAAACAGATACCCCTGAGTTTCTGTGAGACCATCATTTTCCACTAACACAAATACTTGTGGAAAACGAATAAAAAATGGTGTTACAAACATTGTGAAAGCAAATTCACTGGTTTTATTCAAATAAATATTTGCGGTTGGTTTGTTGGCTGTATTTGCCCTGTTCTGTTACCCAGCGTGGACTGGATTGGTACCTTGCCATCCACCTTTTGTGAGGGACAAAATGTAGCTATGCTGTTCATGGCCTGGCATGCACTGGGGAAAGGTAAGTGTGGCAGCCTGTTTCCTGGTGTAGCTTATTTCCCTCAGTGGCTGGAGGAAGAGGGAGAGGGGAGGGGGGCATGGAGTGAAAAACACAGGACCGGAAAAAGGAGAAGCAGCACTCTGGAAGCTGTTCTGCCCCCATATTGGTACCCATACTGCAGGCAGTCCTGATAGGAGAGTGCAGTGGCTTAAGAAGTAGAGATGAAAAATGACAATTGTTTTCTGTGAAAATGTTCAAAGGAAACACCGTTTTCACTTGAATATAAACAAAATCATTGACATGTTTGATTTTTCATCCAAAGATTTCTCACTTTCATTCTATACAAAAAGTAATTTGGTTCTGGTTTATGTTTTGGGTTGGAAAGGGGGTGTGGGAGGGGAAAGGAAGAGAAAGGGGGGAAAGAAAGGAAAAAAAAACCCATAAAGCCACCACATTTTTTCTTCTCAATTCAAAATTTGCCAATTAGATTAAACATGTCAGAAATTATTGAATGATGTCTACAGCTCTACAGATATAGAGCAGGTTGCACAGAGGAGCCAAGAGGCCAGTAAAGAAGCTTGGCAACATGTGACCTCCAGAAGAGGTAAGCGGAATGTCCGGGTTCCAGTAACACAGACACAGGTAACTAACCGCTTTCATGTTCTCTCCACAGGTATCGTTGCGGAGAGTGGACCAGATGATATGTCTGGGGCGAGAAAGCAGAAGGAGACTCCGCTGGTTGGAAGGCATGAGATGCGCTGTCCTGAGGTTGGGGGTTCCACGACCACCACTCCCAAGAGGAGAAGGCGGGTGGTGGTGGTCGGGGACTCTCTCCTCCGAGGGACTGAGTCATCTATCTGCCGCCCTGACCGGGAAAACCGAGAAGTCTGCTGCTTGCCAGGGGCTAAGATTCGCGACGTGACGGAGAGACTGCCGAGACTCATCAAGTCCTCGGATCGCTACCCCTTCCTGCTTCTCCACGTGGGCACCAATGATACTGCCAAGAATGACCTTGAGCGGATCACTGCGGACTATGTGGCTCTAGGAAGAAGGATAAAGGAGTTTGAGGCGCAGGTGGTGTTCTCGTCCATCCTCCCCGTGGAAGGAAAAGGCCTAGGTAGGGAGCGTCGAATCGTGGAAGTCAACGAATGGCTACGCAGGTGGTGTCGGAGAGAAGGCTTTGGTTTCTTTGGCCACGGGATGGTGTTCCATGAAGGAGGAGTGCTGGGCAGAGACGGGCTCCATCTTACGAAGAGAGGGAAGAGCATCTTTGCCAGCAGGCTGGCTAACCTAGTGAGGAGGGCTTTAAACTAGGTTCACCGGGGGAAGGAGACCAAAGCCCTGAGGTAAGTGGTAAAGCGGGATACCGGGAGGAAGCACAGGCAGGAATGTCTGTGAGGGGAGGGCTCCTGCCTCATACTGGGAATGAGGGGCGATCAACAGGTTATCTCAAGTGCTTATATACAAATGCACAAAGCCTTGGAAACAAGCAGGGAGAACTGGAGGTCCTGGTGATGTCAAGGAACTATGACGTGATCGGAATAACAGAGACTTGGTGGGAAAACTCACATGACTGGAGTACTGCCATGGATGGTTATAAACTGTTCAGGAAGGACAGGCAGGGCAGAAAAGGTGGGGGAGTAGCACTGTATGTAAGGGAGCAGTATGACTGCTCAGAGCTCCGGTACGAAACTGCAGAAAAACCTGAGTGTCTCTGGATTAAGTTTAGAAGTGTGTGCAACAAGAGTGATGTAGTGGTGGGAGTCTGCTATAGACCACCGGACCAGGGGGATGAGGTAGATGAGGCTTTCTTCCGGCAGCTCGCGGAAGCTACTAGATCGCATGCCCTGATTCTCATGGGTGACTTTAATTTTCCTGATATCTGCTGGGAGAGCAATACAGCGGTGCATAGACAATCCAGGAAGTTTTTGGAAAGCGTAGGGGACAATTTCCTGGCGCAAGTGCTAGAGGAGCCAACTAGGGGGGGCGCTTTTCTTGACCTGCTGCTCACAAACCGGGTAGAATTAGTGGGGGAAGCAAAAGTGGATGGGAATCTGGGAGGCAGTGACCATGAGTTGGTTGAGTTCAGGATCCTGACGCAGGGAAGAAAGGTAAGCAGCAGGATACGGACCATGGACTTCAGGAAAGCAGACTTCGACTCCCTCAGGGAACGGATGGCCAGGATCCCCTGGGGGACTAACTTGAAGGGGAAAGGAGTCCAGGAGAGCTGGCTGTATTTCAAGGAATCCCTGTTGAGGTTACAGGGACAAACCATCCCAATGTGTCGAAAAAATAGTAAATATGGCAGGCGACCAGCTTGGCTTAATGGTGAAATCCTAGCGGATCTTAAACATAAAAAAGAAGCTTACAAGAAGTGGAAGGTTGGACATATGACCAGGGAAGAGTATAAAAATATTGCTCGGGCATGTAGGAATGTTATCAGGAGGGCCAAATCGCACCTGGAGCTGCAGCTAGCCAGAGATGTCAAGAGTAACAAGAAGGGTTTCTTCAGGTATGTTGGCAACAAGAAGAAAGCCAAGGAAAGTGTGGGCCCCTTACTGAATAACGGAGGCAACCTAGTGACAGAGGATGTGGAAAAAGCTAAATGTACTCAATGTTTTTTTTGCCTCTGTTTTCACTAACAAGGTCAGCTCCCAGACTGCTGCGCTGGGCATCACAAAATGGGGAAGAGATGGCCAGCCCTCTGTGGAGATAGAGGTGGTTAGGGACTATTTAGAAAAGCTGGACGTGCACAAGTCCATGGGGCCGGACGAGTTGCATCCAAGAGTGCTGAAGGAATTGGCGGCTGTGATTGCAGAGCCATTGGCCATTATCTTTGAAAACTCGTGGCGAACCGGGGAAGTCCCGGATGACTGGAAAAAGGCTAATGTAGTGCCAATCTTTAAAAAAGGGAAGAAGGAGGATCCTGGGAACTACAGGCCAGTCAGCCTCACTTCAGTCCCTGGAAAAATCATGGAGCAGGTCCTCAAAGAATCAATCCTGAAGCACTTGCATGAGAGGAAAGTGATCAGGAACAGCCAGCATGGATTCACCAAGGGAAGGTCATGCCTGACTAATCTAATCGCCTTTTATGATGAGATTACTGGTTCTGTGGATGAAGGGAAAGCGGTGGATGTATTGTTTCTTGACTTTAGCAAAGCTTTTGACACGGTCTCCCACAGTATTCTTGTCAGCAAGTTAAGGAAGTATGGGCTGGATGAATGCACTACAAGGTGGGTAGAAAGCTGGCTAGATTGTCGGGCTCAACGGGTAGTGATCAATGGCTCCATATCTAGTTGGCAGCCAGTATCAAGTGGAGTACCCCAGGGGTCGGTCCTGGGGCCAGTTTTGTTCAATATCTTCATAAATGATCTAGAGGATGGTGTGGATTGCACTCTCAGCAAATTTGCGGATGATACTAAACTGGGAGGAGTGGTAGATACGCTGGAGGGGAGGGATAGGATACAGAAAGACCTAGACAAATTGGAGGATTGGGCCAAAAGAAATCTGATGAGGTTCAATAAGGATAAGTGCAGGGTCCTGCACTTGGGACGGAAGAACCCAACGCACAGCTACAGACTAGGGACCGAATGGCTAGGCAGCAGTTCTGTGGAAAAGGACCTAGGGGTGACAGTGGACGAGAAGCTGGATATGAGTCAGCAGTGTGCCCTTGTTGCCAAGAAGGCCAATGGCATTTTGGGATGTATAAGTAGGGGCATAGCGAGCAGATCGAGGGACGTGATCGTTCCCCTCTATTCGACATTGGTGAGGCCTCATCTGGAGTACTGTGTCCAGTTTTGGGCCCCACACTTCAAGAAGGATGTGGATAAATTGGAGAGAGTCCAGCGAAGGGCAACAAAAATGATTAGGGGACTGGAACACATGAGTTATGAGGAGAGGCTGAGGGTGCTGGGATTGTTTAGCCTGCAGAAGAGAAGAATGAGGGGGGATTTGATAGCTGCTTTCAACTACCTGAAAGGGGGTTCCAAAGAGGATGGCTCTAGACTGTTCTCAATGGTAGCAGATGACAGAACGAGGAGTAATGGTCTCAAGTTGCAGTGGGGGAGGTTTAGATTGGATATTAGGAAAAACTTTTTCACTAAGAGGGTGGTGAAACACTGGAATGCGTTACCTAGGGAGGTGGTAGAATCTCCTTCCTTAGAGGTTTTTAAGGTCAGGCTTGACAAAGCCCTGGCTGGGATGATTTAACTGGGAATTGGTCCTGCTTTGAGCAGGGGGTTGGACTAGATGACCTTCTGGGGTCCCTTCCAACCCTGATATTCTATGATTCTATGATTCTATTTAATGAAAATTGCTTTATGTTGTTCATAAAGCTGTTGTTCCATCATATATTTAGATGAAAAAATTTCAGCGAGCTTTTATAAGGAGCAGGCATATAGCCATTGTCACCGTTGGGCCCTGTGAATATCGGTGTTGTACATAAAAAACTCATTAGTGTGTTTTCCTTCAACATTTTGTTGAAAGAACATTTCATTATGATGCAAATGGAGCTAGCTCACAAGGCAGGCTAATTGAATTCTTAGAAAACATTCCTTACGAACCTTATCTTAACTTACTGAACAATAAATATTACACTCACTTTAGAAGATATAATTCATATTGGGCAGCAAGACATTGACTGCCTCACTATTTATGGTATTTTAAATATATTTTATGAGTCCAGAAGTAATTAATCTTGTTACCTCTGTGAAAACTGGATTAGCATTTGCCACTGTAACCACCTGTGGTGTCAGTAAGGGAATGAACCATTCTAGCATTGTGAATGAAAACAGTTTCATCCCATCAATGGGGTCATAAACACATATTACCTGTGAATCCATTATGCTGTCTGATAACTTTGCTAGATTGTTTCCTCCCATGCAATAATCTCAACTGCACCGTACCTTCCCCAGATGACTGAACAGCTTCATAACCTCAGCGGCCACATGCCTGTTACTCTGGAACCTCTGAATCCTGACAGCTTTCCCAGTGGAACTATAATAGCCACTTTTCACCCTCTTTACTAGATCTTCCCATCCAATAACCTTCTCCAGCTGAGCAGTGACAAGTCTCTGCTCTTATCATTGACAACTTTCCCAAACTGGACTCCAGCTGCTATGTGCCCTACCTGCTGGAATCCTTTTCTCTTTATGTCTCCTCTAGTACACATCCCTCAGATCATCTCACTTCAGAAATCAGCCTTCAATTTGTGCTAGGACACCCTCTGAACCCCATCCCTGAAGGTTGTAAGGATACCTAGAGAGCTCTGCTACACTGAATCATGAGGACTGAAATCTTGTACCACTTTAAACTCTATCAAACAGTAGCAGTATTTGCAAACTCCTCTCTTCCACAACAGGGCTGAAAACTACACTTCAGAAGGCAACTATTGCTCAGTATAACATGGCTTCCAAAGCAGCTGGCACAGAACAAAATATACTGCTATACATCTAGCATCAACAGGGCTTTCCATTTAGGCAATCGGACTATGATTAAAGCAGCAGTACTGTTGTGGTAATTGGGCCTACAAATTTACTCTAGTGAGATCCACTGTAAAAACGAAGTGAAAGCTCACAAGATATCACAATAACCTGTAATAACAAGTGTTGATGGGAAAGGGTATGACTAGGAGACAGAAAGACTGAATTGACCCAAGCTAAGATGCTTAAAGATATAACTCAAGGATTATACCTGGTAAACAAGAGGAGTTGAGGGCTGAAAATGCATAAATACAAATTAATATATCAGCTATTAGGCCTAACTGCTGGACAAAATAATGAGGGGGATGAGCTATTCCACCAATCACTCCCTTTTTGGGTCCTTACAGAAAGAGACTTTGGGGAGAAAAAAATGGCTATTGGAGCAATTTTCACCATAATACCTGCCACCCCCACAAGCTCATGGTACTCCGGACCTTCTTTGTTCTAATCCTGAAAGATGTCCTGACCAGACTAGGACAGAGGGCGGGACCCAGACATGGGTGGCACCTGAAACCCCCCCTAGGGAAGCCCACCAGCCCCACCCCTTCCACCCAAGGCCCCGCCACCCCTCCAGGGCCCCGGCCAGCTCAAGCACCAGGCCAACCCCCGGCCTACCAGAGTCCCACTCCGATCCCTGGAGTCCTGCCCCGACCCCCAAGTTCTGCCCCAATCCCCCAGCCTGACCCCTGGGCATGCTGGAGTCCCACTCTGACCCTGGGTCCTGCCCCGTGCCCATCTCAACCCCCAGCCCACCCCCTGAATTCCACCCTGTCCCCTGAGCCCGCCAGCCACCCTGAGCCCCCCAGCCACTGTCCCAAGCCCCTGGATGGTCATCTCAGCTCAGGTCAGCAGCCTGGAGGTCGGGGTTCAAACTACTCACCCAAGCTGAGCTCCTGCCGGCTTCAGGGTGGTGCCATGGCCTGGGTTTTGGGAGGCTTAGCTTTCCCTGACCTATTATACCTACCACCCATGGACATCACCACCTCCACCAGCTCCCCCTGAATCCTGAACACCATCTCTTGCATCTCTTCCCCTCGTCCCTGCCCACATATGTTCTTTTGATTTCCCATCTATTTCTTCTCTTTCCTATCCTGCTCCTTTTTCCTTCAGTCTAATAAATTTGGGTTTAGCTGGCCAAGACTATATTTTGCAACACTGCTGTAACACTGTGAGCAGAAAGAGGAAACTAAATTCAATGCTCTAAAGAGCCTGAAGCTTGTACAAGTTTGCCAGGTCTCAGAGGGGCTGATAAGATTGTGTGTTGTGCCTTGGCTTTTCCAGCAGTGCAGTGGCAAGTGAAAGTGAATGCCAGAGTCAAAAACTGCATTTTCTATCTTTCCTGCTCTTTTCTCTCCACTTTTCTGTGTGTTTTGTCTGGTTTTGTCTTCTAGGAAATGGGATCAGATTTTAATAGCATCATCAACAAAGACAGCTCCAGCTCATCTCAAGTAACTCTTTCCCTCAAAAGGAACAATTATTACCATCCTTAATACCATCTAAAAGACTATCAAATGTGTAGGTTTTTTCCTTCTAAAAAGCCTCCCCAGCTAAAGGCAAAGGGATGTTGTTAAATTAAAACTCTTACTTAAGAATTTACATTTCAAATGCTTTAGTTCTTTTTCCTTCTTTTTATATCTTTAATAAAAGGTTAAAGTGATGATTAAGGGTGATTTGCCATGATACTAAGGCCTGATCTATACTGGGGCGGGGGGAAAGGGGGACATGGGCGAGCTAAGTCAGTCTAAATTATGCAACTTGAGCTATGAAAATAGCGTAGCTGAAGTTGACGTACTTAGAGCTACTTACCGGGGTGTCTTCACTGCAATAGATCAACTGCTGACACTCCCCCATCAACTCCACCTATGCTTCTCGCTCCGGTGGAGTACCGGAGTCAATGGGAGAGTGTTCGGCAGTCGATTTATCATGTCTTCACTAGACTCGATAAATCGACCCCCGCTGGATCGATCGCTCTGGAGGTAAGTGTAGACATGCCCTAAATAGGCTGAGGCCTCTGTACACCAAACCCCAAACTTTGTTTAAAACTGCTTAAAGTTGGACAGTGACTAGGTTATGTTTACACCTTTGCCCCAAATATTACATCTAAAGTAATAAAACCACACTCAGGGAATTTGGGGCAGTGGTGACGGCAATATTAACAATGTAATCTTGTCATTCTGGAAGCATCACTCACAGTTCCATAGGTAATGCTGAGTTGAGCTTTACATTTAACGCAGGGATTCAACCACTTTGCTGTGTATGAAGAATACATATTATTCCCAAATTTACTACACTTTGACTAAGGTGATTCTGTTGTTGAGAATTTACAAAAAAACTCATTAATTAGTTGGAGGTGAAATTAATTTTAAAACAGTTCATCTAAGAAATTTAGCATCCACTGTCAGACTTTTGGTTTTAATTTCAAATGATTTTAATAACAGATTCAAACATTCCCCTATAGAACTCACTGAAATATCACAGAATTGTGACGTTTGAAGAATTGTTTTACAATTCATAGTCAGCTTTTGCTATTACTCTTCATATCTAAAAGTTTCTTCTTCAGTAGCACCCGATGAACAATATTCTACTATTGAGTATTCCATGAAGAACTGTTCTCTTTCAAAATGATGTCCATCTTGCAGAGTTCTCATTGTGACTGAAGCCACAAGTACGCTCAGTTGGCCATTTTGACAAAGGTAGACTTCCATTGTTCTCAACGAGATTGGAAAGTCTTTGCCTCCTATCCTGACACCACAGCGATGACCATGTTATCTAAGGGGAGTCTGGCTGCATGCTCATTGAGATTGCAATTCCTCATATTCACAGGTTTCAGAGTAGCAGCTGTGTTAGTCTGTATTCGCAAAAAGAAAAGGAGTACTTGTGGCACCTTAGAGACTAACCAATTTATTTGAGCATAAGCTTTCGTGAGCTACAGCTCACTTCATCGGTCACATCATCGGATGCATTCAGTCCACTGAATGCATCCAATGAAGTAAGCTGTAGCTCATGAAAGCTTATGCTCAAATAAATTTGTTAGTCTCTAAGGTGCCACAAGTACTCCTTTTCTTTCTGAAAATTCCTCATATGTTTCTCTGAAGAAAAGTATTTTATTCAGCATCCTCTGACAGAAGCTTTTCTTTCTGAAAATGAACATCAGAAAAAGATCATTAATCTTAAATATCGTTTTTGCAAAACTACTGTCTTCACCAGATCTACTCAGAGAAGGAAATAGGGAGGAGAAAATGGGGATGGAGTTGCATTTGGATGATAGGAGAAAGGGGGACATTGGGATGTGTACAAAGAGGAATGTGTACAAAGAGGAAGGTGCAAGAGGAAGGAGGAATTTGGAGGAGCTGTAGAGGGAGAAACTGGGGGGCATGCTGCAACTGCTTAACCCTGCTCTGGCTAAACAAAACAACTGTAAACCCAGCTTAATTGGTCAGTACCCTCAGACTCTTTTGTGCTGTTCCAGAGTGGAATAAAGCAACCAGCATGAAAGTGAGTTTGTATGTAAGAGGTAAAAGGGAAAAAAAAGATTTAGGCTAACATTTTGTATCTAAGATTATTAGAAATAGTATATGAAGTTTGTTATTTTCGTCTCCATTCCCCAATTTCATGTCTGGTAACAAAATAAAATAAATAAATAAACACATAATAGAACTTAATTTGGTTCTCAAATAGGAGCAGATTTTGCTTTGAGAAGGAATTGAAATAAGGACAAAGTAAACTATCAGCACAGCAAGGCAAGCACCCGCTACATTTTTTCCTGTCTGAAAGTGTTCCAAAAACTCAGTGGTGCAAGATGCACATACTGAGACACTCACTAAATTATTCATTCTATTTGTATGAAAAGGTTCCAAAGCCCAACGCTGATAAAATGCACACAACACTTAGCACACCCTTAAATTGTTTTGTACTTTGGATGATGCTTTTTCCAAAACCTTAGAGGCTCAGAATGCACCTACCAAGCACAGGCTAAATTATTTTCTTTCTCCAACCAGGATTAGTGGAAACGTGTTTGGTCTGCTGTTCCCTCAAGATATGCACATGCACAGGGAAACACACACACACAGCCTTCAATTGCTTAAAGAGACACTGTGGCACTGGGGAAAACTCTCAAACAAAACACTTTAATATCTCTCTTGGCTTTTTTTTTAGGTTTTCATTACCACATTTACTAATTAGTGCCTAATTGTGCTCCTGCTGAGGTGAATGGCAAAACTCCTACTGATTTCAGCTTGAAAGCCTCTCTATAGCATTAATTGGTATCTAAGTGGTGAACAAAGTAAATTACATCTACATGGTGACTGTCAATGGAAATTTCCTGGTGGATTCTGCCCTGCACTTTTTCCAGATTCTAGGGGTATGCATACGCTAAAGCTGAAGTGAGCCTTGCTAGACAGAATCATGCTAGCTTGAATTTAGCTAGCACACTAAAACAAGAGCAGCCTAGGCATTGTGGCCCTGGCAGAGATTTAGATTAGCCACCCACGCTCAGACGCAGGGGGTCCGGTGGGAGCCTTCGTCACCACCTGAACACACAATGCGCAGGCTGCTATTATTAGTGCACTAGCTGGAGCCAACCTAGTGCAAGTCTGTCTACCTGGGCCAGGAGGCTTGCTCCCAGCTGCAGTGTAGACAAGCCTGTTTGTGTTTGGCTTTTCCCCTGACTTTGGTTGTGGTGATAAGCTTTAGCAAACAGGTAGCTGTTGCAGGATGCATCAGACAGGTCTGATCTGCACTACAAAGCTTTTCTGGCATACCTATGTTGGCTAGGATGGGTGGTGGGGGAATCAAACGCCCTAGACAACATAGCTATGCTGGCAAAATCTCAAGTGTAGATACAGCTATACTGACAGAAGAGTGCTTCGTTCTGGTGAGCCAATGTCCTTCAGGGAAGTGGTATAACTCTGCCAGCAATGAGACCTCCTTCTTCCTTTCCCTTTTATACTGTATCTATACTAGAGGGCTCTAGTGCCATGGCTATGCCAACATAGTTATATCACCTAGGCTATGTAATGTGGGAAATTCCTTACATTGAGCCACAATAAAGATGGGGCTCATCTGCAAAATGTGGACTTGTAGCCTGTCTGAAAGGTACAACATGAGCTCTTACAGTCACTATTCAAATATTGAGGTGAAAGCAGGGGTGAAAGTAACTTAAAGGACTTACTGGTACACCAGAGTCCTGAGTGGGGGCATGGCCTCAACTGGAAGAGGCGATTTAAAGGCCCCAAGGCTCTGGCTGGGAGCTCTGGGGGCTTTAAATCACCCCGGAACTACCAGCTGCAGAGGTGGCTGGGAGCCCCGGGGCTCAGGGGTGAATTAAAGGGCCCGGGGCTCCAGCCACCACAGAGCTCTGGGCATTTTAAATCCCTGCTGGAGCCTGAATGCCAGAGCCCTGGGGCTCTGGCAGCCAGGCTCAGGCAGGGATTTAAAGGGCCCGGTGCTCCAGCCACTGCGGGGAGCCCTAGAGCCCTTTAAAGCACTGCCCAAGCCCCACTGCCGGAGCTCCAGAGGTGATTTAAAGGGCTCGGGGCTCCCCGCAGTGGCAGGAGCACCAGGGCCTTTAAATCACCGCTGGGGAAGCCAGTCCGGTCCAGCACAGCCTACTTGCTCTTGCCGGTACGCCGGACCAGACCGGATCGTCTTACTCTCACCTCTGGGTTAAACATGAATACAGGTTCCAATCTCGTCCATGCTGTCTGGCCACAGGCCTCTCTGAGGGTACTTCTCCACCTCTGTTATCTAGTGGCAGGGTAATTTTGTTGGCTCTGCTCACATTCAACAGTTTGTGTTTAGAAGATGAATCAAACTTGGCTAGAAATGCTAACAGTACCTGATCCAATGCCTTTTGCTTGATCTTCCCATCAGGTTACAGGGGTTAATCACCTAGAAAATCACACGGACAACACTGCAATCCACAAAGCCTGAGCTGGAAGCCTAAGTTCCCTAAACAATGCACTAAACTCACATGCCAGGCCAGTTCCAGTAGGCATGTTCAGAGGCCTCCTACTTCCTCATGAAACAACTGTGGGGAAAGTCTCCCTTATAATCTTTATCCCAGTCCTGCCTAGTTTACTGAGGAGAAGGAATTTGAACAGGGATCTGCCACCTCACAGGTGAGTGCTTTATGAGATATTCTGATGTGCAGCTCCCGCAACCTGTTTTACTGAAGCTGTTCCACTGGAATTGAATAATTAAGTATTAATTGAACCACAAAATGAGTGAGAATCATTCTATAGTCCAGTGGTTAAGGAACTCACCTGAAAGTTAGCAGATCCCTGTTCAAGTCCCTTCTCCACAGACAGGAGACTTGATCTAGTCGTCTCTCACATTCTAGTTGAGTACCTTAACCACTCCGCTAAAAGTTATAGGAAAGAACCTCCTCCTTCCCCACTCCCCTGGCTGTTTTGTGGGGAGTTAGGTAGTCTTTGAGCATGCTTACTGAACTGGGCCCCCCACGCAAATTAGGTGGACAAATCTTCCCCCAGTTCATGGATTACCATGGGGCTTAGGCAGGACATAGGCATTCAGATGCCGAGAGTGAGGCAGAAGTGTGCTTGCCCAGAAGCAGAAAACAGACACCTAGGGAACTTTAATGCAACCACCTTATGTGCCAAATGAGTTTAGGATTAAGCAACAGCCAAGTGGGGTTTTTGCTGATTACAGTGTACCTAAAAACAGGGATTAGATGCGTAAGTCTGGGGGCTAGGCACTAAAGTACCTTTGTGATTCTGGGCCCCTCCTCTCTGAAAGATCAGCATCTCCACTGGTGCCCTCGATTAGTGCAGCAGCCATCAGCTTGTGGTTATAACCAGGAATGGTTGGGGGAAAAAAGCTAAAAGTGTTTTTGCAATAAATAAATGAATTAATTAAAACAAAATTTCAAAAACATTTTAGCAAGTTCTACGTTTTAAACTTTCTGGAAGGCTCCTTTGGGGCTAGAAATGCCTATGCACAACCACAGCCGAGGAATGAAATTGAGTAAAATTCCATCAGCTACGTTTTGAACTAAATAAGGCTGAAAAAAAAATTACCCAGGGGAAGAACATTTTAATATGTATGCTTTGGTGATGCATAATTCAGACATGACTGAAATTTGTCTTGTTATTTTATTTTTTTAATAACACTTTGCGTACAGGGGCTTTTAATACTGGAAATATTGGGCCCATTTCTAGCTGGTTTAAATAGTGTAGCTCAACTGAAGCCAATGGAACTGTGCTGATTTATATCAGCTGAAGTTCTGGTGTATTATATTCATGTTTTAGAAGAATAAAGTTGGCCAGAGGTCACTGGTCGGCGATAAAATAATAAAGCTTAAATATGCTGGCTGAAAGTAGCAAGTCTGGTCATTTCATATATATGCAGAAAGTTGTCATTGTAGAAACCTTCCTCTACATAGTTTTCAATCTAAAAACATATACTCTGCTAAAGTCTTTGTACTCTTCTGGAGCTCAGAACTTCCATAGGAGGCTTTTTTTTCCCTTCAGAATTTATAAACTCTTGTTGTGGTGTTTGTAATCATTACAGATCTGAGTCTTCTGCTCTTATTCATATTGACTAGTGCCAGCAATAGAAACACTTGCAGATCAAGACACCACTCAGTGTGAATGAATATTTGGAGAACAGTAGAATATTACCAAACATTCCAAAACCTTTCAGTCAAATATTTTGTGAATACAGATAGCTGATACTTTTGCATGTCTCAATTATCTTTTTCCGTCTCCTCTAACAGTAAGCCTCTGCCTTAGCTCAAGCAAGTTACTGGTTTTTGAAGCCTCAGAGAGAGTCAGATAGACCTATTTTCTACCCATAAAATACTCTGTCTACCACATAGCTCTTCACTGTATATTAGAATAGTGGGCACTTTCAAAAGACATTCTCCAAATGACCAAAAAAAACCATATTTTTAGCCATGTGGTCCCAGAATATCAGAGAGACAAGATGGGTAAGTCTTTTCTTTCTTCCGTTGGTGACAGAGACAAGCTTTCAAAGGTACACTGAGCTATTCCTCAGGAGTCTTTATTGGAATTTTTAACAAGATTTTAAAAATATTTGTATAGTTTTCCTTGTTGCTTTCCAAATGGAAACTTCTACCTTGATGGCACCTGACTGCTTCTTAGTCAAAGAGAAGCTTCAATGGCTGCCAGTGTTGCCAAAGGGTCAATGAAAACAAAACAACAAAAAAATGACACAAAGTGACTGTGGTGTGTGGCTACACATTTACAATGTCTATTCCTTCTATAATTGTCAAAGCCTCCTTTGGAAAGGTTGTCCAATTACTTGCAACTAATGCAGTTACAGGTTTATTTTTTTTCAAAAGTAGTTAGCCTAATTTTTCTTCTTCTGGTCTTATTCCACTCCTCTAAATCCTTTTTCCTGGCATCCAGCTCAACTAGCTAATTTCAGCACTAGAAAACTCTATAGTAGAAAGTAGAGGGAAAGGGTGTGTGTGTGGGGGGGGAAATCTTCCTTCTCATTACAGCTGGTTGAAAGATTTTGTTCAAAGATACTTTTTTCAGACAAAAAAAAAGGTTCCCCCCCCCATCCAAACAGAAAATCTGCTCATAAAATGTGTGGCTTGGGCCAAACCCCCTGCACCCCGGGTTTTCCATTTCAGAAAACTGGAGAGGGAGTGGGAGTTTTTGTGATGACAATCCAAATACTCTGGAAGAAAAGTTTCAGCAAAAAAACAAAAATTTTGTTTTTTGTTGAAATTTTTCACAGTAACTAAAAATGTTCCCTGATTGTCTCTGCCTCCTAGACCATGAGCCATTGCACAAGCACTAGTATGACCTAAGCTAGGGATCGGAAACCTCTGGCATGCAGCCTGTCAGAGAAATCCGCTGGCGGCCCAGGACAGTTTGTTTACCTGCCGTGTCCACAGGTTCAGTTGGTCACAGCTCCCACTGGCTGCAGTTCACCGTTCCAGGCCAATGGTGGCTGCGGGAAGTGGCGGCCAGCACATCCCTTGGCCGGCGCTGCTTCCCACAGCCCCCATTGGCCTGGAGCGGCGAACTGTGGCCAGTGGGAGCTGTTATCAGCCAAACCTGCGGACGTGGCAGGTAAACAAACCAGCCCGGCATGCCAGGGGGCTTACCCTTGCAGGCCGCGTGCCAAAGGTTCCCGATCCCTGACCTAAGCACTCCATCATCATTTGCAAGGAAGAAGAACTCCTAAAGATCCTCAGTTCTGCTCCTACACTGCTCTCATATAACCTATATATGATAGCACAAAGTGAGTGCCGAAGGATGTGAGCTCCGTATTACATGGACCATGTGCACCCAGATGCACTCTCCGGGTATCTTCCCACCACAACAGAATCGTCTGAGTTCCATTTTAAAGGGACCCTCCAAACCTCGAGATGGAGGGAACAGGAATTGCCCCTTTAAGCATCAACTAGAAGAACAATTAACATATGTTTTCTCCATCCAGACTGCTTGGCTAGCCTACAATCAATTGCTTAGTGCTCAATCAGTGTTCTAATTGATTGGCCAGGAAACAGCTTGTTGATAATAACATATTCTAGCCATCTGATGTTTTGAACGATCCAGTAGCTGTCTTCAGCAAAGCTATTTACACTATGTTCCCTGCTTTGGGCATGTATCCAGTTTTCACCATCACCAAGAAGAACAAAGAAGGAGGAGGTCTGTCATAACCTTCAGAATGTTGTGAATATAAGAGCTAAGGATTTCAGAGACAGATGAATTTCTAGCAGGGATCTAACCATGGGAAACTTTTTAATGTTTTTGCTTTATGGTCATCATTAAAATAGTATCTGGAAATCAAGATATTTAAATGTATTTTCCAGTAAAAATAATTGTGTATATATTTACAGAACATTTGATACACACAGCAGTAGAAATGGGCCAAGCCAGTTTAGTTAGGGGATGCTAATCTGGTGAGTAACTTTGGTCACATTAAGAAAAGGAGTATTTGTGGCACCTTAGAGACTAACCAATTTATTTGAGCATGAGCTTTCGTGAGCTACAGCTCACTTCATCATTGACACTAAGATCCTAGAAATGTTAATATTTCCACTTGAAACTGATTTCTATAAGATCAATATTATGCTAGAGTCACATCTGTTGCATTTAATACAGCGGCATCTTTTCTTTTCAGGTACCTAGGACTTTGAAGTGAAGAAAAAAGCAATACTTAGTCAATACTTACAAAGAAAAAGGGGAACAAACACATTGCAGTGGAGCCATTCATGTTACTACGGTTAAGGATCTGTCGTCCTTTTCCATACAAATCCCATTTTGAAAAATTGTTGATTTGCTGTAAATAAATGTGCTTCTTTCCAAAACCTGACATATCTCTTATACTCTCTGCTCTTGGGTTCAGACTTATTTGACCCTTCCCTCAGGCCTCCTACATGTATTCCCAAAATATTAAAATGCCATTTTCTGTGACACCACTCCCAGAAATTGAGAGTTCTAAGAATAGCGTTCACAGTTTTAGACATTCAAGGTACGAGTTAGCAACCTCACCTCCCAAGAGGGTACTGCTCCAAGAAAGGGCATGCAAAAGTGGAAGCATGCAGCTGTTCTGACAAGAGTGCGGGTTTTGAAAATACATGCGGTCTTAGGATTTTGGAAACCCTCCTGTTGAAAATGATTTGGAAACCCACAACAAAAAATGTGTCCATCATGTTATTACATGGAGATAGTTGCATTGTGTTTTCTGGCTAGCGTAACATCTGAAGGACAGTCTTGGGCTTAATGTATTGGACTGGGACACAGGAATTGTGGGTTCAGATCTTGACTCGGTCATACACTTCTTGTTCAGCTTTGGGTACATCACTTCGGGTCAGATTCTGTCACACTTACGTAGTACTTAGCTCTACAGAGGGTCCCAACATGAGGAAGAATGGCAGAATCTAGCCATTACTTTTTGTGTGCCTGAATTTTCCATCTGTGAACTGCTATGGTACCTTATGGGTGTTCAGATACTACCGTGATGGGGACAATATAGTACCTATATAGATATTGCAGACCTAATAACAGTAGATTAGGGGGATTGGTCCTGCTTTGAGCAGGGGGTTGGACTAGATGACCTCCTGAGGTCCCTTCCAACCCTGATATTCTATGATCCTAGGTTCAGTTTCAGTTTTAACTGCATCAGTGGCATTTGCAGTGCATCCTCATTGTCAGCTGTGGATCGTGTTCCTTGTAACTGCAGATTTGATGGCACTGGAAGGCTACCCATGGAGTAAATCAGGATTTCACTGTGAGTAAGTGACTTCCATATATGTTAACGAATAATAGTTACCTGAACCATGTGAGCCCATCATCTACTCTTAATAGCTTTTTCATTTTTAATCTGAGTTTAGATAAAACTGATACGGGATGTTTAAATTATACAAGTATAAAAATACCCTCATGTGCTGGTTAATTTTAAGTTGAACCAAATATTTTTAAAAATACCCAAAATTTACTGGTGTAAAAGGCCTTTTGCACTTGTTACATGAAAATAGCTCAAGTTTTTTAAAGTAAGAATGTATATTATTTATTAGAAATGTATGTTGTGTAAAAACTAGTTCCACTGTTGAAAATCCAGAGTAACTCCATTGACTTTAATACTTTTATTTTGGGTTTACATTGCCGTAAATGAGAACAGAACTTATCCCAGTGCCTAAAGTAGAGAGTCTAATACATTACTAGAACACATGTAGGACAAAAACAAACAAAAGAACAAATTCAGCTGTTCAGAAGTTCCTTTGCTAGAGCTCATGTGGAAACTTTTCAACCACTAATACTTTTTAATGAATTTCCTTTTTAATTCTTCCAGTAAGCACAAGATCCCAATAAGTTTTGTCGTCAGGCATCAGGTTGATGTTCTTTAGTATAAAGGATAATAAGGTTCATTTGGCTTAAACAGAGACTCTAAAGTCTGCCATAAATTTTTAGAATAAATTAATGTAAGCTTCTTGTAGGACATCTTCAATCACACTGCATTGTAGTACTTTGGGTAATCTGACAGTGCCCACATCTTTTCCTCTCTTGCTTTTGTTTCATAAATTTCTGCCTGGAGCTGATCTCACCATTTAGTTTCCAATGGAGCTTTTTATTCTTAGCCAACATGTTGGCTAAGATCCCTTTTTACAGATTCTTCAGCTCAGCTGTTCTCCGTTCTCTGCCAGCATTTTGAGATGGCTGCTTTCATTTTATTTAATGTGTGTTGGTTTCAGCAAATATTGTAACTACAACTGTTTCTTATTATGGGTCCCCTTTTTTCCCCATAGTCACTCAACTGGCAGTATTCCAACCCCTTTTTAATTTGCTACAATTAGAATACTATGCATGCAAGGTCTGTTCACTCTTTCAGAACTTTGACATTATTATTTAATATTTAATACTTCAAGAAGCGTTGTCTCTGCAGCATTTCCTGACAGATCTTACCTTCCTGCTACTTCATTAAATACAAACATAATTTCATTGTTAAAAGTAAATACTTTGTATTGATGCCCTAAGAATACACTGAATTTTACCTGTCATACAAGTGCTTATCACCACACAGCAATGTGACAAAATAGGAATGAAACAGAGAAGGGTGGACCTTTCTTTTAGCATTCCTTCTCTCTCATACAGAGACGGGGTCTCTACAAGTTAGTTTATTTACTCCGAGCATCCTGAAAATATTGAAATAAAAACCTAATGTAGTATTTGGGATCTCTTAAAAATATCACTCACTACAAGCCCAGGCACGAGTTATAGATAATGATGTTTAACTTGAATAGAGATTATCATTTTATAGTTGGTTTTATTTCACTGATTCTCGTTCAGCTTTACTACTTCAGTTTCCAATATAACTAGTGATGAGTGAGTCTCCAAAAGATTCTGAATCTGTGCTTATACAAGCGTCCAAAATTTGGATGCTGATTCAAAGCTTATCCAAAGCTCTTGGACCTGCAAAGCAATGCTGGAAATTTCACATGAGCGGGATCCCAGTAGGAGATTTGTTGAGTCTGGTTTCCATTCAGGTTGGCAATGTTAGTGATAGCCTTATAGTATTTCAACACTTTGCACCCAGCTGAGTGAGAAAATACTGAGGTGCAAGGCCTCCAGACCCTTCTGTGGAGGCTTTTAGCCTCCTTCCCACCCCACTTTGGGTGCTAATGGTGCTTCCTTTTCTGGGCTTTTTGGAGCTGCCCCATATTTTACTGGGTCTTTCAGCTCCCCACCCCCTTCCTCAGGGCTGCATGCACCCCAGTTCACCTTCTTGCTAGGGCTCTCTCTTCTCCCCATTAGTTGCTCCAGAGTGCATCTCTCACTGGCTTCACCTACTGTGCTGCTGCAGGTTGGGAGAAAGAAAGGCAATGGTATCGTTTCTTCCACCAGTGGGCTCTGGCAGCCTGGGGGAGTAAGTAGCTGACCTTGGGGGAGAGGAAGGGGTTTTGAAGGCACTCAGTGAAAAAAGAGGGAGTTGGAGAGTGAGGAGGTTGGGAAGGAAGTGCTCAGCTAGGGTGGATGAACAGCAGAGCCAGGTGGAGACGCCTCTGATTTTTCTTTCTTTCTCTCCTCCCCCTACCTCCCACCCCCACCTCGGGCGCACTTTATTTTTAAGCTGGCTGTCAAAGATTGAAAAGCTCCAGTCTCTTTGAGTGATAAAGTGTGTTTAGGTAGTAGTTGGGGAGGAGGTGTAACCAGGTTGACAAATTAGGCCCTCGTTATTTTTTATCAAAATTGAAAAGAAACAAACAGTGACAAGAATAAACTAATCAAAACACACAATTTACCCCTACCTATGGGAGGAGGCAAAGCAAGGGATTGTTGGTTTGATTTTTAAAAGCTCACAATGAGCTTGGATGCTAAGGTATCTGCCACAAGGTGAAGTGGTAAGACAACATGGACTCAGGTGTCAGTAATAGGTATTCCTAGATGCCCTTCCTGGTGCTAATTGTCCCCAAACCAGCATCTGTAAGTAAAACCTTTTACCATCTCCTGTTGGCTTACCACCATCTCCTCTGTTCTATTCTGGTGAGCGATGACCTGTCCTCATTCATACACGCCTTGGTCACACCCCATCTGGGCTACAACAATGGAATATGCCTGGGCATGAAGACATTAGCCCTTAGGTAACTTCAAATAATACAGCACATCTCTTCAGCAACACAGGTTACCAAGAACACATCAGTTGTGTCCTCCACTCTCTACATTGGCTTCCTATAAAAAAATCAAGTCAAATTAAAGATCTTGGTCATTTTCAAGGTGCTTAGCAGCTTGGGCCCAGCATACCTAAGGATGTGCCTGCACTGCAATTAAACACTTGTGTCCGCTGATTCAGGATTGAGGGACTGGGGCTATGAAGCTGTTTAACTGCAGTGTAGATGTTCAAGCTCAGGCTGGAGCCTGGGATCTGGGATCAGCCTGAGCCCTGCAATCTTGAGTCAGCTGATGTAGGCCATCTGTGAATGTTTAATTGCAGTGTAGACATACCCTAAAAGATCACCTTAAGCTCTGGGGTGAAAACTGCGGTTGGCAACTGTGCTCCTCAGCCATAGTAGAACTTTTTACCATAAGTGTATAATTCATTTCTGCAGGAAACAGAGATGTCTTAGGGATTGGTCCAAGATTGTTGAACAACCTACTTCAAGAACTAAGGACCATCACAAAGCTCACCATACTCTACTACAAGTTCACAGTGCACTTATTTGACCTCACCTTCTCTAACATAAACACACAACAGTATGTATGTTTAAAACAAAACCCTACCAAAACTTTAACACTATTCCACCCACACAATTCTCCCCCAGGCGAGAGTGACCCACATATGACAGATGTTAGTCATCTCACTTAATGAGCTCAGGTAATATGATAATGATGGCAGTCTCTATAGAATAGAATGGTAACTCATGGTAGACTTTCCTGAGTTGGGGATCTTGAGTAAAATGAACCATGGCATTTACCTCTCTACAATGAAAAATGAATATTAAGTGGTGACTGCAACATATTTCAAATAGTTTCTTTATATCTTTATAATTGCATGATGTTTCTAGGCTTAAATTCCATTAGCTGCAGACTGCAAGCTGAAGGAAGCAATGGGTCATTTTGTATTAGGTAGCATGAAGTTCTAAGTAGTCACCTGTAACCTGCTGTGACAGTTATACCATTATGCAAATCAACATAACATTTCATGAATTTAAAAAGGAAAAATCCCTCATAAGAAAAAAAAATTAGTCAATCTGCATTTCTGTCAGACATTTATCAGACTGGATATCTACTAAAAGCAATTATCTGAATTATGCATGGACATGTCAATAATTTCGTACCCACACATCTCCAATAAAACAATTAACTTTTACCTGTCTAAAAGAAGCCTTTCCAAATTTAACATAAAGATATAGTCTAAGTATTAATGTGCACAGTACAAATATGCCATTGTATATTTATATTTTTCACATCCAGACCCCTTAGGGCTACTACCATTTTGCATTTCAGATTTCAAAAAGCAGAATTTATTACAAATGTCCCCTTCATTGTTTAATATTTTTAATTTTCATCATAAAAATTACTATCAGATATATTTGCATCTAAAGAAGACACACATATTAAATTAATTAATATATTACATCGCCAAAACATCCTATCTTAAAAAAGCATTAAAGTTGCCCAGTCAAGCACTCCCAAGTTAGGAAATATTAGAATGAAGGTTGCCTGTGCAGTAAGCAACTCAGGATGAGGCATATAACAGTAAAACTGGTTACTAATTGAAATTTGGAAATAAATGGAATGTTTCACAGACATGTGTATGCCATGGTCTGAATGAGCTCTCTCCTGCTCTCTATTGATGAACTCCGGGAAAAGACCTCAGGAGCAGCCTGTATTTGCAAAGACACAGCTACTTTGCCTAGTGATCAGCAGACAGACCTGTTTTCCCAAGTTGGCTGTTTTGGGTTAAAATTCACTTTAGCCTTGTACACAGGAGTAATTGAATGTTTTATCCTTGTTGTATGACTAAAGGACAACAGAACTGTACTTAATATGCCCTAATAGAGGGGGTTACTCTACTCGCTTACTGTCAAGGTTCCTTCCCCACTCTGAACTCTAGGGTACAGATGTGGGAACCTGCATGAAAGACCCCCTAAGCTTATTCTTACCAGCTTAGGTTAAAAACTTCCTCAAGGTACAAACTTTGCCTCGTCCTTGAACAGTATGCTGCCACCACCAAGCGTTTTAAACAAAGAACAGGGAAAGATACCACTTAGAGATGTCGTCCCCAAAAATATCCCCCCAAGCCCTACACCCCCTTTCCTGGGGAAGGCTTGATAAGAATCCTACCAATTGGTACAGCTGAACACAGACCCAAACCCGTGGATCTTAAGAACAATGAAAAATCAATCAGGTTCTTAAAAGAAGAATTTTAATTAATGAAAAAGTAAAAGAATCACCTCCGTAAAATCAGGAAGGTAAACACCTTACAGGGTAATCAGATTCAAAACATAAAGAATCCCTCTAGGCAAAACCTTAAGTTACAAAAAGACACAAAAACAGGAATATACATTCCCTCCAGCACAGTTTATTTTACCAGCCATTAAACAAAAGAAAATCTAACACATTTTCTAGCTAGATTACTTACTAACTTAACAGGAGTTGGAAGGCTTGCATTTCTGATCTGTTCCCAGCAAAAGCATCACACAGACAGCCAGAACCCTTTGTCCCACCCCCCTCCAGATTTGAAAGTATCTTGTCCCCTCATTGGTCATTTTGGGTCAGGTGCCAGTGAGGTTACCTTAGCTTCTTAACCATTTACAGGTGAAAGGGTTTTGCCTCTGGCCAGGAGGGATTTTATAGCACTGTATACAGAAAGGTGGTTACCCTTCCCTTTATATTTATGACACTTACTAAGCAGGGAGTATTGATGCCAACTCCAAGTGAAAAGCAGAAGGGGTAGGGACAAGTGTTCTCACATGCTGGTGTGGCCTCTGCTTAAAGAGTCCTAGATACCATTAACCTGCCTCCTCCTGTGTTTAAAGACCAGCTGATCAGATTCCATTTAGAGTTCTTGTTTTTGCTCAGTAACCACTAGATTAGCAGGTCTGTGACCTTAGATGTGGTGTGGGGACAGCGTTGCACTGAAAGGCAACACAGAGGATACAGTGTCAGTGAGGTTCCCATCTATCCAGTAAAATAACTAAGGGCTGAAATCACTCGGACTTGGCTAAGTAGTGGAACCTCAGAACAGGCATCATAGTGGAGGCAAAAGCAGCAGCGAGTGGCAAGTGATGAGCAACAGCAAAGGCAGAGGAGGCAGAGGCTTTCCTCGACTCCACCATTCAGCGGTGGGAGGTTAACCCACCCCTGAATTCTGGGACTTCACTGACCTCAGACAATGAACTGGAGGGAAAGGGGAGTGGTGTGTTGAAGGGACATTTGTCCATCAAACTTTCACACCACAAAGTAAGAAATTGAGGCAACGACCTACAGCCCAAGATTCTGTGGGGAGGGTGTTTATTTATTGCTTGCATACATTTGAATCATTGTTGTGGTGCTTTCCTCAATTAATGCTGAGTTCCATCTTCTTTTTAATAAAAGTTTTGTTTTGTTATACACAGACTGAGTGCTTGAGGATAGGGAAGTATTGTCCCTTAGAGGTACACAGGGGTGGTATTTAGTTTTCCCAGATTTCTGGGTGGGGGCTTGAGCTGATTCAAACAGAACCCCTAGATACTGAACCCAGCTCTTGTTGCTGCTAACACCACTTGGCAGAAGGATTACAGATGTTTCAATTAAGTTTTCATTGGGAAGGTCAGAGAGTGAGCAAGACTCTCAGAGCAGTTTTGCATCCAAGATCAGGGATGAATCAGAAGAACCTAGGGTCTCCCACAGCCCAGGTCAATGCCCTAACCACAAGTTTCCACACCCATCTTCCCAAATCAAAAAAGCTCAGATTTTGAACTGAAATTTCCATTTTTGCAAAAAATGTTCAAAGTTTTGTTTTTGATCCAATACAGAATGCAAGCAAATTTCAAAACCACAAAAGTTACTGTATAGAGAAGAGTGAGGGAGGATTTGATAGCAGCCTTCAACTGCTTGAAGGAGGGATTCCAAAGAGGATGGAGCTAGGTTGTTCTCCGTGGTGGCAGATGACAGAACAAGGAACAGTGGTCTAGGTTGGACAGTGGGGGAGGTCTAGGTTGGATATTAGGAAAAGCTATTTCACTAGAAGGGTGGGGAAGCACTGGAATGGGTTACCTAGGGACGTGGTTGAATCTCCATCCTTAGAGCTTTTTAAGGCCCAGATTGACAAAGCCCTGGCTGGGACGATTTAGTTAGTGTTGGTCCTACTTTGAGCAGGGGGTTTGACTAGATGACCTCCTGAGGTCTCTTCCAACCCGAATCTTCTATGATTCTATGATTCTATAACAAAATTGTCATCCTGCAATCAGCTCTACTTAATAGGGCTTACATCTCTTCCACTGGTGCAAAGTTCACTAGCACACGTGCTCATTACATTAAGCAACTGTTTCAACCATCCTACAGTCTCAACACCAACATTCAACTGCCTTCTCTTTTTTTGTAAATAAAGATGGCCACAAGTCACAAAGTTTGCCTTTTGATTTAAATTCAAACTACTTGAAAGTCTGGGAGTTTCTGGATTTGGTCCAGTTTATTGTGGAGACAGTGACTAATCCACATTTGGATCTGGATCCAGCTCCAAACTTCCCCAAAGATTATGGCATATGTTCAGATCCATGGTTTGTTATCTGGACCATCTAAAATGTTGAAACTTTTAATGGTGAAGGATCTAACAGTGTTTGATTTCTTATGGGCTAGACTGATTCCTCCACTTGATGGATAGCTGGGCTCTAACACCACACCTCTGCCTACCAATATTGTTACCTTCAGGCCCTAAGCCTGAATTTGGATCTGCATAATACCCTGCACCTTTTGCAGTCCCACTGACTTCAACGGGACTCTGCACAGGCGCAAGGGTCTGCATGCAGAACCGGAGCTTAACTTGGTATTTGGCATCTATGATGCTGGAGCTCATTTTCCTTGGACAACTACCTCATCCTCTCTCTCCCCACTTTAAGAGTGTTTTTTATACTCTAACAAAGTTTGTTTTGATTTTTAAAATGCTTATCTGCTTTGTCTATTTTCCTACTGTGACTTTTTTAATTGCTTGTGTACAGCCATGAGGGAGAAGCCGTGAGGGAGGAATAAGAAGAAGATTATTGTTTACTGGTATTAATATACATATATATCACATGATATGATACACACACGGCATATTTTAAATATTATACTTGATAATTACTTGGAGTTGTAGCCCTAACTCTTGTATAGGAGTTACAGTTTGCATCAATTCCATTGCTGGAACACTTGATCTGAATTGACTCAATTCCCTAGTACTCCGTGGAAGTTTGAATTTAGGCCACATTCCAGCAAGGGGATTGTTTATGTGATTAAAGGCCACCACGTGCTTAAGTGTTTTGCTGAATTGGTGAATTAAAGCTAAATTTCTGTAAAGAAACAAACTGGAACTACTACATCCGAACATCCCCAGTCCCTCAATTTTGAATAACCTCAGAGTGAATCCAGACACAAACTCTGCATCTCTAGTTTTTCCATTGCTCTAGAACCAGGAGAATTGATGCATTTCTTTTGCATTTTGCTTCATGTTCTTCCTGATTCATTTATTGCTGCATTTCCTCATGTGTTTACCTTCTCATTGTTTTCATTTTCATTCAGATTTACACCAAATATGGAAATGCAATCTCAATGCATTAAAAAGCACATATATTCAGAATGTTAAACATTCACTATACATACAAAAAATGCTCTAGAGTTGCTCCCAGCAGAGTTTTCCTATCTAAAGATAATGAGTTTTAACGTACGGTTTCCTTGTACCTTGCCTTTCTTTATACATCAATTTGTTCCTAGCATCTGTCAAGCAAGCAGTAACAGGGAAATACTCTCTGGGGCTGTGAATGAAATGACACCTTTCTCCTTTACCGGAGTTTGAAAATAATACCCATATTTCTCTGAAATTTTCCGGGCAAAGTATGCCTGTCTTGTAAAACCAACACCATCTGGCCAGGCAGACGTTTGTGAGCCAATTGACACATAAAAGATTTTTTCTGATCTCTAATGTCAAAGATTATTACACTAGGTTATCAAGTTTCCACTTAGCTAGATGACTTACCTTTGTGCATCTGATATTAAAACAAGCTAGGAACACAGAGTGGTGACAAGGGTTAATTCACGCAAGACCCATACTATCACACACCATTATTTCAGTCAAGGGCTCTGATTTATGACGAACGAGGTAATCACATTTTGCTTCAAAGAAAATCTTGGAAAGGCTGGAGTTGACTCATGGGATTTCTGGATCTCACTGAGCCTAGATTCTGCTCTCTAGATCTCACTGAGCTTGTGTGGATTTTCAGCAATTTTTAAAGATATGGTATATGTGTATAAATATTTATAAGCGAGGCAGCATATATCTACGATGGGAGCTGGGAGTGTGCCTCGCAGTCTGGATAGACATACGTGTGCTATGTTTGTTTGAGTTAGATGTGCTAAAAACAGCAATGGAGATGTTGTGGACAGGTGGCAGTACAGGTTAGCCCTTTGAGTACAAGGCTGGGTCTGAGCTCTGGTGGCTAGCCAATGCAGCGCTGATGCTGCAACATCCACACTTCTATTTGTAGCAGACTAGGTCAAACAAATCTACCTTGTGTCTGTCTACCTGGGCTGGGAGGCATGTTTCCAGCTGCAGTTAAGACATATCCATATAGACTAAAACTCTGACCTTTTAGTCATTGCACAAGCAAATCTCCCAGGAAAGGTGGTATTTTGGGTATAGCACTGAACTGGAACTCAGGAAGCCATTGACTAATTCACCTTGAGCAAGTGAATTAGCTTCTCTGTACTTCTGCATCTGTAAAACTGGAATAATAATGCTTCCCTATATCACCCAGGTGTTGTAAGGAAACTAATTCATGTCAATGAGGTGTTCAGATAGTATGCTAATAAGTTAACCTATTTAGGATGTTATATGGCCTATGTGAGAAATTTGTGTGTACAGATACTACAGAATAAGATCCTTATTAAATAAAGCAAATTGCAAGAATCTGAAATAATCCACAGCAAAATATTCATTATGTCAAAACAAATGTTATGGTGCATAAAATGTAGAATTTCATCTTTTTCTCTGATTCATCTACATTCAAGATGTCAAAAACATAATAATGTTACTAAAGTTTCAATAAATGTTGCAATACAGCCAACATATTGCAGTTATACTGGAGGTTGGGTTTCACCTTGATAAATCTGATGGTTGTTCTATTCAGTCAAAATGAGGGAACAATTAAATGCCCCTTCCCAGAGACTAGACTTAATGCAAACACAGCAGTTGAGGATTGATTTGGTGGCAGCTCCGTGAGGATGGGTGGGTCAAACAAAAAGCCAACAAGAAAGCCAGTAGAAAAGCAAACAAAGTCAGGAGAAAGAAGATGAAGCCTTGTGTAGTGTGGCTTTGAGAGAAAGCCAAGAGATCTTTTTGGACATAGGACTGGATGAAAAAGACTTGGAATTATGAGCAAGGAAACTGCCTCTTGTTGTTCGATTCCTACTATGTTCAGGGAAACAAGACTTTGTAAATAAACTGGATTACATTAAAAAACCCTGACTTTATAATCAATTTCTCCTCCAAACAGAAACAACCTGCCATACCCCGATTATCAGCTAACTGCCCTAGCCAAAAAGTGGTAACATTTTCTTTTTCATCAGTATTGATTACTACAAATAATTGGGAATTTTTGTTGATTTTTTCTTCTTGGAAAATGCTGATTCATTGAAACCAAACCCTTTACTTGGAAAGGGTTGGTTTCAACAATTTTTTCAACTCAAAACAATTTTGAAGAGTTTCAAAATTGTCAAAATGAAATGTTTCAATATGTTAAATGAAAAATGCTGGTTTTCTAGCTCAAAATATTTTTTTTAAAAAAAAATTAGGCTAATTTTAGTAATTTAGAAAAACAGTAAAAGTAAAAAATGGCCAAAATTGAAATGAAACATTTTGATTCATCCTAATCTTTGTTTGTTTGCTTGTGAAAAAAAATCTGAGAATAAGATTTTTCATTCTAATTTGGGGTGGGAATATATTTTGAAATCTCAAAAAAAATGTTTGCAGGACAGGAAAACCATTTCTCACACTGCTCCATTGAATATAAAGTCATTTAGTTAAAGAAAGGTTCTTCATTCTAAGAAGAGAATTAATAGAAATTAGAGGTGAAAGACATATTGGATCACCTAGTTCATACCAGTGGCAGTGCAGGAGTTTTCCCTATAGCATATCTGCAAATGCTCTCTTCAATCTAGTAGTAAATGTCCAAAATGATAGGATTTCATTTCACGACTTTGTAACATTATCAGGATGTTCTTGGTTTTTTTAATGTTTAACCAAAATCTTCCATTTCATCCCATTACCACTAGATATACCACTTTGTTCCACCCTGACTAGTTTTTCTCATTTCTTGGGATTTACACCCTTCATCCTCCTACTTCTCCAGTCTGAGTCATTCATATATTTAGGAATTATTGATAAAGGAATAGCTTTTATTTGCGGTGAAAGTTAAGATGGTTATGCAACTAGGAAATATGCAGTTCTTTGTAGCTGATAACAATAATGTGCTTACATTTATTATTCCTGAGCAGGCTAAGATTTAAAGCCAGGAATAGTTAAAGAAATCATAAAGACCCTGATTCAGCAAGGATCTTAAGCAAGTGCTTGAACTCTATTGATTTCAATGTGGCTTTAACATGTGCGTAAGTGCTTTCCTGAATAGAGATGATTTCCCAAATCAGGGCCAAAGTCGTGACTTTTATACAAGACATGATACACTGTTTTCATGTATGCCCTGATCCAGGAAGCTGCTTTTCCTGGGTCCCCCTGCATGCTAATTTCAATGGGATTCTGTATGGGTGCAGAGGTGTGTCCCAATGGAGCAGATTACCTGATTAGGGCCTTAGAAACAGGTCCTCAAAGGCACTTAGGTGCCTAACTCCTTTTGAAATCGGGGCCTTTGCAACCTTAGCTATCTTCTCACCTAAAGCTTCTGTGTTGGAAATTTCCCAGAAAGCTGAATAGGTTACAGAAATGAGGCGTCTGGAGTTTGGAAAGATTTAACACTGGCATTGTATCATACATCTCTGCAAATTTTGAGGGAGGTGGGTACATTTTGTAGAAATGATGCTCTGCAAAATAAAATTAAATATTGTTACACTTAATTCTAGAGAAGTATCCTTTAAAAACAAACAAACAAACAAACAAAAAAACAGAACTTCATGAGCTTAGGAGAAGGTTTTTGTCTCCTCCCTGGGGATTGTTTGCAGTACAGCTTGTGCTGTTCCATGCAATAGTAGCTGGTGTGGTTGCTTCTATATTTGGTTTGCAAATGTAACAAAGAAATCATGTTTTGTATTCAATGTAGCCGCCAACACTGGATTGAAGGCTTTTCAATTTGAAGCCATCATAATTGTTTTGATTTTTCCCATACCTCAGGAAGTCTCCAGTCCTGCAAATGGCCCTGCCCAAGCAGAACCTTGCACCAAAGAAGTTAGCATCTCTGAAGTCAATGGGGCTCCAAGCAGGGTCCAGCCACAGGGAATAGTTTGCTGTAATGGGACCTAAATGGCCTCTTGATAGTGTAACACGGGACACAGGAAAGCAAATCTTGTCAGCATAAGTTACTTAAATACCAACATCTGTGCTTGTCTTGCTTGTAATTCTCTCAGACATTCTGAATAACTGAGCTTCCAGGACTTGTACCAAGTTATCTATCTCTGTCGGCTGGCATTCTGTAAATTCATATAGAAAACTATTATGTTCTACTGAACTGTTGCAGCTCCCTAGATAAAATGTTAAATTTTCCACAGATCTTCCTGTCAACTTCTACCTGGAGGTAGGATTTAGGAAGGTTACATTTCTTTGCAGATAGACAGTTTGAGGAGATTTCTTCAGCATACTCTTCTAGTAAACCAAGCTGTTTTTTTTTCTTTCACTTGCTAAAGAAAAATTTGAACACTATTAATTTTGATTACAAGACTGACCTGTAACAGTTCTGGAAATGTTTCTGCAGGCCTCTGCACTTTATGAAGACCTGATAAGTTGCTTTGCTGTATGGAGTAGTCACAGAACAATTTGGCAGTTATCCCCTCACATGCTTATTATCTAATGTTTGCTCTTTCACTTCCACATGTTTGCAGGTTTGAGCTGAATTCCTTAGAAAAAAATTGACAAAGACAAACATCATCCTAAAATGATAGCTCTGAAGGTTTTGAGAAATGATCTACTTTTACTGGGGAAAGGGGGAAAAAGGCCTAACATCTTTCTAACAGCCTGATGGCTTACTTATCTTCTGGACAAGTTTAAGTATTCTTTTGGGAATCAAATTTAAAAATCCGGGGAATTGATTTATAGTCTTTCACTTTATTTTTTTTCTGAGAACTGCAGTAGATGAGAAATAGTACAAAAGGTCCTCACCATATTCTTAGTAAGCTTTTGTTGCCGGCACCCAGTGCCGAGAGGCTGAACAACAGCTTGAGTGGTTCGTTACCCGGTGTGCTACACCCAATAATCACAATGGGGTGGAGAAACAGAAAAGTTTATTTGCAGCTGCAAAAAGGTACAGGGAGAATAAAATCTCAAATCCTGCACAACAGAGCAGGAAGTTACACAGGCTTTTATACATCCTTTTTTCCAGCATACTTGTCCAATAGCAAGCTGCCCCAAGTATCCATATAGCCAGCCAATCCAGTTCCCAGCTAGTTCCCTGATTCTCTGTATCATTTGTTAAACTATACATAAAGCTGCTTTATTCAGCATTGTTCTTTCATATCTCCCCTGTTTGGCCTTGCTTAGTTTCAGGCAGTCTGACTCTGCAACATACTGTTGCAGATTCTCAGCATAACTGCTGTGTGTGCCTCCAGGCAGGGGGGCCAAGGACACTTGGGCCTAGTGCGAGGGGGCTTCATCGACACTCGTGGTCTTCCATCCCCTCGAGTTACCTAGTGGCCATGCCCCAGTGTCCCCAACACTTTCATTCCAAATCTGCCGCTATGGCTAAGTGGCCAAGCACATGTTATTACACAGTTCTTGGTTCATCCACTTTCATTAGGAAACTATCAACAACAAAAAGGTCCTTTTTTCCCCCCCTTGCTAACTCCCACTCTGATGTTATCAGTCAACAAGCTGCTTTTTATGGATCTGTGTTAGCTCCTCACACTGCCACAAACATGGAACCGTTGACTGGCACATCAGAAAGCAATGTGAATAACTCATAGTGGATCAGTTTTGACAGCATAAAATAAAGGATTTGCCCCCCCCCCACCCCCGTTGCTATAGCCTGAAGGTGTACTTGTAGAAAATAAATAAAAATAGCTTCCAGAGGTAAGGCTTTGAAGGGGAAAAATAAAGCACCATCTGTGCCAAAGAAAAAATCTGAAAAAAATGTGAAGTCTAATGTCATGCCTCAAAACCACCCCTGCTTTTTTTGAATTACATGGCCACCTGTCACAGTTGTATTTGAGCTGCACTGAAACACTAGGATGCTGTCCTGCAAATGGGATGTGTACCATTTAAATTATTTGAACGTGACAGTGGGGGTGTGGGGGGGGCTCTATATGAGAACGTGACTTTTTTTGACAGAAACATTATTAAAAATCTTCAATCTTCCCTCTCCCACCTCATCGAGCAATTGGAGGAATATTCCCTTTTCAGTAAGGCAAGCAATGGATACCTTATTACTGAACTAGAAAATGACATGAGTCCCATTGAAACAGCAGAGTGAATTTAGGTAGGAACGCTATGACAGTGGGAGGACCTTGGTTTTATATCTCACCACAGCAACTCAGTGTGACATTATTCAGCACTGACTCAGAGGAAAGATTGCCTACAGAAACCACTAGCCCTCAGGGTATGTCTCTGCTTTAACAACACTACAGCTGCAGCGCTGCAACTGCTCTACTGTAACGCTTTAGTGTAGATATTACCTACGCCAATGGGAGGGTAATCCACCTCCCCAAGAGGTGGTAGCTAGGTCAACGGAGGAATTCTTTCATTGACCTAGCACTGCCTACGCTGGGGGTTAGGTTGGCATAGCTGTAGTTCTTAGGAGTGTCAAACATCCAAACCCCTGAGAGACATAGCTAGGCCAGTGGTTCTCAAACTAGGGGTGCCGCTTGTTCAGGGAAAGCCCCTGGCGGGCTGGGCCAGTTTGTGTACCTGCCACGTCCGCAGGTTCAGCCGATCGCGGATCCCACTGGCTGCAGTTTGCCTCTCCAGGCCAATGGGGGGCTGTAGGAAGGGCGGCCAGTACATCCCTAGACCTGCAGACCCCATTGGCCTGGAACGGTGAACCGCTGCTAGTGGGAGCTGCGATTGGCTGAACCTGCGGACGCGGCAGGTAAACAAACCAGCCCGGCCCACCAGGGGCTTTCCCTGAACAAGCCGCAGTCCGAGTTTGAGAACCATTGAGCAAGGCCATTTTAAGCTCCCAGTATAGACCAGCCCTCATGAATCAGCAAGAATATTCTGGAGAATACCTTGGAGGCCTGATTTTCCACGGGCTACTGTAGTGCTCCTCACACTGCCACAAACATGGAACCGTTGACTGGCACAGGAGTGTAGTACAGGAGTGCTACTGTAACTCTGCTGTTACACATGTGTGTTATATGTCCCTGTCTGGATAAGAGTTTGTTAAAGCCTGGCTCTTCAGCTCAAGCTACTCATTCTTTTAGCTCAAGGTAGCTGGGTCAATCCTCTGTGTGTCAGCCAAGGTGGTGGTGATCATACTATCATTCTGATTTGGTAAGAGTTTATGTACACTTGTCGCAAGTGTACATGGCTATGCAAGGAAGTAGAGCCATTGGGTTTTACTTTCGGTTGTCCAATGCAAATACAAGCCAGATCCAACTCTCTTTCACGTGCAAGAGCACAGACTGAAGGGTGTATGACTGCAGCCCATAAAAAAAAGTCGGAATCAAAGGACAGAGCTGCCTGTACATATTTGTTTGCTTGATTATTTTGATTAAAGTGAGCATAAAAAGGGCCAACATGGAAGCCAATATTCTTTACCAGCTTTAATAAGCTTCTCTGATTTCAGTGGTTTTCAGCATCTCAGAATGCCTTTATCATGTATTTGTTTATCACCAGCATTGTATTTGTTCCTGTATAAACCCCCCAAAATGATTCCTTCTCTAAAGAGCTTTCAAGCCAGAAGCTAGATAACTTTGGAGCTTGTCTTCCCTAAGCACAAAAGGAATAATTACTTAGAGGGTGATGCTGCATATAGGCTTCTTGTAAAGATCTGAATGAGAGAGGAGTGGATGATTAACAAATCTATCTTTCTATGCCTGCGCTGTCTCCTTCCATTTGAATCTGCATTTAAGCCTAGCTGCCTAACACCTCCTAAAGGATGTCTCACATGAACCACTGGGATCTTCCCTCCCAAATCCTGTGAAATTCCCTCATTCTTTATTATACCTCTGCCCATCCCTGTCACTGAGACCCTTAACCTGTATGTCATCTTCAACACCTCTCTTGCCCTACACATCCAGGTTTTTCCCAAATACTGCTATCCCTTTCTACAAAACATTTTGAAGAGCTATGTTTTTCTTGGTCCATTCTGTTAAAATTTTCATCCAGGCCCTTACTTACTTGTCTTTGGCCTTTATGACATCTGTATTATGCCCTCCTCCTCACCCCCACCCCCATACACACACACACTTCAAGTCCATGGGAACTTAGATCATTTTCCTAACCCATTCATCTGGGCATGTAGCTCCCTCCTTGAATTCCTCCATGGACTTTCCCTCTACCAGTGCCTCTAGTTCAAGCTCTTTGTCCTTCCCTATATTGCCCTCTGCAATTCTTCTTCTACTTATCTGCCCATGTCTCTCATCACAGCAATCCTCACCCATTACCTCTCTGCTCCGCCAATCATATCAGATTCAACACATTATTTGTTGTTCTCTTCTCTAAAAAACATCTTCTCATTTTCTTTCACACAGCTTGCTATGCAGCCTATTCTCAGCTGGTAAGACCACTAGTATCTCCTCATTCACATCCTTCCTCAGGATCCATTTCTGCTGCAGTGTCTACAAAAAATTAACTTCCTAAAACATCTATGTTGTTTCAAAAGACTCCTTTGTTCTTCAAACTGGGCCTTAGCCTCATTATTGTTTCCCAAATATTTCCTCCTCTCTGATTCAGTTCCCCATTTATTGTGTTATGCGTCTAGTTAGTTTGATAGCTCTTCAGGGCCAAGACCCTGGGCCCCATCCTCAGATGGGGTTACACCACTTTACACCAACTGAGGATCTGGCCCAAAGTGTTATCTACGTCGTGAAGCACTTAGCACACTTGAGTGCTATAAAATAATATATCATTTTAAAACTGGGGGAGAGAGGTTTTCTGTTCCCTGAAGCTGCTTGTAATGCCTGGCTTAATGGAAGAGGAAACCTGGCCAGCCCTCTGTGGAGATAGAGGTGGTTAGGGACTATTTAGAAAAGCTGGACGTGCACAAGTCCATGGGGCCGGACGAGTTGCATCCGAGAGTGCTGAAGGAATTGGCAGCTGTGATTGCAGAGCCATTGGCCATTATCTTTGAAAACTCGTGGCGAACCGGGGAAGTCCCGGATGACTGGAAAAAGGCTAATGTAGTGCCAATCTTTAAAAAAGGGAAGAAGGAGGATCCTGGGAACTACAGGCCAGTCAGCCTCACCTCAGTCCCTGGAAAAATCATGGAGCAGGTCCTCAAGGAATCAATCCTGATGCACTTACATGAGAGGAAAGTGATCAGGAACAGTCAGCGTGGATTCACCAAGGGAAGGTCATGCCTGACTAATCTAATCGCCTTTTATGATGGGATTACTGGTTCTGTGGATGAAGGGAAAGCAGTGGATGTATTGTTTCTTGACTTTAGCAAAGCTTTTGACACGGTCTCCCACAGTATTCTTGTCAGCAAGTTAAGGAAGTATGGGCTGGATGAATGCACTATAAGGTGGGTAGAAAACTGGCTAGATTGTCGGGCTCAATGGGTAGTGATCAATGGCTCCATGTCTAGTTGGCAGCCGGTATCAAGTGGAGTGCCCCAAGGGTCGGTCCTGGGGCCGGTTTTGTTCAATATCTTCATAAATGATCTGGAGGATGGTGTGGATTGCACTCTCAACAAATTTGCGGATGATACTAAACTGGGAGGAGTGGTAGATATGCTGCAGGGGAGGGATAGGATACAGAAGGACCTAGACAAATTGGAGGATTGGGCCAAAAGAAATCTGATGAGGTTCAATAAGGATAAGTGCAGGGTCCTGCACTTAGGATGGAAGAATCCAATGCACCGCTACAGACTAGGGGCCGAATGGCTAGGCAGCAGTTCTGCGGAAAAGGGCCTAGGGGTGACAGTGGACGAGAAGCTGGATATGAATCAGCAGTGTGCCCTTGTTGCCAAGAAGGCCAATGGCATTGTGGGATGTATAAGTAGGGGCATAGCGAGCAGATCGAGGGACGTGATCGTTCCCCTCTATTCGACATTGGTGAGGCCTCATCTGGAGTACTGTGTCCAGTTTTGGGCCCCACACTACAAGAAGGATGTGGATAAATTGGAGAGAGTCCAGCGAAGGGCAACAAAAATGATTAGGGGTCTAGAACACATGACTTATGAGGAGAGGCTGAGGGAGCTGGGATTGTTTAGCCTGCAGAAGAGAAGAATGAGGGGGGATTTGATAGCTGCTTTCAACTACCTGAAAGGGGGTTCCAAAGAGGATGGCTCTAGACTGTTTCTCAATGGTAGCAGATGACAGAACGAGGAGTAATGGTCTCAAGTTGCAGTGGGGGAGATTTAGATTGGATATTAAGAAAAACTTTTTCACTAAGAGGGTGGTGAAACACTGTAATGCGTTACCTAGGGAGGTGGTAGAATCTCCTTCCTTAGAGGTTTTTAAGGTCAGGCTTGACAAAGCCCTGGCTGGGATGATTTAACTGGGAATTGGTCCTGCTTTGAGCAGGGGGTTGGACTAGATGACCTTCAGGGGTCCCTTCCAACCCTGATATTCTATGATTCTATGATTCTCCCCAACAATTTTTAGAAGGGTTTTTTTTATATTATTTATTTTACAGCACCCAAAATCTTTAGCTGGTGTACAACTGTTAGCTTCTTGAAAAGCTGAAAGTGAAAAGGGATCCACAGCAAAAGGATAGCAAAGGATTTTTTCTTTACTACAGCACAATAAACTATGATATAGCTTAGCTTTTATCTCTGCTGTTTGTCTTATTTTTCTTTACGACTTTTGTTTGGTAACTTGCTAGAAGCCCCGGATGGATTGTCCAGATGATTTTTAAATCACTTTTTTCATTATTCAGGATTTGTTCCCAAGTCATTTTGACATGGCCAGTTTTTGATGAAAATAATTTCTGCCTGGGACCAATTTCAGAATGCAGAGCTGGCCATTTGTTTGTACGCTGAATAGGTGAAGAAGGGGAAAGGTTTGTTAAGAAATTGTTTTAGTAGAAATACATCCACAAGTGAATTGTTCCCTCATTGAACTCCAAGTAGAAACAGATAATGATTTATCTTTGTCATAGTGTGTGGTGTCTTTATAACATGCTTTTTGTTGGGATCTTCCATCAACTGCTTATGGTTTGTGTGTGTGTGTATATGTAATTTTCTCTCCCTCCCTTTTTCTATGTATTCGTTTTTTGTCTAGCTGTTGTTTATACTCTGACACTGCCTGTGGTATATTTTTCATTTAATTACACACACACACACACACACACTATATAGTATGTATATATATATATATAGGGGCTGAGCGCAGCTCTGGAGGGCAGCGCGGGGGGTGTCACTCACTCATATATATATGCAAATTTGAAGTTTAACAATAGCGGGAAAAGTTAAGATTGTCTCTAGAGTTCTTGCAAATTCTTTCCACAATACAGTAGAATTTAGACAAAATTTCTAAGTACTTCTGCAGATTACTATCGATTTCGCCAAGGAGAATTCTGTCATCTTGGTTAAAAGAGGAGCTAAAGGCGCTGAGAAAAAAAAAGTCATAGATGATATTAAAAATGTAGGAACTAGGCATTTAGGAGGCTTTACAAAATATTAGATCCAAACTGTAAGTGCTTCTCAATGTGAGCAACAGTTCCACAATCTGGATCTTAATTCCTACTGTACAACTAGGGCAGTGGTTCTCAAACTAGAGGTGCTGCTTGTTCAGGGAAAGCCCCTGGTGGGCCGGGCTGGTTTGTTTACCTGCCGCGTCTGCAGGTTCAGCCAATCGCGGCTCCCACTGGCAGCAGTTCACCGCTCCAGGCCAATGGGGGCTGCAGGAAGAGGCGCGGGCCAAGGGATGTGCTGGGCGCCCTTCCTACAGCCCCCCATTGGCCTGGAGTGGCAAACTGCGGCCAGTGGGAGCCGCGATCGGCTGAACCTGCGGACGTGGCAGGTAAACAAACTGACCCGGCCCGCCAAGGGCTTTTCCTGAACAAGCGGCGCCCCTAGTTTGAGAACCACTGGTCTAAAGGGATTATGTATTCACTGTGCCACATAAACTATTAAAATATATTATCATACATGATATTACGAAACACAAAAATTACCAACAAAGTGGCAAACATATTTATGGTGTATACATTTTATTTAATTATTTAGAAAGCATGTGTTAATTGGCCAAGCACCTAGGCACACTTAGATCTTTAAAAATGTAATTAGCATGAAACAATTAACAACAGAATGCTATCAGCTGGCAGCAAAACACACAATACCCAAATCAATTAACACCACACCACAAAAAATACCTCTTAAGAACACCAACCACAGCTATTTAGATACAGGGAGCTGATTTTCTTTACACTGTTACACTGGTGTAATTCCACTGCCTTCAGTGGAGTCACTCCTGATTTACACTGATATACATGAGAGGAAGGTTGAGCTCCAGGTATCTTCAATCCAAACAGGGGCTGTGGAGCAGCATTTAAAGTGAGTTGGGGGTTGGTTCCTGCCCCTGAGGAGTGGGAGACCCTGGAGGAGGGGGGTTGGAGAGTGAGCCCACACCACATTCACCCTGCAGTGGCTCCTGGCCTGGCTCCCTGCTCTAGTGCATTGGTTCTCGCCACAGTGTGCAGACAAGGCCATTCCCCTGCAATGCCCTCCCCAATTTCTGGCTCTGGTGCTGCCAGTTTTCCTTCCTTGAGCTGGGCTGTAGTGGGCCAAAAGTGGTCAGGCTTTGGCCAGGTTTCCCTCTGCTCCAGCTCCATGGTCTATGACTCCAAATCCCTAATAAAGGAAAACCCTAGTTATACAGATGCACCTTGTATCTTACATGGAAATTCAGGATTGAAATAACTTGGTGGATCTCAGTTGTTGGGAGGATATGTACCAGAAGGGGACAGGAAGTCTTTAAGGAAGCCGAAATCAAGAGCACAAAGGAATTTGTAAATGAACATTCTGAAAGCAAATAAGACATGCAGCACATGGCTCACAGGTGTAATAAGCTGAATTCAGCAACCAATTCTAAGCAAGCAGTCTGCCATATTTTGTTCTAGCTGCCATTTCTGGATGCAATCCAGTGGCAGAAAAAAAGTCATATTTTCCTAGTTAATTGCAAATGAAAAACACGACCAGTTGGCATAGCTGCTATTTCAGATTCCAGGGACATAGAAGAGTCCAAGGGAGCCAAATGTCTGAGAGAGGGAGAGGTTGCATAAGAGACAGTCTGCAGTTGGAGACGCAATGTGAGAGGGATTCCACCAAGTGCTGGGAGATGAAGGGAGCAGGAGATGAAAAGGTTGGTGTGGTGGCACATTCCGGGGGAGCAGGTGAATGGGAAGAGAAGACAGTGGTGATGATGAGCTCTGAAAGGAAGTGAGGCCTTGTCTACAGTACCAAGTTTTGTCCATGAAAACTCCCTTTTGTCGACCAAACAGTGAATGTGTACACACTGCGATGCAACTATTATTGGGGAAAATGCCCAGTTTTGGCAACAAAATGCAGCCACCCCGATGAGAGACATACGTCTTTTTCCTCTACATTTTTATCGACAAAGTGCCAGTATAGACATCACGTTTGATTTCATCTCTTTACTTGGCCTCCAGGAAGTGTCCCACAATGTCCATCATGACTGCTCTAGTCAGCAGTTTGAACGCTACTACCCTGCAACCAGATAAACAACTATCCACCCCCTCCCTTAGAAGTCCCAGGAATTTTTGAAATTCCATTTCCTGATGGCTCGGCATGAAGAGGTCTCATCGCATCTTCCCAGGTGACCATGGTGGGTTATCGCACCAAATGCTCTCCTGCTTGGACCACTGTGGAGCTGTTGGATCTGATCAGTATATGGGGAGAGGAGGCTGTGCAGTCCCAGCTGCACTTGAGCTGTAGGACTTGTTATTCCTAAGGGCACATTTCTCGAGGCTTGTGTGAAAAGGGCTATGATTGGGACACATTATAGTGCAGAGCGAAGATAAAGGAGCTGAGGCAGGCATACAATAAGACGAGGGAGGAAAACCATCGCTTCAGTGCTTTTTCACCTAAGACCTGCTGGTTTTATAAGGAGCTGGACACTATCCTCGATGGCGACCCCATCTCCACCACCAAGAGCCCCATGGATACTTCAGCAGAAAGAGGATGAAGTTATTGATGAAGAGGTGGAGTTAGACAACGACATGCAGCTCTGGGGCAACCAGCCAGGAACTGTTCTCCACTCCAGAGGTGTCTAGCCAGTCTCAGCAGTTGCTCTCCATTGAGCAAGAACCAGGAGAGGAAATGCCCGGTAAGTGGCTGTGGTTTGTGTAGTGTGGAGGTGGGTTCAAGGTATAGAAATGTGGGATGCTGGCTGTGTTTCCATGAGCTGCACGTTTCCCTGTGTAGCTAACTGGTATGGCAGAACAGGGTGTTGATGCATGCTAAGATCTCAAAGGAATCTTCCAGAGAGAACTCCAAGAAAGTTTCCTGGAGGTACTCGGCAATCTTCTGCTGAAGATTCCATGGCAGACCAGCTTTGTTTCTTCCCCCACTGTAGGAAACTTTCCCACACCATTCAGCAATCACTGCTGCAGGGAGCAAAGCGGCACAAAGGCGAGCAGCATAGGGAGCAGGGTGGAAGCCACAAGCATGGAGTAGATGTACTCTCAATTCCCTGCTTACCCCTAGCAGTGAGATATCTGCTTGAATGACCCCTGTCTGTGGAAAAGTGTGGGAGAAAGTTATAATTTTTCCCCTAGTATGTTGCAGCATGACCCTTACAAAGAGTGTGTGCTCTTTTCCCCATGTTGAGTGCCTGCTTCCTGTACCCTCCAACCCCCGCCAACACTCACCATGCTTTGGGTGTTTGCAGAGATGTGTGCCTGGCAAAGAAGTCAGTAAGAAGTGATGGCAATGTTGAAAAAGCTGTATTTAACCAAAATGTTTCAGTGCTGTATGTGAATTTAACAATCCCGCTTCTGTGCGTTGTCCCTTGTGCTTCAGCAGATATGCCCTTCAGGAACACCCCACGCACTCTGGCCAAGCGTCTCTGCCAGATAAGAAAACATCCAAGGTACAGCAAATAAGACATGCTCCAGTGCAGAAAAAAGGGAATGCAAGGAGTGTTGGAAAGCTGAACATTAGGACAGAAAAGCGAATCAGGAGTTTGTTAAGGATGCAACTGAGTGGATGATTAAAGTAATGGAGGACCAAAAGCAGATGCTGAAGTCCTTAATAATGCTGCAGACTGAGCAGATCCATGCCTGCCTTCCCCTGCAGCACATTCAGAACTCTTTTCCAAGCCCCCCAAACCCCGCATGCACATGCCTTTCCACCATCCAGGACTTCTCGGTCTCCCCTTCACTCCACCCCCTCATACATCTTTCACAATGATAGCTGCCCCTACACACAGTTGTGAAAGTTTGCCCTTCCCTGGTTCCTCCTTTCCCACTGAGCATCTGTGTGTTTGTGAGTGCTGTTTCTTGTAAAATAAAAGCAAAGTTTTTGAATGGTAACTCATCTTTATTGGTTTTCTACAAATTGAGATAGGAGACACTACCAATACATGTGGAGGCATTTTAATCATTTGCTTACTGAAATGTAAGCCCCAAAATGTCACCATTGCTTCCTCGGAAAACTACACGTAATGTGACATTGAAGCACCAATCACAGAGATATACTTTAGTGGCTCTCATTTTCAAAGTGTTGCCTCAAAGCCTTCCTGATTCAGATTGGCCCCCTCTGGACTCTTCTGATAGCTCTGGTATCTGTATGCTCAAAATCAGCAGCCTAGTGGTCTGCCTCAGCACTCGACTCCTGAGCAAACTTTCACCCTTGACTTCACAGAGATTATGCAACGTACAGCATGCGGCTATGACCATGCAAATATTATCCTCATTAAGGTCTAACCTGCCATAAGGGCATCGTCAGAGAGCCTTTAATCTGCCAAAAGCACATTCAGCTGTCATCCGGCACCTATTCAACCTGTTGTTGAATTGCTCCTTACTGCTGTCCAGGTGTACCCTAAGTGTTCTCCATTATGAGGTCTAGGAGACAAACAAAATGTCAGCCGGTCAGAGATCAGTTTACCTCATGGTACTTATGCATAACTTTCAGTAGGATCAATGGAAATTACATTGGTTTAACACCATTAAAAAAATCAATAGTTGTTACACTTGTATATGAGCTAGTGCAGTTATTTCCCATTCAGAATATACAGAAATACTGATATGTCACATAACACTAACTGCTATTAAATCATTGCTCTTTTAAATGGTGAACACTCTGTACCCACTCTGATTTAAGAAATAAAAGGCCAGATGCTCCCCTCAGTTACACCTAGTTACAGCCCTGAAAACTAAGGGCAGAATTTGGTATGAATATTTTCATAACTGAAAAATCTAATTCACACTCCTTACAAAGGCTGTTAGCAAAGTGATTTGTGTTAGTTTTTGGATCAAATTCTAGTTTATTAGGGTTGATAATGCTGCAGACTGAGCGGATCCATGCCTGCCTTCCCCTGCAGCACAATCAGAACTCTTTTCCATGCCCCCCCCCCTCAAACTCCATACGCACATGCCTTTCCACCATCCAGGACTTCTCGGTTTCCCCTTTATTCCAACCCCTCATACAACTTTCACAACGATAGCTGGACCTACACACAGTTGTGAAAGTCTGCCCTTCCCTGGTTCCTCCTTTCCCACTGAGATAAGTCTGTAGGAAGTATTTTACCTCTGTCAAACATTTTTCCATGCCACAACATTTAGAAATCTACAAGAAACATCAATTTTCCAGAATGTATTACTGCTGGAAGACAAAACACATCACTGAATCAATTTGCTCCAAACTGTTACTGTGACCCCATATTATAGCTTCAAACATTAGACTCCAGATAGACACAAGCAGTATTTCCAATGATAGGAAATCATCCTTGCCTTCCTCACCAAGAATGTTCTCAAGGAGACAGATAATAGGGCTCCTTGGCATGATAGTATAAGATCTTCTTAGAGTCAAAAATATTATTTTTGTCATCAGTGAGGACATAAGTGGGAGAATATGGCTGTGGCTTGCAATGACAATAGCCATAGGAAGTTAGGGGGGAAAAACAAGGTCTTTTACAAAGCAAGAAAAGGGTAGACTTGCCTCTCTTGTCACATTACACAACTGGCATCAGATCTAACAACTTGGGCTTAAGCATCAGGCATTGGTAATACAGGTTTGCTACTATTTTGACAAAGGGTCCTGCTCGAAGAACTTAAGAACAAAACTAAGTAACTATGCAGTATTCTCCTGTACTTTCTAAAAAAAGATAAAAATCATGACTAAAGTAAACCAAACACCACAACAAACTAACAGCTGGCACTTTATGGTACATACAGTGAGATGGCCACTGAGGCAACTGCACAAGTAACAGATTTATTTTATGTCTTTGGTATAGTGACAACTAATTAAGTCAGAGAACCTGAGAGAGAGAGAGAAAGAGCTAGTTCATTGAACCAAGCACAACCAAACTGGAACTGGAATGACAACTTAAAATTAGTAGATATATGTTTAGGGCAATGTACAATATTTTTTTAAAAAAAAATCTGTTTCTGTGATAAATGATATGACAAAAATAAAGCTAATTTCTCTGTGGTTTATTGTGGGAATCGACTGAAAAAAAGTCAAGTTGTGGACTGCCTTCCTCAAGAATGAGAGGATTACTGTATGGTTGCTATAGATTTTCTTCCTATGCCATTTTTCTTTTACAGAAGAAACTAGGAGGCCTTTGTTGACCGGAGAATTAAATATTTTTCCTCTTCTCTGAAGCTGATGCATTTATCTGCCTTTTCTTTTGTGCCTCTTTTCATTCCTTCCTGTATTCGTTTTTCTTTAAATCTTTATCATTCCCTTAAACTGCCTTCATAGGCATAATCATTTTAAAAATAAAAGTAATCCTCACTTAGAGGCTGATCCAAACCCCATTAATTTAATGTTTAATGTTTCCACTGACTTCCAGGTGCTTTGGATCAGACCCTTAGTGTTAGATGGTGCTTTCAAGCCCCACTTCAGCAAAGCACCAGAACACAGTGCAGCTCAGTCCAAGGGTTTAAACATGTGTCTAATTTAATTTGAGAACCAAAGCCATACAACAAATGAAGAGGAAGTGCGGAGCATGTCTGCAAGGTTTTCATATTGTCTACCACATGTACTTTTCATTGCATGTAGTGAATGTGACTGATCGTCCTTGAAGCCGTGCATGTTGAATGATATTTTTGGCACCTAAAACTGGTTGATCTGGATCCAGTCTACTGAGAATATTTCTGATCTCAGACAAACTAATTGGGATCATGTGGGCAGATAAAAAAACAAACTGAGGAAACATTTTGCACCAACAAAATGTCAATGCAGCCTCAGACTTACATAGTGCCTCTCTGTGCTGTAGAACCTTCCTTTAGGGACACTCCACCTGCAACCTGTCAGGGTAATCTGCTGGTAGGCCGCCAGTTTGTACGGCCGCCCGCAACTCCCAGTGATCGCGGTTCGCCATTCCCAGCCAATGAGAGCTACGGGAAGTGGTGTGGGCTTAAAGGATGTGCTGGCCGCCACTTCTCGCAGCTCCCTTTGGCTGAGAATGGCGAACCACGGCCACTGGGAGCTGCAGGTAGCCATGCAAATGTAAACAAACTGGCTGGTGGCCCAGCAGCAGATTACCCTGATGGGCTGCGTGCAACCCCCGGGTTGTAGGTTGCCCACCACTGCTCCAGTGTCATACTAACATGCAAAGCCTTGGCAATGCAAGTCTATTGGAGCCATACCCGCTAAGAACTGGATGGGATTTCCTGGGGACCCAAGAAACTGGAGGATCTGGGACCTGAATCCCTTTCTCCATCTGCAGAAATTCAATTTCTTCACTGCAAGGACCCCTACCATGGGAAAACCCACAGAAGGGAGAGATCTGGCAGAGATTAAGACAACAGAAAAAGATGCAGTTACAGTAGGAAACTGAATACATTCTTTGAGCTTCTTCTCTACTAGTTCCCAGTTGGTCTCTGCACAGTGAAACCATTTCAAAACTACATCCATTTGAAAAAAAAAAACCTCGGTTGATTCTATCACCCTTTCAACAAAAATCAAAGTAATCAATCAATCAATTAAATAAATAAATAAAAGCACATTTTTCCCACTCTATTTTATGCACAAACCTATTCATAGTTATAGTTACGGGATTTTTAAAAGTTTGCAAATCTCATTATAAGCAATGATTAAAAATGGATGGTTAACCCTGGAGATGAATTTGAAAAGAATGCTAAAGCAATGAACATTTGCCTCCAGATAATCAAGCCTAGAAAACAGAGTGTAAAGAATATCTGTATACATTCCAAGTAACTCCAAACTGTGCCATTTTTTCTGGGCATAGTTATCCACTTGTTCAATGCTTCACTAACAACTTATTTCCAATTTAGCAGTATTTCCAAATAGAAATTTTCTATATTTGGATGAATATTTTCAACGTTCAGAGGAAAATTGAAAACTTGGGGATGGGGGAGTATGAAGAGTTGAAGTTTTCTGCTTAAAAGAGATAGCTTGTGAAAAATTTCATTGACTCAAAAATCCCAATTACCATTAAAAAAATCATTTTGGTGAAAAAATGTTTTGACCAGCCCTACTTGTCACTGTTTCTCCCAACTTGGCTACAGTTGTACTATTCCCACACCTTTGAATTTGTCTTAAGAAGTACATGCGGTATTCAATGAATATCTCGGTTAATGAGGTTAGTGTCCACCGGTAAGGTGAATGAAAATAGTACAATTACATTTCTAGATTTTGTAGAAACCAGTCTTAACACTGTCAGTGTTATTGATTTTCAATCAGAACTGTATAGTGATTTTTTTTCCTTCTCCAGATAACAGGGTGTAAAAAGAAAAATCGTCTTGTGTAGGTGTGCGTCAGCACAGCTAGCAGGCAGTCAGACTCTGTCCCACAGAAATGCTCTGATATATCTGATATATGAATGACACTAAGTTGCAGTAGAGAATAAACAGAGTACTTCTCATGACCTGTGTCTATGTTTTGCTAAGAGAGAGAAAGACAAATGAAATAGTTTTGGCCCTGGAACATATTGTACTCAAGACAAGGTGCTGGTCATTTCATAGCTCCTATTAGCGATAACCTGTCCATATTGTCTTTGTAGGAAGAGGAAGAGTTATGCCAGTATTCTCACAAATGCTATTTCTGTCCCTGCAGAGCTCAACATTTTCTGGACAGCGACATATGAAGACTCAGAAGTATGCTTACTGTTCTGACATAAGTTGTCATGCAATGTCATATTGTTCACCTTGGCCAACTGTAAAGTCAAAGTCAAAAATTGCACAGGAAGCAAAACAAAAACAAAAAACTGCCGTACCATGAGTGGTCAAAAGAACATTTTTTAGGATATTGGTGAATGTCAATTTTTTCTTAGGACCCAGGTAAATCAACTTCTCCAAGATATCCATTTTTAGATCCATATATTGAAGAAAGAAAGAAAGAAAGAAAGAAAGAAAGAAAGAAAGAAAGAAAGAAAGAAAGAAAGAAAGAAAGAAAGAAAGAAAGAAAGAAAGAAAGAAAAGTTACTGCAGTAAGGATTGTTGAAATTGGTTGAACACAGCAAAACTAGCATTTGCAAACAAATATTTGCATTCTAAAAAGCAGATAATTTCAGCCATGTGCGTGGCACTTTATGTTCACTATTTCCTCACATATTCATATATGAGGTTGTTCACATTTCACTGTTAATCGTTAATTATCTTCCTGTTTAATAATTTCCAGTCTCCCAATCAAGGAACTGAGACAATACCTTGCAACTTAGTCACAGTCACACATCATGAATAATGAACAGTCAAAGTGAACAGTATCTTTGGGGTGAAAATTGTTCACCCAAAGTTTTTGGAGAATACACATGAAGAACAAAAAGCACAGGCAGAAGCCAGGATAAGTTCACAAATTATCTATGAGCAGGAAGAAATAGTGATTTTCATATTCACATATTCACAATAAATAATTTGACCAGTTCTTTTCATTGCTAGTAAAACAAATACTTCATTATATTAAACTGGGTCTGATCCTTCTCCTCTTACACACATGCAGATCATTACTCACACAAAAAGTATTATTGACTTCAGCCCACAGACTGGGGAGGAGCAGCATATGCTGCAGCCCATACAGTGGTTCCAGACTGAGGAGTGGATTTCACCTCCCAAAGCATGCACACACACTTCCACCACAAAGATGATTACTTCCACAGATTTGATTACTCAGGCTTTGGGCAGATGAAGTAAATTTCACAGAGTGAATGATACATTTTTTAATTCTGTAAGTGTCTGGTGACTTCAAAGATGTGTTAGATAAAAAGAATAATTAAATGATGATCTCTAAACATTAGAGAACATTTTCTCACGGGGGAGATGAAATAGCATCAGCTTTCTGTTTATCTTTTCATTTATATCTTATGATCATTCTTACATAAAATCTACGTCTCTTATAGATTTTTGATAGAAGTTGTTAATTTATTAGTATTTTCTGTCATATGTTTTGCACATCAGTACCAGGCACCTTTCCATGTCACTTTTATCATTGGATGTCATATTTACACACTCAATGTGTGATGAATATTTGTTGTTGTCTCTCTCACACACACACATCACCTACTGTTAATTGTTATTTTATTACATTAGATTTTTCTGGCTTTCTGAAAGGGAAACTGAAAAAATATATTTTTTAGTAATTTCTGTACAGTAATTGAGCACTGTTGTCCATGGTCTTAGTATTTATAAATATATACATAAAATACTCAAATACCCATCCTGAAGTTCCATGTTTATTGTTTTTCAGTGATTCAATATCAGACAATCTACAAATAAAGATGATATTAGATCTCTAACTGCCAGCCCTGTAACTCACCTTGAGGCCTGAAAGTTGGTCTGTGTTTTGTTTTTTTTCCAGAGTTGCACATCACCACCAGTAATATATATTCAACAAATGGAATTTAGTGAACAAGACTGCAGATGCACAAACGAGAATATAATCCAGCTCCATTTCTGCCAGCGGGGTTGGCTCCACGGTACTAATAATATTAATTAAAAACAGAAAAAAATATTTTATTCCACAAAGTAATGAGATAAGAAGAGGACACTGATAGAATAACCTAAATGTAGATTTACACAGACACCCAACTTACTAAGTTTTGGCCTAAGTGATTTACACAAGGCCACAGAGGAAATCAGAATCAGAACCAGCATTAAAATGCAAGAGTTTGTGAGTACTAGCCCTCGGCTCAAGCCATTAGATGACCTTTTTTTCAACACATTCTTTTCAGATGAGCTGAGTGAAGATTTTTCCAGATGGGATCAACCATTATTTGAAAGAAAGATGTTACAGTATTACAGTCCCAAATGCTCTGATGATGATAATATATAATGCAGTGTTTTGATTCTTTACTGTGGAATACTGCAGTATTGTCTTTGGAAGAGATTTGTCTATATGGAAATTCCTGAGTTTGAATTGCTTTAAGGATACAGTTAAACAGCATCATAACAGGGGGATGTGTGGGCAATGAATATTAATAATGAATACTTGTAACAGTTAAAGCTTTCTGCTGCATCAGAGTAGCTGGCTCAGAAAGCATTAAATTAATGACCTGCATCCAATGCACTGTGTCCCTCATGAGCTGGAGAAGTTTGTTCTCTGGCGTACCCTGGAGTATTTTCTAGTGGTGTGAAGAGAGGCATAAATTTTACAGGCATTATGTTCTTCTCATAAAATGCCTGAACTACTTCGTTTTTTGTCTGAGCAATGATGCAAGGCAGAGGAAGCTGGCCAGTTACAATGCATATGGAATCACTTTGGAAGAAATCACTATTTCACATACCTTCATTATGTCTGAGATTCTTCATTTAAGAGGCATCCAGCCATTCTGTGTAAATGTTGATGATAAGCTCAGCTCTGGCAGTTATTCTGAGGTGGGAATATGAAGATTTAGGATGGCCCAAATAAATTTCATGAATATTTTGAAGACTGCAGGAACTAGCAGTACCAATGTCAAAGGATTTCAGGGACCAGAAAAATATAAAGAAATATTAAGTTCTGCCTTAATGTCAGAAGTTGAAACTTTGTTAAGAAATGCAAAAAAGATGCTGTACTGGCATCACTATTATCATTATTATTAATTATGTAAACATCTGCTGGAACAAAGGGCTTCCTTTCTAATATCAGGCGGTTATTAACCATTTTAAAGCCCCTTTGGAGTATATCAATTACATTTTCCTACATTTATATTTTCTCAGTCTTTGACTCTGTTTCCTTTCCCAGACATCCTTTTAAAAGAACAGTGAGATTTAAACTATGAGTGATTTGTCGCATTGGTGCGCGACAAATGCAGTTTTGCAATGAAATCCTAAACTCTTCTAGAGCAAGTGGAATTTAAGACAGAGTGCTGGTCATGTGTTTTTCTTCAACTAGGAACACAAAAATTGGCAAACCAGATTAGTCATTAGTTTTCATCTTTCCTCAGGAAAATAGCATCTGATACCCAATGCTTCAGAGGAGGGTAAATGCTTTAACCCCCCCCCCCCCCAATATTTACCTAATACATTGTGCAATACTATATACAAGGGTGGAGGAAAGCATCCTTAAACCTGGATATAACAGTTCTTGTTGAATAATGAAAAAAACAGACTACAGGCAAGATTCCAATGCACTTGATTACACCAAACAGAAACTTACTTGAAGAGTAATCCCATTGACTTCAGTGGAACGACTTTCAGAATAAAGTACTACTCAGTATGATCAGGGGTATCTAATATATAAGTAAATAAACAGTTCAGATGGACTTAGTGCTATTCAGAGGGTTATAATATTTGTGAATAGCCAGAAAACAGCTAAGCATTCATGAAATCCCACATACTGTACCATTTTGTGGCAGATTTAGAATCATAGAATATCAGGGTTGAAAGGGACCTTAGGAGGTCATCTAGTCCAACCCCCTGCTCAAAGCAGGACCAATCCCCAATTTTTGCCCCAGATCCCTAAATGGCCCCCTCGAGGATTGAACTCACAACCCTGGGTTTAGCAGGCCAATGCTCAAACCACTGAGCTATCCCTCCCCCCAAATTTACATTATATATTTGTTCCTGAACATTCATCATTAACTATTCCTTCATTCAAAAACATCAAACATCCAATCAGGGAGCAGAATAATATTGTGTGTGTGACCAATGTGACAGGGCCATGCCGGATGGCTACAGGAGAGTAATAGAGGGCAGATATATTAGCCTCAGGCTAAGCAGGTTCCTTTTCCCTGGGTAAGGTAACAGGGAAGGTTCCAGAACAATCAGGAACCTTCTGGAGACAATTAAGACAGGCAGGCTGATTAGAACACCTGCAGCCAATCAAGAATCAATTAAGGCAGGCTAATCAGGGCACCTGGGTTTCAAAAAGGAGCTCACTTCAGTTTGTGGTGTGCATGTGAGGAGCTGGGAGCAAGAGGCTGTAGGAGCTGAGAGTGAGAAAGCATACTGTTGGAGGACTGAGGAGTACAAGCATTATCAGACACGAGGAGGAAGGTCCTATGGTGACGATAAAGAAGGTGTTGGGAGGAAGCCATGGAGAAGTAGCCCAGGGAGTTGTAGCTGTCATACAGCTGTTCCAGGAGGCACTCTAGACAGCTGCATTCCACAGGTCCCTGGGCTGGAACCCGGAGTAGAGGGCAGGCCCGGGTTCCCCCCAAATCCTCCCAACTCCTGGTCAGACACAGGAGGAGTCGACCTGGACTGTGGGTTCATAAAAATGGCCAAGCTGCCTTGAAGCTCCAAGGTGAGCAAATCCACCAATAAGCACAAGACCCACCAAGGTAGAGGAGGAACTTTGTCACACCAATCACACAACATGGTTAAGAAATAGTAAATAACAGCTAGTTTAAAAAAAACTGGAAGTACGTTTCATGAAAAGATAAAAAAAATCTAATTTTTAAAATAAAAAAAATCCTTTTTTGGTTTTCCTTCCTTTTTCCATTGGACTGCTGAAAATGGCTATGAGGGAGGAAAAGAAGGGAGAAGAGGGGAGAACACTCAAAAACTTAAAAGATTTTTCATTTTGTTTTAACAGAAAGTCAAAAAAGTCTAACCCCTGCCTTCCCCCGCCCCACCTCAAAAACATCCATTAAAATGTTAATTTTATAAAAAGGTCAGTTTTCATTTTTTAAAAAAGTTTTTTAGCAATTCCTTTTTTTTGATGAGCTCTAATGAATAAGTTAAGTCTGTGCACAGTTAGCTAACAGCTGGTAGTTTGAAATTATTAGGTCAAACTCTCTGGTGAATACTTACAAATACTGAACATATTTACAGCTAACAAGACTGGTTTGTGAGCGATTTGCAAATGCAAAAAGCCAAGACTTGTCATATTTTAGTTTGATGAATACTATTGGAGCAAGTCAGATAAACTTCAATACACTATTCTTAATTCAAACAGTTCTTTTCTTTTCTTTTTTCCCATTAATCAGGAGGCAATGGTTCTTTCCAGTATCTTATAAAGCATTCCCTTATGAAAAGGAAAATGCACACGTAAAAGCTAAGATCTTTTTCCTGGTTCTTTGCTCAGATAAACCTCCAGTTGAAGCTTATTATTATTTAAATAGCGGTGGCAGCTAGATGTCCCAGTCAAGATTGGGACCCTATTGTTCTATATACTGTACACATATATAGTAAGAGACAGTCCTTGCCCTAAAGAGCTTACAGTCGAAATAGGTAAGACAGCCAAAGGAAGCATTTTTAGCCTCATTTCAGATTGGTGATTGAGGCATAAAGGATTTACCCAAGATCACACAGGAAGTCAGTGGCGGGGCTGAGAATTGTATCCAAATGCTCTGAGTGCTAATCCAGTATTTTAACCACAAGTCCATCCTTCATCTCAATAGGACTTTTGTCGTTTAAGGAGCATAGTAGGATTTGGCCCCAAAGACTATAAAAGTGATTTCTCTTTCAAATTCACAATGGCTTGAACTCCATCTTCAGCTCCATTATTGATCTTTTGACATTAATCCTTACGGACTTCTTTGACATCTATTGTGAGAAGTGACATGATTGATCACAAAGTTTACTAGGGAGAGATATAAAGGGTATCCCTGAAAATTACTTCAAATATAGTGTGTGTTGAGAGTGCAATCCCTAATACACTTGTAATATAGCAGATACATGTGCCACAAGCTTCATCTGGCACAGATGGTATTATTAAGACATTAGACCACAGTGTCATGATTGTGACTGAAATACTCAAAATGCATTTGGCACTGCATCTTCATGTAGTTGGCAGGGTAGTTCTGTACATAGACTCCTTGGTCTTCATTTTCCTTTGTTTCTGCAGATGAGTCAACCTTTAAGGCTATTCACAGAGTTAAGCTGGCAGCTGAAAGATCCAGATGCCAGGCTCAGGTTTCCAAGTCCAGAACAGCAGGATTTCTAGCTGGGCACTTCCACGGTCTGCTTTAGCTTCACTGTTCATCAGCTGGAGGTCAGGTACAAAGTTGGCCTGCTGCCCTCCTTTTCTGGTCATTCTTAACTGTGAGGCATTGCTCTGTGTTCTGTGAATAAGGGGTAGCCCACCTGTCACTAAGGGCACATGTATGGTCATGTGTTCTAAGTTATAAACTGTATATCTATCCCCCTATATTTCCTATGCAACAATGTGTTTGGGCCAGGGGATTAATTCAAATTCCACACAGGCATCCAAGCAGCGGACTGAAGTTTCTCTGTGAAACAAGCAGTATAAACTGCGAAGACTGACCATAATGTCACACTTTTAAAATGTGAACAAGCCATTGGACCAGGCTTTATGCTAGTACAGTAATTCAGTTTGAGTTTCTATACATGTCCTTGAGATAAAAAATATTAAGAAGAATGTTGTTCCAGTGTCTGAAGTTCTACAGGTTTTTTTTTTTAAATAGTTCTCTTTATAACCAATGTCAATATTTATTTTGAAATAGGTCAACTAGTGGGGTAGGCAAATGTTTCCCTAATGCATTAAGGGCCCAGTCCTACAAGCATTCTACATACAGAACACCCTGCTGAAGTTACCTGGATTTCCTAGAGTGCCTCTACAAGTGGCTCAGGCCCCAGATGTCTACCGAGAGCTCACTGCTATCCTATTACATTACTGAGAAGTTACTAATAGTCCTGATCAGTACAAAATCACTGCAAAATTAATAATAATTATTATTTTTGTAGAAAAACTTCTACAATCTAATACTTGTTTTCCCATAGAACTATCTAATGTACAAACCATGGGTCATCAAGTCTGTTTTTGAAATTTACTAGGACGGTCATTTCAATATATATTTTTATTTTGTTTAAATGCCATTCCTCTACATAGCCTTGTGATGACTGCAGTGAGTAAGGACTAATCACCTCACTAACAACTGAAGGATCAGACCCTTTGTTTGTTTGTTTGGGGGAGGGATAGCTCAGTGGTTTGAGCATTGGCCTGCTAAACCCAGTGTTGTGAGTTCAATGCTTGAGGGGGCCATTTAGGGATCTGGGGCAAAAATTGGGGACTGGCCCTGCTTTGAGCAGGGGGTTGGACTAGATGACCTCCTGAGGTCCCTTCCAATCCTGATATTCTATGATTCTATGAATAGGTCTGTGCTGAGACAAAAATGGAAAAAAAGAAATGCATGTTTCACTGGATTAAAGTCTGGAATAAAGAGTTAAGGGCTGAGTGAAGGCTTGTGTTGAAAGAAAAATGTATAACCACAGATGTCATGATTAAAGAACTCGGTAAACAGACTTGAACAATATATGTATTCTAAAGAAGAAAAGCCAGGTGTTGACCTCGTTAACTTATACAAAGTTCTGAAGAGGAGAAAAGAAGAGACACTCCAGGACTTTGAGCTTTTGTCAAATAAAAAGACTAAGGGGCATGAAACAATTGCAAAGGTAACACCTAACTATAAAGGTCTTTAAAAATAAATGAATAAAAACAGCTTAATTAGTGCTGCATATGTAATGCCAACTATTAAACCAGCCAAGCCTGCATACATAGCTGTAAAAAGGATTTTCAATGTATTTGAAAGATGTGATGACATGATAGAGTGGAAAGTAACTGGAGCTGATTTAATAACTGGTCTCTGTATCTAAGAATATTGTGTCAGCACCACTAACCCTACAAATGCTACTTAGCATTATTCTTATGCTCAGAAAGGTTCAGCTATCCAACCTGGAAATAGAAATGGTACAATGTGACGTAGGGCAAAATCCATTCCTACCCTAATTTGGGCAGGGGTGAAATCCACTCTTCAACCTATGGCCATGGCACAGGGCTCCCACACAGCCTGCTATTTCAGCTGATAAACTAGAACAGTAGAAACAACTTCTTCATACAAGTTATGTGAAATACTAAGGCCACTGGGTCCATGTAAAAAGAGATCAGAAGTCCCTGCCTTGGCTCACATTGTAGCATCCTGACCCTAGAAGGCATGGAGACTTTTTCCATAGCACAAAAGGGGCAACCACACACCTCTGAGCAGCCACTGAAGCAGCGGGGCCCTCTGTACAACATCTACACAAGAATTAAGTGGGACAGAAGGGCAGCACCTCCTCCACTGAGCTGAATGTCACCCACCATGACAAGAAAACTGCTCAGAGCACTCAGTTAATGGATCATCTGTAGCACTCTGAATAGCAAACACATTCAGGAAAATCCTCATTGGGTTTTTGATAGTTCACAAGCAACACAAATAGATTTTTCATTATGTATAGTTCACCCAGCTCATCACTTATTCAATATGTGCCCGATCAAAGCCCGTTGACCTCAATGGGCCTAGGGTCATACCTCATGACAAGACACACTTTGGTGGGCTGACCGTTGCAGCTCCATCTCAAAAAAAGTTTTCTTAATATGCAAACACCATAAAGGAGCCATCCACCTTGCAAAGCTCTCACTTCCATACTCCCTTTCTTACAGAATCAAAGTTTTCTTTTGAATTTGTTATTATAATAAGTTATGGCTGATGCATTCTGTCTTTTTACTTTTCCTCTTTGGCTTCATTCAGCATGAGCCACACAATATCTTTAAGATCTGCAAAGGGGAGTTTTCAGAGCCCTTGCACATAATTTATTCAGGTGGAAAATGAATAATGTTTGTGAACAAAAATAAGATACAGGGCACTACTGATCATCTTGCCCATGCACATTCAACATCTGTAGTTCAAATCACACCAGATTAATTCAGAAACACTCCATGTACCTTCCGTGGATATAAGTAACATGAATGCTCCTCATTCTCACCAGTAAAAGCAGTTGAAAATAATGATGGGGGTGTTTAATTATTGCTGTATGCAGTATATCTGGCCTGTAATATCTTGGTTGTATAATGGGTAGAATGTGAAATTAGTTTTATGTCAGATGAGTTAATTGTTTGGTGAGTCAGCACTCTCAAGGAAAAATGCAAATATTCTGCCATAAACAAGTACAGCAGGGCTTAGAGATATTGCCTGTTTATTCTCATGAGCCAAGTATATTCTTAGTTGTCTTCATTTTGCAGCTTTGCAGCGGGTTTTTTGGAGGGGGAGGGATTGTTTTGGTTTTTTAGAATTGTAATTGGTTCGCAAGTTACATGGAACATTTTGAAGAAGTCCATTCTCCTCTGTTCCTTATAATTTTGGACATATAGTAAGAACATGCCATCTGAAACTAGTTTTTTATTTGTTAACTAATAGGACTGGTACACCTTTATAACATGAGCAACTGCATGAAAACCTGCCAAGATCAGACAAGCAAAAACAACAACATTAAAAGAAAAAGGGATTTCATTCATTTAAGAAATTACTTTATAAATTTGCAGTTTTCTGCAATTTTTTTAGAATAGACTCAAATACATGGGGGGAGGGGGGAGGGTTGGGGGAAAATTTGTGATAACTATATATTTAGTTATTTTATTGATCAAAACACAAAGAGATGGTTATTTTGAGTTTTGGCCATCCTGGGATAATATACACAGTACACAGATAATATACACAGATACATCCCAAAATACTCTTGCCAGCAAGTTAAAGAAGTATGGGCTGGATGAATGGACTATAAGGTGGATAAAAAGATGGCTAGATTGTCGGGCTCAACAGGTAGTGACCAATGGCTCCATGTCTAGTTGGCAGCTGGTATCAAGCGGATTGCCCCAAGGGTCAGTCCTGGGGCCGGTTTTGTTCAACATCTTCATTAATGACCTGGAGGATGGTGTGGATTGCACCCTCAGCAAGTTTGCAGATGACACTAAACTGGGAGGAATGGTAGATACATTGGAGGGTAGGGATAGGATACAGAGGGACCTAGACAAATTAGAGGATTGGGCCAAAAGAAATCTGATGAGCTTCAACAAGGACAAGTGCTGAGTCCTGCACTTAGGATGGAAGAATCCCATGCACCGCTACAGACTAGGGACCGAATGGCTAGGCAGCTGTTTTGCGGAAAAGGACCTAGGGGTGACAGTGGACGAGAAGCTGGATATGAGTCAACAGTGTGCCCCTGTTGCCAAGAAGGCTAACGGCATTTTGGGCTATATAAGTAGGAGCATTGCCAGCAGATCAAGGGAGGTGATTGTTCCCCTCTATTCGACATTGGTGAGGCCTTATCTGGAGTATTGTGTCCAGTTTTGGGCCCCACACTACAAGAAGGATGTGGAAAAATTGGAAAGAGTCCAGCGGAGGGCAACAAAAATTATTAGGGGACTGGAACACATGACTTATGAGGAGAGTCTGAGGGAACTGGGATTGTTTAGTCTGCAGAAGAGAAGAATGAGAGGGGATTTGATAGCTGCTTTCAACTACCTGAAAGGGGATTCCAAAGGGGATGGATCTAGACTGTTCTCAGTGGTAGCAGATGACAGAACAAGGAGTAATGGTCTCAAGTTGCAGTGGGGGAGGTTTAGATTGGATATTAGGAAAAAACTTTTTCACTAAGAGGGTGGTGAAGCACTGGAATGCATTACCTAGGGAGGTGGTGGAATCTCTTTCCTTTGAGGTTTTTAAGGTAAGGCTTGACAAAGCCCTGGCTGGGGTGATTTAGTTGGGATTGGTCCTGCTTTGAGCAGTGGTTGAACTAGATGACCTCCTGAGGTCCCTTCCAACCCTGATATTCTATGATTCTATGATGCACAATAGACAGCTTTTCTCACCAAAAGTGAACATACCAGAAAATATAACAACTGGCATTAACAACACAATCTCTCCAACTTTCCACCTAGGAAAATACGTGAGAGAGAAGAGGAATCCTGTAACATCCACTGCAAGTGAACAGATCCTGCTTTGCCAAGTCAAGGGAAGAAGAAGAGCCCAAAGCCAAATGCCCCTCCCAGGGAACAGCCTACCAAAAGCAACACCCACTGTAACACAGGAACTCCATCTCATACTTAATATGTGGCAGAAATATAAATATTGTTTGATTTTTTTTCTCAAAACACAAATGCAACATGCAGAGTGCAACAGATTTCTTACCTCATTCCCATTTGATGCTAGTTGTTTTGAAAATTCTGCTCCATTGCCCGAGCTCAATTCCTTCAAGCACCTTTGCGCCTTGTCTCTAGGCCTCCTCCACAGCCTGGTCTCAAGTGAATTCCCCCAGCTCCCCCTGGCTATTCTCTGTAGTTAGTAAACATACCACATATATGTCTGGTAATTCTTACTTATGGTGATCTCCAAAGTCTCCTCCTTTCAGTAGACAGTTCATTACTTTCCCCAGGTTTAATTCTAGGCTTTCTTGTATAGGCTTGCTTTTTTTTAATCAAGTTCTCTCAGACCTTTCACTGCCTTCTTCCCCAGAATGCATTGCTGCCCAACCTGCCATTCACAGGGCTCTGCTAAGAAATTCACTTCCCAAGATTCCATTGTTCCATACTGAACCAGGACCAAAGCCCTGCTTGGCTGATAGCATCCCTTAAAGGATCAGTGCCCTATTAGAGAGAGGCATTAAAAATAATAGCTATCATCGTCACATGGCATGGCACACTGCATTTTAATACTTGAAGTCCCCTTGGTTTCTGATTGCTAAATTAGAAGGTTTTATGAGCAACTCTAGTTGCTTATGAAATAGAAGAACCTGCTCTACTAAGAAATGATGCCCTACACTGAGGAAAATGTCAAAATAATCCTAATCTCTTCTTGATTCTTCAGTTCTGAGTTGGCACTGTCAGTGCTGGGCATATCAGAGGACACCCACATGGACATGGAAAGCTCTTGGCTACTCAACTCAATGTTTCATGTTGAAATCAGCTTGAAGAAATTCAGAAAAAGCCAGAACAAGTGGTACTCATCTTTAATACATGCACTGAAATGAGTGAATATGGATGTGGGAGTAGTACAAAAAGAGGAATTAAGGCCATATTTCCCTTGGCTTCTCTACAGGTGCATGGAAGTGGAAGGAAGAAAGGAGTGTCCCCCTTGAAAGGGCCAGGCACAGTTACACTATCCGTGTGCCAGGGATCAGAGGGATGGTTCTTTCTACGGTCTCCAGAACTTCAAAACACCCTAAATGGGGAGGAGTAGAGAGGAGATGGACCTAGAGCACCTGGAGTCAGCAGCATACAAGTGAAATTGCCAAGAACTTTCCAGCCTAGTAAAGGAGAGTCAGATAGGGTAAGACACTTAAGGTATGTCTACACTGCAATTAAAAACCCATGGTTGGCCTGTGCCTGCTGACTTGCCCTCACAGGACTTGGGCTGCAGGGCTGTTTTATTACCATATAGACTTCCAGGCTCAGGCTGGAGCCCAGGCGCTAGGGCCATGTGAGGTGGGAGGGTCCCAGAGCACAGGCTGCAGGCTGAGCCCAGAAGTCTACACTGCAATGAAACAACCCCACAGCCTGAGCCCAAATCAGTTCTCATAGGTGATTTTTAATTGCAGTGTAAATGTGTGCGTAGCCCACGGATTGGCAGCCTTTGGCACGCGGCCCATCAGGGAAATCTGCTGACGTGCCGGGACAGTTTGTTTACCTGCAACGTCCTCAGGTTCGGCCGATCGCAGCTCTGACTAGCCATGGTTTGCCGTTCCAGGTCAATGGGGGCTGCGGGAAGCGGCGGCCAGCACATCCCTCGGCCCGCCCCTCTTCCGACAGCCCCCATTGTCCTGATACAGTGAACCGTGGCCAATGGGAACTGCAATCAGCCGAACCTGTGGACGCTGCAGGTAAACAAAACATCTCGGCCCACCAGAGGATTTCCCTGTCAGGCCGCGTGCCAAAGGTTGTCTATCCCTGGCGTAGCCTTTGCTCCAGCTCTTGACAAGAGCGGCAGAACCTTCAAGCTTTCTACCTCTCTGAATACCAGAGCTGTGGGGGAGATAGGGAGGCAGAGTAAAATGGCTCTATACCTCTCCAGCTCTGGAGCTAGTGGGAGGTTGGGAGGAAGATAATCCAAGTGCTCAGTCTCAGCAGCCATCCAGGAAAGCTTTTGCCAATTTCATTGGCAGAAAGTAAAATTGACAAGCACCTTTCAGGCAGGCAGCCAGGGAGCATAATCAATTTTCTTTTCAGCAAAACTGAAATTTTCCTACAGAAAACTTGGGTTTGGGAAAAGGGAATCGGCCTGCTCTGTTGCCAACTCTGATACTTTTATCACAAGTTTCATTATAGTGTTTTCTCATTAACGCTCCTGCCCCTGGAATCAACTGAAAAGATGAGAATCTCAACTTTCATTAAAAATAAAAGGAGTTTCTAGCCCTCTTGGTTGTGGAAAAAAACTTGAAAATTTGAAACAAATGTATCTGAAAAACTCAGATACCAGAAGCCAAATGAAAAGAATTCCCTCCACAATGATTATATTTTAAGACAATCCTTAATTTTTGAGGCATGACTCATAATATTTTTGAAATCTTAGAGTTGGTAATACTGTAATTAACATGATTAATTGTATTAATTAAAGTAAAATAGTAAGACTTGTAAATTCCTGTTTTGGATTGTATATCCTACAATTTTTCATAGATAATTTCCTCTGAACCTTGAAATAACTCTCTATGAGCTGAGAAAAGCTGCTACATAAGCCTTGTTTGAAAAAAGTCATTCTTTTATGTTTTAAGAAAAATAGTCAACTGTGTATCCTGGAGGGAGCGATGGGAAGGGTGAAAGGGTTCTGTTTTTTCAATGGTTTTTTGTAACACTCATTATAAATAAATACGTTGGGCCTGTATTTAGAAATATCTTTCTCTCTCCCCAGCCACCTTTCTCCAAATGTGGGGACCAACTATATGAGGTAATGAGCATCTCCTGAGGAACGTTGAAATTATTCAACTCCAACTGGAGGTTCTGATCCTATGTGGTGCTAAGAACCCACAATTATCAACAGAACTAGGGAGTGCTCAGAGTCAGAACCTTTCAGAAATAGGCTCTTTGTAGGTATCAAAACACTCCACTGTTCCTCCAAGTTTTGAAATATTTTCATTATCTGTATGTTGAAGTCCTTTAAAAAAAGGAGAGTCAAAAGAAAAATAATCAGCATTGGCTCTTGATAAACATGGTATTGGATAAATTTCCTATTCATTCTAGTTAGATTCTAAACTGATTGTAATTTTTCAGATATTTGAGCTGTGAAGATCTGAATTGGATTTAAATAAATAAAGGGAGAATTGATATTGCCTGTTTGAGGAAATGAGAACAAACTACCATTGCCCCATAAAGAGTTGAGGCAAGGTTGAATGGAGTGAAGTCAAATACACTGATACAACTCTGCTGGATGTTCTAAACTAACAAACCAAGGAATGTGATTGGTTGAGAGAAAAAGATGCTGCACATGTAAACAACGCTAAGTTCCCATCTGAATATGGCTGAAGAGATAGAACAAAAAGAGCTACTGGGATCCTTGGATGCATAAACTGTGGAATCTCAAGTAGGTATAGAAAGGATACTTTACCTCTGTATTTGGCATGGGTCTGACCACTACTGAAATGCTGTGTCCAGTTTTGGTGTCCACAGTTCAAGAAGGATGTTGATAAATTGGAGAGGGTTCAGAGAAGAGCAATAACAATGATTAAAGGATTGGAAAACATGTCTTATTGTGATAGACTCAAGGAGATCGGAAGGTTAAGGGGTGGCTTGATTACAGTCAGTTAGTATCCACATGGGGAACACATATTTAATAATGGGCTTTTCAATCTAGCAGAGAAAGATATAACACAATCCAATGGCGGTAAATTTTTAAATGTGAATGTAATTAACCATTGGAACAACTTACGAAGCATCATGGTGGATTGTCCATCATGGACAACTTTTAAATCAAGATTGGTTGTTATTCTCAAAGTTATGCTCGAGGAATTATTTGGGGAAAGGTCTATGGCCTGTGTCATACAGGTCAATCTAGATGATCACAATGGTACTTTCTGGCCTTGGAATCTATGAATCTCTGAACACATTGTGTGCTGCAGTTTTTGTAGCAAAGTGAGGCTGGGATTTGGCATGTTAGGCAAATCACAGTATATTTGGGTTCCATAGCAAGAAAAGAAAGTTTGAAGAAATTCTGGGAGAAAGGCAGAGGGAAACTTTGAGCTCAAGCCTGCCAGTTTTTCAAGGAAATGTTCCAAATTATTCTGTGTAAGGCACGTTGGGAAGTCGAGATATTGGGACAAATATCACACAAGTCTGGAGTGATTGATTTGATGTGACTGAATGATGAAGAGGCTACATAAGTGAGAGACTGCCTTGGCAGCATAATTTAAGAATGACAAAGATCTAACTATTCTTAGAATGAGAGAAGACAACAGCATAAAGCAAGGAATACTGGACCCCATCCCAGAATTGCTTTGAGAAAGACTTTGAATAATACTGTCAGCAGCCACTCAGAGATAGAGGAGAGACAGATTTTTTCGGATTCTGAGGCTCAGGGAACCGCAGAGACAAGTATAGTTCTGATCTTTTAACTGGTGCACCTACAACACAAATTTCAGACTCCATGTGCCAACTGATCCATAATTGTCATCTGAAGAATCATCAGAGGACTTTGCAAGTCTAAATAATTGTTTAAGTGGTAAGTCACTGCTCCCACGCTGCTTGAAATTGCCTTAAGCGCCATACCTTGCAACAGATTGCAGCAAAGAGAAGTGAAAGAACTAAAAGTCCTGATTGCTAATAATCCTAGAAAAGAATCTTGCTTACATTAAGTTTTCAGGCTAGCAGAAACTAGTTAAAGTCAGTACTGATTATTTTGGATGGACACTGACTGACTGAGAATTTGATTGTTTGGCAAAAGCAAGGGAGTTATCAAGTGAAATTAATCAGGAAAAGAGATATTAATGTTTACAGTTAAGTATTGCGTTGACCATTTCTGCCATAATCTGAGTTAGTTAAATAAAACCCAGCAAGAGGGAGACAATTAACTTTATTTTTTTTGAATTCTGGAATTAGATGAAGATAATACTTGTAAACAAAATGTACTAATCCTGTGAAAATCAAAAAACGGTATAATTTCAACTTCTTTTATTGAGAAAGAGCGCTTTTAAATGGTGTTTTTGTTATATAATAATTGCATGTTTTGTTTAAAGAATTGAATATACTGGTAAATTGAGTGATCATAGTAGAAAACAGTGTAAATTGCCACAGTTTTTGTTTTGGACAATAAAATATGATAAATCTTAACAATCATTGAAACGGTGTGTGAATTGATCCTTTCTGAAGACTAATTTTTAAAGTTCAAAAAGGGGATACCCTGAAGCTCTGAATCATTTGTTGTTGTTGTTCTTGGCTGGGGATTGTGGGGGAGGAGGAAGGGAAAGCAAAGGGACAGAGCTTCTATCCTGGTCCACAATTCAAGCTTAAGAATTCTCTTTGGACTAGATAATGATATTTTCACTCACATTGAATATTACCTTATTTGGCAAGTAGTCTCATTGGACTCATTGGTAACACCAGGTAAGGTACTACTCAAATTGACCAAAGGTACCAGAATCTCACCCTTGATAACTGTAGCAACTTTGACGTATCAGTGTTGCCATTTTGGTGATTTTATCATAAGACTTGTAATATTTGTGGTATTTTTATTAAAGCCCCAGTTCCTGGAGTCATGTGATTATATGAGAAGCTCAGCTTCTTTTTTTAAAGTAAGATTCTAGCCTTTACATTTGAGGTGAAGAGTTTGAAAACATGAACCCTAAAGACTAAAACACCAGAAGGCAAATAAAATAAATCCAAATATTATTTTAATACCTCATGATTTGTAAGCTTGTGAATAACAATATTATAAGGTTATATTATAAGGTTGGTAATAGTACTGTTGGCAATAGTACTGTTAAATTACCCGGTGCTGCTACTAGCAACCATTTTCCCAGCTGTCATAGAAGAATACATAAGAACAGCTGGACTTCATTTTCTAGATCAATAGAAAAGAGCAGAGATAGATTTAGAGAAACAGAAGTCAACACTTCATGAAGGAAACACAAAGTAAAGTAAAAAAAATGAATTTTCATCATACCACCTGAGGAATTACATGCAATTTCTGTCACTGGTAACAAGGTTTGTGCATGTAACTCCCTGCATGCTGAGATGAAGATTTACAACTAATGTCTGATTTGATTTCCTTATCAGGCAGTTAGTGTATTATTCAAAAATTGACTGCAGGGTCAGTCTCTTATTGGTTTACATAATTAAGTTACCTACTTTCAGTACTAAGTTAACAGTGTTTTTTAATCATTAAAGTATATGGGCCCCATCCTACAAATGCCAGTTCATGTTACTTTACTCAAAAGAGTAGTCCCATAAACTTCAATTGGACTACTCTGCTGAATAACCTACTCACCTGCATCAGTGTTTGCAGTACAATTCCTACACACTGTAATGACACCCTAACTGTCAGTCCTGACAGAACATAAGTTAATAATGTGACTGTAAGGGTGGAAGAGACTTCCTTTTTACCATGTAGATTTAGGTTATTTTATTTACAACTGGCTATTTTCACTTCCAATATTTTATGAGATACAATTTGATCTGAGATTATTGTAAGATTCTCATCCTGTTTCCCCTTACCCAATAAATAGTTAATTCTAAATTCTTGGCCAGAAATATGACTTTTTTGCAAGGGCAAATGAATAAATACATATGATTTATTACCAAGCTTCTTAATGTTTGGTTCTGATTCTCCACCAGACCTCGTGTTGCCTTTCTTGTGGCTCTTTCTTTCTGCTTCTTCTTCTAGTAAAGAAGGTTAGAGATATATTTTGAGCTCAATCCTATTGCAGTTGAAGCTAATGGAAACTTGCAATGCTTTCCATAAGGCATGATGAAACCGTTAGGCATTGTAACATATAGAAAGGGGATTTTTCAAAAGCACTCAGCACTAGTCTAGCTCTGTTCCTGCTAAACTAATTAGTAGAGTTCCCAATGACATCAACGGCATAAAGGTAGGATAATACCAAGTTCTGAAAAATATTATTATTTATTATTTGTACAGGAGTTCTAGTCATGGACCAGGACCCCATTGTGTTAGGCACTACACAAACAGAACAGAAAGATGGTCCTCAACCTGGTATGTCTATGTCCAAGTTTTTCTTATGGAGCTTCTCTCCTTATGATGCCAAAGAAATGTCAAAGCAAATAACTTGCTAGGATACTGGGGTTTCATAGAAAAGAAATGGATGTACACATCATGTTACTCTTGCTTTCCTTGGAGCTTTCTCCCTTTTGAATAACACTTCTTTCATTATCTAGACTACAGACATTCTTTGGGGGCCCAAGAGTCTCTGACTCAGCCTTTAAAGGTTGACTCTGCCATAGCTATAAGAGTACTATAAAGGTGTAGTGAATAGAGCTAGATGAATAAAGTAAAATTGTTCTGCAAATATCCATATGAAAGTGCTAGTGAATTCAAAATAGCCACATTTATACCTCTTCTATGATACTTTCCAATGAAATATTCAAGGAAAAGAGTTGAACAGGCAAAACAGAATTTCAAAGATGAACAAGTATTTGAAGAAAACAAAATGTAAACATGCTCCATAAAACCAACATCACATGATTTATCTGATCAATCACAGTTCATCAGTATATCTCAAATTTCAAATACATATGGTGAGCCTATAGAGAAAATAATAGTTTAAAAGATATAACAACTATGTTAGAAGAAATTGTGATCTATTTATGGATATTTTGAAGAAAAGAGAATAGGAAACTAAAGTTACTAAATTAATTAAATTAATTGCAAATTATTTTCTCAAATGCAATGCTGAATACCGTGCTTGCAGTTAATTTCATCCTTCCTACTGATTACTTTTCTGTAGGTTGCTACTAAAACAAAGTTTAGCCATAACATTTCCTTAGATTGCAACTTTTGTTGGGTTCTTTAAAGACATGCTTTATTTTCATCTTAAAAAGCTAAGGCATGTACCACTGAAAAACTTCTTTGAGGCAACAGGCCTCAGAAAGAGAAGGACAAAGAACAGAAATCAGGGAAACTCTGTTTATTAAAAAAGTAGGGGCAAAGAGTCAAACTACAATGTACATTTAAGAAGTGCTGATTAAAAAAAAGTAAAAACTATTCAGGTTTTCCTTTCAAATCTGTCTTTTTCTTTTCTTTTCTTTTTTCCATTTCAAATTCCAATCTTTAGGGAGAAGCTCCACTAGATGAGACAAGGACAGAAGGAATTTTTGATGAGAAGTTAGGAGCATGCCTTAAAGGTATGCCTAGAAAACTGTGTATTTGAACTGGCAATGAGTAAATGATTGACAGTCTGCATAAGTACTTTGAAAGCCAAGGCTTTGACCGGTCATTCTTTAGAACCCCTATGCAGTGAGCTGTAGCTCACGAAAGCTTATGCTCAAATAAATTTGTTAGTCTCTAAGGTGCCACAAGTCCTCCTTTTCTTTTTGCGAATACAGACTAACACAGCTGCTACTCTGAAACCTGTCATTATAGTAAGTGACATCCATACCTAGCTCACGTACCACTGAGATGCCAATTTTTTTTCTCTAAAAACCTTAGCTATGGTGATTTTTAATATGAAACATGCTGCAAAAGAAACTGATATTGTTGGTGGTGGTGGCAAGTGTGGGACGATGAACATTGTATGCAAAATTTTGAAGTAAAACAAAGTTATTAATACTGCAAAAATATATCAAATGTTACAGGTAACATAAGAAAGTATATGGGGGAAACTATAGACAAGATAACACAACAAAGAGAATGAATGTAAATATTCCATATATAATGAGAGAGACATACATGCATGGACATGGACATACATTGAATTTGAAATAAGCCATTGAAATTAATGCCTCATTATTATACCAATAATACTAATAATTATAATAGTTTGGAATGTTTAATGGACAGTGCACAAGACACATGCAAATAAAATGTAAGATATGTCCTTTTCCTTCCCCGTACAAAACAATATGCACTTCATAGATACCCATTTTTTTTATCTCCTTTACTTGGGTGTTCACCACCATAGAGAAATATATGGATGGGTGTTTTGTTTACAGTGGGACTGGACACCTTATTTTAAAACAAAAACCTTCAGACTAATAATGTGGCTTTGAGCCAATGCTTTAATGGAGCCAACACATTTAGAGGAAGAGGCCCACTGGTTTATAGAGACAGTCTTGTTCTTTCTCTGTCCCAATTAATATTTAATTAAAGTGGAACAGCTTCAACAAGAGAGATGGAGAAAGACTCCCATCAGAACATCCTATTGCCCAGTGGTTAGGGAACTCACCTTCAAGGTGGGAAACCCTTATTCAGTGCTTTCTCCTCATAAGGTAGAGGTGGGAATTGACATGGGGGTCGCCCACATTCTGGGGGAGTACCCTAACCACTGCGCTAGGTTAGGTCCTTCTCCTTCTTCTGCCACCCCAGCTATTTTGTGTGGAATTATGCAACTTCTGAGCACACCCACTAGAACAGGCCCCGGGGAAAAATAGGTGGAGACATCTATCGTCCCCTGCTTTGACGACAGACAGGGGATTAGGCATGAGATATGCATCCAGATGCCCAGAGTGAGGCAGCTGTGCACATACTCAGAGGCAGAAACTTAGGCACCGAGGAAACTCTTACAGCAAACACTTAGGCACCGAGTTAGCTTAGTCACCTACAGGTTGAGGCATCAGCCAAGCAAGGTTTTTGTGGATCAGAGTGGTGCCTAAAATTGGGGTTTAGGCAGTGATGAGCTGCCAAAATCTTAACAACCGGTTCCCTCCTCACCCCACGAGGGAGTTGTACCCCCCCCAGGACCCCTGCCCCATCCTCCCCCCTCCCCTGACTGCCCCCAGAACTGTGCAGGAGGGTCTCGTGGGACACCGTAGTGGGTGCCCACTCCGCCCCACCCCTAAGAGCCAGAGGGACCTGCCGGGGGACGAGGTGGGGAGTCCCGGCAGTGCTTACCTGGGGTGGCTCCCAGGAAGCATCCAGCAGGTCCCTCTGGCTCCTAAGGGTGGGGTAGTGAAGCGAGGGGGGGAACAGCCACTCCCCTCACTGATCACATCAAAAGTGGCGCCTTAGGCCTGATGGCTGATGGAAATGTCTAGAAATGGATGGAAATTACCACATCTGAGGTGGAAGAAAGACTTAACAAGCTTAATGAGCTCAAATGGTGGAAAGGATATTTTCAGAATACTGAAATATCCAGAATACAAGATATTCTGAAAAATCCAGAATACTGAAATAACTGGTATATGAGATTGCTGGTGCGGTTGCAAGAATTTTTAATAAATCTGGGCTAGTACCATATGACTGGAAAATAGCTAACATTGTACTGCTATTTAAGAAAGGGGAAAAAAATGACCCAGGCAATTACAGACCTTAAAGTTTGACCTCAGTAGTACACAAGGCTTTAGAACAAGTTTTGAAGGAAAGAATAATTAAATTCATGGAGGTAAATGGTAAAGGGGGGAGGGTAATGCAACATGGGTTTAACAAAGGTAAATTATGCCAGACTAAGATGATTTCCTTCTATTGGGAAATAATTGTGTTTTTTTTAGTTAAGGGGAGTGCAGTAGATTGAATACACTTAGACTTCAGCAAAGCATTTGATGTAGTATACCCTAGGAAATCATTAGTTAAATTAGGGAAGATGAGGATCAGTACAAGAACTATAAGGTGGATAAGGAACTGGCTAAAGACAAGAAGAAGGCAACAGGTTGTGCTGAAAAGTGTGAATTATCAGACTGGAGGGAGGATACTAGAGGAGTTCCCCAAGGATCAGCCTTAGGCCCACTCTTATCCAAGAGTTTAATTAATGGCGTTGGAGTGTGCTAGTGAAATTTGCTGATGATACAAAGTAGGGTGGCATTGTCAATACAGAGGAGGATCAGAATATTGTACAGGAAGATCTGGATGACCTTGAAGACTGGAGTGACAGAAATGGGATAAAGTTCAATAGCACAAAGAGCAAGATCATGCACTAGTGTCTGAAAATAAGAATTTCAGCTACAATCTAGCAGCTCTGCAGCTCAAAGCAACAGAGGAAGAGAGAGCCCTGGGTGTATGAGTCAATCACACGATGACTATGAGACACCAGTGCTGTAGCTGTGAAAAAGGCAAATGCAATCCTAGGATGTATCAGGCAAAGCATTTCCAGTAGAGAGAGAGAGAAAAGTATTAATGCCATTGTACAAGGCACTTGTAAAACTTCATTTGCAATACTGTGTACAATTCAGGTCACCCATGTTAAAGAAACAAGTTCAACATGAACTTAAACTGGAATAGGTGCAGATGAGAGCCACTAGGATGATCAGGAATATGGAGGACCAATCATAGGAGAGGTGACTGGAAGAGCTTGGCTTGTTTAGTTTAATAAAAAGAGGGCTGAGAGGGGTCATGATTAAATACCAGGATGGGTGGAGAGCTATTTAAGCTAAAGAACAATGTTGGCACAAGAAGAAATGGACATAAACTGGCCATGTGTACATTCAGGATGGAAATTTGAAGAGCCATCAGAGAGGTGAGGTTCTGGAACAGCCTCCCAACAAGAGATGTCGGGGCAAACAACTTTAAATAGTTTTAAGAGAGACCTGAACAAATTTATGAGCTCAGTTATATAATGGGGTTGTTTGTGATGGTAGATGACAGAACTCAGCAGCTCAGGCTCACTTTCAATGTATGTTTTATGCTTAAAAGCTTGTGCTTCAGGGTTTTAGCCAGCCATCTGCAGTTGTCAGGAAGTGATTTATTCTCTCCCATCAAGGTTTTACGGAGTTTGGGGGGGGAGGGGTTACTGCCTCCAGGGGTGGTCACAGCTGGAGATGGAACATTAGATGGGGTGGGCCAGGGCTCTGAGGTAGCACCAATCATTTTCTGTCTCGGGGGTTGGCTGGGCAGTTCTTGCTCACATGCTAATTGATCACTTGTGAGGTTAGGAAGAAATTTTTCCCCAAGCATTATTGGCAGTAACCTTGCAGGGGTTTGTCTTCTTTTGCAGCATATGGGTGCGGGTCACTTGCCAGGATTATCTGGGTATATCTCACTTAATCATCACTCACCTCAGGCTCTGGAGCATCTTGGTCCCTCCTGTTCTCTGCCTGTGATACTTAATAATCTAGTTTCCCCTGGGCTGTACTACTTTGGTCTAGCATCAGTTGTTGGGTTTAGTGTGCTGGTGCTGGGTGGTGTTGGTGGCTTGTGATATACAGGAGGTAAGACTAAATAATTTGGTGGTCCCTTCTGGCTTTAAATGCTATGACTCTATGCATTCAGAAGACAGTTTTTGAAATGTGTCAAGTGAATTCTTTACTTTCTGTATGTATGCCCCACATTCACTATATCCATAGACTTAAAAACGAGAACTTCATGTCAGTAGGTTTCTGCAGACTGCAGCAATGCTATTTCTAGTCCTACATATTTATAGCTGAGGCTCTTTTTATATAGCAGCACTAATTCCTCACTCAGTGACTGCAAATAACTAACTAGACTTGAAAGCTAACCTGTGTATTTATATAAACTGAGAAAGCCAACTGCTTGCAGTCTGACAAATCATACGGGGAAGTGTGGCAATTTTCTTAAGATGTAATGCAAAGCTATCAGTCAAATTGGAAATTGCAATGGTTGCTGAAGTTCCATCGTATAAGAAAGAAAGAAAGAAATAGGACACATTCTTGGTCCATTCAAACAACTGTTCTCCATACCTTACAAGGAAACAGGTTTATTGGTCTGGGAGATTCAAAAGAGGTTTTGTATTAAATAATGTAATCAGGTTCTGTCTGTGTGTGTGTGTAGACAGACACACAGAAAGAGAAATAGACAGAACTCTAGAAAATGTCTCTCTACATATTGTTGTCTACATTTTTTAACCAGGTAGATTTATAATAAGAGAGACCAGGAATTGTTGCAATTGTGAGGGATATATACAGTAAATACAACTGTTAAGAATGTAGTTCAAGGAAATCTATGTGCTCAGGCCAAATCTTGGTCCCAATAACAACCATGGTCTTCAGTGAGACAATTATTTGTTCCTTAACATGTACGTTCACGCAGATCAACACACAGGACATCCAGTTAACTGTTTTGAGAAGAAACTGTTCAGAAAGAAAATTGTGAACCAAAGTTCATAGGAATGGGAAGTATTAGTACCTCACCTTTACATTCAAAAAGATTTGGGGATTACAAATTTTGAATCCAGCAAAACAAAGAAAAGTTCTTTAGTACCAAAAGGAGATTGTTTCCAATTTCCACTTGACCTGAAGAATAAGTGTCATGACAATCTCTGTCCTGCAGGAAACACTATACATGGGAGACTGCTTGGATAAAATTGTGATTTCTCCCACTTCAATATTTGGAAGAATATTCTTTTATTAAATTAGACCTAAATTAAGATTAAATCTGTGCATATGCCTATATATGCTTTTGAATTTAAAGAAGAACTATCATCTTTTTATTAGATAGATAGATAGATAGATAGATAGATAGATAGATAGATAGATAGATAGAGTCAGTGTGTGTGTATTAACCTGATAGATTCCCTTCAAATATATCTATATATCTACACAATTTCCTGCTCATATTATGAAAAACACCTTGATTCCTATCAAAGAATCATTGAAATGTAGAGTTGAAGGGACTTCAAGAGGTTATCCAGTCCTGCTCTCTGTGCTAAGGCAGGACCAAGCATACCCAGACAGGTATTTCTCTAACCTGTTCTTCAAAACCTCCAATAATTAGGATCCACAATCTCCATTGAAACCCTATTCCCGTGTTTAACTGTCCTTATAATTAGAAAGTTTTTTTTCCTAATATCCAACCTAAATCTCCCTTGCTGCAGATTAAACCCATTATTTCTTGTCCTACTTCCAATGGACATAGAAAACAACTGATCATCATCCTCAAAAGTATGCCTTTTAATACATCTAAATGTAAATATATACTAGGGCTGTCGATTACTCGCAGTTAACTCAGGTGATTAACTCAAAAAATTAATTGTGATTAAAAAAATTAATCATGATTCATCACAGTTTTAATAGCACTGTTAAACAATAGAATACCAACTGAAATGTATTAAATATTTTGAATGTTTTTCTACATTTTCAAATATATTGATTTCAATTACAACACAGAATACAAAGTGTACAGCGCTCATTTTATATTATTATTTTTATAACAAATATTTGCACTGTAAAAATGATAAACAAAAATAGTATTTTTCAATTCACCTCATACAAGTACTGCAGTCCAATCTCTTTATCATGAAAGTCCAACTTACAAATGTACATATTTTTGTTACATAACTGCACTCAAAAAACAAAACAATGTAAAACTTTAGAGCCTACAAGTCCACTCAGTCCTACTTCTTGTTCAGCCAATCACTAAGACAAACGAGTTTGTTTACATTTACAAGAGATTATGCTGCACGCTTCTTATTTACAATGTCACCTGAAAGTGAGAACAGGTGTTTGCATGGCACTGTTGTAGCTGGCATTGCAAAGTATTTATGTGCGAGGTATGCTAAACATTTGTATGCCCCTTCATGCTTCCAGAGGACATGCTTCCATGTTGTTGACACTTGTTAAAAAAATGATCCTTTAATTAAATTTGTGACACTAACTCATTGGGGGAGAATTATATGTCTCCTGCTATGTTTTACTTGCATTCTGCCATATATTTTGTGTTATGGTAGTCTTGGATGATGACCCACCACATGTTGTTCAATTTAAGAACACTTTCACTGCAGTATTTGACAAAACACAAAGAAGGTACCAATGTGAAATTTCAAAAGATAGATGCAGCGCCAAGATTTAAGAATCTGAAGTGAGCAGAAAACATCTGAATCTGAAGTGAAAACATCAAACATCAAGTGAGTAGAAAACATCTAAAAATATTTAAATTAATGGTATTTATTTATTTAAGTTAATAAATGGTATTTATTGTTAACAGTGCAATTAATTGCGTGATTAATGGCAATTAATTTTTTAATCATTTGACAGCCTTAATATATATATACACACACACACACGTACAGGAACACATAACTTTGGTCATATTTACAAGATGGGACTCTATTCTGGGAAGCAGTGTCTCTGAAAAAGATTTAAGTGGAAGGTTTGTGGTGAATAAACAGATGAACATGAGCTCCCAAGTGCAACACTGTGGTCAAGAGACCTAATGTGATACTTAGATACACAAACTGGGGACTCTTGAGTTGGAGCAAGTAGGTTATTTTACCTCTGTATTTGGCATGGGTATGACCACTGCTGGAATGCTGTGTCCAGTTCTGGCCATAATTCAAGAAGGATGTTGACAAATTGGAATGGGTTCAGAGAAGAGGATTGCCTTATAGTGGAGGTTCAAGGAACTCAATCTATTTAGCTTAACAAATACAAGACTGAGGGTGACCTGATTACATATACTTACATAGGAAAAGTATATTTGATAATGGGTTCTTCAGTCTAACACATAAAGGTATAACAAGATCCAATGGCTGGAAGTTGAAGATAGATAATTTAGACCTGGAAATAAGGTGTACATTTTTATCATTGAGAGTAATTAATCACTAGAACAACTTATCAAGGGTCATGATGGATTCTCCATCACTGGCAAATTTTAAAATCAAGACTGGATGTTTTTCTAAAAGATCTGCTCCAAGAATTATTTTTGGGAAGTTCTATGCCCTGTGTAATACAGGAGGTCAGACTAGATGATCCTTCTGGCCTTGTAATCAATGAATCTACGAATAACAGCCCTTAATATATTTGAACACTGTCGTCAGATCCCCTCTTAGTCCTCTTTTCTCAAGACCAAACAAGCCCAGGTTTTTCTTAACCTTTCCGTCATTGGACAGACTTTCTAAACATTTTATAATTTTTGTTGCTATCCTCTAGACTCTCTCCAATTTGTCCATATCTTTCTTAAAGTGTGATACCCAGAATTGGAAATAGAACTCCAGCTGAAATCTCCACAGTGCCAAATAGAGCAGCACAATTATCTTCCATGTCATACATACAACAGTCCTGTTAATACACTGCAGAATTACATTAGCCATTTTCGCAACTGCATCACTCATATTCAATTTGTGATCACTATAACACCCACAAGATAGATTACATCCAGTCTAGCCAGCACGTTGTAAATGGACTATTCAAGTTGTTGGCTCATCAGCTAACACAATGGGCCACAGAAGAAGCTTATCACCACCGGATGGACTTTCCTGTGGACATTTTAGCCAGAATATGGGTAATGGTCGCTGCTATGATTCATCAAAGTATGCAAAGTACTTCACTTAGGAAGGAACAGTCAGTTGCACACATGCAAAACGGGAAATGACTGCCTAGGAAGGAGTACTGCGGAAATTGATCTGGGGGTCATAGTGGACCATAAGCTTAATATGAGTCAACAGTGTAACACAGTTGCAAAAAAAGCAAAACATCACTCTGGGATGTATTAGCAGTAGTGTTGCAAGCAACACATGCAAAGTAATTTTACCGCTTTATTTGGCGCTGATTAGGCCTCAACTGGAGTATTGTGTCCAGTTCTGGGCTCCACATTTCAGGAAAGTTGTGGACAAATTGGAGAAACACCAGAGAAGAGCAACAAAAATGATTAAAGGCCTAGAAAACATGACCTATGAGGGAAGATTGAAAAAATGGGTTTTGTTTAGCCTGGAAAAGAAAAGGACTGGGAGGGGATATGATAACAGTTTTCAAGTACGTAAAAGGTTGTTACAAGGAGGAGGGAGAAAAATTGTTCTTCTTAACCTCCCAGGATAGGACAAGAAGCAATGGGCTTAAATTGCAGCATAGGAGGTTTTAGGTTGGATATTAGGAAAAGCTTCCTAACTGTCAGAGTGGTTAAGCACTGGAATAAATTGCCTAGGGTGGTTGTGGAATCTCCATCACTGGAGATTTTTAAGAGCAGGTTAGACAAACACCTGTCAGGAATGGTCTAGATAATACTTAGTCCTGACATGAGTGTGGGCGACTGGACTAGATGATCCCTTGAGGTCCCTTCCAGTCCTGTGATTCTGTGATTGTATGAAAGTATGCACGGGCATGTGACCAGCTTATGGGACACTAAACTCCATCTTGTGCCTGCACTTTTCCGCTAACTGTGCTGGGGGCTTTGTTTAGGACAATGAACTTCCCTCCACATGGCAGAAGCTATTAAAGGCCCTGGAAATATTTACACTTTTCCCCTTTCTTGGTCTGATCTCTGGACTATGGACTTATATTAATTGGGAGTATTCTAACCAAGGGGCTGAAGACTTTCAATCTTTTGGAAGCAACCATTGAATTAACAAGCTGGCAGTTTATTTCATCATTGCTTCAAGCCTGATACAAAAACTTTGCGATAAGTGTATGTATGTGATTCCTTTGACTATTTTAACTCTCTCCTCTTTCTTTTCTCTTACAAATAAACCTTTAGATATTAGATACTAAAGGATTGGCAACAGCATGATTATTGGGTAATATCTGAGTTATATATTGACCTGGCTATGTGGCTGGTCCTTTGGGATCAGAAGAACCCTTTGTTTAATTAATTTGTTTTTAAATAACCACTCATCTTTAAGTCTAGTGTCCAGGTGGTGAAACAAGGACTGGAATACCTAAGGAGACAGCATTTCTGACTTCCTGTCAGTGTGGTGAGACTTTATTCATAGTTTGCTATATCTTATGGAAGAATATAAATGTATAGCTAATTTAACCTGAAGGAGACAACTGGTTTATAAACAGTATGTAACTATCAAATTCTAACTGAATATTTTATCTATTGTTGCCTGATTAATCTGATTATCACTCAGTTTAACAATCACAAAAGTATTTATATATTTAATTGACAAACACAACCAACTCCAGTAAAGATGGTTGTATCTTTCATTGAGATAAAATAAATACTTTTCCTTGGGAACTGAAGTAATAAAAGTACAGCACATTTTCCAGTCAAATCATTTAAGGCTTTTCTTGGATCCCACAAGTCTCTGTAACTTTATCAAAGAGCAGAAGAGGAGGAAAAACTCACTGAGGAAAAGAAAAATTATTGCTCACCGGGTTAGTAATTATAAAAGAAAGAAAGAAAACGAGAGTTGCTTAGATCTCTGGGGAAAGGATTTTAATGACATCCCCCCAAAATACCGTAACCAGAGGAATTTCATTACAATATATTTGAAGGTTTTTTTCTAGGGATGTTAGGGTCAGAAAAATGGGAGGTTTGGGACACTGTTCTGTGCTGGTGAAGAAACAGCCTGAACTCCGATAAGACCCAAACCCAGAGGTATCGCTAAATCTAATGAGCCAACGTACACCAGATTGGTCTAATCATTTGTAAGGAAGGAATATGATGGAGAGGGGAGTATCAGAACAGCTTCTGGCCCAGATTTGTTAAGGTCCTAAAGCATGTACTTACTTTTACTCACATGAATAGCCTCAGTGAAATCAATGGCACTGCTCACATGCTTCCAGCTAGGCACCTTGCTGAATCAGGACCTGTGTGATTAAAATTCTAGACCATATAAGAGGTGACACAGCTCTTAGTAAATATGAAATCCCCTCCTATATATATGTAGGAGGGGATTTTATATATCATAGAGAGATTATGAGATATATATCATAGAGAGATTAATAAAATATTTTTGTGTATAAACCAAAGTGTTTTGTATCTACAAATCTAGTGCTCTGTACATATCAAACTGAAAAATTCTTTGGACTGAGGTTGGATCATAGTGGGTGACCAAATAATGGAATGTGTATAATCTTATATTCTAACCCTTGTAACCTGTGGAGAATTGTGTCCCCATGCTCCTGGTGACTAATAAAGGATGACTGTTACCACAGATGTGTGTTGTGATGAACAAGATGATGTGATACATTATGATCCAGAGATGTTCTGTAATTGGTAAGGGATATTTATTATTGCAGATGTTTTGTTTGATTTATGAAATAATGACACATTGAAAGATGTTTTTAACTCATTAGGAATTGTTTATCGCCACAAATGTTCTTAGTAATAAGGATTGGATTAGAAATTCCTTCAGTTTATCAACCATGTAAACTGAGATACCATAAAAGATGTTCCATTAGATACCATTGAGATACCAGAAAATATAGTGGGATAAATTGTGGGAAAGTAGTTTCTCTTCTACAAAAGAATTTCTTTTCCCTACACCCTATGAAAGGGAAGAGTTTTGGGGAGTTAACTTGGAAGTGCATAAGCTGCTATTGTTTCAAAGGGTTTGATAAAGTGTGCTTTACTTTCTGTATTGAACTGTATTCATCTTTGACTAATAGTCTCTGCTTTCATAATTCCAACAGAGCTGATTATCTGATATCTCATGTTATTAATATTACTGTTATTAAATTCACTGTGTGCAGTGTTGTTGTAGCCATGTCAGTCCCTGGATATTAGCGAGACAAGGTGGGTGAGGTAATATATTTGGTTGGATCAAGTCCTACTGGTGAGAGGGACAAGCTTTTGACATTATTTAGATGCTTGCTGCTTTATGATAACATTGGTTATGACACTGAATCATTATAGATATATTGATATAGTAATATCATGAGATGGCCTGATAAACACTACAGAACTACTATTAATACCTTTGGATTCTGTGCAAGGAGCATTTTGATTAGCTGGGAATTAAAGCAAACCCCACAGAGTACAGGATCTTGTAGAAATTCAGACTGACATAAGCAATCTTAAGATAAAGAAAATGAAAGAACCTGATTCAAGTTCAAAAAACAAACAAGCATATACATACATAAACACAAACATGCATGCAATCATGCACAACAGACTTTGTGGAAGGAAGATGGAGGAGGAAAAACAGGAGGCCACAGTTCAGTGAAGATTCTTAATTGATTAGAATGCCCACAGCAGTAAGAGACAACGGGAAGAATCAATTAAAGATTAGAGATGAGTTATGGCAAGCAGAAAACTCTTAAATAATCAAGCACAGAAGAAGAACAAAAATGAAATGATAAAAGAACCAAGGAACTGACATGTAGCAAAGTTTTCTGTGCCCTTCACATTAAATTGTTCTCTTTGCCACTTGATTCCATTTCTTGAGTTTACAACTTTTCTTCTCTGTGATAATTAAAAATATCCCATTAAAATCACTTCTGTGTTTATATCATTGTCACATTCAAAGATATTTAAGAAGGGGCATGTTGCTTTCCCTAGCTCAGTCCTCTGGTCATGAGAGTAGGAAAAACTTTCCTGTGAAATATAGTTTTAAAAAATTTACATAATAAGATTCCGTATCACCCTCTTACACAGAAGCCATAAATTGCTGCAAGCTTGCTATACGTTATCCTAATATAGTTATATACTAACCACTGACATTTTAACTAGAAGTAACTCATAGCAAGCTTAATAAACCCTTATGACTCTCACAAGGGATTGGCAGGTATTTTTAACTCAGGGAGGGACTCAGAGAAGATGGTAAGCAAGCTGTTTAGTGACACTATACACTCACTGTAATTTCATTATGTTGTAAAAGCCTTCTTATAACTTTTGAAATATTGTTTTATAGAAGATTGGCTGGCTACATAAATTGAGATAAGTGGGATTTCATTTCACTGGAAGTAAAATACAATATACACAAGAACATATATGTTTAGTATTTACATAGTCTGTGTTGCTATAGTAAGCAAAACACTTTAGCTTGAGATATTTAGAGATCTGCCCTACGTGCAGTGAGACTATCAGGTTAGTCTCACTGCATGTATGCCATAAAGCATTTAAAATGCCAGAGTGAAACTATAAGATGCTTCCACTCACTATCCTAATACCAGTAATTTACATTTAAATAAATGCTTTTTATCTAGAAGGATTGCAAAGCACTTTAGAAACTATATTCCACCTGCAAGAGATAATTACCTTTCTTAAAAGACCACTTTAATTGTTGTTTTCAGCACTGTAGACATATTGTTCACAGGATATTAGAGAAATATGGTGGGTGGGGTATTATCTTTTCTTAAACCAACTTCTGTGGGTGAAAGAAGCAAGCTTTGGAGCTTACACAGAGCTGAAGAACCTGAAGAAGAGCTCTGTGTAAACACAAAAACTTGTCTCTCTCCCCAACAGAAGTTAGTCTAATACAAGATATTACCTCATCCACCTTTTTCTCTCATTCAAATTTCATTATTTCTAAAGATACTCAGCTCAACAGCAAAATCCTTTCAACTTCAACAAATAACCAGCTACAAAGTTCACATCCAGTATCTCACAATCATACTCAAGTGCACCACCTGAACTCTGACCTCAAACTTTCATGTACAAATAGGACCTTATAGGGTTTGGTTCGCCATTAATATGCACTTTGTGAAAACAATTACCCTTGTGCAAGATGGATGTTAAACTTTATCATTCTGATTTGGTAGCATTTCACACCCACTCTGTATACACTTTTTAAAAAATGTGCAAGGAAATGGAGAATCCTTTGCTACAGACTATCCCACTATATGTATGTCTATAGGAACTATATTAGGGGAATTTGATGTTCCAATCCCCCCTTCCCCAATAAAATCTTACCCAAAGTGGACCTGATGGTCAGTATGGCCAAGATATAGTGCAGTGACACCTTTTTCTAGATATAAAATTGTCACAGCTTTGAAATTTGGTATCTTGAAAAGGGGAGATTATCAACTTATCTTTCAAATTCATCCCAGCATCCACTCCTACTACTGAAAATGCATGTGATACTGCATTGAATAAATTGTGACTTTTTTATGAATGATAGTCATGGTGAGTTACGTAGACTGCCGCAGGTCAGTGTTGAAAGAATCTTTTCCCCACACCATCCCATATTCTGTATTGGTCATATATGTTACAACAAGAAAAAAATATTTTGGACATGCTTTAGAACATTTTTAGCATTTTATCTGTAAAGCCAGGTTACTATGATTTTCACTGTACAGGGCTCAGAGGGAGCCATAAATGACTAAAGAGTATTTTTCATATATCAAACCACAAATCACAACATTATATACAGAAAGTCCCTTGTAGATAAATGCAGAAACCTCAAATCATAGAACCATAGACATGCAGGGTTTGAAGGGGTCTTGAGAGGTCATCTACTCCAGCCCCCTCTGCTGAGGAAGGACCAGGTAAATCTAGACTCTCTCTGACAGTTGTTTGTCTAACCTGTTCTTAAAACATCCAGTGACAGGGATTCCAAAATCTCCCTTGGAAACCTATTCCATTATTAGACTATCCTGAGGGTTAGAAAGTTTTCCCTAATATCTAACCTAAATCTCCCTTGCTGCAGATTAAGCCCATTACTTCTTGTCCTACTTTCAGTGGACCTGGAAAACAACTGATCACCCTCCTCCTTACAACAGCCCTTAACAGACTGTTACAAGGTCCCCCACTCAGCCTTCTTATCTCAAGGCTAAACTTGCCCAGTGTTTTTAACCTTCCCTTATAGGTCAGGTTTTCCAAACCATTATTAATTTTTGTTGCTCTCCTCTAGACTCTCTCCAATTTTTCCGTATCTTTCTTAAAGCATGGCACCCAAAATTGGACACACAACTCACCAGTGCCAAGTGGAGCAGAACAATTACCTCCTGTGTCTTACATATTACACTTCTGTTAACAATGCTCAGAAAGATATTAGCCTTTGGCAAACTGAGTCACATCACTAGCTTATATTCAGTATTCAATCTGTGATACATGATAACTCCCAGATCCTTTTCACCAGTACTGTCACCTACTCAGTTATTCCCCTTTTTGTAGTTGTGCATTTGATTTATTCTTCCTAAGTGTAGTACTTTGAACTTGCCTTTATTCAATTTCATCTTGTTGATTTCAAAGCAATTCCCCAATTTCTCATGTCATTTTGAATTTTAATCATGTCCTCCAAAGTGGATGGAACCCTTCCCAGCATGGTGTCATCCACAAATTGTATAAATAATCTATCCGTTCCATTATCCAAGTCATTAATGAAAACATTGAATAGTACTGGAACAAGACAGACTCCTGCAGGATCCCACTAGATACATCGCCCCCAGTTTGACAATGAACCATTTAGAACTACTCTTTGACTATGGTCTTTCAACCACTTGTGTAACCAACTTATAGTAATTTCATCTAGAACACATATCCCTAGTTTGTTTATGAGAAAGTCATGTGGGACTGTGTCAAAGGCCTTATTAAAATAAAGATATATAACATCTACAGCTTTCCCCATATCTACAAGGCTAGTAACCCTGTCAAAGAAGAAAATTAGTTTGGTTTGGCATGATTTGTTCTTGACAAATTCATCTTATTTTCCAGGTGCTTACAAATTGATTGTCTAATAATTTGTTCCAGTCTCTTCCCAGATATCGAAGGTACACTGACTGGTCTATTTTTTGTCATTTTTCTCTCCCCAAGGCATGTATAGTTGGGGCATTTTACCAAGGCAGCTTGGCTTTGCAACAGAAATTATATAAAAAAGTGGTAAGAAGAATTTTGTAACTGTTGAAAAATACTGTAAAATAATTTTTCAGAAAAAATTTCATAACAAACAAGCATATGATGGTTTGGAGTTATACAGAGGCTTTGACATCCTAATTCAGCAAAATCCTTAAGCAAGGGCTTAAGTCCTATTGACGAGACTTAAAATGGGCTTACATATAAGAGCATGTTTAAATACTTATTCCAATAGTGATGGATTTAAGAACGCACTAAAGACCTTTGGTCAATTGGTGCCGAAAACTGTATTAGTATTTCTTAGGGATGACCTGCATAGGCTACTTACAGATTCACCACATGTGAATAATTCTCAAAATTGGATTGCACTACATTCCCACTCCCATGTTCCCCCAGGGTAGAAAATGCGAGAAAGAACAAACCACACATGACAGAGGTTAGTTACATCACTGCATGAACTACTGGAAAGAATTTAGGGTCAGTTTTTTAAAGTGGAGCTGGTCAGGAAATCAATAGGTAAACAGATTTTCATTAGAAAATGCCAATTAATCAAAACCTAAATTGTTTATGAGAAAGGGTTGGTTTCAATGAATCTCCCAAATCAAATTTTTTTGGGGGAAAAAAGTTTTAAAATTGTCAAAATCTTCCACTTCCACACTTCTGAAATGAAAATTTTTATTTTCCAATTTGAAACAACTTTTTGCTTTGAAATTTTAGTTTCCATATGCTCAAGAAAAAAGGCTAATTTTTTTAAAGTAAAAATTGAAATGTTTTGAAATTATCAACATGAAAAGCTTAGAAGAACTAATACAAACATTTTTTTTTTAGATTATCATTTTGAATTTTTTTTCAGTATTTTGACTTTTTGCCCCAATTTGTGATAGGAACAAATATCAAAATCTCAAAAATTCTCACTGGATAGGAAAACTGTTTACCGCACAGCTCTAATATTTAGAAGCCTAAAGAGGCAAATCGGCACAGTAGGTTTTTCAAAAGCACCCATCTCCTGTTGATTTTATCAGTCCCATTAGGTGCTTAGCTACGTTATTAGGCACCTAATTACCTCTGACAATCTGGCCCTTGGATTCTATAGTGATGAGCGCAGTATAAGCACCTAAGCAGAACAGAAAGCAACAGGACAGAACAGAACATGTTGTGTGGGCCTCACCACACATGTTGGAGGGGTAGGGGATTCTTCTTCCTTCCCAGGAGTTGAAGAGAGATCTCCCTCCCCTCAGAAGTAGCAGGGCAGCAACAAGTCATCTCTATTCACTTCAGAGAAGCAAGACTGTCAGCAGGTAACCCGCAGTATTTACCTCAGCAGCTATTGGTGTGTGGGTAGACCTGGCCTATTGCACTTTTCTCCTCCTTCAACACACAAAGTTGGCTGGAGAGGTGCTGGTGGAAACTCCAGAGCATTGAGTCTTGGAGGTACCAATTGAGACACATGATATAGTCCCCCAACTCAGTCCTATTGTCAGACTATCTGCAGACTAAGGTAGACATCTCTGCATTGGGTTACATTTTCAAGTTTTTCTTCACAACTGTTAGGGCTAGACACTTATCTTTTTTTTCTGAAATATAAGCTAAGATTCTGACGTAATCACACAGCTACAGAAGCTAGGGGCCTTAGGCCTGAGCTTATAGTATATCTCCCTTAGCCAGCCCTGCCTCCCCAAATTTATGCCAGTAAAACCTTTGCATCATTATACACTACCTTGTTCTTTTTTACTGTCTCTCTCTCTTTATCTGTACACCCAAAAAACATCAGTACGAGAGAGAGAGCGACATATATAGTTTCCATTTTCTTGTCTTCAATACTTTTCAAGGGAAAAAATCTGTATTACATTTCATTTTATTTTCAATCTTTTCCTCAGCTGGGTAGCTAGGATTTCTGCTTGTGAAATAAACTGCAATATAAATTCCACTTTGTAGTGATATTTTTTCTATGGTAAAACTTTCCTGTTTCTTGATTTACCATTGTGTTCAGATATCCTACTGTTCAACTCTTTCTTATTATCTATTAGAGGATATGGTCTTTCATTCACAAACACCTTATATCTACTTGTAGATATTTGGGTTATGTCCACTTATTGATTTATTGGGGCCATTGCTAAGTTTTATTCCTGAGTATGGGGTATACAAGAATTTACATTCCTAGATTGTGCTTCCTTATATTATAATTTTTTTCAATGTTATAATAGACAACTGTATTATAGCTACCTTCAGCTAGTGAAAACCAAAACAGACCTGTAATTCCCTCAGAAAACCCACCAAAAGTCACAGGAAATCCAAAATAAAGGTCTGTTCCAAAATCCCTTTTGAAGTCAGAAGAAGTCTTTCCATTGACTTCAATGAGCTTTGGATAAGTCCCATAGTCAAAGGGCCAAACAGAGGACATAACGCTATGCAGATGTACAAATTGCTAATGTGAGGCCCTCAACTCAAGTATCATGCTCTCCTTCATACACCCAGTTTCTTTTGCCACTAAACAACATGCTCATCCTAATCCACAACACCCTTTTCTTACCACCATTACTTACCATCCCTGGTGGCCCTTGCCAATTCCACAACCTCTCATATTTCTGATGGACCTGTCCTATTCTCACTCCTCTAATTCCCTTCATTACCCTGGTGACTCTGCCTTCTTCTCATGCTAACATTCTATGTCCGTTCTGTTTCCTGTGGTCACAAATCTCCCCCTATTGATGAACAGTTTCATTGTTCCACTGGAGTAAGACTTAAGTGAGGCTATAGTTGTGGAGAGAAAACCAGACTTTCACGTAGTTAAGGCCAATCCCATGCAGCACTTTACAATTCAGAACAGAGACTGTGCACTGGATTCTGTGTTCCATAGGAAGCCAGTTCAGAAAGCAAAGCAGCAGGGAGGTATCTTTCTGGCAATGTGTGTTACTGAGCAGGCAGGCTGCTGTATTCTGTATCAGTTTGTGACTTTCAAGGCATTGGGCTTCATCCCTAGACAAAGAAAAAATTCAGTAGTCAATCCTGGAGATTACAATACTCACAGTCTTTAGTTTAGTTCCATTCTTCAGCTGGAGTGCTATGAGTGAAACGTTAGCAGAATATGGTTCTAAGGATCTCATCCTATTGTGTGGAATCTGTAGTCCTTTGACACAGATAAAGAGGGAAAGTCCACTAACACAGGAGGAAGAAGGTAATGAAGTAGGCTCCAGGTTAGAGAAAATATATTTTAGATTAAAACGACACATCATATTATTACTCTCCCTTAACTACTCAAATCTGGAATTTCTCTCTTTTCTGTCCTATTGTATTTACACAGTAATCTACAAAACACATTTTAATTAAGAGGAAAAAAAAAACAACAATCCCTAAATCGTTAAAGCTATTTCCAGAATGGCAACTTTTGTGAAGTTTCCTACTATCATTTTAGTTACTAGATTTCTTTTTTTGTTATGTGAAAAATGATATGCTCCATTATTATTCCTAGCACACAGTAGGTTTCTGCCTGTGAAGTTTTAGTGAACGGTGACTTCTTTTTCTCGTTTGAATTTACAAATGCAAATGAACGTACAAATCCTTTTCAGGTAAGGCTCAGAAGCACAATGTAAGGACTCAATCCTACTAACCTTTACTCATGTGAGCAGTCCTTACTCTTGATCTTTGCCCTATTGACTACACACACTTTGCAATACATTTCTTTTTTCCCCTCACATATTTTTTACTAGTCTGTAGTTTTATCCTTCATAATAAGTATAGTAACCTTTACAGTTGATAGAAAACAAGCAGTTATTCCTCCCAAAGAAAAGCAGGAACTCAATCAAGAGTAACCCCCAACTGGAGTTTGCCAGCTCCTGAAACTCTGGACTCAGTCTCTAAGGGGCCAACACTATGGAGTAAACAATAATGGCTACTAGAGTTCTCTGACACATTTCCCTCCGTGGAAGAGGACAGCCTGATAAAGAGACAAGGTTTAGTTAAAGTTTTGAGCTTTTTTGCTGGGAGCTGGAAGAGAAGCAAAACAGTTCAGGGAGTCTTGCACCCCCCTGCAAAGGAAGTCACTGACGTGCTGTGGGTTCTAGTGCATGGTAAGGCTGTTCAAGCTCTGTGAAGACCAACATCCAGAGTGGCAATGATCCAAGCCAGCACCAGCTACTGAGAACTAGATCCTGGGGGTTCCAGACCAGGAAGCCAGGAAAGGACCCTGCTCCACCCAGGGTCAAAGATATAGTAAGGGGACCGTTTTTGTTTAACATGGCCAATATTCAGTGTGCTGTAGCACTCAACTCAATAGGACTTATTCTCAGTGTACCATCTGTCTGAGAAAATGCCAGGGAGGGAGCTGGGGGTTGGGAAGACTTGTGAGTACTGGGAGGTCAGAAATTTGTGGATTTGTTGATGTTTCTTGTGCATTGGGTTTTATACTCTTTGCCAACAGTGGTAGCATTATTCCTTTTCCCACAGGATAGCACTTCTTTTATCTCAGGCACAGTGAGGAATTACCTTGGGTGGAGGCACCAGGTGTCACAAAAAGAACCCAGGACACAATGCATGCAAGGAGAGAGGAGAAGCCACTCTAAGCAGCAAGCCCTAAGGATGAGACCAGAGTCACGCTTTGGAGGAGGGGCTACACACATCATCAGCATTATTATTTCAATAGATTCCAATGGCCATAATTAAGTGCAGGGCCCCATTGATTTAGTCACTGTATTAACATTTAGTCAGACACAGCCCCTGCACCAAAAAATTCACAATCCAAAGTCCCATGGAGTGGCTCTTGAAGACATCACATTCAGATTTCTGGAGGTTTCTTTTGAACAAAGATAACCCCTGCCCTCCCCTCATTTTATTCAGAGCCCAGTGAATTCTGGGATGGGATTTTAGGAATTTAAGCAATGCTGTGTGAGTACTCAAACACTGCAGCTATGCTGGGGCCAGATCCTCAGCTGGTGTAAACTTTTCTAGCTCTATTGACATCAGTGGAACTATGAAAATTTTTACCTGCTGTGGATCTGCCACATAATATATCTCATAGTTACATAGGTACTATTCAAACTCAGTGCCTTGATAGAACAGAGCAACAGGGGAAACTGATTTTTCCATCCTCTGAGAATTTTTGAGATTTCAGACATTTTTCGCCTAACTCAGAACAAACCATCAAAATCTCAGTTCGTACCAAAAATAAAAAAAAAAAACTAATTGTACTAAAAATGTCCAAAAAATTCCATCCAGTTTTAATAAGAACACACAGCAATCTAGGACATTATATCACCCCACCATAAACTTTAACCCATTCAGTTTCAATTTTTTTTTTACCACCCCTCCTCAGATGATGTCATATCCTATGTAGACCCTCGGGTTTTCATCTTACTTGTGTGTCAAGTGTTGAGTACAAGTGCTGAGCTCTCCATGCCTCCATCTGTGCAATGAGGATAAGGATGCTTATCCATCTTTGTAAAGTGCTTAGAGATGTATAAAAGAAAAGTGCTTCATAGGAGCTAGGTATTCTTATTATTATTTAAAAATTCAGACAATTAAAGCAACTTCTGGGTTTTCAATTTCACTCTCTGAAATTCCCCCAGTTAGGTTTCAGAAGTCAAACCACATCGACATGAAATGTTGAAGTTCCATCAAACATTTATTTTTAATCTTAGCCTTGAATCCAGTATTCTGTGGAGTTTGTTTTGGTTCCATTCCAGACTATTTGAAAACCTCACTAGCTACAATGCTTATCTTGTGTTTTGTTTTTTTTTCCCTACTCACTCTACCCCTCTGGATAATATTGCAAAACGTCTCCGTCTGCTCTAATTTCTGTAGACCTGTGCCCAGCATCCATGTACAATTAAGTTGATAGGTCACACTTGAAATTAAGTTTGTCAAATAAGGGTATACAATTTAGATTCAGTAAAATAATTATTACCACTTTTAATTAGGAAAAAGTAGGACGAGGTCTGGGAGACGTTCCTAGACATGACCATGCAGAGAGCCGGTCTGCATGGTGTATCAGTTAGCTAGTCACTGATCATTGCAGTAGTTCTATTCACATTCAGCTCAGGGTGCATTCATCTGTCAGCAGAATAACCTCAATTCAAAAAAGAAAGATATTTGGAAAGTATAGTTTCAAAATCTCGGGTTTTTGTTGATTGTAATGGTTCTGTTTCAAATTTAATAAATGTGCAGTGTCCTTTTTGAAAGTGGTTACAGATACAGTTTCACATCAGGCAAGATCTAGCTTTTGGGATGAGCTGCCTTCTAATGAGTGCCAATACTGATCAGTGTAAAAGCTATGGATTTTTTTTCCCCTTCAGTGGGTTAGTCACACCTGTCAGTCCTTGAACAGCAACATATTATCTGTCCATACCTGTCAGTTTAAAAGGTAAAGGTAAACACTGGCAAAATTTTCAATCACTGCTCAAAAACGAGATAGGACTGGAATAGCAAATTGAAATAGCAGGGGTGTTCCAGGGCCAGATTGAGATTTAATGACATAGCTGTGTGGGGAAGCTTGCAAAGCATCTGCATATTCCTTGTCTGTTTCAAGCCAGTGTTATTACTCCCCTCTCAGTTTTATGAGCATTAAATATAATTGAAAAATACTAAGAAAAGAATAAAAGTAAATTTCAAATGCACAGTAATTCATAAAGCAATGTATTGGTGTAGAAATTGATTGTGCTCTCACTTACATTGGGTTTAGACCAGTGCAGTTCTACTGACTTCAGTGGAGTTACCCTGGATTCACAGCAGTATCAGAAGATAAGGAGGGCTATTGTACATGAAGAACCACATTTTCAGTTGTTCATATAGCTGCCTATGCCAAATCCACGGTCTTTGCGACACACATTTGTGTGTGAAAAAAGGGCATTTGCACACAAGAAAGAGGTAAAATGCCTGTATAAAAATGGAGACTGGTGTGACTTTAACCATCTAAACATCTCTATGCACATGCAAATGCAGGTTTAACATGTGCAAATATGGTTCATAAAAAATTTGTCACCTATGTCTGAAAATTTAGCCAAAAGTTCTAAAGCTACGAGGACCATTTAATCTTAACGATGCTAACCAGATTTATTTTTTATAATACCATAGAACACACAGAATTCCATTCTGACATCATACAGTTTTGGTTTTGTTTTCATTGCTCTCCTTTCTAAACCTCCAACCGTAGAAATAATATTGAAGAGAGATGCCAAAAATGCCCCTATTTTCAAAGATTGTAGGTCAGGACAGTATTTTGAAAATCTGGAAATCCACTACCATATCTCGCATCATCAAGAGTTCTTCTCACCAGATGTTTATTTCCTGCACAACTAGCTCTTTAGAGTATTGCAGTGAACAGGTTTATTTACATATCTTAGCTGTGCTCCCCTAACACAGAAGTGATTAGCATACCACTATAATTCTTTTCCTACAGTGCTGTACATTGTGTATTCATTGTATTCCTGTGACTTCTAAGCTACATAACCATAAGTATAAAAAAACCCCAACACTGTGAAAACATAATCAAAGGACCAGAACACTCATTTGTGACAGCCTAGCTTGCATAGCTTTCCTTTATATTAGAACAATATGTTTGCTTTGTTTATCAGAAAAGCATGGATTTAAATGACAGGAAAAGTAAGTTTGCAAATTCAGACAGATTATATGAACCCAACAATCAGCTGGAAATTTTAACAAACCCTCAAATTCTGCAAAACTTTGCCCATCCTAGAATGTATGTCCTGACACTTTGTTCAGTTCTGAAATGATTTTTAAAGGGTTCCCCCTCTGCCCTCGGTCCAGCTTTTATTAAACATGAATCATGAAGTAAAATTATGCTGGTGAATTTGTCAAAGCACAATTATTAGCATCATGACAACAGATCATAGGGCAATTTTTCCTTTCAGTTATGCTAGTAAAGTTCAAAGTTCCAAAGATTCATGAAATTTAAGACTCCAAGGGACAATTAGATCATCTAGTCTGACCTCCTGTATATCACAGGCCATTGAATTTCACCCAGTTATCCCTGCATGAGCCCAATAACTTGTGCTTGGCTAAAATACATCTTCCAGAAAGGCATCCAGTATTGATTTGAAGACATCATGAGATGGAGAATCTACCACTTCTCTTGATAGTTAATCACCCTGCTGTTAGAAATGGGTTCCTTATTTCTAATTTGAATGTATCTGCCTTCAGCTTCCAGTCAGTGGTTGTTGCTATACCTTTCTCTGAGAGATTAAAGAGTACTTAAAGAGCCAGTGAGTCTGCTGACTTTGCTCCACTGATTTACCCCAGAGCAACCGAAAGAAGAGTCTAGCCCAGTGATTTCAATAGGACAAAAAGAAAAGGAGTACTAGTGACACCTTAGAGACTAAATAAATTGGTTAGTCTCTCAGGTGCCACAAGTCCTCCTTTTCTTTTTGCGATACAGACTAACACGGCTGCTACTCTGAAACCTTTCAGTAGGACAGTACACATAAGTAGGATCAGGCAGAAATAGAAAATGAGCTGTTAAAGTAAAAAAAAAAGTTCTATTCAAGCACAAATATCTTCAATAAGTAGCAATATCAGCAAGGGGAACAGCGAACTGCAGCCACTGGTAGCTGAGGGTGACCGTGCCTGCGGGCGGTCAATGTAAACAAACTGTCTCGCGGGATGCCAGCTGATTACCCTGACAGGCCACAGGTTGCCCATCACTACTATAGGGTCTGACACCTCACATTCTTTAAAGCTTTATCCTCACAACACCTCTGTGAGGTAGGGAAGTACTACCCCCATTTTATAGATAAGAAACTGAGGCAAAGAGGCTAAAAGACTTGTTCAAGGTCACGCATGAAGTCTATGGCAGAGCAGGGAACTGACTCCAGGTCTGTAGAGGCTCACTCTAGTTTGGTCCTTCACTCCTTTCAGCAGCTCTGCCATATATTACAAAACAGATCCAGTCTATTTTGGAACAGGAAAGTTTCTTCCTGTGCTGAGGGCACCTCATGGAGAATGCTCAACTAACGTCCCTCTGTTTTCTAAATGAAGAGGCATCCAGCTCAAAAGTTTCCACTGATTGCAGCTGCAGCAGTTTAGGCATATAATAGACATATCATTAGACATACAATACTCAGGGCTCTACAATATTTAACTAACTCATTTTTTCAGACTGAAGGATGTACATACCAGTATGATTAAACTGCCACCTCTTCTGAAAAGAAATCTAGAGCCAGATCCTCAGCTCCAATCTAGCTGTACTTCAAGATGCTTTTGTGTTTCCCTAATCCTTGGGGAGCAGTCTCTCTCACCCCCAACCCAGCATAAGCTAGAGCATCCTCAGGTGTACTCAAACTAGACCAATGTCAATGACCTCCTAGGTGCTCCTCCATTGGCCTTGGACTGCAAGACTCTGACCATACCCTGGAAAATGCTTCCCAGCAGCCATGTTCCTCTTTGCACAACAGGGCAGTGCAAAAAGAACATGCCAGAGGCCAAGGATCTGGACCCTGCTTTTAACATCCATCTGTCTGTTAGTCCTGTCCATACTGTGGACTGCAAAATCAAATCTGTTGAACTCTTAACTTCACTGCAAATTAATCTGAGATTGAGAATTAGCCAAGAGATTGTGTGTGCATGTTCTGGCCTAAAAAAAGCACATTATGGGTCAAAGACCTCATAGTTAATGGACTTAAAAGTTAAAGTAATCTATAGATATATAGCATCTTAATAATATATATTAGACTATGTTTTTAAACATTAACTCAGTGCCACTAATCAATGGATCATTATTAAAATAGCCTTCTCTGAAACTGAGGATTGCATAATGAATATATACCTGGCAATGGTAAATACAAGGCTAATTTGTCCCTGTGTTCTCGAAATAACAATGCAGAAAACTATGCTGCTAATAATGCTATTTGAATAAGTCTGAGACATGACTTGGGACTATATCAGAATTATTTCAAATTCTTTTGAAAACAATTTTTAATAGATTTTTATTAGACCCTAGATTATTAGATCAAAGCTGATTTAGGGCTGTTAACATGTGTTGGCAGTAGAAATAACAGCCTTCTCACCTTCTGCTTATATTGCACTAAATTTTGACCATTATCTAGCAATGCAGACTGTAAGAAGAGAAGCACATTGCTCCAGAAAGGGTAACATCTCCCCAAGCGCAGTCTGTTGGAGATGCACTGAGAGGGAAAGCAGCAGACAGGGGTGTGTTAAAGTGCAGGGAGAAGAGCTGGTAAGGTCTACTGGAATTTTGTCATGTTATACTGACACACTAGCTCCTCACAGCCTGACCCCCAAATTCAGTGGAAATTCTGCACACTGCAGGAATGTAACTTACCAGCTATAAACCGTAATAAGTCAGTGCAGGATTGTTCCCTACGGTATATTCTCAAATACTTTATCCAGTCTAGTATTAAATTATTCAAGTGATGGGCTTCCAATGCTTCCTTAGGGAGATTACAGCAGACTAATAGACCTCACAGGAAGGTTTTCTGATGTAAAGCCTACATTTTTCTTAGCTCATTTTCATTCCATTATTTCAAGTTATGCTCCCTTGGACCATTCTAAACAATTCCTATCCCTCCTAGTATTTACACAGTTCAAAACCTTGTATACAGATCTTCTATCGTCTGCTATGCATTGTCTAGTCATGCTGTACATACTCCATTTTTTCAGTATCTCCTCATAAATCAATCCCTCCAGCTTGTTAATGAGTCTGTTATTCTCTTAATTCCTTTGACTTTATTTATGCTTGCTGGAGTTAATGGGAGCCACTGAGCACTCAACACTTCTGAGAATTAGGTCACATATTTAGACACCTAAATATGGATTTAGGATCCTAACGTCAAGCATCCTTTAAAAAATTGGCCCAGTTTTCTTCTCTTCAAAGCCATTTTATCTTGCCCATAAGACTGAATTGGAAACAAGTCTTTAATGAAAACAAAATGGTTGAAGACAAAGGAAATCCCAGCTGGGAGAATGTGTTCTCTCATAACATTAATCTTCCTGCATTAATTTTCCATGAAAGACATTATTGGCAAGTCTGTCCATAAGAAATTCAGCCATGTGTTGCTAATGGTTCTGAGTCATTCATGTTGACTCCTCCACCTTCTACTATTTCATCTAAGACTTTTCTGAGGTTGCCTCAAAAGTATAAACCTAAATTCAAGATTATTTCCTGAGGTAAAACAGACCCTTCAGATCTAACAGATCCACTCTCTTTCAATGTAGGCTTTAAAAATCTAGTGAAATATTAAATCATAAAGGGCAACCTTCCATCTTAATTAATATTTTCCTCAGTATTGGATCTTATATATGTAAAAGAATGGAAGAGGTAAAATCATATTCCTCATTCTTTAGCAGATCAAAAGAGGAATGATTCCAGGACGGGCAGGGATGGTGTCCTTAGCCTCTGTTTGCCAGAAGCTGGGAATGGGTGACAGGGAATAGATCACTTGATGATTACCTGTTCTGTTGATTCCCCCTGGGGCACCTGGCATTGGCCACTGTTGGAAGACAGGATACTGGGCTAGATGGACCTTTGGTCCGACCCAGTATGGCCATTCTTATGTTCTAATGATTTGTTTTATTATCAACATATCTGCGTGGAGAGTATTTTTTAAACATCTCTAAGGACAACCAGGTACACAAATATATTCTACTATATCACTACAATTTGAGTGAGTTTCAAGTCTTTTAACACATTTAAGCTTGCACTAGGTCACCAGCTGGTTTGCACATAGAGATAGCACAGTATAGGAATCATATGGACATCCCACAGAAAGGGACAACAGAGTGGAGGAGAAGGAGCAACAAAAGAAAAGATAGTGCCAGTATCAATGACAGTAACAGTCAGATAGGTGATACCGGCAGTGAAATGACTGTACCAAATAGGGCCAGGAATCTGGGTGAAGCCAAGCAGAAACAACTAAGATGACTGTACGCCAGTGGAGGGCAAACTGCGGCCCACGAGCCGCATACGGCCTGTCAGGGCAATCTGATTGCGGGCTACGAGACATTTTGCTGACATTGACCATCCGCAGGCACGGCCTTCCACAGCTCCCAGTGGCTGCGGTTCACCGTTCCCAGCCAATGGGAGCTGTGGGAAGCAGCAGCCAGCACGTCCCTGCGGCCCACCGCTTCCCGCAGCTCCCATTGGCCGAGAACGGCAAACCGGGAGCTGCAGAGGGCCGTGCCTGCAGATGGTCAACGTCAGCAAAATGTCTTGCACCACACAATCAGATTGCCCTGATGGGCCGCATGCATCCCCTAGGTCGCAGGTTGCCCACCGCTGTTGTACACCAATGCAAGGAGCCTGGGTAACAAAATGGAGGAAACAAAACCAATATAGTGATAATGGAAACATGATCAAATACCTGTACTAAAGGGTATGTACTGTTCAGGAAAACCAGAAACAAAGGTAAAGGTAATAGATAGCATTATATATTAATGATGAGGTAGGCTATAAAGACATTAGAAGTGATGGAATAGATACAACATAATCTGTTTAGGTCAAAAACATTTTGGGGAAGAATGGTAACAGAGGATCCACTGGGATACTGTTTGGGGTCTGTACAGACCCCCAGGATCCAATCTGGATATGATAGAACCCTCTTTAATATTTTAATGAAATAAATACTACTGGAAATTTTGTGATTATGAGAGAGTTTAATTTCCCAGATATAGATTGATGGACAAGTGCTACTAATAATTGTTGGGCCCAGATATTCCTGAATGTGATAGCTGACAGATTTCTTCACCAAAAAGTTACTGAACCAAACCAGAGGTGATGCCATTTTAGATTTAGTATTTGTAAGTAGTGAGGATCTCACAGAAGAACTGGTTGTAGAGGACAAACTTGGTTCAAGTGATCAAAGAGTTAATTCAGTTTAAACTGAATAGAAGAATAAACAAAACCAGATCTGAAACTAGGGTCCTTTATTTCAAAAGGTCAAACTTTAAAAAAATAAGGAAGTTAGTTAATGAAGTGGACTGGACTGAAAAATTCAAGGATCTAAATATGGGGGAGGCCTGGAAATATTTTAAATCAACATTACAGAAATTACCTGAAGCCTGCATCCAAACAAAGGCAAATAATTCATAGGGAAGGGCTGCAGACCAGACTGGATGAACAAACAGGTTATTAAGAGAAAGCAGAAAGCCTACAAGGAATGGAAGAAGGAATGGATTCACAAGGAAAGCTACGTCTCAGAGATCAGAAAGCGTAGGGAAAAGTGAGAACGTCCAAAAGCGAAACAGAGTTGGATCTTGCATAGGAAATTAAAACCAGTAGTGAAAGATTCTTTTAGCCACATAAATAAAAAGAAAACTGGAAAGAGGAAGTGGGATCACTAAGCATTGAGGATGGGGTGGAGAATAAATATAATCAAGGTATGGCTCTGCACCTAAACAAATACTTTTCCTCAGTTTTAATAAGAGTAATGAAGAATTTGGGTACAGTGGCAGTGTGGGTAATGAAAGAATAAATTACCACATCCGAGGCTTGAAACCAAACTAGAACAGCTTAATGGGAACAAACTGGGGGCACAGATAGTCTTTATCCAGGAATATTAAAGGAAATGGCACATGAAATTGTAAGCCCAGTGATAAGGATTTTTAATGAACCCATAACTTGGAAGTCATACCCTATGACTGGAGAATTGAAAATATAGTACCTATATTTAAGAAAGGAAAAATGATGTGGGAAACTACAGGTGTAATAGTTTGATCTTGTGTGCAAGGTATTAGAACAAATTTTGAAAAAAGGAGTAGTTACAAAAATAGAGATTAATAGTAACTGGGATAAAATACAACATGGCTTTACAAAAGGTAAATTATGCCAGACCAACCTGATCTCTTTCTTTGAGAAGATTTTCTAGACAATGGAAATCTAGTAGATCTAATTTATCTGGATTTCAACAAATCACCAAATACAGCTCCACATGGGAAATTATGAGTTAAATTGGAGAAGATAGGGATTAATATGAAACTCAAAGAGTGGGAAAGGAACTGGTTAAAGGGGAGACTACAAAGGGTCATGATGAAAAGTGAACTGTCAGACTGGAGGAAGGTTACTAGTAGAGTTCCTCAGGGATCAGTCTTGGGACCAATCTTATTTAACGTTTTTTATTACTGATCTTCACACAAAAAGTGGGAATGTTCTAGTAACATTTATGGATGACACAAAGTTAGCAGGTATTACCAATACAGAGGAGGATTGGAATGTCATACAAAAAGATTTGGACGACCTTGAAAATTAGAGTATTAGAAATGGGATGAAATTCAATAATGCAAAGTGAAAGCATATACATTTAGGAACTAACAACAAGTATTTTTGCTATAAATGTGTCAGGCGAAAGACATGGGTGTACTGGTCAATCCCAGGATGACTATGAGTCGCTGATGTGCTGTGGCTGTGAAAAATGCTAATGCAATTCTATGATGCATCAGTTGAGGTACTTCCAGCAGAGACAGGGAAGTGTTAGTACCATTATACAAGATACTAGTGAGACCACATCTGGAATACTGGGTCCAATTCTGTTTAAGAAAGATGAATTCAAACTGAAACTGGTGAAGAGAAGAGCTAGGAGGTTGATTAGAGGAATGGAGAACCTATTTTATGAGGGGAGACTTAAGGAGCTTGGACTTGTTTAGCCTAATCAAACCTAAACTGAGGCCTGGGCTACACTGCAGGGTGGGGGGGGAGGGAGTTTCGAACTAAGATACGCAACTTCAGCTACGCTTTTCGCATAGCTGAATTTGAAGTATCTTAGTTCGAATGATCTGGCCGTCCTCACGATGGCGGCTTCCCATCAACTCCGCTTACTCCTGCCAAGGTGGAGTACAGGTTTCGATTCAGGGATCGATCACTACCCGCCAATCTGGTGGGTAGTGAAGACGTACCTTGAGGGGAAATATGATTGCTCTCCCTAAATACGTCAGAAAGATAACTTAAATAACTCCTGGTCCCTCATGTTTAAGAGCCAATGCTGACACAAGAACAAATGGATATAAACTGGCCAACAACAAGTTTAGCCTTGAAATTAGATGCAGGTTTCTAACCATCAGAGGAATGAAGTTAACACCTCTCCAGTCTTGAATGAACTCACAAAAGAAAATGACAAAAGACAAAAACACCCAACCATCTCTGGGTGAACACCTTTCACACAGCAATCACTCTAGATCTGACCTACCAGTCTTCATCCACAAAGGAAACCTGCACTTTCAAAAGATGAGCATGGGAGCTTAAGTTCATAAGTCTGCTACACACTACAAATCATGGGCTGAACAGACACACTGGCTTTATGGCTTACTACAACTAGGGTGACCAGATGTCCTCATTTTATAAGGATAGTCCTGATATTTGGAGCTTTGTCTTATATAGGCACCTATTACCCCCCACCCCGTCCCAATTTTTCATACTTGCTACCTGGTCACCCTAACTACAACAATCTATAACCCCTTAACCCCCTCTTTTTGTCCTATGACAGGAGAGGTGTTAACAGGCAACTGTACCTTGAATGGTCCCTTAGAACAGCGTTTTTCAAAGTTCAGGTCATGACCGTACTGGGTCACGGCATGTAAGGCAATGAGTCACTCTGGTCAGCACCACCAACCGGGATGTTAAAAGTCCTGTCAGCAGTGCTGCCCAGCTAAGGCAGGCTAGTGCCTACCTCTTCCAACACCACGCTGTTCCTCGGAAGCGGTCAGCGGCAAGGGGGCCACAGGGCTCCGAACACTGGGCAAGGGGGCCACAGGGCTCCGAGTGCTGCCCCCGCCCCAAACTCTGGCTCCGCACTCCTGTTGGCCAGAAACCGGCCAATGGCAGCTGGTGGGGGGGTGCCTGTGGGCGAGAGCTGTGCAGAGCCTCTGCCTAGGAGCCGGACCTGCTGCTGGCCGCTTCCGGGGGGCAGTGCAATCCAAGGTACCAGGACAGGCGGGAAGCCTGCCTTAGCACCCCCACTGTGCTGCTGACCAGGAACCACTGGAGGTAGGTCAGCACCCCAACTCCATGCCTAATCCCCTGCCCTGAAACCCCCCAACCCAGAACCCCTTCCTGCACCTCAAACCCCTCATCCCGAGCCCTACCCCAAAGCCTGCACCCCATTGCCCCATCCCTGAGACCCCCAAACCTGGAGTCCCTCCTGCATCCCAAACCCCCCATTCCTGGCCCCACCCCAGGGCCTGCACCCCCTGCCCAGAGCCCTGACCTCATCCTGCACCCCTGTCCCAGCCCTGCGCCCCTCCTACAGCCCAAAGCCCTCATACCCAGCTCCGTTGTATACTAACAACTACAACCACACTGCATATCTCCACGATAGTCGCACCTTAATTTGCGGTGTAGATGTCCCCTTACATTGGGGATCTGCTCTTTTATACATTGTCCACAGTCTACACGGCAGGAGACGATGCCATGAACCTGATCCGAACCCGATTTGATCATGGAGTTTTCCCAGAGTTTCCATGAACCTTGGATTATGCGCCATGCTACTACAGCAGCATTTTAGCACTGGCCTCCACGGTGCTTGTGACGCTTGCAAGTGGGGCACCCGTGTCCCATCCCTACAGTCTGAGGACACTGCAAAGGCAAACCCACCTCTTATGAGGGTTGTGGGTTTTTTTGTAGCTCTAAAGAGTTATTCCCCTTCACTTTATTTTAAGATGATCCTTTTTTTATCTACCCAGAAACGTGGTCTCTTTCCTTTAGCAAAGAATCCCATGCTACTCCTCCAGACAAATGCTTCCCCTTGCTGTGATCAAGGAAAATGGTAAGATAAAAAATTGTTTTCCTGACAAATATGCTGGACATGCTACCAATGGCACAGGGCAGAAATTAAAACTCTAACTGCTACTAAGACACACACACACAATGGCTGATTTATGTCTGTCTCCAGTAAATAGTTTTATTTATGCTGTACTTTGTCTAGAAATTATGTGGCAGCTGCACAATAAACAGCTGTGAGCCTGTCTTACTAAAACTCATCCCTGAGCATGTTTTTCTTCCTCCAGTCCGACATGATTCAAGGATGGGTGGGGGAAGAATGCCAAGCCAATGTGACTTATTATGTAAGGTCAACAGTTATTGGTTCCTCAAATTAGTTGAAAAGTGCACAAGCACCATTTGCTGCTCTGTGCACCCACCCCCATCTGAGAGAGCCTGTTAGTTGGTGGTTTTTCAGTCAGGCTGGAGAGTAGGGAGGAAGAGCTGCCAAGTATAAGGCTTTTACAAAATGTAAAACTTAGTAGTAGATTGTCTCCCCTCGCCACCAAATAGCTGAAAACTAAATTAGTATAGTCTCTGTTATCAAAACAGGAATTTCCATACTAGATCAGAACCATGGTCCATCTCATCATGCCTCCATAGTCACCAGTGCAGTTAAGTGATGACTGGCCACAGGGAAAATTTATTTTCTAAATCCTGATATTTAAAGGTTGGCTTGTGCCCTGACATACAAGGATTTATATCCCCTCTTTTTAAAATAATCTGGCTATTGTGACTCTAGACATTCTCATTATCCATACAAATGTCCAATCCTTTATTCAGAGTAGCTGCCGTGTTAGTCTGTATCCACAAAAAGAAAAGGAGGACTTGTGGCACCTTAGAGACTAACACATTTATTTGAGCATAAGCTTTCGTGAGCTACGGATGCGCATCCGATGAAGTGAGCTGTAGCTCACGAAAGCTTATGCTCAAATAATGTGTTAGTCTCTAAGGTGCCACAAGTCCTCCTTTTCTTTTTGCCAATCCTTTTTTGAATCCCACTAAATTCTTGCCTTATTGATATCTTGTGGTGATGAGTTTGTCAGGCTAATCAGGCATGGTGTGTGTGGGAGGGAATCAGTATTTGCCAACAGTTACCATCTAAACTACCTTCATTCTTTTCTGATATGTGTGAGAAAAGTAGACTTCTAGTGGCTTCTATTGTAAGCGGCTGCAAACTGCATAGCTTTGAGTGCCTCTGCCCACCAACACACTCGTATTTTCTCCCCATCACCACAGTTTGTTTGACATTGTATAACTCAAACTCTGTGCTTAAAACAAAACAAAACCAACCAAAAAAAAAAAAAGGAATTGAAAAAAGAGAAGAAATGAAGGCAGCTCTGGCACTTGCTAAGGCCTCCTGCCTTTCTGAATATAGATGTTCTCAGAGATAAAAAAGTCTCTCTCAACCCCAATATAACTTATAATAATACATCAAACTCAGTGCTTTTCTAAGTCCTTCCTGAACAGAAAACAATTAATATAATTTGCCAATTGGAAAATCTTGTGCTTGTCAACGCTCTTTCAATAGATGATGCAGTCATGAGCTGGATGCTGGGAGAGGTACAGAAAATATTTGCAGAAAAGTGAATTCCCCAAAGGCAAAGGCCTGAGAATTAAAAAGGCCAGAGGGTGCCCAGATGGTGCTACTCATATAAACTGGTAGTGTATTGACTATTTTACTAATTATACAAGTATAGAGGGCCATATTGTTCCAGGCCTGCACTGGGAAATAGAAGATGTCACACCACAGCAGCAGAAGCACTGGAAGCCATTATTCTTCAGCTAGCTTCTGGAACTCCCTGCTGTGAAATGGGAAGAGCAGCTGCCACATCATCCTTTAGGATCATACAGCATGTTCTTCCTAGTATGTCTGGCAATTTTTTCTAGACAATGTAGAAGGGAAGGGAAATGACCATGGTGCCATCTCCTACCTTTCCCCTTTGGGGTGGCTAATGGCCTATGGATCATTAGCAGGAAGCAGTCACTGTGTTCAAGAGTGCAGGTACTGAAGATATGGTCCACTGTCCGCATTCCCTACACAGGGACACGATACAAGTGGAAGGCTCCTGGTACGCTCCCTATCCCAATCCACCTTGTGCAGCAATGCAAGGGTCTGCCTTAGTCTGGTCCCAAGCGCCCAAGATTTTTTAAATGCATTGAGACATAAGAGAATATGAGCTGCATGGAGTGGTGAAATGGGGATATGAGTTAACAGCACTTTTCTAGCCTATTTTCTTTTCAGGAATTTACTGCCAAACATTCACAGAGGGTCATTTAGAGTGATGCTTGAACACTATGCATTCCTTTACATACACCAATAAATGAAACATCCTCATTAGCCACAAGGCCTATAGCTTCTCACACTGGCCCCAGGTTCAGCCCCCTTGTCCACGTCTTCACCTCTCAGAGTCACAACCCTGTTCCCGGCCCCAGCTCTTGTGGTGGGCAAAGACAGAGGTAAGAGGGGGCATGAGGTAAAAATGGGGATTTGCAGTTTCATTGGCTTTCATAACCCCCACTATAAAAAGTGTTCCAGCATCACTGTGCAACAAATAGACAGGGGAAGCAAAAGGAAACAGTGAGATAATACTAGCCCACACAATAAATAGCAGTTACAGCACATCAGCTACCTAACTGCTCATTAGGGTCTCTGCCAAAGTTTTAAGAGGGCAGACAGAGAAGAGGCTGCATCCTGGAAATGCTATGGAGGAAGACACTAAAAGATTTGGAAACAACTTGGGTGTGCCAATCCACAGAGAGGGCAGAGTTCAAGGTAATGGCCATGTTGTGGAGCTGGGAGAGTAGGATGGTGGTGGTGACAGAAAAGGACTAGGGGCGAGAAAAGGATTGTCAGGAAAGATCAGTAGATGAGTCTGGGGCATGTTAAGTTTAAATTGACAGAAACCTATCTGTCAGATACCTGAGATATAGAACAGAACAGAAGGAGATAGGTCAGGAGTAAGGAGGTTAGATTCAAGAGTCATAAGCTTTAAGCTGTGTGATCAGGTACAACCACCAAAAGGGAGACTTTAACAGGTACATATTAATTGCAACAATTAAATATGTATTAACTTAATCAGAAGCATCAGACAGACATTATTCTCCTTTCATCTGTTTAACTGATCTATGTGAATAAGAAATTATTGAAAAGAAGAATTAAAGAAGTAGACTAAGGGACAGCAAAAAGGCATTTGTGTTCTAGGTGGATTTCAAATTACCAAGTCAGCCTTTGACAACAGCATTTCAGAACTCTGCAAATGTAACACTAGGGGGGTTACTGGAGAGCAAAGGTAGAAGCAGCTACTGGTGTTAAAAAGTCAGAGACAACATTTTGATTGCATTTCTGAGATTTTATAGGTATGTGTGTTTAAATAGCATATCTGATTCTATAATAAATGGTTTGTGACATTTGTAATTGACTGTAGGTCAATTCGGTAGATTGTCCCCTCCTGAAGCACTCCAAAAGTCCAGTTATTTTTCCCTCTCAGTGGCTCTATGGTGTACCTTAAGACACATTGGGTCCTGAGTTTTTTGCTCTCCTTCCCTCAGAGAGTTACAGGGGATCTGCATATCTTCCTGCTCTGGAAGCTGACTCCCAGCACACATCTCCCTTCTCTTAAACACTATGCCTGACCAGGTTGAGTGCACAAGTCTGGACAGTCCCAATCACATGCAAGCTATCCTGAGTTTGCAATTGGCCTCAGTTACATACTAGAGCAACCCCTGGGTCAGGAATTCTTACTCTTCTTCTCTGGCCCAGCCCCAGTTGGATGTCGTGGACACTTAGGCTAGGTAGACCTTTGGAGGCCTGAGGGCCCTCCGCCTTTCTGGAGCCTCCTGAAAGGATCCCTGCTCAGGGTTGCTGGGCAAACACTTTATTTTGTAAATTGCAGGTTGGTACCCATAGGGATTGCTGCTTATAGGGTCCCAAAATAGGATGGAGGACTATACGTATTAAGCATTACATAAATTAGAGGGGCTGGGCATCATTTTGATCTACTCATCACCCCTGCACCAATATAAAAACATATTTGGCCAAATTTTGCTTTCCTCCCAAGAGTATTTCTAAGGAATTAAATAAATCTAGTCATAGGCAAGATAAGGAGAAGATGGCTTCTGTGAGAATTGCCCAATCAGAGTAGACCAAAAGTCCATCTAATCCAGTATCTGTTTCCTACAATAGGCAACGCCAGAGACTTTGGAGAAAGATGTCAACCCCACATAGCATACGTGTACCTTTTAGTGCCACACTGCACTTCAGGCAGAGATTTCCCTGAGACTAACTATGATTGCATTACAGCTGAAAATATGAAGTTCTCCATGCATAACCTATTTATGTGTTGAATTCACTATAAATTGTTTTTTGTTGTTTCTTTTCATCCTGGAAAGGCAGATGCCCCGAAGGGTTGACTAGACTGAGCATACATATGTAGAACTTAGAAACAGTCGATCTCATTAAGCATTGAAAATTGTCAGCATAGCACAGGAATGAAAGAATATGACATTGCTAGTCTTATTTACACAGATGATTAGAAAGATATAAAGTAGCTGACCTAGACAGCTAATAAATATAGCATAAAAACCACAATATTTTCTTCTCTTTTTTTTCCACTCTGACCCATTTTTGTTTCCCCTAATTGCCTTACAGTTGTATCCTGAGTTCATGTATTGGTTACATCTATTATTCCAACTTCAGTATCTTCTAGTTATTTGTTAAATTTAGTAAGCATTTTTTTCTATTAGATTTGATTTACTTCCTCTTGGGAAAGTGGATGCCCTGAAGAGTTAAGTAGGGTAAACAAAGCATGCATATGTACTACAGGAACCTACACACGTTCTGCATCTCGCTAACGAATGAAAATTTCCAGTGTAAAGGGGCAAAAGAAGTCAGTGTTATTCTTATTTACACTGATCATTCAAAACCAGGACCTGATTCTTTGATTTGTTAAATTGGTTTTCTGCTGGTATAATTCCAGAAAATTCAGAGTTAAACTGGCTTAAAACTTGGGTAAGAGGAGTACATAAAGGTTGAAATAATCACAGTAGAGGGTTTTCCTTGTTTTGCTGTTTCATTCTTTGATAACTTTTTCCAGTGTATGGGCCATACATAGCTTGTCTTACTCACATAAGTCTGAGGTTTAGATGATCATCATGGTACCTTCAGGCCTTGAAAGCTAGGAAATAGGCCCATTAACTGCAGGTTGTAGGTAAGGAGAGCAGGACTGCCTTTTGTCAGGTTTTGCTTATTATGAAGGAACCAAAAAGAAAAACCTAAAATGTTAAATCTTTTTATTTCATTTTCAGATCAAAGCTGTTAAATTTTCCATGCGCTAGAAATTCTGTGTGGAAATTTTACCACTTCCACATTGTGCATCTTGTCATTCTTTCCAAAGCTATAAATTGTCAGCCTCTTAAAGTTTTTGCTACTTTTTTAAAAAGCAATTTAATTTAAAAGTAAATTCAGAGGCATTATTTTCACAATAAAAAGTATGACCTTTTTCTCCTACCAAGGGAGTAGCTAAATAAACAGAGAAATTTACAACATGTGTATCATGCTTAAGGTTGTATTTCCCTTTTAGGGGACAAATATTTTTCCTTCCCTAAAGGTAAAATATCATTCATAAAATGTACTATACACACACACAATTATATATATAAGTAAAACTATTAATGTAAATATACAGGGTTCATTCTGATAGACCTTTATGTGACTGCATAGAAGTGGGGAAGTATGCAAGGAGATTCCCTCCCTTGTATATCCCATGCAAGGACTTGACAGAAGTGGACTCCCAGACCTTCCTGTAGGCCAGTGGTTCCCAAACTTGTTCCGCCGCTTGTGCAGGGAAAGTCCCTGGCAGGCTGGGCCAGTTTGTTTACCTGCCGCGTCCGCAGGTTTGGCCGATCGCAGCTCCCAGTGGCTGCGGTTCGCTGCTCCAGGCCCATGGGAGCTGCTGGAAGCAGCGCGGGCCAAGGGATGTACTGGCCGCCACTTTCAGCAACTCCCATTGGCCTGGAGCAGCAAACCGCGGCCAGTGGGAGCTTCGATCGGCCGAATCTGTAGACATGACAGGTAAACAAACTGGCCTGGCCCGGCAGGGGCTTTCCCTACACAAGCAGCGGAACGAATTTGGGAACCACTGCCATAGGCATATGTGTAGGGCCCAACCAAAATGGACTGTGAATTTGGTAAATTTCATGGTCATAGGATTTAAAAAATTACATTTCATGATTTCAGCTATTTAAATCTGAAATTTCACAGTGTTGTAATTGTAGGGGTCCTGATCCCAAAAGGAGTTGTGGGGACAGGGGTGCAAAGTTATTGTAGAGGGGTTGCAGTACTGCTACCTTCATTTTTGTACTGCTGCTGGAGGTGATGTGGCCTTCAGAGCTGGGCAGCTGGAGAGCGGTGGCTGCTGGCTGTGTAGAAGTATGGATGGCATCGTATGGTATTGCCACCCTGTGACATTCCCCTGTGGATTTGGACTGATGATCTGCTAGGTCACTCTAATCCTTGACTCTGGGAGCCAGCCTTACCCTACTCTGCTGTGAGAACCCCCACTCCTGGGCTGTTCACGCACAGCCTTTGGCATGTAAGCTGCTCCTTGGATTGTGCAATCAAATGACACTAGCCAATATCTCCAGTCCCAGACACAACCTTAGGAACCTCCATCTTGCAGTGTCCAGTTATGCCCACTGGACACTGCAAGCTTGTATGAGTTCATCAATTTAACAAAGAAATTGATATGTACCAGGTTTGTTATCCCAAGGGGAGTCCCTGACAAGCTTCAAACCAAATTCCCTGCTTCGGGTAGAATAAACAAATAAATTTATTAACTATAAAGATAGATTTCAAGTAATTATAAGTCAAAGCACAATGAGTCGGATTTGGTCAAATGAAATAAAAGCAAAACGCATTCTAAGATGATCTTAATGGTTCAGGACTATTTAGAAAAGCTGGACGAGCACAAGTCCATGGGGCCGGGTGTGCTGCATCCGAGAGTGCTAAAGGAGTTGGCGAATGTGACTGCAGAGCCATTGGCCATTATCTTTGAAAACTCATGACGATCGGGGGAGGTCCCGGGTGACTGGAAAAAGGCCAATGTAGTGCCCATCTTTAAAGAAGGGAAGGAGGAGGATCCGGGGAACTACAGGCCAGTCAGCCTCACCTCAATCCCTGGAAAAATCATGGAGCAGGTCCTCAAGGAATCAATTCTGAAGCACTTCTGAGGAGAGGAGAGGAAAGTGATCAGGAACAGTCAGCATGGATTCACCAAGGGCAAGTCATGCCTGACTAATCTAATTGCCTTCTATGACGAGATAACTGGGTCTGTGGATGAGGGGAAAGCAGTGGATGTATTTTAGCAAAACTTTTGACCCAGTCTCCCACAGAATTCTTGCCAGCAAGTTAAAGAAGTATGGGCTGGATGAATGGACTATAAGGTGGATAGAAAGCTGGCGAGATTGTCGGGCTCAACGGGTAGTGATCAATGGCTCCATGTCTAGTTGGCAGCCGATATCAAGTGGAGTGCCCCAAGGGTCGGTCCTGGGGCCAGTTTTGTTCAATATCTTCATAAATGATCTGGAGGATTGCGTGGATTGCACCCTCAGCAAGTTTGCAGATGACACTAAAGTGGGAGGAGAGGTAGATACGATGGAGGGTAGGGATAGGATACAGAGGGACCTAGACAAATTGGAGGATTGGACCAAAAGAAATCTCATGAGGTTCAATAAGGACAAGTGCAGAGTCCTGCACTTAGGACGGAAGACTCCCATGCACTGCTACAGACTAGGGACCAAATGGCTAGGCAGCAGTTCTGCAGAAAAGGACCTAGGGGTTACAGTGGATGAGAAGCTGGATATGAGTCAACAGTGTGCCCTTGTTGCCAAGAAGGTCAATGGCATTTTGGGATGTATAAGTAGGGGCACTGCCAGCAGATTGAGGGACATGATCATTCCCCTCTATTTGACATTGGTGAGGCCTCATCTGAAGTACTGTGTCCAGTTTTGGGCCCCACACTACAAGAAGGATGTGAAAAAATTGGAAAATGTCCAGCAGAGGGCAACAAAAATGGTTAGGGGCTGGAACACATGACTTATGAGGACAGGCTGAGGGAACTGGGATTGTTTAGTCTGCAGAAGAGAAGAATGAGGGGGGATTTGAGAGCTGCTTTCAACTACCTGAAAGGGGGTTCCAAAGAGGATGGATATAGACAGTTCTCAGTGGTAGCAGGTGACAGAATAAGGAGTAATGGTCTTAAGTTACAGTGGGGGAGGTTTAGGTTGGATATTAGGAAAATCTTCTTCACTAGGAAGGTGGTGAAGCACTGGAATGTGCTACCTAGGGAGGTGGTGGAATCTCTTTCCTTTGAAGTTTTTAAGGTCAGGTTTGACAAAGCCCTGCCTGGGATGATTTAGTTGGGAATTGGTCCTGCTTTGAGCAGGGGGTTGGACTAGATGACCTCCTGAGGTCCCTTCCAACCCTGATATTTGATGATTCTATGATTAACACTTTCAGTGCCCTTACAAACTTAGATGCTTCTCACCTCAGGCTGGCTGGTTTCCCTTCAGCCAGGCTCTCCCCTTTCATCAGCGCTTCAGTCGCTTTGTGGTGATGTCTGTAGATGGAAGTGGAAGAGATAGGAAGGGCCTGGCTAACGTCTCTCCCTTGTATCATGTTCTTTCTTCCCTCTTGGCTTTGCCCCCTCTCCCCTCCTTCAGAGTCAGGTGAGCATTACCTCATTGCAGTCCCAAACTGAACAAAGGAAGGGGGTGACTCGCTGGAGAGTCCAACAGATCCTTTGTTGCTGCCTAGGCCAGTGTCCTGTGAGGCTGGGCTGGGTTTGTCCCATACATGCCCTGATGAGGTGTGAACTGCACCTCTGCTCTTGGAGATTTTTTGTCTGGGCTTTTTTTAAGTCATGGGGACCCATTTTCAGCCTCATAACTATATACATGAAATTACAACCTATAATATTACTATAACAACAAGCTCAGTGCATCATGAGCCTTCCAAAGACATCTGACATGACAAACTTTGCACTGGATACCACACAATCATATTATAAGGATAATATGGGGGTGCAGGGTATTCCCTCAAGGTACAGAATGTCACACACCCTTACTTCTGCATTGCTGCCTGCATAGCTGGGCTCTCAGTCAGCAGCTGCCACTCTCCAGCTGCCCAGCTCTTCAGGCAGCAGTGCAGAAGTAAGGGTGGGTTGGCATAGTATGGCATTGCCACGCTTACTTCTGCGCTGCTGCTGCTGGGGGTCTGCCTTCAGAGCTGGGCACCTGGACAACAGCCATCACTCTCTGGCAGCCCAGCTGTGAGAGCAGCACAGAAGTAAGGGCAGCAATACCCTGATCCCCCTAAACTAACCTTGTGAATCACCTGCAACTTCCTTTTGGGTCAGGACCCCCAATTTGAGAAATGCTGGTCTCCCCTGTGAAATCTGTATAGTATAGGGGAAAAGCACACAAAAAAACAGATTTCACAGGGGAGAAAGCAGATATCATGGTCCGTGATGCATTTTTCATGGCTGTGAATTTAGTAGGGCCCTACCTATGTGGCTCTCAGTATTGTCAACCCAAGTATTCATAAACTAAACTCCCCTCTCCTCCCACCATAATTAAAGTGATTTACAAATCATGGGAGTTCTTTAAAATAATAGATATTGGGTTCTTTTTCGTTGCCTCTTGATGTTTGTGTCTTAAGCATTCATGTTTTCAAACTGCAGCCCTAAGAACAAATTGAGGACAAAACCAACTTTTTATTTAAATGATAGCTTTTTTTTTTTTTAATGACAGCTGAGTCTCTCTTGATTCCAGAAGCTTGGCCTTTAAAAAACAAACAACAACAAAAACACAAGGTTTGAAATGCTGGTCTCCGAACCACCCTATCAGCCTCAATGTACCAATGCCGGACAACTCTGCTTCATTCTGTCATGAATGGGATTTGTTTCAGAAGTCTGAGGTGAACTTCTCTTGGGTGGAAATCCAGCTGCTAGAGCCCAGTCCAGAGATCTCCATTGGGTGATGGGGATTTCTTCAAAGAAATAGGGAGGAATCATCCCTTCAAGTCTTTAGAGTGATAGGGCCTGATGCAGGAAAGTGCGTAAGCAAGTATATAACTTTGAATATGTGAAGAGTCCCATTAAAGGCAATGGAACAACACATGCACATAAAGTTAGCAGAATTGGGATATTACTGAGCCACTTCAATCTGAAAGCTAAATCAGTTTCCATAACCTTAGCATGCCCCTTCTGAGGTGTTGGGAAAATAAATGATCCTCAAAGAAGTCAATATTCTGAATCTTGGCCCTGCTTCCTCTCCCCTGGCCAGCTCCTGAACTCACTCAGAAGACCCTATCTGGGCTCTGTGCTGGTAGCCTACAAAGCTGGAATTATTACTAAGCGGTCCCTTGTTTGCTCCTTAGTTTCAGAATTACTATTGTCCAGGTGACATTGTCTGTCCCGGGGGCACATTGAGGCTGGATTCATAGATATTAAGGTCAGAAGGGACCATTATGATTATCTAGTCTGACCTCCTGCACAATGCAGGCCACAGAATCTCACCCACCCACTCATGCAATAAACCTCTCGCCTATGTCTGAGCTACTGAAGTCCTCAAATCATGGTTTAAGGACTTCAAGGTGCCGAGAATCCTCCAGCAAGTGACCCATGCCCCATGCTGCAGAGGAAGGCGAAAAACCCCCAGGGCCTCTTCCAATCTGCCCTGGAGGAGATTTCCTTCCCGACCCTAAATATGGCGATCAGCTGAACCCTGAGCATGTGGGCAAGATTCACCAGCCAGATACCCAGGAAAGAATTCTCTGTAGTAACTCAAATCCCACTCCATCTAACATTCCATCACAGGCCATTGGGCCTATTTACCATGAATAGTTAAAGATCAATTAATGCCAGAATTAGGCTAGCCCATCATATCATCCCTTCCATAAACTTATCAAGCTTAGTCTTGAAGCCAGATAGGTCTTTTGCCCCCACTGCATCCCTTGGAAGGCTGTTCCAGAACTTCACTCCTCTGATGGTTAGAAACCTCTCTCTAATTTCAAGTCTAAACTTCCTGATGGTTAGTTTATATCAATTTGTTCTTGTGTCCACATTGGTACTAAGCTTAAATAATTCTTCTCCCTCCGTGGTATTTATCCCTCTGATATATTTAGAGAGCAAGCATATCTCCTCTCAGCCTTATTTTGGTTAGGCTAAACAAGCCAAGCTCTTTGAGTCTCCTTTCATACGACAGGTTTTCCATTCCTCAGATCATCCTAGTAGCCCTTCTCTGTACCTGTTCCAGTTTGAATTCATCCTTCTTAAACATGGGAGACCAGAACTGCACACAGTATTCAAGGTGAGGTCTCACCAGTGCCTTGTATAACGGTACTAACACCTCCTTATCTCTACTGGAAATGCCTCGCCTGATGTATCCCAAGACCGCATTCGCTTTTTTCACAGCCATGTCATATTGGCGGTTCATAGTCATCCTGTGGTCAACCAATACTCCAAGGTCCTTCTCCTCCTCCATTACTTCTAATTGATGCGTCCCCAGCTTATAACTAAAATTCTTGTTATTAATCCCTAAATGCATGACCTTACACTTCTCACTATTAAATTTCATCCTATTACTATTACTCCAGTTTACAAGGTCATCCAGATCCTCCTGTATGATATCCCGGTCCTTCTCTAAATTGGCAATATCTCCCAGCTTTGTATCATCCACAAACTTTATTAGCACACTCCCACTTTTTGTGCCGAGGTCAGTAATAAAAAGATTAAATAAGATTGGTCCCAAAACTGATCTCTGAGGAACTCCATTGGTAACTTCCCTCCAGCCTGACAGTTCACCTTTCAGTATGACCCGCTGTAGTCTCCCCTCTAACAAATTCCTTATCCACCTTTCAATTTTCATATTGATCCCCATCTTTTCCAATTTAACTAATAATTCCCCATGTGGCATGGTATCAAACGCCTTACTGAAATCTCGGTAAATTAGATCCACTGCGTTTCTTTGTCTAAAATATCTGTTACTTTCTCAAAGAAGGAGATCAGGTTGGTTTGGCAGGATCTACCTTTTGTAAATCCATGTTGTATTTTGTCCCATTTACCATTGACCTCAATGTCCTTAACTACTTTCTCGTTCAAAATTTTTTCCAAGACCTTGCATATGACAGATGTCAAACTAACAGGATCACTTTTTTTTTCCTTTCTTACAAATAGGAACTATGTTAGCAATTCTCGAGTCATACGGTACAACCCCTGAGTTTACAGATTCATTAAACATTCTTGCTAATGGGCTTGCAATTTCATGTGCCAATTCCTTTAATATTCTTGGATGAATATTCTCCCCTGATTTCGTCCCATTAAGCTGTTCGAGTTTCGCTTCTACCTCAGATATGGTAATATCTACCTCCATATCCTCATTCCCATTTGTCATGCTACCATTATCCCTAAGATCCCCATTAGCCTCATTAAAGACTGAGGCAAAGTATTTGTTTAGATTTTGGACCATGCCTAGATGATCCTTAACCTCCACTCCATCCTCAGTGTTTAGTGGTCCCACTTCTTCTTTCTTTGTTTTCTTCTTATTTATATGGCTATAGAACCTTTTACTATTGATTTTAATTCCCTTTGCAAGGTCCAACTCTACTTGACTTTTAGCCTTTCTCACTTTGTCCCTACATGTTCTGACCTCAAAAAGGTATCTTTCCTTGCTGATCCCTCCCATCTTCCACTCCCTGTATGCTTTCTGCTTTTTCTTAATCACCTCTCTAAGATGCTTGCTCATCCTGTTTGGTCTACAACTCCTGCCTATGACTTTTTTCCCCTTTCTTGGGATGCAGGCTTCTGATAGCTTCTGCAGCTTTGACTTGAAGTAATCCCAGGCCTCCTCCACCTTTAGATCCATAAATTCTTCAATCCAATCCACTTTCAAAAATTAAGGAAATTATTTAGGGAAGTCAGCCTTTTTGAAATCAAAAACCCTAGTTGCAGATTTATTTTCGTTTATCCTTCCGTTCAGTTTGAACTGAATTAGCTCATGATGACTTGAACCAAGGTTGTCCCCTACATCCATTTCTTCTATGAGGTCCTCACTACTCACCAAAACCAAATCTAAAATGGTATCCCCGCTTGTCGGTTCAGCAACTATTTGATGAAGGAATCCATCAGCTATTGCATCTAGGAAAATCTGAGCCCTATTATTATTACTAGCACTTGTCCTCCACTCTATATCTGGGAAGCTAAAGTCTCCCATGATCACACAATTTCCATTAGTATTTGCTTCATTAAAAACATTAAAGAGGGGTCTATCCATATCAAGATTGGATCCTGGCGGTCTATAGCACACCCCAAGCACAATCACAGGGGAAGCTCTAGTAGTTTTCTTCCCCAGTGTGATTTTTGCCCAGACGGACTTTGTCTTATCCATTCCATCGCTTCTTATTTCTTTACAGTCTACCTCATCATTGATATGCAATGCTACTCCACCACCTTTACCTTTATTTCTGTCTTTCCTAAACAGTACATACCCTTCAATACCTGTAGTCCAGTCATGACTACTATTCCACCATGTTTCTGTTATCCCTATAATATCTGGTTTCACTTCCTGCACCAGTAGCTCTAGTTCCTCCATTTTGTTACCTAGGCTCCTCGCATTGGTGTACAAACATCTTAATTTTTGCTGTTTGGCCTCGCTCACATTCTTTACCCAATTAGGCACCGACATTCTAAAGCCAGTATGACCTATTAGACTGGTATCCCACACTGCCCTTCCTCCTTATGTCCATTTTCCTGCCCATGGCTGAATCCTTTACTACTTTGTTTTCTTCCCTCTCAATGTTAAAATCCAATTACCTGGACCTCTCCCAACCATCTCCCCCAAATTCCTAGTTTAAAGCTCTCTTAATCAGTTGTGCAGGATTATTTGGTATCTTCACACAATTATTAAAACATGTCACTTTTAAAAAAAAAACTCAATAGGGTCAATATATTTAAAACTGCCCATGTGACTGCACTATTAATATGACTGTATTTTAGATCTAATTTAGTGCACATTATTTTTGTTTGGGTAAAATAGGGTCTGATTAAATTAGTTTTGTTCTAAAAAATGTTATTTCCTGAACTCTGTCTATAATAATTTGCATTCCATTGTCCCTGCTGCTGTCTGACATCTACCATAATATAATCATATCCCTTTAGTTTTGTTCCATTTCCTTTCATACCTCCTCTTAATTACCCCTTTTGTACCTCTAGACTGTTGTCTCTGTGCTTCTAATACATGGCTTAGCCAATTCCACAACCCCCAAGGCTTGTCAGGTTAAAGATTAATGAGAAGACTATACCCAGAGGCTTTACAAAGGTTAAACATAATTATAAATGGGTATTTTATGCAATGTTGGAAATGTGAAAGCTGGTTAGAAAAAAAAGTAGTGGGAAAAAGTAATGAAACTTATGGGATTCAAGTCAACCACTTAAATCTTCTGAAAAAGCAGAAATTAGCATAAAAAAACAAGTTGGGAAGTTCTACCCTTTGTTTCAAGGATGATGATACAAACATAAACACCATATGGTAGAAATTAGACTGAATCTCAGGTTTGCAACATCATTGCCTCCTAAGTCTGCCTCATTTTGTGTTAACGAAAACATGTTCCATCAAAAATGGGAAAAGAAAAAGGTCTAAAAATGCCCCCAAACCTTGGGTTTCAAAGCTTTTCATATTTGTCCCTTGGTTTAGGAAAGATAAATCTTCCCCAGTGGCTGGAACATTTCCCATGAGTGCATTATTGACTTTATAGATTTTTTTTAACCTAAATATCTGAAGAAATAGCCATGTTGGATAATTAACTTAATTTGAGCATTCCCAGACTTTTCAAAATATAAAAATACTGTAAAGTGTGTGTAACACGTGAGACAAGATTTTCAGAAATAGGAGTTTAAAGTCCAGGTATAGGTTCCTAAAGAAATGGTCTGAATTTCAAAGTGCTGAGCACCAAGCAAATCCCACTGAAGTTAATGGGAGCTGCTGAACACTCAGGACCTTTTGAAAATCAGGCCACGTAGCCTTGGCATGGACTTAGGAATCTAACTTTAAGCACTGTTCTCATTTTTAAATGTTGGAGGGTGTTGGTGTGTGGAAATTTCAAAACATTTAATTCAAACAGTGTTATCAGGGTTAAAATATTAGACCAAATTCTTCAGAAATGTCCAGTAAATTAGGATGCCTCGGCATTTGTGGGTTTGACCTGAAATACTAGCGCCTGATTTTCAGAGGTGCTGGGCACCTGTGGTTCCCATTGATTTCAACAGCATTTGTAGTTGCTCTGAACTGCTGAAAATTATACTCTACACCAGTTTCAAAGCACTTTACAATATTAACTAGCTGATGACCAGATACTGGAACCCTTACACACTATGAGTAGCATCTGACTGCACAAGTGATTCTACTGAAGTTAATGGGACCATTTGCTGAGTAATGGCTCTATGCAACTGTTAGGGTACTAGAGTTTCTTTTAGAGAGTACTTGACTAGGCACAGATATTCAGTGCATTTTTCTTGTACTCTCAGTTCTCAGCTGTCCAGTTTTCTCCAGTTTTATTTCTTCATCTCCAGAGCTGAAGGCAAGACTTGTCTTATCTTATCTTTATTCTGATTGGGCACTAGTCCAACTCTGTTTCAACAAGAGATACATAACTAAGTTGTTTCAGCTTAGCAAAAACAGTTATTGTCTGTTATCACATCTATGCCCTCTTGTCAAATACAAGCATAGCCTCTCTGCTGATTGGTTTGAATCCTTGGATACTAAACTCAGTGCAGGCTCATGAGATCATAGATTTCAAGGCCTGAAGAGACCATTGTGATCATTTAGTCTAACCTCCTGAATAACACAGGCCATAGACCTTCCCCAAAATAATTCATAGAGCATATCTTTTAGAAAAACATGGTAAGCTGGGAGCAAGCAAACAATATGTGTTTTCATATGTCTAAATGTAAAAGTATACATCTAGGATCAAAGAATGTAGGCCATACTTACGTAATGGGAGATTCTATCTTGGGAAGCAGTGATTCTGAAAAAAAATTGGGAGTTGTGATGGATACTCAGTTGAGCATAAGCTCCTAATGTGACACTGTGACCAAAAGGGCTAATGCAATCCTTGGACGCATAAACAGAGAACTCTTGACTAGGAGTAAAGAAGTTATTCTACCTCTGTAGTAGGTACTAGTGTGACCACTGCTGGAATACTGTGCCCACAATACTGGTGTCCACAATTCAAGAAGGATGTTGATAAATTGAAGAGGGTTCAGAGAAGAGCCATGAGTTATATTGTCAACACACACACATAATTTTGTGCACCACTGCTCTGTAATGGAACACAGCCTAAAGATGCACTGCACTTCTGAATATGCACCAAAGAATCATGAACCCATGGATCAAATATAACTGTGCCTGAGACAGTTGTGATTTTCATGAGTTTTATTTGTTTCTCTGAATTATTTAACAAACACTTTATATGAATATCCTCTTGTGAATATTCAATGTCCAAATTTGAGGGATTTAATTTGGCATATGGTCAGATGATAAGTTCCTCTACCCTCACTGAATGAATGGAAAACAGAGAAAAAAGATTTCTGAGCAACTATTCGTGTTTACATATTCATAATTCTTTTTATGGCATTTTCCAAAAGTTATCAAAAAGTTGCTGTTTCCATGAGTATTTAGTCCAGTGAATATATTATTATTGGTTTGAAACTTTGAATGCATATTTGCAGAAATATTTTTGCAATATTCACCAGCCTTATACATAAAGCACAAAAAAATACTAAATTTAGGTTCTAGATCTAAAACGTCTATTTCCTTTAACAAGAGACCCGACAGAGAAAGCCTTTTTAAAATTGCTAACAAAATGTAAACACAGTTGCATATTTTGCTGAGGGGACTAACACTTAATATTAAAAGAAAAACAAACAAATGAAAAAAATGCCTAGTAGTGCTACCATGTCCAGGGAGCCTACCAAAAGCATTAGTTCCTCTGTTGTTTTTTATATCATCCACTATCATTTGCAGTTTGTTCATAAACAGAGCCCCTTTTTGGAAAAAGGAATAAAGTGTCTGTTCTATCGGAAACTTCTCCCTTATCTCTTGTTTTCTTATTTCAGCACCAACATTGATATCCGCAGTTCTCCAATTCAAAATGGCCTTTTAAGTCAACATCATGAAAAAAGCATCCTTTGCTAATCTGTGTTTTGGCCAATATTTTCAAAAATGGGTGCCTAAAAAGACCTTCTCATAGCTATACTTAGGCACATAAATAAGGGCCTGAAGGCAAAAACAGTGCCCAGATGCAAGTATCTTTAAAAAAGGGAAGAAGGAGAATCTGGGGAACGACAGACCAGTCAGTGTCACCTCAGTCCCCAGAAAAATCATGAAGCAGGTCCTCAAGGAATCCATTTTAAAGCACTTGGAGGAGAGGAAGGTGATCAGGAACTGTCAACATGGATTCACCAAGGGCAAGTCATGCCTGACCAACGTGCTTGCCTTCTATGATGAGATAACTGGCTCTGTGGATATGGGAAAAGCGGTGGACATGATAATATCTTGACTTTAGCAAAGCTTTTGATACGGTCTCCCACAGTATTCTTGCCAGCAAGTTAAAAAAAGTATAGATTGGGTGAATGGACTATAAGGTGGATAGAAAGCTGGCTAGATTGTTGGGCTCAATGGGTAGTGATCAATGGTTCGATGTCTAGTTGGCGATCAAGCGGAGTGCCCCAGGGGTCAGTCCTGGGGACAGTTTTGTTCAACATCTTCATTAATGATCTGGATGATAGGATGGATTGCACCCTCAGCAAGTTCACGGATGACACTAAGCTGGGAGGAGAGGTAGATACGCTGGAGGGTACGGATAGGGTCCAGAGTGACCTAGACAAACTGGATGATTGAGCTAAAAGAAATCTGATTAGGTTCAACAAGGACAAGTGAAGACTCCTGCACATAGGATGGAAGAATCCTATGCAATGCTACAGGGTGGGGACCGACTGGCTAAGCAGCAGTTCTGCAGAAAAGGACCTGGGGATTACAGTGAACGAGAAGCTGGATATGAGTCAATAGTGTGCCCTTGTTGCCAAGAAGGCTAACAGCATATTGGGCTTCATTAGTAGGAGCATTGCTGCAGATCGAGGGAAGTGATTATTCCCTTCTATTCGGCACTGGTGAGGCGACATCTGGAGTATTGTGTCCAGTTTTGGGCCCCCCACTACAGAAACGATGTGGACAATTTGGAGAGAGTTCAGCAGAGGGCAGAGAAAATGATTGGGGGCTAGGGCACATGACCTATGAGAAGAGGCTGAGAGAACTGGGCTTATTTAGTCTGCAGCAGAGAAGAGCGAGGGGGAATTTGATAGCAGCCTTCAACTACCTGAAAGGGGGTTCCCAGAGAAGATGGAGCTAGTCTGTTCTCAGTGGTGGCAGATGACAGAACAAGGAGCAATCGTCTCAAGTTGCAGTGGGAAGGTCTAGGTTGGATATTAGGAAAAACTATTTCATTAGGAGCGGGTGGTGAAGCACTGGAATGAGTTACCTAGGGAGATGGTAGAATCTCCATCCTTAGAGGTTTTCAAGGCCCAGCTTGACAAAGCCCTGGCTGGGATGATTTAGTTGGTGTTGATCTTGCTTTGAGTAGGGGGTTGGGCTAGATGACCTGCTGAGGTCTCTTCCAACCCTAATCTTCTATGATTCTATGTTCAAATTACTGCACCTGCTTCAATTCACTTTGAAATCTATGAGAGCTGTTGAGGGTTCATCACTGTGGAAAATTGGGGAAGTACCTAAATATGGATTTAGGAGGTTAATTTGGGATCCTATTTCTGAAAATCTTGGCCAACATGACCATGTATTAATGCTAACTAATACTGAACTCTTTTGTATAGCAGTAAAATGATATGGGCAGTTTCAAAATATATATCTGGGCAATCATGATGAAAATCAATATATATACTTTTAGAATAGCACCTGAAGACAAAGCAGCAACTATCCAAATGGAATATCCATCCCGGAGCTGTATCCCCAGTTGTAAACCACTGTAATAAAATGCAATTTATCAAGCAAGTAGAATATGCAATCAGCTGGCTCCACTTACTGTAGCACATCAAAGATAACACAGGAATAGTTAATTTGACAGCTGCTTGGTTTAATACTTTTACCTGTACCTTATTATTAATACTGAGAAATAAACATCAATAAACAGCAGAAACTCTTATTTGCACAGCTGTTCATCAGATCTGACTTACTAAAGCCAGGTCTATACTTCAAAGTTTTGCCGGCATAGCTAAGTCAGTTAGGACTGTGGCGAAAAAAATCACCCCACTGATTGACACAGCTATACTGGTAAATGAAGCTTACGCCCGCAAAAGAGTCCATTTGCCAGTGTAGCTTACTATTTGGAAGGTGATTTAACTATACCAGCAAAAAAAAAAAAAAAAAAAAACCTCATATAGACAACAAACCGTGCCTCTACTAGGGCTAATCTACACCTCTGTAGCACAGACTAGCCCATAGTCACCAGACTGCAGGATAAAAATGGACAGGGTGTGTGCAGAGACAATGCATGTGCCCGATGAGACATGGACATAAATGCAATTCTCAATCACTTTTCTATGTGCTCCCCTATTTGACCTTGTTCCTTCTGCAAAAATGGGGTTAACTGGTGACAATTAAGCAGTGCTGTCATCATTACTTCCCCTGGTGCCAATGACCTCCCTCTCATGCTCATCACTTTATACCTTGTGCTTATGGACCTGTTTTTTCAGGTGTTGATAACCTACTGCTTTCACTGATGTTAACCAGAGTTGTGGGTGCTCAGAACTTCTGGAAATCAGAGCTAAGATGCGCAACATTTCCTTCCAGCACTGTGCTGGATCGAGCTGGATTATTTATTTAAAATAGTTTGCCAGGAAAAGATTCACTGAGATTATCACATTTTATTTCTCAGTGGACAGGAGGGGAGAAGGAAAGAGACACAGCTACAAATGAAGCAGTAGTGTACTAAAATGGTCCAGCCTCAGCCAATCAGGATACAAGAACACTATACAACTCCTGGTGCAAATCTGAACAGTTTTGCCTCACTATATGCATTTCCCTACACTTGGTCTCTGATTTGCACAGCAGTACACAGGGAGTACCCACAGAGCAGGGTGTCAATGCATGCAAGGGGCATGTTTCCTGTGTGGTTTCCCCAAATCCTAATCCTTTTACCCACATCCACTGGAATCAGCCTGGAGGAGGAAGAGGCAGAATTTCGTCCACAGTAATATATATATATATATATATATATATATTAAAGCTTACATTATTCATTGTTGGCTTGTTATTGGTTTACTAATTAATTGTGATTATTGTAATGAGGATTTTTTATTATTTTATTGTTTTACTGCTTCTGCTCATGAATGGTATGGACAAGTTTTCCCAGTTGTCATAAGTTACAGTTTTATTTGTATTGCGTCCCTCAGACAGGGTTTCCTTAACGTTAAAATGTATTAATTCTTCCATACTATCCTACAATTGCAAGAAAACAGCTCAATAGCTAAATGGCAAAGTACTAACTATTAGTTAACTAACTTACTCTTAATATTAGACAGTAAGACTACATTTATTTTGAGATCAACCACCACCCACCCTACACTTGGAGCATCAGGTAGCCTGATCAATTATTACACTTATAAGATCATTTATTGGAATGCAACATGCACTTTTAACAAGCTTAATAACCTATTTACTAACGTTCACCTATTTGCCTTCTATGCATGTTCCAAGCCAATCAGCAATACATTCCTGTCAATCTTATACTCCTATAATGTCATGTTACCTCTAGCAAGCATAAAATCACCCTCAAGACATGAGACAGCGTCATAGATCACAAGATCAGGTCTGGGTCTGGGTCAACAATTCTTACAATATTGCAGATTCATCAACAATACTGTAATCAAGAACCTGTTCATCCTGCTATAAACTTTCAGGTGCTGCACCAAATATCAATTAAAAATTATACTGGAATACTTTCTCCATCTCTCAATTGTCTGTTTGTACAATTCATAGCACAGTGGGGTCCTGGTGCATGACTGAGATTCGTAGGTGCTACAAGAATATAAATAATAATAATTACAGTGTAACAAAGTTAAATCCAGGCTCCTGCAGACTGAGGGGGAGGAATGAAATTCCACAGCCAAGAAACCCTCACAGTGCATGCCCAACCACTAGCCTCTTCCCATTCACTCTGAGAGGGTACTCGCTTTGAGTGTCTTTGCTGATCTCAAGGATGGTAGTGTGACAGAAGGAGAGAAGCTGTCTGATTCTTGGCCTGAATCTGCTTTCTCTTATCACAGTTTCACATGATGAAATTCCATTAATTTAATTGAGGCTCATATAGATTTACAAGGCTCTAAGTGAGAAGAAAATAGGGCCTTACATGTTTTTCACTGGTTGTACAGGAGATGGTACATCTATTATTGGGTCATCAGTCAGAGGCAACTCAAGCAATTAGCAACATCCCATTGTTTAGAAGAGGGAGTGTTGGCAGGACCAGCCTTATGGGTTGGCACCATGGGCAACTGCCCAGGATGCTGTGGTCAGAAGTGTGCTGTTGTCAAGAGGCAAGGAGCAGGGCCGGATGGACCTGGGGTGTGAGGCCACAGAAGGAGGGAGGGGAGGCACTGGGGGGCGATGGATGGGGAGGCAGTGGACATTGTAATGCAGGAGGTTCTGGGGCTCAAGCTGGGCATCCAAAGAGTGGTGGCTGTTGGCTGGGCACCCAGCCCTGAGTCTTGGGGCCTAGCAATGATAATGCTGGCATTGGCTAGTGATTCATCTTGCTTTCTTCTCAGGGCTATTTAGGGATTAAGAAGAGGCGTCTTGGTTCCTGACAATAAAAGACAACAGAATTATTTGGTCCTTCACCTGCACATAAATAATTTCACTGACTTCAGCAGGACTACTCATATATGTAAAGTTATTCATAAGCACAAGTGTTTCCAGGACTGAAGTGTTTGTTTACATATGGTCTGTCTTATTTTACTAAGTAACACTTTTGCTTCCTCTCTTCCTATCATGTTTCCACACTTTAATGCTGTTCTGTGTTACAGTGCTTCCAGGAAGGAAAATAAACATATGGAATGAAGTAATTTTATTCCTGCTCATTCCATGTGTTCTATGTTGCTGAGTAAGGTATTCTGCACATTTTCATTCCAACCAGCAGTAAAAACACTTGAATATCAGCTCAAAAGAATCAGAATGGAGACTTTTACATAAATTATATATTATTAACAGTATAGGGTCAAATCATGGTCCATCCTGTGAGTTGGTAAAAAGGATCAGAAAGTGCCTCCTTACTTCCTTGCACTTGAATGCTGCCTCTTGCTTGCATGGAAAGCAGGCTCTGCAAAACTGCTACATTCTTCTTTTCATTCAGATCTCAGAGACTCAGACTTTCAGGTCAGAAGGGACTATTGTGATCATTTACTCCAGGGGTCGGCAACCTTTGGCACCTGGCTCATCAGGGTAAAGCTGCTGGTGGGCCAGGCTGGTTTGTTTATCTGGAGCGTCCACAGGCACGGAGCCCCGCAGCTCCTACTGGCCGCTGTTCCCGGCCAATGGGAGCTGCGGGAAGCAGTGCCTAGCACGTTGCTCGGCCCACGCTGCTTCCCACAGCTCCCATTGGCTGGGAACAGTGAACCACGGCCAGTGGGACCTGTGGGGCTCTGTGCCTGCAGACGCTTCAGATAAACAAACCAGCCCAGCCCGCTAGCAGCTTTACCCTAACAGCCAGGTGCCAAAGGTTGCCCGACCCCTAATTTAGTCTGACTTCCTGCACACTGGAGGCCACAGAACCTCACCCACCCACTCCTGTAGTAGGCCCATAACCTCTGGCTGAATAACTGAAGTTATCAAATCATGGTTTAGAGACTTCAAGTTACAGAGAATTCATCATTTACATTAGTTTAAACGTGCAAGTGACCCATGTTAGATATAGTGCATGCAGGCTGTATATATAGGTGGCTTCTGCTTTCATGAATAAAAAACATGCAAGTGTGGGTAAAATGTGCATGTGCAAAACAATGTACCTTAGTGATGTGTTTTGCATATGCAAATTTTCTATCACTGATGATCAACGAATAAATATCAAGTCATGTAGTCGCTCGCCACTGCATGCAGGTGTTGGTGCACAAAAAGTGTAAATGCAAGTGTGTGCATGTGCAAAGCAGCTTGTAGAGAAGCTGATTCTAAACTTAAGCCACACAGAAATCAGGCCTGTCTATTGAGAGAAGGAGCATAAAAGACACAGAATGCAGCTAGAGAATATGTTGCTGAATTATTTATTCCTAGAATGTACACTGATTTCCCATATTTTTCAACTGATGGTGCTACATAGAGATTTGTATCATTACCAAAAAATAGGGGTGTTTTAATCAGCACACTGGATACTACTGCCTTCCAGCTGTCACAAAAATGTTGTTAGTATTTTCCTGGACTTTGTCAAAGTCCATAATTTGATGGCTTGAATTTCATGTCAACTTGTCTAAATATTCAGAGTGTAGCCATGTCCTCCAGCCTTAGCTCTAGATGGGGCATTGAACCAGTGCATGCATCCATCAGCAAGTAATTTGGGCTGGATCACATCACAGCATTTAAAAGACAGAAAAAGCAATATATTAACTGATGTTCCTTTTTTATCTCCATATAATGTGATATACTCAGGTTGCACTATAATGAACTCAAGAGCTAATGGTACCTCTATTAATATAAATTAGTATCAGCCACCACTTCTTTCTTGCTTCTACGTGCACTGAAAAAATACAAGACAAATAAAAGCTATTGTCTGTGGGATAACTATTAAAAGTGTGTGTTGGTTACACAGGAATGCAAAATGTCAGTGCAATAGCCTTGTTTTTATATAGCACTTTGTCTTCAGTAAATTGAGAAAAATGCATCCTTCTATTGATTACTATGGTTACACATATTGTTTTTAGCTCAAATTAACAGGGTTTCAAGGAACCATGTAGCACACATGAAGAAAGCTGTACAGATGCCGATATCCCTACAGGAGGCAAAACATACGTAGGTGCCCCTGGAATGAAAATGAATAAATATTTTGGAACACAGTTGATTGACAAAGTCATCACTCCTATAGTAATTCACAAAATGGAGCACAGAAAAGAAGGCATTTAATTCTCGGGCTCCGTTTAATCATATATATTAAATTTGCAGGTACTACTCTTAATTCACAGTTTTAATACACTTCTGTTAACTCAGAAAGAATTGTTGGATCCTGTAATTTCCTACTGCTCGTTTGTTGTTTATGAAAAAAAAAACAACCCAAGCCCTTTAGAAACATTGATTGTCCTCCTTACAGTCTGCACAACAGCTATAAAAGCAGCATGATATAGCTGACAATGGCTCAAGGAAAAAAACAGGAAAGCATGTGCCTGGCATAAATTAGTTACAGTGTATACATTTATAACCACACCTGTTCAAGTTCATTGTTGTGAGTTAAAGAACAATATAAAGGTGTCCTGCAAAGTCATTGACCTCCTAGTTCTAGAACATTTTGAGCCACGATATAAAATTCTGCTTTAAAGGTCTGACCCTCACAAACCATGAGTGGGTTCTAGAAAAATCTTCTTGGAATAGCAAGCAAATGGTACTAAAGAAAATTTAGTGAAGGCCAAAGACTAACTGAATGTAAAGAATTAAAAGATCATTGCAAAATTAATGCCTATCAACATTGTTTGACAAACAAACTGGATATCCTTTTTGATGTGATTATAAATAATTGGTTGAGAAAGTTATCTGTGCCAGCATAACATATTTTGACTTAGTAGTTCATGATATTATGCTTAAGAAATTAGCACAATAAAAAATCAAAATGTATTCAATGATTATAAACTGGCTAACTGATAGATGGAAAAAAGTAACTGTAAATGGGGAATCACCATCCAATAGGGGCATTTTTAGTAGAGTTCCTTAGCGATCCATTCTTGGCTCAACACTATTCAATATCTTTATCAATGTTCAGAAAAAATATCAAATCATTGTTGTTCAAGCAAGGTCATAGACCTCAGGAAAAAAAACTAAGTTGGGTCACAATTATAGGATCAAGGTCTGTAATTTGGATCTCGGCGGCCATGGTCGATGCCCTGTTGAATATGAGCTCTCAGTGTGCTGCAAAGAGAGCAAAGCAATCCTTGGATGTATAAAGTCTGGGACTACTAAGTAGAAGTAGGGAATGTGTTATTTCCATGCTATAGATGTTAGTGAGACCATTACTAGAATACTGCACCCAGTTCTGATGTATACAAATTGGAAATGTTCAGAAAAGACCTATAAGAATTATTCAAGATTTAAAAATACTAAAGAAGCTCAATCTATTTAATTTATCCAAGAGGAGGTTAAGAGGTGACTTGATCACAGTCTCTAAGTATCTACATGGGAAGCTTTCTGATACTACAGAGCTATTTAATTTAGCAGACAATAGCTGGAAGCTGAAACTAGAAAAATTCAAACTAGGAATAAAAGAGCAAATTTTAACAGTAAACGTAATCAGTCATTGGAAGAACTTCCTGATGGACACAGTGGATGCTCTATCACTTGAAGTCTAATTTGTTTCTAAAAGATATCCTCTAGTTATTGGCTTGATGCAAGAATCATTTGGTGCAATTCTGTGTCATGTGTTATGAAGGAGGTCAGATTAGAGTATCATAATGTTCCCTTCTGACATTAAAAATCCATTACTCTAAAAAGCCTGGTATTATGAAAAAAATAAGGGAGGTAGGAAATGAACTGAGAGAAAAGAAAATGGGACCCCTGAAATGAGAAAAGGACAAAAGCCTTACTCATCCTGTTTAGAGCAAGGAAGAGCACAGAATATAGTTATTTATATTTTTCTAAACTGAGGAAGCACTATGTAAACTCTCATAGTCACCTCTTCAGTGCTAGTCAGGCCAGGAGTGCAGCCCGCACAGAAGAAGTCTCTTGGTGCACATGGTGGCTACCTAAGGAAAGAGGAGGATGACAAATCCACTGAAAAAAGTGTTAGCTTCAAGCAGCAGCACTCTTCGCAGCCGCTATGGAAAGCAGTAGGGAAGGAGATGCCCAGGCATAACTGATGGTCAAACATTGCCAGTCCTAGCAAGTGACCCAGAGCCAGCAGTACAAGTCAAAAGCAACAAAGGCATGCATCATAGCAAAAAGAGACTATAGTGATGTGACCAGCAAACAATTCCACACAGCATGATCATACTGATGGTGGGATAAATAGTTTGCACAGTAAGCAAAGCTCAGGAAAGTTTTCTCATTGTAGTCACTAGTCTAAGTCACAGGAGAGAAAACACCAGCCTCAGCCAAGGGAGATCTCATATGAACATAGGCACTAATGTTGATTTGCACATCAGCTGTGGATGCTATAGATGTAAATGACCAACTACTAGTGCCTGAAATCAGCAGGTTTCCCTAACTAATATTTAGTTATCAGATTAGCGTGCAATCCCTGATGGGATTCCAGTGTAGCTATGTAGATCTGATCCAGTCCACATCTTTTGTAGCCATGCTGTGCGCTCCCCCTCCATTTTATGGGTCACATGTATGGATGTTATAACTGGTCAACGTATCCTACAGCAAGTATATATAATTGTTTCTGTGAATCAAAAAATCATGCTTCAGCTATAGAAGACCCAATGAACTCTAGTAATTTTCCTACGTGATTGTCTACCAATTACCTTCCAAACTGAGAATACCATTTTCTGCAAGCATATTTGCCTCAACTGAAAATGTAGGATCCCACTTAATTGTCCGGAAAGATTATTCCACTATGGGTTATCTTGGAGACTATTTACCTAACGCACAGAATACAGGTCAAAAGTATATAATGAGATGGCTGCCTATTTCAGAATCATATTAGAAGCAGAATAATGTTGTACACATAGAGCTATATAATAGATTTGCATAGACCTTTCCCCCAAAGCAATCTATTGTTCAATATTTTCAACAGCAGATAATTAGGATGCTTTCAAAACTTAACTAAATAGCTATTATGTAGTGCAATATTGTACACTAGGGCTTGAAGCATTGTAACATGTGGCACGTGAAATAGAGTCATGTCATGCACTAAGGTGTAGATCCTCAGCTGGTGTAAATTGTCAGAGTCCTTTTGACTAGAATAGGCCCATGACAATCTACACCAACTGAGGATCTGCCCCATCTTTAGCTTCAATACAGGAAATCATGAAGTCTGGACCATAATTCTGCTAGACCACTAAACCCTAATAACTAGACAGACGCTTTGCCCTGTATTTACAAAAAGAGTTAGGCCCCAAAGTCCCTGTTTTAGGCCCCTAGTTCCCAGTTTCAGGACCATTATGATTCATAAAATTCCCACTGAACTCTGTAGGCATTTACTTGGGGCCTAAGTTTTTGCACTTAAAGTCCCCTAGGTGCCTATGTTTCTGCCTCTGGACACACATACTGCTGCCTCCATCTTGGTATCTGAATGCCTATATCCCACCTAAGCCCCAGACCAATTCAGAAACCAGAGGATGACAGGAGTTCGGCCTCTAAGTTGTGTGTGGGGCCCAATCCAGTAGGCGCCTTCACACACAAAACAGCTGGGGGAATAACTTTCAGTCCAGTGGTGAAAGCACTCAGCTGGGATGTAGGAATCCCCTGGTTCAGCTCCCCACCCCCTTCCACCTGAAGGGAAGAAGGGATATAAAGAGAGTTCTGCCACCTCCCAGGTGAATGTGCGCAGCACTGGGCTAAGGGACATTCTGATATAGGGATCTCTACTGTTGAAGCTGTTCCATTGTGGATAAATACCTGGAGTCATTTGGGCTGGAGACAAGAAAGAGAGCGAGAGAAACTATTTTCCCTAACCCTAAGCATAAGCATTAGAATTAGTGTAAAATGGTGACTAGAGCACTCACCCAGGATTTGGAGATCCAGGGTGCAGTCCCTGTGATCCAATGAATCTTTCATTATTTATCCCCAGGGCAACACCTTCAACAGGAGAGACCAAGCCAGCCACACATCAGAATGGCCCATACCCAATGGTTAGGGCATTCACCTTCTTCAAATCTCTTTGCCTTCTCAGGTAGAGTTGAAGCAGGGGTATCCCACATCCCAAGTGAGTATCTTAATCACTGGCCTAAAAGTTATGAGGGAGGTGGCTGTCCTCCTCCTCCCTTGGCTTCTTGCTAAAACAGCATAGATGTCTAATTCCAGGAGGGGGTTCACTATCAGAGACAGGCACCTCCCTGCAGCCTGACCTGAGGTGCCTATCTCTACAAGAGGGGTGGGTCTTAGCACACATGCTGCTCATTGGTATCTCCCATTCTCCAATTTAGGCTGCCTAGCAAGCTGGCTTTGGGGAATTGCACTTTGAGGTGCCTATGTCTCCACATTAATTGCATAAGGGCCTACACACCTAATTCAGGCTCTCTGCATCACAGTGATTTTTCTAGGCACCTAAAAGTTAGGTGCTGTGATACTCAGCATCATCATGCTTAACTCCTTTTGTGCATCCAGGCTTTTTATTCCTTGTTGTTGTTCCTGACTGTACTCCTCTCATAAACAGAATACATTTCCATTTCCCCAAGTTTCACCAATTATGCCTCAGTTTTTCCATCTGCACAATGGGAATAAAACTGTGCAGGTTCATTGTACAGCTTAACTCATTAGCCTTTGTAAATCATTTTGAGATCCTTAGATGAAAGGTGCTGCAGTAGTGATTGTAGATAATTCATAATAATGTGGAAGGCAAGAGCTTTCCAAGAGTTTCTCAGAGAGCAGAAGCTGTCAGAGCCTTTGTGCCCAGGAACACCTACCAACAAACTCATTACATCATCACAACCAAAAAACGTGTGTGTGGCATATATCCTACTACACTGACATACCTGACAATTCAGATTTGGTAAGCAATTTGTGTGTATCTGGGGGATGGACAAAGAAAGCAAAGCTCTAATCATCATCAGACACCTTGGGCTGCAATGTGCCTTGAAGGGTTTTCAATATATGCCTGTCATGGGGTCACTCACCACACTGGCGCCGCCTGCTGGGTGTTTTGGGAATTCGCTCAGTCCCAGCAGGTGCGCCCTCAGGTGGTGGTGGCTCTCCTGTCCTGTCCTCACCTCTGACTGCAAACCTGTTATGGCTCCTTCCTCTCAGCGTCTGCTTCGTGGCACAGCCCTCCGGCCATGTCCCCATGTGGTTCCGCCCTTCCAGGGGCTCCTCCAACAAGAATCCAGCCACTCCTCTCAGCAGCTTGGCAGTCCACAGCTGGGCCGCTCCTTCAGTGGCTCATGGTGGAGGCCCAGGCCCACCCACTACTCCAGGCACCGGCCGAGGGACCTTGCAAACAGCAGCTTCCTGCTGCCTCTTCCTTCCAGTTTACTGTCTCTATTCCCTGGTCCCTTTCCCCACAGCCTCAGTTCCTTCTGCTCCTGCCTCCAGCTCCCTTTGTCCTCTTCCCAGGGCCTCAAGCCTATAAGTCCTGGCAGCCCATCAGGAGCCCTCCAGGAAGCCAGTCTTCTCCCTGTTAGGATATAGATATTCAAGCCTGTCTGTAAAGACCTATACTTTAAGAATTTATGTATATGTTCATCATTTAGCTAGTTATAGAGGTATAAAAGAAAGAAAGAATTTGTGTAAGGGCCTTCTCTCACTGTGACAGTCTGAGGCCCTGTTCTTAGGTTAGGGCCTTTGGCTAAGCAGCAAAGGCAGCCATAAGCTGGGAAGCATATGGTCACATCCTCACATTCCAAACTAGTCACATTGAAATAAGGCAATCTGGGGCTGTTGGAAAGGTGATCCAATCTATCACCTCCAGAGAAAGGGAAGAGCCTAGAAGATGTAAAAGGAAATTTAGTTTGATAGTTTTCTGTCTGGTAAGAACTCAACTTATCAATAGACACAGCTGGGAAACCCTTATGTCTTTATAGATGTAGTTGTGAAATCCTCACTTCTGTACTGTTTTGTCATTATAGTTCCCCCTTTACTATTGTTTATTTGTATGGTCTCTGTCTGGTTCTGTGATTGTTTCTGTCTGCTCTATAATTAATTTTGCTGGCTGTAAACTAATTAAGGTAATGGGATATAATTGGTTAGCTACTTATGTTACAATATGTTAGGATTGGTTAGGTAAATTTCAGTAGAATGATTGGTTAAGGTATAGCTAAGAATATTACTATATAAATTAGGGGAAAACAGGAAGTAAGTTGGGATTCGAAAATAAGAAAAAAGGAACTTGGATTTAAGCCCGCTGGAAGTTCACCTCAATAAACATTGAATTGTTTGTACCTTCGGACTTCGGGGATTGTTGCTCTCTGTTCATGCGAGAGGGAAGTGGGAGAGTGAAGGAATAAGCTCTCTAACACTCCATAGGTCTCTCTGCAGCAGACTCCTTCATGCTGGTCTGCAGCTTCATTTTATATGGGCCAGCTGGGCCCTGATTGGCTGGTCCAGCTGCCACTCTAATTCTCTGCAGCCGCCGCCCTAATTGGCTGTTTCCCTTGCAGCCACTCCTTTGGCTGCCTTGCACTCAGCCTCCCTAAGATGGCTTTAACCCTCTCAGGGTCAGTCTGTGGGGATCCTGATGATGGGCAGGTGCCCCGTCACAATGCTAATAAGACCACATATTTAGAACCCAGACTGGCACAACTTGGCATGAGTGAGAACCCACTATTTAAACAGTCACAGTATTGGCAGACCTTCATTCCTGAACCGCCTAAAGTATGTGACCTGTGCCATATGAGTCCATGTGTACAGGCCCATCCATTTCATCTGGGACAGGTTTCACATCAGAAAAACCCATCATTGCATGGCTCCTTCTTGCTGAGTGAGAAGACAAGATCCCTGCTCCGTGGCATGCTGGCCCCACACACCACTACTCAGGCAGTGTGTACTCCCTCCCTCCTAATCAGGATTCAGACTCCTAAGAAGCATAATTGAGCCCTTACTCAGCACCTTATTGATGCCTCTTGTCACAGAATGTGAGGAAACAGAATTACAGTCTGCCTCCATAGCAGTGTACAGCTGACCTATAATCCAGTATGCATGGGCTGGCTAAAGGCTATTTTGGTTCAACACACTAGTGCAGTCGCTTTTATTGATCAATGACCCTCATGTCATGCATTACAAAAACCACTCCTTTGCATTCACCGTTATCCTTCTAAATTAAGTATTTTATGGATAGGTCCTTAAAGTTTCAAAATAGTTTCATCCTTTGGAAGAATGTTCCATGTTGTCAATCAAAAGTCTAATCCATTTACATTCAAAAGAGCTGGAAGATTTTTCACACAAGTGGTCCTATGCTTCGGCATATATTATTTCTGCTTGTGAACACAATAAATACGCCTTGAAACAAGGCAGCAAGTTAATGAAGGACAGTCTTTTAGTTTCCACTCTAGGACCCTGTTTTAAAACCTCCTTGTTTGTCATGAACAAATTAATTGGATGATTCTCTGCTTCAGCCACAGAGGACAACCGTCCATGTCACAAATATATGTAATATAATTCATCTTTGTATAATGAGTAGTCACTGCACATGTATAACAGGGGACTGACCCTGTAATCTTTACTCAGGCTAACCTCATTAGTATTGTTACATGAATTCCAGTAATGCTGAGAGGCCTCAAACAAGTTTGAGTCCATTGTGCTGGGAGGGATACATACAGAGACAGAGACAGTCCCTGCACCAAAGAACTGACAATCTAAACAGAGAAGGCAGATAAAAGGCAGATGGGGAGACAGAGGCCCAAAGAGTTGAAGACCCAGATCCTCAGAATCAATCCTTGAAATCACTGGGAGTTAGGCACCAAAATACCTTTGACAATCTGGGAGGAAGTTACTTGCTCATGGTCACACAGCTTTACATTCTTTTAATATTAGCAGTTTTTCTTGTTTCACTGCTGTAGTTTGTACCAAACCAAATACTGGTATTGAATGAATGATTATTCCCCACAATTTAATTTCTACACATCTGGTGTGGAGAGTCTGCAAATCAAGAAGAGATGATCAATCTCTGGAATTAAAACCCTTGAAATCTTTATTCAGTATTTTTCTCACACCTTAGTCAAAAATCTCAATGGGAGACAATAGGAATTTTGCTTAATTAAGGTGTGAGAAAAAATAAGTAAGAAATGCAAGACTGGACCCTTACTAATGCAAAGGAAATAATTAATGCATTTGAAGGTACGTGATGAAATGTACACATAGGGTATGTCTATACTGGAGATGGCAGGGCGGGGAGTCCCAGAGTAGCAAGTCTCAGAACCCTGGTCTAAAGTGCCACCCCCCTCCCTGGGCTTCAGAGCCCATACTGTAGCCCAAAATGTAACATCTACATGTTCACACCTTAGCAAGAGCCCTGCAAGCCTGAATCTCTACATATGGGCTCTGAGACTCACTGCCATACAGGGGCAAACCCTGTCCTTTCCTCCATTACCACATAAGGCCCTACACACAGCAAAATTCATGCAGTTATATCAGAGGTGGCTGTTATTAATTATTAGTATTAATTATTATTATTTGTCCCATAACAATGCCTAGATTGGAGCTTCTTGTTTTAGGTATTGCACAGACACCCACTAAGAGGAATTCTCTGCCCTGAAACACTTACAGTCTACACCTACAGAATTTGAGGACACATGCCATTGCACTGCACAGCACCATAGGTACTTCCTGAATGCAGATGTAGATTTGGGGCTGGGGAGAAGTGGCAGTAGGGCCTTTGAATTTACAACTACATGGATTCACTAGCCATAGATTAGGTTGAGGCTGAAACCCATATTGGGGGCTGCTACTCAAGCGGCTTAGGATTCTTTTTTAACAACTTCTTTTGTAGAAAAATGTCAACTCTTCAAAATTAAAACTTTTTGCAATAAAGGGTTGGTTTGTACAAACTTCTCGATCGATCAGTGTGGAAAAAAAAGTTTTGAAATTGTCAGAATGTCCTGTTTTGACATATGCAAAACAAACCAATAATATTTTCCCGTTCAAAATAACTTTGTTTCAAAGTCCAAGCTCAGTCTAGTACAATTTTAAAAAATCAAAATAAAAAAATGGTCAAATGTAAATAAAATATGTTGACGTGAACTGATTTTTTGTCTTCATTTTTTTTTCTTGAAATGTCAGCATTTTGGCTTGATTTGGACAAAGAAAAGTTTCTGAAACCTTGAACATTTTCACAGACCAGGACAACTGTTTCCTGTCTAGCTGTAGCTATTACATTTGGGAGGCTGCAGCAATGCCATGAAGTAGCTTGGGGTGGAGAATTCCTCTCTCTAGCCCCTATCTGAACCCCCATGCCAAACCTGTCTATTTGGGCTTTGAACTAGGGGCAGTACTAATGGAGTCTTTTTGAATTATTAAAAAAATATATATCTTTTTTCCCCTATTTATTTATGAAGAGCGAATGTCTGTTACCATGGAGGTAAGTAACTACTAGCACTGGAAATATGAATCTTCCTACAACCCCTCTGTAAAGTAAGACACACCTGTCATTTGCAAGAGAAGCTAACTCTTATTAACTATGGTTATGGAGAGCATGCAATCTTGAACACTAAAAAAAAGGTATCTTTTTTTTTTCCCATGGGGTCAGTTAGAGAGGTGGCCCAATATTAAGCCCCCTCTTCTAATTGATTCAAGAAAACTAAATGGGTCCAGAGGGAACTTAAGACTCCTCCAGCAGGTTTATTTTATTCAGCAATAGCTTTAAAGCCTAATCCAGTATAACTATGCATATATCTTTCTAACTGAACCCCAATTTTGCATACAGTATCCCTGAGTAGTTTTGCCTGCAACAGAAAAGACTCTTGAACAGTTTTTACATAATAGACTCAGCAGGTTCACTACTTGATTATCCCTCCCTTCAGCTCAGAATCTAGTCTTTTCCCTTAATTATACACTGACAAGAAGGCTGTACTCAGGTTCTACATGTGGGATGCCTTGTACTTGGAACGTGCAGGCAATACAGAATCAATGTTCTGGTTGAATCCAGTATTCAAAGAATTTAATTGAATTACTGAAATTCAGAGTTGAGCCCCTGAGACATTGATCCTGTATTGTCAGTTTCAAATCCTCGGTGCACTAGCCGCTTGATAATATGTGCATAGAATTCACACTAGAGATGATGGAGAATCAAAACCTGTGACAGTCTAGCTAACTGACAGTAAACAGAGGCAGCAATGCTGAATACGTTTAAAAATAAATCAGTGTAGACGGGCCTGACTGAGCAATTCTGGCAACGCGTTGAGCGGGCATGGCTGCTGAGTTTCCAATTTAAGCGCACGCTCAGAACTCTTGGTAACCGGAATGTTGGAAGGCATGTCATTGGAGTGATGCATTCAGCTCCCAAGACACAGAGAATAGTTGTTCACCTGCTTTCTTTGCCAGTGGCTGGAAACTATCATTGCAGCAGCCAAATGACACAAAGGGGGATTAAAAGAGAAACAATAAAAATATTTTTTTAAAAAAATCAGAAGCAGCAGCTTTAATTTAGATGGACATGAGTATGCATCCAATGCTTATTTCCTTATGTATTAAAAGGTTACTTACAAACTGAGGCTGTGGGGAGGGAAAGAAATAAAGACTTGTCTCCCTCTGACACACACTATATGAGTTTGGCAATCTGTTTGGGGTGGATAGCTGAGGGTTGTCCATTATCTTGTAAATATTGTCAGAAGCAACAATACCGTTATTGAGAGGGATGCTGGTGTATACTCTCTTTAATATATATAAAATACAAACGGGCTAACCAAATAAAACACAGAGCCCATTTGTATTTTACCTATATACCCACATGTTTTATTTGGTTAGCCCGTTTGTATTTTACCAAGATCTGTGCAAAGTGACAGAATGACTTCTTAGGGAAAAGACTATCTTGTGAATATCTAAAATGACAGAAGAACTAATGCAGAAAATGTTTCAAAATAAATCATCAGTGCTAGGTCAGTGGGGACTATCCTGACGGGCTGGTTCTGGCACTGCATCATTCTGGCATGACACTTGTGATGTCAATTTAAAAACAGGCTCAAGATTTTTGGTACCAGAAATTGTGGAAAGCACGTTAATGTGGTAAAGTATTTGGCTTTCAGGGAAAAGAATTGTTGCTCATCTATTCTCCTTGCCAGAGCTAGATGTTGTCTCCTTAGCTGCCAAATGTATCTAGAGAGGATTGGTGCAAATCAACCAAAGGGAACAGTCTAAACTGATGACTTTTCTACTTTCAGCATTGTTGTCTTCTCCTTAAAATTGTGACCATTGGACTTAGTACTATCAGTTTTTAACAACCCGAAGGTTGCAGCATAAGTTAATGGTATATGCTGTGGCAGTGCCCTACAGCAAATCCAATGTCTCAAAAGAGATCTTGTGGCTAATAAAGGCACAGAGCCAAAGCAGTAAGCTAATAATGGCAGAGATAATTGCAATTTAATGAAACCAAGATGAACATATCATTCTAGAACCTTGAAGTCTTCTGGGTCCTCATATCAAATTATGGGTTTCAGAGTAGCAGCCGTGTTAGTCTGTATCCGTAAAAAGAACAGGAGTGCTTGTGGCACCTTAGAGACTAACAAATTTATTAGAGCATAAGCTTTTGTGGGCTACAGCCCACTTCATCGGATGCTGTCACGGTTCCTCCCCCACTCTGAACTCTAGGGTACAGATGTGGGGACCTGCATGAAAAACCTCCTAAGCTTATCTTTACCAGCTTAGGTCAAAACTTCCCCAAGGTACAAAATATTACCTCCGTTATCCTTGGACTGGCCGCTACCACCACCAAACTAATACTGGTTACTGGGGAAGAGCTGTTTGGACGCGTCCTTCCCCCCAAAATACTTCCCAAAACCTTGCACCCCACTTCCTGGACAAGGTTTGGTAAAAAGCCTCACCAATTTGCTTAGGTGACTACAGATCCAGACCCTTGGATCTTAAGAACACTGAACAATCCTCCCAACACTTGCACCCCCCTTTTCCTGGGAAATGTTGGATAAAAAGCCTCACCAATTTGCATAGGTGACAACAGACCCAAACCCTTGGATCTGAGAACAATGAAAAAGCATTCAGTGTTCTACAAGAAGACTTTTAATAAAAAATGGAAGTAAATAGAAATAAAGAAATCCCCCCTGTAAAATCAGGATGGTAGATATCTTACAGGGTAATTAGATTCAAAACATAGAGAACCCCTCTAGGCAAAACCTTAAGTTACAAAAAAGATACACAGACAGAAATAGTTATTCTATTCAGCACAATTCTTTTCTCAGCCATTTAAAGAAATCATAATCTAACACATACCTAGCTAGATTACTTACTAAAAGTTCTAAGACTCCATTCCTGTTCTGTCCCTGGCCAAGACGACTACAGACAGACACAGACCCTTTGTTTCTCTCCCTCCTCCCAGCTTTTGAAAGTATCTTGTCTTCTCATTGGTCATTTTGGTCAGGTGCCAGCGCGGTTACCTTTAGCTTCTTAACCCTTTACAGGTGAGAGGAGCTTTCCCCTGGCCAGGAGGGATTTCAAAGGGGTTTACCCTTCCCTTTATATTTATGACAGATGCATAGAATGGATTATATAGTAAGATATAGATATATACATACAGATAAGTTGGAAGTTACCATACAAACTGTGAGAGGCTAATTAGTTAAGATAAGCTATTATCAGCAGGAGAAAAAAACTTTTGTAGTGATAATCAAGATGGCCCATTAAGACAGTTGACAAGAAGGTGTGAGGATACTTAATTTAAGGAAATAGATTCAAAATGTATAATTATGGTTGTCCGACGCTAACTTTCGAGAATTATATGGTTACCATTCTGTCAAAACAACTGTTGAGAGACAAGATGGTTGAGGTAATATACTTTATTGGACCAATTTGTGATGATGAAAGAGACAAGGGTTCGACCAACACAGAGCTTTTCTTCAGTTCTGGGAAAGGTAATCAAAGTGTCACAGCTAAAATACAAGATGGAACAAGGGTCGGTCCTGGGGCCGGTGAAAATAAATGATCTGGAGGATGGTGTGGATTGCACTCTCAGCAAATTTGCGGATGATACTAAACTGGGAGGAGTGGTAGATACGCTGGAGGGGAGGGATAGGATACAGAAGGACCTAGACAAATTGGAGGATTGGGCCAAAAGAAATCTGATGAGGTTCAATAAGGATAAGTGCAGGGTCCTGCACTTAGGACGGAAGAACCCAATGCACAGCTACAGACTAGGGACCGAATGGCTAGGCAGCAGTTCTGTGGAAAAGGACCTAGGGGTGACAGTGGACGAGAAGCTGGATATGAGTCAGCAATGTGCCCTTGTTGCCAAGAAGGCCAATGGCATTTTGGGATGTATAAGTAGGGGCATAGCGAGCAGATCGAGGGATGTGATCGTTCCCCTCTCTTCGACATTGGTGAGGCCTCATCTGGAGTACTGTGTCCAGTTTTGGGCCCCACACTACAAGAAGGATGTGGATAAATTGGAGAGAGTCCAGCAAAGGGCAACAAAAATGATTAGGGGTCTGGAACACATGACTTATGAGGAGAGGCTGAGGGAGCTGGGATTGTTTAGCCTGCAGAAGAGAAGAATGAGGGGGGATTTGATAGCTGCTTTCAACTACCTGAAAGGGGGTTCCAAAGAGGATGGCTCTAGACTGTTCTCAATGGTAGCAGATGACAGAACGAGGAGTAATGGTCTCAAGTTGCAGTGGGGGAGGTTTAGATTGGATATTAGGAAAAACTTTTTCACTAAGAGGGTGGTGAAACACTGGAATGCGTTACCTAGGGAGGTGGTAGAATCTCCTTCCTTAGAGGTTTTTAAGGTCAGGCTTGACAAAGCCCTGGCTGGGATGATTTAAGTGGGAATTGGTCCTGCTTCGAGCAGGGGGTTGGACTAGATGACCTTCTGGGGTCCCTTCCAACCCTGATATTCTATGATTCTATGATTCTATGTTAAGCATAAGGAGTTAACACATGTTTCAAGAGACCACTCAATATGAAGTGGGCAATTAACACAGGATATGCTCCATGGAGAAAGTCTGAGATACATATCTGGTTATAGCAACACTGCAAAAAACAACTATTGCTGAGCATCATTCTCTCTTCATTTTATTTGGACCTGATCCAAAGCCCATTGAAGTCAGTGGAAAAACCTCCATTGCCTTTACTATGCTTTGGATCAGACACTTACCTCATGATCTCTTGCTCCCTCTTTCTCATCTCCTTCCTTCCCAGTTCCTCCCTCTCTCCCTCTTTCATTAGAATCCAATTATTGTCTTTGTTAACATAAATCAAAACACTAACATATGATCAATGCATTCAAGGGCATACAGCAAAATACATACAGATACTGACAGCTGTAAAACCTGAAAAACAGAAAAGGAGTACTTGTGGCACCTTAGAGACTAACCAATTTATTTGAGCATAAGCTTTCGTGAGCTACAGCTCACTTCATCGGATGCATACTGTGGAAAGTGTAGATCTTTTTATACACAAAAAGCATGAAAAAATACCTCCCCCCACCCAACTCTCCTGCTGGTAATAGCTTATCTAAAGTGATCACTCTCCTTACAATGTGTATGACAATCAAGTTGGACCATTTCCAGCACAAATCCAGGTTTTCTCTCTCCCCCCACCCCACAGAAACCCACTCTCCCGTTGGTAATAGCTTATCTAAAGTGATCACTCTCTTTACAATGTGTATGATAATCAAGGTGGGCCATTTCCAGTACAAATCCAGGGTTTAACAAGAACGGCTGAGGAGTGGGGGATAGGAAAAAACAAGGGGAAACAGGTTACCTTGCATAATGACTTAGCCACTCCCAGTCTCTATTCAAACCTAAGTTAATTGTATCCAATTTGCAAATGAATTCCAATTCAGCAGTCTCTCGCTGGAGTCTGGGTTTGAAGTTTTTTTGTTGTAATATCGCAACTTTCATGTCTGTAATCGCGTGACCAGAGAGATTGAAGTGTTCTCCGACTGGTTTATGAATGGTATAATTCTTGATATCTGATTTGTGTCCATTTATTCTTTTATGTAGAGACTATCCAGTTTGACCAATGTACATGGCAGAGGGGCATTGCTGGCACATGACGGCATATATCACATTGGTGAATGTGCAGGTGAACGAGCCTCTGATAGTGTGGCTGATGTTATTAGTTACTCTGAAACCTGAAAAATAGAGTACACTGAACTGCAAAAGTTAACACTTTGGAATTGGAATTCACTCACTCTGTTTAAAGGAAACTTTTCTTTTGAAAAAAAACACATTAAAATGTTGTATGCATAGTTAGAATATTCTATGGTCTACATGGAACTCATTAAGTAGCCCAACAAGTGATCCTAGGGGGTCTCTAATATATCAGAAGAATGTTGTAGATCTTAGGGGGGAGGGATGTCAATCTGAGAAAATGCTTGGGACTGGGGAACTGTTATAACTGCATGCTGTTTGTTTTCACAAATACAATTTATTTTTACACCCCAGGAGGGCAAAGAGAGAAAGAGGAAAAAAAATCTTTGTTTTTAAGTTGGCTTTTTTTAAGTTTTAGCAACTGAAAAGAAAATGAGCTCCCTTTCCCTCTCTTGTGCACTAGCGCAGAGGGAAATTACCTAGGAATTCACCTCAGATAAGAACTCATCTCATGCTGGAAGAAAACAATCAGGAAAATTAACTGGAAGTCATCCAGGAAATCCAAAACAACTATCAAACTCCCTCCCCCACCCCGATGACAGCCATCCAACACAGAAAGAAAAAGTGGAACCAACAACTCCACAAGCAACAGAACACCACCTTTGGGAGAAACCATAGCACCAGAACCCATCACATGGACACCACACAACACCCCAACATCATCAATTTATCAAGACTACCCCTAACCAAAGCTGAATTATTTGTACTTTCCCACAGACTGAACTTCCGCTGCACCACAGAACCTGATACTATACTAACATGTGGATAACTAGAAGAATTTTTCCTTCAATTCTACTTCAAAGAATTATTTCACAATGATGATACCACCCACAATGACCATGTCCCCACCAACAGTCATAAGAAAAAAAATCCATTTGACTGGACACCCCACAGAAGACAAAACCACACTCTTAATTATTACATTGATTGCTTTAGGGGGGAAAAATTGACTGTGAAATCCTTAACAAACACCACATCCACCATAATCTCTCCACCATCCAGAGGACAGCTATACAGTCCATGAAATCTAACCACCAGTTAGTGATCAAACCAGCAGGCAGAGCGGGGCACCCTCACAATCCTCAACCGTGATGACTATTTTAATGAGGCCAACTAACAACTCCCTGACACCACCTACTACAAAGAACTTAAAGAAGACCCCACACCAGCCAGGAATGTAAGGATATCATCAAATCCATCCCCAAGCAACCCCAGGGACCTTCTACATACTTCTCAAGACACACAAACAAGGGAATCCAGGCAGATTCATCATATCTGCCCATGGGATTCATAAAAAAAACGTTCTTAAATCACTAACCACACAAAGGGCCAGCTTACTCCAGGACACAACTGCCTTCCTCCAGAAATTCCACAACATTAACAATGTACCTCAGAACACCTCATAACCTCCCTCCTTGCCACCATGGAAGTCACTGCCTTATACACCAACATCCCTCTCGATAATGACATCGTTGCCTCCAACAGTATTTATGAGATAAAAGACAACCTTCAGATATCCACCCCAAACAAATTGCCAAGCTCATCCATTTCATTTTAACCCATAACAATTTTACATTCAATAACAAACACTTTATAATAAACCTGCTTTAATACAGAAATAAAATCTCCTCTGACCGCACAACCCTAACTGTCACCTACCACCCCTCACTGGAACCCATATGGTGTATCAAACAGTTACAATCCATCCCAAAAGAAATCTTTCCTCTTCTAGCCTTCAGTCCCCTGCAAGCTCTCCAAGGTCATAATCAGAAGTAAGACCAGAACACACCAACTCAAAGCAGCACCAGACCCTGGCAGAACAACAAATGCAAAACCTGTAGACATATCTGCACTGCTACAATGATCAACACTGCCCCCTGCAACGTAACTTTCACAATCCATGGATCCGATGCATGCTTATCACAACACATGGTGTACCTCATCCAGTGTACTAAATGCCCAAATAACAATGATGTGGGTGAAACGAGACAATCACTACGCTCTTGAATGAACTTACACTGAAGAAGGTAAAAGATAAAAAACATCCTATCGCCTGTGGGTGAACACTTTTCACAAAGTGATCACTTAATATCTGACTCTCAGTCCTCATCCTCAAAGGAAACCTGCACAACACTTTCAAAAGACAAGCCATGGAACTTACATTCATAACTTTGCCAGATACTAAAAATCATGGACTGAGTAAAGACACTGGATTTCTGGCTTATTACAACAATGTATCTAACCCATTTAACACCTCCCACCCCATCAGCTTTTTTTCCTTTTCCTTTTATGACTGGAGAGGTGTAAGATATTATCTCACCTACCTAGTCTCTCTAGGAATTGGAGGCATTTCTGTACTCTTGCTGAAATGAGTGCCCTGCTGCAGTGGAGTCCATATCAAAAGACAACTGTGTGGAAACTTTACAGAGACAAGGTGGGTGAGGTAATATCTTTTATTGGACCAACTTCTGTTCATGAGAGAGACAAACTTTCAAGCTTTCAGAGGGGTCTTCTTCAGGTCTGGGAAATGTACTCAGAGCATCACAGCTAAATGCAAGGTGGAACAGATTAGCTCAAGTGGCTAGATAACTCCCCTCCTGTCAGAGGGGAGAAAGGAAAGTGAGGTGGGGAGAAAGGCAGTTGGTGGGGACTTGTTAATATTTAGTGCAGAATTAAATCACCAAGAATGTGCCTTTTACTAGCTCCTGAGGTTTCTTCAAAAATTGTAGTGTGTCCTGCTAACATAATTGCACCCACCAAAATTTACTCAAGTTTGGGTGCCTAGATTTCTGCAGTTCCTAGGCAACAGCAAAAAACTTGAGTGCAACTTTTCCTAGTGCAGTTCTGAATTGTCTTACTAGGGTCACATCACATGGGTAGAGTCATATATTATTTCTTCAGAATTCCTGATGGGCTGAGCCAAGACCAGGAAAATCAGCAGAAGCTATTCGGACTTGTTTTCTCAGACAGGCATGGAAATGAGGGGCCGTAATCCCAAATATAATGTAAGGGGGGGAGTGAATCTGCCATCATCTACCAAAGAAGTCAGAGAAAGGTATCAGACTACTGATACTCCTTCTCAAGGAGACAATGCTAGGCAGAGGGTGCAGTGGCTCAGGAACAGCAAACAGAGTTGTAAACAGGGGAGTTTGAGTGGGAGTTTGTAAGTGGAGTTTGAGGGTGGGGTGTTTGTGATGTCCTGGTTTTTGTTTTTGCGTTTGTTTGCATCTTTTTGTGTGTGTGGGTGTTTGTTTTTTTCCTTTAACAGGAATTCAGGCGAGAAGGCTATGACAGATACAGAGGCAGCAGTCGCAGTGACCCAAGCCATGGAAGAGACAATGAAGATGACCAGATGTGGAATCTGTGGGATGTACATGATACTAGAGTGGGTACCTGAAAAGAGATTTGTTTGTATGAAGTCCTGCTTGATAGAGCTAATGGAAGAGAAGATCCAAGGCTTGGAGATAGAGGTGGAAACTTGGTTGAATTTCGAAGGGGGTTCAAGCAGATGGTTGAGCAAAGGCAAGAGGAGGTTGAAGGGAAAAGTCAAGACTTGCAGATGCAAGCTGGGCTGAAGAACTCAGAGTGGAGACTGCTGGGTGAGGAAAATGGTCAGTGGAAGCATGCAATTACAAGAACCAGCCAGAGAAAAAGACCAGCTAGTGAAGGAGAAACAGAGCTCAGGAACAGGTTTGCTGATTTGGAAAATAAAAAAGGGGCACAGTGGGCTGTAACTGAAGGAGGAAGGGCAAGTAAGAAGAGCAGAGCTGCTAGTCCTGTAAGAAGAGGGAAAGAGGCAGTGGAGATACACAGAGTCCAGAGTGCCAGGAGAATGCAGGATTTCTTGCAGAAGATTGCAAGGGAGAATAAAAGACAAGAGGACTTGAAGCCAGAAAGAACAGGAGAAAGGCTGGAGAAGTGGGCCTCAGGCTGAAGAGAATCCTAATGGGATGGGAAAGAATCCACTGATTGTCCTTCATGTGGGAACAAATGACACAGCTAGATTCTTACTGGAACATATCAAGGTACACTATGCCAGGCAAGGGAAGACACTTAAGGAAATGGAGGCTCAGATGATCTTCAGTGGGATTCTGCTTGCCCCTCGAGGAGGAGAACAAAAGCAAGATACGGTTATGGTGATCAACAGATGGCTCAGACAGTGGAGGGTTTTTGGATGTTTGACCACAGGGAGGCATTCATGGAAAAAGGACAGTTCTCACTGGATGGATTCCATGTGAGTAGGGAGGGAAATAGACTTCTGGGGTGGAAGTTGCTGCAACTTATTAAAAGAACTTTAAACTAGGAACTCAGGAGAGACTGCTGGTAGATGCTCATATAATCTCCAGGCCTGATTTTAACATTAAGAGGGAGGAAAATCAAGTAAGAAAGGATATAGAAATGCACAAAGTACCAGCTCTTGGTAGGAGAATGGACATTAAAAGGAATGATAGTGCTGATACCAGTTAGTTAGGTGATACTGGCAATAGAATGACTGTACCTAATCGGGCAAGGAATGTGGGCGAAGCCAAGCAGCAGCAGTTAAGATGTTTGTACTCCAATGCAAGGATCCTGGGTAACAAAATGGAGGGATTAGAATTACTGATGCAGGACTGAAATCAGATATTATAGGGATAACAGAAATATGGTGGAATAGTAGTCATGACTGGAATACAGGTATTGAAGGGCATGTGCTGTTCAGAAAGACAGAAATAAAGACAAAGGTGGCAGAGTAGCATTATATATTAATGGTGAAGTAGATTGTAAAGAAATTAGAAGTGATGGAATGGATAAGACAGAGTCTGTTGGGCCAAAATTACTTTGGAAGAAAAGGTTCCCCTGATATTGTGGTGGGGTTGTGCTACAGACCACCAGGATATGATTTGGATATGGACAGAGATCTCTTCAGTGTTTTCAGTGAAATAAATACTACTGGGAATTGTGTGATTATAGGAGATTTAACTTCTCAGATATAGATTGGATTACAAGTGCTAGTAATAATAGTAGGGCCCATATTTTCATGGATGTGATAGCTGACAGATTTCTTCACCAAATAGTTCCTGACCCAACAAGAGGTGATGCCATTTTAGATTTGGTATTGATGAGTTGTGAGTACCACATAGAAGAACTGATTGTAGAGGACAGCCTTGGTTCGAGTGATCATGAGCTAATTTAGTTTAAACTAAATAGAAGGATAAACAAAAATAGATCTGCAACAAAGGTCCTTGATTTCAAAAAAGCTAACTTTAAAAAAAACAAGGGAATTAATTAGGGAAGTGGACTGGACTGAAGACCTCAAGGATCTGGATGTGGAGGAGGCTTGGAATTACTTTAAGTTCAAGTTGCAGAAGCTATCTCAAGCCTGCATCCCAAGGAAGGAGAAAAAATTCATAGGGGAGTGTTGCAGACCAAACATCTCATATCTGTGATTAAAAGGAAGCAGAAAACCTACTAGGAATGGAAGATCAGAGGGATCAGCAAGGAAAGCTACCTCTTGGAGCTCAGAAAATGTAGGGATAAAGTGAGAACTGCCTAAAGCCAAGCAGAGTTGGACCTTGCAAAGGGAATTAAAACCAATAGTAAAAGGTTCTATAGCCATATAAATAAGAAGAGAAAAAAGAAAGAAGACATGGGACTGCTGAGCATTGAAGAGGGGGTGGAAATTAAAGATTATCTAGACATAGCCCAATACATAAACAAATACTTTGCCTCAGTTTTTAATGAGGCTAATGGAGAGCTTAAGGGTAGTGGCAAGGTGGCTAATGGCAATGAGGATATGGAGGTAGAAATTACCACATCTGAGGTGGAAGTCAAACTCAAGCAGTTTAATGGAACTAAATCTGTGGGGGGGGATAATCTCCATCCAAGAACATTTAAGAAACTGGAACATAAAATTGCAAGCCCAATAGCAAGGTTTTTTAATTAATCTGAAAACTCCAGGGCTGTACCCTATAAGTGAAAAATTGCTAATATAGTTCCTATTTTTCAGAAAGGGGGAAAAAGTGATCCAGGAAATGATAGACATTTAGTTTGTATGCAAGATCAAGGAACAAATTTTGAAAGAGAAAGTAGTTAAGGACATAGAGGTGAATGGTAATTGGGATAAAATACAACATGGTAGATTGTGCCAGACCAAGCTGATCTCTTTCTTTGAGAAGATAACTAACCTTTTAGACAAAGGAAATGCACTAGATCTAATTTACTTGGATTTCAATAAGGCATTTGATATAGTTCCACATGGGAAATTATTAGTTACATTGGAGAAGATGGGGATTAATATAAGAATTGAAAGGTGGATAAGGAACTAGTTAAAAGTTCATATCAAAACAGGTCATATCAAAAGGTGAACTGTCAAGGTGGATGGAGCTTACTAGTGGAGTTTCTCAGGGATTGGTCTTGGAACCAATCTTATTTAAGATTTTTATTATTGACCTTGGCACAAAAAGTGAGTTGCGCTAATAAAATTTGCAATGACAGAAAGTTGAGAGACATAGACAAGACAGAGGAGGACCAGAATATCATACAAGAAGATCTGCATGACCTTGTAAACCATAGTAATAGAAATGGGATGAAATTTAATAGTGCAAAGTTCAAGGTAATGAATTTAGGGACTAACAACAAGAATTTTTGCTATAAACTGGGAATTTATCAGCGGGAAGCAACAGAGGAGGAGAAAGACCTGGATGTATTGGTTGATCATAGGATGAGCCCTCAATGTGATGTGCCATGAAAAAGGCTAATGCTCTCCTAGGATGCATCAGGCAAGGTATTTCCAGTAGAGACAGGGAAGTGTTAGAACCATTAAACAAGAGACTGGTGAGACCTCATCTGGAATACTGTGTGCAATTCTGGTCTCCCATGTTTAAGAAAGATGAATTCAAATTGGAACAGGTGCAGAGAAGGGCTACTAAAATGATGCGAGGAATGGGAAACCTACTTTATGAAAGGAAAGTCAAAAACCTTGGCTTGTTTAGCCTAAGCAAAAGAAGGCTGAGGGAAGACATGATTGCACTGTATAAATACATCAGAGGGATAAATACCAGGGAGGGAGAGGAAGTTATTTAAGTTAAGCGACAATGTGGACACAAAATCAAATGAATATAAACTGGCCATCAACAAGTTTAGGCTTGAAATTAGGTGAAGGTTTCCAAGCCTCAGAGGAGTGAAGTTCTGGAACACTTTTTCAAGGAGAGTAGTGGGGGCAAAAAAACTAACTGGCTTCAAGACAGAGCTTGATAAGTCTATGGAGGGGATGCTATGATGATACTGCCTACAATGGCATGTAGTCCATTGGCAAGTACCAGTAGCAAAAATCCCCAAAGGCCAGAGATTGGACACTAGATGGGGAGGGCTCTGAATTACTACAAAGAATTCTTTCCTAGGTATCTGCCTGGTGAGTCTTATCCACATGCTCAGTGTCTAACTGATCACCATATTTGGGGTCGGGAAGGATTTTTCTCCCAGGTCAGAATGGCAGAGACCCTGGCGGTGGGGGTCTCCTTCCTTTGCAGCACGGGGCATGGGTCACTTGCAAGTTTAAACTACTGTAAATGGTGAAGTCTCTGTAACTTGAAGTCTTTAAACTATGATTTGAGGACTTCAGTAACTGAGCCAGAGGTTATGGGTCTATTTCAGGAGTAGGTGGGTGAGGTTCTGTGACCTGCAATGTGCAGGAGGTCAGACTAGATGATCACAATTGTCCCTTCTGACCTTAAAGTCTGTGAGGGAAAGGGCCAAGATGAATCTGTTGTAGTAGATATTTTCACTGCTGTCAACACTTACTAAAGAATGGTGGATAATTTGCATTGAATAATTTATTCTACAAATTTCACCTTTTGCATAGTAAACTATTTTCATGCACCTTACTACTATTTTCCAAGTTTTTATTTTGCTCTTTGAAATTATTTGCTGAATCATCTTAGTGAACCTCCTTCTGATTTTAGTGGGATTCACTCACTTGCATAAATAAGTGCATAAGTCTTTGCAGGATCAGGGCTTTAATCTTGCTGTGCCTCAGTTCCACATTTGTAAAATGAGGATAACAATATTTCCTTTCTACCACACTTTGTCATGTCTGCTTACACTGTAAGCTCTTTGAATCAGGGACTGTTACTTCTGCATCCACCACCTGCCACAGCGGGTCCAGATCTCTGCTGGGGTTTCTAGGAGCTCCTATATTAAATAGTAATTATTAATTACAGATACCATGGACCAGAATTTCCAGAAGGATAACCCTGATTATTTTCAGTCGGAACGCTTTACAGTCTCTCCCAACAAAATACAGACTGCAACTGCATTATCTTTGCCATGGCGCCCATCCCTGCCAGTGTGTCCTGCTGGCAGCCATGGTCAGAGCTTTGGGGGACTGGACAGCTGCAGTGGCCTAGGGCTGCTGTGTGAATGACCCTCACTTTCCATGGATCCCCCCACAGAGGTTCTGGAAGGACTGGCGTGGGGGGCTCTGTGAAGGGAGCACCACTAAGATTTCATGCCCCAGAAGCTCCTCCTGGGAGTTTTACAGGAAGGTTTGCCTATCCTTATGTTATTGTTTGTTAAGACTGCTTGCTGTTGAGTCTGATACAAAACCAAGAATCACTACTTACAATCTAAAACACAGACAAAGAAGATAGAAAACACAGGGGAGAGAATAATTCATTGGAGGGCAAGTTCAAAAAGTGAATCAATATTAGAGGTAATAGCCTGTGGGGAAATAAGATGATGTGACTGGATAGTGCAGAATCCAAAAATTTCAATGTCATCTGCGGTGGTAGGGGGTGTGAACTTGTGGTGTGTTTTTCTGCACTGTGATCTGGCTAAACCAGAGGTGGGCAAACTATGGCCTGCGAGTCACATCCGGCCCATGGGACCATCTTGCCCGGCCCCTGAGCTCCTGGCCAGGGAGGCTAGCCCCCAGCCCCTCCCCTGCTGCCCCACCCTCCCCCACAGCTTCAGCTTGCCGTGCCACCTGTGCTCTGGGAGGCAGGGCTGCCAGCTCCGGCCAGGTGGCACGGCCGCCATTCCTGGTGCTCTGAGCAGCATGGTAAGGGGTCGGGGAACGGGGAGGTTGGATAAGGGGCAGGGGGTCCCAGGGGGCAGTCAGGGGACAGAGAGCAGAGGGCAATTGGATAGGGTGGAGGTTCGGGGGGGTCAGGGGATGGGGAACAGGGGCGGTTGAATAAGCATGGAAGTCCAGGGGTCCCTGTCGAGGGCGGGGGTGTGGATAGGGGTCAGGGCAATCAGGGGACAGGGATCGGCAGAGGGGGGTTGGATAGGGGGTGGGGTCCCGGGGGGGCAGTTAGGGTTGAAGGGTCCTGAGAGGTGGCGGTCAGGGGACAAGGAGCAGGGCAGGTTGGATGGGCTGCGAGTTCTGAGGGGGGCAGTCAGTGGGCGGGAAATGGGAGGGGGCGGAGGCCAGGCTATCTAGGGAGGCACGGCCTTCCCTACCCGGCCCACCATACAGTTTTGGAACCCCGATGTGGCCCTCGGGCCAAAAACTTTGCCCAGCCCAGGATAAATCCTATCTCCTATAAAGCAGTTATTCCAAATATGGGAATATTTATGAATGAACATGGCTTTTCTGTTCAGGGATGACATCTTATCATGGATGACCAAATGAAATAAGCAGAAAAGGCATTTTAATCATATTTTGGTAGATTACATCAAGTTCCAAGCATAATTTATATATGTGATAAAAAGCTTGATGGAAGTGATATAATAGCATGAGCGGGGTATTGGCTTTTGTTTATTTTTTTTAATCATTTTAAAAATATTTGCTTTTCTGATAAGCAGAATAGAGACTGTCACAGCTGGCATATTTTAAGTACAGACCAGTGAAGATTATCATTTAATATTTACATTTCAGTAGCAATCAGGGATACAAACAGGATTGAGGTACCTTTGTGCTGGGGACTACACAAACCCATAGGCATATGCAGTTCATACCTCAAACAAGTTACCATCTAAAGCAGTGATACTCAAATTGAGGTTAGCAAGCCACAAGTGGCACTGTAATGTGTCTCTTGCGGCTCTTTGCAGCACATGATCTTAAACCACTGTGATTTAATTATTAACCAATCTAAGTTATTAACCAATTATAGTTGATAAAACAACAATACTCGGTCAGTCAATGAATAATGAACTCACACTACTGTGGCTCTTTTGGGTGATGTTGATCGCTAATTTGGCTCCTGAACCACTGAGGTCTGAGTATCACTGGTCTAAGGCATCGATCCTGCAAACTACTAAGCACATGGCTAATTTTATTCATATGTAGTCCTGTTGAAATCATTGGGACTACTCCAATTAATATAGATTTGCACATGTTCTTTTTTGCAGAAATGGGGACTTAGCAGGCAAATGATATACAAATGGTAAGCGGGACAGAGACAATCACATATTTTAAATACATAGATGAGTCATTTGTGGTATTTAAAATACTTAATGTAGAGGTCTGCTCACGTCTAATTTTAGGCCCAACCTAAACCCAAACCTGACTCAAGCCCATCTGACCTGAGTCCAAGCAGGTCAAATCGTTTTCCAACCCAACCATAAATTTGAAACCACACTGCAACTGCTGCCACCCCCTGCTCACGGGGTGGCTGTCCTCATCCTGCCCATGGGATCAGCACACCAATGGCTGCCTGCCCTGCTCCTGCCGTCCATCACCTCCTGCTGCACTGTGACTGATTGACACACTCATGCCACAGCACATACCACATAGCAAAGTGCTGGCGGCCATCAGGAGTGGGGCACAGAGTGACCATCTCGACTCCGAGGGCTGGAGGATGAGAGCTGATCCAGCCTGAGGCTTAGAGGGTCTGGTTATTTCCCCACGTGACCTGACCAAGACCCCATCAGGTTTGTGTCAGGTTGCAGGTCTCTAATTAAATGTTATCATTAAAGTGTCAAGTATCCCTGTCTGCCGCCCAACCCAGCCACCATAAATAATATATTTATTTATAGGCGTGATGACAGAGATGAATCACTAGGGGCTCAGATGGCATGATATTGGAAGGAATGTAAGAATAGAATGAGGGAGGATTTGAAGGAGGAGAGAGGGTACATGTCTTACAGGTCAGAACAGAGCAAGGCTATTGGAAACAAATGTCTTTCAGTCTCTGGGGTGAAATCAACTCCAAAGCCTGGGACTTCAGAAAAGGGTTGGATAGCTGTAGACTGTCACTGGATTACACATTTTCCAAAGCAAAACTAGAACAGACTTTGTGCAGAAGAAGAGGGTGGAGTTTTCACCCTCTGAATGTAATTACAAAAGAAAAATATGACCTTCAATGAATACTTTACTTAAGATATCCCTTTATATGCTCAATCCAAATTATATTACAGATGTTCTCCAGGAAGGAAGAGCAGCATATGTCAGACAATAAGTAATGAATTTTTTAAAATAGTTTTACAACATTGCATTACAACAATTTCCATGAAAATGCAAATACCACAATGGAAAACAACATGCAGATGCACAGAGATTTACAAACGCTTTTGAATTTGATTAAATTTACTGTGAATTCCTTTCACTTCCCTAAGGCTCCTTATTGCTTCCTGGTCTCTTCAGCTTCAAAGCTAAGCCAATTGAATTGATCATTTAACAATGGGAATGTTTTCCTTTTCAGAAGAACTAACATCGCAATTAGCAGAATGAGGCTGACCAACATTTTAAAAACCTTTTTTTAAAAATCAGGAAACAATGTTAGTGAAGCTTTCCACTTCTCTAACCCTTTTTTATTTAAAAAAAAATACATTACAGTGTGCAATGCTGGAAACATTTCTGCAATTTAGGGTAGAGTCAGAAAATATACATTCCTTATTTAGCACCTCTATCAAGAGGAAGTACTTTTTCATACAACACACAATTGATTTTTGGAATTCATTGTTATGGGATGTTGTGAGAAGTAGAATTGGGTTCAAAAAAGAACTAGGTAAGTTCATGGAGGATAGACCCATCAACAGCTATTAGCCAAGATGGTCAGGGATGCAAACCGATTCTCAGGGCAACTTTAAACCTCTGCATGCCGAAAGCCAGGAGGGTAAGATGGGGTCGATCACTCAAACTGTTCTGTTGTGTACACTCACCCTTAATCTCTGGTACTGGCCACTGTTGGAAACAGGATACTGGGCTAAATGGACTATTGGTCTAATCCAGTATGTCCGTTCTTATGTTCTTATCCAGCTAGCTAGGAGATAGATATATCCGTTTATTCAGGTTCTTATATGCTCTTTCTTATATCTTGCAGGCCTTTAGATTATTCTAAGGTTAAGAGTAGAATTCATTATTATTATTGGTATTGTATAAAATATTATCTATTAGCTATCAAATAGAGACTTTATCTTAAGACACAAGCACAAGGGGGAGGAGTTAAAGTTAAAATCTTGAATGTAAATTTTGGAATTTTCTCTTTTTTTCTGTGCCAGTCAGTTTCAACTTGGAAATCACATTTCCATCTGAAAACTTTGTACCTATTAATATTAGTAAAAGGCAAAGATCCACACTAGCATATTAGAGAAGATAGAGAAAACACAAAAGAAATCAAGAGGATTGTAAATCCATACATGTCTAAATGTGATTCTCTCTCCTTAGACTGACTCTAAGCCTGTCAGTACAAAATACTAAAAATAATCTGGCCTATAGCATTATGTATAAGTATGACAGTACTCTCACTGCCTCTGAGGGTACCTCAGCATAACCTGATATTAAGAGTAGAAGTCTGTATCCTTAGGTTATGTGTTTTTAAAAAAGTGGATTTTTTTACAGCAGGATAACTAACACACATTAACTATCTTGCTGTAAAATCCTCGTGGAGACAGGACACTAATTTTTACTGCAAAGGAGTGAAATGTGGTCAGCACCATACCTCCTGCCTGTGGTTGATCTTGTCCAGTTTACCTTATGTAAAAACTACAGTGCTTTGTCTCTATGAGGATTTTATAGCAGGATAGGTAACACATGTAAAAACACACCTTCTGTCAGTGAAGACTGTCTTAGAGAGTCCTTCTAGTTCCAGACCCCTCCCATTCTCTTTGATGTATAAATGATCCTAGATGTTTTGCCCAGTTCAACATACATCTTTCTGTCAAAAGCTACACATACTTCTTGCTGTTAATGTATTCAAGGTGTGCTTGTATCTCCTCTGGAAATTATTTCAAGTACACACACCCCATAACATCCTTTTCCTTCTGATATCATCTCATGCTAAACAATACCTCTTTGCTTCCCAAAATTATGTTTGCCTGTATCCTCATGTATCCTTTTATCATATTCCAGGGGTGAATCCATGGTGCTTGTTTACTAGCCCTAACAATAGCTTTCAGCACCTGAATGGAACCAACCCCTTCAGCTTGTTCATAGGGGTTCCTTAGTGTTCTGAGAGAATACAGCTCTTTGATTACACAAGACTTAAGTGGCATTTTCAGAATATCAGCATTAATAACTCATTCTTAGATACATCAGGTAGAATTAAAATTAGATAGAAGGGTTATAACCTCTCAAACTATGTTTTTAATTAACAAAGCTATTTGTGTTTAAACAAGCACTTGCTATCTTGCAGTCTGCTCTATTTTTCCTTCCTGTGGTAGAATACTAATGCTATATTTGTGGTGTCATAATTATTTCCATGATAACAATCTATGATTTCATACATTTATATTTATGATTTTCCCTGTAGAACTCACGCTACCCTATTATCAGAGGCAGTAGCCTCACAGATAGAGCACAAGAATGCGACTCAGGAAACTGAGACTGGAATTCTATTTCCAGTTCTGCCACTGGTTTACTGGGTGACCTTGGGCAAATCACTTTCCCTTTCTGTGCCTCAGTTTCTCTATCTGTAAAATGGGAATGATTACAGTGACATCTTGCATAAAGTATTTTGAGATCTACTGAAGAAAGGAAAGAGCTACATAAGGGATAGGTATTATTTGTAGTATAATTCAGTAAAAATGGAAAAGAAAGTCCTTATTAAAAAAAATTAAATACCAGAAGGAGCATAAAAATATTGGGTGAGAAAATTAATTCTGCCCCCTCCCCCCACAAAAAAAATTCTGTAATATTCATGCTCCTCCACAAAGTTCACACTCATGGATATCAGCAAGAATTTCCCATGCTTACATATAATTTAGCTGAAATACCACCCTTACTGTACAGGATGAACAACAACTTTTGTAAGAATACAAATCCTTATCTTTCTTTCTATCCCCTTTTAAGGGAACAGGTCAGTGAACCAAGAACTTTCAGCACTCCGGTGTTACCATTTCTCTTGCAGAAAGTGCTCCAATAGGGACACCTTCTTTCAACTCCCGCCCTTTCCCTCCCCCATATTTTTCAACCTGAAAGCAAGTAGTACTGTAATAAGAGTCTATCAAACCTCCACATACACCCTACAAAAAATAAAAACTGCATCTGTATGTGACGTAGGGACTTACTTTGTAAATATTCTGAGCCAAATTTGGAAGTGATTCATAAGATGATGCAATGTAGACCACTTACTCTCATTTATGGTTTGTCTACACGTACAGTGCTGCAGCTGCGCTGCTGTAGAGCTGTAGTGAAGATGCTACTATGCCAAGAGAAGAGCTTCTCCCATCAGCGTAGTTAATCCACCTCTACAAGAGGAGGTAGCTACATTGCACTTCCCATGGGTGATTTGAGTGCAAGCAGGTGAAAGTTAGCATAAGGGAATCTAACTTATGCCATTTGACTTCTAATTTTGGCCTCTATAACTCTAACGCCACTCCTTCACCTCCAGAAAGCCATAACAGTAACATTACAGCAGATATCTCACTCATCCAAATGTGTTTTATGGAAATAAATAGGAGCCTACTTTGGCCTTATTTGTCAAAACTGTTAAGCTTGTTATCAAACCAAAGAGCTGCAGATTTAGCCATGTGATTACAGTTTGCCAGGACTGCAACTGTATTTTATAGTAGACTGACCTTGTTTAAAAAAATAATAATCCAGAAGTTACTTGTGGTCTTGATTGTCCAGTAGACCACAACTAGGAATAAATGTCTGTCTTGGAGCAAACATTTGTGGAAAGTCTATATTGGCAATTTCATTCACATTAACTAAAGTTATCAGGCAGCCAGTTAACTTGAGTTACAACAGGACCAAAACGTCTAGTCTAGATAAGGCTTTACTGAGCAATATACCTCCTTGTAAAAAAAAAACTAGGAGAGCATGCTTCCGCTCTAGGCTAGTATTTCTCCTTCACTGCTACTTTGAAACACACACTAAGCCAGGTACATCATTTCAGCCATCTCCCCTCTGAAGGTGTGTGTGTCCAGATGTTCAATAGGTTGTATTGGCTGGCGTAAAATAGTTATTGATTAAGGACTGGATCAAATTCTAGTGCTCACCTATTCCCTCAATTGAATGAAGGTTTAAATCCATAAAGGTGGAATTTAGTATTTCTTCAGAGAGCAGACAGTAAGAAGTGAAAGCATCCAGCATGATCCATAGGTTAGTTGCAATTGACTATGTGCCAGATTGCTGTTCCCATTCCAAAATGTACCTTTTAAAGAAAACATTCTATCTTGTGTTATAAAAAAAGAAAATGAAGTCTATATTAGAGCAATATCAGAACTAAAGCTGATGAAAATTTTTCACAGGAAGGTTTGTTTTTCATAAATAAAAGGTGCTTTTTTTTCCCAAAAAAGTTAAACTTTTGTGACAAAATTGTCAAAGTTGACTACATTTTCTATGATGATTTTACCAAAGGTTTTATCAAAATGTTTTTGGTAAATGAAAAATTTCAAAACCCATTTCTATAAAAATTTCAATGAAGACACTTACAGAAATGTTCAAAAAATCCAAATGAGTCCATTTTAAACTATGTAAAATGAAAAACAAGTTCAAAATTTTGATTTTATTTCTTGCTTTTTTGTGAAATCATTTTTTCCATCTTTCTGCTGACTCTGATCAAGGCTTGAACAATGAGAATTTCTATACAAGAATTGACTTGGGCATCCTATTCATTTGAATTAAGTATATATTTTTATTGTTCTTCCTATGTAATCACAAGTTTTGTGTCCCTTTATTGATTGGCTCTTCTTTCTCCTCTGCATCCAGCACAACTTCTTGTCTTTACATGTATGATCTTTCATGAATTAGCTTTGCCCTACCAGTCTGATATATTAGTTCACCATTACATCAACTTTTTCTTTGCTATTGTATTCAGCATTCACATCACTCAAGTAGGGTCACCATCAACCTCAGCCTGGTCCAGTCCACACAAGAGATCCACTTCCTGGACACTACAGTGCTAATAAACAATGGTCACATAAACACCACACTATACCGGAAACCTACTGACCGCTATTCCTACCTACATGCCTCCAGCTTTCACCCTGACCACACCACACGATCCATCATCTACATCCAAGCTCTGTGATACAGCCGCATTTGCTCCAACCCCTCAGACAGAGACAAACACCTACAAGATCTCTGTCAAGCTTTCTTACAACTACAATACCCACCTGCGGAAGTGAAGAAACAGATTGATAGAGCCAGAAGAGTTCCCAGAAGTCACCTACTACAGGACAGGCCTAACAAAGAAAATAACAGAACGCCACTAGCCATCACCTTCAGCCCCCAACTAAAACCCCTCCAATGCATTATTAAGGATCTACAACCTATCCTGAAGGATGACCCAACACTCTCACAAATCTTGGGAGACAGGCCAGTCCTTGCTTACAGACAGCCCCCCAACCTGAAGCAAATACTCACCAACAACCACATACCACACAACAGAACCACTAACCCAGGAACCTATCCTTGCAACAAAGCCCGTTGCCAACTGTGCCCACATATCTATTCAGGGGACACCATCACAGGGCCTAATAACATCAGCCACACTATCAGAGGCTCCACCAATGTGATATATGCCATCATGTGCCAGCAATGCCCCTCTGCCATGTACATTGGTCAAACTGGACAGTCTCTACGTAAAAGAATAAATGAATCAAATCAGATGTCAAGAATTATAGCATTCATAAACTAGTCGGAGAACACTTCAATCTCTCTGGTCACGCAATCACAGACATGAAGGTCGCTATCTTACAACAAAACTTCAAATCCAGACTCCAGGGAGAAACTGCTGAATTGGAATTCATTTGCAAATTGGATACTATTAATTTAGGCTTAAATAGAGACTGGGACTGGCTAAGTCATTATGCAAAGTAGCCTATTTCCTCTTGTTTTTTTCTACCCCCCCCCCCCCCCCGACGTTCTGGTTAAACTTGGATTTATGCTGGAAATGGCCCACCTTGATTATCATGCACATTGTAGGGAGAGTGGTCACTTTGGATAAGCTATTACCAGCAGGAGAGTGAGTTTTGGTGTGTGTGTTTTTTTGAAAAAAAAAAGGGGGTGGGGGGGTGAGAAAATCTGTATTTGTGCTGGAAATGGCCCACCTTGATTTACATACACATTGTGAGGAGAATAGTCACTTTGGATACGCTATTACCAGCAGGAGAGTGAGTTTGTGTGTGTGGTTTTTGGAGGGAGGTGGGGGGGAGGGGTGAGAAAACCTGGATTTGTGCTGGAAATGGCCCACCTTGATTATCATACACATTTTAAAGAGAGTGGTCACTTTGGATGGGCTATTACCAGCAGGAGAGTGAGTTTGTGTGTGGGGGGGGGGGGCGGAGGGTGAGAAAACCTGGATTTGTGCTGGAAATGGCCCAACTTGATGATCACTTTAGATAAGCTATTACCAGCAGGAGAGTGGGGTGGGAGGAGGTATTGTTTCATGGTCTCTGTGTATATAATGTCTTCTGCAGTTTCCACAGTATGCATCCAATGAAGGGAGCTGTAGCTCACGAAAGCTCATGCTCAAATAAATTGGTTAGGTTCTAAGGTGCCACAAGTACTCCTTTTGTTTTTGCGAATTCAGACTAACACGGCTGTTACTCTGAAAGTAGGAGACTGTTTCCCTTGCCATCCTGTCAGCAGATGGTGCAGTAGGACTGCTAACCATCGTCATACACCACTTCCGCTGCAACTCTGCTGTGCTGCTATTGTCTCAATAGCAAATTTCTCCATATTGTCTTTCATGGGCTCCCAGGTATGTGTGTTCTTCCTTGGGAAATATGTGCGATGTTAACCGTTGTCCTCCACCGCTTCCGCTGCAACTCTGCTCTCCTGCTTTCATGAATCCACCTCACACATCCTCTCGTCATGGGGAGGACGTGTGAGGACATGTCTCCAACACAATCCATCTAGTCACCACCATATCTGTCTCCAAATCCCTCTTACAATTCACCTGTGCCCTAAGGTCTACAACCCCAGCTGACAATGGCTGGTACTTCTGCTTTTTGTATATTTGCTTGCCTCCACTTCTCCCGTTTGTGTGCTTTATCCGCTACCTCTTGTATGCCATGTCAGAACTTTCATTCTAGGGCAGAAATAGTGGCTCTGTTGAAGTCAATGGCAAAGTTCCCATTGACCTCAGTGGGTTCTACCCTAGGTCTCTAGGGTAAGAACTGTCTTCTTACTGCATGTCTGTACATACCTAGCACTTTGGAGGTGCTGATTCTTGATCAGTGCCTGAAGGCACTACTGCAATAAATCATTCATGCCACCTTCTTTTCATGTTATTGGATATGAAGGATACAAAATCTTAAGAAAAAGTAAATGGCTCTAAAGATCCCACAAACATTACAGTCATAAAAAGACCTATTGCCAGTAAGTTCCAGCTTTTGTCTATTTCTGGAGGGGGAGGGGGAATCATTTAATGTAACATGATCCTTTCAATGAAAATTGAGTTTATATGGTTCCTTATTAGAGACTTCCCTTACAACTAATTATATTAAACTTCCACATTTTCTCATCAGTAATCGCACAATCTCCAAATCTGTAAAAGTAAATGCTTAGTCAGTGTATAAATTGAGGACAATTATCATTATGACCACACAGTAATATGAAAATAATTAGACCACTGCTAGCAGCAAAAGTATAAATCAAATCAGTTTGTAATAGGAACATTAATAATTTGTAAAAGATACAATCTATTGCACATGAGAACTGGAAAGCAGCTGAGCTGAGATTCTTTGCAGGAAACATTTTTTTGTTTTGAAAAAGAGAACAAAGTTCAGTGTATGTGCATCAGTGATACTCTATGGGTAACTGTGTTCAGGGGAATTTACAACCTATTCCAAAGTCATGGGCTAGATGTTCCAGATGGAATGGAAAAAATATAACACTTGAGTTCTATATATTATGCCATTGTTATCTTTGCCAGTTTATGGGAAGAGAGTGGAACACTTCACTTTGCCTCCAGGCATCCAGTAATGAGACCACTGGTGGTGCATTAGGAAGCAGTGGGCAAGTGGCAATATCATCAGGTGCCTTTTTAGTAGCAGAGTCAAGTAGCACTGGGAGCATTGTAAGTAGTGCAGTCATGTACTATGTCACTGGTATTAGCTGCAGTGTAAGAAGACTCAAGTACTATAGCATTGGTATTGGCTCGAAAGTCAAGTGGCACTGGAAATAGAAATGGTTCCAGATTTAAACTTTGCTGAACTTTGAGAAAGTGCAGATCTAGAGACTAACTTTCCTTCTGACACTTAGGTATCTGTCAGGAGTGAAACTGAATTCTCAGATCTGAACACACCCAAACTCTGGAAGATCAGGCTCATGTTCAATTCTGATTGTAAGTAGTACAATCAAGGGGTCTTTCAAAGTACAGTACTGCAGTTGAGCAAGGTCCTCCTATTGGAAGTATCCAGTGGAGTACAGTCTAATTGCTTTGGAAGCACTATAAGCAGTGAAGTTAAGTTATAGGTATTGTGGGTTCTGATCTGGAATTTTAATTTGCTCCAAGCTCTGCCTGTAGAAGTTATTGTTGAGGCAAAAATTATGTATTTTTTTATTTTATGTTGTCATTACACTTGCCTGTGCCTTTCCTGAACTTAGGATATATGTATCATGTGTATCATACATATAATGCTTGGAGAAAAGTACCTCGCATGCAAATATTTTTAAATTATATGAAACTTTCAAGCTAACCAAAGGAATTCTAGGTGGCTTCTGCTTTCTGTCACCCTGTAGACAAGCAAATGTTAAGAAGATAAGCCCTCCTTAGTCACAAAACCATGTTTAATACCCCAAAGAGTGTTGATAGAAATTCAGAAAAACTGCATTTAAAATTTTATCTTGCTTTAACTTTCTCTTATACTGTGTTTTGAAAAATGGATGCAAGCACTGTCATGACTGGTGATTTATATAGGACATTTAACAGGAGTTTTTAACTGCAAATTGTATACTGCAATTGGTAAACCCAATTTGGTCTAAAAGGCCACTAAATCAGGAGCGTCTTATCTAAGCCATGACACTTCCTTCTTGTGGAAATACCAGTTCAGTACAAATATAGTCCTTATCTGAAGAAAACAAACCATCTAAAACATTCATGTTTTAGCAAAAGACTTGATTGTGAAAAAGAATGTTGGGTTGTATTATCAATGCAGTAAATCTAGGGTTAATTCACCTTCAAAAACAAAACAAAAAACTTCTAAGTAAACTCACACAAAGAATTGTAGAAATATCTTTGTTCAAATGAATTTTATAATTACTTTAAAAAACATTCAGAAAAGCCTCAAGGAAAAACATGTCTAGTTGGAAGTGTTTTAGACCTTTCTTTATTTCTTAAATGTTGAAATGGGAAATCATTCTGAATGACATTTTTACAAGTATTTTAACTAAATGCAAAGTGTCTAATGTAATTTCCTAATATCATTGCTATGTAAATGGTAAAATGCTTTATGTACCAACACTGAAATTTAATAATCTCGCTAAACTAATTACTAATGTAAGAAGTCATTTAAGTACAGAATATTTATATTAATAAGCAATTAATTAATTACTGGTAGTGCTCAAGCAGTTCCGTCATCCAACTGAGGAAGACAAGAAGAAAATCATCTCTCCACAATTGATGTAAAGAATAAACAACTTCTTTAATAACTATTTAAGCTGAAGACACCTTAAGAATTACTGAATTTTAAAAAGACTGTTTTGAAAACTAAAAAAACTTTATAGAGAGAAAATAAGTGATTCAGAATTTCATATCCTGTTGAACTCTAATAATTCTAAGGAAATAGCTTAAAAAATTACTGAAGAGTTAAAACTACATTTAAAGATGTGCTAAGACTCTCCCACCATCAAAAACCAATAAAATATTACTGTCAAGAAAGAAATACAACCCCAATATATATATATATAGAGAGAGAGAGAGACAAACATGTAAGTTTGGTAATGCAATATATAAATCAGATGATAAAGAGGCCCCTAAGGACAATCCATGAAAGTATTGAGCCATTTTCTTATATTCTTATGTTTTCTTATGTTCTTATTTAAAGAATGACAGCAGACAACTTGAATCTAAAAAAACCTCAAAAAGGTGAATTTTCCTATAATTTCATGGAAATGGGAAGAAGAGTATAAATAAAAACTCTGTAGTGAGCATCCCTCATATACACTCACCCTCTGCTACCCTGCATAAACATCAAATACATCAACTTATCCTGTCCATCTCGACAAGCAAAGTACCCCAGAGAACATTCACGAAGAAACTAATCCAAGGAAAATCTCCCCAAAACTTCAACATGAATTGGTGAGAGGAAGTTCACTATGACACTGCCAGGGGGTTACATTTAAACCTCTAGTAATTATTTTAGTGAGATATGGAAATGTTGCTGTAATTTAAGATACTAACGGTTTCTCCCTGCTAATAACCAGCTAGTTAGACCATGTATTCCTGAAAATGAGACAGGGGCTAAACATTGATACACTGAGAAATAGTGGGATTTAATTGGATATAAGATTTTAATATTTGTATTTGGCCTATCTTAAGACAGCTCCTTAAAGTGCCTCCGTCTAAGTAACTGGCTTAAATATAGTCTTTGATTTCATAGGATTTAGTTGAGATTGTTTGCTTTGCCCAATTATAAACTGTCTGATTATTTCTTAATTAAGAACACCCCAGATGCAGTCCACTCTCAATGGAGTAATCTCTGGTAAAATCTCTCCATAGACACACATACAGAAGTGATTGTAATGGAAGTAACCAGATTATCATTTGTCCTGTCATTTGTGTTGTATTCTTTAATGTTTTCTTTAATTTTCTTTAATAATAAAATAGACATTGTAAATATATGCGCTTATTTTGAACATGGTGACCCCTAAGGTATGAAAGTTTCCCCTGGGACTAAGCAGTGGGAGACAGATCCCTGAGTTGGCAGTAAGAGAAACAATCAGTAAGATCTGTCCTACAATCTCTTGTTTCTCTAAACTAAATATATTTGGTAATTTTTAAAATAAAATGATTTGGTGCCCAATAGCTTTAAATGACCCCTTTCTATCCCACATTAGTCAAGTAGAAGTAATTCTAGGATCATTTAAAATGTGTAAATATTGTACTGCAAAGGTGGATTTTTAAAGTGAATTCCTTTATCTTATGTTGCAGATATTTTACATGCCTTTCCTTGTTTTTACAAAGTTTTAAAAATTACAAATACTTTACCTTCTGAAGCTCTTTTCCTCTTTACCTGGACATGAGTATGGTCTAATGTCAGCTAGGAAGGTAGATGAGAAGCCTCCACAAAGCCAGTGCTAAAACTATTCTGAGATTGGTGGTAAGGAGGACTGTAAGCAGATCTTTAGCTAGAGTATTCCTTCGTGACATGCCAGAGGTCCATTCCACTGGGGAACAGGAGGGACAATGTTAACAGTGAAGCATCTGGAAACGGCACAGAGAGCATTATTCTCTTTTACACTAAGACCCTTTTATGTCCCTCTGGCAGTGTAAAGGGGTCTTAAAAGTGAATGTAGTTTATATACACATTAAGGCCCTATTAACCTGTAAAGGACCTATTTATAAATGTGAATCAGATCAAGAGAGAATAGGAAAAGAATGTAAGGGCTTTCCCTCCATACCAAGGCTGCAAAATGCCCTGGAAATGTTTCTCATGGAAATAAGCAACAGTATATTCCATTTAAGAGAACCACATACAATGATGACAAGGCATAATCCTCTTGAACAGGGACTTGTTTATCTTACCGTTGTAAAAGGTGCCTACATTATTATTTAAGAGTATCAAATGTGTGCTACTCACTTTGCAGAAAACTATGAGGACCTGTCCCAAAGATGCTACGCATATTACAAACACATAGATTAGACTAGAGTTTAGAATAGGTTAGACAAAGGACCAGATTTTTAATGGTATTCAGGCACCTAAACAAGCAGACGTGTGGCAAGTGATATTTTCAAAAGCACTTATGCTCCTATCTGCATCTTTAGGTGCCTAAATGCCTTTAAAAATGTGGCCCAAAGAGACTATTTTAAAATTAAATTGAAATTAATGTCTCAAAATGTACAGAACTTACTAAAAAGGCTTAAAGAATGTAAGGAATCTGAAGGATTTTGTTTCCTAACGTAATAAAATATAAAGGCTCTATTAAAAATGGAGTGTCTGAACACATTCATATCTGAGTCAGGTGAGTGTTTCTTCTCATACACCTTACATCCATTGCAATGAGCTATTATCTCTCCTTGATTCTGGACACAATTCCCATTATGAAGATATTTTCCACATTTGTGCTGCCTGTATACCTGCTTCTGTTGCTACTAATCATATACCTCTTTGCTATGCAAAACAGAGGTTCCTTATCTGAACAATAACTGACATTGCACAAAATTTACAGTGGTTACTAGAAATTCAGCGTTCTGCAATAGCTATCACATGCAAAATTTACTACTGACATTTTTCAGGTTTCGGTCAGAAAAAAAATTGTTTTGGGTTGGGTTGACCCAAATCAAAATATTTTGGTTTGTTGGACCAAATTGAAGAGGATCAGAAAGAAATTCATCTATGTCTGGCTGAGCTACTGCACTGCCTCATGGGAGTTGTAGTTCCAATGTCTCATGCACCCATGTTTCTCTATAGGCTGGGCCTCCATAGCTGGTCTACATCTTCCATGATGCATCATGGTCTCCAGTCTGGATGAATGGGAAATGTAATCCAGCCAGGGAACCCAGCCCAGAGGAGAGAATGGGGGCATGAGGCACCTCAGCAGTTCAAGGAGAAACAGATTTGTTTCAATTTGATTCAACAAGCTGAAACAAAACATTTTCACTGGGGAATGTCCTGTTTCGACATTTTCAAACCAATTTTTTTCTGAATGTTCCACGCCACAGAAATAGTCAATATGTTTTCCCAATTCAGGCTGAAAACAAATTCTGACATATAATTTTCCACCAAATGCAAATTCTAATGTTTAACCAACCCTAGAAATAAATATGATACATGTGGCAACTTTTCAAAAAATAATTGATAGATGAGTGATGGCCCGTGTTGGTAGATATTTTCTTTTATGGGATACACACAGTCATTAAAACCACAGCCATTTTTGTTGTTAAGATTATAAATTCACACTGATTTCATGTGAATTTAGGGTGCCAGTTTTACATTTGGTTTTTAAGAGTAATTTTGAGACCTCCCCCCTTTCTTTCTTTCCTCAATCTTTATTTTAATCTTTCCATGATTTCTATATCAGAGAGAAGGGATTGATGCACAGATGAAAGAGCAAGATATTTTGTTGCTTATTAGAGACAATGCATGCAAAGACACTCTCGGTCTTTGTGCTAGGTTACAATTTTTAAGCCCTGTGTTAAAATGTCAGAGCTGAAAAAACGTAAGTCAGTGTGATCACAAAACATGGAACAACTCAAGCTTTAGTTACATTCATACATTTCAAAATCTAGACACGTGAGTGGGTCTGAAGTATACTTAGACATAATTTTCCAGCTTTGCGGAGACAAGTTTTCCAGTAAGTGATATTACTGAAATGTTTTTTGTTTCTGTTTTTAATTATACTTAAAGACCTAATCCAAAATCCAAGTAAGCCAAGAAATCTGTCCATTAACTTCAGTGGGTTTTGCTTCAGGCCATACACGACTAAGAATGAATAAGTAGGCTTTGCCACATGCCCTAATGTTCAATAGATGTGTTCTGTACTGGGCCGTCCACTGAGAATGTCCTTCTATGGACCCCATATGTGAAAATGTAGGGACTAACAGCTTGAGTGCCTTGACTGACCCCAAGTGCCATAGCATGAAATAAAGAGAGAGGTAGTTTCTCAGGTACATAATAACAAAACCAGCAAGGGCTTAATAGTATTTTTGATATGGAAATGTTTGATTTATATACAATAGCTATTGTAATTCTAGATACATTGGAAATGGGATCAAGGCTTAGCATTAAGTGACATTACATTGTTTAGAAACAGTATATACAAGCAGAGACAGATGCATCCTGGAGGTGAATGCCTGGCTGCAAAGATGGTGTTGCCAGGAGGGCTTCGGCTTCCTTAACCACAAGAAGAAGGACTGCTAAGCAGTAATGGGGTCCACCTATCGAGGAAGAAGAAGAGCATATTTGGATACAGACTGGCTAACCTAGTGAGGAGGGCTTTAAACTAGGTTCAGACGGGGAAGGTAACCAAAGCCCATAGATAAGTCAAGAACATGGAGACCTGGGAGAAGATTTGGAATTTGGGGGGAAGCATGGGCTGTTATAGCAGGGAGAAAGGAGAGACAATAGAGAACTGGGGGCGGGGAATCAAATTGGTATTTTAGCTGTCTGTATTCTAATGCAAGAATTATGGGGATTAAGCAGGAAGAACTCGAAATGCTAGTAAATAAACACAACTATGACATAGTTGGCATCAGAGAGACCTGGTGGGATAAAACACATGACTGGAATATTGGTATAGAGGGGTACAGCTTGCCCAGAAAGGACTGGAAGGGAAAAAAGGGAGAGGGTACTGCCTTACATATTAAAAATGTATGCACTTGGACTGAGATTGAGATGGAAATAGGAGACAGACTTGTTGAAAGTCTCTGGGTAAATATAAAAGGGGTAAAAACAAGGTTGATGTCATGGTAGGGGTTTACTACAGACCACCTACCTAGGAAGAAGAGGCGGATGAGGCTTTTTTTAAACAGCTAACAGAATCATCCGAAGTGCAGGACTTGGTGGTGATGGGGGACTTCAGCTACTCAGACACCTGTTGGAAAATAACACAGCAGGGAGCAGATTATCCAATAAATTCTTGGAATGTATTGGAGACCATTTTTTATTTCAGAAGGTGGGGACAGCTACCAGGGGAGAGGCTGTTCTAGATTTGATTTTGACAAATAGGGAGGAACTGGTTGAGAATTTGAAAGTGGAAGGCAGCTTGGGAGAAAGTGATCATGAAATGGTAGAGCTCATGATTCTAAGGAATGGGAGGAGGGAGAACAGCAAAATAAAGACAATGGATTTCAAGGCAGCCTTTAGCAAACTCAGGGAGTTAGTAGGTAAGATCCCATTGGAAGCAAGTCTAAGGGGGAAAACAATAGAAGACAGTTGGCAGTTTTTCAGACCGACATTATTAAGGGCACACTGCATAGAAAAGATAGAAAATATGACAAGAGATCACCCTGGCTTAACCAAGAGATTTTCAATGATCTAAAAATCAAAAAGGAGTCCTACAAAAAGTGGAAACTAGGTCAAATTACAAAGGATGAATGTAAACAAATAACACAAACATGTAGGGACAAAATTAAAAAGGCCAAGACACAAAATGAGATCAAACTAACTAGAGACATAAAGGGTAGCAGGAAAACATTCTTCAAATACATTAGAAGCAAGAAGATGACCAAGGACAGGGTAGGCCTGTTACTCAATGAGGGGGAAAAATAATAACAGAAAATGTGGAAATGGCAGAGGTGCTTAATGACTTCTTTGTTTCAGTTTTTACCAAGAAGGCTGGTGGTGATTGGACATCTGACATAGTGAATGCCTGTGAAAATGAGGGAGGATCAGAAGAGGTTAATATAGAGAAAGAACAAGATAAAAATTACTTGGACAAATTAGATGTCTTCAAGTCACCAGGGTCTGATGAAATGCATCCTAGAAAACTTAAGGAGATGACTGAGGAGATATCTGAGCCATTAGCAACTCTCTTTGAGAATTCATGGAATATGGGAGAGATTCCAGAAGACTAGAAAAGGGCAAATATAGTGCCCATCTATAAAAAGGGAAATAAGGACAACCTGTGGAATTAAAGATCAGTCAGCTTAACTTCTGTACCCAGAAAGATAATGGAGCAAATAATTAAGCAATCAATTTGCAAACATCTAGAAGATAATAATGTGATAAGTAATAGTCAGCATAGATTTGTCAAAGACAAATCATGTCAAACCAACCTGATAGCTTTCTTTGACAGGATAATAAGCCTTGTGGATGGGGGGAAGCAGTAGACATGGCATATCTTGATTTTAGTAAGGCTTTTGGTACTGTCCCACATGACCGTCTCATAAATAAACTAGGGAAATGCAACCTAGATGGAGCTACTATAAGGTGGGTGCATAACTTGTTAGAAAACCATTCCCAGAGAGTAGTTATCAGTGGCTCACAGTCATGCTGGAAGAGCACAATGAGTGGGGTCCCAGAGGTATCAGTTCTGGGTCTGCTTCTGTTCAATATATTCATCAATGATTTTGATAATGGCATACAGAGTATACTTATAAAGTTTGTGGATAATACCAAGCTGGGAGGGGTTGCAAATGCTTTGGAGGATAGGATTAAAATTCAAAATGGTCTGGACAAACTGGAGAAATACTCCACTTAGGAAGGAACAATCAGTTGCACACATACAAAATGGGAAATGACTGCCTAGGAAGGAGTACTGCGGAAAGGGATCTGGGAGTCATAGTAGATCACAAGCTAAATATGAGTCAACGGTGTAATGTTGTTGCAAAAAAAGCCAACATCATTCTGGGATATATTAGCAGGAGTGTTGTAAGCAAGACATGAGAAGTAATTTTTCTGCTCTACTCCACTCTGATTAGGCCTCAACTGGAGTATTGTGTCCAGTTCTGGGCACCACGTTTCAGGAATGATGTGGACAAATTAGAGAGAGTCCAGAGAAGAGCAACAAAAATGATTAAAGGTCTAGAAAACATGACCTATGAGGGAAGATTGAAAAAATTGGGTTTGTTTAGTTTGGAATTGAGAAGACTGAGAGGGGGCATGATAACAGTTTTCAAGTATGTAAAAGGTTGTTGCAAGGAGGAGGAAGAAAAATTGTTTTTCTTAACCTCTGAGGAGAGGACAAGAAGCAATGGGCTTAAATTGCAGCGTAGGAAGTTTAGGTTGGACATTAGGAAATACTTCCTGTAAAGATGGTTAAGCACTGGAATAAATTGCTTAGGGAGGTTGTGGAATGTTCATCATTGGAGATTTTTAAGAGCAGGTTAGACAAACACTTGTCAGGAATGGTGTAGATCAGAGATTGGCAGTCTTTGGCACGCGCCCACCAGGGTAAGTCCCAGTGGGTTAAGCTGGTTTGTTTACCTGCTGCGTCTGCAGGTTCGGCAGATTGTGACTCCCACTGACCACGGTTCGCCGCTCTAAACCAATGGGAAGTGGCACAGGCCAAGGGATGTGCTGGCCGCCACTTCCCACAGCCCCCTTTGGCCTGGGACGGTGAACTGCAGCCAGTAGGAACCGCGATCGGCCGAACCTGCGGACGCAACAGGTAAACAAACCACCGCGGCTTACCCTGGCAGGCTGCGTGCTAAAGGTTGCCGATCCCTGGTCTAGATCATTCTTAGTCCTGCCACGAGAGCAGGGGACTGGACTAGATGATCTCTCGAGGTCCCTTCCAGTTCTATGATTCTATCCCAATATAGAATCTTTATCATCAGAATGCAGAAGAGCTTGATGGTGCCATTACCACATTACTTTACTTTCTGAAGGAGTACATGTTAAAAGAAGATAAGGGTCATTGCATGTAATGGCAAATTTGTATTCAGACCATAAGAGGTCTCCTTTAGTAAAGATCATGAAGATTTACAGTTGATTTGCTTAGACAGATGTCTGAAATAGTTCAGAATCATTTATAATGGGGGAGGGGTCTTTGCGTTCACTCTGGATGTAATTTCATTTATATTTCTTGCAACCAAATGCAGCGTTATTATTACTCATAATGTAAAATGTAAAAGTAGTGTCTTCCATATCTATCAGTAGATTTATACTTCCCCCATCACCATAATAGCTGAGTGCTTTAGAATGAATCTGAATCATAGCAAGCCTGGGATATTGATCCTCCATGATTCCCCCCAACATAATATAGAATCATAAAAAAGTGGGGCTGGATGGCATCTTAAGAGATCATCAACTCCAGTCCCCTGCACTGAGGCAGGACCAAGTAAACCTAGACCACCTCTGACAGGGGTATGTCTAACCTGTTGTTAAAAACCTCTGATGATTTGAAAGCCTGTTCCAGAACTTTAACTACCTTTATAGTTAGAAAATTTCGCATAATATTTAGCTTAAATTTCCTTTGCTGCAGATTAAATCAATTGCTTCCTGTCCTAGCTCCAGTGGACATGGAGAACAACAATCAGTCCTTAACTTATCTGAATACTTATCAGCCTCCCCCCAGGTCTTTTTTTCTCAAGCCTAAACATGCCCAATTTTTTAAACTTTTCCTCATAAGTCAGGTTCTCTAAATCTTTTATCATTCTTGTTGCTCTCCTCTAATTTGTTCACATCTCTCCTAAAAAGTGGCACCCAGAACTGGACACAATATTCCAGCTAAGGCCTTACCAGTGCTGAGTAGATCAGGACAAATATATCCCATGTCTTCCACCCCAGAATTATATTAGCCTTTTCAGAAACTACATCACATTGTTAACTCATATTCACTTTGTTATCTCCAGTAACCCTCTTCAGAAATACTGCCACCTACCTAGTTATTCCCTATTTTGTAGTTGTGCATTTGATTTTTCCTTCCTAAATATAGTACTTTGTACTTGGCATTATTGAATTTTATCTTGCTGATTTCAGACCAATTTTCCAATTTGTCAGGGTTGTTTTGAATTCTAATCCTGTTCTCCAAAGTGCTTGCCACCCCTGCCAGTTTCATGTCATCCACACATTTTATAAGCACACTTTCCATTCCATTATTCAAGTCACTAAGGAAAATATTAAAGAGCACCGGACCCAGGACTGACCCTTGTGGGGGACTCCACTGGATATGCCCTTCCAGTTGAAAGTGAACTACTGATAACTAGTCTTTAACTATGATCTTTCAGTCAGCTGTGCCCCCACCTTAAAGTAATTTCATCTAAATTACATTTCCCTAGTTTGCTTATGAGAATGTCATTTGGGACTGTGCCAAAAGCCTTACTAAAATCACGATATATCACATCTACTGCTTCCTCGTGGATTCTCTCATATTATAGTTATCAGTACTAATGTAAAGTGAATTGCTTCACGAGTTAGCTGATGGCTGCCAGTATATGGTGCTTTTGTGTTGCTCCAAAATCATATTTGAAGCAAGATCTCTCTGGAAGACAATGGGTGAGGTGGAAAGTTGCTGACATCTAGGGTATCCAAGGTCACGGTTGTGTGAAACTGGCTTCTGCTCTTCCTAGCCAAGCTAAGATCAGAATTCTTCACCTCAGCCTGGTGTATATAGAACTAATTTTTGATATGTGGTTTATGAATGGTGTGGCTTGATTGTAGCCTGCTGAGATTCACACCTTGATCTTGTGAGATTTCGGGGGAGGGGGGAACAGAAATGATAGATAACATTAGAGCTATTAAATAAGATAATACTGTTGGAGAATGTACAGTAGATGTTGATTACACTGCAGACTTGGCTTTAGTGTAAGATTATTCAACTGTTCTAGGATTTATAGCTGTTGAACCACAAATGTTCCCTGCCGTGGACTGAGCTGTGTCAATATTTAGGAGATTTTTTTTTAGGAGATTTTAAAATCATTAGAAAGGGCTTGCAATTAGCATTCCCCCAGGAGTCACTGTACTTCCCCACAGTGATTTATGGTTTGCACTGAATTCACTGGGGATAAACCCAAACTTGATAATTCCTAAATGAACTATGCCTGACCCATTTACAATATCTGGGGTGGTTTGTCAGGATCAAGTAAAGTGAGCTGGTAAGAATAGAGTACTCATAGGAACAAAATAAATGTGTGGCTGTCCCAAGAGTTATGCCATTAATTACTGTACAGCAAGTTATGCTGTGAAAATAGCTTGAAAAGCTATCCATGCTAAAATGCAACCTTTCTGTGAATATAGTATCATTATAAATTCAATTCTGTCATGCAAATGAAGTTTTCTGAGAAGACAGCTTAAAGGAAATGGAATACGAACCTGTGGTGTCACTCCATTTAAATCAATAGGGTAACACAGGGGATGACTTTGGCCCAGTGCGTTCTGTTTCCTTGGTTTTGCTCTGTTTGGTTTCAATCACTGTAGAACAATCCCGTTTGATCATTACAAAACCTCTATATAGTTCTGATTGCACTGTGTATCTTCCAAAGGTGGGTCAAAACTAAGGTTATGATCATACCGTTTCACAGGTCTTACTTTTTAAAGTTTGCACATACGGTAGGGAGCATAAACCATATATAATGTGCTAAACAAAGTGGTGCACTGTGGGGCTCTTGAGGACTCCCATTAGCCCCTAGTTAATTTTGCTACCACAGTATAGGAAGGTTTGGGATGACTTTCCTGCCTCTGATGGCACTCACACCCACTCAGAATGCTGCTGAACTATCCCTGCTAGAGAGGATATTATTATTTATCACTGGCATGTTGCCCTACACGTGCATGATGCAATATTTAACACATTCATTTCCCACCCCCAGATGTTTACAATTTAGATTAAGAGGAGAACAACAGGAGGAGAAGGAGAGGAAACCATGGGAGGCTAGAGGGTGAAGAAATGTATGTGGTTACTTAGGTGGAGTCTAAATTGCTTTTCAGGGGTATCTTTGTGACGTTAGAACGTACAGGTTGCACCATATGTTAGATCTTTTTTAAAAAAATTGCTTGCATAGGACCCTCCCAAACTCCCTGATGAAGTTAGTCAGACCTACCCATGAGAAATAACACAAGTTTGTTACTGTGCTGTACTATACATCATACGAACATCTTCTACAAATGCACAGACAAGGTGATTCTCTCCTGTTCCAAAGCTCCTCAAGGCTGACTCCAGCCCTGGTGCCTTAGGCTCTGTCTACACTACAAGGGAGGGGTGGGATTCCCCTGCTCGTGGCATATTCACGCCGACTCTCATCCAACTAGCAGGAATAAAAATAGCAGTGTAGCCACAAAACCATCTGTACTAACAGCAAAGGCACAGCTGAGATGTGCCAAATACAAACCCTCCTGAAACTGGCGGGTATGTACTTGGTGTGAACATTTTTTTGTAAATCAGTAAACAAATGACTAGATTCACCAGCCCCTCCTTTCTGCATATGTTTCCCTAGAAAGTGGGTTTTATTATAGGCCACGGGGTATAATGGTATGGGAGCCCCTCATTAACACATTGGCAGCACATCACTGAAATGTACTTAAATTAGACTCCACTATGTAATGCTGTACTCTGTTTGGTAAGCACCAAGAGCACACTGGGCAGTACACAACACTCAAATGAAGACACTCCCTTCCCCATAGACCTTCAGCCAGCTGAACAAATCAGTGTATATAATCTGTAACACTGGAAGTGTTCAGTGATCACTAAGCACTTAAGATGCTTGCAAAAGCTCTGCTTTATTCTGTGTGTGGTTTCAAATGGCTGTGCCCGTGTATAACAAGAGCTCCAGGCCGCCCTGCCCAGAGTGCCTGTAAAGCTCAGTACTTAACGGTGCAGACCCTAGTATCACAACACCCCATCGAACTGCAAATGTTGTACTAGGTCCAGTGTTGCCAGTTCTCATGATTTGGTCATGAGTCTCATGATAGGTATTGTTTTCCTTAAAGCCCCAGCTCCTGGAGTCAAGTGGATAAGTGATGATTTCTGCCTCCATTTTTAAAGAAAACGTAAGTTTCTAGCCCTTGTGGCTATGGAGAAAGCTTCAAAATGTTACCCCACTGCACTGTAAAGGCTCAAAAAGCAGAAGGCAAATAAAAATCTATTCTTTTTACATCATCTCCTTATTTTAAAGCCAATTGTTTGATTTTCAGTGAGCCTGACTCATGATTTTTGAACATCTGCCGTTGGCAATACTGCAGGTCAAAACATAGTTGCACATATAATTACTATTTGAATTTCCTCAGTACCATTTCTTTCCTCCATGTGAGTTTCAGGGCAGTAACACATATAATAGCTCTAAGGGACGGCAGAGAGAAGTATCATTGCAGGGCAAGCCAGCAACTGAACACGGCATTGCCAGTCTCACCATATGATGTAATATACTAGGACAATGGTGCAAGATCACTCAAACACTGTCTCCACGCTTCCATTTGCAGCTCTCAGCCATTTACAGGAATAATTTCTCTGTCTTGTCCATCAGAAAAACGTCTGCCTCAGCTGGCCAATGGATGTCAGAAATCAGGCTTGGTACTTGAGGGTTTCGTTGGGCCTTCATAATAATTGTGCATATCGGTCACTTCCTATGCTTGTTTATACATTCTATCAGCTTTGATTGCAGCAGGACTAAGCAACTCCCAGCTAGATTAGGTTCTCACAAACACTGCAGTGAACAAATGTAAGTGGGTTGTGCCACCTAGTGGTTCCCAGGCAGCAGCTAGGAAAGATATTTCAGTGTATGGAAGGCTCCTACTATAAATTAAAATCTCTCTCTCTTTCTCTCTCGTAAATATCAACTTGTTAAACTTTGACTTTTGTTTTAAAAGGGAGACAATTAAAACGTATACCTCTGTCTTAAAAATAATGTAATTAAACATAACCCACAAGTAATATTTTAATGATGCCAGTTCGTCAGACTAGCGGGCTAAACAAATACAATATGTTGTTAACTAATGATGTTGTCTTAATTTGGTGATTTTCTAAAAGCTTAAATGTACTGAGCAAATAAAATCATGATGTTGAATTTCTTCACTCTATTTTCTGCCTCCCACCATCTGCTGCTTAACAGTGCAAATTCCTGTTAATGGAGCAGCATAGGTGGAGTAGAATGAAAAGTGGGATTCTTTCTCAGACCTCGTGAACCAAACCACAATTCAGTTTGATAAATCCCTTCCCAAACCAAGCCCCAGAGAACATGCACAGTTCTAGTTTACAATTTCTAATACTGGCTCTAACCTGATTTTATTTATTCCCTTCTGTACTCCTATCTTAAAGAGAGAACATCACTAACAGTCTCTCTCTTTGGAAGTATTTGAAATAATTTTTAGAGGTGGGGGAAGTTGCTAGCAAGGTGATTTCTCTGATAAGAACATTGGTTCATGTCTCCTAATGGTGATGTGAACCGTGTGAAATTGCCAACTAACTTTCTTCTTTTAAAAAAATGTAAAATAAGAAAACAAAATCTATGCATCATTTAAAGATGCCCCAGGACAGCTTTAAATTATGCAACCAACATAAGTTACGTGAGCTGCAGGTTAAGGAATTCTTTGGCTATTTCAATTCCCTCCTGATTTTATTCAGCAGTCAGACCCAATCACTGAAGCACTCAAAACACACCACTCACATCATTCACTCACATGCCTATAAAATGATGCATATAAACATGAAATATATACTAACTAGCTATGGTTTTCCACTACAAACTGGGCTGGCCCTTCTGATAGGAAATCATTCCCAAAGAAAGTAATGGGATCAAAACCAGCTTCAGTAAATTTCAGTCTACAGGTTAAGGTTGAAATAATTGTCTTTGTTGGAAACAAAGGGCCAGGTCCACTTGTGCGACCAAACTGCACAGGTAAAGGAGGTGGTGTGCAAAAGGTCCACTGCAAAGCAGTCCCCTGATTTAGGTTAGAGCAGCCTCCTGGCCACTCTTAATTACACCATTCTACAATGCCACACGGGGCCAAAAAGGAGGTCAAGGACCTGTTTAATTAAGGGCACACCAGCTACTATGCCTTTTCCCCAGCCATGGTCCTGTTTGCCTCCTATGCCAGAAGCAGAGCGGGTGAGTGATAGAAGACCCCTTTTACCATGTCTGTCACAAGGATCACTCTTGAACAGAGTGCTAATCCTCCCAGAGTCAGCTACGCTGCTGATGTGGTGTAAAGCAGCCATACTGCATCAGAGGATCTGGCCCAAATTCTGAAAACTAACATCACAATGTTCAGATTAAAAGAAAAGGAGTACTTGTGGCACCTTAGAGACTAATAAATTTGTACTCCTTTTCTTTTTGCAGATACGACACCACACCTTAGAGACTAATAAACCAGTACTCCTTTTCTTTTTGCGGATACAGACACCACACCTTAGAGACTAATAAACCAGTACTCCTTTTCTTTTTGCGGATACAGACTAACACAGCTGCTACTCTGAAAAATGTTCAGATTGTGAATTTTAAAAAAATCCTTGTCAGGATATCTGTACATTAAGGATCACATAACAATATTAATTCACCCATGTTGCCCACATTGGGCCCAATCCTAGAGTCCTTACTGAAAGTAATTGGAACTTGCCCAAGTAAGGACTGTATATTAAAGTGAACATTGTTTATAAAACACTGTAAATGTACATAGTGCTTTCACATTTGAATAAGACAAGATTCCTGCCTCAAGGAGCCAGCTAAACACCACCCAAAGAGGAGGAAGAGTTTCTTAGTGGCTAGTGCACTAGACTGAGACTGAGGAGATGTGGGTTCTAGTCCTTGCGCTGCCACTGGCCTGCTGGGTGATCTTAGGCAACTCACTTTCCCTGCTTGGCGCCTCAGTTTCCCCACCTGTAGAAGCACTTTGACCGCTATACAGGAAAAGTACTGTATAAGACTAGATTTTATTATTATTGTACTCAGTGGTTTACCATAGCTTCTAGCTTAGGCATCTGGGCACTTGAACTGCCAAAATGGCTTATCCTTATAATGTATACATGAGAACATATGTTTTTCCATAACAGTTAATTTGAATCCTAACAGCAAGAATAAATGCAATGCTTAGAATAAACCAGATTCTTGGAGCTTAACTCATTTTTCTTGTTAGTTCATACAATGTATGCAGCCTTTCAAGTCTAGGTTTAAGAGGACAGAAAAATTCTGAGTTGAAAAAAAAGTGATGTTTTGTTTTGTTTCCTCCAGCCCACAGACAAAGCTTATGTGCCACTACAGATAAGTGATGGAAGATAGAAGCAGCCCTAAGACAGTAGAAGTGTCTTTTATTTTCTATACTCTTTAACGATGGTTGCTATTACTTTCAAAATCTCCTAGTATTTTGCAGGTAATAAAAAGAGTGAAAATCAATCAAAGCAACTGAGCACATGGCCTAGAGGACAAAAAATCCCCTGTATACAACAGTCTGGAGAAAAGTTAGTGTTCCAATAACCTACATCAAATAGAACCACTGCAATAAGGACTGGAAGCAAAACTCAGAAGTGTCAAAGAGAGAGCTTATATTTTAATTGAAGAATTAAATAGCTATTGACAATTAAGAGTATTATATTTCCATTGGCATTTTAGACAGAGCTTCCTGAAAGTCTGAGCTGCAAAACAACTCCTACTGCAACATTTCAATCACAACTTGGGGACTCAAACTTCTTGCATTATTACTCAGACATGAAAAAATGTATTTAAAGTGAAACTCAAGTTTTCACCACCAGACACACCAGTGAAGCTGACATATAAAGGTTACAAGAACAGATGTAAAGAGAAAAATCTCTATTCATAAACAGAAGGTTTTATAGAATCTGAATATGAAATTATTACAATTGCTTCTGGAAGAGGACATCATTATAATTAAGGCTTGATCCTGTTGCCATTAAAGTAAATAGGAATTTTAGACATTTAAATAGTAATTTTGCTCAATTTTGAGCTCTGATCCACCTAATAATAAAATTAATTGATTGATTCCCCGATTGCTTGTTACTCTCTCTTCTATTCTCACATCATAAAAAATTTTGTAAGCTCTTCAGAGCAGTACCTGTTCTGTGTAGCACCTATCACATTTTTGGCTGCTGTATAATGGGAACAGTGTAGATTTCTGACTGAAAATTATCCTGCTCAGCCATAGATTTAAAGAAACCACTTGAGAGGCCAATTGTAGGAGAATAGGGTCACCCTGTAAAGCTCCCAAGTTAATGTATTGACTATTACTTAAGAACATTATTGAAACACTGCCATCTTAAATGTAATACAATAGAATTGTTATAACTTGGGAGATAGATAGATTTATAGATTCATAGGTATTAAAGGTCAGAAGGGACCATTATGATCATCTAGTCTGACCTCCTGCACAATGCAGGCCACAGAATCTCACCCACCCACTCCTGCGATAAACCTCCACCTATGTCTAAGCTATTGAAGTCCTCAAATCCTGGTTTAAAGATCTCAAGGAGCAGAGAATCCTCCAGCAAGTGACCCGTGCCCCATGCTACAGAGGAAGGCGAAAAACCTCCAGGGCTTCTTCCAATCTGCCCTGTAAGAAAATTCCTTCCTGACCCCAAATATGCCGATCAGCTGAACCCTGAGCATATGGGCAAGATTCACCAGCCAGATATCCAGGAAAGAATTTTCTGTCTCACTCCCTATCATAGATCTAAGAGTTGCCACTGGATATGCAGGTTTGCACTAAGACAAAAAGATGGAAGAAATTAAAAAAAAATCAACACACAAGCAGTGGTGTGTGTACTATGGGTAGGCAGGACAGCTTCCTCCCATGCTGTACAGCAGCTCTAACCATCTAATCCAATGGGGGTACATACCTGTGATAAATGAGGTGTGGTCAGCTGAAGGAGAAATGTGGATGGCCCCTAAATGAGCGAGTCCCCAGAAGCTGGCATTTAACATACATGGTAGATGAGACCCAGAGGATTAAAGGAACTTGTCTAAAATTACTTGTCTGTGACTGTCAGAACTAATGCATAGATACATAGATATTAAGGTCAGAAGGGACCATTATGATCATCTAGTCTGACCTCCTGCACAATGCAGGCCACAGAATCTCACCCACCCACTCCTGCAATAAACCTCTCACCTATGTCTGAGCTTATGGAAGTCCTCAAATCATGGTTTAAAGACTTCAAGGAGCAGAGTTCCTCAGAACTCACTCCTGTTCACATGCTTAATGTACTAGATCACAGCTGCTCCCCAACGCAGAATACTCTCATGAGGCATATGGACTAGGGCAAGGAAAAAAAGCTCAAACCATAAGCACAGTGTCTTCAACAGATGTCTGCCTTACTGCAGATATTGCCAAGGAACTTTGCCACAGGAAAATGTAAATGGGATGAGGTGAGGCTAAATGATCCAGGAGGGGGAGAAATCAGGAAATATAAAGAGAGAACTATTCTATGTTTAGACAGACCCCGGAGCCAGATGCTCCCTAGGATGAAAGGAAAAGAGAGTTTCCAGGAATCCCTTTTGCCTTTGATTGTTTGAACTCTGATTTCAAGAACCTGTTTGCATCTGTTTGAACTGTGGCTGTATTAATAAGCATTCAGGCTCATAGTTAGGCAGGTAGCCAGCAGGGATACTGACATATTTAGTATCTCTTGTTTATTTATTTATACCTTTTAAAAAATGCAAACCATGCATGGAGACATGCTGTGTGACCATGATTATCCCTTCTATATTCCCTCCACTTTTTCATTACAGTATCTTCTTGGATCAATGTATATTATAAAATCTTTGGGGAAGAAACTCTCTTACTACGTTAACTACAGTTATGAGATTAATGGCATATTATCACTTAGTAATTCAGCTAGTTAAATGAACCAATAAATTAAACTTACCTCTTCCATTTAGAAAAGTCCTACAAATTTGATAGACATGAAAGCAATAGGTTTTTGTACAATAGTTTTAGGCAACCTTTTGAAATTATTAGTGAATTACATTAGAGCTAATTGGAAAATGCTTATTATTCTGGTAAAAAAATTGAGAGAAGCCAATGGGGTTTTCTTTCATTGACATTTTTCTTGAAACATTTTGGGGGGTTTTACTGGAAAGTCCCCACTCCCACCCTTAGAATCATAGAAGCATAGATCTGGAAGGGACCTCGAGAGGTCATCCAGTACAGTCCCCTGCACTTGAGGCAGGACAAAGTATTATCTAGACCATTCTTGACGGGTGTTTGTCCAACCTGCTCTTAAAAATCCCCAATGATGGAGATTCCACAACCTCCCTACACAATTTATTCCAGTGTTTAATCACTCTGACAGTTCTGAAGTTTTTCCTAATGTCCAACCTAAATCACCCTGGCTGCAATTTAAGCCCATTGCTTCTTGTTCTATCCTCAGAGGTTAAGAAGAACAATTTTTCTTCCTCCTCCTTCTAACAACCTTTTCTGTACTTGAAAACTGTTATTATGTCCCATCTCAGTCTTCTCTTCTCAAGACTAAACAAATCCAATTTTTTCAATCTTTCCTCATAGGTCATGTTTTCTAGACCTTTAATCATTTTTGTTGCTCTTCTCTGGTGTTTCTCCAATTTGTCCACAACTTTCCTGAAATGTGGAGTCCAGAACTGGACACAATACTCCAGTTGAGGCCCAATCAGTTCAGAGTAGAGCAGAAGAATTACTTCTTGTGTCTTGCTTACAGCACTCCTGCTAATACATCCCAGAACAATATTTGCTTTTTTTGCAACAGTGTTATACTGTTGACTCATATTTAACTTGTGATCCACTATGACCCCCAGATCCCTTTCCACAGTACTTCCTAGACAGTCATTTCCCATTTTGTATGTGTGTAACTGATTGTTCCTTCCTAAGTGGAGTACTTTGCATTTGTCCTTATTGAATTTCATCCTATTTACTTCAGACCATTTCTCCAGTTTGTCCAGATCATTTTGAATTTTAATCCTATCCTCCAAAGCACTTGCAAACCCTCCCAGCTTGGTATTGTCTGCAAATTTTATAAGTGTACTCTCTATGCCATTATCTAAATCATTGATGAAATATTAAACAGAATCCGACCCAGAACTGATCCCTGTGGGACTCCACTCATTATGTCCTTCCAGCATGACTGCGAACCACTGATAGCTATTCTCTGGGAATGATTTTCCAACCAGTTATGCACCCACTTGATAGTAGCTCCATCTAGGTTGTATTTCTTTAGTTTATTTATGAGAAGGTCATGTGAGACAGTATCAAAAGCCTTACTAAAGTCAAGATATACCACATCTACCGCTTCCCCCCATCCACAAGGCTTGTTACCCCGTCAAAGAAAGCTATCAGGTTTGTTTGACACGATTTGTTTTTGACAAATCCATGACGACTGTTATTTATCACCTTATTATCTTCTAGGTGTTTGCAAATTGATTACTTTATTTTTTGCTCCATTACCTTTCCAGGTACAGAAGTTAAGCTGACTGGTCTGTAATTTACCTTTCCAGGTACAGAAGTTAAGCTGACTGGTCTGTAATTCCCAGGTTGTCCTTATTTCCCTTTTTACAGATGGGCACTATATTTGCCCTTTTCTAGTCTTCTGGAATGTCTCCCGTCTTCCATGACTTTTCAAAGATAATTGCTAATGGCTCAGATATCTCCTTCTTTGTGTAATTGGGATGGGGGAGGTCGGGGTGGCCAAAACTGAAAACAAAACAAAAAAACAAAACCTTTCTCATTTATGAAAATCTGAAAAATTTCATCATGAAAGCTCCTATGGCATTTTCAAAATTAATGCTATTTTTGGTTGACAAAATATTTTGAATGAAAAAAAAAGACTCTCCCTAATTTACCTGTACATTTTATATAGAATATTTAAACCAATCTATAGAATCTAATATCCCTGCTACAGAATTCTATATGTTGATTTACTAATTCTATGGAAATAACATCTGTCTATTAAGTACTGTAGATTTCTCCAAAGGGTAGATGTTTGATTTTTAAATGCTATCTGTTAACCTTTTAAAAAGGTTAGCAGGAAAGTGGGTTTGCTAAGTAGTGTACACTCTTTCTGTAATTGTTTTCCCCCTATTTCTTCTCAAGGGTCAATAAAGATGTTCCTTTCACTCCAGGACAAATCCATCAGAACTCCACCTAGAAAGCAGTGAGGGCCAGAACAAATGTGGGTAGACACCGAGTCCATTCACAGCCTGACCTATTGTTTCACTAGGATATGGAGACATCTTTACAGTTTCTGGCCCACTTCCACATTTGTTCTGGCCCTCACTGCTTTTAAGCTTAATAGTAAAATGATCAGACCTTGAATAATCTAGCTACCCTACATCTATGCTTTAGTCAGTTAGAACACAGTCCTTTGAACAGATGTGAGTAGTGTGACACATGGGAGCAGTTTTTATAAATAGAAATGTTATATAGGTAGAGAGACAGAATAAAGATGAAAGGGAACCAGAAAACAATAAAGATCTCCCTAGGGTCTATCACACTCAATGGGATCACACACAAATGTGTGAAGTTAGTCGTGTGTGTATTTTGCAGGATGGGGCTTTAATCTGACATTCTTTTTGACCATATCCTATTCTTTCTCCATTTGGGAAATCTCTTTTTGGTGCTCATTTCCACGATCAATCTTTTTATTATAAAAATTACAGTGTTTGCTGTAATGTTAATTAATTATTTCCTGCTATAATTATTAGAACTGAGCAAATAATCCACAATGAATAATTCATCCCAGGAATGGAGCCTCATTTTCTGCTTGCTAAATATCTGTTAGCAAATGTATTTCCCCAGTTTAATTGTTAATCAAAATTCTGATATTTTTAATGAATATTTTTAACTCTATGGATTGATCCTAAACAGTTCTCAGAGAGTACTTGATACTCAGTACTTCCTACTGAAGCTGTTGTGACTGGTCAGATAAATCACATGGCATTGGTTTTATTCCCTGATTCAATTATCGCAAAGGTTCCTTCGTCATGAATATAACTACTTATGAATTTCAATTTTGGCAAATACTTGTGCATGTAACTTTGCTTCCCTATCCTTCAATCATACAAATGTCTGTGTTTATTTAAACACACAAAAGGGAATGTGAGAATGAATTAAAAATAAACTGAATAACTGAAGTAACTGGTTTCAGTTTTCACTCAGCTTTAAGCAACCATTGTATTATTGAAAAAGGAAAACAGCAATGGCAACAACTGCAGCCATAATTTTTTCTATAGATAAAAAGTAGATTGACGGCCATAACAGTCAATTCAGATTATATTTTCAGTCCAAAATGTACATTATAAAATACTTTACTAGCACCATTCTTGGTTCTTAGGACCAAGGCAGTTTTACACAGGTAGCACACAACAATTTATGCTGACTTATCTTTTGAATAAATTAAAATCACCAAGTACAACTTTGCAAGAACAAAGATTAGGAGTAAAATTTTCAAAAGTGATTTAGGGTATGTGTACACTGAAATTAAACACCCACAGCTGGCCGGCAACAGCGGATTCGTTCTCGTGGACTTGGTCTAAGGCAGTGGTTCTCAAACTTTTGTATTGGTGACCCCTTTCCCGCAGCAAGCCTCTGAGTGTGCCCCCCCCTCCCCGAATTAAAAACACTTTTTTATATATTTAGTGCTATTATAAATGCTGGAGGCAAAGTGGGGTTTGGGGTGGAGGCTGACAGCTTGTGACCTCCCCATGTAATAACCTTGAGACCCCCTGAGAGGTCAGAACCCCCACTTTGAGAACCACTGGTCTAAGGTGTTGTTTGATTGTGGTGTAGACATTTGGGCTCGAGCTGGAGCCCAGGCTCTGGGGCTCCATGAAGGGGAATGGTCCGAGAGCTCAGGCTTCAGCCCAAGCACAAACATCTACACAGCAATTAAACAGTCCCTTAGCCTGAGCCCCACAAGCCTGAGTCAGCTGACATGGGCCAGTTGCAGGTTTTTTATTGCAGTGTAGACATACCCTTAGCCACTTGGGAACCAAAGTCTCATTGAAAGTCAGTGGGATTTAGGCTCCTAAATCGCCTAGGGACTTTTAAAAAATTTATCGTAGGTCTCAGCTGTACCATTAAGACTGTGGATTGGAGACAGTCAGCAGCCCCTTCACTCCAAGGAAGGCCACCCCTCACGTAGCTCCCTGGCATGCAGAGAAAGTGCATGCTCTGCTAGCTCTTCAACAGGTACACCATACTCCTCTAGTCTTGCAAGCCAGAGAAGTTGGCTGGTACGTGAGGGGATGAGACCATTCTTCTGACTATTCACCACTGCTCCCGTAGCCCTTTAAATGGGTCTTGCATCCCATGAGGTGCATAGAGGGAATGCACGCTGGCCTGAGAGTACAGGAGCTGCAACTGTCCCCCACTGTTGGGCCGGGGAACAAAATGAGGCTTCTTGTACTCCCCCAACAATACACGAAAGATCTAAAAATTAATTGAAGTCAATGCTGTTAAAGCAGGGTTATGAGTTCCATACAAGAAAGGTAGAAGAAAGCTCTCTATCTGTTCTGACATTCTGTGTGCCTTGCAGCCCTGCCTCCTTGATTCTACAAAGAAAAACTGTTATGATTAACTACATTAATGGGCTACCCTTGGCTGACATAGGCTTGCGGTAAGAAAGAAAAAGAAAGAGGTTAACATGAACACTACTGTTACTTTAAAGCGACTGAAACAATTGGCTTCTCATTCTCCCAACAACCTCACAGAATATTAGCTTTAATAAAGTGAAGTCCCAAAATTTTAAATAGTGCTCTATCACATTCTCTGATTAATAAAATAGCTTGACATGTAACTCTATGGAAACAGGAGAGATAATATAATACTAGCAGGGCTTCTTGTTCATTAAAGAAGTGACTTTTTGGGGTTTCTGAGCAATAAAGCAAAAACAGTACATTTTGTACTCCAAGATTATTGTCTTCCTATATAATCTTAAATCACATAAGAGGACACTTTACACAGATGACTGTTTATTACTGATTTTCCTTCCCCCCCCCCTTTTTCTTTATTATTTTATCACAATGTAGAGTTGCCTTGGAATCAATTTAGTGTAAAACAAACTGCCTCATCACCTTCCTGACCTTTTATACCCCAGCCTAGCAAAAAAAAAAAAAATCTTATTAACTTTTGGGCCTTACACTTTAGATCTAAAAAACTAAAAATAATGACCCAATCCTACAAGGTAAAGCACCCCAGTAGACCTCAATACCCATTAGGATCCCCAGTTAAACCATATGGATTCATTTCCAAGATCAGCATCATGTGTTGACTTAAGGTTGCTTTCCTTTCTTTTTATATGATATCTGTTCAGTCGGCTTTTAGTTTTAATCATTAATATCCTTCCATTTCTAATTTTAGTGAAGTTTTCTGGAGCATATGTTGAATGATTTCTGGACATAAATACATCAGAAAGTACAGGGGTACAGTTTACAGAAGCACTTCAAATGCTTGTCAAACCTCTCTCTCTCATATATAGTAAGCTTCAAATGCTTGTCAAACCTCTCTCTCTCATATATAGTAAGCTTTTTTTTTAGAGCTTGACATCTTCAAAGTGCTTTGCAAACACTTTCTAATTTTATTATTTCTATTTGTACAGTGTGCTTATCCCAAACTCTAACAGCACAGAGAATTCAAATATTTAAAGGGTATTTCACAAAAAATATTATAAAAAGTTGACACATCTACACTGAAACATTCACCAATCTATACCAGCTGAACCTTTCCTTGCATAGCTCCTCTCCCACCACTACCTCTGAAAAATCCTGGATAAATAGACCAACTCTAGAATGTACTCTGAAAGTCTAACAAACTATTATACAAGGAAGGGGAGTGCTTCCAGCATTGAAGGAACTTTACAGAAAATTCCAAAGCTTCAACCCCAGGCAAACTATTAACCTGAGCAGTCTATCTAGTCTCTACTGCCAAGTGAAAGCAAGAAAAGAGTGCTGACCAGGAAGATATCTTGGGCCTAGATCCACAAAGGTGTTTCCACTCCTAGTTTCCATTGATTCCTTTGTAGGTGTGGGCCCTTGAGACTAAATCATGAAAGGCATTATAGATCAAAACCAGCACCTTGAATTTCTTCCAGACATGAATCCAAAGCTACTGCCCAGGAGTAATAATCATAGTGAGTGGTGAGCCACATCCTGCAATACTTAAGTTATGGTCTCCAAGTTTAGTCCTATGCTGTTTATTCCATCCTGCAGGAATGTTCCAATATTTCAGTACTCTGAGTTTTTGAGGAGCAGACTGGGAGTGGGACTGGAAAAGAAAGCTCAGGCAAGTAAACTCACTACCCCTTGTGCCCCGCAACTTTCTATCCTCCCCCCATTCCTGACAGCATAACATGGTGGCCTTGTATGAAGATCTAGATCAGATGGAGGATTACTTGGAGTGAATATCCTTTGTTTCAGCCAACCCCAAATGTACATTACTATACACTCTGTGAGGCACTGGAAAATATAATACTTTATCTAGCAACGTCATACGTTATCTCAAAAGGTAAACTTACAAAATGTGCAACAAAACTTGCTGAATCAGTAACTTACAGCTATTATTTTGTTAAAGAGATTCACAAATTATGGTAGCATTTGTAAAAATTATTCCACCAATTTATTATAATAAATTAAAGCAATCTCTACTTTTCCTTATAATAATATCTTCCTCCCTTGGCGATATATAGTAGGGACCAAGCCGGGATTTTTTTTTTTTTAACGAACTGGCCTTAAGACAGTCAATTTCTTATGCTTAGGCAGGGATTTTTTTTTCTTCTTCTATTAAGCAAGTTAATTATATAAAAGCTGAAGCCCATCCATGTTTTGAAAGATAAACCCTTTCCCCTGTGAGAGTGGAGAGCAATTCCCAGACTCCTTCAGTCTAATAGATAATATTCCATTGCCTTAGTTTTGAAAAGCTTGCAGATGTGCAAATAAGAAAACATAAACTGCATGTCAATAGAATGTGAAGGGCTGTCCTTTACTTTCCCCTGGATTGGTTACACTGTAGTCACAAAAAAAGAAAGAAAGTAAACAAATGTAATTGTGACTCTCAAACTCTGAATCATGGAGGAAGCAAAATTATTCAGTTCAGCAGTCATAACCTTTTCAGCAACTGTTTAACAGACAACCTCATTACTAGAGCTGATTAGAGAAACTCTGACAGTCCCATTTTTCTATCAGAAAGAGAGGTTACCTACTTTGTAGTAACTACAGTTCAAGATCCCTTTTTTCACATGGATCCCACTGTAGGTCTGCATGCTCCTCATGCATGCAAGCCCAGAATCTTTTAGCCAGGAGTGTCAGTTGGGGCTTGTACCCCCTACAGCAAGGGAGAGTGGAGCAGCCTCAACTCCATTCAATTCATTTACTAACAGAGAAATCTAGGCAAGTGTAACCCACACACCTTCTGGGTGTAGTGTCCTGTCCCAGCTAGTAGCACCGAGACCACTTAAAAAAAAAGAGAGAGAGAGAGAGAGAGTTAAAGGAGTCTGCTCTACAGCCTTAGCTAAGAGCCAGTTGGCTTTTAGCTCATGCAGTAGAGGCTCATGCACTAAGCTCCAGAGACCCCAGGTTTGATCCCACCCGCTGATGACCGGGGTCTGTCAGCATTACACAAGGACTTCATATCAGTGGCGAAGGAGGGTGAGTGGCGGGATCAGCGTAGACAAAGGCATCTTGAAGAACTCTATTTAATGTAAGTTAAGAAGAGCTTCTCCTTCTTCTTAAAGCATTTGGCCACACAGATCCCTTTGATGTGAGTGCTAGCAGTTACCCCCCCCCAAGGAAGTAGATGACTGGAGTCTCTATATAAATAATGAGTGGAGAAAACCCCTGCCCAAGTGTCCATTTGATCTAGAAGATTCAGCAATGAAATAGTGACTGGTAAAGATATGAACTGAATTCCAGGCAATTGATCTTCAAATTTCAGGAATCGGGACCCCTCCTTCAGTGAGCCATGGGAAACAAATGGGCAATAGTGGAATGAGCTCTAACTTGATAGGGAACAGGAACTTTGTTCAGAAAGCAGGCGATATTAATGTAGTCTGTAACCCATTTAGAAAGTCTTTGAGAGGAAACAGCTGGACTCTTGGTCTTATTACCAAAAGCCGTGAAAGTCTAGGCCAGTTATGAAAATGTTTCATCTCGATAGAGGAAGTGACACAGCCATATTCACATCCAGTGTGTGGAGTTTAACATCTACAGAGGAATCCTGCGGTTTAGGGAAGGGGGGAAAAAGCACTGGTAGGTGTATAACCTGGTTAATATGAAAGCCCAAGACTATTTTTAGCACAAATATTGGGTACATATGAAAGACAGAATATGGTGACCCATAATGAATATGGTGACCCATAATGACCCCTACCTTTAATGTCTGAATTTTTTCCCACCCTGCAGGCCGAGGCAATAGCAACAGAGAAGTGAAACAAAGAATATATTGCAATTGGCTCAGATGGAGGGTCCATCAAAGAAGTGAGTGCTGACAAGCAGAGTGTTTGCCAGCAGCAGAAGGTCTTGTAGCTCTTATCTCCTGGCATGACTTCCCTTGTAACCAGGACACTTGAAGAAACCAGCTTCACAGCAAGTAATGGCTGCTTCTGAGGGTGTTAGAAAGAGACCTGCTCTTCATCAGCAGACCTACTCAGTAACAATGTAAGACTAAAGAGGAAAACAATTTTTGTTTGTCTGCTTTTTTAGCCAACAGGCTTACATAAAACTTAGTTTAATGTAAGTATAACCCTAAACTATCTAAGAGCTATGGGGAAGAAAGAGGACATTGTGGATTTGAACTCGTCACAACGGGTGGGAGACGAAACTAAGTGGTGGTTGAAGCTGCTCCAGCCTTTATATCCGCACTGCAGGGAACCTGAGGATGTACAGGGCACAGGTCCTGCCCCATAAAATGCTGCTAGCTAAAAGATTCTAGGTTCATATGCACAAGTTGTGCACACACCCATACCTATAGTGGGATCTGTGCAGATAAATGTTTGAAGAAGAGTATGCAGTTCCATCAGAAACAAAATGTTTCACAAAATTAATTTAGCTGGAATTTTGTTTTAGAAGAAAATTAGGGGGAAAGTTTCAACAATGCTAGAATGTCCTGTTCTAATATTTTCAGAACAAAACCTTTCAAATTTTCGTTTTAAAGTGACTTTACATTTTGAATTTTTAAAAATATTGTATTATATATTATAGTTTTGAATGAAATCAAAATCAAAAGGAAACATGTAAATTTTGCTGAAATGAAACATTTCAAATCAACCCAAAACAAACAACCAAACAAAATAATTCTGAATTTTCCTTCATGGAGAATTTCAAATTTTTCAGGTTTGGTTCTGAGTTGGAACCAAGACATATTCTGAGATCTTGAAATAATTTATGAAACAAAATTTCTGTCTTCATGACATTGTAGGAGCCAGACTCCCTGAAGCAGTCATGTGGAGTCTAACACCACTCCTTGCACCAACTAATGTCTTTGTGATTCAGTCCAAAAGCAACTGAGCCCAGTGTAGGTCAGGCAGTGATATTACCACTTGTATTCAGAAGTTAGTGGTCCTCTGGTTAAGGTACTAGACTGGGACTCAGGAGACCTGCATTCAATTCGCTGTTCTACCACAGGTTTCCTGTGTGACTTTACTTTCTTACCTCAGAGAGGTGCTGTGAGGTTAAATACACTGAAGATTGGGAGATGATCAGATGCTACAGTGATGGGAAGCCATACAAGTAGATATATCCTGTAATGAACACCATGTGGACTGAACCCTGTGTCCTGGCACAGTTTATACCTTAGTTTGGCACCAGGGCTTCAACCTTTGGCAAAGGTTGCCAACAGGATGTGCTGAATCAGTACACATGCCCTTTCATTTCTCCTAAAATCTCCTTTTAAGGAAATACTAGACTTTTATGGACTTCTTAAACACAGAGGAGGTTGCAGCCAACTTTCTACCGCCATAATTTTCCTCTTTCCAGCAGAGTTTTCTCCAGGAGGGCCCCACAATTCATGTCTGTTGCTGTGGGAAGAATCCACTTTGAAAACTTTAAACAAGGCTCAGTGATCAAATATAGCAGCCGTGTGCCAAGACAATATTATCTGGTTTCACACAAAATATAAAATACCAAAACATACAAACATACAAAATGCCAGTTTCTTTTGGGAAACTCTTAGTAAACCCCCAGGGGTTGACTGGTGCTAAGATATTCTTCAATACAAAGATGAAAAAAATGAGTCAAGGAACAAGAGAATAGATTTGAAAATTTGGAAGACTAGTCAAATTAATCAATTTGAGCTCCTGGAAGGAGGAATCACTCTACAAATGCAAATGACGGGGGGGAAAGCATGACCAAAAACAAACCAAAAAACCCCATTATTCTTATAAGGCAATAATGCAAGGATGTCACACCTTTTAGTTACAAAGAACAGGAAATTCTTCTACCATGAAGAGAATCTTATTTTCACCTGTATAAATAAAGAGGATCATTGACTTTCTAATGTAAATATTTGTTCTATGGCTGCACGTTGGTTTTCTATTTTAAAATGCTGCACTACAATTCTTTATCCATGTTCTTCCTTGGCCTGGGAGTTTATGCTGCTTTGTGCCTATGAGACTACAGCTGTACATTAGGGGCACAACCAAGATAGGGGCAGTCAGCACGAAGGCTAATGTAGCAGGAGCGATTCCACTTTCTTCAGTATTGACCCCCACAAGACAATGCCATGCTGCCCATGTGAACTCACCCACAAAAACCAGATTTTGGTCTTTGCTTCACAGAAACTCAGTATTTCAATTCCAAACTCAAAAGGGGAGTTTTTCAAAGGCACAAATGGCCTTAGCCTGCTCGGAGTTAGATGCCTGACTGAAAACTTACCCCATAATTGGGAAGTTTCACCCAGTGCTTGAGTCCTAAAAAAAGAAGTGTTGGAATGCAGGGCAGTGAGAGGGCCTGAGAGACAGCAGATCTGTGAGAAAGATAGGAGCTGTGAAGGAGCTGGAGGAGGCCAAGGGGAGCAGGGAACGACCCCCCCAACAGAGTCCTCCCATTTCTCCCCTTCTCCCTTACCTGTGACCTGCCCCTGCATCCCCTCTTGACATTGCCTGGTTTTGGCTGTGCTCCAGTTTCATCCTCCATGCTTCCCTTTCTGGTTCCAGCTGCAGCATCCCTGGCTCCCTCCACAATGACCCACCACCAAGAGCCCCCTAACAAAACTCAGGACCTGCCAACAGCAGGATGGGAAAGCAGCTGCCTTGCCCTGGACTGGCAGAAGTATCAGAACCTTGTTCTGGCTTCCCAAAAAAGGATCAAAAGTTTTAAGTTTGTGAGGGGAAGGAGGGTGGGCAGGAATTCTCTAGCTTTAGTTTAATTCTCTAGTATTAAAAGGTACAGTGAAATCCCTGCAAACTACATGGATGCTTTTCAAAGACACCATAATAGAGGCTCAACTTAAATGTATACCCCAAATTAAAAAACACAGTAAAAGAACTAAAAAAGAGCCACTATGGCTTAACAACCATGTAAGAGAAGCAGTGAGAGATAAAAAGGCATCTTTTAAAAAGTGGAAGTCAAATCCTAGTGAGGTAAATAGAAAGGAACATAAACGCTGCCAAATTAAATGTAAAAATGTAATAAGAAAAGCCAAAAAGGAGTTTGAAGAACAGCTAACCCAAAACTCAAAAGGTAATAACAAAATGTTTTTTAAGTATATCAGAAGCAGGAAGCCTGCTAAACACCCAGTGGGGTCCTTGGACGATCAAGATGCAAAAGAAGCACTTAAAGATGATAAAGTCATTGCAGAGAAACTAAATGAATTCTTTGCTTCAGTCTTCACGGGTGAGGATGTTAGGGAGATTCCCAAACCTGAGCTGTCTTTAGTAGGTGACAAATCTGAGGAATTGTCACAGATTGAAGTGTCAGTAGAGGAGGTTTTGGAATTAATTGAGAAACTTAACAGCAACAAGTCACCGGGACCAAATGGCATTCACCCAAGAGTTCTGAAAGAACTCAAATGTGAAATTGCGGAACTATTAACTATGGTTTGTAACCTGTCTTTAAAATCAGCTTCTGTACCCAATGGCTGGAAGATAGCTAATGTAACGTCAATATTTAAGAAGGACTCTAGAGATGATCCTGGCAATTACAGACTGGTAAGTCTAATGCCAGTAGCGGGCAAATTAGTTGAAACAATAGTAAAGAATAAAATTGTCAGACACATAGAAGAACATAAATTGTTGTGCAAAAGTCAACATGATTTCTGTAAAGGAAGATCATGTCTTACTAATCTATTAGAGTTCTTAGAGGTCAACAAACATGTGGTCAAGGGGGATCCAGTGGACATAGTGTACTTAGATTTCCAGAAAGCCTTGGACAAGGTCCCTCACCAAAGGCTCTTACATAAATTAAGTTGTCATGGGATAAGAGGAAAGATCCTTTCATGGATTGAGAACTGGTTAAAAGACAGGGAACAAAGGGTAGGAATAAATGGTAAATTTTCAGAATGGAGAGGGGTAACTAGTGGTGTTCCCCAAGGGTTAGTCCTAGGACCAATCCTATTCAACTTATTCACGTATGATCTGGAGAAAGGGGTAAACAGTGAGGTGGCAAAGTTTGTTGATACTAAACTGCTCAAGATAGTTCAGACCAAAGCAGACTATGAAGAACTTCAAAAAGATCTCACAAAACTAAGTGATTGGGCAACAAAATGGCAAATGAAATTCAATGTGGATAAATGTAAAGTAATGCACATTGGAAAAAATAACCCCACCTACACATACAATATGATGGGGACTAATTTAGCTACAACTAATCAGGAGAAAGATCTTGGAGTCATCGTGGATAGTTCTCTGAAGACGTGGGTAGTTCTCTGAAGTTCTCTACACAGCGTGTAGCGGCAGTCAAACAAGCAAACAGGATGTTAGGAATCACTTAAAAAGGGATAGAGAATAAGATAGAGAATATATTATTGCCCTTATATAAATCCATGGTACGCCCACATCTTGAATACTGCATAAAGATGTGGTCCCCTCATCTCAAAAAAGATATACTGGCATTAGAAAAGGTTCAGAAAAGGGCAACTAAAATTATTAGGGGTTTGGATAGAGGTCTACAAAATCATGACTGGTGTGGAGAAAGTGAATAAGAAAAAGTTATTTACTTGTTCCCATAATATAAGAACTAGGGCAACCAAATGAAATTAATGGGTAGCAGGTTTAAAACAAATAAAAGGAAGTTCTTCTTCACTCAGCACACAATCAACCAGTGGAACTCCTTGCCTGAAGAGGTTGTGAAGGTGAGGACTATAACAGGGTTTAAAAGAGAACTGGATAAATTCATGGAGGTTAAGTCCATTAATGGCTATTAGCCAGGATGGGCAAGGAATGGTGTCCCTAGCCTCTGTTTGTCAGAGGGTGGTGGTGGATGGGCAGGAGAGAGATCACTTGATCCTTACCTGTTAGGTTCACTTCCCTTGGGGCACCTGGCATTGGCCACTGTTGGCAGACAGGATGCTGGGCTGGATGGACCTTTGGTCTGACCCAGTAGGGCCATCCTTGTGTTCTTATCAGAATTGCGTTCTGGAGAACTGAGCACTCGTTTCATCGTGTTTCGGATGGAGGCTGCACATTTTCTCACAATTTCACTGCAAAGCCTTCATTCAGGTCAAGTTCATTCTAAAGGCCCAGGAACCTTAGAAAACCTTATAATAAACTATCATCTGAGTTTCCAGGTGAGTGTTCTGTGTCACTGAGAACATTTCCAGCAATTCTAATCCACTAACTTGTCAAAAATGTATTCAGAAGAATACGTATTCCAAATGACTGTACAAGTCACTGCAGTCATCCCGGTAGGTGGGACATTGTTATAATTGCCCTGTAATAATTCTATACTCTCATCGCATTATTAGCAAAAGCTCCTCCTCCCAAGCGTCACACCCACATATTCATTAAATGCATTCACCTGAAAACCAGTCTTCCCCTGCAACACACACATATTTCAAAGGCCTTTCTTTGGGTTAAGAACAGCAAAATGTGATGAAGACAGGATCTCCTCCATCTCTGGTCCTGACACATTTGTTAAAACTCTATTCAGATATTGTTTTCTTCACCCAGCTTTGGATACACAACACTGCATACAATGCTTATCTTCCCTGACAGAATTGAAGTCATTCTCCCTGCAACTTTCACTGCCCTTCACACAAGCAGGAAGGACATCACTCGTTGCCACTGTAGCTAACTCTTTTCATTGTTTGATTTATTCCTCGCTGATATTTTGCAACACACCAAAAATAAAATAAAAGGGAAAACAAGGAGGGCAAACCACAACTAGTTAACATATTGTACGACTGCTAGTTATCATTATTGCCTATTTAGAAAGCCCTAACAATGTTCTCAGAATTGGAAGGACACAAAAGGAAGACAGTCCCAGGCCTAAGATCTAAAAGACAGAAATTCAGGACATATTTGCAAGCCCAGTGGGAATAACTTGGAGTTTTCTTTTGTGATGTTTGTTAGATCACTTGTGGTCACTGAGGAAGTGAGCCTTGAAGAAGGAATTGAAAACCATCCATAAGATTAACACTGTCAGTATAAAATAGGGTCCAAAATTAAAGCTAGCAAAGGAAAAATTATGGACCCTGCCTCTGAACTTTAGGGGTGAAATCTTGGCTTTCTTGTAGTCAATGGAGTTTTGCTATTGACTTCAATAGAGACAGAATTTCATCTTAGGTCTCCAATGTAGGCCACAAATTGAATTCCAAAGTGTCTTCTGCTGTCAGAATTAGAGTGCCAAAAGAAAGAAGAGCCAGTCTTTGGTCCCAGGAAGCTTATGTCCTTGGGTTCCCCTGAGTAGGAGAAGTTAGAAATGTAAAAGACGATGCCAGCTTTCCTATTTAAAAAGAGGTTTCTTGCCCCCATTCTTTTCCAAGATAGTCTTGAAAAATCAGTGTAAACCAATTACTTGGGATGGGGAATGTCAGCTAAATTTGGGGTGTATCATAAAGAATAATCTCACTAACCCTCCTTTAAGTCCTCAGTCTGGTCCTATTCCTACCAATGTGATCATGGTGAATAGTAAATAGTCACCTTTTTCAAAAAATGGAAAGGCAGGCAGGTAGCTAAAAGTGGCACTGGCAAATATGTTCAACTTTTACCAGTACTGTGAGATGGATTTTCCAATGGTAATATCTATTATTATTAAGAATAAATTACATAGCACTGTGACAGGGCCCACATCTGTGGTGTCACCTAGCGGACCAATAGGATACTATTCACTCTGTCATGGAGTCTCAGCTGATTGGTTGTCATCTCTCATGGAGTCTAGCACAGTAGTGATTTAGCAGTCTGGTTAAGGAACAACTGACTCCCACCCCTTCCAAGGTACTGAAGTCCAAAAATTAAAAGAATGCTAGGTACTTAAAACATGATTGTTTGATGTGTCTTTGGCAGGACCACACCCTTCTATTCATGGTCTGTATTCAAGCACCCACTTCTTTGGTTAGTGTCCCTGGGCCTGCTCATCCTCGGCTTGCCAGGAGTCTGGTTTTTGACCAAAATGCCCAATCAAAAAGGGATTCTGGCTGTTCCAGTTAGTACTGCTGACTGGGCCATTAAAGTCTGGTTGGCCTAGAGGAGACCTAAGGGATGCCTGCCCTGCTCCGCGCGGGTCCTGGGAAGCTGCCAGCATCTCCCTCTGACTCCTAGGTGGAGGGACAGCCACTGGGGCTCAACACACTGCCCCCATTCCGAGCGCCAGCTCTGCAGCTCCCATTGGCTGGGAACTGTGGCTAATGGGAGCGGTGGGAGCGGTGCCTGTAGGCAGGGGCTGAACGCTGAGCCACATGGCTGCGCCTCCACCTAGGAGCCAGAGGGAGATGTTGCCACTTCTGGGAGCTGCCTGAGCTGAGCACCACCCAGAGCCAACACCCCAAACCTCCTCCCACATCCCAACCCTCTGCCCCAGCCCTGACCACCCTCCTGCACTCTGAACCTCTTGGCCACAGCCTGGAGCCCCCTCCTACACCCAAATGCCACATCTCAGAGCCCACCCCCCCAGCTGGAGCCCTCACCCCCTCCCACACTCCAACCCCCTGCCACAGCCTGGTGAAAATGAGCATGTGAGAGAGGGTAGGGGAGAGTGGGTGACGGAGAGATGGAGTGAGTGGGAGTGGGGCCTTGGAGAAGGGATAGGGCAGGGGGCATGGCCTCAGGGCAGGGGCAGGGCAAGGGTATTTGGTTTTCTGCAAATAGAAACTTGACAACCCTATATCCACTGGGAAACTCATCCAGACAGCAAGCTGGCTCAGCCTCTTGTCTGAAACCAGGTTTCTCGCACCAAGGAGAAATGGAACTCTGCTCTGCTTCCTGGTTAGACCAAAACTGAGCTTCTAACTCTTCTCTCCTCAGCTGACATCTGCTACAAGTGTAATGGAATGGGGCCAACTGGGTCCAGAAACCCTCATTAATCCCCTCCTTGCCAGTGCTGGACCTGTATACCCCTTTGCATGTACCCTATGGTTAAAAGGCTAGCTGCACATTTCACCCCTTCTCTGGTCTCTCTGAGTGCACCCCCACAGATGTTAGGCCCCAAGCCTTTACCTTTTCTGGGGTGGAATCCCATAATTCTCCCACTCTTAGATCAGGCCTGAAGCTACAATACCCAGTGTATTATCCAGGCTTACCAAGCACATCTGATGGGACGCTGTACCTAAGTTTCTTCGCTTTGGGAGCTTGTTACCAGTGGTAAATACAATCTTCTTAAACCAAAGTATTGTTTAATCTGAACAACAGGAACATAGCACAGCATAAGAGGAAAAGGATTTTAAAAATAGCAATGCTCTACAATAGTGGTGGGCAACCTGCGGCCCAGAGTTCGCACATGGCCTGTTAGGGTAATCTGCTGGGGGGCCACCAGAGAGTTTGTTTACATTTGCACGGCTGCCCGCAGCTCCCAATGGCAGGGAAAGGCAAACCATGGCCACTGGGAGCTGCGGGCAGCCATGCAAATGTAAACAAACTCTTTGGCAGCCCAGCAGCTGATCATCCTGATGGGCTGTGTGCGGCCCACAGGCCACAGGTTGCCCACCACTGCTCTACATGCATGTCTCTCTTACCTTATGCTTAACAATCTAACCCTCAATTGCCCACTTCATTTTAAGTGGTCTCTTACTGTATGTGTGAACCCCTTATGCTTATGCTTAATAAACTGTCCCAACTACTATTTAGCTTAGACATTCTGGTTATCCTCTCCTGATCTGAAGAAGAGTGCTGTGAAGCTGAAAAGCTTGTCCCTTTCACCAGCAGAAGTTGGTTCACTAAAATATATTACCTCACCTACCTGTCTCTCTTACCTAAAGGCTTAACAGAAACAGAATTTCTAAGTCCTGACCAGTTCTACTTATTGTATTTACAAGTATATGTTTGGCATATACTGGGCAATGATAAAAATACTTGTTCCAGTACCTTAAAGTTAGTCTTTTGATGCTCAGTCCAAAAAAACCAGCCTTTTTTCAGTGTTCTGAAAGAATATTCCATGTAATGTTATTCTACACTTAAGGAGACTCAGCAGAGAATGCCATGCCTACATTACTATCCATAATTGAATTCTGCATGTAATTTCATGCACACCTAGAATCCATCTCCAACCTACTGTGTCTATGGAAATCTCATATTTTTGGTAAACAAATCTCAATTAAACTTCACCCCTCAAGTCACAGTTAGAATAGCTGACAGAATGAATACAAGCCAAAACCACAAGTATTAATTGATTAATTTCACAGATTTATTTATCCCCTAACTAATGAAGATTTGAAACCTCCTGATAAACGTGTGAAGGAGTTCTTGTGATTGCAGCCACATTTATCTAAAGCAATATGAGGCTACTCTAGCAGCGTCACAATATACTAAAACGCAGCACACCCAAGTTAGGGTGCCAAATTTGGTCCAGATCTTACAAGGCTGGAGGGAATTGAAGGAAACATTTCATATAATTCTTCAGTGACTCTTAAAGAGGTGATTTGCCAGGTAAGGGTTTTGTTTGTTTGTTTGTTTAAGAGAACCTCAGCTAGAGCCATTAGCTTGATATGTGGACTAGGGCAGGGGGAGAAAGCAAAATGACAAAATGTGGGGTCATCCATTTGTTCCCATTTATTTCCTTTTGGAACATATGCACTGAAAGAAAGGCCTTGGGCCAGATCTATGGCATAGCAGTAGCATAATATACTGGCAGTCTGGAGATTGATGCAAAAGTTACTCTACCTCAGGTCTCACAGTCACTGCTTAGTTGGAGCCCAGACATATTGTGGAAGAAGTGTTGGGTTATAGAAGTGAATTACCATCAAACTCACCCCAGCAGCTAGTTAATCTAAAGAGATGGCAACTGTGGTATATGCAGCTGTGAAACTGTGATGACTAGTTTCAGAGTAACAGCCGTGTTAGTCTGTATTCGCAAAAAGAAAAGGAGTACTTGTGGCACCTTAGAGACTAACCAATTTATTTGAGCATAAGCTTTCGTGTAGCTACAGCTCACTTCATCGGATGCAGCTCACGAAAGCTTATGCTCAAATAAATTGGTTAGTCTCTAAGGTGCCACAAGTCCTCCTTTTCTTTTTGTGATGAGTAGTTTTCTTTGCTCTGCATGTTTATATTTCTCAGAACTCTCCCTGGGTATACTTAAGAAGCAATTTATTTCTCAGAGTTGCTGTGGCCTGTTACAGAGCACGCGCACACAAACACACATTGCCAGAGTATCACACAGGGTTCTAGTCACTTCGCGTCTCACAGTGGAGACTTCACTTTTGTTCTTTCTTATTGCTCATTTCCTTAAATTAAAACGAAAATACATACTTTGCTCTGTGTGGATGGAAACAGAATGACGACATTTTCAGAGAGCATGCACTTTTATCTCCTGGCCATTGCTACAAAAAATTGCTTATTCTTGGGTGAGTGTGAGAAAAAGAAATACAATCTCAGAATGAAGAACTGAGCAGTAACACACACAAGGGGAGTGTGCTATAAAAAAAAATGATTTAAAAAAATTCTTTAAATGAACGTTACAAATTTTACCTTGTTAACATTCATTGAGTGAAGAGAAGAAAATGAAATGACTCAGATTGTTAATGCATCATTTGATGGCAGTCTGATCATTTCAAAGTTAAACGGGGGTAGTAGGATGTACACATCGGTACAGGTCACAAATCTCACTTTGTGCATTTATTTATACTGTAATAATGGACTGGGGTGGCAGGGGGTTGTACTTCTCTCTAGCAGGAGCAAGAACTGCTTAACTATGTGTCACAGACCCTATACTGCCAAGAGGCAGCAGACACACATCTTTAACCTAAGTGGCTTTTGGAGCAAGAGGATCTGAATTCTATTCCACCAACCATTCTTTAGTTATTATTTGTTTGTTTTGTGGTAGAGTCCACAGTGTGGTAGGCATTGTACACACACCCCTAAGGAAGACACAGACCGTGCCCTAAAGAGTTTACAGCCTATGGTGCCAATCCTCCAAGTGCTTATACATGTGTTTAAATTTAAGCATGTGAATAGTTCCATTAGGCTCACACAGTGCAGAAGTTACAGCCCAGAAGGAGAAGCCACCATTGCATCTTTCCAATTCTGGGCTGATCCAGAGACTGATGAGACCCCAGCACAAATTAGGGGCTAAGTTACACCAGTCTGACCCCAGCTGCCTATAGGCAACCGCTCTGCACAGAATTCCCAAAGCATGTAACACTGTAGACAGATCCCCTTCAACTTCCCAGCCCACGCTTAACATGCCTCCTTATGCCAGGGTTTGTGAAGTGGCTCTCTGAAGGCTGTCTCCCTCAGCTCCTGTGCTGTGGGAATCCTCTCCCTTGCTGGACCTGGGGCTTCTAGAGGCGTTTTCTACCATTAGACCTTGTTAACTGGTATACAGAGCGGGAGCAGCTGGGACTATTCGTATGCATAAAATTAAGAAGCATATAAATGTTTGAAGAATCAGTACCTAAGATGTTTTGCAGGATAACAACAATCACGTGGTCCTTAACTGGCTGCTGGCCAAGTATGTGTCACTTTTAAAGTGTTTATTGTCAGATGTAACATGGACTAGGACTATCTCTTCATGAACAAATTTCCATGATACAGCAGAAACCACTAATGACAGAAAGTGAAGTCACAATTCTTGAAAACTAAGGCACATTGTGAGGATGGTGAAAATAACAGCTTATGTTCCACCCCAGAAATGGTTGCACATCAGTGACTGCACATCAGCTTGACTGTAGTGTGTTTGTAAAAAGATTTGAAGTATTACGATGAAAAGCACAAAATGAATATGACACATTCATACTTAAATTATACAAAATTAAGTGGAAAGTATTGAGAAGGATTAATAATAAATTAAATGTCGTTTCATCAAGATGCTTTTCATAATTAGGGTAGAAGTGGTGATGCAATTTAAAGTTATCACAATATTACTGCAAAATTGAAAAGGCTACACAGAGCCTTTCAGTTGTGACGTTTTAAAGCCATAATACTGCAGTACTTGTCAAAAATAGTGTACTCTAACAGCCTCGCATGGAAGATTGTTAATGGGCCTGACCTTTTGCTGGGCGCAGCTGAGAAATAGCAGTAGATTATAACACTAATGGCATCTGTGAATGTTTTTAATTTGAGTATGAAAGTACATTCCTGGAACCCAGTTTTAAGTCTTGAAAGAAAAAACAGTAACAAGAAACTTATCCCATGAAACATAAAATTAAACATTTAAAATATGCAGGTTATAGGTCCCTCTAGTCTTGTTAGACTAAGCATGATTTAAGATCTGTTACCAGGTGCGTGAATTTCCTCATGAAGCCAGCTCAAGCTGTGTTCACAAGTACAAAAAGCTGGCATGTTCACAAAAGCCAAACACAGACATTTCCCCCAACAATCATAAACCATTTCCAGGGTCACAGTTTTACAGGTCCATTTTACAACTGCTACTATCTATTACAAGGAAATATATGAAAAAACATTAATTGTTTTTCTTTCTTTTTAATCATAATTATATTTAAATTCCTTCTGCCAGATGCAAAACACAACATGCCAAATAAAGATGTAATGTAACAGAAAGAAACCTGAAGAAGCACTCCTTTAAAAACACCTAAATTTTAAATGCACAAAATTTTTCATAACATAGCAAATAGCAGGTATTATATTTTCCTTTGCAGATTGTACCTTTCCAAGTCATGTGGCATCACATTCTTACATAATGTCACATAATGGCTCAACCTTGAGAACATCATTCATCTCTTGTTTATTTCTTATTTTAATGATGCCAGGATTCAAGTATATTTTTCATCATTTTGACCAAAGGTGCTGTCCCTGATTCATGGAAAAATAAGTAATCAGGATGCATAACTATTATTATTAATAATGAATCTTTGTATTAGGTTAGCATCCAAAGACCTGAACCAGGATTATAGAGGCACTGCATCCGATGAAGTGAGCTGTAGCTCACGAAAGCTCATGCTCAAATAAATTGGTTAGTCTCTAAGGTGCCACAAGTACTCCTTTTCTTTTTGCACAAACACAGAAGACCCTGAAGAGCTTGCATGAGTAGGAATTTCAGGAAAAAGTAATCAAATTAAATTAAAGTTAAGATCTCTTTGGAAGAGACATGAATCTATAGAAGGAAAGAACAAGAGACTATAGATTTAAATATTATCTGTGGGCTAATTCCTCAGCTGTAGCATGCCACCTTTCAGTTTCCTTGATCCTGAGGTTAAAATGGCCACCAAACAAGCTGCTTCAAGTGGAGTGCTCCCACAGGCAGCCTACACTGAGGATGGTGAAGGAGATGGCTTAAAGCTGGTACACAGGGCACTTAGTCCAGATAGATACTATATTTCTGATAGAGACTAATGTGTATGCATCTTTATAACTGAAGGAAGTCTATATACAAATATATGCACGTAATATATCAGAGAAAGTGGGGATTTAATAATTAGGAAAATGTTCAGATAATAAATCTGACTTTTAGACAGGAACAAAAAATGTCACTCTTACTTGAGCCAGATTTTAATGCGATCTTCAAGGTGTAAGAAGTGTGGAAAACCAATGGCAAATCCCAGTGTCCTTATGCTGAGATATTCAAAATGTTAGCTCTAATGGGAGTCATATAAAAGTGACCATAAACCAGTACTGATCAGTTCACACATGTGCTGTAAAGAGATACAGTTCAGAATTTAAATACCTCATATATCTTTTGTAAAAAGCCCCCCCCCCCAATAATAAGTTTAACCAACATTGCAGCCTCTCTCAAAACTGAGACCAGAGATGTAAAGGTAGATAATGTTTGAGAAATTATTTTCTTTTGTTGGGTAATTATCATTAATGAAAGAAAATTTCCTTAAATCCTAATAAATCAGGGACTGAATTGACTGACCATGCATCCAAATTGCTGCATTATTCACACTGGAATTACTCCAAAGATTAGCTGCAAATTGCCCTCTAAATTGAATTTATGGTTTCATTTTTCATAACTACTGTGTTGTGACAGATGAGAGGAATTGCTGAGAAAAATGACAATGATGGGCCCAATTTCATAGTACTCTATCTTCAAGACAGACCCAAACTATCTCTGTTTACCATTAGGCATTGTATAATCTATTTTGGCAAGCATAAAAACCTGTTATGAAACACAGTAGATCCTATTTTATACACCATTCAGTAAAAATATCATGGAAAAACTCTACATTTCATTTTTAAAATATAGCCCAATCAAATTAAAAACAAAATGATGCTACAGAGATAGCCACTGAAAGATAGAATTATGGATTTGGGACTATTAAAAAGCTTATTGTATATGATCATTGTATATCTTCTAATCATTTTGAATAATCCTCAATGACTGTGCAGTGGATAGCACAGGAAAAAAAAGAAGACTGCCACTAATCACTGAACTGTACAAAACATATGGCTTTTGTACAGTGGCTAGCACAATGGAGCTAGGACCCATAGGTAATACAGCAATACAAATAATAAATAACAACAATAATCATCATCAAGTTCAACAAAGCTGCTGAACTATTATATAAAAAAAAATCATTCAAAATAGTAGGCTGCCAGATATTAGAGACAAAGGATTTGCCCCAAAATGGCTCTCTAACATACAACTTGCTTCCAATACAGAAAAAATAAAAACAATTTTGTAGGATTTCAAACAAGCTTAGTATTGTCCAGGGCTCTTGGGCTACACATGACTGAAAGCAAGTTTTGGATTATAGTTAGTCACAAATACAGTTGGTGCCTGAAGGTTTATAGGGACAAAAAAGTATAGGAACATTTACAGTGTTAGTAAGATAAAGTCAGTACAATTGCTACAAACATCTACAGCTTAGCTGTTTCTAACAATACACAAACTGCAAGTGTCCTTTGATACTTAAACTTTATTTTTTAAGTAAGCTCAAGGGCCAGATTCTCCCTCCCTTACTCACATTAAATACTAGCTTGTTCAGCAAGCAGTCCCACTGACTTCAGTGGGACTATTGGCAGAATAAATGGATACTAAGTGTAAGGATGGTAGAACTTAGCCTCATGATCATGTATGTATATAGAGAGCCAATGTTTACCTCTTTTCCACATCTTTTAGAGGCACAAACGGGATCAACATAAAGATGAAGAGCAACATAAAGAGCAGGTTGCACAGAGGAGCCAAGAGGCCAGTGAAGAAGCTTGGCAACATGTGACCTCCAGAAGAGGTAAGCGGAATGTCCGGGTTCCAGTAACACAGACACAGGTAACTAACCGCTTTCATGTTCTCTCCACAGGTACCATTGCGGAGAGTGGACCAGATGATATGTCTGGGGCGAGAAAGCAGAAGGAGACTCCGCTGGTTGGAAGGCATGAGATGCGATGTCCTGAGGTTGGGGGTTCCACGACCACCGCTCCCAAGAGGAGAAGGCGGGTGGTGGTGGTCGGGGACTCTCTCCTCCGGGGGACTGAGTCATCTATCTGCCGCCCTGACCGGGAAAACCGAGAAGTCTGCTGCTTGCTAGGGGCTAAGATTCGTGATGTGACGGAGAGACTGCCAAGACTCATCAAGCCCTCGGATCGCTACCCCTTCCTGCTTCTCCACGTGGGCACCAATGATACTGCCAAGAATGACCTTGAGCGGATCACTGTGGACTACGTGGCTCTGGGAAGAAGGATAAAGGAGTTGGAGGCGCAAGTGGTGTTCTCGTCCATCCTCCCCGTGGAAGGAAAAGGCCTGGGTAGGGACCGTCGAATCGTGGAAGTCAACGAATGGCTACACAGGTGGTGTCGGAGAGAAGTCTTTGGATTCTTTGACCATGGGATGGTGTTCCATGAAGGAGGAGTGCTGGGCAGAGACGGGCTCCATCTTACGAAGAGAGGGAAGAGCATCTTTGCCAGCAGGCTGGCTAACCTAGTGAGGAGGGCTTTAAACTAGGTTCACCGGGGGAAGGAGACCAAAGCCCTGAGGTAAGTGGGAAAGCGGGATACTGGGAGGAAGCACAGGCAGGAATGTCTGTGAGGGGAGGGCTCCTGCCTCATACTGGGAATGAGGGGCGATCAACAGGTTATCTCAAGTGCTTATATACAAATGCACAAAGCCTTGGAAACAAGCAGGGAGAACTGGAGGTCCTGGTGATGTCAAGGAACTATGACGTGATTGGAATAACAGAGACTTGGTGGGATAACTCACATGACTGGAGTACTGTCATGGATGGTTATAAACTGTTCAGGAAGGACAGGCAGGGCAGAAAAGGTGGGGGAGTAGCACTGTATGTAAGGGAGCAGTATGACTGCTCAGAGCTCCGGTACGAAACTGTAGAAAAACCTGAGTGTCTCTGGATTAAGTTTAGAAGTGTGTGCAACAAGAGTGATGTAGTGGTGGGAGTCTGCTATAGACCACCGGACCAGGGGGATGAGGTAGATGAGGCTTTCTTCCGGCAGCTCACGGAAGCTACTAGATCGCATGCCCTGATTCTCATGGGTGACTTTAATTTTCCTGATATCTGCTGGGAGAGCAATACAGTGGTGCATAGACAATCCAGGAAGTTTTTGGAAAGCGTAGGGGACAATTTCCTGGCGCAAGTGCTAGAGGAGCCAACTAGGGGGGGCGCTTTTCTTGACCTGCTGCTCACAAACCAGGTAGAATTAGTGGGGGAAGCAAAAGTGGATGGGAATCTGGGAGGCAGTGACCATGAGTTGGTTGAGTTCAGGATCCTGACGCAGGGAAGAAAGGTAAGCAGCAGGATACGGACCCTGGACTTCAGGAAAGCAGACTTCGACTCCCTCAGGGAATGGATGGCCAGGATCCCCTGGGGGACTAACTTGAAGGGGAAAGGAGTCCAGGAGAGCTGGCTGTATTTCAAGGAATCCCTGTTGAGGTTACAGGGACAAACCATCCCAATGAGTCGAAAGAATAGTAAATATGGCAGGCGACCAGCTTGGCTTAATGGTGAAATCCTAGCGGATCTTAAACATAAAAAAGAAGCTTACAAGAAGTGGAAGGTTGGACATATGACCAGGGAAGAATATAAAAATATTGCTCGGGCATGTAGGAATGATATCAGGAGAGACAAATTGCACCTGGAGCTGCAGCTAGCAAGAGATGTCAAGAGTAACAAGAAGGGTTTCTTCAGGTATGTTGGCAACAAGAAGAAAGCCAAAGAAAGTGTGGGCCCCTTACTGAATGAGGGAGGCAACCTAGTGACAGAGGATGTGGAAAAAGCTAATGTACTCAATGCTTTTTTTGCCTCTGTTTTCACTAACAAGGTCAGCTCCCAGACTGCTGCGCTGGGCATCACAAAATGGGGAAGAGATGGCCAGCCCTCTGTGGAGATAGAGGTGGTTAGGGACTATTTAGAAAAGCTGGACGTGCACAAGTCCATGGGGCCGGACAAGTTGCATCCGAGAGTGCTAAAGGAACTGGCAGCTGTGATTGCAGAGCCATTGGCCATTATCTTTGAAAACTCGTGGCGAACAGGGGAAGTCCCAGATGACTGGAAAAAGGCTAATGTAGTGCCAATCTTTAAAAAAGGGAAGAAGGAGGATCCTGGGAACTACAGGCCAGTCAGCCTTACCTCAGTCCCTGGAAAAATCATGGAGCAGGTCCTCAAAGAATCAATCCTGAAGCACTTGCATGAGAGGAAAGTGATCAGGAACAGCCAGCATGGATTCACCAAGGGAAGGTCATGCCTGACTAATCTAATCACCTTTTATGATGAGATTACTGGTTCTGTGGATGAAGGGAAAGCAGTGGATGTATTGTTTCTTGACTTTAGCAAAGCTTTTGACACGGTCTCCCACAGTATTCTTGTCAACAAGTTAAGGAAGTATGGGCTGGATGAATGCACTACAAGGTGGGTAGAAAGCTGGCTAGATTGTCGGGCTCAATGGGTAGTGATCAATGGCTCCATGTCTAGTTGGCAGCCGGTATCAAGTGGAGTGCCCCAAGGGTCGGTCCTGGGGCCGGTTTTGTTCAATATCTTCATAAATGATCTGGAGGATGATGTGGATTGCACTCTCAGCAAATTTGTGGATGATACTAAACTGGGAGGAGAGGTAGATACGCTGGAGGGGAGGGATAGGATACAGAAGGACCTAGACAAATTGGAGGATTGGGCCAAAAGAAATCTGATGAGGTTCAATAAGGATAAGTGCAGGGTCCTGCACTTAGGATGGAAGAATCCAATGCACCGCTACAGACTAGGGACCGAATGGCTAGGCAGCAGTTCTGCGGAAAAGGACCTAGGGGTGACAGTGGATGAGAAGCTGGATATGAGTCAGCAGTGTGCCCTTGTTGCCAAGAAGGCCAATGGCATTTTGGGATGTATAAGTAGGGGCATAGCAAGCAGATCGAGGGACGTGATCGTTCCCCTCTATTCGACATTGGTGAGGCCTCATCTGGAGTACTGTGTCCAGTTTTGGGCCCCACACTACAAGAAGGATGTGGATAAATTGGAGAGAGTCCAGTGAAGGGCAACAAAAATTATTAGGGGTCTAGAACACATGACTTATGAGGAGAGGCTGAGGGAACTGGGATTGTTTAGCCTGCAGAAGAGAAGAATGAGGGGGGATTTGATAGCTGCTTTCAACTACCTGAAAGGGGGTTCCAAAGAGGATGGCTCTAGACTGTTCTCAATGGTAGCAGATGACAGAACGAGGAGTAATGGTCTCAAGTTGCAGTGGGGGAGGTTTAGATTGGATATTAGGAAAAACTTTTTCACTAAGAGGGTGGTGAAACACTGGAATGTGTTACAATCTCCTTCCTTAGAGGTTTTTAAGGTCAGGCTTGACAAAGCCCTGGCTGGGATGATTTAACTGGGAATTGGTCCTGCTTCGAGCAGGGGTTTGGACTAGATGACCTTCTGGGGTCCCTTCCAACCCTGATATTCTATGATTCTATGAGCACACATCCAGTACTAGGGCCATCTGCTAATGTACAGCAGGAGGGGACCATTGGCAGGTCCCATCTACTATTTCTCGGCCAGCCTTAGCATGGACAGAAGAGAAGAGGAGTGGCCTGAGAAAAAAGGGTAAGAGGGGTTATATCCCCAGATTTGATCCACACATGGAGTGCTACAAATATATTGGTTACAGTACAACTGCATGACCCTCACTTCTTGAATAAAGCAGCATCCAGTGCATCAGGCGTATCTGTATGAACATGAAAGAGGAAAAGTATTTAGGGCCTGTTCCAACTCCCACTGTAGTTATTGGAAAGATTCCCATTAATGTCACTGGGAGTTAGATCAAGTCCTTAGAGCAGAGGACATACTGTAGTTGATGCCTGGCATGAAACCAGCAAGGGGACTAAATGGGAAAGGCAGGGCTTCCCACCCTACAGTGGTCACTGGAAAGGATGACTTTCTCCAATGACAAGGCCTCTCCCTCAGGAGCCCCATTGGTCAACAACATTAGCTAGATGGACAGGGGTTGGTGAACCTGGATATGATCCTGCAGATCCACCAGTTATGGGAATCTCCTGCTTCCATCCCAGAATTCTAGTAATAATAAATAATAATAATACTAGCAAACTCTTACGTACCAATTTTCATCAGTAGATTTCAAAGCACTTTACAAAGGAGAACAGTATCCTTATCTCCATCTTACAGTTGTGGAAACTGAGTCACAGAGAGGAAAAGTGACTTACTCAAGGTCACTTAGGACAGATGCAGAGCCAGGACCGGAACCCAGGTCTCCCAAATACCAGTCCAGGCCACACTGCACACAGAAGTCAGAATCTGGTCCAGAAGAGACCAGTCTCCAATCAGTATATGCACATAACTCCAATTAATTCATTCCCATTAGATGCTCTGATACCATGGTAATGAGGATAGCATAAATACTCAGCTAGACAGATTAATGGAATTACCTGCCCTTGATGATAATAATTATACATAGCCCTTATGCAACATGATTTTCAAAGCACTGTACAAAGAATATAACGAATCAATCATGACAACAGCATAATAATTACTCTAAAGCAAGTTAAGCTAAGTAGTATTATCCCTATTTTAAATAAGCAGTGGGAAAAAAAGGCCTAAAATGTTGAGAAATCTGCTTGTGCAATTCCAGTAACCTTGCATGCAGAGTTGCACACATTTATATGAAAATGTAGCCCTAAAATGTTTCACCCAAGGTCATATAGAAAGTCTGAGGTAGAACCAGGAAGAGAACAGTGGCCTCCCAGGCCAGTATTTTAAACACAAGACCCTCCTGCAATACACAAGATAGAAATTGCTGTTCTTATTCTTTGAAGTTTTTCACTTTGGCAGATTTACAATCTATATGCAAATAGATGTACCCTCTTATTTTTTTATAACCATCTAAGCAATTAATTGAACTGGTTACGGTTGGCAGCAGGATAGTCTACAATGGAAATTGTAACTGTTAACATATACTGTGTGTCCATTCCATCTTCACACTAAGGGCCTGATCCAGCAATATTAATGTCAAAAGGGCCAACCTGAATATAGGAGTCTGCTGTGCTGTCTTCTACTTTTCCAAATTACTTCCACAGTAGAGCATTTTTCATAGTAGAAACATGACTAATAAAGTAAACGGTTACAGAAAAAAGTGCCAAGATTACTTTTCTTTGGCATAATTGTTGTTTCCCTAACACCGGTGCTTAATTTCTAATGAAAGAGGTGCCAGGGCTCAAGCAGTCAGCTGCTTGGCCTCCAGCATTTTTTTTTTAAACTTTCCTGACACCACAAGCCCAGCGGTGCCGGGGTGGGGCTATGAACTGGCAAGCCCAGGGGTGCGGGGGCGGGGCTATGAACTGGCAAGCCCAGGGGTGCGGGGGCGGGGCTATGAACTGGCAAGCCCAGGGGTGCGGGGGCGGGGCTATGAACTGGCAAGCCCAGGGGTGCCGTGGCTCAGCCATGGCCAGCCCCAGCACAAATTAAGCACTCGGTCATCAAGAGCTTTCCAGTAGCTCCAGTCAAAAGAATTCAACAGAAAAGTTTCCTGATAGCAACTACTCTTTAACTGACATTTAAACATTTGTGGGAATGTGTCTCTTTTGACAAAATTTTCAACAAGAGAAAGTCAAAACAAATTTTGCTTCAATGTCTAAATATTTTGTTTCAACATGGTAAAAACATTTGGTTTTTACTAGGGCTGTCAATTAATTGCAGTTAACTAGTCAATTGGGCCTGAATAAAGACTCAGAGTGGCTGGGTCACTCCACAAAAATAATTTCCCTCTGTTGATACTCACATCTTCTGGTCAACTGCTGGGAATGGGCCACATCCACCTTGACTGAATTGGCCTTGTTAGCACGACAAAAAGTAATTTTCCCTCTGTTGATATCCATCATGTCTTGTCAACTGTTGGGAATGGGCCACATCCACCCTAACTGAATTGGCTCATTAGCACTGACCCCCCCCCACCACCACCACCACGACCACCACTTGGTAAGGCAACTCCCATTTTTTCATGTGCTGTATATTTATACCTGCCAGCTGTATTTTCCACTCCATGCATCTGATAAAGTAGGTTATAGCCCACAAAAGCTTATGCCCAAATACATTTGTTAGTCTCTAAGGTGCCACAAGGACTCCTCATTGTTTTTATAGTGAAAGTATAACTTACAAATGTAGATTTTTCTTTGTTACATAACTGCACTCCAAAACAAAACAATGTAAAACTTTAGGCTACACTTGCAGATGTAGAGCGCTTTGAGTTAAACCAGCCTTCGGAGAGCACAGTAGGGAAAGTGCAACAGTCTGTCCACAATGACAGCTTCAAGCACACTGGCATGGCCACATTTGCAGCACTTGCAGCAGCATTGGGAACAGTGCATTGTGGGTAGCTATCCCAGCATGCAAGTGACTGCAACATGCTTCTCAAATGGCGGTGGTGGGGTGGAATGTGACAGGGAGTGTGTCATGTGGGGGGAGAGAGAGAAGGTTTTGGGGGGGCTGAGAGCATGTCAGCATTCTGTCTTGTAAGTTCAGACAGCAGCAGACCCACCCGGGCCTCTCTCTCTCTCACACACACAGCATTCCACACTAACGGCTTGCTTTGTCTCAGAGCAGATAAGCAGCCGGCTGTCAGAAACGGAGCTTTCAAAGGGCATATCCGCATTCCTGCGGCCATTCAAAAACAATGAGAAGAGTGGCCACTTGACTTAAGGGGATTATGGGACATTTCTGGAGGCTGATCAGAGCCCAGTAATGTAACACCTAGTTCACACTGGTGCTGCGGTGCTCCAGCGGGGGTGCAGCAAACGTTATTCCACTCACCGAGGTGGAGTACCAGCAGTGCTGTAGCCGCGGAGTCAGAGTGCTCTACAGGCCTTGCCAGTGTGGACAGGTAGTGAGCTAATGTTCCCAGGGCTCCTTTATTGCTCTGTAACTCGCAAGTGTAGCCAAGTCCAAGTCTACTCAGTCCTACTTCTTGTTCAGCCAATTGCTAAGACAAACAAGTTTGTTTACATTTATGGAAGATACTGCTGACTGCTTCTTATTTACAATGTTACCTGAAAGTGAGAACAGGCATTTGAATGGCCCTTCTGTAGATGGCGTTGCAAGGTATTTACCTGCCAGATATGCTAAACATTCATATGCCCCTTCATGCTTCGGACACCACTCCAGAAGACATGCTTCTATGCTGATGTTGCTCGTTAAAAAAATAATGCATTCACTAAATTTGTGAATGAATTCCTTGGGGGAGAATTGTATGTCTCCTGTTCTGTTTTACCTGCATTCTGCCATATATTTCATGTTATAGCAGTCTCGGATGATGTTCGTTTTAAGAACGCTTTCACAGCAGATTTGACAAAATGCAAAGAAGGTACCATTATGAGATTTCTAAGGATAGATACAGCACTCTACCCAAGGTTTAAGACACTGAAGTGCCTTCCAAAATCTGAGAGGGATAAGGTGTAGAGCATGTTTTCAGAAGTCTTAAAAGAGCAACACTCTGATGCGGAAACTACAGAACCTGAACCACCAAAAAATAAAATCAGCCTTCTGCTGATGGCATCTGACTCAAATGATAAAAATGAACTTGCGTTGGTCCTCTTTGCTTTGGATCGTTATTGAGCAGAACCCATCATCAACATGGATGCATGTCTTCTGGAATGGTGGTTGAAGCATGAAGGGACACATGAATCTTTAACGCATCTGACACATAAATATCTTGTGATGTCGGCTACAACAGTGCCACGCGAATGCCTGTTCTCACTTTGAGGTGGCATTGTAAACGAGACATGGGCAGCATTATATCCTGCAAATTGTAACCAAACTTGTTTCTCTCAGCTAAAGTAGGACTGAGTGGACTTGTAGGTTCTAAAGTATTACATTGTTTTATTTTTGAATGCAGTTATTTTTGTACATAATTCTAAATTTTTAAGTTCAACTTTCATTATAAAGAGATTGCACTACAGTACTTGTATTAGGTGAATTGAAATATACTATTTCTTTTGTTTTTTACAGTGCAAATATCTGTAAATAAACATAAAGTGAGCCCTTCACACTTTGCATTCTGTTGTAATTGAAATCAATATTTGAAAATGTAGAAAACATTCAAAAATATTTAAATTGTATTCTATTGTTGTTTAACAGTGCGATTAATCATGTAATTAATCGTGATTAATTTTTTAAATCACTTGACAGCTCTAGTTTTTTCTTTAATTTCAGTTCATTTCATCTAGACTTTTACATTATATTGCTTTTACTACATGCATATTATACTAAATATAGTATACAGAATATATTTATTTAGTATTTTATATTATATTATAATGTTCCAAGATTGTCAAAAGAAAACAATTCAAGAGGTCCCAAATTAAAATTATACGCAATTTTGACTCTGTGGGAAATTTCAAAATGTCAGCTTTCTATTCTGATTTTGACTACTTTTATATATTATTCTACTTGGTTTTTTTTAAAATTTTCCATTGAATAGAAATACCAGTTTCCAGCCAGCTCTACTTTTCAGTGTTACCAAGAATGTCTACTTGCTTTCTAAGTTAGATGGAGCCCATGTTTGCTATCCTCCATCACATAGTATGTGTTATCTGAACAGTTTCTTCTTGTCAGAATATTATAGTGTGCAGATCACATCATATTTAATAAGTATTGATACATATGGAACTAAAACAAACATAAGCCAAGATTATTTTTTTAAAAAGAATTATTCATTATTCAGTTTTAACTAGGATGGGAAAAACAGATAAAATAAGAATGACATTCATACTGCCTAGGTAGAAGGGTGAATGGTGATTTATAAATACCTAAATGAGATAGATATATAGATTGGAGAAAGAGAATCCCTGAAGCTTCCCCTATTTTTAGATTTGAACCTAACCTTTTTTTGACTTTGTGAAAGGTTTGGATAGGGTTTAGGATTTGTTTGTCCCCCTCCCCACCACCACTTTTAGTTTCTGTTCAGGATGAGAAATACCACAATGCCCTGAGAAAGGTAGTTCCAAAGTACTTCCAGCTGGAACCACCAGTGGACGCCCAAGAATTCTCATCAGAAAGCCTCTTCCCATCTGTTCTGCCCAATTTTACAAATTCAAAGGCTTCAAATAGTTCAGATAAACCACAGATAAACATCTGAACTTTTAGATGTGTATACAAAGTGAATCTGGACTGCAAACTTTTTTAAATTTATTCACCCCTAGTTATATACCCAAGAGTTTCAAATGGTTTGGTAGCTTGGCAGATTTTTTTATTATTAAATTATTATTATTTCAATTGATTTTTCATAAAGAAAAAGTAGGGAATGCACAAGAAGGTAAATGACTTACAGATTCACACCTGTATTTTTTTTATAATGCAATTTTATAATTTTTTATAATGCAAGCAACTAATCAGTATGTGTTACCTGTGCCTGATCCAGACAACAAATGGGTCTGTTACATGCCTTGCTACAAAGTATGGCCCTCCATCTGAGCTGTAAGGACTCATACTTTTAGTTCTGGAGTTCCATGCTTCAGTTCCCCAGTATCAGCAAAGACAGCAGCCATCACAATAGCAGGATTTCTTTTTCAGTAGCGATGTGATGCTTTCTCATAGTGCCCATGATTGTGAGTCACTCTGTTACCCCACCTCAGTGAGAGAGAACCCCAGTCTGTGCAGCCCCAGTCTGCTAGCCATCCAAACAATCTTCAGGGCTCTGCCAGTTCTTACTTTGTCTTACACGTATTCACTTCATGTATCCCAGTCCCTGAGATCCTCTGAAGCATCCCCCTGTGGTGCCCAGTCCCTGTCCCCTCACAGTAACTACCTGGCTCACCATTCCCAAGGGAACGGTATACACACAGCTCCACTGGTACAACTCAGGATCAGGTCCTTTATAACAAAGCACAGAGATGTAGTTATAGTGAAACAATAATAAATTCATTATCAAAGATTAAGATTAAAGAGCTACTGAGAAAGGAGCACAGAAACAGAAATGATTACATATAAACCAAAAAGTACAACATGCTTATTAGAGTCCAAATTTAACTTTAGCAGACTCAAACCCTTGTCTAAAACAATTTTACACCTAAAGCTTCCTTGCTGCATTTCCGTCCAGGACAGGTTGGAATCCTGTTTTCATTAATATAATCTCACTGCCCAATTACTTTCTCAGGTGCAGGATGACAGGGTGTTATCCCTGTCCCCCAGTTATAGTCCAAATAAACCTTTGGAGTGCACCCCCAACCAAACCTCTTTTACCCCTAATGTTCTCTGCTTCCTGCATTTAGCTCCCACTGGTGACTGTGAATGACACAATACTCATTTTTCATTTCCACAGACAGATGGAGTAACATCTCTGGTCTGGCAGGAAACCAATTTCTCATCTCTGCTGGGGAGTAACACTTTGATACAAACTAAGGACATAGTTTCAGTATATAGACATAAAAAAATTAGTACATACATTTCACAATGATATCAATGACCAGCATGATCCTGGCTTCATTTAAGACCTTTCATGACACACTTTATGGATAGATACTATGACAGCACTGTGTTAGGCTTAGGCCTGGACTACATTACAAAATTCCATTGGCATCACTACGTCAGTCAGAGGAATGAAAAATCCAGCCACTGAGCAGCATAGAATTCATCTGTCAACCTAGCTACTGTCTGTTGGGGGTTTGGTTTCAGAGTGGTAGCTGTGTTACTCTATCAGCAAAAAATTTATTTGGGCATAAGCTTCCGTGGGCTAAAACCCACTTCACTAGATGTATGCAGTGGAAAATACAGTAGGAAGATATATATGCACAAAGAACATGAAAAAATGGGTGTTGCCATACCCACTGTAACGAGATCAGTCAATTAAGGTGGGCTATTATCAGCAGGAGGAAAAAAACCTTTTGTAGAGATAATCAGGGTGGCCCATTTCAAACAGTTGACAAGAAGGTGTGAGTAACAGTAGGGGGAAAAATTAGCATGGGGAAATAGTTTTACTTTGTGTAATGACCCATCCACTCCCAGTCTTTATTCAAGCCTAATTTAGTGGTGTCCAGTTTACAAATTAATTCCAATTCTGCAGTTTCTTGTTGGAATCTGTTTTTGAAGTTTTTTTGTTGGAGAATTGTGACTTTTAGGTCTGAAATTGAGTGACCAGGGAGGTTGAGGTGTTCTCTGACTGGTTTTTGAATGTTATAATTCTATAATTCAATCTCTCCTCTGACACCAACGGACCGATGCATCACAAGCTAATTTTAGCTCATTTATTCTTCCAGATCATATATCTCCTCTGTCTCCTCTTTTAGTTTCAAAGATTTGTTCATCGTTTGTGTGAAATTCACCCCAGTCCAGATGATTCCCCAGAAAAAAGATTTGGACATTTCTAAGTTCCTATATAAACCTTTACAATGGGGTTTAGTCATGTAGGTCATCTTTCCCAGGGTGAATGTCACCCCTTGAGAATAATGCCCCAGGTTAATTCTGGTGATATGACTTTATGGCTTCAAATTGTTCATTCTTCCAGTGGTTATGATTTCTTACAACACTCTGATCTCACAGCAATCCAGATCACAGTATGAAACCCAATATATTTTCTCTTCCATGTCATCTATTGTTATACTTTGCACTTGCACAGCCATTCATTAATTGTGAGCTAGGGAGCTTCTGCATCAGCTGAATACACTTTAGCTAATACAGATGTTGAAATATCAGTGACACTTTTGTGCTGTTGAAATGGGTTAATCAAAACTATGCAAACCAAATGCTCCATAATGTTTATTGTCTTTTCCATTTTCCCACATCTGTAACGAACAAAAACAGACTTTCACAATGCAAGAACTTCTTTCTGCTCCTAATTAAGTCATCAAGACATTAGCTTTGACACCAGTGAGGCCAGGATAGAGTTTTACATGTTGAAAATACAATAATCAACATATTGCATTTTATCAGTACGGTATCATTGTTACTGAATTAAATCTGGCCTATTTTAACTATTAAAATATGTATACTGCAGACTGTTCACTATACATGGTTGTTGTTTTTTATGTTTATCCATTTAACTGGAGAGCATTTAATCTTATGACCTTTTTGGTACTAAAGACATCAAATCTTTTTTCCCGCCCTCTACCCCCAACAATCAATTGGGAAATATGAAGTTCGTCTCCATTATAACCCAGGATGGTTTGTTATAGTTGTCCAATAACTGAAACGAATGTTCGGGACAGCAGCCTCTTCCAGGCTTTGTGGCAGAATGGTGGCAATAGATCAGTTAAAGTTAGCAGCATAATGTTTGTCAAAAATGAGTTCAGACCAGTAAAATTTCTATACAGAAAAGGCAAATAATGTAATTTTCCATTATTTTGTGAGTTAATAATCAATTCCTATATCTTCGGTTTTTCTGATACACGCAAAGGGCATTTTTACACACAGAGGCATGGCAAAGTAAGACATATAGGAATAATTAGCTAAATTATTCCTGGCATGCCATGAACAATTACAGGATTGATAACTACCCAGCCAAATGGTCAGTTTATTCCAATATATCACTAACAAAGTTTTTCAGTTAGGAAATGAAGCTCAGATGGATCATCAATAAAATACCATTGTGGACAGCAGACTTTTGAGGACTTCAGTGTTTTACATTTAGAAAATATGGATATGATAACTGCGTTTAATGATTGGAAGAAGCTTTCAAAATATCATTTAGAACATTTTTTGCTCTGTTTAATTGCCTGGCCAAAGCCATAGTCATTGACAGACACACTAATGTACCATGCAACCTATGTTTAATATTGTATTCTGATCAAATTGAGATACCGGATAGGTCTCTTAATCAACCCCCAGACTTCTATAAAGAAAGAATTTTTTCCCCATTTTTAATGCTTGCTAAGAGTTACTCTGGGTTATATGTCATATGATGCCATGACATGTGATTGAATGCTGGTTATTGGGAAGGAATGCAATCTACAAAAATAGTTCCAGATTCAGTTATTGTCTTAAGTACCTTGCTAATTTCATGCATATGAGTCATCCTTTTGCTTCAGTAGAACTACTGCTTAACATTAGACACGATTAAGTAACTTGTTGAGTCAGGGCACATATTCTGAAAACTGGGGTCTCAGAGGCGAAGAATGATACCAGCAATGCAACAGGTCAGAATAGATATCACCTGCCTACCATTGTGATGGGCATGGTATAAGAACCAGAATAGAACAGAATGTCAGATAGGTTATGTGAAACAAGATGTTTTTAAATTGCTTGTGAGCAGCTGGCAGAATAGAGCTGCATTGTTGCCTGAAAACAGGTTATATCTAAAAGCGTGAGTGCAACCCTACATTTGTAAGTTTCCCACAATATTTTCTGAAAACAAAACCTCTTACAAATACTGACTTTAAAAAAAAAAAACTGGAAATCTCTTCAACACTCTCACTTTGTTTTTATACTATTATTTTTCATAAAATTGTTTTCCAGAAATCACCATATTAAAGGTTACTCCAATGACACTTCATTAAAAGGCAATGCTGCTGCATCCTCTGGGGCTCTGATGAGTTCCTTGCCAGTGGAACTAATGTGTTTCTATGTGTGCAGTAGAGGCCTAGCTTTTGTGGGAGGCCTGTGTAACACCGACAGGCCCAGGTCATCGGGAGGCAGAATCGAACCTGAGACCCCTGGAGCTAAATGCATGTGGCTCTTAGCTAAGGCTGTAGAGCAGACTCATTAATCTCTCTAAGTGGTCTCCATGCCACTACATGGGACAGAACACCACACCCAGCAGATGTGTGGGTTACACCTGCACAATATATAGCTTGGTGCCATGTACAGTAATATACAAGACTCATGTGAGGCATAGCAAAGCTGGGCAACAGTAGAGCTGGCAGATCTGCTGGTCCATAGATCCTCCCTTCCTTCCCTAAAGAGCCGTACATTAGGATCACAGTATAGTGGCCACAGAATATCACCCTAACCACTCTGCATCCTGAAACAGAGAAGGCCTGACTTCAGCTTCACATTATTCAGAAAATGCAAAAGCTTCCAATAATAATAATGTTACTGGTATATTTTTGTGGTTGAAAGTTGCAAAACAATGTTTATGAACATCTGTTCAACACTCTGGTTCATCCATGTTTGTGTTTCCGTGCCATTCCTTATTTGTGAATATTATTGATAAATGATATTCTGTGTGATAATTTGGGAAATGTCTGTTCTTCATACAAATACACATATTTCCCTGCTTACAAAGGGAGTGGCAAATGTACAAGAATATTTGTTATCCGCAATTCATTATTTGTTATTCTGATGTTTTAAAAGTGTTGCGTATACAAGCAGAGAGCAGAAACTATGTCTTACAAATTAGGTGACCAATCACATGCCACAAACAGTGAATAATGAAGGGAAATAGTCTAATCAAACAGGTTGTAAGCAACAGGTAGCCTGCAAATCAGAAACTCCTCACAAGCACATCAAGTAAGTCTCCTGAAGATTGTGTGAGAAGTTCATTCTTCCTCTAGATCCTTCTGCCATCTATCTTAGCATCATGCAGGTTTAATGTCCACATTAAATGTCGGCTTCCCTGGTCATTTTCTTTGTAAGTGCAGTTTGAGTGATAACAATGGTATCAGACATGCCAAAGTCTTTATATTTTGTTATTTATCTCTTTCTGAGAAATGTCTCTTCACATTATCTTGTGTTGCTACTTCCTTTGGTTCTGTAGAGTTGTCATAAATATAAAGGGAAGGGTAAACCCCTTTGAAATCCCTCCTGGCCAGGGGAAAGCTCCTCTCACCTGTAAAGGGTTAAGAAGCTAAAGGTAACCTCGCTGGCACCTGACCAAAATGACCAATGAGGAGACAAGATACTTTCAAAAGCTGGGAGGAGGGAGAGAAACAAAGGGTTTGTGTGTCTGTCTGTAGTCGTCTTGGCCGGGGACAGAACAGGAATGGAGTCTTAGAACTTTTAATAAGTAATCTAGCTAGGTATGTGTTAGATTATGATTTCTTTAAATGGCTGAGAAAAGAATTGTGCTGAATAGAATAACTATTTCTGTCTGTGTATCTTTTTTGTAACTTAAGGTTTTGCCTAGAGGGGTTCTCTATGTTTTTGAACCTAATTACCCTGTAAGATATATACCATCCTGATTTTACAGGGGGGATTTCTTTATTTCTATTTACTTCTATTTTTTATTAAAAGTCTTCTTGTAAAACACTGAATGCTTTTTCATTGTTCTCAGATCCAAGGGTTTGGGTCTGTGGTCGCCTATGCAAATTGGTGAGGCTTTTTATCCAACATTTCCCAGGAAAGGGGGAGTGCAAGTGTTGGGAGGATTGTTCATTGTTCTTAAGATCCAAGGGTCTGGGTCTGTAGTCACCTAGGCAAATTGGTGAGGCTTTTTACCAAACCTTGTCCAGGAAGTGGGGTGCAAGGTTTTGGGAAGTATTTTGGGGGGAAGGACGCGTCCAAACAGCTCTTCCCCAGTAACCAGTATTAGTTTGGTGGTGGTAGCGGCCATTCCAAGGATAACGGGGGTAATATTTGTTACCTTGGGGAAGTTTTGACCTAAGCTGGTAAAGATAAGCTTAGGAGGTTTTTCATGCAGGTCCCCACATCTGTACCCTAGAGTTCAGAGTGGGGGAGGAACCTTGACATGGTGGCACAGTGGTGGGATTAACCTGAAATCATTTTGAGATCCAGTTGAGATTTTTTGAACTAGAAATACAGATTTTAAAAAGGAATTTTTAGGAAGTCCAGAAGGCAGCTTTGAAACTGAAAGCAGCTTGGTTTCTCTCTGCTTTGTGGCCAAGCAGAGACAAAAGGGGATTATCTTGTGAATTGCAGGTTTTCTTGCCTGGAGGCAGGGTACTTAACTCCTGCAGGGAAATTCACAGTCTTCCAACCCAGAGGTTTTTTTTTTTTTTCTTTTCTTCCTAAAAGTAAATAGGGGGTGTGTGCTCTACCCATTTGCCTGGAGACAAAAGTGGCAGGGTTTTTTTTTAGGATTTTGATTTTTTTTTTTTTTGTTTTACAAGGAGCACAGGTTTGAAAAGAAATTTTTTTTTTCTTTGGGCTGGGTAAGCAGTTTTCCAAGTAGTTGGAGGTTTTTTGCTTTAATTTGGGCCCAGAGCAGAGACAAGGGAATTGTCTTTTTCTGTAGGCTGACAATCACTATCAGAGAATAGGTACTCTATTCCAGCACAGCAAAAGTTTACAGCCAAGTTTTGTTTGTTTATTTCTAAACCTCGGGTGTAAAGTTAGTTAAAAACAGAGAGGTTAGAATGGCCAAATCCTCAGCTCGACTACAGCTGGAATTAGCCAAATTTCAGGCTGAGGAAAAACAAAGGGAACATGAAAGACAGATAGAACTCATGCGGCTGGAGAAGGAGGTACAGGAGGCTGCCCACAAGAGGGAAATGGAGGCAAGGAAGCATGTGGAGGAGATGGAGAGGATAAAGGCCCAGCAGAATATACCAACAAACCCTAGCAATCCTTCTCCAGGTACCACTTCCCATCCCAGAAAGTTCCCCACCTACAAGGCAGGTGATGATACTGAGGCCTTCTTAGAAAACTTCGAAAGGGCCTGCCTTGGGTACAACATCTCTACTGACCAATACATGGTAGAGCTGAGGCCGCAGCTCAGTGGACCCTTAGCTGAGGTGGCAGCTGAAATGCCTAAAGAACACATGAACAAGTATGAACTGTTTAAATCCAAGGCGAGAGTCAGAATGGGGATAACACCCGAGCAGTCTCGTCGGAGGTTCAGAGCCCTAAGGTGGAAACCAGACATGTCATTTACCCGACATGCCTACCACATTGTAAAACATTGGGATGCCTGGATATCAGGAGCAAGTGTTGAATCTCCAGTAAATTTGCCCTTCCTAATGCAAATGGAACAATTCTTAGAGGGTGTTCCTGAGGAAATAGAAAGATACATCCTAGATGGGAAACCCAAAACTGTAATTGAGGCAGGAGAGATTGGAGCCAGATGGGTGGAGGTGGCAGAGAAGAAGAAAACTGGTCGCAGTTGGAGCGGAGACCAGAAGGGACCACCCCAGACCACACCCTATTACCGGGGGCCGCCCAAAGCCCCACCTACCTCCCAAAGAACCCTCCAGACCCCTTATCGTCCCACCACCCCGTTCTCCAGCAACCCTCCTCGCCCCGGTGACCCGTCAGCTGGACGATGTTTTAAATGTAACGAGCTGGGGCATGTAAAGGCCAACTGCCCCAAGAACCCCAACAGATTACAGTTCATTGCACCGGAATCACACCAGAGGTCCACAGGCCCAGATACCTCCCAGATACCCTTGGAGCGGAGGGAAACTGTGAGTGTGGGTGGGAAGAAGGTCACCGCGTGGAGGGACACCGGAGCACAAGTGTCAGCTATCCATGCTTCCTTAGTGGACCCCAATTTAATCAACCCAGAGATCCAAGTGACGATTCAACCCTTCAAGTCCAACTCTTTCAATTTGCCTACAGCCAAGTTGCCTGTCCAGTACAAGGGCTGGTCAGGAATGTGGACTTTTGCAGTCTATGATGATTATCCCATCCCCATGCTGTTGGGGGAAGACTTGGCCAATCATGTGAAGCAGGCCAAGAGGGTGGGAATGGTCACCCGCAACCAGGCTAAACAAGCCGTGAGGCCTAGCTCTGTTCCGGAAACTTCTATCAGGACCCAGTCAGAGGTGATGGACCTGGACCCCAGGCCAATGTCTGCAACAGCAGTAGTGGATCCAGTCCCAGAGACCCAGACGGAACCAGTCCCAGAACCGGAACCAGCCAAACAACCAACACCAGACCCCGTGTCAGCACTGAATCCAGTACTTGCAACCTCAACACCAGAGGGCCCCACCGAACCTGAACTGGCAGCAGCCGATAACCCTACACAAGAGGCTCAGCCGGAGCCTGAATCCCAACATAGTGCACCAGCGGAGAGCGGTTCACAGTCAACAGAAACAGCTCCATCCCCTATATCGCTTCCAGAGGGACCAAGCCTAGGTCCACAATCCCATGAGGAACTGATGTCTCCAGCATCAAGGGAACAGTTCCAGACAGAACAGGAAGCAGATGAAAGCCTCCAGAGAGCTTGGACGGCGGCACGGAGCAACCCACCGCCTCTCAGCTCTTCTAATAGATCCAGGTTTGTTGTAGAAAGAGGACTTTTATACAAGGAAACTCTTTCTGGGGGACACCAGGAAGACTGGCATCCTCAGAGACAGTTGGTAGTTCCAACTAAATACCGGGCCAAGCTCTTGAGCTTAGCCCATGATCACCCTAGTGGCCATGCTGGGGTGAACAGGACCAAAGACCGTTTGGGGGGGTCATTCCACTGGGAGGGAATGGGCAAGGATGTTTCTACCTATGTCCAGTCTTGTGAGGTGTGCCAAAGAGTGGGAAAACCCCAAGACCAGGTCAAAGCTCCTCTCCAGCCACTCCCCATCATTGAAGTTCCATTTCAGCGAGTAGCTGTGGATATTCTGGGTCCTTTTCCGAAAAAGACACCCAGAGGAAAGCAGTACATACTGACTTTCATGGATTTTGCCACCCGATGGCCGGAAGCAGTAGCTCTAAGCAACACCAGGGCTAAAAGTGTGTGCCAGGCACTAGCAGACATTTTTGCCAGGGTAGGTTGGCCCTCCGACATCCTCACAGATGCAGGGACTAATTTCCTGGCAGGAACTATGACAAACCTTTGGGAAGCTCATGGGGTAAATCACTTGGTTGCCACTCCTTACCATCATCAAACAAATGGCATGGTGGAGAAGTTTAATGGAACTTTGGGGGCCATGATACGTAAATTCGTAAATGAGCACTCCAATGATTGGGACCTAGTATTGCAGCAGTTGCTCTTTGCCTACAGAGCTGTACCACATCCCAGTTTAGGGTTTTCCCCATTTGAACTTGTATATGGCCGTGAGGTTAAGGGGCCATTGCAGTTGGTGAAGCAGCAATGGGAGGGATTTACACCTTCTCCAGGAACTAACATTCTGGACTTTGTAACCAACCTACAAAACACCCTCCGAACCTCTTTAGCCCTTGCTAGAGAAAACTTACAGGATGCTCAAAAAGAGCAAAAAGCCTGGTATGATAAACATGCCAGAGAGCGTTCCTTCAAAGTAGGAGACCAGGTCATGGTCTTAAAGGCGCTCCAGGCCCATAAAATGGAAGCATCGTGGGAAGGGCCATTCGTGGTCCAGGAGCGCCTGGGAGCTGTTAATTATCTCATAGCATTCCCCACCTCCAACCGAAAGCCTAAGGTGTATCATATTAATTCTCTAAAGCCCTTTTATTCCAGAGAATTAAAGGTTTGTCAGTTTACAGCCCAGGGAGGAGACGACGCTGAGTGGCCTGAAGGTGTCTATTACGAAGGGAAATGTGCTGGTGGTGTGGAAGAGGTGAACCTCTCCATGACCCTTGGGCGTATGCAGCGACAGCAGATCCAGGAGCTGTGCACTAGCTACGCGCCAACGTTCTCAGCCACCCCAGGACTGACTGGACGGGCATACCACTCCATTGACACAGGTAATGCTCACCCAATTAGGGTCCAACCTTACCGGGTGTCTCCTCAAGCTAAAACTGCTATAGAACGGGAGATCCAGGATATGTTACAGATGGGTGTAATCCGCCCCTCTGAAAGTGCATGGGCATCTCCAGTGGTTCTAGTTCCCAAACCAGATGGGGAAATACGTTTTTGCGTGGACTACCGTAAGCTAAATGCTGTAACTCGCCCAGACAACTATCCCATGCCACGCACAGATGAACTATTAGAGAAACTGGGAAGGGCCCAGTTCATCTCTACCTTGGACTTAACCAAGGGGTACTGGCAGGTACCGCTAGATGAATCTGCCAAGGAAAGGTCAGCCTTCATCACACATCTCGGGCTGTATGAATTTAATGTACTCCCTTTCGGGCTGCGAAATGCACCCGCCACTTTCCAAAGACTTGTAGATGGTCTCCTAGCGGGATTAGGAGAATATGCAGTCGCCTACCTTGACGATGTGGCCATATTTTCGGATTCCTGGGCAGACCACCTGGAACATCTACAAAAAGTCCTTGAGCGCATAAGGGAGGCAGGACTAACTGTTAAGGCTAAGAAGTGTCAAATAGGCCTAAACAGAGTGACTTACCTTGGACACCAGGTGGGTCAAGGAACTATCAGCCCCCTACAGGCCAAAGTGGATGCTATCCAAAAGTGGCCTGTCCCAAAGTCAAAGAAACAGGTTCAATCCTTCTTAGGCTTGGCCGGTTATTACAGACGATTTGTACCGCACTACAGCCAAATCGCTGCCCCACTGACAGACCTAACCAAAAAGAAACAGCCAAATGCTGTTCAGTGGACCGGAAAGTGTCAGAAGGCCTTTAACAAGCTTAAAGCGACACTCATGTCTGACCCTATACTAAGGGCCCCAGACTTTGACAAACCGTTCCTAGTAACCACAGATGCATCCGAGCGTGGTGTGGGAGCAGTTTTAATGCAGAAAGGACCTGATCAAGAATTCCACCCTGTAGTGTTTCTCAGAAAAAAACTGTCTGAGAGGGAAAGCAACTGGTCAGTCACTGAAAAAGAATGTTATGCCATTGTCTACGCTCTGGAAAAGCTACGCCCATATGTTTGGGGACGGCGTTTCCACCTGCAAACCGACCATGCTGCACTAAAGTGGCTTCACACCGTCAAAGAAACTAACAGAAAACTTCTTCGGTGGAGTTTAGCTCTCCAAGATTTTGATTTCGACATCCAACACATCTCAGGAGCTTCTAACAAAGTGGCTGATGCACTCTCCCGTGAAAGTTTCCCAGAATCAACTGGTTAAAATCGTCCTTGAGATGTGGAAAATATTGTTAGTCTTTATGTACTTGGTAGTATATTTAGAGATGCATGTGTCTTATTAACTCTGTTTTCCTAGAGCTCCAGGAAGAAATCCCAGCCAGTGTTTCACCCTAGCTGAGATTTGGGGGGCGTGTCATAAATATAAAGGGAAGGGTAAACCCCTTTGAAATCCCTCCTGGCCAGGGGAAAGCTCCTCTCACCTGTAAAGGGTTAAGAAGCTAAAGGTAACCTCGCTGGCACCTGACCAAAATGACCAATGAGGAGACAAGATACTTTCAAAAGCTGGGAGGAGGGAGAGAAACAAAGGGTTTGTGTGTCTGTCTGTAGTCGTCTTGGCCCGGGACAGAACAGGAATGGAGTCTTAGAACTTTTAATAAGTAATCTAGCTAGGTATGTGTTAGATTATGATTTCTTTAAATGGCTGAGAAAAGAATTGTGCTGAATAGAATAACTATTTCTGTCTGTGTATCTTTTTTGTAACTTAAGGTTTTGCCTAGAGGGGTTCTCTATGTTTTTGAACCTAATTACCCTGTAAGATATATACCATCCTGATTTTACAGGGGGGATTTCTTTATTTCTATTTACTTCTATTTTTTATTAAAAGTCTTCTTGTAAAACACTGAATGCTTTTTCATTGTTCTCAGATCCAAGGGTTTGGGTCTGTGGTCACCTATGCAAATTGGTGAGGCTTTTTATCCAACATTTCCCAGGAAAGGGGGAGTGCAAGTGTTGGGAGGATTGTTCATTGTTCTTAAGATCCAAGGGTCTGGGTCTGTAGTCACCTAGGCAAATTGGTGAGGCTTTTTACCAAACCTTGTCCAGGAAGTGGGGTGCAAGGTTTTGGGAAGTATTTTGGGGGGAAGGACGCGTCCAAACAGCTCTTCCCCAGTAACCAGTATTAGTTTGGTGGTGGTAGCGGCCATTCCAAGGATAACGGGGGTAATATTTGTTACCTTGGGGAAGTTTTGACCTAAGCTGGTAAAGATAAGCTTAGGAGGTTTTTCATGCAGGTCCCCACATCTGTACCCTAGAGTTCAGAGTGGGGGAGGAACCTTGACAAGAGTAGTGTCAGAGTCAGTATAACTTCAAAGTAAAGGTTACCCAACTTCCACACTTAAGATTCTGAAACTTTGAACAAAAGGAATAGTAATATGAGATGCAGCATCTTCAGATATTTGAGGATCTCCATCCTTCTCTAGAGTGCACTCTTATATTCTTACTTTAAAGAAAGTAGTGGGCTTGTGCACCTGATTACTGTATCTATTGTAGTTTCCTGTGTTGCCTAAAATACTGCAAGGCTTACTTAGATTTCACAGATTATGGATCTAACAGTCTAAGTCATTGGAAAAGATTAGGAAAAATACATAGCTCTAATTGGTTGTTGATGGGTCGTCTGAGTGAAATGAACATAACTATTTCACAGGTAAGAAGCTATATCTTACTAATATGTTCAAGGAAGGGCCCAAAAGAATTTTACATATAATGTGCCAGATTCATGGCATAAGCTGACTAAGCTCAATGGAGCTGCACCAAGCATGAATTGGGTCCCTTACTTTTAACTTACCAGATATTGGGTTTGGCCCATCTTTTGTATATGACACCATAGAACTTGTATGTTTTAGATTAATTAAGATATGGTTCTGAATTATCCATGGATTTGGTTTCCATGTGATAAAACAAACATCTGACTCTTGAGATTTTCCAAAATTTAAACAATTATGGGAGGGGATAAAATTCAAACCTTTCTTCTTATCCTCCCCAAAGTTTTCTAGCTCAAGAAAAATGAAATCTAGATCCAAACCACTGTTGGTTTGTGTTTTCCAAATCCAAAATCCAAATCAATACGGTTTTGCAAAAATACCTCCTCCTCCGGTTTCATTTTGGACAAGCTGCCAAAATTTGGTCACGAAGTATCATAATGAATGTTCTGGGTCTGCAAAATGGAGGTAAGAATATCATGACAAGTCTCTCAGTTTTCTGCTGTTTCTTGTTTTGATCGGAATGGTAATACCATTAGAAGTGTCTCTCTGTGTTCTGGCTCTTCCATTTTTAGTCCTGAATTGAACCAGGAAGTGTGAAGGCAGGCAACAATGAAAAATACTAGAGGCAGGGGAAGGGAGAGGGGAAAGAGACTCTTCTTGTCCAGTAGTTCATGAATGCTTGCCTCAATTCTTATTTGATCCAAATTGGTTCTCTCACCTCTAGTTCTAATATTTCACCATTTTCATTTTAACAATTCTGTTATTGCATCTCAGTTTCTTCATGCATCTCATCAAGTTTGGATTTGAACAAAATAAAACTTTTTACAATGGGGTGATTTTTTTCAGTGAAAAACAAAACTGAGGGCCAAATTCTGAGATCCTTACTCCATTTTTTTCCACGACATTTTGGTTCAGTGAAAAAGACATGTGGGAGATATATGCCTTCCCCATACCAATAGTGACACAGTTAGGGTGACCAGACATCCCGTTTTAAAGGGACAGTCCCATATTTAAGCTCTCCTGCATGTGTCCCGACTTTCTTTAAAATGTGCAAGTTGTCCTGTATTTTCTGTCTTCCCCACATCAGTACTGGTGGTTCCTGCTGCTGGCCAGATTCCTGCTCACTAGCTACCCACCCACCAGAGTTGTGTGTGTGGAAGGGGGTGGGGAGGGTTTCCAGTGACCAACAATGAGGGTGGGTGTGTAATGCTGGTGGCGGGGTGAAGATGCAGCGCGTGGGGACGGCCGCTCCCCCTGCTGGTCCGGCAGCATAGCCCATATTGTGTGCTAGCTGGTGGGTCCCTGCTAGCCAAGAGCTAGTGATTGATTTCCAGCTGGTGAGTGCGGGCAAGTGTCATGCAGCAGCCATTTACATGTCACCTCTGCCTCCCACCCATCAGCCTTTATGTGCTCCCCCTCTCACTGTGTTCTCCTGGCTTTGCCCCTTTGTCCCACCCACCCAGCCCACCCCTGCTGCTCCTTCATATGTGCCCTGCTGGGGGGCATCCCACTCCCAGCACTGGGTGGAGAACCAGGCCCTGGTCAGAGCACTCAGCACACCAACAGCCTGGCCAGCAAGCTCCTTCCTTCCCCCACTGCCTCTGGCTGGGCAGACATCTGGGAAAAGCCCAAGACCCTCTGGCCCAGGGTGCTGGCTAGGAGGAGAACAAGCCCTGCATCTGCCAAAGCGCACAGTACTGGGAGGGGGAAGCCTCTCCGCCCCTCAGCTAAGCTCTGATTTCCAACCAGTTCATGCTCGGACTCTGCAGACCCCTGGGCAGGGGCTTAGCACCCTCTTCCCCGACCCATCTGGGTCCTGCCCCCAGGGAGCATGGGGCTGCTCTGTCCCCTAGGTACCCTCCCCTGCTGAGCCACATCTCTGGCCGGATTTGCTGAAGTCTCTGAAGTCCCTGGGCCCTGGGGCACAATGCACCCTTAGAGCTTAACCCCTTCCTGCCCACGCTGTAACCTGGGGGGGTGGGGACAGGAGGCAGCTGGGTTATGTCAGTGACCAGCTGCAGCCTGGAGGGGTTAGCAGCCTTTTGACATGATGAGGGCAATCTGCTTGCAGCCACAGGGTTGCAGGCACAGGGGAGTGAGGGAAGATGAGCTCTGCAAAGACTCAGACCACTTCATCCCTCCCCCCTGCAGCTGGAAGCAGCTCCCATCCCTTCCCTCCAGCACAGTGATGAAAGGCTGCTCCTGGCCACATTCTGGTGTGACCCCTGGCAGAAATCTGGGGTGGGGGGCATGTGACCCTGCATGCACCTCACGTGTTGCCTCAGGAAGATGTGGCGTCAGCTACTGGGAGAGGCGGGTCCATCCCAGGGGCCCAGCCAGGCATGGGGGGCAGAGTGTGCCACAGGTAGGGTTGGGTGGGTCATCCCCCTGTGTGAGAGAGGTTTGCAGGAGCATGGGGTGGGTGGGGGAGGTGGAAGGTTCATGTCACCCCTCCTTGTGTGAACCCTAAAGCCTTAAAGATAAGAAGGTAAATCAAAAGAATCCAACTATGCAGTATTTTTTTAGTGGGAGCTCAGTCAACTTAATGTTAATTTGAAGGTTTGTACTGCATAGTTCTGACTGATTGCTGTTGAACTCGCTTGAATACAAGTAATTTTACCAGGCATCCTGTATTCAGCATAGGGAAATATGATCACCCTGGCTATAGTCTCACTCTCTCCCCAACAGCATCATAAACATTCTAACAAGAGGGAAGACAGATTAGAACCTTCCAGAATCCTCGACAGGAAAGCCTGTGGGGCAGATGTCAGTAACCCAGCAACAGTTTCTGGAAACTGGGTATATAGGGCAGGGATCTTGTTTTAATTCCTGTCTACCCAGCTTCCTGAACAATGTTGGCACCACAAAAAATAATAATAAAAAACCACAAGTAATGCAAAATTGCACACAATAAAAAAAAAATGGAGCCATTCAGCTGAGATCTAGTTTATTTCACACAGGGTCAGGGCAACAGAACCTTATAGTCAATGGTATAAAGCTGCGGTCAGAACTATGTCCCTTCCAGATCAGTTACATTGAATTTATGCGGTTAAACTCTAGCATCTAAATTTGGCCTTCTCTACACCACTTTTTATAGTCTTCAAAGGAAATTTTAGTTTCACATCCTTATCTTGTATATCCAAGAATATCCTCACCTTGTTGCTACAGATTTAGGGACCATTATCACACATGCTTATGTACCTGGTAAATTGACTTTAGTCTTTCAATGTGGTCTAAATTGTGTTGAATCTGTTCTCTCCATACGATGAGTGCTTTACAAGCTGAGCAACTTTAATTTGGTGTCTTTTGTATGGACTAGCCCTCCAAACCCAGCTTTAAAACTTTTAAGGTTCTGTCCATCTTGCCTCAATATTACAAATGCATGTGTAACCTTTAGAGAAATCTCATGAAAAATGAGTATTTTCCCTACAAGAAAAAGATTGCTCATGGAATTAGGCATTTCCCCCCCATCAGATGTTTCTTATGATGCACCTGCCTGTCACTGCATTTTTTGAAAGGTAAAATATACTGTTTGTTGTAAGGTATAGATGCTTATTCTTACCTGCCTTTCATTTCTTTGGTCTATGTTCCAACTCCGTCATGCACAATGGCATGTAGATTTGAAATGGCTGTTCATACGCTTTTCCAATTATCAGCTATATTCCCTGTGAAGGCAAGGGGTTCAGAAGGTTTCATTTTCTATTATTCTTGTTTACTTCACTCATTTTTAATCTTCTCACAATATGCAATATAAAAAGGTGAATTTGTAGTGTAAGTAAAACTTACAAACATTTACTTAAATACAAGCTCCAGACATGCACACACAGACAGAGAAAGCTGAAAAATGGCATTCAAAGCTAGGGATGAATCCTATATCATCTGCTGTATTGATGCTTTAACACTACACTAAGCTCCTTACATTGTTGTGTCCACTACTGCCATATAATTATTAACTTTTTTATTATAATAGTACCTAGAGGCTCCAATTACATCAGGGTCCTATTGAACTATGCTCTGTGCATAACACATAGTAAGAGACAACCCTCACCATAAAGAGTTTATAATCTACAATCTTACAATTTGAAATTCACTTTCTGTAAACATTTTGCAATATTCACTTCATATTGGGGTGTCCATGAGACAGAAATGAGGTTTCCTGAAAAACTGAGGTTTCAATATTTGTTTCTGACTCCAGCTATACTGCTGAATAGTTTTCATGGGTTTCAAAAGAATATCAAGCAAATATAGTCTATATAATCTATACTCCATCATCCGTGCCCATCTCTACATTTCCTGCTCCATTTAAACATTCTTCTCCTGGCACATAGATATGTATAACTGTAACTATGATATCAGCATTGGCATAAACTCTGAGGACTCAGGCAGAACAAATGTCACTTGAAAGGTGCATCAGCAGGCTGCCTATATTATATTACAATCCGATTTTGGTCACAATTACAAGCAAATTTTAGTTTTACACACTGATGTTCGTTGAGGGTGAATATAAGATAAATAACTCAATGATTTGTACTGGAATTAGGTTATTAAATATTTCAGAAAACTGACCAACTTCTGAGTGGGCATCATGCCTTCCAAAGAGAGTCAAAAGAGTACACCAGCCAGAAAGTAAATCAGGAAATGAGCCATATTTGTTCAATGAAAGCTCCAAGCTGATGATGTTGAAACAGCCATCTGGTGTAGCTCAGCCTCCTGTGGTTAAGGGGATGTGTCATTGCTAAGAGGGAATAATGCTGTGTGGAGGTAGATAGAGTGATTCTAATCAGTCTGCATCCACTTTTGACTCTTCACAGGAGGCCTACATTCAGAAGGGCAAAACTGCTGTCCAGTTGAGCTTAGCAATAACAGCTCAGAATATTTCACAAGAGTAGTACTCTCTCCATTAAAAATTCACTCTTCATTGATTCTCTAGACAGATCATTTTCTAACATGGAATATTTGGAATGATCACAAACCTTGATCCAACACAAATAATGTTTTCCATGCTCTTCTAATCCTGTATACAGTTTATTATTTGGTTTGTGTGATTTATTTATATGTAGTTCAAGAAGGATTTTTCCCTCCAATCAGAATGTTTTAAATGAACCAAATAATCCACCCCAGATCCCAAACAGACACACAGACACTGTGGGGAGGGGGTCAGGGAAAAACAAAGGGGATGTGGTAGAAATAAAGTTATCATCCTTTCTGAAATCAATTTATCATTTGGAAGCAAATTCATCAGTATCTCTTTTTTCTCCTCTTTGCATTTGTTCCTTATGGTGGCAGCTACCAGGAGGCAAGTTTTTGATATAATCACAGACACCATTGAAGTTGATTGGTAGGATAGTCACCCTTCACTTAGGATAAAGGTAAGAAGCAAGTAGACTCCTTTATGAAGTAAGAAAGCTGAAACAATAGAAGCCACCACCCATGAGACTAGTCACTCACAAGCTGAACTATTTGAGCTGAGGGACTGCTTACAAACATAGTAGGTATACGTGTGTTTGTCTGTCTGTCTCAGATGCAGAAAGCCCAAAGGAAAGCAAACAGAAAGACAATGGACAGTCAAAGAGGGGGGAGGGATAGTTCAGTGGTTTGAGCATTGGCCTGCTAAACCCAGGGTTGTGAGTTCAATCCTTGAGGGGGCCATTTAGGGATCTGGGGCAAAAATTTGGATTGGTCCTGCTTTGAGCAGGGGGTTGGACTAGATGACCTCCTGAGGTCCCTTCCAACCCTGATAGTCTATGATTCTATGAAAGAAGCCCTGGTGAGTGTGGCCTCAGGAAGCAGCCAAGAGAAAGCTGCTTTGGGGCAGAGTGCTGATTAGAAGCAGGTTTACATTTCTAAACAAGGAAACTTCAGGGAAACAGGCCTTGGTGTATATGTTTTGTAAATAGGATTGCATCAAAGAAATACGACTCTCATCTATTTCTCTGCCTAACAGAAACAGCACAGCAAGGGACAACTACACGTATATGCACACACACTTGTATTTTGCAGTGTTCATGGTTTAGTTTCTGTGCTAGATCCTCAACTGATGTAAATCAGTGTTGCTCCATTTACTTCTATAGAGCCCCACTGATTTATACCAGATGAGGATCTGCCCCAAATTTCATTTAATTAAAGATAAGCAGATTTTTTTATGGAAGTCGTGTCTTTTTCTCAATGCTTAGTCTTTTATTTTACATCCTCACAACAGGCCAAGTCAGCTGTGCAGCCTGATCTTTATATCTCACAGTAAATTCCAAGTGCTGACGTGTTTATTTTTAAATCATTTTTTTCCATTACTCAAGTCACATATATTACCATAAAAATAAAATTTATACTTTTTGGACAACAGGACATCAATAGATGTTTAGAACTATGTCACCTGCAAAAGGAAGTTCCTCAGGAGAGCCTTAGCTATACCTTTGTTCTGATAGTACCCTCTGGCCCTTACCTCTAAGCAAAGTACTTTTAATTCCTGCACAAATCATTAAGTTAGTTATCTTATTTTCACACACAACTAATATCACTCTGAAAAACTAAAATTTGCTTGTAATGGTAACCAAAGTCTGATCATAGCAGCAGATGTCAACGTATGCTCATCAAGGCAGTAGTTAGTATCAAAGGAAAGAAGTTTTAAAAAGCGGTTTTCCTCCACACCAGCTGAAAATATCTAAGAACGCTATCTTGTGAATTCCATAACTACTTTTATAACTAAATGTTAATGTGGGTAGACTGGAATTCAACAATTACAAGACACCATCAGTTAGAGGTTGACTTTAAACACAGCCCCAAGCAAAGGTGGGTGTATAAGTTGTAACACCTCAGAAGCAGCCCTGGGACACACTGAGATTCATGGACACACCTGTGAGTGGTAACTCCTCCCCTGCCTGTCACCCCTTTGATCCAAGGGTGGAGGATGGGGTAGTAATTTTCTGCTGCTTTGTACTAGCATCAAATCAGCACACTCCCAACACTGGTTCAGCTGGGCTGAGCTAACATGTAAGAGGATGGAGCTAAGGTTGCACATGTTCAGGACTGCTGACAGCAATTCCGGGCCACAGGGCAAAACAACCAATGGGCCAGCATGCACGCACAAGCCATGCCTGCAGGAACGTGTCCACCTGTCATTTGGGCAGTGCTGTGCCTGTGCTGGCTGGTGCCCAGTGAGCTGCCGGCTGCACTGCTGGGCACACTCTTCCGGCATGGCCAGTGCTTCCATATGCCCACCCGGTAGGGTTGCCAATTATCTAATTGCGCAAACCCAAAGACCCTTGCCTGCCCCCTGTCCTGCCCCTTCCCTGAGACCATGCCCCTGTCCCGCCCCTACTGAGGCCCTGCCTGCTGCTCACCCCATCCCCCTCTCCATCCATTGCTCACTCTCCCCCACCCTCACTCACTTACACCAGGGGGTTGGGGTGTGGGCTCTGGGAGGAGTTTGGGTGTGGAAGAGGCTGTGGGCTCTGGGACGGAATTTGGATGAGGGAGGGGATGCGGTCTCTAGGCTGGGGCAGGGGATTGGGTTGCAGGGGGGGGGTCAAAGGGTTGGCACTTACCTCGGGCTGCTCCCAAAAGCAACCAGCACCCCCCTTTGGCAGCGGCTCCTAGGTGGGGGACCCCATGAAATCTCTGCATGCCGCTGCCTTCAGGCACCACCCCCACAGCTCCCATTGGCTGCAGTTCCCGGCCAATGGGAGCTGCAGAGTTGGTGTTTGGGGTGGAGGCAGCGCACGGAGACCCCCTCCCCAGGGGCTGCAGGGATGTGCCAGCCACTTCTGGGAGCGGTGCGGAGCCAGGGTGGGCAGGAAGCCTGCCTTAGCCCCACTGCACTGCTGCCAACAGCAGCCAGGGACCCCCAGACCTTTTTAAATCACCCGGGCCCCTGTGCAATTTCCCCCTCCTCCTCCCCCCCCCCCCCCCATCAGCGGGCCTGTGCATATTCCCTGCCTTCTCCTTGCCCACCTGCCTGGGATGGGAAGAGGGGAGAAGAGGCAAACACAGAGCTCCTCTTATTCCTATGTGTCCAGATCCAAGGTCCACGTAACTGGTATGGAGGAATAAAGAGGGTTCTTGACTCTCTCTATAAGAGAGTTATGATCAGTCCCAAAGGTGCTGATTTATAATATTGTTCATCATATTGGAGATGTACTGTACTCCTTTACCTAATTTCTGGATGAACTTTTGTCAGAAAACTCTGCTATCAGACTATTTTTTACAATGCCTTTTTCCTATTTCTTATTTATCTTGAACATTTTAATTAAATCAGTTCATTTTCACGTTTGTGCTAATTTTGGAAGATGGCTCAGCCAGTATTTGTTTATAAAAAGCTTCTTGTAAGCAAGGCATGCATTAAGCTTTGCCTGATAATCTACTGTGTTCATTATCACAGGGCATTTGCTACTGCTGTATCAATAAGCTTTAAATACTTTGTTCTCTTTTATCTTCATTCATGATACATGCTTTAAATTATTAGGAACATGCTGCAATTTTTCCCCTTAGCTGGCACAAATGCCATTCCACAGACTTCTGCTATAATACTAAATTTCCCAGGAAAAAAAAACCCAACTAAAAGACTATTCATTTCTTCAATCTGCCTTTTCTCCACATACTTGTTAGCTGAGTGAATTAACAAATAGCCCACAATTCTCCAAAGGAAGCCTCAAATCCATATTATTAATGACCATCATACTCTTTCCGAACAAATTACTTACATGTGTTGACTTGCTAAAATCTTCTTATTTTGAAAACTTTCTCAGTAGCCTATATCATGCATCATTTTGGAAAAGAAACAGAACAGATTGGTTGCTTTCTAGTGTAGATGTAAGAGTAGGAAGGAATCCATTTTAGAATTTCTTTCTTCCAAATCAGAGTTATTCAACAGAATGCAAAGAAAGAGTACTTAAGATATTGTTAACCCTTTATGACTTGAGCAGATAGCCTATGTTTGTGCCTCTGTGGGTTGTTTCCACTAGGAGGAGAAATTGATGATGCAGCCAGGTATTTTCTTTGATGCAATCTTATTTATTTACAAAGATTATACATAAAGTCCTGTTTTCATAAACACAGCAATTTCCATGCCTGCTTTTCCAGCCAGCACTCTCTGCTCAGAAAGTTCACTCTCCTTGCTTTCTTTCGGGGCCTAATTACCAGCACTTCTTTTACAGTCATCTTAGCTTTCTAGTTGCTTTTGTCCCTTCTCTCATATGCCTGCCCACCTATCATACAACCAGCAAAAAAATTCTCTGACACATAATTCATAGTTCTAATTCCTGAGCAGATTTAAAAATCCTTTTTTGGGGGGCAGTGACATGTATCTTTGTTTGGAGGTGAAGACCACTATTATTTCATAAAAAGAGCCTAATGGCTTCTTACAGCTATTGTAAAAGAAAAGCAGTGGTTACAGCCCTAATTTCAATGCCACTTCACCCAGCCCACAGCAATGTTATTAGGCTGTGATTTTTCTTGGAAATCTCGTGTTTCTTTTACAGTATTGGAACAGAAACAGATTATTTAACTGTATGTATAGAGGAGTATCTTATTACAGCTTGTTGATTTACTATAAAGGCTTTTTGCCTGTTTAGTGGTCTAGCACAGCACTTTTCAAAGAGGTGGTCTCTCGTTTCATCATCCATGTTTTCAGAACCCCTCTGCCCTCCCTCTACCCAATATACCTCCAGCAAAATAAGTGACGTATCAATCTCTTCTCCAAGTTCCCCAGTCATCAAATTATTCACTGCAAATAAATTATTTTTGTCTGTCAATAGTTTGAGAAGAGACTTTGAATATATTTGCTTTTCATACTTATACAACAAAAGGTTTATGCAAGTAAATTTCACTTAATAGGGTCTACAGATTGACAGTTCTCTATTCAGTGTGAGTGTGAGAAAGGATATTATTTTCTCCTGGATTGAGTGAAGCCTTATAAACAATGGAATAAGAAACAAATGACCAGCAGCAGTTAGCAAATGGTAAATGTAAAACAAATACCCTTGTTCATACACAAATATTCTCATTCATATGTAAAGACAGACAGCTGCAAAACAGACCTTTTCCCAGAGAAGATACATGCCTGCTGATAGTGGGGGGAGGAAGGGGGAAGAGTTAAGGGCAGATGGGTTCAGCAGTGTTACTGAGCATGTTAAGTCTATGTGAGCATGCTCAATATCAACCAAGCAGCAAATCTGGGAGGGCACGTGACCCCACATGCCCCACTCACTTAGCCTCTGCATTTTCCAAACATTCATGAGCATAAAAACCCATTCACATGAACATTCATCAATAATGATGAAAATGGGGGATGACCCTGGTACAATCAGACATTCAGACTCTGAGCAAACTTTCACAAACACTGTTTTTAAAGTATTTAACCAACTCCATCCAATGATATTGGAATTGTAACCATTACATATTTTCTTGCTAAGTAGCCCACAAATCCTCATTCTTCCAACATTTATCTATCTCCCCAAAGGAAGGACACTTTTTGACTGCATTGCTATCCAGAACATAGTTTGCCATCTAAGCAAGCACACATTTCATTCAAGAACCTGAAAGTAGAATAACTTTCTTTGCTCCCAATTCAGGAAACAATGTAGCCTAATGGACAGACCACTAGACTGAGAATCAGGGCTGACCCAAGCTTGTGGAATAAACTCCCACAAGAACTTAAAGCAGGTCAAACAAATGTACCTCTCTGGCAAACATATAGCAACATGTGTAATAATAATAATTTAAAAAACGCTTCACTTCACACTGTTTTCCCACTGGGAAGAGGAGAGAACAAACTATTTGTGACATATGTTAGTGACATTACTTAATGCTCTACTGGAAGGCATTTAGATACCACAATGATGAATGTACTATATGACCCTGTATAAAACATTAATAACGGATTAATTTTTTAATTTGTTCAATTTAGGAGCCCTTACTTAAAACCTTCTTTTTCATGGGTACAAATGTCTGTACCTCAGCCTAATAATAGCATAGAATAGAATGCAGATGAAAAGGAAAGTCATCAAGTAATTACAATTAATGGATAAGATACAACTCAGTTTCTATGCCAGCTTCTACCACCAAAGATCCTGGTAGAGGCCTCTGTGAGGGACATTGAATCTACAGAAAGAATGCAACCTCACTTTTTCTTGGAACCTCTAAGAATATGTCTACACTGCTGCTGGAAGCATGACCCCCAGCTCAGGTAAACAGATATGTGCTAGCTCTGCTCAAGCTAGTGCACTAAAAATAGCCGTGTAGATGTTGCAGCACAGATGACAGCACAAGCTAGCACCCGAGTACAATCCTGCTGGACCCTGTGCGTTCATAGATGGTTGGATGGCTCATGCTAATATCCATGCCACAATGTCCACACTGCTATTGTTCTGGCCACAGCTAGCATGTGTCTGTTTACTCAGACTGGAAAGCACAGTCCTTGCCACACTGCAGATATTCCTAATGGGCCAAGAAGGTGGTAATGCTAGCCAAGGAGAAAGCATGCCGAGGGCAGCTATGGGATATACTGTTCAATATAACTTTAAAGTAGCCTTCACTGGAGCCCCAGCTGTAACAAAGCTGATTGTCCAAGAGGAAAAAAAAAATAAGGACAGACAGTGCTACCATCTGTCCTTCTTCCCGATGAAACCCCTCTGGCGAGCTAGAATGCCCTGTGCCAGGGTTGGTGAATCTATTCTAGTCTAATAACTTTTTTATATTATTGCATCCTTAAACATCACAAAGTAATATGAGAAGCTCACAGGAAAGAAAATCTAATATGCAATCACTCCTATAACTCATTACCCTGCACACGTGAATAAGGTTTTCAAAACTCTAAGAGAAAGCAGGCAACAAGGGTGTTACTAAGAAGGGAGTGCTAAATTCCCGAGATTCATCAGTGAACGTCATAGTGCTAGCTAATGAATTATTCCTGACATTAGAGGAGTCGTCTTCTGTTGTCTGAAACTTTTCACCTTCGGGAGTTTAAAGTAAATGCCAGCTTGGAAATGTGTGCTCCTGAAATGTATTCTAGCATCATCCTGCAAGACGGAAATCAGCAGCTTGTCGACAATTTTCTTAGAGCATTTCATACAGAACCAACTGTCAATACTCCATCTAGTCAGATACCCTGCATCCCAACAGTGGCCTAATTCTGAAAGAAAGTTAAAAACCAAACATGATTCATCCTGCCAACTATGCTCCAGGATGACTAGCCCCTATGTTAAGGAGCTACCCTTGATTTTGTATGACGGGGGAGGATAAATAGAAGCGCTAGACTGACATTTACTATACCAGAGGTTCTCAAACTATGGTCTGTGGACCACTGGTCATATGGTGCTGGCTCTTCCTCCTTATTTCTCAACTGCTAACCTGCATTAAAAGGCCACTAAAACTAACATCAATAGGCAAGCTGCATTAAGACTTCCAAATACTACTTTTCCATTTGTAAAAAAAAAAAAAAAAAAAATTACTTGTAAGCAATTGCTGTAGTTGCCACAAGCTGTTTTAGGCTTGTGAATGGGAAAGGCTGTGAACAGGACTGCAGGTGGCTCACAAGAGAATCTCTGCATTATTTTATAAACCTCTGTCATATGCTCACCATTTATTTTTTTTCTCAACTTTTAGAAGTAAGTCTATGCTTTATAATCTCATCACATGGAATATCTTCAACCTCCCACTTAACACAACTCCAACCGGTTTTCCTCATCTATGAATTTTCTTTTTCAACACATCTTTTTAAAGTCGAGGTCACCAAAACCAAATGCAGTGTTCAAGATGTGGCAGAGATATTTATAGCCAGTGACACATATGTCCTTGTGAGTCTCTTAATACAACCTAACATCGTAGCTCATTCTCCTGAAGCCTAACTCTGCAGTCCTTACTCATGGTGAGTGACTTTAAGTAGTATGGGACTAATCGTGTGATTACAACAACTCAATGCAAGTCAAGGTTGCAGATTTTGGCTTGTGAAATATCCAACTATGACTCTGGAAGACTAAAAAAACATGTTACCAGTAATATACATAAAGGAAAAAAGTTGGCTTCACATCTTAGTCTTAAGGGATGCATTTTTTCTTCTGATAGCCATCCCTGAGCAAAGCATTCTAATTAATTCCTTCCATCTAATGTAGTGAAAGAAGTCTCCTGGGACCATTTTCACTTACAACTGAGTCTCAATGGGAGAGATAACATATGTTTAGTTCCCGAAGCTTCGATTCCCACTCCTTTTACTTTAGCCAAAGCTATTGTGGTCATGCCACTACTAACAGGAGGCTTTAAGAGGACTTTAAACAAGTATATCTAGAATCCAGCAGAGATATCTTTTGATTGGTGACTGTACATGCCCTTCTATCCTTCACAAAACCATTCTGTAAAAACAGTTCACTCGCCATTTAGGAAACTTGCTCCCTGTCAGCTCTTACTGTTGAAGCAAAGACTTAATCTTAATTGGTATTCTTTAAACTTTCACTCTGTGTAGTGTCTAGATTCTTCCAAACAGCCAGGTTCACTTTCCTGGCATGACTAGTCTCTTTTGACTAAGTAACAAGGAATTATTTTCCTCTTTGCAAAAAGAAAAGGAGTACTTGTGGCACCTTAGAGACTAACCAATTTATTTGAGCATAAGCTTTAGATGCCTCTCCCCACGATGTTGTGGGAGCCTCTTCATTAATGCTGTTTGCAGTGGGGTTCTTCAAGGGGGCTGAAGAATAATTCTTTAATAAGATTAAAAGAATTATTTTGAAGTTCTTTAAAGCAACACACACATGCACACACACGACACACAGTGAACCACCAGTCTATCAGTAACATGGAAGAATAGAATGTCCCAAAAATATTATAAAAGAGCAATCAATTAATAAATTGAAATCAATGGAGCATATACAGTTCAGGTCCTATGCCACATTATATGGTGTGTTTCATTTTCAAAGCACCTAAAATCATGAATGAGTTATATTGTTATGTGAGAAGGTGTTAATGGCTGCCATCAAGTGTTTTTTTGATCTTTGGGCAATAATGACCTCATTAAAGCTGATGGGAGTGCTAGCTATCCTTCATTCAAGCTAAATGGAAGAAATAAATAAGCTCCTTTATGGAATAAGATAGCTGAAATAAAAGAAGCCACTGCCCAAGGCACTGGGTCTCATGGGAAGTGAACGAACTCAGGGAGAATAAGAGGGTTTTCTCGGAGGAACGAACGAAAATGCAGGGGATGGAGCCTAGATTGCTTGCAGCTTTGTGTATCTGTGTGGGTGTCTGAATCAACAAGCAACAAAAAAAGTAAGAGAGTCAGTGAGGGTAGTGTCAGCAGATGGTGAGAGAAGCAGTCATGAGAGGGAGCAGCGGAGACAGAGTTCCTTGGAGCACAGAACTGACTGGAAAAGCAGGATTTCTGAGCAAAGAAAATAGCTTCTGTTTGTTCCTATGTTGTTCAGGGAAACAGGACTTTGTGGGTATGTCTACACTGCAATGTAAGCCCAGATTTCAAACTCAAGATCAAGCCTAAAGCCCTTTCTGCACAAATCACACTAACCCGGGACTCACAGGTTCCCAGGACCCCAGCGGCGTAGAGGGTCTGAGCCTGCGTCAAGCTAGGACCCAGGGCTCAAGTGCTGTTGCTTTGCAGTGTAAATGCAGCTCCACTGGACTCATAATCTGAGAGGCCACCAAAAGTATCCCACAATCTTATGGAGTGACATTTTTTTGGTCCTGTGGACAGTCAAGTTTGAAGGACAGCCAAGTTTTCCCACACTCTACCACGAATAAAGAGCTAGAGCAGCCACATTATAAAATGGTGTTAGGAAGTGCGGTATATGGTTGATTGGACTCAGGTCTATATACTGAAGCGTGGAAGAAGGCCCAGGTTATAAAATTCTTAACCTAGCATTGACAATCTGTGTAAATGCTCAAGACCTGGGCTCTTTAATCCAAGATCTGCTGACTTGAATTCCACTAACCCTAGGCTTACATTGCAGTGTAGACATACCCTGTTTGCATTCTTTGGTGCAATCTTATTGATTTACAAAGAAATACCTGAGTCACATACTCAGTTTGTCTCCTAATGGAAACAGCCTGACAAGGCTCCAAATATTGGCTAGCTACCAAGGGGAAACCACCAACTATATTTTTATATTATATGCGCTATGGCTAGTATTTTATTACTATGCAGGTCAGATAGGTATTTTTATTGATTAATACTTCCATACACTTTTCATCGATAGCACTCAAAGCATTTTACAAATGTGGATATCATTAGCACCCTTTCACAACTAGAGGAACAGCCATACAGAAGTAGGTAAGGGACTTAGCCAAGTTCACGTGAGTTTGTAACAGTCAGAGCTAGAACCTAAGTTCCCTGACTCCCAGTGTGGTGCTCTGTCGGTTACACAATTTGCATGAACTGAATGTGTTGTGAAGTGAATTTGAAAGACAGGAATTCAGAACATGGCAGGAGTTCCAGATCTTGTAACTGTCACTTGACTTTAAGTTAAACCCGAACCAGTCATATTCAGCCAAGAGGCCCTGTGAAGCCACCTCTGCCTTGAGAAGCCAGCTATCTGAGGCAACTTTTCTTGCAAACATAGGCTCAGAGATTTCTAAAACAACAGTGTGACTCCTGAGTCTTAGCAGCTTCAAGGTAAACACAAAGCAAAACATCCATCCCAAATAGAAACAAAAAAATATAGGTAACAAGTGCACAGGAACATAGAAGCTAAAACATGCATTAGATTCAACTCCAACATCATATCCCTGCCTCCATTGTTACATGCTTTAATGTATTATATTGGTAGCAGAAAATGCACTAGATTTTTAATTTGGGCTATTCTTAGGTTGAACGCTCGTTTTCTAAATACTTTTTTCTGCTTCTCATGACTGTGGAAACTAGAAAACACACAGAGGAAAACAAGGGAACTCAGAGAGTAGAACATAACAGCCAATGGCAGGTGCATTTCTATGCTGAATTTTATAAGTGTACTAGCACAAGACCTTCCTACTAAACAGGTAGAAAGTAAGATTTTAAGGAACATTGAATACTTCAAGTTTTGCCAGTTATCATGAGAACAATAAGACCTGTGGCAAATAACTTTGAGCTTTTCCACAGTGCAGAGTCACCAGGATTAATATAGCCTTTAAAATCTTTCATTTCTCTTACATTTGATAGGGTACCCGAATGGGTTGATATTAGGTTAAACTATAGCCTGACACGGACTCATTCAAGGCCTCTTAATGCCTGTCTTGGGACTGCCAGATCTGGAGCACCTGGTGCTAATGCTTCATATGCTTTTCATTAGCACATCCTGTGAGGGCAACCTGACACTAGCAGACAAATGGAGATTTTACATTGCAGTGTTGCCTTCTGCTTCTTAACTAATCAGCCATAACAGGAATGGAAATACACAAAAAGCTAACAGTGGTTTGATGGGGTTTAAGCAGAATTTTTTTCTGAAAAGTTTAAAGTAAAGAGTAGCAGGTTTCTTTTTACCTTAAAACCCAGAGGCTCTTATTAATGTATGTAAAACAAGCAAAGTAATGTACAATAAATGCTTTATCTTCACAGGGCACTTAATATCTGAGGCTTTCAAAGCACTTTACAAACACTAATGAATTTAGCCTCACAATACTCTTATTAAATGGGTGTGTCAACGTGGTTTTACAAGCAGAGTAACTGAGGCAGAGAAACTAAGAATCACATTTTCAAAGGGCCTCGGTGATGACAGGCACAGAATTATGGGTGCAAAGTTAGATCCTTAGGGCAAGATAGTCACTTACCCAAAGTCATGGCTAAGAGAGGGACATAAGTTGCCCCATTCTTCCCTCTATGGGCTACTTGTATTTCTGGTCACAGTGCTGTGGAAGGAGGGGAAAGGAGTGCCCCTCCAATGCAGGTATTGGGGGTGGAGGTGAACAGGAAATGGGAAAAGCTTTGACTCTATCCCCAATATGCCAGCCAACATAGCTGAGCTGGTGGGATAGAGGAAATAATCTCATCCTGGTTAATGGCTGCACAGATTACTTCCCCCTGGAACAAATAGAGAAAAACCAAGGAATGAATTGTGATTTGATAGTCACAATTCATTCTCTGGTCTGCTCATGGAAGAGTGTAGCTATACTCTGCCTCTTACTCAGGACCAGATATAACTCTTCAACCTTCCCAAATGACTAGCCTGATGTTATGGAGAAGGCCTGTGGCAGATTCAAGGTCTTCTGACTTCCAGTCCTGTGTCCCAACCACATAACTATCTCTTAACTTCTTTTTCCTCTAAAGAAGACAGTGAGTGACGAAGGCATTGACAGCATTAACAATAAGTAAGTTTTCAACTGCTTAAAAAAATTCATGGGAGAAAGAAAAGGCTCTTCAACAGCCCAAAGGTTTTCCTCCTACTGAATATCAAAAGCTTGCTACAAAAAATAGAGGTGTGGGAGCTTCTCAAAGAATAGGTTGCAAAACAACTTTTTAATGGAAAGTATTAGGCAATCTAAATACAGGGGTTTCTACAGCCTCCCCTCCCCCCAAGTGTTTTATAGATAGTTCCTTTTTCTCATACAATTCCCCTTTTTCAATTCCCCCCCCCCTGAATAAATTAAGCAATATGCAACAAAAGAAAAAATTCTACTCAACCCTAGCCTGCAGGAAATCCTCTTCAGACCTAGTGGGCAAGGCTCTACTATTCATGATGCATATGAGTACCAACAACACTGCTTCACATGAAACTTCACAGACTACAGATGACTTCAGAGAGGAGGAAGCTGAAGGAGCTGAATGTTCAAGTGATCTTGGACTCCTTCATGTCCCAGGAGCAAAGACAGACAGAAGATACCTAGCCAGCTTGCAGTAAGTGGTATAGAGTATGGGGTTTTGGTTTTGTGAACTTTGAGCCACCTTCTGTCAGGAGAGAAGGGAGTATAGTTTGGATGGCCTCTATCTCAGTAGAATAGGTACCAATCTTTCAAGAGAAAGGGTGGCTAGAGTAGTCAGGACGTTATTAAACAACCAACAACAACAGTGGAGTGGTGAAAAAGGGAACAATTGAGCATTTACTTATTCCCAAATCAAGATGCTAAGGTCAAAATCAATCAAGACACCAAGAGATTTGAAAACAAGGAATTCTTTAATTGGCTGTAGACCAATGTTATAAGCCTGATTAATAAACAAGAGGAATTGAAATTGCTCACTTACAAACATAAATTCAACCTCACAGGTATTAGTGAAACCTGGTGGGAGATTTGTATGACTGGAATGATAAAATAACTTGTTATAGCCCATTTGGGAAGGATTGAGCAGGCAAAAGGGATGGGGAGGGTGGCACTGTACATAAAAAATGTCATTACCTGTTTCCAAGTCACAGATAATTCAGAAGCAAATTATCTTGAATGCTTATGGATCAATGTCCTAATAGATAAAGTACAAGATGGGGTACTAGTTGGTATCTGCAGATCTCCAAATCACCTTAATGAACTATCAAACTTAAACACCTATGTATAATGGTAGGGGGGGGAAATGTGTTATCATGAGGGACTTCAATTTGCATGACACATGCAGGAGGTCTGATGCTGACAGTACTAAAACAGTCCTTGGAATTTCTAAACATTCTAGATGACAATTTCTTAACTCAAAAAGGGTTGCATCCAACACAGGAATTCTATATTAGACCTCACATGGTCAGATAAAGAGGACTTGATCACAGCAGTAAAAGTTAGTTTACTTAGGTGAACTGATTGCTTAGGTGAAACTGATTATTAACTTGATTACATTTGTAATCAATTTCACAAAGCTAAAAATAATTATGAGCCAAATCAGTTGAGAGAGAAAGAATTTAAACAGAAAATTTTGAATGATTATTGGGAAATCTTTCAGACCATTTTACTAACTACCCCAAAACACACAATTAGAAAGAAGGCTACACTGATTAGGGGGAAAAAAACAGCCTAGTTAAGAGAGGAAGTAAAGGCATCTATAAAAAAATATAGAACAAATAGTAAAAAGGGGAAATTGATAGCAATTAATATCAATGAGAAGCTAGAAAATGTACAAAACGGATAAGCCAAGCAAAAAGACTCAAGAAGAAAGGCAATAAGAAGGAGGTTTTTCAAGTATATCAACAACAAAAGGCATTGGTCCTTTCCTAGAGGGAACTGGTATGGTTGTTGATGAAGAAACGGCAGAAGTGTTGAACTTACATCCAAGTGTTTTAAAAGAGCTGCCTCTGGCCTATTAGTGCTGAGTTTTAATAAATGTTGGGACACTGGAGAAATTCCAGGGGACTGAAGAAAAAGCTAATGTTCTGACAATATTTTCAAAGGATAAACAGATTACACAACTAATTATAGGCCTGTCTGCCTGATATCAATCCCGGGCAAAATAATGTAATGGCTGATTAATAATGTAATGGTTCTATTACTGAAGAATAAAAGAAGGTTAACACAATTAACAGCAATCAACAAGGGCTTATGGAAAATAGATCCTGCCAAACATATTTTTTTTTAATATTACAAGTTTAGTTGATAAAGATAAGCTAAAGGTAAGAATGTTGATGTAATATATTTCTGTAAGGCATTTGACTTGCTACTGAATAACATTTTTATTAAAAAACTAGAATGACATAAAATTAACATGGCATACCTTGAAACTGGCTAACTGATAGGTCTCAAAATGTAATTGTAAACAGGGAACCATCATTGAGCAGGTGTGTTTCTATGGAATCCCACACAAATCAGCTCTTGGCCCTGTGCTATTTTAATCAATGTCTTGAAGAAAATATCAAATCTCTCCTGAAACAATTTTCAGATGATCAAGATAGAGGAAGCGGTAATGAAAAGGACAGGTCACTGACAGAGCAGTCTGGATCATGTGGTTTGTATGCATGGAGTTTATAATATACCCAAATGTAAGACCATACACATCTACAGCAGTGGTTCCCAAACTTGTTCCGACGCTTGTACAGGGAAAGCTCCTGGCGGGCCAGGCTGATTTGTTTACCTGCCGCGTCCGCAGGTTTGGCCGATCGCAGCTCCCAGTGGTTGCGGTTCACTGCTCCAGGCCAATGGGAGCTGCTGGAAGTGGCGGCCAGTACGTCCCTTGGCCCATGCCCCTTCCAGCAGCTCCCATTGGCCTGGAGCAGCGAACCGTGGCCACTGGGAGCCGCGATCGGCCGAACCTGTGGACGCAGCAGGTAAATAAACCAGCCTGGCCCGCCAGGGATTTTCCCTGCACAAGCGGCGGAACAAGTTTGGCAACCACTGATCTATAGGAACAAAGAATGTGGTCCGTACTTGCAGGATCATAGAATCATAGACTATCAGGGTTGGAAGGGACCTCAGGAGGTCATCTAGTCCAACCCTGCTCAAAGCAGGACCAATCCCCAAATAAATCATCCCAGCCAGGGCTTTGTCAAGCCTGACCTTAAAAACTTCTAAGGTAGGAGATTACACCACCTCCCTAAGTAACACATTCCAGTGTTTCACCACCCTCCTAGTGAAAAAGTTTTTCCTAATATCCAATCAAAACCTCCCCCACTGCAACTTGAGACCATTACTCCTTGTTCTGTCATCTGCTACCACTGAGAACAGTCTAGATCCATCCTCTTTGGAACCCCCTTTCAGGTAGTTGAAAGCAGCTATCAAATCCCCCTCTCATTCTTCTCTTCTGTAGACTAAATAATCCCAGTTCCTTCAGCCTCGCCTCATAAGTCATGTGTTCCAGTCCCCTAATCATTTTTGTTGCCCTCTGCTGGAGGTTTTCCAATTTTTCCACATCCTTCTTATAGTGTGGGGCCCAAAACTGGACACAGTACTCCAGATGAGGCCTCACCAATGTCGAATAGAGGGGAACGATCACGTCCCTTGATCTGCTGGCAACGCCCCTACTTATACATCCCAAAATGCCATTGGCCTTCTTGGCAACAAGGGCACACTGCTGACTCATATCCAGCTTCTCGTCCACTGTCACCCCTAGGTCCTTTTCTGCAGAACTGCTGCCTAGCCATTCGGTCCCTAGTCTGTAGCGGTGCATTGGATTCTTCCGTCCTAAGTGCAGGCCTTGGCACTTGTCCTTGTTGAACCTCATCAGATTTCTTTTGGCCCAATCCTCCAATTTGTCTAGGTCCCTCTGTATCCTGTCCCTACCTTCCAGCGTATCTACCTCTCCTCCCAGTTTAGTGTCATCTGCAAGCTTGCTGAGGGTGCAATCCACACTATCCTCCAGATCATTTATGAAGATATTGAACAAAACCGGCCCCAGGACCGACTCTTGGGGCACTCCACTTGATACTGGCTGCCAACTAGACATGGAGCCATTGACCACTACCCATTGAGCCTGACAATCTAGCCACCTTTCTATCCACCTTATAGTCCATTCATCCAGCCCATACTTCTTTAACTTGCTGGCAAGAATACTGTGGGAGACAGTGTCAAAAGCTTTGCTAAAGTCAAGGAACAACATGTCCACTGTTTTCCCCTCATCCACAGAGCCAGTTATCTCGTCATAGAAGGCAATTAAATTAGTCAGGCATGACTTGCCCTTGTTGAATCCATGCTGACTGTTCCTGATCACTTTCCTCTCCTTTAAGTGCTTCAGAATTGATTCCTTGAGGACCTGCTCCATGATTTTTCCAGGGACTGAGGTGAGGCTGACTGGCCTGTAGTTCCCCAGATCCTCCTTGTTCCCTTTTTTAAAGATGTGCACTACATTAGCCTTTTTCCAGTCATCCAGGACTTCCCCTGATCGCCATAAGTTTTTAAAGATAATGGCCAATGGTTCTACAATCACATCCACCAACTCCTTTAGCTTTCTTGGAGGCAGCACATCCAGCCCCATGGACTTGTGCTTGTCCAGCTTTTCTAAATAGGCCCGAACCACTTTTTTCTCCACAGAGGGCTGGTCACCTCCTCCCCATGCTGTGCTGCCCAGTGCAGTAGTCTGGGAGCTGACCTTGTTCGTGAAGACAGAGGCAAAAAAAGCATTGAGTACATTAGCTTTTTCCACATCCTCTGTCACTAGGTTGCCTCCCTCATTCAGTAAGGGGCCCATACTTTCCTTGACTTTCTTCTTGTTGCTAACATACCTGAAGAAACCCTTCTTGTTACTCTTAACATCTCTTGCTAGCTGCAACTCCAGGCGTTATTTGGCCTTCCTGATTTCAGTCCTGCATGCTTGAGCAATATTTATACTCTTCCCTGGTCATTTGCTAATCTTCCACTTCTTGTAAGCTTCTTTTTTGTGTTTAAGATCAGCAAGGATTTCACTGTTAAGCCAAGCTGGTCGCCTGCCATATTTACTATTCTTTCTACACATCGGGATGGTTTGTCCCTGTTACCTCAATAAGGATTCTTTAAAATACAGCCAGCACTCCTGGACTCCTTTCCCCCTCATGTTATTCTCCCAGGGGATCCTGCTCATCAGTTCCCCAAGGTTGTCAAAGTCTGCTTTTCTGAAGTCCAGGGTCTGTATTCTGCTGCTCTCCTTTTTAAATTGTGTCAAGATCCTGAACTTGACCATCTCATGGTCACTGCCTCCCAGGTTCCCATCCACTTTTGCTTCCCCTACTAATTCTTCCCGGTTTGTGAGCAGGTCAAGAAGACCTCTGCCCCTAGTTGGTTCTTCCAGCACTTGCACCAGGAAATTGTCCCCTACAGTTTCCAAAAACTTCCTGGATTGTCTGTGCACTGCTGTATTGCTCTCCCATGAGATATCAGGGTGATTGAAGTCTCCCATGAGAACCGGGGCCTGCGATCTAGTAACTTCTGTTAGTTACAGGAATAAAGCCTCGTCCACCTCATCCCCCTGGTCCGGTGGTCTATAGCAGACTCCCATCATGACATCACCCTTTTTGCTCACACTTCTAAACTTAATCAAGAGACTCAGGTTTTTCTGCACTTTCATACCGGAGCTCTGAGCAGTCATACTGCTCTCTTACATACAATGCAACTCCCCCACCTTTTCTGCCCTGCCTGTCCTTCCTGAACAGTTTATATCCATCCATGACAGTACTCCAGTCACATGAGTTATCCCACCAAGTCTCTGTTATTCCAATCACATCATAATTCCTTGATTGTGCCAGGACTTCCAGTTCTCCCTGCTTGTTTCCCAGGCTTCTTGCATTTATGTATAGGCACTTGAGGTAACTTGCTGTTTGTCCTGCTTTCTTAGTATGAGGCAGGATGAGGATGGGGGACTCTATCCTGAGAAGCAGTGATTCTGAAAAGGACTGGTTTCTTGCAGGCAACGAAGAACTGCGTCTTGAAGATTTTCTCAGGGAGGGTGTTTCATGAATGGTTTCACAGTCTGTATTCGCAAAAAGAAAAGGAGTACTTGTGGCACCTTAGAGGCTAACCAATTTATTTGAGCATAAGCTTTCGTGAGCTACAGCTCAGCTTAGGTGCCACAAGTACTCCTTTTCTTTTTGTTTCATGAATATGCAGTAACATGGAATGAAGTGGGGAAGATGTTTGTGACAGAAGCAGACAAAAGGGCATTCAAGACTGGCATCACAGCCAGCATGGAAGGTTTGAAAAGCCAGAATTCTCCCCTGGTTATTTCCCAATTCTCTATATGCTAGAGTAGCCCCGGAGAGTCAGCATATCAGTTTACTCTTATGAGCAGAAGACAAACTCAAGGAGAGACATGTAATGCCAAGGAAAAAGGTTTTACTTTCCAAAAAATTCTCCAATAATAGCAGACAGTTTCCCTTATGGGAAAAATGTCAATGAATGAGACACTCATGTAGTCTATGGATCACTGGTATTATAGACCTAAGTTCAGCCTATACTATTAATTAACAAGTAATAGAATGATGTAATAGACCATGATGGGTTCTGGAGAACCTATTTTTTTTCTTTATTGCTATGGAACAGTCTCTCTCTCTCCCCCTCTCTCTACTTTCCTTTAACCCCTCATGTTTGCCTCTTCCATGTGCCATTATTGCATATATCCAGCACCTCACAAGCAGCACCTACTCTTTTACAAGACTTAATCTGTCCTTCCGCTTTCTTATCAGCTTCTATTGCAAGTTGAACATTGTGTATATGTTTTTTCTCATTTTATTTTTTAAGTCAAGAATGAAGTGATTTATATTTAGGTGAAATTCCCAAGTTTAATGCATCAGCAGGACATAGCATCACACCAGCATATTATCTTAACTGTAAAACACAACACACTGTCTTGTTCCATTTCAATTTAACCACAAAAACAGATTTACAATGCTAAAAGAAAGTTGAACCTTTGAGTGTTTTGGTGCTACCCATGCATAGAAGCAAGTAATAGCCTTTTCAATACCTTTCATCACTAAAGAATACTGACTGCTCCAGAGAATTAACCCTCCTAATGCATTCAGAAGCTGTACTTGCAAATTCTGGGTCAGAAGGCTATTATATGAAAGAATTCGGGATAGTGCAAGAAAGATAAGAAGAACAAACATTGATATCTCCACATAGGCTTCACACATTAGTAAGCCATATCTTGCTTTTATGGTTGTGAGTTCAGATATATCCCACTTGGGGGTTAAAATTCATTATGAGATTTACTGTGAATTTCCAAACGTGTGTGACACTTAAGTTTGTTCTTTCTGCTGATAAAGAAAGCAGTTACCCTTGAAGTTAAGGCTGAATGGGATTTGAAAGGCTGGTGCTATAGAATGAAGCCTAAATAAAGGGATGGGATAGTAAAACTTGACTGTATGATATTGGAATCTAATACTTACTCAATTCTTTATCTATACCTCTTGGACTGTCACATAAAAGGATGAAACACTTCCTCCTCTTTATGCCCAGCTATACAATAGAAGATGTCCTAGTTTAAAATAGAACAGAGAATAAACCAAGAGAACTGGGAGAGTGATAGTATTACAGTCCATCACCTTTAAGGTAAACATCCTGCCTTTTTATTAATGTAGTTCATGGACATACTAAAACATTTCCAGGTACCTGATCATAGCATTCAAAAAACGCCTACTGTCTTGAAATGCTTCTGTACATAGGTAGACTGCATTCACACATTTAAGATCTGCCTTTCCTCTTCCTAAAGTCTATTCCTGTCACTTTACTTTTCAGTAAACACTATTTTTCCAATAGAGTTTATGTAGAATTACGACTTGGATATGTATTCTTTTTGGGCAGAGGTTGTGGGCAACATTCCTTGAAATGCTATTTCATGTGTACGGATGTAATTAGCAGATTGAAGTCTTGAGGTATAATTTTTGGAGGCTGCAGCTATTCTTCTATGTTGTTTCTATGCATCTAATTCAAAAAAATTTTTTTAGCTAGTATAGAGCCATGAGACAAATCAGTTTATGGTCTTCATTTTCTAATATGACAAAGTGTGTGTGTATACACAACCACACACACACCTCCCTTAAATGCATCCCACACTCTGAAGCTACAGTTGGTTTATGTGCCACCTTGGTATCTTCCATTGGACAGATATGGGGATTCTGCTACCATCCATTTCTTTGGCAAGTCTTTCACCTCCTTTTAATGGATGCCTTCTAGAGCTAGTCAGGAAATTTTTTTACTAACCAGTTTTTTGATAGAAAATGCCAATTTGTCAAAATTTTTCACAGGAGGGTACCAGTTTCAATGAAACTTTCCTTGGGAAATTTCTCTCATGTACAGGATAGACTTCTGGTCAAACCCAGTAAGAGAGAGTCCCACATCAAAATAGCCAATAGACTAATGATTATGGCACTCATTGAAGATGCCACACGCTCAGGTTCAAATCCCTGGTCTGAAACAGACAGGAGTACAATAAAAAGCAGTCTATTGGCTGTTCGGAGGTGGTCTCTCTTTTTTTTTTCTCTACCCTGATGTAGAATGAGGAAAAAGCCTTTCTCCATCCAGTTCTAGTAACTTTTCTCTATCTCCTAGTTATTCCAAAGGAAATGGCATCCCTTCTTTTTCATCACTTCTTGTTCCTCAATTGCCAGAAATAAGTCAAGGTTGAGATCCAAGATAAATGTTGGTGACACACTGCAGGAGAAGGAGGGGCACTTATTTTCTCTTTTACAAGCAAGTGCTGAAAATATTTTGTACTGTCATTAAGACTTTTCTTTTGACCAAACAAGCCAAATACCAGCATTCTAAGAAATGTTAACACTCAGATACATACTCCAATCCACTGAGAACTTGAATGTCAAACAGGGGAATTCAAAGGAATGAGCAATAATGCTTAGCAAGCCTGATATTCATGCTAAAGGTGGAGGACGACTACATACAGAAATAGGAAACCTGGTGGCCTGCACTTTGAGAAGTGCCAGAGAGAAAGAGGAGGAACAATTATGTTGATGTAAGCATGTACTCTTCCCTTTGTTTTTTCTCAACACATCACCGAGTCACAGTGGAGCATGGAATCTTGCATTGCCACCATTCATGAGATACCTGTTATTTAGCTGGATAGAAAACTGTCAATTTGGCACATTTCATGAGTGCTAAATTAACTTTTAAACCCCTGCCCTGGACCCCTAGGCTTATGAAGAGCCTTATTCTGTCTTCTAAGAAAATTATATGAGATTCTTCAGAAGTAACCCCATTCATCAGACTTGGTCGGTCTACTTGCCACATGGCCTGACTGTGCAAGTTTTGTGGGAGGGATAAATAAGTTTGATATCCCTGTTGGTAGGCCAGTGTGTTCATAAGGCATCCATTTAACCTGAGAAAGGTAATTAGTGGACTTGTGTGCTAAAGGTTGAAGATCTCTGTCTGTGGTGCTAAAGACTCCCTCGTTCCTGGAATAAAATGAACATACATTTACAATTAATGAGCTGTGGCAACCCTTGCAGTTTCCAGAAAAGTCCACTGGGTGAAACTTCACTCCATGACAAGACTCCAAAATATCCAGGGATGAATCAGGCCCTGGGTATTCTGTTAATCCAGATTTATTTTAAACATTACTCAAGCCAATGATCTGATTATCCAAGTTTTATAGAATTTAGGTTTAGGATTTCTAGGTATGATGCATTCAAATGTTGGCTTTACCCTTTAAAACCCAAAACAGTCTGAGGCCTACTTATCCAAGAGATGAAATCTCTCCTCTGATCAGACTGCCATGCTTGCATTCAGAGGAGATTTACAAGCTGGAGCTTTCTAGCTATGAAAGGGAGGAAGCTAGATAGGGCATGCCCCTTCAAAACCCCCTCGACTCAGGAGTTCACTCTTCCCTCCTCATGGTGTATTGGGGGTTAGTTATTGGGAGATTAGTTATTTATCTTGATGGAATGCAGTCTTATTTGATATATGGAGTAACAATTAAAACTAAGTCTCAAATTGTTATCAGAGTGCCCAGAGTACAAAATTGATGCCCATTAGTTGGAACAACACCTTTTTAATCATACAATCATAGAAATGTAGGGCTGAAGGGGATCTCAAGAAGCCATCTAGTCCAGTACCTCATGCTGAGGCAGGAGTAAGTATAAATCAAAAGAACAAAGACATGATAAAGAGAATACTGAGCCAATGCAACTGTAGATACATATTGCAATTCATAGTTACTATTGTGGTGGAGATAGATGGATGGATGGATGGATGGATGGATACTTTAGGCTTTCTTCTACAAGATCTCATGTAGCATGGTGAGGTCTCTGGATGGGCGAATTGGCCCTGCACTGGTACAGCAGGGGTTAATCCTTCCCTCCTAGCAGAGGAGGCCACACCCTGAGGCTCTGCCAGGCATGCTCTACCTGGAAGTCAGGTATAAAAGCCTGAAGAGCTGCTCAGTTGGGGTGGACCACTGGAGGGGATGGAGACTTGCTGCTCTCTCCAGCAGAAGAGAGGCTTGCACCCTGAGATGCAGAGGCCAGACACTCCCAGCTGCACTGCAGTGGGGAAGCCAAGGATGCCGTGGACCTGGCTGAATCCTGAGAATACGGTAGAAAGTGACCTAGGGAGCTCTTAAAGGGGAACGGTGCTGAGACCATTCAGGCTGCCGGACCACTGGTGAGGAGAACTTGCCACTAACATGGCCCTGGGTTGGGACCCGGTGGAGTGGGTGAGCCTAGGCCACCCTTCTTTGAGAGGAGCTGGCCCCACACAGTTATATGTACTCTGGCTGCTAGGCTGCATTACCCCACTAGGGGAGAGGAATTAGGTGGACTCTGGCCATTGGGCTGCACTGCCCTAGGGGTGCATTGTATGGACCCTGGATGCTAGGCCACGCTACCCCACTAGTGGAGGGGAATTAGGTAGACTCAGACCATTGGGCCACCCGGTACAGACTACAGAAGGGCTCAGATCATGGACTTGAGTGTAGACAGGCTGTGCTGCCTCCACCCCCGTGACCTAAGGAGCTGACGAGGTACGAGCACTGCCAAAGAGAGATACAACTGCTAAGCCATCCATACATGCTCAACAGTTGCACAAGCAGCAACCAAGAAGCGGTGGTGGCACGCTCTTCACATGGGTCAGAGTTCAGGCACGTGAATGGAGACTGGCCATCCTTGGTATAATGCTGCTGAGCAGGTGTGTACAACTCACTGAAATGAGCAGCCATAGCTGAGAATAGAAGTGCAACAGTGCTGGATTGTTCTGTCACTGATCTCCCAGAATGGTGTGTTGCGCCACACAAACCTGACCTTCCTCTTTACCACAAAGGTATCTCCGATAGCACAGTACGGACATCTTCATGCTATTTTTGCAGCTTTCCAAACCCCAGATGCTGTCTGTTACCAATTTGGATAGCGTCTTCAGTGTGCCTTGACATGTAGCGTCTAATCCACAAATGTGTTCTCATTTAAACCTAAACAGTCTCAATGAATTATCTGATCTGACACACATACCATGACATGCGTCACCAAACTTTGTGCTTAAAGGTAACACATTTTAAATAGGAAAGGATCTCATTTGCACTTGAGGCGGAGGAGTAGAAGTCTGAATAAAGAAAATTAAATCACAGAGAACAATACACAGCAAATCACAAATAGAACAATAATAAAGACAGATCAATGGATCATTTCTTTGTTCTGAAATACCACTTCATGACCTTTTCCATACATTAGCTACTCCTCCATTTCTTATATAAACTTTTCATTAAATATTTTGTTTTCCTCTTTAACCCATTAGTAGCTCCTGATTTGCCCCCCTTAGATTTGCATGGCTTTCTATTGTACAGTACATTTTAGGTATTTATAAACAGCAGCAGATGAGCAAGGCTTACAACAAGAGGGAAAGAGGATCAAATTAGTTCAACAACAGGTTAGTACTTTCTAGCCTATTTTATTTACCGAGGATTGAGCTGTTTGTCATTTTCTGCTGTGCTATAGACCATGCAAACTAAGGCTTTAAAGTTCAAATGCACAAATTTGGCCACAGCTGCAAATTACAAATCGACTAGTCTTAGCAATGAAATGTTAATTGGTGTCTGATCAACTCACTTCACAGTACAAGAACCTACAACACTTAATCCTTGCCAAATTAGAAAGTTTTAGCAGATGTGTATATCAAAAGAATGATTATATAGGGCCATGTTCATACCTAACATGAAATCAGAGAGTTAACAGTTTTGCTTGCAATTGGGGAAAGTGTAAAACTACATCTCTGAAGCTGGTATATAGCCCCCTTTTAGGCATGGGCCCTACAGTAATCTATGAGAAAAAGAAATCGATAGTTTCACATTCCTTTTATGGAGATGAGGGAGAGAGAGCAATAATGGGAAAGGATATATGTGTCTTGTCAGCTCTTCTGAAAGCTTGACCTAAGTTTCAGAATCTAGTTCTTACTGGAGCAGACCAGCATAACAGACTAAAAATTCTGCAGCAGTTTCAGATTATTTTTAAAAAAATTGAAGTATTTTATTCAAGCTGAAAATGAGCCCAAATCAGCACAGAATTCCTACTGTTATTTATTTTAGTAATAAACTGACTTTTATGCTGCCCCTAGACTTCTAACTTTCATTAAGGTGCCAAATTTTGTACTGCAAACATATAACCATAACACATTTTAGGTACCTTGTGGTTTTGCCCCTTGGATAGGGCAGAGTTGGGACGGTTGGCATTAGAAGAGGTGTAAAGGGCAATTTAGGTTTATGAGAAAAGCACCTTAGCTGATTGTTTTATCAAAGGCATCCAGCTATTAAATAGTTAGTGTTGACACATAACTTTGAAATTTATTGATGTTGCTAACAGGAGATAAATGAGGCAGACCACACCACTCAGAGCTGTTGTTTCTGGCCCTCAGCAGATATCACTGCATTCATTTCTAATTTAGAAGATCTTCATAACCACAAGGACTAGAAACTTTTTTTAAAAATAGCTTAAATTCTGGAGCACAATTCAGTGGTAAAGGAAGGATTCACAGCAAATCACTTAGCCAGAGAATATACAGAGCCCTGATCATAACTACCAGTGACTGGGCTGAGTACTTACCCTGAGTCAGAGCGCACAGTCCCTGAGCCGGATGCAGTTGCTGCCTCCCTTTCTGGAACTTAGCAACCCAAAAAATAATAAAGCAATATAAACCATTGTCTAAATGTCCCTGAGCAGGTTTGTCCTGAGGGCTTTCTTCCAAACACTCACTCCCCATCCCAGCAAAACCATGCTTAACTCCACCTGGGCTATATAAGATGCTAACAAGCAGGGCCTTGTTAGCAGTGGGTCAGCAGAAATTCAGCCAGTTTGATAAAGGTTTCTAAGCCACCCCACTAATGGGGAAGGGGTGAGATAGCTCAGTGGTTTGAGCATTGGTCTGCTAAACCCAGGGTTGTGAGTTCAATCCTTGAGGGGGTCATTTAGGGATCTGGGGCAAAAATTGGGGATTGGTCCTGCTTTGAGCAGGGGGTTGGACTTAATGACCTCTTGAGGTCCCTTCCAATTTTGATATTCGATGCACACTTATTCCCTCCTGCTAGGCTGGGGGAGGGGCCTTTAGCACTTCCCAGGTTTTCCAATACCACCCCTACTAATGGCTTAGTAGAAGAGCTCTGCTATCCTATTACACTATCTCAAATAGAGGTGCCTGACAAACTCTATCAATGTGAGAGTAAAGAGGAAAAAATGACTTGTCATTTGCTGCAATTCTGCAAGTGTGTTTTTTTTAATTCTTCAGTAACTTGTTTTATAGGGAACTACTGAACCCCTTGAAGTTACTGAGAAAACAAATCATTGTTAGAAATAGTAAAGCTATTGTCTGTATGTATTTTTTTTTTGTCTAATTATGGTTGTATGTAGACCTGAGTGAACTGGATTGTTTAAAACAAGAACTTCCTTGAACCCAGGCCCATCCCTCCAATTACAAAGAATTTTTGGAAGGTTTGAAGATGTTACAGAGGTGTCAGGGACTAGACAAGCTAGGACCAGCACCTGGCCTGCTCCCTGAGTATCTTTGCTGCTAGGCAACCAGTGAGCCCAGCTGCTCTGCCTTGGAACTGACAGAATGGCCACAGTGCCTGATTAGGTGCTTGTTTAGCAGCCCTGCTTATAAGCGTGGCCCCACAGCAGACCAGTGGCTGCTCAACATATACCATACCTGTAGCTACACATGTCCCTGCTGCTCCAGACTTCTGGCTTCAGTTTCCGGCTCTGCTGCTTGCTTACAGCCATGGCTGACCTTCTTGTTCTGTCATTCAGCTTCTTTCTATCTCTCCATTACTACTCCCTGGCTCCACCTCTGGTTTACCACCTGGCTCTAGCATTTGCCTTCTGTCCCTATGCTACTGATACTTGGCTCATTTCCTGGACTCTGCCCATGTGGACTAAGTTCTAACTGGTAGGCTGAACTCTTGCTTCTGCTGTTAAGCCTAACTGCCCATGGCCCTGTCAGCTGCAGTTTGAGTGGGCCCTTAGCCTTTGTATGGGGCTCATCTTGCCAGCATGGACTCCACTCAGGCCAGTTTTTCCCTTGTGGAGCTGGTGGGTGCCATACAGAACTTGCAGGGTGTCCACCCTGCAGGTGCAGAATACGGCCCTACAAGCCCAGGAGACTTTGCCAACAGCCCAGCTCTTGCCCCCGCCTGAGCCAAAGGTCCTACTCCCAGACATGTTTAGTGGTGAGCATGGTCAATTCCAAGGTTTCCTAAACCAATGCCAGCTTCTCTGCTTGCTATACCCCCAATTGTTCCCCAGAGACCAGTCCCAAGGAGAGCTAATCATTAGTTTGCTCACTGGGGTTCCTGAAACAGTCTAGCCCCTCCTTGGGCTAGCTAGACCCATTCACTCATGCCATATCAGTTATCGCGGTGAGGGGGAAAGGAAGTTCACCAACAACTGCTGAAGCCATGCTGCAAATGCTACAGCAAGGGTGTCGAATTCTGTTGCCTCTCCAGCGACAGAGTGGAATGAGGCTGCACGGCATCACCAGTTTTGGATTGGCCGAACAATGATGTAAATGACGAACTGGCACGGGTCAAACTGCTGTCCCATATCAATGACCTGATTGATCTATGCAATAGAACTGACCACTGCCTTACTGAGCAGTGCTACAAATATAGCCCAGCTCCTCAACCCCTGACAATGCCCTGGCTTCCGACTTCTCAACCATGTACCTCTTTCCAGAACCCATGCATATTGACCAGGGCCACCCACACCTGTCAGAGGCTGATAAGAACCAATGCTGAACTTTGGGCCTCTGTCTGTATTGGCTTTAAGATGCCCTGAAAAGTTCACACCAGCTTCAGGATCATGAAATGCTAAGCCCAACCCCAATAAGTGGGTGTGAGCTGGGCAGATTCCTTTCCAACTCCAGAAACCATTGATTTTTCACGTGCCTCTGTTGGGATGGAAGCAACTGTGAATCCATCCATCCTTGATGCACTTCTGACTGCAATTGCAGTTCCTACACTTGATGAGCATAGCATAGAATCATAGAAGATTGGGAAGAGACCTCAGGAGGTCATTTAGTCCAATCCCCTGCTCAAAGCAGGACCAACACCAACTAAAATATCCCAGCCAGGGGTTTGTCAATCCGGGCCTTAAAAATCTCTAAGGATGGAGATTCCACCACCACCTTAGGTAACCCATTCCAGTGCTTCACCACTCTCCTAGTGAAATAGTTTTTCCCAATATCCAACCTAGACCTCCCCCACTGCAACTTGAGACCATTGCTCCTTGTTCTGTCATCTGCCACCACTGAACAGCTGAGCTCCATCCTCTTTGGACCCCCCACCCCTCAGGTAGTTGAAGGCTGCTATTAAATCCCCCCACTACTCATCTCTACTGCAGACTCAACAAGCCCAGTTCCCTCAGCTTCTCCTCGTAAGTCATGTGCTCCAGGCCCCTCATCATTTTCATTGCCCTCCGCTGGACTCTCTCCAATTTGTCCATATCCTTTCTGTAGTGGGGGGGGATCAAAACTGGACACAGTACTCCAGATGTGGCCTCACCAGTGCCGAATAGAGAAGAAGCACTTCCCTTGATCTACTGGCAGTGCTCCTATGAATGAAGCCCAATATGCCGTTAGCCTTCTTAGCAACAAGGGCACACTGCTGACTCATCCAGCTTCTCATCCATTGTAATCTCCAGGACCTTTTCTGCAGAACTGCTGCTTAGCCAGTCGGTCCCCAGCCTGTAAGAGTGCATTATCCTTAGCCCTTCATGTTGATGGATTTCATCATGGAGTTACCATCCTCTCAGGGGTACACCACAATTCTAGAGGAAGTCAATCACCTGATAGCCCATTTTATACTGTGTCATGGTCTTCATACCACCTAGGAAACAGCCAGTCTATTCAAAGACAATGTTTTTCACCTTCATGGATTGTCCACAAGCATAGTATCTGACCAGTTCATTGCTCACTTTTGGTGGGAAATCCTGCCCTTCCTGAGCATTGAATCTTGCACCTCAGTTGCTTAGTATCTAGTACCAACAATTAGGCAGAGAGAGTCAATCAGGTCCTGGATCATTACCTATACTGCTTCCCAAATTACCACCAGGATGACTGGCTGGCACTCATTCCCCATGCAGAATCTGGCTACTACTCCCCTCCACCTCCCCTTCTTTTGGTTAGGCTTAACAAGCCAAGTTCTTTGAGTCTCCTCTCATAAGGTAGATTTTTCCATTCCTCTGATCATCCTAGTAGCCCTTCTCTTCACCTGTTTCAGTTTGAATTCATTTTCTTAAACATGAAAGACCAGAATTGCAGACAGTATTCCAGATGAGGGCTCACGAGTGCCTTGTATAATTGCACTAACACTGCCCTATCTCTACTGGAAATACCTTGCCTGATGCATTCTATGACACTATTAGCCTTTTTCATGGCTGCATCACACTGATGTCTCATAGTCATCCTGTGATCAACCAATGCACCCAGGTCACCTCCTCCTGTTGCTTCCCACTGATAAGTCCCTAGCTTATAGCAAAAATTCTTGTTGTTAGTCCCTAAATGTATGACTTTTCACGATTAAATTTCATCCTATTTCTATTACTTCGCTTTACAAGGTCATCCAGATCTTGTATGATAGTTCAGTCTTTCTCCGTATTGGTTATCCCTCCCAACTTTGTGTCATCCACAAATTGTATTAGTGCACCACTCACTTTTTGTGCCACGATCAGTAATAAAAATGTTTAATGAAATTGATCCCAAGACCAATCCCTGAAGAACTCCACCTGTAACGTCCCTCCAGGCTGACAGTCACCTTTCAGTATGACCCGCTGTAGTCTCCCCTTTAACCAGTTAGTTATCCACCTTTCAATTCCCATCTTCTCCAATTTAACTAATAATTTCCCATGTGAAACTGTATCAAATGCCTTACTGAAATCCAGGTAGACTAAATTTACTGCATTTCCTTTGTCTAAAAAAATCAGTTTATTTTCTCAAAGAAAGATCAGCTTGGTCTGGCACAATCTACCTTTTGTAAAATCATGTTGTATTTTATCCCAGTTACCATTCACCTCTGTCCTTAACTACTTTCACTTTCAAAATTTGTTCCAAGACCTCAGTACAATTGAGGTCAAAATAATGTTTCACTGTCTGCCCAAAACCTGTGATCTACCCATCCATCTGCAAAGCTAGACCACATATATTTGGGAACAACTTAACCTGGTAGCCTTTCTGTTGCATCTGCCAAAATCTCTCAAGGTCCACACCATGTTCCATGTCTTCCCTCCTGAAACCTTTAGAGAATCTTTGCACATTGCAGTACTCCTTACTGACAATAATTGTGCGTGATCAAGTAATATGTGGTCCAGCAGATTCTGGAATCCCACCTGCTCCAGTATCTGACTGAGCAGGAGCGATATGGCCAACAGGAGTGTTCACGGAAACCCATGGAACATATCCACCCGTGTGTCTTCCACCAAGTCTATCTTGTGAAATCCAGTCCAAAGTCTCCTGGGAGGTGACCCTGAAAGAAGGTGGGGTGCTCTCAGGGACCCGACCAACTGCTGGCCTGCTCCCTGACTAAGTGCACTGCTAGGCAACCCATGAGCCCCAGCTGCACTGCCTCAGAACTCAGAGTGGCCACAGACCCTGACTGGCTACTGCCTTAGCTACCCTGCTTATAAGTCTGGTCCCCAAAGCAGATCAGTGGCTGCTCAGTATGTAGCCTCACAACTATACTTGCTCTTGTTCCAGTCCCAGCTTCAGACTTCCATCTTTGGTCCCTGCTCTGCCTCTGAGTTACAACTCTGGTTGACCCTCCAATTCTGGCATTTCGCTTCTATCTCCCCAGCACTGATCCATGGTTCTACCTCTGGCTTATGACCCCAGTTTACCCCTCACCCTAGCATATGGGTTCTCTTCCACCGGTATTGACCCTTGGCTCATCTCCTGGACTTTACCCACTCTGGATCCAGCTCTAACCAGTAGGCTGAACTCTTGTTTCCATCAATAGGCCTGACCACCCATGGCCTGGTCAGCTCCAGTAGGTAAAATAATTTGCTGTAGTGATGGGCCCTATCAGGGCAGCCTGATGAGTGAGCCCCATAGCACTAATTTAGTGGGTAGATCTCATCCCACAGTGAGGGCCCTATCATTGTCAGGGAGAAGCCAGGCATTCTGCCTCCTCTCCATAGGCATAATCTACTACCCACTGAAATCAGTGGGAGTTTATTATTGATTTCATAGAGTACTGATCTGGCCCTGCCTACTCATGTCTCTCCCATCCCACACTTGTGCAGTAAAACACAGTGGTCAATTGGCTGCTTTGACAGCTTTCAGATAAAAAAGGTATTATCTTTGGCTCTTCACACAACAAAATAAGTATGAAGATATCTCAGGGGCACAGCTGGGCCCTAGATTTACTAAATGCACACAAATGGGTGGGCCCAGCTACATACATATTGCTTCTCAGAATGGTTTTAGGTAGATTCTACAATACAGAACACAATGAGTGCTACTACTGGGCTCGCAAATCATTTAATGGGATAATATTCAGTAGGCACTGCAAGGGTTACCCTAAACTTGTATTTGTATGGCCCATGTTATGCAATAATTAGACAATAGTGAAACTTTAATATACTTATTTTGACTACATAACAACTCATTAAGATTCTTTTCCACCTCAGTGGAAGAACGGTGACACTTGCACTGAAACTATCAGATACTCCAGACTCATCATTTCAATTGGAATGTGGATTTCATGACTGCAGAAGGTCAAGTCAAATACTGTGTCTGATTTTTAAAAGGGTTGGATAATTTTATGACCATTAATAACATTTGTGTTCTGCAAGCTAAGACAATGTAATCAAATGTCGTGCTTCAGAGTGCAGGCTTATTGCCACATAGGTCAGGAAGGAATTTTCTCCCATGTACATCATTGCATAAAAAACGAAAAATAAACTCCTAAATATAGTTCATGAACTGTAATATTTAATGCAAGAAAACTTGTGGCTTTGTTTTAAAGTGTCCTCAATAGTTTAGGACTAAATAAAACACGACAGATATACAGGACTATATTGAGCCCAGCATCAAGCATTGCATAGTTCTCAATGAAATGTGCTTATACCAAATTTTCGATTGCTTATTAAGCGCCAAAGATTAAATTCCAAACCCACTGGCACTCCATAGCCTGTGTCTCATTTGAAACAAACTCATGGAACATTTCCCCACAAGAGATGAATTTGAGGGGAGTGTAAGTATGAGGGAGAATATTTCCAACAAGAAAAGAGGAAAGGAATGAAAGGAAAAATATAAAATGGACAATGGCTAACATAAAATAGAGGGAAGGACAATTATTACATTGAAAAATGAAAATAAACACATAGAAAATTATTGGACCTGAGCATGGGCCTGCTATCACCTTGACCGTTCTGCTTATATGTTGTCCTCTATCTGTTTTTCTCCTTTTGGGTCCTGATCCCACAACGGGTCTTCCATGTTCAACATATTGCATAGAGCCTTAGATTACAAACTCTGGAGAAAAAGGATCTTGTGGATGTCTGTGTTTATATAAAGAGGCCATGATTCCTGATTGGTGCCTCTGAACACGACTGTACCACCACCAACAATAATAATAAATAATAATAATAATTAATAATAAATAAGTTTTTTTCTTAGAACTCCCATACTTTAACACTGTCCCTCAAGCCCATTTCATTCCCCTCCCCTTCCCCAAGCGTACCCACACATAAATCTGTAGACTTGGAGAAAATCAAAACTGCTTCTACAGTGTCTTATCTGTTCAGAAAGTCTATTAATATCCATTACAAACAAACTTCAGTCTTAAAAATCAGTAGCTGAGCTACCCAAGAAGAGAAAGAGACTGTTTGTGTTTTATAAAAACAAAGAGAATAAGAGGTGCACTTCACAGATGAGGCTAAAACCAGTTAATGTCCACTAGTTTGCTTAATCTGCCAACCAGTAGCTGAAGGACTTTATGAAGCAAGGGTAGAAGAGGACACTAAGGAAGATGTTTTCGATTAGAAAGGAAGGAAGAGTTATGCCGATCTCTGTGAGAGCTCAGTAACTGACAATGACTTACAGCCCGATAGGTTGTCTATCCTAAAATATAGTATGCAGATAAATGTTTGTTTACCTTTTAGGTCTAGCCCACAAGACCCTGAAGGTCACTAAGACAATGGAAAATAAACCTAATTAATCTTGATATGATGGGCACACTTTTTTTAAAAACAAAACAAAACAAAAAACCCTGAAGTTTAGTACCTTTGTGTCTAGCTGTTTTGCTTTTCAATAGGCTTCAGAAATTCTGTAGGCTTAGGGAAAACACATTTGCCTTTAAAACAGCAGCTAATTAATGGATTACTTTGTTGTACTAAAAGTCTTTTAGCATGTTTGTTTTTAAAGGGCTTTGCTGTATTTAGAGAATGGGTCTGTTTTGGTTTCATATAGATAGAATTCTATTTGTTGAATAGATCTATTCTTCATCAGCTTCACTTTTTTCAGTTTATAGAAATGCTATAAAGGGGGCCTATTCACATATTCCTAAGATCTCCTAAACATAACTTAAAATACAAGAGCAGCAATTTTAGATAACCCACCATAAATCCCCTTCTCTGTCATGCTATTCCCCTCCACACCCTAAAACACATTTCTCACCTGCCTCTGAAAGAAGGCTAACAAAGTTTAACTATAGATTAGGATAGTCTTAGGACGTAGGACCTGTTCCATGACATTTACATTTACAGATGTAGGGCATTCTCTATATAAATATACCACGTCTGAACACACAAGAGAAAACGTGCCACCAGCCAGCTTTGTTGCTGAAGATAAAAAGTGAAAGCCAAAAAAGCATATGAAAAAAAGAGGCTGGGGGGCGGGGGAGGGGAGAGAAATAGTAGAAGCTATAGCACCTGCTTACATTCAACATTGTAATTAGATGGGTTGGATTACACATTATTAATTTTCATATAAAAATGTATGAAACATCTTACTCTATCAAACTCGAGACCAGCATCTCCATTTTCTCTGCGGTCAAGAGAGTGGCAAAGATGCATCATCAATATTTATAGCATCAAGTCTTTAATACGTAAAAGACCATTCCTTATTCTCTTATATTTTCTTTTAAATAGAAGATGAAGTTTCCTGAATCTTAGCATTTGGTTGCCTTTAATGTCGTCCTTTCAGAGGTTAAATCAAAATTATCTGTGAAAAGTTGCATTTTTGAAAGCAGCAGTGGAGTTAAAAATATATATAATGGAATGTATTGACTGTAAAATGTTCCTGGCTATTAGGCTGAGAAGAATCGAAAACACTGTGTGTGTGTGTGTGTGTGTGTGTGTGTGTGTGTGTGTGTGTGTTGTCAGTTAGTTGTGGCACTGGAAGATCAGCCAGCAGAATTAGAGAGACAGGTAGATTCTTAGGAAGATCAATGAATAGGACAGGTTAATAGATGACACACAGTTAGTGTCAAGCACAAAGGAAGCAGTGACACCAGGAAAGGAGAACAAGCTGTGTATGAGTTGCAAAATGAGTCCTTTGGAGACACAGTGGAAAAGAAATAAAGTGACATAAGGGGCAATGACCAGATAAGAAAAGGTGTATGTATACTAAAGAGATGTGTGAAGTAACAATCTCCAAGAGATTTCAGGCATTGAATGTCACTGAGGGTGAGTTAGAGGATGGGACTGTATAATTTAAGGAAAGAGAGAGTGAGGGCGCTGCAGAACATAATAATAATAATAATAATAAATAATAGAGAAGTATTGGTAATCGAGGTCTCAGTGGTGCACTAGATAGTCTTTTCTCTCAGATGAGCTGAGATTAAAGGAAGAAATAAGTCTACAAAAGCTAAATATATTACTAAAAGGGTGTATAGTAGTTAGGCTAGGAAACTGAGAGGCACCTGTTATATCTGTTGTGTAGTTATATAAGAAAGGCAACAGAATACATGAAGAGCGGGTCAGAAAATGAAAACTAAGGTGGTGATGTAAGGCTTTATTTGATGTTATAGGACCAAAGATTAGTAGAAGGATTTCAATTCAGTTTAGAATATTGAGAATGACTGGTTCACACATAGGGTTTGAGATTTGATTTAATCAGAATGTGTGTCTGTGTGTGTGTGTGTGTTTGTGTGTGTGTATAAAGGTCACTGAAGTCACAGAAATCTCCCATTAGCTTCAATGGACTTTGGATCCAACCCTTCAACTGGTGGTAAGAAGCAGCCTCAATTCCAAATATATACCCTTTTTCCCTGCTATAATCTCGATGGAGGAAAGGCAAAGGGCAAAAATCAAACACACAAATGTTTCTGTGGAAACAATGAGTGAGATTCTGGTTATGTCTACACTGCACACCTCTTGTGACAGTTTGTAGGGTACACGTAGTTACACACTGCAGTGAAAAGTAGGTTACGCCTACACTATGGCATGAAAGGCTCTGGCAGCAGGGAGGTAGCAGGGAGCTCCCAGAGCCTTCCCCACTGCCAGAGTCTTTAACTGCAGTGGGTGTGATGTGGTCCCTGGTGGGGCAACCTAGCACTGGGGTACTGCCGAGCCCTCTGTCCCTCTAACCTGGGCTCCCTCTCAAACTGGGTTGCTGTGACAAACTGTAATCCTATGGCAGGTATTGTACTTACAGAGACATCCACAGGCAGAGACACACCCAGCTGAGTTACATGAATGCTTCTCTCAGCTACTCATGAACTAACAACAGAGAGACTCCAGCCAACTTTCTCCAGCTCCCCAGCCTTGCACCACAGAGCTATATCATCCTGCCCAGGTCAAAAGCCTGACCAGTGTAAGTTTATAACCCAGTCTGCCCCTCCCTTAATGTGGAGAAGACATGCACCAGCTTTGGTACCTGAGCTCAGGTTTCCCAAGCACTTTAAGCAAAACACACTATTTTAGATAAAATACAAAACAGGTTTACTAACTACAGAAAGATTGTAAGTGGTAGGCATAAAAGGATAGAGATGGTTATCAAAGAAAATAAAAATAAGCTCACAATCTAAATCTTAAACCTTATTACACTAGGCAGTATTTAGATCAAGCAATTTTATCACTCCCCACTGGATATTACAATCCTTAATACACAGACTGAAGGGTCTCAATGCATGGATGAGACAATGGTGTAGGGAGGAGGGGGTTAGATTTTTTTTTTTAAGGAATTGGGAAACTTTTGGGAAAGGGGGAGCCTATACAGGAAGGATGGGCTCCACCTAAACCAAAATGGAACCAGATTGCTGGCAGTTAAAATTTAAAAAAGAGTAGTTTTTAAACTAAGGCTGGGGGAAAGCCCCCAGGTACAGAGGAGCACGTGGTTCGGACAGCGACATCCCTTAGGGGAGGATCTATTAATGGAGATTCTCTATGTCCGAGTAAGGAGGAGAGGATGGAAGATGATAAAATACAGGTAGGATCTGATGAGAAACAGTCAAATGAAAAAAGTTCCATTCAATTACATCATGTAATAGCAGATGGCTAAAAAGTGAAAAGTTTTTAAAATGCTTATATACAAGTGACAGAAATCTCAATTTGTATTAAATGAGGATATTGATAGAATAGGCATCACAGAAACTTGCTGGAATGAGGATAATTGATGGGGCACAGTAATACTAGGGTACAAAATATATTTGAAGGACAGAACAGGTTGTGCTGGTGGGGGAGTGGCACTATATATGAAAAAGCCTAGAATGAAATGAAGTAAAAATCTTAAATGAACTAAAACTGTACCATAGAATCTCTGGATAGTAATTCCATGCTCTAATAATATGAATATAGCAGTAGGGATATATTATTGACCACCTGACCAGGATGGTGATAGCAACTGTGAAATGCTCAGGGAGATTAGAGAGGCTATTAAAATAAAAAACTCCATAATAATAATAATGGGGGATTTCAACTATCCCCATATTGGCTGGGTACATGTCACCTCAGGACAGGATGCAGAAAGAAAGTTTCTTGACCCCTTAAATGACTGCTTCTTGGAGCAGATAGTCCTGGAACCCATCAATTCTTGATTTAGTCCTAAGAAGAGCACAGCATCTGGTCCAAGCAGTGAATATAGCTGGACCACTTGGTAATAGTGACCATAATATAATAAAATATAAAATCCCTGTGGTGGGGAAAACACCACAGCCACCAAACATTGTAGCATTTAATTTAAGAAAAGGGAACTACACACAAATGAGGAGGTTAGTTAAATAGAAATTAAAAGGTACAGAGCAAAAAGTGAAATCCCTACAAGCTGCATGGAAACTTTTTAAAGACAACACAATAGAGGCTCAACTTAAATGTATACCCCAAATTAAAAACATAGTAAGAGAACGAAAAAAGTGCCACCGTGGCTAAACAACAAAGTAAAAGTAAAAGAGGCAAAAAAGGATCCTTTAAAAAGTGGAAGTTAAATCCTAGTGAGGAAAATAGAAGGGAGCATAAACTCTGGCAAATGAAATGTAAAAATATAATTAGGAAGGCCAAAAAAGAATCTGAATAACAGCTAGCCAAAGGCTCAAAAAGTAATAGCAAAAATATGTCAAAGTACATCAGAAGCAGGAAGCCACCTAAACAACCAGTGGGGCCACTGGACGATTGAGATGCTAAAGGAGCACTCCTCAAGGAAGTTAAGGTCACTGCGGAGAAACTAAATGAATTATTTGCATCAGTCTTCACAGCTGAAGATGTGAGGGAGATTTCCAAACCTGAGCCGTTCTTTCTTTAGGTAACAAATCTGAGGAACTGTCCCAGATTGAGGTGTCATTAGAGGAGGTTTTAGAACAATTTGATAAGCCAAACAGTAATAAGTCACCAGGATCAGATGGTGTTCACCCAAGAGTTCTGAAGGAACTCAAATGTGAAATTGCAGAACTAAAAACTCTAGTCTGTAACCTATCATTTAAAGCAGCTTCTGTACCAAATGACTGGAGGATAGCTAATGTGATGCCAATTTTTAAAAAGGGCTCCAGAGGTGACCCCGTCTTCAGTATCAGGCAAACTGGTTGAAACTATACTAAAGAACAAAATTGTCAGACACATAGATTAACATAATTTGTTGGGGGAAGAATCAACATGGTTTTTGTAAAGGGAAATCTACTAGAATTCTTTGAGGGGGTCAACAAGCATGTGGACAAGGGGAATCCTGTGGATACAGTGTACTTAGATTTTTCAGAAAGCTTTGACAAGGTCCCTCACCAAAGGCTCTTAAGCAAAGAAAGCTGTCATGGGATAACAGGGAAGGTCCTCTCAATGATTGGTAACTGCTTAAAAGATAGGAAACAAAGGATAAGAATAAATGGTCAGTTTTCAGAATAGGGAGAGGTAAATAGTGGTGTCCCCCACAGGTACGTACTGGGCCCAGTCCCATTCAACATAATCATAAATGATCTGGAAAAAGGGGTAAACAGTGAGATGGCAAAATTTGCAGATGATACAAAATTACTCAAGATAGTTAAGTCCCAGGCAGACTGCAAAGAGCTACAAAAGGATCTCTCAAAACTGGGTGACTGGGCAACAAAATGGCAGATGAAATTCAATGTTGATAAATACAAAGTAATGCACATTGGAAAACATAATCCCAACTATACGTACAAAATGATGGTGTCTAAATTAGCTGTTACCACTCAAGAAAAAAGAAAAGGAGGACTTGTGGCACCTTAGAGACTAACAAATTTATTTGAGCATAAGCTTTCATGAGCTACAGCTCACTTCATCGGATGCATTCAGTGGAAAATACAGTGGGGAGATTTATATACACAGAGAACATGAAACAATGGGTGAGCTATTACCAACAGGAGAGCGGGGGGGGGAGGGGGAATCCTTTTGTAGTAATAATCAAGGTGCGTCATTTCCAGCAGTTGACAAGAATGTGTGAGGAACAGCGGAGGGGGGCGGGGGGGATAAACATGGGGAAATAGTTTTACTTTGTGTAATGACCCATCCACTCCCAGTCTTTATTCAAGTCTAAGTTAATTGTATCTAGTTTGCAAATTAATTCCAATTCAGCAGCCTCTCATTGGAGTCTGTTTTTGAAGTTTTTTTGTTGAAGAATTGCCACATTTAGATCTGTAATCGAGTGACCAAAGAGACTGAAGTCTTCTCCGACTGGTTTTTGAATGTTATAATTCTTGACGTCTGATTTGTGTCCATTTATTCTTTTACGTAGAGTCATCGTGGCTAGTTCTCTATAAACATCCACTCAACATGCGGTAGCAGTCAAAAAAGCAAACAACGTTGGGAATCATTAAGAAAGGGATAGAGAATGAAACAGAAAATATCACATTGCCTTTATATAAATCCATGGTACGCCAATATCTTGAATACTGAGTGCAGATGTGGTTGCCCCATCTCCAAAAGATATATTGGAATTGGAAAATGCTCAGAAAAGGGCAACAAAAATTATTAGGGGTATGGAATAGATTCTGTAGGAGGAGAGATTAATAAGACTGGGACTTTTCATCTTGGAAAAGAGACGACTAAGGGGGGATATGGTTCAGGTCTATAAAATCATGAGTGGTGTGGAGAAAGTGAATAAGGAAGTGTAATTTACTACGTCTCATAACACAAGAACTAGGGGTCACCAAACTAAATTACTAGGCAGCAGGTTTATAACAAAAGGAAGTATTTTTTTCATATAATGCACAGTCAACCTGTGGAACTCCTTGCCAGAGGATGTTGTGAAGGCCAAGACTGTAACAGGGTTCAAAAAAGAACTAGATAAGTTCATGGAGGATTGGTCTATCAGTGGGTATTAGCCAGGATGGACAGGGATGGTGTCCCTAGCCTCTGTTTGCCAAAAGCTGGGAATGGGTGACAGGGGATGGATCCTTTGATGATTACCTGTTCTGTTCATCCCTCTGGGGCACCTGGCATTGGGCACTGTTGGAAGACAGGATACTGGGCTAGATGGACCTTTGGTCTGACCCAGTATGGCCGTTCTTGTGACTTCCCCCTGAAGCCTGGACCAGTGTCTTCAGATCTTCATCGTCTCAGCATTTCAGTAGTTTCCAGCATAGGTGTGGGAGGACAAAGGCCAAGACATGCTGCAACTGTTCCTTATTTTATATCCTTAACCCATGTGCCTGGCAGACACTAGCCCAGGCATGTCCTGGTGGGCTTTGCTGAGTCACAGTGATCAAGCAGTTCTCACTGTGTGATGGCTGCATAGTTGAGTCATACAGTTGGTTAATGGGCCATCAACATCCACCTGGCTGCAATAACTCTGCAACTTGTAACATACATTGGTAACAACCATACAGCAAAATCTCATAACTTTATATACTAACAATATACACATTTGGACAGAACAATGGGTTTCAGCAGATAATGACTTTTGATATGATACCTTATATGGTTGTGGTATTTCATACAAAGCATGGCATATATGAATGTTGTCTATGAAGGTTATCAGGTGCCATTCTGAGATACAGTTTGTCACAGTGGGGAAAGCATTCAGCAGTTCCCTCCATTGGTGAAAGGCTCCTGTAGTGGGGAGCTGGCAGAGTCTTTCCCCATTACTTCCTGACTGCCAGAGCCCTTCCCCCCAGCCAGAGCCTTTCACTATTGATGGGAAAAATGGGCAGGTAGCAGGACACTACACTGCTAAAAAGAGCAGTGTAGACAGGGAAGCACTACTTGGGCAAATAGACAGCCTATAGCAGGGGTAAGCAAACTACGGCCCGTGGGCTGGAGCCATTTTAAGCCGGCCCGTGAGTTCCCACTGGGGAGCAGGATCTGGGGCTTGCCCCACTCCAGTGCTCCAGCTGGGGAGCAGGTCAGGGGCCGCACTACGCAGCTCCAAGAAGCTGCAGCATGACCCCGCTCCGGCTCCTACGCGCTCCAATGGCCGTGCTCCAATGGCCCCCACCGGTGCTCCAATGGGAGCCACAGGGGCAGTGCCTGCAGATGGAGCAAGAGAAGGGATGTGCTGCTGCTTCCAGGAGCCATTTGAGGTAAGTGCCGCTGGGACCCTGAGCCTCTCCCAACCCCCCTGCCCAAGCCCTGATCCCTCTCCTGCCCTCCAAACCCCTCAATCCCAGCCTCCTGCACCCCAAACCTCTCATTCCCAGCCCCTCCCCAGAGTCCGCACCACCAGCCCTTCCTGCACCCCTGCCCAAGCCCTGATCCCCTTCCCGTCCTCACCCCTCGGTCCCAGCCCAGAACACCCTCCTACACCCCAAACTCCTCATCCCAAGCCCCACCCTAGAGCCCTCACCCCCTCACACACACCCCACTCCCCCACCCCAGCCTGGAGCCCCCTCCCACAGCCTGAACTCCTTATTTCTGGCCCCACCCTGGAGCCCACACCCCAGTCCTAATTTTTATTTTCCCAGATGTGGCCCTTGGACCAAAAAGTTTGCCCACCCCGGCCTATAGTGTACATATCCACAGAGTTCAGGAGTGTCTTTACTCACCTAAGCAGTGCCTCACCATCTACACACTTTAGCTCAGGTATAAATAGCAGTGTAGTGTACGTACTCTACATGCCACCAAACGGGGCGTGCAGTATAGATATACAATCTCTGCTGTGCCCCTAGAAGTTCTGGACTTTGCCTGGTGCTGGAGCGGCCTCCAGCTTCTCCATGCTTTCCAGAATCTCTTCAGCACTGCATGTTGCAGCCCCGCTTCCAGCATAATCCCTACACCAGGATTTATGGGAGAGAAGGAGGAATAAGGGAAGGCAGCCTGCAGCTGTCTTCCATAGTTCCTGCAATCTTCCCCCAGATGGCTCCAGGAATTATACACCATTCTGGCCCTTTTAGTAAGAGAACTGGTCTCAGACTGGATGTGAGGATTTCACTCAAGGGCTTTATCTCCAAAATGCCAAACAGAGAAATATTAACAGCACTTAATAAATGAAGGGGGAAGGTTGTTTGGTGTTTTTTTGGTAGGGATGATAATGAGAACACCACAAACATGGCAAAAAATCCTCAAAGCATTTTGGGTCAAATTTTGATATCCTTGATCAGGCTAAATATTACGTTGCTTACTACATTACACTAAGTCAGAGAAAGGGTATCAGATTCCAGCCCTTAAATACGTTAATATAGGGAGTTTCTAAAATGAACATAACACTGTCTAGCTGTAGGAAGAATGAATATATGGGAAGGAATAATATGCAGTGTGGAAGGAAAAACTATGTAATTTTAGCTGACACAATAGAAACTGTTTAGATATAAATTATAGCTAAATAAGTTAGTCAAGTGAATTTTGGCAACAAGCCTTTAAAGAGGTTGAAGAAGGTAGATCATGGCATCTTTTTAGAGATAAGAAATACTTATGAACAAGGCAAGAACATTGATCATGAGGCATTTTAATTACTCAGATATTGATTAGGATGACAGGAATGCAATTATAAAGACGAACACGTTCTTAAAGTTACATGTTCTTAAGTGCAGGCTTGTTTTCTTTTCAATAGCTTGTTGAACAGGCTTTATGATGAGAGGCTATTCTGGACCCATTCCTTAGAAATGAGCCAAGTATGATAAATCAGTTTTAAGATGGGGAGCATCTCAGATCAACTTATCATTTGATTTGAAATACTCATGAGACAATACTAGTGTACTAAAAACATTTCTGGCTTTTGGAGAGGTGACTTCAAAAGAATGCTAAATGCCTTGGAAAAACACTGATTGGAATTCTATAATGTATGAGAAATCTACTGAAGAAAAGTAGGAAATATAATATTTAAGAAACAATTGACAAAGTAGCAATTGACCATCTCAAGCAAGTAATCCTTGTGCTAAATATAACATAGAATAGTTTGAGTTAAACAAAAAACCCTCACTTACTCAAACCAGGAAACAGTTAGCAACTATATAATGTTACCTTAGCTGCAAAGATGTGACCTTTGAGTACCTGGTACTTTAAGTTTATTTATGACCTCTCTTGCAGATCTCCCCGTAGGTAAAAGCAAATCAAGGGAATGCTTGGGCCCTGCATCTCCTGAAATCTTTGCCATTTATGGCTAGCGCTATTCTTCTCAGGCTCTGGGACCAGTTTAGAGGAAATAACTCACCATCACATGACCCTCCAGCATCTGGGCCAGAATGAAAGAAGCTCTGAGGGGCATAGTAAGTGCCTTTTTTTGGTCTTAGGGAAGGGCATTCCTTCAAAGAGTGTATTGTGGGTAAGTTCCTTTCTTCAAGAGTCAAAAAAGAGAGGAGCACCAAACTGCAATATCTTCTCTCAGGTTCAAGATTCCAGGAGAACTTTCTTCTGGTTTTAAAGTGCCCCTCAATACTGAAGCTTAGTATCATCTGGCAGATGCCAGGTTGAGAGGAGTTCTCTTCACAAAGGATACTCAAAGAATCCACTGAAGTCAAATCCACTGCACTGAGATTAGATGCCTTTTGGATATGTGAGGTGATTGGGTGAAATTCTACAGCCTGAATTATGCAGGACATCCTACTAGATCATCATAATGGGTTCTTCTGGCCTTAAAATCTATTAGTCCATAGTGATGTCAAAGGGGGTGCCTTTCATTACTCCAGCCATTAGTAGGTCCTACACAAGAAAAAAGAAAGGCACTAGAAGATCCAGCTATCCGATTTGACTAGAACTCATTGCAGCTGGTAATCTAGATCTAAGGATCCCCAAATGGGAAATGCCTCCTTGGAATCAGGGTGGGCAGATGGTCCTCTGCTCTGGATACCTTTCAGGTCCTGCCCTTGTCCCCTAAGGGCTCTGTTGAAGGAGATGCCAAAGGACTGATGCCATCCTCAGTACTTAGAGCAGACCATTCTCCTATCATATCCATGAAGTTGATTCCAAACAAGTTTTCTCCTGAACTTTCAGCCCCTCAGTGTAGGTAAAACTGCTGATGCTGTGGAAGTCTCATCTGGTGCCATCATTGGATCCATGGGAGCCTCAATTCTGACTGCAGCCACGCTGAGTTCCGTGGGGCTCTTGGAGCTGATTGGGGTCTTCTTTTAAGCCTTTGCTATCTCTCTGGACTACTCCAATTAAAACGGGGCATTTGTCACATGGGCCTCTACCTCCTGTCTTTGCCGCATCGTCAGTGAGAGGGGATGTTACAGACAGAACACCATGTCAGCCTAGATCTAAATCGCCACTACCAGTGAAGTCAAAGAAAATTGTAGAGGGTTGTCAGCCCCTTCCATGTGATTCTCCTGGATCAGTAGTGTTGTTAGATATGGCTTCTGTCTCATATGAGGTAGCATCAGTGGGTCAGTCTTCTGTAGTCCCACCCTCTTTCTCTTGTGATGAGGTTGTGATGGCTAGTTTATCTCCCATGAATAACACAAGGGCCTTTATGAACTTGGTAAGTTATCTAATTCCTGCTGTCAAAGTCCCTTTGGTTGGTCTGCCTAAGAATCCTCCATAGAGCCACCCTCAGCTGATGTCTTAAAGTCTGTGAAGGTAGAAAGCAGCTAATACTTGAAGTCAGTTGAACACAGGACCCCAGAGATCTGCAGATACTTCCTAGCAGTCAAGAACTGCTTTCAAAGGTTCTGTGCCTGTGTGGATAAGCACACAAGTGCTACACTTTAGCTGCATGGAGGCTATACATTTGGAAAAAGAGCTACTTTAATAAGTAAACACTTTCTGAAGCAGCTAATGAAGAGGTAACATTTTAGGAAATCTTAAAGCCCTCCAGGTGCCAGAGCTGTACTAACTAGATGGAATAAGGTTAATGTAGGACTGTGCCAAAGTCCTATAATAACATATCATCTTGGAACACTTTGCTTCTGCTTTCTTCAGAAAAATTACATTAAACAGTGGCTGTCCAAACTAAGGGCAATATTTCAGTCCATATTTCTTTTTAGGTTTTGCATCCTGTTCCATCACACAGTACACGTAGTAAGACTCCTCATATGCCATCAGCTAATGCTTTGAAATGTCAGGCATTTAATAAAATGAAAGGGCACAAAGTTGTAAAGGGTTTGCATTGCCTTGTTAATCAGCACTTGAAAAATATTTGAAGAACTCAGTGACTCAATTTGGGAGCTGATTTTTGAAAACTCTAAGGTATAGTGCCTAAAATCCAAATATCCTAACAATCATGGGACTTGTACTCTTAATTCCATCCTGAAATGTATACTTGTATACATTTCAAATCAGGTTTGCTTTTCAAAAATATACAATTGGCAAAGTCATTTGTCAGTCCAGAGGACTAGCAGCTCTAAAAGAATCGTGCAGTGAGAGGTGGCTCTGAAAAAGCATCCCCCAATCTGCCTTACAGGACACAGTGACTAGCAGGCAGAGTTCACTTAGCAACTTTGATCACTGGCTATTAAAGAGTATCCCACTACCACTAAGGGACAGAGAAAGAAGCAAAGCTGACAGCTTGGTATCACTAGGCATTTTCAAGTGCCACCTCCCTATCATTACAAAACAGGCAGATAAATAGTTTAGCAAAACTAACAAGTGGAGAATTTTACTGTCACACCCTGCAATCAAAATATACATCAATAGCCTTATTATTGTTTTAATTTAGTGTTCTCCTCAATGTCATCTTTCCATACAGCTCACATAGAATCAAATTCTGCAACCTTTATCCACACTGACTAGCAAGCATTTATTACAATTGTAATACAATTAGCTAACTTGAGTGGGACTTCTCACTTGAGTAAGAGAGATTCAGTGAGAGTAAAGGTTGCTGAATCAGACCTTTAATTGATATAGAGTATATCCTCCTACAGTTCACTTTGATTAATTAAAGTCACTGCATTTTCAAATAGAATGGCAATTTTCATTATTGGTAATTTACAATACTGAGGGGGGAAAAGGCTTTGAGCAGACAATCCTTGGTGCTGTAAATAGTAATAAAAGTAATAAAATGACATGACATGATGATAAAGAGTGACCATGTCTCTGATTGATATCTCTTTAGTAGCAGACAAGGTCAAAATTCACACAGCTGTAAGTCATTCAAGAAGGTGGGAAACTCATGAGTCGTGACATCAGACTTTTATCACCTCCAGGTCTATCGTAAAGCAGTTTAGTAGATAAATAATGTGCAGAAAGTTCCCCCAGTGGCCTAAGTTGAAAAAGGGGACCTGATTCACCCAGACATATACAATGATATGTAATTTATATCTTCCTGCACTATGGGGTTCCCTTGGAGGATTAATCCTAGAAGAGGGCAGGCAATGGCCACATCACCTAACTTCCCTTGGGGTCTCCATTAGATGTAGGCAGTTTTTATTACATTAAGAGGTTACACTGTTGACCAACACTGCTCTGTGAATATATTGTATCTCTCTGGGGCTCTGCGGCCCCTGGCAAATGTCCCCAGTGGATTGGAGATATTTTTCTTTGCTTCCTTGAAACCTCTCACTATCATCAAACTTGATAGTGATGTTTGGGCTGGACCTCAAAAAGTAGCTAATATGGAGAGCTGGCCCAGTAGGGTAAAAACCTGTTGGCAGACAGTTCTGTGAACTAAGAAAGGGCTTAGATTCAACCTATTTGGTGTTGTCCGTTATTTTCTCTTTGCGAAGAGTCAGTTAACTAAAGACTTCCTATGAACCATTTGTGAACAAACGATACCTAAAATATCATCCAACAATTTTATTTTCCAGCTTTAGAATAAATAAATGGCCCATGCAAGTTGCCATGCCAGCACTGTCTCTTGTGATCCTAATCCTGATACCCAAGTCTTTTTTTAAAAAAAAATTCTCTTTTGGTTTTTCAGAGGGAAAGTAATCATGGGAGATGTAGCCTGGATGGCAATCCCAACCCATACAGAAAAATGTGGACATGAGGCATCTAACTACAACTCCCATGAAGCACGGCAGCAGCATAGCCAACTCAAAATGTTTGTGTTTTCAGAAAAAATATTCTGGGTTTGAGGCATTCGGTTTGCCACAGAAAAACTTTTTGCAAAAATGTGTTCAGTTAAAAACCAATTTTCCATCAAAAAAGGAAAATTTTGACAGAAAATGGTCTACCAGCCTTACTTTTTTTACATTTACCCGTCTATGCTTTAATGTCACAACAGCCTTGCCTTCTTTTAGCTTCCTATGTTGCCCAGGATTTTACTTTTAGCTCTCCATTGGAGCTGGCTAAATAATGGAAAACAATATTCACAATAATTTATTGACATTTGATAGAAATAAGGTGCTGGGGAAAAAAAACTACTTGCAAATATCAGTTGACTAATTTGTTCTACTGTTACCATCACAACCCCCCCTTTCCCCTCCATCCTAAAACTCTCCTACACAAAAAATTCCTGCTTGTAATAAGACATAGCTTTTCAAAAAAGCTAAGTTGATGTAACTTTTGTATGATTTGAATAAAAAGTACTGCTGTCAACTATCACTTCCTGTAGCGTGAGCTGTTGTGTGCCAAATTATCATTACACTACCAGCAGTAATATCAGTCTATTAGCCTCTTCATCACAGTATCAGACCACTTCATACATGCCCATAATGTAATTGTTCCATAAGGGAAAAGTGTGTCTAGTGCTTAGAGAAGGGGATTGTCACTCAGGAAACCTGGATTCAATTTCTTTTTCTGCAGTTGACTGCAACACAAGAAATTCACATCTTTGTTGCAATGTAGCTTTTTCACAGTAGCAAAGGAAAAGAAAGCTTCAGGATATTCACTGTGCTACCTTATTCCAAATACATATTGTGACAAAGCTCTGTCCTTGCCTCCGTGGGTCCCGTGTTTCCCGGCGGATTTCACTAGCCTCAGAGGCTTACTGTGACCCTCCACAGAACCCTTCTTTCTCTAGAGACAAGGGTCACAGTCTACTGGGCCATTTTCATCATACGCCAGCAAGGGAGGTGAGGAGAAGTTATCCTTCCTTGCACAGTCTCAGTGATTAATCAGGGGGCAAAGGTGCAGGGGGGGAGCCCGGGCCCACCCTCTACTCCAGGCTCCAGCCCAGGGACCCTAATAGTATCAGCTATGGTAGCTGACCTTTTAGAAACATAACATGTACAATTCCCTGGGCTACTTCCCCACAGCAGCCCTCACTTCCTCAAGCTCCACTTCACCCTTACCTCAGGGCCTCCTTCCTTGTGCCTGATATGGTGTGTACTACTCAGCCTCTCCAACAGCGCAACTTCCTCCCACAGCTCCTGACATGCACCCCCACCTGACTGACTGGGAGGCTTTTAATTAGTTTCAGCCAGCCCCTGATTGGCTTCAGGTGTCCCAATCAACCTAGCCTTCTCCCTGCCTTCTGGAAAGTTCTTAATTGGCCCCAGGTGTCTTAATTGACCTGGAGCAGCTTCCATTTCACTTAACCTGGTATCAGGGCTTTGTTTAGCCTGGAGCTAATATATCTATCTCCCACTACTTTTCTATAGCCAGCTGGCCTTGCCCCGTCACAGTATGTAGTGCTTTGTTCTCCCTTCTCTTTGTTTCTTTTTACTTTGAACCAGTTTGCACATGTGGGCAATAAGAAACATTTTTGTGTTTTCATGAATCTGAAAAATCTCAGGCTTTTTCCTCCATCTGCCTAAGAGCTATTTTCATTAGCACATTGCCATACTTTATATGGCCTGAAAGCTTCACTGTTACCATAAAAAAAAATCTGGGAGCCTCACCCTCTCCCGCTCTTTCCCTGCTTTTCCTCATGTGTAAGGCTCTGCTTACTTATTTTTCAGTTTCTTTACGTTGTTCACTTATATGTTTTAAAAGAATCAGCCCTGCTGTTTTTTGCCAGCAACATGGTGGGTGGGACTGGGAACTGAAGTATTTTAATTTTAACACTACACCTGCTTTCCTCTATATGCCATTGCCAACCTGTTTCTCTGTGAGTAATTTAGGAGCTGATTCACACTCACCCACAGAGATATCTTTGTTCTTGATGGAATTTGCCATTTTTAGATGTTTAAATAAATTCATCCTTTCAAAGGAAAGCCACTTGGACTGATTTTTCTACTTCAGCTGCTACTCAGAGTACAAGCCACTGTGGGGCCTGATCTTTCAAACCTTAACATACCTGAAGGGTTGCTGCTGATGGGAACGTTCACGTGTCATTCAGATGAGCCAAGATTTACAAGAGTGGGACCCTTAAGTACAGCACTACTTATGAGCTGTCACTAGCCAATGGGACAGGTGATCTAAATTAGGTACAGGAAACCCGAGAAAATGGTATTACTAATGAATTAGTAGGATTTGTCATCACCTGTAGGAAAGATTTCACTCAAAGCTTTTCACTGGTCCCATCTGTTTACATCTTCCTTTGTAACAGGGAAATAACTTTTTTTTTTTAAGTTATAGCTAACATTGTGCAGGCCTGTGTGGATGCAGAGTTAAGAACATAGTCTGAAAAGATGATTTGGTGATGTTAATGGCTCCTGTGATGCTGTATTAAAAAGGAAGATAACTAGTTACACTAATATAGTCACCGCTGTTACCTTGTACATGATTTTTGCAATTTTGTATGTCAGGTAAGGTATAAATGGAAAAGTTATAGACTGCTAAGTATTAGTATCCTGTTTAAATCCATGTATCATCTTTTATATGGAGTTATGAATATTTGCTATGTGTTTGTGTCTCAAATCTGTTGTATTCTTGGGTGATGTCCCAAGACAGATTTGCATCAAGACTAACCAGCCTGCTTGATGGCCCATTAAGGACAATCAGCTCCCCCAGTAAGCCCCTCCTGGAGACATTTCAGAGCACATTGAGGCAATGGCTGGCTCTTGATTCAACAAAGCATGTAAGGACATGTGGTCTAAGACTCCATCTTCCCATGCAGTTGGGCTGAAAGTATAAAAGGAAACACTGAAATCACTTCTTTGTCTTCATTCCTGTCCCACTTCTCTGGACGTGATTTCTAACAAAGGAGAGCTTAGAACTATGGACTGATGATCCACAATCTACTGGGTAAACCAAAGAGACTTATTACAAACTTACAGACTTCCATCACTGCTATGAACGTGATCTGTAGACTCTGAAATCATTCATAATGTGTGTGATTCTTTTAACCATTTAATAACTTACTACTTTTCTTTTTATATTAATCAGCTTTTAGTTTTTAGTTACTAAAGGATTGGTTACAAGCATGGTATTTGGGTAAGATCTAAAGTGGGTGTGGGTGCGGGTATGTATATATATATATATATATATATATATATATATATAGTTTGTGTGTGTGTGTATGTATTGAATGGCTGATCCTGTTGGGCTCTGATAGAGGCCTCCCTACAGGATGGGGGAGCAGGCAGATACAGGACACAGTGTTTGGTATATAATACTCTAAGTATTTGTATTGATTACAATATAAACCCCACTCACGCCACATTCACACTGCACCAGAGTCTGAAGATCAGAAGGAAATCCCAATGGCCAGTCGCAATTCAGTCTGATCACAAGGCGTGGGGAACCCCACATTACACACCTCTTCCTTTTCATGGCTCTGGGTCAGAATCTGACTCCTGGAGAGCAGTTCTGGGAAGGCTGCCATAATCTAAGACATTCCATTTCCTCTTATGGATATGACAAAGTTTGTTTTGCACAGACAATTCTTAACCACTCATAACCTTAACTCCTTGCTTCAGTTGCCAACACGCAACTCACATACTCATGTCAAGCATACAGCATTTATACTTGGCCTATAACATATTACAACATATACTACTATATATCCCAACAATCCTTTGGAATTAGAAGAACCTTATGTATATTAATCTGGTTTTCAGTAATCTCTCATCATAAAGACCAGATATGTGGGTGGTTATAGGTGCTGGATTACCTAAGGGGACTGTGGTTTTTGCTTCTTGTTAACTAGTGTGGCCATCCAAGAGCTACCTTTTGTTACTGGCTTGGTGAACACTAAAGTTAGAATAATCATGAGTTTTGTGGTGTGCCTGCCTGGTTTCTTGCAGTCTTCCCTGAATTTGGCATTCTCAGCTGTGACCGCCACCAGACACAGTCATAGCTCCATAAGGGGGAAGTGTGCCTAATGGTTAGACTATGGGATTGGCATCCAGCCATGCCAGCCACCATGAACGGGTTGGCTGAAAACTGACAACTCTGCATTGGAAAGAGTTCCCTAACTTAGGGGATACTGAACTGTAAATGCAGTCTCAGGGCTTGTCTCCACTTACTGGGGGATTGACACATGGCGATCGATACACCAGGGGTCGATTTATTGGGTCTAGTGAAGACTCACTAAAACAACTGCCGATCGCTCTCCTGTTGACTCCGGTACTCCACTGGAATGAGAAGCATAAGGTAAGTCAATGGGAGAGTTTCTCCCATTGACCCAGCATGCTGTAGACATGGCGAAAGGTCGACCTAAGCTATGTCAACTCCAGCTATGTTATTCACATAGCTGGAGTTGCATAACTTAGGTCCACTGAGCCCCGTAGTGTAGATCTGCCCTTAGTGTCCTCAGGTGATACCAAATAGACCAATAAGACTCTTCAAATCAGGTACAAAATTCTATGTTTGATGTGCCACTGAGCCCATAGACAGACAGGCAAAAGCAAGGAAGCTGAGGGGCATTAGGGAAAGGGAGAAGCAAGAATAATTAAATGTAGGTCAGCATGCAGAGGCCTGGGGGTTTTCTGTAAGAACATTTAGGGGCAGTTCCTAGTGTTTTAAAAAATTAGGATGTTTTTAAAAGGAAATAAATGAGCCTGGCTACTATTTTTCTGGAATTCTCTATGGTGAAATACACTCCAAGACAGAACACCTGAAAAATGTCCCAAAGACTACTTAAGCTCTTCGGCCAAATTTTGCTCTGAATTACTCTGTTGTAAACCCAGAGGAAACTCCATTAATGCAGAACTTAATGGTGCATAAGTCCATTAATGTAGAACTTACATGGTGCATAAGTCCTAGTGTGAGTCCTCTCACTAAGTCCTTGATGCCAAATTTTGCCCTAATTTACAAACTGTGGGCCAGATTGCCAGCTCTTGTAAATAGGGATAGCGCCACCGAATACAATCAACTTGCAATAATTTACACCAATTTAGGATCTGCCCAATATGTTTACAAACTACATAGCCAGCATGAAGTCAAATTCTAGTACATTTCCAAACTATAGAAGTTTAATTCAAAAATGCGTTTATGACTAGATAAAATTCTGATTCTAATCAGTCACATGTAGTTCAGTAAAGTTAGTATGATTAGAATTTGGAAGTGTTAGCATTTGATGACATTTCATTCAAGGCTTTTATATACAGAATGCCCCTAACTGTGAAAGTTCAATTTAAGTTTATCATTATGAACCAAAGTCTAGTTTAATAATTTACAAATACAATATGAAAGATTTGATCTTCTTGACAGACACTTATAAAGTGAAATTCTGCCACAATATTTTACTTAAACTTTTCTTTTGAGTCAGTTTTACCATGTGCAGACTCCTAGAATAAGATTTGAGAGTTGTTTTATCTTTTGGGGGGTGTTTAGGGATTAAAAGCATGGAGGGACGCATTAGATTCTCTTGTTACTTTAGATGGGCAAACACTGCATAAAGGGTTTGCTCAAAGTTCAAAATGAATTTATTTTAGCCTTTGTTTATTGCAGTCATGCAAGTTTTGATTTTTACAAGTACAAATTCATGCAAAAAGCAAATGATAAGCTTTCATGCTTGGGACTCATGGATAGTGAACTTTAAACTCAGACACGCAAATATTCACACAAGAATGGCATATTTTATATGGGAGGAGACACAGTTTGACACACAGTAGAACTTATTCACAGAGGCAATTAAATGTGCAATACAAGAATTTAATCAAACTCTTTGCAGCTAAGATGGGGCATGCACTTGCAATTACATGGTGTCAGTGACTTTAGTCAAATCACAAGATGATTGAATATACTACATTTAGTACATTTTCTATGGGATGCGATACTCCTTGACGTAGTAGGACAAGATTCTGAAAGCCTGGCACAAAGCTTTAGCATTTCTTTAATACTTTATTCTGTTTCTTCATCTGCTTCATCAGGATTGATTTTCATTTCATTTTTTCTCTTTTGTTTTCTCTCACCTCTTACGCCACTTGGTAATGATAGAACTGTATTGGATAATGAGAATTCCTTTTACATACGTACGTATGTACACACGCACGTATTCAGCTCTTGTGTATGTGAAAGTAAATACTGCAGTAGGGTAAATAAGAACAGATTTTGGCACATGATACATGTAGATGTGAAGGAAAACACACTAGAGTTAATTAAATAGGGGAGCACTATTGAGCTCTGCATCTGTTTAAGGCTGAAGTTTCGAAGTTCAAGGTCGACAGCCCTTGCCATGTTTTTGTTAAATCTTTTGGCCCAAAATGGTGGAAATCTCACAGACTGCACAGCAGTGGAGCAATGAAATGTTGATACTATTGTGAATACTACATATTCACTATTTCTCATGTATCTGTTAACTTTTACAGAATTTAATAGAAATGAAAGACTTTTGTATTAGTGAACTAGCAAATAATAGTTTAAAAATTCACAGATTAGATAGAAGTCTCCATCTCTGAAATATCCAAGTACTATTTATATAGTTAAAAACAACATTATACCTTCCTAAACACTTGATCTCTCCTTTATTTAGACTTAAAGTGGATCATTCTTGATATTTATCAGTAGGAATAATATGCTGGAGGATGTCCCAGCAGTAAGGGAAGGTTTATTTAAAGTTATCTATTGTGCCTGAACCGTGGCAAAACATGGGTTTATTCTGATCTCTGGCAACAGTAAATTCTTCCACCACCCACTTTTCACTTACAGTGCTCTGCCCCTAACCACTGAGAGTTTTATTCTAGGGACAATCAACCACCACATCTCACATGAGCATAGCTGTCATAGTGAGTTACAGAGAAAAAAGTAAGGGTGTCAGTTAAGTAAAATGATGTGGCAATTAGTATCAGATTTCAACTTTCTAAATGCATGTCATTGAATTACTAAAAGGATGCAGGAAATATAATCTTTTCATTCAGTGTAAGGAAAGGTCTAAGAGAAGAAATTTATTTTAAAAAAAAAACCTGACTTCCCAGAAAATCTATTTGTCTTCTTTGTTCAACATCTGCTTCTATTGATCACTATCAGTGCTGAAAAATAGCTTGAAGCTGTGATCCTGAACTGATATTTAATTAAAATACAGATCTATTCTAATTGTATGGTAAACACATCACAGTTCAGTATGTAAATAATGTCAACAGATTAAGGGTAAGAGAAGAATTGAAAATAAGTGCTAGCAAGTTTGCAAAGGGGACAAGGAGCAACTCATGCAGAAAAAAAAGCAATAATTAAATTCTGTCTCCAATTTATTATTTTAGTGGATTCTATTCAGATTACACTTCAGTCTAAAAACTGTTTTCTTATTTGCTTTGCCGGATGAGGAATTTACATGAACAGCATCCTGTTTTTCTAATCATAAAACTGATGTTTATTGTATTCTTCCTTCCCTGCTTTCCTTAGCTTGGCCCTGGCAGTGAATTTGAGGCTTTGAACAGATGGTTTGTTAATTAAATGCATGCTCCACCTACATCTCATATCAGTGGGACATATTTAAATCGTACCTACCAGAAAGTCTCAGTGGGAGCCACGATTGGCCGAACCTGCAGACGCAGCAGGTAAACAAACTGGCCCAGCCCACCACGGGCTTTCCCTGAACAAGCGGCAGACCACCTTTGAGAACCACTGATCTAAAAGACTGTCAAATAGGGGGTTTCCTTCTAAAAACTCTCTCCACTAGAGGAAAAAAAGAAAACAAGCTATGTTGTTAAAATGAAAGCCTTCCTTAATACTTTACATTTCAAAAGGCTAGAACTGTTTTCCCTCTTTTCTGTATCTTCAATAAAGGAATAAAAAGATTTTTAATAATGGCCACAGTAATAAGCCAGCAGAGGTCTGTGTATACTAGGCCACAAACCTTGTTTATCACAGCTTAAGGTTGGACAGTGACTGGGTCATATTAACACCTGTAACTCCGTGACCTATGTATTCCATCTACATTAATACAACAGACCACCATTCTGTTTTATCTGTCAAACACATGTCTAACCTTGCCCAAAGCAAGCTTGTTGAATTGCATTCCAGATAACCACACAACCTAAGACAGGTGCTTGACATCTCATTGATGAACCATCCCTAAGAAGTCAGCTCAGAGCAATCTGGAGACATCAACTTGGATTGTCTGAACTGCTGGCCCAACCCCATGTAACAACAGGCACCAGCAAGGCTGGTAGATCTTCAGCTTCTCATGCTGGGCACATAACAAAAGGGAGAGACAGTATTTAAGAGGAGTTCTTCTCTGAGCAGGATGAGGGCAACCATCACCGTGTGGGAGCAGGATGAGAAGGGGAGAAGAAGGGAGGGAGTCTGTGTAGCCTGAACTGCTGACTGGGCTTGGACTCTCAGAGAAGGGGTGAGTTTGTCTTCCAAGACGTGTTATTTTGCAAATATCTAACTTTCTCGACTTTTAAGACTAAAGTGACAGCAGTAAAGGAATTCCTTTGCTAAGGCTGTGTCCCTTACTTCTTTACCACATTGCCCCCAAAGGGAATAAACTAGAAGCCCAGAATAACATCGGCCTAGATGGGACTCTGAGGGAGCATGTGTAAACAAATGGAGGGAGGGGCTCAGGAGGTCTGAGAAACTAGTTGCAGGGTGTGGAGCAGCTGACTGAGGGTAGAGCAGGGCAAACATTTTCAGACAAATAGTTTATTCACAGAAAAATGCAGTTTTGGCCAACCCCGACCTATTTGGAAATTTGACCCAAAATTATGAATAGTTTCAATGGAAGAAGAGAGGGGGAATAATTCAATATAGGTTCACAAGGGAACAGAAAAAAAAATTGAAAATGACTGTAGCCCAGTGGTTAGGGCACTCAGGGTTAGACACCCAAATTCAAGTTCAACCCAAACCAATTTTTTTTTCTGATTTTTCAGAACTGGCTGAACTGAAAAAAACTAATTATTTGTCCAGGATAAGGTTCCATATTCCAAGGCAAAACTCAGACAAGAAGATTATTCCCTACAGATCCAGAGGTAGAAACAGTGACTAGACTCTACCCAGATGCAGTGGGCTTAGAAGCTTGGGGGACTCAGCCATTGGGTCCATTTACACCAGAATGAATGGCTGTACAGTGTGGTAGTGGGCTCAGTTGTGATATTATGCAAATAACTTGGTTCATTAACTCCTAGCTCTTTATGTTTTATTTTCATGCCAAAGGATGAATGGGTAATTATTATAATAATGCCCAGAGACACCAACTGAGCTCCAAGACCCATGTTGCTAGGTGTCATACATACGCTAAGACCTTGTCTATACTGCCACTTTACAGCTCGGCAAAAACACCCCCCACCCCGAGCGCTGCAAGTTTCAGCACTGTAAAGTAGCAGTGTAGAGGGTGGGTAAGGTTCTGTGGCCTGCAAAGGGCAGGAGGTCAGACTAGATGATCATGATGGTCCCTTGTGATCTTAAAATCTATGAAATATTTCCTTCTCTGCAGACCTTACAATCTAAGGGCCATATTGTGACCTATGCTCTACACTTGGCTGAGGAAGTAAAGTAAAGCACCCCCTTAATCCCTTCCACGGGTATGCTCATCTCCCTTACCTACATGTGGATGGAAAGCAAGCTCCACAGACACTCTGTGTCTGCTCCTCATTCTGGTGGATATGTGGGGGAGGGTGGCAGTCTGCAGAAGGTTCAGAAATGAACACATACACTTTTGCATATCTCCTCACATTTCACATCTCTACCCACCTGCAGTGGATCACTTTCATTTCCCACCTAGATAATCATTATCCACAATGCTCTCAAGCATTGTTTTCTCAAAGCAGTTTATTCTATTGGGCCTATTTGAATGCAAAAGCAAAACAAAAGTCATTGTACTAGGGCAAGGAGGAAACTGCCTAGGGCCTGATGCAGTGAGGTGTATGTGCTTGTTTTGCTGTACCCAGCTCCTCACTGCGAGGTGGATAGGAGGAGGACATGTGAGGAAAAAGTTGGTGCACATGATCACATTAAGTTGAGGGGTTTGTGTGGCAGGAAAAAAAGCTTTTTATTCCCACCTAATTTGGGCACTGAGACTCACTGAGAGAAACCCTTTTGCTTCTAGTGACCCTAAAGCAGCATTCAGCAGAATGCACATTAGTTGAATTTCCATCCTTTACATTTTGTTCATATTTATAAATGTTTAAGTGACATTTTTATCTTAAAAGCTTTTCAATCCTACTTGGGAAACACTTTTTAAAAACTACTGCTCAGTAACATTTTATATTCCTTTCTTCATAACATAATTGGGTTGGACAATAATTAAAATAAATGCTCCATGGTTTTTATTTCTACTATGACAGGGATGGCAGTTCTTAGGTACACATGTCCAAAGAGGAATCTGATGTTGGCATTTTACTGATCCACAACTTGTTTCTCCTTACATGGAATTTATATATGTAGCTCTGATTGACTTCAATCTAGTAATTTCCATTAACATCATGGGAATTTCTTATACTATATATACATATATATACTTATATAGTATAAGAATAAGTGTGTATATATATATATATATATATATATATATATATATATATATATATATATATATATGACATCAACTGAATTACAGCAATTTACACAAGATAAGGTCCTGGCCTGTGAATTCTAGGGTGGAAGCATCTGACCACCAAAGACAGCCAATATGAGACATGGATTACCTGATTCCGAGAACATAGGTGTCTGTGGAGTTGAGCTCTCTAATGTGTCGCACTTCCTCCTTTTATCCAGATCAGTAATAAAAAAGTTACCCAAACTTTTTCAAACTTTAAACAAAGTTCTATTTAAGGTTGTCCTTAGATGTGCAATGACAGTTTGGGTTGATTCCTAATGTATAGGAGTTACTTTACCATCCTTATTAATAATAAATATCCATCAAGGCTTAATAATAGACGTCTGCCAAGGTTGATTTGTGTTACATCCTTCACACAGAAATTCAAGCCTTCCTTACTTCCCCCCAAATAAATTTTGTCTGTTTTATGAAGAGTGATAATTATATTTCTTTCACTTATGTGGAAGTCCTTGGCAACTCACTCATGCCTGGGGCTTTTTGAGTTATGGTTCCTTCACTTTCATGACAGAAACATAACAATGTTTCACAGGTAAGAAGTTCAGCAGTTGTTGAATGGCAAGATATGGTTTGGTAAACTATAAGCTGCTGAGACACTGGAAGGATCTGCTTCTAACTCAGCTTCCCTCTCAAGGATATTGATCATTTTCATGGTATTACATGTCTACAGGTTAGACTTTGTGGGGGGGGTTCTAAAATATAATAGATTTTTGTGTCTTGTTTTTGTGTGCATAGAAACAAAGTAGCTAGAGACAGTGTTTGTTAAATGAAAATGCTAGTGAAACACGACCATCGATGAGGAGAAGACAAATTATTATTGTAATACACTACCATCCTCTATCAGAGGGGGTTCAAGTTGAGCAGGTCAGAAAATTTCTGATTCAACATTTTTCCACAGGAAAATGCCAATTCAGTGAAAGCAAAACATGTTTATTTTGATGACATTTCATTTATAAAAAGAAACAGAGCCGAACATTCTGATAAGGTCAAAATGGAATGTTCCTACCTTTACTGAACAGAACACTTTTGATTTTCCATTTCAAAAATGACTTTTCATTTCATATATTATATAATAGTACTTTTAAAAGCTGAAATCAGAACAAGAAGTGTTTTAATTTTACCTAAATGTTTTGGTCAGCTTTTAAAAATTTTATTTGTTTTTTTTTTGTTCCTATTCTATTTTGAAAAAGGGAAAGAAATGCAAAATCGCAATGTTCTGTGAAGCAGAAAATCTGATTCTCTCTAGGCTCTCGTTGAAGGTGGGCATAGTTTCGGAGAATGAATGAGGGAATATAATTAAACAAAATGTCCTTGTGAATCAGGACCATAATAAGTAGCACTAGACCTGGAAGATTATTCTGCAAAAAATTCAAATTTTTAATCAAATGTACTTGATCTATAGTCACATTCCTTTTGTGCTTGCTCTCTGCAGATAGTCTAGTAAATGAATGTACTGGTAGGTACAATCACCAAAACACAATTTTAAGCAAATATTAGCAAATACTCATGGAAAGCATATTTTGATTTTTGCACTAGAAACCTGATTTCAGGAGTTATACTCATCCAATCAGGTAACAGAAACATACCAAGTGAACCATGTCTCAGTTAATGACAGCTGAAATTTAGAATCGAATTTAGAAATAATTATTCACTGTACTTATTCAGCAAGTAATTTAAACAACAAATACATCTGAGATTTTAAAAAATCAATCTCAGATGTATTTGTTGTTAAATATTAATAATATAATATTAATATAAATATTAATATTAAAACATCAATATACATAATTTTTGGACAGTCAGATTTTCCAACTAAGTTATTCACCACAAATTGTCTGCCCAGCTTCAAGTATGACAATGGTGATAAGCTTGGTTATCATACAAGGACATGAGACAAGGTGGGTGAGGTGATCTATTTTATTGGACCAACTTCTGTTGGTGAGAAAGACAAGGTTTCAAGCTTACACAGAACTCTTCTTCAGGTCTGGGAAAATTACTCAGAGTGTCACAACCAAATACAAGATGGAACAAATTGTTTGGCATAAGTAGTTAACATGTATTTCAAAGAACGATTCAAGGTGGAGTGGCCTGTTAGCACCCCTCCAGTCTTAGGGAGGAAAGGAAGTGGGAGGAGCAGCTGGAGGGGTTTATTAGTGAGTTACAGATTGTTGTATTAAGCCATAAATCCAGTGTCTCTATTCAGTCCCTTATTTTTAGTGCCTAGCAAAGTTATGAATTTAAGCTCCAGGCTTGTCTTTTGAAAGTGTTGTGCTGGTTTCCTTCAAGGATGAGGACTGATAAGTCAGATATAAAATGATGGCTTTGTGAAAAGTGTTCATCCTCAGGTGACGTGGTGTTTTTCTCTTATCTTTTTCCTGTGAGAGTTCATTTGAGAGCATAGTGATTGTCTGGTTTCACTCCCGTAGTTGTTGTTGCAGCATTTAGTGCACTGGATGAGGTAAACCAATGTTGTGACAGACATGTGTAGGGCCCATGGATCATGAAAGGTGTGTTGTGGGGGGTGTCGATCACTGCAGCAGTGGAGATATGTCTACAGGTTTTTCATCTGTTGCTCTGGGAGGGTCTGCTGCCAATTTGAGTTTGTGTGTCCCTACTCTGTGCGGAGCTTGCTTCTGATAATAAGCTTGGATAGGTTGGAAGGTTGATTGAAGGCCAGAAGAGGGGGTTCAGGAAAGATTTATTTCGAGATGGGGTCCCCATCAAGTATGGGTTGTAGTTGTTGATGATACAGGGTATCAAACAACACTGCACACAGGACATGAGGGTCATCTAAAGATGTGAAGCCTATGTCCTCATTTAAGAAGCAAAATATTTCCAGTAATGTAAACAACTTAATAGAAGTTCTGCAGTACATTTGCCTCCTGGATTTTATATATATATTTGGCAGGGGGAGAGGGGAAGAAAGAAATGAGAGAAATTGTATTTTATTTGAAAATACAGACAGCAGGAGGAAACATCAGACAAATATAAAGAGCTTATTACAATGAGCCAACACATGGAAAAATTAGCCTTTCACAACAAGATGTTGCTACCCTCTTCCTCACGTATCCACCCTCCAGACCAGATATTTAATCCCTCCTTCATTCAAACAGAACTGTATTCATTTCCCCAGCTGAGTCTTTGTAGCTTCTTTGTATCTCCAGACTTCCTGAGACGATAAATGGTTCCTGAATGCCTGCAGTGGTGCTGATACCTTCCAGAAGACTGTGAGCACTGACAAGAGCAAAGTCTTCTGGGTCACATTAACAACAATGCTGGCAGACAGCTAGTGGAGGGAAAATATACAGTCTTAGGATCTGTTGAGCTAACACTGCTGCTGCAAGTGGACAGCTGAACAGCATGAAAAGCATGCCTACTTGTGCTTGTTTAAGCTTTGCAGGGAATGAGTGATAAGTCTAAGACCAGTAGGCAGTTGCCCCTTCTGCTACCCTGTAAATTACAGCCTTGGCAGGCCATTGTGAAAACTCTTTCAATCTCCTGTGAGATTTCCTGATGGGTCACAGGACTGGAAGTGACAGCTACAGCTATTGGAAATAATGGCCCATAGCCACAGCAAAAAAAGATGAATGACAGCACTTTTTAGTCAGAACAACAGCCCCGTAATCCATATCAGCACTTTATATTGCAGAGACTAAGTTCATACAACAAGACCAAGCAACCAGATGAACGACGTGGGTTATGAATACAATGTGGAAAACATTTTATCTTATCATAATGTTTCTTTCTTCCTACAGCACTTCTGAGATGCCATTGTCTTAAACTATTAGAACTGTTGTTAGGTGTACCTGAAACTGCCTTGTGGAAAAAAAAGTCAACTGCGCCACTGCATGTATTGTGAGGGAAGATCTTCATGTGTGCATTTATGCTTGTGGAACATGGCGGATCCATTGCTCTGGAGACTTAATTTCTCTGTTTCTCCACAGTTAGAGTGCAGGATGGGTAGCAACAACGCATAGGACCATACCTGGAAGAAACAATGCATAGGCGCATACCTGGAAGAAATCATTATGAACTCATACAAGAGAACAAGATTAGTGTGCTTCATTTGTAAGATCTTTACAATGATAAGGACCATGTCTTCCTCTTTGTTTGTTACTCTGAGTGCAATATCATTGCTCAATATATAATAAGGCAATAAAATATACTGAACAGTTCTAAAAGGCAGTCAACATGCATTAACCAGCACCTATTTTTCACATCTTTGTCCTTTCAAAACATTACTTTAAGCAAAATTTCAACAGGTTTTTAGTTTAGTTTGCAGCATTTTATTTTTCATATCCAATAATTTGGGGAAGTTAGTGATAATCTCTGTATAGCTTGTCTGTCCATCATACATTTAAATAGCCAAATACTTTTTTTAAAATTATTATTATTGAAAAGAAAAATATACAAAATCACATTTGGGCTGGAGGCTTATTTGTTATATTTAAGTTGAATACAACTGGAAGTGACCCCAATTAGAAATTTAACAAATAACAGAGTTAATCAAAGAAATGCCCACAAGACCTTGTATAAAACAGAGTCTTTATAATGAAGGCAGATAGTGATTCAAAATAGATGTAAAAAATAATGATATCTGGCAGACACTATTTAAACAGACAATAACTATCAATACAAAGGAAGGTTTAACAAATGTGTTTCATGACAAAAATATATTAACCACTTTTCACAAGCTGGAACATTCATAAATCAATAATAGATAATATTTACTCACTCCTGCTGGGGTAGCTTTTTATATTTTTAATGGAATACATTGAATGCAGGTTACCATAGTTACAGCAGAATTTTGGAATGAGTTTTGTTTTATCATAATTGCTGCATATTAGTATATAAACAGCTGAACCATATCTTCCACTGGTAGCACTAATTTGTGCCTAGAGACAGTTCTCTCCCCTCAGGAAATCGAACAACAGTTTAAAATATGCTGCAAGTTTCTGATCTTCCCCAGAGAGTCTGGAAAGTTTTTGCAAACCAAGCTGTTTCTTTGTTGTTTAGGGACTGTGACTGGTGGGATTGGTAGCAACAGAAAGGTGAAACAGCAAAAATCCATCACCGGCAGAGCGGGGAAATTAAAACTCTTCAAGAGTGTAGAGCATTAAATAATAAACACGTTCCACATCTCATCTAAGCTACACTGAATGCATCCAATGAAGTGAGCTGTAGCTCACGAAAGCTTATGCTCAAATAAATTTGTTAGTCTCTAAGGTGCCACGAGTACTCCTTTTCTTCATATGACCTCCTGTCACTATAGTATCTAGGCATCTTGCAAACCCTTGTGAATTTGTCTGGAATCTTCAGAAGAACTCCTAAGGGAGTTTCAAACCTAACTCTGATTAGGCTCTTTTGAAAATCGTAGTTTCTGTCTTCACAGCTCCCTTCGGTGGTAGGGAAGTAGCATCCTCATTTTATAGAGTGGGAATGGAGGCAATGAATGCCAGCATGTGAATCACAGACTGACAAGCAGTTACAGGCACAAGCCTTTAACCTTCAGGACTGCTCCTGTGAGCAGCTGCTCACCATGCATATAAGTGGCTTACAATCTGGAGATCTCAAATGATTTGCCAAAATGAAATTCAGTGGAGGAGCTGGGAATTTAACCCAGCCTTCAGAGGCCTAGTGTCGTTTTAGCCACAAGCCCATTCTTTCCTCACTGAACAACTAACCTGGCACCCATGCTTTCCATTGTATTCCATTTTTGTTCAGGCACAGGAATTGCTGAACTGACTCCTCAAATGATATTGCTGTGAATGCAAGGTCAATAAACCTAAAAAGAAAGCGTGGTGGTGCAATTCCCTAAATTGATGAAAGGGCTTTTGACACTGGTCAATGAATATTAGCCAAATAAGAATTCTTCTATTTCTTCCAAATGCCAAGATCCTGCAAGTAAAATGCATAAAGAAAGACAATATGTCATTTGCAATATGGAAGGACAAGAAACTAATGTCAAGTCAAACTTTGCCTTCTCCAATGTGACAGCAATTGCATGGATCAGTGGATTCCAGAAGCTAGTGGTCTTAAACATGTTATTCTTTTTATGACTATAGTTTTGCAACTGAAGATGACTCAAGTGACTCATTGCAGAAATGAAAAAAGCACTGTAACTTAGTAACCTGCTGTTTTCCCCACAGTCCTAAAGGGATATCTTTCAGTTAGCAATATAAATGCTGAATTACTTTTCAAGACCAGACTAATTTAGTCCTGTAGCTTTTGCTATAACTTTGTATTTGTAAGAGTTTAGAAAAACATCTTATTTTTCATATCCAGTTCTTCTTTTATGTTCTGTGTGATCATTTCTACCCTGACTACAGATTACAAAATCCTGAACTTTTATTTCAACCTTTTATGCTTTATTCCTACTTCATTCTACCATGCACGTGTCTTCATAAAAATGTTAGGGCTGTGCAAAAATGTTGTTAAAGTGACATGGTTTTGGGTAGAGATGTGTGAATAGTAGGAAAAAAGTGATGAAATAAATTTATCACACCTACATGGGATTTTTCTTAAGACATGTTGATGCCCCTTTTTACTTTCTTATCCATGAGCATTTGGAAATGAGTCATTTGCATCAATGCCTGGGAAAATGGCTATTCTTCTTGTGAACATACATGTTAGCAAGGTATTTGCATGTGAATATTCTCACCAGAAGTGTGTACTTCCCCTGCCCCATATAAAGTTTCAGCCTTCCAAATAAGCAACAAAAACAGGATAAAGTGACTTATCTGACTAGCCACACATCACTAATAGTGAAGAAAGTTAATAGGTCACAGAATCCCATATGCCAAAGTATGTTCATATAAAACGTTAATCAAACAATTTTGAATAATGAATACATTTGTTAAAATCCGTGTTTGTTCACAGGTAATTTGTGAAGAGAAGAAAGGGCTAAGAGTGTTGGATAAATAGTTTGCTATTTATACTTCAAACCCAGTTCTAGTGTGGGGTTTATTTACTCTAAGTGTAGAATTTCAGCAGCCACTGGAAGTGATTTTGACATGCCTCTGAGAGGTAGCAGGTGCTCAGTTCTACCAAGGGTGACCCTGTTTATTCCTTTTTCCCCCACTTTACAAACCCATGTTAATTTTCCTTCGATTATGCTTATGCCTCTTAGATCTTGTAATAAAATGCTAAATGCAAAATGCATAGTGAGACTAAATAAGATCAGGGCCCCTTGTGTGAGGCACTGTGCAAATACATAGTAAGAGACTGTACCTGTTGTAAAAACTTCATGTAAATAGACAAGCAAAACAAAGTGTAAGGGAAAACATAGAGGTGAAACAGCTTGCCCGAGATTACATATAGCAGGTCAATGGCAGAGCTCAGAATGGAACCCACTCTCTCCCATATCCCCATGCAGGCCTTTTTCTACAGTTTCATAGTGACCTCTTTTCCCATACACCTTAGTGGTGAAGATCCATGCCTCACAGGCAGTGCACTTAGGACCAGGGTTTTTTTTCCCCCAAAGCGATCAGAGCCAGATTTCCAAGCACTCAGCACCTATTTAAGCATGGGTATAAAGGCCAGATTTTCAAAAATGTTCAGCACCCAGAAGCTGCTTTTGTAACATTTATAGTCACCCAATGTGCTGCTTTCTTCTGAAAATCTGGCCACTTCTTTTGATGCCTAAACAGGACTCGGGCTTTTTAGAAAATCTAGCTCTCATGGCTCAATCCTGCAAGAAGCAGCATTCCAGTTGGGTGCCTTCAACTTCCACTGACCTCAGTTGGAGAGGAGGGCTCCCAGCACCTCCCAGGGGAGCTCAATACCTTTCAGGATCAAGCTTTTGCTGTTTGACACCCACAATTTCTAGAACTAATCTTGTATTTTTGTTCTCTCATATGAGTGTTTGCCTGCTTGTTCATGGCTTCTGTGTGCTTGTTGTAAGTACCGTATATCAGCAATATCTTTACTACCTATTGTCCCCCTTAACTGTGCAAAATAGAAATACAGAAACAAAGAAATAGATACTGATAAGTAAAGAGGCACAAGCGTGCCTTTCAGACACTGTTAAAAAATATCCTTTAAGAGGTATTGAACCACTGACCTTAAATGTTTTATATTGCAGTCCAATGTGAAACTGCTAAACCACAGGGAAGGAATGAGAAATTTTGAGGGCTACTGAACACTGAATTCTCACAGGGGCTCAGCAGAAAGTTAGTTAGCATAGGTGTAGCTATAACTGTGATACACTGGGAAAGTTTATAGTGTTCAATGGCCCCTAAAGCTTACACTGCCACATATGTGATGTGACTAGAATTAGTACACTGGACTATTAAGTAAAACATACAGCAGTACAGCCTCACTAGAGACCTGCTAACATTCTTGTTTTTTAACATTATTTGGGCTCCTTTGTATCATTAGATGCTTTTGTGTTCAGAGATAGCCTGATTCAAAGCCTACTGAAGTCAGTGGAAGGTTTTGGATCTTGCCCTTTTCAAAACAGCAAGAGATTTTTATTCTTTCAAATGAATCATTTGAGATTATGGTCCTAGAGCCTCGACACTCTACTTGTCCTGAAGGGAGGTTTTTGTTTGGTTTGGTTTTTTAAACAAAACCTCAGTGTTCAAAAGAAATCAGTGTGGAGAACACAAAAGCCTCTTCAGGACAGGTGTAATGTTAAGGCTCTAGGATTATATATAGTGAAAACAGCTGGGCAGCAATCTTTCCCCCAGTTACATCCAGATGCATTATTGCAGTACAAACTTAATAGGGACAATCTGCAATGTCAATTAACAATAAGCCATAACTATTTAATAAAAATGGAAGACAGATGGTAAAAATAAAATACAATGCCCATGACTATTATATTTGCTAAAATTAAAGGGAGGAGGTGGTAAGAAAGACACATTAAAATAAAAAAGAGACACTAGAATCTCCTACCCTGAAGAGATTTGATAGGACTAGAGTGTGGAGACAACCAGACTGCGTTCCTCCCAAGGTACTTTATGCATCTTTATATGTTTCGACACAGTACTTCTTTACTCGCATCTTTACAGATAGTTAAAACACATGAACAAATAGACAGAAAATGAGACTAGTTTGGTGCAACAAAGTGGGGAGTGATAGACAGATGTCACTAGGAGTTGAGCATTGTAGGAGGGGTATGAATCACTGAGATCTTTTAAAATGTTAAAGAGATTGTTTCTCTAATAGTGATAGAGGAGTTTGTGGTCATTGTTTCCATGGTGTCAGATATGGAGCCTTCATTATTTTGTCATCCAGGTAAATCAGGTACTTTATACCCTGTCAATCTGCAGTGGGAGTGAACTGAAAACAGCATCTCACACAAAAATGTCACAACTTTTGACCTATCTGATCACTGAGGGATATTTTACTACTTGCAAATCTCTCTTTCTTGCAAAGAAATTATTCAGTGTGGAATTGAGTTCAACATGTCATTTTACACTAGAGCTAGGCAAACATTTTATCTGACAAATTTAGCCCTTCTTTTCTGTGCAGATTATCCACAAACATCATCATTTTTATTAATGCATTTATTTTTTATAATTGTTCAGTTTATGCAAACATTAAAATCTATTAGCTGTTTGTGAGCTTTTTGACTATGCCTGTGATTATTCAACACTCATTATTTTTTATTCATGAAGTGTGATTGGTCATCTCAGCCAGATGGTACTTTTCCCACTCTGTGGGTGGATGACAATCTATACAAATAGAGAAGGAAAATTTCTGGCATAGGTAGTAAATACCTATATTCACATGCCGCTACCCTTGTTGGTGTGGGAATATAGGTACTTGGAAGAAGAACAGCTACTCCCAGACAAACTTGAAAATCGAAACCTGACGGCCAAATGTTCATGGATGAGCAAACTAAAATGAGGTTTGAACATGGTTTAAATTGAAAAAGCAATTCAGAATATTCATAAATGTTTGAATAATTTTCCTACTATTTGCCAACCTCTGTTTCGCACAAACAGGACCATGGTGATGTAACATGTCCTCAACACCAACATTTCAAAACTCAACAGGGAGAGAGAACTGACATTAAGGCCTTTCAACAGGATGTGTGAACAAGCAATGCTTCAGTTTACTCTAGTATAGCCAGGTGTAACTAATATATCTATATGTAAACCCAAGATGTTGAGATAAAATAAGAATTGACCCATTTTTTGGTCCATACCATCTTCCTTCAAATAATATTCAAAACTTCAATGATTTTGTGGTTCACCCATTACTACTGTTTTTTTGTTTTTTAAAAAATATATCAGACAAGCCTTAAACATTACACATAAAACAAGAATAATCACAATCAACAGAAACACAAGGAGACACAGTCTCTGTTGTCATCCTGCCCCTTTGCACCACCCAGGCAGAGCTATTCTACAAGCTTTCAGGACCATCTTCCTACACCCCAGAGCTAGAATAGAAGGTATGTATGCCAAACCCCGTAGTCCCCATTGTGGGTTGGGCTCTGGCAATCCTCAGCTGACAGATGGTCCCTGAAGGGTAGCATAGCCAGTCTGTGTTGAACTGGCCCTTAAATCAGAAATTCACAACCACATCCCTTGCAGGCTTCTCCTACCACCAGGCCTCCACCTCATCTGAGAAGTCAGGCTAAGGGACACAATAAGTTATTATAATAATAATATTACAGTGAATGCAAACAAATTTTGGAAGGGATATCACATCTCATGCTTTAAAGCATTAGACAATCTCTAACTCTTAGTGATCAGGAGGAGACCTTCATGGTGGGTAGATTACCACATATCTGCCTGTTGCAAGTTTTCATGAATCTTCCTCTGAAATATCTGGAGCTGACCATTGTTGGAAAGAGGATTCTGAACTAAATGGAACGTGGGTCTCATACAGTATGCAAATTCCTATGTTCCTATGATTCTCCACTGTCTTGCTTCTATTTAAACTTTTTGAACCTGCACAAAGTCAGTGTAAAATGCTAACATGCTGATCTGGCGGCATTTTCTCTCCACCTTGTACTCATTGTGCACTGGTGTATATGACTACATATGTGCAAGGCAGTCGAGAATAACTTTCTACAAAAATAATTCAGATGAGAAAAGTAGAAATGTAAAAACATTGTTATAATACCATGTTTACTGTAGACCTGTACTCCACGTTCAAAATGGTGACTTTCAGATTTTTCACGTGTTAGGAAGTACTTCTGCCAACTCAAATACTTAGGACCAGATCTACTGCTATAAACTGATGTCGCTCAATTGAAATCACTGGGTAAAGATCTGCTCATTAAACTTAAAAGGACAAAACCTCAGTCATGCTGTCAGCAGGTGCAACTCTATTAACATCAAACTCTATCAGTATGATCCATGTCAATTGAGAGAATCAGCTTTCCATTTTCTATCGGTATGATTAAACCAAAGTGCTAGAAAATTATTTTATTATTAAATTGAATTGAATTATGGAGCTCCATTTCCTGCATATCAGGTCACCCTGCAGAAGTGCAATACAATTCCACAACATAATGGCATGGGGCTGTATATTTGAATAAGACCAGTCTTCAAAAGTTATGTTTCACAAAATGGTTATTTACTGAACAAGTACAGCACTTTTTTGTCTGGCAGTCATATTTAACCAGCTGCATCTCATCCACCAATGGTAACAGCCTAGCAACAGACACATTATTACATCTTCTTTTGTCTAAAATATTGCACCACTAGTCCCTAAGCTGAAAGTCAATATCTTTTCTCACTCAAGGTGTTCCTAATTGATTTTAACGTAACAATATGTATACATTTATTTTCATTAACTTGCTTTTATATGTAGTACAGTAGGTACAATTTAAAACTCAGCATTCACTTTTCCAGGCCATGTAGTAACTGTGGTATATCCCTACACTTAGAATAGGAAACAGATCAGTACCACAATAAATTGCAGTATAGCAGATGTTGAGTTTTTACTGATGCTCATTATAGCTCAGATAATAGTTAATTATAAATCAAACACAGAACTATCTCCTTTCATAGATTTTTTTAAGGCCACAAGTGACTACTAAATCATCTAGTCTGACCTCCTATATAACTGACCATAGAATTTCACCCAGTCATGACTGAACTGACTGAACCATATCTTCTCAAAAGGCATCTAGTCTTTCTATGAAGATGAAGATGGAAAATTCCCCACTTTTCTTGGTAGTTTGTTCCAATGGTTAATCATTGACTTTAAAGATTTGTGCCTTAATTTAAATTTGTCTTGCTTTAGCTTCCAAGCATTGGTTCTTGTTATGGCTTTCTCTGCTAGACCAAAGAGTCCTCTATATCATGCATTTTCTCTCCATGAAGGTAGTTATACACTTATGACACTTATACACTTCTCTCCATGAAGGTAGTTATACAACCAAGACCCCTTAATCTTCTTTTTTGCTAGCCTAAACAAATAAATTCCAAGTTTCTCACTGTAACTGTTTCTCCAACCCTCAAATCATTTTGGTGGCTTCTGTCTACACCCTCTTCAACTTGTCAACATCATTTTTTTAAATGTTGACAACAGAGCTGGATACAGTACTCCCAGCTCTGACTCACTACTCCTGTTTATACATCCACAGATTGCAATTGCCCTTTCTGCCTCAGAATCTTGTGATCGGGTTAGGCCTTCTATGTGAGGATTTGGATTAAACATGCAAAATCTCCTGACAAGATTATTCTGTTTAAACTATTCCTAGTTTTTCATATTCTCCATTGCACATAGTTGCAGTATTCATGGGGTTAGAATCATAGAATATCAGGGTTGGAAGAGACCTCAGGAGGTCATCTAGTCCAACCCCCTTCTAAGCAGGACCAATCCCCAATGTTTGCCCCAGATCCCTAAATGGCCCCCTCAAGGATTGAACTCACAACCCCGGGTTTAGCAGGCCAATGCTCAAACCACAGGGCCATCCCTCCCCCCAGACTATGTTCCTATTCAGTACTCTGTAATACATAATGTTTAACCTTGGTTCTCTCGTTAGGTCAGTTATCTTTTTACTGACTTCATTTGGGTAACCTGGCAGGCTCCTGCAGTTTTGTAGGGTTTTCCTGTGATGTTGTTAGATCTGCAATAGAGGTCTTCCTACAGGATGGGGAGCAGGCAGATACTGGACACAGTGATGGTATATAATACTCTAAATGCTCTTTATTGATTACAAAACAAACCTTACTCAATCCACAGTCACACCCCAAACATACTATACCAGAGTCCACAGGTCAGAATGGTTCCGATGGCCAGCCGAGATTCCTTTTGATCATAAGATTATAAGATGCTGGGAGCTGGGAAAAACCACATTTATATTTACACTAGTCTCTGGATCAATAAACGACTTCGATTTTCAGAAATCATAGTTTTTTGCCTTTGTTTACTAGACCTACCCACACAATTCCAAAGAGATAATCTTGGGCAGGCCACCATGATTCAAGGCGTGCCATTTCCTTCAATTTTTATACAATTTTATATCAGTCCAGTTGGTGTTGTTTCCCTTTTTGCTGATTTTCCGTATTTTTCTCGGAACATAACAAGATTGGTTTTGCACAAATAGTTCTAATAATTCTTGACCTTAAGTTCTTGCTTTGGTTGCCAACTTGCAACGCACGTATTCATGTCAAGCACACGTCATTCAGACCACCACACTTGGTATGAACTACCATTTGTAAACCTGCATTTTCTACCATGTTAGACCCGCAATAGAGGTTTTTCTACGGGATGGGAAGCAGGCAGATACTAGACACAGTGTTGGTATATAACACTTTAAATTCTTTTTATTGATTATAAAACAAACCTTACTCACTCCACATTCACACCCCAAACATACTAAACCAGAGTTCAAAGGTCACAATGGTTCCGATGGCCAGTTGAGTTTACTTTTGATTATAGGATCATAAGATGTGGGGAGCTGGTGAAAACCACATTTATTGTAAAATTGTAAAGCCCTTTATTGTTAACCCCACCCCCCCCAAAAAAGGTATCAATTACCCAATGGGTAAAAAAGTTACCAATAAAACTTAAAAAAATAAAATTTAAATTCACTAATGCCACAAAAAAAGCAAAAAACTATGTACATTCTCATGTGGCTCAGAACAGTAAATTATAAAAAATCAAAATAAAGTAATGTATTTAAAATTAATATCGAAATATCATGTCCTAAATCTAAATGGGTTAAACCATTTTCCATCATAAATAAAATTTCACCTACTGTAGTGCAAATTAACAAAACAAAACAAAAAATAAAGGGAAAGTGGATCCACACATCACAATTAAAGTTATGGCCTAAAAATTAAATAATGTTCCTTTCTTTTTTTATCTTACCAAGAAAAATAAATGATCAATTGCAAGAAAAATTATCCTGTACAAACCTTAAATTTAAAGAGTAAATACGGTGCTACAATTTTTGTCATTGGCTTATTGCTTATGCTTGCTTTGCTTTGCATTTTGTGCTTAGTAAAAAAAGTTGTGTTGTGTGTATTATATTTAAAAAACAATAATAATAACACCAGAGCTCAAGCAAAAATAAAAATGGTTATTTTAAGTATTTAAAATAATATGGCCAGAAGCATCGGACATTCAATATTAAAAATCCTTACAATTAAAAAATGAAAAATATGTTTTTTGGCTTTTATATTTTTTTTAATATTTTTTAAAAATGTAGGGGTACATAAATGTACATAGAAAAGCAGCTCTAAAAAAAGGTATACTAAAAAAATACATTCAACTATTCGTGAAATAAAATAAAAAAAACAAAAACAAATGTAAAAAAAAAACCTTTTAAGGTAAAATTTAAAATATGGTAAAAAAAATGGCAAAAATGTAACATAAAAATATCTAAAGCCAAAAATTTTAAAAAAGCAATAAAGGTATTTGTACATACTAAGCGGGGAAGGTCACTGTAGTGAGGCCGAGTAGTCTCCCTCTGCCCGGGAAAGTGAGGGTCCACTACACACCCCTTGGTGGGCAGAGCCTAGCCTGTCCCGCCCCCTCGCCGGAAGTGCCGGGGCAGGGCTGGAAGTATAAGAGGAAGGCCCTGCAGCTCATTCGGGATGGGATCTGGAAGGAGAAGGACGCTCCTGCCATACTTCCGTGCCCGAGAGGGGAACCTACACCCAACTGTCCCCTAATCGCAACTGTGGGAGACCCCGATGAGGAGTGGCCTGGACTGCTGGCCATGGTGCACCCTGAGGAACCCTGGAAGTGAGAGGTACCAAACCCTGGGGAGGCAGGAAGTGGTCCAGGGGCAGCCCCGGAGCAGCCAGCTATGGAGCCAGGTGTGGCTCAGTCTGCGTGTTGCGGTTGGATCCCTGCCAACGCAGGGCAGCCACTCCTGCCCCTGCCAGGGCCCTGGGCTGGGACGCGGTGGAGTAGGATGGGCCTGCGTCCCCCTGCCACCACACCCTGGGGTGGCCGATGCCCTACACTGCACAAGGAAGCTCCTGCTCTGGGGAAGAAGCCGCCCTTACCAGCTCCCTTCTAGACTGGTGCACTGCTGGCAGCCCAAGCCCTGCCCAGGCTAAAATCAGCCACGAGACTGTTTGCTGGCAGACTGAGCCTCCTCGAGCCCAAGCTCCCAGCCCACCTGTAGACTGTTACATTGCTAGCGGCCTGAGCTCCGCCCAGACTAAAGCCAGCCCCTGAGACTGTTAATTTGCTGGCAGCTGGAACCTTTACAAGCCCGGGCCCTGGCCAGCCGTTTGCTAGCTGCCAGAGCCCTGCCCAGACTAGAGCCAGCCCCTGAGACTGTGTTTAATTGCGGGTGGCCTGAGCTTCCACAAGCCTAGGCCTGCACCAGCTCCCTAGACTGCAATTGCCTTGCGGGTGGCCCAAGCCCCACCCAGGCCGAAGCCAGCCCCTGGTAGGCTGTTTAATTGCTGGCAGCTTAAGCCTCCCCAAGCCCAGACTAAAGCCTGACCGTGACTGTTTGGTGGCTAGCCCTATTTTGGGGCTGGGAACTAGAGGGCCTGTGGGGACTTGCTCCACCTCAGGGCAGAGACGAAGGCCCTAGACCCTTCTGAGGCTCCGTGCCTTGGCCAGACAAGCCAGACCGAGAGATGGCCTATGCCTTGGGACCTCCCGTCACGAGCTCAGGATGGTGTGGCAAACCCAGAAGCAACCTGAACGAGGGGCCTCCCTCCTCACGGAAGAGCGAGGGTCCATTATAGTCACCTAACGTTTAAATTTAGTTATAATAAAAACTAAATATAAGTACTCTAAACTGTACCTTTTAAAGTTTAAAATTTATTGTAGTCACCCTAAATGTAACTAATAAACAAAAAATGGCTAATACTCATGTAAAATAAAATAAGTCAATGGCTCTTAAATTATAAAAATATGGTATAATGGCAAATCCTTCCATAAAATAAAATTAAGTTGCTTTAAAAAAATTAATGGGGGAATAGATTTTCAAAATATGGTCAGTTTTTATGTTTATTAATCAAATACCAGTAAACAAAATTGCATGAAAAATCATGGCAAATAAGCACCCATATAGGAGGGGGAAAGTAATCAAAGCCCCACTATCATAAATCAAACAATCTGGTTAAAAAAGCACAAGTAAACATAAGTGCACAACATCCAGAATGTATGCCAGATGACTTGCCTCTATTACAAGTGTGGCAGCAACAATAAAAAAACAAAACTATATAAAATAAAAAGGTATAAAAATATATTGTAGGTAGTATTGGTCCTGTAGCTAAAGTTTTAAACTCATTTAATATTAAAACGTTACCAAAAAATGTCAGTTTTGGGTAAGATTTTAGGGACTATACAAACACATGTAACACAGAATGTTGGTGCATTATCAAAACAAAAAATAAAAAGTGTAAAACTCTAATTAAAACAAGCCCAAGCCTTAAAAAGTCTCTAAATGTAAATCTATTTGATGTGTCTGAGATTAACAATAAAACTGTATTAGCAATACAATGTGTACGAATGCAAATTTATAAAATACAATACATTTAAAAAATGGTTAATCTGTTAAGTAATGAGCAGTGGCCTTTTAAGTGGTTCAAAAATCCTCATATATAAAATCAACAAATTGCAAAATTAAAAAAAAATAAAGTTTAATTAAAATTTTAAAAAATGCATCTGAAGAAGTGGATTTTTTACCCACGAAAGCTTATGCCCAAATAAATCTGTTAGTCTTTAAGGTGCCACCGGACTCCTTGTTGTTTTTGTGGATACACAGCAACACGGCTTCCCCTCTGATAACTAAAATCAAACCACTCTGAAGGAAAAGTAAAAAGGCAAAATGCTGTTACACAACGCAGAAAAGCAAAAAAAGCAGCAATGGCCTGGGTGTTGCCAAAAATTATTAATAAAATGTTATGGTAAATAAATATAAATGAAACACACTTAATTTAAAAAAAACATATAAATTAGTAAAATTAACAAAACATTGTAAAAAGTGGAAACAAAGTAAATGGGTGTGACCACAACTAACTTGGTCCCTAAAAACATGCCATTTAAACCATTCAAATGGACAAAGTACCATGCAATATTTAGCCTCTAATAGCACAAGTGTTTAATTTAGGCAATGGGTGTATTTGTGTGGTAACCACTAAAAAACATGTATTTTTGAAAAGTATAACAAAAAAAGGCCCAATTAAGACATGTAAATGTAATGTAACAAAGGTCATTATTAATAAAATTATTTACCAAGGTCCTCTATTTAAAAAAAATGGTTTAAAAAACAAAAAATGTGGACTGGTCCTTTAATTAAAAAAATTATTAAAAAGAATAAAAAGATAATAAAAACAAAAAATTTAGGCAATATGCAAAAAAATTATCTAAGTCTGCTCAGCTAAAAAAAATAAACATTTTAATCCAGAATGGTCAAATACTAATTTTTTTTAAAATGGCAATTTCTCATTGGTATAATGTTTTTAAAAAATGATCTCCCAGTGTCACAGCTCTTCTAAATTTAATGCTACATCCTATTGTCATATTATTTTCATTAATAATTTTGTTAACCTTTATTATGCTATGTTTATATTGCCAAATAAAAAAGCAACAAAGAGTTTTGGAGCCAGTAATATATAAAATTAAATTGCTTGCAAAATTATAAAAAGTGATACAATAATTAATGGCATTAATCATGTATCAACAGGGGAGTAATGTTGGAATATACACACACACACACACACACACAGTGATTCATATATCCATGTAATATGTTATAGGTTATTGAGGCCTGGTCTAATGACCTATAACATATTACATGGATATATGAACCACAATGTATATTGATATGTATATATCCCAACAATGTTCGATGTTCCTCACTGTAGCCTGCAGAGATTTGTATCCTGTTTGTTTACTGTCTCCTGTTTGTAGTCAGCTTGTTGAATTCAGTTGCAGAAGTGAAAGGTATTCTACTAGGAATGTTTCCATAAAGTATAAATGTTGTGTACTGGCTACATGCTTCACAGCTGGACTGTATTTGCCATCCGTGCTTTGTGCATAAGAAAAGGCAGCTATCCTTAATTTTGGAAGCATCTGAGGGAGGATCTATCAGAACAGAGTGCTGGTTTAGTGTCCTTCATATTTAGAAGGTAATAATTCAGTGATATTTCTAGGACTTGTGTCATAAATATAAAGGGAAGGGTAAACCCCTTTGAAATCCCTCCTGGCCAGGGGAAAGCTCCTCTCACCTGTAAAGGGTTAAGAAGCTAAAGGTAACCTCGCTGGCACCTGACCAAAATGACCAATGAGGAGACAAGATACTTTCAAAAGCTGGGAGGAGGGAGAGAAACAAAGGGTCTGTGTCTGTCTGTAGTCGTCTTGGCCGGGGACAGAACAGGAATGGAGTCTTAGAACTTTTAGTAAGTAATCTAGCTAGGTATGTGTTAGATTATGATTTCTTTAAATGGCTGAGAAAAGAATTGTGCTGAATAGAATAACTATTTCTGTCTGTGTATCTTTTTTGTAACTTAAGGTTTTGCCTAGAGGAGTTCTCTATGTTTTTGAATCTAATTACCCTGTAAGATATCTACCATCCTGATTTTACAGGGGGGATTTCTTTATTTCTATTTACTTCTATTTTTTATTAAAAGTCTTCTTGTAAAACACTGAATGCTTTTTCATTGTTCTCAGATCCAAGGGTTTGGGTCTGTGGTCACCTATGCAAATTGGTGAGGCTTTTTATCCAACATTTCCCAGGAAAGGGGGGGTGCAAGTGTTGGGAGGATTGTTCATTATTCTTAAGATCCAAGGGTCTGGGTCTGTAGTCACCTAGGCAAATTGGTGAGGCTTTTTACCAAACCTTGTCCAGGAAGTGGGGTGCAAGGTTTTGGGAAGTATTTTGGGGGGAAGGACGCGTCCAAACAGCTCTTCCCCAGTAACCAGTATTAGTTTGGTGGTGGTAGCGGCCAGTCCAAGGTGTAATATTTTGTACCTTGGGGAAGTTTTGACCTAAGCTGGTAAAGATAAGCTTAGGAGGTTTTTCATGCAGGTCCCCACATCTGTACCCTAGAGTTCAGAGTGGGGGAGGAACCGTGACAACTTGGCTTTTGAAGTACCATCTGTAGTGGCAAAAACGCTGCATATGAGAGCTAGTATTGTCCACATTATCTTTGTCTACCATCCTGCCCATGACTCGAACCTTTCATTTAAAGAACATGGGGTATGCACAGCATTTTAAATTTCACTGCCTTTGGAGGGCCACAATCTGTGTCCCATCGCAGCCCTAGGGTCAGAAGAGCTCTCTCTCTCCACCCCAGCCCCAGAGCCGGAAGAGTTCTGTTCTGTACAACGGACACTGATTATTGGGGGGCCCGTGCCCCTGCTTGCCCCCCCTTGTGCACACCCCTATAAAGAAGTAAAATTAATTAAGTTTGTTGAATTCAGTCACAGAAATAAAAGGCTGGAAGAAGATATTGGGTATGCCCATGCAGTACTGTTCCCTTACAGTACATTCTGTAATGTGCCAAGCAATGGTGCATCTAGTCACTTTAAAATTTCTTCTTCTCAGCTTCATTACATTGCTTCTAGATATACTTTTGTGCACCATACTAAATTCTTCTCCCTTCTTGATATGTACTCTTTTCAGTTATTTGTAGACTACCTGCACGTAAAACTTTAGTTATTGCTTAACCATGTATGTAGTGCCAGATTCTTATTTACATCAAGACCTCTTTACACCATCAATGTAAAGGGGTCTTAATGCATGAGAGAATTCAGCCCACAGTATTTAGTCCTTTTAATCTTTCCTCATAAGTCAATTGCTGCACCTGATCATTTTTCTTTCTGTAATTTGAGCTTTCTTTAGTTTTGTTTGTAATTCATTTCTCAGAACTGAAGGCAATATTCTAGGAATCAGAGCCATATAGAGCAGGTGTATTTTCATATTCACTGTTAAATTGGTCACACTCACATTTTCTAGCACTGTACAATACAATTCCATGTTGTAACTTGTAATCTGCTTCTGCACCCATAATTTCACTAGTCCCCATCACTGCCTTTTCACACTACATTCTCTGCCCATTATCTACCACAACTGTATTTTATCGTTTCCGCTTTCCAGATAATCGCTGAATGTTTTTGTATTTCAAATTATACCGGAGGTATTACTGTGTATATTCCAAGACTGAGCCCCATCTTATTCCCACCCCCAGCTTTCTGTGATCTAATATTATTTTTCACCCAACAATGGTGTTCATAACTCTTCCCAAATTATGTCATCTGTGAATTTCACTAATGAGCTATTTATACTCCTTTCTCCCAAATCAAGAATGTAGAAGTTAAATAACACTGGATTTAACACAAATCACTGATGTAACCCACTTGTCATCTCCCTGCAACTCAATACATCCATATTCTCTGTTTATTCTTTCTGCTGATTTTCAATCCATGACAGTGTGAATATTTGTCAATTTGAATTAATTTTGTCACAAAGATTCCATTCCAATATATCAAATGCTATATTGAAGTCAATATATGTTACATCTATTCCTTCCTTTCATCTACTCATTTTGTAATTCTTTACAAAAAACAATTAAATGTGTCTGGTAAGGTTTATTCTTTATAAACCCATGCTGCTTATTGCTCATGGATCTATTAACCTGTGGGGGCTATTGTGCCTTTAAGACATACTTCTACCACAGACTGATTCTGATCTGACAATGTGCCAAAAAACACTGTGGTATGTTATTTGACTCCTCAAATGCATAAAACACAAACCTTCATAGGACACAATAATTTCAGCTCTAATCCAAAGACCACTGAAATAAATAGGAGTCTTTCCGTTCACTTCAGTGGACACTGGATTCCCCAAGGTTGATGTTATTTTTTCCCAAACACACAAAGAGCAACCATATATTTTCAGTTTGAATGTTCTGTGTGTTTCTCTCTCTGTTTCTCTCTATCTTTCAGATTAAGGGAAAACAGCAAATCAAGAAACAACAAAAGATAGAACATATTGTGTGCATCCCCTCAACTAAATACAAAATGGCAGCTGCTTCCAGCTGTCAGCAGACTCCTAGAAATTTAAAGGTTCAGTGCACAGGAAACAAAATCGTAAGAGTTAAATATGCCACAGGTTGTGCATTATTGTTACTCTCACTAAGTCTGGCAGGCCATGATGACTAATTCCAGAACCAGCCATTTTATTACTTCCCTTAGCACTGTTGTGATGCCATTTTAGCTGATATATCAGGGTTTTAAACAGGGGATCTCCAGCACTGCAAACATGTCTCTAGCATATGCTAAACACCCAGGTTCTGTAGTTGGGACTAAAATTCTCACACTATGTGGATTGAGCCCAGAGCGGTATGCATAACATGCTCACATTGGATTCCCAGCATGGGAAGAGACTGGTCCGTAGGCCAGGACTTTACTGTCCATTACTTTGGCAATGCCCACTATCCCATTTCTACTAAAATGACAGGGTAGCAGTGAGCAATTCATGGTGAAAAATAAATAAAGTTGGCTATGCACGAAATCTGCACCATCTATGGTTTGATTCTGGATGAGATAGCTGATCTTGCATGCCACACAGTGAGAAGACTATTGGCCATGTGTTAGTGCAGCTCTTTCTTGCTGGCTACTCAGTATAGAATGAGCCTACGGACAGTTGAGGAAGGGATTGGCTGTGTTTGGTGTATCTGATCACTTCTTCTTTGCCACTTCCCTTATTCAGCATCAGTGACTTTTACAGCCTTCTTCCAAAACTCATGATCATATGCCATGTTCTCATGCAAATTGGTCTCTCTAAGATCTACTGATATAAGGTCCGTGTACAGTCTCTTTGGTCTTCCCCTTGGTCATCTTTCATCTGAGATCATTGCAAGAGTCACCCTATCTATATAGTGCCTTTCTCTACTGGATATGCCCATACCAACAAAGCTTAGCCTCCCTCAATTTGTCTTCAATTGGAGCAACCTGCATTAGGCCCCTTACAACCATATTTTTTTGTTTCTAGACATGGAGCGTTCAACCATTTGACCATCTCAGCCTCTTCATTTGCATGGTGGAGAGTATACTGATTTCTTTTCTAGTTGGTGGCCATGTCTCTGTTCTATACATTAGGAGAGTGGAACGACAGTTTTATATACTGTACCTTTTAACTTTATTAGCATCTTCATTTGTGCATCTGACTTCTCATACAAAAAGTTCACCATTGCAAGGGATATATTCATTAGGACATCCACTTAGTATGTAAAGACAAATGCAGGAATTATGGTGGTGTACAGGCTATTCTGTTTCCCTCAAAGTTTTCTTACCGAGGCAAAGTTAGCTTTTGATGTTAGGCCTGATGTTGGAGTTAGCAAAAACAGTTGTCTAGTCCAGAGACAATGACACTCATTAATTTGCTGAGGATTTCATGGCCACTGATAGTCAGAAACAAGGTGGGTTTAAACCATGGTTGTCTACTCATACAGGGAGAAATCCATTGAATCAGATGTTTGGCATGGGATTTTAATATTAGATTCATATCACAGTTTGATCATCATCCCCTCCAGGCTGAAGTATCCACTTACAGGATCCGCAAGTTTCAAAGTGTGGACCACCTCCAACAATCCTGAATCATCTTTGGGAGAATCTTACTGTATTAAGGTTATGTGCTGTTGTGAGCTTGGATGATCAAAGGATTATATTGAACAATATGGCCAACAACAATGGTCTTTTGGGACAATACAAGTGAAGTGAATTTCCTGGGAAATAACTAGTTATGCAAACACCCAGTCTTTTGAATCTAGGCCCTGAGGAATCGGGCATTATCTGCTGATTACCTGTTCCTAGAATCTGAAGCTCAAGAGACCAAGCCATATAAAGGGAATGACAACCTATTTAATGTGTACTTTTTCTGAACTTTTAAACCACAGAAAAACTCTTTAGTGGGGTCTGAAGGGCTGACCAGAGCTCTTGTTGGAGTTGGGGTGACAATCTCTGGCAAGCTTATTAGCATGTTTGTAGGTTCATTTTTGGTATTTTTCTTAATGTTTTCTCTGTAATGTTTTCACCTTAAAAATAAATGTGATTGCTTATAAATGTGAAATGCAGCAGTTTATAACTGCTGATAATTACAGCTGTTCATAGCCTTGAAAGAGAAAGTAAAGAGCAGGTGCTGGCTTGCTGAGGCAGTTTGACTTTCTGGGGATATCACAGTGTAGGCAAGAAACTGCAGCTGGGGAAAAAATACCAGTAGGGAGGGAGAGAGATGTGGGCCTCTGCCAAAGAGAGGTGATGGCTGGGAGCTGGAAGGCTCAGAGTGGGTACCCTTACGGGACCACAGAGAGGGAAGAACAGGTGCAGTTTCCCTGAACTGTGACAGTCCTGTCCTGCCTTTGGATCAGAATGTTGATCATGTAAGGGACATCACAATTACTGGTTATCTAGAAACCAATGAGTATGGTTGAAGTTACCCCTTTCCCGACTGTTGCTTCCTAATGGCTTGCAATAGATGAAGCATGAAGTGAGAAAACTGGAGCATTGGTGATGGAGAAGGAGCATCACATTTGATCAACTAAGCTAGACGGAAATTTTGAAATCCTAAACTGTAGCTGTGATGGAGATTAAGAATATATTGTCCTCCCCCATAACCATTTGCAAAATCCCAATTAGCAGAACTGTTCTAGGTGTTGGATTAACCTGGATTGCCTTCAGTCAGTTTCGGGGCTGATTAATTCTTGTTATAAATGGTTTTCAATCTTCCTTGCTGCTGAGACCGATCAGATGTGAGGCAGTTTCTGTGAGAAAAAATGTTTCATAAATGTGTGCAGTGATGATAATATATCATAATGCAGACATGTGAAGTGTCCCTAAAGAGCTGCCCTTAATAAATGATCTCAGCTGAGTCTGGATCTGGGACAGCAAAGTTCTTCTAGCTGCCCAAGTGCTACCCCAGAGGTTACACCATTAATTGACTTCTTGAAATGATATGTAGGACCATCCAATCAATGGGCCAGATTCTCAGCTGGTATAAATTAGCAAAGCTCCATTGCCTTCAGCTGGACTAGACTGATTTACGAGGTAGGTGATGTAATACAGTATCTTTTATTCTAACTTCTGCTGGGGAAGAGACCAGCTAAAAAGCTTGTCTTTTATGGGACCAACAGAAGTTGGTCCCATAAAAGGTATTACTTCACCCACCTTGTCTCTCTAATATCCTGGTATCAGCATGACAACAACACTGCAATATACTGATTTACAGCATCTGAGGATTTTTCTGAATATTTCTATCATTTTAATATCATTCCATCAATAATCTTGCCTGGAAACAATATTTTTGTGGGATAGAAACATGGCAGCTCCTGTCCTTCTTTTGTAAATAAGAGTCTAGACATCCAATCAGTTTGATCTGAAGGTTACCCTAACAAAAAAAATCACATTAAAGTGACCATTTTATAATTTATTAAGGTGTGGTCTTTCTTCCCCAAGAGCCTAAATCAACTCATTGTTCATCCACAATGTATCCTAAAGTGTAGGTACTAAAATATGACCTCTTCTCAAAGAAAGTTTCATTGTATTTGTCTGGCATTAGCTCTCAAAATGAATGGGCTGATTTAAAGTATATTGCCTTTTTCCCCAATGTAGTCCACTTCTACTTACATAACACAGAAAGAGCATCATAGTGATCCATGACCTTGTAAGGCTCATTATTAGATAGATACCAATTTGTCATGCTGTGCCTAGCTATCAGCTTTTCTAGTCACTTACTTTGTGCTTCTTGTGGCAAATTATATTTGACTTTCAATTTAAAATCCAGGGTACTTTAATGTAAAACCTCAGTATAATAATGGTGATGAAGCAGCAGGGCATGCAATTTGACAGAATGGATTTTTCTAGTTTATTGTGTCTGATTCCCCTCCTCCATACCTCCAAGAGAGAAAAGAAAAGAAAAAGAAAAAAAAGAAATCCAGCAGCCAGTCTCTTGAACTCCTAATGGAAGCACCTACCGTGTAGGCAGCAGCAATAGCACTGGGGGTGGAAGGGTGCCATTTAAAATGGAAGCACTACTTACCTAATCCAAAGTTGCTAGAAACCTTTTGAAGTTTGCCTCAGTGAGCACAAGTTAAGCTACAATAGAAACATCATGACAAGCTCTAGCTCACCAATTAAGATTTAATTCTCTTTTAATACAAAATAAATGTACCTGCTTCTTTAGCTAAGGTACTGAACTCCTGTCACAGGAAGTAATTTTGGTCTCCTTTCTTTGGATACTGTGGACCTACCATTAAGCTTGCCTTGTGCTTTTAAACCCTGATGTTATGCATGTACCCTTTTGATTCTTTTATGTAGTATTGGTTTAGGACAGTGCCTCAGTAGTTTCTCAGGGATAGATTGGGAATTCCCTCTTCAAGCAAATATGCACAATGTGAGAATTTTATTATTTATATATATATATATATATATATATATATATATATATATAAAATGACTTTCTCAAAGAAAGATTATATATATATTAGTATATATAATATTATATATACATACATACACACACACACACACACACACACAATATATATTTATATATATAAATAATAGTTATTTTATTTATTTAGAATACACTTCCATTTATATATATAAATAAAATGGAAGAATACTCTTACTTTATTAGACATTATAAATACAATACTCTACAAATGGAAAAAGTGAGAGAAGCATCATGTAACTAATAGGAAAGATACCTAACTTCTCCTAATTCTCCTTGTGTGTTTTTTTCTGTTTCCTTTGTCCATATGCTGTTCCAGATCCAGATTACTCATGTGTCTAAAGTTTGAGCCTTAGATTGTAATATTGTTCACATATGCAAATTCAAGAAAAGTCCAGGAGAAGAGTGGAAGCTAGCCAGTTTATTGCACTGGATGTAGCATGTATGATTACCTTCCTTGTGAGCAGGAGGATTATGTGTGCATTCAGTGCAAGCAACACATCACCCTTCGAGACTGAGCATGGATTCTTGAGACCAGAGTGGCTGAACTGGAAGAGCTAAGGGAGACAGAGGTACATAGATGAGACTTTCTGGGACACAGCAGAGCCATCCCACTCCCAGTCTGACAGCTCCTATACTGTTGAGGAGGATGAAAGTGTCAGGGAAGGAGACTATCTAGCTGGGGCAGAGAGAAAATCACATACTTGGGACTCTACTTCCAGATGATGTCATGGTATTCTCTCTCACACTGAGGATATTCCTCTGGGGGAGAGAACCCCCATTATTAGGAAGAGACAGGTAATAGTAACAGGGGATTCAATGATTAGGAATATTGATACTTGGGTTTGTGATGATCATGAGAACCATGTGCCTGCTGAGTGCAAAGGTTGCAGACCTCTTGAGACACCTGGATAGACTTATGTGTAGTGCTGTGGAAGAGCTGGTAGTCATGACATGTGTCAGTACCAATGATATAGGGAAAGGTAGGAGAGAGTTCCCGGAGACCAAATTTAGGCTGAAAGCTAAGAAATTAAAGTCCAGGACCTCCATAGTAGGATTTTCTGAAATGCTGCCAGTTCCATACACAAGGCCAGTTACATGGGCAGAACTGCAGAGTTTTAATGCATTGATGAGATGACGGTGATAGGAGGGGGGATTTAGGTTTATTAGGAACTAGAGAACTTCTTGGGAAAGGTGGAGCCTATACACAAAGGACGGGCTCTACCTAAACCAAAACAGAACCAGACTGCTGCATGTAAAATTAAAAAAAATGTAGTGGAGTTTATAAACTAAGATCTGGGGGAAAGCAAACATATTCAGAGGAGCACACATTTCAGTGAGCACATCCCTTAGTGGCGGATTTATTAAAGGGGATACTCTATATCTTCATGAAGAGGAGAGAATAGAAGTTGATCAAGTAAAAATAGGAACAGAAGAGAAGAAGTCAAATGAAAGTCAAAGTCCATTCAATTAGATCACATGATGGCAGACAGCTAGAAAGTGACAAATTTTATAAGTGCATATATGCAAATGAAAGAAGTCTAAATACTAAGATGGGTGAGCTTGAGTGCCTGTAATTAAGTGAGGCTATTGATACAATAGGCATCACAGAAACTTTCTGGAATGATGATAATCAATGGGACACTAATACAAGGATACAAAATATACAGGAATGACAGAGTAGGTCATGCTGGTGAGAGAGTAGCACTATATGTGCAAGAAAGCTAAATCAAATATAGAAAAATATCTTAAATTAATCAAATTATACCATAAAATCTCTGTGGATAGACATTCCATGCTTGAATAATAGGAGTATAGCAGTAGGAATATACTACCCGTCACCTGACCAGGATGGTGATTGTGAAATGCTCAGGGAGACTAGAGAAGTTAAAAAACAGACAATATAAGAATAATGGGGGATTTCAACTATCCCTACATTGACTAAGAACATGTCACCTCAAGATGGGATGTAGAGACAAAGTTTCTATACACCATTGATGACTGCTTCTTGGAGCAGCTAGTTCTGGAACCCACAAGAGGAAAGGAAATTCTTGATTTAGTCCTAAGTAGTGCACAGAATCTATCCAAAAAGTGAATACAGCTGAACTACTTGGTAATAGCGACCATAATGCAATTAAATTTAGCATCCTTGTAGGGGGGAAATACCAAAGAAACCCACAATAGTAACATTTAACTTCAAAAAGGGGAACTACACAAAAATGAGAAGGGTAGTTAAATTAAAACCTCAAACTAAATGTGTACCCCAAATAAAAAAAATAGTAAACAGAGTAGGAAACCAAAAAAAAAAAATCTTAAAAAATGGAAGACAAATCTTACTGAGGAAAACAGAAAGGAATTTAAACTCTGGCAAGTTGAGTGTAAAAGTATAATTAAACAGCCCAAAAAGAGTTTGAAAAACCAGCAAGACACACAAAAGCAAACAGCAATTGTTTAAAATAAATCAGAAGAAGCAGCCTGCAAAAATAATCAGGTGGACCACTGAATGCTCGAGTTGTCACGGAAAAAATCAAGGAAGACAAGGCTATTGCAGAAAAGTTAAAGGAATTCTTTGCATCAGTCTTCACTGCATATGATGTGAGGGAGATTCCCACACCAGCATCATTCTTTTTAGGTGACGAATCTGAGGAACTGTCCTAGATTGAGGTGTCAATAGAGGAAGTTTTGGAACAAATAAATTAAACAGTAATGTGTCATCAAGGACCAGATGATATTTACCCAGGAATTCTTTAAAGGAACGGCAGAATTACTAACTGTGGTATATAACCTATCACTTAAATCAGTCTCCATGCCCGATGACTAGCAGATAGCTAGTGACATGCAGATTTTTAAAAAGGCTCAGAGGCAATCCTGGCAATTACAAGCTTAACTTCAGTACCCAGGCAAACTGGTTGAAACAATAGTAAAGAACAGAATTATCAGACTCATAGATAAACACAGTATGTTGGGGAAGAGTCAACATGGCTTTTGTAAAGAGAGATCATGTCTCACCAATCTATTAAAATTCTTTGAGGGGGTCAGCAAATGTGGACAAAGGTGAGCCAGTGGATATAGTGTAGTACAACTGGACTTTCAGAAAGCCTTTGACAAGGCTGCTCACCAAAGGCTTGTAAGCAAAGTAAGCAGTTATTGGATAAGAGGGAGGGTCCTTTCATGGATTAGAAACTGCTTAAAAGATAGTAAACAAATGGTTAGTTTTCACAGCAGAGACTGATAAATAGCACAGTCCCCCAAGAATCTGTACTGGACTAGTTCTGCTCAACATATTCATAAATGAGCTGGAAAAGGGGTGAAGAGTGAGGTGACAAAATTTGCAGATAATACAAAATTACTAAAATAGTTAAGTCCAAAACTGACTGCGAAGTGTTACAAAGGGATTCCACAAAACTGGGTGACTGGGCAACAAAATGGCAGATGAAATTCAATGTTGATAAATGCAAAGTAATGCATATTGAAAAACATAATTCCAACTGTATATACAAAATGATGGGGTCTAAATTAGTAGTTACCGCTCAAGAAAGATCTTGGAGTCATCATGGAGTTTTCTGAAAACATCCACTCAGTGTGCAGCAACAGCCAAAAACGCAAACAGCATGTTAGGAACCATTCGGAAAGGGATAGATAATAAGACAGACAATATCCTAATACCACTATATCAGTCCATGCTATGACCTCATCTTGACTACTGCATGAAGCTCTGGTTACCCCATCTCAAAAAAAGATAGATTATAACTGGGAAAAGTACAGAGAAGGAACAAAAAGGATTAGGGGTATGGAACAGCTTCCCTATGTTGAAAGATTAAAAAAGACTGGGATAGCTGATCTTGGAAAAGAGATGACTGAGGGGGGAATATGATATAGGTCTATATAATCACGAACGGTGTGAAGAAAGTGAACAGGGAAATGTTATTGACCCTTCACAACACACAAACCAGGAATCCCTCAGTGAAATTAATAGGCAGCAGATTTAAAACAAATCTAAGGTACCACTTCTTCACACAACACACAGACAACCTGTTGTCCAGGCCCAGCTTCTGGCAGTCAGAGGTTTAGAGACACTCAGAGGATGGGGATGCATTCCTGGCCAACTTGGCTAATAGCTATGATCTTACCAAATTCTTTTTTGAACCCAGTTATACTTTCAGCCTTTACAACGTCCCCTGTCCCTCCCAGTCAAGCTTGGAGGGAGGCCACTTTGCCTCAATCCACTGTCTAATGCTTTTATATATGGTCACTCTTAGAATTCTCTATGCTTTTCACTGGGGTGGTGTCCTTTATCCTAATGATGGTGACTTCAACAGAGCTATGGCAATTCACATTAGCAGATGATCTGCCCCATAGTCATAAAATACAACTAAAATTATTTTCAATTATTTTGTCACTCTGGCAATCAGTTCCAAATTAGCATGGTTTGCCAGTGTTCTTAAAGCATTTGAATAAAAATATAGCTAGTCTATAAACAGTTATTTTGGATAGTAAGGCCATTGTAGGTATTTGGTTAGATGCTACCTCACACTTGGCTCTGAGTGTCCAAAGTACACAGTAGTTGTTCCCTGAAGTTTATTATCCATAAATTGTTTGACAGCCCAAATGTGTTTTATGACATATGGGGATACATTTATAAAACTTCTTGTCCATTCCAATTCCACAGCCATATACTTTTTATTTTCCTTGTAATATGCTGTGGGGCTTGCACCGCTGAAGATTATAGACATATATATTGATTTTCTTCCGGTTTATTTTGGGATTTTATATGCAATACATTTTCCGTGTTCTATACTGTCTTGGTAACTCAAAATTCTTTACAGTGCTACCTGATGGGTTGCACGGTTACATTCCGTCTCTTGTGTTTTCCCCAAACATTGGTTATGCAATTAATGAGCAAATCACACAAACTTTGAGGACTGGAATTTTTCTCTGGATGCAAATGTAAAGGATATTTTAAAACATCTTAGATTTCTCTTTCAGACCCTAGGGAGGAACTGTATGCTTCTATTTCTAAATTACTCATTCCTGCTGGCAGAAGATGTATGCCCTAAGGAGTATAGTCTGAATTCAGACAAGGGTTTAGCTACGCAAATCCATTTACAAATACAAAATAATCTAATATTGCACTTTTCATACAATCTCTCAAGGTGCTTTACAATCCATAAAAAAGAGCTATAAAGGATTTCAGAACTAATACTATCTCTTCCATATAAAACAGAGACCACCATTTTGTGGGGCTGAAATTTTCTCCATTGGTTTAAGATTTCTATCTATGTGTGGTGTTCTAAACAAGGTTCTTACTGCTTTTTCAAAACTAATATACCTTAGATTGAATCAAGAGCTACCTTAAAGACCTTTTAATGCTTACCTCTGAGTAGAGCTGTGTAATTTTTTTTTTCAGTTTGCTGGCAGTTCTGTGAGGAGAGGGGCTTATTCTGGGTTAAACCAAAAACTAAACTTTCCAAAATTTTTGGGGCAAACCAAAATGTACAAAAATTGTTCTAGGTCAAACACACCAAATTTTCAACTTGCATTGAAATACTTCTGATCAAGGTCAGTAATTTTTGTAAAAAAATCAAAGGAAGTTTTGCAACACAAATTCATTCAAAAATTCAAATTTCCCTGAGTCTTCCAAATCTCAATGTGTATGCCATAGAGTAGCTAATTCTCATGCTTTTTTTGTATCCGATAATAGGTGTTCTTCTGGAAGTCCCAGCTCCTGGAGTCAAGGAAAATTTGAGAGAATCTCAGCTTTATTTTATAGCATCAGTGGATACGTTCTATCCCTGGTGTTTATGGAGAAAATCATGAAAAATATGAACCAAGTGTAGCCAAAAGATTTATAAATCAGAAGGTAAATAAAAATAATCCTAGTTTTGTATTTATTTATTGTTATCTCATGATTTTAGGTGCCTGACTCATGAGTTTTGGATGCTTGGCATAGGCAATACTGTGATCATCAACTTTTTGTATCCTAACAGTCAAAGTCAACTAAAATGATTAGGCACACACTTTAGCAAGGCTCTTTTTTGGGGGGGGAGGGGAAGTATAGTGATGCAGGACTTTCCCTAAATAATGGTTTCTGATTCCTCTGAAACCAAGGACTTGTTTCTCCTGCCACTTGCCCTTGATGCAGCAAAGCACATGTGAGTAGTGCCATTGAAGTCAGTGGGACTAGTCACATGATTAAAAGTTAAGCATCTGTTGTAAGTGTTTTCCTGGATTTGGGGCCTTACACAGATCTGACTCCATTAACTTTAATAGATTTTGCCTGAGTTACTCTGGTGTGGGAGGAGAACTAGGCCCTGCGATTCGTTTCTAGCTCTTTGTGTTTAAGTGAGAACTTTGTGATCGGACATGCTGCTGACCAGCCTTACTGAACACTGTCTTAAAAACGCAGCCATGCAGAAAACTGTCTCCAAGTAAACAATAGTATTAGCTTAGATGTGAAATCACCCCTCCTCTGTATTATTTCCCTCAACATGATGTGACTGCAAAGCGGGAATGAATTAACATAATTAGACTGGGATTATTCACAACCTCTTTGAATGCTGTTTTAGGGTTTATGAAACTGCTAAGTCACACGAACCTTTGATTTAAGCCATTTTTCCCCCAAAGATATTTTTTAAATATATTTCTAACTGCTTTATCCTATGTTTTGCTTTGTAATTTATTTTTCTACAGTGAGTTAAAATGTTTTTTGTCACACTGCCCGGAGTGGCTCATTACCGCAAGTGCCGACCTCAGGGCAGACTGTCAGAAAATAGGAAAGACATCCCAAATTGGTAGTGTATTCTATCATTCAATTTCACCAAGCCAGTGACAAATGTGAATTCCTGGATCACTATACAGTGTGATGGGATCTCTGCAGTTCAGCCTGGACCATGGGACGCTCTCCAGGCTAGGCTCTCTCTCACAATGCCTTGCTAGTAACCAGCAGCAAATCCCTCCAGGCGCTGTTATCACTCAGCACAAATGCATGTGGAGCTCCTCCACCCAGCTAGAGTGCATGGATACTCCCAGACCCACTCCTGAATCACACAGGGAAAAGGCACCAGCCAAATCCCCCCAGCTCCCAGCACTGTACTTCAGGAATAGATTGTCTTGCACTGCTCAAGACGAGCAATGCAAATTTATTAATTGGTTCACCACTTCATCAATGGAAAGTGGATATACACCAGCCTTTGCAAAACCTAAGCAGATTTGCCACACACATCATACAAACTCACTGGTAAAGATAAACAGTAAAACAAATCTATTGACTACAAAAAATAGATTAAGTGATATTAAATAATAGGCAAAAAGTCAGAATTAGTTACCAAAAGAAAAGAAAATATAAGCACACAGTCTAAACTCTCAACCCTATTAGACTGGGAAACATCTAGATTAAGCAGTTTTTCTCACCCCATTGGATATTGCAGTTCATAGTACATAGATTTCACCCCTGAAATCCAGGACAGTCCCCTCAGTTGGAGTCTTCAGAGTGTCCTTGTTGCTTGCAGCATAGGTGAGTGAAGGAGAAAGGCCAAGCCTGGGCCCCCTGTGTTCAGTTTTATACCCCCAGTCCATGTGCTTGTAGACTACAAGCCCAGGCATGGCTGGGGGACATTGCTGAGTCTCCAGGCAATATTGAGCAATTCCCCTGGTGTGGCCTTATGCAGGTGAGTCATTGAATTGTAGCTCCCTTGCTGGACAATGGCTGTTGATGGGTTGTTTGACACCCTACCCGGGCATTGGTTATTTTCCTTGCTATTGCCTCTGGGGAGCTAATATCTAGCTGATTTCCCAATTTACAGTATGTTTTAATGACAACCATACAACATAATTCTCATAACTTCATATGCATTAATGATATACATATATGATAGAGAAATGACTTTCAGCAAATCATAACCTTTTCCTGGATACCTTACAAGACATGCTTTATATGTAATATCTCAATTATACACAGATGAGGAATATGGGGGTTACAAGATGCTCTCCCAAGGTATAGTATGTCACAAACAGTCTTACTATGGAGTCACAGACAATCCCTTTAGGCACTCCAGTCTATCTTACCACCCAGACAAACTGGACTTTGTGATGAAAGGTTACTTATACCTAAAATCACATCAGGTTGCTCCCAGTCCCAAGAGAGCAGTCACAGATCAATTGATACTCTAGATCTTACATAAAAGACAATGCTGGTAGCCAATTCTATATATAGTAAAGTAACTAAAAGTTTATTAGCTAAGAAAAGGAAATGACTACTACTGAGAGGTTAATGCAGATAAAATATGTACAGGTGAGTCATAGTTGGTAATTCTAAATAGTAGCAGTGATGTACTAAACAGTCAGTTTCCCAAAAGTCTTTTTAGGGTATCCAGATTGTCTCTGGGGATCTTCGCTTTGCATCTAGTACTCTTCCCTGTAAGAATCATCCAAACAGTTCAGAGATGAAGGATCTTTTGCTGAATCCATACCTATAGCTTCTTCTCAGAGAAAACAAGCTGACAGTGTCACTACTGACATGAGACAACACTGTCAGAATGATAGGCTGCTGTACGCAATGTCTAACTGTTAAGTTTGTTGTAAGCACCAGAGAAAAGGAGGGATTTGAAGATGAATAATGAAGTAGCTTTGCGAATATTTATGAGGAGCACCTCCCAAGCATATGGGGCAGCATGGGAGAAAACATGAAAAGGTCTGAAATTTTAACATCAGATGAAGGCACTGACAGCTCAGAAGTGAATGAGAGATTGTCATAAATATAAAGGGAAGGGTAACCACCTTTCTGCATGCAGTGCTATAAAATTCCTCCTGGCCAGAGGCAAAACCCTTTCACCTGTAAAGGGTTAAGAAGCTAAGGTAACCTCACTGGCACCTGACCCAAAATGACCAATGAGGAGACAAGATACTTTCAAAGCTGGAGGTGGGGACAAAGGGTTTTGTCAGTCTGTGTGATACCTTTGCCGGGAACAGATCAAGGATGCAAGCCTTCCAACTCCTGTAAAGTTAGTAAGTAATCTAGCTAGAAAATGCATTAGATTTTCTTTTGTTTGTTTGTTTGTTTTTTTGCCTTGTAAAATTTGCCGTGCTGGAGGGAATGCATATTCCTGTTTGTGTCTTTTTGTAACTTAAGGTTTTGCCTAGAGGGATTCTCTATGTTTTGAATCTGATTACCCTGTAAGGTATTTACCATCCTGATTTTACAGAGGTGATTCTTTTACCTTTTCTTTAAATAAAATTCTTCTTTTAAGAACCTGATTGCTTTTTCATTGTTCTTAAGATCCAAGGGTTTGGATCTGTGTTCACCTGGGCCAAATGGTGAGGATATTATTACCAAGCCTTCCCCAGGAAAGGTGGTGTAGGGCTTGGGGGGATATTTTGGGGGAAGATGTCTCCAAATGGGTTTTTTCCCTGTTCTTTGTTTAAATCGACTGGTGGTGGCAGCGTACCAGGTTTTTAACCAAAGCTGGTTCCCAAGGCAAGAAAGAATGTGCCTTGGGAAAGTTTTCACCTAAGCTGGTAAGAATAAGCTTCAGGGGGTTTTCATGCAGGTTCCCACATCTGTACCCTAGAGTTCAGAGTAGGGAAGGAATCTTGACAGAGATCATAGGTAACATTTTGCCAGAGCCAAACAGAATTCAAAGCTTCACAAACTTAGAGATTTCTTCTCAATCTAAAACCCACAATTTTCTCCATCTATAACTGCCAAGAGGAGAAGAGTATGCTCATAGTTAGAGTGTGGGAGAAGGAGGATTTATTGCATTCACTGCCTTGGAAAAAGTCAGCAGACTCTACCCATTGGTCTAACTACAGTATGGAATTTGGGCCAAAGCTGGCTTGCAACATTGTTGAATGTGGTTTTCTCACCAGTCAAAGTACAAATGACATCTTTGCTACTCACACATTGTCCTTTTATTCCAACTGTCTTTACTGTAAGAATTGCACAGCCGCTTTTCTCATAGAATCATAGAATATCAGGGTTGGAAGGGACCTCAGGAGGTTATCTAGTCCAACCTCCTGCTCAAAGCAGCACCAATCCCCAACTAAATCATCCCAGCCAGGGCTTTGTTAAGCCTGACCTTAAAAACCTCTGAGGAAGGAGATTTCACCACCTCCCTTGGTAACACATTCCAGTGCTTCACCACCCTCCTAGTGAAAAGGTTTTTCCTAATATCCAATCTAAACCTCCCCCACTGCAACTTGAGACCATTAATCCTTGTTCTGTCATCTGCTACCATTGAGAACAGTCTAGATCCATCCTCTTTGGAACCCCCTTTCAGGTAGTTGAAAGCAGCTATCAAATCCCCCCTCATTCTTCTCTTCCACAGACTAAATAATCCCAGTTCCCTCAGCCTCTCCTCATAAGTCATGTGTTCCAGTCCCCTAATCATTTTTGTTGCCCTCTGCTGGACGCTTTCCAATTTTTTCACATCCTTCTTGTAGGGTGGGGACCAAAACTGGACACAGTACTCCAGATGAGGCCTCACCAATGTCGAATAGAGGGGAACAATCATGTCCCTTGATCTGCTGGCAATGCCCCTACTTATACATCCCAAAATGCCATTTGCCTTCTTGGCAACAAGGGCACACTGTTGACGCATATCCAGCTTCTCGTCCACTGTCACCCCTAGGTCCTTTTCTGCAGAACTGCTGCCTAGCCATTCGGTCCCTAGTCTGTAGCGGTGCATGGGATTCTTCCGTCCTAAGTGCAGGACTCTGCACTTGTCCTTGTTGAACCTCATCAGATTTCTTTTGGCCCAATCCTCTAATTTATCTAGGTCCCTCTGTATCCTATCCTACCCTCCAGCTTATCTACCTCTCCTCCCAGTTTAGTGTCATCAGCAAACTTGCTGAGGGTGCAATCCAGTCATCCTCCAGATCATTAATTAAGTTATTGAACAAAACCGGCTCCAGGACCGACCCGTGGGGCACGCCACTTGATACCAGCTGCCAACTATACATGGAGCCATTGATCACTACCCGTTGAGCCCGACAATCTAGCCAGCTTTCTATCCACTTTATAGTCCATTCATCCAGCCCATACTTCTTCAACTTGCTGGCAAGAATACTGTGGGAGACCATATCAAAAGCTTTGCTAAAGTCAAGGAATAACATGTCCACTGCTTTCCCCTCATCCACAGAGCCAGTTATCTCATCATAGAAGGCAATTAGATTAGTCAGGCATAACCTTCCCTTGGTGAATCCATGCCGACTGCTCCTGATCACTTTCCTCTCGTGTAAGTGCTTCAGGATTGATTCTTTGAGGACCTGCTCCATGATTTTTCCAGGGACTGAGGTGAGGCTGACTGGCCTGTAGTTCCCAGGATCCTCCTTCTTCCCTTTTTTAAAGATTGGCACTACATTAGCCTTTTTCCAGTTTCCGGGACTTCCCCTGATCGCCATGAGTTTTCAAAGATAATGGCCAATGGCTCTGCAATCACAGCCGCCAACTCCTTTAGCACTGTCGGATGCAACACATCTGGCCCCATGAACTTGTGCACATCCAGCTTTTCTAAATAGTACCTAACCACTTCTTTCTCCACAGAGGGCTGGCCACCTACTCCCCATGCTGTGTTGCCGAGCAGCAGTCTGGAAGCTGACCTTGTTCGTGAAGACAGAGGCAAAAAAAGCATTGAGTACATTAGCTTTTTCCACATCCTCTGTCACTAGGTTGCCTCCCTCATTCAGTAAGGGGCCCACACTTTCCTTGACTTGCTTCTTGTTGCCAATATACCTGAAGAAACCCTTCTTGTTACTCTTGACATCTCTTGCTAGCTGCAGCTCCAGGTGCGATTTGGCCCTCCTGATTTCATTCCTACATGCCCGAGCAACATTTTTATACTCTTCCCTGGTCATTTGTCCAATCTTCCACATCTTGTAAGCTTCTTTTTTTACGTTTAAGATCCGCAAGGATTTCACTGTTAAGCCAAGCTAGTCGCCTGCCATATTTACTATTCTTTCGACACATCAGGATGGTTTGTCCCTGTAACCTCAATAGGGATTCTTTGAAATACAGCCAGCTCTCCTGGACTCTTTTCCCCATCATGTTTTTCCCCCAGGGGATCCTACCCATCAGTTCCCTGAGGGAGTCGAAGTCTGCTTTCCTGAAGTCCAGGGTCCGTATTCTGCTGCTTACCTTTCTTCCCTGTGTCAGGATCCTGAACTCGACCAACTCATGGTCACTGCCTTCCAGATTCCCATCCACTTTTGCTTCCCCTACTAATTCTTCCCAGTTTGTCCAATCTTCCTTGTTGAATTGTAGCACTATAAATACTTGTGTCCACTGGCCCATTTCTTTTTTCCTTTCTATCTTTCCTGTACAAATTACACATGCATACTGACATTCTGGGTGCTGTGTGAGAATCATCCAAACTATGACCACTACACTGTAATCTCCATTATGTCATATCTCTTCTAGTTTTTCATGCTGGCTATCCATGCTTTTCTATTTGCATATAACAACATTTTTATAGTAATACTCTTCTTATTCTTCATTTTTTGTTTCAAAAGAATTTCATTTATGTCATACTTTCTACAGTGAAAATACACACAAGTTGAGTTAAACTAAAGCTCCTTTCCCCCTTTCCTCTAATTTATACAAAGCCTAGCTAATATGGTCTGCTAGTTTTGAACACAGAAGGCACCCTTCCACTCATAAGCAGATCATTTAATGCAAAACAGACATTCATGAGAAAGCTTTCCAGATTTCAGTGAATCTAAGACCCACCAGAGTATCTATCAGTTGACCATCAGCATAAAAGTCTTCTTTCTTTGCTCAGGGTACACAGTGTAAGATAGCAACATCTCCATACTTATACATTCTCTGACCTTTCTGCTGAGAATGCCAACTAGGAATTCAACTAGTGCCTATTGTGGCAGTGGTGGGTTCCGTGATGAGGGCACCTGTCTACAAAGAGTATATCTTTACTGCAAGTGAAGGTATAATGGTACTAGCATGGATAGAAACAATGGTACTAGCTTTAATTTAGCTAACACTGGTAACAATAGTGGTGAAGATGTGGCAACACAAGCCAGTAACATGACTACATACCCAGGGTCCCTGGCTGGCTTGTACTGAGATGACCAGATTGTGCCAAAGCCCATTCTACCATGTCTGTGCTGCTATTGCTACCCATATTACCTAGATTAAACTTCACAGTGAAGACATACTCTAAGAATTGGACAATGATCAACACTACTCATTTCATATAGCCCACCAAACAATGAATTTTTTTATTTTACCACAGCTCAGGTTGGATTTGAATCAATGGATTATCGTTAAGAGTTTCCTCAATTCCAGTAAAAAGCCTTCTCTTCCCCAATACTAATCCAGTGTCCCAAAGAGAGGTTTTAAAAACACAAAAATGCAAATATCAGTTAAACCTGATTTGCTGCCATTGAAATCCTCATCAGAAAACCTGTTACCTAAATCCTTTCGATGCACACCAAGCATTTTTAATACAAGGTCACTTCAAGCCACTGCAACACAAAGACATGCCCAAGATGTCTGGTTTCTATGGAGGCACAGATATTGGAACACAAAGACATTCACAACAAAGCCTTAGGATTCTTTTAAATTTGATTGGCTATTCTAACAGAACTGCTGGCTCGATGCCGCGCATTCTGGCAGCACTGAATGAGTAAAAACACAAGTTCCAGCCAGACCTGTTATTCCTACATTTTTTTCCTTATTCCCAAACAACATAAACAGACATGTTAGCTCTAGCTAACTTTTATAAGGCGTTGCATTATGATTTTTATGTGGATTCACACACTGCTAAATGATGTGGTGAAAAAGCAAATAGATTAATTTTGTGGTGTGCTACCAAACGAAACAATTTAGAGTAGGAACTATGTCACTGAGTCAGCTCCATGAAAACTCTGAACCAAGTCCATTGTAGCTACAGAAAGAGTCACAAATACTATATATGCAGCCATGAAAGGGATTAAAACAAAACATTGGGAAATTTCAGATAAACAACCTGCCTCCCTTCTTAGCACCCGCATGCCCTGCAACAAGAACTGAAAAAGTAAAAAGTTGTTGTTTTTTTAAAAAATGGATAAAAACTCAAGATAAGTTGCTGAAAATGGAATAACCTGTTGAAGTTCTGTTGTCTCATCAGTGGAATCTGAATCACATAAATTTGAGAAAGCAAGAGAATGTTTTGTAGATCACTATTTATCCCTGTGCACACTAGACACGAATTAGCCAGTGGTAAATCCTTTGCAATGGAGAGAGATTATTTGGCAGCATGTTACTTAGGCTATTTACTTTAACAGCATGGTCCATTTCATGCATCTTAAATGTCATCATCAGCTGGCTAAGAGATCAGAAACCTTGTCTATACTTCTCTGTGACTTGTGGTATAAGAAAGGTTACAAAAGGATATTATTTAAGTGTTATAAGTACCATGGAGCCGCAAAACATAATTGTGCTGTAGGAAATAGAGATCAGATCTGATGCAGTCTGGTATGGCCATAGGCATAGGTAGAGACCTTGCACTAGGATATAATGGTTAGAGACATCTCTCAGGTGGTGGGTAGGGGTAGCTACTTTGGGGGAACCCAGAAGGGATGCACCAAATATTATGAAATAAGATTTCATGATCTATGATAAGGGAACATTGATTTCAAACTGAGGCAGACAAAGCTCACTTAGTTGTTTCAGGCAAACCTGTCTGGGGGAAGGAAAAGTCTTATTTCAAATCCAAGAAGTCCAAGCTCGTTCGCCTTGGAAGGCAAGCAGACTAGGGTGGAATTGCTGATACAAGTTCCTAGCAGGCCATGCCCAAGAGTTGGATAGGGTGTATTGGCCTATCAAAACATTACATCTGAAACTCACTTGTTATACATAATGACAGGTTTCAGAGTAGCAGCCGTGTTAGTCTGTATCTGCAAATTTGTTAGTCTCTAAGGAGCCGTAAGTCCTCCTTTTCTTTTCACTTGTTATAGAAACAGTATGGCAAAGCAAATGGATGTATATAGATTGTAACCCAGGTCTTGGTTTTGATAGGTTAAAAGGCAGCTCTGTGAGGGAGGCATACAAGATGTGGAGCATTTCAGGCCACTAATTAGTGATCATGAAGAAATCCTGCTACAGACCAGATGAGAAATATTTAAGGAAGCATTAGAAAAAATACAGCCAAGGCCGTTTTTGGAAGGTGTAAGCAAACAAGGAAAAGTTGGACAAGCAACAAAACAAGAATATTATAGGAAAAGTGTAAACAAGCCAAGACTTCTGGGAAAGCAGAAGAAGTGAAAGCATTGAAGCACAAAGCAGTGAAGAAATTGCAAAGATTGGACAAGCAAAAGTTTTGGGAAAGATGAGGCTCAACTACTAGAGAAGGCATCAAGAAAACAATGTACAAAAAGCTTAAGATTTATGGAAACACAATTAGGCCGGCAATACAAATGGTAAAAATGGCTACCAGTGAACTGACAACAAATGCCAAATTGCTTCTGTAAGTATGGAAGGGGCACTTTGACAAAGGACTGAACTCTGAATTTCTTCCGGATGCAAGTATTCTAGGCATGTTAGGTGAGTGGGCAGCTTGCAAGGCAGAATAGATATAAGCACTGAACCACCATCAGGAGAAGAAATAGAAAGAGCAGTGAAGCAGTTAATCATGAAAGATGCAGGAATAGACAATAACAAATGAGCTGCTAAAAGCTGTGGGACAAGTGCCATCAAAGATTAGGGTGAAAAATACATGGTATGGGAGTAAGAGAAGGTACCAAATGACTCGCTAAAGTCAATAGTTGTAATAGTTGTTCAGACCAGGCTGAAGTTGCACTGATCAGATATTCATGTTCCAACCGGTGATGAAGAAAAATGAGAATAGGGATTAAAGAAGTTTGCTGTTTTCATTGACTTTTCAAAGGTATTTGATTCGGTTTGGAGGGAAGCATTATAGAAAATCATATGGAGTTCCAGATAAGATAACTGTAATTATAATAGCTATGAAGACTGCTGCAATACTGTAAGAATTGGTGGAAAATTAAGCATCTCATTCAAGTCAAAATTTGGTATAAGACAGGGGGGCATGGAATCACCATCTCTTTTCATCGTGTTCTTAAAATGGACATTAAGAATGTTAAATTAGTTGGAAAGAATGACACTGGATGATCTAGAGTTAAGTTCCTTAGTTTATGCAGATGACATAGTACAATTTGCAGACATTTGAATTAAACAATGATACTCTTTGCTACTTTGGAAAATTGATGTAGCCAACTTGGACTTACAATAAATAGCAAGATGGCAACGTGGTTGCATCTTGGAAAAAGGGACAATAGATAAAGTGTTGAAATGCAGCAGTGCTGAAGTCATAGGACAAGTAGAATCTTATGTCTAGGAAGCTTGAGCAGGACTGACTGTTCCATTAAGGATGAGATTAAAAAGGACACATGCCTTAGCCACAAGTTTTGCACAGAAACAGACAATATTATGGACTGAAAATCATGACATTTGGTACCAAAATGAAAATGTATCAAACCAGTGTATTATTCTTCTAAAATTATTTTATGGTTTGGAAGCACTCGCATTAAATGAAATAGACATCAGAAGGATGGAGGCAGTAGAGATGAGGGTTCTTTGAAAGATGGCAGGTGTTAAGACAAGTGAAGAAGTTAGAAGGAGAATAGGCAATTAGGGTCTACAATCAAGGTCAGTCTGCTCTAAAGGCCAACCATCAACTAGATGGTGGGACATCATGCAGAGGGACATGACCAGACTGGGCTTCATGGAGGAACAAGCCATTGACAGGAATGAATTGCAATCCTGTACTGTTCCCTGCATCTGCAAACATGCTTTGGAATGAAAGACACAATAAAGACAATTTCTAGACAAATCACACACACACACAAAATGCATGATTAATGACTAGAATACAGACCTCTTGAACTAAAGGAGATTTCTGTGGGTTTGTAGTAAGTCCCTTATCCTCTCCATGTCTGGGCAGCCGTTCCAGGGCAACATGATCATTTACATTAAACCAGTACATTGCATTATACTCCCTTCACTCTACTAGCCAAAGCTTATCCCAAGCAACTAAAGTTCATAGAACTTTAAATTCAATAACACAGAATGAATCTGTAACAAATCTACATATAACAAACAACACACACATAAAGAAACCCAGATGTGAACCTGGACCTTTGGATACAAAGAGAGATTTCTATCACTTAAAATAAAGGAGATCTCACTTAGCTAGTAATAGATCTTTGCACCCATGCAGAGTTCCACTGACATTATCAGACCCAAGGCCAGAACAATACATTACCACGCCAGTGCTTTATATTAATGTACTTTGCTTAACATTAAATAAGACATTGATTTTTGTAAAGAGCTAATTGTGGACTAAAATTGAAAAAGCTTCATTTTCATTATCCAGCTAGTTTCATAGCGAACTAAATTCTGTTTTGTTTGATATTCACCAAACGTTGTCTAACCTTCATCACTTGTGCTTGTAGTGTGAATGTGTCACACAATATAAATGTTTCCAAGTTTCCCAATATGCACAGAACTACTGGTTACCCCACACTGCCCAGTTTACCACGCCTCCACCTTCCCTCCATTCAAGACCCTCTTAAAAATCTACAGTGTGCTAATAATTAAAAAATAAAACAAAACAACACAACTGTTATCCCTACCCCTAGGATTCCCAGAATGTCCCATTTTCTGTATGTCTACCTTTTGGTTGTAATCCTTTCTAAAAAGGAAAAATGTCTTGTATTGTATAGCACCAAACACATTGCCAATGCTAAACAAACAATTATTCAATAAAGAAAAGAATTGTTTCCTGATTTATTGCCTTCAAAGCAAGGCTTAAGTCTGAGGTCTCCTCTTTATCCTAAAACTCAGTTTGAAACCATTTTTTAAAATTCTACACCCTTTTCTGGGCTGCTGTGTGGTGTATCCCCAAATAAGTCACAGTATCCAAAAATCCATCATTTGTGAGTGGGCTGAGAATGATCTTATTAAATCTGTTCACCCAGCACTATATTTTTTTACTAGCCATATATGAAAATGTAAGGATTTTCTTTAACCCAGTATTGAGATGTACCTCCACTAAGAAAAATGGGGCTGGTTCTGTGAATTGCACCACCTCCTGCAAGTGAAGTAGTGGTCAAAGAGGTACAGAGGAGGCCACAATCACCCTCTTTCTTTATGGAGTATTTCAGGAGTGATCAAAAAATATTTTCTGTTGTAACAAGGGGTATGGAAATGGCTGAAAAAAATCACCATTTTAGACTCAGAGGAGTAGCCATGTTAATCTGTATCTACAAAAACAACATGGAGTCTGGTGGCATCTTGAAGATTATTTAGGTCTAAGCTTTCATGGGTAAAAAAACCGCACTTTTTCAGATGCATCTGAAGAAGTGCGGGGGGGGGGGTTTACCCATGAAAGCTTATGGCCAAATAAATCTATTAGTCTTTAAGGTGCCACCGGACTCCTCGTTGTTTTCATTTTAGATTGACAGACACCCTAACTCAGGTTCTCTTTATATTAAAAGAAAACCAAAGAAACTTTGTTCTGAACCTGATATGATTTTAAAATCCCCAGGGTTCTTCACAGCATGTCTTTCTCACTCTTTGATGACTACATTTCCATGGTTCATAGTGCTTGTTGCTCCTAGGGCATGTGATAAATATGAAATCTGGCATTCCTTTCACTCAGAGAACTAGTAACTCTAGCTCACCTCTCATAGCAGAAGAATCTACATAGTATTCTCATTGCTATTGAAATTAATTTTCACTAGGCATATAAAGGAATAAGAGCTGCATTGCAGTGAATGCCATTGTTCAAGGTCATCAGAGTAAGATCCATTACTGAGAAGGCTGAGAATGATTTTTATTAGATCTATTCACCCAGCTCTATAATTTGGTGACAGATAGTAAATCTACTTACTAATTTCCCCATTATAAATTGATCTTCACCAAGAAGCAAAAAGTTCATCAGTTTGTTCAAAAGTACACTTTAGTGAGTGTGCTAATTGAGGAGCTGTTAAACACAACAACGGTGAAATGAGTTATTTCTAAAGAAGGGATATTAATTAGTCTTCCTTTGTGTGTTTAATGTTACTAGATTCTTCTTAGCTAAAGGACTACGGTAAGAAATACGTAGCATCAATACATCATTAAATGTATTGGAAAGTTAGAAAATATTATAACTAAGCCTAAGCTTTTTATTGGTAGTACCTTTGTTAAGAAGTGCTCCCATTTGTGCCATTGACTGTATAGACACCAAATGTAGAAAACTAACCAACTCTCCATCTTGCTTTAGGTCTTTATTCAGCAAGGTCCTTGTTATATCCATGGCGTACACATAGAGAACTTAGAATAAAATACTCTTTGTGAAAGGTTGCAATGTAACACTACTTAATTTCCTAGAATTCAGAACATCCACACAAGAACCCAACAACAGAGAGAGAGAGAGAGAAAAAACAGGCTACTCCCTAAAACAGAGCAGTATAACTCACCCCCACCTTGCTTTAAGCTGGCTTTTTCCAGACTAGCTGTCTACTGACTGCTCCTAGGCTGAGATCACATGCTTCCCTAAAGAACCCCCTACCCCGTTAGCAGTGTGACGCTGGCAGAACAAGTGCCAGCTCATGCCTAGGCCCCTGAACACTGGACAAATGCATAGCTGGAAACCAGTCTGGCTCACCTTTGTGTTAGTATTGTTAAAATAGGTATTCGATTTCTAGAGATGTGTTTAGTGTTTGGACTTCATGAAATGCTTGTGAGTTGCTGCATGCCTTAATCTCACTTACAGAATCTGTATCCCATGTCAAAGTAATCTTTAAGTGTTTTACTTTGTAATTATACAAGTGTTTACTATGAAACCAGAAACTCCCCCAGTCAGGAGAGAATCATGACCTAGTGTGAAAAACTAGTTTACCACAAGAGGTGTCATTTCCTGCCCAACAAAAGAGGGCCTATAGACACCAGATAAACCATTGTGGAACAAAAGACTTTGTTGAGTACAAACGCTTGTCCCATCACAGCTTGAACGCTGGGGGAATGCAATGAAAATCCCTTTCAAGAAGAAATTGTTACCCCTGTGCTGCTTGGACATCAGGGAGAGGGTAAGACTTGTAAGCATAAGCAAGGGATCCCCAGCTGTTTAGCTTGGGTTAGCCCTAAAGGACTTAGAGCTTGCACATTACAGCAGCTTCTATAACTTTTGGGAATTTAAGTCATTTGTAAAAAGAAAAGGAGTACTTGTGGCACCTTAGAGACTAACCAATTTATTTGAGCATGAGCTTTCGTGAGCTACAGCTCACTTCATCGGATGCATACTGTGGAAACTGCAGAAGACATTATATACACAGAGACAATGAAACAATACCTCCTCCCATTTGTGTGGATGTTTACCTGCTTTAACCTTGTAAATAATGCTCTCATTTCTTTTTCCTAGCTAAAAAATCTTTAGTTAGTTTATTATAGGATTGGCTACAAGCACTGTCTTGATTTGAGATCTGAGGTGCAGTTGACCTGGGTTAACTGACTAGTCCTTTGGGACTGGGAGTAACCTGAATATTGTTGTGATTCATTATGTTAGGGACAATTTATCATAAAGGCAGGCTTGGTTGGGTAGCAAGACAGGCCACAGTGCCCAAGAGGACAGTCTGTGACTACCTTGTAAGACTGTTACAGTGCTTGAGAAGTTCACACTTGATACTTGGTTGGTGAAACCTAATTAAAGAACAAATAACCAATTTGGATTTTGTGCCCTGTTTCTTAACAATCTGCCCTGATGTTGGCACTCATGGTTGTGAGCCACTCCAGAAAGCGTGACAAGAAAGACCAGGAAAAACTCCTGAAACTTGAAATGGCAGCCTTCAACTTTGAGGGTATATCTACACTGCAAAAACCACTATGACAGCAAGTCTCAGAGCCCAGGTCAACTGATTTGGGTTTGCACTATAGGGCTAAAACTAGCAGTGTAGATGTTTGCATTTGGGCTGGAGTCCAGGTTCAGGCTCTCAGAACCCCGGACTCCAGCCCAAATGCAAACATCTACATTGCTAGTTTTAGCACAATTGTGCAAGTCCTGTGAGCCCAAGTCAGTTGAGCCAGGCTCTGACACTCACTGCCACAGGGTTTTGGGGGGTGGGGAGGGTTTTTTGCTTTATGCCCTTGCAGTCCCTTCTAACCATATGATTCTATGATTGCAAGCTCTTCACAAAAGGGAATGGCTCTTTGGATTTGTCTACACTTACAGCTCCTCAGCAGCTCAACTGCACCGGTGCAGCTGCGCTGCTGTAGCTCTTAGTGTAGAATACTTTAAGGTCAGAAGGGACCATTATGATCGTCTAGTCTGACCTCCTACACAATGCAGGCCACAGAATCTCACCCACCCACTCCTGTAACAAACCTCTAACCTATGTCTGAGCTATTGAAGTCCTCAAATCGTGGTTTAAAGACTTTGAGGTGCAGAGAATCCTCCAGCAAATGACCCGTGCTCCACGCTGCAGAGGAAGGAAAAAAAAACCCAGGGCCTCTGCCAATCTGCCCTGGAGGAAAATTCCTTCCCAACCCCAAATATGGCGATCAGCTAAACCCTGAACATGTGGGCAAGTCTCACCAGCCAGACACCCAGGAAAGAATTCTCTGTAGTAACTCAGATCCTACCCCATCTAACATCCCATCACAGGCCATAGGGCATATCTACCGCTAATAGTTGAAGATCAATTAATGCCAGAATTAGGCTATCCCATCATATCATCCCTTCCATAAACTTATCAAGCTTAGTCTTGAAGCCCGATATATCTTTTGCACCCACTGCTTCCCTTGGAAGGCTGTTCCAGAACTTCGCTCCTCTGATGGTTAGAAACCTCTCTCTAATTTCAAGTCTAAACTTCCTGATGGTCAGTTTATATCCATTTGTTCTTGTGTCCACATTGGTACTGAGCTTAAATAATTCTTCTCCCTCTGTGGTATTTATCCCTCTGATATATTTAGAGAGAGCAAGCATATCTCCTCTCAGCCTTATTTTGGTTAGGCTAAACAAGCCAAGCTCTTTGAGTCTCCTTTCATACGACAGATTTTCCATTCCTCGGATCATCCTAGTAGCCCTTCTCTGTACCTGTTCCAGTTTGAATTCATCTTTCTTAAACATGGGAGACCAGAACTGTGCACAATATTCCAGATGAGGTCTCACCAGTGCCTTGTATAACGGTACTAAATACCTCGCCTGATGCATCCCAAGACCACATTAGCTTTTTTCACAGCCACATCACATCGGTGGCTCATAGTCATCCTGTGATCAACCAATTCTCCAAGGTCCTTCTCCTCCTCCGTTACTTCCAAGCGATGCATTCCCAGTTTAACAAAAAATATTGTTATTAATCCCTAAATGCATGACCTTGCACTTTTGACTATTAAATTTCATCCTATTACCATTACTCCAGTTTACAAGGTCATCCAGATCTTCCTGTATGATATCCTGGTCCTTCTCTGTATTGGCAATACCTCCCAGCTTTGTGTCATCCACAAACTTTATTAGCACATTCCCACTTTTTGTGCCAAGGTCAGTAATAAAAAGATTAAATAAGATTGGTCCCAAAACAGATCCCTGAGGAACTCCACTAGTAACCTCCTTCCAGCCTGACAGTTCACCTTTCAGTGTGAGCTGTTGTAGTCTCCCCTTTAACCAGTTCCTTATCCACCTTTCAATCTTCATTTTGATCCCCATCTTTTCCAATTTAGCTAATAATTTCCCATGTGGAACCGTATCAAATGCCTTATGGAAATCGAGGTATATTAGATCCACTGCATTTTGTTTGTCTAAAATATCTGTTACCTTCTCAAAGGAGATCAGGTTGGTTTGATACAATCTACCTTTTGTAAAACCATGTTGTATTTTGTCCCAATTACCATTGACCTCAATGTCCTTAATTACTTTCTCCTTCAAATTTTTTTCCAAGACCTTGCAAACTACAGATGTCAAACTAACAGGCCTGTAGTTATCCGGATAACTTTTTTTCCTTTCTTAAAAATAGGAACTATTTTAGCAATTCTCCAGTCATATGGTACAACTCCTGAGTTTACAGATTTATTAAAAATTTTTGCTAATGAGCTTGCAATTTCATGTGCCAGTTTCTTTAATATTCTTGGATAAAGATTATCTGGGGCCCCCGATTTAGTAACGGAAGGGTAACCACCTTTCTTTATACAGAACTATAAAATCCCTCCTGGCCAGAGGCAAAACCCTTTCACCTGTAAAGGGTTAAGAAGCTAAGATAACCTCGCTGGCACCTGACCAAAATGGCCAATGAGGAGACAAGATACTTTCAAAGCTAGGGCAGGGGGGGTGGAGGAACAAAGGATCTGTCTGTGTGTGTGATGATTTTGCCAGGAACAGATCAGGAATGCAGCTCGGAACTCCTTAAATTAGTAAGTAATCTAGCTAGCCATGCATTAGATTTCCTTTTGTAACTTAAGGTTTTGCCTAGAGGGATTCTCTATGTTTTGAATCTGATTACCCTGTAAGGTATTTTCCATCCTGATTTACAGAGGTGATTCTTTTTCTTTAATTAAAATTCTTCTTTTAAGAACCTGATTGCTTTTTCATTGTTCTTAAGATCCAAGGGTTTGGGTCTGTGTTCACCTATGCAAATTGGTGAGGATTTTTATCAAGCCTTCCCCAGGAAAGGGGGTGTAGGGCTTAGGGGGATATTTTTGGGGGAAGGCGTCTCCAAGTGGGCTCTTTCCCTGTTCTTTGTTTAACACGCTTGGTGGTGGCAGCATAGGGTTCAAGGACAAGGCAAAGTTTGTACCTTGAGGAAATTTTTCACCTAAGCTGGTAAGAATAAGCTTAGGGGGTCTTTCATGCAGGTCCCCACATCTGTACCCTAGAGTTCAGAGTGAGTAAGGAACCTTGACAAGTCCCATTAAACTGTTCAAGTTTGGCTTCTACCTCGGATGTGGTAATAGCTACCTCCATATTCTCATTCCCATTTGTAATCCTACCCTTATCCCTAAGCTCCTCATTAGCCTCATTAAATACTTAGGCAATGTATTTGTTTAGATATTGGACCATGCCTAGATTATCCTTAACCTCCACCCCATCCTCAGTGTTTCGCGGTCCCACTTCTTTCTTTATTTCTTCTTATTTATATGGCTATAGAACCTTTTACTATTTGTTTTAATTCCCTTTGCAAGGTCCAACTCTACATGGCTTTTGGCCTCTCTCACTTTATCCCTACATGTTCTGACCTCAATAAGGTAGCTTTCCTTGCTAATCCCTCCCATCTTCCACTCCTTGTAGGCTTTCTGCTTTTTCTTAGTCACCTCTCTAAGATGCTTGTTCATCCAGCTTGATCTACAACTCCTGCCTATGACTTTTTTCTCCTTTCTTGGGATGCAGACTTCTGATAGTTTCTGCAACTTTGACTTGAAGTAATTCCAGGCTTACTCCACCTTTAGATCCACAAGTTCTTCAGTCCAATCCACTTCCCTAGCTAATTTCCTTAATTTTTTAAAGTTAGCTCTTTTGAAATCAAAAACCCTAGTCCCAGGTCTATTTTTGTTTATCCTTCCATTTAGTTTGAACTGAATTAGCTCATGATCACTCAAACCAAGGTTGTCCCCTACAACCATGTCTTCTACGAGGTCCTCACTACTCACCAAAACCAAATCTAAAATGGCATCCCCTCTTGTTGGTTCAGCAACTACTTGGTGAAGGAATCCATCAGCTATCGCATCCAGGAAAACCTGAGCCCTATTATTATTACTAGCATTTGTCCTCCAGTCTATATCTGGGAAGTTAAAGTCTCCCATGATCACACAATTTCCATTAGTATTTGCTTCATTAAAAACATTAAAGAGGGCTCTATCCATATTGGATCCCTGCGGTCTATAGCGCACCCCAAGTACTATCCCAGGGGAGGCTCTAGTAGCTTTCTTCCCCAATGTGATTTTTGCCCAGACAGACTCTGTCTTATCCATTCCATCACTTCTTATTTCTTTACAGTCTACCTCATCATTGATATGCAATGCTACTCCACCACCTTTGCCTTTATTTCTGTCTTTCCTAAACAGCACATACCCTTCGATATCTGTAGTGCAGTCATGACTACTATTCCACCATGTTTCTGTTATCCCTATAATATCTGGTTTCACTTCCTGCACCAGTAGCTCTAGTTCCTCCACTTTGTTACCTATGCTCCTCGCATTAGTGTACAAACATCTTAATTTTTTCTGTTTGGCCTTGCTCACATTCTTTACCAGATTAGGCATGGTCATTCTACAGCCAGTATGACCTATTAGGCTGGTATCCACACTACCCTTCCTCCTTATGTCCATTCTCCTACCCATGGCTGTATCCTTTCTTATTTTGTTTTCTTCCCTCTCAGTGTTAAAATCCGGCATGGAGATTACCTGGACATCTCCCAACCATCTCCCCCAGATTCCTAGTTTAAAGCTCTCTTGAGCAGTTGTGCCATCCTCCATCCTAGAAGTCTATTTCCCTCCTTACTCAGGTGAAGTCCATCCCAAAAGAACAGTCCTCTGTCCATGAATGCTTCCCAGTGGCCTATATCCCAAAGCTCTCCTTATAGCACCAGTGCCTGAGCCATCTGTTGAGCATCAGTCTTGTCACACCTTTGTTGACCTTCTTTAGGAACAAACAGAATCCCACTGAAGATCACCTGAGCCTCCATTTCCTTAATACGTTTCAGCGAGAATCTAGCTGTATCATTTGTTCCCACATGAAGGACAATCAGTGGATTCTTTCCCACTCCCGTTAGGATCCTCTTCAGCCTCAGGTCCACATCCTGTATCTTTGCACCCGGCAGACAGCACACCTTTCTGTTCTCTGGATCAGCTCTTGTTACAGGCCTGTCTTTTCTTCTCAATAAGGAGTCCCCAATCATGTAGACCTTCCTTTTCCTGGTGATTGTGCGATTCTCCAGTCTATCCCCTGTTCTCTCTGGCTGCAAGTACTCTCAATTCCTATTGTCCCTTGCAATCCTCCTGGGGCTCCCATTGGCATAGGTATTCCACCTCCTCAAGACACGGAAGCTATGTCGAGAGGAGAAACCTTAGTAGGCCATGACTTAGTAAGCATTTGTACAACGTCTAGCACAGCAAGGCCCAATCAAGAATGAGGCTTCTATGCTCTACCACAATACAAAAAATAAGTTATGTCCAGCAGCCTAAAGGGAAGTCATTGTTGCGCTGATGTTTGCCAGGGTAACCTCAAAAAAAGCAATCACTGCTGCAACCCATCATACAGTCACTGCTGCTGATTGGGAATGCACTTGAGGAAGAGCCAAGGGACTAATGAAAGAGCTGCTGAATCAAAATGACCTCGGACTGTAGATTTGTAAGTTGCATTAATTTTTTTCATCATTTTGTTTAACTTCTTCCCATCACATTATTTTCAAGTTGATTTGTGTTCAGATATACAGTATGTCAAACTTCAGATGCAAACTACAGCTATTCTAGTTTCTGCATAAGGTGTCAAAAAGAGGTAAATATCAAGGAAATGAGAAGACAGAACCATTTTTTATAGGATCTTTGCAACATTTCCGTTACCTACATAAATCTATACACTGAAAATAGTGGAATATGTATGGACAAAGAAATATGAACAAAGATTTTCCCCACCCACCATAACTATAGTGATGTTAGTTGTTAATAATCTCAGAGATTCAGCTAAACAGACAGTACTAGAGGCTTAGCTGAATCTTGTGTGAATGAATCAGACCTTTTAGGTTTGTAAAATTAGGCTTGAAATCTCATGAAAAATAGGCACCCTGACTCCACTCAGGGTGGAATGGAAGTTCTCATGGAGCCAGATTCTGATGCCATGTAATAAGCAATAAGGGTAAGTATTCTCACTGAATTGGTGATACTGCTCTAGGTGAGTAAGGGCAGCAGAATCTCACCTGTGGTCTTTTCTCCCTTCTAGGTGGGGTCCCAGTTGGGACCAGGATGTAGAGAAATACTGAAGTACATAACTAAATGTTTTCCAATTTATTTTGGGCAGAAGCCTCAAGTTGGGTCATGTTTTACCCAAACCAGTATGTCCATATCTTAGTGATCTGAGCTAAGGCTTATATTTTCTCATAGCACACCACACCATCACATATTCTGTGTTTATCAGTGATTAGATTTACAAGTAACTAAAGCCTAATGGGCTTAAATCCACCCTTGGCTTGTTTGTCAGCCTTTACAACTTTCACATTTACAAACAAGTCCATGTATTATACGCAACTCCCAAGTACAGTGTTCTCCCATACTTCTGACAGTCCTGTGTTACAACTGCTAATTCTAAAACATTGTAACAACCATGAAAGCTGACGCTATAACACATTGAGCCAGATCCTGAACTGCACTGTAGGCACTTTGTGGAAGGATCACCCTAATCGAAGTGGATCTTCCATTGGCATAAAAGCTCCCATGGCTACTAGTGTAGGGGAATGGCTGGATACTGGCCATGGTTGCCAGATGCTTTGGCAATGTCTGGCTGCCCTTGGGGCTGCTGGCATCTGCTGCAAGTTAGTTCAGACCATCTGCCTAAGGTTGCTCTAACCTAGCCCAGGGCATTCAGACAGCTACAGATCAAGGGAGTGCATGGGTGGCTTAATTCCTTCTTTTCTGCGCTCTTCAGCCACAGCTAAGGAACTGAGCCACTGGATCAAGTTCCAAGGCAATATCAGTGGTGGTGTAAATTATTCAGTGAGTGGGTATAAGTGAATGTAGGTCAGTGGAATATGGATGCTGAAGAATGAGAAATGAGGAGGGGAACAGTAGGAAAAGTGTCTAACAGGATAGCATAAGATCAAATGTGTTTGGGGAGAACACATGCTTTACCATTTCAAAGGGTATAGCAGAAGCAGCATCCCAAAAAACATGGGGCTAAATTCTGTTCTCAGGCACAATGACAGTCTACTTGCTGGAGTTATGCACAACTTGCAGTGGTTTGAATGAAAGCACAGCTTGTCCCTTTCTGCCAAAATCAGGCAAAATGCCTTCAGGAGCTCCTGCTGGGTTTACCTCAGCACTACTTCCAAGTCAAAGGGTGATTTTGTCTAGCCTACAGATTTTTTTTAATTTGATTTCACTCCGAGTCAGGAGTTCAAGGCACTTTTCCTTATATTCACACCATTAAAGCACATCCTCTTTGATGTTCAAAGGTACAAAATATTGTTGCATTTCTGGGATGGAATGAAACTTCTGTCACAATGGGGCAGAAGGATAGGAAAATACTAGCGCAGCCATGTTCCTTTGTAGGCCACCACAAGTAGAAAAATAAGATTCAAAATTAGACAGCCTGCTGAGTTTGAAAAGTAGGAAACCAAGATGCTTCACATTTGCAAGTTCAGCTTGGCTTTATAACAAGCTCATACAGCAGAATGAACACACACACTTTAAATCAAATGCTCTTTTGAAAATCTAATGCCTTTTATCCTTGATGAAATAAGTGTAGGTCATTTATAGTCAAGGAACTGGTCTTTGTGAATATAATACAAGTATCTAGAACTAAAAGAAAAAATAATGCAGAGCTGCAGAACCAGCCCCATAGTGCCATACTTTACACACTTTTCATTCTGAACATTCCTATAAGTGATGTCTAAAATCAAACAGGTGGAAACCTGTTCAAGAACAACTGTACAGGGTGAATATTCCACCAATTACTTTTGTTTGACCTACTGTTGCTGTTATTAGGATACCTGCTGGGTCGAGGGTATCTCCCTGGAAAAGGGCAGCTGTTGGAGTTAATCAGTAATGCATTAGGTGTGCTCTGCTTCCCACCACCACCCACCTCCTCAGAATCAACACCTTTACCTGTTTCAAAATGTCACCAGTAGCCTCATTAAGTGTGGATGCTGCAGCACAGACAATCTCTCCCTTTAGGAAGGTTTTAAACTATGTTTTTTAAAAGTAGTGATGTGTTAAGGTTGCCAGTCACAAAGTTCAAGCCAGAACAAAATAAGCCTAGAGAAGTACAGTCAAGAGACTGACCTGGTAAATGAAGCGGAGGGTTAATCCCCCAGTTGTCTTCCTTGTTCCCTTTCTCTTGAAAGATCACCTGCTTCAGGCTAACCTGCTATTTCAACCAAAAGGGATTGCATGCAGCTCCTCTTGTCATTTGTCATCACTATTCCTAAGCCAGCTAAAAGGAGATTTCCCAAAAGGGCTCACACTTAAATCATTGGTCCAGCCCTGGTCTTCTATATTAGCTGAACTTTCATACCAAAACATCCCAACCTAACGTAGTGCAGGAAAACCATCATTTGTGGTTATATTACTTTCCTGAAGAATTCATGCAGTCTCCCAAGGTACCCTCTGTTGTTGTTTTTACTGTTCAGAGCCCCCACTCTCTCAGCTTTCAAGGCCTTCTCAATTCATCCTAATCTCTCCCTCTGCTAAACCATTTCCCTCTTTCAGCTACTGTTCCCTTCTCTCATGTAAACTCTGGACCAAATTCAAATTTGGCACATAGCCAGAAGTTATGGGCTTGATGCAGCAACTACTTGGTGAATTGTATGACCTGTGTTATGCAGGAGGTCAAGCTAGATCATCATAATGGTTCCTGCTGGCCTTAAAGTCTAAGAATCTATGTAGCTTTGAAAAAGCAATGAAAAATAGACACACCACCTTACACTAGCTTAGACTTGCTTACATATCTAAGGGCTATAAGATAGTATAGCAAAGTAACACCCATCCTACTTTAAATTACATTTTACAGTTTCTAGGTATGGGAGTTATGTCATTAGCTGCTCCCTTACGTACCGGCTGAGTGGTATAAAAAGGTTTAAAGGAGTCTGAGTGTAAGGGAATCTAAATTACATCACCTTACACATCACCTCTGAATTTCATCCTCTCTGTATATCTAGCTATCACTTCTGAACATCCACTTCTCCTAGCAGGCTTCTCTCTCCTATAGACCTCTTTGTCTGCTGCTGGCCTTTTTTCAGCGTTGAAGATCTTTTTTGTTGGAGTGTCTATTTCTCTGTTACTGTTACAGAGTAAGGGGGAAAAATAGAGTTTCAAGGTCAAGGCTGAATCTCTCTTTAATTTACAATGTTGTACCTTATTTCTTTATTAGTACATTGTCAGCCTCATCTGTACCTTTCCTGTATTTCCATTATTTCAAACTTCAGCATGATCTTTGGTAGTTTAATATAGAAATATCTCAGGAGGAAAGAGTGCAGCTTTCCTGTGGAAATGCATATAATCTCTCTGTCTGCTCTTCAGTGATGTAGATACAAGAGTATCTTCAGGAGCTCCAGTGATACGTTCAAGGCCAAATGGTGCAAGAGGAGATGGAGGACAGAAGATAACAGTGGGACAAAGTAAGTCGATCGGTAACTTGATACAATTTACAATCCGAAGGGGGCAGAAAGACAGGAAAACCAACCAACAGGTAGTTAGTTTAGGAAGGTATAAACTAAAACAGTTTTTGCTTATTGTGGAATTGGTTATTTATGTACATATGTAACCATTAGCCTGGTCAGTGTGTGTTGTGTCCCTCTTTCTCTCCCTCTCCCCCTCCCCATGCTCACTCACAATATGGGTCTGTTACAGCTCTCAGTTTGAGAGACTGACTCTTCAGCTCAAGCTGTAGACATGCATGCTTTTCACTCTGAAAGTCCCTGAGGTTGGCCAGGATGGTGGGCATTGCATATGCAGTATATGTAGCATCTTGTCTCTGTACAAGAGGTCAGGGGTAGAATGTTGGTGTCTTCTGCTCCAGTTCTCAACTACATTCAGGCAAGTTGCCCTGGTATGAATCATTATGTCCTCAGTTACTTTATAGTATGGAATTGAGAGGTGGTTAGGCATAAGTAAGAATAATTAAATAATATTTATGTAAACAGAGTCTGAATGAGCTCTTCCCTGATATCTAGTGATGAGGAAAATACTTCAGGAACAGACCATATTTGCATAAACACACCTACTCTGCCTAGGTATTCAGCTGCTTTGCCAAATTGATCAATTTTGGTGGGCTGGGTTACAAATCACAAATTTGGTTGGGTTACAAATAACTTTAGTATTGAGGGCAGGGGTGATGAAATGTTGTTATCCTTATTGTATGAGTAAAGGGAAGCAGAAATCTGCTTAGCCTGTCTTGACTGAGGGAATTCCCCGTAAATTGAAACTCACTCATTAAGCAGGGGGTAGGGATGCCAAATCCCAGTGAGAGTGAGGATGGAGACAGGTGTTCCTATTTGGGCTGTGTGTAAGGAGTCCTAGACACCACTGGATCCTCCCCTCCCCACTGTTTAAAGACAGAGCTGATTAGACTCAATTGGGAGTCCTTGTTTTGTTTAGTGAGCCCTGGAGCTGAAATCACTGATAACCAGGTGCTGAGGCTTAGATTTGGTCAGGGATAGTGCTACAGTGAAAGAGATTGCACAGCCTGCACTAGCAGTGAGGTTCCCCATTAGCTTCTGAAATCTGAGAACTGGGTTAAGCGGTGGAACCTCAGAATGTGATATTGCAGCAGTGAGATGGGGGCAGCAGAGTGGGACAGCAGTGACAGCAGCAGCGAATGGTGGCACGATAGATGACAGCACAGTGGCCAGCAGCAGCAGCAGACAATGATGGCAGAGTGAGCCCACTGAAGTAGTGGCCCAGCAGTAGAGGCATTGCTTGTTGGGCACTGCCTCCACCATGGGAGATGAATTCACACGGCTGCACCTCTGAACTCTGGGTCTTCATTGACCAAGGACAGCAACTATGAGTTGAGTATAACAGAGGGGGAGGGGAATGGTGTGTTAAAGGAACATTTGTTGTCAATTTCACACCCTAAGGTGAGAAACTGAGTTAAAGGACACTGCCCAACATACTCTGCATGTGGTCATATGCTTTTGAACATGGTTGTGGTGTTTTCCCAAAATAATGCTGGGTTCCTTCTCCCTTGTTATTAAAAGTTTTCTTTGTTATACACATGCTCAGTGCTTGCAGGTAGGGAAGTACTGCCTCTTAGAGGTGCCCAGGGGTGATGTGTAATTTTCCCATATTACTGGGTGGGGACTCAAGCTGGTTCTGTTTTGAATTGTTAACAGGAACCCCTAGATACTGAAGCTGGCCCTCATTGCTGCCAACTCCATTTGGCAGAAGGGTTACATTTAAATGTGTTCTGCAACAGACAGATGCTATAGTGAAGGCAGGTGTGAGATCAGCCATATGTTGTTTTATAGATGTCACCCTCTCAAAAGTGGAGGGAAATCAAAATATGTCACTGTATGTATGAGTCACAGTACAGTTTTATTCTGCTATAAGCATAATAAAGACAGCATATTTAAACTAGGGGAAAGATTCAAAATACCTACCTACCACATTTAAGCTTGGCTTCCTTTTAAAAAAAAATCGTATTTGTAATGTGCTAGTGTTTCAAGTCCACAGGCAGAGATCCATTATGCAGGATACCACCCTTACTCTGAAGAGTTATAGCTTCTCTTACATGAGACTGTAAAACAAGTGGACCTTTAGCAAGCATCCCAAGGCTTGAAGAAAGGTGGGCAAGACCCTGAAAATTCCCCTAAATAATCCTCAGACAAAACTGTTCAACTTGATCTTCCCCAGTCTCTCTTGTCCCATTATGCTCCTCCTCACCACCCACCTCCTTGGTGACTTCTTTAATTTGTCCATGCCCCTGCCTGTGCTAGAATCCTTCTACAAGGATTCTAGCACCCACCCAGGTCTGATGCCCCATGCCCTTCTCTGCTTTCCACGCTTCTCCCCCCCCCACCCCGGCCCCAATTCTTCTGAGGACTTCCTGAGGTCTGCAAGAAGTGAGCACTTAGGAGGTTCACGGAAGGGAAGGTTATTGAGGCTACGAGGTAGACTGGTGGGAGAGATGAGAGCATTCTACCCTCAACTATGAGAATCAAATTAACTTAGGGCTTGTCTACATGGTGCAGCAATACACACCACTGGGGTGTAAAGCACTCTAAAGGGTTGCATTCCAACTATTCTGTGTTGACTCTGCTGATGTGCTTTAAAAGGTACCTAGTGAATACTGACATAGTCCCATTTGAAACAGCACTATGTCAATGTGCACTAGGTATTTTTAGACTCTAGAGCATGTGAGAAGGGACCACAGAGAACAGTCAGAGCACACCTTTAGAGCACTCTACATTTACATCCCTCTGATGTGCATTGCCTCATGGTGCAGACAACTCCTTAGCTTTCTCCCACCTTCCATTCTCAAACAGGGATCCAGCAAAAGAGGAAGAGAAAAATTTGCTAATTGTAACAAGCAGTTTTAAAATAAACTTGTTTAATTGGTTTTACGTTTAACTCTAGTAGACACTTCTAGTTTTAGGGGAATGTAACTCAGGAACACCTAGTCAAACTTGTAAAATTTGATTTAAAAAAATCCACTTTCGCGTCAAACCTACCTGCCAGTTTTGAGGCAAGTACTCCTTTGTTTATATATTTTAATCAGATTTATGATGGAAACTATTTTAATCTTAATTTTGGAATGGCTACTTTACTCCTATTTACTAAACTGTAAAATATAACAATAATCCACTGAGAGAATGTTGCCAGGAAAATAAACTTACCCATGAAATCTACCAAGGTAGATTTCATTGGATCTTCATAAAAACTCATGAGGGATATCAGTATGCTGAACAGTGATGTAACATTACATGGTGAATTTCACTGTAACATTTTCAGAAATTTCAGGCTCTGAACTACAAGCAGAAGTTTCTGTAGATAAATTGAGTAACAAGATTTTAACATGCATCAGATTTGCTAAAACAGTCTATTCTTACCAAGGCTTGTCATCCTTTGTAAGCCATCCTGTAGGGGGTCTAGTGCTAAAATTAAATTATATCTGCCTACCATCCTCAATCTAATCAGGCTGCGACTTGCAAAATAAAACAATTAAAATTAGAGACAGGCCAGCCTCCCACTGTTTATGATCTCATTCTATTTGCAATGAGTAGGTGGAAATTCACCCATTGCGAGCATTTGGTTGAAGTCAGTTTTTCTTGTTATTGCAACTGGGGCTTATTTTGTGAACTGTTTGCAGTCTTCCCAGCTAAAAATAGGTGGATACCAATTTAAACATCTTGGCAGTATTTCAAGTCAAAGTATCATTAGTAAATAGTTATGCTGTATTTTATTGTAAGAGATCCTGCCATGATGCCAATCTATACACATATAAATAAGGCAGTTATTTAGAATTATCTCAAACATAACTATATTTGAGGTTATTCACATTTTGTTCAGCAATGTGTGAAGCTATTTACAAGAAAAGGCATTAGTTAGAGGAATTGGTAAGCCTCCTGTGTTAATGGGACTCCTTACAACTCAATACCAGGCTGAATTGCTTTACCTATGGATAGATTATGCCTTTAGGGACAGCCCTATGAAAGAGAAACACATAATTGTGCTACCAACTTTGAAGCCCCAGGGAGACTGGGTCAGTGAGGTTCCTCCGCTCCCCATTGCTTCAGGTGGCTATGATTTGCACAGACTCTTACCATTTGCAGCATCTTTCCCCTCTCACTTCAGCTCAGCAGTGCTGGCAAGTGCACTGAGGTGACTGAGTCAAATTTTCACCCACAGCCCATTGCCTAGCACTTCCTCCACACATACTTGCTTACAGAATCAGCCAAATGGATCCTGATCTCCCTCCCCCATCTGGAAGGGCTCATAAGTTAGTAGGGGTGTGACATTTTTCCCTTACTCCCCTATGAAGTTATGATCATGCACCAGATCATGGCTGGCTCTAAGAATAAGAACTCCAATCCTGCTACTGCTGAAGCTAATGGACAACTCTTCTCCCCTCCTCCACATATTAATTCTAATGGGAACTGGATCAGACCCTCAGTGAAATCATAGCATTTTACAAGAAGTCACAACTCCTCTCTGCTTCTAGACCCACCCTTTAAAATTGTAAACAAATATTTATGGAAATGCAAACATTCAACTTAGTTTTCCTAGTTCCCACTCTTAAAATTCTTCCATTACTTTCCTACCTCAGGTCAGATATGCACTGGACCGTCAGTATCTGCTGCTTACATCGATAGCAGAAGGTCTAACTAACACAAGTTAATTTCTTCAGTAATGGAGCAAGGGGGGAAGTTTCAAAAGTATCAAAGTGACTTAGGAGCATAGGTTCCATTTTCAGAATGGATTTAGGAATTTAGGAACATAAGTTCCATTGAGTTTCAATTAGACTTAGCCCCCTAAATGCCTCAAGGCCAGATTTTTAAAATGTTATTTAGGTGCCTAAAGATGCAGATAGATGCTTTTAAAAAAAAAATCCCACTTGGCACCTAAGCAGGTTATGTGTCTCACACCTATTGAAATCAATTGTTCCTCCAAACTCTGGTGTGTTAATGTAACCCTTCTGGCAGGTGATCGAAAAGGGCCACATACAATATATCTGTGGTTCCTCCCAACAAATTAAATTAGCTGAAACCCCTACTGAGAAACTTGGGAAAACTAAACTCACCTTCCCTAGGTGCCCTTAGCAGGCCCCATTCACAAGCACTCCAAGACTGTACAAACAAGGGAATTGTTATTAGGAGAAAGGGAACATAGTCAAGCTTGCAAGACAGCACAGAACATATATGCAAATAAAAATCTGAAAAAAGCAAAACCACCTGTACATTTGGTAGCAGTTCATGTAATCACATTCCCACCCACCATTGAAAACATCCTACAGATAGTCCACTGGCTGCATCACCTCACCCATCCACCAAACCCCACTTATGATTTGGATCAATGAGTAGCAGTAGTCCAAGTCTCCAGTCCCAAAAGATCTACCTGCTTGCCTGGAGGTGCCACCAACTGACCACCTTAAAGCTGAATCCTTAAGCTGGATGGGAGGTGGAGCCTCCCCAGAATCCATTCAGCTCTGCTGCTATCCTCTGCAGTCTCTAACAAAGTCCTCATGGATAGGGAGACAAAAGCATTTAGGACCCTAGAGCAGAGAGTCCTGCTGCTTGAAAAATGAGCACATGCCTCTCTGGGAGCTCACTACCTCCAAAATCCAAGTTCATGTATTGTTATGGTGATTTCCCAAGTGTCACCAGAGGAAATCTGGGCAGGCAATCTACGCCACTGAAGCCGTTTATAGAAGAACTTTTCCTTTTTCACAAAGAATGGAAGTAGTGAGCTCTTTCACCACTGGCTATATGGTTGACATTAATACTCAGTCTACTAGTTTGATCCATTATAGAAATAGGCAGGAGCTGTGAAATTCAGGTCTGGATCTGGATCCAAACTTCCCCAAAGTTCAGGAAAAGAGCTGGCTTGGAGAATGACATCACTGGAACTAACTGAGATATGAATAAGATGCCTTTTCAGTCAGTGTTTCTGAACATGCTAGAAGACGTTAAACAACCATGCCCAATGGACACCACCTAATTTCACTGAAAGTTTCTAGAAACCTAAAACACCAAAGCTCTCAGTTTAGCTTACTTGAATGTCTGCTGTTTTGTTTCAGAGTAACAGCCGTGTTAGTCTGTATTCGCAAAAAGAAAAGGAGTACTTGTGGCTCCTTAGAGACTAACCAATTTATTTGAGCATAAGCTTTCGTGAGGCTGAACAGCAAGATCCACAGTTTGGAGTGTCAGAGTTCCTTGGATACAGAAGTCGTAATTTTTATAAATCATTGCAAAAGTAAACTATCCACAGGACATGGAGGCAGAGCCACATGTGAATTCAGAAGTTTGATTTGGTACCATTTTTACACACACACTTTGCACAGGTACAAATGACTATGCAAGGCAGCAGCGAATTATATCTCTATTTATATTCTTAATATGCTTTCGTAATGGTCTATAAAATGCTTTGAAGGTTGGAAGCTCTATGTAAGTACTAGATATTATTTCTAGATGCAGACTGTCTATTGAAAATGTATTTGTGAAAATGTTAAAGATTTTTATATTAAAGAAAGAGGAGGATGCTCAGTAACTTCCATGAGCATACTCTAAATGAATATTGTCTGCTAGGAGGCAAAAAAGATAACAGGCTATCAGTAGCCATATTTGGAGGGATCTAACCTTTTTTTTTTTTTAATTACACCCACGAGCTTCTTAAAATCTTTAAAAAAAAAAAGAAAAGGAGTACTTGTGGCACCTTAGAGACTAACCAATTTATTTGAGCATGAGCTTTCATGAGCTACAGCTCACTTCATCAGATGCATACCATGGAAAATGCAGCAGACATTATATACACACAGAGATCATGAAACAATACCTCCTCCCACCCCACTGTCCTGCTGGTAATAGCTTATCTAAAGTGATCATCAAGTTGGGCCATTTCCAGCACAAATCCAGGTTTTCTCACCCTCCATCCCCCCACCCACACACAAACTCACTCTCCTGCTGGTAATAGTCCATGTAAATGGTACTATCCTGGTACACAAATCCCTGGATTTGTGCAGGAAATGGCCCACCTTGATTATCATGCACATTGTGAAGAGAGTTGTCACTTTACATGGGCTATTACCAGCAGGAGAGTGAGTTTGTGTGGGGGGGGATGGAGGGTGAGAAAACCTGACCTGGATTTGTGCTGGAAATGGCCCAACTTGATGATCACTTTAGATAAACTATTACCAGCAGGACAGTGGGGTGGGAGGAGGTATTGTTTCATGATCTCTGTGTGTATATAATGTCTGCTGCATTTTCCACGGTATGCATCCGATGAAGTGAGCTGTAGCTCACGAAAGCTCATGCTCAAATAAATTGGTTAGTCTCTAAGGTGCCACAAGTACTCCTTTTCTTTTTGCGAATACAGACTAACACGGCTGTTACTCTGAAACCTGTTAAAATCTTTAGTTAGGTTTGAATGTTCCCAGGGGTGGCTCTATCAGTTTTGCCACCCCAAGCAGTTGCTGCCGAATTGCCGCCGTTCCTGGAGGGGCGGCGGAGCTGCTGCCCAAAAGCTGCCGTGGCGGAGCTGCTGCTGAATTGCTGCCGCGGGACATGGACTGCTGCCCCATTAGGAATGCCGCCCCAAGCACCTGCTTGGAAAGCTGGTGCCTGGAGCTGGCCCTGAATGTTCCTGATTGTTAACCTTATGACTATAGATTTTCCTTTATGATCAAGTTAAGGTCAAACAGACAGGCAATATAATAAACTTCAGAGGGGACTGATGAACAAATCAAAGAATATAAGCATGTGTAATTATGATTATTAAATATTGATATTTCAGTAAAGCCCAGAAGTCTCAGTCAGGCCCCATTGTACCAAGAGCTGTACAATCATATTACATAAGACAAGTTACATAAGAAAGCTGGAGGGAGAGAGCTACAAGAAGACATTCCCCTCAGACTAGTCATCATTAGCTCACTGATTTCTCTGGGGAGACAGATTTGAATGAGAGGGGGGTAGCCTACTGGATCTGTCCATGGAAAGCAGTCCATGTCTAAGGATATCATGGAAGAAGTCATGAAGATATTCTTGGTAACAGACAGGGAGATATATAATTAAGGATGGGATGAGGGTTTTGGATGTCTGGTCAGAAAGAAAGGGATCTTAGAAATGTTACATAAGCATTGGCAAGGTTTGGACATGGAAAAGATTTGCCTGGATGTGCTAGGCAAAGGAGAGGAAGCATTCCAAGAAGCCTACTAGCTTACAGACCTGAATGCCAAGGAGGATATCAGAGATTGAAAGCAGTAGACATGGTTTCAGAAGGAAGATCAGGAATTCAGTTTTAGACAGGTTAAGCTTCAGTTGATGTGAGATGTGCAGAAGGAGTTGCTGGAGGAACAGGGCAAGATGCAGAATTAGCTGGCGGAAGAGATCACTCATGAAGAGGCCAGTAAGAGTCACTGACAAAGATAGTAGCTGAACCTGTGTCTTCAAGAGGATTGTCAGGTATTCCTTGTACAAGGTACATTGCAGGGCTGCTACTAGAAGGGCAGGTTTCTGCACTAGATTTGGAATGGCTACAGAGCTTCAAGCATAGAGATGTGTTTTCTGAGATACTTTAATGTGCTGCTGACTATAGCAGTTATCCTCAAAGGTAAGGTATGTTACACACAGCATCGTCTAGTGGCTGAACATAATAGTGTTAGCATTCCATTCCATCTCCCAGTTTACTTTCCTACCATTTATGATATTTACCCCATCACGCTATCATTAAAGTTCAGTATGTATCTGAATTAATTAGCTGACCAGAATGAGTGACAACTTGATCAAATAGCTGTCCAAACAGTTACAACAAGTGTTTCTGGTTTGTTTGGAATCAGAGTCTCTTCTTATTTTTCATCTACCATCGATAGACCTTTCTCCATTGACTGTTCTTTGAGGCCTTTTCTGCACTACAGTGGTAAGTCGACCTAAGTTATGCTACTCCAGTTATGATCTACCACAGTGTCTACACTGTGCTGCGTTGAGGAGAGATGCTCTCCCATCAACTTACCTTATCTTCTCATTCTGGTGGAGTACCAGAGTTGACTAGAGAGCCCAGTGCTGTTGATTTAGCCGGTCTTCACTACACCCCCTAAATTAACACCCACTATATCGATTGCAGCAGCGCTGATCTACCGGTAGTGTAGACATGGCCAGAGAAATAAAATAAAGATGTTGATTGTTTCTACTGAACTCTCCACTGTTTGCATCAATCACATACGATCTGGGTGATGAATTCTCTTTAAGACAGCTGGAGTTCATTTTTTTTCCCCAGACGGTTTGACAAAAACACAGTCACCAGGTTCTAGGTCTGGCAGTTCTCCAACTGAGTGACATCTGTTATAAAAGTGTTCATAAGCTTTTATCTGATTTGGCTACTCTCTTCATGTGTAGTCACTTTGGAGATAACAACTTTGGAAAAGTTGGAAAAGCTCAGAGTGGTTTTCCCATCAGGAGCTGTGCTGTTCTATATCCAATAGTGTTATCAGTGTTGATCTGCAGCTTAGAAAAGAAAGAAGTGGATCTTCCTCCTGTAAGATTGTCTTGGCTGTCTGTAGAGCTCTGACCCTTTTTTACTTGTGGGTAATGAGGACAACTAGTAATAAGATCAAAATCATATTTTGTTTGGAATGACTTACATTCCACAATAGTGAATTGTGGTCTGTTGTCTGTCACTAGTTGTTCTGGAGTACCAAAATGCACAAAAGTGCCCTTCAGTTTCTCAATAACACTGCAACATATTAGGTCTTTGAAGTATATTATTTCTATATACCTGGGGCATGGAGGGAAAGTCCAGTACAACCAGGTAATCATATCCTCTGAATTCACATAAATCTGCAGCTAGTCTCTTCCAAGTTCTGTAGAAGAGTTGTTAAAGGTGTTTTGCGATGAGTTGGTCTGTTAGTTCTGCAATGTTCACGTGGTTATTTTATTCTTTAGGTCCTTGCTGATGCCTGGCCACCACCCTGACGGGTTAGGTTGGCCCGTCCACGGTATTTAATTAGTCCCTGATGTCCTTCATGAATGAGGTTTAGGATTTCTCCTCTCACTGTATTCAGAATTAATATTCAGTCTTTATGGCTTGATTTAGCCTTTAATCATAAGTCCATTTTACTCACTTAATTGTCCACATACTGCACAATAGTTTGTCACTTCATTACTGTCCTGTAGATACCTTGAGCCAATCAGCCCTAATGCAATTTAGAACTTCTTGAAGATGTGTCTGACAGGATTGCTTTTTGTAGCTAGTGTAGTCTCTTTTCTGACACTAGTCTGTATGTATCCACAGCATCTATGTACGTCTTTATGTCATGTTCAAGCCCATGGGTAGTCAAGTGCAATGCTGGGCTCTGTGACAAAGTGTTTGCTACCACCATATTTTTCCATGAACATATTTAGCAATTGGGTTAAATAATATTAACCTTATCAAAAGATGTTGCCATCTCAGCAGTGCTTGATCCAGGTTGATGAGAGAGTTACAAAATGGTCTATCAGTGTAAAAGAATCCAATCCACACATTCATAGTTTTCCATTTTCTTTATAACTGGTACCGAGAGACATGCCATACTGTTGGCTCAAAGATTTTCCTCAATTATGCCAATATGTTCTATTTTCTTTAACTTATTTTGCACTTTATGAAGCAATGGGATACGAATCCTGCAAGCTGCATGTACACTATATGGTTCAGTACTCTCTTAAGGTTATTTGTACTGGATCTGCTTTAAAGAAGTCCAATAGCACCAAATATTCTGTCGAGTTCTTCCACCTTTCTCACTAGGCCTGTCATGGCTGCCATGCTGTGGCTGAAAGAGTTGTTGGCTTTTGATCACATACAAAGGCAAAAACTTTTCATTCAGATTGTAAATTGTTTCTGTGATGAACTGACCCACGCAGTTCAGCATACCTCCAGAGCTAGTCAGGGCTGTGTCAGGGATTTCCGCTGTGGGAGGAATTGAAGATGATTGTAAAGCCCTTCTGAGATGACTTACATCAGCTTCTGAATCAATTTTGAAGTCAGTTTTTCCATAAATATTCAGTTTCACTCTCCAGGCAGGTTTTGTTATCACAAACATTGTTACCAGAATACAATATCTCTTGGGGGAAAAAATCCCAACTGTTCTACAAAATGATGGGGTCTAAATTAGCTGTAACTATTCAAGAAAGATCTTGGAGTCATCCACATAGTTCTCTGAAAACACCCACTCTCTGTGACAACAGTCAAAAAAGCTAACAGAATATTTGGAACTACTAGGAAAGGTATATATAATAAATCAGAATATATCATAATGCCACTATATAAATCTGTGGTACAACCACACCTTGAATGCTGCAAGGTGTTCTGGTTGCCCCATCTCAAAAAGATGTTAGAAATGGAAAATATGCACAGAAGGGTAACAAAAATTATTAGAATAGAACAGCTTCTATAAGAGAAGAGATTTAAATAAGGCAGAGTGTTCAGCTTGGAAAAGAGACAAATAAGGGACATATGATAGAGGTCTATAAAACTGTGAATGGTGGGGACAAAATGAATAAGAATGTGTTCGCCCCTTCACATCACACAAGAACTAGGGGACACCCAATGAAATTAGATAGTAGGTTTAAAACAAACAAAGACATACTTCATCCAATGCAGTCAGCCTATAGAACTGGTTGCCAGGGGATGTTGTGAAGGCCAAAAGTATAAACAGGTTAAAAAAAAAGAATTAGGTAAGTTTGTGGAGGATAGGTCCCTCAATGGCTATTAGCCAAGATGGACAGGGATGTCCTGGGTGTCCCTAAACCTCCAACTGCCAGAAGCTGGGACTGGTGAAAGTGGATGGATCACTTGAAATTGTTCTGTTCATTCCCTCTGAAGCATCTGGCACTGAAGACTAGATATTGGGCCAGATGGACCATTGGTCAGACCCAGTATGGCCATTCTTATGCTCTTATTCTTTAGAGTAATCAGCTCCTTAACTGCCTTTGTGCAGCAAACAGCTGGAAAATGTCTATATTTTGTGATTTAAAGATTGTGATTTTTTTCAGATTTAAAGGTAGCCATCCTGCAGCAAAAAAACTTCAGGACCAGACTTCAGAGAAACTGCTGAGCTTCCGTTCATTTGCAATTTTGACACCATCAGCTCAGGATTAAACAAAGACTATGAATGGCTAGCCAACTACAAAAGCAGTTTCTCCTCCCTTGCTGTTCACACCTCAACTGCTAGAAGAGGGCCTCATCTTCCCTGATTGAATTAACCTCATTATCCCTAGCCTGATTCTTGCTTGCATATTTATACCTGCCTCTGGAAATTTCCACTACATGCATCCGACGAAGTGGGTATTCACCCACGAAAGCTTATGCTCCAATATGTCTGTTAGTCTATAAGGTGCCACAGAACTCTTTGCTGCTTTTACAGATCCAGACTAACACGGCTACCCCCGATATATTTTGTGTATTTACTACATCTTACACCTTTGGCTGGACACCCATTTTGGAGCTATGAATTCGTCCATGTTTTGTGCATTTAGTCTGAAAGGTTTTGTAATTATCCTGGAATTTGTCCCTCAATCTCTGGGCTTTATGATAATTTATATTACCACTCATGATGTATCTCTGTACTACTTCTAAGCTGGTTCAGGGTTGGCAAGTTGCTTGTGTTGCTTCCCTAGCTCAAATCTGTTTTGTTATTTGGATAGTTGTGTGTAGGGTGAAGTCTGTTTTAATTTTAATTTTAGCAGCTGTGAGTGACTTATCTCCAATGTCCTGTTTTACAGTCCTCAGATCAGCTTTCTGCCAAGGCATGCAAATCTCTTATAACAGATTCAACAGATTCCCCTGGTTCTTTAATTCTCTAGCGAAAACACACCCTTTCATAAACCACATTTCTCTAAAGTATATATCAACCATAGCCAGAACACTTTCATAGTCATCTTTGTGTATATGCAAAAAGAAAAGGAGTACTTGTGGCACCTTAGAGACTAACCAATTTATTTGAGCATGAGCTTTCGTGAGCTACAGCTCACTTCATCGGATGCATACCGTGGAAACTGCAGCAGACTTTATTTATACACAGAGAATATGAAAAAATACCTCCTCCCACCCCACTGTCCTGCTGGTAATAGCTTATCTTAAGTGATCATCAGGTGGGCCATTTCCAGCACAAATCCAGGTTTTCTCACCCTCCACCCCCCCCACACAAATTCACTCTCCTGCTGGTGATAGCCCATCCAAAGTGACAACTCTTTACACAATGTGCATGATAATAAAGTTGGGCCATTTCCTGCACAAATCCAGGTGCTATTACCAGCAGGACAGTGGGGTGGGAGGAGGTATTTTTTCATATTCTCTGTGTATAAATAAAGTCTGCTGCAGTTTCCACGGCATGCATCCGATGAAGTGAGCTGTAGCTCACGAAAGCTCATGCTCAAATAAATTGGTTAGTCTCTAAGGTGCCACAAGTACTCCTTTTCTTTTTGCGAATACAGACTAACACGGCTGTTACTCTGAAACCTATCTTTGTGTATATGGTTGTCAAGATTCCTTCCCCACTCTGAACTCTAGGGTACATATGTGGGGACCTGCATGAAAACCTCCTAAGCTTACTTTTACCAGCTTAGGTTAAAACTTCCCCAAGGTATAAAATTATTTTACCCTTGGATTTCCACTGCCACCACCAAACTTTATCTGCGTTTACTGGGAAACATAGTTTGGACACGTCATTCGCCCCAAAATCCTCCCAACCCTTGCACCCCACTTCCTGGGGAAGGTTTGGTAAAAATCCTCACCAATTTGCATAGGTGACCACAGACCCAAACCCTTGGATCTGAGAACAATTAAAAAGCATTCAGTTTTCCTCCAAGAAGACTTAATAGAAGTAAAGGAGTCACCTCTGTAAAATCAGGATGGTAGACACCTTACAGGGTAATTAGATTCAAAACATAGAGAATCCCTCTAGGCAAAACCTTAAGTTACAAAAAAGACACACAGACAGGAATATTCTATTCAGCACAGCTATTTTCTCAGCCATTTAAAGAAATCATAATCTAACACATACCTAGATTACTTACTAAGTTCTAAGACTCCATTCCTGTTCTGTCCCCGGCCAAAGCAGCATACAGACAGACACAGACCCTTTGTTTTTCTCCCTCCTCCCAGCTTTTGAAAGTATCTTGTCTCCTCATTGGTCATTTTGGTCAGGTGCCAGTGAGGTTACCTTTAGCTTCTTAACCCTTTACAGTTGAGAGGATTTTTCCTCTGGCCAGGAGGGATTTTAAAGGGTTTACCCTTCCCTTTATATTTATGACAATGGTCAGTAAAGGAAAAGAGCTGAAGATATCTTCTGCCTGTTTTCCCCATAGAATACATTAATGATGATACCTGAATTTCTCTAGTTTCCTTGAGCGATTTAGTACCAATGCAAAATCTTGCAAAATGCTGCTTCCAGTCTGTCCATTCTGAAGATCTGTCAAAGCTGAAGTTCTGAGAGCATTGATGAACTTCTGCATTTTTTGTTGTTTTTTGTTTTGTTTTTCCTTCTGTTTTCAACCCTTGTTTGTATTCCTTATGTTTCTGTTCTCATCAAAAGGCACCTGTTAGGCTACCTTTACTTCTGACACCTTGTCCTGTATTCCTTGTATACAGTAGCTTGCAGGGCTGCTACTAGCAGGTCAGGCTATAGGAGAGAGAGAGAGACTAGAGTACTCAGCCTGGTGCAAGATCTGAGGCCTGACTAGGGGCTGTGAACCAAAGTCAAGCCATATATTCAAGCAGATGCTTACAAGTTCATTGGCCAGTACATGAACTTGGTAAAGTTGCTGCTAGTGTACTAGGCATTAGGTATTTACCTAAATATATTCCAGCTAGAACAGATAGATTGTTTGACAAAATAATGAATAGGGATGTTTTGTCCAAGATATCAGGAACAGGAGGTAACAAAACAGATGTTATGAAACAAGTAAGGTGGTACACAAGTTGTTTATCCCAGTTGTTTGTCTCAGTCTATATATTTTGGGGTACCTCGCCTTAACCCTTTGTGCGGCTGAGGGGACAACAAAAATTCCCACTTCTGACTGAGCTGTTCCTTGCCACTCGGCATTCATGTGTTTGTGTACCTGTAACTCCTGTGGAATGCTAATACAGGGCCTTGAGGACAATAATCTGGCTGAGTGCCTTTGTCACCAAACCATGCCTATGGTCTTTATTTATGAGTAACATTGAGGTCTGCTGAATTAGCAGTCTGCACTATCTGCTAGTAATGATAACACTGGAGTGGTAAGGACAAAAACCCTGAGCACCCTGAATAACATTACAGAGGCAATGACATTCCGACCTTCAGCACTCAACACAGGCTTCTGTACCGGATTTGGACTGGCTATGGAAAGAGGTACTTTCTATGAGAAAGAGATGTACTTTCTATGAGATACTTTAATGTGCTGCTGACTATTGCCCTTTTACCATGTAAGGCAAGCAGGTTACAGACTGCATCACCTAGTGGCTGAACATCATCATACAGTTTTAGCATTCCATTACAGATCTCACCCAGAGAGAGTGTAAAGAGAGAAAAGAGGAGTCTAGGAATGGATCCTATGAATAGTGGAAGAGTTAAGGAAGGTCCATCGAATGAAACATTGAAAGATCTGCTAAGGAGGTGAGAGGAGAACCAAGAATGGACAATCAAAACTCTATGGAGGGAAGTATGTTAAGGAGGAGGATGTGCTCATCAGTATTATAAAGCAGAAGAGAAGTTGAGAGAAATGAGTTTGGTGTTAAGGACCTGAGATGAGAGCAATGAAGGAGAAACGCTGGGAGTGAGGAAGGTTTTAGGACGAAGTCAAAGGTAGCAATTATTCTAGGAACAAAAACAGTGGATGCAGTTTGGTCCCTTACAATGGTCTGGTTACTGGGAATAGCAAGATAATTGAGGCCATTTTCAGAGACCAGTGATTATTAAAACACATGGCTTGATTAACTGAAAATGAAGTGCTGGGTGACTTTGCTCAAGATCTGAGTTGGTGTATTTGAGTACCTTAAATTAAAGCAAGCATTTTAAAATGTAAAACTTCCTCTCCTTGCTACCACAGAATGTCATTTGAACTTTTACTTTCCTTAAAATATTTAGGCGATTTATCCACATTTGTCAGAAATGCTGACAAAAATATTCTGCTTCTTTAAACTTCAGCTCATTGCAGGTACTTTGGATATTATGGCCCTGATTTACCACTACCTTTCAATTGTGTAACCATTTAAACCTGCACAAAGCGTAAAAGGCTACCAAATTTACTGTGATAACATGAAAATGACTGCGCAACGTGCAAGGCAATAGAGAAATCATGTCGTGTGTGTGGAGGAGGGGAGATACCAGAAAACAGAAGAGGATTTGTTTTGTTTTGAGAGTGGAACTAGCCAAAGGAATTATGTAAACATATTTTCCTCTTGCAAATGACTGGCAGAAGCCACACACACACACAAATCTGTTCTATGAATTAAAGCTGCCTCTGGGCATGTTAATATAAATAATTCTCATTTACACCAGATGTTGCTGGGAGGAATTCCTTATTTATTAAACGTCATCCCAATTATCTCAACTTCAATCAGATTCCAACTGTCACATGTGACAATTTTACATTCGATATTCTTTACCCTTCACCTGCATAATCTCTTGAAGTCTGATATTTAGTTCTTGGCCTGGTCCAGCAGAGTGCTAAAAACCAGTACACTGTCACTCAGATAATTTCACTCTGATATGCAATTTATACACTGCAACTCACGCACACTTCCAGTCTTGGCCTTTTAGCAGATTGATGGATGAGTCCTCCAGAATCAGTGCTCCATATGACTCAGCTATGTCAAAGTGAAGTCTCAGAGGTTGTTGCTGGGGGAGGAGATAGGGGATTTGTTTGTTTCTTGCTGTGTTGATTGTGGGTCATGGTTTGTTTTGGGTTTTTTATTGGTTTGTATTTTTGCTGTATGTGTATTTCTTTACCAACATTTTTAATGATTGATGTCTCTGGTACAAGTTACTTTTAAAGGATTACAAGCCAGCATTTAAACCATGTTGCAGTTATAAGTTGTGTCTATATGTTAGAGGGCAAAAATACTGCCAAATGAATGTAACTGCTGCTGGTTGTTAAAACTTCTTTAATACGCCCCTCTTTTCCTGCACTGGTTTAAGGTGAAACATGTCCAAATCTCTCCCAGACAAAAGGCTGCTGTCAGTGGACTGTTTTCCTGAGATAAGAATAAAGGGAAAATAAGTCTTGTATGCTTTTAGCACAGATTGTTTACCTTGTGCTAGACGTAGGCAAGTCTACATTTTGGGAAAGTTATATTTCACTTGACAGAAAAGGATATTAAATCTTTTAAAAAAATAGTTATCTAAAAGATCAGAATTAAATAGTTCCATTGAATCCTCTTTCAAATACATTAGCCTGTTTGCATGATTTACAGGAATATTGTAAAATGCAAGTAAACTAAAAAGCAATCTCTTGAGTACCAGCTCAGTAACAGATCATCACAATTACACTAATTTCTCTTCACTGACATTCAGCAAAACATCCACTCACTTTGTTGGGACCAGAGTTTAACCTACACTATCTGGGCATAGCAAATGGACACTCCATGTCACCTCTGTTATCCAGCTTTTGTTCTTATACTTTGTAGGGGCCAAAGCTTGCTAACATTCTATTGGGTAACTACTTGACATCTCAGCTTCTATTAAACAATATGCTCAGCACTGTACAACACATGAAACAAAGGCAACCTCCTGCCTCAAAGGGGCCTAAAGTTCTTAGACACCCAACTCCCACTGAAAGTCAGGCCCCTTGGAAAATCCCAGCCTTCAGGTTTAAGACTCAAACCATGTGCAAAAATGTACACATGCATTAAACCACATGAGTAGTCCTGTTGGCTTCAATGGCACTAGTCACATGCTAAAGTATCTGTATAAGTGTTTGCAGGATCAGGACCTAAGAAAGTAAATGGAGAATAGGGCAAACATGGCAAGTTCAGTCAAGAATGATCAGTTTTAAATATATATTACATAAAAAGCTACATGAAACAAATGTTGAGGATCTGAAGTCAGGCACTCAAAAGCTAAGTGTGAGAATTAAGGTTGCCTAATGTAAGGGCTTTTCCCTTTTTCCATACAAGAGGACAAAGTTAGTTTGCAAGGCACTAGGATTCTATGCATGGGCTACTTTACAATCTGATTTTCTATTCTGGAGCCATATTTGAAGTCCATATTCAGCTTTCATGGAGGTCATCAAGAGCTGTGCCTGAAAAGGGCTTCAGGATTTGGCCTATGGTAATTATATGTTTATCATCTTGTTAGAGCAGCTTTATGCTGGGTTTGACTCCACAGCATTCTAAAGTGATTAATTTTATATCATATACATTTTATCTTTTAAATGAACTAAATGTAGTATGTGGTAGTTCACCTTAAAATATTTTAGCATCATTCAGCATGAAATGGAGGCAGTCTGTCACTTAGGCTTGGATTTAGGTGAAATCTAGGACTAGAAAAATGAATGAGAAACTTTTCTCCATAACTCCGTTTTCCATAGAGCGATATGTGCATTTGTATCGTATATATCTTTCATCAGCAGAATATAGGGCAAGAGAAGATTCTGTCTATAATAAATATTTGTTCTCTGTGCAGAAGGATGGCTAATGCTAGAAGAAAAGGCTTCTGTGTATATAGAAAATACTGGCTTATCAACCAACCATCTGGTGTTTGGTGGGACTGCTCTGAGCAGCTCTCTCAGCTGGAAGGTTTGGAAAATAAACACACTGTTGCTAAAGCACAGATTCTTGGCCATGATGTTTGTGATAATGCTGTTGATTTACCAGATGTCCTACAAGTTCCTGGTGTGGTGATGTGCCCTATTCCTACAGAAGTTTTCCTTATGTGATGGGGCTATGGTTGCAGTCAATTCAAAGAGTAAAAGGAAATTGGGGATATATCCAGGGACAACATGAATCCTTCATCCACTCTCCATTCATTTTGGAAAGTGAAGAAAAAAAATTGCATCAATGTGTTTTCTTTTTGAACTCTAAAATCTTCAAGCAACTAGATGCAAGCATTTGACTAATACCACTAACATTTGCCATTTTTCTAAATACAATATTCAATATAAATGCACATCTGTCTTTGTATAAGCATTCCTGTCCCTTGTACTAGACTCCAGCTGGCTGACAGGAATACAAATGGCACAGCTAAATGCTTTGCTCACTCATTATGCCCAAGGAGTACATCTGAAGTCTAAGTAAGTGTGCCTCATCACTATATTAATCTACTTTAACAAAAGGAACAACCAAGACGTACAACCAAGTACCAAAGGTTCGAATTAAGTAACAGACTCATCACCTTTACTTTCAAAATGAATGAGCACATATGCTGCTCTCTCTTTTTTCCTTCATATTAGAAATTTATAGATGACCCAAATATATATCCTCAAAGCTCAGGAATGAGAAACCAAAATACATATACAGAGATAAGTATATTTCACAAGATTGGCAAGGGTGCCAGTCCGTTTTCATATTGTATCTCCCAGAATGCTCACCACATTTGTATTCATAGTAGAAATATATTTTCTAAAGAGTGTTGGGAATTTTTTCCTAAAATGTTTACACATCTGATAAACACAGATGTAAACCAAAAAATACCGACTAGTTGAAACAAACATCACAAATATTGGTTTTGATGAAAATTTTGTTGCAAGTTTTCAGATCCAAGATGGAATTTCTGGTGGGGGTAAAAAGGGAGATCCATCCCAGACCAGCCAACAGCCCAGCAAGACCCAAGTTCAACTCTCTGCTGACTCAGAGCAGTCAGAATAGGTGTCTTCCATATTCCTGCTGAGTATCCTAACCATCAAGCTATTGGCTGTTCTGGATCAGGTTGAGATCTCTTGCCCCATTAAAGATTTCAGAAAACAGTCTAGTTTTTTTCTGAAGTGGAATGAAAAATATCAAAACATAAATTTTTCACAAAACAGAATTCATGTTTTCCATCCAGCCCTAATATATACATATCCTACTCACGCCAGTTTTTATAACCCCATTTTAAACATTACCCAACTCAGTAACGCAGGTTATAGGCTGAACAGAAAAGTGCTTGCCATGGACTAAATAAAATCAGCAGAATGCACAAAACTTGTAAGTGCAAAACTTTAATTGGCCTTGGAACAAAATTACGTTACATGAAGAATTTAAACAAAATCTAGAAACATAATTTGTAGATTCAACATAAACAACATTTTTGGTCAATTCCCAGTTTAGCCTGCTTATGAGTCTTTACAAAGCAAGTCACTAATTTTAAAGAAAAAATGTTATACTGATTGAGCACTAATAACCTGGCAGATCCAACATATGCATTTTTAAAATTAGCCTTTTTTGTCATGTAAACCACAGGATCTGCAACAAGATCTGGTAGACCCGTGGCCCTCCACATGGACACAGTCACTAATCATCACTCTGCCAAAGAAAGACAACCTGCAATTGTGTCAAAATTATCGGACCATAAGCTTAATTAGCCATCCCAGCAAAGTGATGTTGAAAGTCATATGGAACAGATCGAAGCCACAAGCAGAGAATATCATTGCTGAAGAACAGGCTGGCTTTCATGCTGGAAGAAGTACCACAGAACAGATTTTCAATCTTAGTGTTCTATGTGAGAAGTACTTGCAACACCAGCAGGACATCTACCACATCTTTGTTGACTTCAAGAAGACTTTTGACAGAGTATGGCATGAAACTCTCTGGGCAACCATGAAGAAGTACCATGTTGGTTGTAAGCTTATTCTTACCATTAAACAACTGTATGCCAAGGCCAGCAGTGCAGTTTTTGTCAATGGCACAATAGGAGAGTGGTTTCGCACCACTGTTGGAGTCCGGCAAGGCTGCCTTCTTTCTCCCACACTATTCAACATCTACTTGGAGCACATAATGACTGATGCCCTAGAAGATCATTGTAGGTAATTATTTTGATGGTTTAACATAAAAATATTCTATGCTTTGGTTCAGAAAAACTTCCAGAAACAAGGAAGTTGTTCTTAGATGTATCCAAATCTCTTGTGTGGAAAAAAATCTTGAAAGCACAGATTCTTTTGAGAGTTTCGGAGCTCCTTTATTCCAGTTAGGTTGGGTAGGGGGAACACAAAAACAGCCTGCCCTCCTTGTACATGTCACCTCCAGTCCCATCCGGATTTAATTTTAGTTTAACAAAGAGAAGGCTAAAGGGTGCCTTGATCACTGTCTGTAAGTACTCACATGGGGAACAGATATTTAATAATGGGCTCTTCAGTCTAGCATAACACGATCCAGTGGCTGGAAGTTAAAGATTAAAAACACTTAATTTCCAGTCTGAATTTGTTTAACTGGGAGAGTAATTAATCACTGGAACAGTTTCCCAAGGGTCACAGTGGAGTCTCCATCACTGACAATTTTGAAATCAAGTTGGATTTTTTTTTTCTAAAAGATGCTCTAGGAATTATTTTGGGGAAAGTTCTATGGCTTGTGTTATAGCAGGGGTCACACTAGATGGTCAAAGTGGTCCGTTCTGGCCTTAGAATCAATGAATCCAAAACTAAAGGAAATCTAAGCCCTCACATGCCATTCAGACTCTGGCAGAAGGAAGACAATCAAGACCTGAACTGTTTGCTAACAGATTGACAATGACTTCCTGGAAGAGGAAACATAAGAACACAATAGGCTAGTACTGAAGTAGAGCCTCAACATAACTGATCCCATCAAACTGCTGCCAAGTGCGATATCACCCCTTTCTCAGTTTTTTGCTAGCTACTCAGTATATTGCTATCTCACACTGCACATAACTTCTGCCAGTATCCTAGATCCTTTTCAGGTGAACACACACAAGGATATGTCAGAGAAATCGTGCTAGTTGTGCTGCTCAGCAGTCTTCTGTTAGACATAGACAAGAGGCAAACATCCATACTCATTCTATTAGACCTCTCCACATGTAACACCATCTTTCATGAGATGTTGCTGGTTCACTTCGGAGAATTAATGGTAGGATTTGCTAATTTGCTCCCTCTGAGAGCTACCTCAGAGAATTTTACTGAAAAATTCACTTTAATACACAGATTTCTCATCTGTGAAGTTCTCAAAGTCCCCAGTCTTTTCAATGTTTACGTTAAGCAACTGGGAGAGAGACCGACATCAAGGCCTTAAATGCTTGTGGTACACATGCAACAATACCACCATATATATGTTTACATGAGTGGGAGAGAGAACCAAAAGAATGACCCATATGATAAAATATTCAGATACCTTAGTAATAACAATTTGTTTAATCTCAAAAAAGTTTTGGCTCAATTTGGCATAGATTTCAGATGAGAGTGGGCCCAAACCAAAATTCTGGACCCAAATAATTTCTATAACCTCTCTCAGCTTTGCGAAAATTGGCCTCTGACTTTGTCCCATCTCTGGTTTCAGGTCATTTTGTGTTTTATCTGAATTGTTTTTCCCATGCCGAATATTTTGTTCAAAAGTAATGAACTTCATGCTTATTTCCCAAAGGAAACATTTTTCCAGCAGCTGTACGTATAGCAAATGGACCATAAATTATAATATATTTACGAATTGTGTCCTAAGCAGGACTTGAGGTGGTAAAGCATTTAAAAGCTTTAAGTTTAATCATTCTGTGTGGTTGTATCTTGCTCATTGCGACCATGGAATTTTAGAAAAATCATAAATCTTTTTTGGATATTGCAGCTGGTTGCTTTTTTTCTCTATCCTTGGGTGATAGGGACTGATGGAGATCAGCTGCTGCACTTTGTAAATGGCCAATGTTCTCTCACCTGCTCCGCATGACTACTGAACTGAGGTATGTTGTGACAGTCTGCCTGCTCTTCCCTGTTCAGATTAATGAATACAACTTTAACTGTTAATTCAGAGCCAGTCAAGCTTACATCCAACACTTAGAGTACAACTTCCATATTCAGATAGTGTGTGTGTAATTTGGCATGGACTTTTATATCAGTTTGGGGTTAAAGTGTGGTATTGCTCTAAAAGGGACTATAAAAATTGCATCAGAATGCAGGGGGTTCCATGTTAATTGTCCCTCAGACACTTGAGAGGAAATTTGCTCATTTTACACATAAAATAAGATGGGGCTTTTTTGGTTGATTGCCAGTCTGCTAATTCAACCTGGGATCAGAAAGCCAAGCCGTATTCTTTCCAGCATCATTACCAGTAATAAATATGCTACAGCACAAATTCTGCCCTGGGTTACACCTGGGGAACACCATGGTAGGTGGGAGAAATCACACCATCCTGGTCAGTCACAAAAATCTCAAGGTACAGAGATTACTCCAGGCTGTGGTAGAGTGAAATCTTAGCCAGCTGTTGCGCTAGCTGGGAGGAAGCTTTCCCAAGCTTCCTCTCCCCATCCCAAATGCACTTGTAGAATTCCCCCTCCTGCCCCGCCCGCCCTTTGTGAGCAATACAACATTATGGGAACCCGTTACCAAATATTTGCATGAATGGTAAGCTGTCATCTGAACTTTAATGATGGTAATAGCATAGCAACTATTCCAGATAAGGTTGAAACACAGTGCCTAGGTATACCTGAAAGTGTCAGAGGTAAGAAGTGTTAATTAATCTGAAAACTCTCTCTCAACCCTGAACAGCTGAATCATATTGAAATATTGGCTTTGTTAAGGTTTGCCTTTTATCTGGAAGATAGCGGAGGAGCACCAGTGACTTTACAAGTATGATCAGAGGTGTATCTTCTTTCTACTAGTGAGGAACTATGGCCCTGGACTCAGAAGATCTGGATTCAGTTCCTAGAGTCTTCCTTGGACAAGTCATTTAACCTTAAAATGGCAACAATAATACTTTTTTCCCATCTCATCTATTTGAATTGCAAGTTCTTTGAGGCAGAGACTGTCTGACTCCATTTATGTACATCATTTACCACAATCAGGCTCTAATCTCCGGGTGGTACTGTAAATATTACCAAAATAGGAAATAATTTGCTACAGCCCTAGATTAAACACCCAGGCTCCCTTGGATTGCTCCAATGTGCATAATGACTTTCCCCAGAGCAGACAGACAGTCTCCTTGGACTTAATTAGGTTCAGATGAGAGTAAGAGTCTATGTTTAAACACCAAAAGCCCTTATATAAGAACAACTAGTATTTAACAAAAATAAAGAGGCCATTGCCAATATAAGCAAACTCCAAAAATTTGTTAAAATGCTTTTCAGTAATTGGTGCATATTGGCATTGCAAGAAAAGTCAAACTAAAGCAGATCATGATCATGAGTTCCAGTTCAGGAGACTCCAATCCACCCTTGGATGGCCTGTGCTTTGCAATCCTGTCCACCAGGAAAGCAGAATAAAGGAGAATCCCAGTAGTTTACCCCTGTGGCAGGCCTTCTCCTACTACCTGAAAAGCAGGCTTTCCTGGGCAAGCAAGAGGACATTCATCTCACAGTGTTGTCATCACTTATATATCCCTGTAACAGGTTCAGGCACCACTGAACTAAGCCTTGAACCTTTGAATTTGCTCACCCCTATAACACAACATTTAGGATGTTTTTGATTTGACCATTTAGTGACCTCTGTCTCAAGAGTTAAAGCTTCAGCCAATGCTATGTACCAAATAAGAAATGGAAGCGGAAGCCATTTGAAGGGCAAATACTAACTTTTCTTTTTATCAAACTGTTGAAGTTTGACATTATTAACATCCAAAAATCAGCAAAGATAACTGTTGGGAACACTGGGGCATGGCCACTAGGTAACTCGAGGGGATGGAAGACCACAAGTGTCAATGAAGCCCCCTCGCACTAGGCCCCTGTGTCCTGGCCCCTCCCCCTCCTGCCTGGAGGCACTCGCAGCAGCTCTGTGTGCTAGGCCCAAGTGTCCTTGGCCCCCCTGCCTGGAGGCACTCGCAGCAGTTATGCTGAGAATCTGCAACAGTATGTTGCAGAGTCAGACTGCCTGAAACTAAGCAAGGGCAAACAGGGGAGATATGGAAGAACAATGCTAAATAAAGCAGCTTTATGTATAGTTTAACAAATGATACAGAGAATCAGGGAACTAGCTGGAAACTGGATTGGCTGGCTATATGGATACTTGGAGCAGCTTGCTATTGGATAAGTATGCTGGAAAAAAGGATGTATAAAAGCCTGTGTAACTTCCTGCTCTGTTGTGCAGGATTTGAGATTTTATTCTCCCTGTACCTTTTTGCAGCTGCAAATAAACTTTTCTGCTTCTCCACCCCGTTGTAATTATTGGGTGTAGCACACCGGGTAACGAACCACTCCAGCTGTTGTTCAGCCTCTCGGCACTGGGTGCCGGCAACATAACCAATTAAATACAGATCAATGACACTCGCACTTCAAAGCCCTCTCTTTTGTGACTTTGCCAGGATAGAGAAGCTTTGGGAGACCAGTGCAAAAGTTTTCAGCAATAGTCAACTTTTTCTAAACACTGATCCCTGGTAACAAAGCTGCCACCTCTGAGCCCAAGGAACTAACACAGCAGCTGCATCCAGTTTTATAAGGGATCTTGTTAGGCCTAATTTGAGTGAAGTAGTACTAGGGGTCAGTTCACTGGTGGGCTGTTTGGGTTTTGATTTCCTTTGCTAAGCCTCATCTTGGGAGGTCAGGGAGGGAGAGTTACCAGGAGTTTTGTCGAAAGAAGCATTCCTCAGAAATATTTCTCTTTCAGCAGTCAGATTAGAGAGACTTCCACTCTACCCACCACTCCCCTTCACACCCTCCCCCCCACACACTCACACACAGAGAGTACAGGGACTTCTTTATTGTAAAATGTTTTAGATGAGTTTAAAAGAGAGTCTTTTTGCATAATTTATTACACTTTTTTTAAAAACACATTAATACTTCAGCACAGAAAGTCTATAACTTGTCGTTCTGAGGCTGCCCAATTTACCACATGCCGTAATTCCAAACTGAGGCGCAGAAAGTAAAATGTCTGATCTCCAAGGCCCAACGCCAGTGCCATAGCCTCACCATAAGTACCACCACCACTCACTTGCAGTAGCTACAGTTCCTGCCCTCTCCCAACCTCCTTCCATTACCACTATTCACTTGCATCCAGGATTTAAAATAGGTGTTTGCCTGCATGAGAGAAGCCTCTACAGTACTTGCATTATATGGTCTGTAGGCCTGGTCTAGAAGGAGGCCTGTGATGGTAGCATAACATCCTGACCTGAGACCTAGCCAATCTGCCCCGCTCACTCTTTCTTTGGCAGTAGCAATTTAATGCCATCTCTCTCTCTAGCTTTTCAGGAGAAAAAAGGGTTCCATTAGAAGTTAATAGTCCACTTTTGCTGCTACACTGCAACTAAATGTAATCTTTCTCCTCCTGTGTGACAGTCTTTTTGTGCCACAGATTGGAATAGACTGTTCCTGCCACTGTCCAACATCATGCTGTCTGAATGACTTTGTAAACACAGCCCAAGATATTAACAGCACTCAAGCATTCTTGTGAATGAGGGCAGTGCTTAGATGTGCATTGTTCATACAAGGGCACTGTCAAGGTTTAATCAGGTCAGGTCACACTACATTTCATCCTTGAACTGCTGCAATAGATCTGAGTTAGGCAGCTGGGCACTATGGGGATAGCTCCCCAATAGTTTATTATCCACCTTCTGAGGAACCTCTGACAAATCTTGCCTTTTTACCTGAAACAGCCATGCCACCACCACTCTATCTGCTCCAACTCTGTCTTTAATAAGCTCTTTTGAGCTTGTCACTTTGATCCTGGATTGAAAGAATAACCTCAGAGAACTGTGCTGTTACTTGGAGCAAAATACTTTTGTTACCCAGGCTCCATCTATGCTGAAAGTGGAGTGCTTGTTTAAAAAAAAAAAAAAAAAAAGACGGTGCAAAAATTATTGGAAACTCTTATATTTAAAGTATTTCATTAGGCCTGGTTTACAGCACACTGGTAACATGTTACCAGAAATATTCTTTTCAGGTTGTTGATTCCCCGCTCTCCCACCCACACCACTTTTATTTTACCTTTAGTCCTTTCAAAGAAGAATAGCAATACTTGGAAGGAGAACAATGGTGAGGAAACGCTTGAAAAATGCTCCCCCTCATGAGATGTGTAAAGCAAAAGAACATGCAGAAAATAAAGTTCACATTAGACAGTCGATGAAGTCTTAAATGATGTGAATTGCAATGCAATGAAAAACTCATATGTCCAGTGCATGGAAAATAAGTGAATGTCATTTAATTGTTTAGTTTACTTGTAGAGAGGGGAATTTAGATAAATTGAGGAACTATGCTGGTCTGCTATAAGCCTTGGGCCTTTTAAAAGGAGTAATATGCACTCCTTTGTGCTTCCAGCAAAACTCTAGCAGATGCAGAGATGACCACTCTTCCAACCAAGCTGGACCTGCCATTTCTGGGACACAGACCATTATTAATTTCACTAGCTGCCCTGCATTGCACTCAGCCCTCTAAAGGATCCACTAAAGTGAATGGCAAAGCTCCCACAGACATCAGTGAAACTAGGATTTTATCTGAGGAGTGCTAAAAGTCATATTCTGACTGAGCCTTTTGTAGGTTTTTGGGACTTCCTTTTGTAGGCTTCCTTTGACCTCTTTTCCCACCATTAGAAACCCCACATGACCTAGTAGTCATATTTATCACATTAGCAGCACTTAAATAACTAATAAATAATAGTCCATCACACTGCTAATGTAAGAGTTTTCCCGAGAGTAAATTTACTAGGTCTTTGTTCAGTCTTATTTGACTACCTATGAGTAATACACAGTGGAGCCAAAAGTCAATTTAGTTATACCAGGGGTGAAATTGCCCCAATAAATTTAAAATTGGTAATCATCAGTTATTCTACTATCTATGATGAATGGGGGGGGTATATCAATGAATTACCTTTATATCATATACATGCTTTTGGTGTTTATTTCTACAAACACAAAATTGAAAATCTGAATGCTCTAAACCTCCAGAGACAAATTTTAGCCTATAAGTAACAGCAATGCAGTTTTGTAATAGCAGACTGTAAGCTGGCATGGCCGTCGCTCTGCTTCCATCTCTGAGGGAGGCCATGCCTCCTTACAGTTTGGTCTGTTAGAGTCTTTTCCAAGCAAAGAAAAAAAGGGGGGAATTAGCGGTTCTCAGGGGGCCCCAGTCTTCAAGCTGGGCAGGGCCCTAAACAGTCTGGGCTCTGGCCTGCAACTATGCAGAGCAATAGCAGTCTATTTGGCCAGCTGTTAAGCAGGGCTCTCGCCTGCTGTTGGGCAGAGCTGTAGCAGTTTATTCACCCCACCTTTAAGCAGGGCTCCAGCAGGGGTGAGCACCAGCCACAGAATATGGGGCTCAGGTAGGGATGCCCAAGGAGCACAGGCCTCCTAGCCTAAGGAAGGGGAGTACTGCCACCTCAGGGGTGGCGTGGCAGGAGGGAGGTGGGCCCTCCCAACTCCACCACATCCTAGCTCAATGCCCTAGCAGCAGCAGAGTGGTCTGCCACTGGGTCAGCAGGGATTCACCCACAACACGCTAACCTTGTTTCAGGCCAGCTCCCAACCAGACTGTTGCCCAGTTCCACTATGCTGCTTCCTACTCTCCTCATAGGATGTACCTGCATCCAAGAATCATCCTCAATCTTCCTGGGATACACTGCCAAGGGTCATGGTAGCAGCTCCTCAGGCATTGCAGGGCTCTCTAGAGGCTGGGGCTGATCCCTGGGGCAGCAGCAGTTCTCCTTAGCATCCCACTCCAGCAGCAGGGAAGAAACATCTGTTTCCTTCAGCAGCTCCCTCCCAACTGAGCTGTTGGGCCAGCCTTTTATACTTCCACTACCTGTCCCACCCTTCTGCTTCCAGCATTCAGGATGTGGTCCTCCCTGGCTCCGCCCACCAAGTGGCTTGCAGCATTCCCTCCGCTTCCATCTCTATGGGAGTCATGCCTCCTCGCTACATTGATTTGACATGCATATGACATGATATTGATATGACATGAATATGATATGAATTTCTTTTAGAAAAATCTATACTTTTTGCTGATATGAACACGTCTTGCATCTCCTTATTTTCACTTAAACCTCTTTGGAAAGTGAGATTATGTATATAGACTCATCTACATAAGATATACTGAAGCAGCAATAAAAAGAAATATATGATTCTAGAAGTGGGCTTTTCCACAAACTCACTTTCCCGGCTGTCATCATTGACTGCAATTCGAGAAATATTTTGTTGTTCTGTTGCTTTGGAAAAATGAATATTTTGACGTACTGGCCGCCACTTCCCGCAGCCCCCATTGGCCGGGCACAGCAAACCGCAGCCAGTGGGAGCTGCAATCGGCCAAACCTACGGACACAGCAGGTAAACAAACCAGCTGGGACTGCCAGGGGCTTTCCCTGAACAAGTGGCATCCCAAGTTTGGGAAACACTGTCCTAACAGATAAAGCCCAAGATGGGGTATTTCTTGTGTATGCTATAGACCACCAAAGCACAGTGGGGAATAGGATAAACTGCTCCTTAAGCACCTAACTATAAAGTGTAGGTGGGAAAAGCTGTGTGATCATGGGGGACTTCAATCTGAGTGACGTGTGCTGGAGATCTCATTCTGTCAGAATCTCCAGATATTATAGGTGACAATTTCCTAATTCAAAAAGCATTGCATCCAAGAGGGGGAATTTTATATTAGACCTTGTCTTGACAGATAAAGAAGAAATTGATCAAAGAATTAAAAATTACTGGTAGTTTAGGTACAAGTGATCATGACTTGATCACATTTTGTGCGAACAAGTCCAAGCCAGTAATATATATACACTTAGTTCTTTAAACAGGCCAGTGGCACAAAGCTGAAGACAACTGTAAGTCAAATCATCTGGGAGAAAGAATTTAATCATAAAAATGTGAAGAAAAATTGGGAATTGTTTAAGAACTTTACTATACGCCCAAAAGGCCACAGTCAAAAAAGAAGGCTGTACTGGATAAAAAACTGACATGGTTTACACAGGAAGTGAAGGCAGCTATACAAAATGTATATATAACTAATGGAAGAACAGGGAAGGTGATAGTAATGAATATAAATCATAAGCGAAGCAAAGAGACACAAGGAAAAATTTCTGGCCAACAGAGTTGAGGACAATAAGAAGCACTTTTAAAAGTATATTAAGAACAAAAAGAGTCCTAAAATGATATGGGTACATTACTAGATGGAAATGGTAGAATTATGAACAACAATGCAGGAAAGGCAGAAGTGTTCAATAAATATTTCTATTCTGTACTGGGAGAAAAACAGATGATGTAGTCATATCTTATGATGATTGTATTCCACTAGTATCTCATGAGGACATTACATACAGCTACTAAAGTTAGACATTTTTAAATCAACAGGTCCAGATAACTTGCATCCAAGAGTTTTAAAAGAACAGGCTGAGGAGCTTGCTGGACCATTAATGTTGATTTTCAATAAGACTTGCAACTTGCAAGACTGGAAAATATTTAAAAATGGTAAATGGGATGACCCAAATAATAATAGGCCTATCATTCTGACATCAATCCCAGGCAAGATAATGGAACAGCTGATTTGAGTCTCAATTAATAATTAGAGGAGAGTAATGTAATTAATAAAAATCAACATAGTTTTGTGGAAAATAGATCCTGTCAAACTAACTGGATATCTTTTTTATAAGATTAGAAATATCTCTTTTTATGACGCTACAAGTAGTGTTGATGTAATATACTTAGACTTCTGTAAGTCATTTGACTTGGTACTGCAACATTTTGATTAAAAAACTAGAACGTTATACAATTAATATGGCACACATTAAATGGATTAAAAACCGGCCGATAAGTCTCAAAATGTAATTATAGACAGGGAATCAACATCAAGTCGGTGTGTTTCTAGTGGGGTCCCACAGGGATCAGTTCTTGGACCTATGCTATTTAATATTTCTATCAAGAACCTGGAAGAAAACATAAAATCATCACTGATAAAGTTTGCAGATGACACAAATCTTGGGGGCAGTGGTAAATAAGAAAGAATAGAAGTCACTGCATACCTGATCATAGGAACAGTCCATCTTGGGGCACTGTCTCTGGAAATGCCCGAATTGGACGCAGGCATAACAGAGCCCTACTTCAGTAGGGCCTTATCGGGCCTCCTTGTGGCACTGGGGCCTGAGAGGTTCTTGCCTCGGGTCCTGTCATCCACCCCCCAACCTCCTGACTGTGGGGGTGGCCTGGGAATTCTTGGGGTGGATCCTGGAAGAGACTTGTGTATCTGGCCCTCCTCGCTGGGTAGAGTCTGTCCAGGGGCTCGATGGTCACATGGCACAGACAGAACTTTGAACCACTGGGGTCACTCCAGGGATCACTGAGTTCTCTGCTGCCGTGAAGTCCTCCATCAACTGCACAGCGGCATTCAAGTTGGTAGGGCGATGCCTCATCACCCACATTCGGCCTTGGGATGGGAGAATGTGCAGGAACTTCTTGAGCACTATCTGCTCCGCGACTTCGGCAGAGGAGCATCAGTCCAGCTGTAACCAGCACCAACGAGCGTCTTTCAGTTCCTGTGTAACCACTCGTGTAACACCCATAACTGGTGGGTACGTTTTCCCCAAAAAACGCCATCGAAATGTCTCCGGGATAATATCTAGTGCATCCAGAATGGCGGTCTTCACCATCCGGTAGTCCCAGGCCCCTTCATCTAGGAGGGTACGGTAGGCCGCTTGGGTGGCCCCTGTCAAGTAGGGAGCCAAGAGAGTGGCCCTTGGAGCCGAGTCCCACCCAGCCACAGAGGCAACACATTCAAAAGTAATCAGGAACGCTTCAGGGTCATCCCCCGACCCCATCTTGGTGAGTCAGAGCAGCAGACTGGGAGCCAGTACCGGTATCACACCTGAGCATACTGCCACTGTTGCTCCTGTTATTGGGTCCCCAACTCCCAAATGAGTTGTTGCTTGGTCCCTAGCTACTGCAGCAGTTGTTGCTGTTGCTGAAGCTGTGCGACCTGCTACTGCTGCTGGCTCTCAGCCCACCATCTGACCAGCTTATCCCATTCCATGGTCCCCCCTCTGTGTTAGGGGGTGCTATGCATCTATGAACAAAGAATATGGGCCATACTTTCAGGGTGGGAGATTCTATTCCAGAAAGCAGTGACTCTGAAAAAATATTTCTGGTTGCGATGTATAATCAGCTAACCATGAACTCCCAGTGTGATAATGGGGCCAAAAGGGCTAATGCAATCCTGGGATGGATAAACAGGGGAATCTCGAGTATGAGTAAAAAGGTTATTTTATTTCTGTATTTGGCATTGGTGAAACCATGGCTGGAATTCTGTGTCTAGTTCTGGTAGCCACAATTCAAGAAGGATGTTGATAAATTGGAAAGGGTTCAGAAAAGAGTCACAAGAATGATTAAAGGATTAGAAAATATGCATTATAGTGATAGACTCAAGAAGCTCAATTTATTCTGCTTAACAAAGAGAAGGTTACGGGGTGAATTGATCACTGTTTATAAGTACCTACTTGGGCAACAAATATACCCTTGTCATAAACATTCAGCTAAGGGTAGCATAAAATCCCTCCTTTACCTGTAAAGGGTTAAGAAGCTCAAATAACCTGGTTGGCAGCTGACCAAAAGGACCAATAAGGGGAGAAGATACTTTCAAATCTGTGGAGGAAGGTTTTTGCTTTGTCTCTTTATGTGGGTTCTCTCGGAGCCAGAGAGGGACCAGGGGCAGGAAAAACCATCTCTTAAAACCCTGCCTGAAATAAGATCTAGGATTACAAAAATTGTAAGTAAAGCAAGGAAAGGCATTAGATTATCTTTTGTTTTAGCTTGTGAATTTTCCCTGTGGTAAGAGGGAGGTTTATTCCTGTTTTTTGTAACTTTAAAGTTTTGCCTAGAGGGTAACCCTCTGTGTTTTGAATCTGATTACCCTGTAAAGTTACCTTCCATCCTGATTTTACAGAGGTGGTTCTTTTACATTTTTTTTCTTTATAATAAAGTTCTGTTTTTTAAGAATTTGGTTTACCTATTTGGTTGGTATATTATTCTCAAGCCTCCCCAGAAAAGGGGGTGAAGGGGCTTGGGGGGATATTTTAGGGAAACTCCAAGGAACTCCAAGTGGTCCTTTTCCTGAATCTTTGTCTAACTGACTTGGTGGTGGCAGCAGTACCCATCCAAGGACAAGGAAGGATTTGTGCCTTGGGGAAGTTTTTAACCTAATCTGGTAAAAATAATCTTAGGGGGTCTTTCATGTGGGTCCCCACATCTGTACCCTAGAGTTCAGAGTGGGGCGGGAACCCTGACAACCATAATGGGATCTTTACTCTAGCAGAGAAAGGTAGAACACTGTTTAATATCTGTAAGCTGAAGCTAGAAAAATTCAGGTTTGAAATAAGGCGTAAATTTTTGACAGTGAGAGTAATTAACCATTGGGACAATTTACCAAAGGCTGTGGTGGATTCTCCATCACTGACAATTTTTAAATCAAGATTGGATGTTTGTCTAAAAGATGTGCTCTAGGAATTATTCTGGGGAAGTTCTATGGCCTGTGTTATACAGGAGGTCAGACTAGCTGATCACAATGGTCCCTTCTGGCCTAGGAGCCTACAAATTATAAAGACTGAATTTGGGAAATTAAACATCTCTTGGATGGGAGGGAGCTAAAGTCTATACATTATTTTCTCAGGGTAATTAGAATGAAAGTAAAAACTGGGAGCCTGCCTGTTCTAGAGCTTTTCACACCTTTATGAAAAAAGATGATTATCCGTCCACCTTTTATCAGCAAGGGAAATGTATAGAGATATATAGTGCTCCAGTCTAAGGGTACGTCTACAGTATGAAATTATATCAAATTTACATAAGTCGATTTTTCAGAAGAGATTTTATACAATCAATCGTGTGTGTCCCCACTAAGCACATGAAGTCCAAGGGGTGCATCCACAGTACCGAGGCTAGCATCAACTCGTGGGAGCTATCCCACAGTTCCCGCAGTCTCCGCCATGTTTCTGGGTGCATGTCATCAGTCGCCCCTCCCTCCGTGCAAGCTACGGCAGACAATCGTTTCACGCCTTTTTTCTGCCATCGTCAACCATACACTACCGCTTCCACAGCCACTCTGCTCTCCTGCTTTCCTGCAGCAAACGATTCAGTAGGTCTGCAAAACTCTGCTGTCCTGCAACTCATACAGAAGGCCTGAAAGCCACTGTAAACCGTACACCTCCGCTTCTGCTGCCACTCTGCTCTTCTGCTTTCCTACAGCAGACAGTGCAGTAGGTCTGCAAAACTCTGCTGTCCTGAAACTCATGCAGTATGCCATCATAAACCATACACCTCCACTTCCGCTGCAACTCTGCTCTCCTGCTTTCCTTTGTTTCACGCCTTTTTTCCTGGATTACCCATGCAGGTGCCATAGCACGGCAAGCATGGAGCCCATTCAGCTCACCACTGCGGTTGTGACCATTATAAATACCTTGTGCATTATCCAGCAGTATGTGCAGAACCTGCAAAACCAGGCAAGAAAGCGACTACAGCGCCATTACAATAGTGATGAGGACATGGACACAGACATTCCTAGAAGCACAGCATGTGGTGATTGGGACATCGTGGTGGCGTTGAGCTAGGTTCATGCTGTGGAACGCCGATTATGGACCCGGGAAACAAGCACAGACTGGTGGGACCACATAGTGTTGCGGGTGTGGGATGATTCCCAGCGGCTGCAAATCTTTCGCATGCGTAAGGCCACTTTCATGGAACTTTGTGACTCGCTGTCCCCTGCCCTGAAGCACAAAGATACCAAAATGAGAGCAGCCCTCGTAGTTGAGAAGCGAGTGGCGATAGCCCTCTGGAAGCTTGCAATGCCTGACAGCTACCGGTCAGTCGCGAATCAATTTGGGGTGGGCAAATCTACTGTGGGGGCTGCTGTGATCCAAGTAGCCAACGCAATCATTGACCAGGTGCTATCAAGGGTAGTGACTCTGGGAAATGTGCAGGCCATTGTGGATGGCTTTGCTGCAATGGGGTTCCCTAAGTGTGGTGGGGCTATAGACAGAACACATATCCCTATCTTGGGACCGGACCACCAGGGCTGCCAGAACATAAACTGCAAGGGATACTTCTTGATGGTGCTGCAAGCACTAGTGGATCACAAGGGACATTTCACCGACATCAACATGGTATGGCAAGGAAAGGTGCATGACGCCTTTGGGGATGGGGATGTTGAAATGTCTATAGTTATCCTCACGGACCCAGCCTACCCCTTAATGCCATGACTCATGAAACCGTACACAGGCAGCCTGGACAGTAGTAAGGAGCAGTTCAACTATAGGCTGAGCAAGTGTAGAATGGTTGTAGAGTGTGCATTTGGCCGTTTAAAAGCGCGCTGGTGCAGTTTCCTGACTAGGTTAGATCTCAGCAAAACCAATATTCCAATTGTAATTGCTGCTTGCTGTGTGCTCCATAATATCTGTGAGAGTAAGGGGGAGATGTTTATGGTGGGATGGAAGGTCAAGGCAAATTACCTGGTGGCCAATTTCATGTAGCCAGATGCCAGTGCAATTAGAAGAGCACAGCAGGGTGTGCTGCGCATCTCAGAAGCTTTGAAAACCAGTTTCATGACTGGCCAGGCTACGGTGTGACAGTTGTATTTGTTTCTCCTTGATGTTATCCTCCCCCTTTCTTCACTCTTATTGCCTGTAAGCCAACCACCCTCCTCCCCTTTGATCACAGCTTGCAAAGGAAATAAAGTCATTATTATTTCAAAACCATGTATTCTTTATTAGTTGATTAAAAACACAGGGAGATAAATCACAAGGTAGCCCGGGTGGGGTGGGGCAGGGAGGGAGGAGAGAAGGACAAGGCCACACTACAAATCAAAATTTAGGCTATGCCAGCCTTCTGCTGCTTGGGCAATCCTCTGGGGTGGAGTGGGTGGGTCCCCGGAGCCTCCCTCCCACTCCGTGTTCTTGGGTGTCTGGGTGAGGAGGCTATTGAACTTGGGGAGGAGGGAGAGTGGTTATACAGAGGCTGCAGCGGCTGTCTGTGCTCTTGCTGCCTTTCCCTCATAAGATCCACCAGACAGCGGAGCATGTCAGTTTGCTCCCCCATCAGCTTGAGCATGGCATCCTCCCTCCTCTCATTGCAGTCATTGAACACTTTCCGGGACTCTGACATTGTTTCCTCCATGCATTCAGCTGTGCCCTATCAGTGTAGGAGGACTGCATAAGCTCTGCAAACATGTCATCCCGAGTGTGTTTTTTCCGCCTTCTAATCTGGGCCAACCTCTGGGACAGAGTTGATAAGGGGTGTGTTGAACCATTTGTGCCTGCGAGAGGAGAAAAAGGGAGGGTAGAAGTTTAAAAGATACATTTTAGAGAACAAAGGGGAGATTGTTTCTCAGTGAAACAAGCAATTCATAGTACCTAGCACATGTTATTTCTGTACCAGGTCGCATTTTGCCTTTTATACTGAGTGCCTGCCAGTTTGGTGTGACTGCATCACACGTGGCTGGGCAACAGCATTCAGCTTTCAGGCAGTCATGGTAAGCCCTACAGGCATGCAGGGTTCTCCTTCTTCCACAGTACTTACAATGCTTTCGAAATGCAGCGCCCTTCTTTCTCATACCAAGCAATGCCTGGTGGGTTGGCCATTGAAAAGGAGGGCCTGTGGTCTCTCTGGGATGATCGCTTCACACACACACCACAAGCGCCCTTTAGGCCAAACACCAACAGGCCAGCATGGACGGCTTTCCCCCTACCCCCACCGCGGGGCTCTGACCCTTTAAGCCAAATGTGAACAAACTTTTCTTGCAGCTGTACTGGACACGAAAGCATCCCAAATCTTCAGGACAAATGAATCCGTAAACACACTTTCTTTTAAACCCTGTATCGTATTTACAAAGGTACACTCACCAGAAGTGCCTTCTCCAGCATCATGATCCCAGAGCCTGCCTTGGGAGGGGGTGGAGGGTATTGGCTCCAGGGTGATGAAGAGTTCCTGGCTGCTGAGGAGAACGGATTCAACACTTGCTGCCTGTGCACTGTCCTCCTCCTCCTCCACTTCCTCCTCCAAAAAATCATCCTCCCCGCTCCGTGAGCATCCCCCCTTGCTCATGTCCATGGACAGTAGTTGGGTAGTGGTGGCATTCCCCTCCCCCCAGAATTGCATGCAGCTCATCGTAGAAGCAGCGTGTATGGGGCAGTGACCTGGAGCACCCGTTTGCCTCTCTAGTCTTTTGGTAGGCTTGCCTCAGCTTCTTGATTTTCACACGGCATTGCTGTGTATCCCTGGAATAACCTCTGTCCGTCATGCCCCAGGAGATTTTCGCAAATATGTTTGCGTTCCTTTTTTTTGGAACGGAGTTCTGCCTGAACAGATTCTTCTCCCCAAACAATGATGAGATCCAATACCTCCCGCTCGGTCCATGCTGGAGCTTGTTTGCGCATCTGGGACTGCATGGTCACCTGTGCTGGTGAGCTCTGCATGGTCACCTGTGCTAATCAGGTCGCCACACTGGCCAAACAGGAAATGAAATTCAAAAGTTCCCAGGGCTTTTCCTGACTACCTGGCTAGTGCATCTGACTTGAAAGTGTTGTGCAGAGCGGTCACAACGGAGCATTCTGGGATAGCTCTCGGAGGCTAATACCATTGAATTGCGTCCACAGTACCTCAAATCTGGAACAGCAATGTCGATTTTAGCACTACTCCCCTTGCCGAGGTGGAGTATAGAAACCGGTTTTAAGAGACCTTAAAGTTGACAAAACCGGGTTGGTTGTGTGGACGGATTTAGTTTTAATTTGATATAACGCAGTTAATTTCTATATAATCGCGTACTGTTGACCAGGCCTAAGTGAGCTGCTAATGAGTTGTACTTGTCTGATGCCCCTAAAAACAAAAAGCAAAAACAGAGTAGTCTGGCAACAGATATAGTATCTATGCTTAAACTCTGTACCGTTTTCTTTTTAATTTAACATCATCTTAATAAAATTTTTAAACCTGTTCTTATAAAAAAAATTAAGAAGTTATTATTGGTACTGAAGGATACTAATCCTTTGTACAGTGACTGATGTAACTGTGTCAACTGACAGCCAACTTTGTACTGAATTGCTTGATGTATAAAAGGCAATGATTCAGAGGCTGTCATTTAAAGTGCATCTGTTCTGAATGAACAGTAGCATTCATCCACTTTATAACAGAGATCCAGTTGTGAATAATATAAACGTGCCAGATGAAGCAAGTCAGAAGTGAACATGTCAGTCAGAAAGATAAATGTGCTGATTTACTGAGCACTATTGATTTTTTCCCCTAAATGCAAGATAAAAAAAACATATGAGAAGGATGTCCCCATACCAGGTAACAAGAATTAAGACAAGTATCAAATCTGCAAAGAATGATCTCCAGCTGAGATAAGCTTAGCGCTGCCCCTACTGCTCAGCCAGAGTGTGGTATCTTTTTGGATCAGCTGGTAAAGCTGGGCTGCTTTTGAACCAAATGTATTCCATATTAAGGTCTGGCTGCCACTGCATGAAGGCCAAAATCATAGAACAAATCCAGGCATTGGATACAGATTTCACTAGCAGAATAAGAATTGGCATCTGACATCTAGAATGGGTTGTTAGAGTGGAAATATAATGTTTTAAATATATAGAAATTGGATGGAACCAATTTTTCAAATATACTGTAAAACTGGACATAAGAGTACGATTAAAAATGATGAGTTGATGTGAATTGTGTCCAGAGTCTTTTTTCTCTTATATGTAAACATGAAAAGTGGGGGAAATTAATAGAAGTTTGGGAGTAATTTCTAATGGTACAAAAGTTGTTAGTAAAATACAAGGAGACCTGGCCGAGTAATGGATCCCAAATCTGTATAATGTATTTCTCTTAACGGTCAGTGGATTTGCATAATCTAAGAAAGCATCAGAGTTGAGGTCATCGATCTAAACTTCTGTTTGTTTGGTGGTACCAGCAGAAGTCTACTGATTATAATTAAGGGCCATATGCTAGTTTAGACTGACACATGTAAAGGCAGAATTTGGCCCTGCTTTACTTGGTATTTCGTTATTGAACAGCTATGATGGTACTCAAAATTTTGCTGAACAAGATGATTCAATCCAGCTTCTTAATGACCTAATAAAGGCCCTGAGCTGGCAAATACAGATGTGCTTAACTTTACTCACATAAATGTAGTGGGTTCAGTGAATTTATGTGCATGAAGTTATTCATGTGTGTAAGCAAAGGGGCCTAAATTTTGAGGTATAATGCCCCCAGTGGTGTATTTCTTCTCCCTTCCTGGGATGACTCAAGCTTCTACAGCCTTAGTAGAACCTACATACTTGCATGCTGATGTCAACATGAAAATATTCCATTCCATATTACTTATGGAGAACCAGCACACAGAACAGTGTCAAGATTGAGATTCCTCAGCTCTGGGTTATGATAAAAACCAGGCACTATTTAAATGGCTGGCTATGTTTTTCAGGGTCCTCTCAGTAACTCTGGAGGTATTATCCCTGCTCCTAGCTTCTGCAGGAATAATACCTGCAAGTACTGCTACCTGTGTATTGACGCTCCTATCTGCAGTCCCATGGCTTCACCTGTGTAAGCCTTAATTTGGCACTCATAATATGTATATATCAATGTACATCTTCAAAGCACTGTACATACGTTAAATTGCATGCCTACGAGATAAGAATAAGATACAAAGGCATTTTAAATACACAGACAGGCTAGCAAGTTCTAGCCGATCAGGGATAAATTAATAGCAATATTTTAATAATGACTGAAATAAATACCTTAATTTCTCATGTCAGTAATAAACCAAATGAAATGAAATGCATAGAAATCTCACAACTTTCAAATCCTACAGCTCTTCAGGGCTAGAAACAGAGCTGTATACCTCTGAGAAGAAGGGATTCCCAGCTTCCCAAATGGAACATGCACTTGATTCAAGGCCTGGAAGGGCGACAGGATAAAGAACTTTAATTTATACCATTTTTATGTAATAAACAGAGCTATTTGGCTGAGTGAGTCAAGGATTTATTTTCCCCATGAAATATGTTGACCATAAAGACAATTTTCATTTTCATAGAACTGTTTCTACAAAAAACTTTGGATTTTCATTGAATAACCAAAAATTGAAAAAAAAAAATATGTTGAAGACAAACATTTCCCACAGATGAAAATTTTTGACCAGTTCTATAGTTCATTTTCAGGAGGCATTTTACATTTTTTAGTTTTAATTTCTCTCTCTCAGCCCTGTAGAATGGAACTTCTGGTAACTAAGGCACATGGCTTTATAGTTATTATTGTAGCATACAATACTCTATTTGGAGAATACTAAATATTCCTCACCCCCCAAAAAAACTCCCAGGCCTTAGTTTTTCTGTAATGTAAGTGGGATATCCATAATACACAAAGGCATGGTGTGGTATAAAAGTTTTATCAGCATTCATGTAGGTTGACCTATGTACTTCAGTTGTGGCTCTGTGAGTAATATTACCAATCCACCTCCATGCCATTAAAACTTTGATAATACTCCACAATTATCCTAAATTTCCTATATGTAAAATCACCATGTAAAATTGTACTCACTCAGCCATGCTTAAGACAAGTATATTTTTGACTGAGTACAATATTGTACCATTATTCTTCTTTTCTTTCATGATAAAATCAGCATCACTCCCACAAGAATCATAAATGGAGAGTTTGGATTGTTTGTGAAGCGGTATGATTTCATTTAAATTTTGCAAGGAACGTTTGGGGGTGTATACACATATTTTTTCTACTTCTCTTCTTTATATTTACTCTGTAAAAATCTAATAAAGTTTAAAGAAAGAAATAGTCCCACTACAATGTATATATTTCTTGAGGAACTTGTGCAGATTTTGAGTATCTATTTTAGATGACTAAATTACTGGCTTGTATCTAGAAGCAGAGCAGAAGAGGAATGGTGGAAAGGAAAAGTAAGAGAGGACAATGACATGGGTGGGGCAGTGTCATTCATGGGAGCTTCCTTGTAGCGATCAATGTGGGAAGCCCACTGAAGAATGCTTTCAGATTTGCCTTTGAAACAGGGATCAAGCTGGGTCAACGACTCAATCCTTTTGTGTTAAACTTTCCATTTTTCTGTCGTCTAAGGACAACTTGTCAGCTGAGTCTTCTGCCATAACTACAGCAGTGTATGCTTTCAAATGATGGTTGCACTTAAGCAGTAATTACTTTATGCCATTATTTGTTGCGCTTCTCCATCACTCAGAATTCAGCAATGTAACAAGAGCAAAATATTGTAAAGCATTTGATCCTGGTTGCTCTTACCTCATGCAACTAGTCCACAGGCACACAATTTACACACTGACGTACTGTGTGAGTAAAATTTGGCAGGACTGGGTGTGACAGCTGGTGTAGCACAAAAACATTGGGGTCTGCCAGTCAAATCCCTTTTTCCAGGTAGAACTTTATCTTTTGGTCACAGAAACCAACTGGCAAACATCAAAACGTAACTCAACATTATTCCTCAGACTAGGATTTTTTACTCAGCCCCACTGCCAGACTCTCAAGGCCATTTCTTTGCAAGGACAAGAACTTACTGCTTAAAAAGTATTGTTTTTGCAACATTCCTTTATCTTGTGGGTCCCATATTTCAGCTAACAAACCTGGATAGTGCTTAGAGAGAGATAAGGTGGGTGAGGTAATATCTTGTCTCTCTAATATTTTGGGACCAACACGGATACAATAACACTGCGTACAACACGGGATAGTGCTTGAAATTCAAGTGACTAGGGTTTTACAATACAGTTTTGACAACGCCTGCACCCTTAAAAAATTTCCTGAGACAACTGACACACCTCCCACTTTTTCTTCAAAAAACAATCATGTTTAATATGGTATATCTGAAGAGTCCATCTGAACATTGGGCCACTTGAAGAGGCATTGTACCAGCATAGGTTTTGTTGGTTTTTCTTTTCCTAAATTGCAGTTTGGCCCATTATTTTCACAAATTATTGTCAGGTAGCTGGGTACCTTTGACTGACACACACAAGCCTATATTCTTCCTCTCACGTTAGTGTTACAGCAAAGGAAAATGAGAGTGATATCACAATCTGCCAGCCAATTGAAGTCTGGGTGCCAAAATCTTTCCAAAAGGTTTACTAAAACATGGGCACACATTTAGAATCTCCTTCCATTTTTAGATTATATAATTGAGTAGTATTTCAATGTCCCCCCTTTTCACTACCCCCCCCCCATAATTCCCATCAGTAGCATAGAATACTGTAGTGGATTTTTTTAATGGACTGATTTTGCAGAGTAAATTATAAACCACTCACCAGAACCTGTGACTATTCACTAAAATACCCTCACGCTGGTAAGCCAGCTCTCCATCATCATTTCTGGAGACACTACAGTGATGTTCATTGTATATTTTCATGCGGTGTCTATTGACAGTATTTGCTGGAGGCAGGAAGCTATTCTTCTCGTAAAGTGAATACTATAACCCCTCACAAACTGTCATAAGTGCAATAAAATAACTATAAAACTAACATTTCAAAACAAACTGGTGTGCTGCATAACCTTGTAGCTTGGGAAGCCCGAGGGACTGATATCTTCAAGGATGCTCTACAATGTTGAGATTCTCTAGAAGAAATTCAGAGTATAAAGTCATCAGCTGAGTGTGAAAGGCAACACTCCAGAAGATCTAGGTTGAGAGTTTTCTAGGACTTATCCAAGCCCATACAAAGAAGAGCTGACTTAATTTTTCTTGTGTAACTGAAGTATAATTAGGATCTCAGTTAGAGGACAACTATTCTCATCATTCAGTATGTAATCAGCGCCAATGGCATGTCTGGCTCTGCACAAACATTTAAAAACTCAGTGCTCTTGCCTGTAGGCTTATGGGATCTAGCTCAAACACAGAGAAACAGTTCAGACACACGTCATACTTTGGGAGATGGTGCAAGCTGAAGGTGATGGAGACATACTGCAGTGGTCATTGTTGAAATATTTCATGAAAAAAGATGTGTTTTAAAAAAAGATTTGAAGAAGGGATTGTCTGATTATTGAGAAAAGGTAAAGAGCTAGATTCTCCTCCAGATTGGGCTAACTTTTCCTCTGCTAATTACAGAAGAAAGGCAGGGAGGGACATCAAGGGACCATTTAAAGCTCCCTGATTCTCAGAGCAGGCTCAAACCCCAACAGCATTGGGCTGTTCTAGTTTACGCTACTAGCATTGGGATCATAATGTTCCCTATATCAGTGGAGGATAGGTATAGTGGAACTCCAACATGAACTGTCTGTAACCCTACACACTCTCTGTCTCAGGTATGTTTGTGCCCCCACTCCCATTCTGTAGCAGCTCAGTCTTCAATGTATTAATCCTCACTATGTATTATCCCCATTTTGGAGATTGGGAACTGAGGTGCAGAGACTAAATGACCTGCCAAAGGTCAGCCAGGAAGGTTGTGCCAGAACAGGGAATCGGAAGTCTCTCTCATCGCAAGCTAGCACCCTTACCATGAGACCATCCCTTTCTATATCATCAGATCCGGCTCTAGGTTTTTTGCCACCCCAAGCAAAAAATTTGCCACCCCAAGCTCTGAGAGCGCAACTGCCCAAGCAAAGAGGGCGGCCAGAATGCCGCCGCTGGAATTGCGCCGCCTCAAGCACGTGCTTGCTTTGCTGGTGCCTAGAGCCGGTCCTGTATATCATGCAGCTCCCTCCCTTCCCCACCCCAGATACACCAATGAGTATGATCCATTTGCACAACAAGAGTAGCAGAAAGGTCCCATGATCATGTAGAGAATCTGGCCCAAAGAGTTTCAAGCAAACTGTTTAAGTGCTTTTATTTAATGTTTATGGTGGCTTCCTTGAATTTGATTCTGTAGGAGTTATATGATTTGCAGTCCAGCTAAAATAATCGAAAAGAATACTTGATTGCTGTTTGCGTTTCATAGCATGGGGCTGACTGCTGCAAGCTTCCTCACAAAAGTAGTTGTGCACTCTTACATCATTTTTTCTATAGCTCAATCTCATTATTATCCCCATTTTAGAGATAAGCAAATAGGCATAGGGAATAGAAGTGATTTGTCCCAGGTCACCTGGCAAGCAGGTAGCAGATGCAAGAAGAGACCCCATGTCTTCTGAGTCGCAAGCCAGCAGTCCTATTGCCTCAGACACACTGTCCCTCATGTAAGTTTGCTGGTTCAAGACTGTTATAGGATCAGCCGCCATCTGCATTTGCCCTTATGGCCAGAGTGGCTCTGTGGCACCCTGCCTCACTTTGTCTTCTTTCTTGGCTCCGTAATGAACTCCACACAGCTTCTCTCTGTACAAACACCCATCCTTAGGGACTGAGTTGACTAGCAATGGTGCAAACAAAACTCCAAGTCCCAAAATAAACTCCACAAAGTCCAACTCAATGCCCTAAACATGCCTAACTTTAGGTAAACCTGTTTTTAGCAGGGCACATCCAGCCCTCCCTGGCTGGAGTCTAATTCCTCCTTGTCTCCCAAACTCTCCTGCAGCCATCAGGAGCCTTCTAACTCTCTGCAGCTCTTTAGAGAGGAATAACCTGATCCCTGCTCAGGTGTTCCAGTTAGTAACTAGCTTTGGCTGGCCTCAGGCCTCCAGCCCTTAAAGGGGCAAGCCACTCTGTTACAAAGCCCATAATTTGATAAGCACAGTCTGAAAGAAGCATATCAGCATCACACTCATGTTCAGGACCATACACAACATATAGAGCCAACGTCAGTGGAGGCGTACTGAAGTATTCTGAAGAAAGCTCAGATTGGCTCAGAGTGTTCACCAGCCTGTGTAAGAACTTCTTGCTCTGGCCCTTCAATAAAATCAGTCTTTACTTGCATATAGGTCCTGATCCAACAAAGAACTTAAGCACATATTTAAGTGCTTTGCTGAATCAGGAACGAAATGCAAGTAAACCCAGTATATGAATCCACATTTAAGCACCTAGATAAGCAACCTGTTCTTCAAACATGCCTAACTTTAGGTACAAATGTTCGAATATTTTGCTCAGTATAGCCTTAGCTTCCTAAATATTGAAATATAAGAGAGTGTTCTTTGTGTTAGCTTTGCCAGTTTTCTTTCATTGCTCAACTTCATTTCAAATATATTGTACACATCAACCACAGAGCATAGCTAGAGTCAGCAATTAGGGGCTACTAACACTAAATCTTTTAAAAAGAAAAAAACTGTAAACTAACATTTCTGTGGGGTTTTTTAGTATCTGCTGTGATTCTGATAATATTTCTGAAAACTCTTAAAGGTATATCTACACAGCTTGGGCAGCGCCCTTCCGAACCCAAGGCAACAGACTCGGGCTTGCACGACTGTGCAAAAACCAGTTGTGTGGGTGCTGTAGCTTGGATTGGAACCTGCACTGCAATGTTAGAACAGGGTCTACACAGCTATTTTTAATGCAATAGGGCAAAGCCGAGTCTATCAACCCAGGCTTGGAGGCTCACTGACACTGGATGTGTAGACATACCCAAGCCCCCCTCTTATCCAAGAATGATATTACAAGTAAATCATTTCAGGAACTAAAACATAATTAACAGAAGTTTCCTCTTGCAACAGCAGAGAGACAAGGGGAAAGAGGTAATATCTTTTATTGGACCAACTTCTATAGGTAAGAGAGACAAACTTTCAAGCTTACAGAGTGTAAAGCTGGTCTCTCTCACCAACAGAAGTTGGTCCAATAAAAGATATTACCTCACCCACCTTGTCTCTCTGGTATCCAGGGACCAGCACAGCTACAACAATGTTGCATACTTCAGCATTGTCCTACTCAGGAATAACAAAACCAAAAAACCACAGGCCAAAGTCCACTCTCACTATAAGAAGTTTTCAGAGCCATCCCTTGGGTACAGCGAATTGGGGCGACCACCCTGGGCCCCACACTTTGATAAAAATTGGGACTGTCCCGATGTTTGTCCCACATCCCGACTGATGTACTATTGGGAAGCTATCTGTCCCGATCTTCCAGTGAGGAGGCAGGCAGGGAGGTGAGGCGGGTGGGCGAGCGGGGTGAGGAGGCGAATGGGGAGGTGAGCGGCAGGCAGGCCGACAGTGAGGAGGAGAGCGGTGGTCGGGCAGATGGGGGGGAAGGGGCGCACCGGACAGATGGCGAAGAGACTAGCGGGGAGGCGAGCAGCAGGCGGGCAGGTGGCCAGCGAAGAGGAGAGCGGTGGGTGGGTGGGCGGGGGAGGGGGCTGAGGAGGCAAGTGGCAGCTGGGCACGCCAGGTGGACAGCGAGGAGACTAGTGGGGAGGCTGATTTGTCTCAGGCCATGCAGCCCCCAGGGACAGCCCTGTAAGTTTGAGAGCATATTTTAGGCTCTAATTCTGAAAGGACTTACACATGTGTCTGTGGCACTACCTGCAGTGAGTAAAGTTAAGCATGTGCTAAACCTTTACAGATTTAGCCAACCTAATTGGCTTCATAATAGTAATGTGACACAAATAAAAACATGCTTCTCTACACTCTCCTTACCTCTAGGAAAAGGTAGCAATATGTATACCGGAGGAATATGAGGGTGAGATCACAATCAGGTCCATGCAATTGAAGTCTGGGTGCCAAAATCTTTCCAAAAGATTCACTAAAACATGGGCACATAGTTAGAATCTCCCTCCATTTTTACCTAGAAGTATTTAGTTGCTAAGCTAATAGCACTGTACACAGGAAAGTTCCCCTGATTCCCAAATGAATACATTCTGAGGGAATTTTGCATTGTTGCCGAAGTCCCATTCTATTTCCCCTACTGTATTTCAAGTAATGTCATTGTTTCTTCCTTAACATTATTATTTTAGGGGCCTTGGCAAAAATGAAACAGTATTAAACAAGTCCTAAAACAAGTGTTCATATTTCTTTTACCCTGTTAGTATATTCATACACCTCTCTATTTTCCTTTCTTAATTGTGCTCATTATCCTCATGTTAGAACAATACCAGCTCTGTTAATAATTCAGGCAACAATGAGTTCATTGACACATCTTTGTAAACACTTATACATGAATCCCCTAGGAATTCACTAGTTCTCAGCAATCGAAAAAAAACACATCTTGCTACATGGCAGGGGAGCTATTGTGCAGTTTCTCTGTTTTGTTTTTTTATTGGCTAGAATTACTGAAATTGATGGGCTGAAGAAGTGAAGTTATTCTACAGACAGATAAACCATGGGTATTGGTGAAAGCACTGTCTCCTAAGATTCCAAACAAACTAAAGAAAAATGCTGTAACTCCAAGTAACACAGTCCTTTGAGCTTCCAACAATGTTAAAAACCAAGTTATTGCAATTTAATTTCTTTCAATTGACTGTGATGTAATAACTTCACATGAGGGACTCAGAGAAATAGCAGTTAGCAAAGGCAGATAATCATGGGGTTATCACCCAGTTTTTACAAAAGTAAATGTTGTGTTTGTGAAAGGCCTGATTTACAGCCTTGGAAAATGAAGTATCCACAGAGAAGGTTCACCATGGACAATGGTGGCGCAAACTCCCTTCTCTTCCCTCCCCCACCCCTCCCCCCTCTCACTTGGGCCTCAAATCTGATCTGGAGGGACCAGATGCAGCAATTACCTGGTGAGGTTCTATAACTTGTGTGATGCAAGAGGTCACTCTAGATTATCATTGTGCCTTATGGCCTTAAAATCTATGATTCTATGAACCTCCAGGGGTGAGAAGATAATATTAGTTGTGATGTGGATACTGGGCCATTTAACAATTAAATGAAACCACTAACTCATTACACATAGGCCACAAATCAAGATTAAAATAACCTTATAAAATTGGCAATATGCTTTCTTGTTATTTTTCACATTAATATTTTGAGGGACACCTACATTCTTGGTCACCTGACTGCATTATTGTCAAGTGGAGGAATTCTAAAATTCTTGAGTTCCTGAAGAAAGTGACCCAAAACTTGTGTAGAACAGTAAGAGATGTGAATGATTCTGATTGTACATATATATCATATGTGAATACCTAACACATTTTGAATCATATGCATGTAATAAGTAAAGGGAAAGAAGTACTGCAGTAGAATGACAATTACAGTAACGAAAAAAACAGATTGTGATATTATTTTCATGGTATTATTTATTATTAGTCAGTTCCTGATGACGGCTGACATCAGTGGCAGTGGCAGGTGTTCAGCATCTCTAGATTGGACCCATGATTTGTCATTATTAATTATTATTATTATTATTACACCTATGTCTACTTGGTGCTATACAGCTATAACTATATCCTGGGAACCGCAGGCCAGTCAGCCTCCCCTCAGTCCTTGGAAAAATCATGGAGCAGGTCCTCAAAAAATCAGTTCTGAAGCACTTAGAGGAGAGGAAAGTGATCAGGAACAGTCAGCATGGATTCACCAAGGGCAAGTCATGCCTGATTAATCTAATTGCCTTCTATGATGAGATAACTGGCTCTGTGGATGAGGGGAAAGCAGTGGATGTGTTGTTCCTTGACTTTAGCAAAGCTTTTGACACGGTCTCCCACAGTATTCTTGCCAACAAGTTAAAGAAGCATGGGCTGGATGAATGCACTATAAGGTGGGTAGAAAGTTGGCTAGATTGTCGGGCTCAACGGGTAGTGATCAATGGCTCCATTTCTAGTTGGCAGCTGCTATCAAGTGGAGTGCCCCAAGGGTCGGTCCTCGGACCGGTTTTGTTCAATATCTTCATTAATGATCTGGAGGATGGTATGGATTGCACCCTCAGCAAGTTTGCAGATGACACTAAACTGGGAGGAGAGGTAGATACGCTGGAGGGTAGGGATCGGATACAGAGGGACCTAGACAAATTGGAGGATTGGGCCAAAAGAAATCTGATGAGGTTCAACAAGGACAAGTGCAGAGGCCTGCACTTAGGATGGAAGAATCCCATGCACTGCTACAGACTAGGGACCGAATGGCTAGGCAGCAGTTCTGCAGAAAAGGACCTAGGGCTTACAGTGGACGAGAAGCTGGATATGAGTCAACAATGTGCCCTTGTTGCCAAGAAGACCAATGGCATTTTGGGATGTATAAGTAGGGGCATTGCCAGCAGATCGAGGGACGTGATCGTTCCCCTCTATTTGACATTGGTGAGGCCTCATCTGGAGTACTGTGTCCAGTTTTGGGCCCCACACTACAAGAAGGATGTGGAAAAATTGGAAAACATCCAGCGGAGGGCAACAAAAATGATTAGGGGACTGGAACACATGACTTATGAGGAGAGGCTGAGGGAACTGGGATTGTTTAGTCTGAGGAAGAGAAGAATGAGGGGGGATTTGATAGCTGCTTTCAACTACCAAAGAGGATGGATCTAGACTGTTCTCAGTGGTGGCAGATGACAGAATAAGGAGTAATGGTCTCAAGTTGCAGTGGGGGAGGTTTAGATTGGATATTAGGAAAAACTTTTTCACTAGGAGAGTGGTGAAACACTGCGTTACCTAGGGAGGTGGTAGAATCTCCTTCCTTAGAAGTTTTTAAGGTCAAGCTTGACATAGCCCCGGCAGTGATGATTTAGTTGGGGACTGGCCCTGCTTTGAGGAGGGGGTTGGACTAGATGACCTCCCGAGGTCCCTTCCAACCCAGATATTCTATTATTCTGTGATAACAAGCAAGATCCTTACCTGAAAAAGCTTACACTCTAAGCAGGCAGAGTGCAGAAGGGATGCAAAATAACAGTAGGGAATCAGTTTGTTGTGAGGTCTCTGGGCAAAATCCTGGCCTCAGTGAAGTCAACTGGAGTTTGGCTATTGACTGCAACAGGGTCAGGATTTCACTCTTTATTTTTGTTGTATGGGAAGTATTGGATGTTGTTCTAAATTTTGCTTACATTACAATATGAGCTGAGTTAGTGAGATGAGGTGTGAAGTCAAGGGGGCATGGTTAGAGATACAAGGGTTGCCTGAAGAAGTGAACTGTCAGAGGGACTTGAAGGAGGGCATTATGACAATGCTAATGGATAATTTTTGGATAAACTAAATTAGTATGTTAAAGCAAGTGGGTCATTTTCTGCTCTGTTTTACGCTGTGCAACCCCACTGTAGCTGAGGACACTCTGAACCAGCATTTAAAAATAAAGATCATGAATAAGCCATAGAGCATAAACCATGAGACTTCATTAGTTACATTTAGCATGTAAAAAAAAAAAAATCTATGGACCAATTTTTCCTCTCACTCACATGTGTTTTAACTCCATGTAAATCCATTGACTTCAATATAGTTATTCCTTATTTACCCCAGCATACGTACAGAAGTCTTCAGGTCATACATATACATACACATATATAAAATTTTATTTATATATATATATATATATATATATATATATATATATATAGTTAAAGGTATGGATGAAATCTAACCATTGGCTCTTACGATGATCTCTAGGGGAGACCTTCTTTTGTTGATTAAAATAATACATCATGTAATTCTTCCCCAGTAGTCCATGCAATTGCATAGATATAAAGGACAGCCAAAGCTGGTCAATAGCTATAAAAGACCAACTGGCTTATCTCTTCAGAAGGGGGACATAGACATGGTTCCCTATGTGGTGCCTTCCTATGCCGTGCTTACTTATTTCTAGGCTATATTGAAAAAAGATTAGTTCAGTCAATCAAGGATTTTAATAAGTTTATATGGTGCAATGGTGTATAGGTTTATTGACTATGTTTTCATGATGTGGAATAGGGAGAAAGCTCTCTTGGATAAAATGTATTGTTATTTTATATGAAATTCATGATACTATTAAGTTTTTGGACTCATATACTGTAAAGTGTAGTATTTCAGAGATAAACTATCTTGATGTTTTCATTTCCAGGGCAGGTAATAAGTAGAATACAACAATTTTCTGGAAACCCCGGACAGGAATAATCTGCTTTATGCAAGCAGTCACCATCCTGAGGCTCTTAAAAGAGTTTTGCTTTATAGTCAGTTTGAGAACCTACAGGATTTGTAATCATGACACTGGCAGTATGGTAAAGATGGATTATCTAGCTAATAAATATAGAGAGTGGGACAAGAAAGAGGATTATATCATGGAAGTAAATGGAGATAGCATTAAGGGAAAAACACTGGACAACTGCTATAGAGAAAAATAACGCATTTTCAGCTTTTTCACGCTAGTGCATGGCCCATAATTCTATTGCTTTCTCATCCTTCAAATACATCCTCAAGATCACTTTCTTCCATAATGCCGACAGGAACGGTTATGCAGATGGTGTGTGGAGACTGCTATTTTTCATGCTTAGCAATTTTGTCTCATTGTTACCTTATGCTCCCCCTATCTGTTATATCTGCTGTCTCTGGTCTTCTATTTGGACTGTAAGCTCTTTGCAGCAGGGACTGTCTGTGTTCTGTTTCTACAGTGCCAAGCACAATGGGACTTTGGTCTATGACTGGAGTCCTAGGTACTACTGCAGTACAAATAATAAAGAAGAAGAAATCACCCATTTAAGAATGGTTATGTAAAAGGAGAGTTGATATATATTTTTAATGATTGTACATTTTTATCCCTCTTCCCACTCTTTGTCTGTTGCTTGCCTTAATAGATTGCAAGCTCTTTGGGGCAGGAGCTGTCTCCTTTTACATGAGTGTACAGCACATGACATATTTGGAGCACAGCAGTAATGCAATAAATAAATGTCTATGTTTATTTTTCAGATTAATAAAAGCATCAGCATATTCTTCATATTTCCAACACTATCGAAAAAATGATCCAGAAACAGTGATGTGCCATTACTGCAAACCAAATGACTGTGGAATGCCTTCCTTCGTCCTCTTATTTATTAAAAGAAAATATAACACCAACTTCTGAAATATACGATTCTACTCCCCCAAACCTTTACAAATCCAAAGTAATGCCCTCAGAATCATTATGGAATGACTCTGGCATAACTGAGAGCAGAGTTAGATCATTAACCTTTATGGCAATTACACATTAATTGGCCTCCTTTCTGCTGTAAATCTGGAGTGACTTCAATGTAAATGAGCTCAAGATTTGTCCCTTTGTGATCAAAGGCCATAAAATAATTGATTTTTAAGTAGACCTCCGTGCTGAATGCACAGTAGAAGTGGGTCTTGAGGAGGGATTTTAAATGAGGGAAAGACTGATGGCTGGATAGGTAGTTCAGAGCTAGCATTCCATGGCTTGGGGAATTCCATGTTAGACATTCAATAGACCAGTACAACCACTGCTCTGCACCTATGAAGAAAGTTGTAGGGAGTTGTGAGAGAGGAATTCCAGACACATTGTAGGATAAGTTACAGAGGTGTTAACAAAAACCTGAATTCATAATTGAAGAAAGAACAGAAAGAATGGACTTTAAAAGTCTGCACTTAAGACTGGATCCACCACAGTGCACTTCCCATTGACTTGATTGAGAGACTTGAAATACCTCAGCCTTCAAAGTTGCACAAACAACTCAGTGATGAAGTACTTCTAGAATGATCTTCTCTCCAGCTGGCATTACTGAATTATTTCAAATGATTTAAGAAACTGAGGCAGGCCTTCACCTCTCAGAAACAAGAGCAAATTTTCCTAACCCACAACTTTCCATCTGTAACTTTCATGGGTGGATAAGAGACTAGAATGTTGTAGTCCCCTAGAAATGGTTTCTGACAACTCATCAATGGTCTTCCTGCAGAACATCCACTTATGATACTCTGTATGGAAAATGTGTTTCTCACCATCTGTTCCGAATTTGTCACTCTTTAGTTTACATTAAGGGAAATCATAAGCTACAGTGGCATTATGTGTGCAAGTTGAAGATTTTATAAGCTTCAATAAATTCCCTCTTAACTATCAGCTTTGTGCCTAGATGGATTCCAATCTTTCACCTGCTCTAGTTTTCACCTTTTAGTCCCAGGATCAGCTATATTGCTCCGCTCTGTACTTTATATTCAGACATCCAATTTTATGACAAGGTAACAGTGCTAAACCCTGTATTCTAAGTGAATGCTTGCGGAAGATTTGTATAATCTCATCAACACTGCCTGAGAGTTAGATACAACTATTCTGGTCATGATGTTGACATTCCATTTCTTCTGCTCTGTTCAGGGCCTGGTGTAGAACATTACGTCCCACACAAATGGACATTTACCATTTTATCACATTTCTGTGTAACTCCTTGTGTGGGCTGCAAATCCCACAAAATGCTGCCATCTTCCACTCTTGACCTTGTCTCTCCACTATTTTGCAGAGTCCCACTGACTTCACTTGAGTTACATTAGATTTACACCAGTGTTACAAAGAACAGAACTAGGTTCATTGTTCACAGATGACAGGAACAACATGTGAAAAGATTCTTCTAAAATCATCAGCAATTTGAGTCTTTAGGCTGAATTCTTCTTCTAGTTACATCTTTCTTAGCCCACCTATTCTGCACTGAATTCCACATGAGCCGACTTCCATAGCTGTCTAGAGCCTCACTGATTTTAACTGGGCTCTTCTTGACTACAGGGTCCCCGCTGCATTGAGTACAGTGCAGAAGCAAGATCTAAATCTGGAATCTTCTCATTAAAGCCAATGGAGCTCTTCAGATTTACACTACTGTGACAGCAGGATCCGGCCTTGTGTTTTGTTGACTTTGATTTTCCTGCATCTGCACTGTCACTACAGCCTTTGAATGTATCATAAAAGACAAGTACAATTTATATATTTAGTACAGGAGAATTTCTGTAGAAGGACTGTAGCTAAAGAACAAGAAAGAAGTGGATGTCTGCTTTCTTGCACGTTACAAAACCACCCAGGGGCTTCAATGTGCATCTCAGGAAAGTAAATAAAGGTTTGACAGAAATATTAAGAAGATTTAAAAACAGCTAAATGTTAGCTCCAGCTACTGTATAGTCTCAAAAATATTATACAACAACAACAAAAATTGTCCCTTAATAAACCAAATGTTCTGCAATAAATACATATTGCAGAACAAACACAACTCAGGAGGGAAACATATTTTTAAAGACCCGGTGGTTTCTGATTACAATAAAAATACTGGTGGTGGCTGAAGGCACAGAATCAGTGCAGGAATAATTCTAAGTATATTGGTTTCTCAGAGATTTCCAGAAACCAGATCTATGAAAATAATAAGAAGAATAGAAAAGGCTTCTAAAACCTTTTGTGCCAAAACAAATTAACTCCTTTACTTCATGATATTTTTGAATAACTTAATGTAAACAATATTAATTATTCACTTAGATAGCTATAACTGGCAGATTTATCAGCCATATAGAAATTACATCCTGCTAAAGTAATGACTGGGACCCAAGAGGTGGCTTAGGGGCAAGTGGGGGGTGCCAATGAGCGGGTAGCAGATAGATAACTCCATAGGGATGCCCTCTCACAGAGCTTTCCCAAGATCATTCCAATGTGGTATAAGGGATTGTGCCTCCAGTGCCCATAAAACTCACCCTAGAGCCCTGCGAATGTGGTTTCACATCGTGCAGAGGAAAGAAAAGGAGGACTTGTGGCACCTTAGAGACTAACTCATTTATTTGACCATAAGCTTTCGTGAGCTACAGCTCACTTCATCGGATGCATAAAGTGGAAAATGCAGTGAGAAGATTTATATACACACAGACCATGAAAAAATACACATTGTAAGGAGAGTGATCACTTAAGATGAGCTATTACCAGCAGGAGAGTGGGGTGGGCGGGGGAGAGAAAACCTTTTGAAGTGATAATCAAGGTGGGCCATTTCCAGCACATTTCCAGGAGTTAACAAGAACGTCTGAGGAACAGTGGGGGGTGGGAATGAACAAGGGGAAATAGTTTTACTTAGTAAAATGACTCAACCACTCCCAGTCTCTATTCAAGCCTAAGCTACTTGTATCCAATTTGCAAATTAATTCCAATTCAGCAGTCTCTCGTTGGAGTCTGTTTTCAAAGTTTTTTTGTGGAAGAATTGCCACTTTTAGGTCTGTAATCGCGTGACCAGAGAGATTGAAGTGTTCTCCGACTGGTTTATGAATGTTATAATTCTTGACATCTGATTTGTGTCCATTTATTCTTTTACGTAGAGACTGTCCAGTTTGACCAATGTACATGGCAGAGGGGCATTGCTGGCACATGATGGCATATATCACATTGGTGGATGTGCAGATGAACGAGCCTCTGATAGTGTGGCTGATGTGATTAGGCCCTATGATGGTGCCCCCTGAATAGATACGTGGGCACAGTTGGCAACGGGCTTTGTTGCAAGGATAGGTTCCTGGGTTAGTGGTTCTGTTGTGTGGTGTGTGAGTATTTGTTTCAGGTTAGGGGGCTGTCTGTAGGCAAGGACTGGCCTGTCTCCCAAGATTTGTGAGAGTGATGGGTCACCCTTCAGGATAGGTTGTAGATCCTTGATAATGCGTTAGAGAGGTTTTAGTTGGGGGCTGAAGGTGACGGCTAGTGGTGTTCTGTTATTTTCTTTGTTGGGCCTGTCCTGTAGTAGGTGACTTCTGGGTACTCTTCTGGCTCTGTCAATCTGTTTCTTCACTTCAGCAGGTGGGTATTGTAGTTGTAAGAATGCTTGATAGAGATCTTGTAGGTGTTTGTCTCTGTCTGAGAGGTTGGAGCAAATGCGGTTGTACCATAGAGCTTGGCTGTAGACGATGGATCGTGTGGTGTGGTCTGGGTGAAAGCTGGAGGCATGTAGGTAGGAATAGCAGTCAGTAGGTTTCCGGTATAGGGTGGTACTCCAATCTCTCTGGTCACTCGATTTCTGATCTAAAAGCGACTATTCTTCAACAAAAAAACTTTGAAAACAGACTCCAATGAGAGACTGCTGAATTGGAATTAATTTGCAAATTGGATACGATTAACTGAGGCTTGAATAGAGACTGGGAGTGGTTGAGTCATTATACTAAGTAAAACTATTTCCCCTTGTTTATTCCTCCCCTGCTTCCCCCCCCCCCAAACACCCCACTGTTCCTCAGGCGTTCTTGTTAACTCCTGGAAATGGCCCACCTTGATTATCACTTCAAAAGTTTTTCTCTCCCCCCCACCCCACTCTCCTGCTGTAATAGCTCATCTTAAGTGATCACTCTCCTTACAGTGTGTATTTTTTCATGGTCTGTGTGTATATAAATCTCCTCACTGTATTTTCCACTTTATGCATCCGATGAAGTGAGCTGTAGCTCACGAAAGCTTATGGTCAAATAAATGGGTTAGTCTCTAAGGTGCCACAAGTACTCCTTTTTTTTACGAATACAAACTAACACGGCTGCTACTCTGAAACCTGTCATTGTGCAGAGGGTATGCACCCTGTCCCCAAAGCCAGCCCATGCCCCATCCTAGTGTAGCAGAACCATATAGGCTCTGCTGATGAGCACCTGCCACCATGCAGGGGGATTTGCCCTGTATGGATGTTTCTGGGATTAAGACACAGGAAGGGGAGAAGCTAATGACAGAGTTTATTCATATGGATACATCTAATTCCTAATTACCTTCAAATTCTAAAGTCTCATCTGTTTGTTCACAAGCAAGAATGTTACTTTTCAATCCAAGGTATTCAACAATGTAACCTAGCGGCTAATGAAAGGGGGTGTGAGGTGACAGCTCATCTCCTTTTCCTCTGCCAAAAGCAGGACGGAGCTCCCACCTCCTCTCCCTGGCTTGGATAAGCAGCACTCCCCTGCAATGCCCATGCCTCCATGGCTGGTATGGTGAGAGCTCCCCCCTCCTTCTTTAATCATGGGTGCAACTCTTCAATCAGTTTAAAGAGAAAGGTGTCAAAGTTATCCCACATGTAATGCTTAGGAAGTTAATGAGTTACACCATGGATAAATGTAACCCAATGTGTTGTTTTTTTTCCTGAAGAATGCAGTGTTCTTGAAGCTGTGTTGATCCCAGGCTATTAGAGACGAGGTGGGTGAGGTAATATCTTTTATTGGACCAATTTTGTTCAGAGGTAGACAAGCTTCTGAGCTTACACAGGGCTGAAGAAGAGCTTGAAAACTTTTCTCACTTACCAACAAAAGTTGGTCCAATAAAAGACATTGCCTCACCCACCTTGTTTTTCCTGAAGAATAGTATGCGTGTTTTCTGGCCTTCATTTTTAAAGCGTTTGATCAAAATTCTGTCCTGATTTTCCCTAGTGACTTTGATAGGGTTTCATATGAGAAATTCAGGACAAAACTTGCTCTTTTAAAAAAAAAAACAAAAAAAAAACAAGATCTAAGCAAAAAGAACAGCCTGTCGCAGAAAGAAATCATTAGATTGAAGGGCATGAGCCTTCTGTCAGTTACAGAACATAGTGGCATAGAGCTGAGTGTCTGAGGATAGGTTTTTATCCTAAGAGTGTGTTGTCCCCAATTTTTCACTTACCTGCTGTTATTTACTTAGACTGATCACAGCAGACCAAAATAGATGCCTATTCTAAATGCTAGACAACCTTCATGATTATTTAAAATCACAATTAAGCATAAAGTCAAAACCAAGAGTGACCTCCACCCTAGACAGCAGCCACCACTTAGATCTTACAGCAAAAGAAAGAGTGAGGGGAAAGATCCTATTCTCTCTAAAAGCGCCTTTCCCCCAAATAGCCCTACAGCATGCCCCGGAGGTCAACAATATCAGGCTATTTTTGTCAAGGGCCCAGGCACCAGCAAGCACTGGAATGGGTTACTTTGGGAGGTGGATGGAATTGCCATCCTTTAAGGCCCGGCTTGACAAAGCCCTGGCTGGGATGATTTAGATGAGGTTGGTCCTGCTTTGAGCAGAGGGTTGGACTAGATAATCTCCTGAGGTCTCTTCCAACCCTAATCTTCTATGAATCTAAGTCTACCTCAGTGATTAGAACCAGACTGAAGGGGGCCAGGCACTAGAGCTGGGGGCCTAGGGTCAGAACCAAAGACAGGAGTCAGAGCCAAGGGTCAGAGCTGTAGCCAGGAATGACTAGAACAGAGCAAGAACAAGACTAAAACAGTGATTATAGCTGCAGGCCACCTGTTGAGCAGCCAGTGACCTGCTATGGCTGCTCAGCTTAAAAGCAGGCCTGCTAGCTCTCTTCAGCCCAATAAGGCAGTCCTATCACAACCCAGCTGAGCTCATTAATCCACTTGGAAGCTGCTTATCCACTTGGTGCTCAATCCTGACAATTTTGAACCAGAGGGATAGAGTAAGGAGTGAGTGCTACAGTTAAGGAACTCTCCCAGAGAAGGCCAGGCCAGCCCACGCCCTTGCTTATCTGTCAAGGGAATTCCAGATCAAGTGCAAGTGCAGCAGAACAACACTGGAAGACAGGTGGCCCTTCACATAGGCAGGTCCTATGCCATTTAGGGCCGGATTTTCATTGGGAATTAGGGACAGCATCCACAAAGGTGCGTAAGTGTCTAAGCCTAGATTTTTAAAGGTATTTAGTCCCCCCTCTGCCTGAGGAAGGGATTTATACCTGGGATGTGGCAAATCCTTGTGAGTACCCTAATCACTGGGCTAAAAGTTATGAGGGAAGTCCTCCTCCCTCCGCCCGCATTTTGTGGAGTTAAGAGGCATCTGAGCACACCCATTGGATCAGCCCCACGCACAACTTTGGCAGCCAAAATTTTATCTTTCTCCAGCTCATGGATTGTTAGCAGAGATAGGTGCTGAACTCTAGGAAAGGCGCAGCCTTCTTGCCAGCACCTCTCATTGGCTAGGTTAGGCGGCTCCCCACCTAGCATGCGGCTTTGACATATGGAATTCTAAAGCACCGATCTCTCCCCAGTCACTGTATAAGGAGCCTACAGGCCTAACTTTGTAGATCACAGCGTTGTTCCTCTGATTTTTCTAGACGCTTAAAAGTTAGATGTTGCAACACCTAAGTAAGTCCCTTTTGTGGATCTGGAACTAGGTGTCTAAATACCTTTGAGGATCTGGGCCCTAATGGGATTTTCAGAAATGCCTAGGATGCCTAACTCTTATTGTTTTTTTATCTTTGGACACCTGAATACTCTTGAAAATCTGGCCCTCGGGGCTTTCTAGGTCAGAACCAACACCGTAACTACCACCCTGAAACAAACAGGCTGGCAGTGCAGATTATGAGCCACCAATTTATTATGCTCAAGGCAAAGTAACACCATCTAACTGCAACATTCTGCACCAGCTACAGCTTCTGAATGGATTTAAAATATAGCCCCTAAATAGAGTGCATTGCAGGAATCTAATCCATATGCCTGGAGAGGCAAAGCAATAAACAAGTCCAGAAACTGTGAAACAGTTTTGTCTTAATGTTTGCTTCCTGTGGGTGAGTGGGGGAAAAGCTGTATGTTTGCCACTTGATTAGTTTTGTGGATAATTAACAGCTTAAATTGAAGCTACTCTGTCTATTCCAACTAGTCATAGTAACAGCACATCTCCTTACCACGAGCACCTTACCACCTTAATTACCACCTTAATTATCAAGCCTAACCAGTTACACAGCTATAAAATAATTATAACACATCTTACACGGTTAAAAAGGTATATGAACTATATATGATGATATTATCATATCTCGTTAATACTCCATAACAGCTTAAGAGAATGACTTATGACAAGTCATAGAATATCAGGGTTGGAAGGGACCTCAGGAGGTCATCTAGTCCAACCCCCTACTCAAAGCAGGGCCAATCCCCAACTAAATCATCCCAGCCAGGGCTTTGTCAATCCTGACCTTAAAAATATCTAAGGAAGGAGACTCCACCACCTCCCTAGGTAACGCATTCCAGTGTTTCACCACCCTCCTAGTGAAAAAGTTTTTCCTAATATCCAACCTAAACCTCCCCCACTGCAACTTGAGACCATTACTCCTTGTTCTGTCATCAGCTACCACTGAGAACAGTCTAGATCCATCCTCTCTGGAACCCCCTTTCAGATAGTTGAAAGCAGCTATCAAATCCACCCTCATTCTTCTCTTCCGCAGACTAAACAATCCCAGTTCCCTCAGCCTCTCCTCATAAGTCATGTGTTCCAGTCCCCTAATCATTTTTGTTGCCCTCCGCTGGACATTTTCCAATTTTTCCACATCCTTCTTGTAGTGTGGGGCCCAAAACTGGACACAGTACTCCAGATGAGGCCTCACCAATGTCGAATAGAGGGGAACGATCACGTCCCTCGATCTGCTGGCAATGCCCCTACTTATACATCCCAAAATGCCATTGGCCTTCTTGGCAACAAGGGCACACTGTTGACTCATATCCAGCTTCTCGTCCACTGTAAGCCCTAAGTCCTTTTCTGCAGAACTGCTGCCTAGCCATTCGGTCCCTAGTCTGTAGCGGTGCATGGAATTCTTCCATCCTAAGTGCAGGCCTCTGCACTTGTCCTTATTGAACCTCATCAGATTTCTTTTGGCCCAATCCTCTAATTTGTCTAGGTCCCTCTGTATCCCATCCCTACCCTCCAGCGTATCTACCTCTCCTCCAAGTTTAGTGTCATCTGCAAACTTGCTGAGGGTGCAATCCACACCATCCTCCAGATCCAAGTCCAGTAAACACCTTTTTTTAATTTTACAATACTTTTCCCCTACATTTTCTATATACTAAATCAGAGGTTCTCAAACTGTGGTCTGCAGACTACTAGTGGTCCGTGAGCTCCATTCTGGTGGTCCACGGATAGTTCCCTCTAAAGTGTGCACCTGGGCGGCTGCACACAAGAGAATGAAGGGCCACCCACCTAATTAGTGGAGCTGTGCCGGCTCCTGGACTCTGAAGAAGATGCACATGTCAGGGGGAATAGGAGGTAGGTGGGAGGGGGCAGTGGGGTGAGAAGAAGGGGTGGGGAGAATTTGGGAAGTGTAGGGCTACTTTCCCCAGCTCTAGGGCTGCGGTTGCCAGGGAGAGATGGCCCTCCTTCCCAGCCTCAGCTCTGTGGCTGCTGTGGTGGGGGTGAGACTCCCCCTCCTTCCCAGCCCCAGCTTGGGGGCTGCTAAGGCAGGGGAGAGAGGGCACATCCATCACATTAGAAAGGTAAAGCTACTGATATTAAAATATGAGTTGTGTGCTTTTATTTGTAGAACAAAAAAAGTTAATTATATTAAGGTTTTTTTATATTATTTATATTTTATCAAAGCACTTTACAATAGTTAGCTAACGGTACAAACAACATTTGGAAAGATCATTAAGTGGTCTGCCGAGACCCTCCACGATTTTCAAGTGGTCCACAAAAAAAAAGTTTGAGAACCACTGTACTAAATCATTATATCAGAGAGGAGTCAGTGCAAAACATTAAAATGCCAACCCACTGGGGAAGAGGAAGAGAGGTGGTAGCAACCCTGGACTGATGACTCCCATGAGGGATAGTGTCATATAGGGTTCATAAACAGCCCTCAAGGAGGGGAGAATTTCCCTGGCACAAGCAATTTGATGGACTTCTGTAGATGGTCCTATGTTGGCCTCCACTTTCCACCAGCCCCTGTGCAGGAAGCATGATAGGGGGCACAGTAAAGAGGGGACTGCTAGAGGGCAGACCCACAGCGATACGGGTATTTTAGACTGCTCTGAACTGTCGCTGCTACCCCAGGCTGCTCTAATTTTCACCAGAGCACTAACATCCAGAGTGTCCCAGGATCCCAAGTATATAAAGGTGGCTTGTAGACATCTTCATTCCCAACTCCATTTGTGCTGAACCTTCTGGATTTCAGATCTCAGCCCTGAGTTAGTGTCCTATGTTGACTTCCTCTGTAACCTTGAGCAAGTCAATTAGGACTAGATCCACAAAGGGACTTCGTCTCAGTATTGCAACTGTAGGCACTCTGCCATCCATTGCAATCCACAGCCCTAATTTAGGCACCCAGGTTACTTATACAATGCCTGGGAACAATTAGGTGCCTAAGAATGGGATTCACAGTAGCCAGCAAGCTGAGAAGGGGACCAGCTAAGCTAGCCTGTAGAAAATGCAGAGAGGAGTTCTGGGGTCTAAGCCCTGCCCCTAAAAGTAAGTTCGGTGCTGAAGTCTGGGCTGGAGGGAGGCACCTCCAACCACTCTGGATTCATAGCTGTGAACCCTTTCCTAGAGTTAGGCATCTCAGTCAGATATGCCCAGTAGCCCAGTGATTAGTACATATACTTGGGATGTAGGAATATGCCTGATTCAAAGAGGAGACATGAATTCAGGTTTCCCATGGGAGTCCCCTAGCCACAGGGCATTCTGTATCAGGGTATCTCTCACTGCCTCCTATTGAAGCTGTTCTACTTTGTACTTAAATATTCATTGGAGTAGGGATTTGAAATTGGTCTCCTATATCCCAGGTGAGCACCTTAACCCCTGGCCTATTGAGTCAATTCCTCTCTTTCTTTCTCTGGCTGAAATGAAAATTTAAGTATTTCATACAAAATGCAAAAGTTTCACAGGAGAAATAGAGTAGGGACACCACCACCATCTTCCCCTCAGCTGTGTTTTGCGCAGGCCCCAATTTGGTAGGCATGATCTAAGGCAGCCTTGAGAACTCCAGTCAGATCTGGTGAGATAGAATGGGGAACACTTATTTTGAGAATTCCACTGGGGCTTAGGCACAAGGTTCAGAACTTAAGGGGCTGTGCGTACATCCACCAAAGGAAATGTAGGCTCCTTGGAGACTTTACCTGCAGAAACGTAATCACCTAGGGAATTTAGATGCCTAGAAGGTAAGGCCGCATCTAAGCATAGCATTTGAGGATCTAAATTTTGGACTTAGGAGCCTACAGTAGCAATTAGATTTTTAAATCAATTTGTGGATCTAGCCTTTAACCTCTGTTACCACAGAGGAAAATGTGGATAGTTACCTGGATCAGAAGGCTGTGAGGATAAGAACATAAGAATGGTTATACTGGGTCAGATCTATGGTCCATCTAGCCCTGCATCCTTTCTCCTGACTGTGGCCAGTGACAGATGCCTCAGGGGAGTGAACAGGACAAGGCAATTATTGAGTGATCCCTCCCCTGGCATCCAGTTCTAGCTTCTGGTACTCAGAGGTTAGGGACACTCAGAGCACTAGGTTGCATCTCTGAACATCTTGGCTAATAGCCATTGATGGACCTATCCTCTATGAACTTAAGTAACTTTTTTTAACCCATTTACACTTTTGGCCTTCACAACATCCACTGGCAATGAGTTCCACAGTTTTTCTGTATATTGTATGAAGAAGTAGTTCCTTAAATTTGTTTTAAACCTGCTACATATTAATTTCACTGGGTAACCCCTGGTTCTTGTATTATTTGAAGGGGTTAATAACCCTTCTTCACTTTGTCCACACCATTCATGATTTTATAGACCTTTTAGTCACAGCAGATCAGTCCCAGTCTTTTTAATCTCTCCTCGTATGGAAGCTGTTCCACACCCCTAATCATCTGTATAGCCCTTCTCTGTACTTTTTTCAATTCTAATATATCTTTGTTGAGATTGGGGGGCCAAACTATGGATTTATGTAGTGGCATTATGATATTTTCAAAGTCTTATCTCTCCCTTTCTTAATGGTTCTTACCATGCTGTTAGCTTTTCTGGCTGCCACTGCATAGTGGGAAGATGTTTTCAGAGAACTATCCACAATGACTCCAAGATGTCATCTTGAATGTCATCGTTAATTTAGCCCGTCATTTGGTATGTACAGTTGGGCTTTTTTTTCCCTCCAGTGTGCATTGATTAGAACAGGGTGGCCAAACTGTGGCTCATGTGGCTCTTTTACTGTTAAAGTGTGGCTCATGGCCCCCCCACCCCATTCTCCACCTACCAGACCAGCGTTGGGTGGGACGGGGTGTCTCAGGACCTCTGCCTTGCAGCAGAGTGGTGGCGTAGGGGCTTCTGCCCAGTGGTGCGGAGGTTCTTGGGGCTTCAACAGGAGTGGAGCTGAAACCCCAAGCCTTGGCAGGCATCTCCTGCAGGGCTGAAGCCCTGAGCCCCCGCAGGCGCACCCCACCTCTTGAACTTCTGAAGATTTTGTATGTGGCTCAGAGGGTCAGTAAATTTGGCCGCCCCTGTATTAGATACTGTTTGTTAACTGGCTTGTATATGGAAGACCTACACATTATTATTCAAAGCCCTCTTTAAACTCTCCATATGAGGTTGCCAGCACTTTTACAGCAGTTGTACTGTGCAGCCCCCTCTTTGGAGTAGACAGAGAAGAGCTGATATACCAATATGTTTATATAAATGCAGATCCACACCAGCATTTTAGTCACAAACTACAGACTGAGAATCATTAATATAAAAGGAGAAGGAACATCCATTGTGTTGTTTAATCAGAAGCAAAGAGAGCATTGACTGGCTCCAGAAAGGATTGTCTAAAATTCCGTGACCAGAATGGTCACTGTTAGTCGGGGACTTTAATGGGGATGAACAAGTAAAGAGAGAAATTCTCTGCACTTCACAGATTAAATTAATCGGGTTCTATAGAAATATAATAGACTTCTGTAGGAATTATTCAAAAAGTCAGTATAATTGAATAATGATTAAGGAAATAATAAAATGAAATAAGTTATTCCTTATTTTGGACCATCCATAGCAGGGATAGTTTCTTACTACAGGAAGATTAAAAAAAATAGCAAGGTTGTGATTTGTCTGTTAAATTCAGCAGCAGTTTTTTCTCTGGGGATCCTAGAAAACTCCCTTACTTCTTCTTCAAAAGAAAAATAGAGACAGATGAAGGACCATCTATGAATTAAAGCTATAGGCTACTAAATATCTGGTATCCTGGGTACAAAGAAAAATGCCTAGGGACTGATTCTCCATGGTGTTACTCTAATTATATATCAGTGCAACACCACTGAAATCAATAGCATTTTTATCAGTGTTTAACTAAGTTCCCTCTAAGTTGCGTGGCCGTGTGGCCACCCAGCAGTCTATCAAGTGCCATGCACTTCAGGTGCCCTTCCCTCCACTGCCGCACTGCTCCTGCCCTCTGCCTTGGAGTCCCTGGGCAGCTGCTCCTGGGAGCCTCCTGCTTGCTGTGCAGCATGGGGGGGGGAGGGGAGATGCTGATGTCAGGGTGTCCCCCTTCTCCCCTCCCCTGTACTTCATCTCCACAGAGCTGGGGGTGGTGGAGCTTGCTGGTAGCTGCTGCTGTGTCCGAACAAGCAAGCTTCAGACTAGTGAGTGCTGATCTACTTAAAGGGGCAGCACATCTCTCTCTCACACACACACAGTATGTGTCTCTGTCTCTCATACACACAGTCTTTCACACTCACCTCTCAATACATACTTGTAGTTTTTGTTACTTCTTGATACTTCCTGCAATGCACATATATTTTCTGTAATTTTATTCTTTCAAAGTGCTGTTATCTGAGTTTTTGACTGGTCTGTGCACTTCATAATTTTTATTTTTCTCTTACACTTAAATTTAGTGCTTCGAGTAGTGAGATCTAAAATGTCTAACCTGTCCTGGCTGGAGTAATTATCCCTATGGGAACTTTTTAAAAATACGTTATATCTAGAGTTTTTGTTTCTACTGGTGGCACACATCCACACATTACCTCGATAGTGGTGCACATAACAAAATTCATTCCGCACGTGGATGGAAAAAATTAGAGGGAACATTGGATATTACTTACAATTCTCAGTGTAATACATGGGCAAGTTTCCATGGGAGCCTGAATGAAAGAGAGAATTAGCTCATTAAACATCCCCACTCATTTCTGTGGATTCCCACAGCTACCACACAGTCTGAGCCCACTTTCCCACCTTTGCTATGTTATCATGGTAACGGCAGGCACTCACACTTAGAGTGCCTCCTGGTAAGCTTGTATGGAACTGTGCCTCATTTTCTCCTAGTAGGAAATTCAGTGAGGCTTGTATACAGTGAACAATGCCCCTTCAGTGGTCTAGTTTATTTAATCAACCACCAAACGTTGTATGTAAGCAAACCTCCTTCTGCTTCAAGTCCCTGAACTTTTTCACTGCCTGAAGCTCTGCTCTCTCTACCCTACTAACTCATGGTATTTTCCAGGTCTCCCTGACTGAAATGGCCCACGTTTTCCTTAATTAATTCACTACCACCCAGCTACTTATCCAGTTATCCACAAGTGGATCTGGGTTGGCTCTTTCCCCTTAGCAGAGCCTGTCACCGGGAGGCTGGATGTCTGACCCCTCAGAGGGCCAGCCCCCATGACAATCACCCATCCTTCTTTAATAATAAAGTCAAAGTTTCCAAAGCTACACATAAAAGGGTGCATTGCTGAATGCACACACACCAACTGCACCTGCAAAATCCAGACTTTTCATCCCTAGATATACTAATTGCACCACTAAGTTCCACACACAAATGCCAGTTGGTGCATGCAAATGTCCACCTGCCAGTAGCTGCGAGTGATTTGGCTACGCCTGCATTTTGAACGTCTCCTACAGTGCCCGAGCTATTGATGCTTCTCTGTGTCAATGTCTCTGGTGGTACCAGTTTAAAAAACACCTAAACATATAACAGATGAATAAATGTCTCTTGGGGTAAGTAGATTATGAAACAGACTCCTCCCTCGTCATCTCATTCTGTGAAGAATGAGCAATACCTGTGACAAGCTAGCAATGAGTGAGGTTGTGGTATAATTGCCATGTAAGTTCAAAGTCAGCTTTGTTCCTTCATGTGAATTTTTAGAACATGACTTCTACTTTCCCTGGCAATTTTATAAAATCTGTGTTCCCCATTGTTGAAAACTACCAGAAGCAATGGTATGTAGGCAAATCCTGCCCTTCTGTAGTAGTAGGATTTTATGTTTGTATTTGTATGATTTAGAATGAAGGATAAAGAATAAATCAGATAATAACATAGCCTGTATTAAATGAATTGGTGTATGATTCGATCATATCCGGCCAGCCACTCTTTTTGAATAGCAGAAAGGAATGGCCTAATGGGCCATTTGGTAAAGATGCATCTGCTGGAATCTGTGTCTGGGCTGATTTCAAGGCAGTAACAGATGTTTTAAGGTCACTATTTTATTGAAGGCTTAGCATTTTAAAATCAGTAAAAGAATGCCATGATTGTTTTTCTTTTGCATTGCAACTTGATGTTCCTGTTCAAAATGTTCTGTGTAAATTAATTCTGTTTTGTGTGTAAATGAGGAATGTGTGTGTAAAGAGAAAAGTGTGAAGGCCATGGCTGAACCAGATGTAGGAGGGAGGAACCAGAAACAGAGGCAAAGGCGCCAAGAGGCTGCAACACACCCCTATTGAAGCATCAGAGGAGGGCAGATTGACAACTCTAAAGATGAGACAGGCACCCATCAATGAGATAACCGTGATAAAGAATGAGAAGGACAATTTAAGAAAACAAGCACTCGTCAAACAACAGTTTATTACAGCATAATGGTGCAAAACTCATTGATTCCAATGAAGGAAAATTACTATGTAAACAGGGTGCCTTGCCATGAAACTTTGGGTTCATCCTGCCAAGACTTCCCCAGAGCATCGTGTTGCGACCGACGGAACCCAGCTCCTCCCTATCGTGACCAATCTAGCTGGCCATTAGGTTGATCCGGACTCTGGACTGGTAACTATAACATCGACTGGTGGGACAGTGTGTGGTGTGATTGAATGCATATGCTAATTGTTATATCTTCAACAAAAGTGGTGTGTTGCCTTTTCCCCTGAGAAAGATCCTGTGTGATTCTTATAAGCATAACACTTCCACTGAGTAGACTTGGTAGACCTACAGTATGTTCAGAGGTACTAGGCTTGCTTCCAGGAATAATCTTGACATCCCACCTCTGATGTAATTAGCACAATTGCAGATTTTCACAAGGGATTCTCTGCTCTTGTCAAAATCTTTACCATAACAGCCTTTGAATTACAATATAGTAGTAAGTGTATCACAATGTTCAGCAGAGGATGAGATGCAATAAGAACATCTCTAAATGAAATTAATTAGGCTGGTTAATGTTCATGGAGCACTTTGAAGCTGGAAAGCAGTATACAAGTGCTAAATTATAATTATTAGCATGTCAGATCCTGAAGGTCTTATTCAATTTTTGCCAACTTCTTACCCAGGCAAGTCTCCCATTGACTTCAATGGGAGGTTTGGCTAAATAAGAAGTTAATACAGATTTCAGAATAAAATAATAAATATAGATTCAACTAATACCCACCCAGATGGGTGTGTAAAAAAAATTGCACCTTCCTCACTACTCAGTTTTCCTGGAAAATATTAAGCTGAAAAAGTGTTTGAATCTCTTTTCAGACATATTAACTGTTTACCAAAGAAACTAGGGGTTTTTTTAAAGAAAAAATAGCTGTAGTAAATATAGCAGGGATGCTCTCTCTAATCCCTTCCCTGCATCCCTCCCCCAGAAAAGCTTTAAAAACCAAATCTTACCAATAAAAAAAAGGACAACTTCTTGGAGCAAATCACCTCTTGCAGTTAGCTGCAGAATTGTGCAAACATTCATGGCTTTTGCTTTCCAAAGTGCAACATAGTGAAGGGATACCAAAGGATGCTGTGAAAGTATGCCAAAGTGATCTTCCTAGCATTTATCCCTAGAGAAGATCCAGTTCTGCCCCCATAACTTCTATGGAGTAGGCATTTGCTCAGTGGCTGTTCCCCCAATTTCGACAGAATATAGAGCTACTCGGTCTAAGCAAAGATTGCAGAAACAGTCCCAGAGTAAAAACATCAATAAAAGGGCTTGCACATCGCCTCTCCAATGTACAGCAACAGAGTTGTGGAGGGGTGATGTCTAGAAGTGAGAAGTGAATTCAGTCTTTATGCACATTGGCTTCTCTACTAGGATGCCAATAATAATATTCCTTCTTGGTAGTTATAGTGCAGGTGGTTTAATTACAAAAATAAGGGACAAATTCTGCTCATCTTAGTCATGTAATTCCCAATGAAGTTAGCAATACTTCTCACATAAGACAGTCGGGATTTTGATTGAGATCTTGTAATTTCCTTATTCCCTGGAAAAATAATATAGTTTCTACAGACTCCAAAATCTCTATTGCGATCTTGAGAGCAGTGACCTGCAGGGAGAACACTTCATGTTGTGAGCTACAATAATGTCCAACCTTTCCAGATTTTTTTTTGATAGGCTAGCAATTCTTCCGAGACCCCAAGGATTTGTACAGGTGTAAACAGAAGATGCAGCTATTATCCTGAATGCCATCAGAAGAAAAGCTAAACTTAAAATGAGGTCCTTTTGGTTCTGCTTAGAGCCATGCTAAGATTGAAGATCTGTGTGAAATGGAAAACAGCCAGTACAAGAGGAAACTATGCAGATTTCATACAAAGAATTTAGAATATTTGTTAGCAGATTTCAGCTGTATTCTAGTCCTTGCATATTATTATAGGGCCATAATAGAGCAGGGCACCTTAGAGTCAAATGAAAGTTCTGAGCCCTCCTTTGCAAAACTTCCAGTCTGCATTTAGACATAAGACAATAAGTGACAGCAGAGTGGGAAGAGAGGACAATATTTACAACAATAAGATCACATGGTAACTTGGGTTGATTAGAATTATATAGCAGCTTACCTTCTAAAGAGTGTGTGGATACCTATGTGAACGCTTTCTTGTATAACACATTTCTACCCCCAAGTTCCAGATTATATATTAAAAATAAATCTTGGAAAACAGATACCCCAGCACTATGCATCACTGTAAGGTTTCCCTATTAGGGCTGCTTGTCCTGATAGATTGGCTACGTAATCTGGTCAGTTCAGCCCAATTGTTTTAAAAGGTATTGCTCTTCTCAGCATTGCATTGCCTAACTGATTTAGGAGCCTAAATCTATTTTAAAAAGTGAAATAGGCACTTAGGAGCCTATGTCTCATTGAAAGTCAAGGGAACTTATGCTCCTAAACTCAAGATTTTTAAAAGAATTTAGGTTCCTAACTCCCATTGGTTCCAGTGGGAAGTAGGCCCCTAAATACCTTTATAAATATTGATTTTAATGCCTACATCACTTTTGAAAATGAGATTAGCTTTCTAAATCAGTTAAGCATTGCAGTGCCGAGTGGAGCAATGCTTAAGTACCTTTAAAAATCTGGACCTTTACTTTTAGCTTCTCCAAACACCTTCTGGAACTGGAATGAGATAGAGGGGTTTAATTAATTGAAATCAGATGTTTCTTTCCTTCTTGTTTTTAATGGTAAACCTTTTGGGGAGAAAGGACCTCAGCTGAAATCCTGGCTCCACTGAATTCAATGGCAAAACTCCCTGGTCTTTAAACTGTGGCATAAAGTTGAGGTATCGGCACTTCCTTACCATGGCGCGAGGCACTTCCTAAAAAAACCTGAGCGGGATCAAGTGGCTAAATTAGATTGTGAACCATATGTATTATGCGCACCAGTGTTAGTGCTAAACAAATAATAATAAAGAAACTTCATTTGTTGAGGGGACAGTAGATTGTTAAAGGGGGAGACCAATAAAAATTTTCAGAGAAAAAAGATCTTAAATTTGTAGGGCATTTTGAAGACTTTGTTGGGAAATGTTTAACTTCTCCAATACAGCTTAATTGGGGGGAAAGCATCAAAAACTATGCACAATGATAGCTTTCTATTTAATTATTAACTATAAAAAGAGGATACAATGAAATGAACTGTCAAGTATAAAAATCCTTTTAGTATTTTCTTTTCATGTTCAAAATCTTTGTTGTGTTAGAGCATCCATAATAGCTTTGCGTCAGGTTCTCAGACTTTTCCTATAATCTGTCCATAGCAAATCTGCAAACACAGAGAATACCTCTTTAGCATGAGCAGTGCTCACTGTTAACCAGACCACCATTCTAGCGAGTAAGGAAACTTTGGGCAATTCTGTGCCTCCCTCAGTTCTGATCATTTGCATCATCCTTTACTGCAACCTAGTACTTGCACATTATCATTCACAGCACTGGTCACGTTTGAAAACTTTGGACAGTCCAGGATGGCATTCCACATATTGCTCCTTCTGTTTATTCAACAAATAACTTGGGCTTGGTCTAAACTATCAACTTATGTCGGAATAACTACGTCACTCAGGGGGTGATCCTGACTGACATAGCTATACCGACCTAACCCCTGTTGTAGACAGCACTATGTAGACAGGAGGGCTTCTCCTGTTGACATAGCTACCACCTCTTGGGGAGGAGGCGTACCTGCACCAACAGGAGAAGTTCTCCCATCAGCATAGGTAGTGTCTTCACTAAGCACCACAGCCGCAGTGTTATAAGTGTAGACAAGTCCTTTGTTCTGAATCAAACAGCTGAACTGCCTTGAATTCAGGCCCATTGTTCCAGTATTCTTTCTAGTTTTTCACAGCTAATTAACACCACAAAGGGATAGATTCACCAAGTCCTTTTTCAACAAACAGCTAACTTTTGAACAGCACCGGGTCTGAAGTCCATAGCACCACCAGAAAATAGCAGTCAAAACCAGCTGATGTTGATCCAGTGGCCACTATATATTGAGCCTCTATAGTTTTACATATTGCTTGCAGGTTCTCTATCACTTTTTTTTTTTTCAGTTCAATCAAGTATTCAGAAAACAAGTTGTTTTTACAGCTTGTCTGCATTAGAGAGATTTACATTGATGTAACTACATCAAGGCTCACTAACTGCAGTCATCAACAGGGCTGCACCATAGGAAAGTGGGTGCATCAAAGTAATTTACTTGAGTAAGTTGCCTTGGTGTAAACCCAACTTTATGTTAGTGCAGACCATCCACATCAAGGGTAAGAGGCACCAGTGTTATTGCATTGACAGAGTTATATGGATGCAAGTTTCTCTAATGTAGACAGGATCTACATCTGGGATCTTTGGTAGTATTTACTTTAGCATGGCCGCTCTTGCTACATTAGAGATTATCTAGTCAAAAATCTCAGCAAGGACAGGTTGGTATTAGGCTCCTTGTCACCAGTACTGCAGGAAGGCTTTTGCAAAATGGCTAGTTTCACAGTGTGCTCTGAAAATTGTTAGGCTGGGGTTTTGTCCTTGACCTGGATCTTTAGATCTGGTTCTTGCAACCTTTGCCCTGGGCAACAGAGAAGTACTGTTGTCTTGGGTGTATTTGGATCCTAAGACATCAAGACCTTAAAGATGAAGAACACCAGAATCAAACTGGAAGTCAGTGGGGTATGTAGAGCAAAGCCTGCTAAATACTGCAAAGAATATGTTGTCAAACAAATTGCAAAACTCCAGGAATAAATTACAATATTTGATAAATAATGTTTGACCAGGCCTAATACAGAGCGCTTGTGCAATGTGTTCTTAATATTTTTCCAGCTGAAGAGGGTTTTATATTTATAACGTTTTATCCCAACTGGGAACTTTTCTAACTTACACTTAAGGTTGCACAATTACTTTCCCATCAACACACTCAAAAACCTAGGAAATCCCTATGTAAGGAAATGTTCTCATCCAAAGCATCCACACAGTTCTTGTCTTCACAGTTTCACACAAAAGTATATATCCATGTTCTCATCCTACACCACAATCGTTTTCCTTTCCAATAAAAGTTGACACCTATCCACCATCCACACATCTTGTTTCTCAAAAGCACAACCTCAACTCCAACCTTGAAGTCCTCCGATTTCTGGGAAATATCTATTTCAAATTCCATACAAGAGATAGGAAGTATTTTGAACAGGAAGCAAATAATGAGCTCTGTTTTAATAGAAATTAATAGACTGTTTGCTTATAGCAAATGTGTAAAAAGATAAGTGTAAAAAATTAGATGAAAGATTGAAGACAACGTGTTTCAGAGATGGAGAGGTTTGTATTGGTAGTGTCAGCATTGTAGCTTATTAAAGCAAAAACTATATGGTGAGAGTTAAAGTGGTGCATTTGATATTGTGCGATTGGATGGATGGGACTTTTGTGCATGGCTCTAGCTCTATCCGCATGGAGCAGAGCTGGGGAGGCATGGTATGAGGCTGGACATCTGGGCATGGAATGAGGCTGGGAGCAAATATTCATGTATTCACTCTTTGAGCTGTAAGCCTGTTGGCTGTTTTTAAGAAGGGATTTATCATTGGCATCCTTTGGTGTCAATAGAGTTATGCAGAAAAAATGCTCATAATTTCGTTACTTTACTTTTATAAATAAAACTTACATGTGTCTGAGATTTAATCTGAGCTATATGGGCCTCCAGTTAGAAAGGTTATAAACAAATCATTTGTTAGCTAGAGGGATCCAACAGAAACATTAGACTATGAGTCTACATTTTAAAAAAAATCATTTTTGACTCTTTCGAACTGAACAGATTTACCTCTACATCTTGAAATGCTGATGCCTTCCTCAGTAGAATGCCTGCTATTTGTTAGGCACATCACAAAGTCTAGTATAAATTCCTTCCAAGCATCTGACGAGGCGTCACATTTGTTGCAAGACAGTGTGTCAGTTCTTGCTGCTTTTGAAGGCAGGCTTCTTGTGGAAGAAATATATAAATACATATTAAGGAAGAATGGTTTAACATAACATTTTAGGAATAAATATTCATTTCCAGCTGCAGAGTTATACCTGGAAAACGTATTTCAATACCTTCTTATTGTTAAACGCTTATTTTTTGAATGATTGCTGCTTTTTACCATATTCTTCCTCAATCTCATGCATTCCACATTGGGAAAAATTATCCCTTGCACTGTAAGTTATGTGGGCTTTGTGCAGGGAAATAAGCAGGAATGAAGTTGACTGGAATAGTGACCACAAGTCCCCTAACCCCCCTATATGACTATTGCAGAGAGTGTGACATTTTAATGCATCCTTCTCTGCCAGTATTAAACCCACAACATGATTAAAACCTTTCTGTATCTCTGCTTTTATAAATGCAAGAAACGGATCAGACAAGGGCCAGCTCCTTTGACTGTCTATTTGTGCAGACAAAAAGGGCGGCATGATAGGAGTCTGCCAAATGTTCCACATGAAGTGTCGCACACAAAGGCCGCAATTCTGAAAATCCACGCACGGTGCACAGCAGGGGGCAATTAAGTTGCCCTCAAGAGCAAGTATGAGCAGAGAACACGCAAGGGTAAAGGTAAAGTTAAGTTCTGGGCAGCGTCACCTGTATCAAAATAAGTCTCTCTACTCAGTAGTGAGCTCCCTGCTCACTAGACCTTATCAGATATTTCTTAGGAAAGAATCGTGTGTGTGTTTAACTTATTTACAATTTTTCCATTATTTTCAATGAAAGAACAGAACCCAAGCATTTTTCAGCTTCTGATGTGTCAAATACAAAATACATAAATAGTCCATTTTTAATAGAAAAACTAGGAAATTTGAAAAGAAACACAACAATAAATATAAGAAAAAAACATTTTTTAAAATGCAACCACACTGGTGGGATGTCAGTGGAGAATGAGCATGTTTTCAAGTCATGAGCTGCATGCAGCATGATCCACAGCATGCAAACAAGGCATTCAGTTCTGCATTCCTGCCTTGCTCCTGGTGCTAATCAGGAGACCCTTGCTCCCCGGCCTCCCTCAATGAAGGATGAAATCCCCATTTACACCCAGCTAATCATAGCAGCAGTATGCAGGATTAAACCTAATCTGAATGAAAACAAAATGGAGATGGCAGACCAGATAAATATGAGGAAACAAACTCTTATAACTAAACTAAAGAAAATTATTTATTTTCCCCCCCATGTTTATTTTAAACTGGAAACAGTCAAACAAATTCACAAACAGGTAAAGAATGGAGGTCTGACCAATTCGCAACAGAACTGTGCACAGACAATGGCCCAGATCCTCAGCAGATGCAAATCAGCATTTACACCAGCTGAGATCCTGGCCCATGGCCACATCTGGAGAAGTCTTATGCATCTGATAAATGTCTGTACCTGCATAATAGGTGACTATTCACTTAACACACATAACTAGGGATATAGACCCACCGGTGGGGCTCACTAACTCTATTTAGGTTTATTCTAACTTAATTGTATAGAGAACATACTTATGGGTTTTGGCAGTGACATTAACTGAATTGTGCTTTGTGCAGTCAGATTTACATCTAACACTTCTGGGTGTTATTGCCAGCTCTGCTCCTTTTGTCCCAAACAGTCTTTGTGTTGGTTTGTTTTTTATTGTAGTCACAGCTAAGCCATACAACACAGTATTTTCTTGACAGAGTACAAAGTATGTGAAAGCAATTGAAGGTCGCATGCATTATAACAAAATAAAAGAATGAAATAGCACATCTATTCTGAAGTTCTCAGATATCCAGCGTAGTACAGCCTGGGTGATTTCAGTAAGGATAAGACGAGTTCAAAAGAGAAGGAGGTGTCTTAATCCAGCTGCTCCTTTCAACAAGTACAATAACAGGAACACAGGAATCCAATTCCCCTTTCTGCCTCCGCCCCCCCTATATCACTGCAGCAGCACAAAGAGGTCAGAAATGGCCTCCAGAGAATACTCCCAGCATGAAAGGGTTCCCTGTGTGGCATATCTTCTGCAATAGGCTCTATGCCACACACCATCACAGCATAGAGATATCCTGGGAGGATAGGGAGGGGCAAGAGGAGGTTTGATAGCTGTGTTCTGGCTCTCTGGGTGACTGACAGGCCACAGGAGGCCTTTGCAGCCAGACAGAGCATAGGGTTCTCCAAAACACCATGGTTCTGAGCAGACTCCCATAGCTCAAGTGTTTGGGGAGCATTACAGTGGCTTAAAGAAGCTGATACAGCACAAAGCAGGCAGAAAATTACCCTACATGGGCAGCCAAGGATTTGCTCAACAGAGGGGAATCCTTATGGGGCACAGAGTTGGCATTTCTTAGTAATGTGTGCAGTGGCAAAATACCTTGTTCACTTCAGTAGGCTCAGTCCTTTTTAGCCTTAGAGACTCAGGTTTGGGGCAAGGCAAATCCTTATAGATAGCACAGGGTCCTGCTACTCCTCTTCTCTGTCAGTCCCTTGTGCTTGTTTTCCTTCCCTTCTGGGAAGGTCTAGTGTCTTGCTGCAAACAGCCTACTGACAACTCCTCTCCCTCCCTCTCCTACCACCCAGGGGAGGGTTTTAAAAGGTCCCAAGTAGTTGGAGTCAGCTGAACCTAATTGGTTCCCCAGCAACCCCTTTTCCAGCTGAACCTTATTGCCCCCTGGTTCTCTCTCCTCAGTGGATAGGGAGGGGTCTTTTAATCCCGTGGGACTAATTACTATCCCCCTTTTGTAGCTGTTTGTCCTGGGTTTACCACAGTGCGTAAACTAACACACCCACCTGTTTCATCCCCCACACATCATTGACTTGCTATCTGGATTCTTGTTCAAATTCACCCTCCTATTGGGGTCTACTTTTGTTCTGTTGCGTAAAAGGCTTAAATTCAGCAACAAAGCCCTGAGGCAGGACTCCACTTACAAACAGCTCAGCATCAACTTTAGTCCCAGTTTTCTCCAAGGCAAGTTATTCACTTAGGGAGATGGATTCTCAGGATCTGATTCTCCACTTCTGTGCACCTCATGTAGTCACTCACATTTGATCAAAGTGAGTATACAATACTGTTAAATCAAACTCATCCAGTCACACTAGTAGTGGCATTCCACACCTTTGAACAAATGTAAAGCAATGGAGAGTTGCTGAGAGAGCACTTTCCCTTTATCTCGCTGAGAGAGCACTTATGAGACCCATCTGATCTGGTTACCAAGCTGAATCAGCAGAATACCTCTGCTCCCCTCATAGGGTTTTAACCCTGACTCTCATTGCCTAAGCACAGAGACATTTTAAAAAGGCAGTGTCAATATTAATTCCTAGTTTCATTGTTTTTAATCAGTGAAAAATTAAGATGCTTGGGGAGAAATTGTGCTCTCTGTTACCCCTGTGCAACATAGTGACCCCAGAATGTCCAAATGTAATTGTAAGCAGAATTTGGCCCACATTGTAATTTTAATAAAAGTTTTCTTTAGGCTATTTCATGAACGGGTTCTTTTCTAATCAGAATAAAGATTTCCTCTACCTATTATTGCTCTATTAGTCATCTGTGCTAGAGGTGAATAAATAGCATGTATTAAAAATATAAGTAAAAGCGCAAATTGTAAGTTGCTTTAAGATGAAAGTAGATTCAATATGGTACTTTTGATTGAATATTTTTATTATCTGACTTGGCTTGTCAACTTGGTCTTTGGTCAGAATGATTCTCTCCGAAAGAAGCAAATTCAGCCCTGCTGTAAGCAGCTGCAACTCCATCAATACTTTAAAAATAAATTAATCTTGTGCTAAATTCTTCCCTCAGCTACTCCAATGCAGCATTGAAGACAATGGTCTAAATTCAGACATGGAGGAAGCAAGGGTAGCTCTTTTGAAAAACATCTGCTTATGCTATTTGGCTGAAAAGATTCAATTATGTTACTGGAGTTGTATGGAACTGAGAGTATAATTCTAGTGGAATTTGGTGTTCAGAAAGGTTTCTCAGCTCAACATAGTTTTTATTGCACTTATCTGCTTAGCATGTTTAAAAAATTAACATTGTCTAAAATCTGTGGATTAAAAAATCAACATTGTCTAAGATCCATCACGTTGGAACTTTTTGGAAATAATTAAAATTTCCTGAACAGTTTCAGTGAAGCATTTATTGTTTGATTCACAAAACAGATTTTTAGTTACTTTCAAAACAGACAAAAAGTTTCTCATCCATATTACAGGCAACTCAAGGCAATTTTGATAATACCCATGAAGACAAAATTATATTTTCTGTCCAGGGAAAAAGGTAACGAAGTTTACTCTCGCAAATGATCACAAATATATCAATTAGAAAAAAAACTGAATTTACCCTTGAGGAAGTATGGAATCATACTTTTTTCATAAGTGAAGTTTTTTGGGGAAAAAGACAGTTGTAATGAATGAAGAACTGTGACCTGTCTTGGTTAGCTGAGCTGAGTAAGTGTGATATACTGATAGGGAAAAGTACTTGAAGGTGTCATCTACCACACAGAGAGAGTGGCACCAAATTGTGGAGTGCTGTGAGAGATTATGTTCAAGATACAATATATGGAAAGTCAGAACAGAATGAGGTGACAGCAGCTAGACAGCAAACAAAAGGAAAACCTGCAGCATACTGTCTTTGATCTTGTTTTCAGGCAGAAAGCAACCCACAGTAAGGCTTTTATGATATTACAGAATCTGCAGGGTTTCCATGCAGAGTAGGATAGCTAGTTTTCAAGAGAGGGCTTGAACCGGGAAGAGTTCTGCGTACAGACCTACTGTTAACTTCAGCTGGAGTTCTGTGTGCAGAGTGCTTGAAAGACTGGCTTCAGGAACAGTAATCATAACTGAGAAAGTTGCATAGTGAAAAAGTCAAATGTATACTGAAAAAAAATTAATGAATTGTGAACACTATTTCTAGCTTCTATACAAATGTTTTTATTATATGGGTTATAAGCTGTGAAGAACATACACATTTTTAAATGATACCCATTAAATAAGTGGCTGTATGAACTTCTGAGAGGAGCCATCTCTGAATTACTAAATCCATATAAAAAGGGTTTTGAGGGCAGATATAGTACTGGCCAGGGAAGTCCTGTTAGCACAGCCCTACGAAGAGCCAGGGAGAGGTTACAGGCACTGGGCTGCCACATGGAAAGCCATATGCTTCTAGCAGAACAAATAGGGATGATGCCTGCTCTAAGGGAATAAAAGCAGAAATTACCTTTTCAGATTTTTTTTAAATATCATCTTACAAGTATGTAGTACCTGGGATTCCCAAAGTATTTTACAAATAATAGATTCAGGTCCATCTTCGGTACCCACAGGAAACTCCCAGTGATCTGAGAGCAGGACAGGCCATGTATCTATAGGAATCATTCCATTCATCTCTAGAATGCAGCTGCCTCTGAATTGGAACACAGCAGTTCTTTAATAGCATACAACAATTTAGGTGGAAAGCAAAAGTATAACATCTAATTAAAACTGAAGGGGGAGCAGATTGACATGTACTTCTAAAGGAATTTGGTCGGGACACCAAAGTTAGTACCACTTCTCCCATGTAAACTGCCAGGCTCTTTCATGATCAGCTGTGCTCATGGTATTAGTCTCTAACCCAAAGATGGAAGATCCAGTAGAACATTCTCTTTGATATAATTTTGGATCATTGGTTCTGTTGGGGTACCACTAAAACCAACTAAATATCAAGGCCTTAAAACACATGCACTTCAAAATAGTAACAGGGAAGATTACTAACAAAGTATTCAGAAATATAAGGCTTTGGACGTTGAGTGAGAAAAGGCCCCTGAAAAACCCTTGTTTGCAGATGGAAAAGAAATGTTGACATTGAAGGGTCATAATGTGTTCTACAATCCCCTCCCCCCCAAACAGAGTAAGGGGTAATATTACATACTGTAATGATATACTAACATCAGATTGAAAGATAAACATGATGACTTGCTGAATGGTAAGATTAAGAGTTCTGTTAGTTATCATTTAATAATTTAGAATTATGACTAGTAAATGAGTTTAGATACGGTAATACTTGGCCCACAGCCTTGCTAGCGTGAGTGTGGTGTTGCCAGTTCTTCCCTTTTCATATAGGTTTGCTGATTTGCTTAAGATGATGTTATTGCTGACAAGACAAAGTTGCTGGAAGTTTTGTGGTAAACAAATGCAAAAATTGGTGACAAGAAGTCCTTTTTTACTGGGAAAAGTCAGGAACATGGAACATGACAGAGAAATTGTTTCAACAGCAAAAATTGAATAAATGGAAGCTTGTGCCTATGTATTGTAAGGGTTCCATAAAAATGCTTACCATGCTGGAAGCTGATTGGAGAAAGGGAAAGAAATGTGTGGTGAGGACCCAAGTGAACAAGGCCCCAGATTAGAGAAACAATGGACCACAAATTGAAGGAATAGGACTGAAGGAGCAGATCAGGGTTCAGAGGCATGGATGACCACCACGAAGTATAGGAGAATTTCCCAGTACTCCAGAATGTGGTAATTTGGGCCGCCCTACCAATTCCATCTTATCTGTTTATCATTTCACATAAATATGTGTTCAAACATTATAAGTGACAATGATTCTCTCTGAAATTGTATAAATAAACGAGAAAATTGATTAAGCCTAAATTGGGTGGACTTGTGATTTAGTTTCCCACATTACATTCACAACAGTTCACTTCTGATTCATTGGGGAAAGAGCCACCAATTAAATCACAATACATAGTGGTTCATTCTGGTGTATTATCTGATTACCTTTGAAAAACAACCCTTTGGGGGAGGGGGGAAGATAATTGCTTTAATGCATTTTTGGACGAACTTAGAGTTTCCAAATTGTTTCCAAGCTTTACTCTCCATATAATGGTTATAGCGTTAAACATTAGTGAGGTTGAATCAGTGGAGTAATGACAATGAGCAAGGAATGAAAATGTTAAACTGACAAATAAAGAGGTCAATTACTGAAACAGATGAGGAGACAGAGTGCAAATTCTAATAGCAAGATGTAGCTGGTACAATTATTAGAGCGGTGTTCAGAATCAGAATTGTACAGCAACTATAATGAAAAATAGAGGACACAGAAGGCAGCAAGAAGACGGAAGGAAAATAAAAATAACTGGAGGATATAAGAAAAGGAGGAAAAGAATGAGTGAACTAATGCAATGTCTTTGAAAAATGGCTTGTCGTTGGAGACAGAAACATGGACTATATTGTTTTACTTAAGCAGTGATTAAGTGTTGAAGCAAACAGCTATCCCCACGCAGTCCTACCCACTGTATCAGAAATCAGAGTCCCAATCATCCCCCAGACAAGCAGATGTAGCTCCCATTCACTGCAGTCTGATTTGGATGTGTGTGTCTGTGGAATGAGGAGCCCTTAAACTCCCTTTAAAATCAATCTCTTCATTAACATTTATATTAGAGTTAGAGGAAGCATGAGTTTCTGATATGTAAACACACATCCTCCATTTACAAAGCTTCCAGAATACTCCCTGATTTTTACTTATGTGGGACCCACCCCTTCATCCTTGTTCATCTTCCCTGGCCGTTTAAATAAGAGAAGTGAATGGAAAATGAGCAAGGAAAAATTAAGATTGAGTACGAGGAAAAGAATTTCACCACCATCGGTCATGTTCTCTCCTATGCAGTTTTTCACATCTAGGGAAGGAAACCCTATGAGTTTCAGCAGACAGAGTTACCTCTTCATTACTCCAGTGTGTGCCCCTGCCCTGTCATAATGAAAATGGGCAAGCCCCTTAAACCAGCAGATTGCCCAAGGACATCTGTGCTTCTTCCCCTCTCTCCCCCCACCCCCGCCCATAGCAGGGCTCCAGCAGAAATCATACTGCCCTTGGCTGACTTCCCCTTACAGCTACAGAGAGTAGTTAAGTGTGTTAATTCTGTTTGAAGCACCATTAACTCCAGATATCCAACTGCAGTGCTGCAGGGTCAGAAGAGGGGCATGCTGCAGGGAGCAAGGCTGAGATCCTCAGAGGTATTCAGGCACCTTACTCCATTTGATTTCATATACTTAAATACCTTTTGAGGATCTGGGCCCAGCTGCATTCCAGCTCCAGCCCCTGCCTCTGTTCCTAATAACCACGGAGGCTTGACCTCACAGACCTCTGTGGGACAAGCAGGGCAGAATCCAGGAAGCAAGGGAGTATGCTGCAGAACCCGCACTATTCCTCTCTGCACTCCCACTTGTGTTCCAACTGTTTGGGCTCCCTTCCACTCATGAAAATGAAGAGGAGAATCTGTCCCAGTACGAATGGAATCTTCTCTCTAGAGAGGCAGCAGTAGCCCCATTGCTTGAGCAGTTCAATTTTTTTTTTTTTTGTAACTGGAGTTTTTATTTACAATGTGGATTTGCTGAAACACAGTTATACAAGAGCCAAAGCCTCAACTTCTTCATAGATCCCACCACAGGACACATCGGTAGCTACTAGGCAAGGAAAAGCACCAAATATACCGAAGAGAGCACTCATGCATTGGCAGGGGACGGAAATGCTAACCTACCTCTCATTTTGACGATCAATCACCCAGCACACCTACTGTTATATTCCGTTTTTGCAGATCTGCTAAGTGAAGACTCTAATACTGATATAGGTCTTGGGCAATTTAATTTTCCTCCTAAAAATAATTTTAAAAAAGAAAAGAGAAGAAAGAAACTTCAAAAACGTGCTGGATATGAGGACCATTTGACACTTAGTCCTCTATCTCTGAACTAAGTGTAGTTGTTACTGTACTGGATTCAGGACCTGTCATGTCAAGCATAAGGGCATGAACTGAGTCATCAGAAGGCATCACCAGAAGTCCCATGATTTCATTCAGGTTAGAATAAGGAGGGCAGAGAGCAACTGAAGAGCCAGAGTATGGAGATATACAACTGGACACAATTTATATCATCTAATATCAAATGCTTCATAGTTTCCGTACCCCACTGGTTATAGAAAATGTGAAGCATTAGACATATAGTGGCACTGTAACTGCAGCTGATATTTCAGACACATGTGGTGTGACTGCTCTAGAGTCTAGGGCTGGATCCTTAGCAGGTGTAAATTGGCCTACTTCCATACAAGTCAATAGAATTAGGCCAGCTTATACCAGCTGAGGATCTGGCTCTTCTGGGACCTGCTAATGAGAAAAAACATTCAGATTTGTACATTTTCCTGTACAGATCAACATTTTTTTGCTTTACTTGAGAGAGACAGCAAGTGTGTAACAACAAAAGTTGATGTCTCTCGTACTTTGTACTGATCACTACTACTTGGTTTTCAGCAAAGTGCAGCAGATTTTTCGAACAGAAACTGTGCTACTATGAAACATTGGGAAATTAACCACTATCCTAACATAGTCGCCTTTGGAAAAACTCCAGTTTATTGCCAGTTGGATTGGGCCTGCACTGATTATATTGTTAAATCAGGTCCTGCAACATACTAAACTCTTGTGGCGCACTGAGAACTTTAAATTCTCATTGAAGTCAATGGGAACCAGGGAGGATCAACACCTGATAGGACTGGGCCAAAACACGCACTAGTTTTTTAACCAAAGTGACAGCAATTGTTGAAAATGTCACAATAAATACAATTTAACAATAGCAAAAATCTAATTGACAACTTCATTTCAACAAGAATATTGTCCTGCCGTAAGTCCGCAAAGGAGCAATGAAAGCTAGGGAAAAAGAGGAAAGACCATTTTCTAATAGCCTAATACAAGTGCAAAATATTAATATATTGTTAAAGTCAAATTTCCTTCCCCAGTTATGGCTCGGATCCAGCTCCGATCAAACACAGCTGGTGTAAATCAGCATAGTTGCATTGACTTTAATGGTGCAAGTCCTGTTTACATGTGTAAACGGTCTGTCCCATTACTTACACAGGAAAGGCTCAGTAAAATCAGGGTGTATTAGCTAGAAATTCAGTCTCTGAAAGTTCCTTTGAATAACGACATCAAAGCATATGTCATGTCACAAACCTATTAATGCAGCCATGTGACACCCAACTAAGAGGTCAATTGTGACTTTGCCATAAGCCTGGTGTATGGGGCAGTACATTGCTGCACTGCCCCAGGAGCAGACAGGAAGCAATATTGAACTCAATCAAAAATCTACCTCTCAGTTTCAACCTGCTCTGGGAGGGACATACTGTGCATCATCCCTCTACGTGGGGCAGCATACAACCCCTGGCATACTGGAGCAGCTATAGCAGCCAGATCATTGTGAAGGAAGAGTCAAGACTTCTTCCCTTCCCGCCCGCATACATAGCAGGTGGAAACAAAAAACCTACAGATGCTGCTTTCTCCTCCATGCTGCTATTTATAGGTAGATGACAGAGGGGAGAAAGGAGACCTTGTCCCCCCTTGTTCTCTGGCATGATCTACAGGATGGGCTGCAGTCTGGCCCTGAGCGTATTTTCCCCATTTTGTTGCCAATATAAAATTATTTTCTCTGTCCAAGCTTTGTTTGAGAAGCCTTTCATTCACTCTAGATGTACTCAAGGTGGGGAGGCTTCCATTTTCAAAGTGTTGGACTTTTCCCTAACACGCCAGACATCAATATCCATTTCTCAGCATTTGCTGGCCGATTTAATTCATCTATCAATTCCAATATTAAACGTTTTTTGAGAGATCTTTGTATACAGAACTGTGGAAAGATCTTTCCATGTATGTATTGCTCTATTACTTTTGTAATTTGTGGTAAGAAAGATTAAAGAGAGACAGATTAGGTTTTGGTTGGCAGCCTCTCCAGCATTTATATGGTTAACTAAACCAGTTTTACCTACATACCCTGGTGTTCAATCAAACTGGTTTAAGATTTTGTTCAATAAAAAATTGTAAACTTAATGATTTGGATGTATTCCTGGTGTTCTGCCATATTACTTCAATTTACTGGTTTAATTTAAAAAAAGAGAATACTCCAAACTCTTCATGCTTTATACAACTTTTTAAAGCCTGGGTTATGCCAACATCTAAGTCTTAGAAAAAAGCTTCCAGAAGGGAATATTTAAACAGAACAACTAAAAGAGAAGGAAGAGGGAGCAGGGAAGATTGGAAAAAAGAACGTGGTTAGATGGTGTAAATAGAGCTGGTTGGGAATTTTTTGATCAAAAATGCCTAGTCATTGAAACCAACATAATACTCAACTGTACTTTTTGAAAACAATTTTAAAAAAGTCTTCAAAGTGTCATACTGTCCTGTTTCAGCATTTTTTACAATGAAAAATGCCCATTTGCAGACTGAGAACTTTTTATTTTGAAATATAAGCTAATTTCTAGAAAAAAAATGTAAAAAATTGTAAATGGTCAAAATCAAAGGCAGCATTTAAAAATTATCAGAACAAAATGTTTTGATAGACCTGGTTTGAATTTTTTTTTCAGATTTGCAGTTTGCAAAAAGGTTCAAGATTCTAACCTTTCATCCAGTTACAGGATGAGAAAATATTTCAGAATCGCAAATTCTTGCAGGATGGGGAAACTGTTTCCTGCTCTAGGCATAAGGGAGGGCAAAGCAGCATGGTTTAGTGGATCAAATGCTGGGTTACCTAATAGGGGCTCCTAAATTCCACTCTCATCTTTGATGTGTGCGTTGTTATGGTCTTTTAACTGCTCTGTGTTCCCCTTTTCCCCATCTGTAAATGTGGCTAATAATATCTACCTACTCTTGTTATATGTTGTTGTTTGTAGAAAAAACATAAGAAGAACGGCCATAGTGGGTCAGACCAAAATTCCATCTACCCCAGTATCCTGTCTTCTGACAGTGGCCAATGCCAGGTGCTCCAGAGGAAGTGAACAGAACAGGTAATCATCAAATGATCCATCCCGTCGCCCATTCCCAGCTTCTGGTAAACAGAGGCTAGGGACACCATCCCTGTCCATCCTGGCTAATAGCCAGTAATGGACCTATCCTCAACAAACTTATCTAGCTCTTTTTGGAACCCTGTTATAGGCCTGGTCTACACTGGCAAGTTTCCGCACAGTAAAGCAGCTTTCTGCCATGTAACTGCCTAGGTGTACACGCTGGCAAGCCACTTAGTGCGCAGAAACTGCACAGTTGCAGTCCCGTAAAAAACTCACCCCAACGAGAGGTGTAGAGCTTTCTGCGCTGCAGTGCCAGTGTAGACACCCTGGTTGATTACAGCGCTGCAACTGGCCTCAGGGAGGTGTCCCACAATGCCTGTCCTCACCTCTCTGGTCATTGGTTTGAATTCTACTGCCCTGCCCTCAGGTGACCAGCCGTCATCCCCACCCCGTACATTCCTTTGGAATTTTGAAAATCCCCTTCCTGTTTGCTCTGTGGCGTGTGCAGTGGTCTCAGGGCATCCACGCACCAGGCGATCCCCCGCTTGGAGCAATGCCGAGCTGTGAGACCTCGTCAGCATTTGGGGAGAGGAGGCTGCCCAGTCCCAGCTGCGCTCCAGCTGTAGGAATTATGATTTCACGATGCACGATAGAAAGGGGCCATGACCGGGACACACGGCTGTGCAGGGTCAAAGTGAAGGAGCTGCGGAACGCCTACCACAAGGCGCGGGGTAAAACCGCCGCTCTGGTGCTGCACCCATGAGCTGCCAGTTCTACAAAGAGCTGGACACGATACTCGGTGGCAACCCCACTGCAAAGGCCACTGTGGATACTTCAGTGGCTCGTATGCCAGACGAGAGTGGACTGAGTCAAGAGGAGGAAATCTTGGACGAGGATGTGGAGGGGGAGGGGGACCCAAAGGCAGAGGATGACTCGGAGGTCAGAGATGCATGCAGCCAGGAGCTCTTCTCTACCCCAGATGAGGCTAGCCAGTCACAGCTGTCAGAGCTTGGCGAAGCGCAAGCAGGAGAGGAGACCCCTGGTAAGTGGCTTTGATTTTGGGAATCACTGAAGCGAGTTGTTGGGGGCAGGAGGGAAGTAGAAAGCAGGCTTGTGTCTCTATGATGCGTATACCACCACATGCCTAGTCTGAGTGGCGGAACCGGGTGTTGATTGACTCCCTCACTTCATGGGAATCTGCCTCAGATCTCCACGAAACTCTCATGCAGATACTGGGCAATCTGCTGCCGCAGGTTCTTTGGCAGAGCTGCTTTGTTTCTTGTCCCATTAACAATAACTTTCCCGCACCACTCTTCCATCACTGGGGGTGTGGGGGGGGGACCATTGCTGAACACAGGTGAGCTGCATAAGGGCCAGGGCAGAAGCCGCAGTCTTGGAGAAGACCCTCCCTTGACTCCCTGCTCACCTTCAGCAGCGGGATATCTTCCATAATGGTTATCAGCCCCTTCCCCCCCGCCCAGTGCTGGCTCTCCCCAAGAGCCACATGCCCAGTGTACAGTATGGTCCTGGAACACTGATTTCCCTTGCCCCTGTGGTTACTCACCATCTTGGGGGTCTTGTGGCTCATGTGTGCTTGCCTGGGGTCAGCCAGTTAGTGTCAGGTTTGTGAATAGTGGCTGTATTTTAAATCACTGAATCAGTAGTCTGTGTTGCAAATATACTGCTTCTGTAAAATGTTTCGTTTTGGCTTCACAGATATGACCTTGGGAACCCAGCCTCCCTCTTTGTTATCACCGGCTGAACGGCTGCGCAGAATTAGAAAGCAGCCATGAAACACTAAAGAGGACTTTCTGTGTGATGTCATGACGCACTCTGTGGCTGAAAAACAAGAATGGACGGAGTGGCGGGACAGCGAGAAGAGGGACCGAAAGGAGAACGTGGCGCGCCAGAAAGAAGCCACGGAGCGGCTCTTAAACGTTATGGAGTGCCAAGGCTCCAGGCACTACGAGCACTGCAAACTGAGCAGCTCCACGCCCACCCTCCCCTGCAGCCGCTGTCGCAAAACTCCTTCCTATGTGCCCCCCAGACCTCGCCAACACACGCTTATCAACCTCCTGGCTCCAGCCTGTACCTGCTGCATTCCACTCCTGCCCCATCACAGTCCAGCCCTATGGACTCCCAGGACGCATCCCTCTGCAGTTTAGCCCTGCTGAAGAACAGTACCTGCTGCACTGTACTCCAAAGGACAAGGCTGCATATGATACCTGGACATACACAAATCTTTAACCGTCTCGGCACCCCACCTCCTCCTGGGACCCTCCCTTCCCTCATCCCCTATCATGCTGATGTGGTTTTTTGTTTGTCTCTCTCCTCCGGTTGTTGTTTATTAATAAAATAATTGTTTTGGTTTGAAATCAATCTTTATACCTTTAATTGAAAGCAAACAGAGCCCTGCAAAGCAACAGGCAATTTTCTTAAACCTTCACAATGCATCATCTGCACCAATCACAATCACATCTTAGCATTACAAGCACTGCACTCCCAAACACAGCAACAAATATTAGTGGCTTTCAACCTCAGATTGCTGCCTCAAGGCATCCCTGATCCTTATGGCCCCGCGCTGCACCCCTCTAATAGCCCTGGTCTCTGGCTGTTCAAATTCAGCCTCCAGGCACTGAGCCTCTGCAGTCCAACCCTGAGTGAAGCCTTCACCCTTCCCTTCACAAATATTATTGAGCATATAGCACGCAGCTGTGAGCATAGGAATATTGTCATCGGCCAGGTCCAGCCTCCCATATAGGCAGCACCAGCAGGCCTTTAAAGAGCCAAAAGCACACTCAACAGTCATTCTGCACTTGCTCAGCCTGTTGTTGAACCGCTCCTTGCTGCTGTCAAGGTTCCACAGGTATGGCTTCATAAGCCACAACAGTAAGGGGTAGGCAGGGTCTCCCAGGATCATAATGGGCATTTCGACTTCCACTACAGTGATCTTCTGGTCCGGGAAGAAAGTCCCTGCTTGCAGCTTCCAGAACAGGCCAGTGTTTCAAAAGATGCATGCATCATTCAACTTTCTGGACCAGCCTGAGTTAATGTCCATGAAATGCCCATGGTGATCCACAAGTACCTGGAAAACGATACAGAAATACCCCTTCTGATTAATGTACTCGGTGGCTAGATGGTCTGGTGCCAGAATTGGAATATGTGTGCCCTCTATCACCCTTCCGTAGCTAGGGAAGCCCATTTTTGCAAAGCCATCCACAATGTCACACACATTGCCCAGAGTCATGGTCTTTCAGAGGAGGATGTGATTAATGGCCTTGCACACTTCCATCAACACGAGTCCAGTGGTCAACTTTCCCACTCCAAACTGGTTAGCAACCGATCAGTAGCAGTCTGGAGTAGCCAGCTTCCACAGTGCAATCGCCACGGGCTTCTCTAACAGGGTAGCTCTCATTCCTTTGTCCTTGCGCCTCAGGGCAGGGGCGAGCTCATCACACAGACCCATGAATGTGGCTTTCCTCATCCAAAAGTTCTACTGCCACCGCTCGTCATCCCAGACGTGCATGACGATGGGATCCCACCACTCAGTGCTTGTTTCCCGAGCCCAAAAGCAGCGTTCCACTGTGGTCAGCACCTCCATGAATGCCACAAGCAATCTCGTGTCGTAGCTACTACATGTGAAAAGATCAATGTCAAACTCCTCTTGCCTTTGTAGTTTAAGGAATAACTCCACTGCCACTCTTGATGTGTTAGTGAGAACGAGCAGCATATTGGTCAACAGTGTGGGATCCATTCCTGCAGCCCGAAGAGGCAGAGCACCCAGTACACAAACCATTGAAAGATGCCACCAAATGCGGATGGAAGCACAGGGATTGCTGCGATGCGAAGCAATGCATCAGGGGGCATTGGGACAGGATCCAGATGCCCCGCGGCCCCCTTCACTTTCCCACAACACTTAGCGGCAGAAGAGGAAGAGATGCTCTGTGGGATAGCTGCCCAGAGTGCACTGTTCTGAACACCAATGCAAGCACAGCAAGTGTGAACACACTATTGCACAGGAAGCTGACCGTGTGAACACACACCAGTGGTTTCCCTTCAGTGCTCTCTGAGTGGCAATGTAGCTGCCAGCAATGTAACTCTGCTGGTGTAGACATACCCATAATCTTGGCCTTCACAACATCCTCTGGCAAGGAGTTGCACAGGTTGACTATGCGTTGTGTGAAAAATACTTCCTTTTGTTTATTTTCAATGGGATGCCTATTAATTTCATTTGGTGACCCCTAGTTTGTTTGTTAGGAGAAGGAGTAAATAACACTTCCGTATTTGCTTTCTTCACACCAGTCATGATTTTACAAACCTCTATCATATGCCTCCTTACTTGTCTCTTTTCCAAGCTCAAAAGTCCCAGTCTTATTAATCTCTCCTCATACAGAAGCTGTTCCATACCCCTAATCATTTCTGTTGCCCTTTTCTGAACCTTTTCCAATTCCAATATATCTTTTTTGAGATGCGGTGACCACATCTGCACTCAGTATTCAAGATGTGGGCATACCATGGATTTATAGAGGCAATATGATATTCTCTCTCTTATTTGCTATCCCTTTCTTAATGTAACCCTTCTGCCAGGTGGAGCCAGCAGCAACCAGGGCTGGGTTCAATATCCAGGGGTTCCTTTCCATTGATAGAACACAGAACTGGCTCGAGCCCCACCCAGTAACCTGGGAAATATACACACCACACATGGGCACCTCTGAGAGGCAATACTTCCCCACTCACAAACACAGAGTCTCAGTGTAGAAAAGAAACTTAATTAAAAGAGGGAAGTAAGTCAGCTTTAATTTGCGAAAACACTGCAAGAAGGGTTCGTAAACATAACCCATGAGTAAAAGACCCACCCCCAAGTAGGTTAGGCAGTGCCCTTTTCTCTTCAGGTTCTTAAGACCAGCAAATCAAAAGTCTTTCACGTGCCCAACCTCTCCCTGCACCCCTCACAGTTGCTGTCCTTGGTCAGTGCAGACCTAGAGTTCAGAGGTGCATCTGCAGAGTTCACCTCCCGCCACTCCGCGGGTGGGGTAAAGAGGTACCTTACTCACTCCACTGTTCAGGCACTTGCTCGCCATCCCTTTCTGCCAGCCATGCTGCTGGTCGCTCACGCCCGCCACCTGCTCACCACGCCTCTCCACTGCACCAGCCACTCATTCACCAGCTGACTATCAGTTGCCTTTTGCTGCCTTTCTGCTGTGACCTCTGTACATCAGTCTCTTAGCAATTTTCAGCTCTTTTGCAGGCTGGGTAGAAACACTACCCCATCTCAAGTGATTTCAGCTCTCAGCAACTGTTAGCTCTTAGAAGGCAGGGCAGAAACACAGTCCTACCACAACTTATTTCAGCTCTGATTGGGCATTTAACATAACAAAGAGGCCCCAATGAAGGCTATTTAGCTCTATTCTTTGAACAGTGGGGAAGACCCCTGAGGGTATGAGAATACCTACCCACACCCCCACCACCACCTTACTTTCACAGGGCGCTGACATTCAAACCCCTGCCTTAACGAGGTTCTTTCAACTGAGGGTGGCCCCCTCGTTTGGGATAGGTTAAGCACAGTCCTGCTTTCCTGTATTCCTACAATAATTACAACATTGGTAACTATATTTCACTACCCCTGCATTGAGTACTTAGGTGATTTGTACCCAGCACCAGCCAAAGTCGATCACTTTTTGCTGAATATGTAAGCAGAGCAAGAGCAAACTATATTTACATAAACACACCCAACTCTCTACCCCTCCCAGTTAGCTGTCAGGGAAGCATTCATTCAGACCCTGCTTACATCAATGAGTCCCAACATTTTGTTCACTTTTTTGACTGCCACTGCACATTGAGTGGATGTTTTCAGAGAACTATCCACAATGACTCCAAGATCTCTTTCTTGAGTCGTAACAGCTAATTTAGACCGCATCATTTTATATGTATAGTTGGGATTATGTTTTCCAATGTGCATTACTTTGTATTTATCAACATTGAATTTCATCTGCCATTTTGTTGCCCGGTCACCCAGTTTTGAGAGATCCTTTTGTAGCTCTTTGCAGCCTGCCTGGGACTTAACTATCTTGAGTAGTTTTGTATCATCTGCAAATTTTGCCACCTCACTGTTTAGCCCTTTTTCCAGATCATTTATGAATATGTTGAATAGGACTTGGCCCAGTAGACCCCTGGGGATACCATTACTTATATCTCTACATTCTGAAAATGGACCATTTATTCCTACCCTTTGTTTCTTATCTTTTAACTAGTTACCAATCCATGAGAGCACCTTCCTTGTTATCCCATGACAGCTTACTTTGCTTAAGAGCCTTTGGTGAGGGACCTTGTCAAAGGCTTTCTGAAAATCTAAGTACGCTATATACACTGAATCCCCCTTGTCCACATGCTTCTTGACCCCCTCAAAGAATTCTAGTATATTGGTGAGGCATGATTTTCCTTTACAAAATCCATGTTGACTCTTCCACAACAAATTATGTTCATCTATATGTCTGACAATTTTCTATACTATAGTTTCAACCAGTTTGCCCTGTACTGAGGTCAGGCTTACTGGCCTGTAATTGCCGGGATCACCTCTGGAGCCCTTTTTAAAATTTGGCATCACATTAGCTATCCTCCAGCCATTTGGTACAGAAGCTGATTTAAATGATAAGTTACAAACTACAGTTAGTAGTTCTGCAATTTCACGTTTGAGGTCCTTCAGAACTCTTTGGTGAATAGCATCTGAACCTGGTGATTTATTGCTGTTTGGTTTATCAATTTGTTCCAAAACTTCCTCTAATGACACATCAATCTGGGACAGTTCCTCAGATTTGTCACCTAAAAAGAATGGCTCAGGTTTGGGAATCTCCCTCACATCTTCTGTCATGAAGACCAATGCAAAGAATTCATATAGTTTCTCCACAATGGCCTTATCATCCTAGAGTGCTCCTTTAGCATCTTGATCATCCAGTGTCTCCACTGGTTGTTTAGAAGGCTTCCTGCTTCTGATGTTCTTTAAAAAAATTGCTATTAATTTTTTAATCTTTGGCTACCTGTTCTTCAAATTCTGTTTTTGACCTTCCTAATTATATTTTTACACTTCATTTGCCAGAGTTTATGCTCCTTTCTATTTTCCTCACTAGGATTTAACTTCCACTTTTTAAAGGATGCCTTTTTGCCTCTCACTGCTTCTTTTACTTTGATGTTTAGCCACAGTGGCACTTTTTTCTTTCTCTTACTATGTTTTTTAATTTGGGGTATACATTTAATACAGACTTTGTTGTGGTGTTTTTAAAAAGTTTCCATGCAGCTTGAAGGGATTTCACTTTTTGCACTGTAATTTCTGTTTAACTTCCTCATTTTTGTGTAGTTCCCCCTTTCTGAAATTAAATGCTGCATTGTTGGACTGCTGTGGTGTTTTCCCCACCACGGGGATGTTAAATTTATTTATATTATGGTCACCATTACCAAGCGGTCCAGTTTTATTCACCTCTTGGACCAGATCCTGTGCTCCACTTAGGACTAAATCAAGAATTGCCTCTCCTCTTGTGGGTTCCAGGACTAGCTGCTCCAAGAAGCCGTCATTTAAGGTGTCAAGAAAGTATATCTCTGCATCCCATCCTGAGGTGGCAGGTACCCAATCAATGTGGGGATAGTTGAAATCCCCCATTATTATTGAGTTTTTTATTTCAATAGCCTCTCTAATCTTCTTGAGCATTTCACAGTCACTATCACCATCCTGGTCAGGTGGGTCGGTAATATATCCCTACTGCTGTATTCTTATTATTAGAGCATGGAATTACTATCCAGCATAGAATTACTATCCAAAACCAATAGCATGTTAGCCTCTTACCTACCTACCTAACAGGGGAATTAATGTATGAAGCATTTTGAAAAAATACCACAAAAGTACTTAGTGCTACTATTTTTTTACCTGTGAATTATGAAACAGCCTGTCGGTCCAGAAATCCTCACAACAGCTTTAGTTGCTAACCAGCTTGAAATTCTTAACACATGCACTTTGTGTGGACTGCGTTATTGACACAGAATTGTCATTTCACCACTCATAATCACATTTTCACAGCTCATGTCATTCACACCTGTGGCTTCTTCGTAATTCACTCTATCACAAGGTGTAACCGACTGCTGCATTCTAATCAAATTTAGCATGTCGGGTTTCCTCCTGGGAACTATTTCATTTCCCATGGCCTTTATGCAGCTGCTGCATGTCCTTCTGATTATTTCCCCTAGCTAGCGACTGGTCAAAGTGTTTGGGCCAGATATTCAGACCTGGGGTAAACAGGTGAAACTCTGCTGGCTGATGTTGCCCTTGCTTAATTTGGCCCAATATTCTAAATTATATGACACCTGGGATTATTAACAGTAAGGCAGTAGGTGAGCTGACCAAATCATAGAAGCAATTAACTGTCTTGCGCCAGAAGGAAGCATAAAGGGGAATTAGAATGTGCTGGGCAACCCAAGCAGCCTATTGCAGAGTGAGCAGTTGATAGGACAGAAACAACCCTATGGCACTTTAAACACAGTGCCTACATTTATCAATGCAACCCTCATGTTAAAAAAAAAACCCTACCCTCTTAGGTACTTTGCTACATAGCAGCTCCCACACCTCCTGTACTTATGAAGAAACTAGTTGGGAGTAAGGTGCAGGCATCCAAGTGAGAATTTACTCATGATTATGCAAACTAAATTTATTTCAAAAAAAGACACTTACTTTTGATACACAGTAGTTGTTGATTTTAAATGTCAGTATGGCTGTAAGAGGACATAAGGATGGCCTCACAGTGGAAGCACAGGCCGAAGCGTGGGTTGCATTCCAAGAACTGACAGGGACTTCCTGTGTGACTTGGCTCAAGTCACAGGAATCTGTCTGTGGCTCAGTTTCCTCCCCTGTAAAATAGGGTTAATGATATATATCCCCTTGGCAGGGGTGCTGTGAGACTTAGTTCTTTAATGTTGGTTCAGTGCTTTAAGAGCTTTCCGTGGAAAGGCAGAAGTGCAAAGTGTTGCTTTTTTATTTTACATGTATCTATTTGTATATTTCATAAAGATCCAAAGGCTTATCTCCATTATAGATGAATGGACTGCAGCATGTTTTGTGTGCAACTTGAAGCGGTATTTGAATCAGGATGGAAATACTGAGAACACACAAAATCTTCCTTTGGCCTTCCTGGCATTTACAATGTCCATATTGACTCTATTTTTAAACTGCTCTGTTTAGTTTATCTCGTTGGCTAAAACCATGTAAAATTTCAGCTCGGGGAACAGAGTTTATTATAACAGAGCTCTTGCAAACATTGAACTAGAGTGCATTTCCCATCCCCTCCCTGCCTCTCTGAGGTGTTTTGCACCCCAGGAAGCTCTAGGGGGATCTAGCCCTGCACTCAGGATCCTACAGGCACTACAGTTATGACTGGGTGCTGCGAATGATCTAATCCATATGGCCTTAATTTAGAAAATAGATGAATATCCTGATATTTGAGTCATATGAAGCTTGATGCTTCAGCCCTTTCTCACATGAGAAGCTCTACTTCAGATGAACTGCCTGTTTGAGTAAAGGGCTGCAGAATTGGCACCTAGACCAGTTTTAACTAACGCATGTCCATTGGACCATGCCATTTCACTCTATCCACTCTTGGATACTGAAGGCTGCAGTTCCCTAATACTCGGTTTGTAAGTGCTGCTCCCTCACACCCTGCATCACATCTCCACAGGAGCTCTGGGTACTCAGAAGGTCCTGCCCATCATGGAAATGAAGGCTCAGAGATTTCGACTCACTAAATCGTGACAGGGTTTATGTGGACCACCTCAATTCAGGATGGCTAAGGTTGGAGACTTCTGACTGGTAATGCTGGACACCGGAATCTCCCATCCATACTAAGCATATGTGACAATTAGGGCCAAATTAGAAGATGGGTGGGCACATACAGGGTCAGAATTTGGTCCTCAAAGCATAAATTTGCAGTTTACTAAACAAGGGGGCTGCACATTTTGTTGCTTCTTCAGGCTGAGTGCATCCCTCCATTCACTCCCCACAAACTCCCTGGGTGCTGCCCTCCCATCCCCGTGCAACTCTCCCCTACCCCTTCCTTCATGCCAGGTGCTCTGTATGTCCCCCACTCTCCCTGTTGCCCTGCCAGGGCCCCGATTCTTCCCTCCTCCCTTCATCAGTAGGCTCTGCCCATTCATGCCTAGAACACTCCTTGAAATTTTGGCACGGATCAGAGACAGCGTTCCAGAGTTACTATGTTACTTCCAAACAGAGAAATGCCACCAAGCTGAGCATACAGCCTCACAAGCTAATCCCAATTTTATCAGCCAAAAATCTACTCATGCTACTCTATATGCAGACAATGACTCTGAGTATCATGCAGTTTGATAACTTGAACTTGAAGAAAACTGTGTGGAGTCAAGCTTTCTGTAGCAATATTAATGAACAATGACCTTGCTCTGAAAATATACTGTGTGCGTCTCTTTGTTGCTTCTTTATTATCTTTGCTGCTTTGCATACCGGCTTCAGCAGCCTTTGGAAACCACTCTGTTCTGCCAGTACCGTTGGTGGGCCAGATATAAAAAGAAGAGGAAAAAAAGCTACAGCTGCACTTAGAATAAATCCCATCATTTCTCTCTCACACACAAACACACCCATAACAAACTTTGGAACTGTTCTCTCATAGACTTTCCTGGCCATAGATGATTACTCATGCTTATGAGCACTGCTTACTTTATGTACCTAGCAAAACTTTTTGAGGCACAGTTAAGCATGTAAATACCATGCATATCAATTAATTTTAAACAACACTATTCAAATGCATAGCTATTTACAAAAAATTGAAAGTGACCTTACTCCGTTAACTTCTGTACCTTGGTTTCCTCAAAGGTAAAATGGGGGTAGTAACACTTCCCTATCTCACTGAGGTTTTGTGAGGACAATTCATGACTCTTTGTGAGACGCTCAGCTATTACAGAGATGACAACCATAGAAAAGCCTATAAACAAACATTCAGGTACATGCTTCTCTTTGTTCACAGTAAAGTTACCCATGTAAGGGCTCGCTGACCTAAGTCAAGAAATAGGAAGTTCAGGTTGAAAACAAAGAGTGTTTTAGTTCAAAACACCTTCAGTTCAGATGCTCAGGAAGCATGCAGTTAAACATTGGGCTATATTTTCAGAGCACCTGTTACACTTTCAAAATCTCAGATCTCTGTGCAGTACAACAGCATTATCTTACAGATGTATTTAGTCACGGGTATTTTTAGTAAAAGTCACAGACAGTATACAAAAATTCATGGCCCATGACCTGTCCTGACTAAAACTTGGGGGGAGCTGCTTGGGGCACTGTGGGTGCTGGAGGAGGGCAGCCCAGGTGCTAGGTACGGGGGGGTAGGCAGCAGCAGGCGGCCCAGGACCCCCACTGGTGCACGGCCTGGGACCCCCGCTGGTGCTAGGGGAAGGGGGTTGGCAGGGCTGGTAGGCTCCCTACCTTGCTCCGTGCCTCCCCCAAGCAGCAGCAGAGTTTGGTTGAGAGAGAGGGCAGAGGGTTGGGGCACGGGATGGGGTGAGGAGGCTCCTGGGAAGTGGTGACATCCTGCTCACTCATCTCCTAGGCAAAGGCATTGCCAGGCAGCTCTGCATTCTGCATCTGCCCAGAGTGCTGGCTTCATAGCTCCCATTGGCTGGGAACTGCAGCCAATGGGAGCTGCGGGGGCAATGCCTGCAGATGGAGGCAGTGCATAGAGCTGCCTGGCCATGCCTCCGCCTAGGAGCTGAGCAAGGGGGATGTCATCACTGCCGGGAGTCCCTCAGGTAAGCATCAGCCAGAGCCCACCTCACCCTGTCTCATGCCCCAACCCCTGTGCCCGCCCCTGGGGGACAGGACGCAGTGGCCCGAGACTGCCCTAGCAGCAGCTGGTGCGACTGGCACAGGAGCTGCCTGAGCTGCCCAAGGGCCAGGCGCACCGGCCACTGCAAAAGTCATGGAGGTCATGGATTCCGTGACTTTCCATGACTTCCATGACAAACTGGCAGCCTTTTTTACAAGTGATAGCAAACATTTCAAAGCTTGAGATTACCTAGCAAATAAACAAAAAATGCAAACTAAGCTTGATAGGGTAAGAATTTGCTATTCATATCCAAAGACAGGGGTTCTCAAACTGGGGGTCACAAGGTTATTACATGTGGGGTTGCAAGCTGTCAGAATCCACCCCCAAACCCCGCTTTGCTTCCAGCATTTATAATAGTGTTAAATGTAAAAAAAGGTTTTAATTTATAGTGGGGCGGGGGGGTCACACTCAGAGGCTTGCTGTCTGAAAGGAGTCACCACTACAAAAGTTTGAGAACCACTGCCCTAAGAGATGATACAAGCAGGCTTCAGATTCTTAAGGGGCAAGCTGCACTTGTTTTACAGCTTGCAGTCCCCTGGTGTTTCATTCACAGACTAGAAATCCATTTAGCCTGAGTCCAACACTTCCCCCAGCTCAGCCTTTGTTCCTTAAGTGTTTAGAGGAGTCTTCTTGGGTGGGGAGTGAAGAACACCAGATGATATCATGCCCTACCTTATATAGCTTTTGAATATGGCAGGAACCCTTTGTTCCCAAAGCTTGGTTCCCAGATCAGTCTGTGGAAAAATACTGACACCCTAAGATGGAGTCCAGAGACATCTGGTCTCATCACATGTCCTTGTAGAGTTATAGCAGCCATTACTTGGAGGCTGTCTGTAGCGTTTTCAGGAGGGTTTGCCAGGTGGGAGATATGCTTCTCCTAAGGCCTATTGTTTTTTCCTAATGGCCCATTGCCCTGAATAGGCCCTTCCCCACCCACTATCTAGACTGAAAGCATTTTGTCTAGTGGGCGTTCCCCAGGTGTAACTACATTTGAAATACAGATACAATAGTCAATATTCATAACTTCAGATACAAAATGATACATGCATACAAATAGGATAATCATATTCAGCAAATCATAACGTTTCCAGTGACATCTCACATGACTTATTTTGCATAAAATACATCATAATTATGTCATAATCACATCATAATAATATCACTGAAGAATATGGGGTGCAGTGTCACAATTGTGTTATAGAAAAAGAGATTTCAAGTACACTCCCTCCTCTTTGGAGCCCTCAGTGATGCTCTTTGTCTGTCTCTTATTGTCTGTCTAGGTACATCTACACTGTATGCTTCCCAGCTTGGGTAGAGAGACGTGCTAACTCAAGTGAGAGCAGCATAGCCAGGGGTAGCACAGGCAACAGCTCCGGCTCCTAAGTATAAACCCGCCCGGACCTTTTTGGTATATATTTAGATGGCTATCCCAAGCTGCTGCCAGTGCAGCCCCAGCTACACTGCTATTTTTAGCACAATCACGCAACCAGAGCTAGCCTGTGTCTGTCTATCCAAGCTGGGAAGCATGTTCCCTGCCTCAGTGAAGACATCTCTAATAAGTGCCCTACACAGAGGGTAAGCTGGAGAGCCAGGTGTTGGTGCCTAGGTGTGACCTATCCTGTTTGGCTTTCCTACTTGGGGGCTAGGGTGTTGTCTTACTCAGTTGAACAGTGATTCACCCCCTGACTGAGCAGCCTGGGGTCTTGGGTTTGGGTCTGCAGCAGAGCGCAGGGCCTATGCTTCAGTGAGCTGAGAGGGACAGGCACTGGGAAGAGACTTGGTTGCACCGCGGCCTATACTCACTGGTTAGAGTAGTTGGCTGGATACAAGGTGGGAAGTAAGCTGCACCCTTTCAAGGGCTTCATTAACTCATTGCCTGCCCTGAAGCAAGGGAGAAGCCATGGAAGAATGGTGCCTGGCCACCACAATTCCTTCCCCAGACTGCTTCGGGGCAGAGCCCCTTACTAGGACAGAGTCTAAAAGCTCCCTCTACCCCATTAGGAGGTGTACAGTATGTAGTTCATATTTATGTAAGGAATGTGCTCCAGCAATCTTTGCCACGTGGCTTTTCAGAGAGAGAAGAACAAAAGGAAGAACAAAAAGCACACGTTGTCAGAGATGCTGTCATTCGGAACATATTTCTCTTATGCTGTCTCTGAAAGGGGAGATAAAACAAAAGATGGTAAAATATTTGTGTGTTTGAATTGAGCCGAACTTGAATTCTGTTGTTTCTCAGCTAAAACACATCATTGACTAATGCAACATAAAGCTCAAAATGCCATCTTTGAAAATAGTTATATAAACACTAGTGATGGGGGGGAGGTTAACTTTGTAGTAACTTGTCAGAATCAGAAACTCTTTCTTTCTTTGCCATTTGTAGATTCTCACTCTGCACTCTTGCCACTTACAACAACTGTATAAACCTGTGTATGTGCTTTTTGTCTTTTGTGCTTCCTCTCTAAATAGGATACTGCAGATCAGTGAATGTCCACAAATGCTACTGGAATAGCAGCACTTGTGTAGGGACTGGATGACTCACACTCTACAGAGCCTCCCATCGAACAAGCCTATAATTGTAGTATGTAAGTGCCTCTTAGTCATCAGTTCAAACTCAATACAGCACTATAGTGAGGAGAGAGTGGATGTCATTAATAGGACTGGTCAAACCCCCCCAGAATTGTCAATGAAATCAGGTTTGTTTGTTTTTTTTACAAAATGTTGTGTTGAAAACTCTGAAATTCAGAAAATTCCAACAATCAAAAAACCCAAATGTTTTGAATGAAATATTTTCATCAAAAAAATTCAATTTTTATATATAAGAGCCAAATCACAGATAGTTCCTTTTCCAAAAGGATTCACAATCTAAAACAGAGACACAATGGATCGAAACCACCAACACATTGCACATAGGTTACCAAGCAGACAGCAAGATTAGTGCTGGTAATATAATATATTATATTAAATATATATTATAATATATTAAATATATATATATCAAATATATATATATATATATATATATATATATATAAGTCAGAAATTTGATTTTTATATTTTTGATTTAAAGTGTCAAAAAGTCCAAATTTGGAAAGTGTCTACCAGCACTAATCTTGCTGTCTGCTTGGTAACCTATGTGCAATGTGTTGGTGGTTTCAATCCATTGTGTCTCTGTTTTGGATTGTGAATCCTTCTGGAAAAGGAACTATCTTTGATTTGGCTCTTATTCAGCATCAAGCATGATGTCAGTGCTTATACAAATAATAATAATAATTATTAATAGTAATAATGACTGATCTGCTACTGGCCTGGAGAAAATTCAGTTCCACAGCTTTGATTCTCATTTGGGTGGCAAAAAGCAAGTCAGTCAGGATTCACAATGGGTTTGTGCGCACACTGAGTACACGTGAAGGGCCAGATTACAATTTCTAAAATAAAGCATGTCTGAATTCTTCTGTCTGTCCTTATAATGCTGTTGGTGTCTACAAACTCCAGGTCAAATCCCGGCCTCATTGACATCAATGACAAAACTCCAACTGACTTCAATAGGGCCCCACTTTCCTCTCGTATCTGCTTTTTTACCCCAGCCATGACATTGCCACACATTATATCTCTGTTAAAGCAACAACTTCTCTGTCTGAAAAAAATCTTGCTGCAATATCTCTTCCCCACCCCACACACACCCCCTGAAAGTATTTCACAATATTGGATGAAAATTCATGAATTTTGGAGCAGTGCAAAATTTGTGTTTCTTCGTAATGTGCCTAGGAAACTTGCATTCATATTGTAAAATATTCCAATATTTTGCCTAATTTATGAAAGATAGTCTAACAGTGAAAATAGCTGTGTTCATGCACCGTACCATGGAAAATGAAACAGATATTTGTTTACATAAAAACAATATTTTTAATGATAAACTGGGGGGGAGTGGGTCCGCTCTGTAATAATTTATGAATAGTGCATTGTGACCCACTTCATGGGATATTTATTGTATAGCTATATTGATAACATCAACAGGGCAGTTAGGAAACAAACAGGAAGGCAAAGGAATGACTCAAGATAAGTCACCCCCTCAGCAAACCCTTGAGGGTTGTTATAAGACAATGGGAGAGCAATTGACGCTGAGGCTCAAGCTCCCACAGAACTTGACAAATTGGTTTGAGGCAGCTGAGCCAGAAGCCCAGAAAACTCAGAACACAAAGGGCCAGCCCCAAACAGTAAAAATATCAGGAGTTAGTCCCCAGTAAATTAATGAGGTTGGCTTAAAGATCAGGAGACATTTAAAAACCTCATAAATGTTGGTGTTGTGTTTGCCTTCTGATTTACCTATAGGGTGCACTCAGGTCATATTTGCGAGCATTTCTCCCTAACCATGTGGACAGGAAACTTATTCCTTTTATGTAATGAAAGATTCTCACCTGACTATACGCCTCCAGAACTGGGACCTTAAGAAAAACACCAAATATCATAAGACTCCCAACAAAAATCACAAGGGTTAGCAGCACTGTCCTGAAGTGACATAGAAAGGTCAGCACTACATCCAGATGCAGTGAAACTACATCATTAACTCTTGAAATGCCTTGCAGAAGAATTTGGAGCCAAATTAATTTGAGGCAGAGCCAATGAAATCACAGGAGTTACAACTAGTTCCAGCATTACATTTGGTCCTTCACACTTCCTCTCTGTCCATTTGAATACAGCACATGCAATTTCCATGTCAGCAGGGCTGCCAGGGCATCTTTGCTCCAAAAGAGTATCAGACAGCCTTTTGGAAACAAAATTATTGCTTGCGACTGTGACAGATGCCATGGTGCCGCTTACAAGGATTTTTCCTATTAAGTTTTAGCAAGTGCAAGTGCCACAGTAAATAACTTTTCGGATGTGGAGGCTTTGCAAAGAGCAAACAAGGAATAATGCAAGCAATTCAGGAAGAAGTTTAAAGACATTAAATCACATCAAGCTTAAACTAATAGAATGGAAAAAAGGTAGCTGAACTATACAGAATAACTCGCTAGTGTATCCTCATCCCTAATCTATAATTTATATGCACATTTATGTTATATTTTTGTAGAAATAATTAGGTGCACTCAGATACAAAATGCAAAATACAAGATTATATCTAAAGCAGTAGAGAAGCATCTGAGGTTAAACAACAATCCCAGTGACATTCCTATGAAGTTTTCGGTATCCAACAGTCAATAGGGGATTTTCCTTTCAGTTTCCTATTCTTGTGAGAGTCTTTTTCCTCCAGAGAGTTAGCTTTTCTTGGACACGAGCGGAGAATTTGGGATTTTTTTTAAGTTGCCCTACATATTCTCTGTATGAGATGAAATGTGCATGCACCCAGATTTATGGAAGGATTTTATAATATTGGCTCACAGAGGGATCAAAAATTCTAATAAAGAGGGTCATGGAGTTTGTGGTGGTATGAGGGGAATCATGCAATCTGAGGAAGCCTAACAATCTGTTTGTTTACATATTGTGAAATGAACAATACCAGAGGAATAGGAATCAATACAATAGTGCTGCTGCAGTATTTGAGTCCATTATTAGTACAGTATATTTTATAAGGATAAAGAAAAAAAGAATGAAAAATATTTAACTAGTAAGCTCTACTGGCCTGGAACCATCTCTTACTATATGTGTATGTCTTGTTCCTAGGACAATGGGGAACTGATCTCAGCTGGGGCTTCTAGGCATTACTGTACTACTAACTATAATAATAAATAAATTATACTGGTAGGCATAACTAGTAGGCATAACTGAAACTTAGTGGGATGAATACCATAAATAGAATATCACTGTGGAAGGATGCAATCTAGGTTATTGTTCTTCATAGCACCATCACCAGAGTATCTAAGCACTAGGGGAGATAGAAAGGGAAGACAAGGCAAAGGGGTGGTGCTGTATGTCAAAAGGAAAGGAGGACTTGTGGCACCTTAGAGACTAACCAATTTATTTGAGCATAAGCTGTGAGCTGTAGCTCACGAAAGCTTATGCTCAAATAAATTGGTTAGTCTCTAAGGTGCCACAAGTCCTCCTTTTCTTTTTTTTGTGAATACAGACGAACACGGCTGCTACTCTGACACCTGGCTGTATGTCAACACATTTTACTTTCTCAACAAGCTGTGATTCAGCAGTGAAGACTGTGGTAGTGCAAAACTTACTTAGGGATATGTAGCGAAGTCAAGACTCACTGGCAGAGCGCCTCCTGCTGGTCGTCTGGGAATTAGCTCTTTTCCAGCATACAGAGCGCCCTCTCCAGGCCGTTGTCTTGTCTGCCGCTGGCCCCATGTGCCTCCCAGATCCCAGTGACCTTTATCTTGGGGGTCAGCTCCAGCAGTACCCCCACGCTCTGGGTCTCCCCTTCCAGGGGAACCCCCCAACGCTACCTTGCCTCAGTGGCTACTGCCAGTCATCATCTAGCCCCCGCTCCCTGGGGCAGACTGCAGTCTGTAATGGCCACTCATCATTGGCAAGGAGTTAGGACCTGCTGCCTTTGCCTATCCTCGTGCTGCCCCTCTGCAGCCCCAGTACCTTTTCATAGGCCTTCATCAAGGCCTGCAGCTGGGGGTTTACCAGGCTGGAGCTCCCCAGCTCCCTTGCCCGATTCCCCAGCACTGCTCCAGTTCAGGTACCTTCCTGACAGGAAGAAACTGAGAAGCTGGGAATCAGTGACTACAGGATACTAGAATTTGACAGAGTAAAGACTGAGTTCCTGGAATAGAGCAGTGCAAAGATTTTCGATTTCAGAAAAGTACAAACCAAGAGCTCAAGCCTGTGAGTAGAACTTCTAAGGAAGCTAAGGGAGATTTTCATGCAGAAAGATTGCAGGATCAGGTTGCTACAGGAATAGGTGCAACAGGAAAAGGTATTAAAATCTATCAATATTACCATCGTAAAGGCTAGGAATTCCCCATATTCAATATAATTTAGGCCAGCAGACTTACAATGAAAAAAGATGAATGCAAGGAACAAGCAAAAAAGGGATCAATCAATGATCTAAGGTTTAAAATATAGTATACTAGAGATGGAAAAGCACAAACATGAATACACACAGCCAGTAAGTCCGATAATTAGGTGGGGCAGGGAGGTAAGAGCAACAAAAAAAGCAGAAGTAAATGCTAACCAAGGAGTTCAAGGAAATAAGAAGGGCTTTTACAAATATATTCAGGGGGAAAGATGTACTATGGAGAAAGGAGGTACATTAATAAATAAGGAATGCTAGGTAATAAAATGATGACTCAAAAACAGCCAAGATACCAAACTCTTTTTATACATTTCAAAAGAAAAGAAAAGAAAAGAAAAGAAAGAAAGAAAGAAAGAAAGAAAGAAAGAAAGAAAGAAAGAAAGAAAGAAAGAAAGAAAGAAAGAAAGAAAGAAAGAACGTTTTAAAAAACAAACAGTTAGAGCTGGGGCAAAGCTCTCTGCAACAACACTCAGGCAACGCTGCAGACTATTCGAGGAGGCCATGAGTGCAAAAGCTGTACAAGAATGTCACGCAGAAGGATCTATGCTGGTTCCAAACAGGCCAGTATGGGAAGAGGGTGGGATTTTTCTTGTTGGGAACGTAAAAGTGTCACAATGAACACGTGGAATACAAAACTCTATAATGGCTGCCTGCTCAGTTCTTATAGATCAGCATAGCTCCATTGAAGTCAGTGGAACTGAGGATCTGTTTCTATATACTTGAATGCTTAAAAGGTCCTCTTCTGTTAAAGAAAAACATGTCTGTTCTTTATATTACATTGAAGAAATATTTCCACAATATTTCATCCTTCTAAATAGGGTTTCCTGGATAGGGGAGGAAAATTTAGGAAAATATATTCTAATTAGTGCTTATCGAATGGTCATAACTTGGTAGTACGTATTGATTCATTTAATAGAATATCAGGGTTGGAAAAACACCTCCAAATGTCATCTAGTCCAACCCCCTGCTCAAAGCAGGACCAATCCCCAATTTTTGCCCCAGATCCCTAAATGGCCCCCTCAAGGATTGGACTCACAACCCTGGGTTTAGCAGGCCAATGCTCAAACCACTGAGCTATCCCTCCCCCTCTCTGAACATTTGCCTTTTCCTCTTTTTCATACCTTCTTGGGTACATGTCCTCTCCAGGGTTCATGTTCAATTGCACCTGGAAAGAACTGATATAGTCTATTCAATAGTCATTTGATGGAACCTGCTTGGAAGATGCACATTATGGAGCCCTACTAAGCCAATTACATAAAAAGTCTCCTGTAAATGTGGCATAAGGTTTCTATGAAAATAATTCACTACACAAGAGTATTCCAAAATCGAATGTAATAAAGTTGTATAGAAAAATCTATTATACCAGTCTGGAATTCAAAGTATCATAAACTGGGGAAATGTGCAAGCAACGTTAAACAAGACAAGCAAATGTAATCCAGAGCACTTATAACCAAAACAGAGAATAAGGAATAGAAGAATAAAAGTGGGAAAGCAGTCAAATGAGCAGTCAAATGCTTCCACAATTAATAGATCTCCTTTAAAAAAATCAATTCCATGCAAAGTCAGAAAGATGTCAGAAAGGAGCAATTATTCATGGCTAATTACTTTTTAGAGGATGATGACAATGGTTTAGTTTTCTCTGGTATTGATGAAGAAAAACCTCTGGGGAAATCATCTACAAAGGTTACCAAGGATATGAATTATTCTCTGGTATGTATGAAGTACAAGAATACGAAAGAATGAGTAAAATGACTGGTATAGTGAAGGTCATCAATACAACTCAGCTAATAGCATAAATTTCTGTTTTTAGAAATTCCAACATGCCATCACTATGTCTAACAATTATTTGTCTCCTGGAATTGTCAATTTGTTATGAACTGTTCAGAGTCTCAGCTGAAGGATGACTTAAAATAATTTGCTTCAAGAGAATAGTGAAAGGAGAAATTACAGAAATCAGCTGTAGTTACCCCATTTGTGAATTAGGAAAAAAATCCCTTTAGACAGTCCTGTAGTGGGGTCAGTTCTGTTCATAACTTGTGGGGAATTATATGTGTAATCCCTTGTGTCTCTTTTTCCAATTCAGCATGTGTCCCATAGCTTTAGCCAGTCTATGCTCTCTATTGGCCAGACCTGTGGCTTAATCACTGGAAGCTGATTTAACTGGGAATTGGTCCTGCTTTGAGCAGGGGGTTGGACTAGATGACCTTCTGGGGTCCCTTCCAACCCTGATATTCTATGATTCTATGATTCTATGATTCTAAGCTCCCCCTTCCAGTATTTTATTCCTGATCTTCCCTACACCCACCTTTTGTTGGCTTGCACACAAATTAAACTGCTGCATTGCTTGGAAAATTAGGCTATCTTATAGCTCTTTCAAACACCTTGATCTGAAGAGACTCTCTGCCCTAATTTGCTCTCAATTCCTTATTAGTTGATCATTCCTGTAAGTTCCCTCATGTCCTGTCTACAATACATTATAACATTTGAAAATCTGATCAGATATTAAACCGGGATGCCTATATTGCCGACCCTGATTGTTGTTTCTCCTCCTACATCTCATATGCCTGTAAATCTAATCATTCCCACCTGTGCAACATTGCTTATCTATTCTTCTACTTTGTCTCCATCTCGGCTGAAAACTCCTTTCACGTTCCCATCTCATTCCATCTTAGCTTAGCCAAGTTACATGTCAATATCTATAGCTATCTATGAGATTTACTTACAACTTGATTAGGTAGTAAGGAGGTTAGATATCAACTATCAACTCCTTTATGGCTCCTGGATTTCTTAAGAAGTTAAGCGTCAATTTCTGTATTGTCTATCTTATGAATTTATTTGCACTCTGAATCAATTAATGGAGATGTTACCAAATTGCCCAGTATTTTATTATAAAGAAGAGAGAACTTTTTATTTAATATGAGAATGGATTTAAGAGAATATCACCAAGCTTATTATCAGCTGCTCAGATGTCTGATAGAAGTGAGACGGTAGGTAAAAATACCTTGATTAGACATCTGAGCAAAGCATGTGATACTGTTCCAAATGAAGGAATTCATATTCAAATTATAAGGTCCTAAAATAAACAAAAGGCCCAGCCTGCCATCTTCTTGGTACATTTTGATATTCAGTGCTATTTATCTTACAAGAAGCAATTCATCTATGGACATGACTTGAATATGCCATGTATTCTTTTCTGAGCTGCTTTGCAACCCGGGGGAGCCTCATATGCTGTGCCAAAGGGAATGAAACGAGAAGAATCCAGGAGGAGGAGGCAGGATGGGAGAACAGTCTGGTCCAAGGGCTTGATGCAAAGCACAGCTCCTTCTAAGAGTACGTCCATACTGCAATCACAGGATAGGATTGCAGCTCAAGCCAACATACGCAAGCCATCTTGCATCTACCTAGCTTAGGCCCTGGAGCAATGCAGCTGCAGCAATGCATGCTTCAGCATGGGCTGTACAAACCCACCTGGGACCCTGGAACTGCTTGTGGAGCTGGCCAGTACTGACGCTCATGATGCTGCAACTTCACTGTTCCCATACCTGAGCTCGCTAAATTAAAACTAGATCAGGTATGCTGGCTTGAGCTGCAGTCACACCCACTAAAGGAGGGTCTGAGGCCAAGAGAATGTTGATTGGCTGGCAGGCAGTGTAAGAAGAGCAGAGTGTCCCATTAATGGCCCTGCTGACCCTGGCAGCCAATAAAATTAACAGAAATCAGTAGGGTTAAATCAGCAATAAGCTGGTATAAAAGAAGAGAGAATCAGACTCTTTGTATTAGAAATAAAACTGCTTATTTGACTGAAGCTTATACATTTCCTTTGTTCGAGGTATATTTATGGCCCCCCTGATCTTAAACCTGGTGCAAAGAGCAGCAAAAATTTAACTTAAATGTTTTCTATATAAACTATCAGAGTCCAAGTCTGTAGGTGAAAAGGCTGATATCCAAGTATATCCCCAAAGGGCAAAGGTATAACCTGCCTTTCTGGTAATGGAGACTGAGTCCCTTGCACCCAGTGCGGTCATTTACACCCATACAATGTGAATGTAAAATACTACCAAATGAAAATAGTGCAAGGCAGTGAAGAATCAGGCCCCCAGACTGCTAGGATATAAGTAGTAGGGAACCAAACAGTACAAAATACTAGTACAAAGATTAATAATAAGGTGAAGCAGAAAGCACAGTAGCCATCAGTTTTTAAGCAGTTGCACAATTAAAACAATCAGATTTGTATCAATTCTTCTTTCAGTTCCCCTCATTCTTCCGGACAGCCATTGTTCTTTTGGGATATCATATGGTTTCAAATGATTGATATGTAGCCCCTTACATGATTCATTTGCAAAGTGTGTGTGCGTTTGCATGGACATTTAAGCTTCATTTGGTAAGCCAGAGGTGAAAGTGAAAAGATGCTCATGAAAAGCAGAAAAAAGATTGTAACATATTTAGACCATCTGTTAAAATGGTATCAAAAGTTATAAATTCCTAAGCATAATGTTTGACAGTAAACAGTCATAGAAGCAATAGATTCATTATAAAAATGCTAGAAGTGCATACATCTCATTGACTGTTTATCATTAACTGCATGGGATGCTGATAGGAAATGTCTGGCAATAATTTATATTTCTGATGGCTCGCAAATCTATTATTCACCTTTCTCTAGTTTTATAGCTCCTCTGGACAGAATGGAAATTGAACAGCCAGAGTAGCTTCTGGAGGGGATTTTTTTTCTCTATTATCTCATCCTTCCAGACTGAGCTGGACTTTACCTGTAATCAGACCTTTGCTGCCAAAGTGTTTCTCAGAAAGTGAAGTTTAAATTAAAAAAAAACCCAAAGTGATATTTCATTAAGTCAAAATTAAACCTTAAAGTAATTTTAATCCAATATTTAAACAAAAACTGTGGATCAACTCCCAAAGTCCTTGGTTCAGTTGATACTCAGGAAAAATTCTCATGAAAGTCATTGGAAGTTCTGAAAGAGTAAGGACTTGAAAATTAAGCCCCTGGAAAATAATGGAAAAATATATTCCAAAGCATGGCAAGAAATGAAGGGAATACTGAGAGTTTCAAGAATGCATACAATAAAAAGAAAGAGATAGGAAAATGGTTAGGGCAAGAATCAATGCTGTTTCAGAAGATTCAAGAAAAATGACAGCGATGGTTTGGACATCCAGTGAGGAGTGGACCCAAAAGGATACCATACAAGGCAAGACATACCAGACTGAAAGGAACTAGAAAAAGAGGAAGGCAAAGACTGAATAAAGAATTGGAAAGAAAGAGTGAAGAATACATACAAGAAAAAGGTTTAAAGATGAATGAAGCCGTGACACTTGTACATGATCAATAGTGGTGGACAGACTTCACTCAACCCCACTGTAGCTGTTGAGCAGATGGGCGGGAATCAAAGAAGAAGATATTCAAAATATTAAGTAAAACAAAGAGTTTTAGGACTTAGTTCTTCCATTAAGTCACAGCCTCAAGTAATTTGTTCCTGGAATCGGCTCCATGTAACCAAAACCCTGTGCCCACAAAGGGTTGATTCCAAGATCAGGGTTCAAGTTTGCATACAGATCTGGTGAACAGAATAAAAATCTATAGCTTGAAATTAATGTATTTCAACACAGAATACAAACCATTTGTTACCAGCATCTGTTGCAGACATTGGGCCAGTTTAATCTATACAGAGAGAAAGAGAGGGAGAGAGACAGAGAGAGTCACCAAAGAGCCCAAATAAGAGAAAATCTTGGAGACATTTCAGTAGTAGGATTCCGTCTCCATTTCTTGATGCCAGGAATAGGAGGACATGAAAGGAGTTCTACACTGAATCTTTCCCTGTTCATGAAGTTAACTTTCCAAACAGGTGTATGGCAGAAGATGATATCTATTGTGACTTGCCTCCTTACTTTAGATCAGCTGCTTTGCTCATAGGGGTGGTGCATGGATGCAAGGGTCTCTCCATACAGTTCTAGTTGCACAATCAGGTCTCAAAGCTTCAAATAATTTGTTTAAAAAAACATAAATTAGAAAAAGAAGACTTAAATGGGCCTGAACTGGAACATGACATTGAACTTTGGAGAAGCTCCAGTCCATCCAGAATTGAATTTTCTGTCTGCAGACCCATTTCTAGGGAAAAAAATATGAGGAGAAGGTTACTTTTTTCCGCTGTGGATATTTGATGTAATCAAAGCTACAAAAAGATCTGATATCATTGTACAACTTTTTGTTATCGAGTCTCTAAGGTCAGGCATCATCTTTGTGCAAATCCATTACTATCATAAAAATAGATTTTCTGTAAGAGACAGCCTGCTACCTTGGAAAATCTTGTATCTTTCTCTAACTGAAATACTAAGAGAGACTGTCATTTGTATTGATAGCTTTCCTGTGATTTGGGGTGGAGGTTGGGCAGTGAATTAAGGCACATTATACAGCTGAAAGTCCCTAAGTAATGAAGAACCAAACGTTGAATTACAGTATAACTATCTAAATCAAAGTTATTTTCTTTACAGTACAAGAAAGGTTTAAGTGAATGTCAGATGTGATAATTACTAGGCAGGAAATTATTATTCAAAAACTGTGTGCTGGTGAATTAAACCACACACTATAGCTAAGTCATCCATAATAGGCTGTGTCTAGGGTGCTGCCATTAAAATCAGAGATCTTGAAGTTACATTATATCTGGAGGTGAGCAATCCAGAGCTGTCACAAGTATTTTGTTATCTTCAATAACTTGCGGGCACTTGAAAAATAATCCTATTATTTGCATTTCCAACAAGCTCAATTATAACATCGTTGCTGTTGTCTACGCAATGTCCTGTGGACAGGTGCACCCTATCAGGCAAGGCCCCTGTCCCTGAAGCTCATGGTCAAAATGCTATGGCCAAAGAGAGTTTTTACATTTACTCCAAGAGGTTTTGGATCCAATCCAAATGGTGCATGAAATATGAAACATATAGAGCCCTCAGAGGGCAAGGCAAAAAAGGCTAATTTCAAGGAGAGATTTGTAGGAGGAGACTGGCCACATGGGAAAAGAGGCATCACTTTAGTCTAGAGAATTGTGTGAGAAAAAGCATGGAGTCAAGAGAGAAGATGAGGAGAAGCTTGAATCTGATACAGAAAAAGAAAGGCAGCCAGTAGAAAGATTAGAGCAGGGGAACAATACGGTTGCAGTGGTGAGATAGGAAAATTATTTAATTGTGGCATTTGGAATAGATTGAACTAAACGTAGGAAGACTGGAAAGACACTGGTTAAAATTTTGCACTATTGAAGGTGAGAGATAACTTAGGGATGTACCAGGGTTTAACAGTTGTGCTTGAGGGGAAGGGTCAAATTTTAGAGCCACAGAAGAAGTGACAGGAATTGACAAAGGCCTTAACATGGGGATGACTGGCAGAAAAACTCAAAAATGACACACAAGCTGTGAGTAGAACTATTCAGGAGCTTTTCAACCAACAAAAAATATTTTTGTTGCAAAATTCCAGGTAACCAAAACTATTTCTCAGGTCCAGGATGGAATTTCTGAGAGGAAAAGTGATCCAGAATAGCAAATAGCCTGTTGGTTAGGGCACTAGGCTGGGATGTGAAAGACCCTAGTTCACATGCCTGCTCTGAATCAGGCAAGTTATAGAGTCTCTCTCTCTCTCTCTGGTCCAAGGAGTATTTAATTATATATACAAAATGGAACAGTCTAGCTGGAAAGATTGAGAGAAAGACTGACTCTATAGCCCAGTGATTCAAACCAAAGACTTGAAACAGGAACAACCCACCCCAGTTGAGTGCCCTGGCTATTGGCTATTTTTGTGCAAAAACTATCAACGGGCCTTGTTTTATTCGGATACAGAACTAAAATGATTTTCATGACTTCTACGTTTGTTATGAATTGGAATCCCCATTTTTCAGCCAGCCTTAGTTGGGCGCCTAGATATTGAAGGGAATTGTGTTGTTATTAATGACAGTGATGTCGGGAGAAAGACAAGAGGGCCTGGGACACGAGGCAGATTTGGTTCTCATTTCTGGGGGCCTTAATGGAGTTTGCTTTTGGTTAAACAGGAACTTTCTGAGGACCTGGAGGCGTTTTTAATAAAGCATGTCATACCACATCATAGTTAGAAATGATCACTTGGGTAAATCAGTCTGATCCGGTATATTTTGCAGGGCTAATCACTACATCATTCCTACATCCTATACCTAATCTAATCTGTTTCCAAATATCTGTCATATAACAATGCAGTGCCATTGGGCATTCAGTTTCTCCACAAACTGCAGCTTTCCTTGTCTAACCTGCAGGGAAACAGCAGACTGGCCAGACAATCAAAATACAGGTTTTTGAAAAGGTCAAAGGTTTCCAGCAAAATACTATATTTCATGTAGTATATAAAGCATGAAAATGTTGATATTTCATTATTCATAATCTGACAGAACTTTTTTTTATACTTGTGGCAAAGACTGTGTCAAAAATGGAAACAGGCAACAACCTAACATTGTCTGATTATTGTTTTTGCTTTTTAATTTTTTGTCTTCTTTGGAAGCCTTTAACCATCCTGAATCTTTAGTTAACTGACATGTTATGTTTTATATCCCAAAGCAGGCTATCATTCGTAAGGTATGTGAAGAACAAATGCCACTTGCCTATGTAGGTCCCATTCAAACTCAAACGAGTAAAGCTGCTCAGCTTGTTTATTTCCACACACTTTTTTGCCACAGCAGCAATGCACCACAGAAGGCTTTGAGCCTGTTAACCAGAGCAGCTCTTAGAGCCTTCTTCGTTCTAGCAATTCCATTGTAGGCAAATAGGCAGCAGAAATTAAATAAGTGCAGGAGCTGAAAGAACACAAGTAGCAGATCTGGATTCAGAGAAAACTAGATACACAATTGTGTTTTGAGGAAGAGGTGACCTTATCTCTGAAAAGATGTGAGGGGTCATTTTTTAGGCCTCACAATATACTACAGTAGTTTATTAATTAGGGGTGTACCAAATATCAAATATCATTTGACGGTATTCAGCCAAATACCTTCTAATGATATCTGGCTAAAGCCAAAAGAGCAGACAGCAATAAATAATCGTCATATGTACTATGTTTGATTGCTCATTTAATCAGATTATTAGTCATAATAAAAGCCAAGAGCAACAATTAATGAACCTCATTACCTTGCAAAAGAGAACACATCATTTAGATATTCCTATTCCCATTACCAACACACATTATGAAATTAAGATTGCAGATCTGCTTTGGATTAAACACAAGTACCAAAATTTCAGTCTACCTCTAATCACACCTAAAGGTTTTTATTCTCATATTTTATAAAGATAGTTTGACAATTAAATCTATTTTGAAAAGAATTACCTTGTCTGTTATCAAATAACTTGCTGCTGTTTCTAAACTGAGCTGCAAGGCCTCCCAGGATAGGCAGAGGTAGGCCTTATTGAAGAGCTTATTAGGGTTGTATGGAGTTTGGTGTGGGAGCATTGTGTGTGCACAGCAAAGAACAGGTTGCATGTTTCTGGTGGGGTGATTCTTTCTGGTGGCTTGGATGGACTTCAGATAATCATCTGAGCTTTCTCATCCATATCAGTATGGAACCCAAACTCTGACTCATTTGAGGTTCATCCATCCCTTTGGCACGTGGTTTGAAAATGCCTTACTTCCACTCTGTACACAGTAGGCGGCATGTGAATTTGCATGTACAATTCTCATTGTACAATGTATGCAAATGGAATTTAATTTTTTTTTAAGTCTAGCCCATGGGTCAGTAGGGTTTCAGATTCATTTGTACATTTTTCTGGCTGGTTTTTTTAATTGTATAACTGTTAGTATGTGTGGCAACTGACATTCCAGGCACTGTTGTTCTTTTCTAGTCTATTCCACTGTTACAACCAATGTCAGAGGGGATCATATGTGCCTCTCACTGCATTAGTTATCAAATGAATATGAAATCAAAATGTTGGTACACAGAATATGTTAAACACTACAATATGCTGTGCCATCTTCACCTCTTCAATACTCTGCAATAGGCCAAAGTCCAATTTCCTACTGGTTTCACATTATTAGTTTTTCCTTGCTCTAGTCTTTTCTCCTTTTTATCTTTCTTATCTTTTCCTAATTAGTATTATTTTCTCGCTGTGTGTTCATCCAAGAACAACTATTTACATAATTCTCTGTCATGCATTATATTTTATAGGCAGCGTCAATTGTATGCAGAAGGTTTCAGTATTTAGGCTCTTGCTTCCAAAAAAGCTAGCAGCAGGTTGAATCTACAATTTATTTCTAACCCTGTCCGAATACTACCTTTATAATGAAGCCATTGTTCTAACTTCCCTATATTTATCTACCTCTTTTCTGACATCTGGCATCTACTAGTGGCATGAATTCACATTTCGGTTACCTCTCTGAGCAGGTTATCACCAATTACTTGGCGGGTGGCCCTTAGATATCAAGGTTACAGAAACTGAAGTAATATCTAAAATAGACAGATTACATTTCTATTGTACTGTCCACACACCAAGACTGGACTTTTCAGAGCAGCCTGAGGGAGTTAGCCTTTCAGTGGTATTGGGCAGCCTGGCTCCTTTGAAAATCCCAACCTAAATTATTTAGCAGGGAGATCAGTAAAATGGATTCCTCAGTCATCTTTGTTCAGTTGTTCTTACTTGTCTGATCTCATTCACTTCACACCTCTCTATATAACATGCTGATTATCCACTTGCTCACACCAGGTTTAGTCCATTTAAATCAATGGATTAACACTTCATTTCCAGCAAAGTAAATGGGAGGTGAACCCTCTATTTATTGGCTTTTCTATGCCACAAGCCTTTTTCCTCTCTGTCCCCAGCAGCATTTCTCATCACACTAATCAATATTAAATCACCATGCTCAATTTTACATCCTAAATGGTGCTACCTACTGCTTCCTGGAGCTAGACTTTCCTTGCTTATTATGTGGCCTTTCCTTGTTTCACTGCCACTAAGCTTCTTCTTGCACTGTGTTGTCATGGAGAAATGTATCCCTTCTTGGCTTGACCTCACCAGAATGCTGACAGGTCTAATATTATGCCATATTGTATTAGTGCTCAGACACAGATTTATTACTGCTGATTATTTTCCTTCTGCTAGGCAAGCCCATCCTTCTCTGTATTCTAGCTGTTACAAACCTCACATAAGTAAGATTCCCATTGCTGTCAATAAGAGTTTTGCCTGTGAGATCAAGGGGTACATGTTGTTTAAAAGTGTTAACACCTACAAAAAGACACTGGCATGAAGGAATACACCAATTAGAATGAAATGTAAACCATCTGTAGGAAGGAGCAAAAGAACTCTTTGATCATTCAATACTTTGCTATGGACCCTATGGGCCAGAACCTCAGCTCATGTAAATCAGCATAGATCCATTAACTTCTATGGAGTTATATTCCTTTACACCAGCTGAGAATCTGGCATCGCATTTTTCTTAACCCACGCATCAGGCACATTTTCAGTTTTAGATGGTTTTAAAAGCAATGCTGCTTGCATGAGGTAAAGGCAGCCCTTTCATCTTCTTACTACAGATAAAGGCAAACAAATCAGAAACGGAAAAAAACTGCATATAAATGGCCACAGAAAACATGGAGCGAAAAATCTGAAGGGAATTAATTGTACTAGTCAGGACTCCAAATAATTCATTAAACAACCACCACTTGTGCTGTCAATGAATCTCTCACTGGAAATGGATAATGGTCTAAATGTATCTGCTTTTGTGGTGTATTCTTCTGCTATCACAATTGCTAATACTTGCTATGCACAGAAAGCACTGTCTGGCTCTCACAGCTGTCCTACCAATAACACCAGAAACTCAAGGAAGTAGACAAAAACAAAAAAACAAAACAAAACAAAACCAGAGCTACAGAAGGTTAGAGTCTAAAACATAATGCTTCTGTCAGCTGGACAAAAATGGCCCTAGATCCACATGACTGCTAGGAAGAAGAACTTTAATAATCAGGTTGACACTTGCTATTTAGGTTTACAGCAGAAAGTCTGTTATGTTAGTTGTTAGCATTCTGAATAATACTTAAAAACTGTAATCTGTTTATCATTTATCTTTTAATATAGCATTATTATTTCCGGAAAGCGTGCAACAAGACCGAAATGGCCTTATTCCAACATTAAAAAAATCAATTCTTTTGTACAAATTTGATATAGGCAGGCTGTGTACCATTTTTAAAAGCTCACTGAGCTGTGAAGACTGGCATTTGCACCATAAAATTCAGACTTTATTTGATGAAGTTATTGAACATTGCATTTACCTCATCTAAAGTTTAAAGCAATCATACATATTTTGACTGTTCTCTCAGGAAGGAAGCTTTGAATATGAGGCAAATCAGATTGCTACTTCTGGGGATTTCAAAGGGATTTGGATAGGACATAGAAGGTCTAGACTGTGTTTAATGAAAAATATGTGTTCATTTTGATTGCGATACTAACGGTTCACTGCAATGTAAAAAAGGTGGATGCAATTGGAAAAAAAAGCAAAAGCACAAAGATAAAATAAACATAATGTAATAACAACATGAAAGAATTTTGTTCACAGAGTTACTGATTAAAAGTGTATTTTCATGTCAACTTTAGGACACATTATATACAAAGCTTTTCTATAATAGAGTCTGTATTAATTTGTCAAAGTCTTATGTTGTAAAACTCGGTTACATTAATTGCAAAGATTTCTACTATGCTATTTCATAGTACTCCTGAAAGATAAACAGGTAGAATCAAACCATTCTAGCATCTCAAAATGTGACAAGCCATTTCTTTTAGTCTAAGTATTGGCCATCATCATTCTGTGGTGACTAAAGCCATGTCTACATTAGCATTCATGTCGGCAACATTTTTGTCGCTCAGGGATGTGAAAAATTACCCCTGTGAGTGATAAAAGTTTTTCCAGCATAAGCACTGGTGTGCACAGCACTATGTCAGTGGGAGATTTTCTCCTGCTGACACAGCTACCACCGCTCGTTGAGCTGGTTTTATGTCGACAGGAGAACTCTCTCTCATCAGCGTAACGCGGCTACATGAGCGCTTTTACAGTGGCATAGCTAAATCACTACGGTTGTGCTGCTATAGGCTTGTAAGCGTAGTCATGGCCTAAGACTGTGACATTTTTTTACTCTTGTTCCTGTGATTGCCAATGTCAATAACTTGGGCCCCCATTCAGGACAGCACTTAAGCAAGTATTTATCTTGAAACACATGCTTAAGTCCCACTCACTTCAGATGAAGTCTCATTGAAGTCCATTAGAATCATAGAATCATAGAATATCAGGGTTGGAAGGGACCCCAGAAGGTCATCTAGTCCAACCTCCTGCTCGAAGCAGGACCAATTCCCAGTTAAATCATCCCAGCCAGGGCTTTGTCAAGCCTGACCTTAAAAACCTCTAAGGAAGGAGATTCTACCACCTCCCTAGGTAACGCATTCCAGTGTTTCACCACCCTCATAGTGAAAAAGTTTTTCCTAATATCCAATCTAAACCTCCCCCACTGCAACTTGAGACCATTACTCCTCGTTCTGTCATCTGCTACCATTGAGAACAGTCTAGAGCCATCCTCTTTGGAACCCCCTTTCAGGTAGTTGAAAGCAGCTATCAAATCCCCCCTCATTCTTCTCTTCTGCAGGCTAAACAATCCCAGCTCCCTCAGCCTCTCCTCATAACTCATGTGTTCCAGTCCCCTAATCATTTTTGTTGCCCTTCGCTGGACTCTCTCCAATTTATCCACATCCTTCTTGAAGTGTGGGGCCCAAAACTGGACACAGTACTCCAGATGAGGCCTCACCAATGTCGAATAGAGGGGAACGATCACGTCCCTCGATCTGCTCGCTATGCCCCTACTTATACATCCCAAAATGCCATTGGCCTTCTTGGCAACAAGGGCACACTGCTGACTCATATCCAGCTTCTCGTCCACTGTCACCCCTAGGTCCTTTTCCGCAGAACTGCTGCCTAGCCATTCGGTCCCTAGTCTGTAGCTGTGCATTGGATTCTTCCGTCCTAAGTGCAGGACCCTGCACTTATCCTTATTGAACCTCATCAGATTTCTTTTGGCCCAATCCTCCAATTTGTCTAGGTCCTTCTGTATCCTATCCCTACCCTCCAGCGTATCTACCACTCCTCCCAGTTTACTATCATCCGCAAATTTGCTGAGAGTGCAATGCACACCATCCTCCAGATCATTTATGAAGATATTGAACAAAACCGGCCCCAGGACCGACCCCTGGGGCACTCCACTTGACACCGGCTGCCAACTAGACATGGAGCCATTGATCATTACCCGTTGAGCCCGACAATCTAGCCAGCTTTCTACCCACCTTATAGTGCATTCATCCAGCCCATACTTCCTTAACTTGCTGACAAGAATACTGTGGGAGACCGTGTCAAAAGCTTTGCTAAAGTCAAGAAACAATACATCCACTGCTTTCCCTTCATCCACAGAACCAGTAATCTCATCATAAAAGGCGATTAGATTAGTCAGGCATGACCTTCCCTTGGTGAATCCATGCTGGCTGTTCCTGATCACTTTCCTCTCATGCAAGTGCATCAGGATTGATTCTTTGAGGACCTGCTCCATGATTTTTCCAGGGACTGAGGTGAGGCTGACTGGCCTGTAGTTCCCAGGATCCTTCTTCTTCCCTTTTTTAAAGATTGGCACTACATTAGCCTTTTTCCAGTCATCCGGGACTTCCCCCATTCGCCAAGAGTTTTCAAAGATAATGGCCAATGGCTCTGCAATCACAGCCACCAATTCCTTCAGCACTCTTGGATGCAACTCGTCTGGCCCCATGGACTTGTGCATGTCCAGCTTTTCTAAATAGTCCCTAACCACCTCTATCTCCACAGAGGGCTGGCCATCTCTTCCCCATTTTGTGATGCGCAGCGCAGCAGTCTGGGAGCTGACCTTGTTAGTGAAGACAGAGGCAAAAAAAGCATTGAGTACATTAGCTTTTTCCACATCCTCTGTCACTAGGTTGCCTCCCTCATTCAGTAAGGGGCCCACACTTTCCTTGCCTTTCTTCTTGTTGCCAACATACCTGAAGAAACCCTTCTTGTTACTCTTGACATCTCTTGCTAGCTGCAGCTCCAGGTGCGATTTGGCCCTCCTTATATCATTCCTACATGCCCGAGCAATATTTTTATACGCTTCCCTGGTCATATGTCCAACCTTCCACTTCTTGTAAGCTTCTTTTTTATGTTTAAGATCCACTAGGATTTCACCATTAAGCCAAGCTGGTCGCCTGCCATATTTACTATTCTTTCGACTCATCGGGATGGTTTGTCCCTGTAACCTCAACAGGGATTCCTTGAAATACAGCCAGCTCTCCTGGACTCCTTTCCCCTTCATGTTAGTCCCCCAGGGGATCCTGGCCATCCGTTCCCTGAGGGAGTCGAAGTCTGCTTTCCTGAAGTCCAGGGTCCGTATCCTGCTGCCTACCTTTCTTCCCTGTGTCAGGATCCTGAACTCAACCAACTCATGGTCACTGCCTCCCAGATTCCCATCCACTTTTGCTTCCCCCACTAATTCTACCCGGTTTGTGAGCAGCAGGTCAAGAAAAGCGACCCCCCCAGTTGGCTCCTCTAGCACTTGCACCAGGAAATTGTCCCCTACGCTTTCCAAAAACTTCCTGGATTGTCTATGCACTGCTGTATTGCTCTCCCAGCAGATATCAGGAAAATTAAAGTCACCCATGAGAATCAGGGCATGCGATCTAGTAGCTTCCGTGAGCTGCCGGAAGAAAGCCTCATCTACTTAAACTTAAGCATTGCTTAAAGTTAAGTATATTCATGGACTGGGGCCTTGGAGACCACATGCATGGACACCTGACCAGCAGCCCCCAACATTTGAAAATAAACCTGTGGTGGAGACAGTGGTGAGGGGCAGAGACAGAGACTCTGCAACTGATTGTTTCCCTACAGATCTTGGGGTCTAGAGTTGAGTGATGTGCTTTTTGGACTGGCTATTCAATGATATTGTATGGTTAGGCTGTTTTTCCTTCATTGCTAGTGAAAATATGAAAGGTGAGGAGCCCGATGTTCAAAATTAGCTGCTGAAGTTAAGGTGCCCATGTCAGCTCAAGTCAGCACCTATGTATCCAAAGCAGGTGATTGAGTTACTTGAGTGTGGAAAAAGTAAGGAGTGACTGTGAGTTTTGTTTTGTTGATTGTTCTTATCTGGAAACTTTGGGAAGGACTTTAGCGTGGAGGGTTTTACAATGAGAGGAGCAATCAGTTATCTTGACTCTGTGGATATCAAAAACAGATTGTGGGGCACATAATGCTGCAGGAAGGAGGTGAGGCCAGGACTTGCCTGGTAGGGACATTAAGAACTTTCAGCGAGACTCAGTGGAGAGAGGTCCCTCTTTACTCATAGTGTTGGAATGCCCCACACAGCATGCCAGTTTGTTACAGTTTTCAAAAAGGGGCTTACAGAGATGAGGCTAGCAGTGCAAGAATTTTGTTCCCACTCATTCTGGATTGGGCCTACAATGGCTGTGGTTCAACAAAAGCTATGGGTCACAGCAGTTCAGGCAACTGGACGATGACATTCAAATGCACACAGAACATACATGAGATTCCAGGAAGAGAATCAGAACTCGTTCTCTGGTGATTCCCATTTCAGAATCATGCAGATGGGCCAATCAAGCAGCGGTGTGGATCTGTAGACACGGTATTGTATACTGGGCACACAAGCAGGCTTCTGGATTGTCTGGAGGATCACAACTGGGTCTACGTGTTCAAGCAATCCCAAACTGGCATGGAAGGCAGGACATGCTATGGGACCAGGTGATGCCCCTTGTAAGCTCTTTGGCAGGCTGGAAGCAGATGCCAGATGCAATTATTGTTCACCTCAGTGGCAAAGGAAAGAATCAGTGAACATCTGGGAACCTGGTGGGGGTAGGAGGGAGGCAGCCAAGCATAATTGCTGGCACTTTCTTGTGGCAGATATCCAGTGCAGCTACTCAGTATGGAACGGATATGGTTATCGGATAAAATGGATTGGAATGGATTTGAAGAAAAATATCCCTTAAGAAAGCTGAGGAAGGGGGGTAGGTTGAGACTCCTACATCTCATATAGCAGGGAGCCAGCCCCCCTCCTTTTATATCCCCCTTTTACCTCATAGGGTGATGAGGTCCCAGCAATGGGACCAGATTGCGGATTATGGGAAATGATTAAGGAAATCATCATGACTTGCACTGCACAATCTATTGCCAGGTACTCCCAGATGTTTTACATGAAATAAGATTGCAGCCTAATTAAACCACATCCCTTGGCACCTGCCTTTCTTACTGTGTGGCCGGACAATGGAAAAAGTAAGGAGGGAATGAGAGAGAGAGATTTGTTTTGCTGTTTGTTCTTATTTTTTTGTAGGGAGGCACGCTGCTAATATGGTCATATAACTACCTATATGAAAACTAATTTATCTACCCACTCTGTTATCTATCTATTGTAGGGATTTGGTTGTATTATAGTACAGTGAGTGTAGATACACAGCAATTACATGAGATGCCCTAAATTTGCTTGTTCCAATACAGTTCATGCACCCATCTCCAAGATTTATGCATACAAATACTTATATTCTACAAAGTAAATGTGCAAAAAGTTAGCGGGCATAAGTGTAGCATAAGCGGGCATAAGTGTAGACATCTAGGCCTGGAAACCACTTCTGAACATATGCTGCAGAATTATTTTTTATCCAAACTGCAGTGGTTAATATTGGTGAGTAATCAGGAGGGTCCAGGCCATCCTATCCTTTAAGAATACCAACAGTAGAGTCACATGTTAAACATTTGTTATGCTGCATCTGCTTCCCAAAAGTACCCATCTGATTTTTATCATAGGGGACCAAACTCTGTTCTCACTGAGCTCCCTCTGAGGTCCTTGGAGTAACACAAGTTTAACAGAGAACAGAGCTTGACCAAGTCTCTCTTTCACTCTCAGTTTCTGTTCAGTATGACCCTTTTCACCTAAACAGCACACCCTGAAAACATGATGTATTATAAGATAATGAAACTTAACACTGGTGCAGTAACAAAAAGGTTTATTGCCTCTACCACATTGTAGAAAATTGTGTACAAAAATACACATAATAATAATGTACTGAAACCTCACTAAATTACCACATACTTTTTTGCATTTTCTTTCTCTACACTTCTGATTTGACAAGACAGCTATAATGTTTGCAATGTGCAGTGAAAATGGAAAAGGCTTTAGAGGTGCGTCAGGATGCAAAGGTCCTATCTGATTATGTGTAGATAATGTAAGCTGGATTTTTCCTTTCCTGTTCATCGGAGTAAATCAGGGGTAAATCCTGACACTGACTCACCTCACCTCTCTGCCAATCCATTGAAAACTCTGTTGCAAAAGCCTGCAACCTCAGAATCCCTTCACTCACCCCATATTGTCTTTGACATAAAGGTCAGATACCTCATACTCCTCTTTGTTGTCTGCTGTAAGGACTTGGGGACTAGAACCCAGGTTTGAAAAGCTTGGGGTGGCTGATGTTCCCACAGTGCCATCAGAAGGCCCTACAGAGGTGTGGCCAGGAAGCACTGTGGAGAATAAGCACCATAGGAAGTGCCACCCATGAGACCCAGAGTGGCAGTACCCTGTGGCCCTCTGATTGGCCAAGTTCCCCCACTTAACCCCAGGAGTTGCCCCAGAAAGTTGTCTGGGCAATCACATACAGTTCTTGGTCTGCTACTATGCTGGACTTTGCCTTGTCTCCTGATCTGTGACTCCAGCCTGACTCTGACCCTTGTTTACGGAACTTGGCATTGCAATTCCTCTAACTCTGGCCCAGCGACTCCCGTCTCTGGTGAGCAGACCTCAGCCCAGCTGTTACTGCTAGGCAAGACTGCCTACACCCCAGTCCCTTACAACTTAGCTCCTGACCTCTTAGTCCTTTCCCTCCTGCTGTCTCAGCATGCTTTCTTCATAGTTCAAGTTGTTCATCTGGTTGCCCTCTTTGTGCCATTTTTCCCAATCCTGCCTCTGTGCCTTTTTTGCTGTTGCCCCTATTCTTGGAACTCCCTCCCTGAACCCATCCTCCATGCCGCCAACTTAACCTCCTTCCACTCCCTTCTTAAAACCCACTTATTCAGGAGCCTGAAGAATTGTACTCTTACGTAATAAAAAATAGAACCAAAAAAACCCTCACTCGACATGCTTATTAACTGTCCAATTGATCATGCAACCCTGTTATCTTCATCCTCTTCCTCCCTGCTCACTGATGTGTTGTCCACTCCTGTTGAGCTCATCATAGCTGTTCTGAGCAGGGTTTAGTCAGATGACCAGATACTTTGGCCTGATCTATATTGACTGCTAAATTGTGCTCATCTTCATGTCACCTAACCAATGTTCCCTTTAATTTTTGACAGGCCATGTGCGCAAAAAATTTCTTCTGCGCAAATGGTTATGCTTCTGTGCAACTTTTTGTGCGTGCGGTGTTTCGCCGGGTGCGTGGGGTTTAGGATCTGTGTGCGCGTGCACAGCTTAGAGGGAACAGTGCACCTAACTCAGTTGTTCACAAACAGTCAAATTCTATAGAGTCACCTAACCTTAGGGTCTAGTCCTGTGAGGTGCTGAACATCTCACTCATCACACACTTAGGGCTTGTCTACACTAGAAATTTACAGCTCTGCAACTTTCGCGCTCCTGCAACAGACCCCCAAGTGCAGCCAGTTTCAGCGCTGTAAAGCACCAGTGTAGACAGTGCCCCAGCGCTGGAAGCTACGCCCCTCGTGCGGGTGGTTTTTTTAGAGCCACAACCACAGAAGCCATGTTAAAGCACTGCCATGGCAGTGCTTGAGCGCTGCCAGCGTAGACTAGCCCTTAGTCTGTAAGCCCCTTGGCTTTACACCTTTTGTACAATGCTGCCCACATTTATGGCTAGGAGGACGTGATTGTATGCCCGCTGAAGTAGTCGCAAAATTCCCATTGTCCGCAATGATGCAGCATCAGACTCTATAGAAATAATAACAATAGTGAATTAGGCAAGAGAAGGATGATTATAAAAATAAATAAATGGAGGTGGGCCTAAAGCAAAACCCTGGAACTTTAACTGAATGTGACATCAGGATCTGGATTTTGCCACTCAGACCCATTCACACTTAATGAAGGTTCCCTTTAAACTCTGATGTCTAGCTAATCAGCTGCACAAAGCAAGGAAACACATAAAAGGTTTCTGACCATCAGATGAGAGTTTAGACTAATATCCTACCTTTTAAAGCTTGCCAGAATATGGTAGTGATCCTTTAAAACAAATGTTTGTTTTCTGATTGTTGCCAGTTTGAGAAACAGTGTTCTGTTGTTGTATCCCCTGCCCCCACCCATGAATTCAAAGGACACGGATAATTTAAAACCTTAATTAACAATCTCTGAGATGCAATAGCTCACCCTCTTCACATCCCATCGTTTTTATTGAATGTGCTTAAGTATTCATGAACACACGATGGTAATCTTGTTAACACTATGAAAAGCAATGACTTCCTCATTATGAACTGCTTGAAAATGCTCATGATCCTTTCACCAGAATGAGCTTAGTACAATTAGAAGCCAAGTGTGTCACCAAAAAGCCACAGGTGCACAAGACATGAGGTAATAAAAATGTCACTATGAGAGATGTGATGGCACTCCTGTGTCCACGATAGTGTACATTCAGCCTAAAATGCAATTTTGCCACAAGCTGGCATGAAAAAGATAATGAAGTGAGTTCATCATGATTAAAAGGGGTAAGTGGTAATTTAAAAAAAAAAATTGCTGAGAATTCCTTTAGGGCCTTACCCTACATTTCCCAGTCAGGCAAAACTCCCTCCAATTTCAGTGGGAGTTTTACCTTAGTAAGAACTGCAGGATTGGGATATAGAGGTTAAAAAGATTTGATTGCTTTTGCCCTCCTAAACCTCAAATCTCTGATCTGCAAGTTTCTGGGTACCAAGGAAGACAAAGGGTTGGATTTTCTATGGCTACAGTATCCAGGAGTGGAAGATTATTATATTTGTATTATAAATACATATGCACTGTATATAACAGTAAAAATGTCCACAATTTCTGTACATACAGTGCAAAACAACATTAAATGATGACCTTTTTAAAAACCTCACATACACACACATACATAGATAGATATATACCAGTAAGGGAATGCATTCTGAGAAACATTGAACCCAAACAAAGCTGTAGGTTTGACATTTTGTGATGCAAGTGAAGCTTTGAGATTTGAATTCCATTTAACATGCTGGCCTTTTGAGAGCTGATAGGGACAGAGAGAATTTGATCCACCAGCCAGCTAATCAAACCATCATTAAGTGGGGTAAGTGGCAATGAAGAAAGAAAAGATACAGTGATGACATCACATTCCTCCTGGAAAAGTCATATTTAAGATTAAATATTTTCACTGCCCTAATTCTAAAAGAGATAATTAGTAAAGGATTTCACTTACCTAGCTGAGTTGTCTGTTTAAGAACCTCTGCTGACAAACTGAGTGACAGAGATCTCCAATCTCTTCCCTAAAATGAGTTGTCTGTACAATTTTCTAATGACTCTAACAAACACTTTAGGGAAGTCTGCCACAAACTAAAATTCAAAGAAAAAATTAAAGAGAATAAATGTTTGCATGTGTAACTATCTCAGTTCCTGAAACTGGGTCTTCCAAGTGGGAGTGCAAAGCTTGGTGTTCAGACCCATTTTCAATCTGGATAATTCTACACCCCTAAAGTCCCCTTGTGTTTCACTTGTATATGGTCTGCTTAATTTGCTATCACAGCTCTGAGATCTGCTAGTGCAGACCCCTGTGAGGTCCTGCTGAATTCAAAAGAACTAAACCCAACCACAGAGGCCTGGGTTAGAGGAATACAATGCAGAACCAGGTCCTTAAACAGTTGTGCAGTGTTGCTGTATGCTGTTAAATAGCTGTCACCTTCCACTGCAGAGGTGGCTGCATTTCAGTGAGCACTGAAGTGATTTATTTGCTTTCAGGTCCTTGGGAATGAAAGTTACTATGTTAGTATAAACTGTTAGGCTATCATTCCATTGTATAATTTAACATCTCAAGTCTGAGGTTATAATACATCTACCAACTAAGTCACTGTGACGGTAAATTGAATTTGTATAACAACATTATTTGATGTATTTAAATGTATTTCTCTAAGTTTTTTGAAAGCACTTTTTGTAGACTGACATTGTCACAAATCAGGATGAAAACCTAGGTGAGTTCAAACACTAAAAGAAAATGCATTGTAAACATTTTGCATCACCTTGACATGTGATGCACTAGGCAATGGATTATTTTCATTTCTATCCCCAATGATCTTTGGCCTCCTGCAGGACCCAATTCTGTAAGGTGTTGAGTGGTCCTGAGTGCCCTCAACTCCCATTCATGTTGAGGGTACACAGAGCCTCCCACAAGGTGCTCAACATCAGGATGGGACACTTTTCCAGAAGCTGCATATCTCTCAGAGTTACAGTGAAGTTGCAGAGGATGATTCATCTGCTGTAGCTCTGGAAAAAAAATAGACTGTGACTTTTGTCTCTTCCCCTTTATATCAAGTATCTTTCTCTTTGTACATTAGGCATTGAGGGCAAGATGCATACTTGATGCGATGAAGCCAGTGGGGCTCATGCTCAAGAAGTTTCTAAGGTGAAGAAATCAAATCTATTCACAAAAAAAACTTATCCTCCAGCGTCAAAGTAATGTATTCTTCAAGTGCTGACCATTATGCATTCCATTTATACCACTTCTTTAATCAAAACTGAACTTGGTGAATTGCAAAAAGGAAAGAAAACATTAAATGTGAAAGGCCAACTCGCTCAGCTATATTTTTTGTCAAAATGACAGTTTTAAAATTACAAAGGTAAAATACTTGGCTAAATAGGGTTATAAATGTGTAATTTATCATTGCAGAACATTTTTATGCATTTTAAAAGTACTCCTTTATTTTAAGAGGTGAGGATACAAAATGGTGGAATCATCCTTCATCTTTTTATTCTGCAATTTATTTTTGACACAGCAAAGATGCAATATGCTGAGGAAAAATCTTGGAATTATATTTGCATCCCTCTGCCTATCAGTTATCGGCATGCCATATGATATATTTCAGAAGTTGGTCCAGTAAAATATATTGGCACTTTGTCTCTCTAATGGTCACTGGGCACCATTAGGGAAGAAGAAAAGGATTGGAACTACAGGTCTAGGTTAATACGTTTCTGGAAGCTCACGTTGCTTAACTGTGGTTTGCCTGAAATACTTATTCTTCATTTTAAGTGTGAATTCATATACTGAGATTGCAACAAAAGAGCAAGATAAATCTCCTATGAGGGAGTGAGGGGAAGTGTTGCATCTTTGCAGGATCACACAGAGAACAAGATCGCTGTATCATGGTAGTCTTCTGTATATGCTAAGTTTGAGAGGATTACAAGAAGAGGGCTTGAGGCAGGACAAGTGATGGTCACAGAGAGAGAAAAGAGAATGTGATCTGAACCCTGTTACATCCTGGGGATAGCCTCTCCAAATTCCAGACTGAGATTTTGGAGTAACCAAGAAGAGATTGGGCCTAAATAATCCATCTCAGGTTACCAATGAACTCAGTGCGTGCTTACTCATAGTTTGGAGTAATTAGTCAATTCACGGTGCAAATACTTATATGGGGCCAGATAGTGTCCCCAGTGAAGTCATTTGTAGCTCTCATTAATGTTAGTAGGGGCAGGACAGAAGCCACAGTGCAGACATGTACAACAAAGCTCCTGTCCCCATTATGAAGTTGCAGTGTTTTGATTTAAGGATCTCCTAGTAACACCTTTTAAGAGTTTTGTGGGCTGTTAAGAAAAGAAAAAAAAAACAATCCATGTAACAGAAGACTGTGGGATTTTTTCAACCCCCTGATCACAGCAATACGGGTAAGGTTGTGTCAGTATCCAGTGTCAACCCCCTTGTTGGAGTGTAACCTAGTGAGGAGAGCACTGAACTGTGACTCAGGAGACCTGGGTTATATTCCCAGCTCTGCCACTGCCCTGCTGGATGATCTCGGGTAAATTTCATCAGTGCTCTGTGCCTCAGTTTCCCCATCTGTACAATGAAGATAATGATGACATCCTCCTTTGTGATCTACTGATGGAAAACACTATATAAGAGCTAGGCATGATTGGTCTCTAACTATACGTAAAAAATCTCCTTATGGTGGACAGTTCTCTCTCCAGGGAATGGGAGTTTTTGATATAAATGGATTGACATCAGATGTTTTATTATTAACAGAAAACAAGAATGAATTTTCTAATGCTTATTCGCTCTGGTAAAAAAGCAAAACAAGCAGCAAAGAGTGAGTTGTATAAACCTGTAATTTGGCAGCCAATTAGTCTTTGATTTAGACAGTTGCTTTTTGATGTTTAAAAAAATGATTTCTTACAGCTGAAAAATTTAGAGAGAATCCCAGGTTTGTCAAAGAATTAAACTGAGCCCAAATTCCGTTCCTGTTAGCGTCTTTGATTGGGGCCATTGTAACAATATAGGGGACCTAAAGAGGTAGGTTTGTTCTACTTGTGATGGAAGTTTGTGGAGGGAGGCAGAAGGACCCCCTTCATCATTGTCCTACAGTCCCTTTGCACAAGCGAGGCTGCTACAAAGAGGACACGCAGCATATGTGACTACCCTCCACCTGCTCTAGGACATCTTTTCAGAAGCCCAAAAGTGCAGAGTAGAGTGTTCTGGGGCAAGCTGGGGACAGGCCAGAGGAACAGATTAGGGCCAGGAGGGAGCATGATCAGGATGAACCTACCTCCAGTGATTCTGTGCACTTGCAATGGTCCATATGAGCTACTGAAGCAGGAGTCCAACTTGGGCTGCACTGGGGTGGGGGAGTCAAGATGGCTCGACAGCCCTTGCATAGGGGAGATACAAGTTGCCTTCCCTTTGCTCTGTACCGGTTGAGGGATGAATCTGCCCCTTGAACGTGGACTTGCTGCACTCAGCTCTCTGGGCTGCCTCTGTATCATCTGCTAAAAATGAACTTCAGCTTGTTTCAGAAGTCCAGTTGTTACTGTTTGCATCATTTCAAACATTGATTGATGCAAGAGCCACAAAAGCTACCATGATGATGCCAAATTGCTCAGTGTATAATACAAAAGACTGGAAATAACATGCACATTTCCTCTAGTGAATCCAGGTGTTCTAAGGGTGCTAGATGGCTCTGGTCAAAGGGAGTAGTCTGACCCTTACCAAAACACAAGAAAAATATTGTGCAAGTTAAACTATATGCCTTATTTCAGCAAACCTGTCTCAGAATCAAAATGTACCATTAGGGGCAGTTTCCACATGATTATGGCTATCCAGATTCAGAGAAAACAATATCTGGGCTCCATTCTTCTCTCATGTGCGCTGGAGTTACTTTACTGAAGTCAATGGAGTTAGACTGGTATAACACTAGAGTAGGTGAGAGGAGAATCCAGCCCAGCCTGCCCCAAACCTAACTTTGATAAAAGTTTCAGACTCAGTGAATCTTTCAGCCTCAGCTGCTTGTGCAGAGGGAGTCTTCACAACTCCATTCTGAACGTGTGCAGCCAGAGGTAGGACCGAGCAGCCGATCAACAGCTTTCCCTTTTAACCTATGTAGCTCCTTCTCCGGGTCGCTACCCTTTGTTGTCTTTTCTATATCTCTGTATACCCGGTCTCTTCCCCCTGTAAGTGGTGCTCACTGAACAGCTCATGCACATGCAAAACTTGTTCCAGTGAGTCATTGCTCCCCTCGTGGACACGGGTCAGATTAAAACCACAGGGAAGATAAATGCAATGTACGTGTAAAATCGCACACTGATTGGTTCAAATAACTTAAAAGCTTCACTGATGAAGCCATCAGAGTGTAAAATCCACAGACCAAGGGTCTTAAAAACTCCATCAATAAAGCAGGCAGCACTTATAACGTTCATAGGGTGAATAGCTCCAGATATTTTTTCCCTTTTATTTTTCACAAGTCTAGGTCTTACCTCATATGAACCCAACCAAACTAGTCAGTGCCTAGTTGATCCCTCTCCAAGGAGAAGAAAGGGATCAGAAAACTCCAGGATGCCAATCTTGAAGAATTTCCAAATAATCATTCCATTCAGGTGGGCGAGTTTGGGGCACGGGAGAGCACATGTACCATTGTTTTCTACCCTCTGAGAATCCACAGGGAAGGGAAAGAACTTCTGCAGAGTAGATGAAGAGAGATTTGCCTAACCACCCTCAGCCACCACATTCCTTGCTGGCACCATAACTTCTTCATGAGCCATGAGATGTCTTTTGCTGAGTCCCTCACAGGAGCCAAGGAGGGGCTAGTGGGAGTTAATGCTGCTTGAAGCAGGATTAACTCCAAACTGGACTTCTGATTGAAAATCTGCAGGCTCAGCAGGAATGGCCCTGCAGAAGAGCTGGTTCCACCACCACCTCCCACCAAATGCTGGGGAGGCTTGACCATGTGCAGCTCCAGTGGAGGAACAGGGCACAATGCTGCAGAGTTGGCACTACCTGGGGGCAGATCTACTAGATCTGGATTTCCTCTAGTCACAGAAATGCAAGAGTTATCTAGTGCCCTAGTATCAATAGCATGTGCACTGTATCTGTACACACATTAAATTGATCACTTTAATGAACTGATAGGGCTAACTCAAGAACAGGACTGGGCTCTGCTAAAAGACAGTATGTGCAAAGACAGCTGAGCTATCCCACTCTGACTGCCTGTAGCAGTGATGTACAGAACAAAACACAGGCTACGCCTCCAGAATTTGGGACTAGAACATTTACCTGAAAAGTCAAGGAAATGTGTACAATACGGTGTCAGTGAATTGGACTGGGTGGGCTGGGATTTATGGGATTCGCATAGCAGGTATAACTAATGGCATTTATCCCGCACAGGCAAGATGCATGGGCATATTATGCATGGTGCATGTTCCTGCCCTTATCCCCTCTACACACACCTCCTTATGGGAGCCTATAGCGGGTGTCTTGACACAAGACCACATACATATGCTATACTGTTCTACTCTCAGTTACAGCATTGCAGCCGAACTGAAAACACCACTCAAGTCTCTGTTGACTTCGCTGGCTTGCACCGGATATAACTAAGAGCAGAATTTGGCCCCCAAATTGAGTGACACTGTGCAAGTCACTTAGACCCACATCCTCAAAGGGACTTAGGCATTGTCATGCTCAGCACCAAAACACATACCTTTTAGGCATCTAGAAAATCGCTGGAACACACTGCAACTCACAAAGCCTGAGTTAAACACCTAGGCTTCCTCTACAATGAGTGGGGGAGAAATCAGCACCTGAGAATTGGATTCTCAAAAGCCAGCCCACTAAGCAGGAAGCTGCCTAAACCAAGGAGAGAGGTATTCCTAAGTCTGGATGCCTACAGTGAGTCAGTAGTGCGCGTGCCCAGAGGCAGAAATTTAGGCAGCTAGGGAACTTTTACTGCAAAAACTTGGGCACGGAGTGAGTTTAGGTAATTACAGGGGTTAGGCGGCAGAAAAGCAGTTTTGTGGATCACATTGGCACCTAAATATTGGGATTTGGAGCCTAAATCTGCTAGTTAGATGCCTACATAACTCTATGCATCTGGGCCTTAGGTCCAAAGTTTTAATTTCCTAAAGACACCTAGGGTGAAATCCTTACTCCTTTGAAATCAGTGACAAAACTCCCATTGATTTATGTGGAGCTAGAATTACAACCCTAGTCTCCAGTTTTCTGAGGTACTGAGCACCCACAGCTGCAACTGAAATCAATGTAAAGAAGCTGCAAGCTCTGTGCCTCAGTTTCCCCATCTGTAAAATGAAGGTAATAATACCTCACAGGGAGGTTATGAGATGAAGTGTAACATTGTTTGTAAAGTGCTTTGAGACCCTCAGAGTTAATGCACTATAGAAGTGAAAAGTGTTATCGTTATGGAGTTGGTAGACCAAGACACTCTTATTATCTTATTACCTTTTTATTATTCCTGTATATTAAAACTGTTTAGAGTTTCCTTGAAACCTTCAGATTAAATATTGTTCTTAGAAAAAAGTGAGAGTGTGCTAATAAAAGTTCTGTATGACACAAAGCTGGGAGGTATTACCAATACAGCGGAGGACCAGAATAGCATACAAGAAGATCTGGATGACCTTGTAAACTGGAGTAATAGAAATTGGATTAAAATTAAATAGTGCAAAGTCATTCATTTAGGACCTAACAAACTATAAGCTGGGGACTTATTGGTTGGAAGTGACAGAAGAGGAGAAAGACTAGAGTGTATTAGTTGATCACAGGATGACTATGAGCCATCAATGTGATGTGACCATGAAAAAGGCTAATGCAGTCCTAGGATGTATCAAGCGATGTATATCCAGTATAGACAGGGAAGTGTTAGTAACATTATACAAGGAGTTGGTGAGACCTCATCTGGAATACTGTATGCAGTTCTGATCTCCCATGTTTAAGAAAGATGAATTCAAACTGGAACAGGTGCAGAGAACAGCTGCTAGGATGATCCAAGGAATGGAAAACCTACCTTTGAAAGGAGAAGCAAAGAGCTTGGCTTGTTTAGCCTAACCAAAAGAAGGCTGAGGGGAGATATGATTTCTCTGTGTAAATACTTCAGAGGGATAAATACAAAGGAGGGAGAGGATTTATTTAAGTGCCAATATGGACACAAGAACAAATGTCTATAAACTGGCCATCAACAAATTTAGGCTCAAAATTAGGCAAAGGTTTCTGACCATCAGAGGAGTGAAGTTCTGGAACAGCCTTCCAAGGGGAGCAGGGGTGGGGAAGAGGAAAACTAACTGGCTTCAAGACTGAGCTTGATAAGTTGATGGAGGGGGTAGTATGATGGGACTGCCTACAACAGCATGTGGCCCATCTGCGACTGCCAGTAGCAAAAATCCCCAACGGACAGAGATGGGACACTAGATGGGGAGAGCTTAGTTATTACAGAGAATTCTTTCCCAGGTATTTGCCTGGCGGGTCTTGCCCACATGCTCAGAGTCTAAATGATCACCATATTTGAGATCAGGAAGGAATTTTCCCCTGGGTCTGTTTGGCAGAGACCCTGGGGATTTTTGTTTTGTTTTGTTTTTGCCTTCCTCTGCAGTATGGGGCATGAGTCAGTTGCAGGTTTAAACTAGACTTACCCCTGGGGGAATTCTGATTACTGAGCAGGAATAAATAATGAGCCATGCATACTTTTAATTTTTTGCACAGAAAAAAGCTGCTGAAATGTTGCTGCAGTTCCGCCTTTTGCCCACCAGAGGACTCTGTGGCACAAGAACAGCAGTAGCTCCCAGCAGAAAATAACTTCTGCAGTTCTGCCTTTTGACCACCAGCGGGTGCTGTGGCCATAGAACAAATCAGCAGCTCCTGGCCAGCTAGGGAAGAGAAAGAGCCTTTCTTCTTTGCAGTGCCTGTCAGGCCAGGGAACCCGCCTTCTTCGCAGTGCCTGTCAAGGAAACAGTGGCTATGAGAAGAAAGACAGTGTAGGGTGCTGGGGCGGGGGGCTCAGACAGGGGCTTATAAGGGCTGATGGGGGAGGACAGACTAGGGCAGGGGCTGAATGTGAGTGGAGGCACAGGGGAAGGGAGGTGCAGGGCCACATGGTGATGGGGGGGCAGAGAGACTCATGGAGACGGGGAAGGGGGTACAGGGACAAATAGGGACAGTGGGTGGCTGGGCAGTGGCACAGAGACACATGGGGACAGGGGGAGGGGGTACACAGTCACATAGGGACAGGGGGTGGCTGAGTGGGGGCACAGAAATACATGTGGACAGTGGGAGGGGGTACAGAGTCACATAGGGATTGGGGAGGGGATGCAGGGCCACATGAAGATGGAGGAGTGGGTGTATGAGTGGGGGTGGTGGGACACGTGGACTGGGGGTGCAAGGACACATGGGGGTGCAGGAACACATGGGGATGGGGCAGGTGTGCCTAACTGAATAGAAGAGGCTAAGGGTCAGCCAGGGTCTGCATGGGGGAAGCTCCCTAACAATCCCTCCCTGCCCCCCCAAAAAAATCTGTTCTATACTTTTCCCACCCAAACCCAACAACCCTCCAAGTTCACACCCAGGCTCCTTCCCTTCCCAGCAATTTACTTTCCTCTCCCTCAGCTCCTCCATTACCTGTGACTCCCCCAAACCTTTGCACTGCTTCTGAGGGGTGCGGGAAATACAGCTCTGTATTGTAATTTAAATGAATTATTACTCAGAGTTCTGTATTAATATGCCTAGTAAGGAATCTATTTGTCAAAAAAACATTTCCTGAATCTTTTTTGTTGCCTGTATCGTTACAGACATACTTGCTCCCAGGCATTTTAAAATAAATGACAACAAATAACTGAAACTGGTGTGATTATATTTTGTTATATAAATGGTGTTATTTTGAAAAATAAAATTTGCCACATTTTAAAATATTGTGCACAGAATTTTTAATTTTTTGGTGCAGAATTCTCCCCAGAGTAACTAGTGTAAATGGTGAATTCTCTGTAACTTGAGGTTAGACTAGATGATTACAATGGTCCCTTCTGACCTTAAGTACATGAGTCTATGAGTAATTGTATTCCTAACTTGATCAATTATTCTTTTATTCCCTTTTATTGATGGCTTTCATAGGTTCTCACTTTTTAGTACACTTTTGATTATTTAAAATATTTGTGTTCCATATTTTAAAATCATAGCAGTCCCTTTTTATTCAGATCATAATCTTATTTTTTCAATTTTTTAACATATAATGCTCTAGAAGGAGAAAGAACAATAATTTTGCAGGCGGCTACACTGAACCTTAAAGATTTTGTTTTTTCATAGCCCAAATATGCCACCTTCTGGTACCAATTTTTATGGAAGAAATTGTGCAGATTTTCCTTTACAAGATCTAGTTTATAGTCCAGATATGCAGACTCACTGCCATCTAGTGACTATTTCCTAGACTAGCCATGCAGTAGAAAATCGCATTCAAATATTTATCAAAATATCTTTTGCTGCTTCCTGCTTGGTGAGATATTTGTCCATTTTGGAATGGATTCAGCAGACCTAGAATCCTGCAACTCTATGCATATCTGGGCAGCTATGCTCTGATGAGGCATATAAATTTTCATGTTCATTTATTAAAGATATAACCTAAGATAAAAATGAGACTGGTTCCTCATCTCTACTTTTCCCCTTTTCACTTAGTTTAGTCTATTCTGTTCTTTCCTCTTTTGTCTCACCCCGTTCCCTTCTTGTCCAATCTTCTTGAATAGCTACAAAATACTGCCCATTTTAATTGACTGCTTTTTTAAAAAAGACTAAAATCCTTTGCTATATTTTATGCCATATTCATTCATGAAGACAAATCCCTATGAAAGGATCTCTGCATTACTGCGTTACAATAATTAAAATAATATTATATCCATTATATATGACTTTACAGGATTTCATATTTAATCTAGAAGTTGATAAATACAGTTTGCAAATACAAAAATCTTTCCAGTAAAACTAAGTGAACATGCAAAGACTTCCTCTTTGGTATGCGTCACAAGTCAGTATCTAGATTGTTCAGCCATCTAATTGCTGCATCACTGAGGGTAGCAAGGTATTGCAGTCCACCCTTCCATCTTCTAATTGTGCACATCTCTACCACATGTTTGACTGTCTACGTGGATTGGGCCGAGCCAAATTTCTGCATTGTGGCAGCTGCTCTGGCTGTTCCAGTCAACAGTCTGTTGAACCTAGTCCAGGATCTACATCCCACATAGCAAAACAAGTGGATGTAAGTTAGGGCTTCTGAAATTCATCAGCATGCCTATACCTCCATTCCAGAATTGCTGCCACTCTGAGAGGACATAGCTGTCGGCCCTGAGATGCCGATGTTCATCCAAGATTGACCCTGGGCCAGCAGCACTGGACATAACTGCACAAATGGCCACCACAAAAAGATGTCACAAAATCAGTCATCATGGCAAATCAGCAGAAAATGCAGAAGTAGGTGTTTTCTTCTGGAGGCAGGCAGATCTTCTGATAGGAAGTGTGTGTTGCTTATTTTCACCCATTGAAACCACAGTCAGCCTTGTGTGCCGCAGGTTGTTTTCATCCATCACTGCTCTCCATGCAGTTTGAAGGGTAATGGCACCTTGTTGAAGTTTTGAGGGAGCAATAAACACGTACAATTAGATGTTAATGTGTGGGTAAGGCAGCCACTCAACTGAATTCAACGCTGAATCAACAAGATGCATATGCCCACTTCTGCTGCAAACTGCTGTACAATGTTCCAGTGGCGTGAGTACCAGCACCAGGACTGAGGTTTGTAAAACATTTGCCTCTGCTTCCCAGGGAGGTTCCTGCTAGCTTCTGGATCAAGGCAGCACGAGAAGTGGTCTTTTCCTGAAAGTGTTCTACATAGGACCCGTATGTTAGACGGCAGTTTAATTTGACTCCTAAATAAGTGTCAACTGTCTGGAAAGGGAATGGACAATCCTGAGCACAGATTGTAAGGGTTGATTGGCCAGGCAACTGTTCAGATGGAAGATTGTGGCCACCATCTTCGACTCATTTACTGTAAGTCACCACTGATGAAGGTAAGTGGCCAGAGCAGTCATGTCTTAGCTGAGTCATCCTTCAGTATTGCATAGAATTTTACCCACATCAGTGAGACAGATATCATCTGCATATACATACTTAGAAGCCTTATTTGTTGGAAGGTCATAAGTATATATGTTGAACAGAAGAAGAGTTAGAATGGATCCTTGCAGGAGTCCATTATGGAGACGCTGATGCCGGCTGACTTTGTCTACAGCTTGCAGGATGAAGCTTCAATTCATTTTCGTTTCCATGATGAACCGCACCGGGGGTTTCAGAGAATAACCTGCCACAACTTGGTCATCAGCCCCACATGCTAGACAGTATCATATCCAGCTGCCAGATCCACCCAAACAGCACTAATTTTCTTGCCCTTCTTGAAGGTATCTTTGGTACATCGACACTGCAAATAAAAACCCACAGCTGGCCCATGGACTGTGGGACTGTTTCATTGCTGTGTAGACTTTCAGGCTTGGGCTGCAGCCCAAGCTCTGGGACCCTCCCACCTTGCAGGGTCCTAAAGCCCAGTCACCAGCCTGAGCCCGGATGTCTAAACTGCAATGAAACAGCCCCTTAGCCAGAGCCCCATGAGCCCACATCAGCTGGCATGGGCCAGCCATGGGAGTCTAACTCATGTCTTATGTGAGGTGAGGGGACACGTCTACTGCTTTCTCATGGCATCCCCTATGAGTAACATAAAAAAGGAAAATGGATGCAGAAAAAGTGCAGAACACAGGCTCACAATCAATAAGTCTATCAGCCCAAAAGGGCCACCTGACAAAGGAGCCTGTGATGGGACACACATGCTTGGCATGTTTCAGCAGCATCCCCAACAAGCTGGTGGCGGGCAATCCTGCCACCGTCAGGGCCCTGGGTTGAGAACCAATGGAGAGGGAGAGCCCAGGTGCCCCTACCCTGGCTGCTGATGACCCCAGGGCAGCGGCCCACCTCACCAATCTTATTGACTCACAGCCCTGACAGAAAGTGTGACTCTATTGACTCTGAGTGTTAGGCCACCCTGCCCTGACAGAGGGGTGGCTATACTGACTTTGGCTGTTAGGCCACACTACCCTGAGACCCACAGTGGTCGTGTAGACTTAGCCATAGCAACCTTTGCCCCATCTCAAAAGGGGATGGGGCGTGCATGCACCTCCACAGAGCCCCTTTCAGGGCCTTCTCCACCTAGTAACAAGACGTAAAGAACACATAGTCTTGGTTCAGGAGATGCACTTCACCACTGACTTGCAGCTCTCAGCTCTAGGCTACACTGTCGAGGCTTATCACCACCACAAGCAGTATGGCATCTTATGGTCAACAGGGGATGTCCACTGTCACTCTATCAACATCTGGTCCAAATGACATCACAGACTGGCAGGCAATAAAGGTGAATATGTTTATGCTGATTAATGTCCACAAGTATCCATCAGATAACTGGCCATCCCTCTTCTGTCCACCTTTTCATGTCCTTCTATCTGCTGTGGCAACTTCAATTCCCACCATGTCATCTGGGGATACCCTGAGCACAATGCAGGAAAGTCTAATGGAGCAGGCATCAGTTGCTGATCTACAGCTCATCTACAACCCAAAGCAAACGCCAAGTTTTCACAGTAGTAGATGAGCAACTGGCTCTTCACCCCACATTACCTTTTCATCTTCCCGGAAACTGCCACCAGAATTCATAGAGCAGATGTTTTTTCCAAAGTCTCAACATCAGCTGTCTTTGATCACCAGAGGCCTGCAGATATCAATAACAAACAGCTTACAGAAGGCCAGGTGGAATTTTCTGAAAGCTCAGTGGGATGTCTTTCAACCAGAACCAGAGACATCTCTCAGCAAACTGTCTGAGTTGGACTTGACATGTACAGCCAATATAAACAACTCCTACCAAATTTTCTGAAGATCAGTTCAGGCTGCTGCTAAGAAATCTGTCCCTAGAGGCTATTGCTGATAGTATATCCCTGGCTGGTCATCAGAGGCAATTACGCTGTGCCAGGAATTCAAATCTGCTGATAACATAAACGAAGCCATTAATAAGAGCAAGGACCTCCTTCAACTGTGAGATCAAACCAAGCACAACCAGTGGAGAGAGTCTCAAAAGATAGATTTTAGTCATTCAAGCCAGAAAGCCTGGCAAACTGTGAAAAGACTTCCTGGAGATTCCAGCTTCAGCAAAAAAAAGAATTTCCAGTCACTGCAAATTCTATTGCATTCCATCCAGTGGCTAATGGCCATACACAGAACTTGGGTAATTCTTTCAGCCATATGGTCAAAACTGAGATTACAGAGAAATGGCAGGCTTCTAGAGGGGATTCAAACTCAATGGCTCCTTTTTTAGAAAAATACTTAATACGAGCACAAGTCCATGGGGCCGGATGCGCTAAAGGAGTTGGCGGATGTGATTGCAGAGCCATTGGCCATTATCTTTGAAAACTCATGGCGATTGGGGGAGGTCCTGGACGACTGGAAAAAGGCTAATGTAGTGCCCATCTTTTAAAAAGGGAAGAAGGAGGATCGGGGAACTGCAGGCCAGTCAGCCTCACTTCAGTTCCTGAAAAAATCATGGAGCAGGTCCTCAAGGAATCAATTCTGAAGCACTTAGAGGAGAGGAAAGTGATCAGGAACAGCCAGCATGGGTTCACCAAGGGTAAGTCATGCCTGACTAATCTAATTGCCTTCTATGATGAAATAACTGCCTCTGTGGATGAGGGGAAAGCAGTGGACATGTTATTCCTTGACTTTAGCAAAGCTTTTGATACGGTCTCCCACAGTATTCTTGCCAGCAAGTTAAAGAAATATGGGCTGGATGAATGGACTATAAAGTGGATAGAAAGCTGGCTAGATCATCGGGCTCAAAGAGTAGTGATCAATGGCTCCATGTCTAGTTGGCAGCCAGTATCAAATGGAGTGCGCCAAGGGTCAGTCCTAGGGCCGGTTTTGTTCAACATCTTCATTAATGATCTGGAGGATGGTGTGGATTGCACCCTCAGCAAGTTTGCAGATGACTCTGAACTGGGAGGAGAGCTAGATACACTGGAGGGTAGGGATAGGATACAGAGGGACCTAGACAAATTAGAGGATTGGACCAAAAGAAATCTGATGAGGTTCAACAAGGACAAGTGCAGAGGCCTGCACTTAGGACGGAAGAATCCCATGCACCATTACAGAGTAGGGACCAAATGGCTAGGCAGCAGTTTTGCAGAAAAGGACCTAGGGGTTACAGTGGATGAGAAGCTGGATATGAGTCAACAGTGTGCCCTTGTTGCCAAGAAGGCGAATGTCATTTTGGGATGTATAAGTAGGGGCATTGCCAGCAGATCAAGGGACGTGATCGTTCCCCTCTATTCGACATTGGTGAGGCCCCATCTGGAGTACTGTGTCCAGTTTTGGGCCCCACGCTACAAGAAGGATGTGAAAAAATTGGAAAATGTCCAGCAGAGGGCAACAAAAATGATTAGGGGACTGGAACACATGACTTATGAGGAGAGGCTGAGGGAACTGGGATTGTTTAGTCTGCAAAAGAGAAGAATGAGGGTGGACTTGATAGCTGCTTTCAACTACCTGAAAGGGGGTTCCAAAGAGGATGGATCTAGACTGTTCTCAGTGGTAGCAGATGACAGAACGAGGAGTAATGGTCTCAAGTTGCAGTGGGGGAGGTTTAGGCTGGATATTAGGAAAAACTTTTTCACTGGGACGGTGGTGAAGCACTGGAATGTGGTACCTAGGGAGTTGGGGGAATCTCCTTCCTTTGAAGTTTTTAAGGTCAGACTTGACAAAGCCCCGGCTGGGATGATTTAGTTGGGGATTGGTCCTGCTTTGAGCAGAGGGTTGCACTAGATGATCTCCTGAGGTCCCTTCCAACCCTGATATTCTATGATTCTATGATTATGAAAACAAGAAAGACTCCAAGCCTGGATTATATGCATATAGTGTTCCTACTTCACCTACTCCCAAAAGCTGGCTGCTTCGGTTCCTCAACCATGTTTCCAGGACAACTGCATCCCAAAAATCTGGTGCAGGCCAAAGGTCACAGCCATTCCAAAACCAGGAAAAGTGCTGGAAGATCCTAACAGTGACTGACTCATTTCTCTCCTTTGTGTCACATACAAGCTTGTGGGGTGACTGATTCTGATGTACATCAACAAGGTTATCAAACCACAACTGTGCTTTGTTCAGGCTGCCTTCCGATGAGGACACAAGGTGAAGCCAACTCCTTCAGGGTCTGATTCTCATGTACACTATGGTCCCTGTACACGCTGGCAGTGTAAAGGTGTTTTAAAGCGGGTAAAGCCTCTCTACATTGATTGTAGATGAGAATTAGACCCATAGGGGCAGATTTTTAAAGGTATTTAGGCACCTAAAAATGCTGATAGGCACCTAGTGGGATTTTCAAAAGAACCTAAACACCTAACTCACACTGAGACCCAGCTTTGGAAATCCTACTAGACAACTAGCTGCATCTTTAGGCTCCTAAATACCTTTAAAAATCTGCCCTATAGTGTTTTAAGGGCAAACAAATTTATATTGGATCTGATCATACAGGTATTACACAGTTGAAATTTCTTCTGAACTTAATTCCAAGCTTTGGCCCACTGAATTAAATTTTAAGTGACTTCCCTTCACTTGTTAATTTTGAAATATACAAAGAAATGGACTTTATTCTGCAATTTGTGTGTGATTGAAAAGAAATGTTATCAGAACATAAGAAGGTCATGAGGGTTTCATATGAAGGTAGGTACAGGAAAGGTATCTTGGTTTTTTTCAGGAATCATGTAACCCAGTGACCTTCCTGAGAGTTTACAGAGCAAAGCCAATGATACTACAAAAAACTTTATTAGCTCATAGTTAAGATGACTCAATGTAATTCAAAGCAAGACATATCATTAATCCCATCACTAAAAAACACAACCATTAAAAATTGAGGAAATCACATGCTACTGTTACATGAACAATTCTGACACAAGACTTAGCACCTTAATATACAGTGGGGAGAGAGATTGGGGGTCTGTTGCCTCTGCTCCCATGAAGTTTATTAGCATCTGCAGAATCGAACTGTATATTAAAAAAAAATAATTTTCTCACCCCCACCATAGCAAACGAAACCTTCTAAACTTGACCCTTATTGAAACAGATGCTGTGCTGAGTCTGTTGCAGACAGCCTGAAACAATAGCTGTGTGGGAGGTATGGACTCCCCTCGTTCACCTCATTAGTGGTCCTGTCTTAGAATATGACTTAGCTCAGAATGATAGACACATGCTTGAGATTTTTCATGCATTTGTTGACCCTGGTGACAAGAAGTAGAAGAATAGTCTAAAGTATGGTCTCAAAAATGCGCAGCACACCAGCAAAGCTATTCGAAGATCAGTTGATTGAATGTGCCAGTCAAGAAAGAATAGATATGCTTATGAACTGCATCAACAGTTCAAAATTAATGAACGTTTGCACATGAAACAATGGGCAATGCCAAAAAGGAACAAGTGACCATTTACTTAAAGTATTTATGCAATAATGGGTATAAGAGAGGACTTCCTACAGGGCACAGAAATCCATTATATGACTGGACAGGCGTACCAGCAAAACATTGATTGAGCTGTGAAATATGCCTACCTAAGGGTTCATGAGTTGATGTCTTTCTGCATCTTAGGCACTCACTTGCTGTAAGCACCAAGATGCACTGTGTGTCCACTATAACAAATAAATCTAACCTAGTAATGTAGGGCAATTCATAATTATTGGGGTACATCTGCAAAAATAATCCCTTCATCAATAACTCCACCTAGAGAATTACCTGTCTGGAGTATCATGTCTAGAATATCATTTCTGATGGCATTGCAAGTAAATAGCTCTACTCATTTAGTGACATTAAATGGACTGATCAACATGATGCTGTCATTATTTTCCACCAACTTTATCCATATATTTTCAATATTCTGAAAGTCATAAAAGGTTGGACCACAACAGACCACAACAGTCTCCTTCAGAATTTGGAGTTTCTCATCTTACACAACATTCTCAAAGCAACTTTGTGTGAAACAAAAATGGTTGGCCCTGAACTTTCTACAACCTCAGCTAGCCTAACAAAATTATGAAACTAAGCAATTGCAACCAAAGTTAAAATGAGGGTCAATTTGACTGGCTCTTTGCAAAAGTCAGCACTAATTTGGAAGTGTGTTGACCTAAAGTTTTCAGTGGCCCATATTGTCAAGTGACAACACCACCAAAAGAGCCAATATAGTCATATTATAGACTTTTACTGTTCCTTCCATTTATGGATGCTTTGCTCAGTGACAGAGTTGGAACTTGCCTGTAGTTTTATGATAGCAGTGCTTGCATTTTAACAGATATAACTATGGTGATCTGGTGTGAGCCAGGGGCCCCTTGGTGCCAACTGGCAAATGACATACGGTCATACCTTGATCAGATAGGCATCACGGGTGAAATCCTGACCATATTGAAATCAATGTTTCACTTGTGGATCCCTAAAAAAATTTCAAATGAAGGTGCAAACATGACATAATTCCCACTGACTTCAGCAGAACCAGGATTTCACGCAGTACCTCTGGTATCATCAGTGGGAGAAGGTATTGGCAAGCAAATCTGGGTATATCTGTTACCACTCTAGTTGACTTGAAATTTTTTAGGGGACCATAAATGAATAAAAGGTTGAAAACCACTGGTCTAGAGCTATAGGAGGATACTCTTTTTCCAGTCTTCCTTATCTGAAAATCTATTGACATACCAGGTACTAGTTGAATGGACTAGCTTTGAGCTTCCATTTATTCACTGAGAGCCGACCCAAAAAAATTAACAAACTTACAGAAAATACAATTGCCTTATTGCAAGAAAGCCAGGATGTCAGCGTGTGCATAACACATTATATGAGATGGAATTCACTGTCTTCCATTAAGACGCAGCTATCTTATATAGTATTCATTTGCATAATGTTGTTTATTTCCATACTGGTTCCACCCACACACCAAAAACTTAAGATGTCAAAAGTATTTGTTGTCTCACTCATTTTACATCAAACTAATCAAATGCAAATACTATTCCATAAAGAAAAGGAGGACTTGTGGCACCTTAGAGACTAACACATTTATTTGAGCATAAGCTTTCGATACAGGCAGACAACATCTTCCTTTCCAAATGCAAACAGATGGACATCGTACCAAAAGGACTGAAGGTAAAAAATCCATTACAATCTACATACCACACAGACTATGCTTACAGCTTGTGCCACACGCTCTCAAAGCAACTGTGGAACCACCTGATCAACATCCTCTACAGCAAACAAGGAAAGCTTAAGAATGAGCTCTCAAAACTGGATACTCTCATAAAAAAACAACCTTCCACACAAACTTCCTCACGGCTGGACTTTACAAAAACTAGACAAGCCATTTACAACACACACTTTGCTTCTCTACAAAAGAAAAAGGACACTAAACTATCTAAACTACTACATGTCACAAGGGACCACAACAGTGGTTCCCTCAACCCACCCAGCAATATTGTTAACCTACCCAACTATACCCTTAGCCCAGCAGAAGCAGCTGTCCTATCTCAGGGCCTCTCCTTCTGCCCCTCCACCCCCACGAACCCGATACAGTTCTGTGGTGACCTAGAATCCTATTTTCGACGTCTCCGACTCAGGGAATATTTCCAACACACCTCTGAACAACATACTAACCCACAGAGACCTTCCTACCAACACTACAAAAAGAAGGATTCTGGGTGGACTCCTCCTAAAGGTCGAAACAACAGACTGGACTTCTACATAGAGTGCACGACGTGCATGGGCTGAAATTGTGGAAAAGCAGCATCACTTGCCCCATAACCTCAGCCGTGCAAAACACAATGCCATCCACAGCCTCAGAAACAACTCTGACATCATAATCAAAAAGCCTGACAAAGGAGGTGCTATCGTCATCATGAATAGGTCGGAATATGAACAAGAGGCTGCTAGGCAGCTCTCCAACACCACTTTCTACAAGCCATTACCCTCTGATCCCACTGAGGGTTACCAAAAGAAACTACAGCATTTGCTCAAGAAACTCCCTGAAAAAGCACAAGAACAAATCTGCACAGACACACCCCTGGAACCCTGACCTGGGGTATTATATCTGCTACCCAAGTTCCATAAACCTGGAAATCCTGGATGCCCCATCATCTCAGGCATTGGCACCCTGACAGCAGGATTGTCTGGCTATGTAGACTCCCTCCTCAGGCCCTACGCTGCCAGCACTCCCAGCTATCTTTAAGACACCACTGACTTCCTGAGGAAACTACAATCCATCGGTGATCTTCCTGAAAACACCATCCTGGCCACTATGGATGTAGAAGCCCTCTACACCAACATTCCACACAAAGATGGACTACAAGCCGTCAGGAACAGTTTCCCCGATAATGTCACAGCAAACCTGGTGGCTGAACTTTGTGACTTTGTCCTCACACATAACTATTTCACATTTGGGGACAATGTATACCTTCAGATCAGCGGCACTGCTATGGGTACCCGCATGACCCCACAGTATGCCAACATTTTTATGGCTGACTTAGAACAGCGCTTCCTCAGCTCTCGTCCCCAATACCCCTACTCTACTTGTGCTACATTGATGACATCTTCATCATCTGGACCCATGGAAAAGAAGCCCTTGAGGAATTCCACCATGATTTCAACAATTTCCATCCCACCATCAACCTCAGCCTGGACCAGTCCACACAAGAGATCCACTTTCTGGACACTACGGTGCTATTAAGCAATGGTCACATAAACACCACCCTATACCGGAAACCTACTGACCGCTATTCCTACCTACAGGCCTCCAGCTTTCATCCAGACCACACCACACGATCCATTGTCTACAGCCAAGCTCTATGATACAACCACATTTGCTCCAACCCCTCAGGCAGACACAAACACCTACAAGATCTCTATCAAGCATTCTTACAACTACAATACCCACCTGCTGAAGTGAAGAAAACAAATTGACAGAGCCAGAAAAGTACCCAGAAGTTACCTACTACAGGACAGGCCCAACAAAGAAAATAACAGAACGCCACTAGCCATCACCTTCAGCCCCCAACTAAAGCCTCTCCAACACATCATCAAGGATCTACAACCTATCCTGAAGGACAACCCATCACTCTCACAGATCTTGGGAGACAGGCCAGTCCTTGCTTATAGACAGCCCCCCAACCTGAAGCAAATATTCACCAGCAACCGCACACCACACAACAGAACCACTAACCTAGGAACCTATCCCTGCAACAAAGCCCGTTGCCAACTGTGTCCACATATCTATTCAGGGGACACCATCATAGGGCCTAATCACATCAGCCACACTATCAGAGGCTCGTTCACCTGCACATCTACTAATGTGATATATGCCATCATGTGCCAGCAATGCCCCTCTGCCATGTACATTGGTCAAACTGGACAGTCTCTACCTAAAAGAATAAATGGTCACAAATCAGACGTCAAGAATTATAACATTAAAAAAACAGTTGGAGAACACTTCAATCTCTTTGATCACTCGATTACAGACTTAAAAGTTGCAATTCTTCGACAAAAAAACTTCAAAAACAGACTCCAACGAGAGACTGCTGAATTGGAATTAATTTGCAAACTGAATACAATTAACTTAGGCTTGAATAGAGACTGGGAGTGGATGAGTCATTACACAAAGTAAAGCTATTTCCCCTTGTTTATTCTCTCCCCTCCCCTACCCCCCACTGTTCCTCAGACATTCTTGTCAACTGCTGGAAATGGCCAACCTTGATTATCACTACAAAAGGTTTCCCCCACCCCACCCCACCCCACCCCCGCTTTCCTGCTGGTAATAGTTCACCTTAAATGATCACTCTTGTTACAGTGTGTATGGTAACACCCATTGTTTCATGTTCTCTATGTATATAAATCTCCCCACTGTATTTTCCACTGAATGCATCCGATGAAGTGAGCTGTAGCTCACGAAAGCTTATGCTCTAATAAATTTGTTAGTCTCTAAGGTGCCACAAGTACTCCTTTTCTTTTTGCGGATAAAAATTAACACAGCTGCTACTCTGAAAAATATTCCATAAAGGACACTGCAACTTAGATAAAAACATTTCTGAGAAATACTGATCCTAAAACAATAATATACACAGTACTAAACTTTAAAAATTCAGTAGGTCTCAGATTTTACAAGAATCTACAAGTCAGTCCATTTTTAAGTTTCTGACTCCAGCCATTTCTTTGCTAGGGAAGTGTTAGATTCACACAAAAAATCCTGCAGGCCATCTAAGACGCTTCTTATGCAATTAACAGAGTAACTTGTAAATTCTCAGATAATTCATACTGTGCTCAACAAATGTATGCTGTAAATTTGAGGATACACTGTAAAAAAAACATGTACTCCCTCCTTTATGTCCAAATCTCAGCGCAAGCAGAGCCTGTAAAGTGTCTATAATATTTCAGGATGACAGTCTGTGGGTATGGGTATCTCCTACACTGCAAAAGAAGGTGTAGTCTTAATGTGGATTAGCTAACCTGAGGTAAAATAGCAGTGAAGACACAACAAGTCAGTTTTTAACTAAGGTTAGTAGCTTGAGTTAAAATAAAGCATACAGGTGAGCCTGGAGTTGAACTCAAGCTGCTAATCCGAATGAAAAGCCAAGTCACCATGGTTGCTATTTTAATTCAAATGAGCTAGAGCAGATGAGCTAACCTGAGTTAAGAACACATCTTTTTTTGTATAAACACACCCTATGACACATAACACGGAACTCGCAGGGAGAGGGGAAGATACAGTAGCTTTCCGCCATCTTTGTGTCCTACTGATCCTGATCTGTTCATGAGATTGAAGAAGCCCCCAGCATAATTTAGGGAGCTCTAGAAGCCTACCTAAGTTATAGCAACCCCTCTGGGTTACCTTATGGACTATAGCACTGCTTGGAATTTCTTCAGTACCGTTCACAGTGAATCCAGATACCAGGGCTTATGAGGCAGATTTCCATAGTGTCTGTGCTGGGGGATCCTACTCCTGGCAACATATCAGGTGTTTGGGGTCCCTTTACACTGCCCCAGTTCTTTTACCTGGCACACAGGGGTGGGAGCAGCAGTGGGGATCTCACCTGCAGTATTTATGTGAGACCAGATGCTATCCCCACTTACTCAGTTTGAGTAATACTTTACTCCACAAGTAATCCCACTAATTCCAGTGGGACTGCTCGTGGGAGGTAAATTGTTTCTTAATGTTTGAGTGGCAAAAGTGTGCCCTTTATAAGCAAGGAATGTTTGGATCTTGGGTTTGAGTTTCACGCTATTATAGAGACATAACATTTGAATTTGAGCCTTCTGTTCACTCCCATCTCTACATTTTAGAATGAACCCAATTTTTTTATGAACACTGTTACTTTTAGTTACCTTGGAAACTTGTGCAGCATGCCCTTATTTGAAAAGCACTGTAACCTTCTTCTTGGAATCACTCTGCCACATTTTGATCCATACTTCCATTAAAGCCTAGCATAACCCATTCATGAAAACACATCTTTAGCACATAAAAAGTGACTGGTACTCTTAAGTATTTTGAATGAGTTTTCTTTTGTAACTTTTTAGCCAGCAAGGACAATTCTATTGGTTTTGTTCATCTGCAGCTCTTTAATACTAGAAAATTAGATTGTGAAATCTATATACTCTGCCATCTCATCGCCAGCCTAAGCAGGCTACATAGCTCCAGTGATTCTCTTTAATGAGGTGGAAATGTACATAATGGCTTTAAATATGCAGGCTAACATTTTCTTCAGTCTATATTATACAGATCATTATATAGTTGTCTCCGTATGACAGAAGTAATAGTATCTTATTGAGACCATGATCACACACATTGCAATCTTCTACATAGATGGGTATGTTTTGAAAAAAAAGTATAAAATTGATACAATAAGTAGTTATGGATTAACACTGCAGTCATGTAACAAGTTATGGGAAGTGGGCCATTGGCAGCAGGCTTGTAATGATGTAACCCACATTCCAGTTTATCATACAACTGGAGTGCTGTCAAATAATTCAAAAAGTTTTTTGAGCCATCAGATATAACAGGGAAAGTAAAAGAATTGATTCATCATTGCTTCTCACAGTAGTTAGGATAGATAGATAGATAGATAGATAGATTTATTTATCCTTCAACTTGCTGCCTCTTTAGCAGTCTTCTTGCTTGTGTTTTAATGACAGAAACTTCTTTATTTACCAGTTAGAATTTTCTGGAATAATAGTGATCTAGTCATTCAAATAATTTTTGATACCCTCCATCTCTATCCATATATTTCTTTTCTACATGTAGGAAACATCACAAGTTCACAGACGTGTGCACACACACACAAAAACATGTTTTCATCCATGTCATTTCTCCGTTCATTTCAATTTTATTTTAACTTTAGTAGCTTGAGAAACTAGACCTGCAGCAAAGTGTTCAAAAGAGTTTCAAACTCAGTTAAAGTAAGCTCCCAAACTTGAGGCTGTTACTCTTGGTTTTGACTGTTGCTCTCTGGAATGACTGGTCATGCCTGGGACAAGGAAAAGGCAGTGCCCTAATATATGTAGAAGTGGAGAATGGGAAGCAACAATTTGCTGAGATTTTTTTATTGGAAGTTTCTGTAAAGTGGTACAAGGGCCACTGATCAACATAGGATTCTGCAGCTTAGAGGAAGATCATGTATTAGGTCCATCATTCACTGTATTATAACAGATCTGTGGCCACTTAGGAACTTCACAGCTGTCACTATGTTGCATAGTGACCTTAGAACTTTCTGGTGGCATCAAGATGAGAACTCAGAGCCACCTTTTCCAAAACCAGAGACAGCTGGTACTAAAAGAAAGTCTCCAGTAAATAGAAAAGGAGTACCTGTGGCACCTTAGAGACTAACAAATTGATTTGAGCATAAGCTTTCGTGAGCTACAGCTCACTGTAACTGTCAGAAGAGGTGGAAGTTTTGACCAACTCCCTGGTGCTTTGATTGTCTCACTGAGGTGGGAGCAGTTTATTGAGGAAGAAGGAGTTCAGCAGACAGGATTAGGACACTTTTTAAACATGATTTACAGTATTTCTTAGGTGGTGGGAAATTGCTACATATTCTCTTGAACACCAGGGAGCCAATAATCCTAGCAGCTGAGGTCAGTGGTGGTTGCAGGTGTACAATGGATGGGTTCAATGAGCCCTGCAGGCTGCTGTAGGAAGGGTAGCATATTAGCCTAGTTTAACAAACCAAGCCACATTAATCCTTTTACTAAGGAGGGGATCAGTTCTGGGAAGAATGGAGCTGTGATCCCATTCTTGTCAACATTGACACTGCTGCTGGTCTCTGAGTGCTGCAATTTTATTTATGAGCCTTGCGGTATAGAACAATGTTTTTCTACCAGTAGCAGGAACATGTGTTTATGGAGAGCTGGTTAAAAAAAAGTAAAATATATTAGTCATTTCTGGAAATTTGATACTGTTGTTGAAATTTCAACATTTTTTAATTCCATCCAGCTGGTTGATTGATGTTTTCATTTAAAAAAAAGATGGGTGGAGGTCTGTGAAACCAGAATTTTCTAAGAAAAATGACATTAAAAAAACCATTAAAAAGTTTTAAACTAGCAATATGGTTGTGCGTTGGTGCCTGTGTAACACAAATCCTTTCCTCCACATCTGAAGAGGATGATGATACATCTGCTGTTGTCATTTCATAATTTATGGTCCTGATTTTACATAAGAAGACTTGGGGCCTGATGCAAAGTCCATTGATGTCACTGTAAAGAGGAGGAAGTGGGGTTCACCAGCATGGGGAATCAGGTTCAGGGAACTGGGATAATATTATTTTAGAAGGGATGGGGACATCTGCTGGTGGATGAGGATGCAGCCTAGGAAAAGTTGGACTCTTATCTCTCTCATTCAACTAAAAAAGGCCATCACTTTCCCAGCAAAGTTTCCTCCTTCAGACCTTCTCCACCTGCAAGTCCCTCCTGTCCACCCAGGCTTTGAGCAGAAGAACAATCCCAGAGATCTCCATGGTTGCTCCTGTGCCTCCTCACATCTTGAAATAGGTACTACCCCCCTACTGCTTGGGTTCTGCAAAACTTGTAGGGCACCCCCAGCTGTATAAGGAGTCTCAGAGCCAAATAGTCTACTGCTATTTGAAGAGGATGGGGCTCCTGACTCCCATTCTCCTACTCCTTTAGTATAGTTCCCTGATTCCCTAGCCCTGGGACAGGTTGAGGATAGCAGAGCCGAGAGCTTGGCAGCTTGCCTTGGGGCTTGCCAAACCTGTCCCAGCTGGCCAGTTAGATCGGTATGACCTTCCTGAGGGCAGTTTCTCTGAAGCTGTCTAGGAGTCTCTTTGGGAAACTATAGAGCATCTGCCAGCTCTCCCCCAGAGCTGCCCAGCAGCTGACTGGAACTTCCTGCTCTTTAAATCCTTGATTTTCCCAAGACAAGAATTACAGGATGTGACATGCCCTGGCGTACAACCTCGATTCTGGAATTGCTGCGCCCCCTTAGCTCTCTAGCTCAGGGTAGCTCTTATACTGCTCTGCTAGTGACAAGCAGCCCTTTCAGGCTTTGCTCTCACACAGTCATGGGAAGGCACACCCAAAGTTACATGAAGTCTTTCACAGCCACTCATCAACAGTATACAGGAAGACACCCACAACTTCCCCCAACCACAGCCTTGCACCCCAGAAATGTGTGTCTTACACTGTTCAAGACTCCCTTGATCAGAGTAAGGTCACTAATTAGTTCATCATACCATCAAAGGGTCTGAATATGCCCCAGCCTTTGTAATCTGAGTAGATTCACCAAACTTCAGTCAATATATGATATGATAAAATCATGATTGATGTGGAGAAAGTAAATAAGGCAGTGTTATTTACTCCTTCTCATAACACAAGAACTAGGGGGTCACCAAATGAAATTACTAGGCAGCACATTTAAAAACAAAACAAAAGGAAGTATTTCTTCACACAATGCACAACCTGTGGAACTCCTTGCCAGAGGATGTTGTGAAAGCCAAGACTATAACAGGGTTCAAAAAAGAATTAGATAAATTCATGGAGGATAGGTCCATCAATGGCTATTAGCCAGGATGGACAGGATGGTGTCCCTTACCTCTGTTTGCCAGAATGAGCAACAAGGAATGGATCACTTTATGATTACCTGTTCTGTTCATTCCCTCTAGGGCACCAGGCATTGGCCACTGTCGGAAGACAGGATACTGGGCTAGGCGGACCTTTGGTCTGACCCAGTATGGCCGTTCTTATGTTATGTAAAAATGCACTGTCTTAGATAACACATTAAAATAAGTTTATTAAACTACAGAAAGATAGGTTTTAAGTGATTATAAGTGAAATATTCATAGAATTGGTTACAAAAAGATAAAAACAGAAAGCTATTTCTTAAACTTTATCAGGCTATGTCAAATTTGAAGCAATAAGGTTCCTCTTACCCAAAAGTCTACAGCAGTCTGTGCTAATTGGAAAGTTAGGACGACTCCCACCAGTTCAAATGTTTCTCTGTCTTCCAAACACTCTTGTTGCCTTCAGTGTAGGTGGTTGAGGAGAGGTAAAGTGGTGATGTCATTGTCCCTTATTTAAACTCTTCTCCGTGCATTCAGGAATTGCCCCCTCTTCTCCTCCCCCACCCGCTAACCCCGCTGGGGTGCAGACACTCCGTCTGTGGTGCACCTAAAATTTGTACTGTCTCTCAGGTGAATTGCAAATCTTTTGCTCACACCTTTTGTGTACGTGAGGCTTGACATGTAAGGCTTTTGTTCACTATCCTTTGTTGCCTCTGAGGGGCCGGTCTCTGAGCATTCCCCAGACTCACATGTTTCAGCAACAAACATATGGCAAAAATTCATAACTTCATATACAATGATGATGCACACATTTTAGCAGGATAGTGATGCTAAATTAGAACTTTTCCAATGATACCTTACAAGGCATACTTTGCACAAGATTTATCATATTTCTGTAAAAGCAGTTACCATAATAGTGTAGACTGTCACACAGGGCCAGTGGGGTGAGGCCAGCCTTGCCCACAGCAGCTCTTTAACCCCTTTGTCACCAGTGTGGGATTTATACATCCCATCACAGCAGGCTCCTTCACTTCTGTCTTGCCACTGCTGAGGTGACAATGGGCAGACTTTAAGAGGCAGGACAAACAGTCTTACGCTCATGACCTTGGCAAAATTGGAGAAGTTTTTGGATAAGGAAAGAGATTGCCCTTCTGGTGGCTCTCTCTCCTCTCCAAATTACAGTTATAGCAAATAGATTCATGCCTAGGCAGGGACCAGTTTCCCACTGTTGAGAGAATACCCAGGAAGTGGAATATTTTCCCATGTCCAAGAAATTGTACATTACTTGGAGAGGTGGAGATACCCAGTAGATAGAGCGAATAGATATATGAAGTAGAGTAGAGGGTAATATGTCCTGAGATCCCAAGGAAAGCGACGATTTACTGCCATTGGCTTCCAGCAGACTCTTTCATGGAGGCAGAAGTTGAAAAGAAGGCGCAGCCTTTAGAATGAACTAAACTTTCTCATTCTGAGAGTCAGGGATGTACTTTGCCACTGACATGTTACCTCCCTTCAATCTCCATCTTATTCAATCCACTTTCCATTGTGCTGCTATTACACAGTATGGCTTTAACAGCCATATGGTTTGGACATCATTAAAAGTATTATGCCCTGAGGCAGCAATAAGACACTGATCAGTTAATTAAATGATCATAATCCATAAGCAAACAAGGTTCATTCTGCCAGGAGCCTGACAGTTCTGTCTTAAAAAATATGATTGAGAATCATTTATTTGATCTAACTCTACTTCAACATTCAGGATGTGTGGAGCCCCATTGAGTCCCTAGGAAACGTAATCATACTTTGTTTGCGGCATCCATTCAGAAGTTAATGAGTCCCCCACTGTGTATGAGAAGCCTCTATTTAAGTGTCCTCCTTGCTGTAAGACTACCATAGCTAGAAAGCAACTTGTGCAGTTAACTGAAGTCACAGACTCCTGAGAAGTGACAGATTGAAAGGGAGAAAGACTGTACAGTTCCTGGAGAAAAGTTATTTTAATATAATACAATGATGACAGCTCTGTATATTTAAGCATCAGAAGCCTGATTTTTCTCTTCACCATTTGAACTTCTCATGATTTGGGGAAATGCTATTTTACATCCACTCTCACCTGTGCCAACACGAGCTGAAATGTTTGTAAATTTCCCAGTTATTTTTAACAAAAAATCTAAATAACTGTGCACATGAAAAACAGCCCTGGAAGCTTAAACGTGCTTTAAGTGAAGAAACTACGCCTTGTCATTTTCAAAGGGGTTGAGACACATCAGTTATACATTTTCATTCTTGCCTGTACAATAATGAATATTTATTACTTTTTAATTTACTTCTGTGCTACCTCCCAAATATGGGAACATTTTTTGTCTAGATGGTTGCTGCTGTGGCCTAAGGGACATGGGACTCCAGGGAAACTGGACTTTATTTCTGACGAGTCTTGGTGCAATCACCATACTTTGCTGAGGCTCAATTATCCCATGCATAAAATGCTTACCCACCAGTGTAAGTTTGCTATTTTGGAATAGCTACTGCAAACACAAGAAAAACAAAACACCGCCACTGGGATTCCTTTAAAACGGGCAATGAGAGAGAAAACATGCTTTAATTTATTTACTTAAGTGTAGTACATTGATGAAGTTTAAGGAGGTGCTTGTGCTCAGGGCCAGATTAACCTTTTGTGGGCCTGGCACCAAACATATTTGTGGGCCCCCGTGGCGGCAATGGAGCATGGTGCGGGGAGCTCAGTCCCCAGAGTGAGTGGCCAGCCAGGGGCAATGGGGCATGGCATGGCAGGGGCGGCCCTGCTCCACCCAGCCCAGTGTGAGGGCACTATTTACAAACCACAGTTGCCAGTCGCACAGTGGCCCGCCCGGGCCTGTGCTGCCAGCAGGTCCCTTCCCCTTGGGGGCAGGTCCATGTTACGCCACACAGTCCCCCCCACCCACCATACCCTGACTCCCTATGGCCAGAGCCCCCCCGAACCCATCCTGCCCAGTGCCCCTCCAGGCCTCTCCCGCAAATGCCCAACACTCCCTGCCCACAGACCCACCACAACTACCCAGCACCCCCCACAGAACCCCTACTCCCTAGTGCCCCAACACATACATCTTCTCCACCACCTCACAGCCCAGCAGGCCCTCCAGAGACCCATTCCCCCATGCCCTGCCTCCCAGCCGCACTCACCAGCCCTCTGGGAGGCGACTGTGTCTGCCGGGCTGAGCCAGCAGCGCAGCCAGGGCTGGTCCCAGGGCCGGGAATCACTCTGGCCCCTCAGGACTGGTGCAATTAGCCAGGCCCAGGCCTACCCCAGCCGGCTCCCTTAGGACCCACTTGCCTGAATGGGCCCTCCAAGCCCTCTCCCATGGTCTCCTCCCACATCTGGCCAAGACTGGCCAGGCTTCTGCACCAGAACCAGGAGGCTCAGTTCCAGGGAGACAGGGGGGCCCCACAGGTGGTGGGAAGCAGAGACTGCCCAGAGCCGGAGGTGCACTGGGGTCTGGCCAGGGGCAGAGCGGAGCCCTTGGCCAGTGAGCGGGCAGGCCGAGAGGAGCAAGTGGTGGGCAGGGGGAGCCAGCTGTGGTCTCGGAGCACAGTGCAAGTGGAGCAGGCTGGGGCCCCTTTTGGACATGGGCCCAGGTCCATGGAGCCACTGGCGCCATTGTAAACCGGGCACTGCTTGCGCTGAGCCAGAGCTCTTCACCTCACTAAATTTTGTGTTCCATCTCAGCCTCTTGTTAAACCAACTGAGCAGACCAAGAGCTACTTCTGATTTTTAACTACAAGAGGGGAACTCCCTTCAGTAGAAAAACATCTCAGGTGAAAACACCCTAAATACTGTAAAGTTATATCTAGACTAGAGGGGTTTTTTTTACTCAAACTAGTTAGCAATCAATTAACTCAAGCATTTGTGAACGTTAGTCTGGACACTCCACAAAAGTATGCTCCAGAAAACAAGCATCTGTGTGGTTTACCTTAGGGCTCAGCTAGGGAATAAACCATACGTGTTTGTGGAGTGTGCAAGCTAGTATTTACAGACATGTTAGCCAAGTTGTTTGAGATGATACAATCACCTTACCCTCCCTCGAGTCTTTATGTGCTATGCATCAGTTTCCTGCTCTCAGATAGGTCAATTCCTGTGCTTCTTCGGCCTCTGTATCTACTCAGCTGGTTCACTTGCCAGCTTCCTTATGGCCTCTTTGACTTTCATCCAGGTTCAGGAGAGTCTTTCTTTTCACCTGTATCCACTCAGCACTCTCCTTCACTGATCCCCAGACTTCTTCTTCTAAGAAGGACAGCCCCCATGCTGCCATCATGTGATGCTTGATCACCTGTCCCAGCCACTGGGCGAAAGCCCAAATTCATCCCCTAGGAAGCAGATAAATAGGCACAGGTGGGGATGAGCCCAACTCTTTGAAAGAGCTAGCTCACTCAGTGACAACTGGTAATCATTAACCTGAGTTAGAATCTGTAGTCCCAGAAGTGTCCAGAGCCCCATATATCGTTTGGATAGCTCCATGTCCACAATGGCCTTCACCAGTCATCCTGTGGAATTGTCTGGGGAGAAGGTTTTCCAGTCATCAGTATCAAAACCCTGCACTGAAGCTGCTACTAAGGCCTGTGCCCATGTGACGGGGCACTCAACTCACTGCTAGGATGACACCTCCTCTTGGCCATTCTGGGGATTAGCTTCATGGGGTTGCCACCCCGATTGCACACCATCTCTCTAGCTGGGTCTTCAGCCCCTCTCTCACTCCACAAGCAGTCTCTACTGCCTCTTCATGACTCAGCCCTCAAGCCAGGTCACTATATGTGTTTCCCCCTGCTGGGGTATCAAGGGCCCTTCTTGCAAATGGGCTCAGCCTCTTCCCCATTCATAGCCCAGCTGGTGCCACTTCCCCAGTTGCTGGCAAGGGAACCAGGGTCCACCCTGCTCTGGGCTCTGGCTCGGGGACCCTCTAGTCATCAGCAAAGGTCTGTTCCCTCCTGGCCCTTACTGCTTTTTCCTGAGCCCTTGCCTTACCTTCTGGCTCCCCATTACTTAGCCAGCTGGTTCTCCTCTGCTGTGACCTATTGGGTTAATTAGCTCCCTTCTCACTCCACATTAACCCCTTCTGGGAAAATGTGGGGCAAACACCCCATCACAACCCAGGAACATCAGACATTTTTACTGTTTGTGTTGACCAGCCATATCCCAGTGTTACCAAGTCTCACTATCTCATTGTGAGTGGTGCACTTTTGGCCCCTGGTGGCACCAGTCTTACAATAACAGGAGAAGCAGCACCCATCACATGAATTTCAGATCTGCTAAAACCTCTTCTGATTAGTGGCCTTCCCACTTCCCCACCTCCTGAGGAAGAACAGTTAATCTGGGCCATCTGCCCTATTGGGACCAGGAAGTGGGCAGGCAAAGCTCTCCCTCACACACCTTTGGGAGCTAGAGGAGTGTTAGATAGGGAAGTAAGAAGAGAGAAAAGAGAGAGCAGCGCCACTCCCTCCTCTCGCCTCACCTTCTGTGAAACATGGATCAATCTATTCTCTGCTCCCACCCCTTCCCCTTTCCATCCCTGCAACACCAGGCCAGGGAAAGGAAAAAGAGGCACTCGAGCTGCAGTTGCACAGACACTCACATCTTCAGGAATTCTGGTCTGTTTCAAAAGCTGCAGGAAAGGACTTTCTTCCCAAACCAGAAAATAACTGTTGGGGATGTTGAAATGCTTATAATTATCCTTGGGGCCCCAGCCTACCCCTTAAGGCCATGGCTTATGAAGCCGTACACAGGCAGCCTGGACAGTAGTCAGGAGCTGTTCAACTACGGGCTGAGCAAGTGCAGAATGGTGGTAGAATGTGCATTTGGACATTTAAAGGCGCACTGGTGCAGTTTACTGACTCGCTTAGACCTCAGCGAAACCAATATTCCCATTGTTATTACTGCTTGCTGTGCGCTCCACAATATCTGTGAGAGTAAGGGGGAGACTTTTATGGTGGGGTGGGAGGTTGAGGCAAATCTCCTGGCTGCTGGTTACGTGCAGCCAGACACCAGGGTGATTAGAAGAGCACAGCAGGGCATGGTGCGCATCAGAGAAGCTTTGAAAACCAGTTTCATGACTGGACAGGCTACGGTGTGAAAGTTCTGTTTGTTTCTCCTTGATGAAACCCTCCCCCCCCCGCCCTGCCTTGGTTCACTCTACTTCCCTGTAAGCTAACCACCCTCCCCTCGCCCCATCGATCACCGCTTGCAGAGGCAATAAAATCATTGTTGCTTCACATTCATGCATTCTTTATTCATTCATCACACAAATAGGGAGATAACTGCCAAGATAGCCCAGGAGGGGTGGTGGAGGAGGGAAGCACTGGGTGGGGTAGTGGAGGAGGAAAGGACAAGGCCACACAGAACTTTAAAACTTATTGAATGCCAGCCTTCTGTTGCTTGGGCAATCCTCTGGAGTGGGGTGCTTGGGTGCCTAGAGGCCCCCCCACCGCATTCTTGGGCGTCTGGGTGAGGAGGCTATGGAACTTGGGGAGTAGTATGGTTGGTTACACAGGGGTTGTAGCAGCGGTCTGTGCTCCTGCTGCCTTTCCTGCAGCTCAACCATACGTTGGACCATATTAGTTTGATCCTCCATCAGCCTCAGCATTGAATCCTGCCTCCTTTCATCATGCTGCCACCACCTACCATCTTCAGCCCGCCACCTTTCTTCGCGTTCATTTTGTGCTTTCCTGCACTCTGACATTGTCTGCCTCCATGCATTCCTCTGTGCTCTGTCAGTGCAGGAGGACAGCATGAGGTCAGAGAACATTTCATCACGAGTGCGTTTTTTTCGCCTTCTAATCTTCGCTAGCCTCGGGGAAGGAGAAGATCCTGTGATCCTTGAAACACATGCAGCTGGTGGAGAAAAAAAAGGGACAGTGGTATTTAAAAAGACACATTTTATAGAACAATGGGTACGCTCTTTCACGATAAACCTGGCTGTTAACATTACATACATAGCACGTGTGCTTTCGTTACAAGATCGCATTTTGCCTCCCCCCACCGCATGGCTAGCCCCTCACCCCACCATGTGGCTAACAGCAGGGAACATTTTCTGTTCAGCCACAGGCAAACAGCCCAGCAGGAACGGGCACCTCTGAATGTCCCCTTAAGAAAAGCACTCTATTTCAACCAGGTGACCATGAATGACATCACTCTCTTGAGGATAACACAGAGAGATAAAGAACGGATCTTGTTTGAACACCAGCAAACATACGCTGCAATACTTTGTTCTGCAATGATTCCCGACTATGTGCTACTGGCCTGGCGTGGAAAAGTGTCCTACCATGGTGGATAGAATAAGGCTGCCCTCCCCAGAAACCTTTTGCAAAGGCTTTGGGAATATATCCAGGAGAGCCACAAATGCCAGGGCAAATTAATCATTAAACATGCTTGCTTTTAAACCATGTATAATATTTTAAAAGGTACACTCACCAGAGGTCCCTTCTCCACCTGGCGGGTCCGGGAGGCAGCCTTGGGTGGGTTTGGGGGGTACTGGCTCCAGCTCCAGGCTGAGAAACAGTTCCTGGCTGTCGGGAAACCCTCCTGTGAAGAGGGTTGTAAAGATGATGGCTGGCTCTGTTGGTTCCTCATCTTGGCGAGTCAAAAAGGAACATTCCCTTTCTCAAGCCACTAGCATTACCCAACAGTGTTTGATGAGGTACCTTTATGCAAACAACTAGCCTCCCCTAAGGAGATATGAGCAGGTCTTCTCAATCATGGGTCAGCGAACGCACATTATCTCAACAATCCTACAAAAAGTTCCAACTCAAAAACCCAAAATAATTTGGAAAAAAAAGTACGGATCTAGCAAAAAATTGGAACTAAAATCACCTAAAACATAGCACAACCCTAAGTCCTTATCCTAAGATTAAGCAACTGTTATGCTCTATAGCCAGATGCTTCCCTTGTTATATTTTGGTACTAGCAGTTGAAAGCAGTTCAACTTTGAACAAGAGTTTTAAACACAAAGTCTGCATGAAAGGTTAGACTTTAGCTCTGCCAAAGTAAAAATAGTCTTAAAAACCATGGTTTTAGGTTCAGTTGTCTTTCTCACATAATCCTTGTGTAGTCAGGCCCAGCTCCATTGAAGACAGCACCCACTCTTGCAAGTGGTGAGTCTGGCTCAGTGTTATGAGTCAGTCATTCTTCTGTCAGGCTCAAGAGTTCTAAACAAAACCATGATTCATTGCTATGCAAAGGGAGGCAGGACCATTGGCAAACAGCCTGGCTCAAAGAGAGAGACATTATATTTTAAAGAAACAAATATAGGAATCTAATTGCTAAAATCTTCCATATTTGTACAGCAGATACAAAAAATATTAGACAAGATGGATGGGTTCTAGCTATTATATTGTTGCCTCACTGGCCCATGCAGTTAGCCAGTATTCGGGAGTCTCACTGGGTAGTTTCCATTATGAGGAGAGATTGATGATAGCCAGGTAGTTCTCTGATGAAATCCTGTTTGTCTACAAAGGATGTATACAAAATCTTGTTTCCCTGAGCACAGTAGGGACAAATAACAGGAGGCACTTTTCCTTGCTAAAAAGTCCAAGGCTGCCTTTCCAGCCAGTCCTGTGCCCCACAGAGCTCTGCTACCTGAGTCCATGACTGCTTCTCTGGCTTTGTGGTTGCTTTCTGACTCTGGAACCCACTCAGGCAAACATAGCTGCAACCTAGTAGTGCCTCAGCCTCTGCATTTGCAATCAGTCTCCAGGAAAATCCCTCTAATTCTCCCTTTATTAGTTCTTGCTCAGGCCTTCCTATGTGGCCCAATGTCCTGGGCAGTGGCTTCTATTATTTCAGCTGTCTTACTCCATAATGGAGCTTAATTGCTTCTTCCATTTAGCCAGAGTAATGAAGGGTGTCTAGCCTGCCCATCAGCTTGAATTAGGTCTGTAATTGCCTATAGATCAAAGACATTTGCTGGCAGCCATTATCACCTTCCAGCATAACAACATATACATGAAATACACAAATGCATTTGAGGGTTAAGACCATTATCATCGTCAAGATCTTGTAGAAATGTAAACTGTTAAATTATCACACCCATGCCAATCACTTTTCACCTGTTTATTGTTTTGATTTTAGAGTCAGAGATTGTTTAATTCAATGGTAGCCTTCTATCTTTGATTCAGTGGATAAATTTGTTTTCTCCTCGGCTATGTCTACACTTAAACTGCTACAGCGGTACGGTTACAGCACTGCAGCTGTGCCACTGTAGTGCTTCAATGTAGACACTACCTATGCAGACAGGGGATGGGGGATTCTCCTGTTGGAGTAGTAGCTAGGTCAATGGAAGAATTCTTCAGTTGACCTAGTGTTGTCTACGCTGGGGGTTAGGTCGGCATAGCTTCATCTCTCAGGGATATGGGTTTTTCACCCCCCTGCAAGATGTAGCTATAATGATGTAAGTTCCCAGTCTAGACCAGCTCCTAGTCTTTTCCTGGCTTCTTTGTGTACTTATTAACATATGAATAGAATCTTTAGATACCCTTTTTAAACATTCTAGATATAAAGGCAGAAAATAGACATTAAGAATTACAGAACCAACCTATAGTGTGTGTGTATATATAAATCTCTTTCAGATCCTTCAACCAGTGTGCTTATGTGCGTTCTACTGCAGCTCAGTATGTAACCACTTGACCACCTTACCACAGGATCCAAACAAATGATTGAGAGGGCTAATAAATGCACTTTAGGTTTTCACACTGTACCAGAAGAAGGCTATTTAGCACAGTTGTCTCTGTAATTTTGATACATTAGGAAATTCAGTGTTCAATGGCCCTCAGACTCTCACTTTCACCTATGTAGTGTGATGGCTTACTGCCAAGGCTGGGTGGCTGGCTCATGACCTTTTTCTTACATTGTCTATTTTTCTTTATTTAGCTAAATGGTTTTTTAAAAAAATATTCCTACATTTCTAAAATGAAGATTAAAAGGAGAGCAACACAGGTTCTTACAAGGCTAGCTTTGAACTTCTGAGTTGCTTCACTTGGGCATCCATGTGAATCCTTCAAATAAATGTACATATTCTGCCTGGTGCTTTCAACACAATTTGACATGGATTAATTCCAACACTCTAGTGTCTTCCTGGAATTATGAAATGTTATTTTAATGTGTATAGTTAAGCAGATAAGGCTTGTAAGTTTTCAGCTAAAATTGCAACACTCAGAACTTGTTCAATTACTACCTCAATTCATTACCTCCTCAGCTCAGAAATTTTATTAGCCAATCAGTGTATACAATTTCTCATCCCCTTTTTAACTGACCAGCACAATGCAGGTTTATGTTATACATACATATAGAAATATTATAGGTAAACGATAGGCAGTGCTGGGAGCACTCCCTATAATTAAGATTACCTGAAACTTTCCATAATATAGCCCTGTTTACAGTTGCTTATAACTTTGTCAAAATTTAACAATTTGAGTTGAAATGTTCCATGCTAAGTGCCTGCTTCAGGCTGAATTATTCTGGAAAATTTCAGCCAAAATAGTTCAGACATTTCCCACGAGGTTAGAGAAAAATATATTTTATACGTGTATTTTGCCCATGTTAAAAAATTCTGGCAAACTTTTCTTTGAAAACCTCTAACATCCCTGTGCTTCGGAGCAGAGACTTGAAATTTGGCAGAGGGGTGGTCTTTCTGGCAGGGATGTGCCTTTTACATTCCTGTGAAAATCTGCCTGCAGTTGATCAAGTTTGAAACCTTTCAAAAATTAGTGTGCAGATGCTCAATAGAGACTTCTTAGATTTGACCAGCTAAATTCCTCAAAGATTCCATCCACACTGGGCATGCCTCAGCCCAGGGCTGAGTAGGACTTTCCCTTCAATTGCAGCTCTGGACTGATGTAGGCTGGGCCAGAGTCAGGTCTGGACTCCTGAACTAAGAGCAGGGAGCTGGTCTCTCCTGTGCTCTCAGTGACCCTCTTCCACTTCTGGGCCCTGGAAATGTGAAGGAGAAAGCTGCCTTCAAAGGCAGAGGGGACAAGAGCTGGACATGCATTGGGGAGGGGGAGGGAGCAGATTCGGACAAGAGCCTGAGGAAGAGCAGGCAGAAAGTGGAGCTGGTGGATGGTGCGGGGAGAGGGAAACAGACACTGAAGTTGGAAAGGGGGGAGAGTGGGACTGGTTGGGTGAGGCCACTGGGATTGAGAAACAGTAGAGAGGAGGAAAGGAGCAGGAGACAGACCTGATACATTGTTGGCATTCAGGAGCAGAACTGGAACTGGCTAGGAAAAGGGACTTGAATAAAGAGTAAGGGAACACTGAGATTACATGAGGACTCTAAGGAGAGAGATTGGGTCTGGGAGCCAGTGGGTATGTGGTATGTGGGTGGGGGTGACTGGAAACCAGTGTGAGGGAAAGAGACAGATCAGATGGAGCCAGGAGCGGGGGACCTTGGACTGGCTGAGCAAGAAGACTGGAGACAAGAAGCTGGGAATGGGTAAGACAGGGAATGGCTGGGCTAGGAGACTGGGATTGGACTGGGACAAGGAGTCCAGAGGATGAGACTCAGATTTGTTGGGCAAAGACATTGGGACTGGGATAGGAATCATAAGTAGAGAAAATTATTAGAAGCCAGGTGGGGTGGGGAGAGACAGGATTAGGGCATGGACACATTTGAGGGAATGGGTCAGAAGAGGTCAAGCTTGGCAGGGAAACAGACACAAAGGTCCGTGTCCCCTAGAGCAGGCTCCCCTCCAGAGCGTGGAATGCAACCAAGCTCCCTGAATCTCACCCTTCCTCTGCTGCCAGCAAATATTTGTGAAACACACTAACAAAGTGTCCCATCCCTCTCTGGTGCTGATCTGCATAAAGGCTGACAAACTACTACTGCTATGCATTACTCCAGGGGTGGCCAACCTGTGACTCCAGAGCACATGCGGCTCTTCAGAAGTCAATATGCGGCTCCTTGTATAGGCACCTACTCCGGGGCTGGACCTACAGGTGCTAACTCACCAGTGTGTCGGGGGGTGCTCACTGCTCAACCCCGGGCTCTTCCACAGGCCCTGTCCCCACTCCACCCCTTCCCGCCCCCTCCCCTGAGTCTGCAGTGCCCTCGCTCCTCCCCCCCAACCCTCCCAGAGCCTCCTGCATGCCACAAAACAGCTGATCGGGAGGTGCGGGGAGGGAGGGGGAGGCGCTGATTGGTGGGGCTGCCAGTGGGTGGGAGGCGCTGGGAGCCGGGTAGGGGAGATGATGTGGAGGCTGCTGACATATTACTGTGGCTCTTTGTCAATGTACATTGGTAAATACTGGCTGCTTCCAAGGCTCAGGCTGGCCACCCCTGCATTACTCCATTAGACTGTGAGGTGGATCTAAAGGTTCCAATGTCTTTGTTTGTTTTTAAATGAGGAAATTGCACACAAAAATGACATTATAAGAACATTATTAAAGGTACAAAGTCACACACTCAAAAGCTAGGAAATGCCTGAATTAAATCTGCCTATTGTCACATACAGGTTCTTCATACCTGCCTTGTTAGCCTGAGTGCCTTAAAATGATCTGCTGCCGTGAATCACAGCCAGGATACCAACAGTCAGCAGCCAAGCATGCAGTCTCCTGGGAATCCCCTGGTTCAGCATTCTGACCCCAGCAGCCTGCCTACAGCACAACAGCCCCACCCTGGTACCCACTAGCCTTGGTTACTACTTGCAGGGTGACCCCAAACTCTCAGTCCCAAATTTCCCCAAAAACATCTGCCCAGAAGCATCCAGTCCTCTTCTGGAACACTCAGAGAACTAATAAGGTTTATTTGCTCCTTTAAAGAGACAAAAGCACTTTACAGCTTATTAACCTAAGTGGGGTAAATTCACCTTTCCCTTCAACCACAGCACTGAATTGGTTTATTGTAAAAATGAAAACAAATGTAACAAAAGGACAGAGGTTAAGTGATACCAAGAAGAAGGAATAAGCTAGAAAGGGTTACACACAAACAAAAGAAAAAATATGCTTTCTAGTGGCTAATACCTAATTTAACAATCTACAGTCTTTGTTCTAGGTAGTTTCCTTACCAATCATTGCCAGAGACTTTAACTCCCTTGGTTGTTAGCTATCTTTCTTTGCTTGCAAGAGCTCTGGTTCCTTGTGTTTGTCCAGTGATGGATGCCAAGACACCTTCTTCTCTCTCTTCATACCTTCCAAAACTCAGTGTTTTGTCCCCAGACTCAGGATGACCTCATACTATTCTTCCCCTCTTGTGGACTTCCCATCCCCTTGTTGATTCATATGTAAATGGGGCCTGAATTGTTTTGGTCACACTTTGCTTAATTTCACTGGAGATGGGTAGATGGCTGCCTTCCTTCTTGTCTGGGAGAATGCCTGTTTCTCCCTGTGTTTGGTCACAGATTTTAAAGCATAATATCCTGAATTATCCATATTTTCTCATGCAGTGTTAATACATACGTTTCACAATGATATTAATCGCCAGGGTGTCATTAGCTTTCAGAAAAGATCTCACTCTATACACTTTTATAATACAGTAATATTGTATGCAATCAGTTGGTTCAATTATTTGTCATTTGCATTTTGTTCAGATCCCTTGTCTTTAAAGCCCAGATGAAGTTTTTCTCTCCTGCTAGGATGAGGTCATGTTGCCTTCTCCTCCCTCCCTCCCTTGATAGCTTTGTTTATTTTATATGTAAACAGACCTTCATTGTCTCTGCCAGACTAGCAAATACACATTCATTTGTCTAGGGCAGCCTGGGTTTATCTATTTCTTGTCAAACAAATTTTAATGACATAATTCTAGCACATATTCATAACTCTTTGCAAGAATATTAATGATCAGTGAGTTATTAATTTTCCAGTGATGTCTTATGACACCTTTTAGATACAGATTATAATAATAGTGTGTTAGGTACAGGAAGTACATCAGGCCTGACAAGAACTGCTGACACAGAATAGTGAGCCACAAATGGTCCTCTGTGCCACACCTATCTATCCCTAAATAGTCAATAGTCTGATGGTCATGGTACTACCTGCGATGTGGGAAACCCCAATTCATACTCCCTGATTGGAATCAAGTACAGTAAGTGCTCTGATAACCAAGCTAACAACTATTGTCTCTCTCACTCACTGGTGTTCTGTGGAAAACTTCCTAAGGTCACAGTTTCATTCTGACATGGGAAGGGACATTTTTTGAAATCTCAAACAGTTTTGCAGAATGGGAACATCTTTTCCTAATTCAGCTCTAATAAAAACTGTAAAAAATTAAAAATCAAAATGAAAAATTGATGTTATTGGGAATTTTGCAATTTACTTAAATGAAGTGATGATTTCACCCACAGTGTACATATCACCTACAGGATGGAATATGTTAGACTTGCTCTTGTATATATCAATCAATTTCCTGCAATGGCTAATCTACTGGAGCTGATCCTTTGGCTCACTGGGCAAAGACTAGTGGTTTTGCAGTTCTCTTATGATTTTGGAGTTCTCTTCACACTGACTGTTCAAGATAATCTGTACTGAAGATGTGGATATGACCTTTGTTAACTTTAGGAGTGGGGGCACATATAATATGGCTTGTGAGTGTACATATGTAATTTTCTCTTCTACTGTGCATATTACTTGTTTATGTACTCTTTAAAGTTACTGTTGAACAAAGCAATACAGATGAAAACATTCGGCCAACATGATCTCAGTAGTTAATTGCCTGGATAGAAACCCTTCGGGCTACCTTTTGCATTATTCACATTATACCACCATAGGTGTCACAGAAACAGTTCTTTGCACGTGTTAAGGATAATGAATTCTGGCTCCCCTATTATCAATCGGGTTATATTTCAAAGTTGCAATCGGTATATATTTAATATTGTGATGCTAGAGGCTACGTGGCTCCCAGCAAGTGTGTCTTTGGTCTATGGGCAATCACAAATCTCTTGAAATTGATGGGCATGGTAGCCACCTTCCATGGGGGAACAATTAAATGTCCCTTTGTTTAATGATAACTAAAACACCTGAAGGGAGTAATGGCAGCAAGGAAACAAAGACAGCCATGTTGCATTACTGGATGGCAGAGGAGTCATGCACAGGAAGGGATGCTACTGTAGACCAAGGTCCAGTGTACAGCAGCCCTGGGAACTACAAGTTGTGGACTACAAACTGCAGCATCTAGAGAGAACTTCCTGCCAGGAAGTACCCTCTGCCTGCCACCCCCCACCCTCCACCCCCAGCAGGAGGTCTCAGCACTGACTGAGCTGGGAGCAGGTAGCAGGCCAGCAGAGAGGATGCTGCTGCACTATAATCCTGTTCTATGTTCTTTACAGAATAAACCCTTGTTCCTGGTGGTTTGTCTGAGCGGGTCTGGTCTGCACAAAGGAGCCTCAGACCCAGTTTCCCAAAGTTGTTTAAAGTCACAAGGCAGGCTTCCCCTACCTTGAACAACCTCATACTGGGCCAATGAACAGGAGGGGATTTAGATTATTTTTTTATATTGAGGTGACAATGATTCACAGAGTCTGGTCCCTCTGTATCCACAGATCATTGGTCTTTTTGATCACTATATAGGTAAAGAAAGCTCTCTAAGCAAGAAAAGCCATGGGGGCCAGAGGCCTGGGGAGCATGAGCTGCAATTCAGAGAAAGAAAAAACATTTCTATTATTTGCAATCCTAAGTAGTCTGGATATTATAATGTGGGGATCCAGCAAATGATTTGCCAGAGACTCAAATACTGGTGAAAAGTCCTCTCTAGAATAACTTTTAAAATCTTCCTAATGCAATACAATTTCCATGTCAGGCTCAGAATGAAAAGAAGCTTGAAAGCTGCCAATATTTCTCGATTTATATATACAGATTATCTGGGTTCATCTAAGTGAAACTAACAAAGAAAAGAGAAAATCTTTCTGAGCCCAGACTTAAAATAGCACATATGAGCTCTAGAAGAGTTTCTGCCTTTTTTTTTTTTTTTTTTTTTTGGTCTTACCAGGGAAAAGAAAGTAAGAATATCTAAGAAAAAAAGCTTATAACACAAGGTGGAATGCTTGTATAATTTTGCTACATTTAAGCAAAACAATAAGGATTGGACTATCTGATAATTACTGAAAGGAGCTCACGAAAGCTTATGCTCTAATAAATTGGTTAGTCTCTAAGGTGCCACAAGTCCTCCTTTTCTTTTTTTGAAAGGAGAAAAGAATCTCTTTATGGTAGACCTTTGTCTTCCATTCAGCACCCAGCACAAGAAGGGCCTGTCTCCCAGACCCTTGCTTTTAAAACTGTATTGTGTATAAAATCCAAAGGTCCCTTGAGTGAGTGACTTTTACAGCTACAACTTTTAAAGAGGGGAAGAATTAATAAAGCCGTTTGATAGAGTTTCTCCTCCTAGGAGACTTTAGTTCCCAGTTGTTGCTTCAGCCTGACAGCATAAATAAAGGAATACAACCTAAGACAGACCCTTTGAGGGACTCTGTGGGCAAGGAAGAAGCGATCAGAGGGCCACAATTCTCATAGTTCACAAGAACTGGATCCTCTCACTACACAAAGAGCTAAAATTAGCCTTTTCTACAGACCTCCAAGTCTTGAGCTTTTCTAATAGCCCATTGACTGGAATAGTACTTTAAAGAGGAGCAAGAACCACTCCCACCAAAACTGTATCTCACATTGCACGCAAAATTGAAGGGAAAGAATAAAAAGAAACTTAGGATCTTAGCTGTCCCCTGTTTTTTTTTACCAGCAGACTGAAAGGAAGTGTGCTTACAGCCAGCCAAAGCCTTGATGTATCCCTACCTCTCGGTTTCTCACACTGTCTTGATTCACTGTCTGTCTCTCTCTGCAAGTCAGATATCAGAAGGAACATGAAAATATATTGGACTAAGCTGCCATCAAATATCTGCACCACAGCAACATGGCAAAGATGAGCTGAATACACAGTTCAAAAGGTATTTGCATGATCTTAAGTGTGCCAAAGCGAAAAGTTCTGCTAATCAACAGTTAACAAACACTAATTTTTACAAATCCATGTACATAAAAGTTCGTCTATCCTAACAGAAGTAAAATTAGATTCGAACCTCAATTAAAACTTGAAGAACAGCCTGTTATGATCTTCAATACACTGAAAGATTCCTTTTTTGAAAATCAAGCCCTCTCATGCTGTCGCATTAGACTATATTGTTAATGAGTTCTTTCATTCCTCTGTGCATGGCAATATATTTAATCTTTGCTGCATATTTTAAATGATTGATGTTCCCCTAATTACATTTTATGGTATCTTGTGCTATGCCACCTCTAATGAGAGCAAACATCCCATTACCTCTCTAGTCCTCAACCACAAAAATCAATAACTGACATTTATTCAATGAACTGCAAATTGTGACTCACCAGCTTCACTTTGTGTTCAGTAAATTTAAACTGCAATTAATTTTCATGCATATCACAAAATAGCAACTACAGGCATGGACTAAGTTTTAAAGTGATTTGCTTCCTTCTTGGCTAATTACAATACAGTGAAACCCATCTTGAGACATCACTTAAAGGACTGAGAATAATCAATTGCTTAATGGAAATGATCTTTTCAGCAAAGTTGGAGCACAATTATAATTCACACATTTGGGAATCTCTTGGAGCTATGTCTGAAGACATGAGGTTCTTTAATAAGGGCAGTCTCTTGTAGAGGTTATACTGTAAATATGTAGGTGAACTCCCCTTAACTTCATTCCTATTGTGTATGTGTGAATAAATAAAATGTACTGTAAAAGAACTGCAGCCTTGGATTTTTCCAAAGCTGAACTTTGCCAGATGTATTGCAGTACTCATAACATTAGCTTAGCACATTAGCCACTTACTTATTTCCAATCAAAAATGCTGTCTTGTCTGATATGCAACTAGAAAATTGATGTGCCCACCATTTGTTGTTTCTTTCAGAATTCTTACAGTTGGGTAGCTTATATTTTCATTCCAGAAATTTACACTCATCTATCAAAAGAAGACATATTTGGGGAGTACCACTGAAGGCCTTAAAATACATACATATCAGTAAATATAGAAAGGGTGAAATCCTAGCCCCACTGCAGTCAATGGCAGAACTCCTACTGATTTCAGTGTGGCCAGGATTTCACTCTAAACTTCCAAGGCCCCTTTACATTAAAGGAGTGCACCATTTCCAGGGCAAATGGTACAGATAAGTATCGCAACCATTTGCACCTGAAAAAATGCAGAGTCCCACTAACCACCCTTCAGTGTGTCCCCACTAACCAGCTTGGTACTGCAGTCTTCACATTTTCTCCACTCACTGCTGTAGCTGGCACCTATCTCATATATCCCAGCACAGCTCCCTAACGCATGGCATTGAGCAGGTAATGTATTGCATGCATTATATGTGTCATATAATTAGGATGTATTTGATACATTTAACATAATACAATGTATCTGGACTTGTTAGCGTTATGATCTATTTGGTTTTCAATGCTAAATTCCAGCTGTTGCCTCCAGTAAACCAACCAGATCTGGACCTGTCCTGAAAAGCAAAAGCTACTCCCTCATACAACTGCATGCAGATACTATAGTTAGGGTAGCCAGGACATGCTGGGCAGGAAGGGGCCTGTGTCTGCACTGCCTTGCACCTTACGTCGTCATTTACAGATGTGCAAAAGGAAAGGAAAGCAGGTGCAAAACTATGCCAAGTCAGAATAGTACCTTTTCTTTCCCTCAGTGAACAAACTTTGACAGGTGCAATTGACTGCACAATGTGTAAGGAAGTAGGGAATCTATTGTGAGGATGTGACAGGGTGCTGAAGCCTAACAGATTGATGAGCACTCTAGTCACTGTGGCATCAATTATCTTCCCCAGTGCTGGCTGATTGAGGAAATAGGGAGGCATTAGCCAATCAGATGGGGAGGCTGGGTGATTGAAGGAACTAACTGGCTCATCAACTGACTAGCTTGATAAAAGGCAAGAAGGAAGTGTTAGGGGGCTAGGGCTAGCTGTAGCTAGACTGAAAGAGAATCCTTTCCCTCCCAGTGTCTGAAAGCAATAGGGTCATATGTATTAGAATTGTTGTATTGTACTATACAGGTGTTGGTGGAGGTGCCCTGAATATATTATTCAGAGTGGACACTAAAATAAGGGAGTCTAACTGGTTTTTGTAGTGACCCAGGATAGCAGGGCTGGGGGATTGCCAAATGCCCTGTTACAGATGGATAGATCTGGCGGCCATTATAATGGTCTCTCCTCCTAGGAGGTTTTTTTTGAAATTAGGGGTTTGTTTTTAAAGTTACTTTTTATGACTGTGGGCCCATTTCTGAGAGCCACCCAGAGTTGAGGGGTTGAGTGGGGGCTGCAACCTCAGGCCTGGTTTTGTAGATGAACTAACATTTTCTTTCTCAGCCTAGCTAGTACTCCATGTTCCTAGCTCTGAAAATGGTCCTGTAAGAGTTTCTATGAGTCTTTTGGGTAAGCAGAGGTAGCTAGAATTTATTTGGAGGTGGAATCAGCCCCTTGATTTTGTACACATCATTTCAGTGCCTTTTCATTCATGTCCCTACTTTTGTTTTCTTGTACAGCTATCTGGAAACAGAGAGATGTACTAGAGGCAGTTCCCAACCTGCCAGATCAATCACAATGGTTGACATGGGCTCATTGGTTGGGAGCAGGAATTACTGTAATAAGAGATCAATATTCTGATTTCCAGACTAGGTCATTGGAATTAGAGCAGAAATGTAAAATGGAGGATGTGCAAAAGGAAAATATATCACCAAGTGGCTGCATTACTAAGTATACTCCTGGGCTCCTACAGAGTGAAATTCTCCCATGATGCAAAGCTTTGCACACTACTTAACCCTGAAAGGGGCCCCATGCTGACCTCATAATGGCTGGTGCAGAGGACAGGCCATGGGTATGTAACAAGAAAGGCCATGTAACTACATTTACCCTGAACCAACACCACAGGCAGCCAGTGTGGCAGTATCTAGCTAGTGTAAACCACACTAGTCAAGTGTGGGTCTCTGTATAGCCAAGTATGCAGTTCAAATGTAGCTCTGTGTGATCTCAGTGTAACCACCTCAGCTGAACACTGAAATTTTGGGAAGTTTTGATTCGAGCCTGGATTGCAAACTCTCAAATTTGGGAGTGTGTGTTTGCACCCATGATTTTTGTATTGCCCCATTCCAGAGATATGAAGTTCAGATCCAGAATTTGGATTCATGATTGTGGTTCAAGACTCATTTCTACTGAGAAAGATTAGAATGAGTTAGAGGTGAATATAGCAATAAGATATAAAATTGTAGGCTTCTTACAGACTACAATCTAGTAGGCTATGGGTGCACAATTTGGTCACAGGAGTAAATGCTGTAAGTCACCCAAGAACCTCCAAAGCAAAACAGCCTCCTGACACACACCCTGGAGTAGCTTATTGCTGCCAGAATATGGCTCATTCATTTTGCATTTCAGAATTTTTATTTTCACTTTTTAAGATGTAATTTATGAATTATGAAAGTAGTTCCTAGTAACATAACATGAGAAATGAGAGAAAAGTTATAAATGCTATTTTCTCTAACTCTATTTTTAAGGTTCCCTGTGCTATTAGGAACCCTTTGCCCCCTCTCCATTTTCTCAAGAAGCTAACCTGCCTTATTAACAACAGTTTGTGGCCCCAAAGCCAAATTTAACTCACTCTCTTTAATAAAAATTTTTACTGAACAGCACCGGGATTCTGCTTTTCACTAGAACTTGAGCTGACCATGTCTGAAAGGTAACAAACAGCTGCTGAAATGGCCCTTTGGCCTTTTGTGAAAAAGCAATCTGTTTTAGGTGTAACTTTCCCCTTCAAATCTTTCTTCTCTCCCCATCTCTAAATGCCTCCCTTCATCCCCCTACTCACAAAAGATCTCATTTAACACTGATAATGTGGTAGAACCTACTGGCCAACCAAGCCTTATTATCTTTGTCCTCCACATCAGTGTTACTCTCTCTTACACACACACACACACACACACACACATATATAATATGTGTAGGGAATTATTATGTGTGAATCAGTGACGCGGTACGAATTATGCACTGTGGGGATTGAGATACAGCTGTGGCATCGTCCAAAAGGCCCAGCCAGCCAATGAGAATGTGATTTTTTGAACATCAGTATCCCCAACCAGATTAGAATGGCTCTTCATTACCCTGAACTACTCAGTCCTTCAACATAGATATTGTTCCTGATTATTTATTAAGAGCCCACTACTATAGCCTTTACTCACACTTTGTCTGCACTGCAATTGGACACCTGCAGCTGGCCCATGACAGCTGACTTGGGCTCATGGGCTTGGGCTAAAGGGCAGTTTAACTGTGGTGCAGACATTTGGGCTCAAGCTAGAGCCTGAGCACTGGGATCCTCACCCCCTTGCAGGGTGCCAGAGCCCGGGCTCCAATCCAAGCCCGAATATCTACACCGCGATTAAATTGCTCACTAGCCTGAGCCCCATGACCCCAAGTCAGCTGGCATAGGCCAGCTATGGGTTTTTAATTGTACTGTGGACATACCCTAAGGCTTTTATCCTCCCTCATGGACACAAGGGTTCTGCTTGCCTCTTTCCAGTTACAGGATTGCAGCCTAAATTTGCATTTATTATTTGACCACTAACACAAATAGAACAGGTGAATTATCTGATAAATCAGGAAATAAGTATTTCATAAGAAACAGAACAGATACAGGCATACATTTAGCTTTTAAATGTATATCTAGATCTACACTTTTTATTTACATTAATTGTTTCAATATAAAACACAAATCTTTGCTTCCCCCATCCTTCTTTAGCTGCAGTAACTATGTCCTTTAATATGATTTTTTTTAATTTTGAGTCTTTGGTAAATATAAAGGATAAATTTAGAAGGATGATTTGTCTAGACATTGATTGCTTTTGCCATAATTTAAAGTTATATTTGATTTTTTGGTGGCATTTCATTTACACATCTCAGCTGGTAACATTTACACATAAACACAAACATATTTAGTCCATTCCTATGACAGTTTTGGATGTTTTTACATTGCTGTGTCAGAATGACGTTGCTACTTCAGAGGCGTTTGGGAGTAAAGTGTTCTGTGGAGGGTGATTTAGTCCTTTATACTGTCTCGCCAGAGTGGTTGGTGGCATTTCTGGCTCACCACTTAGAACTCTTTCATATAGTTTTTCAGTTTTAGGAATATTAACTTGATAACACTCTTTCAGCTTTGGCTGTTGTGGAAGAAAATTGGACTTCCCGAGCTGAAGGATGGGCTGATAAATTGGTGTTGTAGAATATGCAATCATATAATCATTTTCATAATGCAATGGGATGGTTTTGCGTGTTTGGGACTGTTGGACATAAAATCTACAATATCTTTCTGTGTCCTTGTAAGTCCATCCATCTGTACTGGCTGTAGTACCTGGAAGAGAAGTAATGTTTTAACAATATTTTTTTTTTTCTGGAATACAGTGATCTAATATGTTCTGCCAGGAGAGAAATATCAAATTCCCATTACTTTCACCAGCATTATGCAATTAGATGTGTTTATTTCTACAAAAAGAGTTTTATATATCAAGAAAAACATAACCACACTTCTGTGCTTGGTTAAGGGGCAGATTTCCATGCATGTCAATGGGAGCAACATCATGTCCTAAAATTAGGCTCGGATCCTAAAAAGAAACACTTCCCCTGTTTGAAATGGGCCACTCTCATTATCACCACAACAGTGATTTTTCCTCCCTTGGTATCCTACTGTTAATTGAATTGTCTCGTTAGACTGACCTCCCACTTGGTAAGGCAACTCCCATCTTTTCGTGTGCTGGGTATTTATACCTGCTTCTGTATTTTCCACTCCATGTATCTGATGAAGTGGGTTCTAGCCCATGAAAGCTTATGCCCAAATAAATTTGTTAGTCTCTAAGGTACCACAAGGACTCCTTGGTTTTTTTTTAAACCCAATTTGAATTCAAGTGTTTCCAAGATCAGGGCTTTAGTAATAGCAAAACCAGTGTGATACACAAGGGATTTGACAATAAGCAATGTAACTGTAAATATATTTTATTTGCTAAATGCCCAAACATGTTGTAGACACTTTACAGAAAAAATAGAAAGACAGAGGCCTAAAATTTCAAAAGTGACAAATTATTTTGGGTATCTGAGTTTTGGGATGCTCAGCTTGAAACACCGTAAAGTGTGGAATCAGCACTTTCTGAAAATCAGACTCCTTTAAAGTGTGCTAAGCTAGGCACCTAAAAATTGAAGACCCACAAATCATAGTCACATTTTGGCAAATTAAGGCTAGAAGACCTGATTCTTCACTGGGCATTCCATTTGCATGCCTGTGTAACTCCACTGATTCACCACCGCAGTAATGCAGTGGTGATTCAGGCCCATGATCTCTGCCTAAAAAAACTTACTATCTTTTTATACGTGTTGCCCTGAAGAGTTTGAAGTTAAATTTATACTTACCAACTTGCTTTTCAGCTGTCTGTGAAGGTGGCTTCTTTAACCCCTCCCCACTGATATCAGAATCACTATCATTAAACTCGCTATCTCCTTTCCCACTGTCTTTCACACTAAACTGATCAGGAGTTGAATGAGAGCTGAAAGCAAAAGGAAACCATTAGTGTATTGTCTTTTCCATACTCTGCCTGGATGTGAAATTCTGTAAATGTCCAAAAATATTAAATGTAAGAAAAACACTACTTTACCTTAAACTCGAAGCAGATTCTTGCTCCTGCCAAAGAGATGGGGAATGAAAAGGAACACGAACTTGACCCTGACAAAAGGAAGAAATAGCCATGTTAATACTTTTGCACCTCTCAATATAAACACAATAATTTAAGCACAAGGTTTACTGCAAGTGGATGGATAATATGATTCTAACATATCAAATAAATAGAAAAATAATAATTACAACAAACAGAAATAAGCCATAGTCACTATATATCAACAAAAACACATATACATCTCTATAATAATATTTAGCTGTGACAGAACCTTTTTCATCTCTAGATCTCAAAGCACTTTACAGAAGTAGGTACATACACTTATTCCTATTCTACAGACAGAGAAACTGAGTTACTGAGAAGTGAAATACAAGCAGTAACCCAGTGGCAGAGTCAGAAATCAGATCCAGATCTGCAGACTCCCAATCCAGTGACCACTATGTCTACAAGCGAACAGATCTAGTTCTTCTATGACCAAAATGTCCAGATATGAATCAAGCTGAACTGGGTAGGTGACCTCATGGGATGTTATGTCAAGCGCTTACTAAAGATTCCTGGGAGTTGAAAGGATGGATTAATTGCAGAGCCGCTGAAAAGGAAGCAGGTGTGCTTACCTGGGACCCTCTGCTCCTGGCTTTCCTCCCTTGGGCAGAATGACACAAGGACTCTCTGCTGCTGTCCTCCGCCTGGGAAGTCTCACTGGGGCTCTCAGACTCGGTGGTAACAGAGAGCTGGCAGAAGTCTGCCTGGCCCGGGGAGGAGCTCCAGGCCTGGGAGCCTGAGCCCTTCAGCAGCCTGGCTTCCTGGCCTCCCCCCTGCTCTTCGGGCCCACGCTGGAAGTGACTCTTGCTCCTCCTGCAGCTGGAGGCCACGGCGATGATAGCGACCAGCAGCAAGCCGCAGCCCCCGGCCAGCACAGCGATGAGGACCACGGAGGGGTCCAGGCGGGGCTGCCGCTGCCGCTCCTCGGCCGAGGGCTGCACGACCACGATCTCCACGCTAGAGGGGAGTGTGTCCGTGGGAATGAGCCGGACGGCGGCCGTGCAGGACAGCGACGGCCTCCCGCGGTCGTGGACAGCGACGACAAGCGGGAAGGCCGCTTCCGAGGCCCCTCCGCGCAGCCTCCTCCGCAGGGCCAGCTCCCCGGTGTCCCGGTTCAGGGCGACCAGCGGGTGGGCGCCGCCCCGGAGGGCGTAGGAGAGCTCGGAGTTCGCGCCTTGGTCCGCGTCGCTGGCCGCGAAGCGGGCGATCAGGTACCCGGCGGGGGCGCTGACGGGCAGCAGCAGCTCGGCGGAGCCGTTGGCCAGCGGCGGGGAGGTGATGACCGGGGCGTTGTCGTTCTGGTCCACCACCCGGACCCTGAGGCGGGCCCGCTGGCAGAGCTGGGGGGCGCCCCCGTCGCAGGCTTCCAGCTCCACCTCCGCCAGCGGCAGCTCCTCGCAGTCCAGCGGCTGCCGGGCGTGGACGGACCCGCTGTGGGGATCCAGGGAGATCAGACCGGAGCGGGGGCCGCCGCCCGGGCTCCGCGTCTCCAGCAGCCGGTAAAGCACCTTCCCGTTGCGGCCCAGGTCGGGGTCGCGGGCCACCACGGTGGCGAGGTAGGCGCCCGGCGGGTTGTTCTCCAGCACCGCCACCTCGTAGACGGGCTTGGAGAAGAGCGGCGCGTTGTCGTTCTCGTCGCTCACGCGCACCGTGTACTGCCGGACGGTCTTGAAGGGCGGCGAGCCCAGGTCCTCGGCCACCAGGGTCAGGTTGTACTCGGCCACGCGCTCGCGGTCCAGCGGCGCGGCGGTGACGAGCACGTAGCTGTCGGCGTAGGCGCGCTGCAGCGCGAAGTGCTCGTGCCCGTAGAGGGCGCAGCGCACCTGCCCGTTGGGGCCCGAGTCCCTGTCCGAGGTGCTGACCAGCGCCACGAAGCTGTCGCGCGCCGCCGCCTCGCTGACGTAGGCCACCCCGGCGCCGGCGGGGGCGCCGCTCAGGGGGCTGACGCTGATGCCCGGCGCGTTGTCGTTCACGTCGGCCAGGCGCACGATGACTTTGCACGTGGCCGCCAGGGGGCTGGCGCCCCGGTCCTGCGCCTGCACGTCCAGCTCGTAGGTCCGCTGCCGCTCGTAATCCACCGGCCCCTCCAGCGTCAGGCGGCCCGAGAGCGGGTCCAGCCGGAAGAGCTGCCGCGCCTCGGCCGGCACCTGGCTGCCGAAGCCGTAGACGACCTCGCCGTTGGGCCCCTCGTCGGCGTCGGCCGCCTCCAGGTCCAGCAGCAGGGCGCCCCGCGGCGCGTCCTCGCCCAGCTCCACCGTGACCGAGCCCTGCGGGAAGGCCGGGCTGTTGTCGTTGGCGTCCAGCACCCGGACGCTCACCGTGGCCGTGCCCGAGCGGGCCGGGCTGCCGCCGTCCTGGGCCACCAGCTCCAGCGTGTAGGCGGCCTGGGTCTCGCGGTCCAGCTCCTGCAGCAGCACCAGCTCGGCGCTTTTCCCGCCGTCCGCCCGCGTCTGCGCCTCGATGCCGAAGTGGCTGTTGCGCGAGAGCCGGAAGCTCTGGATGGAGTTGGAGCCCACGTCCGGGTCCAGGGCGATCTCCAGCGGCAGGCGGGTGCCGGGCGCGGCGCTCTCGGACACCTCGAGCGGGATGTGCGCCTGGGGGAAGCGCGGCGCGTTGTCGTTGATGTCCCGCACCTCCAGCTCCACGTGCACCAGCCGGTACTGCTCCTGCCACAGGCTCACCACGTCGAAAGCCAGGACGCACTGGAGGGACGGGCCGCACAGCCGCTCCCGGTCGATCCCTGCCTCGCCGATGCTCAGCTGCCCGTCCCCCTCCCGCACCCGCACCAGCGAGCTGTTGCTGAACTGCTCCATCAGGCGGAAACTGCCGAGGGGTCTGTCCCCAGAGCTGGACTGCAAATCGTCCGACAGCACCCCAAAGACTGTACCGGGGGCGTCTTCCTCGTCCGCGTGGTACCTGACCGTCTCACCCAGGCACCCTGCGACCAGGAGACACAGCAGCACAGAGCTTAGTCCCGCTCTGGACAACGTGAGACCAGGAGACATAACCCCTGAGATCCTACCACGCAGCCCTCAAAAAAAGCCACTGGCACTTTGTGTTGTGGAAGCTTTAAAAAGGCCAGATGAGAAACAGACCAAAAGCCCCCACTCCTGAATGCCCGGACTGATCACTGTCCCCCCTTTAAACACATCCCAGCAATCAAAACCTCTCTGCTGTGTAATTGATGCCAGGAGTCTTTAAGTACCTCTGCGTGCCCCAGGCTACAGCTTGCCTTTTTGCTCTCTGCGCCCTTCCCCAGAGATTATATAGATAAGGATATGCAAATCAGCATCTCCCCTGACCAATCCTCTGATCCCTAGGGACACCAGTGTCATCGTGTCCCCTGCATGGACTCAGTGGGACATTCCCCCAAGAAATGAACAATCTGTCAATTACACGTGCAAACACATTGCTCTGTTCTCTAGCAAACTTGGCGACTAAAGTTTTCCCACTAACTTGCTCTCCAGATGTACAAAAGCAGAGGACTTTTCCCTGTAATACATTTAAGAATGTTCTTATACAAACACTATGTTAAAAAACCAAACGCATATATGCGTAGAAGTAAAGCGGGGTGGCGTGGTAGGAGGAAGCTAGGAAGAAGAATGATAATGACAGGAATTCCCACATTAGCAAAAAGACAAGGAGGGCTTGTGACACTTTAGAGACTAACCAATTTATTTGAGCATAAATAAATGCTCGAAATGCATTTATGCATATAAATGCTCCAAAGCTTATGCTCAAATAAATTGGTTAGTCTCTAAGGTGCCACAAGTCCTCCTTTTCTTTTTGCGAATACAGACTAACACGGCTGCGACTCTGAAACCACATTAGCGGTTACTTGTGTATGCATGGAGGCAACATAATTAGTCCTTTCGATATTTTTATGAGTAAAAGAATATGAATTAACACTGTCCTTTTTCTTCCACCTCGCTTAATATTCATCAGGGCTGATCAGTGAGAAACTCCTGAGTTTAATCCTTCAAGAGACCAGGCAGGAAGCCCACCAACTCTTAGTACCAATACTGTCTCCTTAGGTGGTGGAAGAAAGAAGCGAGGGAGGTTTCCACTGATATTTTAGGTGTATGGTTTATGATTAAGGTGTGAGTGTGCGTGCGCAGGCCCATAAAAATATTGCAATGAGAATATTTCTGTTTAAAGTCCTTGCACGGAGGAAGCTGCGAGTGGTTGAAAAGTGGGAGGCTCAAAGGGAATGAAACGATCTGCCCAAATGCCGGGTGGCAACAAATCGTTTGGTGTCAAGTTCCCTGACTGTGCCAGAGTGTCACCTTGTTGACAGTTCTAACCATTGTTTACAAAGTGATGAAAAAAGTGTATGGTTTTCTAATGTATATTAGCATCGCTATACATAAGTATTGACCTGCTCCTCGAGAAATGATTCTTCTTCCATGCACACTTAGAAAAGACATAACTTATCAACTGTGCTAAACAGACCAATGGAGTCCAAAAATAAGGTAGAAATTTCAAATAAATAACTGAAACCAAGTGACACCGGGAAGGCGTTCTGCCTTATTTCTAGAATTCGTTTGTGTGGTTGCTTGGTTTTGTGTATGTATGTGGGGGAGGGGTTACTTTGGGGGTTTTCTGCTTGTATGTTTCAGATCAGATCAATATTGTCAACATTATTTTTGAACACTTTTTATAGAAATAATTAATATTCGTTTTCTACTGTAAGTTCCATACCATGCATCTCTCATCAGCTGATGATCTGAATGTTCAATATTTTTTTACATCTTATAGAAAATTAAATTGTACTAACCCACTATTGACCCAGGTACTATTGTTTCATTTTCAAGGTGTGCTTTTGATTATTATGACATAAGTATGACATCTGGACCTTATTTTTCATACGTTTAGTATATCAAACCGAAGTACATATTATTTTTGTTAGCTGCTACTAGACCGATTTTATAATCACACCAGTCCTCCATAGTGTGTAAATGATCAGTGAATGCTTGACCTAAGGAAGGGAGAGTGCTATGTTGCTTTCTGTTGGGATTTTGTTATTACATATGACTACTGCTATAATAAACAATCGTATGAAAAACAAAGCATTCTGTATTCACTAAGGACATTTGGAGTTGAAGGAAAGAGACATTTTCCGAGGCAAGATCAACGCTGCACCCGTTGAGTGACAGGCGAGCTAACAAAGGAACTGTATGATGCGGGTCCCTTTTTGGCATCTGGCTTTAGCATGCTGTGTTTACAACCCTGAGCTGCTGAAACACACACGTTACATTCTGTCAGGCTTGGGTTAGGTTAAAAAAAAATCGATCTCCACATCAAAAGTTTTGTGGGAAGCTTGCTGGCTTTCAAGTTTGCCAGCACATCCTGACAAAAGGTGAGTCTCGGAACCGAATGGGGACCTCTGCAGGAGCTTTAAAAAATCAAAATAAAGCCGAAACTGTGCTACAGACAGGGCAAAGTGTGAGTGAATGCAGGCGAGGAAAGCAGCAATTTGTTCCTCTTGTTCAGTTTAGTAAAACCACATGATGGTGCTTTGGGGAGAAAATAGTCAAAACAAAACCCTTCTGCCCCGAAAGTTCACATTTGTTCCTGAAACAAAAGCCTAGGATACACTAATTTTCGCCAGATTGTTGGGGAATCAAATCCGTTAAACAGGATTTAAAACTTTGCAAGAGAAAACAAAATAATGAGACGGAAGGGGTAGTTTAAATGGCAACGATGCCTAAACTTGGAGCGGCCAGATACGCTCTAATAGAACTGCAACGCCCACGTGGTTATCTTCAGCTTGACATCATATAATAAATAGATAAGAGCTGGATTCCAACATCCTAAATCACAGTGCGTAGCAGTTTGCTCCCCGAGTCGTCTCATTTCTTCGCGTCTACTCAGAGTGTAAATTGCTACTCAAGGTGAGTAAGGGCATCCGAATCTGGCTGTGCACCCTTGTCTTTGCTGGGATTTCAGCCCAAAGTGGAGTAGCTGCACTGATGCAAATTCCTTAGGCTGCTAGTCTGACTCCAGCCCTGTGCTTCCCTGCAAATCTGCTCTTAAAGCCCCGGATCTGGCGGGGGCGGCGGCGGGAGAAGGTTTTCCAGCAGCAGAGTAGCTGAGCAAGACAGCTGCAGGCTGCTCTCTAAAAGGACCCCCTCTCAAAACCTGGTGCTCTAGGAAGCAACACAGAATCTCATCCCTCCCGTATAGAGCTCACATTGATTCAGTACAACTTGCAGGGATACAGTTAAGCCCCAATTTCAAAGTGGGGTAAGTTGCAAATGTGGCATAGCACCATTTTAAACTGATCCTACGCCAGGGTTTTGCCCAAGTACGAGTCCAGCTGCTCCACCAGGGGTTGAAATACCTCTGTAGACAAGGCTTAAACCTCCAAGATCATCAAACTGCTTCCCTCTCCTTCCTGTTCCAACTCCCACGCCGAGAAAGTTACAAGAAGTACAAGAAAGTTACAAGAGTTACTGTTGTGAATTATTTGGCTATACAATTTAGAATTTCGTTGCCCTCTAAAGTCTATTCCAGATCTCATTCTATACACTCCGTAATCACAAACACTAATCATGAAACGACCATTAGCATGTTTCCCAAACACATGAAACCACAGGGAAGCTGCTTCAAACTCCCCAAATGAAATGCAGCAAGTGGTGATAAGGTTTGTTCTAATGGGAACATAAACTTTTACAAGACCTTGAAAAGTGTTGCTCCTTCAAATTTGTTTTCCCTGTGCAATAAACAATTTCTGCATGGTTTTAACCTTCATGCAGATTCCTATAAAGGCTGGAAACAATTTGCATTTCTCAAATGCATGCACATTCTGGAGGTTTAATGAGAGCATCTTATCAAGTACAATAGCTTCAAGATTTAAACACCAGGAACTGAAGCCATTAAGAAGAAACAAATATATTTGTTTGAAAAATGAATGTGAAGGGTAGGGATTATTTTTCTGTTTTAGTTTTATAATCATTCCTTGAAAACAGAACCAAAGTTAATCATGTGAGCCAAAGCATACAAATGAGATATGTCTTAATGTCATGTTCTTGCACATTATTATTAGACCATTGGCTATTAAATTCTTTTGTGATTAGAACCAGAGGGTTTTGTTTGTTACAAAGATGTCAGTAAAAATACTCATCTCTTTAATAAAGTATATTTTGAGAAGATAATTCAGGATCACAAAGAGCCAACAAGCCATGGCTACCCTAGTGGCAGGTTAAAATATAGTTGAGAATTATTAAAGCACAGCAGTGTAGAAGCAAATCATCTTTATCAAATTCAAAGCCATCTTTTCTTTAACCTGGTGGAAATTAAGGAAGAATCAGAACTAATTGGTATCTAGCCTGAATACAGAAGAGGAATTTATTGAATTATGTCACCTCAGCTTATTTCTAATCTTTTAAGCCTTTTTCCCACAAAGTACATATTGAGAAACATGTTTATACAGAGAATGCAGTAACGATATAAGAAAAAAAAATCAGTCTTATAATTTAAATACAATTTTGTTCATTATTGTTAACAAACGTTTAGATCAGGAAGTCCTTGCACTGGCAAAACTCCCCATTGGATCTGAGGCATTTTGCTTACTTAATAACAACACCTAGATCTCACATAGCATTTTTATCTGTAGATCATAAACGGCTTTGCAAAAGAAGATAGGTCCCATTATCCTCTATCTCTAGATGGGGAAACTGCGGTATAGGGAGGTGAAACGTTTTGCCCAATCACACAGCTGGTCAGTAGCAAAGCTGGGCATGGAATCCAGCATTTCTGACTCCTGAGTTAGTGCTTGTTCAGTGGACCACACTGCTTCCCCAGGTGGCCGGCGTCTGACATACCAGAGAGAGGGAGAGTGTCCTTCATTTACCAAATAACCAAATCTTGCATTCTTTAAGCAGGCAAAGCTCCTAGTAATATCACCTTTCTATTGTGTTTTTAAGTTACCCATATAATATATATTTATATGCATATAAATGCCAGACAACACTTTTGAGCACACTGACATCAGTGGAGCTATAATGATTTTCCAGGAGAGGGTCTGGCTCATTTTCTCTGAAATGCTCCTAGGACCCCATTCCCAGTATATCTGATCTGTGGAGGAAGAGGGGAAGAAGGGTGTCTTCTCCTACTGGCTTTGTCTGTTTCTTCCCCAGCTTCCTCTACTCCACCACCTTCCCGGTGGTTCTTTATTTTTTTGTACAACTACTTTTTTTAGTAACGGTAACCATACATTTTACATAGCATTACTGACCAGAAACAATTTGGTGTGTGTAAATGCTGTTATTTCATCAAACTTCACCTAATTTTCCCCACCCGCGCCCTATTAATTTGAAAGGGTCCACAGCTTTCAACAGCAGAGTATTGTCTTTAACGTAAATGCCATGGGATAAGTCTTTTACTTATTGATCCTTCATGAAATTATAGAAATTAGAGTTGATAAAAGACATAGGAGGTGATCTAGTCCATCTCACTGCCAATGCAAGCTTACTTCTATAGTGTACGTTCTAGTGTAGTGGTCCTTCAACAGCAGCCCTTGGAGCTGCTTCTGTCACAATGGTGAAGCATCAGTTAGTCTTCAAGCAGTGACACTTCCTGCTACTTGTAGCCCAGCGCAGGACTCTTTTGAGGGTTCCAGGGAGTAAGTTGATCAACTAAACTCAGAATAAGAAGTATGTATCTGCACCCTGCACAGCTGCTTCCTGTCTTTCTTTGTCGAGTGTTTCTTTGGTGTAAATCCAACCATGATCAAAACTAGAGGATTAGCAAACACTGGAGGACAGAACTGCAAAAAGACACAGAAAGGCAACAGGGGGAAATTCAGTTCTAATAAAATCACTTAGCCAGAGAGAGTAAATAAACAGCATAGACACAAAATGGCAGGACAGTCGACTTTCATGCTGTCCTAAAATTTCTTATGAGTGCAGCTAAAGCACTCTGGAAAGGTATGAGGTAAGTAGAGTTGGGAGGATAATACAAAAGGGGATATGCATATACTTTCATGAATAAACATATCAAGTTTGATGTGCATTTATTCACCGAATTAGTTTATTGGTTGATTGTAAGTATTTGGATGGCTGCTGGTTTATTTTTGAAAGTTTTTGTGCATTCTGAACTTCATCCTATTGTCATTTTGTTACTGTTAATTATTTGCCATTCATTTAATCATTGTGTTCTTATTGTTCTCCCATTTAAAAGTGTCAATCATTTCAATTGTGAATGACCAATCACAAATTATGTGTGAGGGACTGCAGGTATCACACCTGGCCCTCGAGGTTCCCAGGAAGGACTCAGACCATGGCCACCACCCATCACTGCAGAAGAGGGGCTAGTGAAGATCTAGCTCACAAAGGTCCCTGCCCATGAAGCTTCTAATTGGGGTAGATGTCCAGCCCCACCAATTGGCTGGGACATACTATTTAAACCAAAAAGTGGCACAGGAAGTTGTCTGAGTAGCTAACTGAATCTCTGGCTGGCTGCTACTATGGGCCCTGCCTACTTGCCTGTGTCCTGAGCCCTGCCTGTTCCTGGCTCCTGGCCCTCAGCCTGTGCCTGCCTTCTTTATCCCAGACCCCCTCTGTTCCCCGTTCCCACTTCCCTACCTCACTTCAGGTCCCTGCTTCTACACCCTAACCCTGGCTTCACTCCTGATTTTGTCTCTGGCTGTGACCTTTGGCTTGGCACCTGACTCTGACCCCAGCGCTGGTTCCAGGCTTCTGACTCTAACGATTAGGCCTGACCAACCATCCCCCATTCCCCACATTATGAGTAATAAATAGTCAAAGTAAACAGTTCAGGGACAAGTGTAGCTTGTAATTTTTTCTCAGAAACTATTTGGTGAATACTTATGTGTAACGAATACAAATCATTCATACAAATCAAGACTGGCTTTGAGTATGACTCAAAAACAGGAAAAAAGGGATAATGAATCTCATAATTTACTTGCAACAAATAATTTGACCAAATATAAATATTAAGCAAGGGAGCAGGGGAAGAGACATGGCCCCTTTAAAGAAGACCTCTATCTAAAGAAGTAGTGTATAATACAAATGAATTGAAAATTACTGTTGTTATTGCTTTATCCCATGAAAATGTAAAATATGTCAAGTGATGAGGTTTCTATTACTTCCCGAGGGAGGCTGTTCCATAATCTAATAGATCTCATTGTCAGAAAGTATTATCTGCATTTTCCCTTTCCTAATTATCCCATTTTTCCTTATACCTCTCTAATTAATATTTCTCTCTTTCTTGGTGTTTGCATCCTTGAATTAGTTGTATACTGTTATTTTGCATCCCCACAGTAAACTATCATTTTGCTAAGCCATGTATTCTTTCCCCATAAATCAATCCATTCACCACTTTAATCCTTCTTGTTCTTCTTTGAATTCCCTCTATTTTTTCAATGTTTCTAGAAATGAGAGGTGAAATCTTGGCCCTGCTGAAGTTATTTAAGGACTGAGCACAATATTAAAGGTGCTGTGGCAACCAGAGCCATATAGAGACTATTATTATTTTCATGTTCTGATGTTTCTTCACATGCAACACAAATTGCATTACAGCTTTGCTGCTCAACATCTCTCCATTTCTTCTCCCCATTGATCTGTGTTTTAATTCTTTTCTGCAGATGTATCAGCTCTCACTTTTCATTTTTCAAAGATCACATCTCTCTTTTATTTATTTATTTTTAGTTTCCTGCCCATATTTCTAACCTTTCTGGGTCAATTTTTTATTATTTCTGTCCACTCTCATCTTTGCAGTGCTTCCCAGTTTAGTACCACCTGTGAATTGTGCTGACATGTTGTTTACCCAGTCTCTCAGGACCTTAATGAAGATGTTAAGTAAGATTGGATATAACACCTTACTATGTGGCACCCCTGTGTACCCGTCCCCCCGTTCAATGTATTTCCATCTATCCCTTTCTTTGTTAGCATTCATCTAGCATTCCCCACGAGATTGTTCACAGCCAAGCCAATTGGAAGTCATACTGAAAATAAGATTTTTGTGAAATAGTGTATCCAATCATAAATGTTTGCTTCAGTGAGGCCCTGATCCTACAACCTGATTAGCCCAAGTGGGCCATTTTACTTGCATGTAACACTGGGCTACATATGAACTCAGGAATCCACCCAAGTAGATCAGATTTCAGAATCTGGCCCTAATTTTGTAATTACATATTTTGAAAAATCAGGTTTGTCTTGCAAAACTTGATGTTTACAAACAGATTCCATTATCATCTGATATTTAGTGATATTTCTCAGAGTGTTGGTTCCTTATTTTAGCAAGGACAGCAATTAGACTCCCCCAACAGCAATTGCCAAAATCAGCTGTCTCTCCTTTTTGAGGTTTGGTACATTATACTACCTCCTCAGTCCTCCGTGACTTTTCAGAATTGTCAGACAATCAGTAAGCTCAGATGTTTCAAAGATTTCCTGAGGCTGATGTGTTCTGTTCTGCTGAATTTGGATAATATTGACATAAATCATTTCATAGCATGGACTTGAGGGAAATATATTTGTATGGAGGAAATACTGCACAAGGCCCTCTGCACCACCTAAGATCATCGTAGCCCCTAACAGTGTAGGAGAGGAGGTACAGATGGAGAGTTCATATGGTGGCCAAGCTGGAATAGCTGCCATATAGGAATTGTTCGGCACATTACCCATGGGAGCGTAATGGGATGGATTCCATCCTCTATTATTATTTTTTGATTATTAAACCCGCAAAGAGCACTGCGCTTAAATTTCAACTCTCCAGGCTTTGTGCTGAGTATTGGGTGAGTTGATTTTTACACAATAAAATAAATGCTGTGCTTACACTTAATGACTAAAATCCTGCTTGTGCTCAGCTAAAATATAAAATCAGTAGTTTGGAAGAGCAGGCTTGGAGCAAAATACAATTGCTTTGGGAACCTGAAGAACTCAGGGAGTTGGTAATGAGATATGCAGTCTTTCACCCCTACCATAGGTCACTAATTGGAATCTAGACAAAGTTAGTAGTAGTGACCTGAATTTTGGAACTAAAATTGTGATGTCTGTGGTGTGGCCTTTAGGAAATAGGCTGGTGATCTCAGGCCAATTCCTAGTAGTAAGTGCCCACACAGCTCTCAGCTGCATCTGGCACCGTTGCTGGTAGTTTCTGGTGAGAGTGCAACATTTCCCTGCACCCAGAGACTGAAATACCCTCTCACCGTTAGAGGTGGGCCCTCTGTGAAGGTACAGGCAAATTGGCCAGGCACTGAGGGGAAGTTTGCACATGCCACGAGTCCTGTGCCTGAATTTTCAGTGTCGCCAATCTGGCAACTTTCCTGAGCACCTAACAATGCACTTAACAATGTAAAAGGAAAACCTCATGGGCGACGCATGAACTGCTGGCACAGGGAGGCTAGCCCCCAGCCCGAACTTTACACCTGAGGCCCCGCCCCGCTAGAGCCCAGAGCTCCACCACTGCAGCCACTGCATAGCACCAGGCGGGTGGGCTGCCCGGCCCCCAACAACCCCAGCCCAGAAGCACCAGGTGGGCTGCCCAGCGCCCTGAGCCCCAAGCGCTGGGTGGGCAGGAGGTGCGGCCCCCAGTGCCCCCAGCCCCGGAACACCGGGCAGGTGGGAGGCACGGCGACCCCAGCCCCAGAGCTCCAGGCAGACAGGAAGCATGGCCCCAGCCACTTGGAGTCCTGGCCCGCAGACTGGACCCCCTAGCCCCAGCTCCAGCCCAGCCATGAAGGAAGAGCGTGGGTGGGAAGCAGGAGGGAGCCTGGGGCGGAGCATGGGCGGGGCCTCTCCTGGCCTGTGATACCCGCCACCCATGAAACTATAGCTTATTCATATGCTTAAGAAATATACACTAACTAGAGAGAGAGAGAGACACACCAAATCATTACATTAGGGCTTGATCCAAGGCCCATTGGAGACAATAGGAATCTTCCCATTGAATTCAAAGAATATTGGATCAGTCTCTAAATGAGTCATGTGCCGTTTAAACAACAATTAATATTAGACAGAACTTAGAAGCAATGCAAGAAGAGGAACTGCAGCAAAAATAATGAAGAAAACAGTGTAGACATGACAAACAGCTATGCCCTTAATATTCTGATATTTGTCAGCTGTTCTGATATTTAGACAGTTTGTCTTCAAAATAGAAGGATCATTTTTAATCACCTTTGTATTTCTTTCATTTCCCTAGAATATTTAGTGCCATATTTTATTTTGATTGCAATCTTTGTCTTTTGCCACACAGAATAAAATCCAATAATCATGTGCAAAATAAACCTGTTGCAAAGACAGATTATTATGAGTTGTTGTTATTATTACCTATCACTTGCCAAGCACAGACACTGTGCTTTGACTGATAGATAAGCACAAGTAAGCCATGCTTTTCCATCCAAATTCTGCCTTCAACTACATTTCAAAACTCTATTGACTTCAGGTGTAAAGGAGGGGAGAATTTGTCCCTCCAAATATTAGAAATGCATTTATGGCAAAGGAGAAAGAGCAGGGAGTTAGATTGTACAGACAACCATTAATAGCGAGGGGTTTATTACTTCTTTATCTACATTGTATCAGCTAATGTGTCCTATTTTCCTCTTTCAATGTGATGCAAACTCATGAGTCAGGAAGAGACCTGCAGGGCTATGTTATCCCAAGGGAATGTCAGGATTTCATATCACATTTATCCAGGCTCCCTTTGATTATAATTGCTTTGTGACTTAATGCAAAACTCCAGCTATTCTTGTGTATTGTTTTTCACATGCTGTTTTACTGTAACTAACCAGAGTGCTTTTTCAACTATAGCCATAGATCACTTTATTTTAAAGCCTAACCCTCACCCTCCTGCACATATACATGCATCCTTGAATTTTGTACTTTGATGAAGAGGTTCACTGGGTAATCTGAGCACTCCAGGATGGGAAGGAGGCTGATAGCTATTCAATGATGCTTGACTGAAAAACCTTTGGTCAATGACTTGTTTCCTCTCCACAGTCTCAGCCTGTTATTTTTTTCCTGCCAGATGGTGTGGGAAATCTATTTCTGAGCCCCTAGACTGAGTTAAAGAATTAGAGTTGCATGCCTCCTTTCCAAACTCTTCCAAGCGAGGATTTCAGCACTCTCTATTGTAAACTTTGTAGCTGAACTCTTTCAGAATTCTGTTTACTGCTTCTTCACTTAGCCACATAGAGATTTTACAGCCCTATTTCCAAAGGAAATAGCTTAAAGGCACACACACACAGAGGCTATATATTGCGCAACACACCCACACGTGGCTTGGTATTTGGATTGCTGGAGATACATTGCATATTTCACTTTTGATTGAGGAAGTCCATCTGTCCAATATGGACAGTGCATTATTATGCATGAATACAGCATGAGTACACAGCTAAACACAAACATGTCAAAATTTCCTCAGAACTTATGACAGCAGGAAGCCAATTACTTTGAAAAGAATTGGTTCTGTTTCTTGACTGCAGTAACACAAACATACCACACACACACCCCCTTGCTCCCAACATCAAGGTAGAGCTTTGCATTTCCAATACTTTAATTCAATACAAGGTAGCATTTTTATGTATTTTATTTTTATTGCCGGGGGTAGAGTGTTAAGTTTCTCTGTAAGAGGTGTAGCAATGACAGGGCTGGAGGATGTTAATAAATAATAGATGGATTCTCTCACTTAAAGACAATGATCTGCAAATTCTTATTGTCAATTTAATTTAGGAAGGAAAAATCATTTAAATAATGATAGAATCTTCCTAATCAAATCAGAGAAGAATATGGCATCCAGAAGAACAACTGATGCCACAGCAGGACTATCTGACAGGCTTGAAAAACCACTGTAAAGTTGCCAACACAACAAGCCTTTCATCTTTTACACTAGCATTTGAAGCCCCTGATTTCCATCCAAGGAATAGGAGGAGGAACATGTAATCCTCCCACCACCTCATTACTTACTGTTTTAATTATCATTATTTTAAAAAAGTAAATAATCACCAACTAGACATAACTTTTTTGAAAACTGATACAAGAGAATTAGAAGAACATTTTCATAACTTGGCTTTATTCCTAACATAGAAGCACATCTCTCTTTTTATTTTTATTTCCCTTTATATTCATTTTGGGTAAATAAATAATGACATATGTAATTAATTTATCTTGTAAGATTAGGCTTAGGCATGGTAAACTTGGTTAGATTAGCTATGTGCTGTTAATATTGCTGTAGACTTTCTACCTAAGAGGGCAACCATGCCCTCCTGAACAGTCTGCAGATCTATGCAACTAAGCTTGACACTCTCTAGATCTGATCACCCCCTTTGGCATAGATTTTGGAGGTACAGTAACTGGAACCCTGTCCTGGTCCAGTCATCACCCCATATAGCTAGAGGCTAATTAAAATGCCCTTGCTCTGTATCTGAGACCCACTAGGATAGTCTGCCACTGTATACCGTTGGGCCCAGTGAGTTTCCACATCTTCCTGGTAGAAAATATTGTCTACATGCAGGCTCATTCTGTGTCTAGACTGGTTATTAAACAATGCAAGAAACTTTTTTTTAGAGAGCTGCCCTTTATTAGGCCTTAATTACAGGGTCCCAGCCTTCTACCTCAATAGTGAATTTTTATACTGTCTCTGGTTTCACCTTAATCACTGAGAAACTGTTAGCCTTGTGTGTGCCTAATTTATATATGCCAACACCCAACATGCATGCACAAATCAGTTATTGTATTTGAACTGTGCTCAGCTAGGCACATAGACTGGGATTTTCAAAATGAGCCTAAAGAAATTAGACACCTTTGGGTGCCTAATTCCCTACGGGTCCTTTGTAAATCCCAGCCTCAATTACCACATGCACACGGAAAAGCCTGCCATTCTACTTACAACAGATATCCTGCCACATCTTTGCAAGATCGTAATCACCCTCAATTTATACTAGTTTTAATTCCTCTCATGTGTTTCCCTCGTTCTTGCATTTGTCTATGGGTATTTTAGTTGGCTCATATTATGCCTCATATTTTCTTCATACCATTTCTATCATCTGCCTTTCTTTGTGCTCCTGATTCTCTTCTTGCACACAGGCACAACAGAATTACACCTCGACCTCAATAAAATGCGAATTCAGATATAATATGGTAAATCAGCAATCCGGGGCGGGGGGCAGGACTGCGCGCTCCGGTGGATCAAAGCAAGTTCGATATAATGCGGTTTCACCTATAACGCGGTAAGATTTTTTGGTTCCCGAGGACAGCGTTCTATCGGGGTAGAGGTGTATTTTAGTGTAAAATTAGTATAAGGTGACCCAAGCACAGAATCAGTATAGTAACAAACTGATTTTAGCATAACAACATTAGCCACTTCTATTCTGAAAACCTGTCCTATGAGGGGAGGTTAATGAAACTGGGCATGCTTAGTCTTGAAAAAAGACTAACGGGGGGGATCTAATAACAGACTTTAAATATGGTAAGGGCTGTTATAAAGAGGACAGTGATCAATTTTCCTCCATGTCCACTGAAGATAGGACAAGAAATAATTGGATCAATCTACAGCAGAGGAGATTTAGGTTAGATTACTAGGAAAACTTTCTAACTGTAAGGATAGTTAAGCACTGGAATAGTCTTCCAAGGGTGGATATGGAATCTGTTATTGGATGTTTTTTTAAAACAGGTCAGACAAACACTTGCCAGGTATGGTATAGGTGTACCTAGTGCTGCCTCAGGGCAGTGGGCTGGCCAAATGACTTCTGAGGTCCCTTCCAGCCTTACATCCTATGAAATAGGAGTCCATACATATGCGCCAAGTTTCTAATGTGCCAAGGGTGCTCCCCGCTGGCTCTGCCTCAGCTCCCCTCACTCCATTCCTTCACTCCAGGCCCTATCCCCGCTCTGCCTCTTCCCGCTCCACCCCATCCCACCTCTTCCCCGCTTCTTCCTACACCGTTCCACCCCTTCACCCAAGCGTGCCCAGCCCTCACTCCTCCCCTCCCTGCCAGTGCCTCCTGCATGCCGCAGAACAGCTGACTGGGGCGGGTAGAAGGTGCGGGGAGGAGAGGGAGGTGCTGATCGGTGGGGCTGCTAGTGGGCGGGAGGCACTAAGGAGAGAGGGAGGCACTGATAAGGCAGCTGCCAGCAGATGCTAAGCACTCATAATTTTTTTTCCATGGAGTCAGCACCTACAGGTCCATACACGTAGCCTGGAAACTGACTTAATTAAATCAGCGCAAATTTGTGTAAACAAAACCATAGGGGCCTTCATAGAATCATAGAAATAAGGCCACAGAAGACCTGTTAGGCCAGCGGTGGCCAACCTGTGGCTCCGGAGCCAAATTCGGCTCTTCAGAAGTTAATATGCAGCTCCTTGTAGAGGCACCAACTCCGGGGCTGGAGCTGCAGGCACCAACTTTTCAATGTGCCAGGGGATGCTCACTGCTCAACCCCTGGCTCTGCCACAGGCCCTGCCCCCACCTCTTCCCACCCCCCCCCTCCCCTGAGCCAGCAGTGCCCTCGCTCCTCTCCCCACCCCCAGCCTCCTGCACGCCACGAAACAGCTGATTGGGAGGTGCAGGGAGGGAGGGGGAGGTGCTGATCAGCAGGGCTGCCGGTGGGTGGGAGACGCTGGGAGCAGGGGCGGGAGTTGATGGAGAGCTGCTGATGTATTACTGTGGCTCTTTGGCAATGTACATTGGTAAATTCTGGCTCCTTAGCATGGCTGTGAGATGTGGGTCCAGCTACTGTAAACCCAGGTTTACAATGCATTGTGGACTCTCAAAGGAGGGCTTGGAAACACCGAGTCTACAAGCCCAGGTCTCACAGACTCAGGCTTAGTGTGCATTGTAGATATACCTATACTGACTTGGCTAGGACCATACAGCAACAGAGATAGGGCTAGATCCTAGGTCTCCTGACTCCCAGACCCAGCTTAGAGCAGTGTTTTTCAAAGTTCGGGTCACGGCATGTAAGGCACTGGGTCGCCTTGCTCTGCACCCAGGGACCCTAGCGGCAATGGTCAGCACCGCCGACCGGGACATTAAAAGTCCTGTCGGCTCTGCTGCCCAGCTAAGGCAAGCTAGTGCCTACCCATTCCGACACTGCGCTGTGCCCCGGAAGCGGCCAGCAGCTCGTCTGGCTTCTATGTGGGGGGGCCACGGGGCTTTGTGTGCTGCCCCACCCCAAGTACAGGCCCACTCTCCCATTGACTGAGAACTGGCCAATGGGAACTGGGGGTGGAGGGGGTGCTGCGGGGGCGCCTGTGGGCGAGAGTGAAGCACGGGGTGAAGTGCAGTCCACCGTGCCTTGATATACAAGGCAACACCTCCTCCCCTTTATCCCTGCTTATCCTTCCTGAACAAACTGTACCCTTCTATACCAATATTCTAGTCGTATGTATTATCCCATCTGTGATGCCAGTTATGTTGCAATTGTGATTATTTACTAGTATTTCTAGTTCTTCCTGTTTATTCTCCATACTTCTTGCATTAGTATACAGACATCTAAGATGTTCATTAGATTTCCCCTCGATATTCCCTCTTGTCTCTCCTTTCTCCCTACTATGATTGTACATGTTTCACACAGCTTCTGACCCTTCACCCAGTCTCCACGTTCTGGACTTACTTGTGGACTTTTGTCTGCTGCCTCCATCAGACCTCATTTAAAGTCTGCCTCACTAGGTTAGCCAGCGCAGGTAATGAGTCATCCCTGAACTAGAGGCTGATTAAGCCACATGCACTGATCAGTCATTCATGTCCTAGGCTCCAGCCAATCCACTTGGAACTGGACTTGTGACTCTCAGGGCAGAGCCTCACAAGAGGAACAGCAGCTCAATCTGTTCAATGGCATTCCAGGGCTTGGAACTCTCCTCTGCCTGATAGTGGCAACCAACTCCCCAAGCCCTAGCTTGCCCTTGCTGTTGCTCCAGCCCTGTTCCTAGTCCTGATCCAGCCTTGCTCCAACGCTGTTTTGCACTCCTGATTTCAGCTCTGATCACCATGGCTCTGACCGCTAGGCCTGGCCCTCCCCATCACGGTTTCTGACAGCCAGTCTGTATCCAAAGATACTCTTTCCCTTCTTTGATAGGTGGAGTACATCTCTGCTGAGCAATCCATCTTCTTGGAACAGCAACCCCTGGTCAAGGAAGCCAAAGCCCTCCTGGTGACCCCATCTACAAAGCCAAATGTTCACCTCTAGGATGTCTGTGTCTACCCTTAACTGGAAGGATCAATGCAAACCCCACCTGCTCTCCTAACTCTCTCACCCTCATTCCCAGAGCCCTGTAGTCACTTCTGATTTGCTCAGGGTCATACCCTGCAGTATCATTAGTGTCCCCATGAATGCAGCGTCGGGTAGTAGTCAGAGGTCCAGATGATTCTTGGCATTCCTTCCATAATGTCTCAGATCTGGGCCCATGACGGGCAGCACACCTCCTGGGATGCCAGGCCATGTCAGGCAGATGGATGACTCCATCCCCCTTAGAAGGCGGTCACTGACCACCACCACCCTTCGTTTCCTCTAGGGAATGGTGGCTGTGATCCTCCCAACCTGGAGGTTGCATGGCTTCTCCTTCCTCTTTGGGGGAGTGTAGCAAAGAGGTGTGACCACCCTCAGAGATTGACAGTGGGGGGCGGCCAGCTGCCCCCTTTTGGGTGGAACCTGGAAGGCCACGCTCTCCATGCTGGTAGCAGAGGGGTGGGACAGGAACAGAAAGTATAAAAGGTTGGCCCGGTGGCTCAGTTGGAGAGGAGCTGCCAGATGCATTCTCCCTGCTGCTGTGCAGAAGCCTTCTGCTGTTCTGTGGAGGGCCCCAAGCTCCCTGTACAGCCAGACGCGCCAGATGCCTAAGAGTTGCTGGGACTGCCGCTCGCAGCGTACCCTAGGGAGACAGAGAATGACCCTTGGATGATGCCACCTGAGGGGGAGTATAGGAAGCAGCCCAGGGGAACTAGACTATCGTCTGGCTGTGATGCCACTGGAGATACAGTCAGCGTGTTGCAGGTGGATTCCCCAGTGGCAGACCACTGGGCTGGGATGTCGTGGAGTTGCCCCTCCCCTGGGGTGGCAGTACTCTTCCCCCCACCCTTAGGTTAAGAGACCTGCGCTTGCTGGGTTGCTCACGCTTTGCCGGACCCCCCTAGACTGTGTTGTGGCGCTCACCCTTTGTTGGAGCCCCTAGACTGTGTTGGGCGCACCCCTGCCTGAAGTTTGGGCTTACCTGATCTACCCTGCTAGGGGGTTCGAGTTCCAGACTGCTTGGTGCCCCGCCCTACCTAAGGGCCTGGGCTCCTGAACTGTTCACTGCTCTACCCTGCCTGAGGGTTTGAGCCCTAGAGACAGCTAATTTCCCCCTGTACAGACTGTTGTTCCAGGTACATAACAGCGAAGAGGTGTGGCCACCCTTGGAGACTGACAGTGAGGGCTGGCCACACAAGCCTACAGGGAGTTTCCTCATCCCTTGTTATTAAGGCAACACCAGTTTTTTATCTCTATAGATGGTGGGTTGGAAGCAGAAGTAACCAGCAGCCAGCTTCCTACCTGTGAAGGGGCCATTTCCCCCTCCCCTGGTGGTGCTTCTGCAGTCCTCTTCAGCTGGAGTGCCTTCTCAACCTTGTAGGTCTCTATATGCATATTTGTCAATGAATTCCTATAGTGATAAGCACCATAGAAAAGCCCATGGGGAAATTAAGAATCCTGTCTTCAGAGCAGGATGTGAAAAGTGTGCAGTATATGCAACATTGTGCCACACATGGAACAATAAGAAGAAATTAAATATCCAATAAATGTTCATTAAGTGTGTACCATCCATCCTGTGCACTGAATGAGGCACAATGCATATGCACAAAGGGTCCAAATTAAGGCAACATTAATTCTGGCATTTCCTAATTTTTGAGTGCTTGACTTTGAAACCTTAATGTGCTTTTAACAAAGATGGGGGGGGGTTAAGGTAAATACAGTGTACATATTCTGTGCTCATGCCCTATTTTGTGTGTGTGTGTATGGTAATATCTTTTATTGGTGGATGAGACAAACTTTTGATCTACACAGAGTTCTTCATCAGGTCTGTAAAATGTAACCAGCGCATCTCAGCTAATTACAAGGTAGAACAGTCCACTATCCTCTCCCGATTTTTTTCTTGGTGGCGGAGGGAGGGGATATTTTTGTGTCACTTGTGAATATTAGGGCATTACCAATAGCAAAGCTACAAATGTGAGATCCAGAAAGGATATTAAATATATCGTTCCAGTTATGAATGAACCTGAACCCCTGAATCCAAATCCTCCTGAACTGGGACTTTGGGAAAGTTTGGGTGCAGATTGAGATTCAAACTGCGCTGCTGATGTTCACCTCTCTGCTTAATGCTACCATATGTCAGCACAGAATCCCGATGTTTTGAATCAGATATTATCAAGCCAGTTTGTTTCTGTGAAGTAAGAATAAACACAAACACAAACACATCCATTTGGACTGAGCCATGACGTTTGCCACATTGACCCTAGGCAGTCATTGTCATTAGTAGCATCTTGCAGCTTATACAGCATTTGTTCTCCTCCTGCCTCTTTGCTTCTGAGCAAATGGAAGAGCATTTGGGTGAGTGAAGCAAATGGGTAGAGGATCGGTGTCCGCTTTAGGCCACAGGGTGTTTTCATGAAGGTGCTTTCTGCACCCTAAGCTTAAAGCAGTGAAAATGTCACACTGCCCATCCCCGGTGAGTCAATAGGTTGAAGCAGTGACATGGGACCGGAAATGGTTGTCTGCATGGCCACGTCCAGCTGCTCTCCCCTCAGCCTTATCAGCTCTCTCTGACTGACATGCTCTGGCCATTGCTTGCAACTTCAGCACATTTGTGTTTCAAATTTGACAGATTTAAACCACCACCAAATAGTTGGAAAGAGCCTGCTGCTGCCCTTAGGAGAACACCTGTGAGCTGCTGCTGTGTCTCTGGACCAGTCACCGGCTGACAGGTGAGAGCTGGAATCTAAGTACCATTGTCGTTAGGACAAGAAAAGTGGGAAAGATTTAAATAAATCCATAGGATCAAGAACTATCCTGCAGGCTGCCATGCATCCATTCATTTTAATGGGCCAAGCTTTCTATGACAGTATTTTCTTCCTATTTATAGATTTCCAGATTGTGATCTATGGCTGTTGCCTTGTTCTTGGTGAGTTTGGCATGAAATGCCTCATGTGACACTACCAACCTTCCCTCTACCCTAAGTCTAAAGCAAGTAGCCACCCCAATTCAAGGCCACCATCACCATCCAGCAAAATAAAACAATCATATCCTATCATTCCTTCACTGCATAATGTTGATGGGAAGTAAGGAGGAGAAAATCCAGATCCGTGGCCCTAAACCATCAAGGGGAGAGGAACAAAGCCAAAAGGATATTGTCTACTTTCCCACCAGGAACACAGAAGTCTTTCCACAAGCTGGGGCTCTGCAGAGGTTCAGCGGAGGAGGATAGACCTATTTAGTCATAATAAGCATGACCCGGTGGCAACCTCTGGGGTACAGTGGAAGCCAGCAGCAGCATCTCTTGGGAGTGATCCAGGCTGTCCGTGTGGAAGAGGACATGGACAGCAGTGTACAGGGGGAAGTCATCCATGAACTGAGGGGTTGAGGAGAGGGGTGGTGAACTTTAAGTGTGAAATTTATCAAAACAAACATCATCACCAGTTCATTTGTTGCGGCTTTTGGAGCTTAAAATATTATTTTCTGCAAAATTCCCAGGACCCCCAAGTTCCCCAATGTTTTCACAGATCTGATTGTAAAAATCCCTGCTAACCTGAAATGTCATTTCACATGATTTCTCTTAGGAGAGCTAGCTTCAATTCCCTCCTCTACTAGCAAGTCATTTAACCCCCCGTGTCTCAGGTTCCCACCTACAAAATGGGAGAATTGTACAACTTTACCTCACAGCTGTGTTTTGAGGGTACATACATGGTATGTGAGGTAAAGCAAGGCATATAAGTATTTTAGGCTCCATCTACACCCCCCTGTCTGACATAAGTTTCACCCACAAAAGCACCGGTGTGGACAGCACTATGTCAGTAGGAGACACTCTCCTACCAACATAGCTACCACCCCTCGTATGCCAATGGGAGAGCTCTCTCCCCTCAGCACAGAGCAGCTACACAGGAGACATTACAGCGGTGCAGCTGCAGAGGTACAGTTGTGCTGCTCTAAGGTCGGTAGTGTAGACATAGATACTAATTACTCAATAGACTAAAGGAGAAGAAAGAGGGACCTGGCCAGGACAGGTGGAAAAGAAGAGACAGCTCTTGAGTCCATTGCTGGAATTCATTGAAAGCATAATTCTTGCCATCTTTTCTTTCCCAAATGGGAGAGAGAAACCAGGTGAGTGGAGTCTACGACCAGCTATTGGAAAAATCTCAGGTTTCTCAATTTCCCATTGTACTACAGAAAGGTCTGAGCTGAAGGAGAGTGAGCTACTAGGTACTCTGGAAAGGGCTGCGAGGGCAGGTAAAGCCCCCACTCAAAAAACATGCAAAGTCTCTGGTACCACTCGGGGGTTTAAAAAGTTCCACTCCTTAGAGAGCTACTGCAGAAATCAGGAAAAAGGAGTTTCCATCCCAAAGATTCAAGTTTCAGATGGTCCATGACCAAGGTTGTAATGAGAGTGTTAGTGGTTACATTGATAAATCTTATTATGGACTTGGTGATGCAGAAGAGGATTGTCAAGGAATCAGCTCCTCAAGGAAACTCTGGGCTAGAAAATGCTGAAAGATGTCAAAAGACAAGCAGCCAAAAGAAAGGAAAAGGGGGGGGAGGAAGGTCAAGTATAGAGACAAAGAGAAGAAGAAAGAAAATAGCCAGTCCAAAGTCAGCAAAGACAAATGGGAGAGTTAAGACTAAAGTTAAAGCAAAGAAGTAAGTAAAGAGCCAGAAAATAAAGAAACCCAGTGTGTTAACAGAGATGGCTAGATAGGAAGTATAATGCTGCCAGCAAGCTCAGAGATTCAGGTATTATATGTGAGTTGGTTAAAGTTAACATTTAACATTAACTTAGTGTGCATTTTGACAATTAGCCTTGTTTAGAATCAGATTTTGATTTATATCAGTGTTTCTCAACCCTCTCAGGTTGGCAACCTCTATTCAACATCAACATTTGTCATGACCCCTTACATTACATTTGCTCTTAAAGTCAGAGTAAAAACATGTATCAATGATAAGAATGATCAGCCTGAATTTAATTCCTGTGTGTGTTTCAAGAGGTTGACAAAGAATATGTGATTTAATCAGGGATGGGTGCAGGAATTTAAATGTGACCGCTCTTGGAGGGGCACGTTAAACACACACATATTACACACATCAAACAATAGCAACACACACGCATACATCATATGCATAGAAATAAACAGCAGTACAGTCATCATTTCAACAAAAATCCATATGCTGTGGAGCCATCTGAACATGTGTATCCACAATTACTTGGCTGCAGAGGGTTCACAGGGCTCCTCCAGCCTGGGGGCTGACGCAGGGAGAATGAATGCCCGCAGCCTCGCAGCCATGGTGGGGAGAGGTAGAGAGCTCCTCCAGCCCAACCAGAGCAGATCCGGGGCCGGAGGAGCACTCCCTCCCTGTCCCAGCTGTGGGGCTGGAGGAGCTGTCAGTTCCAACTGTGGCCCTGGGGCTGGAGAAGCCGCTCTCCCCTCTTCAGCCCTTGGGCCAGAGAAGTTTCTGCTCCCGCCATTTATTGTGGGGGGCATGCCCCTGCTTGTCCCCTCCTTGTACATGCCCCTGCCTTGAAGAGTAAGGGTGTGTGCAAAGCAGGAAAGCAAGATTTTATTTTCTTTAGATTGTAATATATTTTTCAGTGCTGTTGTGTCACACACACACACCACTTGTCTTTCCTGACCCCCGCAGGTGGAGAAAAACTGTGTTAAAGAATGAAGTCATAAGGACACCAGAAAGGATGTTCCTGCGCAAGATATGCTTGTCGGCATTTAGAGTTAACAAGGTAAGTCTCACTGCAGCAGAAGTACAGCTGATCCTTCTGTGTCATTTCGTAATAAAGCACTCAGCTGCTGTAATCTTACGTGCCTCTCTGGGCCCTTAACCTTGTCCAAAACACAATATGACAGGGGAAATGGGTGATGTGATGTCTGTGGCTAACAATGCCCAAATGCCAACGTTGGGGAGAGATCAATAAAAAGACCCACACTGCTGGCACTTTTGCACTCCACTTACTCAGATTTCACGCTACTATTTCCTGTGTAAAAGGTCTGAGCAGAATACATAACACAGGAGCCTTAGAAGTACACACTACTATTACATCTATTAAAGAAGGACAGAATTCCCAGTGGATCTTTGAGCTCCACATGGCCAGGAAGCCAGGCCTCTAACCCATTCTTTAGCCTGTCCCTTCACACACACAAGGATGATTGGTAACTAACACAACTGGCTGCAGGAAACTAACTAGGAATCTCTGTAGTGAGATTTTCTAGTAAATTCTCTACTCCCACACATTTTCCTATGGGAATGTATGGTCATGCTCAGAGAAACTGTATATGGAAAATATCTAGCAGCTCATCTATCCCCTTGCCACTGCAGGATTGTTCCATACAGTAGATCTGTTCCAACTCCCTCAAAGGCATATTTTGACTGCAGTTTTTAAAGTATCTAGCTGAAACATGAAGGATTTTGCTATAGATGTTGCACTGAGAGATTGAAAACCTCAAACACATTGTCTCCTCAGCGTGACGGCCCTGCATACGTATGCCCAGTCTCCTTCAAATGTCCCAAGCAATACAACTTTCACCACTTTCGTTGGAAGGCTATTCTGCAATCCAGTGTTCAAGAGGTTCTTCTGATAGTCATCCCATTTCCTAGGCATCCATCCTATATTTCATTACCATGACTACTGAAAATACATGAAGTCAACAGGAAAAAGAAAGAGGCTTACGGCATATGCATGAGTTTTAAACGTGAAGAAAAAGTTAAGTTAATGAAGGTAGTTTTCAGTTTAAAATTAATTATTTTTGCATTTTTTGTTCTCAGAGGTTTCCTTGTCAATATTCCAAATATAAATGGTGGTGGGATTATTTAGAGGCAGAGTACATTATAACTAAAGCCTATAGCAACCTTATTCAGCAGTGAAATTGTTGTCTCCCTCTGATCCTGAGATTATGGAGATGAGGGGATGAATGTACATCAGTAAGATTCCCTACCGAGATAGCTTTTCACTCTTTTCAGTAAGAAAAAGATCAAAGGGAAAATGGCTAATTAACATACCAAAGGAGACAAAACCCCTAGAGCTTTATCGTTGTTGCAATCCAATAATAAACAGCCAAGTACAAAAAAGATTATTTGATAATGACACACAGAACTGAAAGCCTTTGAAATGTCAGCTTCTTAAAAAAATATTTTTGGAGGAAAAAATATCCATAATTATAAAGAATAATGCTTAAGCATTGGGGAATAGCTCTTCATTCCTGAGAGAGTTTCCTAATAAAACTACTTTGCCTAAGAACAGCAGTGTGGCTTCCCTTTATCTAAAAGAAAAAAAATCATAAAACAAAAAACACACAAAAGGCCCCAAATTCCCTCTTGAGTAAACATTCAATTCTTTTATATAAGAAAAATTAAACACAGATGTTCTTGTTTTTAAAAAGTCACCAGTTTCCCTTCCTAGACTAGGTTCCAACTCATGCCTCTAACTGCAAATGGAGAGATATGGGCATCCAGAGAGTCCATGTCCCTTCAAGTTGGATAACCACTGAGCAACATTAGAATCTGTGGCTACTTTTATAATGGCAGAGGCAAAAGGATATAACCTAGGGGTAGAAACAATGCAAAACCCTGTTCCGGAAAAAGCAAATGGCTCAGGTGTTCTTGGTGTAAGGTTATCAGTTCAAATCCAGTATATGCTGATGGCAGATAGACACCATTGCCCTTAGATGAATCCCCAATAACTATTTGATTATTTCAGCCTATACTTCCTAGCAGACTGGGGCCCATGTGAATTGAAACCAGCAAAGTTGGTCTAATTGGCATCCTTGTGCTCAGTTTTAGTATACATGCCAGAGCTTGAATGGACATGGAAAGACGCTACCTCTTCATCTCATTAGTGGTTGGAACCGTGGACTAGAACTCATGAGACCTGGATTCTATTCCTGGTTCTGCTGTTGAGTGACCTTAAGCAAGACAGTTCATAGATTCCAAAGCCAGAATGGACCGGTATAATTATCTAGTCTGACCTCCTGCATAATACAGATCATAGAACTTCCTCAAAACATTCCTTTTTCAACTAAAGTAAATTTTTTTAGAAAAAACATCCAATCTTGAATTTTAAAATTTTAAAATTGCAAGTAATCCACCACCACTCCGGTAAATTGTTCCAGTGATTAATTACCCTCACTGTTAAAAATGTACACCTTATTTCTAGTCTGAATTTGTCTAGCTTCTTGGATCTTGTTACACCTTCCTATTCTAGTCGGAAAAGCCCATTATTAAATATTTGTTCCCAGTGTAGGTTCTTATAAACTAAGATCAATTCACTCCTTAATCTTCTCTTTTTTAAGATAAATAGATTGAGCTCCTTGAGCCATCACTATAAAGGCATGTTTTCAAGTCTCTTAATCATTCTCATCTCTCTTCTCACAACTCTACCAATTTATCAACAGCCTTGTAAAACTGTCAGCACCAGTACTGGACACAGTATTCCAGCAGTGGTTGCACCATTGCCAAATTCAGAGATGATATAACTTTCCTACTCTTACATCCCTGTGCCTTAGTTTCCTCCATCTGAAAAATGGGAATAATGATACTGACCTCCTTTGTAAAGCACTTTCAGTTCTAGTGATAAAAACGCTATGTAAGAGCTAGGCATTATCTCAGAGGAGTTCTCCCTTGGTCAGGGCTGTGGGCATTGTGGGGAAACCTGCACTTCTTCTGCTTATGCTATATCTGTCTTCTGAATAAAAAGACGATTTCCGTTTCCATTTTGGTCACTGCATTTAAAACAATTTTCCTTCTCCATTCCACAGCCCATAAACACACTCTACATATTTGCTACTAGATGTTCAAGTACATAGCTACAAAATGGAAACATGAAAACATTACAATTCCCCTCTAAGCCTGGTAACGTATAGGAGTTGTAATGCACTCCCATGTTCCTGCTCATGAATATAGCGACAGAGACAGAGTGGCTGTGAATAGAAAAAGAGCTTCAGGCAATGAGCCCAATTCTTGGATCCTCTCTAGGATGTTTTATGCCACTCCAAAGGCATAAAAGAGGTGGAAAGCCAGTGCAGCCAGCTGCCTGATGATTCTGCTTGTATAAATAGAATCCCCAGGTGTCAGTGAAGAGGCTCTAGGTCCTCTCTAGGCCATGCATCTCTTGGTCCCAACATATTGGGCATTTCTGGAGGAAAGGGTGCATGGCCAGGACATATCTACTACCAGTTCCAATAGTTCTTTGGGGCCATGGACAGCCAGGTCTAACTTAGAGCATCCTCAGGGACCAGACAGACTCAGGCTTGGGAAGAATGCAAAGTTGGCTAACAGTCACTTCTCCTGCCCTTCCAACACACACCTCAGCTGTGCCAAGTATATTTTTAGCCCTTATATGCTAATGCCAATTGTTTTATTTGTATGTGTAGCACTAGTTTCCCTCTATAAAGGCATAATTATGGCTCATAAAGAGGGCCCCACCAAATTCACAACCATGAAAAACGCATCACGGACCGTGAAATCTAGTCTCCTCCTGTGAAAGCTGGTCTTTTGTGTGCTTTTACTCTATACTATACAGATTTCACAGGGTAGACCAGCATTTATCAAATTGAGGGGCCTGACCCAAAAGGGAGATGCAGGGGGATCACAAGGCTATTTTAGGGAGGTCACAGTATTGCCACCCTTACTTTTGCACTATCTTCAGATCTGGGCAGCTGGAGAGTGCCGGCTGTTAGCCAGGCACCCAGCTCTCAAGGCAGCGCCTTGCCAGCAGTAGTGCAGAAGTAAGATTGGCCATACCATACCATGCCACCCTTACTTCTGCACTTCTGCCTTCAGAGCTGGGTGGCCAGAGAGTGGTGGCTGCTGACTGAGGGCCCAGCTCTGCAGGCAGCAGCGCAGAAGTAAGGGTGGCAATGCCACACCAGGCCATTCTTTCTTCTGTGCTGCTGCTGGTGGCAGCTCTGCCTTCAGAGATGGGCTCCCAGCCAGCATCCACTGCTCTCCAGCTGCCCAGCTCTGAAGGCAGCGCCGCTGCCAACAGCAGCGCAGAAGTAAGGGTAGCAGTACGGCAACCCCCCTTACAATAACTTTGCAACCTCCCCACAATTCCTTCATGGGTCAGGACCCTTAAAATTATAACACCATGAAATTTCAGATTTTAATAGCTGAAATGATGAAATTTACTTGTAACCCTTCTGCCAGGCCAAGTTGATAGCAGCAAGGGCCGGGTTCAATACACAGGGGTTCCCTCTCATTAAAGCAAATGCAAAACTGGCTCGAGCCCCCACCCAGTGACCTGGGAAAATCTTACACACCCCCTGGGCGCCTCAAGGAGGCAATACTTCCCCTCTCGCAAGCACAGAGTCTTGGTGTAGTAGAGAATCTTTAATAACATGAGGCAAACAACATCAGCATTAAATTGGGGAAACACCACAACTAGTGTTCATTAACCAAACCATGAACACTGACCCACCCCAGAAAATTTGGGCCACATCCTTTCCCTCAGGCTCTTGAGTCCCAGAACCCAAACGTCTCTTGAGTCCAGCAATCCACTAATCGCCCAAAGTCCAAAAAAAGTCCAGCCCCGGAGTTCAAAAGTTCACCTGCAGAGTGTTACTCCCCAATCTGGCTAAAATGTGCCTGGGTGTGGGGGAAAGAGGTAAGGGGCACCTTACGTGTCCTGAAGCTGACTGCCCCACAGGGCTCTGCTCCGCTCCACCACGACCGGCTCCGCTCTGCACAGCTCACCGTCTCACGACCGGCTCCGCTCAGCTCGCCGTCTCACGAACACACCGCTGTCTCACGACCGGCTCCAGACAGCTCGCCGTCTCACGAACACACCGCTGTCTCACGACCGGCTCCGCTCAGCTCGCCGTCTCACGAACACACCGCTGTCTCACGACCGGCTCCGCTCAGCTCGCCGTCTCACGAACACACTGCTGTCTCACGACCGGCTCCACTGCACACTAGAACTTCCGGCTCCCCCCTACTTGACACAGTGCTCAGTGATTTCAGCTCTCAGTGATTTCAGCTCATAGTAGTGGGAGCCTTAGTGCTGGTGCACTATAAGGCTGAAGTGAATTCAGCACAATACCTGTAACAAAACTCTTAATAGACCCAAAATTAGCTCTGACATTCCACAGTGGAGAGAGACAGAGGTGCAATTGGTGCTTCAGGCCCTCACAAAAGGGACCTACACCACCAGGCACTAATACCTGTCTCAAGTCTCTCTCAATTCACAGAGTTTTGGAACCCATGTCCCTTGCCTAGTGAGTGCTACTCAGTTGATGGTGAGTCCTCCATCATAACAAAAAGGCCAAGTACAGTTCCAAGCACAGTTCCCATAATCAGGGTACTAACAATTTATTCTTCCCGCCCCAATAACAGAGACACTGGGGATCCCACAGCAGCCAAAGTGACGATTTGGGCAGTTATGGCCTCATTCTAGGCAGGGTGGGTGTGCCTATGCAAATGAGATCAGCCCCTGAAGTTCTTTTCCACAACTTGCCACACCTCACCACCAGATGTCAGGGTGGAGCCCACCCTGTCTCTGCTTACATCCTCCCCCCAGCCGAGAATTTGGCGTCCCGACAAATCATACTCCCTTTATACCAACTCATTGATTTCCTCCAAAAGGCCTCAGAAAGCCCACTTTGGCTTCCACAATCCTGTGTGCTAAATGTATTGGCTCCTCACTAGTCACCCCAGGTGCATCATAAGTTAACCGTTTTACTGGTCTTATCACCCTGTCTCGTCTATTGAGAATCTCTGTTGCTGAGGTAAGGGGAACGTCCTCTTGATTGATGGATGGAGAGGCTTCCTTTGAGGGTCTCTTGGCTACTGGCGTAGGCCCCTGCACTCCTAGTTCTAACGCGGGAGGGTCCAAGGTGCCCAGGACATCCTCTACCTGAGTGTCTCCACTGGCCAATAACCTGTGTGTGTCATCACACGGGGGTCTCATCAGCGGCACAGGGGTGTCAGAAAGGGGCCTAAATAATTCCGCCATAGGGTTTAGGGTGGAAAAGGGAGAACTCTCATTCGGTTCAGCTGGTCGAGACTGAAATCTTGTCTCCATCCCAGGATACACCAGGGTTGTGTCTTCCTCCTCAGACTCACTCTCAGATGTGCAGAATAGGGGTAAGTTAGCTGCAGGAGGCTCACTGTCTGTGTTGGATGGCAGCTTTGGTCTAGCACTTCTGTTCTGCCCGGCTGCCCTGTCATGGCCCATCTCATAAGGGGTGCTTACCAATTCCCCCACAGGGAGCAAAAGGTTTCTATGCACCGTCTTTATTTGCCCTGGACTGTCTTCAGGTTTGATCTTGTAGACCGGCAGATCTCCCAGCTTTTCCATCACCAGGTAAGGTATTGCCTTCCATCTGTCAGCTATCTTGTGTTTGCCAGCGATACCCAAATTTCGCAGCAGGACTCTGTCCCCCGGCTGGAGCTCCTGCGAACGCACTCTAGCATCATATCGATGTTTGTTGCGGTCTGCGTTCTTCCGAGCCGCAGCGGTAGCCAAGCGATAAGCATCCTGCAGCCTCTCTCTTAGTCGGGATACGTATTGCTGATGAGTTTCATAGCTATCTCCATCCTCTGATACACCAAAGCACAAGTCTATGGGTAATCTTGGTTCTCGCCCAAACATCAAAAGATATGGGGTGACTCCCGTAGCATCGTTCTTTGTGGCATTGTAGGCATGCACCAGAAATGCGACATGCTGGCTCCAGGTTGCCTTCTGCTCTGGTCGCAAAGTTCCCAACATATCTAATAGGGTTCGGTTGAACCTCTCTGGCTGGGGATCACCTTGGGGGTGATAAGGCGTTGTCCTAGACTTTTTAATTCCTGCTATCTTCAGCACCTCCTTCAGAAGGTGACTCTCAAAATCCCGCCCCTGATCAGAGTGTATCCGAGCCGGGAATCCATAGACTGAGAAATATTTGTCCCACAATACTCGAGCGACGGTGGTGGCCCTCTGATCACGTGTGGGATATGCCTGTGCATACCGTGTAAAATGGTCAGTCACTACTAGAATGTTCCCAACATTCCTCTTGTCTACCTCTACAGACAAGAAATCAATGCATACCAACTCCAAAGGTTTGTTGCTGGTGATGTTCTTCAGATATGCAGCCCTCGTGGGCAGAGTTTTCCTTTGAACACATCGAGCACAAGTCTCACATTTCCTGCGAACATCTTCAGCCATTCGGGGCCAATAGAACCTACTACGAATAAGTTCCAGAGTCCTCTCCATCCCTAAATGCCCAAAGTCATCATGCAGAGCCCTCATGGCCAGGGCTCTGTACCTTTTTGGCAGTACTAGTTGTGCTCGTTGCTTTTGTAAAGAGTCGGTGGTCATTCGGTGTAGCACTCCCTGAATCAGTTTTAATTTGGTCCATTCTCTCAATAGTAGTTTACCCTCCGGGTTAGGTGGGACAACTGCAGCTGGGCTTCGCCCCTCCCTTTTGGCAAGTAGTGTATCACGAATGTCAATATCTTGCCGCTGGGCTTCTTGCCAGTCAGCCGCATTGAGCATGGGCAAAGGAGATTGGTCCAATGCAATATAGTTCACTGAGGCAGAAGGCATGCATTCAGGGGGCAGGCCCAAAGCTTCTGCAATACATCCCTGAAGGCTCTCACAGGCCTCTGGCTCTCGACGACTCACACTGCAAATAGCTCTCACTCCATCTGTAGGTATCACAGCAACTTCTGGAGCCTGCGGACGCCTGGACAATGCATCTGCATCTACATTGCTTCTCCCTGATCGGTACTGAATGCTAAACTCATAGCTAGCCAAGGCGGCCACCCATCTCTGCCCTGTAGCATCCAGCTTAGCACTTGTTAACACATAAGTCAGTGGATTGTTGTCTGTCCACACCTGGAACTGAGCACCATACAAGTAGTCTCGAAATTTCTCAGTGATGGCCCATTTCAAGGCCAAGAATTCCAGCTTGTGGATGGGATAACGAGTTTCACTATCAGACAATCCTCGGCTGGCAAAGGCTACAGGTTTATGTTTGCCTTCCACTTCCTGGTACAGGACTGCTCCCAGACCCTCCAAACTGGCATCAGTATGCAGGATAAATGGTTTGCTTGGGTCAGCAAAAACTAGGACTGGAGCATGAGTTAGGCAAGTAATGATTTCTCGAAAAGCCCTTTCACATCTCTCATCCCACCGTGGCCCAAATGGTGCAAAGGGGCCATTGTGTCTCTGCACAGGAGGCTTTGGGAACCTCCCCTTATTCCTGGTCTTAGATTTGTTCTTGCTGGACTGATGTCCCCTGGTAAGATCATTCAGAGGCTTTACAATCGTAGCATAGTTTTTCACAAACCTGCGGTAGTAGCCACTAAATCCAAGAAAGGTCTTGAGTTCTCTATAGTTACTTGGACGTGGCCATGTAGTGAGTGCTTCTATTTTATCAGGATCAGTACTCACACCCTCTTGGGATACGATGTGACCCACATACTTCACTGAGGTTCTGCAGAACTGGCATTTGTCAATTGAAAGCTTCAGACCATAATCCTCCAACCTATCAAGCACTTTAAGAAGTCTTTCTTCATGCTCCTCTAAGGTTCTTCCAAACACAATCAGGTCATCCAAATAAACTAACACTTGCAGTAAATTCATGTCTCCCACAACTCTCTCCATGAGACGTTGAAAGGTGGCAGGTGCTCCAGAAATCCCTTGGGGCATGCGTTCGAACTGATAAAACCCTAATGGGCAGATGAAGGCAGTCTTCTCCTTATCTTCTTCTCCCAGAGGGATCTGGTAGTACCCACTTCGAAGATCCAACACAGAGAACCACTGGCTTCCCAGCAGACAGTCTAAGGCATCTTGCACTCGAGGCATAGTGTACTGGTCGACCACAGTACGGCTGTTTAGGGTGCGGTAGTCAATACACATCCGGATTTTCCCATTCTTTTTACGGACTACCACAATGGGCGAGGCGTATGGGCTGCGGGACTCTGTAATGATGCCATTCGCAGCCAGCTCCTGAAGATGATGTCGCACATCTTCCATCTCAGAGAGAGCAATCTTCCTAGATCTCTCCCTAAAAGGTCGAGAGTCATGTAGTCTGATATTGTGTTCTACTCCTTTTGCACATCCCACATCCCACTCATGCAGTGAGAACACCTTGGATCTTTCACAAAGTTTCTTCCTCAGGCGATCTTTCCACTCCTCGGACACTGGTGAATCTCCAAAGTCAAACTTTGCTGGGTCTATCGTCGGAACTTGCGTTTCACACTGGGGGGTTACAATTGACTCGGGTTCAAAGAGGTCTGCTATCTTTTGTCCTCGCCTCACAAAAATATCACGACTTGTCCCATTAGCAATCAGTATAGTCACCTCTTCCTGGGCTTCAGCAGGTAGGGTTATGACTCCACTAAGAACCAGCACTCCTTCAGGGAGCCCTCCCTCAGTTGGCTGCTCCACCACTGCTAATGTTCTCTCATTGCCTTTCAGGCAGGTACTCATGACAATCACCTCCTTTTCTGTCATTGCAGGCACCACTAAGGGGACCGGGCCTGCGTACCTCAGTGCTCCCACCGGCAAATCAGGCATCACTCTTTTTGCGTCCTCAATTTTTCTGTAGGCTGCAGCACAATGTGTGTGTATCACCAAGGTATTCAGGTATTGGTCCCCTGCTCGCTGTCTGCAGTAATCTGCAAGTACCTTAAAGAGGCTGGAGTTGGTCCCTATCAGCACGGACACATCAGAGACACCTTTAGGGTCAGGGCATATTAAAGCTGCAGTGTCCACCTCCTGTCTTACCCCAGCGATCTCTTCTGGGAATTCCAGGTGTACAATGACATACCCCTGATACGGGTATTCATCCATGCTGAGACCACACAGGCCAAGCCCTGTCAAGGGCTGTATAGGCAGATGCATAAGCATCTGCTGGTAGAAAGACTGGAATATGATAGTCACTTGGGATCCTGTGTCAAGCACTGCTCTACATTCTGTCCCTTCAACCTTTACAGTGACCTCAGCTCGAGGTCCTATCAATCCTGGTGGGATTCGGGTGGCATGGTTCTTCGCAGGGGAGCCTCCAAACCCTGCAGGCCTAGGCGGCTCCCTTCCCAGGCCCTGGGGCCGTTTCCCGACTTTCCCCAGGTGGTCCTCAGCTTTTGGTATACTAGCGGAGGATTCTCTGCATTCTGACACCTGGCAGCAATGTGCCCATCCTGGCCACACCGGTAGCAGAAGAAGGATTGCCCTTTCCCGTGTTGCCGGGGTGGGGCAGAGGTTCTAAATGTAGTCTTCTGGACCGTGGTAACAGGAGGTTCCTTGTACGCTGAAGTCTTTGCTGAATCGATGGTATTCTCTAGTTCAGCCACTTTCTGTGTCAGGACCTGCACTCGTTGGGTAAGTTCCTCTTGAGGATTCACCATCAGCGCCTTGGGCGCTCGTATGGATGTTGTGGCAGTTGCCTGGGGTGGCTGAACCTCCCAAACCTCACCAGCTGCCTGCCTCTCTTCCTCCTCTCGGACCTCTTTTATCAGTCGAGAGTAACCCGGTGGATTGTCTTGGCGCTCCCTTAATCGAAGGTGGAGAAGGATTGGGTTCTGATATTGAATTCCCCTCACAATCTGAGCCAATCTAGTCCGGTCCATTTGCTCAACCGCTACTGCTCCCCTCATGATGGCTCTCTGTAATAATTTCTCCAACCTCTGTATGTAGGCAGAAACTTTCTCTCCCTTTTGTTGCCTGGCATTGAGGAACTTGCAATAAACATCCTCTGAGCCCTCGGTTCTCCCGAAGGCATGATCAAGGGCCTCTAGGCAGTCCTTTACCTTGACCCCAGGGTTACTGAGCTTCAGGGTGCGAATCACATCTAGGGCTGGCCCCCTGAGGCACTCTACTAGTCGCCTTCTCTTTTCAGCATCAGGTACTGCCCACTCCTGCAGCATTTCAGTGGTGTGTTCCAGCCAGGGTTCAAATGCTTCCTCCCCGGGTATTGGGGTGGGACCCCCAGAAAACAGCCTCAGTTTACGATAGGGGCTTGACTCAGGGTGGGGTGGCACGACCTTCTCTAATGCTTGCCCCAAAGCCTTCACCCACTCATCAGGTGATGGAGCAGCCTCCCGGGTTGGGACTCCTGGGTCAAGGCCCAACAGACCCGGCATATCAGCCAAGGTCTTCCCCTCTCTCCCCAAAAAGGCTGACATTTTCTTTAAAAACTCCACTTCAGATGCAGGAGCCGGTGAGGGCTGGCTCCCAGTAGTTATTACCTTCCACTCACCATCTTCCACTGCTATCGTGCCTGGAACCTGTAGAGGGTCCACAGCCGACGGCAGCTCACACAGTACAGCAAAATCTCCATCCTCCCTCACAAATATGCGCCCACGCATTTTACACTTACTCAGGTACTCAGTGGATGCCCTTAAGGTAGGCTCTATTGAGCCTTCATCGAATGCCTCCGGCACCCCGGTCACCAGGACACAGTTCCTAGGGTTAATATTCATCCCCTTGCACCAATCCTCTAGCAAATGTAGGGCCATTATACAAACTGTAATTTCTTTCCCAAATATAACAGATCAAAACAACAACAACCAGATTCTGGGTTCTCCCAATTTAATGACTCACCTAAGATGTGCTTGCGAGGGGTACTGACCCAGTCTCGATCCCGGACGAGCCCCCACAAATGTAACCCTTCTGCCAGGCCAAGTTGATAGCAGCAAGGGCCGGGTTCAATACACAGGGGTTCCCTCTCATTAAAGCAAATGCAAAACTGGCTCGAGCCCCCACCCAGTGACCTGGGAAAATCTTACACACCCCCTGGGCGCCTCAAGGAGGCAATACTTCCCCTCTCGCAAGCACAGAGTCTTGGTGTAGTAGAGAATCTTTAATAACATGAGGCAAACAACATCAGCATTAAATTGGGGAAACACCACAACTAGTGTTCATTAACCAAACCATGAACACTGACCCACCCCAGAAAATTTGGGCCACATCCTTTCCCTCAGGCTCTTGAGTCCCAGAACCCAAACGTCTCTTGAGTCCAGCAATCCACTAATCGCCCAAAGTCCAAAAAAAGTCCAGCCCCGGAGTTCAAAAGTTCACCTGCAGAGTGTTACTCCCCAATCTGGCTAAAATGTGCCTGGGTGTGGGGGAAAGAGGTAAGGGGCACCTTACGTGTCCTGAAGCTGACTGCCCCACAGGGCTCTGCTCCGCTCCACCACGACCGGCTCCGCTCTGCACAGCTCACCGTCTCACGACCGGCTCCGCTCAGCTCGCCGTCTCACGAACACACCGCTGTCTCACGACCGGCTCCAGACAGCTCGCCGTCTCACGAACACACCGCTGTCTCACGACCGGCTCCGCTCAGCTCGCCGTCTCACGAACACACCGCTGTCTCACGACCGGCTCCGCTCAGCTCGCCGTCTCACGAACACACTGCTGTCTCACGACCGGCTCCACTGCACACTAGAACTTCCGGCTCCCCCCTACTTGACACAGTGCTCAGTGATTTCAGCTCTCAGTGATTTCAGCTCATAGTAGTGGGAGCCTTAGTGCTGGTGCACTATAAGGCTGAAGTGAATTCAGCACAATACCTGTAACAAAACTCTTAATAGACCCAAAATTAGCTCTGACATTCCACAGTGGAGAGAGACAGAGGTGCAATTGGTGCTTCAGGCCCTCACAAAAGGGACCTACACCACCAGGCACTAATACCTGTCTCAAGTCTCTCTCAATTCACAGAGTTTTGGAACCCATGTCCCTTGCCTAGTGAGTGCTACTCAGTTGATGGTGAGTCCTCCATCATAACAAAAAGGCCAAGTACAGTTCCAAGCACAGTTCCCATAATCAGGGTACTAACAATTTATTCTTCCCGCCCCAATAACAGAGACACTGGGGATCCCACAGCAGCCAAAGTGACGATTTGGGCAGTTATGGCCTCATTCTAGGCAGGGTGGGTGTGCCTATGCAAATGAGATCAGCCCCTGAAGTTCTTTTCCACAACTTGCCACACCTCACCACCAGATGTCAGGGTGGAGCCCACCCTGTCTCTGCTTACATACTATTTTTAAAATCTTTTGACCATGAAATTGACCAAAATGGACGGTGAATTTGGTGGGGTCCTACCCTAAAACTGAGCAATGCTGGGGAGGTAGCAGTAGATGCACTGCCTCAGAGGGAGTGCCTGGAAACATTATACCTTTTAAAGACTTAGAGCCTCCTGGGGCTGGGGAGACATCCTAGCCAAAGGGACCACTTCAACTCTGTAAAGATGTAGCCAGCACTATCCTCAGTGCAGCTATCCTGGTGACAGGGAAGATGAGATAAGGCTCCACCTATTTCATTCCCCTGCTGTATGCCCTACCACCACCTGCAATCACCCACTTTGGTGGGCCTGGGAACAAAGCACTTCTTCTGACCTTTCCCTCCTATCACATCCCTGTGCAGATGATGTCATTTGGCCTTAAATTTCCACTCGAGTAAATATTTATTTTCCACATTTAAAGGGGAAAATTTCCCCCCCTGTCCATGCTGTTATTTTTCACACAGATCGATATTAACCTCTACCCATTTTCACCTGCATCGTTTCTTTAAAACCCTAACTCACAAAACTCACACACTGCATTTCAGCTACGGCTAAGTCACGGACACAGGAGAAAGGCTTACCTGCCTTTCTCACAGCCCACAGTCAAATGTTGCCTTTCAGAACAGCCCAGTGAAGAAGCGAGCATTTCTCCAGAAGGAAGGCCACGAAAAAAAGTGGACAATCCAAACCCTTAGCTCAGGCTACCGAAATTAACTCATATCTGTGGATTTCTTCCATGCACACAATTGAGAACATGCATTTACACTTTATGTTCTCAGCTCTTGGTTCTTCCAAAGTCTTTTTAGATGTGAATCAGTGAAGATTAAAACATCCCACTCTACCGACCATTGTTCTTATTTACGTACAAGCCTCCCAAAATGCTCGCAGAACAGCAAAGGTTCTTAATTGTATGAAATGGAATGCCCTGATTCAATCAAAAGGTTGCATTCAGAAGTACTTTCCCTAAAATGGGTGAAAAATGTATATCGAAACCCATAAGAATTATTATCCCATGCTGACTCCTTGGCAAACCACCAAAATGTAAAAGCCTTTCAACAAATCAATATAAAAGGCATTTTATAAAGCATAACATTTGCTTTAGCTAGCTGCAAGACAATTTTTATATCTCCTTTACCTCTTCCACATAAAAGAATGACCGAATTTAGTAGCATTGTGTGGGTGTTTTCTTGTCTGACTGTTCTCATATGTTTGACTAAATGGAATCCTTTCTTCACTCATTAATTATTGGTGCTGGGCAAATACTGCAAAGAAAACTGAGACATGATCTTGTGGATTGTTAAATGAGCTCACTTCAATTGTGCTTGTGTCCCTATTGTGTTTGTTTTCTCTGCTCACTTTAGTGAACGTTTCCTGGTGTCTTCCCCCACCCCCGAAAAAATGCAGAAACAATGAATGTTATGTGAATATTGGAAACTATTCACAGAAAGCCAGTTTGTGTGATACTGGTACTGGAAACCCAGTTCAAAGAGTTATGTAAATGCAGTCATGGAATGGATACAGGCATGTTAATTATAAGTTCAATCAAAACAGTTCACATAGCTGAATAACAAATACTCACAAAGAACTGCTGATGAGCAAGTTACAGATGAAGAATTATTTGAATAAATTAATTGGGACCAGGTTTTGCCATCCTTACATGCACAGGGCAATAGCTTACTCTGTAGACAGTCGGACACACTTCAATATGAGTAAGTACGAAAGAATCCGACTCTTGCTGAATGATTTTGAATAATGAATGAATTTCTTGATGAATGATTTTGAATAATGAATACATTTTAAAAACACCGCAATCTTTTCATGGAAAATTCACCAGCAGAAGAGGAGGCAAAACTTGTCAAATGCATTATTTTCAGTTGATTAATTATTCAGCCATCTCTAATTATTATTGCGTATTCGAAACCATCACCACCCTGCAACCCATCCACTTCAGCCCGATGAGTTTTTGAATAATTCTCCTACATAAAATGTGTTATGTCATTCTAAGGTTAGGACTCTGGAAGTTATGAAATGAGAAGTGGATGCAATGAAAATGAGCAGAAATATTTTGCAAAAAGGGAACATGGGAACTAAGGGCTTGACTACATGGTGCATTAGTCCACACCAGAGGGGTGTAAAGTCTAGTGCCTGCTGGCACATCATGCACTCAGGGTACATCTACACAGCGCACAGCAGTGAGCCTCCCCGCCCAGTTCGACAGCCTTGGGCTTATGGAGCTCAGGCTAGTGCTCTAAAAATAGGTCTGTACACAGTGCTTTGAAGTTGCGGCTGGGACGGGAGCTCAGGCTCTGAAGCCTAAAGAGAGCGGGGGCTGGAACTACATTAACGTGCACTAGGAAACTTTTAGTGCTCACCAGCAGAGCCCAGGTGCTGCTGCACTATGTAGACAAGCCCTTGGACTGGTCAATAATAATACGTTAATAATACGTGGTTAGGATCCTCATTCAGCTAGACCAGGGATCGTCAACCTTTGGCACGAGGCCCATCAGGGAAATCTGCTGGTGGGCCGGGACGGTTTGTTTTACCTGCAGCATCCGCAGGTTCGGCTGATCGCAGCTCCCACTGGCTGCGGTTCTCTGCTCCAGGCCAATGGGTGCTGCAGAAAGCAGCATGGGCTGAGGGATGCGCTGGCTGCCACTTCCTGCAGCCCCCTTTGGCCTGGAGCGGCAAACCGTGGCCAGTGGGAGCTGCGATCGTCCGAACCAGCGGACGCGGCAGGTAAATAAACCGTCCCAGCCCGCCAGCGGATTTCCCTGACGGGTTGCATGCAAAAGGTTGCCAATCCCTGAGCTAGAGAAACCATTCTCCCTTCACTCATAGACAATTACGATTTTTGTACCACGGTGGAAAAGCAGAGGAAGCATGTTTTTGAGGGTTTCTCCAGTGCTGATGTTCTCTCAGATTTGCTGTATATAAAATTACTCAAATAATCATGTTCCAGCATCAACCACTCACAAGTTAGGAAATGGCAGGCTTAAGGTTGCCTGTGCAATGTTAATCTGCCCCCTTATGCATATGCATTATGCTATAGTCTTTAATTACATGATCACATACTATTTTTCCAACAGGACCCCTATGTCATTCAGTGCACAGAATGGACTTGCTCTGAGGGTGAATTGTTATTTGTAGGTTCCCTGCCTCATTTGTTGCATAAGTCGGAAGGTGTATAGTGAATGAGGCATGGGATTGCAAGGAGAGAAAGGAAGGTCTCATGGGTAAGGCAATTGCCATGGAGAACTGGCTTCTAGGAGCTAGAAGAGGCTCAAGCGTGCTCAGTGACAAAATCTTTGGAGACTTTAGCTGTTAAGGTCATCAAGTCTTTATTCTGAGTCTGTGATTTTTCAAAGGCTTGGGTGGATTGCCCAAATGTGGGTGGATTTTCACAGCAATAACAGAAAGCACATCCCTAACACAAAGGCCACGCTCCTGACAAATTTCAAATCGCTGCTACAAAGCCTGGGGATGCTAGATCTGCTCAAAGAACAGGTTAACAGATTTTTTTTAATATTAAGAAAACAACCTAATTTTTTCTGGAAACGGCTGAGCCGTTTTGGCGGAAATTTTCCAAAACAATTCAGCCTGAGGCAGATAGCTGAGTGCTTCACAAACTTTAATGTATTTATCCTCACAGCCCACCTTGGAGGTGGGCAAATATTATTATCCTCACGTTACACATAAGGAACTGAAGTACAGAGTGGCTAAGTGGCTTGCCCAAGGTCACACAAGAAGTCTGTGGCAGAGCAGGAAATTGAACCTATGCCTCCTAAGTAGAGCTGGTCAGAAATTTGATGACAAAAAAGAGCGTTTCCTTGTAAAATGCCAGTTTGTCAAACCTGACTCTTCTCACAAAAATTAGATAGGTTTGCTGAACTTTCACCAAATCTCAGGCAGGGTTCCAGCTGTCAGGCAGCCCTGCCATGTGTTCTGTCCCAGTGCTTTTAGGGAAACAAAACCAAATTTCAAAAGCCAAATTTCTCAAGAACCAGAAATCACAACTTTCAGCCAACTCTACTCCCCCGTCTTAGCCCAAACCATTGGACCATCCTTCCTCTCCTGGCTGCCCAGGCACCTCTGTATCATTGTCCACCCACCTCCTTGGCAGACAGTTTCTAATCCAGGGGCTACCTATCACTTCCAAATTTCAAGCAGTTGCCATTTGCTTTGTAATTTAACTTCCTCCTCCCCCAGTCACCATCTATTGTCAGTCAATTCCTTGTCTAACCAGTTTTTGAGTTGGACTGAATGGCAGCAACATTTAGAATGCACATTGTTCCTTGCTAGATTAGCTCTAGTTGAAGGTACCTGCCATTAATTTTGAAACTCTTTCTTGGCCATGGGAAGTGTAGATGCCAGTTTTCACAGTCGGGGAGATTATCTGCACCTTTTCTAATTTCATAGAAAGGTAGGACTAGAAGGGACCTCGAGAGGTCATCTAGTCCAGTCCCCTGCACTCAAGGCAGGACTAAGTAATAACTAGATCATTTCTGACAGGTGTTTGTCTAACCAGTTCTTAAAAACCTCCAATGACGGCGATTCCACAATCTCCCTAGGTAATTTGTTTCAGTGCTTATCTAACCTGACAGGAAGTTTTTCTAAATGTCCAACCTAAGCCTCTCTTGCTGTAATTTAAGCCCTTTGCTTCTTATCCTAGCCTCAGAGGTTAAGTAGAACAATTTTTCACCCTCCTCATTGTAACTACCTTTTATGTACTTGAAAACTGTTATCATGTCCCCTCTCAATCTTCTTCTCTCCAAACCAAACCCAATTTTTTTTCAATCTTTCCTCAAAGGTCATGTTTTCTAGACCTTTCATCATTTTTTGTTGCTCTCCTCTGGACTTTCTCCAATTTGTCCACATCATTCCTGAAATGTGGCACCCAGAAGTGGACACAATACTACAGCGGAGGCCTTAACAGTGCTGAGTATAATGGAAAAATTACTTTGGGTATCTTGCTTACAACACTCCTGCTAACACATCCCAGAATGATGTTCTTTTTTTCTGCAACAATGTTACTTTGTTCGCTCATATTTAGCTTGTGATCCACTTTAACCCCCAGATCTCTTTCCACAGTACTCCTTCCTAGGCAGTCATTTCCCATTTTGTATGTGTGCAGCTGATTGTTCCTTCCTAAGTGGAGTACTTTACATTGGTCATTATTGAATTTCATCCTATTTACTTCAGATCATTTCTCCAGTTTGTCCAGATCATTTTGAATTTTAATCCTATCCTCCAAAGTGCTTGCAACCCCTCCCAGCTTGGTACCATCTGCAGACATTATAAGTGTACTCTCTATGCCATTATCTAAATCACTGATGAAGACATTGAACAGAACGGGACCCAGAACTGATCCCTGCTGGACCCCCACTCAATATGCCCTTTCAGCTTGATTTTGAACCAAGGACAACTCCTCTCTGGGAATGGTTTTCCAACAAATTATGCACTCACCTTATAGTAGCTCCATCTAGCCTATATTTTCCTATGTTTGTTTATGATAAGGTCATGCAGACAGTATCAAAAACCCTACTTAAAGTCAAGATATACCACATCTACCATTTCCCCCCTATTCACAAGGCTTGTTAACCTGTCAAAGAAAGCTATTAGGTTGGTTGACATGATTTGTTCTTGACAAATCCATGTTGAATGTTACTTATCACCTTATTATCTTCTAGGTTTTGCAAACTGATTGCTTGATTATTTGCTCCACTATGTCTCTGAGTACTGAAGTTAAGATGACTGGTCTATAATTCCCCAGGTTCTTCTTATTTCCTTGTAAATAGATTGGCACTACATATGCCCTCTCCCAGTCCTCTGGAATTTCTCCTGTCTTCCATGAGCTTTCAAAAATAATTGCTAATGGCTGAGATATCTCCTCAGTCAGCTTCTTGAGTATTCTCGGATGTATTTCATCAGGCCCTGCTGACTTGAACACATCTAACTTGTCTAAGTAATTTTTAACTTATTCTTTCCCTATTTCAGCCTCAGATCCAGCCTCATTTTTCACTGGCGTTCACTATGTTAGACTATATTATTTGTTTCTTATTCAAGTAAAAATGAATTATTTATTTTTAGAGAGCTTCATATCTTGCTCTTCATTGAGGTATCTTGTTTGCTTTTTTAAAATTAGGAATTCAAATAATTCATATAATATTCTTGTGCTGCTGAAGACTTATCACAATTGTCAAATGCCTTAATTTAGTCTCTCCTTTTTTTAAGTCCCCCATGTCTGTAATCCTTACAGAATGTGAAAGCAGACACTAATTCTCTTATGGTTATTTGGTTTATTCCCCTCCCCGGAATATAGTGGCAATACAAGCTCCCCAACCGTTCCACATCTCAGCCTTGACTTAATAAACTAATGTAGTCGGCTGTGCCTCTCTAGCACCTTTGTGAGGAAAGGGGTGAGCATTGCTTTTGTCTCAGAGGCCAGAGCACTGCCCCCTGGCTGTGCTGTTCAAGGTGTCAGCCCCCTTGCAGAGAAAGTTAAGGTAGTTCAAACAAGTCAGTATATTTCCACAGCAAACCAAAAGCAGAGTCCTAGGGCTTCAGGAAACCAAAGAAAAAAGTACCAGCCCTTTCTGGCTCTCAAGCCATTTCCCTGGCCTGCAACCCCTGCTTCCAGGTGGCCAGGAAACTTGCAGTTCTGTTACTTCAGAGTACCACCCCACACCAAGCAAGGACAGGAGCGTCAGATTTGTATAATTTTTGGTGGTGCCCAGAACAGGTCCCAGTCCAGCCCACTCCTCTCCCCCCCACACACACACACCTGCCTAAGGCTCTAGGAGGGAGTTTGGTTGTGGGAGGGGTGTGGGCTCTGGGAGGGAGTTTGGGTGTGGGGCTCTAGGCTGGGGCAGCGGGTTGGGGTGCAGGAGAGGGTGAGGGGTGCTGCGCTTACTTCAGGCGGCTCCCAAAAGCGATCCGCACACCCTTCTGGCAGTGGCTCCTAGGTGGGGGGCGGGGCGGGGGTCTCTGCACACTGCTGCCTGAAGGCACCACCCCTGCAGCTCCCATTGGCCCCAGTTCCCAGCCAATGGGAGCTGCGGAGTTGGCACTCAGGCCGGTGGCAGTGTGCGGCGACACCACCCTACGCACACAGGCCATAGGGCCATTCCAGCCACTTCTGGTTGGTGGGCCAATACCAGAGAGCCCAGGCCCTCCCTCGGGGCAGAAGTATGTGGATAAACTGCTCGACAATGAATGTCTCAGCTATGTCAGTTGCAGAGTGCCACTCAGGCTGAAACCACCCCCAGCAGGTGTCCTTAAGTTCCTGAGCCACAACCTGGGGTCAGGTCCATGATGTAAATGTCTTCCCCCGGAATTGTCATTGAAGGGTCTCAGGGGTAATGTCCAAGGTGTCGAATATGGCTAGCTTTATTCACCCATAGTCTCGTGCCTCATCATCTGGTAGCCCTCAATAGACTGCCTGGGCTGTCCCCAACAGATAGGAGGTCAAAAGAGTGGCCCACTGGGCAGGGGACAACCTGGTCGCTGAGGCAATCTGTTCAAAAGTCACCAAGAAGGCTTCCCAGCCATCCTTGGGCCCCCATCTTCGTGAGCCGCACGGGCACAGCCAGGGTCATCGCTCCTCCAGAAACGGATCCAGCAGGGTTGGGCAGCAGGGCTGGAAGCTGCTGGAAGCACTGCCAATGCTGTTCTTGCTGTTGGGCCCCAGGATCCCAGATCAACTGTTGCTGCTGGGCTCCTAATTGCTGCACCAGCTGTTGTTGCTATTGGACCTGGGCTACCTGATGCTGCTGCTGGCTCTCTGCCCACCACTTCATCAGCTTGTCTACCTCCATTCTGGCAGTTTGAGCCAGTGGCAGGTTGATAGCAGAGCGATACCCTTTTTCTCAGGGGTGGGGACACTGCCCACATTCTCCAGCAAGTGTAGTGGTCCATGGCCATCCCTCCCCGTCAGTCTCGGAGGGAGGCCACGCCCCCTCATTATGTGTACCTACAACTGCAATGCTCAACAGGGGAATTAGCAGTCTAAGGGCACTGGCCCTCTGTGCAGAGCAGAGCAGTAAGCAGCCTAAGGGCTCAGGGAGTAGGCCTGCTGGTCTCAGGTAAGGTGGGGTGGCAGGGGAGCAGGGGTACCCCGGCCCACCCTACTTCTTCGGGTCCAAGCCCAGGACCCTGCCAATGGTGGAGAGTTCCACCACTGGGTCAGTGGGGACCCCACCGAAATGCATTAACCTAGACTCTGGCAACCAAACCGGACTATTTCCTAGTGTCCCTGGGATACTTCCTACTACCCCTTCTGAGTGTACCTCCATCTCCTGGGGTTCTTTGTCTCCCTGGGGTACACGGCCAACAGCAGTCCCAGTAGTTCCTCCGGGTACTGGTAAGTTGGCAGTCCCAGCACTGCCTCTAGGTCCTTGACCTGTAGAGCTCAGTCTCTGGCACAGAGCTCAGCAGCAGGCAAAAGAAGTCTGCTTCTTTGCCTGACTTCACACAACTATGCTGTAGGGCCCCCCTTTTAAAATTCCTGTCCCGCCCCTCTTCTTCTGGTGTGGGGGCCTTGGCTTGCCTGGCTCCACTCATCAGGGAGTGGAAAGTGGTTCCTTTCCATCAATCTGAGAGGGAGGCCATGCCCCCTCATTACAGGACCATTATGATCATCTAGCTGACCTCCTGAATAATGCAGGCAAAAGAAACTCACCAATAATTTCTGCATCAAGCCTTAACTTCTATTTGAGCTCCAGAATATTTTTTAGAAAGTTTTCACTAAACACATAAGCAACAAAGAATCTACCAGTTCTCTAGGTAAGTTGTTCCAATGATTAATTACCCTCACTGTTAAACATTTGCTCCTTATTTCTACTTCAAATTTGTCTGTCTTCAGTTTCCAACCGCTGAATCTTGTTATGCCTTTTTCTGCTAGAGCAGTGGTTCCCAAACTTGGTTCACGGCTTGTTCAGGGTAAGCCCCTGGAGGGCCGTGAGATGTTTTGTTTACCTGAATGTCCGCAGGTACGGCTGCTAGCAGCTCCCAGTGGCTGCAGTTCACCGTTCCCAGCCAATGGGAGCTGCGGGAAGTGGCATGGGCCAGGCTACCGCTTCCCGCAGCTCCCATTGACCAGGAACAGTGAACCACAGCCACTGGGAGCTGCGAATGGCCATACCTGCTGACACTCAGGTAAACAAAGCATCTCATGGCCCGCCAGGGGCTTGCCCTGAACAAGCCACGAACCAAGTTTGGGAACCATTGTGCTAGAGTAAAGATCCATCTACTATTAGAAATCTCTTCCCTGTTTAGGTACTTGTAGACTGTGATCAAGTCATCTTTTAGCCTGCTCTTGGATAAACTAAATAGATCAAATTTTTTTAGTCTCTCACTATAAAGCATGTTTTCCAGATCTTGAATTCTTGAAGACTAAGAAGTCCTAAGTCCCGCTGATTTCAATGGGAGTTAGGCCCCGAAATATCTTTGAGGATCTGAGCCTGAGCTGGGATGACCAGTGAATGCTTTCAGTGGAACTTGTGCTTTTAAGTCACTGAGGTGCTTTGAAAGTACATACCACAAAATGAAAGACAGCTGCATTGTATTAGCATGGGCACAGGCTTAGATGTCAGGAGCTTGTGAGCCCTAGCCCTGGGTCTGCCAATAACTTGCTCTGTGAATTTGAGTGAATATCACAGGGATCAGCAACCTTTGGCATGCGGCCCATCAGGGAAATCCGCTGGCAGGCCAGGATGGTTTGTTTACGTGCAGCGTCCGCAGGTTCGGCCAATCACAGCTCCCACTGGCTGCGGTTCGCCGTTCCAGGCCAATGGGGGCTGTGGGAAGTGGCGCGGGCCAAGGGGTGTGCTGGCTGCTGCTTCCCGCAGCCCCCATTGGCCTGGAACGGTGAACAACAGCCAGTGGGAGCTGCGATCGGCTGAACCTGCAGATGCTGCAGGTAAACAAACTGTCCCGGCCCGCCAGCGAATTTCCCAGATGGGCAGCGTGCCAAAGATTGCCGATCCCTGGAATATCACTTATCTTTCTCTTGCCCCATTTATATAATAGGGGCAATAATAATAGCCTATCTAGGCAGTATTGGATGGGTTCCTTGCACCCAGTTCCTCAGTACCCTACCCTTTGTGTAAATCCTTTGCACCAGGGCATAGTGAGCATGAAATTATAGGGTTTTGAACTGGCAACACTTTGCACTGATGTAAAGGACCACTGAAGGTTCAGGGCAAAGAGGAATCAGGTCCATTTCTGTTGGTCAAACACTCTGGATATGAAAGAAAGTACTCAGTATTATTACTCTTGTATCTCTTTCAAATTCCATCACAATCAGGAACCTCCTTTTCAAATTCCCCAGTACAATACTCTCCAGATGCCTCTGGTGAGGCATCCTGGATTAAAATGAGACAACAGTTTCATTCATTTGACAGGAGTAGTGTAGGTTTGTCAACGTTCAATCACTATCTCTGGATGGCACAACTCTGGGATATTAATAAATAGTTTCTGACCTAGGGCCACCCAGCATGGATTACTTTGGAAGCATTTTGCCTTAGTGCAACAATTATAGTAGTTAACAGGTTAAGGGATATACTATATGTAAGACTTCTGGAAGTGCTTTCACAAGTTTTTCATTCCTTATTTGAGATGCAGGGCACAACTATTTAAGGATTAGCTCTCCCCTCTCTCAACGCATGCCTCTTTGATGATGCCACATTGAGTTATCTTCCCATGGGGAATGGGAATGGAGACGAGATATGCTAGGGGAGTTATTAGAATTAGGCCCTTTTTTTACCTTTAAGGCAATTACAAGCCAAGACAAGAGTATCTAATGTGCAGCATTTTCAGCATTTGTAATTTAGGCATTTTTATCTTGGCAACCCATGAAAACATCCAGATACGTCCCAGTTTTAAAAAAGTGCCAGGTATTATAAACCTCGAGTGAGATTTAGCTCATATTTATTTTTTACACTTTCAAAATGGAAAATGTTTTCTGAGAAATTAATCAATGTTTTGACTCAGGAGCTGTGAACTACCATTCTTGTCTTGTGGGGGGATAGAAATAAAGGCAGAATTTTGTGGTGACCAAATATAGTGTGATACCGTCCATTTATTTACATATTTTAATTTAATGCCCACATGGCTGTGACAGCTGAACAAAGAAAACAAACAAAGTCATCATCCTATTTGCAATAACCATTTTCAAAGAATATAGGTAGATCTGCCAGGGCATTAGGTTTAATGAAAAAATCTGTAAACAAATATCCCTTACTCTGTGCCCTGGAAAGCTGTGTCAGATCACCAGGGCCAGTAAGTCCCACAGAGGATACCCTTCCACTAGCTCCAGATAATGTAACTCCAGTATCCATCACCCAGCATGTCTTAACTAGTGCAGTAGGACACATAAAAGAAGGCAGTCTCAGAGGTCTTATTCAATCCAGGCAAAGCTGGTTGAAAATTTACTATCAAAGTTGCGGAGAGGGGGCAGTGGAAAAAGGCTTTTTAAGTGAATGGAAATTTTTGTGGAAAAAAAATCTGTCAAAAATTAGGAGTTCATCAAAACAGTGTAAACTAAAAACTTTCAGTTTTAAATAAAAATAATCCAGTTTCAGTGGCTGTTTCAATTTCAACAGAATTCTTCATGGGAAAAATATCCTTTCCCAACAAATTCTCCACCTCGGGCTTTAAAGGTCATAATTAATACCTTGAATTGCACCCTGAAGCAAGTCAGAAGCCAGTGCAGAACACAGAGCAATGCTTTAATGTACGTCTAGTGGCCACCCCAAACAGAAAGGGAACTGCTGTCCTCTGCATTAGCAGACATTTCCCAATCCCTTTAAAGCAGAACATGTTGAAGTAATCTTGTCTGGAAGTGCCAAAGACATGAATATCTGTGACAAGCTCCTCATCAAACGGGAGACGCTCCAGTCCTCTGTTGAAACAGATTTTAACAGGTACTAGGAACCACCACCACTGTCTGGAAATTGACATGCAGTGACAGATTGAGCATAGCCCTTTGACTGAAGACCATTTCAGCAGAGGGTGGGCAAATGCCCCCAAACAGTTGGTTCAAGCAAAGTCACTGCCCATCTGTCCTGATCCTCCTCCGTACCAACCAGCATCATTTCCAGTTTTTCTGGGTTAAGTGTCACTAGTTCATTCTCATCCACATCCATACTCAGCCAGGGACTGGGAAACTGCAGAAATTGAGTTTGACAAGTGGAGTTGTAGAGCAGAGTAGCCTCTACATAATGGTGGTAGTGAAGCCCATAATATTTCTCAGTCTCCTCTAGTGGCCTGCCATATGTATTGAAGACAAGTGTGACACAATGGAACCCTGTAGGGCTCCACAAGTGCGAAGCCAGAGGGAGGGATTTTAGGCTCTCTTCAGGAAGAAGTGGGCCCAGCTTAAGGCCATCCCACTCACTCCTGCCTGACTAGTTTGGTGTGCAGTGCCATAAGATCTGATGCCGCTCCCATCTACGTCTCGTACTGCATCTGTTGGATAGTGCAGTCACTCAGCCTTTCCAATGTCTGGGCAACAGCAATGTTTAGATGAAGGCGAGCTAATGGAAGCTCAGTGCTTATTAAGACAGAGAAAATGTTGGTGGCCTGACGGATGCAGCTGGAGATGATGATTCCCATCTACTGAAGAAGTAGTGTCTGCCTTTTGTTACTACGGCTGTGCCTACACTGTGAACCTTACCACTACAGCTGTGCCACTGTAAGGTCTCCTGTGTAGCCGCTCTCTCCTGCCGACATAATTAAACCACCCCCAAGAAGCGGCATTAGCTACGTCGGCAGGGGAGCCTCTCCTGCCCACATAGCACTGTCCACACCAGCACTTTTGCTGGAGAACCTTGTGTCAGTCAGGGAGTGTTTCTTTCACACCCCTGACTGACAAAGTTTTGCTGACAAAAGTGCTAAAGTAGACAAAGCCTAAGATTTTCAACCCTAGGAATCTTATTAGGTCCTTAGATGTTTAATGTGCTCTTCATAGAACTACCAATGATGATCATTTTAACTTCAACTGTTGCACAAAATGCAGCTTCCCATCTATTTAATGGTGGTTGATAAAGCACATTTCCCTGGTGCTCCATATATACAACTGGTTCACTAATCATTTCCAGCTTCAATTTAATACATTGGTAGAGAAACTCTTTGTAGTTTTAATCCTGTATATCACAGACACTTTCTTTCTCCTCCTGGTCTTACCTGGCTGTTGAAAGAGTTGAGCTGCATGATCTAGAAGTCAGTAAATTGGTTTCCAGTGGAAGGCCCTCAACTCTGTAACTTAATTCCTATTGGTGTAAAAGGGCCTGAGTAGATTAGTACCATACGATCAGGGGAGGTCCCCGATGACTGAAAAAGGCTAATGTAGTGCCCATCTTTAAAAAAGGGAAGAAGGAGGTTATGGGGAACAACAGACAGTCAGCCTCACCTCAGTCCCTGGAAAAATCATGGAGCAGGTCCTCAAGGAATCAGTTTTGAAGCACTTAGAGGAGAGGATAGTGATCAGGAACAGTCAGCATGGGTTCACCAAGGGCAAGTCATGTCTGACTAATCTAATTGCCTTCTATGATGAGATAACTGGCTCTGTAGATGAGGGGAAAGCAGTGGACGTGTTGTTCCTTGACTTTAGCAAAGCTTTTGATACGGTCTCCCACAGTATTCTTGCCAGCAAGTTAAAGAAGTATGGGCTGGATGAATGCACTATAAGGTGGGTAGAAAGTTGGCTAGATTGTCGGGCTCAACAGGTAGTGATCAATGGCTCCATGTCTAGTTGGCAGCCGGTATCAAGCAGAGTGCCCCAAGGGTTGGTCCTGGGGCTGGTTTTGTTCAATATCTTCATAAATGATCTGGAGGATGGCATGGATTGCACCCTCAGCAAGTTTGCAGATGACACTAAACTGGGAGGAGTGATAGATACACTGGAGGGTAGGGATAGGATACAGAGGGACCTAGACAAATTAGAGGTTTGGGCCAAAAGAAATCTCATGAAGTTCAATAAGGACAAGTGCAGACTTCTGCACTTAGGATGGAAGAATCCCATGCACCACTACAGGCTAGGGACCAAGTGGCTAGGCAGCAGTTCTGCAAAAAAGGACCTAGGGGTTACAGTGGACAAGAAACTGGATATGAGTCAACAGTGTGCCCTTGTTGCCAAGAAGGCCAATGGCATTTTAGGCTGTATAAGTAGGAGCATTGCCAGCAGATCAAGGGACGTGATCACTCCCCTCTATTCGGCATTGGTGAGGCCTCATCTGGAGTACTGTGTCCAGTTTTGGGCCCCACGCTACAAGAAGGATGTGGAAAAATTGGAAAGAGTCCAGCGGAGGGGAGCAAAAATGATTAGGGGACTGGAACACGTGACTTACGAGGAGAGGCTGAGGGTACTGGGATGACTTAGTCTGCAGAAGAGAAGAATGAGGGGGGATTGATAGCTGCTTTCAACTACCTGAAAGGGGGTTCCAAAGAGGATGAATCTAGACTGTTATCAGTGGTGACAGATGACAGAACAAGGAGTAATGGTCTCAAGTTGCAGTGGGGGAGGTTTAGATTGGATATTATGAAAAACTTTTTCACTAGGAGCATGGTGAAGCACTGGAATGGGTTACCTAGGGAGGTGGTGGGGGTTGGACTAGATGACCTCCTGAGGTCCCTTCCAACACTTATATTCTATGATTCTGTGATTCATATCAGTAGATTACATGGGCAGGTTTCAGGGCTTGTCTAGTTTTTACAGAGTTACAGGCCAGATGGAAGTATTAAAAACATCTAGTCTGACTTCTTGCATAACACAGGCCATAGAATTTCACCCCAGTAATTCTTGCAGTGGAGGGAATTAGTCCTCCCTAGTACACAACAGACTTTAACAAACTCAGAGAACTAATAAGTAAGGTCACATGGGAAGAAAATCTAAGAAGACAAGGAGTGTAGGAGAGCTAGCAGTTTCTCAAAGAGACAATATTTAAGGCACAATAACAAACTATCCCAATACAAAGGAGTCACTGTGCACCAGTGGGTCACAGCCGAGAATACCAGACTCAAGACAAACTGCTGATAAATGGGACAGTCACACCTCAAACTGGTGGTTATTCTTCCATAAGATATATCAAGCCAGTATCAAAAGTAACCTGGTGTCTCACCACACTGGTTAACAAGAAGGCAGAAATGCAATATCCTTAGGCAGTGGTTCCCAAACTTGGGACGCCGCATGTTCAGGGAAAGCCCCTGGCAGGCCCAGCCGGTTTGTTTACCTGCCGCAGCCAGTACGTCCCTGGGCACGTGCCACTTCCCGCAGCCCCCATTGGGGGGGGCACAGCAAACCGCAGCCTGTGGGAGCCGCGATCGGCCGAACCTGCAGACGCGACAGGTAAACAAACCAGCTGGGCCCGCCAGGGGCTTTCCCTGAACAAGTGGCGTCCCAAGTTTGGGAAACAGTGTCCTTAGGTATCCCAGCCCTTGTTTCACCACCCAGACACTAGACTTAATGATGAATGGTTCCTTAAAACCAGTTTCATCAAACAAAGGGTTCTTTTAATCCCAAGAGATCACCCCATAGCCAGGTCAATATATAACTCAGATCTTACCCAATAATCATGCTGTTGTCAAGCCTTTAGTATCTAATATCTAAAGGTTTATTTATAAGAGGAAAAAAAAGAGGAGAGAGTTAAAAATGGTCAAGGAACACAAATACATACACGCATTGTTCTTGGATCAGGTTTGTAGCAGTGATGGAATAAACTGCTGGCTTCTAGTCTCTGGTAACTTCCAAAAGATTGGAAGGTCCTCAGTCCATTGGTTGAAATGCTCCTATTACTGTAAGGCCATAGTACAGAGATCCAAGCAGACAAAATGGAGATGCTTCCAGGTCCTTTTATACTTTCTCCCATGTGGAGGGAAAGCTCTCATGGCTTGTCTACACTACCGGCCCGATTGACGGGCAGCGATTGATCCAGGAGGTCGATTTATCATGTCTAGTATAGACGTGATAAATATACCTCCAATTGCTCTATCGTCGACGCCAATACTCCACCTCAATGAGAAGTGCAAGGAGAATCTATGGGAGAACGTCTCCCATTGACACACTGCAGTGAAGACACCGTGGTAAGTAGATCTAAGTACATCAACTTCAGTCACATAGCTGAAGCTGTATAATTTAGATCAATTCACCCCCACCCCCAACCTGTTGTGTAGACCAGCCCTTAGTCTTAGGCTTTGTCTATACTAGCACTTTTGTCAGCAAAACTTTTGTCGGTCAGAAACACACCCCGACTGACATAAGTTAGGAGCTATTCGACATTGGTGAGGCCTCATCTGGAGTACTGTGTCCAGTTTTGGGCCCCACACTTCAAGAAGGATGTGGATAAATTGGAGAGAGTCCAGCGAAGGGCAACAAAAATGATTAGGGGACTGGAACACATGAGTTATGAGGAGAGGCTGAGGGAGCTGGGATTGTTTAGCCTGCAGAAGAGAAGAATGAGGGGGGATTTGATAGCTGCTTTCAACTACCTGAAAGGGGGTTCCAAAGAGGATGGCTCTAGACTGTTCTCAATGGTAGCAGATGACAGAACGAGGAGTAATGGTCTCAAGTTGCAGTGGGGGAGGTTTAGATTGGATATTAGGAAAAACTTTTTCACTAAGAGGGTGGTGAAACACTGGAATGGGTTACCTAGGGAGGTGGTAGAATCTCCTTCCTTAGAGGTTTTTAAGGTCAGGCTTGATAAAGCCCTGGCTGGGATGATTTAACTGGGAATTGGTCCTGCTTCGAGCAGGGGGTTGGACTAGATGACCTTCTGGGGTCCCTTCCAACCCTGATATTCTATGATTCTATGATTCTAAGTTTAATTGACAAAGATGCTGGTGTGGACAGTGCAATGTCAGCAGGAGAGGCTTTCCTGCTGACATAGCTATCGCCTCTCATTGGGGATGGTTTAATTATGCCGGCAGGAGAGCTCTCTCCTGCCAGAAAAGAACAGCTACACAGGAGACCTCACACTGTAAGGTCCATAGTGTAGACATAGCCTTTGTTTGTGGAAAATTACAGGTACAAGATGGAGTCCAGGGTCACATGAGCAACTCATAGCCCTTTCGTGCTTTGGTGAGTCATAGCAGGAGCTATTACCTTTATTCTGGCCAAAACAGCCTCAGGAAGGCCCATCGGGTGGGAATAAGCTTCTTGTATGGCCCATTGTGTTAATGGGCCATCAACTTGAATGGTCCATTCACAATGTGATGGCTAGACAGGATGTAAACTATGTGGTGGGTGTTACCACAGGAGCAAACACGTTAGAAATACAGGTACATAGTCAATATTCATCAGTTTAGATACAAAAATGTTACATGCATATAAACAGGATAATCATACTTAGCAAATCATAACTTTTCCATTGACACCTTGCATGACATACTTCGTACAAGATTTGTTGCAACTGTATTTAGCTGTGATACTTTGAGTGTATGTCTTCACTGCAATGTAAGCCTAGGGTTAGTGGGACTTGAGCATCTGCCTTGCATTTTAACCCTAAGTTAAGAATTTCTGATCTGTGCTCGAACCTAGGGCTCTGGCATCCACACTGCAGTGCACAGACCTGAGTCAAAGTAACCATATCCCAGAGTCTCTAGCGTCCTCACCTCCCAAATGTCCCCACTCTAGCCCTAGTAGGAAAACTCTACTGCCCACCCTGCATGTTTCAGTAAGTTTTAATTGCCAACACAGCCTGCCAATCAGGGGAGTGCACAGGAATTTAAATGTGACCGCTTTTGGAGGGTAGAGGTTTCCACAGGAGACGAGTGGAAGAAAGAAGGCTGCAAGGTGTTTAGTTGCCCTGCCCAGCTATTCATGAGTCCTGAATGCCTGGGCCGCCCCAACATGGAGTTGTCCAAGTTACTGCTGGGCTGAGAGTATGTTGCTTGCGCATCGTGCCTTAGTATGGGAGAGGCAGCAGGAGCCGGTGCCCTTACAGCCATTATAGATAGGAGTTGAGGAACAGTTCTCTCTGTTGAACTCTGTCCTCCTTCGTTAACTGCCATTCCTATTCCAGGAACAGCTTTGCAAGTACCATCTCCCTCACTGAAACACTCTTCTGCACCTGGGCAGTGAGCCTCAGCCTCTCCGTCTAGATGTTAGCATGCCATTGTACCAGTCTTTCGTCCCTCTTCTTCTGGTATTGGAGCTGCTGGTCTGACCTCTCAAGAACATCAACCATAACTTCGGCACGGAAACGCTTCCTTTTGGAACAGTCCATGAGGGTATGCTGGACCAGGGATGGAGTTCTTGAAGACCAGCAGGCAGTATAGCTTGAGGGTCCTGAAACAGGACAAGAAACAGAGGGTTATTGTTTAAAGTAGCTTTCTGAAGAAGCACAGAATTAATACCTGTGGAATCTCAAGGATATAAAATGTAACAGTTCTAAAGTGAACCTACACATACTGCAAAGGCGATGCTTCAGTCCTCACGTAGTTACAGAAGTGCGGAGGCAAGGGTAAGTTTGAAATTTAAAACTTTACTCTGCGTCATAAAAATCATAACTAATTGCCATATGGACAGGGGAAGGGGGCGGGTGTGTATAGCACCCTGGTTGCAAAATGGTTTATCTGTCATTTCACACCTTTCATATTTGGGAAGACATAATACTTCTTGTGGTGCGCTATTGGCAGGGGGAGATGTTATTCCAAGCTGCTGGAGGGAAACCTGCAATGTATGCGGCAGACTGAACAACACATTCGTGAGTGGAGTGGGCGAGTCAGCGATGCAGGGGGCCTGGAAAATACACTCTTCCCCGCAGTGTGACTGACTATCTGGAGTTCCTGCTTCAGGAAAAGTTTGCAGCTCTCAACAGCCAGGATTGGGTCAGAATCCATGAGGGAATTAACATGATGCTGTGTTAGCTCACACGTGGCTTTCCCTATTATTGCTGTACACAAAACTCTCTGAAATCTGTAACTTTATTCCATCCCTGCATGTGTATATACCCAGATAGCTTAAGGCTGCTCAGATGAGCTATAGCAAAAGGAACTGACATGTCCATTAAAATGCATTGAGCCTGCCACAGACACTGAAACACAAGTAACTAACTTCATGTAAGCTAGTTAGTGGTACTGTATATGTTATTTTTAACGCGAATACAGTGCTCGTGAAAGGTGCCAGGCTGATAGCTCCGGAGAAGGAGATCATCCTCTGGTTTATTCACAGAAGGACAACATGGGCAGCAGGGAGCAATCTTCCTTTAACCTCACCCCCCTGCCCCCAATCTGGCAGCCTTCAAGCCTAACCTGGAGGGATCACTTTCACGGGTGAAAGGTACATTGCAAAACAAACCCTACGCAACGAGTCTCAGAGCCCAGGTCAACTGACTCGGGCTCCCAGGGCTTTTGCTACGCAGGGGCAGATTAGGGTTTTGGGGGGCCCCTGGGCCACAGCAAGTGGGGGCAGGAATGCCAGGCAGGTGGAGCAGGGTGGGGCCCATTTTTCCGGGGCCTCCCAACTGGCTGGGGCTCTGGGCATGGGCCCCGATGGCCCAGTGGCTAATCCTCCAGTGGTGCTACAGGGCTACAAATAGCAATGTCGATGTTCTGGCTCAGACTGGAGCCCAGGCTCATAGACCCTCCCCACTCACCGGTTTTCAGAGTCCAAGTTCCAACCAGATGCTGAAGGTCTACACTACTATTTTGAGCCCCGTAGCACGAGCTCTGACACTTGCTGCTCCAGGTCTTGTTTCGCAGTGTAGATGTATGCTCAGTCTCCAAATTCTGTTAGTCCCTAGCTCCTGTGGGCTTGTCTACACTAGGAAACCACATTGTGTGGTAACACATAACTAACACATGTTAAGAAATATGTTGTTAAACATGATTTGCATTTAAGGTAAACAAAGACTGTCATGTTTAAAATGACATCCCCGGATGTGATTCAACTATGACCAGTCGGCATGATTTTAATCATGACAGTCCTTGTCTAAACTAAGTGTTCAACATTATGTTAGATAATGCAGAGCAAAATTTTCAGAAGCACATAAATGTTTTAGGAGCCTGAGTCCCACTGAAAGTGCTTCAGAAAATGTTACCCACGATGTCATTTCCCAGTATAGACAAGACTCACATTGCCAGTTTCTTTCTGTGGTCTAGAGATGTGAACACTAGGAAAGGGACTGAAACCACCCACTTATTTCATACAGGGCTCCGAACAGCCAGTAGATGGTAGCAACTGTCGGTCACTACCAACCTGAGCTGTATTTACACAAACAACCTAGATGCGAAAAACTACACATCTGATTGTCAGTGTGCTGAGTCCCTCATAAAAGTAGAAATGTTTTCACTACTCTGCAATAGCTAATTACAATCAATTGCTGAAAAATTAATCAGAAACAACATTGGCCTATATACAGAGATATGTTTAATACCTGTGCTGTCCATTCAAGGAAATGTTCAGCTGAAAAAGTGACATTCTGGTAAAAATGGATCTGTGTAACTCAACATTATGTTACCCTTCTCATATGTTTGTCATTCTCAACCCTAAAGAATGACAAAATGAGCAGAGAGACTATATTGTCTGTCCATCTGACTCTGTCGCTGGTATTAGGGCAGTTTATATGATAGAACAACAAAAGGACTGTTACACGTGTGTAAAAGCTTTTTGGAATCAGAACCTAGAGTCCTGTGCTTAAGAAATGCTGTTAAATGAGGTAAAAGTTATAACAAGGCAGCCATTATAATATGAAAAATGTATGAAAGAAGAAAACGCCATACTGTGAGAAATAATCATGCAAACTACTCTTATTTGGGGAATAGTTTCCAGCCCATCATAACCGCTACTGACAGAAAATTATTAGCATCAAATTACAGGATGTGCCTTATAAAAGGAATTTGTAAATGTAACCACATCGTTTCTGCATAAATTAAAATATTTTAATAGAAAGCGCTTGCTACAGAGTTGAAAAAATGCTAATTGAGGAAAATGTGCTCTGAACATGAGCATTTACCACAGGGCAAAATACTTGCCTGAAATGGCAATTTGCATGAGGAAAAGCAAGGCGCTGAGCCTTCCGGTGTGTTTCTACTCCAAAAGTGGCTTTGAAAAAATGGCATGTGGGGTTCAACATTTATTGCGTCTCTTTGATTTCCATGCAAAGTGCGCTGAGTTTACAAGTGTAAAGATGTTTTTTCCTACAGTAACTGCCAGTCCTGAACACTCAGATTGGGATCTTTAAGTCAAGCTGTGCTCTTTCTGGCTCTTTTATCATCACTAGAAATACCTATTCTGCAGCCCATAAGTTGCTTTCAGTTACATCCAGGCATCCTTATTGTCCTCAGCAACACCTGTGCAAGCTGATTACTTTCTCTGGGGTACACATATGTAAATGAGGGCATAATCTGAAGACAATAGGATTGCATAGGTGGTCCTGAAAATGGACTTTAGTCAATGATTCTGTTGATGATGCAAGTGGAGGAAGAGAATTCCAGTCAATCTTCCAGAGCTGGGTTGGTTCTGCAGAGCTGACTGGTACCTTTGTCAGAAAAGCAGCATATATGACCCTGAACATACACGTGGAACAGATCTACTGAGTAAGAAGCTACCATTTTTAAATAATAATTTTCTAGAGTAGAAAACACAGCTAATCTAGAGTGGGTTAAATCTTTCATTATTTTTATTTAATGTTTATTTGGATAGCTCTGCCAATGCTTTATGAGATACCCAAATAAGCCCTTGCTCTAAGAGATTAAGTCTATAATATGACTATAGCAGCAGAATGCACTGAGAATTAAAAGGTGAGGTGTGAAAGAACCAAGGGGTCTCCTTAAATACCCTCAACTGGGAATATTCCCAACTACTATTTAATCAGCTATGAAAATGTTGTAATCACTTATGATAAGGTACTATCAGGCAGATCTCAGAGCGCACATTTTAGAAATTGGCTCTGGTGTTGCCTGTGTAATTTAAAACAATGACAGTTGCCTCCCTAACCACCTGTTTGTACTCACAAAGCAATTATTTAAATGTTAACGATATGGTACCTACAATTAACCATGCGCATAAAAATGTGCCTGCAGTTTTCTGCAGAAGCAAAATTGTACCCACAAAAAAATGTCCATTTGAAATCTGACTGAAAATCAGTGTTTCTCTTACCCTCTTTTCTCTAAAGCAATTTTAAACCCTATCCCATGCTACCAGTTTGAAAATTGGGTAGCGTTCTTTGCCTTCAGAGAACACAATTTTTTATTGTGCCATAAACAAATTCCATAAGAACACTGAGACATCTCTGGAGGTGTATTCTTGAACATAGTGCTAAGAAACACAGCCACTCTAGGAACCACATTGATTTCATGGAAAAAGTTGGCAGCTCTCTGGTAACAGCAAAATTGTTCTCTCACTGCAACATCACTAATTCAGTACTTCCAGAACCAGTAGCCTCACCTCTTTAATTATGCAAATAAAGGGATGTACTGCTGGTCTGGAATTAAGCTTCTGAGCATGTCCAATGGGAACTGGATAATTTCCAAGACCCTGAGTAGATTCACACTGAGCTAAGAGTTCATATTGTTAATAAAAGCTTTGAGCCTTCCATCTAAACAAAGCTGGTCATTTGAGTTTTTAATAAGCATTACAATTAACTTTTGATAGCTGCTCATAGGTCTATGTAAAATGAGCTGGTTGTCTGAATACAGTTCTTAGTGGTTAGGTATCGCATCACAAAATGCCTATCACAATTGACACACTTCTTGGGAATCTCAGCAGAGAAGCTAACAACTGAATTGATTGAGAGACTGAACAGTTCCATAAAACTGGTACCTTCCAGGCCATAATAACAACAAAAGAAGATAAAGCGGTCTGAAAGCTGAGGACAGGGTGATGTTGAAGATCTTGTACTGATGCTACCCAGGCTGTATTTGTCTTGAAGATAAAGAGAATTCTTCTCTCCCCTTAGCTATCAAATTGATACTTTTTACCAGATCTAAATACTTAAAGCAAGTTTTTGCAACATCAGCTACAACAACCATTCTCCCAATGTCTGCAGTCTCTCAATACAGAAAATAACCTCCCTTAAAATTTTGATTTACTTTTTTCTGATGAGGTAAAATTGTGGTATTGCTGAAAAAAATGAAAGTTTTCAAACCACCCCACAGCAACATTCTAGCTGATCCTTCCCTTTCATTGTAAAGATTATATTGTTACTGAAATATTTTCTGTATTAAGTATGATATTCCCAGCAGGATCTGTTCTGTTTTGTAAAGGACAGAGAATGTAACATAGGATCTATATCATATCGCCTCTATATCAGGGGTTCTCAAACTTCATTGCACCACGACCCTCTTGTGACAACAAAAATTTCTACATGACCCCAGGAAGGGGGACCGAAGCCTGAGCCCCCCTGAGCCCTGCTGCTCCAGGTGGGGAGGCCAAAGCCGAAGCCTATAACCTGAGCTCTGTGGGGCTTGGGCTTCAGCCCCTGGCCCCAGCTAGTCTATGACAGCCATGGCAACCCCACTAAAATGGGGTGGTGACCCACAGTTTGAGAACCGCTGCTCTATATAAATCCATGGTACGCCCACATCTTGAACACTGCATGCAGATCTGATCACCACATCACAAAAAAGATATTTTGGAATTGGAAGGGGTACAGAAAGGGGCAACAAAAATTATTAGGGGTATGGAATACATCCCATATGAGACGAGATTTCCTGGCAATCCAGACTGGGACTTTTGCAGCTTGGAAAAGAGATGACTAAGGAGAGATATGATAGAGGTGTATAAAATCATGACTGGTGTGGAGAAAGTAAATAAGAAAGTGTTATTTACTCCTTTTCATAACACAAGAACTAGGGATCACCCAATGAAATTAATAGGCAGCAGATTTAAAACAAACAAAAGGAAGCATTTCTTCACACAGTGCACAGCCAACCTGTGGAACTCCTTGCCAGAGGGTGTTGTAAAGGCCAGGACTATAACAGGGTTCAAAAAAGAACTAGATAAATTCATGAAGGATAGATCCATCAGTGGCTATTAGCCATGATGGGCAGAGATGCTATCCCTAACCTCTGTTTGCCAGAACCTGGGAATGGGCAACAGGGGATGGCTCACTTGATGGTCACCTGTTCTGTTCATTCCCTCTGAAGCACCTGGCGTTGGCCACTGTCAGAAGACAGGATACTGGGCTAGATGGACCTTTGGTCTGACCGAGTATGGCCTTTCTTATCTGGGTAGAGTTAAACAACTAAGCTGTCTTTTAAGGATACTTTATGCAAACAACAAAAATAAGCTGGAAAATATACATGCACTGGGTCAGCTATATTTAAAGCAGGGTTTTTTTCATTTCTTCTTCCCGTTCTTATATTACCCTGTATGTTGTGCCAGCCACAATCATGGGCGTCTGTACTCGAAAATCAATGGCTACTGAATTATTTTTTTATCTTTCAGCTGAGAAAATACCTTTTAGTTTATCTTTAATCTATTCATTATTTCCTTTCCCATTACGCAGATTTACTCTTTTACACACAGATTCGCAATACAAAAGAGTGCATAGATAGCTCCAGAGCTTTTTCTGAAGACTTGCAGCGCATAGTTCGAGGTTTAATTACATTGAAGATATAACTGACTAGTTTGTGTTCTCTCTCTGGCAGGTCAAACTCATTCCCACTTGATCGTCGAGGTGTCAAACTAACCATGATCATGAAAGGGGGGAATGGCTTCCGATATAAGTTTCATTACTTCCTTAAAGATTCTTCTCCACATGCAGATGCACAGATGTACGTAGGAACAGATTTTTAACTGATGCAAACGATGATAAAGTCATTGCTTTCAACTGACCAATGATGATTTACCCCAGCTGTGTTCCTGGCCCATAGATTCAAACATTGCAGATTCAATACGCTGACATTCCAAGGATGCAGGGACCTCTAATGAAACATAATAACGCTGGCATGCCTGCTCTGAATTATAATGTAATAACAGTCACGGGCTGAGCTCTGTTATAAAGTAATGACAGGCTGGTATGCCAGCTCCTCAGCTGACTGCAGTCAATGCTGATTTACACAAGATGAGAATCTGGCTTTTCTGTTTGCATCCTAATCCTAGATACGGGTTAGCAGTGCACTCAGCATCCGTGGTTGTTGTCGATGTGTATTAGCATATACAGGAAACCTGCTCAGTGGCTTTCTTAACAAGACAGGGTCCCATTATTTTGAGTTTCTGCTGAACCAGTCTGGCAATGATGAGGATCTCCAGTCGTCTTGCAAATTTCAGTCCCTGGGGAAAAATCTCCTCTGAGTGGTTGCCTTCCCGACTCCCTCCCAGCTCCTTCTCTCAGGCACAGAGAGGAGATTGTATGATTGTATAGAGATTGTATAAATAGGGGCATAGCGAGCAGATCGAGGGACGTGATCGTTCCCCTCTATTCGACATTGGTGAGGCCTCATCTGGAGTACTGTCTCCAGTTTTGGGCCCCACACTTCAAGAAGGATGTGGATAAATTGGAGAGAGTCCAGCGAAGGGCAACAAAAATGATTAGGGGACTGGAACACATGAGTTATGAGGAGAGGCTGAGGGAGCTGGGATTGTTTAGCCTGCAGAAGAGAAGAATGAGGGGGGATTTGATAGCTGCTTTCAACTACCTGAAAGGGGGTTCCAAAGAGGATGGCTCTAGACTGTTCTCAATGGTAGCAGATGACAGAACGAGGAGTAATGGTCTCAAGTTGCAGTGGGGGAGGTTTAGATTGGATATTAGGAAAAACTTTTTCACTAAGAGGGTGGTGAAACACTGGAATGCGTTACCTAGGGAGGTGGTAGAATCTCCTTCCTTAGAGGTTTTTAAGGTCAGGCTTGACAAAGCCCTGGCTGGGATGATTTAACTGGGAATTGGTCCTGCTTTGAGCAGGGGGTTGGACTAGATGACCTTCTGGGGACCCTTCAAACCCTGATATTCTATGATTCTATGATTCTATGTAGGGGAGAGGGAGCAGTTAACACCATACGCACAGGAAGGGAGCGGCAGAGAGGAAGAAGATAGAGCCCAGCAGCCCAGGGCAGCTTTGCTCCCTCCTGTCCCCACTCCTCCAGTGAACAAAGGGTCAGTCTTGTCGCTGTTCCTCCCCTCCCTGTCCCATCAACAGCAGCTCTGGGAAGGGGAAGAAGGAGATGAAGAACCTCTAGAGCTGCCCCTCTCCTCAAGACCTGGAGAGACAGAGAACAGGACTCCACTGCAGCTGCTTTCCCCCTCCCTCCCCCCTCAGCTGAGAGCGGGATGAAGAACCATGGAAGCTTCAGGAGAAGCAGAGAAGAGGCTGGGGGAACAGGCAGACAGGAGGGCTAAGGAGGAAAGGCAGAGGTGGGGGCCAGGCATGGGTGCATAATTAATTGGTGTGAGGATGGGATGGGACGCAGAACTCAGGGATTAGAATGCTGGGTTTGGGGGAGAGGCTAGAAGCTCCTCCAGGCCGTAAGTGGAAGCTCCTCCATGGGGAACCAGAATCACCTTACACTATGAATTTGGGAATATTGGCACACTAATTGTCACACACCGGTCACGGGGATGGGCAGGGGGAGGTCAAAATTCCAAAGCTAGGCCAAAAAATACAATAAAATCTTTTTTAAAACAAAAAAAATCTTGATTTGGGGTGTTGTCTCATGATTTTAAAGGGACTGACTCGTGATTTTTGATCTCCTGGGGTTAGCAATACTGATATAGGGTTATAACAGGCTCAGGCTTACACATCTTGACATAGTTATTGTGTGCCAAGAAGCAATCCCTCGCTGGCTACCAGCCCAGAGTTAGCCCACAGATTGCAGCTCTATGGATCCCTTTTGCCCCAAAACCTACAGCTTGGAGGAGGCACCTCAAGCAGATCAAAACCCGCTAAAAAGATCAAGTACAATCAATCCCCAAAACACATTTCCCAATGATGGCTAAACTGTCTGTAGCCAGCCAGTCATTTATTAGCTATAATTCCTTCACTCTCAAATGGATTCTGAACATTTTTTATCCTTTACTGTCATTCAACACAATGTCTAAAATCACGGAGCACGGATTCCTTCAGCTGATTCAAGTTTCTCGATACCAACTTTTTCAAAAGGCCACTGTGATGGGGGCATAGACCCCATCCTAACCACAGCCACTAAGCGGTTAACAGATAGACAAGCTATCTCAGCTGTATCTCAACCACTTTTAGGTCTGTAATCGAGTGACCAAAGAGATTGAAGTGTTCTCAGACTGGTTTTTGAACGTTATAATTCTTGACGTCTGATTTGTGTCCATTTATTGCTGGGCCATTGATAGCTGGGGTAAGAAGGCTGCAGATCAGATAGGGTGGGTGGCTTCCAGAGAGAATTACCAAGAGGTGGTTCCTCAAGGAGCAGACTGGTAGGAAGCCACACAAGGAGTTGGACTTCCACAGAGGGGGACATGAGCGTTTTGTCCTAGCAAAGGTGCCCGTGGTCAGACAGATGTAGGAAGCATTCTAACGAAGCAGCAAGGAATCGTAAGGAGCAGTTTCTAACTGCTTAAACACAGGGTCTCTGGGCTGGAACCCAGAAGGAAATGCAGATCTGGATTCCCCTGCCACCCCCAGAGAAGGTGATAAGAAATTCTCCTCTGTGGAAGAGGAGGCAAGGAGTAAAGAACCCGGACTGAGGCATATGGCTCAAAACAGTCACTGGATTCTTGGCCTGTGGGGCTGTCATAAATATAAAGGGAAGGGTAAACCCCTTGGAAATCCCTCCTGGCCAGGGGAAAGCTCTTCTCATCTGTAAAGGGTTAAGAAGCTAAAGGTAACCTCGCTGGCACCTGACCAAAATGACCAATGAGGAGACAAGATACTTTCAAAAGCTGGGAGGAGGGAGAGAAACAAAGGGTCTCCGTCTGTCTATATGCTGGTTTCTGCCGGGGATAGACCAGGAATGGAGTCTTAGAACTTTTAGTAAGTAATCTAGCTAGGTATTTGTTAGATTATGATTTCTTTAAATGGCTGAGAAAAGAATTGTGCTGAATAGAATAACTATTTCTGCCTGTGTATCTTTTTTGTAACTTAAGGTTTTGCCTAGAGGGGTTCTCTATGTTTTGAATCTAATTACCCTGTAAGATATCTACCATCCTGATTTTACAGGGGGGATTTCTTTATTTCTATTTACTTCTATTTCTATTAAAAGTCTTCTTGTAAGAAAACTGAATGCTTTTTCATTGTTCTCAGATCCAAGGGTTTGGGTCTGTGGTCACCTATGCAAATTGGTGAGGCTTTTTATCCAACATTTCCCTGGAAAGGGGGGGTGCAAGTGTTGGGAGGATTGTTCATTGTTCTTAAGATCCAAGGTTCTGGGTCTGTAGTCACCTAGGCAAATTGGTGAGGCTTTTTACCAAACCTTGTCCAGAAAGTGGGGTGCAAGGTTTTGGGAAGTATTTTGGGGGGAAAGACGTGTCCAAACAGCTCTTCCCCAGTAACCAGTATTTGTTTGGTGGTGGTAGCGGCCAATTCAAGGACAAAGGGTGGAATATTTTGTACCTCGGGGAAGTTTTGACCTAAGCTGGTAAAGATAAGCTTAGGAGGTTTTTCATGCAGGTCCCCACATCTGTACCCTAGAGTTCAGAGTGGGGAAGGAACCTTGACAGGGGCTCTTTATTATCCAATAAGACATGAGATTATAAATGACCTGGCTGCAGTTGTGAGAAGAGGCCAAGCATGGCAGGGCCAAACAGCTGTCTGGTGAGGGAAAATGAGAAGGAGATCCTGCACCCAGCTGTGAGGGGATGTGCTTTCTGGTAAGTTACCTGTGACAGCCTCCAAAATATGTGGGGGCAATATTTGTATACACACATCCATTTTAACCATGTGCGAAACATATATTTGTACAGACAAGTACGAGAACTATATAGCTGAGAACTAGAGCTATAATCATAACTAATGATAGGTTTCAGAGTAGCAGCCGTGTTCGTCTGTAACCGCAAAAAGTAAAGGAGGACTTGTGGCACCTTAGAGACTAAGAAATTTATTTGAGCATAAGCTTTCGTGAGCTACAGCTCACCTCATTGCATGCATTGAGTGGAAAATACAGTGGGGAGATTTATATACACAGAGAGCATGAAACAATGGCTGTTACCATACAGACTGTAAGGAGAGTGATCAGGTAAGGTGAGCTATTACCAGCAGGAGAGCCGAGGGTGGAGGGGGGAAACCTTTTGTAGTGATAATCAAGGTGGGCCATTTCCAGCAGTTGACAAGAACGTCTGAGGAACAACGGGGGGGGAATAAACATGGGGAAATAGTTTTACTTTGTGTAATGACCCATCCGCTCCCAGTCTTTATCCAAGCCTAAATTAATTGTATCCAGTTTGCAAATTAATTCCAATTCAGCAGTCTCTCGTTGGAGTCTGTTTTTGAAGTCTTTTTGTTTTAATGTTGCGACCTTTAGGTCTGAGATTGAGTGACCAGAGAGATTGAAGTGTTCTCCGACTGGTTTATGAATGTTATAATTCTTGACATCTGATTCGTGTCCATTTATTTTTTTGCATAGAGACTGTCCAGTTTGGCCAATGTACATGGCAGAAGGGCATTGCTGGCACATGATGGCATATATCGTATTTGTAGATGTGCAGGTGAACAAGCCTCTGATAGTGTGACTGATGTGATTAGGCCCTCTGATGGTGTCCCCTGAATAGGTATGTGGACACAGTTGGCAATGGGCTTTGTTGCAAGGATAGGTTCCTGGGTTAGTGGTTCTGCTTAGTGGTGTATGGTTGCTGGTAAATATTTGCTTCAGGTTGGGGGGCTGTCTATAAGCAAGGACTGGCCTGTCTCCCAAGATCTGTGAGAGTGATGGGTCGTCCTTCAGGATAGGTTGTAGATCCTTGATGATGCGTTGGAGAGGTTTTAGTTGGGGGCTGAAGGTGATGGCTAGTGGCGTTCTGTTATTTTCTTTGTTGGGCCAGTCCTGTAGTAGGTAACTTCTGGGTACTCTTCTGGTTCTGTCAATCTGTTTCTTCACTTCAGCAGGTGGATATTGTAGTTGTAAGAATGCTTGATAGAGACCTTGTAGGTGTTTGTCTCTGTCTGAGGGGTTGGAGCAAATGCAGTGGTATCATAGAGCTTGGTTGTAGACGATGGATCGTGTGGTGTGGTCTGGATGAAAGCTGGAGGCATGTAGGTAGGAATAGTGGTCAGTAGGTTTCCAGTATAGGGTGGTGTTTATGTGAACATCGCTTAGCACCATAGTGTCCAGGAAGTGGATCTCTTGTGTGGACTGGTCCAGGCTGAGATGGATGGTGGGATGGAAATGGTTGAAATCATGGTGGAATTCCTCAAGGGCTTCTTTTCCATGGGTCCAGATGATGAAGATGTCATCAATGTAGCGCAAGTAGAGTAGGGTTATTAGGGGACGAGAGCTGAGGAAGCGTTGTTCTAAGTCAGCCATAAAAATGTTGGCATACTGTGGGGCCATGCGGGTACTCATAGCAGTGCCGCTGATTTGAAGGTATACATTATCCCCAAATGTGAAATAGTTATGGGTGAGGACAAATTCACAAAGTTCAGCCACCAGGTTTGTCGGGACATTATCGGGGATACTGTTCCTGATGGCTTGTAGTACATCTCTGTGTGGAAACATTACATCGTGACACCCCCAACTTTGGGAAAGTGTTTTTTCTGGATGCAAAAATCAACGGCTACTGAATTTTTTATATATATATATATATATATATATATCTTTCAGCTGATAAAATACCTTGGGAGGATAAACCAAAACCATGGAATCAAGTACCCTCAAATATTGGAAATGTTTGGATCTGAACTTTGCAGCTCAGGCCTATCTGTAATAATTCTTTGATTTGCATGTGCAAATGTGGGTCTTATACATGCGAATGGACAGCTATAAATTTTGAGTGTATACGGTTTGGAAACTCTTTGGAACACTGATCCTTCATTTTATTACTTTCCTTGGTCACCTTTTTTTCCAGTGTAGCTGAGAGGAAGTAAAAATGATATGTCAGTCAAGCCTATTAGAACTCCTTCCCCTCTCTACCTTTATGTCCTCCCTAAAGGTTTAGGTGAAAGCATATGCAACATTATCTATTTACTAAGTTCCCTGAATGCTTGAAACCCATATTTTGTCATGCACATTCTTGGAAATTTGCCTGCTGGTTGATTTTTAGAATTATTTAAACACATTGAACATATGGTAAAGAGTATTTGTGGGGGAGACTGGGAGAGATAGTAGTATTCTCCTCAGTTCTTCCCAGAATCCACACTCTACCCACATTCCAGAATGCTGGATGTTTCTGCTAAAATGATTAGCAGTGAAACATTAACAAAGTTGATGCTTTAAGTGTCACCATTAGGCTTCAGAATTAACATAACATGGAGATGAACAGTGTAGTTCATATCCCCACTGAAATCTTTTGTTTCTGAGCCAGATCCCCAGTCCTGTTATAGTTCCCTTTGTGCCTCTACAGCTGTGTAAAGGGAACTTAAAACTGCCCTCATTTCACTTCACTTTACACCACCTATTCGACTGCCCCTCTCTTTGTAACAAGTTTGCCTCTCATTCCCCTGATCTCTTTGCTTGTATGTCCCCTTCCCTTTTCCTGCATTGTGTCAGTTGTCATCTTTTTAAAACTGTAATTTGTGAAGGATAGGAACAGTGTCTTCCTCTGTGCCTGCAAAGTGCCTATCAAACTTTGGATGCTACCAGAATCTAATAATAAATAGGAGTTTGTTTAGAATGATTAATTATTTTCAGACCAAACAATCCAGTTCAGATTTAAGCCATTTCTCTAAGGTATTTGCTTCATTTACTATTCATCTCACCTATGAATGGCTTCCATCAATGTGTATAGACCCCATACTCTATGTACTACCTTATTCTTCAGTAAATCACAATATCAAGTTAATTTAACTGTAAGAAAGAAGTGCCCTTTGGGCATGAAACAACGAGTCTGCTTTTTAGATAGATTCTCAATTTCTGTTTTATGAGGTTGATAGTATTATTTCAACAATCCAGTACCCATGGGCTGTTCAATTTATTCTTGTACCTTTGATATTGTAACCAGATTTGCAGTCATGACACCAAGGACTTAAATGTCTATAGGGCCTTCTTTGGGGGGAAATTTATCAAGAAGAAAGGTCTTTTGTGGAAGATTCTTAGACTTTTCTAACTACAAAAGCATTGTAACATGTTTATCTTAAGGCGGTATTGGACTGACAATTTTTCCACTTTGATGAAATAATCTTGCTATCCTGCCATACTAAGCATCCTAATCTTCCACTTGCTCCTATGTATCTACACTTAGCTCACCAGCACCAGTAAAGAAGCAGCAGAAACAACTGTTAACATTTATCAAGTTAGAGAGAATTTCCTCTCACAGTGATGAAGAGAAATGAAAAGTCTTATACGCTCCTGGTCTGGGTCATTGGTTTTTCTGACTGTGGCTTTTTAAGCATCTATCTTGCCATGTTAAAAGCCTTGATTACATCTCCATCCATATACCCCTTGCATTTAATATAGAATCTAACTTTTAAGCCTAGAAAGCAGGATTGAATCATAGCACCGGTCTAACAATAGACATTTGCTGAAGCAGAACTCTCACTAACAGTCTAGTTCTTTGCCCAGGGATGTCAAGGCAAGGACTCCAGTGATGTCAGTAAGTGCTGGAATGGGGCCAAAAACCAAAACATCAGATTGACATAGGCCTTGCTGTCAGTTCATTCTGCAAATCTGCTGCAATTCCTTCTTATTAGTCTATCTCTGCTCTAGCAAACAGACCCCAAAATGGCTTTTTCTTGCCTCAGTGGGTAGAAAAAGCTGGTCCAGATAACTTGTACCCAAGAGTTTTAGAAGAGCTGGCTGATGAGCTCACTAGACTCCCTATTTTAGCCTTTTCTGATCCTACCTCATTTTCACTGGCATTCACTATGTTAGACATACAATCACCACCAACCCTCTTGGTGAAAACCAAAACAAATAAGTCATTAAGCACCTCTGTCATTTCCACATTTTCTGTTATTGTTTTTCCCCTCTCATTGAGTAATGGTCCTACCCTGACCTTGGTCTTCCTCTTGCTTCTAATGTATTTGTAGAATGTTTTCTTGTTACCATTTATGTCTCTAGCTAGTTTGATCTCATTTTGTGTGTTGGTCTTTCTAATTTTGTCCCTACATACTTATGTTGTTTGTTTATAGTCATCCTTTGTAATTTGACCTAGTTTCCACTTTTTTGTAGGACTCTTTTGATTTTTAGATCATTGAAGATCTCCTGGCTAAGCCAGGGTGGTCTCTTGCCATACTTCCTATCTTTCCTATGCAGTGGGATTGTTTGCTCTTGTGTCCTTAATAATGTCTCTTTCAAAAACAGACAACTGTCTTTAATTGTTTTTCCCCTTAGACTTGCTTCCCATGGGATTTTACCTACTAACTCCCTGAGTTTGCTAAAGTCTGCCTTTTTGAAATCCATTGCCTTTATTTTGCTGTTCTCCCTCCTACCACTCCTTAGAATCATGAGCTCTACCATTTCATGATCACTTTCACCCAAGCTGCCTTCCACTTTCAAATTCTCAGCCAGTTCCTTCCTATTTGTCAAAATTAAATCTAGAACAGCCTCTCCACTAGTAGCTTTCTCCACCTTCTGAAATAAAAAATTGTCTCCAATACATTCCAAGAACTTGATGGATAATCTGTGCCCTGCTGTGTTATTTTCCCAACAGATGTCTGGGTAGTTGAAGTCCCCCATCACCACCACGTCCTGTGCTTTGGATGATTTTGTTAGTGGTTTTAAAAAAGCCTCTTCTTCCTGGTGGGGTGGTCTGTAGTAGACCCCTACCATGACATCACCCTTGTTTTGTACCCCTTTTATCCTTACCCAGAGACTTTCAACAAGTCTGTCTCCTAATTCCATCTCAACCTCAGTCCAAGTGTGTACATTTTTAATATAAAAGGCAACATTTCCCTTTTTTCCCTGCCTGTCCTTCATGAGCAAGCTGTACCCTTCTATACCAATATTCCAGTCGTGTATTATCCCACCAAGTCTCTGTGATGCCAACTATGTCATAGTTGTGTTTATTTACTAGCATTTCGAGTTCTTCCTGCTTATTCCCCATACTTCTTGTATTAGTATACAGACATCTAAGATACTGATTTGATTTCCCCACCCCTCAGTTCTGTCTTGTCTCTGCTTTACCCCTGCTATAACATCCCATGCTCCCCCCAAATTCTGACTTTTCTCCCAGGTCTCCATGTTCTTGACTTACCTGTGGGCTTTGGTCACCTGCCCCCTTCGAACCTAGTTTAAAGCCCTTCTTACTAGGTTAGCCAGTCTGTGTCCAGATATACCCTTCCTTGATAAGTGGACCCCATCTCTGCTTCGTAGTCCTTCTTCCTGGAACAGCATCCTGTGGTCAAGAAATCCAAAGCCCTCCTGGTGACACCATCTTCGCAGCCAGCCATTCACCTCCAGGATGCATCTGTCTCTGCCTGGGCCCCTACCCTTGACTGGAAGGATCCAAGAGAATACCACCTATGCTCCCAACTCCTTTACCCTTACTCCCAGAGCCCTGTAGTCACTTCTGATCTGCTGAGGGTCATACCTTGCAGTATCATTAGGACCCACATGGATGAGTAGCATGGGGTAGGAGTTAGAGGGCTGGATGATCCTCGACAATCCCTCCGTAACATCTCAGATACAGGCCCCTGGCAGGCAGCATACTTCCTGGGGTGCCATGTCAGGGTGACAGATGGATGCCTCCGTCCCTCTCAGAAGAGAGTCACCAACCACCACTACTCTACATTTCCTCCTGGGAGTGGTAGCTGCAATCCTCCAAGCCTTGGGGGTACATGGCTTCTCCTCCTCCACCTTTTGGGGGTGATTCCTCATCACTCATTGCCAGGGCAGCATATCGCTTTTTGCACCACCATGGTGGGTGGATTGGGAGTAGGGGTAGAGTGCTGCCAGAAGTAACCTGCAGCCAGTGTCCTCCCTGTGACAGAGCCATATCCTCCTCCCCAGGTGGTGTGACAGTCCTCTGTAGCTGGATAGCTTCCTCAGTCTTGGACGTCTCCATATGAATACTTCTGAAGAATTTCTCATGAGCATGGATACTCCTCAGCCTAGCCACCTCCTCCTGTAGCTCTCCCACCTGCTTCCTGAGAGATTCCACCAGCAGGCACCTTTCACACTGGATGGTCCCCCCAGCCTGGCTTTCTGAGAGTGGGAACTGCAAGCCACAGTCTCTACCCAGGTCCTGGTATGGATTTGCAGAGGCATCCATGGTTAGGCTCTCTGTCTGGATACAGGCACAGGTGGAGGAGACAGGAGCAGCATTGGTCTGGTAATGCGGCCCTTCCTAACCATAGCAATTATATTACATCTCCCTCCCATCAACTCCCTCTCAAAATCGACTGTTCACTAGCTCCCCTTGGTCACTTAGCCTCTGGCTTTTAAGACCCTCTCTCCTAAGTCAGCCCTACCCCCTCATTAATCACACAGTGGGAGGGTGCTCACAAGGCTGTGTGAGGCTGATCAAAGACAATCAAGGATGATCCAGGGAACAAAGTCTCAAATAGTCCCCAGACACACAATCCCAACTGACCCTTTAACTGAAATAACCCCAAGATTAGTACTCGCACCTTGTTCATTCAGCAGTGGGATCTCCTTCTCCCCCTCAAATTCCCCTGTTTTCTGTCTCCTGTGTGCTGAACATCTCACCCCATCTCAAAAAAGGTTATTGCACAATTAGAGGTTCAGCGGTTCAGAGAAGGGCAGCAAGAAAGATTAAGATTTTTGGGATGAGGAAACCATTTCCTGTCTTACCTTCTCTAGACCAGTCATTATTTTTAGAGTCAATGAGTGTTAGGATATATATATTCATGCCTGTCTGTAAAGGCCTATACTCTAAGAATTTAGGTGTATTCTTATCACTTGGCTAGTTCTAGAGGTATAAAAGAAAGAATCAAAATCACTATCTGCTGGTGTAAGGGCCTTCTCTTACTGTGACAGTCTGAGGCCCTGTTCTTGGGCTAAGGCCTTTGGCTAAGCAGCAGAGGCAGCCATAAGCTGGGAAGCGAACAGTCACATCCTCACATTCCAAACTAGTCACATTGAAATAAGGTGCTATTGGGCTGTTAGGCACTATCAGGACAGGATTGTATTCCTATCACCTCCAGAGAAAGGGAAGTGCCTAGAAAATGTAAAAGGAAACTTAGTTTGATAGCATCCTGTCTGGCAAGAACTCACTTATCAATAGCTGTGATGTGAAATCCTCACTTCTGTGTTGTCTTGTCATTGTAGTTCCCACTTTGCTATTGTTTGTCTGTATAATCTCTGTCTGGTTCTGTGATTGTTCCTGTCTGCTGTATAATTAATTTTGCTGGGTGTAAACTAATTAAGGTGGTGGGATATAATTGGTTACATAATCATGTTACAGTATGTTAGGATTGGTTAGTTAAATTTCAGGAAAATGATTGGTTAAGGTATAGCTAAGCAGAACTCAAGTTTTACTATATAATCTGTAGTCAATGAGGAAGGGTGTGGGTGTGGGTGTGGGTGGGCATGGGCATGTGGGTAAGGGAGATGGGAACAGGGAATGGGGGTAAGAAAATTGGAATCATGTTTTGCTAAAGGGGGAAATGGGAACAGGGAATGGGAGTAAGGAAGTTGGAATCATGTTTGGCTAAGGGCAGGAATGGGAACAGGGACACAGGTGTAAGGCTCTGTGGTGTCAGAGCTGGGAAGGAGGATACTAAGGAAGGAAACTGGAATCATGCTTGCTGGAAGTTCACCCCAATAAACATCGAATTGTTTGCACCTTTGGACTTCGGGTATTGTTGCTCTCTGTTCATGCGAGAAGGACCAGGGAAGTAAGTGGGTGATGGAATAAGCCCCCTAACAATGAGAAACTCCTATTCTGTCTCTCAACACAAGAACAAGGTGACATGCAATTAAATTAAGAGGTGGAAAATCCACAACTAATAAAAGGAAACACTTTTTCACACAACACATAACTGAACTCCTTGTCACAAAGTTATTGAGGCCAAGAATTTAGCAAGATTCAAAAAGGAATTAGACATTTATATGGATCTCTGGATACCAAGAATATCCAGAGTTATCATATAAAATGTTGGAAGGAATATTAAACTCACGGTTCATAACTTATGCCAGTTTCCATTAGAGATCAGGATAGACTTAATGTGGGGGGGCAGATTATCCCCCATCTACCTGCTACAGGGTTTTTACATCTTCCTCTAAAGACGTGGTGGTGCCACGGGCAGAGACAGATCCAGAACTAGATGGACCTCAGATCAGATCCAGTTTGGCAATTCCTTAGCTGGCAATTTTTTGCAAACAGTGTAGACAAGACAGACAAAGAGTGGGATAAATTAAATAATATTCTCTCTAGTTTACAGGTGGACAACTTAGTCCCAGAAAGATTAAAGGTCCATTTGGGTCGCCCCACTCTGGTGAAATAGTACCTTACTCCAGAAGTAGCTCCTATTTACACCAGTATAGCTGGCTTCAGAGTCAAGCCCTAATTCAGTAACAGAGAAAGATGACCTGATTCTCCCCTCATTTACATAGGTATAAATCGGGACTTACAAGTGAGAAGAGAACTAGATCTAGACACTTGAATAAAAAAAGAGCATGGGCTTGATTCTCCACTGCCTTATACCTTGGGTTGTAATTTTACACTTGTGCAAAGAGGATGTAAAATGTATCTAAGGGGGTGGAGTACTCTGATTTGGTAGCATTTTGCATCCATTTGCACTCACTTTGCATAAGATGCGAGACATTGGAGAATCATCCCCTCATGGCCAAATTCTGCTCTCCGGGCCTGATCCAGTTCTCACTGGAGTCAATGGGAATCTTTCGACTGACTTCAACAAGAGCTGGATCAGGCCCTCAGCTGCATTCGTTTAAATCCAGTGTAACTTCTGTGAAGTCAGTGATGCTGCTACAGGTTCATACAGATATAATTTAAAGTGGAGTTGGGCTAAATATATTGATTTCCCTTCAAACATTTGTGATGATAATGTGTCTGCCACTCCAATGGTCCCTGCAATAACATTAATTTCACATCACGTTGCTTGCATGTGTTAGGTCCACTCCTCAGGTCTAGCTGTGTTTTGCTTAACTCAGAACCCAAGGCACAGAGGGAAAGGTGGCTCAATCACCTCTGCACTTCCCTGGTTGCTGAGATTGTCAGTTCAGCCCTCAGCATAATTTAGAACAGCTAGTAGCAGTACCCAGTACTCCAAATGGAGATTGCTATGTTCTAGCAATGAGCCAGCCATGTCCTTTCCCTGGGGCAAACCAGTTAACTTGGCTCTGCGCCACCCAGGAATCGTCAACTACCAACCAGGGCAGCTTTATGGCAGCGCAAAGTTGGCCAGATGGAGGGGCCAGGATCTGGTTCATCATAGTATTTCCTTTTCCTGTTTATCTTGGTAATGTCATTTAATATATTTCTGACTGTTACACATACACTAGCATGCAAAAGTAATTAGAGGTTGTCTAAATGAAATCTGACAACCTCAGGAATAAAGGCTTCTGCCTTTCCCTTACATCTTGTAAAATGATCTAACTTTGTGAAAACCTCACAAAATGTTTTTCTTTGCACCATACATAGGATTATTTCTGAGCATATAAAGATGCAGCCATAACAGAAAATTGCTCAGGAAGTTATGAGAATCTACAAACGGAGGGTTAGAGCAGAAACCATTCTGCAGACTTAATTAAAGCTTTTGCTAGCAGCAAAAACTCTAATGCAACATGACAGTTATTTGAATTATTTTTCTTTAAAATGAATATTGCTGTTCATTATCTAATTTGACATTAAGGTTGGTGCTATGTGTCTAGCCTGCAAAACAAAAATAAAAGTTCATAAAACACATGCTAGAAATAGAAAATAAGCTTAGAGGGAACGCTGTGGCTAGAAGGCCTTTCTCACACTGTGGGTAGAAACACACTACCATACCCTTGTCCTAATTTTTTCAACTGTGCTCTAGAAAAGGCCTTATGGCTAATATGTCACATCTAATATTATTTCCTGTTTCTGTCTTGCGCTTTATTGAACCTTACTCTTTTTATTGTAGTAGAGCTGCTGAAAGTGCCGGAAATAAGGTGGTGTCCACATTCCATTAGTAACCCCTATTTTTTCAGTGCTTTTCACCTCAGATTCTGTTTTAAAACTGGTGGATATAGTCAGCTTCAAACTGAATTCCTTTTTGGACACTAAAAAGAAAAGGGTTTGACTATTTTTAATATAGAGGATCAGATCTGGATCCCTGGATCCAAATGCATGGGGAGGGTAAGGTAGGAGCCTTCTGCCCCATTAGGTCCTATGTACTGGCTCAATGCACAACTGTCGTTCCTTCTATATTCTCCACGTGACAGTAGACACCCCAAGACATAACTGCTAGTAGTAGAGAAAACCCATGCATTCAGTTGTTAGTGCAGACCTAACACACTGCTATCATTTGAAAGGAGGTTGCTTGGACACACTGGGGCATCTGCATTCTCCCTCTTCATGGTCTTCTGTGGCCAGCAGCCAGTGGTCCCAGCTTCAGGGCTCCTGCTAAGGGTGAGGTTGGTGTGCCTAATGTTGATGTGCATGAATCTTTCTTTCATTTTGGCTTTTTTTAAAAAATGAGCAGGTTTTATTTAAAAGATCTTAAAATTCAGTGCTAGTCGCTCTATGAAAAATTAACACTCCTCATTCATTTTTCCCCCTTCTTGTCATTTCACTTCTTCCCATTCTCCCCACACACCATATCATGATATCTGGCTCTTCTTTTATTGCTCTAAATGAAGGGCCAACCCTGAGAGGTGCTGAGTGCTCTTAATGCACATTGACCACCGAATCATTCTGGAGCAGTCCTTTAGACTGTAAACTCCTCAGGCAGAGACCTGGATCCACTACATCAATAGATTTATACAGGTGTAAAACCACTGAAATCAGAATGTAAATCCAAAGGTGACATAGTGGAAAATTATTACAGTAAATACATGCTCATTCCTGAAATTTTGACACAGACCAGACTCCCATTGAAGTCAAGAGAGGTTTTGCCCTCATAGGAATACAAAATCAAGCCTCATGGGGGATTTGCTTTCAGGAGTAGGGAGGCAAAAATAGTAATTCTCCTTTGAAGTATTGAATATCTAAACTGTCTAAATGTAAAACCTCCCTGAGAACTATCTGCACAAAGAAAATTAAATAGGAAAGACTGTTTAATGCTAAATAAAATCTTGTCTACACAGCATGCTCTTTACTAGAGCAATGTGGATGTTGAACTGGAATATTGATTGATAGGTAATTACCAAAACACATCTAATTTATCTGATGATTAAACATCTAAGCATCTTTTTCAAGTGGATTAAAAGTAATTCAAATACAAGTATTGTGTTTGCATGTGAAATTGTATTGCTTAAGTAATTCTGTATTAATTACTTGCAAATGGGGTATTTTTGTCTCATATGTCTTAAACCTCAACAAATACTCTTAACGAATTAACTGATTAATGTGTTTTTAAAAGCCAATCAGATACTAATTTGTGGTACTTTAATAGTTTGTTACTGCTTATTATTGTTATTCCATCCTGCTGGCATAAGCAGAAAGAAAATGTTTGCTTTCTTCCTCTCTGCGTGTCTGTGTCTGTGTGTCTCTCTCCTTTTGTAGCAGTACAAGAATGTTAACTTTTGCAAACCTATACTGGTAAATAAGGTTTTCTCTGGTTCCAATAGGAAACGATAGAAAATCTGTGATAGTTTTGGTGGTAGCTGAGTCAGTAGTGGTGTTACTGGGACTCCAAGTGCAGGCAAGTAACAATGAAAAGAAATGCTTCCATTTGCTTGTGTTTGGTAGCCAAACTGGGTTAAAATACTGACCTTCCTTGGCTGAAATTTGGACCAGAAAAACCTATACAGTATCATGGAACATAAAGTATTCAGATTCCGTTCTTCTCCTGCCACTCTAGCCATGTAACTTGCCTCTCCCCCTTGACTCCCTTCGCTGGCTCTCCCTTGCCTTCTGCATCCATTTCAAACTCCCCATCTCTTGAAAACTCTCCCTGCACCAACACCTTTGCTCCCCCACTACAGCCCCTTCATCTCTCTCATTATGCTCTTCTCTATTGTCCTGCCTAGCTGCTCATTATCTTCTCCTTGCACTTTCAGGGCCAGATCCTCAAGTGGTGTCACTTGTAAATGTAGCTTCATTAACTAGCTGGGGTGCCCTCAGTTTTTGTGCAATTTTTCATGCCTACATTTAGAACAATGTCACGTTAACCACATATAAAGTTTCATGATGCCATCAAAGAATGATCTTAACAACCAAATCTCTACCCCCTTCTTTCTGAACTCATGTGGTAAGCTGTATTTAGACAGTCAGTCAGAAAATGGGTTGGTTGCTTGTTTTATTTGTGTGTTCCTATGCAATACTGCAACTTTTTGAGGAAAAATCAAAATCTGAAATATTCTGGCAAAAAATGAACTATTTTGATTTCGAAATGCTGCCCTGGTACCTCCATGGGAACTGTAGTTTAAATGCTTCATGCTTCCATTTCCTTTTGTGGGCTGGGCTCCCTGATCAAACTACATCTCACATGGTGCAAATAAGTGATGGTCACATTAACACCACCCTATACCGAAAACCCACCAACCACTATGCCTACATTCATGCCTCCAGCTTCCATCCTGGACACACCACACCTCAGATCCCATTGTCTACCCCTGTGCAGGGTCACATGTTCTGGATGGACCTTCGGGGCTCAAAATGTCCACCATGGGGTCCTACTGCTCACCCATCTCCTCGGCCTGCAACCCCAGTTTTGGGCGACCCTCCACAGCCAAGCGCTGAGGTACAACCGCATTTGCTCCAACCCCTCAGACAGAGACCAACACCTACAAGATCTTCACCAAGCATTCTCAAAACTATAATACTCACACGAGAAAATAAGGAAACAGATCAACAGAGCCAGAGGTGTACCCAGAAGCCTCCTGCTGCAAGGCAAACCCAAGAAAGAAACCAATAGAACTCCACTGGTCATCACATTCAGACCTCAGCTAAAATGTCTCCAATGCATCATCAGTGATCTACAACCCATCCTGGACAACGATCCCACACTTTCACAGGCCTTGGGAGGCAGGCCAGTCCTTGCCCACAGACAACCTGCCAACCTGAAACATTTTCTCACCAGCAACGACACACCGCACCATAGTCACTCTAACTCAGGAACCAATCCATGCAACAAACCTCAACGCCAACTCAGCCCACATATCTACACCAGCAACACCAACATAGGACCTAACCAGATCAGCCACACCATCACTGGTTCATTCATCTGCATGTCCACCAATGTAATCTACGCCATTAAGTGCCAGCAATGCCCCTCTGCTATGTACATCAGCCAAACTGGACAGTCCCTATGTAAAAGGATAAATGGACACAAATCAGATATTAGGAATGGCAATATACAAAAACCTGTAGGAGAACACTTCAACCTCCCTGGACACACAATAGCAGATTTAAAGGTAGCCATCCTGCAGCAAAAAAACTTCAGGACCAGACTTCAAAGAGAAACTGCTGAGCTTCAGTTCATTTGCAAATTTGACACCATCAGCTGAGGGTTAAACAAAGACTGTGAATGGCTAGCCAACTACAAGAGCAGTTTCTCTTCCCTTGGTGTTCACACCTCAGCTGCTAGAAGAGGGCCTCAACCTCCCTGATTGAACTAACCTCGTTATCCCTACCCTGATTCATGCTTGCATATTTATACCTGCCTCTGGAAATTTCAACTATATGCATCTGACGAAGTGGGTATTTACCCACGAAAGCTTATGCTCCAATATGTCTGTTAGTCTATCAGGTGCCACAGGACTCTTTGCCACTTTTACAGATCCAGACTAACATGGCTACCCCTCTGATACTACATCTCACATGGTGCATCACCACCTCGTAATTGTTTTCCCATCTTGTTACCAGCTTTAATGTGTTACCCAGTTTTGAACTTTTTTTTTTTTTGGTAGTTTTTTCACCCTTTTGCAAAATGTAATGAGCAACTTCATTGCCCAGTGCAATCCTCTCATTTCGTATTTTATGATTATTTGCGGGAGGCCAGAGTTGAGTATAGAAAGCCAGCAAAGAGCATGTCATTGTTCTTTCTTAGAGCGGAGTGAAAACTGCATGAATAATTGATTTTTTCCCCCTCTGTTTGCAAGCGTTGTGAGCAGATTGTGATTTTTCTCTTGTATTCATTATTCTGAGTTATTCACTGCATAACTTTAGAGAATAATGCTTCATCTCTATCCTGGTCAGAAGCTGTTTGCTTCACGTATTCAGAATTCAAGTTTTGGCTGCAGACTGGCTGGGCCTATTTTAGGCTCCTTTTCCAGAAATTTCTGACTCTACCGTAAATGCAACTCCACTGATAGTAGCAATAGTAGGGACACCAGTGCCAGGCAGCCAGCACCATGTTGACCAACCCTCCTCAGACGGGTCTAGACAGCCCGGTGGTTAAAATGTCAGCAGCGACCAACACCTTTATATACACAAGAGTTTCCACAGTTGCTACCATAACAGGAGCTGCAGTGACCTTTCAATAGGATATCACTGCATGTTTCTGCTCACTGATTGAGTGAATATAACTATTTAATCAGGTTTTCAGTGCAAATGCCTGTGATTACTAATTCAAAATTCGTTCACTAAGGTGGGTGCAATACGAGGGGAAAGTAGAAGCAAGGACAAAATACAGAAGGTGGGGAAAGTGAAAGGGACAGAGCAGAAGAAAGGAGATGCTAATGAAGAGGAGAGGTGTTAGTATGAGAGAAAAGGAAGAATAAAGGCAAACCATGATTGAGCCAAGTTTCTAATGGGCGTGCATGGAGGATATGCTAAATAGCTGATGGCTTACAGGTTATGATTGGGCCATGAGATAGGGACTGGGGAAGCAGAAAATAAAACACAGTTAAGTAGAGTTATCCTACACTTTCATTATTCTGTAGCTCCTAGAGGTCTCCCTCAGGATCCTCATTGTGTTTGTTTTTTTTTCCAAAATACAAAGATAGTTGTTCAGCACAAAGGATTGTGGGGAAGGGATGAGGCAAAACTCAACACTGGGCTTTTTAGAATTGTATGTAGATACATTTGTAACAGGCTGGAACAGTAACAAGGAGCTATTATTGTCGTTGGCATGGAGGGGGCTTATCCTAACGGGCCTGTCTGACTTGGCTGATATTTCTGTCTCAGACTGCCAGCTCTGGGGCACTGCTGTCACTTGTCATGCCCAACCCATACTGCTTTGCCTGATGTCACTCCCCAATGCCTTAGATGCTATTGATATTAGTGAAGGCATAAAAGCATGCATTTGGCTGACTGGCCACGTGGCCTCCTCCAGGATTCCGTTTTGCCTCCACAGCCACTGAACCCAGGTGGGTTACAGACATCCTCAGAGAGCTGGAGACCATATAAGAACCCAGAAAAGAATGCAAATGAAAGGCAGTGTGGCCCAGTGCCTAGAGCAGGGGTCGGCAACCTTTGGCACCCGGCCCGTCAAGGTAAAGCCGCTGGTGGGCCAGGCCAGTTTGTTTATCTGGAGCGTCCGCAGGCACGGAACCCCGCAGCTCCCACTAGCCGCACTTCACTGTTCCCAGCCAATGGGAGCTGCAGGAAGCAGCGTGGGCCGAGGGACATGCTAGGCAGTGCTTCCCGCATTTCCCATTGGCTGGGAACAGTAAACTGCGGCCAGTGGGAGCTGCGGGGTTCTGTGCCTGCGGACGCTCCAGATAAACAAACCGGCCCAGCCCGCCAGTGGCTTTACCCTAACTGACTGGGTGCCAAAGGTTGCCAACCCCTGGTCTAGAGCATTGGACTGGGAGTCAATATGAAGAATTTGGTTCTATTCCAAGCTCTGCCCGTGATCTGGGGCAAGTCACTTAACATTTCTGTGCCTTGTTTCCTTTCCCAACTTTTGCCTGTCTTATCTATTTAGAAAGTAAGCTCTTCAGGACTGGGACTGTTTCTCACTATGCGTTTGTACAGTTTCTAGCACAATCGGACAATCCCAGTTCAGGCTCCATGCTGCAGAGAAGTAGATCATGATTTGACCCCCTGAAAACCAGGCTAGATTAGGAGAATAGGGTGAGGAGAGGGAAAAGGGAAGAGCAATCAATTCTCCTTGTTTAATATAAATGACAGTTCTCCTTGTTCAGTGTTTACAAACTGAGCTCTGCCTGGTAGGGGAAGATTCCTTCAAGCTTTGGATAATCTCTTAGGCAAATTGTCAAGCTAAAAACTGGGGCTTTTAGATGGCCGATTTTGAACTGCATTATTGATTATAATGCAGATAGAAGCCCTTCTGAGGTTGATCGTCAGAAGGGCTTCTTTTTTTTAAGAAGGGCTGCCCTTTTTTTAAGCAAGCCAATTTTGGTTTTATGCTTTTAATCCCCATCTGTTGTTCAATAAATGTCAAATTGCTCTTAATGGTCTCTCCTGGCATAGGATTTTTTAATTTGCTTTTGCACTCTATGTTCATTATTGGCAATTGAGCACTTGTCGTACAAGATTTTCATTTCTTATAGTGTCTTGGTTCCTTTAGAGGGAGAGATTGGTTGGAAGTGTAACAAAAAAATCCACACATAAACATGCCTGCACACTTTTCATTCTTTAAGGCAGTAGTGGGAATTGGAAAGCCTATAAATGTTCTCTCAGCAGTACTGGTAGCTGTACTCCCCATATACAGCATAAAAGATAGTGAGATAATAGACCTCCAGAAAGCCTTTGAGAGTCATTGGGATTTTCAGACTATATTAGAATCTGAAATATGAAAAGAAATTAACTGTAAAAATCCACTGGATATAATAGTAAGGTTCCTGATACAGTGGGGAAAGCTCTGTGTCAGCTCCTAAAAGGAGGAAACTACCTGCTGGTTCTGAAAGTGCTTTGGATATGACAGTGGAGATTAAACAAATCCAAAAACACCAAATGAATCCAGAACTGAATGGTTCTACAGACTAGAGAAGGGAAGTTTAAAAGTGAGTCACAGTGGAGAAAGATGAGAAAAGGTATCTTAACCAGTTAGGCTGGTGCAACGTACACCCTCAGGTGGTGTAACTGGATGGAAAATGTGAACAGAGAAGCCCCACAAACTTGTGGTGATGTAAAATAGGCTAAATAGCTTTCATAGCCACAAATTAGTGGCCAAAAGGAAGGTAAGTGAGGTAAAAATGGCAGTGATAAGGGCACCTAAGTCAATCATAGAATATCAGGGTTGGAAGGGACCTCAGGAGGTCATCTAGTCCAACCCCCTGCTCAAAGCAGGACCAATCCCCAGTTTTTGCCCCAGTTCCCTAAATGGCCCCCTCAAGGATTGAACTCACAACCCTGGGTTTAGCAGGCCAATGCTCAAACCACTGAGCTATCCCTCATCCCAATGCTGTGATGTAGAGTAATCTCACTGCCTGCCATAAGATAAAGTCACTTCTCAGACATCCAAAAAGACATCCAGCACAACCAAAAAAAAAACCACTCAGTGAAGCAGTGCTGGCTGACTCCAAACACCTCTCCAATTAGTTCATGCCCAGCTGTGGCCTCTGCTGAGGTTTGCCCCATTGCATTCAGTATCCAAGGCATGCCCATGAACAGCTCTGGAAGGTGTGCCAACTGCAGGGCCAAGAAAATAGCTAGTCTCTAGAAAGAGGAGACTGAATGCAGAGGCTAACTCTACAAGAAGGCCTATGGAACCTGAGACTGAAGTTGGTTTATAATTATTATAATTATTTGTATTGTGGTAGCCTTTACAAACCATAGCCCCCATTGTGCTTGGCACCATATTCATAACATAAAGCGTCCCTGCCCTAAGGAGTTTTCAGTCTAACTATAAGATGAGAGACAACATGTGAATACAACAGGTCAATTTGGGAAGCAAAAGGTAATAATGAGAAGGCTCTGATCAGCATGGGACACAGCACACCAGCTGCATCACAGTTGTCGAGTGTGTTGTAGACATCACATGAGAGGAGAGATTTAAGGATAGATTTGAAAGTAGACAATGGGACAGCTTGGCAGATATTTGAGAGGCGCTTTCCATGCATCAGGCGTAGCATCGGAGAAGGTGGGATAGCACATGTTGCAAAAAAATGTGACACATGGACAATGAAGGCTAGCATGACTGGCAGAGAAGAGAGTTAACCTCTTCTAATTTGTTAGAGGAGAGTCAGGATACGTCTTAAAAGAGTGAAGACAAATAGCTTGTTTGCGCTGTGATGGAGAAGGGACAGCCAGTGGAGGGATGCAAAGAGGGAGGTGGTCATGTCAAAGAAGCAAGCTAAAATAAAAATCTTTGCGACAGCATTTTGAATGGATATAATGGCACCTGATGGCATTTGTCAAGGCCAGAAAGGAGCAGGTTGCAGTGCTCAAGCTATGCAATGATGAGGGCCTCGATGAGAGTTTTAGCGGTGTGGACTGAGAGGAAAGGCCCTATTGTGTCATTCATAGTTAATGAGAAAGAAGTCAGGGGCTAGGGGGAAATATTAAGAGCTCTGTTTTGTCTACATCGAGCTTATGCTGATGGCTTAAATAGTCAGTATCAAATAGTCAAATTATTCACTGAATGTTTTATCTGATCCATTTAGCCATTTTTTTCTACTGACAAATAATTCACAAACCAGACCTGATTTCTGCAAATGTATCCACTTCAAGCATTAAAACAACACCTCCACTAGTTCAGATACCTCAGTAGGTCTGATGTATCTTCCACTAGAGGGCAGTCTCACTCACTCTGTGTGTGTGTGTGTGTGTGTGTATCACACACCAGTACATACCATGCAGTCTTTATAATGTGCCAGCTCCCTGAAAGTCCCTCAGCTCACTAGATCAATTGCCATGGATATGTTGTGACAATCCCCTTGAGGCACATGAGTGATCTACACAACAGCATTTTTGAGCCGTAGGGGTCCCTTTCCAAGCCTACATTGAATTAAGTAAGTCACGCCATTACCAAGGCACTCTCAGGACTGGTGATGCAAAACTTTAGTAGCTATTTGCCAGCCTTAACTGCTTTTCAGATGTATTCAGAGCAGCCCTATGGAAGTCCCAAGACATGCTTTCCCAACACTTGTGCAGTAGAACTGAAGCCTCCATTGTTAGGAGTCTGTTTTAAATTTTCTTAGCAATCTCTTTTGTTGCAGGGGTTGCTTTTTAGTGAGGGCTAGAACTCTGAGTGTCAAAAGGAACACTGACTCCAAGCAACACTCGACTATTGAAAATAATTAAGTCCTGTATTTTTGTAGCTAACATGATGCCATTTCTTCCCCCTGCCTTTTTCAACCGCACAGAGGGTGCAGAGGGCTCACAAGTATGGCAGTGCTTTGTCTAAAGCCTTGAGGTAGGCTCTAAGGCTTCCTTTTGCTATTTATTTAATTCTTTCCCCCACTTCACCCCTCCACATTGTCTTTCTTTTTTCCATGGCTTCTTCCCTGTAGCATTCATTTGCTACAGGAAACAGCACAAAACACGGTACAGATCCAATTGTCATGACTCCACTGACTTCAAGGGAGCTATTACAGCTTACTGCAGATGAGGGTTGGCCTCTATATGTTTGTGTTTTAAGCAGAGATGGCTCAAGGCACCAAATTCAGATGTGAATCCAAGTTTTCAGCACCAGAGGTTGAGGGGGGTTCATCTCTGGGGTTTTGTTTTGGCCTGTTATAAAAGCAGCTGCAAAATTACAGGTCCAGGTTCAATGCCATGCACGTTCCTCCCCCAGAGTTGAGGAGTGTCCAGAGCTGGGGGTTTTGGCTCTGTATCCTCTCTATTTTTAAAGGGAATTTACCACTTACAAAAAGTGCCAGAGGGCAAGACCTGGAAACTTAAGTCCTCTGCTTAGCCACAGAAATTATACAGCATGGGCAGGAACAGCAAAAGGGACACTCCACCCCATGATGTGACTCAGCTGTGACCTGGAGGGATCACCCTTAGGGGTCACATTCAAAGTGATGGCATTTATGAAAGTTCTATATCACAGTCTCTAGATCGATTCAGTCTGCACAAGAGTACACAATGATTCCTTCTTATTCTCTTCTCCACCTCTTGTTCTCCTTCAGAGAATCACCACTAATATTACAAGCCACAATAACAAATAAGGATACACAATGCCCTTATTTAATACTAGGGATGCTACAGTCCAATTCCTTATCTCTTTCCTCCCTCTTTCTTAACGCACATTTTTATTTTTGAAAACAAACTTATTTTCCAGTCTATTGTATCAACTCTGAGCTCCACAGACTGTGGTTTGTAGTGAATAACGAAACTGCAATGAATGAATAATGATACAGTAATGATGATTTATTTGCACTTCTATTGTGCCTGCCTTCCATCTGCGGATCTCAACACACTTTGCAATTATTAGTGAATTTAGAACGTAAGAACAGCCATACTGGGTCATACCAATGGTCCATCTAGCCCAGTATCCTGTTTTCTGTCAGTGGCCAATGCCAAGTTCTTCAGAAGGAATGAACAACACAGACAATCAAGTGATCCATCCCCTATTGTCCACTCCCAGCTTCTGGCAAACAGAGGCTAGGGACACTCAGAGCATGGTATAGCATTCCTGCCAGCCTGACTAATAGCCATTAATGGACTTATCCTCCAAGAACTTATCTAGTTCTTTTTTTAATGCAGTTATAGTTTTGGCCTTCACAACATCTGCTGGCAATGAGTTCCACAGGTTGACTCTGCATTGTGTGAAGAAATACTTCCTCTTGTTTGTATTAAACTTGCTGCCTATTAATTTCATTGGGTGACCCCTGGTTCTTGTGTTATGTGAAGGAATAAATAACACTTCCTTATTCACTTTCTCCACACCAGTCAAGATTTTTATAGACCTCCATCATGTCTCCCCTTAGTTGTAACTTTTCCATGCTGAAAAGTCCCAGTCCATTTAATCTCTCCTCATACAGAAGCTGCCCCATACCGCTAATCATTTTTGTTGCCCTTCTCTGTACCTTTTCCAATTCCAATATAATTTTTTGAGATGTGGTGACCCAATCTGCACACACTATTCAAGATGTGGGTGTGTCCACATCTAGACTTGCATCACCCCTGCACTATTGTCCCCACTCTACAGATGGGGAAACAGTGGCCCAACAATAACTTACCAAAAGTCATACCGAAAATTGAATAAAATCCTGGTGCCTTCTTCCCAAGTCCTGTGCTTTAACTACAACTCACTTCCCTTGCAGAAGTTTCTGACAAAGATGGAGAAAATATTGTATATGTCAATAGCAACTTTTTACTTAAATTCAACTTGCCTCCTACATCCTGACAATGTCCCATGGTTGTACAACAGTTGGCCTGTACCCTGTAAACCTGGTGACAACCTCCAGACCAAGAACCCCTAAATGCGTGGCAGAGTATGATGTGGGGAGGAAATGTCATGGAAGAATCAATTACAGATATGAAAATGTATTCTTATTTACATATTCATATTGATATTTTTCCATTTCTAGCATTGATCAATGTGGTAGCATCAATGTATGCTAAGACAGCTTTTAGGGTATGTCTACACTACAAAATTAGATCGATATTGTAGAAGTCGATTTTTAGAAATTGATCTTATATAGTCGATTGTGTATGTCCACACTAAGCGCATTAAGTTGGCGGAGTGCATCCTCATTACCCTGGCTAGCATCAACTTACGGAGCAATGCACTGTGGGTAGCTATCCCACAGTCTCCACCACCCACTGGAATTCTGGGTTAAGCTCCCAATGCCTGATGGGGCAAAAACATTGTTGCGGGTGGTTTTGGGTACGTGTCGTCAGTCACTCCTCCCTCCGTGAAAGCAATGACAGACAATCATTTTGCACCTTTTTTCTGTGCAGACGCCATACCACGACAAGAGTGCAGCCAGCTCAGCTCAGCTCACCAACACCGCCGCTGTTGTGCCCTGGGTGCTGCTGGCAGCAGACGATGCAGTAGGTCTGCTAACCATCATCATCCACCGCTTCCGCTGCAATTCTGCTCTGCTGCTATTGTCTCAATTGCGAATTTCTCCATGTTGTCTGTCCTGGGCTCCCGGGTATGTGTGTTCTTCCTTGGGAAATATGTGCGGTGCTAACTGTCACCCTCCACCGCTTCCGCTGCAACTCTGCTCTTCTGGTCTCATGAATCCACCTCTCAGGTCCTCTCGTCGTTCTCTATAAATATCTATTCTCGTGGCATCCATTTTTAGCCACCGCTTCTGCTGCAACTCTGTTCTCTTGCAGATGCCATACCACAGCAAGCATGGAGCCCACTCAGATCACCACAGCAGTTATGAGCATTGTAAACACCTGGCGCATTATCCTGCAGTATGTGCAGAACCAGAACTCACAAAAGCAGGCAAGGAGATGATGGCAGCATGGTGACGAGAGTGATGAGGATATGGACACAGACTTCTCTCAAAGCACAGGCCCCGGCAATTTGGACATCCTGGTGGCAATGGGGCAGGCTCATGCCATGAAACACAGATTCTGGGCCCGGGAAACAAGCACAGACCTGTGGGCCACATAGTGTTGCAGGTCTGGGATGATTCCCAGTGGCTGCAAAACTTTCGCATGAGTAAGGACACTTGCATGGAACTTTGTGACTTGCTTTCCCCTGCCCTGAAGTGCAAGAATACCAGGATGAGAACAGCCCTCACAGTTCAGAAGAGAGTGGCAATAGCGCTCTGGAAGCTTGCAACGCCAGACAGTTACCGGTCAGTCGGGAATCAATTTGGAGTGGGCAAATCTACTGTGGGGGCTGCTGTGATGCAAGTAGCCAACGCAATCACTGAGCTGCTGCTATCAAGGTTAGTGAGTCTGGGAGATGCAGAGGTCATAGTGGATGGCTTTGCTGCAATGGGATTCCCTAACTGTGGTGGGGCGATAGACAGAATGCATATCCCTATCTTGGGACCAGACCACCAAGGCAGCCAGTAAATAAACCGCAAGGGGTACTTTTCAATGGTGCTGCAAGCACTGGTGGATCACAAGGGATGTTTCACTGACATCAACATGGGATGGCCGGGAAAGGTACATGACGCTCGCATCTTCAGGAGCTCTGGTCTGTTTGAACAGCTGCAGGAAGGGACTTACTTTCCAGACCATAAAAAAACTGTTGGGGTTGTTGAAATGCCTATAGTTATCCTTGGGGACCCAGCCTACCCCTTAATGCCCTGGCTCATGAAGCCATGCACAGGCACCCTGGACAGTAGTCAGGAGCTGTTCAACTATAGGCTGAGCAAGTGAAGAATGGTGGTAGAATGTACATTTGGATGTTTAAAAGCACGCTGGCACAGTTTACTGACTCAGTTAGACTTCACAAAACCAATATTCCCATTGTTATTGCTGCTTGCTGTGTGCTCCACAATATCTGTGAGAGTAAGGGGGAGATGTTTATGGTTGGGTGGGAGGTTGAGGCAAATTGCCTGGACACTGATTTCACACAACCAGACACCAGGGCGATTAGAAGAGCACAGCAGGGCGCGCTATACATCAGAGAAGCTTTGAAAACCAGTTTCATGACTGGCCAGGCTATGGTGTGACAGTTTTGTTTGTTTCTCCTTGATGAAAACCCGCCCCCTTGGTTCATTCAACTTCCCTGTAAGCCAACCGCCCTCCCGCATTCGATCACCGCTTGCAGAGGCAATAAAGCCAGTGTTGTTTCAAAATCATGCATTCTTTATTAATTCATCACACAAATAGGGGAATAACTGCCAAGGTAGCCCAGGAGAGGTGAGGGAGGAGGGAAGCACCGGGTGGGGTATTGGATGAGGGGAGGAGGGAAGGACAAGGCCACACTGCACTTCAAAACTTATTGAATGCCAGCCTTCTGTTGCTTGGGCAGTCCTCTGGGGTGGAGTGGTTGGGTGCCCGGAGGGGGCCCCCCCCCGCATTCTTGGGCCTCTGGGTGAGGAGGCTATGGAACTTGGGGAGGAGGGCAGGCGGTTACACAGGGGCTGCAGTGGCAGTCTCTGCTCCTGCTGCCTTTCCTGCAGCTCCACCAGACACCAGAGCATATCAGTTTGATCCCCCAGTAGCTTCAGCATTGCGTCCTGCCTCCTCTCATCACCCTGCCGCCACCTCTCCTCTTGCTCCTGCAACCTCTCATCTTGCTCGTCCCTCCTGTCCTAGCGTTCATTTTCTGTTTTCCTGGACTCTGACATTGTTTGCCTCCATGCATTCTGCTGAGCTCTTTCAGTGCAGGAGGACTGCATGAGCTCAGAGAACATTTAGTCATGAGTGCAGTTTTTTTCGCCTTCTTATCTGCGCTAGCTGCTGGGATGGAGATGATAGGGGGAGCGTTGAAACATTTGCAGTTGCAGGAGGAAAAAAAAGGGAGAGTAGTATTTAAAAAGACACACTTTAGAGAACAATGGGTAGACTTTTCCATGGTGAACTAAGCTGTTAACATTACATAGCACATGTGCTTTAAGTACAAGGTCGCATTTTGCCTCTTATATTGAGGGCCTGCCGGTTTGGTGTGAGAGATCACATATGCAGGGCCGGGCAACAGAATTCGGCTTGCAGGCAGCCGTGGTAAGCCACAGTTTTTCAGCTTCTTCAACCTTCATAACATGTAGGAATGGTTTCAAACAGCAACGCCCTCCTTTCCCATACCAAGCACCTGTTGGGTTGGCTATTTAAAAGGAGGGGCTGTACTGGCCGCGAATGCATCCCAAGTCTTCAGGGCAAATTAATCATGAAACATGCTTGCTTTTAAACCATGTATTATATTTACAAAGGTACACTCACCAGAGGTGCCTTCTCTGGCTTCATGATCTGGGAGCCTGCCTTGGGAGGGTTGAGAGGGTATTGGCTCCAAGGTGATAAACAGTTCCTGGCTGTCGGGGAGAACGGTTTCTCCGTTTGCCTGTTGTGCACTATCCTCATCCTCATCCTCCTCATCTTCCTCGTCCCCAAAATCCTCATGTCTGTTGTGTGAGACTCCCCCTTGTAGGTATTCACGGACGGGGTGGGGTAGTAGCAGGGGCACTCCCTAGAACGGCAAGCAGCTCATCATAGAAGCAGCATGTCTGGGACTCTGATCCAAAGCAGCCGTTTGCCTCTTTGGTTTTTTGGTAGGCTTGCCTGAGCTCCTTAATTTTCACACAGCACTGCTGTGGGTCCCTGTTGCAGCCTCTGTCCATCATGCCCTTGGAGATTTTGGCAAATATATTGGCATTTCATCTTTTGGAACGGAGTTCTGATTGCACGGATTCGTCTCCCCATACAGCAATGAGATCCAGTACCTCCCGTTCGGGCCATGATGGAGCTCTTTTGTGATTCTGGGACTGCATGGTCACCTGTGCTGATGAGCTCGCCACGCTGGCCAAACAGGAAATGAAATTCAAAAGTTCCTGGGGCTTTTCCTATGTACCTGACTAGTGCATCTGAGTTGAAAGTGCTGTCCAGAGAGGTCACTATGGAGCACTCTGGGATAGCTCCTGGAGGCCAACACCATCAAATTGCATCCACACTACCCCAAATTCGACCCGGCGGTGTCGATTTCAGCGCTAATCCCCTCATTGGAGAGGTGTACAGAAATCGATTTTAAGAGCCCTTTAAGTCGATAAAAATGGCTTCATCGTGTGGACGAGTGCAGGGTTAAATCGATCTAACGCTGCTAAATTCGACCTAAACTTGTAGTGTAGACCAGGGCTAAGTTACTTCTTGTTTTCGATACATTTTTTATTAAAAACTAGAACAAAGAGTAGGAAAAATGTTCCACCACTATGTATTTTCAATTGAAAATTCTGTTCACCAATATTCACAACCATTCTTGTGTTTGCTTTCAGGGGGTACTTGGGTGATCAGTCTTCTGTAGCATGCATACTTGTGGAAAGCGGATTTTAAATATGAAGGCGGAAATAGACACTGAAAGTGAATTTACGATAATACACCAGACCCTCGCTAGAACACAGGATTTGGGATCCATGCACGGTACCGCGTTAACGCGGGGATCGTGTTAAAATGAATTCCAATTAAAGTAATAAAATTTGGGATCCATAGCCGCAACTACGTTACATGCAAATTCGCGCTATATAGACACATGTTCTAGCGACGGTCGGGTATATCTAATTTATAATATTTGTAACTCATAATGAACCAACACAGTGCAAAGTGCGAAGCTTAAATATTCACCGCAAACTAGTCATAGGCGAAAAACATATGAAGGACTACCAATGAATAAATGCAATAATTTCACAAATGGGGGGGAAGTGTGAAAATCTACAAATTATTCACAGCTCAGCTAAAATAAAAATACTATTTTAATAGACTTCATGTCCTATTTTATGTTCCCCACCACGCACCCCCAGGGAAGTCAACGGAAATGGTTCAGGCCCTAAGTGAACTTAGTGTTAGAAAAAGATGCTGATGGCCTTATCCTGACTGGGCTCTGTTGGCCAATGCTGTGTTGGGGCAACTCAGGCAAGCATAACCGCACCGGGGCAGAGGGAGAGCACCTCAGCTGTACTGGTGAAATGCATGCTTTTTACATGGGAAGGACCAACTCCACTTTGCCCTGCCCTTTCTTGACTCCTCTAGGGAGTCTAGTGGCACTAGGCTTGAGTAACATTTACCCTCAAGCTGATGAAGGACTATGATTATGCCTAGCCCACGCCCAGGGATACAAAGAGAAAGACCCTTGTGCCCCACAAACCTGTGCAGGGACTGGAAACAATTATGCCTTCTGCTTTCAGGTTCACTTTAGTTTAATGCTTGGAAAAGATGCCAGTTTGACAGCAGGGAAACCGGACCCCTTCTATTCATACACAGGACATGAAGGTTATAATCCATAGCAGTGCAAGCTTCCTCCATAATCCCCCAGCAATGCATTTTTACCCTTGACCTGCAAGGAACACCTTTAGGGCTGAGCTTGTAATTTGTAGGGGAGCAGGAGGATCTACCAGTTCACCTTGATCTGGGCCTGGCAGCGAATCCCTGGGAACCCAACATTAGGTCTGACTGAGATTCGTTTTTGCTGGCAATGGAAGAGGGTAATTGTTAATTTTGAAAATGGAAAAATATATTCATGTTTTTGGATTTGGAGACTTCCACCCACCATTGCATCTCCCTCGTCTGGGCTGAACAATCCCCCTGCTATGACCGTGGAGGCCCTTGAGGGGTGCACCATATTTGGGAAGGAATAACCCAATTATAATGTATATTAACCTGAAAAGCTGCCTCTGTTGTGCAGGCTATGCTTTGTGAGATCACTCTGCTCTGGAAGAATGTATTGTAATGCAGATTTCCTCAATTTCCTTCGGAATCCCTTAGATAATGCAGGACAAGACTTTTCAATGGTTCCCACTCTATGCACTGCACGTCTAAGTAAATGGGAACATGGTACACTTCAGAAATCATTGTGAAGAACTACTGTTTATCTGGGTAAGGAGAATAGTCTTGAGAGCTGATCGTGCCTACTGATCTCAATGCAGTTAAAACTCTGTGCCCTTTTTCACATTCCTAGAGCAGCAAAACTTGAGATCTGTGCAAAAACTGTCTTCCTGAACAAGAAATATGGCTGTGTATGCAACTAAAAGGATAGTTTGCATCCCTCTTTCAGGCATTTATGACTATTGTATTTGTTGCGCACTTTACGGGGCGTCAAAGATCGAAGCTGACGTGTGTTCAAGAAATGACTTCGAATGTAGATCCGTATGTACGAATGGCTAATTTTTGTCAGATTCATTGCAATTGTGCATAGAAACTAGGAAGCAAAGTAGATGACTGGGTAGTTAAACCCAACCCTGTGAGGTGCCGAGCACCCACAACTCCCATTCAGGGAAGTTAATGAGAGATGATGACTTGCAGGACCTGGCTTTGAGGTATCTCAGCAGCTGTTGGTATGTGCAATCTTCTGATCTGCGCACACATTTACTATAATTGTTCACGAAAAGATGGGGGCATGGATGCACTTGCCCTCCTTGCACATGGTCCTCTGCAATGCTTAATTTGTAATGGAAAAAGGTGCTGGGGCTTGAGCAATTTTTTTTACATGCATAAATGATGCAGCAAGCCCAGAGGTGCCGGGGCTATGAACTGCCAAGCCTTGGGGTGCCGCGGCTCAGCCCTGGCAAACTCTGGCCCAAATTAAGCACTGGTCCTCTGGCCTAGGGTTAAATATTTGGCTCTGAGTCTCATTTGGTTGCTGTTGGGGTGGGGTGGGAGGTTCATTTAACACCAGAACTGCCCCAGCGGTTGGTCTTGACCGTATCCTGGCAACTGGCTTTTGTAAAAGAGGCAGTAGCAGTGAATTTTCCGAAATGGTCTGTCTTTCCTGCATAACCTACACGTACACACACGCACATAATTGTTATCTCACTGAGAGATTTTTGTGTGCTTCGTGTCGATAGATTCTAAAGTCACACATCTTGAGTAATGAAATCTATTGTCCACTGCAATATAAAGCAGCCTATGAACCACACGGTAAACATTAGGCACAAAGCACACTGACATTATGAAGCATTCAGCTCTATTTCCTGCAGATTCCCCACTGCATAAAGCAGAGTAATATATTTTTAAGAATGAAAGGGTACGTTTTCAAAGTGCTTAGCTCAGCACTTTATTCTCCTGACTCCTATTAAAGTTAATGGGAGTTGTGCTGCTGAAACCCCATGGAATGCACATGGATTGATAGCACAATATAGCTGCAAATGAATGATGGATTGTGAAGAGTCAGGTACAAAATGGCAATATTTGCTCGATTTAGCCATAGTCTGCTTTCCAGTTCTCAGCACTTTAACCTCTTTGTTGCTGGTTTCATCTGCAATTTCTGTGCAGAGACTGTGCTCTGTGAAGTGTCAGAATATCACTGACAACACTATGACGTACCTGATAGACCAAATCTGTGTTTGTCCCACGTACCAGGTACGTTTCCCAGCACTATCTGTGTTGATGCATTTGCTCTGATCCTATCACAGACTGTTAGCATTCTCTCACCAAGACACATACAAGATTAAATCCTTGGAATGCTTTAGAGATTTAGTCCTCGAAGTCTATTCAATGCACTGTTCAGTTTTAAAATATTATTATTTTTTGCTGTGTAGAATAAGAGTATGTGACTTTAGAAATGCACAATTTCAGAACAAAAATACTCAAGATTTTTATAGCTGTAAACATGTATCATTTAATGAAGAAAAATGTGCTAAAGTGTGGCATCTATAGATAGGCATGGAAGAATTTAGTTTATCTGTAACAGTTGATAAAAATCAATTTCACCATACACACACAAACCGATGAAAAAGTATTTCCATCCACAATCATCAAAATTTACCGATAAGTAAGAAAAATGCTGCTTGAGAACTTATTGGAGTTTGATTTAAGGATATTTATTTTGCCTATGTTGACATGTGGTGATGACAATTTGTTTTAATAGTATAAAGCTAACTTTTTGATTCTCAACATCTATGGTCATTAAATAATCTGACCTCACCCCTTTCCTGTTGTCTGACACCCCTATAATTTCCCATGACTGAAAATTTAACTTAATAAAAAAATCTTTAAAAATGCTTTAAAATAAACATTGATATCCATCAAAATTATATTTAAAAAATTGAAGTCTCACAAGCCTATTTTCTCTTAACTTAGAATTGCCCAACTTGCAGATTAAGATTCCACAAACATCCTAAACTCTGCCCTATCCTCCTTATCTACCCACCAACGATCCCTTGAAATCTAACCACCATAACTCTGTGTCATTGTACCTCTTGTACAGTAATGGAGGCCACAAACCTTCTCCTCCATACTGTAAATATTGTTGCCTCTTTTCAACCTGAGCAGCTAGTCAGTTTGGGACCCTGTGGGGAACAGATATTAGTGGTACTCAAGTATTTCTTTGATACAATTTTATTTACAAAGAATGTACAAAGTCCAGCATCCAGCAAATGCAAAAGGAATCAGATAATAGGAAATGACCTCTTTGGATCACAACGTCAAGAGCACTCTTATCAGCCTGCAGTCCAACCCAAAAGCTCTTCCTTGGTTTCTTCCAGGGTCAGCCACATACATTTAGCTGCTCCTTCAGACTGCCTTTCTCTTTCCAAATGTTCTTATCTGACCTCATTTTCTGTGAGATCTCTTTTCCCACGCACACCTACCAAAAAACAGTACTCAGCCAAAAGCTCCTGGGTAGGTGCACACACCTCTTTTGTCTTAGGTGGTGTTTTTGCTTACATTTATGTTAATTGATGGGTGTGAACTCACCTTCAATCTCTTGGCTCACCCCATAACAACGTTTCACCCAGCTTATAACAATACCAATCTTCAACTGCCTCCCTTCAATCACATATGATCCACGGATCCAAACTCCCTTCCACTTCACCTGCCTACATGCTAACTGTGAGAAATATGGAAAACTCATCTCTTATCCTCCGGATGAATGTCTCAGAGATGCAAAGAAAATATTCATTAACTGCTTGTGAATCATAACATAGTTCCAATGCTGGTTGGGGACTGTATCTACTTAAAAACCAAATTATGCTACTGATCTCTCCCGATGGAAATGTAATGATTTAACACTGAATAAAATTAAAAATCAACACAAAGTGGCACTCTGTCTTTCTAGGTTTGTACACTGTGGCGATTATTATTGAATCTGAATGAACATTCGGTCAAAGAGATCAGAACTAAAAGAAATGTTTGAAGTAATTCCTGGGATTGATTCCTGGGTCTTCCAGTGACTGGCTGTCTCCTCTCTGCCCTTGGGCATGTCTCCAAATCCCTCTGTGTCGCTTTGTTCCCTCCTATTAAAGAGGGAGACAGAAGAGTAAGACAGTAGTAGATTCACTGTTTCCCATCTCCCTCTAGATATATCTACCCGGGAATTAAAAAGCCCAGGCTGGCCTGGGTCAACTGATTTGACCTTGTGGGGCTGAAAAATTGTTGTATAGAGATTTTGGGCTGGAGCTTGAGCTCTGGGACCCTGCGATGGTGGAATAGTCTACCTGCTCTGTAGACTATTACCATAGGGGAGAATCAGAAACTCTTAAATCAGAGTGCAGTTGTATCACTCAAGACTTTTTATTGAGTTCCAAAAAGTCTGAGCCTTTAATTCTGCTATATCTTCCGTGGAAGGGAGGAGGGGGGTTGTCACAGTAAGACGAATAAGCAAACAATGCTTCCATTCAAAATGTATAAAATTGCTTTACTATTGAATGTATTAAATGTCCCGCATCATGCATAAAAAGGATTTGCACCTCTACTTTTCTGCTGTAAACAGTATTTCCATATGTATACAACAAATAGAACAGTTTAAGGCTCTGGGTTCTGTTCAAAACGTGGATGGTAACAATCTGTGCTGCTTAAATATGCATTTTCAACATTCCTAGGGAGACTTGAGTCTTAAATCTCAGTCTTTAACACTGCTGTCGACTGATATGCTCTTGCACAATGATTGATCAAAATAAGAATCATGAAGAAAAAAAAAAAGAGCCTATCAGCCCTGATTCCAAATCAGAAGCAAGGCACTACTCTGATTAACTGGAAATTGGAATTCTCCTGAAGACATAAAATGAGCTGAGAACCAAAGCACCAAAACTATGACTTAAGATTCCAAAATGCCTCTCATTTCAAGGGACTGCATGCATTTTATTCCCAGAATCACTTACATTCCACACAATCTAGTGTCCTCTTACTTCTGTTAGATTATAAAAAGTTATTTACACTAAGGGAAAGATGAATCCCCTCATCTTTTAAATGTTTTTCTGCATGAATACATTTTGGTACCCCCTCAGTTTGGTTCTTTTAGAAAAGTTAATAGATTAGATAGATAATGATATGGGTTACCAGTAAGCTTCCACTCCCTTTTTCCCACCTATTTTCAAATTCAGTACAGTAAAAAAGAAACTCAGTTCTGACACTTGTGTTTGCAAATAGCACACAAATAGTTCACTTTCTCCTTTAAATCTGGACCTCTATCACATTTCCCTCTCAAACTCCTTCACTGTTTGCTTCATGAAAACCATGAATGCGATTTGAGGCCTAAGGTCAATGGAAGTTTTGCCAATCAGTTCTGTGGGAGCAGGATTGATCCCTAAGAACCAAATGGTGGGCCCAGTTTTCCAGTGACTTCTGGCTGCTTTGCACCACTCCAGCTGCACCAAGAAGCTGTATCCCAGCTCAAATACTAGCACAGGAGATGGGGCAGGAAGAAAGGCGTGAGGTCAGGATATTGCCACATCCAGCTGATTCCCAGCTTCTGGAATGACTCCTGGGGGCCATTAGCAGCCTGCATAAGATAAAAGAGACTTAAAGCTGCCCTTACTTTCGCCAAGGCCAGCACCCTCCAGCCTCATTACTGGGATGATGGCTGCAAGTCACCTTTGACTCCTCCACATGCTGGACCTGAGCCAAGCACAACTCAGCTAGTCCAGAGAAACCAGGCCAATGGCTGTAGCTCTCCCCATAGAGTTCCTAAGAATGGTTGCCCATTCATTCTTACTCATTCAATTTGCAGCCCTGTGCATGACAAACAGCTTGCTTACTGTCTGTACTCCAGAGGGGAGGAGAGGGACTTCTTGCTACACACTCACTCTCTTTTTGACCAATCATAATGTGATTTTTTTTTTTAAAGTCTGATATCTCAAAACCTGGATAGGCAAGGAACCAATGTTAGAACCCCTTGGAAAGAGGAGATTCCCAGCTCCTCAGTGAGATTAAATATTAATTCCCAGCTTTATAAACAGAGCAGTGAAGCCAGTCTAGGCTACAGACAAAAGAGAAGGAAGGAGTGGATTACACCCAGCACATGGAATGCCACAGAAACCAGATGAGCCCTGAAGAAAAAAGTTTTTAACACAAAATCCCAGAAGCTAAAGGACAGATACCACAAGCAGCATAGGTGCAGACTCCGTGGGTGCTCCGGGGCTGGAGCACCCCCCGGGGAAAAATTGGTGGGTGCTCTGCACCCACCAGCAGCTCCCCGACCCGCACCCCCCGCCCCAGCTCACCTCCGCCTCTGCTCCGCCTCCTCCCCTGAGCACGCCACCACATCCTGCTTCTCCCCCTTCCCTCCCAGCGTTTGTACTGCGAAACAGCTGTTTCGTGTGGCAAGCGCTGGGAGGGGGGAGGAGGAGGAATGCGGCGTGCTCAGGGAAGAGACAGGGCCGGGGCGGGAATTTGGGGATGGGTCCAATGGGGCAGGGAGGGGACAGAGTTGGGATGGGGACAGGGGGGTCATGAGCACCCACCAGCGCCAACAAAAGTTGGCGCCTGTGACGAGCAATATAGCAAGGCACACCAGGAGATCAAACACCTTGTGAGAGCGGACAAACGGCATTATATTGATAATCTGGCAACACAAGCAGAGGCTGCAGCTGCTCGTGGTGAACAAGGAACCACCTACAAAATGACACAGCTAATCAGTGGTAAACGGCAGACACCAACAAACACTCTCAGGAACAAACAAGGACACCAACTAACAACCGAAAAAGGACAAGAAATGCACCGGACAGAGCAGTTCAAAGAATTGCTGAACAGGGAGCCACCTAAAGAGGAAGCAAACATCCAGGAGGCAGAAAAAGATCTTGATATCAACACAGACACCCCAGCTAAGGAAGAGATCATTCAAGCCATCAAATCCTTTAAAAAATGGGATAGCTCCTGGCAAGGATAACTTGAATGCAGAATTGTTCAAGGTAAATCCTAAATTAGCAGCATCTATCCTGGCCCCCGCTATTTACATCAGTCTGGGAAAGGGAAAAAGTGCCCGATGAGTGGACCAATGGGGTTATAGTGAAGATACCAGATAAAGGGACTCTGTGATTGTAATAACTGGCATAGTATCACACTTGTATCTGTGCCAAGCAAAGTATTGTGTAAGATCATAGTCCAGCATATATCAGAGGCAGATGGTAGCATTCTCAGAAAAGAGCAAGTTGGTTTTCGGAAAGGGCATGGATGCATAGACCAGATCTTCACTCTACAAAACATAATAGAACAGTGCTTAGAATGGCTACGGCAACTCTACATAAATTTTCAGACTTTGAGAAGGCTTTTGATAGCATTCACAGGACCAGCCTATGGCAGGCTGTGGGCATATGGAATTCCTTTCCGTATAATCAACGTCATCAAAAGCTTCTATTTCAACTTTACATGCAGTGTTGATCACAGTGAGCTCAGTTCCGAAGTCAAAACAGGAGTACATCAGGGTGTGTCATGCCTGCAATCCTCTTCAACATTGCCATCGACAGGGTAATGCGGCGTACAAGAGAAGACCTGCCAAGAGGCATTAAATGGACACTCTTCTCATCCCTTGAAGACCTGGACTCTGCAGATGATGTTGCTCTCCTTTCACATACCTAACACCATATACAAGAAAAAACAACTTGACTCAACACATTCAGCCAGCAAATTGGACTGAAAATCAACCGCAATAAGACAGATATCATGACCCTTAATATTGCCTCACCATCACAAGTACAGATAGAGGATCATGTTCTCACCAATGTAGAAACATTCACATAGTTGGGCAGCACTATCAGCCAAGACGGTAGAACAAGCCAGAACATCTGGAACTAAATCAATAAAGCCAGGAACACCTTCAGGAGCTTAAATACAGTCTGGAAATCATCAAAATACAACACCAAAACCAAATTCAAGATTTATCAGAGCTGCGTACTTTCAACACTACTTTATAGTGGAGAATGCTGGGGAATGAGGAAGTATGACATGTCCAAACTGTCTTCATTCCATACAACCTGCCTCAGAAAAAGCCTCTGTCTCTTTTGGCCCAGAACAATCTCAAACCAAGACCTATTGACACAGTGCAGCCAAGAGGCTCTGAGCACCTTCATTGCCAGGAGGCGTTGGAGATGGATCCGCCATGTGCTTCTGATGGAAACTGATTCCATCACCAGAGTAGCAATAAGATGGACACCTGAAGGCAAGTGAAAACGAGGCTGCCCGAAAACAACATGGCGAAGAGCTGTGGAAGCTGAGCTGAAAAACCGGGGGCACAGCTGGGGAACCATTGAAAGACTTGCCAGAAACAAACAGGAGTGGAGGAGCTTCATCACTGCCCTAAATGCCAGAGGCGCAATAGGAACATGATGATGGTACTAGATGATGATCCCTTACTACCAGTTGTACCACTTTAACTGTACCAGTGTAGTTACAGTGATATAGCTTCCTTGTGTGAACAAATCCTTACTTTTTGGAAAGATTGATTAGTGGATAGAGCAGATCAGCTACAGTGGAGGACCTGTAACACACATTCACCATGAGTTACACGTACATACACAAATGTGGCTTGTATGGTTCTTTAGGATCTTTCTGGAGATAAAGCTCAATATCATGGTCCGTGTAAGGATGTAAGTCATTACCAGTACAATGACAAGACTAGCTCAATCGGAACCAAAAACTGAAGGTGGAGATAAAGCCAAAAGAATGTATAATGGAGGAAACGATTTTAACTTGCTAGTGTAACTTTAATGCCCTTGTGGCCAAGAAGGAGTTTGCTTTGCAGGGAGCTCTGGCCAAGAAAAGGCAAGTGCAGTAATTCAGCAGAGAAACTCCCTTCCAACCCAGGAGTACCTGTTCCACATCCCCTGGAGTAAACACACACGCACCAGAATAGTACAAGGAATATAGGAAAGGGAAATACTTCATCACAGGTTTCAGAGTAACCGCCGTGTTAGCCTGTATTCGCAAAAAGAAAAGGAGGACTCGTGGCACCTTAGAGACTAACCAATTTATTTGAGCATGAGCTTTCGTGAGCTACAGCTCACTTCATCGGATGCATACTGTGGAAAATACAGAAGATGTTTTTATACACACAGACCATGAAAAAATGGGTGTTTATCACTACAAAATCTTATGCTCAAATAAATTGGTTAGTCTCTAAGGTGCCACAAGTACTCCTTTTCTTTTTACGTCATCACAGAGGGATGAATGGAGAAAAACAACAGGGGGGAAGATAAGGGAGCAGTAAAACAGGATTATATCCAACACAAGGCCCCAGTGGTACCACAGACTGAAAGGGGCAGACACTGAGCAATGCATCTACACTCAGACTTTTTCAGACTCCTGAAAAAAGTTCCAGTCTGGCAGTGAGTCTTTGGTACCCAGTCGTCTTCAGCACCCGTAAACTTTCCCCACAAACCCCTCCAGTGCCCTCTTCTGCCACTCTCTACAAAGCCACACAGAGCAACAACCTCCCCACTTAAGTAGCTACAGCCTCCCTCTTTATTCCCAATGCAAGATCACAAGCCCCAGTACTCACAGCCCCACAGAGCTCTGGATCAGGCTCTGGTTTGTCCTTCTCGGGTGATTCCTCCCTGGCACTGTGCTCCTCCTAGCTCCAGTCGTGGGGTGGCCCAGTCAGTCACTTTGTCCCTCCCAGGCTCTGGGCTCGTTCTCTGCTGCTTCATTACGTGAGGGCCTGCTCAGTGTAGCCCTCTTGTCTGGAGCTACACCTGCCCTGTCACTCTCCCACTCCCCAGGCCTGAAACAACATGCACTTCTGCCTCAGAACAAGGTTTTAAAGGGGCCATGCTCCCTGAACTCCAAGGGCATTACACTGGCAAATACTTAACTAAAGAGTGTTAAGTAATTAACACTAGAACTGTTTGTTAGAGTTTGAAAACAGACTAAGAACAAATAGGAACAGAATTCCTCAAGAATCTTCAGCAGAGACTGCAAGTCATGATTTTTCAATCTATTCTCAAGAGACATGCCAAATGTTGTTTTTAGGGCAGAGTCCCACCAATAGTGCAGTGTGCAAAAGACTACCCATTGACTTTGTGCTCTGTGATTGCCTCAGACTAGTGTTGTTAGTCTCTAACTTTCAGGTGCACTAATATTCAATCACAAAAAACAATGTAATATCTACAGGAGAAAGAGATCCCCATCTCTTACACCTTATAAATTTAGAGATGAATTCATGAAATTTAAATGTCATTATGTGCACATAACTATTGAAACACTGTTTCCAACAGAATGTTTACACAGTTGTCTGGAAGCATATTGTTTGCCTACTTTTCAAAGCCAATTTAAATTCAATCCACATAGCCATGCATGAAATTTCGGACAAAAACACAGATGCACAAAAAATCCCAGGCATGCTATTATTTATTGTTTGTATCCCAGAAGTACCTAGAGGCCACAATTGGTGTTTGATGCTGTTCTAACACAGAGCAAAAAGGCAGTTCCTCTCTAGAAGAACATACAACAAAATGTAAGCTAAGACGCAACAAGTAATTGTAACAACAATTGAAAAGAATGAGGGATAAACAGTAAGGGTAAAAGTAACAAGATCATGAGTTTGCAGAGACCAGCTATGTGCACGAATAGATGGTCCTGAGTTGGTTCATGTCTTTAATTATTTTAAATACGATAAATATCAGAAGTTCCTACTGGAAACATCTGCTTAGCTGTAATCAGCTGGCAACTAACCATAGGCATCTGGAAGAAGTCGGTCTTAAGGAGCTATTTGGAGGAGCACAGTGTAATGGATTTATGGATTAGTTTAGGGGGAGTGCACATGCATAAGAGTCAGAGTGGAAGTAAATGGGAAAGTGCTTGGATGACAGGTGAACTAATAAATAGGGGCTAATAGCATTGTCAAAACAGAAGAGGAAGGGTTGATAAAAGAGTAGACAAGTGGGGAAGGGTTAGGTTGTGAAAGACCATAAAGGAGGAACAAAAAACTTCCATATGACATGTTCTATTGGACTCGAGAAGGGGACTGACATTGTCACTGTGACAGGTCAAAAAGGTAACTTTGCAACATCATTTTGCCTAGATAGGAGAGTGAGGTGAATGACAGGAAGGTCAGAGAAGATGCAGATAAGCACCAGGGAGAGTTTTAGTCATGTAGACTGAGGGAATAGGCCCAAGAGTGGAAGTGCTAGGGAGGAAGAAGTGGCAAGCCTTGGATACAGCTTGGATGCATGGCTCTAAAGAGGGTGAAGAGTCAAAGATGATTCTCATGATGAGTCTGAGTGACAGGAAGGATGGTAGTAGTGTCAGTGGTGACTGAGAATGCAATGGAGATCTTGAGAGGAATGAAAGGAGCTCAATTTTAACCAAGTTACAATGAAATAGATAGCAAAATAGCCACAAGGAGATGACAGAGAGACAGGCCAAGATGCAAAACTGTGGAGAGGAATCAGGTCAGGAATGGATCTCCAAACAACCGAATTTGTGAATTTATGTTCCGGTTTCGGTTCATTGTAGTCTCACTCCCATTGAAGAAAAAGGAAGTTTTGTCATTTGCTTCAATGGAAGGCGTTTGTTTTCCCGTTGCTTTGCTGTTCAATTTGGCAAGCCCGTGCAGGGACTGGCGACACTGTACTCCTCTTTGTAAACTGGAGAGTACCATATCAGAAACTCATTTACAGTATGAGGCCATTTGGGGCCTACCCCACACTAGGCACCTACATGATTGAAGAGGCACTCTCTCTTTGGACAGTACAGAAAGGCATGGAGCTGTCCAGCTGATGTGACACTCAAAAATTGCAAGTGGGAAACGCACAGAATCAGCTAGACCTGCCCTTTGCTTTAGTCTTTCTGATATTAGATACAGAATGAGCTGACATTGCACAGCCTATTTGGTAAATAGGAAGCTCCTACAAAAGAAAGTTGACGGGTTTGGCCCTGCTGGCTACTAGCAAGCTTGTTGCTAATCACAAGATTTCTCACAGTGACAATAACAAGACACTGTAACAGCTTAGAACTGAGTAATGTTCCAGGTTTAAACAGTCATTGGTGCAGGACTAGAACTTGGGTCTGTAAACTAGATACTGTAATCCCTCTGCTATAGTCATTCTGACTACTCTTTGGCCCACTGACTATTTAAGTATTTCATACAAAGCGAAGCAGCTTCAGCAGGTGAGATTGAGAAAGCCCCTCCCCTGACCCACTTCAGAGTTCCCTGTAGCCCAGTACTTAGCATACTCACTTGGGCAGTGAAAGACCTGGGGGTTCAAGTGCTTACTCTGACACAAGAAGAGTGGGGATTTGAACCCTGATCTCCCATATCCAAGCTGAATGCTTTAAATACTGTGTATAAAAAGGGCATCACGACCTCCAATTTCCCCCCTTCACACAGGGCTGACCTGAGTTAAACACCTAATTCCAGGAGAGGGTTCACAGCTGTGAATCCCAAGTAGCATTAAGTGGACTTGAGGCCAACCCTCTACTCAGCATTTGCTACTGGCTATCTTAAGCAGCATCCCACTCAGCTTCTGTGAATCTCATTGTTAGGTGCCTAAATCTCCGCATACATTTATGGGGAGCCTGTGTACCTGAGTCAGGGCTGAAGATTCCAGTAAGTGGCAGGGGACCTAAAGTTAGGTGTTGCAACACTGAACCTAAGTCCTCTTTGTGGATCTAGCCCCAAATTGCTCCTTAAAATGTGATGCCATATAGAGATACCTTTTATGCCTTTGAATAGGGCAACCCTTGGGAATTATTGGTTCGCCACCCCAAAAAATGTGAAGCAAGAAATATTCTGTTCTCTATTAGCTTTTTTATTTTTAAACAAACCCTCGGTTGGGATATTGTGAATTCCTTATAGGCCCATGCTCATAGATCAGATTACTGTGCCGGTGATGGCTGGCTTTCAAATTTATTTCACACATTTTTGGGAAACAGATGCAGATACCTGGTAAATAGCAACACCTGACTTAAAGATGGGTCATCAGCCTCAGACCTCTCAAGTAACATCTCAGTTTGGTGGAGAATGTTAATCTAACCGATGAACATATTTCAATGGGTGGAAATAAAGTCCCTCATCTAGTTACTGACATATTGATTCACACCTTTGTGTTGTTCCAGGAGTATTTAAACACTCTAAACCCAAAGGAGTGTGATGATCTCTGTTTCCAATATTGTTTGATCAAGCTGGCTTTTTGCTACATCCCAAAAGTTTCCCAGCTGTCGCACAATGACTGAAATAACTGTAGGGTTTAGATTTTTTAGAACACTTTATTAAACAAAAATTAATCACTCCCATCTACTGATCCAGATTATAAGAAAACAAAAATAGGATTAATAAAATAAAACCAGCAAACATTCACTGCATTTTCACGATTGAACATGTCAGTATTTCTGACATGATTACAGTACAAATATTGATAAAAAATATTTTGTGGCATTTTAAAAATAAAGATCATATGACTGATTTTGTCCTAACTTCAGTATTCTGTAACTGACAGATCATGTGCCAGATTCACCCCCCAATATAAAATAATTGAAGCCAATTGAGTTATACTGGAAATGAATTTTGGCTCCTTGTTTTCAGAGTGTTTTTGAAAAATGCTAATGGAGGTCATAGTAAATTGCAGACTGCCAAATGGCTAAATGGAAGTATGCAGGGTGGCATAGTTTCTGTTCTACTGCAGCATATGGCCTACACCAAGGAACTGCCAGAGACTATTCAAGTCAATGGAACTCTTTCTGTTGCTTTTAGTGGGCTACGGCTCAGGCGCCCAGGACTCAGTGCTAAGAAAATGCAACCATCCAAAAATGGGTATGATTTTTATTCCCTGGAGTGCAACTTTAGGAAAGTAGTGCATTGGAGCCCTGCCATCTAAAATATATTGATGGGTTGCAAGGAAGGCGCCATGGCAACCGTTTCCATAGCTTCATCTTAACCAATGGTCTGCTCTTTAAAGATCAAGTCTTAATTCTCCTCTAATTTTAATCTTTTAGTAATTATTTGAGGCCAGTGTTTAATATATTATGGCCTTCCATACTTTGAGCAATGATGACAAAACAGCAGTTCAGTTTCCATGTTTTATTCAAATACAGACATTCCTCCAAATGCACATCAGTGTGTGAACCTATTGCTATGCATGTTCTGTCCATCAGTAAGTCATCTATTTATCTTTATAGCAGAGGCATTTCTAGTACACCTGTCACCATGGTAGCTAAACACCAATTAAAAAACTAAGAACCCAGTTTTGCAATTAGTTATTACCAGGCATAGAGGTTATAGTGTAAGTAATCCCTTCAATGGGAAAGCTCATGGTAATAAACCCTATCAAATAAATTGGTTAGTCTCTAAGGTGCCACAAGTCCTCCTTTTCTTTTTGCAAATACAGACTAACACGGCTGTTACTCTGAAACCTATGCCCAGTAGCTATTCTTGGTAGGATTAGATCCTAATCTAACATTAACATTTTCCACAGGGATATAAAATGGGACTTTCTATGATCTCTAGCTGTTAAGTTTATTCATATCAGTGTAACACAGGTTGAAAAATCAGATTGTATTTAACAAGGTAGCCATTATTGTAAACATACAAGATATGGTCTGAGGGGTTATAGTTGATACTCTGAACTGTTTCTAACATTTTGTCCATAATGATGTTAATTTTACCTTCCTGTTTGGTGTTGGTGTCATACGTGTAAAATATTTCCTCTTCCCTAGTGTTGAGAGGTCGTGTGGCATATAGTACACCACATATGATGAAAGTGTTGGAAACAGATGGCTTGTACTGCCTTGTTTTCCAAGTATGGAGCACATCCAGTGTGGTCTCATTGAGTTTGCTAATCACAATGTTACCTGTGCTTTCTTCAGTTGAATAAATTACCCATAATCCACTTTCATCCACAGCAAAGTCCATATCTTGCCACCTAACACCAGCATAAGAGAAACGGTTACCATAAGCAGCATTGGGCAGAGTTTTCCTCACAGTTAATGTGTTTGTGTTTAAATCAAGCTTGCCCATATCTCTTGAATTATATATATTATAGTACATGAAATTATTGTAAACTGCAGTGCCACTGCCTTCCCCGTAGGTAATTCTTTTATCTCTAGCATTTTTGAATAGCAGCAAATCATCATAGGAATCATGAAGTCTGTAATATTCCAAGACTCTCCCTTCTGTGTTCAAAGGTGCAACCCAGTACAGGTCCTTCTCTGGGGTCTGAAGAGAGTAATCCCGACCCCAGGCACCGTATTTGAAGGAAAATCCTCTCCAGTTCAGCTGTACAATATAGGGCTGGCTGATATTCACAATTCCACCATGACCACAGCTACCTGTAAGCAAAAAGAAAATGGAGGCTTTTCAAATGGCATGATTAGAGGAGAAGATTACAGTGTGTGCTTTATAAGAATCAGCTTTGTTGCAAGAACAGAAATACATACATATCTTTGTCAAAGATTTGCTTTGCACCGTGGAAATAGCGCATGGATGTCATTACTGTAGCTGTTCCAGTCTGACTGAGATACAGAGGTCAAAGCCCCATACCACTAGAATGGGGGTCATACTGAAAAAATAGCCAACAATCCAGCAACAAATTATAGGGACCTCTGTTTTCAGTCAGTACTCACTTGCAGTAAATAAGTGATCAGCTTAGATAAGTGATCAGTTTTCTGTTTCCACCTATTCTATGCTTTCCAACCCGATGGGCTGGGAAATCACATAGAAAATACAATTTCAGAAGCATTTTAGGTCCTTTGCTCCTTTAGTAGAGCATAGTTCTGGGAATATAGGAAACAAGAAAATGGGACATCTTGTCTCACTATACAACAATGAATTTTAGAAGTTGGAGGGAGAAATAGCAGCACTAGTTCTAGAGGCTCATTTCAGATTAGCATGCTGCTGTCAAAATCACCACTTAAAAACAATACATCACAGTGCCTTCCACCTGAGGCTCTCAAAGCAATTCAGACATTAATGAGCACAGCCTTACAACAGCTCTGTGAGCTGGTGTTAAATATCCCCAGTTTACATGTGAGGTAACAGTCCTGGTGTTTTTTACGATGACCCAGGAGCTTCAGGAGCTTGAAATAGCCAGTGTTTTTCATTTCATCAGCCAAAATGTTTGTTTTTTTTATAGCTACACAATGCTTGTTCAAGATGTATTGCTATGCTGAGTAGAATTTGCACTATTTACCTAGAACAAACAGCCCAGTGGAATGAGCATTCAGTGGAATGAACAATGTCTGGAATGAAGAGAACTTGAATGAACGCTATCAAAGCTATTCCTTTGCTCAAAGCCACTCTTTTGCTCAAAGCGACTGTTGGTGACACTTTGTTCAATGTTTCACAATGAACGCAGACCACGACATTATTGGAACATAAGAACATAAGAACAGCCATATGGGGTCAGACCAAAAGTCCATCTAGCCCAGTATCCTGTCTTCCGACAGTGACCAATGCCAGGTGCCCCAGAGGGAATGAACAGAACAGGTAATCATCAACTGATCCCTCCACTATAGCCCATTCCCAGCTTCTGGCAAACAGAGGCTAGGGACACCATCCCTGCCCATCCTGGCTAATAGCCATGAATTTATCTAGTTCTTTTTTGAACGCTGTTATAGTCTTGGCCTTCACAACACCCTCTGGCAAGGAGTTCCACAGAATGACTGTTCGTTGTGTGACAAATACTTCCTTTTGTTTGTTTGAAACCTGCTGCCTTAAAATTAATTTCGTTTGGTAACCCCTAGTTCTTGTGTTATGAGAAGGTGTAAATAACATTTCCTTATTTACTTTCTCCACAACAGTCATGATTTTATAGTTCTCTATTATATTCCCCCCTTAGTCATCTTGTTTCCAAGTTGAAAAGTCCTCGTCTTATTAATCTCTCCTCATATGGCAGACGCTCCATACCCCTAATCATTTTTGTTGCTCTTTTCTGAACCTTTTCCAATTCCAATATATCTTTTTTGAGATGTGGCGACCACATCTGCATGCAGTATTCAAGATGTGGGCATACCATAGATGCATATAGAGGCAATATGATATTTTCTGTCTTATTATCTATACCTTTCTTAATGATTGCCAGCATTCTGTTCACTTTTTTGACTGCCGCTTCACATTGAGTGGTTGTTTTCAGAGAACTCTCCACAACAACTCCAAGATCTCTTTCTTGAATGGTAACTGCTAATTTAGACCCCAACATTTTATATGTATAGTTGGGTTTATGTTTTCCAATGTGTATTACTTTGCATTTATCAACACTGAATTTCATCTGCCATTTTGTTGCCCAGTCATCCAGTTTTGAGAGATCCTTCTGTAGCTCTTCGCAGTCTGCCTGGGACTTAACTATCCTGAGTAGTTTTATATCATCTGCAAATTTTGCCACCTCACTGTTTACCCTTTTTACCAGCTCATTTATCAATATGTTCAATAGAACTGGGCCCAGTACAGACCCCTGGGGGACACCACAATTTACCTCTCCCCATTCTGAAAACTGACCATTTATTCCTACCCCTTGTTTCCTATCTTTTAACCAGTTACCAATACATGAGAGAACCTTCCCTCTTATCCCATGACTGCTTACTTTGCTCAAGAGGCTTTGAGGAGGGACCTTGTCAAAGGCTTTCTGAAAATCTAAATATACTATATCCACTGGATCCCCCTTATCCACATGCTTGTTGACCCCTGTCATAAATATAAAGGGAAGAGTAAACCCCTTTAAAATCCCTCCTGGCCAGAGGAAAAATCCTCTCACCTGTAAAGGGTTAAGAAGCTAAAGGTAACCTCGCTGGCATCTGACCAAAATGACCAATGAGGAGACAAGATACTTTCAAAAGCTGGGAGGAGGGAGAAAAACAAAGGGTCTGTGTCTGTCTGTGTGATGCTTTTGCTGGGGACAGAACAGGAATGGAGTCTTAGAACTTAGTAAGTAATCTAGCTAGGTATGTGTTAGATTATGATTTCTTTAAATGCCTGAGAAAATAGCTGTGCTGAATAGAATGAATATTTCTGTCTGTGTGTCTTTTTTGTAACTTAAGGTTTTGCCTAGAGGGATTCTCTATGTTTTGAATCTAATTACCCTGTAAGGTATTCACCATCCTGATTTTACAGAGGTGATTCTTTTTTACTTCTATTAAAAGTCTTCTTCTAAGGAAACTGAATGCTTTTTCATTGCCCTAAGATCCAAGGGTTTGGGTCTGTGGTCATCTATGCAAATTGGTGAGGATTTTTACCAAACCTTCCCCAGGAAGTGGGGTGCCAGGGTTGGGAGGATTTTGGGGGGAAAGACATGTCCAAACTATGTTTTCTCAGGAACCCAGATAAAGTTTGGTGGTGGCAGTGGAAGTCCAGGGGCAAAGGGTAAAATAGTTTGTACCTTGGGGAAGTTTTAACCTAAGCTGGTAAAAGTAAGCTTTGGAGGTTTTCATGCAGGTCCCCACAGCTGTACCCTAGACTTCAGAGTGGGGAAGGAACCTTGACAACCCCCTCAAAGAATTCTTGTAGATTGGTGAGGCATGATTTCCCTTTACAAAAACCATGTTGACTATTCCCCAACAAATTATGTTAATCTGTGTCTGACAATTTTGTTCTTTACTATAGTTTCAACCAGTTTGCCTGGTACTGAAGTCAGGCTTACTGGTCTGTAATTGCCAGGGTCACCTCTGGCACCCTTTTTTAAAATTGCGTCACATTAGCTATCCTCCAGCCATTTGGTACAGAAGCTGATTTAAAAATTGAAAAAATCCTCCACTCCAAAATATGCATGTCTCTCTGAGTCAGAAGCTGGCAGTGGTGACACCAGCACACTTTAAAATAAAAGTATCCTTTTGTCTGACTCTTTGCAGCCCTAAAAGATGTCAGCATGTACATGTGCCAGGTTTCTTTTTCCTTTAAAAATATGGTCATCTGAGACACAGATGCCAAGTGACTTATATAAGGTCACACAACAAGTGAGTGGCAATGCCAGGAATGGAACAAACATTTCCTAACTCGGGTGCTTTCACCGCTAGATAATGCTCCCTTCCTCTTAGAGGTGAAGGAAATTTTATCTGCCAAGTTTCATGTTTCTATTAATTGATCAATTCACGGCAACAGCTAATGACATCATAAACACCTAGATCAGGGCAGAGGCTGCACGTGCTCTGGTGGAGGGGGTGTTTTTAACACAAGTCACTTATATTTTATCTTTTTAGTGAATATCATTTGATGGCTGTTTGCAAGCCTGTGTGAAAAGAGTTGCTGGTCTTAGTCTATTCCAAATAGAGAAGAGGCCACAGCACAAATAACACCATCACCCCCTTATTAGCACTGAGAACAGAGATAACAAAGACAGAACTATGCTCTCATACCTAAAGCTGGTCCCCTTTAAGGAGGTTTGAAGAGCACCTGTGGAGCAGAATAGGGAACACTGACAGGCTCAGACGAGCAGGTTCCTTTGGCCAGAAACATCTTCTGAACAGTCCACAATATACAAAGCAATGTGCAGAGGAGGGAGAACCCCTTGTGGTCAGTCTGAAGATGCTCTCCCTGGGAAATGATTGGAACACACCTGCCACTTGGAGAAAACTGGTGCTTGTGTAACCCACACACCTCCTGGGTATGGTGTTCCATCTCATCTAGTGGCACCCGAGACCACGTAGAGAGAGAGTTAAATGAGTCTGCTCTACAACCTTAGCTAACAAGCAGTTGGCATTTAGATCATACGGTAGAGGCTCATGCACTGAGCTCCAGAGATCCCCAGTTCGATCCTGCCTCCTGATGATTGGGGTCTGTCCACGTTACAAGTTGGGGCTTGTCCAGGATTTCAACTGGAAAGACTCTGAAGCTTGGGACGTGCTTCCTCAGCTAGGGGAAGTATGTAACCCACACACCTTCTGGGTGTGGTGTTCTGTCCCATCCAGTGGCACTGAGACCACTTAGAGCGAGAAATAAAATTAGTCTGCTCTACAGCCTGAGCTAACAGCCTGTTGGCTTTTAGCGTATGCTGTAGAGGTTCATGCACTAAGCTCCAGAGGTCCCAGGTTCGATCCTGTCCACCAATGACCGGGGTCTGTCGGCTTTACACTTGCAAATGCAAAACATTTCTTGTTCAGAAATAGAGGGATCAAAGTCATCCCTGGCAGGGATGATTTATCAGCATCTAGCTAGAAGGATGCACCACCATAGAGGCAGGACTGTATCTTTGTGGCCTTTCAGTTTAACTATTGGTAACATCTGCAGAATCCAATGTTAATGTGCATTTAACTGTAATTGTAACATTTGTGGCAGTCTATGAAATATGGTTTTTCAGTGAAACTCACCATGTCTCACTTGCTTTTGACTTTCCACCTTTCCTAAGCTCCACTGTCTCCTTTCTTCTGTTGTACATCTTTTCTCACACCTCCCTACCCCAGCCTGATCCCTGGTGCCAAAGCATGTGGGGATCAGGAATTCACTCACTGCCCTCACTGCTGGGGGTGGGAAGCAGATTTCATTTCTTCCCGGGGCTTCTGTGGAGCCCTGCTGATGGAAGCTACAGAGAGACTGTGCTGAATTGCTGCCTCCCCTGGCCACCTGGGTCATGCCCCTTATTGGTCAGCACCGGCCATTTGTGGGGCATGGTTGGCTAGAGATTACAGCCATTCTGTGCCACTGTAACTTCCCCCGATCAATCTTCTGCTCTGAGGACACACTGCTAGAAGATGATGTAGCCCAGGGTTTTGCTCCCTTGTTGAAAAACACTACCAAATAACGCTCCAATTACAGCAAATCAGCATTCTAGGCTCAGATTCGGCAAAGAAGTTAAACACGTGCTTAAGTGCTTTACTGACTGGGAATGGACCGCTGAGACCGGAGACCTCATTTCCAGATATAGCACACAATGCAGGCACGTATAGCCAGGCAGGCTGTAGCTCTACAAACGACAATTAGCATGGCTAATAACATGGCCTCAGTACTTGGCACACATACTGATGTTTGGAGGTGCTCATACCTCAGCTAACGCAGTGCAAGAAAGATAACGCGGACGATGATGCACAGTGGCTTGCAGCCTGCCAACGCCATAAATCAATTTGAGCCATTTGCCTTATATCTCTATTGTGTATCGCTGCCTCCGGCATTATGGTTTGTTCTTAACTGTTGACATATTGAATCTATTACTGAACTTAACTCACAGCAATCTTATTTTTAAATGGTTATTAAGTGCCTCTATAAATCTGTGATTTGTTCCAAATAATATTGCTGGTACTGAGGTACTACTAAACTCATATATATGCAACCTCAAATAAGTTTTCATGTCATTAAACTGAACCCAATCCAGCTTTATTTTAATAATTCATATGCAGTTTCATAAATAAAAAAACGTGTTCAGCAGAGAGACCTTTTCTTACAAAAGAAATAATAAATTATTATTTCTTCCCTTAAAGAGATCTCTCTGCTGAACACTTGTTTGTTTCTTATTTATGAAACCATGCATGAATTATTAAAATAAGGTTAGAAGCATGTTCAGTTTAATGACATGAGAAATTGTGTGAGGTTCCATACAGTGGATATTTGATTTTTGAAAATTCTCCCAGAAACAGTTTAAAAAACCAGCTCTGTGGTAGTCAGGGTGGGTTATCTGTCTTCTGCACAGGTTCAGAGGAACTCATTGTTGTTTGTTTAATCTTAACCTGCCTTCCTGTTTGGATCTTATGGAAAAAGATACACAAAAGAAACAAAGTGTCATGTCATTTTGTAAATATTGGGCGGCACTTGAAATAAATCCATATGAATTATTCAGACTTTAGCATTTTTAACTCCTTTTTTACTGTGTTAGGCCTCTGATCATTGAAGTCCCAGGGCTAAAGCTCTGTCTTGTCTCTTTTTCAGAGGTGGGCTGCATGTTCATGTGGGGAAATAAGGTAGAGGGAGCTAAGAAAACACATACGCTTTATTCCCCCACACAGGCTACCCAGACTTTGGGTCAGGATGCCCAGGGGGGAGTGGTGCTGCATGTCTACTTGCTAACCCACTTCTGAGGGGCAGAGGAGTGAGCATGGAGAGGCGGGAAGCCATGGCCCCATAGCCCCAGTGTGCCAGTCACCACAGCTAAGCTGGCAGGTTGGGGGTTGTGACAGCAGTGAATTGATATCCTTGTGCCCATAGTTCCCTCTAAGCTGCACAGCCAGGCAGCCGCCCAGCAGTCTGTCAAGTTCCGCGCACTTCAGGTGCCCCCTTCCCCCCACTGCAGCGCTGCTCCTACCCTCTGCCTTGGAGCCCCTGGCCAGCTGCTCCCGGGAGCCTCTTGCTTGCTGTGCAGAGCAGTGGGAGGGATAGGAGGAGGATGTCAGGGTGTCCCCGTCCCCACCACCCCTGTATCCAGAGGTGAAAGTAAGCTGGTACGCGCCAGTACGGCATACCAGCTAGAGCCGGTGCACCGTACTGGGGCAGCCCGGCTTCCCCAGGGGGCAATTTAAAGGGCCTTGGGCTCCCAGCAGTGGCTGGAGCCCCAGGCCCTTTAAATTGCCTCCAGAGCCCCACTGCTGGAGCCCTGGGGTAGCGGCAGCGGTGCTCCGGCAGCTATTTAAAGGGCCCGGGGCTCCCCTGCTTCTACTGCCCTGGCCTTTTAAATAGCTGCTGGAGCCCTGCCCCTGCTACTCCAGGACTCTGGGGGCTATTTAAAGGATTGGGGCAGCAGAGGCAGCTGGAGCTCCGACCCTTTAAATAGCCCCTGGAGCCCCGCCACTTCCCCAGGGCTCCGGCGGCTAATTAAAGGACCGGAGCAGTAGAAGAGGGGAGCTCCGGGCCCTTTAAATAGCCCCCAGAGCCCCGGGCTGCTGCTGCTACCCTGGTTGGGGGGGAAGGGGAGGAGGAGGAGAAGGAGGGGTGAGGAGAAGGAGGGGCGGGGCACTTACCTATCAGGGTGGGCTGGGGCTGGCTCTGACCCTCTCAGCCCTGCCCCTTCCACCCTAGGCCCCGCCCCTTCTGGGGGCCAGAGCTGGCCCCAGCGTACCAGTAAGTCACTCGACTTACTTTCACCCCTGCCTGTATCCCATCTCTGCAGAGCGGGGTGGGGGTGACACGACAGAGCTCAGAAGTGGGACAGAGCTTGCTGGCAGCTGCTGCTGTGTCTGAACAAGCACAGACTGTTCAGACTGGTGAGTGCCGATCTACTTAAAGGGGCAGTACGTGTGTGTGTGTCTCTCTCTCTCTCTCACAAACACACACACACCTCCCAAAACATACTTGTGGTGTTCTTGTTGTTGCTTCTGAATACCTCCTACAATGCACATATAGGCTCTGTAATTTTATTCTTTCAAAGTGCTGTTATTTGAGTTTTTTTACTGATTTCATAATTTTTATTCCTCTCTTACGCTTACATTTAATTCTTTGAGTAGTGAGTTCTAAAATGGCTGGAGTAATTATCCCTATGGTAACTTTTTAAAAATATTCTTATATGTAGGTTTTTTGTTTCTACTGGGAGCATACATCCACACATTACCTCAATAATTTGGTGCACATAACAAAATTCATTCCACACATGGATGGAAAAAATTAGAGGGAACATTGCCTGTGCCCCCTGAAGAACAAGGCAGAACGGGAAAGTGTGGCTCCTTGAACCACAATTTTTCCTGTGTTGCTCCTGGGGCAGCCCGGCAATGCGCCACCTCTTCCAAAGGCTTGGGACACCATCCAACCCAGAAATAGTACGCTCCCTGAGGAAGGGAACATATTACATTTTAGTCCTACTTCTCTAATCTGGCCCATGCAGGCAGATCCTTACACCCACATTGATTCCCATTGATATCAGAGGCACAGAGATCCACCCACCTGGATCAGATTGCTGGAGTGGACCTGTGTTTGTACAAACACCATGGAAATGTCCAGCTCTAAATTAACATATCCATAACTAAAGCATTAACATTTCAAGTGATAATTGGTGCCACTACATTACCCCAAAAGACAACCAAGCTATAGGCATTTATTTTCTTACACCCCAGCCTTATTTAGATGGCGGGGTGCATGAAATCAGTGTAACCCTCAGACCGAGATGCCTGAGCTTCCACGGAGGCTGATTCCATGTCCCCACCCTGGTGAGAGCTGTTTGCCAATAACCTGCAGTCTGGTATATTAGTCCATGAAGGCACAATGCGGGGGAAAACCAGCTTTGCCTTTTCATTTGCCTGTTAGAGTCTCATTTGGCTCATGACTGTCTGCTGACTACCAGATCATTTTAGTCCAGTGTGACAATGAGCCTGTTGCTGAGCCCTCACTGAACATTTATCTCTGTACTCCTGCCTGATGCAATCAGTTGAAATCAACACACAAGAGAGACAGGCATTCATGGCACATCTTCACTGGCAACGTTAAAGGGCTGCTGCGGCCAGCTCTGGGAGAGCTCTAAAAATCCACCTCCACACGGGGAATAGCAACCAGGGCTGGAAGCGCGGCTCCCAGCCCTGGCGCACCGTTTCCACTGGCACGTTACAGCGCTGAAACCTGCAGCACTCAAGGGGATGTTTTTTCACACCCCTGAGCGAGAAAGTTCCAGCGCTGTAAAGTGCCCGTGGAGACAAGTCCTTAGTTTGTCAAAGGGATGGGAAAAGGTTGGATAAGTTTCTGCTAATTTGGGGCAGTAAATAGTGACAGAGGTGCTGGAAACTGCTGCAGGCATGGTAAAAGTAATGAGTTTTTATTATCAGCACATTTACTGAATCCTATCGTGGACTGGGCCATGCACTAGAAAATTGCAGTCAGAGAGCAGGCTAGATGGAGAACAGTACTTTCTTTCTGACAGGTTGCTTGAGAATAGGCCTGCTCTCTCTACACAGCGTGCCAGTGAGCAGCACCTTGGGATGCAGTGTTTGAGGGGCTGTATTCCAAAGTACTGCAAGAACAAGTAACTTTAATTAAACTCGCCTTAGACAAGTTAAGGATTTTTCAGAGTCTCCCAAGTCCGCTTTACCCAACCAAAATATGAAGGGGGGGGGAACAGATCTGAAAACAGGACAAAGGGTCAGTGTAATACAAATATTATAAATATAGTATGAGCCAAAAGCAGAGGAAGTTGTTTGACAGGAATCAAGGTTGTGGAGGAAATGTCTGGAAATCTGTGTGTAACTGCTTAAAGGCATGTTAGGGAGTTTTGACAGTCTAGTGTGAGCAACCGTTTGCATCCTCCAAAGGGACCCATCCAGGAAATCCAACAAAGTCACTTATTTGCCCCCTGTTCCCAAACAACAACCTCTCCCTCTCACATTCTCTCTGTTAAGGAAATGGACTATACCAGGGGTGGGCAAACTTTTTGGGCTGAGGGCCACATCTGGGTGGGGAAATAGTATGCAGGGCCTGGGCAGGGGGTTGGGGTGCAGGAGGGAGTGCGAGGTGTGGGAGGGGGTGCGGTGTGCATGAATGGGCTCAGGGCAAGGGATTGTGGCAGAGGAGGGGTGCAGAGTGTATGAGGAGGCTCAGGGAAGGGGGTTGATGCAGGAGGAGTGTGGGGTGCGGCAGGGGGCTCAGGGCAGGGAGTTGGGGTACACGGGGGTGCAGGGTGCAGCAGGGGGCTCAGGGAAGGGAGTTGGAGTGTAGGAGGGGTGCGAGGTGCAGGCAGGGGGCTTAGGGCAGAGAGTTGGGGGGCGGGTTGCAGGAGGGGTTCAGGCTCCGGCCCGGTGCCGCTTACCTAAAGCAGCAGCGCACACCGGGGCCAGAGTAGGCTGCCTGCATGCCTGCCCTGGCCCCACGCCACACCGCTCTGGGAAGCGGCTGTCACCACGTCCCTGTGTGGCCCCTGGGGTGGGGGAGCACAGGGCTCCACGCGCTGCCCTTGCTGAGCCTCCAGGTATGTCCCCCGAAGCTCCCATTGGCCGCAGTTCCCCGTTCCCGGCCAATGGGAGCTGCAGGGGGCGGTGCCTGGAGGCAAGGGCAATGCACAGAGCCCTCTCCCTGCCCCCCCTGCCCCGGGGCCCCAGGGACATGGTGCCAGCCAGTTCTGCGGCACCACGGGGGCAATCCCACAGGCCGGATCCAAAGCCCTGAGGGGCCAGATCCAGGCCGTAGGTTGCCCACCCCTGGACTATACTGTGTGCAATCGCTGTAGAAAGTTTTGAACAATAGGGCATGAAATGAAAGATTGCACCCACTGTAAAGAGAGTGCAATTCATCTGCTCACCTTCCTCCCCACCATGCAAACAATGTCAGGCTAAGCAGGCTTTGTGTGGTCAATTATACAGCAGGTTAGGGATCTGAATCTTTGTCTCTATCTAGATATTTACACAGTAGTAGCTGAGCAGCTCCACTTCCTAACAGACAGGCGAATTCCCAGGCTCTCCACAGTTGCTATTCCAGTCTTGGGCTGAAGTACGAACCATGGCACTGATATACTCCCCTTCAGCATGGTTTACTATCATTTGATCTCCGTAATGGCACACCCAGAAATCACAATCACTCTCTGCTCCCAAACTCCCAGCAAACCTTGTTTTGAGCTATTTGAAGTTGATGGCAACTTACCTCTACCATGCACAAGACATGCAGAGTCCCTCTCTATGGTCTCTCCACAGCTTCACACACCCCTCAAACAAGAGAACCACTGAGGTTCCACTGCAGTAGGAGCCTTCTGAAGCCTCTGTGCCAATGGGGGAATTGCACCCAGAAACCATCAAAAAAGTCATCAGCTAAGTCCCTAACTGGTATAAACTGTCATAGTCCAACCAAAGTCAATGGAGCTATGGCAACTTATGTCAGCTGAGGATCTGGCCTTCCATGCCATTCCTGGTGCTAAGAAAGCTGCGGTGCCCTGCGGGCATGTCACATTCAAGTCAACCAGAAAGAGATCCACCAACCCTGAAATAAGCCCCTCCTCCATCCCCCCGCATCATCTGACCTAACCGAGAAGGTGCTGTTCATTTTTCCTATCAGAGACAAACTGTGCTGGCTGCCTGCAATGCTGGCAAACCCTGAAGAGGCCGCAGAGGGAAAACACTTACTTCCACCAGTTCCTCTTTCCTGCTAATGGGAAGCTTGAAATAACTGACCTGAAGATGGTAGGAGGCAAGTGCTGGCAGGTAATATATGTGCACTATCTGTATAGTGGAAAGTGCTCTGCTTTGTTCAAAGGTTTCTCCAAACTTTTTGTTATTCATCTGGTTCACCTCTGATTTGCTAGCCAAATTGTTAGGTACAGGTGAAAAAACAGTCTTCTTCCCCAATTGTATTATGAACATTTCAATATCTTCTGCTTTAGAATAATTTGGCAAAAAGAAGTCATAAAAATGCATACAAGGGAGTTACAGTGCTTAAAAAATCCTCTTGCCTACTCATTGGTGACTGGGAAGCTTTCCCTTAAGGAAAGCTATCAATTGCTACAGAATTTAAACTTTCTTTAAAAAAAAAACCGAGTGAAATCCTGGCTCCATTAAAGACAATGGCAAAACTCCCACTGAGTTCAATGGAACTAGGATTTCACCCTAAGATTCTAGACTTTATGGCTCAAAATAAATTTCTGCATATTAATGAAAAATGTAAACTATGCAATATTGTCTTCTTGAGTCTGCATACAAACTCCTCCAGTGCATCAGCTGCTTCTCAAATTTCCCAAGCAGCAGTAGAGTAACATTGACAAGACACAGATCACTTTCACAGAAGTTATCCGTGATCAGAGCTAGTCAGAAAAAATATCTCTCTCAAATCTGGTTAACTGGACAACAAAATGGCAGATGAAATTCAATGTTGATAAATGCAAAGTAATGCACATTTAAAACATAAACCCAACTATACAGATAAAATGATGGGGTCTAAATTAGCTGTTACCACTCAAGAAAGAGATCTTGGAGTGATTGTGGATAGTTCTCTGAAAACATCCACTCAATGTGCAGCGGCCGTCAAAAAAACGAATAGAATGTTGGCAATCATTAAGAAAGGGATAGATAATAAGACAGAAAATATCATATTTCCTCTATATAAATCTATGGTACTCCCACATCTTGAATACTGTGTGCAGATGTGGTCACCCCATCTCAACAAAAGATATACTGGAATTGGAAAAGGTTTAGAAAAAAGCAACAAAAATGATTAGGGGTAAAGAGCGTCTGCCATATGAGGAGAGTTTAATAAGACTGGGACTTTTCATCTTGGAAAAAAAGACAACTAAGGAGGGATATGATAGAGAACTATAAAATCATGACTGGTGTGGAGAAAGTAAATAAGGAAATTATATTTATTTCTTCTCATAATTTCATTTGGTGACCCCTAGTTCTTGTGTTAATAGGCAGCAGATTTCAAACAAACAAAAAGAAGTATTTTTCATACAACGAACAGTCAGTCTGTGGAACTCCTTGCCAGAGGGTGTTGTGAAGGCCAAGACTATAACAGGGTTCAAAATAGAACTAGATAAATTCACAGAGGATAGGTCCATCAATGGCTATTAGCCAGGATGGGCAGGGATGGTATCCCTAGCCTCTGTTTGCCAGAAGCTGGGAATGGACAATAGTGGAGGGATCACTTGATGTTTACCTGTTCTGTTCATTCCCTCTGGGACACTTTGCACTGGCCACTGTTGGAAGACAGGATACTGGATGGACCTTTGGTCTGACCCAATATGGCCGTTCTTATGTTCTTATATTTTACCACAAAAAGAGAGTTTGGAAGAAGGGGAAAACATTGCATTTGTACTGTTTTCCAACTTTTTCCACTTTAAAAACAGTATAAGAGTATGTGAAAGTGTTTGTTTCCTGCTCTCATCTTTCATACCAGTCTGTTGCTGAAAGGTTAGTACATGTTTGGCAAATTTTCCAGGACCTGTGCTTTATTGTCATTTCATTTAACTCAGTCTTCTTCCTACTTCTCCCATCCCTTCTCGTGTGATCTATACATGAAATGCTTACCTGGTGGGAAATAGGGGGGCGGAGTGGTTTGATTTCTTTCTTTTTCACATTCCTTCAATCGATTCTGCAGAGTCACAATTTCTCGACGGATTGCAAGGATATTGGTTTTGTCCAGTGATTCCAGATCATTTACCATGAGAGTCAAATTCCTAATCTGGAGAAATAAAAATTCAGCATGACTTTAAATTACAGTCAACTTTATTTCACAAACATTTTAGGCTGGATTTATCATTTCACAACAGGTGCTGCAGAACAAGTTTTAGGAAATGTTCCCAAGAATATGTTTAAGCATAAACATCAGGTTTAGCATAAACATCATGTGGATGTGTGTAACCACAAGAAAATGTTTGTGATTTTAGCACCTAATCATATTCCATAATGCTAAAGATCACCCAAACATGTCCAATAAGGCTTACTCGATTATTAATTGTTACCTATACATTATTTCAACCTTGCAAATGTGTCTTGAAATTTTACCTGCCCAGATGAATAATCTACTCACATGCTCATTTAATGTTGAAGAGGACAGTGAAGAAACTAATGATATTTTACTTACCATCAAAAGCAATTATTCACTCCAGGTGAGTGAGTGATAACTTTGAAAATTTGATTTATTGAATATTGGGAAGGTGTGAGTCTTTTCCAGTTCTTGATTTTATATTGATTGGGTTACTACCCTAATAAGTAAAATTTTTAAATTATATTTGTAGAGCACAGGAGCTTTCAGGCATCGGTGCCCATAAATTAATATTATAATAATTTAGACAGCATATTTATTTAATATAGCAGCATCCAAGAACTTTAGCTTTCAGTCACACAAATGATAAAAATTGCCATTTTCTGTCATATATGAAGAAACATGCTTCAGGCCAAGATTTGCTTTAATTAACACCGATTTAAATCCAGAGTGACTGCACTGACAATAGTAGAGACATTCCAAATGTCACTGGTGTAACACAGAACGGAATGTTTCTGAATGGCAGAATAACCCTCATACTCTACCTCCACGTATAGTTGTTCAACAATCACATTGCTTCCAACAAGTGTGGATTTCAGCTGAGTGACCAGTCTCTCCATTTCATTGATTTCCAGTTTCAGTAACTGAAAGTCCAGCTTAGTATAAGAAACAGTGGTCGACTCCATATGTTCCACCTTGATGGTGAGGTTTCGGATTTTCTGTTCATATATTTCAATTGCTTTGGTATATTGGCTAACCTAAAAAAAAATAAGCACGTTTTCAAGTTCAGTTTAGCAAATATAACAGGCATGTTTGACATCTTTATTACACGCATTTAAATTATAAATTTGTCAAAAAGTGCCTTCATTTACACCTATGCATTACTGAGGGCAGAATTTCATTCATAATCTTCACTTTTTTATTCCTTACTGTAACACGAGCAACCCCACTGTGAGCAACCCCTTTTGACCAGAGGTCACCCTGCAGCACCTGCGTCCGGGGCCCCTTATGCAGACTCCATACTCTTTTTCTGGGGTCAAAATACCCCTTGTTGGGACCTAGGTTGATTCACAAAACAAACTCAAAATAAATCTCAAGAGTCCCAAATTAAAGTCCAACAAGCAAACGTTTCGCTTCCTGTTCCCAAGCCTCCCTGCTTGGAGAGCTTTGGCTGTCTTTCCCCTGCTCTCTCGCAGAGTCTCCCCTGCCTTAGCAGGCTACTGCCAGTACTTCCTAGCTGAAATCTTAGGCTACATTTGTACTGCCCTGTGGTTCAGACTGCAGGGCGCACCAAAGTGCTGCTCTGTAACTTCCCTGTGTGGATGCCTGGGGTGCAAACTAAAAGGTTCCTTCTTCCCATTAATGTAGTCCTGTTTGAAGAGGATTCCATGAAGGCAAACTAGGAAACTTATGGGTTGCACCCACAACATCCACACAAGTGAGTTGCAATGTGCACCAAGATGCTGCACTGTTATTCACACACCCGTGATCCAAACTGCTGGACAGTGTAGATCAGGAGTGCCCAACCTATGGCCTGTGGGCCATACACAGCCCACCAGAGTATTTCATAAAGCCTGAGGCCTGCTTCAACACAATATACTAGTGGCCGATTCATTAGCGTTTGGTCATCACGCTTACATCATTTTAGTTTACACAAGTGTGTAAATAGACAATACTGTACATAGAAACAACCTATCTAAAGACACACAACACAAGTTAAACTTCAAATATAAATCAATACATGTGACTTTAAATCTTATTAAAATATGTAGAATCTGTTTAGCCCACATAAGGTTTATGTGGCACTCCTGTGTAATAAGGTTGGGTACCACTGGTATAGACAAACCATAGTCACAAATCCCAGGACTCTGCTGGAGCCTCCTCACTCCCAGCAGTCTTTGGTCTCCCTGAGTTTTCCCCATTTCAGCTTCCAGCTACTTTTTATAGGGGAATCTCCTGATCCCTCTTTCAGCAATCGGGGTTGGCTGCCCCAGCAACACCAGGTTTTCAATGGTGCCAAGGTGCTGGGCCCACACTCAGAAGGCGCCCCAGCCCAGCCTTCTCCATTTGCACTGTGCCCTGAGGCCCCACCAGCCCGCTGGCTCTTCTCTGCCCCCTGGCCAGACCCCAGTGCAGCTCCGGCTCTGGCCACTCTCAGCCAGTGTAGGGGGGAAGAGGCAGTGTGGGGTGCTTGGCTGGGCCCCTCTAGGCAAGAGGGTCCTGAGAGTCTGTCCGTGGCAGGGGCAGGCCCTTGCCTGGGTGATCATGCTGCTCCCAAGGGGCGAGAGTAATTCCCTGCCCCAGGAATGGGACCAGCCCCAGCCATGCTGCTGGCTCAGCCCAGCAGACACAGTCACCTCCCAGCAGCAGTGAGTTCAGCCAGGGGGGCAGGGCACGAGGGGAGTGGATCTCTGGGGGGGCCAGTGCAGGGTGCTGGGCTGTGAGGGGGCAGGGGTGCTGGGCAGTGGGGGAAGTTTATGCGTTTTGGGGTGCTAAGCAGTGGGGGGTCTGTGGGGGGCTCTGGGTGGTGGAGGAGGTCTGTGTGTGTTCGGGTGCTGAGCAGTGGAGGGTCTTTGGGGTGCTGTGTAGTTGTGGTGATAGGGCTGTGGGGAAAGGCACTGGGCAGTGGCAGGAGGGGGAGATCTGTGTGTGTTAGGGTGCTAGGGAGTGGGAGTTTTGTGTGGGTGCTGAACAGTTGTGGTCGGGCTGGGGGGTGCTGGACAGTTGTGGGGGGGTTGTTGGGGGGGCACTAGGCAGGGTGGTGGTGTGCAGGGCACTGTGCATTGGTGGTGGGGGATATGTGGAGGGGCACCACAAATGGCATAGCAGATCCAGGGGACATTGGGCATAGGGAGTAGGGGGAAGTTGGGCAGGGAGCTGTGGGGCACAGTCCAGGTCCACCCCCAAAGGGAAGTGGCATGCTGGCAGCACAGGGCCAGACAAGCCATTGTGCGTCTGGCTACTGCCGGTTTGTAAACTGTGTCCTTGCAGTGGGCTGGGCGGAGTGGGGCCACCCCCGCTGTGCCATGCCCCATTGCCCCTGGCCAGCCCCTCGCTCTGGGGACCAACCTCCCCACGCCATGCTCCACTGTCCCCAAGGGGTCCCATAAATATGTTTGGCACCAGGCCCACAAAAAGTTAATCCGGCCCTGAGCCCCAGGCCCTCCGGCCTGTACAGGGCAAGCCACCCACTTACACTCACTAATGTTCCCTCTAGGAGCTAACTTTATCCAGGATTATATAGAATTTCAGGGGCCAGAGTCCACCAAGGAATCTGCAGTGACTATTTCTAATAAGTGATGTACGTGAAGAATGTTGGGGTATGTCTCCGAGCCTGTCGACAGACGGGGGGCTCTTACTGCCAGGCTAAAAGCAGCAGTGCTAAAAAATAAACCCCTCCCTAGGCCTCAGAGCCTGCACTCCAGCCTGAGCCACACCACTTATACAGCTATTTTTAGCACGCAGTGCAAACCTGAGTCTGTTGCCTGGGGCTCAGATTCACGGCTGCGGCCTGCCCTTGCTGTGTAGATGTACTCTCTGGGGCTGGAAAAGGTAACGAGAGATCCAGCAATTTCCCAAAGATGACTTTCTGTTGACTTCAGTGGGCACTGGTCAGGCCACCACTCTGCAAATAGTACCCAACCTTTTCTGCATTAGAACTAACTGAGTCCCCTGAAGAAGGGGATATTTTAGCAGAGTGAACTATTACAAATCCGATCCATCCATCCTGAAACTGATTTACATGAAGGCCAGTTGAGATGAAATAGTTATTTTAGCCTTTAGGTCGAATAACTGTTGCCCAGCTGCCTCTTCAGACATGGAACCACTAAACAGATGGCTGGAGAAATATACGTTTGCACATGTATCTACTAATGTAAAGGTCACGGTGCAAACATTGTGAAGAAGAATGTGAAGAACACTATGTGGATTTGGCGCTTACAAATGGAACAACTTGGAAAAGATATAATCTTCTTCCCACATGATTTAAAACTGTACCCATTTTTCCTTAATGGCATTCCAAAAGATAAGAAGTATCTCTCAACAGGAATAAATAGAATTATATTATTGTGTCAAATTAGCAACTCTGAAATTACGGACTCAGAACGCATTTCCATTATAAGCCCTAATTTTCAGGTGCTTATCACTTCCCTAAATATTACCTTCTGGATTGAAATTGCTCATGCATATTCTCAGACTTAAAATTAATTTGTTGGATTAAAAATCAATTTGGCAACTTTTGCATTATCTTAACATGAATTAAGAGTGTTTTGCACCGGTCACAATTTTTTTCAGATCTATTTTAATCAAGAGGACAGCTCCAAAATGGACTTTAAAAAATTTGACATGGGTACAGTTTTTCATTAAGACTAGAGCTTTGCTATTCTACTGTCCTGGTGATATTGCCTACAGCAGTGGTTCCCAAACTTGTTCCGCCGCTTGTGCAGGGAAAGCCCCTGGCGGGCCGGGCCGGTTTGTTTACCTGCCGTGTTCATAGGTTCGGCTGATCGCAGCTCCCAGTGGCCACGGTTCGCTGCTCCAGGCCAATGGGAGCTGCTGGAAGCAGCGGCCAGTACGTCCCTCGGTGAAAAATTGTTCTCCTTAACCACTAACAACCTTTTAGGTACCTGAAAACTGTTTTCACCTCCCCCCTCAGTCTACTCCTCTCCTGACTAAACAAACCCAATCTTTTCAATCTTTCTTCATAGGTCATGTTCTCTAGACCTTTAATCATTTTTGTTACTCTCCTCTGGACTTCCTCCAATTTGTCCACAACTTTTCAGTGTCGTGCCCAGAACTGGACACCATAGTCCAGTTGAGGCCTTATCAGTGCTGAGTAGAATGGAAGAATTACTTCTCGTATCTTGCTTACAACACTTCTGCTAATACATCCCAGCAAGATGTTCAGGTTTTTTGCAACAATATTACATTGTTCACTCATATTTCATTTTTGATGCCACATAACCCCAGATCCTTTTCTGCAATACGTGTTCCTATGCAGTCATATCCATTTTGTATTTGTGCAATTGATTATTCCTTCCTAAAGGCAGTACTTTGCATATGTCTTTATTGAATTTCATCCTGTTTATTTCAGACTATTTCTCCAGTTTGTCAAGATCATTTTGAATTCTAATCCTGTCCTCCACAGCACTTGCAATCCCTCCCAGCTTGGTATTGTCAACAAATTTTAAAAGTGTACTCTCTATGCCATTATCTAAATCGTTTATGAAGATATTGAATAAAACCAGACCCAGGACAGATTCCTGCAGGACCCCATTCAATATGCCCTTCCAGCTCAAATGTGAACTATTGATAAATACTCTCTGTATATACTTTTCCAACCAGTTGTGCACCAACCTTATAGTAGGTTCATCTAGGCTATATTTCTCTAGTTTTCTTATGAGCAGGTCATGTGAGAGAGTATCAAAAGCCTTACTAAAATCAAGATATATCACAGCTGCTGTGTCCACACTATCCACAAGGGTTGTTACCTTGTCAAAGAAGGATATTCGGTTGAAATAATTTTTTCTTCACAAATTCAGATTGACTGCTACTTTTCACTTTTTCTAGGTGCTTGCAAATTGTTTAATTATTTGCTCCATTATCTTTCCGGATACCAAAGTTAAGATGACTGGTCTATAATTCCCTGGGTTGTCCTCATGCCCTTTTTATAGACAGGTGCTATATTTGCCCCTTTCCAGGCCTCTGGGATCTCTGCCATCCTCCATGCGTTCTCAAAGATCATTGCTAATAGCTCAGCAATATTTTCAATATTTTCCTGAAGTATTCTATGATGTATTTCATCAGGCCCTGCCAGCTTGAAGACATTTAATTTGTCTAAGTAATTCTTTACTTGTCCTTTCCTTATTTTAGCCTCAGATCCTACTCCATTTGCACTGATGTTCACTATATTAGTCATCCAATCAGTGCTAATTTTTTTGGTGAAAATATTAACAAAAAAGGCAATTAACACTTCAGATATTGCTGTGTTTTCTGTTATTGTCTTTCCCTGCTCATTGAGTAATGGGCCTCTCCTGTCCTTGGTCATCTTCTTGCTTCTCATATATTGGTAAAATGTTTTCTTCTTACTTTTTATGTCTCAAGCTAGCTCAGTGGTTTGAGCATTGGCCTGCTAAACCCAGGGTTGTGAGTTCAATCCTTGAGGGGGCCATTTAGGGATCTGGGGCAAAAATTGGGGATTGGCCCTGCTTTGAGCAGGGGGTTGGACTAGATGACCTCCTGAGGTCCCTTCCAACCCTGATATTCTATTATTCTAATCTTGGGGTTTTTTGCCTTGGCCTTTCTAATTTTGTCCCTTCGTGCTTCTGTTGGGTTTTTTTAATATTCATCCTCTGTAATTTCACCTAGTTTCCACTTTTGTATGACTCTTTTTTGAGTTTCAGGTCTTTGAATATCTCCTGGTTACACCAGCTGAGTCCCTTATTTACACTAACTGAGGATCTGGCTCTCATAGTTTTAGTCCTGTGTAAATTCAAGCTTAGGAATGATTAAAGGTGTTGTACTTGGCAATCAAAACAAATAGTGTCTGTTTAAATTTATCTCCATATATGGAGCTAATTGACTGGACGTTCACCATAGGTGTGTCTAAATTTCCCTACCTCCACCCTCACATGAGCCAGTCCATAGAGCAAGATCCATGTTCATAGAGTCATAGAATCATAGAATATCAGGGTTGGAAGGGACCTCAGGAGGTCATCTAGTCCAACTCCTGCTCAAAGCAGGACTGATCTCTGACTAAATCATCCCAGCCAGGGCTTTGTCAAGCCTGACCTTAAAAACTTCTAGGGAAGGAGATTCCACCACCTCCCTAGGTAACGCATTCCAGTGTTTCACCACCCTCATGTTGTTTGAATAGAGGATTTAGATGGATTTTGACTACCTTGCTACTCACAAAAATCCAGTGAGAGCTGGGAGATTTCCCCAGTAATCTCTGTGGGGAAGATGTTTAAAAGTTGGTGTCTAAACTGTGCCTGTAAAATTTGCACATGACCCCACCGCATGCACAAAAATGCATTTGTGTTTACAAACCAGTGAGCACAAAGTGGCAACCATGTGGAGAAAATGCATACTGATGTGTGCAATTGCCTATATCACAGGCACAAACATTCAGAAATGTGGGTATCTATCCCGATGCTAATAATATTAAAATATTCAAAGAAAACAAATGTTTTAAAAGAAAAGCTAGTCACCAAAAATATGCCAAATCTGCAATCCACTGAACTCAGTGGACTACCAGCCTAAGTAAGGGCTACTCTCATAAGTAAGAGCTTCAGGCCTGAGCCCAGGAGTTTTGGTTTTCTCAGATGTATTGATCTGTTTTTTTTTCAATTTGGGCAAAATGCAGAGGGCCAGCACAAGGCAGAGGCACTACGTAAGCCCTATTTGGAGTGTGTTACACAGCCCTGTCTTCCTTCTGACTCAGACTGTTTTTTCCCAGTTGCCCAGCTGGGCCATCTAGGAGAATGCCTCCCATGATGGCTGCTCTATTGCTTGGCAGTTAGACCCATTTTGCCTTAATAGCTTGTGACTGTATCTACCTGTGGGGGATTGTGTTGAAACCATCTGCTCCCTCTAAAACAGGCCAACATACCATCTCAGAAATCTAGTACATAAACCACATTTTGGGGTACAGATCAATATTCACCTCGCATGCATCTCGCATTCATCACAGAGCTTTGCAGTGGGGTTTGAGCAGTGCATAGGCCTTGTGGTGGACCTCTGCAGGGGGTGAATTTCACCATTAAAGAAATATAAAATTCATCTATTTTAGGCATGCGTAAGAATAATTCCTATCTAGTTTTTCCTGCTTTGCAAGCATTGTCACACTAAGGGCCTGAAAAGGGCAGGGAGAAAATCTGTAATGTTCATTTATTGTGTCAGTTACCCAAAACTGGTATTTATCAACACAGGTTACTCAGCATGCAAGCAGACACTCCTCCAGCATGCAGGTGGAGGGTGGGAGTGGAGGAATGAGGAAGCAGAAGGAAGACATAAAATGAAAAAGAATGGAGAGGGAGGGAAAGGGGGATAGAAATGACATCAGCAAGCAATTCACGTGCAAGTGCATTGGCCGCAGGCAAGTCTGATCTCCGTGATCACATGGTGAGCATGCCACCCGCATGTCATATAACCCAGCTCAGATCAAGAGGAATATTTCCAACAGAATAATCTGTTTTGAATGTATTTTTCATCTCTGTTGGGCAGGTGTGTTTGCTCTTCCTGTTTTTATTGCCCGAGCATGTTCTGGGCATTGTAGTCAAAGCACTGAAAGGCAAATTCTCCCATGGGGTTCATGTTGCTATTCTTCCCTTTTAATGAGGTGCACAAAGAGAGCCATACTCCTCTTCACTGTTGCGAACAAAAGTTGATTCCCGCATTAGTCTAACAGGTTAATTTTTTCATCATGATAATTATGCTAGCAAAGTTTCAAATTACAGATGAGAAAATTAGTCCAACATTTTCAGGCTACAGTTTTTTACTGCTTTGGAATATCGGAGTATCTCTTTGTCTGTGAAATTCACTGCCTGCTGATTTTATAAAAGGGCCTCCTTTGCTTGTTGAAGTAGCAGCCTACAATCAGACAAAAGCTTAGGGATTCAATCAGGTTGTATATCTAGGACTTCTAATGCATGTATAGCACCTCTTAAAGGGCTGGATCCTGCAAGTCTTACTCAGGAAAAACTCCCCTTAGCTTCAAAATGGAGTTTTGACTAAGCAAGTAAGGCAAGATTGAACCCAACCACAATGGGATGGTGAAATGTAGTTATGGCATTTGGGACACATCCTCAGCTGGTGTAAATTAGCAAGTTGTAAACTAACTTCCGTGGTGCTTCATCCATTTAAATTATTTGAGGATCTGTTTGTTATTCCAACCCTCTTTGTAAAGTGGTTCTCAGATTCAAAACCCAAATCCAAGTGTTTATGATTTGCCTAGTTGTTTCAACTTTCACAGTAGTTCAGTGGTCGCTTCCACTCCATAATGTGTAAAGATGAGTCTGGGTTGCAAAATTGGATGGGGATCTGAACATCCCCATAGTTTGGGGGTGCTTGGAACCCAGAGTTTTGGTTCAGACCCCTCTAACGCTAGGATGAGTTGGGAGATCTTTTGGTTTTATTGTTTCATTTTGTCCATACGTATTTTCAGGAAACAAGCAGTACATTGGGTTACACACTGAGGAGTAACTGTACAACTAGAAAGGTGAAAAACTCATTTTAAAGAGAGCCTGAGAAATATGTTTACATAAGACAAGTACAAATATGCACATAGATTCAAGCATCTTCTGCCCCTCTCCAGACATTTCAATTTTACTTGAGCTCAGAGATGAACAGGTCAATGCCTGGTATCTTTTTCGTTCTATAGTCAAGCAACATAATAATTATCTATGAAATTGTAACACCCCCATAGTTAAACAAAAATACAGTTTGTTTGTTTTCATTTCTGACCTGATATCTCTTTGCCTGGATCACATTGGAGGATCTGTCACACTATATCTAACTCGATGCATTGCAACACTGTTTGGCTGATCAGACACAACATGATAAAGTGCAGTGAAACTCAGACTAGGTCAAGATTTTTTTTGGTATCTACCACTGGAGTTGAAAAGTGAGGGCCAACTCCTGAACTGGTATACACTGCCAGAGCTCCATTGACTTCGAGAAAACAACATCAGCTGAGGTCACTAGAGTCCAGCCATTTTTTTAATAGAGAACAGCTACAGGGTTTCAAAAAATCAGCCAATTCCTGCCATCCATACTTGGTCCTTACTCAGGCAAACTCCCAATGCAGAGTTTCACTTCAACAGGAGATTGGCTTCAGTTGAGTCTTATTTCAATCCTCTCGGATTCGGGAGGGCCTTGCAAAATTAGTCCAAGTTTCAGGATGAGAATTATAGACCTGATCCTGTCCTGTTGCAAGCTATTGAAATTTTGCCACTGACCACAATGGGAGCACTTTGGGGCCCTTAAATACCTAGTGTTTTCATGGATCATTAATGTCAAGTTCCATTTTCCTCTTAAAGCTATCAGGTAACTCTTGTGCTGAGAGGCACTGAGATTTGTCAAATTGCCCTTCATATCTCCACTGACAACTGAATGTATGTCATCGTTTGCGCTAGTTATTTCAAAGCAAATTATTTTAACTGAAAAGACTTTCTATAGGATTATGCCCCCCATTGTTGTGTTTTTATGCATAACTTCTTATCTATTCTTGATTATACTAGAAGAGAGTTATGAATATTTATGGTTAGAATTTATAATTTACTGCTGTGTCTTTTCTACTGATTAATTCAAGGACACTTCATTTTTTAAGATGTCTGGCTCCTGGAAAAGTCAAACACTTTCTCATGGACACCTAATGTAAACCCTGAATATTCATCTACCAGCAAAAATCAAATGCAGGTTCTCCTTCTCTCAAGAAACCACTGTAGTCCCCTAGTTTTGCCTGATTTTTGCAAGAAAAATGAGATCTGAATCCTTGTAACAAACAAGCAAAGTAGTGTAAGGATAAGGAGTTTGTCTTTAACTAGAATGCATAATTCAGTAGTCATTGCCAGAGCATCAGATGTTGACAGAGAAAATAACAGATTTTTTTTCAACTGTTAAGGGAATGGAGGAGGTGAGGGGGTGGATTTTTGCCCATGCTTCACCCTGGGCTGAGCTGACATTTGCTCTCTTTTCTCTCATTCCCTCCCTTAAGCTGGTTACATACAAGTAATAACACAGGAGGGAGCAGGAATCATGGCTTCCTCTGTGACTGTATATAGCAATTACAAGCCAACAAGATTGTTCCATGGTTAATAAAGAGTAGCATAGCCCTTCCTCCACCCTTCCAAGAACACCATGTCCCTTGGGTAGGGCGAATTGGGGCGACCGCTCCAGGCCCCATGCTTTGGGGGGCCCCACAGGCCAGTGCGATTGGCCAGCGCAGTCGGTCCTGGAAGAGATGAATCCATCACTTCCGTCCCGGACCCCGCACCTCCCTAGGGACTGCCTATATAGGCCCAGGAATGAGGCCTGAGGATATTTGAAACTTATGTTATTATAAGGCCCTGCTTGCATGCTACAATATTGAACATTTTATGTTTAGTCACCCTTTTCCTTGCAATTTTTACAAGCCCCTTGCTGCCATTGCTTGGAAGGCAGGCCCTGCAAAGTTCTGACTGCTAGAGTGTTTCACATTCACTAACAATAGGACTGGTAAATTTTTTTTTTTAAAGAAAAACCAAAAATCCTTACTTTAGTAAGTTCTATTTCAAATTTCTCAGAAAGCACTTGGGCTGTGATTTCCAGCATCTCGACCTTCTGCACAGGAAACGTGGTGTCTGGCAGGTACACTGAGCATTGGCACACTCCATTTTCATTCAAAGAGCCGGTTACATTGGCAAATGGCTGTAAGAACAAGTTTGTTTCAGAAAGCAAATAAAAAATTGTCAATATGCTACTAGGAAACAACAGCAAAGGACTGACAACCGTCCCCAGGCAGGGAAAAGTTGAGCTATAATAATACTGACCTTGAAAGCATTTATTCATTACAACTTTCTTCCAATAAACTCAAAGTATTTTCCTATATTAATTCATTAAGCTTCACCCCACCTCTATAGAGGTAGTTAAATTCTATTATAACCATTTTAACACTGGCAAAACTGAGGTACAGGAAAGTTAAGTGATTTTTCTAAGATCAGACAGTCAATGGCAGAGCAGGAAATAATAATATTAAATCTTATTGGCAGTCTTTCCATTGTTTTTAATGGTCTTTGCATCAGATCCAGTTAGTGCTTTTAGTCCATTAATTTCAAAGCACTTTACAAAGTTTGTTTGGATTTTACTGATGGAAGAATCCATAGAAATTTATCTATTTTCATGGAAAATTTTGATTTTGACTAAACCCTATTTTCCCCATTGGGAATATGATTCATTTGATATTTTTCAGCTAGCCCTGGTAAACAGGTTGTATACTCAACCACATTCACATGAGAGCTGCTATGCCAGCTACTGAAGGGTACTGAGTGGAGTAAGGGACATTTATCACTGCTCCATCAGTGCACAGAGGTATAAACAAGTTTTTAAATTGGGGCAGTTAGAGTTAAAAAATAATAAAATATTGGCTGTTGAATATCGCTTTTATGAGTAGTTTTGTACCATGACTAAATTTGTCCACTTCCAATAAAGTGAGATAAACAGGCTTCTGTTCCACATTCAGTGCTTCCTTTATTGATTAACACAATCCCTAAATTTGGGCTCCTAAATCCCTTTTAAAAATGAAATTGAGACACCTAAATTGGTTAGACATTGCAACACTGAGTGCAGGAACGCTTAAATAGCTTTTAAAAATCTGGGCCTCAGTCATTATTAAAAATGGGCCTTGGGCTCGTAACTCCCTTAGGTGCTTTTGGAATTGTCACCCTCAGACTCCTCACTTTACTGGATTTGAATTCTGCTCAGCAGGAATGGTGAAAAAAGTAGCAGAGAGGAAAACATCCAATTAACAGTCAAATACGGTTATTGTACTTACCTTTGATAAGGCCCCCATCTGTGCTAGCCTGTAGGGAGGGGGCATTATTTTATCCCTCAGACAGATTACAAACTGCCCTTTATCTATGTTTATTTAATAAATTAAATAACTCTTTTAAAAGTGGATTTAAACTATCAAAAACCCACCAGACGTCAATGGATGAATTCAACTACTTTTTAAAAAATTATTATTTGTATTGTAGGAGTGCCTAGTTACCCCCTCTGAGGTTTGGCCTCATTATGCTAGAAGATGTACATATACATACTAAAAGACAGCCCCTGCCTTAAAGAGGTTAAAGTCTAAATAGACAAGATAGCTAAAGGGTGGGAGGAAGAAATATTGTTATCCCTGTTTTACCAATGAGGAACCCCGTTGAAGGCAATGGGAATTTTGCTGTTGACTTCAACGGGAGCCAGCATTTGACCCAGAAAGTTTAAGTAACTTGGCCAAGATCACACATGACATGTGGCAGGGGCAAGAATTCTGTCTTTTATGGCACCCATTTCCCTACTATCTGAGCACCTCAGAATCTTTAATGTATTTGTCTTACAACACCTCTGTGAGGTAGGGAAGTGCTATTATCCCCATTGTACAGACGGGGAACTGAGGCACAGAGAAGTTAATGACTTGCCCGAGATCACACAAGAAGTCTGTGGCAGAGCAGTGATCTGAATCCAGCTCTCCAAAGCCCCAACCACTGGACCATTCCAAATTCCCTGAGCCCCGGGCTAGTGCCTTAACCATAAGACTATCCTTCCTCCAAAAAAATAAATGGCATCAATAGGTTGAATCACTGAACTCCTATAAGAACTAAGAATTAAAGGTTGATGAAGTTTAGCAGGAATTTAGAGGGACAGGTTTCAGTAGAACTATTCAGCATGAACAATGGTTGCAGATTTCAAGGCCTTTGCACATTAACATCACATCAAGTTCATAGCTTCCTCAGACTTAATATGATGTTGACAGAATTGTTTCATTTCTTCCATTGACATTATAGTATGCTGGGTTCATGATACTGATGAAACCATAAGCAGTATTATTATTAATTATTATTATTATTATTTATTAAGATCTTCCTGGGTCCCTGAGTCCTTTGATCACAGTGCAATGTCAATAGAATTATTAATTTTGGTCATAACATCTTTCCAAGTCCTACCTAAAAATATGCTGAAGTTTGGCTCTTTTTGGTTGGTTGGTTGGTTGGTGTGTGTATTTTTAAAAGCTAAATAGGCTTCATTTAGTATTTAACAGAGAGCAAACTGTCCTAGCCTGTAGCAAGGACTTGACTGCAAAAGTTCGGTTTGTAAAATTAAATCATGTATTACATAAAGGTATCTGAGTCTAAAAGAAATATTATTCAGCCTGGTCCAAATATTTGTAGCTTAATAAAGTAAATGAGAGCTGCTGGGTGCTGAGCATTTCTGAAAACCAGGCCATTTATTTGGGTGATGTAGCGGAGTGGACACTCTGCTCGGGCCCAGAGGGGTTTAAGATAGCCCTGGGAGAGGGCTGGGGCAGGGGAAGAGCTGGGCTGATTGGCAGAGTAGCCACAGCTGGGGGCCATGCTCCAAACAGACCCAGCGGGCCAGGAGCAGAAGAGCACTCTCTCTAGCTCTGAGAAGGAGGGATCTGGCTGCAGAGACCTGAATAGAGGACCCAGTTTGGAGCAGGGCTGGGGAAAGGCCAAAGGAGCCTGGGAGCTCTGGCCTAGGAAAGCCCCAGGCTGCAGGCCTGGGAAGGCCTATTAGGCACGGGGTTTGCAGGGGCAGCCACGGGTAGGCAGAAGCAGCAGTCCAAACCCAACCTTGCCGGTGATGAGTGGCTCATACTGCAGTCTGCGCCAGGGTATGGGGGCTAGTTGGTGACTGGCAGGAGCCTACGACTGAGGCGAGGTAGGGATAGTGGGTGGGGGGTTCCCCTGGGAGGGGGAGACCTAGAACTGTGGGGCACTGCCAGGGGGCAGCACCCAGTGAAAGGGGCACCGGGGTCCTGGGAGGGACACAGGAGTCAGCAGTAAGGCGAGACACCGGCCTGAAGAGGGCGCTCCGGAGGCTGGAACGCTAATTCCCTGAGATGACCAGCAGGAGGTGCTGCCGGTGAGTCTGCGCCTGGTTACAGTGACTATATATGGATTTAGGAACCTAAATTTAGGGAATTAATTTTGAAAATCCTGAGCTCAAGTTTCAGCTTAAGCAATTTGGCACAGAGGACACAGAGTCCTGTGACAGCCAGGATTAGACCTCTAAACAACCTGATTTGCGCTTAATTTACTAGACCACACATCTCTCTTATCTTAATGATGATGTTTACTATAGCTTTCCAAGAACAGTAAATAATGGTATACCTCTGTCATAAACTGAGGTTTGTTGAGTGTGGCCTGAGGTTCGGTCAGATATTCCACCAAGGTAGGAAGAGGTGTAGTCTGGAAAGGAAACAAAAACACCTGTTACAATGCAACACACTACGTGTCCCATCCCTATTTAAACCATGACCCCCCTCTCCCGACAGACAATCAGCATTCCAGATTCATCAGTATTCTGAAACACTTTGATTTTGTTAAGGGAGCCATCTCCAGCAGCTCTAACGTTGATTGGGATTTCTGACTGACTGCTGAGACAGTTAATGTTTCTTCTGATACAACGCTGTTTTGTGGAATCCTTCCTTTGAAAAAAGCTTCATGTGATCAATGAAAGGCCTCGAATGCTCAGTCTGTGCAAAACAATGTGCATTATTTATGCTAAAGTAATATATACCCTCTCACTGCCATCTTATGGAATAAGGTGTCAGGTCCTACCCCTCCGTAGCACTGGCAAGATTGGATGTCACTCTTGAACCTTAACATGCATCCCTGGGAGTCTACAGTAATCAAGGGCCTGTGTACTGCACAAAATACTATACCGCAGGGACGCAGCCAACCACCGTACGCAGCTGAGCTCCACCGAATGGGAACCGTGGCAATCTCCAATGCTTACAAAACCATTTGATAAACTATGCATCAAATTATGTGATTAAACTAGAGGAGTGTGGGGCAGGAAGGGGCTTGCACAAGGAGGCAGCTGCTAGCCAGCCGTACAAGAGCAATGTGCCATTCCTGCAGGAGCTCCGCATGGCAGGTGTCCTCCCCAGCTGCACAACTTCAAAGCCACGCTGAAGCAGAACTCCATTCTGACAGAGCTCTGGAGCTCCAGTTTTAGCCAGCTTCCCCTGAAGGCCTCCCACTACTTCATCCAAGAACCTGTTCAGCTCCTCATGCTGCTGCATCCCCATCACCTGCTCCCTCATTCCCCAAACCAGTCAGACAGTCCCACTCCTAAGGAGCCCCTAAAACAGCCAGCTGGACAGCTGTGGAACTGGAAGATGACAGGAAAAGGGCTACTTGTTTAAACTGATTCAGAGAAAACAGGATTTTTTTGTGCCAGCTTGTCAAAAAGATAATGTACCCAACCATTTGTCTGGCCCCCTGATAGTGTTGTACAGGGGGGCTGATGGTGATTAATAGCAGAGTTACAAGGAGCATCATAAATTTTACAAATGTCTGCATGAATTATGGTTTACCCAAGAGTGAGCATAATGAGGAGAAATCTCTGACATACTAAATTCCCCCGTCCTCAGCTTATCATTATGTATTTACACTTCAGCCTTGATTCTTACTGCCAGGAATTGCCACTGCTTATTCATGCTGCAGTGAAAAAACATTCCCTCCCCTTAGATGCTGAGTTCCCTACGTGAGTCCACAGCACTTTCAAGGCCTACTAGACTGCATTAATAGTATCACCTAGAACTCATATAGTGCATTATGTTTTCAAAGTGCTGGACAAATGAACCTGAGACACGGAGATCTAGATCCAGATCTTCAACACTCCAAAAGGCTGAGGGGTGTTTGCATGTGTGGTTTTGGATTGAGTTTGTCTCAAGTACAAACCATATTTAATTAAATATGACCTGCATTTTGCATTTAAACTCTATTCAGATTCTCGATGGGAGTTGCATTTGCCTAACTGAAGGCAGAATTTTGGCTTTTTAAAACAGTGTAATCTGTTTTCGGATTTATAATTAAATCCCAGCACATTTGTTAAAGGCAGTATTTTACACTTGCTACCTGCAGAGAGCCCACAGAACAAGTGGAGATCTGAAAACTTGCCTCAAATAATTTTAAAAGATGTTCCTAGCAACCTGAGTAGTAAGAGGAAAAAAGAATACATTAGAGCCTGTGAAAATTATAATACGCATCTTACCACATTATGGAGTGCAATGGCATTTTGTAGAAAGACCAGCAGCACAGCCAAGTTTGCACACTTCATCTTCTCAGCAAACAGGTATGATGGAGAAAGGACAGACAGAGCCCTTTTATAGTGTGCTCTGGGAATTCCCCCAGCAGGAGTTTTGTGCTTAGAAAGAGGAACTTGTTTAATAGTTATTGACACTTCTCATAAAGGTGAGTGAATCTCAGCACAGAAAGTGACTGAACTACTATTATACAAAGATAACTTTTTCATTGCCTGCTGTAAAAAATTAACCACCCTGCCCTTTTGTACCGCAAAGCCCTTCCTCATTCCCAGTATCTAATCTTGTTCTCTGAGAGCCACAAAGGAATAAGTACACAATGGACAGAACAATTAATTTGATAGGACTGCAGTGATTAAAATGCATTCTTGGTGGTTTTGGGGGGGGGGGGGGGAATAGCTGCTTTCTTTTACTGGACTTTTATCCGTATTTTTATTGTAAATCCTTTCAGGAGCACATAGACAACCTGGACCACATCATCTTCCTAACCCTGCTTCTAAACTCAGATGGGGTGAAAGCACCTCAAGTTAGGTCATTTCACATACAATGTCAAAGGAGCATCCTTCCCTTTCTCTAAGCCCCTGGATGCCTTTTAACATGAGCACATAGGGCTCCACAAATTTGGGCTAAAGGCCAACTATTGGAGAGGGGAGGGGGATGAGCTAAAGAACAGCCCCAGCAAACCTGAAAGATAATGCTAAGACAGTCCGCGTTAATGCCCATCCTATAGCTTTGGTACCATGGCTCCTGAAGCAGAGGAGATCAGGGAACAGCACACTGTGGAATGGCCCTTTGCGTGGGAGCACGAAGATCTACATGGTTTGCCAGCAGATTTCAAGACATTCAGGCAATCGATGAGCTGGTCTCATGGCATTTAGGCACTTCCACTTCCAGTGCTCACTGGAGCCAGGCGTAGAGGCAAGCAAGGATGAAAATGGCTATCCAGACATTTCTGAACTGGCAGGAAGGCTAGGTGTGAGTTTGGGTGGAAGTTCAGGTCAGTTCTCCTACCTTTAATTAGTGTCTGCAGTTGTATTTTTAAACAATACATACTTATTGTGGAGAATGGAGCTTGGTTCTGTTTTCTGAGTACTGCTTCTTTAAGTGTAAGAAAATAAGGGAGGGGGAGGATTCTGAGACCTTACACAGAGGGTACGCAACGCCTGAGTGCCGCAGAGCTGCGTTCCACACGAGCTCCCCCAGCATGCAGGTGAGGCAGAGGTGGCACAGGCTGAAGGAAGCCACTATGGCAGCTGTAGGCCCTTTGGGGATTTCCCTTACACAGGAGAAATCCCATCTGGCCAGTTCTATCAGGTTTCTCACCTGTTTGTGCTGGTGGCGCAAAGCAAAGGGGCCCCATATCGGAACATAATATTCTACCCCACCTATTTCCGGACTTACAAAACAAGTTAGAAACTTTATGTCCCTCCAGATATGAGGTTATTCCAATTCCTCTGAGTAATAACAGCACTTCACATGTACCACATCTTCCTTCTGAAGAATGTAAAGAGCTTTTCAGCAGTGGATTAATATTATCATCTCCAATTTACAGAGGGGACAACTAAGACTTAGACCAGTTCTACACTAGAAACTTTTGCAGGTATTATAATGTTGATTAGGGATGTGATTTTTTTTTTTTAACAATACATCTATACTGGTAAAAGTCCTAGTGTAGGTGCATAAAAGTCCTTTTGTACCAGCATAAGTCTTTATTTTGTTTGGGGAACTGGTATAAGCTACACCAGCAAAAGCACATTTTTGCTGGTAGATGCTGAATGTACACTAGAAGGGTTTAGTATAACTAGACCTGTATAGCTATATCAACAAACCTTTTTCTGCCGTAGCATAGACTGAGAGAGGAAGCCAGTGTGACAAAGTCAGGAATAGAATCCAAATCTCCAAAGTTCCAGCCTCTGCATCATAGGTATGATCCTAGGCCCACTGAAGTTAATGGAAAGACTCCCACTGATATCAATGAGCTTTGGATCTGGCCCTATCACCACTTGACTGCACTTTTCACTAGGGCAGAAGTGTTGTGTAGATAGTCCCAAAACATGCTATATTCTGTGGACAGCACAAATTGTTTCTCATCAATTCTTGGGACATATAGTTCTCAGTATGTCAGATTTCTATGTTTACCTTCTATTGTTGACTTTGAATAAGCACACAGATTTATTTTGTATAAATTTGCAATAGAGCAAATTTAGAGCTACACTGTTAACTTCGTGTGCAAAATATTACGCAGTCTAAACATCCGACGAGTGACAGCAGTTAGAACACAAACAAACTGGCAGTGTGGGAATTGGGAGGACAAGGTAACTAAAATATTTGCTTCTCTGGTTCATTTCTAATCACAAACAGGCCACCCAAGGTGTTCCAAATGTTCTGCTTAATATGCGGGATTCTGTTTTAATTGAGAAAATTATGGGCCCTATTGTCCCATCTGTCTTTGTGGGTGGAAGGGATGAAAACTTGGTGGATCTCTTGCTGAGAAGAGCAGAACAGTGTAGTGCTTCCTCTGTGGCCTGGTAGCGTCCCTTCTCCCAACCTCCGTGGTAGTCCCTCCACAAGTAAGTGGATCCATGCTCTTTCAGGGGTAGGCATAAGGGAGCAGGGCTGGGGGAAGGGTGGGAAAATCATGCTGTCTATGCATCATCCCCCACACCAGCACTAAGGAGAATCCTCACCTAGGTGAATATTGACCTATGGCCTGATCCAAACCCTCATCCAAACACTCTCGTTGACTTCAGCAGACCTTGAATCAGGCTCCTAGTGAGTATGAACTTGTGCGTGCACCCTCTTTAGACTGTGGAATGTCCCCAAGGGAATCTGCATCTAGAGGAGGTAGAAGCTCCCTGTGAATGGGATGGGGCAAAGGGATAGGAGGGGGAGTGAGGAGCGGTGCTGAGGCTCATCGGGGGAAGGGAGAGGCAGGCGGCTCCACGCTGGAAAGGAGGGTTTCAGATGTTCCCACCTGCTCCTGGGCCCATTCCAGCCCCTCTGGGTCCCTGGTGCCTGGCCCCACGGCAGCCACTCCAGCCACTCTGTGTCCTGCTCTCACCTCTGTCCCTCTCCCCCCACAGACATGTAAGTTTACCTGGGGGCAGAGCCCCCATAATGTTTCCATTGCAGGGACACCAGCCTGCCCCCTCCCACCGCCACCGCCAGTTCCACCACCCCTGCTGCCACCAGCAGGTGGAGGAAAACCCTGACAAAAAAGCATATTTTTATTTGAAGGTGCAAGACATTACAGCTCATATATATAACCCCACTTAAATTAAATGAATTACAATAAACAGCTTTGTTGCCAGCTTCCCTTGGACCAGAAGGCTGTGATATACACTGTAGTTACCAAAAAGAAGACCAAAGCCCCTATAAGATAGCCATAAATACATACCACAAACTACCAAGCAGCCCTGAGTTTAAAATTGACAGCCCAGCAGGAGAAGTCTCAAAGTTATGAGCTCAAGGAAACAAAGTAATTAAAAGCAGAGTGACTTAAATGGGACTTAAGCACATGCTTAAATTTAGTACAAGCTTAAGTGATTTCCTGTAGGAGGCCTGTACAGGTCTGACAAAGGGAAGATGATAAAGGAGGAGGAAAGGGGTGGAAAACACATTGAGAAGGATCGGTTGAAGGAAAGATGACCTGTGCCAATTGGATTCATTATACTTCATTATTTTTAATACGTAAAATCTTAATCTTTCTGTGTAAGGATAAGTAATGTCCCCGAAGCTTCACCTGGCATCTAGAATTTGAGTGAGTCAAGTCACACTGGTGAGTCACAAAGGTAGTAACAGACCCAACCCATCCACGGCATGTAACATCCTTCTGCTGGACCCTCTCGAGAGCTGTGGGAAGGTATTCATTAAAGTCGCAATTTCAGCCCCCTTCCCTATCTAGCCACTCCTGCCAATTAAGTGTTATTGGCGGATCCTGAGAATTTCCTGGCTTAAGGTAAAGGCGGTTGAAACATATTTTGTCAGTCTCAGGATTCAGGGCCCCATTTTATTTAGCAGGTCTCTTGGACCTTTCTATCCCCTTTGCAGGATATGGCTTGCTTTCTGCATGAGGATAATGATTTTATTCAGGGGAATTCTCTCAGAGTTATCATGTTCTGTTTTAACCCTTAAAGAGACAGTTCCTCAAGGTCTAACTGCCCCAGAATAGTATGGTCATCATTACGACTGCTTTCTACGGTAAGACATGTTCTATAGTTCAGTATTCTTACTCTGCTCAAAGTCTACCGAAAAATTAAGGCCTATAAAATCATTTATATCCATATATATATATATATCATATATAAATTGTGTATGAATAATTCCTGTTATGTCTTATTAATCTCTTCAGCTATGTTTGAGAGTGACATTTTTACCCAGGGTCAGTATTATAAGTTCCTGGACCACTGCCCTCTTTTGGGTGTGTTCATACTGCTTCAATTTGTTGGCATCAAGAGACAATTCCCTTCAACTAGAGACCAGAGAGTCAACCTCCTGGACTTCTTTTGAGTTTATGTATTGCTCAGCCTCTGGGGATTCTGACATTTCAATTAATTTCATAGGGCTTGGTTTTCGGATTCTAGATTCTGGGTAGCATTTCCCAGGTCTTTCATTATAATTTATGATCTGTGAATAAGTCAATGGCCATGCTAACTATTTTCTCAGAGCTAATTTCTTTCCTAGTTTTTCTGGCAAAACAGAGACCTTTCTGTTATTACCATTATTGTGTCTCTACCTCAGAAATTTGTCTTTAGAAGATCTTTCAGATGCCAAATCAGAAAGAACAATAAAGGTATAAAACACACATTAGTTAAGTAATTTTAATTAAGCAGTTACCTTTCTCACAGTTCTTGTGCCTCTGTTCCTTAGCTAAAGCACAGACTGGAGGAGGATTGTAAATGTACAGGTTTCATTAGCAACAATAGTTTGAGAGAATTACAGAAAACAAAATAAAGAAGGTTATTTGGTAGGGTCTTTTTACAAAATTAAAAAGAATGAATTTGACAAGGAAAGTTAAAATTTGTCAATAGGCAATAGACCAAATCAGTTACTCAAAGTCTGACAGTCTTGTTACATAAAGAAACTATCCTATTCTGTATAAATCTGGGCTGGCAATTTTTGTCCCAAAAATTAGGGATTCCCTTAGATTCCCAGACCCTTGTTGATTTACCAATTAAGTTTATTTGCCAATTATATTATGGGAACATCCATAACAGTTCAACTAGTGTAATGCTAAAGTTAAAGCTTAGGAATTTAGTCAGTTAACTAATTACTAAAAATGTCAATTCTGTTCAAAATCATCCTTCCAAAGGTAATACACATAGCTAAGACCTTCACACTCTCTCACACACAATATTACTGTGCATTAAATCCCCAAATATAGTATACAAGCAATGATTTAAACAGTGGTAAGAGGGGGAATTTTCAAAAATACCGATGAGTTAGATGCCAAACTCCCAGTGACTTAGGTGCTTTTGAAAATCTAGCCAAAGTCTCTAGCTTAAAGATCAGTTCAAGCTCCACCTTCTCTAAGATGGAATGCTGTCACTTTTTTGTGACCACAAAGTATGTCACTCTTAGGCTGTTTGCTTTAAACTAGGGCTGTCAATTAATTGCCGTTAACTCACGCGATTAACTAAAAAAAATTAATCGCAGCTAAAAAAAATCACAATTAATTGCACTTTTAATTGCACTGTTAAACAATAGAATAGTAATTGAAATTTATTAAATATTTTGGATGTTTTTCTACATTTTCAAATATATTGATTTCAGTTACAACATAGAATACAAAGTGTACAGTGCTCACTTTATATTTTTATTACAAATATTTGCACTGTGAAAATGATAAATAGTATTTTTCAATTCACCTCAAACAAGTAGTGAAATCTCTTTGTCGTAAGAGTGCAACTTTCAAATGTAGGGGTTTTTGTTACGTAACTGCACTCAAAAAACAAAACAATGTAAAACTTTAGAGCCTACAAGTCCACTCAGTCCTACTTCTTGTTCAGAAAATCACTCAGACAAACAAGTTTGTTTACATTTACGGAACATAATGCTACCTGCTTCTTATTTACAATGTCACCTGAAAGGAAGTATTTGCATGGCACTTTTGTAGCTGGCATTGCAAGGTATTTATGTGCCAGATATACGAAACATTCAAATGCCCCTTCATGCTTCAGCCACCATTCCAGAGAACATGGTTCCATGTGATGACACTCATTAAAAAAAAATGTGTTAATTAAATTTGTGACTGAACTCTTTGAGGGAGAATTGTATGTCTCCTGCTCTGTTTTATCCGCATTCTGCCATATATTTCATGTTATAGTAATCTCGAATGATGGCCCAACATTTTCTTCATTTTAAGAACACTTTCACTGCAGATTTGACAAAACGCAAAGAAGGTACCAGTGTGAGATTTTTAAAGATAACTACAGCACTCAAGCCAAGGTTTAAGAATCTGAAGTACCTTCCAAAATCTGAGAGGGACGAGGTGTAGAGCATGCTTTCAGAAGTCTTAAAAGAGCAACACTCTGATGCGGAAACTACAGAACCCAAACAACCAAAAAAGAAAATCAACCTTCTGGCTGGTGGCATCTGACTCAGATGATGAAAATGAATATGCGTTGGTCCACACTGGTTTGGGTCATTATCAAGAAGAACCCGTCATTGGCATGGACACATGTCCTCTGGAATGGTAGTTTAAGCATGAAGGGACATATGAATCTTTAGCACATCTGGCACGTAAATATCTTGCGATGCTGGCTACAAGGGTGCCATGCAAACACCTGTTGTCACTTTCAAGTGACACTGTAAACAAGAAGAGGGCAGCATTATCTCCTGAAAATGTAAACAAACTTGTTTGTCTGAGTGATTTTATGAACAAGAAGTCGGACTGAGGGGATTTGTAGTACATTTTTATTTTTGAGTGCATTTATTTTTTCATAGATAATCCTACATTTGTAAGTTGCACTTTTACGATAAAGAGATTGCACTACAGTATTTGTATTAGGTGAATTGAAAAATACTATTTCTTTTGTTTTTTACCATGCAAATATTTGTAATAAAAGATAATATAAAATTAGCACTGTACACTTTGTATTCTGTGTGGTAATTGAAATCAATATATTTAAAAATGTAGAAAATATCCAAAAATATTTAAATAAATGGTATTCTATTATTCTTTAATTGCGATTATTTTTAATCACGTGATTAATCGTGAATAATTTTTTAATTGCTTTACAGTCCTACTTTAAACCCTCAGAATCTTTCTGTGTTTGAGAGCTGTCCTTTACTGTAAGTACAGTTTCCTGCTACAGATTGTTGGCTAAGTTAGTGTGATGGGTTCTTCAAGCCTCAGCGCTCTCATTGCCAAATATTGAAAAATGGAGAGACATAATATTTATATTATTAATACATTCCACAACAGCCAACATTTTTACACTGAATAGGGATGGTCCTAAGCACATACTAATGGATTTTCCAAAACTAGGATCCCAGTGACCTCATTAGAAACCTAAAAATAAGGGCCTTCAGAGGCTCACATGGAGACCAGGAGAAGGGGAGCATGGGGTGTTGTAGCAGAAATAAGGGAGAGACAAGACAGAACTGGGAGCGGGGGAATCAAATCAGTATCTTAGATGTCTGTATACTAATGTGAGAAGTATGAGGAATAAGCAGGAAGAACTCAAAATGCTAATAAACACAATTATGATATAGTTGGCATCACAGAGACTTGGTGGGATAATACGCATGACTGGAATATTGGTATAGAAGGGTACAGCTTGCTCAGGAAGGACAGGCAGGGGAAAAAGGGAGGAGGTGTTGCCTTATATATTAAAAATTGTATACACTTGGATTGAGGTTGAGATAGAAATAAGAGACAGACTTGTTGAAAGTTTCTGGGTAAGGTTAAAAGGGGGAAAAAAACAAGGGTGATGTCATGGTAGGGGTCTACTACAGACCACCAAATGAGGGAAAAGAGGTGGACAAGGCTTTTTTTTTAAACAACTAACAATATCATCCAAAGCACAGGACTTGGTGGTGATGGGAGACTTCAACTACCCAGACACCTGTTGGGGAAATAACACAGCAGGGCACAGATTATCCAACGAGTTCTTGGAATGTATTGGAGACCATTTTTATTTCAGAAGGTGGAGAAAGCTACTGGGGGGAGGCTGTTCTAGATTTGATTTTGACAAATAAGGAGGAACTGGTTGAGAATTTGAAAGTAGAAGGCAGCTTGAGTAAAAGTGATCCTGAAATTGTAGAGCTCATGATTCTAAGGAATGATAGGAGGGAGAATAGCAAAATAAAGACAATGGATTTCAAGAAGGCAGACTTTAGCAAACTCAGGGATTTTGTAGGTAAAATCCCATGGGAAGCAAGTCTAAGGGGAAAAACAACTGAAGACAGCTCACAGTTTTTCAAAGAGACATTATTAAGGGCACAAGAGCAAACTATCCCACTGCATAGGAAAGATAGAAAGTATGACAAGAGAGCACCCTGGCTTAACCAGGAGATCTTCAATGATCTAAAACTCAAAAAAGAATCCTACAAAAAGTGGAAACTCGGTCAAATTACAAAGGATAAATATAAACAAATAACACAAGTATGTAGGGATAAAATTAGAAAAGCCCAGGCACAAAATGAGATCAAACTAGCTAGGGACATAAACGGTAACAAGAAAACATTCTACAAATACATTAGAAGCAAGAGGAAGACCACGGACAGAACAGGCCCATTACTCAATGGGGGGGGGAAGACAATAACAGAAAATGTGGAAATAGCAGAGGTGCTTAATGACTTCTTTGTTTTGGTTTTCACCAAGAAGGTTGGTGGCGATTGGATGTCTAACATAGTGAATGCCAGTGAAAATGAGGTAGGATCACAGGCTAAAATAGGGAAAGAACAAGTCAAAAATTACTTAAACAAGTTAGATATCTTCAGATCACCAGGGCCTGGTTAAATGCATCCTAGAATACTCAAGGAGCTGACTGAGGCGATATCTGAGCCATTAGCAATTATCTTTGAAAAGTCATGGAAGATTGGAAAAGGGCAAATATAGTGCTCATCTATAAAAAGGGAAATAAGGACAACCTGGGGAATTACAGACCAGTCAGCTTAACTTCTGTACTCAGAAAGATAATGGAGCAAATAATTAAGAAATCAATTTGCAAACACCTAGAAGATAATGAGGTGTTAAGCAACAGTCAGCATGGATTTGTCAAGAACAAATCATGTCAAACCAACCTGATAGCTTTCTTTCACAGGGTAACAAGCCTTGTGAATAGGGGAGAAGTAGTAGATGTGGTATATCTTGACTTTAGTAAGGCTTTTGATACTGTCTCTCATGACCTTCTTATAAACAAACTAGGGAAATACAACCTAGATGGAGCTACTATACGGTGGATGCATAACATACAGTGGTTGGAAAATTGTTCCCAGAGAGTAGCTATCAGTGGTTCACAGTCATGCTAGAAGGACATAATGAGTGGGGTCCCATGGGGATCAGTTCTGGGTCCAGTTCTGTTCCATATCTTCATCAATGATTTAGATCAGTGATCGGCAACCTTTAGCATGTGGCCCGTCAGGGAAATCAGCTGGCAGGCCAGGACGGTTTGTTTACCTGCCGGGTCCACAGGTTTGGCCGATCGCAGCTCTCACTGGCCGTGGTTCGCCGTTCCAGGTCAATGGGGGCTGCGGGAAGTGGTGTGGGCCGAGAGATGTGCTGGCTGCCACTTCCCACAGCCCCCATTGGCCTGAAACGGCGAACCGCAGCCAGGGGGAGCTGTGATCGGCCGAACCTGCAGACACTGCAGGTAAACAAACCGTCCCGGCCTGCCAGCTGATTTCCCTGACGGGCCACGTGCCAAAGGTTGCCGATCCCTGATTTAGATAATGGCATAGAGAATACACTTATAATGTTGGTTGACGATACCAATCTGGGAGGAGTTGCAAGTCCTTTGGAGGATAGGATTAAAATTCAAAATGATCTGGACAAACTGGAGAAATGGTCTGAAGTAAATAGGATGAAATTCAATAAGGACAAATGCAAAGTACTTCACTTAGGAAGGAACAATCAGTTGCACACATACAAAATGGGAAATGACTGCCTAGGAAGGAGTACTGTGGAAAGGGATCTGAGGGTCATAGTGGATCACAAGCTAAATATGAGTCAGTGTAATGCTGTTGCAAAAAAAAAAAAGCAAATATTTTGGGATGTATTAGCAGGAGTATTGTAAGCAAGACAGGAGAAGTAATTCTTCCACTCTACTCCGTGCTGATTAGCCTCAACTGGAGTATTGTGTCCAATTCTGGGTACCATATTTCAGGAAAGATGTGGACAAATTGGAGAAAGTCCAGAGAAGAGCAACAATAATTATTAAAGGTCTAGAAAACATGACCTATGAGGGAAGATTTTAAAAATTGGGTTTGTTTAGTCTGGAGAAGAGAAGACTGAGAGGAGACATGATAACAGTTTTCAAGTACATAAAAGATTGTTACATGGAGGCGAGAGAAAAATTGCTTTTCTTAACCTCTGAGGATAGGACGAGAAGCAATGGGCTAAAATTGCAGCAAGGGCGGTTTAGGTTGAACATTAGGAAAAACTTCCTAACTGTCAGAGTGATTAAGCACTGGAACAATTTGCCTAGGGAACATAAGAACGGCCCTACTGGGTCAGACCAAACGTCCATTTAGCCCAGTATCCTGTCTTCCAACAGTGACCAGTGCCAGGTGTCCCAAAGGGAATGAACAGAACAGGTAATCAAGTGATTCATCCCCTGTTGCTTATTCCTAGCTTCTGGCAAACAGAGGCTAGGGATACCATTCCTGCCCATCCTGGCTAATAGCCATTGATGAACCTATCCTCCATGAATTTATCTAGTTCCTTTTTTGAACCCTGTTATGGTCTTGGCCTTCACAACATCTTCTGGCATGGAGTTCCACAGCTTAAAGCGCTTTAATGTCGCTGCCCGTTTTTCCCCCTGGCCACCGACAGTGGGGGGCAGGGAAAGAAGTAGCTGCCCTGGGACAGTGATTTAAAAGGGCGTGGGGCTCCAGCTACCACTGCTGCTACCGTGGCAGCAGCGGCCGGAGCCCCGGGCCCTTTAAAATGCTGCTGGAGCCCCAGGAGGCACAGGCCAGGGAGAGCAGATGGACTCGCTGGGGGACACTGACCCCCTCCCGCCCCTTCTGGGGAGGGCCACAGCGGCCCTGGACTGGTAAGAGCTGCATTTTACTTCCACCCCTGAGCCCCAGCATACCCCAGAGGCAGAAGCCCCGAGGCTCCAGGAAGTACTGTGGGAGAATTTAAGACCTGAGAATGTAGGTCCCATAATTCCTAAGCCTTGGCTCTACCTACTAGACAATGTCAAATGACACATGTAATCTATTTGATCTGAGATTTCCAAATTGTTTGTGAAGTGTTCACAGTCCAGCTGCAGCTCAGGGTTACGACCTGACTTTTTTTTAAATACATATCCCCAAACCAGGATGTAATATTTAATTGTGCTACCCTGACAGAATAGTTCAGCGAGAGAATACGTTGCATTGTACTTAACATTTTGCAAGCCTAATGTAAAAGAGGGTCTGCTGTTTTGCCTGCAGAAGAGAGAAGCCTCAGAAACTTATAAATTCAGCCATCCAATGCATTTTGTCCAGTACGCTGTATACTGTTATTTAACAAAGCTTGTGAAATACGCCCTCAAAAAATATGTATTTTTGACCCAAAGCCAAAAAAAGAATGAGCAAACATTATTCCTAAGTCATATGGACTAAAAATTATATCAAGGTTTTGGCAAGGACATTTTCTTATCCAACATGATTTCAAAATGTTTCTTTTGAAGCTAATCAGGTCAGCTTCTTTTCATGTAGAATCTGCGTATAACAAGGATCCATGTATTGCAAAATAAGAAATTTCCAGTAGGCAGGATATCCTCGTTAAGACATTAGTCAAGAATTCACACCAGAGTTATTACAGTATTTCACAACATGTATTACAGGAGGCACATTGTTCTGCTAGGTTATCTGCTTATTTGGTTATTTAGTTACTCTCTGAGTACTCTAGTACAGAGCCTGGAGCACTGGGTGGAGCAAGGCCTGAGGCCTCAACCAAAGTCAGCAAAAGCCAGGCTATGAGCAACAGTCAGGCCCTGTCAGAAAGCAGAAGCTTGCTTACAAGTTCACTGTCTGGTACATGAACTTGGCAAAAGCATGGCTGGAATTGCTAAAACACAGCACGTCTGTATGTATATATATCTTCTTGCTATATGTTCCATTCTATGCATCCGATGAAGTGAGCTGTAGCCCACGAAAGCTTATGCTCTAGTAAATTATTAGTCACTAAGGTGCCACAAGTACTCCTGCTCTTTTTAGTGGGTACTAGGTATTCATGTAAACAAATGCCAGAAGCACAGGTGCCAACTTTCCAGTGTGCCGGGGCTACTCAACCCCTGGCTCTACCTCAGGCCCCGCCCCCACTCCACCCCCTCCCCCAAGGCCACACACACCCCACCCCTTCTTGCCCCCTCCCACAAGTGCGCTACATCCTCACTCCTCCCCACTCTCCCCCAGAGCCTCCTGCAGACCACGAAACAGCTGTGGCGGGTGGGAGGGGCGGGGAGGGAGAGGAAGGTGCTGATCGGTGGGGCCCACTGGTGGGCAGGAGATGCTGGGGGCAAAGGGGAGACAGGGTTAGCTGATAGGGGGCTGCCAGTGGGTGCTCCAGTCCCGGAGCACCCACAGAGTCGGTGCCTATGGCCAGAAGGTCAGTACAACTACACCCCAACATAGAGTTCTGGCATAAACACAATTCTGGGAGATGGTACAGGACCACACCGACCCCGAGTAAGACAAGGATAGGAGGACAGGATGATGGATGGAGCTATTTGTTCAAACCATCGGGTAGAAGCTCTAGGGATGGTAACTAAGCATGTCAGGAGTGTTATATGTAAGTTGTTTGTATCAATGGATAAAAGAGAAATCCTAGGAGGGGCAACTTTGTCCAGCTTAGGGGGCAGCAGAAAGTCCCGCTGCTGAGTGAGCCAAGTCCATTGTCGCAGGTATGCGTGTTAGTGTACCTGTAACCACAGAACCAGGGTAGTAGAACCATGGTTCATCAGGAATAAACCTAGACAAGTGCCTTTGCCACCGAGTTGGTAGGCTTTCTGGGATGTACTATTGAGGTCTGCTGAACCAGTTTTCTGCTCAGAGCTGGGACGGCAGAGAGAACACACTCACACATGCACACCAACTGACCCCAAATACCTTTCCCTTTGTGTAAGCTCAAAAGGTTCTCTCTTTCACCAACAGAAATTGGTCCAGTAAAACATCTTACCCCACCCACCTTGTGTCTACTTAGTTACTTCTCTTTTTCCCCCACCAAGTGATTCAAATGCTTGTGAAATGCACTGCGGTGTCAATTACCATTAAGCCAGTCTTTTGAAAAAGAAAATTTCAGAGGAAAAAAAAGTTCAGCTAATGCTTTTGCTCAATCCCTTTGTCACTATAATGTTGCCAGGCCCAGGATGAGAGAGAGCAGAAATATTAGTGCCCAACAAAATAACTGGTCCAGCAAAGAAGGATTTAGGTTCCAGAGACTGTGGGAAGCAGGGAGTTTTTACAATAGTAGGGGCCTAATGCAGGCAGAATGAGCTGAAACTGAGCACAGAGGACACCATTGTATTTGTAAAGAGGGCACAACTCTCTTCTCATCCTTAACAATGTAACCCCAACAATGTAATGGATTGAACTGCCATGACCAAAAGGAAAAATTGGTCCAGGGTGTTTACACTAAATGATCATCCTAGGTAGGGCCCTACCAAAATCAGAGTCCATGTTGGTCAATTTCATAGTCATAGGATTTTAAAAACTGTAAATTTCATTTTGGATATGCTGTTGGAACTGTAGGGGTCTTGACCCAAAAGAGGCTTGTGGCAGAGGAGGTTGCAAGGTTATTGTAGGGGGGGTCATGGTATTTCCACCCTTGCTTCTATACTGCTGCTGGCGGCGGCACTGCCTTCAGAGCTGGGCGGCTGGAGAGTGGCGGCTGCGGGCCAGGAGCCCAGGTCTGAAGGCAGCACCACTGCCAGTAGCAGTGCAGAAATAAGGATGGCATGGTCTGGTACTGCTATCCTAACTTCTGAGCTGTTGCCTTCAGAGCTGGGCCATTGGCCAGCAGCCACCACTCTCCGGCCGGCCAGCTCTGAAGGCTGGAAGTAAGGGTGGCATGGTATGGTGGGGTGCTGCCTTCAGAGCTGGATGCCCAGCCAGCAGCCACTGCTCTCTGGCCGCCCAGCTCTGAAGGCAGCACAGAAGTAAGAGTGGCAATACCGAGACCACTCCTACAATAATCTTGGGACCCCTTTTTGGGTTGGGACCCCCAGTTTGAGAAACACTGGTTTCCCTTGTGAAATCTGTATAGTTTAGGGTAAAAGTAGACAAAAGACCAGATTTCGCGGGGGAGACCAGATTTCATGGTCCATGACTCATTTTTCATGACTCTGAATTTGGTAGGGCTCTAATTATCAGGAAAGAGAGGGGTTGATACACAGGCATCGGGCAGAGCAAAGAGAAGTGATTCAAGCACTTAGCAAAATAACTTGCTATCTGTTAAAATTAAGCAAACTGGAGAGCATTGGATCCATCCATTGGAACCAGCCTTGATCTGTTAACAGCGTCAAAGCCAAAGGAAAACAGATTACCCACAGAGAGATGAAGACACTAGGCAGGAGAGCTATATGAAGATCAGGAAAGACAGCATGGAAGATAACTGGTACACTTTGTTAGATGGCATTAAAATGCATGAAGAGCATTAAGAGAGGAACTGTAAGTGCATGCATGGAACAATGACAATAATGTCACCGGCTATAATGAAACATGCTAGGAGTGTGAGAATTAATTCCAACTGAGAGGACACTTAAGAAAAAGAAATAACTAGCTAGTTAAAAGAAGCGGGAGTGAAAGCAGGGAGCGAAATCCCTTTGTCCAGCAGGACAAAGAAAGGCAGAAGACAAATCTGACAACATGAGAATAAAAAGGACTCTACGTTGCTAGAAAACAAATAAATGTGTAAAAGGAATATGCTACATACAGCATGCAGGACTAGGCAAGTGCATAAGGAGGTGAGAAGCAAAAATGAAAATGCCTTCAAAGAAGGAAGAATAAACTGCTCATCAATAACTTGGGACATAGCAAAGGCAGATGGCATACTAGGGGTAAGGTGCATAATGGATATGGTACACAAACCATCTTGGAAAAGGAACCAGGATGGAGTTAACAAGGCATTAGGGGTATTACATTATAGAGATAAGTCTACTTGCAAGGATAATAGTCAGGGAACAATTAGGAAACAGTGAGCATAAGCTAATGGCCATCTACATATATTAGCCACAGTTTGTTTAGCAGCGTGGTATAGTGCTATGTTCAGGCTGTCAGGATTCCTAGTTTCATTTTCGGTCTCTTCCATTGACTCACTGTATGGCTTTGGATAACACCGTTAGCATCTCTGTGCTTCCTTTTCTACATTTGTAAAATGGGGACATGACTTATCTCACAAGGGAGTTGCAATACAAACAGTTTAAAGTGTAAGATAATAATAATGGTGGTGATGATAATGATGCTTGAGAAAGACCTGTCACCCTTACAGGTTTGCCTATCACTTGTGAATGTAAATACCTACCTTGATCACACTGAAGCCTCCAGGCTGCTTGTATCATTTCATATAGCCATCAAACTGCTACCTTTATCATCTTGCTGTCCCTTGTGGAGTGGTACGAGTTTCACCCTAATGTTCACCCTAATGTTTCACCTCAGTTCCACGATTCTCAGTATTTCCACTTGCTTTGAGCACCATCCACAAGGCTATCTTGATGATCCAGAAGTGGAATCTAGAGAAGCAGTTGTAACAGCAGCCACACAAGTTCTGACCTTCTGGCTAGAAAAAGGTTCTTCTCCAGTATGCATTGGGTAGGCAACCTAAAGTACAATGAGTTCATTGGCACAAGAAGCATTAGTGACCTCTTGCCCGTGGTATTCTCTTCCCAAGCTATGCATTCCCTCTTCCTGAAGTTGGCATGAAGGGAAATAGGTCATCTTACAGATCGTCTTCAACAAGCTACCACAAGAAAAAGGAAATTGAAACAGCTCAGCTGGGTAAGGGATGTGACCCAGTGACATGCATGGAACTAAACCCACTACTCTGTATCTCAGAAATGAATATACCAAACAGACATTTCACAACATCCCTAACACCACAAAGATCAAAGGATCAGATTGTGAATCCCTTACTCTGATTTTTCTACAACAAGGTTAATGCTCATCTGTGCAGGAAACAGAGGCAGTTCTTAGAGGCAGTCAGAGAATGTAAAACAAACTCTCACAGGAACCATCACAGACTTGACTACCTTCTACTCCAAATGCAAAGTGCATTCCTTCAGCCTTTCCAATATAAACACATAGTACAGTGTACATATAACATACTAAATCATTTTGTTAAAAGAAGACATTTAAAACCCCTCCGTCCCCACAATTTCCCTCTGGAGAGTACAGGGGAAAAGAATGAACCCCATGTGACAGACATTAATCACGTCACTTAATGCACTACCAGAAAGCATTCCGATACTACAGTGAGGAGGGCTGTCTAAGAACCAGAATAGATTAGAATAAGTGAACAGCTACTCACATGAGTAATCTCACTGACTTCATCCTCAGTTTCAGTCATTGCTGAAGAGGTCATAGAAGAAATTGGTGAAAAGAAAGCTCCCAGCTCCCTGCCTCCCTCCTTTCCATCCCCCCACTATTTAAGCTAAATGAAGAAATCCCCCACCCTTTAAAAAAAACCAAACTATTCGGCTACAAAGTACATTATTGTTCTTAGATTGTGCAGGGTTTTGGTTTACCTGTTGTCATAAATATAAAGGGAAGGGGAAATCCCTCCTGGCCAGGGGAAAGCTCCTCTCACCTGTAAAGGGTTAAGAAGCTAAAGGTAACCTCGCTGGCACCTGACCAAAATGACCAATAAGGAGACAAGATACTTTCAAAAGCGGGAGGAGGGAGAGAAACAAAGGGTCTGTGTGTCTGTCTATATGCTGGTTTCTGCCGGGGATAGACCAGGAATGGAGTCTTAGAACTTTTAGTAAGTAATCTAGCTAGGTATGTGTTAGATTATGATTTCTTTAAAAGGCTGAGAAAAGAATTGTGCTGAATAGAATAACTATTTCTGTCTGTGTATCTTTTTTGTAACTTAAGGTTTTGCCTAGAGGGGTTCTCTATGTTTTTGAATCTAATTACCCTGTAAGATATCTACCATCCTGATTTTACAGGGGGGATTTCTTTATTTCTATTTACTTCTATTTTTATTAAAAGTCTTCTTGTAAGAAAACTGAATGCTTTTTCATTGTTCTCAGATCCAAGGGTCTGGGTCTGTAGTCACCTAGGCAAATTAGTGAGGCTTTTTACCAAACCTTGTCCAGGAAGTGGGGTGCAAGGTTTTGGGAAGTATTTTGGGGGGAAAGACGCGTTCAAACAGCTCTTCCCCAGTAACCAGTATTAGTTGGTGGTGGTAGCGGCCAATCCAAGGACAACGGGTGGAATATTTTGTACCTTGGGGAAGTTTTGACCTAAGCTGGTAAAGATAAGCTTAGGAGGTTTTTCATGCAGGTCCCCACATCTGTACCCTAGAGTTCAGAGTGGGGGAGGAACCTTGACACCTGTAGACCGTGGAATATATGTGCTTCCAGACAAATAACGAGCATGATGATCCATTCTGACCGGAATGTGTTTTGCATAATGGCACCTGCAGGTGACACTGAACTAGCCTATTCTACTGGAATTATGCATACAACAGGGAGACATATAATCAAAGTAGAATGGCGGCATGGTCAGTGGGACTGTGAATTTTTTTTTCTGATGTATTTGAGTTGTTACTGGAGCAGCAGTCAGGTTCTTCAGAATCTGGTAGGGGATAGGCTGAACGTCACCCTGTGGTATGCAGAATTCCAGTAGAACAGGCTGCTCAATGTCCCCCGCAGTTGCCATTATGCAAATCATGTTACTGTTCAGAATGAATTTCCAGGCCAGTTTTCAAACCTTGTGACAACTGAAGCAATAAAGTCAAAAGAAAACAGAGTGGCCCAGCAGCAGCAGGAGGCTCTTGAGAAAAGAAACTTCTCTTAGAATAGTACCCACATTACAACCTGAATTTTCACTGGTTTCCGAGTAACAGCCGTGTTAGTCTGTATTCTCAAAAAGAAAAGGAGTACTTGTGGCACCTTAGAGACTAACCAATTTATTTGAGCATAAGCTTTCGTGAGCTACAGCTGACTTCATCGGATGCATACTGTGGAAAATACAGAAGATGTTTTTATATACACAAACGATGAAAAAATGAGTGTTTATCACTACAAAAGGTTTTCTCTCCCCCCACCCCACTCTCCTGCTGGTAATAGCTTATGTAAAGTGATCACTCTCCTTACAATGTGTATGATAATCAAGGTGGGCCATTTCCAGCACAAATCCAGGGTTTAACAAGAACGTCTGAGGAATGGGGGAGGGGGTAGGAAAAAACAAGGGGAAATAGGTTGCCTTGCATAATGACTTAGCCACTCCCAGTCTCTATTCAAGCCTAAGTTAATTGTGTCCAATTTGCAAATGAATTCCAATTCAGCAGTCTCTCGCTGGACTCTGATTTTGAAGTTTTTCTGTTGTAATATCGCAACTTTCATGTCTGTAATCGCATGACCAGAGAGATTGAAGTGTTCTCCGACTGGTTTATGAATGTTATAATTCTTGACATCTGATTTGTGTCCATTTATTCTCTTACGTAGAGACTGTCCAGTTTGACCAATGTACATGGCAGAGGGGCATTGCTGGCACATGATGGCATAAATCACATCATGGTAGATGTGCAGGTGAACGAGCCTCTGATAGCGTGGCTGATGTTATTAGGCCCTGTGATGGTGTCCCCTGAATAGATATGTGGGCACAGTTGGCAACGGGCTTTGTTGCAAGGATAGGTTCCTGGGTTAGTGGTTCTGTTGAGTGGTATGTGGTTGCTGGTGAGTATTCGCTTCAGGTTGGGGGGCTGTCTGTAGGCAAGGACTGGCTTGTCTCCCAAGATTTGTGAGAGTGTGGGGTCATCCTTCATTTGTGCTGGAAATGGCCCACCATGATTATCATACACATTGTAAGGAGAGTGATCACTTTAGATGAGCTATTACCAGCAGGAGAGTGGGGTGGGGGGAGAGAAAACCTTTTGGTAGTGATAAATACCCATTTTTTCATGGTTTGTGTGTATAAAAACATCTTCTGTATTTTCTACTTTATGCATCCGATGAAGTGAGCTGTAGCTCACGAAAGCTTATGCTCAAATAAATTGAATTTTCACTAGCTCCCCAAGGAAATGTTATGGTTACAGCTCATTATGAGCCCAATTCTATAGTCTCCAGATCTTATGAACCTAATTCAACCTTAATTTCAGTGAAGTTACACCAAGGAGGAATTTAACCCTATGACATAGGAGGCACTGATAAGGCTACCAAGCACTTCCCATTACAGAGGCCTTATTTTCAAGTGCTTGTAATTTTGCCAAACTTTAACCATCTGGAATGAAATGTTTCTTGCTGAGGTTAATTTCATTTTTTAAAGATTCAGCAAAAACAGAACAACCATTTTTGAGAATAAGATTAGGGGAAAATAGGTAGTTTTCCCATTGTTAATTTTTTTCTGGCAGATTTGAGACAAGCTCAGTAGGTAGGAGGAGTAACTTGAAATGTGGTAGAGGCAGAGTCCTGGGGTCAGACCGGTATCTTATGCTGTCTCCAAGATGATAGAGTCAGATTTAGCCAAGTTATAAGCTTAAATTTTACAGAAGAAGAAATATCTGAAGCATTACACAAGGTCAGTTTTGCAGAGCTGAGAAACAGAAGTCAAGTTTCTAATATGCAGATTGTTGATAACTGTATAGTCAATTGCTTGGTTACACTTTGGTTATTTGGTCTCTTGAGTATATTTGTCATATTGTTATATTGAGTGTACAGTCCATCAGGTTTCTTGTTATAATGCAATAATATAGTACGGGGGAAAAGGTTTTATGTGATACCAATCTCTGGGAAGCCATATTATGCAGCATTGTTACCTTCACCTTACACAGAAGGTGTACTCCTAAAACCATAATTTTATACCCTACCTGTTTACAAGTAAAAAGTACTGAGTGAATCATCTGACACTAGATTTAACCAGCCAGCTTTCTACCTTGTTTTTCTGGTACCTTGGGGTACACGTTATCTCCTTGATCTGAACATATGCATTTCAGGTGCCAAAGGGCATGAAGGCACCTCCTAGGTTTATAGTATGGTAGGACAATTATATATCTTGTTCTCTTCCTTTGGGACACTTTTATACAGGGCTGTGAGAGTAACTCCCTTTCTATTTCTATGGTAAAGCATTCATCTCTCCTGACCTTGACAGCTTCCCTTTTTGCTCAGGCCAAAACTTTCTTCAGTGAATGCAAGGGGTTATGGGCTACTTAGCATAAGTGAGTTGGGTTATATAAAAGTCATAGGCCAATATAGGCTATTTGTTGTGCTATAATATTTGTGCTTAATGCATGCTAATATAAATATGGTGCAGATAATACATAGTATTAATGTGATATGTATATATGATAACCAACATATATTAGTCAACAGGCCCCCACCTTGTCACCTTGATAATTATTATACTAAAGTGACACCTTTGCCAGACTAATATATGGAGCAGTGGTGAGGGCCTGTCACAGGGAACTGGTCTCTGTGAATAGACTGAGCCCAGCTCCCCGGACTGGAGCAGGTGAGGTGAACCTAATCCAGCCAATTAAACAGGGCTGAGCTACACCTGGGCCTATAAAGGACAGCTAGTAGGCAGCTGAAGAGGAAGAACTGAGATAGGCTGAACCCTGGACAGCAACGGCCACACTGGAGTGGAGCTAATTCCTGTGGTGGGTCACAGGAGCAAGGGGGCCAGAGGCTCAAAGAAGCAACCCCATGACTGCAGCTCCAAGGGTGGAGCAGAGCTGGCAGAGGCAAGGAAGCTGCCAGGACCTGGTGTGCCAGAGACTCCTAGTAAGAGTGGTCCTGAAGTCTGGGGGCCAGGTATTGACTAAAGACTGCATTCCGTTTCTTTAACGTTTGTCATAAAAGAATAAATCTCCTTGGCTGAGACTGAGCATACTTGGCAGCGAATACTTGGAGCTGGGGAGCAGCAGTGGCCCTGGTGACAGAACCTTTATATGTAATTTAAAGTGTTTTGCCAAACTGCATGAGCAGCGCTATGTAATTAACACAGCTAAAATTAATGCACCTTGTAACACAAGCAAAGCTTTAAATGCAACTTCTATCCAGGTGTGGAAAACCTGTATTTAAAGTTCCCCATCGTGGATCAGTTCATTCAAGGCTAGTTTTGCCTTCTGTGAGTCATTGCTGATTTGACTAAAACGTGTATCTTTCCCATCTAGTAATGTTTTTAAATTTAAAGTAAGTGGATTAATACGTACGTTAAAACCTGGTAAGTAAGTTTCAACTTCACCCTGACATTGGGACTCTCTTTGGACAATAGATTCATGTAGAAACACTGGGATAGGCATTAATTATAGTGTATCCTACAGTCCTATGTACATGAGGAGGAAAACAGAAAATTGGAGTACTGACATTACAAATGAGATCTCCACATGTAAATTTCTTGTAATTAGTTACTACACAGTACTGTCTACTCATATTATAGGTTACCCTTACTGCTGGCTGTCGCCACGTGGTAAGCTTCACAAGGAAGGAGACAGGAGCAGCTAGCTTCTCTGTCATATTGTACTGGAACTAATCATTGTGGCCACTGAAGTTATAATGTTAGAAATGTTTCCGGCACAACAAGCCAAATGCAGAGCTCTTTAGATTTGCATTGCTGCATGATACACCAGTAGCTGAGGTAGATCCATCTGGTTCTTGTAGATGATGTCTTCTGGATAACCTACTGAATGGACATTAGCTAACTTGTTAAATATTGTGGTGTCAGGATCAAATATTGGTATATATGGAACCAAACACTGAGCAAGATTGTTTTGAATAATTTGCCTTGATTAGGATAAAGTGCCACTGACCCCAGATTATGAATGGTACCAAAAGGGGATCTATCTACACAATTTAACACTTTTCCAGTTTACCACTGTTTTTGTTATACACTTCTTAGCTAAATATTCATTGCTAGTAAGGTTAGGCTATTTTCCCTTTTTAATATCCCCTAATGAATTGGTTATAGTACTTTACACAACTCCCATATATAGTACACATTTCTCTACCAACACAATTGTCCTCTTGCCTTCATATTATGTACTGCAATTAATTTTATTACATTTTGTTTGTATTTGGTTAAACAGCTTAGCAATGTTAAGTATATTATATACTACAGTCTGTGGTTGCTAGGGTTCTTTTTGGTAGCTAGGTCCTCGATGCCAGGAATTATTCATTTAGAAACAGTTTCTGCTGCCTGATGCTCAGATGCTAGATTCATAGCTTTTAAGGCCAGAATGGAACATTAAGATCTCCTGTAGAGCACAGGGCATAGAATTTCACCCAGTACTCCCTGTGTAAAGTCCAGTAGCTTCTGGTTGAACTAGAGCATATCTTTTCAAAAGACATCTAATCTTGATTTTTGAAATACTTCAAATCCACCCCTTCCCCAGGAAATTACTCCATTAGTTACTTAACCTCACTGATAAAAATATGCACCTTATTTGCAGTTTGAATTTGTCTAGCTTCCTGCTGTTGGCCCTTGCTATACCTTTGTCTGCTAGATTAAACAGCCCTCTACTGTCATAAATCTTCGCCCTGTGTAAGTACTTATAGACTATGATCAAGTCACCTCTTAGCCTTTTCTTTTATAAAAAAAGAGATTGGGCTTCTTAAATCTCTTACATTTAGCAACGATTACTGTTATATTAAATAGGATTAAAAAGTAAAAATCACCAGACACAGGATATAAATGCACTCCGACTTATTATTTAAGGATGAACTATACTATAAATAAAACCCAGGTCACCAGTATGACAGAACAAAGTCTTAGCCTCTTAGCCACATTGCTTCTCAGCAAAACCCTGACAAATCTATATGCTTGTCTAATATAACAACCGCATGGAAAGTTATTTAAAAACATGTGGTCATTTACTGAGCAATCTCTAGAAAACCAGACTGAATACAGGTAAGAAGTTGCCAACAAAGTGTTAAGAAAATCAAAGTATTGGAATCCCACATAAGAAACCGGGTAAACAGAAACTGTGTGAGTAGCCGGCAATGTATAGATAACAGTATGGAAAAACAAGTGAGTTGGGGTGACAGGTCAAATGAATAAGGCCACAAAGACAGAGAAAATAGAGAAAAACTGGAAAACACCTAGGCCAAAGAAGAAAGACATGGAGATAACAATATGAGAGGGGGAAGAATGAAAAGGCATGCTAAAAGTCTGACCCTGTCACTGGCTCTCAACGTGTAGAGTGGAGTCGCCCTTCTTTACCCAGTGCGGGGTTGATACATCCTGTAGCATGGTTGTCAAGATTCCCTGTTGAGTCAAGCAATCACAATCAGGGGACCCAGAACTCCAATGCGGCAGAGCCACCAAGCAGTCTGTAGCCCCTGGAGTGGGGCAGAGAAAACACTCAGTCTATAGCCCCTCATCCTCCTGGCTGGAGGAGACAATAGCAGTTAAGGGGCTCTGACCCTCTGGGCAGGGCAGAGCAAACGATCAGTCTATAGCTGAAGCCCCTGGTAGCCACACCTAGAGGCAAGTGAAGGGGTGGGGAGGTAGAAGAACCCAGGCCCACCCTACTTCACCAGTTTCCGACCCAGGGCCCTATGGAGCCAGTAAACTCCCTATCAAGGATCCAGGCATTGGCTCCTAACACATCCCCTTGGTCACTTCATATAAAAAAGTCCATCTCAGGCATCTCCTCAGCTGGCCGCAGCTCAGGATCCCAGTCAGTCTCCATGGTCAGCTGGTCGTCCACAGCACAGTTCGGACCCACGGTCCCTACAGCCTGGAGAGTCAACAGTTTCTCTACAGAAGACTGCAGCACACATCCTTCCTCCTCCTCTGCCAGCCCCAGCTGAGCTGGGCTGCATCCTTTTATCTGTCTCCTCCACCTGGAGCATGTGCAGCAGGGGTGTGCCCACAGTAATTGGTCAACCCCCATTGGCCCAGTGCAGAGCTGATACACCCCGTCACACAGCCATTCAGGAAAAAAGCATTGTGTGAAAAATATAGGATGTATATAGCATGGAATATACTAAATAGGGATAAGAGTGATGAGTGATCAGTTAGGTAACGCAGGCAAGAGCAAGGATGGTGTATGCAAGATGTACGGGTTATATAAGTGTATAAAAGAGGGCTAGCTACAAACCCTAGGGAGAGCAACACAAGATCTACACAGCCAAACCAGTATGGATCTGATAATTACCGGCACAGCCTACCTGTGCCCATAGGTGCTGGAACTAAGGGTGAGGGGAGGTGGTGCAGCACTCCCTGACTTGAAGTGGTTTCCATTATATACAGGGATTACAGTTTGGTTCAATGGCTCTCAGAACCCCCACTATAAAAATTGTTCCAGCACCGCTGCCTATGCTCAATGACTTGGGAACTGATCATGATCCTATCCTGCTCTATTTGCTTTATTTATGCTTTATGCTTGATTAAGAGGGTGATGTCTTGTCCTTAAAAATGTCTCAATAAGTCTTTAAAATTGATTTAAGATGAATAATTGGGTATGGACTGTGCTTTTCACGCAACCACAGCAAACAGCCCAAAACAAAGGTATACAGGAAGAAAACATGAACATAGAAGCACTTGAATTGTCATGTGTGCCTTTTGCTAATAACTCTGCATTGGCTTTCTTACCTGGTTTTGTGCAAAATCTCAACTAACAGCTCAATAAATGTATGTTTTGCCATGAATCCTACCTGCAGAACCTATTGTTTTTCTTGTCTGTTACATCACAATCTCATTCTTATATAAACACAGTTCTATATATTTAATATTGAAGAGTGCCAATTATGAACTTGACACAGGAGCCCATTTTTGTCTCCACATCATTAACAAATAATCCTCTTTGGTTAAAACACCTCCGCAGACACTGAAGAGTGCCAATTATGAACTTGACACAGGAGCCCATTTTTGTCTCCACATCATTAACAAATAATCCTCTTTGGTTAAAACACCTCCGCAGACACTGTTTTAAGGGAACAAATTTAATGTTTACATTAAAACAAAACTTGTTCCCAAACAAATTCACTAGATAGGAACAATCAGCTTCATCTCGTTTTCTTACAAAGAAATGAATAAAACCATTGCAGAGATTGATTCAACACATTCATTTATAATAATCATGCATTGTTCTACTGGTTTTATTAAGCTTTACTGGTACTTTTAATATTGGTGCATTGCCATTCTAGTCAAATATGATCTCTCCCTTCCCGCCCCATCTAATATTTCTTTTTAATTCTCTCTTCAAATAATAAAGTCCCCTCTCTAACTTATTATGTTATATAAATCACAATGAAAGCTTAGGGCTTGTTCCTGTTCCCATTAAAAGACAATGCAAGTTTTGAGTCGTGAGTTCTGACTTCAATGGGAGAAAGTTTGGGCCCTGGGTCAGCTAACAAAGGGGATGAACCCTTTGCTTGACACCTTTTATTTAGTACCTTGCCAGACCAGACTCTCCTCTCACTTATACCAGTCTATATCAGAGTAATTCCAAGTAGGACAATGGAATTAAACTAGTGTAAATTTGGTGTGAGTGAGAATCTATCTGCAACATGGAACACAATAAGTCATTTTTAGAAATACAAATAGTGCTGTTCTAAGGCAGCACTGTTCTACTCAGTGTCTATTTACATGTCCCTCTATTCATCCTAGTAACTAACAAATGCAGTTGTACCCAGATTGTAATCTTTTAAGAGGTTTATATGTTTAGCAGGTATTTACTCTAGTGCCAACTGTACACGGTGTGTTGCTTATTCTGTAACCAAACTTTGTGCAGTTTCAGGACCAGCTGCTGGAAGACTAGCACTCTTAAACTAAACAAGTCAGTGGATTGCTGCACACTATTGCTCAGGCCCTATCTTTACTTACAAACTTACAGCAGCACAGCTGTACCGCTGCTACTGTAAGAGCACTCGTGGAGCTGCGTTACGCGGATGTGAGAGAGCTCTCCCTTCAACGTAATTAAACCAGCTCAACAAGCGGGAAAGCGTCTCCCAGCGACATAACTCTGTGCACACGGGCGCTTATGCCAACAAAACTTATGTCGCTCACGGAGGTGGTTTTTTCATATCCCTGAGCAGCAAAAGTTTTGCCGACATAAGTGCTAGTGTGGACGTGACCTCAGTCTCTGCATGCCCTTTTTCCCCAAAGTCTCTCACTGCATTGGTCTAAGCCCTATAAGAGCATCAGATCTTCTATCAGCTTTGACCCTTTCATAAATACAGATCTCGGTTTGTACCTCTAGTTAGGAATCAAAAGAAGGTGATCACACAGCTGCATTTCAGAAACGCATGATCATTTTTCATCTAATAATTAGATATCTGTCTAGCCATTCAATGTACTCATCATCACAATAATAGAATATCAGGGTTGGAAGGAGCTCAGGAGGTCACTTAGTCCAACCCCCTGCTCAAAGCAGGACCAATCCCCAATTTTTGCCCCAAATCCCTAAATGACCCCCTCAAAGATTGAACTCACAGCTGTGGGTTTAGCAGTCCAATGCTCAAACCACTGAGCTATCACTCCCCCCGGTATCTGTATACTAGATTTAAACTTTAATTCCAACACACTAGCTTGTTTTTAAACTCGTTTATTTAGATTTAAGTGACTGGGCTGTCTAGCAATTTTCTTACCAGAGGGTAGACTGGTCATCTTCCTAATAGAGAATAGCATTTACTAAAGTGCATTTGTGTTTATGCTGAAAGACTAGATTCCTGACTGAAAATGTGAAAGATTGTTCCATGATGGATCTGACAGAATTTAGCAAATATGTCACATATCACACATATGGGCCAAAAATATGTAATGGAAAAGCCTGTGGCAGCAAAATACTATGGACATCATGATGTTGTATACCTCAGACTGTCACAGACTTGCACAGACTTTTTTTCCTAAAAGCAATTGAGTGCTCATTCAGTCTTTTCAACATCAGATAATTAGGATGATTCCAAACAGTGAATTATATAGCTCACCGACCTAACTTCTGACAGCAACCTAACAAGACCTGTCATGTATGAACACTAGGAGCCTGACCATGGCCCCACTCTAGCCCCTTTGTGCTGCTTCAGAGTTGTAAAGGAGACACAACTGAGGTATTAAGTTGTCCTAAGTGAACAGCTGAAGGTTCTTGTGGCCTGGGGCAGGGAGTGATCCAAACTGTAAAGGTAATCTACCTTGCTCTATGCCACTACCTCCTGAGCCACATAATGTAAGGCGTGTATTCAGATACACGTCTTAGGAAGGGGGAATAGCTGGAATTCTGCCGTGTTCCAGTGATTCCTGGTACAAATTGGAGCAGTCCTGATGGTGTTCTAAGTTCCACTGGGGACCAAACCCAATTGAAATTGTGAGTTCAGCCAGACCCAATGATTTCAGTGGCAGTTTACTCCTCAAGGAATTCTGCGCCAAAAAATTAAAAATTCTGCACCAAAAAAATAAAAATTCTGCACACACTATTTCAAAAATCACTGTGTAGCTCCCCATCCCCCCACCCCCCGGGACACAGACTCAGCGGTGAGGCTGCACCCAATCCTGATATAATGCAAGGACCAGGCCTGCCCCACAAACATCCTAGGGCCCTGCCCTTCCATGCCAGGTGTACCAGGTGTGGGCAGGCAGGCTCAGCAAGGTAGGATCCAAGTGTGAAGGGGCTTAGTGTGGGAGGATCCAGGTGTGGGTTGAAAGGGTTCTGTGTGGGGCAATCTGGGTGCAGGCGACTCAGTGTGGGATCCGGGTGCAGCGGACATCTGGATGCACAGGGGCTTGTTGGGGAGTTCTGGGTGCAACAGTAATGGGATTCTGCAGGGGGAAGCAGGTGAAGGTGGTTGGGGCTCAGCGGGAGGGTCTGGGTGTGGGGGACTCAGTGGGGAGGCTCCAGATGCTGGGATAGTGGGTCTCAGTGGGATGGGGATCCATGTGCAGCTGGTTGGGGCTCAGTAGGGTGGGCATCCAGATGCGGGTGGCTTGTCAGGGTGGTCTAAGTACAGGGGTAGTGGGGCTCATCGGGAGGTTCTGGGTGCAGGGGCAGGTGAGATTCGGTGGGAGGGTCTGAGTATGAGGAGGTCTGGATGCACAGGAGTTGGGCAGATGGGGGAGCAGCTCCCTACACAGGGATCCCTCCTCTCCTGCAGCTGAGCATCAATGGGTGCAGGAAGCACGAGGGCGGGGAGTTTGCAGAGCTTTCTACAGCCAGGGGGAGAAATCTGGGGGTGGGTCTGACACGACCCCAGATGCCGTGCAGGGGAAGAGGAAGTTCCGTTGTCCCCAGCCCAGCAAGGACTAGCAGCTGAGCCCAGTGCAGGAGCCACCAGCAGGGTCTTCCCCAGTCTGACCCCAGCCCCATAGTAATTTACCTCTCTACCAGATGCCCTGAACACCCAAAACATACTGCTTGGGAGGGTCGCATGACCACTCTTGTGGCTTCCCTTTGCTTCCCTGTCAGAAAGTCATTTTTCTGTGGGGAAGCAAAGAACTCTATGGGGGCATATATTCTGCATATGCACAGTGGTGCAGAATTCCCCCAGGAGTAGCAGTTCCACATAAGGAGCATTTGTAGGATCAGGTCCATTTTGTATCTTGTGGAATCCGTATGGCATTCATGTCAGTTATCATGAAAGCTAGTAAATCACCCAGACTGTGCCATCATAACCCTGCACGTTGCCGCACAGCACAACCTGGGTGTCATACCACAAGTGAAAAAGCATTCTGTATGATATGGCTCCCATTTCTATGATACACTTGACACCAAATGTTTTACTCTACCATATAGTTGATAGAAACAGCTTCCCTTCTGTTGTGTTTGCTCATGCCTGTTATTATCAACTAATTAAAAGAATTACTGTTCCTGTTTTGCTCATCTCAGAAATATGGCTTTCAAAAGTCAATATAGTTATTATATATGTATATATTTCTCCAATTCCTTTTTTCTCTTTCTGACATTTTGAAAGATTTATCTGAAGACCATGGGTATAGAGCTGGGAAAAATTTTAACTAAATAGAAACTTCACCAAAAAAAATGCAGTTTTGCATTTACTGAAATTATTCACAAATTCAGGTTGAATTTGGCAAATAGGATTTTTTTTTATTTGAAATGTTTCATTTTGATCTTTTCTAAATGAACCATTTCAACACTTCATTTCCAGATGACTAGAAATGACATTTTGAAACAAGACTGTTCAATATTTTATTTCAACATTTCGCTTCAAAACAATTTTTTGTTTCCAAATGACATTCAAATGGCTTCATTTGACCCAAACAATTTTTTCTATTTTTTGTTTGGGCAAGAAAAGCCAAAATAATTCAGTTTTGATTCAAAACAAACCAGGTTGGGTTTGGATTTTATTTTTTTCATACTTTCTGGTTTGGCCGCCAAACCAAAAAATATAATTATTCACTCAGCTGTACATGGGTACAGTTTTTCTGTACACAACTTGAAGAACAATGGAGCAAGATTATATCTACCACAGATTAAAATCATGTCGTTCATTGCTTCATGGACCTCAAGTCTGCCAGGGACTATGTATTTCAACTGTCATAAATCCACATAACGTTCCTGTGTGCTACATTTTTCATTTGGATCTCTGATTTAGTTAAGCTGACAGATGTGATAAAAACACATGTAACCAGACAGCTCCCTAGTGACTATACAGCTGCTGATGTTGAAGAGAGCATGTTTTATCCAGCTAAAGTCAGCATTAACTTATACTCAGAAATTTCCCCCCAGATTCACCTTCTTCTGTTGACACAATCCCATGTGGTGTTGCATGAGGCTGATTCAACCCACTTCTGGTCAACTGTAATCCTGAAGGACTCTTTCAGTACAAATTCCATGTATGTGTAGATCTTATATATAACAGAGAACTATAAAATCGTTTTATAATAGAGAACTATAAAATCGTGACTGTTGTGGAGAAAGTAAATAAGGAAATGTTATTTACACCTTCTCATAACACAAGAACTTCAGTGGGAGTGGGATCACGCCCTAGATCTAGGGGAGCAGCTCTAATGTTGGTTGGGATTTCTGACTGATTGCTGAGACAGTTAATGTTTCTTCTGATACAACGCTGTTTCATGGAGTCCTTCCTCTGAAAAAAGCTTCATGTGATCAATGAAAGGCCTCGAATGCTCAGTCTGTCCAAAACAATGTGCATTATTTATGCTAAAACCAGTCCTTTTAAGATACTGAAACCTTACCAGTGGATCCTCAGTGTCAAGTGGTACTCCGCCTCCCATTCTTTGTGTGGAACTCTGATCTCAGTAGGAGTTCTATGTACAAATAGATGGTGGAACAGATCTGATACCATTTTTAAGCCTAGATTCTGCCACTCTTACTTAAATGCAAGAACCCCAAACTGGGTTTTGTTTCTTAAAAGATCTAAATGTCTCTAGATTGCATGTTCTGAGAACCTGACCATTGTGTTGATGTGAAATGGGAAAAAACACATACATTTTTCTGTATAAATCAGACTCCATCGCACAGCTTGTGCATGAAATAATCACACCCCATCATGTAAGCAGAATAAACTGATAAATTTACTGTCATCACAATTCATTGGTAATTCCATTCCCCGGGCAATGTGGTGGCCAAGTTATGCACAGAAAAAAATTGTTCACATTTTCAAATTTGAGCATCCCCGGAAGCACTTAAATCCCTATTTATGCACCAAAATAAGTGACTAGAACCTCTCAGGTAATTTTATTTCATTCCTAAATATAGATTTAGATCTCTAACTTTAGGCATCCAGCTTTGAAAATGTTGGTCTAAAAGTATCATGAGGGAGGCTTGGATAGATTTGTGGTAGAAAAACAAGAGAGAAGGTTTCTAAGCAGCAGCAATGTAGATGATGAACCATATTATCATTTATTATTTACATAGTTCTGTTGGTGTGCCTGGGGCTTTAAAGGCAAGAAAAAAGATATGGTGCTTTCTAGATAAGCAGGCAAGAAAGAAAAAGGCTCTACTTTGAAAAAGAAAAGAAAGAGAATTGAAAAAGTTGAATGATAGGCTGTATCACCATAGAACAAAGACCTTGACTTCCGTAAAAGGGATGTTAAAAATATATAGCACTCAGGAGCCCAGCTGGCTATCAGGGGGTACCGGGGAAAACTAATTAAATCTATTGCTGGATTAACTGCTGGCCTTGTAAAATGGAATCTATTGGTATGTGGGGTCAGATTTATGTCTTTCTAAATCTTGGTCCTTTTCTCCATCACCACTAGGGCAAATGAGATGTCATGGCCCAGCTGTGTTTGCTGCCGAACAGCTTACCCAGATTCGGAAGCCAAATCCACAGTGGCTTTTGCACATTTTCTTCTGAACTCAATCCTAAAAAATGTATTATCCTTTTTTGTGTAGCATTATATACTTCCAATAGTTAGTGTCTAGCAACCTGCATCAAGTCTAGAAAATAGTCTTCCTTCTTTTCTTCTTTTTCTCTGGCAGTTCTTTACATCCTAAATATATTAAAGACTAGAACGGATGTTAAAACACAAGTTACTCACACTGAGTTGCTCTTTGTGTTTCTCCAATGGAGATCTTTCTAAAAGAGATTTTTTTCTCTTTTACCCTCTGAAAGGAAGGAAGATAACCCTTGTGGCCCTATAATCAGATATGAGCACACCAGCCAAAATGTTCTGGTTTAAAGTGCTTAAAGTTAGATAGATACTGCAATCAGTGGCTTGACATTCAAAGGTACTGATCACACTAGAACAACAATTGACTTCAAAGGAAGCTCTGCTGCCCAGCCATTGATTTAAGTGCCTAAATACCGATTTAGACACCTAACATGAGGCACACCCATTTTACAAACTCCTTTTTCCTACTCCGACTGAAATCACCAACAAAACTTCCACTGAATTCAGCAGAAGCAGGATACAGCCCCTGAGAAAGTAAGTCATTTCAACTTAATAAATACTGTTTAGCAATTCATAAATTCATGTTGAATCCCTCTCCTTTAACATTCTGTAGTAAATGACCAGTTGCGTTCCCTGCTGTGCCACCTTCTGTATCTGGCATCCCACTCGACACGCGCAATCCATTCTTCTCCCTCAGGATCTAATAGCACTAATGGAAAGCTATTGATCAAGTTTAGTGAGATGCTGCAAAGGTTATGGTAGGTGCCTTTGAGAAATAGCTGCCTAATAACAGCACATTTTGCAAAGAGGAAGATGGACACCAACATGCAAGGCTGTTCCTCAATAAAACAGTCATCTGTGTCCTCCAAGAAAAAAGCCATCATTAAAATATTACAGAGACACCATTCTCTTTGTGCCTAGGATGAATGCAACTGCAGCGTGGAAGCAATAGTACCGACTTGTGTTTAAAACAAGCTTCCCAGGAATGCAGTACTGATGGCAGCATATGGTAAGTACTTTAACCCCACAAATGTAGCTCCATTTAAACAATAGAAAGTAAGTGTGCAGCTCAGAACTCCTGTAAAAAGTTACTAAGTAGTCTAGCTAGAAATGCGTTAGATTTTCTTTTGTTTAAATGGCTGGTAAAATAGCTGTGCTGAATGGAATGTATATTCCTGTTTGTGTCTTTTTGTAACTTAAGGTTTTGCCTAGAGGGATTCTCTATGTTTTGAATCTGATTACCCTGCAAGGTATTTACCATTCTGATTTTACAGAGGTGATTCTTTTACCTTTTCTTTAATTAAAATTCTTCTTTTAAGAACCTGATTGTATTTTCATTGTTCTTAAGATCCAAGAGTTTGGGTCTGTGTTCACCTGTGCAAATTGATGAGGATTTTTATCCTCCCCAGGATAAAAGCAAGACCTTTTATCCCCAGGAAAGAGGGTGTAGGGCTTGGGGGGATATTTTGGGGGAAAGACGTCTCCAAGTGAGCTCTTTCCCTGTTCTTTGTTTAACATGCTTGTTGGTGGCAGCATAGGGTTCAAGGACAAGGCAAAGTTTGTACCTTGGGGAAATTTTTAACCTAATCTGGTAAGAATAAGTTTAGGGGGTCTTTCATGCTGGTCCCCAAATCTGTACCCTAGAGTTCAGAGTGGGGAAGGAACCTTAACAGTATGTCTACATTGCAGTAAAACACCCACAGCTGAATGCATCCGATGAAGTGAGCTGCAGCTCACGAAAGCTTATGCTCAAATAAATTTGTTAGTCTCTAAGGTGCCACAAGTACTCCTTTTCTTTTTGAAAATACAGACTAACATGGCTGCTACTCTGAAACACAGCTGGCCTGTGTCCGCTGACTCAGGCTCTCAGGGCTCCGGGTGTGGGGCTATAAAATTCCAACGTAGACATTCAGGATTGGGCTGAGGCTCCATCTTGAATGTCTATGCTGCCTCACAAGCCCGAGTCAGCTGACATGGGCCAGCTGTGGGTGTTTTATTGCAGTGTAGATGTACCCTATGTGGGAGCAACAATGGCCCAGAGGGGAGCCAACTTGTATTGCATTGAGGCTGCTCTCATTAACATGACTAGGTACTTGAACAGGTCCTAGATGAGCTGAGTCTATGGGTACTGGATCAACTCTAGACCATCAGGATCTAGATGATGTTCCGAAAGTGGAGATGAAGCTGGCTGGAGTTCACATGATGTGGAGGCAGCTGATATGGGCATCTCCATGCTATCTCACCCTCCCAGAACCCTACAACTGGTCTTCTTCCCTTCCTGCCTCTTCAGTCCATGAGTATGTAGCAGGCTCCCAAAAAAGGGAGGTCAATCAAGAAGATATGACTTCAACTGGAGTTTGGGAAAGCCAGGGTAAGAGAGGTGCATTTGAGGTGACGGCCATAATGGTGGTTGTTATAGTATTGTGATGTTCCCCAAGGGTACCCAGGTTTGTCAGGCATCTCCCTCACTACCTGCCCTTAGCATGAGGAAGTGTTGTCTGGGACTGCTGTGGATCAGCTCCCTCAAAGCACCAGTCTCTGGCAACATGAACTCTACCTTCTAGACTTTCACAGGTCTTGCTCTCGCAGATTAGAGCTAGGCATACACCAACCCCAATTCCTTCAAGTGTTCCCTGTACTGCCCAGCCCCTTATCCACTGAACACTCACAGCATTACCAGGCCTGCCTTTCCAAAAGGAACAGTACACATCAGCTTAGAAGATTCAGCTCAGGACCACCATAGTACTTAGAGTGCATCTATACTACAATAAAAGACTCGCAGCATGGTCACAGCTGACCCAGTTGGCTGGGGCTATAAAATTGTAGTGTAGATGTTTGGAGTTGGGCTGAAGCTCAGACTCTGAAACCCAACAAGACTCCAACCTGGGCTCTGAGACTCAGTTCTGTGGGTTTTTTATTGCAGTGTAGATATACCCTCCAATACATTTATAATGAAAATACACAGTTATGTAGATTGTGAGTAAGAATATTGAAAACAAATGTTTACGTGTACAACAAAATCATAACGTGCTTTCTAGAGACTAAACTCAACTAAGAGGTTAACCTCTTGTCTAAGGAATCTTATTTCACCCAAAGTTCTCTTCAGTGTTTTCAGCCAAGCCTGGCTCAGACCCCTCTTTCATGAAACAAACTTGCTGTCCATTTACTTCCGAGGTGAAGGATGACAGGGTGTCTTCTTTGTTACCCAAATAGATTAGAGCAAATCTTTCATGTGCCCCCAACCCCACAACTTGCTTTCTCCTGGTACTTTTCTCTCTTTAAAGTTTTCACAATCCTTCATTAGTATTCAGTTCAGACTGGTGAGAGAAGACCCACTGTGAATCATACAATACTTAATTTACATGTAAACATCCAGATATTGTGACAAAGCTCTGTCCTTGCCTCCATGGGTCCCACATTTCCTGGCAGATTTCACTAGCCTCAGAGGCTCACTGTGACCCTCCACGTAACCCTTCTCTCTCTAGAGACAAGGGTCACAGTCTACTGAGCCATTTTCATCATAAGCCAGCAAGGGAGGTGAGGAGAAGTTATCCTTCCTTGCACAGTCTCTGTTGTCTCCCAGTCTCAGTGATTAATCAGGGGGCAAAGGTGGGGGGGAGCCCAGGCCCACCCTCTACTCCAGGCTCCAGCCCAGGGACCCTAATAGTATCAGCTATGGTAGCTGACCTTTTAGAAACATAACATGTACAATTCCCTGGGCTACTTCCCCCACAGCAGCCCTCACTTCCTCAAGCTCCACTTCACCCTTACCTCAGGGCCTCCTTCCTTGTGCCTGATATGGTGTGTACTACTCAGCCTCTCCAACAGCACAACTTCCTCCCACAGCTCCTGACATGCACACCCACCTGACTGGCTGGGAGGCTTTTAACTAGTTTCAGCCAGCCCCTGACTGGCTTCAAGTGTCCCAATCAACCTAGCCTTCTCCCTGCCATCTGGAAAGTTCTTAATTGGCCCCAGGTGTCTTAATTGACCAGGAGCAGCTTCCATTTCACTTAACCTAGTACCAGGGATTTGTTTAACCTGGAGCTAATATATCTATCTCCCACTGCTTTTCTATAGCCAGCTGGCCTTGCCCCGTCACAGTATATAAACATGTCTTGTCTGACAGAAAACCTGTTTTTCACCTTTGCTAGTGACCAGTCCCTAAATACAGACCTTAAGAATATAATTTTCAGTGTATAGACATAACTCCTTACACAACATCTTTACATGTGTTTTGCAATGATATTGATGGCCATTGTGACACCGACATTTATTTGAGACTTCACACAACACTCTTTGGTGAACTAGAATGTACATACCCACACCCAGAAGATCCCTGTAACTCATATGCATTCCCCTTGGTGCCCCTTGCCAATTGGCACTAAGAGGTTACTGAGCCACAGATTTAGCAGCAGATAAGCTCCCACAACATTTGAAAGGCATCTCTCATTCTTATGATCTGTACACTTTAACTACAGGGGCAATAAAATAAACACACAAACTCCAGCATTAATACAACAGATCTACATATAAGATCACACAGTAAGCTCACCTCTCTGTAGTAAAACTACATGTAAACATCTGTGAAGCAGATTCCTCACAGCAGTACAACACACAAATCAACTTATAAGGGAACCTTAGAAGGTTCAGAGATTAGATGCTTATCTAAAATATCTGAATCAGTGGAGGACCCCTCCATGTCAAACATCCCTCTGTTTTTATACAGTTCAATTCCCTCCAACAAGCTGTATGACAGAACAGTTCTGGGAGAGGAGCTGGATTCTATTCTTGATACACAACATCTCCTCATCAACAAAATTAACTAATCACGCCAATTACTCCCTGACAACCACTCATCATGAGATGTCAACACCTACCTTGTGTTGTCTTCTTGCTAGGAAGGATCAGTGATCTGTTTTCTCTCTCAGGCATCTTTGGTAGATAGCCTGTTCTCCCTTTCCAGTGTATTCGGGGCATCATCAGTTAGGACCACTGACCCTTCAAACTCTAGATGGTATTTGGTGAGGAATCGTAAGCGGCCTTCCCCCCACCATTGCACCATATAACAACCAGAGTCACTCTCTCCTGCTGGTACTAACACCTACTTTTTGGACTGTCTCAGAGAAAGGATACAAAACACATCCACATCCTGTGGAAATATTATTCAAGATAGCTTCTACTAACCATCTTGAGCTGGCTCTGCCAATCAGCGAATCAGAATCAATCCCTTGTGGATTATATGACAAGAACCACTTCTGTGTGACTAAACCAATCAAACAACAACCCATCTCAAAACTGGAAAAGGGAAATAAAAAAAATTGCAGTGATATTTTTCCCGTCATCTTAACGCAATCAACAACAACAAAAATCACATGAAATTGTGTTGAAAGTCTTACAAATGTTGACAAACTGCTCTAATTTTGTGATTGTTGAAACAGGCAATATTTTTGACCACCTCTAAGAGTGAACACCCTTTCTGAACTTATTTCAGTGGCTGACAGGGAAACAGAATGAAAGGCATACTTATATTTTATGCTTAAATCTGGTGAGTGTCAAGTTCACTACCCAAATTGATATTGAGTGCCATCTAACATCAGATAAATACAATGCCAGGGGTTCTTATATCTGTGGGCTTGAAACTGCGTTTTTGAAATCAGTGTTTTATATTTAGTTATTCTTGACTTTTCAGCCTTTTGAAAACAAAATTGCAAATTTATGGCAACAATGGGGGATTCCACCATCAAGCAGTAGGATGAAAGAGAAGAGGTCTTCATATTCTACATTCATATGGCCCTTGCATAGTTAGAGCATGTAACCTCAGTGACCTGCAACTTCAAATAAGAAAAGTCAAAGCTTATTCTTTCAGTTTTGAGCTCTAAGTACTTTGAAACTACAATGAAGTCAGTTCTGAGCATCTGGTCTTTTTAACCCCCTTACACTCAAAGGTCATTTGATCTTGTAGAAGGTCAAGCTTCATTCATTTTCGTACTTGTTAGGACCAGGAGTCAGGTTGTCATATGGAAATCTACTACCGTGTTTTAGGATCACTCCCAGTACTTACAGTTTTATGTGGATAATGTAGAATAAAAATAAGAATAATTCCAACAACCATTTGTATGATGCTTCTTATGGCTAATGAGCAGTATGATAAGTGATTCCAGCTACATATTACAATGCATGTGGCTCATCCAGTCTTATACCATGTCTTTGTTTTGTTTGAGTTTTCTTTTGGAGGCAGGAATCGGTGTTTTCTTTTGGTTGATGCTCTTATTATTTTGGAATTCAGTTAGGTTGTAGAGGTAACAGGAGTGTCATCTTTGTCATGTTGATTTTTGCTTTCTGAGTTAAGACTATTTAAAAATAAAAGACATTACAAAATATACCACCATTGGACAAATACATTGATTCTAAAACCAGTAATTGATAATTGTGGCATGATCTTGCTCCCACTGATATCAATAGCAAAGCACCTAAGGTCAGATCTTCCGCTGGTTTAATTCACCAGATCTGGCCACGATTCATTAAGCTGGTGCTGGACCAGGAAACTAATGTGCTTAAAAAAACATAGGGCCAATTTTGCTCTGTTACATCGGTTCATCTCCCACTACAGGAACAGCACTGGACTATATGAGAGCAGAATCTGGTTAATGGCTTGTGACATTTTCTGAAAATTGCTTTTTTTCAGCAATTGCTTCATGGACAATAGAGAAGTTATGTTTACATCTTTGCTTCTGTACTTACTTTGCATTCACCGCTGGCATAAAATACTTCCTTTTATAAACTATGACAAGGTGGTTCACTAGTATTTTCATCTAGAGCAGTGGTTCCCAAACTTGTTCCGCCGCTTGTGCAGGGAAAGCCCCTGGCGGGCCGGGCTAGTTTGTTTACCTGCCGCGTCTGCAGATTCGGTCGATCATGGCTCCCAGTAGCCAATGGGAGCTGCTGGAAGCGGCGTCTGGCGAACCGCTGCCACTGGGAGCCGCAATCGGCCGAATCTGCGGACGCGTCAGGTAAACAAACCGGCCTGGCCCTCCAGGGGCTTTCCCTGCACAAGCGGCGGAACAAGTTTGGGAACCACTGATCTGGAGAGCTCTGTCCAAAGTCAGTTAGGACACAAGTGCAATGATAATAATACTCTGGACTGAAATGAATCTTCACCCTATTCCCAAGCGGGAATATGTTCGGGACACAAAACCATCACACGCTTGGACACAATTGGTAATCTCTACTCAGAAGATACAGACCTTGGGTGAAATCCTGGTCCCATTGAAATCAATTTTAAAGCTCTCATTTTGTTAAATGGGGCCAGGATTTCACTCTTGGAATCCAAACCTGCTCCCTTTGAAGACAGTGAGGGGTTTTCTTTGATTCTTTGGAATACATTCAAACTTTTCATAGTACAGGTGTTGCAATATCAAGATTGAGATGTATTGGCAGATGGGTCTGGAGAAACCTACACAGAGCCTGCCTTTACTATTCCTGTCTCCGTTCTAGACTATTTTATCAGACCTTTGCTTTGATAGACACAAATTATCCACAAATATTTTTTACATGTTAAAAAGAAAAAAAATCAGCAACACCTAATGTCACTCTGGTAAGGTATATAGCTGTGCTGCTCTTAAATATCTTCTTGGCTGTACTGGAAATTATGAACCTTTCTTTCAGTCTAAACATTATGCTTTCCTGGACCAAAATTCCCAGTTTTATATAGTTATACCAAATTTTATATGAACGTTCTGTGCAGAGAGGAGCCCACGTCTGAAAGTTCAGACCCAGATCCAAATTTCCCAAAATTCAGTGGAATCTGGTTCTGTGATTTTGGTTGGCCCTATGCTCATGCTAGGGACCAGCTGCAAATTTCCAGTATCCAAAATTCCCCTAATCCAAAATTCCTCGAAGTTGCCACTCTAGCTATCCTTGAAACAATAAACATGTTCTTCCACTTAAATGGTGTGACGTTATCTGATTAAAATATGACCATGTAGAACATTGTTGCTACCACTGGTATATAATTGCAACAAATCTTGTACAACGTATGTCAAGTAAGGTGTCTACAGAAAGCTTATGAAAGGGGAACATATGTGGGGGAGGCAGGGACTATTGCTGCACACAGGCGAGCTGCATAGAGGCCAGGGCAGAAGCCGCAGGCTTGGAGAAGACCTTCTCTTGATTCCCTGCTCACCCTCAGCAGTGAGATATCTTCCATTATGTGGGAACAGGAATTATTATCAGCCCCCCCGCCTACAGTGCTGGCTTTCCCCAAGAGCCACATGCCCAGTGTACAGCAGGGTCCGAGAGGAGTGATTTACCCTGCCTCTGCAGCTACTCACCATTTTGGGGGTCTTGTGGCTCATGTGTGCTTGCCTGGGATCAGCCAGTTAGTGACAGATGTGTGAATACCAGCTGTGTTTTAAAGCATTGAATCAGAGTTGTCTGTGTTACAAACAATACTGATTCTGTAAAATGTTGCATTTAAACTTCACAAAGATGACATTGGGAGGCCAGCCTCCCTCCCTGTTATCGGCGGCAGAATGGCTGCACAGAATCAGAAAGCAGCCAAGAAGGGCTGGGGACTTTCTGCGTGAGGTTATGACGCACTCTGCGGCCGAAAAACAGGAGTGGAAGGAGTGGCCGGACGGCGAGAAGAGGGACCGAAAGGAGAACGCGGCGCGCCAGAAAGAAGCCACGGAGCGGCTCTTAAACGTTATGGAGCGCCAGGCAAACACACTCTAGGCACTACTAGCACTGCAAACTGAGCAGCTCCACGCCCGCCCTCCCCTGCAGCCGCTGTCACAAAACTCCTTCCCATGTGCCCCCCAGACCCCGCCAACACACTCTGAACTCTAGGGTACAGATGTGGGGACCTGCATGAAGAACCTCCTAAGCTTATCTTCACCAGCTTAGGTCAAAACTTCCCCAAGGTACAAAATATTACCCCTTGGACTGGCCGCTACCACCACCAAACTAATACTGGTTACTGGGGAAGAGCTGTTTGGACGCGTCCTTACCCCCCAAAATACTTCCCAAAACCCTGCACCCCACTTCCTGGACAAGGTTTGGTAAAAAGCCTCACCAATTTGCCTAGGTGACTACAGACCCAGACCCTTGGATCTTAAGAACAATGAACAATCCTCCCAACACTTGCACCCCCCCTTTCCTGGGAAATGTTGGGTAAAAAGCCTCACCAATTTGCATAGGTGACCACAGACCCAAACCCTTGGATCTGAGAACAATGAAAAAGCATTCAGTTTCTTACAAGAAGACTTTTAATAAAAATAGAAGTAAATAGAAATGAAGAAATCCCCCCTGTAAAATCAGGATGGTAGATATCTTACAGGGTAATTTAGATTCAAAAACATAGAGAACCCCTCTAGGCAAAACCTTAAGTTACAAAAAAGATACACAGACAGAAATAGTTATTCTATTCAGCACAATTCTTTTCTCAGCCATTTAAAGAAATCATAATCTAACACATACCTAGCTAGATTACTTACTAAAAGTTCTAAGACTCCATTCCTGGTCTATCCCCGGCAGAAACCAGCATATAGACAGACTCAGACCCTTTGTTTCTCTCCCTCCTCCCAGCTTTTGAAAGTATCTTGTCTCCTCATTGGTCATTTTGGTCAGGTGCCAGCGAGGTTACCTTTAGCTTCTTAACCCTTTACAGGTGAGAGGAGCTTTCCCCTGGCCAGGAGGGATTTCAAAGGGGTTTACCCTTCCCTTTATATTTATGACAGTCCCCCAGACACCACCAACACACTCTGATCAACCTCCAGGCTCCAGCCTGTACCCACTGCATTCCACTCCTGCCCCATCATAGTCCAGCACTGCAGACTCCCACTACCCACTGCACTCAAAACCCATCCCTCTGCAGTTTGGCCCTGCCGAAGTACAGCACCCACTGCTTTGTACTCCAAAGGAGAAGGTTGGGTCTGATCCCTGGACATACACAAATATTTAGCCGTCGCAGGACCCCTCCTCCTCCTTGGACCTTCCCTTCCTCATTCCCCCTCCCTGCTGATGTATTTATTCGTTTGACTCTCTCCTCCGGTTGTTGTCTTTTAATAAAAGAATTGTGCTGGTTTGAAAGCAATCTTTATTCTATTAAGTGAAAGCAAAAAGAGCACTGCAAAGCAACATACAATTATGTTAAGCCCCCTTCTTGCATCATGTGCACCAATCACCTCCTAGCGTTACAAGCACTGCAATCCCAAGCATAACAACAAATATTAGTGGCTTTCAGCTTCAAATTGCTGCCTCAAGGCATCCCTGATCCTTATGGCCCCTCGCTGTGCCCCTCTAATAGCCCTGGTCTCTTGCTGTTCAAACTCAGCCTCCAGGCACTGAGACTCTGCGGTCCAGCCCTGAGTGAAGCTTTCACCCTTCCCATCACAAATATTATGGAGCATACAACACACAGCTATAAGCATAGGAATATTGTCATCGGCCAGGTCCAGCTTCCCATAGAGCAGTGGTTCCCAAACTTATTCCACCACTTGTACAGGAAAAGCTTCTGGCAGGCCAGGCCAGTTTATTTACCTGCTGCGTCCGCAGGTTCAGCCGATTGCGGCTCCCATTGGCCGCGGTTCGCTGCTCCAGGCCAATAGGAGCTGCTGGAAGCGGTGCAGTCCAACGGACATACTGGCCGCCGCTTCCAGCAACTCCCATTGGCCTGGAGCAGCGAACCGCGGCCACTGGGAGCCGTGATCGACCAAACCTGCAGACACGGCAGGTAAACAAACCGGTGCGGCCCACCAGGGGCTTTCCCTGCACAAGCGGCAGAACAAGTTTGGGAACCACTGCCATAGAGGTATCGCCAGTGGGCTTTTAAATGGCCAAATGCACACTCCACTGTCATTCTGCACTTGCTCAGCCTGTTGTTGAACCGCTCCTTGCTGCTGTAAAGTTGCCCATGTACGGCTTCATACGCCCCGGCATTAAGGGGTTGGCGGGGTCTCTCAGGATCACAATGGGCATTTAACTTCCCCTACAGTGATCTCCTGGTCCAGGAAGAAAGTCCCTGCTTGCAGCTTCTTGAACAGGCCAGTGTTCCGAAAGATGCGTGCGTCATTCACCTTTCTAGCCCAGCCTGCGTTAATGTCTGTGAAACACCCATAGTGATCCACAAGTGCCTGGAGAACCATTGAGAAATACCCCTTGCAATTAATGTACTCGGTGGCTAGGTGGTCTGGTGCCAGAATTGGAATGTGTGTGCCATCTATCGCCCCTCCGCAGTTAGGGAAGCCCATTTGTGCAAAGCCATCCACGCACTTTGCCCACTGTCTTTTGAAGCAGGATGCAGTTAATGGCCCTGCACACTTCCATCAACATGAGTCCAACGGTCAACTTTCCCACTCCAAACTGGTTAGCAACCAATCAGTAGCAGTCTGGAGTAGCCAGCTTCCACAGTGCAATCGCCACGGGCTTCTCCAACGACAGGGCAGTTCTCCTTCTCGAATCCTTGTGCTGCAGGGCTGGGGCGAGCTCATCACACAGTCCCATGAATGTGGCTTTAGAATCATAGAGTATCAGGGTTGGAAGGGACCTCAGGAGGTCATCTAGTCCAACCCCCTGCTCAAAAGCAGGACCAATCCCCAATTAAATCATCCCAGCCAGGGCTTTGTCAAGCCTGACCTTAAAAACTTCTAAGGAAGGAGATTCCACCACCTCCCTAGGCAACACATTCCAGTGTTTCACCACCCTCCTAGTGAAAAAGTTTTTCCTAATATCCAACCTAAACCTCCCCCACTGCAACTTGAGACCATTACTCCTTGTCCTGTCCTCTTCTACCACTGAGAATAGTCTAGAACCATCCTCTCTGGAACCACCTCTCAGGTAGTTGAAAGCAGCTATCGAATCCCCCCTCATTCTTCTCTTCTGCAGACTAAACAATCCCAGTTCCCTCAGCCTCTCCTCATAACTCATGTGTTCCAGACCCCTAATCATTTTTGTTGCCCTTCTCTGGACTCTTTCCAATTTATCCACATCTTTCTTGTAGTGTGGGGCCCAAAACTGGACACAGTACTCCAGATGAGGCCTCACCAATGTCGAATAGAGGGGGACGATCACGTCCCTCGATCTGCTCGCTATGCCCCTACTTATACATCCCAAAATGCCATTGGCCTTCTTGACAACAAGGGCACACTGCTGACTCATATCCAGCTTCTCGTCCACTGTCACCACTAGGTCCTTTTCCGCAGAACTGCTGCCTAGCCATTCGGTCCCTAGTCTGTAGCTGTGCATTGGGTTCTTCCGTCCTAAGTGCAGGACCCTGCACTTATCCTTATTGAACCTCATCAGATTTCTTTTGGCCCAATCCTCCAATTTATCCAGGTCCCTCTGTATCCTATCCCTGCCCTCCAGTGTATCTACCACTCCTCCCAGTTTAGTATCATCCGCAAATTTGCTGAGAGTGCAATCCACACCATCCTCCAGATCATTTATGAAGATATTGAACAAAACCGGCCCCAGGACCGACCCCTGGGGCACTCCACTTGACACCGGCTGCCAACTTGACATGGAGCCATTGATCACTACCCGTTGAGCCCAGCAATCTAGCCAACTTTCTACCCGCCTTATAGTGCATTCATCCAGCCTCTACTTCTTTAACTTGCTGACAAGAATACTATGGGAGACCGTGTCAAAAGCTTTGCTAAAGTCAAGAAACAATACATCCACTGCTTTCCCTTCATCCACAGAACCAGTAATCTCATCATAGAAGGCGATTAGTCAGGCATGACCTTCCCTTGGTGAATCCATGCTGACTGTTTCTGATCACTTTCCTCTCATGTAAGTGCTTCAGAATTGATTCTTTGAGGACCTGCTCCATGATTTTTCCAGGGACTGAAGTGAGGCTGACTGGCCTGTAGTTCCCAGGATCTTCCTTCTTCCCTTTTTTAAAGATTGGCACTACATTAGACTTTTTCCAGTCATCCGGGACTTCCCCCATTCACCACGAGTTTTCAAAGATAATGGCCAATGGCTCTGCAATCACAGCCGCCAGTTCCTTTAGCACTCTCGGATGCAACTCGTCCGGCCCCATGGACTTGTGCATGTCCAGCTTTTCTAAATAGTCCCTAACCACCTCTTTCTCCACAGAGGGCTGGCCATCTATTCCCCATGTTGTGTTGCCCAGCGCAGCAGTCTGGGAGCTGACCTTGTTAGTGAAGACCGAGGCAAAAAAAGCATTGAGTACATTAGCTTTTTCCACATCCTCTGTCACTAGGTTGCCTCCCTCATTCATTAAGGGGCCCACACTTTCCTTGGCTTTCTTCTTGTTGCCAACATACCTGAAGAAACCTTTCTTGTTACTCTTAACATCTCTCGCTAGCTGCAGCTCCAGGTGCGATTTGGCCCTCCTGATTTCATTCCTACATGCCCGAGCAATATTTTTATACTCTTCCCTGGTCATATGTCCAACCTTCCACTTCTTGTAAGCTTCTTTTTTATGTTTAAGATCCGCTAGGATTTCACCGTTAAGCCAAGCTGGTCGCCTGCCATATTTACTATTCTTTCGACACATCGGGATGGTTTGTCACTGTAACCTCAACAGGGATTCCTTGAAATACAGCCAGCTCTCCTGGACTCCTTTCCCCTTCATGTTAGTCCCCCAGGGGATCCTACCCATCCGTTCCCTGAGGGAGTCGAAGTCTGCTTTCCTGAAGTCCAGGGTCCGTATCCTGCTGCTTACCTTTCTTCCCTGCGTCAGGATCCTGAACTCAACCAACTCATGGTCACTGCCTCCCAGATTCCCATCCACTTTTGCTTCTCCCACTAATTCTTCCCGGTTTGTGAGCAGCAGGTCAAGAAAAGCTCCCCCCCTAGTTGGCTCCTCTAGCACTTGCACCAGGAAATTGTCCCCTACGCTTTCCAAAAACTTCCTGGATTGTCTATGCACCGCTGTAGTGCTCTCCCAGCAGATATCAGGAAAATTAAAGTCATCCATGAGAACCAGGGCGTGCGATCTAGTAGCTTCCGCGAGCTGCCAGAAGAAAGCCTCATCCACCTCATCCCCCTGGTCCGGTGGTCTATAGCAGACTCCCACCACTACATCACTCTTGCTGCTCACACTTCTAAACTTAATCCAGAGTAAACTTACTCATGCGAAAGTTCTGCAGCCACTGCTCGTCATCCCAGATGTGCATGACGATGGAATCTCCCCACTCAGTGCTTGTTTCCTGAGCCCAAAAGCAGCGTTCCACTGTGATCAGCACCTCCATGAATGCCACAAGCAATCTCATGTCGTAGCTACTACGCGTGGCGAGATCAGTGTCGCACTCCTTTTGCCTTTGTAGTTTAAGGAAGAACTCCACTGCCACTCGTGACATGTTGGTCAGAGCGAGCAGCATACTGGTCAGCAGTTCGGGATCCATTCCTGCAGCCCGAAGAGGCAGGGCGCGCAGTACACAAACCGTTGAAAAATGGCGCGAAATGTGGATGGAAGCACAGGGATTGCTGGGATGCGAAGCAATGCATCAAGGGGCATTGGGACAGGAGTCAGGATGCCCTGCGACCCCCTCTGCCTTCCCACAATTCTTAGTGGCAAAAGAGAAAGAGAGGCTCTGTGGGATAGCTGTCCAGAGTGCACCACTCTGAATACAGCTGCATGTGCCACAACTATGAACACGCTATTGTGCAGGCAGCTGACAGTCATCAGTTTCCCTTCAGCGCTCTCTGAGCAGTGCTGTAACTGCCGGTGCTGTAACTTTGCCCATGTAGACGTGCCCTTATAATTCAGCTGAACATGAAACAAAGCCTCGATAACACTTAGCATGTACTTAACTAACTCATTGAAATCAGTGAGACTCCTCACTGTAGTAAAGTTAAACAGATGTGTAAGTGTTGATAGAGTAAGGTCCCTGGTCTTTTAGCTTAAAATGACATCTTGCCATCGATCTTCCTCTGATTCCAGTGGGGAGTCCCAGGCAGGTGAATGGCATGGTGTGGCTCTAAATAAGATCATGTATGCAGAAACAATTTCAAGTATGTTAGACTATGTATACCCATTTGATCTATAATCCACTCTGCCATACTTAGGTACTGTAATCACACAGACCTTAACCTGGTTGTACTGAAACCAGTGGCAAAATTTTCATTTGTTACACTGGTTCTTTATCAAAAGCCACATGAGATAGGACAACCTAAACAAAGCACTGAAGAGGATGTTAAGGATAGAATGAAAGTCTTTATTTTGCATGTCCTTGCTTTGATCACACTAAATGGAACCCTGGGTAATATTGTACCCTTTTTATCGTAGTATTTTATTCCTGTTATTACAGTGTAACTAACATAGATTATTATAGCATCAACATCCTATTGACTTCTTTGGGGATGTTTTAATAGCAATAGGATAGCAATTTCCTTATTGCAACATCTTCACAATAAAAATTGACATTATCAATAGTAAAAAAAATTCTAAAAAGAAAATAGCTACCAATGGGAGAAACCTGATTCACAAATTAAAAACGGCCATTTTAAAACTGTTAAAAATTGAAAAGAAAATGAAAATCACTCAAATATTCAAGGGCTGATGCCCTGAGAAATTGATTTTTATTAAAATTAATCCCATTGTTCTACATGTCCAAGCATACTTGAAACTCTCCAGTTTAAACATGCTTGCTACTACTTTATGCCATTTTTTCCAACAGAAATTTGCATCCAGGTTTATTATCAAGTTCCAGCCTGATGTGATATGAAATGGCTGCAACAAGATGTTTGACCCCTTTAAATGGAAGTTAGTTAGCATGGTAAATCTCATGGGTGCATGGTACCCTAAGTTGTCCGTAACTAAAGTTATGACACATACCTGCACAATATATTACTGCCTGATTCATAACTAATATGAGAATAGAGGTGTCAAGCTGTCCTGCAGTGGCTCAAGAGCATGAATGCCAGCCTCAGGGCTGACTGTTAAGAACAAGGCTCAAACCCCAGATTGGCTGTGAGTTCTATATTTAGATTTCACTAAAACAAGTATCAAGTGTAAACGCCACTGGTACTATAACAGCCTTAGCATGGAGTCACAGATGGTCCCCTTGGATACACCCTGCCTTGCCACCCAGGTGAGCATATCTTTGTGATGGATGGTCCCTTACACCACAAATCACAGCAATATTCAGGTTGCTCCCAGTCCCAAAGGATCAGTCACTTATCCCAGGTCAATTGCACCTTAGATCTCACACCAAAGATAATGCTTGTATCCAATCCTATAATAAACTATCTACAGATTTATTAAATAGGAAAAGGAAATGAGAGTTACTTACAAGGTTAACACAGGTTTCAGAGTAAACATACTCACACATATGAGTTCCAATCTTAAGTTTCAAAAGGTAATAGAAGCTTCTAGAATAAACAAACTCTATATGTCCTTTGGGGCTAACCCAGGCTAAGCACTGCGGTTCTCTTACTTATGCCTAGAAAACCTTGCCCCATAGGATATATCTACACAGTAGTTAGACACCTGCAGCTGGCCTGGGTCAGCGGGCTCAGGCTAGCCAGGCTAGGGTTGCAGGGCTATACAATTGCTGTGTAGACTTTGGGGCTCAGGCTGAAGCTGAAGCCAAGTTCTGGGACCCTGCAAGGAGGGAAGGCACCAGAGCCCAGGTTCAGCCCAAGTCTGAACATCTATACAGCAATTTTTAGCCCCACAACCTGATCCCCACAAGCCTGAATCAGCTGACCTGGGCCTGCAGCAGCCATGCTGAGGGTCTTTTATTCAAGTGTAGATATATCCTCAGAGTCCAAGCAGCATAGAGAAACAATTCCTCCTTTTTAGGGTTTTTTATTCTCTTCCCCACTTGGCTTTGAGCTGCAAACTCAGCTGATGGGAGGAATTCACTTGCAAGACTCACCTTTGTGGGTGGAGGGGAGAATAAACAATAAAGTCTTTTGTCCTGTTTAACATTCCACTCTAGCCTGTCTGTTGTCAATGGGCCTTGCTTGTCAAGCAGGACAGAATACCTTCTGTTGGAGACCAGCATTTCACACTGGTTAATATCTTTCTCCTGTCTAGTGATTTACTAATAATAAAGGCTTACAATGCAAATATTCAGATATATCTTACAATACAGCATACGGATGTTATAGGTGAGATTAATGCAGGCAGCAACTCACAAGCATTCCATAGAGTCTAAACACTAAACACATTCTTATAACTCTAATACCTATGTTTACAATATTAACACACAAGTGAGCCAGACTGATTTCAGCTATGTGTTTGTCAGGATTCAGCTGAGGCATGGGGACCTTGGCATGCACAGACACCTGGCCCACCAGTGTCACAGGAGTAATCTCTTTAGCTGCTTCTTGATTGCCATCATCGCAAGAATTAACGTATCAAGTTCAGATTCCTTTTTCTGAGAAATACATTAATATTTATCATTTCCACCTTTCACATTGTAGAATTTGAAAGAAATAGATAGATAGATAGATTAGATTAGATTAGATAGATAATGAACATCTTTGAGTTAAATTCGATAGTATAGTTAATATTGTCCCGATTTCCAAGTAGTGAGGAATCATTTCAATGAGAGGACACAGAAATAATCAGTGGTGCTGGAACATTTTTAATAGTGGGGGTGCTGAAAGCCAGCCCCCTTACTCTTGTCTGCATTCCCCCTCCCCCAAGTGGGGGCTGGGAGCAGAGCAGTGTCTCCGGGAGGGGGGGACCCAGACAGGGGTAAGGGGGCCAAGGCTGGGGCTGGCAGCCGGGACCCCGGCGCAGGGCTGGCAGCCAGGACCCGGGTAAAAGCTGGGGATGCTGCAGCACCCCCTCATACTCCTAGGTCCCGCACCTATGAGAATAGTAATAAAAAATCATACTAACCTGCTATATTTGCAATGTGCACAATTCATGAGGTTTTGAAAAGAGAAGGATATCAAATATGAAAAGCAGAATAGCTGAATCAGGCTGAACGACAGCTCATCAGAAAAACCATGATGCATTACTGGGGAGGTACAGAGTCTGTGGGGAAGCCTCTACCCACACGTGCCTGATGTTCTCAGCATTTGGCCAGAATTTTTGCAAAAAAGGATAAATGTAGATGTTTAAGGCCAGATGGGACCACTATGATCACCTAGTCTCATCTCCTGTGTAACACAGGCCATAGAATTTCACCAAGTGATTCCTCCTTCAAGCCCAGTCACTTGTGGATGAACTCAAATAATTGTCTATGCTCATTTGGGAGGGAGGAAGGAAAGGCAAGCCCTAGAAATAAATTTACTGTTGTTTAAGATTAATAACTGCTCACCCATAGACCCTCAACAATCTACCACAATGGAAAAAGCTGGAGATGCTTCTCAAAAGCAAATATAGGGTTTTCTGAACATCAAAAACAGTACATTTATGGTCTCACTCAGACATATAAAATTAATGTGCTGTATTTAGCTTTTAAGTATCAGTGGTGTATAAAAGTTGTATTGCTACTATGGCTTCAAGAAAGCTACAAGTTTAGGAATCATGAACCCTACATAAAACAGTTATGAAAGGCATTTCTCTTAATCACTTTAGCAAACCCTCCTCTGGATATCTCTTCTCTCATTTAAAGACTTGAATATTTTACAGCTGTTGTGTGCACGCTTCCATCCAGATTATCCTTCATTAAATAACTTCTGTAGTAGCTGGGTACAAGCATTTCTGTTATTACACACCAGCTAATTATGTCTCCTCTGTTTTCATTTCATCATTTGAAACAAAGCTTTTAGGGACTCAACCACTCAGTAAGAGGTGTTGCCAGACCACATACATTTCCAGCAAATCCCAGCTGGGCTGCACTAGTGACAAGATTTATAACACAAAGGAGCTCTTTGCAAAAAAATACAATAGATAATACACAAGCTATACGGTGTATACACAGGGACCCCATTTCACTGCACATCAGTCTAGCAGTGCATCAGCTAGATGTGAAAATGTGATGAATACTCATTCCAAGAGCACAGATAAGCTGTGTGCATTATCAGATCCATCAGCATTAATGTTTTCAGATTATCCTGACAGTGTTTCCAAGGTATATTATTATATTAGTGGCAAGAAGGGGAAGAGGTTGCAAATTGCTTCCCTCCTGGGGCTGGATTGTTGCTAGGCTGTGCCTGCTCTTTACATTGCTTAGGAAGCCAAAGGAGCTGACACAGTGATATGATTTTCCCAGAGGGAGGGCCAGGAAAATGACCAGGCACTTGAAGAGTCCCCCTGGTGCAAACACTTTCTAAGTATCTGTTTGGCTAAAACCCAGACAAATTTTTATTTCCCTCTCATTTGGTCCCATCTAGGACACATTGAAGAATGATTGTTAGTCACTCAGAAGTGTGCAAAGCACTTCAGGCATGTAAGTTGACAAATGCTTCCCCCCCCCCCCCAAAGAGTTTACAGTCTCAAGAGACAACAAGGCAAAGGGCAGTTACTAAGGTGGGAGAGAAAGAGACGATATCACATGATAAGATATTTTTAATTTCTTTTCTTTTTCTCATGTACAATTTGTAACCTTTACTTATGGGCCATGATGGGGTTTATACCTCAGCCTCACTAGGAAAGGGTTAATGTGGGCCTGAGAGGCCAATTAACCCAACTGACTGCACCTGGAGGGTGGGTGAGGCTTTATGAAAGATGAAGCCGAGCTGGGGAAGAACTCGGGGGTGGGGGGGTGTTAACTATAAAGAAAGGAAGCTCAGATTTGAAGGGGGCTGCAGGGAGAGATGGAAAGAATGCTGCAGTCTTTGTTTTGGTGTTAAAGAGTTGAGAGTCCAGCAGGGTCAAAGAGGAAGCCCTGGGGGACAGTTGGCCCTGGGATCCTCTCCTGAGTAGCTAAGTCTGGCAGGATGCCAGGAGAGACACAGCACACTGAGTGCAGCCACCAAGGTGGAACAAGCTCTGGTGATGAACCCAGGTGACAGAGCAGGCTCTGGACTTCCAAAGAGAGAGAGAGTTGTGGGAAGGGGATCAACTGAGAGACAGAGAGGGGTGAAAGGTCAGTTCTGAGGAGGGCAGCAGTGGGTTTGATTGTACTTTTAATTTGGGATTTTGTTGGGGGGATTTCCAGGAGAGAGCCCTTCAAGTCCTATCCCTGAAAGAAGGGTGGACCTAGAGAGGTTGTAGGAAGAAGGCCTGAAAAAGAGGTTATGGTAGAAAGAAATCTGGGGAAGGAGCAGCAAGGAGTCTGACAGAGCAGACATTGGGTGCCAGTTATAGGGTCCCTGGACTGTGTAGTGGAAGGGCCTGGGTTCCCCTACCAGCCCCTGAGGAAGGTGGCAGAAGGCCCCTGTCATAAATGTGGGTAAACACCTTTAAATCCCTCCTGGCCAGAGGAAAAACACTTTCACCTGTAAAGGGATAAGAAGCTAGGATAACCTTGCTGGCACATGACCAATGAGGAGACAAGATACTTTCAAAGCTGGAGGGGGGGAGAAACAAAGGGTTCTCTCGGTCTGTATGCTTTTTTTTCCTTTTGCCAGGACCAGAGCAGGAATGCAGGTCTGAACTCCTGTAAAGGGCTAATAAGCAATCTAGTTAGATTCTGTTTTGTTTAAATGGCTGATAAAATAAGTTGTGCTGACTGGAATGTATATTCCTGTTTTTGTGTCTTTTTCTAACTTAAGGTTTTGCCTAGAGGGATTCTCTATGTTTTGAATCTGATTACCCTGTAAGGTATTTACCATCCTGATTTTACAGAGGTGATTCTTTTACTTTTTCTTCAATTAAAATTCTTCTTTTAAGAACCTGATTGCTTTTTACTTGTTCTTAAGATCCAAGGGTTTGGGTCTGTGTTCACCTATGCAAATTGGTGAGGATTTTTATCAAGCCTTCCCCAGGAAAGGGGGTGTAGGGTTTGGGGGGAAAGATGTTTCTAAGCGGGCTCTTTCCCTGTTATATATTTGTTAGACGCTTGGTGGTGGCAGCAATAAAGTCCAGGGGCAAAAGGTAAAATAGTTTGTACCTTGGGGAAGTTTTAACCTAAGCTGGTAAAAATAGGTTTGGGGGTTTTTCATGCAGGTCCCCACATCTGTACCCTAGAGTTCAGAGTGGGAAAGGAACCTTGACAGCCCCTGAGAAGGGGATAAGGATGATTGAGAGCCCCTCAGAGAAGCAAGTTGAGGCCAAAGGCCCTTTGTAAGGGTATTTGACACTGGCTCTTACCCTGGAGGGTGAGGGATTAAAATGGGACCTGGCCAGGGGGCTGAGACATGAGAAGAGGCAGATCACTGCAGGACTGAGCAGCTCTCAGCAGGAGGCTCTAGAGGGAGAGTGCAGCTACTCCATGCCCAGCCACAAGAGGCATGTCTGTGGTGAGTTCTCTTCTAGTTTGCTCTCATCTTCTTCAATTATTTAAATCACAGGTTTCAGAGTAGCAGCCGTGTTAGTCTGTATCCGCAAAAAGAAAAGGAGGACTTGTGGCACCTTAGAGACTAACAAATTTATGTGAGCATAAGCTTTCGTGGGCTACAGCTCACTTCATCGGATGCCACAAGTACTCCTCCAATTATTTAAATGTGTCTTTTGACTGTTCTTTAACTCTTGATAGTTTTCCTTGGCTGTTTAGCTATTTTCCCTTTGTTTAGCCTAATGTAAGTTAAGTAAATGCAAGCCTGCTTGCTGCTGGGGTAGGTTCTCCGTTCCCCTCCTTGCTGCAGTCCAGGAGCTGTGGACCTGTGGATACCTCCTCCTTTTTTTCCATGCCTACGTAGCTCTCCCATATCAAAAACTCCCATAGGGGGATAAAACCAAGAGCCTATAAAGTTTTAGAAGTGTCTATAGACATTCTAAAAGCCTACAGGATTTAAGAAAAGATGATACCCTTGCATAGGGATTTGAAGCATCCTATGTAATTTAATCAGGAATTATATCATTGCTATCAAATTTGATGGGATGGTTCAAAAGACCTATAAAATGGCTATCGTTCTCTAGTAAATTACATAGATTGGTTCATCTATTAAATTCCATAGGGTTTTTCCACAGACGTGACCTACTGATTATGTAACTTAATTTCATCAAGTACTAGAGGAAACACATTTCTTCCTTATGCCCTGTTCTAGGGGAGTATAAGATGGCAAAGAGTCCCAGAAAAAATGTTCTCCTTCAGCCTTGTTAGCCTGCAGGGATATCTGCCTGTCCCACATCCGACTCCTCCAAGAGCTAGGTAAGACCTAGGCTAATCCTTTCATCTGCATAATCAAATTCCATTGGTAAAAGGGGCCCACTCTGCTTTTCATCCTAGACACTCACAGCATTTTAATGCATTAAACTAATTTTAACAAAACCTCTAAGAGCAACTAACCAGATGTATATGTACAAGCATAGCTCATGCTCTCTACTGCTAGCCCTCATCTGCCCATCCCATCTCACCAAGCTTTTGCTTACTGTCCTAGCTTATGAAGTCCTGTGAGGTGATAACTTTCAACTCTCAGTGCATCCAGGGTTGGAACCTGGTTGGCTTTGTGTAGAAAGTGCCATACACACACCATACAGGATTAATAATAATAATCACCCCCTTCACCATTGTCTCATATGCCCTGGCCATGGAGTGAAGTAGAAGGAGGAAGAAATAAACTGGTAAAAGAATGTCCACTAGATCGCCTAAATTAGTCATTGCAAATATATTTTTTTCAAATATGTGTTCAGACAGTATAATCATAGGAAAATAATAAAGGCCCTGCTTTTCAGCATGCATGCTTGTTTGCCCACACATACATTCATTTTTAAACATTTCTGACTCCTGCACAGTGAGAGAAATCTATCTGAAAACCTGAAGAACACAGTCCTTACCATTTTGCTATAGAATCTGCTCTTGCAGTTGTACAGTAGGGGTCGCCATAGCTGTTGGAGATCCTGAACTTTTCACACTGCTTTTTCCTCTGATCCTTTGTATATTTCCACTCTATATGCAGTAGAAGTACTAAAAAAAGAAAACCTAACAAGCAAACCATTTCCTATTATTTGGAAATTAGCAACCTCTGGACTGTTTCTAAAATAAATAGTTTCTATTATCAGGACATTACAATGTTATATGCATCCACAAGTAATCACTGTACAAATATTGCTGGTTTTAATATACTGATTTATTCCGCATAAATACGTGTGCATAATTTGACTCTACTTCTTCCAAATTCAGATCACAAGGAACAAATTCACTGCTTGCATTTATTTTCCTCCACCCTAGAGTTCAAGCAGAATATTTTGGACTCTTTAATTTTAAAAGAGCATGGTGATTGATTAAACTAACAAGAATTGCAGAAAATAAGAAGTAAAAGCATTTCAAAGGACTTCTGATTTGCAGAAAATATTTACTATTTTATGACCTGATCCTGCAAACAGGCATACATGCTTAGCTTTGTTTTCATGTGTGATCCTATTTAGTCAATTGGACTACTTGTGTTTAAGTGGGTTTTGTAGGATCACAGCCTTAGTAAATATGGGGTTTAGACTTCAGATTTATTATTTGACTGTTTCTGATGTGAGCATTGGTTTGTGAAATTGAATGTTAAGGGAGGACTTTATAACCAAGCTGGGAGCCAGGACCTAACAATGGGACTCCAAATTGCAGGCTGGCCAAATGTATGTATGTTTGACATCAACACACAAACAAAGAAGCTTTGGCTCTTGCTTTCCTCATGAGAAGGTGTGCATTTATAGGGCCAGATAGTCCCCTTAGCCAAAAAAATACCCGCAAAGGAAAGGAAACCCATAAGAACACATTGAAAGAGAGTAATGCTCCTTGCTGCTGACTATTTCCCCCAAACTATGCTTCTTACACTATATATGAAGGCGGCCTTGGGCATGTTTAAGTGCAAGTCTCTATGGCCTGAAAAGAGTGAAGGCAAGTGTCAGCGTTGCCAAATCAACTGATGGCGGCTCCCAGGATAATTAGAAGCAGCAATGCAGGAACTTTATGCTGGTGGGGGTTCACCCTTAATGGCTACCAACCTGATCTCTGGCTGCAGGGGTCAACCACAGCGCTGATACTGCTCTGAAATAGGAGGTGCATCAGCGTGTGGCCATCCTACCACCAGTGACACTTGTTGCACTGTATGCAGAGTGTTACTGAACAGAATGAGACAGCTTAGGGCAGGGGTTCTTAGGACAAATGTTTTGATGGCCTCAGAGTGCGGCCACCAACTCTTGCTGGTGGGGGCTCTCACACTTTTTCCTAAAACACTTAATAAGCTTTAGGAAAAACAAATAAATATTCACATATACAAATCCAAATCATTGTAATTTATTTATTGCTAGCTAATAAGTCTGTTGTGAAAAGTGATATTAACAAACTGTCAAGGTTCTTTCCCCACTCTGAACTCTAGGATACAGATGTGGGGACATGAATGAAAAACCCCCTAAACTTATTTTTACCAGCTTACCTTAAAACTTCCCCAAGGTACAAACTATTTTACCTTTTGCCCCTGGACTTTATTGCTGCCACCACCAAGTGTCTAACAAAAATAACAGGGAAAAAGCCCACTTGGAAACATCTTTCCCCCCAGAATCCCCGCATTGACTGACCAGTTGCTTTCCCTCTCAGTCAGCTTCTTGCTGAGAAACACTACAGGGTAGAATTCTTGATCCGATCCTTCCTGCATTAAAATTGCTCCCACACCACACTCAGACACATCTGTGGTTACTAGAAACCGTTTGTCAAAGTCTGGGTCTCTTAGCGCAGGGTCAGACATGAGTGTCGCTTTAAGCTGGTTAAAGGCCTTCTGACACTCTTCAGTCCACTGAACAGCTTTTGGCTGTTTCTTTTTGGTTAGGTCTGTCAGTGGGGCAGTGATTTGGCTGTATTGCGGTACAAATCGTCTGTAATAACCGGCCAAGCCTAAGAAGGATTGGACCTGTTTCTTTGACTTTGGGACAGGCCACTTTTGGATAGCATCCACTTTGGCCTGTAGGGGGTGGATAGTTCCTTGACCCACCTGGTGTCCAAGCTAAGTCACTCTGTTTAGGCCTATCTGACACTTCTTAGCCTTAACAGTTAGTCCTTCCTCCCTTATGCACTCAAAGACTTTTTGTAGATATTCCAGGTGTTCTGCCCAGGAATCCGAAAATAGGGCCACATCGTCAACGTCGGCGACTGCATGTTCTCCTAATCCCGCTAGGAGACCATCTACAAGTCTTTGGAAGGTGGCGGGTGCATTCTGCAGCCCGAAAGGGAGTACATTAAATTCATACAGCCCGACATGTGTGGTGAAGGCTGATCTTTCCTTGGCGGATTCATCTAGCGGTACCTGCCAGTACCCCTTGGTTAAGTCCAAGGTAGAGATGAACTGGGCCCATCCCAGTTTCTCTAATAGTTCATCTGTGCATGGCATTGGATAGTTGTCTGGGCAAGTTACAGCATTTAGTTTACAGTAGTCCACGCAAAGACGTATTTCCCCATCTGGTTTGGGAACTAGAACCACTGGAGATGCCCATGCACTGCCAGAGGGGCAGATTACACCCATCTGTAGCATGTCCTGGATCTCCCGTTCTATAGCAGTTTTAGCTTGAGACGACACCCAGTAAGGTTGGACTTTAATTGGGTGAGCATTACCTGTGTCAGTGGAGTGGTATGCCCATTCAGTCAGTCCTGGGATGGCTGAGAACGTCGGCACGTAGCTAGTGCACAGCTCCTTGATCTGCTGTCGCTGCATACGCCCAAGGGTCATGGAGAGGTTCACCTCTTCCACGCCACCAGCACTTTTCCCTTCGTAGGAGACACCTTCAGGCCACTCAGCGTCGTCATCTCCCTGGGCTGTAAACTGACAAACCTTTAATTCTCTGGATCGATTAGAAGAGCTGAGAGGTGGTGTGTTGCTCCGTACCGCCATCCAAGCTCTCTGGAGGTGTTCATCTACTTCCTGTTTGGTCTGGAACCGTTCCCTTGATGCTGGAGACATCAGTTCCTCACTGGATTGTGGACCTAGGCTTGGTCCCTCTGGAAGCGATGTAGGGGATGGGGTTGTTTCCGTTGACTGTGAACCGCTCTCTGCTGGTGCACTATGTTGGGTTTCAGGCTTCGGCTGAGCCTCTTGTGTTGGGTTATCGGCTGCTGCCGGTTCAGGTTCGGTGGGGCCCTCTGGTGTTGGGGTTGCAAGTACTGGATTCAGTGCTGGCAATGGATCTGGTGCTGGTTATTCTGCTGGTTCTGGCTCTGTCTGGGTCTCTGGGACTGGATCCACTACTGCTGTGGCAGAGATTGGCATGGGGTCCAGGTCCATCACCTCTGACCAGGTCCTGGTAGAAGTTTCCGGAACAGAGCTAGGCGTGACGGCTTGCTTAGCCTGGTTGCGGGTGACCATTCCCACCCTCTTGACTAGCTTCACATGATTGGCCAAGTTTTCCCCCCAACAGCATGGGGATGGGATAATCATCATATACTGCAAAAGTCCACGTTCCTGACCAGCCCTTGTACTGGACAGGCAACTTGGCTGTAGGCAAATTGAAAGAGTTGGACTTGAAGGGTTGAATTTTCACTTGGATCTCTGGGTCAATTTAAATTGGGGTCCACTAAGGAAGTATGGATAGCCAACACTTGCGCTCCAGTGTTCCTCCATGTGGTGACCTTATTCCCGCCCACACTCACAGTTTCCCTCCACTCTGAGGGTATCTGGGCCTGAGGACGTCTGGTGTGATTCCGGTGCAATGAACTGTAATCTGTTGGGGTTCTTGGGGCAGTTGGCCTTCACATGCCCTGGCTCATTACATGTAAAACGTCGTCCAGCTGACAGGTCACTGGGGCGAGGTGGGTTGCTGGAGAACAGTGTGTCCGGACGATAAGGTATCTGGAGTATTCCTTGGTGTGTAGTTGGGGTCTGGGGCTGCCCCCGGTAGTAGGGTGTGGTCTGAGGGTGTTCCTTCTGGAATCCACTCCAACTGCGGATTGTTCCTCTCTCCTCCCTCCACCCGTTTTGTTCCTCCTTGCCCCGCCTCTCTGGCAGTCTGAGACTGCTCATATCAATCAGCATAAGAAGCAAGACTTTCTGCTGAGTTCATTTCCTTATCCCATAAACACTGTTTTATTTCCTCCTTGCACATATTCAGGAATAGCTATCAAATCACACATTCCATCAAAGCTAGTGACACCCCTTCCTTGGACCCATTTATCTAACAGATCCTTCATCTGGTTTAGATAAGCCACATTATTTAGTCCAGGCCCTCTCTTAGGGGTTCGAAATTTTACTCTGTACATTTCAGATGTAATTTGAAATTTCTTTAAAACCAAATCCTTGAACTTATTATAGTCAGAAGCCTCATCAATAGGCATTTTATTGAATATGTCCAGAGCTCTTCCAGTTAATTTTGCGACCAATGTGGTCATCTTGTGAGCTTCAGGAATTTTATGGAGAGTGCAGTCTTTCAAAGGTGAGGAAAATATTCAGCAATATCACTGGATTCATCATTCTGTGGACATAGTCGCTCCCATTTGTGGATTGTTGGGGAAGGATGGTTAGGGTTATCCAGTAGATTCTGCTCAGCCCTTACCTTCTCCATCTCCAGTGCATGCTTCCTCTCTTTTTCCTTTGCCTCTATAGCTCTCCTGTGAGCAGGCTCTTGGGGTTTTTTTCTGCCTCTTTCGCTGCCTCCAGTTCTCTCCAGTGGGCAGCCTCTCTAGCTGTTTCTGCCTTGGGCTCTGTCATGTTTGCCTCTCTGTTTTTAACTAACTTTACACCCGAGTGTTAGAAAGAAAACAACAAAACAGCACAAACAAAAAAACTTGGCTTGTCAAAAAAAACAGGTTGTGCTGTAACTGGATACCTATGTTCTCTGATAGGTTGTTTTGGTTTTTTTTAAGGATTTTTCTGTAGGCTGACAATCACTAACACCTTTGTCTCCAGGCAAATAGACAGAACCCCGCCCTTCCCCCCCACCAGTTGTTCTTAGGTTAAAAAAAAAACACATCTTCAGGTCTGTGAAGACTTGTGAATTTCCCTGCAGGAGGTTAACTACCCTGCCTTTAGGTAGAGAAAACTCCAGCTCACAAAAGACAATTCCCTTTTGTCTATGCTCGGGCCCCCAAGCAGAGAAAAAAAAAAACCTCTAACTGCTTTCAGCTTAAAATCTGCTTTCCAGCAGCCCAAAGGGGAAAAAATGTCCTTTTTTAAAATCTGCTTCTGGTTCAAAAAGTCTCAAATTGATCTCAAAATGATTTCAAGTTAATCCCACTGCTCTGCCACCATGTCAAGGTTCCTTCCCCACTCTGAACTCTAGGGTACAGATGTGGGGACCTGCATGAAAACCCCCTAAGCTTATTTTTACCAGCTTAGGTTAAAACTTCCCCAAGGTACAAACTATTTTACCTTTTGGCCTTGGACCTTATTGCTGCCACCACCAAGCATCTAACAAAAATAACAGGGAAAGAGCCCACTTGGAAATACTTTTCCCCCCAAAATTCCCCCAAGTCCTACACCCCCTTTCCTGGGGAAGGCTTGATAAAAATCTTCACCAATTTGCATAGGTGAACACAGACCCAAACCCTTGGATCTTAAGAACAAGGAAAAAACAATCAGGTTCTTAAAAGAAGGATTATAATTAAAGGAAAGTAAAAGAATCACCTCTGTAAAATCAAGATGGTAAATACCTTACTAGGTAATCAGATTCAAAACATAGAGAATCCCTCTAGGCAAAACCTTAAGTTAGAAAAAGACACAAAACCAGGAATATACATTCCATTCAGCACAGCTTATTTTATCAGCCATTTAAACAAAACAGACTCTAACACAATCTAACTAGATTGCTTATTAACCCTTTACCGGAGTTCTGACCTGCATTCCTGCTCTGGTCCTGCCAAAAGACAACACAGAGAGACCCTTTGTTTCTGCCCCCTCCAGCTTTGAAAGTATCTTGTCTCCTCATTGGTCATTTTGGTCAGGTGCCAGCAAGGTTGTCTTAGCTTCTTAACCCTTTACAGGTGAAAGTATTTTTTCTCTGGCCAGGAGGGATTTAAAAGTGTTTACCCTTCCCTTGATATTTATGACACAAACATACAAATATCACTTTTCAAAGCAGACCTACTCAGCCCTGCCAAGCCTGGGGACAAATTAAGCCCTGGATGGGGGGCAGGGGAGGCATCTGGGGGGCTAGAGCCTGAAGCCCCAGAGCCTGGGTCCTGTTACCATGCAGCTGGAGGCCGGGACTGGAGCCCGAAGCCCCGTGGCCAGAGTCTGCCACCCCTCTACTCCAGAGATGAACCCCAAAGCCTAAGCCCCACCACCTCTGAGAAGATAGGGAACTCACTAGGTGCCTGCTCCTCCAGCATTGTGCCCCAGGTGTCTCCAAACAGGGACAGGGCCCAACCCCCTGCTGGTGGTCCCAGCAACCAACACCAAGGCAGGGCATTCGGGAGCAACAGGGAGAGGGAGGGGCTGCTACTTTGTTCCCCCTCCCCCAGCCCAGGAGGCTGTGGCCACAAAAAAAGTCTCTGGTGGCTGCATGCGGCCACGGTGGCCGCATTTGCGAAATGCTGGCTTAGGATCTAGCAGGTTGACCGCCATCCAACCACTGTGGAGCTATTGTACCCTATGTCATTAAGGTCTGCCTCCGGAAGTTGAATCATGTCATGACCCCACCAATACCAATCAGTCTCATCAGCCATGAGCAGTCTTGCATGTGCCACCACAGTATAATGCTGGCTGACTGGCTTTGAATCTCCGCTCTTGTTTGCTCATTGTGTGCTGGTTTGGACCAGAAAAGATGCACTTACAAACATCCTTCAAAAGGTTTGTGCTCTACCAAAGGCAGTTCTTTATACATCACTGTACAAAATATGCCTTGTAAGACTTCATCTGAAAACTAATAACACACTGGTCAATAATATCATTGTGAAATGTATGTGACAATGCTGTGTATGCCAATATGGATACTCAATGATATGCTTTAAAGCCTATAACCAAAAGGTGTTTAAACCAGGCATATCAAAGAGGAATGGCAAACGGGTTTTCTCAAGACTGAAGAAAGAGGCCAACACCTCAAACCAGATGGGGCCAAATTCAATGGGATATTCATTGGTATTGGAGGCTGCAGGAAGAGAACAACACAGGAGAGCTGGCTGTATTTTAAAGAATCCTTATTGAGGTTACAGGGAAAAACCATCCCGATGTGTAGAAAGAATAGTAAATATGGCAGGCGACCAGCTTGGCTTAACAGTGAAATCTTTGCTGATCTTAAACACAAAAAAGAAGCTTACAAGAAGTGGAAGATTGGACAAATGACCCGGGAAGAGTATAAAAATATTGCTCGGGCATGCAGGAGTGAAATCAGGAAGGCCAAATCACACCTGGAGTTGCAGCTACCAAGAGATGTTAAGAGTAACAAGAAGAGTTTCTTCAGGTATGTTAGCAACAAGAAGAAAGTCAAGGAAAGCGTGGGCCCCTTACTGAATGAGGGAGGCAACCTAGTGACAGAGGACGTGGAAAAAGCTAATGTACTCAATGCTTTTTTTGCCTCTGTCTTCATGAACAAGGTCAGCTCCCAGACTACTGCACTGGGCAGCACAGCATGGGGAGGAGGTGACCAGCCCTCTGTGGAGAAAGAAGTGGTTCGGGACTATTTAGAAAAGCTGGACGAGCACAAGTCCGTGGGGCTGGATGCGCTGCATCCGAGAGTGTTAAAGGAGTAGGCAGATGTGATCGGGGGAAATCCCGGATGACTGGAAAAAGGCTAATGTAGTGCCCATTTTTTAAAAAGGGAAGAAGGAGGATCCTAGGAACTACAGGCCAGTCAGCCTCACCTCAGTCCCTGGAAAAATCATGGAGCAGGTCCTCAAGGAATCAATTCTGAAGCACTTAGAGGAGAGGAAAGTGATCAGGAGCAGTTAGCATGGATTCACCAAGGGCAAGTCATGCCTGACTAATCTAATTGCCTTCTATGACGAGATAACTGGCTCTGTGGATGAGGGGAAAGCAGTGGACATGTTGTTCCTTGACTTTAGCAAAGCTTTTGACACTGTCTCCCACAGTATTCTTGCCAGCAAGTTAAAGAAGTATGGGCTGGATGAATGGACTATAAGGTGGATAGAAAGTTGGCTAGATTGTCGGGCTCAACGGGTAGTGATCAATGGCTCCACGTCTAGTTGGCAGCCGGTATCAAGTGGAGCGCCCCAAGCGTCGGTCCTGGGGCTGGTTTTGTTCAATATCTTCATAAATGATCTGGAGCATGTTGTGAATTGCACCCCCAGCAAGTTTGCAGATGACACTAAACTGGGAGGAGAGGTAGATACGCTGGAGGGTAGGGATAGGATACAGAGGGACCTAGACAAATTACAGGATTTGGCCAAAAGAAATCTGAGGTTCAACAAAGACAAGTGCAGAGTCCTGCACTTAGGATGGAAGAATCCCATGCACCGCTACAGACTAGGGACCGAATGGCTAGGCAGCAGGTCTGCGGAAAAGGACCTAGGGGTGACAGTGGACGAGAAGCTGGATATGAGTCAACAGTGTGCCCTTGTTGCCAAAAAGCCAATGGCATTTTGGGATGTATAAGTAGGGGCATTGCCAGCAGATCGAGGGATGTGATCGTTCCCTTCTATTCGACATTGGTGAGGCCTCATCTGGAGTACTGTGTCCAGTTTTGGGCCCCACGCTACAAGAAGGATGTGGAAAAATTGGAAAGCATCTAGCGAAGGGCAACAAAAATGATTAGGGGACTGGAACACATGACTTATGAGGAGAGGCTGAGGGAACTGGGATTGTTTAGTCTGCAGAAGAGAAGAATTAGGGGGGATTTGATAGCTGCTTTCAATTACCTGAAAGGGGGTTCCAAAGAGGATGGATCTAGACTGTTCTCAGTGGTAGCAGATGACAGAACAAGGAGTAATGGTCTCAAGTTGCAGTGGGGGAGGTTTAGGTTGGATATTAGGAAAAACTTTTTCATTAGGAGGTTGGTGAAACACTGGAATGTGTTACCTAGGGAGGTGGTGGAATCTCCTTCCTCAGAAGTTTTTAAGGTCAGGCTTGACAAAGCCTTGGGTGGGATGATTTAGTTGGGGATTGGCCCTGCTTTGAGCAGGGGGTTGGACTAGATGACCTCCTGAGGTCCCTTCTAACCCTGATATTCTATGATTCTATCATTTAAATTATAAAATTGAGGCAGGAAGCATCACATTGAAGTACACATTGGAGTATTTAATCAAGAGGGAGTCAGTCCCCTCCAACCCCTTCCTCTCCCCAAAAGGACACAGGAGACTGAAGCCAGAGGTTCAATTTCTACCTTGAAACAATGGTAGACTTGAGATAGAAGGACACACACACAGACTTTGTATGATCCTTCACTTGAGGAGACAAGGAAAACCAGTTTGCCTTGAACTTTGTGGGGATTCTGGCTAAAAGTTAGCCAGCTAATGCTGGGAAAGGAAGATTGGTGAGGAAGCTACCATTGAACAAAGACAGTAGCTTGTTAAGTTAGGTCTTAGCCATTAGAAAGCATATTTATATTTTTGTGTGTTTGTAACCATTTCTATCTTTCTTCCTTCTACTTGGTATCACTTATCCTATGTCCTTTTGTTAATAAACTGGCTTTATTGTTACTGTAAAGCACTCAGGGATCGGTTTGAAGGGAAGGGTGTGTTTACTCCAGTTAAGTAAATAGGCTGTAATGTGCTGAGTTTTTAAAAGAGCAACAAACTTAGTCTCTCCTGTGATAAGTGCTGTGTATTGCAGAGAAACATCTCTGAGGAGCTCGGAGGATGCGGATCACTAATAGAATCTCACAGTTTTCTGGTGAGGAAGGCAAACTGGCATGGCCGGGAACTGACACACAGTTGAATCTCCATCAACCCTCACCCTTGCTAAGGCAAAGGTAACTCAGTGACTCTCAATTCTGAGTATCCCCAGCAGCATGTGACATAATTAACATTGGTTTTTAAGTTAATTTAGCTCTGTGATTGTGCAGCCTTACGTCACTTTACAAGTGACTTACATCAATTTAGCTTCCTCTCATAGCTAACTGAATTGATATAAGCCAGTTGTAAACCAATTTAAGTGTGTCCATGCAGGGTGGCACCAACATTTAACTAAATCCAGTTTTAGTTAGACCAGCCCTAAGAGAGCGAAATGCACGACAGCCCCTCTCCCCTTCACTATGCCTCTGTTTTTCATAACCATGCCCAACTTCCCATGAGGGCACAAAGCATCAGTGCATGCCATGTGTAGCAGGGAGTACTCATCCCTGCTCTCAAAAGGAGCATAACACTCTCATTCAGCTGACTTTTTACGGTTTTGCATAGCATTTTATACAACTTAAACTCTTTTCCTCTCCAGTGCACTATGCAGTGGACCTGAAAATCAGGCCTATGACTAATATCAATGGCTAATAAGGCTGAATAGGAATTCTAATTATGAGCTGACACACCGTGAATGGGTTAATTTCACTGCACTCCCTGAAGCATTTCAATAGAAGGTGAATGAGACGCAAGAGAAGGGAGAAAACACTACAGTTATTGAGTGCCTCCAGACTGAGAAATCTTGAAATGATTTCTTTTTTGCTTTGCATTCTGCTACCGTCCACTAAAGGGACAGTGATGGAAGCAAAGTAAATAGTTCAAAAGTGCTTCTATATTTCCTTTTAATTTCATTTCACAGAAGAAAGGGAAAGCATTTCATTTTGCACTGTGCCAAACACTTTTGTGGGCTCTTATCTGAAGTCAAATCACATCCCTCTCTATCCACTCCACTGAAATTATCCAGAAAATTCATTATTTTCTATGTTTGCAACTATTTTTTACCTTTTTGTTTCCAATGGATGCAATAAGCAGCACGCCAAGAAATACGGTAAGGCAGCAATATTCTTGAGCTACAAAACCCATCTAGTAAACAAGAGAATAAATTAAAGATTTAAATATGCTGGAGTTGGGATCTTAATAGGTTAGTCAAAGTCAACAGAAGCTTTCATTGAATAGAGCCAGAACTAGCCATAGAAATAACTATAGCCCAGCTCCTGCAAACATTTAACAGTGTGCATAAGTTTATTCATGTAAGTAGTCCCCATGTGTGTGGTTGAAATCCTGAACACATTGAAGTCAATGGCAAAACTTCCATTGACTTCAGTGGGTCCAAGGCCTCAGAGGCTAGTAACTTGAGTTAAATTATCCACATATTAAATGTTTGCAGGATCTGGGCCTATTCATGTGAAAGCTGTACAGGAGAAGTCAAAAGGGTCTGTCTGTTATGACTGATTCACACAGAGCTGGTCAAATTGTTCATTGTTCCTCAAAATCTGAGGAATTTAGTTCTTCTGGTTATAAATTATCCCTAGGCAGATTGTTGTTTTTACAGATTTGTTCTTTATTTGTAATTGTTCAAGAACTAGTAGGTGCGAACAAATGTTACTTTGTAATTTGTTCACAAACCGATCATGCTCACCATTTGCTATGTATCATTTGTGCTTCACAACATATAATTGGTCACCTGAGCCATATGATATTGTTTCTGTTCCCTCATTGGATGCCCTACATTTAATAAACAGGAGACATCCTTTTTATGATGAACATTCTGAATTGGTCAGTAAATCTAAGTGCAAATAATAAAAAGAGCTTTCACAAAATGGCCATGGAAGTGCTTCCAATGCAAATACTGTGGCAAAATATTTGCACTAGTATTCTTTTGTTTTTTTGTGAATATTCTTATAAATAAGTGAATGAAAGGAGTCAGAAAAAACAGCTAAGTGAATCAGTAGGTTTTAGCTGCAAAACGTTAGTTTTTGCCCATCTCTACATGGAAGAGCCCCATACACCTTTCTGCCATTATCCTAGTGACCTAGTTACAGTTTTCAAAAGCACCTAAATCCCATTGACTTTCAATGGGATTTAGATTTCTAAGTCTCTGAGGGGCTTTTGAAAATTTTACGGTAAAAAAGCATTTTGACACTTGCTACGTCACATTACAGACAAAAATGTCAAAGATTCCTTTGTCTATTTTTTACTTCTGACCTATCACTACCTTCCCTAACCTTTCCCCTTACTTTGTCTTTCAGAGACTTTGTATTTTAAAAATTAGGCTGAGGCATTTTCAAATGAAGGATTAACACACTCACACAAATGCAGGTTATTCTTGTGGGCACTTTGGAGATTTTTAAGAGCAACTAAACTACATATATAATGATGGAGATTCCACAACGTCCCTAGGCAATTTATTCCAGTGCTTAACCACCCTGACAGTCAGAAAGTTTTTCCTAATGTCCAACCTAAACAGCTCTTGCTGCAATTGAAACCCATTGCTTCTTGTCCTATCCTTAGAGGTTAAGGAGAACCATCTACCTCCCTCGTCCTTATAACAACCTTTTATGTTCTTGAAAACCGTTGGCCCCCCTCAGTCTTCTCTTCTCTAGCCTAAACAAACCCAGTTTTTTCAATCTTCCCTCATAGGTCATGTTTTCTAGATCTTTAATCGTTTTTGTTGCTCTTCTCTGGACTTTCTCCAATTTGCCTACATCTTTCCTGAAATGTGATGCCCAGAACTGGATACAATACTCCAGCTGAAGCCTAATCAGCACGGAGTAGAGTGGAAGAATTACTACTTGTGTCTTACTTACAACATTCCTGCTAATACATACCAGAATGATGTTTGGTTTTTTTGCAACAGTGTTACACTGTTGACTCGTATTTAGCTTACAATCCACTATGACCCCCAGCACTCCTTCTGAAGCACTCCTTCCTAAGCTGCCATTTCTCATTTTGTATGTGTGCAACTGATTATACCTGCCCAAGTGGAGTACTTTGCATTTGTCCTTATTCAATTTCATCCTATTTGCTTCAGACCATTTCTCCAGTTTCTCCAGTTCATTTTGAATTTTAATCCTGTCCTCCAAAGCACTTGCAACCCTACCAAATTCATGGCCAGGAAAAATGTGTCACAGACTGTGAAAGCTGGTCTTTTGTGTGCTTTTACCCTGTACTATACAGATTTCACAGGGGAGACCAGTGTTTCTCAAATTCGGGGTCCTGACCCAAAAGGGAGTTTCAGGGGGGCTTATTGTGGGGAGTCACAGTATTGCAACCCTCACTTCTGCGCTGCCTTCAGAGCTGGGTGGCGGAAAGCAGCAGCTGTTGGCCAGGTGCCCAGCTCTGAAGGCAGCACCTGCCAGCCGTAGTGCAGAAGTAAGGGTGGCAATACCATACCATGCCCCCCTTACTTCTGTGCTGCTGCTAATGGTGGCTCTGCCTTCAGAGCTGGGCTCCCAGCCAGCAGCTGCCACTCTCCAGCTGCCCAGCTCTGAAGGCAGCGCCGCCACCAGCAGCAGCGCAGAAGAAAGGGTAGCAGTACCCCAACCCCTCCCCCCGCGTGTGTGCATACACACACACAAACACACACACACACACACAAACCTTGTGACTACCCCACAACTCCTTTTTGGGTCAGGACCCCTACAATTACAACACTGTGAAATTTCAGATTTAAATTGCTGAAAGCATGAAATTTACAATTTTTAAAATCCTATGACTCTGAAATTGACCAAAATGGATTAGGAATTTGGTAGGGTTCTAATGATTTGGAAGTCTGCTCTGGATTGGACAGCAACAGCAAAGCAGAAGTTGGATAGAATAATACTTAAACACACACCATATATTGACATTGGCATGGGTTAAACAGTAACCACATTTGGCAGAGATAAGATCTATAAACCGCACCAACTGCCAGATCCACAACTATCCTTTCAGGGAAATCATATAGCAGCAACATGCGTCAATTCCATGGCCCACGTCACTAGGAGAGATTTAGTGACATTTGCAAGTTAACAAGGCATATCTTCAACAGAGCAGAATGGCATTTTTTATATTCTGAATTACCGGGTTATTTTACAATATTAGAGCAGTGATTTACTAATCCTCTTTTTTCAAGTGATCCTGGCTGGAAAAGTTATCAAGGTTAGGGGAATTAGGATAAAGCCATAATGACAATATAAAATAGATTTTGATCAATATTAAAAACATTCTATACTCTTAGCCCTAACGTATAATGGAGTTTCATCAGTACCGCTGCACACCATAAAAGGAAATGGCAGCTGTGTAGCAGCATATGCAAATTGGCTAAGCAGTGGAAAAGATGCATGTTCTGAGCTGCTATTAGGTTATCTATTTGGATCTTTTTTTAATTGGCTTTCCAAATGTCTCCATGGAAGGTACACAAGGAGGCAGCCATCAGCAGTGAGAGCAGAGAAATGAGCTTCTTGGACCCTCCTTTTTTACTTGCCTGGGCTTAAACTGAACAGTTTACACCACCATATGGCAAAGGTGGAGGTCAGACAGATAAAACGTTTCATTGAGCTGAAGAATGGTTAACAACATGGGAATGTAAATTCTAACACATCATAAAACTGTTGCAAAGCAGACTGAAAGGGCACTTTAGTTATGGCAGGAAATCTGTTTCCCAGCTCCACCCCATCCCTTCCAGTTCATTACAGGTATTGTCGAAAGCAAAGGGAGGTTTGAGTCATCCCTTGGCAATCTGTGCCCTGCTCCTCCGGCAGATTTCTAATGACTTTTCAATGATGATTTAAGAGGGTCTGTGTCTTGAAGTTGTAAAGGATTTCAGCTCTGCCCCCTCCTCACATACAAACCCAGGGAGATGCACACACACAATCTCCCAACAGCAGCATTAGCATTGACCACTTTTGTCCCATTTTCGCTTCAGCGCTCTCTCTGCTGCACAATTCTGTTGAAGGTCACTGGATCAACCTAGCGGAAAGAGAAACCCCTGAAACCTCAGTGGTTTACATCGGAATAGGATTCATGGCAATTTGTAGCCATGTTGGTGGCAGGACCACCCCACCACCTAAATGAAACTCACAATAACCCTGCAAGGAACCGGAACTGAAAATGTTGTGCCCTCCCCCCCCCCACCCCCCGCCCCTTTGCCTATCAGTCATCACACACTAAGATTTGCGCTAACCTGGCCTGAAATCTCCTTCACGCCCCTTCAACTCCCTAGGGAGCACAGCAGTGTGGATGGTGAGGGAACCCCAGGCTGTGGGAGGGGAAATGGGAGCCTGAAGAGATGCCTGCAGCTGAGCCCTGGGGCAGGAGCAGAGCAGAGCCAGAGACAGCCTGAGAGATGAACTGCAGAACTGAGGGAGAAAAAACTTTTCTGGTTCATATCAATCATTCCCTAGGTGCTAGATTCTAGTTCCCTCCCAGCTCATGCAATGCATTGTCTGCTGTGCCCTTCAAAATACCCAGCGTCTCTCTGATCCTTCTGGGGGCTCACGCTGTTGCTTTAGTCATCCCATCACTGTTAGTGTTAGGGACGAATCTGGAAGATTTTGTTCAGTACCTTGACTTTACTTCCAGTTTTGCCTGAGTGAGACCTGCAGGATCTGGCCCAGAGAGGTCAAGGTGAGTTTCACAAATGAGACACGGAAACATAAAATGATCACTATCAAAATAACAACAACTGCATTGTCCGCGGCAAATGGATTGCTTTTCTGGCCCTTCACCTAGCATCCATTTTATCCCCCTTTCAGCACTATAAATACTTCAGAGCCAATGTTCAGATCTCCCCCTGCACCTGCAGCAAAAAGAGTCTTGCTAACCATGTGCTCAGAGAAACGTGCATTTGCTTCCTGTGTTCTTTAGCAGGGAAATGGAGGATTTAGTCTATTTCCATCACCCCCTCAGGATGCTGCTCACTGCTGCCAAAGCTTGCACTGAACAACAGAGTTTCACCTCAGTCTCTGGAAGGAGAGGCTGGTTTCACATGGCCCCATTTCTTGAGGCATTGCAGTTACACCAGCTAATCGTGCCATCAGCCGTGAACCATCTAGAAATAACTGATCATCACTGCCCCGGCATTAATAGCCCTTTCATAATGCACCATTGCTTGCACAAAGGGTTCTTCCCTCAACAGGCCCCACAGAGCCTTAGGTTCAGGAATGAACTAAGTTCCCCCAAAGACACAGCCAGCTGGGGGTCACTGTCACTATCCTAGGGGATCAGCCTAATGTTTAATACTTTGTCAGCTACCCGAGAACAGGCCTGTCTCCTCTCTGATGCAGGAAGCCAGCCTACAACAAAGGAGTTTTGTGGTTGGGGTTGATTTCTTTTCCTGGAAGCGTGTAAAAAAAAAAAGAGGGGGAGGAATTAATCCAAAGTCTTTTCCAGATGGAATTACACTGTTAAACCTTATATCCCAGAGCCTCAGAAAAGTATCTGGAAAGGCTAAGAGTGTACCCTTGAGATGGTAGCCAGTGGCTGGCCCTCTCTAAAACCCCAGAGACACCCTGGGAAGCTCTGGCAGGAATCATTTTACATTGGTCGCAATAATCCCAGGTCTCCAGGGTCGGTAGAGCCAGGCTACCCAATCAAGGGTGGCTGGACAGAGAAAGGGCCAGGGGTGGGCTGCCTCGCGGTACAGTGTATAGGGTGGCCAAGCTTGTGCAGTGGCCCTTTTCCATGGCACTCGTGCTAGCTGAACACGAGAGGGGAACTGCCCAACTCCAGTGGGCAACCCCAGGACCAGGTACCTGCTGATCATGAGTGGTGGTTTGTCTCCTCTGACCAGGCTCTTCTCCTGCTGCCATGCCCCCGCCCCCAAGGGGGATATAATGGGGAGGGGGTGCTTTGCTTTCAACTTAAAGCTGCGTAGATGATCTTTCTCCATGGGGATAGGGCATTTCTCCACAGGGCTCTTCAGAAAGGGCTGCCTTTATCTCACCCGCTGCTGCTGGGTGCCTGGCTCCTTGCCTCACAGTCCCAGTGAAGGGAAGGGCCTCACTGGCCCCTGTTTCTTTCCCCCCACACCCAGGAAAAGGAGACAGGCGTGGGGGGAAAGGATCGCCCTTCCACTCCTCAGGATCCCGGCTCACCGCTTCCTTCTTCCTCATACCCCACCCCTGCCCAAGCAGGGAGAGCAGGCCAAGGATGGGCAGGTGGATCCTGTTTGACTCCCTCTCCTTATGGGCCACCCCCATCCTCAGGCTTCATCCCACCACTGTCTCCAGGCAGGAAATCCAAGGGCTGGGGTCTCAGGTTGCTGCTCCCTCCTAGCCCCAATATTGCCCCAGTGAGGAGGTTAGACCCAGGGATGAGAACTGCCATGCTGTAACTGGGAGTCCCTACCTTCCACCCCGACTCCCACTCCCATAGGTGATCAAAGGTGGGAAGGCCCTGCTATCACATAGGTGCTAATGAGGAAATTAATAAGCACTCACATCTGGAACATCTTGAACTCCTCAACGCAGTTGTCTTTAAAAACGTACACACAATCACTTGAAAACCAGGGGCCATTTCTCTCCTCCTTGATGTTATTGCTTCTTCTGGTGCATTTTTTTCCATTCCTACATTTTGCTATCATTACAATAAATACAAAGGTTTAATGCACAATAGCGACTACCAAACCGTAAGTGCATACATAAATACATAAGTATCAAGTGACATGTTTATGTCACCTATTTTTGCCATCTCTTGGCTGCTTCTTGTGTTTATCATTCATTCCACGATGCTGTATCCAAAAATATGGAAACCTTTCTAGTCAGTAAAGCAAGACAAACATGCATAAATAATAAGCAAGCAAGCACCCCGCTAAACAGCAGCTGATTTCCTGTCTCTAGAGATAAATTGCAAGAGTGAGGTACTCGGGTACCTTCCACAATCTCTCTGCCTGTTTTAATGAGGCAATAGGAGACCATACACATTTCTGCAATGTTTGAACACTGGTGCCTGCAGGTTGTTCCCTTCCCTTCCCCACCCCCCGCCCCTCCTTCTATGCACTTTATCACCTAGTGCAGCTAGGCCTCCGAGAATCTGTGAGTTGTGTCCTCTCACTTCTTTTCAGCATCGCTTTGAGGCTCGGGTGATTAATGTCCTTTTTTTAATCTAGGAAGATGTTAAAAGCGTGGGGGGGGCATCGAGTTCAATTATGAAATATGAAGTGCTGCAAGGTCAAGTCTTTGTGGAGCCCCACAAAGGAAGAAACATTCCCAGGAGGCTCTGATTCCCGGTCAGATGAGTGATCATCATGTCCTCGGAAAGAATTAGATTTTATTACCTGCTTTTTGGCAGTGTTTATAGTTTAACGTGGCTGGAATTAGAGAGCACTTTCTGAGTCTGATTTCCTCTCCCCCGTCCCTTTTCTTCAAAAGCTGCTCCAAATTCTCACTGAGTTGGAGGTGCCTGCTGGAGAATGCAGGTGCTAAGATATCTCTGGAGAGGCTGTCTTGCCAACATACTATTCACAGCCTCTATTTGCATAATCTCTTGTTCCTTCTTAAATCTTCTCTCTCTCTCTTTTCCTGCTCCCCCAAGATACCTCCTAACAGTCTGGCCTGGTTTTTCTCCGTGTGCCTTGGTAATGCTGATTGTTTTTATCCAGGGGTTGCAAAGCGGAGATCAGTCACACCTTCCTCCCCTACGGAGAGGCCACAAATGCTGCGAAATGTGTTTACTTTTCACATCTGCCAAGACTTTTAACGTCACAGCACGAGGAGAGCCCCAAAGACAAATCCTGAAATGTGCAAATTAATAATGGTTGGCAACCAGGATCCTGCAGCAAACCAGTCCTCTACCTTTTGGTGCTGTTTGCCCTTCCTTAAAGTTCTCTCTTGTCCTACATTAAAAAGTGACTTCTTCTGGGCAAAGAAAAAACTAACTGGTGTCATTAGGATCCATTGCAGTAAGTCTTAAAAGTCCCAGTTTACTCTGCTTGGAACATTAGTACAAACCAGAGGAGGAATCAGAGCCTTAAGCTTTGGATTTTCAGGCAGAATATACATAATACAAGTGTGTTTACTGTATTTGGAAAGGGAAGTTAAAATGTTATTTGAATTTGCTTTGTTTTTGGAACATTCAAAACTGGATCAAGGCATTGGATCAGGCCCTAATAGCATAGGCCTGAGCCAGGAATAGATCTAGCAAGCGATGTGTAAGCTTACCCAAATCACTGTGCCAATACACCTCAATCTGACCTATAATTCCCAGACATTCAGATCCTGGGCTTCTCCTATAAAACTGTGAAAAAGGACCTAGGCACATTGCAGACAGCTCAATGTACAGTCAAAAAAGCAAATAAACTGTTGGCATGCAGAAAGAATGATGTTGAAAATATTATTATGCCATTACATAAATGAACAGTGCAGTCTCTGCTGAAATATTGCATGCAGTGCCAGTCACTCTGTCTCAAAGAGTATAGATGAAAAATAGAAGAGGTTCTGCGACCTGGCACAAGAATGATTTGGGACATGGAAAAACTCTTTAATGAAGAGATATGAAACGATGGGCATGGTTTAGTTGAGAGGGGAGGTGAATAAGAAGTGACTTTATAAAGGTATACAAAATAACTGATTTAGAATAATCTAAACTGGGCATTAATCCTTCCTCGTAGCATAAAAACAAGGGATCAGCCAATGAATATGAAAGGCAACAAATTTAAACCTGGTAAAAGGAAATACTTTTTTACACAGTGTATAACTAACGCTTGGGACTCACTGCTACAAGGCATCACTGAGGGTAACAGCTTAGTAGGATTTTTAAAAGGGTTTGACAATTATACTAAAAAGGATTTTTTTAAAAGCCTTTATGTTTCAGGGCTTAGGCCAGATGGGGGTTAGGAAGAAACGTCTCCTGTGGGCAGGTTTCATAAGCGGGTAGCATGGGGTTTCCTGAACCTTGTGCTGGAGAACCTGGTACCAGCCACTGCCAAATGCAGAATGCTAGACAAGATGGGCCACTGGTCTGGCAGTTCCTCTGGTTCTGCTAGTCTTGGCAAATTATGTGGTGGTTTCATGATGAACATGCAGGGAACACAGTTTGAGGAAAGACAACCCATGTTCATTTTTGTTTGTGTCTTATTCAGGATTTGAATGCACAGTGGATTTTCCAGAGCCTGCAGATTTAGTGAACCAGCTAGCTTTCGAACTCTGAGCTTCTGTTAGTGGTTCATTAAGCCTTCTCTGTAACTGGCCAGACATCAGTTATGTGGCTCTCTCAAAATGCACCACAGATCTGAACATTCCCTCAACTTTGCACAATTCAGTGGAGGAAAACAGCATATGGAGCAAAGATATGTAAAGTGAATTGAACAAGTGGGCTAGTATGCTGCACACTAGAATATGCACATCCCTGTACTATAGCAGGGCTCTCTGTGTGGTGCACAGACAGGGCCCCTAGGGAAGGGAACAAAGCCAGGGGTCAAGCCACCGTAACATACATTCCTTCTGACTGCATGAGCAGGGTAAGGAGAATGTAACTTAAAACTCGCTGAGGAAGCTTTAACTTTTAGGCAGTCAGGCAGTGTGTATGAATTGGGAACTGTGGTTTTGCACCCTGGCCTTGGTGGAAATCTTTTTGTCCAAACTAGGGGAAAGGTGGCAGGAAGGTGATTGTAACCTATTAGCATAGCACGCAACAGTGCTGCTGAAAGAAAGTACAAAATGGACGAAAGAAACAAACAGTGTAAACTGAGTCCAGAGTAAAGACATTGATAAATACGTTTTTTCAAGGCTTCTAGTGAGGTTGTTATAGCAACCAGCTGGAATCTTCTAAAATGGAAGGAAGTGTCAACATACAGACTATTGGACATTCGTTGTGATGGGGCAATTTTGATGGGAGAATGTTGCCAGCCCCTTTTCGGCATTTCTGGTGAGCACTTGTAATCTAACTAATCTTCAGCAACAAAAGCCAACAATTTAGCAATTAGTTCAGCCTGGCAGGGAGCTCTGGGCAGCAGTGTCCTCACCACATCGACTAGCAACTCTGTCCCTATCACAATCCCTTCCCAGGTGTGCTGGAACTCCAGGATTTACCATCACATGTCAAGTCTTCTTTTTCCTGCTCTCTAAAGATGTTCTGACCAAATTAGAAGAGGGAATCAGACCCCATCACCATCCCCATGGCTGTAACTCCCGACATATGGACCCAAGGCTCCTATTATCCCCACCCAACCAGCCACTCGAGTGTGCCAATTTCTGTCTGCACCTAATTCCTGCTGTTTCCTTCCTACTCTCTTTTTACCCTGTCTAATAAGAGTATGGCAATCTCATTTTGCAATCCCGTGTTGCGACAGCATAAAAGTGGTTCCAAGCCACTAAGCCTCACTAAAAGAAAACATCAGACCGGCCAAGGGAAATAAAAGTGGCCTCACCAAATGCTTCCCAAGCCAGGAGAGTAAAGCTGGGGTCCAACAGAGGACACCTGGATCATCTGCTCTGTCCTATGCCTGTGGTCTTCCAAAAACCAAGCTGGAGCATCTGAGACAGAAGCTGCATTTTCCTTCCTTTTCCTATTCTTTTCTCCCTCATCCTTTGCGTGCATTTGTCGTGCTGTGTCCGAAGAAAAGACCAGATTGGATTTGAACAAAACCTGAGAGCTCCCACCTGCAACTGATTCTTTCTTATTTCCAGCCAGGACAGCTGGTGCCATGAAGGCTTTGTCTACACTGCCGCTTTTGTCGGTCAAACTTTTGTCGGTCGAAGTGTGAAAAAAACACCCCCTTGACCGCACAGCTGCAGTGGTAGAGCTGTGCCCCTATCGGGTCCATAGTGTAGACATTGCCTTAGACTTTCAAGCAAAGGTTTTTTTCCCTTTACAAATAAAAAGAGAAGAAACAAGGCTGTTTGTGAAAACACAGATTTCTTTCACTTTTGAGGTAATGGGGTGAGCCAGGTCAGTGCTTGGATGGAAAACCTCCCCATGAAAATGCAGGTGCTGGCAATACAGTAGGTGGCCCTCATCCTTCTGAGTCAATTTTGAACCAGTGGCCCGACTACAGTGCTAGGGCACACTGTGCTTTTGAAACATCCCAGGGAAAACGAACTACTGGCATCACCCAAGCTCCAGCATTGCTAGAGTGTGTACCATTTTATGCATGGCAGTCTGTAATGATCCACCATTTACACAGAGGAGGAGCCTAGATCACCAGTCACAAAATCTTGAAGTAGCAGTCCAAGGAAATTGCTGATTTAGTTAACAAGCGAGCACCGAGCTACTTGATTCCCTATGGCCTACTGTTCATCTGAATGTATCCTGACGTTTTGAACAACACATCCAGGTATCTGGAACACAATTCAATATTTTGCATTCACATTTGCAATATAACATGCCGATAGTGAACTCAAATGCAGTGCCACGCTGTAGCAAAGGAGAAGGAAAATCCTGAACTATTTCCATGCATCACAATATGCTCATATCAGTTCTGTGTATTGTGGACTTCCACCTATAGCAATGAGGTTGTGTGAAAAAGATTCCACTGCATGAAGTTTCATGGCGATCAAGATTAGTTGGTAAACCCCTACTTCTTCTGGATTTGATTATCCCTATATAAACCATGCACCCACTGGGTGGTTTTGTGCTATCTGTATGTACAACTGGCTCTTTAGGGTTAGTGCCAACCCGGTGTATGCATTTCCCACGCACACTTGCCCCCTCCACGTAACAAACTGTCCTTGAAATGTCCTCATATTCATGTGTGGTAACATATTGATTTTGCGTAACTGAAATGGTTGAGTCTTATGTGACTCACTTGTTGAAATGAAGTGAAAATCTGAGGGATCTGTTGCAAAAGTGCTGTTTTCCAGCTTCTGAGGATTATGGTATGAAGAAAACATCCACTGTCTTGTACTTCCCCCGGAATGTTTTTGCTCTAAAAGCTTAGAGATAGGCAATAGAGAGCTGCAAACTTCACTGTCATTTTAGGTTCAAAGAATGATTGCAAAAACTTGTTAAAAGGAATCATAAACATTATGGGACTGATCCTTCACACTGATTCAGGCAAAATTCCCCTTGAAGTTAATGGAACAACTGGGAATTTTGACTGAGTCAGGCATGAAAAAAATCAGATCCTAATTATTACCCCAGATCTTTTAAAAGCATAGAGTTACTTTTCAATTAAAAGTTTAGTACAGCAACTAGCATGCAATCATCTTTGTTTGGCAGGAAAGATGCAATTCTGCTTTGTGGTCAGGAATGATGGGGTAATATGCATATCGTATGGCTCATATACTCGTTTCACAAGCAAAAATTAATTATGCATCCTATTCCCCTTTGGCATATTAACTCATTGAACCAAACACAACCTGTGTCGTGATGGTAAACAAACTAATAAATGCATTCACATACTTGAGAGGAAGGATGCTCTTGTGGCTAAGGCACTGAACTAGGACTCAGACTCCCTGGGAAAGTCATCTAATCTCTTTCTATACCCCAGTTCTCCTCTGTGAAATGGAGAGAGTAGTACTTCCTAATCCCACTCTTTGCTTGTTAGACTGTAAACTCTTCAGGGCAGGAATTATGTGGTTGTACAGTGCCTATCACAATGGGGCCTCAGTCTGACTTAGAACCCTAATAAAAATAAATAATAGAACAACATATTGCAGTGGTGAGCAACTTGTGGCCCATGGGCTGCATGTGGCCCATCAGGGTAATCCGCTGGTGGGCTACAAGACAGTTTGTTTACATTTGCCCACCCGCCCACAGTTCCCAGTGACTGTGGTTCACCGTTCTTGGCCAATGGGAGCTGCGGGAAGTGGCGCAGGCCACAGGGACATGCTGGCCACCGCTTCGTGCAGCTCCCATTGGCCGGGAACAGCGAACCGCGGCCACAGGGATCTGCGGGCAGCCATGCAAATGTAAACAAACTGTCTGGAAGCCCACCAGCAGATTACCCTGATGGGTCACATGTGGCCCAAGGTTGCCCATCACTGACATATTGAATGCTTAACAGACATACAAAGGACAATAGACATAGACAAGGCATACAGGGCCCAGTTCTGTGACACTTATTCACATGGGTGTCTTGACTTCAATAGGACTACTTGTGTGACTGAGTGCTCACCAAGATAAGTAAGGTTTGCACAACTGAGCCCCAGATTTTTGATGAATGAACTAAGTGAAAGTACTTGAACAGTCATACCTTCTCTCTCTGTTAATCTTCATACACCATAAACATGCTGCTCTTGCTGTGTCTGGGAGTGTTTCTTTGCAATTTGTGACACTTTTTATGCTTAATTATGAGCCCAATTGTGCAACCTTTATGTTGGTGAGTAGTTGCTCCTGCACATACCCCTTACAGAAGAATAGACTCTCTGCTGGAGTGCTCCCTTGTGGCTGCATGTGGCATAACAGGCTGTCTCCTCTCTAACAGTCCGTCCACAGTTGCTCCAGGCCCCAGTGGGCAGCCTCGTCTCATGACTTGGCCCTCCAGCCAGCTCATGGTTAGTCCCAGGCCTTTTGGGGTAACAAAGTCCAACAATTAAAAGTTCAAATGTCCTTCCAAAAGGTCTAGCCCTAACTCTGCACCCCATGGTCATCACACACCTCTCCCAGGGCTCTCCGCCATCCCTGTACCCTACTCAGGGCCTCACTCCCCATTACCAGAGGCTGGTGGGGGAACCCAGGCCTGCCCTCTATAATGGGCTCCAACCCATGGACGAGCAGACAAAATCTACTCCTTAAGGTTTCTTGTCGCTGCCTCCCTGGACTTCTTCCTACCACAGCCTGTCAGCAGGCCTCTTCCACAGCCTTTCTTTCAGGGCCAGGACGCACAGGGCTCTCCCCTCAAATCCCCCCAGTAAATCCTAAATCGAGAGTACAAACCTAAACAAACTTCTGCCCACCTCAGGCTTAATCTTCCATACCCCTTCGTCTACATCTACACTACCAGCTCGGGGTGTGAGTCCCCTGCTTGTGCACACATACTCCCACTAACCCCCCAGGGAGCTAGCATGAGCATAAATAGCAATGTCGCTGCAGTAGCGTGGAGAGTGGCAGCAGAGGCACGACAGAGCCATGTCATCAAACTTCCTCAAGTATGGGTACGCAAGCTGGGCACTCACAACCCTCGCTTATATTGTAGACTGTGACATCCCCCAGGGTACAATCTGGACTGCTGAACAGCTGTGTCCCCTTAATTCTCTAGCCTGCGGTGCCCGATACACTGTTTTGCTGCCAGAACATCCACTCCCGGCCTGCTCACGCAGCCCGCAGCATGCAAATTTACTCCCAGCTAAATACGTGAGCACTCTGACCAGTCACTCATGAACTACATACTGGGCAACATCCACAAATTCTTCCCCAGAAACATGCATCTGGTACTGCTCAGTACCCTTCCGAACAGTATGGCGGTTATGCATTCCACAGAGATGATAATACTTACCTTACTAGGGTATTGTTAATGAAATCAAAGGAGATACTCACATGAGTAAATGCTCACCAGTGTGAATAAGTTTTGCACAGTCAGGCATCATGGGGTGCTACCTATCCAGTCGCCTGAAAATTCAGAACATGAATCTTTTCTTACATTCTTGGTTGGATTCAACTTGCACCCCTTAGTAACTAATTTATTTCTAATTAACTAGATGAACAAATGGACATGCTGATTTATGTTAATGATGGGCCAACTCCAAATGGTTTAGGGAACTGAGGTTCAGTTCAGATCTAAAATCTGGATGCCTTTCCGAGCTTATACACCCTATCTACATTTATATAAAACATTTCAAGTCTTCACTGGAAATCTTGCAAGAGCATTAATAGCATTATTATTTGTATTCTGATAGTCCCCAGAGACCCCGCTCAGGATCAGGGTTCTGGACAAACACCGAGAAGAGGCAGTCACTACCCCAATCCAAAGTAAAACAAGATGCAACACTGGATGTAACAAGCTTTTGAAGGAGACAGAAGAAGTGGGATAACAGAAAGAGGATGTACGTGGCTGCATAAACTAGCTAGGTGCACAATCAGCAAGTTTCAAGGTTTCAAGAGCAGGCTGTCTCATGAGATTTACTGCACTTCTAGCTTTCGGTTGGGAAGGAAGTACTGTGAGAACAGCTTTTTTTTTTTTTTTTTTTTTTTTTAATCTCTGCATTCAGCTATCTATTTCCTATACTGGCCACAATGCAGAAGTGCAGAGGCTTATGGAAAACAAAAAAAAAAGGATGTTATCTGAGCATTTCAGAACCTTCGGGAATATTGGTTGGGATTATGCTCTGGAAATGAGCAAAGGAAGCACTGGATGAAAGGGGTGTCTTTTTTCTTCCCAAATCAATTTGCCTATTTCTATCATTTAAACCTAAACAAATCATAATACTACTACTTACACTTATGTGGCACTTTACCTCGTCAAGGTAGGGTACGAATATTAATTAGACAAGCCTCACAATACCCTAGGAGCGTAGGTGTTATCCCCTGTTTACAAATCAGGAAAATGAAGCAGAGAGGTGACTTACCCAAGAGCGTATAACACATCCGTAACAGGGTGGTGCTGGGATTAGACCTCAGCCTCCAGGGATGAAATCCTGGCCCCTCCTGAAGTGAAGCCATGTTTACACTTGGAAGGTATTGCTAGGATAACTATACCACTGTGCTGTACCAGCAAAATACTCCTCATGTGGACATAGCTTACACCAGCAAAACTTCAGCACAGCTTATTCCAGCCACTCCAAGCAAAATAAGGTATACAAGCTAAAGCATAGTTTTGCAAGTATAATTGCATCAACACTAGGGACTTAGCCGGCACAGTTATGTCAGCCACAAATCACATCTCATCACATGACTGACCAACAAAGCTGTACTGGCAAAAGTGTGTAGTGTAAACCTGGCCTCAGTGGCAAAAGTCCGATTGACTGCATTTTCATCTCATGACCCCCAGTCTGATACTCCAGACCACGCTCCTTATAATGAGATAATTTAGAGAGTCTATCCCACTAAAAATTGGTTCATTTTACTTAAGTGCCACCTTTCAAGACAAGTAATTGATATTTCAGCTAATATTGTCAAGATATTAGTTCAATCATTTTTCTAAGGGGATTTAAATAGAATTTTGCAGACATACATACACATTCCTAACTGTACACTGAGAATAATCCCCTCCTGCCCCAGGATGTATACTGAGGAGTACCCCTCCCACTTCAGTTCAGTAAAGAGTGATATGTCCACCTAAGCCATGTCATATACTCGACTCCAGAATGCCAAGGAGCATGGACCTAATCCTTCATTTCTTGACTTGAGTTGAAGCCCAACAAATACAAGATCAAGTCCAAGTCCACACTGATCCCATTAACATTCATAGGCGCAGTTTCCTATATGCATAAAGAAAAGCAAGAAGCCTGCAAGTGAATAATGCCGCTACCATAACAGCAGGCATTTGTACTTTTATATGTTTGTCATTAACTTACTGATGGTCCAAAGTAGAGCTGAAATCTTTGTGAGCTGACATCGAGAGTTTATTTATTAATAGAGCTTTCAATGACTAATTTACAGATTGATATTTTTAGCCATGTACAGAGTATATATTTCATTATTTAGGATACTTAATTATGTACCTGTCTAATGAGTATCTGTAGAAAACAGGTTTCTTTGTTACAGTGTATCTTTTACAGTGTCAGCAAATATTCTTATTAACCCCACCATATCCTGGTGCTTACAATCTTTAGGCTGCAAAGTGTTAGTACGTTTGTATGCAATAGAATTCAGAAGGCTCGTAACTCCAGCAGCACTGTGGTTGCAGAAACAAGTGCCAGCTATAGAAAGGAGGTCGACGAGAACAAAAGAATGAACAGAAATGGAACAGCTTGTTCCCTATATTAGATCAGCAACTGAACTAGTTGAGGGAAGATGGGTTACGTCGGATGAAATGATTTAAAAAATCATTAATATAGCCTTTAAAATAATACTGGGTCAGATTCTGTGCTGTGCTTCTAGTAGGCCCAGAGGCAGAGGAAACTATGGGGTCTTTAAGACACTTTTGTTGACCATCCAATCCCGGATTGTTTTAGAGGCTGCAGAGGCCCTCAGCATAATTTGGAGAGCCCTGAGTGCCTGTATCCATTATAGCAGACTCCCTAGGCTGCCCTATGAGACACAGCACAGCTGGGAATCTCTCCAGCACTGCATGTGGCAGCCCCCCTCCAGACATCCCTTCCTGCTCTCACAACCTTGGCAGGCAGAGGTCCTTGGCAGGCAGTCTGTGCCACCCTCAATGCCTGCACTGGGGGGACTCCTTCCCCAGCTCCTTCACCAGGGCCCCTTCATGCCACTCTGGCCCTTTTACTCAGTGCAGAGGGGCATTGTACTGTTACTGCCTCAGGTTATTCAATATTCCTAATCCAATTTGTGGGCAGTCACCTAAAGTTATGTCTACAGTACGGACCCTACAGTGGCACAGTTCTACCACTGCAGCCGCACCACTGTAAGGTCTCCCGTGTAGCCGCCCTTTCCGGCAGGAGAGCTGTCTCCTGCCGGCATAATTTAAACCACCCCGAAGGAGCAGCGTTAGCTATGTTGGCAGCAACACCTCGCCTGCCGACATAGTGCTGTCCACACCAACACTTTTGTCGGTGAAACTTATGTCGGTCAGGGGCGTGTTTTTTCACACCCTGACCGACAAAAGTTTTGCCAACAAAAGTGCTAGTGTAAACAAAGCCTTACTCACCTTCTGTGGATGACCTACATTATATAAATAAGAAGATTGTCTGAAAAAATCACGAGGGACTGAATGAGAGAGAGAGAGAGATCTAGGAAATTTTAAGACATTGAAGATCGTTTCTTGTCTCTTTTTGCAAAAACAAAGACATGATATTTGGCTATGTCAAGGTTCCTCCCCCACTCTGAACGCTAGGGTACAGATGTGGGGACCTGCATGAAAACCTCCTAAGCTTATCTTTACCAGCTTAGGTCAAAACTTCCCCAAGGTACAAAATATTCCACCCTTTGTCCTTGGATTGGCCGCTACCACCACCAAATAAATACTGGTTACTGGGGAAGAGCTGTTTGGAAACGTCTTTCCCCCCAAATACTTCCCAAAACCTTGCACCCCACTTCCTGGACAAGGTTTGGTAAAAAGCCTCACCAATTTGCATAGGTGACCACAGACCCAAACCCTTGGATCTGAGAACAATGAAAAAGCATTCAGTTTTCTTACAAGAAGACTTTTAATAGAAATAGGAGTAAATAGAAGTAAAGAAATCCCCTCTGTAAAATCAGGATGGTAGATACCTTACAGGGTAATTAGATTCAAAACATAGAGAATCCCTCTAGGTAAAACCTTAAGTTACAAAAAAGATACACAGACAGAAATAGTTATTCTATTCAGCACAATTCTTTTCTCAGCCATTTAAAGAAATCATAATCTAACAAATACCTAGCTAGATTACTTACTAAAAGTTCTAAGACTCCATTCCTGTTCTATCCCCGACAAAAGCAGCATATAGACAGACCAAGACCCTTTGCCCTGGTCTACACTAGGACTTTAGGTCGAATTTAGCAGCGTTAAATCGATGTAAACCTGCACCCGTCCACACGATGAAGCCCTTTATTTCGACTTAAAGGGCTCTTAAAATCGATTTCCTTACTCTACCCCTGACAAGTGGATTAGTGCTTAAATCGGCCTTGCCGGCTTGAATTTGGGGTACTGTGGACACAATTCGACGGTATTGGCCTCCGGGAGTTATCCCAGAGTGCTCCATTGTGACCGCTCTGGACAGCACTCTCAACTCAGATGCACTGGCCAGGTAGACAGGAAAAGAACTGCGAACTTTTGAATCTCATTTCCTGTTTGGCCAGCGTGGCAAGCTGCAGGTGACCATGCAGAGCTCATCAGCAGAGGTCATCAGCAGAGGTGACCATGATGGAGTCCCAGAATCGCAAAAGAGCTCCAGCATGGACCGAACGGGAGGTCAGGATCTGATCGCTGTTTGGGGAGAGGAATCCGTGCTATCAGAACTCCCTTCCAGTTTTCGAAATGCCAAAACCTTTGTCAAAATCTCCCAGGGCATGAAGGACAGAGGCCATAACAGGGACCCGAAGCAGTGCCGCGTGAAACTTAAGGAGCTGAGGCAAGCCTACCAGAAAACCAGAGAGGCGAACGGCCGCTCCGGGTCAGAGCCCCAAACATCCTGCTTCTATGATGAGCTGCATGCCATTTTAGGGGCTTCAGTCACCACTACCCCAGCCGTGTTGTTTGACTCCTTCAATGGGGATGGAGGCAACACGGAAGCAGGTTTGGGGGACGAAGAAGATGATGATGATGATGATGATGAGGTTGTAGATAGCTCACAGCAAGCAAGCGGAGAAACCGGTTTTCCTGACAGCCAGGACTGTTTCTCACCCTGGACCTGGAGCCAGTACCCCCTGAACCCACCCAAGGCTGCTTCCTTGACCCGGCAGGCGGAGAAGGGACCTCCGGTGAGTGTAGCTTTTAAAATACTATACATGGTTTAAAAGCAAGCATGTGAAAGGATTACTTTGCCCTGGCATTCACGACTCTCCTGGATGTACTCCCAAAGCCTTTGCAAAAGGTTTCTGGGGAGGGCAGCCTTATTGCGTCCTTCATGGTAGGACACTTTACCACTCCAGGCCAGTAACATGTACTCGGGAATCATTGTACAACAAAGCATTGCAGTGTATGTTTGCTGGCGTTCAAACAACATCCGTTCTTTATCTCTCTGTGTTATCCTCAGGAGAGTGAGATATAATTCATGGTCACCTGGTTGAAATAGAGTGCTTTTCTTCAGGGGACACTCAGAGGAGCCCGTTCCTGCTGGGCTGTTTGCCTGTGGCTAAACAGAAATGTTCCCCGCTGTTAGCCACGGGGAGGGGGGAGGGTTGAGGGGGTAGCCACGCGGTGGGGGGAGGCAAAATGCAACCTTGTAACGAAAGCACATGTGCTATGTATGTAATGTTAACAGCAAGGTTTATCCTGAAAGAGTGTAGCCACTGTTTTATAAAATGTGTCTTTTTAAATACCGCTGTCCCTTTTTTTTTCTCTACCAGCTGCATGTGTTTCAATGATCACAGGATCTTCTCCTTCCCAGAGGCTAGTGAAGATTAGAAAGAAAAAAAAATGCACTCGAGATGAAATGTTCTCCGAGCTCATGCTGTCCTCCCACACTGACAGAGCACAGACGAATGCGTGGAGGCAAATAATGACAGAGTGCAGGAAAGCACAAAATGACTGGGAGGAGAGGTGGCGGGCTGAAGAGAGTAAGTGGCGGGCTGAAGAGAGTAAGTGGCGGGCTGAAGACAGGGCTGAGGCTCAAATGTGGAGGCAGCGTGATGAGAGGAGGCAGGATTCAATGCTGAGGCTGCTGGAGGACCAAACCAGTATGCTCCAGTGTATGGTTGAGCTGCAGCAAAGGCAGCTGGAGCACAGACTGCCTCTACAGCCCCTGTGTAACCAACCGCCCTCCTCCCCAAGTTCCATAGCCTCCTCACCCAGAGGCCCAAGAACGCGGTGGGGGGCCACCGGCCAACCAGCCACTCCGCCACAGAGGATTGCCCAAAAAAAAGAAGGCTGGCATTCAATAAATTTTAAAGTTTTAAACTTTTAAAGTGCTGTGTGGCATTTTCCTTCCCTCCTCCACCACCCCTCCTGGGCTACCTTGGTAGTCATCCCCCTATTTGTGCGATGAATGAATAAAGAATGCATGAATATGAAGCAACAATGATTTTATTGCCTCTGCAAGTGGTGATCGAAGGGAGGAGGGGAGGGTGATTAGCTTACAGGGAAGTAGAGTGAACCAAGGGGCGGGGGGTTTCATCAAGGAGAAACAAAGAGAACTTTCACACCGTAGCCTGGCCAGTCATGAAACTGGTTTTCAAAGCTTCTCTGATGCGTACCGCGCCCTCCTGTGCTCTTCTAACCGCCCTGGTGTCTGGCTGCGCGTAACCAGCAGCTAGGCGATTTGCCTCAACCTCCCACCCCGCCATAAACGTCTCCCCCTTACTCTCACAGATATTGTGGAGCACACAGCAAGCAGTAATAACAGTGGGAATATTGGTTTCGCTGAGGTCTAAGCGAGTCAGTAAACTGCGCCAGTGCGCCTTTAAATGTCCAAATGCACATTCTACCACCATTCTGCACTTGCTCAGCCAGTAGTTGAACAGCTCCTGACTACTGTCCAGGCTGCCTGTGTACGGCTTCATGAGCCATGGCATTAAGGGGTAAGCTGGGTCCCCAAGGATACATACAGGCATTTCAACATCCCCAACAGTTATTTTCTGGTCTGGGAATAAAGTCCCTTCCTGCAGCTTTTGAAACAGACCAGAGTTCCTGAAGATGCGAGCGTCATGTACCTTTCCCGGCCATCCCACGTTGATGTTGGTGAAACGTCCCTTGTGATCCACCAGAGCTTGCAGCACTATTGAAAAGTACCCCTTGCGGTTTATGTACTCGGCGGCTTGGTGCTCCGGTGCCAAGATAGGGGTATGGGTTCCGTCTATGGCCCCACCACAGTTAGGGAATCCCATTGCAGCAAAGCCATCCACTATGACCTGCACATTTCCGAGGGTCACTACCCTTGATATCAGCAGATCTTTGATTGCGTGGGCTACTTGCATCACAGCAGCCCCAACAGTAGATTTGCCCACTCCAAATTGATTCCCAACTGACCGGTAGCTGTCTGGCATTGCAAGCTTCCACAAAGCTATCGCCACTCGCTTCTCAACTGTGAGGGCTGCTCTCATCTTGGTATTCATGCGCTTCAGGGCAGGGGAAAGCAAGTCACAAAGTTCCATGAAAGTGCCCTTACGCATGCAAAAGTTTCGCAGCCACTGGGAATTGTCCCAGACCTGCAACACTATGCGGTCCCACCAGTCTGTGCTTGTTTCCCGAGCCCAGAATCGGCGTTCCACAGCATGAACCTGCCCCATTAGCACCATGATGCATGCATTGGCAGGGCCCATGCTTTCAGAGAAATCTGTGTCCATGTCCTGATCACTCACGGGACCGCGCTGACGTCGCCTCCTCGCCCGGTATTGCTTTGCCAGGTTCTGGTGCTGCATATACTGCTGGATAATGCATTTGGTGTTTAATGTGCTCCTAATTGCCAAAGTGAGCTGAGCGGCCTCCATGCTTGCCTTGGTATGGTGTCCGCACAGAAAAAAGGCACAGAACGATTGTCTGGCATTGCTCTGACAGAGGGAGGGGCGACTGACGACATGGCTTACAGGGTTTGCTTCAGGGAGCTAAAATCAACAAAGGGGGTGTCTTTACATCAAGGAGTATTTCAGGCAGGACTTCACGGAGGGTTCCAATAAGAAATGGTGCACCTAAGTTATTGTTCTTATTGGAACAAGGAGGTTAGTCTGGCCTCTGATTGATACATGGCTAGATTTACCTCACTGCACCTTCCCTGTGAGTGACTGCAGTGTGACCTAGAGGAATGAGTCCCCTAGACGGGGGAGGAGGCAAATGAGTACAAAACAAATCGGGTCTATTTCTTGTTTTGATCCACTCCATCTATCTTTTACATCTTTGGCTGGCAGCAGACAGTGCAGAAGGACTGCATGCCATCCACATCTCATGGCTGCTCGGCAGAAGATGGTGCAATAGGACTGCTAGCAATCCGTATCGCCTGCCTGCTCACCATAAGACGGTTCAATAGGACTGACTGCAGGACTAAAGAGAATGACCTGCTCAAGTCACTCCAAATTTAGTCCCTGCGCCCATGTCTGCCCAGGTGCTCGTGGCCGACGTGGCCAGGAGCACCTCAGACATGACGATGACGGCTACCAGTCATACTGTACCGTCTGCTGCCAGAAGGCAATGGGTTGCTACTACTGTGTAGCAATGCAGTACCGCGTCTGCCAGCACCCAGGAGACATACAGTGACAGTTACCTGAGCGGGCTCCTTGCTTGCCGTGGTATGGCGTCTGCACAGGTAACTCAGGAAAAAAGGCGCGAAACGATTGTCTGCTCTTGCTTTCACGAAGGGAGGGAGGGAAGGGGGCCTGACGATATGTACCCAGAACCCCCCGCGACAATGTTTTAGCCCCATCAGGCATTGGGATCTCAACCCAGAATTCCAATGGGCAGCGGAGACTGCAGGAACTGTGGGATAGCTACCCACAGTGCAACGCTCCGGAAGTCGACTCTAGCCTCGGTACTGTGGAAGCGCTCCGCCGAGTTAATGCACTTAATGCACTTAGAGCATTTTCTGTGGGGATACACTCACTCGAATATATAAAACCGATTTCTAAAAAAACGACTTCTATAAATTCGACCTTATTCCGTAGTGTAGACATACCCTTAGTTTCTCTCCCTCCTCCCAGCTTTTGAAAGTATCTTGTCTCCTCATTGGTCATTTTGGTCAGGTGCCAGCAAGGTTACCTTTAGCTTCTTAACCCTTTACAGGTGAGAGGAGTTTTCCTCTGGCCAGGAGGGATTTTAAAGGGTTTACCCTTCCCTTTATATTTATGACAGGCTACTTGAGTGGATTCAAGATTTTAAAATAGAATAAAGGAAAGGCAAACATAAAGGCCAGATTTACTGGCTGGCTAGGTCTCTAGGGTTGCCAACCCTCCAGGACTGGCCTGGAGTCTCCAGGAATTAGAAACTAATCTTTAATTAAAGATTATGTCACGTGATTAAATCTCCAGGATTAAGTCCAACCCTATATCTATCGGACTTTTCATTCTAACTTCTTTTACCACATTCAAAAGGAACTATGTGTGGCACGTGTGTGTGATCAAAAATGCTGGGGCCAGATCTTTGTCCAGCTTATCTAATTGCCTGAATGCCAGAATTCTGGCCATGGGTTTTTGAGACACTGCTGTATATTCCCCCCCCCCCATCACATTCACAATGCACACTATTTCAGCCAATTGCATTGGTTGAAAACACTAGGCTCCATTTTGTGTCACAATCTTATTCATCTGCCATTCTCCTACTCATCATTTACTTGTCTGTACTCAATGCCATTTGCTAAGAGCGTGATCATCTCTTCTGGTGCATCTCATTTGATTAATGGTGCACATGCCAGTTCATGCCCAGCTGGGCAAGGTTTGAGAATCACTGTGTTAAGTGCCCCACATAGCAATGGGTCACCAAAATAGAAGTTACTGGTTTAACTTCAGTGAGAGTTGTGGTTGCTCAGCACTTCTGCAAATCGTTGTTCCCACACCCTTAATCTCTGGTTCCCTTTCTCTGTCTATAAAATGGAAATAACAGTGCTTTCTTTCCTACCTCGTTGTGATGATTAATTAATGTTTACAAAACACTTTGTGAACGTTTTGTGTTAAAATATATTGATGAAACCTCACTCAAATGAGGGCAAAGGCCAATTTAATGCTCTGTAGGTGCACAAACTATTCAAAATACACCACCTAGTTAAAGTTTCTTAAGAAATAAAGCCACCAAGTGCTGAAACAGCAAATCACACCAATTGCTCGGCACTAAAACAAACTCCATTTCAACCCCTACCAAAAATTAGACATAAATGCAATAGAGCCATATGAATAGACTTTTGTGCACATGTTCAATGAATCTGTGTTAAGTAACTTCTCTGCATGGTTTTTAGTGCTCTGGCTGTGTATTTCAGCAGTGGCAGGCAAGCCATTTGAACTGAACAGGAACTTGAGGATCAAACATTCCTCACTGATCAGCAGGGTCAAGCTTACATGGTTGTAGAGGAAGTCTGAGTTGTACTGGGACATTAGTTTCTTCAGCCCTCCTCTGGCAGCCTCAGTGAGGGTCCTCTCACTTACTCCTTCCCCAGTATTCCTGCCTTTCACAGCTTCCTGTGTTTAAAACAAAGAAAACTTTATCACTGCCACATCGATGCCCAGTGCTTTGGCAGCCAGAGTGCAGGGCATGCCACATGTAACAATACAACTCGGACCAGCTGTGAAGATCACCATTTATAACAGACACCCTAGGTCTATCATCTCATAGGGCTGGATCCTGAGCTTACTGAAGTCAGAGGGAGTTTTGCCATTGACTTCAACAGGAGCAGAATTGGACTCTGTCACTATAATTATTTCAGGTTTGCTTCAGACTGGTTTTTACTATACAAATCCTTAGGAACACTTCTTTTTTTCCCCCCCAACCTTGCCTCCGGGGCTGTCTGAAATGTTGATGATTTCCTCCAAATGGCAGTTTTCATTTAGGATACATTATTGTACCCCTGGCTGCAATATTGGGCTCAACAGAAATGCTATTTACACACATAAATGAACAGAAAGGGCTAGAAATCCACAGCCTCTTTCTTGCCTTTCAATGGGGACTGATGTTTCCAAGTCAGGTGGAACACAACTCTTTAAATATGCAGTAGAAAACAATCTGAAGGAGCCTCTCCCCTGTTCCTCTCACTACGCATTCGGACTGGCTCCCAGAGCAGTTACGGCTGCTGCAGCAAGCTCCAGAGCCTGTTTCATATTAGCGGGCTTGTGAGCTTTACAGACCACTATGGTTTAGAGGAATGTTGAATTTTTCAGCAGTATGGGTGTGCTGGGTTCAGTATCAAAGAAATTAAAGAGGGTCACTTAAAACCATTTTAACGTCCGGGGGGGGGAGGGGCCTCCAGCTGCAGTGGTTTAAATCTATTTTAATAATGTCCACAGGCCTTTCAAAGTACATGAAAGACAATAGGTAGGTGCAATTAATAATGATTGGTTTGCCATTACAGTGATAAATAACTTTCAGTAGCTCTTTAGAGCACCATTTAGGTCCTTCCTTTCCCTCTTTTTTTGTGGCAGATGGTTTGAAATCCCCACGCTCCCTGTGCTTTGACCTCCTGCAGATGTGGGGATGGGACAAAATGGTCCTTAGGATCATGGAAAAAAAGAAAGAAAACCCTCCTAACATACCGTATCAGGGCTAGCAGTGGGGTGGACCACTAACTGCTTTTTTATTACTGTCACTTACCAGCTCCAATTCTTCTGTACTTAAAAGAGTTATGTCAGTAATTGTGAAGCGGCTGAAAGGGAGACTGGATGCATGTGATGGTGAAGTATTATTGGAAAGCAGGCCAATAGAAGTTGAATGAAAGATTATGAGAAGGGCAAACTACCATAGATAGCAGCGCTGTAACAAATAGGCATTGATATATTGTCCTCTTGGAGATATTCTGACAGGCTATTTTAGTTCTCCTAATGAGGTTGTCATGCATTTCTCTTCATGTAGCTATTAAAATCTTGTCTACATCTGCTTCGGGGTGCCTTGAAAGGGGGGAGCAGGGAACCCTCAATGTTTTCTCTGTTCTGCAATCTGCCCTTTTTTCGTAGCAAGTGTCATATTTGACCTAACAACACAGAGGCATATTTAAGGTTGTACAATATGAGCAAGTTCATATTTAAGGTTGTACAATATGAGCAAGTTCAGCAGATTATCCCTGAATAACGTACATGGTGGAAGAAACATTTCCATGGTGGCACCTCACTGTGATCTGAGGGCATGGTGGATGTTATTACAAATGCATGGGAAATACTTTACACCATCATTTCTTGATCTGTCCAAGTGGCGAGATAATGCAGTATGTGGGTCTCGCCACATAAAAAGAGCCTGCACATCCCCCTTGAGTTAGAAAGAGACCCCAGGATTTTATTTGATATACTCATTGGCTGCCACCTGTAGTCTGTTTTCATGTGTATGTGCAAGCATGCATATATGTTTAACTAGGGGTCAGTCGTCTTGAATAATTAAAGCAAAATCCTGCTGACCTTACTCAAGCAAAACTTCTGTTGAAGTGCATGGCCGTCTTGCATGAGTAAAGTGAGCAGGATTTGTGAAATGAAACTTTCCTCACTGAACTTCCAGTGAATGTTCTGCCATTGGCCTCCGTGGAAGTAGGCTCTGGTCCTATGCCCTTACAGTGAGCCTCTCTGAATATACTGGTCCATACTCATATCTGTGGTTGAGAAATACATAATGAAGCTCAAACGAGTAGGGGGCTGGCAAAAAGGATTCCAGCTACATTTCTCACACACACAGCACCATTCCTAGGCTGTGCCCATTCAGTCAGCTCCCTGGTGCAAACTCAGCGCTCAGGAGAGTGTAGTAGAGGAGGTGCTGGGGTGATTTGCCTGCAGCTGAATAAACCAGCTGAATCCTCCCACAGGGTGGCACAGGGTGGCCACACCACATTCCAGGGTCTGTGCCTTAATATTTAACACACAGGAAATTTCAAATCCATTTTGAATGACACACCTTTGCCCAATGTACATTTTCAACTAAAACATTAAATGTTTAGAAGGATTGAAATCAGATGCATCAGGCTAATTTTCCACTATGGTAATAAAGCAGCCTGCAATGTTCTGAGACATTTGTTCATGTTTTCTAAAGTCCCTTGAGGAAAAAATCCTAGTGCAGTTAGTTTGTGCATCTTTATACAGTTTAACAAAGAGAAAGCATGTGCATAACTGTTGTAATGGAAAACCAGAAACCAGCATAGAAAATCATTTGGGATTTGATGTTTGAATCATCCTTAAACTAGGATTTACACTGGACATGTCAGATGTCTGAACATTGCTCCACAAGAGGTAAGAAAAGAAGTCCCCTCTGCTCTAATGAGGCAGATCGAAATGGGTGAATACATTTTGATGCACAATGCATCAGTGTCTGGTTTGTTTTAGTGTGAAACAGTAACCTCTCTCCCTTTTACTGGGTAAATGCGGTACAATAGACCAACACCACATGAATCTATTATGTGTTATAGGGCTTTTAGCAGAAGTATGACTGTTTAACCAGGCAGTGACATGAGAAGAATTACTATCCGACACTCCAGCTGAAAGTAGAGATTTTATTGATTCACCCCACCAGCCTGCCATTTTAGCTTTGATTGAGAGGCTTTCATGAATCCAGAAAGGTAGCACTCCTTCACTGAAAACAACAGCAGGTGGTACAGACGATTGAAACCATCTGCCAGTTTAAAAGAAAGATGAAGGTGTTTTCCAAAGTATCTCTCTAACCCTGGGTCTATCCAGTAGATCTATTGATCCAGCTACTGCATATCTGTGGCTGAAGTACAAGAAACACTTTTAAAGGCCTCGATTTGAGGTTTTAAGAAGATCACATTATGAAAGACCTTGATGTAATCTGAAAACTAATTCTGCTCAGTGATGCCTCTCTCATGTAATAAGTTATTTCTGCACACTCCAGAAAATAAGGGTTTATCCTTTTTTCAAGATCTCTGCAGAAGGACTTCTGAATTTGTGGCTCTGTTCACTAACTACCAGACACAGTGTACAAACATCTTTCAAATTAGGCGTTATCTTAGGAGCAGTGCTCTCTATTTCAAATAGCACCAATTTGCATTACTGGGCAAATTAGAATTCAGAAAGGCGTGTGAGCAATGTGCCTGTTTACACTTCAGTAAATATTCATAAAGTACTGATTATCCTTGCGCCATTCCCAGAGAAACTGAACTCACACGATGGACTCTATTTGGTAGTGAAGGTTGTCCCTACCCAGACCCCAGCCCGTTAATATTTAAAACCCACATTTACAAACAGTGAAACTAATAGCTAGCAAATATTATAAAACAGAAAATAGCCACGAAATGTAATAGTGACTATTGGATATTTGTGGGTCCTACAATCATCTGACCACCAGCCCAAAGTGGGTTCAAAATAAGAGCTCCAAATCTTACTTCCACAGAGTAATCTTTATTAAAGGCAGTAGTCCCTTTAGTCCCTTTGAAATCAGCGGTGTAATCTGACAAAGGACAACATGTGTATTATGATCATGATAGAGACAGATATAAAATCTACAGTCCCTGCCCCAAAGAGTTTATAGTCCAAATGACACATGACATAATGAAGGGGCAACAGGATAGGTGAAGAAGCCACAACAGTTACAGAAGAATTGATGGATCAGGTTCTTAGTCATTGAAAGCAGCGGAAGTAGGAAGCTTTGGGCCTAATTTTCCTCTTGCACCACTTTTACACTGGTGTAATTCATTGCCATCAGTGAAATTACTCCTGATTTAAACAGAAGGAGAATCCAGGCTTTGAATGTCAGGAAAAATAAATGTTTGGGGGCCAATTCTGCAAATCTTTATTCCGTCAAAAAAGAATTGAAGATTTCAGAACACTGAACATTGAAGCCACTGAGAACTCTGCCTGAGTGTAAGGACCACCGGGTTCAACCCCACGATTGTTTAGATAGTGATCTGAAGGACATCCGCTCCCATGTTCTCCACACTGCAGAGATCTGGGAACAGCCTAACAGTACTCTAATGTGGGTGTGTTACCAGGGTGCCAGGAATGTGCCTAATCTGGCCTGTGTTACCATAAGCTATCCATTGTGTAATGTGGGGAGATGCTGGAAATTGTGATCTGGGTCCAGTGAAGTTTAAGCTAAATGTTCTCCTCTGCCATACCATGCAGACAGAAGCAAAGGAATGCCAGTTGGAGTGGAAAGGTCTCCAACTTCACAGAAAGGAGGGAGAGGCACCTCCACAGAACGCTCCTCCCACCGCTAGATGGGCTCCACTCCATCTGGCCTTTCAGGTATTCCTAATTCCATTTATTTCCTTATGTGTGAGTTCATCGCTCTAGCTATGTAACTGAAAGGAGGTGTGGGGCAGATCTGCAAAGGTGCAAATGCCAGTTAAGTACCCAAATCCTGCATTCAGTGGGAACTAGGTGTCTAACTGCCCCTGGAGCCTTTGAAAATCTCCCCTGGTGTCATTGTGGCCTTGTCTGCCTCAAATTTCCCATGTTTGCTACCACTACTGCAGTTCCACTGGTTGGAGCAATAGTGAGAGCTTTAGTGCAGACATGGCATCAACACTGCTCTAACCACCATGTTGTCCAGACCTGCCCTGAGCAGGGTTGGGTGAAACAGTGGTTAAAAATGCAGCAGCTGTTCTACACTGTCTCTCTCGGCATTGCTATCACTGGTAGAGCTCTACCGAAGGTACCGCCAGTGAGAAATGTAAAGGAAAATAGAGTCTAGCGTGAGCACAGCTTCTGTGTTTCTGTGTCATACAACTTTAGATATAGAGGAACTCCCTGCCTTCTGCAGGGCCGATGTCAAGCCACTGCTGAATTATGTTTTATTTGAGATGCAGAATCTTACAGAATGAGTTGTCCCTCACGTGAAGGCTTGATATTGACACTCTCCTTGATAATGTTTTAAATGTGAAATTGAGGTCAGCTGGATGCAAAAGCACATGGCTTGCCCTTTGTGTATGGGAAAACATAACAGTGGTCATCTTTTCACTGGGCCAGATACCCAGTGGGTTGGGTATTTTCTTTCTGATGGACAGCTCTTTTTTTAATAGAATCATTGAATTATTGGTGTTGGTAAGAAATTAAGAAATTGCACCTGGGACACAATATCAAAGATTATTTTTTTTAAACTGTCATTGTCCGGTGCCCAATGTCAAGTTGTGCTGCAGTGGTTCAAAATCTTGAGTACCAGTATCAAGGCAGACTGTTAAGAAGCAAAGCACAAACCCCAAATTGGCTGTGAGCTTTATACTTACATGTCACCAACCAAGCATCAAGTGTAAAATCCTCAGCCTGATCATGGAATAACAACCTAATCAGGGAATCACAGACAGTGTGCCCTTATGTACTGCGAGCAATCCTGTCGTCTAGGCAAGCTTGTCCTTGAGATGGATGGTCCCTTAGACCAAAAATCATAACGATACTCAGGTTACTCCTAGTTGCAAAAACCAGTCACTTACCCCAGGTCAGTTGCATCTTAGATCTCATACCAAAGGCAACACTTGTAGCCAATCCTATAATAAACTATCTAAAGATTTATTAATGAGGAAAAGAAAATCAGAGAGTTATTTACAAGGTTAAAGCAGGTAAACATAGAAACACAAATGAGTTACAGTCGTAAGTTTCAAAAGAGAATAGAAGCTTCCATAATAAGGAAGCTCTATCTGTCCTTTAAGACTAAGCAGTTGAGGATCCCTTGCTTATGCCTAGCAATCTTGCCCTCAAGAGTCCAAGCAGCATATAATTTTCCCCATGTCAGGGATTTTTATTCCCTTTCACCCTTCTCTGCCAGCTCAGCTGATGGGAGGAATTCACTGGCATGTCTCCTGATCATGGGGGATAGGGAGCAATTAACAAAGTCTTTTGTCCTCTTTGATGTTCCACAGTAGTTCGTCTCGTGTTGATGGGCCTTCTCTGTGGGGCAGGACATAACACTTTTTGTTGTAGGCCAGCGTTTCACACTAATTGTTGTCTCTCACCTGTCTGGTGATTTACACAGCTATAGAAGTTTACAATGCAAATGCTCAGATATGATCTTACTATATGCGATATAGATGTTATAAGTGAGATTAATGCAGGCAGCAACTTACAAGCATTCAATCTGCCAGCATCCTGGAGATTTCTGCTGAAAGACTCAGGAGTACAACATACATCTATTTTCCAAGAGACTGCACATAATTAAATATTCATGGTAAATAGGCCCAATGGCCTGTGATGGGATATTAGATGGGGTGGGATCTGAGTTACCCAGGAAAGAATTTTCTGTAGTACCTGGCTGATGAACCTTGCCCATATGCTCAGGGTTTAGCTGATCGCCATATTTGGGGTCGGGAAGGAATTTTCCTCCAGGGCAGATTGGAAGAGGCCCTGGAGGTTTTTCGCCTTCCTCTGTAGCATGGGGCACGGGTCACTTGCTGGAGGATTCTCTGCTCCTTGAAGTCTTTAAACCACGATTTGAGGACTTCAATAGCACAGACATAGGTGAGAGGTTTTTCGCAGGAGAGTGGGTGAAATTCTGTGGCCTGCGTTGTGCAGGAGGTCAGACTAGATGATCATAATGGTCCCTTCTGACCTAAATATCTATGAATCTATGAATCTATGAATCAATTCAACAATTAAATGATGTATTAAAGGTATGATTGCTGTATTCACCACCATCAAATGGCTCTGAGCTGTTCACCCAGCCAATCCATGCTAAGACATCCTGGGTGCGTGGGGCTTTACACAGCTGAAGCTCTGGCCCCCTATTATCCTCGTCATTCCAGTCTCTCTTCCCCCACTCCCTCACATTTTTGTACTCTTCCAACTAGTATGCCTTGTGATTTAGACTGTACATTTTTTTGAGCAGGGGCTGTCATTTATTATATGTTCTATATATGCCTGACACAATGGGTTGAGGTCTCCAAGTGCTACCTCAATATAAATGATAAATAACAATAATAACAAAGCTAGCACCATTTCTCCCTTTGTGATTTCACTATTCTGTGAATGCCTAGGATATAATTATTCCTACGCAGCATAGCATTATAGAAATGGAATTCTCTTATTGAAGCTAAATTTGTTCAAATTAATTTCACTTACAAAAGGTACTTCTTTCAGCAATAGCCTCACTTTCACCAAACACCCTCTCATTCAGACTATATTTTGTACACTCGATTAGTCAATTTTGCACTGGTAATAGCTAATGTGCTGTTACAGAAGGAGAGAAGTAAACTGTTTCAGCACAATCTTTCCATTTCTAATGGCTTCTCTGTTTATTTATATTATACTGTAATAACTACTGATCTTCGCAAGATTATGGAATCCAGAAAGCCTTCTAAACTTCATTAATGATGACTATAGAGATTCTAAGCCCCATTTAAAATGTTCTTTACATTCAGGCGGTTGTAAATGAATGACAACATCTATTATGAACAAAAGCACTGTAGCCACCCCTAATTTGCAAAGCATATTATCCATGATCAATAGCAGACGATAGAGCCCAGCTGACTGAAAAGACTAATTTTGGAATTCAAATGACATATGGTTTAAATCCCACAGTAAGCACTCTTCTCTAACTAAACAATGAGGACATACAGTTTCCAGGATTTCTGATGCAATGCTCCACAATTAACAAAGCTCTTCCCTTGGGAATAACACCACTATTTACATTTTTGATTCTCCAGGACAGTGCAAGAGTTTTCTGATTCCTCCATAGGATGTGACACAGTGCAATACTTAATGAACGAAATGTAATAATAGCTCAGTAAAAGCACTTAGTTAAACATACAGAATAAGTAACTTAAAAAAAAAACCTAACGAAAGATGTAATTCTACAGGGAAAATGCCTTCAGGTTTTTGACAAAACAAAATGTTCCAAAATTCAATTGTTTCACAGGGGTTCCCCCAGGAGCACTAGTCTAGCACGCATTAATAATCATTTTAAGGAAGTCTGTTTACTTCAGCTTTAGCCTACTTTAGATGGTGGGTAATGTGGGGACCACAAGTGCATAGCTTATTGCTTCATTTAGATTCTAACACTGTCGCCTTAACTCTTTCTCAAGTTATGTATTAATCACAAGGAGTTCTGAAGGGATTTTATCAGACATTAAGTGCTTTGGAAATGTAGGCAAAAGCCTAAACTACTGTAACATACACATTGAATTACATATTCTCTTTTTGAAAACAAAGTATTAAATAATTATTGCATTATGTTATTCCCCTCCCTAGAAAATTCTGGGCCAAATTCATCCCAAGTGTAACTCACTGGACTTACAACAGGGATGAGTCTCATTCACAACGTTTACTGTTAGGTATTCTGAGGAATAAGTTTACTTTTAAGCAAGAGATATATTCTTCAGCAAGCCACAGACAGACCTGTGCCACACAAGTCACATTTCAATTCCAGTCCAAACTTCTCCAAGAAGAAGAGGTTTTCTGGATATCCAATTTTGGTCTGGGCACTTCTTTACTTACAGTAACATGCAGTACATTCTCAGTTAACCTTCTCTCTAGACCTTTTGTATCTGCACTGCTTCTGTCTTCCAAATCTTATGGACTGTCACTTACCATATATCAGTACAGTTCCCAGCACAATGTGGACCAAAGCTGTTTGAGGTCTGTAGGTGTTACCAAAATATAAATGTTAATAACTGTTGCTTTCTGTTGCTTTCTGCTTTCATGCCACAATCCATGCAGAAAACCCTTAGATCTGATGTAATGACAAAAGCACAGGGCTGAGAGTCAACAGACCTGAATTCTAGTGCCAACTCTTAAAATGACCTGCTGCTGACCTTGGGTTAGCCACTTACCCTCTCTGTGCCTCAATTTACTCATACATATAATGGGGATAAAATGCTACCCCCTATTATAAAGCACTTTGAGTTCTATAGATAAAAAGCCTTATAAATGTAAAGTGGCAGTAGGCGCTCAGATATGGCAGTGCTGAGAGTTATAAATGCCAGGATTTCAGCCTCTATGTACAGTCAAAGCAACTCAAATAGCATATTCTTTACATCAAATACCTGAAGTGATACTGCCAGAAAACAGTTCATGAGCTATCCAAAGACTAAAATATATTCACACCAAATATTCATCTAATAATTCAAAGCAATTCATAAAAACTCCAGTCTATTTGAGGATAATTCACCTACAGAAAAAAGGGCAAAATCCATTGAATAAATTATTCATTACAAATGATTTGCCCAACTCTACTCTGTCAAAAGAAGAGCAAAGAAAAATTAATGCCAGAAAGGAATAGTAGTGAAAAGAGAGGACAAAAATGATCAACGCTGAACTGATGTGAATAGAAAGTCCTTTCACCAAAACTTGAAGAGAGGTACAAAAGGACAATGAAGGTCATCCTGAAGGAAGGAATTTTCTAGATGAGGTCTTGAACCTAGGAGGCCCTTCTCCTATCCAATCTAGATGAAAGCGTGTTGTGATGACTAAAGACAACCCAGTCAACCTTGTGAGCCTAGGAGGGAAAGAGAAGGGAAGACAGGCATTCAAGAATCTTAATCCTAATGTAATGTTGACCACTCAGTCAACTATAACCTTCAACTGCTTTGATATTCATGTTAGGTCAATAAGAAGAGAAATTCATACACAGTACCTCTAATAAGAGGTTGATCTTTCTGTGTGATATTATGGAAATTATTATAATCTGTTAATAGTACTTTACTAAAAGTTTCCTCAATGTAAAAATCACTCCCTCTTCTTGGGTAGCATGTAAAAGCTGAGATTTTTAAAATCTCCTCTGGTGGCTTTAAAATTAATGAAAATTGGATTGCCGACGTGGCTGTGAAAAATCTCAGTCAAAATGCATAAAATGCATATACAGTGGCCGTCTGTAAAACCTTTGCAATTTTGCCTTTCTTACATTACATTCTTCCTGCACCAGTCTCAGAGCAGAGGATGGAAACTATCTCTTCCATTCCTTTCTGTCATTTGCTGCTGCTTCTGTCTGCTCTGTGATGCTGAGATGCACTGTTCTGCTAAGAGTTCTTCTCCAGGGTTTCTCTTGGAGGTACTAATTTCTTCACACCATGTGGTTTCCACTTGACAGCTTCACGTGGGAGTCTGTGTGCTGGCATCTGGAGTACCTGCTCCAAATATGTCCAGTGCATCCTTCTGATTCTGAACAAGCTGTTTGTTGGTGATTTCTTGGATCTCTTAGTTGGTGATGAAGTCTTTCCAACCAATGCCCGAAATCTTTCATCGGCATTTATTTTCAAAGGTGTCTAGTTTTCTGTGTAATATTTTAGTAGATCTCCAGCTCTCGCAGCCATATGTTAGCTCTAAGGTTACGTTTGAATTGAAAATTATCTGTTTTGTTCTGGGGCTGTGTATTGTTGATTTCCATATGTTGCTGAGTTTAGTGAATGCTGTGGATACCTTTCCTACCTTGATGTCACTTCGTTCTTGTGGTCTTCATTGGCTAATATGCTGCTGCCGAAATTGGTGAACTGTTCTACTTGTGTAGTATTTTTGCCTTCTAATGTGATGTTACCGCTTGATGTCTGGGTTTCAAGGATATTTGTTATAGTATAAAGAATGTTGAGTTCTGCTTGTCCTGCTGTTTTTGCCAAGTTGTCTGTGTGTGTTTGTGTTTATTCACGGGTGTTACACAGTAGCACAATATCATCAGCAAAGTCTAGGTCTTCAAGGCATTTTCCATTTACCCATGCTATACAAGTATTTGTGCTGAAAATACACTTCTTCATTATCCTGTCTATGGCAAGGACAAATAACAGGGGAGGTAAAATACAGCCATGTTTCACACTAGTGTCTACATCAGAAGTGGGCAAACTCTGGCCTGCAGGCCACATCCGGCCCGCGGGACCCTCCTGCCCAGCCCTTGAGCTCCTGGCCAGGGAAGCTAGCCGCCGGGCCCTCCCCTGCTGTCCCCCCTCCCCCACAGTCACACCACCACACGGGCAGCACAGCTGGCTCTGTCTGGGCAGCAGGGCTGCGAGCTCCTGCCGCTCTGAGCGGCATGGTAAGGGGGAGGCGGCGCACGAGCGCGGCGGCGAGGGAGGTTGGGTAGGGGTCCTGGGGGGCAGTCAGGGAACAGGGAGCAGGGGGCAGTTGGATGGGGCAGAGGTTCTGTGGGGGGGCAGTCAGGGAACAGGGTGGGTTGGATAGGGCGTAGGAGTCCGGGGGGCCTGTCAGGGGACAGGGGTGTGGATAGGGGTCGGGACAGTCAGGGGACAGAGAGCAGGGGAGGTTAGATGGGGGTGGGGTTCCAGGTGGGGTGGTTAGGGACGGGGGTGCCAGGAGGGGGAGGTCAGGGGACAAGGAGCAGGGGGGTTGGATGGGTTGGGGGTTCTGAGGGGGGCAGTCAGGGGGCGGGAAATGGGTGGGGGTGAATAGCGGGCGGGGGCCAGGCTGTTTGGGGGGCACGGCCTTCCCTACCTGGCCCTCCATACAGTTTCGCACCCCGATGGGCCCTCGGGCCAAAAAGTTTGCCCACCCCGGTCTACATTGTCCGGTTGTTCACCTTTACGGAGAACTTTATACCTCTCTACTTGGCCTTGATGATGTTGATAACTTTAGCTGGGATTTGGTAGGACTGATGAACATTCCACTACATATGTCTGAGGAGGCTGTCAAATGCCTTTTGAAAATCAATACAAATTGATGAAAAGATTATCTCAACTGGACCAATGTTAATGTCAAGCTGATTGGGTTCGGATGTTTCATCAAAATCTGGTACTGAAGTGGGGCTGAGACTGTTGCAAACATTTTTCCATCTTTGCTTTTTATTGGCCCGTTTCCTGTTTTGAAATTTCCATACAGAGTTTTAGTCATTGGGTAAACAGCTCCATGGTTTCCTCTCATAGCAGCAGCTTCATCTCCAGTTGCTAGGTCTTCAACATATTTCCATTTGTATTGCTTGCCACTGCTTTGTCTGCAGTCTTGCGTCCCTCTGTTTCTTTTTCCAATATTGTGCTGGTCATAGCATTCAGGAGTTTTCCTTTCAGTACTTTTCTTTCCTCAGTGAGAGTCCATGTAACTTCGCATCCAGTTCTTACTCTGTCTATGATGCCTTCCAGCTGTGACTGTTGCAGCTTGAACCGCATTTTCTTTGGACCTTGCCCATTTTTCTTCAGGTCCAGTCTGTGTCTCACCTTCCTCTGCCTCTGGCAGTGCCTCAAATCTGTTTCTTAGTTCAAGTTGCAACTTCTCACAATACTATTTTGTTTTCAGTTCTGTACTGTTGTTTTTCTTTACCGGTTTCTGTTTAAATTTGATCTTTCTCAATTTTAATTTCAGTTTAGCAATGCAGAGATTATGGTCACTGCTGACATCTGCTGGCCAATATGCCCTTGTGTCTTGGAAGGATGACCTGAATCTCAAGCCTATGCAGATGTGGTTGATCTGGTTTTTCATTTTGCCATCTGGCAAATTCCATGATTCTTTGTGTATGTCTTTGTGAGGGAACAGAGTGTTTGCAAGAACTAGGCTAGACATCAAGCACAATTCAAGGAATCTCTCGCTATTTTGGTTGATGATTCCCTATCCATGCTTCCCCATTGCTCTTTCCATTCTTTAGTTGTCACTAAAGCATTAAAGTCACCCATCACAAGGAGTAAGTCATGTTTTGGTGTTCTGTCAATCATACTTTGGAGCCAGTTGTAGAACTCATCTTTATCCTCATTGCTATGTTCCTGTGTCAGAGCACGGCACTGTATGATTGATATCTTTAGGGATCTGGTTTCAAGTAGGGTGTATACAATTCATTGATTAATAGGTTCCCAGTTGATGAGTAATTTCTCTCCAAAATCTGTCACTATGACCACTACTGCCTCTGAGTGTTTGTAGTCACTATGACCTGAATAAACTAGCTGTTTCTTCTCTTGCTTAAAGGGCTTCTTATCCAGGGGTGCTGGAACTAAGGAATTAGGTTAGAAATTAGCTGAAGCTAAAACAAAATAAACTGCTCTTAAACCAAAATAAAAGTGTCCACAGAGGAATTTGCACCCGTTTAACTTAAATAGATTAAAAACCAAGCCAAGTTACACTAGTGCAAGTTACTCACTCAGAGAAGGCTTCACTTACAAAGCAACTTCAGAGTTCATTTGAGTTAGTCTGGCTTTTCACCTACATAACTGACAATTGGACCTTGTCTTATAGATTTAAAAGAGAGATGATCCACCCCATTCAAACCAATGGGATATTAAAGATGAAGCCTTATGAAAATGTTAAATATCAGCATTCTTAGCCATTTCACTGTTGAATGTTTCAGCAGAAACGTGATTTGATGGGGCTGTGAGTGGAGATTACGAAAAGTACCACTGCTTCCTCCCACAGGGTAACCATATGTCCCAATTTTATAGGGACAGTCCTGATATTCAGGGCTTTGTCGTAGATAGATGCCTATTACTCCCCACCCCCGCGCTGATTTTTCACACTTGCTATCTAGTCACCCTACCTCCCCACCTCCTGATTCTGACCCCGATCTACAGTAGTCTCCATACTACCCACCGCCAGGGCAGTTAGCAAAAGTATTATTCAGAAGAAGTTATAAGAGGGATGAGAAGCGAATAGAATAGAATTTGGTTCCATATAGCTCTTTCCATAACTCTAGATCTTTATGAAGAGCTAGATTGTGACTTAGACTAAATGCCTGTGCAGTGGCATAAAGGAGAATAAGAATCCCATCCACCCTTTTGCCCCTGTGTGGATTACCCAGTCCTCAGGTCTGATCCCAGAGGCATAAGCAGGCACTGCACCCGCCATCTGCCCCCAAAACAGGTGGTCAGGGAGTGGACAAAGAGGGGTGGAGAATAGAGAGAGTTTTGGCTCTGCTCCCAAACACCTTGATCAGCACAGCTGAGATGGACCAGGGCATGCTGTAATTCGCTGCCACCATAGGTTAACAGTTAATTACTGTCCCCAGGAGCAAGGATGAAGCAAGGAAGCATGTCACGGAGGCACAATGTGTCCCATGGATATCCTGGGGGGGATGCAGCTACTCATCACCCCCGTTTTCTCAGGGTGGTGTCTACAGATACACAGTAGCCCAAAGGAATGAGTGAGGCTCTGACAATAAAGTGACTGTGGTAGTAAAATGCAACAGCCATTATGCACTTGGCAATAGTTCTAGCCTTGATATAATAAGCTGTTTAATTGAGCCTGGGAATGTCTCCAGTTGTATATTATTTATGAGTCTAATGTGTATTAATAAAAATTACATATCTTGGCAAAAACAATGAGCAAAAGTCATCTTCAAGAACACTCTTCAGTGTGTGGGTATTTTTCTAGGGAGGTATTAATTTATTTTAAGTACCGTTGTGCTCCGTTACATAATGACACTCATACAGATAGCAGAATATTGGGAGATCCTTTGCAAACATAGGCAGAGCTCCTTTGACCACGTAGGTTTACAATTACAGTCCTAGGCCTATGTGCTTGCGTAGTGAAGTTCACTTAGCTTCTGATCACTACATCTTCATAGATTTACTGACCTCTTCCAGCCCTGTACTCAAGCACAGATTCCAGCTAAGGCAGTGGTCCAAAGAAACCAAGCACTGCACTCTGGCTTTAAAGTGTTCATCCCTGGCAGAATTTGGTCCCACTCCTCCATAAAGGAAGCCGTAAAAATTGCTCCCAATTTCTTTTTATGCTTCGATGCACTGAGGACAGGCCCAAGTTCTATTGAAAATTACGGAAAAATAGATGTGTCTACTTCATCAATTTTTAATTGCTAGAGATTGTAAAGTCATTCTTTGGAAAATAAATACTTTACTACCTTCCTCTTACGTTTTCAGTGCCGCAATGGATTTGGTTACAAGCTGTGGTTTATTAATAGCTTATTTTTTTAGACTGGGTTTTTGTTGGAGGGGTTTTTTAATTGCTTTTTAAAATGTTTGTCCCAATATTCTAGCACTGCATTACTCATGGGAAAACTTGAGAAAATGGCTTTTGTGTGAGTGCATGTGTGTGTACAGAAAGAGAGGGAGATACATCACTTAAATGATGAGCCAACCCTTTAAAAAGCCCTGTAGTTTCTTCATGTGATGAGGTTTTTACCCACCATGCCTGTGTCACAAATATGCTGTTTAACACATTGTGTATGACTCTAGCAGCTGAAATGTAGGGCTGTGTGTGAACAGATTACCTTAGAATTTGTCTATAACCAACAGGTCTTGCATTTGAAATGGGAATAAGGCTACCTCTAGCTACCTCAGTCTGACAACTGACCTAATCTTTTTACATGTATTTGGGTCTGCAAGCCAAACATTGATAGAATTAGAAGAAAAAAGATAAAAATGCTGCATCCATAATGTAAAATTCATGTTTAATTAGAATAACTGAAGAATTGTGGCCAGAAGAAACCATGTTTCTCTGTAAGTGGTTTTGAATAGCACCAAAGACAAATATAATAAGGCTGACAAATACACCTTGGGGGGTGCCTGCAAGGATAAAATTGATTTATTTAATAATTTAAAAATAGCTTCCAGCCATATCTCCCATTAAAATCTGAAGGCCATTGTATTCTATGTTTCTTTGGTCTTTTTTCTTCCTTTTAGTTATGCTCCACCAGCTTTAATAAATAAGTAATACAGTGGGGGGAAAAACACTTATCTCAAGTGCTTTGCCACAACCCTGTAGGGCTCTTTGATTCTTTCTAACTCTAAATAGATCAAGTCAGAAACAATCATCTCCCCAAAGAAGAATGATGTTTCCGGGTTAATACACCTAAATATAATCAAGGAAGTCCAAGAACTGAAATTGTTGCACACATTAGTGATTATAAGTGATCTGAGCAAGTAAATAACATATTCTGAGAAACTCAGAGCAATTTTTAGTTCCAAAGGAAAAATGATTCTCCAGCATGTAAACAGCTTCAAGAGGTTATGCGCCCTTGTATAGAAATTGGTGAAGGTGAATTATAATAATAATATTTAGTCCTTTAGTTTTTTGTTGACTCATTTGTTTGAAGTTTACTTCTAATAAGTGTAACTGTCCTGCAGTACTTTTCCTGAAGGTATTTTGAAGGTAAATGTTAAAGTCTCTTGTTTTTATACTGTATATTTCAGAAAGCAAATAAGGTGGACAACCTAGCACTATTAATCAATTAAACATTAGGTTCTCACCCTCCTTTTCATGAAAAAGCAAATGCAGTCCAGTCATATCTCTTCTGCAACTATTTTATGCAAAATTCATAGTGTGAAATCTATAAACTATTCATAAAGTCAAATATAAGTTTGAGATGGGTGCATACCAGCAATGTAGGCCAGCTTCATTTACACAAGAAAATGAAATGTAAACGTGGAATACGCCTTTTTGCCCACACAAGTTTGATAAGGCCAATAGCATGGTCAGGGGGGTCCTTTTGCAATATAGCTACAATGTGTTGCTTTCACTGATTAGAACAATTGAGAGATACATGGCAATAACACTCAGCACCCATTAAGTCTTTGCAGCCATGGTTTCCATTTTCCCTTAGTATTGTTCTTTTTAATCATTCTAAGAGTAAAGAAGACAACAACCAAAGAGTGCACAGCAAAACAATTATAGAAGAGCGCACTGAATGGAAATCTTCCCAGAGACTTAAATGTACTTTGGATTAGGCCCCAAATGAAAAATTATATCAGTTCTTAAAATATACTGCTCCAAAAAGATGTCATGTTTAAGAGCTTACATAACATTCCTACATGAGTTTCCTTTAGCAGCTCTACCTCCGGTAGCACTTTACATGTTAGCTGTTCCCGTGGGTGCAAGTATGGACCCTGATCCTGTAGTCTTTACTCACAGCAAAACTCCCATTTGATTTCAATGGAACTTCAGCCTGCACAAGGTCAGGAGGGTGAAAAGCACTGTAAAGCATATCTAGAGGTACAGTAGCATCCTTTTTTAGAGAATCCCACTTATACACCACATACTTTCTATAATTCATAGATCCTGCTCTTTATTACTAAGGTTATTTGCATGGAAACTGGTGCTTTGTACTTGTGGAAGGTGGAAGCTGATGCTACTGCGTATTCCTTACCAGAAGTCATGGGGCCAATCATTGAGGTCAATGGTAAAACTCCATTACTTCAATGGTAGCTGGATAGGGCCCAGTGGCCTCATTTCCTGAGCCCACAATCTCTCATTTTCACACAGCTAACCATGCTGTCATAGTGTCTAATTTCAGGTACAGAAGGTAGTAGCAGGAGCTCCAGCCTAAAACACGTATATGCCTGTTTTCCCCACACGTGAGTAATCCCACTGAATGGGTGAGCAGGGCTACTCCTATGAGTAAGACTTTGCAGCGTGGACCCTGAAGAGCAGAGGAACTCCTCAGCAACAGAAGTCCTTTTGTAATCAAAACAAAATGTGTGAAGGAAACCAAAACAGATCCCTACTCACACCAAACTGCAGACCCAGACCCACAGCATGAGGGCAGAATGTTTCCCACAAGATATTTTAAAGCTTTCCATGAATCAACAACAGCTCTTTAGGGTTAACAACAATGCCCACCATTCCCAGGATGCTGCGCTGGACTAATAATAACATTTTGTACTTATTTAGGACTTGATCTTGAACAGTGCAGCTGCAGGGTGCTGCACGGATAAGAACAAGGTAAATGAAGAAGCTGGACAAGGAGTGCTGAGGAAATGACCCGACTTTAATGAGAGCACTTCTAAGTGGCCCTCATCTGTTCCTGTTTGGCAGCAAAAGTGCAGCCAAAGAGGGGAGCACATAGCTAAGAGACTGGCTCACACTTAATCCCATCTCTCTTCAGACATGTCCATTCCCTGTCCCCTTTTTATGCTGCACTCTTGTGAGGCATGCAGAGGGATTCATAGTTCCTACCACTCAGTTCGAAGGACCGTGCCTAATGCTTACCTTCCTTGTGCCCACATGGGGCCTCTAATCATTCTTGCACTGGAGGGCAGAAACCTCACACTCCCTGCCATGGGAAGACTTTCAGGTTCAAGACCATAGCACTTTTCGTTGGAGGATCTCCAAGAGCATCAGAAAATTACTCAGGTCTGGCCACAGATTTTATGGGGCCCTGTACAATCATCTCAAAGAAGGGCCCCACACCCTCCAGCTGGTTATGAGAACTTTTGAAGCCTTTCTTCCATCAAGCCCTCGAGAACACGATGCCGAGGGCAAGCCCCATAGACCTGTAAGCAAACACTGAAACCAATCACTGTCTTTCTATTTTCAGGCCCCAGCAGGGAATGCAGAGAATTTAGCCTTGAAGAGAGAAATAAAATGCAGGGCTGTGTGTGTGGCTAGAAAGCCTGCTTCACCTCCTATTCCTCGCAAGTGCCCCGCTCATTTCTCTGGCCTGCTACCGGTGAGTGGTAGGGTACTGCTGGCAGGCACTGCCTCCCTGACATATTTCAGCACCAAGCCTCTTCTCTAATCCTGATTATCCTCAGAACTGAAAAAGAGGCGGTGGGATTTTGTGCTGTGTGTCTGTGTAAAGTTGTTTCTTCTCCCTCGGCTCCGGAGGGGCCAGCTTGCTGCTCCTGTGTGTGACCTGCAGGAGCTCAGAAAGAGGGAGGGGGAGGAGGCGCCGCTGAAGCGAGCGGGGGACAAAAGTGGCTCTGCTGCTACCTAAGAGCCCCCCACGCCAGACATTACCATTGAAAAGCCATTAGGAATCTGTCTGGCATGTCCCCGGCACAGATTGCAACCCCCCTTCCTCCACACACACACACAGCTGCATGGAGTGGAGGCTTTCCGTCCCACATAATGATGGAAATGAACTGGCAAGGGGATGGATTGGAGCACAAGGCCGGCAGGCCTGGGGGGAGGGGGCTATGCGAGGGGGAGTTGGTGACAAAGTTTGCCCCTTCCTTCAGGGTGCTGGGGGTTTTTTGTAGGTTTTATTCATGAGTTGTTAACCATTTTGTTTAGCAAATCGGTTTATTCCAATGACCTTTCCCTGCTTTAATTTTCACGATGGCAGATGGCACTAAAGAAAACCCCCTAAATGCAGACCCAGACCCAGCCTGTTTGCTCACACACTGGCCAGCCATCAACATGCCAAGCACAGCTCTGCAGAGAGCTCCAGGTTTGGCTTCTTTTTTTTTTTTTTTTTAATTTTCAAGAGTTACAGCCTTTTCTCCGCTGCTGTCAGCAAACCCCCAGTCAGCGCTATTTGCACACAGCCAGCTCTCCAGGAAGGAAGCCCTTTCACGTTCAGACCCTCAGGTCTCCATTTCAATTGCAAAGATATGAACACATGAGAGAAGCAAAACAACACCAAGTGACAGGGAGTGAGAGGGGCAATTGCAGAAATGGAGGGGAGGTGGGCAGGGGAGGATCAGAGATTACAATAACCAGGCTGATCATGTGCACCTGTATGAAAATACAAATGTGAACAGCGTGTGGAAGGGAAGAAAGCTATATAACTTTTAACACCCTGTTCAGCCAATAAGCCTATAGTGTCATCTGACACCATCTGGTCCACATACTGTATAGCAAAAGAGGGCTAGACTTTCCAAAGCTGCCCTAGCCCAGACTCCTGTAAAAGGTTCTGAACATGAGAATGCAGTATGAAACATTGCCCAAGAGATTATTCCCTTTTTTTCCCTTTGCCATTAGTGTTTGAGATCTAGTCCATGAAGTTCAGGGAAATGACTGCTTCGATGAATAAATGAAATATCACTTCACTCTTCTATTTACTGACAGTTACTACATTATTTGGTAAAGTCAGGAGGAAGTGTGAAGCTACATTTCACATCTTGTATGTAATAATATTTAGATTTTCCTTGATGCAAAATATACCCTGTAACTTAATTCATTTTATTCCACTGTAATTTGGGTCTCATTGAAAATGGCCAAAATATTCCTTGTGAAAAAATCTGAAGTGATGAAAGTATGCAAATGAGAGCACTGGCTCTCAGTCATGAGTTAGTTTATACTTAAAAATAGGGCACTCTGAGTGGAACTCACATCTTGTGATGATAGCAATATTCTTCAATCGCTTATCTTTAGTGGCTTTATAGATATTGTATGACCCCAGTTCAGCAAAGAATTTAAGCACATGCTTGACTTTAAGCACATAAGTGATCTCATTGACTTAAATGGGACTACACATGTGCATAAAGTTAAGCATGTGCTTTTGTGCTATGCTGAATCAGGACCTATATAAATAAGCTTTGGCCACTTTGGTCTATGCCTATGGCAAGATTTTAGTCAATGAATTATATTCTATGGCACTAGTTTACTAGCTAGATAGAAGATCGATGGAGCTACATATGGAGAGCCTCCTGACTGGTGTTGAGCAGCCTCAATCCCTTTGGAAATCAAAAGATTTGTCTACACTGGATTTGTCTACACTGCCCCACTGCAAATTGTACCATAGAATCATAGAAGGTTAGGGTTGAAAGAGACCTCAGGAGGACATCTAGTCCAACCCCCTGCTCAAAGCAGGACCAACACCAACTAAATCATCCTAGACAGGGTTTTGTCAAGCCAGGCCTTAAAAACCTCCATGGATGGAGACTTCACAATCTCCCTAGGTAACCCATTCCCGTGCTTCACCACCCTCCTAGCGAAATAGTTTTTCCTAATATCCAACCTAGATCTCCCCCACTGCAACTTGAGACCATTGCTCCCTGTTCTGTCATCTGCCACCACTGAGAACAGCCTAGCTCATCCTCTTTGGAACCCCCCTTCAGGTAGTTGAAGGCTGCAATCAAAGCCCTCCTCACTCTTCTCTTCTGCAGACTAAACAATCCCAGTTCCCTCAGCCTCTCCTCATAAGTAATGTTCCCCAGCCCCCTGATCATTTTTGGTGCCCTCCGCTGGACTCTCTCTAAATTGTCCACATACTTTCTGTAGTGTGGGGCCCAAAACTGGACACAGTACTCCAGATGTGGTCGCACCAGTGTCAAATAGAGGGGAATAATCACTTCCCTCGATCTGTTGGCAATGCTCCTACTAATGCAGCCCAACATGCTGTTAGCCTTCTTGGCAACAAGGGTACACTGTTGACTCATATCCAGCTTCTCATCCACTGTAATCCCCAGGTCCTTTTCTGCAGAACTGCTGCTTAGCCAGTCAGTCCCCAGCCCCCAGTAGTAGTGCGTTGGATTCTTCCATCCTAAGTGCAGGACTCTACACTTGTCCTTGCTGAACCTCATCAGATTTCTTTTGGCCCAATCCTCCCATTTGTCTAGGTCACTCTGGACCCTATCCCTACCCTCCAGTGTATCTACCTCTCCCCCCATCTTAGGGTCATCCACAAACTTGCTGAGGGTACAATCCATCCCATCATCCAGATGATTAAAGAAGATGTTGAACAAAACCAGCCCCAGGAAAGACCCCTGCGGCACTCCGCTTGATACCGGCTGCCAACTAGACATGGATCACTAGCTGTTGAGCCCAATGATCTAGCCAGCTTTCTATCGGCCTTATAGTCCATTCATCCAATCCATACTTTTTTAACTTGCTGGCAAGAATATTGTGGGAGACAGTATCAAAAGCTTTGCTAAAGTCAAGAAATACCATGTCCACTGCTTTCCCCATATCCACAGAGCCAGTTATCTCATCATAGAAGGCAATCAGGTTGTTCAGGCATGATTTGCCCTTGGTGAATCCATGTTGACTGTTTCTGATCACCTTCCTCTCCTCCAAGTGCTTCAAAATGGATTCCTTGAGGACCTGCTCCATGTTTTTTCCAGGGACTGAAGTGAGGCTGACCAGTCTTTAGTTCCCCAGATTCTCCTTCTTCCATTTTTAAGGATTGGCACTATATTTGCCTTTTTCCAATTATCCAGGGCCTCCCCCAATCCCCAAGAGTTTTCAGAGGTAATGTCCCTGCAATCACATCAGTAAAATCTCTCAGCACTCTCAGATGCATTAGATACAGCCCCATGGAATTATGCATGTCTAGCTTTTTTAAATAGTCCTTATCCTGTTCTTTCACCACTGAGGGCTGCTCATCTCCTCCCCATACAGTGCTGTCCTGAGCAGCAGTCTGGGAGCTGACCTTGTCTGTGAAGACGGAGGCAAAAAAAGCATTGAGTACTTCAGCTTTTCCCACATCATCTGTCACAAGGTTACCTCCCCCATTCAGTAAGGGTCCCACACTTTCCCTGACCTTCTTCTTGTTGGTAACATACCTGTAAAAACCCTTCTTGTTACCCTTCACATTCCTGCTAGCTGCAACTCCAATTGTGCTTTGGCCAACCTGATTACACTCCTGCATGCTTGAGCAATATCTTTATACTCCTCCCTAGTCATCTGTCCAAGTTTCCACTTTTTGTAAACTTCCTTTTTGTGTTTAAGCCCACTGAAGATTTCAGTTAAGCCAAGCTGCTCGCCTGCCATATTTGCTATTCTTTCTGCACATCGGGATAGTTTGTTCCTGAACCTTCAATAAGGCTTTTTTAAAATACAGCCAGCTCTCCTGGACTCTTTATATTAGCCTCCCAGGGGATCCTGCCCATCAGTTCCCCGAGGGAGTCAAAGTCTGCTTTCTGAAGTCCAGGGTCTGTATTCTGCTGCTCTCCTTTCTTCCTTTTGTCAGGATCCTGAACTTGACCATCTCATGGTCACTGCTGCCCAGGTTGCCACCCACTTCTACTTCCCCTACCAATTCTTCCTGTTTGTGAGCAGCAGGTCAAGAGAAGCACAGCCCCTAGTTCTTCCAGCACTTGCACCATGAAGTTGTCCCCAACACTCTCCAAAAACTTCCTGGATTGCCTGTGTACTGCTATATTGCTTTCCCAGCAGATGTCAGGGTGATTGAAGTCCCTTATGAGAACCAGGGCCTGTGACCTGGAAACTTCTGTTAGTTGTCCGAAGAAAGCCTCGTCTACCTCATCCTCCTGGTCTGGTGGTCTATAGCAGACACCCACCACGACATTACCCTTGTTGCTCTCACGTCTAAACTTAACCCAAAGACTCTCAACAGGCTTTTCTCCAGTTTCATACTGGAGCTCTGAGCAATCATAGTGCTTCTCGTACAGACAGTGCAACTCCTCCACCTTTTCTCCCTTGCCTGTCCTTCCTGAACAGTTTATACCCATCCATGACAGTGCTCCGGTCATGTGAGTTACCCCAATCATATCATAGTTCCTTAACTGTGCCAGGACTTCCAGTTCTCCCTGCTTGTTTCACAGGCTTCTTGCGTTCGAGTACAGACACCTAAGATAACTAGCTGGTTGCCTACTTTCTCAGGATGAATTAGGAGGCCTCCCCTTTTGCACCCTCCTCCTTGTTTTTCCTCCCAGTATCCCACTTCCCCACTTACCACCAGGCTTAGGTCACCATCCCCTGGCAAACCTAGTTTAAAGCCCTCCTCACTAGGTTAGCAAGTGGGACTAGAGCGGTGCATTCTGCAATGGTGCAGAGTACCTACCCTGGGCATTCTGGTTTGGGTACACACGCAGTGCACAGAGTCCCCTCACAGCAAGTGTTCTAGATTATGTGCATTTTTGCATCTTTCTCAGAATGCCCAGCACAGATTCCTGAAGCAGTTACAGGATACCTATGGCACATAATGGCTATTTGCATGTATAAACTTCTTTTGGTTTGCTTGACCACCTGCCTCATTTGCTTCTGTCCTACCCCAGGAACTGTAAATGCAATGTGGAGACAGAGGCACACCCTGCTGTGTCCTGACACTCACCATACAGATGCCATGGTAGAGAGTCAACAGCTCACTCAACAACTATAAACCAACTCTGTAGCTGTTGGCCCAGGGTCCACTGATACTGGCAAACTGAAGGGGCTCAGAATTTGGGAGCTGTTCAGAAAATATTGCTCAGGCTGCTTGCATCCTCTCATCCAGTCATGCTCCACCATCTCCACCACAGTATTCTGCTCCTGTCTTCTAGCCCACTGCTTCTGATTTCCAATGCCTCTATAGTTCCCACCCACTTCTCCTAAGTAACATGTCATTGCAGCCATTGCCCACACCCCAGTTTATTTGCCCACTGAGCTGTAATCCTCAGCTCGGCTCCTGCTAAAGCCAAGCCCCTGCTAAAGGACTATCAATGAGGGTTCAACCCTGCAAACACTACGAATCATGGGGCCAGACTGTCAAAAGAGATGAGCCCCCATATGAACACACATATAAAGGACAGATTTTCAAGAGAGCACAACACCCAACATGCTGAATTCTTCTGACTATAATGGCTTCAATATAGCTGAGCTTTTTTGACAATTCTAACCCTAGTGCTTATTGCCTGGAGTAGTCCCTTTGAACTAAATGGAAGTTTAGTTCTATCTACTCATGGTAGATAGAAAGCATTACACCTAATAACGTTTGCAGGATCAGACTCCAAAAGGTTCTCCTTGTCAATAGTCAATGCAAGGAGACAACATCATGGATAACTTTTAGGACATGTAGTACTTGATGCACTTATGTCATCTGACAGCACCAGCTACCTGAGGAGGAAGTACTCCTCAAACAGTGTGGTACTCCTCAAACAGTGTGTAGTTGCAGTAAGGCGCCACTTGGCAGAAAGGCTGCTATATGGTTTTGTGGTGGGATTATGAACTGTGGGGGCCTCTGCCACCTGAGGCTACCACTTCAGTACTGAAATAAAGGAATGAGGTTTTATTATGATGGGAAATCCCATGAGGCCTTCATTTCACGCCATGCATTCTGAAAACATTGTTCTGATCATTCCATTTGGAACACTCCAGCAGATAAATTCTAAACGATGACTCCAGTCAAAATAATCACTTAAAAATCTTCCAGTAAACACAATGTTGGTCAACCTCCATGGAGACTGACATATAGATTTGTCAGCTTGCCTCAAGCCTCAACAAAATTTTAATTTCTGTTCATGGCCTCAAGTCAACTCCATTGGCTAAGGCAAATCTCAAAAATCATTTTGTCTTGTCTCTCAGATGGAAAGTTGCTTCCATCTCCCAGGGTTAATTTTGTTTTTAAAATGTTGGATAGAAAAATCTTGCCATTCTCTATTTGGACACTCTTTCCAAACATCTCGAAGCCTAAACCACATTTATGTAATATTAGGCTCTTCAGAATATGGTTTCTGGTCTACTTGTATCAAGGTTGTCTTCATTTTTTTAATAGAAATAGGCTAAGGCATCTGTAGAACTTGTATTAGACATACATATTTAGTACAATTGCATATTGCCAGACTCAGCCCTGCACTGGGGCTGCATTCTTGGTCAATGTACACTCACCTAGTTCCACTAAGGTCTGGCCCAAAGGGACATGTAACGTTAGAACTTTTTGAACTCTGATCTCAGCAACGGTTGATCAGATGGAAACTGGTTGAGACAAAGTCAAGATTATAGTAGCAGTGGTGGTGGTGGTGGTGGTAGTAACATTTGTAATACTGTAGCACATAAGAGCCTCACATATGGACCAGGAGCCCACTGTGGTAGGGCTGTACAAACACAGAACAAAAAGACGGTCCTTGCCCTAAGGAGCTTACAATCTAAGTTTAAGCCAAGAGGCAACAGATGGATACAAACAGCTGAACAGAGGCGGTCAAGAAGACAGTGAGACATTATTGGTCAACATGATAGGCAGTGGTCACAATACACCAGTAGCCTAACCACTATTAAGTTTTTTGTTTGCATCACGGCAAAGGAGAAGTTTGAGGAGATATCTGAAGGTTTATAGATTCGTATTCATAGATTCATAGATTCCAAGGACAGAAGGACCATTATAATTATCTAGTCTGAATTCCTGTATAACACACACCATAAAACTTCCCCAAAATAATTTCTAGAGCATATCTTTTAGACAAACATCCAATCTCAATTTAATAATTGTCAGTGATGAAGAATTCACTCTGACCCTTGGTAAGTTATTGCAATGGTTATTTACTCTCACCGTTAAAAATTTACTCCTTATTCCCAGTCTGAATTTGTCTGGCTTCAACTTCCAGTCCCTGGAATGTGTTATACCTCTCTCTGCTAGATTGAAGAACCCATTATTAAATATTTGTTCCCCAGGCAGATATGTATAGACTGTAATCAAGTAACCCCTTAACCATCTCTTTGTTAAGCTAAATAGATTGAGCTCTTTGAGTCTATCACTATAAGGCATGTTTTCTAATCCTTTAATCATTCTCGTGGCTCTTCTCTGAACCCTCTCCAATTTGTGAACAGGTGTATAATGAAGTAGCTTTGCAGATGTTTACAGAGAACACCTCCCTAGCGTTAGGGAGAAAGCACAAAGGTGCTTGTTTGAAACCTTACCAGGTTGGTGATAGAGGCTGACATCATGGGCAGAGCAGAGGCAAAGCTGTCAGTTAGAATAGGAAAGTTTCAACACAGAGAATTCACAGTTTTCTGGGGATCTCTGCACCCCACCTATTCTTAGAGTATGTCTACACTTGAGGAGCTCTGATTGAGCTAGACCACTAAAAAGACAGTGTACACACAGCAGCCCAAGCAGCAGGAGGGGCTAACCACCAGAGTACTTTCCTAGTGTCTCAGATAAGCTCATACCTGGTGTTGCTAGCCGCTCCCATGGCTCGCACTGCCATGGCTAAACTAAAGTTAGTGCACTAACTCAATCCAGTAGTGTGGATATGTCTCCTTGAGCTGGAATTTTCACTTCCACTCAAAGTGTAGACCTGCCCTTTGTTAGAATTTTCTTTTGCTTGACCCTCAAACTTGGATATTGCAAATCTGTCGGGGGGGAAGGGGGAATTGGAGATCTCTATTCCTTGGGGAATCCCTACCCAGTCAGCGTGCGGTGTTCCCTGTCCACAAGAGTGGCATACTTACATGTGAGTTCTTGGTTTATGCCCTCTGGGGCAGGGACCGCCTTCTATTATGCATGTAGCGTGTCGAGCACAATGGGACCCAGCCTGGTGGTAGCCTTAGGCACTACCACAATACAAATGTTTATTAAACAATAATAATATTCCCAGCTCTACCTGGCTACTCTGACTAGAACTATTTGAGTAGAGGTCATCGAAGTGGACTATATACTTGCCAAGGAAGTTACATACCACTTTCTGTGTCTAACAAAGTGCCTCAACACAACAAAGCCAGCTGCCTTCCCCTAAGTTTGCTGTGTGTCAATGTCAGTTTCAAAATGTTAAAAGAACAGTATGAATCCCAGTGATGTGACAGTCACAAACAGAGGGTACCATTAAGTCATTCGCTTGATTGTTCCACAGTAACACTGCCTGAGAAATGAGTCCCAGTCATGCATCCAAATTCAAACTGTTGGATTTAGGGTTCCCATTCAGGTCCATCTATCTCTACAGGAAATGTTTACCTAACCAAGAACTCACAACCCTGATACTATTAGATATGAGTCACTAATTTTCAGCAAATAATTTACACACAGCATGTAGTCTATTTTACTGCTCCCGCAAGCAGATTGTACTTTCCTCAGATGGGTCCATTATTCTGCTTTACTCAACAATTTTTTTTCAAATGTTTTAATTTTGGGCAGTGTTGGTCAGTTGTGATTGGTCACATCAATCATATGTAGTTATTTCTGTCCCGTGATTGGACAGAGATAAAGCTTATAATCAGAGGGAGGGCCTGAACAAGCCAGTGGGACTTTGAATCTCTCAGGGAGAGGTAGCAGTTAAGCATCATTAGGAAATTTCATTAAATATTAAAGTTCCTACTTTCTGGGCCACACAGTCCTTGCCTGAGGCATCATTCCTATAAAAGTTAAGCTATTACAAGATTTATTGCCTGGGTGCAAAGTTTAAATCTAATTTTCTTTCCTCAAACCAAAACACAATGGTTGTGTGTGAGTGTGTGTGTGGTCCTAGTTTTGAGAGGTGAAGTCAGATGCTTATCTGGCTTCTTTCAGTGCCTCTCTGCTAGGACTCTAAAGAGGAGGTTGGAGACCTCCCTCCTGCCCCCCACCCCCATCACTCTGATGTATCAAGTACTGCCTCTTACCCTGTAAAATAGCCAAGAGTACCGGATTGTACAAACTTACCATTCACTTTCGCTGGGTATTCGTGTGCGTTAGACTCAACCACTCAAATATTCATGTAAATAGATAAACAAGAAAGGGATGAGTCTGACCAAAGTGAATTGATTTTAAAAATCAAGGTAATACTTGCAAAACATCTTTTGTACTATTTGTTCAGCTCTAATTATTATATACCAGGTGGCCTGTTGGCTCCATCAGTTCATATTCTGCATGACCAAAAGGTGACAATCTAAAAGGAGCACACAGAATGCAAGTTGAAGCCTCAGTCAGGCTGGAACACAGAAAGAATATCCTCCTGATAGCTCCAGGAAGGTCCTGGAGATGGGCAGAGAGACAAACACAATAGTCCTGGCAACCCAGACTGTTCCAAAATAAAAACCAACACCAACGTGTAAACACCCATGCAATATAAATACCCCTTCACATAACACAGGAACTAGGGGTCACCCAATGACATTAATAGGCACCAGGATTAAAACAAATAAAAGGAAGTACTTCTTCATATAATGCACAGTCAACCTGTGGAACTTGTTGGCAGGGGATTTTGTGAAAGTATAGCTAACAGGATAACCGTATTCAAAAAAGAATTAGATAAGTTCATAGCAGATAGATCCATCCATGTCTATTAGCCAAGATGGTCAAGGTCACAAACCCATACTCCAGATGACCCTAAACCTCTGACTGCCAGAAAATGGGACTGGATAACAAGGGATGGGTCACTCAGAATTGCCCTGTTCTGTTCACTCCCTCTGAAGCATCTGGCACTGGCCACTGTCAGAAGAAAGGATACTGGGCTAGATGGGCCATTGGTCTGACCCAGTATGGCCGTTCTTATGTTCTTATAATGTATCCACATGAAAAAAGGTCAGAGTAATCTGCAGTCCACACATATTGTGCTGCTTCATCAATACAAAGGATTATGATTACCACTTTTTACTGGATTAATCGCCAAAGTAAAAAACCATTACAGAACAAGGTGGAATAGTGATCCAAGGACAGACATTCATCACTCACTGACAATGCCTTCAGTGGCCATAAGTTTAACAATGTAGTAACATACTGTGCTCCAGATGGGAAAGGAGTATCTGATGCTTGGGATGGAAAAGTGTCATTTTATATGAGTCACACCGACTGTACTCAGTGAAGATACACAGACCACGTTTCTCAAATGATTCCTCAGCAAGATGTGCATTACCAAGAGCTGACACGAGTCACTTTTCCTCTGTGTTTCTCACTGTCTTCATGCAGACAGACGATTTTTCCCAGCATGCGCATGTGAGAAACGTGGGCGCATGCGAACTTGGAGTCCTGGGTCTCTTTTCATCCGATTTTAGGAGACATATGAAACCCAGACTGAATGTTTGTCCATAACCTTAATGGGACTCACTCTGTCATAGTGGTTGCACACTCGTTGTTTCTCCTTAGGATATGCCTACACTGTAGCAGGGAGTGTGCGTTCCAGCACTGTACACAGACAGGCGTTCGTGTCGCTCAAGCTAGCATACTAAAAATAGCAGGGTAGCCAGGGCAGTGCAGGCGGCAGCTCGGGCTAGCCACCCAGGGGGTGTGGGCAGATTTCTACTCAGGCAGCTAGCCAAAGCTGCTGGCCATGCTACCCTGGCTACACCGGTATTTTTAGCACACTAGCTTGAGCAGACTGGGTGCCTATCTGTCTCCGGGACTGGGAAGCACATGCCCAGCTGCACTGGAGATATACCCTAGAAATGAGATATTTGTTGTGATTGACAAAGCCTTCTATTCAGGCAGTTCTGAGATAGCAGTATTCAGAAATTAGATCCTGATTCACCCTCTCTGTTACACCAACTGGCATAAAACAGAGGTCGTGGACTTGTGACTGGGGGGTGCTGGGAGTTTGAAGGCACACAAAAAATTCCTTTTTGGCCAAGGCATGCCCTCACTGCAGAACCTTTGTGTCTAACATGGCTCTGGTATGCACTCAGGACCAAATCCTGATCCCTCTGTTCATGGTGCCAAAACTTGGACTTCAGTGGGATCGTGATTCCCATCTTCCCCTGCCCTCACCCTAGTGCAATTCCTTTCGGACCAGTGTCTGATCAGTTGCACCTCTAATTTGGAGATAAATCACCATTTCTGCCATCAACCATAGATTCACTCTGCAGATTGAAAGTGGCTTTCCTCCCTGTCTGTCCTCCCTCCCCCCCATATTACAACATTTGGTTTGAAGCACATTTCTTTGCTATTTGGCTGCTTTTTTAGATTTGACAGCCACACAATGGGGAAGCAAAGCTTATGAAAATGCTACTGTAATCTACTGTTCTGGCTTAAAGCGCTACAGGAGAGCGGTAGGCTGTAACTGATGCAGTGGGTATTGGATGATTGTTGTAGGACATGAGGGCATGTTTTTCTGGGGGAAAATAAGGGGAGTGGGGTGGACAAATGAAGTAAAAATGAGACAGAATTGAAAATAAATTGTATATTTTAAACACTTCTATCAGACATCAGAAGTTGTGCCAAAAAATGGTCTGAGTAAAAATAATTTTTCTACATTAAGTTGAATGACAGAAGCTGTAAAAATCAAGGAGAATGTTTCCTTACCTTAATAAAACAATGGTTGCTGCAATTACTGGTAATAACAAAAAGCTTTCTTGTGCACATTTAAATTCACAGATGCACTCCTCATTCACATTAGTCATCTTGCTGCCTTCCGTGGGACTGTCCGTGGGAGTAGGGTTTGCAGGATCAGGCCCAAAATAAATGAGAAGAAGAGCACTTATACAGCGCTTTACGTGTGTACAAGCGCTGACTAATGAATTACTGATGGGAGTTCTGCTGTTGACTGAGAAAGTCCCATGTAATCTCAGCAGTAAATGAGGCAACAACACATTTAGGGCAAAAAACTTGTATGGAACATACACTAAAATACATGGGGCTACGTTAATTCCTGGTATCACTCCTTTGAAATCACTGGACCCTTCTTTGTATCCAGGAAGTTTTACTTTACTGTGAAAACTATTGCCCTTTGGATTGAAATACCCTCAGTGTTTGACACTAGTGTAGATCACCATCAGTCATTTTAACCAATAGGACAATAGTAGTTGAGTTTGTTTGGGTTTTTTCGGTCCAAACCTCAGCTCCACTTAATGGACCAAATTTAACCCTAGTGTAATTCCTCTGATTAGGCGACAGCTGCAGTGCACTCTGACTGGGTGCGATACTTGAACTGAACTGCTATGGCAAGCTGCTATCTCATTTAATTGTAATCCAATGCTTATCAGGGCTTCCAGGACTCCACTGTAGTTGCAGTGGCTACATATTTTGATAGCCTCCTGAATCAAAGCCTCCACCATACCATCAGCTTGTTTTCTTCTTCATCAGGCTGCATCCACAAGAGTGGAGAAGGAAGGGCTGGATTTGTTCTTAACGTGGACAATTATCTGTTGGAGGGTGAGCATGCCTTTCAGATGAGATGTAAAACCAAAGTCCTGACCACTTGTGGTTATCAAAAATCCCTTGGTACTTTAAGCAAGTTATGACTGTTCGTCCCAGTGACCTGGTTAATTTCCAACTTGGGTAATTACATTCCACCTATATAAAGAAATATTCACTGGGTACTTTCTACTAAATATAGCATTACTCTTCACTTCTTCTCCTAACCTGTTGTATAGCTGTAATGAACGTCATCTTAGTTATCACTAGGGACTGAACCTCCATGGCTAAAAGAAGGCGCTTGTACAGCTAAGCATCCTAGCTGGGAACCTTACTAGAGTCATATCCTTTGTGGCTCCAGCACAGAGGAGGCTGTATAAAAACACTGCACTGTGGGCTACATAGAGTTATGATGTGCTGATAAAAAGCTGCCACATTTCACCCTAATGGTGGCTGCATTTCATGGGTGAGGGAAGTGATCCCTCACTTAGATGATGTCAGAAATAAAGTTCTGGGACCCTTTCAAGTGAAAGGTGCTCTATCAAGGTAAATTTATTAGACTGTGATTTATAGATGTGCTCTGATAAGTCATCGCCAAACAAGTGAGGGTACATCTATACCGGGAAAACTAGAATTAGTGTAGATACAGTGCTGATTTTCCATGCATCTGTTCTTTTTGTGAGCCATTCCCACTATGTCTTGTTGCCCTTCTGGCTGTGTTTCTTGACTCCTCAAGCTCTGTGTCTCAGATTCCTCCATCCTGTGCTTTTTTTAGCTCCCTAACATGCCCCCACGACTTGTGTCTCACAGATCCACCTGGCCACCCTCTCAAAGCCCCAGGCATCCGAGTGTGCTGAAACACAACATGTTGAAATTATCTCCAGGAGTTTCGTTTTTAATTAGGAGACTATGCCCTGGTCTACACTAGGACTTTAGGTCGAATTTAGCAGTGTTAAATCGATTTAAACCTGCACCCGTCCACACAATGAAGCCCTTTATTTCGACTTAAAGGGCTCTTAAAATCGATTTCCTTACTCCACCCCTGACAAGTGGATTAGCGCTTAAATCGACGTTGCCGGCTCGAATTTGGGGTACTGTGGACACAATTCGATGGTATTGGCCTCCGGGAGCTATCCCAGAGTGCTCCATTCTGACTGCTCTGGACAGCACTCTCAACTCAGATGCACTGGCCAGGTAGACAGGAAAAGAACCGCGAACTTTTGAATCTCATTTCCTGTTTGGCCAGCGTGGCAAGCTGCAGGTGACCATGCAGAGCTCATCAGCACAGGTGACCATGATGGAGTCCCAGAATCACAAAAGAGCTCCAGCATGGACCGAACGGGAGGTACGGGATCTGATCGCTGTATGGGGAGAGGAATCCGTGCTATCAGAACTCCGTTCCAGTTTTCGAAATGCCAAAACCTTTGTGAAAATCTCCCAGGGCATGAAGGACAGAGGCCATAACAGGGACCCGAAGCAGTGCCGCGTGAAACTGAAGGAGCTGAGGCAAGCCTACCAGAAAACCAGAGAGGCGAACAGCCGCTCTGGGTCAGAGCCCCAAACATGCCGCTTCTATGATGAGCTGCATGCCATTTTAGGGGGTTCAGCCACCACTACCCCAGCCGTGTTGTTTGACTCCTTCAATGGGGATGGAGGCAACACGGAAGCAGGTTTGGGGGACGAAGAAGATGATGATGATGATGATGATGATGATGAGGTTGTAGATAGCTCACAGCAAGCAAGCGGAGAAACCGGTTTTCCTGACAGCCAGGACTGTTTCTCACCCTGGACCTGGAGCCAGTACCCCCCGAACCCACCCAAGGCTGCCTCCTGGACCCAGCAGGCGGAGAAGGGACCTCTGGTGAGTGTACCTTTTAAAATGCTATACATGGTTTAAAAGCAAGCATGTGAAAGGATTACTTTGCCCTGGCATTTGCGGTTCTCCTAGATGTAGTCCTAAAGCCTTTGCAAAAGGTTTCTGGGGAGGGCAGCCTTATTTCGTCCTTCATGGTAGGACACTTTACCACTCCAGGCCAGTAACACGTACTCGGGAATCACTGTAGAACAAAGCATTGCAGTGTATGTTTGCTGGCATTCAACCAAAATCCGTTCTTTATCTCTCTGTGTTATCCTCAGGAGAGTGAGATATAATTCATGGTCACCTGGTTGAAATAGAGTGCTTTTCTTCAGGGGACACTCAGAGGAGCCCATTCCTGCTGGGCTGTTTGCCTGTGGCTAAACAGAAATGTTCCCCGCTGTTAGCCACAGGGAGGGGGGAAGGTTGAGGGGGTAGTCACGCGGTGGGAGGAGGCAAAATGCGACCTTGTAACGAAAGCACATGTGCTATGTATGTAATGTTAACAGCAAGGTTTACCCTGAAAGAGTGTAGCCACTGTTTTATAAAATGTGTCTTTTTAAATACCGCTGTCCCTTTTTTTTTCTCCACCAGCTGCATGTGTTTCAATGATCACAGGATCTTCTCCTTCCCAGAGGCTAGTGAAGCTTAGAAAGAAAAAAAAACGCACTCGCGATGAAATGTTCTCCGAGCTCATGCTGTCCTCCCACACTGACAGAGCACAGACGAATGCGTGGAGGCAAATAATGTCAGAGTGCAGGAAAGCACAAAATGACCGGGAGGAGAGGTGGAGGGCTGAAGAGAGTAAGTGGCGGACTGAAGAGAGTAAGTGGCAGGCTGAAGACAGGGCTGAAGCTCAAATGTGGCGGCAGCGTGATGAGAGGAGGCAGGATTCAATGCTGAGGCTGCTGGAGGACCAAACCAGTATGCTCCAGTGTATGGTTGAGCTGCAGCAAAGGCAGCTGGAGCACAGACTGCCATTGCTGCCCCTCTGTAACCAACCGCCCTCCTCCCCAAGTTCCATAGCCTCCACACCCAGACGCCCAAGAACGCGGTGGGGGGGCCTCCGGCCAACCAGCCACTCCACCACAGAGGATTGCCCAAAAAAAAGAAGGCTGTCATTCAATAAATTTTAAAGTTGTAAACTTTTAAAGTGCTGTGCTTAAAGTGCTGTGTGGCATTTTCCTTCCCTCCTCCACCACCCTTCCTGGGCTACCTTGGTAGTCATCTCCCTATTTGTGTGATGAATGAATAACGAATGCATGACTGTGAAGCAGCAATGACTTTATTGCCTCTGCAAGCAATGATTAAAGCGAGGAGAGAAGGGTGGTTAGCTTACAGGGAAGTAGAGTGAACCAAGGGGCGGGGGGTTTCATCAAGGAGAAACAAAGAGAACTTTCACACCGTAGCCTGGCCAGTCATGAAACTGGTTTTCAAAGCTTCTCTGATGCGTACCGCGCCCTCCTGTGCTCTTCTAACCGCCCTGGTGTCTGGCTGCGCATAACCAGCAGCTAGGCGATTTGCCTCAACCTCCCACCCCGCCATAAACGTCTCCCCCTTACTCTCACAGATATTGTGGAGCACACAGCAAGCAGTAATAACAGTGGGAATATTGGTTTCGCTGAGGTCTAAGCGAGTCAGTAAACTGCGCCAGCGTGCCTTTAAACGTCCAAATGCACATTCTACCACCATTCTGCACTTGCTCAGCCTGTAGTTGAACAGCTCCTGACTACTGTCCAGGCTGCCTGTGTACGGCTTCATGAGCCATGGCATTAAGGAGTAGGCTGGGTCCCCAAGGATACATATAGGCATTTCAACATCCCCAACAGTTATTTTCTGGTCTGGGAATAAAGTCCCTTCCTGCAGCTTTTGAAACAGACCAGAGTTCCTGAAGATGCGAGCATCATGCACCTTTCCCGGCCATCCCACGTTGATGTTGGTGAAACATCCCTTGTGATCCACCAGAGCTTGCAGCACTATCGAAAAGTACCCCTTGCGGTTTATGTACTCGGCGGCTTGGTGCTCCGGTGCCAAGATAGGGATATGGGTTCCGTCTATAGCCCCACCACAGTTAGGGAATCCCATTGCAGCAAAGCCATCCACTATGACCTGCACATTTCCCAGGGTCACTACCCTTGATATCAGCAGATCTTTGATTGCGTGAGCTACTTGCATCACAGCAGCCCCCACAGTAGATTTGCCCACTCCAAATTGATTCCCAACTGACCGGTAGCTGTCTGGCGTTGCAAGCTTCCACAGGGCTATCGCCACTCGCTTCTCAACTGTGAGGGCTGCTCTCATCTTGGTATTCATGCGCTTCAGGGCAGGGGAAAGCAAGTCACAAAGTTCCATGAAAGTGCCCCTACGCAGGCGAAAGTTTGGCAGCCACTGGGAATCGTCCCAGACCTGCAACACTATGCTGTCCCACCAGTCTGTGCTTGTTTCCCGAGCCCAGAATCGGCGTTCCACAGCATGAACCTGCCCCATTAGCACCATGATGCATGCATTGTCAGGGCCCATGCTTTCAGAGAAATCTGTGTCCATGTCCTGATCACTCACGGGACCGCGCTGACGTCGCCTCCTCACCCGGTATCGCTTTGCCATGTTCTGGTGCTGCATATACTGCTGGATAATGCGTGTGGTGGTTAATGTGCTCCTAATTGCCAAAGTGAGCTGAGCGGCCTCCATGCTTGCCTTGGTATGGCGTCCGCACAGAAAAAAGGCGCAGAACGATTGTCTGCCGTTGCTCTAACGGAGGGAGGGGCGACTGATGACACAGCTTACAGGGTTGGCTTCAGGGAGCTAAAATCAACAAAGGGTGTGCCTGTACATCAAGGAGTATTTCAGGCAGGACTGCACGGAGGGTTCCAATAAGAAATGGTGCACCTAAGTTATTGTTCTTATTGGAACAAGGAGGTTAGCCTGGCCTCTGATTGATACATGGCTAGATTTACCTCGCTGCACCTTCTCTGTGAGTGACTGCAGTGTGATCTAGACAGGGAAGGAGGCAAATGAGTACAAAACAAATCTGGTCTATTTCTTGTTTTGATCCACTCCATCTATCTTTTACATCTTTGGCTGGCAGCAGACGGTGCAGAAGGACTGCATGCCATCCACATCTCATGGCTGCTCGGCAGAAGATGGTACAGTACGACTGCTAGCAGTCCGTATCGCCTGCCCGCTCACCATAAGACAGTTCAATAGGACTGACTGCAGGACTAAAGAGAATGACCTGCTCAAGTCACTCCAAATTTAGTCCCTGCGCCCATGTCTGCCCAGGCGCTCCTGATTGACCTCACAGAGGCGACCAGGAGCACCTCAGACATGATGATGACGGCTACCAGTCGTACTGTACCGTCTGCTGCCACAAGGCAAGGGGTTGCTGCTACTGTGTAGCAATGCCGTACCACGTCTGCCAGCACCCAGGAGACATAGGGTGACGGTTACCTGAGCGGGCTCCATGCTTGCCGTGGTATGGCGTCTGCACAGGTAACTCAGGAAAAAAGGCGCGAAATGATTGTCTGCCCTTGCTTTCACGGGGGGAGGGAGGGAACGGGGGCCTGACGATATGTACCCAGAACCACCCGCGACAATGTTTTAGCCCCATCAGGCATTGGGATCTCAACCCAGAATTCCAATGGGCAGCGGAGACTGCGGGAACTGTGGGATAGCTACCCACAGTGCAACGCTCCGGAAGTCGACGCTTGCCTCGGTACTGTGGAAGCGCTCCGCCGAGTTAATGCACTTAATGCACTTAGAGCATTTTCTGTGGGGACACACACACTCGAATATATAAAACCGATTTCTAAAAAACCGACTTCTATAAATTCGACCTAATTTCGTAGTGTAGACATACCCTATATCACTCGTCCCTGTTGTGCATATATGTATGTATATAGGTATACTTTTAAATGTGATTTATTTATTAGTTGTCCAATGCACCAGTGCCTCTCTCCCCTCCTTTCTTAAGCACAGCTTTTCACTTACCTACAGCTCTCTACCACTTAATGAAAAAGAATGGATTAGGTGAGCCTGATAACAGTATCATAGCATTGCTCTGTGGCATGGAAATGAACAGCTGTTTCTTGTTTTTAAAAAAAAGAGTTTTGTCCTTTACAGAATGACAGAGGGCCAAACTCAGATACCCTGGCTCATGTTAAAGAGCCTCTTACCCCACAAGAAGTCCCAGTAGGACTAGATGTGGACTAAGATACTACTCAGTGTGAGTAAGGGTATCATAATCAGGCTGTTATGTAATAGTGTTGACTCCCTCACTGCCGGCTCCACAATAATGTTACAACTTGCCAGGGGAGAAAGGTTAATCACACAACTCCATTACGCAGGAAAACACCCATTACAGACTTATGTGCAAAAGGACTGCAGAACTGGGAATAAATTAGGCTTTGGGAGGATCCTGAATGTCGCATTTTAAATGTGAGAGACGGTGGCTGAGGTAATATCTTTTATTGGACCAACTTCAGTTTTTAATTTCAAAATTATATAGAGGGCTGACCTAAGCTCCAACCCGTTTGCACTGCTCAAGCATGACAGAACCTCCACTTCCCTCGAACCAGCCTGTCTAGAGATTGGTCACTAGCAAAGGTGAAAAACTTTCTGTCAGATGAGAAATGTTTATCTAGCTGTCACTTTACATGTAAATTCAGTATTGCATAGTTCACAATAGGTCCCCTCTCACCAGTCCTAACTGAATGTTAATGAAGGATTGTAAAACTTCCAAGGGAGAAAAGTACCAGGAAGAAGAAAACAGAGTATGTATGTGGGGAGAAACTTATTTTGAAGGGCACATCAACTGTTTGCTCTACTGTACTTGGGGAGCAAAGAGGACACCCTACCACCCTTCAATGAGGAAGTAAATAGCGAGTTTGCTTCATGAAAGCAGGATTTCAGCCAGGCTTGGCTGAAAATGCTGGAGCGAACCTCAGATGAGAGAACTTCTTTAGACAGGAGGCAAACCTGTTAGTTAAGTTTGGTCTCTAGAAAGCATGTAATGATTTTATTTCATCTGTAACCATTTGTTTCCAGTGTTCTTACTCATTGTCACTTGAATCTCTACTCTCTGATAATAAACACCCTTGTGTTCACTATACATATATCTAGGTGCTGTGGTGTTAAGCAAAGTGGTGGTCCTGAGCTGAATCTTACAAGCTGGTGTGTACAGTTCCTTTGGGAACAGCAAGCCTGGCAATTCTGTGAGTGTTCAGTGGACAAGGGGCTGAACACTACAGGGAATGTTTGGCGGGCTTGTTGGTTGGTGTGTATCTATCTCTAACATGCACAGAGGGAGCAAGGCCCGCAGGGGCCTGAAAGGTAGTGCTTATGTTGCCGGAGGCTGGTGGTTTCAGAGAGCTGATCCACATCAGACATAGTCAAGACTGCTTAACACTAATGACGGGTGGTAAGCAGGTGTCACACCAACCTGGGTATCCCTGGGAAGGGGCCCAGGATGTACATATTGCCCTTTCTAAGGTCAAATCTATCCCCCTTAATAACAGTTCATGGATTTTTTTTATTGTTACACCTTAGGACAATCTGGTCTTTAATGAGCTAGTCTTTTAATATTCCATGTTCACAGAGCTGAACTTCTTAGTTTTAAGTCTGTGACAAACTCTTCTCTGCGTTTTCCCTTCATTCTGTGTTCTCATCTGGAACACACAAGTCTCATGAGTAGCATTTTTTCAAGGGACACAATGATCCTCAAACATTTTTATAATTTGTGAAGAGTTTTCTTCTCTCTCCACACCATCATCTGTATGGAATACATTGAATACAGCTAGGGCTTCTGGCCCTGCCACTCTAAAGAGCAGAGCAATCTTTGCTCATCCTCCACATTATTTGCCCAGTGGCTTTCCTATACAGCTCAAATTGCTGTTTGAACCTTTTCCAGGCATATTCAGCTTTTCCCTGGAGGTTCAGGGCTGGTGGGAGAGTAACTCGCAGATGCACAGGCTCTGTAGCAGCTATTGCAATGTTACCTCTCTCACCATGTCTTCCAGCATGCTGTGCCTTCCACTCCTGGTACCACGTTGTATCTTGCTGACTAGCAGACGGGTGTCAAGAGAAACCCTTTACTGTGATCAGAACTCTGTACAGAAATGAGGTAACAAACTTTCTACTGCTCTGAGTAGCTACAGCCTGTGAGTGCCCTGTCCTGGGCTTCTTTGTGTCCGCCCCAGCAAGAAGTGTCACAGAGAAACCAAAGATGGCATCCAGAGTGTGCAGGAAGTGTGGTATCTCTACCTGTCCTGAAACACATACTCAAAAGCATGCCCTCTGCCTGTGAGGACCTGCTCATGGAACTGGAAGTATTTCAGAGAACCTGAGAACCTCAGCCTTCTACCCAGTAGTTTAAATTTAGCTTCCAGGACCTCTCTCCTACACCTCCTACTATGTCATTGGTACCAACATGCACCACAACCACAGCCTCCTCCCCTGCACTCAGCAGACATCCGTCTAGTGGTTCTTATGCCAGCTGGGGAACCACGGGAACATGGAGCACTCCAGCCTCACCTTCTTGATCACTGATGTGTCTCCTACACGAGTGGAGAGTGGGCAGAAGGGTATGGCATAATGCTGAACAGACCTTATAAACCTATTTTCAGTATATGTACATAACTCCTTACATATATTTCACAATATACATATATTTCACAATGCTATTGATGACCAGAATGGCACAGACTGTTATCAGAGACCTCACATGACATGCTTTTGGTGAGTTAGAATGTAAATGCAAGACTCAGGAGCTTTCTGTGCTACTTATGCACCCCCTCGGTGTCCCTGGCCTATGGGCACTTAGAGGTTCTGGCATATCTCACATATTCCAAGCAGCAGAACAAACAGAAACACAAATAAAAAGCCTAAAGAAAGGCACAGAGCATATGTAGTTAAACCAGTAAGAGAAAAGTTCATAGAAATTAAATTGGCCAGGACAGACAAATGGAAAGTAGGAAACAGTGCCAGTATATAACATGCCCAACATTCAGGCAAATATGTAAAATATGTAAATATGTAATAAACCTAACCATTATGCTAAATGTGTAGAGAATGCCTCGATTAAGTGCAAAAATAGATCCTAAAGTGAAGAGGAAGAGCTGTTTTTAAATACAATAATGGAGGAGGCTGATGCAAAAAATTGATTAATTAAAATGTGCACAGATGGTACATGTGTGACATACAAGACAGACACTGAGGCACAAGTAAATGTAATAATAGAAACTGAAATAGAGGGATACAGAGGACATAGACGTGGAAGGGTCAAAAGTGCCTTTGAAAGTGTACAGCGGAGGTACAATCCCAGTGTTGGGAGAGTGCACATTGATACTTAAATACAAAGGGGAAATGATAAAACAAGAGTTCGTGATGGTACACAGACTGGCAAGCAGCCAGTTTTGGGCCTCCACACATGTGAGGTGCTTGGTCTCACTAAGAACATGTACGCCAAGGAGCCACAGAAGGACAACACAGAACCAGTATGAAAGCATTAATAGCATCATATGAAGATGCACTCACAGAAGATGGTAGCCTCCCGATAACATGCAAGAAATGGTTGAGAGAAGATGCAGAACTTGTAATACATGCTACATGAAAAGTTCCACAGGCCCTAAAGGAAGAGGCTAGAAGAAGAGCATCAAAACTTGATAGCAAATGGTGTCTTTTAAAGACCAGAAGAATGAGCAGATTGGGTTCACTCCTTAGTCATTTTAGAGAAAAAAAGAAGGGGGCAGGGGGCGCGAGGGCCGTCTATGAACCTGGGGAACTGACCAAAAACAGAAAAGTGAACTGAAAAATACTGAAAAGTGAAACGTAAACACTAGTCACGAACTGTTGTCTGAGATGGCAGGAGCCAAATTGGTCAGCAAGTTAGATGCATCGGCTGTATTTTGACAGCTCCCCTTGGACACCAAGAGCTCCAAGATCTACACTTTCACCACACCATTTAGGACACAGATAGTGTGTCCTAAAACCACATTTCAGCATATGCCCAGCTCCAAAAGCATATGACTGTACAATGAGCCAGATGCTAGAGGATCTAGCAGGCGTGAAAATGTACATTGATGACATAATCATTTGAGACAGTGCTACCACTGAACATCCAGAAGAACTGAGGAGGGTACTGGAAATTGCGATAGCTAATAATCCTAAACTGAATAAGGCCAAATGTCAATTTCAGACAGAAATAACATATTTGGGAGAGAATCTGACCTCAAAAGGAATCTTGCCCAATGAATCAAAGCTTCCGGCAATACTGAACCTGAAGATAAAAGGGAATTCAAAGGCTGGTAGAATTATGTTGAATTATGTCAGCAAATTTATACCTAATTATACAGCTCACACAACTCACCTAAGGCATCACCTCACGGTCATGGAATAGGCATGGAAGCAGAACATGAAAGGGAGTTCACCGATTTAAAGCACATTCTGACATCGGTTCCGATGCTGCAATTTTTTGACCCTTTGAAAGACTTCAAATTCTCCACAGATGCATCACAAGGTGGGCTAAGAGTTGTACTGTTACAGTGTCATGGACGGTTTCAGAGTAGCAGCCGTGTTAGTCTGTATTCGCAAAAAGAAAAGGAGGACTTGTGGCACCTTAGAGACTAACAAATCTATTTGAGCATAAGCTTTCATGAGCTACGCTCACTTCATCGGATGCATTCAGTGGAAAATACAGTGGGGAGATTTATATACATAGAGAACATGAAACAATGGGTGTTACCATACACACTGTAACAAAAGAGTGACCAACTGATTCTTCTAGGGTTATGACAGCCACAGAGAAGATGTACTCACAAACTGAAAAACAGACACTAGGTCCGGTGCATGGATGCATAAGATTTCGTTACTTTCTCTCTAGTCGTAGCTTTAAAGCAGAAATGGATCGCAAATTACTGATTGCAATACACAAAAATTGACTTGGAGAACCACCACCAAGTTCACAACAGCAACTTTTGAAACCACAGAAATATGCTGTGAACCTAGATTTCCAACTTGTATGTCACTTAGTAATGACAGGCACACTCTCAAGAGCATATGCTCCATCTGATAATACACAGCCTGATGATCTGGAACAAGCAGTAAACAAACATGTGAACATGATAAAAGCACCCTATGCTGTATCTCCAGGCATATGGGATGAACTGGAGACAGAATCAACTCAGGATGAAATGCTGCAATCAGTGACAGAAGCAATAAGGAGGAAAAAGTCAGCACTTCCCAACTGTGTATTCCCACAATAAAAATAAGTTGTGGGTGATCTAAGGAGAAGTTGTAAAAGGGACACAGATTGTAGTTCCTACAGCAAGGAGAAAGAAAATATTGGAAGAATACGTACGTGGGGATGACGAAATCAAAACAGAGCGGTAGAGACGTTGTATTATGGCCACAGATGTACAGTGACATTGAAGAAATGATGAGCAGGTTTGGAAGTGTCAGCAGGCATCAGAAGTACTGAGATTCCCAGCAGAAGGAACTAATAATACTGCACAAACAAATAACAATTCCACAGGACAAAATCAGAATTGACACATTCAGGCTGAGAGGACATGATCACCTGGTTATAATAGACTACTTTACCAATTTCCCAGGAGCACTCACATCTGAAGATACCACAGTTGTTAGGCACAAGAGTTGTTAGGCACATTAAATCTGTAGTTGCACACCAGGAAATTCCAAGAACAGTAATAAAAGACACATCATAGTTCAGAACTAGGGAATTTCTGGACTATGTCAGAATATCTGTATGATGGGGTCTACAGATCCCACACTGAACCTGGGCAAGGAATAGAGCAATACCGGGCTAGGATGGCCTCAGCCTTCAACGGGTCCAAGGCATGTTCCCAGTGGAGGAATAGCTTAAAAGGACACTGGTAGCCCAGAAAAAGCAGGGAAAGAGTTGCAGGCTGCACCAGGAAGCAAGGCTGATGCCAGGTGCGGTGCTAGGAGTGGCTACCGCTTTGTTAAGGCTGCTCCAGCAGCAGGGATCTGGATTTGCCCACACACAAACACCTTTAGGAGACTGATTTCAACAGTTGTTGCAGTGTTATGGTAGTCCTGTTGGTCCCTGGATATTACAGAGCCAACGATGGGTGAGGAAATATTTTTTTATTGGACCAACTTCTGTTTCAAGATTTTGAGCTGTTCTTCTTTGAACAGGACATTAAGAGAGCAAGAGGAGTCTTCTAAAACAGTGACCACACCCCAAACAGAAAAGTTCCAGTGGGGTAGGAAGTGACTCAGGGGAAAGTGTAACTTGGGGTAGATCAAAAACTGGTCTGGACACTTTGACAAACCTCCTATGGCTTTGGGTCAGGACTCAGTCGAGTGGGGGGGGTCCCGGGTCTGCCTACCTTGTCGCTGCTCTTCTGTAGCAGCAGAACCCCAAGGGGAGCACAGAAGCACTCAGGAGGGATTGAGGCCTGCTGCTTACAACTTGGCTGGGGTCTCCGTCTGGGATGACTAGGCCGTCAGACACTGTAAGTCTATTTTCTGACCACTAAACCAGACTGTCCTGCTACAGTACACCTTTGAGACATCTAGTGCCAGATAGCCTCAAGCCAATGTATTAGTGGAATGTGGAGTACATATAGTGAAAAACTTGTTCAAAAAAGCAATAGATGCAAGAGTACTCAACTATAGAGCCACACTGCTGCAATGGAGAGTCACCAGCTGAATTTCTACAACAGATGTGTAAATACTTCATTACCAGATATGGAGAAAAAACAAAAAATGACTAAGGAGTCTATGTAAATAAGGGAAAGACTGAAAAAAGTCCAGTCAGACACAATATTACAATAAAGGAGCAAGATCTTTTTCGCAATTAAAAAACAAAGACTCGGTGAGAATCTGGCAGGATGAGCACTGGCCAGTCAAAGCTACAGTGATCAAAGAAGGGTCACCTCACTCATACTCAGTGATCACAGATGAAGGCAAAATCTTACAATGGAATCATAAGCATCTGCTCAAGATACCTGAAAACTTTTCCAAGCCAGACGAATTGTGAGCAGACATAGAAGGTGAAAACAAGTCACAAACTGACCCTGTTATTGACCAAGAGACTAAACAGTCTGTTACAGACAAGGACTTGCCTAATGAGGGTTTGCAGTACAGCAGATTGGGAAGATGGCTGCAATGCCCTAAGAAACTGATCAAAACAGTTAATTTGAGCTAAAGAAACCTGAAGAATTGTATTTGTTATAGTTTCTTATTTTTGTTTAATAGTGTTTTAGTTCAACAATGGGGTCTAAAAAAGGGAGACTGGGCTATAGTGTAAGTTCTCCAGGAAGAGTAGAAATGCCACACTTCCAGTACACTCTGGATGCGGTCTATGTCTGCTTCCAAATCATTAATAAAAATGTTAAATATTGGATGGCTAAGAACCAGTTCCTGCAGGATCCCACTAGAAACACACCCATTTGATGATAATTACCTATTTACAATTACATTTTGAAACCTACTAGTCAGCCAGCTTTTTAATCTAGTTAATGTGTGTGCCATTTTAATTTTATATTCTAGTTTGTTAATCAAAATGTCATGCGTTACCAAGTCAAATGCCATACAGAAGTATAAATATATTACATCAGCACTATTACCTTAATCAACAAAACGATATCAAGATATCAAGTCAGTTTGACAGGATCTATTTTCCATAAACCCATGTTGATTGGCATTAATTATATTACTTTCCTTTTATTCTTCATTAATCGAGTCCCCTGTCAGCCATTCTATTATCTTGCCCAGGAATCATGTCAGGCTCAGGTCATTCCAACGCCCCTTTTTAAAAACTGGCACAACATCAGTTTTCTTCCATTCTTCCAGAACTTCTCCAGTACTCAAAGGTTTATTGAAAATCAACATTAATGGTCTAGCAAGCACCTCTGCTAGCTCTTTTGTCTCTTGGATGCAAGTTATCTGGACCGACTGATTTTAAAAAGTCTGGCTTTAGTAGCTTCTTTTTAACATCCTCCAGAGATACTACTGGAATGGAAAGAGTGTTATCATCACTATACAATGAGACTGTATTGTCTGGTTTTCCCCAAATATAGAACAGAAATATTTATTGGACCCTTCTGCCTTTTATTCTGACCAATATCAGTGTTAAGAGTCTTTTTGTTCCCAATATATTTTAAAAACTCCTTCATATTGTCCTTAAGTCTGATGGCTAGACAGTTCTCTCTTTGCTTCCCTTATCAATTTTCTACAAGGCCTAACTTATGATTACATTCATTACTTACTAGCAATACCCCCTTTCTTATATTTGTGTGTGTGTGTATATATATATATATAATTCCAAGAATATTTTCATACTGGCAACCTGAAACTTCCAGCGTATGTCACTCAAACTGTTCTCCCATATCATGCAGGTTTTTTTCCCTACACGTTATAGATAGATGCATAAAGAGATGATCATCCTATTCTGTAGTGTGAATTGGTGCTCTGTAGCAGACGCCAACTAATACCCCATCTTTTGCTTTATCTATTAGAACATTGATCCAGAAGCATTTAAGATCATTTTCTTCTGAGTTGTCAGTGACTCCGAAACAGTTAATGCCATATTTGACATACAGTGCTATTCCCTCATCCCTTTTGCCCACTTGATCCTTCCTAAATAAGTTATAACCATTGATTTTGTCATTTGTATAGTGGGAATCATCCCATCAGGTTTCCATAATACCAACTAGGTCTCATTTATTCTCATAAATTAGCAATTCCAGTTCCTCTTCTTTGCTACCCAGGCTCCTAGCATTGGTGTACAGGCAATTCAAGAATTTATTTTCTTTGTGTCCTTTTTTCCTTGATTAATTTTGTTCTCAGCATCTCACTTTTGTGCTAAATAAGTGCTCAATTCTTCCTTCTTTTTACCCTCCCCTTTTACTATGAGTTTAACACTCTCCTAACTACGTCAGCCAGTCTGTCCCTGAGAAGATTGATTCCTCTTCTTCTGAAGTGGAGACCATCCAAACTATATAGCCCCCTCTCTACATAGAAGGTGGATGAATGTTCCACAATACCCAAACACCCAACACCACCTACCACCAGTTCACTTCCAGTATCTTCTGCCCTCTGTCTTCCTTCACTCTTCGAAGAGAAAGGAGCTGTGAGATGATTACTGGGATGAAAAACTTGATATAATAAGCATTGTGGAAACTCGGTGGAATGACAAAACACAATGGTGTTAACTGTAATATCTGGTTACAGATTACACGGGAAAGACAGAGTACACTGAAGAGGTGGGAGAGGAGCACTGTGTCTGAAGGATTCTGTAGAATCTAGTGAGAGAAAAATTCTGACTGGAGAGGACCACAAAGTTGAATGTATATGGATAAAAAACCCAAGCTGTAAGAATGTAAATATATTAGTAGGACCATACTAACAGCTTTTGGATCAAGAAAAGGAAATGGAGTACACAGTGTGGAGAGAGACCAAAGAGGCAGCAAAATCCAACAAAATTATGCTAATGGGGTACTTCGCCTATTCCTATATAAACTGGTCAAATAGCCCAGCGGGACAAAGCCTAGAGAAATAATTTCTCAACACTCAACACATGATTGGTTCTCGGAACAGCTAGTTCTAGAGCACACAAAAGGGGAAGCTATTCCTGACTTACTTTTAAGTAACACACTGGAGCTAATTAAAGAAGTGACATTGGCTGAGCCACTAAGTAATAGCAATCACAATATATTTGGGTTCAACATCCAAAAAGTGACTGTGACCCTGAACTTTAGAAAAGGAGATTTCAGTAAAATGAAGTTTGTCAAAAAGGCCTTAACATTTAAAGTAAAGGAGGTAAAATACTTAAAGGTGGTGGCATGGATGATACTTAAGACCACAATAACAGGGTATCAGAAGGCATGCATACCTCTGAACAAAAAGGGAACTAGAAAGGAAAGGAGTAGACAAACATGGCTACATGTCAAGATTTGAGAGGCTATTTGAGCCACACAGAAATCCTTCAAAGTTTTGAAATCTGACCCTAGCGAACCCAATAAACAAGAGCACAAATTACAACAGGCAATACATAAGAGGGAAATTAGAAGAGCCAAAATTGATCTCAAAGAACAAATAGCTAAAGGTAGAACGCAAACAACAAGGATACTTAAGGATCAGGAAACCTGTGAAAGAATCGATAGAGTCGCTGGCTCACCAGGGGTTGAAGGGAGTAATTAAGGGGCCAGTGCAGGCAGTGGGAGTTAGAGCAGCATAAATTATGCCAGTGGTTAACTTGGCCGTTGATATTTTGTTAACATTTAAGAGAATAATCTGGAATTGTAATATTTTCAGGGTGTTTTATGATTATGTACAGTGTTCCAAATGAATGGACAGGCTTTATAAAAACCAATTATTAAGTATTATTATTATTATTGTTACCTACATGTGTCATTGCCAAACCACTATGTCGTTATCCTAATGCTTCTATGCTGAACATTTCTTAACAATCAAAAAACATAGTGGTATACTGAACAGGGAAACATATGTTAATTATATCTAGGTCGAATTGCATTCACTGCTTGAAATGATTGAATATTTAAAATATTACTATAAAAATAGCAATCCATTATTGTACATTATCATCTCCCATAGTGAAACTAAAGGTTATAAAACCTTTTACTTTCCTCAGCGCTGACGCTGCTAGAAACCATGCTAATAGCTTCATTGTTACTGCAATGCTGCTGCAATGTTTTACACATATCTACAATTTAGATATTAACCTTGGCTCATAACATTAGTTCACCAGCATATGGCCGTGAACTTTCCCTTTATCACTTGAGTTAAGCTGTCTGGCCCAAAATAAAAGATGTTTGCCAGTTTCTTGGTGAGACAGAAGAGCTCTTTATCGAAAGCATATTAGCATATTTTGCCTCATTAATAACTTCACTGCAGCATTAATTTGCTTAATTATCAGATTTAGAATTCAACATGATAGCTAATTAATTCAAAGGCTGAAAAACAAATCCAGACTTATAAAACACACAAACATATTCCTGTCTAAGCATTGCTTTGTGTGTTTGTGTTTGGTCTGCTCCTGTGCACCACCAAGTCTATGCACATAGTAAGGCTAAGAGTTATCTTTTCAATATTTCATTGTAATGCATCAACTCAGGTTTGCCCTTTTACGCCACTTTCCTGATGAATCTTTCTTAGGATAAGCAGGATTAATGCATTCATCACAGCCTAGTATCCGGACTTCCACTGCCATTCCCTACTATTAAGATCTCGTAGCCTTCTTTTACCAGCTAATATTTTGGTTCAGTTTACTGGTAATGGTCGACAGGCATTTTAAAACCGCATCCCTGTTCACTTAAAACATGGAGCCAAACTGTACTTCTGATCTACCCGGCCCAAAAAGAAACAGAAAAATGTCGAGACAAAATGCTCTCCTTTTTCTAAGGCCTTTATTTTTACAAGCGAAAGAGATACGACCTTGTGATGAAATGTGCAAACCCCACACTAGAGAAGGGGTTAAAGAGCCCTGACTGCAACTGGATGGCATGCCACTCTTAGAGGCAGAGCCTTTAAAAGGAAGAAGCTCAGTTCAGAAGGCCCCAGCCTGGGGATGTGGACAGACCTCTCATCCTCAGCTCCTACAAAGGAGCACAGCTGAAAGCCAAGAAGCACAGTTGTCTGGAAGCACAGAATGAATTGGGGCTTGACCCTGGGACTCACGCTCACACACACACATAGACACATGTGCCGTTAAGAATACAAGGCCCCTGAGAAGAAGGTCAATGTAGGAAGTAGCCCAGGGAGGAAGCAAGATATCTGACCAGACGGACCTTAACCATTTGCTGGAACCCAGGTAGAGGGGAGCTGGGGTTCCCCTGCAGCCTCAGTGGGAAGATCCCATACACAAGGGGCCAGAAGGACTATTGGGTCTGGGCCTGGTATGAGGTCCTGGGACTAATGGGTAAAAACTCTTGGTTAACCCAAAATGGCTGAGGTCAAAGATGACCCAGCCAGAGGGCCAAGTCACAAGGCAAAAAGGGTACCACCAGCAGACCTGGTCAGAAGGAGTACAGAGAAAGAAACTGGCAACCCCACACCTAGCCACAAGGTAGTGCACCAGCTGGGGAGTCACTTTGCCACAAATCTCCAGAGGTGGGTTTTTTTGGTCCCCAAAAATCAAGAACCATCCTGTAGCCAGAATCAAGAGGAATGTTTCCACCACAGCAACTTTCTCGCCATTCATTTACCTGCCTTACATCTCAGCAAATAAACTTACTAACAGTAAGGTGTAAGAACGAGTCCATCACAAGCTGCCTGGTATGACAGTACTATCTCAAGCTGCCTTTCAGTCATGATTGGAAAAACTGCCTGACTACACTAGGGAAATGCAATGATGCCTTAGATGGTAGAATGAATGAATTGAAGAAACATGAGGCTACGCAAAGTGAGGCAGTAGCTTAAGGTTGCAGGGCCCAGTCCTGCAAAACTTTACCCATGTGTGGTCTTTACTCATAAAAATAGCTCAACTGACTTCAATGGAGTCGCATAAATAAAGGTTTTCAGGATCTGGGAACCCAATAGCTTTTCACCTCTGGAAAGCCAGGGTCACATCTTCGATCAGGCCACAAGAGACATAATGTAGTGGCTCTCTCACCTCAGTCCCAAGGATCCTCATGATACAACTGCCACTTGTTAGCATATTTAAGGACCTGTGAAGTCTGTAAGAAGCTGGACTTTAATTCAGTGGTAAGGCTCTGGCTTCTGAAGCACTGAGGTACAGTAGTCTGAAAAATGTGTGGCAGCTTAATATTTATTACAAAATGGAGGTTTGTTGAATTAAGTGAGCATCAAAAATGCAAACATACAGTACATCCCTGTGTCATTTATATGGATATTTACATTTCATTTATGTTGTACCAGCCCCTGCATTTTCAGTGTCCCACATATTTATATATTGATAATGCATAATTATATCATAAATGTTGCCGGGGAAGACAAGAGGTTTTGGCATCCAAGAAGAGAGAGATTGGAACAGCGGAATAAACCCCCTGACTGGATGTTTCTGCTGAAATGATCAGCAGTGCATTAGTTAATTAACAGTTAGTTAGTTAATAGTGTAAACCCATTGGATGAATGGGGCAGTTCATACCTTTCCAAACTATTGTTTTAGGCTGTTTGCAGACTCAGGAAGAGCTGACTTCACCAGTTTAAATTCAGTTCATTTTTTTTTATTATTATTATCTTCACAGCAGTAGGAGTAGGAACTTGTTTTTAAATGAAAACTTGAGATTCTGGAGCCCAAGTCTGGCAGCATCTCCAGCAAATTCTGCAGCCACAGATCACACAATAGACATAGCTTTGTGCTTACACAAGAAAGACCCAGGCCAAGCAGAGAGCTAGAGTTTAGTTCAATTAGCAAAGAATTATTTAAGCATCTCCTTTATTGTGCATTTGTGCTGTAGCCCATGCTGTGGAAGTTTCATGAGCACAGCATTCACACAAATATTCTGAAACACACACACATACAAAATCACAGAACCCAGAGAAGATTTTTTATTTTCCTCATTTGTAAACCTTTACGAAAGACGATCCTATTGTTTAAAATTGCCACACTGGTCAAATAAAATAAACAAAGGTACAACCGCGATTATCCAGACATCATGGATACATTTGGATAACCTAGGAACTTTTCAGAGGAATTAATAGACACCAGGAGACAGGCCCTTATTTCAGATAACTGAAGCCTGGATAACTGAGGATGGAATGTACTACATTATACATGAAAACACATGTTTAAATGCTGCTAATAATGACACAATCTAACAAGACAGGAGAGTCTGTCCTTGGGCTAGTCATCCCAGCAGGCAAACTGCACCTCCTCGCACCAGCTAGGCAGGCTGTGCTCCAGGCAAGATACACCCAGTGGGAGGGCAGTTGTCTCCACCGCCACCCTCCCTCAAGAGTTCCACCAGCGGGCACACAGCTGTAGTCAGAGCTCATTCAACCAAATCTAGGGCCTCCTACTGACCCTTTCCATCTGGGGCTTCCTTCCCATGTACTCACTCCTGTAACAGCTTGTACTGGGGAGTGGCGAAGAGCAGCCTTCTGGCCCCACACTCCTGGGCTCTAACTCATCTTCTACAAGCCCTGATTAGAATTATAATTGTTAGAGGGGCTGCAGGAGCAGCAATTGACCAGGGTGGGAATGGAGGGGGAAAGAAGGGATCCATAGGCAAGGAGAGGAAGTAAGCAACATCCCCACAGTGGCCATGGGGCCGTAGTACAGCCTCAGTCATGGGCAGCAGCTGCATCATCCAAGCCACAGCAGCTGGACCCCTGAAACCGAGAAAACTACCTGCAGGCAAATCAGCTAGAGAGGGAAAAACCCTGACCACCCCTCAGCCCAAACAGCAAAGCCCCTCTCCCCCTTGCCCTCACCTCTTTCCCAGCAGGAGTGGGGCCTTGGGGATAGTCAGGGGTGAGTTCTCCTCAGAGTTCACTGGATACAGCTTAGCCTGTCACTGTTTCTGTGATCTGACAGCAGAGTGAAAAGCAATGTCTTAAAACGTTTCCCCATCAACTACTCACCCAAGCACTGACCCTGCTACCCCAAGTGAAAAATACTGACAATGCCACAAAATCCACTTCCCCGACTCCATCTGTTCGATCCCCTGTCTCTTTGCGGGGCTCCGTGCTCCTGTTCCAGCCCCACTCCTGGAGTGCAGAAGGCTCTTTGACTCCTTGCTTCTCCGCCTGCACCTGAGCCCTCTGTTCTTTGCTCTTCCACTCTTAAAGAAGAAGCAGCTCGCAGGCTGTACCTTCTTTCCACAGTCCTCCTGGGCAGCTAATGGTGGCACTTACATCACTCCAGTGCTTTTCTCCCTCTCCCCTCCACCAGAACCAGCAGCTCCCTGGTCCCACTAAGCTCAGTCCCCTCACTTCTCTTTCCCCCTCCCCCACCCCCCGTGCAATGTCGACTTGCCCTGAGTAAGTGGTTAGATTTCTCAAGCCTTGATAAGGAGCAGGCACATGACTCTATCTTCTAAGGGCTCTGCCTAACCTGGCTCCCCTGCCACTGCAGGCTTCTCTCATAGGGTTGCTAGGTGTCTGGTTTTCGACCAGAACACCCAGTTGAAAAGGGACCCTGGCGGCTCCAGTCACTGCCGTTAAAAGTCCTGTTGGTAGCGCAGCGGGGCTAAGGCAGGCTTCCTGCCTGCCATGGCTCCACATGACTCCTGTAAGCAGTGGCAGGTCCCCGCTCCAGCTCCTATGCTTAGGGGCACCTAGGGGGCTCCACATTCTGCCCGCTCCCCGAGCACCGGCTCTGCAGTTCCCATTGGCCAGGAACTGCAGGGAGTGGGAGCTGTGGGGTGGCACTTGTGGATGGGGCAGCACACACAGCCACTTGGCCATGCCTCCACATAGGAGCCGGAGGAGGGACATGCTGCTGCTTCCAGGAGTTGCTTGAGGTAAGCGCTGCCCAGAGCCTTCACCCCTGACCCCCTCCCATGCCCCAATCCCCTGACCCAGCCCTGTTCCCTCTCCTGCCCTCCCATACTCTGACCCCCTCGTCTCCTCCCCACAGCCCAGAGCCCCCTCCTGCACTCCAAACCCCTCATCCCTGGCCGCACCCCAGAGCCCACACCCCAGCCAGAGCTCTCACATCCCAACCCACTGCCTCAGCCTGGAGCCTCCTCCTGCACCCTGAACTCCTCATTTCTGGCCCCACCCCAGAGCCCACACCCTCAGCCAGAGTCCTCACCCACTCCCACACCCAAACCCGCTGAGCCAGCCTGGTGAAAATGAGCTAGTGATTGAGGATGGGGAGAGCGAGGGACAGAAGGAGGGGGGAATGGAGTGAGCAGAGGAGGGGCAGGGCAGGGGGTGGGGCAAAGGTGTTTGGTTTTGTGTGAGTAGAAAGTTGGCAATCCTATTCTCTCGCCCTAGCAATAATATCCATAGGCTCTTGCTGACAAACGCTGCAGTGAGGATACATTTGCACAGTACAGTCCTTGAGTGCTCTGGCCATACCAATGCCGCAGCCAGCTCCACTCACTCTTCAGGCCGCAGTGGCCCTCTCGGCTACCACAACCTTTCCCCACCTGCCTGCCTGCAGATGGTTCTGTAGGCATGGGGACCCATCACTGACATCAGGAGGAGGGGTAACCAGGGACAGATTAATGCACAGGCAAGCTTGGCACTTGCCTCGGGCCAAAATCCATGGGAGTGGGGCAGTGGGGGATCAATCAAAGCAATGCAGTGACCCTGTGTGCCAGGTCATACCACTCTCTCAGATTTGGCCTGGCCACCCCACCGTCATGACAGGAGCAGCCGAGACATACCTGCGTGGGCAGTGGGGTGGCCAGCACAGCTCCTCCTCACCACTGCCATGGATCAAGCTCCTGCACCAGAGCTTCCCCCAGGAGCTTGCCTGGCCTTGTCCTCCTTCTAGCCGCCCATGTCCCCTTTGGTCTGCCCATGGGACTCACTCAGAGACAGCATCAGGACCTGCTATATCAGTGGTGGGCAACCTGCGGCCCGTCAGGATAATCCGCTGGCGGGCTGCGAGACAGTTGGCTTACATCGACCATCTGCAGGCATGGCCGCCCGCAGCTCCCAGTGGCCACAGTTTGCCGTTTCCCACCAATGGGAGCTGCAGAAAGGAGAGGGTTAACTAAACAACATCCGTGCAGCAGAAGCTGGATGTGCTTGGGGTAACAGATCACTAGTGCAGCTGTGCTGGCCAGGAGAGGGTTACTATAATATAAATGCATCCATATAATGAGAGCATCTAGTTTAACTGCCCAGGAGAGGGATCCAGAAGTATGTGTTTGCCTAATGCCCAGTGATGGGTTAATCTGGCCCTGCATGTAATCTGGGACTCTGAACTGCATATGTCTGAGGTCTGTGTGGGTAAAAGTTTTCAGCACCTATCCACTATACCCATTTACCCCTGGAAACCTGGGGTTACATCTTAAGCTCTGGCCACGTCACTCCCCTCCTTGAATCCCTCCTCTGTCTTCCTCTTGAGCTTCTTGTCCGCACTTTAAAAGTTCTGCCCCTGCTTACATCTCAGTCCCTATTTCTTCCTACTCCCTTTGCCTGCAGCTGCTTAGGTAACTCCTAATGTGTTTGTTTTCATTCTTCTTCCACGTCACTCATTCCTCCTCATGCCACCCTCTCTTCATTCAAACCTCTCCAAGGAAACGCAGCAATGTTAATCCATCAAACAAGGCAGCGAGGGTGGTTCAAATAATATCTGAACCTGCCTGAGAATAGCTCCATCTTCTGATAATCAAATACCTTATGGGTTTTATTCAGAGCCCAGTGAAGTCAGTGGAAAGTTACCCATTGATTTCAGTGGCCTTCAGGCCAGGCCCTAAGCATCTTTAGACCAGACTGGCTATCTAATTTTGTGGGTAGGATCCACATCTTCCTGTGTCTGTTTATCTGCATATACACACCATGCTCATCAATAAGGTATCTCAGCATCTTACGCGTAACTAAAACAGGAGTCTCATTGCCAAGTGTTTCTCCCTTCTGAATGGTAGTTTGACTTATACAGCAGCAAGCAAACTGATGACTCGCAGTAATAAGTAATAATGATTAATGTCCTGACTGTTGCTTGACAACCTCAGCCTTCTTTAAATGCTGGATTTTCTCTTTAAAAACCATGAAAAACTACTCTGGATAAAATATTTTAAACTATGTATTATTTCCCCCAGAGAAGAGAGCTTTAAAAAACAAAACAAACACACCACTAATATTAAAATCTACCCAACGTGATAGAACAGAATGTCTCCTCTGGAATTGTTTCAATCTTTTAAAATAAGGCCCAGCCCACAAAGTCCCTGTACATTTCCAATGTGAAAATCAAAGCTTCCCCTTCTGCCCAGTAATAGAGAGTACAAAATCAGAGTCCAAAAAGGATGGGCATATTTTTGCACTGTTGTAACTCCACACAGGACTTGACATTTTTCCATTTTCAGTGGGGAGGCAGGATGGAATTGTTCCTCGAGCCATATGCTGAGTTGCATCTTGGATCCCATTTTAAGGGCTGGGGTTTTTCAAAGAGGTACTAATATAACCTTAACTTAATGGTGTGGCTCTGCTTTATCAAAATTATCAACTGCTCCTCATCCTCTTTGTTAGTCTCTTTGTTTATCTGCCGAGAAATGAGTTCCAGCTCCCATAGCCAGAGAACAAGCCAAGAATAGCCAGATCCAGAGCTGTGAAAGATATTCTTCCAGCATCATCTGGCTCCTTGGCAGTCTCTGCAGGCAGCTGTACTAACAGCCCTGTAGTTGCCTCTGGGTATGTCATGTGGTCACGCTATAGTGGTACTGGCTGAACATCTTTGTCCTCCTGGACATAATTTTCCTTTGATTCACCTTGAATCTGAGGAATCCGTTATCTGACTGAAAATAAGTTTTTGCACAATGTTTTTTTAAAGGAGTTCTCTTACGATGATCCCTTCTAAAACACAATGATGTTGTATTTGTGCTGCAGGTGTGTATAAATCTACATATTATCTGTAAGGACCATTCACCACATAGTATAGGAAACACTTGTACTGCACTTTTACACAACCCATGAACAGGAATAATTTATAGCTGACCTGCACTAAAATAGAACAACTTTAATTTTTAAAAATTAATTCCTATATTATTTTTTGAAGAAAAATACAAAAAAACAAACAAGCAAAAATGTAATAAGCAGGACATACTTATTGACATAAAGAATGCAAACATGCAAATCCAAATGCTTGGTTGTTTTCCACAGAAAAGACCCACCAAAGGATCATAAGATCAGCATATATTACTGACAAATGTAATCTATAAAAATTTTGTTAAATATAATAATTTTCATCATACATATTATCTGTGTTCACAGGACATTTCTTAGGAAATACAGCACTCAATGCAAGGTACATTGCATTAGCACTTTATTTTTGGCAGAAATTGTATGAACTAAACAAAATCTGTCTTTGCTTCTACTAGTCTGGTCAACGTTCCTGATTTTTTAGGATACTGTAGGTAATCCTTAAACATAAGTTTGTCCTTTCAGTTGCTCTTTAAAGTTAAATTGGTTTAATAATTCATGGCATAACAAGCATTAAAATATAAGCATTTTCTACCTAAGGAAGTAACAATTTGTCAACCTCAGCAATAGATGTGACACAGCTGAGCACTTGAATAAAAAAGGAGCATATTTCCATGCACTGTGACTGATGCATTTGCATTCAGGCATTTATTTGTCTGCTCCAAGTTTCGACCCGAATCCCTTTTTCCTTCTTCTTGTATTTGTCTGAATTCAATTGTAAGCTCTTCAGGGCAGTGATCTGTCTCCCTATATGTTTGTAAAGTACCATGTACACCTATGGCACTCTGCAATAAGCAATTTCCTCTATGTTTATGAATAAAAAGGGTTTTATGAGAAAAGCACTGAAATTGAAATGGACAGGCTAAGGGCCTGCTTACATTACAAATGTTATTGAATGATGCCCTGTGATTAACAAGGTGGGGCTGTCAATATGTTGATACACTATTTGATCTTGCCACGTGGTGTTATAGCCATGTTAGAGAACCATTCTGCTGCCATTACCCATATGTTATCAGTGTCCCAAACAATACAATGTGTGGTACTGATAGGCCCTGCATTAAACACTGTGTACAATATTATTCTTTTGACTGTAAGAGTATCTATCGTGTTTTCCATATTATTTCACACCATTCAAAAGTGAGTCAGACATATTACAAAGCAAGTGAAAGACAGCATCCTTGCCCCAAACAGTTCATGATCTGGATCTGAATCAGAACACAAAAAGTGAGGATAATACAACAATGTTGGGGGGTGGGGAAATAAGGCAAGAGCTACAATAATAAGATATTCACCGTAGGCACGTGCACCTCTTGATGGCTCTGCTGTCTACTTCATTGAATTGATTTGTGTAGGTGGCAGAGGAAAGGGGAGCCCAATTGCACCTTCTTCATCCAGGCACAGAGAGGAGTATCTCTACACTGATCTCACCCCTCCCATGGAGAAGGTAGGCTCCAGCCACCGCTGTGACAGTTTTCCCCCTTCCTCAGAGGACTCTCTGAGGACACAGGGATGGTAAAGGCACTGAGCCAGAGAAGAAGCAGGCAGGCAGGCAGGGAGCTCTTTGTCCTCTTATTGTCCCCATGGGGACTGGGGTAGAAAAGTAATAGAGACTAGGGCTATAGTAATTATGATACATAATACGATACTTCATGCTTCTATAGCATTTGCCATTCAGCCCAAGCTCTGTCCATGACAGAGCTGGGCATAGACACGATCTATTGAGCCATGCTGTCTCACCTTTTGATTTCCCATGGCTCCATTCTATGGTGGAGATTCCCTTTTAAAAGGAGTTGCTGGGGCAATTACCAACCAGGGAAGCCCTGACAATGCAGCTACAGTAGACGTCCACCTGCAGTTGTCCCTGGGATCCATGCGTAATCCCAAGAGGTCCGTGAGGTTTAGAGGCCAGCCTAATGCCCTGTCCCACCAGGTGAGACCCTAATACTCCTCCTTCTACCCTCATCCACCTGAAAGGGCAATTCAGGAGGAACCCCTGTAGGAAGAACCTTCCTCCCCATCCCCTTCTTGTTGTCAGACCTTGAGGTTTCTAGGAGGAAGAAGAAGCTGGTAACTGGGAAAGAAGCTGGTAACTGGGAAAATATGTTGTAAAATCAATATTTGTAAAACACTCTTAGTAAATGAAGCTCTGCACAGCCATAGCCCCCTTTACCTATGGGACATGAGCACTCTGTAGACATGAATCCTCTTGATCCCCTGTGACTATTCTCATCATTCCCATTTCACTTAAGGGGAAAGAGAGAGAGAATGAGATTAATGCATCTTGCCCAGGACAGTTTGGGAAATCTGGAACAGAGCTGGGAAAAGACCTTACATCTCCTAGCTACCAGCCCCACGCTTTGATGCTAAGACCATCCAGCAAAGGCAAATTTTAACTGAGCTGTGACTGAGGATCACTTTGGGTTGCCTTGGGTGGCCCCCTGGCTTGACTACTATAAAGCTGAGCTCAGCTTTGCCTCAGGGCCAATCTGAGTCTTCAATGTTTGAATATTTTAGAAGGTGGGTGGGGGTGTTTTGTTTGTTTGTTAAGGGAAGCTGCTGTAACCCTTTTAACTGGGTTTAAGAGCAGATCAAGGAGATTTCTGAGCTGTGATGTTTTCAAACACCTCCCTGCTGACACAACAACACAATGGAGCCCAGCACAGAGGTTCAGTCATCACTGACGGAAGATGGGAGAATGGGGGCAGCAGATTTGTATAATTTTTGTTGGTGCCCAGAACAGGTCCAAATCCCGCCCCCCCCCCGCCCCTTCTCCCTCACACACACACACACCTGCCTATGGCCGTGGGATGGGGTTTGGGATGCGGGCTCTGGGCTGCAGCAGGGGGTTGGGGTGTGGGAGGGGTGAGGGGTCGGGCTCTGGGAGGGAGTGTGGGTGTGGGATTTGGGCTCTGGGCTGGGGCAGGGGGTTGGGATGTGAGAGAGGGTGAGGGGTGTGACACTTATCTTGGGCAGCTCCCAAAAGTGACCCGCACGCCCCTCTGGCAGTGGCTCCTAGGCGGGGAAGTCAGGGGGTCTCCGCGTGCCGCTGCCCTCAGGGACTGCCCCTACAGCTCCCATTGGCCGCAGTTCCTGGACAATGGGAGCTGTGGAGTCAGTGTTCAGGGTGGGGGCAGCGTGTGGAGACACACACCCACACCCACACCCCAGGGCCATAGAGCTGTGCCAGCCGCTTCCAGGAGTGGCACGGAGCGAGGCCAGGTAGGAAGCTGCCTTAGCCCCACTGTGCTGCTGGTGGTGGTGGCTGGGGGGCACCGGGCCCTTTTAAATCTCCCGAGGGCAGCAAACGGGGCCGGGAGATGCTCCGGGGGTGGAGCGTGGTGGCAGCAGTCGGGGCCGGGGGAGAGACCTGTCCCTGAACACTGGGGGAGCCGGGCCCCCAGGTCCTGAATATTCCTGGAGCACGGGCACCACAGGCCCATATAACTCGCCACCCCTGGGGGAGAAGGTTTCTGGCTATAAGGAAAGAGAGGGAAAGGAGGTCACTGGAGAAGAGTATACGCAGTGAATACAGGCAACCTTATTTCTGGCCTTTCCTACATTTTGAATGCTTGACTGTTCCACCTTAATAATGTCCCTTTAACTTATTTGTGTGTGTCATTTCCTAGGTTTTTATAAAGGAAACTGAAAAAACAGAAATGCCATCATGTGGCATCATATTGACTCCTACATGGTTCATTAGCAGGGCTGGATCCACTGCACAAACTTCTGCCACTTGGGTTGATGGAGTAACTGATAACAGTAGTGGGTTGTCATCCTCAAAATGGACTAGCATTAGAAGGGGCTGGGCTATTTTGCTAGTGGGTTTCACAAATATTTGCTGACAGCAGAGGAGTGGTGAAAGTAGGTTCCATTCTGGGCTCTGGAGGAAAGTGTGCTCTAGTGGTAACTGTCTCTTCTGCCCATTCCCCCAAGCATGACCCATTCTGGCCTGTCCCCCCGAACCTCTCCCTGCCCCATTCCTCTCTACTCCCCACCCCAGATTCTTCATAGCCCCCTCCATTTCCATCCCCAGCTCCTAGTCCCAGTCTCCTTGCCCAGCTGGTCCCAGTCTCTCCCCCAGCTCCCAGTCCCAGTTTCCCTCTTCCCCCACTGCCAGCTTCCCATCCCAATTTCCACCCTCCCTCCCAGGCTCCTTGTCCCATTCTATTCTTCCCACCACCTTTGCACTTCTGGCACTTGTTCCTTCTGCATTCGAATCAGACAATTTAGTTTTCACACTGCCTGGGCCCAGCATGGAGGGTCACTGACAGCACAGGAGAGACGAACTCCCTGCTCTCAGTTCAGATGCCTGAACCGAACATGAAGTGCAGTAGCCCAGAGCCGCAATTGCAAGGAAAGTCCTGCTCAACACTGGGCTGGAGCATGCCCAGTGCATACAGAATCTTCCAGAAATTTAGCTGTTAAAATCTGTCTTTACTGAGCATGTGCAAACTGTGCTTTTTCAAAGGCTGCTAACTTGGCCAAATTTGGATGGATTTTCACTGATGGCAAAAGGCACATCCGAGATCCAAATGCCACCTCCTCCCTAGCAAATTTCAAAACCCTGCTTCACAGCATAGAGGCTCTAGGGCTTTTCAAAGAAAAGATCACCAGAGTTTTTTAACCTGGGCAAATCAATGTCTTTTTCCTAGCCTTGTTCTTGGAAATGGCTGAAGTGTTTTGGATAGAACTTTCTAAAACTTCAGCTTGAGGCAGACACCCAGCATGGCCAATTTCAACCCAAACAGTTAAAGTTTGACAAAGTTATAAGATATTGAAAACAAGGTCTTATAATGGGAAGTGTCTGGCAATCCTAATAATAGGCGGTGCTAGAAAGAAAAACTATGTCGTGGAGCAGCTATGCTAGCTAATGTCTCTGTAAATGTAGGTGTTCAGGGAAACTTCAAATTGTTATATATTTTTTTGGTTTTAACTTTTGTGGTTTTACCCATAAATCACCTTTCTCTTAAGAGCTATGTCTGACAGCACTATTCTCCACCCCTCAACCCTCAGCATCTTTACCATCACAGTAGCTTTTCAGATCAGCTTGCTGCAGACAAGTATTTGTTTAGACAGCAACATGTATTCAGTGCTTAGTACAGAAGCAGACATGAAAGTCACTTGAGCCATCAGCCCTCATTTTCTTGGCTAATACAGATATTATGCCAGTCTTTCCTCTAAAAGCCAATGTGTTTCTTGAGGAGGCCTCCCTCTAAACCTTAGGTCCTTCTGCTAAGTCACTCCATGCATTTATTACTGCATATAAAATGTTATAATATTTTTCTCAAAGTGGAATTCGGTGGACATTGTGGCTAAATGTTTTTTCCAGTGATCTGGAAAGCTTTATATTTGCCATCCAGTGAATGTAAACTTACAAGACTTCACTTTCCCTGCTTGTCATTTACAGAATCATAGGCCTCAAAAAAGACAGAAACACAGGTTAGGAGTCAAATTGGCCACAGCTTTTAGAAGCATTTAGAATAAATAAATGAGCCAACTGACCAAACCTAAAAACCAACAGGCAATTCCTGCCACACTTGATGGCCACATCATCATAAAAGCTGTGGGTGGTTTCAAGCCCATATCTATGCCACAGCATAGCCCCACTGGTGTGATCTCTTATGTATTTTCAAAGTAAACAGGTGCCACAGGTGTCCCACCTTGGAGCTCATTGACTATAGCCTAAAAATGGCCCAACATATTATGCTGGGCCTTTGTATAGATGTGTCCCACAATCACTGCTCATTTCCCAACATGCTCATAACACTTGTGGCTCTGTATTTGGTAATGATACAATCTAATATCATGCTTCAGGACTTCATCCAGTTGCCTGCAAGAGTCAGGAAGGAACTGTTTCACCCAATGCATAATCTATAATCTGGGGGGCATTTTTTTCCTTCCTCTGAAGCATCAGAGAGTTGCCACAATTGGAGACAGGATACCAGTTATCAGAAGAACTGCTATAATTGGCAAGACCAATGATCCATCTAGTCCAGTATCCTGTCTTCTAACAGTGGCCGGTGCCAGATGCTTCAGAAGGAATTAACTGAACAGGGCAATTTCAAGTCATCCATCCCCTGTTGTCCAGTACCAGGTTCTGGCAGTTGGAGATTAAGGGATACCCGGAGCATGAGACTGCATCCCTGATGATCTTGGCTAGTGCCATTGATGGACCTACCCTCCATGAATTTATCTAATTCTTTTTTGAACCTCGTTATACTTTTGGCCTTCACAAAATCCCCTGGCAACAAGTTCCACAGGTTGACTGTGCCTTGTGCGAAGCAGTAATTCCTTTTGTTTGTTTTAAACCTGCTGCCAGGTTTGGGTGACGCATAATTCTTGTGTTATGTGAAAGGGTAAATAGCATTGGCCTATTCACTCTCTCCATACCATTCATGATTTTATAGGCTTCTAACATATTCCCCTTAGTCCTCTCTTTTCTAAGATGAACAGTCCCAGTCTTTTTAAGCTCTTCTCATATGGAAGCTGTTCCATATCTCTAATAATTTTTGTTGGCCTTCCCTGTAGCTTTTCCAATTCTAATATATCTATTGTGAGACAGGGCAACCAGAACAGCACACAGTATTCAAGGTGTGGGCATACCACGAATTGATATAGTGGCATTGTGAAGTTTTTTTTGTTTTTATTATCTATCTCTTTCCTTATGGTTCCTAATATTCTATTAGCTTTTTTAACTCCTGCTGCATACTGAGCAGATGTTTTCAGAGAAATATGTACAGTGATTCCAAGATCTCTTTCTTGAGTGGTAACAGCTCATTTCGACCCCATTATTTTGCGTGTATAGTTGGGATTATGTTTTCCAACGTCTATTACTTTGCACTTAGCAACAGTGAATTTCATCGGCCATTTTGTTGCACAGTCACCTGGTTTAGTGAGATTTCTTTGTAACTTTTTCCCATCAGCTTTGGACTTAACTGTCTTGTGTAATTTTGTATCATCTGCAAATTTTGCCACCTCACTGTTCACCCCCATTACCAGATCATTTATGAACATGCTGGGGGACCCTGCTATTTACCTCTCTCTATTACGAAAACTGATAATTAATTCTTACCCTTTGTTTACTATTTTGTTACCAGTTACTGACCCATGAGAGGATATTTGCTCTCATCCCATGACTGCTTAGTTTGCTTAAGAGCCTTTGGTGAGGGACCTAGTCAAAGGCTTTCTGAAAATCCAAGTGCACTATATCCATGAGCTCACACTTGTCCACATGCTTGTTAACACTCTCAAAGAATTCTAATAGGTTGGTGAGGCATGATTTCCCTTTACAAAAGCCACGTTGACTCTTCCCCAGCATATTGTGTTTACCTATGTATCTAAAAATTCTGTTCTTTACGATAGTTTCAACCAATTTGCCTGATAATGAAGTTAACCTTATCGGCCTGTAATTGCCAGGATCACCACTGGACCCTTTTTTTTTTAAATTGCCATTACATTAGCTACCCTCCTGTCATCTAGTACAGTGGTTTTCAAACTTTTTTTCTGGGGACCCAGCTGAAGAAAACTGTTGATGCCCCCAATGGCGCTGGGGATGAGGGGTTTGGGGTGTGAGAGGGGCTATGGGCTGGGGCAGAGGGTTGGGGTGAGAAAGGGGGTCAGGGCTCTGTGCTGGGGGTGCAGGCTCTGCGGTGGGGCCAGGGATGAGGGGGTTTGAGTGCAGAAAGGGGCTCCAGGTCTGGGGGGGGTGAGGGTGGGACAGGGGATTGGGGCGTGGGGTTGGGATGTGGACTTGCCTCCAGTGGTGCCTAGTCAGCAGCACAGCTGGGGTGCAGAGGCAGGCTTCCCGCCTGTCCTGGCACCTCAGACCATGCTGCGCCACGGAAGAAGCCAGCAGCAGGTCCGGCTGCTAGGTGGAGGTGCGCAAGCAGCTCTGCATGACTCTCTCCCACAGGCACCCCCCGCAGCTCCCATTGGCCGGGAACCAGCCAATGGGAGTGCAGAGCCGGTGCTTGGGGTGGGGGCAGAGCCCTGTGGCTCCCCAGCCTAGAAGCCAGACCTGCTGCTGGCTGCTTCCAGGGCGCAGCGTGGTGTTGGAACAGGTAGGCACTAGCTTGCCTTAGCTGGGCAGCACCGCTGATGGGACTTTTAACATCCCAGTCAGCGGTGCTGACCAGAGCTGCTACGGTCCCTGGGTGCAGAGCAAGGTGACCCAGTGCCTTACATGCTGTGACCCAGTATTGGGTCGCAACCCAAACTTTGAAAAACACTGATCTAGTACAGAGGGTGATTTACACGATAGGTTACACAACACAGTTAGTAGTTCTTGCAATTTCATATTTGAGTTCCTTCAGAACTCTTGGGTGAATACCATCTGGTCCTGGTGACTTATTACTGTTTAGTTTATCTATTTGTTCCAAAACCTCCTGTATTGACATATCAATATGGGACAGTTCCTCAGATTTGTCTCCTAAAAAGAATGGCTCCTGTATGAGGTTTTCTGCAATGGCCTTGTCTTCTTTAATTGCTCCTTTAGGACCTCGATTATCCAATGGACCCACTGATCATTTGGCAGGCATCCTGCTTCTGATGTGCTGTTAGTTTTTGTGTCTTTAGCTAGTTGCTTTCTTGGGGTGGATCAGTGTTTCGAGGTGGCACAGAGAATCCTTTGTCATAGATGCCTGGCTGCATGGGCAGCAGGTATTAAAGGCCAGAGCAGACTAAGCCTCCCCTAACCCAGGCTGTGGCCCCACCCATGTTCCACCTGAGGCCCCGCCTCCCTTTCCCTCTCCCTTAAGGCAGAGGGGGCTCAGCTTCAGCCGGGGGCCTGGAGCTCAGGCCCACCAGTGGCCAGGAGCTGGGGCTACCCTGAGTGGCTTAGGCTGGCCCAGCAGGCTACCAGGAGTTGGGCCAGCAGCCTGGGGTGGCACTCGGGCCAGCCCAGGGGTCAAGCCAGTAGCTCAGGACAGCAGCTCAGGCCAGCAGCTTGGGCTGGCTGGGGTGGGCCAGTCAGTGGCTTGGGGCAGCTGGGATGGGTGGACCAGGGCTCCTCCGGTGACCAGGGGTGCCCCTTGGGGCTCCTCTGCTGGTGGGGGGGGCTGCAGGCAGAAGGGGCGGGGACGGCAGGCTAGCCTCCCAAAAGTGGGGGTTCACCCACCGCCCATGGCTGGCTTGTGTGTCTTGCTCATATGTTCAGGGTCTAACTGATCATCAGATCTAGGTTTCAGAAATAATTTTTCCCCAGGTCTGATTGGCACTGACTTTGAGTTTCCTCTGCAGCATGGGGCATGGTTCGCCAGCTAGGATCATCTGGCCATGTCTTCCATAATCAATTCCCTGATATTGCAGGCACTGGTGGTGCCTCTGTCTGTTCTGGTCTCTGCCTGTAGCACGCAAGAGTTTAGTCTGCTTCGGACTAAAATGCTTGGTTTAACTGAAGTCGTTGTGGTCTCAACATAGGGGTATCTGGGGGGAATGTCATGGCCTGTGTTATGCAGGAGGACAGACTAGAAGGTCTAATAGTCCCATCTGGCAGTAAACTCTATGAAACTGACAATAGCAAGCTCTTACCCATGCTGCTACTAGTTCCAAGTCCCGTCCCTGCACATGCATGGGTTGGAGGACAGCTTCTTCCCTGGATCCTGCTTTACAGTAACTCCTCACTTAGTGTTGTAGGTATGTTCCTGAAAAATGTGACTTTAAGTGAAATTATGTTAAGCGAATCCAGTTTCCCCATAAGAATTAATGTAAATGTGGGGGTTAGGTTCTAGGGAAATTTTTTTCACCAAAAAAAAACTATATATATATATATACACACACACACACAGAGTATAAGTTTAAAACAAACAATTTAATACTGGTACACAGCAATGATGATTGTGAAGCTTGGTTGAAGTGTACTTGAGGTGAAGCCAGAAGGTGGGGATATTTCCCAGGGAATGCCTTACTGCTAAATGATGAACTAGCATTTGGCTGAGCCCTCAAGGGTTAACACATTGTTGTTAATGTAGCCTCACACTCTACAAGGCAGCATGAATGGAGGGGGGAGGCAGCATGGCAGACAGAGACAGAGACACACACCCTGTGTGAGAGAGAGATGCGCATTGCCCCTTTAAGTACACTAACCCCACTCTAAGTATATTGCCTTTTTAAGTAGATCAGGAAGTTGAGACAGCAGCTGCGGCCAGCAAGCTCCCTCCGTCCTGAGACCTGTCCTTTCCCCACCCTGCTCTATATGGAGAAGGAGTAAGCGGGGGGGCAGGAGTAGAGGAGCAGCGGACACCCTGACATTAGCCCCCTTCTTCCCCCCTCTGCTGCACAGCAAACAGGAGGTTCCCGCGAGCAGCTCCAAGGCAGAGGGCAGGAGCAGCACAGGGCAGTGGCGGGAGGGACAGCTGAACTGCCGGCAATTGGTAGCCTGCTGGTAGCCTGCTGGTCGGCTGCCGCACAGGGAACTTATGGGAGAGGGGAGCTGATGAGGGGCTGCCGATCCACCCTGGTTCCAAGCCCCCACCAGCTGGCTCCAACGGGTTGCTCTTCCTGCAAGCAGTGGACAAAGCAGGCGGCTTTAAGTGAGGAGTTACTGTATCTAATAGGGCCATTTGCCACATTATAACTGAGAACAAGTGAAGTCCAAATGTGAAAGGTTAGCAATGTATATGTGAGTGTTTAGAGTCTCTGGATCACCAAGGATAGACCAAGATAGAGATAGCAAGTCAAAAAGTCACAAGGGGGTACCAATTCTTTCCTTGGCCCATTATGGCAATCTGAGCATGTTATGCTAAATTCATGAAACACAGTACAGTATGTGAGCCCTTAAAATAAAGGTCTTGGGTAACATTTTCAAAAGTACCTAAATAATTTAGGAATTGAAGTCCTCCTGACCCCTTAAGTCACTTAGGTGCTTTTGAAAATGTTACCCCTTGCCTACCTGCATGACTATTAAAAGCGATGTTTTCTCTTTTAGCCAAAATTTCCCCTTCTTTCACTACTATGTGCCTGTGGCCTCCCCTACTCTGCCTCCATGTCAGGGAGTTGCATGCAGGTAGGTTATGAAGCACTTTGTGATCACTTGGGAAGAAAGACACTACATAAGTGTTAAATAGGACATCAAAATCAAACAGCAGATGGACAACATATATGGAACTCTTGCACATTAAAGACTGAATTAGTAAGAATGGTTCTACATGGCAATCCAGCATGTGGATGGAAAAGAGAGGCAGAATCAGGTGTTAAACAGGAGAGAGGCCTCACTGAACCTGAGGACACTCCTTTCTTACCAGACCCAGGGGAGCCCTTAGCCATGCAGGAATTAGACCCTGGGCCCAGCCAATCCAGTTCTGTAGTATAAAACAAGCCAGAAATTAAATTCTGACAACAATAATAACTGGGGACCTGATCCAAAGTCCATTGAAGTCAATGAGAAAACTTCAGTTGACATCAGTGGGCTTTGGATCAGCTCTATAATGCTGTAGGCACAGATGCACACTTCATCTGACCTTGAAGCAAGAGGAGGCTACCGAGAAAGCAGAACTATGGTAGCCAAGAAAAACAGGTTAATGATGTAATTGGAGAGACCAGCCCTTGGTCCTTCAGGGTCCAAAGCTACAAGCTGTTCCTTGGAAGAGGCATGCTTATGATCAGGCCCTTACTTAGTACTTGAAACAGAAAGACTGTCATCTCCCAGTTTCCCTGATTGCCTGTCTCAGGAAGCCCAGCTTGTGAGGCAGATGTGGCTGCCCCGAGCCATAAAGAACAGGTGCCAAACTCCTTCTGGTGTAAGCTGCAGAAATGGAGCGAGGAGGGAAAGATTATAAAGAGCTAGTAATGCAGGCTTCCCGGCCCTGTGAAGAATCAGGAGGCCAGCAACCCCAAACAAACCCATGGATTCCTACTCCTTCCTAGGGAACCAGGGACCTCAGCCAGAATTAGTTTGGAAAGTTCCAAATGGAACTCAGCACTCCTGGTGTATTAAGCTTAATGGGACCCATACCCAGGTCAATCAAACTACCCTCCATAACAAATCAAAGTGCTTCTGGCACTCCGCGATCTCTGCCAATGCTACTCCCTGTTCTACAGTCTCCGTGCAGAACCCCAACACTTTATGTGGGTGCCCCACCAAGGAATCCTTGAATGCAAACTTTGGGGGTCAATGGATTTTGCCTTCATCCAGCCCTCCTCAGCACTCACCGGCAAGAGTCTGCAATTGCCAGATTCCAGAAGGCCTGGATGAGCCTGGGTGCCAGTGTGTGTGATCATCTCCCACACAAAGATAGCCAAAAAGAAGGCATGCTGTGACCATGGGCACTTGGATCCCTGAATACCAGGCCGTAGGAGAAGCCCAGTCATTGTTAAATTGCTGCTGCTCATCCTGGAACATACCTTCCAATAAGTAGAATGAAGAGAACTTGCTACAAGTATTAGGACATCCCACTGCCTGGGAGCAGGACGACACCCCTATTATGCAGGAGACAACTGTCAACAAGACCAAATTGTGAGAAAACTGAGCATGGGATCTTCAGGGTTGAGCCACTCAGCCTGTGTTAGACTTCCTTTAGTGCTCAGAACTTCATCAGTCCTGCCCTATAGTGCATGCAGAATCTTCTGTTTAGCCCATAACAGCAAGGTTTAGAGAGGGAAAAAAACTCTTGCCCACTCGTCAGTAAGGAATAACATACATTCTCTGGCAAGTGCAGCAGCGGCCTGTCTGGTCAGTTCCATTGCTCTCGCAGCCTCCTGAGCAGCAATGACATGCACCAGAGCCAGACTCTGTTCTGACTCTACAGCTGCCTGGGAGGCTATGCGTGGTAGGGACTCAGTCCTTCAGAGCTGGAGGCACTCTGCAAGAAGAAACGTACGGGGGAAGGAAAGAAGAGATGGAGGAAGAGACTCCTCTTCACTAGAAGTATTAGACTGAGCACTTGCCTCTGCTGCCCATAGGATTCTATCTTAGGGATTTCTACTGATGCCCCTCACCTAAAATACTGGGAGCAATGGCAGACTCAAATTTAGCTGTGGGAGAGCGTGTGTGAAAGTAGGATAGGCTGAGGGGAGACAGAGGTGGAGTGACATTATGATTGGACTAATCACAATATATTTGTGTGTAGACACTATCATTACATTTAAATAGATTACATCCAACTCTATATGAGCTTAGAACCACCAAGGACTGGCAGGCAGAGTGGTGCTAAGTGCTACTATAATTAGCAGTACATTAAATTAAATTAAAAAGGGGAAAGTGCGTAGTGAATATCCTGGTGAGATTTACTAGTCGGTGGAATAATCTCCCAAGGCGAATGATGGAAGGCCCATTACAATGGGCGTTTATAAGTATACAAGGCAATGCACTAGCAAATAGTGGCAGGAGATGCCTGGACCTGAGAAGTCCTTTCCTTCTCTTGTTTATATGTCTTAAATTCTAAACTCTCCTTCAGAGAGGAAGAGACTGTAGACAAGACCACAGAGAGGGAGGAGAGAATGCAATGTTATCCCACAAGCCAAGAAACTGGTGGGGGAACTCCAAATATACCAGACATTAACACACAAGGCTCAGTGCAAAATATAAAGCACACCCTCAAGCAGTCTTCAGGAACATCATTGTAATGGAATACCCAGTGACTCCCCCTCTGCTCCATTCCCTGCAGCCAGGCTGCAAAGTAGTGCAGGACACTTCACCAGGGCACATTCCCTGGACATTGCTGGGCCTTCACCAACAAGCTATTGTATCAGGTCCTAGCTCATATGTTTGGCTACTGGATGGTAGTAAGTTGGCTACAAGTTGGCTTGTATTTCTTTTCCTGCATCAGGGACTGGTGTGAGTGACTGATCAACCTATTGTGTGCGCTCCCCAAACCCTAGGTAGTAAGACAAAGAAGCTTAGAATAGGCTGCTTTAAAAGCACTTATCCCTGATGGATGCCTCTGATCCAGCCATCTCCAGCAACAAACGTGATAGGACTGGGGCACGCATCTATCTAAGGTACTCACAGTCTATAATGTATTTAACCTCACAACACTCCTTTGAGGTAGGGTGGTCCTATTATCCACATTATGCAGATGGGAAACTGAGGCAGAGAGACACTAAGTGACTTGCCCACGGTCACACAAAAAGTCTGCAGCAGAGCAGGGAATTAAACTTGGGATCCCAGCTAGTCCTGTAATGCTGGACCATCCCTACTCTCTGCTCCTCTGTGAAAAAAAAAGTGGACAGTAAAGAGAAGAGTTGGAGATGATAAAAGGGGGCAGAGGAGAGGAGGGGGAATAGTGAGCAAGGCATGGGAGAGGGCTAGAGATGAGAGAGAAAAACAGAGAAATGATTGGTTACAGAGTAGCAGCCGTGTTAATCTGTATTCGCAAAACGAAAAGGAGGACTTGTGGTACTTTAGAGATGAACAAATTTATTTGAGCATAAGCTTTTGTGAGCTACAGCCCACTTCATCGGATGCCGATGAAGTGAGCTGTAGCTCACGAAAGCTTATGCTCAAATAAATTTGTTCATCTCTAAGGTGCCACAAGTCCTCCTTTTCTTTTTAGAGAAATGATTGCCTCCCTGCCCTTGGGGGGGGGGGAGCGTACAGTGTGGGAGAGGAGAAGGACAGTCAACAGAGAGAGTGAGTGGCAAGATTTAAGAGGAGATTTTATGAGTGAGGGGCCAGGGATAGAATGTGGGATGGGAGCGAAACTCAAACATCGTTGACTTCTAATCAGTTCACTTTTGGTTTGTGCCTGGGATCCAGTCAAATCTTATTAGCATTTAGTACCGCCCACTTCGCACTGGGGAGCCGAGATGAACGGGGAAACTGAGAACCTCTGTCAGCTCCCAGGTCTGCTAGCAGCTCTGACTCATGTCTGGGGCCCACCTTTGGAATGTCCTCACTCTGGACCTGATGGAGTGATCCCTTCAGGGCATGATGCATGTACTTTGTTTAGCATTTTATTAATTGTAATGTGGTTTTGTTCTCCTTTTGTTTTCTCCTCTTGAATCACAGCCCCAGCTGCCACTCCAACAGGGGCTAGAAATTAATCCAATAAAAATCATTCCTTGTGGAATCAAAACTGCTTGCTGACGTTTATGTGATTTATTTATTCCAGACTATAAACTCATTTTGCATAGTCTACAGTTCATGTAGCAAAGAATAACAGCCCAATAATAAGGGTGATTTATAATCCTGATCCAAAATTGCAATTCACATGAAGGTCTGCAGCCTCTGCTGTCTATAGAGTACATGGCTAAAGGCAGAAGCAAAACACTGTACACAATCCTCCAGTGCAAACACTGATAGAACAACGAAAACGTTCCTCCTATTAGTTCCAGTCTTTGTTTTCATCGGCTTTTGATCAGCCTAGCCTTGTGGGGTTTGACAGGTTAACCCCACACATCCTCGGTTGTGATCGAAATGATTAAACAGGGCGATTGTTTAGTCCGCAAAGCGTAAGGAAGTCTTTTGTTTTTGGAGATCACTGAAGCAAGATCAGAACCCTCCACGAAGCTGCCGAGGAAAGAGGGACCCATGGAGATGAAAGCAGCATTTCAGTAGAGGGAGAGGGCATTCCAGTCCTCCCCAGACTACGAAATCCGGGTTGGGGTTGCTTCTGAATTCTGTGTTGGGGAGATGCGTGCGCAGCTCGGGGATGTATAAACAATGTGCTCCCTACCCACGCCTTTCAGCCAGCTCGCAGTCGAAGTCAGGTGGTTCTGCTCTGAGCCCCCCTCTAAAGAAATTAGACCAATTCTTTCGGGGCATGGCAGCAATGCATTGTTTACGTGTTGCCTGCAGTTAGGGAAAGACTCCCTGGTCTAAACCCCTACGGAGTCCCAATCTGCCTTCACACTGGCGGCATAGTGTTCCCAGTGAAGCCACAGGGTCTGGTTAACTCAAAACAGACTTTGTCAATGGCTCACTGCTCACAATATTCCCTTCTGACAAACTAACCCATTTTCCCTCCATTGGGATCATCATAGGGTTGAAGAGGTGTGGGGTGAATCTACTCAAATCCGCTTCTAGCGAGCCCTATGGAAAATGAGAGTTACAGCCTGGACCCTGTAGCGATTGTGGGGGCCGGAGTCCAGCGGAGATTTACCTTCTTTCCAAGGTTTCAGAGTAGCAGCCGTGTTAGTCTGTATCAGCAAAAAGAAAAGGAGTACTTGCGGCATCTTAGAGACTAACCAATTTATTTGAGCATAAGCTTTCCTGAGCTACAACTCATTTCATCGGATGCATTCAGTGGAAAATGCTGTGGGGAGATTTATATACATAGAGAACATGAAACAAGGGGTGTTACCATACACACTGTAACCAGAGTGATCCAAGCGAACCTTCCTGCAGTGAAAACTTAAATTGTACAGGCAGGATTCTCACGGGAGTTTCTCCTCCGCGTAAGTGACCCGAGGCTATCCTAAGCAGTCGGCAGCCTGCCCCCCCGTGGGCGCCCTCGCCCCACTGTGCGCTATGAGCCTTCGGGGGGCATGCCCCCCAGTTTCTATAGTGCTCTGTGAGCCAAGCCGCCAGCGGAGCAGAAAGCCCGCGCATGCTCTAGGAACCCTGACCACCGTGTCTTTCACTTGGAGGTGTATATCGCTGATGAACCAGGTAGCGTGAGCTTGTGAGTTTCACATTCAGGCCAGGGTGAGGAAAGCGCTTTTGTTGTATTCATAGGACCGGTAAAGTGGGGTGGTTTGTTCAGCCTATGCCAGGAGTCCTCTCCTTTTTTCATCTCCGACAAACAAACGTTGATTTAGCGGGTCTGGATCAAAAACTGGGGTTTATTTAAGACCTGAGTTTCTTCCGCAGTTTCTAGATTCAGGGATCTGTGACAAACAGGGTAACGGTGTGAACAGAGAATGAGGGTTTCACCGACCAACCCGAGTTAGCGTTCTTTTTGAAGAGATCTATCTATATCTAGACACACAGATATTTAACCGCAGACAGTCACTGGGCAATTTACCGGCCATCAATCCACCTTGATTGTTGGTGACACGAAATTAATGGTATAAAAATGTTTTCACTTTTTCGGAAAAATTTCTAACACCAGTCTTCAGTTTGCACTGGGTGGAATCCAGGTCCTAAAGTGTTGTGGCATAGAAACCACCACAGACAGCAGGCTTGATTTCCATATCAAAAGTGGATCGGGAAAGGTTTGGAAGCAGAAAGCTCAAGCCATCGGACATGAAGAAATGTCTGCTTCTAGAGTGCTCTGCGACTCCAAAATAATGACTTTATGCAAGAAAGCCAGTATCTTTCTTTCTTAATATCTTGCACAGCTATGGAAAAACCTCCAGTTGCCTGCTTCAAATAAATTATGCGGTGTGAGAATCTCTACTAGTAACAATACGAACAATTTGCAAGAACATATATCCCCACGTGAAGCAATCAACCGGTCTGGGCTGTTTAACTAATATTTCAGAGACGGGTTTTTAAAACAGAGTTTCCGTATGTTTAATTTTTTAGCTGTACACATAATTCTGCTGTAGTCTTTTAGAACCTTGTGAATGGATTATCTCCAAACTACAATACAGTACGTTTTCTGGGAAGGTTTCTACAATAGAGTGATTGATATATATTGCCCAAAATCAAAACTGGTACGAACAGACAGAAAGACATACAGACAGAAAGGATATTCTGCCTCGCTCTACTTCTAAATGGCAGTGGAACAAAACACCCCATTGGAACTCTCTGAAAAACGATCGAATTCTGTATTAGACATAAAAATAATGCCTCTCAAAGCCTCTTCTGATTTATTCTTGATTATGCATTTAAAATACACTTCTTTCCGCCGTTTCTCTTGTGAAGTGCGTGGGAGGCAAAACATGGTTCTGTTTTATTGACTGATTTATTTATTTGTAAAGAATAAGAACGCCTCTCCTTCCCTTAGAATAGCGCTGCCTTCTCAGCAAAGTCTAGTTTCCTTTCCTGGCAGAGCTAATCCTAATTAAAAATAAATTACATGCTGTATAGAACTTGAAATGGAAAAGATAATCCTATTACATATGAGAATATATCCTGCTTCTCTTTCCCTCTAAACTGTGGGAGATATCAGATCAAGCTGAGCCACTCATTGTAAACTCTTTGAAAACTTTCCTATAGATCTAATCCATCACGTGACGGCCATGTCAATCTTGCTGTCTGCACGCGAGTTTCACAATGCTGGTATTAGGCAGAGTCAGAGAAATCCAGCTTTTCTGAGCCCACCACATTTGCATTCCGAGAAAATGCCAACCATTGTGGCCATGTTTGTTCTCATGATCGCGAGACAGTTGTCTGCTAAGTTGCTAAGATAAAGAGAAAGGGGCTCCTTTGAGACAGCCAAAGCCTTTTGGTATGATAACAAGGCGATTTGGGGCGCTTTTGTTGGACCAGATCAGCGCTGCGCGAATTCCCCCCCTCCCCCGCCAGTGGGGATTTGAGTGAGGCGCTGATGCGCTGTTTTAAATCCCATTTCCATAATCTGGTTGCTGCCCGCCAGGCTGGAGAATGCTGGCAATCCGCAGACACCCGAGCTCACTTCACTCGCGTGCCATCACACCACTCGGGGTAATTACTCTTAACACAGCTCCTCGGCAGTAATTAGGAAGCTGGGTTTTGGGACGCTTGGCACGCCCTGCTGCTGAAAGGCAGCAAAGCGCCTTCCTAGCGCTGCTTCCACTCGTTTTAGATCTAACGGTTCGCCACAGCTTTGAGTCAGATGCCTGAATGATCCGTGCCCTAATGATTTCTTGGTAGTTTGTGCCACTAAGAATTAGGACTACTGCAGCTACGACCAGATATGAGACTAAAGCAAATGTCATTCATTGGCCAAGCACATCCCGAATTCCGGATCGCTGTGATTGTCAGATGTGGGGCCAAATTACCCTCTCATTTACACCTCCAAAGCCCCACTGATTTCAAAGAAATTACTTCGGATTTACACCAGACATATCAGAATTTGCCCAATAATTACTCCGGATTGGTAGCTGTGTAATTGAAATCAGAATCCGTACTAGCGGGAACAGATTTTGGACCGTTGTCTTCAATTCCCTTAAAAATACGCCAACTTTGTTCAATTTCCCTCTGGTCTTTTTTGCTCCAGTGAGGTCCTTTGTGTCCTCGGTTGAGGTTACGCAAAGGCTGTGAACACTGAGAAGTCGGTAGTATTAAGGCAAACTGGTAATTTAACTTGGCGATCAGATCTGGATGTCAGGAGAGGGCCTTTGTTGTTCACGTGGAGCCCGATCCAACTTCATTTGAAATCAATGGGAGACTTGCCATTGACTTCAGGGGGGATCCGAACGGGCCCGGGGACTGGCTCATGCGCACAGCTGGAACAAATGGACAGATGTTTCTATTCACTGTAAAGTACTAATACAAGTCAGCTTTGGCTGCATTAGTAACCAGCCCTTAAAAGCTCGTAGGATGCCTGTTGTGACTAGGGCTGTATACAGCTGTACATGTAAGTACTGGCCAGTGACAAGTTCGTTGTCCTGCAGGGGTCCCACTAAGGCATGATCAGCCCCAAGGGGGAAGCTTCTGGTGACAGAGGGATTAGGGAGGACTCCAGCTACTAGAATGGGACATTCTCGTCAGACGGGCTGAGGGGATCGATGTGTGGAACGCGAGCAAAGGGGGAGAACTATCGCAATCAGCGTGAGGGGAAGGTTACTAGAGAGGATGCCAGGAGACCAGTGTGGTGTTGCGGTAGATGCTTTGTATTTCCCATACACAATGCCTGCCGCAGCTGCTACGGCAATTGCTCTTTTTCATCCTTGAAATACACAGCGAAGGGATACAAATAAGGGGAAGAGCACCAGAAGGCAGAGCGCTTCTGGGCAGCATTAACTCATGCAGCCTCGTGTCTGTAGATGTCTTTACATTTATAGATATACTCGAGTAAGGGCTCTTTCTTGCACATTGTAGGAAGCTTCAAGCATGCCTCCTTCTCCCCCCCCCCTTACCCCCCCCCCAGTCTTGCAGCCCGATTCTGCTCTTTCTTACTGGCACGGTAACCGCTTGAAGCGCTCAACAGAGCGGATACCTTTTATACAAAAGTTTACAGAGCAAAACAGTACTCAGTTCAATTTGAAGTGCATATTGTCTTTTTCTTTCACCATCGCGGTACACAAAGTCATGGTGTACCAGTTGCAACGTGTATTTCTGTTTCGGAATGTGACCTAAAACGTGGGATCCATTTAAGGGCCGGCCCCTCAGGAGAGACTATTGGTACAATGTTCTCTCTTCTCCCACTGAGTTTATTTGAATGGTCTCTTTCACCAGGACGGTATCTGGGATCAGGTACGAATTCTCTTAGCCCGCTATTCCCCCACAGTGCTTAGACCTAACATAAAGCGGGGGGGACCCCAATGAATGCACGTGCATGCGCTGTCTCAGTATCCCCCTGGACTGCAGGACTAGTAAAACTTGGTGACTCACTGCTATGTCTTCATACTTTTCAAGGCAGATGGTTTAGTTCCCCACGGTTCGTGCCAGGTTTCAACCTCATGCTGTTATTTTGTTCTTCTAGAACGAGACTAGTGTTGCTTCCCAGAGAGGCCCTATTAGGACAAAAAGAAAATCCTCTAAATAGGCGTAACAGGGCATCAGGAGGGATAGATCTTAAATGTATTTTAATATGAGCTGGGCATTGTGTGTAATTCAGCGCCCATCATCGTTTAGTCAAAGAGTTATGGCAGTGATTGGGAATGAATAGAGGGACATAATGGATACATGTGGCGTTTGCTCATTATATTCAACTTAGCCCAAGTCCTCTGTGGAAACTGTTCAACTTTCTTTCCCTTTAGCTTGTCATAGTGAAATAATACAGACATTGGTGCCTCAAATGGGATAGCCTGCCATGCTATTATATTGCTACAGCTAACGAGAGCTTCATAAGCCTTTGATACAGTCTGATCTTTGAAACCTTTCCAAATCTCCACAAGCTTATGCTAAATCCTATTTGGAACTTTTTTTTTTTTTTTTTTTTTTTTTGCTTGCTAGTGCGCAAGGCTTAAGAAAGCCACTTGGTCAGTGACATGCATACTAAAGCATTCTAAGAATATCTTCTGAAAGGCAAATTACAGGTCTGATCACAGGATCTCACGCGAGTAAAGCACAATTATGTGCACAAATCTGAATAAAATCAATTTTCAGTTAATCCTTCAATCTGGTTTAGGGGCTTGCTCTGATGATCAATACAGAAATCAACGGAAAGAAAATCAACCCCCGCTATATATGCATTGCGCAGCACTTTATTAATCGATAATCATAGGCAGACACACATAATAAATACACATTCACGCGCGCGTACACAGCCCAAGCAAGCTATTTCTCTGCGTTTTTAAGTGAGTAGCTCAGAAGAGCAGATATTCGCATACAAGGCACCTGTTCAACAGCAGGGTGCTGAAGTGGTACAATTAACAAAACACTCCGCGCATTTTACTCCACGCTCCCTGTGCCAACTCATTTGCAGCTCGCCTTCAAAAAAAAAAAGAGTTAAAGAAAACAAAGAAGAGATTCCCTAATTTTCCTTTCTTGTTTTCCTCTCTAAGCCTTTTCCACATTAAAGGGATTTTCTGCGAGGCTTTCAGGAGAGCAGTGTGAAAAGAGCGCCTGCCATTGGCTGCTTGGCTCCGTAAAATTTGCATATCTGCGTCTATTAAAGAGCCTCAGGAGATGCAGTCCGCCTTAGAAGCTGGATAAACTGAGCCTGGCGCACCGGCATCGCTGGCACCTCTCGGGTTAGGGCAACTGTAAGCAATCGGCTCATTTGCCTTGCAGAGCAGAGCATGCATGACCTGCGCCTGGGAGCAGGAGAGTTACCCTCCCCTCTCCTCTTGCTTTAGGGGCCGACACACGCCCTAACAACTGGACAGCCGTTTCTCCGCATCCTCAGCCCCTTTCAGGTTAGCAATTCTGTGCAGGTGACATGGGTCTTGCTAGGGACGGGCGCAGCCTCTCCTCTCCGCCGCGCCTCCTCTACCTCTGCTGGCTGCTCTCGGTCACCCTCTGCAAGACGGTGAGATACCGCACTTACGAGGAGGACGCGCCAGGCACGGTCATCGGCACTTTGGCAGAAGAGATGCACGTGAAAGCGCCCGGAGAGATAAGTTTCCGCCTGATGGAGCAGTTCAGCAACAGCTCGCTGGTGCGGGTGCGGGAGGGGGACGGGCAGCTGAGCATCGGCGAGGCAGGGATCGACCGGGAGCGGCTGTGCGGCCCGTCCCTCCAGTGCGTCCTGGCTTTCGACGTGGTGAGCCTGTGGCAGGAGCAGTACCGGCTGGTGCACGTGGAGCTGGAGGTGCGGGACATCAACGACAACGCGCCGCGCTTCCCCCAGGCGCACATCCCGCTCGAGGTGTCCGAGAGCGCCGCGCCCGGCACCCGCCTGCCGCTGGAGATCGCCCTGGACCCGGACGTGGGCTCCAACTCCATCCAGAGCTTCCGGCTCTCGCGCAACAGCCACTTCGGCATCGAGGCGCAGACGCGGGCGGACGGCGGGAAAAGCGCCGAGCTGGTGCTGCTGCAGGAGCTGGACCGCGAGACCCAGGCCGCCTACACGCTGGAGCTGGTGGCCCAGGACGGCGGCAGCCCGGCCCGCTCGGGCACGGCCACGGTGAGCGTCCGGGTGCTGGACGCCAACGACAACAGCCCGGCCTTCCCGCAGGGCTCGGTCACGGTGGAGCTGGGCGAGGACGCGCCGCGGGGCGCCCTGCTGCTGGACCTGGAGGCGGCCGACGCCGACGAGGGGCCCAACGGCGAGGTCGTCTACGGCTTCGGCAGCCAGGTGCCGGCCGAGGCGCGGCAGCTCTTCCGGCTGGACCCGCTCTCGGGCCGCCTGACGCTGGAGGGGCCGGTGGATTACGAGCGGCAGCGGACCTACGAGCTGGACGTGCAGGCGCAGGACCGGGGCGCCAGCCCCCTGGCGGCCACGTGCAAAGTCATCGTGCGCCTGGCCGACGTGAACGACAACGCGCCGGGCATCAGCGTCAGCCCCCTGAGCGGCGCCCCCGCCGGCGCCGGGGTGGCCTACGTCAGCGAGGCGGCGGCGCGCGACAGCTTCGTGGCGCTGGTCAGCACCTCGGACAGGGACTCGGGCCCCAACGGGCAGGTGCGCTGCGCCCTCTACGGGCACGAGCACTTCGCGCTGCAGCGCGCCTACGCCGACAGCTACGTGCTCGTCACCGCCGCGCCGCTGGACCGCGAGCGCGTGGCCGAGTACAACCTGACCCTGGTGGCCGAGGACCTGGGCTCGCCGCCCTTCAAGACCGTCCGGCAGTACACGGTGCGCGTGAGCGACGAGAACGACAACGCGCCGCTCTTCTCCAAGCCCGTCTACGAGGTGGCGGTGCTGGAGAACAACCCGCCGGGCGCCTACCTCGCCACCGTGGTGGCCCGCGACCCCGACCTGGGCCGCAACGGGAAGGTGCTTTACCGGCTGCTGGAGACGCAGGTCCTGGGCGCCCCCATCTCCACCTACGTCTCTGTGGATCCGGCCACCGGGGCCATCTACGCCCTCAGGACATTCAACTATGAGATCCTCAAGCAGCTGGACCTGAGGATCCAGGCGAGTGATGGGGGCTCCCCTCAGCTGTCCAGCAGCGCCCTGATCAAGGTGAGGATGGTGGACCAGAACGACAACGCCCCGGTCATCACCCACCCCGTGCTCGCCAACGGCTCCGTGGAGATCGGGGTCTCCAGCCAGGCACCCCCAGATTCCCTGGTGGCTCAGATCAAAGCCAGAGACGCGGACGATGGGGTCAATGCGGAGCTCACCTTCTCCTTTGTGGAGGAGCCGCAGCAGCCAGAGCTCTTTGCCATCAACAAGAAGACAGGCGAGATTGTGCTCAGGGGGGACCTGTCCAAAGAGCTGGGACAGGTGTTCAAAGTCATCCTCACCGTGACTGACAATGGCAGGCCCCCTCTTGTCACCACAGCCACAGTCAACTTCCTGGTGACTGCCATGGCACCCTCCAGCAGCCAAGAGGTGGCCAAGCCAAGCTCCTGGGAGGGGAAGGCTTTGGAGTGGGACATTCCCCTGATTGTCATCATCATCCTCGCTGGGAGCTGCACCCTGCTGCTGGTGGCCATCATCACCATTGCAACCACCTGCAACAAGCGCAAGAAGGAGACCGAGATCAAGAACAACGGGCCCCTGACAGAGCAGATCGACATCTCCCACCTAGAGAAGGGGAGGCAGGAGGATAGCAGCCCCAGAGGGAATGTGTTTGAAGCGCGATCCTTTCCCAGCAAAGCTTCTTTCACCAGCCCAGCCCCTTCTCCACCTGCAGAAGAGGTCTCCTCTTCTGAGACCAGCACTGTGAATGCCTGTCTCTACGAGAGTCAGAAACGACTTAGGGCAACTAACGGGGAGGTAAGGTCGTACTGCACTCATCTGGGGGACTGGAAGGAGGTATGGGCGGTTTGGATGAGGGGAATCTTGATAAGGTAGTGATGTTGACATATGCTTATTTCTCCCGCACTCCCTTCCAATCCCCTCCAGTCCTATGTCCCTGCTCCTAATTATAGCAAAGAATCCACCCAACCCGTGGCCATCTGGAAGGGTCATTCTTTCAACACCATATCGGCCCGAGAAGCGGAAAAGTTCAGTGGCAAAGATAGTGGCAAAGGCGACAGCGACTTTAACGACAGTGACTCTGACATCAGTGGGGATGCCCTGAAGAAGGATCTCATCACTCACATGCAGAATGGTAAGGGTTCGGTCCATTTCACAGCACAGACTGGCTGCAATGAAAATAAAAACTGGCCCAGGAGTAAAAGGATCTATCTATCTATCTATCTATCTAAGGTACACTGAGTTGACTGGACCAGTTTTATAGCAGTCACACCTTTTACATCTTTCCAAGGCAGCACTCACTGCAGGAGTAGCCCTGCCAGCATTTTCACAGCATGCAACTTAAGTATCTGCGTGCATGTCGAGCACATAGTGCAAATTAGAAGCAGCCAGCCTATTATAAAATTCATTTTCGAAAAGCTCTTCCTGCTGACATACATTGTGAGTTAGGGCTTGCTAGCTACATGGAATAATAATAGCTTGCAGAGTATGCTTTGTAGCAGTGTCCTGAAGTATTGTTCCTCCACCTCCCCCATCGTTCTAAGCTTTTGATGATCTGGGCAATAACTCTCTGATGAGCTCAGAATTATGTGGCTGTTTCTCCAGCGATTACAGGTCTAAGGTTTTTGTTTGTATTTTTAGGATTATGGGCTTGTACTGCTGAATGCAAAATCCTGGGCCATTCGGACCGCTGCTGGAGCCCATCCTGTGGCCGATCCAACCCTCACTCGTCTCCTCATCCCTCAGCTCAGCTGTCCACCTTCTGCAAAAGCACCTCCTTGCCCAGGGACCCCCTTCGCAGGGACAACTACTACCAGGCCCAGCTGCCCAAGACAGTGGGACTGCAGAGTGTCTATGAGAAAGTGTTACACAGAGACTTTGACAGGACAATCACATTGCTGTCCCCTCCTCGCTCTGGGAGGCTTCCAGAACTTCAGGAGATTGGGGTGCCCCTATACCAAGCCCCTTCAACTAGACACCTAGCCCCCCAGACTGACACTAGTGAAAAGGTTTAATGCTGCACGCTCCCCATCCAAGCACACGCATACACATACACTACTAGGTCACTCTCAAGAGCCCTTAAGTTATTGGCCAGATTCAGTGTTGTACATATAAATATGCAAGACGTGCCTTAAAAATGAAGCTGTTGGGAAAGATTGCCAATCACATCAATACTGTTTGGTATTTGCAAACAAAAAACTGTATGTAGTTAATGTAATTTTTATGAAATGTGCAGTATTTAACTTTTCCCCTATCCTGTTCTTTTGCTTTTAGTTCACCTATGGCCTGCTATTTTTGTAGTGTTTTTAACCTGTATATTGTGTAATGTAATGTTTGTATATAAGGAAAATTTGTTATATTTTTATATAATAAAAGCTAAACAAATTGAAATTATTGCCAAAGGAATTGTCTGAAAGACACAAAATAATGATATCCTGAATTATTTAGAATCAAATAAGGGAAATTCCTCCTTCACAGCGTAATAATAACTTAAGCAACCCAGTGTATTGAGAAGTTTGCCTTGCCAACTGTGACCTGTATTTCTTGAGTCTGTGGTCAATTTCAAGTTAAATGTTATTTAATTCCATTTGGTTTCTGTAATCCGTGTCACCAATAAACACACTAATAAAGGTTTTGTGATGTGTTTGAGGGGTCTGCTTGTGGATTTCATCCTTCAAAGATTACAGCCCTCAACAGGTAAACAAAATCCATTTGTATAAAGAATTATACCTTAATGAGAATTACTGTTACACTTCCAGGGTTACCCTTTACTTGTGTTTAGTGGCACCTTACTCCACATTTAGCCCCATTGATTTCAATAGCACCACTGATGGATGAAGATGCTACTCAACAAGATCAAGAACGGTAGAATCTGGTAGTAACTTAGTGTTCGTGGAATCTGTGCCATCTCAGTGGCCTACAGCCAGATCCTTAGCTGGTGTAAATCAAGGTAGTTCCATTGAAACCAGTGAAGACATGCTGATTTACACCAGCTGAAGATCTAGCTCTTAGTCTAGCCCTTAGTCTCCCTTAAAATGGTTTAGGATTTGATCCTGCAAACACTTATCCACAAAAGTAGTTTTACTCAAGTGTGTAACTCCACTGAAATCATTGGGTTTACTCATCTGAGTACAGTGTGTGTGTTTGTAGGCTTGGATCATTGTTACAGAACATTAATATGTACACACTAGATTAAGAAGGCAAGATGGCCCAATATACATGTGTGATAATCAAGAGAAAGAAACGTTTGAAAAAAATTATATTTCACTTTCAACGCTACTCTCATGATTTGTATTCTCAAATAAACAGACATTCTTGAATCTTAAATGGAATGACATTTAAGAAATACCAGGGGTGTAGAACAAGATTTTTTTTTTCCCTAGCCAGTGGTTCAAAAATGACCTAATAGCTTTTAATACCAGTGTTAACTTTTGCAAAGGACAGTTGCATACTCTGAGTTAAGTTATACATGTACACATGTTTTACATCAAACAGTAACATTTTGTGCTAGAACATTGGCAAAAGGCAATGCATGTTGGTTTTATCTGCAATTCTTCAGTGAGAAAAGTGTAATATTAATGGCTATATTCATACTGTCTCACACAGAAAACGTAATGACCTTTGAGTTAAAGATACTAGACTCTATGACCCATGAATGCGAATGAAAAGTCATATCTCATCAAAATTTAAGTCATCAATTTCCCTTCTCAACCTCACCCAGTTCCCTTCCAGTCCCACAGTGATCATCTCTCCACCGTCATTCTGAACAAACAATCTGTTATATGCTGACCATATAAATGTGTGTGTTTTGAGAAGTAATATAGGTTTCATGAATTACGTTGTATGTAGGTTTAATGAATTACATTGCCTGTGATTTTGCATCATTGTGTGTAAGTCAGTGAGGTGCAGTAGCAGAAGGTCTGATCCACAGCTCACTGAAGTCAACTGGAATCTTTCCATTGACTGGTTCAGCACTAGATTGTAAATGGTGAGTGTGCTGCATGATTTTCTGTAGTGTTTGGGGAAATTTATGTGAATGGGTGATATGTGTCATTGGCAAGTATTCTAAATTTGGTAGTAATAATTATGTAGCAATTACAGAACTGAAATTTGTATTACATTATATTTAGAGTGGACGTTAAGGCTGCATGTTGGTCACTAAGCAGGGTGGAACTAAATAATTTTATTGACTAATTTTCCATAACTCAAAACAGTAATTCTGAATGTAGTGTAATTAATTCTGGTGGATATTGAATATTAATCTCTTTGTTAAAATTGGAATGCAGTCCTAAAACAGGAGTCCTTAAAGGAAAGAAACTAGATTATATTGATGTGACTTCCTTAACTCATATTTCCATACAGTTTCACTGTATATGTTGCTAATATGTGCTCTTAACTTTGTTAACAGACTACACATTTTCACCATATATTAGCTTTGTGCTGCACTAATAACCCAATAATAAACTCCTAGACAAGCTAACCCTATAAGTTACTTAAAAGTCTGATTCTGTGTGTCAGATTCTCTGCTGGCATAACTCCACTCACGGCAATAAAGTATTGCCAGCAGAGAATTGGTCCCAACAAGTCTATCACCATGTTCAAGAATGGAGGACTGGATGTCCCATGGGGATGGGGATGGACTAGCTCACATCTGGTCCATTTCACTGTAGTATATTATGCTACACATACAGAAAAGATGGCTACCGTACAACTGCCTTACTCTGATATATGACTTCTACATGGGAGTTCATCTCTACATGACTAAGGGATTGACCCAGAAGAGGAACTGGAGTCAGAGGACCAGCTGCTCTGCAGAACACGTCCCTTTTCAGCGCACAGGAACTTGTGATGCAAATGTTATCATAAGTTACTTCAGTCCTCTTTATAAAGTTGTACCTCTCTTAGAACAGATCACAGAGAGGGTAGCAGTGGCTGAAGTTATGGGGCCAGCCAACGGTCACACAGCAGGGATTAACGCTAGGCTGCCATTGATACAGGAGGTGTTACAAGGGGAAAGGCTAGGCTCAGTTATTCCCAGGGATCTTGGCCTTATGTGACAAGAAGCAGTCTTGGCTGTGGTTGTTCAGTTCTATCAACAGCCCTGAAGCCCAGAAAAAAAATGCACCTCTCTGGATGTCTATATCTACCTTCTATATGGTTATCTATGAAAGGAACAAAACCCACTAATATCACATCTCTGACACATGCATCATCCACAAGACATACCCATATTTTTGTAACAATTGTCCTCCAACCTTGCTTTCCCAGTGTTTGTAATCACCACTTGTCACATTACGTCTTCATCAGGCCCCTATCCTGCAAACTCTTACTCAACCTAGGAGTCTCAAAGAAACCAAATTCTGCCATGGACTTCAGTGGGCTTACTAGCATGAGAACTAGTCACATGAGTAAACATTTGCAAGATGTGAATTCTTCAGATCACAGACCCTGGGTGAAATCCTGGAAAGCAATGAGACTTTTGCCACTGACTTCAGTTGGGACAGGCTTTCACTTCTGTATTTGTATTTGTCTACTAAGAGCAGTGCTTATTTATGGCATTACACATAATGATAGCAACGTGGGCCACAGTTAGTAGTGACCAAAAGTCCCAATACCTATTCAGTGACCTATATGAGTTGGTGGGCTCAGTCTAGTTCTTAGCAAACAGCTGTTCAGCTCCCCCAAACTAGCAGCAGAGTTGGCATTTTTGTGGCAGTCCCATCAGAGAGGACAAAGACTGAATGGGCAATGAGTTTAAACACCCTGGAGATGGTCCGTCCATAAGTTAGATGAGGCACAAATATGGCCAGAGGAAGGACTGATTTGATGGTACACATTACAAGTTCTCATAAAGAGGTTTAGCTGTAAGGCAAAGGGTGGGCTTGTTTACAGTGCTGTCATCTCTGGATTTCTACCCACAGGAATAAAAACCACTCAAGAGAGGGGTGTGTGAAGCACAGGGGGCATGTGGCTAGGGTTGGAGGGGACTCAGCCACCCCCTTTCTCAATCTCTCTTTTGTCATTTTCTAAGCCACGCTACCACCAGTGGGCATGCCCAACTCGAGCAGGCAAAGCCCTGTGTCTGGCAGCACCAGGGCCAGGAAGAAGGCGGGGAGGAATTGGGTAGGACACCATGGGAAGGAGGGGCCCTGCCTGTATGGGAGAGGACCTATTTGGAGGGGAGAATCCTGAGGTGATTAGGGAGAGAAAGCGGTCACTGGGAGGGGGATCCTGAGCTGATTGAGGTAAAGTGGGAGTCCTGAGGCAAGGGGAGATCCTGAGGTAACTGAGGTGGGAGAAGGGGGTCCCAGAGAAGCGGGATCCTGAGGTGATTGGGGGGGAAAGGAGGGTCTTGGAGGAAAGGGGATCCTGAGGATGTTGGAGGGGAGAAGGCAGGTCCTGGCAGAGGGAGGATCCTGAGGGAATGGGGGTAGGGGAGATGGGGTGTCTTGTAGGAGGGAGGGATCCTGAGAAAGTGGGGGAGAGAGAGTGGGTCCTGTAGGAAGGAGGGGATCCTGAGGGTACGGAGCAGAGAAGGGGTGTTCCAGGGGAGGGGGGACAGGGCCAGAAAGGGGGGTGCAGCAGGGCAGGGCCTCCACGCTGACCCACACATCACGTGACACTGTGGCATGCTCCTCCAAATCTGTGAACAATGAGTCAATGGGCCAGAGTGGGAAGCTGGGCCCAGCCCCGCAGGACAGGAGCCCCGTTGTGCAGTTACTGTGGGCAGTGGAAGATTAGCTACAAGGTCCACAGAGCCTGTGCCCAGGGACCCTGGCCAAACGGGGGCCCCCAGAAAAAATCCCCCACCAGCGGCGGAAGCCTGGAGCCCCAGCCACCAGGCGGGTGGGGTGGGGGAAACCCTTGCGCCCTGATCCGGCTCTGTGGCATCAGTGCTGGGCGAGGGAAGCCTCCCCTCCCCAGAGGCCCCAGACCCCATCCCCAGCGGAAGTCGCAGGTTAGGGGAAGCCCCCCGGCTCTGTTGGGCCAGTTCGTCATTTTTGTTTTCACAGTTGCTGTTTCCCTCCATTTTGGTCCCCTGCTCTTGTTCATTAGTTGATGCTCTTTTTGAGCTAAGGCGGGGATAATAGTGCCAGGAAAGAGTCACGTGATATGGGTAATCTACCCGGCAACAGGAGATTATAAAGGGACACTGCACCCAGTATCAAGGGCTGTCTGCCCCCGTGCTTGCAGTATCATCAAGAGAGAAGAGGAGAAGAAGACTTCACTGACCTGCCCTGCTACCATCCTGTTCCTGCCTCTGTTGATCCTGACCCTGTGTGGTGTCCCTCCTGATTCTGTGTGGTGTTCCAAATGGTCCTTGGTGCTGTTGTTTCCCAGGGGTTGTCTGTGTTCCAGTCATGGTCAGTGATCTGGGGTGTTTCCGGTCCCAGTGTGTTTCTGCGGAGATGGCGATGTACTTGATTATTTGGTTTTCTCTGTACCCACTTATTTGTTCTGGGGTCCTGTCTTAATGCCAGTATTAGGATGTTAATTACTGAGTGGTTTTATAGTTTGTGGTGGTTTGTTTAATAACATACTTGGTTGTTTGTACTATACCTGCCTTTCCACTGCATTATTGGGATAAAGGCATCACCACTGGTGATAGATACAGTGGAGGAAAGACCTGTGGCAGGGTGGGGTCCTTTATAAATATTGCTTCCCCAGGTTAAGCTACTGTTCTTGTAGTTTTTTCCAGTTAACACCTCCTCCCCAGCAGAAGTCGCAAGGTGGCAGGACAAGGTGTTCCCCTCCCCCCACCTCCACCCCGAGCAGACCCTGTCCCCAGAAGAAGCACAGGGGGTGGTTGGGGAAGCCCCAGCACCCGGACCCCCGCTGCAGCCCTGAGACTGGAGGAGCTCTCACTCCCCGCTGCAGCCTCCAGGCCTGTGGTGCAGGGACAGAGCTTCTCAGGTCTTGGGGCCGCAGTGGGGGCAGGGGGCAGAAAGGAGCAAAAGGGGTTGTGGGGTTGCAGTGGAGGGTAGAATGGGGGGAGACCATGAGTGGAACAGGGGCAGGCCCCAGAAAAGGGGCAGAAAGGGGTGGAGCTGTGGGCAGAACCTCAGGCGGAAGGGGTGGGGAGGGCACCTCACTTGTTCTGGCCCAGGGTCCCAGGAAACGTTAATTCACTTCTGAGTGTGGGGTGGGTTCAGCCCCTCAATGAATACCTTCACCAGCCACCTATGATGTGAACGATTTCCCAGAAACATTTGTGTGTAAAATGGCATCTTTGTGAAGCACATTCAAAACAGACCATTAATTCATGGCAAGATCAGGGGGCTCACAGCGGTTTTTCCACCAAGTAAGCTCTGAGTAATAACTGCTTTTAGGAACATTCTTTAGGAAACCCATCTCCCTTACAAGGGAATCTCTCAGTAGCATATATGTAGGAAGTGATATATTTTAGAATATAGGTCTGCAGTGCTGGGCAAGGAAGGGTCCAATGCTCTTAGACACACGGTGGACATTAATTCCACTGGCTGAAATGATTTACAGTGGGTGGGATTTTCAAAAGAGCTCTACATAGATCTAATTCTGCTCCAATTGAAATCAGTGGTAAAACTTCCATTCACTCCAGTGGAGGCATTGAACATTTTTGAAAATCATGCCTAGGTTACTGTTAGTAACCTCACTGAGTACACTGAGTATACTGACAATGTATACTGACACAGTATATTGAACTGAGTATACTGACAATGCATACAAAGGTTTCTCACTAAAACTAGTGCCCAACTCATCAAGACAATATTGAATAGCACCGGGCCAGGCCACTAGAAAGCAGCAAACTCTCAGCCTGATGTCCATGCCAATATATTGCAGAAGTAGGAAAATTTACACTGAGGAGTAAGTTAACCACAGCATGGTGGAGGCAAACACCAAGCAGTAGTTTATTTCTGGCTCTGCCACAGACTCTTCCATGTGACTTTGAGCAAGTCACTGAGGTGCATCCACCCTGCAATAAAAAAACCTGTGGCATTGAATCTCAGATCCCGGGTCACTTGACTCAGGCTCACAGGGCTTGGGCTCCAGGATTAAAAATAGCAGTGTAGACATTCGGACTCAGGCTGGACCCTGGGCTTTGAGACCCAGTCCCCTTGCAGGGTTTCAGATGAGCAAAAGCAATTAACTTTGGGGGAATATCCAGAAGGCAAAGAAGACCTACCTTCATCCTGCACCTAGGAAGAAAGCAGATAGCTCATTTGCATGCATGAAAATGGAATCTCAGCCAACCTTTTTTGGAAACACTGAAGAGGATTTTGAGTGAGGACTTTCTTTAGTCAGGAGGTTAACCCACTGTGACATTATCTGATTAAAATATGACCATATAGATCATTGTTGATACCTCTGTTATATAAGTGCAACGAATCTTAATCAAAGTGTGTCAAGTAAGGCGTCAATAGAAAGGGTATGATTTGCTGGTTATGATTATGCTATTTGCATGCATGTACCATTTTGGTATTTGAAGTTATGACTGTTGGCTCTATACCTGTATTTCAAAATGTTTGCTCCTGGGTAGCACCCACAAGGTAGTTAGCCAGCACATCTTGGAGGTACTATTCAAATTGAGTGGCCTATCAAAAGAACATTTAACTTACAATGGAAGACACCCACCTACCCTGAATGGACTTTCCTGTGAACTTGCTGGTTGAAGTATAGGTAACGACTTCTACTGTGACTAAGCAGAATCATGCATAGACATGTGACTTGACCATGTGACTCCAAACACCATCTTGTCACCTGTGATTTTCCACTGGCTGTGCTGAGGGCTTCATTTGAAACAATGGGTTTCCCTCCACATGGCAGAAGCTATAAAAGGCCCTGGAAACACCTCCATTTTGCCTCTTTCCTGCTACAGTCTCTGGACTATGGACTTATACTAATGGGAGCATTCTAACCAAGGGATTTAAGACCTTCCAATGATTTGGAAGCAACCAGAGCCTTGACTTAAGCCAGCAGTTGATTCAAGCCTGATCCAAGAACTTTGCAATTGTTGTATGTATTTGATTCCTTTAACCAATTTTAACTGTCACCTTTCTTTCTTTCTTTTTTATAAACAAACCTTTGGATTTTAGATACTAAATATTGGCAACACCATGATTATTGGGTAAGATTGGAGTGGTATATTGACCTGGGTGTGTGGTTGGTCCTTTGGGATCAGAAGAACCCTTTGTTTGATGAAACTGGTTTTAAGGAAGCATTCATCTGTAAGTCTAGTGTTTTGATGGTGATACAAGGACTGGAATAGCTAAGGAAATTGCTTTTCTGACTTCTTGTTAGCCAGTGTGGTGAGAGAGAAGTTTACTTTTGTTGCTGGTTTGATATATCCTATGGGAAATTAACTACCAGTTTTGGGGTGTATCTGCCCTATTTCTCAGCAGTTTGTCCTGAATTTGGCATTCTCAGTTGTGACCCACTGAGGCATGGTTACACCCTCTAGTTAAGTTTAGTCTCCAGAAAGCATGTTATGATTTTATCTGATAGGTAACTATTTGTTTCCAATGTTCTTACTCACTATCTCCTGAATCTCCAGTCTTTGATCAGTCATTTATTCTCATTGTCACTATAAATATACCCCAGCTCTGTGGTGTTAAGCAAAGCGCTAGTCCTGAGATGAATCTTACAACCTGGTGTGTATACTATTTAGGGTGACCAGATGTCCCGATTTTATAGGGACAGTTCCAATTTTGGGGGCTTTTTCTTATATAGGCACCTATTACCCCCCAGCCCGTTCCGATTTTTTACACTTGCTGTCTGGTCACCCTAACACTATTCCTCTGGGAAAGCAGGCCTGTATTTCTGTGAGTGTTGAGTCGATAAGGGGCTGGACACTACAGGAAACATTCAGAATGGGTTCAGGGGTTGGTGTGTGCCATTCATTGAACTGCACACAGGAAGCAAGGCCTGCAGAGATCTGGATGCAGTGCGTGTGCTGCCAGAGGCTGGTGGTTTTAGGGAGCCAAGCCACAGCAGGCACAGACAAGACTTCTTCATGCTAAGAACAGGAGGTGGTGAGGTGCCTGAAAACCTGGGGAGCATCACAGGTAGATGTCAACAAGAAAAGACCAGGAATCACTGGGATTAGGAAATGGAAGAAGAGAACAGAGCAAGAAACAAGACACGACATGTAGCTCACTAGGCAGACTTGAATTTATTTGTGTTGATGTATGTTACCTCTCCCTGGCAGACCTCCTTTAAGATGAGATAAAAGGGATTGGTAACTATTCTGACAATCACTATTGCTGCCTACTCTAGATTCTATAGTTTAAAAAACTGGAGGCAAAACCCAGAAAAAATGGCCTGATATTCAGCAGAATATACACAATTCCACTCCAGGAGCTGATGGCCTAAAGGCCCCCAGCCACCAATATTATTTGGTAGAACTGTCCCCTAAAAATAACCCTCAAATGTTGTCAACTTCACATGAACGCCAGCAAAGGCAGTGAGGCTCCATTTCTCCTGCAACAAAGATCCTTCTTCCTTTTTATTCAAAATGAGTCAGTTACATTTGGGGAAGTCAGAAAATCCTCAATCTGACCCTTCCAAAAACCCTCTGACACACCTTAAAAGCAGCTTTGCTTAACAACTGACTAAAGGACAACATCAAAAAGCAGTAACAAACACTGGTGCTTGTCCAGAGGCCTGGTCCTGAAATCTTTTTGCATGTGAATCTCCCACTGGTTTCATCTCAATTTCTACTTCTGGAACAACTGTGCAGTCAGCATTTTCCAACTGGCCTACAGTGAGATTGTCCAGAGACTCCAAAGATCCCTCCAAGATGTGGCACATGGAGCACAGTTCCATTTGATCTGTGGATTTAAGACTTGATTGTGCAAGGACACAGCCTCAACAGAACCCACGGATCTATCAGGGAGGCCAATCACTGGGGAAAATGTGGGGCCAGGTGACATGGGAAGTAGGATTCTGCTGGGGTTGATGCCAGCTACCTTCTGTTGACTTCTGTGGATGAATTCAGCATGCTGCTGAGTTATGCATGATGAGATGAAATCTGATACACCGCATAATGCAGAGCATGGCAGCATGCTAAATTGAAACACATTAATTAATAACACCTTCGTCTTACATAGCACTTTTCATCCATAGATCTCAGACCATTTTGGGTTAATATTGTTAGCCTCACTTTACATGGGGGGAACACAAGATGAACTGATTTGCCCAAGATCCTACAGTAGGTCTGTGACTAGAACCAAGGTCTCATCACTTACAGGCCAACACAAAGTCTACTGGACCACAATACAGCCACAACCAAGGATAGAGACAGCTGGGTCCCGCAGAGAATTACAACATGAAACAGTAGCAAAGGGGCTTCCACCTCTTAATATGAAGGAAGAAAAGACCATTCCCCATAGCATGGTCCACCCCAGCCAAGAGGCCTTTCCTCTCTGCTTCTCCTTCTGGCCCTTGGCTTTCCCATCAGATGCTAACGGTTTAGTCTAGACATTCAAACAGGTTTATAAATTCTGCTCTGGATCCCACTATGGTTAAGGCTTTGTTAGCTCTTATTACCTCCACATGACCTGATTTTTATTGGAGGTTGTTTATTTTTTTATATTTTATTTAACTGCACAACTGATTATCCATGTAACAACTTTAATCAATTATCTGTGGCAAAGAACTTCTATGCAAGTTAATTAGCAACATTCTTCCCTGACCTAGCAATATCTGATTGCATCATGGAAGAGCTTAACTTTGAAATGGCAATACACTTCATTAAAAATAACTAATAGCTTCAGGGTTTAAAGATGTAAATGTTCATTTTCTTAATGAGAAAAAAAGGAGAGGGGGCACACACAGAATCTACCTGTCTATATTCATTATACTATGAACACATGGGATGACTCACATTTGCAAAACGCAAGTTTAATTAACAGGCTTATTTTACAATGATATTTCTCATTACACTAAATTAAATGTTTAAACAGCCAGTGCAAACATTTTGATCCCAGACAAAAATGCTTGCACGGTGCTAGTCTAAGCATTTAATGTATTATAATCCTTTCCATAGGAAATGCCTTAGAAGTTGGTTTTTGCACCATGAAAGCCATTAGTATTATTTCTTCTGGTCATGTTTAATCCAAGACCATCAAAAACATTAGGCGTGAATGAAATTGGATTGGAAGCAATGGTGATAAATGAGATAGTAAAGGAATTTTCCTTCTTCACTGGCTGCTCTGGAGCCTGCAGCAGGTGCCAGTTCTGTAGCTAAACTAAGCTCTGTCAGGCGGCATTGTCATTAAGAGATTATACAGAAATTAATCAAATAATGTGTGTGAGTCCAAAGCATGTTTTCATTCTGTGATCTCTTACCTTCACCCCATCTACCCTACTTCTGCTCCCTATGGGGACAATTTCTTGAGGAGATCTCATGCAATAAGTGTGCTTTATTTTAAAACCCTTTAACCACCAAAAATTCCCCTAGGGATAATTTGATAGATGTAAATCCCAATGAGATAAGAAGCGCAAGAGAACAACATCCCAGTGCTGTGGGTTGCCTGTGATGAATAATGTTGCCTTTGGACTGATGGAAAAACTCCAGTATAAATGCCCCTCTCCCTCCTTTCCGGGACAGGGAAGCCACTAGGTGGCGCTGTAGTTCTTGCAATCTTTGACCTGTTTGACAGGGACAGTCCAGGACACAAAGGAAGTCAGTGGATTTTTAACTTACAAAAATAGTAATAAAGATAATTTAAAAAATGAATTGAGGCAGCATCATGATACTTCTGCAAATCCTGCTACATGAAAGCTGAAAAGCAAAACCATAGGTTATGCTGTAAGAAAGAAGAAAATACGATATTACAAAGCTTTAAAATTAACTTGAGTTCCTTTTAATTTTATTACATTTCTGCCCTTGATTGAATTTGTGTGAGATGCTAGGCTGCCTGTAGTGAAATCAGAACCCTTCTTTAAGCCCACAGAACAGGTGTAAGCTTTCTTTCACTGCCCCGCGAGTGTGCCTTGAATCCTGGAGATATGAGAGCTATTGCAGTCTCTGTTAAGTCCTTGGTCTTTCCTATGAGACTGTTGAGAAATGTGATTATTTTTTCTGTGTGTGATTTGGACACCAGGTTATTAAATCCATCGACTGCTTTCACACGGCTATCAAACAACCATCAAATGGTAACAACTAGAGAGAGAGGCCAAACTAGAACCTTGGTTGGATTGGATAAAACAGGACCCAGATCTGAACCAAAGCATGGCTTCCTTAGCACAGCTATAATAACATGGTCTGAGAGTCTGCTGAGCCTGCCTATTCAGCCAGGGGGGTCTAATGGAGCCAAACTACCAGGGAGCTGGAGAAGAAGCAGGTGCAAGGAACCAAAGTTGATGTGTGGGGGGCTCTGACCTCACATGTACTATCTACCAGGCGTGTGGGCAGGCCCCATGTCCTATTCCGTAAAAGCAGGAATCTCCTCCACCCCCTACATTGGAGGAAGTCAGCAAGAGAGTCCTCAAGAGCTCCTTCCTCATGAAATTTCTGCAGGAGAGGGTGATTTAGATCTTACACTGTAATGTTCCATTGGACCAACTTCAAGCCATAGCAGTGTAAATAGAAAGAATAGTGTCATTTATCAGCTTTCCCATGCAGAGAGGGGTAGGTGTACAGAGGTGAGAAAATCTTGCTAAAAGTCAATAGAGATCTTATGTGTGATTTATTAGACATCAGAGCAGTGTGAAAATACCATGGAATTAAACCTGCAGAAAGAGAGAGAAATGCAAAAGAGGATTTGGGGTGCTGTTTTGCTGACGATCTCATTTTCTGATTTTCTATCCCATTTACTATTTTTATTCAGTTTTACAAACATAGACCATGCAATATTATGCAGCCATAGCAACAGAATGACACCAAAAAAAAGAATGATCAAACAACCAACTATGAGATGCTATTTTTCCAATAAAATATTAAACCGAGATAGTCAGACAAGTGGAAGCAAACAATCCAGCCTTCCTTTTATAGGAAAGATAATGGTTTTGACCAGCATCATTCATTCATACTCTCTCTTTCTCCTACAATATAAAGCCACAAATAGACTGGCACTGATGTAAATAATTGTAGTATTTTGGTGCTGCATAAAACTTGTTGAATTTGCCTGCATAGTCACTCAAGTTTAGCACATTATTAAAAGGTGAATAATCAAAATTAATAAGTAAAGCCCTTTAGGAAATCTAATTATGTTGCAAAGAGCACTATCAAAATGCAAGTTGTTGATCTATTTAGTCAGGTGACAATGAACTAGAAACCAGTCAATGCAGTGACTGATGCATGCTGAATTAGTCCTCAGAGAAGGAGAACCAAATAAATCTTTCCTGGCTTTAAGTTAGTTGAATGATCACACACTAGATTGTTGGGTTTGCTTGTTTGTTTTAAACAGACATCTTAAATATTCAGATACTAACTACTGAAGCTACCCAAACTGCAGGATTAAACTCAGGGTCGGCTTATGATCTGACAAATATTCTGCCAGCAACTCTCCATTTATTTTTGGTTTCTTTCTGCTTCATAAATCACTGCTTTTACAAAAACTAAGCAGATTAACAAGCTGATCCCTCTGCTTAACTAATTGCCAACTGGGAACAGCAAAAATTCATTCAAGTTGGTAAGATGGTCATTACAAAAATATCAGCTGAGTTTGGAAACTGAGGGTACAGACTTTTTCCTAGGATACTCAAAGGGCAGCTTTATCTAGGCCACAAAAGGCCTTAGGTATTTCTTAGCGCATTCAGGTTTATTCATTTATTGTTTCCTTAGTGTAGATATTCAGTATATCTTTCCAGCAGGCAAGAAATTGAGACTTCTGAATACAAAAAGAAAAGGAGTACTTGTGGCACCTTAGAGACTAACAAATTTATTTGAGAATAAGCTTTCGTGAGCTACAGCTCACTTCATTGGATGCATTCTGTATACAAGTTTCATCTGCTGAGACTGTGAAAAAAAAATCCCATTAGTTCATTCTGGTACAGTATGTACCAAATATGTAGATTTAAAAATAAAATACAAAACTCTTTCTTTCCTAAAAGGGAGTTGGGGAGATGAGTGGGCTGCAGAAGGTCTAGACTTTGATTGTGGAGATGTCTAAAAAGAAATGGTGGCCTGGGGTCATTTTAATCAGGTTGCATGTCAGCTTGCAAAATCTCTAAATTAGCTACTGCTCGAGGAAATAAAGATGTTTTTATTTCTTGAAGAATGCAAACAGATTGCTGTGACATGTTCTCAGTCATTATGACAGATCAGATCCACTCTTTGTGCTGTGAGTTTGGGGAAAAAATCAGCCACTCTGGTGATTCCTACTGAGATTTGGATATCTCCCAATTTGTAAGAGACATTGACGGAGTTTATAAAAATCCTTCTGAAAGTGAAGTTTATATGCAAAGACTCTGATAAAAGAGATCGACCATAATTGGGTATCAAGTTTCTTTCACATTTTTAATAACCTCCGGGCCTTCATCGCAGTCTGATGAAAGGGAAGTTATGAAAAGAAACAATCTGTATTTATGCAAAAAAACCTCCTATCATATCTTGAGTTGTGCAGAAAATGACAAGAAACCAACTCAGCCTTTAAAAAGAAGGATTCATTTGCCATTTTCTTACTGACTTTTTAAAAACTAAGTCTCGTGGGTGAATGTCAAGGGAGCTAGGATAGTTTAGTTGGTAGATTAGCCAGTCTCAGGAGTCAAAAGACCTACATTCTATTGTAGACTCTGCCCCTGGTTCAGTGTGTAGCCACTGATTTTGCGTGCCCAATTTTGGGATGCCCAACTCAAGAACCTTAGGCCTATATTTTCAAAAGTGGCCCAATTTGATGTCTCAAGTTGAACACCCAAAAACTGAGGCCATTTTTTAAACATGTGGCCTGTGTCTCAGGTCCCCCATCTGTAAAATGGGGCTGATGTTACTTACATACCCATACAAAGAGCTTTGAGATCTATGGGTGAAAGGCACTAGGTACATGACAAGCATTAACATTTGTTATTATGTATTTGAGTTTATTTTGGGTCACTCCTTTCACACGTTGCAGTTCTGTCCGTGTGTAGAAATAATGAGTTGTGAAAAAAGCAAATCAAAAGAAGTTTTAATCACAAAGGGCAAGGCAAGGAGGAAAGTCGGGAATGGTAGAAGTGGCTATTTTTAAGTGTACTCCTAACAGACCACCGATGGAGCAACTGAGTGTGAGTTCAGGATAACAGACTACAACTAGTTAACCAAGGGCTCAGTTCTGACTCCAACTATGCACCTGTTAAAAGGAATAAGAACCTCTTTCTTTATGTCTCTACACAGGCTACCCAGAATCTGGTTTTAGGTCTGTTGGCCTCAACCCACTTCCCCAATGTTAGCCGACGGCCAAGGATGTTTGGTGAGGTGCCAGCTATGCCCGTTTATACCATCCGTGACTTTAACCGCTAGGACGCACTGTCCCTTCGCGGTGGGCAGCCCGGGCTAGGCTGACGGATGCCCCAAGGTCCTAACCACCCGTGACTTTAACTGCTAGAGCTCAGAGCTCCTTCGCAGCGGGCAGTCAATACTGACTGACAGGTGCCCCAATGGCAGCACTAAGAGCCTCTCCACACCCGTGACTTTAACTGCTAGAGCTCAGAGCTCCTTCGCAGCGGGCAGCCAGGATTGACTGACAGGTGCCCCAAGAGTTTGCCCCGTGGAGGCGGCACAACTCAATGCTAGGCTCTTAGTACTCTCACCTAATGGCCAGGCTTTAGAGCCAAAACGGCTGAGGTTCTTTAATTGTGTTGGCTGCTTTACAGTAAACCAGAGAAAACAAGTCAGGCTTATGCATAAATGGTTACCAAAATTTATTAAGCTAGATTCTAATCATGTGGTTACAAAATTGCTAGTGCCTACTTATTTAAATGTAGAGATGTTACACACACAAACAAGTTACAAAACTGAAGCCACAATCCCAAAGAAAGAAAACAAAATATAGAGCTCTATTTCAAAATATGTGTACACTAAAGATAGGAGATCAGGTGTGGGTGCTTCTTACCCTCCTTGCATCTCTCGAATCCAGCGGTGCCAAGCCAGGATCGGTCACTCAATTCCGCGGAAAGACGAATAAGGGACAAGGCGTAGGGACCCTCTTAGCTGCAGAAGCCTTGGGAGGCTGTCACTTATCTGACCAGCAGATAGATAGTGAAAAGCACTCAAAAATCATGGTGCTGTAGGTCCCCTACTTATACCTCTGTACTCCTTTATTCTCTTTCTCCTTTCTTATGCCAAATTGAGGCTGGTCTGTCGGGGTGACGCCAGCTTTCACAAGAGTAGTTTACACTTGCAAGGGAGAGAAACAATAAGTTTCGACTACTGGACATTTCTTTTATCAGGGTAAATATTTTCCCACCTAGGATGTTGGTGTGTGTGCATCACACTATTTAGTAGGGGCTAAGAGCCATGTCTGTCACAGGGCCTCTGCCTGCTGGGAGCTTAATCGTGGTATCTGCTCCCAGAGGCACATTGTAGCAGCACACCTGTGCTTTCACAGCTTCAAAGGCTGTGCTGGAATATATGTTAAGTGCCCTGTTCCGGCTTCCTCCTGTGTTTCCAGCAATGCTGGTCTGAGGGGGGGGGGCTGTCTGTCTGGCTACATTCCACCCCCTGATGCACCACACTACATCCCAGATTGCAAGGTGGCGGTGATGCCAGCACCTCTTGCCCTCCTTGGGGAAATCTAGAAATACCCAACAACCAAATTAGAGGATGAGGGTTCGCAGAATTGGTTAGGATCCCTTTTTAGCTCTAGGTATCTGATTTGCGTGGAGGAAAGAGCAGTTTGAATCAAACACTTCATAATACATAAAGTTACACAAAAAAGAATTACAATAATTAAAATGGTTAAAACAGTATTCACAACCGAATGTAAAAACGGGGAGAGGGAGAATCCCAAGTGTTGAGCTAACCATTGCATCCATGAGGTTTGTCCATTCTCAGCCACTGCATGTAGTGGTACAAATTCAATTCCCAGTCCATTGGTTGAATCTAGCAAGGTGCACATCCAGCAATTTGTAGCACCAGCAGCTGAGGCGATGGTTTGGATTGCTCCCCGAAGAGGATGTTCTGGTATTGCCAAGGTGACTGGAGCCAACAGAAGGATCATGAGGTCTTGCAGGAACATATCTCTGGTGGGTCGTCTTCTAGCTAAAAAACTTATTTTAAAACCAAAAGCAAAAATGACACCTGCTATTATAAGTAATGGCAAATATATCAACAGTCCATAGTAGTCTCTAGTGATCAAACAGGTCAACTGCATGATCCATTTTGCTGACAGGTTAGCTGGCAGGTTGCTCGGAACCATGGGACCATTCCTGCAATAAATCACATGGTCAGCCGGTCTTGGATGCGATCCAAGCCTCTGTAATGGTTATTAGCCTTTTATCAGCATTTAAGGCACTCCATACACCTTTCTCTTTATAGGTGTGCAAAACACAGATAAAGGTTCCCAGGGCTGGGTGTTTAATCACAACAGTGTCTCCGGGAGCATACTTGGAACTGTGCAGTGGTGTTCTGGCAGGGGAGATAGTTTTCCCTGTATGGAAGAATCCCCTGCTGATTGGACTTCCTGTAGGAGTCTGTCTGTTGTTTAATCTCTGCACCACTTCGTCCAGTCTGTCTCCCAATGTGCCATCAGTAGGCTTCAAGTGATTCTTTAGCAACCCATTCCAGCGCTCGACCATGCCATTAGATTGAGGTCGATATGGAAGGTGGAAGGTCCATTGGACTCCATGGTTAAGGGTCCATTCCCTTACAAGTTTATTCTTAAAATGCGAACCATTATCTGATTGGATTTCTTGAGGCATTGGGACAATTGCTGTTAAGCGGTTTAGTCCCATAACTGTGGACAACCCTGTTGCCAATCGGGTTGGATATGCAAAACCAATCCCTGAAACAATTTCTACCCCAGTCAAGGTGTAGAAGGTGTTCCACCTCTGCCTTGTAGTGGGCAGTGGTCCGACATAGTCGACCTGCCAGGTTGCCCATAGTGTTTTTCCATCTCTTAGCCTGGCAAACCTTTGTCCTTCTATATGTTTTCTAGTCTCAGCACAAATAGTGCAGGCTTGCACCAGGTCTCTAGCCTGTCTGTGGGTGATAGGCCACCCCCTGATATGTGCTTGCCGCACTAACTCATCACTTCCTGTGTGTCCTAAATTATCATGTAACCATGAATATAAGCGTTCCCATTCTACTTGTGTGGTAAAGAGCTGGGCAGCTGCATCGGCTAAATCGTTTAACTGTGCAGCTGGGGTATTATTCCTCTGATGAGCTGAGACATGTCCTATAGACAGGGGTTGTTGCAGGGCATGCTGATATAACCACGTCCAGTATTCCAGTCCCCAGACTGGTTTACCTCCTATTTCCCAGTGGTTATTTTTCCAGTTAGTGATCCACTGAGTGGCACCTGCCCATACCGCATAGGAGTCCGTATATACTGCGGTGGCTCCTGCTTCACAGGCCAGTTTAATTGCAGCTAATTCTGCAAGTTGTGCTGACCCATCAATTTCAGCAGTTAGGGGTGCTGCAGAGGTGTCTGCAGGCACTGCTGCAGCTTTTCCCTTCCATTTGCCTTTTACCAGCCTGGCACTGCCATCAGTGAACCATACTCCCTCAGGCTTAGAAGGATCAAATGGGGCAGCATCCTTAATGGGAGACTGCTGTGGAGGTAGGCGGTATTCATCAGGCATTCCTACTTTCCATAGGGATTCCTGAATCATAGTGGGGTTTTGTGCAGTGTCTGCACTCCCTACCCTGTGGTGTATGTAAAGTGCCCATCTTTGGATAGTCATCTTTTGTGCTACACCAGGTGGTAACTCTTTCCCTTCCAATATAGGTTTAATGATTGGAAGAGGAGTGTGAATTGTGATGTCCTTATCCTGAGTTAATTCCTCAGTTTCTCTCAAGGCTGTGTAAGCTGCCAGAAGCACCTTCTCATAAGGCGTGTAGTTAGCCTGTGACCCTTGCCATGACTTGGAACCAAACTGAATTGGTCGTCTGGGAGCAGTGTCACTTTCTTGCCAGAGAGCATAAGACATTCCAGTGGCTCCCACAGTTAGGTACAAATGGAATGGGGCTTCAGGATGTATGGGACCCAGAGCCTGATAGGTGTGTATCTCCCCTATCAGTTGCCTGAGGGCTTCCTCATGGGCAGGAGCCCATTCCCAGGCAGCACTTTTCTTTAACAAATTGTACAATGGTCTGGCTATAATGGCAAAGCCAGGTACATGTTTTCTCCAAAACCCCAGGGTTCCCAAAATCTGTCTCAATTGATCTTTACTTTCAGGGGAGGGTGCCTGATTTAGCTCTTGCACAGTGTCATTAGGCACAGACCTCCTACCTCCCATCCATACAGTACCTAAGAATTTTATCTCTTGGGAGGGACCTTGGCATTTCTCAGCTGGTAACTCTAAATTAAGGGCTTCTAGTGCTCCTTTGATTTGATTCATAGCCTCCTGTACCTCTTCTGAGGTTTTCCCACCTATTAAGATGTCATCAATGTATTGCACAGTTTGTACATTGGGTGGCAGGATAAGGTCATCTAGGACCTTTGCCAGTGCCCCATGGCAAATAGTGGGTGAGTGTTTAAACCCTTGTGGCATTCGGGTAAAAGTGTATTGTACACCTTTCCAAGTAAAAGCAAATCTTTCCTGGTCAGCTGGTTGCAAAGGGACCATGAAGAACATGTCCTTTACATCTAATACTGCTAGCCAGGGTTTATCCCAGGTTTGTATGGGGTTTACAATATCTGTTATGCTAGGGACTGCTGCAGTTAATGGTCCAGTGTTACTGTTTAGCTTCCTATAGTCTATAGTGAGTCTCCATTTGCCATTTGGTTTCTTGATGGGCCACACAGGAGAATTAAAGCGAGAGTGGGTACGAATTAAAATTCCTCGCTGTTCCAAATCTTTGATCAGGTCAGTAACAGGGCTTATGGCCTCAGCTGGGACATTATACTGCTTTGTGTTTGTTACTGTTGAGGGCGGGAGAGCAGGCGCGCTGCTAAGTAAGTTTACAGAATAGTGGGGAGGGCTTTCCTCTTCCAGGTGGGTGGCATGAGGAACAGAACTGACTCCAAAAGCCCATCTTTCCCCATTAATCCTTCCCTTATTTCCTCTTAAAACGTCCATGCCCAGTATGTTGGCATTGCCCAAAATCACCTCATATTTTCGGGGCTTATGGTGGGGTTGCAAGGGGATATCCAGTTTTATCTTAACTAATGGGTAAGTTATGGTACTGCCATTTACCCCTGTAACAAGTACCTGCTTTCCGCCAGTAGGTGGCGAGCCCTGAAAACTTTCTCGCTTAATCATGGACCTTTGAGCCCCTGTGTCCATTAAGAAAAGGAGGACTTGTGGCACCTTAGAGACTAGCCAATTTATTAGAGCATAAGCTTTCGTGAGCTACAGCTCACTTCCTGGCTGCTACTCTGAAATGTGTCCATTAAGAAAGGAATAATGTGTTTGTCATTTACAGTTACATGTATCCGGGGGTCTTTTGCTGTTGTTTTCTCCTCTTTGGATTTAAGCTGGTTTATTAGGAGAGGAGATTGACCCGCGCAAGCTAGTTTCCCTGCTCTGGTAACTCTTGCAGTTGCTGCAGCAATGGAGTATACCGGGTGTCTGCAGGTGGGGAAAGAGGAGAGAGCTGCAGAGGTGCACTGGGAGTAGCATTAGTTGTCTCCCAGTCAGCTCTTTTAAAGGTGGTGAATAACTTTAGCCGCTCTGTGGGCAGTCCATTTATCACATCTCTGGGATAACCTAAAGCCAGACATTGTCTCCACAACTTGGCTCTAAGCTCCTTTTCCTCCTGGGTTGGCTCTCGCTTGTTTTTATGTCCTTTAGATGGTGCCCCCTTGTTTCCCTGAAGGGAACGCATCTTAGCTTTGCCTGTCAGTGCTCTGATGTCTCCAAATTCTCTAAAGTATGACACCAGAAGGTTTAGCAGTGCCCGAAAGGTACTGTTATGTGCTGCAGCTTCTGATCTAAGGGACAGTGCCATAGCCCTGTGGTTACTCGGAACTCCCTTAAGCAGGGGTCTGAGATCATCTACATCTACCTGACCCTCCCATGGACTTTCATAGGCTAACTCTTGAGGGTTTTGGCCAAGCATGCTAATGACAGCCACAGATAATAGAGCTGTTTTTACCTCATCTATGTTGGTCCAGTGCATTACTGTGGGTTCATCTCGGTCTGCTGGGTAAATTCCTCTTGCCCATTGACAAGCCAGAGACCAAAGTGTTTTAGGGGTGTTCCCCTCTGAGTGTTCCAGGAATATTCCTGCACCTAAGTTAAGGCGCTCAGTTTCTTGGGCTGTCAGGCGTATATATCCACCCCCAGTGTCCCAGAGGCGGACCAGCCACTCTATTATACCTTCCTCAGGCTTTTTAGCAAAATCTCCCTGGATTGTTTTTAACTCCATGGGAGTATATTGGCGGGTGGTAATTTTGGTAAAGTGTGTTGGAGCTTTACTCCCTTTTCCCTTTTTACCTCCCTTCTTTGTTTTTGAAGAGGTGGATGGATAATTGTCATCCCCTTCTTCATCTAGCTCTGCCCCACTCAAATTTTCCTCATGTTCTTCTGATTTGTGATGTGTGATAGCTGGTCTTAATTTTACAGAGGGACCTTCCTCCTCAGAGGAGGGGGACTCATCTGCTGAATCCCAAATGTCTCCATCCCATTCCTCAGGGTCTAGCCAGAGAGCAGTCTCAACTTTAGCCCGGTTGATACTGCGTGTTTTAGTCTCCAGCTTTTCCCTTCGTTCTATCCCTTCTTTCTCAATTAAGGGAAGTAATCTTTTCTGAAGATGTTCCATATCCCTATTCAGTGTTCTTACTCTGGTATCTAAATTCTGGCATTCCTGGCGCAGTGTGTCCCTTTCCTGTTGCAGCCTATTAAATTCTATTGCCAGACTATGATAATCCTTACAGGCAGCTTGCCAAATGTTAGTAAGCAGCCATATACAAGCACCTTTTCCTTTCCCTTTCTTCATCTTGCAGGCAGTTCTCCAGTTACAGAAATGCTGCCAGATCTCTGCTGGTTTTCCCCAATATTTCTCCAGCAGTTCTTTGCTCCACAGGGGATTTCCCCATCCTTCTTGGGTCAAACTTTTCTCTAGCTCAGGGAATTCTGTGGTGTTTATCATGACTGGTTTCATTGTGTTACTGTAGTGCAGCCTATATCACAATCCTGTTCGTGATGCCAATTTCTGTTAGCCAACGGCCAAGGATGTTTGGTGAGGTGCCAGCTATGCCCGTTTATACCATCCGTGACTTTAACTGCTAGGACGCTCTGTCCCTTTGCGGCGGGCAGCCCGGGCTAGGCTGACGGATGCCCCAAGGTCCTAACCACCCGTGACTTTAACTGCTAGAGCTCAGAGCTCCTTCGCAGCGGGCAGCCAGGATTGACTGACAGGTGCCCCAAGAGTTTGCCCCGTGGAGGCGGCACAACTCAACGCTAGGCTCTTAGTACTCTCACCTAATGGCCAGGCTTTAGAGCCAAAACGGCTGAGGTTCTTTAATTGTGTTGGCTGCTTTACAGTAAACCAGAGAAAACAAGTCAGGCTTATGCATAAATGGTTACCAAAATTTATTAAGCTAGATTCTAATCATGTGGTTACAAAATTGCTAGTGCCTACTTATTTAAATGTAGAGATGTTACACACACAAACAAGTTACAAAACTGAAGCCACAATCCCAAAGAAAGAAAACAAAATATAGAGCTCTATTTCAAAATATGTGTACACTAAAGATAGGAGATCAGGTGTGGGTGCTTCTTACCCTCCTTGCATCTCTCGATTCCAGCGGTGCCAAGCCAGGATCGGTCACTCAATTCCGCGGAAAGACGAATAAGGGACAAGGCGTAGGGACCCTCTTAGCTGCAGAAGCCTTGGGAGGCTGTCACTTATCTGACCAGCAGATAGATAGTGAAAAGCACTCAAAAATCATGGTGCTGTAGGTCCCCTACTTATACCTCTGTACTCCTTTATTCTCTTTCTCCTTTCTTATGCCAAATTGAGGCTGGTCTGTCGGGGTGACGCCAGCTTTCACAAGAGTAGTTTACACTTGCAAGGGAGAGAAACAATAAGTTTCGACTACTGGACATTTCTTTTATCAGGGTAAATATTTTCCCACCTCGGATGTTGGTGTGTGTGCATCACGCTATTTAGTTGGGGCTAAGAGCCATGTCTGTCACAGGGCCTCTGCCTGCTGTGAGCTTAATCCTTGTATCTGTTCCCAGAGGCACATTGTAGCAGCACACCTGTGCTTTCACAGCTTCAAAGGCTGTGCTGGAATATATGTTAAGTGCCCTGTTCCAGCTTCCTCCTGTGTTTCCAGCAATGCTGGTCTGAAGGGGGGGGGGGGGGCTGGCTGTCTGGCTACACCCAATTACTCTCTTCCCGGAGCAGCTAGGTTGGGAGGTGCAGAAGTGAGTGGGGAATGAGTGAAGTCTTGGCTCCACCCTCTATCTGGTGGCCAGGGCAGTTTGAGTCAATCTGTAAGGGGATAGTAACTTACTATTGATGTATGTCCTAGGTATCTTCCCTGGGAAAAAGAAAGAAGCAGGAGAGGAGTTGTGATGCTGAAGTGTGTCTGAAGCACAGTGCATCCTAGTGCAGCTTCCACACCACCCTTTGCACAGGGCTATGTGAAGCTACAGTCTAGCCCCAAGGATGTAGAAGAGTTATTTAGAGTGCTACATGGGAATAGAATTAGAAGTAATTGGGTTAAATTAAGAAAAGAAAAACAGGATACCATGAAAAAGTCACATGCGAGTGAAATGTTTGCATTCAGCTATCAGAGTCATACCAAAGAAGTGGAGTAAGCATCATCCCTTGGGACTTTTAAAACTAGATTGGATGAGGCACCAGAGGATGTGTTGTGGGGACAAGCCCACGCTGGCAGAGCAATGGTCTAATAGGTTGTTTGCTAGTTTTTCCATTTCTATGATTCCACAAGTGAAAAGAAGCTGAGATTGTTTCCTCCTGATGCAAACTGCCACTTGCTTTCTCCCAAAGGCCCTGCCAATGACAGCAGAAAATCCTCATCTTCCATGTTATAAGAGCTTTAGGATTTTTCTTTGGCTTTCTGCGATCATCTCTTGTGGGAACCCAGGGCAATGAGGTGGTGCCAGAGCCTAGATGTCATTAATTCATTAATTCCAAGGGACAGTCCCCTGGGGTAAGAATCTTGCTGAAAGTTCTCCAATTAAGAGGCTTACCTTATACTTTTGCATATCCATTTTGGAAGGTGAACCTAACATATTTTAGTCATTGTGCCTTCTAGCTAAATTTAGTGGAAAGTCTGGGATGTGAGTGTGGTGCTATTACTGGTTATACAGAATAGTCAGCACACTGACTCTACTTGATTTTGCTGATGAAGTTGCAAGATAAATCTTTTGACTCTGCATTCTTCTTTCACCAGCATTAGCCCCATGAAGCCCTCTGATGTCAAAGTCTAGTGATTAGAGCAAAGGTTTGGGAACAAGCGTCCTGAGTTCAAATCTTAATGAGTCTCCTGGTCAATGTATTAGACCTCAGGCACTTGACCTCTTTGTACCACAGTCAACTCTGCTTTAAAACTGGTTAAAGGATCGACCTCATGGAAACCAGATGCTGCATCTCAGTTGAGCCTGAAGTTGAGTTTTTGTGGGTAAATAGATTAAAATTGTTGATTTTTCTTTTTTAAGTCTGTAGCGACCCTGATACAATGTCATTATAATGTCAGCTTTTGCCATTTCAGTGACAGTCTCTCGGGGGCCCCCGTTTCAATGTCAAAATAAAATTACATGCTGTCAGAGAAAGCTATATTAGAGTAAAAATAATGTCACATAAAACTGTACAAGGAAGGCCACACAGCACCCTGAGCTTAGGCACTCGTGTGCCTCGGCATTTCAGCACAGGCAGAGCTGAGAGTGCTGAAGGAATTGGCGGCTGTGATTGCAGAGCCATTGGCCATTATCTTTGAAAACTCGTGGCGAACCGGGGAAGTCCCGGATGACTGGAAAAAGGCTAATGTAGTGCCAATCTTTAAAAAAGGGAAGAAGGAGGATCCTGGGAACTACAGGCCAGTCAGCCTCACCTCAGTCCCTGGAAAAATCATGGAGCAGGTCCTCAAAGAATCAATCCTGAAGCACTTGCATGAGAGGAAAGTGATCAGGAACAGCCAGCATGGATTCACCAAGGGAAGGTCATGCCTGACTAATCTAATCGCCTTTTATGATGAGATTACTGGTTCTGTGGATGAAGGAAAAGCAGTGGATGTATTGTTTCTTGACTTTAGCAAAGCTTTTGACATGGTCTCCCACAGTATTCTTGTCAGCAAGTTAAGGAAGTATGGGCTGGATGAATGCACTATAAGGTGGGTAGAAAGCTGGCTAAATTGTCGGGCTCAATGGGTAGTGATCAATGGCTCCATGTCTAGTTGGCAGCCGGTATCAAGTGGAGTGCCCCAAGGGTCTGTCCTGGGGCCGGTTTTGTTCAATATCTTCATAAATGATCTGGAGGATGGTGTGGATTGCACTCTCAGCAAATTTGCGGATGATACTAAACTGGGAGGAGTGGTAGATACGCTGGAGGGGAGGGATAGGATACAGAAGGACCTAGACAAATTGGAGGATTGGGCCAAAAGAAATCTGATGAGGTTCAATAAGGATAAGTGCAGGGTCCTGCACTTAGGACGGAAGAACCCAATGCACCGCTACAGACTAGGGACCGAATGGCTAGGTAGCAGTTCTGCGGAAAAGGACCTAGGGGTGACAGTGGACGAGAAGCTCAATATGAGTCAGCAGTGTGCCCTTGTTGCCAAGAAGGCCAATGGCATTTTGGGATGTATAAGTAGGGGCATAGCGAGCAGATCGAGGGACGTGATCGTTCCCCTCTATTCGACATTGGTGAGGCCTCATCTGGAGTACTGTGTCCAGTTTTGGGCCCCACACTACAAGAAGGATGTGGATAAATTGGAGAGAGTCCAGCGAAGGGCAACAAAAATGATTAGGGGTCTGGAACACATGACTTATGAGGAGAGGCTGAGGGAGCTGGGATTGTTTAGCCTGCAGAAGAGAAGAATGAGGGGGGATTTGATAGCTGCTTTCAACTACCTGAAAGGGGGTTCCAAAGAGGATGGCTCTAGCCTGTTCTCAATGGTAGCAGATGACAGAACGAGGAGTAATGGTCTCAAGTTGCAGTGGGGGAGGTTTAGATTGGATATTAGGAAAAACTTTTTCACTAAGAGGGTGATGAAACACTGGAATGCGTTACCTAGGGAGGTGGTAGAATCTCCTTCCTTAGAGGTTTTTAAGGTCAGGCTTGACAAAGCCCTGGCTGGGATGATTTAACTGGGAATTGGTCCTGCTTCGAGCAGGGGGTTGGACTAGATGACCTTCTGGGGTCCCTTCCAACCCTGATATTCTATGATTCTATGATTCTGAGTCCTACCCTGGCCAATGCAGAGATGAGGAGCAAAGATGGCATGAATCCCAACAGCTGGGGGAAAAGATCCCTCAAAGTGAGCCTGGGGTAGAAGCTCAGGGGCATACTTTGCTGCCTCACTTCATTGCTCTTACTGGTCTCCTGTGATCTGCATCCAACCCCTGGTTTCTGCCTTGCTCCTGCTCCATTCCTGATCCTTGCCTCATCTCTGGCTCCCGCCCCTGTGCTCCACTCCTGACCATTGGCTACCAATCCCGGCTCTGATCCTGGTTCGTCTTCTGGCTACTGACTCCAACTTGACTCCCGAGCCCTTATCCCAGCCCTTCTATTGGGCCAGACTGCCTACGCCCCAGTTCCTAACAGTAAGTTGCTGCCATGAGAGGGTCTGACTTTGTCACTGGGTGGTGCATTTCCCTGCAATATTACGCAACATCCTTTTCTTCAGGATTCAAGGGTAGGTCCCAGAAGGGCAGTTGCATTAAGGCCAGAGTTACAACTTTGTGGGCCCCAAGCAAGAGTGAGGCCCCAGAGCTGCCAGGGATTTGGATCAGGCCATGGATTGCCTCCTATGTGGTTCAGCTGCCAGAGCTGGGTGTGTCTGGCAGTGAGATAATTCTTCTGCCTTTTGTCGTCCTGCCAGAGATAATGATTGGGCAAATGGCATGGGATGTGGGTCATGCCAGTGCCCATCTACTTTGCTTATGCTTAAGATTATTCCCAAGTTTATTTACCTGGCACATGGAGAGAGCGTCTCTTACTAGCCATAGCTCATTGCTGATCAGTATCTGCAGCTTCAGTGTTGGTGACTGCCCAGATTCTGTCCTTTCCTGGAGGTGGGTGGCAACAGCAGTGATAGCAGGAGAGATGTATTCACTCCATTGCAGTCCATCAGCCCAGCCTTGTATCAAACCAAAGCAGTAAAGAAGTGAGCTCCATGTTAATTGCACAGGGTCACAAAACAGCTCAATGCAGAACTGATTAATACTGTAATTTTTAAACCTCTCCGGGGGCCCCTTTGCCATCTGCGTAGGCCACTTCCCTATAATGGCCAACCTGTTAGACAGCCATCAGGGCTATGTGTGCTTAAAGAACACATCTGTTTAGAGAACAGTAATCATTCTCTTTCAGTACCTAGGGCATATTTATTAAATACAGTCAGCGGTCTGTGCCCCTGGTTAGCACGTGTTGCTCCTTAACAGATGTGAACAGGCAGCTAGTTCTCTGGTACAGCTTGCTTCCTATTTAACACCTTCTAGGGTTGCTGGCAGAGAAAGTGAACAAGCCATCAGGCAAGAAGGGTCCAACACCTGCCCACTCCAGACTCCAGATCAGGATTTTTTTCCCCTCAAAGTAAAAAACTTGTTAAACATCATGGGCCAGATCTTGATCTGCTGTATATCAGCCGATTGACAGCAGTTGAGAATCTGGCCCCTCTACTGTTCAAGAAAGCAGAGACAGTTCAGCATGCATCTGATTCTACACCCGTGGAAGTCAATGGGTTATTGACTTCAGTCGGTGCAGGATCAATCCTTATTTCAAACAGCTGTCTTGTTTGTTTTTACATTTTTGTTCTGGAAGTCATCAAACTTAAGGCCAGAAGGGACCACCAGATCACCTAGTTTCACCTTCTGTATATCATAAGCCACTAAACATCATCCAGCTCAACCCCCCCAAAACCAAGCCCAGAAACCAGAATTAGATCAAAGTATTACTGCCTTCAGGAGACTAAACTATTGTGCGCCACAGGCAGAGAACAAGAGGGACCAAGGTACACAAGTGCCCAAGGCCCCTGCAATGGCAGGGAATTGACTAAATGAGATACACCCAGCTGGTCCAAGCAAGTGACCCCACACCCCCTGCTGCAGAGGAAGCTGAAAACACTCAAAGCTCACTGCCAATCTGATGTGGGCAAAATTCCTTGCTGACCCCACATATGGTGATCAGTTAGACCCTGAGCATATGAGCAAGTCGCACCAGTGAGTAATACTTCACAAAATATTATTGACAGAACAATGACAGTCAGATGAAACAGACATGTTAGCTCATCTGCCTGCCAACACTGGATTGTTCCCTACAATCCATTCTCTAGTGCTTTGTCATAGTCTAGTATTAGTTGGGTTGGGTTTTGAGGTGGTGTGAGTAAGTTCTCTATTTTAATAAACCTCCTCCATAGCATGCACATACCAATTACACCCAACTTATTCACTGAGAACATTTAGGCATCACAGAGAAAGTGGGTCTTGAGGAGGGATTAGAAAAAAAACAGGCAGGGCTATGTCCCATATGCATCCTTTGGAGTTGGAAAGCTTAGTGTTTGCCCTGATTTTTCAGCCTGGAATGAAAAAGGATCAGTGTTCAGTGCTCGTGTGCAAACTAAGTCCCTTGCCACATAACAGAGAACTCTATTTCTGCTGTAAGGATCCTTCTGCAGTAGCTTTACCCTCCCTCAAGGAAAATATTTTATCAAAGTTTAAATAATTAAACAAATCGTATAACATGAAAAACTCAATCTGATCTTTAAAATGCATTATCTGAAGGAGCTGAGAAAATTCTTTCTACTGCTCAGCACTTTCCACTTTCTGTGCCCCATACTGACATTAACTAATGAATTACATAAAGGAAAGGGACCACCCTGCTGTATCCCAGAACCATCGGATGAAGAAGAAACCAGTTACATCAATCTCTCCAACCAGTATTACCACAGCTGGGGGCCAGGTTCCTTCAGAGTAAACAAGGGAATGCAGAGAAGGAAACAAAGCCCTTTTCATTAAACGGAGCTGGTTTTGTAAAGGGCAATTCATTCACACAGGGGCTCATTCTGCTTTTAGGCAAAGGGTAGGTTTCACTTAGTCCATTTAAGGACCAAACGCAGCCCTGAGGTAATCAAGTGTGGTTCCTTCCAAAAGACTGAATTTAGCTCTCTGGGATTCTTGTAAATGGGGAACTCGACAACCTTAAGCTACTGCTGTCTCTGCTGTAGATGCAATATTCAGTGTAAGACTACAAGGAAGACCATAAAGAAGCTGGGGGAGCAGTTCTATAAGGCCCAATCCAGAGAGCTCAATATGGTCACTGATTTATCAGGTTCTTTTCCAAAGCAACTCCCAAAGCTACCCAAATATAGAACTTCACTTGTCTCTGTTCAGACAGCCTCTAGAAAGAAGAGCATGAGCCACTTGAGACAACATCTCCAGTTAGTGTCTGGAACAGCTACAGGGGGGCTGTTGTGCTTTACGGTCAAATCCAGAATTAATTCCCCCATTGTCTGGCCGGCCACAGCACCCCTAAAATCTCACTGAGGTCCAGTCACCTGGTGTTTGCTCATTTGAGCTTCCAGTACTCCAGCAAAGGGGAAACCATGCAGGATAGCCACTGCTCCCCCTGCTGCAGTTAGTTTGGCCGCATGTCGGCATGTTTTCCACTCCTTTGCTCCCTTTCCATGCCATGCCAGGGCCCTAAATAGCCAGTTCTAAAGGCATTTATAAAATGTGATAAGAATGTAAGAGCTGCCATACTAGGTCAGACCATGGTTCAGCTTTCCCAGTATCCTGTCTGCGGCAGTGGCTTGTACCAGAGCTTCAGGGGGAGTGTACAGAACAGGGCAATTATAGTGTAATAGACTTTAAGGCCAGAAGGGACCATCATGATCATTTAGTCTGAGCTCCTGCACATAGCAGGCCACAGAACCTCACTCACCCACTCCTGTAACTTCTGGCTGAGTTACTGAAGTCCTCAAATCTTGATGAACGGACTTAAAGTTACAGAAAATCCACCATTTACTCACATTCAAACCAGCAAGTACCTGTGCCCCATGCTGCAGAGGAGTGATTATGGAGTGATTTACCCGTCTTCCACTCCTGACTTCTGGCAATTAGAGGTTTAGGGTCATCCTGAGTGTGGGTTGCATCCCTAAGCATCTTGGCTAACAGCCATTGATAGACTTGTCCTCAATTAACTTATCCAGTTATTTTTTTAACCCAGTTATACTTTTGGCCTTCACAACATCCCATGGCAATGAGTTCCATAGTTTAGTACTTTTTGTTTGTATTAAACCTGCTGCCTGTTTCATCAGGTGACCCCTGGTTCTTGTGTTGTGGGAAAGGGTAAATATCACTTTTCTATTCACTTTCTCCACACCATTCATGATTGTATAGACCTCTATCATATCCCCCCTTAGTCACCTCTTTTCTAAGCTGAACAGCCCTAATCTTTTTAGTCTCCCCTTGTATGGAAGCCGTTCCATACCCTTGATTGTCTTTGTTGCCCTTCCCTGAACTTTTTCCAGTTCCGCTATATCGTTTTTGAGATGGGGCAACTAAATTGGACACAGTATTCAAGGTGTGGGCACACCATGGAGTTATATAGTGGCATTATGATATTTGCTATCATATTTTCTATTCCTTTCCTTATAGTTCCTAACATACTGTTAGCCTTTTTGACCACTGCTTAAAGTATTTGACAATCTCCCTTGAATGATCCAAGAATGTCCTGGAACTACAAACTTATCAAAAAGCCCTGGAAAAAGTCCAGGAAGGTAGGCCTGTGCAGCAGATCTCCCGGGAAGCTGAGGTGATGGAATCCTCCCCAGGGAAAGGAGCACCAGGTCAGCTGCTACTTTAGCTCGTGGGCTGCAGTAGTAACCCACTATGGGCCCTTCCTTTCACCCCCTTTGCAAGAGTTTAGGCCAGCGATTCCACATTGTTGTGAAATCATTGGCCCTTTCCCCACTATCCTCCTCCTCTGTGCCCAAAAATCCTCCCTGCTGTTCCCCAAGCTGGAGGGGTGCAGATTCCTCCATGTGGCCTCTGTACTGCCCACCTCCTCCCGGCCCCTGCAATGGAACCATATGGTTCTGTTTAACTAGGACCACCTGCTTCCACAGAAAAGGAGCCATATTCAACACCCAATAGCTCAATGTTTTTTTCTTGCAAGACCAAGACAATGTACTGATAACTGCTGGGTTATTACAGTTAGAGAGGAGATAGCAAGGAAGAATTATATCGCTGTGTCCTCCTCTCATCCCTTGCCTCTCAGAAGCTGGCCATTGAGAGATAAAGAATAAGCTATAGGTTCTGAGGTAATAGAGAGTGGGGTCTGGAAAAGCTGGGTGTTAAAGCTGATTTTGGAGGGATTAACTGAGAGTGCAAAACAGAGAACAGACTTGGAGTGAGAAGTGACACGATTTGGAATAATGATTAATCACAGCCTGTCGCGCCCCCCCCCCCTTCACCATCATCTCTCATTCACTATCAAGCTGTTGATGCTCACCTCCAATCAGCCTCAATCACACATTTGTTACATTTTCAAATGGGCACCTTCGTGCTTTCTCCCATGCAACCCCACATACTTGGGAAAAGCTCCCTGTAAACATCTGCAAAACGAACTCATTAGCCTCCTTAAAGTAATTAGCCTCCTGAAGTAATATTTACCATGATGCCTACAAAAAGCTTGATAGTGGCTGGTGCACTCAGACCACTGCCTAGCACACTGACCAGTGCCTCATAGTTTCCTTGTCTGTCTGTCTATTTCCATCTGTTGTCTTTTGTCTGATACTTAGATTGTAAACTCTTTGGGGGCAGAGACAATCTTTTTGTTCTGTTTGTACAGTGCCTAGCACAGTGGAGTCCTGGTCCCTAACAATGGCTCTTAGGCATACAGTCATGTAGATAATAAATAATAATTCTTATTTATATAGTGCTAGTTGGAGAGCAGCCATCCTGACCAATGCTGCAGGGATTGAACTAGGGACCTTCAGACCTAAAAAGTTTAAGTTGATATAGCCTGAGCTAAAGAGCCTGGCTTTGTAGTAGAAGCAGGGCTGTCATATACTAATATCCTCTATGGATTGGGCATAGAAGGGACACATAGGTAACATCAGCACTGTGCTGAGTCCTTTCAGACATGTGGCCTCTAATTCTGTGTGACTTAATTTCACTGCCTAGGGCCTGATTTCGAGAAGTTCTGAAGCTCTCATTGACTTCAACTGGAGTTGTAGATGCCTAGCATCATCTGAAAACCAGGCCCTAGCTGTCTAGAAATGTAATCACACAAACTTAACAAAAAGAAAAGGAGTACTTGGGACAGCCATCTTTGAAAACCAGGACCCATACAAACACAAAAGAAGGGATGTGAAATGACAAAAACTGGGGACTGAGCTGGGACGTTTAGCACACAGTACCTCTGTGATTTTTCACTGGTTTCTTTTTTTCTCAATTGTCTAGTGTCTTAATTCCCATCTGAAGGAAGTTATTCTGGAAAACCATGTATTTTAAGGAGAGACATGAAGGACAAAGGGATGGAGGAATGGCAGTGAGAGCCTGGTTAAAGGAGCTGTGTGAAAGAGCTGAGAGAAGGAGAAAAGAGAGAATAATATACTGAAATCAATGGCACAATGTGTCACAGAGGCAAAAAATACTTCATTGGTGTTCAGAATTGCAAGTACAATATACATTTCAGGAGACTGCATTTGTGAAAGATATTCTGGCATTGCAAATGGCTCATTTGAAATATTGTTTTGAGTCTGGTCATCAAATTATTAGAAGAATAGTGCAGAAATCAAAAAGGGGAACAGAACTGATTCATAGGTGCCTTCTAATGAGAAAAATAGCCAGACTTGGCCTGTGCTACAGAGAAAAAAAGAAACTTAAAAAGTTCTCCTCAAAGTATAAGAAGCCTCCGGGAAATGAGCAGATTGATACCACTAAGTTGTTTGAGATAATAACTACCTCCCAAGAACAAAAACAAGGTTTGAGGTTAAGGAGGAGACTAGCCTACAAGCAATTTATACAGAATGGCTAGCAAACAGAACACATTGCATATTGTCAAAGGCAAGAATAGAAGCATGCAATGTCAATCAGTTATTTTATTTTATATCTTTGGTTCAAGGAAAACAGAAGGCACAGCTACTAGCTAAATTTGGGGACATAAGATGACATATGGGTTGCTTTGATTCAACCTTGGGGAAAAACAAATTAATCTTCAGTGTCTCAGGGTTATGAAGAGCATACTTTGATGGACCATATGTCCTTATCCTGTTCCATGAGATGAGAACAAGTTTTCAGGTTTCTAACTGTCCTGAACCAATATCTAGGCATCTCTTACTTAGCCAGTACTTTAGAATGTTATTACTACAATATATTGCAGCTTTTGCTGGAGAATATTTGGATCTATTGTACCTCCAGAGACTGAACCTTAGAGAGCAGTTCTACTCAGAAGAGCAACAGTAACAATAACATTTTGTGGATCTCTCAGTACCCTCCACATCAATTTTTCTCAGCTTATAAGTTAAAAAATATGGGTTTTTTTCTAACTGCCAGCCCTGCCAACACAGCTTGAGATCTGACAGCCAGGCTAGGTTTGCTCAGGTTTCACCACCATAATCCTGATCCGAGCAAAGTGCATTATAATTGTATGCTCCACTTGCACCTTTACACTTATAGTACATGAAGCTTACAGAAAGAGAGACAAAGGAATACAATCAGAGCAAAAGGGGGCATGAGAACACTGGGAACAATGGTAGAATAAAGGAAGGGCAGCAAAGGGGAAGACATAACCTAATATGGGAATTAGTAAAGGGGTGAACAGGAGAAACTGAGGTTAATAGAGAAGAGGAAGAAGGGAGATGCTGCTTTTCAAAAAGAAAGAAAGAATGATAATAAAAGAGAGTTACTCTCTGCATCTCTAGACATTGCAATTTATGTATCCTTTCTCACCGGGTTTTGCTGCATGCGGCAATCTTAAACTTTCCTTAAAATCCTTTGTACTGTACTGTCTAGGCACAGGAAAGATAAAAACATGGAGAGATGCTCAAGCCAGAATTTTCTTATAACTTTTCTTATTTTCTTATTTTCCCTAATGAAACTAAATAGTTTATTTTTGAAGTAATATTTGTAGATGACACAAGTCCCGCAGTAAATGTGGTCAGTTCTCCCCATCAAATGGATATTTTCATACACGTGGCTTGCTTGGCTATTGACAAAGCTTCCTGAAGCATATTTTATGTCCCTCAAATACCTGAGGAAATCATTATAAGGTCATAGCTTTTTGAATCTTGCCAGTCATTTCAAGGTTGGTTCTTGAATTACCCAATTTGCTAAGCACCTAGAGCAGATAAGGAACTCTGGCCTATTGCAATAAAACTGTCGTTGAGAATCACAACACTCCTGAGAAGATTAAATTTGTTTATCTTCTTTGGTAAAATATAGGGCCTACATCAGCATTGAGTTACTCCATATTTATGCTGTTACAAAACCACTGGGTAACAGAGTGATGAATCACACAGTCAGTGTTGTTATCTCCGGGAAATTTTTATTATCTAATGTAGATTTTAAGCATACATTTGGCACTTAGAAAATCAGCAGTAATATAAATGAAGCTACAACAGAAATATTGAAAGATTTATCTCATCCAACTTGCAGGACACTTGTCACCATATATTTCTCATGTGTTACCCTTCTTCTTCCTCTAAACTTTTTATAGATCTGAAGAAAATAGGAAAATATGTTTCCTTGAGACAAGTCAAGTACTTTCAAATGAGCAACATCACATTCATTGTTACATTCTAAATACTCTGGAATGCTTTTCAAGCCAGGGGATAATGGTGTTAGGCTATCAAATGTCTCATAAAAGACTATTATTACAACTGTTAGTCTGAGACAGTTGGTTTAATCCAGCTGAGCATACACACGATTTAGAGAGAAGACTACTTTCAAACATCAGTGTCATTACCTTCTTTATTTCAAGTGAAGGATTCACCAGTGAAGGCAAGTCACATTTTTGTCCTAACCCCTGCAAACACTGCCTGTTACACTAGTCTTTATATTCCACAGAAATCATTTGGTGTTGCTGAATGGTAAGCCATTTGTACTGCTTTTATATCTGTGCAAAATCCTGTTTTATCTGTTGTCACCTAATCAGTCAAATGGCAAAAAATGTGTTCCCTTTACCGCTCCATGCATGAGCACATGCAAACGCACACACAAAAGACTTAGCATTTCAGAGCCATCGTTATAAGGCTTGACTAGGGATGGTAGACATTGGGACCTACAGTTATATTCCTTTATCTGCTTGAAAGATGTTGCTAATTTTGATGTGTGTGAGTCTGGAGGTGGGAGGGAAACTGAAGGAAACAACCAAACAAGTCAGTGATGCTTACATTATTTAAAAAAAAAAAAAAAAAAAAAAGACCCCAAATTGTTCCTCAATGTGAGGAAAATGTGTGCAGAGAATTAGAAACTCTGCAAGGTTCCCCTCCAAGAGTTGTCGTTACATTGCTCCATCAGGGAGGAAGGGGTTCACACACCTGCAGAATGCAAACTTGCAGCACTCCCAAGGGAAGGAGATTTTGGAGTATGGAAGGAAACCTGAGGGCACAGAGAGAGTCCTGGCCACAAGTTTTTCTCCCCAACTCTGGTTCCTCCAGAAAATGAAAATCCCTTTAGAAGGGCTATCTATAGGCCTTCCATTGTTGGAGCTGAAGAAGGGCATTCCCAGTCAGGGTCAGGAGATGTGGCCTGCACATTTATGTACATTCACTTTCTGAGCTAGCAGTGACATCAAGTATCCTTCATTTCCCTGGGCAGATTATTCCTGCCCCTAGCAATAGATCATTGCGAAGGGCTGTTGCCTTGTCTGTAACTTTGAATCTAGAGCCTACCTATGCTGTTCTGGCCAAACACTCTGCTCCTTCCACAATGCTGCTGGTCCCATCTGCCACAGGGAATCAGGCACAAATTAATTCACTCAGAAGGAACCACTGATCTTCCAAGTGAAGTTCTCATTCCCCAAACATTTTTACACAGGAGATGAACATATGGTCCTTAAAATAAATCTGTCAGTTTAAACCAGAGTCTAATAGAAGTTCAAGATCAAAGCCTGGAATTCTCACATTTTGCCAAGATATCAGTACACAAGATTTTGGAGTAACAAAATGCTTGCTAATGAAGATCATTATGCTTATTATCAGAACTGACCTGCAACAGTATATCATCCAAGAGAAGGCCAGACTATGCCCTAGTTTTAAAATCATACATCATACTTTGCTTTTGATCTAATGAGCTCTGATTATGTTTATTTTCAGCACCATCTAGTCTTCTTAATATTTTTTTAATCTGATTGTTAATGACAGAAATTGACAGCAAGGATCAGCCTGTATTTAAGGAAAGGGAAAATTCTGATCTAGTCTCTAAGATTCATTTCTTAACAATATGGTGGCATAATGCCCAATAGCTCTTGACAGGTTTCAGAGTAGCAGCCGTGTTAGTCTGTATTCGCCAAAAAAAAAAAAAAAAAAAAAAAGGAGTACTTGTGGCACCTCTCTAAGGTGCCACAAGTACTCCTTTTCTTTTTGTGAATAGCTCTTGAGTTTATTCTAATTTTGGACAACTTGATATTTTTTAAGCTACTGGTCATGGCAGTGATGGGTTCTGAAGAAATGAGAAAAGACAAAGATTTGTGTATTTATGGAGCAAGATTCAGAAGAAAGAGAGGTTAATTTTGGGGGGCCAGATCCTGCTGTCCTTTTACATACAGAACTGCAGGCTACAATGGGATTTACAGGCATGGAAGGGTCTGGCCTCGGGTGTTTTGATTGGCTAAGAGCTTAGAAGGTTAGGATGCTGCAGTGTTGTTTGACAGGAGGTTGATTGTGCATGTCATGGAGCTTCTATAGGAGATGGCGGGATGAGGGGGCTCATCTTTAACTGTGGAACTAAGAGCCACCAGAGACCTCACCAGCTTTCATTCCTACTGCAAAGTGAATTCTTTTTTACCTTGCCTTTTGTCGTATAAACACATCGCACAGTGTTCATACCATAATAAAAGCCCATCCTGCACCCACTATTTTTCTCCTTGGGAGAGGATGAAATAGAGTGAAAGAATGAACCACACAAGACAGATCTTAGTCATATCACTTAATGCACTACTGGAAGGCGCTCAGATATTACAGTGCTGTTGGTGGTCTAAGGACCAGTACATAATGGAATCTTCTTGATCAGGGGGATTATAATAATGTTCAATATCGCCACTGCTGAGGAGGTTAGAGATAAGAACTAATCAAAGGAGAATGCATGTTCATACATGTTCTATGAGTAGGAAGGAAAAGGATGGGAGAGATTAAAATAAACTGAGAATAACAGAGTGGTATATAGTCAAAAAAACAAGTTGGAAGATGCACGCGGACCCAAGCGGGACCTGTTGAGAAGAAGCTTCCAGAGTTTCCCATTTGTGATCTCTTTTAAATCTGGCTCCTCCTGAAATTGGTTTTGTTTGTTTCTGGCTCTGTGAGGGACACTTTGCACTGGCCATGGGCTTGTGTTTAATGATAATAATATCAAAGTTGTCATATATAATTTATTTTTCCAGATTCAACAGAATGGGGGCGGGAAGAGAGAGAGAAATGATATGGGGTATGTCTACACAGCAACTAGACACCCGCAGCTGGCCTGTGCCAGCTGACTTGGGCTCACGGGGCTGGGTCTCAGGGGCTATTTCATTGCTGTGTAGAAGTTCAGAAGCCAAGACTTTAGGACACTCGCACTGTTTGTGCCAATGTCATTAATGAAAATGTTAAATGTTAAATAAGTGGTCCCAAGATTGATCCCTGAGGAACTCCACTAGTAACCTCCCTCCAGCCTGACAGTTCACCTTGCAGTATAACTTGGTGTAGTCTACCTTTTAACTAGTTTCAGAGTAACAGCCGTGTTAGTCTGTATTCGCAAAAAGAAAAGGAGTACTTGTGGCAGCTTAGAGACTAACCAATTTATTTGAGCATGAGCTTTCGTGAGCTACAGCTCACTTCATCGGATGCATACCGTGGAAACTGCAGCAGACTTTATATACACACAGAGATCATGAAACAATACCTCCTCCCACCCCACTGTCCTGCTGGTAATAGCTTACTTTGGATGAGCTATTACCAGCAGGATAGTGAGTTTGTGTGTGTGGTTTTTGGAGGGGGGTGAGGGGGTGAGAGAGCCTGGATTTGTGCAAGAAATGGCCCACCTTGATTATCATGCACATTGTGTAGAGAGTTGTCACTTTGGATGGGCTATTACCAGCAGGAGAGTGAGTTTGTGGGGGGGGGGGGGTGGAGGGTGAGAAAACCTGGATTTGTGCTGGAAATGGCCCAACTTGATGATCACTTTAGATAAGCCATTACCAGCAGGACAGTTGGGTGGGAGGAGGTATTGTTTCATGATCTCTGTGTGTATATAAAGTTTGCTGCAGTTTCCACGGTATGCATCCGATGAAGTGAGCTGTAGCTCACGAAAGCTCATGCTCAAATAAATTGGTTAGTCTCTAAGGTGCCACAAGTACTCCTTTTCTTTTTACCTTTTAACTAGTTCTTTGTCCACCTTTCCATTCTCATTTTAATCCTGATCTTCTCCAATTTAACTAATAATTTTCCATGTGGAACTATATCCAGTGCCTTACTGAAATCTAGGTAGATTAAAAAATCAGTTATTTTCTCGAAGAAAGAGATCAGGTTGGTCTCGCACAAACCATTTTCTGGAATTAATGGAGCCACATTGATTTACACCATCTGAGGATCTGGTTCATTAGCATTTACTTTGCAACCCTATTGTCTGTCAGACTGATATAAAAACTCCTCTCTCCCCACCCTACACCACTCCATCCAAACCACAGGCATGGAAGGGCTGACCACAGTCATGTCACATTCAGCTTGAATCTCTGCACTAGTTTCCATTTTCTTCCAAACTCTGCTTCTCATTCTTCGTAACTTATTTACCAATAACTAAGACTATGCCATGGAGGACACGGATTCCAGGACTTCCAGAGACCTCAGCTCTCAGCTGATGCGGGCAGCGGGGTTACCGAAGCTCTGAGCCACGGTTGGGGGCACCCGCAGCTCCAGAGGAACTGCAGAGCTGTCAGCCACAGAGTCGGTGGGTGCTGGACCACGCCCCACTCCCCTCCGGCAGCAGGACTTGGGCTCTCATCTCCCCATCAGACCCATTTTGTCAGTTATTTTTTTAATAAAAGTCTGGGACAGGTCACTGGCTTCCATGACTTTTTGCTTGTTGCCCTTGACCTATCCCAGACTTTTACTAAAAATAACCGTGACAAAATCTTACCCTTACCAATAACCATCCTCTTCCAGAGAGGGGAAGAGGGCTCAGCTTCCCTTCACCCATGAGGCTCCCCAAGATCTTGAGGAGCTTTCACCCACCTCTTTCCTTTTGATCATTTCTCCCCCCTGATTCCTCTTCCCCATTTCCACCTCACCTAATGGAGGAGCTGAGAGGACAGGCACCGCCTGGGCAGAGTCATCCTACCTCGGGCTCCGGGCAGCTGCTCAAGGAGCCCCCCAAAGGTGTGAAACCCTAAGGTGTCTCCACTGCTGAGGCTCGCCAAGCACCCGCAGGTGGCAGAGCGGGCGCCAGGCACAAGCAGACTAAGCAATTGCTTAGGACTCCAAGCAGCTCCAGGGGCCCCCTGCTAATTATTAGTATGTGTTGTGGGGCAGGCGGGGGTCTAACGTATTCCTGCTTAGCGCCCCCAATGGGCTGGGCACTGGGAGGCGGGCCTGGGCCAGCTGTCAGAGGGCTCCCCATAGCACCTGGCCGTGCCGGCCAACACACCCACGCTTTGGCGGCTCCCTCCTCCGCGCGGAAGGCAAGAGCGGCGGAGAGTTACTGCCCGGCGGGCGGACGGCAGCAGCCGGGGGGCCCGGGAGGTGACTGACACCCTGCTCGGGCTGAGGCCGGTCGCTCCGGCCCCGCGGGGCAGCAGCGTTCAAAGGGGGCCATTGTATCCCGAGCCTGGCGCTCCGGCTGGGGCGGGGAGGCGCGCCTGGGGGCGGGGAGGGGCTGCGGGCTCCACGCCTCTGTGTGCAGCCGAGCCCGGCCGTGCCTCTCCCCCCGGGGCCACAGGAGCTCCGGGTCCAGACGTGCGCGGGCAGCCATGGCCGAGAGCGCGGAGAAAGTGCCCATCGCCCTGGCGGGGCCGGAGGACGTGGAGCGGAGCCTGCCGCCTGTAAGTACCGGGGCAGAGAGAGGGAGTCCCGGCGCTCGGCCCCAGCTGCCTCGCGGGGCGGGTCACCGCTCTGGTGAGGGCGGGAAAGTGGCGGGCGGCGGCGGCGGCGGGGGTCCGGCAGGGGCTGGCCTCGCCAAGCGGCAGCGCTGCTGCTTCCCTCGCCCGCCCGGCTCGGGGCTGAGCTCCCGGGAGAGCTGGGCTGTGAGGCGAGCGGGCTCCTGGGCTGCCTGTCCCCCTTTGCTGCAGGCCTACACGGCGGTGCCGGTGACACCCGCCAGCCCGGGGCGGCTGCTGAAGATCGGGGCCGTGGTGCTCATCGCCGGAGCCCTGCTGCTCCTGTGCGGAGCCATCGGAGCCTTCTACTTCTGGAAGGGGAGCGACCGGCACGTGAGTGGCGGGCGCGGGGCGGGGGCGGGCCGGCCGAGCGGACCTGGTGGAGAGCCGGCCGCAGGTTCCTTGGCTGAGGGTCCGGCGGGGCTGAGTGGTTCCTCTGGCTGTGAAAAGCTACCCCAGGCGCCCAGGCACCGCAGCGGGAGTGGGCGGGACAAGCGCCCGCGCAACGCCAGCAAGGGGGGTCGCTGGGTGGCACCCTGTTGAGGAGCTTGTGGGGAAAGTCAAGCGCTGGTCCCTGAGATCTCCCTGGCACCCTGTAGGAAGGCAGCAAGTTGGTCCCTGTTACCAGAAAGGTTGCGAAACACTGGTCTAGCGCATCTGTGGCTAGCTTAAGACGTGCGCCAGCGGCTGGGCTAGACGCTTGCTCAGTTTGAGAGTTAAGAGCCAGCACTTTCAGCTACAAAACATGATCCGAATTCTAAACAAGCCTTTCTTCCCCCGCCTCCCATCCAGAATGCTTGGTAAATATTCCGAAGTGGTTGGAGCACAGAAAATATAGGGGAACAACAATCAGAAAGATCAATCTTGGAGTAGTGGAAACTGGGTCACCGACTGTACTTAGAGTATTGCTAACTGGGACAGGCAATAATTAAACAAAGGTGGGCAGGAGGTGTCAATTCCAACAGTAAACCCATCTGTTTACCAAGCTGGATAGTGATAGTCTTGTAGGAAGGTATTGCACTGAAGTTTTTAAATCTGATTTAAATCTGAGTGAAACAAAGACAAGAATTATGAACCCAAGTATTTACATTTTGGAAACAGACATTTTTCTATTAAACCAAATTTTAAATTAACTGCTTGAATTTAATAAGAATCACAACCACACTGGAAACATTACTTGACTGGTTGCCAAGTTCTGTAAGTAGCATACCTCTCTCCCCCATACCTCAGTATAAAAATTCTTTTCTTTCCTGTCCATTTGGTGTAGCATGATGGAAACTGATTTCAGGAATAAACATAAAATGTATCCTTGGGATCACAGACAAAAGCTACATCTACTTTTGCTCATAAATCTTCAAAGCATTCACTGTTTCCCCCCATCCTTTCCCAGGAGATTCACATAATAAGCAAATTTCAAGCATCAGGACAAAATGGTGGTGAAAGAAATGCCACGTCATCCAAATGCTGATTGCACATCATACTTTGACACTTAAATATATGGTGCACCAGACTGTATTTAGTCTACTCATAGGTTTGATTAAGGACCAAAATTATTTCACTATGTACCTAGTAGTTTAAATGTGTGCTGAACATGGACACAAAAGCTCATAGTATATTAGTTGCAAAATGATTTTAAAAATCTTGATAATTTATATTTGGGTGGAGAGAACTTTTCTCAATTTAGGTTACATGACAAAATCCTGTGTCAAAAGGGACAGAGATGAAAACTCAGGGGTTAGTTTAAAGAAGCAAACTTTCAAGGAATAGTGATCATCAGAATAATTCTAAATATTATCTTTCCTTTATGTTTTCAAAGATTTTTAAAATATGAAATGCCAGATATGTGAATTTGATTTTCATTTGCTCATCATTGGGGGGGAGGGATAGCTCAGTGGTTTGAGCATTGGCCTGCTATACCCAGGGTTATGAGTTCAATCCTTGAGGGGGCCATTTAGGGATCTGGGGCAAAAATTGGGGATTGTCCCTGCTTTGAGCAGGGGGTTGGACTAGATGACCTCCTGAGGTCCCTTTCAACCCTGATATTCTGTGATCAGTGACAAGGAGAATGAGTCTCATTGAATTTACCAAGGAGCCTTTTCTGCACTCCATGCTCAGGCAAGACTCCTATTTACTTCAGCAGGAGCCTTGTCTGAGTAAGGAGTGCAGAATCGGTCCCTTAATTTGTAGGGAAAGTGTTTCAATATGATATACATTTTAGCCTGTAGGGTACAACTGCTTGACATTTAATATTTTTTTAAAGACAATTTATAGCAAACCCAAAATCCAGAGAGAAAAGAAAAAAGTTACAGTAAAAGCTGTGTTATCCAGCACTTTACCAACCGTAAAGCTCTAGAAACTGGCATTTCTGATGTCTCCTAATACAAATCTTCAATAGAGTTGCCAGGTATCCAGTTGGCTTGGAGCGGGCAGCTCCCTACCTGACTCCGCGTGGCTCTCTGGAAGCGGTGACATGTCCCTGCTGTTCCTAGGAGGAGGAACAGCCACAGGGGCTCTGTCCACTGTCCCTCCCCCGCCCCACCCTGATCGCTGGCTCCACGGCTCCAATTGGCTGGGAACCGAGGCCAATAGAGGCTGCATGGGCAGCGCCTGCATGCTGAGGCAGCACACAGAGCCACTTGGCTGTGCCTCCGCCTAGGAGCAGCAGGGACATGTTGCCACTTGCGGGGAGCGGCCCAAGGTGAGTGCTGCCCAGATCCAGCACCCCAAAACTGCTCCAGTGCCCCAACCCCCTGCCCCGAGCCCCCTCCCACACCCAAACTCCCTCCCAGAGCCAGTGCCCCCAGCCCTGAGCCCCCTCCCACACCTAAACTCCCTCTCTCCATTGGTAAGTATAACTCTTCGTTAACTGGAATTTTTGACTTATCGGCACCCCCCCATTCCCTTAACAGGCCATATAACAAAGCTTTTCCTTCATAGTAAGAAGACAGGCTGCTTCAGGACTCAGTGTAAGAGGGGCCTGAATGGGAGATGGGCCAGAGAATGTGTAAGGTGTTAATAGTCCAGTTTGCACTAATGGTTTTGATAAATAGATAGCAGATCAATTATAGGACAGAGTCTCATTTTTTGGTCTGTTTAGTTTCGCAACACTTGCATTATTTTAGCGTATTTCTGCTTTTTGTTCAAACAGATGCATTAAAAATATCTTTTTAGTAAGTGGGTTTCTTTTCCCTTACCTAAGGCTCTTGTCCCATCTCAGGAAGCTGGTAGTAATGCCATCAATTAAGAACTGAATCTTTTTTTAAAAAAGAGTAGAGTGTATTCTGAGTGGTACAGAAATAGATAAAATGTAAACCTTAAGCTGCAGAGTCAACACCCAACACTAAGCTATTGTTTCAGACTTCCCTCAGACTCAGGAAGCCAACGCTTTGTTGATTCACATTTGGAAGGTTTTCTTTGCAACCATAAGACTTATGATTTTTTTAAAATAAAAATAAACTCGAATTCTACTGCAACGAATGGGGCTCACAAAAAAGAGTTATCATCTTATACCAGCTCAGTCTATATACTTTGGATATGGAATTAAGTACTATCTATATAGACCCAGTCTTGCATTTCTCATGCAAGAATTCAGTGGAAGTCTTGGATGTATGAATAATACAGGATTGAGTCTCTATTTGTAAAAGACAATCAATTACGTTTAGCACCTTAATTTTTTCCCTAACAAAGAGTTGCAAGCAGAAAAAATTGATTTCTAGACTAATACTGTGAACTTTATTGAAACTTTGTTTATATACAGACTTTTTAAGAATAAAAGTAAACTCCTTCTGTTGGTACTTATGGAAGTATTGATATTTAAACAACGCTCACCCCACTCAGAGACAGCTACATGCAGCTTGCTACATTCAAGAGACTCTCTTTCTAAGTACCTAAACAGTATCTAACTTCTCCAAGCAAGAGTCCCAACAGATCAAACTAAGGAGTACAGTGGGGATGACCTCTGGGGGAAATCAGCTTCTTCTGATCCTCCCATACAATACGATTTAGACCAGTTCCTAAACACCCATGTAACCTTGGAACCAAATTGTTCTACATTCAGTGCATATGGATGTAAAGCTGGCAGGATTGATATTGCCTGAAACCATCAACGTCTGTTTTATTAGTATGGTCTTGACTGCTGAGGATTCTGTAATAAAAGTGTAAGTATGGATAAAAGCCAGTAACCTGAAGAGGGACATGACAATCAGATTGGCACCACACTTGTTCTTGATAAAAGCTAGGAAGATACAACAATGCGTGCTAATGTTCTTTATTCAATTACAGATTTACAATGTCCATTATACTATGAGTATTAATGGAAAAGTACAAGAGGGATCAATGGAAATAGATTCTGGGAACAACCTAGAGACCTTTAAAACTGGAAGTGGAAATGAAGAGGCTATAGAAGTTCATGATTTCCAGATAGTAAGTACATTTGACAGATCTTGCAGATAAGACATTCTCCAGTGTTGGATTCTAAAGACATGTCTACAATGCAATTAAAAACCCGTGGCTGGCCTGTACGAGCTGATTCGGGCTTGGGCAGAGGGGCTGTTTAATTGTGATGTAGACGTTCAGGCTCGGGCTGGAGCCCAGGCTCTAGGAGCCCTGTGAGGTGGGAGTGTCCCAGACCTCAGGCTGCAGCCCACGCCCGAACATCTACACCGCAATTAAGCAGCTCCTTAGCCTGGGCCCATGTCAGCTGTCACGGGCCAGCCATGGGTTTTTAATTGCAGTGCAGACATAGCCTAAGAAGGGGCCCAGTCCTACACCTATTGAAGTCAATGGCAAAACTACCACTGACTTCAAAGGGAGAAAGGTTGAGCCCTAAATGAGGTAAATGCAGCATCTAGAACAAAAGAAACCATTAGTTCCAGGTAGGGTTGGTGAGGGAAGCAATGTGGGTCTTTCTGGCCCTGCCCCTCCCCATCTGTTGGTTCCATGAACGAGGCGGAGATAACTGGGCCTCCCTGCTTTTGCGCAGGCCCAGGGAGATCCATGCACATACACGTGGGATGCATAACCCCCACATCATCTGAAAGCTGCTCTTCAGCCCCTTGTGAAACTTGTGGTAACATCAACCTTACAACTTTGTTGGCAACTGAATTAAAATGCTGATGATAAGCCTCTTGTCATTTACCTTCACTATTCCACATCTGCACAGCAGTCCCAGCTCAGTGGAGAGTCCATGAATTCTTCCATCCTTGGACCCTCATGACAAATATGAGCTGCTGGGTAAGTGCAGCCAAAAATACCCACCCCAGAGCGGTTGTGACAATGTGTTGTGCATTTAGGTTGATGAGGGTGGTGGAAAAACTGGCGCCAAAAAATACCTGCCTTCAGTTATTGAGTGCCAAGGGTCAAGCTCCAGGAAAGCAAATGGACCAAGCCAGTTAGGTTTTGACCCTGCAAGGAGTGGAAACAACTTGAAGTGTAAGCTGGAAAGAATACCAAGGAGATAGAGAAGTACCTGTTGCAAATGCCATATACTAGGAACTCTAGGATAAGTTGGCATGTGAACCTATTTACACATTTGGAGCAATAGAGTTCTAAGCTAGGCAGAGCTGTGACATGGAGATGGCTAGGTTATGTATATCACTAAGGTCAAGAAAGTCCCCATGTGTTAAGTGATGCTTTGATCACTGGAGCAGGATCATTGAACAAGGCCAGGGTGACCATTTTAGGAAAACAGCCTGCATCCTGGGTGACAGGAAGGTATCACAGAAACATATCTTGACTATCTCAAAGTGGCAGAGCTACATCCTGGGGGGCCTACTTTTTCTCAGCCTCTGAAGAAAAGAATGACCCCAGTGACATTGTATATATCCATCAAAAGTCAGCAGAAGGGCTCTTGTCATGCTGTAGCTTGTACATAAAGATCTGTTCACCTATTTCCTCTGAAGCAAAATAGAACAAAATGGTGGATAGACAAGACAATTGCTGAAATTACAAGGGTAGGCTCTCTGTGTCCTGTAGGGAGAATCAAACCCACATGGCAGCACAGAAAATGCTACATTTGAATTGGAGGGAGAAGACTTAAGAAAGGCTACCCTGTAGTTACCATATATCAATGAATGGTCTCTAATGTCAATATGTTTGAAATACAGGGACTTTTTGTGTCATTTATTTAGGATTAGAAACCACATTTATTTATTTATTTATTTATACATTTATTTAGGATTAGAAATACATTACAACAACACTGGAATTCTGTCTTGTTTATCATTTCATTATGAACTTCTGTGCATAAAAAGCATCATGGTATAGAAAAAAAAAATCAAAGTTGTATGTCTAAACTTAGGCACCTACATCCATACCTATGACCTGATTTTCATATCTTTAATAGTAAGTGCCTCAGATAAGTGCAGAGGTCTGTCTAGACTGGGAAAAAGTTACTAGGTTATAATACAAATGGCTAACATGATTTTAAGGATGTTAAACTGCGTCAATATTAGGTGCTAAGTGATGTGTCAAATCTTGTTAGCTAACTCCTTTTTCCCTAGTCTAGACAGGCCCTCTCCAATAGAAATTGCAGATGCTCAGCACCTCTGAAACTTTAGCCACTTCTTTGGGTACCTAAATTAGGTGCTTTCACCTGGTTTGTTTAAATGTTTACAGCTAAAATAGTGATACAACAGAATTTGGGTCAATTTCAGAGTGGACTTTTGTTTTTAAAAAATCAAAAAACATGTTTTATTGTCAGTTTTTTGTTGTTTTTTTTTAAAAAAACCAGGAACTCTGAAGTCCCCAAATTCAGTGAATACCTTAATGTTATATGAACAGAGTTTATATTGTTTTGTTTTAAGCAATTGGGTGACATGTCCATGCATGTAACCACAAAAGGTCTATTTTGTAGGGCATCACTGGAATCCGTTTTGCTGGAGGAGAGAAATGCTACATTAAAGCACAAGCTAAAGCTCACATCCCCGATGTCAATACTATGACTAAAGAAAGCCTCTCGTTTGATCTGGTAGGGAGCAATTTAAAAAAATTTCTTAACTTTATATAAATAATGATTTTAAAGGTCATTTAAATATACATATCAAATGATCTAGTAGGTCTTTTGGGGTCCTGGAAGGGAGGAGTGAGCGCTTCTGGCAGGCACTGACGGGCACTGCTTCTACTGTTGCTGGGATGGGTTGCATGAGAGAGACTAAATGTCTAACAGAGACTCACAGAAAAATCATCCCCCCACCAAAACTCCTGCCTCATCATCAGGACAGGAGAAAATCGTGGTGTACAAAAATTGCAGAACTTCCAAAATGAGGATGTCCCAACTCTGCCTATTTGTTGTAATCTAGAATATGCAGTAATACATACTCATTTACTTAAAAAAGAAAGAGAAAACTCTCTCTAAAACCAACAAGAAAGTGCCATGAGTCAGATCCAAAGTCCACTGAAGTCAGTGGGAATATTTCCAGTGACTTCAGCAGGCTTTGGATCAGCCCCCAGAGGTAGGTACCGAGATCGCCTCTACCCTCCCTTGTTATTTTAAGGATGTATGGACTTCATGGCCTAATTGGAATAATTTAACATAATTAAGCACAGGCAATTTTTCTTTTTATTAAAAAATAAAAGGACGTTACATTCATCCAGTATTAAATTTCCACTGTTGAAAAAATGTCAGGTTTGCAAAGTTAAGGTTCCAATTCAGTATTAACTTGGTCACATTACAGATGTGTAGAGTGTTTTGTTCCTGCTTTCTGTGTACTGTTTAAAAGATGTATTATATGAATTTTGCTGTTTCTGTGATAAAACATATGCATCAAATAGATGGGATGGGCAATCCAACGCAACTTAATGCTACTGTTAGAACATTAAACTTCCTTTGCTGCCTAATTTTTCTGATCAAGTGTGCAACCGAAATGTTGAGTTAGTCTTTACATTTATTTTTTTTTACTATAAATAAATTAAAAATTAACTTGTTTCTGGTCTAATACATATTTGATCATGACCAACACTGAATACAAAATGGTAAATTAAAGTAAGTTTATTGCTACTTAAAGTACATTTGCCCACAAATCTGAGATAATTTCATTTAAGATAAACAATTGGATTCTTTTTATCTTCAAATGTTAGCTCCAGTTAAGTTATTTCAGATGCTGACAAAAGCCCAAGTGGGAGAATATAAATGATGTGCTGCTCTCACTGGATAGTGAATTTAGATGACGCAAGACATCCTACAAAAAACAATAAATACATTAAAGGAATAACTTGGCAAAATAAATTGATCTAGTGGATTATCAATCCAAATATCAGATACTTATATGGAGGGAATTCAGAAGTTTTACTTCAAAATCATATTGATTTTCTTGATGAACAAGACTTTTTGAGGATGTTTCACTGCTGCTAAGAAATAGCTAACATGTTTTATGTAAAATAATACTTTGAACTAAAAACTATAAAGAATAAATCACTGGCATTTTCCTACATTACTTTGAAGATATGAAACCAAAACCTGCAGGGTACACTTCAAAATGAAGGCTCCTTTAACTTCTAGCTTTTGGGAACTGAATTGCTGTTATTGAACAAGACCTTTAGTCAGACCCATCATATTAACTTAAAATTGTAGCTGTATGCAAACTAAAACTTTCAGTAACTCTCAGGAATATGTCTATTATGGAAGTGCCCTAACATTTCTATGAATTCAGAACAATGCAAGCAAACACACCTAAAAAATTATGGGCCAGATTCTTAGCTGGTATAAATCAAGATAGTCGTTCTGAAGTCAGTGGATCTACACCAATGTACACCAGCTTAGAATCCGGTCCTATGGGCTGACTATTAGCCCCATTAAAGACAAAGGAAGTGAAATCCTGGTAGTTTTGCAATTGATTTCAGTGGTGACAAAATTTCACCCCAGGAGTCTTTCCATTGATTTCAATTGGAACAAGATTTGGCTGTGTGCGTATAGTACATAAAACAACATTTCAGATCAGTTCCAAGCGAAGCTTCTTTGTTTGGCCATTTGGCTATTAACAGAAAGCTGCATCTACAGAATACACAGAACCCCTGTTCATTGAACTAACAATGGATTTTATGCTGCCTACTTACAGGAAGATGAAATCATGCCAGTTAAATTTGATGAAAATTCCCTTATCTGGGTGGCTGTAGATCAGCCGGTTAAGGATAACAGCTTCCTAAGTCCCAAAATTTTAGAGCTTTGTGGAGATCTTCCTATTTTCTGGCTTCGACCAACATACCCAAAAGGTAATTTTTCTTTCACTTAAACACTACCCTCCCTTCCTCCCCTCTCTCCCCCAATAAACGTACACCAGCAGGGTGTCTAGCTAGTAGAGCTGCACAGTTGTGGCCCTCATTGCTCTTCTCCCATGTAGGCTGGTGCTGAAACCCCCTACCCAGTACACAGAGAATGCTAAGGTCTCCATGTGGAGCTGCTCAGCCTGGGCTCCCCCCCTCAAACAGACCCACCACACAACTTCATTGGAGGGGAGGGCTAAAGGGTTTAACACCTCAGGGATGGCCAAGGCTGGAGATGGGACATTGGACAGAGCGCTGAGGTGGCACTGCACATTCTCTCTCTCAGGTGGTTGGTTCTTGCTCACCCGTATGTGAAGTTGGGAAGGAATTTTCCCCCAGGGCACATTGGCAATGACCTTGCGTGGGGGGCGGGGTGCTTTAACTTTCCTCCACTGTGTGTGGGTGCTGGTCAATTGCCAGGATTATCTGGGTATATCTCACTTAATCATTTCGCATCATGGGGGCCTTGGGCACTGGTTACATCTGTGGCACCTAATACAGTAGGACCCCATTTATCTGAGCCTCCATTATCCGGCTCTCCGTATTAACCAAACCACCAGCTGCCCAGGGCTGACAGTGGTGGAGCTCAGGCTCTCAACCCCAGACAACTGGGGTTTGGGCTGTCAGCCCTGGGCATGGCAACAGCCCGAGCCCTGCCATACGTGGGGCTGACAGCTAGAACCCAACCAATTCTCCGGTTTATCCAGATTTTTGGTTATCCAATCTGACCCTTTTCCCAATGAGAACTGATAACCGGGGTTCCACTGTAGCCTAATCTCCTGTGGGCTGTAATATTTTGGTCTCATTTGGGTTGGTGGGTGAAGTGTGTGGGTGGTGTTGGTGGCCTGTGGTACAAAGGAGATCAGGCTAGATGAATTAGTGGTCCTTTCTGGCCCTAAACTCTGACTTCTAACTTCCTAGGATTTGTAGGTGGCCTGTGGGGGATTGAGGGCATATACTTTGCTAGGGAGACCTTGTGAGATTCGCGAGGCAGGGCCAGCAGCATAAGAGGAGGTGGGCAGGGAATGTGCTGCTATACAGGAGGCAAGGGGTGGTGTTCAGGCACTTGCCAGGGAGATTAGCAAGAGGGTCCTCATTTAGTCCAGGGGAGGGAGCAGGAGGAAGGGATTCCTCCCCAGGGGTTGGAGGAAGAGGATGAAAGGAACCAGAGAAGAGTTTGCTCCTCCTTGGTGCTCTAAGGGTATATCTACACAGGTGCTGTGAGCTGTACTTCTTAGCTTGGGTAGCCATCTGTGCACTACCTCTGCTCAAGCTGCTGCCTAAAAATGGCAGTGTGGCCACTGCAGCATGGGCAGCAGCTCAGGCTAGCTGCATGAATATGTAGCCAAGGGGTGGGGCAGGACTGGACTCAGGTGGCTAACCCAAGATGTTGTGGCCACACTGCTATTTTTAGCATGATAGCTTGAGCAGAGCTCGCGTATGTTCGTCTATCCAAGTTGGGAATTACACCTCCTGGCTGCTGTGTAGCCGTACCCAGAGATTTAATACTGATATACAAAATACAGGCTAGAAAAATGAAATAAGTGGCAACGTTGAATATTTTGGGGATGAGAGTTGCTAATATTTTTTCATGACTAATGGGAGCCAAATTTGCTTATTAAAATTTTCCACTGTTTTCCTGTGGCCTTGCACATGGCCATTATGCATCAAAAGAGTATTGTCAAAGTTGGCCAGGAGTATTTTAAACAATGTTTACAATCAGGTCATTTGGAGCTGGACACAAGTCTGTCTCCTTCCAAATGTTTCTTTCTATCAAAAATGCACAGTAATGACATGAAGATAGTTGCTCTGGTTGACTGCTGGCATAGCTATTCATTCTCTTAGCATCTCTGGCCACTCACTGCGTCCAGAGGCCCTTCCCCCATCCTGTTCTTTGGGTCAGCCATCCATTTGTTTGGGGGAAAAAAGACAAATCTCTCACCCATATAGACAGAATGATATAGACTGTGTATGGAATAGGTGGAAAGACAAGTAGCTCCCGTTTGAAGCCGATTAATCTTTGCAGTACAGCTATGCAATCACACTCTCATGAATGGGTAACAAAATATGGTCCTTGAATTAGTGGAAGAACATGTTTTAAAACACCTATGTACTCCTATGACTGTTTCTGCAGATAGCCAGAGAAAGAAGCGAGAAATCAAGAGAAAAATACGTCAAGCTCAATCAAACTTTGATCTGGACCAAATTGAAGCTACTGCTGGCATAGTAAATACCAGGTCACCTACTACCCAGACAGTTCAAAAACCAGAACGCCAATCTAACGCTACTGGTCCCAGTGAGCAAGATTCTAGTTCAAACTTTAATCCAGAAAATCCGTATCATGTGAGTACATATCTATTTGCCTTAGAATCCCCTTCAGAGCATTTGATTTTGCAGGTAGGTATGTAACTTTATTAAGTACTCATTTCTAGATATCGATCCATTTCAAATGGACTTAAAAAAAATTATAACACCAATTTGTCGATTCAAACTTTCATTCGATAGTGCAGTTATTTATAAATTCCATTCACCAGAAGTAACTAATATAGTTTTTGTTATCATTAGTCCCCAAAGTATGGTGAAGAAGTAGATACTGTGCTTAGGCTGGTGAATTTAAGATAATTTTGCAAGACTGCTGTAGTGAGTCCAGTTTAATACAGAAAACTAGATACATCTGATACAGATAATGCATTACCATAACGACAGCAAATTTAATCTGCCTCAGGCAGATAGTTGACACTGATCATTAACTGATAAAAAGAAAACAATAAAAATGCAGAGTCAGCTAGTTAGAAACTAGCTTATTCATGAAACATGTAAGAGTATGTGTGTGTGAGAGCGAGTGTGAGAGAAAGAGAATGTGCATACAACTTTTTGGATAAAATGCATTGTGACTAGCCACACCTGCAATGGGACAAGTACTGTTGCCATTGAAGTCAATGGAAATTTTGCCACTGATTCTTCAGAAATCAGGATCAGGCTAAACTGTGGCTGTCAGACAGTTCACAGAGCCCTTTCTGGCAATCTGCAGAATGGAATCCTTTTAAAATAATGCAGTGAAAGAACTTGGAGAAAGATGGGTCCAGGACAGAATCTTATTTTCTCTCTCATATGAAGAGATCAACAGAATGAAAATGTGAAGAGTCCCGTTTCCCTAAGCCCATCACAGTACTGCAAAACAATTAACTGTACAGCAAGCCACTTCCACTCTACTGCACCAACATCAGACAATTTACAGGACTGTTTGGTACAGCAGGGATAAAGTTATTTTAATAGAATGTTGTCACAAGATCAATGTCTCCTGCTTTGAAAATAAGTCACAGCTTTGTCCTGACATTTATGTAACAGCAGGAGATCGTTATCCCGTGACAGTGTTCTACTCAGTTGACATCTCTTTATTAGGCTTAAGCTAATCACTCCAAAGAAGAACTAAATTGACTTTATTTCTTATGAATTCAGTTAAGTAGAAGCAGCATTGGCCCCAAAAGCAGCATCAGAACTAAACCCTGCCACTGAAGGGGAGGAACTATCTGGGATAAGAGCCATAGAGATGAGACAATGGGGCCTGAGAGGTAGAGCCATTATCCCTCTGGAGAGTGGGAGCAGTACAGTTGGTATAGGATCCCCTGCAGAGCTCTCTCTGACAGTCTTCCTGCCAGTGGGAACCTGTGTTACCCCAAAAACAGATTTTAGGTGCTCCCCAGAGTAGCTCACCTAGTGCCTCCTTCTGGATTTACCAAAGGCTCCCTCAAAACAGCTCACCTGTTAACCAATCTTTTCTCACCAGGTCTGGGTCTCCCGGGTGGCTAAGGAAATAACTGGAGGACACGGATACAGCCTTTTGATAAATGATTGTCACAAGCAGTATTCTTTCCAAAACAAGGCACCCCTTTATTGGTGCAAACACAAATCCTTAACACAGTAGCACAAATCCCCGACACCACAGGCTAAGCATCCCAACCCACAGGAACATAAAGTTAACGTGATCCTAAGTGGCTGTGCCCCACTTCAGATGGCCAGTCTTGCACAGGTTGCTGCAGCTGACAGGTCTCATCTTTCTCTGGTCTCTGCTTCTTCTCTCTCTCTCTCTCTCTCTCTCTCCCCCTGCGTGTCAGTCTCTACACTTCTCGCACCTTCTCCTCAGCTGTCTGTGTCTCGGACACTCTTTACATACTTTGCTGATAGGCTTGATTGACAGTTGTTTTGCTTACTTTTGCTAATATTTTCCTGTCAGAGTACTGCAGACTGCATACCACACAGCACCATTGTTTCTAATGTACCCAAACTCATCCTCAACAACTGCCTCACCACTGCTTTCACTGCTAATTTTTTAGTGCCACGAGCTCCAGTTTTCAGCTAATGGTGGTGAAGTGGTACCTCAGTGATGTACTTGCCCAACACAAGATGGAGGCAAGGAAACAAAATAGAGTCACTCAAGATCTCCTGTATCATCTGCTCATTTGGTGTAGGATCCCCTGGAAGATGGTCTCCAAAATTTTCTTTAGGCACTGGGAATCTACACCACTGGTTTACCAGATAGATGTGTAGTCTTAGCCTTAGCTGAGCCATTTTCATTCCCCACTCCCCCCTTCTTCCCTCTGATAGGGAAGTTTGGCACAGTGCATGGTGGGCAACCTTGAGCAAGTTACTCCACCTCCCTGGGCCTCAGTTTTTCAATCTCTAAAATGAGGGAAATGCTATTTACCCCCTTCATGAAGTACTTTGAGAACTGTGGATGAAAAGAGCAATGCAAGAGTGAGGTATTCTTGTTTGATTTGCCCTTGTTCTTCTCCTCTAATCCTATTGAGAAAGCACTAGAGAGAAAGAAAGAACTGGATTCAAAGAACTGAGAACTCAGCTCCATGTTTTCAGGAGAGGAGGCAAAGAATTTTGAGAGGCTAGTCTGCCTTTAGATATCCTCTGCCATCCACTGTGTGGTAACTGCTTCCTAGTCAGATGGTGCTACAATGCTAGTTGTCTAGAATCCATCACACAATAGGAAAAGAGGTGGTTAAAGGAAAGGTAAATTTAATCTGAATATCCGGAAAGCCAACAGTAATAGGCTGTGGAACAGTCCTCTTGGGAAAGAGGTGGAAGGTCCATCACCTGGGACTTACTTAAAATTAGACTGGATGGAACAGAGGTGGGCAAACTACGGCCCATGAGCCACATCCAGCCCATGGGACCATCCTGCCTGGCCCTTGAGCTCCCAGCTGGGGAGGCTAACCCCCTGGCCCCTCCCCTGCTGTCCCCCATCCCCCACAGCCACGCCACCCCGCGGGCAGTGCGGCTGGCTCCGGCCGAGCAGCATGGTAAGGGGGCGGGGAGCAGGGGGGTTGGATAAGGGGCAGGGGGTCCCAGGGTGCAGTCAGGGGATAGGGGTGGGGTCCTGGGTGGCCTGGCAGGGGCAGGGGTGTGGATAAGGGTCAAGGCAGTCAGGGGATAGAGAGCGGGGGGGTTGAATAGGGGGTGGGATCCCAGGTGGGTGGCTGGGGAGGTGGGTCCTGGGAGGGGACAGTCAGGGGACAAGGAGGAGGGCGGGCTGGATGGGTCAGGGGTTTTGAGGGGGGCAGTCAGGGGGAGGAGGCGGATAGGGGGCAGGGCCAGGCTGTTTGGGGAGGCACAGCCTTCCCTACCCAGCCCTCCATACAGTTTCGCAACTCCGATGTGGTCCTTGGGCCAAAAAGTTTGCCCACCCCTGGGATAGAACATTAGACAATGCAAAGTAGGGCACAGTCCTGCAGATACAGGCAGATGGACTGGATAACCCAGGTTTTTTCCGATTCTTAAATTTTACTGTTATTAAACTCTCCATAATTAGAGCTTTCACAAAAAGTTGGGAAAGTAAAATAATGATGAAACTCAGACAGCCTGATTCCCCATTGTGTTCCTCTAGTTTTATAACGGAGAGTCCAGTGTAGATGTGGAGTAATGCAGTGGCGAATCAGGCCACTAAAAGCCTGGCCCTTTTGAAGTCAACAGGAGTTTTGCCATTGACTTCAGTGGGACCGGTATTTGACCTGTTATCTTTTACGGAGATAATATGAATGCAGGGAACTTCATCTTCTCTCATTTTGTATTTTACATTTCAGCAACTTGAAGGCGAAGGGATGACTTTTGACCCAATGCTGGACCACGAAGGTGTGTGCTGTATTGAATGTAGACGAAGTTACACACAATGCCAGAGAATTTGTGAACCTCTCATGGGCTATTACCCATGGCCCTATAACTACCAAGGATGTCGTTCTGCCTGCCGAATTATTATGCCCTGCAGCTGGTGGGTTGCCCGTATCTTGGGTGTCGTGTGAGATGGAGTATTCAGATCATTGATGAAATAAGCAGGAGTCCGACAAACTGATAAATGATAAAAGACTACAGCCAAAGCCGCATTACCAATCTCAGCTTTTAAAACACTAAGTGTATGTTAATGTATCAAAATGAGGTCAGTCATTCTAGATGTAAATAAATAAAACCTTTAATTAATATTTCATTAGCTTTACAAATGCTGAGCATAATTTGCATTCTTCTGGAAAACTGTACACTAAAACCTATTGAAATGTGGAATTTAAGACTCCCCAAAACAGATTATAGTAACTGTGCTTATGATTTAGTTGAGCAGTATAGACACTTGCTTATAAATTCAAATTCACCATCTCATGACATAGCCCTCTGTTCTGAAATAAGTGTGAAAATTTACATCCAATTAGGTGACTAGCTAAACTTGTGCTCTTGGGAGAACCTTTCAACCATGTAGCGCACTTAAATAAATCACAAGTGAAGTTGCTCCCTGTTGTTCATGCAGTGTTCCCAGATCATTATGAACAGTTATAGACCAATTACAGCATACCTTTCTCACAAAGCTGCCCTGGGGGATGGAGGAATATGCACATTATGTCAGAACCAAAAACAAATGGCAAGGAAAAGGGGCTGCTGAATGGAATGTGCATGGTGAGGAAATCAAAATGCTTTGTGCATCAGCACTTCAGAGTAGCCTTAGTGTCAAAAGTCTTGTAGTGCTGGTACTGTCTAACAAGTGTCAGCTCTCTAAGACTATAACATAATTACACATAGCTGTGGACCAAATAGCCTCAAGGCACAGTATAATCAGAACCCACAACAGCCACTATACGTATACATCCTCAAACTATAAACATTCAGGGCCACGCTGTGAGCCCTTTATCCCCAGGGGAGCAGTTTCTCACACAAGTAGTTCCATTGGCTTCAGTGGGACTACTCATGTGAGTAACTGCTCGCCACTGGAAATAAAGGACTCACTGTCTAGCCCTCGGTGTTTGAGTAGGCAGTAGGCAGTGATGGGGCTTGCTCCTGCATGGTGCTAAGCATCTCCCTATTGAAGTTACTGGGAGCTGAGACATTTGCAGGATGGCTAGTGATTTATGATTTTTACCTTTAAATAACAGGTCAAATTATGCCTTCCTTACACTGGGTAGGACTTGAACAGTCCTATCAAAATCACAAAGTACTCCCTATCACGAAGAAGGGGGGCACAATCTTGCCTTGAATTTGGAGGCTGAAGTGGTTGTGGTTGCAAATGCACCTATTCTGACACGTAGCTAACCTGCTCCTAACACTGCTTGCCAGGATCAGAAGAGGAGGAATAATTTGACATACTGATGGTTAAAAAAAAACATTGCATGAAAAATAAGCAGCCAATCTAAAAAGCAAAATGTTAAATGAGGAAGGTAGAATGAGTGCAGAATAAATTTTATATCTTATTGGCTATTCATATGATCACTTTTTACATTAACTCCCCTCCCCTGCCTTAGTATGGGGAAAATAGAACTTTTTAAAACAAATTCTGCTTTAAAGATGTAACTGAAGATTCTTTGATGGAATTTTAAGGTCTGTTAAACTTGAGATTGGCTTTTAAATCAAGATCTAACCCTGATCATTGTGTGTGTTTTAAAAGCACAGCACTTGTACGCTGAGGCATAAAGGAAAGGTGGTTTCCCCCCCCAAATAAATAATTTTTATTGCAGATTAAAGAAATGTGTAAAAAATGTTCCTCTGTTTTCTGTGCTTGTTTAAATGTAGTGTACTGAGCAGTTACCGCCAAATGTGTGGTCAAAAAATATAGGACGGGGAAGCAGCAAACTGAGCACCGGAGGGGAAGAGCAGAAGGCACATACTGTGTATGAAGTGCAAGTTGGTAGCTGTGCTAGAGAAGAATCTTAGAAGACTGGGCAGGGATGGTGTCCCTAGCCTCTGTTTGCCAGAAGCTGGGAATGAGGGATGGGATGGATCACTTGATGATTACCTGTTCTGTCCATTCCCTCTGAAGCACCTGGCACTGGCCACTGTCGGAAGACAGTGGGCTAGTGGATACTGGGCTAGCTGGACCTTTGGTCTGACCTACTATGGCCGTTCTTATGTTAGATTGGAGGGACAAGTAGAGATGCTGTTGAAAATCAGAAAAGCAGAGGCATTCCTAGACAACCAGGTTCAGGAAACACCCGTACCCCAGATTCAAGGAAGAAAAAAGGTAGGAATCAGAGAGAGAGAGAGAGAGGAAGTCAGACAGGAGACTTGGCAGTTGTAACCATCAGAGGCAAGAGGTCACTGTGGTGTTTTACATGGCTTCAGAGAGACAAGGATGGGCAGGCTGCAGCCACCAGAGAGAAGAGGACCAGGAGGAATTCCACAAAGCTAAAAGTTTCCAGTTGACACCAGGGCCTCAACATGGAAACTGTGGAAGATACTGTGACACTCTGTATCTCAAAGAGCACCATGGACTCCCATATTCACCACTGTGATAGTACTGATTTTTTTTTTTTGTACAAAGTATGACTTGTAAGGTGTCATTTTGTAAGTCTTGACCTGTTGAACAACAATAACCTGTTGGATTGTATGTACTATCATTGTATGTGACATTATGAAGTATTGCTATGTGTGTTACTGAGATATGTTGTGAGGTTAGGAACACCTACAACCAGCCTTTCAGTTACAACAAAGGAGTAGCCATCAATATCCAGATGTTCATTAATGGCTCATCAACACACAATCCACTATCCCAGAGGCTTCTTGGAGAATACTCATACACAATGGAGACTGCTTGACTAATGGGGACCCCCATGTCACAACAAAGATCTTTCCAGCAGCTGGAAGAAGGTATAAAGAGAGAGGAATTGACATCATCACTTGGCCTCTCCTTCTCCCCCCCGCATATCTCAATACCTGGAGGAACGTCTGGAGGAAAAAGACTTAACTGGGGAAGCATGTATTGAAGAACTGTAACCTGCTTGTACCATCTGTCAAGTGAGAAAAGCTGTCCGATTCAACTCTTGCTTAGACTAAAAGTTTAGGATTTAGAAAGCGTGTTTACTTTTTATTTTCTTAAGGTAACTCTCTCTGATCTTTATGCCCACCACTTATCACTTCAAATCTATCTTTCTGTAGTTAATAAGCTTATTTTAATGTTTTATCCTTACCAGTTTGTTTAAAGTGGTTGGGAAATCTGCTCAGGTTACAAAGGCTGGTACATGTCCACTTTCCTATGAAGAAGTGGCAAACTAAGTAATGAATTTACACTGGTCATGCTTCTGACCAGTGCAAGATAGTACAGTTCTGAGGTGCAAGACTGGGGAACTGGGGGAATTGGCTAGAGCCTCTCATGTTGGTTCATGAGTGTTTGGCAGACCATTCACGTAACTCAGTTGGGTGTGTCCCTGTCTAAGTGCAGTGCCTGTCAGAGGCTCATAGCTTGACTTTAGCATCACAGTGTGAGGGATACACCAGGCTGGTGGGTTTTGGAGGGCTCTGCGGTCCCACAGTCCAGGTTGCACCGCAAGGACCCCATCACAGATACCCCCTCAAGATACAGCTGTTCCAAGGCAATGGAGAGATGTACAGGAAACAACTGTGGATGAGAACTTGGCCCAGCGTGTGTGGGAAAACTTGATTTTCTTAAAGAGTTCTCCAGCCATCCAAGGAAGACAGATGATCCTCGTTGGGGATTCAATAATCAGAAGCATCAAAAGAACATTCTGCAAGGGACAGGCAGACAACACGATAGTATGCTGCCTTCCTGGATCCAAGACGTCATGCTAAGTTTAGATAGGCTTTTGGAGACAATGGGAAAGGATTCTTTGGTGATGGTTCATATCAACACCAATGACACTGCGTTGCGGGATATCTTACAGATAGTAGATGGCTTCAGGGGGCTCAGAAGGGTGCTGAAGAACAATCGTCTCTGAAATCCTTCCCCAGTCCCACGAGCAGGACAGAAGATTTTGAAAGTGAAAAACCTACCACTGGGTAGGTAAGTGGTATAATGTCAGTGGTTTTGTGGGACACTGATCCACTTTCTATGAGGAGAGCAAGCTATATAGTTTGGATGGCCTCCACCTCAGTAGAAGGGGGCCAGTCTTCTCAGGAACAGACTGGTTAGAGTAGTCAGGAGGGTGTTAAGCTAATAACAAAAGGGAAGGGTAAAAAGAAGGAAGATATGAATACTCAGCACAACAGCGAGCAGTTGAGAACAAAATTAATCAAGGAACCAAAGGACATGACGAGACCAATGCTAGGAGCTTGGTTAGGGAATATGAATGGGGATTGCTCATTTATGAGAATAAATTTTATTTAGTTGGTATTACTGCAACCTGGTGGGATGATTCCCATGACTGGAATGTTAAAATTGATGGTTAAAATCTATTTATGAAGAACTGAGTGGGCAAAAGGGGAGGGAGAGCAGCACTCTGTCAAAAATGGAATTACCTGTTTCTGAGGCACTGATAACTAGGAAGAAAATGATTTTGAATGCTCACAGTCCAATCTCCTAACAGATAAAGCAAAAGATGGGCTATTAGTTGGTGTCTGCTACACACCACCAAATCACACTAGGGACAGGATGACTTGCTCCTTACACACCGAAGTGTAAGAATAAAACCCGAGTGCTCATGGGGGACTTCAATTTGAGTGACATATGTTGGAGGTCTTGCTGCCAGTACAAAAACATCCTTAAATTTCTAAATATTATAGATGACAATTTCCTAATTCAAAAATTGTTGTATCCAACACAGGGGAATTCTATATTAGACCTTGTCTTGATAAAGAGGAACTGACCATAGAACTAAAAATTAACGGTAACTTAGAGACAAATGATCATGCCTTGATCACATTTATAATGTGAAAAGAAAAAACAAAAGGAGTACTTGTGGCTAGTCTCTAAGGTGCCACAAGTACTCCTTTTCTTTTTTCTTTTTGCGAATACAGACTAACACGGCTGTTACTCTGAAACCTGTCATTTATAATGTGAAAACAGAATAAAGTCCTGTAGCCTGATTTATAGCTTATGTATTCATTATATTTATTACTTTGAGGGTTGACAGGTTCTTGTCTCAAGATCAGAATTACTTAAAAATTAATTAAAAATTACTATATAGTTGGGAACCCTGATATGCCTAGCTGCAACACACACACTATAGAACCTCCTCTATATTTACAAATAGTTTATTAATACATTTAGCAAAGTCACAAACACTCTAACTCAGTGAGGTAAACAGAGAACTACAGAATGTCTATCTGAACATCCATTTACTCACACCATCCTGTAGAACAACCTGAAATGTTAGCCATTGTCTTCCTCAGCACCACCAGTGGCCACCATTTTGGCACCTCCCAAGGGCTACATCTCTCTCTCATACTGTTCACAGGCTGGGATACAACTTTTACAATATGTCTAATGTATATTCAGTAGGAGTATTTCCCCTCTTCCTTATTTGTATTTCCTCAATCTACTATGTTGAGGTGTCCTTCTATAGTTTAGTATACTGGTACATGTAACTATCATTTCAGCTCACGATCATACCTGTCACCTCTTACTTCAATGGATTTTCATGTTCCTTGCAGTAGCACTTAATGGAATATTCTACCTCCTACCATTGAGCAAGTTCACCTTAGTTCCCAAAATCTAAAGGTAACCGTTAATTTATGCCAAGGTTATGCCCTACTTAACCATACTTATGATAATTTATGCTTCAACTAATATCTTACAGAATACAGGCCTGTAGGTTTCTCACGTTATGGCTGAATATAATGAAAGCAGCTAAATATAATGAAGGCAGGGCAGTGAATACAGTAAAGGCAAGCTAGCCCTATGGGCTACAGTCCAGACCAGTGATGTATGTACTTGGTGCTTTAAAAGGACAGTTTCACAAAGATGAAAATGATTATGAGCCAGTTCAGCAGGGAGGAAGAATTTAATCAGAGAAATGTGAATAATTGGGAATTCTTTAAGAAAACTTTGTTTAGGGGGCAAGTGAAGATAGCTCTAAAAATAATATATAAGAAATGGAAGAAAGGGGAAGTTGACAGTAATGAATATAAACAAGAAGCTAGAAAACTGTAGAAAACTGATAAGAAAAGCAAAGGGGCAAAAGGAGAAATCTGTGGCCAGCAGAGTTAAAGACAATAAGGAGTTTTTAATGTCTATTAGGAACAAAAGGAATCCTAGCAATGGCACAGGCCTATTATGAGATGGAAATGGTAGAATTATCAATCATAATGCAGAAAAGGACAAGTGTTCAATACATATTTCTGTTCTATATTTTGGGAATAAACACACATGATGTAGTAATTTTATAGGACAGCACTCTCCACTCTACTTGAATCTCTGGGGGATGTTAAACAGAAGCTACCAAAGTTAAACATTTTCTAAATCAGCAGGTCCACATAACTTCCATCCAAGAGTTTTAAAACAGCTGGCTGAGGAGCAAACTGGACTAATTAGTGTTCATTTTTAATAAGTCTTAGGACACTGGGGAAGTTCTAAAAGACTGGAAGAAAGCTAACATTGTGCCAATATTTTAAAAAGGGTAAACAGGATGACCCAGGTAGCTACAGCCTTGTCTGACATCAATCCCAGGCAAGATAATGGAGTGGCTGATGCAGGACTTGACTAATAAAGAATTAAAGGAAGGCAATAAAATCAATGCCAATCAACATGGGTTTATGGAAAATAGATCCTGTCAAAAGAACTTGATTATCTTTTTTTTTTAAATGAGATAGCTAGTTTGGTTGATAAAGGTAATAGTGTTGATATAATATATTTAGACTTCTGTATGGCATTTGACTTGGTACCGCACAACATTTTGATTAACAAACTAGAATATACAATTAACATGTCACACATTAAATAGGTTAAAAGCTGGCTAACTGATGGTCTCAAAATGTAATTGTAAACAGGGAATCAGGGGTGTGTTTCTAGTGGGGTCCTGGTTCTTAGCCCTATGATATTTAACATTTTTATTAATGACTTGGAAGAAAACCTAAATTCATCACTGAAAACATTTGCAGATGACACCAACTGGGAGAGAGAGTGGTAAATATTGAAGAGGACAGGTCACGGATACTTAGTGATCTGGATCATATGGTACGCTGGGCTTCAGAGCCCAAGCTCCAGCCTGATTTGCAACATCTACACAACTATGTATAGTGTGCTAACTCTGCTACCATGAGTTTGCGGACCTGGGCTAGGAGGCTCACTCCCAGATTCAGAGCAGACATACCCTTATACACTCCTGCAAAGCTCCTCCCACTGGTGCTACCATACATATAAGATGTGCAGCAGGGGTGTCTGTCATTCAGCTGGTGTTGCAACAAAAGAGAGAAACCCATACAAATTAGAAGACTGAGCCTGTTTGTGGTACCTGATCTGATCAGTGGACTTTCTACTAGGGAGGAATGCAATTGTCAATTCCTTATGCACAAATAAAGGCAGATTCTGGAGAGCTGCTGTCTGGATTGGATACCCTCCTATTGTCCTGCCAATCAAGTAAACTGGGAAAAATCTATAATCCATTTTCTCACTTTAGAAAGATACAAATGGTATTTGGGCGCTTTTTTTTTTTTTTTTTTTAAAGACCAGGCGTCATATAGGGCAAAAGTAGCAATCTGCTAGCCTGATGCAATGGGGGTTGCCGGTGTTGCTATATTCTTATGGAACAAAACGACCGAAGACACTTACAGAGGGTTCATTTGTCTGTACTCCAAGCCACACGCATGTAGTATCTTTAGCTCTACAATCCTAGCTCACAGAATTGAGCTGGATGGGAGCGTTATACCTTGATCAGTTACAAGTTTTACCCTGAGGCTAAACCATTATACTTGCATGAGTCAAGGGTGTATAAGCACCAATGCATATTTCTTTTTTTGCCCTAAGCTAAGAAAGTGAATTAAATCCTAAAGTGGTGAAATCGTACTTGGCTAATGCAGAGAACAACTTAGAGGCTCCTGTCGCTACTTTCATTTAATGAAAGCCTACAGGGAGGTTTTTATCAGACAAAACCAGAAATGTCTTGAAACTGAGCACTGGAAAAGGACAACTTGACTTGTAGGAAAAATCCCTAAATTACCTTTTTTGCCTCAATTTTTAAGAGCGGATATAATTTATTTAGCTTTTTTCTTAACAGCACCTACCAGATTCTCTAAATGCATTTACAAGGGTTATAAACAGCCCATATGTAATACACATTAAGAAGACATTCAAATATAATAAACCTCCTACAAGACCTTCCTCCATTGTCCTGCCTAACCAATCTCCCATCACCAGATAGACTAGGAGAACAGGTGACCGTTACGGTGGGCCCTGAAGGTCACCACATCCAGGATCTGGGAGATTTAAGTGGATGAGTGAATTCCAAAGCCAAGGACCACTCTGAGATCACCCTGCTGTCAAATCTATTGTTATAAGATGGTACATCAAGACCACCTCACTTACATCTGTGGTAAGACATGTAAGCCAACTTCAGTTCATTCCCACACAATATTTGCCATATTCCAAATAAAGTTCTCCGCATAACTTTAAGAAACGTTACTGCCTCTGTGCACTGTCACTAAGGCCAGATCGATAGTAGGAAAAAACGTGTTTTTACAACATATTAGCGAACACTAACACCATCGTAAATTGCAGAAACCCCCCAAACAAACAAAAACCACCCACACCTTATTTCCTAATGTACACATGGCTGAGAGTTACGGGTTCCATGATCTATGTCATTAGAGTCAATTGCTATGTCAGTATTGGACTCCTGAACATTTTTTTCTGTTAAGATGCCTATTACATTGCTTCTCTTCAATGTGTATCATTGCTTCCAATCCTGCTTGTGCAATGGGACAGTTTACCCAGTATGAGAATGGGTTATGGATTAAGGTAGGGCGTGCACAGGCATTTAAATATGACCGCTCTTGGAGGGGTACATTAGAGCAGTGGCTGGGGACTGGGTCAGTGGCCATGGCTGGGTCTGGGGTCAGCACAGCAGCTGGGGCAGCGAACAGCGGTCAGCTGCCGGGGGTGGAGCAGCGGCTGGGGCTGAGTTAAGGGCTGGAACAGAAATACATTTTTTAGATATTTGGGAGAGGCCGTGCCCCCACTCCCCATGCATGCCCCTGAAGGAAGGGCAAATTGGTTGAGACTCAACCTAGATAAGGCTGTGATAAAGCTTATAAAACTCAGGGAAGAAAGCAAAATAAAATAGCAACATTTTATCAGCACCCCATGCTTAAAGGGGTTGGGGGTGCTTTGAGTTGGTTGCTAAGGATTGCAACGCAAGGTCTTTTTGGCTCCCTGGATGCTTCTGAACAACCAGGAAATAGCTGTTGCCCGACTTGGCAAGAAGATTGTATCAGCTCCTTTCAGAGGCAAGACTTCTCTTCTGCATATGGCTAAAATGTCGACCCTGAAAATGTACAAAAGGCAAAGGTTTCAGAGTAGCAGCCGTGTTTGTCTGTATTCGCAAAAAGAAAAGGAGGACTTGTGGCACCTTAGAGACGAACCGATTTATTTGAGCATAAGCTTTCGTGAGCTACAGCCCACTTCATCAGATGCATGCAGTGGGGAAAAAAACAAAAAACAAACCAGAAACAAAGCTGATCTTGATTTTTTTCCCCACTGTGGAAATTTTTGATAAAAGCAAAACCTTTTAATTTTTGTCTACATTTTCCATTCAAAAAAGTTTGATTTTTTAGACAAAAACAACATTTTGGCCAAAATATTTCAACACAAAAAGTTGTCCACAGAAAACACGACTTTTGCAAAAAAAATTTTGTTTAACCAGAAACCTAATTTCCCATCCAGCACAAAGTTTTGATGGAAAATTTTTGACCAGCCCTTGGTAGCTGCACCACATACACTTCTGTACGTGTGATTTTATAGAGCAGTCACGGGAGAGCTCCCTACTTACTAACAGCAAGTTTTCATGGCACGGTGGTAGAAATATTTGAGCCTTTTCTCCAAATAATGGCTTGGCCCTGGTACAGCAGCTGTATTATTGGTACTAGTTCTGACATACATGCGGGTCAACAGACACTACCATGAACAGTTCTGGCTCATGGCGCACATGCGCTCCCACAACTGGAATTCACAGAGGGACTGTCGTTCAAAGAAGTTGTTCCCATTGCAGTAGCAATAATGGGTACACCTGTGGGGTGCAGCAGCTGCTTGAATTCACAAACTGATGGCTCAGCCCATTAGGGCTGAAAACTCTGAAAAAGCAGAGCCTGCCACAGCATTCTAGGGAAGGCTTTCAAAAGCCTGGAATCCCCAAATAGAACCGTTTCCTACTCACTATCCTCACGCCACAATGCACCCGGCTTGCCTGAGGATTCTGAAGAGGGTTGGACGGGTTACGAAATGTCCCATACATAATGGTAGACTCATTTTCTACAAGGCAGGGGAATTTTTAAATCTGCTTCTGCTGTGGATGAAAAGCCCAGGTGTTTGTTCCTTTAAATTCCGGCAATCTTTTCCCTCACCCGATTCCTTAGAAAGAAGTTGTAAATGATAGCTGAGACTTCCCTTCATTGGATACAATGGGGCAGCTCAATTAACAAGGCACTCTTAAGAGCTGCCCTTCACCTCTGTGCAATGTAAGTATTTACATATTCAGCGTGCCGGGCACTAAATGGGTGAACCCTGCTGATGTGCACTAAAAGTTCCCTAGTGCGCACTGATGTGCCACTGATTCAAACAAACAAAAATCCTCATATGCCTTGGATTATAGAGTGTTGTCAAGCACTGAGAAAGACAGCAGCTGTGTCCGACTGAAGCAGCTGCAGCATTGCTGTGATGGGTGAAGTCTCTCCCATATGTATAAGCCAGTTCTGCCCTTAATTACATCTTCAGTTGAAGCAATGGGTGCTGCACTTGTGAAAAATGAGGAATACAGTCCTACAGCTTAGAACGAAAATTGGCATACCACACCCATCACCGTCCGCCAAATGCCTCTAGCAGCATGGAACAAACATTTGTCCATTCATCTGTAACAGATCCACCAGTTAAACCAGTACAGGCTCCGTACCATAGCCAGCCCTCTAACTGGACTGACCAGGGTCAAGAAAATCAGACACATAGGTTTTGAGTGGGGATTTTTTTTTAAAAAAAAAATCACCTTCTTTAGACCTTTCCCCACAAGAGGAAGATTAGAGACTGGGCGATAATTGGAGAGAATATCAATGTTAAGAGTTTGCTTCTTGAGCAAGTTCCTAAGAATTTCTTCTTTAAGAAGCATGTTTATTCTGAAGTTCCAACAATCTAGATCTTATAAAAGTTGCAATATTGAAACTTCACAGATGTAGCAAAAAGAAACTAGACTGCGTTTTGGCATTATTAGCTGGATATGAGAAAATCGGTCTCCCTCACCCCAAAACTGTAGCGGCCTGGGTACATAAATTCAGCAGTGATGGGTTCTTCAGTCCCCACACTGTAGCGGGCAGCGTCATATGTTTTTGATTGGCTGGGCTGACTCTCCAGGTAACTCCTCCCACTGGAGAAACCCTCCAGAGAGTCACTTCTAAAGATAATAATTGTTGTAGCTGAATAAAACATTCTTTCAAAATGCACTAACAGATAAAACTGCCCATCATTAAGTAGTAATAACTGTCCAACCTGAGGGGAAAAAACAACATATACAATGGGATGATCCCAAGGGGCACTGATTAAATATAAGATAGTTTTTCCATCAGCTCTCCCTAAAAAGAAGGAAAAATACACAACACTTTTGAAAATTAACCCCCCTAAGAAGGAAATGAAAAATATGGGAAGAATTTATGGACCCAACCCCCTGCTAGAACTAAACAATGTCAGCTGATGCACATTTCCTCATTTTCATGGGTCCATACGTTCAGCAGTGATGGGACTTTTGGAGCAGTACTCCTCCCTTCCCCTGTTACTATCAATTATTGGGTGGGCTAAGAGAGAACTGCCAAAGGCTGCCTCGCCTGACTGAAGTCTTATCAATCTGAGAGACTTTTGTGAATGAATGCAGGGACCTCTCGCCAAGTTGCTGCCCTGCACATTTGTTCATCTGGTGTAGGGGACCTGCCACCCCCTGAATTTGCTGTTACCCTTGCGGAAGAGGTTTTTATCGTGAACTGAGGAGTTTTCCCCTTGGCTTTATATGCCTCTAAAATTCCCCACCTAATGTATCTCGATATGAAGGCCCTGAAGGCTCTCTGTCCCTTCCCTCTGTGGTGTATTAGAACAAATCAAGCGAATGTTTTTCTGTAGGTCTTTGTTCTACTATAGATATAAATTTGCCCTCCTGACATCTAAGGTGTGCCATACCCTTTCTTTCAGGTGGGCTAGATTTGGGCAAAAGAAGGGGAGCAAAATCTCCTGGGACCAGGGAAAAAAAGAATTTATCTTTGGGGTGAATGATGGGTCTGTCATTATGGAAAATATGATTCTGAGGGACGACAGAGAGGGCTCCCAACTCTGAGAACCTTCATGGGGATATTCTGACCACTAACAAAGTAACTTTAATTGTCACAAAATACACACAAACTTTGGACAGGGGTTCGAAAAGTGAACTTGAGAACTTATTCAATACTAGGAAAAGAGCCCATGGGGCTACCCTAAGAATAGGAGATGGTCTGATTAGTTCTGAGGAATTTTTTGATGTGAGGGTGATGGGATAAGGGAGATCAACCCTCAGCTGCCAGAACTGAATATAAAGAACCACCGCTTGCGTTCTAAGTGTGTTGTACTGCAGCCCCAGAGACAGACCTACTTGTAAAAATTCTAGAACCAATTTGATTGAAGTTGATCCTGCCATATATCCTCTTAATGTGCACGAAGAATCATAACTTCTCCATGATACTGTATAATGAGAATAGTTAGAAAAATTTCTGGACATCAGTAGGGTTGAGATCACAGCCTTCGAGTATCCTAGGTTATATCTCAAAATCAAGGCAATCAAGTTCAGGGATGCCAGGTTGTGATGAAACAGACAGCCCTGAGATAAAGTAGATCATAGTGGTAGTGGGGGCGCCGTGGACAACTCCACGAAGTCTGAAAATCGGGGATGTCTGGGCCAGTGTGGTGCAATCAGAATCACGGTAGCCAGTTGTCTCAGTACAGGTTGGATGGTGTTATCAGGGCTTTCGAGATGTGCTCCGGCTCCGCTCCAGGCAAAAACCTGTAGCTCCACTGCTCCGGAGCTGCTCCATGCTCCAGCTCTGGGCTCCGCTCCAAAGCCCTAGGTGTTATCATAGGAAAAGGAAGAAATGCATATAGCAAAGCCTTGGGCCATACCTGTGAGAAGGCATTGATTCCCCTGACCCCATGGTTTCTCCTTTTGGCATAAAAGTTTTTTGTTTTGGCATTGGAGCTGGATGCAAAGAGATTGCATGCTGATTTCCCAAAACACTAGACTATGCAATTGAACTCCCTCTGATGGAGACACTGTTCCCCGGGTCTGTGATTTTGCAGCTGAGCCAGTCTACCATAGCATTGTTCTTTGACATGCATGGCTCAGACTGGCAGGACATCTCTCTCAACCCACCTGAAGGCAGCTGTGGCTTCTGCTTGTAACAAGCTTGACCTGGTGCCCCTTTGTTTGTCTACGTATGCCACGACAGTAGTGTTCTCTGTGAATCCAAGTATCCATCTGGAGTTTAAAGGTAGGGAGGAGTGCCTGAAGGGCTAGGCTAGGCATATCACCCACAGTTCCTAACAGTTTATACAGCAGTGAGATTCCATCTGCAACCACAGAAATTGTACTACGTGCCAAGCTGCGTGAGCTTCCCAGCCCTCTAAGCTAGCATCTGTCTTCATGGTATGTCTCTGTGATATCAAATGAATACTGCTCATGAATCTTGTCAGAGGTCATCGCCATCCAAAGAAGGGAAGTCTTACAGCGAGAGACTGAATTGTGATTGCAAGCAGGGAAGCTCAGCAGGTAGTACTGTAGACACCTGAGATGAAACTTCACCCATGCGAGTAGGTATACGCATGAAACTAACATGTCTAAGTACACAGTCAGTCCTTCACATGGGAACGTGGACTGTGAAGCATATGGATGCAGAATTCATGCCTGTCTGTCTCTGGAAAGGAAAGCACCGAGGAGTGTGGTTTGAAGACAAATCCCCAGGTGTCCTATTGTCTGTGTAGAGCTGAGCTATCTTTTCTCCTGATTGAGTATAAACTTAGGTTGCGGCTTGGGGGGGACGGGGACCGTCCATTGCCTGTTCCTGACTGACTTCCGTAGGGAGGGGACTTATCAGGATGTTGTTGAGAAAAGGGTACAGCTGTACCCCTTTCTAACACTGGAATGTCACTATTGCTGCCAAGATCTTTGTGAATAGCCGTGGGGTAGTGGCACCGCCAAAAGGGCTTCATACTGCATGTGCCAAGTGCAAACCTCCGGTATAGTCGGTGGACTGGAATGGTGGGAATGTGGAGATGTTCCTCCTTCAGGTCCACTGGGATTAGGAAATCCCCCTGGGTGATAGCCACCATGGTGGTCTGAGCAGTCTCCATTTTTAACTTGTGGGAGTGGATTGATTTATTGGAGTCTTGAAATCCAGCAACACCCTGTCCTCCCAATTTCTTGTGAATCAGAAAAACCAGGGAGCATAAGCTCTGACATCATTCCTGGTTTGGGATAGGTTACACAGCCCTGACTTGATGATTGATTTGCCTGAACATGGTCTTCCTCTTGGAGGGACTGAGGGAGAAAGGGAAAATTTGAAGTATGGATCCTTTTGAATGCTATGGTGGACCTTTGGAAATGTCTCTTACCCATTTGTCTGTGGTAGTCATGATTTAACATCTGTCATTTTAGATTGGTAAAGCAGACACCATTTCAAATTATGTCCCTCTTACTGTATAAAAGTGGAATTTAATTTAATTTTAGACTATAGCCAGAACACTAAAATAGTTATTCTGTTTTCAAACTTTTGTAGACAACACCCAAGACAATTTGTAATTGCCCAGTAAGCAATCCTGGAGTTGAGTTAAATGCAGTAATTTATGTACAATGGGAGATTTAATACTCCAACACTGACATGGAGGGATATTTTGGAACATGGTGATATTCTGTTTTCTTCACTCATTCAACGGTCCACCATCAAAGCCTATCCCCCTTCAGAGCTTGTCAATAGTGCTTCATGCAAGAGCTAAAGAGCAGTAGGACATGTTTCTTCCTTATTTTGTAAGTGGCATCATTATTGTCTGGTCAAATAATAAAGGATCAAATTGACATCTTCTGCGTGGTAGCATAAAATACTCCCTGGAGCAAGCTGTTGACCAAGCCCCAATAATGGAAATTCAATGTACGTGTATCGTATATGGGTTTTGTAAGTTTCCCTCCAGATGCTTAGTTTCATTTGGAACTAAATTTTATATGGAGGAAAGTACTGATGAAACATGCCTCCATAAGACAAAAGTAGAAGAAAATTCATGTGCAATTTTACTGCTTTGGCTTTTTTTTTTATTGTATGCCCATCTCCTTTCACGCAGGTGTCTTGAAGATATCTTGCTAATTTAGAATGGCAGGTGAGCAGCAGTTCTGTTCTCCATAACCTTCAGAGAAAGCATGCATTTACATAGTGTATCATAGTTTAATTTTTGGCACATTTGCTGGCTCAGTGGATGGGAGGGAAGCAGTAGATGTGATATATGGTAAGTAAGGCTTTTGACAGTCCCGCATTACATTAATAAGCAAATTAGCGTGGTGTAGGTGGATGCACAACTGTTTGAATGACTGTACTCAAAGAGTAGTTATCAATGGGTTGCTGTCAAACTGGGAGAACATATCTAGAGGCATCCCACAAGGGCCAATACTATACAATATTTTCATTAATGACTGGATTATGAGTGCTTACAAAATTTGCACGTGACGCCAAGCTGGAAGGAGTCTGCAAGCCCCTTGAAGGTTAGAATTAGAAATCAAAATGACCTTGACAAATTGGAGTTTTAGTCTCAAATCCACAAGATGCAATTCAATAAGGAGTGCAATTACTACCGTAGGAAGGGGAAAAAAATCAAAAGCACAACTACAAAATGCAGAATAACTGGCTAAGTGGTAGTAATGATGAAAAGGATTGGGGGTTATAGTGATTCATATTCAGTTTGTAATTCAACAATGTTATGCAGTTACTAAAAAGGCTATCATCATTCTGGGGTGTATTTACTGGAGTGTCATATGTAACACATGGGAGGTAACTGTCCTGCTCTACTCAGCGCTGGTAAGGCCTCAGCTGGAGTAGTGTGTGTAATTCTGTTGAGTAAAGGGTCTAAACACTTTAGGAAAGATGGACAAATTGGAGAGTCCAGAGAAGAGTAACAAAAATGACAAAAGATTTAGAAAAACCTCACCTAGGAAGAAAGGTTAAACAAACTGGGCATGTTTAGTCTTGAGAAAAGACGACTGGAGGGGAGACCTGATAACAGGGGTTAAGACAGGAGTAAGTCAATAGGTGGACCATGGGCCAAATCCAGACTACCAGACGTTTTTGAATGGACAGTGAAATCTTTTTACTTACCTATTATCACTCTTGTTATTGTGGTGTGAAAAATGTTTCTCTGGAGTCTATACCTTGACCAAGAAATTTGGACCTTCACAAATAATAATTGACCACCCCTGTGTTAAGGGCTGTTTATGAATACAAGGATGGTCAACTGTAGAACATGTAGTAATGGTCTTACTCTGCAGCAAGGGAGATTTATGTTAGGTATTATAGAACACTTTCTAACTATAAGGGTACTTAAACTTTGGAATAGGCTTCCAAGGGACAGTGTGGAATCCCCATCACTGGAGGTTTTTGAGAACAGGTTGGACAAATATGTTAGGGATGATCTAGGTTTACCTGGTCATGCCTCAGCCCAGGGGGCTACACTAGATGACCTCTTGAAGTCCCTTCCAGCCCTACACGTCTATGATTCTATTACACACATTATAAAAGCTTTATTTTACGGATATGTTTCATTAGGAAAATTCATTTTTCCCCACCACCATTCTGATCAGTTTCCCCTTCCCACCCAGACTACATGAAACTTCTACTATTTTGGTGAACTGTGCTTGCAACAAATAGTTAACAGATCAAAAGAAGGACACCTCACCAATTTTGGTAGCTGCTGGCACAGGTCTCAATGTTGCAGTGATGGAATAAGGCATGAAAAGAGGGATAAGAGAACACATTTATATCCCTTTGAAGGCGCACAGCCAGCCAACCAAAGTGTGCATGCAGAGATAGGATGGGGGCTCATCCCAGAGGATTCTGACCCCCATTTCTATAAATATCGCCTTTTAAAACTTTATCAGGATGGAAGACCTGTATTGGTATAGACCAAAAGTGAAGGATGCTGGGGCTCGTCTCTAAAAATACTGAAACACAATGCAATGTCCTGCATTTTAGAAGATCAATACAATCAGAAAGAGATGGTAAGCAAATCTGTGCATTATTGTTTTTCTACGCCCTTTCCTCGTGAGTAGAAACAGAGGACTGGCAAAGGACACATCTGCCTATAGAAGAGGCAGATAGAGCTTTTCCAGATCTAGGAATCCTCTTCCCACCCCACCCTCCCACCCATCCGGTGCTGCAGATCCACCCACAGGTAGGAAGGATGGGAGCCCTAGCAATTCCTCAATCGTGCTGCTTCTACTTCAGATTTCCTTCTCTGGTGATTCCTCTCCCTCCAAGAAGAGGAGAACAGGGAGCTCATTCTTCTTTTAGCAGAGCAGGAGTCTTGCTCCTATGTACTTGCAAGTTTGATTCCCAATATCTGTACTACTTAGCTATGACTTCTCCAAATGTAAATTTTGACTATGTTTTTTCTTCCATAGCTGAGTTTTCAGACTTAAAAAATAAAATGAACCAAACTTCTTTATGGAAAAATGTATATTTTACAGTTTTATTCTTAAGCAGAGTTAGAGAGCAAACAATTAACACTGTAGTTGAAAAGTGTGTTTACCCAAAGTTGCCAGAGCTAATAAATTATTCAACAGAAATACTGTGAATTAAAAATAAGGCAATAATCCTAAACAGCCCATTAAAGGTCTCCTCATCCCCCAAAGTACAGAACTGATAAAGCTAGTAGAAAATGTGTATTTATGACTTAGTTCAATCTGTTTCTGAAAACTCCTCATGGACAGGAGGGATGAAAAATAGGCTTCCATTCCTGATTAAACCTTAACACCTGCAGTCAAAGGAATTACTAAAGCACGCAAGATGTAAAGACGATAATTCCGATCTTCAAGGGAACATTCAGTGTCTTAAATCCAAGAATGCTATGTCCATACACAATGGTCAGTATGTGAATATGGGCAACACAAAGATGCCAAATGAACAGATTAGAATTTTTTCCATTCCATGTCATCAGGAGGATTTACATCTACCTTTCTTTTCCCCACATCAGACCAGTTGGTGCTCAGAACAGTCCCTCCAGACTCCATCTGCAATATGGAAAAACATCTGTTTAGTCTGCCAAAGTTAGTTATAGCCAGTCATTTAAAATAATCCACAGTTTTTATAGCAGATTAAGTTCTGCAAGACTAGTGCACTGTTTCCTACAGACTCTAACGCAGATTCCCTTGAAATTCTCCAGACCTTCTCAAACCCTTCCCTATATACTATGTGCAATTATGATTATATTAAACGAAGATGACTTGATCTAGACATAGGATGTGCACATGATCTTTGTATCAATCTTCGCATATTTTGCACATAAGACTTCTGACATTAAAATTTAATAAAGCAATAGTTTCTGTTGTCATATGTCCACTTTTGATATGATTAAGGCAAATTAGTAGTGACACTGCTTCAATATACAGTAGCCTCTAATGGTCCAATCATGCATTCTTGTGCACTCAAACTCCTATTTGAAAATTAGCAATTGACAGAAAAATGAGGAGGAGTTAGGTTCTCTCCTCTTATGACCAACCAGGAAGTGGCAAGTTGCTCCCACTGACATTAGTATAGACTCAAACAAAAAATGAGCAAGGATGGAGTGCAATCTTTGTGCTCCAAGTCTAAGCTCACCACTCAGAATTAACAATACGGAGAAATGCAACTCTTCCGATTGCCAGTACATAAAAATGCTATCATAGCAACATCACTGGATCATTTGTTTTCATACTCAGTAGGGGCTGAGTTTCCAAATGCTAGAGACTCTCATATATAAGTTCTTGTGCATTTATGCATTTTACCACAATTGCAGGTGCAAACAGAGAGATGTCTAAATATTTATTTGCCTTCGATTACCGCATTTGTATATGCAAATGACTTGGCCCACAAGATCTGGCCTCAAGGTATTTATAGCATTCACAAAAATGTAAGGATAGACTGAAGTCTTACGAAGGACTTGTTCATGGCACGTTTCACTTCATCTGTGCCATCTGAATAGATTTGCTGAAAGAGTTTATTTAAAGCAGCGTCCCCCTCTAATTTTTCATTCTTTTCTTCTTCTTTGATCTCAACCACCAACTTATCCCAGTTCCTTGTATAATGAGAGGATGACGGATATAGGTGTTTGGAGTCTGGAAAGAACAGCTGCAGTAAGTTAAATCGGCATTTTTGGCAACATTTAGAGCATGAAATAAATAACCCCACCCAGAATTGAACAAAAAGTACCATGGATCTGTAAGTACAGATCTTGCCAGACAAGCCTGATTGCTTTTTTGGACGGAATTTTAAAGCTAACAAATGAAGGGAATTGTAGGAGGTGGATTTTCTGGTGGATCATCTGATACAGCACAATATCCTATCTTGTAAAATTCAGTCTGATTGGGTAGAATAGGAGCCAAGTTTAAGGATTAAAATGGGCTGAACATCATGAAAAATCATGAACTGGCAATGTATCCATATGTCACAAGGTAATTGTCAGAGCTGGTGTTATTCAAGATCTTAGGACCTGATCCAATGACCAGTGAAGTCATTGGGAGTTCTTCCATTCAATGGGTGTTGGATCCAGGGCTTTGGAGCTGTGCTCTGGCTCCGCTCCAGCTCCAGGCAAAAACCTGCTGCTCTGCAGGCTCTACCCCAAAGCCCTGGTTGGATCACAGCCTTAATGATCTCTGGAAGGCTAAGTAATGGTCACATTAAAATATCTTGCAGTTCATACTAAAAATCAGGAGGCATTGCAAACATCAGGGAGGGCAGGCAAAAAAGGAACCTAAGCAAGGCTGAAAACAAGGGGAGAAATGAGGATCATCTTGAAAAGTTATCTGAAGCAAAATACAGTGGGAGGCAGAAACCAGGAACGCAGTAATGCTGAAAAGCCCTATATGATATAAACAGAGAAGCTGAGCTTGCACTGAGTGTGGCAGCAAAAAAAGCTAATGCAATTTTGGGCTACATATGCAGAACCATCACAGGGAAGTGACATCCAATACTCTACAAATCTGAGACTGCAAACAGAATAATTCTTTCAGGTTTGGATGCCTCAACAACAAAAATATGGAGGTAAATCAGAAGGAAGAAGATGAACATGACACCTGGGATTAGGCAGCTATAGAGACTTATTTATAAGGAAATATTAATGAGCGCAATATGTAGCTTGGCTAAGCAATGATGGGAGTGGAGGAGCGCAGAGCATACCAGACATGTAGAAATGACAAATGTGAAAATGAAAGGGGAGAGTCATTTTAGATGGTACAAGGGGTATAAGTAATGAGCTGAAATTAAAGGAAAATTAAGCCAAGTATCACGAAAATCTTTTGATGTATGTGAGCGCTATTAAACTAAAATTTTCTCCAAAAGATGCAAGCTCCTCTCAATGCAACAAAGGAGAATACAGTTTAACTAGGCAGCCCAGTAAAACGATAAGCTCCCAGAGAAACCCAGATGACAAGCACGCATCCTGAATAATCCCCTCAGGTGGATGAAAGCCACGAGCAGAGTGAACAGCTGAATTCTTAGGGCTTTACTACCAATCAGAATCCATTCCCACTACCCATGAAGTTCATGAAATTAGAGTATCAGAATTACATGTTTACATTTACTATAGGTAAACCTATTACTACAAAAAGAAAAGGAGTACTAGTGGCACCTTAGAGACTAACCAATTTATTTGAGCATAAGCTTTCGTGAGCTACAGTTCACTATATCGGACGCATTATGCTCAAATAAATTTGTTAGTCTCTAAGGTGCCACTAGTACTCCTTTTCTTTTTGCGAATACAGACTAACACGGCTGCTACTCTGAAACCTATTACTACAATATATCATATGTATAAGATGTTCTGTGTAATTGGAAAGAATGTTAATAGGACAATATGTATATTTACATTAAATGCTAAATGAGGTCAAAAAACAAACCTACCTGATGTGTATTGTTTTAGCTTAGGAGAATCTCCTTGCCCCTCCAGCTTCTCCCATCTTATAGCCTCAGGCTTCTTCATTTTTATCTCAATCTATAGAACATACAAGATGTATAAAGACCAAAACCTGTAATTCCAGATCACAATAAATAGTTTTGCAGATTAAAGTAGGCTAGGTTGCAGAACAGTCAGAGGTCGCAGATACTAATTTATGAGTAAAAAATCTCAAATTTATGTCATTCAGTTACACAAAAGTTAACCTCTGCATAATTTTATTACACTGATTCTCCTCCCTTTTTACTCCCTATTGTTTATTATTCACTTGAGTCTTGTTTCAAATTAAGATTGTGAACTCTCGGGCAGGGACTGTGTCTTTCTGCATGTCAGTACAGTATCTAGCAAAATGAATCCCCATTCTTAGAGCCTTTGAGCACTATAGCAATACAAGTTATTCAGAAGAACGAAATGCAACTTTTACATCGATCAGAATTCAGTAGCTTACCTCAAACTTCAAAAATCCAAAACAGATACAATTTTCCTAAATGCTACAGAAGTCAGTATTTACATTTAAGACAAACTTCACCTCAAAACAGAATTATACTGTTCACTTACAAGAATGCAGTTAGTACAATGCTACAGTACCTTAAATTGTGTCTTAATTATTAAAAATTCCGTATTTTGTCTGATCAGAATACATAGTTTTACCTAAAGCCACTATAACCTGGGGATCCCTGCAGACCTAAGAACAAAGAGACCTTTATAAAATGCTAGCCCCAAAGCTCCTAGCAACAAGCTGCTTAAACACCATCATGCTGATCAGAAATTTGAACTTCTACCTCATCCATTCATCAAATCATCTGCAGGTAAGCAATAATTTAGATGGTTTTTAAAACAGGAAGTAAACTCACAGTCATTTGTTCAATCCCTAGGTTTCTGCTTTGAAGTCCAGCATATTCAAAGCTGTATGTTGGGTTTTAAAATGCATGAAACATTCAATTATCCCTGCATTTTCTTTGGGTGGGCTGCACACCATCATTTCCCTTTCCTACATAAGTTTACATAGAGATTTACTTTGTTTACCAACAACCTGGAAAAGTGAAAAAACACGGAACTTTAGTGGTAAGTGATGAGAACACCCCCAAAAGAGGCAAGGACTTCAACAGATGTGTTTTAACATACTCTCTGGTCTAAGAAGATCAGCCCTGTCAAGGTTCTTCCCCCACTCTGAACTCTAGGGTACAGATGTGGGGCCCTGCATGAAAAACCTCCTAAGCTTATCTTTACCAGCTTAGGTCAAAACTTCCCCAAGGTACAAAATATTCCAAGGCCGTTGTCCTTGGACTGGCCGCTACCACCACCAAACTAATACTGGTTACTGGGGAAGAGCTGTTTGGACGCGTCTTTCCCCCCAAAATACTTCCCAAAACCCTGCACCCCACTTCCTGGACAAGGTTTGGTAAAAAGCCTCACCAATTTGCCTAGGTGACTACAGACCCAGACCCTTGGATCTTAAGAACAATGAACAATCCTCCCAACACTTGCACCCCCCCTTTCCTGGGAAATGTTGGATAAAAAGCCTCACCAATTTGCATAGGTGACCACAGACCCAAACCCTTGGATCTGAGAACAATGAAAAAGCATTCAGTTTTTTACAAGAAGACTTTTAATAAAAAATAGAAGTAAATAGAAATAAAGAAATCCCCCCTGTAAAATCAGGATGGTAGATATCTTACAGGGTAATTAGATTCAAAAACAGAGAACCCCTCTAGGCAAAACCTTAAGTTACAAAAAAGATACACAGACAGAAATAGTTATTCTATTCAGCACAATTCTTTTCTCAGCCATTTAAAGAAATCATAATCTAACACATACCTAGCTAGATTACTTACTAAAAGTTCTAAGACTCCATTCCTGGTCTATCCCCGGTAAAGACCAGCATATAGACAGACACATAGACTCTTTGTTTCTCTCCCTCCTCCCAGCTTTTGAAAGTATCTTGTCTCCTCATTGGTCATTTTGGTCAGGTGCCAGCGAGGTTACCTTTAGCTTCTTAACCCTTTACAGGTGAGAGGAGCTTTCCCCTGGCCAGGAGGGATTTCAAAGGGGTTTACCCTTCCCTTTATATTTATGACAAGCCCAAAGCAAAACAATGCTTCCTCCTCCACCATATACTGTGATCTCAACTGCTGTTCCTAAGCGCAGGAACACATTGCCTCAACAGCTTCTTATGATGTCACCTCCTCCCACCAAGTCAATATTCAGAAAACTTAGTACATTATCCCCCTCTATTCTTGTTATTTGGGAGTGTGCAGCACCTTACTGCAGCAGTTTCTGAAAAATATTTAATTCAGTTTCTTTTGAAACTTTCTTTTCTAAAAATGAAGTCACTTGCTATTGCTGCGGTCTGCATTTCTAGCAGTAAAGCCTACAAAATGAAACTATCTAGAAAATGCTATTTAGTAAGTAACATTAGTATTAGTAATCAAACAAGGTTATTTGAAACTTAGCTGGTGTCACTCCTGATCAGAACAAACTGAAGAATACTGGTGGCCTTGCGATTCCTGCTTCTGCACCACCTTACACAGAAACCAATCTTCAGTTTTGAAGAGACAGAAGAGGAGAGAAAGGAGCATGCCACAGAAAAACTAGAAGTCTTAGGTGAAGCACTTAGGTGAATCAGCACCTTTTTTTAAGCATTGCAGGCCCCAGCAAAGAATTTTGGTACATCTGTCACAACTGAATTCTACTTTCTGAAAAGGGGGTAGAACTAAACTTCGATTCTAGAAGCTTGTTGGTGTGTGTGATGCTCAAGAGTAGTACAAACTAATATTCTACATAAATCTTAGTCCCAAACTGTTTCCCCGCTTTAACATTAAACTACATTTGCTCTCTGCTGGCCCAATTACCTACGTGATGCAAGTCCTTTTGAACTTGGATGCACTGTTCATTTGTTCTGCTACCAAATTTAGGAACTACACATTGAAGATGTTTCCCAGACCATGTCCAAATACTTGAGGTGTCAGAATGAAGTTCCCCTACTTCCTCCTTCCCCCACAAAATATAGACCACGGGTATACTCTATAAAACATGGAGTTTTATGGCAATCTTTACCTTCTGCTCTTAGAAAGTCTTTTCTCCCCAGCACCTATATGTATTTTACTTCTTCCATTCTTCTAAATTAGGATTTCCAAAGAGTCTGACAAGGTTACAAATCAGAACGAAATCACTAAGTGTTTTACAGCGCATCAACTGATCCTCTTTAATACCTAAGGGTGCCTCAGTTACAGAACTAAGAATAGTCAGAAACTGTTAGCATATAGATATTCAGGCCTGTCTGCAAAGGCCTGTATTTTAAGAATTTAGGTGTATTCTTATCACTTGGCTAGTTACAGAGATATTAAAGAATCAAAATCACTGTCTGCTGGTGTAAGGTCCTTCTCTTACTGTGACAGTCTGAGGCCCTGTTCTTAGGCTAAGGCCTTTGGCTAAGCAGCAGAGGCAGCCATAAGCTGGGAAGGACCGGTCACATCCACACATTCCAAACTAGTCACATTGAAATAAGGTGCTACTGGGCTCTTCGGAATACAATCCTGTCCTGATAGTGCCTATCACCTCCAGAGAAAGGGAAGTGCCTAGAAGATGGAAAAGGAAACTTAGTTTGATAGCATCCTGTCTGGCAAGAACTCACTTATCAATAGCTGGGATGTGAAATCTCACTTCTGTATTGTTTTGTCATTATAGTTCCCACTTTGCTATTTCAGAGTAACAGCCGTGTTAGTCTGTATTCGCAAAAAGAAAAGGAGTACTTGTGGCACCTTAGAGACTAACCAATTTATCTGAGCATAAGCTTTCGTGAGCTACAGCTCACTTCATCGGATGCATATTTCCCACAGTATGCATCCGATGAAGTGAGCTGTAGCTCACGAAAGCTTATGCTCAAATAAATTGGTTAGTCTCTAAGGTGCCACAAGTACTCCTTTTCACTTTGCTATTGTTTGTCTGTATAATCTGTCTGATTCTGTGATTGTTTCTGTCTGCTGTATAATTAATTTTGCTGGGTGTAAACTAATTAAGGTGGTGGGATATAATTGGTTACATAATCATGTTACAGTATGTTAGGATTGGTTAGTTAAATTTCAGGAAAATGATTGGTTAAGGTATAGCTAAGCAGAACTCAAGTTTTACTATATAGTCTGCGGTCAATCAGGGAGTGAGTGAGGGGGTGTGGGGAGGGGAAATGGGAACAGGGAATGGGGGTGGGGAAATTGGAATCATGTTTGGCTAAGGGCAGGAATGGGAACAAGGACACAGATGTAAGGCTCTGTGGTGTCAGAGCTGGGAAGGGGGACACTAAGGAAGGAAACTGGAATCATGCTTGCTGGAAGTTCACCCCAATAAACATCGAATTGTTTGCACCTTTGGACTTTGGGTATTGTTGCTCTCTGTTCATGCGAGAAGGACCAGGGAAGTAAGTGGGTGAAGGAATAAGCCCCCTAACAGTCACCCTTCCAGCTGCTTAACCTGTCATTCAGGAAGAGAAGTCTGTACTTGAGTCTAACCTGATCATGAAGAACCAATAGTGAAATTCATGGGGGAAATGTCAAATTTAAAAAGTTATGGAAGAATGGAGGAACGGGGGCAGTCAGGGAACATCCATGATCTATGCCAATATGACTAGCCTTCAGTAAAAGTCTACAATAGTTCTAAGTAAGATTTGGAAAGCAGGTAAGAGGAGTGTCGCTAAAAACAGACAATCACCACACTTTTCAGTTTTCAGACATTAAAACTCACTAATCTATAGTTCTGTGATTAGTTTTAAGATAATTGTAAGGTCTGTAGAGCTCCATGTAAGTCATGGAGAGATAAAAAGGCTTCTATGCTGCTAGGTGTGGCAAGTCACACCACCTCAAAGAATGGCTCAAATGTCAATTAATAAATTTGAAGTGCTCCTTACCTTCTAAGCTTTCATAATGCTGGACTGGGTAAAGTGAGTAAAAAGTTTCCCCTCTAGTGATATTAGAACAGACTAAACCAGTCATTTAACTCCCTGCTTCTTCAGCTGTGCAGAACTTGATTACAACATCATTCTACATCCTTCCCTTTTCTATTACACCCTTCTGCACAGACTGTGAAAAGACAGTGGCCCTTCCTCTCACACTATAAATAATGACTCTCCATCCTTACTGCTAAACCTCTGTCCGTGCCCTAAGCATTTCACCTTGATGGTTGCAGCCTCTTCTGATACGAATGGGGACCGGAGGGTGGGAGAGACAAGAAACCTATTTAACTGAACCCTTCACTGTCTTCATCTTCCTTTATATTTCACATTCCCTGCCACAGTTTGTCAATGTTGGTTTATGCTTTAATTTACCGAGACGAAGTCTACATTTAAAAGGCTGCAGGGGCACAGCAGGAAAAGCCTTCCCATCAATGTAGTAAATCCACCTCCCCAAGAGGTGGTAGCTAGGTCGACAGAAGAATTCCTAGCACTATCTATATGCGGATTTAGGTTAGCTTAACTATGTTGCTCAGGGGTGTGGATTTTTCACACCTCTGAGTGACATAACTGGGTCAGTCTAATTTTCTAGTGTAGAAAATAAGATCACCTTGAGCTCCTCAGGTACAGGTACTGTGTCTTCCTTTACTTGTCAAGTGTTACGCATGACTATGCCACTATACAATTGATATTGTATAACACCATTCCATTAACTCACGTTAGCCTGCGGCCTGTTAGTTTGCTTTGGCTGTCTGGCAGATTTAGATCCATATTCTTAAATTTTTATTGTAGGCCTTTAGAGTTTAACTTTAGTTCTTATTTATGAGATCTGATTCAGCCAGTAACAGAGTAAGTGACTAATGTACGGCCAATCACCACTACTATTTGTACAACCTAAGTATTGTACTTTTGCCTATTTAGTTCCATTGTGCAGAATTACCTAATTAGATATTTGTACACTAGGCAATTAATTTGAGCTAAAACTTTACTTCTAACAACTGTTATGTTTACACTCAAGAGTAGAACACCTTTTAAATTAGGTACATACGCTTTCTTCTAATTATTATTTTTGAAACCGAAATGCTTTCCCTTTCCAGCATACCTCGACCTCATGGATTCCTTCTGAAGGTCTTGCCTGCCCATCACAGTACTCTCTCCATGCTTCAGGAAAATGCAAATCAAGCTTTACTGTTGTTTCTGCTCCACTGATACCGGTATTTGTTTGTAATGTTGTAGCTAATTCTTATTACACTTCCCTCTACTGCAAATGGCCCTGAGCCAGGGTCTTATTATATGACAATTATCCCTGAAAGGTGGTTTACAAAACAATACCTAACACATAAGATGCAGCCTTCTTAATCTTTAAATCATTTCAATAACAGCAGCTGACTAAAAGAAAGAAAGATGAAAACATTTGAGCGAGAGTAGTGATAACATGGTTAGACCTCGACTCAAGTCTCCTTCCATTGGAATAACTCATTAGCTAAAGCAGCAGGCAGGAACAGAAAGGAGGGAAACGTGCACACTATCACCATACAACCACACTTTCTAAAAATAGAAACCTATGAACTTGGGAAAGAATTTCTTGAGAGCTTGAGAGTTGATCTGATAAACACTCTTGTGAACAACACATCACTATTTATATAAATAGGATTTAAATGTGTTTAAAACAAGCATTTTTGAAATGAATGCTGCTGACTGACAGATTACAGACTAGAGTCTTGGTTTCTGACAAACACCATGTCAGTCTGGATTTTCACTGCCTGGACAAAGGTGAACACATTTTACAATTTATTTTCATAGATTCCAAGGCCAAAAGGGATCACTGTGATCATCTAGTCTGACCTCCTGCATAACACAGCCACAGACCTTCCCCCCCAAATAATCCCTACGTCCTATCTTTTAGATAAACATCCAGTCTTGATACAGTAACTCCTCACTTAAAGTCATCCCAGTTAACATTGTTACGTTGCTGATCAATTAGGGAACATGCTCGTTTAAAATTGTACAATGGTCCCTTATAATGTTGTTTGGCAGCCGCCTGCTTTGTCCACTGCTTGCAGGGAGAGCAGCCCATTGGAGCCAGCTGGTGGGGGCTTGGAACTAGGGCGGACCAGCAGCCCCACTATCAGCTCCCCTAAGTTTCCTGTGCGGCAGCCACCCAGCAGGCTATCAATTGCCAGGCAGTTCAGCTGTCCCTCCCATCACTGCCCTGTTCTGCTCCTGCTCTCTATTTTGGAGCTGTTCCTGGGAGCCTCCTGTTTGCTGGGCGGGGGGGGGGGGGGGGAAGAGGAGGAGGCAGAGGGGTGCTAATGTCAGGGTGTCCCCCCTCCCCGTTACCCCATCTCCACAGAGCAGGGGACATGGACAGACACACACACACACACCCCAGGGCTCAGGACAGAGGGAGCTTGCTAACAACAGCTGCTGTCTCAATTTGCTGATCTACTTAAAAAACAATGTACTTAGAGTGGGATCAGTGTCCTTAGAGGGGCAATGCGCGCCTCTCTCTGTCTCCCCTCCCTCCATTCGTGCTGCCTTGTAGAGTGAGAGGCTACATTAACAACCTGTTAACCCTCGAAGGCTCAGCTGAGTGCTAGTTCATCATTTAGCAATAAGGCATTCCCTGGGAAATATCCCAGACTGACTTCACCATCTCAACCAAGCTTCACAATCATCATTGCTGTGTACAATATTAAACTGTTTGTTCAAAACTTATACTGTGTGTGTGGCTTTCCCTGGAATCTAACCTCCCCCCCATTTACATTAATTCTTATGGAGAAAATGGATTTGCTTAACATTGTTTCGCTTAAAGTAGCATTTTTTAGGAACATAATTAAAACGTTAAGTGAGGAGTTACTGCATATATATGGTCAGTGATGGAGACTCCACCACAACCCTTGGTAAATTGTTCCAATGACTCATTACCCTCACTGTACAAAATTTACACCATATTTCCAGTCTGAATTTGTCTAGCTTCAACTTCCATCCACTGGATCGTTATACTTTTCTCTGCTAGACAGAGGAGCCCATCATTAGATATTTGTTCCCAATGTAGAAACTTGTGGACTGTAATCAAGTCACCCCTTACCCATCTCTGTTAAGCTAAACAAATTCACCTCCTTCAGCCCATCACTATAAGGCATTCTAATTCTTCAATCATTCTCATGACTCTTCTCTGAACCGTCTCCAATTTGTCAACATCCTTTTTGAATTGTGGGCATCAGAACTGCACACAGCATTCCAGAAGCGGTCACACCAGTGTCAAATACAGAGGTAAAATAAACCTTTCTACTCCTACTCGAAACTCCCGTTTATGCATCCCATGATTGCATCAGCATCACATTGGGAGCTCATGTTCATCTCACTAGCTACAACGACCCCCAAATCTTTTTCAGTGTTACAGCTTCCCAAAACAGAGTCCCCCATCCTCTGTGTATGGCTTACATTCTCTGTTCCTAGATGTATACCTTTACATTTAGCCATATTAAAATCATAGTTTTCTTACGTCCAGTTTGCCAAATGAACCAGATTACACCGAACCCATGACCTGTCCTTTGTTATTTGTGTGTCACAAATATTATCCATGATGATTTTATGTTTTCTTACAGGTCACTGATAAAAATGTTAAAGAGCAAAGGGCCAAGAACAGATCCATATAGGATCCTACTGGAAACAAACCTACTTCCCAGTTATTTTCTGATTTCACATTTATAGCTGATAAAATTTATGTTTGTGCACTCATACCAACTTCTGCTGTGAAGTTCTAATTTTGTGTTTGTAACAGAGGATGTTATGGATCTTACTTTATCAATATTAAACATTATCTAAATATTAATATTTATTCTAATTAACTGGTTTTCTATTTTGCTTAAAAGTTAGACACTTGAGAGAAAGTACTTGTACCTCACATTTTGTTTCAGTAGGACTGCAATATATTAAAGATCAATTTATTTTTGTTTCGACACATATTCATAACTTAAGAGCACAAGAGTAGTTTCTTGACAGGTTAACTTTAAGTGCTGATTACAGTATAACTAAATCCAGTTTGTAGCCCATTAGCAATATGAGTAGCTCTCAATATCATTTAGGCCCCCAACCTACCATGGTTACTCCTTGGTTAATAAGTGCAGCAGCTAATTACATATTACTGTCCATAGTCACAGCATTTGATCTATAGGTCAGATTCACGTGCAGTGAAGGGAGGGAAAGAGAATAAATCGGGAGTTTAACAAAAATAGAGAAAGTGGAATTTCAAGAAATGTTTAACCTATACTAGATGTATACACACTTCTGTAGGTCAAGGTTACCCTACAGCAGGGACTTCCCCCAAACTCTTTGTCTGCCACACTCCTACCTCCCTCTATTTCAGGGATTCCCTACAAACCCACTCACCTCCATTCCAGGGGCTCTCTGTTCCCCCACCCCCAGGCCCTTCCTCCTGTTTTGCCCCTCCCCTCTATGTCTGAGACACATTTCATTCAGGATGTCAATATTTTAAACTCTATTAGGACAATGGGCAAAGCCAAGATGGTGGGGTGTTATGCTGGAATTCATTCGTGGATGCCACCTTTATTCTATAGACAATAAGAGGTCTGATTGAAGCTGATGGTCTTCTAACCAGATGTCAGGGGCTCCAAGGGTACCATTTTTTCCATTCCAGTTTGCATTTTTCACAAAAATGAATAGGGTTTTGCCTATTGATATCTGTAACAGTCCCTACATATGGAAATTGATTAGATGGCCATCCAAAAGTTATGTTACAGACAGAAACCATCATGTTGAGTCTAGCGCCTCACTTTGTTCAGCTAAAAATTCAATTAACTTCCTTAGAAGTAAACCGCCCCCCCGCTTCCCGTTAAAGGCCCTTTTTTAAGGCAAAAAGGTTTCACCTGGAACTCCTAACTGAAATCTAGAAGCTCTAGGTCCTATTCTGGGCTGAACTAATCTACATTAAATTTCTCAAAGAGGGATAGGCCCTCTGGACTGGAATAAGCATCTGTCATAAATATAAAGGGAAGGGTAAACCCCTTCAAAACCCCTCCTGGCCAGAGGAAAACTCCTCTCACCTGTAAAGGGTTAAGAAGCTAAAGGTAACCTCGCTGGCACCTGAACAAAATGAGCAATGAGGAGACAAGATACTTTCAAAAGCTGGGAGGAGGGAGAGAAACAAAGGGTCTGTGGGTCTGTCTTAATGCTGCCTTTGCCGGGGATAGACCAGGAATGGAGTCTTAGAACTTTTAGTAAGTAATCTAGCTAGGTACGTGTTAGATTAGGATTTCTTTAAACGGCTGAGAAAAGAATTGTGCTGAATAGAATAACTATTTCTGTCTGTGTATCTTTTTTGTAACTTAAGGTTTTGCCTAGAGGGAATCTCTATGTTTTGAATCTAATTACCCTGTAAGGTATCTACTATCCTGATTTTACAGAGGGGATTTCTTTACTTCTATTTACTCCTATTTCTATTAAAAGTCTTCTTGTAAGAAAACTGAATGCTTTTTCATTGTTCTCAGATCCAAGGGTTTGGGTCTGTGGTCACCTATGCAAATTGGTGAGGCTTTTTATCCAACATTTCCCAGGAAAGGGGGGGTGCAAGTGTTGGCAGGATTGTTCATTGTTTTTAAGATCCAAGGGTCTGGGTCTGTAGTCACCTAGGCAAATTGGTGAGGCTTTTTACCAAACCTTGTCCAGGAAGTGGGGTGCAAGGTTTTGGGAAGTATTTGGGGGGGAAAGACGTTTCCAAACAGCTCTTCCCCAGTAACCAGTATTTGTTTGGTGGTGGTAGCGGCCAATCCAAGGGCAAAGGGTGGAATATTTTGTACCTTGGGGAAGTTTTGACCTAAGCTGGTAAAGATAAGCTTAGGATGTTTTTCATGCAGGTCCCCACATCTGCACCCTAGCGTTCAGAGTGGGGGAGGAACCTTGACAGCATCTATAGCTAGAACACATTTCTGAGCTAAGCTGAACTCCCAGGCTGAAGCAAACTTCCTTGATACACCAAACTTCCAACCAGAGTGAGCTTCTAGGCTATGACACATTCCTGACTAACGTATATTTCTGAGTGATGCTAAACCCCTAAACTGGAAAGCTCATTACAGCTGGAGCAGGCTTCTGATTAGCCTGAGCTCCTAAACTGGAGCGAGCGCCTTCCTAACAAGTTCTGACCAATCAACTCAGTGCACCTCACTGAAAATGAAGACGCTCAATAGCAAACATGCAGCATCTTCCAGTACCAAAAGAAATCACATATTATCAGAAAGTTTATAGTCTAATTTAGGGCTGTCAAGCGATTAAAAAAATTAATCACGATTAATTGTGTTGTTAAACAATAGAATATCATTTATTTAAATATTTTTGGATGTTTTCTAACATTTTCAAATATACTGATTTCAATTACAATACAGAATACAAACTGTACAGTGCTCACTTTATATTTATTTTTCATTACAACTATTTGCACTATAAAAAACAAAAGAAATAATATTTTCAATTCACCTAATAGAAGTACTCTAGTACAATCTCGATCATGAAAATTGAACTTACAAATGTGGAATCATGTACAAAAAAATAACTGCATTCAAAAATAAAAGAATGTAAAACTTTAGAGCCTACTAGTCCACCCAGTCCTATGTCAGCCAATCTCTCAGACAAACAATTTTGGTTACATTTGCAGGAGATAATATTGCACGCTTCTTGTTCACAATGTCACCTGAAAGTGAGCATAAGCGTTTGCATGGCACTTTTGTAACCGGCGTTGCAAGATATTTACGTGCCAGATGCACTAAAGATTCGTATGTCCCTTCATGCTTCAACCACCATTCCAGAGGATATGCATCCATGCTGATGACAGGTGTTGCTCGATAATGATCCAAAGCAGAGCGGACCAATACATGTTCATTTTCATCATCTGAGTCAGATGCCATCAGCAGAAGGTTGATTTTCTTTTTTGGTGGTTTGGGTTCTGTAGTTTCTACATCTGAGTGTTGCTCTTCTAAGACCTCTGTACCCCAGAGTTCAGAGTGGGGAAGGAACCTTGACAATCATCATTATGGAAGTACGTCCTCTGGAATGGTGGCTGAAGCATGAAGGGGCATATGAACCCCCTGTTTAGCATATCTGGCACGTAAATACCTTGCAACGCCAGCTACAAAAGAGCCATGCGAATGCCTGTACTCACTTTCAGGTGACACTGAAAATAAGAAGGGGGAAGCAGTATCTCCCGTAAATGTAAAGAAACTTGTTTCTCTTAGCATGGCTGAACAAGAAGTAGGACTGAGTGGACTCGTAGGCTCTACAGTTTTACATTGTTTTGTTTCAGAGTTCAGTTATGTAACAAAACAAACAAAAATCTACATTTTAACATTTACATTTGTAAGTTGCACTTTCATGATAAAGAGACTGCACTACAGTACTTGTCTGAGGTGAACTGAAAACTAACATCTTTTGTTACTCATTTTTACAGTGCAAATATTTGTAATAAAAAATAATATACAGTGAGCACTGTACACGTTGTATTGTGTTGTAATTGAAATCAAAATAGTTCAAAATGTAGAAAAAAATCCACAAATATTTAATACATTTCAATTGGTATTCTAATGCTTAACAGTGCAATTAACTGTGATTAATATTTGAGTTAATTGCATGAGTTAACTGCAATTAATTGACAGCCCTAATCTAAAATCTCTATTTCATTAGAAGGAAGCCAAAACCAACTCTGCAGTTGGGTTCTACTTTCCTCTCTTTTGGGACTCATTTAGGAATTAATACATACATTTGACACTTTCAGAAACCTTTCGCCTGAGCCTCCACAATCTCAATTCTCAGCTCCCTTACCATTATTGGCAGTTTAAGTCAGCCCATAGTTATCCCCTTGTAATCAGGCTAAAACCTATTTTTCTGAGTAAACAGGATCACCTGACCACATCTGTGTACCCAGGTTGTCCTGTATTCCTCCTCATCTCTCCGCAGGCCATCCAGAGCACAATGCCCTACATGCTACTACAGTAGACAACTGTTAGTAGCAACATATTGGTGCTGTCAAGGTTCCTTCCCCACTCTGAACTCTAGGGTACAGATGTGGGGACCTGCATGAAAACCTCCTAAACTTACTTTTACCAGCTTAGGTTAAAACTTCCCCGAGGTACAAACTATTTTACCTTTTGCCCTTGTACTTGATCGCTGCCACCACCAAACGTCTAACAGATATGTAACTGGGAAAGAGCCCGTTTGGAAACATCTTTCCCCCCAAAATCCTCCCAAACCCTATACCCCCTTTCCTGGGGAAGGTTTGAGAAAAATCTTCACCAATTTGCAGAGGTGAACACACACCCATACCCCTGGATCTTAAGAACAATGAAAAAACAGATTCTTAAAAGAAGAATTTTAATAAAAGAAAAAGTAAAAGAATCACCTCTGTAAAATCAGGATGGTAAATACCTTACAGGGTAATTAGTTTCAAAACATAGAGAATCCCTCTAAGCAAAACCTTAAGTTACAAAAAGACACAAAAACAGGTATCTACATTCCATTCAGCACAGCTTATTTTCTCAGCCATTTAAAGAAAACAGAATCTAATGCATATCTAGCTAGATTACTTACTAATTTCTAAGACTCCATTCCTGTTCTGTTCCTGGCAAAACCATCACACAGACAGAGAGAGAGAGAGAGGCTTTGTTTCTCCCTCCCCACAGCTTTTGAAAGTATCTTGTCTCCTTATTGGTCATTTTGGTCAGGTGCCAGCGAGGTTATCCTAGCTTCTTAACCCTTTACAGATGAAAGGGTTTTTCCTCTGGCCAGGAGGGATTTTAAAGATGTTTACACTTCCTTTTATATTTATGACAGGTGCCGTTTTGCTATGTTGTGTCTGAGTGGCTGTTGCTGTTACAGGGATAGTCATCTGACCAAAGGCAGCCTGCTTTTTCTGATCAGTAAAACAGCTACAGTACATGCTAACAATCTATAGTTGTAACAATACCATGTATGTTTATTATTCCTACAGTAATATATTAGTATACATACTGTACATTTTAAACACATGCTCTGTTAGGCATTTGTAGCCTACCACCATATTGTATCAAAACAGCGGTATTAACTGATTTAATGATATAAAAATATTGAGTTTTATTTTTATGTTTTAAGAATAAAACCTCAACCATGACCACAAACACAACCTCCTGATCTCACTTGTAAACATTTTTTGTACTTGCACTTAACTGTAATACTTTGTACATACTGTAAGTCACCTGGATAAGGTGTCTGTTAAACAAATAACGTAATAACCTAAATTAAAATATTCCACATCAGTGTATTCTATTTATACAGTAAATATCAACTGTTTGCAAGCATGGCTTTGATTTTTGGCTAGGGAAAGGCCCTGTCATCAACCAAGTGCCTTTTGCTGGTGCCATGGAATTCCATTCAGATTTGTTAGAGTTAGAGAACTGATGACTTTCATCAGTTTACGCTACAGTTTGAATCAATTGCTCATTGATTTTGACAGCATTCCAAAACTCCCTAACGTTCTAAGGCTAGGGCCTACCAGCTGCAGTATACACTGCACTGAGAACCACCAGGAGAATAAACTCAGCCTGGCTGCTGCCAAAACCGACATAACAGCAGGATGGAAGGAAGAAAGCATGCATTAAGCTGGCCCCCTGTCCAAAACATGGGGACCTGCAGCACATGGCCTCAGTGACCCATCCTCCCCATCAGTGAGCACCACCTGGGGCAAGAGCACCCCTCTTCTGGAGGCAGAAGAGAATCCCTGAAAATGGAAGTAGTAAGAACCAGGAGAAAAATGAATTCTAAAATCACTTCTGCTGACTCATTCATTCTCTACCCTTCACAGCTATTAAGAAATGCCTTATATCACACAGAAGTTCCGAATACAATCTAGGTCTGATTTGGCATACCCAAATCCCATACACTTAGCCACACTGCCTCGGTGTCCTTGTTCTTTTCTATTGTATGTGTAAAACTGGGATAGTCATGCATAGGTAATCCACTGTTTCAGTGCATTGTATATAATCCTCCAGTGGCTGGTTCAAGGAGGATTCAGCAGGGCGGGTTGATCCACCTCAATCAAGGGAATTTAAATCAACAATTTAAATCATCAAGTGGAAAGCCTCAATTTAATTCACTGATTTTAAACAACTTTTCCATTTGTGCATCAGTTATTTTCTAAAGAAAGGTACAGTCATTGGTTGAGACAACCATTAAAACATGTTGATTTACAACTAAATAGAGTCGTTACCCTAGATTTGGTACATATTTTTGCTACCTAGGAGGATACGTTATAACTATATACATTTATTTAAGCAATGATACAACTTAATATTTTCAAATTCCTATTAATTGTACGTTTTTAGTATGTTAGAAAATGGTGAATGATACATTCTTTTTTTTTTACTAGATAATTAACTTTTTGTCCATGGTTTTGTGTCATACTGCATTTGAAAGGTAACTGGAATTTAATTAAACAGACAAAACAGTATTTATTTTTTACTTAAATGTTTTAAGAGATAAGTTTAGGTCTAAGCATATTAAAATTAAATCAGAATATAAAACATTAACAGAAATTATATTTCAAATAAAAAAAATCTAATTTTAAATAAAAAATCCCTTTTTTTTTCATTTGATTTTTATACAACTCAGATTAAAACCTTCTCCTGCCACCAGCTAATATAGTTATTTCTATAGCTCAGGTGGCAGAAAATTCAGGATGCAAGCCCTGATAATGATGCAGGCAGGATGGGGCCTGATGACAATTGCACAAAAACAGAATTTTTTTTAACCTTTTTCCTTTCATGCATTCCATAATTTAAATAAAATTTCTTTTAACAGTTTCTTATATGCAAGTTGGTAAATTCTTAGTCTCTTCCCACCACATTTGTTTGACAAAGAAGAATCAAGAATCTTGACTAACATCCAATTAATATACTCAGCACAAAGAATATTAAGTATTTCTTTACTCTTTCCTGGAGAAAGAATGGTGAATAAGATTACTTTTTGCCCATGAAATTTGAGAGAACCATATAAAGTGGAACTGTCCAAGTAATACAAGTGATCTAGACATAAGCACTGCATTTTGGCTCCCCCTGCTGGAAATAAGTCTTTAAAACAACTGATGCTATTAATGCAGTTAACTCTCCTTCACAATTCTCCCACAAAAGTAAGGAGTGAGTAACTAAGTTTGTGGCTCTAGCCACCAAAGATGCATGACCTATGTTACTACAATTAACAGTTAAAGTGGTAATCTGTAACATACACAGCACCTACCTATGCATTTCTCAGATACCTGATTCAAAAATTTTGTATTAGAAATATGAGCTGGTCTGATGTCTATGTACTGATGCCATATACACACACAGTAGAACCTCAGAGTTACGGACCCCAGAGCAACGAACTGACCAGTTAATCACTCACCTCGTTTGGAACCAGAAGCACACAATCAGGCAGCAGCAGAGACAAAAATAAAAACAGCAAGCAGTACAGTACTGTGTTAAACAAACTACTAAAAATAAAGGGAAAGCAGCATTTTTCTTCCACATAGTAAAGTTTCAAAGCTGTATAAGTCAATGTTCAGTTGTAAACTTTTGAAAGAACAACCATAATGTTTTGTTCAGAGTTATGAACAACCCCAATTCCTAAGGTGTTTGTAACTCTAAGGTTCTACTGTATCTGTATGGTGGCCCACAATAACGTGTTCAAATAAACAAGCTGAGGGCTATTAGGGAAACAGTAGTTTCTCATTACAGGTATGCTAAATGGAGGAGGAGGCAAGTGGATAGCTTCAGATTACATAGTTTACACAAATGCTCTTTGCAAAAGGAGAACCTATTGATATACAGGTATTGGAGGATATTGTAATGGCAAAAGCTAGAGACCAAATTGTGGTTCTGCTCCCAAGAATGATTATGCAGAAATGGTACCTTCCTCAGCAGATCTGTTCTGTGTATATTCAGTCAGATGAGTTCTTCCAAAAAATTGTTTTGATATTTCATCATTATCACAGCAGAGCCAACACAATTCTAGAAAAAAAAAACTATATTCTTTTCTGAATCCAGTACCAAAATTGTTTAATTTTGATTGCAGAACCTTTATTGCTGGCTGTGAACAAGCCAGAAGATAGTTTCACTTTCAGATCCCAGGTACCCTTTGCAGATCTAGCAGACTGAGTACACTTGCCCAAGCCAGATCAGGCTACATAAGACAAGAATTCTGGTTACAAGCACACATGGGACAAGGAAGCTGTTTAAGAGAAGACAATTTTGCAGCAAATGGTGTAGAGAATTTTCTTTCATGTAAGACAGATAAATATGTCTGAAACAAATTTAATACCAAACACAGCTCTCTCTAATAGTCACCTAGAGATTTAGGTTTTCCTGTATTGCTATAAAGTTACAAGTAATATTTTAAAACAACCTGGATCAAGTCAGAAATATTAGGATAGTTTGAAGGACAACAGGAGAGAAATTCTGACCTTGGAGGAGTAAGAAGTAGGTAACAGTTTAAGTTCTAGGAGGTAGATGCCACAAGAAGAGATGGGTACCAAACACTGTGGGCACAAGTAAGTGTTACATACCCTGAAAACTATTTGTATATGGTTACCCAACCTTCCAAGAGGTCAGCTCCACACCAAGAGAGAATGTCAAACGGCCAGAAAATTAGATTAGTAAAGGACAGTAGGATACAGATGAGTTTTCTTTCCTCAGAGATGTGGAAAGGACAGAAGGTCAGCATTGCTACCTTCAGAAAAACCTATAGCTCACTAATAAGGAAGCAGTACTGGCAATGACTTGAAGTTATTATTTGGTTGAGAAAATGCCGTAACTACTTATAGCCAGATTATGAGAACAGTGGGAGTTTTCAGAAATGCGTGGCACCCAGCCAGAGTTTTGCTCCAATTGTGAGTGTGCTGCTGTTTTATTAAATCTGGGACTTAGTCTCCCAAATTTTGGTGGCCTGGATTTTCTGCAGGACATAGATTGTGGGAGAGTCTGACTGAGGTTAAAGAGTCTGAACTGCTGTAGCCATCAAGGAAAATGGTAGCTGGAAAAAGTATTCCTATATTCAGAATTGTTATCAGATATGTACTTTGAAGCCTGCCCAAAGGCGATCGGTTGGGATCCATATTAGTGTTGAAACTGTTTAAGAGATTTTTTTATGTTTTCATCACACTTTTGTTGCGTCTAGACAATATTCACAGAACTAAAAAAACTTCATACCAAACTTCAAGATTTTTTTTCCCTACTCAAAAATGAGCTATATACAAGTAATACACTCCCAGTACATGTTCTCTATTCTTGCACTATGTCCGAGATATTTGTATAAATTAGACATATTATACTGTCGGCTCCATTACCAAAAGGACACATACCAGAAATCCCAGCTTTAGGGTGTTAAAAGTTAAATCTACGTAAGATAGCTCTGCTTTGTTCTTTTAAGACAGTTCTCAAGCAGCATGAATTAGGAAGTTTCTCAAGATAGAGCATTACAAATATGAACCTCTTGGATAAAAGACAGAGGTGTTCTAGACTCTCAGACACTAAGATCAGTAATTTAACTACTACTGAAGAAAGTTACACAGCTCATGTTTTACTTGCTGCAGTGGTACCTGCATAGTTTCATAGATATTTAGGTCAGAAGGGACCATTATGATCATCTAGTCTGACCTCCTGCACAATGCAGGCCACAGAATTTCACCCACCACTCCTAAAAAAGACCTCACACCTATATCTGTGCTATTGAAGTCCTCAAATTGTAGTTTGAAGACCTCAAGGAGCAGAGAATCCTCCAGCAAGTGACCCGTGCCCCATGCTACAGAGGAAGGCGAAAAACCTCCAGGGCCTTCCAATCTGCCCTGGAGGAAAATTCCTTCCCGACCCCAAATATGGCGATCAGCTAAACCCTGAGCATATGGGCAAGATTCATCAGCCAGATACTACAGAAAATTCTTTCCCGGGTAACTTGGATCTTACCCCATCTAAAAACCCATCACAGGCCATTGGGCCTATTTACCATGAATATTTAATTACCAAAACTATGTTATCCCATCATACCATCTCCTCCATAAACTTATCGAGTTTAATCTTAAAGCAAGATAGATCTTTTGCCCCCACTACTTCCCTCGGAAGGCTATTCCAGTTAGCATGTGACCCACGTTCTACACAGTTGTCATGAGATACATAGACTACATTTGTTTTCACCTTTTTAAAACAGCAAAAATAAATTACAGAAGTTGTATTTCCTCTCTTATCATGCAATATTAAAACAATTGTAAGTGCCAGTCAGATGTTGGCACCACACAGGAAGGTAGCGTCATCCAAACCACATTCTGACCTTTCCACAAAATCAAATATTTATATTAGTGTGCGTCTAACACTTAAGCTAAGTGTACAATATCACCCTATTGGAAGAAGTCGGCTCTGGTTTTGAATATTAAAAAAGCCAACCTGATGCTTCTTAATTGCCCACAATGGTTAAAACACTACCTTCAAACAAACTCACCTAAATCAGGAAATCCATCTAGGAAAGGTCTTGAATATGGTTATTAAAAGAATTAAAAAACAAAAAGTGCATTTCTAGCTAAAAATAAAATCCACTGGGAGGCAAGACATCATTTTAGAAAAAACTAGGAAAAGCCAGGAGTAAGCTATCAAGCATTAATCAGTATATTACAAAATCTTAGCCTCAGATTTTCTTTAGCTCTATAGGATTTAAGTTTTGGGGGTGGTTTTAAACTTGACTAACAAGCTAAAACCAGAGAACCATGAAAGTGGAACTTGCAATCACTGTAAACTTCAAGTGTTATCTGAGTACAGCTTCACTTTAATAAGGCCCGAAATGTGTGCCTCACAACCATTGTAAATTCCATATACTGTGCTATCAAAGCTTATAACTTTCACTGAAATCACGAACTTGGTTTTGTTCATAATGCAAGCTTGCAACATGCACCTCTCCCCATCTTTCTTAACTCCATCCTGAGAATCAGTTCTCAATTCAAGCTGCATAGCTTGTAACTCACAAACAGAGGTTTTATAATTAAATGTAAAGTTCGCTTAGTCTTTCCAATTTGAGGATAAGCATGAATACATTTTGCACTGTGAGAGATGTAATTCCAAGACTGAAAAAAGCTTTATTTAGATGGAGTTAAAAAGAGCCTACCAACTTGAAAGGAGTTCACAATTCCATCTAAAATTTTGTATCTGCCATTGTTTCAAGTAACACTTAGAATAGCTATTAGATTAGTAAAAATTTCAGTAAGTTTGTTTACTTTGCATTTGTCAGCATTTTGTGTACAAATAGTTTTATTCATGGTGCACACACTTTAGGCCTTCCAAAACACTGTTTATCAGTAAACAGCTATAGCTGAGCTGAAAAACTTAAATGGCAGCAAGTAAAAATATAAACAAAAGTGGTGAGAGAGGTGGTAGTACTGGGTATGTTCTTAGGACTGCTGTAAGATTTTTAAAAATAAAGCAGGGAAGAATACTTCCGATTACATTTTTTTAATGGAATTTAAAAATAGTCAGGTTATATCAGGCCAATGTTTTTGAAAGGTTGCTCTAATAGTCAACATTAAAAAAAATCTAATGACAGAACCACTTAAGACTAAGAATGCATTACCTTTTAAAATTCAGTGGTACCAACTCAGAAAAATTCAATGTAGTTTCAGAAATGGTCTTCACTCTGCACCTATACCCACGGATTATCTGAAAACCTTCACCAGTGACAAACAAAAATTAATTCTGCCCTCTTAAATATATGAATTCCAACAATACCAATGTTGACTATTTCACTGTTGATCATATTGACATCCAGTTTATTTACTTATCCCAAAATTTCAGACTCTCACCTGACACCATCCCTAATCTCAAAATGCCCCAAATCTCCTTTAACTGCCAGAACCTCTAGCTTCTCCATTCATCCCCCTGTATAACTTTTGACAGTTATGCATATTCCTAGAAGATTCTGAATCAGCCTCAAAGTTAAAAATTTAGGGGCACAGAAACATTTCATATTATATTCATTTTAACAGAATATGCTACAATGATTTATTGAATTAAATGAGAATGAATACAAAGCCTCATTTCTTAGCATATATGAAATTGCCACAGAACCTCCAGTTTGCTGCAAAGAGCACTACAAAAACTACAAAATTCAAGCTTGCCATTGAGTACATGTTGACGAAGTGGGTATTCACCCATGAAAGCTTATGCTCCAATATGTCTGTTAGTCTATAAGGTGCCACAGGACTCTTTGCCGCTTTTACATATCTAATCAGGGAAATTGATGCTTTCAGCCCATAAAGGATGTGATAAGGTAAATTGGGCTCTCCAGCCCATACTGGAGGTGGTTGTGTTCTTGGGGGGGAGGGATAGCTCAGTGGTTTGAGCTTTGGCCTGCTAAACCCAGGGTTGTGAGTTCAATCCTTGAGGGGGCCATTTAGGGATCTGGGGCAAAAATTGGGGATTGGCCCTGCTTTGAGCAGGGGGTTGAACTAGATGACCTCCTGAGGTCCCTGCCAACCCTGATATTCTATGATTCTAAGATGCAAGATGTTGTAGGCTGTGGTCTGTAGCAAGTATGAACACTTCAGTCTAAGTGGTGGTTGACTTGCTGAGTCAGCATGTAAAATAACAGTGGGAGCAGCAGTTTGTGCTTCATATAGTTAGTGTGAGTGGTTATCAGCAGGAGTCAGTGTTAAAGCAGTGCTGAAAGGTTAACTGAGACATCAGAGTTTCAGGTGTTTCAACAAAAAACTCAAAACACACCCGTCTTCCTAAAAACATCTAATATTTTAGGAGACAAAATAAAATACTCTGCCTTAGTTTTTGAAAGATTTTGTAAGAGGGTTTTTTTTTTTTATTAAAGCAACTACATTTGAGACTAAGCTACCTTACTGTGTTTAAGACCGCTCAATTCATTCCAGTTAGGCTCCACCAGCTGGTCAAAACTTATAGCACTGATTTCAGTTATCACAAACTTCAACTTAACTTAGAGTTTCGTCACACTTCAAGAGGGCACACTTCAACTATTATCTCCACAATGAAAGATTCGAGCAACTAACTACCAGAATATAGCTGAGCAGAATAAGAATTTCTGCCATAATGTGGATAAGAATCAAGGTTGTACAGTCTCAGCGTACTCAAGTGGAGAAGAAAAGGAATTGCAAGATACCTAAACCAAAACCTAGAATGGCTTTAAAGTCAACCAAAGAGATTATGGATTGCTCAACTCCAAACCAGCCAACTCAGATGAAATGCCTCCACATGGGGCTGTAGATGCCCACTTTATCTTTTAAAAAGTTACTGTTATTTTTATAGTGCTCAAGAGCATGTGAGGTGCTTTGCAGAACAGATACAGTGACACAGTTCCTGCCTCAAAGAGCTTACCATATAACTTCAGACATGATACAATGAGTATAATACTAACAGTAAGGTCAGAAAGGACAAGGGGGTCTCCCTCTCACTCCTCTCCTTGGGCCTACCTGCCCCCCCCCCCCGACACAGGTGTTATGACAGCTCTAGAGCTGCAAGTTTATCCTGGTGTTCCCCGTCTCTCATCTCCCATGCCAAAACAGCTCTAATGCAGAGTACTGCTTAGTTCCTCCATGCACCCTTTCACAACAGCTTGGCCACCCACAGAATTGCTCCGAACACTGTGGAACCAGTGTAAGTAGAAGTAAAAGGCCAACACACCCCTCTTTCCTACATAAGGCCCTTCAGGCTTTGGACCTACAGGGCATGTCTACGTGGCAATTAAAAACCCCTGGCTGGCCGGGCTCGGGCTGTTTAATTACAGAGTAGACACTGAAGCACAGGCTGCAGCCTGCATTCGGGATCCTGTGAGGTGGAGGGGTCCAAGAGCCTGGACTCCAACCTGAGCCTGAACAGTTACACCACAATTAAACAGCCCCTTAGCCCGAGCCAGCTGGTACAGGCGTCCAACTGCAGCATAGACACATCCATAGATAAATCTCTGCGTGTATTAAGGTAAAGGTTCAGGCTTAGCCCTATGAGTAAAACTCTGCTTGTATTAATGAAAAGGGGCTAAGATACTAACAGTCATACTGACGACCTATACTGATCACTGAAAACCTTCAAAAAATTCCTGAAAACATTTTTCAAAAGCAAGTATTTGGGTTTTTATCTATTTAAACCCCAATTTTTCATGTCCTGGATCTCCACAGACTTGCCCCCCCCCACACGCACTCTCAAGAGTCTCTGCCGGATGGTTCAGCGTACCTGTACAGAGAGGGAACAAAGAGGGGAACTGCTGACCGGTGGCTGTTGCTGCTGGCCAGTTGGGGAAGCAAGACAGGTAGGGAACCTGGTCCTGATAGCAACAGGACTGCAGGGAGCAGAGCACAAGGCTGCACCCAGTGAGTACTGGCCCCCCAATTGCTTCCCCTGCCCTTCAGCATGGCCCAAGGGAACAGAGCCCCGTTTGCTTTCCCGTCTGCCACAAGTGTCAGGCACCTCTTCCGCTGCCTCCCCCAAGAGTACTAGGTACCCCATGTCTTCTGTCCATTGAGAATACTGGACACACCTTCCTCCTCCTCCCATCCACAGTACCTCCTCTTCCCCCCTCTCCGCACCATGAGTACCGGGCACCTTCTTCCATCCCATCCAGAGTGCTGGAGTCAGGGACACTCATCCGCTCTCCCTGCCAGACAGAGCCACCCCTCCAACTCTAGCTTGTCTACGGAGCTGAGAAGGCCCTTCATTTCCTGGGAATTTATGAGTGTATTACAAAAATTGATAAACACTGATAAATTCCCAGGAAATGAAGAGCCTCAGTTATACACAAACTATGCTACTGCATAGACTACCTCCTTGTCTCTTATACTGAGATTTATCAAAGATGCTGAAATCATGCTGCCTTCAAGTGCTTAAACACTGTTTCAAGTATAGCATGGATTCATGAAAAGCATTCAAGAGTTAACTACATGGCAATTTTTTGCAAGCAGTCATCTGAAGAAAGCCTACATTAAGAATGCCTAAATTACTGCAACACTTAGGTTTTAAGTCAAGTCTTGTTTCCTGTATCTACATAAAGTTGCCTCGAATGACAAGCAACCTTTAACTCCTAAAAGTTTAGGAAAGGTTTTGTAAGAAGTTTATAAACGTATAAAGAGATGAGCACCACAGTGCTAGTGGTAGGTAAAAACATCCACACTTTATAAATGAAGTCATTTGCACTTAAGTAAAAGCTATCTTAGATTTTGTTAGCTTCTGATATTTACATGTCTGTTTAGAAAGTCTTCTGTTGGCTGAAGGGCACCTTGAAAAAAAACAATTCTGTATGAAAAAAACTAATCATTATGACTGTCAGTAGGAACACAAGACAAAAGAGCAGAAATGTTTTCAACACCAGAAATATTCAAAGAAATAATTTACACTTTAAAAGCTTACCTTTGTTGAAAGCACTTTAAATGTACTTTGCTCTGGTACTATGGAATGCAGAAGAACAAGCTTCAAGTTGTAGTCTTCTCCGGATGGAAGTCTCACCAATGCATTTAGCTGTTAACAGATAAACATCTCTTTGTGATGACCACAGAGTACACTAGCTGCAATTTTCGATCTTAGCATTAATTTTAATCCTCCACTGACAACTTTCAGCGATTAAATGAATGACTCTTCACTTGGAATGTTTTAATGAAATGTCAAGCACAAGACAGGAATTTCAAACTGCACTATTTCTTACTGCATTATTCAACAATGATTTCAAAGTGCACTAGAAAATAAATAGGAGATTGTTGTTCCTAGCCTCCAACTAGCTACTCAAAAAGGCTGTTATCTCATCAGTTTGATCTGCATTCTTTAGGAAAGTGTTGCATGACAATAAGAAGATAGCAAAACATTAACAATGGAACACAAAGATTATGCAACTTCCCTCTTCCCACATACTTCAAACATTTACTTATGAAGTGAGATGTGTGCATGTAATCTGGACTGAAGTGAGCTGTAGCTCACGAAAGCTTATGCTCAAATAAATTGATTAGTCTCTAAAATGCCACAAGTCCTCCTTTTCTTTTTGTGAATACAGACTAACATGGCTGCTACTCTGAAACCTGTCATTAAAGTAGATACTACCTGAACATGTATGGTTTTGTTCACCAAGAATTAACAGTTAAGCAACACAAACCCATGTCTGGTGTCAGAATAAGAGAAACCTAGATTAATATGGTGCCAGTAATATACTGAACACAAATATACTGATGCTAGATTGCAATGCTTCATTTAAACTGGTTACCTCATGTCATGATTGTCAGAATAGATCTGAGGATACCAAAAGCATGGGAAGTAAAACACCAATATGCACTTTACACCATGTTCTCTACAACTTCCTACAAGAATGTTAACATTTTATTCTGCCTTTTTCATGGCAATTGAATGGACTGAATGATGCGATACAGAATGTCTGTATCAGCAAATAGATGTCCTGAAAGATAGAGATGCATATCAACTAAGAAGTTATTTTTCAGTGAACTCATAATGTAATCACCTCTTTCTCAGAAAATTGTACACTGATGTCATCCTTCTGTGCGTTCTTGATCATGAGAGTTACAATTATTTGAGATTCTGTTTGGTACCAGTCATACCTTTAAAAAGAGAAGGACATCAAAACTAAGTTTTCTTGCACGTCGTTCAAAAACATGTAAGTGAAAAATTCTCACAGTGCGAGAAAATACAAGTACTGCAGACCACAGTAACATTACAGGGTTTTGTGTTAATTGTTTTGAATTTACACAGCACAAAAGTCTGAGGTTTAGCAAGCAGAATGAAGTTATGAGTAGATTTTCCCTTCTTCCCCAATAGTTAGTTCAATGCACTTGAGCAAACAAGAACTGCTGGTGGAACAGAAAAAATGTACAACTGCTCTACCAAGAAGCAAAAATCTAAATAACTAGTTTAGACACTTAAGTCTTCAAAAAAATCGATTTATTTAGAGGAAGAACAGTCTTATGCAGCAAGAGAGCAGGCTGGGTGGCTTGATGGTGGAACGTAAAACAAAAGGGACAGAGGACTGACTGCAACTGTCTGCAGAGAACTAACTCCAGAGGAGGGCAAATTAAGGTAAAATTTGGAGGCTTAGACAAATGGACAGCATCCCTTTAAAACTGCAGTTCTTAGACTTCTAGTGCTCTGTGTTCTTTCACCATTAGACTTCCTATTTAGCCTCTTCAGAACTGAAGTCACTTTTGAGACAATAAGTCATGAACATGGGCAGCTACTGAACTAGCCATTGGCGGGAGTGGGGGGGGGGGGGGGAGAAAGCCCCCGGTCCCTCCCCTTCCACCCTGTCCTCTCCGCCCCCATCCACTGCAGGAGCCCAGAGCACCCTCACTGCAGCCCCTAGCCCCAGAGTGCCAGGCAGCGTGGTCCCAGCACCCCCAGTCCCGGGTGGTACTGCCCCGAGTTGGCAACAGACCGGCTCTCCTCAGCCCCAGACAGAGCCAGCCTGGGCCATGGGAGAGTTCTGGAAACTGCAGGAGGCAGCCTGGGGCCAGGGCCACGCCAAGCTGTTTGGGGAGGCACAGCCTCCCCCAGCCTATAACACCCATAACATGTGGTCTTTAAACCTTAAAATGCAAAGAGAATGACCCAAAACCATTTTATTACAAGCAACATATAGCAGTCAGTCATCAATTACCACAGTGGTACTAGTTTCACCCTATACTTAATATCAGGGAACAAGTATCTGTCAACTATTACTACAAAGTTCACTTTTTCATCAATTTATATTGTATGAAGCATATATGAGAATCTCTCTGTTCTGATGCCTAAGCAATACCTAAGGTAGGTACAACTGAGAGGCACTATGTTTTGCCCCAGTTGAACATCAGTTGGGATACCTAATCCCAAATCCCTAGATATGTTCTGTGAGCTGATCATCTTCAGTGGAGAGTTCTTGGCTTGACAAAAGCCTGTGTACATGGACTTTTTAGGACATACTGAAAAGCTGATCTACAATACATTTTCTGAGAGGACGGGTTGGGGAGTTTAGTGTTGACATGCTAAATAAAGTCATTGCTTCCGAAGATTCTGAAGCTTATACTCGGAGGACAGGCACACTAAGCATAGCTAAATAAATTAATATATTAATACATTAATAATGTAATAATACCAGGTTAAACAGTTTGAAGTTTATGATACATTAGGGCTCCTTACCGCTTCAGAGAAGATTTGGTATTTACCCATATCCAAACCATAAACACAATCAGCAAACATATCTGATCCAGTGTACAGAATTTAGTTTTAACACGTGCATTACAGAACAGTCTAAATTTACAATTTGGAATAACGGCTTAATACAAATACATATGCTATATAAAATGATTGTTAAATTATGTAAAGTGTAATAAAGCTAAAAAAGACTTACTTGATTTTTGATGGCTGAGTTTGCTGTTGTGTAGTCTGATTGTGGCATATGACATTTGAAAGACATTAAAAAGTTAAATTAGTATAGTCACTGTATCATGATGTACTTTTCAAAGAAACATTCATAACATTATATACACACATTGTACATTAACAACTAAATTGCCTTTTTCTCCTCTTGATGCACAGTGGATTAACTAAGTTAAACAAACATTTTGAAAACAAATCTCCTGATTAGTCCCATAACCATTTATGTAGGAACCAGCAGAAAACAAACAACTGGAATGTGCTGAAGTCAAAGTGCTTTATAAATAGTAATTCAACTTCTCAGTTCAGCCATCTTCTCAGGCAGTAAGTATTACATCCATTTTGCAGCTAACGAAAGAGACAATGGTTAAATGGGTAACCTAAAATCAAAAAGGAAATCTACAGTAGAGCTGGGAATGTAACCCAGAGTTCTTTACTTCCAATCTTTTCCTTTTAACCACAAGGCCACCGTCCTTGTGTATAACACTACTCTTGTCAGACTTTCCACATAGTACCTGTTTTCAATATGCATAAGTTGGGAGTAGTTTGAGAGCAACAGTCTCAAGGACCAACATAAGTTTCCAATGCCAGATACTATTGATACTGTTTCTAGAGACACAAGTTCAAAGGTTTTACCATGGTGCACAGTAGGAAGAGGCAACTGAAAAATGAACTAGAGCATCAGCAGAATAAAAATCTGCTTAAGTAACAGTTCATGCACTTTTAAGGCACTTAATAAATTACAATTAAAAGCAATTAGAATGCTTAAGTGGAATTGATTAAACTTGCAAGATTAATCATCCATTGTCCAAAGGAAAAAATTAGACTTGCTTTATTATAAAACGTATGCACATTGATATAACTGCTAGAACTGTGTGCTCGTTTAATCCTTTGTAAGAGCCTCCATAAGCCTGACATCAACAAAGAGCAGGACTTTAGGCTAAAGTTAACCCCCCCACAAAAAATGCTATACAGTAGGAAGGCTTAAGTTAGTTAGTTTTAGAGCCTGTTAATATGAAGCAACTAAGAAAAGTCTCAAAACATGCTCTTGTTTAGTGCCACAATTAAGAGTAAGCCGCAAGTATGTTAAGAAAAAGCCTTACCATTTCAGTCTGTGATCCTTCTGTAGGGACAAAAACAAGTTGCATTTTTCAGAAAAGAGCAACATGTTTAATTTACAAGGTAGATTTGCTTCTTTCAACTTTCTTCAATTATTCAGAAAGATTCTGTATTTGTATCATAACACTATTTGTATCTACGGATTTAATTTCAAGTGTTCAATTTCAAAAGTCATGCGAAAGGACAACTGCAACAAAAAGTATGTTCTGATTAACAGAATGATTGCATCTTCTGATCAGTAGTTCCTAACAAGTGAAGATGTAACAAACTTCTGTTATGACATGACGGCTTTGGCAAATCAGCACATAAAGCTTTGGTTTAAGATCTTTTACAATAGTTGGTACCTTGTTATCCATACCCTAGACATTCATGCTCAAGTTTGTAAGATAATTCTGATAAGGACTCTAGTTTCACAGAAGAGAGTGATGACGTTTAACCAACGAAGAGTTAAAATTATTTGGGCAACCTTAACTGTGCAATACCATACTATGAGAATTTTTTCCATACAAACCTTACAAATTTTTTTTTGCCAGAAATTCTAATTTAGAGATATTTAAGGTTAGTCCCTCTTTCAAGAAGTGAATAGCAAAGCAAAAAAATCACTGCTTTTTGCTTCTTTATAATGCACGAGGGTGCCTCAAAGATTGTTTTAAAGAACTCTGCTTTACTAACATTAAAAATACCATGTTTTGAATTCTAATTTTGCTAGAAAATCCTCTGGAGAATCGGTAAAATGATATCACAAGATGACTAAAACATGAACAGCTGAGAGGGGAGAAAGGTGTTTAAGCAGATTGAGTAAAACAGGGACAAGAACAAGCTCAATACTTGGAAGAAAAGCTTGGTGTGGTATATGACATGACATCCTCTCCCCTTCGAGAATGGAAAAAAACTCCAACCACAGTCCAAAGTGTTCCTCCAGCAAAATCAAGACAGCCAAGACTTGATATTCTTGTTATTTCTTCAGCAAAAGAAAGAAACCACTGAAAAATCTTGAGGCCATCTTTATATGATATAAATAGGGCCCTACCAAATTCATGCCTATGAAAAACGCATCATGAACCGTTAAAGGTGGTCTCCCCTCCATGAAATCTGGTCTTTTGTGTGAGCTTTTACCTATACTATACAGATTTCAAGGAGGAGACCAGCATTTCTCAAATTGGGGGTCCTGACCCAAAAGGGAGTTGCGGGGGGTGGGGGGGTGTCCACAGAATTATTTTAGGGAAGTTGCCGTATTGCCACCCTTATTTCTGCGCTGACTTCAAAGCTGGGCAGCTGGAGAGCAGCAGCTATTGGCCAGGCGCCCAGCTCAGAAGGCAGCACCTGTCAGCAGAAGTGCAGAAGTAAGGGTGGCAATACCATAGCATGCCATCCTTACTTCTGCGTTGCTGCTGGCGGTGGCTCTGCCTTCAGAGCTAGGTTCCCAGCCAGCAGCTGCCACTCTGCAGCTGCCCAGCTCTGAAGACAGCACCACCACCAGCAACAGTGCAGAAGTAAGAGTAGCAGTACCGCAATCTCACCTACCTTGTGGCCACCCCACAACTCCTTTTTGGGTCAGGACCGCTAGAATTACAACACAGTGAAATTTCAGATTTAAATAGCTGAAATCATAAAATTTACGATTTTTAAAATCCTATGACCAGGAAAATGACCAAAATGGACCGTGAATTTGGTAGGGCCCTATAAAGGATAAGTACCAGACCGACAAAAAGAGTTATGTTCCTCTGCTGTTTGTTGTTAAATTAATATCAACTTATACTGCCCCCACTGATCTTTCTTTCCCAGTGCACACCATGAAGGGAGTAAGTCTGCAGATAAAGTCACAGTGGAGGAGAAAGTAGACTTATGAGCTACTCCTTCATATCCACAGGCAACACATATATGAAGCCCCTGGGCAACTTAGGAAAAGTAAGCTGTGCCAAAGTGCGGGAAAAGCTGCACTAAGTTGCATGCTCTGTTAGACTGGTCAACCCACACGAAGAATTAGTAAAAAGTTGACCACTGCTTCAGACAGTGCTCTCACACTGAACACTACATTACTACTCCAGATCAAAGCTATTGCTACTTTATCATGGTGTCACAGCTAGATGGATGAGAATGGTTCTTTTGATGAAGGAAACAGCCTTCAGAGAACTGGAGGCCCAAATCTCTAACTCTCCATTGTTTTTTTCCAGTGCCGCACTTATCAATCTTGCAAGCTTCTATTTTGGGGTACAGAGCGCAAGACATGCTCCAACATCACTACAGAGCTCTTACATTAAGTTCGTCTCCATGTACTTCTACACAAGGGCAACAGGAGTCAAAACTGTGTGGCTCCTAATATAAATTGGATTTATTTAAGATTATGTTCATTGGCAGATTTACCAACACAGGATTTGTATTAAAACTATGAAAGTTTCTGAAATATCTGGATTTTTGTTCTTGAAGTCTGAACTTGAAATAGGTACTTTTCCCATCTTCATGACTAATTCTCACATGGATTTTTTCCTTCAAAAATCTAAAGAAACATTTATAAAAGTTAAGCAAAAAAAGTCCTCACAGAAACAATTGGAGCACCTAGTAGTTTATTGTAAACAAAGACAAGTGCTATAAAGATTTCAGATTTTGAAAAAAAATGTTTAAAAGCATGGCAAATATCAAAACAAGTACAAAATAAATGAAGCCACTCTTACTGTTTAGTGTTTCTTCGCATCTTTTAATCCAAATAGTAAAAGTAGTATCCACATCTAGAAGAGATTGAATATACAACATTTCACTATCTCAAATCTACTACTCTAAAAATGGGTACTATTACTTGTCATGAGGATGCATAAAGGGCAGACTTGCAACAATGGAACTGTTTTGTTTTGATTCTTAAATATAGGAGGCTAGATATTAAGTGTCAGGACTCCTTCAAACCAATTATACTATGTTTGATATTAGTGTTTAATTACATAACTAACTCCCCAGCTTTGTTGGGCTGGATGTTAATACACTTAGAACTAACTAGTAGTTCAGTTAGCAAGTTAAATTAAGTTTGAACTGACCCAAATCTAGTATTCAGCTCTCAGGCTTCTTCACCACTTCCATTTAACTGTTCCCAAAGATGGTAAACATCTCTCCTCTGTTCTTAGAATGATCTCCTCAAATACTCATCCACATGCATTCCACTTGAACAAGTACAGAAAAGCCACTCTAAATTGTGGGTCATCTGTAAACTTTTCTTCACAATTTTGGAGTACCCTCAAATAATGTGTTTTTCTAGGGGTTTCTAGTTGTATTAGAAAGTTAAGAGGGAAGAGAAATCAAGATTCTAGCTCTCTATTAAGCAACAATAAGATAGGGAGAGAATTTGCTAGAAGCCCCAAATTACTGGGTGAAGTCACTGGTGATTAGCAAGTAGGGACTGGGGTGCAGCTGTGGATTACTAGGCCTGGTCTTCACTTAACAGTTTTGCCAGCATAGCTAGGTCACTTAGGAGCGTAAAAAAACAAAATCACAACCGTAATTGACATAGTTATACCAGCAAAAGCCCTAGCATAGACAGAGCTTATCTTATTCAGGAAACTGGGTTTTGCTGGTATAAGATGTGTCTCTTCTAGGAGTGTTTGCCAGCATAGCTACACTGGCAAACCTTTTCTAGCATATTCAAGATCTTAATGGGGCTTTGTTTGCTAGAATCTAGCAACATCTTGAAGGTGGCAGGGCATCCTATGACACAATTCTATATAAAGCTGGCTAATATTTTTCTGTCTTTACATGGTTGAATATACTACATGATTAGTCTTTATGATTTTAGTAAAGGTGAAATTTGCAAACAGGTGATTAATTTATGTTACTACTGTAAGACCACTTGCCTAGAGTTGAAGTGGTTGGAATATAAGTAACTCAATAGAATAAAGATCATAATTAAGTAAAACAAATACTGTCAAGAGTTGATAGCGACAACAGAACAGAATTTATGATCATCTCACCAAAGGCTGAAAAAAACCAATTAATTGAAAATCAAGTCCACAGTTAAACAAAACTTTGTCTGTTGAGATGAAACAACATAACGTGGAGCCTACAAGCAAGACATTTTCATGACACCACTGAAACGTTCAGTAACGCCTGCAGGTTGAGCCATTGAGCTTCATGATTATAATCTTTCATTTTGAAACATCATTCAGATCAGAAGTGGATGGACCATAATACTGAGTTTCTTCTTTCTTTTCTCACATTTAAAATTGAAGATCCAGATTTCTAAAACAAGTCTGTTTGCAAAGGAGGTTGTATCAGTTAGCTGCATGAAAAAGGTTGAAAATGGTGCAAATACAAAAATCACAGAAGCCAAGACAGCTAAATTCAAAATCTCATCAATTTTAAAAGGGACTTGCACTCACTTCCAGTCAGATTAATATCAAGTGTGATCTTAGCATAACCTGATTGGTTTTGAAGAAACTCTATAGAGAATGAAAAGAAAATCATCATTTAAGGGAAAATCCAAAAGACTGGCAGACCTACCTAGTAAGCCAGGGACTCAAGTGTATTCTTTTAGGACAATGTGCACATTTTGTGTTTGAATAATACATATGCTTACAAAGTAAATCATATTTGCAAAAGGTGTAAGGAATAAAGAGATTCTGTAAGTATATCAGCAAGTACATCATAAGCAGGAAGCCTGTGAAAGAACTGGAGGATCTGCTATATTACAGGGGATTAAAGGAAGCAATTAAGGAAGATAAGGTCATTGCTGAGAAGCTAAATGACTGTTTTGCATCAGTCTTCACTTCAAAGGGTGTTGGGGAGATTCCAATCTTGGCCCTGCTCTTCTCTTGAAATAAATGAGGTATTATCAAAGATTAAAAAGAGATGCTAGAAGAAACTGATAATTTAAGAGAGAAATAAGTCACTACACCCAGATGCTATACACATTAAAGTTCTGAAAGAGCTGTGCTAACAAAAGTATGAAATTTAACTATAAACCAGCCCTCTGGAACAAGAGTGATATAAATGCTGTACCTCTATTTTAAAAAAGTCTTAAGGGGTAAACTGGAGAATTACAGACCAGTAAGCCTTACATCTGTACCAGTCAAACTGGTTAAAACTATTATCCAAAATACAACATACCTGGAAGGTGTTATATGAGACAAGACCTAACCAGCATAATTTCTGCAACAGAAAATAGCATCTCACTAGTCAATAAAGTAGAGAGTAAAGGAGAACAGGTTTACAGTTTATTTTAGACTGGTTTCCAAAAGGCCTTTGACAAGGTCCCTAGTCTCACATGAATAAACTAAAAAAAAAGTTAAGCCGTTACAGGGTGAGAGAAGGGGGGGGGGGGAAGGAGGGGACTAGTGAGATAACTGACATCTGCAAATTTTGCTATTTAGATTAGCAAGGATCAGAGAAGACTGAGGGAACTTCAGAGACACCTAAACAAGCCAGGTGAAGCTAGGCAACATGATGGCAAATTAAATTAAATATCTGTAAATTCAAAGTAACGCATGCCGGAGAAAAAAATTTAAACTACTCATACACCTTAGGGGGTTCTAAATTAACAATCTGATCAGGAAAGGGACCTGGGCATTATTGTGACCAGATCAATGAAGACCCCTGCTCAATATGCCACTGCAGTCAAAAAGTTTGAATTCATAAGAATGGAATGGAGAATATAATACCTTTATATGCTGCAATGCTATCGGGAAGGCTGTGTACAGTAATGATCACCCATCTCAAAAAGAATATTGCACAATTAAGTAGAAGGAGTTCAGAGAAGGGCAACAGGAAAAATCAAGGACATGGAAAAACTCTCATAAGAAGAGAGATTGCAAAGATTGGAATGGGTTACTGTACAGAGAAGATAAATAAGAGGGGACACAATGAAAGTCTATAAAAATAATGAATGGCACACAGAAAGTAAATTGGGAATTTCTGTTCTCCCTATCTCATAAAACAAGGAAACACTGAATGAAACTGAAAGGTAGAAAAGTCAAAACTGACAAAGAAAACATTTTTTCTCCCAGTGCATAATTAGATTATGGAATTCCTTGCCACAGAAAGTCATTGGAGGCTGAAAATTTAGCAAGATGCAAAAAAAAAAAAAGTTGGAGAAAAGGCCAGTTTTTCAAAAGCTCCATACTTCACCGATTTAAGAGTTCAGGAATCCAGAGATTAATGTATTAGTAACTCCATATGACAGAAAACTAGGCCCTTAGCCCAACCAAAAAGTAAGTTAAGAGATGAAAAAAACAGGGGATATTAAACACTCTTCTGTAGTTTTCAGTATAATCTAAGGTAAGAGAGTCACAAGCATAGTTTATGAGCTCAGACATATATCTAGAGTTGTGTAAATTCCAAGAAACTGTGCAAACAAAGTTGTGTTTTACTTAGTTTACAACTTCACCTTGTATAAGAGGAATTCAGTCTATTTGTAGGCTTTTCCATGATGCTCATCACCATAATACCAGATCACCTCAAACACCTGAATTTATCCGCAATGTATGTCTGAAGCAGGGAAATATCCTCATTTAACCCATAGGGAACTGAAACACATGGGCTTACATTTTTAGAAGTGACTACTGATATTTTGTGGCCAATTCTAGATGCTTTAAAAGGGCTTGATTTTTAAGTGAGGGGGTGCTCTGTGCTTCCCAAAAGTTACGCCTGTTTCACACGAGTCTAGCTGGGTATACAAAAGTTGCAGCACCTAAGTCACTTCTGAAAATCTTGTTCTTCAATTTAACCTGAGCCTCATATAAAACCTTTTAAATATTTACTGATTAGTGTGCAAAAAGAAGTGTAGTTTCAATACTTACTGTCCAATTTCTGTCCTTCTTTGAAAGACTCTAGAGCAGAAGCATAGTTTTTGCTATGGTATTCACTTATCCTGACATGCACACAGGAAAAACAAGGGCACAGTAGTTATGTTTCCAATCGAATTCACACTTCCTCTAAGCATAGTATATTTTACTTTACACTGTATCTGGATGGAAAAGTAGTACATGACTTATTAAATTCGCTGTTAATAAACAAAAGCTACAAATTTGCCACAACTGTAATTTATAAGTTACAATTAACTGGGATGCTAAGAACAGAATAACATTGTAAAGGTAGAAATGTGGGGGAATTTGGCACATTGTCTAATAATACAAGAGCTCTATTACAGATACTTCACAGTGAATCACCAGAATCTTCGATTAAAACTGTTTAAAATGCCATTGTCCAACAGCCCTCTTATAAAGATCCAAATGATTAAAGCGATGAATGCTCCCCCCACCCACTCCTCGAGACTGACCCTCACCACATTAATTTATTTAGTCTGCCTTCTATAAAAGGGCAATTGAGACCGCAATCTGATGCAAACTGTAGTAGTGCTAGAACGAGTACAATATATTTCAAAAATGGAAAATGGAAACTTTCTGCCTGTGGCTTCTTAAATGGTTACATACCCTTTCCTGAGAAAAGCTGTGGCATTATTGGGATTGAGTTCTAGGGACTTCTTTGCATCTACAACAGCATCTGTAGGAAGTCAATTTTGCATGTTAGTCTCTTAAGAATTGCATTATTCCAGTTACGTATCTTAAACTAAAGATTTAAAAGGCAAAGTGACAATTCAGTCCCAGCTAAACATTCAGCCATAATCTCACACCTTCAAAAGTATGGCAGAGATCCTACAAATAAGCAGTCATGTTTTTTTAATGTAAAGTACATTACTCTATTCTAGAAACACTAAAGGCATTGCCTAAGTGAACAAGTAGCTTGGGCTTAACGCTACAGTTAGATTCCTGAGCTCCGTTTTCACATCTTAAATGAAGAGTGTTTAGTATTAGTTTTCTCAGTTTATGCAGAAAGTCATGCTATTGAAGTACAGAAATTATCTTACAATATTTTCACCACTCAGATCTGCTACAGCTACTCACGGGGGAATTCTGCACTACTGTGCAATGCAAAATTTTGAGAAATTAATGTTGGGCACACAGAATTTCCCTTTTTCCCTAAGTAGTGTTTCCTAAATTTACAGCAGTTGTGTACCCCTTTTGAGACACTTGTCTTACTGGCATACGCCTTCTCCGGTGAAGATAATTGGGGTGAGGGGTTTGGTAGCCACATTTTTATAACACACCCCTAATTCGTTTCATTCTGGATTAAATGAATATTAGAAATAAATACAAAATTATATTACATGCAGTTGAAACAAAAGATTTTAATAGAAATAATAATTACATATAGAAAGTACTATAAATAATTAAAACAATAGAAGCGAATCAACAGTCTGGCAGAACAGCGCGTGTGTGTGTGTGTGTGTGTATATATATATATTTATAAAAAAGTGAATGTGTGTCATTCTGAAATTAAAATAAGTTGGTTTGGTTAGGTTAGTCAAGAAAGCACTAGTTTTAATACTTACTCTTTAAGTAATGAAAAATTTTCAGTACAAACCAAACTAATCAGTGTGAGGGATGGAACTGCTTTTGACCAGACACTATTGCAGCGATATCTGGGTCGATGTTTGTGATCTTAAGACAAAGATGGGGCTCCATGTCAATAAAGACAATTTTGTTTTTTTGTTTTGATGCCCACCAGCGCACAGAATCCAATCTCGCACAAATACGAGGTCGGAAAAGGCAGAAGATACTTGACAGCTTTGTCCGATAGAGCTGGATATTCAGAGCTAACCCCCAACCAAAATGACGTCAGTGTATTTTGCTCAAATTTTGTTTTCAGGAAGCTATCTGAAGCCAGCTCCAAGAGCTGTTCTTCTGAAGCAGAGAGGTTATTTGGCAATGTTTGAACATTGATGATAAAAGGGTTCCTTATCCATTCAAAGATGCCATCCTGTTCAAGGAAATACTTACAAAGATCTGTCTGCAAGCTTTCCAAATGCTGCTTCATGATTTGCAACACATCGTTATCAAGTTCGTTAGTCGAGTTTATTACTAAATCATGAAGAGATAGAAAGGAATCCAGTTCATGACGACTAAGACATTTATGCCACAATTTCAATTTTGTGACCATGGCATTCACTTTGTCTTGAACATGGAATATGGACATGAGTTTCCCTTGCAAAGATAGATTGAGGTTGTTTAAATGAGCAAAGATATCTGCAATATATGCTAGTTTGCATAGCCATTTCCAGTCGGGTATACGGTTTCGCAGGTTAAACGTTTCATCTAAAAAACTTGCAGTTCTTCTCGCAGCTCAAGCAGGCGATTCAGAACTTTTCCACACGAAAGCCAGTGCACTTCAGTGTGAAATAGGAGTTGTGTGTAATCACTGCCCATCTCATCAAAAAGCTGAGAAAACAGCCAGGTGTTCAGAGGGCAGACTTTCACAAAATTGATTATTTTCACAGCTTCATCCAGTACTTGCTTTAGATCTGCCTGCATGTTCTGGGTGGCGAGTGCTTCCCTGTGAATGTAATGAGTCGATTTTGCTTCTGACGCAACACCTCGAACACGTGCAACAGCTCCTTTTTTCGAACCAATCATGGCTCTGGTGCCATCCGTGCTTATTCCAACACAACGACTCCAATTCAAGTCACTGTTTTTGATAAAGTCATCAATAACTTTAAAAATAGCTTCTCCAGTTATATGTGTTGGCATAGGTTGGCAGCACAAAACATCATGGACTTCATTATTCAGTTCGTATCCGACAAACAACAACAAAAGATTAGCTAAATTCACAATATCAGTGGATTCATCCACTTGCAGTGCATAGTAGCGACTCTTTTGTACTTTTGAAAATAATTTATGTTTTCGACCATATCTGTGATTCTAGGATGAACAGGGTTACTTGAGAGGGGGACACAACCTATAGCTTTGCTAGCCTTGTCTCCAATCATCACTTGCACCATTAATTTGGCTGCAGGTTTTACTAATGTCTCGCCAATCACTTCAGCAGCTCCGGACTTTGCAATTAAGTAAGCCACACGATATAAAGCTGCCAAAGCTTTCATATTTTCACCTCCCATCACATTACAAATTGTTTTCTGGGACTTTTGGAGATCTTTGCGCCTATTTTCGAAGAATTCTACAGGTTTTCCCTCGTATTCTTTGTTTGCTATCAAAATGGCGTTTTAAATTGAATGGTTTCATACTTTCATTTGTGAGAGTCTAGTAACAAATCACACATAGTGGAACAGGCTCTACCTCATCACCAGTCCACGAAAATCCCAGTTTAAGATATTCTTCAACATATTTGCAGGCTTTTTTCATTTTATTTACAGCTGATACCTTCAATAAACTTACAGACGGTTCACATGGTTCACTAATTTTGTTGTCACAATTGTCTGATGTAGCATTATCACTGCATTTTCCAGTATAATTATCACTAACATTCATATTTCCTTCATAATTTTCTTTTGTACGCTTCAAACTTCCCATTTTTAGCCAGCTATCCATTGTAAATGGGTTTAACAAAAACAGAAATTTTGTATATTAATACACACCAAGTATGTACTTGCTACGATCTTTAGATTACTACGAGTAGTTATTCACTTTTATCTTTTATCCGTCAGTATGACTTCTGCGCATGCGACAAATTCAAGTGTATTGCCCGAGCCGCGGTAATGCGCACACGTGGTTTGCGTCGGCTCTGCTGTGCTATTAGATGTTACTGAACGTGTTATCATAATAATTACAATGTAAACCGGTGTGCATTTCTACTATACAAATGTATACCATTCTTATATATTAAATTTTAGTGAACTGTTTTCTGCTGCTAAAAAAAACCTATGATAAAGTAAAATAAAAAATTCTGCCGTGTACCCCTTGAAACCCTTTCACGTACCACCAGGGGACGCATACCACACTTTGGGAAACACTGCCCTACAGAAATGGGCTGCAGAGATGTTGGCCGCCATTAGGGGCCACAGGAACCAGCAGATCCCAGTTCACAAATAGAAGATAAGGCCAGGGGGAAGGAAAGGAGGGTTCCTAGCAGCTGCAGTTCCCAGCATGACCTGAAGGAAGGAAGTGGTGGCACTGGCTGTTTCTCCCTCTGGATCCCGAAGATCTGGGGGGCGTAGGGTCTGTGAATGTCCGGACCGGAGGGGTGGGGAGGGGAGGGGGCGCAGCTGGCCTCTTGGGGGGCGGTGAGAGTGTCTGGGTCGGGGAGGGGGCCCATGGCTGGGCTCTGAGGGGCGGGAGGGGAAAGGGGTGTGAGTGTCTGGGCTGGGAGGGGAGAGGGGCAGAGAAGCAGGAACTGGGTTGTCACAAGAATTTCTTTAAACTTTCTACTCCTGGGGGAAATTTTGTGTGTGTCTGTATTGTTACAGACATACTTGCTGACAGGTACCCTGAAATAAATTACCAAAATAATTGAAACTGGTGTGAATATAGAGTGCTATCTTGACAAATAAATTTTGCAGAATTTTAAATGTGTGCAGAATTTTAATTTTTTTGCTCAGAATTTTTAATTTTTTGACGCAGAATTCCGCAGAAGCATACAGCTAGTCTATCCTTCATTCTGCAGCTCTGCCCCCTAAGTGCAATGGACTGTGACCTTCAGTCAGTCAGTCAGTTTGGGCTTAAGCTGTTTGTTCCAAGGCCAATTCTATTCAAAATTTAAGGTTTATTTTTATTTTTTTAAGAACTGGATCAGACACAAGGAACCATTTAGAAAGTGAAACTTTTCTCAAAACAGAACGTATTTGAAGTGTTACGTCACTTTTAATAAAATAAGGAGAGGGTTTAAGGCCTATCTGAAATCTAAATATAGTAACTAAAGTAACTAAACAATAAATTGACAGAATGGGTTATTCTTTCATTAGTGTACTCAACACACTAAATGGAAAGTTAGAACTGGAAAGCTTCCATGAGAGACCAGAAGTAATCAGATACCGGAAGAGCTATATTAGTGTCAAATGTGGGTTGCTTTGCTTAAAAATGACAAATTTCTAAAACTATCATTATCCTTTGCTTGATTTAAGACATCTTTCTGTAAGGAATGTCATAATGTGGTCTTAAAGGGATACACAGTATAGTTTAAGAGATGTTACCCCAGTAGTTCTGTAGAAGAATATGAGCATAAGCTCTTTGACAGTAATACTCTGCATCATCTGGCTTCTGTTCCAAGGCCACTGTCAGCTTCTGCAAATCCAAATACAAAAATTTAACATGACAGTTTCTGTAAATCCCTCTAACAATAGAACCCAGTGAGTAGCCCACAGTGAAATGTGTTGCTGAAAAAAAAAAAAATAAAAAATAAAAAAAAAAAAATAATCAACCAACCACCAATTAGCACAATTTTGCTTTAAGTGAAATTACACCAGAACTAAATATCCTGAGCTCACGGGAATGCCTGGCTATTTTGATCCCCAAAGCCTTTACCTTAGAGCTAACAAAGTCCAAAATATGATTGACTGATCCTTATATGCAAAAAAGAAAAGGAGGACTTGTGGCACCTTAGAGACTAACCAATTTATTTGAGCATAAGCTTTCGTGAGCTACAGCTCACTTCATCGGATGCATTCAGTGGAAAATACAGTGAGGAGATTTATCAAATAAATTGGTGAGTCTCTAAGGTGCCACAAGTACTCCTTTTCTTTTTGCAAATACAGACTAACACAGCTGCTACTCTGAAACCTGACCCTTATATGTTTATTCAAATGACTTGTGAAAAAGAAAGCAAACATGTTTTAAATAAGTTATAGTACACCCATTTCCACGATGTGTGCTCAGCACAGACCAATTTATAAATCCCCAAAATGAGCAGCAATAATTGCTCCCCATGCTAGATATGCACTTCGAAATAGGTGCCTCTGGTTTACACCTTACCAGGTAGACATTTGGCTAAAGAAGGTAAGTCTTGTACTGCTTTCTGAAACTATTAAAATAAGGGATAGTTATTCTCAGTAATTCTACTTCCTGAGTTACCTCAGTGGATTCCTACTCTCACATCTCAGCTACTTAGCACATTAATACGCAGAAGCTTTCAAAGCCCTCAAAGTTCTTCAGTCTTGAGGAACAGAAAGACCAGTATCCATGCACACTAAACACTCTTTGAAGAGTAGGAATCCTGTCAATATGGTATCTTTAGTAGCATTTACACTGGTACGAGTATTTCCTTCCTACTGGTGCAAAACATGAACTAGCAAACAGGAGCAGGGAGATAGCAAACAGGAGTAGTAAACGGGAGTTTTGCAAGGGAATTCTCCAGGTGAAGGAGAGATAATGAGATCCTTGGGGTGAGTTAGTTTGTGTGCTTGCTTGCTTGAAAGTTAAAGTGTGGTCTGTTTTGGGTAGGCTGAGATCTTACTAACGAGGTTTTAGCCTGCTTTCCTTTGATTCCTAACCCTTTTGAGATCTCTTGACAATAGGGCAGGGCTAACCCAGGGACAAGAAGGGTTTAAAAAGCCAGCTCTTAAATGACCAGAGGCACTATCGAACATTAACAGGCAGCAGGTTTAAACCAAACATAAGGAAATACTTCTTCATGCAGCACACAGACAACCTGTGGAACTTGTTGCCAGGAGATGTTGTGAAAGCCAAAACTATACCTGGGTTCAAAAAGCATTGGATAAGTAGATGGAAGACAGGTCCATCAATGGCTATTACCCAAGGTGGTCAGGGACACAACCCCATGATCCGAGTGTCCCTAAACCTCTGATTGCTAGAAGTGGACAACAGGGAATGGATCACTCAGAAATAGCCCTGTTCTGTTCATTCCCTCTGAAGCATCTGACACTTGCCACTGTCAGAAGACAGGACACTGGGCTAAATGGACCATTGGTGTGACCCAGCATGGCCATTGTTATGTTATTACGTGATGCCATATTAAAACCTGTATTTAAGAACTGTTCAGTCAGTGGTCTATAGAGATTGTACCAAGATCAGATGCAGTAGGAGTCCCCAGCTAAAATGCGTCCTGGCTAACAAGAATTCTTCCTGGGCTTCCAAGGAATACAGCAGCTCTGCCAACCTGGGAAAGATTGAGGTATGCACTACCCTCCAGAACCAAGCTAACTCTTCTGGCCAGTGCACTTTGATGTAGGGGAACAGCCCCACCGTAATGCCACCTCTCTGTCCTTTGAGGACAGAGCCACTACTGCACTAGAAATGCACAGTGCTTGCACTCCTCAGCCACTCTGTGCCTGACACCTCTGCACTGCATCTCACTGTCTCACCTTGCCCACCTGCTCAGGGTCAGCCACCATCCATCCCTTCAATTTCTTTCTTTTTTTTTTTCTCCCCTCCAGAGACCCACTTGAAGTGCAACTACAGAGAGATCACAATTTGAGGCAGACAACTGTTTTCAGCTAATGCATAGAGATGGAGATTTAAGTCTTGAACAGTTGCTGCTCAGGTGAGTACAGTTATAAACTTCCATTTTTAAACTGATTACCCAGATTTCTCCTATGTGAAAATTAAGAAGATGGCAGAATAGTACAACATATGCTATACACGCCAACAGAAACGACGTTTTTTCTGTATTTGTGTTGTTGCAGTGCTCAAAGAACACAATTAGGATCAGGGCCTCATCATGCTAGGTGCTGACAAACACAGAGGAAGATGTAGCCCTTGTGCAAAAGAGCTTACAATTTAAGGTTTAGACAAGCCATATAACTGAAGAAACAAGAGGGTGAAAGAGAACTACAAATTAAGTATTAGAAGTTTCAGCCAGAGAGGGCCCAATTGCTCACGTTTCTCTTGTAATAAAAAACAGAAAACTGATAAACAAAAGGTGGATCAAGGCTCCTTTCGCAGGCTTAAAACAGCCAGTAGCCCAACCATGGATCTGAGGATGGAATCCAGTACCATGCATAGAATAGACTAGCTCTTTACTGATTATGTTGTGCGTTCTGCTATGGACTACCTGCATTTAAATGAACAAATGAATTCTAAAGAACTATCTACAGTGCCTCAGGAGGGAATAGTGTCCAGAGGACATGCACACCTGGCAGCACAGGTGGCAGTGAACTCTGGTGTACCTCAACAAAGAGAGCTAGGAGAAAGAAGGACAGACCAAGCATGTTACACAAAAAAAAGCAGAATTTGATCTGCTTACATGAATGCCCTTCTAAGAATTCAGTAGATTCAAAAGTAGCAGTCATGAAAGCATTTATAACGATAAGAGGCATCCTCCTGCCCTTCCGGGATAGGATAGAATGAAGGCATACATGGAAAAAACTCCAGCTAGTACAAAATGCAACAGCCAGATTGGTTAGCTACATGATTCTGAACAGAACACCCTGGTGCTTCGTTCCCTGTACTCAGTGGAGAGCCAACAGAAATTACAATTCAGTGTGTGTGTCCTGACTGTCAAAGCCCTCCATGGGACTGGCTCTGGTCTCTTGAGAAACTGCCTCTCCCTCCACCTACATGGACTTCCCATAGCTGCTACATTCCACCATAATACTGAAAGTATAGATCAGAAGTTGGAGGCTTGCAAGCACTGCAAGTCTTTCACAGAAAGAAAAAAAAAAAGACGTGCACTACAGAGCTCAAACCCAGAAGAGCGACCACAAGATTTTCAAAAACTAAATGCAAAATCTATTTAATTGACATGGCTCTCTCTTCAGTATGTTCCTCACAAATGACAAACCATCACATACAAACCATCTGCATAAATATAAAGAAATTAACTAATTAAGCCTTTTCTCCAGGAGGCTCGTAAGAAAGATAGCTATTTGTTTTCAAATGCTTTAGAGGCAGGTATTCAGATAATATGGCCCCCTTTGCTATACAAGTACTTAGCTTTAAAAAGGCAGCCATGTGACAACGAAGGAAATACATGATTAGCTGCCAGAGTTAAAATGAAGAACACTTGCATATTGTTTTACTAACCGTTATAATTTTAGCTCAAACAGATTTGGTGCTGTATCAAATCTTCACAACTTACATTTGCAAAGCATTTGGTAAATTTTAAGGAAAAAAATATAGGCTGTGCACCACAAGAATTCTCATCTAATTCCACAATTTAGGAACACACAGATAGGAGATAACTATTTAAAAACTTCAAAATAAAGGAATGATCTCTTCATATAACTTTAGGCCAAGGTTTTAAGAACCAAGTTCCTAAAGTTAGGTTCCTGAGTCTATATTTACATGTGATCCTTCAAATATATTGGACCCAAGCTGAAGTGTCTAAAAATGAACATAGTAGCTGTTTTTTTTAAAATCTTGGCATTGAAGTATGCTCTTACTTTAATTTAAGTAGTCCACTGCAGACTATTTAAGAGCACCACTTCAAATATGCAGTCTTGATACAACAGTGTACCTTGAAAAAAAATGCAGTGGCTTTTAACAAAGACTTGCTTAGGTAAGATAGCCTCTTCTAGTCCTACATTAATGAAACCTGACCTAAGGCATTTGTATAATATCAGATCAGATTCTACTGACAATTTCTTTGAAACAAAATGATACTTAATAATTGCACTCACCTGTAACAAACACTTAGAACTTGGGCTCACACACAGAAAAGGCTGCAGATATGTGTGTGGCTATTTTGTGATATTTCCATAGATCATCTTTAGTTTAAAAGTGGAAATCATCTCCACAATTCATCTTTTCCACTCCATTCTTACTATTAAGATCTTTGCATGGGCCCCAAATCTCTAAACTTATTCCTTTCAATGAAATGATTGCCAGAGCATCATTTATCTTGGCCCACAATTCCAGTTACATCTAGCCCCTCTCCAAATCCTTCAGTCGTTCTTCCTTACCTCGACACCCACTTGAAAACCTTCGTCTTTGCCCTCAAATTATTGTACAATTTCATATCAGTATCCTAAGTACTTGTTTTTCATCTTCTCTTTTGCTCCCTATACTACTCCTGAGGGAATTCTGGGCCAAAAAACTAAAAATTCTGCACACAATATTTTAAAATTCTGCAAATTTTGTTTGTCAAAATAAACTACATAATCACACCAGTTTCAACTAGTTTGGCACTTGTGTGGAGTTTCCTGTGCGCCAAACCTCTCCTTCCTGATGGTGTGCTGGGAACTGCAGCTGCCAGGAACTTTCTAGCTCTTCCCCGCCTCCCCCAGGACAGTGTCTTCTATCACAAACTAGGCTCTGCCGGGTCCAGTGGCTCCTAGTAGCGGCAAGAAGCACTGCAGCCCATTTCTGTGGGGGAAAGGAAATTCTGTGCAAAAAACATTAATTTCTGCAAAATTCTGCATTGCGCAGTGGCGCAGAATTCCCCCAGGAGTACTATACCTGAAATCTATTCCTTTGCTGCCTGATATGGTTCTACCCTCTCTTCAAAAATAATTTATTCCTAACCCAAGTATCTCCTTTGAAAGAAACAGTTATGGTGTAGACTAAGAGAAAACAAAAACGATTAAAGTCATGCATAAAACTTTTCTGCTCAGTCAATCTGCATCTTTCCTTGCAAAACATGCTTCATCTGTATGTTATTTAAACTGTAATCTACTCAGAGCTGGGATCCTGTTTTTATTGTTGCCCATAATGCTCTTAGCACACTTAGTTAGCACATTACAAAAATGCTAGTGCTGAAACTAGCTACTTGAGGCAGCCTCCATAATAACAAACAGTCCCATGGAGAGATATTATGGTCTAGTATTAGAGAGAAAATGAGGTCAAGAAATCTGGATTCTTATTCCAGCCCTAACACCAACTCAGCCAGGCTGCTGGAAAATCACTTCAGGACTGTGTCTCCATTTTCACAGCTCTATGACACTTTTCTACCTTGTGTAACCCACACACCTTCTGAGTGTGGTGTTGTGTCCCATCTAGTGGCCACGAGACTAGTGAGAGAGAGAAATAAAATGAGTCTGCTCTACAGCCTTAGCTCACAGCCAGTTGACTTTTAGCTCATGCACTAAGCTCCAGAAGTCCCACATTCAATCCCACCCACTGACGACCAGGGTCTGTGGGCGTTATACTTACAGAGACTTTGAGGCTCAGTTTGTTAGCTCCTAAAGGGCTCAGAGGTGCTCTCACAGGAGCCACAACAAAAACGCTAACCATACGCTAATGTTAACGTGTTTTAAGTAGAGAAATTGGACATAGCCTTAACTACTGAGGCCTTGTCTACACTACCCACCGGATCGGCGGGCAGCAATCGATCCAGCGGGGGGTCGATTTGTCGCTGAACGCTCGCCCATCGACTCCGGTACTCCACCCGAACGAGAAGCGCCAGCAGAGTCACCAGGAGAGCGCCAGCTGTCGACTGACCGCAGTAAGTAGACCTAAGCGCATCGACTTCAGCTGCGCTATTCAGGTAGCTGCGTCTCCTAGAGCGACCCCGCCACGGTAGTGTAGACAAGCCCTGAGCTGCATCAGGCGCCCCCCGAGCTAGGGCCTCGGCTGGTGGCTCGGCCACGTGTGTCTGCAGGTGTGACACACGTGGCCGAGCGACCAGCCGAGGCCCTAGCTCGGGACAAGCCAACACGCGGGTCCAACTCCCGCTGAGGACAGGGGTGGTCCCTACTAGGGCAGCGCGGGCGAGGCTCAGGGCACAGGAGATGCCCAGGCCGCTGCCCCGCCCCGCGGGCCCCTGTCAGTCGCCCTCCCGCCCATCGCCGCGCCCGGCCTCTCACCTGCGCCGCCGCCCCGGGGTCCTGCTCGACGTCACCGTCCGGGAACCTGGCGAGAGAACAACACAGCGGCGCGCGGTTAGAGGGGGGCCGCGGCGGCGGCGGCTCCGGCCGGGGCCGCGAGGCGGGGGAAAGGGGAGACTCACCGCGGACGGGCCGGGTCCAGGGCCGCCGCCATGATGCTGGCCGCTGTGAGAGCGGAGCCACGAACCCGCCCGCAGTCCCGCGGCGCACGCGCGCGCGCACAGCGACTGAGGGGACCGAAGGGGGTGGAGTGACGTCACTCTCCTGCGTCCAGTAACCGCCGCGGGCCAGCCCCACGTGACGAAGGGAGGCCGAGGCGGTCGGCGCCCCCCCCCGTCGCTGCCGCTCGTTGGTTGCTAGCGAGCGAGGCGAACGCCCCTGCGGGCAGGATCCTCCCTCGTGCCCCCTAGCGCGGGAGGACTGGGAGCGTGGCGCGCGCAGCCGGCTCCTGCCCCGCCCCGCCCCGTTGGGGCTGGCATGGCAACGCTCACCGAGCCTCCGCGGGGCTGGGGGCAGACGTCCCGCCCGCCCCGCTCCCGGGCCCTGCTGGCTCCCGGCTCGGCAGCGGGACCGCAGCCCCTGGCCAGCCAGGCCTCCGGCTGCTGCAACCTGTCCGTCCGCTGCAGCGTGGGAGGCGGGCGGGAGCGGGCCTGGCACGGGAAGGCCGCAGATTTAACCCTGGGGAAAGAGGCGCTTGTGTGCAGGGGCTCCCCGCCCCTCAGCTCCCGCCCAGGGCTGTCGTCGCTGCTAGCACCTCCGCACCCCCAAACTCTGCCCCCCCCTTCTCTTCTTCCTGCGGCCTAGGCCGGGTTCCCGCCGGCAAAGGGGCGCTGCCTGGGGTCTGCTGCTCCAGACTCGGTCCGGGCTGGAGAGGCTGCCCCCCCGGGCGGGGTTCCTCCCCGGGAGCGGAGCCAGCTGCTCTTTCTCCTGCTGGGCGGAAGGGTGCGCTCCTGTGAATTTAGCCAGGAGCAGCTGCGGTTGTGAAATAACCAGCCCCTCTTCTTCAGCAGCAGCAGGCGGGCCCGCCCGCGGGGTGGGTGGCTGCTGCTGTTCATACTGCTCCTTCCCCCCACCCCCACCTGTCAGAGCCGCGGTAATTCAGACCATCCCCATTCCTCCCCAGCGCTTTGGGTCTTCCCCAGGCAGCAACAGCAGAGAGGCCCAGACCGCCACTGCGGGGGGGGGGGGGGGGAGGCCTCCTTTCCTGGCTGTTCCCCTGGCATGTGGGGAACACAGGGTTGGCACCCAGCTGGTTTTTGAGTAACAGCCGTGTTAGTCTGTATTTGCAAAAAGAAAAGGAGGACTTGTGGCACCTTGGTCCTGGTGCCATTTAGGGTTGCCAGGTGCTCGGTTTTCAACTGGAAAATCTGCTCAAAAAGGGGAGCTGGGAACCCTAAATGGCAGCGGAACCGAAAGTCCAGTTACCAGGGGGAGGCATGGTGTCATTAACCCATGCCAGCCTCTACTCAGCTGAGACTGCCTCCTACCTGCAGGCAGGCAGGCGCCTTGAGACAATCCAGTGAGGGGGGAAGGAAGGAGCAACAGGGTAGGGCCTTTGTGGGTAAGACACAGGGCCTAAAGGGTGCAGTTACCAGCAATTACAAAGGTGTTAACCCTCTTGGAAGAATAATGCTGCCGCATCAGTGGTTGCTTGGTTTTATCACCTGATTACAGCTTGAAGTTGGCATCATTCATTCTGATTGCCAGTGCCATGGACGCAACTAAGGAAGGCTGCAGCAAGATGGTAGTGGGCGGGGGGAAAAGAGAGAGTTCAACATCTGGCCCTAGTCAGTCACAATTCAAGGCCTGCTGTGTGATTTTCCTGTCTATCACTGCAGGGGCAAGAAGAGTTCAGTGTACTGAAGCAAAAGAGTGAGCAGAATAGGGGAACAAGCAGATTGGGGCACTAGGATATATATGGGAAGTGGGAGGGTGTGACACAAAGGCCCGTGGGTATCCGCTTGGAAAAGGTTCATTGTTCTGTGTAACAGCACCTGACATTATAGATAAATACTATGAAAACCGTATGCTATGTGAGATCTTAAATGAAAGGCAGCATCACACTGATCCTCAATCGTTGTGTGATGTATATACAGATGATATTTAAGGAGTTGTGTGTATGTACTGAAAATATATTTTAGAATCTGCGTCCGAGGCAGGGTTGACAAACAAGTTTTGCCAAAGGTATGTACCTGTCTGCATAGGTTCATGTGTCAATCATTGTAAGCAGACACAGTGGGAGCTCATTTTGCATATGGAGTCAGTGCAAGTATGTGAAGACAACTTAGAGCAAGAACACTAGGGCAGGAACCATGGGGGTCATCCTGACTCTAGGGACAAAACCATGAGTTTTGGGAAATACAAGAAGCAGCAAAATGATATTTTCTTATCCATCACTGAGAGAGCAAAAAGGACAAAACTTTTTGCATTCATGAAAAGTGGATCCCAAGCATCTTGGTTAGTGAAGCTTGGAGATTGCCTTACATGAGAAACTACTTTAGACAAGGATTTTAGCCTGTTAAAGTTTGCACTCTAAGAAGTGTGTTATACTCTGTTTTATATGTAACCGTTTGTTTCCATCATTTTGCTTAACTCAGTATCTCTTAAATCTTTGATAATAAATTTGTTCTATAAATATATATCAGTGCTAAGATGTTATAAAGGACCTCATCCTGAGTTGTACGAGTCAAGGTGTGTGTAATTTCTGAGAACGTCCAGTGACTGGTGCTAGATACTACAGGGGGATGCTTTCAGAGGAGCTTGGGGGCTGTGGTATACCTACTGTTAACCTGCAAGGCGAAGGCAAAACAAAAATATCACAGATAAAGTTTGCAGATGACACAAAAATTGGGGAAAGAGAAATAATGAAGAGGACAGGTCTCTGATTCAGAGCAATCTGGCTCCATTGGTAAACTGGGTGGAAGTAAACAATATGCATTTTAATATGGTTAAATGTATACATCTAGAAACAAAGAAAGTAGGTCATACTTACAGAATGGGGGACTCTCTCCTGGGAAGCTGAAAAAGATTTGGGAGTTGTGGTAAATAATCAGCTGAATATGAGCTTCCAATATCACACTGTGGCCAAAAGAGCTAATGCAATCCTGGAAGCATAAAAAGGTGAATCTCTAATAGGAATTAGGTTATTTTACCTCTGTATTTAGCACTGATATGATCACCACTGGAATATTGTGTCCAGTTCTGGTGCCCTCAATTCAAAAAGGATATCGATAAATTGGAGAGGGTTCAGAGAAGAGTCACAGAATGATTAAAGGATTAGAAAACATTCCTTACAGTGAAGCAGCTCAGTCTATGTATCTTAACAAAGCGAAGGTTAAGGGGTGATTTGATTAGAAGTATCTACATGGAGAACAAATATTTAATAATCAGCGCTTCAATCTAGGAGATAAAGGTATAACAATGCAGTGGCTGAAAGTTGTAGCTAGATTAATTTCAACTGGAAATAAACTAAATTTTTGACATGTTAATTCACCATTAGAACAATTTATCCAGGATTTTGGTGGATTTTCAATCATTAACCTTTTTATAATCAAGATTGGATGCATTTCTAAAAGATCTGCTCTGGGAATTATTTTGGGGAAGTTCTGTGGCCTGTGTTATACAAGAGATCAGGTAGATGAGCACAATAGTCCCTTCTGGCCTTGGAATCCATGAAAGTTTGGACTGGCAGGCCCTGAGGAGATCGTTTGGGTAGCTAACAGACTGGGAGTACTGTATCAGGAAGCCGACATCCAGTCAAGCACAAACAAACCTTCCTCTTGCTGGAGGCAGGAGATAACAAGGTGACTGAGTCACAGAAGGGAATGTTTTTTAAATATCACCTCAGTTTTTCTTGTATTACTAAATATTTATATGGTGGCATACAGGCCCAATCAGCAATCAAAGCCCCATTTTCAGTAAGGTGCCTAGTCCACCTTCACTGTAAGGATTTCAGGATGGGGACTATTGTGTGTGCGGTTACAGTGCCTACCACATTTCTGCTGCTACTTCGTTATAAAAAAAAATGAAATTTATGCTAATACTATAATTCATAGAGGTTTCAGTTATAATAGCAATGTTTTCCTAAGATTTATTTTATGTACAAGTGCTTTTTAACCACATAGATTGATGGGAGCAGTTAAGTATTAGAATTATTCTATCGAGTACTAAATCCAATGAGAGGATGGATTTTAATTTTTTGAACCAAACCATTAACAATCCTGAATATTCAGTTCTGAATCCATGAGCTTTTTACCTGGTTTTCACATTATGCATAATATAATTAGTAGAATTTTATTAATTTTAAGTATTTCCCTCCCTGAAAGAACTTGCAATACTCCATGTTATGAACTTTTTTGCAAAAATACACAAAACTTCTCAAAATACTTCGGATTTGTTTAACACAAGATAATTAAAATTCAAATAGTATACAAATTCTGTCAAACTTTCACTCTGATGTAAATTAAAATGGCCAAGAGCTATACCTCCTTGGTAAAGGGGTTTGCTATGGAAACCAATTGAATTTTAAAGAACTGCGAACTAAAATTAAAACTGAATTAAGCCTAGAAAATGTTTCTTTGAAGTTCCCAAGAAGAGATATTAGGATAATGTGTTTTTAAGCACCCTTTCTCCTCCCCATATACTTTGCGAAATCATCCAGTACTTCTGTGTTCTATTAAGACAATCCAGAATGAAACATGTTGTGGTATCACTGATCCCAGAAGTCCTATGCAATCTGTAGTATCAGTGATGTCCCAGAATTATGCATTTGTGGATTGACAGAGGCTTTCACAGGTGAGTGTAAGGGGACAAAGTTTAAACCATCTGTGCCCAATGCCACATCAATGGACCTGTTTAGCACATATTTCTGAACTTAGCTCATTCTTCACCTTAACTGCTGAAGTTCACCTTTTCCTACAGCAGTACTGCATAGTGCTGTCACATCCTCAGACAAACAGCTTGAGAATCAGTTTCTCATCCTGAGTTCTCCTGAACTGTTTCGTAAACTGCTCATCTGCTAATGTGTTCCAAATCACAGACCATCACTAATTAATCATATTGCTCTATTTCTCAATACAGTTCAGATTGCCAGAAACACTATATTCATGTATTGGTAAGAAAACTCTAAAGTAAATACAGAAAAAAATTTCCACTTGATTTATTTTCATAATAAACCAATTAAAAATACAAAAGACAAAGAACCCAGGTTCAGCAGGGTTCCGTCATTTAAAAATTTGTCTTTAAATACAAATTCACTCTGTAATATGAATACATATAACATTAGATCTCTAAACATAGTGATCTTATTTGTATCTATCAAAAATTGCTCTATGGAAACAAATTAGCTGAAAAACTTTTTTGTGAAATTAAATGTACATTATTTACAATTGAAAAAGAGTCTCAAAAGTATTTATCTCACCACACTTGCATAAATTGTATACATTTCACTTTTCCCCCATACAAAATAATCTGAAATAGAAAGCAAGATTGTTTAACTTCATAGCCACAAAATAGTATGAAATAATTGCACCCGTAGCAATGCCACTAGTTTCTGTAATTAAGTATATTTGATGTGTGTATATAAAAACATATAGATCTGGCATTGTCCATTATTGGTATATGTAAATGCTTTATGTATTCTCTTAATGGGAGTGTATTTTTATTTTGCGCACCCAAACGACTGTGCTGCAAAAATGCAACAAGAGGAAGCTTGGTTGCCACTATCCATTATTCAAAGTAAAATCTGACATAGTTCATTGGTATGCAATAAGTATTTGGTAAACTTGGTAAGATTCACACACATGGAATGAAAATGCTGTTCTGTAGAAAGTAACGGTTGTTTTAAAAGTTAAATGACAAATTTACAGATTAAATAGAAAATGTTATAATATGGTATTGCAATGTAAATTAGCAAAACTGAAAATGCATAATATGTAAGAAATTTGGAACTTTTGACAAAAAATCAGCAAAGTCTTCATAGTATAAAATGCATGTTCCTTCATGCTTGTGTTTTGAAAAATGAGCACTACATAATTTTATATTTTTATAACATTTAGCAATTAACAGAAAATCAAAACTCATTCTAATGCATGACTTCTAACAATTAACTGTAGAAATTAAGTAGCTTTGTAACATCTGCTTCAGAATCAAATCATATATATACACACAACTGTAAAGGTCCCATCACATTTATGAAAACAATCATCCACAGGGATTTTTTTGTTTATTAATATAAATTGGATTCCAACTGTTCACTTTCCTGTTTCACTTGCATGTTAGATGGAAATCCATTTGAATTGGATACCACCATCACAAAAGGCTGCTGCTGGAACCTCTGCTCTGACTGCTCAGTATCATCTGTTGTGTCCTCTTCTACCTCCTCTTTCATCATTTCTTGTATAACAGTCTGTTTGGTTTCTGGTGCTTTGATAACTGAAGTGATCACTGTGCCAGATGGATGAGCAACCATCTGTGAACTGCTCGGTGAAAAAGTTACCACAGGAGTAGTAGCACTGAAGGATGAAGATGAAGCCATGTTGACTGTTCCATTACAAATGGTCTGCACATTGCTGGTGAGAACCTGTTGAACTTGGGCTGGGCTAAAGACAATAGATGAAGAAGAGGAGACTGGCTTCTGAGACTGCAGCATGACATTTTCTTTAAGTACTGTCATTGGCTGCGAAGTAGGAATGGCTTGGAGAATAAATTTTTGGGATGTTGTTGCTGATGCTGGATCTGTGCTGGCTATCACTGTTGTAAGAGGCACTGTCTGGAGTGTTACAGTATGCAACTGCTGGTTTCCAGGTGAAACAACCACTGGAACTTGGGCTGGGGTCTGTAAAGTCCTATTAAAATTAGAAAACAGGAAAATGTTAGAATGTTCCCAGATCTATTACTGAATGAGTGTTTTGCAACACAGGGTACTTAAATTATTAATTTGGAGGGGAAAGGCAAGGAGGACTACTGTCCTTCCAGCACAGAAAACTGGACTTGACTCCAGTTGAAACCCATCAGCACCTACCTTCTCTCCTCATACATACATAGTAAGTAAAATAAATTTAAATCCATCCAAAATGTGAACTTAATTTAACTGACACTGCAGCTGTTGGGCCAGCACTGTGGGAGCAGCTACTGCTACTGCATTCTTTGCCAGTAGACAGAGTTCTACTCACTTTTTCTCCATTCAGAAACAAAGCAAGTGAGCAAGCATCTACAACGGCCCTTGTTGAACCCTCTCAACTCAATCACTCTGTGTCAGGCTTAGGTGGCTGAGCCCAGAAGATTCTCTGGGCAAGCCCTGCCTCAGGCCATTGCAGCCAGTCTCCACTCAAGCAGTTCCACCCCTCGACATAGCCTTCTCTCCTTTGAGGGAGGGAAGCAGTGCCAGTGGCTCCTTCCCTATGGACTTGCCTACACACTTTTTTGTAAACCTTTACCATTTGTACAGAAAACCACAAAGTGATGTGTCTTGGAAGGAACATTTGGGGATGCACCCTCACTATCTTTCACGAAGTGAAAATGCTACAGTTCATGCCAGCTAACTCAAGGTAAACTCTAGTGACCACATTTCAAGAGCCCCCAGCAAGCACCTCCATGGAGATGAGGGATGTGGCACTGCAAATGGAACAGCTCAGAGGAAAGGTGCTGGCACATGCCATCAGGAAAAGACTTAAAATCTGACAGAGGGTAAGGCACTGAGGCAGCTGCTACCACCCTGAGGAGACTACTCCTGGGGGAATTCTGCACATCTGCGAACATGCAGAATTCCTCTGTCTTGCATAATTTTGTATTTTCCTGCACAAAAAATATTTTGCCTAAGGAATGCTGCAGTTTTTGCTTTTGCCTCTGTATTTTATGTGAGAAAATACAAAATTCTTTGCCCAGTGCTGCAGAATTTCCCAAGGAATAGAAGTTCATCACAGAACCCTACCTGCGGATCCAGGTTAGGACAGAGTGGGACGTACAGGGCTGCTGTGGGGGTCACAGACTGGGGTTCAGAATGGCTAGTGGGGGGAACAGACGGCATGGACTCAGGAGCTAGTGGGGTGAGAGCGTTGAGCCTGGGGAGGGGGTTTGCAGAGATCCACAGGGATGGGGAGTGCAGGGACAGGGCAGACGTGCCTGACTGAATGGGAGAGGCTTGGGGTCAGACAGGGTCCGCATGAGGGAGGCTTCCCAACTCTCTAACAATTCCTGCCCTGCAAAAAACCTTCTCACACCCAACACCCTCCAGGTTCACTTCTAGGCTCCTTCCCTCTCCTGCAGCTCCTCCGTTACCCCTAACTTCCCCTAACTTTGCACTGCTTCTGACATATGCAGGAAATACAATTCTGTACTGTAATTAAAATGAATTACACAAAGTTCTGTATTAATATGCCTACTAAGGAATCTATTTGTCAAAAAAAAAATTTACCAGAATCTTTTTTTCTTTTTGGGGCTGTATTGTTACAGATGATGTACTTGCTGACAGATATTTTGAAATAAATTAGCAAAATAATTGAAACCAGCATCATTATATTGTGTTATTTTGACAACAAAATGCAGAATTTTCAAATACTGTGTGCAGAATTATTATTTTTTGGCACAGAATTCCCTCAGGGGTAGGAGACCCCACTGGGATGGAAGGGTTACGGCAGTCACTGCAGCTTTGAAAGCTGTTGAAGTTAACATCTGGGCTCCAAAACATCCAATCTGTGGCCATAAATGCAAAGTAATGCACATTGAAAAACATAATCCCAATAATACGTATAAAATAATGGGGTCTAAATTAGCTGTTCCTACTTAGGAAAGAGATCTTGGAGTCGTGGATAATTCTCTGAAAAACATCCACTCAATGGGCAGCAGTAGTCAAAAAAGCAAACAGAATGTTGGGAATCATTAAGAAAGGGATAGATAACACAGAAAATATCATATTGCCTCTATATAAATCTGTGGTATGCTCACATCTTGAATACTGTGTGCAGATGTGGTCACCCCATCTCAAAAAAAGATATACTGGAATTGCAAAAGGTTCAGAAAAGGGCAACAAAAATTATTACGGGTGTGGAACGGCTTCCATATGAGAAGAGATTAATAAGATTGGGATTTTTCAACTTGGAAAAGAGATGACTAAGGAGAGATATGATAGACGTCTATAAAATCATGACTGATGTGGAGAAAGTAAATAAGGAAGTGTTATTTACTCCTTATCATAACACAAGAATTAGGAGCCACCAAATGAAATTAATAGGCAGCAGATTTAAAACAAACAGAACTATTTTTTTTTCCCCACAAAGGCACAGTCAACCTGTGGAACTCCTTGTCAGAGGATGTTGTGAAGGCCTAGACTATAACAGGGTTCAAATAAGAACTAGATAAGTTCATGGAGGATAGGTCCATCAATGGCTATTAGCCAGGATGGGCAGGGATGGTGTCCCTAGCCTCTATTTGCCAGGAGGTGGGAATGTGTGACAGGGGATGGATCACTTGATGGTCACCTTTTAGGTTCATTCCCTTTGGGGCACCTGGCATTGGCCACTGATGGAAGAAAGAATACTGGGCTTGATGGATCTTTGGTCTGACTCAATATGGCTGCTCTTATGTTCTTATACATCATACTAGCTCTTCTCTGAAGCTACTACTTTATTCTCCAGAATTTCAGCTTCCGTTTAAAATAAAATAATAAATCTCCTAGTTGTTATGCTTGCAAAGAAAAACTCAGCTGAGTGTTACCCATACAAAGATAAGACCACAGAGAGCCTGGAACAATATCTTTGAAGAACGAACTATTCTGTTCATTTCAGTGAGATGTTAACCATAACACGCAGCAATGATAATTTAAAACGCTAATGTTGTTAAATTACATTCCTCAAGAAACAAGGAGGGTACATATGTGCACTGTAACAGCTCATTTTGATACTAAAAGTGGGTAGCCCTTGGGAGACACCATGACTTATATTCTTCCCCAATCAAGAGGCTCTAAGTGCCACATGATTACATTTTGCATATCTACACAATCTACTGTGAGCAGCATCCATTTTAGTGACATACATAGGCAGAGCATATTTTATGGGCAGAACTTGAAAGAATTCCATCATCTTTTTTCCCCAAACTGACCCTTGGTTAATAGATTTGTTGAGGCAGAAAATAATCCATGAATGGAAGAAAGAAGGGAAGTTTAAAGGATGGAGATGACCAATTATGAGTTAATGGAGCGGTGATCAAGTCAGGATGATGAGCAGTAACAGAGTGGGGAGAGGAATGAATGACAGTGAATTGGGGTGTATTTGACTAAGTCACAAAAGGGAGAAAGAACCACACTGCAAAAGCCTCATTGCTTAATGCCCTTCTGGAGTGCTGAGATATTACACTGGGCACTGTGAGAACCTGAAGAGAAAGATGGAATGTGGGATGCTGGGAGGGAGGGAGCCAACCAAGTAGTGAGTGAGGTAGGTGTGCATGTTCATGCAGTGTGTTTTGTATGGAATTGCATGTGTTGATGTTTACAGTAAAGATGGGCAAGTAGATTTTGTTCCTGGCCAGGGAACCAGCCAATTTAACAAGGCTGATTTAGACACAGAAGTCTACCAGCCCTGACTAAAAATTTATTTGACCACCTTTACTGCAAATAGTACTGAAAAGATAATGACATTTTACTCATTCAACAAACCCCACCTCCCAAACTACTCAGCCAAAACCCAGGCAGCTAGAATTTTTCTAGACTGCTCTGTTTTCTGTTATGTTTTGCTCTATTAATAATTTTGCCATTTCTACTATACTTCTTGTGCTACTGCACAAGTCTGTGAGTGGTGCCCTATCAAGAGTCTTTCTGAAGCTACTACTTTTAAAAAACAAGACTATTGAGCAATATTGGCTAAGAGGAAATACTGCTGAAAAAATACAGGTTCTGATTACTACTGAGGAAAAGATGAGACATGTTCCCCACTAATTTCAGCCTGCTGGCAGGGAAATGATAAAAATCTATTTACTGGTTCATTGGGTGTGGTTATAATCTAGTGTTGTGCAACATCACAGTCACTGATCTGGAGATGAATAGTGATGTTGCAAACACTAGCTGACAGGTGACAGAAACAAGTTTATTCATAGCGATTTACTTCTGAAACTTCGAAAACGCAAAAAGGGGAGAAAAATCCTACAAAGGTCTTGAAGCTACAAACCAAGTTAAGCAGTGTTTAACAATATACTAAACAAATTAAATAATGCAAGATAAAGAAAAACAGAGAGAGAGAGAGAGAGAGAGAGAGAGAGAGACGAACTGAGGAGAATTCATTCCCTAGCATAAAAGTTACTCAACATACAGATGTAAGAACAGATAGTTTAAGAGGGAAAAGATTTCCCCCACTCATCTAATTGATTGATACAATGTAAATCCAGGAGGACTAGGGAGGTGGAATGCACATGACATGCAATTTAGAGCCAACTTCAGGTGCAAGAGTTAAGATAGATTCACTGGAGTAAATCCACTTGTACAAGTCATATCTAATGGGAAAATCTTGCTGGCATGTAGTGCATCCCACACCAGTGCCTCTAATAGACTGGCCTAAGACCTCACATCCACGGGATTCTCTCTGGTGGTCACCAGACCCCTGAACACACAGCCAGACACACTGGAGCTGCTGATCTGCCTAGGTACACAGATAAGGGCGGGGGAAAGGGGCACGGGATACCCTTATACTGGGCCTTAACATCCCCTCCTCCAAAGAAAGGTCAGAACCTTCCCCTTTCTTCTCTAGCAGCTAAGGTCATGTATTAAGTAAATGGTAGAGCCACAAGGCTTGTCTATATAAAACAGCTAGTGCACAGAAAGCTGGGGTGTAAATCTATCTCACAGTACCCAGCACACACTCCCTGTCCATGCTGGCCCTGCTACCACACATTAAAAATTTGTTAGAGTCCTTTGATCTACTCTCATTTCAAAATAGAGTAAATCAAAGACTGCTAGGGAACTTTTAGTGTGCGGTCACAGGGTGCACACAGAGAGTTAGTGCGCAGCAGGCTAGTGCGAGGCAGATTTACACTATAGCTTGCCGAGCACTAACTGCTCTGACAGACAAGCCCATAGAGAACCCAATTTTCCTGACTCCCTATTTAGTGCTATATCCATCACGCTCTTCAGATGTACCATCCTTTCCCATGCTTTGTTGCCACAAGTAACCTTGACACATGAAGTCAAGAAGTTTGAGTTCAGATGACAGAAGACTTTGTGAACCCAATAACTTGTGCTGTAGCTAAGTGGTATATCTAAGAAAGCCTCCTCCTACCCTATAGTACCTGCTAACATGGCCAGCAGAGCTGTCCTGGAAAGAAAGGCAACTAGATAAATCCAGACTGCTTCTGCACAACCAAAGACTCAGGTATCTCCCACTGCAAAGAGCTCTGATCCTACTTGCAGAAGAAATGAAAACAAACAGCAGAAGAGTCTGAGACAGTCTTTTCCCAGCTCCAGGAAAATCAGTCAGAGTGGAAAGCGATGATCATAGCACCCTTCCTGATGGCATTTAGCCCAATCATAAATGCATTAAGAAAAACCTGTGGTATCACCAGCAAAAAGAATTTATGACCTTTTTGGTGAAAGCCTGCAGAGATCACATCAGCCCACTGTTGACCAATGCCTTCCTCAAGAAGGGGTTTTCTCTGCCACCTTTAAACATGGGACATAGTCCAGCATGTATTTAACAAACAAACAAAAACCACCTGACATAGCCACTCTTCGCAACTACTAATCTGTTGCCTACCTTTAATCTCTCTTTTTTGGGGAGCATTATATCAGTGGCTATTTGATCACCAGTATTTTAGACTCCTAGCTAAGTTTCTGTTTGGGATAGGTCAGAGACACCACTGATTGCAATTATGGAGGATTTCCTTAGGCCAGGAACAGAAGCAAAGTACCTATGCAGAGGCCAGTTGATCTAACAATGGCTTGTCACATCAATCAGCAGGTGCTGTTGACCACCTTCAAGACATCAGCAAAGGTGGTCTAAATCATATTAAATTTGCATTGTTCATTTCTTCTCACATGTCCCAGAGGGCCCTGATGGGCAGCTGCTCCTCTTCCCTGAGGATACTCACCTGTCACCACTCTTACTCAACATTTATGTGACAATGAAAGGGGCTGATGTGAAATGCCATGGTCTACAATGACCTCAGTGTGCTGACTTCATCCAGGTCTGCAGCTCTTTCATATTCATCATAGCCAGGGCTGTTTCCCAGCTAGCTTAGCATCCAAAAGAAACAGGAACCTGTATGGAAAGCAGCTGGCTCACACTAAATCTGGGCAGGACAGTGCCAGGTTTTTCATTGCCCTCACCTTGGATAGTCATTTACACCTGAGCAAAGTGAGTATAAAGTGGGTTCAAAATGCTACCAAATCAGATTCGTAGCATTTCCACTTTGCACAACTATTAATGACTGCACATGGTACAATAAGCATGATGTGCAAAATATTTTGATGAATTATAACCCTCTATAGGTAAGTCTACAACAGGCAAACCTGCACCTGTTTTTCAGCATCACTGTAACTGCACTCATGCTACCAGCAGTTAAGGTGTACTGTAGACTGGGCACTGGCATTTTTATCACCATGTCATTTTATAATGAAAAAGGCCTACAAAGTTTGGGTAGTGTAGACATTTGAAAGGTTCCTGCCCTCTTCAGGTCAAGGCAGTGCACTGTCTTAGGTCCTGTTCAATTATTCACTGCTCCTGAACTCCTTGAAAGAGTGGCTAGAAACAACATCTTTCATCTTTGGCTAGCAGGAAACTGTGCCCTTGTCTCGAGAATGAGGACCTAGCCATGGTGATTATGACTCAGTGACTTCTTGAGGCTAACTGGCAGAGTGCTATGGGGTGCATAAGATTTTACAGGGATCCCCTGGGTCGGATATGTGCCTAATAATTTACAAAAGGGTGGCATGTGTGGTCTGAGAACCAGTAGCCCACTAGTCATCATGGTGAAACTTATGTAGAGATAATATTTAAGGAGTTATGTCTCCAAACTGAAAATTATATTACTAAGGCAGGTAACAGGTTCCTTTCAGGCAGAGGGTGGCGACGCATATCTCTCTGTCTTATCATTGTGTGCCCCACAATGCAGGCCTATTTGCGTGCTGAGCCAGATGCTGATTAAGAGATTGCGAAATCTACAAGAAAGCAGTATACAGGAAAAAAAAACAATCATCGGGGGAATCCTGCTTATGAATAAGGACAATGGATTGTTTTGATATATCTGGGGGTACAGAAACCCTGGATCTTTCACTGAGGAGGCAAGCTGACAGCACGATTTGTCTCATGAATGAAGATCACAGCCAAGCCTGGCTGTAAAACACTTGAAGAACTTTGGGTGATCATTTCTCTTCTAAAAGTCTCAGAATTGGTGTTATGATTTTTATATGTAACCATTTCTTTCCAATACTTCTACTTGCTATCACTTAAATCTTTATACCTTGTTAAACAAACATTTCGGTTTTTTTCTCTATAAATATATCTCTAAGTGCTGTGTGTCAAGAAGAGTGGTGATCTGAGGTGAAACTGGTAAGCTGGGGTGCTTTGGAAGCAGCGAATCTGTGAGCATTGTGATTGTCCAGTGGAGCAGGCACTGGACTCTCCAGGGAGACCCCCAGAGGCCTTGAGGGTTGGGGTGTGCCAATTGCTAACTTGTACAGTGACAGCGCGGCCTGCAAGGCCTAGAGGGGAGTGCTTGTATTGCCCATGGCTGGTGGAGTCAGAGTGCTCAGTCAGGACTCAGTCAGCCGGCACAGACAAGACTTCCTCACACTAAGGGCAGGTGGTAGCGAGGTACTTCACAACTCTGGGCACCCCCAAGAAGCATCAAAGTGATCATGTTCATGTCAGCTCCAAGCTGGACTACTGCAACATGCTCTACCATGGGGTTACCCACAAAGGTCAAGCTGCATGATGAATCAGCTTCAGCTTTTATCAGCCCACCTAATAACTCAGGGGGTCAGCAACCTTTGGCATGTGGCCCATCAGGGTAATCCACTGGTGGGCTGCGAGACATTTTGTTTACCTTGACTGTCCGAAGGCATGGCCCCCCGCAGCTCCCAGTGGCTGCGGTTCGCAATATGCTCATGATTCCATTCTTTGTACATTAGTAACATCAGAACATCTCTCCTCCGTGTCTGAAATGTTATGTCTGAAATCACTACTGCTTAAAGATTAAAAGTAAACTGAAATCATTGTATGTGTCTGGGTCTATGACTGTCTACTTTTACCATTACAGGTCCCCAATTATTCCTTCAAGTGCCTTTGTACACAGATACACAAGGATTACAGTAAATTATTCCAGTTGAAAATGAACATAACTATTTTACAAGTGTTAAACAGAGATTCATGTGAAAACAGATTTTTCTTAAGTGACCAATATTTTATTGAAAAAGATTTCTAATTAGAATGCTGATCCACAGGAACATTTATATTTGTGTTTAGTCATTGCAAACAGCTCGTGCCAAATTCTGTTCACGATTACTTACTTCCATTGTATCAGAGAAGAACTTGGCCCATGGGGTTTAGGCATTAAAATCACATAGGAAGTCCTTTCATTAAGAGAAAAGTAAAATAGGTAAAGCAGCAGTTCAAACAGCTTGAACTAGTCAGAAAAAGCTCTATTCTCTTTAGGCATAGGCTAAATTAGATAAGATTTTGGTGCACTTTAACAATTTTTTCCCTCCAAAAGCTTCCACACCTAACTCTTTCCTCACTGCTCTGTTAGATTTCTGTGGGCAAGACCGTGTATTGTCAGTCTTGCAAAAAGCTGTTTATGAGATGCTAAGAATTCCCTAGGGCATCATTCTATGCTGTTGCTAGTTTATTACTGAACACTAATGTAACAAAAAGGAGCTATAAATGATGATAGAGAATGTGAAGTTGACTTAGTCTGCCTTGCAGCTGGTGCAGTCATTTACACCTATGCAACGTGGGTGCAGGGGTGCTGGAACAATTTTTATAGCGGGAGTGCTGAGAGCCATTGAACCCAACTGTAAACCCTGTATATAATGGAAACCACTTCAAACCAGGGGGTGCGGTAGCACCCCCAGGACCAGCACCTATGCGCAGGTGTAGAATGCTATCAAATCTGAAAACTCATTTACACATTTTATACCCATTTTCTACAAGTACAAACAACAATATTGTCTTACACCTTTGGAAGAATTAAGCCTTATGTTTTTAACTGCACTTCAGTTTGTAGTATCTACTTTTCTTGGAGAAAATGGAAAAGGTCATGACAGAAGAGCTGCAATCCTGTCCCTGAAAAGTTCTGTCCTCAGCTGGGAAAAGAACGGACTAGCTACAGCCACATTTAAAAAAAGGTCAGTCAGGCACAAATCTAGTTTGACAATAGTTTTCAAACATGATTGTAGCTAATATAACTATCATGTCAAGTGTAGGCAGTTTTCTTTTCTTAAAATAAGCCCATTAGCAGAAACGCTGCATGCTACAGACTACTGCTCAGAAGGCAGCTGGAAAATATTAAAGAGGCCAGGTTTCAGAGTAGCAGCCGTGTTAGTCTGTGTTCGCAAAAAGAAAAAGGAGTACTAGTGGCACCTTAGAGACTAACCAATTTATTTGAGCATAAGCTTTCGTGAGCTACAGCTCACTTCATCATGCATCTGATGAAGTAAGTTGTAGCTCATGAAAGCTTATGCTCAAATAAATTGGTTAGTCTCTAAGGTGCCACTAGTACTCCTTTTCTTTTTATTAAAGAGGCCACTAATTTAAACTTTAAAAAAGAAAAAAAACTTTTCTACACAACAGGTAGATAACCACATAGAATTCTTGCCAAAAATATTACTAAAGCTAAGTGCTTAGCAGGATTCTAAAGAGGATGAGACATTTATATGGATAACACAATCCAAAAGTTACATTAGACAGGATAAAGAAATTAAAAAGAATAAAACCCCTCATGCTTCAAGGTATAGGCCAACCACTAAAATGTAGGGCTCAGAAAAACTTCCACAGAGTAGGTTGTGTTCATTATGGGATTCCTGGCACCTTCCTCTTACTGTCTGTTGTATGTGGCATGACACTAGACTACCTGTAGATCTGATCCTTTATGGAGGTTCCTACAAGGAAATGATGAGTATGGGTACAAACTGATATAGCTATAAATGTATCTGAAAAAAACTGTTTTGAACCTTACTAGAGAGAGACCCTAAAATGTACATTTCAGAAAAAAATTAAATGTTTTCAATCTCATCAAAACTCCCAAGACTGCCCTGGTAAAACTTTACAAGGACATTTAGTTTTTTTGAATTTGGACCTGAGATATATCCTAGATCAACTGTAACCAGCCAGGAACATCCAGTGAATTTGTATGGCCCATCAGTAAGGCTGCGAGTTTGTCACGTTGGTCACTGAAGTCACGAATTCCGTGACTTTCCGGGATCTCCGTGACTTCTGCAGTGGCTGGTGCACCTGGCCCGGGGGCTGCCTGAGCAGTTCAGGCAGCCCCTGGGCCAATCGCACCAGCTGCTGCTAGGGCAGTCTCAAGCCACTGAGCTCCCCCTCCCCTCCGTAACAGCAGGAGTTTGGGTGTGGAAGGGGGCGGGGGAAGGCAATTGGGGCAGGAGATGGGGTGAGGGCTCTGGGCAGCACTTAACTCCAGGGCTCCCCAGAAGCGGCGACATCCCCCTCCCTTAGGTCCTAGGCAGAGCCATGGCCAGGCAGCTTTGCACGCAGTTCCTGGCCAATGGCAGCTGCAGGGCCAGCACTTGGGGTGGAGGTAGCGCGCAGAGCTCCTTGGCCATGCCTCCGCCTAGGAGCTGAGGGAGGGGGATGTTGCCACTTCTGGGGAGGCAGGTAGCCAGGTTGGGAGCCCTAGCCAGCCCCACCAATGCTCTTCCCTGCCCCCCCCCCAGCACCAGGTGGGGTCCTGGGCCACACACCATCATCCGCCCCCACCCCAGAACCAGTGGGAGTCCTGCAGCGTCCCCGGGCCACCACCCCCCAGCACGCTTGGTGCCCCCTGGGATCCCCCCCTGCCCCAGCCCCCTGCCCCAAGATTTAGTCAGGGGTATATAGTACAAGTCATGTACAGGTCATGGGCTGTGAATTTTTGTTTATTGCCTGTGACCTGTCCATGACTTTTACTAAAAATATCCGTGACTAAAACATAGCCTTACTCATCAGCCCCTCAATTTACAGCTTACCTAGTCCACCATTGTCAGATGGAAACTTTTAAAATGTATTTCTAGTGTTGATCCCCCATGCACCTCTGCAGCTAGAATACTTGCTTTTTTTTTTGGTTATCAATTACTAAACCTGTTACAATTAATTATGTATTATATTGACTAGACCAGATCATTTTTCCCTTTAATCTGAGTGTCTTGGATTTGTCATTATATCTAGCAAAGCATAAACCACAGAAATGTTTCTACATTATGCGTAAAAAAAATAAAAACAGCTGCCCATCATTGTAATATGGGAGTCTAAGACAGTGTTTAAGGGCTCTGTTGTTTCATTTGAGCTTCATGCTAGTGTTACTGCTACTTCCTCCTTTTCTCCTTTAAAACTACTGCCCACAGTCCAGTTGTGAAATATTTTAAACACAAGAGGATGTTGAAATAGCAACATGTAGTTTTGCAACTTTTGGATGCATTATTGTCTTTGCTTCCCTGCCCTCTTGATTAAATCTTGCAGATTGTTCAGGAAGTTTTTGCTAGGTAATCCTGAAATGGCTCAGTATGGGTATCCTTCTTACTCTACAAATCGCTGTACTGTTTCCCTATTAATGTTTCATAGCATTGTTCTCCTGACTTAGATGTCACTGCATGACCTCAGTCATTTATTTCTTCATCCATTTGCTTCCTCTATATTATCTGAGTCACTTTTTGAGACTGAGGAATAATTAAATCCTTAATTATCTCTGAAGTCATATTGTTATACAGCATTTAATGGCTTTGCAATTAGGCTTTAAAGCTCTTTGGTGTATGAAGGAATATTAAAAACACAGCACTAAAAGAGACTAACTTTAAATTGTCTCTCACTTTTATGCTAAATGTTAGTGTTTAATTCAGTTCAAAACTTCATCTTATATGGTATAAATAAACTTCCCTCAGAAGTTGCTTTGTCTTGTGGAAAGCAAGCAGCCATCTACTTTTTTTTAAATCTACTTTCATCAACTTTCTTTTTTAAATCCTGCCAAATTCTCCATGATTACATTTATCTAAACTTCTGGATCACATGTACCTTTTCTCTCCCTTAAGTACATTTTGAAATGGTCCTAACATACAAGCTTCACTGAAATTAAGAATGAAAAAGAGTGTTAAAATGGATAGCATCAACTTGAAAATCATAATTCTGTTTTTATTCACTAATTTTAAAGATAACTTATTAATATAACTGAAATATCAGAGAAAAATGTTTTTTAGATTTGTTTACTTTGTTCATTTGACAACCCTTTGGAGATAGTTTCACTAATTGCTGTTTCCCCTACATAGTCCATTGGCTAGTGAATTTCCCCTGATTTATGTGGGGTTTTCATATAGCAACATGGGAGAGAAAACATTTTATAATTACATTTCTTTTAGAACAATTAGCAGCGAGATTATGGATCATGTGTATTACCTAAAACTACATTTATTCCAAGCAAACAATAAGTAACATAAAATCATTTTTCTGGTTTGAGACTATAGTCGTGGTCTGCCACTTCATATATACATATATGGAAAATCCACAGTTTTCTGACTATTCTCTGTGTCTCCTTAAAACTTCTTATTGACTCCTTTATATTCTATTAGTTTGTGGGGGCTGAACAGCCCAGCTGTAGACATCAGTGCTTAAAAACCTGGCTACTCTGCCACTCAAGATGCAGTCTCTCCTCCTTTTAGATCAGTGGTGATTTCATTATTGTTTACCTTTAAAAAATCCTTCTCTCAGCACAGAGAGATGAAAGAATAAAATCATCTTCTTGAAACTGAGAAATGGAGTTGTGATCAGATTAATGTTACTGATTTAAATTTGTCAGAGTTCCATGCTTTAGTCGCAGAGAATCATGTGGGTCTATTCACGCAAATCAGAATTTGATAAGATGCTTCTGAATAATGTTTTTAAGGGGGAGAGAAGAAAAAAAGAGAGGGAAATAGCACTAGTGTCACTTAATGGTAAAATGTGGACTAAAGTGCTGGGGACATTTCATAATATCGAATTTTAAACAAGAAAAAAAATATACACCCAACTCAATATTGTTCTTTTAAAGATTTTAAGTAAGACGGTTCCTTCCTTGCAACTCCAGAATTACAAAATAATCTTTCAGTGGTGGTATAGCTCTAAGTGATTGTTCTTGAGGCATCTCTAGTCAATACACCACCAATGACTTGAAGGTGCAAAACAGTAACATAAAGGTACTTGATTAGTGTCTAACTTACCAGTTAAGGGCTGCACTGAAATGTGACTGTCTCCCCCAACATTAGTAAACACGTAAAAGTCTCAGAAGGCCATACTGATAACTATCTTTTATAAACAGAAGAGGTATGGAAGCATACTGGGTGCTGTTCCAACAATGACAGTGGGGTGCCACTTTAGTGCTTTGCCCTGTTACCTCTGTTAATAGGTGGAATACACAAAAAGAGGAAAGAGACGACACACTACAATTTATAAGGCGATGGGTATGTCAAGAATGAAATTAAATCCCAAGAAAATTCTTTTTAAAAAGCATTAATGTAAAACACACATTGTTTGGGTTAATGTTGAAAATGCTGAGTAAAAGCAGAATTAATAAACATAACAGTGGCACAGGAACCAAATAAAGAGAAATCAGTGTTGTCAAGAATGTTAACTTTTTTCTGCTTTCTTCTCAAAGTCCTAAAGATTCTTTGCTACTGTAATGCTGCAGAATTAAGATTTGCAATTTTCTTCCCTTTCCTAAATATAGTGTCTTAGCAGAGTACCCATTTTACAATGTAACAAAAAAACCAGACCAATTTATTGATCATTCACACTGTCTTCATATCACAATAACTGAATTAAGAGGAGAGCAATGTGGCAAAATAGAAATCAGCCACATTGGATCGTGAAAATGTTCATAAATCAACTTCCTTTACATTTTCTTACCTTATATTCTGAACAGAGGAATGTAATGTTTCATCCTGCATGTTACTAGCTACAGTTGCATGTCCTTCTGCGATGGATTGCACTGGCTGCATTACATGAACTGTCCGAAAAAGCTGAGTTGGATGTATTGGCTGTGCAGATTGCATTGTCCTCAAAACATCAGTTGTAAAACCAGGTATCTGCTGTTGTACAACTTCCACGGGGTCCTTAAGTTTAGTAGACTTAGAGTTCCCTGTTGTTTTTAGAACTGTGGTGGATCCTCCTCTTGTTCCTGTGTTAGAAGATGCTCTAGATCTGCCTGATTGGTTTCTATTAGTCACAGTTGTTGACAATAAAGAGGAATCTGAAGACTCGGTACTGGGACTCGGATCCTCATCATCTATGTAGATAAGATCTTTCGGCATTTCTTTAAACTGATACACCAAACGCTGACCTTCTACTTTAGCCAGTATACCTCTTTGGTAATAGTATCTGTTCAAAGCAGGCACATACATCAACAAGTTATATAGCATAATTGGCTATGAAAAAAGACAAATCATCATCAGCAATGAAGTGGAGGGGTTTTTGTTTATAAATCTAAATAACAATCATTGCCTACTGACATTTTCTGTTACCCTTCTTTATGCTCAAGGAGGGAGACATATTATATATCACTCAAAGCAACTTGCACTTCATGATACCAATATTATTATTTGTTTTATCACAATGCCTAGTGTTAAATGACACTTTGATAATCCTGGTAAAATGGCAATATCTTGCCTCAAATCTCCCATCTCTGTCAAATATTCAAATTCTTTCTTTACTATATAAAGTGCATAATATATAGACTATATAAAGAACTAAATTACATATCACTATAAGGTTCTTGTAGAGCAAAGGGGAGGGGATAGGGAAACATTACTTTCCATTGTGTTTACAAATTGACTTACAATAAAGGTGCAAAAATATAGAGGGTTGGGGTGTGGAGAGTGCTTTAAGCAAATTTTTATTTTTTATTACAGTAGTGCTTAGAATCTCCAAACAATAGGGAAAATGTTTTAAAATTAGGCTTGCATCCATATATGGTTGTGCAATTGCTCACCTACTTTGCACAAACTTTTCTGTATGAGCAAGTTTCCAGTTTGCACAAGTACTCATATATGATTAAATCCTTTTCTAGTCATCTGTACATGCAAATTGGGGAAGTATGCACAGACCTGAATTCTGCTGGGGCGGAACACCCTCATAGCTTGGATTTGAAACTGGGTCATTTGGCACATATTAAAGTTAATATAATTAGTCCAAATAATTTGATGGTCATCTTTAAGTTTAGTTTACGGAAGTTTGTTGTAAAGGCTTGTCACTCAGACTTTTCAGTCTCCTGAAACTGCCTGTGCTTGGTCTTGAGGAAGTATTGGCTTCTCAAATCATCCTACATTATTAACTACTGTGGGAGATATATCAGTTACCAGTAATGCTTTGGGTAACTGACCATGGAAATGATTGTATTGAATTTATTAGTTTTACAATAGTTTTTACAATAGAAGTGAAGGTGCTTCATTTGCAATGGGCGTCACTAATTTTTTTAGGTTAGGGATGATTTACCTCTATTTCTTTAAATGTGCAAAGCATAAAAAACCACACTCCATGCAAGTTGTACAGCTTACTATACATAAATCAGATATTTTGCCTCTTCAGTAAAGTTGCATTCATTTAAAACAATCAATCCAATATTATCCATATTAAAGAAGTGTAAAAAAATCTAGACCCAATAAAAAAGAAAGCTCTGAATTTGCAGGATTTCTACAGAATTACATATACTTGCACTTTAAGCACTTTGTTAACCCCACAAAACAAATTTCTGCCAATAAAGCAGATTTGTCATTGGACATCAGTATATATCCTAATCTTTTTTTAATCTTCTACTGTATAGTTTGCTCTGTAGAAACTTCAAATTATGCTTTTAACTTTTAGATTTCTTTAGTCCTCCCCACCACCTCTCCCTCCTTCCCCTGCGCCCCTGCCCTCAAAAAAAACAGCTTCATATTTCAAAAACTGGAGCTCATCTTAGAAAAAAGCCCTTCACAGATGTTAAACAGATTACAGCGAGCTTTCAATATATGAAAATGTTGTGACAAAAATAATCAACTATTAAACACTCACATACCTGAGAGCTCTGCCCATTGTTTCATAATTCATATCAGGTTTGTTTTTGTGCTTTCCCCACAATCTGGACACAGCCTTGGAATCTACCAGTTTAAAAATGCCCTTTTCTCTCTGAGTCCATTTGATATATTTGGGACACGTAGCTTTGTCCTGGAGCAGTGCTAAGAGAAACTCCCAAAGATAAATTGTATTTCCTAAAAGAAAGAAATAAAGCCTTTCAGGAGATATAAACTCCCCCAAATGCACAGTTATATTAATTTCTTAACTTTTATTTAAGTCACAAATACAACAAAGCTCCAGGAACTGAGTGCCTGTTACTTTCTGAACAGACTGTAATTTTGGGTTGAGAATTCCTACATGTGACTATTCTTCCATTCCAACTGAATTATTTCTTAACAGAACATTATTATTTTGCCATCTTTGGCTCTGAATCAGCAAAGAACTCAAGTCCAGTCCTGTTCAGCAAAGCAGTTAAATATACACTACAGTACCACTCTACTGACTGGGAATTAAGCAGGTGCTTAAGTACTTTGCTGAATTGGGGCCCGCAGGATGATTCTTCACAGGTTCAAGATATCCTTACTTTCATGTTTTAACAATTACATATAAGATGTGCAGTAAATAATAGCTTATGCCATGCCAAACAAGAAAACAATTGAAGAATATTAGGATCCATTGGCAAAAACAGGATGATTCTGATGAATAGTTTGCTATAAAATAAAATGATTCATGCTATCAAATTATATTCTCTGTTAGCTGTTGGTTTTGATTTTATTAATGGGAGGTGGGCAAGAGTTGAGATAGCAGAAGAGGGATTATCAGGGAACTTTCTGTGACACCTTTCTTCTGGTGGCTTCACTTTTTTCTTAAACAAGAGGACTGCTCTTCCTGCCACCCAACTGTAAGCTTTGATTATCTCCTTATGCAGATTTAGAAACAGGCAGATGAAAAATGTTTCCAAATATCAGCTGTTGAAGCAACAGCATCCCAAGAAACACTACTACAATGCAAAGCATCCCTCTAGACTTGACCTGAAACAGAGAAGCGTTTGTGGGGGGTTGAAGATCTCCCAAGATCCTGTTAATAAGCTGAAGAATGGATTATTCCTCCCAGGAACTGAGTATCTTCCAAAGGGATTTTCTGCACTTTTCCACCCTCTCCCTGCCTCCTCCCTGCTTTCATAGAAGGTGGCAACCATGTCTTCTGAGTGCGTGGCAACACAAGATTTATTTTTGCATACTGAGAAAGCTGGTAGGCTTCATTCTTATGTTACCCAGATTCAGTTTTCAATTTAAAACACTGAAGACAAACATTCTACTCAAACCATCACACTTACCCTTTCCATCTTTGTTTTTCTTTTTCACTGATATGTTTGGAGTTGTTGTAGGGGATTCAGGACGAGAAGATTTGGACTTTTTCCCTGAAATGAAACCACTATTACATAAATTTCAACATAAAAATGTGATCTGGAAAAGAACATTAACTCATTAAAATCTTTGTTTTTTTATATTTCCTCCCCATCTCAACACTTACATTTCTTCTTAATGGCCCATTCCTGTAAAGTGCTGAGCACAGTCAATGCTCATTGACGCTAATAGGTATTGAGGGCACTCCGCATAGCGCTGAGCAATGTAACTGTTCTTGCTTCAAAGATTTTACCTATTTTTCCAAAGCTAGATACATAAATTATATACTTCTGCTTTGAAATCTGTATATTTTTTTGTTCATTCTAGGGCACCTAAAGGCAATTAATAGTAGTTTAATTCATCTTTTTAACTGTATTTTTTTTAATTAAAAAGCTAGATAAAATACACAGCACTGTCTTGTCTAGCTAGCATCGAAACTTAATTTAGAGACAAAACAAGATTCTTTAGCTCTTTAATATACGAGAAGAAAGCTCCATTGATAGCCAATGTGAGGGAAACATTCATTTTCAATCCTAAATTCTCACACATTTGGCCTGCAGTGGCTAGAAATACAAAAAAGGAGGGTAGAAGCAGCTCCCTTTCATTGCCTTGCTGCCATCAAACAGGGAGTGACATTAATAGGTTCTGAAAAAGCATCACATCCTTTTTTAGCCAGAAATGTGGTGGCTGTGTTTCAAGGCCCCATTGAAGAGTGGGAGGGAGGGAGGGAGGGAATAATTACAGCTCCTGACAAGAATGAAGAGCATTCCTTTGAAAAAATTAGAGATCAGCTATTCGAGTAGGATCAAAAATGAAAATCTCGCATATGTATTTCTTAACAAAATCCAGAATCTGTTTCTCTATTGCTCCCCATTCATTTAGATGTCAGTTTTTATAGCATTGTGTTTTGGTCCTGAACCCTCAAGACTGAGTTTTCTGACAAATACTAAGCAAATCAGGTATCCTAGTTACCCTTTGGCACTTTGGCAATGTCTAGACACAATGAGGATTTTATTTTACATATTATCTCTGCTCTGTTGAGAAGCAGCATAGTCCAGTGGACTACTCTACTACTAGTAGAGTAGTCCAGCTCTACTACTGACAACATGCATGACCTTGGGCAAGTCATTTCATGGTCCCTCTATTTACCCTCTGACCCTTTCCCAAAAAGAGTTGGTCTTGCCTGTGTAGCATGCAAGCAATCATCTGCACATTGCCTAGCACAACAGGGTCCATTCTTGGTTTGGCCTCTAAGTGCTACCATAATACAAATAATAAAATAACTCCGTTACAGAGTCAAGATTTTCTCATTGTGAGGAATTTTCATATTACTTCGTCATTAAACCTACTCACTTCTGGACTGACCTGTCAGTTTTATAGTACCAGAGCAATATCTTCAGGGTTCACATGCTCTGCAATTCAGCAAATGCTGCTCACAGAGGTTTTGTAGGAGCTGAGGAACTATGAGTTTTAGCCTATGAAATAGAACCCCATCCTTTAGTGGTTGGTGAAGGCCATCTTGGCCTTCTGTTGGCCTGAAAAGTCAATATCCCCTTTGGCAGCGTGGGTAGGCAGGATACCAGCTGGGGTTTTTTGGAAGGCACTGCAAGGCCTCTGCTCAGGCAGCCATCTTTTGACACTGACAATCTTTCTAAGTATCTATATCTGCATGATCTTCCTTCTGGAAAAAGCTTTGTTGAAGCAACTGTGGTGAGGCAACTCTGGCAATGTTTGTTTTCTTCCCCCCATTCACTTAGGATTCAGGGCTGGTTATGGGGCAGAAACCGTACTGATCATGTTGGCCAAGGACGTCATCATAGCTATCAACAAAGGTAACTCTTTCAGTCATGGGTTCTTGACCTTGGGGTCACAACCACCCTTCATTTCTTTATGGCTAGATGCGGAGGGGGGTGAAGTCCTGAAATATTTCTGTTGTCACATGCGGTCAGTATATAACAAAGGTAGAGACCCTTTTGTTTAGATCTTTAATTTAACTGACCATGAGGGATTGCTGAAATGTCTGTGGTGCCTACCAGGGTTAGATGGAGTCATCTTGAATAGCTCAGCTACTTTTGTGCAAGAAGTCCTATAAGATTGTTTTGGGTGAAGGCTCTTCTGCCCTGAGGGCTCAGTCAGATGGGGTGCTGAAGGATTCCATCTTGTGTCCCTGCCTGTACGAAATGCATGCAAGCACATTGAGAAGGAGAGCGAGGAGACATAGACTGCAGTGCCTTTAATAAGCTGAGAATGCCAGTTCCACATCAACAGTGGTCTGACTTTGCCAGGAATTAATTAAATTAGGGCTTGAGTGAGAACTAGGTGGTTGAGGTAATGTCTGGTAGTTTAATGAAACAACCAGAAGAGCTGACCGTATCATATCATAGCACCTCTGATAGAGGGCAAATCTACAATTTGTTTAAACAGGTTAGCAATTTAGGGGGTCTCAGATCCTTGATTGCCCTAACAGTTTTAGCCAAGAGTGCTCCCTGCTGTGCTATGTCCTGTTCCCCACATCTACTGATGACAGGAAGGCTGCGGCCTTGAATTTTGGAAACAAACCTTGCTGCTAAAATAATCCATGCCTGTCTCATCTCAAGCCTAGACTATTGCAAGGCATTCTACTTGGACGTGACTATATCACAAGACCATCTGGAAACTGAACTTAGTACAGGACACGGGTCCTTGCTTAGTGAATGATATATCACACAGCACACATAACACTGGTACTCTGTAATCCAGCCAGGTGGAGTTTAAGATGCTGGTTTTAACCTATAAATTACTAGTTTTCTGAACCACATTACTCCAAAATTGATGTCTGACATCATCAACATTGCAATCAGTGAAGACACTCAAGCCATCATTCCCCTGGTCAGTTTCCTAATGCATCCTCAGCTCTGGAGCATATGCCCCTCTAGTTCAACAGTCTGAATTTGTAAGTCTTCAAGGTATACTACAAAGCTTGATCAGATGTTGGGTAATTGATATTACTGTGTTTCTGTATAGGCAGTTCAGTATATATGTGTTATTTTTATTTTTGTAACTCTATTTTAACAGCTGTACAAGCACCTAGATCCAGCAAATTAATAAGAAATTTAAAACAAATTAAACTACAAATTCCATTCAATCAGTTTTAACAACAGATAGCCCAGTGAAGCATGCTGCTTTCCCCATTTAGATGTTTATTTAGCTGGACAGATAGCTTACAGAGTCTGCTAAGCAGCCTGCTATCTACTGCAAACCATGTTGTGATAAATACACAAAAACACACAACTATCGGAAATTGAGACTATTAAAACTGCTGTGACAATCAGGCTTTCACAAAGAAGACAGAAACTAAGCTCTTTTCTCATTTTCTTAACAGAAACATTCTTCAAGGCAAACACTTCTCCAATAGCTTCCAGCAAAGAGTGCAGGGTATTTGTAATCTAATGCTAAATAAAACAGAGTACTTTTTTCAAATCTGTCTTAGGGCTTGGCTATACTTGCGAGTTAGAGCGCATTAAAGCAGCCCCTGGTGCCCTATCTCATGACGCATCCACACTGGCAAGGCATGTAGAGCGCACTGACTCCGCGGCTAGAGTGCTCCTGGTACTCCACCTTGGCGAGTGGAATAACGTTTGATGCGCCCCCGCTGGAGCGGCGCAGCACCAGTGTGGACGCCCTGGCCTGTTAGTGCGCTCTGATGAACCTCCAGAAGTGTCCCACAATGCCTGTTCTAGCCACTCTCGTCATCACTTTGAACTCTAGTATCCTGCCCTCAGGTGACCTGCCCTTTAAATTCTCTGGGAATTTTGAAAATCCCCTTCCTGTTATCTCAGTCAGGCGTGGAGTGCTCTCAGCAAATCTTTCCAGGTGACTATGCCTCCACGTGCCAGGCGATCCCCAGTGTGGAGCAATGGCGAGGTGCTGGACCTCATCAGTGTTTGGGGGGAGGAAGCTGTCCAGTCCCAGCTGCACTCCAGCCATAGGAATTACGATACCTACGGGCAGATATTACGGGACATGATGGAAAGGGGCCATGACCGGGATGCACTGCAGTGCAGGGTTAAAGTGAAGGAGCTGCAGAATGCCTACCGCAAAGCCCGTGAGGCAAACAGCCGCTCTGGTGCTGCCCCTGCGACCTGCTGTTTCTACAAAGAGCTAGACGCAATACTGGGGGGCGACCCCACCACCATTCCAAGTACCACCATGGACACTTCAGAGCCCAGTTCAACAAGGGAGGAGGACGAGGAGGAGGCAAGTGGAAGAGAGGGTGCTGAGGAGGAGGGAGACACCCCAGCATCCCTAGATGCATGCAGCCAGGAGCTGTTCTCAAGCCAGAAGGAAGGTAGCCAGTTGCCGTGGCAGATGCTTGTGGAAGGACAAACACCAGAGGAGGTTCCCTGTAAGTGGCTTTTATTTTGAGAATGAAGTTATTCGGTGCGGGCTCTTGGGGTGAGGAGGTTTAGGGCATGCATGCTTACATGTGAAATAGGGCACTGATGTGCTCTCTCACATCGCGGTAATCGGCCTCAGTGATCTCTTCAATGTCTCATCCAGAACCTGGGCAATGCGCTTGCGCAGATTTCTTGGGAGAGCCACTGTGGTCCTTGTCCCAGTCAGATTAATATGTCTGCGCCACTGTGCTGTGAGGGGCGGGGGGACCATTGCTGCACACAGGCAAGCTGCATATGAGCCAGGGCGGAAGCCGCATTGTATTAGAAGACCCTCCCTTGGTTTCCAGGTCACCCTCAGGAACGAGATATCTTCCAGGATGAACTCTTGTGGAAAATGTGGGGAGAGTATTCAGTATAGGGGCTCCCTGCAGCTGCTGGCTCTCCCCAACGCACAGAAACCTAGAGGACGGTATGGCTGTGAAACAATCAGCCTCCCTTGACGCAGTACTTACTCACCATTTTGGGGCTCCCGTGGGTTATGTGCGCTCGCTTTGGGGCAGGCAAATTATGCTATTGTGTAGACTGTGCTTGCCCTTAAGTACAGGGGAATCATTGCTCTGTCTGGTGTGAACAATGCTGCCTCTATTAAGTGTTGCATTTTGCCTTTACAGATGTAACCTTGAGATCTCAGCCGTCCGTGTTATCACCGGCTGAAAGACTCCAATGAATTAGGAAGAGGTCATGAAAAAGCAAAGAAGACATGCTACATGAAGTCATGCAGCAGTCCCTTAACGAGAATCAAAAATTGCAGGAGTGGAGGGAGAGTGAAAGGAGGATCCGCCAGCAGAATGAGGAACACCGGCACAAAAGCGTGGAGCTCCAGCCGCAAAGCATGGAGCGGCTGATAAGCATCATGAAGCGCCAAGTGGACTCGAGCCAGGCACTCGTAGCCATACAGGCGGAGCACTCCCGTGCCTACCCCCCCGTGCAGCCCTTGTCCCAAAACTCTTTCCCTTGTGCCCCCATGTCACATCCAATCCACTATCCCCAACATCCAGGTTCTTATCGCCACCAGCTGCCTCCAACACCTGTAGCTTCACCACCCAGCACTGAAAACTACGACCCTTACCCGCTGCACTCAACCCCATCACCATGCATTATAGCCATCCCGAAGTGCAACACTCATTGTACAGCACTCCAGACATGAAGGCTGAGTATGATAACAGGACATATGCAAATCTGTGATTGTACCATTCCCCACCCCACCCCCTTGCCCTTTCTGTTTCCCAAGCAGTTGTGTTTCTTTTCAATAAATGGATTTTTTGGCTTTGAAAACATTCTTTATGGTTTATTGCATAAAGTAAATGATACCTTAGCCCAGGAAAGAAACAGGCACTGCAAGTCAGTGTAGCAAACACAGATTCCTACTAACATTGGAACCACTGCACTTCACTCCCGTGCAGGGCACCAAACATTACTGGTGGCTTACAGCCTCAAATTGCTCTCTCAAGGCATCCCTAATCCTTGCAGCCCCATGCTGGGCCCCTCTAATAGCCCTGCTCTCTAGCTGTTCCAATCCATGCTTGAGTGAATCTTTCACCCTTCCCTTCACAAATGTTATGGAGGGTACAGCACGCGGACATAACCGCAGGGATGCTGTCATCCACCAGGTCCCGCTTCCCATACAGAGAGTGCCAGCGGCCCTTTAAATGGCCAAAAGCAAACTCCACAGTAATTCTGCATCGGCTCAGCCTGTTGCTGAACCGCTCCTTGCTGCTGTCAAGGTTCCCTGTGTAGGGTTTCATGAGCCATGGCATTAAAGGGTAAGCAGGGTCTTCAAGGATCACAATGGGCATTTCGACTTCCCGTATGGTGATCTTCTGGTCTGGGAAAAAAGTCCTGGCTTGCAGCTTCCTGAACACGACAGTGTTCTGAAAGATGCATGTGTCATGAACCTTTCCAGGCCAGCCTGCGTTAATGTCAATGAAACGCGCATGGTGATCCACAAGCGCCTGGAGAACCATAGAGAAATACCTCTTCTGATTAACGTACTTGGAGGCTAGGTGGGCTGGTGCAAGAATTGGAATATGCATCCCATCTATTGCCCCTCATGCACGTTACCCCGAGTCATGGTTCTTCTGAGCAGGATGTGATTAACAGCCCTGCAAACTTGCATCAACACGATTCCAACTGTCGATTTTCCCACTCCAAACTGGTTAGTGACTGATTGGTAGCTGTCTGGAGTTGCCAGCTTCCAGACAGCAATAGCCACCCGTTTTTCCACCATCAGGGCAGCTCTCAATCTCGTGTCCTTGTGCTGCAGGGTGGGGGCGAGCTCATCACACAGTCCCATGAAAGTGGCTTTTCTCATCCGAAAGTTCTGCAGCCACTGCTCATGATCCCAGACTTGATGGGATGTGATCCCACCACTCGGTGGTTGTTTCCCGAGCCCAAAAGTGGTGTTCCATGGTGGTGAGCATGACCGTGAATGCCACAAGCAATCTCATGTCATATGCGTTACTCGAGTTGATATCATCGTCAGAGTCCTCACTGTCAGTTTGGATCTTAAGGAGTAACTCAACTGCCAAACGTGACGGGCTGGCGAGACTCGTCAGCATATTCCTCAGCAGTTCAGTCTCCATTCCCACAGACCAAAAGGGAAGACAGACCGCGCAGTATAAAAAAACGTTGAAAGATGACACCAAGTGTGGACGGAAGCACAGGGATTGCTGGAATGCGAACCGATGCATCACAGGGCGTTGGAACAGGACCCAGAATGCCCCGTAACCCCCACCCTCTTCCCACAAGCCACACCGCCAGAATGGGAAAGGTGCTCTGTGGGATAGCTGCCCAAAATGCACCGCTCCCAGTGCCGCTGCAAGTGCCGCAATGTGGCCATGCCAGTGCACTTGTTGCTGTCAGTGTGGACACACTGCAGCGCTTTCCCTACTGCGCTCTCCGAAGGCTGGTTTAACTCAAAGCGCTCTACATCTGCAAGTGTAGCCATGCCCTTAGGTAAATGAACTAAATTAATAGTATAATGCTTGAGCTACTGAAGAAGCAACTACTATAACACTTAAATGACAAAGGCCTTACAACTTACAGTGTGGTTCTGCTTTGAAGAGTGTCTCTATAAAGATGGCATAACAAAGATCCACATTTTGTGGGGTATGATGATTCCATATTATCTATCCCAAGTACTTTTAGAATCTGAGCACATTTGCTCAGTTTATAAGTGTCCTGGAGTCACAGGGTCTGGTCTATAACCCAGCCTGTTACCAGTCTCCTGAAAGTGGCCTCTTTAGTATACCAGCGCTTAAGGACTCACACAGTTTCACAGTGGCAGGCCTGTGGCCTCCACGACTTCCAGACTGGGCCTTTGGCACCCACAATCCCAGTCTCTCTGTGTGGAGCCCTGTATAGAATCCAGCCAACCAATAGTCCTATGGGAGGCTATACTCTACCCAGGGCCCAATGCTCTCAGTGAGCACTTACAGTGACACAGGCGACCTTTTCAAAACACGGTAACCATTTATTACTATGGCACACTGAATCTGAAAGTTGTTAGGTTAGCACAGAGAGACAGAAGTTAAGCCATAGTCCATCTTGGTCAAACCAGTGCCACAATCAGACAGCCAATCTTTGATGTACTCAATCTCTGGCTCTCTCTTTCTCTTTGCTTTGTCTTCCCCGGTACAACCTCCTGAGCCCACCCTTCTTCCAGTCACCTGACACTTTGTTCTCGATCTCAGTTCTCAAGTCCTGCCTGCTGGCAGGTGTTTGTTCATTTCTTGGGACATCATCTCTATCTTGCTGGATTTGAGTCAGTCTAAGCCAGCTCTTGCATGACTGTATTTATTCCCCCCAGACAGCAAGGCCACACACATACACACACCTCCTGCCTCCTGTGCTGTTCCAGAAGCATTGTCAACCGAGGAACAATGCAACATACAAAGGGAAACTGAGGCTTCATAAAAATACTAGATAATTCTCACTTTGTCACAACAAATAAAAAGTACTTTTCCCGTACAGCTAGCTGAGTAAGCTTAGTTTATGTTGTCTTGATGCCCATATGTAGCTCCTACTAATGTTAAAGAGCTGCTATATATACACACAAGGAGAAGAAAGCATACCTCTAAGCACTTTCTATTCCAAACTCGCATATCCTGTGAACATCTTACCTTTCTTCTTCTTAGGCTGCTCAAGTTCTGGAGTGTCTGATGATTCAACATAAGAGTCTTGAACTTGGTGAACCTCTACAACCTCAGGGATCCCATCAAGTGTGACAGATACATGAGTAACAGGAGCAACAATAATTTCATCTTCAGATGTACCAAACATATTTGCTTAGGGAAAAAGAAGACTACATTATCAATGCTTTTTACAGAATTAAATAAACTTTTAAAAAACACTTCCAATTATAAGGGAAAATTTCAGTAGGTCAAGTACAGCCATAATAATGTACATAAAATTTATTATTATAATTAAGGTCTTCACAGCAGAATAGGTCAGCCCACAAATGAACAAGTCTGTTCATGTGGTTTGTACATGAGCACACATCATAAAATAGTGTAGAATAATTTAATACTTGGAACAGAAGCGAAGGTTGTGATCACAACAGAACATGACATTTTCATTCATATCTAAGGTAACCTGCATTCATTCAGTTACTTTACCAACGTGAAATACAATACCCAATAACCACATAAACTGTAGCATTTCAGCATGATATTAGATTTAAAACCTCACACACACATCCTATTTTATTTCCCTTTCTTTCATGACCTCCAATGTCCAACTCTGAGACTGATCAGCCTATGCTTATGTGAGTCCCTAAGCTGACATGTTGCATGTTGAAGCTACCAACAAAGCCAGCAAGTCTCACCTACCCACACCTTTTTATATTATTTTTATACATATAGGAAAATCCACATTATATTGAATTTCTTCAAATTTGACTTATAGTCTTCAATATAAATTTGATTTACTACTGTTAAACTCACTTATTCTTTTTTCATCCAACATAGGACCAGGGGAGTCCATATTGAGAAGTGCCTCAGCAGCTTCAATAGTTTCCATGGTTTCGTCTCCATTATGACAAGATGCTTCAACTGAAAGCAAGACAAAACAAATAATTTGTAACAAGGTGAAGCCTGGTCTGAAGCTTTACTAGACATTTGTTCCAATGCATTTTTTTTTAACCAGTATGTCATATCCACATTTAGCTACTACACACTATTTACAAGGGACATAATCATTGGGGAGGAAATACACATTAGAAGTATCTTCATATAGTTAAAGAACTACACTTTTAAAAACAGTTTTTATAAATTATGATATATTCCGCTCCAGCTTTGTCTATACCATCTTCACCCACTGATGAAGTATGTGCAATAAGTACTCCCCTGGCTATCAGCTCTGAAAACAACTAGAGCCGTGGTTTTCAAACTTTTTTTCTGGTGATCCAGTTGAAGAAAATTGTTGATGCCCGTGACCCAATGGAGCTGGGGATGAAGGGTTTGGGGTGTGGGAGGGGGCTCTGGGCTGGGGCAGGGGTGCTGGAGGGGGTCAAGGCTCGAGGATGGGGTCAGGGATGAGGGGTTTGGTGTACAGGAAGGGGATCCAGGTTTGGGGGGGCTCAGGGCTGGGGACTGGGGCATGGGGTTGGGATGTGGGCTTACCTTGGGCGATTCCCGGTCAGCGGCACAATGGGGGTGCTAAGGCAGACTTCCTGCCTATCCTGGCACCGCGGACCACGCTGCGCCCCGGAAGCGGCCAGCAGCAGGTTCGGCTCCTAGGTGGAGGCCCACCAGCAGCTCCGCGCAGCTCTTGCCCGCAGGTACCTCCCCGCCCCCCAGTTCCCATTGGCCAGGAACCGGTCAATGGGAGTGTGAAGCCGGTACTTCCGGGGTGCAGCATGGTGTAAGAACAGGCATGGACTAGCCTGCCATAGCTGGGCAGCACCGCCAATGGGACTTTTAATGGCCTGGTCGGCGGTACTGACCAGAGCCGCTGCAACCCAGTGCTTTACATTCCACGACTTGGTACCAGGTCGCAACCTGCAGTTTGAAAACCACTGAACTAGAGCACACAGTGTATTCTGCACCATATACGTAAACTGCCAACTTCTTTCTCTGGTGGACCAAAGGGAGCAAATTCCAGAACAGAAAAAACAGTGCCAAGGTGCCATGGGGTTCAGGGTGCAATCCAGACCAGTGAGGGTTGTGCCACCACTTGCTCTCCAATCCTGGGTGTCTTAATGTTTTCCTGCTCTAGCTTCCAGCCTAGGATGCTCACAAGCAGCCCACAAGCTTGCAGGTCACACTGTGAAGTGTGTGTGTGCTAAACAACCCTGGTTCAGCAGCTCTGACCCCAGCAGTCTGTCTACAGCCCCACATAGACTTCTACCAGCCTTGGTTACAACCAGCAAGATGACCCCTACACACTCCCAGTCCCTGATTTCCCCAAAACTGTGCTCTGCTATGTCCAGCCCTTTCCCTGGACAGTTCAGAAAAATAATAGGGTTTGTTTGTCCCTGTAAAGAAGCAAAAACACCTCACATCTTATTAACTTAACTGAGGTAAATACACCCTTCCATTTAAACACAGCACTGTGTTTACTAACAATAGAACATCGGTTAACAATTGCCAAGTAAAAGGAATAAAGAAAGAAAGGGTTACAAGCAATTAAAAGTGAAGACATGCACCTAAAAGTCTAAAATTCAATCCAGAAAGTTGCAGGCTTTGCTCAAGATGGTTTCTCGCCTATAAGCAGTTTCCAGAGACTTCAAACTGCCCCCTTTTGTTGAAGGACCTATCCTTCACAAATTGCGAGAACTCTGTTCCCTTGTGTCTGTTTAGTGAGGGATGCCAAAGATGGACATAAGAACAGTCATTCTGGGGTCAGATCAAAGGTCCATCTAGCTCAGAGTGGCCAATGCCAGGTGCCCCAGAGGGAATGAACAGTACAGGTAATCATCAAGTGATTCATCCCATTTTGCCTATTTCAAGCTTCTGGAAAACAGAGGTTAGGGACACCATCCCTGCCCATCCTGGCTAACAGCCATAGATGGACCTATCCAACATGAATTTATCTAGTCCTTTTTTTGAACCCTGTTATAGTCTTGGCCTTCACAACATCCTCTGGCAAAGAGATCCACAGGTTGACTGTATGTTGTGTGAAGAAAGACTTCCTTTTGTTTGTTTTAAACCTGTTGCCTATTAATTTGATATTGTGACCCCTAGTTCTTGTGTTATGAGTAAATAACATGTCCTTATTTACTTTCTCCACATGAGTCATGATTTGATAGACCTCTACCATATCCTCCCCCGCCCTGCAGTCATCTCTTTTCCAGGCTGAAAAGTCCCAATCTTATTAATCTCTCCTCATACTGACGCCATTCCATACCCCTAATCATTTATGTTGACCTTTTCTGAACCTTTTCCAATTCCAATATATCTTTTTTGAGTTGGGGCAACCACATCTGCATGCACTATTCAAGGTGTAGGTGTATCATGGATTTATATAGAGGCAATATGATATTTTCTGTCTTATTATCTATCCCTTCCCTAATGACTCCCAACATTCTGTTCACTTTTTTGACTGCTGCTGCACATTGAGTGGATGTTTTCAGAGAACTATCCACAGTGACTCCAAGATCTCTTTCTTGAGTGGTAATAGATAATTTAGACCCCATCATTTTATATGTATAGTTGGGATTATGTTTTCCAATGTGCATTTCTTGCATTTATCAACATTGGAGCACTCACAGGGGTGCACATTTCAAAGAACCTCAGTTACTACTCAGGGTGAGTAACCTTCTCTTCTTCTTCGAGTGGTGTCCCTGTGGGTGCTCCACTTCCGGTGAATGTAGAGCAGTACCCGTTATGGTTGGGTGGATTTTGGAGTTGCAGGTTTGGCAGTGGCAGACAGTACTGTATAACCTACTATAGCGTCCGCTCTGGTGTCTTGTATGATGGCGTAGTGTTTGGCAAACGTATGGTCCGATGACCACGTAGCAACTTTGCGTATGTCAATAATGGGTACACTGTGTAGGAATGCTACTGATGTTGACATTGCTCGAGTGGAATAAGTTCTGATGCCGTCAGGAGTTTCAACATTGTGGATCTGGTAGCAGGACTTAATATAGTCAGAGATCCACTTGGAGAGCTGCTGTTTCAAAATAGCAGTTCCTTTGGAGCATTCTGCAGTAGATACAAAGAGTCTAGGTGATTTATGAAATGATTTTGTTCTGTCCAAGTCGAAGGCAATCGCCCTTCTAATGTAGAGGCTATGAAGTGCCACTTCCTGTGGGTTTTTGTGGGGTTTGGGGTAAAAAGTGGGGAGGTATATCAGCTGGTTAAGATGGAAAGAGGATACCAACTTTGGCAGAAATTTAGGATGGGGTCACAATGTGATCTTGTCCTTAAAGAAATTAGTGTATGGGAGGGGAGGAGAAGGGGGGTTGGCCACAAGTGCACTTATTTCTCCGCCCCGTCTGGCTGACGCGATGGCCATGAGGAATGCAAACTTCCTGGACATGTAGAGTAAGGAAGAGGTGGCTATCTGTTCAAAGGGAGGTCTCATGAGGCCTCTGAGGACTAGGTTCAAATTCCAGGTGGGTGTGGGGAGTGGGTGGACTTCAGAGTAGAGGTTTTGGAGTCTGGTAAGGAAGCATTTTGTAGTAGGGTGTGTGAAGACAGAGGAGCCGTCCAGTTTCTGGTGGAAGGCATTGATTGCCGTGAGATGAACTCTGATGGAGCTGAGTGATAGACCTTTTTTTTTGAGTTCTAAAATGTAATCTAGAACATCGGGAAGGGGTGAGGTGCAGGGTGTGAGGGTTTTCTGTAAGCACCACATCAAAAATTGTTTCCACTTTTGAAGCAAGTACAGCAAGTGGAGTTGTGTCTGCTGTGTAATAACATGTGTCTGACTAGCTCTGAACAGGCTAGTTTTTGCAGTTGGAACCAAGGAGGAGCCAGGCCATCAGATGAAGTTTCTCCAGTTGTGGATGGAGGATGCAACTGTCGCTCTGGGAGAGGAGGTCCAGTCTCATCAGGAGAGTTCTCGGAGGGCAGATCGATGTACAAAGCAGGTAAGGATACCAGGTCTGCCTGGCTCAAGTTGGGGCGATAAGTATCACCTTAGCCTTGTCGTCCCTGATCTTGCAGAGGACTCTGTGTATTTGAGGAGGAATCAGAGGGAATGCACACATGAGTGTCCTGTTCCATGGGATTAGGAATTCATCTCCCAGGGAGCTGGTCCTGAGTCCCATTCTGGAGCAAAATAATTGGCATTTGCGGTTCCTTGCTGTGGCGAACAGATCTATTGAAGGAGACTCCCTAAAGGGAGAATAAGTGGGATGCAATTCAAGGATTTAATTCCCATTCGTGTTCCTGTAAAAAGTGTCTGCTGAGGGTGTCGGTGGTGGTGTTCTGACACCCGGGCAGGTATGAGGCCGTGATGTCTATGCAATGTCGTATGCATCAGTTTCAAAGTTTGATGGCTTCTTTGCACAGGGAGTGTGATCCTGCTCCCCCTTGTCTGTTGATGTAGAACATGCATGCAACGTTGTCCGTGAGTACTCTAATAGATTTGTTTAGAATCAATGGGAGGAAGTGAAGGCAGGCGTACCAGACTGCTCTGAGTTCTAGGAGGTTTATATGCAGATGGGCCTCGGGTGCAGACCACCTGCCTTGTGTGGTGTGGTGTTGCAGGTGTGCACCCCAGCCTATCAGGGAGGTATCTGTGGTGAGCATGAGCACTGGGGGATTTTAGCAAAAGGGAACTCCTACGCATATATTCTCCCTTTCCATCCACCTGTACAGGGAGTTCAGCATGTTTGCAGGTAGAGTTACCATCATGTGGAGGCTGTGCTTAACGGGTTTGTATACCGAAACAGCCAGCACTGTGAGCACCTCATTTGTAGTCTGGCATGTTTCATCACGAACGTGGTAGCTGCCATGTGGCCCAGAAGTTGCAGGCATGTTCTGGTTTTGATCCTTGGGTAAATGGACACCATGTGTATGAGGTGTTTGATCTTGAGGAACCTGGCTTGCGGGAGGAAGGCTCTGGCAAGGGTCGAGTCCAGGTAAGCCCCAATGAATTCTATTTGCTGTGTAGGCATCACAGTGGACTTTTGGAAGTTTATTCGCAGTCCAAGCCTTTAGAAAAGAGTGACGGTTGACTGCGTGGCCATTTGCGTTTCTTCGTATGATCGGCCCTTGATGAGGCAGTCATCCAGGTATGGGAAAAATATGGTCTCTTGTTTGCGCAGGTGGGCCGCCACCACCACAAGAGTCTTGGAAAACACTTGCAGTGCAGTGGAGAGACCGAATGGGAGCACTCTGTATTGGAAGTGAACTGTAGGAATCATCTGTGTGCTCGGTGTATTGAGATATGGAAATATGCATCTTGTAGGTCGAGGGCTGAGAACCAGTACCCTCATTCCAGCGCCGGTATTATCATGCCCAACGTGACTATTCTGAATTTTTGGGAGCAGGTGAATTTGTTGGGTTGTCGCAGGTCTAGAATGGATCGCCATCCTCTGCTTTTCTTCTGGATCAAGAAATAGTCGGAGTAAAATCCCTTCCCTCTGTGTTGTCTTGGAACTCATTCCACTGCACCTAAGAGGAGTAGGTGAGTTACTTCTTCCCGAAGCAGGTGTTTGTGAGAGGGGTCGCTGAAGAGTGACGGGGAAGGGTGAAGAGTAGGGGGCCATAAAGTAAATGGGATGGAATAGCCCAACTGCACTATTTCCAGGATCCAGCGATCCTGTGTGATGTTTCGCCAAGCGTGGTGGAAGCAGTGGAGGCCATGGCCAAAAGGGCAAGTAGGTGCTGGTGGTAAGGAGTGGTCACTCAGACCTTCGACCAAGACTTCAAAATTGTGGTTTGTTGCCTGACGGGTGGGACACAGGTTGTTCCGACTGGGTTTTTCGACATCTGTTAAGCTTGCCACGGGACCTCCCAGTATCATACTGCTTGGACTGTGCAGTTGTATTGCTTCAGGCAATAGCTCTGGTAAGGCTGGTATCTTTATCTCTTGGAAGGAGGGGTGTAGATCCCTAGTGTTGGGAGGGTAGCCCTGGAATCTTTCATCATGTGGAGGACTTCATTGGTTTTCCCAGAAAAAAGTTTGTCTTTGTCAAACAGTAAATCCTCCACTTTGGTCTGCAGCTTTTTAGGGATGCCAGATGAGGAGAGCCAGGCCATACGTACTACCACCGCAGTAGCTGTGATGTGAGCTTCGGTGTCAGCCATGTCCAGAGATGCTTGAAGTACTATTCTGGATACTAGCTGTCCCTCTACAAGGACTGATTTAAAATCCGCTCTTCGGTCCTCTTGGATGTCGGAGGTAAATTCAAAAAGTTTGTTGTAATTATCAAAGTCATAGCTAGCGAGAAGAGTGGTATAGTTGGCAATTCTAAATTGGAAAGGAGAGGATGTGTAAACCTTGCGACCTAAGAGGTCAAGGCGTTTGAGGTCTTTTTCCTTGGGTGTGGACCGGTAATGAGGTTTTTTAGCCCTTTGGTTAGCTGCTTCAACCACGAGGGAGTTGGGCTGCGGGTGTGAGAATAAAAAGTCCATGCCCTTGGCTGGGACATAATATTTCCAGTCAGCCCTTTTACAGGTTGGCAGGATGGAGGTTGGTGTCTGCCAGATAGTGTCAGTCGGTTCTGATATGGCATCGTTTATGGGGAGTGCAATTTTTGAGGATGCCGAAGGTTGGAGACTCTTCAAGAGTTTATGTTGATTCTCCTGTACTTCCTCCAATGGAATGTCCTGGCTGATTGCAACCCTCTTAAATAATTCCTGAAATTGCTTGAAGTCATCTGTCATAGTTGGTGGAGGTAACATGACAGCTTCATCAGGCGAAGAAGAGGAGTTGCGTTTGGGCGACTCCATGTCAGGTGCTGACTCTTCCGCCACTTCCTCATGTGACTGCTCAAGGGCTCTAGCTGCGGATGGCATTGGCGATCCAGGTGGAGAGAGGATCTGTGCTCTATGGGGTGAGGAGGTGCAGGAGTAGTGGGCCTTCCAGGGTGCCCATGGGTCCCAAGACGCCCATTGCATGGGGTATGGTAGTTGAGGTCCCATCCATGGGGGAACAAACCATGGGAATTGGGGTTGGTCCCTGTGATGCACATTCCTGTGAGGTGGTCTTTGTTGTGATGGAGGAGGGTCGAGTGGAGAAAAGACTGTGTCTCTGTGGTCATCGTCATTGCTGTCTGTGAAGACAAAGCATTCAGCAGGAGAGGGTGGCTGGATCAAGAGTGAGCCCTCCGTACTGAGCAGAGGCGAATCTGGCACCAGGGCCACTGAGATGTCTTAATGTGTTAGAAATTGTGTCTGTGCCAGAGGGTGCGGCACCGAGAATTTAGAGTCAGAAGCCATAGGTTTAAGCAGTTTGTCTTTGGTCTTGGCTGGGGCCGGTGGTCCAATGGTGGCACTGTCAGCCAGTGCTGGATGGTGTGTCAGTACTGGTGGAGTCGCCAGTGGCAACAGCATTGTTGTTGCTGGGCCTATGTGCGCAGATGGCACCGAAGCCAGTGTGGATGCCAGGGCCTTTGGTGCTGGCCGTTACATGGTCTTAACTCCTTACTTTTCTGCACTATATGCCCGGTGCCAGGAACATCGCAGGTGCTGATCCTTAAGGCAGTTGGCACCGCTGGCAAGGCCCTCGCTGGGGACTGTTTCTTTTTGCCCGTTTCCCTGTGTGGGGAGGTCAAGGCTCTCTTTCTCTTCTTGTGGGAAGGTGGAGCCGTGCTCTTGGTCGGTTCCGACCTGGTTGGAGAGCAGCTAGGAGAGGGTTTTGTTCTGCCTGTCTCCAAATCAGGTTGGAGGGATTTCTCCATAAGAATCTCCTTTAAATGGACACCGCTCGAAGATCATCATCTTGTTCTAGTGACTTATTACTGTTTAATTTATCACTTTGTTCCAAATCTTCCTCTAATTACACCTGAATCTGGGACAGTTCCTCAGATTTGTCACTTAAAAATAATGGCTCAGGTTTGAGAATCTCCCTCACATCCTCAGCTGTGAAGACCAACGCAAAGAACTCATTTAGTTTCTCTGCAATGGCCTTATCGTCCTTGAGTGCTCCTTTCGCATCTCGATCATCCAGCAGCCCCACTGGTTGTTTAGCAGACTTCCTGCTTCTGATGTACTTTTAAAACATTTTGTTATTACTTTTTGAGTCTTTGGCTAGATAGATGATCGAGATGCTAAAGGAGCACTCAAGGATGATAAGGCCATTGCGAAGAAACTAAATGAATTCTTTGCATCTGTCTTCACAGCTGAGGATTATATTTTTACACTTCACTTGCCAGATTTTATGCTCTTTTCTATTTTCCTCAGTAGGATTTAACTTCCACTTTTAAAAGGATACCTTTTTGCCTCTTACTGCTTCTTTTACTTGGTTGTTTAGCCACGGTGGCACTTCTTTGGCTCTCTTATTATGTTTTTTAATTTGGGGTATACATTTAAGTTGAACCTCTATTATGGTGTCTTAAAAAAAGTTTCCATGGCTTCTGTCTTTTCTTATATCTTCCAAAGTTCAATGACTTTATTCCATGAGGCAGGATGACCTCATTCTGTTCTTCCCTTTCTGTGGGTTTCCCATCCCCCTGTATGTAAATGAGTTGCCATTGTTTTGATTCCACCATGCTTTAATTTACATAGGAGACAGGTAAATAGCTGCCTTCTCTCAGCGGGAGAGAAGATGTTTTTCCCTGTTTAGCCAAAGACTTTAAAGCATATCATCATTAAATATCCATATTTCCACATATAGTGTTAATGACATTTTAGAAGAGACTTCACTCTATACACTTTAATAATAAAGTAAAATTGTATACAGTCAGTTGATTCAATTGCTTATCACTTGAGGTTCAGCCCCCGTCTTTACAGACCAGTACATCTTTTAAATGAATTCTGCTGATGGTTATCCACCCCCTCCAAAGTAACGTTTATTCAAGCTGTGAGAAAGGCAACCTAGAGTTTGGTGGTGAAGGAAGCTCTACACTCTTTCTTCCCCCCCTTGTTATCTTACTAGCTTTGATTATCTATTATGTAAAAATGGACCTTTATTTCCTTTGCCTGAAGACTGGGCTGGTTAGAGAATCAAATATATGTTTCTTTGTCTAAAGCAGACAACTCCCAACTCCCCCTGGTTTAAATACACTTTAATCATAATTCCATCTTATATCCATTACTCATTAATGCACATCACATACATACATCACGCAAGAATATTAATGATCAGTGAGATAGTAGTTTTTAAATATACATCAGAAGACAAATTTTGTACAAAGATTATTACAATAGTGCATAGGGTGTAAATATAGGAGTGCTTAGGGTCACAAAATTACCCTGCTATCCACCTCCACTAAGTTTACCTCCACTAAGGGCAGACAGCAAGACGTTCCACCCAGTCACAGCTTCCAAAAGAGAGCATAGGTAGTCTTGAGACATAGTTTAATCCTAGACCATTCGGAGCTTTTGAAATTATAACCACACCTTGATTTGTATGCCTCAGGAGCAGGGTGTGAACCAGTGCAACATAGAATTAAATACGCAATGCCAAAACAGATTTTTAAACAAATTTGGTTAATGGCATATCTACTACTACTGACCAGTGACTTGGCAGGAACTAGTTCTTGTAAGCATGGCCATCATAGACTTCAGTCACCAATTGAAAAATAAAGGGGCTGAATGTTTACACACATATGTGTGACCGCGCACACAGATAATTGTCTAACCTCTCCACGGGTCTTGAAATCACAAATCAATAAGAGCTTTGCCACCTGAAACAGTTTTGGGCTCCATGAAGTTCAGGCTCTGATCTGGTGGGCCCACCTCACACAATTCACTGAAGTCAATGAAAGAGAATTTGAAATTGCAGGCCCTCAACCACGATGTTCACAGGAAGCCTGAGCAGAGCACTAGTATTCAATCTAATGTAAAAACAAAAAGTTTGACTGCATCACTTGAACAAGAAAAATACTAATAAGTAGTGAGGAAATAAACAGACGTTTAAAAAGTAAGATAAATCTAACTAGCAGGGGAAAAAGTAGGAAGAAACAATTAATTTGAGGGTCTGACTAAACCCATAATGCAAAGTTTATTGCAATTTTGCCCTCTTACACTGCAAACCAAGGGATTGGAAAAATAACTCAGCTGCTTACAGATCATTAATGAAAGCAGCTTTGCAAGACAGTACCTGCCCAGGAATATAATTTATTTTGACAGTCAAGTATATTATCAATAGTGTTTTAATGATCATTGTGGTAGAAAGCTCATTTGGTGCTTGATCTGATAAAATTTCATAACAATTTTGCAACTCTCAACTGGAATAATTTGGATAATTTAATGTTATCTTTTAGGAACTACTGCCTATTGGATGGGGTCTATAGCAAAGGCTTAATTAATCCTCTACTTCCAAACTCAGACCTGTACTGGGGAATTCTCTTCCCACTTCCAGGATTTGTCAAAGTGATAAAATATTTGCATTAGTATTTCCCTCCCCAGGGCCCCAAACAGCCCTTACTTTTTCAGTTCTGTAATTAACCTCATTCACACTTTTCCTCCACTTTTACTTGGATGCGGTAATCAGTAAATATCACTAAAAGAAGGGGGAAAATAGACAACACAATACATAAGTACAAGAAAAACTCTTTTCTTCCATAAAAGCAAAATATCTGAAAGTATTTGAAAGTAGTGGCATTTATACTATTATTTGTATTGCAGTAGCACCAAATGGCCCTAGTTCCATTGTGCTAGGCACTGTACAATCACATAACAAAAAAAGATGATCCTTACTCAAAATGTTTACAATCCAAGTGGCAATACTATTGCAACACAGATCACTCAAAAATACTGATGTAATCACTTGCTCTTCAGTTCTTAAAATATATTTTAATTGAGTTTTCAATTTTTAGCTACCACTATATTGAAAAAAAAAAACACTCCACAGTGATAGAGTCATCCTAAATATTATAACTACCATGAACATAAGTTCCAAAAAGCAGCTTTTGCCAGCTTACCTGACAGGGTTCACATGGAAACAGTCCTTAAGCACAGTGAGTGTGCTGCAACTCAGTGGGAAAGGGACTTGTGTTGGAAGAACGTGGTCTCCATTTTAAGGGTCAGATCCCCAGCTGGTGTAAAATGGTCAAAGCTCCTTTGAGTTCAGTGGAGCCACAACAATTTATACCTATGATTCATATATTCTTATCAATACATTCTGAGGAGGAAAGATTTATTTCTTCCTGGATAATAGTTTATTCTTGTGCATCGAAGCAACAGTCATAGCAGAAAGTATATTGATGTCTCCTACTAACTGAACATTTTAATCTTGAATCCTAGTAAGGTGAATTCTCTGTTAGGACCTCCAAAAGGCAGAAAGGTCATAGCTGTGTTTTCTGTGTAGTGGTACATCATAAAATTTATGAAACTGAAGAATAAAACAATTGTTTACTCTAGAGGCTTTACACTAGATCACTCTGTAGACAGAAAAGCCTACCCATAGAGTTATAGGAACTGTCATACTTCTAAAAAACTAGCTACTCTCATTTTAGTGGAGTTACTGTTGATTTACTTTAGTGTAAGTTAAAGGAGAATACTAATATACTGCATAGGTATAAAAGTGAATTTTAAATCACCTGTAACTTAAAATATATTTCAGACTTTTCTTGAAACTATTCCTCAGTAAGGACTAGCCACATGTGATGTTTAGTACTTAAGGGTTCAAGCTTTGTTGTTTTTATGATCAAAAAAGTCTTAGGGAGAAGTCTAGTTTTTAAAATGGGAGCATTGACCACAACTGCCTAATACAAAAAGATGGCTAAATAGAATATGCACAAACTTTCAAAGTAAAATAATATGCTTCTGTGTTAACACCGAACATATGAAGTTAAAACCCAGAGGAATATGTCAGGGAAAGTAAAAAGCAACTGAAAAACAGACCAAGTTGTTACTTAAATGAGATCAGGAGTTCTGAAACTGGGGGTCGTGTCCCCTCAAGGGGTCACAAGGTTATTACATGGGGGGTTGCGAGCCATCTATCTCAACCCCCAAACCATCCTTCGCCTCCAGCTTTTAGAATAGTGTTAAATATAAAAAAATGTGTTTTTAATTTATAAGGACATCACACTCAGAGGTTTGCTGTGTGAAAGGAGTCATGAAAGCAAAAGTTTGAGAACCACTCAATTAGATGCTTGCATTTCACACCCAGGCTACTGAAACGTGCGGAACATGGTTTGTCCTTCTTAACACTTGCAGTTACACGGTGCTGGGCACCAATACAGCTGCTCCCGTTGCTGACACCTGTCAGCAATAGGTAGATTATTGCTAGTGTGGAAAACACAGCAATGAAGGATAATGCAGGGTCAGGAGGGAGCAGGGACACACACACACACACACACGCTGACCCCAGAGCAGGACAGAGCAAGAATTCCCCCGCCCAGGTCAGTGTTCCTTGAAGCCTGGTATCTGCTGTAACTAACCAATCCAGTGGGGAAGGCTATGGCCGCTTCCTCGGCCAAGCCCTGTCCCAGCACTACCCTGGGGCAGGGGACCTGGCTGCAGCTAAGCACAGAGCTAGTATAGCCTGTAAGGGCGGGTGGAGGCAAGGGGTAACCTCCCTCCAGTACCGCAAGAGGGAAGGAGGTAGGAGCAGGGAAGCTCCCGCCCGGCGCTGCAGAGCTCACTAGTCCCAGGAGCTGGGGCATGAGGAATAGTTTGCAGTTCTGTCCTCCTGCGAGGAAGGGAAAAGTATGAAACCAACTCCCAAGGTGAGCCCAGTCTCAGCCCTCCTCCACCGCCTTTCCTGTTGGGACTGCTGCAGGGGTCCCAAGAGCACTTCCACCCCCGCAATCCTCACTACTTAGCCCGAAAACCCCCGCTTCCTGGGTCGTCCCCCCCGGAAGCAGTAACGGGCCAGGAAGGCACTACCGCTGACAAGAGTGAACAGAGTTTGGAGCTGGTAAGGTTGCTGAATCTTATATAACATTCTCACGCCGTCAGACACAGTCATATTGCTGGGAAAGAAACTCCCTAATTCAGGATCAAGAAGGAGCAGGATTTTTTTCCCCCCTCCTGACCTGCCCCACATGTCATACCCCAAAGATCCCTGTTTGATCATTGTGTCCTGAGGACCGGTGTTGCACAGAACACAATCTGGTAAGACAGTTATCAAATTGCAAATAGAGTCATTTATTCTAGGAGTAAAACTAGCAAACGTACAACAAATCCAAAAGGAGATTTTTTTTGAGGGAATTCTGAGCTTTGTACCCTCTGCATTACAAACAAAACTCAAGTACTGTAGTCATTTCCACTGAGCCAAATAAACAATTTGTGTAGTAGCTAGTGTCTTGTGAACAGAGAAATAACAAGTTAGCTAACCTCTACTTAAATTCAATAATCTGCTCAGCATCATACTACTAATTCACTCAGTGCTTTGCCTTTAAGGCAGACAAGAGTACTTGAAATACAATGAATGGTATTAACAACTATGCTAGAACTTCTCCCATTCTATCAGTTAAATGGACTGCCTGTTTTTGCTCAGTCTGGGGAGGCACTATCATAGCCTCATATAGTATTTATTACCTCTCATTAATAATTGAATGAGCAATAAATGTTTACATAAATGTTCACATAAACAGTTTCATGAATATTAGTGCAGATACATATTCACACACAAATATTAATTAAGTATGGATCCACACAAACATTCACAGCCATTTTAAATGCTCTTTGTGAGTTTAGGAGTCAACCATTTAGGAAGAAAACCACTAGATGACCAATTACACAGTGTGAATAACTCATACAAATAGCAAGGACTTAAAGCAACAGTACTGCCCTCTACTCTGGGTTTCAGCCCAGGGACCCTAATGGTAGCAGCTGTTGGTGGCTTTCCCTTCACCACGGACACTGCTTTGATTCCCTGGGCCACTTCCCCCATGGTTCCTTTTTCCTAGCTTCACCCTTATCTCAGGATTCAACAATGCTTCTTCTCCTCCAGCTCCTTTCACCTCAGCCTCCTCGAGGGCACTGGAAGGAGAGCTTTTAAACAGTATAAGTGGGACCTTGATTGGTTCCAGCTGTCTCTATTAGCCTAACAGCCTTAACTGGTTAATTGGGGTCAGGTGTCTTAATTGGCCTGGAGTACCCTTTGTTTGGCTATCCAGGGAACAAGGGCCTGCTCATTCTGAAGGTTGATATACCTGCCTTCCAGCACTCTTATATTCTTCGAATCTGTCACAGCACATACATCCCCTACAAACAGTTTGATGGCAGAACGAAGAACAAACTCATTTCACTTGTAACCTAAAATATTTTAGGACAGGTCTTCAGTATTTAGCAATATTAGACTATGACTATAGAAACAAGGTTCAAAACCATGTTCCGATTGGTAGATTAGGCTTTTAAAGTGATGTTACTGGCATTCACCAAGTCCTCAAGATACATGTCTGGAACCTCACCACTGAAAGAAGAAAAAGAAACAGGCACTACTCATACCTTAATCTAAATTCCAGCAAGACATCCACCCCCTCTGTGCCTCACAGATACATGCTGAAGGATTACTTTGCATGACTGGTATACTCAATATCTTCCTGTAAGATTTGAGCTACCTGTCCTGTTGCAAATAACCCTTTCGCTTAAAAGACCGACATTTGTTTTCTCTGTTGCTTTCTGAGCTATTCTTTTCTGGCATAATTCTATATAGAACCTCTGTGTTTTCAAAGTGAGGTATTGTTAGTGCTCCAGACTGACTTCGTAGATTTCTAAGCATATACTTATACCAGTAAGCCACACTGGCTTAAGCATTTCAAGGCTATTAGTGCATTCTCAGGTGGATAAAGGCATTCAGAAGTATATATATGCCAAAAGTCTAATCATTCACATCATGCCACAGACTATTGCTTTTATCTAAAAACTTCCAAACAAAGCCCAAGAACCCAGCCGTAAGAAGGAACAAAAACTTTACAAAAATAAAAAGCACGAAGAAAAATTTCAACGCTGCTTTGAGTGAAACCTTCCAACTAGAGCCCTATGCAGATACAAAAAGTGTATATATATCCAATATAAGAGCCGCACACATGGTCCACGGATAGCCTCATCTGCGGATGCAGATATGCATAGATACAAAGTGGATATCCACAGACTTGTGTGTGTGTGTGTGTGTGTGTGTGTGTGTAAACGTTACCTACCTGCCTGTTTGGTTTTCAAGATGTGTTGCTCATGTCCATTCCAAATAGTTTTTTGCGCACCGCATGCACAGTCGCAGAAAGGTTTTTCCCCTAGAGGTACCTGTTGGGTCAGCTCAGGCACCCCTGGAGTCGCACCTTCATGGGCCCTCCCACCTCTCCAGTTCCTTCTTGCCAGATTACTCTGACAGAGGGGAAGGCAGGTAGATCTTGGAATGGACATGAGCAACACATTTAGAAAAACAACAGTTACGAGAGGTAGGTAACCGTTTTTTTTTCGAGTGCTTGCTCATGTTGATTCCAAGTAGGTGACTCCCAAGCCTTACCTAGGAGGTGGGGTTGGAATTCATGGACTCACTGATTGAAGCACCACTCTGCTGAATGCTGCATCATCCCTGGCATGCTGGGTAATGGTATAATGAGAAGTAAAAGTGTAGACTGAGGACCACATCGCCACTCCACAGATCTCCAGAATTGGGACCTAGGCCAGGAATGCTGCCAAGGAGGCCTGTGCTCTAATAGAATGTGCATCAGCGCAGGGGAAGGGATCTTTACTAAATCATGATATGCTCAGACACAGGACGTGATCCACGATGATATCCTTTGAGAGGACAGCTGAAGGCCCTTCATCCTGTCCGCTACCGTGACAAACAGCTGGTTCAATTTACAAAACGGCTTTGTTTGCTTGATATAAAAGGTCAATGCCCACCGAATGTACAGGGAGTGGAGCCTCTGCTCCCAGCAGTTAGCCTGAGGCTCAGAGAAAATGACTGGAAGAAAAATGTCTTGATTGGCATGAAATTGAGAGATGACTTTAGGGAGAAAGGCTGGATGCAGCCAAAGCTGCACTTTGTCTTTGTAAAAGATGGTATAAGGAAGGTCGGATGTGAAGGACTTGAGCTCAGACACCCTTCTAACTGAAGTTATTGTGACAAGGAAAGCCACCTTCCATGACAGATAGAGTAATGAGCATGTTGCTAAGGGCTTGAATGGAAGCCCCATCAGCCTCGAAAGCACCAGATTAAGGTCCCAAGCTGGGGTTGGTTGCTGAACTTGCGGGTAAAACCTGTCCAGTCCTTTTAAGAAAACAACCCACCATCGGATTAGCAAAGACTGAGCGGTCTGCCACTTTTGGGTGGAATGCTGAAATGGTGGCAGGGTTACAAGCTGCTTTAAATGTAGCAGTTAGTCCAAGATAAAGGGAATTGATGATTGCATTGGAGAGGTACAACTCTGCGAACACCAGATCAAGAATCTCTTCCACTTGACCAAGTAGGTCGACGTCATGGATGGTTTCCTACTGCCAAGGAGAACCTCCCTAACAGGATCTGAGCATGTGAGCTCTACCAGGTTTATGCAGCTTCCAAGCCATGAGGTGGAGAGACTCGAGATTGGGATGCTGGAGCCGGCTGTGGTGCTGGGTGATCAGGTCTGGAAATAAAGGCAGGGTGATGAGGGTGTCCATTGACAGCTCCAGAAGCATGGTGTACCAGTGCTGGCAGGGCCAGGCTGGTGTTATGAGTATCACTGAGGCTCCTTCCCTCTGGATCTTGAGAAGAATCTTCTGGACAAGTGGGATAGGTGGGAACACATAGAACAGGTGGTCCTTCCAGGGAAGGAGGAACGTGCCTGCACGTGAGCCCAGACTGTGATTCAGGAAGGAGCAGAACTGCAGGCACTTCCTGTTGCTCTTTGTGGCGAACAAGTCGATCTGGGGAACTCCCCACAGTTGGAAAATGTTGTTCACCGTGTCCGGGCGAATGGACCACTTGTGCTTGTGGAAGAATCTGTTGAGATGGTCTGCCAGCTCATTTTGAGATCTGGGAGTATTGAGTGAGCTATGCAGAAATCCCAGAGCTTTAGAGCTTCCTGACATAGGGGAGAGGAGCATGCTCCACCCTGTCTGTTTATATAAAACATTGCTGTTGTGCCGTATTGTCTGTCAGGATTGATATGCATCTCCCTTTCAAATGAGCTTGGAAGGTCTGGCACGCCAGATGAATTGCTCTCAGCTCCCTGACGTTGATGTGAAGCGATAGCTCCACTTGGGACCAGAGGCCCTGAGTTCTGAGCTCTCGCAGGTGCACTCCTCACCCCATCACCGACATGTTGGTAACCAGACACAGCGAGGGATACGGTTTGGAGATGAGGATCCCTGCACACACCACTCGCGGATTGAGCCACCACTAAAGAGACTTGAGCACCTGCAGCGAGAGTGTGACGTCCACACTGCGATAGAGCTCTCTGGCCCTGAACAGGCTCGTCCATCTGAGGCGACAGAGAGATCGCCATGAAAAGGACTCCTGGTTGAAGCCAGTGCGCTACACACTGATGCTGAAGTACCCAGTGCCAGGTCCATGAGGCCGACTTTGACTGCGGCCGCAGGGCCTGTGGTCCTTTTCCTTCTTAGTGTGGAGGCAGAATCCTCTGCAAATCTTGCATCTGTCTGTCTGGTGGGATTCCCCCAGGCACTTTAAGCAGGACCTGTGTGGGTCGCCCTTTGGCATCAGCTCTTGGCAGACCCTACATGGCTTAAAGTTCTGGAACTGAGGCATGCCCCGCCCCAGGCAGGAGAAGGGAACGGAGAAGAGAACCCCGGCTAACAAGGGGATGAGGTTCAAACACTACACTACACTCTACTAAAAACCATTAACTAACCGTTGAAACTATTTTCAGGTAGGAACGACGAGTACACTAGGGGATCATTCGAAAACAAGAGAAAAGAGAATGCTCCAACGACCATCACTGGCAGTAAGATGGAACTGGAGTTGCGGCAGGTTGGTAGCACCCTATATGCGGGGAAAATCCAGGGGGCGCCTGAGCCGAGCCGACGGTACTGCTAGGGGAAAAACCTTCCAGTGACTGTGCACACTGTGTGCACACACCTACTTGGAATTGACCTGAGCAAGCACTCAAAGAAGATGTGTTCTTAACTTGGGTTAAAATAGCAGTCAAGACACAGCAACTCAGCTCAACAGCTCAAATTCAAGCCTAAAGAGCAGCCTGAGCTAGAACTACAGCTACTAAACTGAGGTAGAAGTTGAGTTACCATGTCTTCATTGCCACTTTAACCAGGATTAGCTAATCTGTGTTACAAACAGAGATTTTTTTTGCAGCGTAGATATACCTTAGGGGGTGGTATCTGTGTTGTCTTCTTTATACTGTACAGCATTAATAGCACTCAATAAAACAGTATTCTAGTTTAAGAAAATCTTTTCTACTTGCTCCATCTCATGTTTTCTTGATGCATTTTGGGGAACCAGAGTTAACAGTATTAAATGGTTGGGGGTGAGGGGAGGGTGCGGGGGAGCTTTGCTGCTTATTTTTCCAACAGCATCATAACTTTGCCACACTGAGTACATCCCGTGCTCTCTGTTGTTGTTTTCCTGGTAAAATGTGTAGCATCCATCTGTAAAATGCAAACCATAAGACACACAACAATGTGTAACAAACAATGTGGGGTTACCCCTGTTGCTAGAACCTTAAACTTTTTAATTTCCTTACTCTAACATGGCTCACTGCAATTTTAAAATTGGGTATAAACAACTTTTTGCAATTCATATATTTCAAATAAAATAAAATCACTGTCATTTTTAGAATACTTTCACTGGAGTTTGAAACCACATTTCTGGGGCTTGTATTTGTACTATTGTTCATTTAACGCAGGACAAATAAACTTTAATCAACCTTTAATATCAGAAAGTAAAAGACACTGAATATACTGCTAAATTGCAAGTCAAAAGTGCTTTCTTCTCAGTAATGTGGCAAACAGAACTGATTAAAAAACATTTAAGCAGAAATTTAAGCAGAAAGTCCAAAATTTTCCACAGAGAGCAGACACATTTTCCTTAAATTGATAACCCATTTTTTTGTCAAAATACAATTTAGACAGAACATTGTTTACTTTATAACAAAGAACATAGTATAGTCCTATACATTTCTTCCTTACTTGGTATGGGCAGAACTTTGGCTGATTTTGCTCTTTGTCATGAAAACGTTTGTCACCGTAAGCCTCTGCCACACTATACAGAAATATTTCTGTAACAAACCTGTAAGGGTGATGTCATCATCTTCTATTATTTGCTCTTCTGCAACATCCAGGGAACTCTCAGTAATCATGTCACTGGATTCATCAACGCAAGCTAAGCCAGAATAATTGTGTAGGAGGTCTGCACTAGGAATATGTTCCACAATGACAGCAGGGAAAATGGATGGATCACCAAGCTATGAAAAAGGAGTATTAAAAGAAAACTGTTTAGATTGTTTCAGAACTAAATGTTTGTCTATCTGGAATATTTCAATCTTAACACATCTATAAAGTGTTACTAGAACATTAGGTTGTCAGGAACAAATATCAATCAACCAGCAATCCTTTAACATGCTAACTCGCACAGCTGCAGAAGGTGGTCACATAGCAAAATAATCATTAGAATTTCTAAAAGGATTACTTTGTACTGAGCAAGCATATTTATTACAGACATAATTGAAAACAATTAATGTATATCCCCATGAAAACATTTTTACAGAGTCGCATCCGATGAAGTGAGCTGTAGCTCACGAAAGCTTATGCTCAAATAAATTGGTTAGTCTCTAAGGTGCCACAAGTACTCCTTTACTTTTCAGAGTAAAACTGTACTTAAAAAAATGATCAGGGCAGAGGATTAGAAAACATTGTAGGGTATAACTGCACTGGCTGGAGGAGGAGAAGGGAGGGAGATGTTTTCCAATTAATTCCTATGGTTCTATTAATTTGAAGCTGCTCTGTCCCTCCCTCTCCACTGCAGTATCCACTCTGTCATCACCCCACCCTCTACATTTTTATCGTGTCAGAAATAAAAGAAATGAAGCAGCTGGAGAATCAGAAACATATCAAGCCAAGCAACAATAATTAGAAGACAAACATTCTTTCAAAAGGCTGTCCCCCAACAGGAAGAGGTTTTCAGAAAGTGAATGTTACAACAGAGAAAAGTTTTCTACAGCTAATCTTCTAAAAGGTCATCTGCAGGAAGAGATTCACTAGCTGATGGTAGCACAGTTTGTTACAATTACGCCAAGATTTTTTTCAGCAATCTCCATACTACAAAAAACATAGAACACTATTAATTTGACAAATTAAAAGAAAGGTTCTGTGAGTGGGTCCTTCTGTAAACAAAACAGTGTGGGTGGACTTAGGGCTAACATACACTTCAGAAGAGTAGAGTATGTAGATTTGTACCTAGTTCAAGCCATTTTTTTAACCATTCAAGAAAAAAATCTTATGATTGAGGTCATAATCTGATCACTGGACACAGTTCAAGTGCAAGAAAAATAAAATATATTCCAAGCCAATGGTTCAATACAGATGATGGCTATAAGGTCAAGTACCTCTCAGCAAAAATCCAAGAAGGGAATTATTGGTAGCACCAGGTGCCATTAAAAGTTTTGAAAGGCAGGAATTAGTATTTTAAGTCATTCAGTAGTTTTTAAAAACATGTTCCAACAACAATTGTTGTAAATGGGTAATAAGGCTCAAATTAAATAAAATGCCTAATATATTTCAGTGGGCTTCTACAGTGAGTTAAGAGTTCAGTATACACAAAAGCCCATTATGGAAGTTCAGCAAGTAAGTTCCTCAAAATACAGGAATCAAAATAAAATAACTTCTAAAAGACCAATAAAATAGTCAAAAAGGAGACCTAGGTAAGGCCCCTCTGGCAGTTCTGCAAAAATTAGGAAGTGAACAGGTTAGAGCTGAGGAGAGGCAAGTCTGAACAAGAGTGACTCCAAGAGAGAAAGGGCACAAAGTCATAGCATCAGAAAAGATGACTGCTGCTAAACAGTTCAGTAGAATAATGAGCTTCACTAAGACTTATTAATGAACCCCAAAGGTGTGCTCTCATGTGAGTCAATCAGAATCAGTCTGCATTATTAATATTATATCAAAATGGCTCACAAAACTATTATCCCATTTAAGAACCAAGTCAACTAATTTTCTTAATTGCACAAGACTATATAGAAACTAACCAGTAATCTACCCTGCAGGTTCTCAAACTTTGGCCCATAAACCACTGTTGGTCTTCAGAGATCTGGCTGGTCACATGGTTTTGGGTCTATTTGTTTCCACAACAGAGATGAGGGGAGTTGAAATGAAAAGCAAAAAAGACAAAGGGACAAAATAACATATGAAAAAGAGGTAAAGTCCAATTCTTTCTATGAGTTTGAAATTGCTTTATTTGCCCCAGGGTGTTATGTGATCATGAACCAGAGGGTAAATGATCTCCAAGAGACAATCACACTATTAAGATGTGGTCTAGGATATGAAAAAGTTTGAGATTCCCCAATATAACCAATACCAAGACAGAAACGTATTGTGAAAAAATGGTGAAAAAAATGTTAAGAGTATTAAGGTTGAAAAGTCAAGCACTCAAAACATTTAAAATGCCAGAATAAGGTTGCCTGACACAAAGGCATCCCCCTCCCACATTTCAAGTCTGTGACCCAAAGCGTGAGGTATCAGAGCTTTTTAAAGCAAAGGCCATGAAAACTTTTTAACATGAGCAAACCAACTTATTTTTCCTTCACCTCGTTCTCGGAAATGGTTGAATCATTTGGCTGAAATTAAAAAATGAGTCCAAGGCAGACACCCAGCATGGAAAATTTGAGCCCAAAAACGTAATGTTTGGAAAAGTTATAAGTTAGCTTGGCAGAATTCAAAATTTTTTTTATATAGTTTTGATGGATAATATCAATGTTTATTTTTAAGCATTTTTCCATATATTTATCTATTTAAATTTTCCAAGTTGCGAGAAATTATGGCGGGGATCAAAAAATAGGGAGTCAGATAATTATTTAATGACAGCAGGCACTGAGATAAAAAAAGTTAAACTTTTATAGCCTTTAAAAACAAAAATTTCAATATCACATGTCAAAATATACAAAGTAAATATCCTTAAACCAAGCAGGTTCTCAAGCAGCATTTTTCTTACTTTGCCGATCTGTAAATTTCAATTATTAAAAATGGAAATATTTTTTCATCGATCTGTGTGTGTAAAGTGAAATCGACAGCTACCAACAAAAATCTAATCCTTCCAAGCCTAGCTATAAGCAGCTGAAAACAGAGCTTTGTAGTGAGAAGTGTGGCGCAACCTTAATAATAGACAGTGCTACCAGTCCCACCTATAATATATATAGTGCAATATGCCACATCCTCTCATATCATTTGCTAATTCTGAACATTTCAATGGTTAAACGTAAACTCCTCCTAAATTATCAGGATTTGAAGGTCATGCCATGTTTACAAAGGAAAAATATTTTCTCTCGATTTGAATGAAAGTCTTGGATTACAATTTTGAAAAGTAATGCATGAATCCCTAAATTATGAAGTGCCACCTACATTCAAGGGAAACTATGTTAGCTAGAATAGCTTCTAAACGTTCTTCCCAGAGTAGAGCTTATATGTTTTCAACATTGCTGAGTAGGCCTTATGAATGTTGCAACCCCCAAACCAAACAAGGGGGAAGCTCAAGATGCTGGAACGGGGATGGCAAGAGGGTGAGGAGGAAAAAAAGCCTTAAACAGTCAGTCTCCTCTTCCAGTCCTGTTAGAAACAGATTCTTTGCTAGTGAGGTGTTCATTCCCTTAGGGTTCTGCTGTTGCACTAGCTTGGTAGCTGAAAATGTTGCTTACTTTATTTGCCCATAAAGCCAGCCCTTCTCATTAGCACCTTTCTCTATAAAAATGGTTCTGGCTCAACATGCTCTCTCTCTAACGACCTAATTTTGTGCCACTACCTCAGCCTCCTCAGAAACAGGAACTAAGGCATCAGTTCTCAAACTTTTGTATTGGTGACCCGTTTCACACAGTAAGCCTGTGAGTTTAACCCCCCCTTATAAATTAAAAACACTTTAAAAATATTTAACACTATTATAAATGCTGGAGGAGAAGCGGGGTTAGGGGTGGAGGCTGACAGTTTGTGACCCCCCCATGTAATAACCTCGCAACCCCCTGAGAGTTCACCACCCCCAGTTTGAGAACCCCTGAACAAAGAAAGCAAGTGAACTATATTGTCATTCTTCAAGGGAGTAGGTTTTAAATAATTACTTCGCTTCAGAAGAATAAATCCAAATAAACACTTTTTACTAAAAACAAGGAAGAGCGTTTACAATTTAGAAACAAGTTTAGTGTAAATGAAATTCTTGTCCAGAGCTTTCTAAGGTCCCATCTACACTGCACAGCAGAAGTAAAAGTGCTGTGGAACTAGATACAATAGGTCAGTAATCTGTTCATTTTTAAAACATCTTCAGTCTTGCACTACCAACACGACTGAATCATATTTTGACAGTGTTACTGAACTGTACTGCAGCCTTGAATTTTATCAATCTGTAGGATTGCTCAGGAACGTGGTTTAGCACAACCTACAATTGTGTTCTGACCATGCCTGGGGACTACTGTCCTGAATACACCCACCATGGTAGTTTAACTAAATATCCCCAACATCTCTGTCACCTATAGAAGTTGCTCCAATAGAAGATATTACCTCACCCACCTCTCTCAAATATCTTGGGATCGATATGGTTACAACTACAGTGCATATCCCATCACAGTAATTTATACAGTGCCAAAAGACACTATTAGGATAATTCTTAGTTTTGCCCTATGCTTAAATAACTATTTGAGGAGCTTAGTGACATACGATTCAGGGAGGAAAAGGTGAACATAATGAAAAAGTGACCTGGAGAATACAGAAAATTATTAGTAATAGCCATGCTGTCATATAGTAAGCGAAGCTGACTTAAATAAATTATAGTCCTAGAAGAGTAGGAGCAAAAATCAACAGTTTTAGTGGCATTTAAAAAAAAAACACGATCACCACTTTTTGGGTTTGCATACTCATAAGATGCAAAGTAAAGGTTTTCTTTCCTGCAATATTAAGAATAGAAAGCCCACAGCAAATATTCTGTAATTACTCACAGAAAATATATGTACACTTGTAGGCTTTAAGTGAAAAATGAAACTTTGTAAAAAGAGTCTTTTGTTATTGCCAAAACTACTTTTTTACATTGACTGCACTTGCAAATTTCATCAATAAAATTTCGTCCACCCCACACCCAACGAAGCTTCTACTGAAATAAACTGATATGTAAGTGACAAGAGAAAGAGGCAATTTTATTTCAGATTTTACATACCTGTCTCAATAATATAACTGGAGGAAAAGTACTTGAATCCCAATAGAATAGAAAATTGAGACTACTAGTAGTTGTGTTATTTTAGTCACAAGAGCAATCTTGTACAAATTATGAATGGCAGAAGAAGTCTGATAGAATTACTAAGTCAGAGATCCTCTCCTTCCTTGATGGAGACTGCCTGTGAAATCAGAAGAGTGAGCTTCTGACAAGGTGTCCACCACACCTCAGCACATGAGAGATAAAAAGGTCTCTTAGGAGACTTCCTAGGAGCTTTCTGAATATGGGAGTCCTCCTCATTCAGAAACTGACTTCAGTTCCATCAGCCCTGTCAAAGACAATCCATCCTTCTAAACTGACCCACAGCCAGATCAGGAATGTGGGAAGGGGACTGAGAATCTGTCTGAAAGATACTCTGCATGGAGATAGAGAGTAACATTTATTGCCCGATCCAGAGGCCCTCTGACTCTGGAGTTGAGAGGGGAGAGAGGAAGTGGCCATCCACAAAGCAAAGGAGACTACTGAAGGCAGACTGGAATTGGGCCAAAAGGTGGAGAAAATCAGTCCCCACAAACTTGACTGCACTGTTCTGTGAATCTGTGCCATGGCATCTCAAAACAATTGACAGGCCAACCCTCTGAGGTCTTCCCTTCCTCTTGGAGGAGTGTGAAGGGCCAAAAGTGGCAGTCAGGGCATAAAGACCCTGTCAGGGATAGCACCAGGTCTGATCCCCAATCACTGCCAGACCTATATACCCTTGGGAAAGTACTGTGGCTGCCAAAATGCAACTGTTTCAAGGATGGAACTTCCTAACCAATTGAAAGGCAGTGAAGGAATGGGGGGAGGGAGGAATTGAGAGAGAGACAGAGAGAGAGAGAGGATTCATAGAGTAAAACCAGAAGAGACCAACATGTCATCTAGCATGGTCTGTGCCATACAGAAAGACATCACCATGACCCAACAACCGAAATTAGACCAAAGTATCACAGCCCCTGGGAGACCTGACTATTATGTGCCACAGGCAGGAACTGTGCTAGGGAGCATATCTGCCAGAATTGGAGCCTCTAGGATGGGGGTGGGCAAACTACGGCCCAGAAGCCACATCCGGCCCTCCAGATGTTTTAATCCGGCCCTCAAGCTCTCGCCAGGGGAGCGGAGTTGGGGGCTTGCCCCGCTCTGTATGTGCCGTGGAAGTAGTAGCATGTCCCCCCTCCGGCTCCTACACATAGGGGTAGCCAGGGGGCTCCACACAGCAACCCCACCCCAAGTGTCACCCTCACAGCTCACATTGGCTGGGAATGCTCACAATGGGAGCTGCAGGGGCAGCGCCTGTGGACGGGGCAGTGTGCAGAGCTGCCTGGCTGCACCTCTGTGTAGAATGAGGGACATGCCGCTGCTTCTGGGAGCTGCCTGAGGTAAGTGCCACCTGGAGCCTGCACCTCTGACCCCCTCCTGTGCCCCAGTCCCCTGCCCCAGCCCTGATCCCCCTCCTGCCCTCAAACCCCTCAGTCCCAGCCCAGAGCACCCTCCTGCACCCTCAACCCCTCATCCCCAGCCCCATCCCAGAGCCCACAATCCCAGCTGGAGCCCTCACCCCCTCCCGCACCCCAACCCCAATTTTGTGAGCATTCAAGGCCCACCATACAATTTCCATACCCAGATGTGGCCCTTGGGCCAAAAAGTTTGCCCACGCCTGCTCTAGAAGGTGCAGCCTAGTTTCAGACTGATGGTACTCCATGCAAAAACAGAATCATCCCTATTTAAGCAGGATCTGTTCTGTGTAGCAACAGAGTCTGTAATCCTATTAGTAGAGTAAGCACAGAAGAAGTTTTTATGTTATTTGTGCATGGTCACACTTGCACACTCCAAAAAGGGCCACTGAGAAAGCAAAATATATATATCAGTATTTCTTAAACAGAAATGGACAAAGCTGGTAAGGGAAGAAATCATATTTCCTGTTCATGTGGAGTAATTCAAATCCCACCTCTAGCACCATCTGACACTGGCTGAGCTGGATTAAATTTGCAAATAGATGACTCATAAGTTGATTTTAAGAGCTGAAGTAAGACAATAACAAAAGAAAGAAAAGAAGAATGAGTTAGGACTTCCCAAAAGTACTGAAAACAGCCAGAATCTAGATACTGAAACTTTCTCTGAAACAGTCTCCCTCTTTAAATTCCAGAAAGAAAATGGTCTCTAAACTACATGTTAAGAGCTATTAAAACAGGAAAGTTCCTTATATTGTTTCAATCCTAAATTCTAATTTTCAAAAACACAGCAAAAATAATTTTAAAAAAATTAAATTGGGTGAAACCAATACTCAAAGCTCAGCTAGAAAAAAAGATCTTTGTTAGACCAGTAAAAATATTTTCAGGGCTACAACTTTCTAGTTGTCAGTTCTGGACAAATAAAGAGAAATATCAATTTTATCCATCACAGAAATCAAAACCCTTAACAACTCTGTATAAAATTAACTACCTCCCTGGTCCTACCACATGATCCCTCTGATTTATACATTCTAATACAGCATTTTTTTTTTTGGTAACAAAAATAATATGACACGCCCATATTCAATTTCTACTTTAACCACTCAGACATTTTTCCGAAGAAGAATGTCCCTTTTTATAAGATTCATTCTCATAAATCAGCCACCTCTAGATTTATCCTCAACTCTTGCAATTGAGCTAAGATCCCCCAGGTTTGGAAAGAACTTGCAGCAAGATATTCTAACTGAGTGGTCCTTGGCGTTATAGAGTTCACTTTTTCCCATTAGTCTGTCACAGCCTTAATTGGGTTACTTTTAGGGCATGCGATAAGACTGTTTTCCTAGGCTTTTTCTAGAGTAGGATTTATTGGGCTTCCAAAATGAATGCCAGGGAGGCATTTGTTCTGAGGCTGAAGAACTCTTACGGGAGGTTTATACTGCCCTCTTGAAATAGTTGATCGTGTTCTTTATATTTTATGCCTATTGCCATTTGTCTAAATAAAAACATATCTAAACAGAGCAAAAACATGTTAGATTAATTTCTTCTCTATGAATTTGGAATGAAGCATCCTTTACTTTCTCAGCATTCTCCTCTCCCATTGGCTGGGAAAGTGAGAACAACAATATATAATGCTAATAAATAAGGCTTGCTTTCCACTAAGTTTATGGAATTCCAATATTTGAATCCCTGGGCTGTCATGAACTCTGAAAAAATACAGGGAAGGAAGTTACATTGCCAGAACTTCCACCCAAAATTGAGTAAGCAATTCACATTCAGTTTCATTGGAAGCATGTGATAGTAAGTGACAGCAGATGTTAGCCAATCACAGCCCTTTAGGTAGGTCATGTTAATAAAAAAAAAAAAAAAAGCCAGAAGCATGATTACAAAACCAGAAGTATTGTAGAAGGAGAAGGGATAGGTAGGTGCTTTTCACACAAAAATTTTAAAAGATATTATGACCTGGACAGACAGTTACTGTGTTCAGCAGCATTTTGAAAACTGCCTCCCTGTAATACTGCATTGCTAAATTTCTTACTAACAAATATAAAGCTTACCTTTAACAGGCATTTGAAATCTCTTCAGAGCAGTTGCCCTCATCCCTCCATAAGCATGGATTATTATCATTTGCATTTAAGGAATCCTTCACTATAGTGTCAAGGCACATTTTACATCATTTAGACACAGGGCCTGGCTTAAATAACTAATTGAGAGAATGGTTTGAAGGGGATGGAGGGGTTTTTTTTGGTAATGTGACAGACACTAGCCTAAATAAATTATTGGAGTTTAAATCGCTAGTTGCATTTTTGAGTAGCTGACAAAACCCTTTAATGATACAGTTCAGAAAACAACCCGTCAAGAACATACGGTATCCAAGATAACCTCCTGGTAGTGTTTCTGGCCATCTGTGGAGTAGCAGACTCCCCATATTTATCATCTTACCCAAGTGTATTGGAAGGGTTAAAAAGACTGCTAAATACTAGGGCTTTGGAATTCTGCATCGACCAGTGGGATCTACTGGCACAGATCTGTTAACAATGAAGAAATGGTCTCTTCAATATCACAGAAGTCACAAGGCGATGACCACCGAGCGCTTGAGCTATTTTCTGCTTTGTTCACACACACACACTGCATGAAGCAACAGTGAACTTTCAAAACAGTGCAAACATTTTCTGTGGTAATAATGATCTCAATGCTTAGTTTAAAAAAAAAAAAAGCGACGTTTTTTGATATTTTTAGAATACGTGCATCACTGACAAACTAACATAGCTTCTTTTTTTTTTTTTTTTATCTCATACCTGTTGCTCATCCTCCATGACGTTGCTGGCAAATTCAAACACGAGCTCATTCTGTTGTACAACTGCTGCCATAATAAAGCATTCCCAGGTCTCAGTTCCACAAAAGAAAAAAAATGCTCTTAAATGTAAAGGAATGGAGACGGTTTCCAAGATCCAGTCAGGCAGGAAAACAAGATTATGAAATGAATCAAGTGTCTGGGACAATAATTCCTGGACAGCCAATCTTCTTGGGTTCTTCCCTGCTCAAAAATAAACAAACCCGGGGAAACTTTTCCTGAAATGTGTCCTCAGATAGATAACCTTTCACCCCTGAAAAACAAAAATATTACAATGAATAAGCAGTTGCGTTAACTGTACAGCACAGCCATAAAAGTTTGTTCAGAGTGATAAAGAGATCCAAATCTACATCACATAAAGTCAGACACTCCCATATCTTTAGAGATCTTATTTTTACAGATAAGAACATGTTTAATTTAGTGTGCTTCATAAATCGTTCAGTTTGCTTCACCAAGTTGGACATTAATTTCAAAGTGTATCAGATTAAAATAAAAATAAGAGTAGTATACTGAGAAGTAAAAACAAAAAAGATTTAAATACAATAGCTACTGACATTTTATTTTTCACTTGATACACAGCATTCAGCTCCCATACTTGTTAATGAACCCATGTATCTAAGAGAAAATTCAAGGCAAATATACAAGCCTAGAGCGATCTAATAAGTTATTGAATACATCAGGTACTATTGTTTTCTCCTCCTCATTTGCTAGTCCAATTTTGAAAAGTTGTTATTTTGCCAGTTAAATGGATGATTCACTGTATCTTGGTTAACTCCTAAAGCATAAACTAGATAAAACAAATACATACTCTTTTTTAATTAATCCTTCTAAAATCCAGAAAGCCCTTGAGTTCTCACACTAAGCAGCCTCTCTTTTTAAAATGTACTGTAAATGTATCCTTATCTCTAGCACAGGCTTGCAAGCTACAGGAAGGAAACTGCACTGACCACGTCATGGCAAATTAGAACATGCAAAGAACTGCACGCTACAATAGCAAAAAAACCCGAAATGCAACTTAGGAATGTAAACAGCTTCACTGGAGGGATGTGCGCTTACAACTCCCACATTCTAATTTATTCAGCAGCAATAAAAGGTAAAGGCAGCTGAAATGGACTCAAAGTGATAAGCTGTATCACACATTTTTTCAAATGGGAAATAAAATGTGATCTTGTTTGTATGACTCATATATTCAGTAAACTGGTAAGAAAAAGCTGAGAAACTTTTTTAAAATATCAGCCAATATTTTCAAGGAATAGGTGTCTAAAGCTAGATGCCTAAGTCCACATTTAGGTGATTACATATGGATTTAGGACCTAACTTTAAGCACCTATTTTTGAAAATAGCCCTTGGTTCCCCACATTGCATTAAATTCAGATCTCCTAAGGCAGTTTTCTATCAGGGTACCTGTACCCCTGGGGGTACGCAGAAACCTTCCAAGCGGTATGCCAACTCATCTTATTTGCCTAGTTTTACAACAGGCTCTAGAACCCTGAAGCAGGACAGGGATCCCCCATGTACCGCTGCGATAACAGAGGAAGAGGGATAAAAATTCAACAAACCATGTCAGAGCGGGTGGAGTGGGTATTGCGGGGCGAGACAGGAGCAGGATTAAAAAAATAGTCCTCCCACATGGCAAACAGCATGAATGCCCCAGCTAGTAGCCCCCAATTTCCAGACGCCCAGCTCTGAAGGCAGCGTTGCCACCAGCAGTAGTGCAGAAGTAAGGGTGTCACAGTATGGTATTGCCATTCTTACTTCTGCACTACGGCTGGCAGCAGCACTGCCTTCAGAGCTGGGCAGCCAGAGAGTTTTTAAGTGCGGTGAAACTTGCGGCACACAAGACAAATCAGACTCCTGAAAGGGGTACAGAAGTCTGGAAAGGTTAAGAACCACTGTCCTAAGACACAAGTTATATATTAGTCATATAGCAATCAACTGTGAAATATACAGTTTGAGCCAGCCAGATCCTGTGCTCATTAAAGTCAAAGGCAAAATTTCAAAATGACTTGAAAGGGAACAGGATTTGGTCATTTCTGATTATTAACAACTGTGTTTATATACAAAACTGACTTTGTTAAAGGGAGGGGATACAGATTCTTTGGTTTGTTTTTACAGTGGAATAAGACAGGGAGAATGGAACTGCCCCTCTATTTCCCTAGCATCAAGAAACCTAATTAGGGAGGAGATGACATGTACTATACCTTCAGGAAATCCAACAGCTGGGTCTTCTTTTCTCAGGGGACACACTGTCTTTTGTAGTATTCCCTAATTAATGAATTACAATTACATGCTAAAAAAGGGTTTAGTATAAAGCACTTAATCCTCCTCTTCCAAAATCAGGAAACCCAAGATTGTACAAACATGAGAACCTCCCCAACTTCCAAGTTAAATTCCCCATGAGAATAATCACAGCTCTAAATAAAGGGCATATATTCATCCGAGTTTTCTTAATGGAAGCCACATGCATGAATATATTTTTAAAAATATTTGTTTAATTTTTCAAGCTTAAAACTATTTATTTTGTAAAGCACCTATAGTATTTGTGAGGTTCTCCATGTATCCTCAGAATACACATACAGGTTGCAGCAGTGCAACGACTCTAGGTTGCCTCTCAATGTTTCTAATCTTTAATCTTGAGGGACCACTTCTAACCTCCCTTACCATTTATTTCTTGGCCTCTCTTTTGAGAAAATGGGAGTGCCAGTATGCTCACTAATCTCATTTCACGTGGCCACCTAGCAGCCTGTTTGCTGATATTCAAAATGAAGGATACAAGAGCAAAAGTAAAGTAGTTTAAACTTTCCCCAATAGATAAATTAATACATTTTCATTAAGATGAAATAATTTGTTTGCATTTTCTCTAACCAAGGAACAGCAATACCAATTTCCAAGCATCACAGTCCAAACACTATGAGCCTACAGACTTGAATTTTTCTATCAATGAAAAAAAGTAGATATATTAACAGCAGCCGTTCTAAATTAGGGTAAATGAACAAACTCAGACACATCCTGACCTGTGGAGTGCGTAAGATACTTCAGTACTTTAACAATACTTAGCACTTCTGAAACTTCCTTTCATCCAATGATAAAGCATTCTGCAAACATTTAAAGCTGCACAGTACTGTACGGCAAATAATACTGACTCCATTTTTACAAATTGGGATATGGAAGGGCAGAGTTGTTAAGTAAGTCACTCAAAGTCACAAAGAGAACTGGAGGCAGAGCCTGGCTGGGGCTCATGCAGAAGGGCTGACATCACACGGGAGGCGGGGACAAAGGGGACAGCCAGAGCCCCGTCACCTGGGCTTGGGCACTCCTTCCCCCATCCCCTCACCTGGAGACGGTGGGGCTCTGGCTGTCAGCCCTGGGGTGGCAGCAGCAGCGCAGAAGTAAGGGCAGCAATGGGGCGCTAAGTCTACTGCGAAAAGTGATGACAAATATAGCTTCTCACATTGCCTCCCTTACTTCTGTGCTGCTGCTGGCGTGGCGCTGCTTTCAGAGCTAGGCGCCCGGTCGGCAGTTACTTCTCTCTGCTCTGCCTTCAGAGGTGCATAGTGGTATATATACTGGGGGTGAGAGGGAGCACATAAACGACTACAGACACAAAGAAAGGCGGCCTGATCAAATAAGTTTGAGAACCACTGCACTAGACACATTCCTTAGAAAGCTAGCATAAGAGATTTATTCTTCCGTTGATGATAGAGCATAATTCCCCATAACATGAAGAGCAAAATTACCTGTGACCATTGATGAATAACAAGGTGCTTATAAGTTTCAACTTTTACTTGAGTTTTTACTTGATCATTAAAAATACATTTATCAGAGTTTATCTTTTAGTTTCAAAAATCTTTATTAAATCAAAAATGGTGACCTGTATTTAGGCCTCAGAAAGATTGTGATAAGGCATAAAGAAGAGTGCTCTAAAAAAATGTAAAACATGGATACATCAATATTACACACACATTAAAGAATCATATCCCTTTTTTTACATGGAAGGATCAGGTGTTTGTACCTAGGAAAGGACCTTCTCTACCTACTATGGGCATCTGTCTTCCAGAGCCCCATCATCATCAACATTCTCAAGGACAAACAAAGAAATATATGTTTCCAAAGAGACTGAACATAAATATGCTGCATATTTTTAAAAACAAGAGAAAATGAGTTTTAAAAACAAATTACTTTACTCCTTATATTTTTCATTAGCTATAAACACATTTTTTATGGTAGATATCATACTGTGTAGGCAAACAACATAGACCCGATACCCAAAAGCATATGCTGTAGCAACAAACGATTAAATACATTTGAACTAATGAAATAAAGTAGCTGGGTCAAAATTAAGTTTTGTATTTATTACACCATTTAAAATGTTATACCAGTGTTTCCACTACACAACTTTTTTTAGGGAGTTGAGAGTTTAATCATAAAAGTAAAAACTGACCAAGACCAAGACCAATGACCAAGTCATTGCTAAGTGTCTCAGCCTGAACGCGTTTAATAAAGAAACTAAGTTTGAAAGAGAATCTGTGCAGTCTCCATCAAGTTGGCATAAGAATAGTAAAAGACAGAAACATCTTTGCAGATGTAGAATTGTGCTTCTATGTCTCAGAAATATTTAAATAGAACTTTTTCCTGCATCAATCCAGAATATGGACCTATATCTATACTTTGGAAAGAAGTTGAAAATAATATTGCTTTTCCTCAACCCCAACAGAACTCTGCACAAGGGCATTTGGTAAACATGATAGCTGGATTATATAACTAGAATTGTCACAGTCTACGTTGTTATGCATTTGATATGAATTATAGACTTATGGCTGCAACAGTAGTAAAATGTTTATCAAATTATGCCCTGATCCTCCAAAGGGATTAATAGAGGTGGACTCTTACAACTGATCAGAGAACCACTGACATTAGTGGGACATGAAATTACACATATAAGAAACAAGCTTTAATATATGTTTGAAATAGGTTTTTAGATATTACATCTATCAGACTACAATGGTACACAGTTTTATGACAGATTGTTATAAAATGAGAAACAGAATGTAGATATCAAACAAACTGATTTTTTTGTTCATATTAGAGCAGGGGTTCCCAATCTTGGTTCGTGGCTTGTTCAAGGTAAGCCCCTGGCAGGCCATGAGACACTTTTTGTTTACCTGAGCGTCCGCAGGTACGGCTGCTCGCAGCTCCCAGTGGCCGCGGTTCACTGTTCCTGGCCAGTGGGAGCTGCGAGGACTGGTGTCCTGGCTCGCACCGCTTCCCGCAGCTCCCACTGGCCGGGAACAGTGAACCACAGCCACTGGGACCTGTGAGCGGCCGTACCTGCGGATGCTCATGTAAACAAAGCGTCTCGCAGCCCACCAGGGGCAGCCCCGAACCAAGTTTGGGAACCCCTGTACTACAGGAAACAGTCACATAACCAAAACACTATGAGCCTAATCCAAAAACCACCGAAGTCCATGAGACTTCAGTCTGGTCTTCACTACAAAGTTAGGTCAACACAAGGCAGCTTACATCTACTTAACTGTGCGCGAGTCTCACTTAAATTTGGCCTCTGCCGATGTAAGTGCCTCGCTGCGCCAACTTAATAACACAACCTCCCCGAGTGGCGTACAGTCATGGTCGATGTAGTTAGGTCAATGCAGTGGAAGTGTAGACACTGCGTTACCTACATCGACCATTACTGGCCTCCAGCAGCTGTACCACAATACCCTACACTGAGCTCTCTGTTCACCACTGTGACCTCTGCTGCCCAGGGGTCATATAGACTAGAAGTCCTCCTCCCCTTTAAAGCCCTGCAAGTTTTTTAAATTGCTTTTCCTGATTTCCCAGCTTGGTGATCACACCTAGCAGCTCTCCAGTCCATTGTTGAGTGCAACTGCTCAGCTGACCATGCCAACTACACCCTCCAGACGCACTCCTGCCTAGAGTACACAGGAGATATTGGATCTCCAGGGCCTGTGAGGAGAAGATGCTGCATAGGCTCAGCTCTGAACCAGACATAGAAACATGGACATCTCTACAAGCAGATTGCTCAGGCGATGCAGGAGAAGGGCTATGACAGGGACCAGCAGCAGTGCCACATGAAAGCAAAGGAACTGCAGCGGCACAAGAACGCCAAGGAAGCCAACAACTGATCCACAGTCACAGACCTGTGACTTTTACAAAGAGCTGCATGCCATCCTCAGTGGAGACCCTATCACCACCCCCAATAGCATCATGGATAGTACCAAGGAGCTCAAGTCAGACGCCCTTGCCATAATCAGTGAGGAGGAGTATGAGAAACAGGCAATCCAGCTGTGCAACGAGCCAAGATCTGTTTCTGACTCCACCTCAGTCCAGTCAGTACTGCAAGTTGAGCACAGGAGAGCCCAATGCAGGGGCCAGAACCTCCAGTAAGTATGGAGTTTATTTTGAAATTACAGGGATGGCACCCCAAAGCAGAAGGATACGTATGTTGATTTACTCATCTTGACTTGTGCTAGAAGAGGTAGTAGAACAACCAAGAGATATAGAGCTGCTATCTGCTTTTTAGTCTCCTCCAATGTTAGACAGTGGAAGCCACAGGAACCAGTTTACGTATGTATACTGGGATGTCCTGTGCATCCTCCATAGAGATCTCGATGAAACTTTCGAGGAGGTAGTCTGCAATCCTCTGCTGAAAGTTTCTGGGGAGGGCTGCCTTATTTCTCCTGCCACAGTAGGACACTTTCCCATGCCATTCAGCAATAACTTCAGCAGGCTCCACTGCAGTCCACAGGCCAGCAGCATACAGACCCAGGGCAGCATTGGGATGCCAGTACAGGTTGTGCTCTCAATGCCTCTGTTACCCTCAGGAGTGAAATATCAGCTAAAATCACTACTGCTTGTAGAAAACTGTGCCAGTATTCAGTTCCGTTGCCTTCTACAACTCGAAACATGAAACCGAACTACTTCCTCCTCATTTCCTCAGCCCTGGGAGGGCTACACTCACCATAGCTGGTGCTGTGACTGGTGCCATAGTCCATCGATCCCAAGCAAAAAGTAAGAATGTAGTACTTATAACTTGTGTGGAGCAAGGGGAGTGAATTCACTCAGCATCTTAAGTTTCGACTTCCATCGTGAATACACCGACAATGGTACTTCTGTGTGTTATATCTGCATCTGCTGCCATTGTGGCCTACAGGGTCTCCCCCTCTACACATGTGGAATGCCTGAGCCAAATACGGAGGAGAAAGAAGAGGACTCAGGATAACATGTTCCACGAGATTCTGCAAACCAGTGCTCCATCAGAGAATGAGCACAGGGCCTAGAGGATCACCACTGTAGACACTGGAGAAAGACAGAGTGGAGAGGAGAAAGGTGCAGGAAAAAGAGAGTGACATACTGTAGAAGATGTTTGCACTTCTCAGGCAGCAAACCCCTTGATGCAGACTCTGGTGGACATGTAGGTTCAACAATCCCATGCTCATCTCCCTCTAGAGCCCATTGAGAACTCAATATCAGGACCTCCCTATAGCCGCCCCTGCACTCCCCTAACATTTCAAGTAGCATCAGGTGTCAGTGTACTGCCCTTACCACTCCACCCCAGGGGACATTAAAGACAAGTACAGCTTCACATACACTGACCTGTAAAGTCACGGTTCGTATATGCGTAACCTGAAATGAACATGATTGTTCTTTCTCCTTCATAAGTTCTGTTCGCTTAATTTATTACATTTGATTAAGTTTTACATGTTTTTTATAAATTGCCTGGTTCATGTCACAGAACAAAATTCTATTTTTTGGAACATAAGTCATCTTTATTAGTCCACAACATATGCTGGCTGGTGCTGAGCAGTTCTGAAAGCAAACAATTAATGGAGAGCTGTGCAGGCTCTATGCTTCTGTCAGAGATGGTGGACAGTGAGGGGGGCCACGTGGGTTTGTGGGATTTTGAAAAGAAGACATGAACATTATGGGATGCAGATGAAATTATGAGATGGAAGACACTGCATTGTGGGAAGTTGACCCCATGCTCCCAGTCACCCCTGTGCGACTTGCATCAGCCCTATCTGACATTGCAAAGTCTTCCCAAGAGACACTCGGATGGATAGTGGTGAATTGCACAGTGGGATACCTACCCACGGTGCATTGCACTCTGCATCAATACAAGCACTCCTGGTGAGTATGCACACTGCCGACACAAGGAGCCAAGTATACACACGCACAAGTAATGAATTAACCATGGCAGTTGAATGTCAGTGTAGCTTAGGTTGACATAAGTTTGCAGTGTGGACATGGCTTTTGTTTTTATTTCAATGGTCTTTTGGCCTCTTTTGCTGTTATAAACATTGAGCGCTTCGTGAACCATCATGGAAAAATGTTTCACTATTGCTTCTTTTGTGATACTGGGTGGAAAACAGATGGTTCCTAAAGCTCAAGGATGTATATGAATCAGTTACAACCGTAACAAAACATGAAATTTGTATTAACACACACAGCAATTCCCACTTTATAAGACCAACCACATGCAATTAGTCCCAAGAAAAGGGAGAAAAACATGATGTAAATAAACTTATTTCTAACACTCAAAACTACAGGCTAACTTACCAGGGTAGCAAGTAAAAACAGAACTTTATATACAGTAAACTAATGAAAAATGAATAACCACTTACTAATTCTTATCTAAAATTGAACAATACATGAATAAACACTTTCTCAGTCCCCCTGGAAATCCTCTTCTACTTCTTCTGCTATGTCTCAATAACCCTGAAACTCCTTGATGAGCCTTCCAGAAGATTTGCTTAGCCAATTTACACCCTAGAAATATATTTTCACTGGTGACCCTGCAGGAAGACCTGAGCAACCTGGGACTCCACACCTTTGCTAGAGTCCTACTAGGCCCTCCAACTTCCTCCACATGAAATCCCACCCCACTGACTGGCAGCATAACCTCTCTGCTTATAAAAATTTGGTCAGTTCAGTAAAGCTCGTAAGAGATCCCTTCAGAACTGGCACTCCTGGTTTCTATGGAGATGCTGCACCGTTGCCATACAGTGCTCTCCTGCACAGGGCTAAAGCTCCAAATGTCAATTACATATACTAACAAGTTCATGATTATTATCTTATATAGCCCTTATGGCTTTGTCATTCAAGTACTGATGCAAAACATCAACTTGCTACCAACAATAGGAAGCAGAGAGTGCATCAATGCTGCTCACAGCGGTAGTTATCACCCATCAAATTGAGCAAAACCAAAACTTAAGAAAATAACTACCCTTAACACTGTGCTCTGAGGGCTATTAAAAGACACTGTCAAAACACCCAGGGCAAAATGTGCCAAAGGCATGGGCCATCTTCTTAGAAAGCTCTGCCACCAGTCTTGGGGAATTCAATTCTTGGGACTAACAGCAAGAGCAGCCCAGTTGAAACTTGTGGTAAAATACAAGACGAGAGAGGACATCTCTCTCAGGCTGCTGGTTCCCATCCCAGGCAGGGCTTTACAGAGCATCACAAACACCATGAAATGACCCTAGAAAAATATAGCCATCTAGGCCCAATCTAGCAAAACATTTAAATATGTGCTTAACGTTAAAACACATAAGTAATCCCATTGATTTCAATGGGAATACTTGTGTTTAAAGTTAAGCACATGCATAATTTTTCTGGTGTGGAACTGAGCTCAGGTGTTATGTTCTAAAAATGGCTCAACCCACTTAGAACAGGGACAGCTGCATTATGTATTACCTAAAGTTTCCAAGTGGTTTTCAAATGTAGTCTTAAATAGAGCACATTATTTTGATCTAGTCTGGAGATAACAAAATTGTCAAAAGACAATAGAAACAAAAGGCTTTCACCTCTTGACCGCCTTTATCTTCTCCTTGGAGTGAGAAGGGGGAAAAGACGCTATTGGGCATTGTTACCTGGGAATTTAGGAAACAAGAGGCCACAAACCATCCTGGCTGAAGTCAGGCAAACACACAGATGGTAATGACACCACTCTCCAGGCCTTTTCAATGTTTTCTTCTGCCAATAGGCATCACTTCTGTCTTACCAGGACTGAGCCAGATCCAGTTCACTGCATTCAGAACCATATCTCAAACAGAAAAAGTAGTGGGAATGTAATAGCTGAGTGTGATGAAAAGGAAACACAGAGTTGAGAGACAAAGCAACCCAAAATGCTTTATGATCTCTCCAAGTGTGTTTAGGCACTGTCCATCCTGTTAGCACCTGCTCCATGTGGAAGACTATAGAAACTCACATGCAAGAAGAACAAGCAAATGCCCTCAACTATTTTCAGTGTTTAGCAGTGAGGAAAAGGGGAACCAACTTGAGACACTGTGCTCACCCTCACAAGATTTCTGAGTTACTTCATGATAAATAGTGACAATAGCAGCAGATCTGACAGCTGTAACCTGAGTAGCCTTTTCTTTGTTCATAACTAAAGAAGCTTAAACACCACTAACATCAATCGTATCTGTTCCACAGCCTGGTTTGAAACCAGGCTGCATTGCCAGGGACTATAGGCTCACTTTAGTGCAGAAAGGAGGACAGAAATCAGTCAGGTTATTCTGTTTTATCAAAAAAGTAACATTTTTATTTAAAACTTGATAAAAAAATTGACTGAATCTCTTGGCATAACATTCGGCTAACAACTACATACTCTAAACTGGATTCCAGGCAGCATGGACACAGGTCATAAAAAGTTCCTGGTGGCACCAGGTAATCAAACCTTCCATTAATAGCAGTCTTTGTTAATCTGAATATTTAATATTAGGCAGGATTCCCTTCCAGAGTATTAAAAATAAGGAATTAAACCTTGTTTATGCTATAACCTTTTTCTGACTTTAATTCCTTCACTCCCTTTTGCTGCAATCTGTTGAAAAGGCTGAGGGGTGGCGGGTAAAGGGGTTGAGGTAACCTCAAAACAACACAGAAGTGTTGGTTTACAAGATAAATGGTTATCTGACTTTGCAAAATACTTTCATAGAGTTGTTCAGATGGCAATTATGGGCCAGATGACCTAGTCTGAAATTTGTGAATTAAAAGTATGAAACAGAAGGGGCAAATTTTCAAAGTCCCATGACTTAGGAACATACATTCCCAAGCCACTTTTGAAAATGGGACTTGAGCTCCTAAGTCCTTGTCTATCCATGAAATTTGTACCACTTTAATGAAACCAATATAGTTAAAGCCGCACACACACACACGTACACATTTATGCCAATATAAAAGTGCTTATTCCATATGGGGCAGGGAATAAGTGATACCAGTAAAATTATTTAATTAACAAATAAACAAAATCACACTGCTCACCAGCATAATTATAACGGTACCAATTCTGTGTGTGATTCAGGCCTTAGGCACTTTTGAAAATTTACCCCACAACTAAGCTGTCTCCACTGGTTTTCCTGACCTCTCCATACGATTCTCTGTTTCAGGGGTCACTGACAAGTACTCAGTCCCTCTCAGACTATCTCTGGATTTATCCTGGTCTCTCCTCTCATCCTCATAACCACTGAATCTTCATCATTCTTAGACTATACAAAGAAAAGGAGTACTTGTGATACCTTAGAGACTAACAAATTTATTTCTTTTTGCAGATACAGACTAACACGGCTGCTACTCTGAAACCGTTCTTAGACTATGCTTCACCGGAGCTTGCCTCCATTTTATTATATATATATGGTACACAGAAGGAAAATAAGATCCTCCTATTTACCCCTTCTTATAATACAAGAACAGACAGATACAGAATTGAATTGAAAATCAGCAAATTTAAAACTGACCAAAAAAAATTAAAAATTCAGCCTATAAGGAACTGGAGGAACTCATTGGCACAGACACAGTAGAGGCCAAGAGCTTAGGAAAGTTAGTGACATGGACATGGGTAACTGGAGCTTAAGAATAGCCATACTGGGTCAGACCAAAGGTCCATCTAGCCCAACATCCTGTCTTCCGACAGTGGCCAATGCCAGGAAATGAACAGAACAGGGCGGTCATCACAAATTATCCATCTCCCGTTGTCCAGTCCCAGCATCTGGCAGCCAAAGGCTTAGGGACACCCATGGGGTTGCATCCTTGACCAACTTGGCTAATAGCTATTGATGGACCTATTCCATTAACTTACCTAATTGTTTTTTGAACCAAGTTATAGTTTTGGCCTTCACAACATTCCCTGGCAAGGAGTTCCACAGGTTGACTATGCGTTATGTGAAGAAGTACTTCCTTTTGTTTATTTTAAACATGCTGCCTATTAATTTCATTGGGCGACCCTGGTCCAAAGTTACAGTAGATATGATTTTAAAAAGAAAACAAGTTTGGAGTGGATATAAACCATCATGCTTCACAGCACAAGCCAAACTCTCATAGATGTGAATTTCAAACAAGCGTCTCAGACAGGCAGGATTTCCTGCCCCCCCCACCCCCCCAATAATTGCCCACTTTGGGACTCTTGCATTTTCCTCTGAAACAGTTGGTGCTGCCTACTGCCAAGGTAGGACAGATGGAATCTGATCTGGAATGGCAATTTTTCCAATTACATGAGATAAAATGCCTATTACAGTTCATCAAGCCACAAGATTTTGCGTTCAAATCCTTCGCCTAAGCAAGTCTTTAAAGAGAGGAAAATAGAGACCACTGAATTATTCCCTCCTCTAGAATATCCAATGTACCTTATCTTTTATATTGTAAACTTTTGAGACAGGGACTATCTTTGTGTATTGTACTATAGTGAGTAAAATGTTGAGCATACTGTCAGCATAACACAAATAAAGGAAGTACATTTGCAAGAGTTCTTAATATTAAGATTTAATTGCCTTTTAAAATCTGGCTAAACAAAATCTAGTGACAAGGATTGATTTATTGAATGTAAATTGTTAAAATCCCAGAACTAGTTTAAGAATTCATGTAAACCAAATGCTTTAATTTTTTGGAATACAAAAGGAGTAAATACATTCTCATTTGTTTAATACAGTAAAGGCACTTGCAAATAGTTTTGGTGTCTAATGGCCCATTTTAATTAGGAAGATTAAATACTGATATGCTGTTAAGAAATCAGGTCCTCATGCTGCAAGAAGCAACATGCAGGCAGATGCTTGGAGCCATGTCAAATCACACTGTGTTCAATGGGAAGGAGTATGCCAGTGGGGTTTGAAGAACTGGAGCCTGAGATAACTAACTCATTGGTAAAAAGTATCATCTGATAAATAGAGTTCAGGGGAAATCTTGTTTACTAAAATAACAAGATACATAAAACTGCGATCCTTTCTGAATAGAGGGTTATATTTTAAACTTAAAAGGGAGTAAATCGTAGATCAGAATCAAGAGTTGGGATAGGACAGTGTTAGTTATTCTGGTCAGGTGAAAAACTTCACAAGTTACTGGTAGCCAGCCTCCACCAAATTCTGGTAAAACTGCCAACTGCCCCATAAAATTACCAGGCACACAAACTCGTAACGCAAATTTTTACCACCTGTAGGCAGCTATAGAAATCTACCTCCAGTGGTCAAATCAAAAGTTTCTCATTCAGGGCAATCTTTGTTGCTCAGGCCTAGGTAATTCTAGAACAGCCACAGCTTAACAGAAGGGGAAATATTTATTTAAAACTGGAACTAAGCCTAGGTGCCATACTTCCAAGCTCATCCATTCTATGTATGAAGAAAGACAGGCCCGTAAAAAACATCAACTTATTTGATTGTTTTGCATCTTAATGGCCTTTGCTTCCTGCTATCTCAATTTCCCCCCCCCTTATTGTTTTGCTGATGCATTCTAACCGATTACAAAGAGCATGCTGTTGAACAAAATAAAATATTCTTCGGAGTTAAGCATTTTATTCTGCAATGTATATTCATATTAATATTATGTATGCAGATTCACTGTAAATATAGTGTCATGCATTCAAGCTTTTGGTTTCACTTACGTACACCAGTTAAAAAAAATAGGTACAAACTATTCTGAGCAAAAGTTGTGTAGTTTCAACATTAACAAAACCCTTCCCTCTTTGCCCCCCTCGTCCCCCACTCCCCACCATTCTATTCACATCTTGATATTTTGTAGGCCTCTGGCATACTTTCATCCACCATGGAGTTCCCAAAGAGACCTCTGAAGGTCTCAGAAATGAGACCTTGCCTTCGGTAAATGATCTTACCTTTATTGAGACCCTAAGGGATTGATACGATAATAGTGTAATCTATGGAATATTCCTCTTGTTTGCCTCTCATTTGCTGTCATCTGTGAGCAATATGAATAGTCTCAACCTTACTCTGGAACAGACTGCTATTACTCAGCTAGACCTGAAATTCCAGTTCTTTTACATTGCTATCTACTTTCCTTCATTACTTTGCCAGTTCTACCCCGGTATCAGATTACACAGAGCCAATATTTATAGCACCTTGCAAAACAGTCATACATATCACATACCTACATCTGCCTATACCTGTTGCCCTCATATTTAACCCTTTTTAGCACTAAAGCAAACTGTTATATGCTCAAATTTGTTATTTAAAAAAAACTGGCCTCAGGAGATATTTTTTCTCTTGCCTGTCAGCTGAAAGAGTGTGCCCAAATACCTCCAAAAAGTGATACGGACAATTGTTAACATAACTTCAAATAATTTTATAATCCTGTCATTTAATTTTATGAACCTCCCCTGTATGGCAATGTATGTCACAGACAAAGATGCTGAAATGCCCATAACAGTGAATTTATTCAGACTGTAAGAAGCAACAAGGCTTACTGTACAGCAAAACAAGGATTATTTTATACAAACACCTTTACCCTGCTATTTTTTATTTTTAGCATCTCAGAAAATAACCTTCATAGAAACTTAAAATACAGCATTTGGAATTTAAGATGATCAGCTCTACAGTTTAAATATGCAACCCCACGTCTTCCCTCTGACTCCACTGCTGCCAAGTTAGAGAAGGAGCTAGCCAAATCTTTTTAAACACGTGACTGGCACGGTTATTACAGATGGAATTTCTGACCCACAACTGTTTCAAGGCTGTTCCTCTGCCTTGAACATATGGGACTGCCTTAGGCTTGTCTCTTGCTTGCCTGCTTGTGATAATTCTTATCCCACCTTTCCTTTCTGGAGAGGACTCCATTAATTCTGTTTCATCCAGAGTCTGTCTTACATATTTACTTCCATTAAATATGAAGTGACATGTTAAAAACAAACCAATAAACAAAAAATATAAAACCAGGTAATTTCTCATTCAGACACCATGATGTGGCCTAGGCATTATACATGCCACACATGTGAAACTTCAACTGCGACTCTGCGCTTTTTGGCCAAGGCAAGGCAGTTTGTGCATTCCTATATTAGAGGTCCCATGTTATATGTCTATGATGTGCCTCAGAAATGAAAGAATGTGAAAGATATGTATAAATACATTAATTCTTATGAATCAGATCTGTACAGTGTGCTTCTAGCTTCAGTGAATGGATTAACTTCAGTGAAATGGACAATATACGATAAATATGACCCTGCTGTTTACATGTAGCTGTGTTGGTCCCAGGATACTAGATAGAGTAGGCGAAGTAATACCTTTTACATCACCCACCTTGACCCCTGCCATTTATCATCATTCAACTGGGCCAACTCAAACAGCACAAATGAAATGCACAGGGGGAAAGTTCTATTCATTTGTTTCTTTAAGCTGAGTTCACTAATGCAACCCTTCAGACAAGAATCACAGACCAATCAAATTGCTTTTCTTTTAGAAAGTATTTGCTGTTTTTGCTTTAAGAAGTATCACAAGTTTAACCATGAAAAAGGACAGCTTCAACACCTATCAGTGTCCATATTAAGTGGCTTTGGCTTAACAGGCATTTGATTCTGCCATGAGCTGAGCACTCTGGCCCTGATCCAGCAAAGCACCTAAACATGTGTTTAACTTTAAATTAACACTGTAGTTAACAATGAGAGACAGCTGATTTTTTCCTTGAACATATTAAACAGGGCTGTCCAGTAATTTGGTGGGAATAATACATGTTTCCTCTTCTAATCTATTACTTAGCTAAAACTCCTGTCTTTTCACAGATGTATCTGAAGCTTTATTCATTTAATCTTATTTGTGCTAACAAGTCCCACTTAAGTTTTTTCATATAGGTTGTGACTGAAGTACTCAATATTCTTGCATGTACATTGGTCCTCTTATTTTACCACTGGAATTCAAAACTGGAAGCTCCTCAAAATAAGCAGGAAAGGATTTGCCTTCCCTGTTTTGAAACAAATATAGTAGGATCTCTATTTGCTGCTCTTGTAAACAAGGTTCTTAACATGCTTATGTGCCTCAGTTTTGCCTAACTATTTTCAGATATCATGAGTCTCCATTGGAATTAAATATTTGGGGTCACATTCTTTTGAAAGATTTTTGAAAGGTGACCTATGTAGATGAGTGGACTATGCTAGATATATTGTACTGTGGAATCCAAATATTTTTTAGGGTTTTAAAGATCCAGCATCATACCATTCCTGCAAGGGTTTATAATGAGGGCAGGCCAGGAAGAGACATGAAAGGCTGAACCAGCAATCTCTTTCGAAAAGATGATCAAACAACATACCATATGAAATTCACCAGGATTATACAGAAAACATTTATACTGCTTCAAAATAACAATGGGATAAGCTCATTAACTTTCATGAGTAGAAATACTTGAACTACAAAAGCCTGTAGAAACAAGAATGAAAGGTAATATAGGGAGAGGCGCAGAGTACTGAACAGTACCAGCAACAATATAGGTTGATACGAAACATTGGTAGATAAGGAAGGGAGTGGGAGATTTCAGTCTAACTTCATGAATGTCCTCCTTTTGGGAAAATATTTAGCAATGACTTCTGAAGACATTCATTAACTTTAATTTAGTGTAAAATAAAGATGTTTAATGATGCATATTTTAAACAAAATACATAGAACTCCTTCTTTTATTACCTAAAACAGAAATACTAGTTTCTTTGAAATTATAGGTATTTCAGAGGACATAAAGAAAATGTAAAACAGTAGAAAAAAAGTAAAACAGAAGAGAATGAATCAGTCATCTTTTTGCTCTAAGGTGGTGTTTACTGTCCGTCTCCCACCCCCACCCAGTGTGTAAAGTGATCTGAAAAAAGTGGGGTGCCTATCATAATCTGGGAGCAGCAGCTTTGAGTACTCTCCTCAGCTACCCAGATCAATTTTTTATTTTTTTGCCAGGTCCGCGATAGTTGCGACAACCTTGCCTCCCCCGCACGCGTCTGCCCCCTATACACACCCTTTAATCATTGTTCCCACCCCACCTGCTTTTTTAATACAAAGAAATTTGAAATGGCTGTGTTCATTTTTGTTTTTTGGGATAATCTTATTCCTTGTTGTCACTCAGGCCCCAAGCACATGAAGTGTTTTCCTATTTCAGGTTGCTTTCCTGAATCAGGGCCTAAATTCATAACTTTGTAAGTTTATAAACCGAGTTTTATTACTGGTTCCAAGACCTGGTTATTAGACCACAAAGCTTATCATCTTTCTTGAATTAGCGATGGTTACATTATTTGAAAGATTTCAGAGTAACAGCCGTGTTAGTCTGTATTCGCAAAAAGAAAAGGAGTACTTGTGGCACCTTAGAGACTAACCAATTTATTTGAGCATGAGCTTTCGTGAGCTACAGCTCACTTCATCGGATGCATGCCGTGGAAACTGCAGCAGACTTTATTTATACACAGAGAATATGAAAAAATACCTCCTCCCACCCCACTGTCCTGCTGGTAATAGCTTATCTAAAGTGATCATCAGGTGGGCCATTTACAGCACAAATCCAGGTTTTCTCACCCTCCCACAATTATTTTTTATGAAAATGATATAGCAGGAAAGTTGGACTTGACAGGTGGCTATATCTGTACATTTCAGTTATAATTTTGTGTAAAATTATTCTGAACTTTTATGTATCTTCTGCATGGATAACTTGTACTTGTGTTCCTCCTCATTCAGGGAGAGGGTAAGGAATAAGAAAATAGATCAGACTTGCTCAGGTAGATGTGGATTAGGTTAACAATCCGTCCTTGGGTGTTGGGGGAAGAAAGCAGATTCACTCACCAAACAGGTTTGTTCTTAATTGAGGGAATGTTTCTCAAATGTTAATTGGAACCTGAACTTGAAACTGGAAACTGAACTTAGAAAACAATAAAAAAAGACAGGTGTAGTCCTGGTTAAGAAAGGTAAGCACCACACATCCAGAGAGACTTTATAAATAAATGGGTCTTGCTACAACTTGCAGGTAGTACAGAGATTGCTTTCTAGCAGGACAGCCAAACTTTACCAAACTGAGGGATGGCAGAGAAAGAACTTTGTAGATAAGCTATTCTACTAATCCTGTCTATTTTAGGCAATTATAATGCTCCTGTCACCATAGTATCTAGGACAGGGGTTCCCAAACTTGGTTCGCCGCTTCCCACATCTCCCATTGGCCAGAAACCGGCGAACCATGGCCAATGGGAGCTGCGAGCAGCCGTACTTGCGGATGCTCAGATAAACAAAGTGTCTCACAGCCCGCCAGGGGCTTACCCTGAACAAGCTGCGAACCAAGTTTGGGAACCCCTGATCTAGAAACAGATACAGAAGAGTCTTATTAAAACTGTCTGTAAAGAACCTTGCTCTTTATCATTCCTATGTTCAGACTCTAGAGCTGTAAATGTAAATAAATTTAAATTGGTATTCTATTATTGTTTACCAGTGTGATTAAAACTGTGATTAATTGCAACTTCTTTTAATCTTGTGATTAATTGCGATTTTTTAAAAATCTTTTGACCACCCTATCAGACACTATTTTTCCATCTTCTTCTTCCCTTTTCTTTCTTTTTTCTTTCAAATCAACCTGCTTTTTAATTAACATGAACTGAATTTGAATTTAGGTCTTGTTTAGACTAGGATTTGGAAGTTGTTAGCTATTATTTGTTGAACCTGACAAGATTAAACATGTGGAAGGTACACTACTTTGTCTATACTGGGCTTTGTCTACACTATTAATGTTTGCTAACCGTGTCCAAATCCTGGCCTAGACAAGATCGTAGGACACTTTAATTGGAGTAAAACATTCTCAGGAATCCCTAAGTGAAAGAGATACATTTTTGGTTAAAAGAAACCATATGCTTCTCCTTTGAATAGTCAGGTTCACTGTTCCCACTATAGGTGTTTTTCCCTCTGCTGTGCAGATTTAAACTTTAAGTAAAATTTTCAAAAGTGACTTAGGCAGCTAAGGCCTGTCTTAAAAGTCATGTCACTTTAACTATGCCAGCATAGCGAAAGAGGCAACACCCCCTCGTCTCTCAATACAGTTATGCAGGTATAGATTATTTCATTTTGGTGAAACAAAATAAGGCTGCACGGTATAAAGCACCTTATATCAGTATACCTGAATCTACACTATGGCTTTAACCAGCATAGCTATGTTGGTCAAGGGTGCAATTTTAAATCAACATAGTTATTCTATTAAAATTTTTTAAGCGTAAAACAGGCTGAAGTCTCTTTGAAAGTCAATGGGACTTAGGCCTGATCTACACCTAAAAGTTAGCTCAGGGCTCTGAAAAATTTCATACCTTGTGCAATACAGTCAGGTTGACCTAACTCCCACTGTACATGCAGCTAAGGGCATAGCTACACTTGCACATGTAGAGCGCTTTGAGTTAAACCAGCCTTCGTAGAGCGCAGTAGGGAAAGCGCTGCAATCTGTCCACACTGACAGCTACAAGCACACTAGCATGGCCACAGAGAGCAGTGCATTGTGGTAGCTATCCCAGCATGCAAGTGGCTGCAACGTGCTTTTCAAATGGAGGTGGGTGGGTGGAGTGTGACAGGGAGTGTGTTGTGTGTATGTGGGGGGAGAGAGCGTGTGTTTTTTTGGGGGGTTGAGAGCATGTCAACATGTTGTCTTGTAAGTTCAGACAGCAGACCCCTCCCTCCCCTCCCGCCTCTCTCTCTCACACACACACAGCATTCCACAGTAATGGTTGCTTTGTCTTGGAGCAGATAAGCATGCCGGCTGTCAGAAACGGCGCTTTCAAAGGGCATATCCATATTCCTACAGCGAGTTCAAAACAATGAGAAGAGTGGCCACTTGACTTAAGGAGATTATGGGACATTTCCGGAGGCTGATCAGAGTGCAGTAATGCAACACCTCGTTCACACTGACGTTTCAGCCAAGGCGCAACAAGCGTTAATCTTCTTGCCGAGGTGGAGTACCAGGAGCGCTCTAGCCATGGAATCAGAGTGCTCTACGTACCTTGCCAGTGTGGACAGGCGCCCGGGGCTGCTTTAATGCGCTCTAACTCGCAAGTTAAGCCAAGCCCATCAACGATCTACATAACACCACTACAGTGGCACAGTTGCAATGCGGTAGCAGTGCTGCTGCAGCGTAGTAATACCCATAGGCTCCAAGTCTGTGAGTCAATGGGACTTCAGTGCTTTTGAGAATTTTATTCCTTGTCTAGAAACTGGGGTGTGATATTAGATCAAATTACCCAGGTCAATCCAAGCAGTTTAGCACATGCTTAACATGCCTTGACTACAGTTTAAGATGTTAATAGTTTAAACGTAGGTAACGCAATCTAACATCATACCTTTAAATACTAGTTTAGATAAGACTTGAGAGTGCTTCTAGAGCTGTACTGTGGGGGAATATTAGTTCAACCACAATTAAGGTTAAGACTATCTTCTTGTTTAAAATAGACGATTTTTCTAAATGCTCTAAAAAACCCATAGTGAAATATAAGTCAGGGACCAATAAAGTTGTTATAACTAAGCAAATATTTAGACTCATGAGATATATGAATAAGCAATAAAATATAGTGAAAGTAGCGTCTGTATGTCTCATTTTGTGATGTCTGGGGAAATGTATGAACTGCAGCCCAAGTAGCTGGTTTACAAGTCTACTCAGGAAACAAGTCTTCTTTCCCAGTTTGAAGCTTGTTTGAAACTGATTTAGGAAGGCTGAAACCTTTAGATTTATAAGATTCCCTGACACAGAATTTTAGCCTCCTAGCAATGAAGAGTTTTGGTCTAATCCATAGACCTCCTGAAAGCTTTTGTCTTTTTGAGGTAAATTCAGAGAACTCCTTGCACATCCACTGTGTGCCATAACTATCCCTCCAGATGAAGAGTGCCAGGGAAGTGGAATGAAAGTGTAACCTTCTGAACAGTGGACGACAATTTGAGGATGAAGGCCAAGTCTTGGTGAAGCACTACTCTATCTGAGGGCTTGTCTACACAGCCTCACAGTTTGGACTACAGGGTGTGAACAGCAGTGTGCACCCAAGTGCTGAGCTTTAACTCCCCCCTGTGGGAGCTGCAGGCACAAAGTAAAAGGTTCCTAGTTCATGTTAACTTAGTCCTCTTCAAACAGAGCTACATTAATTTGAACTAGGAACCCTTTAAGTTTGCACCCCATTGTCCACATGAGGGAGCTACAGTGCACCTCTGTGGTGCATACTGCTATTCACACCCTGCAGTCCGAACTGTGGGGCAACGGAGACATAAGTGGAGTGAAAGATACAATATTGAGTAAAATCCCATTGACAAAACTCCTGGCTCTGAGATTTGTGGAGATAAGTAGTGCCACTCTGAACGTATGGCTAAAATTGAGGTTTATTAAAGCATTCTTTACAAGGTTAAATTTGCAGGTCACTCTAACTTGTGAGGGTCAGGGATGAATCACTTGACATATGGACAGGACAAGCATCTGCAATTTCCAGTAAATAAGAATGCTAGATATAGCAGAAGCAGGTTTGTGCAGAGTGATCACCTTTCAGCTAAGAGATAGGCCACAGAGAAAGTCAAAGATGGAGAATTTGAGCTGAACTAATTTAATGGGCTTGGCTATGAATAATGCATTAAATCCTTCCAGAATATTCTGATATTATAGAATTTTTTTTTCAGGATGATAGGAGAAGGAATGCAACTCAGAGACCCCTTCCCCAATGGCAATGACCATTAGCTCCTTGGAGCAGAGACCATCCTTCTTGAGTCCTTGGGGAAGCACCAAGCACACAGTGAGACCTAGAGTAAATAAATAATTATAATGATTTAAATATAATCAATATGTTAGGGATCCCAGCGATTGGTGGTCCTCATTTTGCCTCTCTCACCAATGGGCTTACTCCTAGTGTGACGCTGCACTCCATAATGTTTTATGGAAATATGCTTATGAGTGTAAATATGATGTAACTGGAATATGCTTCATGCAAAAGGTCTCTTGTAAGGTATTATTACAAAGCTTATAATCTACTGAGTGTGTTCTTTCTATTGACAGGTTTCAGAGTGACAGCCGTGTTAGTCTGTATTCGCAAAAAGAAAAGGAGTACTTGTGGCACCTTAGAGACTAACCAATTTATTTGAGCATGAGCTTTCGTGAGCTACAGCTCACTTCATCGGATGCATACCGTGGAAACTGCAGCAGACTTTATATACACACAGAGAATATGAAACAATACCTCCTCCTACCCCACTGTCCTGCGTGACCAGAGAGATTGAAGTGTTCTCCGACTGGTGTATGAATGTTATAATTCTTGACATCTGATTTGTGTCCATTTATTCTTTTACGTAGAGACTGTCCAGTTTGACCAATGTAAATGGCAGAGGGGCATTGCTGGCACATGATGGCATATATCACATTGGTGGATGTGCAGGTGAACGAGCCTCTGATAGTGTGGCTGATGTTATTAGGCCCTGTGATGGTGTCCCCTGAATAGATATGTGGGCACAGTTGGCAACGGGCTTTGTTGCAAGGATAAGTTCCTGGGTTAGTGGTTCTGTTGTGTGGTATGTGGTTGTTGGTAAGTATTTGCTTCAGGTTGCAGGGCTATCTGTAGGCAATCTCTGGTCACGCAATCACAGACATGAAGGTCGCTACCTTAAAACAAAAAAACTTCAAATCCAGACTCCAGCGAGAAACTGCTGAATTGGAATTCATTTGCAAATTGGATACTATTAATTTGGGCTTAAATAGAGACTGGGAGTGGCTAAGTCATTATGCAAGGTAGCCTATTTCCCCTTGTTTTTTCCTACCCCGCCCCCCCCAGATGTTCTGGTTTAACTTGGATTTAAACTTGGAGAGTGGTCAGTTTGGATGAGCTATTACCAGCAGGAGAGTGAGTTTGTGTGTGTATGGGGGTGGGGGGGGGTGAGAAAACCTGGGTTTGTGCTGGAAATGGCCCACCTTGATTATCATGCACATTGCAGGGAGAGTGGTCACTTTGGATGAGCTATTACCAGCAGGATAGTGAGTTTGTGTGTGTGGTTTTTGAGAGGGGGGTGAGGGGGTGAGAGAACCTGGATTGTGCAGGAAATGGCCCAGCTTGATTATCATGCACATTGTGTAGAGAGTTGTCACTTTGGATGGGCAATCACCAGCGGGAGAGTGAATTTGTGTGTGGGGGGGTAGAAGGTGAGAAAACCTGGATTTGTGCTGGAAATGGCCCAACTTGATAATCACTTTAGATAAGCTATTACCAGTAGGACAGTGGGGTGGGAGGAGGTATTGTTTCATATTCTCTGTGTGTATATAAAGTCTGCTGCAGTTTCCACGGTATGCATCCGATGAAGTGAGCTGTAGCTCACGAAAGCTCATGCTCAAATAAATTGGTTAGTCTCTAAGGTGCCACAAGTACTCCTTTTCTTTTTGCTTTCTATTTGAATGTATGTACCATTCTCGTATCTGAAGCTAGAAATATAAAGTATAACTCTGAGGTCCTACTGTAATTATGCAAAGTGTGGGCCATTGATGATGGTTTAGAATCTTGATGGCTCCCATTGACTAGGATAATTGGTTGTAAATGGCTCTGTTTACTTTCAAGCCTTCCTATGTTTGTGTAAGCCAGCCCAGGAAGAATGGTGGAAGGAATCCATCTTAAACCTGTCAGCATAGTCTGTTTTTCTTTGTTAGGCCTGTCCTGTAGTAGGTAACTTCTGGGAACTCTTCTGGCTCTTCTTAAACCTGGTGCTTTTCCATTTAGAAGGATGGGTGGGCATCCAGAGAGACAAAAGATTCCCCCTTGTGCCAAAGCTGGAAGAGAACAAAGGGGGCTGCCAGAAAACCCCTGCTTACCACCTGAGCTGGAACTAACAAGGACTGTACCGGGGAAAGGATTGGGCCCAGACTAGGAAGGAGTCTGTGAAAGAAGCTTATTGGAACATCTCTGAGGGTGAGATATTACCTGTATCAGTTTTTTAATGTACTAGGCTTAGACTTGTGTATTTTTGCTTTAGTTTGCTTAGTAACTTACTTTGTTCTGTCTGTTATTACTTGAAACAACTTAAATCCTACTTTTTATCCCTAATAAAATCAGTGTTGTTTATTAGTAAACCCAGAGTAAGTGATTAATACCTGGGGGAGCAAACAGCTGTGCATATATCTCTATCAGTGTTATAGAGGACAGACAATTTATGAGTTTACCCTGTATAAGCTTTAGACAGAGTAAAATGGATTTATTTGGGGTTTGGATCCCATTGGGAACTGGGTGTCTGGATGCTAGAGATAGGTGACCTGCTGAGCAGTTTTTGGTTAAAGTCTGCAGCTTTGGGTGCGTGGACCAGACCTGGGTTGGTGTCGCAGCAGGCTAGCGTGTCTCGCTCAACAAGGCAGGGTTCTGGAGTCCCAAGCTGGCAGGGAAAACGGGCTTAGAGGTAATTCCAGCACGTCAGGTGACCGTCCCAAGGGGGTCTCTGTGACTGAACCTGTCACACCTGACTCTCAGGCATTAGCAATCTCTGCAAGTACAACTCATTTAGATGAAATCCCCATTGCCCCATAGTCACAAAAGCATCGCTTTTTCCCCATGCCTTAGCGGTATGAGAATACAAACAACAACAATACAATCATGGGCCAAGAGTTAGTCCTTAGAAATGCAGCCATCAAGCATAAACTCACCCATACCTCTAAACAGAGAAGCCCTTAGTGACAGATACATTATAAAGCCCAGATAAGGATGAGTTTGGAACACATGAGAATCGCTTTAGCTACTTCCTACTTCAAGAAGGAATTTTCTAACTAGGGGTTTTCCCATGCCAATTTGGCCCATTCAGGTATTATTTTTCCACAACCTTCAATGGAGCTGATCACACTTAGTTAAGTTAGGATTATGTGCTCACAAAAATTCATACACAACCTTAAACATACAAGCTATTGTATTGAGAGAGGAAAGTTCTGCCTGTCTGGGTTGTGGTCGTGAACACTGAGTCCTCAAGAGATTGGGAGGCAGGGAGAAACACCAGAGGGCTACTACTAGTCTCTCTCCTCCATGGTTGGGCGAGCCTTTAAACTACATCAAAAAGCAGAGATTAAATTAGTACTGTGTCTAGGTCAACAGTCCCACTAGATCTATCACACCCATGCTTCTCTCAGCAAGAGAGTCAGCTCACACACAGTCAGAATGGGATGACAAGTGAAAACTGGAGTTTAAACTGGAAGGTGAATTGCAACCTTAACATTTTTCCCAGTCCAAATTGTAAAAAAAACTGGGAGGATATTTTTAATTCTAATCTAGTTCAAACAAACATACATCACTTTTCCATCTCTTTTAGACTTAAGATTTGATCTGAATATTCAAAGCATCAGTTTCCAACAGATTGTGGTTTAATAAGATCACAGCCACAATATAAGTTTGAAATTAATTTTCTGGGGTGAAGTGGGAGGGAGTAGAGGCAAAGGCTTTATAACCTTTTCTGATAAGAGTTTATGGATGGTACAGATAACCTGTTGATCACCCAAGCAAAAGGAGCATCTAACATAGTTGATTAGCCAATTCTGAACTGCTAAAAGATCTTTAGGGGATTCACACTGTCTGCACTGGGGCGGGGGGGAGTAGCAAAATCAACTGACAGATTAATCCATGTATGCAGTGTTGTTGTAGCAGTGTTGGTCCTAGAATATTAGAGACGGTAGGTGAAGTAATATCTTTTACAGGACAGCTTTTGCTGGTGAGAGACAACAATCAACCTTACACAGAACTCTCCTTCAGGTGTGCTAATCCAGGTTCATCCAAATAGTTTCGAATGACTAGGAGGATGTAAAAAGAAAAGGAGTACTTGTGGATGTAGAATCCATAGTTTCCCCAGTTTGAACCTGCTAATTATTATCTTTTATTCAGCATGAGAGGTTGTCCTCAAGAAATTTCAGACTATTTTACAGCATCTTAAACCACAATTCACATATCCAGACAGGATGAAACAGTGTCTTGAATAAAATAGCTCCAAATGAACATCACTTAAAAAAAATTATTGGAAGTACCCCTTCCAGCATGAAATCCTACCACTCAAATAATTTAAGTAAATTTGCATAAGGGACTACTCCAATTAAAGACAGAATAACTTGTTTTATTAATGCATAGTTAATACATAGAGAAGTGGAGATCATACTCAATATCCAAGCTACAATTTTGATAAACCATGCAATAATAATATATGTAAATTAACAATTCCAGCCAACTGCAGTGTTCAAAAATCATAAATCAGGCCCTCAAAATATGAGATTTGCTTAAAAATCATGAGTCTTATTAAAAATAGTAAGTTTTAGGTGCTTTTTATTTGTCTGCTGGTTTTTGAGCCTTTAGGATGTATTTATGTTATGATTTTCCAACTTTTCTCCACTACCATGAGAGCTTTTTTTTTTTTTTTTTTAAATTGAAGCTGAGATTCTCATAGAAGCAACTGAACACAAGAGCTGGGCTTTAAGAAAACACCTCATCAAATATCACTGGACCTGGAGATGAAAATCACAAGATTTGGCAACACTGCAATTCTTTAACATAGACGAAAATTCACAGATCCTGAGATTTCAAGTTACCCTCAAATGGAAATAGCCCTTTGCATATTTTTTAATATCCTCTAGGAACAGCTTACTTGCTAACTCATCACAAGTTTCTGTCTAGATTTAAAAGAACTACTGTGTTAATACAGTAGAGCAAATAAATATCATACTTTAGTTCTGTTATTACTTTACTGACAACTCCTGAAATTACTGTTTTACAGTTATTCTGCAATCGTTCCTCTCTCTCCAATTACTGGCCAAATTCTGATCTTTAATCTTAGATGTCTAAAAATATAAGGACAGACTGATAAATGGAAACCAAATATATTTAATAAAATTTGCTTCAGGAGGCTGCTTGTTACACAATTGCTGTCCGTGACGGAAACTAGAGTAGAGTCATCTCTTAGTACATCTGTTCCTCTGCTAGTGGTTTAACTGACAGGAAGCAGAAACAAAGATATGGAGTCTGAATGACAAGTGTTTCCTGCCTTCACAGCTACATCTTTCTTTTTTACTTGTCATAAAATAATCCACTGGTCCTTAAGTGTGACAGGCAAAGATACAAGTAGCAGCATACATAGCGAGATGAATTTCTCCTAAAACTTAGGACAAATATTTTTTTCAAAAAAGGAGGGCAAAAAGTTATTCCCACACAGAAATATAGTCAATTTGATATGACATAACTAGTCCAAGTTTATTGGAACATGGTTTCATGAGGATCACAAACCATAATATTAAAACTGTGATCATATCAACTCTTCAACTGTATCCCAGTACTACACACATCAGTACTACGTAAGTTTTAGTGTGTGGCCTTCTGTAAAGCAGCTACTAGACAGCAGAGCATCCTAGTATGTCAAACACTCCGTATCAGATAAACAGAGAGAAACAGAGGTTAACCTTAAATATACAGCAGCCAATGGTGGAAGCCACATTGCTCAGAACTTTCAGTAGTCGTCCAGACATTAAAACATTAAAAATATATGCTGAATGTAACAATTTTCTACTGGCATGGGATTAGATTAGATGACCGAACAGGTTTTTTTAACTGTAGTTTCTAGGATTCCACCATAAAATAATGAAGGTGTATTTAGTTCACTACGGGGGGAAAAAAAAAGGCACAGTAAGAACTACTATAGAGTTGGCAAGCAAAGGATCAGGGGACAGACAAAGCAAATTTTCATTAAAAAAAGAGGCACAACTCTGTTACAGCTGTAACCAGGGTCCTCAGGTTCTAATGACTATATATTCAAAAAGCCCCTTTGATCCCCCTAGTATGTTATACCTGAAGATCTCTGTGAGGTAAAGTCATCCACTTGCTTCCAGACTCCCCGCCAAAATCTAGGCCATCAGAAAGTTTCATTTTCTTAGTCAGCCAGCAACCTAAAAAAGTTGACCACATTGTTTTTAAGGAAAGAGGAGGAACGGAGAGAAATTGTTTAAGGTGGTCCTAAGAAGTGCAACTAGGGGTGTATAAGAAATGCCATACAGGATCTTCTCGATTATCCTACTTCTGTCAGTGGCCAGTTGTCTTGATTTAATGATACAAAAGAGAGGGAAACAAATTTTAGGCTGGATATCTGGAAGGTTCACTAACAGTCTCCAGGAAAGTATTGGAAGTTACATTATTTAATTGCTTTAAATTAAACAGAACAAAGCTACTGGAAATAATAAATGGCATCTATCTTAGAGTTTTACACTGCTGCCCTCACTGTAGCATCTGAGCTCCGTCCATGTAAAATCAATAGCAACAGCAAAGTGCCTGGTGTACTTCATGGTGTCTCTGGCACTTCTACCCCAAGCAGAGTTTTCACCCCATAAAGGGAGTTTTTTTGGGAGAGAAGGGAGGCAAGAGGGGTTGCTGATTGAAAGGCGGTTGGGAATAAAAAGGGTGTTCAACTTGTGAGTGTCACTTCCTCCACAGCACTGGACTCGGGTCACTTGCTGGTTTAACAAGAATAAATGGCAGATTCTCCGTAACTTGAAGTCTTTAAATCATGATTTGAGGATTCAGTAACTCAGACAGAGGTTGTGGGTCTATTACAGGAAAGCGTGGGTGAGCTTCTGTGGTCTGCATTGTGCAGGAGGTCAGACTAAATTATCACTCTTTTGGACTTAAAGTCTTTGGTGTAAAGGCTTTCTTCAAGAAGAAAGTTTTTGCAATGTTTCCTAAAGATGGCCAGACTCTGGATTTGTCTGATCACCTCTCAAAATTGTTCTGCAGCCAGATCTCCATAACAGATAATGCTTTGTCCCCAGTTCTTACATGCTTAGTCCTGGGCTTTGCAATTTGCATTGACCCAGAGAAGCACAGCTGTCATGGTGTTTCATAGATAAAAATCCAGGGCTTTGAAAATTAGGAGCAAGGCCTTCAAATGGCATAGAAAATTGACTGGGAGCCAGCGGAGGAACTTAAGCACAGGCTCATCTCTACAGCGTCTCAGCACCTATGAGAAAAGTAGCTAGTCACTGTACAGTATCAAAGAAACATGGTTCAGGAACACACCCTTCACACTCAACTAACTCGTAACATTAAAACAAATCAAAAAAATACAAAACAACGTTTATTAAAAAAGCCATGCAGCATGCTCTGAAAGCTTACTAAATTTTGCTGAATTGGCAGAGAGGTAGAAGATGACTGAAAACGTTTTTTCCATCTCAGATTCCTACAACAATATTACACAGGCAACAACATTTTATAGTTTTGCCTCTTACTTTGTAAGTCACATTGGTCATATCTCTTGCAACATACATTGGCAGCATTCAACGTTTTCCGAGGAAAACTGGGATGGCAGAGATGTTGACATTGAGCCAGAATTGGTTTACATGGGACTCAGATATTCTTTTTAACCCTGGAAGTTCAACTCTGTTCCACTTACAGAGTGAACATTTTATTACAGCAAAAGCTTTCAGATCATAACTACATATTTTCACAATGTATTACTAAGATTTCCTGACTGCCACATGATACAAAAAGGAATGTTTACAAGCATAATAGTTTCTAGTACACTTGTATGTTACAAAATTAGGCAATCAAACTAGAACAAGCAAAATATTTAACTTGACACAGAAATAAAGCTGTGAATAAATGAGATTTTTTGATACAATCAAGAATTTGGCATCTTTCTAAAGATGAATATTTTCCCAAAAATTAAAAATGAAATGTCATGATATTCTACTGAGACTGTTACTGATTTAAAATAAAAAAAACCATTCACTCTGATCTTTAAATTCTATTAAAACTGAAGATTTATCCCTGAAACTAATTACTGTGTCACTACAGTGATGCGCCGTTATATTTTTAGTAGCCAGTCTGTATCACTCAACTGATCTGGTTAAAACTATTATTGTTGTTGTTGTTATTTGCTATCAGGGACCCATTGTGCTAGGTGCTGTATAAACATAAAACAAAACGATTGTCCCTGTTCCAAGGAGTTTACACTCTAAGTATAAGACAAGAAACAACAGATGGATACAGATAGAAAGGGGAGTACAAGGAAACAATGAGACAATATTGGTCAGCATGATAGGCAGTGGCCTCTGCACACCAGCACCCTCGCTGTTATCACATTCTTTGTAGGCATCAAGGCAAAGGAGTATCCTGAAGGTAGATATCGAGGTAGTTTTGTGGATGTTTATGGGAAGCTTCTCCCAAGTGTGAGGGGCAGCACAGGAGAAAGAACAAAGGTGCTTATCTGAAAATTTAATAAGGGGGCAATGGAGACTGGCATGACTGGCCAATCAGAGGCAAGTATCAACCGCTCAATAGCAAGTGAGAGATGATAGGCAGGGCAGGAATTGGCCATGAAGAGCCTTGAAAGTGAAGACAAGCAGGACTGAGTGGTCTCCACGCAGCAGCTTTTTTCTACAAAACAAATCAACTTATTTGGTGTATCCAAGCCTACCAACATACCTGAATAATTTTATCAGGGCATTTTAGAAAAAATGCACCTTAGTGCCTCAGCAGGGAAACCTACACATTGCAGCACTATACTAGTGTATGAAATTCCATGTAAAACCAGAAACAAAAGTGAAAACTGACTTAGTCTGTGTCCATTGTTCAAATGAACAATGTAGGGCACGAAATAAACTGCATTAATGGATTTGGTGTATTTTAATCTGTTTTAATAGGTAAGGATTATGATTTTTAACCCTACAGTGTTCCTTTAACAAACATCCTGAACAAGGCATTTTCTAGATAACCAGGGAGGGGGTTTTTTTGTTTGGGGTTGGTTTTTTTTGTTTTTTTTTACAATGTTTACTTAACAAGCAGATCACAATAACTAACTATTCTGTTTGCAGTAAGAGGCAGTACAGTGCAATGACTTAATATTTTATCACAGAATTTGTGCAGGCAATCGCTAGCAATCAACTTTTAAAATTCTTTTTAGTTCTTATATTTTTCATCTTATGAACAATAAAACATTCTTTAGAGTTCCTCTACCTTTCTTCTCAGTTAGAAGAAATTTTAAGAGGCTTAATGTCCCCTAAAGTCTGCTTCACTCATTTGTCTCTTCAGATTGAGCTCGAAGGTCATCAGTTCATTTGAATACCCTGCATTAGCAGATGGGAATAGCTAGTATATTTTTATTGTAGCAAAAAGTAAACATTTTAAAAAGTGATAGCAACCCATATCTTGTCCTTATGTCTCCTTCCCATACTCCTCAAAAAAAGAAATTATTATTTTTGTTTCTGCACTTTTAGGACTTTGTTTGCACCTGCTTCCCCACCCAAAAAACCCATTACCTTCCCAAGTTTTCTGTTATCATGTTTATTTAAACCAGTCCTTATTGTAATCAGACTATTAATGGTCCCAGTTCCATCTAGATTACATTGAAAAGTCCCGTGTTGTAAAAGGGTGTAGAAAAAATATTGGGGGTATGATTCAAAAAAAGGTTAAGAACCTGTGATCTAAACAGATGTAAGAGTGGCCATGTACAAAGCTCTAACAGTTTAATTAAATCAGTTTATATCACGCCTTTAGTTAAATTGGTGCAAACAGGCCTAGTCTAAATTTAAGGCTTATTCCATCATAATTATGTCAGTTAAAAACCCCCAAAAACAAAAGACACACCACACCTTAGCGATATAGCTATGCAAGTATAAGGCCTAGTGTAGATGCACTTCTGCTGGCTTAAAAGTGTTTTTGCCGGTATAGTTTATGTTTCTTGGGGAACTGGTGTAAGCTATACCAAGAAAAGGCACTTTTATGCCAGTGCAAATTGCATCAATACTGGAAAAGTCTGCCGCTCTAGCTATGTGAGCGAAACTTTTGTAGTGTAGACAAGGCCTGCTTTTAGACCAGACCATAGGGAGACCTGCAGCTGGGACAGCATGAGAATTTAACAGCGGGATTCAGATAAAAAGATGTGTGGAACAGTCTAGATAGAACCTGGATCTAAAAAGAAAAGGAGTACTTGTGGCACCTTAGAGACTAACCAATTTATTTGAGCATGAGCTTTCGTGAGCTACAGCTCACTTCATCGGATGCATGCCGTGGAAACTGCAGCAGACTTTATTTATACACAGAGAATATGAAAAAATACCTCCTCCCACCCCACTGTCCTGCTGGTAATAGCTTATCTAAAGTGATCATCAGGTGGGCCATTTCCAACCTGGATTTGTGCTGGAAATGGCCCACCTGATGATCACTTTAGATAAGCTATTACCAGCAGGACAGTGGGGTGGGAGGAGGTATTTTTTCATATTCTCTGTGTATAAATAAAGTCTGCTGCAGTTTCCACGGCATGCATCCGATGAAGTGAGCTGTAGCTCACGAAAGCTCATGCTCAAATAAATTGGTTAGTCTCTAAGGTGCCACAAGTACTCCTTTTCTTTTTGCGAATACAGACTAACACGGCTGTTACTCTGAAACCTGGATCTAGTGTTATTACCCCTCCAGTCCATAAATACAAATGCCAAATTTCTTTTGGATAGATATTATAATCTGAGTTCTGTATATATTCTAGGCTATGTTAGACCTTAGAAGAATACACTGCAAGCAAGCTGGCAAACGTCTCAGTACAATGCATATAGGATTTAATTCACTTCTCTGTTTCTGAGTCCCAAATATTCTACAGATACTTGTTTGCAGCAACAAAAAAGGAGTCTGCACATTTCCTGACTCATGAAGACTTCCATTCATATTTTATTGAAATCTAGTACAATATATATAGAACCAGTGCAGTAGTTTCACCAGCACGGGATCCTATCCATAGTGATGATTCCATGGACAGTTCTCAAAAAGTGAAATGGCTATTCCCTAATCAGACAGGGACTGTCTTTTCATTCGGTGTTTGTACAGCGCCTCATATAATGGGGCGCTGGTGCATGACTGGGGCTTCTAGGCACTACGATAATACAAATAATAACAATTTAGTTATTACCTTAGTATTTTCTCCTCCCATGGATACACGTATTTTCTAACATGACCATATTAACATAATGACGGCATAGTCTTGTGCACACTATAGGGATTCTTGGCAGTGCTAATTAAAACAAAGACTTTCCAGTACTGCTGGATGTAGGCCAAATGTTGGATGCCTAGAGTACTGAGATACAAGCAGGCATCAGAATTCATATAAGCAATACATTGTTAAACAAATAGTCTCTGTCATCACACAACCTTATATTACTAAATCTCTCCTGCAAACCTCAAGATTCCCCTATTTTATCTGAGCACTTACAAGTTTGGACTCTTATTGTGTCATTTGGCTGCCAGCCTTAACATTGGCAAGTATAAGAGAAATTAATTCCAACCCATTATTGCTATAATTATATTAAATACAAGCTAATCAGAGCATAATATTAAAGGTCCACTTGGCTTGTATTTAATCCAATATATAAACACTTGATTTTAGAGGAAGACAGTTACAGTAGCATACACACATCTTCTAGAAGTAAATATTTAGGGGAAATTATAACAATAAGGATTTTTCTTGCTAGCTAGAATGTTCTATGAAGGGTTTTACATTTTAAACGTGTTATTAAGTAGCTGCTTCCTAAATTATGGCTATGTTAGACAAACTAAAATTTCACTTCTTGGTGTCTGGATTTTTAAAAACATAATTATTTCAATGTTGGCTTTGGCTGGTAACCAGAATAAATACACTTTTTGGATAGACATAGTTTAGAATTAGTGAGAACTCCATAAGCATTCTCTTATAGTCAAACAAATAGTGCCATGGAGTTGCCTCTCAATACAAAAGTGTTTCATTTTCGTTTGTACTGTAAGTCCAAACAGGCAGGAAAAAACCCCCAACACCACACACATGATACAGAAACTTCTATGGTTCTATAGTTCCTTATTTTCTCCTTTTGAAAAAAATGTACATTTAAAGAAAAAAAAGAATAGCATTCATTTAGTCAATAACATGAGTTGGAAAGTGCTGCACTCCAAACTGCATCATACAAGATCCTGCATAGGTTCTCAGAATTCATTTTTGTGTTGGTTTCAGAGTAACAGCCGTGTTAGTCTGTATTCGCAAAAAGAAAAGGAGTACTTGTGGCACCTTAGAGACTAACCAATTTATTTGAGCATAAGCTTTCGTGAGCTACAGCTCACTTCATCGAATGCATACTGTGGAAACTGCAGAAGACATTATATACACAGAGACCATGAAACAATACCTCCTCCCACCCCACTCTCCTGCTGGTAATAGCTTAAGTAAAGTGATCACTCTCCTTATAATGTGTATGATAATCAAGTTGGGCCATTTCCAGCACAAATCCAGGTTTTCTCACCCTCCGCCCCCCTCCCCACACACAAACTCACTCCTGAGTTTGTGGAGGGGGGGAGGCGGAGGGTGAGAAAACCTGGATTTGTGCTGGAAATGGCCCAACTTGATTATCATACACATTGTAAGGAGAGTGATCACTTTACTTAAGCTATTACCAGCAGGAGAGTGGGGTGGGAGGAGGTATTGTTTCATGGTCTCTGTGTATATAATGTCTTCTGCAGTTTCCACAGTATGCATTCGATGAAGTGAGCTGTAGCTCACGAAAGCTTATGCTCAAATAAATTGGTTAGTCTCTAAGGTGCCACAAGTACTCCTTTTATTTTTGTGTTGGTTCAAGGCCTCTAAGAATCCATAGCATGAATTCTTACAATTTGTATTAACTGACCATTCTTTCCACAGGACAGCTTGCAAATTTTGGCAAAATTAACTATTTTTCTCTTTCTAGCTAATCACATCAACATTGAACATTATTGGCCACACTATATCTCTAAATGGATGATACCACATAGTTGTTTGCGGTATTGTAGCCGTGTTAATCCCAGGATAAAAGAGAGACGAGGTGGGTGAGGTACTGCCTTTTATTGGACCAAACTTCTGCTGAGCAACATAGGAAAGAGCTCAGTGTATCTCAAAAGCTTCTCTTTCACCAACAGAAATTGGTTCAATAAAAGATGAAGTGAGCTGTAGCTCACGAAAGCTTATGCTCAAATAAATTGGTTAGTCTCTAAGGTGCCACAAGTACTCCTTTTCTTTATGTGAATACAGACTAACACAGCTGCTACTCTCATCCACCCTGTGTCTCTCAACAGTTAAACCGCCTATACTTTAAGTTTGAATCATTATAGTTATAGGCATAAGGTTCATAGGAGCAATGTAGAAAATCTTTTCATGAACAGCAAATACACAGGTAGCATGGCACTGGACAAGAGAACAGGCTCCTCTAAAAGCTTTAGGCTGTATTTTCCCCTTAAATACATATGCACGACTCCTAATTACTTCAAAGGCACTATTTTCAAGCTTACTTTTTAAAGAGGAGCCACTTTGTGTTGGAAAGATGGCCTGCTGCACCCAGATTACAATAAATCATGCTAGCACATATTTGAAAGATTAGAGATGTTAACTCCAGAGCATCAATTCTTCCACACATAATGTCCACAAGTAGGGAAAACTTAATAGAAAATTTAAAACGACACGATCAGCATTTTCTGATATACACCATCCCTGGTTAGCACAAGCAGTAATTGTGTTTTCACAGTCCCGTTTTACTATGTTTTTAAACATTTCTTTCCCTTGTTGCAGTGTGAAAGATCCACACAAACAAAAAGATAAGTAGGCACCGGAACAACAGTGAAACAGACATAGACAAAGTGTTTTCAAATCACAAAGTTAACAATTTTTTAAAAAGAGCGAAAATTATTTTTCCTTTAATCTCTTTCAGTTATATTACTATTTATCTGCCAAGCAGCCAATTAAGAACATAGGGGAGATCTAGAGAGAAAACTTTTAGTGATGAAATAATATGTATAAACCACAAAATACATGTAACATCCTTACCAATTTCCTTGAAACTGTCAAGAGCAGTTTGAATCACTCAAGCTCTCACTCCTTTCTCCCCATCCGAAGGGAGAACCAACACAACTTAGTAGTCATCTCACTACTTATCATTAGGTAAATTAGACAAACAGGAGAAGAGTAAGTCATGACAGCAGTTAGTTCACCTGCTGAACAGGTACAAAACAGGTAAAGGGATGAAGGATGCAAAAAAATTACGCCTGCTAATTAAGATCAGATGCCAAGCTGACTCCTGGTTAAACAAGGTTTTTAAAAGTAATTTAGACTTAAATCTCGAAATACAGAAAACACAGAGAAAATACTATTCAAGCCATCCGAAAACATTCCTTCCAAATTGTCAACCTATAGGTTTGGCATTTCTATTCCTGACAAGTGAAGAGAACAACTTATATTTGTCCAATGTAAGGAAGAATTTCACATAAAAACTTGAGGACTTCGAAGTCTCATTTTGAGGCTACCAAAATGAATGCACTTTTCAGATTAGAGTTCTAATCCAGTATGACATGAGATGGCTGATCTCTTTAAGGGCAAATTCTCAATTAAATGTACCGAGAGTTAGTGATACAATTCCTATCATCACTAAAGTTAGTTATTGGGTAGTTAAATCCTAACAAACATCAGGGTAAGAATGCATAAACTTTAGTCCTTATCTCATGGTATCCCATCAGCACAAAGATTGAGCACAGTTGGTAGCTTTGCCTTAGGACAGGCCCTTAGACAGAATGATATTGAGGAATAGATTATTTGAACAGATGAGTCCCTTTATGTCAGGAGAGTGGGAGTATCTAGAGGATTTCACACTACAGCTGCAGACTACTGATAAGTAAAAGACTTCAAATTTCAGTGCATATAGTCTCTTAAGAACAAATATTTAAATGTCCCTCCCCAGACACAGTCAGATTTAACAAAGTGAGTTAGCTCTAAAGTGTATCAATGGTATCAAAAGCATAAATGTAATGAGTAAAGTGTAAGTTTACTTTTAGGAAAGTCATGCTGCTTACAGAGTGGATCACAAACAAGACTGTACATCTATTCCCCCTCCCCTATATTTAATCACCTCTCAGAAAGGAAGTCTGTGCTTTTCTCATATCCAACAAAGTTCAAGTAGAAAGTACAGTATTAAAATTATCAGTGAAAGTTGCCAAATGAAAGCCTATAAACCTTTACTTAACGATCAAAAAGTGAAAGCTACTTTGGAGATCAAAGTCTTCCCTCTGGTATAAAGGGAAATCCCACATTTTTGATACAAACAAACACTTTCAAAGGCATTTGGATCAGTTCACCTGATTTGGCTCTACTGTATCTCCCCACATACAAATTCAGCTATTCCAGACAGAAGTGAAGCCAGGTAATTCTTCATCCCAAGAAGCTTGAGAAGAGTAATGCACCACTGAACTAACAGTTTCCACAGACATCAGAGGCAATTACAGTACCTGACCAACTACATAACATACACATTTATTTCTCCCTCTATCTTGTATCAGTGACAAGTGTGGGGACTCACCAAAACTAACAACAGAGAAGAAAATAATACTTGGAGAACCTCAGATGAAAAGGAGCTCTAGAAGTGCAAAATGTTTGCAAAGTATGGCTGCAGGCACATTGTCCAAAGTCTTGTGTTCCTGACTGGCTGGTTGGCCTACAGGATGTTGTCACTGACACGCATCAAACTCCCAGCAATCAGAATTGGGACCTTGGCAATAAAAAAATATGTCGAGAGAGAGCACTGCACTGATCAGGACTAATGGATGTATAGAAAAATCACCTTTACTTTTTTTGAGACACATATCATACCACACCTACACTTCGGCTGGAAAAATCAGTCAGAGCCTATAACCACCACCTTTTCTCTTCCGGTCCAGCTATTTCGCTGCTTCTCAGTGGGAGGTCTTTGACGTTAACCTTTAAAAGGAGCAACTGGGAGTCCTAAACCAGTTACTCAACTCATTCTAGTTTAGTTATAGCATCTGGTTCTGCTCTCTTTAGGTTCCTGTACCACAGCCTCGCCATGGTATCCACGAGCCTGGACACACAAGAGCTTTGCTGTAGGACAAAGAGAGATTTCTCCTTAAAGAGGGGCATGAAAAAGAACTAGCAACAGCCGCTTACTCTCCAGCCCTACAACAGCACTACAGAAGCATCCAGCAATTTGGGAGCTGTTTTGGGACTGCTAAGTCAACTTTATAAGATTAACTCTTTAAAAACCTTTAGCTACCTCGCAAGAAAAGTAAAGGAGGGGAGGGAATGGAGAGAAACCAGGGGTCTCCTCTGTTAGTTCAAGTTTAACACTAGACAGTGAGTTTAAGGTGGCTACCACAGACCAAAACTATAGCTAAAAGGACATCAATGCTCATGGGAAAGTAGGAGGAGAGAAAAGGAATTCAAATAGTCCAGCAAATCATAAATATTTTTAAACAAACAAAAATCTTCCACAACACATTCAAAATTGTGTTTTCAATCTGTTCCCTATTACTTATCTTATGCTTCTACTAAAGATAATTTTTCTCAGGGGAAGGATACATTGCATACCTTCTTGAAAAACCTGGGATTTAAAATGTGTTAAAAATGAAACCTAAAATTAAGAGACAATAATAATAACAAATAAGAAGAAGACGACGACGACATGCCAGGATACACAAGGTAGCTATTGGCAAACACTACAGATGGCTAAAAGCAAAAGGCTGTTGCACCCGAAGTGTGCACTATTAGCCTAATAATTTCTTCCCTCCCTCCCTCCCTCCCTCCACTGTAGATTATTACTATATTAAGCAAGACTCTACAACACCCTTGTGAGGTAGGTATTATACTATAGTGAACAGTAAATTACACTGAAAAGTATCCCCTATGTACAATATTACAAATAATTTCATTCTCCTAGTGTGTGAGATTTTCAATTTAGAAGAAATTCAATTTTATTTTTAAGAGAGTTTTGTTTTTAATTGAAAAATTAAAATACAGAGTTGAAGGCTACTGTCCTCATTCAGACAAGATTCCAACTGAAATCAAAGTTAATTGTGTTCAAATAGGAACTACAGGACCAGGAACATACTTAACACCAATTCAAAGTGTGTGTGTGTGCATGTGCGCTCGCGCGCGCCCACACACACAGGTCATCGTGAGTTACACTTATTTTAGTAGCAAGTGTATTTTTCCCCACTGAACATTTAAAAACAGCCTTTGAACACTGCATATTTCCCCACAACCTTTCTTGTGCAAATGGCACTAAACCTAGTCCCTTTTACACTATGTCTTTCTCATTGTCACATACAAAATCCTAAACTCTGAGGACCAGAAGTATGAGGATGACTATATATCCATTTTTTATTCCATGAAAGCAGTTAAACTCTTGTTCCATTTTAAATTACACAGTGTGACAGTGGCTTTTTACAGGATATTTCAGTAGAAACAGACTCTCAGGCCATCAATTCTTTGAATTACAAATCCACCATATTTACAGCAGCTCAGAATCAAACCTTAGCAAGTATAACAAAGCAAATGCAACCAGAGTGCTATTAACTAATACTTTGCCCGAATATCCTTCAGAAATTCTCTACTACATGACAAACACATCATCAGAAACGTGTACCCAGCTCTAGAAAAGACTAATATATCCTACAATCAACTGAGCCATGTTTAAAGCAGTGAAACCAGCAGCACATCTGAAGCATTAAATATTAACACATTTTAAGAATAAGCATACAGCTGAAATGCAACAACATTTAAAACATTGTCAATTTTTAAGGCTTACTTCAGGTGTATTGTTTTCAGGAACATAGAAACAATATAGTCCACTTAACATTTTGAAAAACACACAGCAAAAAACTACTTTACACGGCACTTAAATATTAAATAATCATTTTTACGTGAAGTGCAACAGAACTGACTATTTAGTAAACTATAACAGCAAGTTTTCTTTTTTTCAGTCTTACTCTCATGATACGTCTGAGGAATTTCTGGTATACAAAAGATTTTTAGATTTTAAAAGATGCTTTGCCCTCAAGGCCAAAACCTACAAGAACTGACATTCTTTGTTTTCCCCTGGTAGTTAAGTGCAATCAAGCATGTGACTGAGTTCATACATTAACAGAGGTAAAGAACATACAGCCATGTTTCTTCAACAGGTACACCTACTGTGCTATTAGAATTATCACTCCTATTTAGATACTGTACCACAGCAAGACAGAAACGTTACCTTAATTTGTTTTAAGGTGTTTGCATAGTCCCAAGAGCCAGAAAGTAAAAAACAAATCCAGCAGTTTTATGCAGTTAAAATGGCTACTGTAGATTGGGGAAGTAGTGTCTGTGCTTCAGCTTATGAGTCATACATGAAACTAAGTGTTTCTCAGGGAGGCACGCCCATGTTGCTGTGGGCCCAATTACTCTGCTAGGTCAAACATGCAAATCTGCAGGTAAGAAGGGAAAAGAGAACAACCTGAATCACCCAGCCCCACCTTAGCTAGCAAGAGCAAAGGCCAAATAATCTTTGCAACAAACTAGAATGCAGAGTTAGTGCAACATGCACTACTGGTTGTTTAAAACCACATTTTAGAAAGCAACTGAAAGGCATTCACTTTGTAAGAAAGCACTTAATTTGTCAAATGCTAACGAAACAAACAAATAATGTTTCATGCTTTTTCCCTAACAGCAGAGAATAGAAAAGTCACCGGTGCTGTCGATTGAAGTTGTTTAAAAAAAAAAAAAAAAAATCAAACAGGTGCATTAAAGCTTGTTATGTTTGGAAAACAATGGACAAAGAAGGGTTGGAACAATTTACATAGTGATATTAGATATGTCTTTCTGTGCTACTTCTTGACTGAATTAAACCTAATCTTTGTATGTGCAAAGAGACAATAAACTAATTAGCCTTTTAATGTAAAACATTTTAATGTAACATTATAAAGAATTTAAAACACTAAAATATTAATAAAAAATTCAAAAATGATTCTGTCTTCAGATTGCATTATCTAACATTCTACTCTTTAGAAGACAATAGTTGGGGATACATAAAATATACAATTACATCTTACTATGTTCTAGTGACAGATATGGCAATTTCCTGCAATATCCTTGAAAAATCCGAATGAATTAAGTATAAGTAGCTTTGCAGTGCATTTTATTAAAAAATGTAAAGTTTATGTATTATTGTGGAATGGCATGTAGCCCTAGGAAGTGTTATTCTGCCAGACAAGAATGAATTTATGGGACAAAGTGAGATGGGTTTCCCAGGGGGACATGTATTCAAATATACCTCTTCTGGTTATGCAAGAACTCAGCCTTTTTAAGTTTCAACCTGAGGAGGGGACCTTTAGACCAAAACTGTATAAAAGAATGACTCACAGATTAATGGGTGTTCTTGTTCTAAAGTAAGAGCTGTTAAGAATTTGTGAAGACAGAAAAACACCTTGACGGAGTTTGAAGGACTGAATCCTACCAGAGCTCTTGTTGGAATTGGGGGTGATCTCTGATAAGTTTATAAGTAGGGATGTAGATTCTTTTATTGTTATTAATATGTTTTCTCTGTAATGCTTTTACCCTAAGAATAAATGTGCTTGCTTATAAAGGACTATGTGGTAACTTTTAACAGTGGGCAATTACACTGTTTATATTCTCTGAGGGGAACTCAAGGCAGGCCTGTTTAGGCAGTCTGACTTGCTGGGGAACTCAGTGGAGGGAGGGAACTGTGCAGCCTGGAAATATCCCAGTCAGGAGGGAGCCGTGTGTCTCTGCCCAAGAAAAGTGATGGCTGAGGAGACAGAAGCCTAAGACTGGGTGCCAATGGTGGACCCGGGAGAGGGGAATTCAGGTGAAGTTGCCTGAACTTTGATAGTTTTCTCCTATTTTTCTAGTTGAAATAAAATATCATTTGGCCCTCAGAAGTTATTTTCAAAGTTGTACCACCTGCCCTAAACAATGGGAGAAATATTTAAATTCTTAGGACCAAAATCTGCCCTATCATATACATGTGTAATTCCTACTGAAGTCAACTGGAACATATATGTATACCAAAGGAAAAAATATGGCCTTTGAAATTCTCAATTTTCAATGTGCTATTTATGTGATTAAACTAATGTGATAAATGACAGGGGGGGGGGGGTAAGGGGAAGCTCCCTTTTATGGACACCCAGCCAGCCAGTTAGCTATAAAGTCTCTCTTGGTGGCTGCTTGCACTACCTGTAAAGGGTTAAAAAGTCCCCCAGGTAAACACCTGACTAAAAGAGCCAATGGGAAGGCTAGAACTTTTTAAAATGGGAAAAAAACCTTTCCCTTTGTCTCTCTGTTGTGTTATCTGGGCTGTAGAGATGGGGGAAGCTGAAATGCTGTGTAAAGTTTGAACCAGGTATGAAAATTCATCATCCATACCTAGAAGAATTCATTGGGACAGGGAATGTTTAGATAGATGCATTAGGGTTACTTATTTTCTTTTCTGTAAGGCTTGTGGATTGCTCTGTGCTAATCCCAGATGCTCTTGTTTGCTTGTAACCTTTAAGCTGAACCCCCAAGAAAGCTATTTTGGGTGCTTAATTTTTGGAATTTTTTTTTTTTTTTAAGATTTAGCAAAAGTCTAAGTTCCAGATGTATTTTCTTTCTTTTTGTTTTTAATAAAATTTACCCTTTTTAAGAACCTGATTGGATTTTGTGTCTTAAAAGGTCTGTGCATATGTTTTTCAATTAGCTGATGTCAACAGCTGGGTTTCCCTTTTGTTTGTTTTCTTCTCAGCTTCCCCGAGGGAGGGGTGGAAAAGCCAAGGGGCCTCAGGGAAAACTTCCCAAGTGAGTTATTCCAGGATTTGAAAGAGGCAGTTTTTCACTTGGGTGGTGGCAGCATTTACCAAGCCAAGGTCAGAGAAAAGCTGTAACCTTGGGGGTTTAATACAAGCCTGGAGTGCCAAGTATTAACTTTTAAAATCCCTGTGGGCTCCTACCTTCTGCACTCGAAGTGCCAGAGTTGGGAATCAGCCTTGACAACTAAATATTACTATCTACTCTTTGTTGAACAGTGTGGGTTTTCTTAGAGCTGTACAAGACACAGATAAGGACACTGTAGAGAACTTTGTGACGGGGGCTATGATTATATAAACACACAGACACAAAGGACTGACAAAATTTTAATCAGAACAAAAAAATAGGGAAGCAAGGGTTGTTTTTTTTAATTGGGAAGATGTTAGTGTAGGCTTGATAGTGGACTAGAATTTGTACCTTTGAGGATAAAGAATCAATTCAAGAGGGATGGAGTCCAGTGCACTGGATATGGAGATCATTGCAAGCATACAGAAAGGCACAGGAAAGGCACAAAGACCACAGGCACAACAGAAGACAAGAGCAGAAAAGTAGGCAGATGTCTTTAATGCTTGCACAATACAACAAGGATGAGAAACTTAAACTTAATTCAGGTTTCAGAGTAGCAGCCGTGTTAGTCTCTATCTGCAAAAAGAAAAGGAGTACTTGTGGCACCTTAGAGACTAACAAATTTATTTGTAAAAAAGCATAAGCTTTCGTGAGCTACAGCTCACTTCATCGGATGCATGCAGTGGAAAATACAGTGGGGAGATTTAAATACACAGAGAACATGAAACAGTGGGTGTTATCATACACACTGTAACAAGAGTGATTAGGTAAGGTGAGCTATTACCAGCAGGAGAGCGGGGGGGGGGGGGGGAGAAGAGGAACCTTTTGTAGTGATAATCAAGGTGGGCCATTTCCAGCAGTTGACAAGAACGTGTGAGGAACAGTAGGGGGGGAAATAAACATGGGGAAATAGTTTTACTTTGTGTAATGACACATCCACTCCCAGTCTTTCTTCAAGCCGAAGTTAATTGTATCCAGTTTGCAAATTAATTCCAATTCAGCAATCTCTCGTTGGAGTCTGTTTTTGAAGTTTTTTTGCCACTTTTAGGTGTGTAATTGAGTGACCAAAGAGATTGAAGTGTTCTCCGACTGGTTTTTGAATGTTATAATTCTTGACGTCTGATTTGTGTCCATTTATTCTTTTACGTAGAGACTGTCCAGTTTGGCCAATGTACATGGCAGAGGGGCATTGCTGATATCTGCTGGGAGAGCAATACAGCGGTGCACAGACAATCCAGGAAGTTATTGGAAATTGTAGGGGACAATTTCGTGGTGCAAGTGCTGGAGGAACCAACTAGGGGCAGAGCTCTTTTTGACCTGCTGCTCACAAACCGGAAAGAATTAGTAGGGGAAGCAAAAGTGGATGGGAACCTGGAAGTCAGTGACTATGAGATGGTCGAGTTCAGGATCCTGACACAAGGAAGAAAGGAGAGCAGCAGAATATGGACCCTGGACTTCAGAAAAGCAGACTTCGACAACCTCAGGGAACCGATGGGCAGGATCCCCTGGGAAAATAACATGAGGGGGAAAGGAGTCCAGGAGAGCTGGCTGTATTTTAAAGAATCCTGATTGAGGTTACAGGGACAAACCATCCCGATGTGTAGAAAGAATAGTAAATATGGCAGGCGACCAGCTTGGCTTAACAGTGAAATCCTTGCTGATCTTCAACACAGAAAAGAAGCTTGCAAGAAGTGGAAGATTGGACAAATGACCAGGGAAGAGTATAAAAATATTGCTCTCGCATGCAGGAGTGAAAACAGGAAGGCCAAATCACACTTGGAGTTGCAGCTAGCAAGAGATGTTAAGAGTAACAAGAAGGGTTTCTTCAGGTATGTTAGCATCAGGAAGAAAGTCAAGGAAAGTGTGAGCCCCTTACTGAATGAGGGAGGCAACCTAGTGACGGAGGATGTGGAAAAAGCTAATGTACTCAATGCTTTTTTTGCCTCTGTCTTCACGAACAAGGTCAGCTCCCAGACTACTGCACTGGGTAGCACAGCATGGGGAAGAGATGACCAGTCCTCTGTGGAGAAAGAAGTGGTTCGGGACTATTTAGAAAAGCTGGACGAGCACAAGTCCATGGGGCCGGATGCGCTGTGTCCAAGAGCGCTAAAGGAGTTGGCGGATGTGATTCAAGAGCCATTGGCCATTATCTTTAAAAACTCATGGCCATCGGGGGAGGTCCCGGACGATTGGAAAAAGTCTAATGTACTGCCCATCTTTAAAAAAGGGAAGGAGGAGGATCCTGGGAACTGCAGGCCAGTCAGCCTCACCTCAGTCCCTGGAAAAATCATGGAGCAGGACCTCAAGGAATCAATTCTGAAGCACTTAGAGGAGAGGAAAGTGATCGGGAACAGTCAGCATGGATTCACCAAGGGAAAGTCATGCCTGACTAATCTAACTACCTTCTATGATGAGATAACTGGCTCTGTGGACGAGGGGAAAGAGGTGGACGTGTTGTTCCTTGACTTTAGCAAAGCTTTTGACACGGTCTCCCACAGTATTCTTGCCAGCAAGTTAAAGAAGTATGGGCTGGATGAATGGACTATAAGGTGGATAGAAAGTTGGCTAGATTGTCGGGCTCAACGGGTAGTGATCAATGGCTCCATGTCTAGTTGGCAGCCGCTATCAAGTGGAGTGCCCCAAGGGTCGGTCCTGGGGCCAGTTTTGTTCAATATCTTCATTAATGATCTGGATGATGGTATGGATTGCACCCTCAGCAAGTTTGCAGATGACACTAAACTGGGAGGAGAGGTAGATATGCTGAAGGGTAGGGATAGGATGCACAGGGACCTAGACAAATTAGAGGATTGGGCCAAAGGAAATCTGATGAGGTTCAACAAGGACAAGTGCAGAGTCCTGCACTTAGGATGGAAGAATCCCATGCACCGCTACAGACTAGGGATGGAATGGCTCGGCAGCAGTTCTGCAGAAAAGGACCTAGGGTTTACAATGGATGAGAAGCTGGATATGAGTCAACAGTGTGCCCTTGTTGCCAAGAAGACCAATGGCATTTTGGGCTGTATAAATAGGGGCACTGCCAGCAGATCGAGGGACGTAATCGTTCCCCTCTATTCGACATTGGTGAGGCCTCTACTGGAGTACTGTGTCCAGTTTTCGTCCCCACACTACAAGAAGGATGTGGAAAAATTGGAAAACATCCAGTGGAGGGCAACAAAAATGATTAGCGGACTGGAACACATGACTTCTGAGGAGAGGCTGAGGGAACTGGGATTGTTTAGTCTGCGGAAGAGAAGAATGAGGGAGGATTTGATCGGTGCTTTCAACTACCTGAAAGGGGGTTCCAAAGAGGATGGATCTAGACTGTTCTCAGTGGTAGCAGATGACAGAATGAGGAGTAATGGTCTCAAGTTGCAGTGAGGGAGGTTTAGGTGGGATATTAGGAAAAACTTTTCACTAGGAGGGTGGTGAAACACTGGAATGCGTTACTTAGGGAGATGGTGGAATCTCCTTCCTTAGAAGTTTTTAAGGACAGGCTTGACAAAGCCCTGGCTGGGATAATTTAGTTGGGGATTGGTCCTGCTTTGAGCAGGGGGTTGGACTAGATGACCTCCTGAGGTCCCTTCCAACCCTGATATTCTAGGATTCTATGATTGCTGTCACATGTTGGCAGCATCTACCAATGTGATATATGCCACCATGCGCCAGCAATGCCCCTCTGCCATGTACATTGGCCAAACTGGACAGTCTCTACGTAAAAGAATAAATGGACACAAATCAGATGTCAAGAATTATAACATTCAAAAACCAGTCGGAGAACACTTCAATCTCTTTGGTCACTCGATTACAGACCTAAAAGTGGCAATTCTTCAACAAAAAAACTGCAAAAACAGACTCCAGCTAGATACTGCTGAATTGGAATTAATTTGCAAACTGGAAACAATTAACTTCGGCTTGAAGAAAGACTGGGAGTGGATGTGTCATTACACAAAGTAAAACTATTTCCCCATGTTTATTTCCCCCCCTACTGTTCCTCACACGTTCCTGTCAACTGCTGGAAATGGCCCACCTTGATTATCACTACAAAAGGGTTCTCCCCGCTCTCCTGCTGTAATAGCTCACCTTACCAAATCACTCTCATTACAGTGTGTATGGTAACACCCATTGTTTCATGTTCTCTGTGTATATAAATCTCCCCACTGTATTTTCCACTGCATGCATCTGATGAAGCAAGCTGTAGCTCACGAAAGCTTATGCTGAGATAAATTTGTTATTCTTTAAACTTAATTCAGTAGCTGAATGGAAACAGTCCAAATACAATTATAGCTAGTAGTAATTAAACAACATCGACAGGCAATTAAAGAATAGTTGAACAAATAGCCACTAAACAAAATGGATTATTTTTATGGAAGTTACTATCTCCACTTGATTACTAGTTATAGTTATATTTAATAATTAAGATTAAAGTTTTATTTTTACTTGCACCCCTATGATTTCAGTGGGATCACAGCGGATGCAAGACTGGGCTGAAGTTGGCTCTCAATTTACAATTACTAGTGCAATTATCCAGATGATTTTATCAGCTATATTTTATCAAGGTATTTTCCAGCCTACATTAGGAAAGGATGTGAAACAACAAGCTGATCAACAGTAGTTGGTTTACCACTCACCAAGTAAAGGTCACCAAAGTCATTTCCCTCTAGTTCCATACCAAACTATACATTCATTTTCATTTCTTAGCTGAAAAAGGCCACAGTAGGGGTAACATTATGATGTCATTTTAGTCAGGGCATATTATCCAGCTCCTGGGGGAGGTATATTGTATTCTCTCTCACTTCATCCACATAATTCTAATACTACCCTTCATGTGCCCAGATAACCAGAAAATGCATTTTGTTCCTGCACTGCAGACTCCTGTGCAGAGTGAAAACCCTGATAAATTTGACTCCGATGCACCTGGGTCTGTTTCTTTTAGAAATATTGTCCTATAAATTAGATTTCAGTATTTTGGATATACAGAGAATCTACATGGCATTTTAAGTCTTTTTTCTATGAGGTGGATAGTTAATTCTGCAACTGAAGTTACATCATTTTCCCTTCCAAAGAAAAGTTTTGCTCCAAGACATCATGGAGGAGAATCAATTTTAAACCATATGCAATCCTAACAGGGAATTTAACATTTATTACAGTAACTGTAACATATCTGTATATATAAATATATTTTATCGGACAAACCCTCTCTCTTATTGTTATTCAACTATGGTCAGAAATGACTTTGCAGTCAACCATGATCATAAACTATGCCCAATTTTCTCAGTGCCTCTAATTTAGTTGTGTTGGCCATGTTTTTTAAAAAGCATATATAAAATGCATTCGTATTTCATGTGAGGTTAAGCAGATGCATATTCACCATTACTGCTGCATTCGTTTTCTTCCCAATTACTAATGATAATTTTGGGCTCAATTCGATAATAATTAGCTTTTGCAGTTGTTCAGATGAGGATGTGACAGACTGGTATATTTCTATATCAAATTGTGAACTCTATTTTGTATTAGAAAGGCAGTGTATGCTATTGCTAGAGCACTGGACTGACACTCAGCAGACCTGGGGTCCAGTTCCAGCTCTACCACTGGCCTGATGGGTGACCTTGGGTAAATCATTTCACTGCTCTGTGCCTCAGTTTCTCCATCAAAATGGGGATAATGACCAGCTTTGTAAAGGATGTTAAAATACACTTGTGAAAAGCTCTATATAAGAGCAAGGTATAATTATTACTATGTACTGAACATTTTGTCTATAATTGCACAAGGCAGCTTAGTGTACTGTATTGAATTGCAGGCAGTACCTGTCAAGGCCAGATACATGAGACCTCACTGAAGCACAATCTCTGAGAAACCATGAATCTAGAGTAGGCAGACTATGGGCCAAATTCAGACTGCCAGACACTTCTGAATGGACTTATTATCATTTATTAATTATTATTATCATCATTTTCTCTGGAGTCTGGACCTTGACCAAGAAATTTGGACCTTGAGAAAAAATAATTGACTACCCCGATCTACAGCCATTGACTGATTGTCTGTCAAGAACTGACCAATCTGGAACGATGGACTTTTGACACAGGGTGGGGGAGAGGATGATTCAGGGGAGGAGCCTGGAGCATTGCAGGAGTCAGGGGATGCACAGGGCAAAGAGAGAGAGAGTCAGAGAGGATGCTGCTCTAAGCAACCATTGCCAAACCTGAAATGCTGACAAACCTTGGACTCACAGAAGGGGTGAGATCAGACTAGGGAAGGGTGTGTCTCAGGACTTTTGTTATTGTACAAGGCTCTGTAACTCCCAAAGTTTTTAAGAGTAAAGTGGTTGTGGTTAGCTATCATTTGTTAAGCCAGTATTCTTTGCTTTCCAGACACATTGTCGCTGAAGGGTTAAACTAAAACCTACAGGCTAGGTGAGACTCCGAAGGATCATCTTTCAGTGACTTGGGGGGACAGCTCAGGAGATTTGAAGCAATGGTTTTAGAATCTAGGGTGACTGGAATACAGAGTTCCGTGTTTTAAGGAAGGGTGTTGGACAAGAGGTCAGTCTGGGAGAGAGAGCCCTATACATCCAGAGCTAGAAACAGTGACTAGTTGTGATGGAAGTAGGAACTGTCTCTCCTATTTTTATGAACTATCTTTATAACTCTATCTTATCATGTTGGTATAAGCAGAAGACATGAGTGGAAGACCCTACAAAGACATTGGAAATCCCAAGGACTGGGCAACTGACACTCATCAAGGACAGGCTCCCAGCAAGCTAAACATGTGAACTCAGGATAGCTTCACAGGATGAGAAAATGGGCGGAGGTGACAGGAGGTGGTGATTACAATTGGGCTCACAGAGACACCGGTCTCCAACCTAAGACGTAGGCTATATCTACACTACCACTTATGTCGGCAAAACTTATATCATGCAGAAAAAAGAGGAAAAAAACCCTGAGTGACGTAAGTTTTGCGAGCATATGTGATAGTGTGCACAGTGCTATGTTGGCGGGAAAGCTTCTCCTGCCAACATAGCTACCACTGTTCCTGGAGGTGGTTTTATTATGTTAACAGGAAAGCTCTCTCCCATTGGCATAGAGCAGTTACACGAATGATATTACACTAGCACAGCTACATCAGTACAGCTGTGCCACTGTAAGCTCGCTAATGTAGGCACGGCCTAAGACAAAAAGGAACAGGGGTGACAGGGCCAGGCTGTGGGTGGTCTATGTACACTGGTCAGATACCAAGTTGATGTCAGGAGAGAAGTAGCGGGGTGGAGTTCAAGCCGGGTCAGGATGCCAGGGAGTCAGAGTCAGGCACCAGGTTACAGACACAAGGCAAGTAGAAAACTCAGGGATGAACTGGGGTCAGAAGACAGAGTCTAGGGTCCACAGCAAAGCAAGGTCTGGAGCCGAAGCAAGCAGACACTCTGCATCATTGCTCAGACAGCTCCCTATAAAGACTTCCTAGTTTATATACCAGCATGAACCAATCAGTGGGCTGTGGGGGGGGAGGGGTGGGCACTAGTCAGGTGCTGCTGGGCAGTACTTCCTGCAGCGTCTAGCTTCACAGGGTCCTCCAGCAGAAACCCAGCAACCCAGAACCCCACTGCAAACCAGGTTCTAGTTCCACAGGCTCTTACAATAGGGCTCATCTACACGGCCCCACATTTCAACTATGGCGGGTTCGAGCTGCAGCATGCACTGATGGGCTGTGCCATAACTCCTCTCTGTGGATGCTGGTGGCACAAACTAAATGGTAGGGAGTTTGTGTTAAAGTAGTCTTTCAAACAGCTCTATGCTGATGCGAATGAAGTACCTTTCAGTTTGCGCCAGCAGTGTTCACATGAGGGAGCTAAAGCATGCTTGTGTGCACTGCAGTTCACACACCCATTGTCTGAACAGTGGAACCATGTAGACATAACTTGAGACAGCGAAAGGAAATGAAGATGGATTTTACAGAACCATGGCTCATGACTAAGACTACGTTTTAGTCACAGGTATTTTTAGTAAAAGTCACGGATATAGGTCACGGGAAAAAATAAACAAAAAGAGATGGCCTATGACCTATTCATGACTTTTATTATATACCACTGACTAAAACTTGGGGGGGTGGGGGGGGAGACGGTCCGGGGGGGCGCCGCAGGTGCTTGTAGTGGGGGCGCTGTGGATGCTCGGGGGGCATGTCTGGGGTGGGACGCCACACATACTCCGGGGGGGTGCACCACGAATGCTGGGGGGGAGGGTTGGCAGTGCTGGGGCAGGCTCCCTACCAGCTCCTGAGCTCCACGTGCTGTCTCCGCTCAAGCCCCAGTTCCCAAGCCCCAGTTCTGCACCTACCATTGGCATTGAGAGCTGCGGGGGCCGTGCCTGCCAGCAGAGGCAGCACATGGAGCTAGGAGCTGAGGGAGGGGAGTCCCCCCCTCCAGATAAGCACCACCCCGCACCCCAATACCTAGCCCCGAGCCCCCGCCAACTCCTGGTGCGTCTGGCCCAGGGTTCTGCCTGAGCTGCTCAGGCAGCTCCTGGGCCAGATACACCAGCCACTGCAGAAGTCCTGGAGATCACGGAAAGTCCTGGAATCCATGACTTCCAAGACCTCCATGAAAAACACGGACCCTTACTTATAACAGCCCTGGCTTTAGCCAATGTGGGCTATGTCTTAACCTCTGCTTCTCTATGGTAATTTAGGGACTTCTTGATGCTGTATTCCAATCAACTACTAAAGCCTACTTGGATTTGCAAGGGCTACATGGAATGACTTCAGATACTTGCTGAAGTGCATTGATCCCTGAAAGGAGTACAAGTCTCTGTACAGAAGTCCACAACAGTGGGACTCACAGGACAGATTTCACTATGAATAACATGAGTTCTGGAACCCAAGGCTCAGACTAGGAGGCATTTAGGACACTTTGCTACATGGAGAGGCCAAGTGGGGCTCTGTCACACTGAACACATCCTCCCAAGGGACTGCTTAAAGACTGGAGCTTAACATAGATCTTGTAAATACCTGACACTACTCTCTGCCCAGACCCAGTTATCTTAGAAGCACATGGAACCTAGTTCCCTCTAAGCTGCACGGCTGCCTATTAAGCGCCGCACCGGAGCTCAGGGCTGCAGCAGGGAGAGATGCCTCTCCCCAAGCCCTTGACCTGGTGTGGTGCCCCTCCCCCGACCTGGCTTGGGGACAGGCGCCCCTCGCCCAGCCTGGACCTGCCGCAGCCGGGCAAGAGACACCTCTCCCTCCCAGCCCTGGTGCTGCTGCAGGGAGAGAGAGCTGGAGGGAGGGGGGAGGAGGAGAGTCCTTTCTCCCCACTGTAGCCCCAGAGAGCCCTACTGCACCCCAAACCCCTCATCCCCATCCCCACCCCAGAGCCCGCACCCCCAGCCAGAGCCCTCACCCCTCCCCACTCCAACCCTCTGCCCCAGCCCTGAGCCCCGTCCCACACTCCGAATCACACATCTCCACCATATTGGTGCACATAACAAAATTCATTCCGCACATGGGTGGGAAAAATTAGAGAGAACCCTGTGTGGAACCCTAGCAGACTGGGTCCACTCATGACAGACTGATAACTATAAAAACTGGTCCTGGGACAGGATGCAACAGGAAGAAGCTCCTGGGTTCTGCCATTTAAATATAATTGTAAAGCAGCTCCCCTCTTTGGCATCTCTGGACTGTTACATTACACAATGATCCTCACCTCTTTCAAATTAAATCCTTGGCTGTGCCTAATCCAATTGCTGTGTATGATCACCAGGCACTTGATAATTGTTTCAGAGTCCCTCAGAAGGCATAAAACCCAGAGGGAAAGGTTCTTCCTTAGCTGGGATATGGACCTTTTCTTGCCATCACTAGGGAAAATGCCATATATTTGTATTTGCTTTTCCCATCAATTAGAGGCTGAAACCCCAATATTTAGTACTGAAAAAAATAAAATAAAAAATACAACCAACCAAGGGCATGAAGCCCGTCCAATGGACAGGTTAACTCAGATATGGGCAAACTATGGCCCACAGGCCAGATCCGGCCCGTGAGCCATTTTAAGCCAGCCCGCAAGCTCCTGCTGGAGAGCCGTATCGGAGGCCGCACCACGCAGCTTGGCCCTGCTCTGGTGCTCCAGCCAGGGCGCCAGGTCAGGGGCCGCACCCCGCAGCTCGGCCCCACTCTGAGGGTTGCGGGCCTCTCCACACTTAGGAGCTGGAGAAGGGACGTGCCACTGCTTCCGGGAGCCGCTTGAGGTAAGCGCCGCTCGGAGGCTGCACCCCCTGAGCCTCTTCCCATGCTCCAACCCCCTGCCCCAGCCCTGATCGCCCTACCGCTCTCCAAACCCCTTGATCCCAGCACGGAGCACCCTCCTGCACCCCAAACCTCTCATACCCCAGAGCCCGCACCCCCAGTCAGAGCCTTCACCCCCCTCCCATACCCAAAGTCAAATTTTGTGAGCATTCATGGCCCACCATACAATTTCTTTTCCCCAATGTGGCCCTTGGGCCAAAAAGTTTGCCCATCCCTGGGATAACTGCTGCCTGCCCTGGTCTCAAAAATCTATGGTACTTACATGGCTCCCATTACTGTAGTATCTGAGCACGTCATAACACTGCCGTAAGGTAGGGAAGTTCTATTATCCCTATTTTACACAAGGCACAGAGAAATTAAATGACTTGCCCAAGGTCACACCAGATGTCTGTGATGGATCAGGGACTTGAACCCAGCTCTCCCAAGACCTAGGCTAGTACCTTAACCACTGGCCCATCCTTCTTTTCTGTACTTAATAAAAAATAATATTTAAAACTGCTAAAACACTATTATTTGTTTGTATAAGGGTAGCACCTAGGAGCCCCAGTCATGGACCAGGAGCCCAATGTGCTAAGTACTGTAAAAACACAAAATAAAAAGATGGTCCTTTTGAAGTGCTTTACATGTATTAACTATCTGATCCTGAACATTCATGTCAGTTAAATAATTATCCCATTTTTTACAGATGGGAAAATGGAGACACAAATTGTAAGTGACCACAAGTTGTAAGCCACAAAATCCATGTCAGAGCCTAAATTAGAACTCAGGACATCCTATGCATCTAGATTCTTCTATAGATCTCATCATCATAGTATCCTAGCACATAATCCTGTACTTAGACCACACCCCACTCTTACTTTTAAGGTAGTTTCAAGTATTTATAGAGCCTCTTCTTCCCCTCACTTCCAAAGATTTTAGTACAACAGGATCTAATACATAGATCATGGAATTTGGGGTTCTGCCAAAGACAGCACGCGAGCCCATTTTTAATGGCACGCTGCTGCCTGCTGGGGTCCTGGCAGGCAGCAGTGTGCCATTAAAAATCCAGCCCGGCCCACTCTTCTGCCCCCGCGGGAGGGGGCGGGGAGCGGAGGGGACAGAAGTTTGGTCCTGCCGGCTCCCCTGCCTCTTCCCACAGTGTGCTGGGTTCCTGCCCCTCCTCCCCCTCCTCCTCTTCGACCCTCCTTCCCTGCCAGCCCTTGCAAGGAAGGGGGTAGAGAGGAAGCGGGGGCAAGGCCTTGGGGAAGCGGGGCATATCCCCTCCAGCCCCCTGCTGTGAGCACCCAACGACCCCAGCCCACACCCCCAGCCCTCTGCCCTGAGCCCTGCAGCCCCGCACACCCCCAAGGCCCCTTCCCTGAGCCCTGTACCCCCCCCATACACCCCCAGCCCTCTGCTTGACTCCTTCACCCCCCCAACACGACCCCAGCCCTGACTCTGGCACCCCCATACATACCCAGGCCCCCCACACCCTATGCCTGACACCTGCACCCCCTCATATGCCCCCAGCCCTCTGCCCTGACTCTTGCACCCCCCACACCCCATGCACCCCCCACACCCCCACCCTGAGCACCAAACGGGAGCTCCTGCATCTCTGCCCCCCCCCCCAGATTCCCACCTGCACCCCTCCCACCAAATGGGAGCTGCCCAGGTAAGTGCTCCACACCCAAACCTCCTTCCCCCTCCCTCATTCTAGCTCCTGGCCAGACCCTACACCCCAACCCCCAGTCCTGTGCTCAGTGCACTCCCACCCTCAGCTCAGTGCAGAGAGAGAGAGAGAGAGAGGAAGAGAATGGCCAGAACCAGGGAGAAGGTAGGTACCCACTGTATGTGGGCAGGGCCGGGACCCCAGACCGGCAGTGGGCTGAGCGGGTCTGGCAGCCGGGATCCCGGCTGGCAGGAGCCGGCGGGATGGAACCCCTGAGCGGCAGCAGGCTGAGCGGCTCAGCCTGCTGCCGGTCTGGGGTTCCTGCTGCCAGCCCCTTGCCAGCCGGGGTCCTAGCCGCAGGCCCTGCTCAGCCTACTGCCGACCTAGGTGAATGGAATCCCAGACCAGCAGCGGGCTAAGCGGGCCAGCGGCATAAGATCAACATTTTAATTTAATTTTAAATGAAGCTTCTTAAACATTTTGAAAACCTTGTTTATTTTACAATACAACAATAGTTTAGTTATATAATATATAGACTTATATAGAGAGAGACCTTCTAAAAAAAACATTAAAATGTATTACCGGCATGTGAAACCTTAAATTAAAGTGAATAAATGAAGACTCGGCACACCACTTCTGAAAGGTTGCCGACCCCTTCTTTAGAAGATGAGTAAGAGTGTTTCCGTTTAGAAAACAATGCAAAAAAGTTATTTCACAAGTCTACAGTTAAGCAACTTATAGCCCTTACAAATTAATTGTATGTCTGTAAGTAGTGGTGGTGGGGTGAGGCAGATGTTTAAACTGACATAAATTGACAACTGAGGACTAAACTAGAGAGAAAAGTTCATCCTGTCTATACATTCAAGTTGGTTTTGTGTATTTCTAAAACTTCTTCTGCACAAGGATTTGCTTTGCAGTTGACTTTCATAGATCAGCCTCCCATATAGTCCTAATCATTACTTTGTACAGCCTTGCACAGTACAGAACATTTTGGGAAAATCTCTCTTGATTGGAGCTAAAGGATTTACACTTCATTTTTCAAAGTCATATTACAGCTGATTTGCTCTCATGTACACATATGCACACCAAGGCCAAAAATTTTTGAATGTGCAATCCTAAAATTACATACCTAAATAAATGTCCTAATTTTCAAAGAGTGCCAAGTACTAAATTCCCATTGTCTTGTCAACACTCAGCAGCTTTACCAAAATATTCCCACTGATTCAGTTGAACTATGTTAAAACTGGGGAAAGCCATAGGGTAGACAAGACTCCAGAGGCTGGAACTGTTTTCATTACCATTTTAGTAAAACCTTCTAAAAAAAGTTTAAAATCAAAACTGCGGCAAAAATGTTTCTAACTGTACTCCATGCTTCTCACCAATTTTAACAGCAGTTCAGCTGAAGCAGTGTTAATTGTTTCAGTAAAGTTTCACCAGTGCAGACAAATCCATTTACTTTAATGGATGATATGGTTCCTCAGCATTTCTGAAAACAAGGCTGCTTAATTTTAGGAACCCACACATGAAAATCTCAAACCAAATTCCCAAACTAAAATATAGCAGTATTTGTAAAATTCAATTTCCAAGTAAGTCAATGCCACTTTATGTTAGGGAATATTTTAAGACAACATAAACTATATGCCTATGGGGGGAGGAGGAAAAAGGGAAGACACATTAAAGCAGTGGTTTTCAACCTTTTTGGCCTCAGGAGCTATTTGTAAATATTCATGGCCTGTCACTACCCAGTAATTAGTGTAGGGTTGGAGGCCCTGAGATGGTTTTGCTCAGGTTCTGCTCCCCTGGGAGGTTGGGTCCTGCCCAGCACTCACCCCACAGTGGCAGCTCCTGAAGCTTCTGTGCTGTGGGGCTTGGCTCTGTGCGTTGCAACCTCCAGGGTTGCAGCGCCGCTCAGGTTTGGCCCCGCTTCCCTGATTGAACCAAATTTGTGTGAATGGACTTGTGTCCTGGCTCATGGGGTTGCAGTGCCACTCACTCAAATTTGGCCTACCCAAACTCCCGTGATCATGACATCTGGGCCAAACCTGAGTGGCGCTGAGACCCCAGAGGTTGCAGTGCCAGGAGCAAGGATGCGTGCCCAACCAGCCCTGCAGGACAGGAACCACAGGAGGAGGTGCCATGCGACCCTTTGAAACGTTCTGGTGACCCAATTCTGGATCCCAACCCATTAGCTGAGAAACCCTAAATTAAAGGATATTTTTCCCTAAGTTGCGGATGTGGTTTTAGTTGTACAATTCCCAATTCTCTGAAAAGTATCCCTAAGCATTCATATCCCATGAAATTGCTTTAAAGAAACAAGTGGGATTTTCAAAGTGCTCAGTGTGGTGGAAGTGGGGCTACTCTGCAATAATTTATGAATAATGTATTGGGACCTGGTAGCTGGGGCATTTACTGTAGGACTATGTTGGTTTAGTTCAGTAGCAGATTGTGAAAAAAACATGCAGGAAAAAGGACAATGACTCCAGATACCTACCCATCCATCAGCACTTCGGAGACAATACAAGGGCCTTTTGCTTTGACGATCTATCTCCAACCCCCTACAGAGCTCACAAAACTCTTTTGTTTGCATTGTTGTTGTACCGGTGTTGGTCTCAGGATATATGAGAGAGACAAGGTGGGTGAGGTAGTATCTTTTACTTGATCAACTTCTGTTGGTGAAAAACAAGCTTTCAAGCTGCACAGAGCTCTTTGTCAGGTCTGGGAAAGTGGCACCAGACCCCGCCATAACAACAGATGCAAAACTTGCAGGTATGTTGCTACTGCTATGATGATCATTACACCCTCCCATCTCCCCCCGCCTCCCCCAAGACCCCTTTCAAGATCCATTGGTACTATACATGTCTATCACAACATGTGTTATATCTCATCGACTGCATCAAATGCCCCAAGAACTGTATGGGTGAAACCAAACAATCACTAAGTTCTTGAATAAACTCACCTAGAAAAAATGATAAAAGACAAAACTATATCATCTGTGGATGAACACTTCTCACAAATGACAGGTTTCAGAGTGTGTTAGTCTGCATCCGTAACTTCTCACAAAGCTATCATTCTACACCTGACCTCTCAGTTCTTGTCCTCAAAGAAAACCAGCACAAGGCTTTCAAAAGATGAGCCTGGGAGTTTAAATTCCTAACTTTGCTAGATGCTAAAAACCATGGACTCAATATACACAGTGGTTTTATGTCTCATTACAACAATCTGTAACCCACTAGCTCTCCTTTGTCCTATGACTGCAGCGGTGTTAACTGCCCACTTCACCTTGAATGGCCTCTTTCAACATGTGTTAACTCCTTAGCCTTAATCTGTTCCACCTTGTATTTAGCTATGACACAATGATTTCCCAAGATTATCCCTTTCACCAACAGAAGTTGGTCCAATAAAAGATTTTACTTCCCTGTCTCCCTCAAACAGGGGTGAAAGAGGGCTGGTACGGGCCAGTACAGTGTACCAGTAAGGAGCCAGTACTGGCCTGTACTCAGCCAATGTTAAAGCACCACAGCGGCAAAGGACCCTCCTTGAAGCCTCCTTTAATGTCGCTGCCCCTTCCCTCCTGTCGGTGGCCCTGCCGGCAGCGCTTTAACGTCATTGCCCCGTTTGCGCCTGCCCGGGCTGCCGACAGTGGGGGGCAAAAGGGGCAGCTGCCCCAGGGCTCGCGATTTAAAAGGGCCCAGGGCTCACGGCTTAAATAGCCGCTGGAGCTCCGAGCGGCACGGACCAGGCAGCACGGATGGGCTGGCTGCGGGAGGCTGACCCTCAGCTGGGCCCTCATACCGGTAAGAATTTAACATTACTTTCACCCCTGTTCTCAAACTTATTTTGGGCAGCAAGGTCCAAGCTTGAGAAGCTGAGAGCAAAGACCCTGACTAGTTCAGAAAGAAAAGGAGTACTTGTGGCACCTTAGAGACTAACCAATTTATCTGAGCATAAGCTTTTGTGAGCTACAGCTCACTTCATTGGATGCATACTGTGGAAAGTGTAGAAGATCTTTTTATACACACAAAGCATGAAAAAATGGGTGTTTACCACTACAAAGGGTTTTCTCTCCCCCCACCTCACTCTCCTGCTGGTAATAGCTTATCTAAAGTGATCACTCTCCTTACAATGTGTATGATAATCAAGGTGGGCCATTTCCAGCACAAATCCAGGTTTTCTCCCCCCCCCCAAGTTTGGATTTCTCCCCCCACTTTAGATAAGCTATTACCAGCAGGAGAGTAGGGTGGGGGGAGAGAAAACCTTTTGCAGTGGTAAACACCCATTTTTTCATGCTTTGTGTGTATAAAAAGATCTTCTACACTTTCCACAGTATGCATCCGATGAAGTGAGCTGTAGCTCACGAAAGCTTATGTTCAAATAAATTGGTTAGTCTCTAAGGTGCCACAAGTACTCCTTTTCTTTTTGCGAATACAGACTAACACGGCTGCTATTCTGAAACCTTTAGTTTTAATGTAATGCTTCCTGGTGCTCCTCACACATGAAACACTAACCTGATCTGCAAGACCACACCCCCTTGCACACTCAAATCTTTCCTCTAGGCCAGCTTCAACCATGACACTCTGCAAGAGGTTAGTCAACTAATGGGAAGGTTGAGGAACAAATAAAGATAGATATCTAAAAAATAAGAATTCAATATCAAGAGATAGGTAATCACCACCTTGACCACGTTACTTGTATTTTATATCCTTCCCCTACTTCTCGTCTGAAGAAGCTTACAATATAAGAAGACAAACAGGTAATTTGCTTTCCCTCTCATTTTAGGTACTACTGTAATTGAATTAATAAATGCATTATTCTAGTTAATACTATACTACCATTACATGGTAGTATAGTATTGATGCTTTATTAACAGGAGACATCACTATTACATATTTGCTGATAAATGGTACAAAGTGACCTGATATTTTTGTTAGAATTATTAGGCATTCTGGGAAATTAGTGAGGCTCTACAGTAATGGTACATTTTTGTGCTGAATTCTCAGGTGGTAAGGATAAGAGGAGCAGCCTGCACTGAAAACGATACAAAATGTGCTTTACTTGTATGTTCTGTGTCCTACTTCATTATCTTTGCAACTGTGATCCAATACACAGTAAGTGGATTTTGTTATGTTTGTTGCCTTTTAAAGGGATCCAATAAAGTTGTAATGTCAGTTTAAAAGACTAGTTAAAACTACTAGATGCCCTGCCCATATTTTTAAGTGTTCTTTTCCCTGTAGTGCAAAAGGCCCATATAAATCATAGGGGAAATAAGTGTGGAAGTGAACCTGACTTTTCACAGAGTACTGTCAAGTGTACCTTGTAAACAGAATGAAAGTGAAAAATCCTACATTGTGACAATAGTAGTAAAATTTTTTAGAAAGATGCGAGTTAGATGGTAACCCTTTAAACACAACACTGATATGAGGATAGTCTCTAGCAGGACAAGTTTTAGGGAGCAAATTTTCTATGAGATCAAACAAATGTTCTGTTGCTTTATATCCTATACATAAATATACATTCATATTTGCTCAAGATGCTTTGCTGGAACGATATTCAGTATTCATGCCTTGTCAATTATAGTTAGAGTTATTAACATGGCAGTTAAAGTTCACTCATGGCTCTCAGCATTCACACTCTGCCTGTCTCACACAATTGCAACCTGGAAATATTTAGAAATGTCTTATTAATTTTTAAAATACTGGTATTTTATAATTTTATAATCACTAGAAAAATGAAGGAAAACAAGTCAAGCGAAAGCATTACTAAAGAAGTGTACAAAATGAAACCATGTTACATATACAGGTGATTACATTAAGTAATATTTGGATACATTTTGTTTAAAACAGAATTGTTGCTTAACCAGAACGTACTGTATTGCAATCAATCTGTCCCAATTAAGTTGCTTCCATTTTACGTTGCACACATCGGTACCACAAGGTGTCCAGTACATTTTTGGATGTTGAAAGACATTAACAAATAATAAACACTTCCTGCAATCAAAATCAAGTGTCCACAGAAGAATTCTTCACAATTAGATTTGTCAGTATAAAAATCAAATCAAGAATGAAGCTTATGTTTGTCAAAGTTCATATGCAAGGAATGCGATTATTCATGGAAGAAATATTTGGTACAGTCTGAGACAAACATACAGATATGCACTGAAGTTACTGCATGGCAATGTTAATATTACTATTAGGCCTTTTAAAAGGGGGTGGGGGAAGGGGGAAAGGATCAGAATGTTCCCTGTCAAACTCTCTCCTAAGGGAGAACAGTAAGACTCGACCACAACTAAGAAAGTCTGGATCCAAAGTTGGAAAAAAAAAAAAAAAAAAGCCTTTTGCAGCTTAGTCCTTTTTTATTTAGACAGGCCAGGATGTGGAAGATCCAACACTCCAGAAAGTAGGCCACATTGCAGGAGATAGGTGCTGATACACAATAACAGCAATGATTTATATTGACACTTGTTTTAGAGGGCTTGTCTACGCTACAAAATTAGGTCGACTTAAGTTAGGTCAACCTACAGCCACCGCAGTAATTAAATCAGCTGTTGGTGTTCACACTACCCTCCTTCTGTCGGTGGTGCGTGTCTTCATCATGAGCATTTAAACCGACTGAAGGGGAGCATTGTGGGGTACCGACAGCTGTGCAGGGCTCACAGCTGGACACCTCCCCCCAGGGCTGATAGCACCAGCTGTGAGCCAGGCTTGGGGCTCAATTTCACAGCAGGGAGCCTACCAGCAGTCAAATAGACATTTTTGTCAATTTTATAGCTGCTATTATTTCACATTTCTCTGTAGTGTAGACCAGACCAGAGAATGATCATTAGCATCTATTGTATATATGAATAAGTAAGTATAATGCTTAGAATGAAAGGAAATCCAGTTAAAAACATAATTTTTTACAACACTGAAGGCAGTTTTAATAAATATGTTTAGATGTTTCTGAGAGAGCAATGAATTGATACAAAAATCTTCCTGTACTATTCACGATGTAAACACAAAGGGAGAGAGAGAAGTGTACTTATACCATATATACTCGTTCATTAGCCTATTCGTTTATAAGCTGACCCACCAAGATGGATAGGTAAAAATAGTAAAAACTGTATGACCCTTTTCATAAGTTGACCCTATATTTCAGGGTTGGCAAACTTTGGCTCCTGGCCCGTCAGGGTAAGCCGCTGGTGGGTAGGGACATTTTGTTTACCTGGAGCGTTCACAGGCACGGAGCCCCTCAGCTCCCAGTGGCTGTGGTTTGCCATTCCCAGCCAATGGGAGCTGCGGGAAGTGGCGCACCACTTCCCGCAGCTCCCATTGGCTGGGAAAGGTGAACCGCGGCCACAGAGAACTGAGGGGCTCCATGCCTGCAGATGCTCCAGGTAAACAAAATGACAATGTATTAGATATTCAATTCAATGATTTCATAGGAGTTTAAAATCATCACATTTCGGTGTAGACCCGTTTATAAGCCGACCCCCGCTCTTTGATGCATCACTTTTTTACCAAAAATATTCAGCTTATGAACGAGTATACATGGTAATTGGTCTTACAACTGCTTTGATTACTGACAGTAGATATAAGCACAATATAAAAAGAGGAACAAGAAAGAAAAAGCATGTGGAAAAGTAAACTGGTCTACAATAGAGAGAAAAACTTTCATAATGCACATATTGCAATTCCGTTTGAGAACAGACCATGAACAAACCGCATCTGTAGAAAGTTAGCTTGTCACATGTAATGCTTGCTTAAACAGCATAGGAAATATTTAGAATGTTTTCAGTATAAGGAAACACCGGTACAAGTATAAGCTAAATTAATTAGTCCATTGAGGAGCATTAATTCAGGCTATTTTCATTTGTTTTCTTTCTGTATTAGTATCCTTATAATAGAAATGGTGAAGAAGAGGTCAGAGATGGGATGGGGGAATAAAATAAAGATTAGGGGGAAAATAAAAGAGAAAGTAGGGAGTTTGGGGGTTGAAGTTAAGGATACTGTAGGCTTGAATGACAAAATTTTGACCTATCAGCTGTAGTTCAAGTTGGACATTTGCAAATGCATCTCTTGTGTTATGGAAAACAGGAAGATTAGTACGTACAAGATTCCAGTTCTGTGATACAGTCTATGAAATAGATTCTTCACCTCTACTATGTTATCTGCCCATAAGAATGAAGCAAAAGAGGCATACCCTAAAAGATATCTTGACACATGCAATCCTAAGATTGTGGAGGAAGCAACCACCCTCAATTTGTTTGCCTAAAGCTGTCCAAGAGTATAATTTTTATTGCAATGGAAGACTTCTCTGGGGGCAGGGTGAACAATATCATGAAGCAGATGTTAAGAGTGAGAAAGAATATTAAGGTAGGCATAATTTTGCACATGTGATTTTTCTCCCACTTCCCATTGACTGAACTCACTCATTTTATAGATTTCAGAGTAGCAGCCGTGTTAGTCTGTATTCGCAAAAAGAAAAGGAGGACTTGTGGCACCTTAGAGACTAACCCATTTATTTGAGCATAAGCTTTTGTGAGCTACATGATGCATATAATAGTACTAAGCACTGCTAGTGCTTTATTCCAGCCACTCCATACACATTCATTAATAGATCACATTAGTATGTACTACAAGTTTGACTATTACAGAATAGACATTTAGTCCTGTTCCCTGTTCTCCTCCAAGTTTATCCATCCTTGAAGAGTCCTTCAGCTTCAGAGGCCTCTGTGCTGTGGCAACTGTCCCTCTGGCTAAGTGAGAAATAACTCCCCAGAACATAGATGTCACCCCCTCAAGCTATCCAGGGTGGGTGAAGGTGCTCTCACCCCAGGGTGGTACCACTTCCTCTAGAGAATTTTTACTCTGCTGCTAACCAAAAGGTTTTTATTTCCTGAAGTTTTATTTTCAACTTTCCTCTTTGGCGTTGAGCACCTCAGATATGTAGCCAGTTTCATATGCCCAGCACAGGTACACCATCACCATCATCTATGGTCAAAGAAATCTTTTCCTGTCAAGCCTCTTTAGACAAGAGTAACAGTGGGTCAATTCCTTTTCTTGATACAGTATCCAGTAAACACTCTCCCTTTCTGTGGAAGGGGGAAATGAGAATTTCAGATAAATAATTCCCCCCTTTCTCAGAACAGTAAGCAAAACAAACATAGCTTCTTGTTTTCATTCATCTGTCCTATCTCACCAGTTACATGTCTGCTCTGTTCCAGGATACACCCAAAAACCTCCAGCAACCATTCTCTATTTCCTTTTATCTCTGATCCTTAATTGTTCTCTGCAGACTGCTTTCTTTCCTAAGAGATCCCAGTTGGTTTCAGCTGTTAGACCCTGCCTCTCAGCAATGCCCACAGGGTAGGACAAATTCTCTTCTCTCAACCTCCTTGAAAACTGATCTTAGCCCCTCTACCCATCCATGGACACGTCCTTCTAAGTGCTTTTTCAAAGCTGCATGAGAGTACAGTATTGCACATCTTCACAGCATGAAGTGAATAGCAGGACTCATGCCCACAGGTGTGGAGATTGTGTATCAAAATGCAAGCAATGTGGCCAACATTTAACCAAGATTGCTTCACATGAACACACATTCTGAACAACAAAACAACAAAAATTCCACAGCCAGAGTATGTACAAACTGAAAAAATATAAACCACTGCAGCCAATTTTGATACACACTCACTCCAAAGGATAAGAATGCAACCCTTTTTGCAAGCAGTGTTTTTATTTACAGAAAGTATAAAGCACAAAGAGAGTTTTGGAGCCCTAAGAGTACACAGTTGAAGAGCTTGCAACCTAAGCAGATAAACTAAAGGTTAAGGCTAACAGAAACAACATGAAAGCAAAAGACTGAGCAGCTACTTTTGACATAGGTCTTACTACACCCTAGTTTTACTATATTCTTTGGAATTTGTACTGATACTAGAGAATGTAAGATGGCCACCTCCTTCCTGGCCCCATATCTTTTTCTTTTTAATTTTAGCCAGTCTTCCTCCTTTTCTACCTCCTCCCCCTACTATGACACCCACTTCAACAAGACTGCCTTTCTCCCAGAGAAATATTGCCACACTTAGAATCAGTGAAAGCACTTGTGCTAAAATCTTTCATTTAACAGAGGTTGACAGTAGAGCAGCAGTTCTCAAACTGTAGGTCAGGACTCCAAAGTGGGTTGCAACCCCATTTTAATAGAGTCACCAGGGCTGGCATTAAACTGGCTGGGGTGCAGGGCTGAAGTCAAAGGCTTCAGTTTCACCTCTGGGCAGTGTGGCTCAGGTTACAGGCCCCTCATCTGGGGATGAAGCACTTTCGCTCTACCCCACACCCCAGGGAGGCGGGGCTCGGGCAGGCTCAGGCTTTGGTCCCCCCTCCTGGGGCCGTGTAGTAATTTTTGTTGTCAAAAGGGGGTTGTGGTGCAATGAAGTCTGAGAACCCCTGTAGCAGAGCATTCTCCATGAAAGGCCCTCAGCTTTGGATCCCCTAAATCCAAATTAACCCAGGGTTTTTTGATGTTTAGAAGATGCTGCAAAACCGATTTAAAGGAGAACCTCAGAGATACGAGCTTGTTCATTACTCTGAACAAAATGTTATGGTTGTTCTTTCAAAAGTTTATAATTGAACACTGACTTAATACAGCTTTGAAACTTTACTATGAAGAAGAAAAATGCTGCTTCCCCCCCCTTTTTTTTAGTAGTAGTAATTTACATTTAACACAGTATTGTACTATATTTGCCTTTTTTTTTGGTCTCTGCTGCTGCCTTATTGTGTACTTCCGGTTCGAAGTGCAGTGTGTGGTTGACTGGTCAGTTCGTATCTCTGGTATTTGTAATTCTACTGTACTTCAGCTTTTCGGGAGCTGATATTTGTGGGTGAGGTTCAGTTTTGCTGGGGTCTGCTCTCCCAGCGCTCTAAAAAAAACCCACCGCCACGAGGGAAGTAGCTACCAGCGCTGGTGCACTGTCTACACTGCCAATTTACAGTGCTGAAACTTGCAGCACTCAGGGGTGTGTTTTTTCACACTCCTGAGCGAGAAAGCTGCAGCGCTGTAAAGTGGCAGTGTAGACAAGGCCTTAGCCTGACATAACTTACAAAACATTTGACAGGTTCCTAGAGTAACTGCTAGGTGCCTTTTTGTATATTAGAAATGTAAATAAATAAAAACTCCCTTCCTTTTTCCTGATGAAATAGAGTGAAAAAACATTATTTTGTACAAATACAACCAACTGTTACTAGAACAGGAGGCAAAGGAGAGTGAAACAAAAACAATTTTGAATAAGAGCATAATCAGAATAATGTAAGTGTGGTAATTAGAAAGTAGATCGGTTTAAAGACAGATAAGTAAGCACAGAATAGTCAATTGAGACGCAAACACAAATGGAAGTTAGTTAACCTTTTGACTCCAGAAATCAAGATTTTCCAACAATAAGATGCACAATATGCAGCCATGTACAACATGGGACCACAGTACCAGAAAATGAATGAAGCCAACAGCATACTGATGGAGACAGACGAGTCATTATAGAAATAAAGAAATTAGACTGTTTTTACCTTAAGAGTAAAAATACAAGCCAGATGCTTGATTACATCTCCAATAAATAAAATATGGAGCAAAGAAGATGGAAATTAACATTTTCACAATGGTTCAATTTAACTACAGCACTATTAGAACCAAACAGTCCCAACCAACAATGGGAACCTGGAGCTTCTCTTACCAAAGTACAGCCAAATTCTGTAATAGCAACCCACTACTGGCCCACAATGTTCATCCTACCTTATGCCAAGGTTCTGCTTGTCCTTTCCCCGTATATGAATTAGCATCTCCAAAAATATCTCCACCAGAAAAGCCAGGTCCTATAACATTCAAAATGCAAACAATCTTGGTACGTAGAAGGCTTCTTCTTGCAGGCCAGCTGAAATGGACTACTGGCCAAGACTGTTTTTTACAAACTTTTATTTAAAGAAAACAAGAGGTATAAGGGACAGTAATGGAGAGAGGATAAAGACTGTGAAGTGGATTCTAAAATTTAGTATTCATGCAAAACTCCTCTTGACATCAGTGAATATTACATAAGTAAGGCGTGCAGGATCAAGCTGTAAGGGTGAAATCCTGGCCACCATGGAAGCCTGGGGCAAAATTCCCATTGACTTCAGTAGGGGCAGGATTTCACCTAAGAGGTAAGGAAAAGGAAAATGGCTGGAAAGAAGAACTGAAGGCGACAGAGAGATGGGCAGAAGGAACGTTTAAAAAAAAAAAAAGTTAAATGCTAAATAGAGGAGGAGGAAAATAGCAGAGAAGGAAGGCAAGTATAAGTCTTTAAAACACTGATGAGACAAAGATATGTTTGGGTGTTGTTGCCCTCCTATTCTGAGGCTGAACATGCATGTCAAGATCTTGTAATCAAATTCATGCAGGTGGACATGTGCCTGTGTGAAGCCCTACTGATTTTGTAGAGGAACAGCCTTACTTGATCAGATCAATGGTCTAGTCTTCTGTTTCCAACTGTAATCAGTAGAAGATGCTTCAAATAAAAGTACAAGAAACATCATAATACGCAATTATGGAATAGCTTGTCCTTAAAGGAAGTTTAGTACAGGCTAGAAAAAGGTTGTGGGGTGGGGGGGGGAAACTTATCCAAAAATTTAGGTTTTCCAATAAAAATGCTCAGCCAATCAAATGTTTGTACTTTTATTAAAATAAATAGTAATTTTTACTTTATTAATCCATCCTCAAGATAAAATTTTCTAGGGTACTTGAGGGAAAATTAATTTCAGCCTATTCCAATCCTGTCAATTTATTCATTTTTTAAAAATCAAAATAGCCACTACATTAGGGAAATTTTACAAAAAAATTACAGCTTGTGTTTGTTTGCACTTTCATGCTCGTCGAAACAGACCCAAGTCACAAATATACAAACAGGTATTTTATGTATATTCAGCCTATTAAAGGCATACAGAACATGTGATGATACACACCCACTAGTGTGCATGCTGTAGGGGAAAATGTTAACAAGACACTTTTGGGAGTATAGTCAGCATCTGTAGTTTATCTTAGATACTGTTATTTCTGCAAATCAACGGCTTTTCAAAGACACTAAAATATCTTGATCGTCATCAAAGAATATGGTAAATATACAAAGGGATGGTAGAAATCTGAAAGCCTAGAAAAATGGAAGCTAACACGTAGAAAAAATAATCTGAAACACAGATATTTTGTTAAAGAGGTACCCGGAATGCAGTCATGCCAAGAGAGATCTTGGAATGATACTAGACAGCAAAATAAATATGAGCCTGCAGTGGGACATACTGAGGCGGAAAAGTTATTTGGGGGTTTAAATAAGCCGATGTATTTTTACAGAGAATGAAGCAATATTCCCTTTCCCCAGTCACAGGGAGAAAACCACCCGAGTTGACTGCAGAACATGCCAATCTAGAATTTTGCTGCCTCTAGAGGACAGGTATTCCTCCCCTCCCACTCAGAACAGAACCAGCTCCCACTTTGTTTTACATTTTGTGTCTGTTCTGGTATCTAGTTTTACCTGTCAATCGCTTTTTCATTTCACATATCTGCTAGACTTGCAGAGCCCATTTTTCTTAGTCTGTGTTAACAATATTTATCTCTCTCAAATCTTCCTCCATTTCTATCTCCTTCTTCCCTGTTCTAGTTTCTTTTCCCCATTTTTATTTCTCCTTTTTTTAGTATTTCCTGACTCCATACACTGTGCCACAATGAATATTTTTCATCCATCAGATGCACCAAACAAACAAGATACTGATCAGAACACTGAGGCTTAAGCAGTTTGATATTGCTATGGCTCTACACAGAGAGAAAGCAAAGTGCTTTTTCAGTTTGAAGCTGTTTGAATCAGCATCTGCATGCTTGGTAATAATCCATACATCTTCATTTTTGATGTTCCTCAAGCTAATAAGAAGTAAAGTTACATTTCCTGGAAGAAGCAATGGGACATCGCCATTAATAAGAGTTGTCCCAGAATGATGAACCAATTGCTTGCGATTTCTGTCTGTACACATCTTTGGTGTAAACAAATGAAAAACAAACAAAAAATCCCTCTGAAAAATATGTTTTAGAAAACAAAGGCCAAGTGAGAAATAAAGGGACAAAAGAAGGAGACAAGTAGCGTACCCATGGAAGCCTCCCTTTCACTTCACTCCTCCGGATTTCTTTAACACAATAAGTTGCTAAATTTCCCCTCTCCCAGCCCCACCAACGCTTCCCACTTGATCTTGAAATGGCAGTATGTCTATATGTAGGAGATGAAACTCTAAGTACTAAAATAGTCTTCTAGAGAGAAGAATAAAGTCATATATTTTCTCTCTTTAAGCCAGACATGCCCATAATACATTACTGAATAATGGAGAAACAAGGTGGATGAGGTAATATCTTTTATTGGACCAAATTCTGTCGGTGAAAAAGACCTGCTTTTGAGCTTACACAGACCGCTTCTTTGGGTCTGAATAACTGTCCATCTTTAGCAATCTATAGTCAACAGATAAACTGAATTATGTGCCCCTTATTCAAAACCCAAAGGAAAAAATATGCACAATGATTCAAATATATGTGAATGAAGATCAATTTTAGCAATACCAAATTACATTCAAAGCTTTCAGTGACATGCTCCTTTAACTTCCTGCAAATAGACATTTTTGTTCCAGTACCTGTAAACACTCTTGATATTACATATTTTCTTATGCCTGAACATTTATGTGATGGAAAAAAGAAAACTGAAGTTGAAAGTGATTTGTGATAGCGTTTTGTTCTGCCAAACATTCTTTTCCTACACCTAGAACTTAAATGAACTTTATATTTTCAAATGACACTTTACTTTGCCAAGCATCAGGATACCATTCTGATACCCTAAGGGAGAATGTGTGAGCATTACCTTTAGAGGGTTAGAGAACTCAGAAGAATAAAATGAAGTACCACTCGACCCAAACATGATTGATTCACCGACTTAAAACCTAGAAAATACTTTTTGTACATTCAGGTGTGTGAGCAAACAAACATTAATAATACAGTCTATCAGCTGTGTAGCTGGCTTTTTCCCCCCAAAAAAACAAGAAGCAACTTCCATTCCTGCACTAACCCTATGTGTACATTAACAACTAATATAGAAGAGGTTTGTACAGCACTTAGCACAACAGGGTTCTGGCCCACGACTACTGGTCTTAGGTGCTACAGTAATTCAATTAATATGTAAGTGAATATATAAGAATGACAATAGAGAAACTCCAAATTATGGGTCTGGTCTCGCAGTCCTGATGGAAGAGAGAGATTTCCATGGATTTCAAAGGGATATAAGGACTGCAAGATGAAGCCCACAACTCAGATTACAGAGTGAACGCTTATTCTAGAATAGGTTAATTTAAGGGTTCTTTCACAGGAGAAATACGCTGAGACCTCTTAAGCAGGCAACAGCCTATATAAACTTTGCTACTGTTTAGCTATCGGCCCTCATTTTCAGAATGCCAGAGAAACTACTCCCAGAGGTGAAATGAGAATGTGGGTTATATTTGTCATATATTTTCAATAATTTACTTAACATGATGTTCACCACAGAGGACATAAACAATCCCTGAAAAGTACTGTATATCAGTAGCAAGGAAAATCCAAACTTAGTAATAAGAAAATAAAAATGGTTTATTTAGCATGCACTGATATATCCTGGCAAGTCTAAACAAAGCAAAGTCCCTACCAAAGACAGAAGAATGCATTTATGGCTTTCTCCACCCCATGTGAGATCTATTTATGGTCAGAACTGAAAAGCCAATTCACTATTAGTGAAAATATACTAGTAATGTAAAAAAAAAAAAAGCTTTAATAATAGAAAGAAAGTCAAGAGGATGTTCAAGATGAGTAAACTGATGCTCTGAGACCTACACTCAAATAAATTTGTTAGTCTCTAAGGTGCCACAAGTACTCCTTTTCTTTTTGTGGTGTTACTGTGGCTTTAAGAGAATGAATATAACCTTCGGAATCTGGGAGCTGACAGTGGGAGGAAGCTGTTTTGTTTTGGGTTAGACTGAGAGATGCTCTTTATATATGTTAACTATGTATCTAATAAAGACTGTTGTTAAGTTACTAGCAACAAATTTCAGAGTAACAGCTGTGTTAGTCTGTATTCGCAAAAAGAAAAGGAGTCTATAATAATAAATAAATTGGTTAGTCTCTAAGGTGCCACAAGTACTCCAACCAATTTATTTGAGCATAAGCTTTCGTGAGCTACAGCTCACTTCATCGGATGTATCTTATGCTCAAATAAATTGGTTAGTCTCTAAAGTGCCACAAGTACTCCTTTTCTTTTAGCAACAAATTATTATTAAGAGTAGTGAATTACTTGAATATAAAACAACACATAGATGATTCTTCATGCAATTGTTTATATTGCTACAGAGCTGCTGAATATCAGTACACATACAGCTCTTTCTGCATTTATAATCCTGGGTCCTGGATTCAAAATATCATCCAGGTCTACGAATGGAGGAACAACATCTTCTTTCCTATATTCCCAAGTGGCTACATAGATTGGTATAAAGAAGTAAATGCTGAAGCAAATTTGAGGTTGGAGATGTGTTAATGCTACATTCCACACTTCTTACTCAAGCTAAGAATCCATTCTCTGTCCAGGCTCCACCATACCTAAGCACTCACGTGCAAATCCACCAATCCAGTGAAATCTCCTGTATGGCCACTCCTGTAACACAGTGTTCACAATGGAAAGTTCCTGCCTCTTACTGTAATTGTGTCTCCAACACTTAGTCTAACAACGCTTAACTTGGGGAAAGGAGATTTCCTGTTTCTTTGGAGCCATATCAATCAAACACTAGCCATTAGCCCTGGTGGTTATGTGTGGCTTGCAGATGGTCCTAGCATATACGTGCACAAAAAACAAACCAGGGAAAGCACTATACAGGGCGTCTGATAGAAGGACTATATTATTTGACTAAAGTAATTTTTCTGAGTACAGACTAACACGGCTGTTACTCTGAAACCTTTCTGAGGTATGTACTTGTTTGGAATAATTATTGCCAAAAGCGTTTGAGCACTGTACTTTTTTCTGGAATCTGGCAGCTGCCTCATTTGTATTGTGTTCATGGACAGTAAAGGAAAAAGAGGAGGGAAGGGAGGAGCTCCAAGAGTGGTGCCAAGGTGTTGGAGCTGAGTTTCCTGATGTCATTTATATTCACTCCAAACGGTTGCATGGACGCAAGGAATGCTCTTTGATTTGGGGAAACTAAATAAAATAGCTTTGAGAAAAATGATTTTGATGCACATGTTTACACAGTCATCTGTATTTGGTAACTATGATTTACACATTTTAATGCTTAAACAAGTCACTGCCCACAAAAATCAAAGTCCTTCTGAAACTGCTTTGGGCTGTGCTCTCCTTCTAGTATCTATTCTGCTTTCTATAGCATATTGTTTTCATTTCATGTTGGATTAATAAATGGTGGTACATAAATGCTAACCAGACTCATAAATTTTAAAGCCAGGAGGGGTCATCAAGAGCATCTAGTCTGCCTGCCTGCACACTGCAAGCCACAGTACCTCACCCTCCCACTCCGTAACCTCTGGCTGAGTTACTGAAGTTCTCAAGTCATGAGCTAAAGACTTCAAGTTACAGAGAATCCAACATTTACACTAATTTAAACATGCAAGTGATCCATGCCCCATGGTGCAGAGGAAGGCGAAAAACTTCCAGGGTCTCTGTCAATCTGACCTGAGGGAAAATTCCTTCCCGACCCCAAATCTGGTGATCAGTTAGTCCCTGAGCATGTTGTCAAGACACACCAGCCAGACACCTAGGAAAGAATTCTCTGCAGTAACTTGGAGCCCTCTCCACTCAGTTTCCTTTCTCTGGCCATTAGAAATACTTGCTACTAGCAGTCCTGTTCCCTGCCACACAGTGATTTACCTCTCTGCTGGCTGCCCTGGGCACCCGATACATACTGCGGGGGAGAGTCACATGACCACTTGTGGCTTCCCTTTGCTTCCCATCAGAAAGTCATTTTTTCTGTGGGGAAGCAAATAAATCTGCGGGGGCACAAATTCTTCTCATGCACAGTGTCGCAGAATTCCCCCTGGAGCAAGTTTGGCAGCTCAGTCATCCTGTGATCGACCAATACACCCATGTCTTTCGCCTCCTCAGCCACTTCCAATTGATACCCCCAGCTTACAGCAAAAATTGATGTTAGTCCCTAACTGCATGACCTCGCACTATTAATTTTCATCCCATTTCTATTACTTCAGTAAGGTCATCCAGATCCTTGTGTATGCTATTCTGTATCTGATTTCTAGCTGGAAGTATTGCTGTACTTCCTGCTATGTGACAGCAGTATTCACTATCATGTATTTTACATAATTGCAATTCCTGCATCAGCAAATAACATAAATACCCTTTCTTCTTCCACAGCTTAAAAAAGCCTGCTTAAATGTATGAGACAGACTCCTCCAATTCCTTTCAAAACAAGTTTTACCCTCTCCATTCTCTTGACTAACACCCAGAAATCTCTCAATTTCTGTCTGAATTTCCCCAACCTCTCTTATACAGCATCTCTTACAAAAAGGAAAAAGGAAAGAACAGAGTTCGGGATCCCATTCAATACCCATATCTTCTCTGCAGGAGATCTTCCATGATCCACATCAGGATGTAGAATTCTACAACTTTCTGTGCCAGCAGTTCTGTATTTTGAGGTAGAAAATCAGGCTTTCGTGTTGTGACGGTGCCCCCCATAAAGCTTTATGAAAATATACTTATGAATGTATATATGACATAACTAGAATATGTTTTATGCTACGTATACCATGTAACATATCTCTGTAAAGGTTATGATCTATTGAATCTATTAATCCTATTTGTATGCATATATCATTTTTGTATTCACAGGTATGAATATTGGCTGTATACTTGTCTGATTCTAAGTGGGTTTTCATGAAGCAGTTGGTCAGCTTCCTGAGAAAAGACTATTCTCAATAAGTGCCTAATCAAGAAGCCTATAAGCCAACAATGAACTTGGAGATGCCAATCCACACCTGGGCTTTCCCAGGAATGTGGCTTGGCTGGTAAGGAACTCAGTCAAGCATGGACATGGTGACTTGCCCAGATGAGTCCAAAACTCCATTTTGTAGCTGGGCTTTGCATAGGAGAGAGGAGGGGGTCTCTACCCACAAGAGAAAGTCTATTTAAACCTCTGGGAGACCCCTCCATTTTGACTTCAGCTAGCTAAAGAGAGAGCCTCTCCACCACTAAAGATACCTGAAAGAAACCAGAAAAAAGGACAGTAACTACAGGGGGTGAGAGTGATTGCTGGACCCAGACTAGAAGAAGATTAGTCTGTAAAAGAAAGCTTACTGGAACTGGTGAGGTTTTTAGCTGTATTCAGTTTTATTACCGTACTAGACATAGACTTGTGTGTTTTATTTTATCTTGATTGGTAATTCACTTTGTTCTGTCTGTTACTACTTGGAATCACTTAGATCTTACTTTCTGTATTTAATAAAATCACCTTTTACTTATTAATTAACCCAGAGTATGTATTAATACCTGGGGGGTGGGGGGGGGGTGAGAACAGCTGTGCACATCTCTCTGTCAGTGTTATAGAGGGTGAACAATTTATCAGTTTACCCTGTATAAGCTTTATACAGGGTAAAACGGATTTATTTAGGGTTTGGAGTTGGGCATCTGAGTGTTGGAAGACAGGAACACTTCTGTAAGCTGCTTTCAGTTAAGCCTACAGCTGTTAGGGGACATAGTTCAGACCTGGGTCTGGGTTTGCAGCAGGCTAGTGGGTCCGGCTCAAACCAGGCAGGGCACTGAAGTCCTAAGCTGACAGTGCAGGAAAGCAGAAGCAGAAGTAGTCTTGGCACATGAAGTGGCAGCCTCCAAGGGGGTTTCTGTGACCTAACCCATCACACCTGTCATCCTTCTGATGAGCCCAAGGGGCCCCCTAACATATCCCATGCATGCTTAGTGGCACAAGCTAGTGAGGATATCAAGGCAACAGCTTCTCCCAGGGCAGCGACAGATGTTGAAACAGAAGCTGCTGCAGCAGATACCATGTGAACAACTTTCTTCTATTGGGACCCAATGTGTTCAGTTTCCAGCTTGAATACACTATTCATAAACAAGTCATTAAACAAGGTCAAGCAAAAATTTCACAACTGCAGTTCCAGTAATGACATTAAAAGAAAAAAGTAGGGTTTGCTGAAAGAAGCAGCTTGCTAAACTTCACTTAGATGCTGGTGCACAGCCATGTACTTCAGGCATTCTAATTGCTTAATGCAAGAACATGGGGGGGAAGGGGAGGGGAGAGGAGGGAGGAGGAAGAGTCTCTATGTGTATGTACAAAACAAAATCTACAACAGAACCTTTCTGGAACTTTGCCGCGTTTAAACTGCACATGTGGATGTAACCAGCATACTTACGGCAGGGGGGAAGGAGTTGCCACATTCGAATATAAATAAATCAGCAATAGCAAACTCATTCCGTGGAATGGGCCGGATTACATTTTCAAGTACGGTCCATGGCTACATTTATTCTGTGGATCACGTTAAAGAAGTGGCCCTGATGTTAATGGGAAGTCAAAATTGAGCTATTAGGTGCTCAAATTAGGGATGCATTGTGTGTCTGGGTTATCTGAAAATCTGGCTCTTAAAATGTCACCATTAGCCTTAGGATTTGATAGTCCATTAAGATAATGGGGGTCATTTTACACCTCTATGAACCGTTGTCTTAGGCTAAAACTGCGTGACATCAGTTAGCAATCATAAGGGCTATAAATTTTTGGTTTAATGAACTGACTCTAGTGTAAAACCTTAGCAACATTCAGGCAGAATATGTATGGAATGTATGACAAGTCAGATATGCCAGTCTGTTGATGACAAGAGCATCTGAGGTTACTGTGAAGGTTTTGCGCTAGAGTACAAGTCTGATGAAGTTGAGGTACATATTGCTTTTCACTATCTGTTGGAGAGGTGTAACATAGTGGCTTGCCCATAGGGGCTGGAGGGCCTATGGCAGAGGTAGTCAATTATTTTTTGTCAAGGTCCAAATTTCTTGGTCAAGGTCCAGACTCCAGAAAAACATTTTTCACACCGCAATAAACAATAACGATAAGTAAATAAAAAGATTTCAGGGTCTGTTCAAAAGCATCTGGTGGTCTGGATTTGGCCCATGGTCCACCTATTGACTACCCCTAGTCTAGCATTAGCCAACCCTGAATAGGAAGGAGCCACAGCTGGATTGGATACGGTGGTTTCACTATAGAAGCAGCAGGAAGTGACAGGGGGGCATAAGTTGCTGGGTCTGACAAATAGCTGTGGAAGAGATGCTTCTGAAGACAGAGCCTCAGGCCTTGTCTCTGTCAAGAACCAGGGTGTGGGCAGTCATGTCCAGTGGTTAGAGCCATAGGTGGTCAAGCATGAGGGATCAAGTCCAAGTCTGTAGCCAGGGTTCAGAGCCAAGGGTTTCAAGTCTGCACTCCTATTTATACCTGTGCTGAGCGTGCAGTGTCTGTACTCCACACGACCCCATACATGTAGAGCTTTCAATGGGAACGTAATGGAGAGCCTTGAAGGGAGAAATTGTTAGTAGTACACTGCAGTCACCCCTGAAGGGGAGGGAGCCTGGGAGACAGCTGATCCCCCTACAGGGGGAAACTGAAAATTGTATGGGGTGTTGTAGTGTTGTAGACAGCTTGGCTTAACAGTGAAATCCTTGCTGATCTTAAACACAAAAAAGGTGCTTACAAGAAGTGGAAGATTGGACAAATGACCAGGGATGAGTATATAAATATTGCTCGGGCATGTAGGAATGAAATCAGGAAGGCTAAATCACACCTGGAGTTACAGCTAGCGAGGGATGTTAAGAGTAACAAGAAGGGTTTCTTCAGGTATGTTAGCATCAGGAAGAAAGTCAAGGAAAGTGTGGGCCCCTTACTGAATGAGGGAGGCAACCTAGTGACGGAGGATGTGGAAAAAGCTAGTGTACTCAATGCTTTTTTTGCCTCTGTCTTCACGAACAAGGTCAACTCCCAGACTACTGCACTGGGCAGCACAGCATGGGGAGGAGGTGGCCAGCCCTCTATGAAGGAAGAAGTGGTTCAGGACTATTTAGAAAAACTGGACGTGCACAAGTCCATGGGGCCGGACGCGTTGCATCCAAGAGTGCTAAAGGAATTGACGGATGTGATTGCAGAGCCATTGGCCATTATCTTTGAAAACTCATGGCCATCGGGGGAAGTCCTGGAAGACTGGAAAAAGGCTAATGTAGAGCCAATCTTTAAGAAAGGGAAGGAGGAGGATCCTGGGAACTACCGGCCAGTCAGCCTCACCTCAGTCCCTGGAAAAATCATGGAGCAGGTCCTCAAGGAATCAATTCTGAAGCACTTAGAGGAGAGGAAAGTGATCAGGAACAGTCAGCATGGATTCACCAAGGGCAAGTCATGCCTGACTAATCTAATTGCCTTCTATGATGAGATAACTGGTTCTGTGGATGAAGGGAAAGCAGTGGATGTGTTATTCTTCGACTTTAGCAAAGCTTTTGACACGGTCTCCCGCAGTATTCTTGTCAGCAAGTTAAAGAAGTATGGGCTGGATGGATGCACTACAAGGTGGGTAGAAAGTTGGCTAGATTGTCGGGCTCAACGGGGGGTAGTGATCAATGGCTCCATGTCTAGTTGGCAGCCAGTATCTAGCGGAGTGCCCCAAGGGTCGGTCCTGGGGCCGGTTTTGTTCAATATCTTCATTAATGATCTGGAGGATGGTGTGGATTGCACCCTCAGCAAGTTTGTGGATGACACTAAACTGGGAGGAGAGGTAGATATGCTGAAGGGTAGGGATAGGATACAGAGGGACCTAGACAAATTGGAGGATTGGGCCGAAAGAAATCTGATGGGGTTCAACAAGGACAAGTGCAGAGTCCTGCACTTAGGACGGAAGAATCCAATGCACCGCTACAGACTAGGGACCAAATGGCTAGGCAGCAGTTCTGCAGAGAAGGACCAAGGGGTGACAGTGGACAAGAAGCTGGATACGAGTCAGTAGTGTGCCCTTGTTGCCAAGAAGGCCAATGGCCTTTTGGGATGTATAAGTAGGGGCACTGCCAGCAGATCGAGGGATGTGATTGTTCCCCTCTATTCGACATTGGTGAGGCCTCATCTGGAGTATTGTGTCCAGTTTTGGGCTCCACACTACAAGAAGGATGTGGAGAAATTGGAAAGAGTCCAGCGAAGGGCAACAAAAATGATTAGGGGTCTGGAACACATGACTTATGAGGAGAGGCTGAGGGAACTGGGATTGTTTAGTCTACGGAAGAGAAGAATGAGGGGGGATTTGAGAGCTGTTTTTAACTACCTGAAAGGTGGATCCGAAGAGGATGGATCTAGACTATTCTCAGTGATAGCAGATGACAGGACAAGGAGTAATGGTCTCAAGTTGCAGTGAGGGAGGTTTAGGTGGGATATTAGGAAAAACTTTTTCACTAGGAGGGTGGTGAAACACTGGAATGCGTTACCTAGGGAGGTGGTGGAATCCCCTTCCTTAGAAGTTTTTAAGGTCAGGTTTCACAAAGCCCTGGCTGGGATGATTTAATTGGGATTGGTCCTGCTCTGGGCAGGGGGTTGGACTAGATGGCCTCCAGAGGTCCCTTCCAACTCTGTTGTTCTATGATTCTAGTGTATTATTGATAGTGAGTAGGCAATGTGAAATGGAAGGCAAGAGACTTTTCCCGTAACCTGTTATTTCTGTGCTTTTCAGGTTTTAAATTGGTGTGTCCTGATGCAACTTTTATGGTCACTAATTGAAATCTGTGTGTTTATTTCCTTGTTTTTTTTGTTTTTTTTTTAAAAAAAACCACGGTTTTCATGTATCAGTGAGTAGGTTCCATGGATCAGGAAGGAGAGAGGGTGAGATGACAAATGACTGAAATGTTTAACTCCTGTATTTTAGTGTCATGTTATAATATATAGATTATAATAATTGTTGTGTGTTACAAGATGTCCTCTCATTGTGTAATTTGTTTTAAAAACGAAAATGTCAAAAATAAGATGTGTCACTCACAACCATAACATCCGTTTACATGGGTCAATGACAAAGATTTAAACAATGGCCCTTCAGACCCCCAGATCCGATCTCTATTACTTGAGGTATAGGAGTATTTGCAAGTCTCTATTTAGTTCACCAATAGATGAGACTTAACTTAACTGGATAGCAGTCACATACAGGAGACAGTTATGTCCCTGATTTTGGGAGAAGTGTGTTATTTAGTGGTCAGAGCTCATCTAATCCAGCTCTCAACTTTTCCAGACTACTGGACCCCTTTCAGGAGTCTAATTTGTCTTGCATACCCCAAGTTTCACCTCACTTAAAAACTCGGGATTTGGTTTCAGCCCCACGCAGCAGGGCTTGGACTTTCTGCCCTGGGCCCCTGAAAGCCCAACACTGGCCCTGGCGACCCCTTAAAACGAACTTGCCCACAGTTTGAGAACCGCTGATATAGTATGTAGAGCAGTACAAAACAAATAATTGTCTGTGTGAAATTTTAGTTTGTACTGATTTTACTACTGCTTTTTATGTAGCCTATTGTAAAACCAGGCAAATATCTAGATAAGTTGATGTTCCAGAACCCTTGGAAGACTTCTATTATCCCTGGTTAAGAACCACTGATCTAACCGAAGCATGCTCAATATGAAAGGAAGCATGGCTAAGAAGTTAAGATTTGGGCCTACCGCGCTGGACTAGGCCCTTCCTGACTAAGCCTGCAGTGACTCTGTGAGAGAGACTTGAGGCTGCTACGTAATGTTATGAACACAGTGTGACAGATATGACAAGATTCTCAGCAAACCTTATGGAATTAAGTTAAACCTTATTGAATTACATTTAATACCTTTGAGGTCCATTGTATTGAAAATGTGAATGTTTGTGTACTATTGGGAGATTGTATGGAACTTCTCTAGGAGGAAGAAGGATTAATGCAATCTCTGGAAGATAACATGACCTTCAAAAACTATGCTGATCAATATAGAAGACAGTTGATCTTTTGGGACAATGTGTGTGAAGTAGAATTCTTAGAAAATACTGGGTAGGAAGAGATTACAAGCCCCTACCTACAATTCAGCCTTTGAAGCTTTGCTGGGGGTGGGGGAGGGAGGAAGACCTTTTGTCTGCAGATCGCTTGTGATGGGAGGACAATTCAAAGACCCAGTCTGGATTCTCCAGGGGCCAATAGACAAAAAAGGATTTTTAGATAAATAGCCTGGTCCTAAACAGGCTCAGGGCTTTTGTTCTGATCCCACAAATGGACCAGACCTCTGGTTCACAATCCTTAGGGAAGGGTTTGAAAGACTAACAGTTGGAACAACTACCACCAATCAGAGCCCTTGTGGAGACTGGAGGGGGGGCTGATCTCTGTCAAGACTATAAGCACGCATGTATTTTACTGCTTTTAAACATTCACTCTGTAGTACTTTTACCTTAAGATTAAAATATGCTTGCTTAGAAAGAACTGTGTGGTAACTTATAACTGTAGCAATTACACTGTGTACTGTCTGAGAAGAGAAGCAAAGCAGGTCTGCTCAAGAAGACTGTCTTTGACTGCAAACAACACAATTAAAGCAGGGAACTGTTTAGCCTGGAAACACCCTGGACAGAAGGGAGAGAGATGAGAGACTTCACGCAAGAGAGGCAACGACGAGGGAGCCAGAAACTTAAGAGTGGGCATCCTTACTGAGCCACTGACGGGAAACAGCTGCAGTTGTCCTGAACTGTGACACTAAGGTCTAACAACTGTTTGAACATTGTATGCAACTTGGTCAATGCAGGGAAGTTATTGTATATTTGGATTGTAAAACTTTCCTCTATAAATGCATTGAATCTATCTTAATGGGGGGCTGTGGGAGAGAAAACAGGGAAGCAACACAAGTAGTCCTAAGCACATATTTGGAAGACAATGGGGGCAGCTGTTAACTTTAAGGAGCCTGTCTCCACCAAGTTGCAAACTTTGTTTTGCCAAAGATGGGATTACTAGATTAAAAGGCTACAAACAGTTAAAAAGTGTTATGATTCCTACAAAGTGGAATGAGTTGCCAGGGGCTGTCCAGGGAGCATCAGTGAGTTCTGAAAGGGCAACAGACAGAAAAACAGGCTCTGTGGAAGAGACTGTAGGGAGCTAGGCCTACTATGGTCCCCATGTAGAATATGGTTAAACACCTGGTAACCTAGACATGCATACACTGTTTTTTTATTGTTTCAAGTTCTGTTTTCTCAAATGCTTTTATTTGAAATAAATGATACATGGTTTTAATGAGACTATTTGGTCACTGATTACCACTGTCAGTGCCCCAGAGGGAACATAACTGCATGGTCGAAGACAAGGGTAATCAATTATTTTTTGTCAAAGTCCAAATGTCTTGGTCAAGATATAGTCAATGTCCAGGCTCCAAAGAGAAGAATGAAAAACCCAACAATAACTATAAGTAAATAAAAATATTTTGGAGTTCATTCAAAAATGTCTAAATCAGAAAGCCTAAATCAGAGCTGCTGAGGCAATCACAGTTAGTACCAAAGGACTGCCACCCAGGAACTGGCCTGAGAGTGGGAGAATCACATGATTCCCCCAGAAAGCTCTGTTAACTAACTTGTAAAATGAGTTAGCAACTCATACTTAACTACCTTCTCAGGTTGGGATTCATGGCATTGGTCCCTAATAAGTGGGAGGCGGTGCATGGGAATATAAACCACACTCAAGCTATGTCCACACTACAGACCTTACAGTGGCACAGCTGTGTCACTGCAGCTGCGCCACTGAAAGATCTCTGGTGTAGCCACTCTATGCAGGCAGGAGAGAGCTCTCCCATTGGCATAATTAAACAACCCACACTGAGCAGCAGTAGCTATGTTGGCAGGAGAGCATCTCCTGCTGACATAGCACTATCCACACGAGTGCTTTTCTAGGTGAAACTTATGTCAGTCAGGAGTGTGCTTTTTTCCACACCCCTGATCAACAAAAGTTTCACCGACAACAGTGCTAGTGTAGACATAGCCTAAATAGACATGAAATTTGAACTCATCTCCTGTTTCCCAGTTCAACTTTCTCCTAAGTTATGGGAGAGTTAGTCTCAAGTTTTTGAGATTTCTTGCAAAGGGTGTCCCAAATAAACCTATGAAACTGATATTGCCAACCGCAAGTGCTCAAAAATCATGAGTTACAACATTAAAAAAACATGAGATTAAAAAATAATTAAGTTAGGGTTCTTCTTTGCCTTCTTGGGTTTTGAGCCTTTAGGTTCATGTTTTCAAGCTTTTGTCGGCAATGATAAGGGCTAGAAACTTCCTTGTTTTCAAAAAAAAAAAAAAAGTTCCTGTGTTCAAGTCTCTGAGCTGGGACATCACAAGAACACACCAAATATTGTGAGACTCATGATAAAAATCACAACAGTTGGCAAAACTGCAATGCATGGAAAAATTTCAAAACAGGGATCACGTTGAAACTCTTATAATCCTGTCAATATCAACCCAATTTTCACCAAATCACCATAAAAGATTCAAATAGTACTCAAAGTTTATTTTCTGTTTCACTTTTTGCCATGTCAAATGAGATTTTTACAAAACAGAGGTTTAAAGCTCCTGTTACACTGAAAATTTCTGACAACCTTAATTTTTATAATGTGCTAGATCCTTACCCAATGGATAGCACAGTATCATCCATTTCATTGTATATAGAATTAGGCCATATGGGCTGAATCCTACAAACTTTTACTCACTGGGATAGCCCCTACACACCCGGGAGTTGACAGGGCTGCTAACATGAGTGAAGCCCCAAATCTTGCAAATACTTAACAGTGAGACTACTTACACGCTTTCAATGGAAGTGTACATATGTACGTCTGCAGGATCAGAGCTGAACTTCTGCCAGCATGGCTATATTGGTCAAGGGTATTAGGAGGTGGGATCCCTATCTGGTACCCCCAGCGCAGTTATAACAGCAAAACTGCTTTTACAGATGCAGTTTGTTTTGTTCATAGCTGGTGATTTTATTGTATTGGAACAAAGCATCTTTGCCAGTTTAGCTATGTCCACACTAGGGAAACTTTGCCAGTACAGCACACTGGCATTCCCATACTGGTAAAGCATTCCCAGTTTAGAGATAGTCTGTTTCATTGTAAAGATCTATCTTGTTTATCATCACCTAATTTGACTTCTCCAGTGCTCTCTAAATGAGGGGGGAAATGGGAAAGCAACTGGTAACTTCACTGTCTACTGAAATACCACTTATTTAAAAATCCACATGTTAAAAACTAGTACTGTATTAAAAGTGTGAACCAAGAAGTCCAAAGGTAAAGCCGTTAACTGGAGAAATGGTGCAAGATATCAGAGGCATCAGCTCAGGGCATACATATCACTTACTATTTATACTACAACACAATAGGCACAAAAGAATGATTTAAGGATGGAGTGTCCTTCCTTAACTTTAATTTTTTTTTTTGCTCAACTATGGTATAGAAATAGATTTGTGTTACAGTAAAAAAATGACAGGTTTCAGAGTAGCAGCCATGTTACTCTGTATCCGCAAAAAGAAAAGGAGTACTTGTGGCACCGTAGCGACTAAGTACTCCTCTTTTTTTTTTTTTTAGTAAAAAAATGAAGAAAGTATGGAACTATAAACATGATTTCATAAATATCTATGACTCAAGTGCAGCTCCCAAGCCATATGAAACGTTCACCTTTAATATGGAAGCATTCTCAAGGAGACTACAAGTCTTTGTGCCCAATGCTTTAATTTGATCTGAGCAGACAGCCAGCTGGAAGTCTGTTCCAGTTTATGCAGTTTAGGTGCAGCCCCAAGGCTGCTGATAAGAAAGCAATACAGTCCCTGCTCAACTACAGTCTGGTTTACCTACCTGATACAAAATAAAAAGACCTCAAGAAAGATTTTTTTTTTTTTAAATGGCTGCCTAAAGTTAGGCTCCTGTGTTCATATTTAGGATTCTAAATAAGCAGCCAGATTTTCAGAAGTGCTGAGCACCCAACATCTCCCTCTGACATCTATAGGACCTTTTGAGTACTCAGCACTTTTGAAAAATCAGTTCACTTTTGATGCATAACTTTTAAAAATATATATATATATCTTGGCCCAAATGTGGAAAAAACTTATGCCAAAGACCATTAGACAGACTTATGAAGCAGCTCTGCCAGCTTTTGTGGTACTTAGTCTATGCTGGCTCTATGGCACAATTGTTTTAGGCACGCACTTCACTGCAGGATTAATAGGTTTCTGAGACACACAATATGGTGAGTCTACCCTAACAGTATAATTTATTAACAGTTTATGAGCTTGGAAGGTATGGGTTTCTAGAACTCACAACTTTGGGAAGCAATTTTCTGCAGCTCCTCTATAAATCAGTTCTCAGCAATTGTTAAGGCATCTTGAGACAGATCAGGAACATGTAAACCACTGCTTTTATTTATTTCAGAGGGTCCACTTTAATGTTCTCCTCACTAGTAAATTAAATACTGTGAACTAAATAAAAGTGGGGTGGGGGGAGAGAAAACCTTTTGTAGTGGTGAACACCCATTTCTTCATGCTTTGTGTGTATAAAAAGATCTTCTATACTTTCCACAGTATGCATCCGATGAAGTGAGCTGTAGCTCACGAAAGCTTATGCTCAAATAAATTGGTTAGTCTCTAAGGTGCCACAAGTACTCCTTTTCTTTTTGCGAATACAGACTAACATGGCTGTTACTCTGAAACCTGTGAACTAAATAGTGCAAACTAAAAACTCTTATAATTAAATAAAAACAGTTCTGAATTGACTTATTCTACATGTTAAAAATTCTCTAAACCAAATTAAATTGTTATTAAACTGCATTAATGTTTCAATGTAAATAAAAATAAATGTTTGTATAGTATTGAAATTTGTCCATTGGGTGGCAGTCATGTTTCAAAAAAAGAAAAGGAGTACTTGTGGCACCTTAGAGACTAACAAATTTATTTGAGCATAAGTTATGTTTGCAGATACAGGCTAACACGGCTGCTATTCTGAAACCAGTCATGTTTCACTGAGCCAAAACACATACATACACACAAATTAAGCATCAAAAATATTATGCCTATTACATGTCTGGAAACAAAAAACAGCAGTTAAAAGGAACAATAAAACCATCCCACTGGGCTTCGGTACATATATCACTTAGCTTGCTCCCCGTTTTAATATCTTCACTTTGGCTTCTGGTTTGTGCTACTATGGATTTTAACACGCTGCGCTGTTTGCACTTAACACTCTGCAGGAGGTCTATAGCTCTGTAAGACTTTGCATCATTTCACTGAACATGCAAAGATTTAGCCAAGTTTCTTAATACTAATTCATAGCAATACCGTAACAGCTTCTTCAGAGAGGTTATGGTGGAATTCAATTTGGGATTTCTAAAGCTGAATGCATAATAGTTATGAAGATCAATTATTTTACATACAAAGGAGAAACTTTTAGACATTAGTCTTTTGACTATTTCACTTTAAGGAAAATATTAAAAGAAATGTTGGTCTAATAGTCAACAATATTCCTTTGTAAATATAAGTTTTAAGTTTAGAGGAATACAAAGGAAGTATAATAAAACCAGTATGCTTTTTCCACCACATTCTCATTAAGTCATCTTAGCAGATTCATTTAATGGTTTATTTTAACAACTATTTCCAAAGGAGAGTATGTAGACCAAGTTTCAAGCCAGTGAACATCTGATAACTAAGTTGTAAAGTACACAAAAATGGGGGCTTATAATGGAAACGCTGACAGATGTATAACTACTGCAGTTAGCTATGACATTCGGACCACACAGCCTCCTTCAGAAAAAAAGCAAAATTACTTTCTTTTTGTAGTACGTTCTTTAGGAAGCCTAAGAGTAAAAAAGTTTGTTGCTATCTTTGTTTTCTATTTTTGTTGTGAATGTAAGATAACGTTTTTGTTCCATTTACAATTCACTTTTTTTTTCTTTTCTTTTTTTTGGGTAACAAACAATAATGGCCTCTGTATTCAATGAAAGTCTGAAATGAGTCATCAGACTTCTTCCTCCTCCCCTGGATGACTATAGCAAAAGCTGTCAGTTGTGATTACCCCCCTTATGCAAACACTTGGATTGTGTAGAAAGAAAGAAAACCAATAAACTCCGGGGACCAGGTTCCAATAGTATGGGGGCCACAAGGAGGGGAGTGTTAAGACCTTTAAACTTACTCTGAGCTACTTCTCCAATATACAAATAATGATGATTGTCTGCTCCATGTTTAAGATGATTTCCAGCCAACTTAGTGCCTAAGAGTCATAGCTAAGTGATAAACATCATCACCTCCAGATGCAGAAACAGCCAATCTGGGGCTGACATGTAGCTGCATTTAGAAAGAGGCAGCAACAAGCTGCTGCTGCAGTGAGTACGTACACACACACTAGCAATCACATGGCGCATGCACACCTTGTATTTCTCTGAGCCCAGCCCGGAGCCCTTCATTACAGGACAAGACCAAATAGTGTTGAGTGCACAGGTGCGAGTGTATGTAACTCTGCAGAGCTGCACACACCACACAGGCAGAGCAGCTACCTGAAACTCCCCCAGTCCCTCTAACACCAATGCCAGTTCAGAAAGCCTGCCTGAACCAGGACAGCTGCCATGGGGGGTTAGAGAAAGTGATCCTGGTAAGGGGCAACATAGGGGGAGAGGATTGGCGGGGAGAGTCCCGGGCGGGGGGCACAGAGGATCGAGTGAGGGGGAAGGGAGAGTCGGGGGGGGTGGCAGAGAGAATCCGTGAGAGGTAAGGGAGAGCCTGGGGTGGGGGGGCACAGATCAGGTGATGGGGGAGGAGAGTGCCCCGGGGGAGGGCACAGAGGATTGGGGGAGGGGACAGTCACGGGGGAAGGGGCACAGAGGATCGGGTGGGGGTGGCAGAGCCCCGGGGTGGGGTCACAGAGGGTCTGGTGAGGGGGGGCAGAACGACCCAGGGGGTCGAGTGAGCGGTTCTGGTGAGCAGGCGCATGGGGGAGCCGAGGGGGTTGGGTCTGGTGATGGGGGGGGGGGAGCTCAGGTTCTGATGAAGGGAAGTGTGCAGTGGGGGGTCTGGTGAAGAGCGAGAGAGCCGGAGGACAGGATCTGGGGAGGTGAAGCCCAGGGGAGGAGCAGCGGTGCGGGGCAGTACGGGGAGCGAGGTCTGCCGAGTGGGAGCGTGGGGGGAGCCGGTGAGAGGGGAAGAACGGGGAAAGGGGGGGTTCCTGGTGCGGGATGTGGGGAGCACACACAGAGCGGGGTCTGGTGACAGGGAGCGAGGGGATCAGGTGAAAGGCAGCACAGGGGAGCTGCGGGGTCAGGGGCAGCCCGGTGCGGAGGGGGCCGGAGAGAAGGCACCGGGGCGGGGGGGGGGGGCGACAAGCAGTATCAGTTACCGACTGCACGAGGCTCAAACTCCACGGAAAGTTGGCGCAGCCGCGTGGGTCGCTGCGCCGCGCCGCGCCCCGGCCGGGCTGCGGGCGCCTCGCGTACAGCCGGGACGAGCCGGAGCCAGGCGCTCCCGTCCGTGTCCCCAGTGTCATTCGCCCCACCCCACCCCCGCGCCGCGGGCCGAGTCCCGGGGGGGGATTCCCCGCCCCGCAGCGGGACTCCCCGCGTCACGGGGCGAGCGCAGCTCCCGGCCCCCGCCCGGCCAGCCCCTGGGGGGCAGCGCCCCCCGCCCTGTAGTTCCGACGAGGCGGGCCCCGCGCCTCCCCCCAGGTGCGCAGGGAGTGTTGGCACGAGGGGAAGGGGCGTCAGGAGCAACCTGTAGCGCGTGCGAGTCACTCACCGAGTCGCCGTGGCTCCCTTGCTCAGCGCCTCCCCGCAGAGCGCTGATGACTGACTCTTGGGGGGGGGGCGGGGAGCGCGGCTTGAGCCTTCTCGGCGCCCGTAGCTCCAGGCCGTGTGACGGGCCAGACTGTGCCTCTGCTGAGTGCAGCAGCTCGGGCCGTTCGAAGGGGCCCGGCGCGCGGGGCTGGGAGCAGGGCGGCGGCAGCCGGAGCAGGGCGGCGGCGATGTGAGTGTCTGTGAGGGGCCATCCCAACCCCCCCCTGCCCGTGTGTGTGTGTGTGTGTGCGTGCGTGGGGGAGAGCAGGGAGCCTCTCCCCCCCCCCCCCCGCCGTGTGCGTGGAACGGATCCTCCTCCCCGTGCCGCAGCCAGCAACCCCGTAATGCAGGGTAGGGGGCTGCCGGCCCCAGCGTACGCGCTGCTGGGGGTTTCCCGGCGGTGCACGTGCCCCCCTGGGGAGCAGCTCGCTCCCAGCAGGGATCTCCACGGTGCAGCCCCCTCCTTACCCCGGGGTAGCAGAGCACCCTGGCTGCCTAAAACCGTCAGTGTTTCCAAATAAATCCCTCACCTGTGCCACTAATAACACCCACGGTGATGACCGACGAGGATTTGACAAACTTGATTCACGTCTCCCCCACTTGGTGCTGTTTGTTTTGTGTCTGTGACTCTGGTCTTAGTCTGTGGGAAGCAACCTGGGCAGCTTCACTTTCTGTTTCTCTTGAACTTCACTTTTTTGTGCTGCAAAGTGCTGCAATCTTTGGGTGGTAAACGCTGCAGAGGAGCGTTTACATTTCATTCCCTAAAACAGGACTCCTTGAGTGCCTGTGGCTCTAGATAGAGTTGGTGTTGAAGAAATCAATATAGATACATAATTTTAATACTCTTTTAAATGATTGGAAACAGTAATATTTAATTTTAGCTGTTACATTTTGTCTTACAGTATTTAAGTTTTGGCCTTAATCGACTTCACAATAATGAGTTAAATAGTCATCGTACATCAGGTGAATAAGATTTGTTCTAGTGTCCCTTTAATCTCCTTCCTTTATGTTTCTGCAATTTGCATTATTTGCTAAATATACTTAAATGCAGTGCTATTTATTTCAGTCGGCAGTAGCAATGCTTTTGTATGGTTTCCACAACCTGTTAGGATTTCACAAATTAATTGTTCACGCAACCTGAAACAGACCAGTACTTGGTTTAGAGTTTTTTTCCTTCCCTGTTACTGTATGATAAGGTTGCCACAGTTCAGAGCAACTAAACCTGTATTCCTGCTCCATGGTCCAGCAAGCGAAGCCATGCTTGGCTTCCAGCTCCTCAGTCATCACTTCACTCGCGCAGAAACTTGCATCTCTCTCCCTTGAAATTGGAGTTTTTGCAAGCTGCATGGTTCCCTGCTAACACTGTGTTATTCCCAGCAAACCTGAATGGCTAAACAGGTCAGAATCTGTGCTTTGCTCAGAGGCTATTAAAAGTGTAATTGCCTAGTTATAAATTACCACACATCTCATTCTAAACAAGCTCATTTATTCTTAAAGTGATAGCATTACAGAGAAAACATATTAAAAACAATAAAATAACCTACATGCATGCTAATAAGCTTACCAAAATCACTCTACCCCAGATACACAAGTGCTCAGGCAGGAAGGAGTCAATCCTTCGCACGCACAGACTGGGTAAATCAGCCTATGTCTTTATACAGGTTGGGCCTTTCACCTACAGTCTTGATGAACGGGTAATCAGCATACAGTGTTTTTTTCCTCAGGGTATAGCTTCAAAAGGTAAGGTTCACACACAGTTCAGCCAATCCAATCCGATAGTTCAGTCCTTTGATCACAGAGACCCGCAATAATTCATAATCTTTGCATTTAATGTAATGGACTCCAAAGGTACTTAAATTTAATTCAATTGCGTATCGCAGGAAATGAGTATTAGATGGTGTAGGTTGTAACCTGGGCCCTGTCTTCATTAGTATCAACCATGCTAGCTACAACTGTGATTAATGGCATGTCTATACCTATGGCTAAATTGACACTGCTGCAATCGATGCAGCGGTGTCGATTTAGCTGGTCTAGTGAAGACCTGCTAAGTTGATGGCAGAGTACTCTCCATTGACTTGTGTACTCCAGCTCCCTGAGAAGCATCTCCCATCGACACAGCACCGTTTAGACACCTCTGTAAGTGGACCTAAGTTGTGTTGACTTCCATTACATAACGTAACTGAAGTAGCATAACGTAGGTCAACTTACAGCTTTAGTGCAGACAAGCCCTAACTAATTATTGCTACCATTGTTATTGCACAGTTCCCCAACCATTGTGCACTGGTTTATTTTTTGTTTGAGAAGCAGGCCAGATCCTGTTACTCAGTGGAATCCCTGTACTCCCACAGAGATCTAGTGACTTCAGTGGAGCTCCACGTGTGTGTACAAGGATACGACCGCACTGATTCAGTTGTGAATTTCATCTTATGTACTGCTGTAGATGTTTATATTGCTTTACAAAATAGAAAAACTGATTTTTTTTAATAATTTACAATCCAAGGCCCTAATCCACACAGATAGACCCTGCACCAGTCCAGACCCATTGTATGGGCACATGCATCAGCCTATGGAAATTGTCTTGCAGGGTAGGAGCCTGTGTTATTTTATTTCTTTGGAATTATATAGTAATAAAAAAAGGGGCGGGGGGAATGTTGAATGGAAACAAATTACAGCTAAGAAATAAAATTAAATAGTATCTTATCCCAATCAGCCTGCAGCAAAACACAAAACTCCCCTTTCCTATGCAGTTATAACCATAATCAAATCCCACCCTCTGCCACAGCCCACAGAAATTGATGCATCTTGCAGCATGCCTGAAGGCCAACAGATCCAGGGTCATTTTGGACAGGGGTGGGAACTGGGAGCTTGTTCCTAAGCTGTTGTATATGGAAAAGGCTCGACCATCAGCCCCCCTCTCTTTTAAATCAAGGGATATCCAGTTGTAGGACTGTCTTCAGGTTTTTAGTAAGTGATACAGTGTTCATGTCTTTTCCCAGGGAAAAGGCTGGGTAATCTTTAGTCAAATAGCACTGTGAATTTAGAATTATTTCTGTTAAAGAAATGAGGCAAGTTGGGATAGATATCACATAAAGCTCCATTGGTGCCTCCTAGTTTTAGCATCCTGAGCAGGTAAGCCTGTGTTCTCACCTCAGCTGTAAATTCAGGATACATACATCTATTTGCATTGAAATGAGAGAAGGATTTCAAGGTGAGACTAGTACACAATAGGTGAAATCCTGACCCCCTGGAAGTCAGTGTCAATGTTTCCATTGACTCAGTGATTTTTCACCCCATGTCCTTGCTTGCAGGTCCCAAGACTATGCTTCTTCTGCCATTTTGAGGAGCAGTTATTGAGTGAAGATGCTGTGAAAGCCTTCCCTGGGGGCGGGCAGTTGTGGCCATTGACCTGAACCTCTGTTCACAGTACCAGGAGAACTTGTTCCCTGCTGGCTTCTAGAGGTCTGGTCAGCCCTAATTTTAAAGCCCAATCCAATCTTGACTAGACCACAGCCAGTCCAAATCTGGGCTCATCAAGTTGTTTTTATACCCGACCCAACCCGAACCTTGTAGTTGGGTGGTCCCGTCGGGTCTTGGCTGGATTGCAAGCCTCTACTTCACTCTCTGCCCTCACTCCAGCCCACGGCTCCCCACAGCAACTGTGCCAAACTCTAGGCCTGGGAGCCCTGCACCCCCTGTCCTGTCTGTAGTCCTACACTCTGCTGTACCCTGCAGGAGGCTCCATCAATGCCACTGCTGGGCACAGACATTTCAGACTCCACCAGGGCTCCTTCTTGCAGGACTGGGATGGCCTGTCCTAGATGTGCCCCTCCAGGGAGATTGGCCACCAGGCAGCGGCTCTAGGAAGCCCAGCACCTCTCCCTACAGGGCTTTCTGTGGGCAGGCAGTGGGGAGGTATCAAGCCCACATGCCCAGTCAGCTGGGTCTGCATCATGCTGTGCCTGCCATGCTGCAGTATGTGTGTGTGGGTGTTCCACTCTTACCCCCTGCAGGGCAGGGCAGTGGGGGTTACCTGCCTGCTCCAAGCTTTCTCTGTATCCTGGTGCTGCTGCACTTCCTTTTCAGGAAGACAAAGGCCCATTCTCAGCACAGCCAGCCCGCTGTCCCACTGCTGACTCCTCCAGCCCGCTGCCACCACCTCCACTGGGCTCTGAGGACAGAGAGCCAGATCCTTTCCTTGCTCCCTCCATCCTAGTACAAACCTAGCCCCCTGGTGGTCCAAATTCACCCTGACCTGAGCTCAAGAGTGTCAAGTTCTTTTTATACCCAATCCAACCTGAAGCAGACACTTGCAAGCCTCTACTGGCTTCCTCTCCCAATCCTGCAAAAACTTAGGGCTTGTCTATGCAGAGAAATTGACCAGAATAGCTATATATATATATATAGGAATATCTATATAGCTCAGGGGTAGGCAACCTATGGCACGCGTGCCAAAGGCAGCCCACAAGCTGATTTTCAGTGGCACTCACACTGCCCGGATCCTGGCCACTGGTCCGGGGGGCTCTGCATTTTAATTTAATTTTAAATGAAGCTTCTTAAACATTTAAAAAACTTTATTTACTTTACATACAATAGTTTAGTTATATATTATAGACTTATAGAAAGAGACCTTCTAAAAACATTAAAATGTATTACTGGCACGCGAAACCTTAAATTAGAGTGAATAAATGAAGACTCAGCACGCCACTTCTGAAAGGTTGCTGGCCCCTGATATAGCTAATAGTTTATTCTGCAATAGCTCCCCATGTGGACACTCTATTCCAGAAGAAAAGTGATTTTAATTGCAGAGTAATTACTTCACTTCAGAAGCACACTGATTATTATGCAATTAAAATAACTTTTTTTCTAAATAGAGTGTCCACATGGGGAGCTATTCCAGAATAACTATTCAGTTCAATAGAAGTACTCACATGCTTAAAGATAAACACGTGCATAAATCTTTGAAGAATTGGAGCCTTAGATTGTACAGGCATTTGGGGCAAGAAACTTGTCTTTAAACAGGATTGCAAAGCAGTAATTTGACACTGTATAATCCCCCCCAAAATAATAAAAGAACATTAAGATTACAAAGTCAAGTGCTCAAAAGTTAGGAAATGCTGAAATAATGATTGCTTGTGCAACTTTAACTCGCCATTTTATGTGTGCATTATGATACAGCTTTTAATTACATGATCACAAACTATCTTATGTACCGTCCAACCACAGCAGACTCTGAAAGCAGTGCCTCTTACCTCTCTTGGCTCTATCCAGTCACTTACACGGAGTTCCATCTTGGCTGGGGTCACTCGGGCTTCTAGTTCAGCCCCTTCGGAGGTGACGTGACAGGAAAGTAAGGAACACAGGTTTAGCAAAGGAATTTCTTAACCACAGTCACTTTAATCTTAAAAGACACAGAGAGTTATAGATCTCTGCTAAATAACAAAAGTTCTGAGACAAACCCTCCGCTGGTTTGGTCTTACTCTTACCCCTTCTATGAGTCTGAGGTTACTCAGTGTTTCCGGCTGGCCAGAGACCCCCCTCCTGTCTTTTCTATCCTGCACATCCCGCTTCCTGGGGTTGAGCCCACCTCTGAGAAATGCCACCCCCCCAAATACAGTCTCTCATGTCATGTGCCCAGCTGGAGAAAGTGCAGATCTACAAGCCATGTACAAAAAACATTGTTCATTGGGGCTGGGCAATTGAGAGACAGTTCATGGCCCTAGGTAGCTCTATGTTGGCTTCTCAGTTATAGTTCTTCAACAAGGCATCAAACACCTTTCCTGTGCAGAGTGGCTGTCAGGAATTCATAATAATAGACTTGCCTTGGGCAAGATCAAGCCTGTTTAGCACATAGCAAAGAATGACGCTTATAATACAAAATGGAAGTTACGTGACAAAATGGAGTATACAGTTTGGTGCAGACATATCCCACTCTGTTGAATTGTTTAAAGCAGTGTTTTTCAAATGCGGCCACCATGACTGCATGCGGCCAAAAGGGGCTTTTCTTGTGGCCAAAGACTCCTGGGTGGTGGTGAGGGGAGGGGCAAAGCAGCGACCACTTCCCTGGGGCTGCCAGCAGTGGTTGGGTCCTGGCCACCTCTGGAGACAGAAAAGCTGGAGGAGCGGACAGCCAGTGTGTGTTCCCCACCTTCCCAGGGGTGGTGGGGTTGGGCTTCAGCCCTGGGGTGGTGGGTGGAAGGTTCCACCCATGGGGCTTTGGGCTCCATCCCTGAGCCCCATCCCCTGTACAAAGGGCTTTGGGTTCCATTCCCGGGCTGTGTGGTGATGGGTTCTGTCCCCGAGCTCACCCTCCCCAATCATCCCTGGCCCATGCTGCCTCCCCCAGTGCCCCATCACCTTGCTGCCTCCGTAACCACTTCCCCATCCAGGGCTTAATTTGTCCCTGGGCTTGCTGGGACTGAGTGAGTCTGCTGTGAAAAGTGATATTTATATGTTTGTTAATATCACATTCCACAGCAGACTTACTAGCAAGCAAGTTTTAAAAAAAGAAAAGCAACCCCCCACCCAAAAAAGCAAAAGAAACAATAAGAAAAAAGACAAGAATGTGAGAATGTGCAAAGCACCTTATTTGTGTTTCTGTTCTGTTTAGATCCAGTAAGGAGATAACTGCATGTTATTTTTATTCTTGAGTGTGCAAAAAACCCTACATAAATAAATTACAATGATTTGGACATGAATATGTGCATATTTATTTGATTTTCCTAAAGTTAATTAAGTATTTTAGGGAAAATGGTCAGAGCGGCCACCAGCAAGAGTTGGTGGCCACACTCTGAGGCCACCAACACTTTTTTTGGTGAGAACCCAAGGATTTGGGGCCTGGAAAACTCAGTATGCTATCAGCAGTTTAGCAATGCGTACTTTCATTTGGCAGTGAGAAAGCTAAGTCTTCACATGTTTGTCATGCTAGTCCATCTGTTATATCAAAGAACTGTGGGAGCTTATCCCAGAACAGATCTGCCTGATTTACATCTTTCTCTTACCATATTGACCATTTCTGTTTCAAGTATTATTTTAACATATATCCAATTATCTTTGATATATGATAATTTTTTAATGTGGCATGTTTTAAAAAGAGAATAAACTTGCCTTCATGTAAACAACTTAACACTTGGCAAATGTGCACAGTGCTTAACAAATTTATGCCCCAATCCCACAAACAGCTAAGCATGTGCTTAACTTTATCCACCATGGGCTTGTACCGAGCATAGCTCAGGTACAGTGGAGAGGCGTGGTTCTCAGGGAGCTGCTCATAGTTCCCTGGTTCTGGTGCCTGGCTCAAGTGCAAGCTGGGGCCAGCCTTAACTTATTCCACTGACATGAGGTTCCTTAGGCCTAGTCTACACTAGAAATTTGTACTGCTTTAACTATCCCAGTATAGTTACAGTGGCATGATCCCACTAGTGTGGACACAGTTATATCTGTGTAAAGGTGCTCTTCACCAATATAACTGCATCCATACTAGTGCATGTATCAGTGTAGTATATCGATGAAAATAATCACAGTAGATCAGGCTTAAACAACCTTTTGCCAGTGGAGAGTTGATCATACTGGAGCCCCACTTCAGCATCCCTGCCGTGTCACTCGCAGGACTCTGACACACCCCTTCTTGCTGTTATTCCAAATGCGGGAAGGGTTCCCGTGTTCCACTGCTCCACCATCTTTAAGATGGTGGAGATTCTCCTTACATGGGGGATACTCTCTGGTGACAGTCTCAGTTTGCTTTAAGCGGCATGAAATTAGCTTGGTGGATCAGGGAATCTGCCCCTTTTAGTAGTCCCCTAGTGGGACTACTCAGTGCATGAAATTGAGCATGTGTATAAGTCTTCGGAGAGTTAGGGCCATAGTTTTCACAGTTAAAATCACACATGAAATGAAATAGTATTAAAGTCTGCAGCATTGCACAGCCACATCCTTTATGTTTGTTATACATTTAACAACATGGGGTGAAATCTTGGCTCTATTGAGGACAATAGGAATTTTGTGTTTGACTTCAGCGAAGCCAAGATTTCAGCTGTAAATCCCACCCTTAAATTTGCTAGCTCAGACTCCAGTGCCTGTGCAGAGCCCCATTGACTCCTACGGGATGTAATGGCAGAATGGAGTCATGTCCGGTAACCTACTAAATGATGCATTTATTAAGGAAAACAAGAATAAAATATACATACATGTAATGTAGCAGAGTTAACAGCTTAGGAATCTCACCTCTTTCATTTCTTGACTTTTGGTGACTTTAGCACTTTTTTGGATTTTTATGTATTTTCTTTTTTAGAAGATAGAGAGTCCCACATGATATACTACTTGAAGTTTTATGGATGTGTAATCCTTTAACAGTGCTATTAATACTTGTTCACTTCAAAGAATACAGCCTTAAAAGTGAAACTGTTCCTCTACCTGTGCAAAGGGCTTTGCGGGGGAAGGGATAGCTCAGTGGTTTGAGTATTGGCCTGCTAAACCCAGGGTTGTGAGTTCAATCCTTGAGGGGGCCATTTAGGGATCTGGGGCAAAAATTGGGGATTGGTCCTGTTTTGAGCAGGGGGTTGTACTAGATGACCTCCTGAGGTCCCTTCCAACCCTGATGTTCTGTACCTCTCAAAAGTTAACCAGGGATTACCATGGGGATTCACTTTCCATTTGTTAAAAAAGTTAGAGATGGCTTAGGAACAACTTCTCAACTAAGAGAGAAGGTCCAAGAGGTGCTGTGGACCTGCTCTCTAATTGCCTATTTCAAATTTTCCAGTCTTTGGCCCAATACATTTTGGGACATAACCTAGAGTCTATTCCAGATCTGTTCCAGAATCCTTTGCACAGTTTTGAGTTATCCAAAAATATACCTTTCCCTTTCCCCAAAATAGTATAGCACTACATTTTTTATTTAAATTCATTGTGTTGTATAGCCAAGGTATGTATTTATGTTATGTTGATAGTTTGAAAACTATCAAAGTGTATATTTTTATTGCAGATATTATGAATTGTGCATTCCCCAGTATTATATATTCAATAAGCCTAACTACTGCAGCTGTTAATAATTTGGAAGGTTAGCTGACTACAAAAGCACCAAAAACATAATTTCTGTTGTAAGTGAAGGCTTTGGGTCTGTAGAAATTTTTGCAAAGCCACAGGTAACAGCCTGATCTATTTTATCAAACACTGCAGTCGAACTCATTAATAAATCTTGTTTTGGACCTAGAATAGCCTCTCTAACCTGTCCACAAAAACTTGTGCAGAAGAAAACCTTGACAGCACAACCAAGCACCATGGTAAGGCTGGACTTGGTTTCTAATGCTCTCTGTTTCAGAACTTTTTGCTTTGGTTATTTTGTTTCTGATTGTGCATAAATCTACCTAAATTTTTTTCTAATTTATTTATTTGTTTGTTTATGTTTAGGGCTGATTACTGGAAATCCCAGCCAAAGAAATTTTGTGGTTACTGCAAGTGCTGGATAGCAGACAACAAGCCTGTATGTTGGTCTAGTTAGTGTGATATTACGGATTCTGAAGTACTAGAATTTGAATTGTATATATAATATATTAAATGTTATATTTGAATATTTTTTTCAGTATTGCTTACTGACATGTAAACTAATGTTTACCTAGTGTTTATTTGTTTGTTTTAAATATGCCTTTGTAAGCCATGTTAGCTATAAAACTAGGGGAAAAAAGACTTGCAAATTAAGACCTGGATCCTGCATTAAAAATCTCTTGTACTTCCATGGACCTCAATGCAAGACTGGAGCCCTAGGACTTGATTCTGCATTCCTCATCCATGTGTAAAAGGTCTGAAGAATCAAGTTCCATTTTCTCAGGCTCCATAATTTGAATTTTGCTCCACCTTGAAGCAAGGTTGGCCATTTCCTGGGAAACACTAGCCTGGACAGGACACTGGTAAATACCGGAAAAATAAAATAATTATTAGAAAATACTAATGAAAATTACTGAAAAATATTTCGCAATATGATAATAGCTTTGCAGTATATATAATATGTATATAATACTGAAAACTGAAATATGAGTTGACATGTATAATTTCCTTGAGAAAATACTGAACCAATATGTATACAGACATTCCAAAGTTCAGAATTATATTACAGATATTAGTATTGCGCCTACTGCAGTTCTACTTTTTATTTTTACAACCCTAAATTAAGCTCCAAATCTACTTCCTTATTTAATTTGATAATTTGAATATGTAACTAAAGTGAAATGTGATGTGGTATGCATTAATGAAACAGTTTTTAAAACAGAAAATGTCTTGAATTGGAACTAACTAGTTTTTTCTGGTGCAGTAAAACTATGATTTTACCTAGTAAAAACCACCCAGGTAAATACCATGCCCATCATTGTCTTGAAGCTAAGCCTCTGTGCAGATCTTCTAATGTCAACAGCAGGGGTTCTCAAACTGGGGGTTGGGACCCCTCAGGGGGGTCGCCAGGTTATTACATGGGAGTCGCGAGCTGCCAGCCTCCAACCCAAACCCCGCTTTCCCTCCAGCATTTATAATGGTGTTAAATATATAAACAAAAGTGTTTTTAATTTATGGGGGGGGTGTCGCACACAGAGGTTTGCTATGTGAAAGGGGTCACCAGTACAACAGTTTGAGAAACACTGGTCTACAGGACCTGCTGTGGACCTTAGAATGTCAATAGGATCCACAAGCGCACAGTAGCGTTGCCTCCTTCCTGCAGGCCTTCTAAAGTTGGTGCTCTAAGCACTTAAGACCAAATTGTCACTTTGAGGACGCACCATTTGCCATGTTGGTACGCCAGGCCTCCAGAAGTACTTTTGAGCCTTGTTTGTTGGCAAGTGCACTAGCACCTGGATTAGGAGGTGATTCCTACAACTCTAAGAGCTCCTAAACTCCCCACCACTTTCCCACCACACCTCCCTCAGTGCTCCTGCAGGACTCCTAAGCTCTTCAGGCTTCTGTTTTCCCTACTCTATCTGGCAGCCTTTTTGGTTTAAAGGCTCTCCAATTGTCTTCCTAAATTATCCACATCCTACTCCCAGTCTGCTTGATCTCCTAGGTTACATACCTGGATTTCTGCTCCCAGTCTCAGATTTGCTTAACTGCAGAGTTTTTAAAGTCTGGAAGAGCTCAGTAGATCTTAATATGATCTTCATGAGGCCCATAAGTTCCTACTGATCCAGTAAGGTCTATGATAAGTCCTATAGACTTGGAAGGTAAAGGGGAGTGGAAATTGAGATATGAATCCTGGGGGCATAGAAGGAAGCTCGAGAACCATGGACCATGCAAAAACCCCCATCTACACAGGGCTGCCTGCTCTTTAATTTGTTTAATACATTTTTTTTAAACTAAAACCGCATACAAACCATCTGATGTCATTGAGATCCAGTCAATATAAAACTTCACCATGCCATTTTTCAGAATATAACTGCATTTCCATTCTTTCTACTGCTGGGTTTCTTTTATGTTAAACTTTACTTTGTATTTCCTAAGTTTCTAATGGTTGGATTTTTCCATAACAATTTTTACCTATGTTATTGTTAAGTACATTCAGTTTTAAGTCCAGCTAAGTTTTTCTTCTTGTCTGGGTATATATTTGTAGTTTACCAAAGGAAATAAATTTCCTGCAAATTATTTTTTCACTGTATTTTAATTTACTTTTTTCCTCTTTAAGAGCATTGAATTTCATGAAAGGGGAAAGAACCATAAGGAAAATGTGGCAAAGAAAATTAGTGAGGTAAATTGAATTTTTCCTTTTTTCTCTAAACATTTAACTTTTTCCCTTTTATTTATGACTTTCGTCTATTTCTTCTCCCCTCCCTCCCCTTTTTTCTAAAAAAAATTGTAGATTAAAAAGAAAAGTATGGAAAAGGCAAAAGAAGAAGAAAAAATGTCAAAGGAATTTGCAGCAATGGAGGAAGCTGCACTGAAAGCATATCAAGAGGATCTGAAAAGGCTTGGAGTTAAGTCAGGTAGTTCCTATAGCTGCCAGAAAAGGCTTAAAGGCAGCAGTAAAGAGAATATTGAACAGGACTTTCTTTTTGTATTAGTTTTGTAGAAACTCCAGGATTGTGTTTACATTGGCAAAAATGGGACATATAATTTACCACAGTGTTAGCAATAGTGGAAGCTGTTAAGTTGTGTAAGCAGGGTTTTTATCATCATGTCTTCTAACTCTCAGGACAGTTCAGGTGGGAGTTGAGGTTAAACATCATGGTAGAAAAAGTGCCTAAGCATTATCTACTGTACAGTTTCTATTATTACATTTACTGGTGGAGCTGCACCAGTCATTAATTATGGGTCCCAATTTTCCCAATGGAGACAAGTGCATAGCTAATAGTTGAGCTTTCACCTATCACTTAACTGAGTCCTTTTTTCTTCTTTTAATCTCCTCCCATTTTAAAGCTGAGCAGGTGCTTTTGGTCTGTTAGCATGAGGGTAAACTACCATTTTTTGTAATTTAGTCCTGTTAGTTTGAACCCTCCATGGAGACTGTCTCCTCCGGTTTCTAGCTTCTGTTGACTCCATGCTCAATAGCCCTGAGGTAATCCTTGAATTTAGATTTTTCAGCTTGTTGTTTCTCCTGGTGATTCTTAGACTGATTCGTAATAGTATAGCCTTACACTGAAAAGCTTTTGGTATTTAGTATATCATGAAAGAAGAAACTACTTTGGACTAAGTTGATATTTGCTGTTGCCTATATGAGGAATGCCCAATAAGTAAATTCTGATTATAACACTGAAAAAATGGGTGTTATTTTCTTTAAGATTCTATAGGTCCCAGTTCAACACAAAGTAAACAGGAGGAAAAGAAAGAAAAGAAGGAAAAGAAAAAAAAGAGAAAAGACACCTCAGAAGCACCATCAGATGAAACAAAGGAATGGGTGCAGGGACTTTCCCCTGAGGGTTACATGTATTACTACAATACTGTAACCGGAGGTAAATAATAGCAAGGAACAAATATTGATCTAATTATTCCCTCTAACCAAAGCAGGGCGCCGTACACTTTGCTAGCCTTCCGTTATCTGTGTTATTAGATTAATTCTTAGTGTGTGGACAATTATATAGAGTCCACATATTATTATAAATTCATGACTTTTATAATTATGTGAGAGTGCCCAGAGCTTAAGATGGGCCCTGTTGATATTTTATTAATCAATAAATAACAGGAGAACTCATGGACATTCCTAAAAGTTCTTGACACCCTACAAAGTTTATATTTAAATGCACAAAAGGGCAATCCCATTTCCACCCCCAACCCAAAGAAAGGCAATCAGAATCCACTTTATCAGGACTCAGGTATAAAATGAGTAATTATTTGAGTACCAATAGTATCTCAAGGATAATGAGATTAGACTACGATTACTGGGTTTCTTGTTTACCTGCACAGGATTAAACTGATCACCTTATTTGGGGTCAGGAACACACTGTGTTGATAGGGCCTTAATGAATGTGTTTGCTGTGGAGCACTGAAGGGTCCTATATTATGATTAGATGGGTATATTACACACCGTTTCTTGCAGGCACTGACATTGGTGTAATTCTCAGTCCTTCCTAATTTCGAAACCGTAAAAATCTTGTGTTTCTCAGTCTCTCCTGGCTGATTGTCCTATAAGAAGATATTTAAAATGTACTATAATTATATATCAGCTATAATGCAATAGAAATTTACAAGTCATAGTAGGCCAGATTATCATATTCTTACTCCACATTTAGTCTCAGTTACTTCAGTGGGACTACTCTTGGGTTACTGTTCAGAGGAGTAAGGGGATCACAATCTGACCCAGTGTGATTTCTTTTTAGATGAGTAATACATATATTACTCATGCATGCGTATGCATACACATCTGCAATATGTTCTAGTCGACTATTTGTCATAATGATTGATAGTAAACATTGAAATGGTTTTATAAATAATAAATGAAATATGTTTCTGTTTAAAGAATCACAGTGGGAGAAACCTGAAGGATTTCAAGACAACTCTCGAAACTCACGAACGGTAATCAAATGTTATTTGTACTACTTCTTTGTTCTTATGGCTTTCTTTACAAAACTTTTTGCTGCCTACTTGGCTTATCTCTCATGTATTATTCACAATATTGAATTCAAACAACCTATATATTGTGGATCTTAGAAAAATATATTGTAGCTTGAATAGAGCTGTGAAACCTACGGTTAAGGTTAAAACTCAACTTTCATTACCAATTCCTGTTTTCAGTTGCAGATAACTTTTTAAAAATTATTCTTTTGGAGTCAAACTTTTGATGCTTTGTTTCAGCCAAAAAAAGCTGAATCTTTCTGGAAAAAATCAAGCAAATCCTGTTCCGCCTTTTGAAAATTAATCAACACAGGAAAAAAAATATGTGTTCATATTTTAAAATAATTCATAAGATTCCTTTGCTTGGAAATGGCTAATGTTTTAAACTTTTTGCATGTGGCTAGTTCTCCTTTAGGAAACATTATTTGGAGGATATACATGCAGTGTGTGTGTGTGTATGTATATGTATATGTATATGTGTGTATATGTACATATATATATACACACATGCACCTAAAAACTATGTTAAAAGAATGTTAATGTTGCAAAGTCAAGTACTCAAAAGTTAAGAAATGCCAGAATTAAGTTTGCCTGAGCAATTCCAGCCCTAAGCAATTTAAAATTTTGCTTGTTTCTTTTATGCACATTAAATAACTTCTATTCGTTTTTTGAAACATTAATTGCAGTAAATGCTATGCAGCTATGTCGTGCAGTATTTGTGGAACTCCATAGTGCTGCATATTTGTGTTTCTTGCAGCTATACAGTTGCAAAGTTGTGTTTTTAATTCAGCTCCCTGATTTTAGGGTTAAGGTTTTAGCATATCTAATGTAGTGTTGCAGTTTATGGAGTTGTGCAAAACGCTGCAGAGTTGTTATTTTCTTGTTTAAACTACACTGAGGAAATTAAATGGAAAAACTAATAATAAATAATATGTGTTAAGATTGCAAACATAAGCAAAAGAAGTAGGAAATACTAAAAGCAATGGTGCCTTCCCCATGGTGTATGTATGCTGGATTACTACACCTCTACCCTGATATAATGCGGTCCTTGGGAGCCAAAAAATCTTAGCGCATTATAGGTGAAACTGTATTATATTGAACTTGCTTTGGCCTCGAGCATTTCCATTATTAATAGTCACTTCCCGCCCCCTGACTGACTCCTCAGAACTCCCAACCCATCCAAACCCCCCACTCCTTGTCCCCTGACTACCCCCTCCAGAGACCCCCCCGCCCCAACCACCCCTCCCAAGACCCCACCCCCGTTCTAAGCCCCCCTGCTCTTTGTCCCCTATCCGCCCCCTCCAGAGGCCCCCCAGTCCCTAATCACCCCCAGGACTCCACCCCCTACCCAACCCCCCTGCTCCCTATCCCCTGACTGCCCTGACCCCTTTCCACACCACCGCCCCCTGACAGGCCCCCGGGACTCCCACACCCTATCTAATGCCCCCATCTCCTGACTGCCCTGCTCCCAGAACCTCCGAACCATCCAACCCGCCCTGTCCCCTGACCGCCCCCCGAGACCCTCTGCCCCTTATTCAACCCCTCGGCCCCGGCCCGGCGCCCTTAACACGCCACTCAGAGCAGCGTGTCGGAGCCAGACACGCTGACGCACTGATCTGCCGGAGCGCGTAGCCCCGCCCCCCAGAGCTCTGCTTAACCATGTTATATCCAAATTCATGTTATATCGGGTCGCTTTATATCAGGGTAGAGGTGTAATTAGGTTCAGAGATTCTCCTTGCTTTACAGGCAGCAGAAAGTTAACTTCCTGAAGAAAGAAGAGCTCTGTGTAGCTCGAAAGCTTGTCTCTCTTTCACCAACAGAAGTTGGTCCAATAAAAGATATTACCTCACCTACTTTGTCTCTCTGTATGTCCATCAGCATTTATATAACTCTTACCACTGTAGTAGCTAAACTTCAGAAAGTTAACTTTCTGCTTAGACCTCACATAAACATACCGGGTGGCGTAATAAACCAGTGTTGTATACTGAAGTTTAGCTACTACAGTGGTAAGCGTAATATAAATGCTGATAGACGTACAGAGAGAATATCTTGACAGTTGGCCTTAAGGGGTTCTTGGGTCATAACATGCTTAAAGTTAAGCATCCGCTTAAGTGCTCTGCTGGATCATGGGTAGAATGCATTGCATAGCTTTAATAGATCTGTGCTGTAATAGAAGGGGCCAAGTTATGCCACAGGCTGTTTTTTGTTGTCTTCTTTCTAGTTATGCAAAGCAATTTTTCTTTTGTTTCCTCTTATTTAAACTAATGTACTGTAAAACCACAAGAATAAAACCTTGAGGAAGCGTGTTCACTAGGGGCTGTTTTTCTTCTCTGAATCAACTGATTTCATTTCACCAGCATATAAACGAAGATTTCTATATAGCAGGGATCGGCAGGGTTCCTGGCTGCTTCCCGCAGCTCCCAGTGGCCGGGAATGGCCAACTGCGGCCATTAGGAGCTGCGGGGAGCCGTGCCTGCGGACGGTCAACGTAAACAAAATGTCTTGCGGCCCACCAGTGGATTACCCTGATGGGCTGCGTGCCGATGGTTGCCGACCCCTGCTATATAGTTTGTGCAAAAATGTTACGAAGAGAATCTTAATTTTTTATTTTCTTGACTTTTAAAAAAAATGCAGTCTAGCATTGCATGAAGTCAAGACTATTGCATATGTGATTAATTATAATCCCATATACATTAATGTAAAAATAACATTGTGGGCTAGATCAGTGTGCAGCTTAAGGGAAATTTCAAAGGTTCATGTCCAGTATGCACTTCTTAAACAGTCATGACTTTGTTATTAATCTAGTGTGAAAATTAATATATTTTCCAAATAAGCAAATGCCTTAGTCCTCAGTGAGGACTATGTCCATGTCAAGTTTCAGTCTTCAGCCATTGTTGCTAAGCCCTGTGTTGGAAGGAAGGAAGACAAGTGTTGGCTTAGTTTTGTTTTCAGTTTGGAGTAGGGTTTCTTCAAGTTGTTTTTCTCCAACCCTCACAAAACTTTAAATCTGCTGGATGGATTTTTCTCAGACTTTCTGAGAACTTTTCTGTTAACTTTAGGTCAGAAACCAACTATGGAAAATGTCAACTCAAGCAGTGAATGTTTTGGAAAGCCACAAGCATGTGAAAATAATAATGGGTTAAGTTGTAATTTCAACTGTTTGGCAACCTTAACTACAGTGATTGCTACTGAGCAGCCGCTTTTTAAAAACTAACTATTTGTATATATGTGTGAAATATGTGTACCTGTAGAGTGTCTGTGTGCATTCTTGCACGAGTATTACTTTAAGTTATAAGGTCCCTACCTAACTCCCAGCAGAGTCAATGGGGAATTTTTCCAAAAACTTTAATATGAGTTAGAGCAGGCCCTAAAAACATCATAATTACCATGACAGGAAAGTACTGGAGGGCTGAATATCTTTATAGTTTGTCAGCAATTATTTGGTTAGTCATTAAAATTCATTCCACTAATTCAATTTCTGTGTGTTTTCATTAGACAGGAGCATGGGTGGAAGGAGTCAGTGAAGATGGTCAGACCTACTATTATAATATAGAAACAGGAGGTAAGCAACATCGTTTTCACAATTAAGCTCTGTCTGGAAAGAGATGGTTTGTTTTGTTTTGTTTTTTTGTAGTAAAACTTTGTTAGAACTATTTCAAACGTTTGAATCTTTTGAAAATGTAGTAATGGCTAAATTATGCCTGTTGTTTAACTGAGTGTTTCCCTCAGCTGAGAATCATCTGATGCTGTATGCTTTGTTAAACCACTCCTAGTTTTGCTGGCCTACAGACAAACTGTTGCATACAGATGAATGGTTTCTTCACCATCCTGATGGCATGGAAACATAATAATTTCATATACGTCTACACATTCAGTTTGTAACTGTGAAGTATGGGTAGTCCATATACATAATGTTATTTTAAAAAATCTTTGTTTGGAAACCAAAGAGGAACAAGCGCTTGTGGTTTTTTTGTGTGTTTTTTTTTGCTGTAACTTTAGTGCTGCTGTTGTTGTTGTTTGTTATTATTAATATTATAGTAGTGCCTAGGAGTCCCAGTACCTCATTGTGCTAGATGCTGTACAAAAAACAGTCCCTGTCCCAAGAGCTTACAATCTAAGTGTAGGACAAGAGACAACAGATGGATACAGACAAACCGATGGTGGAGTATAAGGATACACTGAGACAGTATTGGTCAGTATGATAGGCTGTTGTCTCAGGATGCCAGCAACCTAGTTGTCAATTTTTTTGCAGGCTTCCTGGCAAAAGAGTTTGAAAGGGGATTTAATTCTGTGGTTTTTGCGGGGAGATTCTCCCAAGCATGGGAGAAAGCATGCTGGTGCTTATTTTGAAAATGTAACAAGTGGGCAATGGCTGCTGGCATCTTCAGCCGATCGGAGGAAAGAGTCAATCATTTGATACTGAACGAGAAATGATAGGAAGGGCGGGGATAAGTTGTGAAGGGTCTCAGAAGTGAAGACAAGTAGCTAATGTTTGATTTGATAGAGAAGGAGAAGACAATAGAGGGATGAAAAGAGAGGGGTGACATGGTCAAAGCAACAGGCTAGGGAAATGATCTTTGCAGCAGCATTCTGAATAGATATCAGTGAGGCAAGATTGTGTTTGTCAAGGCCAGAAAAGATAATGATGGAGCAATTGATGAGACACAAGATCATGAGAGCCAGGCCAAGTGCGTTAGCTGTGTGGAAGGATAGGAAAGGCCATATTTTAGCGATGTTATGCAGAAAGAATCTTAGACGTAGCCCTCGTGTGAGGACCTAGAGAGAGGTCCCAGCTGAAGATGATGCCTAGGTTATGGGCCTAAGTGACAGGTAGGATGTTGATGTTGTCCACAATGATTGAGAAAGGAGTCGGGGGAAGAGCTTGCAGGTGAAGATTAAGAGCTCTATTTTAGACATGCTGAGCCTGGGCTAAACCTCCACCAGTAGATGTCAGAGAGATTGGCTGCGATATTAGTCTGGACAAAAGGGACAGATCTGGAGTAGAGAGGTGGATCTGTGAATCTTCCACACAGAGATGGTACTGAACTTGTGTGTATGGATGAGATTACCGAGAGATAAGGTATAGATAGAGAAGAGAAGGAAAGCAAAGACAGAGCCTTTGGAACCCCCACAGACAGTTGGAGGGCAGATGAGGAGGCTCCTCCAAAGAGCACACTAAAAGAATTATTAGAGAGGTAGGAGGAAAACCAGGAGAGGACAGAGTCATGGAAGCCAACGGAGAACAAGGTTTCAAGAAGATGATCATGGTAAACTGTGTTAAAGGTGGCTGAGAGGTCAAGGAGGATGAGGATGGAGTATGGTTCTGAGATTTGGCTAGGAAGAGGCGAGAGCAAAAGGTCAAGGAGTGGAAGCCAGATTGGTCAGGGTCGAGGATGGAATTGGAGAAGAGAAGCTTGAGACAGTGATTGCAGATAACATGTTCAGTGAGTAGGGCTCTACCAAATTCACATGAGAATTTGGCATGAGAAACGCATCACAGACTGTGAAATCTGGTCTTCCCCTGTGAAATCTGATCTTTTGTATGCTTTTACCCTATACTGTACAGATTTCAGGGAGGAGACCAGCGTTTCTCAAATTGGGGATCCTGACCCAAAAGAGAGTTGCAGGGGGGTTGTGGTATTGCCACCCTTACTTCTACGCTGCCTTTAGAGCTGGGCGGCTGAAGAACAGCAGCTCCTTGGCTGGATGCCCAGCTACGAAGGCAGCGCCCTGCCAGCAGCCTCTCAGAAGTAAGGGTGGCAATACCCATACCATACCACCCTTACTTCTGCACTGCTGCCTTCAGAGCTGGGCAGTTGGAGAGCGGCGGCTGCTGACTGCGGGTCCAGCTCTGCAGGCAGCAGTGCAGAACTAAGGGGAGCAGTACCACAACTCCCCCTACAATAACCTTGTGACCCCTCCATAACTCCTCTTTGGGTCAGAAATTAATCAAAATTTCCGATTTTTAAAATCCTGTGACCATGAAATTGACCAAAATGGACCGTGAATTTGGTAGGGCCCTATTAATGAGCTTAGAGATTAAAGAACGGAGATGGGGCATTAGTTGGAGAGGCAAGTCTGGTCAATTATGGTTTTTTTTAAGATAGAAGAGACTGAAGCATGTTTGTACTCTGAGGGGAAAGAGCCAGAGGAGAGTTAGCGGTTAAGAAAAAAATAAGGGGGGAATGAGAGTGGGCTATCTTCACTGATACACTTTATATACTCTCTCTAGCAAGCTTAAATTTCCTAAAATAGAATATATACAACTTGGGAAATTATAGAGTAAGATTTAGATTTGAAAATAATCCAGCCAGTGAAGGTGAACCAATTTCCCCATTACTTCAGTAGTGGATTGAATTTTATATTTGACCAGTTATTTTATTATTGATCATACATGTATAATTATCTGACATGAGTGTAGGATCAAATAACAATAGCCTGGATTGTTTCCTCCTACAGAAATGCCAGTGGGAGAGATATTGCAGAGATCCTCTAAGAGTTTTTCTTAAACTCTTTTCTTGCATAATATAATGCAGCTTTCTGCACACCCCCTCAGAACAGGCAACTGTTCTGTCTCTAAACCCTACTGATCTTTGTGACCCATAGTAGGATAGGACTGGCCATGTGCAGATTCTCTGCTTTTGTCCCAACTGTGGGGTCCCTTTGTGCTCCCAGGCAATATAACTACAATCAAGCCATATTGCCAGGGACTCCTGAGCCATTAAGCTGTTCTTAAAACTCCACCTTAAAAGGCAATCCCCAAGTCCAGAGGGAAGGATAGAGTGGAAAGATAATGCAGCATAGATACAGAGGTCTGTGCTCCAGGCTTGGGTTGGGTCACTGCCCTCTGAACAGGGTCCTGCGGTACCAGTACCCAAATGTTTTGATGGAAACCGCCAGAAGTTCAGGGGGTTCCTGAACCAATTTCCTCTCTTTTTTTCCACCGGTCAGGCCAGGGTGGGACTAGTGATCAGTTTGCTTGCTGGAAAAGCACTGGATTGGGCTTCCCCGGTGCTGGAACAGGACGGCCGGGTGCTAACAGACAGGAACACCTTCCTGCGAGCATTTTCTGCATGTTTTGATGACCCTTGTCAGACTCGCCCAGTAGAAGCCACACTATGAAGGCTCCAGCAAGAGCAAGGGTCAACTGCCTCGTATGCTGCCCCATTCCGTCACCTCATGGCTGACATTGAGTAGAATGAGGCAGCCCAAATTCAGCCTTTTTGGTGTAGCCTAGGTGAGGAGGTAAAGGATAAGCTAACCTAAGTTGAGACCCCAACCCACTTGGATGCTTTTATTGACCTCTTTCTCTGCATCAGCAACCAACTGTGTGAGAGAAAGGAAGACAGGAGGTGTACTCTGCCGCCACTTTGTTCACACCCCACACCAGAAACCCCAGGGTCCAACTGTGAACTGATGCAGGTTGATCTAGGTCACCGATGCTTGACCCTGGAAGAAAAGAAACAATGACCACACAGAAACCTATGCATTTATTGCGAAGCATGAGGACATGCCATTGCCTCTTGTCCATTATGGACCTCAACCAACAAGGGATTGGGAAATGAGCAAGCCCAGGCCCTATGGTTGGGAAGATGCGGCCTGGGCACCATCAGGGCTCTGGAACTGCTCCCCAGTCCTCAAGAGAAACTTGATCCAGGACATGCAAGTCCTCCCCACACTTCCAAGTATGAGTAAAGTTACATACCATGAATGCGGCCAAAGTGATTCCCCCTTAGTGGGCCCTGATTGACTCCAGGGCTACCAGTAACATCGTAGACGATAAAGCTGCTTGAACACTACAAATCCCTCTCTGTTTAAAGCCTACATCAGTCCTTGTAGAGGCAATAGATGGATCCATCCTGTCCCCAGGACCAGTAACGCAGAAAACAGAACCCCTAGAGGCAGTAATCCTGGCCCATTGGGAAGTGCTACAGTTCAGTGTGAACCTTTCAACTCTGCAACCTTTCATCTCTGCACTGCCTCCTAATTCTTGGCATCACCTGGTTGGAGCAGCACGACTCTTGCATCTCCTGGCGAGAAAAAAGGGTCAGCTTTCCCTGGGAATACTGCGGAAGAGTCTGCCTGCGTGCAGCTGGCTTCAAGCCTCCAGTCCCCATTTCCTGTAGCCAATTGGAAACGACAGCACCTGTGGGGGAATGCAAGATGGTGGCGGCTAACCAGGAGTGACTTCCAAGCCTGAATTCCCATCTCTCTGAAGAGTATTGGGATTATGCAGATATTTTTGAAAAGAAAAATGCAGACACGCTACCTGTGCACCAGGACAACAACTGCCCCATAGACCTGCAGCCTGGGGCAAAGGTCCCTTATGGACATATTTATGTGACGTCCAAACTAGAACTGGCAGCCTTTTGTGTGTGCTTCCAGGAAAACCTGGCCAACGGCTTCATCCAGCACTTCACCTTCCCAGCAAGGGCTTCGGTCCTTTTCATTAAGAAAAAAGACGGAATGCTAAGCCTTTCTGTAGACTATTGGGCCCTAAACCAGGAGGTGGTCCAAAACTAGTATTCCCTGCCCTTAATATCAGAGTTACTAGGTCATGTGTGGTCTGCCAGAATTTTCACCAAACTGGACTTCTGGGGTGCTTACAACCTAGTGTGCATCAGGGCAGGAGTTTAATGGAAGATTGCCTTTCAGACCCTGCTATGGGTACTTCAAATATTTAGTAATGCCATTCAGGCTGACAGATGCTCCTGCAACCTTTCAACACTTCATGAACAACGTATTTTGAGACATCCTGGACCAGTATGTAATCATCCATCTCAATGACATACTTGTGTTTTCAGATAACCCTGAGCAGATTTGTTAGCACATTCATTCCATCCTGAAAAGACTGCAGAAGCCTGGCCTTTTTGTGACATTGGAAAAATGTACCTTTGACCAGCCCTCCACAGAATCATTTCCCCAGAAGGAGTCAAGATGGACCCCCAAAAGGTAAAGGACATCCGCAATTGGGCAGTGCCCTATTCTCTCCGGGAGTTACAGTTCTTCTGGGCTTTGCAAATTTTGCCAACTGTTCATTACAGGTTTCTGAAGGTAAATAGCCCCCATAACCAACCTACTCTGCAAGGCCATCAAATTTGTTTGGACACGTGAAGCTTGCCATGCTTTCAAACAGCTCAAGGCTGCTTTCACCACTTCTCTGCTACTTGCACACCCAGACTCAGCCCAGGCATTCATAGTGGAAGCCATGCCTCCAATGTAACCATCAGGGCCATACTGTCTCAGAGGCTCACAGCACGTGTTGCACCCCTGTACTAACTACTCCTGAAAACTCACCCCTGAAGAATGGAATTATAAGATAATAGTTAAGGAACTACTCACAATTAAATTAGTCTTGGAATACTGGCACCATCACCTCGAGGGAGCCCGACACCCAGTACAAGTCTTTTCTGACCTTAAGAACCTTGAATATCTGTGGAAGGCTCAAGCCTTGAACCAAAGATAGCTCAGGTGGGCATTATCTTTCTCTCAGATCGATTTCATTATCACCTATCACCCGGGAATCAGAAATGGGACAGCCAATACCCTATCCCAAAAGGGGAATACTACCAAGAGGGCAAGGGGCCGGTAGTGGGGCGGCTGCCCCACTCCTGGAGGACAGGGGTTGAAAGCAGCCTTGGAGAGGGCTGTAGCTCAGAAAAGGAGTGAAAGCACCTGAGTGAGTAGCTGACCACAGGTGTGGCCAGCTCAATTAAGGGTCAGCTGGCCCTGATAAGAGGGCTGGGGGCCAGGAGCTGAAGGAGTCTTACTTTAGTCCTGGAGTGGGAAGGGCTAGCTGCCTGGGAGCAAGGTATCTGAAGCAGAGCAGTGCTGGGGAAAAGGGCAAAGAGATCTGGGGAGCTTCAGCCTGGTAAACCTCCAGGCTGCAAGCCTTGGTGAAGGCCTACAAAGGTACTGGGTCTGCAGAGGTACAGCCTGGGAATAGGCAGAGACAGCTCCTTGCCAATGATGAGTGGCCATGACAGACTGCAGTCTGCCCCAGTGAGTGGGGGCTAGATGATGACTGGCAGTAGCCACTGAGGCAAGACCCTGGGGAGACCCAGAGTGTGGGGTACTGTGGTGGGCAGAAGTCTAGAGCAAAGGGCACCGGGGTCCAGGAGGGACACGGGGCCAGCGGCAGACGAGACACCGGCCTACGGAGGGCGCTCCGTATGCTGGAAAAGAGCTAATTCCCTGGATGACCAGCAGGAGGTGCCGTGCTGGTGAGTCATCACTTCGCAACAGGGCCTAATCAAAAAACACCCCATCTTCTGAAAACTCTCTAATTCCTTAGTGCCACAATACACCAATCACAGTTTTAATTACACTGTTAAACAATATTAAAATACCATTTATTTAAATTTTTGGGGTTTTCTATACTTTCAAATATATGGTTAGGGCTGTGGGCTCTGGGCTTCAGCCCAGCTCAGGGCTTTAGCTCCCCTTGGGGCTCAGGGCTCAGGGTTTCTACTCCCACAGGTCTCAGAGCTTCAGCCCTTCTCGGGGCATGGCGCAGGGCTTCAGCCCAGTTCGGGGCTTGGAACTTCAGCTGTTCTCAGGGTTCGGGGCGTAGGGCTCCAGCCCCCTTGCTGCCGGGGAAGCTGCAGGCTAGAGCTGCTTCAGCCCCTCCACTGCCCATGGAGCTGCGGGCGGAGGCTTCAGCACCCCCGCCCTCCCCGCTGCTGATGCCTTCTGCCCCGCCAACAGGCATGTGATTAACACGTTAAAAAAATTAACTCGTGAATTTTGCTTTCAATTAACCACAGGCGTTAACTGTGATTAATTGACAGCGCTAGTTTGCACAGGTGCCAAATTTCCAAAGTGCCAGGGGGTGCTCAAGCCCCGGCTCTGCCCCAGACTCCGCCTAAATTCCATCCCTTCTTCCAAAGCCCGACCCCTGCCCCACCTTTTCTCACCCCTGCTCCACCCAAGCGTGCCGTGTTCTCACTCTTCCTCCCAGAGCCTCCTGCCTGCATACCGCGAAACAGCTGTTCGTGGCAGGTGGGAGGCACTGGGGGAGGGGGAGACACTGATCCATGGGGCCTGCAGGCAGGAGGCAGTCTGCGGCGGGGGGGGAGCTGATCAGGGGGCTGCCGGTGCGTGCTCAGAAGCCACCATTTTTTCTCTGTGAGTGCTCCAGCCCTGGAGCACCCACGGAGTCTGCGCCTATGCTAGTTTGAATCTTTAACAGAGAACTTTTTTCCTTGCATGTCAGAATTTTGAGTTAAATACGTGGAAATAAAGAGGTTTAAGCAATCTAACTTAAAAACCCTTCTTCACCTGCAAAAAAAATGGAGCTGCATCCTTCTTTTCATTCATTATGATGTATTAAGAAGATTTGAAAGGATGGCTTTGTTTCTTCTTTTGTTGTTGTTTTTCCTTCATATTAGAAATTCAGCACTAGTCTAGGCTTGAAAAAATTCTAGGATGGAGAACTAGTGAAATAATGCCAAAAGAATGAAAGTTAAGGAAAGTGATTTTAGTGATTTTAGTCCATTTCTTGTAAAAACTCTTCACTTTTTATTTGTTTGTTGTTAACACCTATTTAACTGTGATAACTAATCAACATTTTGGAGAAATAAATTCTTTCCAAATGATTAAAGAACCTGCCCTTCACTTAAATCTTCAGAGCATAGAAAAGACAACATCTGAGACTACTGACGTTCTCCAGAAAAAACAGGGAAAATCAGACTTGGCAGTCTTGATATTTCTAAGGAAGCAGAAAAATAACTCTTCCCAAGCCTTTATGTGACATAAATATGCAAAAAGATGGGTTTTGGTTTGGGGGTTTTGTAGGTTTGTTTGCAGGTCATTTGTCAGTGTTCTCTTTTAAATTCCAGTTTGTATTTTATCATTTGTGTTTTGTTGCTTTTGACAGTTCTACATAGATGTGTAACCTTGAACAACTTCTTTGTAACTATTTTGCTTGGTCTTATTTTATACCTGTCGGATTTTGAGTTACCATTCACTGTGACCATCAGACAAATATTTGTGATTTTAATTTTCAGTGCAATTTAACTCTCTTGGAGTACATGTCCTCTTAGTTAACCCTGTGTTCTAAAGAAGGGACATTGTCAACAAAAGCTCTGTTTTGTTGTTAAGAGCTTTGAAGGCCACCAGATGTCATTACAACACATCTAAATAAGAAAGCTTTTGCTCTTTGAAGATAATAAATCTTAGAAGTGCATTTGTTAACTGTTTTTAATTAATATGTCTAAAATATGAAAATGTCAAAAGTATGATAGTTTTTATTAATTTGAGTGTTCCTTTCAAATAATTTTTTGAGAGTCAGTGTGCTTTCCAATGTTATAAAACTGATTTGGCTAGTCAAATAGAATCTGTCTATGCAAACTCTTCAGCTAATTGCCAACTCTTCAAATGAATGCTGGAAATTACTTGGTTTTTAACTTAATAGTGGAACATTTTATTAAAAGCAGTGCATTTAAAGCAATTAAGTGATGACATTGGGATTTTCAATATGATGGATACATCCATCACACCACCTCAGTCAAGAAGTTTACTGGAACATCATTGTTTAATTGAAAATAAGGTCATGTCCCTCAGCTGTTTGAGGGACTTCCAATAAACCAGGTTTGGATATGTAAACACTGCTGTTTAATTAAAGAGCCTTAGTTCTACTGTATTCTATTGAGTCAGCTAGCACTGAGGAAACCAACAGACTTTCAGTCTGCAGATAGGGATGCTGGCTTTAAAATCTGTGGGGAGGGCTGGGACACCATATCTGACTATGTTACAGTAATGAATGCAAGAGATGGCGAATGCATGGTCAAAGGTATTTTTGTATTGGGGAACAGTGTGTTATAGCTGTGTTCATTATGTTCACAGTTACATGCCAAAGAATCCTAACCCATTATTAGGGTTGTTATAGTTAAATTATCCAATCTGAAAGGAGAAATAATGTTATGAAAAGTAAATAATGTATAGTAGGTTGGACAGGTTTAATTGAAGTATTTCTACTTTAAGGAAAAGAACAAATGCATAGTAGAGGACAGTATACAGCAAGTCTTGTCATAAGTTGAGTGGAACTGTCATGAAACTTGTGTTTAAAAATAAAACATTGAAAAAGTAATTTTGAGAAGTCTAGAAAGAAAACACGAGAAAAAAAGAAAAGTGGAAGGGCATATGCTAAATTCTTTACTGCATTTTTCACATCGAGCATATGGTACTGCTTAAGGCTAATGTTGTCAAAGTGGAGCTCGTGTAAGGTCAGAATTAAAACATGAATAATGTGACTGTCCAAATATGTTGAACAGTATCAACGTGGAAGAAGCCTGATGGTTTTGTTTCACCTTCGTATGAGAGCAATAAAGATGACAATCATCCTGAAGAACATACCACAGCAGATTCAAAGAGATCTGAATCAGATGCTGAGATGGGTGGTAATAAAAGTGAGGTACAAAAGCCAAAAACACACTTAAAGGTAAGTTGTTTGGTTTTTTTCCCCATCAGATTTACTTTATGTACAATATTAATGTTCCGGAATAAAGTGATTTCATCTTTTTGGGTGTCTATATTTATTGTAGTTAGGTTAAACCTTATTGACGTTGGTAAGAATTAGCACTTCATAGTGCTTGAAAAGCAAAATAAATAACTGGTCATCTATTGGCACATCAGCAGCCCTGTTACACCATGGAAGGTAGACTCTTCAATGTAGGTGACTTGGATGTAGCTAGAGGTGCTCATGGTTTCCAAGGAAGGGCATTGGCCTCCCAAGTAGATGATCCTCAGATTGATATTGACTTCAATATAGGGCTATAATTTTTGGCCCATATTCTTCAAAGGTATCTGCTTACAGTGGGACACTACAAGATCATGGCTGTTGTCTGAAAATTTGACACTTACAGGCTTTCCCATTAATTGTCTGTCAAGACCAACAGTAGGATAAAGGTAGTGTCAAAACTAGATGTTATGTCTTCATACTAAAGTTCACAATGAGGGCTGTAATTTTAGGTGTGGGTAGATAAAATTTTTCCAGTGCCTTTTATTTTGAGTCCAGAAACAGCAACTTGGGCTTCCCAAGATACTGTTTTCATTTAAAATGTGAAAATACCCAGATACAAATGCTTTATGGTATTATTCCAATTTTCTTCCCCACTGTGTGCAAAACTAGTCAAAGTTCTACCAAATGTTATCCATAAGAAAGTATGCAAAGAACATTTAATTAAAAAAAAAATTAAAAGCATATATATATATATATATGATACACATTTACAAAACAAATTTCTATGTGGTACTCCACTCATTTTCAGCTGTGTGAGATGGGAACTTTTAACTATAGCTTGTTCTAATGATTGTTTTTCTTGTGTGTGTATTGAATGACTGTCTCTTTCTGAATGAAGTAAGACGCTTGTGGCAAAAAATATTAAAATTCTACTAAAATATTGTTTCTTTATTGCTTTTGGTTTTCCTTGGTTGAGAAGTATAAATAATAGATGTGTGAAAGAGCAATATTCTGTTGTTTCATTTCGGCATTTTTGCTGAAAGTGGGGTGTTTTCCTCCTTAGATGAAAAGAGACAGCGATGACGAAACAGAGGAAGAGAAACCCCCAAAAGTTAAAAAGATAAGCCCTTATGGAGAGTGGCAGGAAGTTAAACAAGAAACTGATGTTGCTCAGGATGAGGCCCCGTCAGTTCCACAAGCTACCTCCCACAATGTATCTAAAAAGACAAACCCTTATGGTAACTGGGAGGAAGTTACAGAAAAGGAAGACCCATAGTAAGTGCCCATTTACCATAAGTATTTATCAGATGTCTGTCACCTTGCTGTTCCAGAGCCCTATCTATAGGGCCAAAACCTGAATTCCTCACTCGGGCAATATTAACACTCAAGTCAATGGGAGTTGAGCCTGAGTAAAGATTTAAGGATTTTACCCATGGTGAGTATTTAAAAAGTAATTTTCATTCTTTTTTAATGCTGAAGTTCATTATAATCACAGGGTAAATTTACCAAATTGCTGGTGATGGTGGTTTTCAATGGATTTAGCATTCAGATGCCATGGGCCAGATTTTTAAGTGTAGTTTTGTAGGTCGCATTCTGGGTGTGAATGCAAATTGGCATGCATACAATTTTTTCACCTTTAAAAATTTGGCTCTGTGTATATATTTCCTAAAATTGAGTAATATTTGATAAGAGAAGCAGATGATGCTTGTTGAACTCTCTGTCTCTCTCTCTCTCTGTAAATTATAGGTTAAATCCTGCTACACGGATTGCTACATAACTAGTAAAATCAGTTATTCTGCTTGCTTACACATTCATTAGCTAAAACATGACCATGTGGACTCATGTATTGGAGGACATGGTCGAGCCTTCCCATGTTGCTTCTCCACAGGCAGCTAGAAATGGAGCTTGAGCTTTTCAGATAGCTGTTGTTGTTTGAGTTTCCCATATGATCTTTTTATAAATGAATTAAAATAGTGCATTTTACTAGAGTAAAAATAGTCACTTATTATTAGTACAAAAATATCTTTCAATATTAGTAGTAAACAGATTTACTAGTTGCTACAAATTGCTTGTGTCATCCTCAAACATATGGGAATTTGGTACTTAGAGCAAGGCAACTGGGAGTCAAGACTACTGGGTTCTTTTTAATCCTGTTATGACAGAGCCCATGGAATAAAGTGACTCTTCTGATTTTTTTTTTTTTTTTTTTTTTTTTTTAGTGTAATGACATTTATTTATGCATGCATTCTCTGTGACTTCTGCAGTGGCCTGGGGGCCAGCTGCTCAGGTGGTCCTGGGGACAGCCACACCTGCTGGTGCTGGAGCGGCTCCGTAGCCAGCTGCACCGGCACTGCTGGAGTGGCCCCCAGAGCCAGCAGCACTGACTGCTGCTTGGGCGGCCCCAGGCAGCTGGCCCCAGGGACAACAGAAGCAGTGGCAGGTGGGAGGCCCTGGGGGCAGCCAAAGCAGCAGCTGCTCGGTGGCCCCCAGCAGTTGGTGCTGCTGGCCCCCAGTCCCCCATCACCAGAGCAGCATCCCCCCATCTCCCTAGAGCAGCGGCCCACCCCTACCTACCAGAGAAGCACCCCCCTCCTCACCCGCTAGCTAAGATTTAGTCAGGGGTATATAGCACAAGTCATGGACAGGTCACGGGCTGTGGTTTTTTGTTTATTGCCCATGACCTGTCCATGACTCTTACTAAAAATACCTGGGACTAAATTGTAGCCTTATTTATTATGGATATAACATCTTTGAGGCTGTGCAGCAGGAAAGCTGTACCAAACTAATTACAGTTTTTTTGTCTCCAAGGGCTTGCAGTTTAGTGGGGAAAGCTGGAACTGTGTGGAACAATACAGAAACAGTGGCAGCTGATGATTGCAACTCAAACCTTTATATTTCTTAGTTGTTAGGTTTAAGGTCTTATCCTGAGGACTGCTGGTTACCTGCAGCTCTGGTTGACTTCAATGGTGGGTGTAGCTGCTTGTCCACTGTTCAAAGTCAAGCTCATGTGACCTGATCCTGTGTACATTGGCAAAACTCCCTAATCATGTACCAAAAGATTGTGCCCTTTGATGTTGATCCTGCAAACACTTAAGCACCTGCTTAACTTTCAACATGAATAACAATGTTGACTGTTCTAGGAATTACATGAGCAAAATACTTACATGCTTGAGTGTTTGCAGGATTGGGGCTTTAGTTTGCTATTTGCCAGCTCACCCAGGGAAAATACAATATTTATTTTAATGCCAGATTATCATGGTCATGATGAGGATGGGCAAGTAAACTTGTGCCAAGATTATAAAATTTCCTAACAATTTTGTCAGGCCGCTATGAAAATAAAAGTGCTGTCTGCCATCTGTGGTGCCATTCTTGTTCTGTCATCTAGCCATTATTTTTTTTATCTCCTCTCCTAGTGAAAAAGTGGACTTAGAGCTTCCCAGTACAGAGAGTGACTATCTCCCTCTGCCAGTGCTCCAGGTTCCAGAGGATGCAAAAATGATATTTAAAGAAAAAACAGTCACCTCCCTTGGAGACCTGACAGAAGAGGTGCCGATCTTCAAAAAGAGAAAATTTGAAAATGGAAAATCAAGAAATTTACGACAAAGACCAACTGATCAGTAATAATTTAACAAAGCATTGTAGATGCTGTTTAAACTAGCGAGGGTCAAAAGTTACTATTTTAAACAAGCTTTTTTTGAGAAAATGTTGGTTAGAAATTAAGAATTTATGGTATTCAAAAATGTATTGACCATGGATTGTAATAAATTTTTTATTTTTATGTTAATATGATTATATTTTGTTTTCTGAACGGATAATTGCACAATTTATGCAGTGGTGTAAATGCATTTATTTTTTATTTAACCCTGTTATCTGAATTCAATTTGCTCAGTGTGTGCTACTTAAAATACAATATAATATATAAGATTTTGATTCCTCTCCTAGATATATAGGAATACATTCATGCATAACTTGGAGAAATATGGTACAGAGCATGTGAGTGAACACAAGGAGTGGATAAGTGGCAGTCCACTAGTACCCATGTACTAGAAAGTAGAATTAAGACCCAATATGGTATAAGCAGAGTGGCCTTCCAGCAAATATGCTTTGATTTAATGGTTACAAAATTGAAGGTGATGCAAGTGCAACCCACTGCAAGCATAGCTTGAGATTTTCAAAAGAAGGGTAGGGGAGTGAGCCACACAGATGCCATTTATTTCAAAAGCGAGTTTAAAAACTTTTGAAAATCTCAGTCAAGTTTTCTAACTTGGATTCATGGAAAGCAAGTACATACATGATAAATATATTGCAAGTATACAGAGAGTCAAACCTTGTTCTGATTAATCTGTTTTTCATGATACCATGGTAAGTCCCATCTCTGTGTCACACCTCTTTCTATGGTATCTTCCCCATTGTGTTTTTTACTATATATTTGTGTGTCCATGATTTTTTCTCCAGTTACTTGGAGGAACATTTATTTTCTTTCTTCTCTCCATGTTTTCTTTGTCTGTTTCCTTGCAAGTCAGGAATGGTCACACACTAGTTTCATGAACAAGTCCTTCAAAGTTGGAGTCATGCTCCAATGCACGACACTATTTTAGTGGCTGTTGCTTGTGTGAATTGTTCAGATGAGTGCACTGCCTAGCTACACAGTGCCAGATTACTGATCATAGAATCCGGAAGGGACCAAGTATATAGTGATCCCAACATGTGGACGTATGTTGGGAGAGTAAAACAGAAGGATGATGGACATAATTGATTGCAGGACTGTCACAGAAAGCTGCAGCTTGGAGTCCATGACGTAAATGATTAAACACTTTCTTAAGGTTAGTGTTCTAAAATTCACAAATGGAGTTGATTTCTATTTTTTCAGATGATAGCGTGGTCTGTGTTTAGCATCTTCAAAGGTCCACAGACTGCAAAAGAAGATGGCTATACATCGTGCTTCCCAGATTGTTGGCTGTGATCCACTGGGTGCTCATGGACTTTCTAATGAAGAGTTACTGTGGGTTCATAATGTGTAGTGATGCCACTTTTAAAATCATGAGTACCTCACTAGAGAGAGTCTCAGACAATTATAGAGCAAGCGTACAAGCTATGAAGTATTTCTGGGCCCAGATACAATGTGATGTACTTTATAAGTTCTTGCCCCCTGCATTTCTTTACTCTGGCAAAACACCCATTGATTCAATGGGCATTTTACTTGAGGAATGGCAATGTCTTTGTGGCCCTGCAGTTCAGCCTACAGGGGGTATGAATTGCAGCATGCAGTAGCGTGTTGTGCTGTCACTTCCCTGTGTGAATTCTGCTGGCATGAATTAGGAGATACCCAGCTCACGTTAACTTAGCCTCTTTCAAACAAGTCTGTACGGCAGGGATGTGTAGACAAACCCAAAGAGTGCAGGATTGGGGACCTTGACTGTAAATTACAATAGGGAGTGTGATTTTTTTTTTTTGAGCTCTGTGATATTTTCTGTGGATGCAGAGAGGAATTAAATGATTACAGATTCAGCCCCTTGTGTGCTGCTTGTGTTTGTTTATTGTGGTACCTGCCACGCTGTGAGAAATTTCAAGGAGCTGTTTAGTGTCCACTCAGAGACCAGCCCACATAGGAGCAACTTTTCAGGATGCTCTGAATGGTCTTGTGGTCATAGGTCAAGTAATGGTTACATTTATTCATCGCTCACATGACCAATAAGGAAAAGTACTATGGAGGTAGTGGCCTAGAACACCTGAATTGGTGTGATTATGTAGAAAATGTCTAACTATAGCTGTATGTTGTTTAAACAAAAAAATCTTAAAATGAGAAGTTAAAATGGTTAGAACTTTTGTTCCTTGCTCCTGAAAAAAGGCAACCAAAAATCAAAGACATTTCAATATGCTGAGTTTAATAGATAAATCTTTTAAAAAATCCAAACACTTGTTTTTTTTAGTGTGAAAAAGGATCAGAGGTTTTCTTTATTCACCACTGACAGTCTCTTTTCTGCCTGGTGGTTCTTCTGATTTTGTATGTAATGGCTACTAAAGAAGACAAGTTGAAAAGCCTCTACCCCATAACTTATTAAAAATTCACAAATTGTTCCATGAGAAGTAAAATTTACAAACTAAGCCAACATGAGGTGAGAGTCACGGTAAAGTTGGATTAGGATCAGTATGGCCACTTTCATTAGGCACATTTGTATGATAGTAAGTGTGGTTTCTAAAACTTACTTTCTACTTCATCTGAAATGCATCATTTAAGTTCCTTCCCAAAAAGCACATTCATAATTATTGTCGGTATTGTGTCTTTTTAAAGTGTAATCTGGGCTCTAAGAACATCAGAATGGCCATACTGGGTCAGACCAAAGGTCCATATAACCCAGTATCCTGTCTTCCGACAGTGACCAATGCCAGGTGCCCCAAAGGAAATTAACAGAACAGGAAATCAGAAAGTGATCCATCCCCTGTCGCCCATTCCCAGCTTCTGGCGAAGCATGAGAAGCTTCATATTTAAATAGGCATTGTTGCCTTTGGACCATGCTCCAGCATTTTGGCAGCTATTTCCTGTTGCATACCTAAACTAAATATTTTCTGATCACATACAGAAGTTTTACCTCATCTAAGAATTAGCTAGGGATACTGATACTCCAGGGCATATTTACTACATATGCGCTGATCACCTCTCTTCCCAAACTCTCATGCCTTTGGCACTCAGCACCCGAGGGGATTTTATGGTAACTAGTTATGCTCTGTATGTTCTAATCCTTTTTTAAATTGCACTTCTTTAGCAAGTCCTATTAATGTTAATTTGTCAAAGAAATGTTTTATGTTTAAAAAGAAACCTGCGGTGTTTTCTGATCAGTCAGTTTTCTCATCTCCCAGTACATTTTGTATCTGAATTGTATTGTTTATCTGCCTAGATTGTAAGCTCCTTGGGGCAGGAACCATATCTTCCTTGGTTTGTACAGAGTCATGCACTCTATTAGCACTATTGTGCAGCAATGATTATTGTAGAAAGAGAAAGGTGCTGTGATCCAATATCCACAGCACTGGAATGGGACTCAGGAGATCTGATTTCAGACCCAGGTTTTGCTACTGTCTGGCTCTGTGACCTTAAGAAAGACCATTCACTACTATATTTTTATTTCCCTTTCCACCTTTTGTCTGCTTAGTCTAGTTAGACAATAAGCTTTTCGGACTAGGACTGTCTCTTACTATATATTTATACAGTGCCTAGCACAATAGGGCCTGATCTTGGTTGGGGTCTTTAGATGTTAACATAACACTATTTATTTGTGGTTTGGCTTTATGTGGAAACCTGTCTGCCAGGAACTGCACTGAGACCACCGACTTTTCACTTTGCGACTACCTGACAGGAGTTTGAGTCTACACCCTGAGGTCTGAACACCTCAATTTGTTTGAAATCCACACTTTTCCATTTTGAGCAGTAGTTGTGTTCACTGTTTGTATTTGACACATTATGGCCCTGCAAACTCAAATCCAATTATACTGTTCAGATTTAGGGGTTTGGTCAAATCTACCTCTGGTCGCAACCTGAGTTAGATTCAAACTGATTAAAATTTTTTAAAATTTTAATTAATTTTAATTTTTTAAATTCTCACTAACCCCATGAGTCTACAAGTCTCCGTTTTATTCTGTAAAAGTAATTTTGAGGGACCACATTTTAATATTATTTGGCTTCTAAGAAAGGGAGAATCTCCTTTATTTCCTCTTTCAACTAAGCACCTGCCCTTTGCTACCATTATTCAAATAATCGGTGTCACCCTTGACCTAGAACTGTCTTCTCCAGTGTCTCCCATTTGTGCAAATATATGCACCACCAAATATGCCACAATACCAATGTACATCTTTACCCTAACCCTTACTACTGGAAAATACCCACTGATGCCTTCATTTCCTCTCAGCTTGACTGTGTTAGTTCCCAGCTCTTCAGACTCCAGCAGATGCAGTATGCTCCTGCCAGGCCTGCCTCATGAATACAAGAAGCACAACCAAATTACATGTATTTACAAACAACTTTCTAGTCATTTCAGGATTGATTTCAAGGTACTCTTTGATCCAGTTCACAATTTTCCCTCCTTGAGACAAATTTAACTCAGTTAGTTACGCTGGTATAAATCCAGAATAACTTAATTGCAGTTAATCTTTGAAGTTCACTAAAATCAAAGGCGTTACTATGGATTTACCCCACAATGTGACTCCTTATGTTTAAAACCTGACATGGACTTGGTCTGTCTTAGCACATCTGCTCCCATACCCATTTCTTCCATTAGACTCACTGCCCCTGTGTCCTTTCACACAGTCTCATTACAGTTGGTAAAGAGCCTTCACCTTTATAGCTCCTGCCATCTGCCTTCCTGTGTTTCTATCTCAAACTCTTTGTCTGCTCCCTTGTATCTACCTCATAATTCCTCTTTCCCTCTACCTGCTCTTCAATGTTTGAATTGTATTATTTCTTTCTGTGATTATATAACCTAGCTGTGTAAAACATTTTGGGATATAGTTTGTATGAAAGTTGCTGTACAAAATAAAGTAATATTGTATTGTAAATAAAGTAGTAACCTCAACAAATTGGAGTTGACACATGTAGTTGCCAATCACAATTTCCAGAAAATGGTATGAAACTTGTATCAAATCAAACCGGTATCAAATTTGTACTTGTCAGTGTAGAAATAGTCTCTATAATAATGTTTTTTGTATGTGCCAAAATTATACATGCCAGCTTTACAGTTTATTTGCAGTCAAGTGTTTAAATGGATACACAGTGGGGAACAATAGAACTGTTAGAAATTACGTGTTTGTTTTTTTTAAAATTCATTATTTGCCAGGCCAACTGACCATTCTCATTTTATAACTCCTCCATTCCAAGTACAGAAATTGCCAGCTGCTGAAGTGGAGCAGACCTGAAAATGCTGAATAAAGATTAAGAGGTAAGCAATTGCTGATACTCTTATTCATATTGTTAAAGATTTTTAAGGCAGCATAAGAGATTTAGACACACATCTTCCATTAAATCTGAGGATAATGGTAAATATAAACTAAAAGAAGTGTGTTACTACAGAACTGTTTATATGAAATTCTGTTCTATCTAAGTTCTTATACCATGTTCATCACCATAGTATCTGAGCGTCTTCCAGTAGTGCGTTCAGCAATTAATAGAAATTGCTTTACCCAGTGCAACAGTCACAAGTAACAAATGACCTTGGGTTAAAATTGTTAATTTTTAAATTTTTAACAGAATGCAGTTGGGGTTTGTTGTAGTTACTACTTAGCAACATCCAAAGTATATATCGGAAAGGCTGTTTTTCATTTAACAGATTATCATAAAGTGGTCTTCACAGTTATTGATCTGGGTGAGAAACAACTTAGAAACATTAAGGTTAAGATTTTTAAAAAGGTGGGTAATACAAGCAAATATTTTTATCAAGTTTCTTTGAACAAGAAAATCCTGTTGTAAACTTGTTTGGGAATTTCTTTTCCAGAAAGCAGAGCCACTGTTCAGCTGCATAAGGAGGACAGAAAAAATAAGGTAATGGCCAAGCGAACAGTTTTGCTGGTTATGAAATTTGGTTTATCATGATTGGGGAGGGGGGAGGCTATTTCTGGGAATTAACTGTATTTATTTCTACTTCAGGAAACATTCATAATCCTAAAAATACTAAAGACACTGATTAACAGAGACTTAAGTCAAAGAAACAAGCTTCATTTTTGTAATATGGTTAATAAGAATAACTTGTTGGTTTTCCAAGTGACTGAATTCATTCATAGCTGCAGGATCACTGAGAACTTTGCTGATATATTTTACAAGTGACTAAATGAAGGCTGAATTTTTATTAAGAGTGATATTTTTATACTGGTCTAGAAAAAAAATCTGTATTTCCACTGTCTTGCCCGTCACTCTGTTATGCTTACTGGTTTTTCTAGTATTTCTTCCTAAACTTATGTTTAACCCATGCACATCAGAAATGTATATATAATTTAGCAATGCTGTGAAAGTACTGTCATACTTAGACACATGAGAAGTCATAGACTTTAGCACATCTTACAGCGATTCCTGCTGATTCATTTAGGAATATGTTGCTAGGCTACAAAAGGAATATTGTCCTGTTCTAGAAGTCAGGGGAAGAAGGAAATAGGATCAGAATGATTAAAATTCATGTTTCATTAAAATATGGACATGGGAATACCCGACACAGCAGCCAGAGGCTCTGGACAACGTATCCTCATGAAAGATTCCCTTTATGAATTCTCAGCCTACTGAAAGAAGTGTTCTGCCTCTGCCTGCTGGGGTGTAAACCACAGAGAAAAGCTGTGTACGAGGAGCTACATTTTCAAAACTATGCTCCCGATATGCACACAGTAATAAACTGGCAGCATTTGCCTAAAACATCCTCAACCTGTTAGCATGTGTTGACCCTGCTGAGAAAGCTGAGTCATTGAGGCGTATGCCTCATTATTCCAACATAGATACAAAGGAAATGGGAGTGACTCTGTGGAACAGAGGTTCCAGGGAGTGGGCTGAGGGGAGACAGCTTAAGCAGGATTTTCTGTGATCTTATTGTTAATTGATTTCTGTCAGTAAAGCCAAACCCCAGGAAAGGTCAGTTTGGACTCCATATAGCGCGCAGAGCAGTGTGGGAAAGTGCCTGTTCGCACACAACCAAAAATAGGGAATGTGCATAAAAACGAATGTATAGTCGTATTACATGTTCACGTTGATTTCGTACTGGGCTCTAATTTGCACATGCATAAGTATGTGGACAGCAGCGTTTGTTTTGGTTTTAATTTTCATGTATCATCTCAAGCATTTAGTATCAATGAAATGTTGGGGGACCTGGCTCGGAAAATCACAGTGTTCCATTAGAGCTGTAAAGAGGTGGTGGAACAGCAAGGTCAGGAAACGTGGGCACAAGAAAAGGACTCTGCCGTCTCTTATTTCCTGCCCAGATCTGATGGGGTGAACAGCTGATCAGCTTTCACCTGAGAAGTATCCCTGAGCCATCAGATGGGCCAGTAGCCTGCATGAAGGCACCCTTAGGTTTTGACATCACGGCCTCCTCCACAATGCATTCCCCTTGATTTTCCCCATCACAGTTCAGGACAGACCTGGATTTCAACAGCAATAAAGAGAGCCCAGAAGAATTGACACCCCTCTGTGACAGGACCTGTGGAGTATAATCTACTGCTCATTTGCATCTCTTGGCTTTTCCAGGGCAGTTAGAGGAGCTGATGCTGTTTAAACAGTAAATGCCATAGGCATGTAAGAACTATTAGTATTGATACTTTTGGAAAGTAATTTGTGAAATATAATTTCTGTGAAAAATACTATTGCATTATATCTAGTTGAAAATACTTATCTTTCTTATTGCCATCCCAATGATAGCTGCTACATAGAAAGTAAAGAAGTTTTGCCAGATGTTCAAGTGGAATCTACATTAAAAATGCCAAATAAAGCCCAAGAGGTAAACAAAATGTACACTTAATCTTCAGATAAAGGGGTGGTTTTATTTCTTTGTTTTTGTCGCATGGCATATTCTCCGGAAGTGTTTCAAAGAAGCCAAAATTATGCCTCCAGCTCCAGTGTAGACATATCCAAAGCTGCATTGTAAATGCATTTTACTGCATGATTCCACCTTTTATCAAATATGTACCACCACCAAATATGTAGTATTTGTGCACATCTATTTGCCGATATATTATGTGTATATAAATCCCTCCAGGCTTTTTATTACTGTTATTTGTGTGGTTACACATAGGAACACTAGTCACGGACCAGGACCCCACTGTGCTAGGCACCATACACATAACAAAAAGATGATCCATTCTTTACTTCAATACGTATATGTCATAGGATCATAGAAATGTAATGCAGGAAAGGATATCGAGACCATCTAGTCCATCGCATTGTTCTTGAAAACCTCCAATGATGGAGATTCCACAGCCCCTTTTGGAGGCCTATTCCAGTACTTAACTACCCTGACAGTTGGAAAGTTTTTTCTAATGTTTAACCTAAATCTCCCTTGCTGCAAATTTGATTATTTCTTGCCCGTTTTCAGTGGACATGAAAAACAATTGATCACCATCCTCTTTATAATAGCCTTTAATATATTTGAAGACTGTTATTAGGTCCCCCCTCAGTCTTCTTTTCTCAAGACTAAACCTGCCCAGTTTCATTAACCTTCCCTTATAGATCAGGTTTCCTAAACCTTTTATAGTTTTTGTTCCTCTCCTCCAGACTGTCTCCAGAATGTCCACATCTTTTTTAAAGTGTGGCACTCAGAATTGGACACAGTACTCCAGCTGAGGCCTCACCACTGCCAAGTAGAGTGGGACAGTTACCTCACATGTCTTCCATATGACACTCCTGTTAATATACGCTAGAATGATATTGGCTTTTTTCCCAACTGCATCACATTGTTGACTCATATACCCCCCAAATCATTTTCAGCAGTACTACCCACTAGCTAGTTTTCCTCAATTTTTAGTTTTGCGTTCAATACGTTAAACAATGTGAATTTGTTTGACTACTAGGATGCTGTGATTAACCTGAAATCAGTACAAGAACTGGGTAAGCAGCTGGGTTTTGAGTGGACAATTGTTGCTAATGAGCTGGGATTCAGCAGAGCAGAAATAACCCAGTTTCACTCAGCTAGCTCAGAGAAGAAGACTCAAGCACAGAAAATGCTGGAATGCTGGTAAGTAGCTCAAGCTGAGAGAGGAGTGCAAAGTCCCTCATTCTTTCAAATAAATAGTTTGTATTAATCATTTTATACTTTCATCCACATCCTACAGTTAAGATAGCCCTGACCTATGGGGCTACTTTTAGCTTATTCCTATTTTTTTTATCTCATTCAAAAGAAATGTTTATATGATACTTGTCACAACCTGACCCACTATTCTTCTGTATGGTCAGCAGTCTGTTGCAAGTAAACCCACTTGTTGGGTCCCATGTGCTTCCAAGCTAACTCTGTCTGGGTAGAGTCTCGTCACTGTTTCTAGTTCTGGGACTAAAGAGCACACACTCAGGTTCAGATCTCATCTGGCACCCTTCTTCAGCATGTGGCAGACTGACGCCCAGCTGCCCTAAATCCTGAAACCAGCGTCAGACCTCTCAGTCCCCTACCCACACATGCTCCCCCAGAATCCCACCTATGCTGTGGTCACTCTGAGCTTCTATTTTAATCCATTTGCTGGGACAGATTGGCAAGAACGCTAGAAACACAGACTTAGCAAAGGAATTTCTTAATCAGAGTCACTTTACACTTAACCTACTCAAGACTTACAGATTTTTGAAAACAAGATAACTGCCGAAACACACCCTCCCCCGGTTTGATCTTACAGCATCTGTGAGTCCCAGGTTTGTCAGCAGTGTTTGAGGCTGGGTAGAGTTCCTCCTGCATTCTTTCTCCTTCACGTCCTTCTTACATGTGGCAATGGTCAGTCCTCCAGCACAGAGCGAACATTGCTCTTAAGTAAGTCGCTCCTGTGCCATATGTTCCACGGGGAAGATCCAGCTCCCTCCCCCAGTCATGCTTGCCCCGCCTGTGTAGAAAAAACTTGAACCCTGGGTAGGACCAGTAGTTGATATAATAAAATTCAGTCACCTTAGACAGCAGCCTTGATAGCTTCTCAGTGATAGTTCTTCAATGAGGCATCCACTACCTTTTCCAGGTAGGGCAGCTGTATGGTATGCAGTAAATAGGCTGCCCACCAAAAAGTATAGATATGTTCAATACATAATACAAAGTGGAGTTCATACTTTGATACAGACACAATGTCAAAATATTCATTAAAGTTTGTTAGAATTGTAGCAGCAAAACTTCGGCATGTCCAAGAGGAGATAGAAATGTTCTCAGCGTACAGATGAGACAGTTGAGTTGTGTGCAGCATGAACAAATTCCTCTCTTTAAAGTTATTTATTATTCATTTCTCCACCTTTATTATTGTTTCTGTAGCAACCTAAATGTGCTTATTGCTGAATAGGAGGTAAACTGTGCCAGACAAATAACAGGGTGCCTGCCCAAAAGAGGTTAAAGCATAACCATGTACAAATACAATATCGCTAGCTTTGTATTCTTACACACCCATGGATGAATCAGATATTAAGCAAACTGTTGAGATGACCTCTAATCCCTGTCCAATCAACTAGCCACACAAAGCAATTTGGTGGATATTTTCAATATATTAGATTTTTGCAATCACTGAAATAATCCTTATTGCTAAGGCCACCTTCCTGGATCCCTCTGTAATATTGAGTGCTATGACCCCTTTTATATTGTATGTTAATTCAAACAATCTCAAATGAGGCAGTTTGTGTCTGGCCCTTGCTTGAGGCTGCAAGTGTCTCCTGTTGCACCAACAATTCCTTCCCCCAGGCAGTCTCTGAAATCCTGGGTGCAAGAACTGCTCCCTGCTACTGCCCATAACTAGACACAACCCCACCTGCTCCAAAACAGGTAAGAAAAGATGGTGACAAGACAGGTCTATAGTCCCCATCTGCACAACAGCCAACAGAGCTTCTAGCTGGGGAAGAGAACACACAGCTGACTATAAACCCAACATAGGTCTCTGTCTCAGTGGCACTTAATCTGGTCTAGTATGTTCACCATAGCAGTGCATCATCGTACTAACTTTCAGATATCTAGGAGAGAAGAGTGGCGGAAAGAGAAAGAGGCAGAAAGGAAAAGAGAGGGATAGGAAATAAAAAGTGAACAAATAGAAGTTTTGGATGGATATTTAGAATTTGATTAGCTTTGTTATGGTGCATTTCACTGGGACTGAAATACAACAGCAGACTGAATAACCCAAAGACCAGAACCAGAGACTTCAGAAATAGGTATTTTGCTTTTAGATTCACAAGAGAGAGTGAAGATCTGTGAATCAACAGGAGTGAAAGTGGGAAGATAATTATAGGACTATTAGCCTGATATCAGCCCCAGGCAAGATAGTGGTGCGACTGATATGGGACTCAATTAATAAAGAATTAGAGGAGGGTAATGTAATTAATGCAATATGGGTTTATGGAAAATAGATCCTGTCAAAAACTTGATACTTTTTTTTGGTGAGATTACAAGTTTGGTTGATAAAGTTAATAGTATTGATGAAATATACTCAGACTTCGGTAATGTGGTTGACTTAGTAACACATGGCATTTTGATTAAAAAACTAGAATGATATAAAATTACCATGGCACACATTAAATGGATTAAAAACTAATAAGTCTCAAAATGTAACTCTAAACAAGGAATCATCATCAAGGGGTTCTGTTTTCAGTGTGGTTCTGCAGGGTTTGGTTCTTGGCCCTATGCTATTAATATTTTTGTCCATGACCTGGAAGAAAACATAATATCATAACTGATAAAGTTTGCAGATGGCACAAAAATTGGGGGAGTGGTAAATAATGAAGAGGACAAGTCACTGTTTTAAAGTGATCTGAATCACTTGGTAAGTTGGGGGGCAAACAATATGCATTTTAATATGGCTAAATGTAAATGAATACATCTAGGAACAAAGAATGTAGGCCATACATACAGAATGGGGGACTCTGTCTTGGGGAACAGTGACTCTGAAAAAAAATTTGGGGGTCATGGAGGATAATGAGCTGAACATGAGCTCTGAATGTCATACGGTGGCCGAAAAAGCTACTGCGATCATGTGATGCATAAATGGGAATCTCCAGTAAGAGTAGATAGGTTATTTTATCTCTGTATCTGTTAATGGTGCGAGTGGTGCTGGAATACTGTCCCCAGTTCATGCCACAATTCAAGATAGGTGTTGATAAATTGAAGAGGGTTTGGAGAAGAGCCACAAGAATGAGTAAAGGATTAGAAAACATGCCTTATGATAGAATCCAAGAGTATGTCTACTCTGGATAAAACACCCATGGCTGGCCCGTGTCAGCTGTTTGGGCTTGGGCTGGAGCCCAAGCTCTGGGACCCTGCAGAGCCCAAGATCCAGCCCACCCAAACTTCTGTGCTGCAGTTTTATAGCTCCACAGCCCAAACCTTGAGAGCCTTTGTCAACTGACCTGGGCTAGCCATGGGTGTTTTATTGCAGTGTAAACATACCCAAAGAGCTCAATCTATTTAGCTTAACAAAGAGATGGTTAAGGAGTGACTTGATTGCAGTCCAGAAGTATCTATATGAGAAACAAATATTTAATAATGGCCTCTTCAACAGAGTGAGTTATAACACAGTCCAATGGCTGGAAGTTGAGGCTAGACAAATTCAGACTGGAAATCAGGCATAAATTTTGACAGTGAGAGTAACTGACCATTGGAACAATTTACCAGAGGTCATGGTGGATTTTCTATCACTAACAATTTTCAAATCAAGGTTGGATGTTTTTCTAAAAAGAAGCTCTAAAAATTTTGGGGGGAGAGTTCTGTGGCCTGTGTTATACAGAAGGTCATGATCACAATGGTCCCTTCTGGACTTGGAATCTCTGAAAAAGTATTGCCTAATAATGATTACCATTGTTATACCAAAGTACCAGGTCGGGATTATACACAGTCATGAGTATGGAAGAAAGTGAGAGGTAAAGCAGGTATTTGATTTGTTTGTTACAATTTTTATTTTACAGGCAAACTTCAAACTATAAGGCAATAAGGATTACTGTACAGTATAGTACTTTGGTTTAATCTGTACCTGCTTTGTTCTACAGGGATACAATGAGCAACTGTATTCTCTCTGGGGTGTATTTCCTCCCATTATAAAAGGCACTTTTCTTTCCCTTTTAACATTGTGGTTTGTCATTAATACCACTCCCATAAGTAGGTTTAGAATAACATCCATCTGAGGACTATTTCTTGGTAGTGATGATTTTTGCAAGTGCTGAGCATCCAGCAGCTTCTGTTAAAGTCAATGGGAGTTGCTGGTTGCTCAGCACTATGGACAATCACGCCCTGTTTTAAGTACTTAAATGTGGACCAAAGACCTTAAATTTAGGGTACCCAGTTTTGCAAATGTTGGCCATGGGAAATTAGGACCAGTAATTCACAACGGGTATAGCTCCACCAGTGTTGATTTTCTTACTGGAAGTGCAGACCCAGGAGCTTAGACTACTTTCTGCTACAGTGTCCCTGCTCTTATCTCCATTGCAATCCTAGGATGGCAGTAGATGTTAGAAGGAAAATAAGGCCTCAAACAGTATCTTTTCTGTTGAGGGGCGGTAAATAAATACATTTTTATAAAATATGGCATAGCAGTTAGAAAAGGAGGACTTGTGGCACCTTAGAGACTAACAAATTTATTTGAGCATAAGCTTTCGTGAGCTACAGCTCACTTCATCGGATGCTCATGCTTATGCTCAAATAAATTTGTTAGTCTCTAAGGTGCCACAAGTCCTCCTTTTCTTTTTGCAAATACGGACGAACACGGCTGCTACTCTGAAACCTGGCATAGCAGTTGGTGCACTTCAAGTACAAATGGGGATGACGTATATCTTATATTGACTGATCACGATGCTGTAATGTTTGATGTGACAAATGCAGGTATGAACGATCATGGAATAAACTTAACAAGACAAAGATCCTTCAGGATGCCCTGGAGCAGGCTGGAAGAAAGGACCTGGCTGATAAACTTCAGTGCCTGCACTGGGGACATCAGAAGTTAAGCAGCAGAGTGGAACTCCCTTCTGCTTTCCCTTTTCTCATCACCGTGCACAAAACGATCAACAACAAGGAAGGGCTTAAGAAAATTAACCAACTTAGTCGCAAGTATCCCTAAGGTGCTGCAGTTGAAACACTGCGGAGTAAATCTCTCGTGCATGTACACACTAGAAGTGAGGCTTCGGGTTATTGTTTTTTAGCACTCTGATAGAGCTTATCATCTTTGAGTACTTTATAAGGTTTAACTAATTAATTCTGGAACTGGAATGTAATATGATGAAATACCCACCTTCTAAGAAAACCTTGTATGTTGCTGAAGCTGTGTAATTAATTGGTGAAGTAATTTGTGTTATTTTTTTTAAAACCTCTTATTCCCACCTGAGCTGACACACACATACTAGAGCTGATCAAATTATTTGTGAATTTGTTGGATTTTCCTTTATTCTCTTTGAATACTGTTTCCAGATAGGTTATGAATTGTGTAGAAAGCCACATCGCCAAAATACCGAGGAAGAGGGCCCAACTGATGGTCAGAGACAAGGTCTGCCACACTGGTAGCCTTGGCCTTCCATGGCTTCCTAGCAATCTTCCAGGTTTTGGGTATTTTGGGGGGGGCAGAGTGAGTGCCCTGCCCCACCCCTTGATGGGATGATGTGTGGATATCTTAGGAGGCGGGGAGAGCTTGCAGAGGTTTCCATTCCTACAGCTCCTGCCAGGGGGTTTAATTTGAGAGGGGATGATCTGGGCCCATGTTAAGAAGTATTGAATTTACTATAGAATGAATTTAGGGGAACGGGCTGGATCAGAGCCTTCGGGTATAGGTCTACACAGCCCACGGGAGTGAGCCTCCCATGCCAGGTTTACAGACTCAGGCTTCCAGGGCTCTCTCTAGCGCTCTAAAAATAGCTGTGTAGTCAGTGCTTTGAAGTTGCAGCTTGGGCTGGAGCTCAGGTCAGAAGCCGAGGGAGGAGGGTGCGCTTCAGAGCCTGAGCTCCAGGCCAAGCTGCGACTTCAAAGCCTTGTCTACAAAGCTATCTGTAGAGCACTACTGCAAGCCCAAATCTGTCAGTCGGCCTGGGAGGCTGGCTGTCATGGCATGCGTAGATGAGCTGTTTATTACTGGTTTAACCCCAGTCAGTAGTGACTGGAAGTTGGTGGTGGTCTCAGCCCTATTCTCTTGGGACACTTCTAGATTGCAAAGCCACCTCCACAAATGGAATTACAGAGCAAAGGGGCCCAGGACTGAACAGGCATAGAAACGAACCTGCACTCTGACTCCTTCTTCATCAAGGTTCGAGACACCCTGAGAGGAAACCTGCATTGCCTAGCATAGAAGATTAGGGTTGGAAGACACTTCAGGAGGTTATCTAGTCCTTAAGCCCAGTTCCCTCAGCCTCTCCTTGTAAGTCATGTGCCCCAGCTCCCTAATCATTTTTGTTGCCCTCCACTGGACTCCCTCCAAATTTGTCCACATCCCTTCTGTAGCGAGGGGCCCAATATTGGCGCAGTACTCCAGATGTGGCCTCACCAGTGTTGAATAGAGGGGAATAATCACTTCCCTCCATCTGCTGGCAATGCTCCAACTAATGCAGCCAAATATGCCGTTATCCTTCTTGGCAAAACACTGTTGACTCATATCCAGCTTCTCATCCACTGTAATCCCCAGGTCCTTTTCTGCAGAACTGCCACTTAGCCAGTTGGTCCCCTGTAACCTGTGCATGGGATTCTTCCATCCTAAGTGCAGGACTCTGTACTTGTCCTTGTTGAACCTCATCAGATTTCTTTTAGTCCAATCCTCCAATTTGTCTAGGTCACTCCAGACCCTGTCCCTACCCTCCAGTTTATCTCCCTCTCCCCCCAGCTTAGTGTCATCCGTGAACTTGCTGAGGGTGCAATCCTTCCCATCATCCAGATCATTAATGAAGATATTGAACAAAACCGGCCCCAGGACAGACCCCTGGGGCACTCCACGTGATACTGGCTACCAACTAGACATTGAGCCATTGATCACTACCCATTGAGACCAATGATCTAGCCAGCTTTCTATCCACTTTATAGTCCATTCATCCAGCCCATACTTCTTTAACTTGCTGGCAAGAATTCTGTGGGAGACTGTGTCAAAAGCTTTGCTAAAGTCAAGGAACAACACGTCCACTGCTTTCCCTTCATCCACAGAGCCAGTTATCTCATCATAGAAGGCAATTAGATTAGTCAGGCATGACTTGCCCTTGGTGAATCCATGCTAACTGTTCCTGATCACTTTCCTGTCCTCTAAGTGCTTCAGAATTGATTCCTTGAGGACCAGCTCCATGATTTTTCCAGGGACTGAGGTGAGGCTGACCAGTTTGTAGTTCCCCGGATTCACCTTCTTTCCTTTTTTAAAGATGGGCACTATACTTGCCTTTTTCCAATCATCCGGGGCCTCCCCCGATCACCATGAGTTTTCACAGATAATGGCCAATAGCTCTGCAATCACATCAGCCAACTCCCTCAGTACCCTCGGATGCATTAGATCTGGCCCCATGGACTTGTGCATGTCCAGCTTTTCTAAATAGTCCTTAACCTGTTCTTTCACCAGTGAGAGCTGCTCACCTCCTCCCCATACTGTGCTGCCCAGAGCAGCAGTTTGGGAGCTGACCTTGTCTGTGAAGACCGCGGCAAAAAAAGCATTGAGTGCTTCAGCTTTTTTCACATAATTTGTCATTAGGTTGCCTCCCCCATTCAGTAAGGGTCCCCAACTTTCCCTGACCACCTTCTTGTTGCTAACATACCTGTAGAAATCCTTCTTGTTACCCTTCACATCCCTTGCTAGCTGCAACCCCAGTTGTGCTTTGGCCTTCCTGATTACACCCTTGCATGCTCGAACAATATTTTTATACTCCTCCCTAGTCATCTTTCCAAGTTTCCACTTCTTGTAAGCTTCCTTTTTGTGTTTAAGCCCACCGAAGATTTCTCTGTTAAGCCAAGCTGCTCGCCTGCCATATTTGCTATACTTTCTGCACATCGGGATGGTTTGTTCCTGCGCCCTCATTAAGGCTTCTTAAAATACAACCAGCACTCCTGAACTACTTTCCCCATCATATTAGCCTCCCAGAGGATCCTGCCCTGTTCTGTGGATAAACTGAAGATTTCAGTTTGCTCTTAGGCTGGCACCTTTCACTAGTACTAAATTCTACACAAAAATAACAAAAACAAAGCTGATATGTGAATATTTTCAAAAGCCAGGTTGCACCATTTAAAAAAAAAATACAACTTCATATTTGACCACAGAATATGGGAAAGAAAGACAGATTTTATCAACATCTGCCATCTAACAAATACTTCCATTTTATTGTTCTACAGAATTACAAGGACTGGTGTTGTATTTAGTACAAGACCTATATTAGCCTCCTCCTTCTAAAGATTTAAAGTTTTCTAAATGTTCAATTAGGGCTTCCATCTCTGCAGATTCCAACAACCTGTTGATTAGCTCATCCAGTGCCCCCTCACCACAGAGAAATTCCTATAAAATGAAAGAGAGAAGCATTAATGATTAGTACAGACCAGCATTTTTTGAATGCTGATCAATCAAGAAAAATTCCTGGAATAATATTTGCATGAATCCTGATCTTTATGCATCAACCCATCAATTTTGCATTACTCCCCTGGTGTGACATCAGTTTTGGGTGGTGTAAATGAGTCAGTCGAAGGCATGCTGCTGAAGAACAGCGTACGGTTACAAAGCATCTTCTTGGCAATAACAAAAGGAAATACTGGCAACATCTTGTATCTGTCAAACCCCATTGCCTAAAAGAAGTTAATTAATCTAGCAAGAATGGATGGGATGTAGGATATTGTAATGAATAATGACCAAATTCTGGTACTTTTACTCATGCTGAGTTGCACCTTACTCACAAAAATTTCCATTGACTTCAATTGGACAATTTCTGGAGTACGGGACTATTCAATGTGAGTAAAGGTATCAGAACAGGATCCTAAAAAATAAGATGAACAAGTAAATAATCTAAATTGTCATGAGATCTTATTTATTGAACCTTGTCTAATTCTCCCCCACACTGTTATTTTTGTAATGATCCTCACTTGTATGTCACATCTTAACATATTGTAAATATTCAAGGGCAGGGATCTGTGTTCTCTAAGGGGTCTAGCTCATTGTTTGGCACAATTAAGTACATGCTATTTGCTCTGTGACTGCAATAATATTAAATCTTAAACCTGAGCAATAAAATTTAAATCTAATCCTAAAATGTAAATCCAAATCATAGAACAAACTCAATCTTGAAACCCATCCTAAGAGTTAAAAATCAATCCAACACAGACTAGCCCAAAAGCTAAAACTATTCCAAAATCTACCCATAAATTGAACTCACACAGAATACTAGCATATCATGTATTTGTTTGGCACATTCAAGTGAAAAAAATATAACCATATATAGAATTTTACCAAGAAATATAATGTCAGATAACCTTAAAAAGAAACTTTTCTGTTTCCTTTAAAGGTGACCTGCAAAGAAAAACAAAACAAAAAGTTTTAAAGGGTGTGGTTTTTGCCTCTATACCATATAAAGACAGACTGGAAGTTGTAGGTTGGAGCAGTCCATTTGTTTTTCAATTTTTAAACAAACAACTTCTTGCTTTTTTACGTTACATATATCAAGAATGTCAAGTCTAGTCCTCCCTGGTTTGGTGAAGGACTCACTAAATGTCTCAGGTGAGTACTGTGTGCTTTATCAGGCCTTCTTTATACAATAGAGAAACAAAAAACAAAAGAATGGGGCTAGTGATTTTCTTTTGTATCTCACCTTTAATAATATATCACAAAGGATGGAAAGAAAGATATAGGCTTTCCCAACCTATAATGATGTTCAGTAGTTAGTGGCATTTAATGGTACTTCACAATTTTTGTCCACTCTTAGCTTCCTGACAAATTTAGTAATTACTTTCACAAGATTAACTCTGGCTAGTGATATAATAAGAATGTATATAGGTACACACACACTGTCTCTCTTGAACAGATTTTACATGTATTATCATAACATAACTACCTTGATATTGCGGACATCATATGAGATCCTGTGGTCAGTGACTCTGTCCTGGGTGAAGTTATAGGTACGAATTCTCTCTGACTGGGCTCTTGTCCCTATCTGTACAACAACAACTTCTATTATTTTTTTGAGTTTTAATAACAAAAACCCTCAAAAGCAGCACATGAGCACCCTTAAACTAGATTGAAATAGATCAACTTGTTCTGTAGATACATACAGTACTGAATGCATCCGATGAAGTGAGCTGTAGCTCACAAAAGCTTATGCTCAAATAAATGGGTTAGTCTCTAAGGTGCCCCAAGTCCTCCCTTTCTTTTTGCGAATACAGTACTTAAAACACACAGATTATTAATCTGATAACTGCCTCTTACACATTTTGGTCTACTGTATAAATATAAATTTTGCCAAGGTTTATGACATCCCTCCTCCCTATTTCTGCATTGGCTCTGTAGTGATAACAGGAGTTGTTAAACAGTTTAAGAAGCCAAAATTTATGCAGGTGAGTAATTTCACATGTAAATAGCCTCATATACCTTGCATAGTTGCTCACGTGCATAAGTGTTTAAAGCAGTGGGCTTCACTTAGCATCCATTGACTTTGATGGGCACTTGATAGGCCTGGAGGGCCAGAATTTGAAAGGTATTTAGGTGCTTAGGAATCCTGAAAATTCTAATAGGTGCCTCATCACCTAAACAAACTTTTTAAAATCCCACTTATCTGCATCTTTAAGTGCCTAAATACCTTTCAAATTCTGGCCCTCGGTCACTAAAGAAAATATAATTACTTATAACTTGCTGGCAAAGAAAGCGATGGTTGAACTAGTCGAGCAGTTTCCATTATAACCATCCATTTCTAAAGAACACTCAAACTTTCTGAATAAACATTTTTTCAGCTGAAATGTTCCACAGTTGATTTCAGCTCAAAGATGCATTTGGGGGCAATTTGAGAAGAATGGTGTAGAGCTGTTCTTCAGTATCACAAGACTGTGAAAATAGCTTCCCATTTTAAAAGTGAGAAGCCACCAGCTGGTGCCAGCTCAGTTTAAGTCTCCCATTCTGAATGGCTACTATCTTTACAAGGCAAGTAACTTTGCTTGGGACTCTCACAGTCCTAGCCAGATGAATCTGTAGGGCTGCAGTTCCCACTAATGATAATTAAAGTGGCACTTCTAATTACGTAATCAGCAAACTCAAAATGTACTCCCTATAACAGAGGGATGGTGAAGGAGCCATACTAGAGTATGGCTCAGAAAAATGAACACAAGCAAAGGAATAAACAGAGTATTTGTGATATAGGGTGTCTTCTAGTGGTGACAAGATGGAGTTACAAACAAATCTGAAAGTTTCAAAACTGAATTTCAAGTAGTTTGTTTATTTTTTTAAAATGGAGGGTGAGATATTGAAAAGTGCATAGGGAAATAGGTGCACAACTTCCATTTAAAATCAACAGAAATTAGGTGCCTAACTCACCTAGGAGATTTTGAAAATCTCACTTGCAGCCACGTTTATATTTCCAAACAAGAAATTGATTTAATGCATTGTGAAACATTAAGGGTGGGAGTTTCACTTTGGATGTCCAATTCCCATTAATTTTAATCGGAAGTGCACATCCAAATCCCTTAGGTAGCTTTGAAAAATCTCAGCCTAAATTCCAAACAAGAGATAAAGGTTTCATCAGCTGTAGTGACTGAGTTAATTTAAATTCAATCTGCAATTAGTGGTTAAATAACTCACTTGGAAGCTTGTAAGTACTGAAGCTTTTTTCTTTTTTTTTAATTGCTTCTGCCCACTGAAGTTCATGTTGTAAAGAGCAAGATGCTCAGAGCAAGAGAGAAGAACGGTAGTGTACAGCCGGGTGGAGGGGGGGGAACCTTACAACTTAACTTCATCTGTAAGGTTAACTTAAACTAACTTCAGTTACTTAAAAGTTAATCAGTCTAAATTATTTCTTTCTCAATAGTTTGGCTAAACTTCCAAAGACATAATAAATTATCGTATGGCTCTAAAGTGGCAAGATTTTTGGTATCAAGAACGTTGTTATTTTTCCCTCCACTCTGCAGGATCCTAGCAATTATTGTATTTCAGAATGTGACTACCAAAACTCACTGGACCAGATTCTCATTTACACAAAAGCTCCTTTAATCGCTTGTTAGTGTAAAAGAGCGTTAAAGTGGGTGTAAGTTACATGCAGTTATGAAGTTAAATTTGGTTAATTATATCCACATTAAGGCCCCCCGTACATTGCCAAACCAGTGTAAACTGGCCTTGGTGGTAATTAAGTGCCTGATTCTTATATACATTTACAAGCACATGCTGTCCTTTTTACCTACATCCGTCTGTACGCACCTCCCCTACTGCCCACACACACAAAAAAAGGGGGAAATTATTGTTGCTAATCCTGAAAGCTCAAAGCTATGGCATAATGTCATCTCCAAGTTTCAATAAGGAAAACCTGTTCTCACCTGCAGTTTTCTAGCATTCTGCCTTTTGCTGAAGTCTTTCTCAATGATTTGCTGATACAACCTAGCTCTCAGTGTCCGCAAAGCTAGTTCCTTGTTCATTTGCTGAGATCGCTCCTGCTGACACTCTACTGTTAATCCTGTGTAGAATTCAAAAGAACACTGAAAAAGACCCATTATAACAAACAACAAACAGGATTAATCCTAAAACATTAGTCAAATGAAACCTTTCAGACCTCCTGCTCTTACTCTAAGGGCCTGTTCATACTAGGATAAAAGGTGTTTTTTTAAAACATTTTAGTTTAGTATATTTTAGAACTGTAGTGTAAATGGGACAAGTTTTAACACAGCTGGTAGAGGTGAACTTGAGGGGTTTTTTATTGAGGTTCATTGGGTCACTTTTAATTATGGTGCTGCATCTGGGAGTCCAGGGTTCATCTAAACCAGCTAACGCAGGGGTTCTCAAACTGGGGGTCGGGACCCCTCAGGGCAGAGGTGAGCAAACTTTTTGGCCCCAGGGCCACATTGGGGTTGCAAAACTGTATGGAGGGCTGGGTAGGGAAGGCTGTGCCTCCCCAAACAGCCTGACCCCCACCCCATATCCACCCCCTCCCACTTCCCGCCCCCTTACTGCCCCCCTCAGAACCCCTGACCCATCCAATCCCCCCTGCTCCTTGTCCCCTAACTGCCCCTTCCCGGGACCCCATGCCCCTAACCGGGCCCTGGGACCCCACCCCTATCCAACCCCCCTGCTCCCATCTGCTGACCCCTATCCACACCCCCGCCACCTGACAGGCCCCCCGGGACCCCACGCCTATCCAACCCCCCATATTCCCTGTCCCCTGACCACCTCCCCTACAGAATCATCCAACCGCCTCTTGCTCCCTGTCCCCTGACTGTCCCCCAGGACACCCCGCCCCTTATCCAACGCCCCGGCCCCCTTACCCTGCCACTCAGAGCAGCATGTCTGGCAGCCACGCCGCCCAGCCAGAGGTAGACACGCTGCCGCTCTGCTTGGCAGGAGCTCACAGCCCCGCCACCCAGAGTGCTGCCCGCGCAGTGGCGTGGCTAAGGGGGGACAGCGGGGAGGGGCCGGGGGCTAGTCTCCCCAGCCAGGAGCTCAAGGACTGGGCAGGACAGTCCTGTGGGCCAGATGTGGCCCACGGGCCGTAGTTTGCCCACCTCTGCCTCAGGAGGTCACGAGGTTATTACGTAGGGGGTCGCGAGCTGTCAGCCTCCACCCCAAACCCTGCTTTACATCCAGCATTTATAATGGTGTTAAATATATTAAAAAGTGTTTTTACTTTATAAGGGGGGAGTGGGGGTCGCACTGAGGCTTGTTAGTTGAAAGGGGTCACCAGTACAAAAGTTTGAGAACCATGGCGCTAACGTGTTCAAATATAATTTGCCCTTTCTACATTAGGATGTTTAAAATAATAATATAGGGTTACATTGTGTGTGTGTGTTTGTACATATATACACCTCTACCCCGATATACGCAACCTGATATAACACAAATTCGGATATAACATGGTAAAGCCATGCTCTGGGGGGAGGGGGCAGGGCTGCGTGCTCCGGTGGATCAAAGCAAGTTCAATACAACACGGTTTCACCTATAACGCGGTAAGATTTTTTGGCTCCCGAGGACAGCGTTATATTGGGGTAGAGGTGTATACAGTTATATAATAATTATATAGCACTTTTCATCAACAGATCTCAAAGCACTTTACATAAGGAGGTACTTATCTCAGTCCTTTGTTTACATAGGACCTGATGCTGCAAACTGTACCCTCAATTGTCATTAACTTTAATGAGGGTTAAGGGTCCTCAGTTTACAGAAGTTATTTACGTCTTCCACGATGTTCCTGTCTCACCCCAAAATGTGGTCCATTTATTAAGTTTGTCACATTGTAAAGATAAAATTGACCATGCAATTTTTGACATAAACAAACACACTCCCCTGCAAAAAATGAGAAGGGCCACCTGATTTTCTCTGTACTGGCTGCAGTCCTGCCAGCTGTTCCGTGCAGACAGACCCTAGTGCCTAAAGTGACGCAGCATGCAGGATCAGAGCCTTTGATTTTGGGATCTAGGTTATGTGCATCTATGCACTAAAAGGCAAAGGTTTAAAAATACAAAATCCAAGACACTTACCAGTGGGAATATGAACTATTCTCACAGCACTGTCCGTTGTGTTAACATGTTGCCCTCCTGCACCTTTGGCCCTAAAAGTATCGATACGCAAATCCTTAGGATACACTTTAACATCTACCTAGAGTCAAAGAAAATTAAGTTACCATCTGCTTATAACCATTTTAAAGAGATACTATCAGTTTAAAAACACCACTTCTGTCCAAAATTTGCTTGCCTCCCATTGTTACCAGTAACACCTAGGTGACTGTAACTGAAAGAAATTAGTAAACAAACAACATTTCTGTTCTTTTCAGTTTGTTTACTCTGTGCCTTTGATAATTATTTGTGTGTAGTCAATTTCACGGTTTCCCCTGTGTAATCGGTCAGTTCCCCTATTTGTGCAAAAGCTTTCACATAGCAACAGGGGAGAGAAAAATCTTTAAAGAATAGGAAAATGTTATTGTAAAACCACAACAATTGGCAGGGAGACTCAGAAGCAGATGTAGTACAAGAGACTACTTTTGACTTCTTTCCCACACTTACACACCAGTGTGGATCTGTGCTACACCAAAAGGCCCCAATCCTACAAACACTTATGAATGTGCCTAATTTAAATTCCCCGTGTAGTCCCATTGATTTAAGCACATGTGTAAGTGTTTGCAGGCTAAGATCCTAAAACTGCTGAAGAACAGAGAAAGGTTACTATTTATTATCTGTGTGGTGGCCACACCTAGAGGCAGGCCCTTCGACAGCAATTCTGGGCCCCAGGGCAGAACAGTCAACAGGCCCCCTAGAAAGGATGGGCACAGCCTCTCCTACAGTGGGGCCCAGGGGAACCTTCGCTTCTTTCCAGTCTCCTACTGTCTGTGTTTCTGTGGATCATTTTCTCTAATACACATTTACCAACCACAGAGATTCTAACTTTCAGCTCTTCCCCATGGGTATCCATCCAGCTGCCTTTCTCATCCACCTGGGACTGCTGCAAGCTCCAGAGCTGCTTCAGAATTTGTTTGTTTCTCAGATACCACCCAGCCCCTTCCCCATTATATCACCAAAGCAGTTTCTTCTCATTGGCCTTTGGGAGGATGAGGCAGAATAAACTGCAGTTTTTGTAATTGTGTCACTACCTGAAGGCGTTGCGTCTGGAACTTGCAGTGCAATGTCTCAACACTGAAGAATTCCCTCTCCCCTTCCTTCCCCAGGCCAGGGGTAACCTGATGCTCTAGTAACCAGCCTAGATCTGCCTTTTTTTTTTTTTTTTTAAAAGGTGTTTCCAGAGAACCGGTCCAAAAACTAGGAACGTATCCAAAGGTACTTGAGCATGCAAATGCCATAACTCAGATCCAAGTGGGAAACCATTACAGCTGTTATTATTTATGCATTTGTATTACAGTAGCACCTCTGGGTCCCAACTGAGATCAGGGCTCTATTGTGCAGGGTGCTGTACACACTCATGGAGACAGTTCCCTGCCCTACAGCGACTACAGTCTAAACAGACAAGACAAACAAAGGCAGGATTGCTAGCACCATTTTACAGATAGGAAATTGAGGCCCAGAGAGATTAAGTGATTTACCCAAGGTGGCATTCTATTCCCCCCTTCCCTGAACCAGAACCAGCCCACAAGCAGCCAGAGAATCCCCCTCTCATGGGCACTGCATGCCTATGCAACAATCTGCAAAGGAGGCCAAACTGAGGTTTCTTTAAAAATGAGGCCCTTTATGCCTAAATTTAGGGAATACTTAATATAATATTGCCTTAAAGGTTAGAGCAGGACACTGGGTTATCTCTGTCTGTGCCACTGATTCATTGGGTTTCCTTAGGCAAGTCATTTAATCTCCCTGAGCCAAATTCATCGTGGCATTGTGTTCCAGCTAATCCTCATCCCTCTGCCAATTTCCTACCCAGCACATGAAGGAAAATCTCAACTAAAAGTCTGTCTGAAACAAACAGAGTAGTACTATATGGGAGAGGGAGGGTCCCACCATTAACCAGTGACCTAAATAATGATTAAATTTACCTACTGTGCACTAATGGGCTTTATAAACCTAAAGCTGTGGAAGTATGAAAATTCTCACAATAATCTCCCAATGCTTGTATGTCTCTCTTTGACATATTACTCATTCACCAGTTGAAACTCTTTTTGGAGCGTTACACTCTTATTCATAGATTGCAAGGCCAGAAGAGACCATTGTGATCATCTAGTGAGTCTGATCTCCTGCATAACAGAGGCCACGGAATTTCCCCAAAATAATTCCCACAGCAGATCTTTTAGATCTTGATTTTAAAATGGTCAGTGATGGAGTATCCACCAGGATTATTATTAGTGAACATAAATAAATCCTCTGGTGAGACTCTACAAGAGTCCTAACAGCAACACATCCTCACCCCCAACTACCAGCCCCATCTCCAATCATCCCATCACTCCCAAATACCAGTGATAATCCCCAAATGAGATCAGCCACATAACCCGAAAGAACAGCCACCAGCCCAAATCAAAATAGCCTTAAACACCACCCCCACCACCAGCCTAGCGCTGTCACTAAAACACCCTCCCATCCCGTTTCCCAGACCCACCCTGCCCTTCTCCTCCCTGGCGGACCCCAGACAAAGCCCGACCAGTGCCCAGTGGGGTGCTGCCAGTGCCTTTGCTACAGATGTTGGACCAGCGGCTGCTGGATCCTGAGTCCAATCTCAAGTCTGCCCCCCAGCGGTCCTATGCCCAGCTCCTTCCCCTGAGCCGTCCCTGCCTCCCCTGTTCTGCAGCCCGTGGTGGGTGCTGGGACTCGGGAGCACGCGCCTAAGAGCCCTGGAGCCCAGGCAATTTAAAAGGGCCCGGGGCTCCCAGCTCCCGCAGCAGCAGCCCCTGGGGCCCTTTTTTATTGCCCCAGCCCCTGGGCAATTGCCCCCTTTGCCCCCACTCCGTCAGTGGGCCTGCCTGGAGCCCATGGACTCCATTGTTCAAGGCACTCTACAAACATGTACAAACTCTATCAAGTTAATGGTTCTTAGGTTACTAAACTGTCTTGACATTTTTGAAAGTTACAGCTTAGGTACAAGTTTAATTTTAAGCACCAGGTTTGAAGATTTTGGCTGAGGTCTATGACAGGACAGGGTTAGAGATAGGCCACGAAGGGCCTTAAAAGCTAAGACAAGTAGTTCATACTTGATATGGTGAATAAGGGGGAGCGAATGGAGGGATCCAAAGAGGGAAGTGACTTGGTCAAAGTTACAAGCCTAGATGATTTTTGCTGCAATGTTTTTAATGGATCTAAGTGAAACAAGACCAAAAGGGAGTTTGCAGCCATGGAGATGCGAGACAACGAAGGCCTGGATCAGCTTCAGCTGAATGGACTGAGAAGAAAGGCTGGCTCTTGGAAATGTACAGAAATGAGTGGCAAAATTCAGACACAATTTAGATGTGTGGTAAAGGGCTGAGCTGAAGGTGATACCTAGATTTAGAGTGTATCTAAGCAGAGGAAAGTACCAAAAATAAGATATGTGATTGAAAAGAAAAAAGAATATTCCGAAAGGTTGATTGTGTCATACCAAACTTTTGTCTAGATGTACTCCCAAGCCTCAATACATTATTTAATTTAGAATTGGTTTTACTCCTAGTGAGTCAGTTTTGTGAATGCCAGGAGCTGGAGAGCTTAACAACATTAACTTCCATAGAATCATAGAAGTGTAAGATTGGAATGGACCTCAAGATGCCATCTAGACCAGTCTCCTGCACTCAAGGCAGGATGATGTACTAGACGATACCTGACAGGTATTTGTCTAACCTGTTCTTAAAAACTTCCAATGCCAAATATTTCACAACCTCCCTAGGCAATTTATTCCAAGGCTCAACTACCCTGACAGTTAGAAAGTTTTTCCTAATGTCCAAACTAAACCTCCCTTGCTACAATTTAAGCCCATTGCTGCTTGTCCTATCCTCAGAGGTGAACAAGAACAATTTTTTGCCCTTCCTTGTAACAACCTTTTATGTACTTGAAAACCGTTATGTCCCCCCTCACAAACCCAATTTTTTCAGTCTTTCCTCATAGGTCATCTTTAATCATTTTTGTTGCTATCATCTGGACTTTCTCCAATTTGTCCACATCTTTCCTGAAATGTGGCTCACAGAATTGAAGACAATACTCCAGTTGAGGTCTAATCAGCGGAGTAGAGTGGAAGAATTACTTCTCGTATCTTGCTTACAACACTCCTGCTAATACATCCCAGAATAATGTTGCTTTTTTTGCAACGTTACACTGTTCACTCCTATTTACCTTGTGATCCACTATGACCACCAGATCCCTTTCCGCAGTACTCCTTCCTAGGCAGCATTTCCTATTTTGTATGTGTGCAATTGATTGTTTCTTCCTAAGTGGAGTACTTTGCATTTGTCCTTATTGAATTCCATCCTGTTTACTTCAGACATTTCTCCAGTTTGTCCAGACCATTTTGAATTTTAATCCTAACCTCCAAAGCATTTGCAATCCCTCCCAGCTTGACATCACCTGCAAACTTTATAAGTGTACTCTCTATGCCATTATCTAAATAATGGAAGAAGATATTGATCAAAACTGGGCCCAGGACCAATCCCTGTGGGACCCCACTCGATATGCCTTCCAGCTTGACTGTGAAACACTGATAACTACTCTCGGGGAATGGTTTTCCACCCAGTTATGCACCACGGTATAGTAACTCCATATAAGCTGTATCTCCCTAGTTTGTTTATGAGAAGGTCATATGAGTAGCAAAAGCCTTATTAAAGTCAAGATATACCACATCTACCATTTCCCCCCATCCATAAGGCTTGTTACCCTCTGAAAAAAAGCTCTTAGGTTGGTTTGTTCTTGACAAATCCATGCTGACTGTTACTTATCACCTTATTATCTTCTAAGTGTTTGCAAAATTATTGGTTGGTTATTTGCTCCATTATCTTTCTGGGTACTGAAGTTAAGCTGACTGGTCTGTATCCTTATGCCCTTGAATTGCACTGTATCTCAGGCAGTAGTGGATTTCTAAAAAGTTGCTTTTGAGGATCCAGTAAAGTTGGTAGGGAATCATTTAGCCAGGTGCTGAGCCAAGAGTTACAGCCTGGCACAGAAGAAAAGCTTGTGTATCCTTTGTCTGGACTTGACAATATAAGTTGGCACCCATAAAATAATAGCAGTAACTTGGCTTAGCCTTTGGGGTTTGTTGTTTTAAATATAACACACTCAAATGCCAAAAAGAAAAGCCAGGAAGACACTTCAATTTTATTCTGATTAAAGGTTAGTTTACCTCCTCTGGCTGAGGTAGGACAACAACTGACATTGTCCCAGTGTGAATACGCTGCATTCTTGACGAGAGGCCAGTCTCAGGAATTCGCTGAACTCTGTGAGTCCCTCCCTCATATTTTAAATACCTGTAGACACAATCTCCCGAAATATGAGCAGCTGCATGATGCAATCCACCTTGAAAGACAAATATTGCATAAGAGGTACAGTCCAAAGACACGGCTTTAACTTAGTCTTGTTGGCAGAAAGAACAGAACATTATCATACCAATCTCAGCTGGTGTGTAGTTCAGAATGTCAAAGATCCAACATTTGTAATCTGCATAATTCTGGTACATCTCAAACATTTCTTTGGTGAACTGTTGGCAAATGTCACCTACAAAATTAAATATTTAGACAGCACAACATGAAATATAAGTTTATAGACTCTTCCCTCAAAATTACCAATTTTTAGCATTAGCAGTAACTGTAAAGATCATTGTCGTTGGAGATAGTGCTTTATGCAGATAAATTAATGCTCATCTCTACAAAGTGCCATTTTACATTATTAAAATGTAAGAGAAACAATTGAAGCCTTTAGCGTGGTAGCCATGTTAGTCTGTATCAGCAGAAAGAACGAGGAGTACTTGTGGCACCTTAGAGACTAAGGAATTTATTAGGGCATAAGCTTTCATGGGCTAAAACCCACTTCATCGGATGCATGCAGTAGAAAATACAGTAGGAAGATATATATACACACAGAGAACATGAAAAAATGGGTGTTGCCATAGCAAGTCTAACAAGACTCATCAATTAATGTGGGCTATTATCAGCAGGAGGAAAAAAAAAAAACTTTTGTAGTGATAATCAGGATGGCCCATTTCAAACAATTGACAAGAAGGTGTGAGTAACAGTAGGGGAAAAATTGGTAAGGGGAAATAGTTTTTAGTTTGTGTAATGACTCATCCACTCCCAGTCTTTATTCAAGCCTAATTTAATGAAGCCTTGTAAACCTGGATGGAGGTTTGGAGTAACCTTTACTTGTGATGACTTTGCTGACCTCCAGTGGTTCTGCCCGATGTCACCTCTAATATAACATCACTTTCATCATGTTTCTCCCTTGGCACTATATTCTGGAAAAGCTGAAAAGAAAGAAAAAAAAATATCAGTATTTCCCTTCCCGATCAAATTTACAGCCAGCTCTCATGGTTGCATCAGTCTGAACATGCACAAACCCCAGACTTTGAAATTTTGGTGTGTTAATGGAGGCTAATTAAAAATTTAACTCCACAATGCCAAGCATGAGACCACCAAATCAACCACTGCAGCCTCCTTTGTGAATATAATGATACTAGCCAGGAAAGTCAGTTTACACTGACACTGACCTTATTTTTCCAAAGATTCTATTTCATATAATCAGATTATCTTAATTTTCTAAAATACAAACACTTGATTCACAACATAAAGCCTTCCACTGGATTTCTTTCAGCTTCTCTTACTACAATTATTTTCACACACTGGTCTCATTCAACTGAAGAAAATGATAAAGGATTGAAAGTTCCATGAGGATAAAGCCTTTCAAGACATCTCTGCACCCTCTCTGCTGCCATGAACAACTGGCGGAACCCCATGCCATGTCTTCGTAGCATAGTAGTTCACTGTGTTACAGACTTTTCAATGACAGCAAACAAACAAGCACACATACAAAAAGTGTCTAAAAGAAAGAGCTTCTAAGGTGCATTTGGCAGTAGTGAGACTTTCTAACAGTAAACATTTCCAGGTCTTTTCCAATGAGAAAACAGAAGCTAGACCCGTTTCATTAACGACAAGTGTTATAGTCTGTTGTTAAAAAAATCTTGTCTGGTACAATAAAATTGCGTGGCTGTATGAAGACTTGTAAATGAAGATGTCAAGAGATGTTCATCTTAAAGACTCTGTACCTTCACCTCTAGCTCACCTTTTTGCAAAATGTGTTGATTTTTTGGTTAATGATTTCCTTCTCTTCCAAGGCAAGTTCTAGCATCTGTTTCTCAACTCTGCTGTCTAGCTCTAAATTCCAATGATAGAAATAAATGTTAACCAATCTATTTAGTTTAGAGCAAATTGTAATACAAATGCCAAATTACACCTATTACAATAGATAATCGTTTCCATTGCAGGGAATTGCTTATTCTCAGCATGAAATACCAAATAACGACAGAAGCATAAGATGATGTACATTACTAATTAAATGTTCAGATCTTCAGGAGCCCTGGATGGCTCGGGAGACTAGAAATGGGGAACACAGGATTTTACCTCTATATCTCCAGTTCAAACCTAGCCAAAGTCAGTAGCAGCTAAAAGTCATTCCCTATGCCACAGCTCTTCACTGGCACATATGAAACAAACTGATAATCTAATTCCTACTAAAACTAATAACTATTTACAGTAATTGGCAAACTTGTTGGCAGCCTCAACAGTGAGACTATGGACTGAATGGGCAGGGATCCTGAACTATCCCCTTACTGAGAATGAGTGGGGTCCCAATACATCAGGATTTTTATCTGTGTGTTTGTTTTTAAAAGTAAATTTATGGTGGATCAACAACCCTGGAGACAAACATCCTCTATTTTACCAAAGGAAGAGGAAAAGCAAGGGCAGTGGCAGTCGAAGCTTTTCTACCAATTTATCTCGTCCTTGATCTAGCGGCACCACTAAGGCCTAGTCTACACTACAAAATTAGGTCGACTTAAGGATTTTACCTCAACCTAATTATGTCAGTGTACACGCTACAGCCTTGCTCCCGCCAATGTAAGTGCCCTATTACACTGACATAATAACTCCACCTCCACGAGAGGTGCAGGGCTTATGTCGGTGTAGTTAGGGCGATGTAGTGTCTGTGTAGACACTGCATCCCTTACACTGGCTTTTGGCTGCCATTCGAAGTTCTCCCTGCTCTACGTTCTGTTGTCTCTTGCTACTAATTTACTACCCATTAGTGTATGTAGTACTCTCAGTGGCTACTTTCCTTATTTAGTGTGTGCATTACCTTACACCACATACTCGAAATTTCACTTGCCAGTGTTGCACAATTACCAAATGTGTAAGTTCCATTCTTTGCATTTCTTCCTAGTCCTAATATTAATAATGGTATCATCAGCAATTTCTGCTACCTTGCTTTCTCCCCCGCCACCCACATCTTCCACATCATGAGTCAATATGTTGAAAACCACTGGGCATAGTTTTGATTGTGGGATAACTATTTGTTTATTTCACTCCACATGAGAGTTCTCAAATATCTTCAAGGAACTAGTATTTCACATAAGGTTAAACTGAAGCCTGACAATTCAGGGTTTGGGATTGAGCATCTCGAAGAGATGTGCAAAGCCCATAATTTAATAGATATCAATGAACCAAACACCAAAATCCAAATTTAAATTACGATGTCAAGTCTGATGTAGTATAAATCACCCCCCCCAGCCCAAATAAATTAGCCTTACCTAAAATATGTCCCTAGGAAGAAAACTGTCATTAGCCCTATGAAACAAGGGCTACAGTAGTCTTAAAAACAAAGCTTTCTAGAATATTTCAGCTAAAGACAGCATTCACGTGACTTTGAATGTGTAATGTACATGACACTGGCCTGCTCTGCAAAATTGGTCACTCTGAGGCCTCAAGAGTAGGTGTGGTGGGGCTAAAGCAAAACGAAATGGGAGGATCTAGAAGGCTTTAATAGGGACACGGAGGACCCTCAGGAAAATGTATGTGCCTAGTGTACTGCTCCCTGAGTGACTTGTTTCAAATTCTGGGTAATAAGGCATATTGCATCATAAAAAAAGCTGCTTTGCGTAAACAGATGCATTTTACTTACTTGTACACATGGATTCTATCTCTTGAACTTCTCTTTCTGCCTCTTGTATTTCTTGAAATGCAGCTACAAGGGTGGATAAATGATTATGTCTTCTGCTCAGAGTGCTTCGATCATACTCATTCATTGAGCCACTATTTAACAACTGGCCAACCCGCTGGTATTCTCTGTTTAAGGTCTCTAGATATTTTTCCACAGCTTCATGCTTCCACAGTGCTCTAAAATCCTGGTGATATCTCCTTGACCAATCATTAAGTGACAGAGTAGGTTTAACTATTTTTAATAAATAATTGCGCCTAAAGATAGATAGTTCCATCATGTGACCTATCCTTTTAACAAGAGGAGAGCAGTGATGGTGATAGCGATGAAAACAATTAGCAAGCAGACTTCTAAAAAGCCCAACGCCACCGTGAGGTTTCATCTCAGCTTTTACTGTTCACCACCTGAAATTTAAAGCAGATACAATATGGGCCACTTTTTCATTGGCTTTTAAAAAAAAATGTATTTTAAAATGCTAAATAGGGGTCTAATCCTGCTCTTAGTTGCATCAATATAAATGTAGTAATGCCATTCCACCTTAGATGGAACCATCCCAGATTTAGGTCTGGACCACACTAGAAACTTTTACTGGCATAGCTATGTTGGTTAGCAGTGTGAAGAAAGTCACATCCCAATTAACATAGCTATGCCGGCAAAAGCCGAAGCATAGACACAGTTATGCTGGCAAAAGAGTCAGTTTGCCAGTATAGTTTATTTGATTTGGGGAACTGGTTTAAGCTATTATACTGGCAAAAGAACTTTCTTGCTGGTATAAGCTGCATCTACAGTTGGGGAGGTTGCTGGCATAGCTCTGCCAGTATATCTATACCAGCAAATCTTTTCTAGTGTAGAAAATCTTACACTAGTGTAACTGAGAGCAGAGCATGGCCATGAGTGTATTAGTAACACTGGTCCTGATCTTGCAACAGGTTAATTGGCAAGACTACTGACATGCATCAGTGTTTGCAGGATTGGTGTCATTGCAACAATGCTACATAGCCTATTGTGCATATATTTCCAAATTAAATTTACAAATAATTTAATTAATTAAAATAATTTCAGTTAAAAAAAAGTCTTACAATAATTTCAATAAATAAAAAAAAAGCAGTCTTAAGTACAACTAATTTGTCTGAACTATTCTACCGTGATGCAAGAACAGTAACATAGTACTTATTCCTTTTGGAAATTATGGCCATTGTTCAGGGAAAGGTCTTTATTTCTTCACCAGTTTGTACATTTCACATCACAGAATCTTTTCCAGTTTGTAACAGGAAGTCCTAATGTTGTGGCCTATCAAGGTGCCTAAACCTGCATTCCATATTCACATGAATAGTCCTTACTCTGACAAGTAGTCCTATTGACTTCAGTGAGACTGTGACACAAGAAAGGATTCGTTATGGAACTAAGGGTTCCTACCGCCTCTGCCAATACTGCGAGTCCTTTTGTCTTTGTCCATATTTTCTCCTCCTTCCTGTGTCAATTTGAGGGGAAACAGGCCACCTAATTTTGGTTGGCAATCCGCCATTCATTCAACTAACAAAACTTTTTTTCAAGGCATTGGTTCAAGAGAGGTCATTATTTTTAAGTGTCTTGATCCTGAACTGCAACACAATTAAAGTAAAAAGTGTATGTGTTTTTGGGTGACCTGTTTCAAAAGATGCAGGTAATTCCATTTTAGGAGGGGAAAACTCAAGCTTCTACTAACTTGTTTGAAAAAGTTTTAGGGTTTCTTGCAGAAAGAAAACAAAATACTATGTAGGAATGGATTAAGTCAAGTGGAAATTCCATGAAGTTCCCTGCAGAGTTTCCTCTGCATCTCTTCCACAACAAGGAGAGGTTTGGAGTTTGTGGAGGAAGTAGGAGACACTGCCTGGAAACCAACATAAAGAGCATCCCAGATAATTTTAACCACTGCAGTGGATTATAGGGGAAGAGATCCCCTCTCAGATAACCACATGCTAGGACTTTTCAGAGAAAGAAATCTGAAGAATTGCACTACCTGAAGTGACAGGGTTTGGAGAGCAAACAAGGAACTCCCTCTCCCACCTTGTCTCAAGAAAGTAGGAAGAAGAAATAGTCACCATCTCACTACAGAATAACCATGAAGGATAAAGTCCTCGTATTTATTTCTGAAGGCCTGATTCTTTAGCACCTTGCGTCAATATTTACATCTGTGAAAAATGCTATTATTCTGCTACGGTAACATTTTACACCTACTTCTCAGAGGTGTGATTGATATAAAGTGCAAGGCTCAGAGAATGAGGGAAGGAACCTTCCCCCGCAACAGTCAAAATTCTCAAGACAGTTACAGAAGACCAAGAGATTTGTTTTAAATAAATTCCATGTTATTTATATTAATCTCAGTGGGAGTTCTTTGTCTCATCTTCTATTTTTTAAACTCATGGAGACAGAAATATTTTTACAATTAAATAAAATTCAGGGTCATTTTCTTTTAACACCTTAGACACAGATGTGGGCAAGTAGGTATATGCCATATATGTCACAGTATGCCAGTTTTAATTTCTTGATATCATGGTTTCTTTCAGGTCAGTAGCAGATATTTTTTGTTCACCTTCAGGCCTTTTATTAACACACCACTTTAACTCTCTAATTCCATCCACTGTGTCAGCGAGCCTATCATGGCAAGAAGCGGAGTATTTCAAATTGTTGACCTAACTGTCAAGTGTCACAGGCATTGACGGAATCAGGAAGAATTCCTTTGCACCTCCCACTATTCACAAGCTGGCTAGGTCGCGCCTAGCCCCTGGTACAAATTATAGCAACCTGAGGGCTGCTCTAATTGACACTTGGCTGCTGATAGCCCCAAGGGGTTGTTCTACACATCTTTTTCCTTGCCCATATCTTGACATGCTTCTGTTGGAACAATGCACAATCAGGTCAGTCATCTACAGCCCTGGACTTAATTGCACAGCCCCAAATTTAGACTTCACTTAAAAAGATGCGATTCATTGATGTCAATAGAGTTTCAGCTGCTTATGCCAGGTCAATTTGGTCCACAATTTTCTATGTTGACTCAATTAACCGCATTATAAAAACAATATGAAACACCACTAAGAGAGTCAGAGTACCTGATGTTCTGAAAAGCAGAAGTATTCAATAATTGTTTTTAATACAGCCTCACCTGAGCTCTTCGGAAATTAAAAACAAACAAAAACGGTTATTTCATGATACTTAAACTACTGTGTGGTTCAGACAAACTGGGCAGGTGCATTGCCTAGAAATAATTACACACAAATAATTATCTTTCTCTTAAATAGATGTTGTCAGATTAAATTTGTCCCAAAATGTAAGTATTTTGAAACCAAACTTTTACAAAACTTATGGCCAAAACATTTGTTTCTATTAATTTTTAAAAAATTTCAATTAAGCATTCTCCTGCAATGTTTGCAATCAAAACACTGCAGGCTTGTAGGTAGTGCATCAGAACCAGAAAATGAAACTGATGGTGAAAAAATTGAGATTGGACAGTGAATATATACTAGTCAATCAGAGAGCTAATAAAAAACAAAGCAATAAGTAAATTAATTTTTAAAATGTCTTTCAGTTTTAATAATTAAAGGCACTATTAGTAACAGAAAAATGTAATTCTTAAAAATAGTTTTAACTTGATGGTTTCAGTTAAGGTTCATTTATTTCAACTTGAATAACAACAATTTAAAACACACCTATCCAAGGCTTTAGGTGCCCTAACACACAACTAACAATACAATTAAATCTCATCAGCATTAAAGTGATCAGTTCAGCAGGAATTCAGCCAGCTAGCTACTCCCTTCCACCCCTTCATCATTATAGGAATATATGATATTTGTAAAGCTGAAAAATATATTTGTTAAGTTAAAATCACTATGCAGTTATGAAATCCCAGATGCAGTTACAGTTAATTTTCCAGTTAACCCCTTTGCTCTTTATTCTCCATGCCACCTTCCATACAGCAGCTCTCTTCCCAGGGCTAACATCCCAGCACTGCTAGAGGTGATGATACCTTCGGAACCAAGGGCCCTCCTCGAGGGGTATTTTACCAACAAAAAATGGTAGCACAGAATTTTAAAATAAACTTGCCCAGAGAAGAACAGACGGAGACACTACCTTATAACATGCAGCCATTACAGAGAGGAAGAGAAAGGCTGAAAAAGAACTACCACTCCCAGGATTCTTGCTAAGCACTACAGCTCCCAGAATGCCTCAGTCACAGAGCTGTTAACCCCTTTTTTCATCATAAGCCTGAAAGGCAACACACTCATAGATGGAGAATATGCAATTTCTAAAAATATTATTTATGTTTATTATTTACTTTTTATTATTTTATTTTATTGTGGCACTGATCAAAAGCCCCCAGCCAAGGTCCTTATTGTGTAGCAGCTGGCACAACAATATAAATAAATCATTTGTGTGGAATTCAATATTGCCAGATGCAACTATTCAAAAAACATGAGTCAGGGCCTTAAAAATCATTAGATTGACTAAAAATCATGCATTTTCAAAGAATAATCAATTTCAGGTTTTTTATTTGACTTGTTGGTTTATGGGTAGTGCAGGTCAGGAATTTTTTGAGTAAATAGTTTTTCCACCAGAAACTGCCAATTCTGGAAAGCGATTCAGCATACATTTGTATCTCACCGAATTTGTCCTCCTAAACCAGGGGCAGGCAAACTTCTTGGCCTGAGGGCCGCATCACGTTTCTGAAATTGTATGGAGGGCCAGTTAGGAGAGGCTGTGCCTCCCCAAACAGCCAGGCATGGCCCGCCCCTACCCCCATCCAACTCCCCTGCTTCTCGCCCCCTGACCGCCCCTCCTGCCCCATCCAACCCCCCTGTTCCCTGACGGCCCCCCGGGGACCCCTGCCCCATCCACCACCCCGCTCTCCGTCCTCTGACCACCCCCAGACCCCCCCGCTGCCCCATCCATCCCCCCTCCTTCCTAACTGCTCCCCAGGACCCCTGCCCCATCCAACCACCCCTTCTCCCTTACTGCCCCCAAACCCCTTGCCCTTAACTGCCCCCTGCTCCTAACTTCCCCCCACCACCCCATTCAACCCCCCCTCCTTCCTGACTGCCCCCCTGAGATCCCTGCCCCCATTCAACCCCCGTTCCCCGCCCTCTGACCACCCCAACCCCTATCCACGCCCCCAAACTCCCCTGCCCTCTATCCAACCCCCTCACCCTGCTCCCTGACTGCGCTGCCTGGAGCACCAGTGGCTGACAGCGCGGCTGCACCAGGAAAGACAGCTGCACCGTGCCGCACAGCATAGAGCACTGTGTCAGGCCGGTCTCTGCAGCCTAGCCGCCCAGAGTATTGCGCCACGCAGCAGCATGGCTGCGGGGGAGGGGCCAGGAGTGAGCCTCCTGGGCCAGGAGCTCAGGGGCTGAGCAGGACGGTCCCACCAGCCGTAGTTTGCCCACCTCAACCCTAAACCCTACACTCATCGGAATATGCCTTAGACACTGATGATTTTAAATCATCAAATTATCTTCTTGCATTAAAATATTATTTAACGCTTAAAATCTTGGACAGGTAAATAATGGTTATTATTAAATTATATGAAAGTCACAAACAGCTCATGCACTCAAATGTATAAATTACTAAACTGGCTTAAAAATCAGAAGTAATGCCAGTGGCAGCCAACAATAGTTATTTACATCTGAAGATAGTAAACCTTTGATTAAAAGCGAACATGATTCATTTATTATTAAGCCTGGTTGACAAGGGGAAAGTAGTATAAAAAAGGTAAACACTTTCTTTATGTAATATAAAAAGATGCCAGAATATGTTTAATAGATAATTATATATGGTGTCAATTTTTCCATAGGCATTCATGAGCCCCAATTACTGTAAATGGAAATTAGACATGTACTAAAAGAAACATAGATCTCTGTATGCTTATATACCTTATAGCAGTGGTCCCCAAACTTTTCAGGGTTGCGCCCCCTTTACCTTTGTCCACATCCCCCTGGAAGCCAAGTCCAAGAGCAAAGCCGCAGCTCCCGTGGCGGGAGACACAGACAGGGTTAAGGGGGCTGGGGCTGTGGCCACAGCTGGGCGTGGTTCTGGGTCTGGGAGCTGGGCAGGGCCGGAAACGGAGCCGAGGCTGGGACTGAGAACGGAGCTGGGTGTGGGAGTGGGGGCAGGAGCAGAGCCATGGCTGGGATCCATGGCTGGGATCCAAGGCTGGAGTCAGGGGCTCAGGTAGGGCAAGGGCTGAGAGCGGAGACATGGCCAGGCCATGGCCGGGTGTGGAGCCGAGGCTGGAGGCACGGCCAGGAGCCAGAGGCACAGCTGAAGCAAGGGCCGGAGCAGAGCTGTGAGCAGGGCAGGGCTGGGTAGTACTCCCTCCCCAATCCCCATGGGGGCTGGCCCGAGCCCTGCCACGCCCCCTGAACGTTCCTTTGTGCCTCCCTAAGGGGCGTCCCCCACAGTTTGGGGCCACTGCCTTGCAGTCTCAGTGAATTAGAGAACCCTTCTCTTTCTGCTGTTGTCTAGGCACTGATGTAAAGAGTTGTCTCACAACTTGTTCTGATTTGGTGGACTTCTGTGTCTCCGCTGAGACCCACTGACATCAGTGAGGCTCCACGCAAACACAGGTGTATAGCCATACTTCATCATTTATACAGATACTGGTTTATGTTAATATGTTTTGAAACCAAATAATTCACCAGGCACAATTATAAGTTGGAAAAGAGGAGACTAAGGGGGATATGATAGAGGTATATAAAATCATGAGTGCTGTGGAGAAAATGAATAAGGAAAAGTTATTTACTTGTTCCCATAATATAAGAACTAGGGGCCACCAAATGAAATGAATGGGCAGCAGGTTTAAAACAAATAAAAGGAAGTTCTTCTTCACTCAGTGCACAGTCAACCTGTGGAACTCCTTGCCTGAGGAGGTTTTGAAGGCTAGAACTATAACAGGGTTTAAAAGAGAACTACATAAATTCATGGAAGTTAAGTCCATTAATGGCTATTAGCCAGGATGGGTAAGGAATGGTGTCCCTAGCCTGTGTTTGTCAGAGAGTGGAGATGGATGGCAGGAGAGAGATCACTTGATCCTAACCTGTTAGGTTCACTCCCCCTGGGGCACCTGGCATTGGCCACTGTCAGTAGACAGGATACTGGGCTGGATGGACTTTTGGTCTGACCCAGTATGGCCATTTTTATGTAAGTTTATTATCATTTATATATTGTTATAATACCGTTACCTCCTTTTGATCAGAGCAGTTAACCAATATTTGGGGCCTTGTGGGTTGTTTTCATCAGGTGGAGATATTGATGATAGAATCAAGTATTAATTGATGCAATCCTGTTTATTTATAAAGAATGTGTACAAAGTCCTGTTTCTCTGAACACAGTAGGATCAAATGATAGGAGGTAATAGCCGGAGAGTCCGGTTTTTGGCTTCTTTGTCCGGGTGCCATTTAGGGTTGCAGGTGCCTGGTTTTCAAATGGAAAGTCTGGTCAAAAAGGGGAACTGATAACCCTAAATGGCACCTGAACCAAAAGTCTGCTTACCACGGGGTGGGGGTAGGTGCTGGGTCATTAACCCACACCAACCCCTGCTCAGCTGGGGCCACCTCCTACCTGCAGGCAGGCTCCTTGAGACGATCCAGTGAGTGAGGGGGTAGGGGGAAGGAGATGTGAGCAATGGGGGTGGCTTGGGGAAAGAGGCAGAGCAGGGTGGGGCCTTGTTTGAAGTGGCAGGGCAGGGTAGGGTGTGAAGCCTTGAGGTTCCCATTACCAACAATTCAAGAGGTTGCTTGCAACCCTAAACAAAATGCATTTAATTGTTCCCTCATTTAGCCAGAAGAGAAGATGGCTAGCATGTCCATCAGCTTCATAGATTAAAGATATACTTTGATAACATGACTGGTGTATGCTGTAACATTAGTTTCCCAGACCTCTGAAAAGCTCAAAAGCTTCGTCTTTCTCACCAACAGAAATTGGTCCAAAGAAGATATCACTTTACCCACCTTACCTCTCTAATATCCTGGGACCATCACGGCTACAACACTGCATACAATAATGGAAGATACTGAATTTTGCCATCTGAAATGGAAACTCCACAACATGAGCAGTGACACTGATTTAGTTTCCCAGACCTGAAGAAGAGCTCTGTATAAGCTCAAAAACTTGTCTCTCTCACCAACAGAAGTTGATCAAAAAAATATATATATATTACCTCGCACACCTTGTCTAACTAAATGCAGTAATTCTGGGAAAATGGTATTGTACATCTGACTTAAATGGTACCTGTCTCCAAGCTATTTTCACAACATCACTTCATTGTTGGTAGTCCCATCTCCCTCACCCACATGCCCATGCCCACCCCCACCCACACCCACCAAAGCAACAATCTAATCCCCCAGAGCCATCCCAAGACTCAGTGTTCCCATCATTCCTCCCCTTTTCCTTTTCTTTTACCCATGGGAGGAATGATGGGAACACTGAGCCTTGGGATGGCTCTGGGGGATTAGATTGTTGCTTTGGTGGGTGTGGGTGGGGGTGGGCATGTGAGATGGGAACAGGGAATGGGGGTAAGAAAATTGGAATCATGTTTTGCTAAGGGTAGTAATGGGAACAGGGACACAGGTGTAAGGCTCTGTGGTGTCAGAGCTGGGAAGGAGGATACTAAGGAAGGAAACTGGAATCATGCTTGCTGGAAGTTCACCCCAATAAACATCGAATTGTTTGCACCTTTGGACTTCGGGTATTGTTGCTCTCTGTTCATGCGAGAAGGACCAGGGAAGTGAGTGGGTGAAGGAATAAGCCCCCTAACAGTGCCTATCTCCCAAGGAAATGAATGGAAATTAGGAGCCTAAATACCTTTGAGAATCTGGGCCTTTAAGACTCCAGAACAGAATGGTCCTTTTTCACAATGGAGTGAATCTGTCCTGGGACCTGTGCTCTTCAACAAATTCCTAAATGATCTGGAAAAGCGGGTGACCAGTGAGCTGGCAAAATTTGCAGACTATACAAAATTACTCAAGATAGTTAAGTCCCACGCAGACTGCGAAGAGTTGCAAACAGATCTCACAAAACTGGGTGACTGGGCAACAAAATGGCAGATAAATTCAATGTTGGTAAGTGCAAAGTAATGCACATTGGAAAACATATTCCCAATTATATATACAAAATTATTGGGTCTAATTTAGCTATTACCACTCAAGAAAGAGCTCTTGGAGTCATTGTGGGTAGTTCTCTACTAATGTACAGTGACAGTCAAAAAAGCTAACAGAATGTTAGGAAACAATAGGAAAGGGACAGATAATAAGACATAAAATATCATAATGTCGCTATATAAATCCATGGTACACCACACTTTCAATACTGTGTGCAGTTTTGGTTGCCTCATCTCAAGCAACATATATTAGAATTGGAAAAGGTACAGAGAAGAGCAGCAAAAATGATTAGGGGTATGGAACAGCTTCCATATGAGGAGAGATTAAGAAGACTGTTATTGTTCATCTTAGAAAAGAGATAACTAGGAGGCTATGATAGAGGTTTTTAAAATCATGAAAGGTGTGGAAAAAGTAAATACAGAAGTGTTATTTACCCCTTCACGTAACACAAGAACCAGGGGTCACCCAATTAAATTAATACACCACAGGTTTAAAACAAACATAAGGAAGTATTTCTTCACACAACACATTGTCACCCTGTGGAACTCATTGCCAGATGTTGTGAAGTTGTCAACGTATAACGAGGTTCAAAAAAGAATGAGTAAGTTCATGGAGGATTGGCTCCTCAGTGGCTATTACCCAAAATAGTTAGGGATGCAACCCCGCAATCTGGGTGTCCCTAAACCTCTGTCTGCCAGAAGCTGGAACTGCATGACAAGGAATGGATCACGTGATAATTGCCCTGTTCTGCTAATTCCCTCTGAAACATCTGGCACGAGATGCTGCCTGACCCAGTATGGCCATTCTTATGTTCCTAATGACCTCAGACCAGCTATTTTTTTTGAGGGAGGTTGGGGTGTATGTGGAACGTAACTTGTGGAAATGAGGAAGAGCTGACTGAGTCATTTGGAGTTGGTGAAATTTGTTAACCCTCTGGGTGAGCATAAAAAGGTTGAGCTCACCTCCTATAGGGAATGTCTATGTGCTGAATAACTGTAGAGGGAAAGCATAGCCATATGGCTTGCACTGTGGTTGTTTCAGAGCAGTCTCTAAAGAGTATAATAAATAAAAATTCCCCAGGAAAAGGAATATTTTATTATTCATGTATGACCGATTCATAGTGTGTATCTTAATTCTCTTCTAGTTTTATACAAAATATACCCCATATTTTCTGCAATCCCTAGAAATGCACTCACCCCAAAATTCCCTCTTCTTCTCTCCAGAGACAGAAATATACATAGCATAATCCTTCCCAGTCTTCGGATCCAGAGCCTGTACTGCCCCATAAGGGCATTAACAACCTAATGATGCACCTACCTTAGGTGCAACCCCTCTATGTTGACAGCCATATGTCAGAATGGACAGGTTAGCTATTATGCCAGCATTCCAGGCTACTAGTATGGTCTTTGGCCACTGTAGGCAAACATCAACTCTAACTCCTACTTTGGAATGGGGGTTGCAACCCCTGAGTGCAGGTGAGTAAGATATTGTACTAGGGTGTGGAAAATGGAATTTTTTTAGCCCGTGGCCTAGTTCTTTGGAAAACTGTACTGATTATTACTGTGTTTGAAGTGTATGTCAAAGTATTCATCTTCTTTGACAAGTTGGAAAAAAATCATCTTTATATAAGGGATGCCAGCCAATGCAGAGAATGTGGGTTTTATAGTTCTGTTTTTGAACGTTAATTTATGAAGAGCTCTATGTAAGCTTGTCTTTCACCAACAGAAGTTGATCCAATAAAATATAGTACCTCAGCCACCTTGTCTCTCACAAAACATAAGAAGAATCACTTTATCCTTCAGATGGTTCCTTTTCCCTGGAAATCCTGGACGTCCCATCATCTCAAGCATTGGCACCCTGGTGGTTCTTGCAGTGCATCTTTGATGACTTCTGCATAGAGTGCTTCCGCCGACGTGCACAGGCTGAAATTGTGGAAAAGCATTATCACTTGCCCCATAACCTCAGCCGTGCAGAACACAATGCCATCCACAACCTCAGAAACAACTCAGACATCATAATCAAAAAGGCTGACAAAGCAGATGCTGTCGTCATCATGAATAGGTCAGAATATGAACAAGAGGCTGCTAGGCAGCTCTCCAACACCACTTTCTACAAGCCATTACCCTCTGATCCCTCTGAGGGTTACCAAAAGAAACTACAGCATTTGCTCAAGAAACTCCCTGAAAAAGCACAAGAACAAATCCTCACAGACACACCCCTAGGACCTCAACCTGGGATATTCTGTCTGCTACCCAAGATCCATAAACCTGGAAATCCTGGATGCCCCATCATCTCAGGCATTGGCACCCTGACAGCAGGATTGTCTGGCTACGTAGACTCCCTCCTCAGGCCCTACGCTACCAGCACTCCCAGCTATCTTCCAGACACCACTGACTTCCTGAGGAAACTACAATCCATCAGTGGTGTTCCTGAAACCACCATCCTGGCCACTATGGATGTAGAAGCCCTCTACACCAACATTCCACACAAAGATGGACTACAAGCCGTCAGGAACAGTATCCCCGATAATGTCACAGCAAACCTGGTGGCTGAACTTTGTGACTTTGTCCTCACCCATAACTATTTCACATTTGGAGACAATGTATACCTTCCAATCAGCAGCACTGCTATGAGTACCCACATAGCCCCACAGTATGCCAACATTTTTATGGCTGACTTAGAACAACGCTTCCTCAGCTCTCGTCCCCTAATGCCCCTACTCTACTTGCGCTACATTGATGACATCTTCATCATCTGGACCCATGGAAAAGAAGCCCTTGAGGAATTCCACCATGATTTCAACAATTTCCATCCCACATCAGCCTCAGCCTGGACCAGTCCACACAAGAGATCCACTTCCTGGACACTACAGTGCTAATAAGCGATGGTCACATAACCACCACCCTATACCGGAAACCTACTGACCGCTACGCCTACCTACATCCAGACCACACCACATGATCCATTGTCTACAGCCAAGCTCTACGATACAACCGCATTTGCTTCAACCCCTCAGACAAGAGGCCAACACTTACAAGATCCCTCTCAAGCATTCTTACAACTACAATACCCACTTTCTGAAGTGAAGAAAACAGATTGACAGAGCCAGAAGAGTACCCAAAAGTCACCTCCTGCAGGACAGGCCCAACACACAAAATAACAGAACGCCACTAGCCATCACCTTCAGCCCCCAACTAAAACCTCTCCAACGCATCATCAAGGATCTACAACCTATCCTAAAGAACGACCCATCACTCTCACAAATCTTGGGAGACAGGCCAGTCCTTGCCTACAGACAGCCCTCCAACCTGAAGCAAATACTCACCAGCGGCCACACACCACACCACAGAACCACTAACCCAGGAACCTATCCTTGCAACAAAGCCAACTGTGTCCACATATCTATTAAGGGGACACCATCATAGGGCCTAATCACATCAGCCACACTATCAGAGGCTCGTTCACCTGCACATCTACCAATGTGATATGTGCCATCATGTGCCAGCAATGCCCCTCTGCCATGTACATTGGTCAAACTGGACAGTCTCTACGTAAAAGAATAAATGGACACAAATCAGATGTCAAGAATTATAACATTTCATAAACCAGTCGGAGAACACTTCAATCTCTCTGGTCACTCGATCTCTGACCTAAAAGTTGTAATATTACAACAAAAAGACTTCAGAAACAGACTCCAATGAGAGACTGCTGAATTGGAATTAATTTGCAGACTGGATACAATTAACTCGGGCTTGAATAGAGACTGGGAGTGGATGAGTCATTACACAAAGTAAAACTATTCCCTCCCCCCCCGCCCGTTCCTCACGCGTTCTTGTTAACTGCTGGAAATGGCCCACCTTGATTATCACTACAAAAGGTTTTCTTCCCCCTCCCCGCCCCGCTCTCCTGCTGATAATAGCTCATCTTAAGTGATCACTCTCCTTACAGTGTGTATGATAACACCCTGTCATAAATATAAAGGGAAGGGTAAACCCCTTTGAAATCCCTCCTGGCCAGGGGAGGGCTCCTCTCGCCTGTGGAGGGTTGGGAGGCTGGGGGTGGCCTCGCTGGCACCTGACCGGGGTGGCCGGTGAGGAGACAAGATACTTTCAAAGGCTGGGAGGAGGGAGAGAAACGAAGGGTCTGTGTCTGTATGCTGCGCTTGCCAGGGACAGAACAGGAATGGAGTCTTAGAACTTTTAGTAAGTAATCTAGCTAGGTATGTGTTAGATTATGATTTCTTTAAATGGCTGAGAAAAGAATTGTGCTGAATAGAATAACTATTTCTGTCTGTGTATCTTTTTTGTAACTTAAGGTTTTGCCTAGAGGGGTTCTCTATGTTTTTGAATCTAATTACCCTGTAAGATATCTACCATCCTGATTTTACAGGGGGGATTTCTTTATTTCTATTTACTTCTATTTTTTATTAAAAGTCTTCTTGTAAAACACTGAATGCTTTTTCATTGTTCTCAGATCCAAGGGTTTGGGTCTGTGGTCACCTATGCAAATTGGTGAGGCTTTTTATCCAACATTTCCCAGGAAAGGGGGGGTGCAAGTGTTGGGAGGATTGTTCATTGTTCTTAAGATCCAAGGGTCTGGATCTGTAGTCACCTAAGCAAATTGGTGAGGCTTTTTACCAAACCTTGTCCAGGAAGTGGGGTGCAAGGTTTTGGGAAGTATTTTGGGGGGAAGGACGCGTCCAAACAGCTCTTCCCCAGTAACCAGTATTAGTTTGGTGGTGGTAGCGGCCAGTCCAAGGTGTAATATTTTGTACCTTGGGGAAGTTTTGACCTAAGCTGGTAAAGATAAGCTTGGGAGGTTTTTCATGCAGGTCCCCACATCTGTACCCTAGAGTTCAGAGTGGGGGAGGAACCGTGACACACCCCTTGTTTCATGTTCTGTATATAAATCTCCTCACTGTATTTTCCACTGAATGCATCCAATGAATTGAGCTGTAGCTCACGAAAGCTTATGCTCAGATAAATTGGTTAGTCTCTAAGGTGCCACAAGTACTCCTTTTCTTTTTCCCAGGAAAGTCTGAGAGACACTTGCATCTGTGATGCCACTGAAGTTACAGACAATTCCCTACTCTACACCTTCAAGAGAAGCTACAGACTTCAAAGAGCAAAGTTCTCAATGTGGAAACAGGTAACTCTTATTATGTCAACAGCAGCAAGCCATTCAAGCCTCACACTTTACTTGGTAAAGGAACCACTGCCAGCCTAGGAACAAATACTAACTCTTACAAATATTTATGAGATGGCTAGGAAGCTTTACATAGCTAACATTTGATGTCAAACACTGAAAAATGAATGAATACATTAGATGACATCCATAGGTTATAATCATAATCGTCTGATTACTAGCCTGCCATTCACTCCTTAAATTCCAGCCAGATCTTAGCAGCCACAAACTTGGTAGCGTAAAGACGAATGCATTGTGTCTCTCTTTGAAAGTAGGGATTCCTGGCTCTCAGATTATGTGGTTGTAGCACAAACAGTTCTTCAGACACAGGACGCTAAGGCAAAGAGGAGGGACGGTGGCAAGAGTGTAATCAGAATAATGGGATTTTCCATCCTGTCACATCCCACAGGTACAGGTCAAACCCCGCCAATGCCCCTCCGCAGCCAAACGCCACACTACACTGCCAGCCCCAGGCCTCCACGGAGCCACCCACCAGGCCTTGAATCTCACAGCTCCTCTGACTTGCCCTGGGGTGGTGCCTTGTTGGGGGAGAGAGGTTCCCCTCCAACCACAAGCGCTACAAAGGGGGTAAGGCTGACCTCCTCAGGCACCAAATCCCAAGATTTATAACAACATCGCGAGAGTTGGTGGCAAATCTGGGCGAGGCCAAACTCAGCCCGCTACCTCCTGGGATGCCTCCCGCCTCCGGGGCTCCAGGACTGGCCGCGGGGGCGCTGCTCCCCTCGCACCCCGCAGGCTAGAGAGCAGGATCTGCGCGTGCGCCAAGGGGGATCCCAGCGGCCATTTTGCAGCGTCAGTGGGGAAGCGAGGCCTCCCCGGCAGCTGCGCACAAGGGCCGCGCTCGCTCGCCGCGATTGAGGGGAGCCGGCCGGGCGGCGCAGGCCAATGAGTTAAACCGCCGCCGCCAGGCAGGAGCCGCGTCTTCTCCGCGCCGCCCGGGCTGCCCTCGCGCACCATGCCGTCCGTGCTGCTGCCGCCCAAGGAGAGCAACCTCTTCAAGCGGATCCTGGTCAGTGCCCGCCCCGCGCGGCCAGGCCCGCCCCGGCTCGGGACGCCCGTCCTCTCCCAGCCCGTCAAGCCAGCTCCCCCGGGGGCGCGGGAGCAGGTGCGCGGCCCTGGCCCCGTGCGCTGGCTAGGCTGGAGCTCCCGCCGCCTCCGGGCTCTCGCCCGCTTCCTTCCTTTGTCTCGCGGGAGCCCAGGGCGGAGCAGGCCCGGCAGCCGCTTCCCATGAGGGGCCCGCCTGACCCCCCGGAAGGGGGGTGTAGCGGGGCCGCCGCAAACGGGCTGGCGCGCCGCTGTGGTGCCCAGCCGCCTCCGCTCCCCATGGCCGGGGCGCGCCTGAGCGGGATGCAGGGTCCCCGGGGAACGCGGGTCACCACAGACGGCTGCGAAGCCTGAAACCAGGTTTGAGGCACTTTCCCCTTGCGCCCCCGCCCTCCACGGAGGGGGGCAAAAAAAAGAAAAAAAGTTTCGGCTGCCTGGATCTGGGGTTTTGGCTTGGCCCATTTGAAACACACCGCTGAATTGTGAGAGCCCGGTCTGGGTTCAGATTTCAAACCTCTCTAGAACTGGGGATGTCTGTTCAGGTGTGTGGCTAATAATAATATCTTACACTTAAACAGCACGCTCAGCTCGAAGGAGGATCCCAAAGCACTTTACAAATGTAACCGATGTATAGGGGCTCTCACCTCATCTCTGAAATGCAGCCATCTCTTGGATAGCAACTGACCAAGAACACATGGTATAGAGGGACTAGATTTAAGATATTAAAATGCAGGAAGATTTTTTCACTTAGCCACATGGCTGAACATGACTGGCAGCCTAGTAAAGCAGAATTGGGTTCTCCGCAACATCATTAAAGGGGTTTTTTAACGTGTAAGTGGTCAGCCCAAGGACTCAATTTATTTACTTAATTGATCAAGTGTTTAAACGGCCAGAGGTTTAATTTGTGTTATAAATAATCCATTTCTTGGGTCATCAATTGTAGTTTGTCTGAAATATTTTCTTGGTCTAGGTTATTTAAAAAAAAAAATCCTTTAGGTTGTTCTGTGTATTAACTATTTTATGAAAAAAATCTCACCTGGTGCAGCTCCATGGGTGATTAGTAGTGAAGTTGTAGAGTATGTCTACACAGCTGCTGAGTGATGTGATTCCCGTTTTGGGTAGACATTAGGGTTGTTAACTGTCTAATCACACAAATCCAAACACCCTTACCCACCTCCCAGCCCTGCCCCTTCTCTGAGGCCCTGCCCCACTCACTCCATGCCTCCGGTTGCTTGCTGTCCCCAATACTCACTCACTTTCACTGGGCTGGGGCAGGAGGTTGGGGTGTGGGAGGGGGTGTGGTGTGCAAGCTCTGGGAGGGAGTTTGGGTATACGAGGGGACTCGCGGCTGGGCAGGGCATTGGGGTGTGGGAGGGGGTGTAGACTCTGGTTGGGAGTTTGGGTGCAGGTGGGGGTTTGGGGTGCTGGCTCCAGGAGGGGTCTCAGGGCTGGGGCAGAGGGTTGGGGTGCAGTAGGGGGTGGCCGGGAGGCTCTTACCTCAGGTGGCTCCTGGTCAGCAGCGCAATAGGGCTAAGGCGGGCTGCCTGCCTGTCCTTGCACTGCTCCAGGAAGCAGCTGGCACATCTCTGTGGCCTTGGGCGGGGAGGAGACCAGGGCGCTCTGTGCTCTGTCTGTGCCTGCAGGCATTGCCCGCCCCCCAGCTCCCATTGGCCCAGTGCCCGACCAATGGGAGCTGTGGAGTTGGTGCTTGGGATGGGGGGGCAGCATGTGCATACCCCCTGCCTCCCCTCTTCTTCCCCCGAATGGGCCGCAGGAATGTGCTGGCCCCTTCCAGGAGTGGCGTGGGGCCAGCACAGACAGGGAGTCTGTCTTAGCCCTGCTGTATCGCCAGACTTTTAACGGCCTAAGATCTCCCTGTGTGGCTTCGCTAGCCTCCGGGAGATAGAGCCCAATTTTGGGAGACTCCTGGCGAAGCCGGGAGGATTGGCAACCTTAGTAGACATGCATGTGCAAACTCTGTTTGAGCTAGCTCCTAAACATAGCTGTGTAGCTGTGGCAGCACAGGCTGCAGCTCAAGCTAGCCGCCAGAGTACAGACTGCATGTGCAGGGTTCTACTTGGGCAGCTAGCCTAAGCCTCAGACTGCTGTGTCCAGACTTACTTTTCGGCACCAACGCTAGGTCTGCTCATGCATATGTGTCTCCATGAACTGGGAATCCCAGCTGCTGTATAGACATACCCCCAGTGTGAACAAAGCTCCAGGAGTTTTAAATTACCTTGTCATCTATACCTGCTCAGAGGAGGTCCACGTGTCATGGTGGTAAAACTACTGGCAACCACTGGTTCGTTATTTGCTCCTAGAGCATCCGTCTTGCTACTACTGGTGTTAACAATAGTGAGGATTTTTTTTTTTAGGGATAAGTTGAATTTAGCAAAGGCCAGAGTGCTTAACAAGAACACAAATCTTAGTGTCTAAGCTCAGATGTGTGCTGTTGATGTGTACTGGCAGGTGTTTCTTGATTGGTTTCTTTTGTTGGCTTTGGGCAGCATTTAGATTTGAAGATTTAATAGTTCTTAATAGCAATTTGCTGCTTACTGTATGGTTATGGTATGCATCTTACTAAGTAATCTAGCACTCCCCTTGCTCTCTGCTATAAATAAATTACTAATTTTAGAACAGATAAGTGATTATTCTTACTAGGAGCAAACAAGTTCATAGTAGCAGTCACTTCCCAATATATCTTGTATAATTAACATTATACATTTATAGAATTTTTAGGCAAGTGCATTTTAGGCAAATTACCACCATTTTATCTTCAAATGTCTAATTATAGATAATCAGATAAAAATAATGTGGCAGTTGAGTGAGAATGAATGTTTACCCTTTGTGAAAGGTGAGTTAATGATCTACATAGGGATTAATAACTGATTATTTCCTGAATTCTTATCCACATGCTGCCATTCACTTGTCCAATTGATCTTAATGTACTGAAAGAAAAAAAATCAAGTTTTAAAATTTCTCAGTGTTCGTTTTTCTGTTTTATCCTTGCAGTTGTTCCCAACTAATTCCCTGAAGTATTAATGTCTGCATAGCTTATATTTTGTACCTTTTGTTAATTGGCTTTATTTTAGTATATGCCTAGAAACAATATGTGTATGTGGTGTTAAAAAATATTCTTACAGGGTATCTTGGTCATTATTCTTAATTGCTCTGTTTGTTCTAGTAGTACGTGTGGATTCTATCCTAGACTGCTGCTTTTGGTATATGGGCTTTTTGGTTTAGGACTACTTGTTTCTTCTCAGATTCCCTCCTGACCTCTCTCTTATTTATATATTACCTGCAATAGCTTGCTACATTATATAGGATTCTCTTGGGTTGGAGTTCCATTTTCTGGAGGATATATCTTTGGCTCAAATAACATCCTTGAACCTTGTCATTTAACCATACTACATTGTGTCCTTGTCTTCATACTTCCTCTATTCTGCATACATACATCTTCTGCAACTCTGCTCAGAGGGTACTTGAGAATACGAGGGTCTAGGGTTGCACATGTGACCTATCCAAAAACATTTGGTCAGTTGATGGATCAAATAGTGTCAATTGTCAGGTTATTTTAACGCACTAATTTATTAGTACAGTAACAAACAAACAAAAAAAGAGTAAGACTTTATGGTTTCCAATAAGCATGACCTGAGATACTTACTTATGCATAATTACAAAACGTTACTTAACTGCATTATTTTAACAGAGGAAAAATGTGAAACACAGTGAAATGAAGTTCTGAAAGAATGGCATCATGATGCAATCAAAAAAAAGTAGGCCAATACCTACATTAGGGCATTCTTGCTAGAGTATTTGATGGAGCTCAAATAATAGCTGGTCAGTTGACATTTTAACCAGTCAGAATTTTGGGTTCTTCACTTGACCTGTGATAGGTTGATTTTTTTTTTTTTTTTTGCTATTTTGTTATTGCTTCCTCTTCTCTCTTTTTAATCCCCTGAAGTTTCATTTCACAGCATTATTTTTTGGTAGGATTCCTTTTCACATACTGCATCACAGTCATAGTTATGTAATGGTTCAACTCTGGTTACTGCTTGAACTAATTCCTACTTACCGAGGCACAAGGGCTTGTCTACTTTGGGAAATTTTATCAGCATTGCTATATCTGTATAGTTATCAGTGTAACTTACCATGTGGATGCTATAATTTGCAATAACAGTGGCCTTTTTTCAGTTTAGCTTAACTTGCTTCAAAAGGGAATTAAGTTAAACCTAAAAAGTCCACTGTTGTAAATAATAGTCCACTTGGAAATATACCAATATAATTATAGCAATTAATTTTTCTATGTAGACAAGCCCTAAGGGGAGAAACTATTAATTTGTATGCTGTAGAAGTGTATAAAGAAGCAGTTGTTTAAATGGTTGAGAAATTGCTGAAACTTCTCAGGTGGTGACTTTGTCCAGTTTATATGCTGGTAGTCAAAGTCCACTATTAGTTACATTATGTGCCAAAAAAATTAAAATTCTACACACAATATTTTAAAATTCTGAAAATGTTATTTGTCAAATGTGGAGGCTCCAGCATGGCATTGGGGAGCCCAGGCCGTTGGCCACACAGAGGTGGGAGATCACTGTGCAGCTCATCGGGGCGGTTCTGAGTGGGGGAAAGGGGGATGCTCGGCTGGAGGGTCTGGGTATGAGGAGGTCTGGATGCACTGTGGGTGGGGGGAGCAGCTCCTTGTACAGGGATCCCTCTCCCTGCAGCTGCGGAGCAATGGATCCTGGAGTGGGGAAGTTTGTAGAGCTTCCTGCAGCAGGGGGAAAAATCTGGGGGTGGGTCAGTTTGACTTGGCCCTGGATGCAGGGGAAGAGGAAGTACTGTCCTCCCCCAGGCCAGCCGGGACTAGCAGCTGAGCCCAGCGCAGGGTAGGAGCCACCAGCTGGGTCTTCCCCAGTCCTGCCTCCTGCCCCACAGTGATTTACCTCTCTGCTAGCTGCCCTGAGCGCCCAAAACATACTGCTGGGGAGGGTCGCATGACTGCTCTTGTGGCTTCCCTTTGCTTCCCCGTCAAAGTTATTTTTCTGTGGGGAAGCAAAGAAATCGGCAGGGGACATACATTCTGGGCATTTGCAGTGGTGCAGAATTTCCCAAGGAGTAATTAGACTTAGTTGCCTCTTTGATCTCCCCCCAACTTTGTGCACTCAATAGTTTTCTGATCAGGACATTGATACCTTGTCTCTCATAATTGCAGACTCTAATGTGCACTCGGTGATCCAGTGTCTTAAGTACTAATGTGCTCTAATCTTTTTCAGTTTTAATGTTAATCTGATGCCCATAATACTGATGGGCACTCTAAAAGTGTGTTTAAATTAAATTCAGAATTTAGTCTTAATTTAGGACTTGTCTACACAGAATAGCAGTGTGTACTACAGGATGTGATTTCTAAAGCACACTAATATTGTACAGTAATTGGTCCAGGTAGACAGTACTACATTAAAGCACCCTAGAAATATTGAGTTTGCACCAGTAGGGTGGATAGGCCCTTAATGTTTCTTATTTAGAAAACAGTATTTATTGTAGCTTTTTTTAAAAAAGTGTATTTTAGGACTTCTTTAGATAAGAATGTTAATACTGTTTCTTTTGGGATTCTGTTATTGGGCTGACTCATGAGAATCACTGGCTAATCTCTTTTAAAATTCTTTTTTAGTATATACTACATTCACTTGGAATTCATGCTCTAATAAATCACGCATCAGAAAATGGACTTGTTTTGCAGCCCAGTTAAAAAACTGAAATCATAATGGCTACATAAATCTCTCTGCGTGGTCACTTATTACAATAATTTGTCAATGGCTTTGAGTTTTTTTTTTTCATTTTTACTTGGTTATTTACGAAGCACATCTTCAAGTTTCATCAAATGTTCTAGCTTAATATTCTTGTTTAACTGCCTTATATAGGTATTGCCTACCAATAAATGTAGATGAGTCATTTATCAGCCTAAAAGCACAAATTATTATAGACCATTATTTTCTCTGAAGTTGCTAAAACATGTCATTAAGTTACCACAGTATTATAGAAATATTACATGTGTTAATAGGAACGAACAGCTAGTATTTAAAGCTGCACCGTGTAATGCATGTTTGTAGAATAACTTTTTGACGTGATAAATTTGCATGTGATACTTGGTTTAATGTTAGTGATGGCATGGAGAAACTGGATTACTTTCTGTTTAAGTTCAGTAGTAATCCTACGCTGGTGTGATTACTATTTTGCAAGATGAATGAATCAAAAAGTTGAGATGGCGGTGTTAGTTTGGGGCTTGTGATGTTCAAGGACCTGTAACAATTCACAGGTGTTTCACTTCGTAATTGATGATTTGGGCAGACTGATAATATCCTGGATAAATCTTATGGAATTAAGATAAACTTTACTGACTTCAGTTAAACCTTATTGAATTAGGTTTAATGCCTAATTGGAGTCCATTGAATTAAAAATATAGTTGAGCACGTGGGCTTGTCTACACTACCTGATGGATCGACAGGCAGCAATCGATCCAGTGTGGGGGTCGATACTAGACGTGATAAATCGACCGCTAAGTGCTCTCCCATCGACTCCAGTACTCCACTAGAACGAGATGCACAAGCGGAGTCGATGGGAGAGCATTACCTGTCAATTTACCGCAGTGAAGACACCGCAGTAAGTAGATCTAAGTATGTCAACTTCAGCTACGCTATTCATGTAGCTGAAGTTGCGCATCTTAGATCGACCCCATGCAGTAGTGTAGACAAGCCCTGTGTTTGTGGAATTGCATCCGTCTCCTCCTAGAGGAGTTACATATTTAATGTAATTCCTTTTAGTTATCAGGTCTTTTAAATTTACTCTCTGGAGAGAATTGCATATATGGATTCAAACTGGATTTTTCCAGGGACCAACAGAGAAAGAAAAGATCTTTGGATAAATAGCCTGGTTCTAAACAGGCTCAGGGCCTTCTTCATGATCTAGCAAACAGACAGGACCCCTTGTTCATGGGGGGACGCAATCCTTAGGGAAAGGTTGGAAGAACTGACCCTACTGAGGCCGCATAAGACTGTGTGTGTGTGTGTGTGTGTTCTGAGCTTAAGCTATGAGGAATTTGAAACAAGGAAACCCTTTGGGTGGGATGTAGAAGGATGGCTCCAGCCATAGCCCATGTTGGGGTGATCGCTCGTCAGCTTATTAGTCTTTGTGTAGATTTTTTTTTAAAACTTTTAATGTTTTCTGTGTAGTATTTACCTTAAGAATAAATTAGGCTTGCATGGGAAGTGCTATGTGGCACCTTATAACTGTGGGCAGTCACACTTAATTAACCATCTGAGAAAGTAAGCAGGCCTACTTGGGCAGCCTGTCTTTCCTAAGAATAATGTAGTGAAGGTAAAGAACTCTTCGGCCTAGAAATACTCTGGTCAGAAGGGAGAGAGACATATCTCCATCTAAGGGAGGTGATGGGTAGGGGAACCTGAGTGGGTGCTCTTTCTGCCCCATAAAGGGGGAATACAGATGCCGTTGCCCTGCACTGTGGCAATGACCATGCTGTTCTGAATCGTAACTACACTGGGAAATGTTGCTCTGATTGGCAGGGCCATTTCACTTGCTGTATAATTCTTGCAGGATGGTAGGTGGGAAGCGTAGCGTGCATGCTCTTCATGTGACTACGCTTTTAATGCGTCAGCCCTATTTTGAACACTAAGAAATAAGTCTGCCTTTTAGCCACTTAAAATTACCAGTGTTAGTCGTATGCTTGCTTTGAGTTATCAGAGTGCATAAATAACTTGAAAAAAATCAAACTTCTGTTAGAATGGGTGAAGCTTAAAAATCTTCCTTTTTAATGGATTTTATACAAGCTCATTTATTCAGGTGTGCAACACTGTTTCATAATAGTGAAACTGCAAGCTCTTACAGCTGGCAGTGTGAAACATAGCCATGAGTTTCGAGTTCTCAGTTAAAATTGTGTTTTCAAATAGTTGTTTGACAAACAGTTTGTCTTCTGTCAATTTGCAGTTAGAGTACAAAAAAGTTATTTGTTTTTATATCTTGCTGGTTTTCTGATGTAATATCCAAGATCTATATCCTGCAAAGAAGTGCACATATGCATAACTCCACACACATTATAATAGTCCCATTGAAATCAGTGGGTGAGTTAATCTGTACACATTCACAAGTATCATACAAAAAAAGTGGCACTATTGTCATGCTGCTTCCTTGCTTTTAAAAAAGCAGTATCTGTGCAAGTAATAAAGATGTGACTTTCATGGACTCAGTGTATACAGAATACCACTCTTAATACCTGATGAAGTTTCAAATTCAAACAATGTTATCCAGTTTTTTTAAAAGTTGAAGTTACTCCAGCATTGAACAAACGTAACAAGCACTGCCAGTGTAATTAGTTAGGTAGTATTCAGTGTATATATTCTACTAAATGTTGTCTCCTAAAGTCTAATCAAACTTTTATATAATGTTTGATAGACACACATCTAAAACAGACACTACTAAAGAAATGCTCTGTGAATCAAGTTCTACTTATAAATTGTCATTTAATGTTGGAACTTCTAAATATTTGTCATGTCAGTACGCTAATGTTTCTGCATTGTCTGTGAACAGTATGTATTTGTGACTAGAGTATATGCATTCAGTATAGCTAAAGGGCCTCTAAGCACTTACAGCCAGGAGAAGCTCCCAGAAAAAAGATATGGTGGTTAAAAAGTGGTTTAGAAGTTTTTGACAGAATTGTTTCTAAAAGTCTCTGCAGGTTTGAACAGGTTTCCTTTCTCACTGCAATTTCATTAACTAGACACTAATGGTGGGTTTTCTCCTACCACTTCCATATGCTTGTATTGACTCTGGCTTTTTTTTCTATGTCTGGATAATAATCTCTGCTTTCTGGTTTTAGACTCTCCACTTCCAGCCTTACAGTGCATATTATGCTTTGTTTCAAATTGTCAGTATTATGCAATAGCATGAGGTCTATGAGAATTAAATAGATAGGCCATAGAGACACTAGCTTGGAATCTAGCCAGTTTAAGAAGTGGACTAAGGTATAATGTGCCCCTCTACTGGCTTTTGTGTCTTTAGTCTCATTTTCCTTTTCAAAATGTTTGTATACTCTCTTGCTGTTTGAAAGACCCACTCATTCCAAGAAACTGTGACTATACAGAAAGTGCTATAGGATCCTCAAAGGAAACTGAAAATAGATTACCATGTTATCTTTCAGTTACAGGTGTCTTAAAAATACTACCCACTAATATTTTTATTGGTGATGTCCCTTTAACTCAAGGGTACAGTATATAAACTTATTTGTCCAACAACTTAAATGTAGCTGAACTTGTCTGGGTGCCTTTTTTCTTTTTCTTTTCTGGAATCTTGACATTCATCTGGCATGTTGCTGTTTACACAGGATGTCAGTGCTCAGACAGAAGGGCTCACTAAGTGCAGGCTGCTCAATGCAGATATCAAATTAGCCTCTTGAGTAGCTTCAGGGTTAGAAATGAGCTGAGTGTCCAGTTGGTTGGATTCGGTGATCCTTCGATCTTTCAAAACAATGTAGCAAAACTACTTATATTTTCATCATTTCACTTTATTTCCATTAATTGGTATCTAAGCATATTGAAAGTTTCATCTGGTCACATCATATTGAGTGTATAATTTCATATATGCTATGCAGCTTGTTCACAGCAGAAGACTATCTGAAATGTTTGACTGACTTCTGGCAAACTCCAGTTGTTCAAGAAAGGTGGTTCTTGCAGTGCATCTTTGATGACTTCTACACAGAGTGCTTCCGCTGACGTGCACGGGCTGAAATTGTGGAAAAGCATTATCACTTGCCCCATAACCTCAGCCGTGCAGAACACAATGCCATCCACAACCTCAGAAACAACTCAGACATCCTAATCAAAAAGGCTGACAAAGCAGGTGCTGTCGTCATCATGAATAGGTCAGAATATGAACAAGAGGCTGCTAGGCAGCTCCCCAACACCACTTTCTACAAGCCATTCCCTCTGATCCCTCTGAGGGTTACCAAAAGAAACTACAGCATTTGCTCAAGAAACTCCCTTAAAAAGCACAAGACCAAATCCTCACAGACACACCCCTGGGACCCCAACCTGGGGTATTCTGTCTGCTACCCAAGATCCATAAACCTGGAAATCCTGGACGCCCCTTCATCTCAGGCATTGGCACCCTGACAGCAGGATTGTCTGGCTATGTAGACTCCCTCCTCAGGCCCTACGCTACCAGCACTCCCAGCTATCTTCCAGACACCACTGACTTCCTGAGGAAACTACAATCCATCGGTGGTGTTCCTGAAACCACCATCCTGGCCACTATGGATGTAGAAGCCCTCTACACCAACATTCCACACAAAGATGGACTACAAGCCGTCAGGAACAGTATCCCCGATAATGTCACAGCAAACCTGGTGGCTGAACTTTGTGACTTTGTCCTCACCCATAACTATTTCACTTTTGGAGACAATGTATACCTTCCAATCAGCAGCACTGCTATGAGTACCCCCATGGCCCCACAGTATGCCAACGTTTTTATGGCTTACTTAGAACAACGCTTCCTCAGCCCTCGTCCCCTAATGCCCCTACTCTACTTGCGCTACATTGATGACATCTTCATCATCTGGACCCATGGAAAAGAAGCTCTTGAGGAATTCCACCATGATTTCAACAATTTCCATCCCACCATCAACCTCAGCCTGGACCAGTCCACACAAGAGATCCACTTCCTGGACACTACAGTGCTAATAAGCGATGGTCACATAAACACCACCCTATACCGGAAACCTACAGACCGCTATGCCTACCTACATGCGTCCAGCTTTCACCCAGACCACACCACATGATCCATTATCTACAGCCAAGCTATACGATACAACCGCATTTGCTCCCACCCCTCAGACAAAGACCAACACCTACAAGATTTCTCTCAAGCATTCTTACAACTACAATACCCACCTGCTGAAGTGAAGAAACAGGTCGACAGAGCCAGAAGTCACCTACTACAGGACAGGCCCAACAAAGAAAATAACAGAACGCCACTAGCTGTCACCTTCAGCCCCCAACTAAAACCTCTTCAAGGCATCATCAAGGATCTACAACCTATCCGTCACTCTCACAGATTTTGGGAGACAGGCCAGTCCTTACTTAGACAGCCCCCCAACCTGAAGCAAATACTCACCAGCAACTACACGCCAGGCAACAGAACCACTAACCCAGGAACCTATCCTTGCATTAAAGCCTGTTGCCAACTGTGTCCACATATCTATTCAGGGGACACCATCATAGGGCCTAATCACATCAGCCACTCTATCAGAGGCTCGTTCACCTGCACATCTACCAATGTGATATGTGCCAGCAAAGCCCTACGCCATGTACATTGGTCAAACTGGACAGTCTCTACGTAAAAGAATAAATAGACACAAATCAGACTTCCAGAATTATAACATTCAAAAACCAGTCGGAGAACACTTCAATCTCTTTGGTCACTCAATTACAGACCTAAAAGTTGCAATTCTTCAACAAAAAAAACTTCAAAAACAGACTCCAACGAGAGACTGCTGAATTGGAATTAATTTGCAAACTGGATACAATTAACTTAGGCTTGAATAGAGACTGGGAGTGGATGGGTCATTACACAAAGTAAAACTATTTCCCCATGTTTATTTCCCCCCTCCAACCACCCCACTGTTGCTCAGACGTTCTTGTCCACTGCTGGAAATGGCCCGCCTTGATTATCACTACAAAAGGTTCCCTCCCCCCCCCGCCCGCTCTCCTGCTGGTAATAGCTCACCTTAAGTGATCACTCTCATTAAAGAGTGTATGGTAACACCCATTGTTTCATGTTCTCTATGTATATAAATCTCCCCACTGTATTTTCCACTGAATGCATCCGATGAAGTAAGCTGTAGCTCACGAAAGCTTATGCTCAAATAAATTTGTTAGTTTCTAAGGTGCCACAAGTACTCCTTTTTGCGAATACAGACTAACACAGCTGCTACTCTGGAAAAATGTAAATACTGTGAATAAAGATTCTAGACTTGATCCTTTAAATATTTCTATCCATTTAATTGGCCTGTTTCAGTTCTTGGCTCATAGAAACAGGAGTTATTTAGGAAGTTAGCAGCAACTAACATCTTGGGTAGGGATAGCTCAGTGTTTTGAGCAGCATGAGGTGTTTGCTCTAACAGTTCTCAAGATTGTGGCCTTTAAATCAGGTTAGAGTTAAAGTGTGTGCACAGGGGATGAAGTGACACAGTAACATCGACATGATGTGAATTTCCATGTCCCATATATCATGAACTGTTATGGGTAGAAACACATGCTACTTAACCTTAGAAACATGGAATTCTTAGTCCTTATAGTTCACTGTATATCTAACAGTAAAAGTAGACACTGGTTTTTCAAATCAAAAGTGGCATTTGACAGTGGTCCAGGCCTTGAAGTCAAATATTTCAGGCTGATATAACTCCCATCTTTCAGTATCCAATAGGAGTCTGAGGATATATGTACATTTCTAATTGTGAGAGGTTTCCGAGTAGTAACCGTGTTAGTCTGTATCGGCAAAAAACGACGAGGAGTCTTTGTGGCACCTCAGAGACTAACAGATTTATTTGGGCATAAGCTTTCGTGGGCTAGAACCCACTTCATCAGAAAATACAGGAGCAGCTATAAATACATGAAAAGGTGGGAGTTGCCTTACCAAGTGTGAGGTCAGTCTAATGAGACAATTTAATTAACAGTAGGATACCAAGGGAGGAAAAATAACTTTTGTAGCGGTAATGAGTGGCCCATTTCAAACAGTTGACATGAAGGTGTGAGTAACAGTAGGAAGAAATAAGTATGGGGGAAGTTAGGTTTAGGTTTTGTAATGACCCAGCCACTCCCAGTCTTTATTCAGGCCTAATGTGGTGGTGTCCAGTTTGCAGAACTGGAATTAATTTGCAGTTTCACGTTGGAGTCTGTTTTTGAAGTTTTTTATTGAAGAATTGTCACTTTTAGGTCTGAGTGTCCAGGGAGATGGAAGTGTTCTCCTACTGGTTTTTGAATGTGATGATTCCTGATGTTAGAATTGTCCATTTATTCTTTTGCATAGAGACCGTCCGGTTTGGTCAATGTACATGACAGAGGGGCACTGCTGGCACATGATGGCATATATCACATTGGTAGATGTGCAGGTGAATGAGCCCCTGACGGCGCGGCTGATCTGGTTGGGACCTATGATGGTGTCCCTTGAATACATTTGTGGACAGAGTTGGCACCGAGGTTTGTTGCAGGTTTTGGTTCCTGAGTTGGCATTTTTGTTGTGTGGTGTGTAGTTGCTGGTGAGTATTTGCTTGGACTTCTCCACTAATAGTGGCCATGTGGAAACCTCTTTCAAAGTGTCGTGGGGAGTGCAAGCACCCTCGTGTGGCACAAAGTGCATTCTCCAGTCACCTTAGTTCCCTTGCTCCCTCTTTAGCAAACACAAAGGGCCCTCTCTTTTAGCGGTCAGACTTCTAAACTTTAATACAGAACTATTTTCTTAAATAAATAGTCCTTAGTTCAGTAGTATAGTTTAGGTATAGAGAGAGCTTAAATTCCCTTTTTCTCATCTCCGTCAGGATCACTGGGAACAATATCTGGCCCTGATCCTCAAACTGGGTTGAGAAACGTGCTGGGTCTATTCCTGAATTTGATGTCCAGGACAGAAGTTTAATCTGCCTGTGGAGAGCACCCAATACTAGTGTACTGTGTGACAAGTGCTTGTCCCTTGAAGTTCATGGGAATGTCACATCCAACTTCAAGCACACCCAGAGCCTATGGGTAGATGCTCCAGGTCTGAATTCAGCAGAGAAGCTAGAACGGGGTAGCCAGCCTGAGAAGGAGCCAGAATTTACACATGTACATTGCCAAAGAGCCACAGTAATATGTAATGATTGTATGTGTGTGTGTACACATCGTTATATAATTTGATAATGTGTATTTTATACATTTATAATATATAGTCAACGATGATAATAAAAACTTATCCTTTTACTTAATGGGACTTCTGGCAATCCTTGCTTTCAGCAATTCCCTTAAAGTTTGGTTTGTGTTCAGGTGTGCTCACATGCAGCAGTTCTCTTAACTGACTGACTGGCTGTCAAAACGGATCGGTGCTCGGACACGTTTGAGTGTCGAGAAAACAGACTCACAAAGATAGGTTGAGGCAAACATCGAGATTAATTTTAGGGCTGCATCTCTGATGTTGGGGTATTTGTCCTTTGGTACAGATTTCCAGAAAGTAAGGATCCCCCTATGTCTTCTGAACAGATTTTAATCTGTCATCTTCCAAAAGTTCTATTATTTCCACCTGGGAAGTTGCTTCATCAGTTATTAAGGGGGTTCAGTCAGCTTCAGCACTAAAAGGGTCAATCAGAAATCTGAATTGAGGTCTTTTTCCACTGCAAATCTTCGAATCTTTCCTCAAAACTGTCCTTAAGATCTTTAATCATGCTCACATATCTAGTTGTGCTCCATTTTAGGGGTTCTGCGACATCTTCTTTTGATCTGGCTTGTAGTTGTGACATTAAGGGAAAGTGTCAGCTCTCCCTCCGGTATTTCTGTGAAACAACTGCAATTCGTTCATGAACGCAAATACACTTTGCAGTAGATCAGACAGCAACCAGAATTTTTCTTGTAAATCCATTTTTATTTTATCCAAATGCAGCAATATGTCTGCAAGAAATGCAAAATCTAGAACCCACGAAGAATCTGTAAGCTCAGTGTGTATTCTGTGCTTCTCCTCCATAACCAATTTTACTGATTTCAGGAGCTTGAAAAAATGTGAAATAACTTTACCTCTCGAGCCATCAAACTGCACAGTGAAATGGCAAATAGGCAGGGGGAGTAGTCTTCATTCAGTTCTTCTTCAATTAGATATTGTCTGTGATTGAGTGCATTTGTGAATTTCATTCACTCATTGTGCAAGAAAGATTTCATGACGTGATCAAATGTGAGGGTTTTTTTTAAGATACCAGTTGCTCCCGATGAATAGTACAGAATTCCACCAGGAGTAACATTTGTACCAATGTAGGTCTGTGGTGAAAGAAATTGGAGGCATCTAGATATTGAGAATGATCTTACCCATAATTAACCTCTAACTCCACAGGGATATATAGACATTGGATGATAAATTCTTGAGGATACACTGTATCAATGTTTCTTTAATTGAAGCTGGTAGCCTGCCTTCTTTAAGGGAAGCACTGACAAATCCCCATTAGCAGTGGGCCCATCTCCACTGACCATCAGTCATGGCCCAGGTTGCAGCACAATGTAAAGCATTTGTTTCTGCCTCCTAAGATGTTGCCCTGCCTTTACAAACGGAGACAGTTAGATCCAAATCTGTACTACTTTGTCCCTAAATCACAATTTCCTCCAAACAGAAAATACTCAAATCATTCACCAAGTAGAAATAGATTTGGCTATCTATGACATGAAACAAATCCGCAGATTAAAATTTGGCAGATGTTACTGTGGAGTAAACAAATTTGTCCTTCTGAATAGTAAGTCTTGGGTGTATCGGGGTGACTTAAATCAGAACTGGTTTTATTCACCTGCTGTTCAGAATCTTGTACAAGATGGACACGCTATATATTCAATCCAATTTTAAGGGAGGAGGACTTGTACTTCTGGAGAACACCCTTCTTCCCCCCCAAATTAGTTCATGCCCCACTGAATATGGATGTTAACAGCTGGATGCCATACAGTTTTGTCTCACTGTTTTTTGATAAAATCCTAAATGGTGGAAACCTTGACTTGGACTTTCTGTTAATCAATATGAACTGGAGAGTGGAATTCTTGTTTTCTGATACGCCAGGCTTTTGAGAGATGATGATGATGATAATAGGTAAAATCAGTGGAACTGAAATCAGGAACAGGTGTATGTTTAAAATGCCTGATTCTCTTCCTGCTTTGTTTCCCCACTGCACACTCCCACAGAAATATTCTCAAAATGTAGCGGTATTTTTCTACCATCTTGGTCACCCTGAGGTGACAATGGGATGCATTTCCAGGATATGCAACAGTGGTAGTTTTCAGGCAGTAATTAGCCCACTCAACAGTTGTCCCTGATCCCAACATCCCTGCAAAGAGAACTTTTTTTTTCCTCCTGGGTCCATGTGCAGCTTCCCAGGAAATAAAATGAAGGTACATGCCCACACAGTCATGACTCTTCCTGCTCTGAGTGTTGCTCCAGTACACCCATACTTGCACTCTGCCTCTGCTTACACCGTCCTACGCTAAAATAATTAGCCTGCTCCACAGAATGAATACCATAGCTACTAAATTTTACAGCCTCTTTGTCCTGAGGCGCATGATGCCACATAGCATTATACTTTCACTTGCCCATCGTTAAGCAGACAACACTCCTCTCCACCCCATCTGTCTACAATCCCCATGGCAAGAAGACCCCTCTTGGCCCGCTCCTGGCACAACAAAAATCATAGTGTTGAAATAGGCATATTGGCTCTCTCAAGCTACACATGCAGCTTTTCCCTTTGATCTCTCTCACCTGGGATTCAGGAGAAAAGCTCAGTGCTCCCCAGAGAGGCATGATCCCTCCATATCCCCTCATATCATAGTGCTGTTTAGAAGACCTGTGATTAACTAATGCCTCTATCATTCGGCATAACTCCACCTAACACACTGGATGCAGTTGCAGTAATTCTCAGTAGTTATTGCCAGCTCCGAGGGGGCAGAGTTAAGGTTGCATCACCAGCTATATTTGAACTGTTTCCTGGCTTTTGAAGTTTGTGTTTTGATTAAGTATTCTAGAAGGTCACAAGATACTACTAGGTAGCATTAACTCTGTGCAAATGGTGTTTATTGTCGATGAATAATTGGGAATCTATAAACTTTCTTCCACATCAAAATCCATCTGCACTCCTCCTTGCTTTTCCTGTACCCCTGGGAATACTACAGCTACACTCTATCATATTACTTTCCAAAAACCTATTTTGTGTTCTGGCAGCACCCATAATGATACGCAGTGTCCAAACACACATGCAGGCACTTCCCTAAATATCTTAGAGAAACATACAACGTGTCAAGGGAGCGGAATTCAACAGAATTTTCATTAGTGGTCTGATCGTTGTTTTGTCACTGAAGGATCTGGTGCATTATTTTGTATTCGTCTATTTTGATGGACTACTCTGTTTCAAAAGCACTTTCAGTAGTATAATTTGAGCCTTGTTTTTTTTTCTAGAAATGTTACGAACAAAAACAATACAAAAATGGGCTCAAGTTTTGCAAGATGATCCTCTCCAACCCGAAGTTTGCTGAACATGGAGGTAATTGCATGGCTTGAAAGACTTATTCTTCTTTTTTCCCCTGCTGTAAGTTATAACATCACTGCTTGTGTTTAGTTGTATTCCTTAATTAAGCATTGTATTACTGATACCATGAATTATGACATGGAAGGCGGAACCTAAAAGTCCATATTTTGGCATGTATCGTAGAAACTAGAGGTGGAGATGTGTGGGTTCCTCTTTCCATGCCTGTCATAGCTCAATAATTCCACATAGGAAAATTCTGTAATTGTAGGTGTGCTACAAGATGGAACTTCTACTGTTTGCCTTGAGAAAGATCACTGTTCTTTTCTTTTCCCCCTCCTCCCCATGACCCCCTAAAATTCAATGTAAATGTTCCTTTTCTTAGTTTTGGGCTATTAGTACTGTTAAACCTACTCAGATAAATACATTTCTTTTAAGTATTTATACCCTTCATTATTTACAGCTTGCTGTTGTATCCGTGTCCCAGTTGTCTTTGCATAAATATGTAATTTTTAATTTTCCATCATCTCAGCTCCTCCTACTGATATGACAGCATCTTCCATGTAACATGGTGTGCAGGTCTAATTGCATTATTCCTGTCACTGTCACAGCAAATTTTTACAGACATCTGTTGTCTTCCCAGCTCCATGGCATGATGCATTTGTATTTAAAGCACAGAATCACACTTGTCTTTTATAGTTCTCACACTATAAATTTGTTTATTTCCTGTCCATTGTTGCTGTCCTAGGGGTCTCTTCTTACTGGTTCTCAAGTTTCTTCTTTTTACTGATTGTGATTTTTATTGTCCTAGAACAGTGGTTTTTAGCCTGTGGTGCATGGACTCCTGGAAGTTGCAGACTATTTTGAGCAAAAAATTGTTAGCACAGAATGGTGGTGGTTCTTTGAGTACTTGTACACGTCCATTCCCATGTAGGTGTGTGTGTGTGCACCGAGCATAGTTACTGGAAAATTTTCCCCCAGTGGGATCTGATGGGTTGGCTCTGGTGCCCTCTGGGGCTGCATGTCCATAGTGCCAGTATTAAGGGCACCGCTGACCCCACGCCGCCTCAGTTCTTTCTTACTGCCCATGACAATCACTGGAAATGGTCTATCCTGGCTCTTGCAAGTCTTCCTCTAAGGACTTTTTCTCTGTATTTCTGTACATAATTCTTGTTCGTAGTTGGTTAAGTTTCTTTTAGAGTTAGTTTCCTCCATTATCAGCAGCGTTTCCTCCACTCTGGTACCAAGGTATGCCTTGGTTTCCGGGCTTCAAGCCTCCTGCAGAAAGGCTATACCTCTGAGTGACCCACAATCCAGTTGCCTTAAGTGCTTGGTGGAAACTCACGTTTGGAAGCACTGCAAGATTTGCAGGGACTCCAAACCCCGTACTAAAAAGGACCAGGACACTAGGCTGAAGTCCATCTTGATGGAAATAGCGCTCAGACCTCCCTCGGAGCTGGGCCATTCAGAATCTGGATTGAGCACCTCGGTGTCAGTGAGGAGCATGCCTGCCACTGTCCAGGAATCTTGGCACTGTTCACCGTCTCCAGTGCCAAGGAAAAACCAAAGACGATGCCTGCCAAATGAGACTATTCCCCAACCCTGAAGGTGGCCAGGCATGGAGACTAGAGCAAAGTGCAACCCACATCAGGCCACTTGGGGGCTCCAGCAGCTCAGCTGGCACAGTTAACTTTGCACATGCTGTTGAGCCCACCACTGGACCATCCATCTGCACCAGAGGGGCAGCATGGTACAGACACTTTGGTGGTGCCACCCATACTGGGGGCTTTTGCTGAGGCTAGAGACCTACTCTCGCTGTTGGTGCCAGTGTCCATGGTAGTAGAACAGTCGGCAGTGTCTGTGCCGGGGCAGAAGAGACTGGCTATCGTTTGCAGCTTGGTACTGAGTCCCTCGGTATCCTCTAAAGCAGAGGTAGGCAAACTACGGCCCATGGGCCATATCTGGCCCACGGGACAGTCCTGCCCGGCCTTTAAGCTCCCGGCCAGGGAGGCTAGCCTGGAGCCCCCTCCACCACAGCCTCAGCTCGCCATGCCACCAGCGTTAAGGAGTCCTCTCACTCTTTGGTGGACATTTTGACTGTGGTGGGCCTGTCAAGGATGGCCCTTCCGCTCAACAAGGCCATCATGGACCCAATAAAGGCCCTGTGACAGACCCCGACATCCCTACCTCCCATGGCCAAGAAGGCAGAGAAGTATTTTTGTCCCGACTCAGAGAGATGAATTTTTGTATACCCATTTCTCCGCTCCCCGGTGGTCTCTGCTGCCGATGAGTGAGAGCAGCAGGGGCTATAAGGGGTGACCCCCAAAGCAGAGGACACAAAGTAGACCTGTTCAGGAGGAAGGTCTACTCAACTGGGGGTTTGCAGCTCAGGATCATTAATAAACAAGCATTTCTGAGAAGATTGGACTTTAATGCATGGGACTCTGTTTTAAAGTTTAAAGATTCATTGCCCAAAGAGGCCAGAAGGGAGTTCTTTGGTTGAGAAGGGGGAGATGGAAGCAAGGACTTCCCTGCAAGGGATCCTGGATGCGGCTGCCTAGTCCATGGCCTATGCCAGGGGTGGCCAACCTGAGTCTGAGAAGTAATACATCCAGTATCAGTAATACATCAGCAGCGCCCATCAACATCCCCACCCCCAGCACCTCCTGCCCACTGGCAAACCTGCTGATCAGTGCCTCCCCCTCCCTCCCCGTGCCTGCTGTGATTGGCTGTTTTGCAGTGTACAGGAGGCTCTGGGGTGGAGGAGGGAGGAGCAAGGGTGCAGAAGAATCAAGGGAGGAGGCGGGAAGGGGTGGGGGCATTGGGGTTGGAGTGGGGGCAGGACCTGGGGTTGAGCAGTGGAAAGTTGGCACCTATAGCTCCAGTCCTAGAGTCAGCACCTATGCAAGGAGCCACATATTAACTTCTGAAGAGCCGCATGCAGCTCCGGAGCCACAGGTTGGCCACCCCTAGCCTGTGCAGTGGTCATGTATAGGAGTTCTTGGGTCTGATCATTGGGCCTCCCACATGAGGCTTAGGAGAGCCTCCAGGATCATCCTTTGAGGGCACTTAGCTCTTCTCAGAGTAGACAGAATCCAAGTTCCATGGCCTCAAGTATTCCAGGCTACTCTGAAGTCCCTGGGCTTATACACCTCAGTAACTTCAAGAAAGCATTATAGGCGTCAGTAATCCTCTTGGTTCTTCCTTCGTCCTGCCAAGCTGGAGGATCAGAGAAAGAGGAGCAAGGGCTTTAGGTGTAGGCCTTCACCTGTGTCATCCTATACATCAACGCCTGCCCCCCGCATGCATTCAGGAGACTCTAAGCAGGTATTTTGATGGGGTGCTCAAGGATGCAATACCCACTTTAGAAACCTCAGATCCAGCTTACCCTTTGTTTTGCAGACCACTTGTCCGACTTCCTCTGGGCATGGTCCCATATTACCGTGGACCACTGGGTTCAGAGCATGGTGGAAGTGAGAGATACAGTCCAATTAAATTCTCTCTCTCCCCCGGTCCCTCTTCAGGGACCCCTCTGACAAGCAACTTCTGGCCCAGGAGGTACAGTTGCTCCTACAGGTGTGAGCAGTGGAAAAGGTTCCACAGAATCTAAGGGGTACGGGATTCTATTCCCATTATTTCCTAATCCCAAAAGCCAAGCAAGGTCTCAGTCCTATCCTTGACCTGTGCCAATGTAAGTTACCTCAAGAAGCTGAAGTTCTGCATGGTCTCCTTGGCTTCCATCATCCCCTCCCTGGGTCTAGGGGACAGGTATGCTGCCCTCGATTTGAGAGACATCTGTTTTCACATCTTGATTTTTCAGGGACACAGAAGGTTCCTGAGGTTTGTCATGGGTCACATGCATTACCAGTTCATGGTTCTGCCCTTCGGACTGTCGGCTGCCCCATGAGCGTTTACAAAGTGCATGGCAGTTGTAGCGGCCTTCTTGAGGAGGCAAGGGGCTGGTCAGGGGACAGACCAGGGCTCAAGTGGAGTCCAGCTTACACCTCATCCAGTCGACCTTCCGGGATGTTGGTTTGCTTATAAATACGCAGAAATCCACCCTTACCCTGGTACAGAATTTATTGGGGCTGTGCTCAACTCTGTCCGAGCCAGAGCCTTTCTCCCAGAAGGGCACTCTCAAGCAATCGTGGTGCTCATAGCCCACTTCAAGGATCACCTGATGACAGCTTGGAGTTGCCTGAGACTCTTGGGAGCGCAGTATGCCTGAGACTACACTTCAGACTGTTCCAGGAGTCACTGGAGTCACCAAACTGCCACTATGTGGACGTGGTCCTTATGATTCTTTCCCCGGTTCTTGCCTCACTCAAATTGGTGGCAGGACCCAATGGTGGTTTGTGGGGGCTTTCTGTTCTTGCGGTCCTGCCCGTTGCTGTCCCCAGTCTCAGATGCATCAGCACTAGGCTGGGGAGCTCACTTGGGTCCTCTCAGAACTCAAGGCCTTTGGTACCCAGAAGAACTGTTTCTACACATCAATGTCAAGGAGCTCAGGACAGTCTGCCTGTCTTGTCAGGCATTTCAGCTTCATGTTATAGGCACTAATGTCTGTTCTAACAGACAACACGACAGCCATGTTGTATATCCCTGCTCTATATCATGTTGTATATCCCTGCTCTATATCATGATATAGAGCAGGGAAGAGCCTGTGTTGGGAGGCAGTTCAGTTGTGGGATCTTTGCTTAGCCCACTTGATTCACCGAGAGGCCTCCTACCTACCAGGAGCACAAAGGAGTTAGCAGATCACCTCAGCAGATCCTTCTCCGATCGGCATGAATGGTCCCTTCACCTAGATGTCCTGAAACTTGTTTTCCAGCAGTCAGGGACTCCCCAAATCAGTTTGTGACCAGACACAAGAGGAAGTGTCAGCAGTTCTGCTCTCTGGGTCACAGCCTTGGGTCACACTCAGATGCTTTTGTTCTTCCATGGGTGGGTCACCCTTCTATTCCGCTTGTGCACAGGTCCTGCTGAAGATTAAACTGGACTGAGCGTGGGTCATTCTGATAGCTCTGGCTTGGCCCCGATAGCGTTGGTTCGCCGCTCTGCTGGCCCTCTCAGTAGTGTCACCAGTCCCGCTTCCTCTTCATCCAGACGTGATCTCTGAGGATCATAGTCATTGTCTGCTCCACCTGAACCTTGGATCCCTCTACCTGATGGCCCAGACGCTCCATGGCTAAACCTTGTAGAACTAGCCTGCTTGGAGCTGGTCCGTGAGCTTCTATTAAGAAGCAGAAAGCCCTCTTCCAAGGCCACTTAACTGGCAAAATGGAAGTGATTCTTTCTCATCTTCTCAGAGTGTTTCATCTAGAATGAATGGCAGCGACAATCGCATAGAGTATTTGCAACACTTAAAACAGCAAGGTTTAACAGTAAAAAGAAAAGGAGTACTTGTGGCACCTTAGAGACTAACCAATTTATTTGAGCATAAGCTTTCGTGAGCTACAGCTCACTTCATTGGATGCATGCAGTGGAAAATACAGTGGGGAGATTTTATATACACAGAGAACATGAAACAATGGGTGTTAGTGAGTATGGTAACGAGAGTGATCAGGTAAGGTGAGCTATTACTAGCAGGAGAGCCGGGGCTGGGGACTTTTTTGTAGTGATAATCAAGGTGGGCCATTTCCAGCAGTTGAGAAGAACGTGTGAGGAACAGTGCGGGGGCGGGGAATAAACATGGGGAAATAGTTTTACTTTGTGTAATGAATAAAGACTCGGTGTGGATATGTCAAGCCTAAATTAATTGTGTCCAGTTTGCAAATTAATTCCAATTCAGCAGTGTCTCGTTGGAGTCTGTTCTTGAAGTCTTTTTGTTGTAATATTGCGACCTTTAGGTCTGTAATCGAGTGACCAGAGAGATTGAAGTGTTCTCCGACTGGTTTTTGAATGTTATAATTCTTGACGTCTGATTTGTGTCCCTTTATTCTTCTACATAGAGACTGTCCAGTTTGGCCAATGTACAGCTCCTTCACCTGCACATCTACCAATGTGATATGTGCCAGCAATGGCCCTCTGCCATGTACATTTTTCCCCCCAGCCTGTGGACCTCTGGAAGTCCACAGACTGCGTAAGATTTCCAAAAGGGTCTGCACCGCCATTTGAATTTTTTTTAGGTGTCTGCAAATGAAAAAAGGTTGAAAACCACTATCCTAGAGTAGTACGACTGTCTGTCGGTCATAAAGGTCTTCCAGCCAGGGTGGATAAAAATCAATGATTTTTTTTTTTAAATCAGTTTTTTTATAGGTTTTTTTTTCCTCAAAAGTATGTTATCTAAAGATAGCTTTAATTAAGATACATTATAGCTCAAAGTTATCTCCTCATGGAATAGGGATTATAAAGTCTAATTTTATAGTATGAGACAATATATTCATGTAAAGTTTAAGAAAAGTTTTGTAAATGAGTTCCAATAGTTCATGGATTAGAGACCCAATTTCAGGGTGTTCCAGGAGCTTCTGTTTAGATTATTTAGATTAATCTTTCTATCTACTCAATGGGACTCAGTGCTCAGTCTAGAAGATACCATCAGAGATGCTTAGTTTTGCAGTTCTCAAACTGTGGATTTGTATCCAGAGATAACATGCTTGTTAATAGCAAAAATGTATTTAAATAAATATATAGAGGTGAGAAATAACAGACCTCAACGCTATTGTCCTGCAAATTTGTTTACAAAGTCAATTCCTTACTTCTCTCTAAAAGTGCAGTTTCAGAAAGTTCAGTGAATAGAAGATTGTTCGCGGCGGAATAGATCTGGACAAGGAGAAGAAGTCTGGAGATAAATGTGAGAAGGGAGGGACAGGCAGTAGAAACAAAAGTGAAACTGTTTGAGCAGCATATTCTAGAAGTCTTGAGGTCTTTGAGTGTAGCTTTCATTGATTTGAGGTCTACCATACCATTCTCTCACTAGAAGAGAAAACCTATCATGGCAGCAGACCGTAAAAGAGATCCAGTTTGGGAATAAGAACCATTTAAGCAATATATGTTTTCTGACAATGTTTTAAAGAAAGTCACACCAGTGAACTGGTGGAAGTCACTTAAGCACTTAGATTCAGAGACTGTTAAAGTGATGATCTCACTTTTACAGCAGTAGCTTCTTCTGCTGGTGCAGAAAGACTTATTTTCTGCGTTGGGACTAGTTCATTCCAAATTGAGAAATCATTTGGGACCTGAAAAAGCAGAAAAGCTTTTTTTTTTTCTTTTTCTTTTCCCTTTTCCAGATTATGAACAAACAGGAAAATGAAAGTGAAGTTAACTGTGTTAGCTGCAGAAGCCAATATTTTAAGTTTCTCATGTTGACCTCGCTGACAGTCTATTTTAATTTTTGTTTTGTTTTTAAAAAAAAATTGGCTTATGAACGGTACATCTATCTCTGAGGTGTGAAGAATATATATTAAGGTTATAACAACCAACAAGAATGCACTTTTATGTAGAAATCCATGATTAAATAGTCTTCCTGACTAGTGATTAAATCAATTTGATTTAATCCAGATCCACCCTGCTTCCAGCTTCTGATCTCATGCTTTAGAATCATAGAATATCAGGGTTGGAAGGGACCTCAGGAGGTCATCTAGTCCAGCCACCTGCACAAAGCAGGACCAATCCCCAATTAAATCATCCCAGCCAGGGCTTTGTCAAGCCTGACCTTAAAAACTTCTAAGGAAGAAGATTCTACCACCTCCCTAGGTAACGCATTCCAGTGTTTCACCACCTTCCTAGTGAAAAAGTTTTTCATAATATCCAACCTAAACCTCCCCCACTGCAACTTGAGACCATTACTCCTTGTCCTGTCCTCTTTTACCACTGAGAATAGTCTAGAACCATCCTCTCTGGAACCACCTCTCAGGTAGTTGAAAGCAGCTATCAAATCCCCCCTCATTCTTCTCTTCTGCAGACTAAACAATCCCAGTTCCCTCAGCCTCTCCTCATAAGTCATGTGTTCCAGACCCCTAATCATTTTTGTTGCCCTTCGCTGGACTCTCTCCAATTTATCCACATCCTTCTTGTAGTGTGGGGCCCAAAACTGGACACAGTACTCCAGATGAGGCCTCACCAATGTCGAATAGAGGGGAACGATCACGTCCCTCGATCTGCTCGCTATGCCCCTACTTATACATCCCAAAATGCCATTGGCCTTCTTGGCAACAAGGGCACACTGTTGACTCATATCCAGCTTCTCGTCCACTGTCACCCCTAGGTCCTTTTCCGCAGAACTGCTGCCTAGCCATTCGGTCCCTAGTCTGTAGCGGTGCATTGGGTTCTTCCGTCCTAAGTGCAGGACCCTGCACTTATCCTTGTTGAACCTCATCAGATTTCTTTTGGCCCAATCCTCCAATTTGTCTAGGTCCCTCTGTATCTTATCCCTGCCCTCCAGCGTATCTACCACTCCTCCTAGTTTAGTATCATCCGCAAATTTGTTGAGAGTGCAATCCACACCATCCTCCAGATCATTTATGAAGAGATTGAACAAAACTGGCCCCAGGACCGACCCCTGGGGCACTCCATTTGACACCGGCTGCCAACTAGACATGGAGCCATTGATCACTACCCGTTGAGCCTGACAATCTAGCCAACTTTCTACCCACCTTATAGTGCATTCATCCAGCCCGTACTTCTTTAACTTGCTGACGAGAATACTGTGGGAGACCGTGTCAAAAGCTTTGCTAAAGTCAAGAAACAATACATCCACTGCTTTCCCTTCATCCACAGAACCAGTAATCTCATCATAGAAGGCGATTAGATTAGTCAGGCATGACCTTCCCTTGGTGAATCCATGCTGACTGTTCCTGGTCACTTTCCTCTCATGTAAGTGCTTCAGGATTGATTCTTTGAGGACCTTCTCCATGATTTTTCTGGAGACTGAGGTGAGGCAGACTGGCCTGTAGTTCCCAGGATCCTCCTTCTTCCCTTTTTTAAAGATTGGCACTATATTAGCCTTTTTCCAGTCATCTGGTACTTCCCCCGTTCGCCACGAGTTTTCAAAGATAATGGCCAATGGCTCTGCAATCACAGCCGCTAATTCCTTTAGCACTCTCGGATGCAACTCATCCGGCCCCATGGACTTGTGCACATCCAGCCTTTCTAAATAGTCCCTAACCACCTCTTTCTCCACAGAGGGCTGGCCATCTACTCCCCATGCTGTGATGCCCAGCACAGCAGTCTGGGAGCTGACCTTGTTTGTGAAGACAGAGGCAAAAAAAGCATTGAGTACACTAGCTTTTTCCACATCCTCTGTCACTAGGCTGCCTCCCTCATTCAGTAAGGGGCCCACACTTTCCTTGGCTTTCTTCTTGTTGCCAACATACCTGAAGAAACCCTTCTTGTTACTCTGGACATCTCTTGCTAGCTGCAGCTCCAGGTGTGATTTGGCCCTCCTGATATCATTCCTACATGCCCGAGCAATATTTTTATACTCTTTCCTGGTCATATGTCCAACCTTCCACTTCTTGTAAGCTTCTTTTTTATGTTTAAGATCCGCAAGGATTTCACTGTTAAGCCAAGCTGGTCGCCTGCCATATTTACTATTCTTTCGACTCATCGGGATGGTTTGTCCCTGTAACCTCAACAGGGATTCCTTGAAATACAGCCAGCTCTCCTGGACTCCTTTCCCCTTCATGTTAGTCCCCCAGGGGATCCTACCCATCCGTTCCCTGAGAGAGTCGAAGTCTGCTTTCCTGAAGTCCAGGGTCCGTATCCTGCTGCTTACCTTTCTTCCCTGTGTCAGGATTTTGAACTCAACCAACTCATGGTCACTGCCTCCCAGATTCCCATCCACTTTTGCTTCCCCCACTAATTCTTCCCGGTTTGTGAGCAGCAGGTCAAGAAAAGCTCCCCCCCCCAGTTGGCTCCTCTAGCACTTGCGCCAGTAAACTGTCCCCTACGCTTTCCAAAAACTTCCTGGATCATAGGACCATTCTTCTTGCCCTAATTATCTAGAGCATGAATATATTACTTTAACCTCTTGTAAAAATTACTTCAGGTCACTTAACCTTAACTGCATGAAAGCAAGTCAGATTTTTGCTTGCAGAAGGACAAATAGAAAATACAAAGCGTATCTTAGTGAGGCATTGGTATTGGCTATCTAAAATGAGGTCAGGAATCAAATCACTTCTGTAATGCAGTGCTGAGCACTATTAAGCCTCTGCCCTGATCTACACTAGTCTCAGTGCACTGATTAACTTGTTACTGAATTAAATTCAAAGCATCTTGCATCTTTATCACTTGTCACCTGTGACAATCCAGAGTAATGAGCAGCTATGTCACCCTTGCCTGCAGGCTCGGGTGCCTCACAATGCCATGGTGAAGGAGCTCTCCCCCACCCCCCCAGCTTTGGTTATACTGCAGGGTGATTCCAGACAAGCCAGGGTCACTGCTGCACCACTTGAGGCATTGAACTAGGATTTTGCAGCAGTATACAAGCTATATACTGTCATTTCTTTAATAGAAATAATATGCACACAGCTTGCCTCCACTATGGAGTTTCCCAGACACTTCAATTTAAACACATTGGATTAAATAAAACAGTAGAACAGCAACTCCCCAAAATAGTGCTCCACAGCAAAGAGACAGACAGGAGAACTCTAACAAAGGGTACAGGAAATCCCAACAGCAAGCACTGGCAGAAGGAGCTTGAAATATGTTTGATTACTTCCGCTGCACTATACTCACTTAAAATCTCTAAAGAGAGGATTTTAAGTGAGTATAAGTAATGAAGCATAAAGATCATAATGGTTACAAGATAAAATGCTACTGACACCTGACTTAAACTATATGTTAATTCAAAGCAAAGTTCTTACCATATGCTTCCAGCAGTCTTACTGACCAAACTCTTTAGGTCAGGGCCCCTTCTCCAGTCCAACGGTTGCTACTTTTATCCCTTCAGATGCAGTGAATTGATGGCCAGAGAGAGAGGAGGTGGTGTGGGGCCTTGTCCCTCCTTTTTATGGTTTTAGTCATCCTCCCCCTTTGAAAAATATTTCCAGTTAGGTACCAGGAGACGACAAATATTTGGGGAAATATTTCCGTGCTGCGTTCTTCTCAACAATTTGAGCTTCCTTTGTTTTCCCTTCTAGCTTAATGACTCTGTTTACTGTTTAAATGCGAATTAAGCAGACCAAAGCACATTCCTTTGTTTAGGACAGACTTGTTTGCCAACACAGGTTGGCATATGTTAATACAGTAGATCCTCAAGAGTTACTAACACCAGAGTGATGAACTGACCAGTCAACCACACACCTCATTTGGAACTGGAGGTACACTTTTGAAAGAACAATCATAATGTTTTGTTCAGAGTTACGAACATTTCAGAGCTATGAACCATCTCCATTCCCGAGATGTTCATAACTGAGGTTCTACTATAACACCGTACATTGGAATCTTACAACTTCACATACAGCATTGCTACATATATTTTATCAGGACAGCATTGACCAGCAAATTATGAATTTTCAGATGATGCCTTAGAAGGCATACTTTTTATAAAGATTATTAGACTACTGTGTAGGCTGTGAGTACAGAGTATAGTCCGTTACAGTCACCATAAATGGTAGGTGTACATTTTGATTTCTCACATTCACAAGTACAAAATGTTTTCTACAGAGACCTTGGCTATGAAAGGACTGACCTTGAACTGTTTAGGGAAGAAAGAAGAAGCATACGAATTTGTTCGTAAAGGACTTCGTAATGATGTAAAGAGTCATGTCTGTATCCTTTCTAATGGTATAACTTGACCTTTTTTTATACTGATTGTCTTTATTTTGCACAAATAGCTCTTATGTATCAGAGGTCCAATTAAAAAAAATCTGAAGTCCATAAAGTGACCTTTTAGTACATATTCTTTGGATTTCTTTAAAACAGACCTTATTTTATATTGTGAAAGGAAAAGTAGTAGGAAATGCTTCTCCTGTAAAAATTTGCCATGTGTGCAAGGTACCTGCATTATGAAAAGGGAGAGAATTTGATGGGAAAAATTCTGATTCCGGTAGATGCAGGACACTGCAAAGCAGTCCTACTCTTCGTTAAAAACAAATAAAATTCTTCGCTGACTAAAATAAAAACAAGGGTTTTTTAAAGTGGTTTTTTTCGCCCCCCCATTTGGATGCCATCTCCCACTTTATTGTGGGTATTTCATTGTTAAATGTTTGCTGCAAATTGGAAGTCGTGCATATAAAATCACTGTCATTTGCTTGTACAGTACAAGAAATCCAGATTTGATCAATTTTTCAATGCTGCAGCAAAAGTAGATCGTACTGTAAAGTAATGCTGGTTAGAATTTGACTAGATGGACGCATGTAACAATGAAACCTTGGGAGACAACTTCCTTCATGGTGAGCAATATCTTTTTAACTGACATAGCTGATATTCTTAAAGCTCTAGCTTCTGTTTTAGAGCTTGTCCACACAGATGTAGTGCATGGTAAGCTGGGATGTGACTGTACGGTGTGTTAGCGTGATGTGCAGTAAAAGTTCTGTAGTGCGTTTTCATGTACAGAGTAGAACTTTTAGGGCCTTGCAGGTTACTTCTTAGTGAGCTGTACGTTCACACTCTAGCTTGACATATTCTGAGGGTATGTCTTCACTACCAACTGGATCAGCGGGTAGTGATAGATCTGTTGGGGATCGATTTATTGCATCTCATCTACATGCGATAAATAGATCCCCAAATCGACGCCTGTACTCTACCTCAGCAGGAGAAGTAAGCGGAGTCGATGGGGGAGCTGCCGCGGTTGACTTGCCGCTGTGGGGAAGACCAGGTAAGTCTAACTAAGATACTTCGACATCAGCAACGCGAATAGCGTAGCTGCAGTTGCGTATCTTAGTTCGAACCCTGCCCCGGTGTAGCCCAGGCCTAAGTCTCTGTGTGGACAAGCTCTAACTTGTTAGAGCTTCTGCATTTATTTAGATTTGTTCAATGCTCTATCTCGGCTTTGTACAGGGTATTTATTATTTACACTTAGTTGTATTCTACCATTTTAAGGCATTTTTCAATCTTTCTTTTGTTTTGTGTGATGAGCTAACTCTTTTTGGGGGGGAGCAGTTGCTTCCCACTCAAAGAAAATTAGCCAAAATTTTCAGAGAACTCCTACCCCTTCACAGGCAGTAGTCTGTCCTACTCCACAAGCCATTTGTGCCACCTTTTGCAGTCAACAAAATGGTTAAATAAAGGTACTGCGACCTCAATCCCACAATACTTGGAACCCACAAAGGATTGTGGGATATGATGTTCATGGGATAACTTTTGAGCAATTTTTGAGTTGCAGACCAAAATAGTTGAGAATTACTAATCTAGAGGCTGCTGTATCGATTAGCAGTGTCAACTTGAGAGTTCTAAAGAATCAAACCAGTTTGACAAGGTCGTTCCTTTATTTGCTAGAATTGTGAAGTTAATGACTGAAGTGACCACACCAGATGTAATATTTGGATTTTTTTTAGATTATTTCATAGTATCATGCCTTGAGTTCAAAGACTTTCACAGGGTAAAAGAGGAAGGGGCTCTTAAAGGAGAAAAATGGAAGTCCTCACTCAAGATCACCAATGTCTCGAAGCTAGAAGAAACCTAAGGTATTACAGTGCTGACAGTCAAACTTGGTCAGTTGGAGATGCACACATACTGGAAGATTTCTTCGTCGAATGAACTATACCTCTCCCTTATTTAACACAGCAGTTGCCAGACTGGTTAAATATTTTATATTAAATTTTGATTTGATATGACTATCTCTTATTTTTAGTAAAACTGTTAACTTTAGATTATTTGGCTCTTAGACTGTTACAGTGTAATTTACTGCAGTTTTCTTGGAGTTAAGAAAAAATCTCCTGACCTGTAGCCCTCCTTCAGAAGTACAGGACAGTGGCTTGCCGATCCTCAGCAATTCAATGACGGTTGTAAATACACACTAAATAAGCCTGCTGGCAGTAAAGGAGGACAAGAAAGTGTATAGCATAAAGATTGAGAAGAGTAATCATACTTAAATAGCATGGAAGATTCTCAGAGAGAGAGATCTAGTTTTTTGGTCAGTAAAATACATAGACAATGTAATTACCTTCAGAAAAATGTGAATGTCTGTCACTTTCCTTAACTTGTATTAGGTTGGCATGTGTACGGACTCTTGCAGCGTTCTGATAAGAAATATGATGAAGCCATTAAATGTTATCGAAATGCTCTCAAATTAGATAAAGACAATCTACAGATCCTAAGAGATCTTTCATTGTTGCAGATCCAAATGCGAGATCTAGAAGGATACAGAGTAAGTATTTTATTTAAATTTGTATGTTTTAAAACTACTGATTTTTAGTTTTTGTATCTGGTAAGTTTAACTCAAAAGTAGCAAGTTATTTGAACTGCTGTCTAGGAAAGACTGAGCAGTGAACTACAGCAGTGGTGCACTTGGTGTATTGAGAGGATGCCAGCCATGCTACTGTTACTCTGTATTAGCTGATCCACAGAGCCATCTGTGCTTCTCAATTGCCAAACATACTCTAAACTAATGTTCACCAATTCACTCGTGTATATTTGTTTTTTCTTAATACTGTGCACCCATTTCACACCTTACATTTTCAAAGCCTGATAAGAACATGAACTGCTTACCTCAATTTATGGATGATGCCTACCTTCTCACCCTCCACATTACACCTGTTTTTAATGTCTTTGAGGATTATTGAGATACTTTTTTTTAAAATGGCCAGTAGCCACTCAGCCTTTGAATCCATCCTGGGCAGAGGAGGGATTTAGGGCTGTTTGCTTTTCTGTTCAGAAAAGCCCATTTTCAAGTACTAATGCTGTCCTTAACTTTCCATGGGCTAATCCCATGTCTTCTGAAACCTTCATTCAGCACTAGCACTGGCTGCAAGATATATTAGGAAGCACTGTATGTTAAAGGCAGATGCTGCTATGTTTCCTCCTCATCTGCATATAGCATGAGCATGGAAGAGACTATTCGGTATTGATCTTTAATACCAGGACCTCACTTCGTCTCATTATAAAAATTGCCAGAGGAAAGAGTGGAACTAGGTGGTAAGAAGACCAAAGGAAGAAATGGGGAGGTATGAAAATGAAAACTCTAATTTTATTTCAGAAAAATTGACAGTTCTTCTTCTTTGAGTGATGTCCCTATGGGTGCTCCACTGTCATGCAGCAGCGCCCTCTGCTCCTGGGATCGGAGATCTTAATCAGCAGTGCCCACCGGTCTTAACATGTGCACCTCCCCCTTCTCACGCTGGTAGCGGGACATATATGTAGCACTGTGCAGTACGACTGCTCCCCAGTTCCTTCTCTACTGCCTTTGATCTGGGACGGAATCTGCAGCAGAGCCACTGCAGTGTATTCGCTGTCTGTGAGAGGGACATGTCCCACAAAAGTGTTCTCACTGCCATGGCTTGACTGCTAGGGCCAGAAAAGACCATGACATTTGGTTGTGACTTCTCCTCATAGAGAAATCAGTGCATCCAGCATCAGACCCAGGCCTGGACTCTTCCCCCGTGCAGCTTTCACCCTTGGCCAGGTCATCTGCCGATCACTGCAGTCCCATAAGAGAAAGTTGTCCCTCTCTCACTCTGATGAGAAGAAACTGGCTCCCTCCCCATATTCTGAGGCACAGCCTGCCCTCCTTCCTTTCCCCCTCCTCCCCCATCCCTTGTGAGGTCAGTTGCCTCAACATCCTCTGACAGGGGACATAGCTCCGGGGACCATCCAAGTACCTCTGATACCAGCACGAAACATCTGTCTAAGGACCTTAACCAGGCAGACCTACAGCCCTCTGCACTCTCTCTTGGTTCTAGAGACCAAGACAGACGGACTTCGGGAGCTACAGACCGACAAGATCATTGGCACCCATCAAGTTTTCAGCTCCACTTTCTGATTACTCCTGCATGTGTCCCTCGGCACTGAGTCCTGCTCCAGTACTGATGATGCTCCTTTCTCCACCACAGGAATCCAGACATCCTAAAGACCTACTGGTATACGACATGCCTGAGTCACCTCTGCTCAGCCACAACCTCACCCAACTTCCACCCTCCTCTCTGGACTCATGACGTTCTTCCCTTTCTCCTCCGAGGATGTTGCCTCCCTTCCCCAGTGACAAGGAGGAAGATGAGGAGTGGGGCTCCATCGTGCCCTCTTATTTGAAACCCATGCAATCTACTTCATCTACATATCCTCAGTATGTGTAATCCACACCCGGACACAACCCTGGTATGGACCAGCATGGATGCAACTCTGTTTTGCTTCCCCCACATTGGCTATATTGGGATCCCTGGGCCATGTACACGACATAATTGAGGAAGCTTGTCATGCAGCAAAGCTGGAGACCTACATCTTTGCCTTCTCCATCAATCTCTTGCCCACCAGAGATCGAGCCTCTCTCCGAATGAGGTGAGGAGGAAGAAGTTTCACCAACACTATTATTTCTCCTCTTCTTCCCCGAATATGGCTGTCATGCCACAACCTACTACTACTGAATATGACTTCAAACACTTCTAGGAATAATTCCGCAGGATTTCAGACTCCCTCCAGCCGTATTTCTTTTGGAAATTAATGAGAGGTTAAGACGTGAATGTGAGAACCTGGTAGTTCCCATGCTCATGAGGCTGTTTTGCTCAAAGGGAAACTTATTTTATGTTCCTTGACTGGAAAAGTCCAAATTCTTCTTCAGCATATAGAGGCTGGGTAAAATGTTCCGAAGTGCCTATGTGACTTAGGAGCCTGTCTTATTTTCAGAAGCAACTTAGGCAGTTAGGCACCTAAGTATAATTAAAATCAATTAGACTTAGTCACTTAAATGCTTTTGAAACTTTTATCTTGATTTTAAAATAGATTTTAGGCTTTATGTCAGGAATACTACAGTTAGTGTAAATCCCACTTTCCTGTAACTCAAATGTAGTACTGTTTATCATTTACTTCGTTAGAATTGCGTCTTGCTTTTTAAGAATGTCCAGCTTCCAGTAATATTCAAGATTAAAATACTACTAGTAGTGTATCACAGTTGTGATTCAGTGAGATATTTTAGAACATCTTCATTGAAGGAACTTTCCTTTTTATTAAAGGAGACAAGGTATCAGCTACTTCAGCTGCGTCCAACACAACGGGCTTCATGGATTGGATATGCTATTGCATATCATTTGTTAAAAGATTATGATATGGCCTTAAAACTACTGGAAGAGTTTAGAAAAACTCAACAGGTAAGACATGTATACTGTTTCATAATAATGAATAATTCTCCTTAGATGAGCAGAATTTGAATAACTACAAATATTGAAGGGGGAAATGGCTATTGTTTGTACAGGTTTGTTTTTCACTTAGCATCTTGGGACCTATTTCAGTAGATAATACCATCTGTGGCTGCTAATCTATGGACCTTTTACTCTTGGGGGAATTCTGCGTCAAAAAATTAATTTCTGTATATTTTATTAAAATAATGCAATATAATCACCCCACTTTCAATTGTTTTGGTAATGTATTTAAATTACAATACAGAAAAAAAGTCACACTCGCTGTTCAGCATTTCCTAAACACATGAAACATGACCTACAAGGAAAGATTGAAAAAATCTGAGTTTGTTGAGTCAAGAGAAGAAAAGACTGTGTGTGTAATGTGATGACAGTTTTCAAGTACATAAGAGGTTGTTATAAAGAGGAAGGTGATAAATTGTTCTCCTTAACCACTGAGGACAGGTCAAGAAGTAATGGGTTAAATTGCAGCAAGGGAGTTTTAGGTTAGACATTAGGAAAAACCTTCCTAATTGTAAGGGTAGTAAAGCACTGGAACAAATACCTGTGGAGCTTATGGACTCTGAGTCATTGGAGATTTTTAAGAGCAGCTTAGACAAATCTGTCAGAGATGGTCTACTTGGGATGGGAGTGGGAGTGGACTAGCTGACTTACTGAGGTCCCTTCCAGTCCTACTTTTCTGATTTCTATGTTTACCTTTTAGTTCCCCCTGCAGTTTGAACTGAAGACAATATTTTTCTTCCTGCCGTAAAAGGTTGTATAGCTTTACTGAACAATTTTCAGTAGTTGCTGTGTTCCACCTTTAAGGTTCTTGCATTTCACTAGTAGCTAATAAGGTTTGGGTACATAGTTTAAGATCATTGTGATCTCCCAGCATGAAAGGGGTCCGACTTGAAGAATGTTCTTACTGGAAGGGAATTTCTCTGACTTGGCAAGGGCTGCTGCTCCTGTGGGTGGGTGACTGTTTCACTGTAGCTATAGTAAAGTTTCCATGTGTTCTGCAGTTCAGTTGGTAGTGGATCTAAAGGTGATAGCCTGTCTGAGAATTTCCAGAGCAAGGAATGGTGGGGAGAGAGGAGAAGGTGTGGGTTTTTTGTTTTGTTTTTAAGTGTAGGGGCCTACCAAATTGATGGCCTACATAGGGCCCTACCAAATTCATGGTCCATTTTGGTCAATTTCAGTCATAGGATTTAAAAAATTGTAAATTTCATTATTTCAGATATTTATAACAGAAATTTCATGGGGTTGTAACTGTAGGGGTCCTGATCTTACTTCTGCCTTCACAGTTAGGGTGGTAGGGTATGGTGTTGTCACCCTTACTTCTGCTCTGCTGCTGCTTGCAGGGCACTGCCTTTAGAGCTGGGTGCCTGGCCAGAAGCTACTGCTGCTCTCTGGCCACCCTGCTCTGAAGGCAGTGCAGAAATAAGCGTGGCAATACCACAACCCCCCTACAATAACCTTGCAAAAAAAAACCAAAAAAAAAAAACCACCACAACCCTCTTTTGGGTCGGGACCCCCAGTTTGAGAAACGCTGGTCTCCCCTAAGAGATCTGTATAGTATAGGGTAAAAGTAGACAAAAGACCAAATTTCACAGGGGAGACCAGATTTCATGGTCAGTGACACATTTTTCATGGCCATGAATTTGGTAGGGCCCTACCTATACACTACCTCCTGTATAGTAATAGGCATCCAGTGACCAGCTTCAGTTGATCTCTTCTTAACTAAATATTTGAGACTTTTACATCATGAGGTCTACATTTCAGTGTCCCTGCTGACTGAGTCTTAAAATGCCTTGTGTACAATTGCACACAGCCTAGTTACAAGTGGTAAGATGCATGCTAATTAACCTGTCTTTTACAGATTCCTCCTAATAAAATAGATTATGAATATAGTGAACTGATCCTATATCAGAACCAAGTGATGAGAGAGGCAGATCTATTTCAAGAGTCTTTAGAACATATAGAAACATATGAGAAGCAAATATGTGACAAGCTTGTTGTAGAAGAAATCAAAGGTAAATTTTTTTTTCTCTTTGTACTCACCTTTACCCAAACTAGAAGTATCTACTGGCTTTTAACCATATCATATAAAATGAGGGTTATATGGAGACTTTAAATTATTTAAATTGTTGTATAGATAAATTTATTAATATCAAATCTATAATTTGGTATTTTGTTAAGTTTCTTTGACAAAGTGGAGTGTTGGTGGGGTGACATTACTTTGATATGGAATGGAAATAAATTCGGAATGAAATAGCATTCCTTATTATTAGAGGGCCATTCACAGATACAAAGTATATCTCAAAGACTTACGAGTAGTCTGTGTACAGTAGGTCAAAACTAGTAACCCACTCATCTTTACTTAGCTCTGCAAGTTAAGAAATGTAATGCCCTGTGTATAAGAAATGTTGGTTTTCTGCTTGGAGCATCAGGTTGTGGTTTCTTTTTAAATGCGTCAATGCCTTTTTGTATTATCATACAGCTTTTGAAAAAAATATGTATTCGGTTAAAATTGATGCGTTAGGGTTTTATAAAAACTTGGACTGCTGAGGTTCTGAATATGTGCAACTTTGTGACACAGATTTCATATATTCCTTAATTGACCTCTGTGCTGGGACTCTCTCTTAGGGCAATGTGCCTGTATCGACCAGCTTATTGCAATTAGTGTAAACCATAAGTATAATTCTGTGTCACTTATAAATGTTTATAAACTATTTTGCAAGACGTTTATCAAATTGCCTATATTAGTTGTGTCCAAATTCCCTTGAAAATATATTCCCTGAGCTACGTCCTGCACAGTTTAAATTGAAGTGTTTGAATCCACTGTGTTGTTACTGATATGAGTTGGGAGCACTCTGAGCATGCTGCAACTGCTTTGCAGCAACCCCAGTGGCCACCTGCTGCCTCGCTGGGAGGGAGGAAAGAGTTGTCCTGATTGCTATAGAATCTCAGAATATTAGGGTTGGAAGAGACTTCAGGAGGTCATCTAGTCCAATCCCCTGCTCAAAGCAGGACCAACACCAACTAAGTCATCCCAGCCAAGGCTTTCTCAAGCCAGGCCTTAAAAACCTCTAAGGATGGAGATTCCACTAGGTAACCCATTCCAGTGCTTCACCACCCTCTTAGTGAAATAGTGTTTCCTAATATCCAACTTAGACCTCCCACACTGGAACTTGAGACCATTGCTTCTTGTTCTGTCATCTGCCACCACTGAGAACAGCCTAGCTCCAGCCACTTTGGAACCCCCCTTCAGGTAGTTGAAGGCTGCTGTCATCTCCCTCCTCACTCTTCTCTTCTGTAGACTAAATAAACCCAGTTCCCTCAGCCTCTCCTCGTAAGGCATGTGCCCCAGCCCCCTAATCATTTTTGTTGCCCTCCGCTGGACTCTCTGCAATTTGTCTACATCTCTTCTGTAGTGGGGAGCCCAAAACTGGATGCAGTACTCCAGGTGTGGCCTCACCAGTGTCAAATAGAGGGGAATAATCGCTTCTCTTGATCTGCTGGCAATGTTCCTACTAATACAGCCCAATATGCCATTGACCTTCTTGGCAACAAGGGCACACTGCTGATTCATATCAAGCTTCTCGTCCATTGTAATCTCCAGGTCTTTTTCTGCAGAAGTGCTACTTAGCCAGTCGGTCCCCAGCCTGTAGCAGTGCATGGGATTCTTCTTTCCTAAGTGCAAGACTCTGCACCTGTCCTTGTTAAACCTCATCAGATTTCTTTTGACCCAATCCTCCAATTTGTCTGGGTCACTATGGACCCTATCCCTACCCTCCAGTGTATCTGCCTCTCCCCACAGCTTAGCGTCATCTGTGAACTTGCTGAGGGTGTAATCCCATCCTCCAGATCATTAATAGAGATGTTGAACAAAACCAGCCCCAGGACTGACCCATGGGGCACTCCGCTTGATATCGGCTGCTAACTAGACATAGAGCCATTGATCACTACCCGCTGAGCCCGACAGTCTAGCCAGCTTTCTATCCACCTTAGTCCGTTCATCCAGTCCATACTTTTTTAACTTGCTGGCAAGAATACTGTGGGAGACTGTATCAAAAGCTTTCCTAAAGTCAAGATAGATCACCTCCACTGCTTTCCTCATATCCACAGAGCCAGTTATTTCATCATAGAAGGCAATCAGGTTGGCCTGGCATGACTGTTCTGTTGCCTGTTTCCCTACTGGATATGGGAAACCTAAGAACAGCAAGGTAGGAGCTTGAGTGGCTGTGCCTGTCAAGGGGAGTACCTACAAAAATTGAGCCCTTTACCAATAGCTAAGGTGGCTTCTCTAGCTTGTGCCAGCTGGCAACAGCTCCTTAGAGACCATCCATAAGCTGGAGATAGCCACTGTGTAGCACATACTTCTCCTCCCTTCCCCTGAAATGTCCCCTGCACCAGGAACTATGGGGAAGAATGTGTAGGGAGCAAGCAGAGGATTTTGTGGGTGGTTTTCACTCCATGTTTGCCACTTGAGCCGTGGAATGGGGCAGATAATCTACCCCAAAGTGTTTGATTGTAGCCCCTTAACCTTCTTGAAAGAAAGAGTGGACAACATTGGCAGGAATACTGATATAAAATCCCATTGCAAGGTACATACAAAAAGAAGTAGAGTTGAGGTTTCTGTGAGAACTTTAACTCTCTAAATTTTCTGAGTATGGGCCAGTAAAATTGTAAACTTAATGTTTCATCAGTGTTGCTTGCATTGAATTTGAAATGCCTCCTTTGGCTAGCTAATACAAATCTTGTCATTTTTTCATACCTGGATAAGTTAGTGTCATAAAGTCCCCCCCCCCCCAAAAAAAAAAGGCATCTAAACAACCTTATTTTTCAGAATTGCTGAATGTTCACAAATCCCATTGGAAGTCACTGTGAGGTAGTCATTCAATGGGATTTGTGGGTTGGAAAACACCTCTGAAAATCAGCCACTTTTATTTTTGCTAGATGCTTAAATATGCCTTATGGAACTAGTTTTAGGTACCCAATTTTGAAAATTTGGCCTCAAGCCATAAATATACTTTCATTTAAGTCCATATTGATGTTTAACTGCATTGTTTTAGGAGAAATGTTGTTGAAGTTGGGAAGACTAAAAGAAGCTGGTGAAATATACAAAGAATTAATTGATCGGAATGCAGAAAACTGGTATTATTATGAAGGCTTGGAAAAGGCCATACAACCTAGTAAGTAATGCAGTGATGTACTTTAATTTCCTCCTTTCTATTTAAACAGTTGGTGTCTGATAGAATGTTACAATATGAAATTGGAACATCCCAATTCAGCTGAAAAATATTTGTGTATCTTCTGAACTTGAGCAATTTGTAGTCAGATTTACTCATTTAAAAATTAATTGAAACATCTGTGCATGTGGTACCAACACTGACTCTTTCTTTAAAGGTCAGAGTTAAAGCGGGCCGTTTGTTTCATGCTTGCTAGCCCAAGGAGAACTCTTCCCCTGCACACCCTCTTTGTAAAGGGAGTCGTCATCACTGGCTGACTTGCACAGTAATTCGTTTGGATCAAGTTACAGGATTGCCGTTTTCATAAAGCTGTCAATTTGAGATTTCATGGGATAATAGCTCTTTAAAAAGGAACAGTGTCTTTTTGTTAAACTCAAAGGCAGATTAAATATATTGCTTTAATTTCTCTTGGATAGGACCCTCTAAAGGCATATCATTTTAGCAGGGACTAGCTTTCCTGTGGAAGAGAAGAAAAGATTAAATAATTGAGGATTTCCTAAAAATTAAAGCTCACTCCTGGTACAGTTATTTTGGTCTTCCAGAAAAAAATAACTAATAGTTTTTGAGGCATACAATACTGGAACAGCAGATACCTATGACCAAGAAATGGAATCTTAACTTTCCAAACCTTTATCTTAAAACATTAATTTAAAAACTGTTTTCTCAGTTATTCTTCAACAACTGTAAAAAAACAAAACAAAAAAAAACCCCAATGTTCTACAGTTTAATAGAAAGCAGAAGGGTGGTTTTTTTTATTCAATTAATTCGGATAGTATAAAACCACAAGAATATTACTCATAGATGATGATGTAGTAGTAGTAGTAGTATGTTTGTTTTTAATGCAATTTAGAATTTCCCATGTTTAAGGAAATAGTTGACACCAAAAAGGTGTCAAACTGTTAAACGCTCTGCAAATATGACTTGAGGTTGAGTAAAAGTCTATAATTAAATTGTTCAAACATATTTATAGACTAGGGTTATCTGCTGGGTATTTGTTACATTGTATCCATGGAACTGGTACAGTAGTTGATATTGCCTAAACCAATTTACTATTGTGGGTCACACATGCAGTGCTCTCTGTTATGTGGGCCACATCCACACAATATATATACTACCTGTATGGCCCTGAGGATGTCACATGGGCCGCAGCTGTGTACTGATTGGGCCACAAGTGGCCTGTGAGCTGCAGGTTGAGAATCACTGATCTAAGCAATTAAACTAGTCAAGGGGTTGAGTCTATTTGGTTTCTATCTGAAACGTTTGGAAACCCACATTTATAACTATTAATAAAGAACAATTGTGTATATGTAATGTACATTTCACATAAAAATCCTATTTGATTTAAACTGTACTAATTATTAAACATAATCTACTTTATTTTTTTTAGGTGGTCTTAGGACTATTTCCTCCCCCATGGTAAGTTCTGGAGCTCCAACCTGTGACTTCATATAGGGTTTTTATATGCTTTAGTTCCAATTTTAATATTTTAATTTATGACTCTTAGAATTATGTATACCCTGGAGCCAGTGGGTAACATACGTGTACGTGTGTGTTTGTGTACATATATAAATATTTCCCACCACCACCATCAGATCTCAATGACGTGAGGCTTTTTACATATGAAACAAATGTGAGAGTATAACTACTAAGCATTTTTCATGCTATATCCTTGATCTTAACTTTCAGAATTAAATAATTTCACCAAGCAATTTGACTTTTCCACTAAATTCACTTATGAATCTGAAAATAGCATTTCAAAACCAATAGATCAGTTTGTTTTAAAGTTCTGACCACATTGGAGCTCCAAAGCATATTATGGGGGAAAGGGGAGGAGTGGGAAGGAGGTCTAAAGAAAAGAAAACTTCTTAAACTTGATGTATTGACAGTCCTGCTGCTAAGTACTTGTATAGTTAGTATTAGGTTACTTTCATTGCTGTAACTTTTGTAATAAAAGGCTCGTTTGTATATTTTTAGAATACTTTTAAATGATTAAATGGTAGTTCTTAAAGCAGTTGCTCTAAGTGGATTCATATTGATAGACAGTTTGCATACGTTATTTGCAAATGTTGAAGTACTGTTTTGTGAATGGGATTGTACAGTATGTAGTTGTAAGAAAATAAACACAATCTCCCTGTGATTGGAGGCACAAGGTAATTACATTGTCTGCTGTTTAATTACTTAAACAACTAATAACAAAAGATAGGGTCTATTATATGTACAAAAGATGGCAACACACTACCTTCTTCCATAGTGTGTATGATTAAATAAATGAAAAATTTCGTGTAAATTTTTCCACTGTTGTAACTAAATCTGTACCTTCTGGTAGGTTTAGCTAATTAAAATCTAGAATTATAGTTTACTTTTAATATCTTTTTTAAAATAAGAATTTAATGCAAAAATAGATTTTTCTCTCCAGTGTTTCTTACATCTCTTATATTTACTGATAATAGGCACTTTAGAAGAGAGGCTTCAGATTTATGAAGAAGTTAGTAAAAGACATCCCAGAGCAGTTTCACCTAGAAGATTACCTTTAAACTTTGTTCCAGGTAATAAACTGCATATCTGTTCCATATTGCTATTAATTTTTGTTCTTTTTATTAAGGTGTCAGTAATTAATTTTGTCCTATATTTTGAACATCCATTTATATATATAAAGGTGCATAAAGCTTGGTTTCAACTCTTGAAGACTATGCATCTCTGTAGGTATGGAGAAAAATGTCAGTAGTGCACTACAAAGGCTGATAGCAAAAGGTCCTTCATGCTAATATTTTGCCTTTACTGATGTGGATAGCTGTGTATATATTGTAAGAATAGCAAGATATATATAAAAATGCCTTTGTTCCTGTGCTGTGTGCTAGGTGATGTCCCCAGATAAGAGTATGAAGTGTGGTACGCTATTGTGTTAAGGGAATAATAAGTTTCAGCTTTTTGTTTCTTTAATTGTTTATACACTTTGATAACATTCCTCTCTAGCCTCTTAGAGGAGAAGTCCCCTAAGACTGACTTTATATTCTTGACTGTTAGAAGAAGTTTGCCGAAAAGCTAGCAGGCGAAGAAATTGCAAGCTCTACTTACAGTTCATGTGTTTCACAGAAAATTACAGTAAAGTTTTCTCTGTACTGTTTCATTGGCCTGGAACCTAGTTGTCAGCAACTGCATCATCTGGGTTAGAAGCTTGATTTTTTTTTTTTTTTTAATATTTTTACTTTTCTTTGGGTGTCCCAAGCCCTGCCCTTATATCTCCCTGTATTTTATAAGCTGGAACAAATGCTGATAAATGTATATATCATTCAGCTGTGAAGTGGGCCTGATTTTGTTCACAACTGCAAGTTAACAGTAGTGATGGTGGCTTTCCCAAGAAAGCTCCCAGCCTACCTCAAAGAATTTTATGCTACAATGTAGTGCAGTGTTTTGTCTTTACATTAGAGATTAAGTTAAAATTTTAACTACTATTACCATGCTGTACCTTGCCAGGTTATCTATAGCTCAAAACTAGGTTTGCAGCATTTTCCAGTAGGAAGTTTAATTGTAGAATCATATTCAGCAATGCTATAGTTAACTTTTTTAATGAGTGTGTTATAAGTGCTTTATTTTGAGGAGTTTATTACACTTAAACAAATTTAAAAAACCCTCTATACTGAAACTTGGCGCACAAGTGTTCTCAAGTCTGGAAAAATAATAATCGAAAAAGTGGTTCTTCCAGTGATTGCACATGTGCGTTCCATTCTTGGTATGTATGCACCCTGTGCATGCTTGTCAGAAACTTTTCCCATTAGTGGTACCAGTTGGTGTGGCTCAAGTGATCTCTGCCTCATGCCCCTGTGAGCAGGCATAGAGGGCAGAGCTGCCCGTGACCCCCACAGTTCCTTTTTACTACCCAGGATGGCTAATCGGTTGGTCTTGCTTTAACAAATTCTCTCGGTGTCTCTTATTTTTTGTAGATAGTTACCCTTTTTTCATAGTATTAGTGATTTGCTGTTTTTTTGGTTTCCCTACTTGGTATTCGATTTGTGATACCGAGGAATGCCTCAATTACTGTGCTTCAACCCTGGTTATTTTTGCTCCAAAATGAGGTCTGTGAGTGACCTGCATTCTAGCTGTTTGAAGTGCCTAGTTGAGTCTTGCATATCCGACTGTGGTCAAATTTATAAGGACTTCAGGCCTACGACCAAAAAAGATAGATACTAGACTGAAGTTTCTTTTGATGGAAGCTGCTCTGAGACTACCATTGGAGCTTTCCTGCTCAGAGAGTGGGACCTCCTCTTCAGCTTGCCAGTTTTGGCAGAGTCCTGGCATCAGTAATGATCTCTGGTGCCAAGGAAGCATAAGGCTGCTAGGGAAGAGGCTGGAAGAAGAAAATTTCTGGCTCTTATGCCCGCTGAGAAGGGTGATGCAGGAATGAGTAGATCATCGGGTAAGGAGGCACTGTTGACTCCAGCACTGGGTCAGGCACTATCCTCAGGAAGGTCCTCACCCCCACCTGATGACTTCAAAACTCATCAGGAACTTTCTGAAAATGGTTGCCTCAGCCTTGGATATCCACGAGAAAGAAGATAAGGAGTTGTCCCATAGTCTTGTTGACATTTTTACAGCAACTGGCCCCCTTGAGTGGCCTTACCAATTAATGAGGTGATTTTAGAGCTCAACCAATAACCTGTGACAAATTTCCTCCGACATCCGAGAGAATGAGGATTGATACTACTGTATGTACCTTCACAAGGCTTTGAGTATTGCTTTTCACATCCCCTTCCGGTGGTCATTGGTTGTTTTGATAGCTATTGAGAGGGAGTGCTAGGTGCAGCAGGCTGCCACCCCTAAATCACAGGACCTCAAAAACTTGACCTGCTTGGTAGCAACATTTATTCTATGTCTGGGTTACAACTTAGAATTGCTTTTGTTAAGGTGTTACTGAGTCTCAGATATTCAAGTCATATCAAAGCTTAAGGACTAGTTACAGGAAGACCTGAAACAAGAGTTTCTTTCACTGGTAGACAAAGGAAAGCTGATGGATAGAACATCACTCCAGGCCAGTTTAGATGCTGCTGACTCAGCTGCTAGAGCCATGGCCTCTTACAATACGCAGGTGTTCATGGCTGTAATCTTTAGGGCTGCCCCAGGAAATCCAGAGTACCATTCAGAGCCTGCCATTTAAAGGACATGTTCTCAATGCAGATAGATGACAAACTGCATTGTTTTGAGTCACCCTGGAATCTTTTAAAGTCGCTGGGTATATGTACACCTGCCCTCACTAGAAAGCACTTTTGTTCACAGTAGTCCCGCCAATATGCTACTTTTGCATTTCAACAAGACCTATTAGGGAAAAAGAGTCGGGGTTATAGATGCAGACCACCCCCTTCATCTACTGCAACAGCTCCTAGTTCATCGAGGCACCCTGGGGGCTCTAAACAATTATTTTGATGGGTTAATTGAGGCTATCAGGCCAGTGTCCAAAATTCCAGCCCCTCCTTTCTGTTTGCTGTCAGCTGTCCCACTTCCTAGCTGGTTGGTCCCAAATCAGTTCAGACCAGTGGATTCTAAACACTGGAAGTGGAATGCACCCTTCATTTTATTTCTATACCTCCCTCCTTCCTTGTCCCTCTTCTTGTGAGAGTGGTCACTGGAGGTCCTCTTCCAGGAGGTGTGTTCTTTGTTTCAGTTGGGAGTCATAGAAGAAGTTCAGCAGTATTCCGGAGGAACTGGCTTTTATTTCTGCTATTTCCTTATTCCAAAAGGAAAGAGCGGTCTCAGACAAGTTTCAGACTCCATCAATTCAACAAATATCTGAAAAAGGTAGTTTTGCATAGTCTTTCTGGCCTCCATTATCCTTTCCCTGAATTCTAGAGATTGGTATGCTGTTCTCAACTTACATCACCACATGGAAATACTTGTCCAGAATCAGGGCCATGGGAAGTATTTAATGCTCTGGGTGAACCATTCTCCCTACAAATTCAGTGCTACCCTTTGGCCTGTCTCCCACTCCCAGAATTTTTACAAAATGTATAGCATTGTTAGGTGCATTTATGTATACACTTGCACACCCAACTTCTTCATAACTGGATAACTAGCTGGTGAGAGGCTGATACAGAGTTCAGATACTATCCAGTCTTTTATGCAGTCAACCTTCAGGGCTCTGGGACTGTTAATCAATACACACATCTATCCTCTCCCCAGTTCACTTGACTCAAGCCAGAGTTTTCCTTCCATGATCAAGATTTCAGCCAATTCAATCCATCATTTTAGATCCTGTGGCTCAACCAACTACAACAGAATGGAAATACATGTGGCTTCTGAGGCACATGGCCTTTTGCAGGTACATAGTCCAACATTCCAGATTGTGCCTCAGGAACTAGTCTTGGCTGACTTCCATATTCTCTCCAAGTCATCACCCTCTAAGCCTTGTGGTGAGGGTAGCCTCTCAGGTTTTAGCCCCTCTTGGATGAACCTTGTAAACATGTATGTAGGCATTCCCTTTGTAATGCCTCCGCCTTCATTGACACTAGTGATAGATGCGTCTGCTCTGGGTCGGGGGGCTCATCTGGGTTCCCTTAAGACACCGTCCAAAAAGGACTTTTTTTAACACACAAATTTCAGGGAAATGAGCTATTCAGCTGGTGTCAGGCTTTCTCTCCCATATCAATGGGAAAAGCTTGCTCATTCTCACAGAAAACACAATGGCAATGTTCTGCCTCAACTGGCTGTGAAGGACCTGCTTATCCTAGCTGTGCCATGAGGCAGTCTAACTCTAGGATTTTTGTATTGCCAATTCAGTTGACCCCACAGTCTCTTACTTTCCAGGGGTGCAGAATGAGCTTGCAGACCGCCTAAGCAGATCATTTAAGGCCCCATGAGTGGTCTCCACATCCAAATGTAGCCAGGTGCATTTTTTAGCTTTGGGGGACTCCCTAGCTAAACCTCTTTGTAATAAGAACCACAGGAAGTGTAAGCACTTTTGTTCCCTTCAAGAGCGTAGTCAGGGTTCCCTCAGACGTTTTCCTAGGCCCTGATATGGGCAAACTTCTGTATGCTTTTCCACCAATTCCACTCCTTCCAGAATGTTGCTAAAAATCAGACAGGGTATGCTAGAGTCCTACGTATAGCCCCAGCTTGGCTTTGGCAGCACTAGTTTTCTCCCCTCCCCCTTGTAGGTAAAAGCTCTGACATTGCTTTCTTTGGCCCCACGCCTAATTTCTCAAGACCATGGTCAGCTATTCCACCCAAATTTGCAGGTGCTTCATTTAGCAGCCTGGATCCTGCATAGCTAGACCTTCAGGAATTGTCTTGTTCAAAAGAGCTTTTAAATAGTAGGAAGCCATCTGTATAGATCTATCTACTTGATGATGTGGAAGCAATTCTCTCTTGTCCGAACAATCTGGAGTCTCGCTGTCACATTCTTCGATCCAGCATATCTTGGACTATCTTTTATACCTAAAACAATAAGTGGTGGCTGGTACCTCTATCAAAGTCCACCTAACAGCTATCTCAGCTTTCCACCCTCAGGTTGATACTTCTTATTTTCTAATAAGATATCAATAGGATTTTTGAAAGGCCTGAAGCAGTTATACCCTCACATACAAGATCCTGTTCTCTCCCCCCCCTCCCCCCATGTGACTGGAACTTGGTATTGTCAAAGCTTATGGGACCTCACTTTGAGCCTCTAGCTGCCTACTCCTTACTTCATCTTTCGATGAAGGTAGCATTTTTGATGGCCATCAGTGCTACTAGGAGGATAGGTGAACTACGTGTATTAATGCTTGGCTCTCCATGTAAAATTTCCTTTAATAATAAGGCTTATCCGTGTCCTTATCCAAAGTTTATTTCACAAATGATATAACTTCCATATCAACCAAGCAATTTGTTTGCCTTTGTTCTTCCCAAAGCCTCACTCAAATGAAGATGAGCAGCTGCACAATCTAAATGTCAGAAGAGTGTTGGCTTTCTACCTTGACAGATCTAGGCAATTCCACTTGTCTTTGCAGCTGTTTGTGGTGGTCATGGACAGAATGAACGGGCTCCCAGTCTCTTCTCAAAGCTTTAATCTTAAATAACTTCCTGTATTCACTTGTGCTGTGACTTACCAACTGCTACTCCATTAAACAGAATGACTATACATTCAACGAGATTGCAAGCGGTGTCTTCAGCCATTCTTGGTCAAGTGCCTGTCATAAGTATTTGTAGAGTGGCAACTAGGTCTTCCATTCACGTTTGCAGCCCATTATACCATCTCTCAAATGCCAGATTTGGGCGAGCTGTCCTCCGTCTTTATTCAGATACTCTGATCCAACCTTCTGATTTCATAGCTTGAGAGTCACTGTGGAATGTACATGAGTGGAATGTACATGTGCAATCACTAGGGAAAAAAATGGTTACTGACCTGTTCCACAACTGTAGTTCTTTGAGATGTGTTGCACATGCTCTTTCCATGACCCACCCTCTTACCCCTCTGCAATGGAGTTTCCAGCAAGAATCGACTGAGAGGCATCGGGGTGGATCTGCCCTTATGCCTGCTCAAAGAGCACACTGCTTGACCCGCTCTCACAGATACCACTGAAGAAAGTTTCAACAGCCATGCACAGGACACCCACACAGACTGAAATGGACATATGCAACACATCTTGAACAACACTTATGGAACAGGTTAACAACTTTTTTCTTTTACTGTGCTGTATTGAAGTCCATGAGATGTTGCATTTAAGTTAATAAAAATTGCCATCTTATAAAAAAGTACAGGGTGGAAAACTTGGACATCTTCACAGAAATGGAAAGGGTTTGATACCATCAATTAGGATCATAAATATTCATGTTTGTTCAGTGCCTTGGAGAGTAAGGGTTTGTCTAGATGGCATGTAAAAACCCTTAGCAGCAAGGCTCAGAGCCCAGGTCTACAGACTTGGGCTTGCACTATGGCGTGAAAATCAGCAGTGTAAACATTTGAACTAGGGCTTTGAAACCCAGGGGGAGAGTAAGGCTTCAGAGCCTGAACTTCAATATCTATACTGCTGTTTTTAATGCAGTAGTGTGAGACCAAAATTGTAGACCTGGGCTCTGAGACTCACTATTGGAGGTTTTAAAACACAGCATAGATGTACCCTCTAAGAGCTATAAGAGTTGAGTACTATTATAATTCTAGAAACCAATGTAGATATGTCACCTGATGATGAATTTGCATCTGTCTCTCATATGAAACAAAATCTTTTCAACTCTGCTTCTGTGTGGCTGTCACCTTCATGGAGGAGCTATTACTGGTCTCAAATATACACCATATTCACTCTCCTACTTACCTTAAAATTAGCTCAGGGAAGCCCCAATGGTGTTTGAAATTGTGATTCACATTGTCCTGAGGACTAATGAATCCATCAATGAGATGGACATTAACAATGCACCTCCACTCTTCGCTTGCCTCTGAATGGCCTTGATACACAGGGTACATCTACACTGCAATTGGGGGAGCTCAGGTAGGCATACCTGAACTAGAGTGATTGAACTCACTAAAAATAGCAGTGTAGCCTAGTTACCCTAGGGTCCCAGCCAGGATTGTATTTGGGTGGCTAGCCCATGCCACTGTGGCTGTCCTGCTATTTTTTATCAAGCGACAGTGGTCAGTTAGCTTTGGCACATATGCTCCAGTTGCTGTATAGACATACCCACTGTGTGCTCAAAAAGGAGTGCATTAGGTTTATGCTCTTTGGCAAGCCACAACTTGAAGCTTTAGATTATACGGAAACTAACAGGTATATTTGTAATGCTAACAAAACTTTTTCAAGAAAGAAATGCAAGAAAGAAGGAAACTGGAAGAGTGACTGCACATATTCCTTAAATTATCTTCAGGTGAATACATTTTAAGATCAGTTCACTTGTTTAGCACACTGTGATCATCCCTCGAAGCAATGGGCCAGCCTGAGTTTAGTCCATTTTTTTCTTTTGCTCCTGAAATCTACTTTTTTTTTTTTTTTTTTTTGGTGTGCAACTTCAAAATTACCATTGCTTCACAACAGATCAAGCCAAAAATTAAAGGATGCTGTTCATGCCTCACTTAAATCCCAGGTGTTTACTTCAACTAATTCTTTTCAGGATCATAGTCGCCTTTATGTTCTGCTTGATTTTTAAGCAGTTCATCTTGTAAATTGATTTCTGAGCAGCTACCTGACAATTTACCATCTTCCATCTTCAGATTAAATGTTTTATTTCCATAAGTAGAAAAACATGAAAATAAGGGACAAACCTTATTGCCTATTTTTATTACTAGGGATAATTTTCAATGTGGATGTGTTGGTTCTGGAACACTTTATAACACTGTAAGTCTGTATTGTCAAATATATTCATTTCCATGGGAAGGGGTGTGGTAATAAAAACTAGTTGCCCCATTCTTGAGCAGTACTTGAAATGAAAGCAAGATAATTCACACTTAAATGAGAGCCATGCAGAGTGTCTCACTGGGTTACCTTTCCGTGCCTTTTCGTAACAAACAAGGTATTTTAGTTACTCTAATTTCTGTTTTTCTAGGTCTGTCAAAAGTATTTCAGTTTGTAAATACTCTAAGCTTGGTAGCTATTAAATATTTATACAACCCTACTGAGCATATGGAAAGTATTCTGATATCTGTATCACGTGTCTGTCCAGTTGACTCATCATCAGAATTCATGGAAGTATTAACCTAAGATGCTTTCAGACATCAGTGTTATAAAGGTTCATTTGCTTATTAGTTACTTTCCTTTCTTAAGTCTCTCCCAGAAATCTTGTCTCTGCTAATAGAACGATATCATAGCACAACAAGTACTGTGGTTGTGCCCACAAATACATTCAGATAATTAAGTATTTCAGTAACCTCCTCCTACAATATTTTGTTAAAGATGTGGGGACTCTGCCTTATGAAACCAAGTCTCCCAATCAGTTTCAAATTCTAAAACTGATTTTAGTGTAGAAAGTCATGGTCACATGTTAGTTTCCCCAAACATAAACATTTATTTATGGGGGAAAGATGTGAATCTTCTGTTTTTCTTTTTTAACAGGAAAGAAATCAAAGCATTAGACCACTTTTCTCTTTGTTATTGGTGATAATCCATAGTTGTATAAATATAAGCACTGATCAGTATACAGCACTCACAAACATTAAAATATAACCAAATACACTTTTGTTTCTAGGTGAAACATTTAGAGAACTAATGGATAAGTTCCTGAGGGTTAACTTCAGTAAAGGCTGCCCACCCTTGTTTACCACTTTGAAATCTTTATATTACAATACAGAAAAGGTAAATTTTAGTATTTATTCAGTTTTCATATAATCTGCTGTACTAATTTAATTTGTAAGTGTATTATATAGATTCCTCTGGAATTTACAAATGACTGTTATTCAACAATCTCCTACTTAGTAGTTAGTGTACTGCTTTCACTGCAGAATTACTAGGTGGTTACTCATCACATAGTAATATGTACATATCTGTATTAAATTTGATGACTTTGACATTGTCAGAATCAGATACAGATATGTACAGAAGTTTGACAAGTCAAGAATAAATGAAGACTAATCTACTAAACTGTATTCTTTGTCCTGGGATGAAAATGTGTCAGGGTTGATTCAATTTGTGGTTTATGATATCGCTAGAAATATTTATTATAAAATAGACAACGGGTAGTGATTCTGAATTGTGATAATACAGTATTATATATTACAGAGATATTTGTTCCATATGTCAGTCTCAGTCTAAAGTTTGTGTAGTACTATATTTGAGCAGGTCTAAAATCTCAAGGTATGTTAGTTTTGTTTTGTACTAAATCTGCTTTTCTAGATTTAATTATTGGTTTTAAAGCATCAGGTGTGTGTGTCGCTAAATACACAAAATGTATTCAATATATAATAATGCAGTTTGTATGAAAAATTGTACATAGTGAAGTTGAACTCAAACTGTGATTTTAAAAACTTTAATTTGTCTGCTTTTTTGAGCTGTAAATAAGCAATAAAGCAGTTTTTTTTCCACTTGATTTTTTCAACTGTATGGAGAATCCAAAAGTTGGAGATGTTCAGGAAACTGATATGGATGACATGAATTGTAATGACAGGTTTCAGAGTAGCAGCCATGTTCGTCTGTATTTGCAAAAAGAAAAGGAGTACTTGTGGCACCTTAGAGACTAACCAATTTATTTGAGCATAAGCTTTCGTGAGCTGCAGCTCACTTCATCGGATGCATAAAAGTGGAAAATGCAGTGAGGGTGTTTTTATACACACAGGTCATGAAAAAATGGGTGTTTATCACTTCAAAAAGCTTTTTCTCCCCCCACCCCACCCTCCTGTTGGTAATAGCTTATCTAAAGTGATCACTCTCCTTACAATGTGTATGACAATCAAGGTGGGCCATTTCCAGCACAAATCAAGGGTTTAACAAGAACGTCTGAGGAACGGGGGTGGGAGGAAGGAATAAACAAGGGGAAATAAGTTACTTTTTATAATGAATCAATTTCCCCTTGTTTATTCCTTTCTCCCACCCCCGTTCCTCAGACTTCTTGTTAAACCCTGGATTTGTGCTGGAAATGGCCCACCTTGATTGTCATACACATTGTAAGGAGAGTGATCACTTTAGATAAGCTATTACCAACAGGAGAGTGGGTTTCGGGGTGGGGGGGGGGAGAGAACCTTTTGAAGTGATAAACACCCATTTTTTCATGATCCAATTAAGTGAGCTACAGCTCACTTCAAGCTTATGCTCAAATAAATTGGTTCGTCTCTAAGGTGCCACAAGTACTCCTTTTCTTTTTATGACTTGTAATAGAGAAAGTTCTTCACCAAGGATGGCAAAATTAGGTGGGTTGGGAAGTGCTCGGAGTAGGCCAATGTGTAATATATAATGAGAAGAAAGGGCTAGTCACTGCTTCCACTATGGCAAGTTTTTACCTGAGCAGTTTTCTTGCCACCAATCAAGTTGGGAACATGAAATCAAAACTTTTAGGATTGCTAATTTATTCAGAGGGACTAACCAATAATTTGTATGCAGAGACAGAGGCAATTATTAGACGGGGAACACAGGATTTACATTTGTAGAAATACTTGGGTTTTTTCCTGGAAAGGGGGAAGGGGAGGGTTTCTTCAAGTTTTTTGTTTTTTGCATTCACTCATTTATGTTTGTGGAAATACCATATTTCAAAGGGTTTTGAAACCAGAAAATTGGCTCTAATTTCAGTCTGAATAAAATTAAGTATTTCAAAATTAAGTGAATTGATGAATGTCAGGGATGTTGTTATCCCTGTTACAACTTTCTAGAAGCTCGGGGTGGAAAGGAATAGTTACTTACGTTTTGAGGAAGTGGCATGTCAGCTTGGTAGAATCAACCGTGTCTGGATATTGAAGATGAGCTGTGAATTGATTATAAGGTCTTGGTTTGAAAGAAGCTTCTTGCACAGGGCCTCTGGTAATACATGATTCTAGGAAAAACTAAAATCAACATTGATTGTTGATAGATGGTTGGTTGGTTGGTTGTGTGAAATTACCCTGTAATGGCTACAAGCATCTGTACTCGGGGAAAATACACTTCTACTCAATGTGACAAATTCTGTGTGTGGAAAAAGAAAGATGTGAAGTATTGTGTCCAAGTTATGAAGATGCCACACAAAAATGCAGAGAAAATTATGACAAATTATGGCTTTGGTGTTTGATCAGACAATGAAAATAAAAATAACTTCTCAAGTGCAGTAACATGAAATCTTTGACATAATATGTAACACAATCCTGAAGTACGTTATAGATGTTGGACTATTTCGTCATGGCTGTCATTCAGTTTCATGATTGGTTGGTTGATAGGAAAAGGATTGATTTCCAAGTCTTCCCTGTGATATTCAGTGGAACTCCCAGGAAGATTTTGTGTCTCTGCGTCCAGATCATATGTGTAGAAATTAACAGAACTTTGATCAAAATATACCAATAATTTTCTATTAAAAGGGGCTCAACAGAGAGGTATTAAAATTATAAACATGAGATTTAATGGCTGATAACACTACTGTTGCAGTTTCAGGGGAAATCTGGTTGAGCTAAATTTACAACAAAGACCGAGAAGGACAAAATCAAGTAAACAAAACAAACCGAGGAAAGCTATGGAACCTATTCCTACTTATCCAACTTAACCTTTGTATTTGGGATCAGTGTTGTTGGTTGAGCCCTGAGTGGGAGGAAGAAGCTTGAATTGTGGTTCATGAAATATAATCCTGTGTACATTCCTTCCCTTCTGCTACAAATGTGGTTGTGGAAGTAGTTTGGAGCAATTCACGGCATTAAAATGGTGGGAAAATTGTGAAAGTAAAATATCAGGAGATAGAACTTTGAGTTCAGCATTTTGTCCATTTTTAAAAACCGCTACTCTTTTTTTGTCAGCTCAACATCAAGTAAGCACATTTTAGCACAGTATGATTGGTTTGGTCAAACTACTTAACTCAGGTGCTGAAAAAAGTACGTTGACACTGTGTTTAAATATCTAAGAGTAGATACAAGAGTGGTAGGCCTAAGTGAATAGATTTGTGGACTCAAATATTGTGTTCTTGTGTTTAACTTACAAAATTACAGGCTTTTCTTTTTTATCAAAATGTGTGCCTCTTTATGTTTAGGGAATAAATGCTGGCAAAGCAAATCCCCTAGTATGTATTTTACGTTTCATTTCATAGACCAGGGGTGGGCAAACATTTTGGTCCAAGGGCCACATCAGGGTTGCAAAACTATATAGAGGTCCAGGTAGGGAAGGTTGTGCCTCCCCAAACAGCCTGATGCCCGCCCCCTATCTGCCCCCTCCCACTTCTCACCCCCAGACTACCCCCCTCAGAATCCCTGACTCATCCAACCCCCCCTACTCCTTGTCCCCTGACCCCCCCTCACGGGACCCCTGCCCCAACCGCCCCCACGAGATCCCAGCCCCTATCCAACCCCCTCCCTTCTCCCTGCCCCCTGACAAGACCCACAGGACTCCCATGCCTATCCAGTTCCCCCTGTTCCCTGACCACCCCTCCCCCACAGAATCTCTGTCCCATCCAACCGTCCCCTGACTGCCTCCTGGGACCCCCCTGTCCCCTTACCATGCCAGAGCCAGCCACACCGCTGCACTGCCTGGTAGGAGCAGCAGACAGCACAGCGAGCTGAGGCTGCAGTGGAGGGGGGAAGCGGGGGAGGAGCCGGGGGCTAGTCTCCCCTGCGGGAGCTCAGGGGCCAGGCAGGACAGTCCTGCAGGCTCTAGTTAGCCCACTTCTGTCATAGACTCTTTGTGAGTTTTCCAGTGTGTTTATTTCAGGAAAAAGTGTGTGGATATTGGGAGGGTGTGTCAGTGTCAGATATTTCAGAGGATGGTGTACAAAATGCATAGTAAATCTAATTCAGCAACTGGAGGAAAGTAATTTCCCTGACAGTATAATAACTGATCATCATACGCTTGTATAATGTTTATTATCTTGAAATTAGAAATGTTAAAGATGGGTTAGTCCTGTTCTTTCCTCCTTCCACTAGCTAATTGTACCTACAGCAGATCTTCTGAATAGTGCTTTATACAGTCCAGTATTAAATGCCCCAAGTTGAGGCTTTGATTTTCAAGGCTATACTTCAAAATTTTATGTTTTCCTGGGTATATTCCTTCAATTGCACCACATGAAATGTTTCTCCATCCTCGGTGTTAAGAGTTCTAGTACCCATGGGAGGATTTATTTAATACCAGCCCAGATTCCCTCGGTCTGTACCTCTAAGTAGAAACTGCAGCACTTCCCAAGACTCTTTTGGGTACCTGTGTACCATTTAGCCAGCATCTGTTTTCTCTTCCCCAAGGAGAGAGTCAGTCAGCACTTTGTCCCTCATTGTTAACACTTGCTTTTATACAAAATACTGTCCTTTTAATAGAAGAAAAAGTTGAATGACAAACATAAAACTAAAACAATCTGTAAAACTTCTCACCATGATTGGTGCTGAAGACAATATAGATATCAACGTTTTTTCCATAATAGACTACAAAATGAATATTCCCAGTTTCTAAGAAGTTTCTCCATCATGGTACACTCTTGTACTAATTCTTAAGATGGGACGATTTTGGCAAATAAGTGAAATTTATAGCATGTTTTGAAAATAGTTAGATTTTGCCTTAGTCTTATTTCCTGTAGCTTGTTCTACAGCAGGATTCCCTTAAATGAATGCCCTGTGGCTCTTGCAAGCTTTTTGAGGGCTCTTTTACCTGCGTTGTTCGGGAATAGCCCAGAAAATCGTAGAATAGATGACGCAGTTATCTTTAACATATCCTGGTCCTGAACTGTTCATAGCCTTATAGTACAAGGCTGAGACCTTGAATTGACATTGGAAGCGAACTGGGAATCGGTAGACAGTGCAGAGCACCAGTTTTCTGTTCTCTGTGGCTTATCCCAATGAAAACTGGGCTATCAGACTGAAGCTTCTGTGTTGCTTCTACCTTCATTCGCTGATGCATAGTGTCTGTCCCACTCTGTCACCCCAAGTGCAGGAAGTGGGGACCCGCAAGGATTTTAAAAATTAATACTTGCCACTCCAGGCTTGTATTAAACTCCCAAGGTTACAGCTTCTCTCTGACCTTGGCTTGGTAAACACTGCCACCACCCAAATGCAAAAAAAAAACCCCTCTGAATCCAGGAAGGAGCACTTGGGAATTCCTCCCTGTGGGGTACCCTCAAGCCCTCCCCCCCCCGGGAAGAATCATAGAATATCAGAGTTGGAAGGGACCTCAGGAGGTCATCTAGTCCAAACCCCTGCTCAAAGCAGGACCAATCCCCAATTTTTGCCCCAGATCCCTAAATGGCCCCCTCAAGGATTGAACTGCCAACCCTGAGTTTAGCAGACCAATGCTCAAACCACTGAGCTATCTGAGAAAGCCACAGCTAATCCCCTTTGTTTTCTATCAGCTAATCAAACAACATGCACAAACGTCGTGGGACACCAAATATCCAATCCTGTTCTTAAAAAAGGTAAATTTTATTAACAAAAAAAGTATATATATATTTTGAACTTAAGCTTTTGCTAGATTTTAAAAGAGCAATTCCAAAAATTAAGCACCCAAACTAGCTTTCTTGGGGGTTCAGCTTAAAGGTTACAAGCAAACAAAAGCATCGGGTTAGCACAGAGGAGATCCACAAGCCAAAATAAGAAATAAACTTGATAGCGTCTGTCTAAACATTCCCTATCCAAGTGGTTCCTTCTAGGTATGGAAAACACTTTTTTTCATACCTGGTTCAAACCTTACACTGCATTTCTGCTTATAGCATTGCTGCTCCATGTTCTTTCAGCCCAGAGAACAACAGACAAAGTTTCTTTCCCAATTTTAAAAAGTTCTATCTTCCCATTGGCTCTTTTGGACAGGTACCCCTACAGGTAAAGCAAGTAGAGAACAGACCAAGAGGGATTTTACAGCTAGCTGGCTGGCTGGGTGTCCATCAAAGGGAGCTATCCCCCCTTATTTATCACACACGGATTAAATTAATTTAAAAATGTGGAAATGACACATGCGAGGGTCAGTCTGGTCTGATCTTCTGCCAAAAGAAAGGAGCATAGTCTCTTAGCATGGTGAAATAAAAAATGTACTGTGTCAAGCCTTTCCTAGCAAGGTTAGATGGTTTAGGTCAAAATCAGAAACTGATGTAGTTATTTTACTGGTTAGTCCATGGCGTGGTCTACACTTACGCTATATATCGGTGTAGCTGCATCAGTCCAGGATGTGGAAAAAACCATACCTGAGTGACTTAGCTATGCCAACAAAACCTCAGTGTAGACACAGCTTTGTCAGCTCAGCTAGCGTTGTTGGGAGAAGTGGTGTTCCCACATCAAGAGAAGAATTCTTGTCAATGTAGGCTCCGTTTACACTAGGAAGCTATGCCAACAGGCTCTGTAGTGTAGACATAGCCCATATCTACTACTTTACTGTTTCCCGCCCCCAAGTTTACACTATGAAGAAGGCAAGAGCAGAGACTTTTTTCAGTCAATATGCCATTTTAGGAGGGGGACTTTCCTTATTTAATGGTGGTCTGGTCTTTTTTCTTTCCAAAAGACCCTCTGGTCTCCAATTAGCTCATGATATTACTTCAATGCACACCTGATGGTACTAGTCTGGGCATGTGAGAGCATTTCTTTTCCTCTTCCAGGCATTTGTCTGAACAGAAACCTACAGTTTCTCCCTAAAGTAGCTTTACTGCAAATTTCAAGTGAATAAGAATATATAAAAACTGATCTCTCTGTATATGTCCAGGCATAGCTGCTTATCACAGTATCCTTTAAATGTGTCTTCTCTGTGCAGCCCCTCCTCCATTAGACACTGCTCCCCTTATGAAGCAGTCCCTCCAGTTCCCTAATAAATAAGTTCAAAGAACACAGTCTAGTACTGAGATGCCCAGAAATGGACATAGTATTTCAGGTGCTGCTTCACCAGAATTTACTAAAGTCACAATCTCTTGTGCTCATTGATCCGGTTCTTCTATATAAGCAGCCCAAAATTGTATTAACTCATTTTTGACCACCATATCACATTGAGCACCTATTTTATGTGCTATTGGCATTTCCCCAGATGTCTTGGTATTACTACTTTCTAGGTTTCTTCTTTGTGGAAGTGATATGGGAGATAAGTTTTAGAAGGGAAGGACACTTGAGTGTTGTGTGTGCGTGTGGGGGAAGGGGACGAGCACTGGCTGCTAGTTTGGCACATTGCATATATTGTATGGCATTGCCTAAACCAGTCATGTATAAGTATAATGTAGATCTTTCCTGAAAGGATATAACCAATTCAGAACTCTTCAATGGATGTGTAGTTTAAACACTACCTTCTAAGGTGCATTGCCTAACTTCTTGTTTTCTAGTTTTAAATTGTTCCAAGCCTTAATCATTTAAGTGGAGGGGGGTCTGTTTCTAGATTTCAGTATAAAATAAAAGCATGAGGCCGTGTGGAAAAGTTATGCTGAGTCTCTTATTACAAGGTGTAATAAGTTGCTGTCTTTGATTTCCCTTCCAACTGATAGGGACTTTCAAATCTACTACTTGATGAGAATGGACTGTTTGGCAATATAAATTAATACTAAAAAAAGCTTCACTGGGAGGTAGGTGTAAACTACTATGTAACTGAAGATCCTGCCTCAGCCATCCAAATGAAAAACTTTGACTTCCATACTGAAATTTTAAACCATTTATCTTCATGTATCCAAGATTTGCTTAATTTCCAACTTAATGGAAGAAGGAAGACCAATGTCTTAAATAAAATCCTTTTCTGTAAGTCTTCCCTGAGTCTTAGGTGCTGTTAATCAGTAGCTTATAGGTGATTAATTCAATGAAGCAAATAGTACCTCTTGTTTAATATGTAGTCACATTCAGTTTATTAAAATTATCAAAGCCAGTTAAGGGATTTAGACCACTTCCATTTCTCAACAATCTCGAAGCAATTATTTCTTATAATTAATACCGAGATTACTTATTTTCCTTTTTAATCATACTGAACATAACATGCTGTTAATAACTAATCCATTCAGTTAATACATTGTGTTGTAGATCTTATTTCTGGATAGTCAGTAAATGCAACTTTTGATGTTATAAAACCTCTCCTTTTAGTCTTGTCATTATATGTCCATCAGTGCTCTTTGTTTAGGCTTCACTAAACCTGGAGCTGGACAGAGTCAAAATTCCTCCTCAACTTTACTGCAAGACTAAACATTTTAATTCAGTCTGCAGTACCACAGCGAACCAAAAGAGATTTATAAAGGTTAATCCCCAGGTAATTCAGTAACTGAACCTTCTATTCATAAGTGTTTACATAAGTTGAAGAGTTGCAACAGAGAAGCCATACATAGTCTGTTTTTAATTACAGTATTGTTATCAAGATGCACTTCATGTTCTCAAGAAGGCTGAGAGGAAGAATACAGTACTTAAGTGGATTCCATTATCCTGCTCTTGGGAACATAGTTTTGTCCCTGTTACAGATTTTCTTGTTCTGTTGGTTTGAATACCTACCATTTGGTCCCTCACTGAGGGTTAATTAACTACAGGATTCTTTATGCAAGGTAGCTAAAGACAGTAGTCCTTTTTTGTTACTTAAACATTAGTGTTGTTTTTCCTTTTCTTGGAATTTTAAACTTCTCTCTAACCTCAGATGATGTTGGTACTCTGCAGTTCCATACTTTAGTAGTTTTCGCTATTTCTTCCTATGTCAGAAACACTTTCAAGGGATTGATTAATTAAAACAGTACTTTTACTGTCTTATTAGTGGTGTTTCTACACTGCAACGTAAGTCCAGGGTTAGCAGACCTAAAGTCAGTGAACTGTGGTTTTGTGAACCCAGGGCTTGAGCATCTATGGTGGTTGCTGACACCTAGACCGAATTTTTTAACCAGGGCTCCAGCATCCATAACTGTGGTACACAGGTCTGAGTCCGTCCAATGATATCCAAGACTTCCTAGTGCCTTCTTGAAATATGGCTGCTCTAGCTCTTTGTGGTCACAGGAAGTTTGAGCAGCCTGCTGACCCATCTTGCTTGGGCCATCCTTTTGGTCAATACGGCTCCAGCAACCAGAGCCAACAATGTGGAGGAGTCACGATTTGAAGAACTCACGCTTTCACTCCTGTTTTAAGGAGATGGCAGAGCTGCTGTGAGATGCTGGTGGACATACCGGTGGCCTTTTCTGACCCACCAAAGGCAACTAACAGACTGGCTGCTGCTGCTCATGACACGTATGGCCATTTATACCCACAATGTAGCACTTCTGGAGAAGGGCCAAAAGCACAGAGTAGTGGGACCACATCGTCCTGCAGACCTGGGATGACCAGCAGTGACTCCAGAACTTTTGCATGAAGAAAGCTAAATTTCTGGAGCTTTGTGAGCATGTTGCCTTGACCATCCAGCTTTGAGACATGAAGGTGGCTGTGCCAGTCTAGAAGTGGGTTGCTATAACCATGTGGAAGCTGGCTATCCGAGACTGCTACAGGTCCATTACCAACCAGTTTCGTGTTGAGAAGTCGATTGTGGGTCAAGTGGTGGCAGGGGTTTCTTAGACAATCAGGCATGTGATTTACTCAAAGGCAGTGACATAAAAGATACTCCTGAAGTAATTACTGGCTTTGAGAGAATAGGGTTTCTAAACTGCACCAGGTCCATTGATGGAACTCACGTACCCATAGTTTTGCCTTCAAGGAGCACCAGTAAATAAACCAGAAAGCGTACTATTCCATTGTTATCCAGGCCAGTGTAGACCACAGAAGCCAATTTATTTACATTAACATGGGCTGCACTGGAAAAGTTTGATCCAGGATTTTCTGCCAGTCGAGAGTCTACGTTCAAGAACCTGCTGGGACACTGTTCCTACCAAATGACATGGTCATAAATGGAGTTAGTGTTTCCACTGTTGTTGGGGATTTTGCATGCCCCATTTTGCCTTGGTGTATGAAACCATATCCTGATCTCAGAGGCCCTGGCAAAAGAAGGTTTAATTACACTCCCAATAGGTGTAAAATGGTGGTTGAATGTGCGTTTGGCAGATTGAAATCCTGCTGGCACTGCCTGAAGACCCTATTTGGATTCCACTGTAATCAGTGCTCTTTGCATTACTGTGGCTTGCTGTGCTCTTCACAATCTTTGTGACACCAAAGGTGAGCCATTTTTCCCCAAATGGAATGGACAGTGATCGTCTGCTGAAGCAGTAAACTCAACCAGAGAGTGCAGCTACTGGAGCTGGATGCACCCAGGCATCAGAAATTAGGGATAACTGTGCTCACACTTTATAGACTTGCATGGGCCAGTGGTAAAGATAGTACCTTTATGATGTGCTTGTGCAATGCTTACAGTACACTGGGTAAGGGTTGGGGCTTGACTGACATGCATTGGACTTATGAATGACCTATTCCCACTTATGAAATGGAATGGAGGTGCACAACTGTGGACTTAGATATCTGTATTGAGAAATAGTGTTAGCATACAACTTCAAAAGTTGTCACTTACCATGTGTTTCTTTTAAATATATATAGGATGTGATGTAGTGATTGTAACAAAACTTCTTAATAAAATATTTTTGTTTGAACATTTATTAGAAAAGTATAATAAATTATTTCCAGGCAGGCTGGTTGACATTAACACACCAAACATAAACCAAGCACATGAATAAAATGCGAACAATGGAACAATTTCCAAGATGGAATCCTGCTACTGTGGCATATAACCTGGCCCCTCCATTCTCCTTTCCTTCCACATTTGCTGCGCACTGGGTGCGGGGGCAGAGGGGCAGTGGAGTGTCCACTGGGGAGAAGCTCATATGAGAGACTGCATGGGATATCTGTTCCATGGAGGACTCAGGCCATGGGGCTGGTGCAGCAGCAGTCTGCAGTTTTGCAGCCATTATTAAAAGCAGCCTCTCAGCGCACAACAGAAAAAACTATCTTCATCCCTTAACTGCTGTTCCTCTTCCAGGAACTGTGAGGCAAGTATCTGAGCTCTTACTGAAATCTGTCTTCAAGCTGTGAAACCAACCTGAGCCTTTCATCTTGTCTTTCCGCTTGCTGTAAGTCCCTCTCTGTTTGGTACTGGACTGCTTGTTGGCTCTGCTGAGAATGTCAACCGTAAGTTCATCACAGAAATGATTCCTCTTGCACCAGTCCGTGATGGTACGGTGATCCAGTCTTCTACTCTAGTTGTGCAAGTTGTCAAGGATACTATGATCTGCAGAGGTTGATGGTCCTGGAAGAGGGGAAGAAACAGAAGGTTGTCTCAAGTGTGTCAGTACATGAGCACAAAAATTCCTTTTGGAATTTCAAGGCCTTATATGTTACTTTGTAAAACTACTTCAGTATATTGTCAGAGGGATGCTTCAGACTACAGAAGTTCCCTAGACACAGCTGGGTTAAAAAGAGGTGCATAGTTAAAAATCACAACCACTTTTTTCTAAGAATTGCAGACCAGTTTGGACTGTGGAGGAGGGCAGTTCATAGAATCATAGAATATCCGGGTTGGAAGGGACCTCAGGAGGTCATCTAGTCCAACCCCCTGCTCAAAGCAGGACCAATCCCCGATTAAATCATCCCAGCCAGGGCTTTGTCAAGCCTGACCTTAAAAACTTCTAAGGAAGGAGATTCTACCATCTCCCTAGGCAACACATTCCAGTGTTTCACCACCCTCCTAGTGAAAAAGTTTTTCCTAGTATCCAACCTAAACCTCCCCCACTGCAACTTGAGACCATTACTCCTTGTCCTGTCCTCTTCTACCACTGAGAGTCTAGAACCATCCTCTTTGGAACCACCTCTCAGGTAGTTGAAAGCAGCTATCAAATCCCCCCTCAATTGCCATCTACATAAGCTGTCTGTCATTTGAGGCATTCCACATTTTGGAGGACACGACAGTTCTGGTGGTTCCAGATGCAGAGGTTTATTCCAAGCTACTTATGGGGAAGCCAACTGTTTATGCCACCGTGAAACACACATCTGTGAGTGGAGTGGGCTGATGAGCTACTGAGGTGCCCTGAAAAATGCGCCCTTCCCTGAAACATGACTACCTATCTGGAGTTCCTGCTACTGAAAAAGTTTGCAGCCATCAGCACCCAGGATGGGGTCAAAATTCATGAGGGAGTCAATAGGATGCTGTGTTAGCATCTGCATGTATTCTGGGGTCTTCAGGTTATGGTGTGCTACCATTGGTTCCAGGCTAAGCACAGTACCCAGCACCTGGTCAAAGCCCTCATAAAACAGATGTGACGATGACGGCTTCCGATGTAGCCTTTTTGACTGCCTGCAAACACACAAACTCCACTGGCATCCCCTTTCCCTCTCCTACCCCTCAGTAAATTTCTGGACTGCATTCAGACCTCCAGACCTATTTCAGACACATGATTTCATCACCCATGGAGCACGTGGACTACATTTAACTGAAATGACTGCATTTCAGTCCCGTCCTGTGTCTCCCCCCCCCCCCCCCATCCTCCTCTGCAGTTCAGGATTTGCAGGTGGCTTGTTACTTCATTGACTTGATACGGCGTGATTGCAGGATGGGCAACGTAATGTTCTCACTTTTTAACAAACCAGCATGTCCTAGCACAAAAATAAAATTGCCCATTACTAGTAAAACATGACTTTTGGAGGCTTGTCACATTTGTGCTTCCTGATATCCATTTTAAATTCCAGGTTATGGGGGGTGGGGTGGGGGATACTGAGGAGCTGGCCTGCAATCCGCCATTGGCAGATACACTGCTGCCCAGGGCTTGCACTAATTTTTGCTTTGGTTCATAAAATGAAAATCCTTTCCATAGCTATAAATTTAAAAATGAAGCCAGAAACTTCCCTAGCTATGAGGAGACTTCTGCCTGTGTAGTTTCTGCTGCTGGTTCCATGGTGAGTCGCTTCTCCAGGGGAGGTTTTCAACAAAAAGCTCCTCTGAGTACAGTCTAAGGATGTGCGGCAGCTGCTCCTGCGACAAACCCTCTTCCAGGACTCGTTTCATCGCCAGAGTCAGTTTGTTGGTCTCATCTGGAGCCTGCTGCTGGCTCCCATCCATTCCCATGCTAGATTCTGGGGTCCGCAGGTCATCATGAGCTACCGTTGGTTCCATGCTAAGCATAGTACCCAGCACCTGGTCAAACCCCTCATAACAGACATGATGATGGCGAATTCTTCTTCGAGCGATGGTTCCTATTATATTTCACTGAGGGTTTACATGCAACATGCATCCGGAGCTGGAGAATTTGAAAGTAGTAGTGTCCATTGGTTCACAAATCTTTTACCTTTTTAATTAGAAAATGGACGATTCCCTCCACATCCTGAAGGATTCAAGAGCCACACTTTGCTCACGGGGTATCTGTACACTTTTGTGCCCAAGGGTAAATTCTGCTGCCCACCACCACAAAACAATAGTACAGGACTTCCCAGTTTTTCCACCAGAGGTCGTAAAAACTACCACACAAGTGCCAAAAGACCAAACCATCTCACCCCCTAGGTCCACCTTCACAGCCTTCCTCTTCACAAGTGCAACCCTCTCAGAAAAGATACTTCTGAGGAACACTAGAGAACTGTCCTCCACCTTGTTTACTGCCATTCAACCACACCACCCCCTTCAGGGGTCATCTAGCATTCTTTGTACCAGCTTGGAGTGCAATAACAACGGACAAGTTGGTGTGAAATGTCATCCACTATGGCTGTACAATAGAGTTCACCACATCATTCACAATCCCCTCCCCAATCCTTCCTCAGGGACCACACTTACAACAGCATCCTCACTGTAGAGGTGGACTCCTTACTACAAAGAAGGGTGATAGTGCAGATGAACTGCTCTATCAAGGGGTTCTAGTCAACCTACCTCCTGATACCCAAAAAGAAGGGCAGGGTGAAGACCAATCCTGGATCTCCATCTCAATCACTTCATCCACACACCCAAGTTTCATGTGATCATCTTAGCCGCTATCATCCTGTCATTAAAAGATGGCATGTGATTTGTGGCCTTCGATATGCAGGATACCTATTTTCACATAGACATCCATCTGGCCCACAGACAATTCCTGAGGTTCATGGTAGGCCAATAGCGTTTTCAATAAAGGGCTTGCCTATTCCTCCTTGGCCGCATGGCATTGTGCATGTATGTCACCGCCTTCGCTTGTCTCCACCTCCTTCTCTGCCTCCAGATGTGGCTCCACAGTGTCTACTCACCTACATGACATGCCAGATAGCTCCCCCTGAGGTACTTTCGTCCATCTAGTGGTGGACAGACCCATGACAGGTCTGTGTCCTTTCTCCCATCCTCCCCAGACAGGACAGTCATCACAATGCATCCCATGCGGAAGGGGAGCGCACATGGGAGAACACATGACACAAGGAAAGTGGACCCCACGGGAATCAAGGATGCACATCAGTGTTCTGGAATGTAGGGCTGAAAGGGACCTCAACAGATCATCCCGTCCAGTCCTCTGTGCTGAGGCAGGACCAAGTAAACTTCGATAATTCCTGATAGGAATTTGAACAACCTGTTTTTAAAAGCCTCCAATGATGGAGCTTCTACAACCTCCCTTGGTAGCCTATTCCAGTAATTAATTACTCTCATAGTTAGACAGGGTTTCTTAATATCTAATATAAATCTCCCTTGCTGCAGTTTAAACCCATTACTTCTTGTCCTACTTTCAGTGGATATGGAGAAATATTGATCTCAGTTCATTTTATAGCAGCCCTTAACATATTTGAAGACTTATCAGGTCCCCAACTCAGTTTTCAAAAGTAAACATACCCAGTTTAACCTTTCCTCATAGGTCAGGTTTTTAAAACTTTTTATCATTTTTGGTCCTGCCTCAGCACAGAGGGCTGGACTTGATGACCTGTCCAGGTCCCTTTCAGCCCTGCATTTATATTCTTTGATATTTCTGGAGGCAATAATTAAAGATTCATTTTACTCCTGTTCTCTTTCTGTAATCCCTCCCTCCCCCATCTTCCCCAGTCCCTTGTGGAGGTGGGATTTTATTTCTCTTTGCTATTCTATTAATAATTTGGTCCAAAAACATACTGATATTTGTGGCTCAGCAATAGAGAAGTGTGCTATCCCTGGTGATGAGGCAGTTTCATTTAAGAATGCATTCTTGCCCTACTTATCTGGATCTTTTTATCTTTATACTACTGAATTAAGAATTACAGGCAAGTTTATTTTCCTAAGATAGCTAAACACAAGTTTTTTGTATTAGTATCAGTTTAGAATATAGTAGCAATATTAACTTACTTAATATTGAATGAAAAGGCTGTCTTTCCATCCTGTAGCACTGAAATTGTTTCCTATTAACAGGATTTCCCTTTCCTTTAGCAATTTAATTCTCGTCTAAACAAAACTTGGCTTTAGAGATAAGGATGTTATAGGATTTTTATTTCCAAGTAGCGTTATATGAAAATAAGTTTTCATTGTTGTATAGAGCATCCATAGACTGCCAATTAAAGAACATACTTCAAAAATTCTTATACAATAGTAAGTGCTTGAAATGTGTAATGACAGATGCGTGTGTCTACAAATGAGTTTGGTGGTGGCACTTGCAGGGAAAGATAATGTCTGTACAATATATATTGTGTGTGGATACTGAGTATTATATCTGAAAGTTTGGAGGGACTTGTTTACTTGCTGATGGCTTCTTCCTGGTTTTTTAGGGTAATTATGCAGCTATCGTGTCATTTTTTCAATTAAGATTTTTAGTTGTTGTAGGTTTTATTAATAGTGCAATGTTGGTGTCTTGGCAATTAGTTTACTATCAAGACTTTTCTCTGCAATGTAGATGCAACTCAGCAGCTTCAGAAGCCTAACTGCATTGTGTTTGGAGGGTACTAAAATTGTATCAGGCTTGCCTTCACAAAACTAATGATGGTATAGTAGCAGACATGTATCTAGGCATATTTATACAATCTTTGGCCTGATGGCATCTGAGTGCCTAAATATAGCGCTAAGCATGACCTAAAAGAAGCTGCACTTTTTCCTTGATGTCTCCAAGACGAAAAAATTCTGCCTAGTAATCCTAGTATATTAAACATGGAATTTGGGGCCTTTATATGAAGTTACCATTTCTACATGAACCTAAGCCTTAAGAGTAGCTCTTAGCAGTGTGATTTTGCTGCATGTAAATGACTGACTAGAAATGACACGTTGAGATGTAAGAATTTTCATACTCCATGGGCTGCTCCACAAATGTATTTGTAATAAACTCTTTAACATCCCCATCTGTTCCCACTATCCCCTAGCAAAAGAGAGAACAAAATCAGACACTAAAACAAATTGCAAGTTTTTAAATTTGACTGACCAATTTTCAGAACTCCTCTTTGGGTCCCCAGTCAGTGGTGCGCTATATCCGTGAGATTAAATCCAAAGAGTGAAGACTTTCAATTAGTCAAGGTTTGCGTCGATTGTGTTGCAGGTGCGTTGATTCCATTGAAGCGCATGTGTCCTATTTCTGTGTAACTAAAAACATGGAGGCTCTATGAGGAAATACTGGATGAGAGAAAATGTCTGTCTGGAAGAAACCTCAGAAGTCTCAAAAAAGATATAAGACTCTCTGCACAGGAAGGTAGGCTGTCTCCCCTGAAGCCCTTTCTTTTCCTCTTACAAGAAAGATGGCTTTCTGTCCTTAATTTGGATAGCTATAGACACGAAAGGGAAGCTGTGACCAAGTGTTGTAGCTGGGTGCCCTCCATGAATTAGTGGTAGATCACATAAGGAAGTGAAGGACATTTTAATTCTATTCTGATTATCTCTACATTTTAAGATAGAGTAAAAGGTTAGCAACCAGGGGACTCGGCCGCCTTTTTGTTCATGTCTATCTCGTTAGGTTAGTTTTAGAGAACTGTTTACTCCCTTGGTTAGAAAGTTCTCTGGGTTAGAAGTTTAAGGATGGAACTCAGTGGTAGGTGGGCTTATAAATCATATCCAAATATTACTGAACATTCATAGCAAAATGTAAAAATCTTTGATTTTAGAGCTATATTCTTCATAAGAATGAGAGAATTCCAAAAAGCGTAAATAGGAAAGTAAGAAATTGTGCATTAAGCAGTACCAGAATTTGATGATCAGCTAATATTTGCCCCTTCTTCTAATGTACAGAGTGCTTGCTCATTAATAGCGCTATAAAGTACATAGAATTATTAACCCCAGTCAATAGATGAGGTACTATTTGAACTTAGTCTGCTAGTTTTCAGTGCAATGCCACTTCCCCTAGGTTGGAAGGGTGTTCAGAAAGGAAGATCAGGAGAAAGATCTTGTCTGTCTCCATCCAGTTCTGTATGGCCGTTTTAGAACAATGGAGAAAAAAATCAGTGGTATCTGGGAGCATGCATATCTTAGTTGGAACATTGAGAAATTTAAGGAGAGAGCCTCTAACAAGTTCTACAGCTCATATGCAAATGGAATTTTTCCCCCTCGCAGTTTATAATTTGACCAAATCTGGAAGGGTTTTCATGGGGACAGTAATACAGTAAAAAGCACCAGTCTGACCCCCGGCCTACCCCCTGCAAAATTTCAAGTTACTGCATCATGGCACAAGGAAGAGATGGTGGTGATTGTTAAGTCTGAACTTTTTTTACAATGCAAAACTTTTCAGTAACCTTCTTGGAAATTGCTACACTGTGTGTGGTTGAGTTTTCAAAAAATAAATTGAACCCCAAACATGGAAAATCCCAACCTGATTAGTTGAGGTTTGCTAAAATTATAAACATTTGAACCGTTTTTTTTATAATGGGAATTTTTAGGCAGCCTTAGAATAGGTGTTTCTGCTTCACGTATGATGCATCAGTAATAGTTAGCCTCTGTAACTATGTGAGAGAGTCTGTCTACACTACAGGTATCACTGTAGAGCTATAGTGTAGATGATTCCTACACTGATGGGAGGGATATTTCTAGTGATATAGGTAATCTGTCTTCCCCGAGCTGACAGAAAAATTTTTTTTTCTACCTAACCATACTCTGCTGGGTGTTCAGCTTAACTACAGCGCTCAGGGATGTGAATTTTTGTCACACCCTTGAGCAATGTAACTAGGTCAATCTAAATTTTAAGTGTAGACCAGGCCTGAGCATAAGTACCAGTGATTAGTTACAATATTCTAAATTAAATGATTTTTCAAAACTATTTAGAAACCCCAGTCACATTTTTCAGTGTTTTCATAACTAAATGATGCTGGAGACTCTCCACAGGAACTGCCATTTTATTGACACTACCCAGGAGGAAGTCCAGTCTTACGAAATTTAAGACACTAGAAATACTGTTCAGAATCTGAATGAGCCCCGCATTTCAGAGTCCGCTGGGACTTCTGCTGGACAGTATCATAACAATATGACTCCTGGAATTGCTGATGTAAACCAGGCACGAGTGATTTTATTACTGTTGTCTGTCCACACTATCACTTCCAACCATTCTAATACCAGTGGAGTGTTGCCTGATGGTAAGAAAACTTGTAGTGTCCAGTAATAGGAAGTGCTGAGAAACTTAAACCTCCTTTATGCCTCCGAGTTATGTAGCCAGTAAAGTCTTTTAGAAATGGCTTTGTGTAAGGGATATTGCCTAAAATACAGGCACAAGGAGTGAACCCCTATGACATGTGGGGAAAAGCATGTTGGTGTCTTCCCACACAGATACCTGAGAAGAAGCCAGACTGGCTAACCCACTTACATAGACCTAATTAATGGTACAGTCTGCATCACAAAATGTGTGTGCTAGGACTGACTTACACCACAACACTAGTGCTAGACCTTGCCTGTTGGCAAAATCTGTATGAAATATTCAAACTTTGTTAGGCACCGCGTCTTAATTGTACTGTATGTAGGCACAAACCATGTTTGGAGACAACAGTGTCTCAAACTGATTACAAGCACTAAAAATTGTAGGGTTGATAGGGTCTTAAAGCTTGCAATTTTATTTCTTCTTCTATCAAAGGAATAAAAAGCGCATCACGCTGGATAGGCACATGACCTGGATGTTTCAGCTAAGGCCAATAGTAATGAAATGTCTTATGTTGGATTATGAGTGTGGGAAATCCACACCTCTTAGACTTGTTTCAGACTGTCTACATATTCAGTGACGTTGTGTACAATAGAAAATGTACCTGTTTTGCTGGTATACCTGTACCAGTGGTATCCCCAGTGTGTTAGAATAAGCAGGACATAGGTGTTCTAGCACTGTCATAAAAACTGGCTTAGAGCAGAATTAGATGGCATGGTGGTTAAAAACATCTGCACCCTATGTAAGAGCATTTGTGATGTTGCCAGAAAATTAGTACAAAATTTCCTAGTATTGACTCACATCATGTGGTAAGTCTTTCAGGTCTCCTATGTTGAAGAGGATGTCATAGATAAATCAGTGTGTTTCACAGTGTTAAAATCCAAGTCTCTGACTGCACTGGATGTATTCTGTAGTTGGAAAGACTTTGGAGTCGGGCTTACTGAACAGGGCAGTCACTTGTTCATGAACGGGAGTTGTAAGTGGCATAGAGTTAAAGAACTAACAGTGCTGGCTTAGTTGCATGTTGTTTTCCAGGCGTAGAAATATTAACAAATTAAATAGAACATGGGTTCTCAAACTTCTATATAGTGTGGATCAACTTTTGATGCAGAGATTGTTGTAAACTCCATTCCCTCCCAGTTGTGACATATATCCCAATATTTTACATTGGAAAGAAATACTAGGCAAGTATTAATTTCAGAGGTCTTTTAATGTGACTTAGTAGCTGGAAACAAGGAGAGTGAGCATCATGTGACCAACCAGGTTTGTGGACTACCAGCAAGTATTTTGTGAAATATCTGTGGTCACCAACCACAGTTTGAGAAACGCTGAAGTAGAGCTAATACCTAGCTTTGACACCTAGGACAAACTTTAATTAAAAATAAATGGTAAAAGTTCTTTTCTACAAGCTGTGCTAGGATCACTAATAAGAATTAACAAGCTGACTAAGTGTTTATGGCAGCGCTATTGGTATTTATTCCTCCTGCTCAAAGGTATTCCTTTCTAGGATAGCAGTGAGTAAATATCTATTTACAGCCAAAATGATGGTTTTATAAATCAGTTCAAATAAGTAGGAGCTCAGACAAAATAAATAGGACTTGTTGGATAGAGAAAATTCACTCATTGGGGCTGGCAAGGAAAATAGCCAAGAAGGCTTATTATAGAGACAAATTAGGAGTCTCTGCACTTCCAAGTTTCAGAAGACGGTTTAGAAAAGACATCAGCAAGGAAAAGTGTGGAAAAATCCATGCCCTTCTATTCCATTCCAGCTACTTTCCCTTATTTCTGCTTGCACAGCAACAAGTTGTAAAACTTCTGCTGCCTTTTGTGAGCAGATTTGTCAGCCACTTGTTTAAGGCATAAACTATGGAAAGTCTTCCAGTAGGAGCCAGAAAACTCTCATAATGGAACACCTAAAAATAAATAAAAACGAGGTGGTTCTTTGAGAAATGTCCCTGTGGATGCTTCACTTCAGATGCGCATGTGCCTTTGATCAGAGACTTTTGGTAGCATTACCTGTTTGGTCCGCATGTGCACCCTACTTATCCTTATACCCCTTACCAACGGTACATAGGGCAGTGTCAGAATTGAGAGCAGTTTGTCCTTTTCAACTGCGTTGGCCTGAGACCGAGCAAGACTTGAGGTCCCCATTTCTTAAAATAGCTTAGCTGTCCTGTGTAATTTATTGTAGGTGGTAATTTTGTTGAGTTGGTTTACTAGTTAATTTAGTTCTGCATATAGTTTGGGGGGACCTTTTGCAAGTTTGTTAATTCTCGCACAGACAGACACACACACACACTGTTCCTGAGAGGTTGTCTTCTTTTCTGAAGTTCATTTTCCATATTCTGGAATATGCCTAATTTTTCTGGGGTTAAATGGTGCCTAACTTGTCGGGAGTCCACCCATGTTAGTGACTGCCACTCTAGCTGTCTTCACTGCCTGGGGACACCCATATCCCTTGTAGGTGTCGAGTTTGTATTGGGTTCAGGAGTAGGTCTAGAAAGAATGGGAAAATAAAGCTTAGATTTCTCATGATAGTGCTCCTTGCAACCTTGATCAGACACATGCTCAATACCCCCTCCACCCCCACCCCCCAATGGATCTTTGGTAACAAAAGTGCCCCTTCACCCTCCACTGTAGCCCACTCAACTGTTACTCCTACTGAAGAAAAGACTGGAGAGAGGGGGAACTCTAAAACTTCTACAGCAACGAAAAAGCTCTAGATTGCTTCACGGAATAAGCAGTAAGAGGTCTAGGTCACTTCGGAGGCCTGCTATTTCAAAGACCACATGTTCTAAAAAGAGTACAGCTGAGGCTTCAGGTTCTTTCAGTATCAATGGCCTGTACCAACCAATAAGGCTTTGAGCGACTCTGAGACCCACAGTAACCATCACGGCTTGGTACCACCAGCTGACACGTGCCTGGCACCATCAAGACAACAGAAGAGACTTCAGAGCCTCAGGACTACAGAACCTTCAGCACCATCCATATCCTCTACATAAGCAAGGCTACCAGGCACCTAGATTGCCCCGCACTCTGAGACCAGAACGCTGCTGGTACTGACACCACTTAGCTTGGATTTTTATCACCCTCCTCGTATTCAATTGACCCCAGTACTACAGGAATTTAGGCTCCCTGAACTCTTCATTTCTGATGAACCTGAGTCCCTTCTGCTCATGAGTACACAGTATCTTTCAGTAACCCACTTGTCCCCAGTCTCAAAGCACTCCCTGGTATACCCCTTCCCCCCAGGCAGAAATGCCTTTAATTTCTACTCCATCAACTTCCCTTCCTCTGGACTATGATGAGGGCAGTTATTCAGACTAAAACCTTTGTGTATGGTTTGCTCAGTTACCAACCAGAGCTCTGGATGTTGGTCTGTGATAGAAACTCCAAGATACAGATGTGCACAAGCACCCTGGTTTTGAACCCCACTGGGTGTCCCCTGCTTCCAGTATGGCCCCCCCTTAGTCATTCTGGGATCCCTGGAAACCCTATAGGAAACTGTACTCTAGTACATCTAGATCAGGGGTAGGCAACCTATGGCAGTCACACTGCCTGGGTCCTGGCCACTGGTTTGGGGGCCTCTGCATTTTAATTTAATTTTAAATGAAGCTTCTTAAACGTTTTAAAAACCTTATTTACTTTACATACAACAATAGTTTAGCTATATATAAAAGTCTTATAGACCTTCTAAAAACTTTAAAATGTATTACGGGCACACGAAACCTTAAATTAGAGTGAATAAATGAAGACTCGGCACACCACTTCTGAAAGGTTGCCAACCCCTGATCTAGATACTCATTCAATGTGAGAACTAGCAGAAACAAATGTCTATTCTTTCTGATTCCTCCTATCACTGTCCTCCTCAGCAGGAATTCTTTGAAGAACAAGAGATGTGAGCAGATGTGGAAGCTACTCCTCAGACTAACGTAGCTTCCTCCTCTGTGCTCAGACAACTCTAGGCATGAAAAGAATTGCCGATTCCCTGAAAATCCCTTTGTAGAGATCTGAGAGACCTTACGCAAGCTAGTGGATATCCTCTCTGCTGTCTCTCCTGGTAGGGTAGCTTTACCCATAAATGAGTCCTCTAGTCGAATAAGCCAAGGTGATATGGCAAACCTTGACTACTGTGCCCCCAACTTGTGAAAGGATGGACAGAGAGAATTTTATTACATCTAAGGGTTCTCAGTACCTATTCTCAACCCAGCCCCTGGTTTTCTGGTGGTCAATGAATAAAATAGCACCATTTCAGATCCATACTACCTCAGGATCAGAAACAACTCATTCGCAAAAGTTATTAATCTGCTACATTGTAATTTAGTATTGCTAATTATCAAGCTTTAATAGCTAAATATAATTAAACAAACTACCCCAAATTCAATTCCTTTATTGATCATCGGCCTCAAGAACAATTCCGAACTATCAGCTCGAAATAGCACAAGGACAGCATTGCAAACATCTTTTAATGAAGCTGACAAGGCAGTCCAATCCATGTCCACAGCAGTTGTCATGGGTTGTGCCCCCTGCCTATAATATTCAGGAATCCCAAGAGAGGTCCAAAACACCATCTAAGATCTCCCCTTTGAAACTGTTTAATGATTCCATTGATGAGTCCTTGCACTCTTTGGAGGACTCAGGGCCATCCTCCATTTGCTTGGATTGTAAACCCTTGCAAACGAAAGAAAATGTAGCAGGTCACAGACAGCACAGAGATCTTGCTGTGTTCAGTTTTTGGTCTGTTGCAGATCATTGGAACCCCTTAGGAAAAGGCCTCTGTTCCGAAAGAGGAGGCCTCCAACCTCTGCTGTGACAGCCCTTGTCTTTGGGTAAGTGTGACGTTCCTCTCTGGTGTTGTCTGGACTAGTGATATGCTAAGCCACTCCAATCCTTGACTCTGGGAGCCAGCCTTACCCTGCTCTGCTGTGAGAACCCCCACTCCTGGGCTGTTCACACACAGTCTCTGGCATGTAAGCTGCTCCCAGCTACTTGCAAGTGAACAACACTTGCCAATATCTCCGGGCCCAGATACAACCCTAGGAACCTCCATCTTGCAGTGTCCGGTAATGCCCGCTGGATGCTGCAAGCTTAAATAAGTTTGTCTATTTAACAAAAAAATTGATGTGTACCAGGCTTGTTATCCCAAAGGGAGTCTCTGACCCACTTCAAACCAAACATACTATTTCAGGTAGAATAAACAAACAGATTTAAGTTAAAGCATAACAAGTTAGATTTGGTCAAATGAAATAAAAGTAAAATGCATTCTAAGCTGATCTTAACAGTCTTAGTGTCTTTAAAAACTTAGATGCATCTCACCACAGGCTGGTTGATTACTTTTCAGTCAGACTCTCCCCTTTGATCAGCGTTTCAGTCGTTGCGTGGTGGTGATGCCTATAGATTTAGGTGGAAGAGAGAGGAAGAGCATGGCAAAATGTGTCTCCTTTCTTTCCTCTTGGCTTTGCGCCCCCCCTCTCCCTTTCGAAGTCAGGTGAGCATTACCTCATCGCAGTCCCAAACTGCCCAAAGGAAGTTGTTGCCTAAGTCAGTGTCCATTCTTCCTTGAGGCTGGGCTGGGTTCGTCCTGTCCATGCCCTGACAAGGTGTGAACTGTCTCTGTTCTTGAAGAATGTTTGCATGGGCTTGCTTTCAGCCATGAGGATACATTTTCAGCTTCAAATTATATACATGAAATTATAACCCTACTGTAACATTACTGTAACAATTACTATAACATCGCTATAACAACCATGCTCAGTGCATTATGAGCCTTCCGAAAAAACTCTCCACGTGACAAACTTTGCATTGGATACCACACAATCATTTTATAAAGTTGAACATGGGAGTGTAGGGTGTTCCCCCGAGGTACAGAATGTTACAACAAGCAACCATTTTGATTACTTTTGAGGGTTGCAGATCATCAGCTGCATTGTTCTACCCACCTACTCCAGCCCTTTGAAAACATTTCTCATTTCTTTCCATTTTGGGAACTAATCACTTCAAACAGGTGGGTTCTGAAGGTTGTAAGATTAGATTACGGCATATGCTTTGTTTCCATTCCCAATCCCGTTCTCTGTCCCTCTTAAGGGACACTTCTGAGACAGGAAGTTGTCCCTCCTAAAGGTATGGCTAGAAAGCTAGTTCTTACTCCTGGGAGAATTCTGTGCCAAAAAGTTAAATTCTGTACACAATATTTTTAAACTGTCCATAATTTGTCAAATAATTTGTCAAAATAACACAATATAATCACACCAGTTTCCGTTATTTTGGTAATTTATAGAAATGAATAGAAATTGGCTGTTCAAGAGCAGGAGAAAGTCATCTACTAGAAAAACATACCTATAGAAATGGAAAAGATTCCAACACTGGTGCACTTAGTGGGGTCTTTCCCCTCTTGACTACATTCAGTCACACATTTTGAACTGCTCAGCTTTGAGTTCTGTTAAAGTTCATGTAGCTGCTATTACTGTCTTCCATTCTCCAGTGGAAGGATTTTCAATATTTGCTCACCTAATAATCTTGATTAATTGAAGGCTTTGCATCTCTTTCCGTATATCACAGAACCTACCCCAGCATGAGGTCTGAACGTTGTCCTCAACTCCCCCATGAAACCACACTTCAAGCTGCTAGTCAAATGTTCCCTGTTAAATTTGTCTGAGAACTGCCTTTTTAGTGGCAATATCTTCTCTTAATTAGGGGCCTTAATGGCTGAACCTCCCACAGTGTCTTTTATAAGGAAGGGTATTCCCAAGGGTCGGTCCTGGGGCCGGTTTTGTTCAATATCTTCATTAATGATCTGGAGAATGGTGTGGCTTGCACCCTCAGCAAGTTTGCAGATGACCCTAAACTGGGAGGAGTGGTAGATATACTGGAGGGTAGGACAGGGCTGGCATTACCATGAGGCAAACTGAGGCGGCCACCTCGGGTGCCAGATTGTTGGGGGGGGCGCCATTAGGACCCAGCGTGTAGAAAATTGTCTGCTGCTGGTCCATATGTATTCTCTCTGCTCTGGATGCACAGAGATGGTGGAGTGCTGTGCTAGAGGAAGGAGGGCACGAGACATAACGGGCAGGCAGGAGAAAAGGTGAGAGGGAATAACAGAAAGCAGCAGGACCTACAGGGAGAGAGAGGAGGAGGAGCCTCTTATGTATCTCTTTAGCACCCCCAGGAGCCTGGACTGATTAACACCAGCTTCTCAGGGAGCTTCCTGTTTCCTGCTGCTTCCCTGAACATACTTGAGGAGAACAGGCAGTCAACTGAAGTAGTAGGAGCCAGTTAGGCCCTTAAGACGCTGATATTTTCCCTCACTCAGGCCCTGCTACCAGTCTGCTTATTTGTCCCCTTCAGTTGAGTGTTGAGAGCCATTATAGCTGGCACAGAACAGCAGTCATGAGTGAAAGAATAAAACTCCCCTCTGGGGCAGCATTTAGAAAAAGATAGAAAAGCTTCTTTTGCTTTCTATCTAAGCAGGAAGGAGCTCTCCTGAGATAGACACAAATGTTCATTGTGAGCCTTCCGGCCCCAGTGAGGATGTGAGTGGTGAGGAGATGCCTGATCTTCCAGTTAGTCAGAGTGCAGGTGACCTGTCAGCTACTGCAGCATCCATATCTCCATCTCAAATGGATGTAACCATGCACATTCCTGAAGAAAAGTGTAGATCAGAGAAGAGTGCGGTGGAGGCGCAAGAAACAGCTGCTGCTGAGTTTAGTTCCTTAAGTCTAGATGATCCAGGACTGTGGACCCACTTGATCAGTAGCCTGGGGGACTTCCTTGTACTGCTTGGGCCACAGCAAGTGAAAAACTTCAAGTTCCCCCAAAACAATGAAAATAGAAGTTTCCAACCAACACATTACTGGAGTGAAATCCCCAATTGTGACGAAGTGGAGAGGCCATGGCTTATGTACTCAAACCCAGAATGCTGCATACTGGTTTTGTTGCACACTCTTGCAGTCTCATGTTCCCGCCACATTGGGTCCTACAGGAACAAAGGACTGGAAAAAGCTGGCTAGAAATCTGGCATGCCACGAGAAGGCAGAAAATCACCAGAGAGCATTCCGTAGGTGGAAAGAGCTTGATATGAGACTAAGGTTAAAGGCCACCATGATCAGCATCAAGATAAGATTGTATCAGAGTCTCTTTACTGGCAAAATGTTCTGAAAGGGCTCATTGCCATTGTGAGAATGCTTGCTACCCAAACCTAGCACTGTGCGGCACTTCAGATCAGCTGTATGTGCCAAACAATGGAAACTTCCTTAAAATTGTGGAGCTGATGGCTGAGTTTGATGCTGTACTCCAGGAACATCTAAGAGTCACCACCCAAGAAATGTACACACACCACTACTTTGGAAAAACCATTCAAAATGAGATCATACAGTTACTGGCAACAAAAGTCAAACAGAAGATTGTGACACATCAGAACAGAGTAATATCTTGCTGACTTCAGGTCTTCACAGCTGACATCAGCCATATGGAACAAATGACTTTAATGGTGCGTTTTTGTAACAACCACAGAACATAGTGAAAATGTCCCTGCAATGGTGACTGTCGAGAGCATTTTCTAGAATTTGACATTGATGATACTACGGGACCTGGTATGACAAATGCGCTTCTTAAAAAGCTAGAAGATACGGGGATTGCGATAGCTGACATGAGAGATCAGGGCTATGATAATGGTGCCAACATGAGGGAAAGAACAGAGGAGTACAGACATGGATCCCATGGGACAAAAAGAGCTCGAAGAGTTAACTCTCGGATCGATGTCTGCATTCATTGAACTTGGTGGTCAGTGATGCAGCATCAGCTTCTAGTGAGACTGCTGAATTTTTTAATGTAATTCAAAGTATCTATTTTTATCTCATCAACGGCAAATTTTGAAGTAGCATCTGGGAACATCCTCTCTGACACTGAAACCACTGAGTGCCACACAATGACAAAGTCAAGTGGAGGCGATTAAAGCCTATTAAACACAAAATTTGGAAGATAGATGATGCCATAGATGCCATTATGGAGGATAATGCTATGACAGGAACTGTTCGTGGGAGAACAGTGGCAGAGGGAAATGGAATCACCAGAAACATACATAACTTCAAATTTCTGTGTGGCTTAGTGTTGTGGCATGACACACTGTTTGAAATAAATGTTGTAAGCAAGAGACTTCAAGATGTTGATCTTGATATATCGGGAGCAATGGCACAACTGGACAAAGCAAAGTCATCCCTAAAGTCTTACCGGTCAGACGAGGGATTTCAAAACGTTCTGAAGAGTGCACAGAAATTGGTAGAGGAACTTCAGACTGAAGCTATTTTCCCATCCATTCAAGAATACAAGAGTCATCAAAGACATTTTGTTACAAGGCATGGGATAATCCCATAAGAGGCCCCAAACAACAATTCAAAGTTGAATTCTTTAACCAGGTGCTAGATTGCTCAATACAGTCAGTTGAAGAACATTTCATGCAGCTCAAGGAACACAGCAGAATATTTGGGATGTTGTATGATATTCCAAAACTCCTCACTATACCTGAAGACCTACACCAGCAGTGCTGGGCACTAGAGACAGTGTTGACACATGATATGCATGATATTGATGTGAACTGAAAGCCCTTTCAAGATAAATTTCAGCAGGATCAACTCCAAAGGCTGTTCTGGAATATATGTGCACAAATAAGATGACCACCCTCTTTCCAAATGCTTTTGTTGCTCTGCTCATACTTCTAACACTTCCTGTAACAGTTGCTAGTGGAGAACACAGCTTCTCCAAGCTGAAGTTAATAAAAACACATCTACGCTCCACAATGCACAGGAGAGGCTGGTCGGCCTTGCAACCATCTCAATAGGGCATGAGCTGACCCAGACTGTGGACCTTCAGGAAGCAGTTCAAATCTTTGCAACCAAGAAGGCACAGAAAGCGCCACTTAGATTATCATAGAATATCAGGGTTGGAAGGGACCCCAGAAGGTCATCTAGTCCAACCCCCTGCTCGAAGCAGGACCAATTCCCAGTTAAATCATCCCAGCCAGGGCTTTGTCAAGCCTGACCTTAAAAACCTCTAAGGAAGGAGATTCTACCACCTCCCTAGGTAACGCATTCCAGTGTTTCACCACCCTCTTAGTGAAAAAGTTTTTCCTAATATCCAATCTAAACCTCCCCCACTGCAACTTGAGACCATTACTCCTCGTTCTGTCATCTGCTACCATTGAGAACAGTCTAGAGCCATCCTCTTTGGAGCCCCCTTTCAGGTAGTTGAAAGCAGCTATCAAATCCCTCCTCATTCTTCTCTTCTGCAGGCTAAACAATCCCAGCTCCCTCAGCCTCTCCTCATAACTCATGTGTTCCAGACCCCTAATCATTTTTCTTGCCCTTCGCTGGACTCTCTCCAATTTATCCACATCCTTCTTGTAGTGTGGGGCCCAAAACTGGACACAGTACTCCAGATGAGGCCTCACCAATGTCGAATAGAGGGGAACGATCACGTCCCTCGATCTGCTCGCTATGCCCCTACTTACACATCCCAAAATGCCATTGGCCTTCTTGGCAACAAGGGCACACTGCTGACTCATATCCAGCTTCTCGTCCACTGTCACCCCTAGGTCCTTTTCCGCAGAACTGCTGCCTAGCCATTCGGTCCCTAGTCTGTAGCTGTGCATTGGGTTCTTCGGTCCTAAGTGCAGGACCCTGCACTTATCCTTATTGAACCTCATCAGATTTCTTTTGGCCCAATCCTCCAATTTGTCTAGGTCCTTCTGTATCCTATCCCTCCCCTCCAGCGTATCTACCACTCCTCCCAGTTTAGTATCATCTGCAAATTTGCTGAGTGCAATCCACACCATCCTCCAGATCATTTATGAAGATATTGAACAAAACTGGCCCCAGGACCGACCCCTGGGGCACTCCACTTGATACCGGCTGCCAACTAGACATGGAGCCATTGATCACTACCCGTTGAGCCCGACAATCTAGCCAGCTTTCTACCCACCTTATAGTGCATTCATCCAGCCCATACTTCCTTAACTTGCTGACAAGAATACTGTGGGAGACCGTGTCAAAAGCTTTGCTAAAGTTTCATTATTCAAACAGATAAAAATGCCCGTGTGTACTATGCAGACAAGAAAAGTGACATTTGCTGTTCAGGCATTTGAAAGTTAAGCGTTACTTAAAATTTTTGAACAAGGCATTTGAAGTTTAGTTCTCCTTTATTGGGATAGGTAGCAGAGCAGTACCATGAGAGGAGTAGAACAAGAAGAAGGCAGAATTGAGACCTTTAAAAGTTTTGGCCGAAGCAAGGGGGCATAGGGGTGTCATTTGAGCTCCCCGCTTCAGGTGCCAAAATGTTGTGGGCCAGCCCTGGGGTAGGGATAGGATACAGAGGGATCTAAACAAATTAGAAGATTGGGCTGCAAGAAGTCTGAGGTTCAACAAGGACAAGTGCAGAGTCCGCATTTAGGATGGAAGAATCCCTTGCACTGCTACAGACTAGGGACCGAGTGACTAGGCAGCAGTTCTGCAGAAAAGGACGTAGGGGTGACAGTGGACGAGAAGCTGGATATGAGTCAACAGTGTGCCCTTGTTGCCAAGAAGGCTAACAGCATTTTGGGCTGTATAAGTAGGAGCATTGCCAGCAGATTGAAGGAGGTGGTTCGTTCCCCTCTATTTGACACTGGTGAGGCCTCATCTGGAGTACCTGTGTCCAGTTTTGGGCCCCACACTACAAGAAGGATGTGGAAAAATTGGAGAGAGTCCAGCGAAGGGCAACAAAAATGATTAGGGGCTGGAGCACACGACTTATGAGGAGAGGCTGAGGGAACTGGGATTGTTTAGTCTACGGAAGAGAAGAATGAGGGGGAATTTGATAGCTGTTTTCAGCTATCTGAAAGGTGGTTCCAAAGAGGATGGACCTACGCTGTTCTTAGTGGTAGCAGATGGCAGAACAAGGAGTAATGGTCTCAAGTTGCAGTGGGGAAGGTTCAGGTTGGTTATTAGGAAAAGCTTTTTCACTAGGAGGGTGGTGAAACACTGGAATGGGTTACCTAGGGAGATAGTGGAATCTCCTTCTTTAGAGGTTTTTAAGATCAGGCTTGACAAAGCTCTGGCTGGGATGATTTATTTGGGGATTGGTCCTGCTTTGAGCAGGGGGTTGGACTAGATGACCTCCTGAGGTCCCTTCCAACCCTGATATTCTATGACTGATTCTATCTACCAGACCACTTCCTCCCGCCCCCCCCCCCCCTTCTCCAAAGTAACCTCCAATTTCCATAGCAATTTAACATTTAATTCCTGGTCTTTTACTGCAAGACTCACTACTCCAGAGAAGAAGCCACGCTTCACACCTTAGACGTTGGAGCATTGACTTTCTATCTAGAGAGAACTACACCTTTTAGGGCTTCTCAAAGATTTTGTTTCTTTCACAGACAGTTAAAGGGGGCCCCATCTGAACCCAAAGCCAGATGAGTTTCTGCCTCTGTTTATCTTATGAGGTTTCTAATTCTTAACCCCCTCCAACAGTTACAGCCTGTTCTGCTGGATCACAGTCTACATCTGTAGCTCTTTTGAAGAATGTTTCATTTGTAGAAATCTGAGGACATGCCACATGGGATTCAGCTCACATCTTTTCAGACCATTGTTCTCTGGTTCATGCCTCAGGGGCAGATGCTGCTTTTGGAACTGCTGTTCTTCAAACAGCCTTAGGGCTTGTCTACCCTGGCACTTTACAGCGCTGCAGTTTTCTCACTCAGGGGTGTGAAAAAACACCCCCCTGAGTGCAGCAAGTTTCAGCACTGTAAAGCGCCAGGATAAACAGTGCACCAGCTCTGGGAGCCACGCCTCTCGTGGAGGTGGGGTTTTTTGGAGCGCTGGGAGAGCTCTCTCCTAGCACTCCGTCGTGACTACACAAGCCACGTTAAAGCTCTGCTGCGGCAGTGCTTTAGCCTTGCCAGTGTAGACTAGCCCTTACATTGGGCTTCAAAACACCCCCCTCTTATAGGAAGTATTGCTTGGGAATCCACCTATAGTGGAGCACCCACAGGGATGTTTGAGGAAGGAAGGAGCAGTTACTTACAAGGTAACTGGAGTTCTTTGAGATTTGTGTCCCTGAGCATGCGCCACTATCTATCCTCCTTCCCCTTTGCTTCGGAGTCTTTGCCGTAGCAGTAGAGAAGGAACTGAGGGTGGTTTATCAGGTACAGGGCACGAGGCTAGCTAGGGCACATATGTAGATCAAATGGACAGTGCTACCAAAAAGCTTCTGATCAAAGGAAAAGGGGCTCATGAATGCCTGAAGTGTAGCACTCATAGGGACAAATATCTCTAAGAACTCCAGTTACTGTAAAAGATATGTAAAAATAAAGAGATTAATGTGTACTTATTACATTGTTCATTATGCTGTGGACTTAATTTATAGGAATGATGTAGTAGGCTGTGTAATGGAAGCTTTACAAGTGAGACAAAGGAAACTTAGCTGTGTACTGATTTCATCACAGTCGTGTCTCAAGTCAAACTTGACTGTTTCAAGTAAATACTTTCATACCCTGAATGTTCCCTCCTTTACACTGTTGAATCCTGCATATGTCATCTTGTATTTTATATTCTTCAGACTGTTAGATGGAGAAAATGAGGATTGGATAATTCTGAAATTCCCTCTAAGTGTTTGGTGAGGCTGTAAAAAATTAAGACTCAAGGTGTAGTATAGCATCATGAGCTCTGCAGGCAAGTTCTTTCAGTCCTCCAAATCTCAAACAATTTACGGTTTACAGAGGAGGAAGAATTGAAACTGCTGGGACCTTAAAGCATTTTTATTTTTAAAATTTTTATTTCTTATCTCAAATAAGACTAAGAAATGGAGTTACGTAATGTCGCTCTTCAGCATCCCACAGAAAGCATTCGGCATCATTTGTTATCTGCTACAGGAAAAACACTTTAAACAGGCTGGAATCTTGGGGAAAAAGATCTTTGCTTTACAGAGTTTGGTGAGAACCAGAATGCATAAAGTATAGGCTTCTGTGTTGGGAACAGAAAATTGGTAGACAAGTTCACTCACTTTTCTACAGTGCTGTCTTTAGAGTCCTCTAGATAAGTAATATCTACTTAAGACTTGTATGGTGCTTTTATATGCTTTATCATTAACCACTGAAAAATACAGTTTATCTAAATTACTAAAACCAGTGCAAAACAATGAAAAGCTAAATTTTAAATGCATGAAATCTTAGTACACTTAAACTTCAAATATCAAAATAGATTCCAAAATGTGTGATTTCTAGGTATTCATCAAGGAAAAGGTCATGACCCAGAATTGCTTTGCTAAACCACCACCACCTTTCATGCAAAAATTCCCACAAGACTGACCCACTTTAATTCTTGTGGCCATGAAAAGTAAATAAAGACTGTTGTTTTTATTTATTAATCATTTAATGCATACACCTTTATAGTTATAAAATCAACTATGATTTGCACATGCCTTTGAGTAGCCGTATGATCTGGCTGCTGTATCTAGGGTGACCAGATGTCCCAATTTTATAGGGACAGTCCCTGTATTTGGAGCTCTTTCTTATATAGGTACCTATTACCACCCACCCCCGTCCCGATTTTTTCCACCTGCTGTCTGGTCACCCTAGCTGTATCTTCTCCCTTTCCCTACTTGTTTAGTCTCCTCTTCATTGCGTTGTCCATCTAGGCAGGACCATATCCTCCCTGGATATGTCTACTCTGAAAATTTTGTGAGAATTCTTCTTCACTAGTGCACACCTCTTCTCCCGCCACTGTAACAGCAAAAGCCATAGTATGAACAGGATGCAAATGTCTTTATTATGATGTCATTAAGCCCTGCTCAAAGCAGTACTCGTGGAGGAAAGAAACATTGACAGATATTCTTAATGTAGAAGAGGCCTTTGTGTTTGCTTGGCTGTAATCACATGTTCATGTGTTCAGTTAATAAATAATTAACAAATGCGTTTATAGAATTTTTTGTGGCCTTTAATTGTGAATCGCAAGACAGATTCAGTCCTCCTAGAGATTTCACAAAGTATTATGCAGAAATCAACGTACATTACCTTTAAAGAATCTCAGTTACTTTTGTTCCAGGTTGCTGGGGCTACCATACAAGAAAATAGAACTGAACATAGTTAGTCTTTCTAAGAAGAAAATGTAGATACATCTGCCCTATATCCTACAAAATCAGAAAGTAGTGCTTAAAATCTATGCTAAAATGTTAATTGTGCTGATTGTTTCTGAAAATTATACTGAGGAATAAAATATTTAAAACTTTATTTTTTGTATTCATAGGTTTATACAGTAGAAATACGTATTGAGGTTTTATTTGCTGTAAAAAATTGAAAAGGTATTACTTAAAACTGGTGGTCATGACTGATAAACTAGTATTGTTTAAGTAGTTAACAAAATGAAATGCTAAGTTATACAGTATGGTAACATTTTAAAAACTATATTCAGTTTTTCTTCTGTTTGCTCTTGTTTACAATTTCATAAAGTAAAATATTGAATAATTTTACTTTAATATATTAGTCATTTAATTTGATTTAGTTAACCATCTTGAGTGTTTAGCATGATGTAATGTATTTTGACTAACTGCTGTAATACAAGATGTAATTAACTCAGTATTCAGCAGATCGTTTTATCAATATTTTAACATGTCATAGCAATCTCTAAAAATGGAATTGGATAGTTTTTGTGCTTGTCTCTGAAAGGATTTATTTAAAAATATTATTGTCTGTCAAACTGACGAGTTATCACACTAAGAAGATGAATTTCCCCCATGCTACCTCTTAGTTAAGAGAACACAGTTTATTTTTCAATACTATTCCACTCAGGAAGAGCTATTTATGTACAAGAATAAAATAATTAAGAAAATGCATTTGTGTGAATTTTTGGAAATCCGTTACCTATTCATTTATAACAAATAACTTATGACTTTAAGGTGCATACATGTTGTTTGCATTTAAGTTTGTACGATAAAAATATATATTTGAGAAATACAAACAATGCAGAATTTACTTAGGATATAATTGGGTTTTGCTTAGCTTCATAATTCAGTGCTTTCATTTTCAAATGTAACCAACTCATATTTTGACTGAGTAGTACCTGTGAAAACGTGCTATATAAGTTTCATGAGAGCGGGTGCTTTGGAGGCCAGAGAGGTAGTTATCCACTCTTAAGGTTGTTTTTTTTTTTTTTTTGAATCTACAATTAGTTCAGACTGTGGCAATCTGCTTTCTTAACTGTGGCAGCTGTTTGGAGCACGTTACACCTGTCAAAAGCCTGCATTGGCTTGATAATGCTTCCAGATATAATGCAGGGTACAAACGCTGACCTGTAACTCTGTCTGGTCTAAGTCCTGATTACTAAGAAGGCTACCTGTTGCGGTAAAGAAGAAAGGGTACTTCTGCCTAGAGCCCTTACCTTTAATCTCTCTGAGGGACCAGAGGCAAGGGTGTTCTCACTGGAGGGTCCTCAGTTCTGGAACTGGCTCCACAATTATCCCAGTGAAGCCTGAGTTTTAAGTCATGGTGGCCTGCTTCTGTAACCTTTTGTCTGAGGAGCACAACTGTGTCAAAGAGATGAACATTTGCATCTAAACTGTAGGTAACATGGTCATATTTGAGGACTTGGACTGAGTAAAGATGAATCATATTTGCAGGACATTAACTTTGCCTTGAAGTAGCAAGTACGCCAAATTGAAAATTGCATTAACTTATTAAATCTGAAAGCCCATTACAAAATCTTAAGATGATATATTATGTAAATGTCAAAATGAGTATTGAGTTGGAAATATGTTTAGATATATTTTTCTAAATTATTAGTGTTGCTGTAAGAGATGAAATAAAAATGGTCAAAGTGTGTGAGAGAGAAGGAAAAATGGATTCCCAGTGAATGTATACTCATAGCAAACAAAGGTTACACTTATTTTCATCTAAAGAATCTTTGGAATAACATCTATAAAATACCTGATTTACAGAGTAACTTCTTTTTTGCAGTTGTTTCCACTGAGTTCTTCAAATATTACTCTTGCAAATTTATCATTTAGATTGTTTTTCAGAATTAAATTTCCATTATACTTGTTTTATAGAAACAGAACTCAGTATACAATACTGAATGGGGAAGAATTTAGCATCCTGTTAAAGAGCGAGTGCAATTTAGTAGAATCTGTGTCACTTTAGGAACCAGACAATGCTCAAATTGGTTCCTAAAGCATGTTTGGTATTTCTGAAGTCAGTATGAAGATTTAATTCCTCTTGACATAAATAACTCTCAAGCTAGTAAAGCTTCTTGACCACAACAAAAATTATCTGATTTTTTCAGTAGTTAAATGAGAAGAATTTAAAGTCTGGGAGCGCTTCAGATGAGTAATGAAAAGCACTAAGGAAAGGTGGCTTGTTCTGTTTTGTGTAGTGTAGCTATATACCTTAAGCTTGCTGCTTAAGGGGAAACTAGTATTTTCAGTATTTTAATATTCTCTTAAAAAAAGAAAAGGGTTGTATAAGAGGTTTTCTACTGGCCCTTTAAAGGTCCTTTCAACAAATGGAAGCAGGTAGGTCTGAGAGCAATATCAGATATGTTTCTCTCCTTTGTCTGCTTGCCTATGTGGCTCTTCAGCACTTTTTCTCCTTTGTTAAAATTTAGGTCTGTGGGGCGGGGGGGAAAGGGCTAATATGTAAGTGCTACGATATTTATTTTATTTTTTATCAAAAACATGACTTCTGTTGAGATTTTTTTCAAAACTCTTTTTATGCCCATTCATAAATATAACCCCTTTTGAAGAGTTCACAATGGCTTCATGGCATTTAACAGATCCAATGTGAAATAATTTACTTTGAAAAATGAGACTTGGTATTTCCTGACACATTAAAGTGTGTTTACTTAAGATAAGCCCTTCTGACCACTTCACTTAGTCTTCTAGAGTGACCTTTAGTTTTTGTGTTGTAGTTCTCATACTTTTAAAAGTATGTTTTCAAAATGTTGCATATTTCATTAGATTTAAATCTTGCTAATTTTGCAGGGTTTTTCCATCATTTCTTCTTTTAACTTAGTAATTATTTTGTTTTATATAGAGAAGATTGTGATCACCAAACACATTCTGTGTGTAACAATCCAGATTTTAACTTACATCTGTAAGTGGTGAAAAGCTAATGCATTTATGTAACAGGTCCATAGAGTTGTCCCCTCCCATATGCACCATGCTCAACCCAGATTTTAAATGCATTTGAGCATGTACTGTATTTTGTACACATATTATAATTGTTCCTGTTCATCTTAATTTCTAGTCTTGTTCCCTTGAGAAGTTGGATATTTGCTAGACTTGAAAGGCAACTTTTAATCTCCGTTAACCTAGCTACAAAACAATGAATTGTACTAAAAGAATTCTAAAGCGTTCAGGAACAGATGTATTGCACTACCAAGTCATCTGCTCTAGAATAAAATCAGTTGGTTCTTATGATATTACACATAACTCTTTACAGAGAGTGTGTTTGTGTCAAGATTGTACAATGCAAATTTCGGATTGTAGGCTAAATTTTCAAAAGAGACTATTGATTTCAGGTGCCTGAACTTTTGGGTGACCAACTTTAGACATTTAAGGGGCCTGGTTTTCAGCAAGTGCTGAGCATCAAAAATCAGGCCTCTTTATTTAGATTTAAAAATCTAAGTCATATAGCCAAGGTTCTAACTGCCCTAGCATCATTAATAACTCAATTAAAATGCCAGCAGCGTTCATGTAGTCATTTCACAGGGACTCAGCCAGAGACCCCTTTCCACCCTTCATCCTTATGAGAAGCATACTTGCAGCCCTCTTCAGAAACCAACCCTCTTCAAGTTGTCTCAAGCTGGGCATTCAAAAATCGAAGTACCTAAAATATTTACTAAGCAACACTTGGGAGGGGGTGACAAATCAAATACATTTAATTGAGTTTTGATGGCTAATTTTCAAGAATATAGAGTGGGGAAAAAAATGTAGAACAGCTACCATGGATGAACACAAAATATCTTGTGAAAGTGATGGAACAGAAATTGTAGTTTCTAGAATACACATATGATCCATCCAGTATTTTCCCCAGTTAAGTATCTGTTTATTTTAGTGTAGTTCCTTAAACACTGCTTCACTGTATTTTTAGGTGATGTGATACAACTGTAAAAATGTTAACATGAGCCTATTTCCAACATTTATAGTATTTTAAGGCAAACGTTTAAATTTATATTTTTCCATATATAGGTAGAAATAATTCAAGAACTTATTACTGGTTACGAAGCCTCTCTGAAAACCTGTGACTTTTTTAGTCCATATGGTAAGTTTCAATGGACAGGTATTAAAATTACATTTCAGTTACTAATCCCTGTATTGACAGTTATCAATAATTGTTGGAGTGCTGCTGCCTTTTGCCAGAGAATAGTTATATCTCTACCTTTTTGCAAATGAAAACAATTTAGCAAATATTGCTCAATTTATCAAGTTTTTTTTTGTGTTTTTCCCCAAATGAAGTCTTCAACCTTATTGGCCACTGTAATTTTATATCTGTTTTGTTACAGAAAATGGAGAGAAGGAGCCCCCAACGACACTACTTTGGGTTCGTTATTTCCTGGCACAGCACTTTGACAAACTTGGCCAGTGTTCATTGGCCTTGGAATACATTAATGCTGCAATTGCAAGCACTCCAACATTAATAGAACTGTTCTATTTAAAAGCAAAAATTTACAAGGTAAAAAAGTTGAATTAAATATGTCTAATTTTAGGCTGAGAGGTCCCTTACTCAGTTGAAATTTTCATAAGATTTGATAATGTGATTTTCTGGTTTGGGGCATGATCATTTGCTCTGTTTTTTATTTGACACTCTGTTCTGTCAATCAGAAAATGTAAACACGCTTTCCAGTTTGTTTATACTATGGAGTAAAGCATCGTAACTTACAATGAGTGGTCACTTTGGATAGTCCACAGGAAAAAAAGACTAAAATCTACCTTTAACATTTCTACGGTGCTTATAAATCCTGGTGCCAAAGTACTAATAGCTATAAAATGTCTATATTTAGTCAAAAATTTATTTAAGAATGAAATATAACTCACTTTTTTTTTCCATAACAGCATGTAGGTAATCTCAAGGAAGCTGCCAAATGGATGGATGAAGCACAGTCTTTGGATACAGCAGATAGATTCATCAACTCCAAATGTGCAAAATATATGCTCCGAGCAAATATGGTGAAAGATGCAGAGGAGATGTGTTCCAAGTTTACAAGGGTAGGAAATATTGTTTTAAAGAGGGGGTTGGTAGTATTTTCAGTTGGATCAGTTGGATGTAATTATCTGATACCGCATCTCTGCCAGAGTAACTGATTTGAGTGATAGCAGAAATCTACCCATTAGAGATATTTGTCCATTGTTAGGGTATGTTTGCCTGTGTAATTATAACTTAATATTAGTAATAACTAATTTTCTAGTAGACTATGATGTAGCACAGATGTTACTCCAGAAACATTCACAAAAAGAAAAGGAGTACTTGTGGCACCTTAGAGACTAACCAATTTATTTGAGCATGAGCTTTCGTGAGCTACAGCTCACTTCATCGGATGCATACCGTGGAAACTGCAGCAGATTTTATATACACACAGAGATCATGAAACAATACCTCCTCCCACCCCACTGTCCTGCTGGTAATAGCTTATCTAAAGTGATCATCAAGTTGGGCCATTTCCAGCACAAATCCAGGTTTTCTCACCCTCCACTCCCCCACACAAACTCACTCTCCTGCTGGTAATAGCTCATCCAAAGTGACCACTCTCCCTACAATGTGCATGGTAATCAAGGTGGGCCATGTCCAGCACAAATTAATGAAACATTAATGCATTGCCACGCATACAGGAGTAAGTCCCTTTGTGGAACACACTTGATAGCTGTCATGTCTTGGAAAATTGTCATTGTCAAGCTATGTAACTTGGACTAATGGTTTAAGAACAAATCTGCATTTCAAATTGTTCATGCTGAATCCAAGTCATTTCAATAAGACTTAAGCCTGGTCTACACTACGAGTTTAGGTTGAATTTAGCAGAGTTCTCTCGATTTAACCCTGCGTCCATCCACGTGACGAAGCCCTTTTTTCAACTTAAACAGCTCTTAAAATCGATTTCTTTACTCACCCCCGACGAGGGGATTAGCGCTGAAATTGGCCTTGCCGGGTCGAATTTGGGGTACTGTGGATGCAATTCAATGGTTTTGGCCTCCAGGAGCTATCCCAGTGTGCTCAGTTGTGACCGCTCTGGACAGCGCTCTCAACTCAGATGCACTGGCCAGGTATACAGGAAAAGGCCCACGAACTTTTGAATCTCATTTCCTGTTTGGCCAGCGTGATGAGCTCACCTGCACAGGTCACCATGCAGAGCTCATCATCGCAGGAGACCATGCAGTCCCAGAATCGCCGAAGAGCTCCAGAATGGACCGAATGGGAGGTACAGGATCTGATCACTGTATGGGGAGACGAATCCATGCTGGCAGAACTCTGTTCGAAAAGACTAAATGCCAAAATATTTGAAAAAAATCTCCAGTGGCATGAAGGACAGGGGCTATAACAGGGACCCACAGCAGTGCCGCGTGAAAATTAAGGAGCTCAGGCAAGCCTACCAAAAAACCAGAGAGGCAAACAGCCGCTCTGGTTCAGAGCCCCAGACATGCTGCTTCTATGATGAGCTGTATGCCATTCTAGGGGGTGCAGCCACCCACTACCTCAACCCTGTGCTTTGACACCGTCCAAGGAGTGGGAGGCAACACGGAAGCGGGTTTTGGGGGCGAGGAAGATAATAGCTCACAGCAAGGAAGCGGAGAAACTGGTTTCCCCAACAGCCAGGATCTGTTTATCACTGGACTCGGTACCCCCCGAACCTATCCAAGGTGGGCTCCTGGACCCTGAAGGTGGAGAAGGGACCTCTGGTGAGTGTACCTTTTGTAAATATTTATACATGGTTTAAAAGCAAGCGTGTTTAACAATTAATTTGCCTTGGCATTCATGGTCAGTACAGCTACTGGAGAAAGTCTGGGAATGGAGCGGAAATCCTCCAGGGACACCTCCATAAAGCTCTCCTGGATGTACTCCCAAAGCCTTTGCAAAAGGTGTCTGGGGAGGGCAGCCTTATTCTGTCCTCCATGGTAGGACACTTTCCCACGCCAGGCCAGTAGCACTTAGTCGAGAATCACTGCAGAACAAAGCATTGCAGCGTATGGTCCCGGTGTTTGCTGGCATTCAAACAACATCCGTTCTTTATCTCTCTGTGTTACCCTCAGGAGAGTGATATCATTCATGGTCACCTGGTTGAAATATGGTTGTTTTAGTAAGCAGACATTCAGAGGTGCCCGTTCCTGCTGGGCTGTTTGTGGCTGAACAGAAATCAGGGTTAGTTGGGTTTCCGCTGCATGTGAACCTGGAAACTGCAGCCCCTCCTTTTAAATTGCCAACCCATTTTAAATGGCCAACCCAATGGCTACTTCATATGGGAAATGAGGGTGCTGCTGTTTGAAACCATTCCCACATGTTATGAAGATTAAAGAAGCCAAAAGACTGCGGCTTACCATGGCTGCCTGCAAGCCGAATTCTGCTGCCCGGCCCTGCGTGAGTGATCTCTCTCACCAAACCGGCATATCCTCAGTAAGAGGCACAATGTGACCTTGTAATGAAAGCACATGTGCTTTGTAATGTTAACAGCAGGATTTACTGTGAAAGAGTCTACCCATTGTTCTATAAAATGTCTCTTTAACTACTACTTTCCCTTTTTTTCCTCCACCAGCTGCATATGTTTCTCCTTCCCAGAGGCTAGCAAAGATAAGAAGGCGAAAAAAACGCATTCGCGATTAAATGTTCTGACCTCAGGCTGTCCTCCCACACTGACAGAGCACAGCAAAATACATGGAGGCAGACAATCTCAGAGTGCAAGAAAACACAATATGACCATGAGGAGAGGTGGTGGGCTGAAGATGTTAGGTGGCATCAGCTTGCTGAAAGAAGGCAGGAGTCAATGCTCAGGCTGCTGGAGGATTAAACTCTCATGCTCCAGCATATGGTTGAGCTGCAGAAAAGGCAGCAGGAGCACAGACTGCTGCTACAGCCCCTGTGTAACCAACTACCCCCCACCCCAAGTTCCATAGCATCCTCACCCAGACGCCCAAGAACGCGGTGGGGGGGCCTACAGCCACTCCACCCCAAAGGATTGCCCAAGCAACAGAAGGCGGGCATTCAATAAGTTTTAAAGTGCTGTGTGGCCTCGTCCCTCCCTCCTCCACCACCCCTCCTGGGCTACCTTGGCAGTTATCCCCCTGTTTGTGTGATGAATTAATAAAGAATGCATGAATGTGACGCAACAATGACTTTATTGCCTCTGCAAGCAGTGATCGAAGGGGGGAGGGGAGGGTGCTCAGCTTACAGGAAAGTAGAGTGAACCTGGGGGGCGAGGGAGGTTTCCATCAAGGAGAAACAAACATAACTTTCACACTGTAGTCTGGTCATTTCTGAAACTGGTTTTCAAAGCTTCTCTGATGCGCACTGCGCCCTCCTGTACTCTGCTAATCACCCTGGTGTCTGGATGCGCGTAATCAGCAGCCAGGCGATTTGCGTCAACCTCCCACCCCGCCATAAACATCTCCCCCTTACTCTCACAGATATTGTGGCGCACACAGCAAGCACTAATAACAATGGGAATATTGGTTTCGCTGAGGTCTAAAAAGAAAAGGAGTACTTGTGGCACTTTAGAGACTAACAAATTTCGTTAGTCTCTAAAGTGCCACAAGTACTCCTTTTCTTTTTGCGAATACAGACTAACACGGCTGCTACTCTGAAAGCTGAGGTCTAATAGTCAGTAAACTGCGCCAGCGCGCTTTTAAACGCCCAAATGCACATTCTACCACTATTCTGCACTTGCTCAGCCTATAGTTGAACAGCTCTTTACTACTGTCCAGGGTGCCTGTGTACGGCTTCATGAGCCATGGCATTAAGGGGTAGGCTGGGTCCCCAAGGATAACTGTTGGCATTTCAACATCCCCAACGGTTATTTACTGGTCTGGGAATAAAGTCCCTTGCTGCAGCCATTGAAACAGACCAGAGTTCCTGAAGATGCGAGCGTCTTGTACCTTTCCCAGCCATCCCACGTTGATGTTGGTGAAACGTCCCTTGTGATCCACTAGTGCTTACAGCACCATTGAAAAGTACCCCTTGCGGTTTATGTACTCACTGCTTTGGTGCTCCAGTGCCAAGATAGGGATATGGGTTCCGTCTATCGCCCCACCATTGCAGCAAAGCCATCCACTATGACCTGCACATTTCTCCGAGTCACTACCCTTGATATCAGCAGCTCAGTGATAGCATTGGCTACTTTCATCACAGCAGCCCCCACAGTAGATTTGCCCTCTCCAAATTGATTCCTGACTGACGGGTAGCTGTCTGGCGTTGCAAGCTTCCACAGGGCTGTTGCCACTCGCTTGTAAACTGTGAGGGCTGCTCTCATCTTGGTATTCTTGCGCTTCAGGGTAGGGGAAAGCAAGTCACAAAGTTCCATGAAAGTGCCCTTACGCATGCGAAAGTTTCGCAGCCACTGGGAATCGTCCCAGACCCGCAACACTATGTGGTACCACCACTCTGTGCTTGTTTCCCGGGCCCAGAATCGGCGTTCCATGCCATGAACCTGCCCAATTGACACCATGATGTGCACATTGCAGGAGCCTGTACTTTGTGAGAACTCTATGTCCATGTCCTCATCAGTCTCGTCACCACACTGCAGTCGCCTTCTCCTCACCTGGTTTCACTTTTCTTGCAGGTTACAGTTCTGCATATCTTTATGGATAATGTGCGCGGTGTTTATAGTGCTCATAATTGCCACAGTGATCTGAGCGGACTCCATGTTCCCAGTGCTATGGCGTCTGCGCTGAAAAAAAAGGCGCGAAACGATTGTCTGCCTTTGCTCTGGCTTACAGGGTTGGCTTACAGGGAATTAAAATCAACAAAGGGGGTGGCTTTGCATCAAGGAGAAACAGAGTGGTCCCATCAAGGATAGAACTCAGAACCCTGGGTTTAGCAGGCCATTGATTTCACAGAGAGAGGGAGGATAAAATGAATACATTTAGGAAAAACTTTTTCACTATGAGGGTGGTGAAACACTGGAATGCGTTACCTAGGGAGGTGGTAGAATCTCCTTCCTTAGAGGTTTTTAAGGTCAGGCTTGACAAAGCCCTGGCTGGGATGATTTAACTGGGAATTGGTCCTGCTTCGAGCAGGGGGTTGGACTAGATGACCTTCTGGGGTCCCTTCCAACCCTGGTATTCTATGATTCTATGAATACAAAACAAATCTGGTCTATTTCTTGTTTTGATCCACTTCATCTATCTTTATACATCTTGCTGGCAGCATACGGGGCAGTATGACTGCTGGTCATCGTCGTCTCCTGGCTGCTTATTAGAAGATGGTGCAGTAGGACTGCCGGCAGGACTGAATCACTATGGGACGAAACTTAAAAGGGAAATGACCTGGCTGAGTCACTCCCATGTTTGCCCAGGCACCCCTGACTGACCTCACCGAGGTCAGCTAAAAGAGCACCCGGAGTATGGCGACGATGGCTACCAGTCATACTGCACTGTCTGCTGCCAAAAGGCAATGAGCTGCTGCTATGTAGCAATGCATTACCGCGTCTGCCAGCACCCAGGAGACGTACGGTGAGCTGAGTGGGCTCCATGCTTGGGGTAGTATGGCGTCTGCATGGGTAACCCAGGAAAAAAGGCACGGAACGATTGTCTGCCGTTGCTTTCACAGAGAGAGGGAGGGAAAGGGGTGCCTGACGATATGTACCCAGAACCACCCGCAACAATGTTTTTGCCCCATCAGGCATTGGGATTTCTACCCAGAATTCAAATGGGCGGCGGAGACTGCGGGAACTGTAGGATAGCTACCCACAGTGTAACGCTCCAGAAGTTGACGGTTGCCTCGGTACTGTGGACGCACTCCGCCAACTAAATGCCGACTAATGCACTTGTGTGGGGACTCTCACAATCGACTGTATAAAAACGCTTTCTACAAAACCAACTTCTATAAATTCGACCTAATTTTGTAGTGTAAACATAGCCTTAGGCTTCTAAGGGCCAGTTTTTCAAAGCTATTTTGGCACCTAACAATGCAGATAGACATCTGTTACTATTTAGGTGCTTTTGAAAATCCTAAGCACCTAATTCCCATTGATTTAACTTGAAAATGGGATTTAGCCTCCTAAGCCACTTTTATGCACTCCTGAAAACTTAACTTGTAGCCCCCTGCTTATAAAGTCCACGATGTCTGCATTCACGTGAGTGTAAAAACTAAGGTCCTCACTGCAAAACCGTTTGTATAATTCCAGAAATTTAAGCAGCACTTCAGAAATACCATTCTTCTACCTAAGGTGCTTACTGCTTGTCAGTTTCCAGAAACTGTAGAAATCCACAGTGTAGTCTGGTGATTCCTATAAGCAGAGAACTTTTTCACTAAGTGCAGGTGAGGGAGGATCTGGTTTGATTTCGTGTGCCATTTAGTTTTTGTATAAAGTTTTTTGTACTGTGGAAAATAAGATGTCTTTGTTTTCTTAGAATATCAATGGAAGTCTTTGTTGACTCTTCTATTGTATCATCTATGAAAGTTTTGATCTAGATGTTTATTTTTATCAGCTGACATTTATATTTTCACGTATTAATGGAACAATTGTATTTTCTTCAGATGTAGTAATGCAGTCTATCTATAGTTTTTGATACAGAATTAAGACAAAGATACATTTAAGTGTTAAATAATTCATATGTCAGAATTAGATTATTTAGTAGTGTTTTCCTTTCCTCTTAAGTGTTTTGATAATTTGGTGGCAAACTTGGTTTCTTGTATGTTATTATTTTGATAGTTTATGCAGAACGTGCCTTCCAGTTTATTCAGTAGTTTTTATTGATCTAAAATCTTGAAATTTATATTAAAAAAAAATCCTACACTCCTCAATTTTTATTTATTTTTAATTCCAAATCCAGAGTATAAAACTTTGTTTGGGATCAGTAGAGGTACTAGCAACAAACCAGTAAATATACCTGTTGGTTTTAAACTAGCAGGTGCTTCCTCTGATTCAGGCAAAAAAGAATAAACGAATCCTTCAGAAACTTAGATTCTCATAAAAATGAGTCTATTTCACTGCCTCTTAATCTTAGAAGAGGGAATTGTCTCTTTTCTTGTTTGAATTTATCTTCAAAAAATATTGAGATTTTTTCAAGCATATTAATCTGTGCCCATGTGGCTTTGCAGAAGTACAACTTAAAGAAACAAGGAGGCTGGAAGAAGGATCATTTTGAGCAGGAGTGATTTTTTTTCTTTTCAGAATGTCAATAACTATTCAATAAGAGAGGTTTTGCAGTTATCGCTATTTTTTATTGTATTGCAAGCGTGTTTATAGATGAGTGAATGGTTGTTTAGTAACAAAAGTCATGTGTGAGGAAAAGGGTATACAGCAGTTGATAAATTATTGGTTTCACCAGTTATGAATATCTTCATTTTAGGAAGGGACATCTGCTATGGAAAATCTAAATGAGATGCAGTGTATGTGGTTCCAGACTGAATGCGCTTCAGCTTATCAGAGACTAGGGAAGTGTGGTGATGCTTTGAAAAAATGTCATGAAGTGGAAAGGGTAAGTAGGTAAAAAATTTGGTCTGTTCCTATATAAATTTTTTCATAATGCAGTGTAAATATTGGTTGCCTCAATCAGTTCAGCATGGCATTCTTCACATTTAAAACTCTGGATACTGCAGTTTTTAAAAATGCTGTATAATCTGAGTGTTAACTTAATGGATAACAGATCTTGTTCTTTGTTAATGTAACTATTATTAAAAAAAAGGTAAATGAAAAGTCCAATAACCATAAATCCTTTTGACACGTTATCTAAAACTATTCTTACATTGCTTTGTGCCATCTCTCTTCTACCTGTTCAAAAATGTATATATTGTTTAAAAACAAAATAAAATGGTATAGTATTTTCTGATGGACTCGGAACAATACAAATTGCTGTTCACATCAACGGGGGCGGGCAGCGTTTGTTTTTTGGGTAAATTAAGTTAGCTTGCTTTTAAAAGAGATGGAGGGAGGATTTCTCTTACCTACATTTTGACAATAAATGGTTGTCTCTTATTTTCTGTGTTAGATATGTCGGGGTTGCAAATAATGCTACTTGTTACTCCACTTTGTATCTAAATGGTAATGAACAGAAAATTGGTGAAAGGATTTAAGTGTGATCTTGGTTTTTGTTTTTTTAGCATTTTTTTGAGATTACAGATGATCAGTTTGACTTCCACACATACTGCATGAGAAAGATGACTCTTCGGGCCTACGTAGACCTTTTGAGATTGGAAGATGTTCTCAGAAAACATGCCTTTTATTTCAAGGCTGCTCGATCAGCAATTGAAATCTACTTGAAACTACATGATAATCCTCTAACCAATGAAAGCAAAGAACAAGAAGTGAATTCAGGTACCTAGGCAGTAATGGAGGCCAACATGTGTAAATAACACAAATTAAAACTTACTTAGCTAAATAATATTGCAGGCTATAAAATTATTATATATTGTAACATACAGAAGTTTTCATTTTCTGTCCCTGAATGTTTGATCAGTAACTGAAAAGAAATAGTCAAGAATAAATATTATGACAGACAAGCTTTTTTTATCAAACTACAAAACTAGTAGATGAAAAAAAGACAGATATCGGTTGAATTTAGTAAAGCATTTGGTGTATATAAAATATATTCTAAAAATTCATCTTGTTTTAGATATGAACACCATTACATAAATCTTAAACCAGGAAAATAATAAATGAAGAGGTAATGATAAAACAATCATGTATTGAATTTAGGGGAAAGTAGTCAATGGATTGCTGTAGTAATTGGTGTGAGACCTAATGTAGTTAATATATTATTAATCTAATAGAACTGGTAAACACCACAATACATTTTGTGTGCAAAATACCTACCACTGTGCCTGGAGAAAACAGACAGAGAGACCTAGAGATGTTAGAATTATGTACAGGAAATAAATTGAGCTTCAACTTGGCAAAATACAAGTGAATACATCTGGGAAATAATTTGAAAATGGTATTCATTTGGAAAAATATTTTCTCAAAAGTGTACATGTGAAGGATCTAAGGGGGTAGTAATGGCGAGTAAATTAGTTATGAGGTTCTTCAAACACAGTATGCCTGCAAAGCATCTAAAGATTGTACTTCCCACCCATGCACCAGTGATGCTGCAAGTAGAATATTTCATGTATCCAGAGCATCTTAATGTTGAGATAGCATTGATCAAGGGGAAGAAATTCAAAGATAATAATTTAATTTTTTTAAAGGACAGGAAGAATCGACATATGTGAGACCAATAAATCCTTGTCCTCCCTTCAGAGTATAATAAATTACACAATACATCATGACAGGTTTCAGAGTAGCAGCTGTGTTAGTCTGTATCCGCAAAAAGAAAAGGAGTACTTGTGGCACCTTAGAGACTAAACAAATTTATTTGAGCATAAGCTTTCGTGAGCTACAGCTCACTTCATCGGATCTAAAAGAAAAGGAGTACTTGTGGCACCTTAGAGACTAAACAAATTTATTTGAGCATAAGCTTTCGTGAGCTACAGCTTACTTCATCGGATACAATCAGATCCGATGAAGTGAGCTGTAGCTCACGAAAGCTTATGCTCAAATAAATTTGTTTAGTCTCTAAGGTGCCACAAGTACTCCTTTTCTTTTTACAATACATCATGTATAACAAGATGCACGTTTTACAGCACAGCTCAATGCACTTATGTCACTTTTTCTTTTCTCCACCAAGTTGTCTGTCTGTTTATAGTGGAAGCTTCTCTTATGTTCTTATGAAGCACCTAGTACATTAGCTGTACATTAAATTATTTATGCTATATAACAGTTAAACTTACTTTAGAAGGTAGTATAAGTCTATGCACTTGAAGGGTACAAACACTCCAGTATAATATGAATGTTTTAGTTGGTTTCTAGTAGATATTAGCAAGAGCATTAAGATGATATTGAACTAAGGGTAACAGGTGAATTTAAGTTTGGTCTCCAAGAAAAATGTCATCCAGCTTTTGTTGGGCCACCTGAGATCTTTGGATGAAAGACACGGTATGAGTACACAGTGGTCTAATAATGTCCCAGGATGCAAATAATAATATAGGATTTCCAAACTTCACACTTCATCTGACTCATGGTTTAAATAAATATTTCTAAGTTTCTGGACTTTCATTTTTATATTATTTATATAAACCTTGGCATTTAAGATTACAAAATGTTTTCTGTTGAAAGTCTAATATCCAGTAATATTAGACTACATAGTAATTGGTGCATTTTACTGATAAGTGAAAGGTTTCTTTTTGAAATTTCTGTACAAATACATCTCTCCTTTCCCTATATGAAAAGTCCAGATGCCCATATATTGTTTGAGGAAAAAACAAGATTATTATTGAAATTCTGAGTCTGTATAAATCAGATGTTAATTTAAACTTATTTTATTTTATCTATAGAAAACCTTTCAGCCAAAGAACTGAAGAAAATGCTGAGCAAGCAGAGAAGAGCACAGAAGAAAGCTAAACTTGAAGAGGAGAGAAAGCATGCAGAAAGAGAACGACAGCAAAAGACTCAAAAGAAAAAACGAGATGAGGAAGAGGAGGAAACTAGTGGTCCCAAGGAAGAATTAGTTCCTGAAAAACTGGAGAGAGTAAGCATTGTGTTACTTGTTATGTAAAATTTATGGCAGTTCATCTTGTGATATTCTCTTTGGCCACCCCTCCCCCACTCCCATCCCCACACACTTCTGGAAGATTGTAACATTGGAAATCTTTTAAAGTGAGATTTAAAAATCCTTTTAAAGGGACAAATCAATTTAAAAATTATTTTTGTACAAAACAAATTTGCCGACCATTTTTATAACACCTATAATTAAATAAAAGATTACAGAAAAAATGGTAGTTCACTTTTTCTCCAGTATGTTTAGTTTGTGCATTTGATAGCACTTTGTTGATAATTGTGTGTTTTTTTAAAACAAACACACACACACACACATCCCATGGTCTAAAACAGCAGGTGGAATCAGAGGGAGCACCAGGAAACAAATGAGACGATGCTGGTTAGCATGATAGGCAGTGGTCTTGGAACATCAGCTACCTAGCCATTGTCAGATTTTTGTAGGCACTATTCTTCTGTACAGCTGTGTCCCCTGTTGTTTATATAGGTCTTTTCCACAGCTAGAGAGTAGAGGAAAAAGTAGGAAAATGTGATTGACAGCCACAAAATTTGGCATGAGGACTTAAGTACATTTGTTTGTAAACATCTGAAACTATTTTTTAATTATGAATTAGTTCATAGTTATGAATTAGTTCATTAGTTATTTTTGTTACCACTATGATATTAGTTAGAAGGTACCCATCTGAAATACGTGGCGGTAATGCCACATGTAGCTATAGTCAAACGGGGGTCAACTTAAAATGGTCAAAAGACAGCAGTGATATGTAAACTGTTTATTCAAATACATGTTTCTTGGTTCAGTTTACTTCAGACAGGTGTTGTCATGGTTTACTGGTTGGCTATGTGATCTCTTAAGCTGTATAGGTAATGCGTTCTTGAGTATAAATGAAGATTTTTCTGTTTTGTGCCAATACTCTAGAAATCAGATAGGTGATTGAAGTACTCTTTTCCTTGCTGTGCATAGTGGGACCAGGACAGGCGTGTGTGTGGTTTTTTATTTGTGTTTTTGTTCAAAAAAACAAAAGGGCTAATCTGTCACTGCATGGTGGTTGAAATTCATAGAAAGCTTAATCTTTTAAAAAGATTTTATATATATATATAAAATGTGATAGATGCCTCCTTTTTACATAACCTAAATTTCGTCTTCTATTAAAACAGGTCAAAAATCCATTAGAGGAAGCTATTAAGTTCCTTATGCCACTTAAGAATCTTGTTGCAGATAACATAGAGACACATCTGTTAGCATTTGAAATATACTTTAGAAAAGGTAAAGTATATGCAAATTTTAATTTTTTTTCCAAATGTTCTAATCCTTCTTCAACTTATTTTTACCCAGCTGTAGTCTGTTTACTAACTTACTGAGGCAAGAGTTTCCATCATGCCTAGCATTGATGGATAAATATTACAGAAAACTTAATGTATACCATGTCACCTTTCTTTGGCAGCACATAATTTGTTCTTAAAACTGACCTTAAGAATAAAGGAATTATATAAAGACTATATGCTAATGAGATATGGAGGAAAAAATATTTCCAGTTGTAATTCTTCAGCAATTAAAAAATTAGACTAATGTACCTGATGCAGTGTTGCTAATAACTGTGAGCAGCAGCTCTTCTATAATGGAATGAAGTTAAGGGCTACCACAATGTGTTATGTGTATTTGCGTATTGAGAGTACAGATATGACCATTCTGCATAAGATTTGGTGTTTCTAATATTTGCATTAGATTTACTAATGAAATCACAAAGGAATTGCGGAGATAACTTCCTATAAAAGCTAGACACCTAAATATTAGACTTATTTTTACATGGTTGGTGGGTTTTTCAGAAAACATTGCTATTATCACTCTGTAAAAACACTGATTTTTTTTTAAATTTCTGAAAAGAGAAGAGTAAAAATATGCCCAACATTTTTTTAACTAAATCTAACGGTGTTTGGCATTTTGGGGTATATTTATGAGAAAGTTAAAGATTTGGGTCAGTGTCTGCATTGAAATTTAAAGGAATACAAAAAGTTAAAAGGAAGTGTGTATCTATAACCTTGGTTTTGGTTTTTTGATTCTTGTTTTTTGCACAGGAAAGTTTCTGTTAATGTTGCAGTCTGTCAAGAGAGCTTTTGCTATCAACAATAATAATCCATGGCTACATGAATGTTTGATTAAATTCTCTAAATCTGGTATGTACAATGAAGCAGCTGTAGATATTTTAGTGTCTAAATACTATACAAACACTAATATATTTAAAATAAAATAGACACACGCGGCAAAAAATTGCATTATTTATATACAAAGTGTTCAGAATTTCATCAGAACCTATTGAAGCCCTCTAATATTTTGCTGAAAATCAAAGATGGTAAAATACTGACTTCTGTAATACTGATTTCAACCATTGTGTGTGTGTGTGTGTATGTGCTAAAGTGGTGTATTACTAGACTTGAAGTTTATCTGGACCAATAGCAGCAACGGTAACTTTCTGCTTTTCTTTTCTTTTTTTTTTTTTGTAAAGTATCTGATCATAGTAATCTCCCAGAAATTGTGAACAAGGTCCTAACTCAAGAAATGCAGAAAATCTTTAACAAAGATTTGGAAAGTTTTAACGAAGAGTTTCTCAAACATAATGCTACCTCCATTCTGCATCTGCTCTCAGGTTTGTTTATTTTGATGCTATGAAAATGTTAAATGATGGTAAATAATCACGTTAATATAACAAGGAGTTCTTGTGGCAACTTAGAGACTAACAAATTTATTTGAGCATTCTTCTTACTGTATTTTTCACTCCATGCATCTGAAGAATGCCCAAATAAATTTCTTAGCCTCTAAGGTGCCACAAGGACTCCTCATTATTTTTGCTGATACAGACTAAAACGGCTATCACTCTGAAACCAATCAAGTTAATGTCTTTCTCTGTTCTTCATTCCAATTAGAATATGCCAGAGGCTCAGATACAAATTATTTTTTAAATGTCCGTTTGTTTGAAGGGCTTTAACAATCCTCTTGTCCACTCACTGCCTCATGTGGGAAGCTTTCCATTTCTACAGGATTTATTTTTAAAAGAAAAATAATTTTCTATCCCTTGTGGTCTCAAAAAACCTTTGTAATGTAAACAGTCCTCCCTCCTTATTTTCCACTTAGCTGGAGTGCCTCTGCTTCTGCTCATAGCTTTTCAAAGCAGCAGCAACAGAATGAAAGAACAAGACTAGTAACTTTCACCTCTGCTATTCACAACACTGGGTAATGACAGAAAAGTCAAGAATTATGTCAGTTTTACGCTGCTCTTGTTGCTGCTGCTTAAGAGTGGTCAATTAAGATACTAAGTGGCAGCAGGACACACAAAACAACTTGGGGGTAGGGTAGGGTAGAGTAGAGGAGTGGAGTTGGCAGAAGGCTCTGGATAAAAATAGTTCAGAATAGAAATCTCCTCCTCAGGAAGACAGCGGCATGGGTGAGAGAAAATAAAACTTTTCCCTTCCAGCAGCTTGAAGGTGAGAAGAGTCTTCACATTTATCAGACATTTACAGTGGGATCAATGAAGGGACTCAAGCATTGCAATATTGAGCATCAGAGCACCTAACTTTTAGATGCCTAGAAAATCACAGCAACACTGCCTTCCACAAAGCCAAGTTAAACACTTGGGCTCCTATACAGTGAATGGGGACAGATAGGTGCCTAAGAATATAATCCACAAAACCCAGCATGCTAGATGGGGAGCTGTGTAGGCAAGCCAATAGAAGATGCTGAGGAGAAGCATGTGGGCTAAGCTCTGTCCCTCTCATGGAAATAGGTGCTTCCCTGCAGCCAGGACTCATGTTCCTATCTCTGCTTACAATCCACAAACGGGATCTCATTGCCTGGAGTCAGGTGGTGAGGCACCTAAGTGACTTCTTCCAGGAATGAGTTAGATGTCTGCCTCATTCCACACAAAACAGGAGGAGGAAGAAGTGACCACCTTTATAACTTCTAGCCCACTGGTTACAGCATTTGCCTAGGAGGTAGAAGACCCCGGTTCAATTCCCCGGTCTCTTTCAGAGGGTGGAGGAGATATTTGAACAGGGGGTCTCCCACCTCTCAGGAGTGTGTGCTGACTACTGAGCTATGGGATATTCTGATGTGGGGCTCCCTCAGTCTACCTTAGTTGAAGCTGTTCCACTGTAGATAAATAATGAAAGAGTGACTAAAGTAAGGGGACTGGACCCAGGACCTCCTGGGCAGGTGCCTTAACTCCTGGACTTACAAAATCATATTCTCTCTCGTCTAGTGACTGTTTCACTATGGATAAGACTGTTTAAGTCAGTACCAGTCCAGTGGTTAAGGTATTTTAAGTGGCTGGAAACCAGTAAATCGAGTATTGTAGTGGCACAGATTAAAATTAAAGGTTTATGGAGCATTACAGTGTGTTCAGTACTGTTAGCAAGAATATTTAGAGGATAGGATTGTTGGAGAAAAGGATGGTCCTGGGTTGTAATGTAGATTAACTTTGTGTGACTGCATCACGCTGTCACCTGTTTCAACATAATCAAGTTTGGGTTTGCCTACAGACCTTCATTGCAGTCTACGTCTCTTATAATTGCCAGTCCTGCACACCCAGTACTGGAATCTGCAAGGCAAGCTGGATGGTTCTTTCTTTCTTTCTTGGGCATTGTAGGCTGGTGGGCTAAATCACCATCCTGGGGCATACAAGTGGCCACACACAGTTCAGTTTCTAGCCTGTGCTTGAGGGTTGTGTTTATTCTCCAACATAAAAAAAAAAATTGAAACATGAAACAACAAAATAATAGTCCTGTTCCCTACCTATGTTATGGGGTCCTCTGACTCATGGCAGCTTATTAGTCAGGGCTTTCCCAGTCTGGGGAATCCTCAGGGCTACTTGCCCCCACACAGTCCTCTTCTGCAGCTACAGAAAAGTGTACACCGAGCCCTCTCCTTGTCCCAGACTCTCATGTGGAGTCTGGGTTCCTCATTTATATCCCCCAGCTGGGAATCATCAGCCCCAATCACTTGATGCTGCCCAGCTGGGTTGGCTGATTTCCACCAGCTACCTACTAGACTCCTCTCTAGAGCAGGGCTGGTTGCCCCAGGCAGCCCTGGCTCTTTAAGAGGTAAACCACCCTGTTATGGGCATCATCACTAAAAAGATTCTGCATGCTAAATTAAGTCTTTGATGACAGCCCTCTGCTACCTCATAGTCTTCATTGGACTTGCATTTAAATTGGTTACATTTATTTAATGAATAATTATTAATGATTCCACAAGACAGAACATATTCCAGTTCACCCCTTCTTAGGTGTTTAGTTCAGTAAAGCAATCAGAAATAAAAAGCTATAAAAACTTACTGAGAAAATAATATAGTAAGCAAATATGAGACTGAATTACAGACAAGGCATAGATCTGAGTAAGATGGTGCTGCTTTTATCTAGTTACTGTTTAGGTCAAAACCGTATTTTTTTTTATATTTTTCCTTGCAAGTAGGTTGTGTGCTTATTTAGTTTCTATGCGTTCATATTTGGGAGGGGGCAATGTCTGTTCATGCCCTTGGATTTATTCAGGTTTGATGCCAAATTACGTAAATTTGTAATTCTTCTTCTTATAATTCTTCTTAAAGGCCTGTCATACCTGCCACATGATTAATTATCATTATTCTAGCAGCTCACCTTAACTCCAGAGCTTTTTAAAAATAATTCACGATAGTTCTAAAAAGACATCTGCCAGTTCCTTTATCATTGTAGGGTGCATCTCAACTAGCATGCTGACTTGAATGACTTAGTTATCTAGATATTGTTTCCCTATTCTGCGTGTTGACCTCTTTCCTTATTAACTGTTGCCTCAAGCATCCTATTTCTATTAACATTTTAGTGAAAATTTGAAGCAAAGTTTCTAGTGAGCATTTCATTTTTGTCAGTAGCAGAGCTACAGCTTTACTTTATCCTTATGCTCTTAATGTACTATCAAATATTTGTGCTGTCATCGCTTATAATAAGTAAAATGTGAAAATATAATTTTCTTATATAAAATATAATGGATGGAAAAATTTATATGTTCTAAAATCTGTAGAAAGCCCCAGTCCACGATATCTTTCTTTTTGTTTTTGGATTGTTTTCTGTATCAGTTTATAATTTTACAATAAATCAAGTATTTTACCAAAGAATGTTGTCAGTGTCTGATCGAATGTCTTTTTTTTTTCTTATGCTTAAGGTGCTAAGATGATGTATTTCCTGGACAAATCAAGACAGGAGAAAGCAATTGCTATTGCTACTAGATTAGATGAAACTATGAGAGACAAAAATGTGAAGGTAAGCTAATTTAATTGTAACCTCTTTGTATATTTAGGGACAAAGTAGGCGGTCTTGAGCATGTTATACGAAGCACAAGATACATGTACCCGGTTAATTTTTCTGAATCTTGATTATTAATACCAAAAGGAATATTTTTATTTTGGTTAAAATTATATTCTCGATGTCAGACTTCTGTAAACAAGGACAATGACACTTATTGCCAGCAGAGGGCACTGCATTCATTAATCATGCAAGCGAGATTTACAGAGCCCCATGTTTTCTTTGGTAATAAAATAGTCTAGACTAAATTTAACTGTTCTTGTTTCTTTAGACTTTAACAAAGGTTTTCGAGGCACTGCTTGATGGCAGCTTCGGAAGCTGCCATACCCAATATGAAGAGTATCGGACAGCATGTCATAAACTGTTTCCTTTTACGTCTGCCTTTATGCCTGCCACAAATGAGGATGACAGTAGCTTTGCATCAGTGAACCATACAGCCGTTAACCATGATGTGCTGTCCAATGAAATTTGAAGTCGTGTACAAATAAAATATTTGACTATACCTACAGACTGGTGGGATGCAGATCAGGTTTACTTTTCCAGGATTCAGTTTTTATATCTTACAGGTATAAAATGAAATATTTGGATGCTTAAATGAAAATGGAGTATGCTGTTAGCGTGTGTTTCATCCAACAAGAACTGCCAATGTTTATGTAAACATTATCTCTAATCAACATTTGTCATGTTTATTCTTGTACTGTTTTAAGTCTTTTAACAACAAAATCCCCAAATTATGGACATTAAAGACTACTTTCACCGAAGTGTTGTTACATTTAGAAGTACATATAATAATTTCTTGGTGATGAAATTATCCGTTGAGCAGATTTTAGCAAATTAGAACTGAAAAGTGCTGCTTGTATCAATCCCCGTCATCTTGTTTTGTTGGTTTTGGTTTCTTTAATTTTGGTCCTTCTGGTTTCTTTTGAAGCACATAACTGTAAATGTTGGCTGTTTGCATGTTTCTTGTCAATTCTGTGTCTTATATGGAACTAGTGCTGGTGGATATGGAGGTTTGGTTAAAAATAGATGGTAAGAGTTTTCAAAAACTCTTTTCTATCTACCTTTGTTCCATAGCTATTGTTTCCTTGCATTTTTGAATGGTTTAACATTTTAAAAAAACAGTTGATTACATGTAGTTCCTTGAAATAATAGTGAATATGATACGGTTTCGATACCATTGTCTGTCTGCCTGTCTTCTTTCTTTTTTCATTGCCATTTATTGGTTTGGAAAAGCTACTCCAGTTTTGGGCAGATGCATAAGGTACAATAATGGGGAATATGGTTCTCCTCAGGATCATAAAAATTCATTGGTAAGTTTACTGTATACCTCCATTAAAAGTCTTAGGTGTGGACTTATAGCTGATAAATTTAATACTTCTCTTGCCTAAATACTATTGCTTTAAGTGCTACAAAAGCAACTAGTAGTTGAGGAGTGCATTTTATATTTAAAAATTATTTAAGGGAGCACAAATAGGCTGACTACAAATCACAATGAACCTCTTTCTTATTCTGTGTTCTGGTGCATTAACTAATAAGTACATAAAATATACAACACATCAGAATGAAAGTCTGAACTTAACATAGCTGTTTTAAAGCATAATATTGCAGGACAAAATGACTACATATGACAGCTTTGCATTCTACAAGAACTGCTATCAAAACCTAAATATACTGTGGCTTGTACAAAAAAATACATTTTCTGGAAACTGCAATGGAATCATTCAGTCAGATTTGTTTTTATTTCACTGTAGTGTAAATATTTTCAGTAATATTAACTAGCCCCTCTAAGGCTAATATAAGTTCATGAAGGGGGATTTTATTAAGACAAATAAACTGTTCTAATTAAAATGGTCTCCTTTGTGTGTCATCTGTTTAGATTCAAAATTGTTGAATGAAAAGCTCACTGTAAAATAATGCCAACATATGTTATGCTGTAATAAATTATTTTGTACACACTTGCCTTTGGTTTTAATTTTTTGCAGATTCTGTGGCCACACAATTTTAAAGTAGAAAATCCATTTAACACACATTAGTTTTTCTCTTTGAATGCTCCTAGCCTCAATTCCACAGTCACTGGCAGTTCCACATTGAAACCTGTGTAAGTTGTGAAAAAATAATTCCTGCACCCACAACCTCATAGATGGTTTTGTAACTGATTTCTCTGAGAGACCTCTACAAGTAGCTTTTGTCTCATCAGTCGTCTTGCCCCAAACTGACGTTCATAATGCCTTTAGGTGGGAAAGTAGCCTACGTATAGATGACTCAAGCATAAACAGGGAAAAGCATCTGACTGCAGTTATGTGCCATTGAGCCAAAGCACCCTTTGAATCTGTTTGCTTCTGAAGCAGCCTAAGGTGTAGAAGTTAACTCACCCAGCATCCACTTTCAATATTTGGTCTGGAAACTGGTGTCCAAATGGATGAAGGTGTAATCCAACACCCAATAAAGGCAGAAGTACTATAGATACAGGTATGGCATGATAGGAATGCCACTGGGATCTGCTTTTCATCTTGATCTTAGAAATCTTGAATAAAGCCTAGCCTTACCCCCAAGACAGAATATTCATAGCACCATGTCAACAATCTGTTACCTTGAAAGCAGTAGGAATATATAGTGTAAAGAACAAACATCGTTGGCAGGTAGATGAACTAGGTCTGTGGCTTTCAAGCTTCCAGAATGGTCGAAGCCCCTGTGAAAAGGGTTTATTAATTGTAATAATTGAATCCTTTCATTCCTCTCTGCTCTTTCTGGACCTTCTGTAGGGGCTGAGGCTGGCTAAGGTCCATGGCTGGGGTCACAGGTTCAAATTGGTCTTGTATAATCACTTCTGACCATCCTACAGACCACTGCAGAGGAGGTCTAGGGTGATGTACAAAGGAGAGTACATCTACAGAGGTGTCAAGGGGTGGATCCTGTCTGAAAATGTGTTTGGAAATGCATGCTACTTTTGCAGTAATTCTAAAGACAAAAATGTCAGGCTTGGCAGGGATGGTAGCAGCCTCCACAGAGGGGATGTATGCCATCAAAAGCTGTTGCACATGAACTCAATGTTTATGTACAGAGAATTTTATATAAAATATATGTGTGTATATGCTAATTGTATGTATTCTATTGCAAGTTTGCCTCAGGTTTCTACTAAATTCTAAAATGTTTATTATAGTTTTGCTCTCCTTTCCTTTTCCCTTCATTTCTCTTTCTATTGTGTACTTTTTTTTCATTTTTGCTTCCCATGTCCCTCCTTTCGCCTATTTCTATTTCCTTCTCATCAGTCTTTTCTTTGCTTTTCCGTTCTCTTTTTCCTCACTTGTGTGACTTCACTCAAACTCCACTTATTACTCCACAATCAATAATCTCTAATCCTAATTCCCTTCTATCCATTTATCCCACACTACCTTTCTTCAGCAATCATGGCCTTCCAGGAACCTTGGGGTAGTACAGCACCAGCACAAGGTCTATGAATACGGTTCCTACATGCTGTGATGATAGAAATAAACAACTGGATTTCTCCTTCCTATAGTAACACTATCCACAAAGATCTGCACTATACCCTCTGGGCCAGCTTATTTGGCCTTCCTATCAAACTTGAACTGAACTCTGACCCTCACAGATGGCATCAAGTCCAGCAGCCTCAGATTACCCTGCCCCAAACCATTCTCTCGAGTCCAACAACTCTCCCCAAGATTTACCTCAAGCCTCCCCTTCCCTTCATTTTGCCTCCTCCAAGGCATATAGCTGATCTCGGATTCAGAAACACTCTTTTGAGACATGAGAGGCGGCTTCTCAGGTGAGGCAAGGACTGAGATCAGGGTAACTCCTAGTTTCCTACCTCTCCTTTACTGAGGAGCAGGAGGATGTGGAGTGTGGATTTAGCTCTTGTAGCACACAACTCTCAGCCATTGTTGTATGTCATATACTATCCGGCAAACTCGGTCTATATTCTGCTGCAAGGCTCTGGCAAGGTCTGTGACACTGGGGCAACAGACAAAAGATTCATTTAAGAACATAAGAATGGCCATATGGGGTCAGACCAAAGGTCCATGTAGCCCAGTGTCCTGTCTTCTGACAGTGGCCAAGGCTGGGTGCCGTAGAGGGAATGAACAGTACAGGCAATCAAGTGATCCATCCCCTGTTGCCCATTCCTAGTTTCTAGCAAACGGGCTAGGGCCACCATCCCTGCCTGTCCTGGCTAATAGCCATTGACGGACCTCCATGAACTTACCTAGTTCTTTTTTGAACTGTTAGTCTTGGCCTTTATATCATCCATCTTCACAACTTTCTTTTTAAAAGCTTAGTGATATAAATATGAAAAGGAATAAGAGAGTAGTAGCTTCATACCAGCTTGTGCTGATGAAGCACTGTTGAGGATTTTAATATTACTAAGGCCTTCCTTATGTTGGGAATTTGTCATGGTTACATCCATCTGTGGCTAATCACCTACATAGCTGCACTAGTACCAACATCTACTTGTGAACAGGTTAAACCAAGTTTCAAATAATATAGTTGCATGTCTATTGCAGGAATTCAGACGTATGCATTTGCACCAGGACTTATAATCAAGGCAATTCCCCAGTTCAGGGATTTGAACAGCTCTCCCAGATGAGAGGACCATACCCTAGCCACTGAGCTATGGGGTATTCTAAATTGAGTGTTGTTCTGCTGTGCACGTCATAGTGACAAGTCCTGGTCATTCATGATAATGAATAGTCCTTGGACCAGGAAGAGAGCCCAAGCAAATGACTCTACAGCCTGATGGTTAGGGCAGTCACCTATGATGTAGGGACTAGTTCCTGCTCCAACTATTTTTCAGTTATTTATATAAAGTGGAGTTGCTTCAATAGCAGAGCCCCACATCAGAATACCCCATGGTCCAGTGACTAGGGCATTCTCCTGCAGCACAAAAGACACACATTCAAATCTCTTCCATATCATGCACAGGGGGAGTAGCAGTGTGGCTGCAGCGGCTTGGGCTAACAACCTGAATATGTACCAGGGAATTGCGGGGTGGAGTTGTCCATGGGAGGCTAGCCTGAGCCTCTGCCACACTGCTATTTTTAGGTACTAGCTGAAGCAAAGCTAGCATCTGTGTCTGTCTGAGCTGGTAATTACACCTCTTAGCTGCTGCGTTGCTATACCCTTAATGCCTAGGAAAGGAGCCCACAGTTTACCTCCACCAGCTTCACATGCGTTCAAATATAGTTTGCCCTTGTCTACACTCAGATTTTAATGTGTGTTAAAACACCTTTTCCCCATGTAGACAGACTTTGAAGATACGCCTTTACTGCACAATTAACCCAGGAGATTGGCACTCGCGTCAGGGCACCCAGGTTAACCTAGCCCAGGTGTCCACATTCTCACAGCAAAACCCTACCCATGTTCATGTGTCTTCACGGTTTCTTCACTTGCATGTATCCCAAGATTATTCTTCAAGCGATGGTCCCTATGTGTATTCCACATGTGGAATACGCATGCACACCATGAGCTTGAGTCCTGGCTTTTTTTGTTAGCTGTGTCCATTGGCCTGCGCATGTGCCATAGCACTCCTTGTGCTGTGAACTGAGAGCATAAAAGTTGGTGTGGGCTGATGCCTTTCCAGTTCCTTTTTACTGCCGCATGCTCTGAGCTGGAAACTTTGGTATCCTTGGCTCCTTTCTTCCCTGTGTCATTGCTGTAAAATGTCGTATATAGTTTTTTAGTAGCTTTAGTAGTTTTTTATAGTCTACATAGTATAGTTAGTATTTTTCTCCATTATTTTCCCAACCAGGAACTTTTTCCTTGCAAGAAGTCCAAAATTATCCCCAGGGTTCAAACACTGTATTTTCTGCCCTTGCTCCTTTTTAGTGTGTGACTGTAGCGAGGCGCAGCTGAGTCCCTGTTGCTTCTGCCCCTACTGTCCTCACAAACCTGTCAGAGAAGCCTCAGGTTGATGCAAGCACCAGTGTATTTTGAAATCTATTTCCCACCACGACCTTACTATCTATATACAGGATTTTACAGCCAGGTTTCACAAGCAGCAGACCAGAGCCATCAGGCCCTCACAGCCTCTGGCCTTTCCCTTTTCTCCCCCTGGCTTCCTTCCTCCCAGCCTTTATAGCCCCTGGCTAATTAGGCTGGCAGCTGTTTCTAGTTGCCAGTCTTCATCTTTGCTGCCTACAAGCCTGGCTTCTCTCCAAGTACTCTCCAGAGAAGGGCAACATAAACAGCAAGGTGACAATTCTGCTCAAAGTTTCAGACTCTCATCTGGAGGACAAAACCAGAGAAGATTTGGGTGGGGCTTCCTTTCATCACACCAAATCCTGAAGCTACCACCGTTACCAACACCACTCTCTCTTGGCCTGGGATGCTCGCATGGGCAATCATATGGCACAGTATGGGAGTCCAGAATGCATATCCATTTACTAGAACTCTGGGTGATCCCTCAAGCTTACAATGCCTTCATCTCACTCATTTGATCCAAACACGTCCAAATAACAGTGGACAAATTACAACAGTATTTTATATGAAAAAAGGGAGGAGATCTCCCCTTTTGTCCATGGGAGCAGTTACCCTCTGGAATTGGTCCATCAGCCATCACCTAACCCTATCAGCAGCATATTTGCTAGGCCGCAAAACTCCCTAGCAGACTGCCTGAGCAGACATTTTCCTGCAAATTATGAATGGGAGAGTCACAATTGAGTTTTCAACAATATATGTTCCCAGCGCCAATCAGGGACATTTTCACCTCTCAGTCAAATAGATAACTTCCATGGTACTGCTCCAGATCAGCCCTGGGAAACAGGTTGATGGGAGATGCCCTACCGGTGTCATGGAAGGGTCGCCTGGGGAATGCTTTCTCTTCCTTTACATTGATACCACAACTTCTGCAGAAGAGCCACCAAGACAGAGCTTGAGTCATCTTGATTGCACCCAACTGGACAAGACAGTGTTGGTTTACAGATCTGCTGAAGCTCTTAGTTCAACCATCGATGAACATCTCCACTTTGCCAGATCTTCTAACACAAGACAGGGGCAGGTTCATGCACTCCAATCCAGGATCACTGCAACCCAGAGCCTGGTATTTGGATGGGCAGAAAAGACTCAATGAGAAGCTGGTACTCAGCAAAATGGAAGCATTTCTCCTCTTGGGCTCATCAGCACAACTTGTGTCCAGAATGTACTGGGATCCCTGCTATCGTAGAGTATCTACTTACCTTTAAGTCTTCAGATATTGCAGTCAGGTCTCTGCAAATGCATTTAGCAGCAACCAGCACTTTTCATCTTATGGTGGATATCTATACAATCTTCACTCATCCTGTCACAACTAGATTTCTGAAAGGGATTCTCAGATCCTTTCCACCACTGGTGAAATTTGCACCAATGGGACCTCAACTTTTGTCCTATTTCCTCTGACTAAACCCTCCTTTGAGCCTCTAGCTACATTCTCTGTGTTCCATTTGTCCACAAAGGTGGTCTTTCTAATAGCTATAACATCAGCCAGAAGAGTCAGCAAGCTGGGAGCACTCATGGCGTACCCACCATATACTACCTTCTATAGAGAAAACTCTCATCACAACCCCACACTAGATTTGTTCCTAAAATAATTTCCAAGTTTCATGTGAGTCAGACAATCCACTTACCAGTATTTTTTCCAAAACCTCAGATGAAGAGAGACATCTGCATTCTCTGGACAGCTAAAGGGCTTTGGCCTTTTATCTGCAAAGAACAAAGGATATTAGGAAGACACCTAAACTATTTGTTACCATAGCGGAGCTATCAAGGGGTCAAGCTATATCTGTGCAGAGACTTTCTGAATGAATCTAGGGATGTAGTATCCTTTGTTACTAACTAGCTTATATTCTCTCTCTGGAGAGGGAGAGGGCTCTTACCACTAGAAGGTAAATTACTTCGGCTGCATGGCTGAGATGTACCGCTCCTAGAATCATAGAATATCAGGGTTGGAAGGGACCTCAGAAGGTCATCCAGTCCAACCCCCCGCTCAAAGCAGGACCAATCCCCAACTAAATCATCCCACCCAGGGCTTTGTCAAGCCTGACCTTAAAAACTTCTAAGGAAGGAGATTCTATCACCTCCCCAGGTAACACATTCCAGTGTTTCACCACCCTCCTAGTGAAACAGTGTTTCCTAATATCCAACCTAAACCTCCCCCACTGCAACTTGAGACCATTACTCCTTGTTCTGTCATCTGCAAACAGTCTAGATCCATCCTCTTTGGAACCCCCTTTCAGGTAGTTGAAAGCACCTATCAAATCCCCCTTCATTCTTCTCTTCTGCAGACTAAACAATCCCAGTTCCTTCAGCCTCTCCTCATAAGTCATGTGTTCCAGTCCCCTAATCATTTTTGTTGCCCTCCGCTGGACTCTTTCCAATTTTTCCACATCCTTCTTGAAGTGTGGGGCCCAAAACTGGACACAGTACTCCAGATGAGGCTTCACCAATGTCGAATAGAGGAGAACGATCACGTCCCTCGATCTGCTGGCAATGCCCCTACATATATATCCCAAAATGCCATTGGCCTTCTTGGCAACAACGGCATACTGTTGATCCATATCTAGCTCCTCGTCCGCTCTGACCCCTAGGTCCTTTTCTGCAGAACTGCTGCCTAGCCATTCCGTCCCTAGTCTGTAGTGGTGCATGGGATTCTTCCGTCCTAAGTGCAGGACTCTGCACTTGTCCTTGTTGAACCTCATCAGATTTCTTTTGGCCCAATCCTCTAATTCGTCTAGGTCCCTCTGTATCCTATCCCTACCCTCCAGCGTATTACCTCTCCTCCCAGTTTAGTGTCATCTGCAAACTTGCTGAGGGTGCAATCCACACCATCCTCCAGATCATTAATGAAGATATTGAACAAAACCAGCCCCAGGACTGACCCTTAGGGCACTCGGCTTGATACCGGCTGCCAACTAGACATGGAGCCATTGATCACTACCCATTGAGACCAATGATTTAGCCAGCTTTCTATCCACCTTATAGTCCATTCACCCAGCCCATACTACTTTAACTTGCTGGCAAGAATACTGTGGGAGACGGTGTCAAAAGCTTTGCTGAAGTCAAGAAATATCATGTCCACCATTTTTCCCCGTATCCAGAGAGTCAGTTATCTCATCATAGAAGGCAATCAGGTTGGTTGGGCATGACTTGCCCTTGGTGAATCCATGTTGACTGTTCCTGGTCACCTTCCTCTCCTCCACGTGCTTCAAAATGGATTCCTTGAGGACCAGCTCCATGATTTTTCCGGGGACTGAGGTGAGACTGACTGGTCTGTGGTTCCCCAGATTCTCCTTCTCTTTTTTTAAAGATGGGCACTATATTTGCCTTTCTCCAATTGTCCAGGACCTCCCCTTATCACCACACGTTTTCAAAGATAATGGCCAATGGCTCTGCAATCATATCAGTCAACTCCCTCAGCACCCTCGCATGCATTAGATCTGGCCCCATGGACTTGTGCATGTCCAGCTTTTCTAAATAATCCTTAACCCAGTTGTGGGCAACCTGCAGGCAGCATGCAGCCTGTCAGACTAATCTGCTGGCTGGCCGCGAGACGGTTTGTTTACATTGACTGTCCCCAGGCACGGCTGCCCGCAGCTCTGAGTGGACACGGTTTAAAATACAGCCAGCTTTCCTGGACTCCTTTCTATCTCATAGCCTCCCAGGGGATCCTACCCATCAGTTCCCTGCATCACAAACAGCACTCTGAATACAAGTTATTTTTATAAAATAGAAGCTGGAAATAGAAAATGAGCATATGGGTAAAGTTTCTGCTACAGATCCTCCTTCAGGCTGGAAAACTAGAGTATTGTTTAGTTGGCTTTAGGTTTTTTCCCCACTATGACTTGTCACAAAAACTATTCTAGGGTTGAGAAAAACTGGCAAAAACAAAAATTCTCTTTTTGATTAAACTGAAATGCAATTGTCTAAGAACATCAGAGAAGAGGGCTGGACATCACTGACCCCAACTGTATGGCTATTTCTCATTTATACAACTCTTGGATTAGCCAAGGGGTCTGCTTTGCAAAATGACGGCATGGTTATTTCTTAATGCCAGACATGCAAATCCCTGTGCTCTGATTTACTGTGGGTTATTTAGTAGCTAATCAAAGACAATAATCTTTTTGTTCTGCTTCTCCAGTGCCTAGAACAATGGGGTCTTGGTTCCTGCCTGGTGCTATGGCAATACAAATAAATAAACAATGAGTAATAAAGACAGTACAGATATTTATTGATAACTGTAGAATGCAAATCCTTTGGCTACTGCTCTCATATGCACAACCATGTGCCCACACCAAACAGGCTGCCTCTGCTTCTCCCTCCCACTCTGTTATTGCACATGGACCTGGTTCGCAGCAGTAGCCCTGGTCCTGTTTCTCCTGATGAAATGTTCCTCCTCCTCCTTCTCCATTATTTTGAAAACTCCTGAGTCAGTGACTGGTGCATGCTGATAGGTGCAGAATCCAGCCGTTCACTCCTTCCCACGCTCCCTGTAACCATTCTGGTTTTAGAAGGCTTTGAATAGACACAAGATTTTACACATCTGTACAAGGGTAAAAACAACACTTCCTTTGTTCCAGAAGTGAAAACATAAAACGAGGGACTGCTGTAGGGTTATTACAGTCTTGTAATACAGCAGTTAAAATTAGTTTTATATTGCACTAACATACAAATGTCTTTTGTCATAGTGTTTTTTGTTAGTCCACATTTTAGCTGAGTGGTTCGCAAATATTTGGGGTCTTGTGGATTTTTTCCAGTAGGAAAAAACACTGCCAGGTGCCTTCAGACATGGCTAAGGACTATTGACACCCCAAACATAGAATCATAGAATATCAGGGTTGGAAGGGACCTCAAAGGTCATCTAGTCCAACCCCCTGCTCAAAGCAGGACCAATCCCCAATTAAATCATCCGAGCCAGGGCTTTTTCAAGCCTGACTTTAAAAACTTCTAAGGAAGGAGATTCTATCACCTCCCTAGGTAACACATTCCAGTGTTTCACCCCCTCCTAGTGAAAAAGTTTTTCCTAATATCCAACCTAAACCTCCCCCACTGCAACTTGAGACCATTACTCCTTGTCCTGTCCTCTTCTACCACTGAGAATAGTCTAGAACCATCCTCTTTGGAACCCCCTTTCAGGTAGTTGAAAGCAGCTATCAAATCCTCCCTCATTCTTCTCTTCTGCAGACTAAACAATCCCAGTTCCCTCAGCCTCTCCTCATAAGTCATGTGTTCCAGACCCGGAATCATTTTTGTTGCCCTTCGCTGGACTCTCTCCAATTTATCCACATCCTTCTTGTAGTGTGGGGCCCAAAACTGGACACAGTACTCCAGATGAGGCCTCACCAATGTCGAATAGAGGGGAACAATCATGTCCCTCGATCTGCTGGCTATGCCCCTACTTATACATCCCAAAATGCCATTGGCCTTCTTAGCAACAAGGGCACACTGTTGACTCATATCCAGCTTCTCGTCCACTGTCACCCCTAGGTCCTTTTCCGCAGAACTGCTGCCTAGCCATTCCATCCCTAGTCTGTAGCGGTGTATTGGGTTCTTCCATCCTACGTGCAGGACCCTGCACTTATCCTTGTTGAACCTCATCAGATTTCTTTTGGCCCAATCCTCCAATTTGTCTAGGTCCCTCTGTATCTTATCCCTGCCCTCCAGCGTATCTACCACTCCTCCTAATTTAGTATCATCCGCAAATTTGCTGAGAGTGCAATCCACGCCATCCTCCAGATCATTTATGAAGATATTGAACAAAACCGGCCCCAGGACTGACCCTTGGGGCACTCCACTTGATACCGGCTGCCAACTAGACATGGAGCCATTGATCACTACCCCCCGTTGAGCCCGACAATCTAGCCAACTTTCTACCCACCTTATAGTGCATTCATCCAGCCCGTACTTCTTTAACTTGCTGACGAGAATACTGTGGGAGACCGTGTCAAAAGCGTTGCTAAAGTCAAGAAACAATACATCCACTGCTTTCCCTTCATCCACAGAACCAGTAATCTCATCATAGAAGGCGATTAGATTAGTCAGGCATGACCTTCCCTTGGGTGAATCCATGCTGACTGTTCCTGATCACTTTCCTCTCGTTTAAGTGCTTCAGGATTGATTCCTTGAGGACCTGCTCCATGATTTTTCCAGGGACTGAGGTGAGGCAGACTGGCCTGTAGTTCCCAGGATCCTCCTCCTTCCCTTTTTTAAAGATTGGCACTACATTAGCCTTTTTCCAGTCATCCAGGACTTCCCCCGTTCGCCACGAGTTTTCAAAGATAATGGCCAATGGCTCTGCAATCACAGCCGCCAATTCCTTTAGCACTCTTGGATGCAACGCGTCCGGCCCCATGGATTTGTGCACTTCCAGCTTTTCTAAATAGTCCCTAACCACCTCTTTCTCCACAGAAGGTTGGCCACCTACTCCCCATGCTGTGATGCTCAGCGCAGCAGTCTGGGAGCTGACCTTGTTAGTGAAGACAGAGGCAAAAAAAGCATTGAGTACATTAGCTTTTTCCACATCCTCTGTCACTAGGTTGCCTCCCTCATTCAGTAAGGGGCCCACACTTTCCTTGGCTTTCTTCTTGTTGCCAACATACCTGAAGAAACCCTTCTTGTTACTCTTAACATCTCTTGCTAGCTGCAGCTCCAGGTGTGATTTGGCCCTCCTGATTTCATTCCTACATGCCCGAGCAATATTTTTATACTCTTCCCTGGTCATTTGTCCAATCTTCCACTTCTTGTAGGCTTCTTTTTTATGTTTAAGATCCGCAAGGATTTCACCGTTAAGCCAAGCTGGTCGCCTGCCATATGTACTATTCTTTCGACACATTGGGATGGTTTGTCCCTATAACCTCAACAGGGATTACTTGAAATACAGCCAGCTCTTCTGGACTCCTTTCCCCTTCATATTATTCCCCCAGGGGATCCTACCCAGACACAGTCTGTCCAAATGCATCACAGTACCTCTAAAAGTTCTGGAATCTCTCTCAGGTGATGGAAGGACCCACTGAAGGTCTGCGTGGGAATACCATTCCCACATTCCTCACCCTCCAAGATCTTCTCAATAGGTGCCACCCTTTTTGGATGCAGGGCTCACCTCCACAGGGTTACAGCCTAGGGCAAGTGGTCTACACAAGAGGCCATGCTCCACATCAACTTCCTACATCTAAGAGTAGTTTGATAAGCTTGCCAATACTTCCTTCACAACGTACAGGGTCACTTCTTCAGGATAATGCTGGACAACAGAGCAACAAACTACTAGGCCTCTAGAGTACAGTTGCAGACTCTCCAAACAGGAACTTCCACCCGGACCATGAATGGGAGCTCAATGATTCGGTCTTCCACAGCATCTGCTAGAGTAGGGGATTACCAGATGCAGACTTTTCTGCTAATCCAATCAACACAAAATGTTGCCGCTTCTGCTCCAAGGAAGGATACAACCACAACTCACTGGGAAATGCCCTGATAATACAGTTGCCACATACCCTGCTATATGCTTACCCTCCTCTACCTCTAATTCTCAAGACCCTGCTAAAACTGTGACAGGGAAGAGCAAGGGTTATCTTCATAGTACTGTCCTGGCCAAGACAATTGTGGTACTCAAACCTTCTTCACCTCTCTGTGGCAATGCCTTGCAGCCTTCCCCCGAGGAGGGATCCCCCGCCACAGAACTCGGCGATCCTGATCCATCCCAGCCCCCCTCCTTGAACCTGAAAGCTAGGTTCTTGATGGTTCTCAAGCATGGAGCTAACCTGTTTGGCTAGACTAGTGGGAAAACTAGATGACATCATAGGAGACTCACCATTCACTACCTTCTACAGAGATAAGGTTTCACTATGTCTCCACCCTCACTTCCTCCCTAAGGTCTCAGGAAATCCAGGTACCAGTGTTCTATCCAAAGGGCTCTTGCCTTCTTCCTTGACAGGACTAAGATCTTCAGGGCCTCTGCAAGACTATTTGTGTCTTTTGCAAAGAGGATGAGAGGACAGCCCATTTCCACACGAAGACTGTCAGAGTGGGTGTCAGGTTGCATCTTAATGTGCTATGAGACTGCTGGAATATCTTGGATCTGCTTCCTCAGCACCCACCTACATGTTAAGTTATTGGCTGAGAGTATATTACAGGGGAGCCCCCATAAGGGCATATACTTGAAGAAGAGTGGGAGGTTACTTACCTGTACATTAACGTGAGTTCTTCAAGATCTTTTTTCCCTAGGGGTGCTCCATCTCCCGCCCTCCTTCCTTGCCACTGTGGAGTCTCTGGCTTTGTGGCTGAGAACGAACTGAGTGGCGTGGGTCCATGCCACCCCATGTGCCCTTGAATGGGAACACGAGGAGCTGCTCTGTGCCACCATGGGCCCATGGACAGTGCTTCACAATCTCTGCTCAAAGTATCTATAGTGACAAAACACCTGGAAGAACTCAAGTTACTGTACAGGTAAGTAACCTCTCCATCTCTGATTTGCAGAGACAAATAGTGAAACTAGACAACCGACTTCACAATCTGCAAGCACAAATACTTGTGTGAATCAATTTTAGGGTTCTTCTAAATGTAGGTACATAAAGCTGGGAGCCCACATGTGTGTCAAAAGCACAGTAGTACCTTGTGGGAGCCTTGCTATTTGGCAACAGAAGAGTGCCTGCTAAGATTTTTAAATTCTTTCCCTGCTATATCCTTTACAGACACATGCCAAATCAGTAGAGCTGCTTCAACTAGCTGTATGGGTCAGCTTGCAAGGTTAAAAATGTAATAGAAAAACATAGGTTGGATTGTAAACACTGTATCATTGGCTCACAGGGAGCTGGAGACGCTGTGGCGAATGTTCAGGAACGAGTACGCTTTAAATACACATTGGATTGTTCCTTGGAAGAAGGGAGGGGATTCAGTAGTTGAGGTTTACATTACAAGTCATGTGTTGGATATTTCTACTGAAAACAAAAACTGATATACTTGTCAGTCTGCAAGGACAAGTACAGAGGCTATTAGCAGACAGCCAGATTTCCTTTAGAAGCCTTCAAACTTTTATAAAATCCTTGTTTAATATCTGCTAAATTTTAGGGTTAAACCAAGTTGACAGTATCCCCATAGATGAATGTTTTCTTTAATTCAGCTATACAGTATTTAAAACTCTGACACTTTCCATTGTAAGTCTCTTATTTCTTGGGTTTATAATGCCTCAGTAAAAAAAAATTGTGTCAAAAGAAATATATTTTTGATTGCAATATATATATTCACTTCAAGCCAGGGGGTGCTGCAGCCCCCTCCCTACTCCTAGTTCCAGCGCTTCTGTGGGGGTGTCGCCGGGGGGTGTGTGGCTCAGTCTCTCTCTGGGGGAACATGGGGGTGTCGCTGAGGGAGGGTTGGGTCGGTCTCCCTCTTGTGCTCCAGCCCTGCTCTCCAAAGGTCTGGAGGATTTTAAGGGTGTCCGTGTTTCTCGTTAGGCTCCGGTGACAGTATATATATATATATTCTACTCAAATCTGGGGAAATATACACTCTCTCTCTCTCTCTCTCTCTCTCTCTATATATATATTCTACTCAAATCTGGGGAAATATACTCTCTCTCTCTCTATATATATATATATATTCTACTCAAATCTGGGGAAATTCTACAATGGAATTTTTCTTTTTTATTCTACCAATTTTACCCTGACTTTAAAGGCAAGAGAAGTATCTTTCTTAGGGTGTGTTTTCATTGCAGTTACCCCAAATGATCAGCACCTGGGTCTGAGCACCCAGGTTAGTCTAGCTTGGTTGTGAGCAGCCACATACCTCAACACTAATGCTGCACTTGCCTGTATGAGGTGCTAGGACTTCTGAGGGCATATCCCACAATTCTTAAAACTGCAGTAAGCTGAGCCTAGGGCAAGTGGTCTACACAAGAGGCCATGCTCCACATCAACTTCCTACATCTAAGAGTAGTTTGATAAGCTTGCCAATACTTCCTTCACTCTGATTCTTTCCCAGTGAACTTTGGAAGAACTTGTCTGCCTCTCTGTGCACATAAGGGGAAATATGGAAAGGCACTGGAGTGTTTTAGCCTGAAAAATGTGCTGGGTTGCCAGCTGGAGATAGGGTGTACTCAGGCTTTAACCTATATCCTGGACAGGCTGGCTAGCTATGTTGAAACTGATCAGAAAGCACCACCGTATTTGGGGAGAGGGTTGTGTGTGTGAACAGGAGTTGAGTTAGGGACAATACATGAGTAAGAGCCAGAGTTAACTGCAGTGAAGACAAGCCCTTATTCAAATAGCTCTAAACTATTTCAAAACATTCCCGATGGTCATCTGATTTATTCAGCTCTTTGGATATTCAACGCTTTTCAGCCTTTTTCCTATGCAAATTCCTTTTGAAGGAATGAAGCATCACCAGCAGGTTAGTACCCTGAGTAGGTGCAGTAGTTGGATGTTTGTTATACAAGAAGCAGAAGTGAAACCGCTAACATTGTGCTGGAAATGGCCCAACTTGATTATCATACACATTGTAAGGAGAGTGATCACTTTAGATAAGCTATTACCAGCAGGAGAGTGGGGTGGGAGGAGGTATTTTTTCATGCTTTTTGTGTGTATATAATAAGATCTTCTACACTTTCCACAGTATGCATCCGATGAAGTGAGCTGTAGCTCACGAAAGCTTATGCTCAAATAAATTGGTTAGTCTCTAAGGTGCCACAAGTACTCCTTTTCTTTTTGCGAATACAGACTAACAGGGCTGTTACTCTGAAACCGCTAACATTGTTACAGCATTTAAATAGCAATAGTGATAATGAGGCCATAACATTAACACCCATGTGATAAATGAGGGACTTTCCTACTTTCAGTGTGGCTACAGCCTCAAAAGCATTGCATTTAGGTGCTTTCTGAAAGTTATCTTCATGGCTAAATGGGCTACCCCTGTGGTAAGATTTGATAAAAATGCCTTCATTTTGTCTAGACAACAGTTCCCACCTTGGCTATGCTATTGGAGCTGTACTGGTCGAGAATTACAGGACCCAATTTACCTAGTGTAGATTCAGCCTTCTAGTTTTTTCCTCTCCTTGGTGCTTTCAAGCCTTTTTTGGCACTGTCTTGCTAGGCCGTGTCCTGCTGGAGTGACTGTGCCTTTACCTGGTGCTGCTGCTGCAGGTACATCATTACTAGACTGTAAGCCTCCCTAGAGCTCTGCTGACACAAATGCCCCCACCAGAGGAAGTCAAAAGGCTGAGGAATATTCCATCATTGCTCTGATTTTATGGAACATGAAATGCCTTAAAGACTAACAGATTTATTTGGGTATAAGCTTTCCTGGGTAAAAAAACAACAACACTTCTTCAGATCAAATAAATCTGTTAATCTTTTAGGTGCCCCTGGACTCCTTGTTCTTTTTGTGTATACAGACTAACACCGCTACCCTCTGATACCTGAAATTTCTTGGCTCTCCTCTCGCCACTACCAACCAGAAGATAATGTCCCAGGGTGAAGGAGTGCATGCTGCAATACCTCTTCTAGTATGAAGTGTGCTGCTGAGTCACTTCATATTCATCCACACCAGGGTTCTTCAGCTCATTCCCCCCCCCCCCCATGCAGTAAATCAACATTTAACAGGTTTTGCCTTGATTTTACAAGAGCTAGATAATTTTTTCTATTTATCTGTTGCTAACAAAAAGGCCCTGACTCCCTTGTAGCTAAATTCTCATTGTTCCTGCTGCAGCCTCATGTTGCTTTCGGGTAGTAAAAGGAAGCAAGACAGGTCTTCTACTTTGTAGCACAGGGTTGTAGCCCAGGCACTTGATTTGCTGTTAGGAAGCTGTGCCCACAAACCACACTAATTCAGACTCCGCTCAGGCAGTGCCTGTCTGCTCCGGACGTCCGTGCGTTGCCCCACTCCCCCGGGAGCTTTGTTTTTCTAACAGCACGTTGTCCCCAGCCAGCAAACACCTCCCACCCAGCACTGCAGCGTGCTTCGCTGGTGGGACCTTGATGGCATTTTGCTGGGGGAGGCCGGTACAGACCGTCTCTCTGCGGGGGACGCAGGAGGGAACCCCTGCCGCGCTCGGACACGTGTAGCCCGGCGTTCCGGGGAGCAACGCCCGTACCCCCGCGTCAGGGAGGCTGGATTGGGGGTGCTCGGAGCTCCCGCCAGTGAGAGGCCCCGGCCCGGAGCTCTCTGGGACCGGCTGCGGAGGCAGGGGGATAATCCAGCCCCGCCGGCGGGCCGCGTCCTTCCCACTTCGCCGCCCCAGCGCGATAGCGGCAGCAGGGCGCTGCCGTGCCCCCTCCCACGCCCGCCTCCTTCCACGTTGCCGCTCCCCGGGGCACCGGCTAGAAGAGGCTCCGGCTGGGGCTGGCGGCAGATGCTGGCGGCACAAGGCGGCGGGGAGGGGTGGGAGCCTGCGGCCATGAAGTCCCCGCAAGCTAAGAGCGCGGCCGGCAAAGGTGAGCGCGGCCGGCCCGGGCGCTCGGCTGCAGCCCCCTCGCGAGAGCCGCCGTCGGGCGGGCGGGCGGGAGGGGAGGAGGCGGCCGGCGCCGGGCTGCGGGGTCGGTGCCCTTCGCCTCCCGCCCCCAGGCCAGGCTAGGCTGTCACAGGGGCCGGGCGGCGGGGTGCGCTCAGCGGTGCAAACCCCCGTTAGTGCCGGGAGCAGAGGCGGCCAGGACCCGACCCCGGCCCGGCCAGCGACCGAGGCTCGGCTGCTGCCGGCTCCCTCCCTTTGCTACGGTCTCTCCGCTCTCGGGGGGGGCCGGTCTCGCCGCGGCGGGGGGGTACGGCGGGGGGGCCGGTCTCGCGGGGGGGTACGGCGGGGCTGGGGCCGGTCTCGCGGCGGGGAAACGGGGGTGCAGGGGGGCTGGAACAATGTGTGTGTGGGGGGGGTGCTGAGAGCCATGTAAACCCTGCGTATGATGGAAACCACTTCAAGCCGGGGGTGCTGCAGCCCCCTCGCTAGCCCTAGTCCCAGCGCCTCTGGGGGGGTGTCGGCGGGGGGGGGCTCAGTCTCTCTCTGGGGGGACAGGGGGGTGTCGCTGCGGGAGGGGTGGCTCGGTCTCCCTCTTGTGCTCCAGCCCTGCTCTCCGAGGGCCCGGGGGGGTTTAAGGGTGTCCGTGTTTCTCGTTAGGCTCCGGTGACGGTCTCCCTCGCGCTCTCCCGTGCGGCCCGGGCTCGGGCCCTGCCGCCCTGCGGGCGGATGCCGGGGAGCTGGCGGAGGTGCTGGGCGAGTTCGATGCCGTGATCGAGGACTTCTCCTCGCCCGTCAGCAAGCGCCACTTCCAGTACGAGGAGCACCTGGCGCGGATGAAGCGGCGGAGCAGCGCCAGCGTTAGCGACAGCAGCGGCATGAGCGGCTCGGAGAGTGAGACACCCCCGCCCTTGCCCTGCCCTCCCGCACGCTTCCCTTTCCCCCGTCCCCTCCCTCCTGCGCAGCGGGCACGGGCAGCCGGCCCCCAGTTAGAGTCTCCTGCACCGCATCTGCGTGCAGTTCAGTGTTGCTCTGGCTAGCAAACCAGTTGTTTCACAGCTTATTCCTGGGGGAGGACCTTTCAGAGCTGACAGGTGAAAATAGCTTTGACTTCTAGACACTTGACAGCTCTCCCCACCCATCACAAAGCAAAACACTGCTTGGCTTTTTTTTTTTTTTTTTTTCCTTCTGTCCTTGTATTTTGGTGTCTGGAACTTAGGTCTTTTCAGTAGCATTTGGGGAGACATTGTACCAGTTTCTATGATCTAAACTAAATGTACATTTCTTAAGAAACGGGTCTTAGTGTTACAAAAGGCAGAGATTATCTAGCACTTTTTATACTGTTTACTTTTGTCCCCTGCTTGCCACAAATTAAAAGTATTATGCATTTAATTGTTCCGTCTTCTCCAAGCGTCCTGCATGTGACTCTCCTTTGTTCCTTCCATCAAACAGCTTGTTGAAGGTGGTCTGCAGAGAATGTTTTTTAATTAATTTGTGTCCTTTTCCCCCTTCCCCCCATCCTTTTATGATACATAAAGAAATCTGGAAAGATTTATGTTTTTAAAATAATTTTCTTATTTTTTCCCTCACAAATATCAAGAATGTCAAGTCTGGTCTTCTCTGGTTTTCTCATCTTGGAAGTCTCAGACATTTCTTGTTAATTCTCACACCTTAACTGATCAATCATAAAGATGCAGACAAGGACAGACGCCCTTTTCTCTTTTTTCTTTCTTTCTCCTCCTCTCCCCCTCCCAGCCCCCCCGGGTTTCCTTAATGTTGATGATTGCTGGGGAGAATCTTGCTATGCTATACAAAAGTGAAAAGTCAAAGAGAATCACAATGGTACTTGGGGTGGATAAGGTCAGAGACTGGAAAATAAGGTGTCAGAGAAGGAAGAGTTCCCAGCTGGCTGGTAGAAGACTATAGAGGCACTCGATTTTTTTTAGAAGCCCAAGAAAACTCTAGTCCATTCTAGCAGGAAGACTCCTGATGACCTCATCATCTTGTAGCTAACTAAATATTTATTAAACAAGAATGTTGTATTAAAAGTATTTTCACAAGAGGTTTATAGAAATACTGGAAACCACTTCCTCCTCTCCCTTCAGTGAATGGTGCTGTTTTCTAGTTTTGGAGGTTGCTGTTTTAAAGATAATTTAAATCATAAGTTCCAGTTTGAGGCAAAACGTTATTTGCAGAGTGCAGAAAAAGTGCTAGTTGTACAAAGGAGTATTAAATTTAATACTGATAGCATACATACAAGCAAAAGATATGGAATCAAGAATGTCCAAAAGCAAGGTAATTGAGAAATAAAGTTTAGCATACATTTGTTAGTGCTGTGATTTTTGTTCAGATTTCTTTAAAAAATTATATTTTGGTGGTTGTTTGTCAAGGAGAGTGTACCAAAATTAATAGTAATTAGGAGGACTGAAAGAACCTGCTTTTCCATTAAAAAGCCATGGAATCAATCTTTAAGTTGTCATAAGTAAATTTAAAAAAAAAATCATACAACCAAAACCTATTTTTCTAAATTGCTAACTTCCTCTCCTCAAAAAAATTCTATAGAATTTGCCTCATAAAAACTTTCTGATTTTCAGTGATTTCTAGTAATGAAACTGTTTCTTTCACTAAAATGGTAAATTGTGACCAGATACTTAACCTAATTAATATTAACAACAAAGGGGAAGGAACACAAGCCAAAATAGGGAAAGAATGGGTTAAAGACTATTTAGACAAGTCAGTTGTAGTCATGTTGTCAGAACCTGATTAAATGAATCCTAGGGTACTTGAGGAACTAGCTGACACGGCTGTTACTCTGAATCTTGGAACTGTTAGTGATTCTCTTTAAGAAAACATGGAGCATGGGGGAGGTCCCAAGAGGACGGGAGAAGGGCAAACATAGTACCTGTCTTTAAAAAGGGGGTGCAGGGTGGGGAACCAGTCAGCCTAATGTCAACACCTGGAAAGATACTGGAACAAATGATTAAACAATCAATTTGTAAGCACCTAGAGGATAATGGGTTATAACAGTGGTTCTCAAACTTTTGTAATGGTGGCCCCTTTCACCTTTGAGTGTGACCCTCCCCCCCTTATAAATTAACTCTTTTTTTTTAAATATTTAACACCATTATAAATGCTGGAGGCAAAATGGGATTTAGGGTGGAGGTTGACAGCTTGTGACCCCCTGTCTAAGAACCTTGTGACCCTCTAAGGGGTCTTAACCCCCAATTTGAGATCCCCTGGGTTAAATTAATAGCCAACATGAATTTGTCAAGAAAAATCATGCCAAACCAACTTAATTCCCTTCTTTGACAGGGTTACTGGCCTTGTGGATGGGGGGGAAGCTGTAAATGTTACATATCTTGATTTTAGTAAGGCTTTTGACACAGTCCCACATGACAATCTCACAAGCAAACTAGGGAAATGAGGTCTAGGTGAAATTACTATAAGGTGGGATCAAAACTAGTTGAAAGACTGTACTTGGAGTAGTAATCAATGGTTTGCTGACAAATCAGGGAGCATATCTAGTGGAATTGTACAGGGTCTGTTACTACTCGGTATTGTCATTAACATCCGATAACGAGTGGAGAGTATGCTTATATAATTTGTGATAATACCAAGCTGGGAGGGGTTGGAAGCACTTTGAAGGACAGGATTAGAATTCAAAATGACCTTGGCAAGTTGCAGAATTGGTCTGAAATCTACAAGATTAAATTCAATAAAGACAAGTGCAACGTATTACACTTAAGTAGAAAAAAAATCAAATAGAGAGCTACAAAATGGGGAATAATTGGCTAGGTAGCAGTACTGAAGAAAAGGATCTGGGGCTTATAGCAGACACAAACTGAATATGAGTCAACAATGTGATGCAGTTGCAAAAAAGGCTAATATCATTCTGGGGTATATTAGCAAGTGTCTTGTATGTAAGACACGTGAGCTAATTGTCCTGTCCTTGGCACTGGTGAGGCCTCTGCTGGAGTACTGTGTACAGTTCTGGAAACCGCAGTTTAAGAAAGACATGAATGAATTTGAGAGTCCAGAAGAAAGCAACAAAAATAATAAAAAGTTTAGAAAACTTGACCTGGGAGGAAAGGTTAAAAAAACTGGACGTGTTTAGTCTTGAGAAAAGAAGACAGAGGGACCTGATAAATCTTCAAATACATTAAGGGCTGTTATAAAGAGGATGATCAATTGTTTTCCATGTCCACTGAAGATAGGACAAGAAGTAATGCGCTTAATTTTCAGAAAGAGAGAGTTAGGTTAGATATTAGGATAAAACTTTCTAATGATAAGGATAGTTAAGCTTGCCAGGGAGATTGTAGAATCCCCATTTTGAAGGTTTTTAAGAACAGGTTCCACAAATACCTGTAAGAGATGATTTAGTTATATTCCTCAGTGCAGGGGGCTGGACTAGATGACCTCTTGTGCTCCTCTCCAGTTCTACATTTCAATGATTCATTCATGCTTTGCATTATCAGTTTGTCAATATGATAGTTTTGTATATGAGTTTGTTTTTATTTAACACTTTAAAATGTTAGCAATATATTCTTCATAACAGTTAGGCTATTGGTTATATTATAAAGGTATTTCTTTCAATCAGTGGGTGTAGGGTGTAGATATTGCTGATGGGACACTTAAAATACATATAGATTACCACAATGATTTCATATACTTCCATTTGTATTAAAGCATCAGATCTGAGCTGTATATACTGCACTCTCTCTCTCGCTTTCTTTTTTTAAGCTGCTGAAGTCTGTGTGTAGTTTGTTCTATAAGCCTGTGACTACTTCTGAGTCTTCTGGCAATAGTTTCCCATCCTTAATAACAATGGTACAGTTCCACCATTAATAGTCATAGTAGGAGCCCTACTTTAGACAAAGTTTCTGAAGTCTCCAGCATTTTGAATACAATGTAATCTAACTATGTTCTGATCAAATTTAAAAGACCCCAGTGTTAAAACACTGGTAGCTCATAGCGGCAGGAGCCTTGTCCACACTAGCATTCTCACTATTTTTACTACCCATTAAATACCCCAGTGCTAGAGTTAAGCTAACTTTGGTACAAAAAATTAGTTAAATGTTATTTAATTTTTTTCATTAATCTTTAATCCGTAAAAAAAAAAAAAATTCTCCACCATTTTCAGATTTATTGCAAGCCTGTAGTCAGGTAGTTCAGTTTACTTAGAGACCTGTCTATACTGGTATGTCCTGCCTGGATTATTTTTCCTTGACTCTCTAATCTAGTTCTCGTAAAAATACTCAGCAAAACTTGCTTCTCTTTCTGAAGACATCATTTAATATAGTAAATCCCTCTCCAAACCTCCCTGTACCATTTTGGTGAAATCAGAGACAAATGGCAGTTTTTAATAAAGACGGTCTTTCATAATCAGAGAGAGGCTCAAATATCAGATGTAAAGATAAATCCAGTTACACTCCCCTTGTCTTTCATAACTCCTCTTACTATGTGTGTTACTTTCCAAGCTATTTCTATTCAAACACAGGCTTCTTCCCTCAGCCCAGCTTCTCGTCCAAATTAATCTTTTAGTGAGGTTGTAGTGACCTCACTATTCCCGTGGCAACACTTGCGTTAAATGTAGCTGGGCTGTGTGGGGACAAATTCTTAAAACACAAATCTGCAACAACAGCAAAAGAAATGCTGACTGTTCTTTCTGAAAACTGCTTTTGCTGAAAAGTGTAATTCATATAAACTCCCTCATCTTCATAAATCTGTCAATTCCACAGCCATTACTGTGTGTATAAGAGCTACAGGATCATGTTTTTATGGTGTGATCCTACAAGTGCTTGTTATGGGCCATTGTACCACGAATAAGGTTAAGATTTTGTCACAGTTATTTTTAGTAAAACTCCAAGACAGGTTGCAGGCAATAAACAAAAATTCACAGAAGCCTGCGACCTGTCCATGACTTTTACTAAAAATAATGGGGAGCAGGGGGGAGCCCAACATAGCTGACAGCTGCAGGGCTCATAGCTCTGGGGTTCCCGCCAACTGCTAAGAGTTGCGCGGCCCCTGCTGCCCACAGTGGCTGATGGCTCCAGCCCCAAGGCACGGGGCTGAAGCAGAGAATGTCACAGAGATCTCTGAAAGTCACAGAATCCATGACCTCTGTGACAAAGTCTTATCCTTATCCATGAACCACAGTTGGCTTACACCAAGATATAAGCAAGAGGGCCACTGATTTTTGTGTACTTTGGTTTTGGGGTGCCCAACATGAGACATCTTGGGCTGATTGTCAAAGGTGCTGAGCCACTACAAGACTCAGCACGCACAGGCTGGGCATACCAAAGCTGAGCTATCCAAAATCAGTGGTACTTCTCAAAAATTGTGAGTCTATTAGTAAGTGTTTGCTAGGGTCAGGCTCAAAGATGGAAAAAGACACAATGTAGTTACAGCAATTTTTGCACTATTGATCTACTTTAACATTCAATGTACCTGGCAACAAGTATCCTCCTCTGAAAACTACTGTTTTGTAGTAGGGTGTGCAAATCCCTTCCTCTTTCTAGAGCTTCTGCCAGCAGGATAAGCCACTTTCCTTTTGTAAAAGCTTGCATTTCAGCTCTTACCCATAATGTCTTGCTAAGACAGAAAGCAATCCTTTACACATTGCTTCTGTCTGAAAAGTCCCCTTTTAAGGAAATGGACACCAAAGGGGCTAATTGAAGATCTTATACCGTATACGGGAGGCTTCTTGAAAACTAGAATTAGAGTCCAAAGATACTTCCCTGTCTAGAAAATTCTCCCATTTTGTGATCTTTGTCATGGTACTTTAGATAGTATGGTCTTTGGCACAAGGTTTGTCTCTAACTATGACTATGTACGGAACTTAGAACAATGGACTCTAGAGTCTACTATAATACAAAGAATTCTGACCTGAATAAACATTAATCAAGATCTTAGGCCTGGATCCACAAAGGGACTTAGGCACATAAAGTCCCAGTTTTAACTTAATTGGTTAGTCTCTAAGGTGCCACAAGTACTCCTTTTCTTTTTGCGAATACAGACTAACACGGCTGTTACTCTGAAATGAGTCTGTGCTGGCATTCATTACACATCTGGTGGCTTAGTGTCGTGTCAAAACTCAATTCTTTATTCCCCATAGTAATAAAGGGGACAAATATTGACTAGTTGCTGAACTACTGGGATAAATAGTGCCTACATGTTTCGGCTGAAGCCCTCAGTGGGGTCAAAGTACAAGTATAAAAGCTCCAGGCATTAGGTGGTAGTTCTTGTAAAGTTGGTACTTACAGTAAAACTTCTAAGGCCAGGTCTACCCTACAGACTTTTTTCAGCATAACTCTGTTGGTCATGGGTAGGATGATACGTATCTGTGACTGATATAGCTGCGCCAGCAATAGCTCCTAGTGTATCATAGAATCATAGAATATCAGGGTTGGAAGGGACCTCAGGAGGTCATCTAGTCCAACCCCCTGCTCGAAGCAGGACTGATCCCTGACTAAATCATCACAGCCAGGGCTTTGTCAAGCCTGACCTTAAAAACTTCTAAGGAAGGAGATTCTACCACCTCCCTAGGTAACGCATTCCAGTGTTTCACCACCCTCCTAGTGAAAAAGTTTTTCCTAATATCCAACCTAAACCTCCCCCACTGCAACTTGAGACCATTACTCCTCGTTCTGTCATCTGCTATCACTGAGAATAGTCTAGAACCATCCTCTCTGGAACCACCTCTCAGGTAGTTGAAAGCAGATATCAAATCCACCCTCATTCTTCTCTTCTGCAGACTAAACAATCCCAGTTCCCTCAGCCTCTCCTCATAAGTCATGTGTTCCAGACCCGGAATCATTTTTGTTGCCCTTCGCTGGACTCTCTCCAATTTATCCACATCCTTCTTGTAGTGTGGGGCCCAAAACTGGACACAGTACTCCAGATGAGGCCTCACCAATGTCGAATAGAGGGGGACGATCACGTCCCTCGATCTGCTCGCTATGCCCCTACTTATACATCCCAAAATGCCATTGGCCTTCTTGGCAACAAGGGCACACTGCTGACTCATATCCAGCTTCTCGTCCACTGTCACCCCTAGGTCCTTTTCCACAGAACTGCTGCCTAGCCATTCGGTCCCTAATCTGTAGCTGTGCATTGGGTTCTTCCGTCCTAAGTGCAGGACCCTGCACTTATCCTTATTGAACCTCATCAGATTTCTTTTGACCCAATCCTCCAATTTGTCTGGGTCCCTCTGTATCCTATCCCTGCCCTCCAGCGTATCTACCACTCCTCCCAGTTTAGTATCATCCGCAAATTTGCTGAGAGTGCAATCCACACCATCCTCCAGATCATTTATGAAGAGATTGAACAAAACTGGCACCAGGACCTACCCCTGGGGCACTCCACTTGACACCGGCTGCCAACTAGACATGGAGCCATTGATCACTACCCGTTGAGCCCGACAATCTAGCCAACTTTCTACCCACCTTATAGTGCATTCATCCAGCCCATACTTCTTTAACTTGCTGACAAGAATACTGTGGGAGACCGTGTCAAAAGCTTTGCTAAAGTCAAGAAACAATACATCCACTGCTTTCCCTTCATCCACAGAACCAGTAATCTCATCATAGAAGGCGATTAGATTAGTCAGGCATGACCTTCCCTTGGTGAATCCATGCTGACTGTTCCTGATCACTTTCCTCTCATGTAAGTGCTTCAGGATTGATTCTTTGAGGACCTTCTCCATGATTTTTCTGGGGACTGAGGTGAGGCAGACTGGTCTGTAGTTCCCAGGATCTTCCTCCTTCCCTTTTTTAAAGATTGGCACTACATTGGCCTTTTTCCAGTCATCCGGGACTTCCCCCGTTCGCCACGAGTTTTCAAAGATAATGGCCAATAGTACTTGTGTAGATCCAGTTATACTAATAGAACTGCTTTTTTGGCTGGTATCTGGTATAGTTTGTTTCATATCGTGGTTGGGTGGGAGTGGAATAAACTATGCTGGCAAAAACACAATTTGGCTGGTATAAGCTGCATCCACACTAAGAGTTCTTTGCCAGTACAGTACACCACTATTGCTATATAGGCAAAATCTAGTGCAGACCTTGCCTCTCTCTCCTTTCATTTTGCTTCTTTAAAGTCTTGACCTTAATTAGGAGCTTGAGAATAGAAATGTTTCACCATAACTATAGCATTTTATGCACCAAAAAAACAAAACACTTTTTACAATATAAACCATAATCCGCTATCCCGCTTTGGCTACAATGTTGTAACTTGATATCATTCTTGACTTAGGGAGTAAACTTCTTTGTCAATCAACTTTTAGCTTTCAAAATCAAATCCCACTCATGCTTCTGTAGCTTTATTTATTTTATCATTTTAAACCCAGTTAATAATGCTGTATTCATCATGAAAAGCCAGCATTCATTAGCAATCCTGCAGTAACAAACCAGTATGTGGATATGGTGGAGAAAAATATTCTAAAGAAATAGTTTGTTGCCTCAAACCTACAACAAGATATTACAATCAGCAGAGAGCAATAAAATGACTAATGAAAAATACCTTATCACTTCTGGGTTTGTTCTGCCCTGCACTTGCCCTTCCTGCATACCACTTTCTTTTACTTTCACTATTTTTGCTCTAGGAAAAAGAATCATCATTAAACAAGAGAAGGTTTAAAGTAAAAATACTGCCTCACAACTAGCAAGATTGATGGGGACTATATGGGAAACATGTAATGAGAAACCATGATACACACTAAAAATTGCAGCTACTGGTTTCCCATGATCCCTTCCTGGTATCTTCCAGCCAAAGAGTTAAAGGAGATTTGGAGCACTTCAAATCTTGAAGCCCAGGTTGTGCAAGCTGTCTCAGGCTGTGCCTCCCACCTTTTTTTATTTTGTTTTGTTTTTTTGTTTTGTTTAGAGTGTCAGCAAGTGGAGCAGAAGGCTGATAGAGTAAACAATGCTGTAAAGTGTGAGCACGTTTATGTCCAAAGTAAATAGTGCTCTCTCTGGTTGTGACAGCTCTATTTATTTCTTCCAAGACTTTTAACATTCATTTTTTAACTGCAGCATTAGAACTATTTAAGTATTTGACTTCTTGATTTTTTTTAAATGGACTTCTAGAGCAGTGCTATTCAGAGTGGTGGTCCACGGCATTGGCTGCCGGTCTGCGCGCACATTGGAAAAAAAATTGCCGGCCCCCCACATCAGATAGCTTGAGAAGAAGAAGTGATCTAGAGCACTTAATGTTAAGTAGGAGTTGAGCTGTGCAATCTGTGAGTAAAAGTTCCGAGCCTTTGAAGAATAATAAATATATGATTTAAAGAGGCTTTAAAATGAAGCTTTAAAATTTCCCCTGTGAAAACTTTAGGGATGAGATTTTCAAAAATGTTCAGTGTTGGTAAAAAGTCCCCTTGATTTCAATGGGAGCAACACTAGGCCAACACTAAACACTTCTGGAAAATCTTGCCCTAAGTTGCGTCTTCTAGAATACTATGATGAATATTTTATTAAAATATTCGCATATATCATTGCCTGTTTTAAAAGGGAAGGTCTGAAGATTTCCTTTTTCAGCTAATTACTATCCAGAAAGTTTCAATTGTTTAGCTCATGGAAATATTGTATATTTCTATGGCCTTGCAGTGGGTTTTATGCTTTGAGGTTTAACGTTGTTCTGGGACAGCAAAGGCCAGTGAGAACCATGAATTATTTCACCAAAGTACAACCCACCCATCTTTACTCCAAACCCTTCATTTTGTAGCTATTTCTTCATCCTATTCTAAGTATATCAACTGAACAGACTGACTTGGGTTCAGCTGGCAGCTTTATAAAATGGCAAAGGCTTTTACCGGGTTACTACTTAAAAGATAGTCTCTCAGGGATCATAATTTAACAAACACTGGTTTGCCAGAGGAATAAAACTAGAAAGCCATAATAATAATAATAATTAATAATTTAGTGATAAGACTGATGTCACAGCTAGGAGTGTGTGGCATGGGTAGGGGCATCCATGTGCTAGAACTTCGACATCAGCCTCTAGCTAGTGGGTACCAGGATGCGTTGGGCGTGTTGCTTCTAGGATGGTGGTGATGGTGGTGAGGATTTTAAGGCTTACATCCTTTCTGGAGTGTGTCTTTTGAACGATGCACAAAATACACAAACTGCCCTGGACAGGATGTTTAGAGGAGGGCAAAGATTGACGCTTCATTGTCCCAGCCATTTCTCTATCCTACATCCAGACTAAACCAAGGCTGATATTTCATAACATAAAAATAATACATAACAAATAGAAGAAATGGGAAGTTGATTGTAATAAATATAAATCAGAAGCTTAGAATTGTAGAAAGTTTATAAGAGAAGCAAAGGGACACAAGGACAAATCTATGGCCTGCAGAGTGAAGGATCGTAAGGAGTTAAGTATATTATGAACAAAAAAAATCGTAACAATGGTATTGGTCCATTACTAGATGGAAATGGTAGAGTCATCAATAATAACGCAGAAAAGGCTGAAGTGATCAATAAATTTTTCTGTTCTGTATTTGGGGGAAAAAACAGATGATATATCATATGATTATGATAACACCTTTTCCATTCCCTACTATCTCAGGAGGATGTTAAATAGTAGCTACTAAAATTGGACATTTTTAAATCAGAAGGACCAGGTAACTTATCTGAACAAGAGTTTTAAGGGAGCTGCCTGATGAGCTGGCCGGATTCTACTGTTGATTTTTAATAAGTCTTAGCACACTGGGGAAGTTGCACAAAACTGGAAGAAAGCTAGTGTGCCAACATTTTAAAAGGGTAAATGGGATGACACAGGTTAATTATAGGCCTGTCAGTCTGACATCAGTCCAAGGCAAGAGAATGGAGTGGCTGATATGGGACTCAATTAATAAAGAATTAAAGGAGGGTAATATAATTAATGCCAATCAACATGGGTTTATGAAAAATAGATCTTGTCAAACTAACTTGATATCTTTTTTTCATTGAGATTACAAGTTTGGTTGATAACGGTAATAGTGTTGATGTAATATACCCAGACTTCTCTACTGCATTTGACTTGGTACACATGACATTTTTATTAATTTTACACAATTCTAGATTTTTAACATGGCACACATTAAATGGATTAAAAACTGGCTAACTGATGGGTCTCAAAATGTAATTGTGGACAGGGAATCATTATCAAGCAGTGTGTTTCCAGCAGGCTGCTGTATGGATCGGTTCTTGGCCCTAGGCTATTTAGCATTTTTATCATTGACATGGGAGAACACATAAAATCATCACTGATAAAGTTTGAAGATGATACAAAAATTGGTGGAGTCATAAATAATGAAAAGGACAGGTCACTGTTGCAGGGATATCTGGTAAACTGGGTGCAAACAAACATGTGTTTTTAATACGATCAAATATAAATGTATACATCTAGGAACAAAGAATGTAGGCCATATTTAAGGGATGGGGACCCTATCCTAAGGAGTAGGGACTCTGTAAAAGATTTGGAGGTTATCGTGGATAATCAGCTGAACATGAGCTCTGTGTGATGCTGTGGGCAGAAGGACTAATGCAATCCTTGGATACTGTAGTGGAGTGTACTAGACCTTTTAAGAATAAAGGGGTCCAGAAGGCCCCATTCCAGGTCTTGGAATGAACAAAAGTCCAGAAAATAGCATGGTCGTGGAAGAGAGGAAGCTGTCTTGGGGATTTATGAGTTGGATCCTGGGTGGGAGGTGGAGGGCAGGGGGCAGAAACCCCAGGACACTGTTCCTTTAAGGGCCCAGGATCAGGAGCCATGTAGTGTAGGGTGGAGCAGGGCTCCCCTCTCTTCCAGCCAGTCGAAAGGAGCTCTGTGGGGGAGTGCAGTATATAGACTGTCTTCTTCCTCAGAACAAGGGAGACCCTGACAGGAGAAGGAAGCCAAACCAAATGGGCTGAGCTCCAGTGAAAAAGTGCTAGGACTTGTGGCTTTAGGTGGAGCAGACTGACAGAGGAAGAGCTCTGGGTCTAACAGCAGAACCAGAGCTAAGTATGAACTGTTGAATTACATAAGAATGGCCATCTGGGGTCAGACCAATGGTCCATCTAGCTCAGTATCCTGTCTTCCAACAGTGGCTGATGCCAGATGCTTCAGGGGGATGAACAGAACACAGCAATTATTGAGTGATCCATCCCATCATTCAGTCTCAGCCTCTGGCAGTCAGAGACTTAGGGACATCCAGAGCATGGGGTTGCATCACTGACCACCTTGGCTGGTAGCCACTGATGGATCTATCCTCCATGAACTTATCTAATTATATTTTGTACCAGTTATACTTTTGGCTTTCGTAACATCCCTGGCAATGAATTCCACGCTGTGTTGTGTGAAGTACTTCCTTTTGTTTGTTTTAAACCTGCTTCCTATTAATTTCTTTGGGTGACCCTTGGTTCTTGTGTTATGTGAAGGGGTAAATAACACTTACTTTCTTCACACTGTTCATGCTTTTATAGACCTCTATCATATCCCCCCTTAGTCTTCTCTTTTCCAAGCTGAAAAGTCCCAGTCTTTTTAATCTCTCTTCATATGAAAACTATTCCATATCCTTAATCATTTCTGTGACCCTTCTCTGTACCTCTTCCAATTCCAGTACATCTTTTTTGAGATGGGGTGACCAGAACTGCACACGTTCAAGGTGTGGGCATACCATGGATTTATATAGTGTGATATTTTCTGTCTTATTCTCTATCCCTTTCCTAATGATTCCTAACATTGTTAGCTTTTTGACTGCCAGTGCACCTTGAGCAGATATTTTCAGAGAATTATCCACAGTGACTCCAAGAGCTCTTTCTTGAGTGGTAACTGCTAATTTAGACCCAAGCATTTTGTATGTATATTTGGGATTGTTTTCCAATGTTTTTTTACTTTGCATTTATCAACATTGAATTTCATCTGCCATTTTATTGCCCAGTCACCTAGTTTTGTGAGATCCCTTTGTAACTCTTCACAGTCTGCTTTGGACTTAACTATTTTGAGTGGTTTTGTACCATCTGCAAACTTTGCCACCTCACTGTTTATTCCTTTTTCCAGATCATTTATGAATATAATATATTGAACAGCATTGGTTCCAGTACAGATCTCTGAGGGATTCTGCTACTTACCTCTCTCCACTGTGAAAATTGACCATTTATTCCTCTCCCTTGTTTCCTATCTTTTAACCAGTTACTATCCATGAGAGGACCTTCCCTTTTATCCAATGACAGCTTATTTTGCTTAAGAACCTTTGGTAAGGGACTATGTCAAATGCTTTCTGAAAGTCCAAATACACTGTATCCACTAGATCACTCTTTTCCACATGTTTGTAGACCCCCTTAAAGAATTCTAGTAGAATTCTGAGTATGAACTTGATTTTGGGGAGTCCTTGAGGAGTGTTTGGATTATTTTGCGATTAAGGACTCTGAAGACTGTGTGAACTCTATTTGATGTTAAACCATCCCCAGTGAGGGGTGCTGTGAGCCACAACAGAAACTGTGTGAAATGCTTAAGGGGCCTGCAAGAGGAGGCTAACAAGGTCAGGATGCCTGCAAAGTGATTGTGACAGATCTCTGGGTACCCAGGACTGTGGGTCACCTTGTTAGTCCCTGCCCCAACATGAGGGATTAGTAACAGGGTATCAGCCCCCTAACACCACCAGCCTTTCAGCCACTCAAGCGCTCTCCATTGGGCTATGCTAGTCATGTCTATGCCTTGTGGGTTAACAAGAGCTTTCTGTAGATACCTTACATGATACCTCCTGTGGATAAATACTCTGCAAGCCATGTTTGGTGTAGTGAGTTTGTCATGTCTGAGACAAAATTGTTTACAAAGAACAGGGGACCCTTTGCCAAGGGGTCTCTGTGTCACAGTGACCAGTGCTCAGTAAGTGGCTATTCTGCTATAGATACATAAACAGAGGAATCCCAAGTAGGAGTAGAGAGGTTATTTTACCTCTGTGTTTGGCACTGGTGTGACTGCTGCTGGAATACCTTGTCCAGTTCTGGTGTCCACAATTCAAGAAGGGTGTTGAAAAATAGGAGAAGGTTCAGAAAAGAGTCACAAGAATGATTAAAGGAATTAGAAAATATGCCTGATAGGAGCTCAGTGTATTTAGCTTAACAAAGAGAAGGTTAGGGAGTGACTTGATTATAGTTTAAACTAAGCATCTATATGGGGAACAAATATGTCATCATGGGCTCTTCAGTCTAGCAGAGAAAGATGTAAAACACAGTCCAATGGTTAGAAGGTGAAGTTAGACAAATTCAGGCTGAAAATAACAGTGAAAGTAACTGACCATTGGAAGGTTTCAGAGTAACAGCTGTGTTAGCCTGTATTTGCAAAAAGAAAAGGAGTGCTTGTGGCACCTTAGAGACTAACCAATTTATTTATAATTTATAAATAAATTGGTTAGTCTCTAAGGTGCCACAAGCACTCCTTTTCTTTTGACCATTGGAACAATTTACCAGGGAGTGTAGTGGATTCTCCATCACTGACCATTTGTAAATCAAAATTGGATGTTTTTCTCAAAGCTATGCTCTAGGAATTATTTTGGGAAAGTTGTTATACAGGAGGTCAGACTAGATGGTCACAATGGTCACAATTCTGACCTTGGAATCTGAATCAACACAAGTGAGTATTAGAAGTATTCTTTTAACAATGCTTTGCCTAAAATGGCTAGGATGGTTTTTAAGGTAGGAGAAATGTACTCCTCTGGCCAATAACTTGATTTTCCATCAGTGAATAGGCAAGTGTAATTTCGCCTATTGAGAATGATAAAACTTGAACTCTTTAAATGGAGAAACAAACCATGATAGTACTTGAGATAACTGGAGGATGACCATTCCATTTTGTGGCAACTTTTTAGGTTTAAAATTTTTTGCTTTTGCTCTGCTTGGGAATAAAAACAAAACCCTTCAAAGGTTTCTGCAAAATCTCTCTCTTTGCGCTGGACCTCAAACTCTTAAAGCTTTGTAGAAACCAATACATCTCCATGAAACAGCATATTTTAGTGAAAATGTTCCAACTAGCTCTAGTTAGTAACCATTACAGAATGGGTTGTCAGTACTTTGACTGCTTGGAAAATGGGAAGAGAGAAAACCACAGTAATTGTTTTATAATTTATCAATCAAAGAGGGTTGTTAAAAATTCAGATCAGTATATACTTATAAAGAAAAATAATTGTGTGAATAGCCCTAGATCAATTTACAAACTACTAATGCTATTGCTAAATTAAAGCTTGCTTAATTTATTTAAGTTGCCCTTGTAAGTATTCAGCAAAAGGGGCATGTTATTCGATCTAGTTACCTATAAACTGAACAGAAGCTTGTGAGTTGACATGCTTTAATCCCTGGTTTGAAATATAGCATCCTCTATCATTGTATGTGGTGAAAAGGGTACTACAATGAGGACTGTTTGAAAAATACATATCTCATTCAATTCAGCTGGTTCTAAAAGCTTTAAAACAGAAAATTGCTTGAAATTAGTTATGTTCTTTCCAATTATAGTGTACTGAAAGGATTGGTATTTAGGCATTCTTCTTCACCAGTGTGTCAATGGACAAGACTCTTGGCCTCAGCGCTGTTTATATGAAGTGCTGTGAGTTGTTTTACTTTATTATAATGCCGGTGTTTATGCTGCCATAGTTAAAGTTGTCTGTATCTTCCATTGTTAATATCCTATTCATGGGGCACATAACTTGGCTATAAAGATGTTGTTTTAGTTGAAACTTGGTCTACAGGCTGTTCTCAGGAGGAAACATGTAATGTTTTTAAATGTGACTTACAATCTATTGGGCCTTACTTGATGTACAGTACAACACCAGGAAGACTCACATAATTAGAGGAGCAATGTCAATTGGAATGTTTTTTAGATTAGATAACTTTAAAAAGGTGTCGGATGGACCACCTTTTAAATGGTGCATTTAGAATTTTGCTGCAAGCATCTCAGAACTCTTCTCTAATCACAGCTGTGACATTTCAAGTGGATTGCATTTGATTTGGCAAAGGTGGGGTGGAAGTATAGGAGTGAAGAAGTCAAACTGGAATCATAAAAGAGGGCTAGAGATGAGCAACCCTTTTGAAGTGAAGGCTCTGGGGATGATCCAGGATCGAGAGGAATTTTTACTTCAGCTCCTGCGAGGCTCCAGTTTTAGGTGTGGCAGGTAATGCACTTCTGTGAGGGTCTCCCAGGCACAGTGAGTGTCTGGCCATTGCAGGAACTGACTCCTGGCAGGATAGGCACTGCTTGGAGCAGAGAGAGCCAGGCAAGCCCCTGGGCAGAGGGTATTATCCTCTAGCAGGAAGGAATATGCAGAAGAACATCATCTTTACTTTTTTTTAAACTGCAAAAGAAAATAATTATAAGTCTACTAGATGTGGGGGGGAGAATGCTCCCAGACAGGGAAGGAAAGTGAAGTTCTTTTCCTTTTTCTCTTTTCTTTTTAAACCAAAGGAATAAAATAAAACACTAGCCTGAGTACTTTTAGGGAGAACAAAGGTAACAAAACAAACACTACTTATGCTCATGACACAGATAAGGAAGGGACAACTGCTCATTCGTCAGAGGCCAAAGGTACACAGAAGAATTCTTATTCGAGTAGTGTCCCTATGGGTGCTCCACTTTAGGGGTCTGTGTGCCCCTGCACCTCTAATGGGAGATTTTTGGTAGCAGTGTCCCGTTGAGCTTGCGCATGTGCTCTCCCTCCCTCATGGTCTGCCTCGAGGCTATTTAGCACTGCATGGGCGAACCCCCCTCACTTCCTTCTCTATCGCCTTTGGCCAATGACAGAACTGAGCAGTGTCCCTTCCTTATCATTTAAGCATACGTAGTGTTTGTTTTGTTACCTTTGTTCTCCCTAAAAGTACTCAGGCTAGTGTTTTGTTTTATTTTGTAAGCAGTGTCAGGATGAGCTCCACCCTGACATCTGGTGGTGAGGTGTGGCAAGTTGTGGAAAAGAACTTCAGGGGCTGATCTCATTTGCATAGGCACACCCACCACGCCTAGAATGAGACCATAGCTGCCCAAATGGTCACTTTGGCTGCTGTGGGATCCCCAGTGTCTCTGTTATTGGGGCAGGAAGAATAAATTGTTATTACCCTGATTATGGGAACTGTGCTTGGAACTGTACGTGGCCTTTTGTTATGATGGAGGGATTCACCATCAACTAAGTAGCACTCGCTAGGCAAGGGTCATGGGTTCCAAAACTGTGTGAATGGAGAGAGGCTGGGGACAAGTATTAATACTTGGTGGCATGGGCCTCTTGGTGAGGGCCTTACATGCTGATTGCACTTTCTCCTCTCTCCACTGTGGAATATCAGAGCTAATTTTGATTTCATTAGAAGTCTAGTTATAGGCTGCTGAGCTCACTTTGGGCTGACAGTGCACCAGCACTGGGGCTCCCCTACTATAAGCTGAATTCACCTAAGAGCTGAAATCACTGAGTGTTGTGTTAAGTAGTGGGGGAGCCTGAAGATATATTGTGGAGCAGGTTGCGGGACGGCTGGTGAAGCAGTTCGATGCGGAGCAGTGTGTGGATGGCAGTAGCTGCTTGCGGGCCGTGGAGCTGAGTGAAGGAGTTTGTGGGGCGGCTGGTGGAGCAGAGCGGAGCGCAGGAGTTCGTGGGGCGGCTGGTGGAGCGGAGCGGAGCGCAGCTGAGCGAAGGAGTTCGTGGGGCGGCTGGTGGAGCGGAGCGGAGGAGTTCGTGGGGCGGCTGGCGGAGCGGAGCGCAGCTGAGCGAAGGAGTTTTGTGGGGCGGCTGGCGGAGCGGAGCGCCGCTATGGAGCTATGGGGCGGTCAGCTTCAGATCACGTAAGGTGCCTCTTACCCCCATTTCCACCCAGGTTGGGAGGTAAAGCTCCGCCGATAAACTTTCGAACTCTGGGGCTGCCCTGACCAGGGACAGAGACTTTTGGGACTTTGGGTGATTTGGGGTTGCTGGACTCAAGAACCAAAGGGAAAAGGGCATGCCCCAATTTGCCTGGGGTGGGGTTGTTTTTGCTCATGGGTTGTGTTATGAATCCTGTTGGTGGTGTTTCCCCAACATAATGCCACATTGTTTCTCTCTGTTATTAAAAGACTTTTGCTACACTCAGACTATGTGCTTGCGAGAGGGGAAGTATTGCCTCTTGGAGGCGCCCAGCGGGGGTGGTATATATTTGTCCCAGGTCACTGGGTGGGGGCTCGAGCCGGTTTGCATTGTGTTATTGGAATGGAACCCCTAGATATTGAACCTGGCCCTTGTTGCTGCCAACTCTGACGGGCAGAAGGGTTACATTTTATTCCTTTGGTTTAAAAAGAAAAGAGAAAAAGGAAAAGAACTTCACTTGCCTTCCCTGTCTGGGGCATCTAGTAGACTTATAATTTTCTTTTTCAGTTTTTTTTTTTAAGAAGACAATGTTCTTCTGCATAGTCCTCCCTGCTAGAGGATGACACCCCCTGCCCAGGGGCTTGCCTGGCTCTCTGTGCTCCAAGCGGTGCCAGGAGTCAGTTCCTGCAATGGCCAGACACTTACAGGGCCTGGGAGACCCTCACAGAAGTGCTTTACCTGCCACAGCTAAAACTGCAGCCTCACAGGAGCTGGGAGCTGAAGTAAAGATTCCTCCCTATAGAGAAAACACTTCAGTCTGCAGGGGACTCCGGTGGGCATTGACCTTCAAAAGTGGTGAAGAGGAGAAGAGAGAGAGAGAGAGAATCCCCCGGAAAGGCTCCTCCGAGCAACTAGCCAGTCAGAGGGGTGTTCCCCAGTGTGGCCATCTCGGCACCGATCCCGAGTACCTGGCCAGCCAGTGGGTCTCCCCAGAACGGGCACTGTTCCGCAGGAAGCTCTGGAAGCTGAAACCTGAGAAGGGGCTTCCTGCTGTGAGCTCTGCCCTGCTCTGAGCTCTGCTCTCCCCACCGACAAGGGGCTTCTGTGAGCTCTGTGCTGCTCGGAGTTCTATTCTGGGCAACTAATGCATGGAGAGGGCACAGTTACCGTACCATGTCTAAAAGAGCGACACAGAGAAGCCCTGCTGTCAGCTCTGCTTTGGCACCCAGACACCAGAGGCTTCCACCCTCATGCTCTGAGGCAACAGTACTGTCCCCTAAGGAGAAAGTTACCATACCATCTCTAAAAGAGTGGCATAGAGAAACCCTTTGGTACCAGATGCAACAAAACTCCCATCTAGGAAGTGTTCTGCACCTTCCCAACCATTGATACAGACTACAGACACTCCTCTGGGGTTCTGGATGAGCCCATGGTAACACAGGTGCTCTGATACTCTGGAGACCTGTGGCCTCAGTACCCAGGGAGAGACCATTACCATACCATCTCTAAAAAAAGTGGCACCAACAAACTTTTTGTACTGGGTAAAACTCTCATTTAGGGAGTGCTCTGCCCAACTATCGGTACTGACAATGTACCACGGACCCTCCTAGAATCATAGAATCATAGAATATCAGGGTTGGAAGGGACCCCAGAAGGTCATCTAGTCCAACCCCCTGCTCAAAGCAGGACCAATTCCCAGTTAAATCATCCCAGCCAGGGCTTTGTCAAGCCTGACCTTAAAAACTTCTAAGGAAGGAGATTCTACCACCTCCCTAGGTAACGCATTCCAGTGTTTCACCACCCTCTTAGTGAAAAAGTTTTTCCTAATATCCAATCTAAACCTCCCCCACTGCAACTTGAGACCATTACTCCTCGTTCTGTCATCTGCTACCATTGAGAACAGTCTAGAGCCATCCTCTTTGGAACCCCCTTTCAGGTAGTTGAAAGCAGCTATCAAATCCCCCCTCATTCTTCTCTTCTGCAGGCTAAACAATCCCAGCTCCCTCAGCCTCTCCTCATAACTCATGTGTTCCAGTCCCCTAATCATTTTTGTTGCCCTTCGCTGGACTCTCTCCAATTTATCCACATCCTTCTTGAAGTGTGGGGCCCAAAACTGGACACAATACTCCAGATGAGGCCTCACCAATGTCGAATAGAGGGGAACGATCACGTCCCTCGATCTGCTCGCTATGCCCCTACTTATACAGCCCAAAATGCCATTGGCCTTCTTGGCAACAAGGGCACACTGTTGACTCATATCCAGCTTCTCGTCCACTGTCACCCCTATGTCCTTTTCCGCAGAACTGCTGCCTAGCCATTCGGTCCCTAGTCTGTAGCTGTGCATTGGGTTCTTCTGTCCTAAGTGCAGGACCCTGCACTTATCCTTATTGAACCTCATCAGATTTCTTTTGGCCCAATCCTCCAATTTGTCTAGGTCCTTCTGTATCCTATCCCTCCCCTCCAGCGTATCTACCACTCCTCCCAGTTTAGTATCATCCGCAAATTTGCTGAGAGTGCAATCCACACCATCCTCCAGATCATTTATGAAGATATTGAACAAAACCGACCCTTGGGGTACTCCACTTGATACCGGCTGCCAGCTAGACATGGAGCCATTGATCACTACCCGTTGAGCCCGACAATCTAGCCAGCTTTCTACCCACCTTATAGTGCATTCATCCAGCCCATACTTCCTTAACTTGCTGACAAGAATACTGTGGGAGACCGTGTCAAAAGCTTTGCTAAAGTCAAGAAACAATACATCCACTGCTTTCCCTTCATCCACAGAACCAGTAATCTCATCATAAAAGGTGATTAGATTAGTCAGGCATGACCTTCCCTTGGTGAATCCATGCTGGCTGTTCCTGATCACTTTCCTCTCATGTAAGTGCTTCAGGATTGATTCTTTGAGGACCTGCTCCATGATTTTTCCAGGGACTGAGGTGAGGCTGACTGGCCTGTAGTTCCCAGGATCCTCCTTCTTCCCTTTTTTAAAGATTGGCACTACATTAGCCTTTTTCCAGTCATCCGGGACTTCCCCGGTTCGCCACGAGTTTTCAAAGATAATGGCCAATGGCTCTGCAATCACAGCCGCCAATTCCTTCAGCACTCTCGGATGCAACTCGTCCGGCCCCATGGACTTGTGCACGTCCAGCTTTTCTAAATAGTCCCTAACCACCTCTATCTCCACAGAGGGCTGGCCATCTCTTCCCTTTTTTGTGATGCCCAGCGCAGCAGTCTGGGAGCTGACCTTGTTAGTGAAAACAGAGGCAAAAAAAGCATTGAGTACATTAGCTTTTTCCACATCCTCTGTCACTAGGTTGCCTCCCTCATTCAGTAAGGGGCGCACACATTCCTTGGCTTTCTTCTTGTTGCCAACATACCTGAAGAAACCCTTCTTGTTACTCTTGACATCTCTGGCTAGCTGCAGCTCCAGGTGCGATTTGGCCCTCCTGATATCATTCCTACATGCCCGAGCAATATTTTTATACTCTTCCCTGGTCATATGTCCAACCTTCCACTTCTTGTAAGCTTCTTTTTTATGTTTAAGATCCGCTAGGATTTCACCATTAAGCCAAGCTGGTCGCCTGCCATATTTACTATTCTTTTGACTCATCGGGATGGTTTGTCCCTGTAACCTCAACAGGGATTCCTTGAAATACAGCCAGCTCTCCTGGACTCCTTTCCCCTTCAAGTTAGTCCCCCAGGGGATCCTGGCCATCCGTTCCCTGAGGGAGTCGAAGTCTGCTTTCCTGAAGTCCAGGGTCCGTATCCTGCTGCTTACATTTCTTCCCTGCGTCAGGATCCTGAACTCAACCAACTCATGGTCACTGCCTCCCAGATTCCCATCCACTTTTGCTTCCCCCACTAATTCTACCCGGTTTGTGAGCAGCAGGTCAAGAAAAGCGCCCCCCCTAGTTGGCTCCTCTAGCACTTGCGCCAGGAAATTGTCCCCTACGCTTTCCAAAAACTTCCTGGATTGTCTATGCACCACTGTATTGCTCTCCCAGCAGATATCAGGAAAATTAAAGTCACCCATGAGAATCAGGGCATGCGATCTAGTAGCTTCCGTGAGCTGCCGGAAGAAAGCCTCATCTACCTCATCCCCCTGGTCCGGTGGTACCTCCTCTGTGGTACCAAATGAACTCATGGTCCTCCAGGGTACCAGAGCTCATGCAGACCCGATGATTGGGGAAGAACCACAATCCGCATTACTTGGTACCAGGATCCCAGTATCGAGCACATCCCAGCACCCAGAATTGCTCTTAGCACTGGGCTGTATGCTGCCAATACCCCAGTCAGCGGCACCTTTACCCATTGATGAATCTGACACTGGCCAGGAGGAGATCATTCCCTGGCCCCTCACGGTGGCCCACCACCACACTGCAAGGGTCCTCCCCAATTCCATCACACCAACTGCCTGTGCCTGCCTTCCTACCTCTCCCTCCCAAGGCCATATTGTAACTCTTTGGATATATACACACTCATGGCGCAACCGTCTCCGGTGTCTCTCAGGGAGAGTCTACCAGATGGTTTGCTACAGCCTGGCACCTGAGCCAGGGCAGGAAAGCACCTGAGCCAGGACAGGAGAAAGCTTTTTCAGAACAGGAAAGAAGGGGGAAGAAAAAAAGAAACAAAAAGAACCTGAAGAGGAAGCTACCTCTTCAGCACACTTCTCCTCATCTCTCCCAGATGAGACTGTGCTGCCCACCCCTCATCACTAAGTGAAGATTTAAGAACTTTCTGGATCTTACCAAGAGGGTGGCAGACAAGCTGCAGATTCCCTTGCAGGAGGTGGCAGATACACATCACAAGTTGGTGGAAATTCTGCACACTACCTTTTCATCTAGAACTGTCCTCCCAATTAATGAGCTGATTCTAGATCCTACCAAAATCATCTGGCAGAGTTAGCCTCCATCGCACAAACCAGCAACAGAGTATAAACAAAACCAACCCTACATCTCTACCCAAAGAGGCAGACTTTGTTTTCAACATCCTCAACCCAACTCCATCATAGTGGATGTGGTTAATGCATGAAGCAAGCAACATAATGCCAAGTCAACAATGATCAGGCTTCGCAAGATGGCGTATTCATCGACAACATTACTGGTTAGAGCCATAAATTACCAAATTGTCGTGGCCAAAACAATTTTGTTAATCTTGGGAATCCCAGGATGTTTCTGAAACATTACTGGAAACACAAAAAGAACAGATTCAGACCATTCTTAGGGAAGGTCAGTTAATAGCCAGACCAGTCCTAGAGACACCACTGGATGTAGCTGTTACAGCTGCCCGCCCAGTCTCCATGACAGTGGTACTGAGGTGGGGTTCTTTTTTGTTCACTACACCTCTCTAGATTGGAAGTCTGTAGCTCTTTGGACAATTTGAAGGGCCAAACTCTTTGCGGAGAAGACAGATTTTCTCTCCACATCATGAAGGATTCTCGGACCGAAGAACACTCCGTAGGAATCTACACTGTGAAACAGAAGAGAAGCTATACCTCTCAACCACACCACAGATCACAATCTTCTCAATACTCACCATCTCTGTGCTGTTATGAGCTACAGTGTAAGACACCCAGGGCTCAAAAGTGAGAACAGTCTGCACCCCAGTCCATGACCTCTCAAACGGCCTCTTATAAGCCCTTTGATGAGCTGGTCGGAGGCCTGAACAATGATACCTTACAGCATCAGCTGCCATCTATACACCTGTCATGCCACTCAGAAGTCACCTTACGTTACTTCTCAGCAGTTAGGACCACCTCTAGAGCAAAGAGATTGATTTCTAGCCCTGAACCTACAGGTGCCTACTTCCATATCTCAATACAGTCATTATACAGGAGATTTCCTACTGCTTACCTTTGGGGCAGGATCATTATAGGTACAGACTGCTCCACACAGGGTATTCTCCAAGGTTCACTTCATTGTAGTGACATACTAACCCCGATACAGTGACTTTATCAGCACCAACCTGATGCAGTACAAGCGAGAGCGCTCCTCTCACTACCCACATTCACCACCTGGGGACACGTGTCTCTCTAATATGCTACACAACAACAAGGTTCAGGACAAATGGCCTTCCATATCACTCTTTTGGGGCTAGGGGCTGTCAGGAGTGCCTGTGCACAAACTCTGCCTTTCATCAAAAACAACACACAAAGGTTATGATGGACTTAATGTGACCTGTATGTTTTGTATAAACTGCCAAGGAGCTGCCAGATCTCCCTCCATCTGCAAGACATCATTCAAACTTTGGAATTGATGCATCCATCACAATGTGCTCATCTCAGCTGTCTGTCTACAAGGGATACAGAATGGGGTAACCAACAGTCTCAGTTGGCATTTTCTCACGACAATGAGTGTATACTGAATTCACAGGTGCTTCAAGCTATAGCCACCCCTTGGAGAACCCAACCTATGGATCTCTTTGCTACTTATTGGAACAAGAAAGGTCCTTGTTACTGCTCCGGGGCCGGCTCGGGGAAACATTCACTGGCAGTTGCCCTCATCTTTCCAGCGGACAGGGCCCATTTGTATGTCTTTTCCCAGTTTCCTACCCTATCCAAGAATCTGTTGAAAATTCAACAAAACAAGTGAGAGTTATTGTGATTGCCCCTCTTGACTATGACAAGTCTGGCTCCCTTACCTGATGCAGATGGCAATATGCCCTCCTGTTCCTCTGATGTCAGCCCATTCCTCACCCTCTCTCTCAAAACAATGGGCTGACCCTTCACCCCAACCAATGGGTCCTCCACCTCCAGGCTTGGATCTTTTTGTTCCAAGGCTTAGAAGCCAAATGCTCTGACAAGCTGAAACACATGTTGCAACACAACCACAAGTTGACCACTCCACATACCTATCTACAAAATAGAAACAACTCCAAGTTTGTACCATTCCAAATGGATAGACCCAACCTCATCTTTCCTCCCTTTTTAAACTCTCACTCAGTTCCCTTATGGTACATCTCATGGCAAAAATGGTTTCCCACTTGGAGTTTGCTCAACCACTAATGCATAGACTCTTTAAGGGCATTGGGACTCTCTCTTCCCCCATGTGACACCACCCACTCCAGCCTGGGACTTTAATCTAGTTCTCAGGGCTTGGACTAGACCTCCCTCTGAGTCCAGGGCAACTTGTTCTCTCTCACACCTGTCCATGATGACAGCATTTCTAATTGCCATCACCTCAGCTAGGCACACAGGAGAAATAGCAGCACTATTCATGGCCTTTGTCTTTTAAAAAAAAACAAAACAAAAAACCAAAACTCTAAGGCCATATTCCAAGTTTCTCCCTACTTTTTCTGTACTTTCCATATGAATCAATAGATCCACCTCCCTGTTTTTTCCCAAAACCACATTGTGACAACTGGGAGACAATAGTGCATATAATAGAAGGACATGAATATTCTACTTGGACAGGACTAAGGACTTCAGGAAATCCCCTAAGCTCCTCCTTTCATCCACAGAAAGGTTCTAAAGCTCTGTGATATCTCCTCAAAGACTATCCAAATGTGTCTCTAGTTGCATTAACCACTTAGCAAGGGTGCAACTTGCTCCCGTCCATACGAACTCCATGAGATCAGTTCCTACCTCAATCTCCCCATTCTGTAGAACAGTGTTTGAGGCCTCTGTTCATACTTTCACAGAACATTATGTGATCACTGAAGATTTGGCCGCTGACACCATCTTCGACTCCACAGTACTCTCTATAGTAAAAGACTCCGCTCTGAAGTCCCAGCCTCCAGTGGTGGGTACTGCTCCGGAGTCACCTAAAGTGGAGCACCCATAGGGACACTACTCAAAGAAGAAGAGGAAGTTACTCACCTTGTGCAGTAATGACGGTTCTTCGAGATGTGTGTCCCCATGGGTGCTCCACAACCCGCCCTCCTCCCCTCTACTTCAGAGTTCTCTATAGGGCTCTGTGGTAGAGAAGGAAGTGAGGGGGGTTCGCCCATGCAGTGCTGAATAGCCTTGAGGCAGACCACGAGGGAGGGAGAGCACATGCGCGGGCTCATTGGGACTCTGATACCAAAAATCTCCGATTAGAGGTGTAGGGGTACACAGACACCTAAAGTGGAGCACCCATAGGGACACACATCTCGAAGAGCCATTGTTACTGCACAAGGTGAGTAACTTCCTCTTCATGGGGTCTTCTAGTCACTACCTCTCAAGGAGGTGGATTTACTACAGTGACATAAAAACCCTTTCTGTTGCTTTAGCAAGTGTCTTCACTACAGTAGTGTAGGTGCAGCAGTAGCACTGTAGTGCAGTCATGCACAGGGAAACACCAAAAAACAAGCACAACTAAATCATCTGTAGGCATCCCGCCTAAGCAGAATCACCATCACCATCAGCACTGAGCAGCAGCCATTGCGGTAAAGCATAATGAGGTTTAAACTTGTCTCCTGGGAGATGTCCTAATTAAATGAAGTGCATTATTGAATTCAAATTCAAATGTTAGTTTTGTAGAACTACATTTTTCAGGTTGTTGGCTCCTAATGTGGGAGCTGGCAGCTCTAGGTATCACACAATAACAACTCTTCCGTTCACTGGAACTGTGACTAATACTTTTCAAGAACTGGGTGTCATGGGGCCATTATTATGAAAAGAGGCACAGGTCCCCTGGCCTCAGAAGTGTTGAATTTTTTGTTGAAAAAACCTAAAAGCTTTGCCCCACATCCCGAACCAAATAACATTTATGAGGGGATTAGACCTATTGCTTTTCCATAACACATTCAGCCTTTCTCCACAAGTCCTATAAAATAAGAGTGCAGAATATCATCTCTGTAGGAGGTATCATGGGCTGGCATCTCAGAGTCCTGTATAAAAGAACTATATTTAAAAAAATTATCCAAAGACACAAGATCTAAAAAAGCAGAGGGAGTGATATCAAGAGTTATAGGCAAAGGAAATGAGATTTTGAAGAAAGGTAGAGTAGATTAGGCAGAAAGAGGGAGGAAAAATTTGTCAGAGGTAGGAACAAATGACGTTTCACTCCTCTATGGTGGTCAGATTGTGTGAAGTGTCAGAAGCATCTGTTGCTAATAATAGTGGCTGATGTGCATCTCTGTTCTCAATGTAATTTTGCATACTGCCTTAGATTATCGCACGTTGTATTTATTCAGCATTGACATTGCAATTGCAGTGTTACACCCTGACCCTGCTTTTGTGGGGCTATGTTTGCTACAAGTTTTTAAATGGTATTTTAAAAACAGTTCAGTTTAACACATTTTGTCTTGCCATTGTGAATCAGGCAAGGCACATAAGGACTTCAACTGAGGTGGCGTAGCTACTGAATTTGATGAAATTACACAAGGGATAAATTTGGCACACTGTGACATTTCTCTCTCCTGCCCTTATTCTGGAGGGTGTCTGAGATTAAGCGCTTTCTAACATATAGACATTGAAACACTGGTTTTGAAATGATGGATGATCTAATGGTCTCTTCTGGCCTTAAAAATCGATGAATCTGTTCTATAACCTTTCAGGCATTCTGCCTGATGCTTCTTGCAGAAATTTTTTGTCTGAGGGTGCAGACATTTACCATACGTGTAGTTTGACTTCTGTATTTAAGGAGGGGCCGCTCCAGTCAGGCCAACGGGGACGTCTGTGTATGTGTGTGGCATATTCCATGCCTGCCCACATGGATGCTATTTCAGATTTTTTGGCAGGGGGAGGGAGATGGTCAACTTTAATTGTAATTCTAGGGGCTGACAACTGAAAACTCTTGTTTTTTGGCAGATAACTTTAGAAATTATCTGACAGGAGCACTGTATCTAATTCCTATATCAAGAAAGAAAAATAAATAAATATTAGACCCTCTCAGCTCTAATACTAATGTGTTCTGACCAGTGTTCCCTCAAATTTTTTACATCCATGTGTGGAATGAATTTTGTTATGTGCACAAATATGGAGGAGATGTGTGACATATCACCTTCATATTGATGCACATAACAAAATTCATGTGGTGGGGGTGGGGTCGAGGGGTTCAGAGTGTGGGAGGGGGCTCGCGGCTGGGGCAGAGGGTTGGAGTGTGGGGGGATGAGAGCTCTGGCTGAGGGGGTAGGGCTGGGGATGAGGGGTTTGAGGTGCTGGAGGGAGCACAGGCCTGGGGCAGGAGATGAATGCTCCAGCTAGGGGTGAAGGCTCTGGGGTGGGTCTGGCGATGAGGGGTTCGGGATGTGGGAGGGGGCTCGGGGCAGAGGGTTGGGGTATTGTCTCTGGGGTGTAGCTGGGGATGAGGGGTTTGGGATGCAGGCTTCCCTGGGGCTGTGGAGGGGGGAAAGGACTCCCCCACAGCCCTCTCCCCGGCTGCGGCAGCTCAGGCAGTGCTGGGCTGGGCTGAGGGAGGGGCTCCTCTCTCCCGGCCATGGCAAGTTTGGGGCAGGTCCGTGCTGGGGCCAACGGGGAGAGAGATTTCTCCCCGCCACAGCCCTGAGCCCCTGTGCGGGGGTTAATAGGCAGCTACGCAGCTGGTTCTGACATCTTGTGGCAAGTCACTTAAGGGACACTGGTTAGCTTTAAAACTTTAAAGTATATTCTTTCTCAAATACTCTTACTAAAGTCAGAGGGGACCATCGTGGTCATCTAGTCTGACCACCTGCACACTGCAGGATACAGAACCTCACCCACTCACTCCTGTAATAGAACTGTAGCCTCTGGCTGAGTTACTGAAGTCCTCAAATCATGGTTTAAAGTAGGGGTCGGCAGCCTTCGGCACATGGCACATCAGGGTAATTTGCTGGCAGGCTGCGAGACATTTTGTTTATGTTGACTGCCTGCAGGCACGGCCCCCTGTAGCTCCCAGTGGCCGTTCCCAACCAATGGGAGCTGTGGGAAGCGGCACACATCTAGTGTCCCTTCCCCAGTCATTGGGGATTTTTGCTACAGGCAGTCACCAATGGGCCACATGCATTGTAGGCAGTCCTGTCATACCATCCCCTCCAGAAATTTATCAGACTCAGTCTTGAAGCTAGATAGGTTTTTTGCCCCCACTGCTCCCCTTGGGAGGCTGCTCTAGAATTTCACTCCTCTGATGGTTAGAAACCTTTACCTAGTTTCAAGCCTAAACTTGTTGAAGGCCAGTTCATATCCATTTGTTCTGGGGTCCACATTGCAGTGCTTAATTTAAAGAACTCCTCTCCCTCCTTGGTATTTCTCCCTCTGATGTATTTATAGGGAGCAATCATATCTCCCCTCAGCCTTCTTTTGGTTGGGTTAAAGAAGTCAAGCTCTTTGAGTCTCCACTCATAAGGTAGGTTTTCCATTCCTCAGATCATCCTAGTAGCCCTTCTCTGCATCTGTTCCAGTTTGAATTCACCTTTCTTGAACATTGGAGACCAGAATTGCACACTGTATTCCAGATGAGGTCTCACCAGTGCCCTGTCTCATGGTACTAACACTTCCCTGTCTCTACTGGAAATACATTTTCTGAAGCACCCCAGGACTGCATTAGCCTTTTTCAAGGCTGAATCACATTGACGGTTCATATTCATTCTGTGATCAACCAATACACCCAGGCCTGTCTTGGTCCTCCGTCACTTCCAACTGATAAGTCCCCAGCTTATAGTAAAAATTCTTTTTGTTAGTCCCTAAGTGCATGACGTTGCACTTTGTACTACTAAATATAATCCCATTTCTATTACTCCAGTTTACAGTGTCATCCAGATCGTCTTGTATGATATTTCAATCCTCCTCCATATTGGCAATACCTCACAACTTTGTGTCATCCACAAATTTTATTAGCACACTCCCACTTCTTGTGCCAAGGTCAATAATAAAAATGTTAAATAAGATGGATCAGTCTTGGGATCCCTGAGGAACTCCACTGGTAACATCCCTCTAGCCTGACGGTTCATCTTTCAGTATGACCTATTGTAGTCTCCTCTTTAACCAGTTCCTGTTCACCTTTCAGTTCTCATATTCATCCCCATCTTTTCCAGTTTAACTAATAATTTCTCTTGTGTAACTGTATCAAATGCCTTACTGACATCCAGGTAGATTAGAGCTACTGCATTTCTTTTGGCTAAAAAAATTAGTTATCTTCTCAAAGAAAGATATTAGTAACTTTGTCAAGAATCAGAGGGTAATCATGTTAGTCTGTATCCACAAAAACAACAAGGAGTCCGGAGGCACCTTAAAGACTAACAGATTTATTTGGGCACAAGCTTTCGTGGGTTTAAAAAAACAACAACTTCAGATGCATAGAGTGAAAATTACAGATGCAGGCATTATTATACTGACACATGAAGAGAAGGGAATTACCTCACAAGTGGAGAACCAGTGTTGATGCTACCTGTCAGTTCCGAGTCATGCATGGACATGTGACTGGCCCATGTGACTCCAAAACTCCATATTGTAGCTGGGATTCTACACGGGGGAGGGAGTGGTGTCCACCCACAAGAGAAAGTCTATTTAAACCCTGGGGAGACCCCTCCATTTTGTCTTCAGCTGGCTCAAGAGAGAGCCTCTCCCACCCCAAGGATACCTGAAAGAAACTGGAACAAAGGACAGCAACTACAGGGGGTGTGAGTAATTGCTGGACCCAGACTAGAAGGAGACTAGTCTGTAAAAGGAAGCTTGCTGGAATTCCTCTGAGGGTGAGGTTTTTATCTGTATTCAGTTTTCTTACTGTATTAGAGATAGACTTGCATGTTCTATTTTATTTTGCTAGGTAATTCACTTTGTTCTGTCTGTTACTACTTGGAACCACTTAAGTCCTACTTTCTGTATTTAATAAAATCACTTTTTACTTATTAATTAACCCAGAGTATGTATTAATACCTGGGGGTGTGTGTGCAAACAGTTGTACATATCTCTCTATCAGTGTTATAGAGGGTGAACAATTAGAGTTTACCCTGTATAAGCCTTATACTGGGTAAAACTGATTTATCTGGGGGTTGGACGAGTCCAGACAAGCTATCTCACCCCTTCCCATGGGGCTGGATGCGTTGCATCCGAGAGTGCTAAAGGAATTGGCGGATGTGATTACAGAGCCATTGGCCATTATCTTTGAAAACTCATGGCGATCCGGGGAAGTCCCGGATGACTGGAAAAAGGCCAATGTAGTGCCAATCTTTAAAAAAAGGGAAGAAGGAGGATCCTGGGAACTACAGGCCAGTCTGCCTCACCTCAATCCCTGGAAAAATCATGGAGCATGTCCTCAAGGAATCAATTCTGAAGCACTTAGAGGAGAGGAAGGTGATCAGGAACAGTCAGCATGGATTCACCAAGGGAAAGTCATGCCTGACTAACCTAATTGCCTTCTATGATGAGATAACTAGTTCTGTGGATGAAGGGAAAGCAGTGAACGTGTTATTCCTCGACTTTAGCAAAGCTTTTGACACGGTCTCCCACAGTATTCTTGTCAGCAAGTTAAAGTAGTATGGGCTGGATGGATGCACTACAAGGTGGGTAGAAAGTTGGCTAGATTGTCGGGCTCAACGGGTAGTGATCAATGGCTCCATGTCTAGTTGGCAGCTGGTTTCTAGCGGAGTGCCCCAAGGGTCGGTTCTGGGGCCGGTTTTGTTCAATATCTTCATTAATGATCTGGAGGATGGTGTGGATTGTACCCTCAGCAAGTTTGTGGATGACACTAAACTGGGAGGAGTGGTAGATACTCTGGAGGGTAGGGATAGGATACAGAGGGACCTAGACAAATTGGAGGATTGGGCCAAAAGAAATCTGATGAGGTTCAACAAGGACAAGTGCAGAGGCCTGCACTTAGGATGGAAGAATCCAATGCACCGCTACAGACTAGGGACCGAATGGCTAGGCAGCAGTTCTGCAGAGAAGGACCTAGGGGTGACAGTGGACGAGAAGCTGGATATGAGGCAACAGTGTGCCCTTGTTGCCAAGAAGGCCAATGGCATTTTGGGGTGTATAAGTAGGGGCATTGCCAGCAGATCGAGGGACGTGATCGTTCCCCTCTATTCGACATTAGTGAGGCCTCATCTGGAGTATTGTGTCCAGTTTTGGGCTCCACACTGCAAGAAGGATGTGGAGAAATTTGAAAGAGTCCAGCGAAGGGCAACAAAAATGATTGGGGGTCTGGAACACATGACTTATGAGGAGAGGCTGAGGGAACTGGGATTGTTTAGTCTACGGAAGAGAAGAATGAGGGGGGATTTGATAGCTGCTTTTAACTACCTGAAAGGTGGATCCAAAGAGGATGGATCTAGACTATTCTCAGTGATAGCAGATGACAGGACAAGGAGTAATGGTCTCAAGTTGCAGTGGGGGAGATTTAGGTTGGATATTAGGAAAAACTTTTTCATTAGGAGGGTGGTGAAGCACTGGAATGCGTTACCTAGGGAGGTAGTGGAATCCCCTTCCTTAGAAGTTTTTAAGGTCAGGCTTGCCAAAGCCCTGGCTGGGATGATTTAGTTAGGATTGGTCCTGCTCTGGGCAGGGGGTTGGACTAGATGACCTCCAGAGGTCCCTTCCAACTCTGATATTCTATGATTCTATGGACCCCATTGGAAGTTGAGCATCTGAGTGTTAAAGACAGGAACATTTCTTAAACTGCTTTCAATTAAGCCTACAGCTGTTAGGGGATGTGATTCAGACCTGCGTCTGGGTTTGCAGCAGTCTAGTGGGTCTGGCTCAAACCAGGCAGGGCACTGAAGTCCCAAGCTGGGAGGGCAGGAAAAGCAAGGGTAGAAGTAGTCTTGGCACATCAGTTGGCAGCCCCAAGGGGGTTTCTGTGATCCAACCCATCACAGTGGCCATGCATCTGAAGAAGTGGGTTTTTTACCCACAAAAGCTTATGCTCAAATAAATCTGTTAGTCTTTAAGGTGCCACCGGTCTCCTTGTTGTATTAGTAACTTTGTGACTACTTCCTGAATACAACAACTGAAACAACTGTAGAAAAATATACAATTACTTTCTATCATTTAGGCTACTTACTTTTTGCAGTTCACCAAACTTGGAACAGATCATTTAACTTTAGGAAACATCCTAACAGCCCTTTCTTATCATAATCACCTGTTAATCACTGTGTTTATAAACAAAATTTTGACTCCCTGTCTCAGGGTCACAAGCTGGGAGCAGCACATCTCTTGTCTCCTCTGTGGAACTCATTCGATTGCACACTCAGGCTGCCTCCCCATACCCCCTCCCCCCATACCACTCCCAAACTCCACCTATGATGTTTATATTTTTTTGTTTTGTTTTGTTACTGTTATAAACTTGCCATGGGCATTGGTTTTAATTTCTAATGCTTAGAATTTGTTTTACAGGTGCAGATTCACTCTACAGAAATAGTTTTAGCTTCAGTGATGAAAAACTTAATTCTCCAACAATGTCAGTTCCAACTCCAACTTTACCATCTCCAGCAGTAACTCCTTGTAAAGGTAAATCTCATAATAATCTTATTTTAAGTGTTTTAAGTTTCTTCTGAACTCTGAGTGGTGCAGACTCATCTCTGTAAAATGTTAATCTACTGATATTTAAGATGCGAACAAACTCCTGAGTGTTAGTATTAAGACTACTTCAAACATAAGTCCTACTAGTATCTATGCTAAACACAATGGCACACTAGGTGTAATGTCTGCAATAACCAATGGTTCACAGGTGGGCCTGCCAACTCTATTAGCTATGAATCTACAGCATTAAAGAAAACATTAGTTTTTGGCTGATCTAAAATTGTGATGTGTCTTACTAAACAATTCCTTGAATGGGTTTATTTTCATTGTAGAGTTAACTCATGGTACAACTTGAATGTTGTCTAAGTCATCCTGTGCACACAAAAATGCTTGAGTGCAGCGGTGCTTTTAATGTGAGTTGGCTGGCCTGTCAGGGTGGATAGGCTACAACTTGAGTTAGCAGAACTTGTCAGCTGCTGACACAATTCCTCTTTGCAGTATCACTGCTCTCACTTGAGCTAGGCTAACTTGAGAGGCCTTAACTTGAGCGCAGATAACTTACGCCTTTTCTGAAGAGTGATGTCTGCACTGCAGCTGGGAGTATGCTGTATTAGCTCTGCTTGTGCAAGCATGCTAAAAATAGCTGTGTAGCTGTAGCTCACAAAAGCTTACGCTCAAATACATTTGTTAATCTCGAAGGTGCCAAAAGTCCTCCTTTTCTTTTTGCGAGTGCAATAGTGTGTAGGGTGTCAATGCAGAGGTGCTTAGGGTCACACCTACCCATATGTGAACACACATGCTGACATGCCATATATTTAATTTAAATTCCTTACATAACCTAAGCTAAGGCAATATTAAGGCTGTGCAATTGAGCACCCATTACAGGGAATGTGGAGGGATTTACTTAGGAGGAAAGATTAAAAAGCTACATATCTACCGTTTGATTAAGCCATCTAAGGGGAGGTGGGGAGATAACCTTACAAGTATCAGAAGAATTAACTATTTACCTTGGTACTAGGAGGGGTAATAATGAGGAGTAATGGGATCCAATTAAGTTGGTAGCAGAGACTTAGCAAAGAATTAGACTGACTGTCCGGAAACTATTTCTGAGAGCAAGGTTTATTTAATTGTGGAATAGTCTCTAGAAGGAAGTGATAGAAGCCACTTGCAATATTAAAAAACTAGATTGGACAGAATACTAGAATATATACATAAATAACAATTCTTCACTATCAAGGAGTGGCCATCTAAGAGTGATGGAAAAAGCTTAACTTCTAATTTTTAAGGAAACAAAATGAGTTTTGCTCTAATGTCATCATGTGACTAACTCCCTAAAATAAAGGAATCAAAATTTTAGGCCAGATATCAGGACAGTCTTTTCTCTGAAGCATTTGGACATTGCAGTAGGACTATTAAAGGAAGAGGTCAAGGTCAGAGAGGTCTCTGAAGATAATCAAGAAGAGGTGAGATACTACTGAGAATAATGTTGGGAGTTGTCCTTCAAAATTCAAGTGGTTTCTAATGGCCTTTATTTGCCTCAGTGACAGAGACTTCCATTTTTCACTTATAAATGGTGCTGACCTTATTCTTTTATTTTGCAGCAAAGCTTGGGGACACAAAAGAACTAGAAGACTTTATTGCTGATCTTGACAGGACATTAGCAAGTAAGTAGATTCACTTTGTGTGGTACCTTAAAAATGATGGAAGTCAAAGTATTTACAATGCAATACATCAGCAGAGATGGGGTTGTAGGGTGGGAACAGTATTTTTACAAAATTTCCTTTAAAATATTAGAGTTCTTTTTGTGTCTTTGTTGTGGGAGAAGTAATGGGGTAGAACATGGGGACAGATCAGCCTTTCTCCATGTATTTTTACTTTTAGGTCTCTCTAGTCTGCTTTTCCTGTCTGATAGTGTGATCATATGCTACATAGATGCGCTCATTTATCCACTCCCCTCCCTCCTTGTATATATTCCCATTTTTTAACAGCCAAATGCAACTTGATTTTGACTAACACCTTCTTACATATAGCATTTTTGGGACGTAAAACAAACCATATATCATGAAGTTGCTTTGATAGTGCACCTATTATGCAAGCAAGAGTTCTTCAAAAACTGATTCAACACTGTGAAAAACAGGCTTGTGTCTCATAGTCCTATACGTCTAAATAACTGGCCAGTAACTATGAATGACTGGTATAAATGTAAGTATTAGACTGCTGTCATTGTCTTTACAAAATGATTATGGAATGGAAGTCCATACCTTATACTTTAAATTTAAAAAAAAAAAATCAGTTGATCTAGTCTCCATTAAATACAGACCAAATTTGTCACTACCTGACAATCTGTTATTCAGTTGCACTATTCCTTGGCTCTTCATCAGACTATATGGAAAAACACTTCTCTTTTTAAATATTGTGTTACATCTATTCCCCTTCTCACCGTTTGCCTGTGCTGTTCATTTGGGCCATGGTCTTGTATTCCTTTGCATGCAAACAGAGTGAGCCCACTGGGCCCTAAATAAGCAGTACAAACAAAGAATGAAAGGAGTAATACAAATTGATGGTGGGAATTTTTTTTAAATCCTTTGTTTTTCCTTCTTTGTATTTTTTAAGCCTTAGTTGATTTGCCTTGAGTTTAACTCAAGATGACTTCTTTTATGATCGTAAACTTGTGTTATGATCTGGCTTATTGGTGTTTAGCCTTTGCTGTCTTCTCACTTGTATCTTAATTCTGGCCTAGTTTCACTTATTTTAAGTATTTTCTTATTTACTATCTTTTGCAATGGATTCATTCTAGAGCTATCCATTCTTTACCAGTGAGATTAAATTTATTAATCTGTAGACCCTTTCCAGAAGGGCAGAGAGTCAGGAGATTTGGTATTCAAGGAAGAGCAAAACGCAAAAAGGAGAGTCTGATACAACCTTTTCTTTGGGTTTTTGCTGCTAGGGCTTTCACAGCTGTATTGCAGGTGACTTTTTTGGGCTGTCTGTTTCATACTGACTTCATAAGATTGTCCATTTCATAATGCAGGGCAAGTTGAGAGGTTGAATGCCACCTGCTGCTGCTATAGTGCATTCTAATAAGACAATGGTCCATGGTTTTTCAACCCTGTCTTATTCATTCACAATGTAACGGCCTCTACTTTCACATACCAACTTTATATTTGACTCTGTAATGCAGTGAAGAAGACCAACTTCAGTCTTATATTACTATCACATATTTTGAGTTCTACTATATAGTTGGGGTTATGTAACAGCCTACATTTACTTGTGCAGATGCCTTTTGGTACCTAAGACACACACTAGAGCAGTGATTTTCTTAAACCATTACAACTTTACAATCTTTATAACTTTTTGGCTTCTCTATATATTTTTTGGCTTTCTCCCCTTTCATGTCAGTTAAACAGCAGAGAATTTAAGAAACGGGACATCAAATATGACATTTTGTAAGTGAAATGTAATCTTGCGAAGTGTAGCATTTGGGATCTTTCATGTTTACAGGTATGTGAAGCAAAGGGATTTTTGGCATCATCCCTGTCTACAGATAATTCCTTGAAAGATGCAATGAAGACCTAGTGTGTGGATCACTGAAAGCTGCTGCCATGTCTGACAACTGTCAACTTTGCTATCCAGCATATTCATCTTCTGAACATAACAATAGTCACCTTCTCTAAGCATTTAACTGATGACATCAGTTTTGTTACTTTGCGGCAGGCAGGATCAGATAATTTAAATGTGCAGTTACTATATTTTTTTCTTAAAAATATAGCTTAAATTTTAATTTAAAATTGCTTTTATGAAAATATATTTGTAATTTTATATAGTTGGAAACTTTAATGCTTTTAATATATTTTTGTATACAAATAAAACCTGAACTGAAATCTAGCTGTCTAAAATCTCTCTGCGGGTTTAAGAAGATTGAAACTTAATAAATTAAACTTATCTCGGTTCCTGAGAACATGCATTAGCTTTTAAAATGTCTGATAACTTACTTCATGATAGGCAAAATAACAAAATGCAGGCTTTATGCAAAACTTTACATTTTTCTCAATTAAAGGGCCAAAGTTGGTAATTGTGAGTATTACATATTATTTTAAATACCTAGGGAATAGAATAAATTGAGCCAAATGCTGATCTCACAGTAGAATAAGTCTTGTATAATTCTGCGGACTTCAGTACCCCTTAGATTTGTGTGTGTAAGAGCTTTCAAGCCCTATCTAAGAGACCCCTTAATGAACTTCCAAGCTTTGGTGGTGTCATTTAAATGTTAATAATATTGAATGAACCATTCTAAGTCAAACACTGATTGGGAGCCAACGCACTTAAGTCCAAGTTATTTAAAGGTGCTTAGGCCTTGCAATGCTGAGCGGAGCATTCAGTGATCATCCCATTGACTTTCAGTAAGATTTAGGCTCCTACGTACCTAAGTCACTTTTCAAAGTGTGACTTAGCCATGTAAGTCACTTTGGGTCAGAGCCACATAAGTATTTAGGTAACTGTCTTTTTGGGAGCCTGTGCCTGCCAGTGCCTGTAGGCACCTTAGTTTTTGGCTTGTCAGCATTTGCAAAGCCACCTAAGCATTGATGCTGTGCCACAGCTAGTGAGCTCTTACTGAAGAAGAGGCCCCACGTAGGATTCTCAAAGTAGGTGGGGGAATCTGGGTTGGCATTATGACATAGCAATTGCCCAGGGCCCCACACCACATGGGGCCCCCGCAAAACTAAGTTACGAGTGCGGGAGGGTGGGTTGGGCTCAGGCTTCAGCCCCAGGTGGTGAGGCTCGGGCTTCGGCAGGGTGGGGACCCACTCCTTAGTTTCTGCCTTGGGCCCCAGCAAATCCAACGCCGGTCCTGGGTGGAATGCCTGTCTTGTCAGCCGGGCCTGATGCTTTACGCATGCTCAGAGCATGCTGAAAGCATTGAGAGAAAGCTAGATAGTAGGGCTGTCAAACAATCAGTAAATTTTATCGTGCAATTATGCAATTATTAATTGCAGTTTCAATCACACTGTTAATAGAATAGCATTTTAAATTTATTATAAATATTTTTGGATGTTTTCTACATTTTCAAATGTATTGATTTCAATTACAACGCAGAATACGAAGTGTACAGTGCTCACTTATGTTTTATTACAAATATTTGCACTATAAAAAAGATAAACAAGTGCAATCTACAAGTCAAAGCATGAAAGGGTATATGAATGTTTAGCTTATCTCGCACGTTAATACTTTGCAATGCTGGCTACAAATGTGCCATGAGAATACCTGTTCTCACTTTCAGGTGACATTGTAAATAAGAAGCATGCAGCATTATCTCCAATAAATGAAGACAAATTTCTTAGTGGTTGGCTGAACAAGAAGTAGGACTGAATGGATTTGTAGGCTCTGAAGTTTTACATTATTTTGTTTGAGTGCAGTTATGTGAAAAAAAATTCTACATTCGTAAGTTGCACTTTCACTATAAAAAGATTGCACTACAGTACTTGTATGAGGTGAATTGAAAAATACTATTTCTTTTGTCTTTTTTACAGTGCAAATATTAGTAATAAAAATAATGTAATGTGAGCACTGTGCACTTTGTATTCTGTGGTGTAATTCAAATCAATATATTTGAAAATGTAGAAAAACATCCAGAAATATTTATAATAACTGCAATTAATCACAATTTTTAATGCAGTAAATTTTTTTTGAGTTAATCACTTGAGGTAAGACAGCGATTAATTGACAGCCCTACTAGATAGCAATCTTTTCAGTATGTAATCTTCCTTTCTGGGGGTTAGGGCATTCATGTGAGAGACCCAGGTTCAATTCCATTGGTTGTGTGATTTGGAACACGGACTTGAACCCATGTTTGCTACATTTCAGTTGAGTACCTTAAATACAAGGCTGTTCTAGGATAGATGTCTCTTGATCTCTCTTGTTGAAGTTGTTCTACTTTAATTATTTATATAAACATTTGTTGGGCCAGATAAAACTAGAGCTGACCTGATGCTGTAGCCCTGTGATTAGGGCACTAACTTAAGATGTAGGAGACCTAGGTTCAAGCGCTCTTCCACAAAATATTTAGCTATTTATATGAAGTGGAACAGCTCTAACAGACAAAGTTGAGCAGAGCAGCCCAGCTCAGCCTTCACTGCAATATGGCAGACCTGGGTTCAAATCCCTTCTCCCAGTAACCTAAACACCAGGCTTATTGATTAGGAGGGAGGTGCCTACCTCTTAGCTAGCTGGAAAAGACCCAGATCAATGGGAGTTAGGCACCTAAATACGTTTGAGGATCTGGACCTAAGCCCCTCCCCTTTCCTCTTCATTTCAATCCCAGTTAGCTTAGTTGGCACCCTACTCAGCTAGTTGGCTTTTGAGGATCCCTTCCTCAGGTGCCTATATCTCCCCGTGTGACACTTAACTCTGGGCTGAGGATTCCATGAGGTGGCAGGGACACGTCTAGGCATTGCAATGCTGAGTTGAGAAATGTGTAAGTACCTTTAAGTATCAGGTCCTTACAGTACTTACAACGCTGAGTGGAGCAATACCTTGAAAAAATCTGAATGTAACTTTAGAATCAACTTCAGTAGTGTGATGTTTCTCCATTATGAAAGCAAGAAAGGGGCTGAAAAGTCACCCTAATGACTTCCTTTCCTGGACTTAGGGTGCTCCTGGCAAGCACAGACCTGGCATGGCTATCTCAAACATCTCATTTGTGGCAGCCCATGAGGCGAATGGCATATCAGGGATGTTTTGTGGGAAGGAGGGGATATGGCCAGGATGCATAGGCGATAAGTGGCTAATGGGGGCTCAGTCTCCCCCACTCTATTTTTCTGAGTCACGCTGCCACCTGTACGCATACCCAGCTCAGCAGGTAAAGTTCCGCATCCAGTGGTGCCAGGGCCCTGGAGGGTAGTGGGGCGGACAGGCCTTCATGGGAAGAAGGCCCTACCTGCAAACTTGATTCCTGGCAGACGATGCTGGCTCCTAGCTCCTGAGTGGCACATCCCAGAAAGGTTCACTGGGATGGGGGCAAGAGTCTAGGGAGTGGGGAGATCCTGAGGAGACTGGAGAGGAAAGGAGAGTCCAAAGGGGATGGGGGGGTGGATCCTGAGGTGACGAGGGAAGGGAGTCCTGGAAGGAGGGGGGAGATTTGAAGATGATGGGAGGAAGGGATAGAGGAAGGGGAGAAGATCATGAAAGGATTGGGGGATAAGGAAAGTTCCCAGCGAAGGGAGGCGGGGTGAGTCTGAGGTGATGGGGGGAAGTGGAGTCCTGAGGGAAGGAGGGATTCTGAGATGATGAAGGATGGAAAGGGGTGTCCTAGGGGAGGAAGGGGAGTTCTGAGGGATGGTGGAGCTCCTGAGACCCTGTGTTCAGCAGTACCAGGAAAGGGGATGGGGCCTAGCATCCCAGGGATATGACCCTGCCTGCGTGTAGAGGCACAGGTCAGGTGATCCTGGCAGGTTCCTCTGAATCTGCAAGTGTTGAGAGCCAATGGTCTGGAGGGGGATCTGGGCCCAGTCCAGCAGGACACGAGCTGCCACTGTGGGGCAAGTGGAGGGCAGGCTCAGCCCCAGCACCTCAAAGAATATTTTCACCACCCACCTTTGCTAGGATGTTCTTATATCTCAATTTATTCCTAGTGGTGGAAACAGGCCTACAGATGCCTTTGCAGGTTGGGGGTGCCAGTTAAGGTGCAGGCTGGCTGCTCTTTCTAAACTGCACTGGTGTCCAAAATGGCCCCTGGCAAGTCCCAGGACAGGGAAGATGTAATCTCTGCTTCAAGCTCAGCTCAAGAGGATGGATGAACTGGTCCCTTAAAATCGATAGCGCCTGATCCTGATCTCACACTGATGTAATTAAACTGAAGTCAGTGTAGTAAAGCTGGTGTGAGATCTGTTGTCCCAGGCCCATTGTCTTTATAAAGTCCCATGCCCCTGATTTTCTACTATGGGTTCTTTACCCACTCATGCTCCAAAGACAGACACTCCTGTCATGCCGTGAGTTAGGAGAGTGAGGGGTTGTTCTTCTCATTTGCCAGTTCCATTTCCCTTATAAGAGTTTTGATTCACTCTCTCACTACCAGCTCAGGTAAAAGCCCTGCCTAAAATCTGGAAATGCCCTTTAAAAGTAAATGTAAGATGTTTGTTTAAAAGCCCGTCCCTTTAAATTTTCTGCTGCAGACTAGAGAGGTAATCGTCCCATTGGAGTGTAGATTGGTTTCAGCTGCATTGAAGCAGAATTTAAACTCAGACAGATGAAACAGTTAAGGTAGAAACTTAAAATGGAACATTAGCATGTAACTCCAGGCAGATAATGAAGCAACAAAATCCACAAAGAATTGTTTTAGCTGTTGCGCTTAAGGAATTTCAAAATCTGTACTTAGTGAAGGAGAAAAGACTCCAGTCCAGGAAAGTAACACACTTGTAATCGTGCCTGAGATCTAATATCTGCTCAGATGGCTACTGTACAGTGGGAAAAATCAAGCTGAGGCATTAGGTAGGCTTGCTCTGGCAAAGGAGGAACAATATGAAAATTCAAACCTTCAGGAGCAAATTTTCCTTTTGGCGACCCTAGTGTAACTGAGAGGAGAATATGGTCCTTCCAGTTTAAATTCTTGAATCCTAGTGAGGCTCTGTGTTCTAACTCTAAGGGAAAGTTTCTAATATGCTCAGTGAAGGAGATTCCTTGATTTGGCTGAATCTGAAAGAATCATAGAATCATAGAATATCAGGGTTGGAAGGGACCCCAGAAGGTCATCTAGTCCAACCCCCTGCTCAAAGCAGGACCAATTCCCAGTTAAATCATCACAGCCAGGGCTTTGTCAAGCCTGACCTTAAAAACCTCTAAGGAAGGAGATTCTACCACCTCCCTAGGTAACGCATTCCAGTGTTTCACCACCCTCTTAGTGAAAAAGCTTTTCCTAATATCCAATCTAAACCTCCCCCACTGCAACTTGAGACCATTACTCCTCGTTCTGTCATCTGCTAAAGTGCTGTCTTTGGGGAGAAGTTCTGTGCCTTTAGCAGATAACAGATAAATAAAAAGGGAAGATGATTTTTTTCTTATTTTAAGTAACAGCATTAGATTTATTTTGGAAAAATTATATTTAGACAACTTGAAAAAGTGACATCAGTTTCACCATCTCCATTTGTCACTGATTCCCTGGTTATAGTGAGAGGTAGAACAATCTGATGTGAGAAAAGTGGTGATCCAAAAGTACATGATGCGCAAACTAAATATTAAAACAATTAGCACTTGAGCTATTATGCTAAAAGGATGTGTATATAAGGTACTTGTTGCACTGTTACTGAACTCAGATAGTTTGAGATGTTGGGGATGAGAGTTGTTCCTTACCGCTGGACCCTCAGATCACATTTTTTGCATTACCCAATCTCTTACAGACTTTGGACCTGGAATTGAGATCCGAAACTGTCTCGCCCCATTTCCTGTGTGCTGTTGCCTTGTTTATGTATGTAGTAATTGAAATATTTTAGTTATACTTGTTAGAGAGACACTTTGTTAGGCACCTAGATCTGTAAGGCTGGATTCAAATTCATAACTGCAATAACACCTCAAGAGGGGTTTAAAGTATAGTCCATTGCTTACCTCATATGATATGATGTTAATCTGCAAATCTGGGGCTAAAATCAGGCAATGACTTGCTGGCTATGCCTACGTGTGTCATCACATTCTCCCCAGCCTAGGCTTTGGGAGCATTAGAAATGCTTTATCTCTGTAGTATCTATTTGCTGAATATTGAACAACTTTCTCAGGAAAAAGAATACTGCATTGACAGATGAGTTGTGCATAAAAGAAAAACAGACTATTATTTACTAAACTCAGTGCTCAAACTGAAAAATGTGATTAGAGAGCAGAAGTTGTGGAAGTGAACCATGTGTATGTTCTCCCTCCCATCTGGCCATCACTTGATGGAAGGGTGTAGGAAAAGTTAGGGCTAGGAAAATAAGTGTCTTCAGTTGAGCAGCTACATGAGAGTGTTTTCATACCATCATTTCAGGACGGGGTCCCTTCAAATGGAAGGGCTGGTACATAGTTAAGCCTTGTTCTCAGAAGCGGATGTTTGCAGAAGTAAAATACACACAGAAAGTCCTCTAGAAGGCAGAAGCAATCATGTCTGCAAATAATGTTTTTAACTGCCAAGCTCTGTGTGGTTTGCAAGTGTGTCCCTTTCACTGACAGAAGTTGGTTCAGTAAAAGATACTACCTCACCCACCTTGTCTCTCTAATATCCTGAGACCAACACTACAAATATTAATGTGTCACTTTAAAGCCTTATCCTCCACTACTGGCTTTCAGTGTGAAGCACAAGGAATTTAATAGTAAAATGGAGAATGTTCCACCTTATGCGGAACTCTGAGGAAGTGTAGAGTATTCGCTAGATGCAAACAGAAAGTTATTCCCATCTCTGTGGAGTCTCAGAAAAATGGCTGTCTTATGTAAGGTTCATTTAATCAAAAGGGCTTGGGAATGTTAGGACATCTGCTAGACTGTCGGAGTGAAACTTTCAGTAACACAGCTGGTTGTTGTGCTTGGAAACAGAGTGAATATTATAAAACCAACATGGCTGCAGCAGCTCTTGACTTAAATCCAATATTAAATATTAGCATCACAAACTGCATATGTTCCATGGGAAAACTCCAGTATTCTGTATGCCTTTAGTAGGCTCCCCACATTACTGATTTCATTTCAGCTTGGCTAGCAATTCTGCCAGTCTAAATGACAAGATAAAAAAGATGTAACCTAATATTGTTTGCTATTTCTCTTTAGTTTAGCATTTCTGTTATTTTGTAAAATAGAACATTTTGGGCTCACTTCTTCTTACGGCTCTTCAGTCACCAGTTAGTTAGTTACTACCCATTATGTCTCTGGCGTTTAGGGCAGCGACAAAGCTCCTCCATTCCTGTCTGTTTCTGGCAAGTATTCAATGGTTCCCCAGGTGTGCCACAAGTTTTTCAGCTCAGCTTCCACAGCTCTTTGTCATGTTGTTTTCGGGTGGCCTCATTTTCACTTGCCTTCAGGTGTCCATCTTATTGTTACTCTGGTGATGGAATCAGTTTCCATTCGAAATACATGGCCAATCCATCTCCAATGCCTCCTGGCAATGAAGGTGCTCATATCCTCTTGGCTGCACTGTGTCAATAGGTCTTGGTTTGAGATTTTCTGGGCCAAAAGATATGGAGGATTTTTCTGAGGCAGGTTGCATGGAATGAAGACAGTTTGGGCATGTCATACTTCCTCATTCCCCAGCATTCTCCACTATAAAGTAGTGTTGAAAGTAAGCCGCCCTCATAAGTCTTAAGTTTGGTTTTGATGTTGTATTTTGATGATTTCCAGACTATATTTAAGCTCCTGAAGGTTTTCCTGGATTGATTGATTCTGTCCTGGCTTGTTCCATTGTTCTGGCTGATGGTGCTGCCCAAGTATGTGAATGTTTCTACACTGGTGAGAACATGATCTTCTATACATACTGGTGGTCGTGAGGCAATATTAAGGCTGAAAGCCTCAGTCATCAGGTAAGCATTTAAAGCTGGTTTGTCAGTGTCAGACTGGGGCTGACCATACCAGTCAGCACAGAGCATTCTTACAGGAGATCTGTTCTGTTCTCTAGAAGAAAAATTATAGATCACTTCCCCCTAAAAAATCACAAACTAAGAACATGGGCCTCAATTTCACAGAGATACACACATCTCATTGGTATCAGTGGGAGACTTGGGAGTACCTGGAATATGGGATCAGGCCCTAAATTAGGAGTGAATACGTCTCTGTCAAAATCTTTGTTTTTCTATAGCTCACATTGCTGTAGTACTAAGCGTTTAAATATTTGGCTATGGTCTTTACTTTTTAATATGAGAAAATATCTGTTAAAGCATGACCACATCTTGATGGTTCGGAAAGTTCTTGCTAGTCTAAAAGCATAAAGGGTAGAATTTTGTAATTGTCCTAACGATAGAGTAGTGAATAACAACTTCATTGGGCTGGGTTGTGTACCTGTCCAGGTTACATAGTAGATATAAAAAATGGAGAAATTACAGTTTGATGGGACCTAAGAAAACTCTGAGGATAGTTCTAGGACTTCAGCATGTGGATTGCAGGCAGTATATACCCTAAAAGGGCTAAGCTTGCAAAGAACATAGAGGCTTAGCTGCAGAAATCTTTAACTGAAGTTATACAGCACATCACACAATGCTACCAGACACAGCTGTAGGAATGAGAGATAGAGAGAGAGAGAGAGTGTGTGTGTGGGAGGGGGTCGGTCTCTATTGCTGGGTCACTAAGCTTAAGTGAAGTCAATGAATACTTAACCCCTGCCATGTAACAGGGATATCACTTTCTGTAACCCTGACCCATGTCATTTGACTGAAAATAAAGACCAGTCTCTTATGAGCATTCATGTGTCACACCTTTATTAGATAAATAGTCTGCTCTGCAGGCCCTCTGCCACTTTGGAGAGGCCAGCATGGGGACAGTTCTACTTCCAGCTGCAGGTTTCCTGGTTTTGCTTAAGCATGGTGGCAAGCAGAACTTGATCCAAAATATGCAACATTTCTAATGTACATACTTATAAGAGGCATTGGTATACAAGTATCAGTCCTATAATGTGTTGTTCTGGGCAAGCATTGTCTGTACAGTGCCTAGCATATTTTGGGTGTTACCATAGTATACACGAATTAAACACAAAAAACTACATTAAAAGATCATTATTAAGGTTGCAAAGTCAACCCTCCAAAAGTTAGGAAATTCCCATGTGATGGGGTGTGTACCTCACACCTGTCACAGAAAGAGTTGACTGGAGCAAGAGAGCAATTAGTGCAATGGGTTGCACCTGGAAGGTGGGCCAGGCCCTATTCAGGATTAGGCCCAGATGGGGAGGAGCTGGGTGATTAATAAAGGAAGAACTTCAGGGCAGCAGAAGGGAGGCCCAGGGGGAGAGTAGGCCTTCAACTATTCTCCCAAGAAAGGAGTTCTGGTAAAAGGCCAGGATGGATACTGGGAATCCACACGAGTGGAGCGAGCTCCTGTGGTGAGCCTTGACAAAAGGGGCAAGACCCCAGGGGGAGGTGCGCTGGAGGCTGGGTCTCTGGGGGAAAGAGCTATGGATATGCAAAGCAGCTGACAGGAGCCAGACCTCCAGGGAGAATAGTGCTGGAAGATGTTGCTCAATACAGGAGCTGTAAAGAACTCTGCAGAGTCTGGGAGAGGGGCTAGCAAAAAGGGCTTAGAGGCAGGCTAAGGTAGGAAGTATCAAGGAGTCTGAGGAAGCGGACCTTATCTGCTTGCTACAGGGTCCCTGCACTGCATCCCAGAGTAACAGGGGGGCCTGAGGTCCCTCTCTAGACACCAAAGAAGGTTGTGTGAATGCCCCTTGAGGATGAATTATTTAATTAAAAGTGGAACAGCTTCAATAGGAGAGATTGAGACACCTGCATCAGAGTAGTCCAAACTCTCCTATTGAAGTTGTTCCACTTAATTAGTTGAATAGCTAGTGACTACAACAGGGATCTGCCATCTCTCAGGTGAGTGTCCAGGTCCTCTTTTCCCCTTGAGAAGGAGGGACTTAAGCTGGGGGTGTCCCACATCCTTGGTTTTATCCACTAAGGTAAAGGTTACCAGGGAGATCCTTTGCTGGCCATTTTGTGACTTGGCCATTTTGCCACATTTCTTCCCCAGGCTCCTGGATCACAAGCAGAGAGAGGTGCCTCACTGAAGCCTGGATTTACGTGCCTATCCCTGTGAGAGGGGTGGCCTTTCCTCAGTGTCTCCCATTGGCTAGTTTAGGTAGCACGCTGGCTGTGAGGCGTCTAAAGTGCCTGCCTCTTCCCATCAATTGTACAGGGAGCCTAGGTGCCTCACTCAGGTTTTGGGGATCAGAGTGACTTTTCTAGACGCCTAAAAGTTAGGAGTTGTAGTGGTCAGGATTGCAGCGCCTATGACCTTCCATGGATCTGGGCCAGGGAGATTAAGGTCAAAAGAGTCTGCTAATTTTGTGTGCTGCAAATTAGGGTGGGACCTGATTTTTTTCAGAGCACTTGGCATTATATAGTGCTTTATCTTCAAAGCTCAGCTCCTATTGACTTCAGTTGTGGCTGTGAGTAATCAGCACTTCTCTAAATTAGACACCAGGGTATTAAGTCAGGTACATGGAAAATGAGGAAAGCACAAGTAGTGACCATCTGTGAAAAGTCTGGATTAGGTGACTTGCCCAGCATCACACAAGAAATTTGTAGTAGAGATGGGGATAGTCAATTAATTTATTCCTGTCTGCTTTTTCTTACACATCATGGAATATGAACCTTAAAATGTTTGAGTTTTAATTCAACTTTTGAACCCACCAAATTTGCATCTGTCCCAAATCCGGCCGGACATGTTCACCAATCTTCAAACATACCAGATTGTTTGGAACTTAAAAATAAAGAGCTTTGTAAATCTCCACATAGTTAATTAGTAGCTTAATTATAGATAATTTTATTATCTATAATTAATGGCTTATTTACTGAGGACCAATTCTGGTGTCACTGAAGTTAATGGTGACATTTTCATTAACTTCAAGACTGACAGCTTGTTCAATGTTTCAGAACCTCCCAGAATTTGAGGTGATCATCTTTCACACGAGACATAAATCTGATGTCCTGGCCACTTGTACTTATTGAAGATCCTATAACACTTTTTGCAAGAGTAACCCCATTTTCCAGGCTAAATTCCAGTTTGAGTAAACATCATCCCAACTATACGTATAAAATGATGGGGTCTAAATTAGCTGTTACCACTCAAGAAAGAGATCTTGGAGTGATTGTGGATAGTTCTCTGAAAACATCCACTCAATGTGCAGCAGCAGTCAAAAAAGCAAACAGAATGGTGGGAATCATTTAAAAAGGGATAGATAATAAGACAGAAAATATCATATTGCATCTATATAAATCCATGGTATACCCATATCTTGAATACTGCTTGCAGATTTGGTCGCCCCATCTTAAAAAAGATATATCTGACCTGGAAAATGTTCAGAAAAGGGCAACCAAAATTATTAGGGGTATGGAACAGCTGCCGTATGAGGAGAGATTAATAAGACTGGGACTTTTCAGCTTGGAAAAGAGATGACTAAGGGGAGATATGATAGAGGTCTATAAAATCATGACTGATGTGGAGAAAGTAAATAAGGAAGTGTTATTTACTCCTCATAACACAAGAACTATGGGTCACCGAATGAAATTAATAGGCATCAGGTTTAAAACAAACAAAAGGAAGTATTTTTTTCACACAACGCACAGTCAACCTGTGGAACTCCTTGCCAGAGGCTGTTGTGACTGCCAAGACTATAACAGGGTTCAAAAAAGAACTAGATAAGTTAATGGAGGATAGGTCCATCCGTGGCTATTAGCCAGGATGGACGGGGATGGTGTCCCTAGCCTCTGTTTGTCAGGAGGCGGAAATAGGCGACAGGGGATGGATCACTTGATGATTACCTGTTCTGTTCATTCCCTCTGAAGCACCTGGCATTGCCTACTGTCAGAAGACAGGACACTGGGCTAGATGGACCATTGGGCTGACCCAGTATGGCCGTTCTTATATTCTTGAGTAATTATATTCTGCCAAACTAAAACCCTCTCTCATCCAGTCATAATTAAATATAGTCTTCATGTCCATTCCTAAATTGTTAGACTGGTACCCGCACTTTCATGAGGGGTGAAATGATTATTGAAATTATGTGGTTTATTCATGCTCCCACAGAAGTCAATGGGAGCAGTACTAGGCTCTTAGGAGCTGATTCTGCAAACACTTACCACCTGGAGTAGTGACTTTGGTGGGATTACTCACAGTAGTAGGTGCCAGGCTTAGTAGTCACAGCATTTGTAGGATCAGACCCTCAGATGCTATTTTTTGTTCATAGCTTTTCCCTCTTGGAAAAATGAGACATGCAGAGGCATTTGATTAGGTGAAATAAAGTATACAATCTTGTTAAAAGTATACTTCCTTCATTTTTCAAAATCTCTCAAGTAGGCCAAATAATTATCTTCTGTACAATGGAGAACAATATGTACTTAATATAATATATAATGGCAGGTACATCACAATAGCCTCTAAACTCTTTAGCATACTGTACTGTTTTTCTAACATGTCTTTGACTTTTAAATCTTAAGTCCCTTAGGAAAATAAGATGTGGTTTAGTTGGACTTGGTTTCTATATCAGAAATGTAATGGCCCTCCCTTTTACTGTCTTGCTGTGAAATACTAGCTTTTATATTGGTTTTACAGTTTGTAAAACAGATTTTTATTTTCCATGTTGGATGAGTCCAGCGTTCATAGCTGGAGGAGGATCAGCAATTTAATGAAACATAGCAATTGTTATTACTGCATGCCCCAAACAGTTCTAGTCAATACAAAGCCAGTTCCAAAGGGACATTCTGCAGTTTAAGACAAGGAACAGTTATGAGAGTTGAATGCTCAACCGGAGAGCATTTGATTTTTAAAAATCCCTTTTCCCCTATCTCAGTTCTTAGCATGTGGCTAAAATTAGGTGAGCACAGTAGTAAAGAGACAACACTGTTTCTTGACTATAGAAAATTACTTTGGAGAGAAAACAATGTGAAAAGCTGCCTAAAACTATTTCACTAGAATCTGAATTGTGTGTGGGAGCGGGGGTATCAGACTTGAATTCTGGTAGAGAGTAAAGATGTCCAGTGATTAGGGAGACCCAGGTTCAGTTCCCTGTTTAGCCACTGACTCTATGTGACTTTATCCAAGTGGTTTTCAAACTGTCAGTTGTGACCCAGTACTGGGTCGCAGAATGTAAGGCACTGGGTCGTGGCGGCTCTGGTCAACACTGCTGACCAGGCAGTTAAAAGTCCCGTCAGCTGCCCGGCTAAGGCAGGCTAGTCCCTACCTGTTCTGACACCACGCTGTGCCCCAGAAGTGGCCAGCAGCAGGTCTGGCTCCTAGGCGGGGGGACCACAGGGCTCTGCATGCTGTGCCTGTCCTGAGCACCAGCTCTGTACTCCCATTGGTCAGGAACCGGCCAATGGGAGCTGGGGGTGGTGGTGCCTGTGTGTGAGAGTTGTGGGGAGTCGCTTGTGTACCTCCGCCTAGGAGCCGGACCTGCTGCTGGCTGCTTCCAGTGTGCAGCACGGTCAGGAGAGGCAGGAAGCCTGCCTTAGCACCCCTGCTGCACTGCTGACTGGGAGCCACTTGAGGTAAGCCTGTGCCCGTGCTCCAGCCCCAGCCCTGAGCCCCCCCAACCCTTTCTGCACTCCAAACCCCTCACCCTGGCCCCACCCCACAGCCTGCACCTGCAGCCCAGAGCCCTGACCTCCTCCTACACCTCAACCCTCTGCCCCAGACCTGAGCCCCCATCCAAACCCCTCATACCCGGCCCCACCCCAGAGCCTGCAGCCCCATCCCATCCCACCAAATTACCTCCCCCACCCCATCCTGGCTAGCATTTGACACTGAACACATTGCTCTCAGAAAAGGTACAATGGGAAGGTACACGAGTAAATACAGTGCATATTTAAGAAGCTTTTAAACTCTTGGTTTCCAGACTCCAGTCTTCCCCAACAATGGTGGCCCCTTGCTGTATAATGGAGGATGACCCAGTTTCCTATTTTCATAGTGCCTCAGTGAATGAATAAGCCTGTGGAGTCACACTGCTCTCACTGTTTCCTTTCTTGACTGCCAGTGTGTCCTGGTGAATTACAGGCTTATCCTTGTCTATTCTTTGGGTGCACTAGTCCAGCAGTAAGCACTGAAAAGCAATAAAATAAGAAAGGGGCTTTATTTGCAGGGGCTTTCTGAGATTGGCTTTCATATAGTCTCCTCTAGCCAACACTCTCATTTTTTCCCCTCTCGTTTGGTGTTTTAACCACAGTTTTAATTAACACTTGTCTTTCATGCTGGTGAGGAAAGATTAAGTTTTACAACTTCTCTTGTATAGGAGAAAGGAAGTTTCCATCTCCAGTCACACATGCTTAATTCAGTGTACCTGGTAAAAATGTCAGGATTTCACCTTTTTGTCTTTATGTAAATGTGTGTGTGCGTGTACATAAAAATAAGAATTTGAGGGAAGCACTTGTTCCTCCTGAAATGCTAAAAGCATGTGTAAGTGCAATTAGATTCTGCTGTTCACGTTTTTCTTCTTGGTGGCTGGAGCCCCCACTGCCCCACCAAAGTATAGTCTCTAGGATTACAGGTAACTGAACTTGACATCTAGAGTTCTTACTTACACAAGGATGAGTGATCTGTGAAATAATCTTTCAGTGATGCACAACGCATGTGTTGCAGTTTGTAACTGTAATGTCTCTACTGTCTCCATTTGAAATTCATTAAGGACTTTTTAAACTAAACCAACTTCTTAAAAATAAAAATGGTCATCTGTGATGGGAGCAATATCTATAACTAAATAGATAATAAATAAAACACACAATATAATAACTTCAAATATTGTGCGTTCTAGCATTGTATCTAGTTCTTAAGATGATGTCACAAATGTTCTCTCCTTTTTTTGGAGTACATCCATGCTTTGAGCTAGGGGTGTGATTCCAAGTTTGAGGGACATACTCGTTCTCCCTCTGGTTGAGCTAGTGTAGCTGTGGCTGTGTGAGCAGTGGAAAGGGCTAGCTGCCCCCAAAATACACCTGTCTGAGACATTTGGCTAGCTGCTCCCTCTCCCCCAGATACACTCTTGTTTTAGCACACTAGCTTGATCAGAGGTAGCATGGGAATGTCTCCCCAAGCTTGGAATCAGACCTCCAGCACCAAGGGAAGATGTACCTTTATTCCTGGTCTCTAGGCTCTGTGTAAGGCTCTCTTGCTGTTGTATAATTTATTATTATTTATTTATAATAATCAGGATCAGGGCTCCAGTGTGCTAGGTGCTGTATATATATGTAAGAGACCGTCCTGAAGAAAATACAATCTAAATTGGCAAGAAAGAAAAAGGCTAGAAAGGGATACAGGGAAAGTGAAGCAGCCCCCCGTGGCAGGGGAAGAGCTCAGCAGTCCAATGCAGGGGCCCCTTCTGGGCAAGTGGGTCCTGAGGGAGTCTGGCCTGGGCAGGCCCTGGTCCTGCTTCAACCTGGCTGATTGTACCGTTCCTGAGGGGCCAGAGTGATCCCCGGCCGTGCTTCCAGCTTGCTGAGCCCCGCAGACACAGTCACCTCTCAGCGGGGCTGGTGAGTGCGGCTGGAGCGGGCAGGGCATGGGAGAGTGGGTCTCTGGGGGGATTTGGGGGGAGCTCTGGGCAGTGAGGGGGGGTGGGGGACGCTGGGCAGTGGGAGGCTTGTGGGGGGTGCTGGTCGTGGAGGGGGGGTGGAGGAGGTCTGTGTGTGTTCGGGCGCTGGGCAGTTGTAGCGGTGGGGCTGTGTGGTAAGGCGCCTAAAAGTTAGAAGTGTCAGGGTACTCATGCCCCCCGCAGCAGTTTGGAGCTCCCGCAGCTCCTGGCTGGTGCAGGTGGCAGGGGACCCCCACAGCTCCCAGCCGCTATGGCGCTGGGTGGTAGCCCCCTCGCAGCTCTGAGCTCCTACAGACAGTGGGGAGGAGCTCAGAGCCAGGGCCCCTGCAGCTGCCCAGCCACCAGAGGTACTAGGGGCATGCAAGGTGTAAATACGGCCCTGCCCACCTCCCAGGATACCAGGCTTGGGGGACCAATATCATTGTCAGTTCTTCAGGGAACTGGGCAGATCTTTAGTTTATCCAAGAGAAGCTTGGAGCCAAGAGACCACTGTTTGTGTCAACATGGGAAGGAAATCTCTGATAGAGAACTCTGTAATCTACCAGCCAAAGACATAACAAGATCCAGTGGCTGAAATGGAAGCTACACAAATTTAGAATAGAAATAAGCACACATTTTTAACAATGATGATGACTAAACCCTGGAACAATTTACCTAGGGATGTGATGGATTCTCCATCACTTAAAGTCTTTTTAAATCAAGACTGGAAGTATTCGGAAAAGATATGAGAGAAAATCCTGGCGCCACTGTAGTCAGTGTGAGTTTTGTCATTGGCTTCATGGAAGCTGGGATTTCACCCATGTTCTAACTCAACCATAAATTATGGGCTTGATGCAGGAATCGCTCTGGTGAAATTCCATGGTCTATGTCAGTGGCTCTCAACCTTTCCAGATTACTGTATCCCTTTCAGGAGTCTAATTTGTCTTGCTTACCCCCAAGTTTCACCTCACTTAAAAACTAGTTGCTTACAAAATCGTACAGAAAATACAGAAGTGTCACAGCCCACTAGTGCTGAAAAAATTGCTTACTTTCTCTATTTTTACCATATAGTTATAAAATAAATTAATTAGAATATAAATATTGTACTTACATTTCAGTATATAGTATAGAGAGCAGTCAGTATAAACAAGTCACTGTCTGTATGAAATTTTAGTTTCTACTGACTTCGCTAGTGCTTTTTATGTAGCCTGTTGTAAAACGAGGCAAATATCTAGATGAGCGGCTGTACCCCCTGGAAGACCTCTGCGTACCCCTTTTTGAGAACAACTGGTCACATTAGATCACCATAATGGTCCCTTCTGGCCTTACAAATCTGTGACTTTTGCTCCTTCCTTCCTTTAACAAAACAACTGGGGAGAAATCTCTAAGAGAACCTTGTGGAAAGTCCTCCCCTTTAGGCCTCTTCTATAATTGTTTTATAGGCAGGCATGATCACCCCTGTTAACAGCCCAAGCAAATTGAATAACAACATCATCATCACCCTGACTTGACTTCTGTACATCTTCAGACCATTCAACAAATAATTTATTATCTAATAAACAGTTAGCTTCATCATGATCTACATTTTTTAAAAAAAAGTACTTTCTCCCATCTGGAATTATAACCAATGATATCTGCTTCCACTGCAAGCTGTTGGAATTCATTTAAAAAATTTAAAATAATTTCTTTCTGTGATACGCTGCTAAATTGCCCAGGGCAAATCCAGAAGTACATTAGCTCTGTTTCCAGTGCATAATAGACCCTTTTGGTTGGTTGGTTGGTTTTTGTTTAAAAAAAAAAGAAAAGAAATCTTATCAGAAAAATTTTAAAATGCCCAATTAGAATAGTAAGTTTCCAATGGAGCTGAAATCTCTAGACTCCTTGTCTGATCTAGGGATTCTACAGGTTTATATATTTCTAAGACTGGAACCAATTTTCCCTTCAATGACTACAATCCCCTCCTTTTCCTCACTCCATATACTCGGGAGTCTCAATGACAAGGAGTTGTTCAGCTGAACTCAGGCTACATAAATTACACTTCCGCTGGGAACTCTCCGAAGAGTCCACTCTTTTGCCAAAAACTAAATTTTTCTTTAGCAAGCACAAGAGACGAGAGGCATCAACTTTCCACTTTTCCTGGGGGTGCTCAACCCGTGCTCTGCCCCAGGCTCCCCCCAGCCACCCCTTTGCTCAACCCGTGCCCTGCCCTCGCTCTGCTCCCTCCCCCACAGCGCCTCCTGCACGCCACTGAACAGCTGATCGTGGTGGGCAGGAGACACTGGGAGGGAGGGGGAGACACTGATCGGTGGGGCTGCCGGTGGGTGGGAGGCGCTGGGGTGAGAAGGGGAGAAGCTGATCAGTGGGTGCTGAGCACCCACTAATTTTTTCCCGTGGATGTGCCAGCCCCGGAGCCCCCTTGTTGTCGGCACCTATGCAAGAGACAAAGCCTACTTGCTTCCAGTCCATTCTGAATGTCTTGTTTGTCCTCATTATTTGCAACCTCTCCCCATGAGCAACTGTATTATTACCCAGATGATGTTTGGGGATATAGGTGACTAATTTTGTTTCTCTTTCACAGCATGGAACCCCCCCCTCAAAATCTATTCAAAGTAATCTCACACCCAGTAATCCCAATATTGTCCAATTAATGAGCTAACCATTGTGGGGTACATGGAATTGCCTCAAGGAAAAATCTAACTGGCAGCTCCCCTTTTGCTAATGGGGAAACTTGACCTGAGAAAATGGGCCATACCTTGGGATGCCTTAATACTTTGTGGTATTCTCCTCTTCTTTTTGTGGCCTAATGCTCAAATGGAAGAATAAATGAGAGAGAAACCATCACTCTATAGGGGGGAAGGGAAATATTGGACACTGCCTATGTCAACAAAGCGACTTTCAAAAAACAGTAAGAAAACCAAGCAATGAAGCTACTTACAACCCTTCCTTAACACCCTCATCACCCCATGCTCTGCAAGAAGATGTCATCAGGAGGATCCTGTCTGGAATCTGCAACGTGTAAGAGCAACTAATACTAGACAGATTTGGCTTTGTGCTTCCTCCTTCCTCACAAGATGACATAAATAGAAGTCTATACTAAAACTATTCATTGGCTCTGTGCCTCTTCTTCTTTCCCCCTAGAGGTAATGTCAGGGTTGGTGAGGGGAGGCAGGATGGCAACAGAAACACCTGAAACAAGGAAAGTGTCTTTGAGCTCGTCCTTCCTCCATAAAGAGCCCTGCACCTCTGAAGACCTGTGTTCACAAGTGCAATGAGTGTTGTCGATTTAGTTCTTTGGTGATTTGGCTTGACTAGCTGAGAAGAAACCCAGAGTTGGAACTGCAGAGAAGCAGCAGCTAGACTTCAAGGTACACTGGGCGGGGAAATTTTGCTCTGTCTCCGGTTAATTGTTTTAATGAGCACCATATGATGCATGCTTTATACATACATTATCAATATGTAATTGTTAAGCCAATGTTATTTTTTCAGGTGGCTTTCTCTATGGTATATGGATCATTTCCCAACAGCAAGGGTCAGTGCTGTCATAGCTTTGGCTTTAGGAATAGCTTCTACTTTTCCAAGATAAATGTTAATCATTTGTTTTTGATAAATCCAAATTAGCAACCCGACAGGCCTCACGGTCTTTGCTCTTCTGTTTTTTTTAAAAGTGCTTACATTAGTACATGTGTGGGTGGAAACAAAAAAATATGAAACCAAGCTCTCCCCCCACAGTGCTCTGCAATAACCAGAGCTTACCATTAATCTTTCATTGTACCCAGTCATGTTTGGATATTCTTTAGTTTCAGTGTTATCCAAATTTTATTTTCACATAATCATGCTAATATGATTTAGATTTATAAAGATGCACTAATGCAAAAACTAATTTGAATGCCAAAATTACAGCCTCCTACTGTACCTTACGGAGTAAAAATGGAAAATCCACAAACGTCGCAAGCGTATGTTGTGGGAGTTTTTTTCTTGGCTGGGCTTTTTGTTTAAGCCACAGTAACACAGAACCTAGTTTAAAGTTCATTATCTAAGATCATGTTAATATTTTTATGTAATTTGAGGAGAGGGGAGATATATAATAAATCTTTGTTTCATGCTCAACTACTTTGATCAATGGTTCTCAACCTTTTCCATTCCAGATCCCCCTGAGGCCCTCCTTCCATCTCTCTGGGATCCCACCTCTCATTTAACAATGTGGGAAGGGCAGGGTAATCATGACCACCTACTGCCTGTTTGAGAGTTGGTCTTAGAGTTTTTGTTTCAGGCTCTCTGCAGATCCAAGTAGACATCACTGCATCCATTTATACCTAGCTCATGTTTTTGAAGTTGTCTCTGCAACAACAAAGGGCTAGAAATGTAACTGATTCTTTTTAAATGAACTGGTAAGAGAGGACGGGGCAGGTGGTTGCAATTGCACTGAAACCTGGTTTTGACCCTCTCCCGCCACCCTAGGTTAAGAACCCCTGATAAATGAAATTCAGTTACAACCTACACAGAGACATATTTTCAATGGTAGGAAAAGTGGAACTAGACCCCTCCCCTAAGATCATCACTACCATTGTCCATATTTAAACCTGTAATATAAACACTTTAAAAAAAAGTGTTCAACAACAATCCAGGTTCTAATCCTTCAATATATTCTACACAAGGGGCCCTGTGTACCTATACAGAGGCTCATTGACTTCAGTAGGACTCTGCACAGGCATAAAGCTTCACCTGTGCGGATCAGATTGCAGGATAGGGCCTAAATAGCATTGAAAACACACAGTTAGTGGCTGGTGATGTTGTGACACTTCCCTTTAAATGTATAGTAAAGCACAATAATATATTAAACAACAGATTGATGGTAAAGGAAATACAGGGGAAATTTCTTTTCAGCTTTTATGACACCTGATAAGCTATATAATTTAAACTGTAATATTTGAGATTTTTATTGGTAAAATTGTAGTGAGCTGGGGTTGTTCAATATTCAGAGCTGAGCAAGCTGCTTATTCCCTGAACTGTGAAACCTTAGGGATCTGACACACTACGAGTTTGTCCGATTTAGCAGCGTTAAATCGAATTAACCCTGTACCCGTCCACACAACGAAGCCATTTTTTGACATAAAGGGCTCTTAAAACTGATTTCTGTACTCCTCCCCAACGAGGGGATTAGTGCTGAAATCGACATCGCCTTTTCGAATTAGGGTTAGTATGGATGCAATTTGAAGGTATTGGCCTCTGGGAGCTATCCTACAGTGCACCATTGTGACCTCTCTGGACAGCACTCTGAACTCGGATGCACTGGCCAGGTGTACAGGAAAAGCCCTGGGAACTTTGGAATCTCATTTCCTGTTTGGCCAGGCAAGCTCATCAGCACAGGTGACCATGCAGTCCCAGAATCGAAAAAGAGCTCCAGCATGGACTGAACGGGCGGTACTGGATCTGGTCGCTGTATGGGGAGGGGAATCCATGCTTTCAGAACTACATTCCAAAAGATGAAATGCCAAAACATTTCAAAAAATCTCCGACGCCATGAGGGACAGAGGCTACAGCAGGGACACAACACAGTGCCACGTGAAACTTAAGGAGCTCAGACAAGCGTACCAGAAAACCAAAGAATCGAACGGACGTGCCGGGACAGAGCCCCAGACATGCTGGTTCTGTGCTGAGCTGCATGCAATTCTAGGGGGGGCCGCCACCATTATCCCACCCCTGTCCGTGGACTCCGATGATGGGGTACTCTCCACCATGCCTGAAGATTTTGCAGACGGGGAAGATGAGGAGGAGGACAAGCTTGAGGAGAGCACACAGCACATTGTTCTCCCCGACAGTCAGGATCTTTTTATCACCCTGACTGAAATACCTTCCCAACCCAATGAAGCTGGAGAAGGGACCTCTGGTGAGTGTATCTTTTTAAATATAATACATGTTATAAAAGCAAGCTTTTTTTAATGATTAAGTAGCCCTGAGGACTCGGGATACATTCTGAGCCAGTACTGCAACTGGAAAAGTCTGTTAACATGTCTGGGGATGGAGTGGAAATCTTCCAGGGACATCTCCATGAAGCTCTCCTGGAGGTACTCTAAAAGCCTTTGCAGAAGGTTTCTGGGGAGAGCAGCCTTATTCCATCCTCCATGGTAGGACACTTTACCATGCCATGCTAGCAGCAAGTAATCTGGTATCATTGCATGACAAAGCCTGGCAGCGTATGGTCCCGGTGTTTGTTGGCATTCAAGCAACATCCGTTCTTTATCTCTCTGTGTTATCCTCAGGAGAGTGATATCGTTCATGGTAACCTGGTTGAAATAGGGGAATTTAATTACAGGGATATTCAGAGGTGCCCGTTCCTACTGGGCTGTTTGCCTGTGGCTGAAAAGAAATCCTCCCCGCAGTTAGCCACGCGGTTGTGGGGGCGGGGGGGCATTGGCACTGAGTTGTTCACGTTTGGCTAGCAGGGATCTTCCCTGATACCAGCCATGCGGTGGGGTGAGGAGTAAAGCAATCATCCCAGAGAATTGGAGGGGGGTGGTTAGTTTGGTTTCTGCTGCTGCACGTTAACAGGAAAATTGCAGCACTAAATGGCCAACTCAACATGCTTTGCTTGGTATGGGAGAGGAGGGCACTGCTGTTAGGAAGGTTGCAGAAGCTGAAAGACTATGGCTTACCATGACTGCCTGCAAGCCAAATTCTGTTGCCCGGCACTGTATGTGTGATCTCTAACACCAAAGCCGGAGGCACTCAATATAAGATGCAAAATGCGACCTTGTACCAAAATCACATATGCTATGTAATGTGAATAGTGTTGTTCACTGTGAAAGAGTATAGCCATTGTTCTGTAAAATGTATCTTTTTAAATACTTCACTCCCTTTTTTTCCTCCAGCAGCTGCAAATGTTTCAAGCCTCCCTCCTCCGTCCCAAAGGCTATCTCAGATAAGGTGGCGAAAAAAATGCACGTGCGATGAAATGTTCTCTGTCAGTGCCGCACGACTGCATGAGCTCAGAGCTCAGCAGAATGTGTGGAGGGACACAGTAGCACAGTACAGGAAAGCGGCCAATGAATGTGAGGAGAGGTGGCGGCAGGAAGATCAGAGGAGACATGAGGCCACGCTGGGGCTACTGCGGGATCGAACAGACATCCTCCGGCGTCTGGTGGAGGTTCATGAATGGCAGCAGGATCACAGACTGCCGCTGCAGCCCCTGTTTAACCACCCTCCCTCCTCCCCAAGTTCCATACCCTCCTAACCCAGACGCCCAAGGGGAAGGCTCCGGGTGCCCAACCACTCCATCCCAGTGGACAGCCCAAGCAACAGAAGGCTGTCATTCAATAAGTTTTAAAGTGGCCTTTTCCTTCCCTCCTCCCACACCCCATCCGGGCTATCTTGTGAGTTATCTCCCTATTTTTATAATCAATGAATAAAGAATACATGTTTTTTTTTAAATGATAGTGACTTTATTTCCTTTGCAAGCAAGCTGTGATCAAAGGGGGGAGGGCAGGTGGCTTACAGGGAATTTCAAGGCAACCAAGAGGGCAGGTTTTCATCAAGGAGAAACAAACAGAAGTGTCACACAGTACCCTGGCCAGTCATGAAACTGGTTTTCAAAGCTTCTCTGATGCACAGTGCTTCCTGCTGTGCTCTTCTAACTGCCCTGGTGTCTGGCTGCGCATATTCAGCAGCCAGGCGATTTGCCTCAACCTCCCACCCCGCCATAAACGTCTCCCCCTTACTCTCACAGAGATTGTGGAGCACACAGCAAGCAGCAATAACAATGGGAATTTTGGTTTCACTGAGGTCTGAGCGAGTCAGTAAACTGCCCCAGCAGCCCTTTAAACATCCAAATGCACACTCTACCTCCGTTCTGCACTTGCTCAGCCTATAGTTGAACAGCTCCTTACTACTGTCCAGGGTGCATGTGTATGGCTTCATGAGGGGTAGGCTGGGTCCCCAAGGATAACTATAGGCATTTCAACATCCCCAACGGTTATTTTCTGGTCTGGGAAGTAAATCCCTTCCTGCAGCCGTTTATACAGACCAGAGTTCATGAAGACGCGAGCGTCATGAACCTTTCCCGGCCATCCCACATTGATGTTGGTGAAACGTCCCTTGTGATCCACCAGAGCTTGCAGCACCACTGAAAAGTACCCCTTGCTGTTTATGTACTCGCTGGCTTGGTGCTCCAGTGCCAAGATAGGGATATGGGTTCCGTCTATGGCCCCACCACAGTTAGGGAATCCCATTGCAGCAAAGCCATCCACTATGCTCTGCACATTTCCCAGAGTTACTACCTTTGATAGCAGCAGATCTTTGATTGTGTTGGCTACTTGCATCACAGCAGCCCCCACAATAGATTTGCCCTCTCCAAATTGATTCCCGACTGACCGGTAGCTGTCTGGCGTTGCAAGCTTCCACAGGGCTATTGCCACTTGCTTGTGAACTGTGAGGGCTGCTCTCATCTTGGTATTCTTGCGCTTCAGGCCAGGGGAAAGCAAGTCACAAAGTTCCATGAAAGTGCCCTTACGCATGCGAAAGTTTCACAGCCACTGGGAATCGTCCCAAACCTGCAACACTATGTGGTCCCACCACTCTGTACTTGTTGCCTGGGCCCAGAATCGGCATTCCATGGCATAAGCCTGCCCCAGTAGCACCATGATCTCCAAATTGCCAGGGACCGCGGTTTTAGAGAAATCTGCGTTCATGTCCTCATCACCACGCTGCCATCACCTCCTCTCCTGGTTTTTTCAGGTGCTGGTTCTGCATAAACTGCATGATAATGCGCAAGGTGTTTACAATGGTCACAACTGCTGCGGTGAGCTGAACGGGCTCCATGCTTGAATGCTATGGCATCTGCTCAGGCAATCCAGGGAAAAGGGCGTGAAATGGTTATCTGCTGTTGCTTTCATGGAGGGAGGGAGGGTTGACTGATGACATTTACCCATAACCACCTGCAACAAATTTTTGGCCCCAACAGGCATTGGGAGCTCAGCCCAGAATTCCAATGGGCAGCAGGGACTGCGGAAACTGTGGGATAGCTACCCCAGTGCACCGCTCAGAATGTTGACGCTTGCCACGGTACTGTGGACGCGCACACCGCCGAATTAATGTGCTTAGTGTGGGCGCATGTACTTGACTTTATACAATCTGTTCCCAAAAATTGACTTCTGTAAAATCGGAGTACTTTTGTAGTGTAGCTGTAGTGACTTAAAAATCCCGATCTACTGCTGTTGCTGCATAGTCATTTTAAGCTATTAGGGTTATTTACACAGCACTGAAATAACAAATGTGTACGGTTCTTTTTAAGATTAAATGGCCTTAATGTATTATAGCACATCAATTTGGAAGCCCATCATTTAAGGGTTCATCCTACTGTGGAAACGAAGCCAAGTGGAATATTTCTGCTGCTTCTGCAATACTAAAGCAAGTTCAAAATGTCTCCATGGGGGGGTATTTTTCTTTGCAGAGATCTTTCAGTGAGTTTGCATCCTGCAAGTTAGAAAGATAAGAAGTAAGTTTCACAATGGAAAGGGAATGGATTTCATCCTCTTCCACCCCCTACCTCTCTGGCCATGAAGCTTCCCCCAGGAATTAGGACTTCTCTGCTGCACAAGGGATTCTAGGGGATGGTGTGGGGGCTGCTTTCTGTGGGTCTGTGATCTGCTCTGCTCCATGGATATTTTTTCCTTTCCCCATGGCATGCAAAGAGTGGGTGGAGGAGAGAGACAGGCACTGGATCAGAAGATCTGCCATTGCACTGATTATTTGGTCTTGGTCCTCATCTGTAGTGTAGCCACAGTAGGGGTGCTCAGTCCTGGGGCCGAGACAGCCTCTAAGGCAGGGGTCTCAAACTCAAATGACCACGAGAGTCACATAAGGACTAGTACATTGGCCCGAGGGCTGCCCCACTGCCCACGCCCCACCCCCCACTGCCCCCACTCCACCCCTTCCATGATGCCCTGCTTCTTCCCACTCCTTCCCTGCCCCCATTCCAACCCCTTCCCCGAAATTCCCTCCCCAACTCCGACCCCTTCCTTCCCTCCAGGCGGTGCAGGAGGGGTGCAGGGGGTTGGGGTGCAGGAGGGGTGTGGGGTGCGGCAGAGGGCTCAGGGCAGGGGGTTGGGGTGCAGGAGGGGTGCAACAGGTGGCTTAGGGCAGGGGGTCAGGGTGCAGCAGGGGACTCAGGCAGGGGGTTGGAGTGCGGGGTGCAGCAGGAGGCTCAGGGCAGGGGGTCGGGGAGCGGGGTGCAGCAGGGGCCTCAGGGCAGGGGGTTGGGGTGCAGGAGGGGTGCGGCAGTACATTTAGGGCAGGGGGTCCGGGTGCAGGAGGGGTGTGGGGTGCAGCAGGGGGCTCAAGGCAGGGGGTTTGGCTACAGGAGGGGGCCGGGGGGAGGGTCCGGCCTGGTGCTCACAGGGGAGGCACAGGGGGTCTGTGTGTTGTCCTGGCCGCTCCTCCAAGTACCTCTCCCGCAGCTCCCATTGGCAGGGAACGGGGAACTGCGGCCAATGGGAGCTTCGGGGGAGGTACCTGGAGGAGCAGCCAGGGCAACACATAGACCCCTGTGCACCTCCCCCAGGTCCTGGCCACTTGCCAGAGCGGCACAGGGGCAGGGCGGGCAGGGCAGGCAGGGAGGGAGCCTGCCGTGCCCCTGGGGCGTGCCGGGCTGGAGCCACTCTAGCTAAACGCTGGAGGGACGGGGGAGCCACAGGGAGCTGGCGGGCCGCAGAAAATAACCCCATGGGCTGCGTGTTTGAGACCCCTCCTCTAAGGAATGGCGCTGCACTTGCTCTGTGCTCTTGGAAGCCTTCTGCTTTCACCCCACTGCCCTTCCCCCAAACAAATGCTTGTATTAACCATACCTAGACTTGACCCTTTTGCACTCCTCCAGTCTTACGGGTTCTAATGTGGTTGGGCTTTTCGGGGATTGTCTTTGGCAGCTGCAAAGTGGTCTGGGTGATTGACTCATTCACAAGGGGGAGATCCAGTTGTGTCCTCCTCTGGGAATTAAAAGCAGAACAAAACCGCTATTGGAGGCACTCCCAAGACAAAAAAACGGTGCAGTGATTCTTCATAAGTATATTCATGATCTAGGGACATGTCAAGCCTATTTGGCATGGTTCAGCAGTGTCTGGCTTCTAAATGAAGCAGATAAATTGCATGCACAGAGGCATAGATGTGAACCTTGGGAGCACAGAAGGGTTGCCACAGACCCTGTGTGGGAAATCCTCACATACGTTTTCATCCTCCCTTTTGGCAGTCCAGTATTGCTTGTGAATGACTTCTCTTAAACCAAAATGTCTTGCAGCCATAGATCAGCACTATGTAAATCACTGCATCTCTCATCAGAGACTGCCTATTTACTCCTGTATATGAAAGGGCTGGTTTCTGGCAATAATTGGGCTTTCGTAGGCTGGGGCTGAGACATCCGTTGCGTAACTGCTGCTGTCATTCAGCTGTTGTATAACGTGTTCAAATTGGCAAGATATTTTGAGAGTTGGGTGCTACCTGATCTTAACTTTATTCATTTTACCCTGAAACAGACAGTCAACAGATCATGATAGCTGTGACTTTTGGGGAGCTTTTTAGACATCACGGGCCAAACTCTGCTCAGTTACACTAGCGCAAATCTAGAGTATCTCCACTGGTTTCAATGGGAGTAACTCTAAATTTACATTGTTGTAACCGAGCAGAATTTAATCCTGCAACTAAAACTTCAGAGTACAGTCTTCTAAACGGACAGTTATCAAATAATTGGTAGAAAGGTAAGAGCAGACAGAATTAAAGGAATACGCCTTGATCTTTTAGTCAGTGGAACTCCGTGCTATGAGTTCCAAATGCAGGATTGAGGCTGTTCATTTATTCTGACAGGTTTCAGAGTAACAGCCGTGTTAGTCTGTATTCGCAAAAAGAAAAGGAGTACTTGTGGCACCTTAGAGACTAACCAATTTATTAGAGCATGAGCTTTCGTGAGCTACAGCTCACTTCATCAGATGCATATCGTGGAAACTGCAGCAGACTTTATATATACACAGAGAACATGAACCAATACCTCCTCCCACCCCACTGTCCTGCTGGTAATAGCTTATCTAAAGTGATCATCAGGTGGGCCATTTCCAGCACAAATCCAGGTTTTCTCACCCTCCGCAGGAGAGTGAATTTGTGAGGGGGGGTGGAGGTTGAGAAAACCTGGATTTGTGCTGGAAATGGCCCACCTGATGATCACTTTAGATAAGCTATTACCAGCAGGACAGTGGGGTGGGAGGAGGTATTGGTTCATGTTCTCTGTGTATATATAAAGTCTGCTGCAGTTTCCACGATATGCATCTGATGAAGTGAGCTGTAGCTCACGAAAGCTCATGCTCTAATAAATTGGTTAGTCTCTAAGGTGCCACAAGTACTCCTTTTCTTTCATTTATTCTGTAAGCCTAGAGGCAATTCTGGCATCTTGCTGGTCTATAAACCTCTCAATACCAAAATCTTTCTAGAGGAGCTAATAGTGGCTCTGTCTGATATGGCAACGAAGTGCACAAGATTAATGGTCTTGGGAGACCTCAACATCTATGTGGATGGTGTTTCTGGTATAATAGATGTGATTTAAATAGAGATGGGCCTGAACCAAACCCAGGATCAAAACACTTGAACTTTGGGAAAGTTCAGATCCAGACAAGGATCAGATCTTTGAGCCTGGCCTCTCTAGAGTGGATTGAAAAAAAGATCCCTGGATCCAACCCCCTCAAACTTGGATAAAGGTCATATAACAGATTTTTTAAGCCAGAAGGGACCATTATGATAAGCTGATTCTTGTACCACAAACCATAGGATTTCATCCAATATTTCCTACATCAAGCCCATAACTTGTGATTATGATAATTTGTATTATCTATAGCTAAACTCTGAGTCTTGGGCCCATATCTACAATTGTATTACTTTAAAGTAGTAGTTGATCACACAACTTCCCCAGTATGTGAAGAAGCTTCTAATATGTAAACTATTAAGCACGGTTACGTTTTTAGTCAAGAAAGTCTCTGTTACTGCAGGATTGATTGTCCCCCTAAGCACACAAAATGCTTAAAAGTGACGCTTCACTGATTATAGTATAGAGAAGCCAGAATAATCTTGGCTTTTGTTCACTCTCTCCCAGACTACGAGAACTTTAGCAGTAAATTACAGCTGGAAAGCAGACATACCCTACAAATTGGATATATTTTCAGAGTAGTGAGCTGGGATTCCTTCCAGCCAATTATTATTAATGTTAATGACAGTTGCAAGGCTAAATCTCTAAGTGCTGTGCTGAAAATGTAAGTCTTAGGTTTAGATTGTCTTTAACTGAAGTAGCAGCTGTAGCTTCATGCACAGAATAGCAATATCTTGCATCCCAAAGGATCCCAAACCACTTTACACATATAGGGCTCAATCCTGCAAAAATTGGGCCCTTAATCTGAAGGCTTGCCTACACTTACCAGGGGATCGATGCACGGTGAGACCCGCTAAATTGGCTGCAGATAGCTTTCCTGTCGACTCCTGTACTTCACCGGATCAAGAAGAGTAAGGGGAGTCGACAGGAGAGCGTCTCCCGTCAACATCGCATAGTGTGGATCCCGAGGTAAGTAGATCTAAACTATGCTATTCACATAACTCAAATTGCGTAGCTTAGATCGACTTCTCCCTGAGTGTTGACAAGGCCTGATACACAATCTGTCCACAGGTATCACTTTATCTGCCACTGAAAATGCCATATTTGATCCCTGAGGTAGAGGCAATGTTTTAACACATCAGTAACACTACACATCAGTTTAGGAAAGGAAATAAAAAAAATGTGTCCAATTAAGCTACAAGGGGAACTTGGTTAGACAGAATGCTATCACCAGAATAGGAGTTTGGCTGGGGCATTAGGGTTAAAAGTTCTCTGCTTTTACAGAAAAAGCCATGGGATCCTTAATGAAAAAGTGGCTCATCTCAAAGACTGACCCTCCAGTAATTGTGTCCTCTTAATACCTACCCAGAGCCTTGTATAATACCTTACCTTACTGACTTGGAGGAATGAGCATCACTGACTTAATTAACACTTTCTGCACCGTTCCCAATTCTATGGACACGTTTACAAATTTTTGGTTACTTTTAGCAAAGGAGTAACCTGAGTATCTTCACTGGACCTTAGAATGCAGACATCTTTCAGCCTTGTAGCTGGATGGGTGTGCTGGACTAATACTTAGACTATATGATGGGGTGGTGAAGTTCAGGTTATATGGGCATGCGTTAGGGATGGTTGTCAATCACTAGTGATGTAGCCATGGGTGCATTATGCAAGTCATCCCACACAAATGCTGATAACACCTTTGTAGCACACAGTCAGGTGTTTTGTACAGGCCATATTGGTTATAGAAGCAAAGGCCTTTGGAATGTGTCAAAAGGTGTCTTGAAAAAAATTACCAGAACTAGTTCTTATTTCCCTCTGCCTTAAAATCTGTTCCTTAGTTTCCATGAGTTCAATTCTACAGGGCTGGGGCAGGTAGGGGGTGGGGAGGAAAACCTCTCCAGAGGTGACTTAAAATGTCTTTAAAGTTGGTTAACTTGTTGCCAAAAGCAATACTGCCATTTCCATGGGGAAGCTGAGTATCTCCCTTACCCAGCGGGATAAAACTGCTGTTTCTACAGGGCCACAAGATAATGGACTTCTCCTGACTCTATGCTCTGATTAGCTGTTAGCGGTGCAGGACTGAATCTTGGCCATCCATAAGCAGTAGAAGGGAATGTTTGTGTCTGACTTCGTACATACAAGGTGCCTTACTATGAACGTTAAGCCCTTCAAGTTCACATAGTTAATGAGTCTTCCATACAGCTATCTCACTCAAGTGAGACAGATGGCTTTCATTCAGGATTCCCCCTCCACCCCACAGATGAGGGGATCCTGAATGAAAGCCATCTGGCTTAGACACAGTACAGGAAAGATAGGTGTGCTGCTGATTGCCAGTGTGATATGGATCCTTGCTTGCTAGCAACTGATGGATTAGTGGAAAGGGGACTGTGATGTGTATCCATACTCATTAATGTGAGTTAGAAATAAGCTGAACCCCAGAATCTTCAGAACAGGTCAGAGGGCTCTGGCCCTCATGTGAGGGAGGAGAAGGCAAGAGGTTCTCTCTAATCCTAGCACTGGGCTGGGGTCAGTCACAGTCCTTGCCTTCAAGGGAGCATAGAGCTAGCTCCACAGGGAACAATCCATCCTAAAGGAGGTGGGTCCCTGGCGCTGGCCCTCCTCTGCACTGGCCTGCAGATCTGGCAAGTGTGCTGGAGAAGCAGGCTGCACTGTTGCAAGGGATGGTGTGAATAAGCCACCCCTGGAGTGACGTAAGTTACATCACCCTCAGCATCGGTGTGGACAGTGCTATGTCAGTGGGAGAGCTTCTCCTGACGACATAGCGACCACCTCTTGCGGAGGTGGATTTATTATGCCAATGGGAGAGGTCTCTCCCATTGGCAGAGACCTTCTTCACCAGACACACTATAGCAGCTCAGCTGCATCGGTGCAGCTGCGCTACTGTAGCCCTTCTAGTGTAGACTAGGCCTGTGCCCATACTGTAACCTTCAGACATTCAATATCTAATTTGCCTTCTGCTTTAGGCAAAGCTATTTCCAGGAAGAGATTTCCTGAATAGCTCAGCTCTATGTTTAAAAGAGGGGCACCAAAACGCACCGTGTCATTCTGGGCCATAAGGGTTCTACCTGATCTACATCCCTGATTCCCCCCGGTTCGGTTTATACTGTTCCCTTAAATTAGACGTAGTCCCATTTAAATAGAGCCATTGTGGACTATATGCTGCAGCAATTCATGTCTTCTAAACCACTTCTTTGCAGCAGGTTGGTTTCCATGACTATGTCAAACTCTTGCTTTGCTCTCATTGCAAAAGTTTTATCTGCCATTTACTGTAAGGCCTTGTCTACACTGCAGAGTTTTGTTAGCAAACGGCAGCTTTGGGTGGCAAAATAATGGAGGTGTACATGCTACAACGCCACTTTTGACAACAAAACTCTTCAGTTCTGGAGACAGGATAAAACCATCTTGATGAGAGAGAGAGGGCTTTTTGCGTAAAAGGTTGTTCGACAAAGTGCCAGTGTAGACACTGCCTTGATTATATTGCTTTAATTGGCCTCTGGAAGGTATCCCACAATGCCCATCCAGACCACTTTGGTCAGCAGTTCCAACGCCACTGCCTGCAGCCAGGTAACCGACCCTCCCCATTTAAAGCCCTGGGAATTTTTGAAATTCCACTTCCTTTTTGCTCGGCTCCACGCAGCAGATGCTCTCCTGCTTGGACTACTGTGGAGCTGCTAGATCTGCTCAGTATTTGGGGAGAGAAGGCAGTGCAGTCCCAGCTGCGCTCCAGCCATAGGAATTTTGATACCTACAGGCATCTCTCTCAAAGCTTGTGCAAAAAGGGATATGGTCGGGACACGGTGCAGTGCGGCGCAAAGATCAAGTAGCTGAGGCAGACGTATCAGGAGGCAAGGGAGCCAAACCTTCAGTCCGGTGCTGCGACGAAGACCTGAGACCTGCTATTTCCATAAGACATTATCCTCTGTGGCAAGCCCATCTCTACCTCCAAGAGCCCTGTGGATACTTCAGCGGGGCTGGAGCTGGCGGAAAGTGGACCTAACCTAGAGGACGAAGTCATTGATGAAGAGGTGGGAGTTAGATGACAATGTGGAGCCCACGGTGGGATCGCCTGGTGCTGTGGCCAGTCAGGAGCTGTTCTCCACCCTTAGATGTCTAACCAGTCTCAGCAGTCACACTCCGTCGAGCAAGAAGCAGGAGAGAAGACCGCAGTAAGTGGTTTTGCTTTGTGAAGTGTAGAGGTGAGTTGTGGGCAGAGAAATGTTCAGGGATGGCTGTGTTTCTGTGTGCTGGACATTTTCCTGTGCAGCTAAGCAGTACAGCAGAACAGAGTGTGGATGCACACCAAGATTTCACGGGAAACCTCCAGAGCGATCTCTAGGAAACTTTCCTGGAGGTATTCGGCAATCCTCTACCAAAGATTCCTTGGCAGAGCTGCTTTTTGCCTTCCCCATTGAAGGAAACTTTCCCATGCTATTCTGCAATCACTTATGGAGGGACCAAAGCGGCACACAGCCAAGCAGCATAGGGACTGGGTTGGAAGCTGCAAGCATGCAATAGATGCACCTTTGCTTCCTTGCTTAGCAGAGTGAGATATCTGCTGCAATGACCTCTGCTTGTGGAAAAGGGTGAGAAAATTTAGAATGTTGTCCCTAGTCGACTGCATATTGCTTTTCTCCCCATGTAGAATGCCTGCCGCCCTGGGATAAACCACTATGCTTGGGGTGTTCCCCAACATGTGTGCTTGTCTAGGGTCAGTGAGAAAGTGATTGGTATGCAGTGGCTCTGGAACATTTTTAATAGTGGGGGTGCTGAAAGCCACCCTCCTTACCCTGTCCATGGCCCCCACCCCAGAGCTGAGGCCGGGAGCAGGGCCATGTCTGTGGGAGGGGCGGGGCCTGGACAGGGCTAAGAGGGCTGAGGATGGGGCCGGCAGCCAGGACCCTCGGACGTGGGGCCAGAAGCCGGGACCCTTGGACGTGGAGCTGGAAGCCGGGACCCTCGGACGTGGGGCCGGCAGCCGGGACCCTGCATAGGGAGCCAGAAGAGTAGCATGGTGGGTGGGTCTGGATCCCACTTGTGGAGCCAGGAATGCAGCCTAGGCACGGGGCCAGCAGCTGGGACCCCACATGTGGGGCCGGGAGCAGAGCCTCATGTAAAACCTGGGGGTGCTCCAGCACCCCCAGTATCTCTAGTTCTCCGCCTATGTTGGTATGTTACTAGAGGTGTATTTTATTGCACTGTTTCATTGCTATACATGTACTTAACAATCACACTTCTGTGTATTGTTCCTTGTGCTTCTGCAGATGTGGCCTTTAGAGGCACCGCCTACACATTGGCGGAGCACCTTCGCCAGATAAGAAAGTGCCTGAGATGGAGCAAGGAAGACATGTTCTGGGAGCTGCTGCAATACTCAGATGCAGAAAAGAGGGACCACATGGAGTGGAGGGAAATTGAAAGGCAGGACAGAAAAGAAAATGAGGCCTTTGTTAAGGAAGCTACTGAGTGGATGATTAAAGTTATGGAGGAACAAATTGAGATGCTCAAGTCCCTCATAACGTGCCAGATTGAGCAGATGCGTGCCCACCCTCCCCTTCAGCACATTCAGAATTATTTCCCATGCCCTCCTCAAGCTCCACCCGTGCATTCCTTTCCACTGTCTGGGACTTCTCACTTTCCCGGTAACTCCACCCCCATGGACACCTTTTCAAATGATAGCTGGACGTATGCACAGCTCTGAAAGTCAGCACTCCCCTTGTACCTCCTCTCTCACCAAGCATATTTTTGTTTTTATATGTGTGCGTTGCGGGGGTGGAGGTGGTGGTGGTAGTAGTGTTTTCTGTGCAATAAAAGCAACATTTTTTGAATGATAAGTAATCTTTATTTGTTTCATGCAAATTGCGATAGCTGGTGGCAGCAACACATACACAAACAGTTTAATCATAGAATATCAGAGTTGGAAGGGACCTCAGGAGGTCATCTAGTCCAATCTCCAACTAAATCATCCCAGCCAGGGCTTTGGCAAGCCTGACCTTGAAAACCTCGAAGGAAGGAGATTCCACCACCTCCCTAGGTAACGCATTCCAGTGCTTCACCACCCTCCTAGTGAAAAAGTTTTTCCTAACATCCAACCTAAACTTCCCCCACTGCAACTTGAGACCATTACTCCTCGTTCTGTCATCTGCTACCATTGAGAACAGTCTAGAGCCATCCTCTTTGGAACCCCCTTTCAGGTAGTTGAAAGCAGCTATCAAATCCCCCCTCATTCTTCTCTTCCACAGACTAAACAATCCCAGTTCCCTCAGCCTCTCCTCATAAGTCATGTGTTCCAGTCCCCTAATCATTTTTGTTGCCCTCCGCTGGACATTTTCCAGTTTTTCCACATCCTTCTTGTAGTGTGGGGCCCAAAACTGGACACAGTACTCCAGATGAGGCCTTACCAATGTCGAATAGAGGGGAATGATCACATCCCTTGATCTGCTAGCAATGCCCCTACTTATACAGCCCAAAATGCCATTAGCCTTCTTGGCAACAAGGGCACACTCTTGACTCATATCCAGCTTTTCGTCCACTGTAACCCCTACATACTTTTCTGCAGAACTGCTGCCTAGTCTGTAGCAGGATTCTTCCATCCTAAGTGCAGGATTCTGCACTGGTTCTTGTTGAACCTCATCAGATTTCTTTTGGCCCAATCCTCTAATTTGTCTGGGTCCCTCTGTATCCTATCCCTACCCTCCAGCGTATCTACCACTCCTCCCAGTTCAGTGTCATCTGCAGAGTTGCTGAGGGTGCAATCCACACCATCCTCCAGATCATTAATGAAGATATTGAACAAAACCGGCCCCAGGACCGACCCGTGGGGCACGCCACTTGATACCAGCTGCCAACTAGACATGGAGCCATTGGTCACTACCCATTGAGCCCAACGATCTAGCCAGCTTTCTATCCACCTTATAGTCCATTCATCCAGCCCATATTTCTTTAACTTGCTGGCAAGGATATTGTGGGAGACCGTATCAAAAGCTGTGCTAAAGTCAAGGAATAACACATCCACTGCTTTCCCCTCATCCACAGAGCCAGTTATCTCATCATAGAAGGCAATTAGGTTAGTCAGGCATGACTTGCCCTTGATGAATCCATGCTGACTGTTCCTGATCACTTTCCTCTCCTCTAAGTGCTTCAGAATTGATTAGTTGAGCACCTGCTCCATGATTTTTCCAGGGACTGAGGTGAGGCAGACTGGCCTGTAGTTCCCAGGATCCTCCTTCTTCCCTTTTTAAAAGATGGGCACTACATTAGCCTTTTTCCAGTCGTCCGGGACCTCCCCCGATTGCCATGAGTTTTCAAAGATAATGGCTGTGCAATCACATCCGCCAACTCCTTTAACACTCTCGGATGCAGCGCATCCAGCCCCATGGATTTGTGCTCATCCAGATTTTCTAAATAGTCCTGAACCACTTCTTTCTCCTCAGAGGGCTGGTCACCTCCTCCCCATGCGGTGCTGCCCAGTGCAGTGTTATGGGAGCTGACCTTGTTCGTGAAGACAGAGGCAAAAAAACATTGAGTACATTAGTGTTTTCCACATCCTCTGTCACTATGTTGCCTCCCCCATTCAGTAAGGGGCCCACACTTTCCTTGACTTGCTTCTTGTTGCTAACATACCTGAAGAAACCCTTCTTGTTACTCTTAACATCTCTTGCTAGCTGCATCTCCAAGTGTGATTTGGCCTTCCTGATTTCACTCATGCATGCCAGAGCAATATTTTTATACTCTTCCCTGGTCATTTGTCCAATCTTCCACTTCTTGTAAGCATCTTTTTTGTGTTGAAGATCAGCAAGGATTTCACTGTTAAGCCAAGCTGGTCGCCTGCCATATTTACTATTCTTTCTACAAATCGGTATGGTTTGTTCCTGCAACCTCAATAAGGATTCTTTAAAATACAGCCAGCTCCCCTGGTCTCCTTTCCCCCTTATGTCATCCTCCCAGGGGATCCTGCCCATCAGTTCCCTGTGGGAATCAAAGTCTACTTTTCTGAAGTCCAGGGTCCGTGTTCTGCTGCTCTCCTTTCTGCCTCCCAGGTTCCCATCTACTTTTGCTTCCCCTACTAATTCTTCCCGGTTTGTGAGCAGCGGGTCAAGAAGAAAAAAAAATCATTTGCTTACATGGAATCCTAGGCCACAAAAATCACAAGTGCTTCCTAGCAAAACTCAATTTCACTGAACATTGCAGTCCCGAGTATAATGAGATACATTATTGGTTCTCATTTTCAAAGTGTTGCCTCAAAGCCTCCCTGATTCTAATTGCCCCCCCTCCCCGTTTTGTCCCTCTAATAGCCCTGGTATCTGGCTGAGCAGCCAGGAGGTCTGCCTCAGCAGTCTACCCCTGAGCAAACTTTTCACCCTTAGCTTCACAAATATTGGGCAATGCACAACACGCGGCTATGACCATGGGGCTATTTTCCTCATTGAGGTCTAAACCGACATAAAGGCATTGCCAGCGTGCTTTTAATCTGCCAAATGCATATTCCACGGTCATCCTGCATCTGCTCAGCCTGTTGTTGAACCACTCCTTACTGTTATCCATGTTTCCCATGTAAGGCTTCATTAGCCATGGGAGTAAGGGATATGCTGGGTCTCCCAGAATCACTATGGGCATTTCAACATTCTCCACAGTAATCTTTTGGTCTGGAAAGGAAGTCCCCCCTTGCAGGTTTCTGTACAGGCTGCTATTCCTGAAGATACATGTGTCACGACTCTTTCTGGACCATTTTGCGCTGATGTCAGTGAAACACCCGCAGTGACGCACAAGTGCCTGCAATACCGTGGAGAAGTACCCCTTCCTATTGATGTACTCCGTCGCAAGGTGGTCCGGTGCAAAAATTAGAATATGCATGCCATCTGTCCGCCCCTCTGCAGTTAGGGAAACCCATCTCTGCAAAGACATCCACTATTTCACGCACATTGCCAAGAGCCATGATCCTTCGTAACAGGATGTGATTAATTGTGCACTTGAGCACAACAGTAGACTTCCTAACACCAAATTGATGCACGACCGACTGGTAGCAGTCTGGAGTTGCCAGCTTCTACACGGCTATTGCCATGCATTTCTTCATCAAGAGGGCAGCTCTCATTTGGGTGTCCTTGCATCGTAGGGCTGGGGAGAGCTCTTCACACAGTTCCAGGAATGTGGCTTTCTGCATCCATTGCAGCCACTGCTTGTCATCCCAGACCAACATAACGATGCACTCTCACCACTCAGGGCTAGTTTCTTGAGCCTAAAAGCGACAGTCCAACATATGCAGCTGTTCCGTGAATGCCAAAAGTAATCTAATGTTGCTCCTATCCATGTTGGACAGTACGTCAGGCAACTGTGAATCCTACCGCATTAGGAACGTCATGATTAACTGCACTGCGATCCGCAATGTGTTACTGACAGCTAGAAGAGCAGTGCAGGACCCATCCTTTCACACACAGATGGCGGGGTGAACAGGAAACAAGGGTTACGATCCACTCCACCGTCCCACAAGACCTAGTGGCAGAAGATGGCGAGCTGAACTGTGGGCTAGCTACCCACAGTGCATTGCTCTCACTGGTGATGCTAGTGCCCCGAGCGTGGATGCCCTCTGTGACAGAGGGAGCCTAGTGACCATGCAATAGTGATTTTCCTTTTTTGGTCGGCGACAAAACTTTTGCCGACAAAACTGTGCAGGGTAGACAAGGCCTTAGTAAATCTCTGGATTCAAAAATCCCACATCAGCTTCATCTGACACGGACCACTAGTTGCTTATTTCTTAGCCACTGAATACATTCAGCAACTAAAGCAGAGAAGTAAACTGTCCACTCAGTTCATGAGTGAAAGTTGGGCAGTGCATGTAAATCATAGTACGTCGGGGCATTGTTGAAGTTAAAAGCTTCATAGCCTGAAAAGAAATTGCATAAATTCACAGTATTTTCCCTAAAGAAATAGGAATTAAGACTTTGGGCTAAACCAGTGTAATGGTTTAGCCCAAGCCAAACTGGCATGAACGTATGTCATTTCACTCTTTTATTACAGCAAAAGTACACATTCGGGGCCTGTTTTTGGCTCCATGTGACAAGGCATGTCTAATGCGTATATGCAGATCCTGTGAGGATAGAAGACATTCAGTGGGGTTTTTTTTGGTTGTTTTTTGTTTTTTTTTAATAGGCACGGATGGCCATTTGAATGCACATCTCTGGTATTGGTATATGTAAATTAAAGTCCCATTGTTTTGAAACAATACAAAACACGGTCCCACAACAAAACATTCTTGTACTTTGGTGTTGTCAGTCCTTCAAAATCACAGGAGTTTTTGTTTTAAAACCACTGGCTCAGGGGGTTGGGAATGGAATGCAGGCCCTTTGTCTTCCAGGGGGTGCTGGTTCCACTCCAGGCCCAGGTCAAGGGCACTGACTGGATCAGAGGAACTTGGAGTCCAACATTTTTGAGGGGAAGTGACATATAGCAGAACTAATAAATGCCCTCAGTTATTCCATGAATGGGGACAACAGGAACATTTAAACAGCTTTCCATGCAAACTTGAAATCCTCTTCAGTAACTGTCAAAGAGCCTTCAGAGTGTCCTGTTGTTCCCGTTCAGTGAAATACAGAATGAGTTTCTGCTAGTCCTACGCTGTGCATTTCCTCCCAAAATGATAGTTGTCATTGATGAAAGGCACATCCATATTCTACTACAGAAATACTACGTCTGCAGCAGGTATTTCTTTAAAAAAACCCTCTATTTGGGGATTAAAAATATTTATCTATGTAAGATCTGATTATAAGTCACTTGAGTTTATCTTTTAAAGGTTTCCAAAAAGCATTTCACAAATCTCTTATCTGTGGTTTGTGCAGCGTTTTGAAATTAGAAGCAGGATGTTTCTCATTGAATGTAAAATTGCCCAAGTAGAGCTATAAACAGAGCTGTTGTTTTTTGAGCTTCAAAGAGATTACTGTACTGCTTTCAAATATCAGGCTTGGGAACACAGGTTTTCATTGTTTATATATGATTATACAGCAGATAGGGTATTTAAAACAAGATTTCCAAGTTTCCCAGTGATGCTAATTTGGGAAGAACAGGGAATAGTGATGAACTGTGAGTGAGAAAGAGATGAGATTTGGATCATTTGCATTACCAGTTAATGTATCTGGACTAACAGGAAACTACAGCTCTGAAGAGATGTGATGAGAAGGAACTTGAAGTCAAATTTGAGGGGGGTTGTTATTTAAGACACCCTGAAAATATTATATCTTTTTGGGAGGAAAGAGAGATTCCATTTTCTCTTCCAAGGAAATAAGCCTCTTTCTCTAACAACTCCCCACAGACTCCTATATTGCCTCCCAGTTTTGCATTAGTGAAATGCAGAAGTAGGTACATCAGTGTAGATATCTGTACAGTATGTGCGCTCCATCTACCAGCTGCAGATGGGGTGGCTGCAGGACATAGACCAGGAAACGGATTTGAGAGTGATTACTTTTTTAAAACCTTCCACAGTGCAATGTGCAGCTGTATTGGAAAAGGATCAACAGCATACTAGGTGATTATTGTTTGGACTAACTGAAGTCTCCATGTTATGGCAATATTATTACAAAGAGGCTCAGTAAGTGAAGTGTCCAAATGCAAAGAACATAAAAACCCAAACATGTCACCTACTGATGCTGATACTGGGACCACAAACTAGATCAGAGACAAAGAAAGATTAGGGAATATGTTTCTCAACTGCAAGATTAGCTAAAACAACAGCTCTTTCTAGCAATTAATCTTTGTGGCTATAAAAATAGGCACCTTACAGTTAGGGTTGCCAACTTTGTAATATTTAAAAACCGGACACTCCAGCAGGAGTGCCAGAACTGCCCTACCCCTGTCCTATCCCTAAGGCCCTGCCCATGCCCCGCCTCTTCCCCCAAGGCCGTGCCCCCATTCACTCCTCTTTCCCCCTCCCCTCTGCCTGGATCAGGAGGTACTCACCTGCAGAGCTAGAGCTGTCAGCTGCAGCCGCCCGATGCAGGTAGGAGGTGGCCCTGGCTGAGTAGGTGTTGGCGCAGGTGATGACCTGATGCTTCCTCACCTGCAGTAACTGGACTTGGGGTGTCTGGACAGTACATCTGACCGGACACTGTCAGGTCCCAAAAACCGGATACCTGGCCACCCTACTAACAGTGTAAAGAATGACGTGACACTGGCCTGATATCACTGGGAGTTAGGCACCTAGATACCTTTAAAAATCCCACTAGACACCTAGCTGCATCTTGAGGCATCTAAATACCTTAAAAATATGGCCTATTGTATCAGCTGGTGTCTCAAGGCTGCTCAAATTATCACTTTTACTTATCAAAGAGTATGTGATACTTTTAACAAAGGATAAAGGTGTTTAATCAGATCTTGTTTCATGAACCATGTGCTGGGTAATAACAAGAGAAGGCTTCACACTTGTAAAACTAATCTGGCTCATTATTAAGAGAACTATTTACAGACTGCGTCCGATGAAGTGAGCTGTAGCTCACGAAAGCTTATGCTCAAATAAATTTGTTAGTCTCTAAGATGCCACAAGTCCTCCTTTTCTTTTTACAGACATACTGTAGCTAGCATTCTATCCGTGTGCACACAAATTAACCCTCTGGTGCATCGTCAAACGCTCTTCTCCTGCAACCTGTGCTCCTCACTACAATTTCTACGCATGTTGCTACAGTCCTGACCTGCTATTTCAGTCCAAAAGACATTTTTCAGTTTCTGTCCTGAATCATGGGAGGGAGTGGGGGTGGGGGTGGGATGTGTCTGTGTGTCTGTGTGTGTAAGAGAGAGAGAGAGAGAGAGGAAAAACAGATGGGCCAACCTAAGCCCCCACATAGTTTTACTGGGAGAGAGGGAAAGGAAATTTTAACGCTGCATGAGAGTGGATTTGGTGAAACCAAGTTTTAAATTTAAGCTCAACACCAGAGCTCAAATATTAAATTTCTATGTAATCCATCCTGAAAAAATGAAAATAGATGAAAAATAGATTTGTGAAATAACGAGCATATGTGAGATAAATTTACAATCTGCTCCAGGATGCCCACTAGCATCTGTCAAGTACATTATTTGTTAATTATTCGCTCTGCCCGAGTCTTTAGTCTATTACTAATGCAGGAATAAATAGGTCACGGAGTCAATATTGAAGACAAATCTTGCCACAGTATAAACAACTCAGCTATGAATTTTTCACAGTCGGGTACCTGAAAAACATGGAGCAAACTGCCAAAATCACCCATTAAATAAGTAACTCAAGGAGGAGATGGGTATATTTCCAAGACTGGAGAGCGTGAGGTGGTTTTGGTGTTAAGAGAATGAGAGGTTGCTGACTGATGTTTCCTGGGGTTGAGGAAATTTTAGAAAACTGGAGGGGGATTTGTAGCCTGAATGCGAGTTACAGGAATCCATTTTTTTTAGTTTGTCTGCACAACGCATTAGAGGGGCTGTGATTTGTAAAGTTCTCCAATGTGCTGCACTGTAACTGCCCTGTGTAAGCCTTACTGGTGTGAACTGAAAGGCACCCAGTTTGCATTAATGTAGTCATTTCTCAGTCTACATTAAACACAAACGAGGTAGCTTTTAGTTGGTGCCAGCAGGCTCTATATGGGGCAATTAGAGTATAGTACAGTGGAGCGTTTTGGTGAGTTGCCTCCAGACAGCTTCAAGTGTGTTACCAGCACCTTCTTCCGCAGCTTACCATTCAGCCGTACTGACTTTGGGAGAATTACAGGAGGCATAAAGTCACTTGGATGGGCAGTTCACAAACAGTTCTGCAATGGACAATATTAGGCAGAAAAAGTGCGCAGTATAAAATTGAGGAAAGACAACCCAAGGCCAGTAATGCTATCCTTCAACACAGTGGCCCCCAAACTTTTCAGGTTCACGCCCCCTTTACCCCGTCCATGACTGCCATTCCGGGAGCTGGGGCTGGGAGCAGAGTCATGGCTCCTGGGTGGGGAAAAGGAGGTGATGTGGATAGGGATAAGGGTGCTGAGGTTGGGGGTGGGTCTGGGGCCAGGCCTGGGCCAGGAATAGAGCCATGGCCAGGGGCTGAGGCTGAGGGGGTGAGGACGGGAGTGGAACTGCAGCCGGGCCCCGGTGGGAGCCTTCAGCTGGGCCCACGGCAAGGGAAGGAGCCTGGTGAAGGGCTGGGAGTTGAGGCTGCTGCAGGGTGGGGCCAGAGCAGAGGTGGGGGCTGGGTGGTACTCCCTCCCTGCCCACCTCTCCTTGGGGGCTGGCCTGGGCATGCTGTGCCCCCCACCCTTGAACATTTCTCTGTGTCCCCTACAATGCTAGAACAAGGGGGCCCTGATTCTTCATTAGCGGTTCTTGGTGTTACTGCAGTACAAATAATGTAAATAATTCTAACATGAGGCTTTACTGGTCCTGATTACAAAAAGAGAATCCTTCTAAACCTCACTTCAATACCCTTTCAGCTGAGGTGATTGTGTATTTGGATGCTCTTTGGGGAAACTACAGTTGGGCTAAAAATAGACAAGCTTATTTGTATTTACTTTGAAGGGTTAGAGCCGCAGAATGGAACCCTACTGCTGTAGCCTGTCTCTCATATGGAATAATACTCTACTATGAAGCTGTTATTTTTGAATGCACTGTAACAAGGTAACATTCGGTGCTTTTTCAGAGGCTACCCGATAATTACTTCAAGTATTTATTGAGCTTGGAGCATTTAAACATCACCAATGTCACAGTTTAAACAATGCTCCTCTTCTCTTCAGGTTTCATGGCAGATAACTGTTTTGGATTTATGTTGTGTCATGCTATCTCTGTAGTATGACCTGATGTCAGACCTCTGAGAATTTGCAAGTTTCTCTTTTCCCGAATATTAATATAGGGTTTGCCACCTTAAAAAAGCCATGGTTTGCCAGCCTACACCATATAATTACCACACCATCAACAGTTATTGCCTATTACAAGTAGACATGAAAATTGAGTTTCTCAGATACTGCATTATTGCAGTGGTATCTGGCATCTTGATAAGTACTCCTCCCCACCCCCCACCCACACACACGGGTGGAAGAACTGTGAATGTTACAAAAAAGTGAAAGATTCCATATCTTGGGCTAGAATCGCAACCCAGGCTAAACCCAATTGTGCTGTTCCTTTGCAGCAAGGAAAATGTAAAGCTGGCCTTCTTCTACACTACTTGAATCTTCTCCCCCCCTCACCCCCAGCCCCCATGTGCACACACACAGAGGCAGACCAAGGATGAGTGACAGTATGGTCCAGTCATCTTGGGCTATTGCCAAAGTTTTTCTAGGTACTGTTCTAGCAGAAGTACATTACAACGTCCCTGTGGCTGCTCAGATTTGTTCTGAGGTCTGGTTGAACTGCCATCTAGCCCTAGGATTTGGATGAAGCAGAAGGGTGACCAAGAGCCACTTTTGCCTCCCCTTGAGTACTGAGCTCCTTATCTCTGTCTCTAAGTTTTTCATATGGTATCTCAAGTCAGGTTTCACAGTAGCAGCCGTGTTCATCTGTATTCGCAAAAAGAAAAGGAGGACTTGTGGCACCTTAGAGACTCACACATTTATTTGAGCATGAGCTTTCGTGAGCTACAGCTCACTTCATCGGATGCATACTGTGGAAAGTACAAAAGATGTTTTTATATACACAGACCATGAAAAAATGGGTGTTTATCACTACAAAGGGTTTTCTCTCCCCCCACCCCACTCTCCTGCTGGTAATAGCTTATCTAAAGTGATCACTCTCCTTACAATGTGTATGATAATCAAGGTGGGCCATTTCCAGCACAAATCCAGCTTTTCTCCTCCCCTCCCCCAAAACCCACTCTCCTGTTGGTAATAGCTTATCTAAAGTGATCACTCTCCTTACAATGTGTATGATAATCAATCTCTACGTAAAAGAATAAATGGGCACAAATCAGATGTCAAGAATTATAACATTCATAAACCAGTCGGAGAACACTTCAATCTCCCTGGTCACGTGATTACAGACATGAAAGTTGTGATATTACAACAGAAAAACTTCAGAAACAGAGTCCAAAGAGAGATTGCTGAATTGGAATTAATTTGCAAATTGGATACAATTAACTTAGGCTTGAATAGAGACTTTAGATAAATAATAGATAAAAAGTAACCAATTTCCCTTTGTTTATTCCTTCCCCCCCCCACTGTTCCTCAGACATTCTTGTTAAACCCTGGATTTGTGCTGGAAATGGCCCACCTTGATTATCATACACATTGTAAGGAGAGTGATCACTTTAGATAAGCTATTACCAGCAGGAGAGTGGGGTGGGGGGAGAGAAAACCTTTTGTAGTGATAAACTCCCATTTTTTCATGGTCTGTGTGTATAAAAACATCTTCTGTATTTTCCACAGTATGCATCCGATGAAGTGAGCTGTAGCTCACGAAAGCTTATGCTCAAATAAATTGGTTAGTCTCTAAGGTGCCACAAGTACTCCTTTTCTTTTTGCGAATACAGACTAGCACGGCTGTTACTCTGAAACCTGTCATATTGGTAGGAGAGGCCTTTGCTCGATATTGGCCAATGTTCTTGCACTATAGCAGGGAGACTTAATGAAAGAGGGCACTTGTCCCATCAAATGCCTTTGACTACGCTCTCCTCTTTTTATTTGCATGGTTTACATAAAACAACCCCCCCACACACACACACATCGCAGCCCCAAAGGGCTATGGAACTCCATTTTGTTGACATATCTCGTCAATACCTATTTCTAGTACAGACAGTGCATTAGTATTAGCTTGACGTATAAGTAGTATCCTATTCCAGCTGCAATGCAGATGTGTGAACTTGATGACAAGTCTGCAAGGTAAGACATCTGCACAAGCAAATGCCTATCACACATCTCTCTGTATACCAGTCATGTAGCAATGACATAGATAGAGGAGGAATGTTAGAACCGAAATGTCTCACATCCCAGAGAAATAATACAATTGCACCAGAATAGCAGCTCTGCTTTCAGAATTGATTTTATTTTGTTTAAGGCTGACCAGGGAATAGTTTAGTTGTTTTATTGCTTATTGATAATAGCTCGCTGAGTCTTTGCCTGCCTGGAGCACTTGTTTAATCATGTTGCTTGTTAGTGTTAGCACAAGCTCATAGGATCAGTTGATAATTTGGGGAAAATGGCCCAGGAGTTAGTCATAGTCTAAATATAGCTAACCTAAAATAATGCTGCTGGTTGTTTCTTAGGTGTATGCATTGCTCTGCCATGTAGCTATTGTGTCCACCAGAGAAAGCAAACACTGGAAAATCTCAAACTAGATGCTCAGGGCAACTGTAATCCTAATTACAAGTTAAAGAGTATGGCATAGTTATTATTTTACAACTGTGACAGTTTAGACCCCCTTCTGAGATGCCACCTGATGTACTGGGGTTTCATTGAGCTCCTCCTGCTCCACCAGCCTGGATTCCCTCTCCCTGGTTTGCTGAATTAGGCTCTCCGGCCTCTTGCAGCACACGCACACAGGTAGGGCCACACCCAGCTGCAGCTACAGACTGAAGTCAGCTCTGTGTGAGAGGATTCACCCAGCACTCACGTGCACACCCCCTTTGGGGAATAAACCCAAAATAATACTGTCTTCCGCTATATAGAAAGATCTGCACAGGGCGAGCTCATAAAAATTCACCTTCTCCGTCATTGTGAAGAGAAATATGCACAGCTTCTTGTCCCCCCCAGTTATGGATTGCACAAACTGGGTTATCACCAAGAAATAAGTTTATTAACTACAAAAGACCGATTTTAAGTGATTATAAGGGATAGCAAACAGAACAAAAAAGATTACCAAGCAAATAAAACAAAACATGCATACTAAGCTTATGATCTTAAAGAAACTGGTTTCAAGAAATAATTTCTCATGCTATATGTTGTTTTAGGCAAGTTGATGAGTTTCTGTAGCTTAGAGTTCCAGTTATTTCTTCTCACAGCCTGGATCCCTCTCTCAGTCTGGACTCACCCTGCCTTTCCCCTCAGGTTAGTTCCTTTTCCTCTTCAGGTACTTTCAGCAGTCTTTCTTCTTGGGTAGGCAATGGAAGAAAGTCCAGCCTTAAAAAGGATTAACCCCTTCCCCAGCCTTAAAAAGGATTTACCTAAGGCGGGAAACCTTTGTCTGATCTCCATCCCCCTACAGAGGAAAAGTACCAACAGTGTCCAAGGTGGTATTTTGCATCAGGTGGCATTATCACCTGATCTTGTAGAGTCAATGCAGCATCCCAGGAAATGCCTCAGGAAGGTGGGAGATTAGTATCTTCAGAGTTCTACTGTCCTTCTTAATGGCTCATTCAGGATGATTGCTTACTGTCTGGTGGGCGTTTTTCCAAGCATACACACAGTTGTAATTGTTACGTAGTCAATATTCCTAACTTCAGATAAGGAAATGATACAGATGTAAGCAGAGTCAGGATGAGCTCCACCCTGACATCTGGTGGTGAGGTATGGCAAGTTGTGGAAAAGAACTTCAGGGGCCGATCTCATTTGCATAGGCACACCCACCCTGCCTAGAATGAGGTCATAGCTGCCCAAATGGTCACTTTGGCTGCTGTGGGATCCCCAGTGTCTCTGTTATTGGGGCAGGAAGAGTAAATTGTTATTACCCTGATTATGGGAACTGTGCTTGGAACTGTACGTGGCCTTTTGTTATGGTGGAGGGATTCACCATCAACTAAGTAGCACTCGCTAGGCAAGGGTCATGGGTTCCAAAAGTCTGTGAATTAAGAGAGGCTGGGGACAAGTATTAATAGTTGGTGGCATGGGCCCCTTGGTGAGGGCTTTACATGCTAATTGCACTTCCTCCTCTCTCCACTGTGGAATATCAGAGATAATTTTGATTCTATTAGGAGTTTAGTTACAGGCTGCTGAGCTCAGCTTGGGCTAATGGTGCACCAGCACTGAGGCTCCCCTACTACAAGCTGAATTCACCTAAGAGCTGAAATCACTGAGTGTTGTGTTACGTAGTGGGGGAGCCTGAAGATATATTGTGGAGCAGTTTGTGGGATGGCTGGAGTGCCTTGCGGACAGGCTGGTGGAGCAGTTCATAGGATGGCGGGAACTGCTTGTGAGACACAGAGCAGTTCGTGGACCGGCTGGTGGAGCGGAGCAGAGCGAAGGCCTATGGAGCTGCGGGGCGGTCAGCTTCAGATCATGTAAGGTGTTCCTTACCTCTCCCCCCACCCCCATCTCCACCCAGGTTGGGAGGTAAAGCTCTGCAGATAAACTTTCAAACTCTGGGGCTGCCCTGACCAGGGACAGAGACTTTTGGGTCATTGGACTTTGGGGACTTTGGGGTTGCTGGACTCAAGAACCAAAGGGAAAGGGGCATGCCCCAATTTGCTTGGGGTGGGTTTTTTTTTGCTCATGGGTTGTGTTACGAATCCTGTTGGTGGTGTTTTCCCAACATAATGCCACATTGTTTCTCTCTGTTATTAAAAGGCTTTTTGCTACACTCAGACTATGTGCTTGCGAGAGGGGAAGTATTGCCTCTTGGAGGCGCCCAGCGGGGGTGGTATATATTTGTCATGCAAATGTGCCCTGGCAGCACTTTAACGTGGCTTGTGTAGCCGCGGCACAGCACTGGAAGAGAGCTCTCCTAGCGCGCTAAAATAACCACCTCCATGAGGGGGTGCATCTCCCAGCGCTGGTGCACTGTCTACACCGGCACATTACAGCGCTGAAATTTGCAGCGCTCAGGGGGGTGTTTTTTCACACCCATGGGTGAGAAAGTTGCAGCGCTGTAAAGTGCCAGTGTAGACAAGCCCTAAATCGTAACCTTCCCAATGATATCTTACATGAGCCCTCTTGCATAAAGTATAGCTTAGGTATGCCATATTCATATCATAACCACAGTCGCCAACTTTCACGTGGTAAATAAGCACCCCGACTTTCAAAATAAGCCAAAAATCAAGCTAATCCCATTTCAAAACAAGGCCAAAACAAGCCAATCCATAAGAACCCCAACACTCTATGTGACTAGATCCCCCCAGCATGCAGTTTGGGACTGTGGTGGGCCCATTTTGCACCCGACTCTCTCCCCCCTCACCCCTGCTTGACCCCACTTGTCCCTGCTTCCCAGGAGCCAATCAAAAAAGAAAAAAAAAAAAAAAAGAAGCAACAAGCTACAAGCCAAACAAGAAACAAGCCAAAAACTAGCCAACAAGCAACTCAGAAGCCAATTAAGCCAAAAACAAGCCCAATTTCTGTGTTTTTTTCACGGGCTTGGCATATCTGATCATAACCATATTTCTATGAAGAATATGGGATGTAACATCACAACAACTATCTAGGAACATTACATTGCACTATTTCTAGCCCCCAAACCCTTGTTAAAGTCAAAACTATTTTAATTACTAGTCTATTACTAACCTCTTAATAATTGTCCTTTGACAATCTAATACTACACAGCCTCAGTTCAGTGCCCTCAGAAAAACCTTGTCAAGAGTAGCTGATGTAAAAGTTCTTCTAGTGCTAGGGATAGCTATGTCTCTTCAGAGGTAAACTGCAGCATCAAGTCCTGGATTTATGAAGACACTGAGGTGGAAGAAGTTACTGATTATTTGGGATAAAAATGATCAACAACCCAATAAGAGACTGCATAATATTCTGCAGAATTCCAGATAAAAGAATCTTAAATGGAACAGAAGAAAATGCCATATTGGGCTGAATGGGGCCTGGTCTATACTTAAGAAGTTTTGCTGGCATATTATGTTGGTTGGGAGTGTGACAAAATCTGGTATTTTAACAACACCAGCCAAAGAACTCTGGGATAAGCTGCATCTACATTAGAAGTTCAGAAGGGTCCAAATAAATAGCTGCAATTTTGGAACATCTAGTTTTAAGTGGCATGAAAAAAAATCAAGCAATTTAAACATATTTTAACTTAAAAATCCATCAACCCCCTAGACTTTTATTTTGAGAGAAGTTGACTGAACTCTGACATTCACTTGCTTTGTAGACTCAGAGTTTCCCACATTTGCACGCATGCTTTTGCTAAGAAAAAATCATCCAGAGAAACAAAGTGTCTTTTGTTAACCTAATTGGCTGTCCTTAAATATCCTAAGTCTCCGCTACAGTATTGGAAAAGGTTTCATGACCTCAGCTTAGCTGTCTGTTTCTTCTAAGCTCCACCCGATTATGGTTGGAATTTGCAGAATAGTCAATGGCAGCCATATGCCATGATTTCATACACTCGTCACAATACCGGGACTTTGAGAGCTGGATGCAGTGAGGTGTTTTTAGATTTCCCTTTATTATATAATGTCTGGAAAAATACAAGGAAGTGTTGGGTTTGAACAGTCTGTACTAGACTGGCAGAGTCGAACACCCTTGCAGAGGAAGAATGCAGAATTCCTGTGAGTCACCCTTAGCTCAGGTGCTATGGCCGTGAATAAAGATGCAAAACAATGAATTCGTGCTGACTCACGTTGGCATCTCTCTTTGTTGTCTTACACTCTGGTACTCTCCTCACTGCCACTCACTTTAGTGCCACTTTGTTTTCCAATCACTTTCTCTAATTTCTCCTAGCAACTCTGCTCTCACATCTTTCTTCATTACCTAACAACCTTAAGGCTGCTCTAAGGCTATGGGCATGGCTACACTTGCAGATGCAGAGCACCGGGAGTTAAACCAGCCCTCGGAGACAGCAGCCGGGAAAGCGCCGCTGTGTGTTCACACTCTGCTCCTTGTGACTGTGGAGCAGGTCCACGTTAGCTGCTCTTGCAACGCCACAGAGAGCAGTGCAGTGTGGTAGCTATCCCAGGGTGCAAGTGGCTGCAGTGTGCTTTGGAAAGGGTGTGCAAAGCATGGGGGGCGGAGCGTGCCAGCATACTATCTTGTAAGATCAGACAGCGGCAGGGGGGAGGGGGAAACCTGACATCAGTCCCCAGCCCCTGCCTCTCTCTCTCTGTCTCACACACACGCACAAAGGCCTGCCTCGGCGGCAGCAGCATTCCACAGTAACGGTCGCTTTGTCCCGGAGCAGATGAGCAGCCGGCTGTCAGAAACGGAGCTTGAAAGGGGATAGCTGCATGCCTGCAGCCGAGTTCAAAACAATGACCAGAGTGGCCACTTGACTTCAGGGGATTATGGGACGTTTCTGGAGGCCAATCACAGCGCAGTAATGCAACACGTCGTCCGCACTGACATCCCGGCGCTCCAGCCGGGGCGCAGAAAGCTCTATGCTTCTTGTAGAGGTGGATTGTGCAGCTCCAGCCGCGGGGTCCGGGAGCTCTAAGTGCCTTGCCGGTATGGACACCTCAGGAGTTAGGGCACCTGGGGCTGGTTTAAAGCTCTCTAACCTGCAAGTGTAGCCAAGGCCTATGCATACACTGCACACCTTACAACGGCGTGGTTATGCTGCTACAGCCATGCCGTTGTAAGACATGCAGCGTAGCTGTTCTTTGTTGCGAGGAGTGAGCTCTCCTGATGACAAGACAAAACCGCGCCCAACGAGGGGCGGCAGCTTCGTTGGTGGGAGAGTGCCTCCCCCTGACAAAGCGTTGTCCACACTGGCGCTTTTCGTCGTTAAAACTTGTCATTCGGGGGGGTGGTTTTTTTCACCCTCCTGAGCCACAAAAATGTTAACTACAAAAGAGCAGTGTAGACAAGGCCTAAATTATGCTAGGAGCCAAACAAGTCCAAGGGAAGCAGTCAAATGTATAGGATAACTGCAATGTATCACAAGGATATTACCGTCATAGATGGGGGTTGGGTGTTTTCATAGAATATTTCATAGAATATCTAATCATAGAATATCAGGGTTGGAAGGGACCTCAAGGGGTCATCCCGAATTAAATCATCCCAGCCAGGGCTTTGTCAAGCCTGACCTTAAAAACCAATAAGGAAAGAGATTCCACCACCTCCCTAGGTAATGCATTCCAGTGCTTCACCACCCTCCTAGTGAAAAAGTGTTTCCTAATATCCATAATGTAGGGATGCAGTTTACAGAGTATTTCACAGCAATCTGATGTGATGGTTAATTGTAGAAGACCAATGCTTACATGAAAAGATGAGGTGTGGTTTTAAAATGCCATTGACAGATAAAATATTTTGGGGTATATTTTAAACTTTCTTTAAAAAAACTCACGTCTGAAATCTTGGTTTCCAAATCACTTTTACAATGCCGGACTAGGAAAAGGTGGTGCATCTAAGAACTTAAGAACACTAATGACAGGGATTTAACTTGAATTTAAAGTAATAGTCCATCTGCCTGTCAGTCTTGATTCAGCTAACGGATGGTGCATTAATGAGGTAAAGGATTACTATGAATCAGTCTAAGAAGTCTGGAATTGGTTCTTTACCTGTTGCCAACACATTAAAGTGTTGGAATGGTGCAATATGTTTCATAAATTGCTGTGCTGTTTTACCACACTGACATCATTTTCCTTTACATTCATTTTGCAGCTATCTTTTAGTCATTTAACTGAGTTAAAAATTCGTTAATGCTCCTGCATCTCGCTCTTACGGCAGTGATGAGTTGTTCTGTAAGCACACATTTTGAGATAGAGCCTTTCCAAACTGGATGAAAATCGGCAACTTGTGCTTTCATGAAAATTCAAAGGAGAAAGGAGAACTACTTAAGTTTCACAATGAAATCTAAACCTGACGCTAAGGATTTTGCAGCGAGAATATTCCATACTAAAAACCAAATTTAAAAAACATTAAGTTTGCAGAGTGAAAGACTCAACTCAGCAAATGCCAAAGTTTAGGTGGCACAAGCAATCGTTAATTCTGCTCCCTTTTGTGTGTTCATAACAATGCAGGGCCCAGTTCTCTGGTGTGCTGCAGCTGCTGTGTGGCACACTGCCATAGTAACGAGGCTCTACATTTGGCATAATCAGCCAATGGAAGATCACTCTGCTGTAGAGTTGTTGCAAGGGCTTTTATAACATGCCCTGTCCCTGCTGCTTGAGAACAGGGCCACAGTTGGTGTGTCCCTGTCCCACACAAACTCCCCAGCTGCAGTTTTGGGCTGGTAGCAGGCCTCAGGCTTCTCTAACTGTACATTAGGGAAGGAGTAGCCCTGTACTGAGCTGGCACTAAGATCAGGGGAGTGCAAAGATGAGCTTTAAGCCACCTCTGGATCATCCCTTCCAACATGCACTCTACAGATCAGGTGCAAATCAGGCTCTGGCTCACTGCCTTTAATCGTGTGTTCACACACTTCCACAGGATTGCGACCTCAGCTTTTGGCAAAAGCTCTTGCTTCACTGAGCTCCCTGGGAATGCAAAATAATCGAGATCCAAATTGGCTTTGCAAATTAAACCTCTCAAAAGGTATAAACCACATTGTCACTTTTTATTCTTGGTTTTCTGTAGTGCATGTGATTTGAATTCTTAGGTGCTCGTTCTCCGTTTGTTCTGAGTTGATTTTCTGGATGACTACTGAACTGTCACTTTGTAATTTAAGAACAACTTTGATCTAATGTTTCTTTTCAGTCTTTCTTCCCCTTCAAATTTCAGATTGAAGCACACTTGGATACGCTAATAAATGAACACGCTTTCTGTGTGTTAACTAGAGCCGATCTAAGTTGTGTATACAAATCTGTGCAGTTGCACAAACCAGAGCAGGTAAGTATTTACTTTGTCAGCAGCCAACGGAGTACTTCGTTTTGCCTGAAACTGTTGAATGGCCTGATTCTCTAATTTACAGCACAGGTGTAACTCCACTGACTAAAATGACATTAGACTAGCGTAAAACCGTTTTGTAGTGGGGAGGAGACTCCGGCCTGCACAGGCGTGGTGGTGCCGTACTGTGAATGAAGTAGCTGTGCTGTATAACTTTCTTTTATCCTTGCTGTTGAGTGCGAGGAACCAGCACTCATCTTGTGCACTAGACCAAGATATTACAAGACAGGAGCCTAAGAGCAGGAATCTATTTTCGCAGTTAGGCTCTGACATAAGTGATCAGATTCTCAAAAGTGCTGAGCGCTCGGTAACTCCCACTGAAGCAAAGGGGCCTGGATCCACAAACGGCCAGAGGTGCTGCGATGCTCATTAGCACCACACCTAATGTTCAGCTACCTAGAAAATCAGTGGCACAACAATGGTATCCACAAAGCCTGAGATAGGCACCACAGCTCCCTAAACACTGAAAGGGGAGAGAGAGAGGTACCTAAGAATGTCCTGGATGGGGAGACTAAGTTATCCCATGGGAGATGCTGGTGAGAGGTATGTGTCTTAAACCCCGCCCTTTCATGGAACTGGGTGTCAATCGCTGCTAGGGATCCACACTCAGGAACCACTCTCCTGAGTCAGGTGGAGCTTAGGTGCCTAAGTCACTTCTTGTGAGAATGAGCTAGGTGCCTGCCTCACTCCTCACAAAGCGAGCGTGGTAGCAGTGACGGGCCAGTCACCTTATAACTTTTAGCCCAGTGATTAGAGCCCTCACCCAGGATGTGAGGGCCCAGGTTCCATTCCCCGGTGGTCTTGATAGGCAGAAATAATTTGAACAGTCGTCTCCCACTGCCCAGAGCACTCAGATACTTTGATACGGGGCTCCCTCAATCCCTCCTGTTGAACTGGTTCCTTTTGTATAAATAATTAAACAGTCATTGGCGCAAGAGGGACTAAAGCCTGGGTCTCCCACCTCCCAGGTGGGTGCATTAGCTGCCAGGCTACAAAATCCTTCGCTCCTTGGCCTAATGACTCTCTCCTGTTGAAGCTATTCCACTGTGACTAAATAATGAAAGACTGAGGGAGCCCCACAGCAGAATACGCCATAGCTTAGTGGTTAGAGCACTCTCCTGACAGTGGGTGTCCCAGTTTAAATCTTCTCTCCCACTTTGGCAAGGGAACTGGGTCTCCCACATCCCAGGTGAATGCTGTAATCAGTGCACTCAACATGATAAGGTGGGTAGCAGCAGCATCACCACCTCCTCCAGGCACCTTTTGAATGGGACCCAATCCTGTGGGTGGCCTCTGAGCAGGCCTATTAGATCAGCCCCCCCACAGGTGAGTGAGATGCTCTTCTGCCTATCGTCTCCTGGTTCTTGGATCACTCTGGGGCTTCTGCTGGAGCAGGGAATCTGGATGGCTAGAGTAAAGTAGCAGTACACATGCCCAGAGACAGAAACATAGGTGACTTGAGAACTTTTACAGTAAAAATGTAGGCACCTCCACGGTTAGGCAGCGGCTGAACGGGAGTTTTATGGATTGCAGTGGCTCCTAAAACTGGGACTTAAACACCTGAGTTTGTGGTTAGGCACCTGAGCGCCTTTGTGGATCTGGGCCCCCCGCCCCAAATCTTGGTCTATGGACCCAGATCTGCTCTAACACTGGTGCAAGTTCAGAATAAATCCATTGCCTGTGGTGGATTTACTCTAAATTTACACTATGGTAATTGCCAACAGAACTTAACCCCCCATGGATCCACACACAGACGTATTCACTGTACATCGACTCTCCTTTCCTCTTATACAAGTATAACTTCAGTGAGGTCTGCATGGCTGCTTCTGATTCACAAGAGATTAAGTGAGAGGAGACAACACTCATCTGAATCAGAAGTAGCCATGCAGGCATCACTGAAGTTATACTTCCCCCAATACCAGACCGGGAAGGTGTTCTGGGAGAGGGCAGGATTTACTTGATCTGAGGTACACTTACCAGTGGGCAAAAAAAGTTTGATTTTCATATAGCTTTCCTGTACTAACATTAAATATCTTATACAGACTACTCTTGCTTCATGGGTACGTGTAACATTTTGCCATTTCTGAATATAAGTAAATTAATCTCATGTTTAATCCTACTCTTCTGACCTGTTATTTATAAGAGAATATACTTTTAAAATGCATAGACGTCTTTGAGCTGCCTTAGAAACCATCCTATAAAGTTGAGCTGTAGGGGTTCCCACTCTGCAGTGTTGAGCTGCAAACCTAAGGCAATGGATGAAGCTGGTGCCTTACAATAGCCCTTTTTGGAACTAAGTTTTTACAGAGAGAGTTTGTTACCACTGAACTAGTCATGAATAAATGACAACAGCTATTCCAACAGTACCTGTCCAACAGATTGATCCTGCTTTGAGCAGAGGGTTGGACTAGGTGACCTCCTGAGGTCCCTTCCAACCTTGATAGTCTATGATTCTACCATGGAGGTTGCTGATTCAGCAATCTATTTCTGGCCTCTGGACAGAGCAGCAGTGGCTGTCTTGCCAGACACTGACACTTGATGGCTCTGCTAGCCAGAATTTTTTTGTTGCCATAAGGACAGCCCCAAAGCTGGTCACTCTACTTCAGAAGAAAGTGTCTTCCCCTTTTTCAGCATGACCATGACCATCTATGGTGTAACTGCATTGAGTATCAATCAAAAGCAGTGTGTAGCCCAGAGACAGCTCAAAACTGTTTTTTTCCAGTAGTGGGAACAAAGGCAATTTTCTCCCAAGGGGACACCAACATGGGGGAAATGAGACTTTTGTGGAAACAGCAGCTGGCCCTCACTCTTATCAGTGAAATTAGAAAACCTGTGAGACAAGGGCCCACTAAAGATCTTGAGGTTTTGCTGTTCCTACAAACTGTGGCCCTGATGCAGCAATCTAATACATTCTGCCTACTGCCTGAGCAGAGTCCTACTGAAGTCAATGAGCCTTTATGAATGCAAGAGTCCCCCCTGGATCAGAATGTGGGATTAGGGCCTATTTTGCCATTGCTCTTCATAGTATCTTCTGAACACCAAGATGTCTACATACAATCTTACAGCAAGGCTGGCTGCTTTGTCCTTTCTCTCTCTCCCACCCCATATGCCACACTTAGGCATTTTAATATGCCCATCACAAGAGCTTCAAGACTTCCATTAAACACAATGCATGTCTATTAACCAGATCAAGTCTGAAGAGTTAATAATGTGCTTACACATAAATATAGTCAAGAGGACTTAAAAATGCAAACTTATTGACAGAGTCAGTGCACAAGGCCCTGGTCTTTCCACTTACATTTAGTGAAAGTAAATATTAGTACTGAGCCAAGTCAACTCAGGCCATGTCAGGGAGCAAAAAATACCTAAACTAGACTCTCCACATGTAATTATGCACAATTTGGCAAGTGTAATTGGTTCTGGTTAAAGTGAAGCCCTGAACTACTGATTCCCTTCCTATTCAGAATGGTCCCTTTAGGTTAGGCCTGAAGTTACCCACAGGGCAGAGGAGGAAAGTTCTCATTGTGGGGGTTAGTTAGCAGATAAAGAGTACTTTGATTTTCTGTGTTTCCCATTCGGACTTCAGCACCTGGCATCATGACACTGAAAGCCCGAACAGCATTAAGAAGCACTGAATAAGGTGGATTGGTGGTGTGTGGTCCAGAAAGAGATACCTATTACATAGTGTGTCTATTTTGTTTTACCAAACTTCCATTGTGCTTTTTGTTGCAGAGAGTATAAATATAGTCAGGCTAGACACCTGGAGAAGTAGAGCAGGGAGTATCTGAATATACTGGAAAGTCCAAGAGAAAAGTAATCAAAATGAGACCTGACAGGCTAGAATAATTCTCAGCTCTGAAAGTATGTTCTTCCTTTTCTGTTGGATGTAAATTGTTGGAAAAGGGTGTGGGTTAGTGGCCTATGCCTCAGCATCATTATTATTATAGTTTATTTATTAAATGCTGACTGTGCTTGGCACTGTTCAAACACGAACACACTTTCTCTGCTACGAGAAGTCTCCAATATAACTCACATATGGAAAAATACCGTTCATATATTATATGATACCGTACCCCATATAGGGACAATCCAGCCTCATTCTATTATTATTTTCAATTAGGAAACTTCTGTAGATGGCCCTAATGGCCTGAAACCAATCCAGGCTTGAATTACAGCTGTTTATATACTATATTCAGACCACATCCAACGTGATTAATTCAGAATAGGAAAAAAAAAAAGATGGTATTCCTGTTTGCAGGCCTGTGCTATATAGTTATAGCAGGTTTGCAGGCCTGTACTATATAGTGTAATACATTTGCCCAACCAAGTAAATATTATCCTTGGACTTTATCCAAACCACTGTCTGCTTGTAATACTCTATCATGTTGCTTAATAAGATGGTCAAGATAATTCCCATAAAATGCATTGAACTGAAAAGACCACTGGCAAAAATGGGATTAATATCTGTCCAAAGCAGAAAAGGATTGTTCATCATATTGAGAGGGGCGGAATGAAAGTTTCCACTGTAAGTAAAATATTACAGTGATTGCTAAATTTTGAGTTGTTCTAGGAAGCACTGAATTGTATGTGCTTGTTTTAGAGGAACAATACATTATTATTAAGAGGATACATTTGTCTTAATCCAAAATGCTTGCATTTATTTGAGGATATTAACTAACTTTAGTTAATTTAGCCGCAACAACTTTCTGAGTAGGGAAGCAGTTTATTATCTGCATGCTACAGGTGAGGAAACTGAAGCACAGAGATTAAATAACTTGCCCAAGGTCACATCCTTAAAGTTTGTAGCTAAGAATAGAACCCAACTCTTCAAATTCTTATGTCTTCATCCTTCCTTCTATCTCGATAAACACTTAGGGCCAAATTTATCCCTGGTGCCCCTCTACTGTCTATCTAAATTGACAGTTTAAAAAACAATCCTGTATAGGCTGTGTTAGTCCATTTAAAAAGTGACATAGAAATGACTCCATTTTCATTAAACTAAATATTTTAGTGTGCAAAAGAAAGAATAAGATTCAGATTCAGATCCCGAAAGCTTGCCTTCCTTGGCAGAGGAGGAGTCTGCATCAGAAGCGGAGTACCTTCTGGATTTTTTATATACTTTTTCTTCCCCTCTTTATTCTTTTTGGACTTTTTTGGCACACAGTTGTTTACAGCTTCCTTTTGTGCAGAGCACTCTAGAAATTTCGCCCTGGAAGTCTCCACTTCAGGATCTAATTTCTCCAGAGTGTGTGTGGGGTCTCATAATCAGAGTTCTCTGGCTTGTTTTGGGAGGAAGGGGGGCTGGATATAAGCCCGGCTTCTCTCCCAAGGCTACCCGAGACCTATTTCCAGATTTGGGGGTGGGGCGAGGAAGAGTAAGAGGACTGGTAACCATGCAGTAGACTTATGTCTATGGTCCTGTGTCACCCCAGGATTTACTCCTGGCTTGTCTGGATGTAGTGGTTGTCCTCAGAGTCTCTGTTCCGCCCTTGGTCTTTTTCTGTGGCAATCATGGTTACTTGGAGGGGATAGGGGCCCCAACATGACTATCTGACCTAGAGCCTCGTGCCCTAGCAGCAAGAGGGTTAGCTGGGTGGGCGCAAGCTGCTCCTGGGAAAGCTCCCTCACATCTAGAGCCCCATTTGTACTCAGCCCAGTGCTTGCACAGCGGCTCTGTCATGTCTGTAATGGGGCAGAGGAGCTCAGGAGGAAGCAGGTGCATTAGAGGTTCTGGGGGCAGTACAACACTGCTGCACAGCTCCTGGAGGAGGAGTAAGATAAAAGAAAAAAGGCTTGTTACTGCACAAAAATGGCGATAAAAATAAAGATAACAGGAAGGGATGGACGTAAATGAAACAACACTTGATTGCTGTTGCAGAGGCAGGAGACCTGTTGGCAAGCAGGAAAAGGAGAAAGGGTCAGCATACACTATGCTGCAGCTTAGAACGGCCTCTGGGAGTTGCAGAGTAGAGGGGAGCAGCCGAGCCGTATCAGAATTGTGGGAGATGCTGGGCTGCAGAAAATACCTGGAGCAGAGTTACACCACGAGAATGTTGTGCACAATATTGAAACAAAATGTGATTGATAACTAGAAAGCTCTTCACAGGCTTGCATGTTGTGTCAAAATGAAAAATTGTATACAAAGTTCAGAAAGCCAAAGTTCATATATTTTAAATCCCATCTTTCTTAGCTTGGTTGTAGAATCTGATTGTAAAATAGTTCTGACATTATAACATCTTTTGGTTTTGTCTGGAATTTCCAAAGGCTCTTTGAAAGTCGGTGAAAGAGCGTAACTCCTTTAGCTGCTTTTGAAAAGTTCACTCTGAATATTCAGTGTCACAGCTGGTCTCCTTTTCAAGCGCACTTATGTGATCATCTGATCGAAACCAGTGGATCTCAACCAGGGGTCCGGGGCCCTCTGTGGGGCTGCGAGCAGGTTTCAGAAGGTCCACCACGCAGGACCAGTATTAGACTTGCTGGGATCCAGGGCAGAAAGCCAAAGTCCCACTGCATGGGGTTGAAGCCCAGAGGCTTGAGCCCCTCCGCCCAAGGCTGAAGCTGAAGCCTGAGCAACTTAGCTTCATGGGGCCCCCTGTGGCATGGGGCTCTGGGCAGGTCCCCTGCTTGCTACCCCCTAAAGCTGCGCCTTGCTTTTATATGCAGAAAAACAGTTGTTGTGGCACAAGGGGGCTGTGGAGTTTTTAATAGGACACTGGGGGGCCTCAGAAAGAAAACTGATCTAACCTGTTTATGAAAGAGAATGTGAACTCAACTCAGAAAAGTTAACCAGTGAGAAATAAAAGATGAGAATGGGGTCATTTTAAAAGCATCTCTTTTAAATTAGGTAGATTGTTGCTTGTTCATTTGGATAATAATGTGGACTATGGTTCTTTTCACTTTAAAGGCTATATGTATTGTTAATCCAAGTGATAACACTTCTACTATCAGAACATAACACTGCTTCATTTCATAGCAATGTGCACATTGGCCAGAAAAATACCACATGTAAAATTTGGTTTACTTACTTAGCAGTTATGCAACATTGGCATTCAAAAATAATCTGTTTATGAATCATTGTATGAGTGGCAAGGAGAACACTCTCTCTGTTTAAAAGTTAAGACTCAGACTACTCCTTGGCTCCCAAAAGCTCTTCAGTCCTTCTCCAGTTGAGTTTGCTTTGCAAGTGGTTTTTCTAGGGGAATCTTTGTTTAATAGGGTTTAAACCATTTTAAATAAACAAGCACACATTGTTCTGTAGGAATAGAAAGGACAGGCAACATTCTCAGTGAATAGTGTTTAGTCACTTGAGAGATTTGCTTATAGATTTTTTTTTTAAACTATCATTCCTTAACAGCATGGACCTACAAGGTGTTAAAGTCCCAGTGACTTTTCTGGCACTTGAGGGCACTCTGCATTTCATAGGAGGGACTTGGCAACTGTGTCTATATACCTCCTTCCTTATTAATGGGGAGATACACTACAGTGCATAGTGTCCCTGGAAGCTTAAAGCCTTCAGCAGAGTTTGTGTGGTGACTAGGGACTTGGAAAGGCCACACTGAGTGAATTTCATCTTAAACTCTTAATAGAAAATGTCTGTTCAGCTGTAAAAACACTTGAATGCCATGAGTGCCCTTCTTATAATAATTTGGGCAGAGACTGAAAGTGAGAAATGTTGCCTATCCTTTCTTGAACCATTCTCTATCAATGTCATCAAGACAGTTTATCCTCTCGAAATTACAGAAGAAAAGAAAAATAGGCAATGGGGAGTGAGGCAGAGAAAGTAAGGCTGACACGAAATCCAATCACTTCTCGTGCTTCTAGGAATGGGGTTATCTCACAGCCATACAGCACCGTGCTAGCCATTATTACACTTATAACAGTGATGAAAAACTCTATATTCAAACTACAAATAAAACAACAAAAAATATCAAGCCCCTCTAATACAAACATACAAATAAATTAGACTACTGATGGTGGTATATCTTTCTGCCTTCAGTACAAGTTAGTGAATTTTATTGGTATCAGGTAAATTAGCTTGTATGTTCTCAGTTGTTTTATAGAAACTTTAACAATCAAAGAGATACTTGCAATGAACAACATAACAAAAGTAATTTCTTAAACACATCTGTAACACAAGTATTCAAGCAGTTTTGATCTATGGCTTTAAAACGCGTAGCCCCTGCAAAAAAAGCACAACCTCTAGAGCGCTCACATTTGTCTCCAACCTGACAGCAGCTGTGAAGTTTATTTTACAGATACACAATAGCCCAATAAACTCCTGGATAAGAACCCAATTTTGAAGACAGGGGCCATACTGCAATTCAATAGCACTGCTCCTGTTGTATGTTTGTCTTTCCATGGATTGTTACATAAATTAAGAAATTAAAATTTTACAAAGGAAGACTCTGAGCTATAGCATTACATACATAATGATTTCCAGGCATGTCTGCAAAGGAAACTAAGCTACAGATGATAGATTGTAACGACATAAACTTCAAAATATGTAACTGAATGACTGATTGGGTCAATGAGACAAGGTGGGTGAGGTCATATCTTTTATTGGACCAACTTCTGTGGGTGAGAGAGACCAGCTTTCGAGCTTACACAGAGCTGAAGAAAAGCTGGTCTCTCTCACCCACAGAAGTTGGTCCAGTAAAAGATATGACCTCACCCACCTTGTCTCTCTGGTATCCAGGGACCAGCACAGCTACACCACCACGGCTGGAGTCAGTGTCAAGGATTAGCAACCTGCTCTTAATCTTTTCAAGCTTCTATTTAGGCGCTTTATACTAACACAGGGCATTTTACAAGTAACAATACAAGGCTACTTTAAGTTTTTAAATGTGCTTGTCTAATGCACTTTTCACATTCCAACAGAATACATTCTGTCCTCTTTTTATACCATTTGCTGCAGTATGCATCATAATCCTGATGGTAATAAATACATCAAACTGCCTCATGCTGCTTGAAATGAAAAACAACAAATAGTACGATTACACTTTATACACACAATCATTTAATGATTTTAAAGAAAACCAATTAAAAATTGCATTATTAGAGGTAGCCTTAAGATTACTTAAGCAAGGATGCTAATGACACATCAGTTGCAGTAAATCAGAACCCTACAATAACAAACAATAATATCCATGCAATGAAGCAATGGCAGTTCAGTAAATAATAGATTTGTTTCAAACTCCTAAGATGGTATAATTAACAGTGGGAAAAGGAGAAGTCATATGTCATTTTAAGATACAATAAGTCTTATTAAATCAAATGGCAATTTAAGGGGATTGTTGGTACATGTGCTTTGGTGGACTCTGGAATATTTGGTGGACTCTGGAATGCTAAACAGGCAGTGCTGAAGTGAACAGCTAATCAAGATGTTTTTCATAATTGTTTTAATTAAATGCACATTTGAAAGCTCTGTCATGACTTAAGGACACAGAAGACCAGTGTGAGTTTGCTAAATTCTTCTATTAACTGTCTGAGCAGCAGAAATTTTTTTTGTAGATTCTAGAAGGAGGGGAAGAACAGCTGCTATTTTGATTTCTCAATGCAAGAGTGATGGATATTAAAGCAGGTGAGATATAGAGAGTCCAGAGGGAATTTCTCATATTATAACAATGTAAAGGGACACTGTCAGGTCAACTATGTCCCAGAAGTGAGAGACATAAGTAAAAACCCTTCCAGAACCAACTGAAATCATTTAATGGTTTGGGGCAGGGGAGGCGGTGGGGGGCTGTCTTAAATTCCACCGGAAGATGCTTTTTAAAAAATTCCCTTGAAGTGTTTGGGTTGAAACTGATGCAGCATGTTGTTAGTACATGGAATCGGAAAATAAAATTGAATAGATACTGGCTGGAAACAAAATAAAACAAATATTTTCATTGTGCCAGGTGAAAGAACTGCACATAATTCAATAAACAGCATAAATAACTAGTACACGAGATTTTGAACATTTTTAATAATCTGAGGTGATGTGAGCTATACTTTTTGTAAACATATTTACCCTTGTCAGTCTCCTTTTTAAAATGTTAGTTCAAATTTAATCTAAACTACTCTACTGTGTCCCCAAAAGAAATACCATTAATCTCTATTGCAAAGATAATGAGGTCACTGAAGTAAACGGAGTTACACCAGAGATGGATCTGTACAATCAAGTGGTCTACAGCAGTGCTTCTCAAGCTAGCTGATGTGGGGGATCGGCAATTTTTTTTTCCAATGTGCGTGCAGACTGGCAGCCGATGGCTCGCAGACCGACACCAGTCCACGGACCACCACTTTGAGTAGCACTGGTCTACAGTACAGTAAGTACGATAAAATCTTTAGTTAATTTAAAAGGGAAAAGTATTTTCCTAACTGTAAGAATCTTTAAGGATAAAAGTAGAGTTTTGAGAAATTGCAAAAAGTTGAGTGCTAAGGAGTAATAATTCCATTTAGCACTGTTATACTTAGGGGGCTGTTATACATACAATGAATGTATTTATAAGTCTGAGAAGCTTATATAATCATATTTTGACATGTGTAGGCAGTAACTGTGTGATTTGTTTTTTAATCCACTCACAGAGTAGTATCCCAGTGATCTCTTCTCCTCAGGAAGCATAAGACAGTCCAGCTGGGTGTTGCTTTGATTGCCTGGCCAGTTTTTAAACTCATTTTGAATTAGGTTTATCTGTGGAGTTTAGTTTGAACAACTACTTCACAATATTGGTGAAAGACATACTGCCATGGTATTAGGTATCTGGCAGAGGGGGCAATTTAATTTGGCTTTTCCACATCCCAGGCGAGTGCTCTAACCAATGGGCTAAAAGTTATAAAGTGGGAACCAGGCCCACTGCCTCCTCCGGCTGGGTTTTGAGTGGGACATTTGAGCACTCCTACAGTAGCGGACTCTGCACATGATTTAGACGGCTGAATCCCAGTCTTCCCTGGTTTGTGACTTGCTTTGGGACTTGGGCAGGAAATCAGTGTTCGACCGCATGCCCAGAGGCAGAAACAGAGGGGCCTAGGGCACTTTTACCCTGAAATGTTAGGTGCTGAGCGAGTTTAGGCACCTACAGAGTTAGGCAGGAGTTTTCTGTACGGCAGTAGAGCCATACCTGGCACTTAGACACCTAGCTCCCAGAATGCCTCAGTCTTTGAGTTGCTGAGCACTCTTGACTGCCTTTGTACTTGAATGGAGGTTGAGGGTTCTCATCATCTTACAGGATTGGGTCCATAATGCTGCTGCGGGATTGACATGGTGGAAAATGGCAAGACTAGCAAAAATGCATTATGGTACATTTAAAAACTGTGATGGTTTTGTAGAAATGAAGAAACAAACAGATTCTCTCTCATCACCCCTCATCCCTCCCAAACAGCATCTTTAATGTAGCTAGAAATGTTGTAGGAGTTAGGAATCTCATTTTTGCAGTGAAGTACCACAACTTCTAAGCATGATTGGAGACAGTGCTCTTTCCTGCATCTTTCATCTCTTTATAATAATCAACCATGGGGCAAGAGTCTTTTTATTGGTGGTGATGAGAGCTAACAGTTACTCGCGGTAGGATAGTGAATTCAATTTATTATGTATTCCAGTGTTCCTGAAGCACAGTGATTGCAAAAGTACTATTAGTTAGCTCATCTATAGGGATTTTCATCTTCAAAGTGCTGTACAAACTTCAACCAATTTAATTCTAAAGCAAGAGTTCCTGTTTGAGAATGTGGAAATGGGAGGAAAATACTTACAATAGAAAAGATGCAGAGTGAGAATGTTCTGTATTAAAAGAAGACCCCCAAACAAGATTTCCTACCAAAATAAAAACCACATACTTTTACTCTCTTGATCTATTTTTCCTTGTTACTTATTTTCTTCTTTATTAAAAGTGTTTTTCTGACACACAGATCTGCCCTCCAGCTCCACATTTTAGAAACCAAAACAGAACATGCAAAGAGCTCTTGAAGTGGAAGCAAAATGTAAAAAAACCATGAGCGCATCCAGCCTCTGGGGGAAGAGGCCCTTTCCTAGGATTCCTGGCAACAGAGAAACTAGATGTCATCAACTGCTACCATGCAGTGGCAAAGTCATGGTGGTGCACCCTTTTGAAATGTTCATAGATAAGTCTTAGACCCCTTTCACCTCTGTCTTTCCAGGAAAAAATAATTTAACTTTTTTCTAGGGATTTTCACTATTCTGAGTTGTGCGCCAGATCCAATAATGTATGTTTATACTGCAATGTTCTGAGCTTCCAGACCATTCTATTGTTCCTGACATCCAACAGCAAAGGTCAGATGCAGATCAGGATGAGCAGTCTTGTTTGAATGTGCAGTTACTTGCATTTCTAATTCTGAACACAGCACACACAACAGTGGGGTAGATTAGCTGTGTCCGACTTGCACATTGCTGTATAACTTGGTATTCAACCCCAAGAAACACTGATAATAAAATCGAGTAAAATGATGCTGTCCCAAAGAGCTGCTGGCAATATATCAGCCAGAATGGCCACAAGCAATCTGTTATCTGTCTCTCTGTTCATTTGTCACAGATATTCTGTGCACTACATCAACCCCCTTGTACTCTCTTACCCCTCTGAATGCAGAACTTTAAGTCACCTGATGGCTATGCTGTACGATTTCACCAAAAATCTAAGCTACACAGTGTTATTTTTGGTATTTTGATTAAGCGACTGTAATATTTCAATACGAAAATTATATTTATCAGTTTTATAGTTCTTATCTTCAACAGGAGCTAATTTTGTCTTTCACCAGGCAGCTTGTTTCTGAATTGTGTTTGTTACAATGTCTAATTATTTAATAGTAACAGGAACGTCTTAGGCACTGGACAACATGGTGGATGTAAAGATCTGCTGCAAGATTTGGGGGATCTGCTTGGTATCCAGGGCAATAAAAGACCGGCCTGCTGGTAGCATCTTCTGCAGCCTAGGGATCAGAATGGGGGAAAAAAAGAATTACCATTACAAATTATGTTTCTCACAGCAAACCAAGGAGTCCTGAGAGTTCCTTAAGAAAGGATGTTTTTACTTTTGAATACCTTGCTGATACATGCCATTCACACTGCGGCACTATGCAATTAAAAGCTTGGGAAAGCAGCAGTGCAAGGAAACACTGAAAGCGGTTATGTCACAGAGGTCTTTTCAGCAAGACAACTGACCTGTTTCTACAGATTTCCATTCCTTTGTTATGGTCACTGTTTCTGGTGTGTGAAAATCTCTGCTGAGATTAAGGTACCAGTGACCAAACAAGGTATTAGCACAGCTGATCTTCTAGAAACAACTAAAAACTCACTCTCTGAGGGGAATCATTTAGTTCATTTAAAAATGTTACTGTACTAACCTGACAAAGTGTTTGGGAAACTTTAACTCCACCCCACAGAAACTACTGATTTTATCTGAAGTTTTATATATTGGCTATAAATGTGCGGTTGATACTTCAGCTTCTAGCCTAGGTTAAATTGAATTCATGTTTTTCTACAGCTGCTAGCCCGAGGCCTAAGGTAGTCAGCCTTGTACATTTTTATTCAAAGCTTTTAATAGTACACAAGATGTACATAACAAAATTCACATCACTAATATTTAATCAGCAGTTTTGGTGTATACTGTTTCACTGATTTTTTAAAACAAGTTTTAATTTATATTTGTGTCCCACTGTCATTTCCCTATAGACTATAAACTCAATCCCAGAGATCGCCCATTTGAAATGAAAATATAAGCCATGTGGAAAGAAAAATGAATAAAAACAACTCCCTTCCCGCCTTCCCACCCAAAATTATATTTTAAAGGAAAGCTTTGCTTAATTATGCACATACATGCAGTTGTATTTCAGTGACACTGTGTCATATATATATTCCAAATCTAGTAAATTGGTCAAATTGATAACCTCTTTTCCTCAAGGATGAATATGAATGATGAACCCATTTTTCCAGTCAGAAAAATAAAACTCAATCTCCAATAATATTTCAAAATAGGAGCTCTTTATGGGGAACACAAACAAAAGATTGATGGAACCTGCAGAAATTCAATGAACAGCAACCACTGTGCAGCTGCATGTTCCAAACCTTTTAAAATTATACCACATGTTGTGGCCTAACTCCTTCTGGGCTTGATCCTACCACCCTTTCAGTCAATGACTTTTTTTTTTAAAGTAGAATTGGCCCTTTAACATTAGTGGTAACTGGCACATGTTTATGATAGAGATAATAGCTTTGAATCATATGTACCAGTGACTGGGCAGCAGATGCAGAAGGTTGGCTTGTATAAAAGTTCTCTGTCTCCCCTGTACCATCTCAAGCTATGACTAGGGCCCCACCAAATTCCCAGGCATGAAAAACATGTCACGGACTGTGATAGCTGATTTCCCACCATGAAATCTGGTCTTTTGTGTGCTTTTACCCTATACTATACAGATTGCACAGGCCAGACCAGCGTTTCTCAAATTGGGGATCCTGACCCAAAAGGGAGTTGCTGGGGGGTCGCAAGGTTATTTTAGGGGGATAGGGGTATTGCCACCCTTAACTTCTGCACTGCCTTCAGAGATGGGCAGCCGGAGAGTGGCGGCTGTTGGCCAGGTGCCCAGCTCTGAAGGCAGCGCCGCCGCCAGCATCAGCACAGAAGCAAGCGTAGCAGTACCGCGACCCCCTCTACAATAACCTTGCGACCCCCGCACAACTCCCTTTTGGGTCAGGACGCCTACAATTACAACAACGTGAAATTTCAGACTTTAATAGCTGAATTCATGAAATTTACAATTTTTAAAATCCTATGACCATGAAATTGACCAAAATGGACCGTGAATTTGTTAGGGCCCTAGTTATGATATAGGCTATGTGTATATATATGTGTGTGTGTATGTCTATATATATATATATCTCAGAAATATAGTTAGTAGTTAGACTAGATACATGTATTTGTAACTCCCTCGTTAGGGAAGAGTCCATGGGTGCCGATTTGTGGCCAAAACCTTAATTCCGTAGTGGATTTATGCCTTTGAAAGCCGCTATCTTGGAGCCAGAGAACTGAATGGACTCCCTCTTGATGCCACCAATGTCTTGAACTGGCTGGAAAAAGTTGCTGATAAGTAGCATAAGGCCTGTGCTGTCACCACTGCTCATCAAACGACATGGGACAAGAATCAAATCTTACCGACCTGTCACTTAGAGCAGAACTCTGCTTGTTGCTTGGTCATTGCACCGACATACATTTTTCTGAAAGCACTCTTTAAAGTCATGAAAACGGCAAATCATTGTATTTTTCAGGGACTAGCAGCAATATATTTACCTGTCTGCCTGGTCTCCTAAGGATCCTATGAATACGGCAAAAGCATTAACTTGAGGGTTGATGGTCAAGGTTTGGGCAAATCTTGCTGGTGGGATACCATATCGTTCAAGGTTTGCATCGCTTAAAACTATGACAAAATATTCGTCAGCCTCTTCTTTAGCAATTTCACGAACAGCATGCTCCGTCCCTTCCAGGGTATGGTCTCCGCTCATACAGAATTGAGCATGGGCGTGCATTATCTGGGTACACAACAAAATCAAAAGGAAATGTATAGAGAGAACTATTCCAAATAAAACATACATTCTAGCTGGTATGAAAGGGAGCAAACATTCTTCTAAGCCATATTAAGTGAAACACATTTATTAATGTGCATTCTGCTCCAGATTTTAGAGAATATGCAGCATTTTAGGATTCAGTCAAAGGTTCATTTCACTCAGTACAACCATAAATTCTTAAAATCCAATTTGCAATGTCAGAACTGGAAGAATCACATGGAGGGAATTTGGCTTTCAGAACTAGAGAGTGAAGAAGTAAAACACTATGGTAGGCTGGAGATTGGGTTTCCCCATTGCTATAGATCTGAGGGAGAATACCCTGACCAAATCCCTTCTGTTCATAATGTATATTAGACTAATGGACTTCAGAATGAAGTGTTATTGCCAAATATAAGACTCATGATCAGATTAAAGAATTTTGTGGCCCTATGCATTGTGGAAATGGGGCCCCCACCTTTCTTAAAGTGCTTTCGTCCCATACATGCCACCCCCCGCCACAAATCGCAGAATGCCCCTCTCTCCCCACCCCACACACAGACCCCTGAATGCCCCTCCTATCCCACATATACCTACAATCCTTCACCACCCCACCTATCCTGACAGCCCCCCCCCCCACATCCCAGCAGCCCTAACATGCATCCCATTCCGCAGGCCCCAATATTCTGCACTTACCCCATAGCCCACCAACAACTCTCCCCAGCTCCTCACCACTGCCCTCCGACTCAATGCTCCCATCCCAGGCTAGGGCAGCTCCTCTCAATCCCAGTCGCCCAGCTCCACTCCCTCCCCTTTCCCAGCCCACATGCACACGGCCCTGAACTGCTCAGGTCTGGCCCAGCTACTCCTCCATCACGACAGAGGGGTGTTTGCCCCAAATCTGAGTGAGTGACGTTGTGACCTGGTGCACAAAGTGGCTGCAACACCCAATTTTGTTTTTGTTTGGTGGTGGGGGGCCCTCTTTCAGTGGGGCTCCGTGAAAAAGTGCCACAAGTGAACATTGGTTAATCTGGGCCCGCTCATGGTGACAAAACAGACTTTAAAATGATTTAAACGTATGGTTTACAAAACAAGGAAGAAATGTGTTATTCTGCAATGGAGAATATGGAGGACAAAGCCATTTCCTATGCAAAAGCTAGTACATAAACATGACAGTACATGTTCGCTTCGCCATGATGGTTTAACACCTTTCCAGTCTAGGAGTTTACATACTCTTACTGCTGTTACAGCACTTTATGGCTTCCAAGCACTGTACAAACAAATATTAAGGATCACCCCCAGAGTTTCACTCACCAGTGGCTACATGTTAACAATAATATTTTTTATTAACAGAGAGCTTTCCATGTAGCTGCACCAACTGATCAGTGTGTTTGGAACTTCCTATAATCATTAATGGACTGTTTAGGACATAGATCCCAAAGAGATGCATCCTTATTCTATTACTATGGCACAGGTTTTTTAAAAGTCGAGAAGTTTTTTCCCCAGCTTCGTGTTTACATACATGACTCCTCGTATCCCTCCTTTGCCTACCTTCCAGCAACTTCCCTCTCTTTACTTTTTGTATTCTGTGACCTGTAGGAACTTATCCTCAGCATTTTAGAATCCTTGATTATCCAGAGCTATTTATTAAGAGGATTTACCTTAATAATCTCTAATCTTTGTTTATTGTTCTTGGGAACTTTGTCACTCCCAACCAATGCAATGTTGAAGCCATCTCCTGAATGTCCAACGATATCGTACTGCAGGAAAGAGAATTAAAGAGTAATCTGTTAAGAATAAGGAGTGACTGCTGACTCAGAATGACATGAGGTCTGATCAAAGGCAATTTGCTTTTAACTAAAAGATAAATACTGACTGCAGTTTACATTTATGATCAGTTTAAAGGAACTGACCACAATTTCTCACTACCACTAAAACACTTTTGCAAGATAAAATTGCCCAAACTAATGAAAATAAGCATCAGTAACTCATTATATTTCTTGGGTCTGATTCTGACTCATTCCACCAGCTTTACAGTGGTGTTAAGTGAGATTAGAATCTTAGCTTTTCACACTGCCCATTTTATCTGTCGAGTTACAATTTACTCTCTTCTCCCTGCAATCTGGCACACAAGAAGTGGATTGTTAAAGAGTAGCTCTGATGTTTGAAAAGCTGTTTATGTGACCTCCGTTCTGATCTGGAAAAAAAAAAAAGTGTTACGTGCTATTTTTTAAAATCCATCCTTCACTTTTTAGGTCTGCACAATAGATCAAAACCTATGGCTGGATATACCCAGAGGGGTGAGTTCCAAGAGCCCCATTATGTTTTCCGATTTTTAATAACGATAATAATAGGATTGCATTCAGCATACTTTGGGCTTAGTAGAGAAACAAATCCAGTACAATAATGGTCACACGGTGAAAGCACAGTTCTCAGTATTCAATACCGTATCGCTTCCAAAAATTATATATATTTTGTCCAAAACAATATGGGTTACTTTCTAAATTACATAAAGTGCAGAGATGAGGTTCTCTTGCGTTTAAGGTTGTATGACTCTTTCGTAATGTACTATCTCTTTGGTCTGGACCTTCTAATTTCTTCCCCAGATGGCTGTTCTGACACTGATGTTAGCGTACCAACTTTAAGGGTTTCAGAGCAGCAGCCGTGTTAGTCTGTATCCGCAAAAAGAAAAGGAGGACTTGTGGCACCTTCGAGACTAACAAATTTATTTGAGCATAAGCATTCGTGAGCTACAGCTCACTTCATCGAGCTGTAGCTCATGAAAGCTTATGCTCAAATAACTTTAAGGGGGTATTCCATATTTTGCTGCCTGGGAATACCACCCTGCTGCTTAGCACAAGACAATACTGAATGAGTCTTTCACTCTGAAGCTACTAGGTTCAACTTGAATTTAGATGATTTGTGAAAATAGGGTTTGAGTAGCTCCTAGTCCACACATCACAAAACCAAGTCACAGTTTGGTATGCTTCTCATTCCTGTATGAGAGAGATCCTGTATGAGAGAGATCCATGATCCATGCTTCTCATTCCTGTATGAGAGTTGTCTATGGGCAACTGCAGGCCAAGGCAAAAAGGTATCTGAAAAACTACTTGGAAGCTTGAGCACCTGGCTGCAGTAGGACTGACTTAATCAATGCTATTAGTCTCACACTTTAAGAATTATTAGCACAAAAAGGCTTACGAAAGCAGCTTCCCAAATAACAACTATTATAAAGAGAAGTCAAATGCAGAACATCTTGGCCTTCTGTTTATCTTTCAGTGTCTAGCAGCAGACAATGCTTTTTCTCATGAATGCCATTGGGAGAAAAGATTAAGTAAGAATTAAGAACTTTGGGTGTGACCCTGGTGGAGGTTTTTTTTTTTTTTTTTAAACATAATGCAAGTTAGCCTCACACATTAGCCTCACAAGCATGGCTGCACACACAAGGGAGATTAAAGAGGCTATAAACATAAAAAATTCAGTAATAATGGGGGATATCAACTATTCCCATATTGACTGGGTACATGTCACCTCAGGATGGGATGCAGAGATAAAGTTTCATGACACCTTAAATGACTGCTTCTTGGAGCAGATAGTCTTGGAACCCACAAGAGGAGAGGCAATTCTTGATTTAGTCTTAAGTGGAGCACAGGATCTGGTCCAAGAGGTGAATATAGCTGACCCACTTGGTAATAGTGACCCTACATAATAAAATGTAGCATCTCTGGGGGGAGGGAGAACACCAAAGCAGCCCACCATGGTAGCAATTCATTTCAGAAAGGGAACCTACACAAAAATGAGGACATTAGTTAAACAGAAATTTAAAGGTACAGTGCCAAAAGTGAAATCTCTGCAAGCTGCATGGAAACTTTCTGAAGACACCATAATAGAGGCTCAATTTAAATGTATATCCCAAATTTAAAAACATAGTAAGAGGACCAAAAAAGTGCCACTCTGGCTAAACAACAAAAGTAAAAGTAAAAGTAAAAGAAGCAGTTAGAGGCAAAAAGGCATCTTTTAAAAAGTGGAAGTTAAATCCTAACAAGGAAAATAGAAAGGAGCATAAACTCTGGCAAATGAAGTGTAAAAATATAATTAGGAAGGCCAAAAAAGAATTTGAAGAACAGCTAGCCAAAGACTCAAAAAGTATCAGCAAAAAATGTTTAAGTACATCAGAAGCAGGAAGCCTGCTGAACAACCAATGGGGCCACTGGACGATCAAGATGCTAAAGGAGCGCTCAAGAGAGATAAGGCAATTGTGGAGAAACTACATGAATTTTTTGCATCAGTCTTCGTGGCTGAGGATGTGAGGGAGATTTCCAAACTTGTCCCAGCTTGAGGTGTCATTAGAGGAGGTTTTGGAACAAATTGATTAACTAAACAGTAATAAGTCATCAGGACCAGATGGTATTCACCCAAGAGTTCTGAAGGAACTCAAATGTGAAACTGCAGAACTACTAACTGTGGTATGTAACCTATCATTTAAATCAGCTTCTGTACCAGATGGCTGGAGGATAGCTAATGTGACACCAATTTTAAAAAAAGACTCCAGAGGTGATTCCGGTAATTCCAGGCCAGTAAGCCTAACTGAAGTACCATGCAAATTGGTTGAAACTATAGTAAAGAACAGAATTATCAGACACATAGATGAACACGATTTGTTGGGGAAGAGTCAACATGGTTTTTGTAAAGGGAAATCATCCCTCACCAATCTACTAGATTTTTCTGAGAGGGTCAACAAGCATGTGGACAAGGGGGATCTAGTGGATAAAGTGTACTTAGATTTTCAGAAAGCCTTTGACAAAGTCCCTCACCAATAGCTCTTAAGCAAAGGAAGCTGTTATGGGATAAGAAGGAAAGTCCTCTTATGGATCAATAATAAGTTAAAAGATAGGAAACAAAGGGTAGGAATAAATGGTCGGTTTTCACAATGGAGAGAGGTAAATAGTAGTGTCCCCCAAGGATACCAGTACTATTCAACATATTCATAAAAGATCTGGAAAAAGGGGTAAACAGGGAGGTGGCAAACTTTGCAGAGGATACAAAACTACTCAAGATAGTTAAGTTCCTGTGAAGAGCTACAAAGGCATCACAAAACTGGATGTCTAGGCAACAAAATGGCAGACAAAATTCAGTGTTGATAAATGCAAAGTAATGCACATTGGAAAACATAATCCCAATACATATAAAATGATAGGGTCTAAATTAGCTTTTGTCACTCAAGAAAGAGATCTTGGAGTCATTGTAGATAGTTCTCTGAAAACATCCACTCAATATGCAGAGGCATTTAAATGATTAGGGGTATGGAACAGCTTCTACGTAAGGAGAGATTAATAAGAGGCTGGGAATTTTTGGCTTGGAAAAAAGACGAGTAAGGGGGGATATGATAGAGGTTTATAAAATCATGACAGGTGTGGACAAGAAGAACAGAGAAGTGTTGTTCACTCCTTCTCATAACACTAGAACTAAGAGCCACTAAATTAAATTAATAGGCAGCGGTTTAAAACAAACAAAAGGAAGTATTTCTTCACACAACACACAGTCAACCTGTGGAACTCTTTGCCAGAGGATGTTGTGAAGGCCAAGACTATAACAGGGTTAAAAAAAGAACTAGATAAATTCCTGGAGAATAAGTCCATCAATGGCTATTAGCCAGGATGGGCAGGGATGCAAAACTATGCTCTGAAGTGTCCCTAGCCTCTGTTTGCAAGAAGCTGGGAATGGGTGACAGAGGATGGATCACTTGACGGTTACTTGTTCTGTTCATCCCCTCTTAAGCACCTGGCATTGCCCACTGTGGGAATACAGTATACTGTGCTCGAAGGACTATTAGTCTGACCCAGTATGGCCGTTCTTATGTTCTCTTTAGAGTTGATTTACAGCCCATGTGTGTTACAGCACAAATCAAATAGCCCAGTAATGCTTAAATTGGTGCAAGCTTCATTGACTTAATTGATTATTGCACTACTTGGTGCTGAATTTTCTAATACCATCGGATGCTCTGTGAAAGATTTTACTCTGGGTATACAAACTGCAAAACACAAGTCTCCCTAAATATCATCTTTTAGTTCATTACTTTTCTTCAGAAGTTAGTAAAAGTTCATTCCACTCTGCTGTTAAATACAGCACATACTGTGTTGTTGCTACTGTGCAATTCAGAAAGTGTGCGTGAAATGAGAAAAATATCATCTTCCACTGCTGCTACCGCACTCTGCGCCGAGATTTGCTTTTTTCAAAGGAGTAAGGAAAAATGAAAGGCCATGTGTGTTGAATGGAAAATGTATTACAAATCAGACAGGCTTTTGCTGGAAGGAATACCAGCTTCCAAATCCCCTCCTGTTCTGGACAACACTAAATATACCCTTTAATACTTTTATTTAGCCTGCCACCCACTTGACTTTAAAAAAGAAATTATGTTGCCAAGCATTACAGAACATTTCTGCTTTTTCCTCTTCCACTTAAATGGCACTGCCTCTAACGTCAGCTTCTCAGCTGTGGCCTCCCGAATTGTGTATACAAAATGTGTAATGCTCCCTTTTAATATCACTATAAATCAAAAACTTAAGACGTTTCCCCAACAATTATATAGCTTGCAGTTCATGGAACCATTTCTGAAGATTTTTGAAACCCTCATAAAACCTTTGCTGCATAGTCTAATAACAGAGTTATGGCTCTTGATCTAAAACCATAGGACTTTGTACTTTATATAAAGCACAGAACTAACGTCCATCTTAGGAGGTACTGCATTTTCAAATAGGTTCACCATGTAAGATGGACAACACTAGAAAAGATGCTGTAATAATTTCAAATCTGCAAAATGACTGTTATTATAATGTGTATCCTGGCATTTGCACATGTGAAAAGGGGTAGATGGATATGCAGGTGCACCTTTTGCATGCACGATTTAGGAGTGGCCTTTAAAAATGTGACCTCCTGGAGTACTACACAGTTAGCAGTGGTAGTAACATTTATTAAATGCCAACAAGGAGCTCAGCCACTTACAGGACAATTGGACACAGAACGATGCATGTTACCTTCCCCAAGAAGCTTAGAATCTAAATAGACAGCACAGAATGCACTGAGAGACTTGGAAGAAGGTTCAGTTCTAGAGCTTCATTCTCCTCTCTCCCACACCTTTAATATGTTGAGTTAGAGGCTAAGCCCTTGTGAGATGCATAGAAGAGGTGATTTTGGAGGAGGAATTTAAAAGATGGCAGTTAATTTAGACCAACTGATTCCCTGATCGTAGAAAGAGTCTCCCTTCTCTTCCTCTCTGAACAAGGCTGTCCCTATGAGAACTGGAAACAAATAGCCACCTTGGGCATAAAGGCGAACAGATAGACAAGAAATGTCCATTGTCACTCTTTGAACCTTAAATGGATCACTACCATATTGTCTGTCTTGGAGCAACCACATTGTGCATTTTTAGTTCTTGCCCCTTAATAAAGTGAAGTAGCAGAGGAAAAAAAAAAGGGAGTCTACTTCATGTATCATGTAATCAATATGTCAGGCCTAAAGACTAATCTGACAATAAGGAAATCCTTGTCTCATGGGATGGTGACCAACAGGGTAATATATATGTATTGAGAAAGCACAGTGAAGAAGGGAAAAAAGTTCTCTGATTCAGTCCCCTTTTCAGCAGAGAACTAATTAAAGCACAAGAACAAAAAGTGGGCACAGGCTGGCGAGTGGTTTTAAGCAGTCAAAAATAGAACTTTAATAACAGGAGCAGAGAATTTCAATATGTAATCAGTTCTGAACATTTTGCTTATACTGCTGCTTCACAGATCCACCAGACCTTGCACCAGAAACTCCTAAAATCTGCTCTTAAATGGCTGCTCCTCTGAGAGATTAATCCAGTGGTTTTCAACCTTTTTTCATTTGCAGACCCCTAAAAAATTTCAGTTGGAGGTGGGGATCCCTTTGGAAATCTTAGACATAGTCTGTAAACCCCCAGGGGCCCAGGGACCACAGGTTTGAAAACCACTGCATTAGTCTACAACAGGAAGAGGTATCAGCAAGTATCTCTGAAGGTCAACAAATTCTGTCAAACCAAGTTATGGGAAGGGCGTGGGGAAAGGTGGAGGGATAAGAGAGAAAAGAAGAGAGTGAAGGCCATTTAACTCTTGCCTCTAGAGAAGTAAAGTAGCAGAGGGAAAAAACTGTGAGTCTACTTCATTTATCATGTAATCAGTAAGTCAGGCTACAATTCCCAAACACTCTAAAGACTAGTCTGATAACAAGGAAACCTTTGTCTCATGGAAGAGAGATAAAAGGATAGTATGTATGGGGGAAGCACAGTTAGCTCAACAAGAGTTAGCTCAGCTGTGGCTGGTGCACCCACTGCCCTACAATTTCATGGGTCCAGGGCTCCCCCATTGCCCATTTGGATCAACTCTGCTGGTCAGTGCAATGTGAGGCCATTTTCCCTCATTGCCAACTTTGGAGAGAACAGCACTAGTGATGACACTGGTCTTCTGCAGACCTTATGCTCCAATTGTGTCTAGTTCTTATGAAGCAGCAGAGAGAGAAATGGAGAAAGAATAATATCTCACTTGTCCCAGATAAGAGCTGCTCTAATTCAAGATGGGTCCAGCTGGGGCAGAATCAGGGAGCTATATCTAGCTCCCTGACACCACCTCCATTCTCCTATACTGAACAGAGATCTGATGCACGGGAGAACTGAGCTAAGGTCCAACTCAAGTGCAGCAGACATAATGCAAGAGGAGAATGCCTCCTTGGTGTGCCACAAATTTCCAATATCCTATCCACCACTATTATGTTAAGTATAGAATGAGCCTTGCAGTTCTTTACGAGAGTGGCAATTGTCACAACTAATAACTGTGTTCCGTTTTTGTGTGTATTTTTATAACCATTAAGTTGGTTGTTAAATGGGTGACCAATACTACAATTAACTACACTTTTAACTATTTATATGGCCAAATATGTGGCTTGGCCCTATGCATTAGGGGACATGCCCAGCCAATTGAAATTATTTCTGAATACGAGCTGATGATCTGTAACCCACAGAGCGGGATCTGAGATTTTTAAGGCCAGAAGACAGCATTGCAATCATCTAGTTGGACTTCTTGCATAGCAGAGGTTATAAAACCTTGTCTAGTAATTTCTGCACCAAGGCACAATTATTTCTGTTTGAGCTACAGTCTATGTTTTAGAAAGACATCCAGCCTTTAAATCTAGACTTCAGGTGACAGAGAATCCAACATATGCCTTGGGAAGTTGTTTCAATGATTTATTGCTCTCACTCTTAAAAATGTGCACTTTCTTTGTCTCATCTAGTAGAAAAAGGTGTAACAAAATCCAATGGTTGCAAGCTGATGATAACAAGCCATCTACTATCGGAAATCACTTCTCCATATAGGCACTTGTAGATCTCTTAACCTTCTCTTGGACAAAATGACTGAGCTTCTAAAATCTCTATCAGGAACATTCTCCAGACCCGGTACTCATTCTTGTAGCTCTTTTATGAACCCTTTCCTATTTTTGGAAGTGTGGACATCAGAACCGACAAAATATTCCAGTAATGGTCTCACTAATGCTGTACACAGAGGTCATCCCACCTCTCTACTCCTATATGTTATTCCTCTGTTTATGCATTCAGTGATGGCGTTTGTCCTTTTAGCTAGAGCACTGCATTGAGAACTCATATTTAGTTGGTTAACTACCATTACCCTAAATCCTTTTCCATGTCCCTACTTTCCAGGATACTGACTCCTATCATGTAAGTGCGACCTACATTTGTTGTTCCTAGATGTATGGCCTTGCATTTGGCTGTATTAAATGAGCCCACCTTACCAAGCGATCCAGATGATTGCTCTCCATACCTGACCTACCCCTATCATTGTTTACCACTCTACCAATTCTTGTGTCATCTATTTTGCCAACAATGATTTTATATTTTTCTTCTCATATAAGGGAACTGACCAAGTACCAAAATTTAGAGGAGATGGCAACAAAAACTGGAACAAAGAAAAAAATTCTGGATCCTTAAACTGAAGACATTTGCAACTCAGGGTTTAAGGGTAACCAGCAAAGGAAAAAATAGGCTTTGTCTTTTAAAAATTTCTTTACTTTGATTAATGAAGGCCTGAAAGTTTGTTTTTCCTTGTTTCTTACATCAGAAATTCAAATCTTGTTTTGTCATTTCCCAGAAGATACTATGGAAGATTGGTAAGATTATGCCACCAGAGAAGCTATGTAAATAGGCTTAGAAGGAGTCGATTTTTATGGATAAATGTCGTAAATGTCAATTTCACCATACACACACAAACCCACTGCACATTATTTCCTTTGATTGTAACTGAAATTTATGGATGGGCAAAATAAGAACAGCCATACTGGGTCAGACCAAAGGTCCATCCAGCCCAGTATCCTATCTAGTGACAGTGGCCAATGCCAGGTGTCAGAGGGAGTAAACCTAACAGGTAATAATCAAGTAATCTCTGTCCTGACATCCATCTCCATCCTCTGACAAACACAGGCTAGGGACACCATTCCTTACCCATCCTGGCTAACAGCCATTAATGGACTTAACCTCCTTGAATTTATCCAGTTCTCTTTTAACTGTTATAGTTTTAGCCTTCACAACCTCCTCAGGCAAGGAGTTCCACAGGTTGACTGTGTGCTGAGTGAAGAAGAACTTCCTTTTATTTGTTTTAAACCTGCTGCCCATTAATTTAATTTGGTGGCCCCTAGTTCTTATATTATGGGAACAAGTAAATAACTTTTCCTTATTCACTTTCTCCACACCACTCATGATTTCATATACCTCTATCATATCTCCCCTTAGTCTCCTCTTTTCCAAGCTGAAAAGTCCTAGTCTCTTTAATCTCTGCTCATATGGGACCCGTTCCAAACCCCTAATCATTTTAGTTGCCCTTCTCTGAACCTTTTCTAATGTTAGTATATCTTTTTTGACATGAGGGGACCACATCTGTACGCAGTATTCAAGATGTGGGCGTACCATGGATTTATATAAGGGCAATACGATATTCTTTGTCTTATTCTCTATCCCTTTTTAAATGTTTCCTAACATTCCATTTAGTTTTTTGACTGCCGCTGCACACTGCGTGGCCGTCTTCAGAGAACTATCCACGATGACTCCAAGATCTTTCTCCTGATTTGTTGTAGCTAAATTAGCCCCCATCATATTGTATGTATAGTTGGGGTTATTTTTTCCAATGTGCATTACTTTACATTTATCCACATTACATTTCATTTGCCATTTTGTTGCCCAATCACTTAGTTTTGTGAGATCTTTTTGAAGTTCTTCACAGTCTGCTTTGGTTTTAACTATCTTGAGCAGTTTAGTATAATCTGAAAACTTTGCCACCTCACTGTTTACCCCCTTTTCCAGATCACTTATGAATAAGTTGAATAGGATTGGTCCTAGGACTGACCCTGGGGGAACACCACTAGTTACCCTTCTCCATTCTAAAAATTTACCATTTATTCCTACCCTTTGTTCCCTGTCTTTTAACCAGTTCTCACTCCATGAAAGGATCTTTCCTCTTGTCCCATGACAACTTAATTTACTTAAGAGAATTTGGTGAGAGACCTTGTCAAAGGCTTTCTGGAAATCTAAGTACACTATGTCCACTGGATCCCCCTTGTCCACATATTTGTTGACCCCCTCAAAGAACTCTAATAGATTAGTAAGACATGATCTCCCTTTACAGAAACCATGTTGAGTTTTGCATAACAATTTATGTTCTTCTATGTGTCTGACAATTTTATTCTTTACTATTGTTTCAACTAATTTGCTCGGTACTGATGTTAGACTTACAGGTCTGTAATTGCCAGGATCACCTCTAGAGCCCTTCTTAAATATTGGCGTTACATTACCTATCTTCCAGTCATTGGGTACAGTAGCTGATTTAAAGGACAGATTAAAAATCTTAGTTAATAGTTCCGCAATTTCACATTTGAGTTCTTTCAGAACTCTTGGGTGAATGCCATCTGGTCCCAGTGACTTGTTACTGTTAAGTTTCTCAATTAATTCCAAAACCTCCTCTAGCGACACTTCAATCTGTGACAATTCCTCTGATTTGTCACCTACAAAAGATGGCTCAGGTTTAGGAATCTCCCTAACATCCTCAGCCGTGAAGACTGAAGCAAAGAATTCATTTAGTTTCTCTACAATGACTTTGTCATCTTTAAGTGCTCCTTTTGTATCTCGATCGTCCAAAGGTCCCACTGGGTGTTTAGCAGGCTTCCTGCTTCTGATGTACTTAAAAACATTTTGTTATTACTTTTTGAGTTTTTGGCTAGCTGTTCTTCAAACTCCTTTTCGGCTTTTCTTATTACATTTTTACATTTAATTTGGCAGTGTTTATGCGCCTTTCTATTTACCTCATTAGGATTTGACTTCCACTTTTTAAAAGATGCCTTTTTATCTCTCAGTGCTTCTTTTACACGGTTGTAAAGCCACAGTGGCTCTTTTTTAGTTCTTTTACTGTGTTTTTTAATTTGGGGTATACATTAAGTTGAGCCTCTATTATGGTGTCTTTGAAAAGTGTCCATGCAGCTTGCAGGGATTTCACACTAGTCACTGTACCTTTTAATTTCTGTTTAACTAACCTCCTCCTTTTTGCATAGTTCCCCTTTCTGAAATTAAATGCCACAGTGTTGGGCTGTTGAGGTGTTCTTCCCTCTACAGGAATGCTAAATGTTATTATATTATGGTCACTATTTCCAAGCGGTCCTGTTATAGTTACCTCTTGGACCAGACACTGCACTCCACTCAGGACTAGATCGAGAGTTGCCTCTCCCCTTGTGGGTTCCCGTACCAGCTGCTCCAAGAAGCAGTCATTTAAAGAAAAATGCTGTTTGAGAACTTATTAGAGTTTGATTTAAGGATATTTACATTGTATATTTTGACATGTGATGTTGACAATTTATGTTTTAATGGTTATAAGGCTTTACCTTCTCAAATCTCAGTGTCTGTCATAAATAATTATTGTCTGATTCCCCTGTTTTCTGACACCCACATCTTCACAGAACTGTGAAAATTTAAATAGATAAAAATAGAAAAAAATGCATAAAAATAAACACCGAATCTGTCAAAATAAAAAAAAAACTGAATTCTGCCAAGTCAATATGTAAATAAAAATGGATTGACTGAGATAAGGACAGGATTTTTATTCATTCTATTTAAAACTTTTCATATTTTGTTTTGATTAACACCTATTTTAAGTTATATGCCTGAATAGCTGGAAGAAAGGTCTTTGCTAAATATCTGACACCTGTACCCTTTCAACTAAGGGCTGAGCTCTCATGCTTTGGTTCTCCAAGAATGACCTCCAGCAAAACAGGGAACTCCAGACCTGGCATCCTTATTTCTAAATTTAAGAAAACTTTTCAAGCCATATTTATATATCATAGAGAAGAAAAAGGGAGGAGGGCATAAACCCAATTTTTATTTCCCTTATGAATTATCTGAAATGAGGTTTGGGTCTTATACCAGTCAGTGTGAGAAATAGACACTTTTCTTATGTTCAGATCATCATAGCAGGATTGGAAACAATGGCGAGTGTAGCGGAGGGGAAGGACCTGGTTCTTCTTCCAGCATGTATGCATGGGTGTTTGAGCTCTGGTCACCAACAAAGGCTAGTCATGCTTGTGCGTGCATTGAGCTCATGTCCCTGTGTTTTATAGGCTTAAATATTTCTGTTTAAAAAAAAAAGTTTCATAAACTGAATCATAATCTGCACTCATAGTGTTCAGTGCTTCCTATCCAGGGGCTGGTATTATTTTCAGGCTGCTAGCAACAGATTTAATTAAGTCTGTATTTCCTTACATGAATGAATAATACTCTTTGGCGAGACAGAGTAATGAAATACTTTTTTCCACTGCCCGTACGCAGCCTGTGCAAGTACGCATTACCACTAAACTCCTGGCCCAGCTATAATTACCTTAAACTTGTGCTCGTAATTCTCAAAAGCTTCCATGACCATGCAGACAGCCTCCATGGAACGCTCTAGTCGACCATCTACCCCGTTAAAGCGATACATGCTGCCAGAAACATCCACTACCAGGCGCAGACGCTTAGGCTTCTGCTGAGGGCTCCCAAGCTATGAGAGAAAAGTACCAGAAAGAACTTTATGATTGGGAAAGCCACAGTTTTGATAAGAACAAAACACTTTAAAAGGAGTTATCACACACTTTTCAAAAACACTAGACAACAAAAACTCAGGCCATCTCTCTCTAGCAAGTTCAGATTATGTTTAAAAAAGGTGAAATTATTTGAATTTTTCTGATTAATAGTTGAGAAAAATTTATTTTAGATACCTGAATCTAGTCTCTCTCTTTCTCTGTTCTATATACTCAATGGCTGGAAACAAAATACGACGATTCCACACATTTATAGGGAAAATACCTTTGCTGCTATATTTCTAATTAACAACATTTTATTACAATAGAAGGAATCTCAAAAATCCAGTTTCTGCCAAGCGTCATAAGGGTAACGCCTCCTTGAATTATGGTACTAAAGGGGACTCCTATAAGGTTGTAAAGTTTGTCTGCTGAAGTTAATACCTTTTTAAAAATGTGTGAAGTCTTTTCCTGATTAACTCCTCAATTTTGTACATTCTGACTGTAAAGCTTTCCCCACTCCCACTTCCCCCTCTCCCTTAAATGTCTGTTTTAACAATTTCTGTCATACTAGATTCTGGAAAGGTATTTTATCCCATATGGAATGAGACAAGTCTGGATTCAAATGAAAGGCTATTAAAAGATGGTCTGGCAAAAAAACAAATATTTAAAACGTTTCTTTATCTGTAACTGATTTCCAAATATTTCTCTTTCATTCAGCTAACATTTGATAATTTTTAGTTTAGTTTCTTCTTTTTATTATTAATGCAAAGGACTGCAATATCAACTTCCCCCCCATCCCACTGAAGCCCATGTTTATATATTTTAATTCAAAATGTAAAATTTCCTTCTTAGCATTTTCCCTGCTCTTTTTATAATGTATTGAAAAATACAAAACCAGCACTTTGAAGAGTACTAGAAATTAGGATATTATAGCTTTTCCCTTACTGAGCTCTGATGTAGGATGGCTAGGCTGCATAAGCTGTTCAAAACAACAAATAGTGAGACCATGTAGCATGAAAAATAATTTAGAGAGAGTTGTATCAAATATGTATTTAGCTACTGAGAAGAAAGCTGTTCTAAATGATTGTTTGCAAAATAAAATTCCTTCATGTGTAAACTTTAAACATTAAAATTAAAAATAATCTGCTATATTAAATCTGGCTATTACAATATAATGATGATCAAGACAACTAGTCTTAAAGTTGCTTTGTTGGTGTGTGTCAACTGGTTTCTCTTTCAATGACTCTTTCAATTCTGACAAAAAATTTTCTGACGAACATCCAAAATGATGAGTAGTCATAAAATAGTAGATTTTTAAAAGCTTTTATTTAGGTTTTAATTATTCACTCATTTTCTCATTAATTTTATATTAGAATTGTTAATTTGCAAATCCGAAAACCTGAGTGCGGAAAGTTTTCTTATATCATGATAAAGTGTGTTAGTGAGGAAAGATGTGATGGTCATTTCATTTTATTTAAACTTGTTAACCATCTTTACTAGGCTAGTATAATGGAGCTCAAGAAACTAGTAAACTCGTTAGCTGCACCCATTAGTTATGGAATACTTACTTCTGGCTCAAGCTCTCCCCGTCGTTTATAAATGGCTTTTTCTCCTGTTAGTCCATCAATTATTTTGGCATCATCTAACTCTCCAATAGCTTGGTGTCTCAGCCATTGTCTTTCCTTACCCTTGGCCTACAAGAGAAAAGCATCCTTAATTCATTCAGTGCTGCTGGAACATTTTACACTGTTTAAGAGATACAGAACATGACACAAATATGGGTTTTCTTTGTAATTATGTGACAGCTCTGGCACAAGTTGGTGAAATCCGAACACATTTTCATCAATGCCTGGTCTCTCTTGCTGAGGGACTAATTATTGCTGACAAAGAATATATTTTTCTCCACAATTTTTGTCACTTCTAAGCCTTTTCACATACAGAATTTGAAATATGGACCATGTAATCTTTGCATTTTAATTGCAGATATGTTGGAAAATAGTACGCAAATGAATCTATGCAGAAATCCATAAAGCTAGAGGGACAGGCACAACAGAAGTGTTTTCCATCCAGGTATTGTGACAAAATGTATTGGATGACTAAAACAGAGGCAAAACTCAACGTTATCACGTAAAAATAGCTACACTGAAGGAGACATGCATCTGAAGAAGTGCGTTTGAAGTGGGTTTTTTACCCATGAAAGCTTATGTCCTAATAAATTTGTTAGTCTTTAAGGTGCCACCGGACTCCTCGTTGTTTTTATGTAATGGAGTATGAGTGGTTCCTTTTCTAACAGCATTCATAATAATCTGGTATGCAATTTACAATCAAAACATTGCAAATAGTAATAATCAAGAAATGCTAACAATGCAATCAAGAAATGCTAACAGCATTTTGGGCTGTATAACTAGGAGCATTGCCAGCAGATCCAGGGACTTGATCATTCCCCTCTATTCGGCATTCGTGAGGCCTCATCTGGAGTACTGTGTCCAGTTTTGGGCCCCACACTACAAGAAGGATGTTGAAAAATTGGAAAGAGTCCAGCGGAGGGCAACAAAAATGACTAGGGGGCTGGAACACATGACTTATGAGGAGAGGCTGAGGGAACTGGAATTATTTAGTCTGCAGAAGAGAAGAATGAGGAGGGATTTGATAGCTGCTTTCAACTACCTGAAAGGGGGTTCCAAAGAGGATGGATCTCAACTGTTCTCAGCGGTAGCAGATGACAGAACAAGGAGTAATGGTCTCAAGTTGCAGTGGGGTTGGATATTAGGAAAAACTTTTTCACTAGGAGGGTGGTGAAGCACTGGAATGGGTTATCTAGGGAGGCGGTGGAATCTCCTTCCTTAGAGGTTTTTAAGGTCAGGCTTGACAAAGTCCTGGCTGGGATGATTTAGTTGGGGATTGGTCCTGCTTTGAGCAGGGGGTTGGACTAGATGACCTCCTGAGATCCCTTCCAACTCTGATATTCTATGAGTCTCAGACAATGCACTTTTTGCAACCATGGTTGTTTGTGCATTGACTGTTAATACTGATGTACCATTCTCTACAGCTCAGTCCTGCAGTCCATACGCTAGTAATACTCCCACTGAAGTAAGCTCTGAAGACTGAAGAATTGGGTGCTTAGACAAAAATAATGTATTTAAGAACATTTTCAAAGGATAGTTTCACAATGACTTGCATGTCAGAGGGTCCATTTGAAGATAGCACAGTTTATTTGCTGAGTGTGGGTTTCATGTTTCACTTAATGTATGATCGGATTCACAGGATCTCCACTTTAACCCACTGGTCCTGGCAGTACAGCTGAGATTTTCATGGAAAGAGAGAATTATTTGGGAGTGAAATGGGATGGTTTGTGTGTGTCTGTCTCCCAACCTATGAGAAGTTGGACATTATACTCCTTTCCTGTAAATTCAACATCAGTGGGACTGGATTAAGGTGTAGGTATTATAGATCTTTGCTAGTGCTCCTGGAGTCACCTGATTATGAGGATAACAGGGCTTAAGTGTCCTCTTAATGGTCTCTCATTGTCCTCACAGACCCTGGTTCTTTCAACTGTTAGAAATGTCAGTTTGTCTTCTTTTGAAATTACCTCTCATCGGAAATCTTCTGAAGCAGGGACCATGCTTTGCCAATCCCAGAGAAGTTCAAGATGCACGCCTGGAATTTGAGAGGACAGATCTCTGAAACTTTGTACACTGTGGACAGCTATTTGATGACCCACAACAGTCCACAAAAAATTCTACATCCCAGCTCACTGCCTCTGGCATGTGTTCAAATGTAGGTGTTCTGAACATGTCCTCAGTTTGAAATCAGTTCTAGAAAAACCTACTTTTGGGTCTTAATTGATGGATTCATTAAAGGTCTGACCTTTAAAGCCTTACGTGTCCAGATGTCTTTGTTAGAAGTCTTCTGTTTACACTCTGGAAAAGGGATTTAGCTTAACACCCATACTTCTAGGTTCTCCAGGCAGTGAGAAAACCTCACCTTCCACTTCAAGCCCACATAGCCAACTGGATACTGAATTTCATAGTGGAACAACTGATGAAACAGGTGTCTTATTTCCCAGATGGGCAAGGACAAAGGTTTTAAAACTGTGAAAGCCACCATCTTCATACTGGTTGGGGAAGCAGTTGTAAATCTTGTATGAGACTGGGCAGAACTCATCCTTCTTATTCAAGAGCTCATTCTACAAGATCTACTTCCACTTCAGGAGCAGAGAGGAATATGAGGAAATCTGCAAAGCAAATGATTTTGGCATCTTTTCTGATTCATAAAGCATTACAAAGTGGAAGTCTCATCTTCCTCTGATGTTGCCTTAGGTCAATAAGTTTGCAGTCTGTCATCCTGCCTTGGTTCCTTTTCTGACTGTTTTAACTTCCAGATGATATATACACACCCTATCAAAATTTCACAAGTGATGGCCAGTTTGCCCTGTCTCACACAGAGAGACACACACGTGACAGGAACAATAAAATGGGCTGAGATAACATTTTGTTCACAGCATTGACTACAAGCATTTGAGCATGGATGGGTCTTTAACACACCAAGTTCTGAGGGCTGCTGTTCTTTCAAGTATTTGTGATCTACTTCCTCTTGGTCGACAGCAAGAGAAAAACAGCAGAAGGCAATAAAGTTTCAGCTTCACTGAGCATATTCTTAATTAGTTTAGTTATTGTTTACACTGACAAAGTTATAGCTTTGAGGATATTCACTACTGAAGGAAAAGATGTGTGGAAAGAAAATGTTTTGACTAGCGGCATGGTTCACACTAATCCTATTCTCTTAGTCATTTTCAGAGATGTGTTTCAGGTGATGATAGCTTCTTCTTGAAGATGTTTGCTATTCTGATTATGCATTAATTAAAAGTATTTGAGTTGTAAACATCTTAAGGGAAAAACGAGTTGACATTGTTCTTTTCCTGCTAAAATTTGAACTGGTTTCTTCTCCAAAACACTGCTAAATTATTTAAAATATTCAATGACTATCCCTTCTATGTAGAATTGCATACAGTTCCTATTCTATCTACAAAATAAAAGCAAAACAAAAACACACCAATATGTTTTCAATATATTTTGTAAATGCATGTGATGCTGCTAAAATAGAAAGAGCAAACTGTGCCTGAAAACTCTCAAGGAAAAAAACTATTTTTCCATAATGATTTTCAGCTGTTTCTATGTCAATAAAATGATGGCCCATCTTTAAAGGATTCACGATAAAGCAAGAGACAAGTAAACAAATATTAGGGTCTGAATAATATAAACAATGTGCACACATTATGCAATCATAATAAGTTTAAATTTGTCTTTATTTCAAACTTAATTTGAAAAGTTATGAATTTGTATGTCTAGTTATTGCAGTTTATAATACCTCCCAAAGTTAGAAAGTGATTGAGGATTTTTAAGGAGCTTATTTTTCAAAACCATAATTACATAGTAAAATTTGACCTAAAAGTGACACCACTTTTAATTGCACCACTGACTTTATATTCCTGAAATAAGGAATGTCTGCCTGATAAGTTAACTAGTTCTATGTTTTCTCATCTCTAGTGCTATCGCCACCTGCTCCCATTAAAAATGTAAAAATTCTTTCCTTTTTCCAACTTTCTTCACTTTTATCTTGAAATGAATATTCTTGTTTTTGTTTACAGTGTTTGTGTACCAGCATTGCTGGAAGCTAGCACAGTTCTATGGTTAATTAACTGATAATACAGCAAACAAAGGCAATAAAGGACAAACTTTCTTGTTGGTTATGTCCTACATAAAGAGAGCAGCTATTTTTATTTTTAAATGTGCCAATGTTTCTTTTAAACTGAGTCAAATTTAAGCTTTATAAATTTAAGCTTTCTGCTACACATAGTTGGATGCCTGAAAAGCTATGACCAGGCAGGAGCCATGGGCCCCCTATGAAAATCTGCCTTATTCACACTTCTGAGCCACAGGGGGGCTCCAGGACAGAATCAGGGACACGGAATGGGATCCATGCATTGTCACACACATCCTTCTCATCTCCCAATATCTCCTCTCTCACTCGGTTTAATTGTGCTTCTAAAAAGTCATCCCTGTGGTGAGTTGTGTGGGAATCCTGATTCTTGGGTGGCCAGAACACAGGTCCACTTTAATGCTGTTTTTGAAATAGTCACATATTCCTGTGTTTGCCCTAATTGTATGTAGGACCTGAATTTGCTCTTGACTCCCAATGATAATATTAATCAAATAGTGATATAATGTTAAAGCACAGTTGGTAACATTTTGGTCCTAATCTAGTGAGTTGACAGTTCCCTTTACCAATGAATCAAGTGTTACCTGCAGATTGTCTAGGATGATTCGGAGAGACTGAACTTGTCTTCGGACAGCTCCAGAGAACCTTTCATAAGTAGACGCATCATATTCACTCATCTGGATCTCCTTTAATCTGAAGCAAGAAAGAGGCTAAAAGATTAAGAATGGAACCGCGAAAAAGCATCTAATCCATTTCTACAGGGAGGGGTAAATTTATTTGTTGATAATAGTGTGACAGACCCAGACCAGTGGGGTGCGGGAGTCTGGTAGAAGGCAAATATACTGGCCACTGGATGAACAGTTTTCTGTTCCCTGAGTGACCAGAGCAGGGGCTGCACTAGAGCAATCAGGAACCTGTTAGAACCAATTAAGACAGGCAAGCCAATTAAGACACCTGGAGCCAATTAAGAACATACTAGAATCAATTATGGCAGGAAGACTAATCAGGACACCTGGTTTAAAAAGGACCTCCCATTAGTTAGTGGAGGGTGTGCAAGGAGCGAGAAGGTGTGCTGCTGGAGGACTGAGGAATACAAGCATGATTAGGCTTCAGAAGGAAGATCCTGCCGTGAGAATAAAGAAGGTGCTGGGGGAGGCCATGGGGAAGTAGCCCAAGGAGTTGTAGCTGTAGCTGTCATGCAGCTGATATAGGAGATATAGACAGATGCTATCCACAGGGCCCTGGGCTGGAACCCGGTGTTCCTCCCCATCCCCACCCAACTCCTCATTAGACACAGGAGGAGTTGATCTTGTCTGTGAGCAACACCAGAAGGGAAGGTCTAATTTGGAAAGGATTGTCCCACTAGGTGGGACAACAGAGACTGAGGAGACTGTTCTCCATTTCCCCCATGCTGGCCAGTCATTAGGTTAGCTGAGTGAACAGCAGGTTTGAGCCTCTAGCAAAAGTGGCCAAACTGAAGGCTGCCGTGAACCTCTGAGGTGAGTAAATCCACCAAAAAGCACAGGACCCACCAAAGCAGAGGAGGAACTTTGTCACAATAGCTAAACTCAAACAACAATGGACAGACTTTGAGGAGTAGCAGCTGCTTTTGTTGAGTTCTGAAGAGACAGTTAATAACCGATGTTCACAAAGCCTACATCACATTTAATATGTATGGAGGGTACTAATCCTTTAGCAGTCTCAGATCCTTTTGTTTTAGTGATTAGGCTGCAAGTCATATACTTTAACAACTGTGATAAAATTACACAACAGTTGCTTGCTCAGGTGTTGCTATATGTACATAAAGGGAGTTGTCAAGGTGTGTATTTTTTACCTCATTTGTAATGCATTTTAAACATTCTGGGTAACCAACATTTAACACAAAGATAAGGTTAAGTAGTGCTCTGCAAGTCTGTCCTGGTAGACCTAAAACTAGTTAGTACCTTTTAAACACCCTTTACAAAATAAAGAAACCTCAGAACAAATGGAAAGTTTTGAACAAATGTTTAAAAGAATTGCTCCTAAACAAAGAAGGCAGAACACAGAGCTTAGTGTTGTTAGAAGGTCTAAAATAGAGAATTATTTCTGAGCTGCTGATACTGGTATATATATTTTATACCATTTCCTGTAGGGCTGGTCTACACACACATGTTCTACTGCTTTATCTGTTTCTAAGCATACAGTGAAAGCAGTGCAACACCCTACTGTGGATGCAGTTACACTGGTACAAAGGTGTTTATATCTGTATGGCTTATTTCCAGTAGAAGCACCTTTATACCAGTACAATTGCATCCACGCCAGGGGGCTGCACTGCTTTAACAATATTGATTTTTAATCAGATATAGTTAAAGTGGTACAAAAACTGCAGGTAGACTAGGTGAGGTACAACTTAATTTGCTATTACAAGATACTTGCCTCAAGCATATTATATTGTAACATGAATTCTACAGATGCATGAGGGCAGTGGTTCTCAAACTAGGGCTGCTGCTTCCCGCAGCCCCCATTGGCTTGGGGCGGCAAACTGTGGCCAGTGGGAGCCGCAATCGGCCAAACCTGCGGAAGCAGCAGGTAAACAAACCGGCTTTACCTGAACAAGCAGCGGCCCTAGTTTGAGAACTACTGCATTAGGGCCTAATCCAACTTGCAGTGAAAGCAATAGAAAGACTCCCATTGCCTTCAGTGGGAGTTGGATCAGTTCTTTAATGAATAATGTTGAAACAAAGATTACAACTTTGTTTTTTACTATGATCTAATGTTTTTCTACACTGAATTATACACTTTGTGAGACAGTCGTTACAGAAGATTATTACAGCACCATAGCTAGGAAGAGGAAAATTCTCAATATTGTGCACTGAGACAAAATAGGTGAGGTAAAATCTTTTATTGGACCAACTTCACAGAGCTCTTGTTTAGGTGTGGGGAAGGTAACCAGAGTGTCTAAGCAGGCCGTCCCTAGCTATTGTGGGGCCCTACATAGCCGGCCCACAAGCCCCAAGCCAGTGAGTGCAGGCCCAGCCCTGCTGCACTCCTCAGGGGCGGGGCGGAGCAGAGCTTTAGGGAAGGGGTGGAGTGGGGGTAGGAAGAGGCAGGGCTGGGGTGGAGGCCATGGGGAAGAAGCGGGGCAGGGGCTGGAGCAGCAAGCAGCTGCGCAGGGCACCAGGAAATTTGGTGCCCCAAATTTCCTGGTGCCCTACGCATCTGCATACTTTGCGCATGGGTAAGGACGGCTCTGCATGTAAGCTAAATACAAGTTGGGACAGATCGTAAAGCATAAGGTGTTCACACATGCTGAAAGACACCACTTAAAATGAAGTTGGCAGTTATTGGTTAGCAAGTGGGTCAAGGGCATGTGTGGTGTTGTGATGATCCATAAAACCAGTCTCTGCTGAGTTCATGGTTTTTAGTGTGTAGCAGAGTTATCTTGTGTCTCGTATCCTGGGAACAACACGGCTACTGCAAACAACATTGTGCACTGGCATTTACCTTGGTGACTCCTGGAATCTGAGTTTAATACCTTCGCAACCCAGAGAAAATGTATCTCCTAAATATTAAACTAAAGATCATGTTTTACTATAGTAGTCTATGCGATGTTGTATTATTTAAATGCACCAAATGGACCAAAGGTATTAACATAATCATTCACTGCCCAACATTAAACAGTGTTAAAGGTCTGAAGTTTGATATACAGAGACCTCAGCCTGCTTTGTATAATGGCAAACTTACCATTAAAAATCCTTTTAACCTTTGAAATGTAAAGAATTAAGTAAGGCTTTCATTTTAACCACAATTCTTGTTCCCTTTCCCTTTAGCTGAAGAGAGTTTTTAGAAGGAAAATCCCCATTGTTTCAGAGTCTCTTGGAAGGTAAAAACTATTCTTCTGAGGGAAAGAGAAGAAGTTAGTTGAGATGAGCTAAAGCTGTTGTTACTGCTGTTTTAAAGTCCAATACCGTTTTATCTCAGGTGGTGTTTCGGACACAGCTGGGATTCAGCTGGATACAAATCTTACATTAAACATTAAAAATTTTAAAACAAAGTTTTGTTTGAAATGAACTTTGAAAATAATCGCTTGTTTGCTGAAGTGCCATCTTCTGAGAGAGTCACACATTGGGCTGCCAAAAATATTGCATTAATTTAGATGGAAGAAATGGGCCAAGGTGTGAACATAACTGTCCAACATTAAATAGTGTTAAATTCTGTTCCGTCTCCCTTTAGCTGGAGAGAGTTTTAGAAGAAAAAAAACCCCATTTGACAGTCTCTAAGATGGTACCGAAGACGGTAAATCTGTCCTTTTGAGGAAAAGAGAAGAAATTAGTTGAGATGAGCTGGAGCTGTTTGTTGCTGCAGCTGCTGCTAAAGTCCGACAGATCCCGTTTCATCTCAGGTGGGTTTGGGATTCAGCTGGAGCTGGTAGGAGTGGTGATGTCATCTGGATCCCTCTCTCTGCCTCAATTTGGTCAAGACACCTCAGAATTAGGACAAAGCTGGTCTAGGGTCTCAGGACATGGTGCGGGAGGCAGCCATGATGGAGAAGCTCACTCTAGTAGCCTCCATCTGGATTCTTCTCTATTCCACCCCTCCAAAGTCTTTCTTTAAGAACCCACAAAGGGAATGGTGGGAATAGCCCATCCCCTCATTATTTTGTCCATCAATTAAGTCTAATATCAGACACACCAATTCTGGTTCATTAATTTCCAGTTCCACAGATTCTGTTTTTACCAAAAATGAATTTAACAGTCCTTGAACAATATGAGTAGGCCTTTTCGTTTAAACTAATTTAGCTTTTCTATCTCCTTTTTGTATTTTTTCCCCATCAACACTAGTTATTACAGGTTATTGTGACAACTTGTGAACTTTCACATACTTTTTACAGTTGAGTTCATGAGAGTAAATTTATAGGCCCAATTATCACAACAGTGACCATCCACTATGAAAGTCCACCTGCCAGAAGTAGCTTGATTACACTACTCTATTAACATTCACATGTCTCTCCAAATATTTACAAAGGATTGTCTCAAATGTCAAGGTGGATGCTGCATGAAAAATGATACAATCAGCAGACTGCAGTCTATTAGTTTGATGTCTACAATTACAGTGGCTCTACCAGTTATCCTCTCCCTACAGAGGGGAATTTTACTGCAAGATTAATAAGAAAACCAGTGCTTAGTCTAGAATTAAAAACAGTTCAGCAAAAGAGCTATGCAATATCTGAGGTTTTGCATAAGTTGTCTGATCTTTGAGAGCTCAAAAAACACATTGTGCTTACAGGTATGGATGAACAGTATGATCACATTACACATAAAAATGCACCATGTGTTATTTTAGTTACGATGAAAACTGGAAATAATATGACCGGTTGTAACAGCTTTCTGAAAAATCTCTTGTAAGGTGTGTGGAACTCTCAGGGGATTCTAGAAGTTGAAACTGGGGTGGAGAGTAGCAGAATAAACAGAGACCACTTTTATTCAACTGATAATGTCAGTGATTTGATGTGTTTTCCATAGCCAGTACATTTCAGCCAGGAAATTTCAGGAGTGATAATTTTAAATCCTAGCCTCCCACTCAGAACTGCTAAACAGGCTGCACTATATTTAAGTAGTCCTTTCAGATAATTACATATAAACAGTGAATCTTGCAATTCACTTCACTCTTTCCTTAGTCTAGACCCCAACCTTTCTTGGACTATGCAGCAGGTTCCTTACTAGTTCCTATTACCACTCAGTAAACTTGACAGTAATATTATTATTTATTATTTGCATTATTGTAGTGCCTAGGAGCTTTAGTCATGACCATTCTGATAAGGCTTTTTGAGGTTTGTGGTCTTACATTGGCCTGGAGAGGGTACCAGCCTTCTTTCAATGTCTTGTAGATTACTGAGGGAAATGGAGGCGTTTGCTTGGCATATGTTGACAACATTTGTATTTTTAGCCGAATCTGGGAAGAATGTATGTCCCAGGTTAGGAGGCTTCTCCACTGCCTTAGGGAGGCAGGACTGGCTGTAAAGGTAGAAAAGTATAAAGCGGAGTAGTAGAAGCGACTTATCTGGGACACAGTCTGGGGAGTGGTCTCATGAAGCCAGACCCTGCAAAGATGGAGGCCATTAAGGACTGACCCGCTCTCAAAATAAAAAAAACAAAAACAGGCCCACTCCTTTATTTGATGGTGGGGTTTTACAGGAGATTTGTACCCCTACTTTAACTCCCTAGCTGCTCCTATCATTGAATTATAAAAGGGTAAGTCAGACAAAGTAGTTTGGATGGAACAGTGTCAAACAGCTTTCTGTGAACTGAAGGAAACCCTAAGCAAAGATCCAGTTCTGGTAAACCCAGATTTTCACAAACCCTTTATGGTCTTCACGGATACCTCAGACACTGTGTTGATGCAGACTAATGCTTAGGAAGAGACATCCATTTGCACAGCTAAGCACAAAAGTGCTCCCCAGGGAAAAGAATTATGCAGCTATTGAAAAGTAATGTCTTGCAACTGTGTGGGCTCGTAAGAGGATGCATGGAAGAAGATCTGTAAGGGTGGCACTTTATTGTATATGGATCGCTTGCCTGGCTCAATCATCTGAAAGCTTCTAATGCCAGGTTGTTATGGACTATAACCCTCCATAATTATGATTATGGAAGTAATTCATATTAAGGGGAATGCAAGTATTATTGCTTGTGTGTTGTCCCACGGTGCTTGACTGTCTCTAAATCACTGGGAGTAATCCCGCTCAGTTTGTTCTTAAAGGGGGAAGAGATGTGGATCTTGGAGGAATTTTTGTAATATTTTTATGAAGCATTATTCAGTTTACCCACTGACTTTGTATGTCTAGCCACTGAGTGTGAAGGGATTAATTTCTTCTCTGGGACAAGAGGAACAAGAGAGATGTTGGAATCATATAGGTGTCAGCCTGTCTGGGTGGGACCAAAATGCACCATCAAGAACTGAATGGAATCAGTACAGATAAATGGAGAGACAATGGAAGACCCAAGGACTGGACATTAACTTGTGAACACAGCATAGCCGCATCTGGAGACAAAGCATATGTCTACACTGCAACGTAAGCCCAGGGTGTGTGGGGCTCAAGCATGCAGACTTGGTGTTTGTAAATCAAGGCCTGAGAGTCTATGCTGATTTAGAATTTCTGGATTCTGGTCTCTCACCTGCACTCATGCATTTACACTGTACTTCGCAGGCCCGAGTCAAACCAGTCTATCCCAGGCTTCCTAGCACCCTCCCGAGCTGTAGCCACTCTAGCCCTTGTTTGTGGTGCAGTGTAAGAAAACTTGACTGCCCATCCCATGGTAGTTTACAGGAAGTTGTTGCAGCCTCTAATACATCGTGCAGGGCCATGTTTTGGGTCTGCATGCCTCTGGCAACTGGAGCCAGCAACAAGGAGTCACCACCATCTATCCTGCTTGGGCTGGAGTCTGAGCCCAGGCTTACATTCCAGTGTAGACTACCCAAAGGGATCAGGTATAAACAAACCGGGGCTTAAGCTGCACACAGATAGAGACAATGGACTCCAGCAAACCATGGAAAGTTGGAGCAATTGCTTCAGTCAATGCAGACTCTGACTTAAACTTGGCATTTCCATGCAAACCTAAGGACTTTCAAAGGGTTGATTTCAGTTGACTAATAAATGCTGGCTTATTCTGAAAAGGCTACCCTGCATTGCTCCCTGCAGGGGTAAAATCTCTAACAGGAGTCTGAATTCATTTGGACTTAGTGGAGAGTGCACTATGATAAACAAGGGTGTTGTGACCCAAAGGGCCCAGTCTTGGAGTCATGAGACTGCATCATCCTTGTAAAAGCCAAACTGAAAGCCTGGCAATAACAGGAGTACACCCAAAGGGACTGTCTGAAGGCTGGGACGTCAAACCCCATGTAGATCCATGATAGCTGGTGACAGACTGTCAGGTACTGGATACAACAGTAGTATTTTGCAACAAGTTACTGTAACAGCTAAAACGCGGTAAGTCAAAGGAAACAGTAAGGAAAATGGTGTTTAATCAGCTCCATAAGGAAGATTATACAGCCGTTTAGTAAGAAAAGGTTGTGTTGGAAAAGCTAACCAAGTCACAGCTGATTGAACTGCTTGAGAAGGATAATTAGGCCAAGAACCATGGTCCAGTTCCAGACAAAATTTCAAGTAAGCAGCCCAACTCGTCAGCGTCAGTCAGAAGGGACAGAGGCCCAGCTATCTCGGAGGGCAGAGGAGAGTCCAAGGAGGACTGCTGCAGTGTTATACAGAATCAATGTGGTTTCAAGCTCCCAGAGTGGGCCAAATACAGTACTGTGTGTATAAGTCAGTGGTGGGCAACCTGCGGCCCGTCAGGATAATCCACTGGAGGGACACAAAACAGTTTGTTTACATTGACCGTCCTCAGGCACGGCCACCTGCAGCTCCCAGTGGCTGCAGTTTGCTGTTCCCAGCCAATGGGAGCTGTGTGAAGTGGTGAGGGCCACAGAAATGTGCTGGCTGCTGCTTCCCACAGCTTCCATTGGCCGGGAACTGCAAACCGCAGCCACTTGAAGCTGCAGGCAGCCGTACCTGCGGACGGTCAATGTAAACACTGTTTCGCGGCCAACCAGCGGATTACCCTGACGAGCCATGTGCGGCCCATGGGCCGTAGGTTGCCCACCACTGGTATAAGTCCTGGGACTTTAATAATCCATGAGTTGTTGATGGTGCAGATATTCAGGTTCTATAGCACGCAGCTGCAACATTCCCATGTCAACTATTTGTAGGCGCTAGCCTTCCCCGGTAAGAAGGATAATATTCTGAAAAGGAGTAACTGGGGGAAGGGAAAAAACATAAAAGCATGTTGGAGGGAGGTAGAGAGGGGTGTGTGTATGCATCTGTATGTATAATACAAAAAGCTACAAAAATGTCAAAATATTTCATAGCTAACCGCAATAGTTGAGTCATTTTGAAGAACAGAGATATATAAACAGTGAGGTAATTTACCAACATCAGGTTCTATAAATAAATGAATAAAATATTGTACAAAAAGGAAATAAAACTGGGGTGGGTGTACATATTGCCAGTTGAAGTAAGTTTTTCTAAAAAGCCATTTTGTTTCATAGAATCATCGAAGATTAGGGTTGGAAAAGACCTCAGGAGGTCATCTAGTCCAACCTAATAATACTAATGCCTAATAATACTAATAATAATACTAATAATAATACAACCTAATAATAATAATGGTAATAAAATACTGCTGAAAATAAAGGTTTGAGCTGAGTGCTAAAGAGCTAAATTGTTAATTAAACAAAAATCTAATGATTCAACAGTGCAGTGCACATTCTATATTTAATACCCCCAAGAAAACAATAATAAAAATTGTTTATATATCTGTGTAAGCAAGTGGCATTCCCACACTGCTTAAATAACAGCAGATGTCAGTTCCTGATGGAGCTTCTCCAGAACTTAGTGGTTTCTAGGATGGATTTTACTCTCCATCTAGTAGTTCCTTCTGTCCTAGTGACACTCTCAAACTGTCTTATAGCCTGGGTGGGAAATAATAGAACCCACTTGGTCTGGCTGCCAATATGAGTCAGCAGAAGAACTCTGCATCTTTATGCAACATACCACAGTTTGACACTAGGGGTGAGTCAGCAGAAATGTGCTAAATTTCTATGCATGGTCTTAGAACCTGACACACTATGCATCTAAAAGCCATTACACATCATGCTAATGCTGGTAAGAACTCTGGTCCTCTTAAGAAAGTCATCTGAGTTATGACAATTTATATGAGCCAAAGACTTGGCCCTAGATCCTTTAAAAATAAGCTATTTTGCTTTTCAAAGATAATTTTCAAAGCAGTTTAAAGGGACTGTTTGTTGGATACTGAAGCTTTACAATGATGGATTTTTACCATCTGTATATAATCTGAATTCTTCATAATTTAAATGGGAATTTGTATATGGTTATGACATTTTTCATAAGAGTAGGAGCATTTACATCAAGGACCTGGCCAAATTCTCACTCAGGTAATTACAAACTGCCCACACAAATCACCCTAGCATTTTAATAGTGTGGTTTCAATAAGATATAGTTTTCTTCACTTCCTGTCTTAAACTGTGAAACAGTATGAAGGTGTACTGGTAAACAGCTGTGATTACTGTATGCAGTGTTGTTGTAGCCATGTTGATCCCAGGATGTTAGAGAGTCAAGGTGGGTGAGGTAATATCTGTCATTGGACCAACTTCTATTGGTGAGAGAGACAAGCTTTCAAGCTTACAAAGAGCTCTTCTGTGATTGCTGTAATTTCATCTGAACAATTTCAGCCATCTTTGTTATAATGCTTCCATACAGCTATTCTTCTTGGTGTGGATGGGTGGTGGGCAGAATGGAGGCCGAAATCAAATTTGAATACTAACCTCTGTTTAAAGGCCTTTTCACCCATCTCCCTTGCAGCTCTCTTCACCTCCTCAGGAACAGCATCTTTCTCAGCTTGAGATATCTGGTAAACTTTGTGGCCAGCATCCAGTCTATAGGGCCCACCTTTGCCGCCCAGCCCTGCTGTGTCTCTCCCACCTAGAACAGATGATATGAAAATCAAGTATGTGTCATAACTATCACATAAATCTTCCTCTTTTAAAACCTCCACTATCACCCCACCCCAAGTCCCACAGAAAATACGTTATTTGCATTTGCAAATAACTGTGTACTTTCAAAAGTGAAGTAATACCATGGTAAAGCGGAGTTCTGACTCCAATTTTGCAATCAAAATAAGGCCTTTATTCTTCAAAGATGAAATTCACCCCTGTGCAGAGAGCTTACACTCCACTTAACTCCTACTTTAAATCCTCAAAGCTATTAGCCCTTAAAACTATTAACTTTGCTTCCTGTAAATTAACAATGTAACTCCAGGTTTCAGAGTAGCAGCCGTGTTAGTCTGTATTCGCAAAAAGAAAAGGAGTAATAATGGCACCTTGGTTAGTCTCTAAGATGCCAATGTAACTCCAGAATTTGTTGTTTGTGTGCCTATGGTTTTCACTACTGTGTATAGTGTGACTGCTGTCATATCATTCAGAATTAGGAGACACTGAACTCTTTGGATGGATGGAATCAGATATTAACCAAAGTGTAAGAAATAAAGATTTCTAATATCTACTTGCCTGGTCCTGGGTATCTATGTTTATATGATTCTGAAGAACTTTTTACCTTCCACAGTATGGATTAAAAACTGACAGCAGGAAAAGAATTTAATGATAAAATACTTTTGAAATTTAGAACGGTCACCAAAGTTATCTGAGACATCCTTCAAAGACTCACGCAAATCACGAGAACACAACGAATGCTAACCTGTTCCACCAGCCCAGGTGTTTCCGCCAACATGGGGCATGTTGTCTAGATCTATCTTTCCATGCTTAGGGGAGCTCACATCCAAACCACTGTCTCTCTCAATGGTTATCTGTGAAATTAAAAAGAAAGTAAGTTGAAAATATCTCTTCTTATTATACCCAGCATGAATTCTATGACCATCGTGATGGCATGATGATAATACATTGTGTCCTACTTAGGAGCCATAGGCCCAGAGTGAACTCAAGAGATGTATTATTTCATAGGCCAGTAAATACAAAACATGTAAAAAAAAATAGCCAGGAGGAGAAAGGTCAGAGCTGCACAGGCTCTTAGAATACTGCAAACCAACCAAACCAAAGAGCAGTCTTGGGACTTGTCCACACTAGGAAAAAAGGTGTTTATTTAAAATGTGATAACTAACACTTTTAAAATCCGAACATAGACAGGATAAGAAATAGTTTTAACATGTGTTGGTTGGCTGATGTGAAGCTGAGGGGTCACCTCAACCAGCTAATATGTTAAAACTACAACTCAGTGACCGGTTTCAAGATGCCAGCTTCAAAGACCTGAAGGCTGACCTCTCTTCACTCACAAATAGGCAAATTTTCTGCATCTGTCTACTAACATGCCTGAACCCTATTCTTAAATAAAAGGTTAGTTCAAGTTACACGCTCATTTAATCCTTGGCCTGTCTGCCAACAAAGGTGATGTTTGTAATGGTGGTTTTCTGATATGCACACCTGTCCACTGTGGGGCTGGACTTTGCCCACCAGCTCAATGGACACAAAAAACACCAAACAGCTGTCGGATGGTAATGACAGCATCAAATTGGAGACATTTAGGTAAAAGAATGACTCTCCATTACCACTCCTCTGAGTCATCTAGTGACTCAATTCCTAATGTATACATTTTCTTTATAGTAATAATTTTGTATAAATTAAAGCTATTTACTGTTACTTGAAATATAATGACACAGAACTGTAGGTAATAAAATTGATCTAGCTTCTATGAATGAACTCTTCCCACCCATATACTTACTTTACATTTATTTTAATGTAAAATTGATGCATTCTGAGAGTACACAATTTTACAGCCCATTAAGGAACAAGTTCTCTGGCATTAGCAGGGTTTCCATCAGAGCTGCAGAATAATTTAATCCCTGAATTCACTGTGTGCTGCAGACTCAACACAACACTGACAGGAATTCCAAATGTTCCTATGATCTGAAAACACATTCTAAAAACAGTGTATTGGCAACAGTTCAAAGAATAACTTTTTTCATCCTCATATTATTTGTATTAATTCATAAATGTATAATACACCCTCTGTGAAACATGTCATCAATGTAAAATAAAGGTAAATACAGATCTAATCTGATATCATTAATTTAAAATTTGCATACTAAAAACAGACTTTCAAAAGCACACCACAGTGTTTTGTCCTTATTTCAGTGGGCTGTATAATTTTTTTTTAAGTGGGTGCCTTTAAGGATAAAGTAAACAGTACCTTTTAGTGTAACTGCTTGACTAGCATTTTAAACATACCAAAGTCAATGGGTACACCAAAATAGCTGAGTTTATTTTAAAAAAAAAAGAATGAAGGCCTTACAAGATGTAATGAAAATATTTATTCTTCAAAAAGAAACTAAAAACATGGGAAACTCGCTGCACTTTGGCCCTCATGGACCCTTTCTCTATTGAAAAATAAACAAAAATCCTACAAAGGGAAGCTTTATGCAGCTTATTTTGGTGTACTTAGTGACATTCAGCTGGTACTTTATTTTTCCATTGAGCAAAGTTCACAAAGTGCTGATTATTTTGAAAGACAGCCATTTTTGACATATTACTATTGGAAAGTTATAGTTTGAGACAGAATTGTATACTAGCTAGTGTTTGCAATTTTAAAATTAACATAAAATTATAAAGCCCTTTTTTGCCAGCATAAGCTGCATCTACCCACTTTTCAAGTGCAGACGTACCCTTATACTCGGTAGCAATTTAATTTATACTTTAGCTTTTTCTAAGAATTTGGCACCATTATTGCTCTTACTTTGATTAACAATCTGTCTTACTGCTCTTAGCCACAGCAAAATATTCAATATTATCTTACTTTTTATTAAAAAATTAAAACAGACAAAACAAAAAAAAATAAGTGCAAGAAAGAGCAAGCGAGCAGTCTAGAATTAGTCTTAGTTTAGCAACTTGCCCTTACTAAGTTCTCTGTATTTAATTAGCAGATGTTTTTGTTTGAATATTTGGAATACTCAAAGTGCTAGTATGGTATATAACAACAGTGATGTGTATTAACTGTTACAGTGTACATGTGTACTGGACATGTGGATCAAAAGGGAGGGCTGAATCAAAGATGAAAACGTGACTATGGACTTGAACGACTTGGAATATTAAGACACAGGGAGGAAGGAGAAGGTTATGGGGGAAGATGAAGAGCTCAGTTTTGATCATGATAAGGGTCAACTAACAGCTAGACATTCATAAGGGTAAGTCAGAAAGATAGGCTGAGAATTTTGTTTGGCTGGAAGAAGATAGGTCCAGAGTATATTTGTGAGTCATCAGCATAAAGATAATAGTCAAAGCCATGATAGTGAATGACACCATCCAGAGAGGAAGAAAGGGGAAGTGAGCAGTGACAAAGCTTTGAGACTTCCACAGAAAGTGGGAGAGTGGAAGAGTATCCCCTCGCCAATGAAACTCTGAAGAAACAATCTTAGAGGTAGGAGGAGAACCAGGAGAGAACAGAGTCAGGGAAGTCACAATTTTGAGAAGAATTAGTCAATGACACCAACGGCAGCTGATATTTCAAGCAGGAGGAGGAAGAGGTCCTGAAATATGGCAGGTAGAGGTCCTCAAAGACTGGTGAGAGCCATTTCAATTGACTGTAGGAGTGGAAGCTAGATTGGATGGGATCTTGAATGAAATTAAAGGTGTATGTAAGACAAAGGTGGTAGACTGCATGATCAGTGAGTTTGAAGATGAAGCAGAGAAGGGAGATGGGATCAAAGCTGGATTTTTTATAATGGGAGAGATCAAATTTGTGCATCCTTTGATTAACTGGATCCTCCACTGTGTGAGAGTTCTAAGGAGAGCTAGGTGAAATGCAGCAGAGTGTGTGCTGGAGCTAAGATCACCCCTCAACAAAAATATAACCAAAGGTTGGGAGTCATCTTGAGGTAATTGACGGTTAAAAGTTAAGCAGTCAATTGAGGGCTCAGGAGATGTATTTGGAGTCAGGAAAATTGAAAGATGCAAGTAGGGGAAGGATCTAGTCAGGCATGTTACACATACATAGATAATTTGCCAGTAGAAGGGCTAACTATCCCTTCTGATGAGATTTCTTTTGAATTCATTGCATGCCTTTATCAAACTAGTTAAATAATTTGATTGTTTTAGTCAGGTTTTAACTATAGTAAAATTTCAATTTTTCTTGAAGTGGAACTTGTGCCATTTCATTATGTGCTTATAACTGTAGGCAAATGACAAACTTTATTCATTACTGTTAAGATTTTGCATAGTATGCTGTGCATATCACAGCTAAGTAAAACAACAGATGAATTCAGTCAAAAGTCTTTTGAGCTGTAGCTATGAGGTAAGGGTGACAGCAGAATAGCTGGAAAATATTTTGAAATTTTTCTTTTAAGATTTCCTTCTCTGAGGACTGGTTTCCACCACAACCACAAGCTCTGCAGTGACCATGGCATGTCTTTCTTTTGTGTGTGTCTAGGTTTGTTTACATGTTAGTGATTCATGCTCTAGAAATGTATTTATTTTTCCATTTTATCTGCCGTTCTTTGGCCAGGTACTTCTTCAGGGTTTCCTACCTACAAACAGCAGAATTGTCATCCTCTACTATGCTGCATATGAGCCTGATCCTGAGTCCCTATGAAGACACAATTTCCAATGAAGTTAATAGGTTGATCTGGACAAGCTGTCTAGGGCCCTCAAATTCTAAGGGAGTTAAAGGCCTGCCACAAATCACAGGATAAGACCCCAACTGACTCATCACACAGTTCTGGCTTTTTAAACATCTCACTGTATTACAGGACTGATATATATTTGTGTTTCCTCTTACTGATTACAGTAGATACTCCCAATACTAGGAGTGATATAAACTAACAAAGAAGAAAAAACTTATCACTCTTCATATATACAAATGTGAAGTAGACATACAGCCTCAGAGAGCTCAGATATATGACTTACTGAATTGAATGCCACAATGAAATTAGGTCTTCTGTATTACATTTGTGCCAATCAGCTATTTAATTTATGCCATACTGTAATATGTACAATATGGAGACCTATGCTGGCCAGGCAATATATGAAAGGGGTACTCTGTCATGTGTTAATTGAGTCTCAGCTAGTTAAATATGTTTGGAATTAGGTCCAGAATTACATTCACAACACTACTTGTGTAAATGTGTCACTGCTTACATATTATTAAATGTGATTGTTTTACTTACTGCCGTGAATTATAAAAATTATAAAATTATAAAATCTAATGAAAGAAATTAATGAACAGTAACTACAGCAATAAATTGGAAATCAGTGGCATCAATCAAATATAAGGTCCAATTTTGGGATTTTTATAGCCTCATGGTGATAGAAAGGAGCTGAAAAAAGGTTTATTATGACCTACAGAGCTGACCGCATTAAACAGTGCATTATCTCTATGAGCAATTATAGCAATTGAAGATGAAGGATGTGTCTGCAGTAACCCACTGTGAAATAAGAAAAGGAGTACTTGTGGCACCTTAGAGACTGTGAAATGTGTTTTTTTTAAAAAACACGTATAAATTATGGAGGCACCAGTTGTAGCTCTGAAGCTAAGGTAATCTGAGTTTTGCACTTTATTCAGGGATTCTACTACTTTACCACGTATGAAAAATAACAGTGTGTCCCCCAAAATTACAGCACTTAGCCTTTGAGTAAGAATGAATTTTACAAGTAAATTTGTTAATTAGTTTATGTTAAATTAATTTTAAAAATAGGTCATTTCAGATCTTTCTTTTTGTTCCTAATAATCTTAATGACCGCTAGACAACCAAACAATCTTAACTCTGCTCTATAGTGACACCATGATGGGAAGAAGGAAAAAAGTCTTTAAAAATAAGTTTTGTTTAATTTGGAACCATAAACACTAAATGTCTTATTATAATCATATGGTTATTAAAACGTGTCACTAGCAGGCAGAGTTAAGGTTGTTTGGGTACTTTAACTGTGTATTTCCATGCCTTAAAAGGAATCCGAACAGGTTAGGTTTAATCTTAACTCTGAATTTATAGTGCTTGTTTTGGATAACAACATCCCTAAATATAAGGTAGTTTGTCCTAAATTACTGATATGTACTCTCAACCCTAAGTTAATTTTATCAGATTTTTGTTTAGGAATACATACACACACACAACTGATGGGCAAGAATTGTTTCTTCACTTCCCAATTTTCAGGCAAACAATAAGGATATTTAAAAACTCATGCGTACAGTGATTGATTCATTGGGATGATACCTAATATGTATTCTGTTAAATAAATAAATGGCTGTTTACCTGACAGACTCAGAAGCACTCTATGTAAGCACCATGTTCACTGCCATTTCTAAGAAAACAGAACATAAGAATGGCCATACCGGGTCAGACCAAAGGTCCATCCAGCCCACTGTTAGGGAGTGAACCTAACAGGTAATGATCAAGTGATCTGTCTCCTGCCATCCATCTCCACCGTCTGACAAACACAGGCTAGGGACACCATTCCCTACCCATCCTGGCTAATAGCCATTAATAGAGTTAACCTCCATGACTTCATCCAGTTCCTTACCCATCCTGGCTAACAGCCATTAATGGACTTAACCTCCTTGAATTTATCCAGTTCTCTTTTAACTGTTATAGTCCTAGCCTTCACAACCTCCTCAGGCAAGGAGTTCCACAGGTTGACTGTGCGCTGTGTGAAGAAGAACTTCCTTTTATTTGTTTTAAACCTGCTGCCCATTAATTTAATTTGGTGGCCCCTAGTTCTTATATTATGGGAACAGGTAAATAACTTTTCCTTATTCACTTTCTCCACACCAGGAAAAGTTATTTTCTGTTGCAAAGGGAATTTGTGATGGAGGGTAGGGACTCTTTACTCAATAACCGACTAGATTTTGTGCTCCATGATGTTAAATGGGTCATAAAGCAAAAGGTCCAACAGGTAGCCTAAACTTTGAATAGGTCATAATTATCCACATGAGAGCAATAAAGGCATCCTATTGGCTACCTTTTTATACAGATGGATAAAATGAACTCTTTAGGATACTTTTAGACTGAATAAATATATTGTTTGAACCCCTCTAATTGTTAGAATATTTATTAATGTGCACAGTTTAAGCACAAAGAGACAACATTGGTAATTATGACCAAGTGAGCATTTATGAATTCAGGTAAATCATTTGCCATTTTAACACAATCAAAATTCCTATGTACACCTTTTTCTCTATTCCCCACACACATTTCAACTAGTCCACACATCATTTCTCTGTTTCACAGGCCTATTGTTTTATTAAATCAAGGACCAAAAAATGAAGAGAGCGTCTTTGTTCCCAGAGAAAAATCTCTCATCCATTGCTCTACCTTTCCACCCAAAACCAGGTTCACCATTATCCATGGGAGTTTTGCATATGAGATCTAAACTTCATCTATACCTGTGATATAGCCAACACTTCTCTCAGCCTGAGATATTCCTATCACATATCCTTTTCTCAGTCTTTTCTACCTAAAATAAACTGACTTTCCAACAACAGCAGAACATCTAGTTAGATTTTATAATAGGCGACAAGAACTCTTTGTAATTAGTTGGGAGATCTTCGTTCAGAAAGGGGGTAAAAGGTCACTCCAGGATGAAGATACATCTAACTTGGATGGAAAGTAATAGATGAGCGACTCCCTTTCTGTGATCAACAAGTTTTGCCACTAATTATGTGTGGAGATTTTTTTCGGTTGTCCCTTGACATAGATCTGGGTGCACTCTTGATGTCAATGGATTTATCTATCATATATAGTATTGTTGTAGCCATGTCAGTCCCAGGATATTAGAGACAAGGTTGGTAATATAGCATTTTTTACTGGACCAACTTCTGCATAAGCTCGAAAATTCGTCTCTCTCACCAACAGAAGTTGATCCAATAAGAGATATTACCTCACCCACCTTGTCTATCATAGGCATTTCTAGTACTCCTGTCACCATACTATCTAGAGATGACACATTTTTGTTCAGCATAGTAAGATATCTAGAGAGTTTACAGACTTTTACACAGTGGCTTGTGTTTGTAGTCTTGTTCAGTTAGCTTTATTACAACTCCAGAGGGAATGAGAGGATTCACAGCCTTTCCTCAGCAACTGGTGCCAGAGTTCCTCCTTTGGAACCCTCATATGACTGAAAAGCCAGTTCCCTACGGAGAATGGTGGAGGAAATGCTGGTTCCAATAGAAGTGAATCCTCACAGGCACAGAGAGATATAACTTCACTGCGTTAGCTTTAGTGAATGTACCCCTACAAATGTACACACTCATATCTAGTCTCTGTCCTTCTAAAGTATATTCTACATAATTTTAAGAAACTAAATTATTCTAAATGAATTATTCTTAAGGGAAAAAAACAAGAGAACACTGAAGGGAAATATTAGTCTGTTCAGCTTTTTACTCCCAAGCCTAACCTCCAGCAGTATGAAGAAGTCTTAGCTAGATACCTTTTTTTTTTTTAAATAAATTTCCCAGAATTTCATTTCAAAATTTCCCAGAATTACATTTCCCCTCTTCATTCTGGGGAATTAAAGCAGAGGCATATTCCAAACAGGATTTCATTGGAATACATCTCCAAAATGTAAGCGCATGAACCTCTCTTTATTGTATGCAGCGACAAATGATTAACTAAATTTTTCCTTAAGCCTTTATTCAGCACCCTATGGAACTTCCAAGACATGCCAGGTGCAGCACATTTGCTAAACCATTGGAAATAATATGATTATATGCTTCTCTTAACTTGAAATACACACATTACTGTGTTAAACAGTATCTTGAAAGAACAGTGCCAAGGCTGCTGTATATACAGTTGTTGGAATGATTTACACCTAGTATATTAGACATGAAAAGCTGAGGTACCAGAGTTTTGTTTCATTCACTAGCACTCATTCAAACAGTTAATGGGTAAATACCTACCCTTAATGCTGCCACTGACAGGAGTGGGAAAGATGGGGAAGCGTAGAGCTCTGGCAATTGCATGTTTAATTAGAGTCATTCAACCAACACAGGGCTGAAGTTCTGACTAAAAGTGGTGGATCAATTGCAAGGCAGTTCTTACTGCCGCTTGATAAGAAATAAAGTGCATTCTCCTTCCTAACACTAAGCCCTGGTCTACACTAGGAGTTTACGTCGAATTTAGCAGTGTTAAATTGATGTAAACCTGCACCCGTCCACACGATGAAGCCCTCTTTTTCGACTTAAAGGGTTCTTAAAATCGATTTCCTTAATCCACCTCTGACAAGTGGATTAGCGCTTACATCGGCCTTGCCGGGTCGAATTTGAGGTACTGTGAACGCAATTAGATGGTATTGGCTTCCGGGAGCTATCCCAGAGTGCTCTATTGTGACCGCTCTGGACAGCACTCTCAACTTAGATGCACTGGCAAGGTAGACAGGAAAAGGCCCGCGAACTTTTGAATTTCAATTTCCTATTTGCATCGTCACCTGCAGCTTGTCATGCTGGCCAGAGCTCATCAGCAGAGGTGACCATGCAGAGCTCATCAGCAGAGGTGACCATGATGGAGTCCCAGAATTGCAAAAGAGCTCCAGCATGCACCGAACGGGAGGTACGGGATCTGATCGCTGTATGGGGAGAGGAATCCGTGCTATCAGAACTCCGTTCCAGTTTTCGAAATGCCAAAACATTTGTCAAAATCTCCCAGGGCATGAAGGACAGAGGCCATAACAGGGACCTGAAGCAATGCCGCGTGAAACTTAAGGAGCTGAGGCAAGCCTACCAGAAAACCAGAGAAGCAAACGGCTGCTCCGGGTCAGAGCCCCAAACATGCCGCTTCTGTGATGAGCTGCATGCCATTTTAGGGGGTTCAGCCATCACTACCCCAGCCGTGTTGTTTGACTCCTTCAATGGAGATGGAGGCAACACAGAAGCAGGTTTTGGGGACGAGAAAGATGATGATGATGAAGTTGTAGATAGCTCACAGCAAGCAAGCGGAGAAACTGGTTTTCCCGACAGCCAGGAACTGTTTCTCACCCTGGACCTGGAGCCAGTACCCCCTGGACCCACCCAAGGCTGCCTCCCAGACCCGCCAGGCGGAGAAGGGACCTCTGGTGAATGTACCTTTTAAAATACTATACATGGTTTAAAAGCAAGCATGTTTAATGATTAATTTGCCCTGGCATTTGCAGCTCTCCTGGATGTACTCCCAAAGCGATGTAAAAGGTTTCTGGGGAGGGCAGCCTTATTCCACCCACCATGGTAGGACACTTTACCAACCAGGCCAGTAGCACGTACTCGGGAATCATTGTAGAACAAAGCATTGCAGTGTATGTTTGCTGGCATTCAAACAACATCCTTTCTTTATCTCTCTGTGTTATCCTCAGGAGAGTGGTATCATTCATGGTCACCTGGTTGAAATAGGGTGCTTTTCTTAAGGGGACATACAGAGGTGCTGGGCTGTTTGCCTGTGGCTGAACAGAAATGTTCCCCGGTGTTAGCCGGGGGGCGGGAGGGTGAGGGGCTAGCCACATGGTGGGGGGAGGCAAAATGCGACCTTGGAACGAAAACACATGTGCTGTGTATGTAATGTTAATAGCAAGGTTTACCGTGAAAGAGTGTAGCCATTGTTCTAGAAAATGTGTCTTTTTAAATACCACTGCCTCTTTTTTTTTCCTCCACCAGCTGCATGTGTTTCAATGATCACAGGATCTTCTCCTTCCCAGAGGCTAGTGAAGATTAGAAGGCGAACAAAACGCACTCGTGATAAAATGTTCTCTGAGCTCATGGTGTCCTCCCACATTGACATAGCACACACGACTGCGTGGAGGCAGACAATGTCAGAGTGTCAAAGCACAATATGACCGGGAGGAGAGGTGGCGGGCTGAACAGAGTAAGTGGCGGGCTGAAGAGAGTAAGTGGCGGGCTGAAGAGAGGGCTGAAGCTCAAATGTGGCGGCAGCGTGATGAGAGGAGGCAGGATTCAATGCTGAGGCTGCTGGATGATCAAACCAATATGCTCCAGCATATGGTTGAGCTGCAGGAAAGGCAGCAGGAGCACAGACCGCTGCTACAGCCCCTGTGTAACCAACCATACTACTCCCCAAGTTCCATAGCCGCCTCACCCAGATGCCCAAGAACACGGTGGGGGGGGGGCGCTCTGGCCACCCGGCCACTCCACCCCAGAGGCTTGCCCAAGCAATAGAAGGCTGGCATTCAATAAGTTTTAAAGTTTTAAACTTTTAAAGTGCTGTGTGGCCTTGTCCTTCCCTCCTCCACCACCCCTCCTGGTGCTTCTCTCCTCCACCACCCCTCCTGGGCTACCTTGGTAGTTATCCTCCTATTTGTGTGATGAATGAATAAAGAATGCATGAATGTGAAGCAATAATGACTTTATTGCCTCTGACAGTGGTGATCGAAGGGAAGAGGGGAGGGTGGTTAGCTTACAGGGAAGTAGAGTGAACCAAGGGGCGGTGGGTTTCATCATGGAGAAACAAACAGAACTTTCACACCATAGCCTGGCCAGTCATGAAACTGGTTTTCAAAGCTTCTCTGATGCGCACCGCACCCTCCTGTGCTCTTCTAACTGCCCTGGTGTCTGGCTGTGTGAAACCAGCAGCCAGGCGATTTGCCTCAACCTCCCACCCAGCCATAAACGTCTCCCCCTTACTCTCACAGATATTATGGAGCACACAGCAAGCAGTAATATTGGTTTCGCTGAGGTCTAACCGAGTCAGTAAACTGCGCCAGCGCGCCTTTAAACGTCCGAATGCACATTCTACCACCATTCTGCACTTGCTCAGCCTGTAGTTGAACAGCTCCTGACTACTGTCCAGGCTGCCTGTGTATGGCTTCATGAGCCATGGCATTCAGGGGTAGGCTGGGTCCCCAAGGATACATATAGGCATTTCAACGTCCCCAACGGTTATTTTCTGGTCTGGGAATAAAGTCCCTTCTTGCAGCTTTTGAAACAGACCAGAGTTCCTGAAGATGCGAGCGTCATATATCTTTCCCGGCCATCTCACGTTGATGTTGGTGAAACGTCCCTTGTGATCCACGAGTGCTTGCAGCACTATTGAAAAGTACCCCTTGCGGTTTATGTACTCGCCAGCTTGGTGCTCCGGTGCCAAGATAGGGATATGGGTTCCGTCTATGGCCCCACCACAGTTAGGGAATCCCATTGCAGCAAAGCCATCCACTATGACCTGCACATTTCCCAGGGTCAATACCCTTGATATCAGCAGATCTTTGATTGCGTGGGCTACTTGCATCACAGCAGCCCCCACAGTAGATTTGCCCACTCCAAATTGATTGCCGACTGACCGGTAGCTGTCTGGCGTTGCAAGCTTCCACAGGGCTATTGCCACTCGCTTCTCAACTGTGAGGGCTGCTCTCATCTTGGTATTCTTGCGCCTCAGGGCAGGGGAAAGCAAGTCACAAAGTTCCATGAAAGTGCCCTTACGTATGCGAAAGTTTCGCAACCACTGGGAATCATCCCAGACCTGCAACACTATGCGGTCCCACCAGTCTGTGCTTGTTTTCCGAGCCCAGAATCGGTGTTCCACTGCATGAACCTGGCCCATTAGCACCATGATGCCCACATCGCCAGGGCCCCTGCAGAAGTCTGTGTCCATGTCCTCATCACTCATGTTACCGCGCTGACGTTGCCTACTCGCCCGGTATCGCTTTGCCAGGTTCCGGTGCTGCATATACTGCTGGATAATGCGCGTGGTGTTTAATGTGCTCCTAACTGCCAAAGTGATCTGAGCGGGCTCCATGCTTGCCGTTATGGCGTCTGCACAGGAAAAAGGCACGGAACGATTGTCTGCCGTTGTCCTGACGGAGGAAGGGGCAACTGACGACATGGCTTACAGGGAATTAAAATCAACAAAGGGGGTGGCTTTGCAAGAAACTGAATGGCCCCTCAAGGATAGAACTCAAAACGTCAAGGATAGAACTCAAAACTGGATTTGGCAGGCCGTTGATTTCACAGAGGGAAGGAGGAGAAAATGAATACAAAACAAATCTGGTCTATTTCTTGTTTTGAGCCACTTCATCTATCTTTATACATCTTGCTGGCAGCAGACTGTGCAGTACGACCGCTAGCCGTCATCATCTCCTGGGTGCTTGGCAGAAGATAGTGCAGTATGACGACTAGCCATCATCTTCTGCTGGCTGGAGATTAAAAGAGAGTGCACTGCCGGTAGGACTGAATCGCCATGAGACGAAACTTAAAAGGGAAATGACCTGGCTGAGTCACTCCCATGTTTGCCCAGGCGCCCGACTAAAAGAGCACCCAGGACTACGTCGATGATGGCTACCAGTCATACTGCACTGTCTGCTGCCAAAAGGCAATTAACTGCTGCTGTGTAGCAATGCAGTACCACGTCTGCCAGCACCCAGGAGACACACGGTTACGGTTTGCTGAGCGGGCTCCATGCTTGCCGTGGTATGGCGTCTGCACAGGTAACTCAAGAAAAAAGGCACAAAATGATTGTCTGCCCTTGCTTTCACGGAGGGAGGGAGGGAGGGAACAAGGGCCTGACGATATGTACCCAGAACTACCCGCAACAATGTTTTAGCCCCATCAGGCACTGGGATTTCTACCCAGAATTCAGATGGGCAGCGGAGACTGCGGGAACTGTGGGATAGCCACCCACAGTGCAACGCTCCGGAAGTTGACGGTTGCCTCGGTACTGTGGACACACTCCGCCGACTACATGCACTTAGAGCCCTTGTGTGGGGACACACACAATCAACTGTATAAAAACGAAAAGGAGTACTTGTGGCACCTTAGAGACTAACCAATTTATTTGAGCATGAGCTTTCGTGAACTACAGCTCACTTCATCAGATGCATGCCGTGGAAACTGCAGCAGACTTTATATATACACAGAGAATATGAAAAAATACCTCCTCCCACCCCATTGTCCAGCTGGTAATAGCTTATCTAAAGTGATCATCAGGTGGGCCATTTCCAGCACAAATCCAGGTTTTCTCACCCTCCACCCCCCCACACAAATTCACTCTCCTGCTGGTGATAGCCCATCCAAAGTGACAACTCTTTACACAATGTGCATGATAATAAAGTTGAGCCATTTCCTGCACAAATCCAGGTTCTCTCACCCCCTCACCCGCCTCCCAAAAACCACACACACAAACTCACTATCCTGCTGGTAATAGCTCATCCAAAGTGACCACTCTCCCTACAATGTGCATGATAATCAAGGTGGGCCATTTCCAGCACAAATCCAGGTTTTCTCACATCCCCCCCACCCCCATACACACACAAACTCACTCTCCTGCCAGTAATAGCTCATCCAAACTGACCACTCTCCAAGTTTAAATCCAAGTTAAACCAGAACATCGGGGGGGGGGGGTAGGAAAAAACAAGAGGAAATAGGCTACCTTGCATAATGACTTAGCCACTCCCAGTCTCTATTTAAGCCTAAATTAATAGTATCCAATTTGCAAATGAATTCCAATTCAGCAGTTTCTCGCTGGAGTCTGGATTTGAAGTTTTTTTGTTTTAAGATAGCGACCTTCATGTCTGTGATTGCATGACCAGAGAGATTGAAGTGTTCTCCGACTGGTTTATGAATGTTATAATTCTTGACATCTGATTTGTGTCCATTTATTCTTTTACGTAGAGACTGTCCAGTTTGACCAATGTACATGGCAGAGGGGCATTGCTGGCACATGATGGCATATATCACATTGGTGGATGTGCAGGTATACGAGTCTCTGATAGTGTGGCTGATGTTATTAGGCCCTGTGATGGTGTCCCCTGAATAGATATGTGGGCACAATTGGCAACGGGCTTTGTTGCAAGGATAAGTTCCTGGGTTAGTGGTTCTGTTGTGTGGTATGTGGTTGTTGGTGAGTATTTGCTTCAGGTTGCAGGGCTGTCTGTAGGCAAGGACTGGCCTGTCTCCCAAGATTTGTGAGAGTGTTGGGTCATCCTTTAGGATAGGTTGTAGATCCTTAATAATGCGTTGGAGGGGTTTTAGTTGGGGGCTGAAGGTGACGGCTAGTGGCGTTCTGTTATTTTCTTTGTTAGGCCTGTCCTGTAGTAGGTAACTTCTGGGAACTCTTCTGGCTCTATCAATCTGTTTCTTTACTTCTGCAGGTGGGTATTGTAGTTGTAAGAAAGCTTGACAGAGATCTTGTAGGTGTTTGTCTCTGTCTGAGGGGTTGGAGCAAATGCGGTTGTATCGCAGAGCTTGGCTGTAGACGATGGATCGTGTGGTGTGGTCAGGGTGAAAGCTGGAGGCATGCAGGTAGGAATAGCGGTCAGTAGGTTTCCGGTATAGGGTGGTGTTTATGTGACCATTGTTTATTAGCACTGTAGTGTCCAGGAAGTGGATCTCTTGTGTGGACTGGACCAGGCTGAGGTTGGTGGTGGGATGGAAATTGTTGAAATCATGGTGGAATTCCTCAAGGGCTTCTTTTCCATGGGTCCAGATGATGAAGATGTCATCAATATAGCGCAAGTAGAGTAGGGGCTTTAGGGGACGAGAGCTGAGGAAGTGTTGTTCTAAATCAGCCATAAAAATGTTGGCATACTGTGGGGCCATGCGGGTACCCATAGCAGTGCCGCTGATCTGAAGGTATACATTGTCCCCAAATGTGAAATAGTTATGGGTAAGGACAAAGTCACAAAGTTCAGCCACCAGGTTAGCCGTGACATTATCGGGGATAGTGTTCCTGACGGCTTGTGGTCCATCTTTGTGTGGAATGTTGGTGTAGAGTGCTTCTACATCCATAGTGGCCAGGATGGTGTTATCAGGAAGATCACCGATGGATTGAAGTTTCCTTAGGAAGTCAGTGGTGTCTCGAAGGTAGCTGGGAGTGCTGGTAGCGTAGGGCCTGAAGAGGGAGTCTACATAGCCAGACAATCCTGCTGTCAGGGTGCCAATGCCTGAGATGATGGGGCGCCCAGGATTTCCAGGTTTATGGATCTTGGGTAGTAGATAGAATATCCCAGGTCGGGGTTCCAGGGGTGTGTCTGTGCGGATTTGATCTTGTGCTTTTTCAGGAAGTTTCTTGAGCAAATGCTGTAGTTGCTTTTGGTAACTCTCAGTGGGATCATAGGGTAATGGCTTGTAGAAACTCGTGTTGGAGAGCTGCCGAGCAGCCTCTTGTTCATATTCCGACCTATTCATGATGACAACAGCACCTCTGTCAGCCTTTTTGATTATGATGTCAGAGTTGTTTCTGAGGCTGTGGATGGCATTGTGTTCTGCACGGCTGAGGTTATGGGGCAAGTGATGCTGCTTTTCCACAATTTCAGCCCGTGCACGTCGGCGGAAGCACTCTATGTAGAAGTCCAGTCTGCTGTTTCGACCTTCAGGAGGAGTCCACCTAGAATCCCTCTTTCTGTAGTGTTGGTAGGGAGGTCTCTGTGGATTAGTATGTTGTTCAGAGGTATTTTGGAAATATTCCTTGAGTCAGAGACGTCGAAAATAGGATTCTAGGTCACCACAGAACTGTATCATGTTCGTGGGGGTGGAGGGGCAGAAGGAAAGGCCCCGAGATAGAACAGCTGCTTCTGCTGGGCTGAGAGTATAGTTGGATAGGTTAACAATATTGCTAGGTGGGTTGAGGGAACCATTGCTGTGTCTACAACCTATCCTGAAGGATGACCCAACACTCTCACAAATCTTGGGAGACAGGCCAGTCCTTGCCTACAGACAGCCCTGCAACCTGAAGCAAATACTCACCAACAACCACATACCACACAACAGAACCACTAACTCAGGAACTTATCCTTGCAACAAAGCCCGTTGCCAATTGTGCCCACATATCTATTCAGGGGACACCATCACAGGGCCTAATAACATCAGCCACACTATCAGAGGCTCGTATACCTGCACATCCACCAATGTGATATATGCCATCATGTGCCAGCAATGCCCCTCTGCCATGTACATTGGTCAAACTGGACAGTCTCTACGTAAAAGAATAAATGGACACAAATCAGATGTCAAGAATTATAACATTCATAAACCAGTCGGAGAACACTTCAATCTCTCTGGTCACGCAATCACAGACATGAAGGTTGCTATCTTAAAACAAAAAAACTTCAAATCCAGACTCCAGCGAGAAACTGCTGAATTGGAATTCATTTGCAAATTGGATACTATTAATTTAGGCTTAAATAGAGACTGGGAGTGGCTAAGTCATTATGCAAGGTAGCCTATTTCCTCTTGTTTTTTCCTACCCCCCCCCCCAGATGTTCTGGTTTAACTTGGATTTAAACTTGGAGAGTGGTCAGTTTGGATGAGCTATTACCAGCAGGAGAGTGAGTTTGTGTGTGTATGGCGGTGGGGGGGATGTGAGAAAACCTGGATTTGTGCTGCAAATGGCCCACCTTAATTATGCACATTGTAGGGAGAATGGTCACTTTGGATGAGCTATTACCAGCAGGATAGTGAGTTTGTGTGTGTGGTTTTTGGGAGAGGGGTGAGGGGGTGAGAGAACCTGGATTTGTGCAGGAAATGGCCCAACTTTATTATCATGCACATTGTGTAAAGAGTTGTCACTTTGGATGGGCTATCACCAGCAGGAGAGTGAATTTGTGTGGGGGGGTGGAGGGTGAGAAAACCTGGATTTGTGCTGGAAATGGCCCACCTGATGATCACTTTAGATAAGCTATTACCAGCTGGACAATGGGGTGGGAGGAGGTATTTTTTCATATTCTCTGTGTATATATAAAGTCTGCTGCAGTTTCCACGGCATGCATCTGATGAAGTGAGCTGTAGCTCACGAAAGCTCATGCTCAAATAAATTGGTTAGTCTCTAAGGTGCCACAAGTACTCCTTTTCTTTTTGCGAATACAGACTAACACGGCTGTTACTCTGAAACCTGTATAAAAACGCTTTCTACAAAACCGACTTCTATAAATTCGATCTAATTTCGTAGTGTAGACATACCCTTAGTTTCTTAGAACTGTCTTGACCACAAAGTAGGAATCCTGCTAAGGTGCAAAGAGAAGGCTCATTTTACCCGTCTCTCTCTCCTAGCACAGTTGTACACCACAGGGAAAGAACTAGCCCAGAGATTGTCAACCTTTGGCCTGCAGCCCGCCAGGGTAAGCCCCACATCCCTCAGCCCGTGCCACTTCCTGCAGCCCCCATTGGCCTGGAGCAGCGAACCGCGGCCAGTGGGAGCTGCGATTGGCTGAACCTGCGGACGCAGCAGGTAAACAAACTGGCCCAACCTGCTAGGGGGCTTACCCTGGCGGGCTGTGGGCCAAAGGTTGACGATCCCTGGGCTAGTTCTTTCTCTGTGGTGTACAACTGTGCTAGGAGAGAGAGAAGAGTAAAATGAGCCTTCTCTTTGCACCTTAGCAGGATTCCTACTTTGTGGTCAAGACAGTTCTAGGAAACTAAGTGTTAGGAAGGAGAATGCACTTTATTTCTTTTCAAGCAGCAGTAAGAACTACCTTGCAATTGATCCACCACTTTTAGTAAACAAACTGGCCCGGCCTGCCAAGGGGCTTACTCTGGCATGCCATGAGCCAAAGGTTGCCAATCCCTGAACTAGCCCAATGTTTTGCCCTTTTATTAACATACAGTACAAGTAAATGGGACAATTTATAATCATAGTCAAAGAAGGTTTCCTTTTCTATAAAATGTAATGTTTCAGTATTGAAAAATTAATAAAATCCAGATTGTACCTGAATATCAGTAATTTATTAAGGGACTTTTCCCCATACATGAATTTGGGAGGTGAATATTCTTGAGATGAAAGAAATAATAAATGATCAAAAACAAGATGACTCAAAGGATGAAGGATTACGTTTCCCATAGGATGAAGTGTCTCCTTCAGTGTTTGTGTACAAGACTATGGATTTTCCGGGACCTAAACTGTTTAAACTGCAAAAAGGATTTATAAAAATGTTGCCCTAGACTACATTTAATAGTTCATAAGAACATCTTTTCCCAGAACACTCTCTATATCAACACTATAGTGAATACATATTCAAGAATGCACTGAAATTCTTACTCAGACTAAATTGATATCAAAAGGCAAATCTGCATGTTGCTATTTAAGTACGAAACAGTGTTCTGTGCTGCTCTCTCTCTTTAATGTAAAACAGTTTCTGGTGAAGATATGAAGAAAATGTTTTATAATCATTGGACAGGAGAGGGACTCAGGCAAAAAAAACCCCTCGCTGCTCTTATTGCTATAGCTATGGGATTTTATCCTGCTTTCATTAAAGTTAATGGGAAAACTTCTACTGACGTCAATAGTGCTGACTTGAGCCCACAGGAAAGGGTCATTTTCACATAGAAAGGAGTAACAATGTCCATAGTTATCAAGAAAACAATAATGTATGTGTTATTCTGTGTGCTTTCAATGCTGCCCCTAAAGCTACTAACCATCATTATAGTATTAGCGTTAGTGACGGGTGAAATAGTCAGAATGGTTTTGGTGGTGGTGGTTGTTGAAATTTGCCTGGTTTGGATGTTGTGTAAAGCCTGTAAAATTGAGGCATTTTTGCAAAATTTCAAAATGATTTGATAATACTTCATGCAAAATGTTTTTCACTATCTGAAGATTGTGAAAATATCTAAAAGACACTTTTGCTTAAAACATTTACCCTTACCAGTTTGAAAAAAGCTACTTTAAGGATAAGGAGGTAAAATGGAGACAAAGTTCATAGAAGCTACAGATGGAATCAAAAAGTCCTCAAGTGCTATCCCAACTCTGGTCTTAATACTATCTTACCCTTACAACAAACATTAATTTAGTAAAAAGAAAAGGAGTACTTGTGGCACCTTAGAGACTAACCAATTTATTAGAGCATAAGCTTTCGTGAGCTACAGCTCACAGCTCACGAAAGCTTATGCTCTAATAAATTGGTTAGTCTCTAAGGTGCCACAAGTACTCCTTTTCTTTTTGCGAATACAGACTAACATGGCTGTTACTCTGAAACCTGTCATTAATTTAGTAAACACATTATTACCTGTATACACGGAGATTCTGTTAAGTAACATGCCCCAGGTCAAGTAGATGTAGAAACTACATTTCCTGGGTAAAAGCCCAGCCCTATTAAAGTGAATAGGAATTTTGCCATTCACTTCTATCCGACCAGGATTTTATTCCATGACTCTAATGCCTAATTTACCATGCGTTTCTGAATCTGTAAAATGAGGAATAGTATTTCTGACCTCTCTCTTTTTCTGCCTATAGACACTCAAAACTCTGTATATTTTATGCTTTGGTAAATACCACTGCCCCTACTTTACCAATTCTGAAACCAAGACAGAGTGAGGGTTAATTGACTTGCCTGTGAAGCATTCTGGTTTAGAGATTTAGGTATAGGAATGGAAGTCAAGTGACCAGTTTTCTGATCATTTGTAGTTGTATGACTTCGACCATATCATGTATCTTCTCTGAACCTCTGTATTTCAATCTGTAAAATATGAGGAATAATATCTAGCTGCTAAATGTTTGGAAAGTACTATATAAGTGTGACATGGATGGGAATAGAATCAATGGCTTCCAGGAATGTGTTTAAACCACTAGACCATGTGGATGTGATTGGCACCATCTTCTCACCTTCTCTTCTTTTTCCAAATTCACAAAGGTGAATTTTCATATGAACGCGGCATGTCAAGTTCCTGGATGATTCCTTTCTAACAATTCTCAGTCCACCAATATATCACAAAAATTAAACATTTCAGGGGGCATGAAATCATGCAAAACCAACAGACAGAAACTTCTGAACAATTTTTGCTAAATGTTTTTCATCAACTTTGCTCAACCTTAGCACCTTGAATTGCTCCTACAAAACCTTAGAAGTTGAGTAAACAATTTACAGGGGCAGGAAAGGCAAGAACATGTTTTTTGAATGCCAGTGTTTTCACAGAAAAGAAAAGAAAAGAAAAGAAAAGAAAAGAAAAGAAAAGAAAAGAAAAGAAAAGAAAAGAAATCTGGGCAAGAGAAAAGTTGAACTGAACTGACATTCTTCAGACACCTCTGAACAAAGAGGCTGTTCAGAAAGCCAAAGACAGGTTCTGTAGCTCCAGACAATAACATTACCAATCTACCCTGGGCAACAATATGGATTTTTTCCTATTTAAGAAATACCACTTCTAGCCAGCAGGAATCCAGTGAATACAGATTAGTATAAAAAAGTTTATTAGTATTACATTTCTTATTTATTTCTTTAAATCTTGCATATGAACTTTTGCTTCACTAGATAACCTTTTATTAGTCTTTAACCCAAATCACTGTCTGTTTGCCACTCAGATTTACATATACACGATTTCATTATTAATGCTCCATGTCCAAATCGTCGGTAATACAACAATGTCCTGGACATTTTGCTATTCTAATTTAGGCACTTTGGTTTCCTGCAGGAAGGACAATCATATTAGTGTTCTGCATCTTGTTCTCCTAGGTACAAAATTCCATCCTCCTCTTGTATTATTTTGACATCATATGTTTTGTAGCAGAGATATAACCTGTAGACAGTAGATGTACCTGAGGGCTAATCTACACTGGCAACATGGTTTGTATAGTCTTGGTGCAGTGCTGGGAGAGAGCTCTCCCAGCACTCTAAAAAAATTCCTTCATTGCTTTGAATTCAGGCTTTCAGAGTGAAATATTTAACCAGATTCAAGAACGATGATTGACCATTTTTATACACCAAGTTGAAATGAGGACTGATTTGCTTGAAAAATTAGCATCTCATGTACTAACTTGGAGACCAAAGAATACAGTTTCTTTTAAATTAGCCCAGAGAATCAATAATGTGAACAGAGCTGAAGGGAAGCCAAAGTTTCTGATTTGCAAACAAGGGGGAGATTTTACTTGCAGAAGAAAACTTGAAAGGAACTGCATATGAAAGCAGAAAGATGATAATTTTCCACAGCCTTGGGGCCTGCAAGCTAGACCAAATGTCAAATTTTCCCTTAGAAAGTACAGATCTGAAATATCAGCTTTGTGGAAGAGACTGAACTGCTGGCTTTGTTTTACAGGTGAGCCACCTACGTCTAGTATTACTATAACATATTAAGTGATCTAACATTTTGATACCTTGTGTCTTTACAGTGATTACAGAGTAAGTTTAATAATGGCAGAACTATTATTTGTTCGATAACAGTGTCATCACTCGTGTTCGCAAAAAGAAAAGGAGTACTTGTGGCACCTTAGAGACTAACCAATTTATTTGAGCATGAGCTTTCGTGAGCTACAGCTCACTTCATCGGATGCATACCGTGGAAACTGCAGCAGACTTTATATACACACAGAGAATATGAAACAATACCTCCTCCCACCCCACTGTCCTGCTGGTAATAGCTTATCTAAAGTGATCATCAGGTTGGGCCATTTCCAGCACAAATCCAGGTTTTCTCACCCTCCACCCCCCCACACAAATTCACTCTCCTGCTGGTGATACTCCTTTTCTTTTTGCGAATACAGACTAATACGGCTGTTACTCTGAAACCTATCACTCGTGTTGTGAGCTCTAGCCTCTAAGGCCACAGCACTCACTGGTGCAGACACTTTGAGCAATAGCAGTGAAGGATGATTTGTTTGGGCAACAGATTATTTTTGCGAGCTACCTCCCACATTTCTAGGGGAAAGAAAGAGGCACTGTGTACTGTATCTACCTGCTCTAGGAGAAAGCTGAGATTATTGTTCCCACTTACCCTTTGTCTGTCTTCTCTAATTAGTTTGTAAAATCTTCAGGGCAGGGACTGTCTTTCATTACGCATTTCTACAGTGCCTACAATGAGACTCTGATTTCAGCTGGCAGCCTTGATGATGATGTCACTGTTTCAGAGTAACCGCATCTGTATTTCCCAGTTCTGTGATCCACTCCAGGAGTGCCAGTCAGGTCTCAGGTTTCCAGCCATCACCTGTGTCTGGATTGGGACCCTTTGACCGACTCCTTTCTGAAAAGAGGCACTCTCTCAGAGGACTATGACAATGTTTTTACAAGAGGCCACACAGCTCTTCCAAGCAAGCACATTAATTCATAGGACAAAAAGCTTTACAGACAAAACATAAAAAACAACAAACAGATTTAAATTTACCCTCTAAACATACCAGAAATCACCCATCTTCCACACGGACAGTCTGACAGACCAACGTCCCTTCCAACCCTTCAGCAAGGGTTGGGGCCTCCCCTTGGACAGAAAGGCATGTCCATTTGCTAGGCATCCGGTTTTCGACCAGAACGCCCAGTCAAAAAGGGACCCTGGCTGCTAAAAGTCTGGTTGACTGCAGCTGCCAGCTCCAAGTAGTTCCTGGAAGCAGCCGGCATGTCCCTCTGATTCCTAAGCGCAGGGGCGGCCGGGGGGCTCCGTGTGCTGCCCCTGCCTGAGGCACTGGCACCGCCCTGACCACCAGCTCAGCAGCTCCCATTGTCCGGAAACCGTGGCCAATGGGTGCTGTGGGGGTGGTGCCTGTGGATGGAGCAACCTGGCCTACCCTCCGCCTAGGAGCTGGAGGGACATGGCAGCCACTTCCGGGAGCTGCCTGAGGTAAGCGCCACCCAAAGCCCGCACCCCAACTCCCTACCCCAGCCCTGAGCCCACTCCCGCACCCAATCTCCCTCCCAGAGCTCGCACCCCCTCCCACACCTAAACCCCCAGCCCTGAGCTCCCTCCTGCAGTCAAAACCCCTCAGCCCCAGCCCAGAGACCCCTCTTGCAGCCCAGAGGCCTCACCCCCTCCCGCACCCCAACCCGGTGAAAATGAGTGAGTGAACGAGGGTGGGGAAGAGCGAGTGATGAAGGGAGGAGGGATGGAGTGAGCAGGGGCGGGGCCTTGGAGAAGGGGTTGGGCAGCGGTGGAGCCTTGGGAAGGGGCAGTGCAGAGGTGGGGCAAGGGTGTTCAGTTTTCTGCAACAGAAAATTGGTAACCCTACCATTTGTTGAATCAAAAGGCCACAAGTCAGTTCAAGCTCATCTTTTTATATCAAAAGGCCTTTCTTTGTTTCCTAGTCTCTGGAAAACCCAGGATGAACCAGGATATGCAAACCACCCTGAGGGTGGAACTTCTCTGGAATGGTTTAGCCTTTGTGACTTGCCTTAATCCTGGAGGAGCTGTGTTAACCCTTGTCAATGAAACAGAACACAATCATACCTAAACCACTCATACATTTAATACAATGGTCCCCAAAGACATTGCATGGGGTTGCAATATCTGTCTCAGTGATAATGATAATGAATTGAGGGAGGAGCTGAGCTGCTTTCACCCAGTAGTGAGTTTTGAAGTCATGAACGTGTCGGGGTCTCTAGGTTGTTGGCTTTCTAGTCTCATTCTCCACATATGTCAGTGACCTGTTTCAGAGGTCAGCACCTATCTGCTATTCCCGCATCTCCTTTAGAGCCAATCACCCAGGCGAGGGAGAGGCCATAGAGCCAGAGTGGTGTCAGTCACCATGTTTGGCAGAGACTTCCCATCACTGAGAATCAGGGAGGATCCGGATGGGTCAGAGCTGGAATACCTGGAGCTCATAAAACTAAGAATTCCAGACATTGACTGTGCAGCCTCCACTCAGAGAGTCTGACTAATTCTAAAATCCCCAGTCTTCATCTCTTTCAGAGTCCCTTGTTTTAGCCCACAGAGTGAAATTTGTAGGAATCTGGGGTTCTCCCCACCTGGTCTGACTCCCAGAAATATGGTGATTCCAAATGCATGAAAATTCTGTAATTCATCATTGAATATTTTCTCCATGTAATTTATGCTATTTGTATGTAAGGATATTTAATAGATGAGAATCGTTAGCGTTTTTAGCTCACTGATACCCTCATGTGGTCAGAATAAGCAATTATCCTCATAAAAGAAAAATATAGAAAATGTTACCCTTTCAATTAGTGAACAAGAAAGTATAGTAGCTACATGTAGTAATGATGTCATTTAAATACCTTCCCTTTCATCAGATACGAAGGATTGCAGCCATGTTCTGCACAAACTTCATGACAAATATGGCATTTAATGTAATTGAAAGGCTCATTTTTCAAGGCAATGTTTTAGAATAAAACTCCCCTTTACCCTTGTCAACACTCACTGAAAAATATTTCAGACAAAGGATAAAATTTTCCAAAGCACTTCAGTGACTCCGGACCCTAACTTTCCTTTTCAAAAGTATTATAGGCTCTTAGGACCCTAAGTCTCACTGAAAATGGGACTTCAGCTTCTAAAAGCTTAACTCACTTTTGAAAGGACTTGGGAGCTTTTTATAATTTTACCCCAATTCAACAATCTGGTTTCCAAACTGAGTTGATTCATGTGAACACAAGATTGAACTGATGTCTTTTCTGGATGTAAAGCACGTGCAAGTTGCAATCATATAACAGTCATTAGGTCTCAAAAACACCTAACTCTAGAAGTAAATTTGAGCAACTAAGCCTTTTTTTGTGCTAAACTTTCTTGAGCAGTATAGTATTTTACAGCTGCAGCAAATTAATGGAAATAATAAATGAGCTGAATAAAAATAAAAGTATTAACCCACTTAAAGGGTGAATAACTTACTATAGAATCGCTTATGCACAATTGATGAGAGGAAGGAAAAAAGAATGCTCCAAGACTGCCTGAAAATTATGGAGAACTGAGTAAGCAACTACAACTTATCTGCCTTCAGACTACAGAAGAGGAAAGGGGGACATCTCAGGGGATGAAGGAAAAGACACTGCCATTAAAAAACCAAACCAAAACAAAAAAAACTTTCCAGGATCCTTTTCCTTCAGACATATAAATAATACTTTGAACTTAATGTTGCTTTGGATTTACTCCAAAGTAATTAAGTGTAACTCCCTTGAATTGCATTGTAAGGGGAGATATGATTGCTCTCTATAAATATATCAGAGAGATAAATACCGGAGAGGGAGAGGAATTATTTAAGCTCACTGGGAAGTTTAGACTTGAAATTAGACAAAGGTTTCTAACCATCAGAGGAGTGAAGTTTTGGAATAGCCTTCCAAGGGAAGTAGTGGGGGCAAAAGATGTATCTGGCTTTAAGATTAAACTTGATAAGTTTATGGAGGAGATGGTATGATGAGATAATATGATTTTGGCAATTAAATGATCTTTAAATATTCATGGTAAATAGGCCCAATGGCCTGTGATGGGATGTTAGATGGGGTGGGATCTGAGTTACTACAGAGAATTCTTTCCTGGGTATCTAGCTGGTGAATCTTGCCCATATGCTCAGGGTTCAGCTGATTGCCATATTTGGGGTCGGGAAGGAATTTTCCTCCAGGGCAGATTGGAACAGGCCCTGGAGGTTTTTCACCTTCCTCTGTAGCATGGGGCACGGGTCACTTGCTGGAGGATTCTCTGCTCCTTGAAGTCTTTAAACCATGATTTGAGGACTTCAATAGCTCAGACATAGGTGAGAGGTTTATCGCAGGAGTGGAGGGGGGTGAGATTCTGTGGCCTGCATTGTGCAGGAGGTCAGACTAGATGATCATAATGGTCCCTTCTGACCTCAATATCTTTGAATCTATGAAACTATGTGCAAAAGTGTTGCCCATCTGAGGATCTCAAAGTACTTTACAACATTAATAAATATACCATCACAGCACCCTGGTGAATTAGCTACCAAGCCCATTTTACAGATGAGGATACCGAGGCATGGACTACTTAAATGACTGACCCCTGGCTCCAAATGAGGTTGCCAGGGATGCTGCCACGGAGTGGGGATCTTGCCAGGCCCCTGGGTCTTGGCTCTAGCTTGGGCTCCAGCCACTCGCAGGCTTCTTGCGGAGCTGAGAAGCCTGAAACACTAGCAGGTTTCCAATGGAAACCAGCCTGTGTTGCAGTGAAAGTTTTGTCAAATCTGTAATAGATTTAGTGAAACATTTTACTACAAGGAATTGGCATTTTTCAATGAAACTGTTTCACCTGAAAATTCCCAACGAGCTCTACTGGGAACACAAGACTCAAGACCCCTAAAATTAATCTTCCCTCCTCAACGTGCGATGAGGTTAAGGCTTTGCTGCTTCTCTCAGCTGACCAACCATTAGTCTATGAAAATTCTCATTTTAGTTCCCCCCCCTCACTTTTTTCTCCCATTTCCCCCGCATGGTTTGAACAATTGCTATTTACAATTACGAGGCTTAGATATTGTTTCTGAATTCTAAAACTTTTGTTTTCGTGACTCTGAAGACTAGGCCTCTTTAAGGCTGTGTGTACAGTAGGGGCTAAGGGTTTGATTTCCCCTGCTCATGTACACATAACCACACTAGCTCTCACCGAACTAGCATGAGTATAAATAGCAGCGTAGCCGCCGCAGTAGTGGTAGCAGCAGTGGAGGCATGGCTGAGCTGTGCTGAGTAAAAGCTACAAGAATTTCATTTTTTTCTGGGAGGTTGCAGTAAATTTATATCTTCGGACATGTTACCGCTAACATAGATTAATTCAACCAGTACTTGGGGTGCATATTTCAGTGGTCTGCATGCACTGTGCTGCATATTTTAGTGCAAAATGTGAAGATTAAAGAATGAAAAGGAGAGTCTCTATTAGCAATCACAATTTCTAATGTATTTTAAATGTTATACAATTGATGGCTTATTATTCACTTGCAGCTAAATCTTGCACCATGTATGCAAAAGGTCCTAAAGGCAGGGAAAAAAGTGCTTTAGTTTTGGTGGGCTGAGGGCAAGATGGGGAGGATGAAGGGAGCCTTCAAGTGTTCCATGCACCTAATGGGTAGAGGACTTGGGGAAGGAGCTGGTGGACCACTACTGCATCTCAGAATCAAACAATCCTGTATAGGGGAATGGTGGGAGAGGAGAACAGGAGGTTTAGGGGCTACTGCAGCTGTGAGGCTCCTCTTTGTGGTGATTGGAGGGCATGCTATCAAACCCTACAGTGTGCAGCACATTGACCTTTAATAAACTAGGAGTTAACTCTTGCAAGGAAAAACAGATATATATTTATTTTTCATGTAACTATCTCTATCTCCTACAAATTTTAATGGTCCTTTAAAAACATCAGTCCAAACTAAGGTGGGCCTACAAACACTATTATATCCTAATCACAACTGTCTGGTTATTTCATGGCATTGCTACAGTTCTCTGAGATGTGAAGAGTATCATATAAGGATAAAGTACTAACTTTTCCAGTTCCTGGGGTAAGGGCACAGCCAGATTCATGTTTTGCAGGAACACTGGTTGAGTGTCACATTAATAAAGTGCCAGCTGGCCAGAGCTGAGGCCAAAAAGACAATAACCCTCCGCAACGTTTCTCTTTACTGAAAACAAATAAGTAGAACAATCAACAACTGTTCTTGAGAGGCATGAGTCCACCGAGAGGTGTGGTGGTTGGCACAAAGCACCTTGTCTTGGTGTACAGCTGGATGATCAATAGTCTTCTGTGATGTCCAATTTGATGGGAGTGTGAAGATCAAGATTTCTTCATAAAGTTGGTTGACAAAAGTTTTAATGTCTCTACAGAGTAGAGTAGTGTGGGGGTCGGACATTCACCTGATTTGGCCTCTCTGCCATGGGCGGTAAGAGAGACCTGAGGGAGGGTTGTGGCTGCTCTGCGCTTTATGCCCTCCAACAGAAACTGCTTTTCAAAAGACTATGATCTTGTGTACATGATATGCATATGCACCTACAATGGGATGCACACTGACACATACTTCAAGAAAAACTACTCTACTCTCCAACTACTACTGTTTTTAAAGGAAAGAGCTCTGGTATGGAACAGAGCAGCTCACATCTGCAACCACTCGTGGTGCCCAGAGCACAGAAACTGCCTTGAATCTAATGGACAAGTTTTCATGGTGGGTATTGTCTAGATTGAGACTGTGAGAATTTGGCGACATTTCACAATGGATCACTTAGCACCACAGCTACAAAGAGGAAAATACCATGGAAACATTAGAGTGCATTGGCCGGAGGTCTTCAGTAAGCCACCAGTGGCAGCGTGGTTTTGGATTTTGGGGGTGTGCAACGTGTGGGAAATTTTGTACACATCTTTTGTAATTTTTTAACCCAAGCACTTTATTTGCACTTGTATTCACCAGGGACTGATGTTTCAGATGTTTTATTTAGGCTTCTAAAAGCATTAACATTTTGACTATAATTTTCTACACATGGAATTCTGACCCTGAGTCTCAGTAAGGCAAGTTTCGTGTTCTAGTTTTGGCACCAATTTGCAATAGTAAAATGTGAAGAGTACTGACCATAGGGAATGTTGCTAGATGGCAACTTATCAGAAATGAGTAATTTATTTTAATTCTGTATTTGGAGATGGAAAGCTAGCTCTGAATGTTTCAGGTATATAAAGTACCTGATGTATAATCACATTATTAAACTTTGCACACCTTCTAAAATGTATCTCAAAGCTTGTTTTTATATAAATATTGTGGTGTGAGTGGAAGAACCCTCAATTCTGAATGTATTGGAAACTAGATGGGACATAAGATTCAACGATGTGCTGTAGGAGACAACCAAGCACTGGGAGAATTTAATAGGACTTAGAAGCATAGAATATCAGGGTTGGAGGGGACCTCAGGAGGTCATCTAGTCCAACCCCCTGCTCAAATTAAATCATCCCAGCCAGGGCTTTGTCAAGCCTGACCTTAAAAACTTCTAAGGAAGGAGATTCCACCACCTCCCTAGGTAACCCGTTCCAGTGATTCACTATGCTCCTCGTGAAAAAGTTTTTCCTAATATCCAACCTAAACCTCCCCCACTGCAACTTGAGACCATTATTCCTCATTCTGTCATCTGATGCCACTGAGAACAGTCTAGATCCATCCTCTTTGGAACCTCCTTTCAGGTAGTTGAAAGCAACTATCAAATCCCCCATCATTTGTCTCTTCTGCAGAATAAATAATCCCAGTTCCCTCAGCCTCACCTCATAAGTCACGTGCTCCAGCCCCATAATAATTTTTGTTGCCCTCCGCTGGACTCTTTCCAATTTTTCCACATCCTTCTTTTAGTGTGAGGCCCAAAACTGGACACAGTACTCCAGATGAGGCCTCACCAATGCTGAATAGAGGGGAATGATCACGTCCCTTGATCTGCTGGCAATGCTCCTGCTTATACAGCCCAAAATGCCGTTAGCCTTCTTGGCAACAAGGGCACACTGTTGACTCATATCCAGCTTCTCGTCCACTGTAACCCCTAGGTCCTTTTCTGCAGAACTGCTGCCTAGCCACTCGGTCCCTAGTCTGTAGCTGTGCATGGGATTCTTCCGTCCTAAGTGCAGGACACTGCACTTGTCCTTTTTGAACCTCATCAGATTTCTTTTGGCCCAATCCTCTAATTCGTCTAGGTCCCTCTGTATCCTATCCCTACCCTCCAGTGTTTCTACCACTCCTCCCAGTTTAGTCTCATATGCAAACTTGCTGAGGGTGCACTCCACGCTATCCTCCAGATCGCTAATGAAGATATTGAACAAAATCAGCCCCAGGACCGACCCCTGGGGCACTCCACTTGATACAGGCTGCCAGCTAGACATGGAGCCATTGATCACTACTCGTTGAGCCCGACGATCTAGCCAGCTTTCTATCCACCTTATAGTCCATTCATCCAGCCCATACTTCTTTAACTTGCTGGCAAGAATACGGTGGGAGACCGTATCAAAAGCTTTGCTAAAGTCAAGGAGTAACACGTCCACTGCTTTCCCCTCATCCACAGAGCCAGAGTCTTTTCTGTCTCTAATTTCTAGGTCTGCCCTCTAATAGCCACCAACTAAATTTACTGAGGGTTCTGTGTACATTGCCCTAAAACATTTAGGGTAAGTTTTTTTTCTTTTAAAAATGAGTGCTTAAAGGAAAGCTTCTAAGCCCATACTTAGGCACCTCATAAAGTGGCCAGATTTTCAAAAGTGCTGGACTCCCAGAACATCTAGTAACTCCATCGACATAAATGGGTGTCCAGCGCTTTTGAAAATCTGAACACTTTACTGGTTGCCTAAGTATGATCTTAGAAGCCTAACTTCAGACACCCAGATGTAAACATTTTGGCATATTATATAAAATCCCCGACACACACAGAGTCCAAACATTTTATGAAATAGGGAAAATTTATGATTAGATTTTAACATGTAATTTTACTTCTAGAAACTATTTTTTGTAGCCTCACGGTTTCAGCAGTTTGAACACCGTTGAGTGTGTATACAATACAAAACAAATATTGACTGATTTGAAGGCTAACAAAAGATTACACCACTGGATCCCAATTGATGAATACAAAGGCGAAATGGAACAGTTGTGTTTTTGCCTAAAACCTATCCATATTTGGTTAGCCTTGTGGACTGCTGTAGCTAAAGAAAGTTCGGAGGAAGTCCTTGTTGACATTTTATTTAAATACTGTTTGATTTCCATTTGTTTGGCCGCTTATGTGCATACTGCCTGTTTCTGAGGTTTAATGCCTGCTTGCGGAAACCAAAGCACAAGTCCAGAAGCTAAAACTAAAACTAAAACTGGTTTGGAGGCCTGTTCTCAGCTATCAGAACATACTTCCTATCAGAGACTTCAAACCATTTTGCTTCAAAGGACAGAAGCTTAGCAGACATGTTGTGCTGTTCGGTGGAAGGGTCAGAAATGTCTCATTAAATCCCCGGGAAAAGTCCAACAACTTGAACAAATGTGATCTGCAAGACACTTTTGATTCTTCAAATGTGCATATTAAGCAGTATTTTGATGCAGCTTTTTTAGCAGAGCAGCTTGTCAGTATCTCCTGAGGCCAAGGTTAAATTCACATTTCTTATTTCTTGCTTACTTTCAGATAGGGTAATAATTTTTACTTTTGATAAGGGAAAACTTGAGAACATATTTATGCATTGCAATATCATCCCTTAGCTTATGAAAATAAATGCCATGTATAAAACAAAGCTATTATGTCTATGTCCATTAAAAGGCTAACCACATATAGAAAAAGGGCCTTCTCACTTCCCCACACCAGGTAAACTTATATTTCACAATGTGCACATATTGCGTGCCAACATTTTAAAAAAAAGATACGTTAAATGCTAAATGATAAATTATTTCTTGCTGCTCTATAAAATGCTGTGTGCTGATAATAATGCATTTTGCAGCAAGGTTGATTTGTAATCAAAATCCTGACCTTTTAAAAAAAAGTAATATAAAGTTGAAAAACGTGCAGAAATGAATACGGTCTGAATTTGCAGACCAAAATGTAGGGTTTCTTCTTAGCCTTTCAGTTCAAATCAATGTTATATAATTTTAAAATCTGACAGTGCCCTGATAGGAGACGTATCTCCTGCATCGTCAGAAGTAGATCCGCTAACAGGATTTTTCTAACTTTTAGAATCTTATAGCCAACAAAAAAGTGGCAACGTGTCTTGTAGTTAGGAAGATTTGGTGTCAAGGGAACTAAATTCTATGACTGATTTGCCATTAAATTACTCTGTGAGCTTGGGAAAATCCTGTAGCCTTTCTGTAATAATTATTACTCAATGTTGTAATATGCTTTGACATTTTCAGATGAAGTATACTTCGCAAGCACAAAGTAGATTTTTTAAAATATTCAGCTGAGTTGACTGAAATTATAGTAATTCGATGAGACTGAATCAAAAGAGAGCTACAGAACAAACTAATTAAAGCCAGTAATCCTGACACTGTTCTTCCAAGATAAGAACAGTGATATTTTGTTATTAACCACATCAACGAAAAACAACGAGGAGTCCGGCAGCACCTTAAAGACTAACAGATTTATTTGTTATAAATAAAACTGTTAGTCTTTAAGGTTCCGCCGGACTCCTCGTTGCTTTTATGGGCACAGACTAACACGGCTACCCCTCTGATACTTGGTACACATCAACCAAAATACTCTGGTTAAAACTGACTACATTTGGCCATTAGAGGGCGCTAACACTACTTTACTGACAATGGAAATGTCTGGCATTGGTAAAGCAATAAATAACAACACAAATGTTGGTACTGAAAGAATGTTTTTTTTTTCTCATGACTTTTATGAAAGGCATTTGCTCCAGTAACAAGAATATGTTAGTGGTTGCACAAAATTCTATAAATACAGAACTTCTTGTGGAATGGGAGTTGGGGGTAGGAAGAGAGAGTGAAAGGAGAATTATACTTTCTGCCTACTAAATCCAGTTTATACTTTGGGCTACTGGATCTCTTGAAAATAATGTGGAAAGATTTAATTTAGAAAAGATTAAATCTACTGTCACATTTGAAAGTGCTGGAAAAGGGGTTATACAGATTGATGAAAACTGAAATAATTATAATTACATATAAAGATTACAATTCCTTTTTGTGCAAAGAGACAAAAAGGGAGTAACATATTTATGGCCACATGGGGCTATACAGAGATTGATATACTGCACAGCATGGCTACTTGGAAATTTATGGCAAAAGCTGGAATAGAACTCAAATCCTTCTGAACCTCATGTCCTACTGATTCAAGTATAGGAAAACCTCTTTTAACTGTTTACAGTATACAGATTATGAGACAGTTGAATAGTGCCGATTTTGTCCATTATATTGCTGCAGTGCACATACACACTAGCTGATACATGTATATGTATTTTGTGTGTGTGCATGCAAGCCTATACACACACAGTACTCACAGATATTTATATTTTTTTACTTACATGTTGTATATTGTCATTATCTACAAATCTATTCAGCAATGGAATTTTTGAGACACTTACAATTTGGCCCAATCTGCCTAGATTCTCATGGGGACAGCAAAAGACACCACTCTCGAAACTGGACCGTTCTCCTGCAACGTTTCAAGTTCCTTTTCGAAAGTATGGAGGTGGTACAGTGCTTAAAACAATTCCCAATAATTTCTTTGATTACTGGAAAAATACTTATTTTGGAAATAGCTGAAATATTTTCACTGAAACTTTAAAAAAAAAAAATCTATCATGAGGCAGAAGGCAAGCTTGGAAAATTTCAGCCCAAATGGTTAAAGTCTAGTAAAAATGCAAACTGAAAACAGGATTTCCTGGAAACGTTAGGCAACTGTAACAACAGGCATTACTACCAGAACGTAAGAACAGCCATATTGAGTCAGACTAGTCGTCCATCTGGCCCAGCATCCTGTCTTCTGACAGTGGCCAGAGCCAGATGCTTCAGAGGGAATGAACAGAAAAGGGCAACTTCGAGTGCACTATCCCGTCGTCCAATCCCAGCTTTTGGTAGTTAGAGGTTTAGGATACCTGGACCATGGCGTTGTGTCCCTGTCCATTCCAGCTAATAGTCACTGATGGACCTATGCTACATGAACTTATCTAATTCTTTTTTTAATCCAGTTATACCTTTGACCTTCAGAACATCTCCTGGCAATGTGTTCCACAGGTTGACTGCACTGTGTGAAGAAGTACTTCCTTTTGTTTGTTTTAATCCTGCTGCCTACTATCAGTTCCACCTATAATAAGCTCTTAAAAGACCACATGATTTTTCTGCAAAAAGATCTATTTGATTTTTGTTGCTGGTCTAGGTCTAATTCTACTTCATGATACTTTTCATCACAATTTATTTTTTAAACAACCTAGAAACTTCAACTCACTGGCAATGTTTTGTTAATGTTTTTAACTTGAGATTTTTAAAGTCCTACCTGTACAGGTCTACCATCCTCTTGTCCAATCATGTTTCTCCAGTCCTGCAGAGAGCGCTGTAGGCTGTCAAGTCCTGTCTCCCAAAGCCTGACACTGCCTCCCATATCCACTGTAACCAAACCTACTTTGCCCAGTGGCGCCAACAGAACGTCTGTGTCCGAGATCTTTGACAGCCATGATGTATATGGTGAGAGAGACACTGATCTGAAAAATAAAGCCAAATATGGTTTATCTAACAGTCACAATTGACACTAGAGAAAATATTTCTGTAGCCATGGTGCCAATTTTAAAAAATACCCTTGAGCAAGATCACAGATAGCTGTATAGTAGTGAATATGATCCATCGACAATCCAAGTGAGATCAAGACTGGACCTGGCAGTCCCACTATATTACCCAAACCACACCACATACTCGAACTAGATAGGGTGGAAAGATGTTTGCATAATACTGATAACTGAATAAAAGGTAGCTAAGACAAATGTAGCTGTATAAGTACCCTCTCTCTACAATCTATTTTAAGAAGATCAGTCCTCTTGTTAGAGAGAACAAGGGGGGATGAAATAACCAGGTCAAACAGGAAGCAAGCAACACAGAAAATCTGGAAAATAGGGAAGTTGAGCAGAAATCCAAAAGAGCATTTGTATCCTGACTGTTATAACCTCTAAGAATGACCTTCATTCAAGTGCCAGCAGCAAATTTATTAGTGATCCCAAACTTATCATGCTGGGAATTACAGTAAGGCTCAGAGAAGAGAAATAAAAGATATGATAAAATTATGATTATAAAAATATTTGGCAAGGGAAAACAGAAAAGTACAAAATAAATGGGAAAGAACACAATAGTAACTTTGGAAAATAACTTGAAATAATACGGAAAATTTCTCTAAGACCTGGTTTACACACTAAGTGGCACCGATTTAATTAAAGGTGTGAAGTTAAAATTATTTAAGCCTTGTCTACATGGCAAGTTACTGCGAGGGAAACCAGGGTGTCAATCTACAGCATACCCGCTTGTCGCACAGTAACTTACGATGTAGACACAGCTACGGTGCACTGAAGTCTTAGAGTACGGCTTGGCTTACTATTACTTGAAATCGTAGTACACCAAGCCAAACTCCAGGACTTTCAGTGCACTGTACCTGTGTCTGCATGGGAAGTTACTGTGCAGCAAGCTGGTATGCTGTAGATTCACACTGTGGCTTGCCATGCAGTAACTTGCCATGTAGATAAGGCCTAAATTGATCTGGTGCAATTTAAGGTTATATAGGTTTAAGAATCCCTTAAATCAGTTCATCTTAAATCAGTTTGTAATCATCTTAAACTGAACTGATTTAAAGACTCTTAAATCCCACACTAGGAGAGGTTGTATCAGTTTAACTAAATAGGTTTCTATCCAATTTAATTTGCATGTAAACTGTATGCAGACAAGGTTTATCATCTAAATAATGTGAAATTAAATTAGTACAGCTAAACAACATGATGGTGGGACTAGTTTCATGCCACAAAACTGTCTGCATTACCACACGCAGTAGTTAGCACCATCTATCACAATCTTAACCCAGAAGGAAAACTCTGAAACCTTGATTCAAAAAAGCATCCTTAGGTGGGTAAGAATGCAAGCATGGGCTTATGACACAATGAAATGAATGTTAAGGCTGAAAGAGATATCAGTGGAACCCTGTTAATACCCAGAAAAAATATTACTTTTCTTTAAAGACATTCTAAATTTCTTAAAACATACAAAATTATGAAGAGTGGAAATGAATAATTTGGGGATCCAGTCTGTTTTTTACTACTGTATTCTCCTGCATTGTTCACCATCATCCCACCTGATTGATCGTGCCAATCTGACCTAAACTTTGCCCCTTTAGTTTATTCTGTAACATAAATGTGCTGTTGGATGTATGCTATTGATTTTATGTATTGTTTATTAAATGTGTAGTAAATATTTCAAGAGGAATACAGTCCCATGTTAAGTTGTCAGAGTTCTATAATTTTTTTATTGTGTAATGTGTTGGAGTAAACAAATATTTTCAGGGACAGAATTGGAATGATTGATCTGTTTGGTGTTATGAAATGTGCTAATAATAGTGATGCAATAATGTTATGTAGTGATATGTAGGTCCTGAAAGTTTGTTATTTTAACTATTTTAAATATATGGTGTAGCAACTAACATACCTAGTTTTCTGTAGTTAGGAATGTTTTAGTATATGTATACGTTTGTGTTATAGGGCTTAGAAATTAACCCTGAAAAAGGAAATGGAATTTTATAATCTATTTGGACCTTTGAACATATTTTTGAAAACTTTAACAGGCAGAATATGCTGACACAACATGTGGCATATGTAATTTCAGACAGAAAGTTACCTTTTGGGGGATGTTTTGGGAGTTTGAAAATAGAGCTTATAATGGAAAACTAGCTTCAATTTCACTTATGAAGCAACTATCACTGCTCCATAATAAGAAGCAACTCCGGAACCAAAAAGGTTCTGAATATAAGCTACCCACCCAGATTTGGAGAAAAGACCCAAACAGGACTTTCATCTGTATTACTATGAATTCATGCCTTTTAACCTATGTGCTGAGGCCCTGCAAACAATGCATTTCCCTGCCAAATGCTCTCTACAAATTGATAGGACAAAAGATCTAGCTGCAGATTTGCTCTTTGGCTGTATATATTCAGAACTTTTAGGTTATGCAAACCATGAGAAACATGGATGAAGAATCATTTTTAGATAAAACTACACTGTACTATAAATAGAAATGTAGATTTCTCATTTACATAGTGGATTCCATTAAAAAAACCTACACTAAAGAATGTTAGTGATGCGAAATGAAGCATTCAAAATTCAGGAAATAATTCCATATGTACCCTCAAAGTTCAATTGGAAGGAAGCAGAATACATTTAAAATCTGGTCTCATTCCATACATGCTCTTAAAGATCATATGGAATGAGACAGGTTTTTTTAAAATCAATATAATATTTCATACATTTTGGTTATACACACGTGCAGTACCAATGAAAAGTTGGGAGACCAATGAAAAGTTGGGAGACTGTTATTCAAGGAAACCTTTATCATTGTGAAAAATGACAATTCATAAGCAAAGTATGCTTTTAAAATTATACTTTGCACTTGCTGAAGATGAGTTTATTAACATAGGCTGTCAGGTACTATAACATGGAGGCCATACAATCTATCTAAGGTACTCATATGGCCTCACAATTTTTAAGGTGTTTATCATCCAACACCCCTGTGAGGCAAGAAACTGCATTTTACAGACAGGGAACTGAGGCAAAGACAGACTTAAGTGATTTGCCCAAGATCACACAGGAAATCTAGTGGAGCAGGAACTTGGAGCTCAGGTCCCCCTACCACCGGACTGTCTTTCCTCTCTATATTAGATCCTAGAGATATAGAAATATGAAGACGAGAAGGGACAGATGAAAAGAGAGAAGGAAGGAAGCAAGGAAGATGAGGAGACAAAGGGTGAGATGGGGGAAGAGAGGAAATGGGGAGGGGAGAAAAAGGAGAAGAGGAAGGTGCCCCTATTATCAATTGCTAACACAAATTTTTTCCTGGGTATCAGCTAATGGATAAATACAACTTTTTAATAGAGGAGTACACCATACACAGTGGCTGAAGAGTTCTGCACATTGGAGTAAAAATTACTTTCACAACATTAAATAATCCAATAGGTAATAAGGAAACAGTGTACTGAAAACCCACCCATACGTCACATAGAAATATAAGAAAAGCAAATATCTATTCTAAATAATAGAGCTTAATGAATTGTATTTGTTATTCCTACAAGATGAGGCTGTTTTACTGATGGAAATCAGATACCTGGGAATAGGGATGTATTTAAGTTTCTTTGAGTTAAGGTCTGTTACTTCCAGATATCCAGCTGCTTGTGGAGGAGCGATATCTGCAGATAAATACATTTGTTAAAGAAAATTACTTTAGCTACATCATTAATAAAATATTACACTTGTATCTATCAGATTAAATTTAAACATACATTATATAGGACATAACAGAAAATGATAAACTTTCAAATTAAATGTAGGTCTATACATTGCAATTATTGAATTTTATTACCAATATAATAGTCAGCAATTAGGAGGCTACAATAATAAAAGAGCAACATTGTACAGTGCAGTGGATGTCAAAACAAATAAAGTCCTGGTCACAAAAATGCCCATCAGGCATTATTGCAACCTCTACCTCATTTCTTTTACCTGTCATTGAAGATAATTCATATTGTTCATCTGACTGACAGTATATTTGTGGAGCATTTCAAAACACAGTGCTTTTAAAAATCTTGAAAATCGCAAGGTACATATTAACTGTGAGGTAATTTTTTAAATTAAATCTGCTGCCTATTAATTTAATCAGGTGACCCCTGGTTTTTGTATTGCGTGAAAGGGTAAATAAAACATCTCTACTCATTTTGTCCACACCATTGATGATTTTATAGGCCTCTATCATATTGCCCCTTAGTTGTCTCTTTTCTAAGCTGAACAGCCCTAATTCTTTTAGTCTCTCCTCCTATTCAGATCATTTATGAATATGTTGAACAGTACAGATCCTCTCCCCACTGTAAAAACTGACCATTTATTCCTACCCCTTGTTTCCTTCTTTTAACCAGTTATGGATCCATGAGAGGACCTTCCCTCCTATCCCATGACTCCTTACTTTGCTTAAGAGCCTTTGGTGGGTGACCTTGTCAAAGGATTCCTGAAAATCCAAGTATATATATATCCTGGATCACCCTTGTCCACATATTGGTTGATCCCAGCAAGGAATTCTAATAGACTGATGAGGCATGATTTCCCTTTCAAAAAGCCAGACTGACTCCTTCCCAGCATATTGTGTTCATCTCTGTGTCTGATAATTCTATTCTTTACTATAGTTTCAACCAATCTGCCCGGGTCTGAAGTTAGGTTTACCAGCTCATAATTACCAGGATCGCCTCTAGAGGTTTTTAAAAATCAGCGTCACATTAGCTATCTACCAATCACCTGGTATGCAATAAGTTACATACCACAGTTAGTAGTTCTGTAATTTCACATTTGAGTTCCTTCAGAACGCTTGGGGAATACCATCTGGTCCTTATAACTTATTAATGTTTAGCTTGTTCCAAAACTTCCTCTACTGACACCTCAATTTGGGACAGTTCTTCAGATATGTCAACTGAAAAGATGGCTCTCGTGTGGTAATCTCTCACATCCTCTGTATTAAAGACTGATGCTCCGTTAGCATCTCAAATCGTTCAGTTGCCCTACGGATTGTTTGGCAGGCTTCCTGTTTCTGATGTACTTAGTTTTTTGCTTGTTAGATTTTGTGTCTTTTGCTAGTTGCTCTTCAAATTCTTTTTTGGCCTGCCTAATTATACTTGTACACTTGACTTGCCAGAGTTCTGTTTCTTTCTATTTTCCTCAGTACATTTGACTTTTAATTTTTAAAAGATGTCTTTCTGTTTCTAACCACCTCCTTTACTCTGTTTAGCCACGCTGGTAGTTTTTGGTCCTGTTTTTGTTTTATTTGAAGTATACATATAGTTTGAGCCTCTGTTACGGTGTTTTTAAAAAGTTTACATGCAGCTTGCAGGCATTTCACTCTTGTGACTGTTCCTAGCATCCTCATTTTCCTGCAGTTCTCCTGTTTGAAGTGAAAAGCTACTGCGGTGTGTTTCTTTAGTATTCTCCTCCTCCCCACCCCCGGTGATGTTACATTTAATTATTTATGGTTGCTATTACCGAGCGGTTCACCTGTCGTCACGTTATAGACCAGATCGTGCTTACACTTAGGACTATACCAAGAACTACCTGTCTCCTTGTGGGTTCCAGGACTAGCGACTCCAAGAAGCAGAAATTTTATCTCTGCATTCCATCCTGAGGTGACATGTTCCCAGTCAATATGGGAATAGTTGAAATCCCCCATTATTACTGGGTTTTCGGTTTTTGTATCCTCTCTAATCTCCCTGGACATTAAACAATCATGTCACCATCCTGGTAAGGTGGTCAGTAGCATATGCCTACTGCTATACGCTTATTATTGTAACATGAAATTTCTATCCATAGAGAGCCTACGTAAATAAGATTTTTACTATATTTGACTCTATGCTTTCTTTCACATATAGTGCCATGCCCCCACCACTCTGATCTACTTTGTCATTGCTATATATTTTGTACCCTGGTGTTTCCACATCCTCCACATCCTATCGATCATTGTAATTCCAAAAACTTTCTCTGATGCCTCTTATATCAATATCCTAATTTAATACCAGGTCCTCATCTGCACACATATTTATATTTAGACTTGCATTTGTATACAAGCTTTTATAATATTTGTCAATATTTAGTTGTCTGCCTTCATGTGATGTGGTAGAAGTAAGCAGTTATTTTAAATCCATACCCAGTAAATGATGAATGCACAAGTCCATGTTTGCCCTTAAGTAGCCCTAGTTTACACATCCTTGCTTTCAGACTTAATAAGTATATTACTGAAATATGACACTATCCCTTACCTATGTTTATATTTTGAGGGCACAGATCTATTTGGTATTCTTTGGAGAGTTAATTATTTGCTTTTTTTTTTTTTTTTAAATATAGCTACTATCTAAGTTACCAGTTCCAATAAAATAAAGAACAACTTCTTTGTTTACTGCTGCTGGAACAATCTTGACAAAATGTATTGCACTGTGTTAGAATCTGGCTGAAGTATTTTAAATTCTTAATAGAAATGGAAGGCTGTGTGCCAAAACTGACCAGTTACTGGGGAGGATAGGAAAAGTAGGGCTACACACCAAATTCCAGTTATTTCAATTTGGCTGGATACTTAGAACAAATATTTTTTTGGTTTTTTATTATAACAAATTGCAACAGTTGCTGAATCAGCATTCTACAGCATTTGCTCATGCATAAAGCCAAGCTTACAGTGATTTTTAATGATTGTTTTATATGCAGCTTTCTTCTGTTTCACATGACAACTCAGTTTTGCAGAATAAATGGTGTGAATAAGCAACCTTCTGCTACACATACAAGCTCAGGAATGTAAGAGGCATGTATTTTATCCCTGAAATCAAAGTAGATTTCACACATCATAATGAGTGAGTCAGCCACAATAAAAGAATATTAATCATTTGAGTGGTTTAAAAATAAAATACACTTAAATAATAACAAAATAAAACACTAATCAATTTGAAAAGAAGTACATTACATTAAAGCAATCTGTTTTTATTAGGGAAATTTTATATAAACAGGGAAATTATAAAATTAGGGAAATTATATATAAATTGTATATAAACATTCATCCACAAAATATAATAAATAGTCAAATGTGATTTTCCTGGGAAGCAGATAAGGAAATACAATAATATCCCATTTGGCAGATGAGGAAACTGAGGCTGATACATTAAATGATTTCCCAAGGCAACATGGCAAATCAATGGAAGAAAAGTAGTTAGACTCAGGAATTGCATATGCTCAATATAATAAAAATATTTTGTTCTACTATGCCACTTTCCATCCACAGATGCGAAGGCACTTTACAAACATTTGTGGATTAAGCTTACAACACCCCGATGACGTACTGGCACAGAGAAATGAAGTGATTTGCCAAAGGCTACACAAGGAATCTGTAGCAGATTTACCTGTGCCTGAACCTCATGAACTTCTACCCCTTCTACCTTAGAGCATGTACGTGCACAGATGGCCACAGAGTCAAGTTATTGAAGACACAATTAACTCCATTAGGATTAACTCCACTAGGATACCTGTTCTGTGGGTATTCAGATGACTTAATTCCCTAGTCTTACAATTTAGGATCTTTAATGTGCACTAAATTCATTCTAGAATTGGTAAAATGTGTGCAACTACCATCTTTCTCCCCAAATCCAGTTAGGATTTGAAATGTTTGCTTTCTGATTCTTTAAAGTACTTTATAAACATACAACATGAGTACTCTCCAATTAAAACAAAGCCTTCATCTACAGTTGATATAGTTGAAATACGATATATCTCTTACCTTTTGGATAAAGTTCTTTCAAAGGGACATCTCCAGGTGCTAAAATTCTGACTATCTGATTAGTAGCTAATAAAGTCACACAATTGATTTGTTTTGCAACTCCAGTTTTACTGCGCCTCCCATAGTAAAATGGATCAGAAGGAGAAGCATGTCTGCTGTCCAGCGACGAGTCTCTTTTCCAGCTGTACACCTCATTGGGAGACTGAGAGAGAGAGAAGGTAACTTGAGGATTTCAGTGAGCAAAGACTTGTATAAAGCACCCTTTAAACAAATGGTTTTGATAAGCTCCCATTTCAAATCAAACGTAACCATTCTGAACAATTCTCAGTTCATGCCACGACAGGTAGAAGAGTTGGCTGTCTCTGTCTTTGAGGGAACTTCTACTGGCAAGATGTGTGAGCTTCTACTAACCTAAAAACAGCCATATTGGGTCAGACCAAGGCTCTTCTTGCCCAGTACCCTGTCTCTGGCAGTGGCCTGTACCAGACCTTCAGGAAGAGTGAACAGAACAGGGAAATTATGGAGTAATCCACCCGTCTTCCACTCCCAGCTTCTGGCAGTCAGAGGTTTAGGGTCATTCCGAGCATGGGGCTGCGTCCCTGACCATCTTGGCTAATAGCCATTGATGGACTTATCCTCTATGAACTTATCTGGTTGTTTTATGAACACATTTATACTTTTGGCCACCATAACATCCGAAGGCAATGAGTTCCACAGGTTAGTTGTGCACTGTGTGAAAAAGTACTTCCCCTTGTTTTTATTAAACCTGCTGCCTATTAATTTAATCAGGTGATCACTGGTTTTTGTATTTTGTGAAGGGGTAAATAACACTTTTCTATTCATGTTTGCCACATCATTCATGATTTTATAAACCTATATCATATCCCCCCTTCATTGTCTCTTTTCTAAGATGAACAGCCCTAATCCTTTTAGTCTCCCCTCATATAGAAACTGTTCCATACCCTTAATCATCTTTTTTTGCCCTTCTCTAAATCTCTTCCAGTTCCACTATATCCTTTTTGAGATGGGGTGACCAGAACTGGACAAAGTATTAAAGGTGTGGGCATATCATAGATTTATATAATGGCATTATGGTATTTTCTACACCTTTTCTAATAGTTCCTAACATACTGTCAGCCTTTTTGACTGCTGGTAGGCATTGAGCAGAAGGTTTCAGAGAACTATCCAAGGTGATTCCAAGGTCTCTTTCTTGGATGGCAACAGCTAATTTAGAACCCATCATTGTATATGTGTAGTTGGGATTAGGTTTTCCAATGTGCATTTCTTTGCACTTAACTTTGAATTTCACCTGCCATTTTCTTCCCCACTCAGCCAGTTTTATGAGATCCCTTTGTAACTCCTCAGTCTGTTTTGGACTCAACTATCTTGAATAATTTTGTAGCATCTGCACACTTTGCCATTTCATTGTTAACCCCCTTTTACAAATCATTAATGAATATATTAAGCAGCACAATTCCCAGTACAGATCCTTGGGGAACTCCACTTGTTCACCTTTCTCCATTGTGAAAACTGACCATTTATTCCTACCCTTTGTTACCCTCTTTGAACCAGTTACTGATCCATGAGAGAACCTTCTTTCTTATCCCATCACTACTTAGTTTCCTTTGGTGAGGGACCTTGTCAATGGCTTCCCGAAAATCCAAGTACACTATATAAACTGGATCACCCTTATCCACATACTTGTTGACTCCTTCAGAGAATTCTAATAGATTGGTGAGGCCTGAATTCTCTTTAGAAAAACCATGTTGACTTTTCCCCAACGAACTGTGTTTATCTATGTATGTTCTTTATAATAGGTTTCTTTCAATTCTGCTTGTGTTGAAGTTAGCCTCAACAGCTTGTAGTTGCCAGGATCTCCTGTGGAGCCCTTTTTAAAAAAATCAGCATTATGTTAGCTACCTTGCAGTCATCTGGTACAGAGGCTGATTTCAGTGATAGGATTTGACTTCCAAATTTTAAAGGATGCCGTATTGCCTCTAACGGCCTCCATAACTCTGCAGTTGGTCCTCCTACTTTAAAAAAAATATTTGGGGTATACATTTAGTCTGAGCCTCTATTATGTTTTTTTAAATAATCTACATGTGGCTTGCAAGCATTTTACCCTTGTGACTGCTCTTTTTAATTTCCGTATAACTAACATTCACATTCTTGTGTAGTTCCCCTTATTAAGTTAAATGTTAAGTGGTGGGTTTTCTTTTTTAACCCCCTCCCCCCCCCAAAGGATGTTAAATTTAATTACATTAGGTCACTATTGCCAAGCAGTTCAGCTATGGAAAGTTGCTCTTGGGCCCAATCCTGTGCTCCACTAATAATTAAATCAAGAACTTCCTCTCTCCTTGTGGGTTCCAGGACTAGCTGCTCCAAGAAGCAGTCATTAATGATGTCTAGAAATGTTATCTCTGCATCACACCCTGTCGGTGACATTTACCCAGTCAATATAAGGATAGTTGAAATCCCCCATTATTATTGTGTTTTCTGGTTCTGTAGTCTCTCTAACATCCCCTATCATTTCAGAATCACTATCACCATGCTGGTCAAGTGGTCAGTAGTATACTCCTATTGCTATACTCTTATGACCCAAGAATGGAATTTCTATCCAGAGAGATTCTATGGTACTGTTTGAGTCACTGAAGATTTTCACCCTATCTGACTCTGCTTGTTTTTTCTTTAAATATATAGTGCCATTCTCCCACCAGTGCAATCTACTCTGTCACGCCTATGTATTTTTGTTCCCTGAAATTACTGTGTCGCATTGATTTTCTTCATTCCACCAAGTTTCTGTAGGGCTGTTATAGCAATATCCTCATTTAATGTCAGGCACTCTAGTCCACCCATCTTAGTATTCAGACTTCTAACATTTGTATATAAACACTTACACATTTTGTCAATATTTAGCTGCTTGCTTTCATGTGTTATGTTTAAAAGGATCTCTTTTACATTTGGCTGTTCCTCACTAAATACTACCTGTAATTTACCAACTTTTGTTCTATCCTCTATACTAGGATATCGAGTTCCCCCTATAATAAATTCATCCCTCACAGATATCTCCGTCCGAACCATGTCAGCATTCCCCCAACCCTTAGTTTAAAATCTCCTCTGCAACCTTTTTAATTGTACGTGCCAGCAGTCTGCTTCCATTTTGGTTTAGGTGGAGCCCATCCCTTCTGTATAGGCTACTCTTTCACCAAAAGGTACCCCCAGGTTCTAATAACCTAAATTCCTCCTCCCTACACCATCGTCTCATCCACACATTTAGATTTTGCAGTCCTGCCTGTCTATGGCCCTATGCAGGGAACTGGGAGCATTTCAGAGAATATTACCGTGGACGTCCTGGACTTTATTCTCTTACCTAGCAGCCTAAGTTTGGCCTCCAGGACCTCTCTACTGCCTTTTCCTATGTCACTACCTATAAGGCTATCTTGATGTCTCATGAGATCTGCTACCTTCACACCTGGCAGGCAATTCACCATGCAGTTCTCTAGGTCATCACAAACCTAACTATCTATGTTTCTAATAATCCAATCACCCACCATTATTATCCTAACAACTGGGGTCCCTGTCCCCAGAGGGATATCCTCAGTATAAGAGGATATCATGACATCATCTGGAAGGTGGGTCCCAACTATGAGATCGTTTCCTTCTGCTCCAGCTTGATGCCCTGAGACTTTCACCCTCCTCAACAGCACAGGGGCTGTTGGACAGGAAGTGGGACCACTCTAACTCTACTATGTCCCGAACAGTCTCTTCTATGTACCTCCCTGTCTCTCTATGCTCCTCCAGTTCAGCCACTGTGGCCTCAAGAGCCTGATCCCTGTCTCTGACGGCTGTGAGTTGCTTGCACTGCACGCCTACATATGCTACCTGCCTACGACAAGCAAGAGGCCAAAAGCACACAAGTCTTGTTTAGGAGAGGTCAGGCTGCTGTGGACATCAGAGTTGACTCTCTAAAGCCTTTTCAATAAAAGCACTTCCATTATTAAAGATGATGCCACAAAAGATTTTTACGCCCTCGGGCCATTCAACTAGGAAGAGAAAAGGTTTCAACAATTTGATCTGTAACCAATCTATATAAAGGGGTTTATTTACAAACTGTTTCCCCAACCATGTGATACTGGCAAAAGCCATTAGGTCTGTATTACGTATAAAACTATTTAATGTCTATTTCCCAACATTCAAGAACATAGTTAAAACAAATGTATAATATACACATGGAAAACAAACCTAGTCTAATTATATAGTATTTGAAATATAAATCAGATCAAACTGAAATACTATCCGGTAAAAGTATAGAGGGAGGTTTACCTGCTTTTTTCCTAATCTATTTTAGATTTCAGAATACTAGCTAGCTTTTTTCTAATGCCAGCTAATGGTTTCATTCTCTTATTTACCCTGACATATTATATGACCAGAAAAACATTAGACTAATAGTCCTTATAGTCATGTATCCTGTCTCTGATCTTGGCAAGTATGAGTGGCTTCATAAAATGTACTAAAACCCCATGTTGGAAAGCTATTCAGTAATACTGACTAACATTTCTTTCTAATCCAAGGGAAGTAGTGGTTGTCTTATGCAATGAAACATCAGGCCTAGCCAGTGTAACTGTGGCTGATATTGTAATTATTCTTAGAAACGTCTTGTTTCAATTTTAGTAAGCTCTGTACCTTCAAGTGCTACGGCAGTGAGTTCAATGGGTTAACGTTGTTATGTGCTATGTCAAAAAGTATTTCCTTTTATCAATTGTAAATCTGATGACTTTTAATTCCAACAGGTGTCCCTTGTCCTTTTATTATTAGATAGCAAATAGAATTATCCTAAAAACCTTCTTAATACCAAATATACCCCTGTCATGTCCCTCTTGTTCATCTTCATTCTGTGCTACATCCCTAATTGATATACTCCCCCCACATATGCCTCACCCACAACTATTTCACATTTGGGGACAATATATACCTTCAAGTCAGCATCACTGCTATGGGTACCCGCATGGCCCCACAGTATAACAAAATTTTTATGGCTGACTTAGAACAACGCTTCCTCAGCTCTAGTCCCCTAACACCGCTACTCTAGTTGCGCTACATAGATGACATCTTCATCATCTGGACCCATGGAAAAGAAGCCCTTGAGGAATTCCACCATGATTTCAACAATTTCCATCCCACCATCAACCACAGCCTAGACCAATCCACACAAGCGGTCCATTTCCTGGACACTACTGTGCTAATAAGCGATAGTCACATAACCACCACCCTATACCGGAAACCTACTGACCGCTGTACTGACCTACATGCCTCCAGCTTCCATCCACGACACACCACACGATCCATTATCTACAACCAAGCTCTAAGATACAGTCGCATTTGCTCCAATCCCTCAGACAGAGACAAACACCTACAAGATCTCTATCAAGCATTCTTAAAACTACAATACCCACCTGCTAAAGGGAAAAAACAGACTGACAGAGCCAGAAGAGTACCCAGAAGTCATCTACTACAGGACAGGCCCAACAGAAACAGGCCCAAAAGAAAATAACAGAACGCCACTAGCTGTCACCCAACTAAAACCTCTCCAGCGCATCATCAAAGATTTACAACCTATCCTGAAAAATGATCCCTCACTCTCATAGATCTTGGGAGACAGACCAGTCCTCGCTTACAGACAGCCCCCAAACCTGAAGCAAATACTCACCAGCAACCACACACCACACAACAAAAACACTAACCCAGGAACCTATCCTTGCAACAAAACCCGATGCCAGCTCTGCCCACATATTTATTCAAGTGATACCATCATTGGACCTAATCACATTAGCCCTGCCATTAGGTGCTCTTCACCTGCATGTCTACCGATGTGATATCTGCCATCATGTGCCAGCAATGCCCCTCTGCCATGTACATTGGCCAAACCGGACAGTCTCTACGCAAAAGAATAAATGGACACAAATCTGACATCAGGAATCATAACACTGAAAAACCGGTACGAGAACACTTCAACCTCTGTGGCCACTCAGTAAAAGATTTAAGGGTGGCAATTTTGCAACAAAAAAGCTTCAAAAACAGACTCCAATGAGAAACTGCTGAGCTTGAATTAATATGCAAACTAGATACCATTAAGTTGGGTTTGAATAGAGACTGGGAGTGGCTGGGTCATTAAACATTGTGACGAAGTTCCTCCTCTATCTTGGTGGGTCTTGCGCTTATTGGCGGATTTGCTCGCCTTAGAGCTTCACAGCAGCCCTCAGTTTGGCCGTTTTCATGAACCCACAGTCCAGGTCAACTCCTCGTGTGTCTGACCAGGAGTTGGGAGGTTGGGGGGAACCCTGGCCCGCCCTATACTCCGGGTTCCAGCCCAGGGCCCTGTGGAATGCAGCTGTCTAGAGTGCCTCCTGGAACAGCTGTGCGACAGCTACAACTCCCTGGGCTACTTCCCCATGGCCTCCTCCCAACACCTTCTTTATCCTCACCATAGGACCTTCCTCCTGGTGTCTGATAATGCTTGTACACCTCAGTCCTCCAACAGTCTGCGTTCTCACTCTCAGCTCCTAGCGCCTCTTGCTCCCAGCTCCCAACATGCGCACCACAAACTGAAGTGAGCTCCTTTTTAAATCCAGATGCCCTGATTAGCCTGCCTTAATTGATTCTAGCAGCTTCTTAATTGGCTGCAGGTGTTCTAATTAGCCTGTCTGTTTTAATTGTCTCCAGAAGGTTCCTGATTGTTCTGGAACCTTCCCTGTTACCTTACCCAGGGGAAAGGGACCTACTTAACCTGGGGCTAATATATCTGCCTTCTATTACTCTCCTGTAGCCATCTGGCCCGACCCTGTCACAACATATTGAATCTATTGCCTTAAGTTAAGTTACCTTCTTGTCAACTGTCTAAATGGGCCATTTTGATTATCACAACAAAAGTTTTTTTTCTCTGGCTGATAATAGCTTATCTTAACTAATTAGCCTCTCACAGTTTGTATGGGAACTTCCAACTTATCTGTATGTGTATATATCTTACTATATGTTCCATCCTATGCATCCGATGAAGTGAGCTGTAGCTCACGAAAGCTTATGCTCTAATAAATTTGTTAGTCTCCAAGGTGCCACAAGTACTCCTGTTCTTTTTGCGGATACAGAATAACACAGCTGCTACTCTGAAACCTCTCATTATTCCTCTAATCATTTTAATTTCCCTTTCTGGATCTTTTCTATTTCTGCTATAAGATTTCTGAAACAGGGTGACCAACACCAAATATGGTATTCATGAGCAGGCACACCATCAATTCAGCCAATGGCATGATAGTATTTTTCTGTAGTATTCTCTAGACTTCTTTTTTTTTTTTTAAATACAGCTTGGCATCTCATATACTGTCTTGTTTGCTGTTGCGTACTGAGTAGATGTTCACAGAGAATTGTCCATAACTATGTCATTTTCTTGAGTAGTTACATTTAATTTAAAACTTTTCCATGTGTATGAGGAGTAAGACTGTTCTTCCATGAGTAGTGCATGAAACTTATCTCCATTGAATTCATCTGCCTTGTGTCACCCAATTTCCTATCACTGTCAAGTGCTCCAGAAATCTCTCTACACTTGACTATGTTAACAAACATTGCATATTCTGCAAATTTGATTACCTCATTATTCACTACCTCTTGCAAATAATTAGGTTCTTAACTATTTAGATGAACTGGTTATGAAATAAATGTAATGATCATTATTTTACAATTTAATAATACTGGTTTTACCATAAGTTCTGGGAAGCCAACAACAATAGTGGCATAATTATGCACATCCAAGAGAATCCTGTTGGGAGAGCTGATCTTCTGTCCCACAGCTATGCTTAGGTTCTCTGAAGATAGTTGGTCACTTGAAACTGTGTGCGGCACACACAAATCAGATGCTAAAGTGGGGAATCAAATGATAAGCATTAAATCCAGATAAGCAAGAGGAACCAATTATCTTTATAAGCACTGAGCGCTAATTACTACTATTCTTATCATAATTCAACAGAAATAAAATGAAGAAAAGGAGTAAAGATCTGTTTATGCTATATTGTACAACATACAAAAAATGACGTTAAATTAACATTATTTAGGTTGCAAAGTTGAGCACTCAAAAGTTAGGAAAGCCTTAATTCTGCCAATTTCCTAGATTTTTACGGATTTTTTTTCTTTTAAGGAAAAAGCATAATCAAATTCTACTATGTACAACAGGAACAATCCCCCCACCCAATTGTGAATCATCAGCATGGTTTCAACCGGGAACATTTCGCACTGCAGCAGAGATGGATGCTACTAGGACTACAGGAATCACCGTGTTAGCTGGCAGCAACAGCAGGCTTTTTTTGATGTGGGGGATGGGTTGCCGGTTGCAGGTGGTGGGTCTGGGGACTGGTCAGGGGGATGCCCAGCCTAATGAAGATCTCTCTTGCCCCTGGGAAAACTCTGGCACCCAGTATTTACCCATCTGCTGCTCTTCTCGGTACTTCTTCCAATTCTATTGTAACTTTTTTGAGATGTGGCAACCAGAACGGCACACAAGTATTCAAGATGTGGGCATACAATGGATTTATACAGTGGCATTATGTTATTTTCTGTCTTATTATCTATCCCTTTCCTAATGGTTCCTAACATTCCGTTAGGTTTTTGACTGCTGCTGCAGATTGAGCAGATGTTTTCAGAGAACTATCCATAATGACTCCAAGATCTCTTTCTTGAGTAGTCACAGACAACTTAGACCCCATCATTTTACATGCACACTTGGGATTATGTTTTCCAATTACTTTGCATTTATCCACATTGAGTTTCATCTGCCATTTTGTTGCCCAGTCACCCAGTTTTGTGAGAACCCTTTGTAATTCTTCCCAGTCAGCTCTGGACTTAGCTATCTTGAGTAATTCTGTATCCTCTGCAAACTTTGCCATCTCACTATTCACCCCCCTTTCCAGATCATTTATGAATATACTGAACAGCACTGGACACAGTTCAGATCCATGGGGGACCTCACTATTTACCTCTCTCTCCACTGACCTCATTTCCTTTGTTTCTTATTTTTTAACCAGTTACTAAACCATTAGAGGACCTTCCCTTTTATCCCATGACTCCTTACTTTGTTTAACAGCCTTTGGTGAAGGACCTTGTGAAAGGCTTTTTGAACATCCAAGTACACTAAATCCTACTGGATCATCCTTGTTCACATAATTGTTGACTCTCCTCCCTATTGAAAAATTCTAATGGATTAGTGAGGCACAACTTCTTTTTGCAACAGCCGTACTGACCCTTCCCCAACATATTGTGTTCATCTCTGTGTCTGATAATTCTGTCCTTTAATATAGTTTCAACCAATTTGCCTGATAGTGAAGTTAGGCTTACCAATCTGTAATTGCCAGAATCTCCTCTGGAGCCTTTTTTAATAATTGGCATTACATTAGCTATCCACCAATCATCTGGTACAGAGGTTGATTTAAGCAATAGGTTACATACCAGAGTTAGTAGTTCTGCAATTTCATATTTGAGTTCCTTCAGAACTCTTGGGTGAACAACATCTGGTCCTTATGCCTTATTACTGTTTAATTTATCAATTTGTTACAAACCTGCCTCTACAGACAGTGTTCAATAATTGTGGTATGCTGGCAACATTTTTCTGAGGAATACTAGTGAGAGAAGGAAAATGGCATGTTTTAACTCAATATCTCAGTCAAATCTAAATGGAATTTCATGGGATATAGAAAAGGAACTTCAGAAACCTAAAGGGTTCTTCCTCCTGAATATCAAAGTCTGCTACAAACAATGGAGGTGTGAGATCTCCTCAAATGAAAGGTTGCAAGAATCACGTATAATGGAAAGTGATAGACAGTCTAAATAAAGGGGCTGTTACCAGCGCCCCCTATAATAGATGTTTGTGTGTGCGCGTGTGAATAGTTCTCAAAATTTCTAAGGCATTTATTCAAACAATTCCAAGCCCACGTACAGAACTTTGCCATCTTTTTTGAAACAATGGTATGAACACCACACTACAGGAAAAGAATCAGACACAAAATTACTCAAACATCTAAAGTACCAGAATGTTGTTTGTACAAACACAGAGCTGATAAAAAAAACAGAATGACACAGGTTTACACTGAGTACCTGTTGTTAAACCAAAACCCTTGTCAACTGGGTCTTCATTCAGTGCATGCAGCTGGCAAACTCCACTTTCTTCAGATACCGTATGCGCTGGCTTGGTTAAAAGAAATTTCCTGTAAACAATGCTGACTTATTAAAAAATGGTGTAACAAGAATATTTATGTATTAAATAGTAAAAATACTTTATACTTATATAACAAGGATCTCAACATGTTTTACTTAAATTAAGCCTCACAACACATCTATGAGGTAGGTAAGCATTTATTCTCTAGTTTACAGGTCGAGAAAGTAAACCACAGAGAGGCAGATTTGCTTACGGTAACTATTTTTACACTTTTATTTACTGTGAGGTTAAACAGAAACAGGAAAATGGAGTACTGTTTGTTCCATTACCCTATGAATCAAATTAACTGGGAAAGTAGACTAATGAGCTAGATTTTCAGTTAGGCACACTAATATTTGCAAGGACCTAATTTATACAGGCTGTGTAAAATGTGGTATGAATGTGGACATAGCCAAATTTGGTCTAGATTTTCAGTGGTGCAATTTTACATAGGCTCATCTTGCACACTCACCACTCTGGATTCACAAGTGCAATTTGGGCACGGGGAAATCTGCACCTCTAAGAAATCTGACTGTAGGCACCTAACCAGACACAAATGAAATCAGTAGATTTGTGTGTACACATCAGGCATTTGTGCAGGTAGGTTAGATGCACATAAATATTGGTGTGCAGCTGCAAATATTGCCAAATATCTCTATTTGTTCTATATTTGTATAGCTCTTAGCACAGGGGATCCTGATCCATGACTTGGGCTCCTAGACACTATCAAACAAATAATGAATTGGTTAACTTACTGATTTGTTTTGCTTTCCACCAAGAGCCAACGGTCTTCAGCCACTAGGAAAATGGATTTGAGATTGATAGGTAGTGAGATGGTATGAGTTCGACCCTCCAGTACATCCAGCACAATAAGGTGGTTTCTGTGAAATGTAAACCAAGAAAACAATTATGAAGCAGAGAATGTACGCGACAAATCTATTTTTTTAAATAAAAGCAATGTAATTTATAGTTAACTCTCACCCTTCTTCTTTGTAGAACACCAGCCAGTTTTTATACGAAAACTCTCTGCACATTTTGTGACTGATCTAAAAAAATGCATTACACATCAATTACAATTTGCCAGGTCAGTCCCCAGTAGTTTACCCTGACTCCTTACATTTATAGTTATGTTTTTTACTGTTTAGAAAGGTCAGAAACGAAAATATTTGGCCAAGATGATCAAAAAAATGTGCCTAAAGTTAGGTTTTTAAATCCACATTCAGGCACATAAATAGGTGGCCTGATTTTTAAGAGTGCTGAGAATCAAGCAGCAATCACGGAAATCATACCAAATTTGATAGTTTTTCTTTAACTAAGTAATTCACTATGATAACTGCATCTCAAAGCACCTTTCCACCTACTCCAAATTCATAATATTGCATCAGAGTAAAATGAATTACAGCTCACTCTGCTCTGGGCTCAACAGAACCACAACAGCTTGTAACAAAATGTTTTGTAACTCTTAGCAAAATATCTGAAAGGGTTTTATTGTAAAAATTACATATCCCTAGATAGCATCCTGAGGAGGTTGTGAAGGCGAGGACTATAACAGGGTTTAAAAGAGAACGAGATAAATTCATGGAGGTTAAGTCCATTAATGGCTATTAGCCAGGATGGGTAAGGAATGGTGTCCCTAGCCTCTGCTTGTCAGAGAGTGGAGATGGATGGCAGGAGAGAGATCCCTTGATCATTACCTGTTAGGTTCACTCCCTCTGGGGCACCTGGCATTGGCCACGGTCGGTAGACAGGATACTGGACTGGATGGATGTTTGGTCTGACCCAGTATGGCCATTCTTATGTTCTCATATTCTTATCCCTTATTTATTGCCCTTCTATTCTGTAACGATGATATATTCTGCTGGTACAAAACTGAGAATTCAATATATATATATATAATTCTCAGTTTTGTACCAGCAGAATGAAAATATATATATATATATATATATATATATATATATATATATATATATAAAACAGTACACAATCTGTTTGTTCCATAAAAGATAGAAAGGAAGCTATCCTGCTATCATGTCGGTAATACTGAGCTCTGATATGTTTGCTATAGTCTAGCCAGGAAGTTGCTGTTCCTCACCGGCTCCTCCTTGTTGCCCCACCAGGATGCTCTCTTTGGAACTTCTTGGGTATCTGGTGAGAGTAAAAGTCTATGCATGGCACCAGTTTTTGTATCCAGCAACAAGACAACATTACTCTGTAAACAGAAAAGAGAGCATTACGCCCAGTCTTCTTAAAGCTCACAGCAACAGGTCTACATGAAGTGTATTTGTTCTTTGCAATTGAAGCCAACTAATATCACAAGGAAATTTAATTTCAAAAGTATGAATTAGATTTTACTTTGCTGGAAAATTGCAGACTGGATCCTCTGGTCTAGTAAATCTGATCTCAGTGCAGAACTGATGAAGTAAGGCAAAGGTACAACTTAACTGACAATGGTTGGTCCAGATGAATGGTCCTATTTAAAGTTCTATAATGTTTTATTCATGCTGAAAAAATCAAATTTGTTTGTTTACAGGGAATTATGTAAGTCTAATGTTAATTTACAGTGGCCTACCATGATTTATGCAGTTAAGGCTTAAATCATCTGCAGCAGCCATTTGCAGTCAACTACACAGAAAAGTCTTACCAGCTTTGCTTCTTCTATCTTACTAAAAGATTTGCTGCAACTCTTGTGTGTTTCCTTAACATTATGCTAGAAAAACAGAACCCCTGGGCCCCTGTCATAAATATAAAGGGAAGGGTAAACCCCTTTGAAATCCCTCCTGGCTAGGGGAAAGCTCCTCTCACCTGTAAAGGGTTAAGAAGCTAAAGGTAACCTTGCTGGCACCTGACCAAAATGACCAATGAGGAGACAAGATACTTTCAAAAGCTGGGAGGAGGGAGAAAAAACAAAGGGTCTGTGTGTCTGTCTATATGCTGTTTTCTGCCGGGGATAGACCAGGAATGGAGTCTTAGAACTTTTAGTAAGTAATCTAGCTAGGTATGTGTTAGATTATGATTTCTTTAAATGGCTGAGAAAAGAATTGTGCTGAATAGAATAACTACTTCTGTCTGTGTATCTTGTTTGTAACTTAAGGTTTTGCCTAGAGGGGTTCTCTATGTTTTTGAATCTAATTACCCTGTAAGATATCTACCATCCTGATTTTACAGGGGGAATTTCTTTATTTCTATTTACTTCTATTTTTATTAAAAGTCTTCTTGTAAGAAAACTGAATGCTTTTTCATTGTTCTCAGATCCAAGGGTTTGGGTCTGTGGTCACCTATGTAAATTGGTGAGGCTTTTTACCAAACCTTGTCCAGGAAGTGGGGTGCAAGGTTTTGGGAAGTATTTTGGGGGGAAAGACGCGTCCAAACAGCTCTTCCCCAGTAACCAATATTAGTTTGGTGGTGGTAGCGGCCAATCCAAGGACAACGGGTGGAATATTTTGTACCTTGGGGACGTTTTGACCTAAGCTGGTAAAGATAAGCTTAGGAGGTTTTTCATGCAGGTCCCCACATCTGTACCCTAGAGTTCAGAGTGGGGGAGGAACCTTGACAGCCCCCCAAATATTTAAAGTATATGGAAGTTGAAAAACTACTATATGGAAAAAGGTTAAGCTAAAATTTGATCTTATTGCGTGACCCCTGTAGCATCACTTTAAATATTTCTTTTTAAAACATTCTAAAGTTGTTCCTAAGGCATTAAACTTTTAAGGACTCGAGAAAATGATCACACACAGCCAACCTTAACTGCTCTAAATTAAATTTTAAAAGCTACAAAAGAATAAGCTAATTAAGTCTTGTATTTCATTACTTCATTAATGTCTTGGATCTAAATCTTTGTCATTCAGTGAAACGCTACGTTCCTTCAAGGTTTTTTTTAAGGACATATTAAAAGTCAACTGTATGTGTGTCTAACATCTGAAGTAATACACAGTGAATAACAAAGAATTAAAAAGGTGAAGTCCATAAGATTCTCCTAAATAAAATACGTATTAACTCAATCTGTAGGTTATTTTTGCAGGTTATTTTAGAGCAATGAACTTTTCATTTTTAATGAGAGCTTACTGTAGCTAAATATGGTAAAACATTTAAAATATTATCATGACATTTGTAGCATTTGGAAAATTCAGCTGCAGCTCAACTCTTCTAATAAAAGAAGAATTTGTTAAATGCTCACATATTCCAACCCAAATTATAGAAATGTGGCCCTGGAGAGGGTTTGTTTTGGATTTTGGTTTTCTGCCATATTGTATTTATATACTTCTGCATCAGCATAGCTGACCTGAAGAAATGCATTAGCCTTCCAAGAAACAAAAATCCCCATATGAATCAGTTATGTTCTGCTACTTAGCATTAAGTTTATAGGTGTAGTTCGTAATATAAAAAGCTTCTCTACTCCACCCCTTTTGATGTTAATGGTTTCCTTCTGTGCTAAGTGACCAATGGCATATTCTGTCTGTGTTTAATAATAGAATTTTGCGTCACTTGTGAACACATCCAACTGCAGTTCTGGCAATCCTTCAAGTGGGATGGGAAAAGATGGTGATGTGCAGTTCCATTATGTTTGTTCTCGACTGGGAGAAAAGTAACCTTTGAGTGACCTCATGACCCTGATGTCTGGAATTCCAAACTTTGGACAGATGTAATATCCAGCCTTGTGAGTGGCGTTCTTTTATTTTTAGTGACTGCAGTTTTCCTTTCCTTACTGCTGCTTTTATTTTAGTTAGGATTTTCCTCTTAAAAGTCCTTAAACCAAAGTGGGCTGTGATTTCACTGCCAAGTGGAGAAGCTGTGCTCAATTCTTGTTGGCATAGTGGGGAGTAGGGGGGAGCGGCCACAGATAAAAGTAATAATATAAATATTTAACTTTAACTTACTTCCTCCTTTTTAACCATCTTTCTTGCAACAAAATTTCCTGTCCCTTGGTCCTTAACTCCATTCCCAGTTTCTCCCTCTTATATGCCTCCTCTCAAACACAGCCATGCTCACACACACAGTTTCTTCCTCTCTTGTCTTATATGCCCCACCCCCTGGAAACACATATATGCAACAAATTGAAATATTCCTCCCCTTTCAGTTATAGATGAGACTTTCCTCCTGGCTTTTGGGCCTTGCAAAGTAAACTGCTCCCTACAGTGTGTGCTCCCAATGCCTCCCTTCCACAGGCAGCTTCTCCTAGCACTGCGACCTGCAGACCTGCACATCTCAGGTGACACTGACACATTTAGCAGCCCTGTCACTGTATATCCGTAAAACAGAGGTAGAGAAAGTAAGTGCAAGAAGTCTGTGTAGTGGATTTGAAGGTCCTGGGTTCCAACTCTGCCGAACTCTGAGCTGGGAAAAAAACAGTATATGACCATGTAACAACCACAATGCATACACAAAAGGAGGCGGAGGCAAGGTTCACTGTAGCAAACAGAAAACCGTTTTTTCCCAAACTGTGGATATTTATACACACTTAGGGTTTGTCTACACTGTGCGGTAATGCACTCTACAGGAACTTTTAGTTCCTACCAGCAGGGTCTGCACGGACCAATTAATGTACAATCCTTTTGTGTGCTTTAGGAATCACACCCCTGTAGAGTGCATTACTCCACTATGTAGACAAGTCCTTAATGAGCTTTTATATAACATTTATTGTTTGTAAAATATAGTGTGAGAACCTTGGAATATTTCTAGCTGTTAAAATGCTTTTATATGGCAAAATGTTATATTTAAGAGTAAATTATTATGATGGGTTAATATCAATTTTATTGTTGTATTTCTACAGTTTACATTTCAGTTAATGGGAGCGGTCCCTTTAAGAACAATATGGGATGGAAGTACAGAACAATGTGTGGGAGATTTGGTCTCTGTGTCAACAGAGTCGAAGTCCTCACCTTGTGCAAGATCCAAAAAGGTCAGAACTTGATTTAATCTGTGTATCTTTCAAGAAAACAAATCTCATTCATGAAGGTGTAGCATCAGATCTTACCGGGGGACTGGACGCCTCAGAGCATTGCTTATGGGCTGCAAACCCTCCAACCTGTAGATCACCAATTTTAATCCAGACCAGATTACTATGGATTAAAAACTGTTCCCACCTAATGGATGTATGGTGGCCCCCCATTATGTGATGAGTTTGGTGAGTTTCAGTTTCAGTTCCAATGTCACAAACTCACACTATACTCTGCACTAGTTGGCAGACTCAGCAGAGGGGTCAAAAACCTCATGGGCCACAGAGATTGAACTACCCCTGCTACTCATAGAGCAAGTTTCTTGCACTGCATCCTCCAGATCAAGATCAAAGTATGCTGGCAGGGCACTGTGTGTGGACAGCCTGTCCTGCTGATAACAGGAACTTCATTTACTAGGATGCTGAATCAATGCTTTTTACCAGTACTAAATCCACACAATTTTTTCTAAAACAGAAGTTTATTGTTACAGATACATTGGTTCTAAATATGCAAATAATCTAATTAAATAATTTGCATGTGGTTTGCTTCACACACTCAACTCCACAAAACTTACCCGCTATCTACCTGTTACCATTCAGACTGGCCAGCGGCATTGGGTCCATTCAGAGGGGAAACACTTGGTCTGTGAGTGGGAGGGTACCCTGCAGTTTAGTGTGGTGGCAAGGAACACCACCACCACGCTATTTCCCTGAAGAGCTGAAGGCCTCTGCTGAGCACTCTGAACTCCTTCCCCCACGAGAGCCATTATGGATCTACCACCAAGAGTCAGCTGATAAAGGGGAAACCCTCCTAAATTACCAACTGAAGCATTTGACATAGGAGAGATTAAAAAAGGGCCACGCTCACCACTGAGGTCCTGGTCCTCAAGCCATTCAGTAGAATGAGAGTCTCCCATCCCTCTCCCAAGGAAATGTGGGAGTAGCTTAAAAGTTGGTAATCCCTACAAATATGCAATTAAGTTAAAGCCCCCAAAAAGTACACTTTAGTAACATTTTATTTAAGAAAGGAGGAAGAAATTAAGAAACATTTGGCCACATTCATAAATTTATCAAGGGCCATCTTCAAATTAATTGACTTCTGCTATTGGAAGGCTGTTCCAGAATCTAACTCCTCAAACTTTCTAATTTCCAGTCTAAATGTTTTCATGGCCATTTGTGTTTGTTTCAATATTGCTATTTGGCTTAAATAACTTTTCTTCCTTCCTGGAGTCTACCCCCCTCAGGCATTAATGGGACACGATCATATTTATTCGGCTATTATTATAACTCATATTAATACTTATTCTTTTTTTACTCATGTCAGCATCTTGGTGGCTGCTCTCCCATCCCCTGTAAAAAGGTGTTAAATTGAAAATATTCTAATCAATTTCTAATAGCAGTTCCAAATAAGACTACTGAAGTGATGGGCCCAAACCAAACAGATCTGACACTGAGAAAGTTAGAATCCATCTCTACAATGTGGTTTACACCACCATCTTGTTTTACCCATCCATCCTACTCTCCGTTTTGTGTTCGCACAAAACTCACGCTATGGAAAGGAAAACATCATGATACTTAATAAAAAACAAGGTAGCATGAACAATTGTGATTCAGAAGTCATTTATTTTTTATTAAAAGTTCAAAAACTAGAACAGGGATGAGCAGGGCTTGGATTTGAATACACAGCCTAAAATAAGGTAGTTTAGACTTAATAAATTTCCTTTGCTAATTTGAGACTCCCAAACTCAAATCATAATCTCCTTTCCCCCCCTCCAATAGTTCTCAGTCTACTTTTACCACTAACAGGATAAACAGGCAAATCTCAGCATTAATAATGCAAAAGTACATAAAAACATACAGTAAACCAGCCTAAACACCGCAAGAAAAAGTAGAGCTGAGGGACCCCCTCCAAAGGTTTATTAGACTAAGTGCAATTAGACTAAGTATCCAGAAGTGTGCATATTTATCTCACAACCTACAGACGCTGAGGAACCCCAGGGATCCTACTTTTGCTGTACTACTTTCCTCACAACGAAACATGAAACAGGAGAATTTCTATTTATTTATTTTACCTGCTCTTCATGCAGAATCACTTGCCCTTTGAGTGGATTTCCCAGAGGTGCCACAGTCACAAAGGGTTGCCATATACTTCCAACCGTTCTTGGGAAGATGTCATAACAATCCACAAAGTATCCATTTTTACTAGATACATTCATGAAATATAAGGAAACTGGATTGCATGTAGCCACGTAGAGAATATTTTCCGTCTCATCTTCTGAAATAAGAAAGTAAGGCAAAATTAATGAAAGTAAAAGATGCTGTCTTGATTCAAAATCATGTTAACCAGCAGATTAACTGAAAACTGAATGATGAACTATTGTGGGAATACAGCAACATATTTAAAATAAGTTTATACTATTATGTCACATATATCAATCAAATCAATCAATCCATGTAGGACTATGTGCTACTCTTAACCTACAGCAGCATTCCTATGATGACAAAGGGAATTTTGTACATAAACCAAGGATGCGATGTGGTCTATACGTAAACTAAACTTTTAACAGTCAAGTTGCTACCTGCTTTACACTGACTAGTTACTCCCTCCACAAATATTCCAAAAGATATTTGAGTAGCAGACACAAACCTCGTTTGCCATCCAAATCAATTGCTAAAGACTCTAGTTCTATGAATCCTCATAACCAGAAACCTATACAGCATACGCAAGTTTACTTATAAAAAAGAAAAGTTTCTGGGAAAGAGAAAACTGTAGTAAAAGTTTTCAGATGCAGACTTTTTAAAAATGTGTCCACTTACTGGAACTAAAACACCAGGTCATTTAATAATTATAGACAAAAGGAAGGAAGTTTCATGTGGCAAGGGAAACACAACAGTTTTTGACTCACTTTAGACATTTCTGAGTATCAAATTAAAACTGTAATTTCTATTAGTGTCATCAAAAAATTGTGAACATGCTTAGAAAGTGAAGCCACAATCAGAAAAAGGCAGCGTTGTCAGTTTTCATGATTTTAATGTATTTACAATGTAAAATAAATTACAGTAATAAAATTTATTACATTTTATAATATACCATAAATAATGGTCACAAATATCAATAATGATGTGATGTGCATTGGGGCATATCTATATCTTTCTATATATAATGTAGTTAAATAAGGAAGGATTGATTCAATAAGAAAGGGCATTGATCAGCATAAGCACCAGAAAGAAAGCACAGAACTTTGCATGCTACAAGTCTTGCATTTTAACTGGTTTTAATTAAGGAGAGGCAAAGTTAGAAAGACTTTTTAAAATTAATTTTGAAACAATTATTATATCAGTGGTTACCAAACTTGTTCCGCCGCTTGTGCAGGGAAAGCCCCTGGCGGGCTGGGCCGGTTTATTTACCTGCTGGGTCCGCAGGTTCGGCGGATCGCGGCTCCCAGTGCCCGCAGTTCGCTGCTCCAGGCCAATGGGAGCTGCTAGAAGTGGCGCGGGCCGAGGGACATACCGTCCGCCACTTCCAGCAGCTCCCATTGGCCTGGAGCAGCGAACTGCGGCCATTGGGAGCCACGATTGGCTGAATCTGCGGACGCGGCAGATAAACAAACTGGCCTGGCCCGCCAGGGGCTTTCCCTGCACAAGTGGCAGAACAAGTTTGGGAATCACTGTATTATATAATATAAAAATTAGGCACACTTTGAATTACGCATCTATATTCCTTTTAGAGCCAAATCTCCTTCATAATTTTATTTTACATTATCACCAATTTCTCCTTCATAATTTTATTTTACATTATCACCAATATGTTTTAATGGAATTATACTCCTCTTTCGTGATTGATGGTTTTAGCATTTTGTCTTCTTTTACTTAAAAAAAAAAAAGTTAAACACAAAGAAGAGAAAAGCAAGCAATATAATTTTTTCTATATCTCATGCAGGCCTCACAGTACAGGTTCCCAGAAATGCACTCTCTGTGTTACTGCGCATACACTCAGTGCAGAATTTGTAGAGTTTCTTTTTTTTATTGCCATTACAAAAATGTGATATTCCTCTTGCATATGTCAAAAAAAGGGAATACAAACTACATAGTACTGACTATTAATGAACAGGTATGATCTCATCTGTCCAATTCTGCATGGTCTCCAGTGTAACTTATATCATACAACAACAGGGAGGGATCATTACAAAAGTTACAAATATTTTACTGTACCTTCTGCTACAGCAACATCACAGACGAAATTAACCTCATTTAATGGCAGTGTCCAAAAAGCAAGTTCTTCTGTGAAACTGAGGGACCTTGCTTCATGCCGTTCCAGTGGAAATCCCTGAACATTTAAATATACTGGACCCTAAGAGAAAATTATAACCATGAGGACTAGGTATTTTATTTAAGTCACCAACCTTTATAAATGCTAGGAGTTTTCCTAAAGATTTCTATTGCTTTTAGCACTAAATGCCAGACCAAGCATTATAAACAAAAGAGAAAGGCTTATATTTGGGAAGAAACCAGATTGCCTTTTCTGTAAGCCCTCTGTATCCCACCTGGAGCCCTGAAGATCCTGACACCATTTCCCCCATAATATAAAAGCCACACTGTTGTCCTCTCTTTAGGCTACGTATTTCAACTACTACATCCATCTAGTCATGGCGGACTGCATGGAATTTAGTATGGAACCATGATCCTTAATCCCATGGAGGAGAGGTCACATTGCCTGGAGTGTTTTTGATCAATAATGAAAGACTGGATCACAGTGCATATGTGCAAGGAAACAATTCTGAATTTCTTGATTATGGAAGGTTTAAAATATCAAACAACATTACAATAACAGTTCCCCCCTGCCCCACTGAAGTAATAATTAATAAAGACAGGCCAAGAGATTGGGTTTGTAGAGGATTAGGTTCAGGTTGGAGGCCAAATCAGACCAAAGGTTCAGATTCAGATTTAAGAGAGAGAAAATTTCAGAAGAATTCAGCTGCATGTGAAATGAAACTGGAAAACAGGCTCCTTCCCATTTTAGATCTCATCCAGATGAGTTGTGATCTGGGGATTGAAACTGGACCTCCCCACATATCCATGCCTGTTTCTAGGCTTCTCTAAAAATGACATTGTCACCTTCATAGCAAGAACTCTGCAAGAGCTTTTGAACTCAACCCTGCAAAGTCCCTCCACCCCAGTACTCCTTTCAGTATATATACTGTATATGGAGGGCTCACAAGATAGGACCCCACAGCAACTCAGCTTGCAGTGTGAATGCACAAAATAGTCTACTTTTTTAAACTGTACAATTAACAGCTTTTATTTTGTTACAAAAATCAACTCAGATTCTTCTTTCTGCAGGAAATGAGACATCTTATATTTATTAAATCATAATCTGGGTGATATTATATTGCTGTAAAGAAAAAATGACTAATCAATATTTTTAAGCATTAAAAAGAAGACACACACCTTTATATTTAACTGATGGGTTTCTGTTGGACACAGTAGTTTCTGCTGTGCGTTCCCTGATTGATTGATTCTCCAGTAGCCCATAAATGTATGGTCTGGCAATGGTAGCCTGTCAAACAACATATGAACAAAGAAACATTTATCCCTGTTAATTGGCAATGAACAAGGGATACGTCATTTAACCACAGAGTTTTTCCAAGATTCTCTTGTTGAAAATGCTCCCTTGCTGAAACATTCAATTTCTTTCAAATGGCAAAAATTTCAATTTTTTGAAACACAAGTAATCTCAGGATTTAAAAGACCATGCTCTGAAAAGAAAAGCTTTAAAAAGTCTGAATTGTCTGAGCTGTATAGCAAAGCATATTCAGTGCTCTCTTGATCAGCTTAATTCAATTCAAAGAGGATGCCAGAATGAGTGGGAGGAGCTCTTCTAAGTGATATTTTCCTCTAGGAAAAATGCACAATGACTACAGTAAATGTTGTACCAGGTTATTGCTGCAAGAAGGAGCATTAATTGCTGTTGTATGTTCTCCTACCCCCAGTGGGTCACACAGTACAGACAATGACCGTATGCTAACTGCCTATGGGGCCAAAACTAGCCTCTGTTTGCCAGAAGCTGGGAATGGGCGACAGAGGATGGATCACTTGATGATTACCTGTTCTGTTCATTCCCTCTGGGCACCTGGCATTGGCCACTGTCAGAAGCCAGGATACTGGGCTAGATGGACCTTTGGTCTGACCCAGTATGGCCTTTCTTATGTTCTGATGTATCACAAGAAAGTGCAGACGGATAGTCCTTCTGTATGACCTGTTAAGGGTATATATATGGCAGGTGTAGGGTTTCTCATAGATGCTTAGCCTCTACTACTTTTCACGGTTACCTGCTCACAACACAATCTTTGCCAATCCTGCTGAAAAGATGGGGTTAATTTGCCTAAACTTGAACGATGTTCTTGACCTCATTTTTTTCCATTTGTTTTTCATTCAGGAAGAGAACACGTGGGCCACTGTCAAAAATAATTTCTGTAATAACTGAAAATATTGGTATTGATAAAGCAGTTTCACAGAATATAATACACACATTTTTGTTCTTCCTCTACTCTCTCTCAAGTGATTTGCAACTACTAATAAAATGATTTAAAGTTTTGCTAATGCAGAATAATTAAATTAAAACCAATGAACTGATATGCTAAGATACAGTATCAGAAAATTTCCTTTTGGTCTCTCTTATTTGGAACTAGTTGGCACATAGCATGTATTTAATTTGCTTCTAGCATAAGTAAACTGAGAGCATGTGCAAGATATTTCTAAACACTATTTAAACCTCTTACGTTATTGCACAACTACAAAACTTGGCATGAGAATAGAAGACATCCTTCTAAAAATACATCTCTGAAGGCTATTTTAAGTAAGTTCTCCAAGACTGTTTGTTGTCTGTGCTTGATCTCTCATGTTCTATTTGTCTCTGTCTGTTCCTACAGTCAGAATTCTTTAAAAATAATAGGCTCTGCAATTAAAGGAGATTTGTTTCTTATAGATATTTTGGTCAGAGAGTGGCCCAAACCAGAACCTTGGGTCTGAGGCCCCCCTGAACTTTGGAGAAGTTAAAATCTTTCTCTATTCCAACTTTAGGAATGAACAATTATATTTTCTAATCTTTCTGAATAGCAAAAGAAAAATAAATTAGAATATTCTAATAATTGTTCTGCCCATGTACCTCAATCAACCCGGAGGGGCCACCTCTTGGGGTGAGAGAGTAGTTCAGTCTCCATACCCATTCAGTCCTTGGCCCATTTGCTGAGACTCTCAATAAAGTTGCCAACAATAGGTTTTGTGATATTGAATTAGGAAATGGATTGAAACCATCAAAGCATTTCACATAGGTCAATGTTCAGCCATAAAATGGTAATGGGGTTTTTGGTGATGCAACCTGGGCTGAATTTAAACTAGCTTGACAGGCGGTGTTTTCCATTACGTTTAATTTGCTAGTTAACCAGCTCTGAGAAGACAGTTTTTATGACCCCCTACACCTATTTACAACATCGGTCAATACCAACGTTTGAGAACTATATTTCTTGTAATTGCTTCCTATTTTCAATTTCCCCTTGTTTAATTATTTGCAGTGTGAGGCCTGTTTTTAACATTGATTGGAAAAAGATTAATACTTTTGAATGAATCTGTTCACAGTGTCTCAACCTTTTTAATCTGTTTCCAAACCAGTCTGGTCAGTTTTCTCCCACATCAGGAGTCATAATTAAGCCAAAGCCAAAAGAAATGCAAGTATAACACAGCTCAGGTTATGACATCCAATCCAATCATTAACATTTATTCTGGGTATACTCTTTAATGCACATATAACCCAAGACAGATGCATTTATGTATAGAGTCAGTTACTAGAATGACATGGTGGTTTATTAATGAAAGTAAATTTCAAACTAAGAGTTTTGGATTTCAAAATGATTTTCTGGCAAAGCCTGGGTTTGATCCATTTTTGGGGGGTGTGGCAGGGCAGGGGTAAAACTCCTTGAATGCCCTGCCAAAATGCTGGCTAAGCCCTGCTTTCTGGTAGGGAAGCCAGGTGTAGGGGCCCAGGCACCCAGCAGAGAGCCCAGCTGCAGGACCTAACGAGGGTTGGCTCACGGCAATACTTCAGTTAAGTAACAGCAGTTGGGATGAGGAAGGGAAGGGCTATAAAAGCCCTGGAGAAAGCTCAGTCAGGAGGCTAGCCCGGGAGGGGGTAGGAGGCTTATAGCTCTGTCTCCTCACCAAAGGCAAGGAGCCTCACGCCAGGAGACCCTGGGAAGGGTCTGAATGGGGATAGCTGTTGGGGGAATAAAAGGGACTACATGGTGACAAACAAAGACACAAGGGTGAAGCGTTGTGACTCTTTATTTGGCTGGACAACACAGGGTACAGGCACGAGGAGGTGGAAGCCTGTGCAGACCCTGTGATGGGGGTTATGAAGGAAGTACATGAATTTAAATTTATCTGTGGGTACTATGAACTTGGTAACAATAGCATCAACTTCACAAGGACTTAGATTTTAGTTTTGAACTCTTACAAATAACTCTCATGTGTCATGAATTATAGATCAATGAACCTACTAATAATTATGACTATTTATGAAATTTTACAATTTTCTCCAGTCTTTGGAAAAGCTACATGCTCCTTTTGAGAGGCAATTAGAGCTGATCAATTGAGAGATATACCAGACCCGTTTGAAACTGGGTCATGTCCTGAAGAAAATGTCAAAGATTAGAGCCTTTGTTTTAAATCTGAGATGTAGACAACATATGAAAATATCATGAGTTTATAAATCCTCTATTTCCACACTTCCTAAAAATGAATTCTAGTAGGCTGGTGAGATATGAGGTAGTGTTTGGCTAGGTGTTCTTCAAATTCTTTTTTGGCCTTCCTAATTATATTTTTACACTTCACTTGCCACACCTTACACTCCTTTCTATTTTCCTCACTAGAATTTAGCTTCCACATTTTAAAGGATGCCTTTTTGCCTCTCACTGCTTATTTTACTTCGTTGTTTAGCCATGGTGGCACTTTTTTGGTTCTCTATGTTTTTTAATTTGGGGTACACATTCAAGTTGAGCCTCTATTACATTATCTTTATGATGTCTTGCTGGAGCTTTGCTTTGTTAATACTGCATTTTTTTCTTTTCTTTTCCACTAATGGGACTAAGTTCACCTTTCTCCTAAATTCTTAAGGTTTTAGTCTCTTACCCAGTTCTGAATGGTTTAGTCCCTTGGATTTGTTGTAGAAGAGTCAACATGGTTTTTGTAAAGGGAAATCATTCCTCATCAATCTACTAGAATTCTTTGAGGGGGTCAACGAGCATGTGGACAAGGGGAATCCAGTGGACATAGTATACTTAGATTTTCAGAAAGCCTTTGACAAGGTCCTTCACCAAAGGCTCTTAAACAAAGTAAGCTGTCATGGGATAAGAGGGAAGGTCCTCTCATGGATAGGTGACTGGTTAAAAGATAGGAAACAAAAGGTAGGAATAAATGGTCAGTTTTCAGAATGGAGAGAGGTAAATAGTGGTGTCCCACAGGGGTCTGTACTGGGTTCAGTCCTATTCAACATATTCAGAAATGATCTGGAAGAAGTGGTGTCAAGGTTCCTTCCCCACTCTGAACTCTAGGGTACAGATGTGAGGACCTGCGTGAAAGATCCCCTAAGTTTATTCTTACCAACTTAGGTTAAAAACTTCCCCAAGGTACAAACTTTGCCTTGTCCTTGAACAATATGCTGCCACCACCAAGCGTTTCAAACAAAGAACAGGGAAAGAGCCCACTTGGAGACGTCTTCCCCCAAAATATCCCCCAAAGCCCTACACCCCCTTTCCTGGGGACAGCTTGATAAGAATCCTCACCAATTGTACAGGTGAACACAGACCCAAACCCTTGGATCTTAAGAACAATGAAAAATCAATCAGGTTCTTAAAAGAAGAATTTTAATTGAAGAAAAGGTAAAAGAATCACCTCTGTAAAATCAGGATGGTAAATACGTTACAGGGTAATCAGATTCAAAACAGAGAATCCCTCGAGGCAAAACCTTAAGTTACACAAAGACACAAAAATAGGAATATATATTCCATCCAGCACAGCTTATTTTACCAGCCATTAAACAAAAGGAAATCTAACGCATTTCCAGCTAGATTACTTATGAACTTAAAAGGAGTTGGAAGGCTGCATTCCTGATCTGTTCCCAGCAAAAGCATCACACAGACAGACGAACCCTTTGTTCCCCATCCCTCTAGATTTGAAAGTATCTTGTCCCCTCATTGGTCATTTTGGGTCAGGTGCCAGCGAGGTTATCTTAGCTTCTTAACCCTTTACAGGTGAAAGGATTTTGCCTCTGGCCAGGAGGGATTTTATAGCACTGTATACAGAAAGGTGGTTACCCTTCCCTTTATTTTTATGACAAGGGGAAACAGTGAAGTGGCAAAATTTGCAGATGATACAAAACTACTCAAGATAGTTAAGTCCAAAGCAGGCTGTGAAGAGTCCTTCAATCTCTGGAATGATAATCTACAGTATCAAACAAGAGCTCTTATTCACAAGCTTCATCAAAAGCTAAAGCTTGTTTGTTTTTATGTCTCTAGAGACCCCTAATGTGACATCATATGGAATAAGAACCAACATCTAACACTCAATTCCACTGAATGATTTCCTAGTCAGTTATTTGATTGTGAATCAACCTGTCAGATCCTTTAGATCCATTTTGTTTCAATTATTACTTTGCGACTATTTTACCCTGAGGGCTCTAGATCCAGGATTCACTACTAAGTTTGAGGTGGTTATGTAAATGTTTTTCTGAAGGAGGAGGAGATTGGCCCAAAACCTTTAGTCAACATGGTGATTCTACACAAAATTGTTTAGTTTGATTTTCTTCATGTACAATAGTCTAATGGGAGAATTTGTCAGAAAATAATTATCTAGAGGCAAAATATAAATGGAGTTCTTGAGTCCACTAAAAATGAAGAGACTAAGTCTATAAGAATCAAGTTACTTGTAATTTGTGTTTTCTGAAGGTAGCTATAAGAACTGATATAGCCGCAGGCAGGAGTTATAAAAGACGACTAGCAAATTGGGGAACTCACAGTCTTGTGAATCAAAGGTGGGATGGAATGTTTCATAACACAAGAACTAGGGGTCACCAAATGCAATTACTAGGCAGCAGGCTTAAAACAAACAAAAGGAAGTATTTCTTCACACAGTGCACAGTCAACCTGTGGAACTCTTTGCCAGAGGATGTTGTGAAGGCCAAGAGTACAACAGGGTTCAAAAAAGAACTAGATAAATTCATGAAGGATAGGTCCATTAATGGCTATTAGCCAGGATGGGGAGGGATGGTGCTATTAGCCTCTGTTTGCCAGAAGCTGGGAATGGGCGACAGGGAATAGATCACTGGACGATTACCTGTTCTGGTCATTCCCTCTCAGGCACCTGGCATTGGCCACTGTCGGAAGACAGGATACTGGGTAGATGGACCTTTGGTCTGACCCAGTATAGCCATTCTTATGTTCTTTGCCAACCAGATCATGGCACTTCAAACAAACAACTTTTGATTAAAGTCTTATTTGTATTATTTAAGATTTCAGTTTAATGACCTTCCTATTTCTTATCCGTGAGACAGGAAGGGGAAAAAAGAGACATTAAAAAATTCAAGCAGCTTGAAGTTTCTCTTGCCTCCAACTCGCTGAGTGAAGAGTAAGGAGTCCTTGTGGCACCTTAGAGACTAACAAATTTATTTGAGCATAGGTTTTCACGGGCTAAAACCCACTTCATCAGATGCATGGAGTGAAAAATACAGTAAGCAGGAGATATGAAAAGATGGGAGTTGCCTTACCAAGTGCTTAATTGAATTAGCCTTGTTAGCATGGACCCCACACTTGGTAAGGCGGGGTGGCCACCCTGAGCCTGACAAGGAGCCAGAATTTACCAATGTACATTGCCAAAGAGCCACAGTAATACGTCAGCAGCCCCCCCAGGAGCTTCTGCTCCCAATGCCTCCCACCCACGGGCAGCCCCGCCAAACAGCGCCTCTCCCTCCCTCACCACACCTCCCAATCAGCTGTTTCGTGGCATGCAGGAACTCGGAGGGGGAGTGGGAGGAGCGAGGGCATAGCAGGTTCGGGGAGGGGGCAAGAAGAGGTGGAGTGGGGGCAGGGCCTGTGGCAGAGCCAGGGGTTGAGCAGTGAGCACCCTCCAGCACATTGGAAAGTTGGCGCCTGTAGTTCCAGCCCCAGAGTCGGTGCCTCTACAAGGAGCCGCATATTAACTTCTGAAGAGCCGCATGTGGCTCCAAAGCCAAAGGTTGGCCACCCCTGTGGTAAAGCAACTCCCATCTTTTCATGTGCTGTATATATATATACACTACTTACTGTATTTTTCACTCCATGCATCTGATGAAGTGGGTTTAGCCCATGAAAGCTTATGTCCAAATAAATTTGTTAGTCTCTAAGGTGCCACAAGGACTCCTCGTTGTTAATGCATCAATAGAATTACTTCCATATCCTTTAGTTTAGCAGTCTCTACCAACTAATGTCTAATGGAAATGCGTCTATAATCACTAAAACCTGTTACTTCATTTGGCAACATTGGCAATCTGCTGAATAACAAGAATATTCCTGGAAACCTGGATTCAAGTCACAAGTGAAAACGAGTCAGGCAGTCTCATCCTAATCTCTATTTGTTTATTTCACAAAACCATCACGTTAAACAGGAGACTTGAAAATTAGGACTAAAGTACAGTGGCAAAACTACGTGGAAATATTTCCATAGCACTCAAACACATTATTCCTGGCTCGAACCAGCCTCAATATTCCACTCTTAAATTCCTGTAAAATGTTCTCTAAAATACAAATAGGCCTAGACCAAAATCCCTAGAAACGAACACTTGTGAGCACTGGGGAAGTTCAGATAGGATAATCTTCTCTATAAAGGGCTAAACCCTGTATCTAATCACCTCCAAATCTGTACATGAACTTCAAGGCTAAGACCATAACCAATAAAAACAAACTGTACATTTATTTTTCTAAAATCCTTAATTAAATTAAATAAAATGCCAACTTATCAAATATAAATGATCATTCTAACTCAGACCCACTTTATAGTCCTTCAAAACAGAATTCAGCAAATGATTTTTAGCAAGTAAATTATGGAGATTGTGGCACCAGTTTTAGGGGTAAATTGTCATCTTGATGCATATGGTAGTTACTCAGGCATTGAGTTCCTCAGACACACGATTCCTCAGACATACAGAGGAAAAATTATGCCATAGTAATTAGACTGACTGTCTTCTTCAAAACATCTATGTAGGTTGCTAGGCGTGATTATAGTGGTGCTCCTGCAGGAGAAATCTACACACTGACAACTGATAAAGACATTTTGTCAGTGGAGTCAACTAAGCCGCCACTAAGCAAACACAAAAGTAATATAATCCTATGTAAAACTGAATTTTCCATAATCCATCCCTTGCTTTATTATAGAAGGGAAATATTTGTTTCTCCATAAACAGTTCCTTGATTGATTTAATGGTTTGTTTTTTCTGAGATTCCTTAAAAGATGTATTAGATTTTTCAAAACATCTCAGAGGAAGTTTAAAAAAATAAAAATAAAAACATTGCTGTTAATTATGTTTATTTATCAAATAATATATTATCGGAAGGCAGAAAAAGAAACATCCATGTGAAGTGCAAAGGTATGAGCTAAATCAGCTGTGACTTTACAATTTAGTTTTTTTTTTTAATGGCTATTTTATTTCTGATCTCTCAAATAGTACATAGTATAACAAGTTCAGTCAATGGCCATGATTATTAAACAATAATGGGGATCTGGATATAAGCAAATGTTAAAACCCTTCTTGTTGCCTGCAGGGATAACTAAGTGCTCTGACATGCTATGATGATGTATTTTTATAGAGCTGAGGATTAAGGACCAATTCTTGCTCCCATTGAAGACAACGGGATTTGTTTTGCTTCTGAGTTTAATGGCAAATAGGAAAAGATCTGTAGTAATTCAATAAAAAACACAGACGGAGAAAAAAACAAATATTTCCCTTTATTTGTTTGTATCTGTTTTTCAGACATACTATTAACATTTACATGGACATTAAATAGAGATGAAATATTAGTAATTTATTACTACTAAATTTACTGTTAAAATATAATTGTCCATTATTTGCAGAAAACAAAACTTCAACCATAAGAGTATTTAGCTTCAAGTATCCCAGGTTGTTGTTAATCAATTAGCAGCAAAATAAAAGAAAGAGAAAAATGGCTGATAGAGACAAGTGTTAATATATATTAGGTTAGCCTTACTCCTTGGCCAGCTGTACACTGGTGGGTTTTGCTCCAATAGGTATCCCATGTTTGTGCAAAGTGCTGATTAAAGTATCACGCATTTCATTGTTGTAGGAGTCAAAGTCAAACACATTTCGAACCACATTTGCAAGTCCTTCAGTTGGAAATTTCTGCACAGAAACAAAACCCCAACATTCATCTTATTACACATATCTATTAAGTTATTGCACATACTAAAATATTTTATATTGTAGTTAGTCTGTATAGTTAAACTGCTAAAGTCAGTTGAGAGAGAAATGCTATGTTTATTTGTCATGAAGCAATAAAACAAATGGTATATTTATTTCCTGGAAAGACAACTTCTGTTTAAATTAAACAAAACAAAACAAAACATTAGATTCATACATCTAAATAATGAGCTCTAGTAGTCATGTTCTTAGTGTTGCTAGATAGAATACAATAGAAACAACTAACACAAAAATTGCAGAACTAACAACATGCATGCTAAACTTCACTGCCCTATTGCTTTGCTTTTTGTTGCATCTCTCATGCTTTCTTGATATGTTATCTATTTAGATTGCATGATCTTTGAGGCAGGGACCTTATCTTCTTACAAGTAAGAATGCTTAGCAAACTATTGGCAATTTAGAAAGTACATACTTTTAAAAATAAAGAATGAATAATGAAGTTAATTTAGGGTGGAAGTTGCAAAGGTTCTCAGTGCTGGCCTACCACAGCTCCCATTGAAGTTAATGGGAGCTGAGGCAGGCCAGCACTGAACACTTTTTGAAAATCCCATTGTTGGCTGCTCTGGGTGCTGTCTCTCCAGGGGTCCCAGCTTTCTCCTAAGTGGGCCCTTTCAGTCCTATCAGTCCATGAATTCTTAACTTAAACTGAGTCTATCAGCCCTTAAACACCAGGGCTTGCAGTTTTCTTTTCTCTTCTTATCAGTTCCTGAGAAGCAGCCTGGCATAGGGCTGTTGTCCCCTCTGCTGTCCCAGGCCTTTCTGCTTCCCTTTTCCCTCTCTTGCATAATGACAGGTTTCAGAGTAACAGCCATGTTAGTCTGTATTCGCAAAAAGAAAAGGAGTACTTGTGGCACCTTGGAGACTAACCAATTTATTTGAGCATAAGCTTTCGTGAGCTACAGCTCACTACACTGGATGCATCCGATGAAGTGAGCTGTAGCTCACGAAAGCTTATGCTCAAATAAATTGGTTAGTCTCTAAGGTGCCACAAGTACTCCTTTTCTTTTTCCCTCTCTGTTCTCCCTCCTTTATAGCTGGGCTTGTTTCTGTATCAGTCACAGAGACAGGTCCATACCTTCACAACTGGTAATGCTGGCAGCTGGGAAGGGGTGCAAGCAGCCTGATAGTCTGTCAGCAGGGAAGACTCTCCTCTCCCTTTTGCCTATGCTCAGTATGGGGTTTGTAAACCCCATTACACCCCTCCTTAAGTGACCATTGCCCCATTCCTACAAACACATATGCACATGCTTAACTTTTCTACCATTGTGAGACTACTCATAATTAAGCATATGCGTAAGTGTTTTCAGGGACAAAAAATTCCCAAGGGGCATATTGTGAACCCATCACTCTTATTTGGTAGCAATTACCCACATAAGAGTCCCAACTGTGTAAGTAACTACACACCAGTGGAATAAGGGGTTCACAGCCTAAAAGTTCCATTGCGCACTTTGACATACTCCTGTCTGAAACAGTGGTACATCAAAGCATACTATGGAATTATTACTGCATGGTAGCAGGGTCCACACGATTAGTTAGTGCATGAAAAGCTGATGCACTCTACATTCACGCCCTGGCTTGCTTGCTGCACACTAAATCACCGTATAGACAAGCCCTTTTAATGTGTGTATCACAAAATACTACAGCACTCATACACAAGAACAATACATACACAAGAATATGCCCTAGAAATTATGCATATCTGGAGTATACAGAAAAGGCTGCATTATTACTTAGCTAATTATTTGCTTTGCAAAATACGTAATTGTGGGATTCTACAAGTCATTCTCTAGCTGCCCCCAACACATTTAATGTGGCTATTCCTTACTGAATAAAATATAAAAAGGTCCTGTGATAAATGTTCTAAGTTAAGTTGGTTGAAACATTTTAGATAGAATTCCGGTGGAAAAAGTTAATTGATATTTCTGAACTACTAAACTCCTTTCTACTAATAAGACTTACAGCACTGAATAATTTCACTATCCTGGAATCAAAATTAATATATTGCACAGAAAATAATCTACGCATTTATCATGATGTATATCAGACAGATCCATTGCATACACTATCCAAAATTAAAAGCACAAATATCTACTTATATTGTTACTGCTTAGCACATAAAACCATCCTGCCTGAAACAAAATTATACTTGGACAACTTCTATATTCTGCAAAATATATTTAATAGACATTGTAGGAAACAGAACTTATCAGGACTTGTATATACTGTAAATGTAACTGAAAAACATGGTGTGATATATCTTGAATTTTAGAATTTCTGCAAAAGTAAAGCAAATGATCATGTAATTAACAGTACACAGTATATTTTGAATAATAAAACAGTAATAATGATGAATAGTTATGGTTAGGTAGCATTTCTTAGTAATAACTCACATTCTTCCTCTCATTACAAAGTGTAACGAACAAGCTCGCACCGATTTAATTAGTAACTTTCAGTACAGTATCTGAATACGCTAGAGGATAATGACAGGTTTCAGAGTAGCAGCCGTGTTAGTCTATCTATTGATACTGAGCTATTATCAGCAAATTGAATCTATTTCCCCATGTTAATTATCCTCACACCTTCTTGTCAATTGTCTGAATTGGGCCATCTTGATTATCACTACAAAAGTTTTTTTCTCCTGATGATAATAGCTCATCTTAATTAATTAGCCTCTTGGATTGGTATGGCAACTTCCACCTTTTCACGTTCTCTTTATGTATATATATCTTCTTCCTATATGTTCCATTCTGTGCATCTGATGACGTGAGCTGTAGCCTACGAAATCTTGTGCTCCAATAAATTTGTTAATCTCTAAGGTGCTACAAGTACTCCTGTTTTTTTTTAAGAGGATAATGATTAGCCTCGTTTGCTCTACATTTATTGTTTCATGTAGCTTACAGAGGAAACGGCAAAAGCTTTAATAAATTGACTCAAATGTTATCCAGCCCACCCAATAGTCTCTTTATCCTCTTTTGAACTATTTTGTTTCTTCTGACATACATCCCTCACATCACTGATATCTCCATGCTTCCTGTACCAATATTATATGATATGAACTCTATTTCTTTAGAGGCAAATCATCACTTTCACAAAAATTATTCTGAACTAGAGAACCTGTCAATAGGTTCTTCACTTAACTCCATTTTTAAAAATGAGCTCCACTGCTTCAAATGGTACAAATTCAGCAAATTTTTAATATCTGGCTGGAAAACTGTTTACCAAAAAATGTCACTAACAGTTTACTTGAAGCACAAAATTTGTCTGTCTTTACAAATCATTTACTTGATATTGATTTTTAAAACCAGATTAGCAGACAAAATATTGATTCCCCATCAGTACATCCAGTTCTCATTCAATGAGTCTTTCCATTACAAGTAACACTTCTATGAGTGTCTTGGAGTACTTTAATATTTTACTCCTAGATTTCTGGTTATTTTTGAAAACAAAAACAGTTTTTGCTTTTAGCAGCTTCATACTGGATATATTTTATGCTTAAAGTCATTACATAGTATGGCTTGAAAAAAAAAAAGTACTTTACATGAATCTAAGCTTACGTGAATTGCGAATACGGGTACTATTGTAATCTACTTTAAACTACCGGTACTCCCACGGTCATTCTGTTACGTCAGCATTTACATTCTATGTAGCTTGACATCTTACCAAATACTTTGCTAAAACTACTTTTTTTAAGAAATAGCAAGCACAGTAGCAACCTATTAACACTGTATTCTATTATTCAATCTAAACCATTTTACTGAAATAGTTCAGCATCTCTGTGCTCATGCTGAGAAACCTGTTATTGGAACACAGCTTAACAGGTTTCCTCAGTTCTGCAATCCCTGCATTATGACTGGGTGTGAGTGATTTATCTTCATAATCTCCATAAGGTTATGTCTCCATAATCATAGAGTATGCATATCACTGTACTTTGATTGGCTGACAGTCAGAATGCAGAGATTTACATAATCACTGTGCTATTACTTCTGATTCATACACTTAAAATTTTCAGGTTTTCTGCCAAAAACAAAGATATTGCCTTAGTTTCTCACCCCTTTCTGTAGAAGCAGAAAAGTTCCAAAATTACATGAAAGAAAACAACCACATGAGTACAAAGAAAGTGAGGCTGTGGAACTGCTGTAAAGGAAATTGTTTAACCATATGACTAAATTACCTCTTTCCTTCCTACAGGCCAGCACTGTTCATTGACTCATTTCCCTCCTTCCTTTCCTCCTCTCCCTTCCCTCCCTGAAGTCCGGCAAGGTCCTTACTCCAGAATAACTATTATATTTTTAGTTACACTAATTGTTTACATTAGGTCAATCCCACCTCCTTTACTTGCCAGTTTTGAAATACAATTTACTGTAAACTGTCGCCCCTCTGCTAAGCAGTAGCTGACGTCAGGGCCTTGGAGATAGGTTTTGCATTGAAGGAGAACTCAGTGATGCAATCTGCATATTTACTTAGTGCAACTTGTTTATTTACACTACATACATTAGTTATTCAACAGAAGTGGGCACAAAAGGCACACAGGGAAACCCCTCTTTCGGAAATCTCAGCCCCACACACCAATACTCTGTTCCCAGAAAGTAACTCTGCACTAATAATTGACTCCAATGAGGGAAATTGAGGAAGAGAACCAACCAACTGTTTGCCACAGCTTTCCCCAAACAATCTGCATCAGGAAAACTAACAAAGCCGTGTTTCTTCAAATATTGTACACTTCTTGCGCACTATGAAAAATAACTCATAAAGCAGTGTAACGCTGTCATTTGGTGAGGCCTGGCATTAAAACATATTTTCTAATTACAGATTATTTGGGGGTGTGGCATTAAGAAGGAAGAACCAAAAGGGTTGTTTTTCTTCGAAACAGATCTGCCTTTCAGCAGTTTGGCAGCCCATTTTTTCTCTTTCATTTAAAATTTGATTATTTGTTTTAATATATTAATATTACTAATAACACATGATACTTGTTTCTATTAATCTGATAAATCACTATGACCTGGTCAATAACACCTCAGCTTTCAGACCTGTAGCTCATTCAGCCCAGGATAGGTATTACTTCATAAACATTCAAATTATCAGTGTTGTTATGCTGTATTTATATTATGGTAGCACCCAAAGGCCTCATCAGCATTCAAGAAATATTGTCTAAAGAACAACTAAAACTGCAGAATGACAAAGTCCCTGCTCCAGAAATCTAGAATTACTAGGTATAAGTATCATTGTAAAAAAAACTATACTATTTCTGAGTCATAATATCTTAGTGTCACACACACAAATTTGACACCCTCCCCCCCTCACCATGCAGCCCCATTGTGCTGTATGAACATACAGGTAGAAATGGTACTTTTGCCAAAGAACTTATAATAAGAGACATTATATTAAAATAATTATTACAACAATATTTCTAGGAAATATAAATTTAACACAGTAAGATCTTAAATCTAAGAAACAGCACTATAATAATTAAAATACCTACATCACGGATTATAAATAGTAGAAAATACAAACATTCCATATTCAAATAAGCAGCAAATACGTTTCAAGTTATATAGCTATTCTTCTATTAGCAGAACCTAACTTAAACCTTTTAACTTTATTATTGAATCAGAATTCAGGATATTGCATTTTGACTGTGTGAGGCAATCAAGGTACATGAGCAACTATTTGCCAAGTCCATATGCATGTACAATTTTGACAACATAATATGATTTTTGATCTATTATTCTTAAGCAACAGTGTCCAATTTCCCATAAAGGCAATGTAAATCAAAAATGAAACAGCAGGCAAAAGTGTAAATTATTAAGTTATGTTATTCTTATAAAAGCTCAGGGAATTCTATCAGAAAAACCAATATGAACAATGCATAACAGGTTCATTTTCTCTCACACACACAAAGAAAATAATGAAAGATAAAAATGTATTGTATGCATTGTACACACTTACAAATAAATGTTCACAAAGATCTAACTACCAACATACATATAGAACCCTATCATTGTGCTAAATGAGCATCTAGATATTGTTACCCTTTCTAAATGCAGTTGTTGGACAAATCCTTCCATCCACAAATTTGATTTATTACTTATTTAAAAAAAAATCTTTATCTACAGTACTTGAAGGTTTTTCAAAGAGTATATTGCATTACTGTTCATTTAATTTATTGCATTCTTTTGAATTCAAGATAATGCATATTGTACCTGTAAATGTTTTACTATATTTACAACTTCTCTGGTTGAATAAGGATAGTTAATAATTCCTTGGTCAGCCAAGCTCCTCAGTTCTCCAAAAGCAGCCACCAGTTTCTGAAGGATTGACTCAGGAACATCCAGTCCATACTGTCTAAGCATAGCCAGTTCCGACTGTGGTTTGGGATTATCAACTGCATGGCAGCTAAAAATATCCCCTAAAATAAAAAATATATATAGGGTTCATTTAAGCTTTAATACAAAGGGAGTGTAATAATAATAGATAATATCCACCTTGTATAGTTGAAAAACCCTGAAAGCCTTCAGAAAGTACTGAGCACCCACCCACTGAAAAATCAGGCCACCTGAAGTCCTCCCATGCTGGTCACACAAAAACGAGGCATCCAAAAATCACTAGTTACCTTTGAAAATACAAAATTCTTAACTCACTCTTCCTGAATAAAGAGACTGAAAGCTGAATTAGAAATGCCTGAAGGCAAAGTTGGCAAAAAAAAAAAAAAAAGAGATGCAACAGGAACCTCTGAACTGTCACTATAATTCCCGAGAAATGAGAACTTCTTCATGAAGTCCTGCTTTAAGCACTCTGCAGATAAGTGCTCTCTCCACAAATGCCTGTTTAGACCACAGGAGGTTGCTTTTCAAAATTTGTCCACTACCACCTCTCCTCAGTCAAGGAGGTGGTGCGGACAGTAAATTTCAGTACAGATAATTTCTGAAGGCCTATGGAAAACAAACCCGGTCCATTTGGCCATTGCATAACAGGACATCTGGAAGCCTTTCCTTCAACTCTTGAAGAGAACAAAGAAAAAGGGATTTATTTTCCTGCTTCTAATCATTCTAACTTCACTTTGAATGTGCTTCTGAAGTCAAAGAGACAAGGTGTTTTCCATTCCTGGTTCAGAATTGGGAAAATCAGAAGGGAAGTGTAATTTGCCTAGGTGAAAAGGGCGCAAAATGTTTGGCAAAAACTAGGACACGTGTAAAGGACCAACTTGTTACTATGAAGAACCAATATGGACAGTTGTGGGAAAGTATGGAGAGCTTTACCCCTATCCTGGCTAAGGAGATCAACAGCCAGAAACCAACTTCAAGAAGAAGCAACAGAAATTGACTGAATGAAGAAGTGCCACAGGGTGGCTGGCCCCTGGAAATGAAGGAAGCTCAGCTCCCTTGTGCTAGAACAGATATGCCCAGTTGGACCAATGATGAGAGTGGGGTACCCCAGGGCTATAATGAGCCAGGCTCTCAGTATGGAAAGGGGGATTGCTCATGGAGCAGGAGCAAGCACAGGCAGTGGGAACCTATTGGAGGGAAAAAGAGCCTCCAAGAAAGCAGCTTTGGAAGGTGCTCTGTTAAAGGAGTACAGGAGAATCCTGCCATAGGCCTTCAAGCAGGAGAGACTGAAAGACAAAGGGGAATGTCCCCAGGAAGTTGTAGCCCATGGTGTGCTCAGGAACTGTTTTGTTCTTTTTGCTTATATTTGGAAAATAAAACTGTCGATCCTTCATGGGCTGGGGAAAGGATACAGTCTTCCAGGATGCTTGAACAGAAGTTCACAAAAGCTGAGGAAGATCACTTTTATAACACACTCAAGGCATCAGGGAGCTAAATGAATAGTGGAGAAAGATCAGCTCTTTCAGGAGTACTCTGACGCAAAACTAAAGCTTAGGGCATAGGGATGTAGGGTCACTACTGGGCCCTGCTGAAGATGATCTTGACATGAAAGCAGAGGGGTTTTGAACCCTGGAAAGAGCATCAAAAGATAGAACTAAGCCCGGGACAATTATGACTAAAAGCAGTTTTCTTTAGGAGTTTCCATGTGAGCAGAAGAAGAGGACATATTTAACCATGGGAAAGTTCTATGGAATAGTAAAGACATCCTGGTCCAGTGTTGCTGGGTGAATTTCACTGGGAACAGGTCTACAACACGGACACAGGGCTGTAAAACATTTGCTCTTGAGTACCACTTTCCTGGAAGGGTCTTGGATTGCCCTTGCCCACAGGAAAATATGTGGAACTAATTTTCTTGCTGAACAGATGTACATCCCAAACAGGGTCATGTCTAAGGCAATGAGTGTCCTGCCTTGGACCCGGAAGTAATAGATTTAGGGGTCCTCTCCCCACCCCAACCACCCCACTCTTCCTTTCACCATGAGATCAAGTAAAAGAAAGAAAGCTAATGTTCTCCCACACCCAAGACCATTAAATATACCTGATTTACAGTGCTCCCATTTAATACAAATCACTTACCTAGTGTGCCAAAAAAATCATTACCCAAAAAAGGAAATCCGGGTCTATTTGCTAGAACTACCATTCTAAAATCAGGATGAATTACTATTACATTTTCTCTCCCATCTACATTAGCAGGATCTGGAAAACAGATTGTTAAAAATGTTTTAGTTTTGCCATTTATGAAACAAACAATAGAAATCTGTACATCTTCCAAAAAACCCAAAGGCTTTATTAGCATGTTGCTCCACTATGAGAGCTCTAGGCACTTGCTATAATTATTTTGTTTCATAAACCTAGAGGAATAATTTGTTCCAAGCTCAATGATGCATTGAATATCTCAGGACCAGAACAACTTGTGCCTTCAGTAAAACTTGTGGGAGAAGGCTGGTACCATGAGATATATCCATGAGAACCCCCTTGTGGAGATTTCTACATATTGCCCTGTGTGAGGCAGGGAGAAGAGATCTGGGGCTTGCCCTCCTACAGAAAACCCTGTGCACAAACTTGAAGACCCCCAGGAAGCTGTGAGAAGCCAGAGCCACGTGTGAGAACGTGCAAACTGGCTCAGGCTAGGCTTCTCCACCTGCTCCCTGCAAGCATATCTTCATTGGTACCACAGGGAATCCTCTCACAATTACACAACCAGGATATTAATTTAAACAACCAGAACTATTTCTTTTAAATGACACCCTAGAGATTTGTGGTCACCCAGTATAATTCTAGTATTGTATCACATGAATACTGAATAATTACTTCATTCACACTTAAATCTGTGCTCCTAATCTGTTTAAAAGAAAAACACCACCTCTATTTTCATCACACATATAGCATTGTTTCAGAGTAACAGCCGTGTTAGTCTGTATTCGCAAAAAGAAAAGGAGGACTTGTGGCACCTTAGAGACTAACCAATTTATTTGAGCATAAGCTTTCGTGAGCTACAGCTCACTTCATCGGATGCATACTGTGGAAACTGCAGAAGACATTATATACACAGAGACCATGAAACAATACCTCCTCCCACCCCACTCTCCTGCTGGTAATAGCTTATCTAAAGTGACCACTCTCCTCACAATGTGTATGAAAATCAAGGTGGGCCATTTCCAGCACAAATCCAGGTTTTCTCACCCCCCCCACCAAAAAAAAAAACCACACACACACAAACTCACTCTCCTGCTGGCAATCACCTTGATTGTCATGCACATTGTAGGGAGAGTGGTCACTTTGGATGAGCTATTACCAGCAGGAGAGAGAGTTTGTGTGTGTATGGGGGTGGGGGTGGGGTGAGAAAACCTGGATTTGTGCTGGAAATGGCCCACCTTGATTATCATGCACATTGTAGGGTCAGTGGTCACTTTGGATAAGCTATTACCAGCAGGAGAGTGAGTTTGTGTGTGTGTGTGTGTTTTTTTTTGGGGGGGGGGTGAGAAAACCTGGATTGGTGCTGGAAATGGCCCACCTTGATTTTCATACACATTGTAAGGAGAGTGATCACTTTAGATAAGCTATTACCAGCAGGAGAGTGGGGTGGGAGGAGGTATTGTTTCATGGTCTCTGTGTATATAATGTCTTCTGCAGTTTCCACAGTATGCATCTGATGAAGTGAGCCGTAGCTCACGAAAGCTTACGCTCAAATAAATTGGTTAGTCTCTAAGGTGCCACAAGTACTCCTTTTCATATAGCATTGTATTGACAAACAGTGAAGATGCACTTCAAATACAGCTCTACTCTGAAAAGTAACTGTAAAAATTCCAATGTGTTTCAGTTTTTTCCCCCAATGATTTCCACTTGATGAAATTTTCTCATCGTACAAGTAAAACAGCAACAAAAAAAACACACAAAGATTTTTGCTAACTGCCAGCCCTGAAAAAATTCAACCTGGGACCCAAAACCTAAGATATGGATTTGGCAGACCAGAATATGTTCTGAGCAATAAGACTGCATAGATGTAACCAAGAGCACAATTTGGTCAAATGCATCCTTATTACTGGAAGTGATGAAGACAGAGCTCAACTTGATTTTTGAATCCACATCCGAGACGGTTGCCAATTCGGAAAACTTTTCCATGACAATAACTACTGAAACACTAACATGGTGTCTCACGGGCATGTTTACGGAGTCTCTCTACAAAGAAGTACCACACTTAAAACTCTAAGTGCTAACATTTGCACAGCAAACATTTTTTCGACCACTCGACTCTTTTGTAGCTATGGCTTAATAAATGCAATTGCTGTAATATGGCAACATACTATGTTTTACCGTAGATTATAAAAGCAACTTACTGGCAACAAGGCGCCTTCCATCCGACAGAACCATTTCTCCACTTTCCACAAGAGTTTTTAAAATACAGGTAACATTTGTAGGTGCTTTGTCTGCCTCATCGATAACCAGAATATGCCCCAACTTGACTGATTTCACCTAGAAGACAGAAGAAATGAACTGTCATATATATATACATATATACACACACACACACACAAATATTGCAATATTGATTTCTCAGTTTCTTGTAGTAACAGTTTGTATTTTCCCTCTATAAGTTAATATAGAAAAACAAAGAGACAGTAAGTGATTACTAATATAACGTTAAAGCATTAATAAATTGTTGCTTGAAAAACTGATGAAAGAAATGGGTCCTGTTAATACCAAAAATGTGTGTTTTCAGTAGGGCAGTTAACTCATCCCAGTTAACTCATGCGATTAATTCAAAAAAATTAATCACTATTAAAAAAAATTAACCATGATTAATTGCCGTTTTAATCGCACTGTTAAACAATAATAGAATACCAATTGAAATGTATTATAAATATTTGTGGATGTTTTTCTACATTTTCAAATATATTGATTTCAGTTACAACACAAAATACAAAGTGTACAGTGCTCACTTCATAGTATTATTTTTATTACAAACATTTGCACTGTAAAAAAGGTAAATAAAAGAAACAGTATTTTTCAATTCACCTCATACAAGTACAGTAGTGCAATCTCTTTATCATGAAAGTGCAACTTACAAATGTAGATTTTTTTTGCTACATAAATGCATTCAAAACAAAACAATGTAAAACTTTAGAGCCTATAAGTCTATTCAGTCCTACTTCTTGTTCAGCCAATCACTCAGAGAAACAAGTTTGTTTACATTTACAGGTGATAATGCTGCCTACTTTCTTATTTACAGTGTCACCTGAAAGTGAGAACAGGCATTTGCATGGTACTTTTGTAGCCAGCACTGCAGGATATTTACATGCCAGATATGCTAAACATTCGTATGCCCCTTCATGCTTTGGCCACTATTCCAGAGGACATGTTTCCATGCTGATGACGAGCGTTAAAAAAATAATACATTAATTAAATTTGCGACTAAACTCTTTGGGGGAGAACTGTATGTTTCCTGCTGTTTTACCCACATTCTGCCATATATTTTGCGTTACGGCAGTCTCAGATGACGACCCAGCATATGTTGTTCGATTTAAGAACACTTTTGCTGCAGATCTGACAAAACGCAAAGAAGGTACCAATGTGAGATTTCTAAGGATAGATACAGCATTCAAGGTTTAAGAACCTGAAGTGCCATCCAAAATCTGAGAGGGATGAGATGTGGAACATGCTGACAGAAGTCTTCAAAGAGCAACACGGCGATGCAGAAACTACAGACCCTGAACCACCAAAAAAGAAACTGAGCCTTCTGTTGGTGGCATCTGACTCAGATGATGAAAATGAATGTGCATCAGTCTGCACTGCTTTAGATCATTATCGAGCCGAACCAGTCATCAGCATGGAAGCAAACCTCCGAGAAAAGTATTACAATACTCCTTTAATAAGCCCCAATCCTGTATAGTTTACAGAGAATTGATAATAGCAGATTTACTTCTGTTTAAATATGCATAAGCAATCATGCATATCAGAGGGGTAGCTGTGTTAGCCCAGACCTGTGAAAGCGGCAAAGAGTCCTGTGGCACCTTATAAACTAACAGACGTATTGGAGCATAAGCTTTTCTGTGTGACTACCCACTTCTTCAGATGCATGTAGTGGAAATTTCCAGAGGCAGGTATAAATATGGAAGCAAGAATCAGGCTAGTGATAACGAGGTTAGCTCAATCAGGTAGGGTGAGACCCTCTTCTAGCAGTTGAGGTGTGAACACCAAGGGAGGAGCTCACATCTCAATTGCTAGAGGAGGGCCTCACCCTAGCTGATTGAACTAACCTCGTTATTCCTAGCCTGATTCTTGCTTGCATATTTATACCTGCCTCTGGAAATTTCCACTACATGCATCTGAAGAAGTGGGTATTCACCCATGAAAGCTTATGGTCCAGTACGTCTGTTAGTCTATAAGGTGCCACAGGACTCTCTGCCGCAATCACACATATGTAGCTATATATATATATATACACAAACACAATGAATTGAAATAAAACACATTTTAATGTATGAACCCTAGCTCTGTTTTCCTTTGTATTTCTAATTGAAAACAGGTAAATTATATATTACAGCTAAGGCTGCAAATCTGTAATGGAGGTCACGGCAGTGACTTTCTGGAACCTCCGTGACTTCTGCAGTGGCCAGTGCGGCTGGCCCAGGGGCCGCCTGAGCAGCTTGGGCAACCCCTAGGGAAGCCGCATTGGCCACTGCTGGGGCAGTCTCGGGCCACCGCAACTCCCCCGCCCCCCAGCAGCAGAAGTTTGGGTGTGGGACGGGGCTCAGGACTGGGGCAGGGGGCTGGAGCATGGGAGGAGGGTCGGGGTGCAGGCTCCGGGCGGCACTTACCTCATGGACCTCCCTGGAAGCATCAACATGTCCCTCTCGTGACTCTTAGGCAGAGGCATGGCCAGGCGGCTCCGCACGCTGTCTCCACCCATAAGCACCACCCCCGCAGCTCCCATTGACCACAATTCCTAGCCAATGGTGGCCGCAGAGCCCATGCTTGGGGCAGTGTGCACAGCCCCCCTGGCCATGCCTCTGCCTAGGAGCCAAGAGACATGTCACTGCTTCTGGGGAGCTGTGCGGAGCCAGGTAGAGAGCCTGCCAGCACTGCCACCCCCCAGCACCAGTGGGGGTCCTGGGCCACCCCCTCTCCCCAAGCACCCGTGGCGCCCCAGGGCTGCCCCCTGCCCCAGAGCACCTGATTTAGTCAGGGGTATATAGTGCAAGTCGTGGACAGGTCACGGGCTGTGAATTTTTGTTTACTGCCCGTGACCTGTGCAAGACTTTTACTAAAAATACCTTGACTAAAACATAGCCTTAATTACAGCCAAGATTTTAAAAATTGGATGCCTAAAGGTAGACTCCTAAATCCATGTTCAGGCACCTAAATCAGTGGCATGATTTTCAAGAGCTGAACTCTCAGCAACTCTCACCAACTCCCAGTGTTCTTCCAACAGAAAGTCAATAGAAACTGTTGAGCGTTCAGCATTTTGAAAAATCAAACTACTGATCTTGGTGTCTGAATATGGATTTGGAAGTCTAACTACAGGCTCCCATGTAAAAAAAAAATCTTAACATACGTAGTATTGAAGACTACCTCTGGATTCTGTCTAGCTAATGGAGTGGATGCATGGGCAAATGCTGCTGGGAGAGAAGGCCTCATCTATCATAGCAGAACCTGAACTCCGTGAATGGCATGACATGCAGAAACAGATTCTCTTGCATACGTGCACACCATGTGCCTGTGCACGAATGGTGATTGCCTGTGCACACATGGAAAAGGCCTTGCCAACATGCAGCGTATTGGTGTGTATGGAGGAAGGGCAGCAGGTGATACTGAAATGAGGAGGGAATGCTAGAAGAGGATGAAGAGATGCCACTCATCTGGGGTGAGAATGAGGTGAAGCTGACGTGACAAACAAGAGTGGTTCTGTTAAAGCAGAACCAGGCGGAACGGGGTGCTGCAGCTGGGAGGGAGAGGAGGAGGTTGGTCAGGAATAGATTCTGCTGATTGGAGTCTGGGTCCTGATTGTGTGGGAGGATGGAGCAGAAGGCAGTAAAGAGTTTAGGGAGTGGGGCACCGGTGTCAAGAGGTTGAGTCACTGGGTATGTAGGCTGTGTGTTTAGAAGCTGGAAGGGAGACATGGGAAAAATTTCAGTGCATCAGCATTTGAGGGGCATCAAGTAATTCCAAAGTGAAATAAATAATATGCTCCTTTTGCATGTCAGATACACCAAGACCCCAGAATACTACACTGATTAGCTTGTGGCACAGAAAATGTATGTGAAATGAACAATAATTGTCCTATACTGCCAATAATGTCTTGCTATATTTGATTCTGTTGCTGAATTATAATATTCTCATGAAAGTTACAGTACCCAGACCACAGGGATAAGAATTTTATAACTTAGCCCAGAATTCCTTGGTCTTTGTGGAGCTTCCAATATATTTTTTAGCATTGTTTTATAAATGAAAATAGATTTTCAAATCTACAAATATAATTTAAGTACTGACCAGTGGTGAGTCTTCATATGTAATATGGCCATCTGTAACGGAAGGCTGCAGAGTAAGGCTCTGTACAGTGGTATCCCTGAGATTTAAAAAAAAAAAATGCAATTGGAAACAAAATAAAACTGATTTTTAATCAAACTAAAAGGAAAAAAAAATATTAAAAGCCCTATTTGGAAGCAATACTGCAGAATTTTCTCTCCTGTAACAGGGAAAGCAAATATTAATAAAAAGCCCACAAACCATTATGCACCAGAGTGCAGAAACTCATGGAACCAATGTACAGGGTTGAGTAAGATAGTGATGTCATGTACGAAGTGTAATTTTATTTTTTTTAACTTTATGAGGTACCAAAGCGATAGGTGCCTGGGCGCCCAGAGAGCCTGACTTTTCCACTCCCCTTTCTAAGACCCATAAGAAGAAGTGGACTGAGAATGATTAGAGAGCCCATCACCATGATCCCCAGTTTGTCAGAGAAGTTACTGTTCAGCAATTTCTCTTCCTCACGCAAGGTTTTCATAGCAATTCCTTGCCCCTTTCAACCTGGGAAGTGAGAAATCTAAACACTGAACCCCACCTCTCCCCATATGGGAGTGCAACGTGCTATCACTAGTTCTGGATAAAGCGTGCGTGCTTTAAACTATAATTTTCATGAAAAACATTTCCAAATGTCAAAGAAATCCCCTCAGATAAAGCAAACTGCTTAGCAGTGTCAAAGTGAAGTCCAGTTAATATTTTAATTGCCCTGCTCCATACTACTATCTCCAAGAGAAAGTGAGATTAGAAAAAAATAGTTCTGACCAGAAAATAGTTCATTTTAAAATTTTTACTACCCGAACGGCACCAGATGGAATAACTATTTACTAGAACTTGATACATCACTGTATCATAAAATGCTAAAGTTAGTTGTTGTTGTTTGGTTTTTAATGGCATGGTGTTCCTTTCTTTCCAAAATAACATACATTTAGGGAGGGTTTTTTTAAAACAGTCTGATGAAAATGTGGGGGAGAGTATACCCTTAATTTCAGTTAGTACAATCGACTTCAATGAAAACTAAGAGTGCAGCAAATGAAGAACAGGTTGCAGTTCAGAAAGGTCAAACAATCTCTCTTTATCTGTTTAAACCACAAACCTTATTATGAGATCTGATTTAACAAAAATCACACTCACCTTCATAGCCATCTACGGAACCAGAATTGTTTGCTTAACCTAAGGTTATTGATCACTCAAAATTTCGACCTTAGATATATCTTCAGATTTTGTAACACATTTGTAAAAACCAGCAAGAACTCAGATAGGCTTCACAGACACAGGAAATCAAATATAGCATTGTTTGTAGTAAACTGTAAAATGGAAAGCATCCAATTTTAGCTGAAAACTGGAAGTAGTTAACATCCAAATCTCCTTTACTTGCTGTCAGTAGCATTTCTATCCCCAACAACTACTGCCTTGTTTAACAAAGGTCATGATTGATCTGCCCTAAGGTCTCTGCTAATAACAAAACAAACAAAAAACCCCAAGCAAGATCATAATAAAAACACAAACTCCTCATTAAATCTTTGCAGCGGGGTATTTTTTACAGACAAACGTAACATGAAACACCACTTTCCTACTACCTTAACCCATTTCTGTCTTGCACAGAGAAATCAATACTAGATGCAGCAACAACTTCAATCAAGGAAATGTTATGGAAACCTTTTATTCTTTGATCACCGATTACTTATGATATAGGCCAAATTCTCAGATGCTGTATTTTGGCATAAATCCATTGAAGTTATAATCTTTAGTCCAAACCCAGAGAGCTTTAAGGGTACAAGAATTTTATGACATGTAAACCATGCCAATCAAAGACTAGAACACACACATCCAGTGGTCAATCAAATCTGGAATAAATGAGTTTTCATGAATTGGTTGAAGGATAAAAGGGAAGATACTTATCATATACTAACAGGACTGTTCAAAGCATAAAAGGGGACACAACAAAGGCACAAATATGGAAGCACCACAGGAACAGGAGACAAATGGAGAAATCAGGACGAAAGCCTGGAGAAAACACAAGGCACAGGGGAGGCGGTTACAGAAGGCTTTGAAGACTACAAGTGTGACCTTCATAAAAAAGGAGAGGGAACCACTGCAGAGACAAAAGAGGTGGGGAGATATACAGTGGTATTATGAATGGGCATAAGAGGGCATGGGCAGAACTGGAAGAGAGGAAAAACAAGAGACCAATAAGTGCAATCAGTGTAAGTAAGAACAGTGTGTCAGCTGGTTGTAGTTAATCATATGGCTCCAACATCATCTGACATGATGTTAAAAATGGTCCCCATCTACACAGAGTGCTAAAATCATGCTTTATGCATGCTAATTAACACAACTCCTCATAACAACTTAATTTTCTAGTGAAGACGAGCTCTAACTGACAAGGATATCTTTGGGGGAAATCAACACTGAAAGCAGTGGGAAGAAACAGAATCAGGTGACAGAAGGCAGAAATGTTTCAATCATCAGGGAGCCTGCAAAATGTAGAAAACATTCTACAAATACATTAGAAGCAAGAGCAAGACCAAGAACAGAGTAGGCCCGTTACTCAACAAGAGGGGAAAGACAATAACAGAAAATGTGGAAATGGCAAAGGTGCTTAATGACTTCTTTGTTTCAATTTTCACCAAGAAGGTTGGTGGCGATTTGACATCTAACATAGTGAATGCCAGCGAAAATGAGGTAGGATCAGAGTCTAAAATAGGGAAAGAACAAGTCAAAAATAACTTAAGACAAGTTAGATGTCTTCAAATCACCAGGGCCTGATGATATGCATCCTAGAATACTCAAGGAGCTGACTGAGGAGATATCTGAGCCATTAGCAATTATCTTTGAAAAGTCATGGAAGACGGGAGACACTCCAGAACACTGGAAAAGGGCAAATATAGTGCCCATCTATAAAAAGGAAATAAGGAATTCCCTTCGGGGAATTACAGACCAGTCAGCTTAACTTCTGTACCCAGGAAGATAATGGAGCAAATAATTAAGCAATCAATTTGCAAACACCTAGAAGATAATAAGGTGATAAATAACAGTCAGCATGGATTTGTCAAGAACAAATCATGTCAAACCAACCTGAGCGCTTTCTGACAGGGAAACAAGCCTTGTAGATGTGGGCGAAGTGGTAGATGTGGTATATCTTGACTTTAGCAAGGCTTTTGATACTGTCTGGCATGACCTTCTCATAAACAAACTAGAGAAATACAACTTAGATGGAGCTACTATAAGGTGGGTGCATAACTGGTTGGAAAATCATTCCCAGAGAGTAAACACAGTCATGCTGGAAGGGCATAACAAGTGGGGTCCTGCAGGGATCGGTTCTGAGTCCGGTTCCATTCAATAGCTTCATCAATGATTTAGATAATGGCATAGAGAGTACACTTATAAAGTTTGCGGACGATACCAAGCTGGGAGGGATTGCAAGTGCTTTGGAGGATAGGATTAAAATTCAAAATGATCTGGACAAACTGGAGAAATGGCCTGAAGTAAACAGGATGAAATTTAATAAGGACAAATGCAAAATACTCCACTTAGGAAGGAATAATCAGATGCACACATACAAAATGGGAAATGACTGCCTAGGAAGGAGTACTATGGAAAGGGAACTTGGGGTCATAGTGGATCACAAGCTAAATATGAGTCATCAATGTAACACTGTTGCAAAAAAAGCAAACATCATTCTGGGATGTATTAGCAGGAGTATTGTAAGCAAGACACAAGAAGTAATTCTTCCGCTCTACTCTGCGCTGATTAGGTCTCAACTGGAGTATTGTGTCCAGTTCTGGGCATCACATTTCAGGAAAGATGTGGACAAATTGGAGAAAGTCCAGAGAAGAGCAACAAAAATGATTAAAGGTCTAGAAAACATGACCTTTGAGGGAAGACTGAAAAAACTGGGTTTGTTTAGTCTGGAGAAGAGAAGACTGAGAGGGGACACAATAACAGTTTTCAAGTACATAAAGGAGGAGGGAGAAAAATCGTTCTTCTTAACCTCTGAGGTTACGACAAGAAGCAATGGGCTTAAACTGCAGCAAGAGCAGTTTAGGTTGGACATTAGGAAAAAATTCCAAACTGTCAGGGTGGTTAAGCACTGGAATAAATTGCCTAGGGAGGTTGTGGAATCTCAATCATTGGGGATTTTTAAGAGCAGGTTGGATAACACCTGTCCAGGATAATACTTAATCCTGCCATGAGTGTAGGGGACTGGACTAGATGACCTCTTGAGCTTCCTTCCTTCTATGATTCTATTATTCTAAAATAATTGTTGAATTGTTCCTACTGGCATGCAGGAGTTATAGCATGTGTACAATATCACAATATCTCTTGATAAAACAAGTAAATCCAAAGAAAGATAGGTTTCAGAGTGACAGCCGTGTTAGTCTGTATTCGCAAAAAGAAAAGGAGGACTTGTGGCACCTTAGAGACTAACCCATTTATTCACGAAAGCTCATGCTCAAATAAATTGGTTAGTCTCTAAGGTGCCACAAGTACTCCTTTTCTTTTTGCAAAGAAAGATAGTTTGCATAGTATTACAAAGTTTCCAGGATAGCCACAAAGCAATTTCCAAATCTCTTCTCAATTCCCTGGCTATTCTCCATTCCTTCCCTTTTCACAATATTTTTAAAAAGTATTGGGGGGACTTGCAGTTAATCAGGAAAGCTAAATGTCTGGCATAGCCCAGAATTAATTCCAGTGATTTCCCTCCTGTCCTGCAGATCAGTATAACCAAATCCTGTATGCCAAAATCCAATATTTTCTTGGCATACCAGGTGCAGTAGATATTAACAACCTGTCAGTCTTTCATAAACATAAAATATGCTGTTAGGCTTCAATAATTTCCACTTTTCTTCAATAAATTTAATGTGGATTACATGACAGAAAACATATACAAAACTGACTCAAGTCTTTCAGAAAATCGCCATCTTGTACTGAACTACATTAAGGTAGAGACGTACACATTAAGTGACTACAGTTGAACCTTAGTTACAAACACCAGAGTTACAAACTCACCGGTCTACCATATACCTCATTTGGAACCAGAAATACACAATCAGGCAGCAGCAGAGACCAAAAAACAAAACCAAACAAAAAAACCAAAACAACAACAACAACAACAAAAGGTACAGTACTGTGGTAAATATAAACTACTAAAAAAAAAAGGAGCATTTTTCTTCTGCATAGTAAAGTTTCAAAGCTGTATTAAGTCAATGTTCAGTTGTAAACTTTTGAAAGAACTATAATGTTTAGTTCAGAGTTATGAATAACCTCCATTCCCAAGGTGTTCGTAACTCTGAGGTTCTACTGTGTGCTATATTTGAGACTTCTCAACATTGCTGTCTGTAGTTTTTTTAAAGCTAAAACCATGAATAACTGGCATTCCTGTCACCAGGTTGCAGAATTTCACTCCCCACATCAAATGACCTAAACTCTCAGTTTTCCTAGTTGATATTTACTAATTAGAATCTCTCAGCATTAGCCAGGCTCTATAAGAGACCTGAGCAACAGAGCCTTGCAGTCTCATCACGCTCCGCAAGAAGCAAGAAGTGGGAATGTTGGAGCAGGTGAGAAAAATGGTCCAATAAATTGTCATCCTGTTTAACTGAGACAATTAGTTCTGTCCTATTAAAAGCAGACACTGAAATGATGTAGTGTCATTTCCTACTGGCTTATTTTTGTCTCTACAAAAAGAAAAAACTAATCAGCTCTTCTCGATCATGATGCTGCTGGGTTCGCGACGGTGTTTCCAAAACTCTTGTTGGCATTTTTTTTCTTACTCCATCCCATGATTATATTTGTTTTGCCTAGGCAGGTTTTCCTTCTGGTAGCTGTGCATTGCTGCTGGTGCTTTGTTTAGCCCAGATTTATTTTTTTTTGGGGTTTACACATTTGTTCAACACTAACTTGTCTCAATTAGATACCATCTGATTTTGATTCCTAGTGTGCAATGGAGTAGCTGTGAGACCTCGGAAAATCCCATTAGCAGAAGTACTTATTGAACAGATTGTTTGATCAAGTACTGGTGGTAGAAGAGAAGAGGTAATCCCTCTGCTGACTCTGACCATTTTCTTTAAAACTATGTAAGTCTTACAAAAATAATCTATTTTGGAGAAAAGACATTCTTGCTAGGGTATATTTAATTACCTTAATTAATGCAATTACCATGCCCATTCAATCCTGCTGGCAATTTAAGCACTGAGACTAACCAGGGCGCCAATTAGTGCTAAATGCAATGTTGCCTTTTTTAAATGCAGTCACTTCTTCACTAAGGGACTGGATCAAAATCACTACTTATCTCAAACAGGCCACCAAGGGACTGGAACAAAATTACTACCTATTTCACACAGGCCACCAACCATACTGGTCATCATTACCAACCTGGATCATAATTCAAATCAGTCAACTAGAGAATGAAAGTCTCCATATCCCATTGCCAATTTTCCCAAGAAATTAAGTCCTCTATGCAACTTATTTGAAAATAAGTGGAAAATTTGTTACCTGACATTTTACTTTCTGGGACTAACTTCTTCCCCCAGTGCAAGACTACTGGGTTGATCCTTTCTTACTGCAAATACTGGACGTAGTACAGATTTGTTCATTAGGTCTGTGGCTTGGCCACATTCCTTCCACTCTCGCTCCAGATGAATATTTCTAAAGCTGTTTGGAAATCCTAACTCCTTATTAATAGATTAATATTTAACAGTAATTGCTTATTCAACTATAGGAATGGAACCTGGAGGAGCCACGTAAAAGACTTGAGTGGGCAAGACTATGCGGAGAGATCAGTCCTAGACGGCATATCACTGAGTAACAAATATTTCATTCTGGATCCTGACCTCTTCCCCATTCTGAGACATATGGGATGTAACTAACAGTAAGGAAAAATTAGCTGAGGAGGAGGAGGGAAAGAGAGAGGGAAGTAGGACAAAAGAATAACATTCTCTCTTCCCTAGAATTGGTATTATTAGAGTATTCTGAGCACCTTCTTGCTGAATGATGTTTACCCAGAGGAATGAACGTCGAGCTAGTAACGCTTTATAGAAGCATTGATGGTGTCCAGGTGACAGCTTTACAGATTTCTTCTGTATTGGCTGATGTATTTTCCACCTAGGACATTACCAAGGAAGTGTTTGAACAAGCTCTGTTCCCTTTTATAATTGGCTTACATTCAGCTAACAGAAAAATAAGCATATGACACTGTTTAACTGAGATGGGAGAGTGAGATGTCTAGGGCATGTTGCAAGGAATCCAGAACAAACATTCAGTTTCACTAAGGTTAATCTTTCTATCTTGAAAACAGCAGGAGAATTTTGTCCAAATCCTTGTGTAGGCTGAGAGGGTGGAATGTTAGGAGAATCCCTTTGGAAAATTATCCCATATTGTTTAGCATCTACTGCTCAACTGCCAAATTATTAGGCTCAGGTAGACTGAATTTAGATACAGGAACAGGCCATGTGATTCAAGATCCAGCCTGCCAGGAAGATGGACAGTTGCCTCCTCCCCAGCTGGAGGTGATGAGACTGACCACTGCTTCTTCCTTTTTTAGCTTTCAAATCACATTTCCTAGTAGTGAAAGGGGAGAAAGCAGAGGACCTGATTCAACTATTTATTGAGGCAGAACGTATGTTCCTTCCAGTGAACTTTGGTCTGCTTTCATGATTAATAATAGTCTCACCGTTTTATTTCAGCTGAACACAAATAAGTCATTCTGGGGTGACTGAGACAGTTCAGGGACTGTTTTGAGTTGTCTAATTGCTGAGGGCTAAGCTACTCCATTCTTGTGTTTAGTGTCCCGATTGCTGTCCTCTCTGGGAAGTTGATGCTCTGGAGCCTGTAACCTTAAACACATTCTCTGTGTGCACTTATAATTATATCCCTAAGATTCCTCAGCCAGGCTATTATCACTATTTCAGCAACACATTTTACTTGTTTGACATCAGCAGAACTATTACTTGTGCTATAAAAGGTACAACTCAGCATGAGGAAGGTGGCAGAACCAAGCCCATAGAAACTATATGTCAAATTAACCTTTCCAATCAATGTGCCATCTTCAAATGGGGAAATTATATATCCTTCCCCACAATTTTTTATTAAACTATAATGAAATCATCTCACCCTAATTGCTAGCTCCTCAGTGAGGGAGATGTCCTTCTACAACTCCCACATTGTGTTTAAGAACATGTTTCACTCAGTGAACAGCTGGAAACATTTAGATCAACTTGAGAGGAAAGTGAAAATCTCTGCCTTTCTATTCTAATTGTATTTCTCCATGACTACCAAACATCAGCAAATTCAAGCCAAATTCAGTTTCTAACAAGGTAAATAAGCTCTCTAGCAGCTGGAATCTGCCAATTTCAGTACCAGTCAGACTGACAGTTTATGAAAGGCTAGTGATGGGAATAGAAAACACAAGCTTGGACGAATGCTTGCAAGTCTTACACTGTAACATTACAATGACTGAAAACATACACAAAAATGGTAATAACAGTCACATGATAGTCACTGCTTCAATGCTCTTTAATGAAGAGAAATTTATATCACAAAGGTACTATTGTTAATATTTATTTCCCATCTCATAAGTTGTTCAAAGAATAAAGCACAGTTTTAGGCTATTTTGTTCAGTGATGCATGAACAAATATAATAATAGTTTAGACATGCATTTCTACTACTCAAATTCATGACAAAGAACAGATTTTTATTCTTTATATGTCTGCATAGATTACAGCAACTATGACACTTTCAACTGGTACATCAGGTATAATATTGTCACTTAATATTTCTTCCTCGCTTTGGCATAATTGTCTATGAATGTATATAACTGAACTTAAAACCTAAGTTCTATAAAAGAACAATTTAAGAAATTCTCAGGGACATTAGTACAAAAATGATTTTTCTGTGATTGATTACCTGTAAAATTCAATGTAGTTGTAGCCATGTGGGTCCCAGGAGAAGAAGAGAGAAGATAGGTGAGGTAGTATATTTTATTGGGCCAACTTCTATTGGTGAGAGAGACAAGCTTTCAAGCCACACAGAGTTGCTCTTTGTGGCATGGAAGCTTGTTTCTCTCACCAACAGTACTTGTAAAATGGACAGACCTGCCAAACTCAAGTAAACATGCAGATATATTTTGCCATTTAAATTGTTCCCTGCTGTCTTAGATTCTAACTACCCTGAGAGAAAGATGTCCATCAAACATCAGCTTGCAAGAACAGCTATATCTTAATTATACTATATAAGCTGTCTTGGACCACGCAAGCTCTTCTTCTTTAAATCAACTTTTTAATTTAAAATTTTTAAAAATCTGAAGTCAAAGCTTAAAGGGTAATTTTAAATGATCCCAACTGGGAACAGAGATAATTGGATTTATAATGATTAGGTGATCTGTAAAGAGGGGAAAGAAAATTAACATCAAAAGATTAACACACAATTTATACTAAGTGTTGCTTGTAGGGACACCAAAAGCTCATTTCCCCCCCATTCATTTGATTGTTAAAGATCTCAAAATAATCATGTTTATTTTGAAAAGGACAGCACGTGTGTCAAGTTGGTCTCTTCTTTTTAAAATTGGCATACTTCAGCAGTTTATCAGTGAAGTGGAAAAGGCACAAGACACATTGTATAGCTTTTCAAAACAGGAATTAATATCCCTTTAATCATCAATCACTAAAACAAACATATTAGCTATGACAAGGAGGTGCAGAAGTAGTAGTGCAGATTCTCAGCCAAAAAAACCCCCCTACAAAAATAGGGAAGTCCAGCAACAAATCAGTTAAAGTCATTTTAAATAATAGTAAGAAAGTCTTCCAAATACCTAACATTGCTATATCCAACTAATATTGGTATTTTGTTACCAGTGATAAATATACAAATATACTATGTCAAATCATCTACCAGCAAAGCCACTATGCATCTTAGCGCACACAAACAGTGCGGGGAAAGGGAAAAGAAGTTTTTTGAAATTTCAGTTCGAAGACAGCAAAGAATGAATTGAAGTCTTAATATGGTTAATTAAAGGAGCACCCTGACTAAACCTGCTTTATATTTATATTCAATTAAAAGGAGAGAGAGATTCTGCAACTTCTAGTTACAAGAAAATGTACAGTAGTCTATATTCTCAAAGACAGCCTTTCAGAGGAGAGTACAGAGAACAACTATGTCCCAAACTAAAGACAACAGCATGGAGTAGCTTGGCTTTTCAGGCCCTCTCTCTCTCTTTCTGGGCACTGACTCATTTCAATTTTCCAGGGAGATATTTTTGGGGAGAGTTCTCTCAAGACAGAGCCAGACACACACTCAGGTTCTCAAGCAGCATTTTTCTTACTGTTCCTACCTGTAAATTTTGATTTTAGTGAGAAGAAAGGACCTGTTTCAAATTGCATAGTTGCTCAATTTGGTTGCATCTGTAACTGAAAGCATATGGAAGCACACTTTCATAGCTATATCACCGAATTCTTCGTACCCTTCTTTAACAGAAATCCAGAATTCCTGGTTTGTTAGATTTGAAAACTTAACCTTCTGCATGTGATCACTTGACAATTCTAAGAGATCTTCTTGAGCTGAGATACTTAAAATTGCAATGGAGTAAACTGTTACCACAAACAGGTTTTGAATCTGACCAGTATCTATAGATTCATGTTCAACGCCAGGAAAATAAGCATCAAAATGGGAATACAAAGCAGACAAATGAGCTAATATTTGGTTTTTAATAGTGTTTTGATCACTTTCACTCTATTCTTTTTAAAAGTCTGATAACACTGGAAACATCAATAGCGCTTTCTAAAGACAAATCAACATCAGGAAGGCTACATTTTAGTCATGGGTATTTTTAGAAGTCATGGACAGGATACAGTAAACAAAAATTCACAGCCTGTGACCTGTCCATGACTTTTACTATATACCCATGACTAAAACTTGGGGGGGGGAGGGTGTGTGTGTGTGCCATTGGTGCTTGGGGGAAGCATGGCCCGGGGGGGCGCCATGGGTGCTCGGGGAGGAGCGGGCAGGTTGGCAGGGCTGGGACAGTTTCCCTACCTGCGTCCTGGGAAGCAGTGACCTCCAGCTCCTAGCTGTGCGACCTCCTAGCTCCTCCATGCTGCCTCTGCTCTGCCCAAAGCCCCCGCTCTGCAGCTCCCATTGGCTAGGAGCTAGGGGAGAGGAGTTCCTATTGCCCTTCCGGGGAGGCCCTCCCCACCCCGGTAAGCACTGCCCACAACCCAATCCCCAGCCCTAAGGCCCTCCCCCCAAATGCCTGCTGCTGGGGGGTCAGAGGGGCCAGAGACTGCCCCAGCAGCAGCTGGTGCGATTGGCTCAGGAATCCATGACTTCTGAGACCTCCGTGACAAACACATAGCCTTTATCATCATTAATCCCCAAATTTTCTCTTTCGTTATCTAGTATCTTTGTATTCCTACCTTGAAGTGTTAGGTACAGTGCATTCAGTTTGCCAAATATGTCCACCTGGTAAGCTTACACAGTCAAGAAGTCTACATTACACATGTAATCTGCAAGGTCTGTTTTCTCAAGGAGAAAATTCTGAGTTTGTCATGCAATTCAAAGACACATTGTAACACTTTCCCACATGACAATCACCTTCACTGAGTTCACTGTGAAACAGAAGCTGAGTGTGGTCAGAGCCAATCTCTGCACAGCATACTAAAACAATTTGTGTTTGCTGCCCAGAATTTTATAACAAACTATTTTAATAGCAATGTAGAGGGCTTTGTGTATTTCAGATTGCAACATATTCTGTGCTAAAGCTTGGACGATGAAGCATACCATGTATCCAAATTGCTGCTGGTGCTGCTTTCTTTGTTCGAGTTGCAGTTCCACCATTCTTTCCAAACAGGATTGCTGCCCCAACAGTGCTCAGGCCCCTGCCTAATTAAGACCTTCAGCCATTATGAATTTATGAAGGATCTTGAATAGTTCCTCACTAGTTGTTTGTGTTGCTTTCTCTGCAAAATAAAAGTACTGCAATTTCTGTACCTGCTTTGCCAAATCGCACATAACATAGAAGCTGAACCATGTTAGCTATGTCTGAGGATGCATCAAGCTCCAGTGCAAAATATTGAGCCCTCTTAACTTGTTCTATCAACTGGTCCTGGATGTCTTCTGCAAGGTCCTAGTTACTACCTAGGACCCCATTCTTGGATTGTGCACTCAAACTGGTATAAACTGAGGTGAATTCCACAGTCCCTAGCTGCTGAAACTTTTTACCTCCTCTTAAATTTGATTAACTACAGCTCAAGTTGTACACCCTTGACAAGAAACTGAACTTTCTTCCATCCAAGAAAGAGCTTGAATCAGAATTCTACACACAAAGGAAAGAATTTATAATGGAAATGTAAGGATAACGATTATATCTCTAGACAAAAAAAAAAAAGGTGGCATCTTAACAGAAAGGAAGAACCAGTGAGAAGACAAGGTGGCTGAGGTAGGTTTTTTTTTTCTTTTTCTTTTCCTGGACCACTTCTGCTGGTGAGAGACAAGCTTTTGAGCTTACACAGAGCTCTTCTTCAGAAAGAATCTGTGTCACAGATGGAAATACATTTAAAACTGAGAGATGCAGAACTAAATGTTAAAATAATAGACAGAAGATATTTGCACTCCAGCAAAAGCCTTTCTCCATATATAATTAGCTTCTAATGTAATAGAAGAAGAGAAGCAAAAATGACGCTTTTCCATTTTATTACATTAAGGGAGCCAGCCAACTAAACTTGATGGTACCTTCTTACGTTGTTTTTGTGTAGCTGCTGGGAGCTTACATTTTTACATTTATACGTTACTCTCATCAGTGCTAAGAAGGGTTTTATAGTCTAACAATGCACGTTTTTCCTTGAGTCTTTTGAAAAGCTTAAATTGTTTTTCCATTGCAGAATCTCTTTGCCCTGAGAGGCTTTGTAATTTTGAAATAAGTGCTGTCACATCCATTTTTCTTCAAACCGATGAAGGCTTTTACACACACACACACACACACACACACACACACGATCCCCCGTTTAAATAAAACTTCACTTTTAGAGTCATTCATTCTACTAACTTTGGCTTCAATTGTTTTTAATACACAATTTTTCATTTCTCTTCATGTGATGGCAATTTTTTAAATGACTAATATAACAGAAAACAAAAGTTAGCAATGTCAAAAGTGATAAGACGGACGAAGACTATTAAAAGAACAATACTACTACCAACAGTTTATAATTTTTAAAAAATGTTAAAATACTTGACTATGAATTTACATTTATATAGTTCCTTTCATCTAGAGGGATCTCAAAGTTCCATATTAACTTTACCAATGGATTTTTAATCTCTATATAAGAATCAGTTCACCCATAATTTAAATATAATCTCTTCTAGAGAGAAATGTGACAACCATTAACCAGCACCAAACAACACTAAAAAACAGTTTAGGACAGCAAGTAAAAAAATAAAATACGCAACTGAAACTATAGGCAGAATGTAATTATCCAAATAACAATTTAGCCAGGATTCTACACACTTCCCACTCTTGTAAATAAAAATGCCATGGAGTCTTTAATGTCTCAATACTGCCTTAGAAGGAAGAGTGCCACTTACTATATTCACCACTAACTGCAAACGATTTTTTCCTTGAAGGTCTCCCATACTTAGCCTAACCCTGCTTATTTTATGAATTCAAAGCCAGAGGTTGTATGTCTTCTTGTAACAGGGTAGCCATTGACTGAGAGCACCTTTGTGGCCGGGGTAGCTTTGCAGGCACCCTGTCCCATTTAATAACTGCACACAAGCTTTACTGTGGATAATAACACCCCCTGCCTGGGGCTAGTTTAATAACAAATGCAGTTCTTAACAATTCTCAGGGTCCCAAAATACAGTCCATCACCACACAACAGTCCATACTTCACTCTGCTGTCTTCTCTCACAGCTGCAGCTCTTTTTCTGTCCCAGTCTGTTCTCACAGTTCGTCTTGCCAGTTTTTCTGGGCCCAAACTCCATTTGAGTTTCCCCACAGGAGCCTCCTGGGCTCATCTCTTTCACAACTCCTTTGGTCTTGGGGACTTCCACACAAGAGGCCTTCATACTCTTTGCTGGTTCTCTAAAATGTCTTGAGCTCCTCCCCTTCATTGCAGCCTTGTCCTGTTTTTTATAGGTCAGTCACCTTGATTTCTCTGGGGTATGACTCATTCTGTAATCAGAATAGCCTCAGCCTCCCAGCCACCCTGTTACACTGCCATACTGAGGTTATGTGATTTATGTACCTTAAATGTATGGTTTTATTGATGTGTTATACAACAGCCCCTAGAAGCTGTCTTTAATTAGGATTTCATTTCTGATTATAAATAAATGTGAATATTATGTGTATACTTGTTATGAGGCATTAAAATACATTTGAAGTTCAGGAAATAACTTACCCTGAAAGAAATGGGCCACAGTTTAAGTGATATTTTGTTAATCAAACATGTTTTGGAGGTTCTTCCCTATTAACTGTATCAATGTGTCCCCTTAAATTAATGTTGCGAGTACCAATTTTAGTGTCTGAGAACAAAAAATACCTAAAATGTAAAGATGACACTCAGGAAAGTAAGAAAACTCAGCTAAGAACTGTAAGAAAGGCTAGGAAGAATGATTTATGATTTATTTGTATTACCCCTTGTATGTGAATCAGAAGTAATCCTACTTATTCCGCCTTTCAGTTCCCTTCATCATTATCATGTACAAGTATATTGATGAAATGTGACTTCAAAATTACTCATGGTATCAGCTCACCGACTCTGATTAGGAAAGTGTCCTCTGATGCTCGAATAATATATATTCTATAATTTAAATAATCCCTCAAAATTCAATTTACACCATGTAAATTAACTTCTGGATATGAAAATTGGGTAGATCGTTAGAACTCCTTATGATATTGTACCAATGAAACAAAAATATTTCAACAGCATTTTTAGTTGGATAGGTACCCATTTGCTGAGAAGAGAGTTGGGGAATCTTTCATAATGTATATTTACATCTTATAATAGGACATACGACAGTTACACTTTATTTTTTTTCTATTTCCCCCATATTATTTACTGAAAGTAAAATTTTCAAAAAATATCTTATAGTTTGTCTACATGGGGACATCCAGGAAAGTTAATCTAAATTAATAAAAGGTGTGAATTTGAGATTGATTAAACTACATAAATCCCATTTCAAACAGGACTAGATCAAAGAGCATTAACGAATAGTTAACGCGCGTCAGTAGGGTCTACACAGACACGTAATACAAATAAGTATTAGACTGTAATAATTATACCTAGCTACATCGTTCAGCACCGTGAAAATTTTTTAACCCTGTGCAATTTATTTAGGTCAACCTATCCCACACTGTAGATGCAGCTATGCTGACTGAATAGTTCTTCCAATAACCTAGCTACAGCATCCCAGAGAGCTGGATTACCTACACTGATGGAAAACCCTTCCATCAATGCAGGAAGTGTCTACAATACAGTGACACAGCTGCAGCGCCATAGCTATACCGCTGTGGTGTAGACATACCCTTAGTATGCGGCAGGCTAGTATGGGGTAGATTCACACGTCTGCTTGTTGAGAACTAAATGTTTGTGTAGACAAGCCCTCAGTCCCATGGAAAGTCAACAGGATTAGATGCTTTTGAAAATGGAGCTTACAGCAGGCTTACATTACAACTACTGCTGAAGCACTGCAGCTGCGCCACTGTAGCAGCATAGTGTAAATGCTTCCTACATTGATGGGAAGGGTTTTTCCAAGAGGCGGCAACTAGGTCAAGGGAAAAATTCTTCTGTCAACCTAGCTGCATCTACTCCAGGAGTTAGATCAATTAACTATCGCCAGAGTGCAAAATTTTTCACAGCCCTGAACAACATAGCTAGGTCAAACTAATTTTTAAGGATAGACCAGATCTGAGACTCCTAAGTCACTTCAGGCACTTTTGAAAACTTTTACACTGATTGAATTTTAATGATCATTTTCTTTTATTTCCTTTTCCATTTCTCTACAATTTTTTCAAAATAAATTACTATATTTACAGTGGTTCAACTACTGGTAGATATATGTGTTACATTAATCTTTAAGGCCTTGGCTACTTTTTTCCCCATTTCCACCAGTTTTTTCCGCAGCAATTCATTAATTATAACCAGTATTAAGAATATATGATACTTAAGAATACATGTCTTTTGTTCCAAAAAGTACGTTTTGTTATATTGTAGTACCAATTATTATTGTTAACCTTTGTCCTTCACTGTTGTGTGTGACTTGTTTTAAATAATAATTATTACACACACACAGCTGTTCCAATTTTGATAAAAAACTCACGCACATGAGTAGTCCCCCTGAATTCAGTAAACCTGTGCCTGTCCAAGTACAGGTGCTAGATATTACCAACCATTCTGTAGAACAGATATCTCATCGGGACTCAGAGTCCCAAGGTAAGGAACTAGCAAGTGAACATTGTATTCAGATGAGATAAAGTGAGGTGGAATTAGAGTGTTCACCTCTAAACTTTAAGGAATGCGGAGGTCATGAGCAGTCAGACAAATAATGAAAGGGCCAACAAAGAGAAGGTCACAATCCATCAGTTAGAGTATACTTGCCTTCAGTCTCCACCATGTGACACTTGCAGAACCAAGTCAAATTGATGGACATTTACAGGAAGTATAACTCTGCTCACAATAGGCTAATGTAACCCATGTATAAAATATAAACAACTATGACAGTTAGAAAAGTTTGCAATTATTTTTCTGCAGTAAATAGCATGCGTTAGCATGTTCAGATGTGCTGATGCTAGCCAGTTACTGATCCGCAGAAATATTGCCCCAAGGCAATGCTCACACATTTTTGAATAAAGATATTCTCTATATTATCAATCAACTGGTTACTTGCTGGAGAGAAAGGTAGATATAGAACGATGAAGCATAATAAAGCACATATCTTTTGTAAACCTACACACAGTCTACAACTTACTTGACACTGGATTCTAAAAGTATGCCTCATTATTTATTATTATCCTGATTGAAAAGTCCTATAGAATTTCTTCAGAAAAGACCATCAAATGAAATAGGAAATGCTGACCTTTCTATATACTTTTTAAAATTACTTTGTAGAATTTCATAGGATTGTACCATTTTCTATTAAATTCTATAGAATTTTTTCTATAGGGTGTTTACAGATCCTTGTAAGTGCACACAGAGTTTTTAGAAAACTCAAAAAAACCTCAAAAACTCAGATTTTTCTTAACTGAGATAGAAAGAGGAGGTTACTTACCTGTGCAGTAACTGACCTTCGAAAGGAGTGTCCCTGTGGGTGCTCCACTCCAGGTGTTGGTGCACCCCATGTCTTCGCTCGGAGATTTTTACAGTACGTGCACGCGCGGTGCCTACCTCACACACTGAATGTGCCTCAATAATGCGTGTGCACGGCCGGGGTTCCTCACTTCCTTGTATACAACGGAGACTGCTCCAAACTCCGAAGTAGAAGGAAGAAGGGTGGGTAGTGGAGTACCCACAGCGAACTCATCTCAAAGAACATCAGGTGAGTAACCTTCTCCTCTTCTCCGAGAGATGTCCCTGTGGGTGCTCCACTCCAGGTGACTGAAAAGCAGTATCTCCTAAGGAGGTAGGGACTTCAGATCTAGTAAGAAAGCTGTAGACAGCACAGCTCAGCCCATTCGAATGTCAGTTAGGGGTCCCTGAGTAAAAGCATAATGTTTAACAAAGGTATGCTCTGAAGCCCAGATGGCGGCTTTGCAAATATCTGTGACTTGAATGTTACGTAAGAATGCCACAGATGTTGACACAGATCTGGTGGAGTGTGCTCTAACGGAAGTTGGAGGATTCATCTTCTTTAATTGGTAGCATAGGCGGATGGAGTCTACTATCCAATTGGATATTCTCTGGCAGAGATGGATTTGCCTCTGGATCGTTCTGCGATTGCAATGAAAAGTTTAGGGGAAGCTCTAAAGGGCTTAGTCCTATCGAAATAAAAGGACAATGCTCTGTGCATATCGAGTGTGTGCATTACTGATTCAAAAGTGTTTGCATGCGGTTTAAGAAAGAAGGTTGGTAGATGGATAGGTTCATTGAGGTGGAAGGAGGAATGCAGCTTCGGGAGAAATTTAGGATGCGTTCGGAGTGTGACTTTGTCCTTAAAAAATATAGTGTACGGTGGATCAGCCGTAAGTGCGCCAAGTTCTCCTACACATCTGGCAGATGTAATGGCAAATAAAAACACAGTTTTCATGGATAGATGTTGGAGGGAGCATATTGCAAGTGGCTCAAATGGATGGCACATCAAGCATATGCATACCAAGTGCAGGTCCCAGGGTGGAGTGGGTGGTCTAATGTCCGGGTATAGGGTCTGGAGGCCCTTGAGGAAACGCTTTGTAATGGGGTGGGTGAAGATAGTAGTGTCTCCAGTCTTATTGTGAAATGCCGTAATTGCTGCTAGATGTACCTTTATGAAGCTAAAGGAGAGCCCAGATAGCTTAAGTTCTAAAAGACAGTCTAGTATTAGTGAAAGAGGGCAGAAGCAGGAGTGGTTTTGCTTGGCGGAGCACCAATGAGTGAACCTAGTCCATTTATGGAGATAGGCAGTACGTAAGGATTGTGTTCTGCTATGTAATAGTACTCTTTGCACCTGTTCAGAGCAGCCTAGGTCCTCATTAGATAACCACTGACGAGCCATGCTTTGAGGTGCCGCACCGTTACGTTGGGGTGGTTTAATTGACCCCTGCATTGTGATAACAGGTTTGAAAGGGATAGGGAAGTGGAATTGGCAGGCAAACTAACATCCTCATTAAAAAATGAGTATCACGCCTGTCTGGACCATGTCCGGGCTTTTAGTATGACCCTAGCCCTCTCCGCTCACATTTTTTGTAATACCCTGTGAAGAAGTGGTATCAGAGGGAATGCATATAGGAAATTGTCACTCCATTTGATGGTGAATGCGTCTCCCATTGAGTGCTTTCCTAGGCTTGCTCTGGAACAGAATTCCTGGCATTTTTTGTTGGTCGCAGTTGCAAAAAGATCCAGCTGCGGATAGCCCCATATTTTGAACATGTTGTGTAGGATGGTATCGTTTATCTCCCATTCGTGATCTGGGGGAAAGATCTGCTGAGCTCGTCCGTGATGGTGTTTAGTGAACCAGGTAGGTGGGAGACTGAAATTTGGATATTTTGTGGGAGGCACCAATTCCAAAGTTTGATAGCCTCCGTGCAGAGCGAGTGGGATTGAGCTCCCCCATGTCTGTTTATATAAAACATTCAGGTGATGTTGTTGGTCATGATCCTGATGTGTTGATTCTGGATGTGCGAGAGAAACTGGAAACAGGCGTTGCGGATGCTCGAAGCTCTAAAAGATTTATGTGCAGTAAGGCTTCTGTAGGGGACCAGAGTCTCTGAGTGGTGTGGTGTTCCATGTGTGTTCCCCAGCCCGTGAGGGAAGCATCCGTTGTAATTATAATGGAGGGGGACTCCTGCGCAGAGGTTGTGTGGAAGTGTCCACCATGTGATTGAGTCCTTAACTTTGGTAGGTATGGACAGAAGTCTGTTTAGGCCGTGCACATTCGGTCTGTAGCCAGTGGTCATCCAACCCTGCAGGCACAGCATGGAGAGGCATGCATTCTTGACCACAAATGTGCAAGAGGCCATATGGCAGAGAAGTTGCAGATAGTGACCTGCGGGCTGTTTTGCAACTTGGCAACTTTATGGTGTTAAATCTGGAGGATGGGAGAGATGAAAGTCTGGTTGTGGAATCGAGGTGAGCACCTATGAACTCTAGTCGTTGAGTAGGTGTTAATGTGGATTTGTTTTTGTTTATTTGTAGGCCCAGACCCTGGAAGCAGTCGATGGTCATCTGCGTGGCTTGAATGGCCTCCCCAAGAGTCTGTGCCTTGAGCAGGCAATCGTCCAGGTAAGGAAAAATTATGACTCCTTTTTTCCACGAGAATCTTGTAAAAGACGCCGGGTGCTACTGAGAGGCCGTCAGGCAGAACCCTGTATTGGTAGTGATTTGAGCCCATAACAAATCTGAGAAAACACCTGTGGGCAGGGTGTATAGTTACATGAAAATAAGCATCCTGCAGGTCGAGGGCTGAGAACTAATCTCGCTGCTCCAGTGCTGGAATTATGGTTGTGAGGGTAACCATTTTGAATTTTTGGTTTCTGATGAACTTGTTGAGTCGCCTGAGGTCGAGGATGGGTCGCCATCCCTCACTTTTCTTTTCTGTCAAAAAGCAATGGGAATAAAAACCCTTTCCCATGTGCTGATCGGGAACCGTCTCGACTGCTCCTATTTGCAGAAGACGTTGCACTTCTTGGTGGAGCAAGTGGTCGTGAGAGGGGTCCCTGAAGAGGGACTGAGTGTGGGGTAGGGGAGGCATGGATAAGAAGGGGATGGAATAGCCCAATCGGATGACCTCTAGGGCCCATCTGTCCATAGTGATGACTTGCCAGTTGTGGTAGAATGGGAGTAAACGGTGACCAAAAGGTTGGATGGGAAGTATAAGCACTGGAGGGGGGGAGGAGGTCTTCTATACCCTCGACCAAGGCTTCAGATCTGCTTATTAGATACAGGGGGTTGGGATGGTGCCGATGTGGTGGGGAGTCATCGTTGATGCCTGGGTCTCTGGCAGTGTTGCTGCTGGTGGTCATATGGTCTCTGTTGTTGTTGTGTGTAGGCCAGGTATCATGGGCATTGGTAAGGCTGACACCTGTATTGTCGTCTTCTAGTTGCCACCGTATGGATGCCTAGGGATCTGAGTGTCGCTCTGGAATCCTTCATGGTGTGCAGCACCTCTTTGGTTTTTGCTGCAAATAACTTCTCGCCATCGAAGGAGAGATCCTCCACGGTGTTTTGTACCTTGCGTGGGAAAGAAGAAGAGGTAAACCGTGAAGCCTGACGCATCACTACGGCCGCCACGGTGGACCTGGCAGCTGTGTCCACAGCATAGAGGGCAGGCTGCAATGCCGTGTGGGAAATAATCTGCCCTTCAGAGACTACTGCTTTGAATTGCTGTCTCTTGTCCTCTGGGACATCATTAATAAAGTCCATGAGTTTCCTGTAATTTCTGTGAGCATATTCGGCCAGTAGGGCTGCATAGTTTGCCACTCTAAATTGTAGCATGGATGATACATATACTTTGCAGCCAAGTAGGTCCATTCTTTTGCTGTCCTTGCCAGAGGGAGTGGATTGGAAATGCTGCTGTTTGTTCTTTTGGTTGGCTGCTTCTACCACCAGTGAATTTGGTGCTGGGCGTGTGAAAAGGAATTCTGAGCCCATGGAGGGGACATAGTATTTCCAGTCTGCCCTTTTGCAGAGAGAGGGTATGGTGGCTGGGGTTTGCCACATATTCTTGGCAGGGTCCATAATGGCTCCATAAATAGGTAGGGCCATCTTGGAGGAGGTCGAAGGTTGTAATATGTCTGTCAGCTCATGTTGAGTCTCCAACACCTCATCCAGAGTGATCTTGAGCTCATTAACCACTCCTTTGAAGAGGTCCTAAAAATGAGTAAAATCATCTGCTGTTTCATAGATACCAAGGTCAGAAGGGACCATTATGATCATCTAGTCTGACCTCCTCCACAACGCAGGCCCACAGAATCTCACCCACCCACTCCTGCGAAAAACCTCTCACCTATGTCTGAACTATTGAAGTCCTCAAATCGTGGTTTAAAGACTTCAAGGAGCAGAGAATCCTCCAGCAAGTGACCCATGCCCCATGCTACAGAGGAAGGCGAAAAACCTCCAGGACCTCTTCCAATCTGCCCTGGAGGAAAATTCCTTCCCGATCCCAAATATGGCGATCAGCTAAACTCTGAGCATATGGGCAAGATTCATCAGCCAGATACTACAGAAAATTCTTTCCTGGGTAACTCAGATCCCACCCCATCTCACATCCCATCACAGGCCATTAGGCCTCTTTACCATGAATAGTTACAGATCAATTAATTACCAAAATCATGTTATCCCATCATACCATCTCCTCCATAAACTTATTGAGTTTAATCTTAAAGCCAGATAGATCTTTTGCCCCCACTGCTTCCCTTGGAAGGCTATTCCAAAACTTCACTCGTCTGATGGTTCGAAACCTTCATCTAATTTCAAGTCTAAACTTCCTGGTGGTCAGTTTATATCCATTTGTTCTTGTGTCCACATTGGTACTGAGCTTAAATAATTCCTCTCCCTCTCCGGTATTTATCCCTCTGATATATTTATAGAGAGCAATCATATCTCCCCTCAACCTTCTTTTAGTTAGGCTAAACAAGCCAAACTCCTTGAGTCTACTTTCATAAGACAGGTTTTCCATTCCTCGGATCATCCTAGTAGCCCTTCTCTGTACCTGTTCCAGTTTGAATTCATCCTTCTTAAACATGGGAGACCAGAACTGCACACAGCATTCCAGGTGAGGTCTCACCAGTGCCTTGTATAATGGTACTAAAACCTCCTTATCTCTGCTGGAAATACCTCTCCTGATGCATCCCAAGACCGCATTAGCTTTTTTCACAGCCATATCACATTGGCGGCTCAAGGTCATCCTATGATCAACCAATACTCCAAGGTCCTTCTCCTCCTCCGTTACTTCTAATTGATGCGTCCCCATCTTATAACTAAAATTCTTGTTATTAATCCCTAAATGCATGACCTTACACTTTTCACTATTAAATTTCATCCTATTACTATTACTCCAGTTTACAAGGTCATTCAGATCCTCCTGTATGATATCCCGGTCCTTCTCTAAATTGGCAATACCTCCCAGCTTTGTATCATCCACAAACTTTATTAGCATACTCCCACTTTTTGTGCTGAGGTCAGTAATAAAAAGATTAAATAAGATTGGTCCCAAAACTGATCCTTGAGGAACTCCACTGGTAACCTCCCTCCAGCCTGACAGTTCACCTTTCAGCAGGACCCGTTGTAGTCTCCCCTTTAACCAATTCCTTATCCACCTTTCAATTTCCATATTGATCCCCATCTTTTCCAATTTAACTAATAATTCCCCATGTGGCACGGTATCAAACGCCTTACTGAAATCTAGGTAAATTAGATCCACTGGGTTTCCTTTGTCTAAAAAAATCTGTTACTTTCTCAAAGAAGGAGATCAGGTTGGTTTGGCACGATCTACCTTTTGTAAAACCATGTTGTATTTTGTCCCATTTACCACTGACTTCAATGTCCTTAACTACTTTCTCCTTCAAAATTTTTTCCAAGACCTTGCATACTACAGATGTCAAACTAACAGGCCTGTAGTTACCCGGATCACTTTTTTTCCCTTTCTTAAAAACAGGAACTATGTTAGCAATTCTCCAGTCATACGGTACAACCCCTGAGTTTACAGATTCATTAAAAATTCTTGCCAATGGGCTTGCAATTTCGGGTGCCAATTCCTTTAATATTCTTGGATGAAGATTATCTGGGCCCCCCCCGATTTAGTCTCATTAAGTTGTTTGAGTTTCGCTTCTACCTCAGATATGGTAATATCTACCTCCATATCCTCATTCCCATTTGTCATGCTACCATTATCCCTAAGATCCTCTTTAGTCTTATTAAAGACTGAGGCAAAGTATTTGTTTAGATATTGGGCCATGCCTAGATTATCCTTGACCTCCACTCCATCCTCAGTGTTTAGCGGTCCCACTTCTTCTTTCTTTGTTTTCTTCTTATTTATATGGCTATAGAACCTTTTACTATTGGTTTTAATTCCCTTTGCAAGGTCCAACTCTACTTGACTTTTAGCCTGTCTCACTTTATCCCTACATGTTCTGACCTCAATAAGGTAGCTTTCCTTGCTGATCCCTCCCATCTTCCACTCCCTGTATGCTTTCTGCTTTTTCTTAATCACCTCTCTGAGATGCTTGCTCATCCAGCTTGGTCTACAACTCCTGCCTATGAATCTTTTCCCCTTTCTTGGGATGCAGGCTTCCAATAGCTTCTGCAGCTTTGATTTAAAGTAATCCCAGGCCTCCTCTACCTTTAGATCCATAAATTCTTCAGTCCAATCCACTTCCCTAACTAATTTCCTTAATTTTTGAAAGTCAGCCCTTTTGAAATCAAAAACCCTAGTTGCAGATTTATTTTTGTTAATCCTTCCGTTCAGTTTGAACTGAATTAGCTCATGATCACTTGAACCAAGATTATCCCCTTCAACTATTTCTTCTATGAGGTCCTCACTATTCACCAAAACCAAATCTAAAATGGCATCCCCCTCCAGTTGGTTCAGCAACTACTTGATGAAGGAATCCATCAGCTATCGCATCTAGGAAAATCTGAGCCCTATTATTATTACTACCACTTGTCCTCTAGTCTATATCTGGGAAGTTAAAGTCTCCCATGATCACGCAATTTCCATTAGTATTTACTTTATTTAAAACATTAAAAAGGGCTCTATCCATATCCAAATTAGATCCCAGAGGTCTATAGCACACCCCAAGCACTATGCCAGGGGAGGCTCTAATAGTTTTCTTACCCAATGTAATTTTTGCCCAGACGGACTCTGTCTTATCCATTCCATCGCTTCTTATTTCTTTATTCTACCTCATCATTGATATACAATGCTACTCCACCACCTTTACCTCTATTTCGGTCTTTCCTAAACAGTACATACCCTTCAATACCTGTAGTCCAGTCATGACTACTATTCCACCATGTTTCTGTTATCCCTATAATATCTGGTTTCACTTCCTGCACCAGTAGCTCTAGTTCCTCCATTTTGTTACCTAGGCTCCTTGCATTGGTGTACAAACATCTTAATTTTTGCTGTTTGGCCTCGCTCACATTCTTTTAGGCACGGTCATTCTACACCCAGTATAACCTATTAGACTGGTATCCACACTGCCCTTCCTCCTTATACACATTCTCCTACCCACGGCTGTATCCTTTCTTACTTTGTTTTCTTCCCTCTCAATGCTAAAATCTGGCGTGGAGATTACCTGGACATCTCCCAACCATCTCCCCCAAATTCCTAGTTTAAAGCTCTCTTAATCAGTTGTGCCAGCCTCCACCCTAGAAGTCTATTTCCTTCCCTACTCAGATGAAGTCCATCCCAAGAGAACTGTCCTCTGTCCATGAATGCCTCCCAGTGGCCATACATCCCAAAGCCCTCCTTATAGCACCATTGCCTAAGACATCTGTTGATAGTCATAATCTTGTCACACCTTTGTTGCCCTTCTCTAGGAACAGGCAGAATCTCACTAAAGATTACCTGAGCTTCGATTTCCTTAAGTGTCTTCCCCAGCCTAGCATAGTCTCCCTTAATACTTTCCAACGAGAATCGAGCCGTATCATTTGTTCCCACATGAAGGATAATTAGGGGATTCTTTCCCGCTCCCTTTAGGATCCTTTTCAACCTCAGGTCTACATCCCGTATCTTAGCACCTGGAAGACAGCATACCCTTCTATTCTCTGGATCAGCTCTGGTTACAGGCCTGTCTATTCTTCTCAGTAAAGAGTCCCCGATCACACAGACCGGCCTTTTCCTGGTGATGGTGCTATGGCCCCTGTTCCCTCTGGCTGCAAGTTCTTTCCATTCCTATTCTCCCTTGCAATCCTCTTCAACCCATCCTGTAACCTCCTAGGGCTCATATTTGGTGTTGTCTCCATTGACTCTTCCCCTTTTCCTATAGGATTAGCCGCTCTTCTCTTCTTCCTTGCCCTTCCACCTTCAGTGACGACCTGCTGAGCCCCTTCTTCATTTTCCAACTCTGCAAACCTGTTCTTGAGCTATATTTCTCCTTCACTAGCTCATCTTTTCCTCTGCCTGGTTCTTTTAGTCACATGCTTCCACTGACCACTTTCCTCACCCAGTCTCCCCACAGAATTCCTCAGTCCTGCTTCCAATTGCAAGTCTGAGCTTTTCCCTTCAGATACCTCATGTCTTGCTCCATAATCTGCTCAAACCCCTTCCTAAACTCAACCAGACTTTCCACCTGCATCTCCAAACCTCGGATCTTTTCCTCTATCAGCTCTATCAGATGGCATTTCATGCAGACAAAACTATTACCAGGTACCCTCTCCAGGATCATGGAGCTTCCGCAGCTTCCACATCCAGTCATCTTCATTGTGTCTTCCACAATATGAGTCACTCCCACTGCTGCCTCTGTATCTGTCATAGCCTTCCCACCTAAATCCTGTTACCCTGGGAAACACAATCCACACCAAAACACCACCACCCACAGCAAAACCAAACCCCAAACAAGCACCGCAATACAAACTAACTCCCACTCAAACTCGCCCGTTTACAGCTCTGTTTGCTGGCTTCTGTGCTGCTACAGCTGTCTGTGCTGCTGCCCGACTGGCTGGCTACCTTTATAGGACCCTTAGTCAGAGAAGCCCCGCCCCCTAATCAGGGCTCAGCTTCTCTCCCTAGTGAGGTGGATGAATTATTATTATTTGGGGAGGGTTCAAGTGCCTCCTTGTCTGCATGCAGCGTTGCAGGTTGCCCCTGTCCATCCGTCGCAGAAGTGTGGACGGGTACAGGAGGAGATCTAATGTTGCCTCTGCATGGGCTGTACTAGCTACTGTAGTGCCTGCAGAACTGCCAGGGGTTCCAATAATGCCATTGTCTGGAGAAGGGTATGGCTGGTCACACCCACAGGTGTCCATATCAGGGTGGTAAATCCCCAGAATATGAGGACCTTGGTCCCATGCTAGCAGGAGCGTGACGGGGGAAGAATGGTATGGTGAAAAAACTCCCTCCACTTGGTCATCCTCATCACTAGAAAAGTGAGAAGGAATAGGGGATAGCTGTTGGTGCTGTGCAGATGGTCCCCGAGAGACATCGGTACCAAGTAATGAGGAATCTGGAGTTGGCGAGATTAGCAAATCGCTGGAATGAATAAATTATGGTGCCGAGGTAAAAGAAGCCAGAATATATAGCACTGGGTGTGGCGGCGGTGCCATACGGTTGGCTGGTGCTGAGCGGTGCAGCGCTGTATGCAGAGTCATAGGTGATTGAGGTGTCGGTGCCAGGACAGCAACCATACTTGTGTGTGGCACAGGCAGACTCAGCTGAGTAGGCACCGAGTCCTTTGCGGTGCCATATAAGAAGAGGCAGGCAACTTTAAGTCCGTAGCTGCGGCACCAGAGCGCTGCGTACCAGCAGCAGCTGGGATACGGATGGTGCCAGGGATGCAGCGTATGTGCTGAATTGCAGAGCAGTCAGCACTGATGAGACAGACCTGGTCTCTGTGAAGTGATGAAGCTGGCCCTTTTTTTGTTGTTTTCTTGTCCTTAGTGGACTTAGGAGGGCTCTGTCTCAAGTAGGACTCCTGACCTGGGTCAGAAGCAGATCTGAGGAACTTCTCCATTAGAATTACCTTGAATCATAGAATCATAGAATATCAGGGTTGGAAGGGACCCCTGAAGGTCATCTAGTCCAACCCCCTGCTCAAAGCAGGACCAATTCCCAGTTAAATCATCCCAGCCAGGGCTTTGTCAAGCCTGACCTTAAAAACCTCTAAGGAAGGAGATTCTACCACCTCCCTAGGTAACGCATTCCAGTGTTTCACCACCCTCTTAGTGAAAAAGTTTTTCCTAATATCCAATCTAAACCTCCCCCACTGCAACTTGAGACCATTACTCCTCGTTCTGTCATCTGCTACCATTGAGAACAGGCTAGAGCCATCCTCTTTGGAACCCCCTTTCAGGTAGTTGAAAGCAGCTATCAAATCCCCCCTCATTCTTTTCTTCTGCAGGCTAAACAATCCCAGCTCCCTCAGCCTCTCCTCCTAAGTCATGTGTTCTAGACCCCTAATCATTTTTGTTGCCCTTCGCTGGACTCTCTCCAATTTATCCACATCCTTCTTGTAGTGTGGGGCCCAAAACTGGACACAGTACTCCAGATGAGGCCTCACCAATGTCGAATAGAGGGGAACGATCACGTCCCTCGATCTGCTCGCTATGCCCCTACTTATACATCCCAAAATGCCATTGGCTTTCTTGGCAACAAGGGCACACTGCTGACTCATATCCAGCTTCTTGTCCACTGTCACCCCTAGGTCCTTTTCCGCAGAACTGCTGCCTAGCCATTCGGTCCCTAGTCTGTAGCGGTGCATTGGATTCTTCCATCCTAAGTGCAGGACCCTGCACTTATCCTTATTGAACCTCATCAGATTTCTTTTGACCCAATCCTCCAATTTGTCTAGGTCCTTCTGTATCCTATCCCTCCCCTCCAGCGTATCTACCACTCCTCCCAGTTTAGTATCATCCGCAAATTTGCTAGACATGGAGCCATTGATCACTACCCGTTGAGCCCGACAATCTAGCCAGCTTTCTACCCACCTTATAGTGCATTCATCCAGCCCATACTTCTTTAACTTGCTGACAAGAATACTGTGGGAGACCGTGTCAAAAGCTTTGCTAAAGTCAAGAAACAATACATCCACTGCTTTCCCTTCATCCACAGAACCAGTAATCTCATCATAGAAGGCGATTAGATTAGTCAGGCATGACCTTCCCTTGGTGAATCCATGCTGGCTGTTCCTGATCACTTTCCTCTCATGCAAGTGCAACAGGATTGATTCTTTGAGGACCTGCTCCATGATTTTTCCAGGGACTGAGGTGAGGCTGACTGGCCTGTAGTTCCCAGGATCCTCCTTCTTTCCTTTTTTAAAGATTGGCACTACATTAGCCTTTTTCCAGTCATCCGGGACTGCCCCGGTTCGCCACGAGTTTTCAAAGATAATGGCCAATGGCTCTGCAATCACAGCCGCCAATTCCTTCAGCACTCTCGGATGCAACTCGTCCGGCCCCATGGACTTGTGCACGTCCAGCTTTTCTAAATAGTCCCTAACCACCTCTATCTCCACAGAGGGCTGGCCATCTCTTCCCCATTTTGTGATGCCCAGCGCAGCAGTCTGGGAGCTGACCTTGTTAGTGAAGACAGAGGCAAAAAAAGCATTGAGTACATTAGCTTTTTCCACATCCTCTGTCACTAGGTTGCCTCCCTCATTCAGTAAGGGGCCCACACTTTCCTTGGCTTTCTTCTTGTTGCCAACATACCTGAAGAAACCCTTCTTGTTACTCTTGACATCTCTCGCTAGCTGCAGCTCCAGGTGCGATTTGGCCCTCCTGATATCATTCCTACATGCCCGAGCAATATTTTTATACTCTTCCCTGGTCATATGTCCAACCTTACACTTCTTGTAAGCTTCTTTTTTATGTTTAAGATCCGCTAGGATTTCACCATTAAGCCAAGCTGGTCTCAGTTCTCTGTCCTTTCATGCTCTAGCCTTTAGTTTACTGCAGTGGGCACATTTTTGGGGGACTCCCCCAAACAGCGAACACACTGAGAATAGCCATCAGAGATAGGGATGGCCTCTCTGTATGTACCGCATCTCTTAAAACTTGGCGAGCCAGACATAGTATGAACTGTCTAACTGACAGAAAAAAACTGAAGTAAAAAAAAATTTTTTTATTTATTTTTTTTAAGAGAAGAAGGGGGAAATTAAACTTATCTGACTTAAAAAAACTAGATAAGCCATAAAAAAAGACTAACTATCTAAAGTGAGAAATAACTGAGCAAGACGGCTGAGCTCCGTTTCAGGCCGGGGATGGTAGAGAAGGAACTGAGGAGCCCGGGCTGTGCGTGCGTCATTGAAGCATGTTTGGCAGGCACCACACATGCGTGGACCGTGCGATTACTGCTGTAAAAATCTCCAAGCGGAGGCGCCGGGGACACCAACACTTGGAGTGGAGCACCCACAGGGACATCTCTCAAAGAAGAAGTTTGGGTTTTTAGTTAGAACATGTCAGCTAGCACATTTTAACTAAAGAATTCTAAAGGTCTAGTTTAAACAATGCAAGTTGTACTTTAGCTAGTTGGTTGATGTGAAGCCAAACTGAAGTACAACTTGCATTGTCTAGACTAGCGCTTTAACACATTAGTTAGAATGCGCTAGCTAAAGTATTTGTTTAAAAAAATCTTTGACCCTATTCAAGAAAAACCCAAGGAGACATGAGGCTAGATTTTTAAAGGTCAATGGGAGTAGGCAACTAAATACCTTTAAAAATCTGGCTCACGGTTCCTACCTTAAGGAGCTTCCAGCCTAGCAGAAAAATGTAACAACACAATATAGCTACGCAATTCAGATGCAAAAATGTATATGCTCTGAGTGACAGCAACACAGAAAAGTTTTGTGAAATAAACAAGTTCTGGAGAAGAGAAAAGGTGTTCCACACACAGGAAGTGGGAGGCTGTCCCATGCAGAGGAAATGGTATGAAAGCAGGCACAAAGCTGACAGTAGGAGGTAACAAAGGCTGCATTTAGAAGGGAAGCTGAGAGCAGAGAGATAGAGGGATGGAACTATACCAAGTCTTGAGCATGAACACAAGAAACTTAAAGTTCATGTGGAAGTAGAACAAGCCAGTGAAGGGAAATGAGAGGGGAAATGACAAAGGGATTATGCAGACAAATGGCAGCAGTGAAACCTTTTTAGTAGCATTGTTTTAGATACACTGGGTCAAAAACAGGCAGGCTGAATTTAAACACTGTTTGAAACTAGGTTGACGGGGAAGCAATTTGATTCAAACTGATTCTTCATTTAGATGGTCCAATGTATTGGACTATTGATGTCTCATCCATCATTCCAGTGTCTCCAAAGGAAACAGAGAGGACCTCCACAGCTTCACTTTTGAAGACTAAGCATGTAAATTGTTGATAAGTCATTATAGATCAATCTTTTGCTGTTATATATGGTTGATATGTAACCAGTCATTATATATCAACCCTTTGTTGTAGATTTTGAATTATTTTGATTTGTGAGTTTAAAGTTTTTTGCTTTTTGATTGTTTGCATATGAAAAAGTATAAATAATATATCATATTCCCCCCCATCCTTTTTCTGTATGTCTGTGATGGAGGTGGAAAGTAGGGGTGCAAAAGGAAAAAGAGAATAGTCGCTACAACTTCCAGTCTCCACAACCTTGGTAAATTTTCAGACAAACAGCTTTCTGTTTACTCCCATGTTTGGGAGGAGCTCCCTGTAAACATCTGCAAAGCTACCTCATCATCTTCCTTCAAATCCTTTCTTAAAACTCTTCTTTGCTCTGATGCCTACAATAAACTAGACAACAGTCAGGTCCTTTTGTGCTGAGACTACTGCCTATCATGTTGACCAGTATTGTCTCATTGTTTCCTTGTACTCTTTCGTCTGTCTGTAGACGGTAAGTTCTCTGGGGCAGAGAATGTCTTTTGTTCTGTTTGTACAGCACCGAGCACACTTGGATCCTGGTGTCTGACTAGGGCTCTTATGCATTACAGTAATACAAATAATAAACAATAATAAATAAAACTTCAGGAACATGAGATGCAAACGTTTAAAAGCTCAGCAGTGAAAATGAAGATGACATTGAAAAAAGAAATCATGTAAAGTGACATTCTTACCTATGCAGCTGTAAATATTCTCTGGGTCTATTTAACAGGTGAAGGAATCGGTCAACAATCTTGTTTTTTCCCACGCCCTGAAATAATGTATATTAAAAAAAATTACAGACAAAGAAGAGTACTTTAATATCCAAGAATTGTCTAGAGAATAAGGTCAGAATTCCTTTACAATCTAGTAGAATCTCACACAAGATACAAAAGTTTTGATCACAATTACAATACTATATTATTAGGTTTACACCAATGTTTAGTTTGAAAAAGAAAAGTCATATTCTTTGTAACTGCATATTTTGCCTGTCCTACTAGATTTTAATATATATAAAGTGGTATAACATGGAATATACACATTGCACAAGTAATAGCTGCATAGAAATAGGTGTGCAGAAATTTTCATATTACCAGTTGTACACTCCCTCTTAGAAATACGATGATAAGTTTTGTAGTTCTTATTTCTACATGTTTTATTTCATATTCAGCGCAACTGGTTTAATAACAGAGCACACTAACGTGAAGTACCCAAAGCAAAGGAGAAAGTGAGCAGCAAATACAGAATACAAATATAATCTACAACCATACTTTGTCTAATAGTGTTACCAGTATTTGGATGACTGAAATCTACATCTCCTTTTAACTATTTTCATAGAATCATAGAATATCAGGGTTGGAAGGGACCCCAGAAGGTCATCTAGTCCAACTCCCTGCTCAAAGCAGGACCAATTCTCAGTTTTCTAGTACTCTAGTACCTTTAATTCCCAGCATTTGACAGAAGTACAATAGGGGTGTGGATGGTGGGCTTACACTAAATACAAATGCAAAGTAGTAAACTTGGTAGTCAGGGGAAAGATCTAGGAGCAATTGGCTGTGGTTAGAGCAGAGGTGGCCAACCTGTGGCTCCGGAGCCACATGTGGCTCTTCAGAAGTTAATATGCGGCTCCCTGTATAGGCACTGACTTTGGGGCTAGAGTTACAGGCGCCAACTTTCCAATGTGCCGGGGGGTGCTCACTGCTCAATCCCTGGCTCTGCCACAGGCCTGCCCCGCTACATCCCTGAGCCTGCCATGCCCTTGCTCCCTCCCCTCTGCCCCCAAGTCTCCTGCAAGACACGAAACAGCTGATTGGGAGGTGCAGGGAGAGGCACTCATCGGCAGGGCTGCCGGTGGGCGGGAGGCACTGGGAGCGGGGGGATGCTGAATTACTGAGGTTCTTTGGCAATGTATATTGGTAAATTCTGGCTCCTTCTCAGGCTCAGGTTGGCCACCCCTGGGTTAGAGTATTGCCTTTTGTTCAATATCATGTACAATATTTTCTAACCCTGTTCTACTGAAATCAGTGGCAAAAACCCCAAGTCCACAAACTGAAGTTATGGCTCATGCTGATCCATTGTTTCTCTTGGACCATCAGATAACAGCGGAGGGCAGTGATAACTTTCTCCATCTATCAATCAGAGGGTAAAACAATTCCTCTCTTACACAGACCATAGCATAGTGGTTGCAAGATTGATAGATGGGAAAGATAGTAGAGTTGTCAGTCAGAGAAAAGAAACAAAGGAAAGAGATCAGGAGGAACGATAAGTTCACTATTTTGGAAAATATGGAGATTGTGATGAGACATCTAAGATACTTAAAGAGACATTTGAAAATGTAAGACTGAACAAAGAAATAGAGAAGTAGATTTGAGAATCATTCACATAAATGTAGCAGTTGAAATCATGGAAGCATATAAGGTTGCCAAGAGAGAACAGAGAAGAAAAAAAAAGCTGGTGACCAAACAGAACCACAATGTATTCTTACAGTGAGCTGAGTATGAAACTGGTTGAAAGACCATACTCAAAGAGTAGTTATCAATGGTTTGCTGTCAAACTGGGACAATATATCTGGTAGGGTCCTGCAGGGATCAGTCCTGGGTCGGGCACTATTCAATATTTTCTGAATGACTTGGATAATGGAGTAGAGAATATGCTTTTAAAATTTGCCGATGACACTAAGCTGGGAGAGGTTGCAAGAACTTTGAAGAACAGGATTAGAATTCAAAAGGATCTTGACATATTGGAGAATTGTTCTGAAATCAATAAGTTGAAATTCAATAAAGACAAATGCAAAGTACTTCACTTAGGAAGGAAAAATTAAATGCGCAGCTACAAAATGAGGAATAAAGGGCGAGGTGGCTGAAAAGGATGCAAGGATTATAGTAGATTACAAATTGAATGTGAGCCAACAATGTGATGCTGTTGTGAAAAAGGTTAATATCTTTCTGGGGTGCATTAATAGGAGTGTCCTATGTAAGACACGGGAGGTAAAAGGTCCTGCTCTATTTGGCACTGGTGAGGCCTCCGATAGAGTACTGTGTCCATTTCTGGGTACTATGCTTCAGGAAAGATGTGGACAAACCTCAAAGAGTCCAGAACAAAGCAACAAAAAAGATGACTGGTTTAAAAAATCTTGACCTATCTTTGACCTAAAGGTTAAAAAAACTGGGCATGTTTAGTCTTGAGAAAAGACAACTGATGTGTTAAGGGCTGTTATAAAGAGGACTGTGACCAATTGTTCTCCATGTCCACTGAAAACAGGACAAGTTGTAATAGTCTTAATCTGCAGCCAGGGAGATTTAGGGTAGATACTAGGAAAAACTTTCTAACTATAAGGGTAGTTAAGCTCTGGAATAGGTTTCCAAGGGAGGTTGAGGAATCCCCATCATTGGGGGATTCTCCACAATGTTAAAAACTGGTTAGACAATCATCTGTTAGGGATGGTCTAGGTTTACTTGGTCTTTCCTCAGAGCAGGAGACTGGACTTGATGACTTTTCACAGTCCCTTCCACCTCTACATTTCTATGATTCTATGATACCTCTATATTTCACATGTTAGGTTATACTACATAAATAAGTCCACCTTTTCATGATTTCTTGACATCAGAACCTCCCAATGGAGGCATAGCTTTATATACAAATGTGATGGGGACATAAGATATGCTTCATATTACTGACATTTCTATTTTCAATAATTGCCAGTATCCTGTAATCACATGCTTGAAGAATTATTGGACTTTTAAAATTCTCTAGTATTTGGAACAAGACATATAGTGAAATCATAAGTTCATCAATATAGCGAAATCATAAGTTCTTCTACAAAGTCAAAGAACACACATTTTATCAGGTAGAAATAAAACATAGCTGGAAAACTGTAATATCACATATGGAGATGGTTACACAGCCATACACTACTGTTACTTAAGCTATGAGATTTTTAAAACCATAAATGGGCTGATGCACTGAAATGTTCCACCTAGATTCAGCACAGCTACACAGAAGGAGAACTGCATAATGCACTTTTTTAAAAGACCGTCAAAAACTATGGCAGATGGTTACAGTCAGTATCGTGTGCCAAATCCTAGTACAGTCCATGCCTAATTCTCTGCAGAATGGGACTCGAGCCAACTATAGCAAAAAGCAAGCTGCAGCGAGACAGATCAACATACAGAATCAGTACAGAACACAACAAATATCAAACAAATTGGATACTCTACTAGAAGAAGAAAGATTCTTTGGCTTTCATCTGTATTGAGAGAGAAAGCATGATTTATCTGTTTGTTTGTAATACTGCCTTAGGAACTAGGGTGACCAGACATCCCGATAAAATCAGGACTGTCCCGATATTAAGCAGTTTGTCCTGCATCCCGACCGAAGTACGGTCGGGACGTCATTTGTCCCGATATTTTGTTTCGAGCACGTCTTTTTTTTTTTTTTTAAACTTAGGCAGCGCTGACAGGCAGGGGGAGCGCTTTTTCAATTGTTACACTCACCCAGCACGTCCAGGTCTTCGGCGGCAGGTACTTCTTTCTTTGCTGGCAAGATTTATTTCCCACCGCCTAAGGTGCCAGGTAAGTGTAACAATTGAAAAGGCGCTCCCCCTGCGGCCGTCCCGATATTTTGTATTTAGCATCTGGTCACCCTACTTAGGAACTCACACATACTCAATTTAGATATTTCCCAACTATTAAACAATTTTGTGGTTTTTTTCCCCTCATCTCTCTAATGTAAGAGAGGACAACACGGCTGCCTTTTGTTTACTTCTTTCTAAGTTATCATTGCCAATGATGAGAGTAAGAATATGCCTAGCTTCCAAAAGAATGTTCAGATGCTAAATGGGTACTGTAAAGCACCAAGGAATGGAGTGAGCAGTACTAACACCACTGCAGGTGAAATCCTGCCCCCTTGAAGTCAATGGGAGTTTTGCCATTGACTCCAGTAGAGCCAAGATTTCACCTTAGACATTTTTTGTGTGTTTCATCAAATGCAGCCCCTTCTTTTGTTGTAGCTTTATTTTCAATCAGTGAGAATGATGTATTTTTAAAATATGCATATTATATTTAGAAACAGGCATTCCCCACTAGATCGTAATGATTATACAAATGTTAAGGTTGGTCAACTTTTAAACTTAGCTGCTTGAAGGAGTACAGTATGTGCCTACACAGATATTGTGGTGTACCTCACAAAATCCTTGACTGGCAAAAATGGTTAGGGAATCAGAGTCAAAGCTATTTCATTCTATTCCTGACTCTCCCACAGACTCACACTGTGACAAGTCACCACCTCTGTTTGCCTCAGATTTTCATATCTATAAAATGGGAATACCTCACCAGAGTCCTTCAGTGATTAAAACTGTTTGTAAATCAGCTCTCTGGATGCAAAAGCTTCATGTAAGTGTAAACTATTGTTATTATTAAGAACAATCTTCCAGCAAGAGGGAATGATTTAATAAAACACTTGGGACAGATCCAGGCCTATTATAAGGCTCCATTGTGCCATCAAGAGACCACTACCACCAGCTTAACTGACTTCCTGAGGAAATCCTAACTGACAAAGAGCCAGCTGGCTCTACACAACTCCAACCTGGCCTCCATGGTATAAAGAATGTGTTGGGACATGGGTAGGGAAAAGAAATACTGCAGCATGTTGGAACAGCCTCTTAGGAAAAGTTACCAGAGGACCCAAGTTAGAATAACCCTGAAACAAGCCTATGGTAGCTGTGGAGATCGAGGAGCATAAGGATGGCATAAAGCCACCCTCCTTGAGTCTTGTACTAAAGCGTCAAGAATTAAGCTCTCTCTCTTATATACACACTGATATCTAGAGTAATGAGCAATTTAACTACACACTTCATATAAAAAGGCTGAAAATACTGGGTTTTCTATAGGCAGACTGAGGTAACAAATAATTCCTTCAATCTCATGTAACTCGCCCGCATGGATCAGCCAGATTTAACATCACCACCCACAAGGAACATGACTACTCAGTTCATCAGAGGCACAAGAACAATAAATTAGTTCTTCTTTTCTGAGATATCTGCATAGCACTTCTGTATGAAATATTTCAGCTATATAAGCTTAAAGATATGCATTAATAAAAAAATACAGAAATATGCAAATCAGGATGAATAAATAACAGTTGTATTGAAGTTTTGGCTAAGCCAAATAAAAATATCCGAGAAAAGCAAGTGTTAGTACATTTTTTTATTCTGACAGAAATATAGCATACTTGAGCTATATAGCAAATATAGCACGCCTTTATGTTAATAGCAAGGCCTTCTTTGAGGTGGTACATTCTTTCTTTGTTTAGGAAGCTGCACACCTTCACAGGCAATAGATTGAAGAAAAAAAAAGTCCTTTAAATTGCTCCATGTAGCAGAGCACAGCTAGCCCTCCTGGCTCCTGCCTCTGATAAAGTCACTCAGTGACCCTCTGGTTCTGAAACCACTGGTGCTTTTATTTACAAGTCTGTGTTCCCACCTCCTTCTCACCATACAGTGTACACAGCTCTGGGTTCCTTGTGTCTGAACCCAAGAGGGAAGGGCTTTCTCCCTGTCTGCATTCCCTCGCTCTCCTCCATCCCACTTCCCAGCCTCTTATATAGCCCTGGGCTTCCTTCTTCCCAGCCTCTTATATAGCCCTGGGCTAATTGGGCTCTCAGTCCCTAGTTAGGACAGGCTCTTTCCAGCCAGCTTCACTTTATTCACTTAAACGGCGTGGCAGGGGGCTGATTCTGCAGTCTCTCTGCTCAGCACCCTGTCACACTCCACAAAACACGTAAACAATATACATTTGCTATTCTGAGTTTTGTTCAGTGTTACATGCCATTATGGTACTCCTGGTTTCTCCACAAGTGAGTATGTAATTAGATTGGAAGAAGAATATTATCTTTGAAGGAAACATGGTCAAGTTTTCTATAGAACACGTCCTTAGAAATACCTTAAAGAGTCAAGCATTTGTCTTATTAATTTCCTCACACTAAAATTTATTTCTAGTAAAAGCATGTGCGTCTGGTGGTCATTAACAGGGAATAGCACTGGTGAGCAGGGCTGGTGTGGAATGTTCTCCAATGCATCTCGGAGTCCCACTCCTCAGTCACATACAGCAGCTGAACTGCTCTAACTCATGCTGTGGTTTTCTGTCCTCTTTATGAGCAGATTAATGAAGAGGATACCCATAATTTTGGGAATACCCACCTAACCACCCCATTTCCTTCTAGCCATGTCCCTTTTCTCCATCATGCTACCCACTATGCTGCACAGTGGTATGGACTGCATTACAGACAGTCTATCCAGGCAGAGAACTGCATAAGTGCACTGTACATCACGGGCACCGTGCTTAGTTAGGCAAAGTGGTATAAACTGACTTTAGAATACATGAGTCTGGCCATCTACCTTGAAACTTCAGTTACATGAACCAGTGAATAATCTTAACAAGACACTATAGGACATATAAGATTTAAAACATGACTACTCTGCCTTTGCTATGAAGTGGTAAAGAATGTTTTGTAGATTGCAAGGGTAACACTGCCCTCAAGCCAGGGCAGAACCACTGCTGTTGATGCCAGTTGCACCTAACCTGACACAAGAAGATTATCATACAACCATTCTGTTTTAGTCACTAGTAGATGTCCTGACAGAGGTGACCTTTAAGGAGGCATTTAAATGAGGAAAATAAAGTGTCCTTGTGGACCAAAACAGATATAGTTTGTTATGAAGCATTTCTGTATATTTATTAAGCCTTCAAAGAAGGCCTCTTAGGGATCAACAGACACTAAGGTTATGTCTACACTGCAATTTTGTCCATCAGGGGTGTGGAAAAAAAAACCACACCCCCCACCAGCAAAGGTTTTACTGACGAAAAGCACCGGTGTGGACAACGCTTTGTCAGTGGAGATGCTCTCCTGCCGACAAAGATACTGCTACTCCTTGTGTGGAAGGGGAGGTTCATTTCGCTGGCAGGAGAGCTCTCTCCTACCAGTAAAGAGCAGCTACATGGGAGACCTTACAGTGGCGCCGCTGTAGCAGCACAGCTGTGTTGCTGTAAGATACGCAGTGTAGACACAGCCTAAGCAATGTCTTCAATTGTCTGAATAGCTTGTACTGTGCGTGTGTCAAAAAGTGACTATAAAATGGAGTAGTTCAGTCCTCCAACACTAGACTGAATATGTTAGTACTTTAGGATTATGAAATAATGGCGAGTTGAAGCCTTGTGACTTCTTACCTAGGTGTGCGCTTTCTCCCTCCAAAAGGAAAGAAAACACTTGAAACGCTGCAAGTTTTGTTTGGTCACTTCAGGACTGTTCATATTTGCTTAGACTCCACATTAAGGGCAATGAAATGAAAGAAATTGGCACCTCCATTAATATGGCTTCTAAAATCCAACACTTCTGACAATTTCCTTCCCTGAAAAACTGTTCAGTAAATTTTATACATACAAGCAAACTCAGACATTTGGCAAAACCGTTAGGGGTGTGTGCGTGTGTGTATGTATATACACGGGCACACACATGCATGCATGCACACACACCATACACAAACATTTTTCATGGACATAATTTCTTTCCCTTCTGCCAAAAATTGGAAATTAGTAAAGACACTAAAGGTCTGGACAGGACCAGATTAAGGTCCCAAGTTGGGATCAGTTGTCTATCCTGCAGGTAGAGTCTGTCAAGACCCTTCAGAAAACGAGGGACCATCGGGTTGGCGAAGACTGAACAGCCAGCCGCTCCTGGATGGAATGCCAAAATGGCCACCAAATGGACCATGAGAGATGATACTGAGAGGCCCTGTGTTTCAAATGTAGTAGGTTGTCTAAGATAAGAGGTATAGGTGCCTGCATCGGGAGAGCGTGAACTTGAGAACACCAGATTGAGAATCTTTTCCACTTGGCTAGGTAGGTGGCCCTGGTGGAGGGTTTCCTACTGCCAAGTAGGACCTCCGTAACGGCCTCAGAGCACATTAGCTCAGTCGGGTTTAACCATGAAGCTTCCAAGTGGTGAGCTGAAGAGACTTGAGGCTGGGATGATGGAAGTGGTCTTGGGTGATCAGGTCCAGAAGCAGGGGCAACAAGATTGGGGTGTCCACTGATAGCTCCAGGAGCGTGATTTACCAGTGCTGGCAGGGCCAGGCTGACGCTACCAGAATGACCGCAGCCCTTTCCCTGTGGATCTTGAGCAGAACCCTGTTGACAAGTGGAAATGGTGGGAATGTGTACAACAGGTGGTCTGTCCAAGGGCGGAGGAACCCATCTGTGAGGGAGCCCGGACTGTGATTCTGGAAGGAACAGAACTGGAGGCATTTTCTGTTGCTCTTCGTGGCAAACAGGTCAATTCGGGGATCTCCACTCCTTTGGAAAATGCTGTTCACCAGGTCCGGGTGAATAGACCACTTGTGGTTATGAAAGGATCTGCTAAGATAGTCCGCCAACTCATTCTGAGAACCTGGATGCTATGAACTGAGTGGGCTATAGGGAAGTCCCACAGCTTGAGGGCTTCCCGACACAGGGGAGAGGAATGAGCTCCACCCTGCTTGTTCATATAAAACACTGCAGTTGTGTTGTCCATCATCACCTCTGCTCGTTTCCCTTGCAAGTGCACCTGGAAGGTCTGGCATGCCAGGTGGACCACTCTGAGCTTCTTGAAGTTGATGTGGAGTGAGAGCTCAGCTTGCAACCAGAGACCTTAGGTCTGAAGGTCTCCCAAGTGAGCACCCCACTCCAATGCTGATGCATCTGTCACCAGGGACAGAGAGGGCTGGGGCTTGGTGAAGGGGACTCCCACGCATACCTTCTGTGGATTGAGCCACCGGTGGAAAGATTCAAGAACTGACACCGGGAGGGTGACCATCTTGTCCAGACTGTCATGCCCTGGCCAACAGTCTGATGCCAGCCAGGCCTGGAAAGGTCTGAGCCTCAGCCTCGCATGCTGTACCACATACATACATGCTGCCAGGTGCTGAAGGAATTGGCGGCTGTGATTGCAGAGCCACTGGCCATTATCTTTGAAAACTCGTGGCGAACCGGGGCAGTCCCGGATGACTGGAAAAAGGCTAATGTAGTGCCAATCTTTAAAAAAGGGAAGAAGGAAGATCCTGGGAACTACAGGCCAGTCAGCCTCACCTCAGTCCCTGGAAAAATCATGGAGCAGGTCCTCAAAGAATCAATCCTGAAGCACTTGCATGAGAGGAAAGTGATCAGGAACAGCCAGCATGGATTCACCAAGGGAAGGTCATGCCTGACTAATCTAATCGCCTTTTATGATGAGATTACTGGTTCTGTGGATGAAGGGAAAGCAGTGGATGTATTGTTTCTTGACTTTAGCAAAGCTTTTGACACGGTCTCCCATAGTATTCTTGTCAGCAAGTTAAGGAAGTATGGGCTGGATGAATGCACTATAAGGTGGGTAGAAAGCTGGCTAAATTGTCGGGCTCAACGGGTAGTGATCAATGGCTCCATGTCTAGTTGGCAGCCGGTATCAAGTGGAGTGCCCCAGGGGTCGGTCCTGGGGCCGGTTTTATTCAATATCTTCATAAATGATCTGGAGGATGGTGTGGATTGCACTCTCAGCAAATTTGCGGATGATACTAAACTGGGAGGAGTGGTAGATACGCTGGAGGGGAGGGATAGGATACAGAAGGACCTAGACAAATTGGAGGATTGGGCCAAAAGGAATCTGATGAGGTTCAATAAGGATAAGTGCAGGGTCCTGCACTTAGGACGGAAGAACCCAATGCACAGCTACAGACTAGGGACCGAATGGCTAGGCAGCAGTTCTGCAGAAAAGGACCTAGGGGTGACAGTGGACGAGAAGCTGGATATGAGTCAGCAGTGTGCCCTTGTTGCCAAGAAGGCCAATGGCATTTTGGGATGTATAAGTAGGGGCATAGCGAGCAGATCGAGGGACGTGATCGTTCCCCTCTATTCGACATTGGTGAGGCCTCATCTGGAGTACTGTGTCCAGTTTTGGGCCCCACACTTCAAGAAGGATGTGGATAAATTGGAGAGAGTCCAGCGAAGGGCAACAAAAATGATTAGGGGACTGGAACACATGAGTTATGAGGAGAGGCTGAGGGAGCTGGGATTGTTTAGCCTGCAGAAGAGAAGAATGAGGGGGGATTTGATAGCTGCTTTCAACTACCTGAAAGGGGGTTCCAAAGAGGATGGCTCTAGACTGTTCTCAATGGTAGCAGATGACAGAACGAGGAGTAATGGTCTCAAGTTGCAGTGGGGGAGGTTTAGATTGGATATTAGGAAAAACTTTTTCACTAAGAGGGTGGTGAAACACTGGAATGCGTTACCTAGGGAGGTGGTAGAATCTCCTTCCTTAGAGGTTTTTAAGGTCAGGCTTGACAAAGCCCTGGCTGGGATGATTTAACTGGGAATTGGTCCTGCTTTGAGCAGGGGGTTGGACTAGATGACCTTCTGGGGTCCCTTCCAACCCTGATATTCTATGATTCTATGATTCTATGACCGAGGAGCTTCAAGCAATTCCTCACTGTGGTGGTGGCTTTTGGTGATGAAAATAGGGGAGGAGAGAGGAAACCTAAAGGTCCAAGAACATAAAAAAAAGACTTCTCTGATCAAGTTGTACACCTTCCTTTGCAGATAAAATGAGGATACAGCTCATGCATATACACTAACATTAGTGATCAGATTCTGTTCTAAGATGCATACCAACCCACTGAAGTCTTTGGGAGATGTGCACGGGTATCTAAAGGGAAACCACTGTGCACATGCAAAGACAAACTGATCAAAACTGTTAGGTACTGTGACAGCCAGAAGGTAAGGGTCTCCCTGGTATCTAGCAGTGAGTCTTAGCTGGCCTGACCAGCTCAGTGTACTACAACTCATTATAGTTATAATCTGTATCTAAAAGGTGTCATGTAAGGTATCATCTAAGAAATGGCAACATGCCGGTCATTCATATTATTGCATGGTGTATGTATGGGTGATATATGAAAAATTATAAATATGTGATGGAAATACGTTTGCAAAATGTGTCGGGGAAGCAGGGCTTAAGTCACCCAGTCCTAGACAAAGGAATGTGATTCCACTCCCTTGAAGGTATCTCCAATGTAAATTAACCAAGGAGAGACCATGAAATTAAATTTACATGCAAGGTAGACAAAGCCATCAGGCAAATCAGTGGGGGGATGGCCACTGGTTTGTCACAGTGGTGAGAAAACTACTTTGAACAAAAGACTCTAGTTTGTTAAGTAAGGTTTTAGTCTTAGAAGCATATTTTACATTTGTTTGTAACCATTTCTATCCCAATCACTTCTACTTGGTGTCACTTAAATATCTGTTCTTTGTTAATAAACTCACTCTTGTTCTGTTACACAACCAGTCATCCCAGTGTAGTGTTTTAAACTGAAGAGTGAAACCCTCAGCCAAGCTAGCAGGCTGGTACTGTGTACTATCTCTTTAAAGGAGCAGCAAGCTTGATAAGGTTTAGTGTGTGTTCCACTGAGCGGGACTGGACTCAACAGGGGAGATGATTTTGGGGAAGCTCAGGGCTGGAAGGGCTGTTGGTGTCACCCTGCATAGAGTAACCAGGCTGGGGAAAACCATGCTGGGGCTTTGTGCTCGGGAGAACGCTGCTGGTATCAGGGATGTGAGCCAAAACTGCAGAGCACAGAGGCACCCAGGGCTACAGGTTAGGTGGTGACACAACCCCTTACTGGTCTGGAATGAACCCCTAAATGTCGCAGTTATTCGTTGTATAGTTTGTCTCTCTCTCGCTCTCTCACTCACATACAGACACAAAAACCTTCAACTAATTGAACACACAGCATTTTGTGTCCTCCTCTACCCCAAACACACAAATCACCACTGATCCTATGTTATAGAAAGTGAACGACAAATATGTGCTACAGTACTAAAGAAATGCTGGTAGAGTTAAGCTTTCAGTCCCTATCAAACAGATCACACAAAACAGTGACATCAGACTTAGTTTCTAATCATAGATTAAACTTTTAACTTAAGTTCAATGAACAGAAAAGGATAGATTTTTTTTTTTAATTACAACGTTTGCAAGTAAGCAGAAGATGAAAACCTTGGCACCTTGAATGGGAAAGTAATAGTGTGCATGGCACAAAAGCAGGCTTATCTTAATGTGGCTGCTTTTAAAAATATTTAAAATATGTCAACTGGATTAATTCCTAATATCTAGCCTCTTGTTACTTAAACTTCTGTGCTGGCAGTGATCAACAAGCTGTGTTTTATGGACACACAAAAAAAAAACCCCACGCCCTGAATTCTGAGCAGGATTAACCAGACAAAAAGAAAGAGTCCTTATCAACTCTTAAGAGCACCTAAAGTGACTGAATCTGATATACAATCAGTTTTCTATGTTGCTGCACAGAAGTAATTTAAGGTACCTATCAAATAAGGCTATATATATACAGGATACTAGTATATTTGTCTTTTTAGGTTTAGATTTCTCTGTAGTTATTTACTTATTCTAAAACTAGATTCCAATAACATTCTCAGATGTAGGCACATGAAACTGAAGATTTATCAATGGCACGATAGATGCAACTTCAACAAAGCAAAAGAGAGTTTCACTTACTTATACCAATGGTGAATGTGGTCCACACACTGTAAAGAGAGATATGTTTTAACTTACCTGGTTGCCAACTAGAAGAAGGTGTTCTCCCAGCAAAAAGTCTTTTAGCATATCCTCCATCACCATCATATGCTAGAGACAAAGAAAACAAGAATTTTAATTACTGTGCTTATACACACAAAATAAATGCAAGATTATTACTTAAAGTATTTTTCACCAGAACCCTTATCTATATCTATTTATTTGGTATTCTAATGAAATAGAATTGTCTCAATCAGAGCAGAGGGAATCTATTCAGTAACAAACAATGATGTACAGTTTTTAACTCCATTGATATACTATCCTGCACTCTGACTGGCGTTAGGTGTCTGATTTCTGTATTTCTCAATAACTGTACAGAATGAATTTCCTTTTAGCATGGTTGGCTAATATTTGTCAGCCACAGTGCAAGGACTGATAATAATGACTGTATGTATGTAAACTGCATCATGGAACGGGCCTCCCAAATACCCCAAGAAAACCTGCTTCAATACAGAATTAAAACCCCTGCCACCCGCACACCCCTAGTTGTCCCATACAACTCCACACTGGAATCCATACAGGGCATCATTAAACAAGTACAAGCCGCACTCTATGTGGATCGCATCCTGAAACAAATGTTTCCTTAACCCCCTCTTCTGACCTTCAAACCACCCCCCAAACCTCTCCAAACTCATCATCAGAAGCAAGCTCCCCATAGACCAGGACACACCAACTCAAAGAAGCACCAGACTCTGCCAGAACAGATGCAAAACCTGCAGACATATCTGCACTCCCGACAATACACCTTTCAAGATCCATGGATCCTGCACATGCCTATCACAACATGTGGTGTGCCTCATCCAGTGCACTAAATGCCCCGATAAAGCTGTGGGGGGGAACCCAGAGAATTACTATATTCTTGAATGAACTCACAAAGGAAAATGATAAGCCGAGGGTGGCGGGGGGCCCCCGCAGCTCCAAGCTGCGGAGGGCAGGGAACCTTGGAGTTCCTAGTCGCAGGGGCCCCTGTAGCTCCCAGCCAGCAGCGGGGACCCAGAGCCCCAGCAGTGATGGATGCTAGAGATCTGTCTAGCCTGGAAACTATGACTGTTTCTTTGGGTCACAGATTTTACTACTGCAAAACCAAGCCCTGTCACCTCAAATTTAGATGACTATAGTTATGTCCATAATGGTACCTAGAGAAGACTCTTGAGCTGGAAGTCCTGCCACAGGTATAAAAGAAAGAAAGTGGCTGGCAAATCATTCTCCAGAAGTACCCACAACTTTGGAACTCTCCCCCATCCTGCACTGGATCAAAATAGTTTGAATTTGTTGAACTTCAAGGCATGCAGCAAGGTCCATCTTTTACCCAAGCTTTTGGAGAGGAAAGAGCATGCAATAGATTACAGCAAACAACAATAATCAAGAACTAATAGGAACATTTTTCGTATGATATGAAGAAAAGTCCCAATGGTCAAATTTGTCTCTGGTACAACTCCACTAAGTCAAGAGATGAATTTGATCCAATATGTTTATAATTACGCACATTTATATCACCTGAAGGTGAGACATTGATCTCAAATACAAGTTTCTACTCCAATTGCAGTTTATTTTCAAGAAAAAACAAAGAAAATCCATCCCAAATCAAAAAAGTGTGTGCATTTCTCACAATCTCAGAATTAGACTGACTAATCACAGCCACTGTTAAAATACTTGATATACTTAATACTAACTAAATGTTGTAAAACATTCTGACATGCACAATTAGTAATGTACTTGAAAACAAATATCAACCTAAACTTGCTCCAAACAATAGATTTGTTGCAAATAAAAATAATGCAATCATCTAAGGAGCCTGATAACATGAAAAATGCAGGCTGCTTTACTAGCATCAAAATCTTGTGTATCCTCTGTATTTAGTGAAAATAGGTCATCTGTAAGTAGGTCAGACAGGGTACTTAGAAAAAGGAATAACTGTCTTTATATAAATGTAACATAATATTATTTTTTTCTTTCAGCATCATCATCTCATCATTGGTATTTGCTTCTTGAAATCAGTAACTCCTGCATTATTACTGAGTATACAGAAATATTCAATTTAGAACACTGCAAAAGCTGTTTTGATTTTCCAAATCGCTTTAGACCAGAACAAAAGGCAATATTTTAATGATGCTTATAATCAAAGTTTAATATTGCAAAATCCTAACTACCCAGGTCAAGAGACTATCAAATGCACCATAATTTTTGAGGAGTAGGGGAGAAGGCTTGAAGACAAATTACTGTATTTATGCATACACTGTAAATTTACAGCTGACCCGATTAGTTTTAGTCTAGATTTAACATCATGTATCCCAGCAAGCCACGTCCATTACACTTTCTGAGTTAATTGCTAAAAACATGTGAGTACTTCCTCACAATTCTTCATTTAAACAAACAAATCCTAAATTGTATAAATAACTGTGTTCAAGTTGTTTCCCTCAAACAACTGTTTTTGCACAATAAATGCAAGTACTCATTAGAAATTGTCTAATTTTCCTAGCAACAGGGTCCAAGCTAGTATTGTAGTGAGATATACAGAGAACATTTACAATCACGTCATGTTCATATAAGAGATTTGCAAATGGAAATGTCAAAATTCCACTAGCTTTGGCAATACATATTCAGTGCTCCCCAAAAGCGAGGCTGATTGGGGCATTTAGCACATATCTAAAAATCACTGTTCTTCTTCTGAGTCTCATAATACGCAGCCCAGTTTAGATAGCAGGTTCCAGCTTTGGTACTACATCTTCAGTTGCAGCACACTGTGATTTCACAGCAATGCTGCAACCCCACTGGGACATGAAATGTTTTGGGGGCAAGTGTGCATAACTCAGTGCTGGGTTTTTAACGACATCACACAATAATGAAATATATTGCCAGTTTCATTCTCCAGCAGAGTTTTATGGTTGTGAAATCATCACCAGAGCACTTTAGTGTGTCACACTGGGATGGGAGCTGGCAGTGCAGGACTAAACAAGAAAACTAATTTTTAGTTGGTAATATGTTACTTTCTGACAGTTTTTTAGGAATATAGATTTGGGGCAATTTCCTTCAGCCAACATGTTTAACAAAAATGTGACACCTAAACAAAGCAGATAAATAATATTCTAACATATGTCAGGTTCAGATTTTTGCAGTGCTTTCAATTTGTAATTACTGCAATTATTGCCTCCTTGAACAAGAAGATGGAAAGAGTAGCACACACAGAAGAGCATTGTTCTAAGGTTTAGGATTTCATCTGTGAGAGTCCCAAAGTTAAAGTACTTTACTGAAATGATAGCACAGAACAAAACCTCAAACATCGAATTTTACGAGGGAAAATTAAGAAGATTCTCACAGATTCACATTGCCAGCAGGGCCCATGCAGTGGAGGCTGCACCTCTGCTCTGCGGAGGACTAGCAAATGAGGTGGAAAGAAAGAAAAGGATATGAAAAAACGAAGGAAAGGAAACTCCCTAAGGAAGAGGCCCTGCCAAGGCTCTAAAAGCTAGTGCTAACATGCAAACACTTCACAGGAGCTGCCTGTGCTGCCTTTGGATGGCAAAGCATTCAGGAGATTCACTCAGTGGGCAGGCCCTATGGCTAAGCATACCCTGGACTGACAGCTGACACTTCAGTGCTGTGGTGACCAGACACCTGCCCTCTCTAGTGAAGAGCAGTGGACCTGCCTTTGCTAGAGAAAAACACTTCCCCTTTCATAGCACGTTTGCAGACCCACGTCTTTGCTTTTTGTTATTTTTCTTATTCTCTTCCCCTTCATATACATTTTGGAATTTCTCTGGGTCAGCTGAACAGCGTGAGAGGCTGAAACAACATTTCTATTAACACCAAATAGCATGATAATTGTGAGTACAGAGCAGAGATTTTAACCATTAGTAGCCATATTAAAGATTTGCATATATACAGCATAGTTCTCGAGCAATTCTTGCACTCTGATTAGCTAAAAATGTCTGTCAGTCAATTAGAATCCTGGGACTTGCACATAATATAGTTATTAAGAATACTGTACAGTGATTATACAAGTTAGACACTCAGAACCAATGAAAGTGCACAGACTACATAAATGGAGGAAAACTATGCTGCAGCAACTTTTGTTGAATTTCTGCACTCTAGAGAGTCCATTTTAGAATAATAACTGAAATGTATTTAAACAGGAGTGCATCAGTCTATGATTTGGCTCAGTATGCTGTTAATAAGCATATTGTTTGTGTATTAAAAAAGTGTTACAAATAAAATTACTATGAACAGTGATAGGTTTTCAAAAATTTAATTGTTTTTGTATTTTAAAAACATATACAAGTAATTCCTAAACCAAATTGTGTACTGCAAGCTGCAAAACTTCAAGTTATAAACTTCTAAAAATAGGATCTTAAAAAGGAACTGTTTACCTATAAGAATAGTGGCTTAGGCAAGCTGCAATAATAAAACCTCTCAACACAGTACTTTATTGATTCACTACAAACAAAATCCAGGTTCAATAGTTGTTTCTTTACTTCTTATGAAAGTTCTACAAGATTTTTATAATCTCTTCACAAAGGGATGGTTAAGAAGCTTGATCTCTAGTCACCTGAAACGAGCACCAAATTTACCAACAAGATTAAAAATTTTCAAGGATCACTGTTTCAGCCTGATGCAACCACTTTACCAACATGCTATTTAAAAAAATCTTTACTACAATGTTTAACAAACTCTATTGCATCTGTAGCGTCAGAGAAGTGCACTCACCTGGGTGTTCTCATAAAACAGAACATCAGGCACTTTCATTTTCTCATTGGGGTTATAAACAGGCATGGTGGCAGATCCAATCCTCAGAAACCCATTATGTATTTCACCTATACATTTTATGAAAAACAAAGAATTACTTAGAACACTGATTTGCAGATATGTGGTCAACAATACTGGTAATGAGATAATGCATACATTTGTTGCAATGTATTGGTACAGCAAAGCTTCCAGCTTTCGGAAGAAAGAGGACAGAAAAGGAATAGCATAAAGCTCTAAGGCTTAAAATCAGTTCCATTACAATGCGTGACAAATTGGTGATGTTAGGGGGACAAGTATCAGAAAGAACATTGCAAATTGTGACAGCTGCTTTGGCTGAAGCCTTAACTTGGTACTCCCTTCCTCTAATCATTGAGTGTTATTAAAACTGTTTGACCGGACTCACCCCTCGGAGAAACAGCATGCCAGTCATTTCCTTTAAACTTTAGGCAAGATAAAGTCACTGTTGGTTTCTCCATTCAGCACATTTTATACAAATGGTTTAATAACACAAAATAGGCACATTTAAAACGTCGGTGAAAAGTGGCTAAATTTGCATATGTTGGGGAAACATTCAGAAGTAGTTTGGAGAGAAAAATAATTAAAACCACTGTATTGGCTAACCACAGTAGTCTGCTACAAGGAGTTACGCTACAACACAGCAGTTCCAGATAGTCAACTCTGCCTCCCACAGATGCTTGCCCTTTTCCTCTATTCAGACATCCTGTTGGGTTGGATGAACCTGAACTGTAATACTGAGAAACTGCTCTCCATTGTTTGTTTTTATTTTGTTTAGTTTAACTCTGCTATGGTTTTGCAAATGGTGGAATTACAAAATTACTGGTAATATGAACATGAACTTACTAAATCTGTTGTATTTTTGGTAGTTCTAATGTTGCACATTGTTAATGAATCAGGTTCAATCAGATTTATAAAGTAATATACAGTTTGCATATTAGTGTCAGTTTTGCAAAAAACTAAACTTTCAATGCAACGGAATGACTCTCTAGTCATATTACTATAATTCAAACTATCCTACCTATATGAAGTTAGTACTTGGCCCCAATTTATACCACATATGTTTTGAAACTGAAGAGAGCCTGCATTACTAGATACAGTAGCTGTAGACATTTTTACTGGTACAGCATTTTCCAAATATATGTTAAGACATGTCCTCCTGTTTTAAAGATCTAGCAATGAAAACAGACAAGACAAACACATGTAAAACAAAACTCTCAACTATGCAGGAGAAGAACAGCAAAGAGTACTGGTGAGGCTAGAAGAAAATAAAATAAGTTGAAAAGAAGGATTTAGTGGACAGGAAGTGACAGACTCTATGGTACATGACAGAAAACATGAAGCTGAGTGTAAGAAAAAAAGATAGAAACAGGAAGGCCAGAGGACAGAGAGGAATAAATTGGGGGGGGGGGGAGGAGGGAGATAGGAAGTGAGATAAAAGATGGAAGCGGGAACAATATGTACAGAGTTAACGGTGGGGGGGGGAGGGGGAGAGCACAAAATTTACGTGGTAAGAGACAGAACCAAAGAGGGGAAAGAAATGTTATCAGAGTGATGGGAGAAGAAGTTGTCTGTAACAGTAATATTTTGTATAGTACAGAGAGGGAGAACAGGGAAAGCCAGACTAGAGACAGATTGCCACAGTCAGAGTGAGAGATGACCAAGGTTTTTTGCAAACACGATAATGAACGAGAAGAGCTTATTTGGGTCATATTAAAGAGGAGGATGTACAGAGTATTGGGGAGGTGGAGGATGTGCTGCAATGGAGAAAGATCTAGAAGACTCAATCACACAAAAATTGTAAGCCTGGACAACAAGAAGGATGACGCACACAATTGTCAAGAATGCTAACAGAGGAAGGTAGCAAAGTGACCCAATAAAGCAAAGTGAACAAGGGCGCCATTGATCTGGCAGACTTAAAAATGTAAAGGTCACACACAAAATTCCACGGGCCAGGCTATGATAAAGAATCACTTAGATTTAGGAAGTTCTACAGTTATGAAAATTTAGAGAACGTATGTAGAGAAATATAGGTATATTCTTTAGCAAGACAACGGCTAAGGGATGTATCTAAAGCAGGGCACACTTAATTAAGGGAACATTTAATACATCTTTTTGTGTTCAAACAGTTGAGTAATGTTCATGAAAGATTAAAAACAAAAGGTGACAGAAGCTTACAACTATAATCCTTTTCCTCTTGTTTCCTAATATCATCCGGGTTTATCTCAATCCCTGAATCCAGCAGATTTTTATGTAAAGCTGATCTTGCGAGATTCGGCAAAAACCTAAACCAAGGAGGGGGGAAAAAAGGAAGGTCAGTTTTTACTTTTCTCAGGGTTCTTTTTGTCTTCTAAGATCAATGTGACACTTCACCCTGACTCCATGCCCTAAATAATACCAAATCCTGTCCCACTCTGACAGTTTCCAACTCCTCACCTACTCTATCTGTGCTTAGCAAAGGAAATGGGTCCTCATGCTATTGGAAACTGTCCAATTTCCTCTCCCCACATCAATAACTCCTAATTCCAAAGTTATATGAGTTTAAAAAAAAATACAATCACAACATACGGAAAGTTGTAGCAGCCAAGTATCCTTTAGACTTAATCTAAATTTCAGTCCCAAAATTATATTAACATAAATGCTCATTTTAAAGCACTACATTGTTATGTGGGATTCCTGTGAAGAAGCTGTAATGACGAACGAGTTAGGATGCTGAGGGGACAATGACGTTGTTCCTTCCACAGTTAATTGGAGCCAGATCCTTCAGCTGTGACTGATCCCAGATCATACAGGCCCCAGAATTGGACAGCTTAAGATTCTCTGTACCTTGGAGAATTTGGCCCTTATATTTTCGTCACTCATATTTTCAGAACTTTTTCTAACTGCTGTTGCCTTCCTTTGCAATATCTGAGTTGTCTACAACTTTTTAAAAAAATGCAATGCCTAAAACTAAATACAAACCTCCAACTGACACCTAACCACATTGTATTCCATTAATACAATCCTGAGTAATATTTTATCTTTGAGACAGCATCACACTTTTGACAATCATTAGTTCTGAAGACCTATTTCTATCAAGTCATTAAGCATATGCCACACACACACACACACACAGATTAGAAAGAAGTGCTGAATGATTTGTTTCAAATGATGTTTGAAATCTGGGAATTCCATAGAAGTGAAATCTAACATTCTTTGATTAGGGAGGATCAGAATAGTAGCAGTTCTACTTTTAATGTCTAACTCCTTTAAAAAAATTTAAGCCATCTTTTTATCATATTAGCAATTGTTTCTTTGAACCTTAAACTTTCACAGTAAAATTAGTATGGCTACCTGGAAAGACAGGCTTTATTGACAGCATGGTAGAGACTCTCATCTGGATACTGTGATAGCCGACGACAAATTCGTAATAGCTGTCGTGTGGACAAAGATGATGCCAGTGACTGTGCCTGCCAAAAATAAAAGGTAATTTTATTAATAGTCCTCTTGGATTTAAACTGGAACAAACCTGGAAAAAAACTATTTACATTGAAAGCAATTATTTAAAAATTTTTGTCTTAAACAGGTGCTTTCGTCCTCATATCCCAGTTTGCACCACTTAATCCTTCACAGGTCAGAATTCCGTGTTTGTGGCAGGAATCTATTACCATGGAAATAATTATGTCATCAAAATGTCAGCATTATGATTTCATTGATTTGTGTTCTATATAAGATGTGTTAACATTATATTATTAATTATTATTATTTATTAATATTATTAGGAATTACAGCAAAAAGACAAAAAAGTGAAAATTAAATTATTTGTGTTAAAGCTGATTTATCTGAAAGTTTCCTGCAGTACTGTATGGCACTGCCTCAACATATATGACATGCCTCTGCATATATTAGAGATACTGTATCCTGATTTCAGATCACCTCATGTCCATTATTTTTCAATGAATTTAGCATTTGTAACAGAATTGACATCCTGGAAATCGAAGTCTTCTATTTATTACCAGCTGAATATGAGCTCCCCATGTGAAAGAGCAAAAAGAGATAGCATAATCCTTGATGTATAAACAAGGGAATAATGGGCAAGAATAGGGAGATTGTATTACAGTACTGTCCAGGGCATTACTTGAACACTCACAAAACTGGGTGACTGAGCAACAAAATGGCAGATGAAATTCAATGTTCATAAATGCAAAAAGAAAAGAAGGACTTGAGGCACCTTAGAGACTAACACATTTATTTGAGCATAAGCTTTCGTGAGCTACAGCTCACTTCATCGGATGTAGCTTATGCTCAAATAAATTTGTTAGTCTCTAAGGTGCCACAAGTACTCTTTTTCTTTTTGCGAATACAGACTAACACGGCTGCTACTCTGAAACCTGTCATAAATGCAAAGTAATGCACATTGGAAAACATTATCCCAACTATACATATGAAACGATGGGGTCTAAATTAGCTGTTTCCACTCAAGAAAGATCTTTGGATTCACTGTAGATAGTTTTCTGAAAACATCCACTCAAGGGACGGCAGCAGTCAAAAAAGCCAACAGAATGTTGGGAATCATTTGGGAAGGGATAGATTATAAAACAGAAAATATCATATTGCCACTATATAAATCCATGGTATGCCCACATCTTGAATACTGTGTGTAGATCTGATCACCCCATCTCAAAAAGATGGATTGGAATTGGAAAAGATACAGAACAGGGCATCAAAAATTATTAGGGGTATGGACCAGCTTACATATGAGGAGAGATTTATAAGACTGGGACTTTTCATCTTGGAATAAAGATGGATTAAGGGGAATACAATCAAGATCTATAAAATCATGACTGGTGTGGAGAAAGTAATTCAGGAAGTGTTATTTATTCTTTCTCATAACACAAGAACTAGGAGTCACCAAAAGAAATTAATAGGCAGGAGGTTTAAAACAAACAAAAAGGAAGTATTTGTGGAACAATCTATGGAACTCTTTGCCAGAGGACATTGTAAAGGTCAAGATTACAACAGGGTTCAAAAAAGAACTAGATAAATTTATGGAGGATAGGTCCATCAGTGGCTATTAGCCAGGATGGGCAGGGATGGTGTCCTTAGCCTCTGTTTGCCAGAAACTGGGAATGGGCAACAGGCGATGGATCACTTGATGGTTACCTGTTCTGTTCATTCCCTCTGAAGCACCTGGTATTGGCCACTGTCGGAAGACAGGATACTGGGCTAGATGGACCTTTGGTCTGACCCAGTAGGGCCATTCTTGTGTTCTGGTGTCCACATATTCAAATGGATATTGAAAGTTGGAGACAATTCAAAAAGAGCTATCAAAATGATTCACAGTCTGGAAAATGTGCCTTATAATGAGCACTAAAGGAGCTCAATCTATTTAATTTAATCAAAGAGAGAGAGAGGATTAAGAGACTACTTGATTGCAATCTGTAATTACACAGGAAGAAGGTATCCGATTCACCTGAGGGTATGTCTACACTACGGAGAATATACTGGTATAGCTATAATCCATAACGTATAATAATGGCATAATCCATAATGGCATAATCCCGTAATGTAGACACAGCCTACACCAATGGCAGAGGTTTTTCCATTGGTGTAGAAATACCACCTCTGCTAACAGCAGCAGCTATGTTGACAAAAGCATTCTCCCGTCAACATAGCTGTGTCTGTGTTGGGCTAGGTCAGCACAGCTATGCTGGTCAGGGGTGTAGTTTTTTCAGACCCTGACAGAAGTAGCTATGGTGACCAAACTACTAATGGGTTCTTGAATCTAGCAGCAAAGACAATAATGTTTGCAAAGGTCTAACAGTTGAAGTCAGAAAAATTTAAATTAGAAATAAGATGCAAATTTTACAATGAGGTTAAATTAACTATTGGAACAAATTGAAGTCTTTATATCAAAACTGGAGATCTTTCTAAAATAAATCCTTTCGTTCAACCACAAGGTATCAGATAAAATTCTGCGTGCTGTGTTATGCAACAGTAAAGATTAGATGATCATAATGGTATCCTTTGGCCTAATTTATGAATCCACAAAATGAGTACATAGCATGGGTGACAAAAATACAAGCTTCTCCACACCGTCCTGCCAACGTTTCTAAACTCTGCTTGAGTGAGGCCACCTGAAGAATCAAGATAACAGTTCAAGATCCAAGCCCATTCATTCTTGAGTCTCTGCTGGGTCCATTTACAAAATGGACTGTTATTAAATAGTAGAGCTGGGCAGGAAAAGGTTTTCCTCTCGTGAAAATTTTTGAGATTTCAGAAATTTTTCCCATCTCAAATTGAAATGAAAAAATCAAAAATCTCAAAAATGTTCGTGAACCAAAAGTCACAAAAATAATTTGGTTTGGGTCAATCAAAATGTTTCATTTTGATAATTTGAAAGTAATAAAGGGAACCACTGACGTGAAACACACAGGTCAACGCACAGCACGGGCATGCTATTTTTTTATATATATATATGAGATAGATAGATATATATATCGCCCAACCTGTGATGTGTATGATTATTTTATATACATATATGCACATCGGATATCATACTGATCTACAGGTATCTTCCAACAGTGAATCATTTGTCTTATAGCATACACTTTCTCTGGATATTTCACAATGCTATGGATGTTAGAGAGACCCTTTTTTTAATCGCTCTGTTCAGACACCAAACACTTTACAAACAAATACATTCCCTTTTGTAATATATATTGTTAAAGAACCACATACATGCCAATAATGCAATAAATACATAAATAAGTATCGGGTTCACTTCCTTTTATTCATTCATAGATTCATACAGTTTAAGGCCAGAAAGTACTATTACATCATCCAGTCTGACCTCCTGTATATCACAGGCCATTAAGTTGCATCCAGTTGCCAACTATTGAGCCTAATTACTTGTGTTTGACTAAAGCCTTAGTTGTGTTTGGTTAAAGCATAATTTCCAGAAAGGTATCCAGTCTTAATTAGCAGATATCAACAGACGGAGAATCCACCACTTCCCTTGGTAATTTGTTCCAGTGCTTAATCATCTGCATTGTTAAAAATGTGTGTCACATTTCCAATTTGAATGTGTCTGGCTTTCAGCTTCCAGTCACTGGTTCTTGCCATGCCTTTCTCTGCTAAACTAAAGGGCACTTTAGTACCCTCTATTTTCTTCCATGAGTGTACTTATACACTAATCAAGTCACCTCTCAATCTTCTTTCTAATAAGCTTAATAAATTGAGCTAAGTCTCACGCCATAAGGGAGCCCTCAAATCATTTTTGTGGCTCTTCTCAGTCATTAATTCGAGTCCCCTCCATCCTTCCTGCACTGATATTGGCCCTCCCGGTGGACACTAGTCTCTTCCACTCCTCTATGTCATTTGCTACTGCTTCCATCTGCTATATGGTGTTGAGATAACTGTTCTGCCCTCCCTAAGAATTCTTTGTCATGGTTTCTCTTGGGGGTACTCGTTTCCTCACACCACTTGGTTTCCACTTGACAGCTTCAAGTGGGAGTCTGTGTGTTGTCATCTGGAATACATGCCCCAAACATGTCCAGCACATCCATCTGATGCTGGTGGAAACAAGCTGCTGGTTCATGATTTCTCGGATCTCTTTGTTTGTAAGGAAATCGTTTCAACCAATGACCAGAATCTTTCTTAGGCACTTATTTTTTGAAGGTGTATAGTTTTAGTAGATCTCCAACTCTCACAGCTGTATGTTATCAATGAGATTATGTTTGAACTGAAAATTCTCAGTTTTGTTTTGATGCTATATATATTTGATTTCCCTACGTTGTTAAGTTTAGTACATGCTGTGAATGCTTTTCCTATCCTTGATGTCACTTCCTTTTTGAGCTCTCCATTGGCCAGTAAGTTACTCTGACAGGTACGACAATTTTCTGCAATAACCTTGAAAATCCTTATTGTGTTAAGGTTAAATATCTTTGGATTTCATTGTATTAAAAATGCAAACTTTATGTATTATTGTGAAATTGTATGTAATGTCGGGGGGAAGGATGTACCCAATGACCAACTTAAACCCTGGGAAGTGTTATGAGCTTCAACAAACTATTTTAAACCATGTGCCAGACATGAATGAACTTTAGAGACAAACAAAATTAGGTGGGTTTCTCAAGAAATCTCTAGGACAGTGGCTCCCAAACTTGTTCCACCGCTTGTGCAGGGAAAGCCCCTGGTGGGCTGGGCCGGTTTGTTTACCTGCTGCATCCGCAGGTTCAGCCAATCGCGGCTCCCAGTGGCCGCGGTTCGCTTCTCCAGGCCAAGGGGAGCTGCTGGAAGCAGTAGCCAGTACATCCCTCGGCCCGCGCCGCTCCCAGCACCTCCCACTGGCCTGGAGCAGCGAATCGCGGCCACTGGGAGCCACGATCGGCCGAACCTGCGGACGCAGCAGGTAAACAAACCAGCCTGGCCCACCAGGGGCTTTCCCTGCACAAGCGGTGGAACAAGTCTGGGAACCACTGCTCTAGTAAATGTAAATATACCACCACCCAGATATGCAAAATCCCAGCCTTTTGAAGATATGCCCTGAGGAGAGAGCTACTGTCTGCCGATCACCTATTACATGAGGACAAGATCAAAGGCACAAGATGTACAAAGAAACAGGCTGATTGGTGCAGGCTATGTACTTGTTCTAAACTAACACCTGTTTTGAACTTGTAACCGCAGAAAATTCCCTAGGTGGGATATGAAGGACTGATCACCTGCGACAGCCCTTGCTGGAGTTGGGGGGATAGGGGAGATCCTGCCTAAGTTATTAGAATGTGTGTAGGTTCTTTTATTGTTTTTAATATGTTTGCTCTGTAATTCTATCACCTTAAGAATAAATATGCTTGTGTAGAAAGAGCTGTTTTGAAACTATAACTGTGGGCAATTATGCTGTTTATAGCTTTTGAGGAGAAAGCAAAGCAGGCCTGCTTAGGCAGTCTGTCTTGCTGGGAAACTCACAGTGTAGACAGGGAACTGTGAAGTCTGGAAAAATCTTGGTTAGGAGTGAGAGAGATGTGGGTCTCCAGCCAGAAGAGGTGATGGCTGAGGTGCTGGGAACCTTGCTGGACCACAGGGCAGAAATACACGTGCAATTGCCCTGAACTGTGACAGGTGCTGCCCAAGTAGATGAACTTTTCTACTCGCTTGATTTGGCCCTACCAAATTCACGGTCCATTTTGGTCAATTTCACGGTCATAGGATTTTTAAAATAATAAATTTCATGAATTCAACTATTTAAATCTGAAATTTCACAGTGTTGTAATTGTAGGGGTCCTGACCCAAAAAGGAGTTGTGGGGTGGTTGCAAGGTTATTGTTGGGGGGGGGGGGTGCGGTACTGCTACCCTTACTTCTGTGCTGCTGCACATGGCAGCACTGCCTTCAGAGCTGGGCAGCTGGAAAGCGGTGACTGCTGGCCGAGAACCCAGCTCTGAAGGCAGAACCGCTGCCAGCAACAACGCAGAAGTAAGGATGGCAAGGTATGGTATTGCGACTCTTACTTCTGCACTGCTGCCTGCAGAGCTCGGCCATCAGTCAGCAGCTGGCTGGCCACCCAGCTCTGAAGGCAGCAGCACAGAAGTGAGGATCACATAGTATGGTATTTTTTTTTCCAGAGTAGCAGCCGTGTTAGTCTGTACCCGTAAAAAGAAAAGGAGTACTTGTGGCACCTTAGAGACTAACCAATTTATTGCCACCCTTACCTCTGCACTGTTACCTGCAGAGCTGTGCCCTCAGTCAGCAGCCACCGCTCTCCAGCTGCCCAGCTCTAAAGGCAGTGCAGAAGTAAGGGTGGTAAAATCACAACCCCCCCTAAAATAACCTTGTGACACACACCCCCCCACAGCTCCCTTTTGGGTCAGCACCCCCAATTTGAGAAATGCAGGCCTCCCCTGTGAAATTTGTAGTGTAGGTAAAAGCACACAAGAGACCAGATTTCATGCTCCGTGAAATATTTTTCAAGGCCATGAATTTGGTAAGGCTCGAGCTATATTAAATACATTTTGTTTGAATGGGCCCAGCTGGCCAAGCAATTCACAACATTCTGTATGACCACCTTGTCTTCACCATTATTTATCATTCTGCCAACCTTTCTTATCAGCCATAATGCTATATATGCTTCCAGACCACTGGTAAAAAAACTGAGTAGCTGTGGGCTTAGTATATAGGCCCCTCTTCAGTGATGATTCCCCCACAAACAACTCCTTTTTTTTGAGACCTGTCATTTAGGCAGTTCTTAATCCATTTAGTGTTTGCTTTATTGACATTGTATAATGGAAATTTTTTAATCAAAATGTCATATGGTATTAACTCAAACACCTGATAAAAACATCTAAGTATCTTACCTTGCCGCACTTTACTTAATCAAAGTTGTAATCTCATCAAAGAATGAAATGAGCTTTTTCTGATAGACCTATTTTTCCATAAAACCATGTTCACTGTCCCTAATTATAATCCCATCCTTCAGGTCTTTATTAACTGAATTCTGTATCAGCTTTTCCATTATTTTGCCTAGGATTGATGTCTGGCCTATACTTACCCAGGTCATCCCACTTGCCCTGTTTGAATACTGGCCCAACATTAACATTTTTCCAGTCTTGGGGAATTTCCTCAGCATTCCAAGAGTTATTAAACATGAACAATAGCCGGTCAGAAATCTCCTCAGGTCACCTTTTTTAGGACTCTTGGGTGGAAATTATCCAGGCCTGCTGATTTTAAAAGATTTATTTCTAATGTTGTCCTTGGTTACTAATGGACTACAAATACTTCATCTCATGTGAAACAAAATTGCTGTCCGCTAAGATGTGGACAGTGCACTTTATTTCTTCCTGGAATGCAGTCAATCAAAAATCTAAACAGTAACATGGTGGGAAACTATTACTGGTGCTAACCTCCTGAGAGTTGAGGAAAGTAGATTACTGTATATAACCTAACCTAACACAAGTTACATGTGCACACCTATACACTCATGTTGGGTGGCTCCAATAAAAATGTTTGAAACTTTTTACTGCAAAAAGTAAAACATCAATTCACTATTTTAGTTGCCATTGAAATTAATTTTTAAAACTGAGTCTTGACTGTATCAGTTTTAAAAGAGTTCTGCAGTTTTTGTGCCAGTAGTAATTTTTTTTTTACATTACTGCTTTAGTAGAACTGCCTACCACAGTAATACTACTAACAGTTCTGAGCACTTTCCTCTTTTCCCCATCTCCCTACCTCCCTGTCTGCATTTTCTAATGGTTAGATAGTCCTCCCTGCCCAAGTAATCCCAAAACAAATCCAAGTATCAAACTTACAATTACTAAAGCACTGTATGACACATAACAGTATTTGTTAAGGGGAGGCGATTTTAAATAAATTCAGTAAACAATTTAAGCATATGCTTTAGTCCATCCCTATCAAGCACGTGCTTTTAAATCCCATTCCTCTTTTATGCATTTGCTTAAATCATATTGACTACGATGTACATGTTATAATACTGCATGACTTCATGCTTAAAATTATGTACATGCTTCAGTGCTTTGCTTAATCAGGTCCTAAATGAGTATATTAAAAATAAAAAAGGTACCACATGTATATAGCACAAGAAACCAGTGTTGGATTTCCAAGGCTGGTTTCTCAAATCCCATGCAGGCAGGGTCTACGAATACCATGCTGGCAGAACACTCTGCTCCTGTGTCCATACAAGAAGTGAAGGAATTGGCTCCAGAATGAGCTCAATCCAGCCTCCACTGGTCAAGATAGGTCAGCATAAGGCAAGAACGTAAGGAAATAAGGAAGCATCCTCACATTGCTGGAGAAAATAATTCCTTTGTTGAGTAGAGATAAAATCCTGACTCTAAAAACAGCTACACATATAATGACAACAAGTAGAACACAAATCTGAAAAACTAGACTCACTGTGGGGTCATTTGTCTCCCGAAGCTTGTGTGTTAACGATAACAACTGTTCCACAGCAACCATGGGCACATTTGGAATCTGTTTAAAAGACAAAAAAAGTATTTGATATATATTTCATGTGTGCATATGTAATTTATATAACACACATGTATGCACCTACATAAACACAGCCTGCATGTAGGTACTGCATATACATTTATTTCAAATAACCAAAAAGGAATAACTGCGTCACAAAATATGAAAATATACTGTAATAGAAAACTACCAAGACGAATTTATACTAATTACAGTAGAAGATACCCTAGACTTAAAAATCAAGGAGTCACTTAGGCTGTGTGAAAGGATTTCACATCATATAAGAAAAGGGAGTATCTATGGTATATTAAAATATTCCAGTTCATAATCATATTCAGCATTTTAAATAGGAACCAATATTAATAACTGGCCAAACCATTGCAAGTGCTTACCATTTCTTTAATAACTTGAATTTCTTCATTCCTGGTGAAGGATTTAACATTATGGAACAGAAACAGAGTTAGAAACTCTGAGCCTAACCATTGCTTTGTGCTACTTCCTATGACAGGAGGCTCGGCCAGGGCAACTATTCTGAACGAGGAATGGATAGAAAAGATGGACCTGCAAGAAAATATTTTTTTAAATGCATTACCTGGTAGAAGCAGCAAATAAAAAATCTGAACTTACAAACTCCACCTGAGGTACAATCAGTCTTCAAGTGAATTACTGTATTAAGCCACAGCCACAATTTATATTCAGGACATTCACAATGAAAAAAAATCAAAACTGACAAAAATTGCATAATGTAACTAGCAATGTAAAAAACAAAATATATCTCTCGTAAGTTGTAATGCCTACAAGGTTACCCAAGTTTTGGCTTCATCTACAGCATGACCTGCATGCTTCAAGTTGAGCAAATACCCGTAACCATGCTACCATTTGTTTACTTTTTTTGTATGTATGAAATAGACAAAATTTACAAATGTGATGGTTTTGAAACATTCTCCAAGAGTATCACCTAAAACAGTATTACTAAAAGACAGATCTGGGGGGCGGCAATATCTTTTGAAGCAGCAACAATGGGTAACTTTTTCTACTCAATTAGACAGACAGGAAAGATAATTTTGTAGTTAAGACACTAGACCGGAACTCGGGGAGGATCTGTGTTTAATTCACAGACTGACTTCCTGTGTGACTTAGAGCAAATCATTTAAAACTCTCTGTGTCTCAGATCCCCATCTGTAAAATGGGGATGATACTATCTCCCATCCATTGTCTCTCTTTTCTATTTAGATTATAAGATCTTCAGGGCAGGGACTGTCTTTTAATATGTTTCTATACAGTGCCTAGCATAATGTGACGCTGATTTCACTTGCGGTTTCCAGGTGCAACTGTTTATACAAGTAAATAATAGCAACTCAGATGTAAATTAGTTGGATATTGCAATATGGCATGCAATATTTACTCAACACCTCAATTACAATTCCAGACAAATACTTTAGTATTCAAAAATGAAAAAATTGTAATGCAATCATTTATATTTCTCCTGCCTGTTGTCATATGCTACTTTGCATATAATTCTGTTTGAAATTAGAATATTTTGGCCCCAATTCCATCTTTGGTTATTCTTTGGGGGGAAATTATGGGTGTAACCGAAGGTAGAATTTGACCCTTCAATTTAAATTACACAATGTATAACAGCTTAGCAGGCAGATCTGGTATATACAACGAATCTGATACAGAAAAGCATATACAGTGAACACCCTTGAAAAACTGTTTCCTGAATATGCTGCGCTGTATCAGACTCCCAAATCAAAGCAAACAAAGTGGATGGCATCGGTTACTCTCAGCCTAAAGTCAGAAGCCTAGAAGCTACACCCAGGTTGATAAAAATAGAAGGAAATGTCTGAAATCATCATGTGAATAGGAACCAATGGGTATGTCATTATCTCTACGCACAGAAAAGGTCAGGGAACAGTGACCAACCTTATTATAGGAGAAACTGTTTTGAAGATAGGAGAAGGCATGTTTAATTTTCGATTAACCTCTTTTTTTCATTAGTAGTAAAAATATTCAACATACATTAAGCTCACTCCTGATCCTGGCTCTGGTCCTTCTGCAATGCTTCTATGTCATAAAGGATCCAAAATGCAGCCAGCTGTCCTCAGCTGGGGATTCCCCCAATGCAGCTGGGGCCATTCTGGCATGTGGCAGGGAGTGAATGAGATGGGTAACACAGCCAGAACAAAGTGCACTATGGCAACCCCCCATATGGGTATGGCCAGTTGGGCACAGTTTTGAACCGTTCTGAGAAACAAGCCCCCAGATGAGTCAAAGATCAGGAGTGGGGAGACACAAACAGCACCCTCATTGCCCCCCGCTCCTCTCAGGGATAAAGAGTACATCTGAGGATTGAATCCATTATTTCTGAATTCGCTACCAGCAACAGTATTCCAAAAAAATCTTTGAATTTTTGAACTGCATATTTTAATAACTTACAAATAGAAAATTTCCCTGGCAAAGGAATTTTTAATAAACCAGCTATTCGTTGAGGAAAGCTTTCCAACAGTAAAAGCTACTGCACGTTGGAAAGCTATCTACAAATGCATTTCTCTTTTTGTTCTCATTAACTAATCTGCTGAGCACTTTACTGGTATATTCTCCTCTCCATCATTTGCTCTGTGGCCCAGTGCAACATCTGTTTCAGTTTCCCAGTTTGTAAATGGGAACAACATTCATCTGCTTCACAAGGGTGTTGTTTGGCTTAATGTTTGTTCAATCTCTTGAAAATGTAAAGCCAAATATTTAATTATTATTTTTAAAAGGGCTTAATCCTGCAAGCTGGAGAGAATCCTCCATCCAATGTCAACTGGAGATGAGGTTGTTCAGTACCCTGCAGGATCAGGCTCGAAACAATCATAGCCACTGTTTCTTTGTGGAGCTATGTTTATTAAGTCTATGCCATATTTGATCACTCTGCAGACAGAAGCCATGTAAGTAACTGCAAAGCCTAACACACTAAGACCTAGAATAAAATTGGCTGGAGGGACTGGCAATACTTTATTAATGTTGAGTACCAGACATCTTCATCCTTTCCTCTTGCCTGTTCAATCTGTAGGTCAGACAAGTAGGGGAGATCATCAGACCCTATTTCGCTGCACCCAGGGGTAAGAAGAATCTTAGGACTTGTCTACACTACTGGGGAAATTTGATCCAAGCTACACAATTTGAGTTACGTGAATAGCATAACTCAAATTGACGTAACTTAGACCTATTTACTGTGGAGTCCACACTATGCGATGTCGACGGGAGATGCTCCTCCTACTCTTCTCGATCCAGTAGAGTACAGGAGTCGACAGGAAAGCAATCTGCGATCAATTTAGCAGGTCTTCACTAGACCCACTAAATAGACTGCCAATTCATTAATCGCCACTCATCGATCCCCCCATAAGTGTAGATAAGCCCTTACAGAAAATAACCTCACTGAAGGTCAAACAGAGAATGCAGCCTCACCAGTACAATGCTAAAGACTGATTTCTTGTCTTTGGCACACAAAGAGCATTCCCTTGCTGCCGCACATAAACTTTTCATTTATTTGTCTTTTCCTCTTCTCCAGTTTCACAAACCATCATTTACTACTGCAAACAAAATGAGAACAAATGTAGGAGTGGCGATCGTTTACAAATTATTATCGCCACACAAGAGTATAATTGTGTGTCAGAAGGTCAGGTGTTTGCATATGAAATATTTATGTAATTCACGTATTGACAACAAAATTTAACAATAACTATAATTTAAAGGTGTTTAAGATAGAGGACATATATTTAAATTAAAGGGAAAAACTATGCTGCATCTTTTCAAATATTCCATCACTTATCCCTGCCAGAATCAAAAGTTATCAAGCATCTGTTTCCTTTTTTGCAAAGTATAACACACTGGCTTGGATTATTGTGTTTTTTAATTAACTGACTGCTTTAGTATATGTTCAAACACACTAAAACTGAATGACCAAACAAAAAGAAGTGAAAATAAACAACTCAGAACTAAAGGGTGGTGAATATATTCAGTTAAAATTTAACATATTGGAGCTTCTATTGTCTACAAAATTCACCTTCTGCCACATTGCTTATATTTGTCTCATATGCTGTATGTGCTCTCTTTCAGCCTACTCACATGGACAGTAATTCACTGCCTTAAGGGTGTTAAGAATACCCACCCATGCATTATAATCGGCTCCTTTCAGCTTTTGAAGCAAATCTGATTATATAAACATTTCTATATTTTTCTCTACTAGCTGCCTGTTTACTATAGTAAATGCTTAATATGTGGAAAAGTCTAAAAACAAAACAAAACAAAAAACCATCTGAACAGGTTAAAATACTGTTTCATAGAGAAGCTAGTGCTTTGCCCTATGTCTTCCAACTGTATTTATAGTTATGGAATGCCACCTTCACAATATCTGCCTCAGCAAATGCTTATGTAGGAAAATTCTACACAAAAAGCCTGGATATACATTCTGAATCAATTTTAAGTAACTGCATTTCTTCACGCAGAACTAATTCAACATAGTGAATCATACAATTCTATTAATAGCTAATACTGTGCAGCAACAATTTCTCTATACGTAGAGAGTCTTTTTAAGTCCCTTCCTCATCGCCAGCATAGATTTCTTCTCCCATTATCCATAATCTACAAAATAAAATTTCCCCATGTGACCTGATGCCATTGTACCTGGACTGTTTAGTAATAACACAGCACAACTGGCTAAAGAGAAGGCCAGTAGAAACAATTTGCAATGCAGGCGGCTAGCTAGCTCATAGATAAAAGGCCTTCAACTGGCCAATGAGTATCCTCCATCCCCAGAACCGCAAATCAGCTGCTTGAGCTCTTGTCATGTCTGCCAGAGGACTCTGCGTGGCGTGGCGTGTAAACCTTGTTTAAAAAAATTAGTGCAGACTATGGAAGTAGTAACGTGGTGGAACATCAAGCGAAAATGTAACTGATGGCACGTGTAAGATCTTTTGAGTCAGAAATATATTTTATTAGCGCTTAGAGAAGTTATCAGCTTTAACATACATCCTCCAAAAATTTTAATTCAAGAATAAAACTATGATTTTTAGCTTAAAAAACCAGAAGTCACTGTAATATTATTTCATTTGATTTTTGTAAACTAAACAAATAACATGCCACCACCCCCACTCAATCCTTCAAATTCTACCTCTTCTTAATTAAAAATGTTCAACTCTCAGGAACACATGTAATTTCTCTGGGTCATAATACAGCCTGTGTAATTCTCCTTTCTCCTCCACCCTCCCCTCTAAAAATAAAATAAAGTGATGTTAAAATAAAGCAGCTGTTATTCTGTCAGAAGAATCATCTTATCAGCTTTGGAAATTTTCATTAAGCGTTGGGTTATACAGTATCTAAAATACCACAGATTTACTCTGGGTGAGCATCTGTGTTCCTATTATTGAATACGTGCCCAGATTTAAAAAATATGTTAGTGGTTAATTAAACTAACTAAAAGAATGCAGGTATAATCTTTCCCATTACGTTTACTTTACTATTAATCCTTTTACAGATGGAAAGATCACTTGAAAGATTTGTTAAAATGTTTCTTGCTTCTTTAGAAGAGGATACCTTCTACAATTCATAGAATATCAGGGTTGGAAGGGACCTCAGGAGGTCATCTAGTCCAACCCCCTGTTCAAAGCAGGACCAATCCCCTGCTAAAAACTAAATCATCCCAGCCAGGGCTTTGTCAAGTCTGACCTTAAAAACTTCTAAAGAAGGAGATTCCACCACCTCCCTAGCTAACACATTCCAGTGCTTCACCACCCTCCTAGTGGAACTGTTTTTCCTAATATCCAACCTAAACCTCCCCCACTGCAACTTGACACCATTACTCCTTGTTCTGTCATCTGCTACCGCTGAGAACAGTCTAGATCCATCCTCTTTGGAACCCCCTTTCCGGTAGTTAAAAGCAGCTATCAAATCCCCCCTCATTCTTCTCTTCTGCAGACTAAACAATCCCAGTTCCCTCAGCCTCTCCACAAAAGTAGTGTGTTTCAGTCCCCTAATCATTTTTGTTGCCCTCCGCTGGATGCTTTCCAATTTTTCCACATCCTTCTTGTAGTGTGGGGCCCAAAACTGGACACAGTACTCCAGATGAGGCCTCACCAATGTCGAATAGAGGGGAATGATCACGTCCATCGATCTGCTGGCAATGCCCCTACTTATACAGCCCAAAATGCCGTTAGCCTTCTTGGCAACAAGGGCACACTGTTGACTCATATCCAGCTTCTCATCCAGTGTAACCCCTAGGTCCTTTTCTGCAGAACTGCTGCCGAGCCATTCGGTCCCTAGTTTGTAGCAGTGCATGGGATTCTTCCGTCCTAAGTGCAGGACTCTGCACTTGTCCTTGTTGAACCTCATCAGATTTCTTTTGGCTCAATCCTCTAATTTATCTAGGTCCCTTTGTATCCTATCCCGACCCTCCAACATATCTACCACTCCTCCCAATTTAGTGTCATCTGCAAACTTGCTGAGAGTACAGTCCACGCCATCCTCCAGATAGTTAATGAAGATTTTTAACAAAACCAGCCCCAGGACCGACCCTTCGGGCATTCCGATTGAGTGCCTCTAAAGGTTTAAAGGTCTAAAGGTCTAAAAATGCCTCCATTCTTTTCATTCTTAAAAAGGGAAAACCCTAAGGAATTTGCCCCATATCATCCAATCTCCTCAATTAATTTGAGAATTTTTGCAAAAGTTTTGGATCACTGGTTGGAGTCTGTTCTCCCATGTCTTATATCAACTGACCAAACAGGTTTAATTAAAAATAGGAATTCAGTTTTAACATTCATATAGTGCAGGCTCTAACTGGACAACCAAGAAAAGTAGTATCAACTTACTTTCCCAGTACAGAAGACGTGTTTTATTTCACCTAATTTACTACAGAGAGTCACCTTATTATTGAGGTAAAAGTTATAAGGAAATATAGAGAAGAATAGAAGCTTTTTTGTATTTTACTTCAGAATCCAAATATTATATTATACAAAAGACCCATGCAATTGTACCCATTATATAGTTGACATACAATCCCTCATGTTTATTTTCCTGCACAAGACTCTGTTCTAATTAGAGGCAAACCATAATGACTTGTATATTGTAAAAATCAGCTATTGCTCTTGGTCCCTGTAAAACAAGAATTTTTATTTATCACAATATTAGTAGTATAAAAACCACATTATTTAAACTGTAGTGTCATCTAAGAATAACAGTTTCATCTCTTCAGAATTTATGGAAGATATTATTACATATTAAATTATATTTGTTTTGAGTAATACAAAACAGAATCCTGGCAATTAACTGAAATCAGTCAGTACAATGACTGTGTATCTGTCTGGCGATCAAAGGACTTGAAATATTTCAACACAGAGAATATTTCTAGCAGACAACTGGAAGTCAAAAAGCAAGAAGAATAAGCATGACAGGCACCAACCCATCCTTAGGATTTCCTGCCTCATGTTAATTCTAAATTACATACCAGTTTTCTAGCTAATCTATTGGAAGAAATAATTATAACATTCAACTTTTTTTTGTTTAACTCTCAATGTCTCTTAATAAAATGCTTCAAAACAATGCAGTGCATCCATGCATATGTCTACACAGCAAAGAAGAACCTTCAGCTGGCCCAGTCCAGCCAACTTGGGCTCATGGTGCTCAGACAGCGGGGGTGTTTCACTGCTGTGTAGACATTTGGGCTTGGGCTGGAACCCAAGCTCTGGGACCTTCCTACCCCACAGGGTCCTAGAGTCTAGGGCTCCAACCTAAGCCTGGCAGTCTACACAGCAATAATACAGCCCTGCAGCCTGAGCTCTGTGAGCCGGAGTTGGCTGGCATAGGCCAGCTGCAGATTTTTCTTTGCTGTGTAGACATACCTTATGTGTCTAAACTTTTATGTATTTATATTGTTTCTTTCAGCTAGGATATTTTAAGTGCTCTAAGTTTCTCTTTTAAGATTTTTCTTCTCATGCTAACACAAAAAGTACTGAGGATAGCAGTATTAAAAACAGATTCTATTACTGATTTAAAAAACAAGCATCTTGCAAGAAACCTTAGTAACATCAAGCAATAAAATAGAAGACTCTTTACAACCTGAATCACATACAAACTACTTTGAATACCATGTTAGCGTCTAACAAATTACCTCTGTTGTAGTTCCCTATCGGAGAGCTGCAGTTCGTCTTTTAAACTTTGATACCTATCTTCTCTTAGTAATCTGGTGCCATCATAAAGGGTCAGTTCTCTGTCATGGATTAGCCTATTCGGGAATTCAAAAGAGAACAAAAATCTAGTATTTAATTGCCTTAGTTTTTACAGTTATCTCAACCAATGTTACTTTAATGAGGAATTCTACCCAAGAAGTCTTAATTTCAATGCCTGAGTTATTAACAAAAGTTGAGACCTATATCTTTCAGTGAAGGACCTGGTGATGAGAAAAATACCAGTTAAATGGCAAGCTCAAGAAAGAACTTCAACTATTTTCTGTAAGTACAGAACACCATTTATGACAGAATTTTTTTTCAGAGATAAACAAACCACTGAAGACCATATATGAAGACTTTCTATTATACTCTCACTGTGTATGGCACGAAATTCAGAATATTTTTGTCCAACTGGCACACAGTGCTATACTCCTATTTTGCTCCTAGAAGCAATACATTTTAGGAGTCATCTTAACTGATATATATTCTGTTAGTGAAAATGAAAAGAATCAGAGGTGAACAAAATGCACAAGAGAAAAAAAATGGACTTATGCCCAGCCCTGCACTATCTTGTCCTCCTTTTTTTGTAATGTGTGAAGAAGGCATGAAAGGTCTTTTCAAGTCTGTTTATTCTTATAGATGGGGTTCTGCTTAAGTTTTTATATTAGAACTTCAGGTCTTGTCTACTTTGAAGACTCTTTGGATGAATGGAGAACTAACAGGGAGTATGATAGCACAGGTACCAGGGAAGTGAAACCGAGTTGAAAGAGAGGAAATTATTTTTATTTAGACTGTTGGTTTTGCTAACAGCTATGTAACTACAAAACTTGGGTGAAAAGCTCTTTCTGTTAAGGATTCAACACCACTTCCCCATTAGCAATGGGCTGACAAATCTCCCTATTTGCAGTGTAGTTTTAGCCATGTCAGCACCAGGATATTAGAGAGACAAGGTGGCAGAGGTAATATCTTTTATTGGACCAACTTCTGTTCGTGAGAGAGACAAGCTTTTGAGCCACACAGACCTGAAGAAGAGCTCGGTGTGACTCAAAAGCTTGTCTCTCTCATTAACAGAATTCTGTTCAATTAAAGAAACTACCTCACCCATCTTGTCTCTAACAACTCCCTATACACATTTCAGAGCCATCCAAGAAGTGCACCAACAACAAAAAAGGGAAGACAAGACTTGGCATTCCTGTTATTTCAACAAAAAACAAAACAAGCAGAATATTTTTGGAGGTGTGAAAAAAGAGAGAGAAAAACTATTCAGGTCTTTGACCAACACATAATAAAGAGGCAAAAAAGAGCACAAATGCACGGTTTTTCTTTTTCAGATCACTTCAGTCAAAGAAAAAATAAAGAGGAACAGAAAGCAAAGGAAGCACTTTTCATATTTATCAAACTATAGTGAAACTGACAGGTTGACCAATAGCAATTTGGAACTGCCATCTTCCTAATTACATATTACGGTACAAATACAGTTTGAAAATAAAATGGGCTAGCTATGTCTAATGCAAAGATCACCTTGGTATCTAATAAAAAACTGAAGATCAGAAGAGATTATTAGGTTTTCAGAAAGTTCAGATGTTAACTGAATTTTCTAGTTTATGCACTACAAATGCTGTCATATATTTGTATCAAATATGTAAGTCAATGATGAAAGTCTTATTTGGAATAAAACTTAAAAGGTGATAACATGTTATGAGGTGCAAACCAAAAAGAACTGAAGATAGGTATACTCAAAAGTGATATTTTTACTTGTTCCAAGTAAAAAGAAAATTTTCATTTCTACGGGCAGTTTTGGGCTCTTTATTATGGGGCAGACTCTGGTACCTCCTTACTCCTGATTAGCACTTTCCTACACAAGTGGCCCCATTAATGTGATCACTCACGGAGAAGGGTATTACTATTCAACATGAACACGTGTCAAAATCTGGCCCTATATGAGTAGTAATTATTTACTAATAATACAGTTTACATTATTATGTGTAACTTTTAGGATTTTTGTTTTTAATTCATAAGAACATAAGAATGGTCAGACCAATGATCTATATAGCTCAATATCCGGTCTCTGACAGTGGCTAGTGTCAGTTGCTTCTGGCACAGATTTAGGGATACCCAGAGCATGGCGCTGTATCCCTGACTATCTTGGCTAATAGCCATTGATGGACCTATCCTCCATGAATTTATCCAATTCTTTTTTTAACTGAGTTATACCTTTGGTCTTCACAACATCCTCTGGCAGTGAGTTCCACAGGTTGACTGTGTGTTGGACGAAAAAATACTTCCTTTTGTTTGTTTTAAACTTGTTGCCCATTAATTTCCATTGGGTGACCCCTAATCTTTTTAATATGTCCTCGTATGGAAGCTGTTCTATCCCCCTAAACATTTTCATTGTCCTTCTCTGCACCTTTTCCAATTCTAATACATCTTTTTTGAGATGAGGTGACCAGAACTGCACACTGTATTCAAGGTGTAGGTTTATGATGGATATATATAGTGACATTATGATATGTTCTGACTTATTATCTATCCCTTTCCTAATGGTTCCTAACATTCTGTTAGCTTTTTTGACTGTTTTCAGAGAACTATCCACAATGACTCCAACATCTCTTTCTTGAGTGGTAATAGCCAAGTTAGACTCCATCATTTCGTTTGTATAGCTGAAATTATATTTTCCAATTTGTATAATTTTGCATTTAGCAACACTGAATTTCATCTGTCACTTTGTCATCCAGTTAACCAGTTTAGTGAGATCCCTTTGTAACTCTAGCAGTCAGATTTGGACTCAACTGCCTTGAGTAATTTTGTATCATTGCAAATTTTGCCACCTCACTGTTCACCCCCTTTTTCAGATTCCTTTAATCAATTTAGTAAACAATTCCAAAAAAGCATTTTTCAGAGTGAGTATAATTAATCAGTCATTTATTAGAAGCAGAATGCATTTTCAAATACTATTTATAATGTCTTTACTACTTAATAAATATTAACTTATTAATGTTTAGGCCTCATAGTTTTCACTAGGATAGAAACTACTACATTTTCTAATTCAGTTAGAGTACAGCATGAACAAACAGCTGCAATTGCCAATATTAATAAAGGTTTACATAACACACTCATGGCTTGCTGCTGCTCTCCATATCTGAGGTCCCAACATAATGTATTCTGTAAAAATCCAATACCTTGACTGCAATTTTAAAATATACCTGGAGTTGCACAGCTGTGTATTTGCAAACAGGACACAGCTTCTGAGCATGAATGTCCTGAATGAACAAGTCTCAAACACTCTGCTTAACAGGGTTCCCATACCGACCTCTGTAGTACAGCTAGGGTGCCAGAGTTGACGCGATGAATACCATCAAGAATAACAAGCTTCCCATCCAAGGCAGCAGTAACAAGTGGAGATGGTCTCCAAGCAGTGTCTCCATTTGGAAGAGTATACCTTTGCTGCACCAAATCTCGAGCTGTCATATCCTATGAGTAACAATTATCAAAAGAATGCATTTAAATAGGGTTGTCAAACGATTAAAAAATTAATCACAATTAATCGCACCGTTAAACAATAATAGAATACCATTGATGTGAACAGTTTTGGATATTTTCTACATTTTCAAATCTATTGATTTCAGTTACAACGCAGAATATAAAGTGTACAGGGCTCACTTTATATTTATTTTTATTACAAATATTTGACTGTAAAAAACAAAAGTAACAGGATTTTTCAGTTCACCTAATACAAGTACTGTAGTGCAATCTCTTTATCATGAAAGTTGAACTTACAAATGTAGAATTATGTACAAAAAAATAACTGCATTCAAAAACAAAACAATGTAAAATTATAGAGCCTACAAGTCCACTCAGTCCTACTTCTTGTTCAGCCAAACAAGTTTGTTTATATTTTCAGGAGATAATGCTGCTCACTTCTTGTTTACAATGTCACCTGGAAGTGTGAACAGGGGTTCACATGGGCACTGTTGTAGCTGGCATCACAAGATATTTATGTGCCAGATGCGCTAAAGATTCATATGTCCCTTCATGCTTCAACCACCACTCCAGAGGACATGTGTCCATGCTGATAATGGGTTCTGCTCGATAATCATCCAAAGCAGTGTGGACCGACGCATGTTCATTTTCATCATCTGAGTCAGATGCCATCAGCAGAAGGTTGCTTTTCTTTTTTGGTGGTTTAGGTTCTGTAGTTTCCACATCAGAGTGTTGCTCTTTTAAAACTTCTGAAAGCATGCTCTCCACCACGTCCTGCTCAGATTTTGAAAGGCACTTCAGATTCTTAAACCTTGGATCGAGTGCTGTAGCTATTTTTAGAAATCTCACATTGGTACCTTCTTTGCATTTTGTCAAATCTGCACTGGAAGTGTTGTTAAAAGAAACAACATGTGCTGGGTCATTATCCGAGACTGCTATAACATGAAATATATATGGCAGAATGCAGGTAAAACAGAGTAGGAGACATACAATTCTCCCCCAAGGAGTTCGGCCACAAATTTAATTAATGCATTTGTCATAAATATAAAGGGAAGGTAACCACCTTTCTGTATACAGTGCTATAAAATCCCTCCTGGCCAGAGGCAACATCCTGTTACCTGTGAAGGGTTAAGGAGCTCAGCTAACCTGGCTGGCACCTGACCCAAAGGACCAATAAGGGAACAAGATACTTTCAAATCTTCAGGGCGGTGGGGGGGGGGGGGGAGGCTTTTGTTTTGTGCTCTATGTTTATGTGGTTGTTCTCTCTTGGGACTGAGAGAGGCCAGACAGAAATCCATTTTCTCCAACCCATCCTAATCCAAGTCTCCAATATTGCAACCAGTATAGGTAAACCAGGCAAGGCGGATTAGTTTATCTTTTATTTTATGTGGATTTTCCCTGTGTTAAGAGGGAGGTTTATTCCTGTTTTCTGTAACTTTAAGGTTTTGCCCAGAGGGGGATCCTCTGTGTTTTGAATCTGAATACCCTGTAAAGTATTTTCTATCCTGATTTTACAGAGATTATTTTTACCTTTTTTTTTTTTTAATAAAATTCTTTTTTTAAGAACCTGACTGATTTTTCCATTGTTCCAAGATCTAGGGTTTGGGTCTTTGATGATTTTGTAACAAATTTGTTAGGATATTATTCTCAAGCCTCCCCAGGAAAGGGGGTGTGTAGGCCTTGGGGGGACATTTTGGGGGAAGACGTCTCCAAGTGGTCTCTTTCCCTGTTCTTTGTTTAAAATGCTTGGTGGTGGCAGCATACTGTTCAAGGACAAGGCAAAGTTTGTACCTTGAAGAAGTTTTTAAACTAAACTGGTAAGAATAAGCTTAGGGGGTCTTTCATGAGGGTCCCCACATCTGTACCCTAGAGTTCAGAGTGGGGAAGGAACCCTGACAGCATTATTTATTTAATGAGCATCATCAGCATGGAAGCATGTCCCCTGGAATGGTGGCCGAAGCATGAAGGGGCATACAAATGTTTAGCATATCTGGTACGGAAATACCTTGCAATGCCAGCTACAAAAGTGCCATGTGAATGCCTGTTCTCACTTTTAGGTGACACTGTAAATAAGAAGTGTGTAGCATTATCTCCCATAAAAGTAAAAAAAATTGTTTGTCTTAGTGATTGGCTGAACAAGAAATACGACTGAGTGGACTTGTATGCTCTAAAGTTTTGCATTGTTTTGTTTTTAAGTGCAGTTATATAACAAAAATATCTACATTTGTAAGTTGCTCTTTCACCATAAAGAGATTGCACTACAGTACTTGTACAGTACTTACTGGTGAATTGAATAATACTATTTCTTTTGTTTGCCATTTTTACAGTGCAAATATTTGTAATAAAAAACAACAACATAAAGTGAGCACTGCCTACTTTGTATACTGTGTTGTAATAGAAATCAATATATTGGAAAATGTAGAAAAACATCCAAAAATATTTAATAAATTTCAATTGGTATTCTATTGTTTAACAGTGCGATTAAAACTGCAATTAATCACAATTAATTTTTTGAGTTAATCTCATGAGTTAACTGCAATTAATTGACTGCCCTAATTTAAACTATATTATACTGATCTATCAGAGCTTGATTTCATTTGCAAGTACTACATTTTGTTTTTTTAAGTGGCAAATACCCAAATGTATTTAGGCAAGAAATCTTTGTTTTAAATAAAATTTTAGTTTCTATACACATTAACATTGCCTTTTCAATACTCCAACAAAAGGGGAACTTTTAAAAGCAATTTAAATGGAATTTTTGTTGTATGCAATATATGTATTTGAAAACTATAGAGCTTTGAGTATAGAATGGAGCAGCAATTGTGACCTGGCATCATCTGAAGACACTCAGTTGTAAGACTCTGCAGAAATTATAATTAAATCAGGTACTGATTTCACTGATGTGGAACACGGGTACAAAATTCTGTTAATTTCTAAGACCCAGAAAAATAAAACACAACTGAGATATTTAAGAGGGGGAAGAGAAGGTAAAGCAATAGAGGGACCAAGAGCCCCCAAACAAAATGGAGTAGAGTTCCATATGGGCGCTGCACCTCAGCATAGAAGTTACTTTTGTAGACAAAGCAACAGCAAATCAGAGGAGGGGGCCAGCATATCAACCACTACATATATATTCTTCGTGGGTTCCCTCATAGGAGGTACTCCCTGTTGCTATAGAGGAAATCGTAGTGGCCACCATGTGGCCTGGAAGATGAATTCCTTCCTCCTGTTTAGACTGCAGAAGATCTAACCAGGGCATAGCCCCGTAACTTTGGTGGCAGGATGGATAAAAATCAATGATTATTTATTTTAAATCAAAAAAATCTGATTTTTTTAATTTAAATCTGGTTTTTTTGATAAAATGCTTTCTGAGGAAAAAACCTATCTAAAGATAGTTTTAATGAAGATATATTATAGCTCAAAGATATCTCATCATGGAATAGGGATTATAAATTCTAATTCTACAGTATGAGACAATATATTCATGTAATATTTAAGAAAAGTTTTGTAAATGAGTTCCAACAGTTAATGGATTAGGGACCCAATCTTATGGGGTTCCAGGGCCTTCTATATAGATTATTTAGGTTAATTTTTCTATCTACCCAACTGGACTCAGTGTTCAGTCTAGAAGATACCATCAGAGATGCTTAGTTTTGCAATTCTCAAACTGTGGCTTTGTGTCTCCAGAGATAACATGCTTGTTAACAGCAAAAATGTTTTAAAATAAATAAATAAATAAAATAACAGACCTCAACCCTCTGCAAATTTGTGTAGACAGAGTCAATCCCTTACCTCTCTCTAAAAGTGCAAAGTTTCAAAAAGTTCAATGAATAGAAGATTGTTGGGGACAGAATAGATCTTGACAAGGACAAGAAGTCTGGAGATAAATGTGAGACAGAAGGGACAGGCAGCAGAAACAAAAGTGAAACTGTTTGAACAGCATATTCCAGAAGTCTTGAGGTCTTTCTGAGTGTAGCCTTCATTGATTTGAGATCTACCATACCATTCTCTCACTAGAAGGGAAAACCTATAATCGCAGCAGGCCATAAAAGAGACCCAGTTTGGGAATATTTTAATAAAGTTCCTCTACCTGTGGGTAAGACAGGCATGCTTGCAAAATGCAAACAGTGCAACAAAGAAGTGCAAGGCCTGGTTTCCCGAATGAAACAACATAACGAGAAGTGTTCTTTCTCAGGAGGAAGCTGCACTGAAGATGATGAAAGGAACATGTCTGAACATGCAGGATCTTCAGGTTGGTGGTAACCAACAAGAATGCACTTTTATGTAGAGATCCATAATTAAAATGAGTCTTCCTGACTAGTGATTTAAATCATGATTTAAATCAAATCCACCCTGTTTGGTTGTTTGCAGTGAACAGCATTTGGCCTAAAAATCAGAGGTGGGAAAAATATTTGTTGCTGCAGTTGCCGCTTTTGCATACATTCTTCTTACAGCGGTAAATCCTTTGAACTTTAAACAATGAAAATAGAATAAATTACATCATATAGCCTGGATCATTTCCTCTTTCTGCATTTCCTTAACAGTCTTAAAATAACAGGACAAAGTCTTGTTCCTTTGAGGCATCCACGGATATGTAACTTAAGGTTTCACCGTCAGTACCATAAAAACAACACATCTTTTTACTGTTGTACTTATCCACCATTTTGCTTTACTACTGAAATACTCAGTCTACACACAGAATGAGAAACATATCTTTATCAAAACAAAGGAAAATATACCAAAAATATTTCTGTGCCCTTGAACTGCCACTTATTTCAGAAATTCTCTATACATTCTGTAGTTAATAAATGCTGCACAGGAGAATGTACTATAATTCAAAATTAAATTAAATTTCGCTTTATACCTGACTCCTCTTTGGGAATGAAATTAACTGTGCGTAGTATGAATTCATTAAGCTAAGACTGATGTTGAAAGCAAACAAAGACAGATACCAAGAGCCCAAACGGAAAACCTAAATTTGCTGAAGATAGAAAATCAGAAGAGCAGAATGCAATAAAGTGTAATTCAGAAATAAAATCAAACTTCACATCATATTCTAAATGACTTGAATTGGATTTTATCTGGTTATGTAGAGATGAAAAACTATCTTGTTACCAATTCTCTCAATTATTCAATTTCTGTGCCGCGGTTAAAGTTATTAGTTTTTTGACCAAAGATTTCTTTATTAGTATTTAATTAACCTTGATTACTTATTTAAATATTACACTAGTAATATATTTCATATTCTCTCACTCTGAAGTTGACAAACAACTGCATTTTTAATTTTTTTTCCTGTTTTGAGCCAAGTCCTTGTAAAGTCTGATTCGGTTATAAGACAGAAAGGTTATTTCATTTCCCTTTGGACTTAAGTCCCTTTAGACTCAAGCTTTCATTGTGTTTTGAGGAGGTTAATTCTTTGATTTTTTTTGTTTTATGTTACACCAGATATTTCAATTTATTCTTCATACTTGCTTCATTACTCTTTCTCTGTCTAAAAGTGATTTGACAACTACTCTTATAGTGTGAATGTCACATAGAAAGAACTTTCACTGAGGATTCTGAAAACCTTTTAAATCAAAAGAAGAGGATCCAAATAATCTATCACAGTGGTTCCCAAAATCTTAATGCAGAGATTGTCTCATGGAGGCCTTCCTCTCCCATTTTGTTCTCATATACCACCTTTTCTCCCATTTCTGATTGCATAAAATCCCTGTAGCAACTACAGCAATTGCTTACATGGGAAAGTAATTTTAGGAAAGTATTTAATTTATTTTTAGTTGTCTTTGAATGCACTTAAGCAACTGGAAATGAGGAGAAGCAGCAGCCTAAGTACCATATGACCAGCCAGCTCTTTCCTGTGGACAACAGTTTGGGAAATATTAGTCTAAATTACTTAAAAAAAATAAAAAGCAAACAACAACAAAAAAACTTAAAACATTCCTCCCTTGCAGATGTTCCAAAAAAATCTAATATCCAAATAGTAGTAGCTTTAACACAAATTCGCACTTTGATTTTTTTTTCTAGAAAATAATTATCGTTCATAAGCATTTTAATACTTTTTTTTAAAACTAAGGTGTGTCTTTCACTAACCCAGCCATTTGTTGTTACGTGATCTCAAAATTTTCTCTACTACCTTCTTCATTCCTATTTTCTGTTTGAGAAATCTTAGCAGAATGTGAATCTAACCTGGCATCAAAAGTAAGAAACCTAGACTCTCTAGCCTCTGAACTGCGAAGAAAATGATAACTGTTGGCGAAGCAATGGAAACTGGTTAACTGGGATGCTTCTATTGCCATAGTTGCTAAAGGGGAGTGAGATGTAAGGGACATAATACTGTTATTTTCATTAGACCCTTGAGAGCCATGCAAAGTTCACTAAGAAAAAACATGCTCCCTCCCCCCCCCTCTCTCTCTCTTTTTTTTTTTTTTTTACTTTCTTTCTGGAGATATTTTAGGAAATAAATTGTGGAAAATTTAATTTCTTCCCAGAACTTTCTCCTGAAGGCTATTGAGTTAAGCCTGAAGAGGGGAAAAATGTTGTTATTTCTTCAGCTGAAGTTTACTTCATTGCATATTTCTGTGCCTATATTATTACTTGCTAAATTATAATTGACTATGAAGACACAAAAATTTATTGAATTTTAGGATTAGGATTATAGTAAGAGATTTTGGCCTCTTAAAGAAGTCACAAAGACTTTTTTTCCTGACCCAAAAAGGTGAAACTAAATATTAAATTCTATATTGCCTAGTTATTGAATGAATGCATGTCGTTAATATTTGTTCTAGTATCAGATTAAATTATGATATTGATATCCAATGCTAATTACTTAATATCATGAATTTAATTTTTTGTAGAAACCAGATATGTCCTACTTTTTTTTCTAGTTTATCCCTAGGGTGTTTCAAGTTCTTAGTAATTTCCAGTCAAAACTGGATACGTATTTTGGAGATGTAATTATGGTTAGGCTTGGAAAGATTAGATACAATTTGTGTTTTAATGGTTCTGATCCTTTACATTAATCTTGTCTTGATTTTATGTTATTTCTATAATAAAATTGTTGATGTTATATAAAAACACTAGTATATGTTTTAAAAATTATTTTATGCAGAAAAAAACTCTCTCTATTCTGGCAGACATATATATATACACACTGAATAACAAGTTTATAAAAGTTATTAATATCACCTAAATATAGCTTTATAATTCCTAAAAGTCAAAGAAATGTCTTTGTAAACTCTCTTTCCTTAGAATCTGATCCAACTCCCACTGAAATCAATGGAAAGACTCCCATTCACTTCCGTGGGAGTTGGATCAGGTCCTTTTGCATAGGCATCATAGATACCCTTTTGAAAGTGAAAGTTTAAGCTATTTTATAAAGGGACTGAGTTCATTTGTTCAAGTGACTTCCTGAGGTCCCTTCCAACCCTGATATTCTATGATTTTCAGCTTTATCTGTCATGGGCCCCCAAATGGGAAGTCCTTAACTACCTTTCTGCAGATCCATACAGGTTAGAGGTGGGGCCTGGAAAAAACTTTGCCTGAATCACTGGTATTTGTAGCCACATTCCTAAGTTTCCAAGACCAACTGGCTTCCTATACCGGCGATGAGTAAATACCCTGACATTGTGTACACAAATAATGAAGATTTCCCTTAGTATATAACAAGGGTCAGGGTTCATCTGTCATGAGTGGGTTCATTTGTCAAGCGGCAAAGAGCACATATTCCCTTGATACCAGTTAGCTGAAATTCTCAGCCTGTTCTCGTATCAAACTCTGAGCCATCCTGCAGAGAAAGAAGACCAATCCCCTGGGAAGTATATACTAGATAAGCCCATTGAAAGTGAAAAATTGTACAGGAAGGGGAAATGATGTGCACAATAACCATCTTCAGAGGAGTTTGAACCTCATCATATAATCCTGAGGTAAATACTGGAAGAGACAGGTTGATCTATTCATCACTTAAACACTCACATATAAATGTGAATAGAACTAAACCAATAGTATTTTGTAGAAAAATATTTCTTCAGGAAATGTTTTTCTATAGTTTAGTGTTTTTAGTTTTATTCAGATATTGGTCAATGCTGGAAGTCTTCTCCCATCATATTCCTTTGACTGGCATGCCTGAATATATGGAATGCCCTGAAGATGTTGATGTGCCACAGGTTGATTTTGACTTATGTCTCATTCAAAGGAGAGCCATTCAGATGATTCTCAATACCTTCCTTCTGAAGGAAGATATATTTTTCATATTCTTTTATTTAAGGCCTGTTTTTAGAGACAAGAAAAAGACAGTGGGGGGGAAAGGGGAATCAAACCTTAACTGAGAGAAATACCCCACAGTCATTTTCTATCCTGCAGAATTATATGACAGAAAATGACAAAAGATGGTAACCAGGGAATAACTTGTCAGACTCAGAACAGACATCAGCTGTGGATTTGAAATTCTTCCAAATATGTTCCTGTCAACCTTTCTATGTTACAGATCTAAAATTTAAGTATGGTCCGTAGGCAGAGCTATGCCAGATTTCAGTTTCAGACAGGGTTTGCGTGAGCTGCTTTTTCTTTTTTATAATAATATTTACTTGTCTAATGATTCTTTACTTTACCAAATGTGCTCAAACAGTGAGCTATTTGAGAATACATAGATTTCAGGATGTAATAACACATATATCCATTCTAACAGGAGCAAATATTCTTTTTAAAATTACTGTTTGTAATTTGAGATTTGCTGGCTATAATTTAGCAATTTCAAGAGAGATTTATTATTTCTGGAATAAGATTAAAAAAAAGCTCTCTCTTTTTATTTCACTGTCATTTGAAAAGATAATTTAAATTAGACACTACTGAGACCTTTTCTCCCACCTCCTCCCCTCCATTCCCACGGGGGACACTTGGCAGGTCATTGGTTCTCCTCTTCTCCAAGCTCAAGCAGGGCCATGATGGGGTAGAGGGCCTGTGAGCAAGAAACACACTGGGGCCCATCCACTGGGAGGGAAAAAAAACCTCCCCCCACGCTTGTTACACTGGCAGGAGTCTCTTACAACCTACCATCTGGAATCCAGCTGCAGCAACTCCTCAGCCAGAGGCTCAGGCACTCTGTACTGAAAGGAAAAAGAGAGAGAGAGAGAGATGCACGGATAAAGAAAGGAGGAAAACTGAAGGAAGATAAAGAGAAATGAGAGAAGAAAAGGAAAAAGTACAGCTGGGATCCCCAGCAAGAAGAAACAGTGATAGGTAAAAAGTAGGACCTCAGAAGCTGCCACACATGGCTTCTGCAGAGGCAGAACACTTCTGGGAAGGAATATTGTGGGTAGGCCCTCTTAAACTGGCCAACTTTGACAGCCCTGTGTAAGCTTGGAAGTCCCTCCTCACCCTCACTCCCTTCACCTACATACAAGCTGCTATCACCTGGAGGCTCCAGCATGGTCAGCCATCAGCAGGGGAAGCACAGAGAAGGAAGGTAGAGAGGTCACCAGGTTGCCTGAAACCAGGCTCGACAGCCAACCACCTCTTACGTTATGAAGAGTCTTGTGATATTTGACATTCTTCTTAAAGCCCCAACTCTTTTAGCCACATGATTATGAGAATCACAGCTTCCATAAAAAAAAAATGCTTAGCCCTTATGGCTGCAGAAAGAAACCTGAAAACAAAACTTTAAATGCTCAAAAACCAGAAGACAAATAAAAAGTCCATCTTTTCTGTTAACATATCATGATTTTTAAGCCAATCTCATGGTTTTGGGGCCTGATACTTGCGGTTGGCAATACTGTCCCTGTGCCAAAGAAGAGTGACTGCTGCTGGCTGTAAAACACTGTTGAATGTTGGAGATGAAGGGGATGAAGATAAACGGGATACATACAAAATGGGAATGGACTGTCAAGGAAGTAGTATTACAGAAAGAGATCTGGGGTTATTTAGCCTGTGATCTACTATATGAGTCAACAATGTAATACTGTTGCCCCCCCCCCAAAAAAAAGAGCGAACATAATTCAGGGATGTATCAGCAAGAGTGCTGTAAGCAAGACACGAGAAGTAATTCTTCCACTCTACTCCACACTGATAAGGCCTCAACTGAAGTATTGTGTCCAGCTTTGGGAACCACATTTCAAATTGGAGACAGTCCAGACGAGAGCAATAAAAATTATTAAAGGACTAGAAAACATGACTGATAAGGGAAGATTGAAAAACTTGGGTTTGTTTAGTTTGGAGACAAGAAGGCTGTGGGGGGACATAACATTTTTCTAGTACATAAAAGGTTGTTACAAGGAGGAGGGTGAAAAAAATTGTTCTTTTAATCTCTGAGGATAGCACTACAACCACCTTGCACTGATCTAATGAGTTGCAACGTTATAATTGCAACCCCCGTTTCATGTTTGCCCTAAGTAAGTCCCCAACTTGCTATAGGGAAGGCAAAACCCGCCCCTTACCTTGTCTTGGCCTATCTGGCGGTGAGATAAAAAGCCTTTCCCAGCCCCCCAAGAAAAGAGCAACTAACATAATGCCCACAGCAAATCATGACAAAACCTGATATTTAACTACATCCACAGGAGGGACACTGGGTGCTGCTTTGCCTGGTCCAGGTAAAGGTGCACTTTTCCTGCACCGGTGTGGACCTGCATAGTTTCCTCCTCTCTCCTGGCCACCTGGGAGGGGGAATGGGTCAGTGTTCCCATGATAACCTGGTTTAACGCTATCGCAGATAGTCAGTCTGGCTCTCTACCCCTTAAATTGGCCGAACACCTTTTCCTGCAAGCCAAACACTGCTTAACGTGTAGTGAGGTCATTGTCCCATGCCTCCTACAGTCAACCAACAAAACCATCCATTTGTCAGCTTCTTGCAAAAATGTCTCTATACCTTTTTCCATCCCTTCCCTGTACTGCTCTGTAAATCGTCAACCTTGTTCTCCAAATCTCTCCTCAAGACCCACCTCTGACACAACACATAGGTAATCAGTCAATTAATGATGGCTAGGCTGATGGACTGAAAGAGACAGTAGCACTTACATTGTCTATTTACAATGAAAAAAATGTAAATTTTTATAAAAATTGTATATATTTGATTAATCTTTCTCTGCTCCCTTCCCCCTACACTTCATAAGTGACTTCTCATCTTAGATTCTAAGCTCTGAGAGTGAGGTACCATATCCTTGAATGTGTTTTTCTAGAACCCACCACAACAGAGCCTCAATCCCGACTGGGATCTGTGTTATATTTAATATAAACATTAAACAACAAGAATCATGACAAAATTCAAATAGTACTGGTTTAAATTCTATACATTATGTATCAGAAAAGTAAATATGTAAGACAATATGAGAAGATTATGGAATCTGAACAAAGAAAGAAAGATTAAAGCTATACATACTCCTGGGAGAATTCTACACCAAAAAAATTAAAAATCCTGTGAACAATATTTTAAAATTCTGCAAAATTCTGCATATTTTATTTGTCAAAGTAACACAATATAGTCATGCCAGTTTAAATTATTTTGGTAATTTATTTCAAAACTGTCAGCAAGTATGTCTGTAACAATACAAACAACAAAAAAGATTCAGAAAATGTTTTTTGACAAATAGATTCCTTACTAGGCCTATTAATACAGAACTCTGAGTAATAATTCATTTAAACTACAGTACAGAAACACATTTCCTACACCCCTCAGAAGCAGTGCAAAGGCTTGGGAGAGTCAAGGATTACAGAGGAGCTGAGGGAGAGGGAAGTAATTGTTGGGAAGGAGCCGGCGTGTGAACTTGGAGGGTTGCTGGGTGTGACCGGGAGAAGTATGGAAGTTTTGGGGTTTTGAGGGGGACGAGTTGTTAGGGAGCCTCCCCCATGCAAACCCTGGCAGATCCCTAGCCTCTCTCATTGTCAGGCACATCTGCCCCTGTTCCCATGTGTCCCTGTGCCCCTCCACCATCCCCATGTGTCCCTGAATCCCCACTCATCCACCCCCTCCCCTATATCCCCACATTCCCACTCAGTCCCCGTCCCAGTCTGTCCCCCTTCCATTAGCCCTTTTGAACCTCAGTCTGTGACCCCCCAGCAACCCCATGTGCCCCATGCTGTCCATCCCCCATATCCCATGCCTCCTGACCTGGCCCTACAAGCAGGGTGCTGTGAGGAACCCAGCCGCTTCTCTTCCCTATCTGCAGCTGGGGCAGCTGTTCTCTGTTCTGATGCCACAGCAGCCCCTTGTGGGCAAAAGGCATACTGCACTCCGGCAGAATGTATTTTCTGCAGAGAAAAAAAATTCAACACAGGACATGAATTCTGCACATGTGTAGAATCGCAGAATTCCCCCAGGAGTATACAGAACATAAAAAGTAACACAAAAAGAAGGTCCCCAAAACATAAAAGCAAATATGCATTTTCAACACAATAAAGAAACTGCCTTCCAGAATAGAAAAAGGAAGATGCTGGAGAATTCCATTTCACAATTTTATAGCATACGGACAAACAAAAAAAGGAAGGGGAAAAGGTCTTCCAGGGCCTCTAAATATGCCAAAACAACTGGTCACCATGCAGACCCAAAGGCAGGAAACACACTTAGGAGAACAACATCCAAAGACTAGAAAGAAAAAAAACCTTTTCTTTCTTACATTGTTATGCTAATTCACAGCACCAGCTGTCAGCTCTTTGCAACTAAGAAATATCGTAATTTACTTTATTGAACAAATCTCCTTATACTCCACTCACTGACGTTCTCTTTTTCTATCTCTACTAAGAGCCTGAAGTCAATGTTACCTTTGCTACTGACTTAGTATCTGACCCTATACACATAGTAACCTACCTCAGAATTCCATACCACACTCTATATAATAATCTCTCTACGTAGCCTTGCAAATTGGAAGAGACACTGCAACTCAGTATTCTGACATCAAGTAAACAAAGTATCTCAAGAACTACTTTCCTTTCATTCTTATATTACTTTTGCTTCTTTCCTTAGATGAATGATTTTTCAGAGACTGTAGCCTTACATAGAGATTCCATCTAGTTTCTTTCATCTGTAACCTATGTATGTCATGTTTCAGACCATTTGTAAGGCATACGCACCACTGTATAATTTACTTTACCTGATACAGCATGACAGGCTCTATGTTGTATCCTAACATATTGGCAAACTCCTTAGCAATAACTGTTTTGCCACAGCCCTATAAAGTAAAAAATAAAATAAAATAAAAATTAAGGCATTAGATTTAAAATACCTTGCAAGGAGGAAAAAAAAAGAAAAGTTTACAGTTCTTACTTTTCCGCCTATCAAACACATATCCTTAACCATATGTGACTGCATCATTTCTGCCAACAGCTGCTTATGGCTGGAAGTCTTTATGAAAGCGTCTGATCCAGAACACAGTTTTAATGGTCGAGTCCCAGCTGGGACCTACAAAGAGAAAAAAGATAAACAAGTTATATGAAAGTGGTTTAGGCTTGGGGGCAGATTGGTTTACACTGGGTCAGTAGCCCTGTAACTTTTCACTGGTGATTGCATTCTTGTGCTCCAGAATCTCAATCTTTTTAAAAAAAAAAAAAAAGTTGCCTTTATGGCTTGTGGTTGCCTCCCCCGCCAAAAAACCACCCATGAATAGGAATCAAATGGAAATCAATGCAATGGTATTTGATTTGGTTTGCAGGCAACATGAATCAATAGTCTCAAGAGGACTCTGACTCACCTCAGTAGGGTATTAACACTGAAACCCAATTACAAAGTGAACACTAGAATCATTTATTGCAGATCAGGGGGTAAGAAAGAAGAGAAATGATCCTATGGTGAAGATATGAACAATCCACTTGGAGGGAAATCTCGCTCCGGTGTTATAAGTGGGCAGAGCTTTGCAGAATAGCAACACTTGTTTTTCCTCTAGTTTAACCCCTGCTTAAGCTACTAAATTCTGTTGCTCCTTCCACACACACACTGGTCACTGCTTCCCCTTCAAATTCCTCCTCTACTCTTGTTCCCAAAGAGGCTGTTCATTCCTCAGAGAAACTCCTCAATCAACTCTGAGTCCACTCCAGTGCCTAATGAAGCTAACTATTTCCTTCAGAGCAGCTCTCCAATCAGCTTCTCATAGATTCTACCATAGTTTGTTCCTGCACTCCAATCTCCTTCTTCACCTCCATTGTACAAACTCTCTGAGGCCGTCCCACCCCAGTGCGACTCAGAACTCTCTCTGCCTCCAACTAACTCTCCTCTATTACATAGATACCTCAGTGTCACTGAATTCAATCTCTACTTTAAACTCAGATCAACATGTGTGTCTATAAAAAGTGCCTTATTTCTCTACCCAACAGACCATAAACTTCACTGAAAGAAAGTCAGACTAACTGTATTTGATGTCAGTAATATGAAGACTTTTTCTCCGTTTTCTGTTTCAACATCCTGGGCTGGAATAATATTACCAAGCACATTTTATTTGATGTGGTGGACAAAAGGAAAGAAACTACTATTGTTTTTATTTAAAAATATAGTGAAAAAAATGATTCTTTCAGAAAAACAAAACTATATAGAAGATAGCCACAAGAGCATCACAAACGCTTTGTATTATGCTATTCCATGGCGCAATGCAAAATAAGAAATCAAGAAAGTACTTTTCCACCAACACTTTAGTAATTGATTAAATAAATAGGTCATGTCTCTGAAAAAAATAAAATAAAATAAAAAAATAACCACATAGAAACGAGCACAAGTTACCTAAAAATAAAGCCTTACTTTTCCAGTTCATAAATTACATTTGCTAAATATTACCATAAAAAGTGGATATTCACTGAGGCTCTCAGTCAAATTCCTTATCAACATAGAGCATCAAAATGTAGGTGGGAGTCAACAGAAAGTAGCATAACAAATTTGCGGTAGTGATATGAAACCAAGAATATAGCGTAGGGGTGGGTAAACTACGGCCCGTGGGCCAGATCCGGGCCGCAAGTCATTTTAATCCAGCCCTTGAGCTCCCACTGGAGAGCAGGGTCTGGGACTTGCCCTGCTTCGGCGCTCCAGCCGGGGAGCAGGGTCAGGGGCCGCTACATGCAGCTCCCAGAAGCAGCCATATGGCTCCGCTCCAGCTCCTACATGTAGGGGCAGCCAGCTCTGCATGCTGACCCCACCCCAAGCGCCACCCCTGCAGCTCCCATTGGCCGGGAACCTCAGCCAATGGGAGCTGCCGGGCCGCCTGGCCACACCTCCGCATAGGAGCCGGAAAAGGGACATGCCCCTGCTTCCGGGAGCCACTTGAGGTAAGTGCCGCCCAGAGCCTGCACCCCTGAGCCTCTCTCTGCACCCCAACCCTCTGCCCCAGCCCTGATCCCCATCCTGCTATCTGAATCTCTCGATACCAACCCAGAGCAGCCTCCTGCACTTCAAACCCCTCATCCACAGCCCTACCCCAGAGCCCGCACCCCCAAGCTGGAGCTTGCCCCTTTTCCTGCACCCCACTCTGCTGCCCCAGCCCAGAGCCTCCTCCCGCACCCTGAACTCCTCATTTCTGGCCCCACCCAGAAGCCCACACCCGCAACCAGAGCCCTCCCCCCCTCCCCCACCCCAACCCCAATTTTGTGAGCATGCATGGTGTATCATGCAACTTTTATTCCCAGATGTGGCCCTTGGGGCATAAAGTTTGCCCACCCCGATATCGCTTGTTGAATCTGTGAATCATTACCTGGAATTTCACTTCTTTTTCAGCAATCTGGAGAATTACATCAGCCTGTAAGGTCTTGCTTCCATGTATTCTTTCCACTTTTTTAATCATACTGGGAAGCAAAGGGCTTTCTGAATCTTGGAGCTCAAAACGCTGTAAAAATTGAGAAAGTAGTAATTATTTAACAAAGTGCTGTGTTTTTAAATATTTCCACTGAAAACATGGCAGAAATTGATGCAAGACTAATTTCTTCTGAAGTTCAATATCCATTTGCTGAAAGAACCTTAATACTGGAGAAGTTAAAATGGACCTTTTAAGATGCTAACATTGGTATGTATCTATTAAGTGTTCTCTATTAAACTATTAGCTTGCTGCTCCTCTTGTCAAACAAATTAAACTAAGTCATGAGCTGGAACAACAGAAATCTGTGAATTCTAAGAAATCCATGAATTCCAGATCTTTTATAGAATTTTCTGTTATAGAGATTTTAATGTTTCTTTTCCAAATGAAAAAAAAACTAGGTTATTCTGACTGCAAGATAGCCCTATTGATATAATTTCCCACCGCTGACTTGTTGATGTTGAAGCCAGAGAGACTGAAATAAAGCTCCACGCCTCCAGCACTTATGTTACCACACCATTTATCTTTGAGGACTATTATGACCACTTAACATCCAGCTTTAAAAAAAAAAAAAAATTACGCATCAAGTTAAGATGTTTATTTAGTTCGATAGCCTTGTGTGTAATTACAGTTGAGGATTCCCTAAACACAAGAAACTTTTATTATATAGCCTTTAATAGGCCAAGGAAAAAATTGCCTTTTGCCCCTTTTATCACCACCTCTGCCCTCCACCACCCCTCCATCACTCTACGCTGTATGCAGGAGGCGTGAAATTTTTTTGCTAAAAACGGTGGGGTTTGAGGTTTTTTGGTTTGTTTTCATCTTATCTGTTTATCTGGGTGGGGTTATATTAGAAATTCAGGTCTTCTTGTGCTTGAAAAAGTTATGGTGTCACTCTATTGACATCAAAGGACGATGGCTATACCGGAAACCTACTGACCGCTATTCCTACCTGCATGCCTCCAGCTTTCACCCTGACCACACCACACGATCCATCGTCTACAGCCAAGCTCTGCGATACAACCGCATTTGCTCCAATCCCTCAGACAGAGACAAACACCTACAAGATCTCTGTCAAGCTTTCTTACAACTACAATACCCACCTGCAGAAGTAAAGAAACAGATTGATAGAGCCAGAAGAGTTCCCAGAAGTTACCTACTACAGGACAGGCCTAACAAAGAAAATAACAGAACGCCACTAGCCGTCACCTTCAGCCCCCAACTAAAACCCCTCCAACGCATTATTAAGGATCTACAACCTATCCTAAAGGATGACCCAGCACTCTCACAAATCTTGGGAGACAGGCCAGTCCTTGCCTACAGACAGCCCCGCAACCTGAAGCAAATACTCACCAACAACCACATACCACACAACAGAACCACTAACCCAGGAACTTATCCTTGCAACAAAGCCCGTTGCCAACTGTGTCCACATATCTATTCAGGGGACACCATCACAGGGCCTAATAACATCAGCCACACTATCAGAGGCTCGTTCACCTGCACATCCACCAATGTGATATATGCCATCATGTGCCAGCAATGCCCCTCTGCCATGTACATTGGTCAAACTGGACAGTCTCTACGTAAAAGAATAAATGGACACAAATCAGATGTCAAGAATTATAACATTCATAAACTAGTCGGAGAACACTTCAATCTCTCTGGTCACGCAATCACAGACATGAAGGTCGCTATCTTAAAACAAAAACACTTCAAATCCAGACTCCAGCGAGAAACTGCTGAATTGGAATTCATTTGCAAATTGGATACTATTAATTTAGGCTTAAATAGAGACTGGGAGTGGCTAAGTCATTATGCAAGGTAGCCTGTTTCCTCTTGTTTTTTCCTACCCCCCGCCCCCCAGATGTTCTGGTTTAACTTGGATTTAAACTTGGAGAGTGGTCAGTTTGGATGAGCTATTACCAGCAGGAGAGTGAGTTTGTGTGTGTATGGGGGTGGGGGGGATGTGAGAAAACCTGGATTTGTGCAGGAAATAGCCCAACTTGATTATCATGCACATTGTGTAAAGAGTTGTCACTTTGGATGGGCTATCACCAGCAGGAGAGTGAATTTGTGTGGGGGGGTGGAGGGTGAGAAAACCTGGATTTGTGCTGGAAATGGCCCACCTGATGATCACTTTAGATAAGCTATTAGCAGCAGGACAGTGGGGTGGGAGGGGGTATTGTTTCATATTCTCTGTGTATATATAAAGTCTACTGCAGTTTCCACGGTATGCATCCGATGAAGTGAGCTGTAGCTCACGAAAGCTCATGCTCAAATAAATTGGTTAGTCTCTAAGGTGCCACAAGTACTCCTTTTCTTTTTGTTTTTTTCTTAACACCTCTAACTCTACTGCCTAATGAACACTTACAAGAGAGGATATGTCCATGTGTAAGATTCAACACGCCCACACACATGCACACACACTTCAGTAAGAGTGTGAGCGCTCACCACACACATCCGAAGGCTTGTCTACACTTAAAATACTACAGTGACCCAGCTGTACCACTGTAAAGCTTGAACGTAGATGCTACCTATGCTGATGGGATGGATTCTCCCATCCTTGCACTTAATCCACCAGGAACTTAGGTCAGCTTAACTAAGCCACAATGGGATGTGGATTTTTCATACCCCTGACAGATGTAATTAAACTGACCTAACTTTCTAGTGTAAACCAACCCGAAGATACCCAAAAAGTCCTCCCGTAAAACCTGCTATTTCAGAGGTAAAAAACAAGTAAAAAACCCAACCTACACTTATTTGGGAAATGATTTTTCATCTTTTTTCTACATAATCAAGAAGCAAAAAGGACCCTAACTGATTTTTAAAAACTGGTTCCAGAGCATCTTAAATTTGACTGGCCATCTTGGCCATAGCCTCATGTTCCAAGCAGGTGAAAGGATATTCCATAGGAATTAGGTTATGAAGGTTCAGAATTCAAATATCATGATAAATATCTGTCTGGCAATTCAGATAATGATGAAGATTGCTGCTGTGATGAAAACATTTGATGCAGTGTTGTTGTAGCCATGTTGTGTAATATCTTTTATTAGACCAACTTCCATGGTGAGAGAGACAAGCTTTCGAGCTCTGCGTAATCTTGACTCTTTCACCAATAGAAGATGGTCCAGTAAAAAGATACTACCTCTCCCACCTTGTCTCTTGAAAACATTAGAGTAAGCTTCACACTATTTTAGGCACATTCAATTGCTTTTATGAAAAGTGTGTTGCAAAGAACATAAAAATCTATGTATCTTTATTTGTACAAGATACCATAACATTGCAAATTAAGGTTAGAAACACAATTATTTTTTGTAACATAATCAGACATATACTTTGGCTCTTCACTCTCAGATTCACATTCTGGACTAAAAGACTACAAATATTTCATGTTTAAATGTGAACTTTTTTTAAAAAAAGCATAAGTGAACTTTAGTGTAAAACTGCCAAAAATTCTATTTTTATTTTAACAGCTGAACCAATTTCAACCACCACCAAACACTGGAAGAAGAATAGAAAAAAGCTGAGAATGTGCACTCTGAGTTTCATCTTGAACTAAGATTTAAATTGGCAAGTTAGAGACCCTGATCCAAAGTTAACTGAAGTAAACAAAAAGACTCCCATTGAGTTCGATATACTTTGGATCAGGTCCAACGCTATTTCCACATGCATTGCTGATAGACTCTTATAATTACAGCATCATTTCCAGGTGCAATTATAACAAGAGAAGGAAACATTTTATTTCTTCACATTTCTCAATACAACTATAGATGGCTATCTAATGCTCTGGGTGCTAGCAAAATAAATTAAAAATCACAACATAAAGAAAGTACTTCCCACAAATATAGTAAAGTTTCAATCCTTCAATCATTACTCAAAAAATTAACTGAAATTAAAGAGAATACTGACTATGTAACAGATAAAGCTCAAAATGGTTACACACCACCAAATCACATACAAGAATAAAGTAACCAACTCCTTAAGCACCTACCTATATAACGTGTAAGAGAAAAAACTGCATTATTGTTTGTGACTTCAATCTGAGTAACATAAAGCTGGAGGTTAGAGCTGGTAAGGAATTTTTCAATGAAATTTCTTTTCATCATAGAATCATAGAATATCAGGTTTGGAAGGGACCCCAGAAGGTCATCTAGTCCAACCCCCTGCTCAAAGCAGGACCAATTCCCAGTTAAATCATCCCAGCCAGGGCTTTGTCAAGCCTGACCTTAAAAACCTCTAAGGAAGGAGATTCTACCACCTCCCTAGGTAACGCATTCCAGTGTTTCACCACCCTCTTAGTGAAAAAGTTTTTCCTAATATCCAATCTAAACCTCCCCCACTGCAACTTGAGACCATTACTCCTCGTTCTGTCATCTGCTACCATTGAGAACAGTCTAGAGCCATCCTCTTTGGAACCCCCTTTCAGGTAGTTGAAAGCAGCTATCAAATCCCCCCTCATTCTTCTCTTCTGCAGGCTAAACAATCCCAGCTCCCTCAGCCTCTTCTCATAACTCATGTGTTCCAGTCCCCTAATCATTTTTGTTGCCCTTCGCTGGACTCTCTCCAATTTATCCACATCCTTCTTGAAGTGTGGGGCCCAAAACTGGACACAGTACTCCAGATGAGGCCTCACCAATGTCGAATAGAGGGGAACGATCACGTCCCTCGATCTGCTCGCTATGCCCCTACTTATACAGCTCAAAATGCCATTGGCCTTTTTGGCAACAAGGGCACACTGCTGACTCATATCCAGCTTCTCGTCAACTGTCACCCCTAGGTCCTTTTCCGCAGAACTGCTGCCTAGCCATTCGGTCCCTAGTCTGTAGCTGTGCATTGGGTTCTTCCGTCCCAAGTGCAGGACCCTGCACTTATCCTTATTGAACCTCATCAGATTTCTTTTGGCCCAATCCTCCAATTTGTCTAGGTCTTTCTGTATCCTATCCCTCCCCTCCAGCATATCTACCACTCCTCCCAGTTTAGTATCATCCGCAAATTTGCTGAGAGTGCAATCCACACCATCCTCCAGATCATTTATGAAGATATTGAACAAAACCGGCCCCAGGACCGACCCTTGGGGTACTCCACTTGATACTGGCTGCCAACTAGATATGGAGCCATTGATCACTACCCGTTGAGCCCGACAATCTAGCCAGCTTTCTACCCACCTTGTAGTGCATTCATCCAGCCCATACTTCCTTAACTTGCTGACAAGAATACTGTGGGAGACCGTGTCAAAAGCTTTGCTAAAGTCAAGAAACAATACATCCACTGCTTTCCCTTCATCCACAGAACCAGTAATCTCATCATAAAAGGCGATTAGATTAGTCAGGCATGACCTTCCCTTGGTGAATCCATGCTGGCTGTTTCTGATCACTTTCCTCTCATGCAAGTGCTTCAGGATTGATTCTTTGAGGACCTGCTCCATGAGTATAGAGTATAGGTTAATAGAAACCAAAACTTTTCACAGGAAATGGTCAGTTTCAATGAATTTCTTGAATCGAAAAAATGTTGAAAATAGTTTCAGAATGTTTTGTTTTGACATTTTATACATGAAAAATTCCAGTCTTCCAGTTCAAACTAAAGTTCTGTATCAAAATCTAAGCTAATTATACTAAAAAATAAAAATGGCCAAAACTGAAACATTCTGATTGATTTGAATTAATTATTTTTTTCCTGGATTTTTCAGTTCACAAAAATTTCCAAGATCGATTTTTTGTCTGAATTAGAAACAGGAAAAAAACCATTTCCTGCCCAGCTCAACTGGAAGTCTCATGCTACGAATAGTAAAACATCTTTGGAATTTCTATGTAGTATAAATGACAATTACCTAACTCACAAAGCATTGCATCTAACATAAAAAGAATTCTATATTAGACCTCATCTTGACAGATAAAGAGGAAATGATCTTAGAACTAAAAGTTAGTGGTTGCTTTGGTGCAAGTGATCATGACTTAATTATATTTGTTATGTGCAAACAGAATAAAGTTCCAACCAGTAATATTTATACAGGGTGCTTTTAAAAGTACTAGTTTCACAAAGCTGAAAACAATTATGAGCCAATCAGCTGGGAGAATTTAAACAAAAAAAAATAACTGTTAATTGAGAGATGTTGAAATACATTTTACTGAATTCCCAAAAAATCACAACTGAGGAAGAACACTACACAGGTTAAAAACCAGACTGGCTTAAGGAAGCGAAAGAAGCAATAAATAAATTTTAGAAGTGGAAGAAAGGAAATGTTGATAGCAATAAATACAAATTAAAAGCTAGAAATTGTAGAAATTGATAAAGGAAGCAAAAGGACACAAGGAAATATCTACAACTAACAGAGTTAAGGAAAACAAGAAATGTTTTTTAGTGTATTATGGCAAAAGGACTCTTATGGTATCGGTTCGTTATGAGATGGAAAGGGTAAAATGGTCAATATGCAGAAAAGGCAAAAGTGTTCAATAAATATTTCTGTTCCATATGTGGGAAAAAGCCAGATGTATGCATATCCTATGATGAAATACTTTCCATTCCAGCATTAACTAAGCAGGATATTAAATACATACTACTAAATTTAGACATTTTAAAGTCAGCAGGTACACATTACTTATATCCAAACGTTTTAAAAGACCTCCCCAAGGACCTCTCTGAACAGTTAATATTGATTTAAATAAATCTTGGAAAACTGGGGAAGTTTCAGATGACTGGAAAAACATTGTGCCAGTATATAAAAAGGGCAAATGGGATGACCCAGGTAATTATAGGTCTGTCAGCCTGACACTGAACCTGGGCAAAATAATGGAACACCCGATAAAGGACTCAATTAATAAAGAATTAAAGAAGGGTAATATAATTAATGCCAACCACATGTATTTATGGAAAATAAATCTTGTCAAACAAACTTGATACTCTTTGATGAAATTACAAGTTTGAGTGATAAAGGTAACAGTGCTGATGTAATACACCTAGACTTCTGTAAGGCATTTGTGTTGGTACCACACAACATTTTGATTAAAACCTAGGACAATACAAAATCAATATGGCATACAAATTTATAAAAATCTGGATGACAGGTCTCAAAAATGTAACAGTCAATGACAAATATGACAAACATCACTGAGCATGTATTTTTTCTTGCTGGGTTCTGCAGGGATTGATTCTCAGGCCTGTGCTCTTTAATATTTTTATCAATGACCCAGAAGAAAACATAAAATCATTACTGATCAAGTTGGTTGACAAATATTGGGGGAGTGATAAATAATGAAGAGGACGGATCCTGGATTGCTTAGTAAACTGGGTACAAGCAAACAATAAGCCTTTCAATAGGGCCAAATGTAAAGTAATACATCTAAGAAAAAAGAATGGGGGGCATACTTACCAGTCGGGAAATTCTATCTGGAAATAGTGACTCTGAAAAAGACTATGAATCTAGGAAAATGCTGGCAGGAGGAGAAAGTGGGCAGGGAAATGAAGAGACATAAAAATACGCATTTTCTCTGTCTTTCTTTTTTAGTGTTTTAGTTTTTGTTCAGCATTATTTCAGAAAGCTCTATAGATTAACTGAATGTTTAACAGATACAAATGTCCATAAAGATAAACAAACTAGTAGAATTGTCACGACACACTCAATATTTTTCATGTGAAGTAATTTAATCACAATTAATTTTCTGAGAAGTTTATGAATTTTAGAAAAATTATTATTTTCCATTTTAGTGACAAAGACCTATCTTGTCAATATCTTCTCGCTAAGGCCCTGATTCAGTAAGGCACTTAAGCACATGCCTAAATTTAAACATGTGAGTAGTCACACTGAAATCAATGGGACTATCGCATTGTTAAAGTTACGCATGTGTTTAAGAACCTCTGAATTGTGGCCTAAATTCAGTAGAAGATATAAAACACTCATCTAATGAAATCTGTTGGTTTATGAAGGTATTGTTCAAAATCTTTTTTTTAACATCAGCATTAACATATATTATTTAAATAATTAGCATTGCTTTGATGTCTTATTATGATTTAATGGGGCTACTGTAGTAACTGACTGCTCTCTGGGATTTGTATATAAAATGCACAGTACTCACTTTTAATGCATCTTCTACTGCAGTCCTGCCTTCCCTTCCTAGTAGGACATTATAAGGGTAAAGCCATTTGATTATATGCTGGACTGACATCATAGGGAAGGAATCCTAATTAGAAATAAAAATACAGGAAAGATTAATTCAATTATCCATTCATCTGGAACACTTTATACTGACACAACTGCAAAAGAGGCAAGAGAGACAACAAACAAGGGCACCATTCAGCTTTTGAGACAAAACCAGGGACACTTCATCCATGCTTCCCCAATAGCTGTCTCACCTACCTCCCCACCTCCACTCCCACTAGGTCTCATACTCTTTTCTGATGGTGGAGAGAGGGGTCAATTGTTGAAACTGAAGATTCTAAAGAATCTAGATATGAACTGAAGAATGAGCCACCAGCTGTTGATTTTTAACATCACACAGAGGAGGCAGGGTAGTTTCAAGATATGACAGCTGCTGTCTTTCCTTCTGGTGCTCTGTGCTACTTAACTCCCTTGAGGTCTTGGAAGACATCAGGGAGAAGTAAAGAGTGTTACAGTTGCTTATTGCATATACTGGCCTCCACTGCAGACTGCCAGTGGTCAGAATCTGGTATGTTTTTTAAAAAGTGCTGTAGCCAAGAAATTCAGTACACTTGAACAAGTCTTATCTGCTCACAGACTGTCCTTGTTGTTTCTGCTGCACTATAGGTGTGAATGGTGCTAAAAAGACAAATCTCAGCTTGCAAGACTTTATAATCGAGGTTAGACAACATGAGGAGGAGGGTCTAGATGCATCAGTTACATCAATATACACTGTAGAGGTTAGGCATGCATCTTGTAATTGGATCTTAACAGAATTTGACTGGATTTCAACAGAATTGATATAATATAAATATTTACCAGGTTGGGAATGGGGGATTGTTTGTTTTTTTACTTAAGTCATAAATGGTGGGAGGGAAGATAAAAGGTATTTTAGGAAGAGAGCAATGTGGTGAGGCCCCCTAGACAGTGAGGCTGTTTCAAGTATCGGAGGTAACATGAAAGGAGTGAAGTTATAAGTGGGAGAAAACAGGCAAGGATTGCCAAAGACTAGAACATAAAAGAAGGTGTAATAGGAAAAAAAGTCAAAGATGGAGACGAGCGATGCAATGCAGTCTTGACAGCGAGGAGGAGTATGAACTTTATGTGGAAACACAGGAAGCCAGTAGGGCGATTCAAACAAGGTGGGAAACGATTACAGCATCAAGAAAGAAAGATACATTTTGGCTGCAGCATGTTGAAGGCCGACGGGAGTATAATCAGTTAGAATACAAGCCAACAACAGAACTACCATAGAGAGATCAATAAAAATTACTGGAGATTGATGCCACTAAACTGCAGAAAGACACTTTCCCATAAAAGTAGATCGGAGTGTGAAACTATAAAAAGGACCGAGAAGACTCACATGCAAGGGGAGACTACAGTTTTCCTATTTTTAAGATTTATTAAAAGTGAACGCAGTTTAGAAACATTTTAATGCTGAAACCAATGTGACACTTTGCCCCTCCACACTTTTCCTTTATCTTCAATTTTCTATTTCAATCCATTTTCATATGCAAGTCAAGAGATCAGGCCCATTTCTGTCACTTCTGATACCTGCAATCTGCTTTTCTTGAGTGTAGAGACTTAACTTTGTATACAGTGATGGTAGGACTTCTCAAGAAGAGTTACTGGTTACAAAGTGTTAACATTCTTAAATTCTAATGTTTTGGGGTCCTTAAGGGTATACTTTATAACCACTTTTCAAAAAGGAACTGAAACTAACAGCAGCCACAACTGTAGTAAAGCGAGATTTTTTATGAGGAAATTCAGCTATGACATTTAAGTTTAGGCAATACTGGCTATTAGGTTACTTGGAACTAAAAAGGCTCTTTTGCCCTCCCTACAAGACATTTATAAATTAAGCCTTATTTTACTGTGATTGCTGCACTTACTTGAACCATTCTGTGTATGGCACACTATAATATAGAATAAATCATGCTTACATATATTTTCTAAATATCTCTGAGCAAAGAAATGCAATGGGCAGTTTCATAGAAGTAATAAATAAATATCTGTATTACAGAAATCTGCAGCATGGTTGAGTCATTCATAGCAATTTATAATAATTAAATACTGATTCCATTACACTGTACAGATTTTACTTCATAATTCAATTACTGGAAATTACTGAATAGTTCAGTTAATACTGTTTAGTGTAGAAATAGGCTACTAAAAATTACTATACTTTACTTCCAATTATTTGCAGAAAAAATAAATTGTATTAGCAGTCTAAAACAATTTGATTACTAAGTGTAAGTAATAACTAATATGTCTCTCTGTTTCTTTTTTTTTTTTTTTTGTACTCAGCAAGCCCATAAATAACTGAGTTATGGTAGCAAAGTAAAAAAGAAATAAAAAGCTGAGCGTAGCTATGAATATCATTGGGGATCACTAGGTATTAGCTACGTATACCCTTCAATGGGAGAAAAAGAAACTCCAGAAAACTAAAATCCCAATCAATGCTCAATTTACCTGCTCTACAGTTGGAATTCCATATAATTAAGTGCTAGATTGTGCAACCCTTACACAGATGAATGAAAAAAAAGTCTACCTACCGTCTCGTAACTGTTGTTCTTTGAGATATGTCCATTCCAAGTAGGTGTGTGCGCTGCATTAACAGTCGTCAGAATTTTTTTCCCCTAGCGGTACTTGTGAGGTCGGCTGCAGAGCCACCTGCAGTTGGGCCTTCATGGTGGTGTATATAGGTCCCTGCCGACCTGCTGCCTCTTCCGTTCCTTCTTGCCAGAGTACTCTGACAGAGCGGCAGGCAGGTGGGTCTTGGAATGGACATGAGCAACACATCTCAAAGAACAACAGTTACAAGGAGGTAGGTAACCATTTTTTCTTCTTCGAGTGCTTGCTCATGTCGATTCCAAGTAGGTGACTCCCAAGCATTTCCTAGGAGAAAGGGTTGGAGCTCAGTAGGTCGCAGACTGCAGCACCGCTCTGCCAAATGTGGCATCATCTCTGGCCTCCTGAATAATGGCGTAGCGCAATGTAAAAGTGTGGACTGATGACCACGTTGCTGCCCTGCAGATGTCTTGAATAGGGACTTGCACCAGGAATGCCACCAAAGATGCAAGCGCTCTTATGGAGTGTGCTGTCAGCGCAGGGGCAGGTATCTTTGCCAGGTCATAGCATGCCCTGATGCAGGCCATGATCCATGAAGAGATTCTTTGGGACAACACTGGAAGTCCATTTATCCGCTCCGCAATGAAAAGTTGCACTGATTTCCAAAAAGGCTTTGTTCTTTCAATGTAAAAGTCTAACGCTCACCTGACATCCAGGGAGTGCAGTATTCGCTCCCGGTTGCTAGCGTGTGGCTTAGCAAAGAACACTGGAAGAAATATGTCCTGGATTATGTGGAATTGTGAAACTACCTTTGGGAGAAAAGCTCGGTGTGGCTGCAACTGTACCTTGTCCTTATACAAGACTGTATATGGGGGCTCAGAAGTTAAGGCCTTAAGCTCAGACACCCTCCTGGCTGAAGTTATAGCCACCAAGAACGCTACTTTCCAGGAAAGGTAGAGAAGAGAGCTCAAAGGCAGGACCCATCAGTCTTCAGAGCACCAGGATGAGATCCCGTGGGGGGGATTGGCTGTCTTACTTGAGGGTTCAGTCTAACTAGTCCTTTGAGGAAGCGGCCAACCATCGTGTTGACAAAAACCAACCATCCTTCCAAGGGAGGAGAAAAGCATCTGTAAGCAAGTCCAGGCTGAGATTCAGGAAGGAACAGAACTGCTGACATTTCCTGTTGTGCCCCATTGTGAACAAGTCCATCTGGGGAAATCCCCACTGTTGGAAGATGCTGATCACGACATACGGTTGAAGCAACCACTTGTGATTATGAAAGGACCTGCTGAGATGATTGGCCAGGTTGTTCTGAGAGCCTGGAAGGTATGATGCCTCTAGATGTATTGATTACACAATGCAGAAGTCCCACAGTTTGAGGGCTTCCTGGCATAGGGGAGAGGAGAGGGCACCATCCTATCTGTTTATGTAGAATATTGCTCAATGCCCTCCAGATGGGTTTGGAATGCCTGGCAAGCAAGGCGAACCACTCTTAGCTCCCTGACATTGATGTGCAGTGAAAGTTCTGCCTGGGACCAGAGACCTTGACTCCTGAGTCTTCCAAGGTACGTCCCCCATCCCATCGCCAAAGCATCTGTGACTAGAGACAGTGAGGGCTGGAGCCTGGAGAAGGGTACTTCTGCATACACCGCTTGCCACCACAGGAGCAGGGGTGGCAGGCTTGTAGAAATTTTGCCCAGAACCCGCCCCTGCCCAAGCTCCACCCCCCACCTGCCCAAGGCTCTGGGAGGGAGTTTGGGGATGGGAGGGGGGTTTGGGGTGAGGGCTGTGGGGTGTGGCTGCAGATAAGGGGTTTGGGGTGTGGGAGGGGCTCAGGGTGAGAGTAGGAGTGTGGGGGGTGAGGGCTCTGTCTGGGGCTGGGGGGCTTGGGGGGTTAGAGAGGCTCAGGGCTGGGGCAGAGGGTTGGAGTGCAGGGGGATGAGGGCTGTGTCTGGGGCTGGAGATGAGGGGTTTGTGGTGTTGGAGGCGGCTCAGGACTGGGGCAGAGGGTTGGAGTGCAGGGAGATGAGGGCTCTGGCAGGGACTGCGGATAAGGTGTTTGGGCTGTTGGAGGGGCTCAGGGCTAGGGTAGAGGGTTGAGGGTGCAGTGGGGGGGTGAAAGCTCTGGCTGGGGGTGTGGGCTCTGGGGTGGGGCAGGGCTGGGGATGAGTTTGGGGTGCAGGCAGTCTGCTCCAGGACAGGGGCCAGAGAGAAGGACTCCCCCCAGCCCTTTCCCTGCCAGCAACAGCGAGCTCTGGGGGAGGAGCCCCCCTTTCCCGCCCCCCCCAGCAGCACACTTACCCCCACCACTGTCACTGCATGTACTCCTAGGGCCCTTCTCAGGTCCAGGAATCTCCTTCACCTCCACCATGGTGGGTGCCGCCTCCTCCCCTACTGTTGCCCCTGACTGTAGCCTCACTGGGGGTGAGGGATGGGGCTGCCTCCTTGCCCTGCATGGGGGCGGAGGGGCCCCCTGTGCTGGTGGAGCGTCCCGATGGAAAAGGGAAGGCTCTGAGGTGGAATGGCAGGCTCAGAGCCAGTGTGCCGTAGCAGCGGAGATGGAGGGGCACTAGGACCCTGCGGCAGCAGTTGCTGCAGGGAGGCAGCATGGAGCTGCGGGGAAGAGGCAGAGGCAGGGATGCTCTGGGGCCCGGGGAGGCATGCGGAGGACCGGGGGTAGCAAGAGGGGGTCGGGGGACACTCAGGGGAGGCGCAGGGGGGCGGCAGGTGGGGTCGGGGGGACATCCATTCCCAAATATTGGTGGAGCTGGGCCCCAAATATTGCTGGTGCTAAGGCACCACGTGGAGATATAACTCGTCGCCCCTGCACTCAATAACTGGAGAAGGAAGAGTAACTATCTTGTCTAGGCGGTCTCGGTTTGGCCTGTATACTGAGGCCAGCCAGGCCTGAAGAGGTCAGAGCCACAGTCTCGTGTGCTGAACCGTATATGTATAAGCAGCCATACAAGTGAGCAGCTTCAGGCAATTTTGCACCGTAGCAGCGAGCTGTCGTTGTAAGCCCTCAATGATGGTGCCCCTGGTCAGAAAACGCGATTCCGGAAGGAATGCTTTGGCTTGACCTAAGTCTGGAAGAGCTCCAATTAACCCTATCCTCTGAGTGGGGGTTACAGTGCCGAATCCATTTCGAGACATACCACTCTGGCTCTGAGTCCGACAAGGACTCTGATCTCGGTGACCACAGGGATGCGCAATGGGGTGGTGCCAGGAAGTAGTGTCAAGGGGAGGGCGGCCGGTGCCGCATTATGGCTGGTTTGTCCTTAGAAGGCATAACACTTTTCTGCAGGGCCGGTGCCACCTGAGCTGTCATAGCTACGAGGTCCCTGGCTGCCTCGAACATGTCCGGGGTGGACAGAAGATCCAGATCCTCTACCAGACTCTCCCGCGTGGGGGAGTCCACCAGTACTGGACTCAACGGATCTCTCTGCAAGGCTGGTGCCAGTTTAGCCGGAGCAGGGGCTGAGTGTCCTGGCATGGGATGCACTCCACTAGCGCTTTCGCATTCCACGGCTCTAATTGTGAGCGAACGCCCCCTCCTTTTGGCTCTCTTCTGCTTCTTGTGTGGCACCAGCGAGTGCGAGCAGTGCCGGGTAGCCACAGTGGAGGTCTTCGGTGCCAGGAAGTGGCAGTGCCAAGGGTCTCTGGACCCAGAGTCCTTTTTCCGCGCCGCAATCTCTCTCACTGAGGCTGGTGCACTCCGCATCGAAGCACTGGACTTCGGGTCTGATGCAGGCTGTCCCGGCTGGGGATGGAGAACTGACTCCACAAGGAGTAGTTTTAACCTAAAGTCTCTCCTTCTTGGATCTTGGGTGGAAGCCTTTGCAGATCTTGCACCTGTAGGTCTGGAGAGCCTCCCCTAAGCACTTTAACAAGGGTCGTGGGGGTCACCCCTGGGGAAAGGCTTCTGGCAGGACCTGCATGGTTTGAACCCTTGAGACCGAGGCATGCCGCAGTCCCCAGAAGGGGAAGAACACAGTGGGGGAAACCCTAACAGAAACTTATCTAACCAACTATAAACACTACTTGAAACACTAACTAATACTAAGTTAACTATTTACAGATACAAAGAGAAAGACCACTAGGGGATCGCTTCCCGTATCAATAGAGAAGCAGCAGCTCCAGTGACCATCATGGGCAGTAAGAAGGAACTTAAGAGGCAGCGGGTCGGCAAGGACCTACATACACTGCCATAAAGGCACGACTCCAGGGGGCTCCACAGCCGACCCGACGGGTACCACTAAGCACACACATCTACTTGGAATCGGCATGAGCAAGCACTAGAAGAAGAACTACTTGTTTAAGTGCTCACCAAGGTGAGTAATGGTTGCATAATCAAGCCCTAAATAAAACAAAATAGATTTTTCACTCAAAATTCTCTAGTTTCTTTTGTTTGCACATATCCCCAACATATATGGGCAAAACAGCAATGAACTATCCTGGCACAAGTATATTTTTGTGAAATGCGAACTCAACTCATTTTGTTATTCAATGATGCTCCTTGAATCTGGAGCATTATAAATGGATGTAGTAAAAATCATCCACATGAGCACATTCTAGGTAAAATGTGCTGCTCAGGTGATCAGACATTCACTTAGCATTATTACATTTAAAAAGCATTTTTTGTAAGGCCACAAAGAGAGCATAATTACAATGGCACAGATGAGATTAGCCTCCTCCTCACTCGAAAAAGCCTTCTGTTTCAGACGGGAATTTTCAGTCTGGGAGTCATGACCCTGTAGGAGCTTGCAAATGTGTTGAAAGGGAGCAAGCAACCACCTTGCCTTTCCCATATTGCTAAATGGTCACTGGTCCGAGCCAGATGAGGGGAGGAACATAAGGTCCCAGAAGGAAACAGGGCCACAGCATGGAAAAAGTTGAGAACCTGGTTTAGGAAGCTATAGATAGATCAGACACTGGCACACAATGATAACACACTACATTTTTTAATGTAAAATAAAATACTTCCTTCACCCCTCAGGTCAGATAAATAGCTGAGTGGACATTTTATTTCCACTATTTTGGAAGCAGTCTGACATTAATTTAAAAGTCATTTTCACCACAGGGCTAGAAAAATAAAATGATATAATGTATTTAAAAATCCCACATATATTCCTTTCCTAAAGCACACTATAAATTAGTCTAATCACTGTGCTTATCACTTCATAGTTTTTAATATGGTATCAATAAGTCAGTTTCTCTGAGAGAAATAGTTTCAAATTCCTCCCCCCCAAATAAACACACCTACATCAATTTTAAATCACCTGGCTAATCCACACGCCTAATGAATTAATTGAATCTAATCATTGTTCAATACACCAAGAAGCTCTGCTGAAATCTTTCTTGTCTCATGATTCATACTAATTTATCTCCTGATTTTACATCTGGATCTCTGCAGTCTTTATGGTGCCCACAGAGATCCAATTAAGGATGTGTCCAATGAGATCCAATTCAGAGAGAGAAAGATTTTTTTAGTGTTCTTATTAATCTAGTAGTTCCAAAGACACTAATAAGATATGAACCGTTCAAATTATATCTGAGGAAATTCCTCACTTTTAAAATTTCACTTCACAGTTACATGCACATACCAGAATCTGAACTGCAGCTGATAAACTGTCTAAAGGAAAATCTGGAAGTCCTAGCGTAGAAGATTCCTGGGAGCAGAGAGTTGTAGCAAAAGACAAGAGCTGAGAGATTCTGGAAAATAAACAAGAAATTGTAATATTTTATACATGCAAAACATACTTTAAAACTTTAAGCCCTATGAAGCTAAACACAGCATAAGATGTTGAAGCAACTTCTGAATACAAGTAAATTTTATCTAATAAAGTTCTACAGAATTAAGGACTCACAATATGAAAACTGTAATTATATATGAAAAACTGTTTAAACATATTCCCATACTTACTAAAAATTCACTTAGTTCTCATCAGTCTCTAGGGTGTGAAAAGCTCCAAGTCTGTTTTGGTAGGTCCTGCGCTTCCAGGCAGATTCTGTGGCGTCAGAAGCTCACTGAGCTGCCTTAGCCTAGCAGCAAGGACCACAGCCTACACCGAGTTACTTTCATCACAGGCCAGTATGGGAGGTGGGAAGGGGGATACCCCACAGTCTCTGCTGCTCCTTTGGGTTTAGATGTTGTTCAGCCCCCTGCCTGGATCGAGGTCTGCTTCCCCTCTCAAGAAGGTCTCTGTAGAGCATGCAAGGGGAAGGGGAACCTGGGCCCACCCTCTACTCCGGGTTCCAGCACAGGGACCCTAATGGTAGCAGCTGTTGGTGGCTTTCCCTTCACCACCGGAACTGCTTAGACTCCCTGGGCCACTTCCCCGCAACCTCCTTTTCTACCTTCTCCTTTACCTCTGTCCTTCGCAACACTTCCTCTCCTCCAACTCTTTCTCTACCTTGACCCTTCCTCAGGCTTCAGCTATCGCTTCCTCTCCTCCAATTTCCTTCCCCCGGAACTCACTGGAAGGAGAGCTTTTAAGCAGTGTAAATGGGACCTTGATTGGTTCCAGCTGTCTCCATTAGCCGAATGGCCTTAATTGAGCCTTTGCTGGTTAATTGTAATCAGGTGCCTGCATTAGCCTAACGGCCTTAACTAATCCTTAGACAGGTTAAATGGCATTGGGTGTCTTGATTGGCCTGGGGTAGCCTTTGTTTGGCTATCCAGGAAACAGGGACCTGCAAATCCTGAAGCTGATATATTTACCTTCCACTACTCTTTTATAGCCTTCTGGTCTGAGTCCACCACAAGGGATACAGCACACAAATTGCAAACAATCCTGACAGGACAGAACATTCAGCCTCTCAACACTACTTTTTTGTAATTATGAAAATTTACCTCTGTGCAGAAACATTTGATCCAACCGAGTATAATAGCTTAAGATGGTCCTGAAAATAGAACATAGCATCACATATCAGATTAATTTCTGGGTTATACCATGGATAACAGTGCATATTGTGCGAGATGTTTTCTATTTCTCATCTAATTAGACACCGAGCCTTTTGTAGCAAAGAGCCTGGTCTTGGCACACAGAATTAATTTTCTAAAAGGAAAAAAAGTTAGCATATCTTTGTTTTAGGATTATATTGTTTTATTGAAATTAATTTTAGCTACAAAATAAAAACATCAGAACAGCCATGGTGGGTCAGACCAATGGTCCATCTATCCCAGTATCCTGTCTTCCGACAGTGGCCAGTGCCAGGTGCTTCAGAGGGAATGAACAGAACAGGTGATCCATCCCCTGTTGGCAAACAGAGGCTAGGGACACTTCAGAGTATGGTTTTCAGTCCTAATAGCCACTGATGGACCTATCCTCCATGAATTTATATCTTGGAGATTATCTCTTTCTTTTCAGTAATTAACTGGGTATCAATATGACCCCCGCCCAAAAAAGGGTCAAAATATTTTATTCATGTTCAATGATTAATTTTTGAATGTATAATAGGTAAAATACAAGATTAAAGTATCAATTAGTCCTGCTCTGTAAACAAGCTTTAACTGATCTACAATGGCACTTACCTTAAAGGGTAGATGATAAACATCTCTTGCTTGAAATCTAGAACGAAGAGGAGGGTCCAATGGATTACCAGAATATCTAGGTACCGGCAGGCCCAGAGCTATCACACGAAAATCTTCACTTACTCGAACAATCTTCCATGCATCTAACTCAGTTTTAGTATGTTCCTGGATCAATTAAAATAAGGTAATAATTGGAATGCAATGACATCTTTTAGTGAGGGCCCTGATGCCTGAGCTACAGACTGAAGACCTATAGGGGAGGGATCAAAAGAGTGGTCTTCCAGTTAAATTTGGTCTTCTGCTTCCCTCGTCTTTAACACAGAGGGGCCAGGATGAAATGTTCTATCTTGATTTAAGGTATTCAATTTGTAGATCATACATCGAGGCCTTTCTAAGGTAAGGGTGGCTGAAATATGCTTCACTGAGTTCAGCCCTCAGGCAAGCTAATGATGGATTTCCACAGATGCTCAACGTTTGGAAACTATGAATTAGAGTTACAAATATCTTTCTCTTTATAAAGAAGAGAAAAAACAATGAAACTGTGTTATGTATTTTCTTCCACAGAATTAAAAGTCTAACTTTAGCAAGTTTGGTTTTTTTAACTATAATGAAGGGATGCTCCTCTGAATAAGAGAACATTTTGTTTGTATATAATATGCTGTACCACAAGTAATAACAATACAGGTTTATCACTGTACTCTTTTCTGAAGAGTACATCTATTTCATATTGAAAACTTCAATCACGTCGCCAGGAAAAGACTCATTGCAGACAAAGAAGACAGTTCTGCAGTCTTCCCACATTACAATCAAGTCTTGCTTGAAATTATACATGACTACTTCATGCAGATGCAATGCAAGAATAATGATTCACATAGAAGAACAGAAAATGAGCCATAAATTATGTAATACAATATTCCCAAACAAAAAAACAACAATATTAGATTTAGTATCACTATAGGAGATTTATTCAAATCAGATAACATTAGCAGTATACCTAAGGCACCAATTTAGAGCCATTTTATCATTAGCAAGGTACAAAAAAATGTACTGCACAATCTCAATCAATTCCTATTTGAATTTAAAGTCAGTTTTCATGTCTCCTCCTTAAATGTAGCTATGATAAAAAACCACATTTTGTACTTCAGTATGTTAATTACATTTTCATAAGTTACCTCTCCTAACCAAAACAGACTGAAATGGATCAGAAATACTCTAAAAGCAAAAAGAGGCATAACCACCAATCATAATGTCTCAGAAATGAGTTACAGTATTTAATGGCTCAGTGGGCAATGTTGTGCAATAATATGTAGGATCATGGGTGTATTTAAGTTGGAGTAGGGCACAAAAATTTTGGACAAAGTTTATTTGTTGAAAAATGCAGTTTTAGGTCTACTGAAACTATTCATGAATTCAACACAAATCTGCCAAATAGTTTCTGACAAAATATTTTCAAGGTAGCTTCATGAAGTGGAAAGAGAAGGAGCTTGGGCTGGTGGCAATATGCCTTATTGCCTCGGGGTTAGAGCAGTTACCTGGAATGCTGGAGACCAGATTCAAGTCCCTGCTAAGCATGTTTCAGAACAGGGACCTGAACTTAGATCTCCCCTGTCCCTGATGAGTACCCTAACCATATATGGTATTCTGGAATCGGCCTCACTCAGTCTCTCCTATTGAAGCTGTTCCACTTTGTATAAATAATCATTGGAGCAGGGACTTGAACCCAGAACTCCCCCTCCCAGGTGAGTCCCCTAACCACCATTCTCTCTCTCTCGCCTAATGAATATTTAATTATTTAATACAAAGGGAAACAACTTCAACAGAAGAAGCTGGGCGAGACTCACCCTGGAATACCCTATAGTCTGGTGGTTAGGACACACACCTCAAAGTGAAAGGACCCAAGTTAAAGTTGTTACTCTGAATCAGACAGAATGGGGACTTGAACCTAGAATTCCCATATCCCAGGTGAGAGCTCTAACCATAGGACTATATAGTATCAGGGGCAAAGGACACCATCTCTTCATCCTGTGGTGGTTTTGTGAACAGTGTTCCAAATTGCCTTTACTTTTATTTAAAAAAGCAGTTAAAAACACCCCAAATCCAAATTAAACATTTTGGTCCAACAGAAAATTTTGCTAGACCTGAAACAATTTTTTTTCCTGTTTTGCTGAAGGGACTAAAAATTTTTTGTTTCAGATTGATCCGAAACAATTCGTTTCAACTTTTTGGTTTGTTGAGTTCAGAGAACTGAAAAATCAATTATTCACAGTGCTCTATTTGCAATTTTCCTTCCTGTGACTTGTGTAGGCTGAGCCACATGGGGCTCCATCTCAGCCCAGCACTGAGTTTTATGGGAAGTTTAGTGAAGGTTAGAAAAAGGACATTTAAAGTCACTTTTTCAAATTGATCTGAAGTTAGAAAAGTTAACTTGTATTAGCTCATAATAATTGATATCCCACACTAAGACAGGGTTAGAAAAAGGAACAACTGAAATGCTGAAGGGAAAAGAAACAACAGAATACTTACCCAGTTCAGCTATGCTATAGGGCCAGGAAGCAATGAAGAACTGAGAAGCTGATGAACTATACACACTACTTAAGAGACTTGAAATGAAGGACGGTATTTTTCCCCCCACTTTGCTTAAAGCAAGCTTAAGCTATTTCTTGTTTGCTGGGTTTTTTGAACCTGGTAGAAGAAAGCCCCAGTTCTAACTCCCTGTATCTAATGCCTGGTGGAAACACGCTTCGTACAGTGGTAAGTGTGCCTTTAACTGAGAAGCTACTATGTTTTGTTTGCATTCCCTTCGTCAGCTTTTCTGTCTCCTGAAGTTACAGACTGGCCACGTTCACACAGAGATGTTTCAGAAATATTGCAGAGTCTAACAAAGTCTAACATTATTTAAAAATGATTATCAACTGACAAGCTACTGCTCATTTGGCAGATTGGGGTAGACATAATAGGAAGAAATATGGATAGGTACGAGTCAGGTGGATGGTAAGAAACTGACAGGGTATGGGACAGGAAACCATGGAGCATGTAAGTAGAGTACAGAGGACTGACAAACACCCTGCTCAAACTTAATTTTGCCTCATAAAACTTGAAAAAATGTACCAGAGGTCAAAGTCATCAGTTGGAAATTATAAAATCCCATTTCCTATTCAAGGGATCAATTTCCAATAATCTCGCTGTAATTTATATTGGCCTTTTGCACATATTTTTGCAAATTATAGGATGAGTGAAGGCAGGGGTGAAAGTAACTTAAAGGACGTACCAGTACGCAGGGCAGCCAGGGTCCTGGGCAAGGTGGGGGCAGGGTGGGACCTTGGATGGAAGGGGCAGGGCTGGGGCCAGACTCCCCCGCCATCCCTTCAGTGCTGCCTGGGGCTCCAGCAGCAATTTAAAGGGCCCGGGGAACACTGGCCAGAGCCCCGATCCCTTTTAAATCACCAGACCCCGGGGCAGATGCTCCTTTTGTGTGCCCCCCCACATCAGCAGCCCTGCCAGTACGGCGCTTAAAGCCCTGGTGCAGCAGTGCTTTAACATCAGCTGCGTACTGGCCCATATTGGCCACCACTTTCTTACTGGTACTTACTTTCACCTCTGAGTGAAGGATTATATGGCAGCAAGGAATGCATTGCATCCTTTAATCGTTCGTTTTCAGACATTCTACAATTTTTAGAGGGCTTTCTAAAGAGAGTAATGTTATTTTGAAGTGTTAGCTCAACTCCACTGGAACACTTCCAACCTCAACTTTTTTTCACAAATGTTTTTCTTTGTGAATCAGAATAGTATGTATTTGTTAGAAGTAAGTAGAATTTACTTCAAAATTAGTAGCCAGTCTCTATGAGAATAAAGGACATTCAGGAGACATTTTTTAAAAAATTATTTTTAAATGACCGAATGGCTGATTTCACCCATGACCTTCACTTAGCCAGCTATCATCTTGAGTCACATCCTCACACAGGTGAAGACACATCCAAGGGATGTACCCTGTTTATCTCAGGACATCTCTGACATAGTTAATAGGGTCACTTCCCTGTCAAAAACAGATAAAAATTCAAAACAACATAATGCTTTCCTGTACCTGTAGCAGTTTGTCATAACGTTCTGCAGACATAAGAAAGCGCCCATCTTCAAGCTGCATTTCTCTGTTTTCCAACAAATTGTTTAACACAGGCAAGACATTCCGCTCTGCCTTCTCCAAACCCTCCAACACAAGGATTCTGCCTTCTGTAGCTGCACGGACTGCACACTGTTTCAACAAAAACAACAACATTAAGAGACATATACTGCATAATATAGCACATGAAATCCAACTGAAAATGAAGGGCTTAATCCTGCACACATTGATGCCTAAGTAATCTGAGTCAATGGGACTGAGCATGGTAGTAAGTACTCTTTCCATTAGTAGCATTTGGAGGATCTTACCCTTACATAACAATTAAATTGAACACATTTTTTTGTAGAAACAATTAGTTACCGTAGGTGTTTATCTAAAAAACTATTTAATCCAGGCATCAAAACAGCATCAAAACAAACACTGGAAATTTTTGTGCCATTTTTTTTGTTAAAAATCTGATAATATTTCAAGCACAAAATGTAAAACTAAATATTAAAAGTTAAAACAATAAAAACTCCAAATATGTTCAACTTGTTCCATGGTCACAAAGCATTCCTTTACTGAATCAAAGTGAAGAGAAGACACAATTCTGACACTCACATTGGGTGGTACCTCACTGAATGCAAGTAGTCCCATTGAAATCAGTGTAGTAAGTGACTACTTTGTATGCATAAGGGTGGTAGGTTCAGGCCCTTAAAGCACATAAGCAGCAATCAAGCACACTGCAACAAGACTCAAACCACCTCTTACTGTAATGCTGACAGACCCCGGTCGTTGTCGGGCGGGATCAAACCTGGGACCTCTGAAGTATGAGCCTCTACTGCATAAACTAAAAGCCACATGGCTCTTAGCTAAGGCTATAACAGACTCATTAATCTCTAGCTAGGTTAGTTGCCCCTAGAGTGGGACAGAGCACCACACCTAGCAGGCCTGTCTACTGAGCTGGGCAGCGAAATGTTGCATCAATTAAATATATCTTAAGCAACTACACAAGGGACCAACCAAATCAGTTGCTTAAAGATATTTTGAGTGCCTTTGTATCAGTGTAGTAAGATGTAAAATCCTTTTGCTGGCATGTATTTTTTAAATATACATAGTGAATATTACATATTAGGTATTCAGACGTGCCAATGAATATTTACTTCTTTTGATTTATGCTTTTTGATTTTTTTCCCCTATATTTTTCATTTACTTTTAGCACACACAACAATTCTGGAACAAAGGTATTTAAAAGTAAAAAAAATTTAGAAAACTTCAGTATTATGTTTACAATAATCCTACAAAAGTTTACAAACTGAATCACCAGTTTTATGACTGTGTAACTACATCACTACTCTGCTGCTCCAGTTTTACACCAACGTGACTCCATTAAAACCAAAGGTTCTTTGTTTATCCCATGGTAAAACTGAAGTAATGCCGTGATGAATCAAGCCCAATATTATTTTAAAATGATGACAAGTTACTTTAAAAAAAACTGTCAGTTAACTGAAATAGGCTGCTACTAAATGTAGAGCAAAATTATATTCAAAACATTTGGGGATATTTTGGAGCTCATTCTGAAACAGAAGGCTGCCTCAAAATGATGTTCTCTTATCTAGATTTCATCATATTTTAGTTTGGGGGATTTTTTATCTTTGGGTGTTGATTTACAGTACATAATTTGAGCCAATGGTCAAAACTGACCCTTAGTGCCAGTAATTATATGCAACCTCCTCATTGCCCATCATCTTAGTCCCTATAAACTTACAGTACTTCATACCCAAATATTCACAATTACCATCCTATAGAAGATTCCTGAATCCTAATACTAGACTATTTACAAATAACTGATTTACACAATGGGGTGGCATATCACACATGTTTAGAAAGTAGCAACAGGGCTTGATTTAGGCATAGGCAGCCTCATAAGGCACTACATCAAAGAGTTTTACACCAATGTAACTCCATTCAAACACCTATATTAAGGCACTTAGCAGAAGTTTTCTTAAAGCACCTTTACTTAAGGACATAGCTGCAAAGGAAAAATGACCAAAGTCCCTTCCTAGCATGTCTCTTCTAAGCACCTACAGGAGCACCTCATGTCCTCCTAGCATCGAGCCCTTTGTTAAATAAGAGAGGGAAATAAAGGGAGCGCAAAGCAAGGGCTGGGAGCTGGAGTGAGAGGAAGAGGATAGCAGGCAAAGTGAACAGGGAGAAAAGGGAGAGGGAGGAACGGGAAGAGAATGAAGGGAAGGAGAAAGGAAAAGGGAGGAAATAAGGAAACAACTAGGAGGAAAAGTAGGGAAAATGTAAAATCAGAAGAGTTTGCAGCTGGAAGAAAGGGAGGGAGACCAAGAACTGGGTCAGGAAGACTCAGATGAAGAGAACTAGCAAAAAGGCATTCGGAGGAAGAAGCGCAAAGAACAAAAATAAGAATGAAAAATGGAAAGCAAAACTCAGAAAAACAGATAATTGAGATGAAAAGGAAAAAAGAACAAAAAAAGATAAGGCAGGGAGAGAGAATGGACCAAAACCAAGTGAGATGCAACCAAACACCGGTGTGTAGCACTGTAGATATGATGAGAATCAAATGCAGGTCCCTCACAAGAGGCAGACGGAATTCCAACCTGAGAAGACTGTGAACCGCTTACCTTAGTTCTGTTTATGGACAGCAGAGATACAGCACAAGCAGCAGCAGTGCAAGCTTCTCATATCACTAGTAAGATATCATGTGTCATAAATATAAAGGGAAGGGTAATCACCTTTCTGTATACAGTGCTATAAAATCCCTCCTGGCCAGAGGCAAAACCCTTTCACCTGTAAAAGGTTAAGAAGCTAAGCTGGCACCTGACCCAAAATGACCAATGAGGGGACAAGATACTTTCAAATCTGGAGGGGGGGGAACAAAGGGCTCATCTGTCTGTGTGATGCTTTTGCCGGGAACAGATCAGGAATGTAAGCCTTACAACTCCTGTAAAGTAATCTAGCTAGAAAATGTGTTAGATTTTCTTTTGTTTAATGGCTTGTAAAATAAGCTGTGCTGGAGGGAATGTATATTCCTGTTTTTGTGCCTTTTTGTAATTTAAGGTTTTGCCTAGAGGGATTCTCTATGTTTTAAATCTGATTACCCTGTAAGGTATTTACCATCCTGATTTTACAGAGGTGATTCTTTTACCTTTTCTTCAATTAAAATTCTTCTTTTAAGAACCTGATTGATTTTTCATTGTTCTTAAGATCCAAGGGTTTGGGTCTGTGTTCATCTGTACCAATAGGTGAGGATATTTTGGGGGAAGACATCTCCAAGTGGTCTCTTTCCCTGTTCTTTGTTTAAAACGCTTGGTGGTGGCAGCATACTGTTCAAGGCCAAGGCAAAGTTTGTACCTTGGGGAAGTTTTTAACCTAAGATTGTAAGAATAAGCTTAGGGGGTCTTTCATACAGGTCCCCACATCTGTACCCTAGAGTTCAGAGTGGGGAAGGAACCTTGACAGCATGTCTAAAACCTGTTTTGGCAGAGGCACTTCTAAAGACAGTGTGGAAGATCATTTCTGTTTAAATCCTTGGCTTTTCTGGTAAGATTGCAAATAGTTGAGTCAATTGTGACAGTAATTTTGTGATATGTGTCCACTAGCAAACGGACGGAGACCACCGGCTCATTTCACAAAGGTTAAAGAATCATCAGAAGCTCAGGACTCCTGAATACTATCCTCTATAAACTGGATTCAAGCCAGCGACTCAGAAGAGAAAGGCAAACTGAATATCCTGGGACCTGCCTCCAAATCAAGCCCCCTTCTCTTGCACCTGCAAATAAATTCTACAGAAACTTCTGATTGAATATCTAGCTTCAAAATAAACATCTGAGGAATCTGGAATGCAACAAGCAAATAACAAGCAGGCCTCGTGTTATTTTCCCTTAAAATGAATCACTGGGTGGACATAAATTAATTGCTTCCAAAAGCAAAAGATTTCTAAATTAGTTTTATTCTGTTGACTCAGAGCAAAAAGTATGTTTTTAAAACAACACCCCAGTCATACCACTATTTCAAACACATAGCATAAAATGTCCTATCTCCTACCCTCCATCCCCAACTATACAATTCTTGTATCAAAGGAAAACTACTTTGATATTCTTGTTGAGGGAGATCATCGATCAAGTCAATAATATGCTCCAACTGACTTAATAGAAAACTTTAGTCTCTAAAGTTGTCAATCCAAGAGCTTGCATGAGCAAACACTCCTACTTTGTGTAAATAGTGGGTGTGGAGAAACCCAGAATAAACTTCAACAAACTACTAATTTTCCAATTTACAAGGATTTGCATACGATAAAGCTATAAAGACTTTATGAGTGAGTTTACTAGCCAGGGGAAAATACACAAACTGCTCATTATAGTTTCAAAATATTTTGCGTATCCATAGTATCTTTTTGCCTTAGTTGAGACACACATACTATGGATGTAGATTTGCAGAATTCATATCCTACCAATATCAGTGCAAATTCACTGTGAGGGTTCAAACATGAAGGAAATCTATGCTTTTTCTTGCATGTTATGAGCAGGTGTATGACAGAATCACTAATTTGGAGGAATGAGCAGGCTACCAATTAATAATATGATCAGAATTTTAATCCATAAGGAACATATTTTTCTACATTAACTTTTTTTTTTTAGTTGAAAATGAGTCTGAAGGACCAAATTTTAACAATTAATTAAAACTCTGTTTATAACCCGTTCTCCTGGACATGACAAATTATTTAAGATTTTGCCTTAAAAACACATTTCTCAGTATATGTTATCTTTCCAAATATTATTGCTATATCTTCTTTTGCTTATAATTTATTACAATTTTATTTATTTTTAAATGCGTCTGTCTATAGTCAATTTCTTTCACCTTCCATGAAAATTATTTATAATGCACCCATCACCATAATATGTAGGTATGAATTTTATCACTATGATATTCATCTGAGTATGCTCTCTATGGATTTCTACAGTACAGCTATGAAGTATTAGAAATTACTCTCCAAAATCCTATGAAATATGCACACAGCATTTATCTACCTCTAGAGAACTCACGGAAAGTAGTATTAACATTATATCCAATGAAGGTTGCTCCTGAAAGCAAAACAGCTATAAATCTTCCTTTGGAAAAACATATTTATGCATTCTGATGGCTCACAACTAGACTATTTTCAATAAACCAGACACAATGCAAAACATCCATTATTTCAGTTTTATCTACATCAGGATATATATTTTAGTTTAAAAAAAAACTGACAAAAATAAAGGGGGAAGGAGAGAGGGACAGAAAAAGTTTGAAATCTTTCTTTGAAGATCTTTTTAAAAATGTTTCCATGAAACTGTCTTCTTAGTTATAAAATAAAAATACAGAGATTGTTGTGGTTCTCAGCCTCCAACCAAGGCTCATTGTAATGTTTGTTCAACATGTTCAAAATATCAATCAACAGGTTTTGAAATTATGCAACAAATCACCTTGATAATCCTGGTTTTGAATATCTGTCCTTGTTAAAAGGGTGAGGGGAATTTGTGAAATGTTTTTCTCTAGGTTTATTGTAGCTGTAGCTAGGGACTATTTTGCTCATCAGATAGAAACAAGCTCTTTCCTTCCAACCGACCACCTGTGCCCAGAAGCAATGACAATATGGTTACCTGGATACCTGCCCTGGGGGATATACGCTGTAAAAATTCAGTGGTTAAAATAGGCTGATTTGTTGTCCAAAAGCAAAAACCTTTAATAAAATGTTATTTGGCTGGTAATGGCTTATAGAATAAATATGTTATGAATATTGCTTATTACAGTCTATTCCACACCTAAAAAAAGTTAACTTTAAAGCCATGAATTCCTACATTCAAAAATTCCAGAAAAAAACATTTTATAGTCTTTCCTATAATCACACAGTTTTGTGCATCTCCAAATACAAATACAAAGTAAGACAACTACAAGAATCTGTAAATCCTGCTATGAGGTAAACAGTGGCCATGGAGCAAAATTATATTGTGACAAAACGCATGTACTGGCAATTGTAGAGAGAGGTAAGGCTCGTAAGTGAAATCAGCTGTCATTGGATGTTGAAAATATGGAGCTGTGTCCTATTGGGTTGCTTAGTTTATGAGACTATATTAGTAATTATGAATACCTGAAAGAGGAGGAAAGCATCTGATAAAATGATTCTAAATAAAACTGGCTAACTCACCTTATTTTTGAGTCTTCAAAAGCACTGAATTTACCAGGTGATTGTTTCACATTTGCGATAGTTACAATGGGAAAGGTGCTGAGCAATACAGCAAATGGATGATTCTTAGTGGGGAAAAAATGAGTAAATGAACTGAAGTATTAATAATATATACTTCCTCTAAAGTCAAATGTGTAAACATTATCCAAAGTTATTAAGTGGCAAGATAGAGACTGGCTCTTCCCATAATTGACACAAAATAGTTTTCTTCAGATTGTCCATTGAATGAAACTTTTGTCTATTGAAGAGGAATAGCAGAATTTTGGAGCAAGTGACATTTTTTTAGAACATCAACAACATTGAAATATAGCATGAATGATCATTTAAGACTCTGTTCAACACCTTCACCACCTCTTCAACATTTTTCCACAATCAGGCTTAATGGAATTCTCAGGAAGACTGTGTATCTCTATATTTGCATCCAACAACAATAAATATATTGACATTTGCACTGAAGACAAGGAGGACTTTGATCAAAACATAGCAAGAATTCTACACGGGCATTAGACATACAAAAGCAACTGAGGGATGGTTTGGAATAATTTGACAGATTACTAAAGGATCAGACTACTGTCAGTCTCAGCAATATCACAAAATCATAGAATATCAGGGTTGGAAGGGACCTCAGGGGGTCATCTAGTCCAACCCCCTGCTCAAAGCAGGACAGATCCCCAATTAAATTATCCCTGTCAGGGTTTTGTCAAGCCTGACCTTAAAAACTTCTAAGGAAGGAGATTCCACCACCTCCCTAGTGAAAAAGTTTTTCCTAATATCCAACCTAAATCTCCCCCACTGCAACTTGAGACCATTACTCCTTGTTCTGTCATCTGCTACCACTGAGAACAGTCTAGAGCCATCCTCTTTGGAACCTCCTTTCAGGTACTTGAAAGCACCTATCAAATCCCCCCTCATTCTTCTCTTCCGTAGACTAAACATCCCCAGTTCCCTCAGCCTCTCCTCATAAGTCATGTGTTCCAGACCCCTAATCATTTTTGTTGCCCTCCGCTGGACTCTTTCCAGTTTTTCCACATCCTTCTTGTAGTGAGGGGCCCAAAACTGGACACAGTACTCCAGATGAGGCCTCACCAGTGTCGAATAGAGGGGAACGATCACATCCCTCGATCTGCTGGTAATGCCCCTACTTATACATCCAAAAATGCCATTGGCCTTCTTGGCAACAAGGGCACACTGTTGACTCATATCCAGCTTCTCATCCACTGTCACCCCTAGGTCCTTTTCTGCAGAACTGCTGCCTAGCCATTCAGTCCCTTGTCTGTAGCGGTGCATTGGATTCTTCCGTCCTAAGTGCAGGACTCTGCACTTGTCCTTGTTGAACCTCATCAGATTTCTTTTGTCCCAATCCTCCAATTTGTCTAGGTCCCTCTGTATCCTATCCCTGCCCTCCAGCGTATCTACCTCTCCTCCCAGTTTAGTGTCATCTGCATACTTGCTGAGGGTGCAATCCACACCATCCTCCAGATCATTTATGAAGACATTGAACAAAACCGGCCCCAGGACCGACCCTTGGGGCATTCCACTTGATACCGGCTGCCAACTAGACATGGAGCCATTGATCACTACCCGTTGAGCCCGACAATCTAGCCAACTTTCTATCCACCTTATAGTCCATTCATCCAGCCCATACTTCCTTAACTTGCTGACAAGAATACTGTGGGAGACAGTGTCAAAAGCTATGCTAAAGTCAAGGAACAACACGTCCACTGCTTTCCCTTCATCCACAGAACCAGTTATCTCTTCATAGAAGGCAATTAGATTAGTCAGGCATGACTTGCCCTTGGTGAATCCATGCTGACTGTTCCTGATCACTTTCCTCTCATGTAAGTGCTTCAGAACTGATTCCTTGAGGACCTGCTCCATGATTTTTCCAGGGACTGAGGTGAGGCTGACTGGCTTGTAGTTCCCAGGATCCTCCTTCTTCCCTTTTTTAAAGATGGGCACTACATTAGCCTTTTTACATTAGCCTAACAGTAACCTGGTTTTGATCTAGTGGAAAAAAAAAAAGCCAAAAAACCCGGAAACACACAAGGACAAAACTGAAAAATGATTCAGAGAACTTGTCCATTACTTAGCCAACGTGACTGATCACAACTATATATGTCATAAATTGAGCCCAGAATAAAAAACAAGCTGAAATGTGGTTGATGAAAAGTAAACTTGAATTCCCTTTTTTTGTCTTTTTGCAGTTAAACTGGAATCTCACAATTTCTACCCTAAAATCACGCAACACAAGCCAGGTGAATCTAGATTTTTATTAATTTCTAAAAAGACCTGCAGTCTTGTCCAGCCAACAGCATTACTGGAGAATACTCAGATTGGTTTGCTTCTTCTAATAGGCTAGGCATAAAAAAAAAGGCAAAAATGTATTGGTATATATTAAAATTGGTTTGTTTTTGTTGCTAATCCAAACATTCTTGGGTAGAATGTACAATGCTGTAATACTTTCGTTGATAAAGATAGCATGTAAGCAGCCAAATATTTATTGTAACACTAATAATTTTGTAAGAAAGCAGAAAAATCCACATTCCAAAATCTAGAATGGCTGAGCAAAGTTTACCAAAAACATTTTCATAGTTATTTAAGCAAGTTCTTCGTGAACGCTAATGCCTCATTCAAGTGGTAATTTCTTATCTTAAAATTTTATTTTAATGATATACACAAACTATATTCGCAAAAAGAAAAGGAGTACTTGTGGCACCTTAGAGACTAACCAATTTATTTGAGCATGAGTTTTTGTGAGCTACAGCTCACTTCATCAGATGCATACTGTGGAAACTGCAGAAGACATTATATACACAGAGACCATGAAACAATACCTCCTCTCACCCCACTCTCCTGCTGGTAATAGCTTATTTAAAGTGATCATCAAGTTGGGCCATTTCCAGCACAAATCCAGGTTTTCTCACCCTCCGCCCCCCCCCCCCACACAAACTCACTCTGAAACAAACTATATTACCATTCAAGGTGCACAGTTTTATGTACACTGCCTTTGCTAATGTTAAAGATGCAGAATATATAATTATATATTTATAATAAAATGTTCTTAATACGGACATAGAGTTGAACTGAAATAATAGAAGTTAAAACAAACCTATCTCATGGGGTTAACGTAACAGCTGTTGGAGTTTATTTTCATGCATTTAGTTGATTGTTAAAAGAAAGAGAGGGAGGCCCAGACCCGGGGAGGGATAGCTCAGGGGTTTGCGCATTGGCCTGCTAAACCCAGGGATGTGAGTTCGATCCTTGAGGGGGCCATTTCAGGATCAGGGGCAAAAATTGGGGATTGGTCCTGCTTTGAGCAGGGGGTTGGACTAGATGACCTCCTGTGGTCCCTTCCAACCCTGATATTCTATGGTTCTAAGATAGCCTTCTAGGTTCTACCCAACCAGATGGATGTTATCCTTGTTGGAAGAGGTTAGGGATGTATGAAAAAATTTATAGCCAAAAGCTAGAATTTATAGCCAGAAGAAAATCAAACATCTTCAGCATCACCACTACTCAAAAGCAGCATTAGCTCTCTATAACTCCTACTGCTTAGCCATGGAGGGAAGCAACTAATCACAGCAAAAACCAAATGGTTACTAAAGTGACATTAATAGTTCAGAAAATTTGCATCAAACATAGAAAGCAAGACATGTATGAGGAAAAAAATCGATATTTGAATACTGAAAAATGAAAACAGGGTGTTAATCGGTATAGTCCTTTCTCCCTGTTACAAAATATGCCAATAATTTTAGGGTTTTCATCTGCAAGTAGCAGAGTAGGATCAGACTCTTAGGTAGAAAATGCCCTCATTTGAGGGGCAGGCCAAAAGGATTACAAGATAGTCCCTCTTGTAAGAAGCAGTGAGACGAAAAAAGGCATCCTTTAAAAAGTTAAATCCTAGTGAGGAAAATAGAAAGGAGCATAAACAATGGCAAATGAAAAGTAAAAATATAATTAGGAAGGCCAAAAAAGAATTTGAGGAACAGTTTGCCAAAGACTCAAAAAGTAATAGCAATTCTTTTTTCAAGTATATCAGAAGCAGGAAGCTAAAGGAGCACTCAGTGGACAAATGGACAATAAGGCCATTGCAGAGAAACTAAATGAATTCTTTTCATTGGTCTTCACGGCGGAGAATGTGAGGGAGATTCCCAAACCTTAGCCATTCTTTTTAGGTGACAGAGCTGAAGCACTGTCCCAAATGGAGGTATCATTAGAGACGGTTTTGGAACAAATTGATAAATTAAACAACAATAAGTCACCAGGACCAGATGGTATTCACCCAAGAGTTCTGATGGAACTCAAATGTAAAACTGCAGAACTACCAACTGTAGTCTGTAAACTATCATTTAAATCAGTTTCTGTACCAGATGACTGGAGGATAGCTAATGTGACGCCAATTTTTAAAAAGGGCTCCAGAGGTGATCCCGGCAATTACAGGCCTGTAAGCCTGACTTCAGAACCGGGCAAACTGGTTGAAACTATAATAAAAGAAAAATATTGTCAGACATACAGATGAACATAATTTGTTGAGGAAGAGTCAACATGGTTTTAGTAAAGGGAAATCATGCCTCACCAATCTACTAAAATTCTTTGAGGGGGTCAACAAGCATGTGGACCAAGGGGATCCAGTGGATATAGTATACTTCAATTTTCAAAAAGCCTCTGACAAAGTCCCTCATTAAAGGCTCTTACACAAAGTAAGTTGCCACAGGACAAGAGGAAAGATGCTCTCATGGATTGGTAACTGGTTAAAAGATAGGAAACAAAGGGTAGGTATAAATGGTCAGTTTTCAGAATGGAGAGAGGTAAATAGTGGTGTTCTCCAGAGGTCTGTTCTGGGACCAGTCCTATTCAACATATTCACAAATGATCAGGAAAAAGGGATAAACAGTGAGGTGGCAAAATTTGAAGATGATACAAAATTACTAAAGATAGTTAAGTCCCAGGCAGACAACGAAGGGCTACAAAAGGATCTCTCAAACCTGGGTGACTGAGCAAGAAAATGACAGATGAAATTTAATGTTGATAAATGCAAAGTAATACAAATTGGAAAGCATAATCCAACTATACAGATAAAATGATGGGGTCTAAATTAGCTGTTACCACTCAGGAAAGAGATCTTGGAATCATTGTGGATAGTTCTCTGAAAACATCCACTCAACATGCAGCGGCAGTCAAAAATGCAAACAGAATGCTGGGAATAATTAAGAAGGGGACAGAAAACAGGACAGAAAATATCATGTTGCCTGTATATAAATCCATGGTACACCCACATCTTGAATACCTTGTGCAGATGTGATCGCCCCATCTCAAAAAATATATATTGGAATTGGAAAAGGTTCACAAAAGGGTAACAAAAATTATTAGGGGTATGGAACGGCTTCCATATAAGGAGAGATTAATAAGACTGGGACTTTTCAGCTTGGAAAAGAGATGGCTAAGGGGGGATATGATTGAGGTCTATAAAATCATGACTGGTGTAGAGAAAGTAGATACGGAAGTGTTGTTTACTACTTCTCATAACACAAGAACTAGGGGTCACCAAATGAAATTAATAAGCATCAGGTTTAAAACAAACCAAAGAAAGAATTTATTCACACAATGCACAGTCAACCTATGGAACTCGTTGTCAAGGCCAAGACTATAACAGGGTTCAAAAAAGAACTAGATAAATTCATGGAGGATAGGTCCATCAATGGCTATTAGCCAGGATGAGCACGAATGGTGTCCCTAGCCTCTGTTTGTCAGAAGCTGGGAATGAGTGACAGGTGATGGATCACTTGATGATTACCTGTTCTGTTCATTCCCTCCGGGGCACCTGGCACTGGCCACTGTCGGAAGACAAGATACTGGGCTAGATGAACATTTGGTCTGACCCAGTAGGGACATTTTTATGTTCTTATGTTCCCTAGGCAAATATGTTACGCCACCCCCAGTACAGCTCCTTCATGAGGCTCGTCTGTGGAAGGGTGTGCATGAACTATTTGCAGCTGGGTTAATAATTTTACCCTTTTTGAACATCAAAATAATGTACATGTGAATTATGACCCCCAAAAGAAAAAAGGGCTAGGAAAATATCTTGAAAAGTTATAGGTTGTTTTTTTTTAAATAATATTGCTATGACTCAATTTTTAGGTGATGGCAGATATCACACAATATCATCCAGATGTAGTCAGAGTCCCAAATTAGTTAAAGTAATGAAGATTTAGCGAGGAGCTACTGGCAGGCACTGACATAGCAACTAATTCATAATTAAATGCCAGATAGAGAAGAGAGAAAATTTGCATCCTTAACCAAGAATTTCAAGAAATTGGGTTGTTCTTGCCCAACTCTTTTTATTGCAGTACATAGTACTTTTGTGCTATTTGCACTCAAACAAATGCAATCATCTCAACGCTTTCATGTAATTAACTCCATGTCTCATTTCATTGTCTTAATTAGCTTTCTGATCTCTTCTGATTAAAAGAAACCGAACTCAGTTCTGTGTGGTGCTATCTTCAGGGACTTCTTGTCACATTCATTTTCTAGACAGGATTGTTTAGCTGTCATTTCTGTCATTTTTGACATTTAACTGATTATTACAATAAATCTTGCAACCTACCGTAGAAAATCTTTCTGCTGTCTAGGCAATCAGAAGACTGCAAATATTTTATTTTTCAGCTTATGATTCAGGTGCTTCATAAAGATGCACCATAGGGATACAAAACTCATGTATTAAAAATACTGTGCTCCCATATGTTGCACATGTACTGACTTTATGGCTATGTATTTGCACACACAAAATGGACAATGATATACACAATTACCTGCTCTATGGACAAAATTTAAATAGCAAATTTAAAAAAAAAACAGTGAAGTCCTTTTATTTCTGGGCCCCCTCCGTAAGGCACCTAGTTTCTCATTTGCAAAAGTAATGACACTCATAGGTTCAACTGAGGTGAATGAGACTTTAACATTCTTTCTGTACAGTTTCTTTGGGATGCAATAATTGATACCAGAGCATACGAGGTTGCTGTTAATGATTTGCATTGGATGCAAATTTAAGTTGATGTATATATTGCTCTTTGGTATGTGACATGTAAAAAGACAAATAAGAATGGGAACAGTGCAACCATACACCAAAAAATTTGACCTAAATCCCGTAAATTTACAAAAATAAGCTATACTTGTATAAGAAACTTCATACCAGTTTAACTGCATGCACACTTAGGGCAGGTCTACGCTACAGCTGGGAGCGACGCTCTGAGATCGATCCACTGGCGGTCGATTTAGCGGGTCTAGTGAAGACCTGCCAAATCGACAGCAGATCACTCTCCAGTCAACCCCTGTATTCTACCCACAACAAGAAAAGTAAGGTAAGTCGATGGGAGAGTTTCCCCCCTTCAACCCCCATGTTGTAGACCCCGCAGTAACTCGACCTAAGGTACATCGACTCCAGCTACGTTATTCACATAGCTGGAGTTGCGTAGCGTAGGTCGACTTACCGCGGTAGTGTACACATAGCCTAAGGTTTTACACTGATTTAACTATATTGTTTTTGTAAGGGCAAGAGGCTAGCAACCTTAGTACTAAGGAGACATACCTGAGCAGGGATCAGCTGATTCCCAGCCCCATAAAGAGCAGCAGAAAGTTTCAGAGAGGGGGGGAAACGCGAAGGGAGACGAGACGGGAGTACAAAGGCTGCTGGGAGCAAGTAGGCTCCATCAGAAAAACCTGAACTTGGGAATGAGACTACAGACAAGGGAGAAGATAGGCAAAAAAGGCCTGAGCATTACCTAATAACAGGGTAAATGAATGGATTTGAGAACTTTATTTTGAACTGTTTTATTAATCAAACATACCTCCAAGGAGGGATGGTACTGGATGGTACTCTTGTGTGTGGCATTTAGGTAAGGAGCCCCTGGAAGCGAAAAACTGAGGCAGGATGCTGCAAAGCCACCCCTGACCATGAGGGGACACCCAGAAGTCAGTATGCCCTGACAGGTTCTAAACAGATATAGTTTAAGCGATACAAAAATTCTCTGGAGACCAGCTCCTCTGTCTATAAAAAGAACCAAATATGAAGAAGAGGCCATTTGAATGTTTAAGTAATACAAGAAAATTCAGACTAATTACTTCACATGCAACATAATTAACACATGTAATAAATTACAGAAGGTCAAGAGGTTACTTAATTGTCTTCATAGCAGCAATAACAGCATCTCTGGAGGCTTCTAACAGTCATTTAATGACTGGATAGAGAAATTAATGGCTATGGGCAAAGACAAGAAAACAATACTTGACTCTCATTACCTGACAGAGGCCAAGTAACTGGTCATTAACCCATTATAAAATTTTTATTTTACACAATTTAAAACAGAAACTAAGTATAACATATAATTGAGGTTTTCCATTATTTCACCACAGCTTAGTTTTCTCAGCTTTTGAAGTAATTTACCTGTCCAAAAGTAAATACTTTTTCACCCATCAAAATGATCCATTCCCAAATGCACCCACTGACACCATAATTTTCAAAAAGATTCAACCCATTGCTTCATAATAAAAAATATGCAGTTAAATTAAGAACTCTGGGCTTATCTACACTACAAAATTAAGTCGACTTTATCTAATTCGACCTTGAGCCTCCGAATTAAGTTGATTGAGCATGGTGTGGCCATGCACATTGTCTCGATGGAGTGTGTCCTCACTAGCAGTCCTGCATTGATGCACAAAACAGTTCACCATGGGTAGCTATCCCGAAGTGCAACTTGCCGCAGTGTGTTTTGGGAAGTTCGTGCAATGCCTCATGGGACCAAAACATTGTCACAAGGGAGAATGGGAACATTGGGTAGGCATCTCATGATGCACTGTGCTCAATGACAAACAACCCAGTGGTTTTCGCACCTTAAAACCGTTGCGCATACGCCATAACCCCAGAAGCATGGAGCCTGCTCAGTTGTGCACTCTTGCTGTGAGCATCTCAAACACCTCGCGCTTCTCCTGCAGTATTTCCAGACCCGAAGTAGGGTCTGCCACATGGAACACAGCAATGTCCTGCAAGCAGCCCTGCTGCAAGCCATTGAAAAAAAACAATTCACAGTTGCTGCTGGCAGTCACAGAGCAGGTGCACTCTGCTGAATACTGTTTCTGGTCCCACGAACAAGCATTGACTGGTAAGAACGCATCGTTTTGCAGGTATGGGATGACGAGCAGTGGCTGCAGAACTTTCAAATGCAGACGGCCACCTTCTAGGAACTTTGTGCAGAGCTTTCCCCTGCCCTGCAGTTCAGCAACACAAAAATGAGATCTGCTCTGACAGTGGAGAAGTGAGTGGCGATCGCTATTTGGAAGCTTGCAATGCCAAACAGTTACCGGTCAGTGGGGAATCAATTTGGAGTAGGTAAATCAACTGTGGGAGCTGCTGTGCTCCAAGTGTGCAGGGCCATTAATTGACTTCTGCTATGAAGCGTAGTGAGTCTGGGAAATGTGCAGGACATAGTGGATGGTTTTGCCGCGATTGGGTTTCCTAACTGCAGTGGGGCAATAGATGGCGAGCATATCCCCATCTTGGCACCAGACCACCTTGACAAAGAGTACATAAACTGAAAGGGATACTTTTTAATGGTGTTGCAAGCTCTGTTGGATCACAGGAGGCATTTCACCGACATCAATATAGGATGGTCGGGAAAGGTTCATGACGTGCGCATCTTTAGGAACTTGGGTCTGTTCAAAAAGCTACAATCCAGGACTTTATTCCAGACCACAAAATGAACACTGATGACATTGAGATGGCTATAGTTATCCTGGGGGACCCAGCCTACCCCTTGTTCCCATGGCTCATGAAGCCATACATTGGCTGGACAGCAGCAAGGAGCGGTTCAACTATAGGCACAGCAAGTGCAGAATGGTGGTTGAATGTGCCTTTGGTCATTTGAAAGGGCACTGGAGAAGTCTACTAACAAGGCTGGACCTTAGTGATGAGAACATCCCCATGGTTATAGCTGCCTGCTGTGTGCTCCATAATATCTGTGAAAAAAAGGGGAAGAAATTTTTAGGGGACAGCTGAGACAGATTGCAGCCATTTTTGAGCCAGACACCAAGGCAATAAGAGGAGCACAGCAAAGTTTTGAAAAGCCGTTTTGATAATGAGTCACAGTAATGTGAGCTGCTTGTCTGCACTGTGCTTTCCCAAACCTTCACCTGCCTTGTATCACTGTCCCTATAAAGCCAACCCCCAACCCAAGACCACTGCTTTTACTCAATAAAGAACTTTTATTTCTCAAAACCATTTACTTTATTTAACAAACATAAGTAAAGAGGGAGAAGAGAAAATAAAGGTAACCTTGGGAAAAAGAGGTTGTAAACATGAAACGGGAGAAACATTTTCAGCTGTGTAACATAATAGTGCATTCCAGACCATCAAAGGTCTGTGAATTGGCACCTTCTGTTCCTTGTACCCTCCCCATGCATTAAGTGAAAGGGGTAATGGACTTTTCGTCCACGCCCCAGGGAACACTTTGGGGAGGGTGTTTCTGCGCCATGCTGGCTGTCCACCAGAGTCTGCAGAGGGACTCTACCCTCCTGTTACTGTTCCTGCAGTTCAACCAGATGCCTCAACATGTCTGCTTGGTTCCTCATAATCCGAAGCACCACATCCCGCGCCACACGCTCTTGCTCACTGGAAGTTTTCCTGCTCTCCATGTCCATGTCTAACTTCTCGGAAAGTGAAATCCTCCATGTTCTCAGCTCTGTCACAGCTGTCCCAGAGGCGTTCATTCGCTCAGTGAACATGTCCTCCCACATTCTCTTTCTCCTCCTTCTAATCATCAAAAGTCTGTTTTCAGGTGTTGATGACACGCCGAAGGACACATTTCCCTCTGTCAGTCACAGGAAAAAATAAAGGAGCCATTGTACATGAATAAAAAGTTTCCATAGCAAGGCCGTTCTCATAAAAAAACCAAATCCTTATTACACTAGGTGCAAGCCACAACATAATCAGAATCCGTTGCCGTTCACTGTGCCATTTTGCTGCTCCAGCCATAGTGAGTAGGCCCCCCTGGGTCACGGGTGACCGCACTTTTTATGAAGTTTATGGAAGGCTAATCTCGGAAGCAGAGGTAGCTAGAAGAAAAAGAGCATTTCCCCATAGCACCATGGGAAGCTGTTTACTAACAGTGGAGGGGGGGGTGGGGGGGGAAACATTTTCACTCCCAAATTACAGAATCTCTCATGTGGGGCCCCAGTCCCCTATCAGCCACTTTAAACTACTTGCTGATCCATGCCGAGCACAGTAAAGGCACATTAGCAGCTGTGTGTTTTGGCGATCCTGAACGTGTGTGTGGGGGGGAGGGGGGGTCTGCATGCCCTTCTTTTTTTTCTTGTAAGAGCACTTTTAATGAGAACTTCCCCCATTTCCCCTGGGCAACCCTATGTGATATCAGTCTCCTGAGGGTAACAGAGGCAGAAAGGAAGGAGATGCTGCAAGCGTCTGGGTATAGACCCAGTCCTTATGCTGCTATGCTGTGTACCGCAATGATGCCAGCAGAATTAATTCAGGAGTTGCGTGGAAAAGTGTCATATCATGATGGAAGAAATAAGACTGCCCTGCCCAGAAACCTTCTGCAAAGGATTGCAGAGTACCTCCATGAAAGTTTCCTAGAGATATCCATTGAGGATTCCCGGGCTATCCCAGTCCACATACACAGTCTTTTCTGGGGGCCACCATCTGCATAGCTGGAGCGGCCTCTTGTAAGCAGAGAGCCACAGCACCTCGCTTTTTCTTCACAGTAAACATGCCATACCACCAAATGGGTGTGTCCGCTAAAGTTTAACTGAACTTTGATTGTAACTTTGTATACTCACCAGAGGTGTCTTCCCCAGCATCACAGTCAGCCACCGTGATGTCCTGCGACCCACAGGACTCCAGGGTTAAAAATATTTCCTGGTTCTCAGGGAGAATGGATCCACCGCTCACCTGTCTCCCATTCTCCTCCTCCTCATCCACCATATTGTCCTCCTTGTTGTCCCTAGACTCACACACCCGTGAGGTATCCACGTTGCTTGTGGGGGTGCAGGTAGGGTCACCCCTGAGAATCGCATGCAGCTCATTGTAGAACTGGCATGTGTGGGGTTCAGCACCAGAACAACTGTTTGCCTCCCTTGCCTTCTGGTACGCTTGGTGAAGTTCTTTTTATTTTCACACCGCACTGCTGTGTGTCCTTCGTGTAGCCCTTCTCTCCCATTCCACAAGTGATGTCAGCATTTCTTCTGCTGCATCAGAGTTCTGCCTGCACAGACTCTTCTCCCCACCCAGCAATGAAATCCACCACATCCTGTGCAGACCAGGCTGGAGTGCATTTGGGGCATGTAATCTCCATGATCAGCTCTGCTCAAGCTAGCATGCTCCCAATGCTGATCAAACAGGAATTGGGAAATCAAAAATTCCCAGGGCTTTAGCAGGGGCGGGCTGTTTCCTGTGTACCTGGCTGAGGTGCAGCAGAGTTGAGAATGATCTCCAGAGCAGTCACAGATGAGCATTGTGTTAGTTTTTAAACGTCATATGATACATAGAATACATAATCAGCAATAACACAAATTTAGATGAATATATTTAACAATACGGTTTAGATATTAGAATCTGGATACTCAGGTATCTCACTCATGAAAAGTTGTACATAGATTTGATTGTGGAAAGTGAAATATATCAATGAGTGGAGATTGTCCCTCAGTAATTGAGAATTAGGTTGGTTGTCTATTTAGAGAGAAGTACTTGTTACTTTCCTGATTGTGCTTCTCATCGACACTCTAGCTCATCCCTCCTGGTATTGCCAATGGAGTCTATTATAATCTTACCCCACGGGGTGCATCTCAACTCCGGCTCAGCTATGCCAATGGAAGTAATTCAAATCCAAAGTCTATTGTATACATTATTTTATATCATCCTTTTGGGGTATATTTCAAGATAGCCTACATAGAGCCTCCTCTATTTTGAAATAACCCATACTCTGTGGATCACACAAACTACAGAAAACTAGTGTCTGGCTTCTATAATGTTTTGCATTTATATAGCACCTTACATCTGAGAAAATCAAAAGCACTTTATAAATATAAATTAAGATTTAATGCACCTGTGCGAGGAGTAGAATATTCCCTTTTATTACTAAAAGGTCATTAGATATTTTATGGTTTTATACATAGTAACACGGCACATACATTTACTTACCATCAATTAAAGTTTAGGTTATGAAAGTTTCATTATTGTAGGTAGAACATCAGTATCTAAATTAATGCTCCTAATGAACACAGTTCTATTTAAAATGCATGTAGCCACGTACCAATAAGTTCATTTCATTTCTCTTTAAGGCCTGAAATGTGGTCCTTAAGCATGTGTGTAACTTTTAAGCATATTAGCAGTGCCACTAACTTCAGTGCTTAAGTACTTTGCTAATTTAGGGTCTCAAGCCATGTCTACACTTACCAGTAGATCGGCATTGCGGCAATCAATGCAGCAGTGTGCAGTTAGTGAAGACCCACTAAATCAATCACGGAGCGCTCTCCGGTTAACTCCGGTCATCTCCCCAAGAAGAGTAACATAAGTTAGTGGGAGAGCAACTCTCATTGACCCAGCACAGTGTAGACACCGCTGTAAATCGACCCAAGCTACATAAACTTCAGTTATATTATTCACATAACTGGAGTAGTATATCTTGGGTCAACTTACTGCGGTAGCATAGACAAGGCCTCAGTGCTGAAGCATTTTCAGAAGCAGCAAAATCAAGTGGACTACATAAGCCTTTCGGTCTACAGAAAAAAGCACCTTAAATCAATATTTCTGGAATTCCAATTTACAGCTTTAAATGTATTTCTTTTTGATTTTTCAGACTGCAATTTCCTTTGGACTAGTTGTAAACAGTAAGAAGTTTGGGATGTGATAGCAACTTGCCTGATCAATATAAAAAGCAGTCCCAGCTCGGATCTCTCTGCGTTGTTTCAGATCTGTTTCTGTGGTGTCCCTTGATAGTGCAATATACTCAACCTCTCGTTTGGTCAGCTCCTGTGGGCAGTAGTGAGAAATTTTTACACAACCCTAGGCTGCAGCACAGTCATTTAAAGCAGCTCTGAACAAAAATTTAATCTTAGTTTTAAGATGTTTACAGTGTTTTCTTCCTCACACATAACAGTTTGAATTTTTGCTCAATAAAATTTTTATACTCCCCAAACCTGTTCTAAAAATCATAACAACCACCTATAAATTCTCTAAACCGAATAGCTAAGCCCTGTAAAATGCTTTATCTCCAAGATGACTTTCTAGCAGTGGCCACTGAAAAGCAATGAGTCATAAGCAAAAATTCACAAGTTTCCTATTAAGTTCAGGAGTATTATAAGTTCCCACCCTGCTTCTGTTCAGTGATGTTAATATTGGTCTCAGAAAAATAACCACTGAGTTTAAACATCCTTGTGAGTAGGCTGAAGAACTACATTTTTTGCCTACTGAATCATGCTGTTATTTTTTGTAAGCTTTTTGGAGCAAGGACTGTGTTTGTGTTTATACAGCGCCCAGCACAATGGGTCCAAGTCCATGACTGGGCTCCTGAGTACTATGGTATTTATTATTTATATTAATAACTAAAGTTTTAAATCCGGAAATTAACAGATTACCTCTATAAGACAAAAAAATGGGTTTGTGCCATTTCGCTGTTCTATGGAATAGGTTTGAATTTCCCCCCTTATGTTTGTATCCTACTTTGCTTTTTTTAACCTTAGAAATAGCAGGAATATCAGGTGGGTCTCCTGTTCTTCTGTAGGCCTCAGTGGGGACTCCGAGATACACACCAAGAATGCTCTCAGCTCTTAGCTGAAAGCGTTTTGCATCTTTACCAGAACTTTCTTCCCAAACAGTTCATTTGAACATTTGTAAGCAAAACAAACTGTGATGTTTCACTCCATATTCTTTATGAAAATATGTTTATGATATGAATATGACATAACTGAGATATACTTTATGCAAGATGGCTTTTGTACGATATCATTGGAAAGGTTATGATTTACTGAATGTGATTATCCAATTTGTATGCCAACATCACTTCTGTATCTGAAGTTAGGAATACTGACTATGTATCTGTATTTCAAATGTGTTACTTTGGGTGTCACTCCCAACTAGCCCTTCAAGTACAATAATGGAAAAGCCAGACAGGGCTAATGGCCCATTAGCAAAGACAATGGGCTGTGAAAGAGCTTAGTCTTCCTGTGGACACTCCAGACAGCCTACGAGTAATGGCTGCCACAGCCCTGCAGAGACATTGGTCTGAGTCACCTGGTACTGGACCCACCCCTGGAAATGCCAGTATTCTTCCACTGGGAGACAAAAGGTTTCTGTATACACAAGAGCTATAAAAGGCAGGGGAGTGACATCATCGTGGTTCTCCTTTACCTCTCCACCCAAGGAGATACTGAAAAACACCTAGAAGCAAGAACGGAACTGAGGGGAGAAGGGCTGAACCCAGGCTGGGAAGGCGACCAGTCTGTGAGTGGAAATACCTGAAGTCTCAAGCTGCCAGCCAGTGCAGCGGCCTTTCAAGACTTTCTGTAACAATATCTAGGGTGAGAAATTACTATTTGTAACCAATTTCTTTAGTGAAACAAGCTTAGTTTGTGTGTTGTGTTTTATTTGCTTAGTAATCCGCTTTGTTCTGTTTGCTACCCCTTTAATCAGTTAAAATCTGCCTTTTATAGTTAATAAACTTATTTCTTGTTTATAATACAACCTAGTTTGTGTAATTCATAACTGAGGGGGAAGGGGGGGGGGAGAAGAGGCTGTGCATACCTTCCTCCACATTGAGGGAGGAGACAGATTTCATAATAACCATTAGATCTGCACCCCAAGGAAAGTGGACACCTGAGTGCTGGGGCAAGTCCTTTAAGCTGGGTCCCCAGAGCTGATCTCAGTGTCTCTGTCGTTCTGCAGTTGGGTGTGGCCCTGCCTGTGTGTGTGCTGGAGGAGGCTTAATAGCCTGGCTCAGCAAGACAGGTAAAAAGGGTGCACTGGCTGGCAGAACAGGCAAGTTCAGTGGTATCTCAGCACATCAGGTGGCATCTCAAAATGGGGGCAACCCATCACACAAACATAAAAATTTTTTACGCAATCTTATCCAGTCAGAAGACAGGATATTGGGCTAGATGGACCTTTGGTCTGACCCAGTATGGCCGTTCTTATGAATAACTGCCATTTAATTACATTTCATTTCCTTGACATCTAGTAAGTTATAATGATACCAGTTCTCTCATGGTCCATACTATCTCCCAGGACAGATGCAATTTGTATTTCTAATGTAAAAAAACAAAACAAAAGAAAAACATATGGCAAGGAAAATGCTTTCTTTATACAACTTGAGGAAGCAGAAAAGGGCACATTGTGGTAGATTTCAAAGCTAATGGATGAAGCCACACACCCATGGATCATAGTGGGGTGGGCAGGAAACCTCACACATGGTGCAGTCACAAGACTTCCAGCAGATACTTTAGATCCAGGGTGTGGGTGCCACGCTCCCTCCCATTTCCCCAGGGAACAGAGGATAAAAACAAATGCATATCTCTACCTAAACATTATGAGGAAAATCTGCAAGGAAAACCTCAGAGTATTCCTTCCCTCAACCCCTTCCCTCAGTTTTTCCATGGAGGAAGCAATGTGGCTCACTGTCTTTTACAGTATGCAGAGATCTTTATTCCGAAAAGTATGAAATACAAAGAATAGGCTATTTTTCCATTTGTGATTGCATATGGTAACACTTTTTCAACTGGTTTCAGAGTAACAGCCGTGTTAGTCTGTATTCACAAAAAGAAAAGGAGTACTTGTGGCACCTTAGAGACTAACCAATTTATTTGAGCATAAGCTTTCGTGTGCTACAGAGCTGTAGCTCACGAAAGCTTATGCTCAAATAAATTGGTTAGTCTCTAAGGTGCCACAAGTACTCCTTTACTTTTTCAACTGTTTTTTCTTAGTAACATTTAATTGATTAAGCAAAAAAAATATTCACTTAAATGTTTGTACTTTTTATTCATTGTAAAATAAAAACCAAACTTTGAAAAGCATGGCATGGAATAAGTTCTTTGGCAACTAAGTAACAAGTCATATAAGCTTTTCTAATATTACCTTTTACAATTCAACAAGTAATAGAATACATACACTCACCTACACACATATAGACACACATGCACACGTGCACCCACAACACAATAACAACTAAACAATCTTAACTACTTCCATTCTCATTAATATAAACAAAGTTTTAAAACGTACCAGGTACTGCATGGCAATAGAGCGTCGAAGGGGTCCAGGGGGTCCTATAAGAAAGACATCTTGCCTCAGAAGATCTTTTTGCATTATCCATCTTAGATGCTGGACTACAGATTGGGCCAAATTGTCTGACACTGTAAGAAAAAAATATATATATAAATTAACTCTAGTCTGAATTATGCAGCTTTAAACAAATACTATTAAATGAGGTTGGTGGCCAGTAGGGATTACTGACATCGTACTCCTTGTTTATTTAGATTTTAAAATTGAATACATAAATCCATAAATCCAAAGTTGAATAACTCAAAAGCAGCTAATTGTGCACATAGTCTCTGTAATCACATATGTTCCCTACCTACCCTCATTCTCCCTGCCTCACTCCATTCATTTGTTTGTTAAATTCATGTCACAGTTGCACAATGTGGCCCCAGTCTTGACTACTGTAACATGAATAATAAATGAATTACTACTGTTATTAGAGAAACAGTACTTATCTAGCCTATATCTCATTGCTTTCATATAAAATTATATTTATTAAATAGTAATGTTTGCACCAGATCAAGTAGCTTAAGTTGTAGTGATAAATAAGGTCTAATTTGCTAGGGTTTTTTTTAATCAAGTTCTTCTATACATTTTAATCTACTATAATACAGATAAGTAGCTATGCAGAGTTAAAAATTCTAGTCAAATCTTAGTACTTCAGTCTTCTATATTATGTAGCCTCCAAAGACAGACTGAAAGCTAACAGACTCAAAGCAGATCCACTGGCTCTACATTAGAGTTGCTGAAGTCAGGGATGGAAGTATACCAGAAAAATACTACTTATCCTGTTAATTTTCATTCCAGTATATTGCTCAAAGCATAAATTGATACAGTTGATACAGTTTTTGATTTGTGTGTTTCTGCTTATTCTCTGATATGCAAAATTTGGTAATTTGGAATAGATTTCCCAATCAAAAATAAAAATTAACAAGATTCTTCTGTGTCTTATTTTCATACTTCCTATACGTTTTGCAGCAGCCTTTTATCAAACAATCCTAAATCTGTTTACAGTACATTACTAGAGATAGTAATGGACTTGCAAACAAAAAATGTGCCCAAAACATATGATAAAATTTAAAACAAAAAACAAAAATACATTCAAAGGCAAATGGTTTCTATGAATGGTTATACGACCACCGACTATACCAGTCGATCTCTCTCGTAGACAGAAACTGTCACAGAAGATTTTATGCCTTCCACAACACATCCAATTCTCACCTCAGCATACTCCCAATTAGCTTCCAAGGCAAAAGCAATATAAAAGTTAGCCTATTCTTTATCTCAGACATGCCACTGAAGAACTCCCCTAGGATCCTAAGTGTTGGGAAAGCTACTGGCACTGAGTCATACAAAATAATTAGCCATTAGGTACAGCACATGTTTCCTCTGTGACTTGCCACTGTGGCAGACTGTTTAGAAGAGGCAATGAAGGAACACAGAAATTAGGCAGTGATGAAAAAAGTTCTTTCACCTTTTCCTTCTAATCAGAGAGGACCTTCCAAGGCAGTGGGTGAAATTTGAGCCCCAAGGAAGTCAATGAGAATTCAGCCATTAACTTCAATGAAGCAAGGATTCCTCCCAGGGCCCTAAGCCCTTGGGAGTCTGACACTGAACAAACCAAAGATTTCATGTTGTCCTTATACAAGCTCCCAGAATTGTGGAAAGACTGTCACATATCCAACTGGCATAACTTTTTTTTCACATAGGTTTCACTGTCTCCATCCATGGAGGCAGACGATTCTTGTAGATTGCAGAGCTTTTAAGGAAGGGTGTGGTCTGAGCCATCTAGTTAAGCTGAACCATGAATTCAGAGTGGGCCCTCAAAGACAACAAGGAATCAAACATTCAAAAAAACCAGGATAGGAAGCAGTAAATCACAAGAGCGCTGGAAAAATTTAAGGGTTACCACATCTCCCTTGACTTAGAAAGATATTAGGCTGTACACACTATCTTCATTCCATTCAATCTGCCTTCCCTATCTTTTGTCCCAGAACAATCTCAAACCAAGACTTATTCCCACAGTGCCGCCAAGAAGATATGAGCACCATCATTACCAGGAGGCGTTGGAAATGGATTGGCCATGTTTTTCAGATGGAAAGTGATTCCATCAACAGAATAGCAATAAGATGGACACCTGAAGGCAAGCAAAAACGAGGCCGCCCAAAAACAACTTGGTGAAGCTGAGCTGAAAAATCTGGGGCACAGCAGGGGAACCATTGAAAGACTTGCCAGAAAAGTACATGAGTGGAGGAGCTCCATCGCTGCCCGAAACACCAGAGGCATAATGGGTACTAATTAACTAAACTAGGCTGTGCAGTCAGTAAGAAGCAGGAACTAATATGTAGGACCACTTTTTTTCTATGCAAGACCAGTAAGCTATCTTAAAGCTATCTGCTGTCCTCTGAGATAATTGCTATGTGAAAGTCTTTGCAGAATCAGGGCATAAAGCATCAGAGGATACCTCAGACAATTTCAGATGCTAGTGATGTACCCAAGCCTTGCAGAAGAAACAAAGAAACCAGATCTTGAAAGATAAGTAATATACAAAGTGATTTTCTATGTCTGACTTTCATTTTTTATTTATTATATTTTATGTGCATTTACTGGCTTGTGGGATGATCCAACCATTTTTATATTGTTATGAAAAATTAATTCTATATGCACACCCAGAGAATAAGATGAGCATCTGCTTTATAAATCTAAATAAATGCAATCAATTAAAAATAGATACAAATTATTTATCATTTCATCTTACCTAGATATTCGGCTAATCATCTCTTGCCCTAAAAATAGCATTTGGTACCTATTCACTTTAAAAGCATTTTAATTCAACTTAAAAGTTAATCACATTTCTTGTATGAAAAGCATCTGTTTAAAGTATCAGGGTGGACAGGGTACACTACAATGCAGCATACAAAACTACTCCATGTTGTTCAGTAAGATTTTCAGTGCAGAATAAAAAACTTCAATATTTTAAGCTGAATATTTTGACATGCTATCCAGGAAAACCACTAAAGGCTTGATCCTGCTTCCACTGAAGTCAATCAGATTTCCGTCATTGATTTCAATGGGAACAATACTGGGCCCTAAGCACGAACTGTTTAAAACAAAGTACACATTTGTATTACACAACCAAAGGGAACAGACAATTCAAGTAAGTGCTTTTAAACAACAGATTATTTATGGACGTATGAATGATAACTATTATTTATTCCATCTGGTGTCACCATATAAACACATCTAAGCTGGAAAAATATTTTTTTCAAATTCAATATGCATTCCATAGATAACACATACACACAGATTATGAAAAATAAATTCACCACAGAGAATAACAGAATGTTGGGAATCATTAAGAAAGGAATAGATAAGAAGACAGAAAATATCATATTGCCTCTCAATAAATCCACGGTACGCCCATATCTTGAATAATGTGTGCAGATGTGGTCACCCCATCTCAAAAAAGATACATTAGAATTGGAAAAGGTAGAGGAAAGGGCAACAAAAATTATTAGGGAGATGGAACAGCTTCCATATGAGGACAGGTTAAAAAGACTGGGACTTTTCAGTTTGAAAAGAGACCACTAAGCGGGGATATGATTGAGGTCTATAAAATCATGACTGGTATGGAGAAAGTAAATAAGGAAGTGTTATTTACTCCTTCTCATAACACAAGAACTAGGAGTCACCAAATGAAATTAATAGGCAGCAGGTTTAAAACAAACAAAAGTAAGTATTTCTTCACACAACGCACTGTCAACCTGAGGAATTCTTTGTCAGAGGATGTTATGAAGACCAACACTACAACGGGGTTCAAAAAAGAACTCAAATTCATGGAGGATAGGTCCACCAATGGCTATTAGCCAGGATGGGCAGGAATGGCACCTTTAGCCTCTGTTTGCCAGAAGCTGAGAATGGGCGACAGAGGATGAATCACTTGATGATTACCTTTGAAGCACATGGCATTGGCCACTGTTGGAAGACAGGATATTGGGCTAGGTGGACCTTTGGTCTGACCCAGTATGGCCATTCTTATGTTCTTAACAGTGTGAAACTTTCTATGAGAGACTTTGGGAAATTAAAAAAAGCTTCATTATAACACATAGTTCAAGAAGAGACGGCTCATGCAGCAAATCAGAAAAATTGCACTATCAAGAGATTGCTATTTATAATTGCTGAAAAAGTATTTGCTTTTAAAAAATATAACCACAAATGTAAAATTGTTTTAATAAATAAACCTATCCTAAAAATTGTAAGATGCAGACCATCCTTGAAAGGCATTAACTACGTTCTTTAACCTGTTTTATGAACTTGTCCCTTGTGCTTTTTTATCATGACTACTCTTTAATAAGAGGGTTACAACAGCCATATATGATAATGTTTTAAGTAGGTAGGAAATCTTGCTGTAAAACTGAACTCTTCAATTTCGCTAATCATGCATTAAAACATGGCAAAGTCAGCTGTCATGCAGCGTGACTGTGAATGCCTCTGGTGTATTTCACAATAATATGAGTAGCCAGTTCTATTTTTAGGATGGCCTCAAGAAAAAACTTGGGTCAGACTTAAAAGCAGTGCCAGAAATAGAAACAAGATTTAAGAATGTACAGCAACATTTGCAAAACAAACTGACATGTAGAACAGAACATAAATGTTGTACAGCATACAAGAAAATTCTAAAGTCTCTAGGGCATTCCCCCATGGATTTAATGTACTCCAGTGCACTTATGTTCTCCTGGTTGTAGTATTTACCCTGGAGTTTTAACATCCAGAAATACTGGTTATTAAATTCCTACAAAATTTCATAATATCCCTTTTTAGGGATAATAACACCATACGCAGAATTCCTTACGGACATATTTAGTACCCAGGAGCTGGAGAAATGTTTCTTTGCTTACTCGTTCCAAATCATTCTGTTAGCATGCAGATTAAAGTTCTATCAATTAAAATACATTTTGTAAAATAACAAAAGTCAATACATTGAGTATTTCTAAAATCAATCAGAGGCAATATGTTTCAAATAAATGCTGAAAAGTCATCAAGGAAAGTATGCTCCTAGATAGTCTCTCATGACACTACCTCTCTTGTTTTTCCAGAAATTATTTTTATACTAAAATTTAACTTCTATACGTCATTGATCCTCTCTATACATATACTCTATATATAAACCATGTTTAAATTACACAGTTAAGTACTCAATAATTCAGGAAAATTATGAAGTTATGATTGTATATACAACCTCGCCTCTCCTCCTTGTACCTATGCATTATAATTCAGTCCATAATTAGGTGATCACATTTTTTCGACACTTTCTTTAGCAATTTATACTGAACAAGTGCATCTAACTTACATTATTTTTTGTGTACTTACACTATTTTCATTGTATATCCAGTACATTGTATACCCAGTATATCTATATTGGCTTACACTTTTTATATGGTTATATTCTCTTATCTATCATCATCGTAGAAGTACTATACATTTACTTTATGGCCAATAGTAAAGCTTTTTTTAAAGGTGAAATTTAGGGGTTGAGGCAAACTAGTTGAAAGTTAGATTGCATGTATATGCCACAAAACGTTCACTACTATTATTCAGTGTAGCTCTATTGGCTTCAATGGAGGTAAGCTGATTAACACCAGCTGAGGATCTGGCACTATATTTTTATTTTGAGTCTGTAAGATGTTGTATAAGAAGAGTTTGCAGTATATTCTGTGTAAGTTATACACTAAAAGACCATCAGGCACACACAGAATAGTACACAGTATTACAAGTTGCTATGCTTGTATATCTAGGCTGGGGGAAAGAAAGTGCATGATATTATATTATATTATTTGAGAAGCAGGAGGACACCTTACAAAGTGTGCATGCATTGCTTATAAAATAGGTAGTCAAGCCTGAGCCCGAGAATCCTCAAAAACACCTAAAATACAGTCTTTGCAGCACAGGATGGCTGTCGCTGCTTGTTCTTCCTAACTGGCAGATGTCAAAATCAAAATGGTTACCCAGCCAAAGATACAATCCAGCCCACTAATGCTTGGATTTGCAGCTTGTACCAACTCTGCCCCACAGAAAGGGTGAAAGCCACCACTGAAAGACTCTAGGCAGTCTCTCCTGGCAAGTCTCTCTGTTCCAGCTAGAGTGAATCCCATCATTCTGGAAGATTCATTTTCCTTCATAGCTACCATCTTTATGCAGACAGGCAAAGACATTTATCCCCAACAAGATAACATCCACTCCCAAAGGAGCAACATAACATACTAGATCACGTAGAAACCCAAACTGCCTTGGCAAAAACAGAAAAGAAAATGCAATGGTTAGTCAGGATAACAACAACATACATTTAGCGATAACATACCAATGGAACATTCAATAGAAAAGGATGATGGCTTACCCTGAGCCCTGCCTACAGTGTGTGGATGGGGTCAGAGGGAAAGCCTTGCGATATCAGAAGACCTTGAATTGCCCTTTGGCTCCTTCCCCAGAAGAGACTAAATATGGGGGAAGGAGGCTGCTTCTTCTGCCCCAGTCAAGATATCCTTAGGGCCAGAGAAGTCACCAACACACGGACAGGCTATGATTGGGTGCCAAGGAGCCCTTGACAATCATATAGGAAAACCTGCAGCAAATCCAGCCCACTGGGCCATCACCCCACTGCCTTCTGAGCCAATAAAAAGGATAAAGGAGAGGCAGGGAGCCTAAGGAACCCTGCTGTTTACCTTGTGCCATGATTAACATAGACCATTTAATCCTATTATTTGCCTTCTCCCTCATAGCAAATTTTTGATCTATGACGGTACTTTGCATCTCACCCAATTATTAGTTTCTTTAGTAGACTCTCACATGATACTTTTTCCAAAGGCCTTTTGGAAGTCTAAATAGACATCAACCAGTTCTCCTTTATCCACTAATTTAGTGAGACGTTGAAAAAATTCTGAGAATTAGGGAGAAATGATTTTCCTTTGCAAAACCATTCTGGTTAGACGCTGTCATATCATGATCTTCTAGGTATTCTGTCATTCTGTTTTTAATTACCATTTCAACCAATTTGCAGGTACAGATATTTACTGGTCTGCAATTCCATGGATCATCCATAGAGCCAATTATAAATACAGTAACATTTATTACCCTCCAATGCTCTGGAAGAAGAGTAACTAGAGTTCTTCGAGATGCATGTCCCTGTGGGTGCTCAACTTTAGGTGCATATGTGTCCAGTGCCTTTGATCAGATATTTCTGGTAGCAGTGCCCAACCAGCCCACAAATGCACTCTACACATCTTTGTGCCCTGTACTAAGGCTATATAGGGCTGTGTGGGTAAACTGCCCTCAGTTCTTTCTCTCCCACAAAGTCCACAGAGAAATCCCAAAGCAGAGGGGAAGGAAGGTGAGTAGTGGATGCACAGAGAGATATGCCTCAAAGAATGCACAAGGTGAGTAAGTGTTCCTTTTTCAAGTAGTGTCCCTGGGAGTGCTCCACTTCAGGAGACTCCCTAGCAGTAACCCCCTTAAGGAGGCAGGAGATTTGGAACAGATTCCACTACTGAAGAGAGAACCACATTGTCTACTGCAGCATCCAATCTAGCAGCATGAACGAAAGCATAATGGTTGGGGAAAAAAATATGTACCAAGGTTCACATTGCGGCTCCAAAGATTTCAGCAACTGCAACGTCCTTGAGTAGGGTACAGATGTAGAATGTGATCTAATAGAATGTGCAGTCATTCATAGGGAAGGTTGAACATCAGTGAAACCATAACAGGTAACACATAGAGAAATCCATTTAGAGAGTCTGTGTGTGGAAACAGTGGATCGCATAGACCTATCCGCAAAAGACACAATATGTCCAGAGGACTTCCTGAAAGGTTTGGTTCTGTTCAAGTAAAAGCCCAGTGCTCTCTTGACATCTAGTGTATGGAACATAAGTTCCTGCACTGTCTGACATAGCTTACAAAAGAAAACTGGAATTAATAGTCTGATTAATGTGAAACTCAGAAGAAACTTTTGATAAAATTTTTGCAGGGGTTGTAATGACACCTTCTCCCTGGAGAACGAAGTAAATGGAGGGCCTGCCATTAGAACCTCAATCAGCCCAACCTTTGGAGCAGAACTGATGGCCACCAAAAAGGCCATCTTCATACACAAATGTAACATAGAGCACATAGTCAGTGGCTCAAAATGCTGTTTCATGAGATGATGAGGAACAAGGTTGAGATCCCAAAGCAGAGTAGGATCTCAACTCTGCGGGAAAAATTTATAAGACCTTTCAGGAACCTCATTGTAGTCAACTGTGTGAAAATTAAGAATAATAATGGCAATTACACCAAAGATGATATCTTCTCCATTTCTGGAGGTAAATGTGTCTTGTAGATTCCTTCCTGCTATTTAAAAGCACATTGCACTTCCAATGAACAGGATGCCTCTAGTCCAGACAGGAACCATGCCTGGAGTTGCAGAACATTCATACTGGAATGAAGTGTTCAATCCGCATTTTGAGACAATAGTTGAGAATTGATCAGGAGCCACCATGGAGGACAAGAGGCGAGTGTGATGAGATAAGGACACCAACTTGCCCTGGCCAAGTTGGTGCAATCAGAATGACTCTGGCTTGGTCCCGATTGATTTTGCTGAGAACCTCTAAAAGCAATGGAGTTGGTAGATACACATAAAACGAACAACTTGTCCATAAAATGAGAAAAGCACCTCCTAAACAGAATTTCATGCACTTCATGTTGGCTGCAGGGCCAAAAGATCATCCTCTGGAAACCGCAAAGGTTAGGAATATTTTGTCGAGGACTTGAGAGGCCAGATCCCATTCATAATTTAGGGGCAAATGTCTACTGAGACCGTCTGCCATGGTGTTTTGTATACCCGGGAGGTAAGAAGCTCAAATGACTATCTGGTTGGCTCTGCGCCTGCTCAAAAGCTTTATTGTTTTGGTGCAGAGCAAGGGGGAAAGTCCTCCTCTATGATGATTGATATGATATATACAAACTATGCTGTCTGTTACAGTCTTACAACAGAGGCGGGCAGCTACAGCCATGATGTTTTTTGAGAAACCCCCTGCGGCAAAAATCAGGCTGCAAGGTAGGACCTGATACTGGTAGTGACCGTGATCAACTATGAAATGAAGAAATCTTTTGCAAGAGGGATGAATTGTTACATGGAAGTAGAGGTTGAAAGTCGCAAACAAGTCCACGAACTCCAAGGAGGGAATAACTACTACTCGGAACACCACCCTGAAATGTCTGACATTCAGATGTCTGACATCCTTGTTCAAATGGCTGAGATCTAGTATTGGTCCCCAAAACCATTTTTTCTCGGGTATCAGAAAGTACCTTGAATAGAATACCTTTTCCTTTGTACTGAAGTTGAACTAGAGCAAGCGTGGGCAGGATCCAGCCCGCCAGCCATTTTAATCCAGCCCTCGAGCTCCCACTGGTAGCAGAGTCTGAGGCGTGCCCCACTTTGGTGCTCCGGCGCTCCAGCCAGGGAACAGGGTCCATGTGGCTCCCAGAAGCAGCGGCATATTTCCCCTCCAGCTGCTACGCATAGGGACAGCCAGGGGGCTCCGCTCTGCACATTGCCCCTGCCCCAAGCACCACCACCGCAGCTCCAATTGGCCGGGAACCACAGCCAATGGGAACTGTGGGGGCGGTGCCTGCAGACAGGGCAGTGCGCAGAACTGCCCAGCCGCGACTCCGCATAGGAGCCGGAAGGGGGACATGCTGCTGCTTCTGGGAGCCACTTGAGGTAAGCACCGCCTGGAGCTTGCACTTCTGAGCCTCTCCCTGCACCCCTGCCCCAGCCCTGTTCCCCCTCCTGCCCTCCAAACCCCTCGATCCCAGCCCAGAGCACCCTCCTGCACCCCAAATTCCTCATTCCTAGCCCAACCCCGGAGCCCGCACCCTCAGCCGGAGATGGAAAGCATCAGAGAACAAGGTTCACTATATTCCTTATAAGACTGAATCTGGGCACCTCAAAACTACTTGCAGTACATTACCTATGGGCTTCAATAAGGCCAATGAGGAGGACCATGAGGCACGGAGGAAGGTAGCCATCACTGGTCTTCCCAAGAACTAATAGGCAGAGGTCTTCTATGCTGCCTCTCTTTCCTCTGCAGAGGGGAATAACATCTTCTCGAATAAACTGGAGACCCTTGAACAGAAAGCTGAGTCTGAGTCTGAATGCTCCTCCATATATTGTAAAGGGGGTGACAAACCTTCTCCCTGAATGGTAGAAGTTTAGGAAGCAATAAATTTCAGTACAAAATGTGCACTTGGAGACCCAGCAGATCTTGGTACTAAGAGGTGTCTGGAAGTCGCAAGGAGGCTCGTTCGGTACCATGAGATCTTTAGGGCACCGGAACTCCTGAGATACCAGGAACACGATAGAACTTGACATAGGCTTCAAGGTTGTTCCCGATGTTGCTGTCGGAAGCACTGATGAAAATACTGATGGCACCACAGACTCTAAGGAGGCTGTTTTTCTTGCTATTGTGGGCTCTGATGGTAGTAGTAGTCATATTTGGTCCCATTCTTTTCCTGCCAAGAGACAGATCTGAGATGAAATCTTAGAGTACCTTACCATACCTGAAGTAGTCGGTGCCTCAACAGCACTCCTTTCGGAGACTGAAGATTCCAGGGATTGGATCTTCTTTGAGGAGGAACTCTTAGTCCTGCTCCTTTTATCCCCTTCCTTCGTCTTTGAGTGGAAAGTTCAGAACTGATGGACCAGTTATAGGTAACCTCAGTCACAGAGAGTTTTGAAGACTGGGATCTCGATGCTGCCTTCACGCTGGAAGCTCTCGTGACCATGATTTTAAAGTACACAGGGCACTAACAGAACTAGAGGGTTCCTGTACAGGAGGGTTCTCCGTACCCAGGCCTGAAGCCGGTCTTAAGGTTTGCTTCATCATTAATAGCCTCTACTTAATTTTCCTGTTTTTATGGGACCTTCCCTTAAAAGAAGTGTAAATCTTACACTTGCAGGGGATATGCAAGTCTCCCAAGCAACGCCTGACTCAGCAAGAGAGGCACCTTTTAAAACCCAGAGAACCCAGCATCCCAGATACAAGAAAAAAAATTTGATCCCTGAATAGGGGAAAAAACAATATTTTTATTTTTTAGAAGGAAAAAAGAACACGGGAATAACAATTCTAACAACTATATACAGCTAAGTATCCTATAAACTAACTGAAGAACTAACACTATGTACTATATTCTAATGCTAAAAAGAAAAACAGCCACACAATAAATTCTGTCACTGGACGAAGGCGGTTGAGAAGGAACTATGGGTGTTTAACATGCACACACCTATACAGCCTTGACACGAGACATGAAGAGGATGTGAAGGGTGCACACACGGGCCAAACATACACTGCTACTAAAAATCTCTGACCAAAGGCAAAGGGCACATGCACTCCTGAAGTGGAGCAACCACAAGTGGAGCAACTGCTCGAAAAAGAACAGTGGCTGTTTTTAAATGAGAGATTGGATAGTTTTGTAGGCACTTTAGCCATTTCATACTTAAGCTCCGTCAGAACTCTTAGATGTAAATCATTGTTATGGATTTCATGTTTTTTTAAATTATCAGTTTGTTCTACCACCTCTTCTTCTGACACCTCAATATCTGCTTTCTTATATTTCTAATCCAATCATTTCTTTCTAAAACTGGTCAACATTTTTTTGCAACTTCCTTGTGATTCTGGGGAGCCTATTTAAAGGAGGAAATATAACTTTGCCTCACTCTCCTCCTAAACACTAGTGGCTGAACAATTTTTTCTCAAACAAACAAACCAACCAACCCTGAGCAGGAAAAAGCCTTGACAATTTCAGCCTGCAAGCTGAAAGTTTCAGAAATGTATGACTACCTGAGAAACACAGCTTATCTTACCTTAAGTGCAGTTATTGCTGTAAATCCTGCTATTAACACAAACGTATTAATCATTTATGGGCCTAGTAATGTCACTGACTTTTTAAGCAGAATTGCTAATTAGCTTCAATAGGGAATTCTGTTTAAAGATCAATGCTACAAGATGGCTCTGTTTTACAGTCAACATCAGTAGGAATTACTGCTTTAATTATACTATATTGTGAAGTAAATAGAGGGGACCATATAAGAATACTTTAATTTATTAGTAAAATACTTCTACAGAAAGTTCAACTCATGTTCTCTGTATGCTATTCACCCACAAGATGCTCATCCACTGGACAGACTTAAGGTTGTATTTACAAATATTACATTATAATAATTTAAAATCCAATATGTGGAAAGTCTTTTTCGGGTAATCTGATTTTACAGTATATACTGCGTCCAAGAAAATTACATTAAAAGAATGTTAAGGTTGCAAAGTCAACCACATACAAATTAGGAAATACCAAAATGAGGATTGCCAGTGCATATGCATATAAAGCAGTCATTAATTACACGGTGACGTACTATTTTATCCATGTGCAATCAGGATGGATGCTACTCACTGAATAAGTAGCCATTCAATATTTATTTTTGTCCTCACCCTTCAGTGTGTCCCCCATGCACTATTTACTCATACCATGCAACCCTTACATCCTGTATACAGCATTATTCTTGTCTAGGGACTTTTCTATGGTGTTTTCATTTTCAGGCTTTAGTTCTTTACAAACATAAATTAATTTATCTTCAAACCCTGTCTGAGGTAAGGTGATATTATTGTCCTTATTTTACACATGGAGAATTAATGCAGAGAAATTAAGACACACATTTTCAAAAGTGTCAGCTAATTTTGGGTGCTTAACTTCAAAAGCTTAAGGCCCGATTATTCAGAGTACTTATATTTTATAACACTTCATATGTTCAGTGCACAGCTCCCATTAACCTCAGCTGCAACTGCGTGCTCAGCACTTCTGCAAATCAAACCCCCCAGTGTCTTAAGTTGGGCACCCAGAAAATGAAGAACTCAGTGACCTCTGTGAAATTTTAGTTTTATTTGATTTGCCTAGCATCACGCAGGAATTTTTTTTCCGACGGACCATATGCCAAAAGTATTTGAGGGTGGTGTTATCTCTGAAGCATCAGGGATACCAGACAGGGTGGACTAGTGCTCTGAGGTAGTACAGAGAATCCTCTTTCTTAGTTATCTGGCTGGTATGTCTTGCTCACATGTTTAGCAAATCTTGTAACTTAACCACATGTCCAAATGGATGAGGCTTTTTTTTAAAACAACTAACAAAATCATCCAAAGCACAAGACTTGGTGGTGATGGGAGACTTCAACTACCTAGACACCTGTTGAGAAAATAACACAGCAGAGCACAGATTATCCAACAAGTCTTGGAATGTATTGGAGACCATTTTTTATTTCAGAATGTGGAGAAAGCTACGAGGGGAAAGGCTGTTCTAGATTTGATTTTGACAAAGAAGGAGGAACTGGCTGAGAATTTGAAAGTGGAAGGCAACTTGGGAGAAAGTGATCATGAAATGGTAGAGTTCATGACTCTAAGGAATGGTAGGCAGGAGAACAGCACAATAAAGACAATGGATTTCAAGAAGGCAGACTTTAGCAAACTCAGGGAGTTGGTAGGTAAAATCCCATGGGAAGCAAGTCTAAGGGGAAAAACAATTGAAGACAGCTGGCAGTTTTTCAAAGAGACATTATTAAGGGCACAAGAGTAAACTATCTCACTGCGTAGGAAAGACAGGAAGTATGGTAAGAAACAACCCTGGCTTAACAAGGAGATCTTCAGTGATCTAAAACTCAAAAAAGAGGCCTACAAAACGTGGAAACTTGGTCAAATTACAAAGGATGAATATAAACAAATAACACAAGTATGTAGGGACAAAATCAGAAAGGCCAAGGCACAAAATGAGATCAAGCTAGCTAGGGACATAAAGGGTAACAAAAAAAACATTTTACAAATACATTAAAAGCAAGAGGAAGACCCAGAACAGAATTGGCCCATTACTCAATGAGGGAGGAAGACAACAGAAAATGTGGAAATGGCAGAGGTGCTTAATGACTTCTTTGTTTCGGTTTTCACCAAGAAGGTTGGTGGCGATTGACATCTAACATAGTGAATGCCAGTGAAAATGAGGTAGGATCACAGGCTAAAATAGGGAAAGAACAAGTCAAAAATTACTTTGACAAATTAGATGTCTTCAAATCACCAGGGCCTGATGCATCCTAGAATACTCAAGGAGATGACTGAGAAGATATCTGAGCCATTAGCAATTATCTTTGAAAAGTCATGGAAGACGGGAGACATTCCAGAACACTGGAAAAGGGCAAATATAGTGCCCATCTATAAAAAGGGAAATAAGGACAACCCGGGGAATTATAGACCAGTTACCTTAACTTCTGTACCCTGAAAGATAATGGAGCAAATAATTAAGCAATCAATTTGCAAACATCTAGAAGATAATGAGGTGATAAGTAACAGTCAGCATGGATTTGTCAAGAACAAATTGTGTCAAACCAACCTGATAGCTTTCTTTGACAGGATAACAAGCCTTGTGGATAGGGGGGAAAATGGTAAATGTGATATATCTTGATTTAGCAAGGCTTTTGATACTGTCTTGCATGACCTTCTCATAAACAAACTAGGGAAATGCAACCTAGATGGAGCTACTATAAAATGGGTGCATAACTGGTTGGAAAGTCATTTCCTGAGAGTAATTATCAGTGGTTCACGGTCATGCTGGAAGGGCATAACGAATGGGGTCCCGCAGGGATCGGTTCTGGGTCCGGTTCTGTTCAATATCTTCATCAGTGATTTAGAAAATGGCATAGAGAGTACACTTACAAAGTCTGTGGACAACACCAAGCTGGGAGGGGTTGCAAGTGATTTGGAGGATAGGATTAAAATTCAAAATGATCTGGACAAATTGGAGAAATGGTCTGAAGTAAATAGGATGAAATTCAATAAGGACAAATGCAAAGTACTCCACTTAGGAAGGAACAATCAGTTGCACACATACAAAATGGGAAATGACTGCCTAGGAAGGATTACTGCGGAAAGGGATCTGGGGGGTCATAGTGGATCACAAGGTAAATACGAGGCAACAATGTAACATTGTTGCAAAAAAAGCAAATATTGTTCTGGGATGTATTAGCAGGAGTACTGTAAGCAAGACACGAGAAGTAATTCTTCTGCTCTACTCTGCATTGATTGGGCCTCAACTGGAGTATTGTGTCCAGTTCTGGGCGCCACATTTCAGAAAAGATGGGGACAAATTGGAGAAAGTCCAGAGAAGAGCAACAAAAATGATTAAAGGTCTAGAAAACATGACCTATGAGGGAAGATTTTAAAAATTGGGTTTGTTTAGTCTGGAGAAGAGAAGACTGAGAGGAGACATGATAACAGTTTTCAAGTACATAAAAGATTGTTACAAGGAGGCGAGAGAAAAATTGCTTTTCTTAACCTCTGAGGATAGGACGAGAAGCAATGGGCTAAAATTGCACCAAGGGCGGTTTAGGTTGGACATTAGAAAAAACTTCCTGTCAGAGTGGTTAAGCACTAGAATAAATTGCCCAGGGGGGTTGTGGAATCTCCATCATTGGGGATTTTTAAGAGCAGGTTGGACAAACACCTGTCAGGGATGGTCTAGAGATAATACTTAGTCCTGCCTTGAGTGCAGGCGACTGGACTAGATGACCTTTCGAGGTCCCTTCCAGTTCTATGATTCTATGCCAAAAAACTAAGAGACACTATCCAATAATTCAGGCCTCAGATTTAGATCACAGAAAATAAATACATACCCATATAGATTTACCAACCTAACAGAATTAAAATGTTGTAATTTGTTGTTATTGAAATTAAAGTATTTGTATTAGTGTAAGAGAACTGGAAACTGACTAAACAGAAGTGAAATGGACTAGTGCATATTCACTGTTAAAATTGGGTGAAATGAAAAAGTAAATGTACAGCACAAATGGTGTCAAGTGTCAGGGGTATGCCTGCATCTGTGATTTTCACTCCATGCATCTGAAAAAGTGGGTTTTTTACCCATGAAAGCTTATGCTCAAATAAATCTGTCAGTCTTTAAGGTGCCACCAGACTCCTTTCAGAGTAACAGCTGTGTTAGTCTGTATTCGCAAAAAGAAAAGGAGTACTTGTGGCACCTTAGAGACTAACCCATTTATTTCAGCATAAGCTTTCATGAGCTACAGCTCACTTCATCGGATGCATACTGTGGAAAGTGCAGAAGATCTTTTTATATACACACAAAGCATGAAAAAATACCTCCTCCCACCCCACTCTCCTGCTGGTAATAGCTTATCTAAAGTGATCACTCTCCTTACAATGTGTATGATAATCAAGGTGGGCCATTTCCAGCACAAATCCAGGGTTTAACAAGAACGTCTGGGGGGGATAGGAAAAAACAAGGGGAAATAGGTTACCTTGCATAATGACTTAGCCACTCCCAGTCTCTATTCAAGCCTAAGTTAATTGTATCCAATTTGCAAATGAATTCCAATTCAACCGTTTCTCGCGGGAGTCTGGATTTGAAGTTTTTTTTGTTGTAATATAGCAACTTTCATGTCTGTAATCACATGACCAGAGAGATTGAAGTGTTCTCCAACTGGTTTATGAATGTTATAATTCTTGACATCTGATTTGTGTCCATTTATTCTTTTACGTAGAGACTGTCCAGTTTGACCAATGTACATGGCAAAGGGGCATTGCTGGCACATGATGGCATATATCACATTGGTGGATGTGCAGGTGAACGAGCCTCTGATAGTGTGGCTGATGTTATTAGGCCTTGTGATGGTGTCCCCTGAATAGATATGTGGGCACAGTTGGCAACGGGCTTTGTTGCAAGGATAGGTTCCTGGGTTAGTGGTTCTGTTGTGTGGTATGTGGTTGCTGGTGACTATTTGCTTCAGGTTGGGGGGCTGTCTGTAGGCAAGGACTGGCCTGTCTCCCAAGATTTGTGAGAGTGTTGGGTCATCCTTTAGGATAGGTTGTAGATCCTTAATAATGCGTTGGAGGGGTTTTAGTTGGGGGCTGAAGGTGACGGCTAGTGGTGTTCTGTTATTTTCTTTGTTAGGCCTGTCCTGTAGTAGGTAACTTCTGGGAACTCTTCTGGCTCTATCAATCTGTTTCTTTACTTCCGCAGGTGGGTATTGTAGTTGTAAGAAAGCTTGACAGAGATCTTGTAGGTGTTTGTCTCTGTCTGAGGGGTTGGAGCAAATGCGGTTGTATAGCAGAGCTTGGCTGTAGACGATGGATCGTGTGGTGTGGTCAGGGTGAAAGCTGGAAACCGCTGAATTCAGTGAGAAACTGCTGAATTGGAATTCATTTGCAAATTGGATACTATTAATTTAGGCTTAAATAGAGACTGGGAGTGGCTAAGTCATTATGCAAGGTAGCCTATTTCCCCTTGTTTTTTCCTACCCTCTCCCCCCCCCCCCCCCCGATGTTCTGGTTTAACTTGGATTTAAACTTGGAGAGTGGTCAGTTTGGATGAGCTATTACCAGCAGGAGAGTGAGTTTGTGTGTGTATGGGGGTGGGGAGGTGAGAAAACCTGGATTTGTGCTGGAAATGGCCCACCTTGATTATCATGCACATTGTAGGGAGAGTGGTCACTTTGGATGAGCTATTACCAGCAGGATAGTGAGTTTGTGTGTGTGGTTTTTGGGAGGGGGGTGAGGGGGTGAGAGAACCTGGATTTGTGCAGGAAATGGCCCAACTTGATTATCATGCACATTGTGTAGAGAGTTGTCACTTTGGATGGGCTATCACCAGCAGGAGAGTGAATTTGTGGGGGGGGGGTGGAGGGTGAGAAAACCTGGATTTGTGCTGGAAATGGCCCAACTTGATGATCACTTTAGATAAGCTATTACCAGCAGGACAGTGGGGTGGGAGGAGGTATTGTTTCATATTCTCTGTGTGTATATAAAGTCTGCTGCAGTTTCCATGGTATGCATCCGATGAAGTGAGCTGTAGCTCACGAAAGCTCATGCTCAAATAAATTGGTTAGTCTCTAAGGTGCCACAAGTACTCCTTTTCTTTTTGCGAATACAGACTAACACGGCGGTTACTCTGAAACCTGTCATTGTAAGGAGAATGGTCACTTTAGATAAGCTATTACCAGCAGGAGAGTGGGTTTGTGTGTATGTTTGGGGGGGGGGTTGAGAAAACCTGGATTTGTGCTGGAAATGGCCCAACTTGATTATCATACACATTGTAAGGAGAGTGATCACTTTAGATAAGCTATTACCAGCAGGAGAGTGGGGTGGGAGGAGGTATTTTTTCATGCTTTGTATGTATATAAAAAGATCTTCTGCACTTTCTACAGTATGCATCCAATGAACTGAGCTGTAGCTCACGAAAGCTTATGCTCTAATAAATTGGTTAGTCTCTAAGGTGCCACAAGTACTCCTTTTCTTTTCACCAGACTCCTTGTTGTTTTTTTAGCACAGATGTTTAGGAATTTTAAATGATGTAAAGCAGTATTTCTCAGCTGGTGTGTCACAGCCCCCAGAGGAGTCACAAGGCATTGAGAGAATTATTACAAACTAAAGCAAAGAAATCTCACTTCCCCGCTCCCTGCACACCCTTACTCTTCAAGGTCAAATACGCTCTATCAACCTCTCCATACACATACACAGTTAAATTATATAGGTTTATTGTTACCAATACATTTTGTACTCTGACTTTTATAGTAAATGAGTACAAGTGTTGTGAAAATGTTTTACTTCAAATAAGGGGTTGCCAACCTGAGAAGATTGAGAAACACTAATCTAAGGTATTAAGAGTAATTAACATAAGTAATTTATACTAAAAGTACTGTAACATCAAGAGTATCTGAAGGAATGAAGACCGACCATATTATCTAAAAATCCAAACAACTTTAATGCAACCACAGTCCTACCACAACAGTGTCTGCCTCGCCTAGCGCCAGCAACAGGCCCACCACAAAAAGCATTTCCATTCTCATTCCCACAGCTTCTCTCTCAAGGGGGATGGCAGGGTAGGGTGAATGCCCATTACAATTTTAATCAGCTTCCCTCTAAAAAATATATTCTTCTCAGTTTCTTCTTTAAAATACCGAGGGATAAGTTGAGACATATTGTTTGCATGAGAGTAAGGGTTTGTAGGACTGGGCTCCAATATTCTAGACACATTATACATTCACTAGCCAAAGGAAAGAGGTTTCTTACTGTAGTTCAGTGGCACAAGTTCAGGGCTCTTCGGCACTTTGAGTTTAAATGACACATCTCCAATAGTAACAGTATCACCTAAAAAAAAGAAGAAATATTAGAATATATTGTACGCTTTTTTAAAAACATACATGTGCTTTCAATAATGCTGATACTGTAGCCCTAAAAGTGAAGAAGGGTATGACTGCACATTCAGGGAACAGCCTCTGCTGAGTTTCAGAACTATTACTGTACTAGCATCTAACACTTTCCAATGGTTCAAGCACCAGGATATTTTTGGTTTAAATAATAACTGAACACTTCCATAGACAGTACTTTTGCTGTTGTTATAGCCAGAGCCCTCTGTATTCCACAGCTATGGAATTCACTCTTCGCCGCAGAGCTGTGCTCCAGAATCTGAGCTTTCATCTTTTAAAAATTAATCTTCTAGCCCTCAAGACTGCAGAACCTTGAAAATGTGAAATGAGCATAACTTAATGGAGTGGTGATTTTCCAGAGTATGCAGACAGCCTGAAACAATACCTCTGAGCTGTGCAAACTGACCCACTCATCTCAATCAGTGCCCCATCAACTCAATGGTTGTTGAACCTGCAGAATCTGGTATCTTCCTAAGATGTCACAAAACACTAAGTCCTTTCAGCTCTTGTGAAGTTTTAGAATTGGTAGCTTAGTTTACGGTTATATTTTTCTGAGGGATTGGGGTGGCAAATATAAGTCAGAGCTAGCACCCAGAACCCTCTCATGAACCCCCAGGTCAGCCCATGTGCTTCAAAAGGATCCTGGCCACAGCTCCCTGTTTGCAGCAGCTCACAAGAGGCCACAGGGGACAATAAATGTGTTCGCTCATCATTTTAACATGTATGCAAAATGTCTGATGTTGATTGTATATATTCAAAGTTTCCACGTATCCCTTCTCTATGGTTATTTTAGAGGGTCTTTCACCTCCTTTTTTAAGTAGTTAATTTTTCCCACCAACCTTTCTCTAGTTCAAACAGTTCTTCTAGGAGGGTTTTTTTTTAAAAAAACATTTTTAAAAGTTCACTAGATACAGATACATCCTTCTTCATTTTAAGCACCATTAGAGACCAGAGTATGCAGCGGAATTAGGGAACATAAAAATATCACAGCATGGAGGAATGAGAGCAGACTCCACAGAGCCACTTCTCCCATTCTTGCATAGTTGGGTGGGAAGGGAAGTGGGTGAAGCCTTCACTACACCTCTTATACCCCCACAAATTCACCAGCCAACACAGCTGAGCTGGCATAGAGGGGAAAGTATTTGGGCCAGGCACAGAGCTGGCGCAGATTACTTCCTCCTTGGAGCAAGAGAGGAATTAGGGATCGTTTTGTGACACCCTAAGGTTCTCCTTGGGCAACACCTAGTTGTACTGCCATTTACCCACAGTCTGTGGAAACCCATAAGCTAGTCCTTACTGATGGACTTTCTCTCAGGTCTTACAAGTTTTCCCTGATAAATTCTAAAACCCTAATTATTCCCTTGACTCTCTCAACTAGCATTAGCTCATTCTCCAGCTTTGCTACCTTTATCTTTTCCCAGCATCCCTTAATTGGCTGTATTTGTGCGTTAAGTTGCACTTTTCAATTTTACATTTCCAGTACAGATTTGTATTTTATTTTCAACTTCCAGTCCTTGGCCAATCCCTCAAAAAAAAAAAAAAATTAGCTCCTTTTCCTTACACTCTTCATTTTTGAATCAACAGTAATGTAATGTGTCTGAATTATGATATTTTTTAGCCTCCTTTCATGCTACTCTATTTTAATACCATATTCCTCTTGCTGTTTCCTGAATCCTGGTTCCTAAGAAATGCTTGAACAAATCTAACATTCATTATTTAATACCCTTTAACAGTCTACAAGAAGCACTGTATCGACAAACAACGTATGCAGTGTTTCCTACAGTAACTCCACTTACATCAATATAATAGGTCAGTCTTTCCCTGTGGCTAGTTGATGGTCACTGTTCCTTTAAGCTCAGGATCCCTTTAAAACTTACTCTTTCCATTTGTTATAAAGAATGTAGTAAGCCAGCACTTCAGGGCTGAAAACTACAACCAAAGCATCCCCTCCCACTCTCCTTATGTGTCTGCAGCTCTAACTTCTCTTGCTCACTAGGGTGATAATGAAGCAAGCTGGATCCAAGTAGGTGGAAGACACCTGAAATTTCGGCAACTGTCCCAAGGGGTCCACTGCTTGCCTGAAGCCCCACAACCTCCTTCTTCAGGTCATCTTCTTGAAAGCTAAAATTCCTCTTAAAACAGATCTGTCTGATTGTCTGCCTCAGGAATTTAGTGTCAGTTTGTTTTCTTGCCTTCCCCCACCCAACGAGCGACAAAACAAGTGTATATGACTAATTAGCTTCTAGCTTAAATCATTTACATTCAAGCTGTAAACATACTGTCTCTCTCCCATATACACATGATTCTTTCAAATACAGCAGGAATGAGACAGGGGCTGAAAGAACAAGGTGTGTGATACCAGACAAGGAGTGGGCCAGTAAAAAATAAAAAAGAAGAAGAAAATAAAAACCAAAACAATTTCCCTTCTATTTTTGATGTTTCTTGTATACAAAAATAAGACACTATAAGCTTTAGGATCATAATAGAAACTACTTTTATTTGACCAACTTCTCACCAACATAAGTTGGTCCAATAAAAGATATTACTTCGCCCACCTTGTTTCTCTAATATCCTGGGACTGACACAGCTACAACTACACTGCATACAATAGAAACTACAGCAGTTTTTAGACTATTTTATTCGCCAAGCAAAGCAAGGCCTTACACTCAACTTGATGGCATTTCTCTGTTTGTCTGTCTTCCTGTAACATGATATATTCTGAAAACCACATCCTGTCAATTCCAAAGTTTCATGCACTGTTCTAGGTATCAAAGAGCAGAGCCTATTGATTTTGATGAAAATCAGAAAACCAGAAAAGCCTGAAATTCCATTAAAATCAGGCCCATATAGTGCCCATTTGGTGAAAATGGGAAAACAGGAAGGTGGAAATAGGGCACATACAGAGCTCCTGACATCTGGTTAGCAAACACATCAGATTTAACCAGCTCTATAAAAAGACCAGTTGATGACATCCATTAACACTGTCCAGGTTACATCCTCCTCCCCAACTCAGCTCTGCTCATGATGGCAATGGAATTTAAAATGATGATGCCCTGAATGACTTATCTCCCAGGCAGAAAGAAAATAAATAATTTTACAAATTACAAATTGTGGTGAAATGGAGGAATGCAAGGAGCTCCAGGTGTGTGCGATGAACTCAGCCTACAGAAACACCACAGTGTGCAACTCTAGTCTAGGTTCTTATTCATGCTTATCTCTATGGTTCATATATAAAGGGACCTCACCTGTCCTTCTAACATCAGCATAGTCAAGTATATTATTTGGGTTCCCTCTATTGACACACTGTTTTTTTAAAAATTACAAACATATATTATGAGCATTCCAAACTTTCCCTTTTCTTGTACTACCTCCATCAAAATGGAGTTAAAATACTACAATGACACAGTTGTGTCACTGTAGCACTTCAGTGTAGACACTACCTAGGCCAGTGGGAGGGATTCTCCCATCGCTATCGGTAATCAGCCTCCCCGAGAGGCAGTAGCTAGGTTGATGAGAATTGTGCTGTTGACCTAGCACTATCTACACCAGGGGTTAGGTCATTATAGCTATGTCTCTCACCTACATTTTTCACACGCCTGAGAGACATACCTATACCAATGTAAATTCCTAGCGTAGACCAGGCCCTAGAATGAGCACTGATGAAGTCCTGAAAACCACAGCTGAACAGATAGCTTTGGGGGAAAAAGTGCCAGTTTAAAAGTGAACCTTAACACAGTAGCTCAACAGCACTTTCCTGAAGCTGTGCAATTTTTATCTTTCACTCAAATACAGCAAAAATGTTGGAAAGTGAGCTTCTAAATAAAGATATTTGCCTATCTTGAGTTAATTTAGCTAATAAAAATGTGACAACCCAGGGAAACTAACACCCTCTGTTTTTCTAGAACTGCAATTTAGACTGGATAACACATTTAATATACCCCTATTCCTACAAGAAGTGAAAAAAATCCATGTCTACACTATGGTTGCCACAGCAGCTATAGCATAGCCCCATAGTGTAGACACAGACTACAGTTTCAGAAGGGGGTTTTCTATTGCTGTAGGAACTGCACCTCCCTACGTGATAGTAAATAGCATTCTTCTGTGGACCTAACTGTGTCTACATGGCAGGTAGTGGTCAAGAATTAGGTCTATCATTCAGACTATCAAGACCATGCCTAATCCCACATAATAATTTCATGCAGACAGCTGTCCACACACATGGATCACAATCGCAGGATTGGAGACCTAGGTTTACATCTCATTTAAAAACTCATATATTACTTTGAAATTTTTTCCACCCCATCAAATTATTTTTCCTACAAGTGGTGAATAAAGAGCTATTGTTAGATCTATTTTTAAAAACTGTGAGATACAAAGGCCTGATCTACACTTAAAATTTAGATTCACATAGCTACTTTGCTCAAGGGTGTGGAAAATCCACAACCCTGACCAACAGCTATCCCAACCTAACCCTGGTGTACATGCAGCTATGCCAACAGGATAATGCTTCCATTGACTTTACTATCATCATTCAGGGAGGTGGAGTTCCTAAACTGACAGAAAAAACCCTTACACTGGAATAGGCTACGTCTACACTGTGGGGTTATGCTGGCATAGCTACAGCAACATAACTATGCCAGTATGGTCTCCATAGTGTAGACATACACCACTACTGTGTATGAGTCATATATAAAGACAGATAAATAGATTATATCTTTACCTCAATTTAAAAAAAAGTAGCAGAAAATAGTTTTTCCTACATTTTTCTTTTAGCTACTTTTTATGGTGAAATAACACATCATGAAAAGCAAAAGAAATACAATAAATTTAAAATGGCCATTTTAAAACAAAGAATCTCCTCTATAATTTTAGACTCCTATCTGAAAGGACGTAGGCATGTATTTAACTTTACTCACTGTGAGCAGTCCCACTGAGGTCAGTAACATTATGCATATAAATAATTCCAAGCACATATGTCAGTCCTTGCAGGATTAGGACCCTAATGAGACACGGGGAGGTTTGAAATGCATTCTTACTGGGTGATTGAGGGTTCTCTCTTTTGCCCTCTTTAGGTCTGAAATTATATGATTACCATACTGAAAAATGATCTCAAAATATCTATAATTCAGTTTTATATAAAATATTCATCTTCTCCCTGCAACTAATAGCACAAACACATTTAAACTGTGGTGTTATGCACTGCTAACACCAATTTCTGTGTGATTATACCACATCTGTTTGAGAAAAGTTCAACAGCTAAATTACATCTGTATATATATTTTTAAATCTTCATTTTATGATAAAGTGAAGGAAAGAAAAATAAATGCTTCCAACTGATATCATTTATAAAACACCTTTACAAAAGGACATATAGCAAAGAGAATGGCAACTCATCCTTAGAGATCCAATTTAAGCTTGAAAAGGGTAATGGTATTGTTATTAAGAATTTGGTTTTTCCTTTTCCGCAGCCTTTTTGAATAAATTATTACGAAGTACAGTAAGCATGTATTTGGAGTTGAATGCAAGATTTTACACTTATTTAAATAGTTCTGTGCCTGCATTTTGGCTTGTGCATTGTAGTCTTTAGTCATAAATTTATTCGTGCTCGCAGACCTATTCTATACACACCTGAAGGATAACTGTGGTCTTTGGAATACTAGGGGTGTTTTGTTTCGTTTTTTTATTTAAGTGTTCCAGGAAAACAGTATCACAAGCAAAAATTTGTTCCACTGCTTCCTTTTTTTGGGTTAACTGACGAAGTTAGCTCTATATCCACTGCATTAAACAGTCTGCAGACATTGCAGAGTTGGGGGTTACTTGTTAGCAAATAAAGGTACCTACGTTGAAATTCTACTAACATTCCAAAAAAGTCTTTTGCCTCAGTTAGCAAAATTTCTTCAAGCGAGAACCGATACTCTTCTGGACAAAATATGTGGTGCCACATTTCCCTCTAAGGAAACACAGTGCTGACTTTCAGCATCTAATGTTTTCATAATACATAATGTCATTTCTAATCAACATTAGCTGTGTTAGAACCAGAGAAGTTCCGATGTTTTTTGGCTGAGACTTGATTTTCTTCTGTGCTAATAGCCCTACTATGAACTAATGATTTTCTTCACTAGTTCACTACAACAGGGATCGGCAACCTTTGGCACGTGGCCCGTCAGGGAAATCCACTGGCGGGCCGGGACGGTTTGTTTACCTGCATCGTCCACTGGTTCAGCTGATCGCAGCTTCTACTGGTCGCAATTCGCCGTTCCAGGCCAATGGGGGCTGTGGGAAGTGGCAGCCAGCCCATCCCTCGGGCCATGTCGCTTCCCGCAGCCCCCACTGGCCTGGAACAGTGAACCACGGCCAGTGGGAGCTGCAATAGCTGACCTGCGGACGCTGTAGGTAAACAAACCATCCCGACCTGCCAGGGGATTTCCCTGATGGGCCACGTGCCAAAGGCTGCCGATCCCTGGTCTACAATGTCAATAAAGACATTGGTTGTGTTCTCTGAGGCCCGCAGTTGAGACGGCATTCTCTGAATCTTAGTGACATGGAGGGGGTATATGCCAGCTGCTTTATTTTTCCAGTAAAAACATGAATTTAACAGCCAAAAATTCTCTGGCTCAAAGAGAATGATATCCTGGGCTGAACAGTTGAGAATTGTCCTGTTCACCAATTAGGCAGTTGGCACTTCCCACTAGTGTGCTTTATCAGTGCTAAGCTGTCCAGGCTTGTCAGTACTGTAATATGAAAATTAACTTAGTGTTTCAATACTAAAATAAGGTTTGCAAAGTACAGTTTGTTCAAAGTGGAATATCCAAGCTGTCAACCTATTCTTAAATAAGCTTAAACATCAAGCATAATTGATAATTAGAATATTTTCAGTGACACAATAAAAGAAAATAAACTATGTCTGAAAATCAAAGAGACTTATTAAAAAGAACTTCCTTTTATTGAAAACTAGATGAAACACCCTTCAAAATTCACCCTGGCAATTCCTATGTGACTATTAATAAGAGTCCTTGTCGAGTGCTTGAATCGGCTAAACAAGTTCAACTTCAGGACAACAAGGTTTATGTATTAACCCAAAAAATATTTGCAAAACAAACCAACAAACAACTGTGGCTATAATTAAATAAATATTTACTAAATATCAGAAGTTAAAACAATTGCCAGATTTTGAATTTCACAGCCTATATACTGAATTTTACTCAAAGAGAATGACCAAGAAATCATGTTTATTAAGTGTTAATAGCCTGTTGAGCTGTGCATGGCTATGTCTACACTGCACACCTTACAGCAGCACAGCTGTGTCCTTTAAGGTATGCAATGTAGCTGCTCTTTGTCGGCAGGAGAGGTCTCTTGCTGACTAAATAAAACCACTCCCTGCAATTCCCCTACTCCCATCTTCATGCCAGAGGCTCTGTATGCCGCCTCAAAAATTCTCCCTTTCACCATATGCCAAGAACTCACAGTCTTCCCCATTTCCCTTGTAACTGCTCATCTTAGCCTGCTTCCATCTAGAGGGTTGCCAACCTCCTTTCACACACAAGGGGGTCCTTGCTGCCCTCCATTTCCCCCCTAATTTGGAATTTGTAAAATTATTTCTTTTCTCTCTGTCTGGAATATAAGTCATTCAGGCTGTCAACATTTTAAACGCTTTTGGAACGATAGGCAGAGCTGAGATGGGGTATGTTGTTATGCTGGAAGGTGTTAAAAGAAAAAGTTGATGGCAGCCATTTTTTTTTTAGACTCTCTAGACAAAAACAGATGTGGTTAAAGCTGAGGGTGTGCTAACCAAATGCCAAGAGCTGCCTCCCTCCCACCCGTTTCTGATTTCCACCAAAAATCAATAGGATTCTTCCCATTTTTGTGTATAACATATCCTGCAATTTTGGATTTGATCGCCTGTGGTGTTCAAGAATTATGCCCAGACACACAAGCAGAGAATTGCCATCAGGAGTGTAGGCCTCACTTCGCTCAGCCAATTAAAAGGTTGCACACTTCATTGCTCATAAGCTCAGCCAACAAAGTAAATACATTTTTTAAAAATTTTTCATCACCACCACTTCACTGAAGAAAAGTAACAGATGGTTATACTCCACTGGCTTGGAACATGCAACCTGAATATAAAAATTCTCAAATGGACCAACTCTTGCCCTTTATTCAAGAAATCAAGTAATAATCAGAACAAACTAGGATCTCCCATTTGAGCTGCACAAGTGCAAATCTCTCACAAGTATTTCCATGAAGCTTTAGTAATCCCTTTTCTCTTCCCATAATTCTATTACTTCCCCACCCCCCTCTTCATAACTCTCTGACACTGGCTGCCTGCATCTGTTCTTCCACAGCTCTTTATAGGGTGCCAGGAGGCCACTACTCCCTATTGCAAAGAAAGTTAGGGGGAGCTGGGTGCCACCCCTTCACATTTTATAAAACTGTGACAGGCAACCATTCTGTCCCAATACTGAGGAGCTACTGCCACACCAGTATCTGGGATGTGTCTCAGCTTCAGACAATCAGGGCACCAGACTGACTGTTGCTTACCTAGCTGGCTGCAGCTTCCAGCCCTTCCCAAAAATCTCATTTTGCATAGGCGAAGAGAGGAAACACTATATCAAGAAGCCTGCTAGTGGGGGCAGCCCCCTGAAAGCCCATGGAGAAGGTAATGAAAGTACCCATTGTTGCAAAAGAGGAGGAGCAGGTTACCCGACTGCACACCCAAAGTTATCAAAGGTATAGGAGTCCTGGGTCCTGCAAGAGGATGCAGGGAGGACCTAAGGAGAATGAGTCCACTGGAGGAGAATGGGCAATAAACAGAATTCCTAATATCAAGACCTCACAATTCATAGGAACATAGGAATTGCCTTACTGAGTGAGATCCAAAATCCATCTAGTCCAGTAGCTGGTCTCTGACAGTGGCTTCAGAGGACGTGCAAACCCTGAGGCACAAGGCTTACTATTCCTTCCAAAATTATCATCATTAATTTTGATAACAACAACAGAGTTATCCATAGACATACCCCATCTTCTTTTGAATTTCTCTCAATTCTTGGCCTCAATTTCATCCTCTGGCACAGAGTTTTGTAATCTAATTATGCATTGTGTTAAAAAGTTTCACAGTCTAATTATGCATGGGGTGAAAAAGTACCTCCTTTTATTAGTTTTGAATTTTCCACCTTCTAATTTAATTGAACGCCTTCTTGTTCTTGAGTTATGAGATGTGAGAACTAAAGCTCCTGATCTACCTGTGCTATACTATTACTGACATAACTTTTATCACCCCCCCTCTAATGTATCTCCTTTCTAAGGTAAAAAATCCCAATCTTTTCAATCTCACTTTTTATAAGTTTTTTCCTATTCCAACATCCTCTGAATATTATACTAGCTCATTATATTCTTTCCTCAAACTAGCTCCTTCCTTGATTAACTCAAATCTGTTCAAATATTTGACTGATCGTCTCATTATCTGGCAGCAAATCTGAGTAATAATGCTGTAAGTAAGAATTAAAACAATTACATAAATTTAAGAGACCATCAGGACCCCTCAAAAGGATTCTAGCTCAATAATTCATAATTGGTCATTATTCATTCTATATTTAGGAATTGTGATGCCTTTGTCACACACCCAGAAAAACGTCACCTACTGTTGGCGTATGTTATTGTTTTAAGACCCAGTACTAATTTGTGTGAGGCTGTCACATTTCTTGAACGTCATTATAAGATACTCTGGGATTGTTCAAGGAACAGGGTCCCACTCATCCCAATATATGCAGGACAACGGTCAATTATATGTTCTAACAGTGCTGCTTAAGGGAACATATACAGGTCCTAAGACCACGTTTTAAACCTGTAAAATTGCCTCAAGGTAAGAGGAGTATATTCTACAGGCAAGTCCAATCCTGCAAATAGATCAGCACCATTGGACCCCTGAATTTAGTGGGGTTCTGCCTTCATAAGGTGGCAACCCTATGCAATGTAATGATACAAGTATCACTACTCTGTCCCAGGGGAGTGGTTCTCAAACTATAGGCTGCAGAGCTCTTCCTGATGATCCACAAAATGAAGCATTTTGAAACAAAAGTAATGGACAGATAAGGCAAGTGTTTTGGAGGCTCTCTCTCTCTCATGAGGTGCTTCTCAGAATAGAAAAATTGGTGAATTGTTGCCCTAAAATGAGGCAACATCCCCCAATTTCACTACAAAACCTATACATCCAGTAGAGTTTAGATAGAGAGGAGCTGGGAACTGTCCTGCTCCTATAACCCAGTTACTTTTGTTTTGACTTTCCAGACAAGTAAAAGGGATACAAGACCCTGAGAAAAAATTTAAAGTAAAATCCACCAAAAAAACCCCAACACACCCAGTGTGTTGAAGATGGCATGAGATGGAAGATACCACTAGTGTGTGAGGAGGAGAGGAGATTAAGACTAGAGGAGATTAAAAACATGTAGCCAGTGAGTTTGGGGATAAGGGAAGGAGGGAATTAGAACTGGATCTGGACAGGTGAGACTGGGATTTGGGAGCAGTAGGGGCTGATGTGGATTAGATTTGGGGGCTGGGATTTGGGGGTAATGGGGATTGATGGTGAGGTGTGGAGGAGGCATTAGAGGCTGATGGTGGTTGGATATGGGGTAGTGAGGGGCTAATGGTGAATGGGGGGGACTAGAATTTGGGTTTATGGCTGAATCTGGGAGCTGGGATTTTTTGGGGCACTGGGGGCTGATGGTGGGAGGATTTAGGGTCAGTGGGAGTGGATGGGGACACAGAGGGGACTGGAGTTTGGGGACAGTGAAAGCTGATGGTGATTGGATTTGGGGGCAGTGGGCGCTGATGGTGGGATGTGAGTAATGGAGTTTGGGGGTGGAGGGGGCTGGAGTTCAGGGCCAGTGGGGGCTGATGGTGGCGGGATTTGGGATCAGTGGGAGCTGATAGGGGCTGGAGTTTGGGGGCAGTGGGGACTGATGGCGGGGTGTGGAAGGGGCTGGAGTTTGGGGCCGGTGGGGCTGATGGTGATTGGATCTGGGGCAATGGGGGTTGATGGTGGCTGGAGAGCTGATGGGGGGCCGTGGAGGCTCACAGGGGTGTAAAAGTGGCTGGAGTTTGGGGGCGCAGTCACACCCCATTAACCCGGGAGCAGGGAGGGGAGTTACCTGCGGCGGCTCCCGGGCCGTGCAGCGCCCTGACCTCCGGCTGCAGCTGCCTCTCCCCAGCCAGGCGGCCCCGCACCACCTGCTGCAAAAGGAGCCGGACTCTCCGCGCTGCGGGGCCGCCGCTGAAGCCCAGAAGCCGGGACTGCATGGGGAAGGCCGGGCCAGAGACGCGCACCGGGCGGGCGGGGACCGGGGAAGCGGCAGGCCGGGGTGGGGGAAGGGAAACGCCGAGGCACAAAGTCCCACCGGAAACTGGTGCCGGCCGGCCTCGGGCAGCCCGGGGAGGGAGGCGCCCCGGCGGCTGGTTGTGACGGCGTTTGCCCCGGGGCCCGATGCTGGGGCCTGGGAGCCAAATCATAGAATATCAGGGTTGGAAGGCCAAGCCCAGCGCTTTGCCATCCGCTTTCATGGGAGCAGGCCCGGGCCCCGAGAGGCAGGGACTGAGTGAACCTGCCCCGAGTGGGTCCGTCTCTCCCCAGCTCAGGGGTGGGGGGAGACGTTGCTGGGGTGCTGTGTGCCATCGTCTCTCACCCCCCCCTTTCGTGGGGATGGGCACAGGGGGATTTTGCTCTGTGGACAGAGGGAGTGGGGGTTGCTCTGTGGGTGTGTCAGCACTGGGATCAGCCTTCAACCATCCATCAGTGACCTGCCCTGTTCAGTTGCACTGTAGCCTTGAGGAAAAAAGAAAAGGAGGACTAGTGGCACCTTAGAGACTAACCAATTTATCTGAGCATGAGCTTTCGTGAGCTACAGCTCACTTCATCGGATGCATAAAGTGGAAAATACAGTGAGGAGATTTATATACACACAGACCATGAAAAAATGGGTGTTTATCATGTATTTATCATGCATTTATCATACACATTGTAATGAAAGTGATCAGGTAAGGTGAGCTATTACCAGCAGGAGAGCAGGGGGGAGAAAACCTTTTGTAGTGATAACCAAGGTGGGCCATTTCCAGCAGTTAACAGGAACGTCTGAGTAACAGTGGGGGGGAGGGGAATAAACAAGGGGAAATAGTTTTACTTTGTGTAATGATACATCCACTCCCAATCTCTATTCAAGCCTAAGTTAATTGTATCCAGTTTGCAAATTAATTCCAATTCAGCAGACTCTCCTTGGAATCTGTTTTTGAAGTATTTTTGTTGTAATAGTGCGACCTTTTGGTCTGTAATCAAGTGACCAAAGAGATTGAAGTGTTCTCTGACTGGTTTATGAATGTTATAATTCTTGACATCTGATCTGTGTCCATTTATTCTTTTACGTAGAGACTGTCCAGTTTGACCAATGTACATGGCAGAGGGGCATTGCTGGCACATGATGGCATATATCACATTGGTAGAACGAGCCTCTGATAGTGTGGCTGATGTGATTAGGCCCTATCATGGTGTCCCCTGAATAGATATGTGGGCACAGTTGGCAACAGGCTTTGTTGCAAGGATAGGTTCCTGGGTTAGTGGTTCTGCTGAGTGGTATGTGGTTTCTGGTGAGTATTTGCTTCAGGTTGGGGGGCTATCTGTATGCAAGGGCTGGCCTGTCTCCCAAGATTTGTGAGAGTGATGGGTCGTCCTTCAGGATAGGTTGTATAAGTCCTTGCCTATAGACAGCCCCCCAACCTGAAGCAAATACTCGCCAACATTCATAAACCAGTTGGAGAACACTTTAGTCTCTCTGGTCACTCGATTACAGACATAAAGGTCGCAATATTATAACAAAAAGACTTCAAAAACAGACTCCAACGAGAGACTGCTGAATTGGAATTAATTTGCAAACTGGATACAATTAACTTAGGCTTGAATAGAGACTGGGAGTGGATGTGTCATTACACAAAGTAAAACTATTTCCCCATGTTTATTCTCCCCCTTAATCCCCCCACTGTTCCTCAGATGTTCCAGTTAACTGCTGGCAATGGCCCACCCTGATTATCACTACAAAAGGTTTTGAGTGATGTTCCATTAGCAGAAAGAGGGATGCAGTACAGTATTGGGATCGGATGACAGCTAGGGTGAAAGGGGAAGTTTGGGAGAAGGCATAGTGACAGCAATGCATGTCTCTGACGAGCTAATAGAAACAGGGATCAGGAAGTGAGGTAAGATTCATGGGAACCAGAGTAAAATGTATGAGGGGACAACGTGTCAAAGAAGGGAAACTGAGAAGAAAAATACTCCTGCGGGAATTCTACGCCAAAAAAATTAAAATTCTGCATGTTTTAAAATTCTGCAAATCTTATTTGTCAATAAATAAATTTGGAGGCTCCAGCATGGCAGTGGGGAGCACAGGGCACTGGCTGCATGGAGGTGGGAGATCATCCTGCAGCCCCCCTCATACAGAGGCTCATTGGGGGATTCCAGGGGCAGGGGCACAAACTCAGCGGTGAGGCTGCACCTGACCCTGACACAGGGCAAGGGCCAGGCTTGCCCCAAAAATACCCCTGGGGTTGGGCCCTGCCCCACCACACCAGGTACACCAGGTGTGGGCAGGCAGGCTCAGTCTGGCAGGATCCAAATGTGGAGGGGCTTAGTGTGGGGGTTGCAGTTGTGGGGGGAGAGGGTTTGGTGTGGGGCAATCTGGGCAGCTCAGTGGGGTGGGGGGTCTGGGTGCGGGGGGAATCTGGATGCACGGGAGTTCGTTGGGGGTTCTGGGTGCAGTGGGAATGGGACTCTGCAGGGGATCCAGGTGAAGGTGGTTGAGGTTAACAGGGGGACTGGGTATGGGGGGCACTGTGGGCAGGGATCCGGGTGTTGCGGGAGTGGTGATTGCTGGGGTAGGTGTCAGGGTGCAGCTGGTTGGGGCTCAGTGGGGATGGGGTCTGGGTGTGGGGAGGATCTGGACACAAAGGGGCTCATTGGGGGGTTCCAGGTGCTGGGGCAATGTGACTCTGCAAGGGGGGTTCTGGTGAAGGTGGTTTGACTCAGGGGGTGTTGGTGTGGGGGGATGGGTCTACATGTGGGGGGTCATCCAGGTTCAGTGGGCATGGGGCTCATCGGGGTGGGAGTTTGAGTGTAGAGGGTTCAGTGGGTGGTGGTCTGGGTGCAGGGGTGGGGGTGTGGATGTACGGGGGGTGGGGCTCAGCAGTGATGTTCCGGGTGCAGGGAGTTGGGCTCAGCAGGGTGGGGCTTGGTTGTGGGTGTCTCAGTGGAGGCAGGCTGGGTATGGGGGGGTCCATCCACACGGGTTGGGCAGCCAAGGGGCAGCTCCCCGTACAATGAGTCCTCCCTCCACAGCTGAGAAGCAATGGGGACAAGAAGCGGGGGTATGGGGGGAGATGCAGCAGAAGAGCAAGTCCTGTCCTCTTCAGCCTAGCTGGGACTAGCAGCTGAGCCTGACTCAGGGTAGAAGCCACCGGCCAAGGCGTCACCAGCCCCTTCCCCACACAGTGATTTACCTCTCCACCAGCTATTCCAAAAGCCTGAAACAATGCACCCATGCTGATGGAGAGGGGTGTATGACCACTCTTGTGGCTTCCCTTTGCTTCCCCATCAGAAAGTCATTTTTATGAGGGGAAGCAAAGAAATCTGCAGGGGACGTGAATTCTGCGCCCATGCAGTGGTGCAGTATTCCCTCAGGAGTAGAAAAGGTCTCAAGAGTGACAGGAGACCAGCAGAAGGATCAAAGGACAAAGGGTCCAAGAGAGGTTAAAAATAAGGACAGAAAACAATAAAATGAGATACAACTGGGGCATATACAAACTAATATCCCTTGAGAAAAATAATCAGAAACGTTTTTGATGAGACCAGAATCCTGAAAATCGGTGATGCCAAAACAGGCTTTGGGATGATTGTGGATAGCAAATTAGAGGTGATTTTTGCAATTATATGTGACACCAAGAAAGGTCAATGTAATTTTCGGTTGCAGAGGCATGACAGAGCATAGAGGCATACAGTTTGTGTGACGTTGCATCCATTTGCATGTATCGCATCACCAGAGAAGGAAAACTCTGGTGGGAATTCGGAGAAGATCATCTAAAGCCTTAATCCTGCAATTTACTGTGTCCAGGCAATCAGGCTCCACACAGACTCTGCAAAATGCAGGATTGGAGCCCAAATGAATAAGGCCAGGAATGACTAATTTATGAGGAAAGAGATAAAATAATTAAATATGAATAATATCTACCTTGGTTCTTATAATGCCCCCGTTTCCATAGTATCTTAACTTGACTAAGTGATAGCTAAATATTTGAAGGGTATAAACAATTAAGACAGGAATTTGTTAGTATGGCAGAAGGTTTAACTAGAAGTAATGGGTTGACATTTTAAAAACAGCAGATTATAGTTTAACAAATTGCACGGAAACCTGAGTGTGTGAACTGAGAGAGTGGAATAATCTTCAAAAGGAAATGGTTGAATCCCCATGTGGTAGGGTGTAGCAAACATTTGTATCTTCTCCTGGAGGCCCTGCAGCACCCCATCTAAAAAGGTGCCCATATCAGGGGAAAACAGCTAGTTCATACCTCCAAGAACTGCCTAGAGAGGCAATTTGGGATCAGCTGCTGGCAGAAACAACAAGAATTGGTTCCTAGCTGTTAGAAGGGCCAGGAGTGGGCAGAAGTCAATTACAGCCCAGCAGATAAGATCAAAAGGGCTGGCTGCTTCTTCTAGGGTCCAGTTCTGGGTGGGGCTGGGATACAGGAGGAAGCATGTCCCGTGTCTTAACCCAAGATGCCTAGCCTCATCGTGGGCCTCACTCTGACAATACCTTTTTGGTTGAGTCAGTGAAGAATTGTTTTTCAGTGTTTAAAACCCCAATGGCTATCTTGAGTTAAATATCAATATGTTGTTGTAAAATTAAGGTGAGCTTGTTTTCTAGTACAAGTGAACCTGAGACAGCCCATCATTGGAGATATTTAAAACATACTAGAAATTAAGCTACAGGGAACACTCAGTGCAGTGAGATGATGCCTAAAAAGATTTTTTCCATTTTTAATTTCTGTAATTCCATGAGATTCTTCTGAAGGAAGAGTGTTATATAGATTAAATTATCTTTCCTGCAAAGACTAAAAAAACGGTAGCTCCACTGTTGCTTCAGGCTCAGGGACGTTAGCCTCATTTTATCCGTCTGTAACCTGGCCCCCCGTCCCCCTTCCACTCTATTCTCTTCCCCTAGATAAAAGCCCTCAGTGACCTAATTTCTTTTATGAACAAGAGCTTCTAGTCATTGGATTATTTTTTCTTTTCTGGCTTCTTGTAATTTAACATGCATGTCTCACTTTTCTGCCTTCCTGTGTCTAGGTATTATTCCTTTCTTTAGTTTGCGAGGATAGTCTATCTAGTTATGTTCCTAATCTGAAGTTCAAGCCTCTGGTCTTGGGAGCAAAGAGGCAAACCTGGAACCACCTCCCCTTTTGTACTGGATGATTTTTTTATTTAAAAATAAACCTAATTCTGTTTGGCTAGCCTTTGCCATTTATTCACTTAGAATGCAGTGTTTGTGGATAAATATAGTTATGATTCCTCATGCACTTCATGTACAGACAATTTTTAGATATTACATGCAAAACACTATGTACAGATAATGTTAAGTTTGCAAATTTAAAGACATAAAAGTCAGGAAATGCAAAAGCTCAAGATCTCAAAACAACATGAACTCACTGGACATAAGAAAAGTTATACTGGGACAGATCAGTGGTCCATCTAGCCCGGTATACTGTCTCTGACAGATGCTTAAGAGTGAATAAGCAGAATAGGGAAATTTTGAGTGATCCTTCCCCTGTTGTCCACTCCCATGCTGGCAGTTGCAGTTGTAGGGTCACCCAGAGCATGGGGTGTATCCCTGACCATCTTGGTTAACATGATGGATCTATCATTCATGAACTTATCTTAATTCTTTTTTGAAACGTTATACTTTTGGCCTTCACAGCATCCTATGGCAATGAGCTTCCCAGGTTGACTATGGGTTCTGTGAAGAAATACTTCCTTTTTTTATTTAAACCTGCTGCCTATTAATTTCATTGACTGACCCCTTGTTCTTGAGTTACGTGAGGGGGTAAATAACACTTCTCTATTCACTTTCTCCATACCATTCATTATTTCATAGACCTCTATCGTATTGCCCTTAGTCATCTCTTTTCTAAGATGAACAGTGCCAGTCTTTTTAATCTCTTGTACGGAATCTGTTCCTTCCCCTTAATCATTTTTGTTGCCCTTCTCTATACCCTTTCCAATTCTAATATATCTTTTGAGATGGGGTGACTGAAACTGCACACAGTATTCAAGGTGAGGGAACACTGATATATTGATATAGTGGCATTACAATATTTTGTTTTGTTATTTATCACTTTCCTAATGGCTGTCGCCATTCTTAACTTTTTTTGTCTGCCACTGCACCTGGAGTGGCTGATTTCAGAGAACTATCCAGGATGTCTCTTTCTTGAGTGGCAACAGCTAATTTAGACCCCATCATTTTGTAAGTATAGTTGCGATTTTGTTTTCCAGTGAGCATTACTTTGCATTTATCAACATTGAATTTCACCTGCCATTTTGTCATCCAGTCACCCAGCTTTGTACAGATCCTTTTGTAACTCTTTATAGTCAGCTTTAGCCTTATCATGAGTAATTTTGTATGGTCTGCAAACTTGCCACCTCACTCTTTAACTTCTTTTCCAGATCACTTATGAATATGATGAACAGCACAGCTCCCACTCTAGGTCTGGGGGACCCCACTATTTACCCATTCCATTGCAAAAACTACCCATTTATTCCTACTCTTTATTTCCTATCTTTGAACCAGTTATTGATCCATGAGAGGACCTTCCCTCTTATCCAATAACTGCCTACTTCACTTACGAGCCTTTGGTAGAGACCTTGTCAAAGGCTTTTTGCAAGTCCAACTACATTATATCTAGTGGATCACGCTTGTCCACATGCTTATTGACCCCCCTCAAAGAATTCTAATTCTAATAGGTGAGGCATGATTTATGATTTCCCTTTACAAAAGCCATGCTCACTCTTCCCCAATGTATCATGTTCATCTCTGTGTCTGGTCATTCTGTTTTTCACTATATTTTCTACCAATTTGCCTGGTATTGAAGTTAGACTTACTAGCCTGTAATTGCCAGGATTCCCTCTGGAGCCTTTTGTAAAAATAGGCATTACATTGGCTATACTCCACTTCACTCATCCACTGGCCCCAGAGCCTGGTTGGCAGGCTTCCTGCTTCTGATGTACTTAAAAAAAAAAGTTGCCATTTAATTTGTGTGTCCTTAGCTCATTGCTCTTCAAATTCTTTCTTGGCCTGTCTTCTTATACTTTTTCGCTTGACTTGCCACAGTTTATGCTCCCTTCTATTTTCCTCAGTAGGATTTGACTTCCATTTTTTCAAGGATGCCTTTTGGCCTCTAAGCACCTATTTTATTCTGCTGTTTAGCTATGGTGGCATTTTTTTAGTCCTTTTTTTTTATTTGGGATATACATTTAGTTTGAACCCCTATTATAGAGTTTTTTAATAGTCTCCATGCAATTTGCAGGCATTTCACCTACGTGACCTTTCCTTTTAATTTCTGTTTAACTAGCGTCCTCATTTTTGTGTAATTTGCCTTTTTTGAAGATAAATGCTACTGTGATGGGTTTCTTGGGTATTTTTTGCTCAACAAGAATGTTAAATTACATGATGATTGCTACTACTGAGCAGTTCAGCTACATTCACCTCTTGGACCAGATTCTGTGCTCTACTTAGGACGAAATCAAGAATTGTCTCGCCCCTTGTGGATTTCAAGAAGCAGTCATTTATGTTGTGTATCTGTATATTATGAAGCCATGACTCCATAGGTAGTTTTAACCAGTGATGAGCTGCCAGAAGCTGAAGAACTGGTTCCTTCAGTCGCTCCGGGTCTTCGGCAGCACTTTGGCGGCATGTCCTTCAGTCGCTCCAGGTCTTTGGCGGCACTGAAGGACCCGCCACCAAAGTGCCACCGAACGCCCAGAGCGAGTGAAGGACCTGCCGCCGAAGTGCTGCCAAAGGCTCAAAATGCCACTGGGTGAGTAAAAATTCACAGGGGAGCATCCCCAGCCGAGAGCTCAGGCGGGACGGACAGGATGGTCCCGCAGGCCACATGTGGCCCGCGATCCAGAGTTTGCTCACCCCTTTAACAACCGGTTCTAAACCGGCTTCAAAATTTAACAACCAGTTCACGCGAACCGGCTCCAGCTCACCACTGGTTTTAACTAGTTTGCCCTTGTAAGTGTGATTTGATGTGATCTCTTGCCCCAAACCCCAACTTTTTTAAAAGAAGTTTTAATGCTGAAATTCCTTCTCTTTCTATAGCCAAAGAAGAATTTACCCAAAATTTTAGATTACTCAGCTGAGATCTTTTGCACATACAGTAGAATCTCAAAGATACAAATACCAGAATTACAGACTGAATGGTCATTTACCATGTGAAACCAGGAGTAAACAATCAGCAGCAGAGACAAAAAATAAAAAAAGCGCAAATACTGTACTGTACCTGTATTGCACCTTAAATATAGGCACATCTGGGTTGCCTATCCCCATCCCCACCCCATTTTAAATATATTTGGAAGATTTAAGAGTTAATTTTAGAGAAATTTATGAACCTCTGAAACGATCATCAGATCCTGAGGAAGCTAATAAGACATGAATTATTCGTGAAGTAGAATGTGCCATTATACACACACAGTTCAATTGGGGAGTGGGATAGGCAGGGGCACAACCACCTATAAGAGGACAGCTCCAGAGCCCAGGACACACAACAAGGGCCATGAGTGTTAATAATTATATGGAGGTGAGTGGAAGGCTTGGGAGAGTATACTAAAAGGCCAAGGAAGAGAGGTAACAATGGGACTACTCATGTTTATAAAGTTAAGCACATGTAAAAACCTGAGATTATCAGCTTTGTTAAGAGGTGGTCTCTGCCACCTGTAATTGTACAACATCTACCCCAACAAGGACCTCATCTTGATAAGAGGGCTCTGGGCATAACTAATACAGATGATAAACCACTCTATAGAGCGGGAAACAATTAAAATGCACAACTATAGAACTGTGCTATACCAGTGCAGTAAAGAATGGCAACTGTTTCATACTGTGCATGTACAAGACCCATTGTTAATTGTGTATGTAGTTTAACACCTGTAAAGTTCAAAGTTTAAAGTTCAGTCATTTGAGTTGTGTATATTAAAAAAGTCTTTTTTACATTCCAAAGTATATATTTTTCCATTTTTGTATCTTCAAAACTGCTCAAATTGAAAAAGCCATCTTTGGGTTAAGAAGAAACATGGAAAGTTTCAAAGAAAAATGTATATAATAGAAAGCTGAATGCAACTACTATGACAACACACTATTATCCAATGGCCTTTGAGCAGGAGATTTCTTTACATTCATGCCGACAGTGGTTCTGTGTGTAGTTATAAATCTTTATTTCTTTTAATGCTTTAGTATTCCTTCTGTTTCCTGGCTAATCACAACTGACTTAGCTCTACACCTGTATTACTTTCTATACATTGCACTCAATCATTCCTCTTCTGTTAGAAGAATGACTCCTTATGTAGTTCTCTCCTGTGATGGAGTGGAAAGATTGAGCAAATGCTCAGAGTGGTTTTCCATAGGTGATTTAACACCAGGAACAAACATATTTCATACTTTCATTTCCTAGACTTAACAGACTAATACATTCCTGTTTGGAACTTGAAGATTCTTAACAAAATGCTTTACTTTTTTTAAACAGAGAAAAGATATTTCAAAGAGTGAGAGATCAAACAGCAGCTCTCTGACAGCTTCCAGACTGTTCTCTCTAGTAGCTGTCAGCTGCTTTGCTGCACAGCTGTATATCCAGACTAAATTAATTAGATACAAGTGCAAGCTGTAAAGAACAATATATCATCTTTGACCTGTTCCCAGTCAATTCTAGCACCCAATAAAGAGAGCAGACACCTGCGATGAAAAATCCTGGCTGCACTGAAGTCAATGGCAAAACTTTAATTGACTCAATGAAGCCAGGATTTAATGCCTCATGTTCTGATTGACCCATCTGCAATATATGCAAAGATAAATAACCCTTTACTTGCTCGTAATCTTTTGTATAGAGGATCATCCAGAGCCATATCCAGAAGATGGAAAAGGAAACCCCTTTTGTTATGTTCTTTAGGGAATTCAGTATTTTTTATTCCATCATCCGATAGTGCTAGTAATAACTAGGGTGCTTTTTTTTTTGAGTTTATTAATTTCATTCTGATTTTTTTTAAATTCGAGTTTTATGTAGATGTCCAAAAATCAGGGGTTCTCTCTTTACAGTATATACTGCAATAAGTAATATTTTTGGAATGTTCCCTAGTGTACTTTAGTGCTGTTTCAAAAAGCACTACATTAAAGCACACTAGGAAACATTTACAGTTGAATGTCCTCAGAGTTATGAACACCTCAGGAATGCAGGTTGCTCGTGACTCTAAAATGTTTGTAACTCTAAACAAAACATTATGGTTGTTCTTTCAAAAGTTTACAACTGAATATTAACTTAATACAACTTTGAAACTTTATTATGCAGAAGAAAAATGCTGCTTTCCTTTTTTTTTTTTTTTAGTAGTTTACATTTAATACAATACTGTATGTTCACCTTTTTCCCCCTTCTTTGCTGCTTCCTGGTTGCATACGTCCAGTTCCAAATGAGGTGTGTGGTTCACTGGTCAGTTCGTAACTCTGAGGTTCTACTGTAGTGCATACCAGAAGGATCTACATGGACCAATTAATGTGCAACACCTTAGTGTGCTTTAGAAATTACACCTCCCCCAGTCTTTACTGCTCTGTTTAGAAAAACCCTTAGATACAAGTAACCATTTCCAGTGTTCCTCTTTTCTTAAGTCCTATATGGTGTTACATGGCCTTACATTGAAGATTTTTTTTTATTTCATGCTTTAATCTAGGGCAGAGATTGGCAACTTTTGGCACATGGCCTGCCAGGGAAATCTGCTAACAGGCCGGGATGGTTTGTTTACCAGCAGCGTCCGCAGATTCAGCCGATTGCAGCTCTCACTGGCCACGGTCCACCGTGCCAGGCCAATGGGGGCTGCAGGAAGCAGCGGCCAGCACATCCCTTGGCCCGCACCGCTTCCTGCGGCCACCATTGGCCTGGCATGGCGAACCGTAGAAAGTGGGGGGTCCGATTGGCCGAACCTGTGGACGCTGCAGATAAACAAACCGTCCCGGCCCGCCAGCAGATTTCCCTGGTGGGCCACATGCCAAAGGTTGCCAATCCCTGATCTAGGGTTAAAAATCAAGCTATTTATTCTACCACAAAAAGTATTTTAACATATTATTTCTCCTCAGAATAGCATGTAATTGTCTCCTAATTAGTTGATGGTTTGTTTAACTCTTTGTACTAGTACTTTACTCAAGAAGCAAACATTCACTACGTAAAATTGTTTCTTGGCGTTTTTTCCAGGGCTTTGGAGCAGACCTTGGAGCTGGAATGCAGAGCAGCTCCAGAATAGTGGAGCTGCAGGTTTTTGCCTGGAGCTGGAGCAGAGCCAGAGCAAAGCTCCAAAGCCCTGTTTTTTTCAGAATTTTTTAGTTTTTTTTTTTATTCCCTTTTTCTAAATTGAACAGTTAATTAACAAAGAACATTATCAAATTTTAAGCAATAATGACATCTAGGTCAGGAGCTTCTTGGCAATTGATGGCTGACTGGAAGAGTTGAGGTTTACCTAGCCAGTATCTGATTGCTTGGAAATGCCTGCTTTGAAGATAATTGTATTGCAGGCATAAATGCTGTGATTATTTTTTTTTAAGTACACAAGGTAATAATAAGCTATTTTGTTTTTTTTCTTTGCCCATTCTGGCGATTGCAGAATTATGCCTTTTAATTTACTACGCTGGTTGTTTTCTAGCAGCTAAAGATAGTTAATGGAAGTCATTGTAAACACAAAACTTCTTTCGGAACATTTTAGTTCCAGTCAGGGCTGGCTTTACCATGAGGAGAACTGAGGCGACTGCCTCAGGTGCCAGATTGTGGGGGGGAGGAGGAGAAAGTGGGGAGCACCACTAGGACCCAGAGTGTAGAAAATTGTGTCTGCTGCTGGTGCATGTGTATTCTCTCTGCTCTAGATGCACAGAGATGGTGGAGTGCTGTTCTGGAGGAAGGAGGGCACAAGAGACATAACAGGCAGGCAGGAGAAAAGGTGAGAGGGAATAATAGAAAGCAGCAGGAGCTGCAGGGAGAGAAAGGAGGAGGAGGAGCAGAGGTGAAAGTAAGCCAGCAGGCCCCGGTACGGCATACAGGTAAGAGCCAATGCGCCGTACCGGGCCCGGCTTTCCCAGAAGGCAATTTAAAGCCCTGGGGTAGCAGCGGCGGCGGCGGGGTATTTAAAGGGCCCCGGAGCTCCAGCCACTGCTACTGCCCCGGCCCTTTAAATCTCCACCTGAGCCCTGCTGCTCGAGCCCCGGGGTAGCGGCAGCAGGGCTCTGGCAGGGATTTAAAGGACCCCGGATCTCCAGCTGCCACCATCACCGAGGGCCTTTAAATCCCCACCGGAGCCCTGCTGCCGAAGCCCTGGGGTAGCGGCAGTGGGGCTCCGGAGTGGATTTAAAGGGCTGGGGCGGTAGCGGTGGCTGGAGCCCTGGGGCCCTTTAAATTCCCGATGAAGCCCGGCCACCGCTACTCCAGGGCTCGGGCAGCAGGGCTCAGGCGAGGATTTAAAGGGCTCAGGTTACCGGCAGCCACTACCACAGTGGAGCCCCAGGCCCTTTAAAGCTCTGCCAGACCTCAGAGCCCCAGGGTAGTGGTGGTAGCCAGGAGCCCCCAGGGCTCCTCAGTGATTTAAAGGGCCCGGGGGCTCCCCTGCAGTAGTGGCAGCTAGAGCCCTGGGCCCCATTAAATCGCCCCTGAGCCTCGGAGTTCTCAGCCACCTCTGCAGCTAGTAGCTCGGGGGTGATTTAAAGGGCCCCGGGCTCCAGCTGCCACTACCGCAGCTGGAGCCCTGACCCTTTAAATCAAGATTTAAAGGCCCTGGGGATTTAAGGCCCTGCCTCTTCTGGTTAAGACCACGCCTCTTCTGGTTGAGGCCACGCCCCCTGCTCAGGACTCCAGCATACCAGTAAGTCCTCTAACTTACTTTCACCCCTGAGGAGGAGCCTCTTATGTACCTCTCTAGCACCTCCAGGAGTCTGGACTGATTAACACCAGCTTCTCAGGGAGCTTCCTGTTTCCTGCTGCTTCCCTGAACCCACTTGAGGAGAACAGACTGCAGGGGTGAAAGTAAGTCTAGTGACTTACTGGTATGGGGCTGGGCTGGGGCCGGGGCTGGGCTGGGGCCGGCTCTGGCCCCCAGAAGGGGCGGGGCCTCGGGCGGAAGGGGTGGGGCTGGGGGAGGTCCTAGCCAGCCCCGGCCCACCCTGTACCAAGTGCCTCCTTCCCCCTTCCCGGGGTAACAGTGGCAGCCGGGGGCTCTGGCAGCAGTTTAAAGGGCCCTGGGTGGTAGTGGCGGCCGAGCCCTGGACCCTTTAAATTGTCCCCGGAGCCCCACCGCTGCTTCCCCAGGGCTCCAGCAGCAGGGCTCCGGGGACGGGGCTCCGGCCGCCACTACCACCCCGGGCCCTTTAAATCGTCCCTGGAGCCTGCCGGAGCCCTGGGGAAGCAGCGGCGGGTCTCCAGGGATGATTTAAAAGGCCCAGGGCTCAGCCACCACTACCACCCAGGGCCCTTTAAATTGCTGTCCTAGCCCCGCCGCCACTACCCCAGGGCTCCGGCAGCGGGGCTCTGGCAGCAATTTAAAGGACTGGGGGCTCCAGCCGCTGCTGGGAGCCGCAGGTCCTTTAAATTGCGCCTGGGGAAGCCGATCCACCCCGGTACGGCGCACCGGCTCTTGTTGGTACGCCGTACCAGGGCGTACTGACTTACTTTCACCTCTGACAGGCAGTCAACTGAAGTAGTAGGAGCCAGTTAGGCCCTTAAGACGCTGATATCTTCCCTCACTCAGGCCCTGCTACCAGCTGCTTATTTGTTCTCTTCAATTGAGTGTTGAGAGCCAATCTAGCTGGCAGAGAACAGCAGTCATGAGTGAAAGAAGAAAATGCCCCTCTTGGGCAGCATTCAGAAAAAGAAAGAAAGCAAAGGAAGCTTTTCTATCTAAGCAGGAAGGCGCTCTCCTGAGATGTATAGACGCAAATGTTCACGGTGAGCCTTCCGGCCCCTGTGAGGATGTGAGTGGTGAGGAGATGCCTGATCTTCCAGTTAGTCAGAGTGCAGGTGACCTGGTAGCTGTTGCAGCATCCATATCTCCATCTCAAATGTATGTAATCATGCACATTCCTGAAGAAAAGTGTAGATCAGAGAAGAGTGTGGTAGAGGCACAAGAAACAGCTGCTGCTGAGTTTAGTTCCTTAAGTCTAGATGATCCAGGACTGTGGACCCACTTGAGCAGTTGCCTGAGGGACCTCCTTGTATTGCATGGGCCACAGCAAGTGAAAAACTTCATGTTCCCCAAAGACAATGAAAACAGAAGTTTCCATTCAACACATTACTGGTGTGAAATCCCCAGTGGTGACAAAGTGGAGAGGCCATGGCTTATATACTGAAAACCCAGAATGCTGCATACTGTTTTTGTTACAAACTCTTCCAGTCTAATGTTCCAGCCACATTGGGTTCTACAGGAACAAAGGACTGGAAAAGCTGGCTAGAAATCTGGCATGCCATGAGAAGGCAGCAAATCACCAGAGATCATTCCATAGGTGGAAAGAGCTTGATATGAGACTAAGGTTAAAGGCCACCATAGATGATCAGCATCAAGAGAAGATTGCATCAGAGTCTCTTTACTGGCAAAATGTTCTGAAAGGGCTCATTGCCATTGTGAGAATGCTTGCTACCCAAAACCTAGCACTGCATGGCACTTCAGATCAGCTGTATGTGCCAAAAAATGGAAACTTCTTTAAAATTATGGTGCTGATATCTGAGTTTGATGCTGTACTCCAGGAGCATCTAAGACTCGTCACCACCCAAGAAATGTACACACACCACTACCTTGGAAAAACAATTCAAAATGAGATCATACAGTTACTGGCAACAAAAGTCAAACAGAAGATTGTAGCAGATCTGAAATCAGAAAGATATTACTCTGTTATTCTAGACCTGACATCAGCCATATGGAACAAATTACTTTAATGCTGCGTTTTGTAACAACAGAACCTAGTGAAAATGTCCCTGCAATAGTGACTGTCAGAGAGCATTTTCTAGAATGTATTGACATTGATGATACTACAGGAGCTGGAATGACAAATGTGCTTCTTAAAAAGCTGGAAGATACAGGAATTGCGATAGCTGACATGAGAGGTCAGGGCTACGATAATGATGCCAACATGAGAGGAAAGAACAAAGGAGTGCAGACACGGATCCAAGAGTTAAACCATCGAGCTTTTTTCGTCCCATGCAGTTCTCATTCATTGAACTTGGTGGTCCGTGATGCAGCATCAGCTTCTAGTGAGGCTGCTGAATTTTTTAATGTACTTCAAAGCATCTATGTATTTTTCTCTGCATCAACTCATCAATGGCAAATTTTGAAGCAACATCTGGGAACATCCTCTCTGACACTGAAACCACTGAGCCACATGATGGGAAAGTTGAGCGGAGGCGATAAAGCCTATCAAACACCAAATTCGGAAGATAGATGATGCCATAGTTGCCATTATGGAGGATAATGCTATGACAGGAATTGTTCTTGGGAGAACAGTGGCAGAGGGAAATGGAATCACCAGAAACATACATACCTTCAAATTTCTGTGTAGCTTAGTGTTGTGGCATGACATACTGTTTGAAATAAATGTTGTAAGCAAGAGACTCCAAGGTGTTGATCTTGATATATCTGGAGCAATGGAACAACTGGACAAAGCAAAGTCATCCCTACAGTCTTACCGGTCAGACAAGGGATTTCAAAATGTTCTGAAGAGTGCACAGAAGTTGGCAGAGGAACTTCACACTGAAGCTATTTTCCCACCAATTCAAGAATACAAGAATCGCTGAAGAAGAAGACATTTTGATTATGAGGCATGGGATAATCCCATAAGAGGCCCCAAACAACAATTCAAAGTTGAATTCTTTAACCAGGTGTTAGATTGTTCAATACAGTCAGTTGAAGAATGTTTCATGCAGCTTGAGGAACACAGCAGTATATTTGAGGTGTTGTATGATATTCCAAAACTCTGCACTATACCTGAGGAGACCTACACCAGCAATGCAGGGCACTAGAGACAGTGTGGACACATGATGACATGCATGATATTGATGTGAGTGATTTAGGTGATGAACTGAAAGCCCTTTCAACATACATTTCAGCAGGATCAACTCCAAAGGCTGTTCTGGAATATATGTGCACAAATACAATGACCACCCTCTTTCCAAATGCTTTTGTTGCTCTGCACATACTTCTAACACTTCCTGTAACAGTTGCCAGTGGAGAATGCAGCTTCTCCAAGCTGAAGTTAATAAAAACACATCTACGCTCCACAATGACACAGGAGAGGCCGGTCAGCCTTGCAACCATCTCAATAGAGCATGAGCTGGCCCAGACTGTGGACCTTCAGGAATCAGTTCAGATCTTTGCAGCCAAGAAGGCACAGAAAGCACCACTTTGATTATTCAAACAGATAAAAATGCCCATGTTTACTATGCAGACAAGAAAAGTGACATTTGCTGTTCAGGCATTTGAAAGTTAAGTGTTACTTAAAATTTTTGAACAAGGCATTTTAAGTTGTTAGTTCTCCTTTATTGGGATAGGTAGCAGAGCAGTACTATGAGAGGAGTAGAACAGGAAGAAGGCAGAATTGAGACCTTTCAAAGTTTTGGGCCAAGCGAAAGGGTATGGGGCGTCATTTGAGCTCCCTGCCTCAGGTGCCAAAATGTTGTGGGCCGGCCCTGGTTTCAATGTTCCACTTTCCATAAGTATATGGATGGCACCAAAAGCTTGTATAAGTGTGTAGGGAATAGAAAGAGTTCCACTGCATGCTTTCTCTCTACTTGGTCCCCACAGAAGCCATGCTTATTCCACATGATCAGGGCCATGGCTACAGCCAGCCTTTGGGGACTACAAACCCCATTGTTCTGGTATGTCTGTCACGGTTTGGGAGACCTAGAAATGTCAAGCCAATTTTTTTTTTTTAAATAAGGGTCTAGGATTAGTTGCAACAGCTTTCATGCCAGCAGGCTCCCATTAGCTTCTGTGGGGTTCCATGTAGATTCAGGACTCTATGTGCATGCTATTGAAGGATCAGGTCCTAGTCCTTTTCATTACACATATAGTCTTGACAATGTAAGCTGATCATTAGGACACTAATCAATATGGTCTGGATACACAGGGATTTATGTGCTATGAGGCTCAGTATAGCAATGCCTAACTTTTAGACACCTAGAAAAATCACAGGAACAACATTGTTATCAACAAAGCCTGGGTTCGGCACATAGGCAGCCGGCTATACGGTGTTTTGGAAGAGACAGGCACCTAAGAATGCAATCCACAAAAAGCCAGTATGCTAGATGGGGAGCTGCCTGTCAGGAATGAGGACTTGCAGTTGCACCTGCGTGGGCTCAGACTGCCTGTGAGCACAGCTGAGCCACATTAGGGCTGCCTGATAAGCTTCTTTGTCTTATCAGCCAGAGTGGTCAAACAGCAACCAATGGTCCCTGGCTGCTCAACATACATACCTGCAGCTGTGATCTCTCCTATGCCTGTCCTGCTCCTAGCCTTCCTAGTCTCATCCTCTCCTGGGTCAGTTTAAGGAGTTTGTCCATGCCATATCAGTAATCTTTTGATGACCTGTACCATGACCTTTCACCACCTTTGTGGTGGACATCAAATGGATGAAACTGCTCAGTGCTACCACTTCCAGCTCAGCTTGAATGATGACAACATGGACAAGCTATCACAAGAAGAACCCCCAATCAGCCTGGATGCATTTATTAACCCATGTATTAAGATTGATGACTGGCTATCAGACCACCTTGAAAGAAAGAACCACTCAACCCATACCTGCTCCACCAACCCTGGTCTGCTGACCTCCAGTAACCTTCTCCCCATGCACACATACCAAACCCATGCAAGCTGACATAGACATGGCCTTATCTCTCTGATGCCGGACACCAGGCCAACATTTTTACTGTGGGATCGGTGCACTTCTAGTCTACTGCTGAACAGGAAGAGGTGGTCTGCATCTCAGGCGGGAAATAGAGAGGGCTGGGCATCTTCCCCTCAAGACCGCAAATGACCTCTGCACTTGTCCACCAGTATCCTAGCAGCAGTCAACCAACCTTCTACTTTGAGAGATTCTGCCATGTCAGAGGTCAGCTTGACAGCACTAATAGACTCTGGTGCTTCCAGCTGTTTTATGGACTCAGATTTTGCTCGAGGTCGCGGAATTCAGATACACTTCAAGGCTCTCTCTCTCACCTGGTTGAATCCATTGACAGATCACTTCTCTCTTGGAGTCCTGTCAAGCTTCCAAACCAGCTCTTCAGGGACACCATGAAACCCTTCGGTTCAATCTGGTACATTCCCCACATTCTCTGGTCATCCTCAGGATCACCTGGCTTTCTACCCGTGACCTATAGATCCTTTGGAAGTTCTGGCAAGGTTCCATTCTGCTCATCATTCTGCAACAAATAGTCCTGCTTCCTCAAACCTGGGTCCAAATTAGAAGCAATGCGCAATTCAACCCCAAGGACACACTGCCCCTCTGGGGCCACAAGAACAGCAGTGATGGACTGTGAAACCACAGATATCGGCTACCCACACAAGATCGGTAAAACACCAGGACCTTGCAGATGTTTATGGCAAGAGGAAGTCAGACATACTTTCCCCTCTCCTCTCCCTGCCACCCCATCATTGCTGTGACTGGCACATAGACCTCCAGCCAGGGGCTGAGATTTCATTTGGCCTTATTTACTCCCTCTTGGATCCTGTGTTGGATAGAACCTGAAAAAGAGATTAATCCAATCTGCCTATCCAGCTTCCCAGCAGGAACCCCAGTTTTCTTAGTGTCTAAGAGGGATGGCTCCCTGTGCCCTTGGAGGGACTAGCAAGCAAGATACCCTTTGCCTCATTAATGAGCTTTGAGAAACTTCATTCCACAAGGATTTTCACCAAGCTGGACCTTTGTGGGGCCTACAACCTATTCCATATCTTGGCAGAGGATAAATAGAAGATGGCATTCCACATCCACGACAAGCTTTTCAGATACCTATTGATGCCCTTGGCCTATATAATGCTCCCACAATCTTTCAGCACTTTATCAATAACACATTTAGGGACATGTTGGACCAGTTTCTACTGATCTATCTAGATGACATCCTTATGTTTTCTGAGAACAAGGCCCTTCGTAATCAACATGTACACTGTGTTCTGGAGAGGCTTCACCAGAGCCACCTCTATTGTAAATTAGAGAAATGCAAATTTGATCATAGCATGTTCAAGTTCCCTGGGTGTATATTATCCCCAGGTGGGTTAACTATGGAAGCCCACAAAGTGTCTGCCATTTCTGAGTGGTCTGCTCCAAGTGACATGCATGGGGTACAATCATACCTCAGTTTTGCCAACTTCTATTGGCATTTCATCAAGAGGCTTTCCCACCTGGTAGCTTTCATTACAGCACTCCTTTGAAAGTGGAGCCAATTTATCTGTTCCAGAGGCCTAATCTGCCTTTAACCAGCTGAAGAAGGCTTTTACTACTGCTCCCCTCCTTGCCCATCCTGACCCTACCAAGGTTTTCATCATGGAGGCCGATGTACTGAATTTCACTACAGGAATTGTCTATAAGTGGGACCCTGTAACCAAGTCCACCGTTGTGCCTTCTACTGCAGAACACTAAGCCTGGGTGAGTGGAACTATGACATCTGAGACAAGGAGCTGCTCCCAATTAAGGCAGGTTTTGAGGAATGGCATCATCTCCTTAAAGGAGCCCAATTCCCAGTTCAGATCCTTACAGATCACAAAAACCTGGCATGCCTTTGTACAGCCCAAAATCAAAATCAGTGCCAGATTCGTTGGTCTGTTTTCTTCACCCAATTTGATTTAATTGTTACATACTGCCCAGGTGCAAGAAACGGAAAGGCAGATGCCTGTTTTGCAGGGATGAACTTGCTGAGTCATGCACACCTCATTCAGCCATCCTTAGCCATCCAACTTCACTCTTGGAACAATAGACAGGGACCTAATGTCACTCATTCAATTCCCACTGCCTCATGAGCACTTCACCATCAGACCTGCAAGACCTCAAGTGATGTAGGCACTCAGATTAGTTCAGAGTTTTGGTTGTAGGATGGAATTCTCTACCATGGAGACTGCATTTATGTTCCATTTGGCCCTCTGAGGTGCAAGGCTCTTGGATTATGTCCTAACTCCCAGGTCACTGCCATTTTGGTCGAACTAAAACCAGGAACTTGGTTTTGCAAAACTTCTGGTGGCCAGATTCACACTCCTATGTCAGGAAATACATTGACTCCTATGATCTGTATTCCAAGACCAAGAACTCTTGTGAAAGGGCATTTGGTCTTCTTCAGCCCCTACCCATCCTGTCTCAGCCCTGATCTACTATGTCCCAGTATTTCATAATAGAAATACTCTGCTCCTGTGGATGTTTAGTTGTATTGGTCACTGTTGGTCTCTTGACCAAGATAGCACACTTTATTCCCCTCTGTCATGGCTCCCACCACCCTGGAAGCCACTGGTCTCTTTCTTGAACCTGTGTTCTGGCTCCATGGACTACTGTGGGGCATTGTCAGACCGAGGCCCATAGTTTATCTCCTTCTGGCAAAAACTGTTTAAACTCTTGGGTATAGAATGCCTTATTTCCTCTGTATATCATCCACAGACCAACAGACAGTCAGAGCAGGTGAACCAGATTCTACAACAGTACCTGTAGTGCTTCATGCCACCAGGATGACTGGGTCTCCTTGCTCCCATATGCCAAATTTGCTTATAACAACATGATCCAGGCCTCCACTCAGCAGAGCCTGTTTTATGCCAATGTTTCCACCCTCCCTTCCACACAGGGCAGCCTATGAGCTCCTTGGTCACTCCAGCACTGGACCTGGTCACCCATCTGCATTATGTACAAGAGCTCACAGAACACCTATAAGCAGCTAAAAAGCTCTACAAGAAGTATGCAGATAAGGCCCATCAAGCCACACCTAAACTAGCTACTGGAGGTCAATTAAAAAATCTCTGGTCCCCCCCCTCCAGCCTGTAGCCAAGTTACATCACCAATACATGGGACCATTAGAGATCACTGAACATTAATAAGTTCTAGTGCCTCAATGCTTTTGAGCAAGGATTTGAAATTTGGCAGGGAATTCATCTTGATGGTGGGAGTGTTTTTTGCTATCCTTGGGAAAGTCTGCTTAAATTTGACCAAATTATGAGCCTCTGAAAATCATAGTTTTCATGTGGTCAATAGAGATTTGTTACAGTTTGGTAGTCAAGTTCTCTGACAATTGTCTGTATCACAGTAGCATAGCAGTATCACTGTAATTAAGGTTGCATCACAACTTCTGTTTAGAGGACTTAAAGGTCAACCTCTAAAGTCAACATGCTTAGTTATATTCCTTTGAAATTTGGTGTGCTTCAGGCAGAAACAGCATAGGGTTAGTGACCCATATTTGGGGACATTTGGTATAGGGGTTGTAGAGATAAAAGCCCTGAAAAGATAACCATTTTGAAAAAGTTTCTAGCTTTGATTGACTGAGGTTTTGTTTTTTGCTCAGAGCTAAAGCTTAAACTATTGATGTGAAACAGGTCAAAATGGTCTCACTCTGGCAAGTTTTACCCAACATTGGGTGCAATGCACCCATTTTGGGAGAGCCAAATTGAGACTGCTAATTAAGAAATGTACAATTGTAGTGTTAGATGGAATCCTGTGGATGAGTGGAAACGGTCTGTAGGAAGTAAAGAGCTTGTACATTTCAGCAACTGTGGGTATAGCAGAGAAAAGGTATGTGTGTAGATGGGACTTACCTTGTGGGGCATTGCTGAAAGAGGGCAGAGTTAAGATTACATGGGCAACCTTAATTGCTCATTTCATGGTTTTCAGAAACTTGAGTTTTGCTCAACTCAGCGTTCTGCAAAGGGACGACATACCACCAAGCAACCATAACTCTGTGTTAATGTGCTATTTTTTTCCATTAAAAATTGAGCATACTTAGGTTTGGCAGAATTTTTTATTTTTATCACTTAAAATAAACATTTATCAATTTAAATTTGTACAGCAAAATTATGGGGTTTAAGCATTTTATTTTTATTGATTTAAATTTTCAGTTGCGTGAAATTGTTGTGCAGTCAGACAGTTATTTAATGACAGGAGATTCAAAGAGTTAAAGTTTTCTAACAAACAATTTGTCAACATCACATGTCAAAATACAAAGTAAATATGCCTAAACTAAAGGTCTTAAGCTGCATTCATCTTGTTTTGCCTACCTGTAAATTTAGATAATTTTCTATGGAAATACATTTTATCTGTTTGTGTATATGGTGAAATAGATGTTTACCGACAATTACCGTTAAAAATCTAATCCTTCCAAGCCTTAGCATATGCCAGTCCAGAACTGCAGGGACTGAGCAGGATTTTCCATGCAATAGCTCCTCCTAGCCGCCGGGGCCACTGTGGTGGCTGGCACAGCAACAGAGAAGAAGACTGTCTCTTGTGTGCTCTCACTGTTCCTTCTGCTGGCTCTCAGGCAGTGAGGAGGAGGAAGCAAGCAGGCTGCGTGGAATGCACAGGGGTGAGGAATTGACTTGGGGGTGAGATACTGGGACAAAGGTCCAAGGAGGAATGGGGTTAGAAACAAGGATGTGGATCCAAGATAGTGGGGGTCTGGGATGTAGAGGCATGGGGGATTAAGGAAACAACTGGGACAAGGACAGGTGTGGGGGGGCAGAAGCAGGAGGGTCTGAAACCACTAGAATACACTCCCCTCAGAACCTAGAAGAGAGCTAAGGTTTCCTCTGTCTCAACATTCCTCTGCTGTCAGCAAATAGCTGTGAAATGTACTGGCAAAGTGTGTGCCTCAGCTCACTCTAGTGACTGGTCTACACAGAGGATGACAACCTACTACTGCTATCACTTACTCTGTTAGCTCAAGTGGCGGAGGACTGTGATGTTGAGCTAAAGATTCTAACTCCAGTGATGAACCAGGTGGGAGTCAACATGATTCAGCATAATGGAATTTGGTTTTTTCCTCTGTTTGTTTTAAATTTCAGAAACTACATATAAAATTGTAGATTAAAATGTTAAGGTTGCAAAATCCAGGAAATACCAGAATTAAGTTTGCCTGTGTATTCTTAATTTGGCACCCTTGGACATATCTGTTATGATAGTTTAATTACACAATTACACACTACTTTTTCAGAGGAGCCATGCCTCATTCAGTGCATAGGATGGACCATGCTCAATGAATGAATCAGGGCTTTGTAATTAATGAGGCTGCAGTCTGTAGGACCCCCTGCCTCATTTGTTGAAAGGGATGGCTGCTGATTTCAGGGAGAGAAAGGAGGGACTTGTGCTTTAAGCAGTCAGAATCCAGTTTTACTGGGTGACATCTATCACTGCCTCTGCCATAGGGTTCCTGTGGGATGCTGGGCAAATCATTTACATAGACCTTTTTCCAGGTGGCCACTAATTGAGTGTTCCTCATTTTCTAGGTGCCTGACTTGACACCATAGGGTTTGAGTTGCAGCAGGGCGTGCTCACTACTTCTGCAACTGAAGGCAACGAGAGCTGTGCTTTGACTACAGAGTGCTATAAAATGGTAAGTACTCTGAAAAAAATCAAGTCCTCAGCATTTAAAATTAGGTTATATCTGACATTAATTTTTGTCAGTTCTCCAGCTGTAAAATGGGAATAATTTTACTGCTTTCTCTCACAGGGTTGCTGTGAAGATAAATTAATGTTCCTGAAGCGCTCGGATTCTGTCGTGTTGAGCACCATAGAAAAGTCCCTGAGGCAGCTAACAATTCTATATTTGCAGTAGGGTTTGAATAGTGTGCAGTAAATAAGGCATATGGTTATGCATTGAAGTGAGTGCCACCCATTCTGTCCCTTAAATCAGAGTTAGGAACTGTGGGAGGGGAGAGAAGAGTATATGATCATGTAATGAAAGACCATTATAATGCCTAGGCACAAGGGGTTGAATTGGCAACCTTAATTGTGGCATTTACTAACTTTTGAATGCTTGACTTTGCAACCTTAATGCTATTTTAATGTAGTTTTTTGTATATAAATTTAGTCTGGGTGCAGCTGTACAGAACAACAGCTAGAGAAATGCTTCTTAGCAGATTAAGTGAGATGTCTTGAAGTTTGCTACCAAATCTTAGTGGCTCTGAGGCCTAGTCCTGCTCCCACTGATTTCAGTGGCAAAGTGATAAAATTTCCATTAACTTCAGTGGGAGCTGGATCACAGTCCTTGGAAATCTTTTATTTGCTTATTTTAAAGTTTAAGCATTTGTTTAAGTGGGTGTTTTGTGATTCTTCAATACACATTTCTTGAATAGAATTACTTTACAGATGAATGATATAATTCCTTTGGCTTCTTTACTTTCTTCATTTTTTTGGACATTTTTAGAAATGAGTCTAGTTACTTTAATATACTACACACATTTGATTCCATCATTATGCTCATTGAATACCATCTTAAATTCTGCTACTGAGCTCTGAGCCCCCAGATATGGTTTAGCTGCAGTCTTGTTTTTTTAAGCTTCTTGCCACAACATTTGTGTGATGCTAATAGTTGGGTTCTTTGCCCAGTTAAGTGGATAACAAGTGTAACTGGTGAAAAGGCAGCCACAAAGGTGCCTGTAAAGCTGTTAGTGTAACAGCTGTGCAGCAGTTAACAAAAGATTAAACTACTGTACTCGTGGCAGGTGAGGAAAGGGATTTAACTTCTTTCATACTGTGAAAGTTGCTTAAGATAGCTTTTCTTGTGGCTTTTATTCTGTCAGTCACTGAGAACAGACGCAGATTGGAAAGATGCTTCAATAAAATGAATTCAGTGAATATGGTGTTTTTGAATATGGGCTTAATCCTGATCCCACTGATACAGGATGAAGTCCCACATGCAGTGCATACTAACTACATGTGTCACAAAGATAGTTTAACATTTAAAAAGGTGGTGGAGGAGCTAATATAGAAGAGCAATGTACAAAACTTAGTTTTGGTTTAGCCTTAGAATTTGCAACATTGGCCGGCAGGGCCTCAGAGCAATATGGAGGTTACTCAAACCCAGAGGAAGAGAATATTTATTGTATTATTCCTGAACCCTTGAAGACTTGCCTCTCTACAGGCATTAATTTAATTAAAAATTGTCAGCCCTCCTAGCTAGGCACAGCATAGTGCTGCTGGTGACACATGGTACAAAAATTTAGCCCAGAATGGAGGATTAGGTCAACACCCAACTTCCATTTAGGCAATATAATATCCTAAGTCCTTGCTTTAGGGAGTAGCTGATGAGAACCCCTTTGGCATGTGTTCTTGGGCTGTATTACAAAGCAGCAGAGAGTTCATACTCCGTTGCCTAACCCCTCAACCCTGTCACTCCAAATAAAATAAAAGAAACAAACTTGTGCCTTTTGCTCTGTCACCTGCAGGAAGAGCCATTACAGCCTATATGACATATCTATGTGAACTTGGAATGTAAAACCTTATATTGGGCATACACAAAAGAGTAGAGTTAAATTTTCTCTGAATTTCCTCATGTTTGAAATTCCAAACAATGTTGTATTAATGAATTCTATTGCACTGAATATAAATTAACGTGAGTAGGGCCATTTGAAGTGTGTGTATGTGTGTGTATTTTTTCCAGGAATTTAAACTGAAAATTAATTAAACCTACATTTACAAAATGGACTATAAATTAATTATCTTTGAAAAATGAAAAAAAAATCACCTATGAGGACATGCCAGGATTTGCTTCTAAAGAAAGATCTTGAACATATTTGAAATTCAACTCTTGTAAAGTCCATCTCTGGACCCAAGTACAATCTGAACTCTTTCTGAATAAAGAGTATTTAACACAGAACCTCAAGGGAAACTGAGTTGATTAAAATTCTCTCAGTATTTTGATTAATACAGCACTCTCTTTCACTAACTAAGCAAAGACAACCACGCTCATTTGGATTATTTCTGTACTTATTTCTTCTGCTTCTTAGTAATGTTCAGGTGAAACAATATAAACTGAAAGTTACTAATATTACCATAACTAATTGAGAGCGGCTTCTAAAAGAAGGTGCATGGAATGTTAAAAACAAACAAAAAACAATCAGACAAACCACTTTTTTGTTTTAGTCTGAATTTCAGGATCTTTGAACGTGCAGGTTCCTTTCACCATCTTTCTTCAATGTACTGTAGCTCACTGTATAATTTTAATCAGATAATCCATCAAGGAAGAGTCAATCTTATGACAAGTGAAAGAATGTGCAAATTTTCATTGCAAAGAAAGTTTGATTAAGGCAGCACACAGCAAGGTTAACACAGATTATGTCTTGCTTTCAGGATTGGATTGCTTGTTTTGTTCTGTTTTAGAACATTTAAACCAGAATTGGCTTTGAATATCCATGAAATTTATGGATTTCTCAAATCAAGATTCCATCCTATAACAGGTTGGCACTCACACCTTGTGAGCACCCCTCCCCAGTGGCTAACAGGGAGAAGGGGAGGGAGACCCAGGCCTATCTCCTACTCCAGGTCCCAGCCCAGGGACCTTGTAAATAGTAGCCATCTGCCACATCCCTTTAACTAAACTGCATCGCTTCTACACTTCCCTGGGCTACTTCCCCACAACCTCAACACATTCTTCACCCTTATCTCAGGGCCTTGTTCTGGTTGAGTCCCAGCAGTCAGCATGGAGATCCTTCTCATGCCAACACCCCCACCCTGGTCTCTGCCAGCACTGCTCTGTCCAAGCTACTGTAGCTCCCTCAGCCAGCCAGGCACACTCCTCTAGCTCCAGCAAGGAACTGAGTGACTCTGGCCCTGCAGCTCCTTGTATGTGAACCTGCTGGCTCCAGATTGGCTATTTCCTGTGACCTCCCTCATTGGCTGCTTCCCCACAACCACTCTAGGCTGCTTGGAGGACTTCTCTTCTGCTCCTGTTTGGGACAGAGTGTGGCAGGACTGCAGGGTCTTCCAGAGCACCTCAAAGGGTCTGGTATACCCCGTCACACCCCCACAAATTGATCTGAATATATTTGTAAAATTGAAAAAGATATTTTTGTTTTTGTTCTTCCTACAGGGAGTGACCCAGCACACTGTCTTAGACTTTCTCTCACTATCCTGACCAAGGGGATTGCTTTAACTGTCTTAATACGTAAAATGGATTAATGTCCCTTAAAATAGCTGTATAATCCCACTTAGGCTTTCATCTACACCTGGGATGTTATTCTTTCCCTTTACAGTTCCTTTCTCCATCTCTTACATTGGCTTTGGGTGATGGTAGAATTAAAGATCTGACTGTTATTTATATAGCACTTAAAATGTACTAAGCATTACAAATCAAACAACACAGGTGTTTGCCCTCAAAAGTTTAGTCTAAGAGCTTGACTGTGCATGTTCACGCACTACTCACTGATCCTTTGATATCCACAGGAGTACTCACATGAGTGAAGTTACTCTTGTGTACATTAGTGGGCTTGAGCCATGTGACACAATGAATGTGTAACACACAGAGGAAGTGTCAGAGAGGACAAGAATTACAGTGATAAGATCAGTTACTTAGTTTTGATGTGTGCATCTCTTAGTTCAAATACATATATTCATTCTCTTAGTGATGTGTGCATCTCTTAGTTCAAATACATTATTTATTTAATGTTAACTCGCTTTCAGCAATGTGAAAGAAAAGAGCTTTTAGGAAGCTTTTGAAATGAGGAGAGGGTGGTGGCTAGCTGAACAGGGAACAAATGGCCCTGGTGTCACTTCACTGGCAAATGTATGCTCAGCCATATAGATCTGATTCCCAGTTTAGTTGTACACCTAATTATTTAACCATCACAAAATCTATTTAGTGACCAAATAGGATAGTGGTATCCATCCAGCATTAGCAGTAAAGGAAAGAGAAATAGGGGGGAATTTGAATGCATTCACAGAAATAGGAGGTGTGCCTCTTATACATGGCAAGAGATACCGATAAACAATGGCCATCTCATTGTCCTCCTTCAAATCCACTTTGAATACCTTTAAACTCTCCTCTGCCATGATGACTACCAAAAAAAACAAAAAACAAAAAACTTAATCATAGTTAGGCAGCTGGTATTCTGTGACTTATCAGGCTGCCTAGTATTGTCTCATTGTTTCCTTGTACTCCCTGTTTGTTCTATTCACCTGTTATGTGTTCTGAACTTAGGGCTTCTTTACACTGGCAAGTTTGTTCACAGTAAAGCAGCTTTGAGCGCAGTAACTCCCGACGTGTACACACTGCCAAGCCACTTAGTGCGCAGAAACTGCGCAGTTGCAGTGCTCTAAAAAACCCACCTCAACGAGAGGCGTAGAGCTTTCTGTGCCAGGGCTACAGCGCTGCAGTGCCAGTGTAGACACTGTCGTGATTACAATGCTGCAATTGGCCTCCAGGAGGTGTCCCACAATGCCTGTTCTCACCTATCTAGCCATCGGTTTGAACTCTACTGCCCTGCCTTCAGGTGACCAGCCGTCAGCCCCACCCCGTACATTCCTTTGCAAATTTGAAAGTCTCCTTCCTGTTTGCTCCATGACGTGTGCAGTGGTCTCAGCGCATCTTTCCAGGTGGCCATGCCTGCTCCACGCACCAGGCGATCCCCCGCTTGGAGCAATGCCGAGCTGCTGGACCTCATCAGCATTTGGGGAGAGGAGGCTGTGCAGTCACAGCTGTGCTCCAGCCATTGGAATTTTGATACCTATAGACAGATTTCTAGAAGCATGATAGAAAAGGGCCATGACCGGGACACATTGCAGTGCAGGGTCAAAGTGAAGGATCTGCAGAATGCCTACCACAAGGCGCAGGAGGCAAACCGCTGTGCCCACGAGCTGCCGGTTCTACAAAGAGCTGGACGCGATACTTGGTGATGACCCCACCTCCACTGTGAAGTCTCCTGTGGATACTTCGTTGGCTTTGATGCCAATCGAGAGTGGACCGAGCCAGGAAGAGGCAATCTTGGATGAAGAGGGGGGAGGGGGAACCAGACGCAGAGGATGACTCGGAGGCCAGAGATGCATGCAGTCAGGAGCTCTTTTCTACCCTGAAGGAGCCTAGCCAGTCATAGCAGGCGGATATTGGCGAAGCGCAAACAGGAGAGGAGGCCCCTGGTAAGTGGATCTGATTTTGGGAATTGCTGAAGCGAGTTGTTGGGGGCAGGAGGGTTGCAGGAAGCAGGCTTGTCTCCCACATCATGCCTAGTTTGAGCGGCGGAACAGGCTGTTGATACGCTCCCTCACTTCACGGGAATCTCCCTCAGAGATCTCCAGGAAACTCTTGTGGGGGTACTGGGCAATCTGCTCCCGCAGGTTCCTCACCAGAGCTGCTTTGTTTCTTGCCCCATTAACGGTAACTTTCCCACACCACTGTGCCATCGGGGGGGTGGGGGGACGACCATAGCTGCACACAGGCTAGCTGCATTGGGGCCAGGGTGGAAGCTGCAGACTTGGAGAAGACCCTCCCTTGATTCCCTGATCACCCTCAGCAGTGAGATATCTTCCAAAATGATCACCTCCTGTGGAAAGTGTTGGGACAGGAATGATTATCAGGCCTACCCTACAGTGCTGGCTTTCCCCACATGCCCAAGAGCTACGTTCCCAGTGTATAGCAGTGTCCGGCAACAGTGATTTACCCTGCCCCTGCAGCTAATCACCATATTGGGGGTCTTGTGGCTTATGTGTGCTTGCCTGGGGTCAGCCAGTTAGTGTCAGGTGTGAGAGTACTGGCTGTCTTTTAAAGCACTGAAACAGTGTTGTCTGTGTGTTGCAAACAATACTGCTTCTGTAAAATGTTGTATTTAAACTTCACAGAAATGACCTTGGGAGGCCAGCTTCCCTTATCGGCGGCAGAATAGTTGCAAAGAATTTGAAAGTTGCCAAGAAGGACTAAGGAGGACTTTATGCATGGGGTTATGATGCAGTCCGCTGCCGAGAAAAAAAAATGGAGTGGCGGGACAGCGAGAAGAGGGATCGAAAGGAGAACGCGGCACACCAGAAAGAAGCCATGGAGCAGCTCTTAACAGTTATGGAGCACCAAGCGGACACACTCCAGGAGATATTAGCTCTTCAAACCAAGCAGCTCCGCGCCCACCCTCCCCTGCAGCTGCTGTTGCAAAACTCTTTCCCATGCGCCTCCACACACTGCCAACACACTCTTATCAACCTCCATAGCATTCTACTCCCAATACCCACTACACTCAACACCCATCCATCTGCAGTTTGGCCCTGCTGAAGTACAGCACCCGCTGCATCGTACTCCAAAGGAGAAGGTTGGGTATGATCCCTGGACATACACAAATCTGTAGCCGTCTCGGGACCCTTCCTCCTCTTGAGACCTTCCATTCTGCTCCCCCACCCCTCCCTGCGGATTAATTTTTTCATTTGACTCTCTCCTCTTGTTGTTGTCTATCAATAAAAGAATTGTGTTTGTTTGAAAGCAATCTTTATTCTATTAAGTGAAAGCAAAAAGAGCACTGGAAAGCAACATACATAGAGCTATGTTAAGGCCCCTTCTTGCATCAAGTGTACCAGTCACCTCCTAGCATTACAAGCACTGCAATCCCGAGCATAGCAACGAATGTTAGTGGCTTTCAGCTTCAAATGGATGCCTCAAAGCATCCCTGATCCTTATGGCCCCATGCTGTGCCCCTCTAATAGCCCTGATCTCTGGCTGTTCAAATTCAGCATCCAGGCACTGAGCCTCAGCGGCCCAGCCCTGAATGAACCTTACACCCTTCCCTTCACAAATATTATGGAGCATACGGCACGCTGCTATAAGCATAGGAATATCGTCATTGGCCAGGTCCAGCTTCCCATATAGGCAGCACCAGTGGGCCTTTAAAAAGCCAAAAGAACACTCAACAATCATTCTGCACTTGCTCAGCCTGTTGTTCATAGAATATCAGGGTTGGAAGGGACCTCAGGAGGTCATCTAGTCCAACCCCGTGCTCAAAGCAGGACCGATCCCCAATTAAATCATCCCAGCCAGGGCTTTGTCAAGTCTGACCTTAAAAACTTCTAAGGAAGGAGATTCCACCACCTCCTTAGGTAACGCATTCCAGTGTTTCACCACCCTCCAAGTGAAAAAGTTTTTCCTAATATCCAACTTAAATCTCCCCCACTGCAACTTGAGACCATTACTCCTTGTTCTGTCATCTGCTACCACTGAGAACAGTCTAGAGCCATCCTCTTTGGAACCCCCTTTCAGATACTTGAAAGCAGCTATGAAATCCCCCCTCATTCTTCTCTTCCATAGACTAAAGATCCCCAGTTCCCTCAGCCTCTCCTCATAAGTTATGTGTTCCAGTCCCCTAATCATTTTTGTTGCTCTCCGCTGGACTCTTTCCAATTTTTCCACATCCTTCTTGTAGTGTGGGGCCCAAAACTGGACACAGTACTCCAGATGAGGCCTCACCAGTGTCGAATAGAGGGGAAAGATCACGTCCCTTGATCTGCTGGCAGTGTCCCTACGTATACATCCCAAAATGCCATTGGCTTTCTTGGCAACAAGGGCACACTGTTGACTCGTATCCAGCTTCTCGTCCACTGTAACCCCTAGGTCCTTTTCTGCAGAACTGCTGCCTAGCCATTCGGTCCCTAGTCTGTAGCGGTGCATTGGATTCTTCCGTCCTAAGTGCAGGACTCTGCACTTGTCCCTGTTGAACCTCATCAGATTTCTTTTGGCCCAATCCTCCAATTTGTCTAGGTCCCTCTGTATCCTATCCGTACCCTCCAGTGTATCTACCTCTCCTCCCAATTTAGTGTCATCTGCAATCTTGCTGAGGGTGCAATCCACACCATCCTCCAGATCATTTATGAAGATATTGAACAAAACCGGCCCCAGGACCGACCCTTGGGGCACCTCCTTGGGGCACTCCTCCTTGGGGCACCTCCGTGAATGCCACAAGAAATCTCATCTTGTAGCTACTACACATGGCAAGATCAATGTCGTATTCCTCTTGCCTTTGTGCCCTGCTCTGAATAGCGCCGCAAGTGTGAACACATAATTGCACAGGCAGCTGACAGTGTGAACACACAACAGCGGTTTTCCTTCTGTGCTCTCTGAGTGGCGCTGTAACTGCCAGCACTGTAACTTTGCGAGTGTAGACGTGCCCTTAAATTGTGAGCTGATTTTTGTTATGGTTTGTACAATGCCTAGTACAGTGGGGCCCTGAACCATGACTGTGGCCCTTAAGCACAACAATAATACAAATAGTAAGTGTGCTGGAAAGAATTCCCAAGCCTTTAATCATCAAATTCATATCATCCTCCAAATTACAGATTGGAACATTAAAACCAGAGTGAACTGTGTTGTCTCTTTTCCTTCAGGTACTCAGATACGCATAGGCCCCCAAAATCCCACTCACATAGGAGTGCATAAGCTCTCTGCCAGCTCAGCTACTCAGTTCCCAAACTGGGGTTCGCAAAATGTTACAGGGGGTTCTCAGGAAAAAATTTCCTAATGGCGGACAGAGCTGTCCCTAGGGACCCTGGGCAGCACAGGGCTGGCAGCCCGGAGCCTCTGGACTTCCAAGAGCTAAGCAGACCAAAGCAAGCATATCTATCACACTGAGGAGATTTAAACTTCAAGACCTTATAAGAAATGGAAAGGGAGGTAGATATTTTTTGCTGTTTTTAAAATTAAATAGACAGCTAGTATTGTTTTTAAAATTATTATGAAGAACAAGTTTAAGCTTTGTTTGTTTGCCTGGATGCTCAAGACCTGAATGTTTGTGTAGGAGGAACTGTTTGAGTTGGCTTCTTAAATACCTTTATGCTGTTTCACATCTGATACTCCTTGATGAAATGTAGGAGCCTTGTCTCATAACAGGTTTATTCAAAGGGATACAAGCTACGAAAGTGAAATCTTGGAAGCGTGTTGCCGTTTTCATAATGTAATAAAAATACTGTATTGATAAATAATTAATAATGAATAGTGTGTAATAAGCATGTCATAAAAACAAATTTTATATTTACAAGATCACTGCTTTTGTAATTTATACTCAAGTAAAGGAGAAAATCCCTGGAAATATTCATTTTTAGGAGGGGGTTCGTGAGACTTGACATTTTAGTGAAAGGGGTTCACAGGTTGTTAAAGTTTGGGAACCACTACCCTAGGGACAACTTAAAGTCTGCTTTGTTCCACCAGAGTTTCTAACTTTCCTGGGTCATCTTGATGTCTGCTTTGTGGAACTGGCACAGAGTCATCCATTTTGACCCAGTTTCTGCACTGAACAGGGAGACAGAAGAGATGTTTGGGAATGAGGTAGCGTGAAAAGGAGCATCAGGAACATTTTGCACACACTGAATTCTGGACAGTTGAAACTTGGGGCTGTGGTGGGGCATCATACCACACCCCCACTTCTTCCACAGACAGAATGCTCTGAGGCTTTGCCTGTGAACACTGCCATCTAGTTTATTTACAGTGTTTTAATCCCTCCCCTGATGCACATTAGTATTTCAACCCCTTCTCTAAAAGGAAGGGGGTAAGGTGTCTCTACTCAGACAAGAGAGAGTGGTGGGATTAGATTCCCCCCTCCCAAACACCCCTTCCTGTGCATTTTTATACAGCTTCCTTATTAATGGGCTGATTGGCTTATAGCCTCCATCTGTCCAGGTAATCAGGTTCACCTGTCCAATTAGGCCTTCTCGAGGGAAACCTACTCACTATTAACAGTGGCCAGAGTGCTAGCCCTTGACACTGTCACAGAGGCAATAAAAATAAAATATAACCATGAATGAGTTTTCATTAGAGGTGAACTTGAAGCATGGGTAGGAAAGTTCAGGGTAAGTGATCTTGCTATTATTACAGACAGTGGAGACAAATGTGAAGTGTAAATTAACATGGGAAATATAAGGACAGAGCCATGCCTGGGTATACTCCTCTTACATGTCTAAAACATAGTCATTTGGGTAACTGAAATAAACCGATACAAAGCCACAGGTTTGTTTAGCAGTGAATCAGAGATGAGTGTTTAATGACTCCTTATACAAGTCATCAAGTGACAATTGAACCTAGGACCTTCAGTAGCAGAGGACAAGGCTGTAACACTTGAGCTAATAGAATAATTGTATCAGCTATTAGGAGAAATACACTCTTATCTTCTGTCCAACCAAGTGGGAGACAAAACACACTTAGCCAGTGTTTTATGCCCGTATAGCTATAGCAGCAGTGTCACAGGGGTGCTGCAGTTGAGTGTGGTATTACAATTTTTTCCATTCCTGGCACCCTCCCCCAAAGGTTGCCAATCTCACTAGGTCGGTCTTCAGTGCCTCAGCCCTCCCGCCAAGTCAGACAGTCAAAATTGAACCCCTTGTGGGGTAGCAAAGAGTTCATCAGACTGTCTGCCCTCAATAGGGTCATCAGCCCCATCTCTAGGCCTTTTTAATCCAGCCCTTTGCTTGGGCTTCTAAAGGAGCCTTGTTCTCTTCTTAGGGCTTAGGCCAGTTTACTAGCAGCCCATAAAAGAACCCAGGCCCACCCACCTCACTCTGGGTTCTAATCCAGGGAGTATATAAACAGCAGTCACATACTGCTCCCTTCAGTTAGTTGCTGCTGTGTTCGCTGGGCCTCTTCTCACCTGTTACCTTATGGAAGTGGGGGAATGGTCCCGCTATTGTGGGGAATGTTCCTGGCTTATAAATTACCCCTGTGAAATGGACTAACAAAAGGATCTGAGTCCTCGCTCCCACTTCCTTTTCCCAGAGGCCTGCCTGATCTCAAGGGATCCCCTTCCATTCTCCTGTGTGGCAAAGTCCTCATAACCTCAACAAGGCTGGGCCCAGGATTCGTGGGGGGCTCGATCCCCAACCTTGTTGTGGTCACTTAGAACAGAAGCTAGGGTGTCCCCACTCCAGGGTGTTCTCTCTGCTCTGGACACTTCCCTGACACACTGGTCATTACATATAGTTCAAGCAAATACAATTTATTAAGCAGCAATCAATTTAAAATAAATAAGGAAAAATGGGAAAGGTTAAAGGAAAACATATAACCCCGCTCTGTGGCACAGGGACATTGTAAACAGCAGTCTCTGGGATGTAAGGGAAGTGCATAGTCCGTTCCTCACATTCCCAGGCCTCCTGCCAGGCCCTGGCTGTGCTGCAGGGATGCTGTGGGTCGGATACTTGCTCTGGCGGTGGCCACACGCCTTCAGGCTCTAGGTGGCAGGACTCTTCTTCCCAGCATCAGTACCCCTGCCCCGTCAGGATTATGATCCCCCTCCAAGTCTGGCCTGCCAGGCCTCTTGGCTGGGGGCATCTCCCTGAGGTAGGCCCACTGCCCAGGGCCCCACCCCAACTCTCCCCAGCTGCTCACGCACGTGGCTCCATACTGCTCCACCCCAGCCCCAACACTGCTGCTGCTCTGCCTCCAGATCCCTGGGCTGCTTTTCTGGCCCCTCTGGCTCTGGTTGCTGCAGCTCTCCTCCCAGCACAGGTGTGCTCTCTGGGCTGCTTCTGTGGCTCTGCTCCCAGCACTGACCTGCTCCCTGGGATTTTTCTGTGGCTGGCACAGCTCTGCTCCCCAGCTTAGCTCAGGCTCCTGCTCTCTCTTTAGCTCACCCTGACTCTAGCCCAGGAAGTTCCAGCTCATATGGAGGATGGAACCCCCTGACCTCCTAACTCCCGCATTAGCCTGCCCACCCTGTCAATCAGGCTGACCTGAAGCATTAGCCTCTCCCCATTGTCCCTGGGAACTGTCAGTCTCAGGGTCCTGATTTTCCACCACCCCTTCCCCTTTCTTTTGGTACTGGGAGCTAGCAAACCAAAAGTCCCCCCACTAAGTTTTAGTAAGGGGCCAACAGTTCCCTTACACTTAGGGTTCAAAGTCTTAGGTCCTCTCTCCCAAGTCCAGTACACACAGTGCATAGAGCACATTTGGACAGCAAGGTACATCCATCTTCACCCCTCTTATTTCCAGCCAGGAAATGAGCAGCTACAGGCCTGCAGCTCATTTTATGTAAGCCTACTGGGTGCTCTGATTGGCTGCTTTTATGCAGCCTTTCTAGGCAGGCCTGGTGGACCCACATTCACTGCTCCTCTCCCAGGGCAAGGTGTAATAGGATGGCAAGGCCTCCAGCGGGGGTTCACTCTGTCACAGACAATCTAAGAAGGAGACTGCCAGAGTGTAAATGGCTGCATTTGTGTAACCCTTCTGCCAGGTGGAGCCAGCAGCAACCAGGGCCGGGTTCAATATCTAGGGGTTCCTTTTCATCGACACAACACAGAACTGGCTCAAGCCTCCACCCAGTAACCTGGAAAAATTACATACCATCCCTGGGCACCTCTGAGAGGCAATACTTCCCCATTCACAAGCACAGAGTCCGAGTGTAGAAAAGAAACTTTTAATGAAAGGATGGAAGTCACCCCACATAAATTAGGGAAAATGTCACAAGCAGGATTAATAATCATAGAACTGTGAGCAGGACACCCACCCCAGAGTGCGTGGGGCAGTGCCTTCCGCCTCGTGTTCTTGAGTCCTACAACCAACAGTTCCTTTTCTTTGCCCCTCTCCATACCCCACTCACAGTGGTTGTCCTTGGTCAGAGAGGACCCCAGGGTACAGAGGCACCTCCCACCCGGGAAAGAAGACACCTTGCTTGCTCTGGCATTTGAGCACTTACTTTGGCTGGCCGCCCCGCCAACTGCTGTTCCTCTCCACTGGCCATCCTGCCAGCTGCAGTTCCTCTCTGCAGTTCCTCACCAGCCACTCACTCTACTCACCACCTTGCCAGCTACTCGTTTACCAGCCGACTATCAATCACCTTCTGCTGCCACCTGCCTCTCTGTTGTGACCTCTGCACATCAGTCTCAGCTCTTAGCAAGCAGGAGAGAAACACTGCCCTATCTCAAGTGATTTCAGCTCTGATTGAACATTTTAAAATAATGAAGAGGCTCCTAATAGAGCCTGTTTAACTCTTTTTGAACAGTGAGGAAGGAACATGTTAAACCAGCCCAGAGAGGACCCTTGGGGAGGAGCTACACGCTCCTGCCTGAAATACTTGTCATCACCCTTCTTACTTCCACAGGGCTCTGGCATTCAAGCCCCTGGCTTAACAAGGTCCTTTCAGCTGAGGGTGACCCCCTTATTTGGGACAGGTTAAGCACAGTTCTGCTCCCCTTTATTCGCAATAATGCTAACATTGGTAACAGCATTTCACTACCCCTGTATTCAGTACTAAGGTGATTTGTAACCCAACACCAGACAAAGTTGATCACTTTGAGCAACACACTACTCTATCTGCTGGATATCTGAGCAGAGTAGGTGTGTTCATGTAAATACAGTTTGCTCTTGAAGTCTCTCCCTCTCCCAGCTAGTTGTCAGGGAAGAATTCAGCAGACCCTGCTTACATCAGGAACACAAAGAATGAGGAAAAAAGTCACAGAAAGGTGCATGGAGATCAGTTTCTAGCTAGAGCAAACCTTAACATCAAAAATACTGTTTTATTTACTACTATAGTTTGCTTATCATCTTACCTGCTTGTCGCTATTAGAAAAGAGATATACATTTCATTATATCAAGTTTCTTGCTAAATATATTAGTTCAGGCAGAAATACTTTAGCTTATATTTTAAAAAATATTTCAAAAAAATTGTTCCTCAGTCCCGGAATAGTTTATGATTGTTAAGAAGTTCATGGGAAAGAGCCATCATTTCAGCTCTCAGTGTAGTAAGTAGTTTACTATCTAGAAAAGTGTAGTGCAAAACATTTTATTTATAGAAGAACTGCAGATTGTTTTATGCCTATATGGAATTCCAAACAGCTGTTTAGCAATCTTTTATTTCACTTCATACAAGATTGACCAGGCCATGGTTTTTCAAAGACCAGTTTCTAGGTTGTCTAAATATAGATAATGTAGAGATTTTGTTTCAAGTGCTTTATTCTCTGAGGGGGTACTTTCTTAGTCATCTTATCTGTACTTCTCATCTTAACTACCACTTTTTTATTGATGATACTTAGCTGCACATATCTTTTGACACATGGTAGCTTCAGCACAGATCTGAGTTCTAGCCCAGTGCCTTCACCACAGGACTGTGCTTCCCCCCATGCTTTTGCGATAAGCCTATCAACTTGCAGACCCAACCAATCAATGTTCTTCTGTGTTTTGCATGATTTGTAGTGGGGTGTGCTCCTTAGCTAACCAGCAGGTATTAATCAGATTAAATGTAGTGTTTTACGCAGCAGAGTCAGACATAGGCTAAACAGTTCAAGCAAATAAAAAAAAGCTAAAACCTTCATCCATCTCCTGAGATAAACTTTTGCACTTTGATGATCATACTCCTCCTTAACAGTTCCATGGCCTGTTACCGCATTTACCCCAAGGTATATGTAGCCACTCTTCCATCATGGTGAGATGGTCTTTTGTAGTGATGGACAGGCAGTTTTTTCCTCTTTTTCCTGCCCAGATAATATATTCAGAGGATGGGTGGGTGGCCTCCTGCCCTGCTAGGTGGAGTGAGACCAACCTGTCTATTTATAAGCATTTCTACAGCACCTATCCCCTAGCTTCTAGGCCTTATTGGCAGCTGATGCTCCTATATAATGGAACAAGTACAAGTAAGTGGCAGGACTCAGCAAGATTGCTGGTGTAGCTAACTACTCTTTCCTGCATTTTAGAACAACTTTTGCCAGCTCTTTTATTCTGCCAACCACATTTTGTAGGAGAGAGCCTAACTTCCCACTCCTCCACTTTTCTCTCAGCGTTTTTGGTTTGTTTTGCTGGTTTTATGGATTGTATTTTCAATGTATCTAGAAATTGTCTCTTATAATTACACCCTAGAATGCATTGTGCATAAGAATCACTAGAGCCAAATTTTCTAAGCTTGAGTTTGATTTTGAGGTGTATTTTTCTCTTTTTCCCCAAATTTTGTTCAGTTACGGACTTATCTTTTAATTGACTTCAGTGGGCTTTGGAGCGGGTCCTTTTACTGGGAGACAAACAAGAGAATCATAATTGGTGCCTCTGAAACATTTAACATGAAAGACAGGATGTCATTGGAAAACAAGAGCTCGATTCAGTCCCTTGTGGATAACACCCACTTGAATGAAGATGCCATCTGTTGTTTTCTTGGATTATGTCAAAATATATGAAATAAATGGGAAGAGAGAGAAGCAAAACTAGAGAGAAAAATGTGAGCAGGAAATAATGTTTGGAAATTTACTATTAAAGAACAAAAAATATGAGGAGCAAGGATGTGAAACATTTTATGGTGGGTGTCTGAACACCACAGTGGTGTAAGGGGACCAAAAAATGGACAGGCTCACTGGATGGAGGAAAGATAGTGTAATTGCTCTATACTGGTCCTCCTCACAGTCCCCAGTGTAGAGGGTGTGCTGGGTACTGGCAATGGAATGGAGAGTGGAAAATAGGAGCAGCATAAAGGTGGCTTAATGCCATTATCATCCCCCATTCATGTACCAACCAGAGCCTGGCTGTTACATAGAATCCAGTTTTCAGTCCCTGTGCTGAAAGATGTTACAATCTAAGCAGAGACACAACAGGACAAAATAAAAGAAAGAAGAAGGGATAATGAGAGTTACAAGTACAAAATTGATTTAGCTTAGCGATAGTGAACACATTTTGGTGTTTTTCTTTTGTTTTTAATATGTATTTCATTGGGTGTCTTAAGACTCAAGGTTGTTTGTCCAGGGATATCCCTGAACAGTAACAAGCCTGCTGGTGAGAGAGAAACAGGGTAGCTCATCAAAATGACCAGTTTAAGCATCCTTACTAGTGTAATATATTTTCTTCTGCTCTTAAATTATGTTGAACTTCTTGAGTAATATGTACAACAGATATTTTGACACAGATTTCCAATAATACACAACAGAAGACACACATTTGTTATATAGAAAATGATACTTTCAGCATTTTGTAAAATAAGAAATATTTCATCAAATGACTACATCATATTATTTACATTAAAAGGAAGCCTAACATAGGAGTTAGTTCAGCTGTTTGCTTTTGAATTTAAACAAACGCTTCATGTATTGGGTAACTGTGATGGGGTGTACCTGGCCTTTGCAGCTCCCTACAGGAGGTACCATGGTCCTACTACCCACTATGCAGCAGCAAAGTGGGAGTAAAGCAGTAGCAAAGGTAGGTCCTCCAGGCATGCCCAGAGAGGCTTCTCTTGAGCAGCTATCTTGGAAACTACAGAAAGCTGGTCCTCCAAGAACTAGAAGGGCTAGAGACAGTCAATTAGAGCCTAGCAGGTCAGTCAGTGGCTGGGACCAGAGCAGGGAGGGAGAAAGAAAGATCTATTTACAGGAGTCTGAGGATTAGTGAGGGTTTATCTCTGGCTACACTTGCATAGCTGGGTTTGCAGGGAGAGAGGGATCTGAGAACTTTGGCCCTGAGCTAAGGGTTAAGATAAAGAGGTCAGATGGAAAGAAGCCCAGAGAAGTACTAGCACTGAATTAAATTGAGCAGTATGTTGCTGCTTGTAATATGGTCTCTGGGTTGGAGCCTGGAGTAGTGGGTGGGAGGGCCTGGGTTCCCCAACTGGCAAAGTGGTGTATACCCAAGAGCAGAGGGGGCATGCCTCACCTAAACCCCAAGAAGGGGACAGAGCTTGTTTGGAAGCCCAAACGAAGGGCCCAGAGCTGGGGCTGAAGACCCAGGTGGGGACAGATAGACTGTCTTATTTTTTTGACTGTTTGCTACCCTGGAAGAGGCTCATTTTGACTGTGTGATGTGGTCAGAGGCCAAGCCACTATGGACCTGCCCAGTGTGGTTTACAACCTACAGGGGTACTCAGAGCAGGAAAAGGACTGCAGTACTACACCCAAACACAAGGAGACACTAAAGAGAGAAGTGTCCCCCTTATGCTAACACTTACTGTTACTATAAAGGTGTCAGATTTGTCTGAAAGCTGTATTTTCATATTACTGCTTTTAAGAATGTTTGAGAATCAGTGGTATAAAAAAGATTTCCTGCAGAAGAAAAAAGGTTTTCTTTTATTGATTTTTAAGGGCATCAGCTTTAGCAGTGAGACACTTATTTACGAGACAAATATTAAACAGAGGTTGAAATTCTACTCTTTTTTTACACCCTATGCAACCTCACTGCTGTAAATAAATTATGAAAAAATCACCTAGAATAGATATTGCTATTCTTACTTAAGGAATAAAATTGAGCAAAATAAAAATGAGGACAAAAACTACACCTAAAAAATTGAAAATATTTTATATCCATCCTCTAAGGCTTGCTAAACTTCAAATCTAATTGACCACTCAGGGAAGCAAATTCCACAGAGAGACCTCCTCCAGTGAGCAACTTCTGCCATCAGCCCTGAAGTGTTTAACCACAAAAAGTGACAGCAAAATACTCCCAACTGATCTTCAATGAAGAGAGAAGTCTGGGTATCATACCATTCAAGGCTTTAAAAATTAGGGTCAGTATTGAAACTGCACCATGGATAGAACAGGAAGACAGTATAGAGGCTTGGGTCTTGATCCAGGAAAGATTTACACGTGCACTTAACTTTACTCACTGTGAGCAGCTGAACTGCACCTATGGGGCATAAAGTTTAAACACCTGCACAAGTCTGCAGAATTGGGCGTTAGCCTTGATCTTGCAAGCACTTGCACAGATGTTTAAATTTATTTTGTTTCTTTGTTGAGATGGATGGTCAGAAAAGTCAAAGGCGTACTCAGTGTAATGGATTGCCCCATGGTTCAGCAGTATCACCCTTGCTGTTTAATGTCTACACAGATGATCAACCAGAATTCCCTGATTTGTGCAAAGATTCATTTGAGTCATCTGGATCCCTCTCTCTCACCCAATCTAGGCAGCACATCCCAGAGAATTAGGACAAAGTAGGTCCAGGATCCCAGAAAATGGTGGGGGTGGCAGCCATGATGGTGAGGCTTGCTCCACTAGCCTCATTTTGTTTTTCTCATATTTTCCCACCAGGTTTGTTTCTTTAAGGACCTGAAAAGAGAATGGTGAATGGAATAGCCCATCCCTTAGTCCACCAATTAGGCCTAATATCTAACACAGCAACTATGCTTTGTTAATTTTAGTGGGTTCCACATATTCTGTTGTTACCAAGCATGATTTTAACATAGTCCTTGAACCATATAAGTAGCCCCTTTTTGTTTAGACTAATACCAATTTTTGTCTCTTTCATACTTTTCCCGTCAACGTTTGTTACTATAGGTTATTATGACATTTTATAAGCTTTTACACACTTTTTACAGTTGAGCTCACAATCAGGGTACATTTGTAGATCCAGTTATTACAACAGGGCTTTCTTGTGTTTGAGGCAAAAAAGCTATATTTAAATGATGCTACAGATTTCCATTCTCTAATTATCTGTCTTGCTGTGTCATATACTGAGTTAATGGTACACAACATTCAGACTTAAGATTCTCAGCTATGTTTACTTTGCATACAGAAATATTCAGTAGTTGAGCTTTGGGTCTTGTATCCTGTTAAACCCTGGATTTATGTGTAAGACATAGATTAAATAATAGTTCTCTAAAATGAATTCTCTTGTTCATTCCCTCCTTTCTGGTTTGGGGGAGAACAGGATTGCCCTCAGGACACTCACAACACTTGTAGTTCTGCATTGAGACAATGAATATAATCTAAACTCATGCTTCAAGGCTTCAGCAAGGTGCCTGCAGGGGTCAGGAGGGAATATTTTTTCCTGATGCACAATTGAGCAGATTTATTCTGATTGGTTTTTTCACCTTCCTCTGAAGCATCAAAGATTGGCCACAGCTGAAGACAGGACACCGGCGAGGGTGGACCACTGCTCTGAAGTGCTACTGAGAATCTTCTTCCTTAGAAGCCTGAGTAATGTGCCTTACTCACATGCTCAGGGTCTAGCTGATCACCAGATTTGGGTCTAGGAAGGAATTTCCCCCAAAATCAGATCGATAGTGACCTGGGGCGGGTCACCTTCCTCTGAAGCATGGGATATGGTTTCCCTTCTAGAATCATATGGGCATATCTTTGCGGGGAGTTAGTCTGTGACAGCCTTATGAAGGCCCCACCTGTGGGTAATTGACTACTCCAGATGGCTGAATAGTAAACAAGTACCTGGACCTAATAAAGTTCAGTTAGAGGGGAACTCTAAAAGGAGGTAGAGAGAAGCTCCCAGGAAAGGCCTGAGTTGGGAGCCTAGAGGGTTAGCTTTCCAGGGAACTCAGTAGAATGGGGAGCCTCTAAAAGGTGCTCCTAGATAGCGGAGTGTCTTAGGTAGAGGACTGCCATTACCAGGCATTCAAGAGGGCTTGGTCTCAGCCAGGGGCCTTCCAGACACTGGCCAGAAGCCCAGCCTGGCAAGGATCATCCACTGTTCCTGAAGAAGAGTTGCAGTAGACAGATCTCCAAGGACTCCTGATTCCAGAGAAGGATCTTACCCTGATAGGGGCCAGAGGCTGGAGCAAGAGAACCCCTGGAGAAGAGCTTGAGTAGAGGCAAGCCCTGGAATCATGTGGGGCACAGATGGACTAAGAATGACCTGGTCACCCAGCTAAGATACTGAGGTGAAAGTTTTGTTTATGTTCTGTTAAAAAATGTTAATAAATGAGGGTCTCATTCTCTTTAGCATCTAATCGGTCTGTTTGGACTTGTTGACACCTTGGGTGATGGAAAAGTCAAGTAAGGTCTCAACTGCAACACCATGCCTGCCTGCAAGGGGCGGATGCCAGGTCACCTGGAATGATGATTCTCACCTAATAATTCCCTGCCATTGCAAGGGCCTTGGGCATTGGCCTTGGTATCTTCTGTTCTCTGCATGCGGTATACTACAGTTTAGCCCAGCTAAAGTAATTGGGCTCGATATAGGACTATCTGGGTGAAATTTAATGGCCTGTGATATACGGGGGTCTAATAGATGATCTTTTGGTCCTTTGTGGCCCTAATCTCCATGAAATAAAAAAGGGAAAAAAGTGAGTCCCTTAGATAGCAAACAATTTTACAATATGCTTAATTCTGCTCATATAGACTTCTCTGGGTTTTCATGCATCTGAGAGCAAAATTTGGTCCATTATGTAAAAATGCAGGGATACTGAGGTTACTTAAGTGAAAACATGTATCTCAGAAGGTCTTAATTTGTTCTCCTTTCTGAAGGGTTGGTGTCTGAATCTTTGTACCATGTTCAGCTAGATCTGGAAATCCACACATGTCGACAATAATGTAAACGTCAAAATGAGCAAGCTACTCCTTGATGATAGTAATAACCACAGTCAAGCTTCACTCTGAAAAATTATCTTCTTAGATAGTTTCAACTTCAAATTAGAATCCAACAAATGTAAAAGCCAGCTGTGGATGGGCACTAACAGGGAAAGTTCATCACTTGTTGCAAAAGTCATAGAATTGGCTTGTGTACGAGTAGCAGCAATTGTTGATGTATGCTTTTGATGCAATCAAAGCAAGTGCAGATTCTAATATTTTTTCATTGTAGACTTTTTTGATTTTCTTGAAAGTATGTGCTGTACACAAAGCTAGGTAAAATCAGTGCTCTGTATTTCCGTCCCTCTGCCTCCTTAAATCAGGAGAGATTGCTCCAAGGTCAGAACAGCTCTGGTAAGCCAGAGTACCAGATTTTTTTTATAGCTATTTAGATATTTAAAGATGCAGATAGGCACCTAGGTGCCTTTGTAAATCCCACTAGGCACCTAATACCTAGTGAAATCAATGGGAGTTAGGTGTCCAGGTGCTTTTGAAAATCCCACTAGTCACTTATTGGCATCTGTAAGTGCCTAAATACTTGGTTTGAAATACTTTGCAGAAGCGGGTTTGAGTTACCTGTAGCAGTTCCATAGTAAGCTATGTCTCCTCTGAATCTACAGGTACCCTAATCTTTTTAGCTAAAATGTCATTATTCTGATTATTTGTGGAGGTGTTATAAAGACATGATTATTTTATTATTGATATTGATTTAAACTATGACTCTGTAAAACCAAGTGTTAGTCTCATCTCAAAGCTGCAGAACACAGTTGCAAATGCTTGGTTGAAAAGAGGGACACGTTCTGACTGAATTTAGTATCTTGAAAAGTAGTGCAAAAAGCAAATGGTAACAATGTAAAAATACATTTTGTTTAGAAGTGAAGTTTGGAGCAGTTTTAAATACAATATCGTGAACTTTTCAAACCAGCGTTATAATCTCTGCAGCTGGTACACAACTCTGGATACTGCTGAGGATATTTGTAAAATATTTGATTTTGTAATTTAATTTGCTCAGGAATTTTTATAACTGTTTAATTGTAATTTGTGTACAGATTTTTACTAGACCCAATTCATTTTGTTTTCTAAGTGCCCAATTCTTCCACTATTACTCACCTTGAGTAATACTTACTCTGTGAATAGTTCCAATTAAACCAATTAAGCAACTAAAGTGGTATTGCTCATGGAGTAAGTTGCTGCTGGCAGAACTAAAGGGCATTATCCTGCTAGACAGTCTCTGTGCCTCTGGCAGGTGTTGAATGCTCTCAGCTGCCTTTGAAGTCAATGGAAGTCTGGGCCCTATAGGAATACAAGCTTATTGAAGAAGATAGCACAAATCAAATGAGTTATACAATACTGAATAGATTTTCCCTATCGTATTTTATATTTTGGTTAAGCTATGAAAAACAAGACATTCAGTATTGGTAGGTTTATGGTACTGTATTAAGCACTGACAGTGGTTCTAGTGGTTCAGGTCTAAGAAAAAATGGAAAATAACTGGCAATTAGAGAATTTTGAGGTAAAAAAAATGAAGATTTAAAAATAAGGCCCTGATCCAGCATGCATGTACTCACTTGCCTAGCTTTACTACTGCAAGTAACAGGATGGATAAAAATCATTGATTCTTTTTTAACAGGAATTTTTTATTTAAATACAGGTTTATTTTAAAAAGTAACTTGAAAGTTTATTTTAAATAGATTTAACAACCTATGTTGCAACAAACTTACTGTAATCTCTTAAAGTTGTTTAAATTAAAATTTTAAAAATATTAATTAGCATGTTTACTGCCGAATTTTTTTAAAAGTCAAACCACAGAACTGATGGAAGTCACTGGCTAAGCACTTTGAAGTAGTTTGTTGAAATGCTAGGCCAGCTTTTGTCAATAGTAGCCTCTTCTGCAGGTGCACAGAGAAAATTTTCTTCACTTCAGTTCATTTGACTGGTTGAGTTCAATGACAATTCATTCAAAGTTAAGAAATCAACTGGGAGTTGAAAAAGCAGGGAAGCTTATTTTTCTCTTAGAATCTATTAATAAAAACTAGGTTTGAGAAGAGAGCTGCTAGTTCTAAAATCCTGAAGGACAGTGGTGACCAAAACCAATCAGTCCATTCATTAACTACAACTAATACTTTGTTTAATAAATCAGTTAGTTTTAAATGTAAAACATATTTTAATAAGCTCTTCTCTTATGTATCCAGCACACTTGAAGTACTTTTATTTAACTAAAAAAAATGTTACATGTGCATTAATTGAATATTAATTTCCATCCAAGTTGAAACAAATCACAAGCAAAAATTAATAATCATCTATTAAGGGAGAAACTAATTATTCACCACTAGTGTAATAAAAGGGTAAATATTAAGAATCTGAATAAATGTCAGTTAAGCTGTATAATTGCTATATAAATGTGTATCTTCTGGTTAGCAAAAAGAAGCCCAAATTCAGTGTAAAGGCTATATCTAGTTGCAAATCAACATGTTTTAATGTTTACCAACCAATAAGAATCAAAGAGTTCTTTAGGAAAATAAGTAAAAGATACAAATGCAAAAGGAGACTAGAATCAGTTACTAAAATCAAAGTTTCCTGCTTGCTAATTTAAATCGGGACTGAAATTGGTGATTAGACTCATAGACTTTAAGGTCAGAAAGGACCATCTTGATCATCATTTAATTTAAACCAGTCCACCCTGATGAGTAGTGCCTTTGAAGACCCTGTAGAATATTGCTGAAAGCTATGGGTACAGGACAAGTCGATCAATATAATAAGTAAGAAAGTAGCACTCAAAAACAATACTAGGTGTAATCCTGGCCTGATTGTAGTCAATGACAAAACTTCCATTGACTTTAAGTTTACTGCTATGTACTGTGACAAAGTTCCTGCTCTACCTTGGTGGGTCTTGCGCTTATTGGCGGATTTGCTCGCCTTGGAGCTTCATGGCAGCCCTCAGCTTGGCCATTTTTCTGAACTCACAGTCCAGGTCGACTCCTCCTGTGTCTGACCAGGAGTTGGGAGGATTTGGGGGGAACCCGGGCCCGCCCTCTACTCCAGGTTCCAGCCCAGAGCCCTGTGGAATGCAGCTGTCTAGAGTGCCTCCTGGAACAGCTGTGCGATAGCTACAACTCCCTGGGCTACTTCCCCATGGCCTCCTCCCAACACCTTCTTTATCCTCACCATAGGACCTTTCTCCTGGTGTCTGATAATGCTTGTACACCTCAGTCCTCCAACAGTCTGCATTCTCACTCTCAGCTCCTAGTGCTTCTTGCTTCCAGCTCCTCACATGTACACCACAAATTGAAGTGAGCTCCTTTTTAAAACCCAGGTGCCCTGACTAGCCTGCCTTAATTGATTCTAGTAGCTTCTTGATTGGCTGCAGGTGTTCTAATCAGCCTGTCTTAATTATCTCCAGAAGGTTCCTGAAAAGGGACCTACTTAGCCTGGGGCTAATATATCTGCCTTCTATTACTCTCCTATAGCCATCTGGCCCAACCCTGTCACAGTACATACATAATGAAATATTAGGGTTAGTTTTTTTAAATAAAGACCTATGTACTTATAAATATGGAAATGAGCAGTTAAGGAAAGGCAGCTAAATATTCAAATTAACTCAGTTAATTAACCAATCAACTAATTCATGGAAATGTAGGGCTGCAAGCAATGTTCCCTCTAATTTTTAACAGGCCATGTGTACAAAAAATTTCTTCTGTGCCGCCGCCAAAGCAAAAAAAAAAAAAAAGCCGGAGTGTCACCACCAAAGCGAAAAAAAAAAAAAGCCGAAGCTGGAGTGCATGCGGTGTTTTGCCGTGTGCACGGGGTTTAAGATCTGTGTGCGTGCGCACAGCTTAGAGGGAACAGTGGCTGCAAGGAACTTGGAGAGGTTATTGAGTCAAGCCCCCTGTGCTGAAGCAGAACCAAGTATACTAAGACCATCCTTGACAGGTGTTTGTCTAACTGGTTCATAAAAACCTCCACGATAGGGATTCCTCAACCTTCCCTGGAAGCCTATTCCAGGCTTAACTATCCTTATAGTTAGTTTTTCCTAATAACTAATCTAAATCTCCCTTGCTGCATGTTAAGACAATTACTTCTTGTCCTACCCTTAGTGGAAATGGAGAATAATAGATCTCTGTCCTCTTTATAACAGCCCTTAACATATTTGAAGACTGTTATTGGGTCCTTCATCAGTCTTTTCTCAAGACTAAACATGTCCTGTTTTTTTCACTTTTCTTCATAGGTCAAGTTTTCTAAACCCATTGTCACTTTTGTTGGTGTCCTCTGGACCCTCTCCAGTTTGTCCACATCTTTCTTAAAATGTGGTGCCTGGAACTGAACACAATACACCAGGTGAGACCTCACCAGTACTAAGTAGAGTGAGATAGTTACCTTCTGTGACTTACATACAACATTCCTCTTAATACAGCCCAGGAATATTAGCTTTTTTTGCAACTGCATCACGTTGTTGATTCATATTCAGTTTGTGATCCACTTCTTCTTAGCATATGCACAACGTGCCTCAGGTGGCATGTAACCAGGATTCATCACCGAATTTGGTCCAGTGGTTGGATCATTAGCTCCCCCATCTTGGGCCAGGTACTGGTGGAGAATGGAATGTGAACACTAATCCATGGCCCCCTGTGATTCACTACAACCCACAGATGCTTTTCAGCACTATAACTGTCTTGCCAGTTATTCCCCATTTTTAGTTTTACATTTGATTTTTTTCTTCCTAAATGTAGTACTTATCTTTATTGAATTTCATCCTGTTGTTTTCAGACCAATTCTCCAACTGGTCAAGGCTGCTCTGAATTCTAATTCTGTCCTCTAAAGTGCTCCCAGTTTGGTGACATCCACTCCATTATTCAAGTCATTAATAAAAATATTGACAGGTACTGGGCTCAGGACAGATCCTTGCAGGACCCCACTAGATATGTTTCCCTAGTTTGACAGGAAACTATTTATAACTATTCAGAGTATGGTCTTTCAACCAGTTTTGCACCCACTGTATAGTAATTTCCTCTAGAAATTCTAGAAAATTCACATTTTCCTGGTTTGCTTATAATAATGTCTTGTTGGACTCTCTCAAAAGCCTTCCTGAAATCAAAATATCTCCCCATCCACCTCACGAGTAAGTCTGTCAAAAAATGAAATTAGGTTGGTTTGGCATGATTTATTCTTGACAAATCCATGTTGGCTATTACTTATAATTCTGTTCTCTAGCTGCTTACAGATTGATTGCTTAATAATTCGTTCCAGTATCTTTCCAGGTATCAAAGTGAGGGTAACTGGCCTATAATTCCCCAGCTCCTCTTTTTCCCCTTTTAACGATAAGTGCCGTGTTTGCCTTTCTCCAGTCCTCTGAGACCATACCTGTCCTCCATGAGTTCTCAAACATAATTAACAATTCCAATATTTGGGTACTCTATGGTGAATATCATCAGACCCTGCTGACATGCATACATCTAATTTATCTAAAAAAAAGAAAAGGAGTACTTGTGGCACCTTAGAGACTAACCAATTTATTTGAGCATGAGCTTTCGTGAGCTACAGCTCACTTCATCGGAGTGTAGCTCACGAAAGCTCATGCTCAAATAAATTGGTTAGTCTCTAAGGTGCCACAAGTACTCCTTTTCTTTTTGCGAATACAGACTAACACGGCTGTTACTCTGAAACCTAATTTATCTAAATACTCTAACTTGTTCTTTCCCTATTTTGGCTTGTGTTCCTTCCCAATTGTTGTTAATATTGTTTGAGTTAAGTATGTGGTCACAATTAACCTTTTTAGTGAAGACCAAAGCAAAATAGGCATTAAACACCTCAGCCTTCTTGATGTCCTCTATTCTTAGCTTTCCTTCCTTGCTAAGCAGAGGACCTATGCTTTCTTTTGTCTTTCTCTTAGTCCTAATAGAACCTTTTCTTATTGCCTTTTATGTCCCCTGTTAGGTGTAATTCATTTTGCACCTAAACCTTTTTGATTTTGTCCCTACAAGTTTATTCTGTTCTTTTGTTCTCATCTTAAACAGTTTATCTATATTCCCACTCTTTGATTTTTTTTCCAGGTCACTAAAGATCTCTTGATGGAGCCATATCGGCCTCTCACTGTTCTTCCTATCTTTCCTTCACCTTGGGATACCTTGCTGTTTTACATTTTATATTGTCTCTTTGAGAAACTGTTAGTTCTCCTGAACTTCTTGTTTCTTTTCTTCCCATGGGACCTCACCTACCAGTTCTCTGAATTTGTTAGTCTGCTTTTTTGAAGTCAGTTGTCCTTACTCTGCTCCTTTCATTTCTTCCTTTCTTTAGAATCATGAAATCTGTCCTCTCAGGACCATTCTCATCCAAACAGCTTTCAACCTTCAGATTCACAACCAATTCCTCCCTGTTAGTCACAATGAAGTCCTCCCTGGTTACTTCCTCCTCCTTCTGAAACAAAGTTGTTACCAATACATTCCAAAAACTTACTGGATATTTGTAGAGCTCTGAGGAATTTTTCTATTCAAAGGGTATTTGTGTATGTTTTTGCTTTTTTTAATTATAAAATAATGAAAATAGTTTTATTGGAAGAATGTGGGTAAATTAAGAAAAACTGGAGATTTCAAATTAAAGGGGTTACAGAGTGAAATATTCTGATATACCAGATATATAGGGGTGAAATCAATGCAATTTTTAAGAATAAATACTTTTGCCAGTAATTTCAGTGGTATTGGTAACTAGTTACACCATCTTGTACAAGCTGCCAGGAACACTTGAAGAAGCATATCAACTCATCTCTTATAAATACTTTAGATGCAGAAGGACATAAGAACAGCTGTACTGGGTCAGACCAATGGTCCATCTAGCCCAGTATCCTCCTGTCTTCTAACAGTGGCCAATGACAGGTGCTTCAGAGGGAATGCCAGAACAGGGGATGATGGATCACTTGATGGTTGCCTGTCATCCACTCCCAGCTTCTGGCAGACAGAGGCTAGGGACATTCAGAGCATGGATGAGATCTAAGTTTTAATAATTCTAGCATACTTCCCAACTTCATATTCAATTAAGGTGTCATTCCCTATTTGTACAAAATATTTTGGCATATATATACTTTTTATTTTAAAAACTGCATCCCATGCGACTTCTGCCTTGTCTGCTCTCATAGGCTAAGCAGAATTGGACCTCATCAGCACTTGGGTGGAAGACAGTTAAGAAAAACCCAGAGTCTATGGGAGCTGGTATACGTATTTCAGTAGGAGGCATTCTTCCTTAAGAGTGCATACTAACCCAGTACTACCACATGGTGTTCAGTGCTGCTGAAGTAAACTCTGTCAGATGAGATGTAAAATCAAGGTCCTGATTGATTCAGGTCATTAAAGAGCAATACAAAACCCAAACAAAGAAAATCCAGTCCCTACTGACTGAAGGGAAGACAAGGAGAGAGTGTAGTGTACACATGAAGGTATAATTATCTATCTTGACAGGTACTCAAGTTTAGTGTTTAATATATATTCATCCAACCTGTTGAAATAATTTCAATCAGTAATGAAATGTTGCTCTTTCTGGAGTGGAACAGAGAGGCTGTTCAACAGTGCAACACTATCCAGTAGGTTTAGAACAGGAAATGAAGAAGAATATTATGTCCAACTGAAAATAGAAGAGGATTTCAATAGGACTACTCATGGTATTAAAGTTAATCATATACACAATTGTTTGCAGGACTAGAGCTCAGCTAAATTATACAGGTGCCTTTAATTTCAAGGTTTCACCCACTGCCAGGAGTGGGGGGGTGATTTTTGAAATATTTCCTTAATACTTTATCCCCAGAGTTTAACAAGTACCTGGCATCTTCTTTAAGGTTGATGGAATGAAGTTGTTGGTCAGTTGCCTAAAGTAACCAAAGCCAATGTTACTACATAGCTCATCTGAGGCCAGTGTGTCATATAAACTATTTGGCTGTAAATCGCTGTCCTAAGTAGATTGTGAACCAACCATCACTGTGATACATTTACCCTCTAATAACCTGACTTCTACTTCAGAATCCAGCTCTATATTAAACATTTATCTGCCAGTTCTCTGCACTGCTTCGTTTTTAAAGCACATTTATTCTTTTGGGTAACAAAAGAATGAGAGTACTGTAAAGTAGAATTTTAAACCACATTCTATTATATGTATATTAAGTTTTATTGAAGTGTGTTAACTTATTCTCTGGGTGTCCAGAACTGTAAGTCAACTTGTTACTCCCCTGGCTCAGCTGCTAAATTGTGTATCTGTTAGCTAGCCCAATAAATGCCTCAGAACTCTGCCAGCCCTTGCTTGGTCTTGTGGGTAACACTTGCTACATATTCATTTCTGAACCCTCTTGAAAAGCTTTGCCCTGCAGTCTACAGCCCCTGTCACTGGACACTCACAGAAAATTACTAAGGACTTGTCTACACCATAATTCTTGATATAGAATCATAGAATATCAGGGTTGGAAGGGACCTCAGAAGGTCATCTAGTCCAACCCCCTGCTCAAAGCAGGACCAATCCCCAATTTTTGCCCCAGATCCCAAATGGGTTTAGCAAGCCAATGCTCAAACCACTGAGCTATCCCTCCCCCCATAGTGTTAATACATACATTTCTCAATGACATTAATGCTTTAATGATATTAGTGTGATGTTTTTATGTGATAACTTACATGACATGACAGCAATGTGTTAGGTATAGGGAGTTTGTCAGGCCCAGGCCCACCGACAGCAATTACAGACCCCAGGGCAGAACAGTCTGTGACGGGTTGAGTCAGAGACCCCCTTGGGATTGCCACCTGATGTGCTGGGATTACCTCTGAGCCCATTTTCCCTGGCAGCTTGGGACTTCAGTACCCTGCCTTGTTGAGCCAGACACGCTAGCCTGCTGCAAACCCAGGCTCAGGTCTGAGCCATGTCCCCCAAAAGCTGCAGGCTTAACTGAAAACAGCTTAAGTGTTCCTGTCTCCAACACCAGATACCAAGTTCCCAATGGGGTCCAAACTTCAAATAAATCTGTTTTACTCTGTATAAAAGGTATACAGGTTAAACTCATAAATTGTTTACCCTCTATAACACTGATAGAGAGAGATGCACAGCTGTTTGCTCCCCCAGGAATTAATTTCTTGCTCTGGGTTAATAAGTAAAAAGTGATTTTATTAAATATCAAAAGTAGGATTTAAGTGGTTCCAGGTAATAACAGACAGAACAAAGTAAGTTACCAAGTAAAATAAAATAAAACACGCAAGTCTCAGCCTAATGCAGTAGGAAACTAAATGCAGGGAAATCTCACCCTCAGAGATGTTCCAATAAGCTTCTTTTACAGACTAGACTTCCTCCTAGTCTGGGTCCAGCAATCACTCACACCCCAGTAGTTAATATCCTTTGTTCTAGTTTCTTTCAGGCATCTCTTTGGGGTGGAGAGGCTATCCTCTGAGCCAGCTGACGACAAAATGGAGGGGTTTCCAGGGCCTCTTATATTCTCTTTCTTGTGCAACATCACAGCCACAAGATGGAATCTCTAGACACTTTGGCAAGTCACATGCCTATGAATGATTCAGCTTTTTGCAGGCCGATGCCATTGTTTACATGTTAGTTTGAATGTTCCCAGGAAAGCTCAGATGTGGACTGGCGTCTCCCAAAGTCCATTGTTAGTTAAGTACTCCCAATTACCCCTTCACACTATCTTGACCAAATCTGTCTTATGTGCTTCCTACAGCAAAAACTTTAAATACAAGCATAGAGCCAACACTCTTAACTTCAGATATAACAATGATACATGCATACGAATAGGATGAATATATTCAGTAGATCATAACCTTTGCAAAGATATGTTACATGGCATATCTAGCATAAAACATATTCCAGTTATGTCATATTTACATTCATAAGCATATTTCTATAAAGTATTATGGGGTGCAACGTCACACAGTCAGTGGGCCCCCATGCATGCACAAGCTGCGCCCATGCGGATACGATCCTCCTGACATGTGGGCACTGCTGTGCCTGCGTTGGCTGGTGCCCAGCGAGCTGCCGGCTGCACTGCTGATGCCCAGTGAGCTGCTGGCTGCGCGGCTGGACATGCTTTTCTGGCATGGCCAGGGCTTCCACATACCCTCTTGGTAGGGTTGCCAACTGTCTAATCGCACAAGCCCAAACACCCTTGCCCTGCCCCTTGCCCCACCCCTTCCCTGAGACCATGCCCCTGTCCTGCCCTTTCTCCAAGGCCCCATCCCTGCTCCTTCTGTCGCTCGCTGTCCCCCACCCTCACTCACTTTCACCAGGCTGGGGCATAGGGTTGAGGTGTAGGAGGGGGTGCGGGGTGTGGGCTCTGGGAGGGAGTTTGAGTGCGGGATGCGGGCTCTAGGCTAGGGCAAGGGGTTGGGGTGCAGGAGGGGGTCAGGTGGTCAGTGTTACCTTGGGCGGCTCCCAAACGTGACCGACACAACCCTTTGGCAGCGGCTCCTCAGTGGGGGGCCCCGGGGGCACCGCTACCCGCAGGTACTGCCCCCTCAGCTCCCATTGGCCACAGTTCCCAGCCAATGGGAGCTGCAGAGTTGGTGCTCAGGGCGGGGGCAGCACGCCAAGACTCCCGCCCCAGGGATGTGCCAGCCACTTCCGGGAGACGCGTAGAGTGACGGCGGGCAGGAAGCCTGCCTTAGCCCCACTGCGCTGCTGGCGGCGGCGGTGGCTGGGGGGCCTGGGCAATTGCCCCCTTTGGCCCCCCCATTGGCAGGTCTGGTCAGGCCTGATAGGAGTTGTTGCAATGTGACAGTGAACCCTTGGTTAGTAGGCATTCAGGGCCACTTAGGGTCACAGACCTGATCTAATATTTGGGACAGTTATACATATATGGTTATTGACTTTAATTTTAACACCTCTCTTTGAAGTGAAATGAAAAACATCATGGAGGCAGATTGTTTTACATTTGTTTATTTCACCAGTAGCAATGCTGCTTTTGAAAATCTTGATGAAATGAAAAGTAGCAATGCAAAATGAGACATAGATTGTACCACCTAAATTAAATCTTAACATTCAAAAGATATTTTTGTATTACATTGATGCATAATAGGTTGCAGAAAAAACAGACCCACAGTCTTATTATAGATATGTCAAATCTAGCAGAAAAGATGTGAACAAAGAGAAAATGCTGCAGTCATTAGGTTGTTCTTTTATTCTTCCAATTGGGTAAAGCATCTTATCTCTTGAAAAATGTTCTCTTCAAAAGGGTTTTCACCTTTTAAAGTATTTTCTTTTAAAGTAATTATTAGGGATGTACTGAACTATTTGATATACCAAGAAAATTGAACATAGTTCGAAAGGTCAGCAAAATTAGGAGTGCAGCTTTGTGAACATCATGGGAACTTTAGCAATGAAGCTATTTTTATCAAACCAAAAATTGAAAGCAGCATTTGGTTTTCCTAAGGCCATGTGAATAGATATAAAAAAAAGTCAGAGAATTTGAGAGAGCAATGTGGAAGTCCTCAGATTCTGTCTATTTTTCATCATTGCCAAGGTGGGACAGTCTGATTTGCTAGCTGATTAGAATTTTGTGTTTGCTTTATAACTGAGAGGTCAATTTTTATAAATAGTACAAATGTTTGAATCTCAAAAAATAAGATAAGGAATGAGAAAGTACTTAATGTTAAAATTTGCTCCATGCAGAAACTTTGCTCAGACTCTCTTCAGGGAGGAGGTTAATTAATGACTTAGGAGTTCTTTTCAAAAAGAAAAGGAGTACTTGTGGCACCTTAGAGACTCCTTTTCTTTTTACGGATACAGACTAACATGGCTGCTACTCTGAAACTTTTCAAAAAGGAAGACTTGCTCGGACAAAGCACTAGATAATACAAAATAGTTTGTGGCACTCTGTTTTGATACGTTGTAACACAGGATTTAATTACTTTAGAGGGAATGGCATACTGTCCCACATGTTTCAAATGATAACACGGACAATACCGTGTTGTTGTAGCCATCTTGGTCCCTGGATATTAGAGAGACAAGGGAGGTGAGGTAATATCTTTTATTAGAGCAATTTCTGTTGGTGAGAGAGACAAGAGTTTGAGCTTATGCAGAGCTCTTTTTCAGGTCTGGGAAACTTAGGCCATGTCTACACTACAAATTTAAGTCAACATAAGGCAGCTTACATCAACCTAACTATGGAGGTATACAATGCACCTCCTGCCAATTTAATTCTCCTGTTACGTCAATGTAATAAAACCACCTTGACAAGAAGCATAAAGCTTAGGGTGACATAGTTAGAGTGACACAGTGTCAGTCTAAACACTGCATTGCTTATGTCACCCTAAGTGCCCTCCAGAACATGTCCCACAATGCCCATCATGACTGCTCTGCTCAGCAGTTTGAATTCTGCTGCTCTGCAGCCAGGTGTACAGGCATGTGCCCCTCCCCTTTTAAAGCCCCAGGAAGTTTTGAAATTGCTCTTCCTGTTTGCTTGGCATGGAGAGTTCTCATAGCAGCTGCCCAGGTGTGCATGCCAGCTCCACGCAGCAAACGTGCTCCTGCCTGGACTACACAGGGAGGTGGTGGATCTCCTTGGTCTGTGGGGTGAGGAGGGTGTGCAGGCAGAGCTCCGCTACAGCCGCAGGAACTTGCTCGGGGCATGGAGGGGAAGGGCTGTGATAGGGAGGAAAACTCTCGCTCTGGTGTGGGGCTGCAGACATCCCACTTCTACAAGGAAGGGGCTGGGGTCAGGATGATGGTATATGGCGGGGGAGCAGTCAGGGAGAGGGTCAGGATACTTAGCCTCCGGCTCTGGGAAAAGAGAGTATGGTTTTAGGAAAAGAGAGTATGGTTTTAAGGAAGAATGAAAAGAAACAAAATTAAAACTTTCCCTGGAGAAGTAAAAACAGACACCACAGCAGTAGTAGCAGATACTGCAGCAGTACCCAAGGCACTCCACCCTGTGGGAGATGAAACACAATGACAGACACATACACACCCAGCTGTGAGAACCTCGTTGATGTATGTGCTTGTGAATTCCCTGTTACCTCCCCTTTAAAGATACTTTCCCCTGCATGTATGAAGTTTACTTCAGCATTACATAGGTATGTCCACATGGTTGTGCAATAAAAATATACTTATGGAAACTGAATTTATCTTTATTATTCTCCATCACACAGTGGCTGCTGCTAACATTCAAGACAATAGTAATAGGCGCATGCGCATTGTTATAGTCTGGCTCACACAGCAGTCATTGCAATGTTCATAGCATGGTGCAAACAAACAAGTGCCGGGCTCAGCTTCCTAAATCCAGACCAAGTTATAGGCCCCATGGAGGTTGAGCTTAGTGAAGACTCTGGTGGAGCAAAGTCTCTAGAAGAGCTCATTGATGGGAGTACCTATTCCAGATAGCTACCTTGTAATCCACACAACAATGCAGGGAGCTGTCTGTCTTAGCCACAAAGAAAATCAGGACCCGCACTGAGGTTGTGGAGGAACAAACAAACCAAATCCAAACCTTTCCAAATCCAAGGTTCTGTGCGGATGGGCCTGGAACCGAGGTCTGTGGGGTTGCCAACACCTCCACTGCCACTACCTGGCAGCCATCATAGGGTTGTATGCATTACCCCTAGATCCCATTGAGGTAAATGCCAGAGGAATTACCACCTCAGAGGCTGAACTGACAGCTTCCCTTGTGGCTCCTGCCTGGTTCAGGAACCCTGTTTAAGCTCAGGAGGAGTTCAAGGAAGTGTCTGTGCAACAAAGTGGACACCCTCGCCAGTTGTAATGATGGACCTGCCTCTCAGCTTGCTCTTGGATTCCAGCCCCTTGGCTCTGACTCCTAATTCCTCACTCTAACCATCACTGCTCTGCTCACCCAAGCTCTGGTCAGGACACTGAGAGGATGGAAGTAGATACTCCTCAAGGGAAACTTGGCACCAGACTGGAGATCAATGGGACAGTCACAGTGACGATGAGGTGGCAAGATCCTAGCCTTCTTACTGAGAACATTTGCTCAGTCTTGGTCCTTCATTGGGATCACCAAGGCTGCTAGGAGGGCTGTGGTAGCTAATAAGAGTGCGCTTGCACTGGCCTCCTCCCCCTCTGAATCCCTAGGCACACAGGGCTTATGCAAGGTTGAACTACAAAGAACCTCCAACATGGAACTGTGTTCAGGGAGACAAGACTGATAGTAGGGAGAACTAAAATGTACCATGCATGCACCTCATAGGATGCGTGGATCATGAGTGGTGAGCCAGGCGATGCCAAGAATAACTGGGAAATGCGGGATGCAGACCTAACTGAACTGAACTCCAAGGGCACAGTCTCTTGCATGATTGGGCCTGATGAAAAAAGGGATTCATTAGTGGACTCTTTCAAATCAGAGAAAGCCTTGCAATGTGTTGCGATCTTATTCACTCAAGTGAATTCCAAGTCCATAAAATTACTGGAAGTACCAGAGTTCACTAGTGCCTCCAGTTGACTCTGACATGGAAGAGTACCACAGCCAAGCAGAATCTGAATGTGTGTCAGGTGCTGGTTAGATGCTGCCAGACTACGAGTGGTAAAATGAGGGTGCTGCAGGTGAGAGGAAGGAAAGAAATTCCGGGCCAGCTCAGACTCCCCTATCTGGGCTAGGGCCTGGTGTTTCCTGACCAAGATGTGGATCAAGCCTTGGCAGGAGAGCTCAAGGCAAAATGCCCAGGTTCCCTGCAATACAGATATAGACTAGACACCCAACATCGGTTCTTCTCTTCATTGAAGAGGTGGGGCCATGCCAAGCTACATTGGTTCAGATTGTTGGCTGGACAAAAGGGGTTGTCTGGCAGATTCCATCAACATAGACATGGGTCAGGAAACCATCCTCCTTTCTTGACTGTGTTCTGAAAGGCAATTGTCAATCTTGATACCTGGGTTGATTAAGGCGTCCAGCGCAGTCAGGGGTTCCACCCATGCCAGCTCATCTTTGATCTCATTGTTTAAACCAAGTGAGAAGTGTTAGCACTTCATGGCCTCATTCCAGTCAATGTCTGCCACCAAGCACTGAAATTCTGTGGCATAATTAGCAACCAGCTGGCATCGCTGTTCCGTGCTTGGCATGCAGCTTCTGCCATACATGTATGACTCAGGTAATCAAAAATCACTGCTGTGGCTTAGACAAAGTCCGGGAACTAGATTTCTCCAAAAGTGGAGAGGCCCAGGCCAATGCCTCTCCAGTTAGCAGACTGATAAGTCCCACCCTGGACCAGTCTGTGGGATACCTCTATGGGTGCAACAAGAACAGGAGATGATGCTGGTTTAAAAAACCCCATGGAACTTTTGACAGTCATGGTCAAACTTGTCCTACAAAGAAATCTTAGTTCTCGATGGCCTAGGGCCAGGGGTAGTGTGGCTTGTGGGTGGGGTGGGGTGGCATTAGAGGTGGGGCATTAGGGGTGGGGCGGGGCGGGGTGGCATTAGTGGGTGCCCTGCAGACCCAGGTTAACTGTGCCCCAGCAGTAAAATGTTCTCAAGGGAAGAGAAAATAAGAATTGTATCTATTCTAGTCTTTCATTCAAAGGTGTGGGAACTACCCCAAAAACTGCCATGTGGATTCCAGGTGTGGTCAGGGTGAACATGAGGCAAAGCCTGAAGGAGCAGAAGAGGTGATAGGTTTGGTGATTACTTCATAAGAAAGGATTTTCCCATTATTTACCCATCAGACAAGGATGCCTATACTGTTCTTTGTAACTCTTTAGTCTCCTCCAGGCTTACAAAAATGAAGCATTCGTAGTAACTTGGCTTGTTTACATTGTGACTTGCAGGTTCATTCACCTTCAGTTTCTGTTGCATTTTTCTCAGCTATCTTCCCAGCTTTCTCCAAATGTTTATGCTTTTTGCTTCTATGTCCAACATGCTGCATCTCTTTTCTTCTTTTCAGTGAGTTTTAAATTTCACTTAAATTTTTGTTTAGTTTTTTTAACATTTGAAAAATAAATCTAATCGTTGTCCCTGATCTAGTTAACTTTCCTTTTAAAGCTCCCCAAAAAGCATAGTACAATACCATAGTGTATTAATCAGTGTATAAAGGGATAATTTCAACTCAGTTGACCTAAATGGAGTTACACCAGTGGTACGTTTAACCTAGTGATTGTAAGAGCACTAATGTCTTCCATTTTTACTTACTTATTTTTTCTACTTTGTATTGATTTATATATTTGGCATGTAAATGTATAAATCTTGCAGCTGAGCCAATTATATAGAGGAACTGTACTGAAGAAAAAAACAGTGTTTTCTTTGCTGCTCTTTCGCTTTGAAAGAGTTAAGTAAAGGAATGTAAAAAGTAGCACCTACCACAATATGAGTAGGCAGAATGATGGATGTTACTCACCCTTTCCATTCTCTCATTAGTTCAGCTTCCCATCTTCCCTTCACTATAACTAGTCTCATAAATCCTGATTTACTGCTGTAAAATGTCATCTCTTTTCTGTTATTCAGTCTCACCACTCCATAACTTCTCATTGCTGCCACTTCGCAATCACTAAGTAACAGATAAATCCAGTTCAAGAATTTCATGCACCAACCAGGCATTCTCTCAGCTACTCAGACACAGACTCCATTGCTCTTGTGAATCTAAAATGACAGGCTACATGGAAGAAAAAGAAACACACAAAGGGCCAGCTAGTGCCTGACTATTGGGCAGATGCACAGGAGGGGTGAAAAGTGTGCAAGAAGCCTTCCTCCCCTGCTATGCACAGCAGCTGGGTAGTCCCTGTGGGTATGTCTTCACTGCAGTTAAGCAGCCATGGCTGGCCCATGTCAGCAGACTTGGGCTACACGGCTGTAAAATGGGAGTGTAGATGTCCTTATGGGGGGTGGGGGAGGTCCCAAAGCCCAGGTTCCAGCTTGAGCCTGAATGTCTACGCTGCCATTTTATAGTCTCGCAGCATGAGTCTGCTGACACAGGCCAGCTGTAGGTGTTTAATTGCACTATAGACAAACCATGTATTTCCCTGAGTGCTGGGACCCTCCTCTACATGTACCTCTCAGGGCATAAAATGGTTGTCACAGGATTCACTCACCACTGGGCACCTTCATGTGACTGTGTCTAGGTTAGCTCCATTCAGATCTGGCACTCCCCGCTTCTGATTCACTCTACAGAATTCGCAGCGCTCCCTTTTTGTGACTCAGCCCTCCAGCCAGGTCACGATATACTCCTCCTCTTCTGTGCTATCGAAGTCCCACTGGGTCAGCTGTCCACCTGTTGTTCCAGACAGTCTTCTGCTCCAAGGCCAGGTCCTATGCTACTTCCCCACTGACTGGCAGGGGAAAACTGGGTTCACCCACTATTCCTGATTCCAGCCCCGAGGCCCTATGTCTAACAACTATGGTCTGCTTGCTCCCAGACCCTGTTGTTGTTTCTCTGGACTTCTTCCTACTTCCCTTCTCTATTGTCTGGCCCCCTCATCTGGGTTTACCAGCCCAAACTCTTGCTTCCTAGGGAGTAACTGTAAACTACTCCTTTCTTTGTGTTTTTGCCAGACAAGTAGCCCCAAACATGCCTCCCTTGTCCCAGGGCATGATTGCAGACTACTTCCCATACAGCCCTCTTCTGGTCTCAGCTTGCTGACTTTATACAGGGTCAGCTATAGGTTTCGTCATCAATTAGGCTTTCAGTCCCTGGCTGGCCCTAGGTGCGGGCTATCAAATTAATTATCCTAGCAACCTGCTTTGCCTTGTATGGAGTCTACACCGTATCACAGGAGGAGATGAGTCGGTGGCCCTTTTCTTCCTTCTACATCAGCTAGAAGAGCTGGCCAGGTGTAGAGGGGGTAGCTGCACTCCTAAGAGTGTCTTGGCTGATGAGGTATCCAAGCCTCTGAAGATTCTGCTGTGAGAAAGGGAGCATGGGGTGTAATGAAGTGTCAGATAAACTACTCACTATAGGTCCATCCTTAGTTTATTGAATAACACTTTTCTGAGTTGGTATGGTCCTTTTAATGTAGAAAAGTTGCAGTCCCTCCTCCAGTTAGATTCCTGAACCTCGAATCCTCCCATATGTAATAGTCGTGTTGATTTGAATCGGAGCTGTATGAGCGTGCTAAGGGCTAAATGATCAAGCAAGTAGCCAATGTCATCCCTGTCATTCATGATTATTCAGGCCCCATATTGAAGAAGTTTCTCCTCAGAAAAGTGCAGACTACAGCCATACTTGGATAATCTTCTTACCTTAGACAATTTCACTGACATATTCTTCTAAATCAGATTCAAGTAAGCAGAAATGTTGGGTCCCAGGTGTGACGAGTTGCCCTGCTTAGGTTGCCACCTGATGTACTTGAGATACCACTGAGCCTGTCTATTATGCCAGTCTGGATACCCTTTTTACCTGTCTTGCTGAGCCAAGCTATTTTATTAAGTCTCCTCCAGCACACACACAGGCAGGGCCACACCAAACTGCAGAACGAAACAGACACTGAGATCAGTTCTGTGAAGGCTCAGCTTAAGGGATTTGCCTCCAGCACTCAAGCATCCACCTCCCTTGGGGTGCAGACCCAAAGATATATTATGAAATCTGCCTCTCCCCTCAATGTGGAGGAAGATATGCACAGCCTCTTACCTTCCCACCCCAATGGTGAGTTGTACAACTGGGGTTATATTATAAACAAGAAATAAGTTTAACAACTACAAAAGGTGAACTTTAGGTGAATATAAGAGATAGACAGAACAAAGAAGTTTACTGAGCAAGTAAAACAAACTACACAAGCTAAGCTCAATATACTTAAGAAACAGGTTACAAAATGTGATTTCTTACCCTAAATGTTATTTTAGGCAGGTTTCAAAGTTTCTGTGGTTAAGAGTTCCAGTTATATTTCTTTTCAGACTGGACCCCTGTCTCAGTCTGGACTCCCCCCTTGCTTTCCCTTCATGTGTCTTTTGCAGTCTTTCTTCTTAGGCAGACAGACCATGGAGAGGAGGAGTCCCGTTTGCCTTCCTCCCCACCCTTAAATAGGATTTACATAAGGCGGGAATCCTTTTGTTTCCCAAACTTGACTCCCCCTTCCCCTCTCAGTATAAAGTTACAAGAAGTCCCAGGTAATGTTTAGTATCAGATGATAACCTAGTAGTGTCAGAGTTACATCCCCGGATGCCTCCCAGGAGGGAGAGAGATTAGTTAGTATCTTCTTGGTTTTGTTGCCCCTTCCTGATGGCTCATCAAATCTGATGGCCTGTTGTCTGGTGGGTATCTTCCCAATACACACCCAGTTGTAATAGTTACATAGTCCATATTCGTAACTTAGATACAGAAATGATACATGCATACAAATTGGAAATCACATTCAGTAAATCATAACCTTTCCAATGATACCTCACAAGAGCCATCTTGCATAAAGCATATCTCGGTTATGTCATATACATATTATTAGCATATTTTCATAAAGAATATGGAGCGTAGTGTCACACCATGGCAAACAATTTGCTTCTGAAAATGGCTTTTTTTTAATTAGTATGGCTGCCAAGCACTTGAGATGGACTTAGGTAAAGCCATGTTTGGAGAGTTTGTAACATTAGGTAAAATGAATACCCTGTCTGATTCAAGCCAAGGTTGGCAAAACTTCCCGTCTGCTCTGAGGAACCTATGCTCCTTCTAAAGCATTGGATTTAGGAAAGCCTGCTTGGACTTGTCTCCTTCTCTCCACACTGGAAGATATTCGTAAGAGTTTCTGAACTCTTGCAAAGTCCAAACAGGTGAGTCAGAAGGATTTCTATAACTGCTACAGAACGCCTAAGGGCTGCTGTAAGGCATGGAGCTTGGTTTCTTAAGTGAGTCTGGCAGTTTTTGTCTTTCTAAAGAAAAATATATATATTTAAAGAGGAAGTACTGCATGTCCTTAACATGTTTATTCCTGAACATTTTGTAATCTATACAAAACAGACCACATCGGTGGCTCTTCGGAATAAGAGGAATCCCATGGGTGAGTTAGAAGTTCTTTGTATTTCTCTTGCTGGGAAAATGGAAAACTTTCTCAGTATCTTAAGACACAATGATTAATGATTCTGTATCTTAATTTTAGCAGTAGTTCTTCTGACTTTTTTAAACTTTTGATTTTGTGGATTCATGAAACAGAGGTTTTTCTATTTTGCAAGGATTTGGAATTATATGAATCGCACTGCAACTTGGCACAGAGAGGAGCCAATTTAAATAATGGAAAAATCACAGAAATGGGATTTGGGGGAAGAACTGCCTCTCCCTATGGTCAATACACTGGAGTTCACTACTGAGTAATTAAGTGGGGCATGGACAGTGGGACAAGGGTTTAATCAAGGAGTTTAGGCACACAAGGAAGTGAAGCCACATACTTCCCTTGGGGAAATAATCCACTGCTGCCTGGACATCCAACAGGCATGTATGTTGATACTGCTGAAGTCAGAATCAAGGTTTTCAACATACAGCAACCATGAATTCAACATCTTTATTAATTATCTGAATGATGGGATTAATTGCACCCTCAGCAAGTTCGCAGATGACACTAAACTGGGGGGAGAGGTAGACACCCTGGAGGATAGGGATAGGATCCAGAGTGACCTAGACAAATTGGAGGATTGGGCCAAAAGAAATCTGATGAGGTTCAACAAGGACAAGTGCAGAGTCCTGCACTTAGGAAGGAAGAATCCCATGCACTGCTACAGGCTGGGGACCGACTGGCTAAGCAGCAGTTCTGCAGAAAAGAACCTGGGGATTACAGTGGATGAGAAGCTGGATATGAGTCAGCAGTGTACCCTTGTTGCCAAGAAGGCCAACGGCATATTGGACTGTATTCGTAGGAGCATTGCCAGCAGATTGAGGGAAGTGATTATTCTCCTGTATTTGGCACTGGTGAGCATACCTGGAGTATTGTGTCCAGTTTTGGTCCCCCCACTACATAAGGGATGTGGACAAATTGGAGAGTCCAGCGGAGGGCAACAAGAATTATTAGGAGTCTGGAGCACATGACTTACAAGGAGAGGCTGAGGGAACTGGGGTTATTTAGTCTGCAGAAGAGAACAGTGACCCCTAGATTTAGGTCCTCGAACACATTTAATTATTAAGGATTCTTGTGACCTTTTGTTTGAGAAGCATTAACACATCTATTGTTTTCAGCAGGCCTTTGATACTCAGCAGGGAGAGTCTTCTCAAGTTACAGAAGCAACTCTTCTTTGTCCCATGAAATTCTGTTCAGATACAGGGCTCATCTATACAGACATTTTTTTCCAGTTATAACATTTAATTACACCACTATAGTTATATCCATGTAACTCCCCATGAGAATACTCTTACTCCAGAATAAGAGTGGATTTTTTTTCCTCTTAGTTTAAACCACTTCCAAATAAGGTAAAGCAGAAAAAGGCACTCTGGAATAAGTGTCTACATAGGGAGTCATACTGATGTAATTAGAGCAGTTTAAATTCATACTCTACCTTTATAGTGGCATAACTTTCCATGTGGACAAGCCCTTAGCTGAGTTGCAAAGTGTTAACAATCACTACTTCCTTTCTCTCACTTGTGTTCCTCAGGAAACATTTGGTGTCTGACAAAATCTCTGAAGCATTCTAAAGTCTCCAGTCCACGTACCAGGAACAACTGGAACCTGCCAGAGCCACTGGAGCAAGTGCAAAAAGGGTTGTTAAGCTTGGGCTGCGTCAACATGCACAAATAGGAAATAAATCAGGTGTCTGTAGTGAATGAAGTTGTTGCCTGTCAGACCTGTTGACTACAGAAGTTGGAAGGTGTGTAGCGGGGTGCCGGAACAGGGGTGGACAGGGGGCCGTGGCCCCATCACTTTTCAGGGCGAGCAACAGGGGGGAGGGGCAGAGAGGAGCAAGCGGGGGCTGGGGTCTTGGGGAGAAGAGGCAGTGCAGGACCCGGGTCTCGTGGGAAGGGACAGCATGAGAGTGGGAGAGAAGGGGTGACATAGAGGTGGGGCCTGAAGGGGAAAGAGCAGTGTGGGGCGGCAGGGCACCCATGCCCTCCCCCACACTTTTAGATAGCTTCCATCGCTCCTGGTGTGTAGTGAATGAGGCAGGAGATTTCAGGAAGCAAAAGGATGGCATTGTGGTCAGGGGTGCAGAAACTGGGAGGGCCAAGAGGGTCATAGCCCCCATGTGATTGTTTCCCCCCAAGGTGGCACCTGGAACTGGGGTACTACTGAGCCCCCCCTGAGCCATCAGCCTGGGCTCCCTTTTACACTGTACTGCTGTGACAAGCCCTCTCTAGGCTCAAGCCTGCACCTTCACCTGCATATATACAGGTAGAGACACACCCAGCTGCAGTTACATGCAGATGCTCTGACCAGCCCCTGCATGGGAAGGCTCCAGCTAGGGTACCTCCCAGTTTCTAGGCATGCACCCCCTCTGGAGTATAAACCCAAAATTATATTGTTTTGCGCTGCACAGGGAATTGTACAGTGTGGCGCAATGGTCTGGGCGGTGGGGCTGCAGAGCCCGGCCTGACCCGGTGCTCTGTGGGGCGCGGCTGCCTCTCCTGGTGCAGCCACGCTGCCAGCCACCAGTGCTCCAGGCAGCGTGGTAAGGGGGCAGGGAGCGGGGGGGAGGGGAGTTTGGGGGGTGGATAGGGGTCAGGGTGGTCAGAGGGCAGGGAACAGAGGGGTTGAATGAGGCAGGGGCCCCGGGGGGGCAGTCAGGAAGGAGAGGAGGAGTTGGATGGGGCGGTGGGGGGTGGTCAGGGGACAGGGAGCGGGGGGGTGGAGGGGGAAGGGGTCCTGGGGGGGCAGTCAGGAAGGGGGGGGGTTGAATGGGGTTGGGGGGGGCAGTTAGGGGTGGGGGTCCAGGGGCAGTCAGGGAAAAGGGGTGGTTGGATGGGGCAGGGGTCCTGGGGGGGCACTCAGGAAGGAGGGAGGGTTGGATGGGGCAGCGGGGGGCACTTAGGGGCAGGGCAGGTCCGGGGGCAGTGAGGGGACTGAGAGCAGGGGGCTTGGATGGGGCAGGAGTCCCGGGGGGCCATCAGGGAGCGAGAAGTGGGGGGATTGATAGGGGGTAGGGGCACAGCTTCCCCTAACCGGCCCTCCATACAATTTCAGAAACCCAATGCGACCCTCAGGTCAAAAAGTTTGCCTGCCCCTGGTCTACACTACAATGTTCTTTCTACCGATTTAACTCATAGACTTTAAAGTCAGAACAGAAGGGGCCATTGTGATCATCTAGTCTGACCTCCTTCACATTGCAGGCCACAGAACCTCAACCACTCCTGAAATAGACTCCCAACCTTTGGCTAAATTACTGACGTCCTCAAATCATGGCTTAAAGACTTAAAGTTACAGAGAATTCACCATTTACATTAGTTTAAACCTCCAAGTGACCCATGCCCCCGAGGAAGGCAAGAAACCCCCAGGGTCTCTGTGAATCTGACCCAGAGGAAAATTCCTTCCCAACCCCAAACAGTGACTCTGAGCATGTGGGCAAGATACTCCCAGCACTCTAAAAAAAACCACCTCAACAAGGGGTGTAGCTCCCAGCGCTGGGGCACTGTTTATGCTGGCACTTTACAGCGCTGCAACTTGCTGAGCTCAGGGGTGTGTTTTTTCACACCCCGAGCGAGAAAGTTGCAGCGCTGTTAATTGCCAGTGTAGATAAGCCCTTACTTTCTTTCTGAAGTTCTTACAACCTTTCATTTGCATTCATATTGGTGACAGGAGACCTACTGTGAATGATTTAATACCCAATTTACTTGTAAACAGATGGAAGGACAAACACCTCTTCTCTGACAGAGCCTGTTTTTCACCTTTGCTGGTGACCACCCCCCCCAGACACAGACATTAAAAACATATTTTCAGTATATTTATATAACTTCTTACATAGTATCTGTACATACATTTCACAATTATCTTGATGATGAGAGTGACACAGGCTTTTATTCAAGACCTCACATGACACTCTTTTGGTGAGCAGAGTCAGGAGATTCCTGTAACCACAGGTTCCGGCTTCCTCCAGACCCTGGGGGTGCTCAACCCCAGGGGTGCTCAACCTCCCACTCCACTCCAGGCCCTGTCCCCACCCCACTCTTATTCCCAAGCTCCCACCCCTGCCCTGCCTCCTCCCACCCCTGCTCCGCCCCTGCCCCACCTCTTTCTGCCCCTGCTCCGCCCCCACCCCCCCTTCATGTTCCGCCCCCTCCTCCGAGCACACCCTATCCCCATTGCTCCCCTGCCCCCCACCCCAGCGCCTCCTGATCTGGACCAGCTGATCACAGTGGGCAGGAGGTGCTGGTGAGGGGCAAGGGGAGCTGGCTGCTGGTGGGTGCTAAGCACCCAGAATTTTTTTTCCGTGGGTGCTCCAGCCCTGGAGCACCCATGGAGTCGGCGCCTATGCCTGTAACCCCTATGCACCCTCTCTGTGCCCCTTGCCAGTTGGCACTAAGAGCTTCCTATATCAGACAATGGCCCTTTATAAAGGTTTAGGACTTTGTGAGACATGCTGTATTAAGCCTTGTAAGATCTGGAAGATCAGAAAGTAACACTCCTTTATACAAAAATGGCTTACCTGTTCCATGCCCTGAAGACTCTTTTCAAAATTCACTCTGCAATTTTAAAATGTAAAACAACAAGTTGGATCCTGATCTCACTTGCACTAGTGTGAGGCTGGAGTAAATCCATGAAAGTCAGTGGTGTGAATCCAGAGTTTCACCACTGATACTGAAAACAATATCTAGCCTAATGGCTTTAAATCCCTACTTCACACACTACCTACATCTTAATTTGCACTGTTAATTTCTGAGTGAGTTAAGTCTCAGTATCTCCAAAAAGAAAAGGAGGACTTGTGGCACCTTAGAGACTAACCAATTTATTTGAGCATAAGCTTTCGTGAGCTACAGCTCACTTCATCGGATGCAGCTCACGAAAGCTTATGCTCAAATAAATTGGTTAGTCTCTAAGGTGCCACAAGTACTCCTTTTCTTTTTGCGAATACAGACTAACACGGCTGCTACTCTGAAAAGTATCTCCAAAGCATCTCCTCAGTCACCCAGGACTGGTTTTCCCTTCCTTTATTGCTACAGTCAAAGGATGTGCCAGTATACATATTGGTGCTTTGATGGAATTTTCTTTCCCCTTATAATTTAGAAGGGTTTGGTATAATGCCTATATCTGTGAAAATGATATAATCTGTGTGATCCAACCACCAACCAGTTGACCCCTATGGTTTCTAAAATTATACAACTAGTTGACTGAGGATGCTCTTCATTCTTGCAGATCAATCATTTTTACAGCCTACTGTTGTGGTTTACAATGAGCTGGTTATGACATCCCAGGTCTCAAACCCAAGCTGCTGAATGCTCAGACACCTTGGCCACCACCCAATATCTAGTGAAAGCTGGAAGGCTGAGCAACTAACAGGACTACAGCCTCAGCCAAGGCACCACCCATGGGCCTCTGATTGGAGGATCGCCCAGTTCCACTGATTGGTCCAACCATACTATATAAGCCAGAAGGAGGCATAGCAAGTTGTCTGAGCAACTAGGTGATCCTTCTGCTGCTGTATTAGACCCTGTATGCTGCACCCAAGCCAGTTTCTGATTCCTGCCTTGTCCCTGGCCTTTGCTCCTACTTCCCACAGTGATCCTGCTCTGTGTCTGATCCTTTCCTCTCCTCCAGTTCCTGCCCTTATGCCTTGCTTCTGTCCATCGGTTACCAGTCCTGGCTCTAACCCCCAGTTCTGACTCTGGCTTGATGCTTGGCTCTGGCAGTGGTATCTGACCTTGGCTCTGACTCTTAGCTTCAATTCCTGGCTCAGATTCTGGCTTACCCCGGGGCTCTGGTAATCAGCAGTTGACCTGGTGCTGGCCCTTGACTCTGTTCCCTGACCTGGATGCCTGCTCTGACCACTAGACTGCCTACCTCCTGGTCCTTAACACTGGTTTGCCTAGAGTCACACACCAGCCCCCCCCCAAAATTAGAGGACTTGAAGGACTTGAATGGGGGGGGGAGGGATTACTTGTGGGGATGACATGGCCAAATCTGAAGACATATCTTGACTGACAAACAAGGAATGCAGTAACAACCATCCCTACCATACGCCATGTTCCCGAAGGTTTCCTGCAGTTTTCAGGACACAGTGGTACCAGAATGGGTTTGGCAGTACTGAGAGTTGCAGTTGGGGATTAGGCCATGTGAGACTACTCCTGGGGGTCACTGCTCTGGTCCTAATTCTGCTTAGCCTCTCACTTGCCTGACAGATCCACAGCTGCCCTGAATGGAAAATCCAACTATTTCACTTTGGCATGCATTCCACTTCCATTAAAAACATCCTTACCAAATGGAACAATGACAGTAGAAATACATTTCAGAGAAGCTCTAGAATTTATTAAAAGTGAATGGAATTCCATCATTGAGCAGTGACTGACCCAGCACATCTTTAAAACAACTTGACAACCTGCCACTATCTTGTTTTAATGGACACTCTCAATCATTATTCATATAGTATCATCAGTGTGCATTATGCTGCAAAAGTAGAGATAAGGTACCCCAGCACTGGGCTTCCTGGTGCTGTCCGTTCTCTGCACTGCCCCATGGCTGCTGTGAATGATAACTGGAGATTAATTCCTTATTTGTTTTGTTTATGTACATTCATATATTATTTGTTTCTGAAATAAAATAGCATTTTGCCTTTGCCGAAGAGCCTTCTCAATAATATTGATGGTGAAACACAGCCATAATTCTAGAGAGATTCAGTTATAGCTTTCTGCACTTGATCTCTATTGACAACAAAGTTCAGTGCTTCAAAATTCATTTTTCAGAGTCCTTCACCAGATTGTTGTGAGCTACCAGAAGGACGGTTTCTTTCTCAGCGATCATGACCTCCTGCAACAGCTTCTTTCCAGTGGAATTGTCAGCCTCAGGAATGAGCCTTGTGTTCACGGGAGAGACAACACTTTCATGGTAACTGGCCCCTGTCCGTGACTTTGCTCTTGAATACTTGAGAATCCCCAGAAACTTCACCTCTGTCAAAATAAAATTTAAAACCGATCTTGAATATAACATCCCAAGTTCAAGTACACAAGCGATCCCACTGACTTCAGTGGGACCACCCGTGTTTAAAGTAATGTACAAAGTAATGTACATGCTTACCATACTAAACTAGGGCCTCACTCTCCCCATGTTTTTTTCCAGCAGTGATTTTCTCAGGCCTGGCCTCACTCAAGTGCTACATTAAGAAAAAGGCTTAAAATGTCCTAAAATAACCTAAAGCTCCTCCTTATATCATAAAGTGCTTCTCACTGCAGAACTCAAACTTCCAGTGAAATGAGTAAACCTTTCCTCTCTTTTATAGGTACTCATTCATCCAGGAAATAATACCATGGGACTGGCCATCATAGTCACCCAGGGGTAGTAACAAATAGCAAATATACAAAGTGAAGACAGTTTGTGAGCAAAAACTATAGGCTAATATTTGTTCACATGAACCATTTGTTGAACTATAACAAATAGCAAACAAATCCATAAAATCCATTCTGTCTGTGAACTAGATAAATGCAGAATTTGTCACAAGCTGTTTGCTACAAATAATTTGTCAAAGTGCTGCTTCAGAAGTAATGACTTGAGGGGTTTGAGGAAGCTGCAGCATTATGTGCAGTGTATAATGGGACAGCATACAACGGTTGCAAGTTCTTTAAAATGCTTTCCCTAGTCCACAGGTGTTACTTCAGTCTTCTCAGAATGTTTGCCAGACTGACAAATATAACCAGCTTACTCTGTTTTTAATATCTGTCTCATTTTAATGATCTAATGCAAGCTGCAACTACAAATCTGTCTGGCAGGAACAACCCAATTAACATGTTGATTAAGCCCTATTTCAAAATGTTATGTAGAATTATTAACACAAAAGAAAAGCCAACTGGCACATATACAAAACGAGGGATGGACAGTAACACCTCCCTGAAGAGATATCTGTCTTTAAAGAATTTGTTTGAAATGGGCATATGTTACTATGTGCCAGATACCAAGAAGAAGGAAGAAACAGGTTCGCATAGACTGAGGAAAATTAGTACACCAATGCTATAATATACTCGAAGTGGCATAGATGTTTGTAACGGGAAGAAACATAAACCAGTATAAAAAACTGAATATGTTCTTTGACCTATGTTCTTTGAATATGTAGTGCAGGGGTGGTCATTTGCACATTAGGGGCAAAATCATAAAATCATAGAAATGTAGGACTTGAAAGGACCTTAGATGGTCATCAAGTCAAGCCCTCTGTGTCGTATACCTAGTATTATCCCTGACAGGATTTTGTCTAACCTGTTCTTAAACACCCCCCCGCCCCCCGCCGCCCTCGGAAGCCTATTCCAGTGCATAACTAGCCTTATGGTTAGAAAGTTATTGCTCATATCTAATCTGAGGCTTTGTCTACACTGGCAAGTTTCTGCGCAGTAAAGCAGCTTTCTGTGCTGTAACTCCCGAGGTGCACACACTACCAAGCCACTTAGTGCGCAGAAACAGCACAGTTGGAGCGCTGTAAAAAAAAAACCACCCTGACAAGAGGCATAGAGCTTTCTGCACTGGGGCTACAGTGCCCCAGTGCCACTGTAGACACCCTGGTTGATTACAGTGCTGCATTTGGCCTCCAGGACATTTTCCCACAATGCCTGTCCTCACCTCTCTGGTCATCGGTTTGAATTCTACTGCCCTGCCCTCAGGTGACCAGTCGTGAGCCCCCCCCCCTTAAATTCCTTGGGAATTTGAAAGTACCCTTCCTGTTTGCTCCGTGACGTGTGCAGTGATCTCAGTGCATCTTTCCAGGTGGCCATGCCTGCTCCACGCACCAGGCGATCCCCCGCTTGGAGCAATGCCGAGCTGCTGGACCTCATCAGCATTTGGGGAGAGGAGGCTGTGCAGTCACAGCTGTGCTCCAGCCATAGGAAATATGATACCTACAGACAGATTTCACGATGCACGGTAGAAAGGGGCCATGACTGGGACACACTGCCGTGCAGGGTCAAAGTGAAGGAACTGCGGAATGCTTACCACAAGTTGCAGGAAGCTAACCACCACTCCAGTGCTGCACCCATCAGCTGCTGGTTCTACAAAGAGCTGGACGCAATACTTGGTGGTGACCCCACCGCCACTGTGAAGGCCACTGTGGATACTTTGGTGGCTCGTGTGCCAGCTGAGAGTGGTCTGAGCCAGGAGGAGGAAATCTTGGACGAGGATGTGGAGAGGGAGGGGGACCCAAAGGCAGAGGATGACTCGGAGGTCAGAGATGCCTGCAGCCAGGAGCTCTTCTCTACCCTGGAGGAGGCTAGCCAGTCACAGCTGTCAGAGCTGGGTGAAGCACAAGCAGAAGAGGAGGCCCTTGGTAAGTGGCTTTGATTTTGGGAATTGCTGAAGCGAGTTGTTGGGGGCAGGAGGGTTGCAGAAAGCAGGCTTGTGTCTCTATGATACGTGTACCACCATGTGTCTAGTCTGAGTGGCAGAACACGGTGTTGATTGACTCCCTCACTTCATGGGATCTGCCTCAGAGATCTCCCCGAAACTCCCATGGAGATACTGTGCAATCTGCTGCCGCAGGTTCTTTGGCAGAGCTGCTTTGTTTCTTTCCCCATTAAGGGAAACTTTCCCATGCCACTCTGCCATCACTGGGGAGGGGACCATTGCTGTACACAGGCAAGCCGCATAAGGGCCAGGGCAGAAGCCGCAGTCTTGGAGAAGACCCTCCCTTGATTCCCTGCTCACCCTCAGCAGTGAAATATCTTCCATAATGAACACAGCCTGTGGAAAATGTGGGGACAGTAATGATTATAAGTCACTCCCCCTCCCCCCGGTGCTGGCTTTCCCAAAGTGCCACGTGTCCAGTGTGCAGTACGGTCCTGGAACACTGATTTCCCCTGCCCCTGCAGTTACCATTTTGGGGGTCTTGTGGCTCATTTGTGCTTGCCTGGGGTCAGTCAGTTAGTGATAGGTATGTGAATATTGGCTGTGTTTTAAATCACTGAATCAGTGGTCTGTGTGTTGCTTAGGTAAAAAGTTGCATTTTGGCTTCACAGATATGACCTTGGGAACCCAGCCTCCCTCTTTGTTATCACCGGCTGAACGGCTGCGCAGAATTAGAAAGCAGCCATGAAAAACTAAAGAGGACTTTCTGTGTGATGTCATGACGCACTCTGTGGCTGAAAAACAAGAATTGACGGAGTGGCGGGACAGCGAGAAGAGGGACCGAAAGGAGAACGCGGTGCGCCAGAATGAGGCCATGGAGTGGCTTTCACACGTTATTCCAGGCGCTACTAGCATGGCAGACTGAGCAAATCCGCACCCATCCTCTTTCCCCTGCAGCCACTGTTGCAAAACTCTTTCCCCTACACCCTCGAGACGCCGCCAACACACTCTTATCAACCTTCTGGCTCCAGTCTGTACCCGCTGCATTCCACTCCTCCCCCATCACAGTCCAGCACTGCGGACTCCCGGTACCCACTGCACTCAATGCCCATCCCTCTGCAGTTTAGCCCTGCTGAAGTACAGTACCTGCTGTACTGTACTCCAAAGGAGAAGGTTGGATATGATACCTGGACATACACAAATCTTAAACCATCCCAGGACCCCACCTCCTTTTGGGATCCTCCCTTCCCCCATCCCCCTCAGTGCTGATGTGTTTTTTTGTTTGTCTATCTCCTGCAGTTGTTGTTTTTTAATAAAAGAATTGTTTTGGTTTGAAAGCACTCTTTATTCCATTACTTGAAAACAAACAGAGCCCTGCAAACCAACAGGCAATTTTCTTAAACCTTCATAGTGCATCGTCTGCACCAATCACAATCACCTCCTAGCATTACAAGCACTGCACTCCCAAACACAGCAATAAATATTAGTGGCTTTCAGTTTCAAATTGATGCCTCAAGGCATCCCTGATCCTTATGGCCCCTCTAATAGCCCTGATCTCTGGCTGTTCAAATTCAGCGTCCAGGCACTAAGCCTCAGCAGCCCAGTCTTGAATTAACCTTTCACCCTTCCCTTCACAAATATTATGGAACGTATGGCACACGGCTATAAGTATAGGAATATCGTCATTGGCCAGGTGCAGCTTCCCATATCGGCAGCACCAGTGGGCCTTTAAACAGCCAAAAGAACACTCAGTAGTCATTCTGCACTTGTTCAGCCTGTTGTTGAACTGCTTCTTGCTGCTGTCAAGGTGCCCTGTGTATGGCTTCATAAGCCACGGCATTAAGGGGTAGGCAGGGTCTCCCGGGATCACAGTAGGCATTTCGATTTTCCCTACCGTGATCTTCTGGTCCGGGAAGAAAGTCCCTGCTTGCAGCTTCCTGAACAGGCCAGCGTTCCGAAAGATGCATGCGTCATGCACCTTTTCGGACCAGCCTGTGTTAATGTCCATGAAATGCCCATGGTGATCCACAAGCACCTGGAGAACCATTGAGAAATACCCCTTGTGATTAATGTTTAATGATTAATGATTAATTCCTGTGACTAGGTCGTCTGGTGCCAGAATTGGAATGTGTGTGTCATCTATCACCCCTTCACAGTTAGGGAAGCCCATTTGTGCAAAGTCATCCACAATGTCACGCACGTTGGCCAGAGTCACAGTCTTTCGGAGCAGGATACGATTAATGACCCTGCACACATCCATCAACACAAGTCCAGCAGTCGACTTTCCCACTCCAAACTGGTTAGTGACTGATCGGTAGCACGCTGGAGTAGCCAGCTTCCACAGTGGAATTGCCACACGCTTCTGCAACGTCAGGACAGTCTCATTCTCATGTCCTTGCGCTGCAGGGCTGGGGTGAATTTATCACACAGTCCTATGAATGTGGCTTTCCTCATCCGAAAGTTCTGCAGCCACTGCTCGTCATCCCAGATGTGCATGACAGTGTGATCCCACCACTCAGTGCTTGTTTCCCAAGCCCAAAAGTGGTCCACTGTGGTCAGCACCTCCGTGAATGCCACAAGCAATATCGTGTCGTAGCTACTTTGCGTGGTGAGATCAATGTCAAACTGCTCTTGCCCTTTTGGTTTTAGGAATAACTCCACTGCCACGTGTGACGTGTTAGTGAGAGCGAGCAGCATATTGGTCAACAGTGCAGGATCCATTGCTGCAGACTGAAGAGGAAGAGCAGAGCACTCAGAGTACTAACCGTTGAAAGATGGCGCCAAATATGGACGGAAGCACAGGGATTGCTGGGATGCGAAGCAATGCATCACGGAGCATTGGGACAGGACCCAGGATGCCCCATGACCCCCTCTGCCTTCCCACAACTCTTAGTGGCAGAAGAGGAAGAGATGCTCTGTGCGATAGGTGCCCAGAGTGCACTGATCCAAATACCGCTGCAAGTGCCGTAAGTGTGAACACGCTATTGCACAGGCAGCTGACAGTGTGAGCACACAATGGCAGTTTCCCTTCAGTGCTTTCTGAGCAGCGCTGTAACTCCCAGAGCTGTAACTCTGCCAGTGTAGACATACCCAAATGTCCCTTACTACAGATTAAGACAATTTCATCTTGTTCTACCTTTAGTGGCTATGGAGAACAATTGATCACCATCCTCTTTATAGAGGCCTTCACATATTTGAAGTAGCCCTTCACACATTTGAAGACTGCTCTTAGGTCTTCCCTCAGTCTTCTTTTTTCAAGACTAAACATGCCCAGTTTGTTTAACCTTTCCTCTTAGGTCAGGTTTTCTAAACCTTGTATCATTTTTGTTGCTTCCCTCTGGATTCTCTCCAGTTTGTCCACATCATTCCTAAACTAGGATGCTCAAAGCTGGACACAGTACTCCAGCTGAGGCCTCACCAGTGCCAAGCAGAGTGGAACAGTTACCTCAGGTGTCTTACATAGGACACTCCAGTTCATAAAACCTAGGATATTATCCTTTTTTGCAATTGCATCACATTGTTGACTCATATTAAATTTGTGATCCAATAGACCCCCTAGCCACTTATTCTCCCTTTTGTATTTGTTCCTTTGATTTTTCTTGTGAGCAGAGAACAAGAGGATGGACAAGAAAATGGTGTCTAGACTGCGTATGGGAGGATGGAGAGGATATGGAGTGAGCATTGGACCAGCAAGCCTCGAAAAGACTGACCCGGTGACCCAACCCCTAGGAAAAGGGATTTTTTTTTCTTCATAAAATGTGTGCCAGGAATCATGGCCTGCAGCAGAGCAGTCTCTGGACAACCTAACAAACACAGTTTGTTGCCTGATTGGCTACACTGCCTGATTGGTTGGAAGGGTCAGCAGACCAGCTATTAAGCCCAACAGCAGCAGTAGTTTGGTGACGTCTCAAAGCATTCATCTACAGCTGTGATAGCCCCTACACCTGCTTGTTCCCAGTCCTGTTCCTGCTTTGTTCCAGCCCTGCTTCTACCTTGGACCCAGCCCTGCTCTTGCTTGGACTCCAGCCTTGCTGCTGCCTTGCCTTACTCCAGGTAACGCAGTTCTGACACTCGGCTCCAATTCCTGACCTCTGACTTTGGTTCTGACTCTTGGCTCTAGCATCTGGCCACTGACTGCAGTTCTGACCCTGAGCTCTGATTCCTGGCTACCAACTCCTGTTCTGACCAAAAGGCCTGACTTCTTCTCCAACAAGGTTTGAGCAGGCCCAACACAAACAATAAGGGGACTAGAGATGATATAGCACATATTGATCCTACAAAGGCCAATATCTCTCTGAGATAGTGGGAGACATAGAGTTGCCGTAGAGCAGTGGGTTGTCTCACTGCAGACACAGAATGCCATTCTGCGAGCTCAAGCTGCACTGCCTTCAGCTCTGACCCCCACATTCCACAAGTGCAAGTTCCCTCTGCCTGACAAGTTCACTGGTGATCATGACACATGTTGAGGGTTTCTAAATCAGTGTCAATTCCTATTTCTTCTGTGCCCATGGTCATACTGACCAGTGGGATTGATTATTAGCCTGCTTACTGGAGAGACATTGGCTTGGGAGTCTCTGCTCCTGGAAAACTCAAACCTGTTTCTGAGACAATTTGAGGACTTCATTGAAGCTAAGTGGTGATCTTCAGTGACACAAGTAATGAACATACAGCTGAAGCTGCCCTTCAGGTATCACGACAGGGATGGTGGCCAGTTGCTCAAAATGCGGTGTAATTCTGACGCTTGATAGTAGACACCGAGTGGAATGAGGCTGTCTAGCAGTGTCATTTCCGGCTTGGCCTCAATGACTGTATTAAAGATGAATTGGCACAGGTGGAATCCCTTTCCAGCCTGGTCGCCTTAGTTGACATATGCATCAAGATCAACGATGGCCTGAACAAACGCTATCAAATAAAAAGATGGTAATCCCTGCTCCCTCCAGCCCTGCCGATCCTGGGTCCCCCATTACCAGTCCCTCCTCCATTACCCAAAGCCATGCAAGTCAATCAGGTCCAGCCCAGCTCTCTGACATGGAGAAGAATTGATGTCAGGCATCAGACCTGTGCTTGTACTGCAGAGAATCAGGACACTTTGCACCAAGCTGCCCCACCAAGTTGTGCTCTGGTCAGGAAACACCAAGCTCCACCCCCAATTGGGGGGGGTCCAGGCTGAGTTGGTGCCTCTCCCCTGACTTAGTGGATTCCATAGATGGGTCATTCCTTTTGTCAGGACTAGTCAGCTACCAGACAGCTCCCTTAGAGATAATTACCCTTTGAGGTACTGAGAAGTCCCCCAGTTTGAGCTAATTTGTGAGTTGCATTCATCAGTTGTCCTTGGCATTCCCTGGCTTGTCACCCATGATCCGCACATCCACTGGCGATCAGGCACAGTACGCTTTGACTCCCCGTCTCACAGACAATCCTGTTTCCCAAGAGCCAACCCAGGACCAGCAACCTTTTGTGGCTTACTCTAAAGAATTCAGAGGCATAAAGAGAGGATTCAGAGGTGACCGTGGCAATCCCCAGGACCTCACCATTCTTGTTAAATATCAACACTATGTTGATGTGTTTGACAAAAAGAAAGCCAACACCCTACCACCTCACTGCAGCTGACTGCCCCATCAACCTCCAGCCGGGGACAGAGATTCCCATTTACTCCCTCTCCAAACCCAAACTACAGGAACTCCAGAGTTATCTTGAGGAAAACCTGCAGAAGGGTTCATTTGCCCCTCCTCATCCGTAGTGAGGGCCCCAGTCTGCTTTGTGGTAAAGAAAGATGGCTCCTTCTTTCATTGTCTCGTCTACCCAGCTCAGAACAAGATCACAATCTGAAACTGGTGTGATGTTATTGACATGAACTGTGACTGTATATATCATTGTTGCAACCAAGATCCTATAGTTGCAGCAAATCTTGTACAAAGGAGGTCAAGTAAGGTGTCTATGGAAAGGTTGTAATTTGCTAGTTATGATTATGCTGTCTGTATGTGTGTATCATTTTTGTATTTGAAGTTATGAATATTGGCTATGTACTTGAATCTCAATGTGTTTGATGCTAAGTAGCATCAGTGAAGCATTTCGTCAGCCTCTTAAGAAAGGACTATTCTGAGTAAGTGCCCAATCAAGAAACACTTAACTGACAATGGACTTTGGGAGCCACAAATCCATATCTGAGCTTTCCTGGGAATTTTTGAACTAACATGTAAACAAGGGCGCCAGCCTGCAAAAAGCTGAATCATTCATGGACATGTGACTTGCCCAGGTGGCTACAAACTCCATCTTGTTGCTGTGATTTTGCACAGAAGAACAAAGGGGTTTCCACCCACAAGAGAGAATATAAAAGGCCCTGGAAGCCTCTCTATTTTGTCTTCAGCTGGCTCAAGAGATGGCCTCTCCACCCCAAACTGATGCCTAAAAGAAACTGGAACAAAGGACTGTAACTACAGGGGTGTGAGTGGTTGCTAGACCCAGGCCATAAGCCAAAACATTGGTCTGAAAAGGATTGGGCCCAGACTAGGAAGGAGTCTGGTCTGGGAAAAAAGCTTATTGGGACATCATTGAGGGTGAGATTTACCTGTATTCAGTTTCCTACTGTATTAGGCTTAGGCTTGCGTGTTTTGTTTTATTTTGCTTGGTAACTTATTTTGTTCTGTCTGTTATTACATGGAACCACTTAAATCCTACTTTTTATACTTAATAAAATCACTTTTGCTTATTAATTAACCCAGAGTAAGTAATTAATACCTGGGGGAGCTGTGCATATCTCTCTATCAGTGTTATAGAAGGCGGACAATTTGTGAGTTTACCCTGTATAAAGCTTTATACAGAGTAAAACGGATTCATTTGTGGTTTAAGCTCCCAAAAAGACTGAATACTGGGTGCTGGGAAAGTCCCTGTTAACTGAGAAGCCCCTGAGCTAAGTGAATCTTAGGTTCTGTGAACTGCAGGGGTGTGTGGCCCAACCTCTTGGTCTGTGCTGTAGCCAACTGGTGTGTCCAGCTCAGCAAGACAGGAGTGGAGGGAAACCTTCTCTGGCAGGGGGGTTTGTTCTCAGTGGTATCCCACGCATCTAGTGACAGTCTGAGGGAGTTTCTGTGACCGAACCTGTCACAACTAGTATCCCTTACAACTTATTAATGAGCTGTTTGAAAGACTTTGCTTTACCAGGTCTTCACAAAATTGGACTTCTGTGGAGATAATCACCTGGTGAGGATCCAGGAAGTAGACAAATGGAGACTGCCTTCCATACCAGGTAGGCCCATTTTGAGTATTTGGCCATGCTGTTTGGGATGTGCAATGCCCCAGCAATCTTCCAGCGTTTCATAATCTTCACATCTTTAGGGACATGCTGGTCCAACTTGTCATCATTTACCTGGCTAACACCCTAATTTTCTCCAAAATTAAGACCTCCACAATCATCATATGCACACTCTACACGGGCATTATTTAAGTTAAGCACCAGCGTGGACACAAGAATAAATGGATATAAACTAGCCATCAACAAATTCAGGCTTGAAATTAGGCAAAGATTTCTAACCATCAGAGGTGTGAGGGTCTGAAACAGTCTTCCAAGGAGAGCATGGGGACAAAAAACTTAACTGGCTTCAAGACTGAGCTTGATAAGTCTATTGAGAAGATGGTATGATGAGACTGCCTACAATGGCGTGTGGCCCATCGGCAACTGGCAGTAGCAAAAATCCCCAACTGCTAGAGATGGAATACTAGATGGGGAGTGCTCTGAGTTATTACAGAGAATTCTTTCCCAGGTATCTGCCTGGTGGGTCTTGCCCACATGATCACCATATTTGGGGTCAGGAAGGAATTTTCCCCCGTCAGATTGGCAGAGACCTTGTGGGGGTTTCACCTTCCTCTGCAGCATGGGGTCTGGGTCACTGGCAGGTTTAAACTAGTGTAAATGGTGAATTCTCTGTAACTTGAAGTCTTTAAACCATAATTTGAGGACTTCATTTCCTCGGCCAGGGGTTAGTGGTCTATTTCAGGAGTGGGTGAGGTTCTGTGGCCTGCAATGTGCAAAAGATCAGACTATACAATTACAATGGTCCCTTCTGACCTTAAAGCCTATGAGTCTGAGTCTATGAAGCTGAAAAATGTGAGTTTGATAAGGACAGAGTGGAATTCTTGGGATATACCATCTTCCCCGAGGGACTCGCCATGGACCCACAGAAGGTGGAAGCAATCTCTGACTGGGCTACACCCAAGGACGTACATGGGGTGCAGCAAATCTTGGAGTTTACTAATTTCTACAGGCAATTTATTAAAGGATTTTCCAAGCCTGGATGCTAAAGGGGGCCTGGTTCACCTGGGCAATGTCAACTCAGTCATCCTTTGATCAGCTGAAGAGGTCATTCACCTTACTCACAGACTTGCCTGTGAGTTCTCTGGTACTGGCTACCATGGACACAGCCTCCCATCTACACCAGGTGCACTAGAAGCTCAAGAAACACTTGCATTGTGCCAAAAAGGCCTATAAACACCTGCAGACCAAGATGATCAGGCTGCCCCCAATCTGTCCACGGGGGACAAGGTGTGACACTCTGTCCCAGAACTTTAAATCAAGCCACCCATATACCAAACTAGACTGCCAATACCTGGGCCCCTTCAAGATTATAAAATGGGTGAATCTACTGGCCTTCAGGTTACAGCTGCCCAATTCCTTGAAGATCCACCCCGTCTTTCACATCTCACTTTTAAAGCCCTACACTGAGAACCTATGCCCAAACTCCTCCACCACCTCCCATAACAGTCTGTGGACAGGAAGAGTACTTGGTCCACCAAATCCTTTATTCTCTGTGAGTTAGAGTAAGGCTCTAGTACCTGGTGGAAAGGGAAGGATACAGTCTAGACAAGTGGTCTTGGGAACCAGTAGAGAATGCCCCAGACATTGTGGAAAAGTTCCATCAGAAGTACCCCAAGAAATCAGGCCCCGAGACCCCCTATAAGGTGCCCTTGAGTGGACAGTACTGTCAGGAAGCAGGGCTTGCAGCAGAGTCAGTCTCGGGCAACATGACCTGGCCTGTAGTAGGCTGCCTGATTGGCTATACTGCCTGATTGGTTGGCAAGGTCAGCAGACCAGCTTTCAAGCCCAGCAGCAGCAGCAATTTAGTGGCTGCCCAAAGCATCTGCCCAGGGCTGCAATAGCTCTTGTGCCTACTGTTTCCAGCCCAGCCCAGCCCTGTTCTTGCCTTGCATTGCTCTATGTAATCTGGTTCTGACCCTCGGCTCCAATTCCTGACCTCTGACTTTAGCTCTGACTCTTGGCTTTGTGATATCTGGCCTCTGACTCCGGCTCAGACCACTGGGCCTGACTCCTGCTCCAACCACTAGGCATGACTGCCCATATCCACTCAGTGACAGAGCTGTATTTTGCATGTCTTTATGGAATTTCATTTTGTTGATTTCAGAACAGTTCCCCAATTTATCAAGCTCATTTTGAATTCTAATTCTGCCCTCCAAAGTGCTTGCAACTCCTACTACCTTGGTGTCATCTGCAAATTTTACAAGTATACTCTCCACTCCACTATCTTAGTCATTAATGAAGTCAGCAGAGGTTGAACCTGGTACTTCAGTGGTAAAAGTATGAGTCTCTACCACTTGAGCTAAAAGAACAATTTCCTCAGCTATTAGTTGTAGTAGAATTTTATGCTACTCTGTCAATCTGTCACTAGAGGGCAACAAAGTCAAACACTGTGCTAGCATGAGTTACATCAACAAAGAGTTTTTGCCCAAATTTTCCCACTCTTTCTACTACTGGTTGTAGCAACAGTGAGTGCTCGAGTACACAAGTCTCCAGAGGGACCACAACATCAGTCAGCTCTGCTCAAAACAGGTCTACAAACATGGTGCTTAAAATGCCAGTGGCAGCTGGCAGTTTTTCTGCACTAGCATGCCTACTGTTGCTACTACTAGCTGGTGTCAGTGGTGTGACATTTTTGTCATAAAAGCCTAGTGTAGACAAGGCCAAAGAAGACCAGATGACAAAGAGTGCAAACAACAATCATGTCAGAACCTACTGTAGATCACCAGTAAAAGAAGTGAGCTGAGTAACATCAAAGATAGTAAAGATAGTATCTTAGTAAAGACACCCTTCATACGATCACATCTCCAAGCAGCACCTTATCTACATGAGCAATAGGAGTGACAAGAGAGAAGCTCGTTGGCCCTCACACACAAAACTCTTAGGCAATGATGAGCAATCACCCATCATTACATTTTGAGACCTCCCCTCCAATAACAAAGTGAACCACTGAAGAGCAATTTGTCTACTTCCACCAGGGATCCAGTCTTACCACCACCACCTGTCTATCAACAGATTGCTGATAGATCTACTACTATCAAGAAGAATAGCTCCCTTCATCCATTTCTAGAAGACCATCCATTACTTTGAGCAGATCTATCTCTCTGCCATGAAACAGACTGAAACCATAATAAAAGATGGTAAAAAAGGTTGAATCCTACACCTGCAAGACCTGATCTATCACCATCTCAGGATTTTATACTGCCACCCATCTGTATAGTGACTGAGTACCTTCCACCTAAAATAGATTGGCAATAGCAGAGTTCATGGTGGATGGACTTCATGGGGTCTCTGGGTTTGTCCACATACAGTTTTTGCGTTGATTTAATAAATCATTAGAAAAACCAATTTAATTAAATTGGTGCAACCTCCTAGAGTGGATGCAGTTATACCAGTTACCAAAACAAGCTATACTCCTATAAATGCCATTGTGCAAACAGACCTGGTCCAAGTTATGAGACTGCATCAATTTAACTAAAATCCAAAAACGCACATGTAGACTAGTCCTCTCAGTCTTCTTCCTGGTTATAGAAGGCTCTACTTGGGGTAGGGTCTCTGTAAACTCTCAATACATTTTACAAAATGGGAAAACTAGAGATCAGATAGTAGTTTCCCAAAATGTTAGTACCAAAGGAAAGTTTTTAAACATTAAGATAGTCGTTTTTACAAAAACTATCTTTCAGAGTATCATCGTAAAGACAAATTCCCTTCCTGTTTCTTTTGAACTGCAACTATAGTTTAGAAATAGTAAGTCCTCTTCTGATTATTAGTGTTTTTTGAATAGGTGATATTGACATTATTTTTAAAAGTCTGATTTGATTGCTTCAGATTGAAAAGGGCATGTTCTGGCACGCTGGAATGAAAAGGAATACAGAAGGGATAGGTTAGTCAGTGGTTCCCAAACTAGGGTTCGTGAACCCCTGGGGATTCGTGAAATGTTACAGGGGGTTCTGGGGGGAAAAATTCCCTAATGGCAGACAGAGCTGTCCCTAGGGACCCCAGGCAGCATGGGGCCAGCAGCCCCTGGACTTCCAAGAGCTAAGCAGATCAAAGCAAGCATATCTATCCCACTGAGGAGATTTAAATGTCAAGACTCCTTATAAGAAATGGAAAGGGGGGGATAGTTTTTGCTGTTTTGAAAATTAAATAGACAGCTAGTATTGTTTTTAAAATTATTAGGAAGAACAAGTTTAAGCTTTGTTGTAACATGCGTTGTTTTTCTGGACTGCTCAAGACCTAAATGCTTGTGTAGGAGGAACTCTTTGAGTTGACTTCTTAAATATCTTCTTGCTGTTTCACATCTGATACTCCTTGATGAAACGTAGGAGCCTTGTTTTGTAACAGGCTTATTCAAAGTAATCCAAGCTACGAAAGTGAGATCTTGGAAGAGCATTGCCGTTTTCATAATGTAATAAAAATACTGTAATGATAAATAATAATAATAGTGTGTAATAAGCATGTCATAAAAACTAATTTTATATGTCCAAGATCACTGCTTTTATAATTTATACTCAGGTAAAGGAGAAAATCCCTGGAAATATTCATTTTTAGGAGGGGGTTCACGAGACTTGACATTTTATTGAAAGAGGTTCACAGATTGTTAAAGTTTGGGAACCACCGGGTTAGTGTAAGATCGTGTAAGTATTGTTTTTAGCTGTCGTCAACAATTCTTCGAGTTTCATTTGTTTAATCTGTCTTTCTGTACATGCAGCCTTTCGAATGTGCCAAGCCTTTCCATCTGTCTTGTAGACACTATTTGCCAATTCTACAGCAACTGGCAGAAACAAAAGAGTACACGTGTTGCAGCTCATAAAGAGGCACAACAACATCCACTTGAAGCAGTTTTAATACACTGGCTGTGGTTCAAGGGTGTTCCGGTAACTAGTAAACTGAGAAGTCTAAAGTATACACAGCGTGTATTAATAAAAGGCTTGATGGCATGGAGAGCAAAGAAATCCTACCAGGCGCCACAAGGAAGGTTGGCCCTAGGAAATGAAAAGCAAACAGTGGCGTGCCCCTGCACACTCACCCTCCATGGGACTCTTTTGAAATCAACCCAGGCACACTTTGTCCTGCAGGAGACCAGTGGAGATAGTCAGCGTGTGCCGAGAGCCACTAAAGATGGATCTTTGGCAGTGCACCCAGACCATCGGAGACGGAGGTTAGAGACCTAAAGATAAAGTCTCCCCCCCCTCAGGATCTTGACTGCATCCATCACCTGGAGTTCTTCACTGTGAAGCGAGAAATCCAGAGGTTCCCGATTTAGCAAAGACCCTGCGGTAAAGAACTTGAGTCAGGAGCTGCATGATGTAAGCATTTGGAAGTTCTTGTCATGCTCTTTCCTCCAGTTACCTTTCTCGACAGGTAGCAACCAATCTGACTTGCTCCTGTTAAAGCAGGCCTGGCCGCCTGGGTGTGTACACACTGATCCTATTGCGGTTCTGACTCCGCTCCGGAAACATGCTCCATCGTTAGGTCAATCAGACAGCGCTCTGGAGGCGGGGGAGAAGGAGACCAACACGCTTCGGGGATTAAAAATTACAACATGATTCCGGAGCGCTCTAGTCTGTCTACACGGAGTGGGCGATCCTTTCAGCACCCTCGAGAAAGAAATAAGCGGGCAGGAGCAGGCGGCTGGACAGTACCCACCCTGAAGAATGGATACAGCCCATATACGATTTTTTTAAACCGGTTTATGTCAAATGCGGTTGCGTGTACTCCCTGGTGCATGTGATAATTTAGTGCCCTGCTGCGCGTGTGGCAGCCAGCGGGAGTGCGGGGCGGGAGACAGCAGGTTAACCGGACCGTGTTACTGGGGGCTGAGCTGGATAATTGACACCTGCTGGGCGCAAAAGAGGAGGGCGGGGCGATACAAACCAAGCGCCAGGCGGCTTTGCAAGCTCTGGGGCACGGTCCGAAGCCCGGATCCTGCCGCTACTGAAGTCAGCAGCCGAACCCCTCTTGAGCAGGGAGATGGGGAGCAGGGGCCAGAGAGCAGGGGGTTAGGCTCCATGCCGGATGGCTGGAAATCCGGCGACGTATGTAGGTCACACCAGGCACCAGTTTAGCAGAGCCGAGGCGCAGTTGTCATTGTAGCCAGTTACCGGGAGTCGCTAACCCAGCTCCCTGGGCTGCCAGCGCCTTTCCCCGGGGGAGTGGGCGGGGGGCTCGGTGCCACAGCGAGCCGCTCCTGCTCCAGAGCCCTAGGGGGAGCAGGGGAAGCCGCTTGCTGCAGCTCCCTCTGGCTCGGATCCTGAGGCAGCAGCGACGGCAAAAGCTGCCGCTATTGGTTCAACACCATATATGGGATGACAGGCGGGTCATGTGGGCTGCGAGGCAGCTGCAGCCCCGGGTCCCTGGAGGGAGCGATCTGCGCGCCGAGTCTGTGGGAGAGAGGGGGAGAGAAACAGGTCGGGGGCGGAGGAGGCTGAGTGAAAAGAGACGGGTGAAGGAGGAGGGCGGGAGCGCGGTGCGCGGGGGAAGAGAGAACAGCAAAGCTGGTTAATTGCCACAACCTGCAGCGGGAGAAGCAGCAGCCGCCGGCGGTGCCCTGTCTTCCCCGCTCGCCCCAGCCTGGAGGGGGAGAGCCCTGCTGTGGGGGGTGATGGAGCAGCATGGGCACCCTTCCTATAGTACCCGCAGCCCTGCCTGGGAGGAACTGGTAGGTACATGCACGCTCGGCACTGCACAGGCATTTCCTATTCGCCTGCCTGCCGCTATTGTTTAGCCAAGGGTTTGTGTTGTCCTCGTTCCTCCTTATCAGTTTCCCCTTCACTTCTTCCTACTCACCAGAGCTCTTCTGCGGTCTCTCTCTCTCTCTCCCCGCTATTATTAGCGTCCCTAAACGTCTGTCTGGTTTGTTCTTGGTCTTGTCTTCCGTGCGAAGTGGAGTTATTTTGCTGTTCTAGTTTCATTGGTATTCCTGGGCTCAGCTCGGAAGGCTAGTGCACAACTTTACTGGAGGGGGAAGGAAATAAGATGATCCTCTTAGTATTAAACAGTCTTTTTTTTTTTTTTTTTTTCCAGGGAAGGTCCGAGGGGAGTAACATTAAATGGGAAATCAGTTTTCTGATATGGGGGGTTATGTCCCGAAAACAATCTGAAGCTCTCCACATATTTCAAAGGAAGATCATTCCTCTAATCGAAATAGTCCTGTTTATGTCGTTGGTTTAACTATTCTCTTAGCTAAACATTAGGAGGGATGGGGCCTTTCCTTGCTGACGGCAAATTTATTTGGGTAAACATGAAATGAGGATATGACACAAACTTGAAGAAAGCTGCTGAGGGGGGGCATGTCAGTTTGTTTAGGCAAACCCTAGTCTCCCCTTTAAGTCAAAGGAAATCATGCCACCTATGTAGCCACTAGATTATATCAATTTTCCCTCTGAAATGTTACCAGATTCCGTTGCTGAGCCTTTCTGTATTGTGCAAATACACACACACACAGTGCAGTGAAGGATAAAAATAGCCTGTGGGTAAGTCACTTGTGGGATTTAATAGGATCTCAGGCTGTTTTCTCTCTGACATACTGACCTGATACTGTACCTGAAATGGATGAAATACAAGGTTATGTTGAATCTGATTATGAGTTTGTCTGAAGGGTTGTGTGATTTCTTTCCAAGCTGAAGTGTCAGTTCAGTGCTCTCCTCTCCCCTGCTTGCTGTCTCCACCGCTCAGGGTTTAGCTTCACCCCCACCTACACGTGCAAATTTCACTTTGTTTTATTGTCAGTTTTGTACAGATGGTCCAGGATAAGACTCTTTTGGCTGGTTGTTTCTGCATTTGCATTTTCAAGAGTGTAGTAGTCTTACACTGTATCTCTTTGAAGACACCCATAGTGAATTAAATTCAAATCCTAACAGTTAAGATCAATGTTCCCTCTAATTTTTGACAGACTCTGTGCGCAAAAAAATTCTTCTTTGCAAATTTTTGACAGGCTGTGTGCACAAAAAATTTCTTCTGTGCAAATTTTTGTGCGCATGGTGTTTCACTGTGTGTAGGGTTTAGGATCTGTGTGCATGTGCACCCATGTACAGCTTAGAGGGAAAAGTGGTTAAGACTCGTCAACCTTACCTTTGTTCAGTTTCTCTATAGTTCTTTGCCCTTAACTCCTGGATGTTTTTGGTCTGTATTGTTTGAAAGTTCAGTGCCCCCACCCATTCCTACACAGAGTTCCCAAATCCTACTTGAGAAGCAGCTTTGATAGAGAAAACAGCTGCACTCATTTTTCAATAACATGTTGCTGACACCGAAACGATTAAATAAATGTGAAAGGAAGCCTTCCTAAGAGATTAGATACTGTGGGAGGAAAACGGCAAATCTGATTCCCATTTAATGTTACTTTATTAAACTGAAGTATTTACATTGAAGGCCACTGTCTAAAACTCAGCCGAAACTCAGAACACAAAGCAAATTCAGTCCTACAGGTTGGAAATCCTAGCATCATTTCTGGCTGAACGATTGAGGCACATTTCCTTCCTTCACACATGCAGTTGCTTTGACTAAACAAGAAACAAATCTGCTCTCAATCACCCCCTCATAGTGGACAAGATTTGTCCCGGTACCTCTAGTTAACATTTAATGTCTGCATTATCAGAGCAAAAAAATGAATGCAGTTTTAAAGTTACCTGCTTTAGTGATGCTCCTAGCAAAACTGTAACCTCTGTTAGAACAAAATGTATGTTTTTTTTGTTTGTTTGTTTTAGCCGGTTGCATCTTTACAGCAAGAGCCACATCACTATTATTTCAGTTGACTTTTTATTTAGGAAACAAAATAATTTCATAGAGGAAACTGCAGCAGGGAAAATTAGGAAGTGCACAGACCCTGAAAAACCATAGAGAGGGACAAACGTTATAGGGGAAGCTACTCCACTTATTGCAGTTTCCAGATCGGTGTATATTAATTACCCATTCAAGTTGTCCACAGTTACATGGACTGGCTATTCCTATAATAATTCTCTGTAAACTAACAAAAATGGGTGTGGAACGGAAAACACAAGTTCACCTGCTTCTATAATCTGGGCTATACATGTATAAAATTTCAAAGTTCCATGCAATTATTTTCTGTATTTAGGGCACACTTTTACAAGGGGAAAACTCCCACTGACTTCAGCCAGAGCTGGATCAGGCCCTTAGTAATTTCAAATATGTAGAAATAATATATAAGATTGTGAAGCCCAGTCCTCATACAGAGATTCAATAGTTTTGTCTGTGTTAGGCTTGAAGGATCAGCCAATTTTTGTGTGTATTAGAAATATATACAATGTGTGGTATACCTCGTTGGTAACACTTTTAAGAGTCTAGACTCAGTTATTGACTCTTAATGCTGGCCACCTATGGTGTGGATTTGCTCTTCTGTCTGATCATTCTCATGGGACATAAGAGCTGGTACTTTTCAAAATAATCCCTTTGTCTTGGCTAATATTGCCTTTTTCATGATATTCTATAGCTGTTCATCTAGAAATATACTGATAAGCTTTTGTAGCCTGTACTTATGGAGCAACCTCAGTCACCACTGAAATACAGCCACCACTATGATAAAATTTCTGTAGCCATTCTGCTCAACAACAGTATACAGATGTATTGTTATATTTTGCTTTGCCTTTTTTATTATTAAGGAGGTCATGTGAAGAATAACAGAATTCGGACAGGCAGTGCATAATCACCTGAAATTTATTTGCTCAGGATACCAAGTCCACTTAAACAATTGTACTTAGCACTTATATACAAACAGTAATCCTCACAATTAAAAATGGTTTAATATTTAATAATGAGATGAACAATGCTTTATTAATCTAATTGCATTATTTGACCAGCTCCTCTCAGAACAACCTGTGAGGTGCATGAATATTATCCCCACTTTACATATGGAAAACTGTGCCAGAAAGGTGCAGTAACTTGCCCAAAATCACGAGAATCAACATGAGAGCTGGAACTCTTTGCTCATGTTTCTGTGATCAAATCTTCTTTTTTCTCACAGTAAATTATAATATCTAATGCTGTTGTTGTAAATGGGTTTCAGTCATGCTGTTACTATTGACAATAGTAAAGTGGTACAGCTAAAATCTTTTTTTTTTTTTAAAGATGATTTGTCCAGCACTTTGGGGTTCTTTGAGTATGAAAGGGCAGAACTTCAGCTGGTAAAAACTGTCATAACAGCATTGACTTCAATGGGACTATGCTAGATTTCACCACTTGAGGATCTGCACTGAAGTATTCACCTTTTACTTTATTCTTTCCACCAGTCTTCATCTGCTTTAATTCTGATTAAAATGTTTACAACTATTTAAAATAGTATGAAATGTTAAACAGAAAGCAAGAATAAAAACATATCCAAATATTATATAATACCTGCTATGTAAGTACATATAAATGTCTCACCTATGTGACCATGAACCAAATTTAACTCGCAGCAAAGTGCCCCTTTATTGTTACCATTGTTCTACTGTAGTTAACAGTCAAATTCACTGTTGGCTATAACATGATGTATAAATCTCAACTTGGGAGAGAATTTCTTATACCAAATCTGACTTAAATCAGTGTGATTAAGTTATAAGATAAAGTATAATAACAAAGGTATAATTGTAGTAGTTTAGCAAGATGAGAGCCTGAACCTGCTGTCCTCAATGAGGAAAATATCATTGTCAGTTTTGCCTGTGTGAGGACTGTGGCCCTGATTATATCGATTAGCGCCTCTCTAAAGTAGAACCTGTAGAAACACTGACATTTTATAAATTGACTCTGTACAGGCACAATAGGTATTTTTACAATAAGAACTTTTTACATTTATATAAATGAACAGTTCAGGGTGATTTAGCACTTACACAACTTTCTTCACCTTCAAAGCACTCTACAAACATTAACTAATTGCAGAATATAGAGCATATTATCACACAAACTTCCATTACAAACTCTGAAGAAACCATATTATGAATGATCTGTAATTATGGGCCATATCCAGCCACTTGGACAGATCTAGACTGTTGCTACTAAGATAATCAAATATTAGCACAGAACACCCCCCAACAATGTAGCTCTTTTCCCCAGCATTCCAATTTTGTAAAGCTGAAATCTGCATTAGGAGATAAAAATCATTCTTTTGGGGATGGCCATGGCCCTGTTCACAACTGAAGGCCTGTGGCTACTAGGGAAGAGTCTTGCATTGGCTCTGAAGAGTGAAGGATGGCAGTGGGGACAGCCCTGAGGAGGAATTATGAGATCCATATTTAAACATATCTGGCAATTCCTACACAGTACAAGGAGCATCTAGGACTATTGCTCAAGCTCACAGGGTGATGTAGCAGCCACTGGGGAGCTACACTGTATTCCTGCATACTGGCTGTTTTCCTAGTCCTCCTGCACTTCATCCAATTACTTGGGGTTTCATAAATTCATAGCATTTTAAGGCCAGGAGGGACCATTAGATCATCTAATTGGATCTCCTGTTTTCACAGGCCATTACATTTCATCAGGTTACCGAGCATTGAGCCCAATAACTTGTGTTTGGCTAAAGCATAATTTCCAGAAAGGCATCCAGTCTTGATTTCAAGACATTAAGATGGAGAATCCACTACTTCCCTTGGTAGCCAGTGGTTAATCACCCTCACTGTTAAAAATGTGTGCCTTATTTCTAATTTGAATTTGTCTGGCTTCATCTTCCTGCCATTGGCTCTTATGTCTTTCTCTAATGGGTTAAAAACCTCTGGGGTATTTTCTCCCCATGAAGGTACTTAGACACTGTAATCAATGCTCTAATAAATTTGTTAGTCTCTAAGGTGCCACAAGTACTCCTGTTCTTTTTGTAATCAAATAATCTCTCAATCTTCTTTTTGATACGCTCAACAGATTGAGCTCCTTAAATCTCTCCCTAAAAGGCATTTTCACCAACCCCACATCCTTTTTTCTGTCCCTTTCTCATTTTTTCAACATCCTTTAAAATGTGGACACCAGAACTGGATGTAGTATTCCTGTATCAGTCTCACCAATCACATATATAGAGCTAACACCTTCCTGCTCCACCTCACTATTCCCCTGTTTATACATGTTCATGAATGTACATGCTACATGATCTAATATTTTATCAAATTACTCACTGACTCTCCAAAAAGTAAAACTGGTTTGAAAAATAAAATTAGATGAGTATTCTGATCTGGAAAATACTGATACTATTCATTTAAAAATGTAAAAATTCCAATGTGAGGTCTTGAACCTGGAAACATTTACACACATGGTTAACTTTAAGTACCTAAGTATTTGCAGGATCAGGGTCTACATTACATGCAACTATTAATGCTGCTTTAGAGAGAAAAAAAATCTAGGGCCTGCTCTTCCAAACACTTATGCAGGTGAGTAACTATACTCAATTGTGTAATCCCATTGAGTTATAACATACAACCTCAGAATTCTACACTTAGTTAATATGCAACCTGGTAACATGCTTGGTGTCTTAATGTGCCTTTTTTCCTGTCATGTCCTGGCTCTTTGTAGACACTGATCTTGCAGTGGTGCAACACATGGGAACAGAAGTCCATTTGTAAACTCTTTGTAGCAAGAAATGTCATTTATTTTTGGTTCTGTACAGCACTCAGCACAATGGGGCCCCAAATCTGTAATACAAAGAAATAATAATATTCATATACACAACTATTTGCAGGATCAGGCTCCATACTAGCAAATATGGGACCAAAGCCTGTCCACCTTACTCACATGTGTTGTGTTGTCCCAATAACTTCAGTGTAGTGCTCACCAGTGTGAGATATTCCATTGACTTAAATTCAACAATTCACAGTGGTAAGCACTAATGTAGTAGCAAGTGTTTATAAGATCAGGATATAGCTGCATGTGAGGTCACATTAGGAATGTGTATGTTTGGTTAATATTCAGATACTAAAGTATACTCAAGTATTTGTAAATGAGTCAGGATCTGTTGCAGTTTGTCATCTCATTATCATAGGCTTATAGAAAAGGAGACTCATATAAGTTCCCCTTTGGAGAAGAATTAAACATGGGCATATTCATTCATTAGCTTCTTTTGTTACCCACAATCAAAGGCAATTAAGCTAGGATGAAAAGTGCTGTATTACAGGCAGTTATCATATCTGTGGTGTGGTACTTATGGCAGGATTTGGCCCCTAAAGATAACTGTTCCAACGAATGACACAGAAAATAATGGGCAAATTCCTTTAGAATATTTCCAGTAGAGTAAGGCACTATTTAACATGAGCAAGGGTGGCAGAATCTGACTTTAAGCGTCTGACATAACATGAAATCAAGGCCCCGATCCTACAAAGATTTATGCAGTCCTTAATTTCCCATACTGTGAAATCAGTGGGACTCCTCACAGTATGTAAAATTAAGGACATGAATAAGTGTCTGTAGGAGCGGGACCTAAACTATGGTTTCCATTTTGTTCCTGTAACATATCAGGGATTTCAGCTTCCTTTCTAAATGAATGGAATTGTGGATGGAATATGCAGTTCTTTGCCTTATGTTAAATACACACACACACAGACAAACATTTGTGTTTTTCTTAAATGTTTCTGGGATAAAATACTTATCCATAAACACTGATTATAAACCAACAGACCACAAGAATGATTTTTTTTTAAAAAAGATTCTCCCAGCTGAAACACTTTTGCAGTGTGTCACGAAAGTTTGAGCTGCAGAACATGAGACTAAAAAAGTGACAATAAGCAAAAGATGCAAATGGAGAAAACAACAAATATGGTCATTAGGGACATGCACAGACAATAGGAGAAAGTAACTGTAAACCTGTCCTTGCAGATGTGTAATATTTCAGACATGTGGGAGAAAACCAAAAGATACTAGTGGTGTCCTGTTATTTATTGTTTGTATTGTGGCAGCAGTTAGAAGCCCTAATCGTGGGCCAGGACCTCACGGTGCTAGGAACTGAACAAAGAACAAAAAGTTTCTTCCCCAAACAGCTTACAAGCTAAGGTTCAAACTTTAAACTGACCCAACACAACAAAGGTCTTTCTCATCTAGAGCAAAGTACTATCTTATTTGTAAAGGCTTTCTACATACATGTAACCCAATCCCAAGCAATGTTTTATACCTCAAAAAGGGAGAAAAAACAAAAAAACCTCCATAAAGTCCACTAGTGACTTTGCTATTGCTAATTGATATTACATTGAAGGGGCTCAGATTCTACAGAGACAGGTGATAGTATAAATCCTTGGGACAGGTCTACGTTACACTATAAAATTATATCAACATGACTATGTTGGTGGGAGTGTGATTTAAAAAACCTATATATTTATATAATTATAAACCCTACTGCGTATGGTGTTATACCAGTATAAAGGTGCTTTATGCTGGGATACATTATTATGCTTCCTGAACCACAAGAAGTTATACCTGTACAAAGCACTTTTATTGTGATACACACTAGAGGAAGTCTGCAGCTTTAAAGAAGCAAAACTTTGTAATGTAGATAAGCCCTCAGATAGAGTGTTTCTTATTGCTAGGCATGCTGGTCGCACTACCACTGGGGTTGTTAACTTTGTCTTCACTACAATAAAGGTGTATTGTTGTTTTTTAAATCTAGAGACAACTCTCTTAATGTAAAATCCTAGTGGAGACAAGGGCCACGGCATTTTTCACCTCAGTGTAGCTAGTTGGAGTTAACACTACACCTCCCACGTGGGGTCTACCTCTACTAGCTACATGGAGAACTCTCTAGGATTTTTACATCCAGATTGAAAAGTTTGGTGGTGCAATGAAGACACAGCCATTGACTTCTAGGGGAACTGACTAGACTTCTTACCAGCAGTGGTGCTGGAACTGGGGCTGCAGCAAGCTTGAAGTAGTAATAACAAACACCACGTGCATGGTTTCCACCTCCGGCACCCCTGCTTGGCAGCGGCTCAGCATCCCCACACAGCGGTCAGAGTGCGGCGGCGAGAGTCAAGTCAGCAGCGGAGACTCCAGCAGCAAACCACAAAGCCCCTGCGCTTGCCGTGGTGGGACCGGCCCGCGTTTGGGGGGCGGGGGGGCATGCACTCGTCCTGCACGCCCCCAGCCTGGAGCGCCCGGCGGCCAGGCACGCCGTGGCTCCTACGGCTGCCCCCCCCTTGGGCCATAGGTCCCTTTGTACAGCCAAGCAGCGCGGAAAGTTGCACAGAGGGCGGCTGGGCAGCGAGCAGGGGAGGGGAACACGCAGCCCCCCGCAGCGGCTCAGGCGCCGGCCAGACTGAGGCGCGGGACCCCGGGGGGACCGATGCCCCACCCCCCAGCTCCGACCTGCGGCAGCGTCGTGGGCTGGATCCTGAGCGCCCGGGGGGCGCTATCCAGCCTGTTGCGCTGAGGCCCGGGGCTGTGCGGCGGCGCAGGAGGAGCCGGCTCAGTGGGGAGCGTGTCCCCCCGCCGCTTTCCCGGGGCGCAGCGGCCGCCCCCCCGCCTCAGGCGGGAGCCGGTAGCGCGGCCCTGCCGCGGTCGCGGAGCGCTGGGGGGAGGGCGGCGGAAGATGGCGGCCGAGCGGGCCGCTCCTCCAGCGCTGGCTGCGGGCTCCTCCTCGGCTTGTCCCCGCCGCCGCCTCCTCCTCCTCCTCCGCCCGCCTCCTGCGCCGCCTCCTGCCCGGGGAGGGGAGCGGCAGCGGCAGCCCGGGCTGAGCCGAACTCGTGTGTTTCTCTCGGCAGGAGTCCGAGAAGATGGCCGGGGCCGAGGCGAGGATGAGCGGGGCCGGGATCCAGCAGCAGCCCCAGCCCCCGGCGGCGGCGGGAGACGAGTCCTCGGACAGCGAAGGGGAGCACGAGGGCCCCCAGAAACTCATCCGGAAAGTGTCCACCTCGGGCCAGATCCGCAGCAAGGTAAGAGCCGCGCCGGGCGGGATGGTCCCCGGCACACCCGGGGAGCTTCTGCCTGCTGGAGCCCGAGAGGCTGCCGCGTCCCTCCCCAGCCCCTGGGGTCTCCTCCTGCCTCCCCCGAGCTGGGGCGCCCGCCTCTGTCCCCGCCTGCAGGGGGGGCTGAGCGACCGGGCTCGGTGCGAGCCGCTTGCAAAGCTCGCAGCCCGCCTGCTGCGTCCCGGGCAGAGAGGGGCAGCATCCGTCCCGCCAGCCCAGCGCCTCTTCCTTGGCCGAAGCCCAGCCCTGGAGCTTTCTCCATTCACTCTCCATTGCATGCCCCTCGGGCTCCCAGCTGGGCGGCCTCAGCGCTGGGAGAACGCCAGGCGGGGCTGGGTCCAGTGTGTGCCCCAGCTCGTGGGGAGCTCTCTAGCCCCAGTGACCAGCTCCTTACCTACGGCCAAGTACAGGCACAAGTTTTTGAAGCCCCCAAGGGCACGTACGATTCCTCTTTGAAAGCAGGAGAGCTGCGAAGGAAACATGATTTCCGTTTGAAACCCACGCTGGAAATATGGAAGGAAACGTCTATCCATTCCTCCGGTTAGGCGTGAATACGTAAAAATAGTTGCCAAAAGTTCATGTTAATGCCTAAAGGAAAGTTTTCTGGCTGGCTCGGGGCTTTGAAGTCACCCAGGTGGGAATTGCTTACATTACTTTAAAAAGAAAAGGAGTACTTGTGGCACCTTAGAGACTCTAAGGTGCCACAAGTACTCCTTTTCTTTTTGCGGATACAGACTAACGCGGCTGCTAGTCTGAAACCTTACATTACTTTCTCATTCTTATCGACTTCACACCTTTCCTGTAAAACTAATGCAGATAAGATTGCTCTTGAGGCTCTAAATAACCAGTGCTAAATACTTAAGAGGCTCTCAAAACACTTTACAAACTATGCCCTGATCCTGCAACTGGATCAGTACAGAGAAACTCTGCCTGCCCAATGCCCCATTGAAGTTAATGTTTCTATGGATGTAGTGAAGTCAGTAAAGACATTGTACTACTCAGCAATTATAAAATCAGTTTTTAGGGGCAAAACGACTCTGCATGCCCACATTGTCTATACAACAGGTAGTTTGAGGATCAGCGGCAGAATATGGATTTCACTTAAGTAAAAGATTAAGTGCAGCCACCTCCAGGTGAAAAGCATTAACTGTTTAACAGCATAGAGTAACACTATACAACAGTTTAGGGTAGGAAGAAATCTTACTCAGAAATCCCCTGCTAAGAAGATAGGGTGACATTCCAGTGCTACTCAAAGCGGTGGTTTGTGGACTTGTGACGGTCCACGAGCCATCGGCTGCCGGTCTGCGCGCACATTGGGGGAAAAAAATTGCTAGTCCCCCACATCAGATAGCTTGAGAAGCACTGTGACATTCCCTTTTGGTTACTAAAAGTCAGTTTTACTATTACATATCTGTACTTTCCCCATTGGGGGAAATGTCTTGTAGCAAAGCATTACTTAAAATTTGTTTTTGACAAATATTGCATATTCTTTAAACTTAAAACCATATTAAAAAAATTCAGTCTTGACATCTCTTGTATGTGACTATCTTCAAAATATTTAAAAAGTAACAATGTGTGACACTTCTTTTTAATATAGCAATGTTAGGTGTGTTTGTTAATTTTCAAGCATCTCTGAAAAGGTTTATAATCACACAAAGAGATGTTATGGAGTATATGAATGTGATAGAATCAGTTCTATGAGAAATAAGATTCCACAAGTCTCCTGTTGTCTTGTATGCTAAAAAGACACCCAATGAATTGACGCTTTTACTTAACTTAGTTTTCATCTTTTGTTCCTTTTTTTTTGTTTTGTTTTTGTGTGTGTGAATCAGAGTTGTATAGGAAGAACTAACTACAGATTTAACTGTTGTGCAGTGTGCGTTCAGGAAATCTAGATTCTTGCTTTATCAGTTACAACTCACAGTATGCAAACCAGAATATAAATAACTCTCTTCACCTAGTTAAAAGTGATATACCTTTGTTAAAGAAAAGAGATGTAATAAATACTTCACTAGCACTTTATCTTATAACTCATGATGCATTATTTAAAAGTAGCTATATTTAGACAGACAACTCCCATTTAGTTTAAGGGTGTTGTATGTTTGCTATTGTAGTGGTTGGTGGTGATCAGTGGTTATGTGAAACCACTGGAGCAAAGAACACCAAGGAACTGCTCTTTGACGCAGCTAGTCCCTTTCATTGAAATTAGATTTGTTAAGATTCACTTACTCAGTGAGTGTGTTTGTAGGCCAAGGTTTTACTTAAATGGATTGGGTTCCTCTGACAGCTAAGAATAGACTTTTGAAAGAGACCCAAAGAGGTATACTACATTTATTGCTCAAGTTTGTGGGGCAGTATAGTTTTACGCTGCTATTTTTCTCAAGTGGTTGTTTACATACTTTCTTGAAACATTTCTGCCGCTTGTATTGATTCTTTAGCTTAGAATGCAGAAGCCTCTGCTGGTAATTGTTTTTGTTTTAGTTTAGGATGACTTTATTTTTAGATGTTTTGGTACAGTTGATCACTGGTGAAAACTCCATCTGCAAAGAACCACCATATGGTAATCATTCAGTAGTGGATTTTTTTAATGTTGTGTATATCATAGCATTAATCAAATATGTTTATCTTAATAGGATTGCCTGTCTTGCTCCTTTCATAAATATATATTTTGTCATTTCTATAACTGGCAGTGCTCAAAGTTAACTGCTAAACTTCAGCTCTTCTCCTGAATTAAATACAAAAAGCTTGTTTGCTTGACTAAAAAAGAATAATGAAATGGGAAATGACGAGAGAGAGAACTGCCTTTGAAGACCACATTAGACTGATCAGTTATGCATTGCTCCTCAACTAAGACTTCTGCTTCAGCATTATTTACTGAAGGTCCAGTTTTGCCCCACTTACTTAGGTGGAGTAGCAGTTGTCTCCACAAGTTTCAGTGGTATTATTTTTGCCGTACGTTACTACTCAACATGTGTAAGAGTGACAGGATCAGATCTTTAAGTAACTTAGCTGTTTTATTTGGATGTGAATTTAGTAACGTGATATTACGCGTGGGTTCAGCTCAGATGGCTAAGTTTCAAGCTTAACAACAAAAACTACCTGTCCACACTCTAAGGGCATGTCCGTGGTACAAATACGACCATTGTCCATATCAAAATTCTGTCAGTGAATCTTAATTATCCTCTGTACCCTCCAGAAGGCTGGACGGCAAACAAATTTGGGCTCTGACAAACTGAGGTGGAGGGAGCAAGTTGTGAAGGTGAAGACTGAAAATATCCTTCGAAAAAGCATCTTCTTTTAAACCTGAGAGCTGTTTGCTTAAGCACCTTGCTGTTTTCCACTGCCAGGGTAACATGCAAAGAGATAGAAAGTCTATAAGGTATCCAGAACCCAAATCATTTAGTGCTCTTATAAGTTAAAATCAGAATCTTTAAACCTTACCCTGGAAGCTGCTGCTTACTATGGTGCACAGGTGTAATATAGTCTCTGCAGAAAATGCCACTAAATAAACAGTTTGCCACATTCTGTATCATCTGAAGTTTGAGAGGTCTTTAGCTGCAGTCCCAAATAGAGGGCACTGCAATAAATTCATAAGTAACTTGAGTTCCCCCACTTTTTTTCCCTCATTGTGAATGAGGAAGTACACTTTAATATTTAAAATGTTGCTCACTGGGATAACCTTATAAAATAAACATCTCCTTTTCATGAGGGCTGTTGAGAAACAGCATTCATACAGTTTTATAGCTACATGCTCAGTGCTGTACCAACAATATTATATGCAAGACAATTAACCTAAAATAGCAGAAAACACTCTGCAGTCCAAAGGCCAAACTCTGTCCTTATTTACACTAAAATGTGGCTTATTATTTCAGTTCCTTTCAAGATGATAGTTCAAAAGTTTCTTCAAAGTAGACAGTACCTACTTAAACAGAACAGGTAGCTTATTCCAGCTGTTTGGGGCAGCAGTTCCAAAAGTCTGCCTATCATATTCAGTTTGGTTCTAGTCACTTTAAAATGCAACTGGGTTTAGTGAAGAGCAAACTACAATCTAAGAAAACTGCCTTGTTTCAGTTCTTAGGAATTGAAGCCTATCTGGGAAAAGAGGTTTCAATTTAGAGCTGGTACATTTTTAAAAAGTTTGCTTGTCTCAGGGAAATGGTCCCTGAAACACTATGAAGCAGATTAGATAGATGAGTGTAGTTACAAGTTCTGCTCCTCATTGACCAAGTGGGTATCTTCCGTAGCTGACCTTGCTCCTCAGATGTGTGGTTGTTTTTCCAACCTCTGGTTTATTGTGGGATGAGGCAGATGTACTCTAGTCAAAATGCAGGAAACTACAAAATTAAAAATTTAGGGGGGTAAATAAACTTACCTTGTCCTGTGGACTGTCTCTTCCCTTTCCCTCTACACCAAATATTTCTGCTACTGCTTTTACACAAGTACTGTTGTACTTACACAAGTAGATGTTCTGAAATTGGGATGTGTTAAGTCAGCAGAGATGATACTGCATTGTTATTTAGTTTAACGATAAAAGTTATCATTGGAATTATAATACTTTTTCTAAGCTCTTCATTTGCTTTTGAAATGTCAGCAATTATTATAGGGCTACTGATATACTGGCATTAGAAAAGATATATTGACATTAGAAAAGGTTCAGAAAAGGGCAACTAAAATGATTAGGGGTTTGGAACGGGTCCCATATGAGGAGAGATGAAAGAGGCTAGGACTTTTCAGCTTGGAAAAGAGGAGACGAGGGGGGATATGATAGAGGTATATAAAATCATGAGTGGTGTGGAGAAAGTGAATAAGGAAAAGTTATTTACTTGTTCCCATATCAGAACTAGGGGCCATGTCAAGGTTTCTTCCCCACTCTGAACTCTAGGGTACAGATGTGGGGACCTGCATGAAAGACCCCCTAAGCTTATTCTTACCAGCTTAGGTTAAAACTTTCTCAAGGTACAAACTTTTACCTTTTGTCCTGGACCTTATGCTGCCACCACCAAAGTGTCTAACAAAAATAACAGGGGAAGTGCCCACTTGGAAACGTCTCCCCCTCAAATCCCCCCCAAGCAGTACATCCCCTTTCCTGGGGAAGGCTTGATAAAAATCCTCACCAATTTGCATTGGTGAACACAGACCCAAACCCTTGGATCTTAAGAACAATGAAAAAGCAATCAGGTTCTTAAAAGAAGAATTTTAATTAAAGAAAAAGTAAAAGAAAAACCTCTATAAAATCAGGAAGGGAAATACCTTACAGAGTAGTCAGATTCAAACATAGAGAATCCCTCTAGGCAAAACCTTAAGTTACAAAAAGACACAAAAGCAGGAATATACATCCCATTCAGCACAACTTATTTTATCAGCCATTTAAACAAAACAGAATCTAATGTATATCTAACTAGATTGCTTACTAACTCTTTACAGGAGTTCTGACCTGCGTTCCTGCTCTGGTCCCAGCGAAAGCATCATACAGACAGAGAGAGAGGACCCTTCTCCCCTCTCCCTCACTTTGAACGTATCTTGTCTCCTCATTGGTCATTTTGGTCAGGTGTCAGCGAGGTCATCTTAGCTTCTTAACCCTTTACAGCTGAAAAGGTTTATCCTCTGGCCAGGAGGGATTTAAAGGTGGTTAGCCTTCCCTTTATATTTGTGACAGGCCACCAAATGAAATTAATGGGCAGCAGGTTTAAAACAAATAAAAGGAAGTTCTTCTTCACACAGTGCACAGTCAACCTGTGGAACTCCTTGCCTGAGGAGGTTGTGAAGGCTAGGACTATAACAGGGTTTAAAAGAGAACTGGATAAATTCATGGAGGTTAAGTCCATTTATGGCTATTAGCCAGGATGGGTAAGGAATGGTTTCCCTAGCCTCTGTTTGTCAGAGAGTGGAGATGGATGGCAGGAGAGAGATCACTTTCACCCTCCGGCTATAAAAATAAAATAATTAAATTGACACTATATTTTTATTGTCTTCAGTATGTAACACCAACCGTTTATGAAACAGAACTTTCAGAAATGTTTTAAATTCTACCACATGCTTCATAGTGCTAAGTCTCTTTAGTCAGTTGCTGTTTGCTTCTGGTATAGGTTTCTCTCTAGTAAGTGGCTGATGACAGTATTAATATTAGATTTCAGTGAATATTATTTTCTCTTCTGTAATCTGTTTTGTCTAGGGTTTATTTGGCAGTATCAGAGTTGGATACCATCTGACCAGTTGTAAGCCCAGTGGTAATTTGAGAAAACAATATTATTTTCTGTACAAAAATCTGTCATGAGACTGTTAAGGTGGCAAATCGAACTTTAACTTAGTTCTCTTTGCGTATGTGTTATGGTTGTCCGTTTGACCATATACTAATTCTCAAATTCAAAGTAACTGACAATTTATTTTTCAATAATAGAAACGCATGTAGCATCTTTAAATTATATCATCATGCATATTCACAAGGGGCAGATTTAAAGTCAGAACATGTGCAGTAGTCCTCCTTAATTTCTTTGGCCTGACACTGTCTGCAGACTCTACAGGGAATGAGCCTGGGAAGTGCTTGCCTCAGCCCATGTGTACCTGCACTGTTGTTTCCAATACACAACTAAGTTAGTTATGCAGACATGCACAGCCCAACCGTCCTTAGCTGAATGTTTCTGAAACTTATTGAGAATGAATTTTTTTTTTCAATTCAATTTAACCGTTTTGAATTCAAGCAGATCTTGTCATTGGGGGCTGTTCTGTAAATTCAAAATCAGCTTTTCACTTTAGGACGTTTCAGTTGTAGTCTTGTTCACAAAAGGGTAGAATAATTATTTTCATAATTGGAATACTGCACTCTTTCTCCACCCTGCTCATAATTATATTACTGAACCACATTACACAATTTTCCAGAAAAAAATCACTCTTGGAAAATTTTAGCCCAAAACATGACAGTTTCAGAAAGTTACGAGCTATTGAACATGAAGTGTAGGGGAGAGTGCAGTTAGAATGGAAAAGTTATTCTATTTTAAGAATAGTGGTAATTGCCACTTCAATCTGTAATATACGTTTGTATAGCTGAAATTAAATCTGTTGTAATTTTTTTTGTAATATATACATTGGCAAAAAATTGGCATAAAAATTATGCTGCTTCTCGCTGTCTATCAGAAGTGGGGGAGGAAGTGAGATGCTTATAAAAATCTGTGGTAGATAGCAGCAAGTAGTTCTTGAAAGAGACTAATTGCTTTTGGTGGTTTTTTTTTTTTTTGAGGAGTATATTTTCTTGAAAGGGTTGATACTATTTTGGTTAGAAAAATAACAGAAATAGAACTGTTTCCTGCTGGCTGGTGAGCTACAGATGTGAAGAAAGGCAAGATAATCAGACATTTATCTAGATTAGTGTGAGAAATTTTCTTTTTATTGCTTTCTGTATCAATTTTTTTTAAAAGGGGTTGGGGAACAAAGGTCAAGAGAATCTTTACCCAGTTTTATGCACGTTGGAAAACTTCCACAGAACTCCTCAGACGTGTTTGTGTAACCTGTCTATACCTGAAAGTCTTTTCCGCAAATCTTTCAAGACTTTATAACAACAATAAATATTAAGGATAATCTATTATTTATATGTTGGTAGTTTCCAAGAGGAAGACCGCATTTGCTGAAAGATAATTGGTAAATATATCCTCAAGGCAATACTGTAGCTTTCTTTTTGTTTTTTTGGCCCTACTTTGTATATTTGGGTGCTGCCTTTTAAATATTGAGTGACTCACATTATTATAGTTCAGTATTCCTGAGTGCTGGTTTAAGGAACACTTTACATGCTTTAAACAGCTTTCCAGGTCAAGTTATTTATATCAGGATTATTCCAATTAGTCGAATGCAATTTTGTGGTAATATATATATGGAGGAGGAAAATGGACAAGGTCTAACAAATTATTAGCCTTGCAATGTGCTTTCTTTTTAACTGTGGAATGAACATTTAAATGTTAAGGCTTATGTTTGACTAGCAAAGATTGTTTAAGGCTTCTTTGAAAACTGACATTTGAAATTAATGTCCTCTAAGTTTTTCTGGGTTTTAGCAAATTCTGTTTGTTCAGATGGGTGTGACTAGGAAGTGTTTGCACTCCATGTAAGAATAATTGATGCTGTTTTATTAATTATAATTAAAATAAATAATACCTAATGGCCACACAATAATACCTCACGACCAGACTGCTTCTCACCTTTCCCCTCTGCTTACCGAATGCCCTTCTGGATAAAGAGTCAGACTGAACAACATCTTGCAGTATGACCTAAAGATCAGCAAACTCTGGCTTTGATGGAGTGCAAGAAGGAATGTATTCCTGAAGAAAGAGCCCCCTCTAACAAAAATACCTTATCCCATCAAATTCACGTGTCCAACTCTAGCCCCAGATGGCAAGAGTATTCTGTAACTGCCACACCAAGGCACAGGGATGGAATACTCTAGGAAACAGCTGGGCCTCAATCCATTTAGGGCTTTATAGATAATCCATCAACATCTTGAATTGTTCCCAGCAGTGAATAGCAGAGCATAGGTTTAATTTGCTCACATTAGACTGCCACATTTCATTATGTACTAGCTGGAGCAGCCAAGTAGTTTTCAATAGTAGCCTATAGTAGAATGCATAGTATGACAGTAGTCTGTCCTGGAAGTAACCAAAGCATTAGATTACTGTGATATATGAGAATGGAAGGCTAGGATGTCTAGGCTATCTGAGGATGATAGAAAGCTCCCTACACAAAAAATGTCACTTGATTTAGGAATGGTGATGGTTTCAATAAGACCATTATGAACCTCTGAAATGGAGGCTGAGCATAACTCCTTATTTGAGGGATACATTGCAGACACTGCCCATTCCTTATAGTTTCTGCATCCATCCATGAGCATCACTTTCGTTTTGTCTGGGTTAAGCTTCATTCGGTTAGCTTTCATCCAGAATTCTATCTCAGCCAGGCACATATGGCATGGAGACTGCAGAGTCTGAGCTCAATGAGAAAGTCTTGTAGAGCAGGGTATTGGCATACTAAATGACTGCAGCCCCAAATATGAGGTGAAACAGCACTGTGTAAGTGCAAAACCATATTAACATTATCTGATGGGGGTAATTAAGGCAGAGAGGTTCAGTGACGTGGCAGAATGGGCCCCTGGAATTGGCATTGGATGCAGAATCAAGAGAACTGGATTCTAGTCTACTTTTCTGTGATTTGCTTATTGTTTCTTACTAGTATTTGGAGTGAGGATAGGCTGTGCTGTGTATGCATGTGTTATTTGCTCAGCTGTATGGTGAACATACATATCTTGTTAAGTGTGTAATGAATGAGATTGGCTTCCTCAGAAATTATTAACATGGCCAGGTCTGGTTCTCCCGCCCTCCTAAGTTTAATAATTTATTATTAAATTATTATATTAATTATAATTAATTATAATAATTAATTAATTATAATAATTGGTGACCTGACAATCTCACTTATTTAAAAAACAAAACAACTTTCTATCTTTACCTGTGGAAAAGGGGAAAAATTATATCTCCACTTACCCCCTGGCACCCTCCACCCCTCCCTCCCAAAAAGGGAATTTTCAAAACCAAAACTTCATTTAAAAAACCTCCCTAACAATTATGGTTGCTGATTGACAACAATTTAGTTAGCTCTCACATTGTTACTAAAGCCAAGAAACTGAGAGCAAGGGGCAACTAAGAGAAAGCAAACACATAGTTGTGGCATGTAAGTCTTACACTGCACGCATAATAAACAGGAATATTATTCTTACAAAGCATGTGTTTCATCACAATGCAGCAACCATAATGGTGGCCCAAAATAGCTGTTGTTTCATTGGTAAGCTCAAAATATAAACACTACACAGGATACTTAGAAAAAGAAACATAGGCCCTGATCCTGCAAACCACTTAAGCATGTGCTGAAATTTAAGCATGTTAGTAGTCCAATTGATGTTTATGGTATTTATCACATTCTTCAAGTGAAACACGTGCTTAAGTGCTTTTGCTGGATCAGGACCATAAAAGTTATATATACATATTAATGCCATATTGGTCAACAAGTCCATATATATACTTATGCTTTTCTCTGTTACAGTACTTATATTTGCTATTTTATTTGAATAATATATTTTTCAAATAAGTTTGTCATTTGATAAATGTTAATGTTAAGCAGTATTCTTTTAAAAAGAAAAGATTTAGATAAATAGTGAAGCCAAAATAACATAACTCTCCTACAGGGATTGTTGGAGATTTTAACATTGTTGTGTTGTGATGGAATAGACATTACTTTATATTGAGAAAAATGTTTATTATGTGTGTAGTGGCCTTTATGATGTCCTTAGCAATTCATTTCTCTGCTTTTAAGTGTTTGGGTTTTGTAAATGATGTGAGAGGTAGCTGCATTATTGTCACTTAGTAACCTTAATGGGTATTTGAAACTAAGTATTTCTTTTTTGTGAGGTTGTGAGATTCCATACTTGTTCAATGGAAAGTTAATCTCCCTCACTCCCCCTCCAGGACTACACAAGAAAACGCTTTGAGAGGATTTACACATCACAATCCTGTGGGTCCTCCCTGAAAAGAATGAATGAAACTCCTGTAAAACCAGGGGTGGCAGGTTTGTAGAAACTTTGGTGGTGTCCAAACTCTGCCCCCCACCTGCCTAAGGCTCTGGAACGGAGTTTGGGTGGGGGGAGGAGGTCTGGGGTGCAGGCCTGGGGTGCAGGCCCTGGGCTGGGGATTAGGGTGCAGGAGGGGTGCAGGGTGCAGGCTCTGGGAGGGAGTTTGGGTGGGGGAGGGGGTCTGGGGTGCAGGTTCTGCGATGGAGTTTGGGTGCTGGGTGCAGGCTCCGGGCAGGGGGTGGGGGTGTAGGAGGGAGTGAGGGGTGCTGGCTCTGGGAGGGAGTTTGGGTGTTGGCTCTGGGCTGGGGCAAGGGGAGGGGTGAGGGATTCAGGCTCTGGGAGGGAGTTCAGAGGGCTGGGGTGCAGGCTCTGGGAGGGAATTTGGGGACAGGAGAAGGTGTGCAGGAGGGGGTAAGGGGTGCAGGCTCTGGGAAGGAGTTTGGGTGCAGGCTCTGGGAGGGAGTTTGGGGGCAGGAGGGGGTGTGTGGGAAAGGGAGGGGTGTGTGGGAAGAGGGAGGGAGTTTGGGGATAGGAGGGGGTGCAGGGGTGAGGGCTGTGGGGTGGGACTGGGGATGAGGGATTCATGATGTAGGAGGGGGCTCAGGGCTGGGGCAGAGGGTTTGGGTGCGGGGGGATGAGGGCTCTGGCTAGGGCTGGGGATGAGGGGTTTGGGGCGTTGGAGAGGCTCAGGGCTAAGGCGCAAGGCAGGGTAAGGGCAGCCTGCCCTGCCATTAGTGAATGGGGGGCACTAGGACCCTGCAGCAGCAGTTGATGCCGGGCGGGGGGGGGGGGCTGGCAGAGCAGAGGCAGTGTGAGCTGCAGGCTCCGGGGCCAGGGGAGGTGAGTGGGGGCAGCAAGTGGGGGCTGGGAGGGGGAGGGGGAGGGGGGAAGGCCCTAAATGTTGGTGGAGCTGGGCCCCCAGGCCCTGAATATTGCTGGAGCCCGGGCACCACCGGCCGATACAACTCGCCGCCCCTGTGTAAAACAATGCTGTGTACTCATGTAATCTTGCAGGTCTAGCATGCTTCTGTGCTGTGGTGACCTGACTAAGGCCTGGTTTACACTAGAAAATTATGTCGGTTTAATTCTTCCATCGACCTAGCTAGTGTCTCTCGGGGAGGTGGATTACATACTGCTACAGGAGACCTGCTCCCATTGGTGTAGATCGTGTCTACACTGAAGCGCTACAGCGGCCCAGCTTCAGTGGTGCAGCTGTGCTGCTGTAACTTTTGAAGTGTATCCATACTCTACATTCCACATCTCTGGAGATTTAACTAGATCCAGAGGGGTTACAGGCCACATTGGATAGCCACGTACTGTTACATGGTTGCTTAATCCCAGGTGCTCATTTTGTGACTGTCTCACTGACATCACTTATGGCTGTTGTATTCAGGAACAACAGCGGGGGCAGTGCCTACATCAAATCTAATTCTGTGACTGTCACTGAAATGTTGCTCCCACCAATGTAAGTCGCCCACTACATCGACCTAATAACTCCATCTCTGCAAGAGGCGTAGTGCTTAGGTTGATGTAGTTAGGGCGACACAGTGTCCATGTAGATACTGCGTGACTTACATCATCTGTTGGCTGTCAGCCCTGTGCGGGGCTAAAAGCTGGAGCCTCCCTGCCCTGAGCTGTCAGCCCCCAGTGATGGGGCTCCAGTTCAGGCTGTCAGCCACCCACTACTGCCCCGCTTCAGTTGGTGCAAGTGCTCCCTGTAAGGATACACATCACTGGCAGAAGGAGGGTAGTGTAGACATGGAAAATCATAGTAATTACCATGGTGGCTGTATGTCGACCTAACTGAGATCAACTTAATTTTGTAGTGTAGACAAGGCTGCAATGACGAGGATGGGCTTTCCCCGGTTTAGTAACAGCCGAGGAAGTCTGAATGGGTCATTGTAGCCAGTTGTTAGTCCCAGCTGCCCATCAGGGAGAGATTCCTCCTTCCACTTATGCATCTAATATTGATCATGGAAGAGATAGATGTACACAGCCACACCTGTACTTGTTTTGAATCTCTCTTAGTAACTTGTGCATCCTGACATCCCCTCACTCTTTCCTGACTGCTGCTCTGTGAGGGTTCATGTGGTAATTTGCACAGAGAGAGAATGGGAAAGGGCTCAAGGAGGGCTGTGGAGGATGTATATTTGGAGGAATCCTGAGTATATGTGGTTGCTGTCTCCTGAGTGGTGACACTCCCTACTGTTGTGTGATGTGTGCTAGGCAACTCTATTCTCTTCTGCATCATCAGTACCGACCTATTTCAGTTTGATCATTGTGGAACTGTTACTCTGGAAGTGAAATAAACCCCTTCCTTACTGCTGCCGAAGTATTGTAACCATTTATTATTACTTAATTATTCACACAGCACTATGTTCGTGCTTTACGGACAAACATTAACAGGTCTCTCTCCTAAGGAACTGACAATTAAAATGAGATATACTGCAACAAAGGATGGCAAAAGGTAATGGGGTGGGTTATGGAAGGCAAGGGTTGCATTAATGAAAGATTATGATGTACCAGTTGTTACATACATTGTTAATTTCTTTTGTGTGCTAATTTTCCTTATTATAATATATGAATACTGTTGGGGATGAAGGCTGGGTAGAGATCTGCAATAGAAGGTTAACCGAGAAATGAGTCACTTGGGTCAGCAAAGAAGAGCAAACATTTCAGGTTAAACCAGAGCTTTTAAGGAAACAAAAATGTATTTTTATAGTTCACACAGCTTCTCATTAAAGGCAGAATAAACAGACTTAACCTTCGTAGTCGTCAGACCTATTGCTCTTTGATATTGTTAAATTTGATTTTTCCCCAGGAGTGAATTTGTCTGAGCAGACACTGCATACAATATAGAAGTCTCCATTACAATATAATGTACCTTTTCAGGAAATAACTGAAGTTAAGAAGCTTTCTTCACGAAGTTTGATTGACTGCTGCCTGTTCTTTGTGTCATGAATGAACATTGGACTAAGAAAAGGAGTACTTGTGGCACCTTAGAGACTAACCAATTTATTTGAGCATAAGCTTTCGTGAGCTACAGCTCTCCTTTTCTTTTTGCGAATACAGACTAACATGGCTGTTACTCTGAAACCTGTCTTTGGACTAAGGTGTTTTATAGCAAGACACTATTTCCTGTCTGTTTCAGGTTTTATCTTTTAAGATTCAATGAAAGAATTTCTCCCTGTACTGGATCCCCTGCTTAGAATTTTGTAGCCCCTTTACACACACTAATGCTTTATTATTTATTTTATTATGAATTTATTATGAGCATTATAGTAGTGCTCATAATCTGTCTAAGAGCTATAGCCATGCAAGACACTGTCCCTGCCTCAAAGAGGTTAACCTCTAGAGGTTATATTGTGCTTCGGCACTCCATGCTGTGTATGCAGTGATGTGTAGCTGTTCTGTTCCAGGAGCAGGGAAAGGAAATGTGCCTACACTCAGCTCACCTATTTCTGGAGAATAGCGTGTGACTAGTACCCATTCACCCCTGGAGCCAAGGCCTGGGTAGGCAGCTTTTGTACACGAGTGTAATCTTACCCTCCTTATGTCCCTGTGCAACTGCACAACCCTAGGCCACACTCTTGCCCTAGGAAGACAAGCAACGGATAAAGGTACGGAAAAGGAATAGAAAATTAAATTATTATTTTAAATCAGATATTATTAAATATCATCTATTCCCTTTGCTATTCTAAGTAGCCATGGTCAGCTGGGCAGTTTCTTGTATTTTGATAGAAGTGGGTCTTAAGGAGGACTGTGTGGGTATTGGCCTTACAGACCCATTGATGGAGGGTATTCCTTGTAGAGGTAGGTGAGCAAGATAACATGAGAATGGCCATACTGGGTCAGACCAATGGTCCATCTAGCTCAGTATCCTGTCTTTGGAGAGTGTGAGCAGAACAGGACAATTTACTGAGTGTCATCCAGTCCCAGCTTCTAGCAGTCAGAGGTTTAGAGACACCCAGAGCATGGGGTTCCATCCCTGACCATCTTAGCTAATAGCCATTGGTGGACCTATCCTCCATGAACTTCTCATTCTTGTTGGAACCCAGTTATACCTTTGGTCTTTGCAGCATCCCCTGGCAATGAGTTCCACAAGTTGACTGAGTTGCATAGAGAAGTGTTTCCTTATGTTGGAGGCTTGGAAGCATAACTTCCTTATGTTTGTTTTAAACCTCCTGGTTCATGTGTGATGTGAAGGGTAAAGAGCACTTATTCACTTTCTTCACACCATTCATGATCTTCTAGACTGCTATCATATCTCCCCTCAGTCATCTCTTGTGCAAACTGAACAGTCCCGGTCTTTTTAATTTCTCCTCATATGGAAGCTGTTCCATCCCCCTAACCATTTTTATTGTCCTTCTCTGTGCTTTTTTCAATTCTATTATAACTTTTTTGAGATGGGATGACCAGAATTGCATGCAGTATTTAAGGTGTGGGTGTACCAAGGATTTTATAGTGGCATTATGACACTTTCTGTTGTCTTATCTATCCCTTTTCTAATGGTTCCTAACTTTCTGTGAGCTTTTTGACTGCTACTTTACATTCATAGAATCCCTCCCCCCATTGAACAGATGTTTTCAGAGAGCTAGTCATGATGATTCCAAGATCTCTGTTTTGAGTGGTAACATAATTTAGACCCCAGCATTTTGTATGTATAGTTGGGATAATATTTTCCAATGTGCATTTTTCAACATTGAGTTTCATCGCCATCTTTTTGTCCAACCCCAGTTTTGTGAGATCCCTCTAACTCTTCGCAGTCAGCTTAGGTCTTAACTATCTTGAATAGTTTAGTATTGTCTGCATGCTTTGCCACCTCACTGTTGACCCCTTTTCCCAGATCATTTATGAATAAGTTGAACAGCCCTGGTACCAGTCAAGATCTTTAGAGGGTCCTTGCTATTTACCTCTCTCCACTGTGAAAGTGGACCATTTATTCCTACCCTTTATTTCCTATATTTGAGCCAGTTACTGATCCATCAGAGGACTTTTCCTCTTATCCTCTGACTGCTTACTTTTCTTCAAGCCTTTGCTGAGAGACCTTGTCAAAGGCTTTCTGAAAGTCAAAGTACACTATATCCACTGGATTACCATTGTTCACATGTTTTTGAACCTCCTCAAAGAATTCTAACAGTTCGATGAGGCATGATTTCCCTCTACAAAAGCTGTGTTAACTCTTCCCCCAACATATTGTGTTCATCTATGTGTGTGATTATGCTATTCTTTTATGTGGTTTGCCTGGTACTGAAGTCAAGTTTACTGACCTGTAATTACCAGGATTGCCTGTAGAGTCTTTTTTTTTTCTTTTCTTTTCTTAAATTGGCATTACATTAGCTATCCAACAGTGTTCTGGTACACAGGATCATTTAAGTATTAGGTTAATACCACAATTAGTAGTTCTGCAATTTTGTATTTGAGTTTCTTCAGAACCCTTTGGTGAATACCATCTGGTCTTGGTGACTTATTACTGTGTAACTTATCAGTTTGTTCCCAAATCTCCTTTATTGACACCTGAGTCTGGGACAGTTCCTCTGATTTTCTCCTAAAAAGAATGGCTCTGGTGTGGCAATCTCTCTCACATCCTCTGAAGTGAAGACCAGTGCAAAGAATTAATTTAGCTTCTGCACAATGGTTGTGTCTTCCTTTAGTTCTCATTTATCACACTGATTGTTCAGTGGTCCCACTAATTGATTGGCAGGTTTTCTGCTTCTGAAGTACTTAAACAAATTTTTGTTGGTTAGTTTGTGTCTTTTGCTAGTTTCTTTCCAGTTGTTTGTTTTTTAGCCTGTCTAGGTATACTATTAAATTCTGGCAAATGAAGTGTGTTCCTTTTTATTTCTTTAGGAGGATTTGAATTCCAATTAAGATTTCTTTGTGTGTCTAGCCATACTTATGAGGAGGGGCTGAGGGAACTGGGATTGTTTAGTCTGCGGAAGAGAATAATGAGGGGGGATTTGATAGCTGCTTTCAGCTACCTGAAAGGGGGTTCCAAAGAGGATGGATCTAGACTGTTCTCAGTGGTAGCAGATGACAGAACAAGGAGTAATGGTCTCAAATTGCAGTGGGGGAGGTTTAGGTTGGATATTAGGAAAAACTTTTTCACTAGGAGGGTGATGAAGCACTGGAATGGGTTACCTAGGGAGGTGGGGGAATCTCCTTCCTTTGAGATTTTTAAGGTCAGGCTTGACAAAGCCCTGGCTGGGATGATTTAGTTGGGGATTGATCCTGCTTTGAGCAGGGGGTTGGACTAGATGACCTCCTGAGATCACTTCCAACCCTGATATTCTATGATTCCATGATCTCTTTTACTCTTAGCCGCGGTAATGTTTTTTTTGGTCCTCTTACTGTTTTTTTAAAATTTTGGGGTATATGTTTGGTTTAAAAGTCTATTATGGTGTTTCTAAAAAGTTTCCATGCAGATAGCAGGCATTTCACTCTTGTGTTCCCTTTAATATCCGTTTAACTAGCCTCCTAATTTTTGTGTAGTTCCCCTGTATGAAATTATATGCTCCTATAGTGGGTTTTCTTTAGTATTTCCCCTCCCCCCCCAAAAAAGGATGTTAAATGTAATTACATTATGGTCATTATTACCCAGCGGTTCAGCTGTATTAACCTCTTGGATCAGATCCTGTGCACCACTTAAAACTAAATCAGGAATTGCCTCTCCCCTCGTGGGTTTCAGGACTAGCTACTCCAAGAGCAGTCATTAAACGTGTCTAGAAATTTTATCTCTGCATCCTGTCTATAGGTGACTTTTTCCCAGTCATTATGGGAATTGCTGAAATCCCTCATTATTATTGGCTATTCTGTTTTTTGTAGCCTCTCTAATCTCCCTGAACATTTCACAATCACATCACCATCCTGGTCAGGTGGTCAGTAGTATATTCCTACTGCAATACTGTTGTTGTTCAAGCATGGAATTTCTATCCATAGAGATTGTATGGTACCGTTTGATTCATTTAAGATTTTTACTATATTTGACTCTATCCTTTTTTCACATATAGTGCCACTCCCTCCAGAAGATGACCTACTCTGTCATATCTATATACAGTGGAACCCTGTTTTGGGACCGGGGCCTGATCAGATAATCCAGAGAATGGGCACAGAGCTTCAGCCTTGGGTGATGGGACTCGGGCTGTCAGTCTCAGGCAGCAGGGCTCATGCTTCAGTCGTATTAATCAAACTGGGGCTGAGAGTTGGAGCCCTGCTGCCCGGGCTGTCAGCCCAAGTTTGGTTAATATGGACAGCCAGATAATGGAGGCTCGGATAAACGCAGTTCTACAGTATTTTGTACCCTGGTATTACCGTGTCCCATTGATTATCATCATTCCGTCAAGTTTCTGTGATGCCTATTATATCAATATCCTCATTTAATATCAGGCACTCAAGCTCACCCATCTTAGTATTTAGACTTACTGTATTTATGTACAAGCACTTATAAAATTTGTCAATATTTAGTTGTCTGCCTTTATATGCTGTAATTGAATGGGATTTTTTTTGTTTAATTGTTTCTCTTCAGTTCCTACCCGTACTTTATCAATTTCTATCCTCTCGTCTTTACTAGGTTATAGAGTATCCCCTTTAACAAATCTTCCCCTAAAGGATGTGTCTGTCTTAACCGTGTGCTCCTCTGCACCTGGTGGCTTTCCCCAAATCCTTAGTTTAAAAACTCTTATATGGCCTTTTTAACTTTACATGCCATCAATCTGGTTCTGTTTTGGGTTGGTTGGAGTTCATCCTTCCTGTATAGGCTTCTCCTTTCCCAAAAGGTTCCCCGGTTCCTAATAACCTAAATTCCTTCTCCAAAAACCACTGTCTCATTCATGCCTTGATATCTTGCGGTTCTGCCTGTCAAACTGGCACTGCACGCAGAACTGGAAGCATTTTCTTCTCCTCCAGTTGGATGTTCTCCTTCCCTGAGACTTTCATCCTCCTCAACAGCTCAGAGGCTGTCAGATTGGGAGTGAGACAGCTCTCCTGTGTCCCAGAAAGTTTTGTCTGTATACTTCTCTGTCTTCCTTAGCTCCTCCAATTCAGTCCCGCTGGCTTGGGAGACCCAATTCTGTCTCTGAGGGCCATGAGTTGCTTGCACCAGATGTGTACACATGCCACCTGCCCACAAGGCAGGTAATCATACACGCTGCATTCAGTGCAGTAAAATGGAGTGCCCCATCTCTGTTGTTGGACTTCTGCCTGCATTATTTTTCTATTCCTGAAGGGGTTTTTCGTTTGTGTGTGTGTGGTTTTTCCATTGGCGGGATTATTGGCCCAAGTTTAGAGACTGTTTAGTAGGTATATCTGGCTCTTACGCTCCCTCTCTAAACTCCCTCCCAGAATTCCCCTGTTTGCCGCTCCTGTTCACTAGCTTTTGTGGTTGCTTACGAGCTGGCTTTTTAAACCCCTGTTCTCCAGGATTTAGCTAGCTGCGCCCCCTCATCAAGGGATCCTAAAGGGATTAGGGATCAAAGGATGGCAGGCTAGAGCCTCGTTAAGAAGCTCTCAGCCTTGCCTGGCTGGCCATTAGGCTCAGCACACAGTCCCCCAAACAGACCATACTATAAACTTCAGTGAAGCAGGCACACAGTAACAGACAACAAACTCACCCCAAGGATCACTTAGGGATTTCCTTCACCTGCAGAACTCCCTCTTAAAACTTCCCTGTTTACTGCCCCTGGTCGCTAGATGTCAGCCCAGAATACTGTCCTTAACAGCTGTGATTTTTAAATAAATAAATAATAAACTGTTTCTTTTTTGCATTAAGCAATATATAAAAATAAGCTCTGATCCTGAATACTCACGTAAGTAAGTGTTTGCAAGGTCAGGGCCCCAAGCTTGTATGCTTCGGTGATCTGTAAAATTTCAGAAAGGAAAGGAGTACTTGTGGCACCTTAGAGACGAACAAATTTATTTGAGCATAAGCTTTCGTGAGATGCATCCGATGAAGTGAGCTGTAGCTCATGAAAGCTTATGCTCAAATAAATTTGTTCGTCTCTAAGGTGTCACAAGTACTCCTTTTCTTTTTGCGACTAACACGGCTGGTACTCTGAAACTTATAAAATTTCAGAGAGCAAAGTGTGTGACCACACAAAATTTCAAAAACTGTTAACAGTGCTGCAATTGGAATCCTTTTAGTGTGTTGTCTGCTAGCAGGCAGGTTTCTCCTCTTAATCTTATTCTTTTAAGATGTTTTGAGCTTTTCTAGGTCTATCAGAAGCCAATATTCCATGTCTGTGACTGCTGTATCATAACATTTTGTCTTTGTTCTTTTGCAACACTGTATCAGGAATGTTATTCAATCCTTTTGGTCCCAAGTGTTTGATTTTTCGTACAGCAATACAAAGAGAGCTGAATCCCATTCCTTCTTTTATGCCATTAAAGCTCCTTTTCTCAAATAGTTTGTGGTTCCTGTCTTTATCATGTTGTTTTAACTATGCTTTCCATGGATCAGTGAAGTTTATCTCAGTGGATGTTTGCTTCTTAGGTTATAACACTGACCTTACAAGAAAATGTTGCTTTTTGCTAAAATTCTTTGTAGAGATTTCTGATTTTCTGTTTCATCTCCTTCTGCTACAAACCAAGCCATTTGTCATAATTTCTCTTTCCCACATAATTCATATTTTTTCTTATTTAAAAAGCCTACCAGTGATTTTAACACTTTCTCAAATCTCCATTGAAAGTAGTCAAAATCAACAACAGTGAACCAGGCCGGAACCTGGTAAAATGGCTGTGGCCTGATGATGCTTTGCTAATAGGTTGCTGAAGTGATCTTAAGCACGGTTTGTTTCCCCCACCCAACTTTCAGTTTTCCCTAATTCTTTCCTAGATCCTTCTGTTCTTTTCATTTTTACCATCTAATACTTTCTCTTCTATCCTGTGCTGTCTTTTCTGTTTCATATATAATCACTGGATTGTAGCTGTTGTCACTCTATCGGTCGGATACACTGATTCATGACTTCAGAGTTATCTAAGCTGTTGTGTTCCAGAGTACATCGTACTGATTTGACGCTTTTGTCTTTCCCTTTATTTTTTTTAATTTTAAAGTAAATGCTACTAGTTTAGATCCTAAACCTGCAAACACTTACACACACTCTTAACTTTATATAAGTGAGTAGTCTCATTGAGCTAAAAAGAAAAATCTAGGTGAATGCATTATTGATCGAGAAAGATGTTTTTCTAGAAACTGTGATCACATTGTTGCAATACCAACTTAATTCCAAATATCATGACTGATGGTAGGTTTGTGAATTATCACACTTTGTGTATAAAGTGGACTGTAATTGCATGCTTTTGGTGTATGTGTGTATATATAACAAAATGTAAAGAATAATTTATATTGTATTGAAAAAAGAGGCAAACATGGGTGGATTCTTGGAGAAGTAAATCTGTTAGTAAGAGGAAAATGTGAAATAAAAAAAAGAATTTGTATCATGGATTCTAATCCTCCCCCATCCTCTTTCAGCACAATGATGTACTGCCAATAATTTCATATAGAGCTCTTACTTAAAATAAAACATAAAATTACCCGGTTAGCCTGTGATAAGCCTTGTGTCCCAAGGGAGTGCTGATAGAAAGGAGAGGGAGGAGTGCTTGGGGAATCTATATTTTTTCCATTAGAATTAAGTACTTTCATTAACCACAGCCAAGGAAGGAGGCAGCAAACAACGCATATTATGCTGACGTGTGCTAACAACAGCTATACTTTATTCTTGAAAAATATATTGTATTATCAATAGCATAACACATAGCTTAATTAGTAATTTGAAGGGAAAGGAGTTGGGAGTTTGTTGTAGAATAAAGATTTTATAAGTGATGTAGGGAGATGTCCTCCCCCAGGAGATATCATCTGTGTGAATGTTTGCCACTTTTCTGAAAAACAGCTTCTGCAGTCTCATTTATTTCAAAGGAAATACTTTGCTTCCTAGGTATAAATTATCCCTGATAGGGATGATTTAGCAGCAACCAAAGACTGGGCTACTCCATCAGAAGGAGGGTAATCATTTCAACTTTCTCTTCCATTTGGTGGCACAATTTTAATAAAGGGCTCCTGGGAGCCCACAGGAGACACCTTTAGCATATCAGCATCTCCACCCACAGACTCATATAACACAGTACAGTGACACGGAATGACTGCTTCTTATGTACCAGTACACCCTTTAGAGTGCCACTGTACAGTTCTTACTCAATAAGGGGGTCACTGTTCTGACATAAGTTTTTGTTTGTGCTGCAGATAAGACAGCATGATTATAAAACAGTGCTAGGGAATTCTGTTATGTCCTGGGAAAGGTCCATAAACTTGTTCTGTCCAAACTACAAACAAAAAACCATATTATAATATGATCCCCACTCCAGTAATGCTTTTTTGTGTCAGACAGTTACATGCCATTATAGTTAGACTTGTAGGTTGGGATTTTCAAAGGAGCTGAAGGGAGTTAGATTTCCTTCTGTTCCCTTGCAAATCACAACTGTAGTATAGATGGGATCTTAAAAGGTTTCAGCAAGGGTCTCCTTGTTTTTAATTTTTCAGTGTCATTTACTCTCATCTTACCTACCTTGAATCCTTTCATTCTGTGGTGAACAGAAAATAGTAGCCCCTCCTGTAAGAACTCCAAAAAGAAGCTAGATAGCATTCTTGATTGGGTTCTTTTGGTAACCTGTTAAGCTTTCACAAAAGCATGGAGCTGTGCAGTAGTGTGTGGGTGCATTTTTCCCCATTAACACTTATCACTCTGTGTCTATTTCCTCCTTAAATTTTTTCCCTTTAAGTGCTGTGTCTTTCATGTAGGCTGTAATAAAACATTTCTCAAACTGTTAGGAAGTCTTGCAGTTAGGTCTGTCATCTCTCAGATCCTAAGCCTGCTCTTCGCTTTTATTTGACCTTAAACCACCTTGAAGTTGGTGGGTCTGGAGTTGCTGCTAATATCACTAATCCATTTTACTACAACATATGGCAGTGGAGAAATACAGACTCCAGCTGTCAACCCCAAGGTGTTAAGTAATACCAAAAGCCTAGATTTTGATGTGTGCAGAGTTTTGTAGTGATCAGGAAATGATCTTTACATCTTCCCTTATTGAGGAGGCATATGTGATGTAATTTATACATGGTCTAGACTAGAATATAGAAAAAAATTATGCCTGAAACCTGCAGAAAAATACATATTGTTTTTGTTGGGTTTTGATTAAAATAAAATCAATAAATTCTGAGACTACATACAGGCATGTAATACTGCTGTCTTAAAAACATTTGCAGTCGAGCTTTTCCTCCCTAGGTAGCCGTGCAATGTACAAAATGATTATTCATCTCAGAGGTATAAAGAAAGAAGAAGCTTCTGACATGTTACATTTAATTATGGCTTTTGGTTTAATTGCAAAAGTACTTTATTTTAAGGTAGAAGGGCTGCAAGTCACATACCACTTAACAATATAATGCTAATTAGTCTTTTAATTTTAAAACACCTCAGATCTGACTGAGTGCCGCACTTGAATTTTACCCTAGAGAATGGAGCTTACATGGAATATTCTGTGTGTGCTGTCAGTTAGAGAATTCCTTGTTGTCATAACTCTTCAGTCCTTTTTATGTACTGTATGTATTCACATCCTCAGCAATGTTCCTTTTAATTTTAAGATTTAGGACCAAGGGCTAAGCCTGTAGTTCAGGCAGTATCCTGGCAGTACATCACTTATTACACCAGTACCATTTGTACTATTCTTTTAAAGACCATTTTAGCATTTCTTTTACAAACATCTAGTCTTAGGGATTTATAATTTGGCTATAAAAACTCATTGTGGACTGACCCAAGGACTTGTATCTTTAGGAGCTGATATTAGAGTGAAAACCCATTTCACAGCAATCAAGAGTTAATTTTGTTGGTCATTACAGTATGAAAAAACCTCGTGATCTGCGCTGAATTGTAGCCTATGTAAGTAGCAACCTGAGTACTTCAGGGGAGTATGTATGCTGGTTTTGTCCTTTTTGTTAGGTTCATAGAAGACATGGGAAACAACACAACATGAAGTACCAACATCCTGGGAATAAGACATGGGGACAGATATGCTGACTGTTCTTGGAAACTTCTGGGCGTAGCAATGCAGGATAGAGACAGAGATGCACTCGTGGGTTCAGTGCAATTTGAACACCATACTTAAAAGCTGCAGTGTAGGGTGTGACACTGTCTACCCTGGTGCCAGCTCAGGACAGGTCTGCACGCTAATTCACTCATATGCTAATAGGGTGTCAAAGGACTGTCAAAAGTATTGTAGTGTAATCAGGTCAATTCACTTGTATGTCAGCTTACTTCAAAAGAAATGTTAATGGTATTGTCTTCACGTATCTGTAACCTGTTGATTGCTTAAAAAAAACAAGGAGTCCGGTGGCACCTTAAAGATGAACAGATTTATTTGGGCATAAGCAGTGGTGAGCTGGAGCCGGTTTGCACTGGTTCGCTAAAACTGGTTGTTAAATTTAGAAGCCCTTTTAGAACTGGTTGTTCCGCGAGGGACAACCGGTTCTAAAAGGGCTTCTAAATTTAACCTGCCAAAAGTGGCGCCTTAGGCGCCAACTCCACGGGTGCTCCAGCAAGTGGAGCCTTGGAAATGTAAATTAAAAAGATGCGCTAACTTCAAATCGAGAGCCATTGTGTTCAACAATGGAAGTTCACAGAGAGAGTCTGCATTTCCTACTTGTCAAACCCCTGTGAGTGAAGACACTGTTCAGATTGTTTTCTGGAGAAAAAGCTATAAATGTTGATTTCAAGAATGGTCTTGTATCTCTGACTGTTTTGGACTCTTACAGGGAAGATATCAAATGCAAAGTGGAGATCCCCAGAAACATCTGGGTTCCCTGAAAAGTTTTTGGGAAACTGAGAGATTACTACATCTCTGCTATCATTTTTGACTTACAAACTTTGACTCACCCGTCTAATGTATTTTACTTGTTTTAACCTCTCAATAACTCATTTCTTGTTTTATCTGATAAATCGTTAGTTAGTTTACCAGCGATTTGGCTGTCAGCATTGTCTTTGGTGTGAGCAGGGCTGTCCTTAGGATTTATGGTGCCCTACGCAGTATTATTAAACTGGTGCCCCAGTGCCTGACTTGCTCCTTAGCAACACAAACATAAGTTTACAGTGTTGGAAAACTTGCCCCATGCACTTTATTAAAACCAGTTTAAATAAATTATGCACACTGTAATGCTGATGGACTATACTTGCACTAAAGAAGTAGCGCTACAATTCTGATTTATTGACAGAAGGATGCAAATAATATAATTTTTTAAAATTTGTCAGCATTTTATTGGATATTTCTATGAAGAGGTATTGAAACAAGGATTTGTTTTTAATTAAAAGCAATCATTCAGGCTTTTTTGGCTGTAAAATCAGTAATAATGTCATCAGATGACAAGGACAAAGTGATGCCTTGTTCGACTGCAAGAATAGCAAGACTAGTCAAGCGTTCCTGACTCATTGTAGAGCAGAGATAGTTTTTAACGAGCTTTAGTTTTGAGAAACTCCATTCTCCTGATGCTACTGTTACAGGTATTGTCAGTAGAATATGAGTGGCAATGTACACATTAGGATATATATCAACAAGTTTGCTGGTATGAATAAACTGTACAATGTCCATCACTGACTTTGTATGTGGCAACATTGATGACAGTGCTCAATTCTTCGTACAGTTCAAGTACATTTAAATTAAAACTATCACCGTGCTTCAGGAGGCTTTCTAGGTTCTTGCACTTTGTCATTAGTTGCTCTTGGTTTCCTATTTTGTTGAATTTAGTTATGTCCTACAAAAATCCAAACTGTTCATGGTGTGGTCGTAAGGTAGTAAACCCTTCATCAACAGCAGATATTGCTTTATCCATCGCAGCATTAAAAAATTCAACCTCAAATTTCTTTTCTGGGTCTTCTGTGGGCTCATTTGCTGCTTCATATTCCTCTTGCCGTTTTTCCTGGAAACTCTTGTCGTGTTCAGACATGGAAATTTTGGTTCTATGCGAAGTGCCTCTGCAAACTCTCTTGCTGTAACCTGTGCTGCTTTGAATCCATTTTCTATGTATTTCACTTAAAACATCTTGTGTGTTGTTTAGTAAGATAGGTGTTGAATCAAGCTGCATTGCTGGACTCTGCATTATTTTGCTTACACTTGAGATTTTAACAAGAATGGCATGCCAGATTATGACAGATGTTAGAAACTTGAAGCTGGATATTTCAGAGGCCAATGACTGTGCTTCATTTTTAGTTTTTGGATCTCTGGCTTCTTCCAAAATAGCAATCAGTGCTTCATAAACTTCCTCAGACTATATCTCAACATTTTTACACATTCTACTCTGCTTTCCCAGTGTGTCTTGGATAGAGGCTTAAGGATAATACCACTGACATGTGCTTTGAATATTTGTCGTCATTAAGTGGATGCTGAAAAGAGCACGTAAATGCATTGCAGTAAACCAGAAAAAGAAATAGCTTCTACAGAAAACTTGGCCATATTGCACAAAATCAAATTAAGGCTGTGGCATGCACACAGGAAAAAAAAAAAAAGGCTCGTGGATTTTCTGCCAGCAACCTAGCTTGCACGCCAGAAATGCATCCTCTCAAATTGGCGCCACTATCGTAGCCTTTTCCTCTAATATTCATTACGGACAATCCCATTTGTTTTAGTTCATCAAGGAGAATGTGAAGTCCAAAACCTGTAGTGTCCTCTACTTCTAAAAATGTGATAAATGATTCCTTAACTGTAATGTGTGCTGAATCACTAATGTCGACACATCTCACTACTAACGACATCTGTTCTTTATGACTTACATTCGGAATGCAATCTTGAATTACGGCAAAATATTTTGCCAAAGAAACCAGTGAAACAATTTTGTCTCTCACTTTTACCACTCATTAGCATGATCAGTTCATTTTGAATTCTTGGTCCCAAATAACGGTCATGTATTTTATTTTCAGTTACTCTTTGGAGATGTTCATTCATCACTGTGTCAAATTTTCCCAGCAGTTGTACAAGGCCCAAAAAATTGGCATTTTTGGGCTGGTATAATTTCTCAACACTTCCTCTAAAAGCAAGATTGCTTGTCGATAGATATTCAACAATAGATAATAGACGTTCAAGAACACGACGCCAATGCTGCTTTTCTGACTCCGGCAATCTTTGATTTTGGGCATCAAGATTTGTCTGATTTTTTTTTTTTTTTTTTTTTAACCTTACACTCAGCTCACACCATTTTGTGCATACTTTCAGTGTGGTGTTATGCCTTTTCATGTTGCAGTAATGCGTGACTAAGATTTTGCCAATCATTAATACCCACGGTTGCTATATTAAAATTGCAACTGTTGAAAATCTTGCATGGGAAACAAAATACAGCATTCTTGCATTTAGAGCACACAAGCCACCGTCCGTTGACAATTTCACTATTAGAAAGTGTTTTGTAGTAATTGTTTTCTGTGAATTTCCTACCTCTAATGTCTTTAGGATATTCAAGACTTTCTATTCTCACAGGACCTTTCTCAAGTACAATGGTGCGTAATTCTTTTGTTTAAAGATTGCAGCCATGCGCCAACGTCAGCTATATCCCATGCTAGTACAGTTTCAACTGTTGTAATTTCTTGTTTTGTGTCTGCATCTGTTTCAAATGATTGTTCTGTGTTTTGTTGAGTTTCTTGAGCTTCGTCTGCATAAAAAAGTTCTTCAGCAATTATTTGATGATCTTGATCAACTTCGTTGTTTTCATGACGCACAGACTTAAGTATAGAACCCTTCTGTGCTTGTATAGCTAATTCTGTTTCATCTTTCAGTTTTCTTTTTTGTGACCCAGAAGGTTGTTTTCGATATGACACAACTTATAAGGCTGGTTTTTTTTAGAAGAAATAACTGTTAAAATTGTCAGATTATCAGAAATATTTAAAATAGCTAATATAGGATAGCTGTAAGTCTGACCTTGAGCTAGTTTGGAGACACCTCACAAGGCACTCCACCTTGACTGAGACACAATAGAGTTGGAAGCCCATGTCATTTTTACAAAGTCACTTTTTAGTTTTAAATGTGTAGTGGGGCGTTAATCTTAATGTTAGTTACAACTCTGTATCAACGTTATACTGTAAATAGATCAATAGCATTATCCAGTTTAATAAGCTGGGTTTCCAAGCAGTGGGAAAATAGGAGCCTAGTTTTATTCCTAGGTAAAGCACAAAGTGACCAAAATGAAGCCAGCACAGAATCATCTCATCTGGCTTAAGGTAGGGCAGAAATGTTACAGAAGTCCTATCCACTAAAATTAGTGCAGCATGGACAGAGACAAGCTATTTTCTTCAACCTAATGTGCCCTTGTTACAGAAAGACCCTCTCCTGGTTTTATCACTCATCCTTTCTGATAAACAGTGTCAATTATGAGACTGAACTTCCATCACCAGTACATTTTACATCGACAGCTGAGTAACCAGATGATGATAACTTCTGATCACTTGCCATCTTGACTGGATATCAAGAGCTTATTCAGAAAAAAAAAATTCTTTGAGATATTTCTGCATTGCACCCACACCTCTAAGCTTTGCCTGTTCATATGTCTGACCTTAAAATTGTCCAGTCCTTAAATTTGCCTTATTTTTGTTTAGAAGGACGTTAACAATAGCAGCACATTTTGGGCACTGCCAGAAATATATGATAAATCACTGCCTCTAAAGTTCCATCAAAAACTGAAATTTTCATAGCTCTAGCATGATCATCTGCACAGATTCTTCACAAGGAAGTGTCTCTTGCCTTTTTACATGGTTAATGAGAGTTATTTACTTTATGAAAGTTGGACAAAACATTGTGAAAACTTAAGACATTGGTTGCCCAACCTCTGGGCTGGCAAAAGCTATACTGACTCACTGGAAAAAAAGCAAGAGACTCTTAGTACAACATGGTCACTCTATAGACTAGTAAGGAGATAAGCATATTACAGTTGTTGGAGGGCTCTATTTAATGGTAACAGGGTTATAGGAAAGCCTGTCAACATTTTTTGTGTCTCTGATGAAAACTTGTCCACTCCCTCCCCCAAACCAAACTTGTCACAAATAATTGTCGTCAACTTAATTTTCTGGTTTTGGCTAAGATATTGATTTAAAAAAAAAAGAATATTGAAATTGGATTCAGGATTGTTAGCAAGCATTTTTGGCAAATAAGCATTCTAACATGATTTTGATAAAGGTATGTAAAATGTCACCAAGACTGGCAAAAAAGGGAAAACCGATCCATTTTGAAACCTGTGCCAAACATAAGGTTGAAAAAAAAATAAAAGGCTCAAAGCTGATCAATGGTAACACAGTACTGCTTTCATGCTTGGCTCACCCCCGGCCTGCTGGTCCAACAGCTGCAGTAGAGGAGGAGCTAGGTGGAAAGCTGTGGGATCCCAAAATCCACCTCTTGGGATGCAGAGTGGCAACAACAGCAGCAAACCCTCAGGTCAGGTCACTTCAGTGGGCACTGCCGCCAGCACCATGGACCACGGTGAAGTGCGGCATCTCGGGGACAGGGGACCCGTGGGGCTGCGACAGCTCCTCCTGCCCTATGTGGCTCCCCGCCAGGATCAGATGGATTGCTGCCAGGTTGCTGTGCCCGCTGGGTGAGAGATGCGCTGCCCAGCCAGCTGTGTGCATTCCAGCCTGTGCGGTCACTTGCAGTGGAGACGCTTGGGCTGGCTGCTGAGGAAGTGAGTCACTTCCTTGGCATGCAGACAGCCAGCCTGAGCACCTGCACCCCACCCAGCCCTGCGGGGGGGGGGTAAGGGGGTGGGAGCTTGCCGCTCTGCGGGGGGTGGGGGGCTGCACTCAGTGCTGAGGGGGGACTCCAGTTTGTGTGTGTGTGGGGAGAAGTAGAACGCACGTTATGGGGGGCAGCAAAAGGATACCACTGGAGCTGGTGCCGCCCAGCCCGCCTCACCTCACGGCGGCGGGGAGAGTGTCACATTGGTGAGTTTCCCCCGCCCCTTCCCAGAGACCCTTGCAGCCAGTACCCTCCCTCAGAATGCGCCGGCGCATTAGACTCTACGATCTTGCTCCCTGCTCTTACCTGCTTGCTGTCCCATCCTGGCGGTGGTACCCCCAATTTATTGGTGCCCTAAGCAGCTGCATTTGCTGTGTATGCCTAAAGATGGCCCTGGGTGTGAGATCCAAAGTACCAATTGATCTGGGGTAAGAGATTGATCCTTTTGGAGTGGGAGTATGCGGTTTGTATGACCACTATCACTAGTCCAGTTTGTCTGGGCGGCAGTGTAGGCTAGAGTGCCTAAGGGGACTGTCTGTGACTCCATGGTAGGACTGGTATAGTGATCCAGGAGTACACAATTATTACTGGCTTGGTGAAATCTATAGAACGTATACCACCAGTTCGGGGTGTCTGCCTGTTTCTGATAGTCTGAGCTGAGATTGGCACACTCAGTTGTGAGTCAATTCAGACAGCGTGACCTAGGGCATAGAGCAAAAGCATGTTACAGGGGTTACAGCAGCTCATTGAAAGCATAGATTCAGTTAGTATGCAGGATTGTCTCCAACACCAGTCATAGAGTTTAAGGCCGGAAGGGGCCACTAGATCATATAGTTCGACCTCCTCTATATTACAGGCCGCCAACACGACCGCACAGTAAGCCCACAATGGAAGTGAGACCAAAGTAAATGAGACCCACAGAAGACTAGACTATTATGTGTCACGTTAGAGAACAGCTGTTTGGGCAGGGGTTCTGGGGGTTGGATAGGTGTAGGCCGACTTGGTAACTTGTGCTTATAGAATTGTCATACCATAGGTTGGGGATGGTAACCTCATGAGTCATTGTTTGACCTTGTCATTCTGGTGCAGTGTTTTGAAGGAATAGATATTTGCAACAGTGAAGATGCCCTGATATGTAAAACAATGAAGATACAAACCTCATACTTCAGGGCAAAAGGCAGCTGCTAATGGATGGGGATTAAGAAGAAACTTACCTTATGGCCAGTTATTCCATAAATAGGCACCACAAAGTTTCTGGCACGTTTCTCTGAAGTTGTCAGATAAGATACTGGACTAGAAGGCCACTGTTCTGATCTGGTATGTCTGTTTCTGTGTTCTTAGGAATACTATATATATAATTTTCACTAATATATATATATATATTTCACTATATATATAATTTTCAGAATACACATATTATGGAATTTATGCTCCTTACACATTTGTTCAATAATATGCTGTATAAGCAATACTTCTAATTACTGCAGCAATTTACATTCTAAAGGTTCTCTTTTAAACCAGAAGCCTTTTTTGTAAATGAGGTAATAGACGCTGCAGAAAATGTTGACTGTGTGGGGAAAAAAGGTGTTAGCACTCACAAGTTGAAAGTGGTTGCTTTTCATGATATATTGAACACATATACAATGAATGCCTTCTGGTTTTTTTAATTGTTTATTGTTAGAAGGAAAATATGTTTTAGATTGTTATGATAGGGGAATAAAAATGATTGAGCTACTTAGTTAAAAAAGAATAGGATTACTTGTGGCACCTTAGAGACTAACAAATTTATTTGAGCATAAGCTTTCGTGGGCTACAGCTCACTTCATCGGATGCATAGAATGGAACATATAGTAAGAAGATATATATACACATACAGAGAACATGAAAAGGTGGAAGTAGCCATACCAACTGTAAGAGGCTAATTAATTAAGATGAGCTATTATCAACAGGAGAAAAAAACAGCTTTTGTAGTCATAATCAAGATGGCCCATTTAGACAGTTGACAAGAAGGTGTGAGGATACTTAACATGGGGAAATAGATTAAATATGTGTAATGACCGAGCCACTCCCAGTCTCTATTCAAACCCAAGTTAATGGTATCTAGTTTGCCTATTAATTCAAGCTCAGCAGTTTCTCGTTGGAGTCTGTTTTTTAAGCTTTTCTGTTGCAAAATTGCCACCTTTAAGTCTGTTACTGAGTTTGCCAGAGAGGTTGAGGTGTTCTACTACTGGTTTTTGAATGTTATGATTCCTGTTGTCAGATTTGTGTCCATTTATTCTTTTACGTAGAGACTGTCCGGTTTGGCCAATGTACATGGCAGAGGGGCATTGCTGGCACATGATGGCACATATCACATTGGTAGATGTGCAGGTGAACGAGCCCCTGATGGTGTCACTAATGTGATTATGTTCTATGATGGTGTCACTTGAATAAATATGTGGACAGAGTTGGCATCGGGCTTTGTTGCAAGGATAGGTTCCTGGGTTAGTGTTTTTGTTGTGTGGTTTGTGGTTGCTGGAGAGTATTTGCTTCAGGTTGGGGGGCTCTCTGTAAGTGAGGACTGGTCTGTCGCCCAAGATCTGTGAGAGTGAGGGATCATTTTTCAAGATAGGTTGTAGGGTGGTGGTTATGTGACCCTCGCTTATTAGCACCATAGTGTCCAGGAAGTGGATCTCTTGTATGGACTGGTCCAGGCTGAGGTTGATGGTGGGATGGAAATTGTTGAAATCATGGTGGAATTCCTCAAGGGTTTCTTTTCCATGGGTCCAGATGATGAAGATGTCATCAATGTAGCGCAAGTAGAGTAGGGACATTAGGGGACGAGAGCTGAGGAAGCGTTGTTCTAAGTCAGCCATAAAAATGTTGGCATACTGTGGGGCCATGCGGGTACCCATAACAGTGCCGCTGATTGGAAGGTATACATTGTCCCCAAATGTGAAATAGTTGTGTGAGGACAAAGTTACAAAGTTCAGCCACCAGGTTTGCTGTGACATTATCTGGGATATTGTTCCTGACGGCTTGTAGTCCATCTTTGTGTGGAATGTTGGTGTAGAGGGCTTCTACATCCATAGTGGCCAGGATGGTGTTTTCTGGAAGATCACCAATGGATTGTAGTTTCCTCAGGAAGTCAGTGGTGTCTCAAAGATAGCTGGGAGTGCTGGTACAGTAGGGCCTGAGGAGAGAGTCCACATAGCCAGACAATCCTGCTGTTAGGATGCCAGTGCCTGAGATGATGGGGCGTCCAGGATTTCCAGGTTTATGGATCTTAAGTAGCAAATAGAATACCCCTGGTCGGGGTTCTAGGCATGTGTCTGTACAGATCTGTTCCTGTGCTTTTTCAGGGATTTTCTTGAGCAGATGGTGTAGTTTCTTTTGGTAATCTTCGGTGGGATCAGAAGATAATGGCCTGTAGAATGTGGAGTTAGAGAGCTGCCTAGCAGCCTCTTGTTAAAAATGTTGTTTTTACATTCAATTGTTTTTCTAAAACAGGTTGGTAGAATCTTGCATGTGAATTTCATCGTATACCAGATCAGGATGCCGGGGCATAGTGTTGGGTCGTGATATGGCATAGTGTCAGTGGCTGCACGCTTGGCTTGGATAAGTATTACTACTTGTTGTAAAAGTGCTAGATAGGCAATAGGGTCAGAATTCTGTGCTAAAACAGAACACCTGCTTTGCCAATTTGCACATCAGTAGTTGGAATGCCCTTCCTGTGGATGAAGGGAAAGCAGTGGATGTATTGTTTCTTGACTTTAGCAAAACTTTTGACACGGTCTCCCACAGTATTCTTGTCAGCAAGTTAAGGAAGTATGGGCTGGATGAATGCACTATAAGGTGGGTAGAAAGCTGGCTAGATTGTTGGGCTCAACGGGTAGTGATCAATGGCTCCATGTCTAGTTGGCAGCCGGTATCAAGTGGAGTGCCCCAAGGGTCGGTCCTGGGGCCGGTTTTGTTCAATATCTTCATTAATGATCTGGAGGATGGTGTGGATTGCACTCTCAGCAAATTTGCGGATGATACTAAACTGGGAGGAGTGGTAGATACGCTGGAGGGGAGGGATAGGATACAGAAGGACCTAGACAAATTGGAGGATTGGGCCAAAAGAAATCTGATGAGGTTCAATAAGGATAAGTGCAGGGTCCTGCACTTAGGACGGAAGAACCCAATGCACAGCTACAGACTAGGGACCGAATGGCTAGGCAGCAGTTCTGCGGAAAAGGACCTAGGGGTGACAGTGGACGAGAAGCTGGATATGAGTCAGCAGTGTGCCCTTGTTGCCAAGAAGGCCAATGGCATTTTGGGATGTATAAGTAGGGGCATAGCGAGCAGATCGAGGGACGTGATCGTTCCCCTCTATTCGACATTGGTGAGGCCTCATCTGGAGTACTGTGTCCAGTTTTGGGCCCCACACTACAAGAAGGATGTGGATAAATTGGAGAGAGTCCAGCGAAGGGCAACAAAAATGATTAGGGGACTGGAACACATGAGTTATGAGGAGAGGCTGAGGGAGCTGGGATTGTTTAGCCTGCAGAAGAGAAGAATGAGGGGGGATTTGATAGCTGCTTTCAACTACCTGAAAGGGGGTTCCAAAGAGGATGGCTCTAGCCTGTTCTCAATGGTAGCAGATGACAGAACGAGGAGTAATGGTCTCAAGTTGCAGTGGGGGAGGTTTAGATTGGATATTAGGAAAAACTTTTTCACTAAGAGGGTGATGAAACACTGGAATGCGTTACCTAGGGAGGTGGTAGAATCTCCTTCCTTAGAGGTTTTTAAGGTCAGGTTTGACAAAGCCCTGGCTGGGATGATTTAACTGGGAATTGGTCCTGCTTCAAGCAGGGGGTTGGACTAGATGACCTTCAGGGGTCCCTTCCAACCCTGATATTCTATGATTCTATGATTCCTGCTCTGTTAGCTTTGGGATCTTATCAAAATCTTTTAACACCACTGTATGTGGTCAGAGTTCTTTTATACAGTGTATCTGTAATTAACTAAAATTAACATTCCAATAACTTAACCATAGTACAGTGTGTACAGATCCAAAAGGTGTGTTGGGCAGTATTAAGTGTTCAGTTGATATCTTTACTTATCTGGGTAGGCTTTACATTATTGTGCTCTTCTAAGCTCACCCCTGTGTTTCTGATTCATTGTAAGCTGGAGAATCTTTTTCTGCCTGAGAGGTGATTGCCTCTATGCTGAGCAAGGCCTTTTGCCCCATCCAGGGAGCCCGTCTTTTTTCTGCTTTTGGCTCATTGGAGATCTTAGGGTGAGAACATAGGAACAGCCATACTGGGTCAGACCAATGGTCCATTGAGCCCAGTATCCTGTCGCCTGACAATGGCAAGTGCCAGATGTTTCAGAGGGAGTGAATAAAAACGGCAATTTACTGAGTGATCTACTGTCTGTCGTCCAGTCCCAGCTTCTGGCAGTCAGAGGTCTAAGGGTACCCAGAGCATGGGGTTGTGTCCCTGACCATCTTGGCTAATAGCCATTGATGGACCTATCTTCCATTAATTTATCCAATTATTTTCTGAACCCAGTTTTAATTTTGGCCTTCACAACATCCACAGGCAATGAGTTCCATAGGTTGACCGCGTTGTGTGGAGAAGTACTTATGTTTGTTTTAAACTTTCTGCCTATTAATTTCATTGGGTGACCCCTGGTTATTGTGTTAGATGAATGGGTAAATAACACTTCCATATTCACCTTTTTTTACACCATTTGTGATTTTATAGATCTCTGTCATATCTCCCCTCAGTCATCTCTTTCCTAAGCTGAACAGTTTCTCCTCATATGGAAGCTGTTCCATACCCCTAATCATTTTTGTTGCCCTTCTCTGTACTTTTTTCAATTCTGTTATAACTTTTTTGAGATGGGATGACCAGAATTGCACGCAGTATTTAAGGTGTGGGTATACCATGGATTTATATAGTGGCATTATGACACTTTCTGTTGTCTTATCTGTCCCTTTCTAATGAGTTTTTTGACTGCTACTGCACACTGAACAGATGTTTTCAGAGAACTATTCACAATGACTCTTAAGATTTCTATTTTGAGTGGTAACATAATTTAGACCCCAGCACTTTGTATGTATAGTTGGGAAAACATTTTCCAATGTGCATTTTTCAACACTGAGTTTCATCGCCATCTTTTTGCCCAATCCCCAGTTTTGTGAGATCCCTCTGTAACTCTCAGCTTAGGTCTTAACTATCTTGAGTAGTTTAATATTGTCTGCATACTTTGCCACTTCACTGTTTACCCCTTTTTCCAGATCATTTATGAATATGTTGAACAGCCCTGGTCCCAGTCCAGATCCTTGGGTGACCCCGCTATTAACTTCTCTCCATTGTGAAAACTGATCACTTATTCCTCTCTTTTTTTTTTTTTTTTTTTTTTAACCAGTTACTGATCCTTGAGACAACCTTCCAACTTATTCCATGACTGCTTACTTAGCTTAAGAGACTTTGGTGAGGGACCTTGTCAGAACTTTGTGAAAGTCCAAGTACATTATCTCGCCTGGATCACCCTTGTCCATATGTTTTTGACCCTCTTCAAAGAATTCTAATAGATTGGTGAGGCATGATTTCCCTTTACAAAAGCAATGTTGACTCTTCCCCAACAGATCATGTTCATGTAAGTGTCTGATAATTCTGTTCTTTACTATAGTTTCAGCCAATTTGCGTGGTACTGAAACTAGGCTTAATGGCTTGTAATTGCCAGGATTGCCTCTGGAGTCTTTAAAAAAAAAAAAAAAAAATCAGCGTTACATTAGCTAACTTCCAGTGATCTGGTACCCAGCTGATTTAAGTAATAGGTTACAAACCACAGTTAGCAGTTCTGCAATTTTGTATTTGAGTTCCTTCAAAACTCTTTGGTGAATACCATCTGGTTCTGGTGACTTATTACTGTTTTTACTCAATTTGTTCTAAAATCTCCTTTATTGGCACTTCAGTCTGGACAGTTCCTCCAATTTGTCACCTAAAAATAATGGCTCCCATGCAGGCGCATCTCTCACATCCTCTGCAGTGAAGACCGATGCAGGGAATTAATTTAGCTTCTCTGCAACAGTCTTTTCTACTTTGAGTTCTCCTTTAGCACCTCAATTGTTCAATGGCCCCATTGATTGTTTGGCAGGCTTTCTGCTTCTGAAGTAATTTAAAAATATTTTGCTGTTAATTTTTGTGTCTTTTGCTACTTACTCTTCAAATTGTTTTTTGACCTGCCTAATTATACTTGACTTGCAAAAGTTTATGTTCCTTTATTTCGTCAGTAGGATTTGACTTCCAATTTTTAAAAGATGTCTTTTTGTCTCTGCTTCTTTTATTCTGTTGTTTAGGCATAGTGACATTTTTTGGTCCTCTGACTGTTTCTGTGTGTGTTAAACACTGTTTCTGTGTGTGTATATGTGTAGTTTGAGCCTCTGTTACGGTGTTTTTATTGTGGTTGGGTTGTGGATTGGCTTGAAACTCAGCTCTTCCTTCTAAAGAAGGATGTTTTATGGGTTAATATGTGAATATTGTATTAGGAGCCCACTGAGGTGAGCGGGGTGCCTTTAGTTCTGCTTGCACTTATAGTAAAGGTAACATGATTGGAAACAGAATTTTTGGTCCCTAGCTCATTACTGGTAGAAGGAGCTTAAATGTCTGTCTGTGCTAGGACAGTCTCTGCCTTCCCCCACCTGGTTCATACCAAACACTCTGTTTAGCACTGTTGTCGTAACTAACGTGTAGCAAAACTTAAGGCAGAAAGGGACCTCTGGGGAGTGGAGACAACTTATTTCCTCCTATACCTAACAATCAGGTTGTGGGAAAAGGGAATGAGGAAAACTGCTTCATGTTTGGATCTCTTCAAAATTTTTTAACTCTTGTCTTTGCAGTGAGCACTTCTATGGAGAGGAGGTAGGAGTAGGGAGTGATTCAACTTACCTTACTTCCCCTCCAAATAAAAATGCCTACATACTGAAAGTATTTACACCTTTACACTTATTTGTATTGCAGTGGTGTCTAGAGAGTCGATCACGGTCAGCACCTCATTGGACAAAACATTTTACAATCTGAGTTTTTAAAAAAAAAAAAAATCCACCACCACCCTATGAAGTAGAGTTAGTGTGGTTAAACATCACATTTGTACATGGACTGACAAAACCCAGACAACTCAAAGTTGGTTTGATACTTGATTCTTTACTCATACTATTGTTCCATAATATTTTTTCCTCCATTACATCATGAACTATGCAAGTGCCAACTTTTTTTTAAAAACTTCCTGGCCTGTTCTTTTTTCATGCCACGACCTTTTTACTTAAAAATAACTTTGTATTCGGTATATATTTAGAGAGGAAACTCCTCTTTAATGTGAAAATGTTGAACATCTGTGGTTTTACCCACAATATATTCTAAGCATTTGGCATATACATTTATCTTTAGGGACACAATGACGTTTTTCTTGGCACTTGTAATCATGACAACAACTGGGAATGTCTGTGCCACTTAACTTTTCAGAAGAATATGAATTTTTACCTTCCTAATGGAACGTTTGGTAGAAAAGTTTTTGCAAGTTGCTAAAGCATATTCAATTTCTTCAACCACTAAATATTAAGTTCTGTCAAGTTTACAGAGTGTCAAGTTCTGTCAAGTTTTCATTTTTAGTACCACAGAGTTTTAAAAGTAGGAGTAGCATTTTAAGTGAAACATCGAAGGTATATTGGTGTCTCAGCACATGCTTAAGAAACATCCATGTGCATTTGAGAGGATAAAAGTACAAAAGTTTAGTCCTATTCCGTAATCGCGTTACAGGTTTAAGTGTAAGTGCAGAGAAACTAGGATGTTAAAGAAGTTGATTTTATCTTCATGGAGTAACTTCAGTGTTGACATTTGTATGAAGTAAGTAATATAAACATTTATTCTATTAGGTCCTGAGATGTTAAGGAGCAGTGTGTAATTACATAATTCACTTCATTTATATAACATCACTAAAGTTTCCATGGATACATAAAAATTTGCAGATTATTTCTTAGTAAAGTAGTACTTTACTTTAATTGTATAAATGTCTTTGTAAAATAAAATAGTCCTGGAAAACTAAGTTTTACAAGACATTGTACTTAGTGCAATGCAAATTTACATAGCATCTTTCACAAACTGTACCAACATCCTAAAATGTAGTACATAGTATGTGGTATAGCAAATAGTGGTTCAAATAAATATCAGAATATCAGAACTGCTCAGCACCCAGCAACTCCAATTTGGTGACATTTTGGTGCCTAAATGGGAGTGGATAGTGCTAAGCTCTCTTGAAAATGTGGCCTATCTTGTTTAAAACATTCAGTTGTCGTAAATGTAACAGTGGAAGGAGTAAGATGAAGAGGCATGGAAAATTGAGAGAAGGTAAAAATCTGAATCCAAGGACAAGTTCATCAGATGCATCCTGCAAATGTATAGGCTGTTAAACAGCAAAAATCTCCTAGTGGAACTAACGGAGAAGTTGTCTGATGTGATAATTAAGTTCCCAAGATTTGTTGTTCTGGGAGACTTCAACATCCATATTGACAACACCTTTGCTACAGTGACCTAAAACCTGCACTCCACGTTTTCCACCCTGTTTCTCACAGGCACTTTCACCTCCACACATATCCAGTCACATCCTGAACCTGATTTGCAGACTTCATATTGCTTACATCAATCTTGGATTTACCAGCCCATCTTCCAGGTTGAGATCAGAAGTCTCCCAGTTTCTAGTCAAAAGGAAGCAACCATAATAATCCAGGAAGTTAATGAGTTCCAATTGAATTCTAAAACATCTTTCCAGGTGAAGGCACACCACCAAAATGCCATGCAATAGAAGATCTACTCCTGAGGGTATTCTGTGCCAAAAAATTAAAAGTTCTGCACACAATATTTTAAAATTCTACCAATTTTATTTGTCAAATAAATGTGGAAGCTCCAGCATGGCATTGGGGAGCACAAGCCACTGGCTGCACAGAGGTGGGAGATCACTGCGCAGCTCCCCACGCCGGGACACGGACTCAGCAGTGAGGCTGCGCCCAACCCTGACAGCGTAAGGACCGGGCCTGCCCCAGAAACACCCCAGGGTCCTGCCCCTCTGTGTCACGTGCACCAGGTATGGGCAGGCACGCTCAGCAAGGCAGGATCCAAGTGTGGGGGGATCCAGGTGTGGGTTGAGAGGGCTCTGTGTGGGGAAATCTGGGTACAGGCGGCTCAGTGTGGGTTCTGGGTGTGGGGCAGATTTGGATGCTCAAGGGCTTGTTGGGGAGTTCTGGGTGCAATGGTAATGGGACTCTGTGGGGGGGGTCCAGGTGAAGGTGGTTGGGGCTCAGCGGGGGGGGGGTCTGGGAGTGGGGAGGTAGAGCTTGGCAGGATGGGGGGGGCTCATGGGGGGGTCCAGATGCTGGGGGAGTGGGGCTCAGTGGAGTGGGGATCCATATGCAGCTGGTTGGGGCGCAGTATGGTGGTGGTGTGGGTGGCTTGTCGGGGTGGTCCAGGTGCAGGGGGAGTGGGACTCGGAGAGGGGGGTTCTGGGTATGGGCGGGTGAGGCTTGGTGGGAGGGTTTGGGTATGAGGGGGATTGGATGCATGGGGTTGGGCAGATGGGGGAGCAGCTCCCTGTACAGTGATCCCTCACCCTGTAGCTGAGGAGTGATGGGTGTACGTAGCACGCTGTGGGAATTTGCAGAGCTTCTCACAATTTGGGGGTGGGTCTGACAGGGCCCTGGATGCCGTGTAGGGGAAGAGGAAGTCCCATCTGTCCCAGCTGGGCTGGGGAGGACTAGCAGCTGAGCCCAGCGCAGGGGTAGTCAGGTCTTCTCCAGGCCTGCCTCCTGCCCCACAGTGATTTACCTTTCTGCTGGCTGCCGTGGGCATCTGAAACATACTGCTCGGAAGGGTCGCATGACCGCTCTTGTGGCTTCCCTTTGTTTCCCCATCAGACAGTCATTTTTCTGTGGGGAAGCAAAGAAATCTGTGGGGGACATAAATTTTGTGCATGCGCAGTGGCACAGAATTCCTCCAGGAGTAAAGATCTAGTGAATCAGTGGCCAGTTATTAACTACAACTATTACACTGAGGATCCACCTCCTTCTCATTAACACACAGATTTCCTTGGGTATCTGATAACTTGTGAAAGAAGAAGCTTGCAGCAGGAAGGAAGGAAACTTTAGCTGTGGTGATTGTGGGGGGAGGCGGGAAGGGGAAACATTCAAATGGAAATGGTATTTGGCACACAGAATTCTTGTGAACCTATGACCTGGGCATGGGAGAAACAAAAGAAAGCTCACTTCTGCTTCATCATAATAGCTACTAACTCATACCTTGTTGAACTGTTGCAGAGAGAGAGGAGATTTAGGAGGGTTGATACAGACAGAATTCTCCCAGTAGTTTGAGAGTCCCCATGTATGTTTCCTTATTTTCTTATGCTTTCAAATTTTTATACATTGCAAGTAATGAGTTTTGTTACATCAGGTGCATTTAGCATAAAGCAGATTTCAGTTTTTAACCCTTAACCTTCTATTCCAATTAAAAATACACACTGGCAAATAGTTGTGTGCAGTTTTTTGCAAGGTACACGGCAATGTGAACTGGGATAGGATGGAACCCTAAAATTATAGACCCAAGTATGATCTTACAGAAAGACTTGGATATTTTAATATTCGCAGTCTGTTTATTTCTTCAAATTCTGTTTTTTAATGTGGTGGTTATTGAACAGAGTTTGAACAGTTTGCCACGTATCGGTTCTCAGAAGAATTGTGTATATACACATAATTTAGTGGTCCACGGTAATTCTGCTCGTCTGTAAGAGCAACATCAATGCAATGAATTAATTTATCAGTAGAGCAGACTATCTGATCTGAAAGATCTAAAAGAAGGATAATTAAGTCTGACTGATTTTTGTCTCTGTCTTTTGTCTGACTGACTCTGGAAACAACTTAATGAAATTTTAAATATTTGATCATCTATTAACTGAAACTGCTTTCTTAAATTGTATTAATTTTATGTGCTGTAACACTGAGTTAGTGTATATTTTGCTCATAGCTGCTAATGAACACGTCCCATTTACATTGTTACTCCTGGGTCCGCCTAATGAAAACTCACAAACTAATAAACTTTGGAAGTGAGATATAGCAGATGCATCTGGACAAGTGTCTGGTAATAATTAGTCTTGGAAGGATTAGTTTTTTATCAGTAAATGTCAGTAAATACCAATTTCACTTTACACAAACTGGCAAAAAATATTTCTGTAGGTGGTAATCTATTTACAGGTAGGCAAAATAAGAAAAATGCTGCTTGAGAATTTATTAGAGTTTGATTTAAGGATATTTTCTTTGTATATTTTGATGTGAGGTTGACAATTTGTTTTCAAGGTTATAAAGCTTTAACTTTTTGAATCTCATATCTGTAGTCATTAAATAGTTATTGTCTGACTGCCCCCCCCAACAATTTCCCACAACTGTGAAAATATAAGTCAGTACAAATAGAGAAGAATGCTTAAAAAAACCCATTAATTCTGCTGAGAATAGTAATGGATAGGTTTTCATCTGTTTCATTATAAAGAACATGGAAAAATATTTGAAGCAGCTGCTGAAGTAACTTTTTGCTTTTAGGTATCAAATCTATTTTCCCCAGGTTTTTCCAGCGTGAGCGGCTGCAACTGTGGTAGGTCAGATCAATTAACTTTCACACCCATGTAGCATTTCACCATGAATTATGGGACAATTGTTCTAAACCCTTCAATGTTACATTAAATGTGGTGTGTTCTGACTGGTTCCTATTAACTTCTCTTTTTAAGTAAGAATTCATACTCCTGTTAAGGTATACAATTTAAAGGTTTTTAAAAAATTCAGCTTCTGTGCCTTTAAGAAACCTCAAATGATACAAGCAAATATATTAAATGTCTTGTCTGAAGCCTTTTTTTAAACCTTCATGCTGAGAATAGGAACATAATTCCTATCTGTGTAAAAACAGAATAAGTCTAAAAAGTATCCCCTTTATATATTGGTTACAAAATTACTTTAACATAATCAAATCATATTGCTGGAAATGTATGTAAACATGTCTGCAGGTATCACTGTGATAGTTGGTGAAAATCGCGCATTCGTATTGTGAAGTGGCTTAAATTTTATCCTAAGTGCACATGCTTGATTGGTGTTCATAACTTTCCCTTTCTTAGCTGTGAATCCCACACTCAATTACTTCACCAGTTTTTTCTTATATATATGTACTTTATCACTTAGTTTTATCTAGGTAGATCTCTGCTTCAAACACTTGACATTCAAGTGTGGATAAATTTCCTTGACACAGAGCTTGATTCCATACTCCGTGAGCAAGAAAAGCTCCCACTGAAGTTGATAAGGGGTTTATCTGTTGCAAGGAGTACAGAGTTGGGGTCTTGATCTCAGCTGTCTTCTGTAGGTGCTAGAGATTTTTGTGGCATTGCCCCTTTTTTACCCTGTAATTTAGTTTTCATGCTTGCTAGAGGTTCTGAGGGGCATTCTACCCTTCATGTGTAATGTGGCAGAATTGTGCTGGCGTGGTCTGGGTGGCCCAGTTGCCTGGCATTTAAAAAAAAAACAAAGCAGAAAAGAAAAAATGTACTGCTTGACTTCCTTCAACTCTTTCCCATCTTTTAAAATAATCTGATAATGAGCGTCATTATAGAATATTGGGGTTGAATAAGAACCTGAGAAAGATAGCTATCTGGTTGAATAATAAGAAAACTATTCATCCACAAACACCTTTGTCCAATGTTCATAAGATCAGGTTTCAGCCACTGTCTGAACCAGAGCTGGTCTACAGTGTTCTCTGCCCCTCCACTTGCTGATGCTAGTTTCCACCCTGTGAGAAGCTGTTCATAATAGGGCAGTTTTACCAGTTTAAAAACTTGTCGGGTAAAAGAACAAAATGTGAATGTTTTGTGATTTGCTTAGTTAATGACTTTATTGAAAGTATGGATCCAAATAACTAAGGACATGGAGCAGTAATTCATGAAGTAAATTATCAGAGGATTGAATTTACACAAGATTTCACTGTGGGGCTAAATTTCACATTAGGTTAAATGGCTTTTATATGTTATTTAATAAGCAGTTTAATTTGATGCCCCCAAATAGGAGAAGAGTTCATCATCTTAATGTTCATCATCTTAATTGGATGCTTGAGATGTTTTAATTTTAATTGCGATTTGTAATAAATCAGAGTAATTTTGTTAGAGCAAAGGCTGTCGCGGTTTCTTGACTAAATGCTGAAAAGAGATAATACAACAGATTATACTTTATTAGGAAATTACTTAGTCAATGGACTTGGCTGGACTAGGATAAATGGTGTGTTTTTTTTAAAATGTATTGGCAAAAACATTTGAGGACTCTAGTGGAGACAACGCAAGTTGCCATATATTAACTGCTTGATATGAACTCTTAAGCTCTCTCTGGGAGCAGGGACCTTTAGTTTCCTTTAGGAGTCTGAGAATGTTAGCAACAGTTCCAATCGCCTCTTGTCCCAGTTTGTATTTTCCAATTTCCCCCTGTGGTTCTTCCTGTTTCAGTGCCTTTCCATTTTTGCCTCCCCTTATCACTCTGTCCATCCCCTTATGTGTTCACCTGTGCCTCTTGTCTGCACCCATGTCCTCCTGTGTCCTCCATGTCCTAGTCCTGAAATGAGCTACAGGAGAGAATTGGACAGCCCTAGATACTCACTGCAGGCAGGCGTTAAGGGGGGTACAGGCTAGTGCTATGCTGGGAGAAGGGAGGCAGCATTGGATACTGTGTGCTACCTTCTCTTTATTCAGAGTCCCTACTTCTTCCCTGACTCTCCAAGGGCAGGGAGAACAGCTGAGGTGGGAAAGTAGGAGGAGCGTAGTGAGCGGCTGCTCTGGTTGTCCATGCTTGAGTCTGCCTCTCAGTTCTTAGTCTGAAATTAACTGAAAGCAGTTAGAACCTCATGATGCTAGTAGGCAGGTGCAGATGTTTAAAAATATAATAAACACCACAAAAATTTGTAATTCAATATTTACTGGTAAGCAGTGGATTCCCCCTCCAGCCCCCCGAAGGTTGTATACTCGTGAAGTGTCTTAAACTTGAAGCACAAAATATTGCATTATAAAGAAACACTTTGTTAGTCCAGCTGTTCAGTTTAGCCAATCAGATTTATTCAACCTACATTAGATTATGTTGAAGCAATAAATATAACTGGGAGTAGGGAAATTTAGCATCTAGAGAGAGTGAAACCACACTAAAAATTTAAGGTCTCTCTTTTTTTTATCACATGTTTGTAAGGTTTGTCCAGGGCAGTGTTGCTGAGATTTATTTGTGATCCTGTAAAAGACTTGGGTTACCCGGCTCTGCAAATTCTGTGAAGAAGTAGGTACTGTATAAAATGTTACACAGCTTAATGAATTAAAACAACATTTTTTGTGTAAAACTGTTTGATATGTATGGTGTTATTTGTCATGAATTCTTGAAATAGAGCTTTCTTCAGGAAAAATCATGAGCAACTCAGACTGTTATGTGTTTTAAGATAATAGCATGCTTTTAATTATGTTAAAAATGTGCAACTCAGTTTGTGTTCAGTAAGATCACTTGTTCCAGACAGTTACCACCTCTTTCAGTTTCTTTTCTATAACTGCTTTTCTTTTCTGACACTGTTTCCTGCTGCTTTTCTTCCATTGTTTAGTGATCACTTTCGGGAGAAAATAAAGCTGTTCTTTTTTCAGTATTTATCTTCTTTTTGGTCTTGCATCTGTTTACATTTTTGTTCTTAGTCTTTTGGATTTTATATATATTTTAAAATATAATTTTTAAATATTTTAAATCCACTGCTATATTAACATTGGTTTAGTCCATCAGAGTGCCTGATTTAGAATTTTAATATTTTTCCCTTAGCATCTCTTGTCTTTTTTCCCTTTATTTCTGCCTTTTTTTTTTTCTGTTCGGGTATAGAGGTTTCAGTTACTCAACCTGGCTTTCATATTTTGTTTTTCATCCTCCCTCCCCCCAACATTAAAGTTTTTCTCCTTGGTTTTTATTACTGTTTCTTTTGGCTTGCTCATTTTTTCATGTCACTGCCCTCCTTTTTGGTGTTTAAGTGTCTGATCTGTTTTGCTGCACTAAAACTCATTCACTGCATTGTCACTCTTAGCATTAAAATTATGTCTCTCTACAGAAGTTCTTGCTCCCCCCCTGTGCGCCCCCTTCCCCCCCCGGCAAGAGTTAAAACCTTCCATAGTACGGCCAGTTGTAAGATCTGCTATGGAGAGTCTCAGCAGCTTGTTGGTGTGAGCACTGGGTCTGTCAGCATTGTAAAGGATGCTGAGTCCACTTGTGGAGGAATAATATTTGTGATCCTATGTTGGCGATGGAGGGGCTCAGACACTATAGGGATGAGGGCTGAATAAGAACCTTAAATAGATAGTGAAAAATAATCTGGTGGATGAATGCAATGTGAAATGTGTGATGAAACCTGGCTCTGCAATTTGTACTGGTCTTTCTATATGTCCATTTTCTTAATTATGATATGAGGTTTTTTAAATATGATCAGCTAGTTCTTGTGAGAACAGTTTCCTTCTGAGATCTAAATCCAGTTTAAAGTTATTGATTCCAAAGACTGATGAGTTGGTATCTTCTATGCAAATAAAACTTTGTGCTTGATCTACTTTGAATACCAGTTCTTTTGCGCAGTATCAGAGAGGCAATTACTTTGATGTGTCTCTAGATGATTAGTAATAAGCAGTACTAATTAGCTTAATTAGTTAATACATGTTCAACACTTTGTTTTCAAAGCAACTATATATGTGCTAAGTTGCTAATGGCTGCCTCTTGAATTCATATTTGCTTTCTTCCATTCTACTTTATTATTTACATTATATTATTAATCCTTTAAAATGTAACTGGATTCTGGAATAAATGACATATTTTAACATAATATTGTACTTATGTTTTCAGTACCTTGTATTCTTGATTTATTGACATTTTTTATTATAGTCTGCACTCTAATGCCTGAAGAACAAGGTCTATTTAAATGTGTTTTGTATATCACCACCATCATTTAAAAAAAAAAAAAAAGTCTCATTTGGACAGAGAACAAGCTTAAGAAATTTGCATTCAAATTATGATTTTAGTGGAAAGGTATAAATGTCTGGAAAAAATAGAGGCACAGAAGCACAGAATTGGTTGAATTCTCAATCCCCGCTCTCCTGCTGGTAATAGCTCACCTTAAGTGATCACTCTCATTACAGTGTGTATGGTAACACCCATTGTTTCATGTTCTCTATGTATGTAAATCTCCCCACTGTATTTTCCACTGAATGCATCCGATGAAGTGAGCTCTAGCTCACGAAAGCTTATGCTCAAATAAATTGGTTAGTCTCTAAGGTGACAAAAGTACTCCTTTTCTTTTTGCGAATACAGACTAACACGGCTGCTACTCTGAAACCAATCTTAACTATGTAACTTTGGTACTGCAGTGTTATTGTCATAGTTTTGGTTGAGCTCCCCCTGCTGCATGCCCACCAGGCTGCAGTGTTTGGACCCACAAGTTGAGCTCATCTACCCTTAAGCTCCCTTTAGTCACTGGGTAAGCTCCAGCACACTTCTTGCGCACCAGCTCTGTCTGATACCTCTTCAAGAAGTGGGATCCCACAGGCCAGCTGCCCTAGGCACCCAGAGCAAGTACTGACCTCAAGATACTCCTGTAGTTTAAGCACACCTTCCACACAGATCCACCCTTGTGGGCACTCTGATTTAGTTTATCCCTTCAGAGACTTAGCATAATAGACATAGACATTGCAGAAGGGTTTCTAAAATCTTTATTTGAGACGGCACAAGAGATACACTAATCTCGGCAAAATAATAAACACTTGCATGCTATTCCCTTCTCCAAGTTTCCTCACCGCTTTTGAGTGTCCTTTCAGATTTGGGTCAGTGTCTTTTCAGGGTTCCAGGTCCCCTTACTGAGACTTCACTCCTCCAGGTCAGGCTTTTCTTCCAGACCAAGAAGTTTCCTTTCTCAGCTCCTACAGTCAGCTTCCTTTTAGCCTTAGCTACTCCCACAGTCAACAGGCCGCCTCTTGCTCAGGAAACCTTCCCCTCTGAGTCCCTCTTCGACTTCACAGCCTTAGTGTTTTTAACCCCTGCTCTGACATCGTCTGGCTTTTTGTTTCCTTCCGGGGGTTTTCCACTCCTTAAAACTTTAGGTGTCCATAGACAAGTGGAGAAAACTGGTTTCACTTAGGATGCAGCCATCCCATTGTTCTGTTTGGGCAAGATCTAGCTAGGGGTTGGTCTTTAACAAAGGTCCTGTTCAGACAGGCACACTCCGACTCCCCTCTTTGTCTCCTTAACGCAAGGAGTATGAGGCGAGGATACAGTGAAGTTAATCATAAGAGTTTAAACATACAGAGAATTCATAATCTCTAACAGCATTTGTAAATTGTACATAGATTTCCCCAAATCATCACAGTTATAAAAAGAGTTTATATAGACCAGTGAGGATGTTCTAGAACGGGGTGGACAAACTTTTTGGCCTGAGGGCCACATCTGGGTATGGAAATTGTATGGCGGGCCATGAATGCTCATGAAATTGGGGGTTGGGGTGTGGGAGGGGGTGAGGGCTCCAGCTGGGGTGCAGGCTCAGGGCGGAGGGGGGACAGAAATGAGGAGTTCGGGGCGGGGGGTCGCTCCGGGCTGGGGCAGAGGGTTGGGGTGCGGAGAGGGCGCCGGCTGGGGTTGTGGGCTCTGGGGTGCAGGAGGGTGGGACCGAGGGGTTCGGCAGGTGGGAGGGGTTCAGAGGGTGCCCAATGGGAACTGCGGGGACGGCGCTTGGAGCGGGGGCAGTGTGCAGATCCCCCTCTGCCCCTACGCGTAGGAGCTGGAGGGGGGACATGCTACTGCTTCTGGGAGCCACACATAGCCGTGGCACATGTGGAGCAGTGCAAGCCCAGGAGCTCGAGGGCCAGATTAAAACATCTGAAGGGCCAGATGCTGGCCCCCGGGCCGTAGTTTGACCACCCCTGTTCTAGAAGGTGAGGGCAGCATAAGAGGATATCTAGTGTTCATGTTAGACGAGTGCAGAAGTCTGGTATTTAAGGATGGGTGGTCAAAATAAGAGGGTCATCATCAGGTTGCTCAAAGTCTCCTATGTAGTGATGAAGCATAGTATCGTTTTGTCATGTTCGGATACACTGTGAGGAAATGAGTAGTGAAAGGAGAAGAATTGTATCTGAAAGGAGACAGGAAAAAAAGTATGCATGTCCGTTTGCAGTATACGGGCTTAGGAGCATATTCCTTGTCATTAAGACCTTATAAAGATCTAGGTTTTGTATTGATTGTAAATACAACAAATAAACTTAGAGCTTGGTCTTTGCTGCCTGGATAATTGATGCAATTTCCAGTATTTTAGGAATTAAGATTTTTATAGTCGGCATATATAGAATGTGTCTAACAGGCTAGACAACTTTTTTGGTTTTATTGAAATCTCAAATGTGCACCAAAGCTACCCAAACAAGCTGGTCCCAATAAACTGCTCTGGTCTTACATATCTCTTGTCCTGTCCATAGCCTTATTTTCACAAGGAGAAAAGGTGTGGTGCTATCTTGTGTTAGCTAACACATTTACCATGACCACCTAACACATGTGAAAACTACGAACTTTCCTTCACTAGAATTTTATTTTGTGTTACCCACATTTAATACAAGCTAAGAACATATCTTTTTCCTAGTATGGATGCATCCCTATAAGAACAAAGTTCCTGTACTCATCTTTCATTTAAACCTAGGTTTTGCAAGTCCCTTCCTCCTACGCAGTCATGTCCCAAAATATATTTGTGTGCTTTATTGTAGTATTTTGACACAAAACTTCCTATACTACCATCAAATTGTTTACTCCATAAATCTCATCTTTTTGATTCTTATGTATTTTTCCTTCTGTTTGCCTTTTTCTCTCTCCTTTTTGTTACATGTACATTTGTTTCTCATTTCTCATCCTCTGTTCTTTCCATTCTCCCCTCCCAGCCTTTAGGCTTGATCCAAAGCCCATTGAAGTCAATAGACTATGGGTTACACCCTGAATCTCCATCCTCTTTCACTTCCATCTTTCCTACCTCATTTGCCCTAAGTTTTACCCCATTATTTCTTCTAAATTTACTATTCCACCCATTTATGCTGCACCAGGAAAAGAGATAGAACCTCCCCAGGGATTATTTTATACCAAGTATGTTTTTCAAGGAAGCTATCTGGAGACTATTGGTTTTTCAGATGAATACTTAGATCTCCAGTGGTTGTGTGAGCTTTCAGGAAGTGACAAGCTATTCTGAAATTACTTTAAAATCTTTATAATTTGAGTTTAATCAACTAACCTTTGGCCCTGCTAACACTAGATTTCAACGAATTGAATCCAGTAAACTAAGTTTTATTTCTCTCCTTCTTGTTCTTCCTGTGGGTGTTTCTTTTTCTTTCCTTTTGTTTGCTCCAGAGAGGCCAAAAAAAATATTTTTGAGCCCTGATCTCTGTATTAACTTGAGAACCTATTGTTCAATTCACGTCAAAATTGTTAGAAAAATTCTACCCTTTACCTGGATCAATTTTTACTCTAGTTTTTATTTATTTCAATTGTAGTGAAAAGGGACCAGAATAAGTCTTATACTAGAAATTCAGTGGCAAGCTTAATTAGAGTGGCTGCTGCCAACTCCGTAATTCTCAACAGCCTATCTCTAAAACTCAGTAAATTAGTTTCATATTAAAAAATCAGCAAGAACAGCAAATCTTAATGGTTTTGCTTTGTGAAGTTGTTTTTCAAAACTTCTGAACTATAGCTGATCCTATTTAAGGGGCATGCAGATTTAGATAGTAATCCATATGAAATGGAGAATATGCTTTGTTTTAATCTGTGATCCTTAAGATTGTAGCTACATGTAGCTAAACATCCAGATTGCTATTTAAGGAAGTAAACTTCTAACTATGGCAAAACATCTAAAAATAGTAACAAGTAACTCTCACGTTTTCATCCAAATAAAGCTTACAGAAAACTTCCTTTGAGCATGCTGCAGGTTTGTTTCATGAAGAGGTATCGTTACATCAAATTGGAGGACAGATGGCGCTTTTTAAAATACAAACCATAGGTATAAATTGGGGAAAACAGAACAATCCAACTCCAAAATTGGAGGGGACTTTAGGGAAGGAGAAGTAAGGAGAAGGGGGTGTGAACAAAGTGTAGAATAACAGAGGAAGGTGCTAACACAGAAATGAACTGCACACAGCCTGGACCAGAGCAATTATTTGGATTTGTTGAGAAAATACACCTAAGTCACTTGATTGTTGTTGGTAGAATACAGGATTTGGGATTAGATGCAAGTAATAATATCATAGTTGAGCAGTTTATTCTCTATGGTTCTCAAGTGTCCCCCATGCCCTTTGAGAACAGCTGGTAACTTAATGCAATAGTTAATGATTTTACAGACAAAGCATACTGAAGGGATATGGGCATGTGCCTTCTTCCAGCTGTGTGGAAGAAACCTAGAGCAAACGTTACTTATGTTAGTTGTTTTGATTTTATTATATAAATTTTTAAAAGTGCCTAATTTAAGATGTGCATGAAACTGGGTTGTATTCTGTCTCTGCTGTTGTTTGGCATTATCATAAACTGGATAAAGTAGGAGTGAATTAGCAACACAAACATTGGCATAGTACGGATTGAGGGCAAATGTCTAGAAGATTGGACTTTGCCAGTGATATTGCACAACTGAGTGATACCCCCGAAAAGCTATAAACAAAGACAGACACCTTGGCAAAAACAGCTGGCCAAGCAAGGCCCCAAATCAGTTGTGTCAAAACAAACATCCTTGAAACCCAGACATCAAGGAGTAACTTCATATTAGAAGGCAAAAACATCAAGAAAGTAGATCAATTCATTTTTCTGGTAAGTACCATACTAGCCAATAGTGACCTCAAGAAAGATGTGAGATCAAAGGAGAGGAAAGGCATCCACAGCATTCACTAAACTCAATGTATGGAAATTAAAGATACACTGTACCAAACAAAACTGAGAATTTTCTTAGGGCTGCAAGAGCTGGATATCTGTAAAAATGTTAGAAAACTAGATGCCTTTGAAAATAAGTGCCTGTGAAAGACTCTGGCATTGCTTGGAGAGACTTTATCGCCAACCAAAGAGATCCAAGTAATCACTAACCAGCAGCTTGTCTCCACTAGAATTAGATGGATATATTGGATATATCTGGAGCATGTACTCCAGATGCCAGCGCGCACACTCCCCCATGAAGCTGTCTGTAAGGCCCAACTGGTCTAGAACTTGGCCCTGCAGAGCTGCTAGTTAGCTGACATTGCTATGGTGTCGCTTAGCAGCAGCGGTAAAAAGTTTGCACTCCCCTGCCTGCAATCTATTTTGGACACAGACCATGGGAAGTCCCATCTCAAGCGGTCTGACAGGCAGCAGCCCTATGGCCCCTAATTGTCACCCTGCCCTATTTAAACCTATGGGGCATTCCAGGAAGCATCCAGACAACAGCGTGGACTTCCTATAGCTGCCACAACCATTCCTTGCTCTTGAACTCCTGGCTTCGGCTTGATTTGGACCTTAAAACCTGACTCTGATCCCTGGTATTGACCTTGGCCTGGAACCTGACTATGCACTGCTTCACTACTCCCTGCCTCAGGTTTGCCACTGCTCTGATCCTTGGTTCTGACTGCCTATGATGGAATCCTGACACTGTCAAGTGGAAGCCAACTGGTGTGAGGCAATGATGGCACTCAAGAGAAACCTTAAGAACCCTTATCAGGAAGGGCAGAACAGTCCATCTCAACACCAGAGAGCAGATGGAAACAACAGCTAATGGCAGAAGGGGATGGAAGAGACTGGTTTCCACCCTTTGTGTGTCAACAGCGGTGTGAGAAGGATGGAATAATGACTAACTTAAGATGTAGATCTCTTTTCATATCTTAGAAATTAACAATTCCTCACCACAAAACCAGAAAATGACTATAGAGAAACACAATAAAAACCAAATCAACACTTCCTCATTGCAAATAGCAACATTTACCATGTCCTCTCTCCCAAAAGCTGGGGTCAATAGATGGACCTTGCAGCATATCCATAACATCAACAAATTTGGGCTAAACCTGATCAAAGTGGTACAGTAGAACCTCAAAGATACGAACACCAGAGTTACGGACTTACTGGACACCCCGTGGAACCAGAAGTCCTCAATCAGGCAGCAGCGCAAACTAGAAAAGGAAAAAAAAGCAAATACTGTACTGCCTTGGGGCTAAAGGTTGTGGCTGCAGCCACAGGGTGGGAGTGCTGGGTCTTGGGACTTCAGCCTTGCGGGAGGTGCTGGGGATCAGGGCTTTAGCCCTGCAGCTCCATTGTTGGTTTCAGCCCCGTGGGGGGTGCCGGAGCTCAGGGGTTTTGGTAGAAGGGGAGCACCGGTTTCAGCCCCAGCTCTCCCCCCGCAGCTAAGGTCCTGAGCCCTGGTGCCCCCTGAGAGGCTGAAACCAGGAGCGGAGCCACAGGGCTGAAGCCCCGAGCCCACAGTGCTCCCCACCAGGTCTAAAGTGCTGAGTCTCAGTGATCCTGCAGGGCAGAAGCCCTGAGCCCCCTGCCCAGAGCTGACTCTTCCTTGCAGCCTCACCATTGGAGAGAGACAGGAACAGTGCATGGTTTCATTAGCCACTCTGAGACCTGGCAAACTTGTACCAGAGTGAAGTTCTTTAGGGGATTGCTTTAAGCTACCTTTCTGGTCACAGGCTTACAGTGGTGTTGCAAACAAGATGGCTTTGGCTGACTAAGTCAGACTTATTAAACAGAAGACAAAAAGAGAGAGACAGAGGAAAGAGGAGAAATAGGGTGGGGAAAAAGAAAAGAACTATCAGGAACCCACGTCTTGCATCTTTGGTAATAATTGAGATTTAGCTGGACACAGTAGAGGTGGCGATGTCATCTGTGTCCCTTTCCCTGTGATCTGGTTTGGTCAGGACATATCTCAGAGACAGGACAATGAAAGCCAAATGGGGAGTCATGCTGGATCCGGGGGTCCCAGGAGATGGTAGGGGTGGGAGCTATGATGGTGGAGCAGTTCTCCCATTTCTGAGCCAGGCATCTAATTAAGTAATGTAATGATTTCTCTCTAAACTCTCTCTTTACAGACCTCAAAATACCTCATCCTCTTATTATTTTGTCTACCAATTAGTCTTAATTTCCAATATTTCCAATTTTGGTCCATAATTTCGGTCCCCCACTTCTTTTATTTACCAGATATGGTCTTAACACAGTCCTTGAGTTGTATGAGTAGGCTTTTTTGTTTGGGCTAATTCCGTGTGTCTCCCTTTTGTACCATTTCCCATTAACGTAGGTGATTGGATACATGTTTATAAAATGTTCCACTTTCCCCACAGTTGAGCTCACAGTTGGGGTAGGCCTGTTAGGCACCAACTATTATAATAGTCCCTTCCCTGACGACAGCTGTGGCAATATCCTAGAGAGGCAGTCTCTCAGGCAGGCAGATCCCACCACAACTAATATCTTAAATTTAACCTATCCAATTGCATGACTGCAACTTTTGTAAACAGGAGGGAAATTTGAGATTTCCAGATGGCAATGCAAACACTTGAGCAAGTCTGAATATTCGCTAGTTAGTCTCGGAGCATAATGTAGTAAAATCTCCTTTTGTGGGTGAATTAGTGATAGAAAGGTAAGGACGGTGCCATTTGGCTTGTAAAAATGTACAGAATTATAATTTCAGTGGTGTCATCCTCTGAGGCATGGCAGCGGGGACTCGCTGCCCCCCAGCTCCCGGTCCTCGTATTGGTAGAAATTTTGATGATACATTTTTGTCTGGAATGGGTTGAGCTGGGTATCATTTGAAGTCTTTTCTACCATTAACCATTAGTACCAAACATTACAAACCTAGAACAATTATGTAGATATATATTCAAGAAAATGCTTAAAATCAACTTTTCTTAAAATTGTACTTTCACACGGGTGCATTACTTACATAAAAACAACAGTGATTTTTGCTAATCCTAGGGAAGCTGGCCTTCATATGTAACATTTATTCATCAAAGTCCTCATCAGTGTTATCTCAATCGAGGGCACCAGTGCTAGACGTGTTTTCATACTGACCCTCACCCGCACCGCACTTCCAAATCTCTGTACAAGGCAGGCTGCTGGTCAAACATTTGCAGGGTGGTGAGCAGCTGTTCTTTGCATACATGCATTTGATTAGCTGAAGGATTGACACACAACTTGTGAAATCAGTCCATCCTCGAAGCCCCATCCATGCCCGATGGAGGAGCATTGTTTTGGATGCGCTTGATCATCCCAGAGCCTTTCCATTGCTTGATAATTTGCCCTTGATAGCAGGTATAACTGCACTCCTTGTTGGTGGTAATTCTTCTTCATTTGTCCGCTTCTTGGTAAACATATGGATATGTGGAAATTGTCTTGCAAGTCCTGTACCTTTGGGATATGGCTTAAAACACGTGTGTTTTTCAAAGACGATGTCGAGTATTGTTGAAAGGCAGTCAGTATTTGGATGTGTGCATCTATAGCATGTTACAGCTTTTTCTCTGCAAGAATCTGGTTCACAGTACTGTCACAGTACAAAACCCCCAGATCTCAGCCATGAACAAAGGAGCAAATTGCACGTATTGCTGTGAAGAATATGTGTAGTTCGCCAAGACATAGACTGTAATGTCCATGAAGATCATCATGGACATTATTAGCTGTTGGCTATGAAGGCTCTTGTCTAGTGTTGCAACACATTTTGATTCAGTTCCGCAGATGTATATGTTCATGTATTTCAGCTTCATAAGGAATAACTGAACTCCGTGATCAGTGGAGCTAGCAGGTATGATCAGCAGGATGCATACCCAGGTAATTTGCTCTGGCACTTCGTGTAGTACCGAGTTAAAAGCTGACTATGTTAGAACATACCTTTCTCCTAAAATAGTATAGTATGATGTGTCCTGGATGTTTGGATCATTTGATGGTTCGTCTTCTAGCTCTTCACCTGAAGCCGTATTCAGTGATTTTTCACCTCTGGAGTGCATCCCACTTTTGCACAAGTGAGGACAAGGCTAGTGAATATAGAAAGCTCTGCTATACAGTAACTCCTCACTTAAAGTCGTCCTGGTTAACGTTGTTTTGTTGCTACTTTGCTGATAAATTAGAGAACATGCTCATTTAAAGTTGTGCAATGCTCCCTTATAACGTTTGGCAGCCGCCTGCTCTGTCCGCTGCTTGCAGAAAGAGCAGCCTGTTGGAGCCAGCTGGTGGGGGCTTGGAACCAGGGTGGACCGGCAGCCCCCGCATCAGTTCCCCCCTCCTGTAAGTTCCCTGTGTGGCAGCCACCCAGCAGGCTATGTGTTGCCGGGCAACTCAGCTGTTCCTCCCCCCCACTGCTGTGTGCTGTTCCTGCCCTTTGCCTTGGAGCTGCTCCCAGGAGCCTCCTGCTTGCTGTGCAGAAAGAGGGAGAGGGAAGAAGGGTGCTAATGTCAGGGTGTCCCCTCCCCCCCGCTCCTGTACCCCCATCTCCTGTAGCTTATTTCCATGGCGGGGGTGGGGGACGGGACACAACACCACGGGGCTCAGGAAGGAGGAAAGCTTGCTGGCAGCAGCTGCAGTCTCAGTTTGCTAATCTGTTTAAAAGGGCAATGTACTTAGAGTAGGGTCAGCGTTCTCTCTCTCTCTCTCTCACACACTCACACACACACACAGTGTAGGTGTGTGTCTCCGTCTCTTTCTGCCATGCTTTCTCCCCTTCCTCCATTCATGCTGCCTTGTAGAGTGTGAGGCTACATTAAAAACAATGTGTTAACCCTTGAGGGCTCAGCCGAGTGCTGGTTCATCATTTTAGCAGTAAGGCATCCCCTGGGAAATATCCCACCCTCTGATTTCATCATCTCAACCAAGCTTCACAATCATAATTGCTGTGTACAGTATTAAATTGTTTGTGTAAAACTTATACTCTGTGTGTGTGTGTATATATGTATATAAAAATATAGTCTTTCGTCTGGTGAAAAAATTTCCCCTGGAACCAACCCCCCCACCCTATTTACATTAATTCTTATGGGGAAATTGAATTCGCTTAACATTGTTTCACTTAAAGTAGCATTTTTAGGAACATAACTACAACGTTAAGCGAGGAGTTACAGTAGTCGAATTAACTGCTGCTTCACTGAAAACTGGACTTCTTGGCTTCCATATTTTTGGATATTGGTAGGAAGGTAAGTGAGCCATGAAAACATGAAGCTCCTTCAAGGAAGGGTTCTATGCTGATCCAGACAGCACTTGAGGCTGAGACTGGTCCCCATTAATTTGCTCCTGATAGCTGATCATAACAGTAGTATGAAGAATACCTTTGCCATCTGCTGTATCTTCAAGGAAATTGAAGTTTGCAGCAGCAAAATATATAAACCTGCCCTTGACACACTCCTTCCACTTATAGTAATTAGTGTAAATATAGTAACATTTAAAAAATGAATCAGGTATCGTGTTCTGAGCATTAACAGATAACACAGTACTGTCAGTTGAGGGCCACTATTTAACTTTGTGAGGGCTGCATGTTTGACAAACCCATTTTAAAGTATAATTTAAAAAGGTGATTTTTAAACATTTCCTTGTGTATATACATAATTGTTCTAGGATTGTCACGTTTGAAACCATTGTGTTTGTGGGAGAAAGGGCTTTTGAATGATATCCAACACAACCCATTTCTAATTAAATTCTATTATTTACCAACTGGGAGCTGGAGGGACCAGGGAGTCCCCCTGCCTTACCGCAGAAGGTGACATTTAGATATTTATGAATCAAATGACAACACCCTTAACTTTCTATCATGAGCTTGACCATGGAATTACACGTGCTCCCAGACTAAGTCTTTTGCTTTCCACAGATGTTCTTGAGAACAAAAACATTTTACTTTTTGGTCCAAATGTTTACAGCTATGTTTTGCTGTATTTACTCAGTTCTAGTAGAGTTCTTTTTAAAGATTTTTTTCAATCAGATAGAAGAGCTCTTATTGAGACAAAGTAAGTTATTTGAACATTGGATCATAGAGAGAGAGAAAAAAAGAAGGTTGAAGTCTCCAGCAAAAAATATTAATAAAAAAAAATCCACATCCATTTTGTTAAAGGGGAGGGAAGGTGGTATGGGTGTGAGAGAGAGAATGGAGTGACCTGACATAATAATGTTGGTTGTTACAGCTGAACAAGTTCTGACAGATATGCAGTATACCAGGAAGTTAAAAATAAACAATCATTTGTAGAAGATTAATTGGGTGGGAAGGGGGGGAAAAGTACAGTCTTTCTGCTTTGTTGATTCCAAAGATGAAAATCTTTACAGAAAGCTTTAACTTGCTCGCCTTGTATTACTCAAGTAATAACGAGGTTAAAATCTCCACCCAAAATAATATGGGAATCTGGGAAGTGGAATAACTTTAGCAATAACAGAATTCAAGATATTGGAAACACATATGTTATATTTAAATATACTTCCTCATTTCCAGAATCTTGACAATATAATCATTCAGTGCTTCTGGAGTCTGTATGAATCTTTTGTGTGAGTATAACTGTTTTTCTGAGGTACATGGGTGGGGGGGAGTCTTACAACAAATGTTAATGTTCACCTCTGTTTCCTCCAGAAGCCTATTTTGAGTTATGCTCGTTATTTACAACAGAATAGAGTGTGTGCCCTTAATGTTCTGTGAAGCACTTCCAACTTGTACATGACAGATTTAAAACATTTTGCAAAAGTTAACCCCTATATTATAGCGAAAAAAAACCCCAATAACCTAATGAAAGAATATATATTGTTTGAGATATGTTCATTGGAATATATTATATCTAATAGGATTTCTTTAAAATTTAAACTGTATGTACACAGATTATCAAAACTATTTGCTTATTCAGTCAGTATGAACACAGCGGTATAGTATAGTAGCACCTCCTATAAATTTATACTGCATCCACATAATCTCCACTTGACTATGTTCTGAGAAGAATAAGTAAAATAGGTGCCAGTGCTTATCAACCTTAAAAACAATAAACAAAAAACACACACCAATAAACCAGCTTACACTTGTGACAGAATTGGGAGTGTTTAAAATTGTGCAATACCACGCTTTCAATAAACTGACTGTTCTGACAAACACTGTAATTTCCAGGAAATCTGATAGGTCAGACTGGGGGGAAGAAGTTCTTACAGTTTGCTTTAACTACTTTAAATTCATAACTATATCATGTTAGTATTGATTCAGGAAACAAATGTCAAAGTGATTAGAGATTGTCTGTGGCTAAGACTTAGGAGATCTGGGTTCAATTTCTAGTTGTGCCACAGATTTCTTGTGTAACTTTTGGTAAATTGTTTAGGGCCTGATCCAAACCACATTGAAGTCAATGGGAGCCTTTAAATTGGCTTCTTGTCCCCATCTGTAAAATCAGGATTAAAAAAACAAAAACGTCCCTATCCTACAGTGGTGTGGTGGAAATAGGTACATTAATGCTTGTCAAGTGCTTAGATACCATTGTGATGGAGAGCTGTAGAAGCATATAGGTTGACATGACCGGATTCTGTACTAGCTTTTCTTGCTTTCTTTCTTCTCCTCCCTTATTCATACACTTTTCTGAGCCTGATGAAGTTCCTGGTGAAGAAATCTAGGTGGATAGTTTTGAGACAGCTGAAGTAAAACCAGCATATTTGCACGAGACAGAGGTCTTTGAAGAAAAAGAAGGGAGTGTAAGGAAAATACAGAACCAGAGAGCTTTGTTCTTGCAGTTCATAAGTGATGTTCAATTTGAATTTCCATTGTATTGTAATTGTTCCTACAGGTACACTTTGATATCTTTTCTGTCTAACTGCAGATTGAAGAAATGGGGTGCAAGAGTTTGAGAAACAAGAATCTCTTGTTTGAGATTCAGTATTCTATATTGGAAGTTCCCAAGCTGTGATCTGTGAACCACTCATTGGTCGTTGGTGCACTTATTGGCGGGAGGCAGAGAACTGGGTTTCCTTTTTTCATCATTTCAGAGAGGGGGAATGTCCGGACAAATGGGGATAATGCATGATGTGTATGTTGGTTGGGGATTATAATGACATAGTAGTATAGCATAGTAGTATAATGGCATAGCTAGTAACAGGGTTTGATTTTTTTTTTTTAATTGCTCTGTTATTCCAAACATGACCTGGGAATGCACCATGGTCAGTATCTGGACAAGTAGGATTAGTATCTGTTAACCAACAAATCCCCTTAAGTGATTAATACAAATTGTGGTGTTCTCAGCTAAAAGGACGGTGGATATAATATTGTTCTCACACAGTGTATGAAGTCTTAAAGGCAGATACACTGATATATACAAAGACTACTATGAGTTGCGGGTGTGGTTGCCTGACAGGAGGAGCAGTGTTAGCCGACGGCCAAGCATGTTTGGTGAGGTGCCAGCTATGCCCGTTTATACCATCCGTGACTTTAACCGCTAGGACGCACTGTCCCTTCGCGGCGGGCAGCCCGGGCTAGGCTGACGGATGCCCCAAGGTCCTAACCACCCGTGACTTTAACTGCTAGAGCTCAGAGCTCCTTCGCAGCGGGCAGTCAATACTGACTGACAGGTGCCCCAATGGCAGCACTAAGAGCCTCTCCACACCCGTGACTTTAACTGCTAGAGCTCAGAGCTCCTTCGCAGCGGGCAGCCAGGATTGACTGACAGGTGCCCCAAGAGTTTGCCCCGTGGAGGCGGCACAACTCAATGCTAGGCTCTTAGTACTCTCACCTAATGGCCAGGCTTTAGAGCCAAAACGGCTGAGGTTCTTTATTTGTGTTGGCTGCTTTACAGTAAACCAGAGAAAACAAGTCAGGCTTATGCATAAATGGTTACCAAAATTTATTAAGCTAGATTCTAATCATGTGGTTACAAAATTGCTAGTGCCTACTTATTTAAATGTAGAGATGTTACACACACAAACAAGTTACAAAACTGAAGCCACAATCCCAAAGAAAAGAAAAACAAAGTATAGAGCTCTATGTCAAAATATGTGTACACTAAAGATAGGAGATCAGGTGTGGGTGCTTCTTACCCTCCTTGCATCTCTCGATTCCAGCGGTGCCAAGCCAGGATCGGTCACTCAATTCCGCGGAAAGACGAATAAGGGACAAGGCGTAGGGACCCTCTTAGCTGCAGAAGCCTTGGGAGGCTGTCACTTATCTGACCAGCAGATAGATAGTGAAAAGCACTCAAAAATCATGGTGCTGTAGGTCCCCTACTTATACCTCTGTACTCCTTTATTCTCTTTCTCCTTTCTTATGCCAAATTGAGGCTGGTCTGTCTGGGTGACACCAGCTTTCGCAAGAGTAGTTTACACTTGCAAGGGAGAGAAACAATAAGTTTCGACTACTGGACATTTCTTTTATCAGGGTAAATATTTTCCCACCTAGGATGTTGGTGTGTGTGCATCACGCTATTTAGTTGGGGCTAAGAGCCATGTCTGTCACAGGGCCTCTGCCTGCTGTGAGCTTAATCCTTGTATCTGTTCCCAGAGGCACATTGTAGCAGCACACCTGTGCTTTCACAGCTTCAAAGGCTGTGCTGGAATATATGTTAAGTGCCCTGTTCCGGCTTCCTCCTGTGTTTCCAGCAATGCTGGTCTGAGGTGGGGGGGGGGGGGGGGGCGGCTGTCTGGCTACAAGCAGCTATACACAATTTTTTTCACATGTTAGCACAAAAACACTTGAATTTTTTTTTTTTTAAAAAAACAGTGTGATCCATGTTTCAGCTTCAAAAAAGAAAAAAAATAAGAGTTTGGCTCTGAACGTTAGTTCTAAGTTCTAGTTCTAAGGCCCCACCTACACCTCAGCTTTTGGCCCTGAATGTTAGTTTTAAGTTCTAGTCTACACTGCAACTTTTAAATAACTTTATCACAAGTTAGTGGATATGGTTTATGTCTCTATATAGGCTGGTCAATACTCTGAGTAACCATGGCAGCTAGCAGTAATATTGCTCCTGCCAGCAATCTAGACTGGAATTTGTTTGCCTTCCTGTGATCCTTTCCCAGTACCTGCATTTTCTTGGGTTGGAATCCTGTAACTGGCTGGTCCCCCTTCCTCTCAGCTTTCTGATCTTGCTGAAGGTGAATGATGTTTGAACACACTCTTCTTTGCTGAGGCACTATGGGATAACAACCCATTTCCCCCCTGAGAATGCGCTGATATATGTAGGCGCGGTTTAGGTCTGGGGGTACAGATGTGGTTAACGCATGACTGTGTTGTGGGAAATAAAAATCTACTCTGTGGGTACAACTAAACCTTGTTTGTTGTAACCAGGTAAGATGAACTAACTGGTAACTGAACAAAGCTGAATTTGTAGCACAGATAGAGCACAGTAACAATTCTGTATTAAAGATGGAGCTTTACACAAGGGTAAACTTTATAAGAGGCCATTTATTATTAAAAGACAATATATTCTATTGCCACTGCTAATTACTGAAATACAGTATGGAACCTCAAACTAACTTTTCCTCTGGATTCTGCAGTGAAGTCACAAACACAGAACTATGACTCCACAAGGTATTACTGTAGAGACATCAATTGATGTAAGGATGGAGTATAAAAGTAACAGGCTTTTATGCCTGTTTATGCAGTGCCCTTGCTTAAACAAAATTGATAAACACCTATAAAAGTCCCTGTCATAAATATAAAGGGAAGGGTAAACCCCTTTAAAATCTCTCCTGGCCAGAGGAAAAATCCTCTCACCTGTAAAGGGTTAAGAAGCTAAAGGTAACCTCGCTGGCACCTGACCAAAATGACCAATGAGGAGACAAGATACTTTCAAAAGCTGGGAGGAGAGAGAGAAACAAAGGGTCTGTGTCTGTCTATATGCTGCTTTTGCCGGGGATAGAACAGGAATGGAGTCTTAGAATTTTTAGTAAGTAATCTACCTAGGTATGTGTTAGATTATGATTTCTTTAAATGGCTGAGAAAAGAACTGTGCTGAATAGAATGACTATTTCTGCCTGTGTGTCTTTTTTGTAACTTAAGGTTTTTGCCCAGAGGGTTCTCTATGTTTTGAATCTAATTACCCGGTAAGGTATCTACCATCCTGATTTTACAGAGGTGATTCCTTTACTCCTATTTACTTCTTTTTCTATTAAAAGTCTTCTTGTAAGAAAACTGAATGCTTTTTCATTGTTCTCAGATCCAAGGGTTTGGGTCTTTGGTCACCTATGCAAATTGATGAGGATTTTTACCAAACCTTTCCCAGGAAGTGGGGTGCAAGGGTTGGGAGGATTTTGGGGGGAAATACGTGTCCAAACTACATTTCCCAGTAAACCCAGTTAGAGTTTGGTGGTGGCAGTGGATATTCCAAGGACAAAGGATAAAATTAATTTGGACCTTGGGGAAGTTTTAACCTAAGCTGGTAAAAGTAAGCTTAGGAGGTTTTCATGCAGGTCCGCACATCTGTACCCTAGAGTTCAGAGTGGGGGAGGAACCTTGACAGTCCCATCAAGAGAATCGAGGAATTAGAGGAACAGTAATATTGATGAATGTATTTTACTTTGATGTGGGGGCATATATCTCAACATTTAAAACACATCCAATATTAAAAAAGATTAAAATATTTAATACAGCATCTCTATTAGTTCGTTGTTGGACTGTCTGACAAGAACAATATGGCCAAAACCACCATTCTCAAAATGCACCTGCCTAAAGTCTAAAATGCCATAATTTCAAATCTGAATCCTCTTAATAAGTATGTGTTTGCTCTCTTTAAAAAAAAAAAAAGAGGCAGCGCACTGCCTGGAATGTTTATTACCCTGTCAATGTTTGTAAATGCAGGATTGTCTTATACTATGTTCAATACAGTGTTTGAATATAATAGTTTGTTTTTCAGAGTGATTTTTCTAATTGCTTGTAGTTCAGCAGAAAATGTTATACAGATAACTTCTAGAAAAAATAAATAAATTTTAAAAAGCAAACGGCTTGATCATTTTGTTTTCATTATATCTTGCCTATTTCATAAGGGTATTGTGAGGACCAGTCAGTTATTGTTTCTGTAGATAGTCTTGATAAAGCAGTGTTTAAGTGTTTAGTAGTGGCCGTCATTATCACAGACTTTTCTCCAAGTTATTGCAACCTTTCACCCATCCCATACTTAGCCTTGGGATTCAGCTGGAAAACTAATGACATTCCATAACTCCTGGTCACTTACATAAAATTAAAGCAAGATTTGACAGGGTGCTATCAGCAGTACCCTGATCACTGACACTGCTGCAGCTTAGAGAAGGCTGCAGGCCCAGCTTAGGGCAATTATGTACTTTCTGGTGGGGCATTGTGAACACCTGGGTGACAACCACTGGGTTAATGTAATTGGGGAGACTATAAGGGGAGGAAACAAGGAAGCAAGGGTCAGTTCAAGAGAAGCTCCAAGGAAGCTTAGAGTGAGTCTGGGCTGGGGGCTGTAGGGAAGCCTGTCCTTGCTGTAAGGCTGTGTTGCATGGTGGTATTATGTAAGAGGGAAATAAATGCACACCTTGGTGAAAGATAAACAGACCAGTGTGCATTTGTGTCTGCAAAACCATCTGAACTGGCCATGCAGCGGGTTTCACCGGGTAGCAATGGAGACGCCCTGTGACCCAAGAGAATTTTTTAGTCACCAAGGATGCAATTCAAACTCGGTCTTCTGTTTGTCTCTGCTAATGAGGAGCAAAGAGATTCACCTTCAATTTTGGAACCTATGCATCTTCAAGGTATTCTGAGTACTTCGCCTAAATGTGTTTACACTTTGTACAAGATATGAAGCACAGAGAACCCCAAAATAAAAGTAGACTTATACAGAAAAAGCACTGCTGAAAACTACTTGCATGGTTTTGGTGGTAGAGCAGAAAAAAGTAAAATGAACTATTAAAACTTACAGTCATTGCTATTTGAGACCTCCAAAGATCTGCCTCTCTAGTAGGAAAAAAGAAAAGGAGTACTTGTGGCACCTTAGAGACTAACCAATTTATTTGAGTATGAGCTTTCGTGAGCTACAGCTCACTTCATCGGATGCATACCGTGGAAACTGTATGCAGTGGTCAGTTTGGATGAGCTATTACCAGCAGGAGAGTGAGTTTGTGTGTGTGTGGGGGGGTGGGGGTGTGTGTGAGAAAACCTGGGTTTGTGCTGGAAATGGCCCACCTTGATTATCATGCACATTGTAGGGAGAGTGGTCACTTTGGATGAGCTATTACCGGCAGGATAGTGAGTTTGTGTGTGTGGTTTTTGGGAGGGGGGTGAGGGGGTGAGAGAACCTGGATTTGTGCAGGAAATGGCCGAACTTGATTATCATGCACATTGTGTAAAGAGTTGTCACTTTGGATGGGCTATCACCAGCAGGAGAGTGAATTTGTGTGTGGGGGGGTGGAGGGTGAGAAAACCTGGATTTGTGCTGGAAATGGCCCAACCTGATGATCACTTTAGATAAGCTATTACCAGCAGGACAGTGGGGTGGGAGGAGGTATTTTTTCATGATCTCTGTGTGTATATAAAGTCTGCTGCAGTTTCCACGGTATGCATCCGATGAAGTGAGCTGTAGCTCACGAAAGCTCATGCTCAAATAAATTGGTTAGTCTCTAAGGTGCCACAAGTACTCCTTTTCTTTTTGCGAATACAGACTAACACGGCTGTTACTCTGAAATCTAGTAGGAAAGTCATCAAGGCCCTGGAAGGAAGAGAGGAAGGAAGCACGTGGCTTTCCTCCTTGAAATTTTCAGATATCCTTTACATCCCTCCTTTCTCTGGATAAGTGACAAACAAGACAGGTAAAACTAGTCATCGGATTAATTTAAATTTATTTCACTTTAGTGTTGGGTGTAACTTAATTATTTAGAAAGCCAGTTTCTCCATTCTCTACTGGGAGTCAAAACCAGGCTCTTATTTGACAACTGCTGTGTAATTACCCTTATTCACTGAAGTTGACATGGCTTGAACATGCCACATACTAAGCTTCTATACGTCTGTCAGTAAAAGCTGAGGCCAAAATTTTCAGAAGTGTCCACTAGTTTTGTGTACCTCAGTTTTTGGGTGCTCTCCTTGGTGCAATTACTGCTTGATTATTCCCCCTCCCAGCTACTGATTACACAGTTTCACCATAAATCGATGGGATCTGTGGGTATGCAACAGTCATGAAAATCAGGCTTGAAATATCTCATATTAGGCACTCAAAAGCTGAAGTGCACAAAGTTAGGGATACTTCAGAAAATTTGGCCTGAACTCGTTCCTGTTTCAAATTCAGATTTTGAATCTTACATGTTTACTACATTAAAATGACATTATTTTCTCCAGGTTGAAAACCACCTTTGAGCACAACACGTAAGTGTTCTGTTGCTATGTGTTTTGTGTCTGTCTGTCTTTTTTTGGTGGACTGCTTGTATAGAGACAGATGCTGTTGCTTAGCAACTAGTGGAAGAAGGTAATTAATGCAGTATGAATGTTAATTTCTCTTCAGAAAAGTATAACTTAAATTGTCCAACGAATCTATTAAAATAGTTTCTTCTAGTCCTTCCTCTTCCTGTCATTTCTGCTCAATAATGCTGCCAGGTCATCTTGTTTTTAGCTATCAGCTCTGATATACACGGTATAAAATAACAAATGTTGTCAGCTTGTTGTTTGGGTATAGAAGCTGCTTGTTATAAACATGGGGTGACATGAAAATGTAAATCCTAGAATGATAAATACAGCTATTTTTAAAGTTCTGCTTTAATGTTTTAATGATTTACTTTAAGGCGCAAACACTACATTTTGAACATCCTGTTATATTTGATTTTCCCAAATGAACAACTGTTTTTTGCTGGTATACATACTTACTAACCTCTCTTTCACATTGGGCAGCAGGATATTTCATCTTTCTGTCACATAACCATGTGTCCAGTATATAGCTTGTGAGCGTTATTTGAAGGTTGAGGTATCTTATGGACATGCCTTGGGTGAACTGAAGGACACGATTAAAGGCCATCTGTCTCTGGCAGAAGGAGCATTTGATATTCTGAAGAGCATTATACTTATAGTAGTAATATTGTCCCATTTCGCAATTGGTTCTAAATTATATGGATGTAGTTTCACAATTAACAGATTGGAATCTTCATCAACCTCTCAGAGTGGTCTCATGGCTCATTTTATAATACTTAAACAGAAAAAATAGAACAATTAGGACCTATTCTTTTCTACAGTTGATCAAAGTTTACTAGATATTTCCAGTAGTTCTTCTGAATCTGTTAATTATAAGCCTTTTGACAACATTAGGAAACTCTAACTTAAAAAATAAAAACATTCAAATAACCTAAGCATGTAAAATGTAAAACACCTGTCTGAAGATACAGGTACAATTTAGTCCCCTTAACAGCTATGTTCTGTAGCTTGTGAACCCAGGATGAGCCTTTGGCTACATGTAATGATCAGTGAACCACTATAGCACTGTCTTATTGGATAGATCTGTACTTCCCGTAGTTAAGGTGCAACTGCAGGTGTGAATAGTCTAGTAGGATCCGACTGATATATATATATATATATATATATGCAGTACTTCAGCTGCTTACAAGGATGTTTAATAAGAAACTTTCATAAAAGAATTTTCCTAGAATCGGAATATGAGGAATAGTTGGTTTGGATTTTATGGTCCCGGCTTAGAATAAGTAGGTTTCAGAGTAGCAGCCATGTTAGTCTACTGTTCTTTTTTTAGAATAAGTACTGACTTTTGAATTTTGAACTAGTGGGACTCGTTAATGCTGCTTTTAAACTAGGTAGGGAAAGGGGAGCTTTCATTTAATTAAAATGTAGCAAGACGTAAAATGGATTAATTCTGAATGAGGAGTAAGTTGACTGATCTACTAACGTATATATACAAAAGTGCAAGGAGTATGAAAAATAACCATGGACAACTAAAGTGCATCTTAGAAATTGAAAAACCAGAACCTTTTATTCAAGCTCTTTGAATGTTAGGAAGAATTTTGAAATTCCAATCTCTGGATCTGATACAAAATCAGGCCTATTTTTCAGTTCAGATGCACACAAAATCTTGCAAGAACAGTTGATATAATGTGATTTCCAACATTCAAGATGAAATTTCAGTATGGTCTTGATCACAACTCAAACCCAAGCTTGGTTTCATTCTCTAGCCTAAAATCTAGCTCAAATCCAATACAGATCCAAACACTGCCTTCTCTGTTCATATTTCTCGCTAAACTATGGCGAGTCTCTTCTAGGGAGTGATACAGAAAACTGGTGGTGGTGGTGATCCCCACCCAAGTGTCAGTAGAGAGAGGTATAATCAGTACAAGAGAGACAGGAAGAGAAAAAGGAGGGAAGAGATATTGATGTAAAAAGTATTTACAATGCCAGAAAGTTAAGGGTAGAGAAGTGTGCTGATGAAATCTTTGGGTTGAAAGACAAAGCAGAAATGACAGTTGGTTTTGGTTACAACCCTTTGGGGCTTGTGGAAAGTACAAATGAAAACTCTGAAAATACTGGGAAACCAAGAATCATACTGACAGGTTTCAGAGTAACCCGTGTCAGTCTGTATTCGCAAAAAGAAAAGGAGGACTTGTGGCACCTTAGAGACTAACCAATTTATTTGAGCGTAAGCTTTCGTGTTGCATCCGATGAAGTGAGCTGTAGCTCACGAAAGCTCATGCTCAAATAAATTGGTTAGTCTCTAAGGTGCCACAAGTACTCCTTTACTTTTTTTAAGAATCATACTGTATTCATAAGGCAGGGGTGGGCAAAGTTTTTGGACCGAGGGCCACATCCGGGTTGCGAAACTTTATGGAGGGCTGGGTAGGGAAGGCTGTGCCTCCCCAAACAGCCTGGACTCTGCCCCCTCCCACTTCCCACCCCCTGACTGCCCCCCTCAGAACTCCCAACCCATCCAATCCCTCTTGTCCCTAACTGCCCCCTCTGGGACTCCACCTCCTATCCAGCCCCCCTACTCCCCGTCCCCTGACCCCCTCCGCCCCATCCAACTGCCCCGGGACTCCCTGCCCCTTATCCAACCCTTGCTCCCTGTCTCCTTACTATGCCGCTCAGAGCGGAAGGAGATCGCAGCCACACCTTTGCCCTGGTGGGCCAGAGTGCTGGTGTCACGCTGAGGCTGAAGGGGAGGGCGGACAGCAGGGGAGGGGCTGGGGGCTAGCCTCCCAGGCTGGGAGCTCAGGGGCTGGGCAGGACGGTCCCACGGGCTGGATCTGTCCTGCGGGCCGTAATTTGCCCACCTCTGTCTTAAGGGATTTTAACTCTGGGTAGCAAAAGCCAAATATCACAGATATTCCAGTTACACAGAATATAACTTTATGATCCACAAAACAGAGATTTCAGTCTGAGAAAAGCCATGTTCTCACTATTTTACAAGTAAGGTGGACCTGATTAAGGTAATGACAGAAGTGAGAAACAGATTCTTCCAACTTCATCTTTTTTTAGTAGACTTCACTCCTTCTTTCCAGAGGAGACACTGGCCATGGTCATCTGTATGTTTGTCCTTCAGGGTTAGCCTAGCCTGGGGATGAATAGCCACATTGCAAAGCCATACCTGAGTTACTGTGTCCTAACTGGTGCTGCATTCACCTGTGTGTGTTGTAGGAATTTCAGGGGCATATCTCATGGTTTTTAGTGCTGCAGTAGACTAAGTCACTCCATGATTTTTCCCAGTAAATTGTGGGAGAAGTTTTGTCCTGGGTATATGGGGGGGATTGTGGGAGACACTAGTGGGCTATCAGCACTTAGTGGTTTAGTCTGCATCCTCCTTGCAAAGTGGGCAGGTTACCTGCCTGAATGAAAGCAGCATGTGGGCATTAGCCTATACCCGAAGATGGACCAGCTAGCTTGGATTGAAAGCACCACCAGTTTTGGGTTGTGTGCATGTGGAGGGGAGCCAGGTTAGGGTAAGAGTTGGGGTTAACCCTGCAGTGAAGACATACCACTATAGACTGGATTACTATAGTGTATTGTATTTAGGTTAGAGATTGCTCCATCTTGTGTAGAATCCAGCAGGCTGTCTTTTCAGCAGTACTAGCCAGTGAGAGCACATCACCCCCTATGCTCTGTGTCCTGTGTTATTTTAGTTCATTTCTGGTAACAATTGAAGTCTGTGGGCATGATTTTCCAAGCCATTAATGGAGCAAGACACAGCTACATTAGAGCCTGACTTCTATGGAAGACTCGCCAAATTAGTTGCAATTCTGTGGGACACGTCTGATGCTAATAACCAGAAAGGATTGCATGAGAATATAAACACCGGTTTCTTGGTCAAGGGAATTGGTTTTTGGCACATGCTACGAGAGGAGATGGGACTGAGCCAAGGTGCGAATGATTTTGAAGCAGCTGCTTGACTCACCTTTTTTGCTAACACCATTGCTGGAGTGCTTTTTTAAAAACCAAAGCAAACAATAATTCTGCAGTCCTAGGAGAGCTTTTTAGAACTGGAAGAAGGTGATGAGGAGTCTACTCTAGCTGTTGACGTGCGACCTAGTCAGTGCTTTTGCCTACATTGATGGTTGTTACAGTAAAACCTAATAAAGATTATCTTGAATTCTCACAGCAAGGTACAATTAATCCATAGATTTAACCCTTCCCCCGCAAAAATCTTCCTATTGAATAAATTAAATAGAAAATATTTGAGGAAATTTCAATCTGTTTTTGGCTATTTAATGAGTATTAAGATGCACTATATACTGAATTATTTACTCATTTGAAGTAATTAGGATTCCAAGTAGTCCAAATGTTTAGCATCTATTTGGGCAGGCGCTTAAGATGGCTGAGGTTTGTGTCGGGTTAGGGTTTTGAGGAGCTGAATGGGGACATTTGAGAGTTGTAAATTGTGGGAAGAAATGTTCTTTTGGAGTCATTGTCCCACCCCCACAGTGTATAAAGCTGCATAAAAGGATTCTCTCCCTGGAAATCCTCACAAAGATTCCTCTCCATGTTTATCTCCATGTATCATTGAGAGTAAAGGCAGGGGTTGCCTCTGGGAGTGAAGGCTGTGGGAGTCTGCCCCCACACTAGTTCTGACCTCTGGCAGCTCCCTCTTGCTTCTGGGCCACGGTAAAGGGAATACAGCCTCATGGTGTATTATCTGAATTGGATAAGGTCTGTGGAAGTGGAGGAGGACTGAGGTGGGTGCTGCACAGGTGTGAGAGCACCCAATTCACTGTGGTGGGATTGAGATCTGTGCATTGTCTGGCCTTTGACTGCTGCTGCCGCCACCTGCTGTTGAACTGTATTTTTAATTTGTCAAGGGTTCCAAGAGCCTTGGATAGTTATTCTTTTATTATAGGGGCAGCTAGCAGCAACTCTGGTATGCAGTTTGCCTAACCCTTTCCATTATATAAGAATCATGTAACTATTTTTTTTTAAACAAGATCAGTCAACTCCATTATTTGCAGCAGGCCTTTGCAATTCAGTAGGGAGAAATACGGGGCCAGAGAATTGTTGATGTCTTGTCCCATGCCATTCCACTCAGGTTTAGCTGAGATATAAACTATTGAAAATGGACATTTTCCTTCTTTTGTGTATGTTGTCAGCAGCATTCTGGCAGCTTGTCAACATTATGACTGAACATACACATTCTAGTCTAAATCAGCCTAATCTAATCTAATCTGTTTCCTCTGCAGCAGCATACACTGCACCACTGGAAACTCTGGGAGGAGAATAGGGATGAGGTGTGGAGTGTCAGGCTGCGCTCTCCCCAACAACCATCTCTCTGACTCACTAAACAGCCCCAGTGGCCCTTCAGTCCTCTGGGATAACAAAGGATGGATGTTACTTTGGGAATGAATTATGGTTGTGTAGTCATTGAGGCTCTTGTCTATAGGACCTTTGCTTCCTTCATTGTAGAGGTTGGCAGATGTTTAGAGAATGAGGAAGGGGATTGCAGGAAGGAAAAGTATGTTCTTGTGGACAAGGCAGATGAATGCCACTCTGAGAACTCAGTTTATTCCTGCCTCTGCCAGAGGCTTCCTGTGTGATACTGAACCAGTCACTTAAAGAAAAATTTTGGTAGGGAGGCACTAATTGTGTCCCCCTCATTTTCTTGGTGCCCAACTTGAGACACCTGGGTCTTGATCTGAGCACTTGCAGCTTCAGCGAAAGTCAGTGAATGTTTATTAACAGTGAATGCTCAGCTGCTCTGTCAGTAAGGCATGTGTTCTGGAGGAATGAGCACAGGGATGGGCACCCAGAGATCAGATCTCGAGGTCTGGTCCTGGCTCTGTCACTGATTCATTGGGAGACCTCAGGCAAGTCTCTTTATCCTCATCTGTAAAATGGGAAGAATAATACCTCACAGGGGAGATGTGCAGATAAAATTAGTGTTTGTAAGCCACTCAGATTCTATAGCGATGAGCACCTTGGAATAGATCATTCGGAAATGAACAATTCTGTGTTCAATACAAGGTTTGGATGATGTGCAGTAAATAAGGCACATTGAATAAATATTGAATAGCTGCCACATTCGTGGAGCACCATCCATCTTCTGCAATGAATGAGGAATGGGTTCAGTGGAGAAAATAGTACAATAGAACCTCAGAGTTACAGACACCTTGGGAATGGAGGGGTTGTCTGTAACTCTGAACAAAGTGCAGTTTGGGCTCCAGATCCAGCAGCTGATATTCCAGGCCAGGTTTCAGCAGCAACAGATCTCCATACACAGCACAGGCATGAGTTTGTAAGCAGCATGTCCCCCTTGCTGGGGAGAGGAGGGGTGAAAGCAGCACAGACCCCAGCGCTGCTCCTGCTTTGCTGACTTCGGCTGCCTTGAGCTGGCAGTCCCAGCGTCTTGCTGTAAGTGGCTCCCCCGCATGTGGGGGTGGGGTGGGGACAGGCAGCCCAGATGCAATACAGGGACAGTACAGTATTTGCTTTTTTTTTTTTTGGTCTTTGCTGTTGCCTGATTGGTTACTTCCGATTTCACATGGTGTCCGGTTAACCAGTCAGTCTGTAACTCTGGAGTTCATATCTTTGAGGTTCTACTGTATCTGATTATGCAATTAAAAGACTATCAAAATGTATGTGCACAAGGGGGCTGAATTAAAGTTGTACAAGCATTCTGAAGTAGGGTGACCAGACAGCAAGTGTGAGAAATCGGGACAGGGGGTTGGGGGTAATAGGAGCCTATATAAGAAAAAGACCCCAAAATTGGGACTGTCCCAATAAAATCGGGACATCTGGTCACCCTATTCTGAAGTCTGGTATTCAGGTTGCAAAGGCAAGTACTGAAAATACCATTCGTTTAATTTAATTGTTTTGATATGTAATATTATATAGGAAGAAGTAAAAATAAAGCCAAAATAAGCTAACATTTGTGTTTGGTTCTGTTTCTTTGTGTTTCAAAAGTGTTTAGCATATCTTGGGTGCTACTGAATAATAGTAATACTTGCATGAGTGATGCTGATCATGTAACTAGGACTTTTGGCTTCCAGTATCAATGTGTGTGGAAAAAGTGGTCAGATATTTAAATGGAATGCTGTATAGCCTAATTTAAAATGTTGCTTTATATGACTCTTATGGTCAATCTTGTACCATATCACACCTCTTCTAGTCAGTTTTACATTAAGCTTAGAAGTCGAGTTCAGCTGCATGAGGCTTAGCTGCTTGTTTCAGCTAAAACTTTACCATAAATCCTAGCAATAACTCTATTAGAAAAAAAAATCCTTATTTATAACTCTGCTCTCTGGATGTATTCTTGTGTTTTTGTTGTTGTTCCTAGAGAGCTTTAGGAACAAAGGAAAGTTCATGTGCATTTACCACAGTGTCCCTTATGCAACTTGATTTAACAGGTTATGTACAATATGGTGAATGTTTAATCGGTTCTCTTATCTTCTGTTTATTTTGAGAACAAGACATCACCTGTTTTAAGAAAAAAGCATAGCAGAAATAGCATAAAAGGCTTTTGCTAGCTCAGAATTTGAGTTGGGATGAGAATTCACAAAGCAACTCCCAGTTATAAACTGATGACCTGGTTACTTTTATATTTGTGGAGATTTAGAGTAATTATCAGTATTATCAGTTTAATTTCTTTAAGAGAATGCCTTTTATTGTTGAAGTCTATATCATGGCTTTGCAGGAGTGATGGTATTTGATGATTTAGTTAATCAGTTTTTTTAATCAGTTTCTAAAAAATAGTGTTGCATTTAGGAAAATGACATCATTTACCTCATTCATATAAATGTCATAACCTTTAATTTAAATTGTACTTTGATATTTCACTTAGGCCCTGATCCTGTAATCAAATTTCTGCATTTGGATTCTTAAATCTGCATGGAACCCCACTGAAGCCAATGGGCTCTCCATCAGTGCCGGGATTTGCCCAGACAGACCCAATTGCAGAATCGGGGCCCTTGAGTGAAACTTGGCACCTTATTTTTGTTGTCAGAAAGAATAAAATTGTGAGTTGTTGTGAGCACAGTGGATTGATAGAGATTCAGTATCCTAAAACTGCATTGATGGAAGAATGCTCTCTTCATGTGTCTGGGTTTTCTTGAGGTTTTTGGGTTTTTTTAGTCATTTTAAATCTGTTTTATAACTTTAATACAACTTGATCAGGGCACTTTAATCAAACAATATAATAGTTCCTCGTTATAAGAGGAATCAAGAGAGCCATTCACCTCTTCCCCCTCAAGTCCTTTTGCTGTCCCCTCCCCCATCACTGCTGCCTCTGACCTACTTTCATTTTCCTGGTTGATGTAATTCTTTCGTTCAGTGAAAATTTGGTCCCTAAAAGGGACTCAGCAGACTACAAAAATGTAGATGTGTGGAAGGAGACAGGAAAACAATTAAAGGAATAAAATAGTTCAAAATTTTGTAGTGCAGTGACCAGATTAATATAAATTCATTCATAGTCAATGCTATTTATAATGGAACCCCTGCTAATGTACTACACACTTGAAGAAAAAAGATGTTGGTGTAATACATATCCTCTACACATACCAAGGCTATGCCCTAGAGATTTCCTTTGTCTGGAGATAGTCTTCATTTCCATTCCTTCCTCATTAGTATCCCTATGTAACAGGCTGTTGCAGAAAAAATTAACTCCTCGCAGTCTGTTCCATCGACTTTCTTTTCAAATGTGTGAAAGTGTTTTTTTAATCATTGATAAAAACTATTGCAGACTCTTTTTTAAAATGAATGAATGGAAATTTTTCTAATAGAAAATGTATTGCTCTGAAGTTGGTTGACAAGATAGCAGTCTATAATGGGAGACAAACTAAAGAAACATTGCTAAGGTACAGCATTTGCAGTTCTGCCTAGAGCATCAGTTTTGTTTGCAAAGGAAGAAGAGTTATGGACTGTTGCAGTCTCTACTTGTGATAAAAGTGCCTCCTTGCAGAAGAAGTTGGCATTATACTGATCTGCCCCTGTAGCACTTGCTTTGGCTGCTTTTCTGTCCTGCACCAGCTTGTCCTTTGCCTTTGTGTGCTGTGACTTAGTCCTCTGGCCAAGACACTTCTCCAGTCTTGTTTCTTTTCAGGGTAGCAAAAGGCCAACATAATAAGATCCAATCAGTGGTAAACAAGAAGGTCCTCTGCCCTTTCACAGGGCTACATCAAGATTGCCAACTTTGCTGTCATTCTTCCTTCAGGACTTCCCTCACAAGAGCCTGTCTTGCTCTCTGTGATTCTCTCCTTTTAGGGGAGTACTGCCTTCTCTGCATTCTCCCCTCTACTGAGTTCCCTCAGGCTCCTATAAGCCTTAAATGTTACCTACGTCTGCCCCCTCTGAGTGGGATGTAATGAGTCAATCACCTCACAGGTCCAAAGCATGACTCTAATTGGGGTTTTCTGTCGTCTTTAGCAGATGATGCGGGAAACCTGTCACAAGAACTTTTAAGTATGTGAGGGAAGAGGTAAAGGAGACTGCTTGAGCCCATTCATGTTACTTTTAGGTGCATTTTTAAGAGCACTGAATCATAGAATCGAAGAAGTGTAGGACTGGAAGGGACCTCAATAGGTCATCTGGCCAGTTTGATTAGATTGACCTACTGCTGCAACTTATACAAAATCCCCAAAATGTGACAATATGTCCTCCATGGTTTCATATGGGTCCTTCAGCTTCTTCCATTTGCCTTATTTAGAGCTGATGGTCCATGTCTATTCACCTTAACCACCAAAGTGACATTCCTTATAGCCATTATGCTAGCTAGGAAAATTTAAGAGGCAGGAGCTTAATGAATGTTTAGGCTCCATTTTGCATCTTGAGTCAGATCAAGGTGGTTAAACAACTTTGTCAGAGTTCATTGTCCTAAAATCAACTCTTTTTTCCACAGTGCAGAGGAAATCCTAGTTTGCATAGGAAAAATCATGTCATAGTGTCAGATATCAGGAAGCATTCAAATATGAAGAGGTCTTTTAGGTAGCCGGCAAAAAACCTGAATTTCACTAATATGTATAGTCAGTAAGAATCCAAGACCAGAGCAATGTAAGCATCATAAGCAGAAAGAATTTAGTGTTTCATTTCAGACTGACCTGCAAAGCTGCTACCTGTTGGCATTTACACCTTTGCTAAACATTAGAAAGTCTATTGCAAGCATCCTCTGATGCAGCTGTTGTGAGAAATGTCTTCCAGCCTATGGAGTCTCATTTAAAGTCATAGTATACATAATTTACCCATCTTTGTTTTCTTTAAAAATACAGGGTTGTCTATTTTTGCCTTCCCTATTAATAACTTACAGCTAATTTCATCCCTATTTTGGGTGATTGACAGACATACAGTAAAACCTCAGAATTCTAAACAGTAGAGTTACGAACTGACCAGTCAACCACACACCTCATTTGGAACTGGAAGTACACAATCAGGCAGCAGCAGCGACAAAAAGAAAAGAAAAAGCAATTTCAGTGCAGAACAGTACTGTGTTCAATGTAAACTACTAAAAAAATAAAGGGAAAGTTTTTAAAAAAGAGAGAAAATTGTTTGTTTCATTCAGTTTAAGATGGTTAAAAGCACCATTTTTCTTCTGCATAGTGACGTTTCAAAGCTGTATTAAGTCAATGTTCTGTTGTAAACTTTTGAAAGAACAACCATAATGTTTTGTTCAGTGTTACGAACATTTCAGAGTGACAATCTCCATTCCTGAGGTATTCATAACTTTTAGGTTCTACTGTACTACAATAAAGAGGGAAACCTTTCTTAACTGTAATTTCTTCTGATTTGTGTCATTCCGTCTCTTCCAATTTTGTTAGTATTCTACTTCTAAATGTGTGTATAACAACAGAAATGTAAATAGTTACAATAGTTTAATTTAAGGTGATTTTAATGTTTGTTTGTAACATGACCTATTCTACCAGTAAATTTAGGGTGGGAGGGGACATAGTCCGTACCTCTACAACCTCTGATTGGCAATTTTGTGCTGCCCCCTTTCTCTAGTGAGAAACAGCCCAGTACTCCTTGGAGAAAACAGATAGCAGCTAATAAGTTGTACCTTTGGTGTGGTTTATACATTATGGTGCTAATTAATTTTTTTAAGTGACTTACTGCAAGTGAAAAGATGACACATAGAAGGGAAAGTTCTCCTATTGCTAGTAGTATTCTATTAGTAGCAGTTATTAAAATGGCAGAATAAATACAAGCAGGGAGAAGATTAAAATGTTTGTTGTTTAATGGTCAAACCATTTCAGAAATGTCATATTTCAAAAAAATAACGTTTTAATGATCCTGTGGTTACCTTAAGGTTATGAGTTCATGTGCCTATGTCTTTATAGTCTGGAAACCAATGTCAGTGGAGATAGAAAGTGAGGGCCATAATTATTGGTTTGTATCAGAATGTTCAGTGCGAAAATAACTGGGTGTCACTGAAGAGGTTAGATTAACTGTTAGAGTTGACAAGGTATAATTGCTTATGAACAGGTCTGCTTTAACAATGAAAATTTTGTTACTAGGGCCTTTTTCTTTTTAGTATAGTGTCTGGCTGGAGAACTGGTTTTAATTAGAGGTTGACATTGCTGAGAAGTAAATTCTCATTTATTTTTAGCTAGGATAAATATCCCTAAAATAGTTTCACTCAGAAGTATATGTATAAAGGGTAATGACAGCCAAATATTTGAAAATGGAGATGTTGGTAGTTTAATTGAATTTGAAACAAATAATTTCAAATCCATAGACTGGCCATAAACTGACTAACACTCTCTTTTTAATTGGGTTCACTTGGGTGCTGCTAAAAATTGAAATTTTCATACTCCCGTAGCTTAAGTTTTTGAGCTGTCCAGATGTAGCCTCAAGCAGACCTCTCCAATAGTGTGGTCTTGAAATGGCAAAGGCATGGATGATGGTAGCAAGCTCTACTTCTGCAAGTAATGGTCACAATTGTCTTGCCACATACAGATTGAAAAAATGCTCTTGGAAATCCAGGGTTGCTCCTGGATGCTAACAAGGCTCTTAAACTGTAATATTGTAAATAGTAGATGGCAACTGCACACCCTCAGCCAAGGGTACCAAGGTAATTTCACCAGTTCTTTCAAACCAAGATTTCAAGAATAACTAGTGATTTTGAGTACCTCAGCTTTTATGTGCTCAATGTATACCACATTGAAGGGGCCTGATTTTCAGAAAGTGTTGAGAAGTCGCCCTATGAAACTTGAATCCTTTTAAGGCAGCTCAAGTTAGGCATCCACAGTCAGTAGTCGCTCCTGAAATTGTTGGCCTCAGTTGCTTCCCACAGAGAGTACTTTGGTCTTACCTTGATTGAGCTTCATTCTTATTAGACATTTGCCATTTTCTCCCATTCAGGGTTAGATGGAAAGGCTTTATAAAGCTGAGTGTTCTCAGCATATTAGACATAACCATCTGTATTTTCTTATTAACTCTCTTAGGCTGTCTACATGGGGAAATTGACCAGCATAGATAACCTGCAGTAGCTATTCCAGAGTAGCTCCCAATGTTGACACTATTCCAGAATAAAAGTGATGTTGATTCTGGAATAATTACTCGGCTTTGTGAGCGTAATACTAACCCCCCGAGTTCTCAAAACACTCACTGCAGTATCTAGTCCCATCACAGGACTCTCACAGTAACTATCAGTTAAACTGTCCCCCCAGAGAAACAGAATACACGCAGCTTGATCAATGCAGTTCAGGATCAGGTCCTTTATAACATTACAGCATGAAATATATTTAGAGTGAAAGCAACAAAAAGTTTATTTTCGAAGATTAAGATAACCTGTGGAACTCTTTGCCAGAGAATGTTGTGAAGAGCAAAACTATAACATGGTTCAAAAAAGAACTAGATAAGTTCATGGAGGATAAGTCCATCAAAGACTATTAGCCAGGATGGACAAGGATAGTGTCCCTAGCCTCTGTTTGCCAAAGCTGGGAATGGGAGACAGGATAGATTACCTGATGATTGCCTGTTCTGTTCATTCCCTCGGAAGCACCTGGCATTGGCCACTGTCAGAAGACAGGATACTGGGCTAGATGGAGCTTTGATCTGACCCAGTTTAGCCATTCTTACGATTTAAGAGATACTGAGGGTGGAAACACATCTGGTTACACATCTAAAACAAAACAAAAAATGCAATCCCAGCTCTACGCTTATTAATGGTTACACTTCCTATTTTATAAAGTAAATTTTCTCCCAAGGATTCAGTCTTTGACAGAACTGCTGGTTTTCAATCAAAACCAAGTTTTCATGACTATTTCTACACCCTACAAGGAGTTTCCTCAGTAAATGGATACCACAGTGGCTTTTTTTTATATTTCCAAAACTTCAGTGTTTTGACCTCAGTGTAAAGATGCCCCCCCTCCCCCCCATTTGTTCTTTGGTGTGCTGGCTCCAGGTTGTGTTCACATCCTCTTGTTGACTTGACATGCAAGTGTAGCTCACATTTTGTTTGGTTTAAAATGCTGCTTCTCCATATGAACCTACGCAGACATGACTACACATCGCTGTCTGGCAAAATCAATTCTTTACTTCCTTAGGGGGTGGGAAGCAACACCTTGATACAAACTATAAGGGCCTATTTTCAGTATAAAAACGTAACTTTAAAAATATAATCAATACATACATTTCACAATGATATTAATAACCAGCATGATCCTGGCTTTCATTTAAGATCCCACATGATATTCTGTATAGATAAATACTAATACAGCAACCTTCTAGGCCCTGGTCTACACTAGGACTTTAGGTCGAATTTAGCAGCATTAAATCGATGTAAACCTGCACCTGTCCACACGATGAAACCCTTTATTTCGACTTAAAGGGCTCTTAAAATCAATTTCCTTACTCCACCCTGACAAGTGGATTAGCACTTAAATCGGCCTTGCCGGCTCGAATTTGGGGTACTGTGGACACAACTTGATGGTATTGGCCTCCGGGAGCTATCCCAGAGTGCTCCATTGTGACCGCTTTGGACAGCACTCTCAACTCAGATGCACTGGCCAGGTAGACAGGAAAAGAACCACGAACTTTTGAATCTCATTTCCTGTTTGGCCAGCGTGGCAAGCTGTAGGTGACCATGCAGAGCTCATCTGCAGAGGTGACCATGATGGAGTCCCAGAATCGCAAAAGAGCTCCAGCATGGACCGAACGGGAGGTACGGGATCTGATCGCTGTATGGGGAGAGGAATCCGTGCTATCAGAACTCCATTCCAGTTTTCGAAATGCCAAAACCTTTGTCAAAATCTCCCAGGGCATGAAGGACAGAGGCCATAACAGGGACCCGAAGCAGTGCTGCGTGAAACTGAAGGAGCTGAGGCAAGCCTACCAGAAAACCAGAGAGGCGAACGGCCGCTCCGGGTCAGAGCCCCAAACATGCCGCTTCTATGATGAGCTGCATGCCATTTTAGGGGGTTCAGCCACCACTACCCCAGCCATGTTGTTTGACTCCTTCAATGGAGATGGAGGCAATACGGAAGCAGGTTTTGGGGACGAAGAAGATGATGATGATGAGGTTGTAGATAGCTCACAGCAAGCAAGCAGAGAAACTGGTTTTCCCAACAGCCAGGAACTGTTTCTCACCCTGGACCTGGAGCCAGTACCCCCCAAACCCACCCAAGGCTGCCTCCTGGACCCAGCAGGCGGAGAAGGGACCTCCAGTGAGTGTACCTTTTAAAATACTATACATGGTTTAAAAGCAAGCATGTGAAAGGATTACTTTGCCCTGGCATTCGCAGCTCTCCTGGATGTACTCCCATAGCCTTTGCAAAAGGTTTCTGGGGAGGGCAGCCTTATTTCGTCCTTCATGGTAGGACACTTTACCACTCCAGGCCAGTAACACATACTTGGGAATCATTGTACAACAAAACATTGCAGTGTATGTTTGCTGGCATTCAAACAACATCCGTTCTTTATCTCTCTGTGTTATCCTCAGGAGAGTGAGATATAATTCATGGTTACCTGGTTGAAATAGGGTGCTTTTCTTCAGGGGACACTCAGAGGAGCCCATTCCTGCTGGGCTGTTTGCCTGTGGCTAAACAGAAATGTTCCCCGCTGTTAGCCACAGGGAGGAGGGAGGGTTGAGGAGGTAGCCACGTGGTGGGGGGAGGCAAAATGCGACCTTGTAAGGAAAGCACATGTGCTATGTATGTAATGTTAACAGCAAGGTTTACCCTGAAAGAGTGTAGCCACTGTTTTATAAAATGTGTCTTTTTAAATACCTCTGTCCCTTTTTTTTTCTCCACCAGCTGCATGTGTTTCAATGATCACAGGATCTTCTCCTTCCCAGAGGCTAGTGAAGCTTAGAAAGAAAAAAAAACGCACTCGAGATGAAATGTTCTCCGAGCTCATGCTGTCCTCCCACACTGACAGAGCACAGACGAATGCGTGGAGGCAAATAATGTCAGAGCGCAGGAAAGCATAAAATGACCGGGAGGAGAGGGGGCGGGCTGAAGGGAGTGAGTGGCGGGCTGAAGAGAGTAAGTGGCAGGCTGAAGATGGGGGTGAAGCTCAAATGTGGCGGCAGCGTGATGAGAGGAGGCAGGATTCAATGCTGAGGCTGCTGGAGGACCAAACCAGTATGCTCCAGTGTATGGTTGAGCTGCAGCAAAGGCAGCTGGAGCACAGACTGCCTCTACAGCCCCTGTGTAACCAACCGCCCTCCTCCCCAAGTTCCATAGCCTCCACACCCAGAGGCCCAAGAACGCGGTGGGGGGCCACCGGCCAACCAGCCACTCCGCCACAGAGGATTGCCCAAAAAAAAGAAGGCTGGCATTCAATAAATTTTAAAGTTGTAAATTTTAAAGTGCTGTGTGGCATTTTCCTTCCCTCCTCCACCACCCCTCCTGGGCTACCTTGGTAGTCATCCCCCTATTTGTGTGATGAATGAATAAAGAATGCATAAATGTGAAGCAACAATGACTTTATTGCCTCTGCAAGCGGTGATCGAAGGGAGGAGGGGAGGGTGGTTAGCTTACAGGGAAGTAGAGTGAACCAAGGGGCGGTGGGTTTCATCAAGGAGAAACAAAGAGAACTTTCACACCGTAGCCTGGCCAGTCATGAAACTGGTTTTCAAAGCTTCTCTGATGCGTACCGCGCCCTCCTGTGCTCTTCTAACCGCCCTGGTGTCTGGCTACGGGTAACCAGCAGCCAGGCGATTTGCCTCAACCTCCCACCCCGCCATAAACGTCTCCCCCTTACTCTCACAGGTATTGTGGAGCACACAGCAAGCAGTAATAACAGTGGGAATATTGGTTTCGCTGAGGTCTAAGCGAGTCAGTAAACTGTGCCAGCGCGCCTTTAAACGTCCAAATGCACATTCTACCACCATTCTGCACTTGCTCAGCCCGTAGTTGAACAGCTCCTGACTACTGTCCAGGCTGCCTGTGTACGGCTTCATGAGCCATGGCATTAAGGGGTAGGCTGGGTCCCCAAGGATACATATAGGCATTTCAACATCCCCAACAGTTATTTTCTGGTCTGGGAATAAAGTCCCTTCCTGCAGCTTTTGAAACAGACCTGAGTTCCTGAAGATGCGAGCGTCATGTACCTTTCCCGGCCATCCCACGTTGATGTTGGTGAAACGTCCCTTGTGATCCACCAGAGCTTGCAGCACTATCGAAAAGTACCCCTTGCTGTTTATGTACTCGCCGGCTTGGTGCTCCGGTGCCAAGATAGGGATATGGGTTCCGTCTATGGCCCCACCACAGTTAGGGAATTCCATTGCAGCAAAGCCATCCACTATGACCTGCACATTTCCCAGGGTCAACACCCTGGATATCAGCAGATCTTTGATTGTGTGGGCTACTTGCATCACAGCAGCCCCCACAGTAGATTTGCCCACTCCAAATTGATTGTCGACTGACCGGTAGCTGTCTGGCGTTGCAAGCTTCCACAGGGTGATCGCCACTCGCTTCTCAACTGTGAGGGCTGCTCTCATCTTGGTATTCATGCGCCTCAGGGCAGGGGAAAGCAAGTCACAAAGTTCCATGAAAGTGCCCTTACGTATGCGAAAGTTTTGCAGCCACTGGGAATCATCCCAGACCCGCAACACTATGCGGTCCCACCAGTCTGTGCTTGTTTCCCGAGCCCAGAATCGGTGTTCCACAGCATGAACCTGCCCCATTAGCACCATGATGCATGCATTGGCAGGGCCCATGCTTTCAGAGAAATCTGTGTCCATGTCCTGATCACTCACGTGACCGCGCTGACGTCGCCTCCTCGCCCGGTATTGCTTTGCCAGGTTCTGGTGCTGCATATACTGCTGGATAATGCGTGTGGTGTTTAATGTGCTCCTAATTGCCAAAGTGAGCTGAGCGGCCTCCATGCTTGCCTTGGTATGGCGTCTGCACAGAAAAAAGGCGCGGAACGATTGTCTGCCGTTGCTCTGACGGAGGGAGGGGCGACTGACGACACGGCTTACAGAGTTGGCTTCAGGGAGCTAAAATCAACAAAGGGGGTGTCTTTACATCAAGGAGTATTTCAGGCAGGACTTCACGGAGGGTTCCAATAAGAAATGGTGCACCTAAGTTATTTTTCTTATTGGAACAAGGAGGTTAGCCTGGCCTCTGATTGATACATGGCTAGATTTACCTCGCTGCACCTTCTCTGTGAGTGACTGCAGTGTGACCTAGAGGAATGAGTCCCCTAGACAGGGGAGGGGGGGAAGCAAATGAGTACAAAACAAATCTGGTCTATTTCTTGTTTTGATCCACTCCATCTATCTTTTACATCTTTGGTTGGCAGCAGACGGTGCAGAAGGACTGCATGCCATCCACATCTCATGGCTGCTCGGCAGAAGATGGTACAGTACGACTGCTAGCCATCCTCATCTCTTGCCTGCCCGGCAGAAGATGGTACAGTACGACTGCTAGCAATCCGTATCGCCTGCCTGCTCACCATAAGACGGTTCAATAGGACTGACTGCAGGACTAAAGAGAATAACCTGGTCAAGTCACTCCAAATTTAGTCCCTGCGCCCATGTCTGCCCAGGCGCTCCCAGCCGACGTGGCCAGGGGCACCTCGGACACGACAAGGATGGCTACCCGTCGTACTGCACCGTCTGCTGCCAGAAGGCAGTGGGTTGCTGCTACTGTGTAGCAATGCCGTACTGCGTCTGCCAGCACCCAGGAGACATACGATGATGGTTACCTGAGCGGGCTCCATGCTTGCCATGGTATGGCGTCTGCACAGGTAACTCAGGAAAAAAGGTGCAAAACGATTGTCTGCTCTTGCTTTCACGGAGGGAGGGAGGGAAGGGGGGCCTGACGATATGTACCCAGAACCACCCGCGACAATGTTTTAGCCCCATCAGGCATTGGGATCTCAACCCAGAATTCCAATGGGCAGCGGAGACTGCGGGAACTGTGGGATAGCTGTCCACAGTGCAATGCTCCGGAAGTCGACTCTAGCCTCGGTACTGTGGAAGTACTCCACTGAGTTAATGCACTTAGAGCATTTTCTGTGGGGACACACACACTCGAATATATAAAACCGATTTCTAAAAAAACGACTTCTATAAATTCAACCTTATTCTGTAGTGTAGACATACCCGAGGTGTAGTGAGTTTGTCAGACCTCATAGAAGTTGCTGTTGCAGAACAATGAACCTTTTGCCAGTTGGCATCAATGGAGTCTTGTGATTGAAATAATTACAGATTTTCTGTAATTCTCTGCTATTCTTGTGAGAGCAAATGTTAGTACAGAGTAACCTGATTTGACATGTCCATCCCAAAACAAAACAAAAAGCAAAACACATTTTGCCAACAAATCTTACTGTGACACTAAAAACCCCTCTCCCCTATTCCCTCCCCCACCAAATTTGTGGAACTAACAATATTTGCAAACCTCTCCTGTTCATTCTGTTTGTATATTATATCGAGTGATGTAGTGCTACATTTCAAAATACCAGGAGCCCCGCAGAAATTATCTCAAGTTGGTAATTCTGTCATGTGTGTGAGAGTCTCCAAAAGCCATCTTGTGTGTGACATCACCATAAGATAAAGCACCCATATTCAAAACTTAAGTAATATTTTACCAATTTTATCTAATTCAGAATCTGTGCAACTGGAATTATGAGAGTTCAGACGTTAGTAATAAGTTTTCATATTGTATCAATGGCACTATGATTCAAATTTACCCCTTGGGCACATGTCAATTTAAAGATCCATTCTTACCAAGTTGTCAGTTTTACTTGATTTCAGTGGTGGATTTATATTTAAAGCCTCTTTCAAATTTCAACCATATTGGAATGGAAGCTGGCCTCCCTGTTCTTCAAGTGAGAAATCACCAAATCCTTTAAACTAAACTGTATAATTATAGTTAGATACCTTTTCAGGTGAGGATGATGCTGAATTTCCTCTGGGAACTCACCCCCACCAGTTTTTTTCATGTCTTGTCAATTTCTCTATATCAGTATCTTCCTGCTGGCTCCTATGCCAGTCTATTGACCCACTGACCTTTTCTGTGTCTCTGAGGATTACAAACTTGATTGACATTCCCCACTCCACCCTTAGAGAATAGCACACCTCCGCCTCTGGTTCATCTTCTCCTAAATGAAGCCTCCAGGACAAGGCATCGGCATTCTGGTGTTGCTTCCCTGGGCAATGTACAATCTGGGAGTCAAACTGAGCCAGCTCTTCAAACCATTTGGTTTGCTGCCCTTCAGGTAGATGGAAATTGTGCAACCACCAGAGAGAAGGGTGACTTGTCCTCAAGAGCTGTGTCCCAAGAAGAAAATGCCTGAACATTTGTTAAATGTCACCACAGCTAGCAGGTTCTTGATCATCACATATTTGACTCTGCTCCGCTTAGGGCTCAGCTAGCATAGGCTGTCATCCCAGCTGTCTTCCACTTGTGACAAAACTGCCCCAATACCTACTCACTTGCATTGGTATCCATCAGGAAAGGCAGTTGAGGGTCTGGATATGTTAGGAGGGAAACTGACATCAACTGCTGCTTCATCTCCATGAAGGTGTCTTGACTCTCCTCAGTCCAGAGGAATTTTGCCTTGTCCAGAACCCTGAGTAAGGGTGCTAGCAAAGTCTGCCACCAATATTCTGTAGTAGGAGGCTTTACCCAAGAATCAGCTCAACTTGATTACCTCCTGAGGTACTGGCCATAGTCTGATAGCCTCCACCCTCTCTGGATCTGGGCTTATTCCCTGTGTAGAAATCACATCCCAGATATTTTATCTCCATGCAGAAGAGCTTACATTTATCAAGCTTAGCTTTCAAATTGGCACCCTTAAATGTCTCTAGTACCAATTTAAGTTTCTGCAATTTTTCAAAGGTTTGGCCTATAACGATATTGTCCTTGTACACTGGACAGAACGTTCCTTTCAAGTCTGCCAACCTGATTTCTAGGAGCCATTGGAGACCAAATGACGTTACACTGAACTCAGAAAGTCCCTGCTTGGTGCAGAATGGGGTTTTACCTTTATCTTCTGGATGCACCTCTACTTGCCAATACCTGCTGGTCAGGTGAAGGATGGAGAACCCTCAAGCTTTAGTCAGGAGCCCCATTATATCATTTAGACAGGACAAGGGACCATCCTCTTTAACAGTGACATCATCCAGTCTATGATGATCCAAGCAGAACTGCACTCAACCACATTTTTTCCCCATGCCAACAGCACTGGAGCAGCCCATAAACTCACAGAAAGACTCATGACCCCTGTACCCTTTCTCTCTGGCCGCTGTTGCTTGAACTCCTGCTGAAAATGAATGGGGACTTTTCAAGGTTCTTGTTTGATAGGTCTGGCATTCCCAGTAGCAATCCATTGTTTTGTTGCTCCAGTCTGCCTTAGATCATGGTCACCAGGACTAAGTATGTCTTCATATTCTGACAGAACTTTCTGTACTGCTTGTACCTGTTCACCCGTTCAGCTTGGCTGCCATTTCAAATTGCACATGCCAATCACTCCACTCCTGTTGCTGCCCATCATAAGATGCTGCATTAAATATGGGTCATGGCACACTTGGAAGTGGCATATCTGACCCTCCCACCAAGGGTACCTCCTTCTTCTCATCACTCATTCTAGCTTTCTAATGTCTCTAACAGCTAACAACCCCACCCCGTATTACAATTAAAAAGCAGTTTATCATTCACCGTATGGCTTGGACCACAGATTTCCACTTGTCTCACTTGTGATATAAGAACAGCTATACTGGGTCAGATCAGAAGTCCATCTAGCCCAGTATCCTGTCTTCCAACAGTGGCCAATGCCAGGTGCTTCAGAGGGAATGAACAGAACAGGTAATCATCAAGTGATCCATCCCCTGTCATCCGTTCCCAGCTTTTGGCAAACAGAGTCTAGGGATACCCTCCTGCAATCCCACCGCTCACACCAATTTGTGCCAAACACTACTCCATCCCCTCTGGACTCGACACAGGTGTTGGTAGATATTCTAAGGTATATTCCTGGGGGAATTCTGCACCAAAAAATTAAAAATTCTGCACACAATATTTTAAAATTCTGCAAAATTCTGCAAATTTTATTTGTCAAAATAACACTATATTATCATGCAAATTTAAATTATTTTGGTAACTTATTTCAAAATACCAGTCAGCAAGTATGTCTGTAACAATACAGGCACATACAAAAATTCCCCTAGGAGTAGAGAGTTAAAGAAATCCTTATGACAACCCAGTTCCGGTTTCTGTGCCCCCTGCCCCACCCAGAGCCCAGCCACACTCCCCAGTCCAAACACTCTACCCCCCAGATGCCAGCTGTGGGTCCCCCCCGGCCCAGACACCCCATCTTCCCCCAGAGCTCAGCAACAGCCCATCCCATCCCCCCAGCTCAGACACTCTCACCCTCTACACCCACAGAGGCTAGCTGCGGGCCCACCCCGGCCCAAACATGCTCACTCTCTACTCATCACGGATACAAAGAGAGAAACAGCCTGGTGGTGGGGCCTGGGATTGCATGGAGTTTCCTGTGTGCCGCCGCCTCCTTCCTTCAGGGCGTGCTGGGAACTGCAGCTGCTGGGAACCCTCCAGTTCGCTCTCCCGCCCCCCCCCGCCTTGTCTTCTATTTGTGAGCTGGGCTCTGCGGGGTCCAGCGGCCCCCTAGTGGTGGTCAACATCTCTGCAGCCCGTTTCTGTGCGGGGAAGAAAGGAAATTCTGCGTGCACATTAATTTCTGAAAAATTCTGCTTTGCACAATGGCACAGAATTCCCCCAGGAGTAAAGATAGCGAGCCTGCACCTATTCTTCTCCAGATGGGGCATTTGCACCTTTAGCTTACATGGGTGTGGGAGCTCCTGAGATAGAACCCAGTTACACAGAGTTTGTAACCATTTATGTAAAAGAATGTTAGGCAAGGGAATAAGTTCAGACCAGAGGGCTGCAATAGGGATGGGAAACTAAGGGAATGCAATAAGGACAATGAGACAATGAACCAGAAGCACAATTCCTTCCCCCACCTCCAGAGGTGCCCAAAACCTTTATCCCCAACCTGAGGCCTTTAATGCTACACATAAAACGATGCTACGCTAGTCTGCTGAAGTTCTTTGGTGGCTGCTCCTTCTGGACCTCCAGCCTGGTGGGGTGCTGTTCCTCAGCTTCTTGGCTTTTACCTGCCCTTGGGACACATGCAAGCCTCAGATCAAAGTGTTTACCACAAGTCCCAGGCTAGCAGTGTTCATCACAGTCCTTTTCCCTGGGCTCATGCATACCCACACTCAGGGAAACGGTCTTTCTTCTTTCCACAGAGGCACCATGCATGCGCACACTCTCCTGCCCCCTGGTTCCTCCTGACTGTCATGGAATCCTCTGGCTTCTGGCTCCTCTAGGCAGTTGATCCTCCAGGACTTGGCTGCTTGCATTTAGGTGCCATCTGCTGGCTTTTTACAATATTTAAAGCTTCTTTGAAATTCAATACTGGCCTCCCTGTTCTTAAAGTGAGAAATTATCTTTTTCACTAAACTGTTTAATTATAGCTGGTTGCCATACATTTACAATGCTCCAGTGGTTTCCAATAAAAAGTAAACATTTGGCAACAGAAACCAGACATATAGTATGTGAAACAGATGCCATGTAAAATTATAAAAGCCTTAGAAATACCATTCATAGCTTACACTACTTGAAAGCTTAATTGGTGGTGGGTATTGCTTAGTTGAGATTTAAAGGCCAAAATTTTACTGAAAACTAGCAAAAGGTATTTTATTTAACTAGCAGAATAGACAAGTCAGAACAAGGCCTCACCTGACACAAGGGGGTTGTGCTCATTTTAGCACTCTCATCCCATTCCAAATCATAGAATCATAGAATATCAGGGTTGGAAGGGACCCCTGAAGGTCATCTAGTCCAACCCCCTGCTCGAAGCAGGACCAATTCCCAGTTAAATCATCCCAGCCAGGGCTTTGTCAAGCCTGACCTTAAAAACCTCTAAGGAAGGAGATTCTACCACCTCCCTAGGTAACGCATTCCAGTGTTTCACCACCCTCTTAGTGAAAAAGTTTTTCCTAATATCCAATCTAAACCTCCCCCACTGCAACTTGAGACCATTACTCCTCATTCTGTCATCTACTACCATTGAGAACAGTCTAGAGCCATCCTCTTTGGAACCCCCTTTCAGGTGGTTGAAAGCAGCTATCAAATCCCCCCTCATTCTTCTCTTCTGCAGGCTAAACAATCCCAGCTCCCTCAGCCTCTCCTCATAAGTCATGTGTTCTAGACCCCTAATCATTTTTGTTGCCCTTCGCTGGACCCTCTCCAATTTATCCACATCCTTCTTGTAGTGTGGGGCCCAAAACTGGATGCTAAATGCTAACAGCTTCATCCCATTTCCTCTTCCTTCATAGGTGGGCCCAGATTTAAGCAGAAAACTGCTTCTCTTGCCTGCTAAAAGTCACAGACCCATCAATTGAGGAGGAATGCATTCATTATAAATGCAGCAAATCCACCAAGTAGACCAGGGTGGGCAAACTTTTTGGCCCGAGGTCCACATCTGGGTATGGAAATTGTATGGTGGACCATGAATGCTCACGAAATTGGGGGTTGGGCTCTGGGGTGGGGCCAGAAATGAGGAGTGCGGGAAGGGGCTCTGGGCTGGGCAGGGGGTTGGGGTGCAAGGGGGGGTGAGGGCTCCAGCTGGGGGTGCAGGCGGAGGCTGGGACCAAGCGGTTCGGCGAGCGGGACGGGGATCGGGCCTGGGGCTGGGGGTTGGGCGGGAAGGGGTCAGGGGTGCAGGCTCCTAGCGGTGCTTACCTCAAGCAGCTCCCAGAAGCAGCGGAATGTCCCCCCTCTGGCTCCTGTGTGGAAGCATGGCCAGGCGGTGTTGTGCGCTGCCCAATCTGCAGGCGCTGCCTCTGCAGCTCCCATTGGCTGTGGTTTCCGGTCAATGGGAGTTGCCGGGAGGAGCTCGAGGGCCTGATTAAAACGACTGTAGGTGCAAGTTTACATACCTTCTTTGTTTTTTCATGTATTACTGAATGTTGCTGTTTATATGAAAGACAATTTCTGTAGAAACACATGATGAAGAGATGGGAAAGGGAAGGCCATAATTTCTTTTTTGGCAAAAAACAACATTGTCCAATAAATGGCCCTTTGCCACAGATGCTATAGGCAATGGGTTTGATGTTTTATAGGAAGAAACACATAAAATGCTAATAAGTAGTCTTTTGAATCTCATAATTTCTGCCTCATCATTCAGACTATGTCATCTTCTTTAAAATCCCTTCACTGGCTTCTACTTCTACACCACATTAAATACAAGCTTCTGATCCATACCTTCAAGGCCCTTTATAACTTAGTCCTGCCCTTCTTTTCTGCTTTCAGGCTACTCCATCAGTGATGCTGTCCTCCAGTGCTTACTTGTGTGCTTCTCTTATCAGAACCTTTATGCTTTCTTTGACACAGAATCCCCTCTCAGAACTAATAAATGAAACTGTGATAGGGTTTTCTGTGCATGACGTAGTGGCTAGATCACTGGTCTTTTAGCCAGATGCACTAAAGATTCATATGTCCCTTCATGCTTCAGCCACCATTCCAGAGGACATGCTTCCATGCTGATGACGGGTTCTGCTTGATAACAATCCAAAACAGTGCGGACCGACGCATGTTCATTTTCATCATCTGAGTCAGATGCCAACAGCAGAAGGTTGATTTTCCTTCTTGGTGGCTTGGGTTCTGTAGTTTCTGCATTGGAGTGTTGCTTTTAAGACTTCTGAAAGCATGCTCCACACGTCATCCCTCTCAGATTTTGGAAGGCACTTCAGATTCTTTAACTTTGTGTTGAGTGCTGTAGCTATCTTTAGAAATCTCACATTGGTACCTTCTTTGTGTTTTGTCATATCTGCAGTGGAAGTGTTCTTAAAAAAACAATATGTGCTGAGTCATCATCTGAGACTGCTATAACATGAAATATATGGCAGAATGGAGGTAAAACAGAGCTGGAGACATACAATTCTCCCCCAAGGAGTTCAGTCACAAATTTAATTAACGTGTTATTTTTGAATGAGCATCATCAGCATGGAAGCATATCCTGTGGATTGGTGGCCAAAGCCTGAAGGGACATATGAATGTTTAGCATATCTGGCTCGTAAATACCTTGCAATGCTGGCTACAAAAGTCCCATGCGAACACCTGTTCCCACTTTATGGTGACATTGTAAATAAGAAGCGGGTAACGTTATCTCCTGTAAATGTAAACAGACTTGCTTGTCTTAGCAATTGGCTGAACAAGAAGTAGGACTGAGTGTACTTATTTTGTTTTCGAGTGCAGTTATGAAACAACAAACCCCTACATTTGTAAGTTGCACTTTCATGACAAAGAAATTGCATTGCGGTACTTGTATGAGGTGAACTGAAAAATACTATTTCTTTTATGATTTTTACAATGCAAATATTTGTAATAAAAATAATATAAAAGTGAGCACTGTACACTTTGTGTTGTAATTGAAATCGATATATTTGAAAATGTAGAACAACATCCAAAATGTTTAATAAATTTCAGTTGGTATTCTATTATTTAACAGTGCGATTAAAACTGCAATTAATCGCGATTAATTTTTGTGAGTTAACTGTGCTTAATCGACAGCCCGAGTCAATTTATTTATATTTTGTGTAAATGAAAGCCAAAACTATGTACAACATTAAAGGGTACTATTTATAGTTCAATGCTTTGGACTTTTTTTCTTTTTTTTTTTTCCTGACAAAAGTGTTAACTGTGTAACAATATAGTGAGTAATAATGTTGATATATAATCTCCTTAATGTTTGGCATTTTATTATTAGGATGACTGTTAAAAAGGGACTTTTTGTATCCTCTCATATCTGTCTCAGTAGAAATTAGTATTTCTAAATAGCCAATACCATAGCTGTAAGTTGCTATTACTTACATGATACTGTTGGGTTTTTGCATTCATTTATTTTAAGAAAGCATAATAAATAGGACACGAGCTTAGCATTTTCTAAATTAAAACTTCTTGGTTGGTCTAATGTATGATACCTCCTCTTTCATTAGACCCTGTAGAATACAACACTTTAATGTGAATCCCAAGTCAGTATGTTGCCAAAGAAAACATGCTGGTAATGTTCTCTGAGTCAGCAATGCCTAACCTAAAATACTGTAGATGGATATATGTGTTTTATTCTGTGATATTGTTTTTCATAATAAAAAAGCATTTTGACTTTAGATAACGAGGAAATGAGATGTGCCAAACCATGTTTGTGGACTGATCTAACATATGGTAGGAAACAGATGGGCGAAAAACACTACTGTAAATGACAATTCACTCTTTCTGTGTATCTGTGTTAGCATAAAGTTCTAGAGTACTTTGAAATTTACATCTAAGTAAAATGTGCCCACTATTTGGTTGGAAGCATACACAGGAAAGGCTTGTTGTTTTTATAGTTCAAGTAAGAATAAAAAAAAAGAAAGGAAAAACAAAACAAAACAAAAAACTCAGCCACCGTCCTCATAGTGCCTGGGATGAGAAGAATTATTTACGAGAGAAGCTGAATTGTTAGCTCTTCATTGGGAGCCCAATCCTGCTCCCACTGAAGTCAATGAGAGAGTTCCTTTGTTGTCAGTGGGAACTAGATTGGGCCCTTACATGATAAACAGCTGTACCTATTTTTGGGAGTACTACATGAATATAAAAAGAAAGAAAAGGCTGGCTTCTTGAGAATATCCTTTTAAAGGCTTTGCAGATCTACTCAGGATTGTTTATCTATATGGGTTTTTATACTATCCTCATCACCATAGTATCTGGGTGTATAACATATGATGTTATCATGCATCTTTGTCCTGTCTTTGCCTTGGTCGCTGTTGGAAGCATGTATTATCCAAAGTTTTGATATTGGAATATTTATCCTAGTAGAGAGTTATTTTTGTATTTCATTGTAGTTTTGTTTTTAAACTAACCTACTTTTTCTAAAACTTCAACCACCCAAATTATTTGAGATTTAAAATAGGCGTAAACATTTTGTGGGCTGTGGAGTGTTTAAACTAGAGTACTAGTTTAGCTTACTATAGAAAGCCAGCAAATGTTGACTACAGCGTTTCAAGCCAAAAATAATGATTTAAAAAGCTATTTTTGCTTTTATTGCTGCTGCTTGATGGTATTTGGTTAAGTGATAGAGACAGACAGATTAGTGGTGGGTGACTCATCAAAATTGCAGATAGGTATCTACAAGTTCAGATGCTAATGTGAATGTATTCAAGAATCCATGGTCTAGATATGCGCACAGAATAGGATTTTCACTGTTTCAGCCTGAAACTAGAAACAGGCTTCTTCTTCAAGTGCTTGCTCATGTCAGATCCATTCTAAGTGTGCACGCCCATGTGCACAATCAGAGATTTTTGCTTTAGTGATATCTGTAGTGCCGGCAGTGGTGCCCTCTGGAGTGCCACGCTCATGAGTCGGTATATTAGGTGCCGCCAGCCCTACGCCCTCTCAGTTCCTTCTTACCGTCTTTGAGGGTTGGTCGGAGCGCCTTATCTTTCCCTGCAAGAGTGTTAGCAGTTTTTCTAACAGCCCATTGACTGTCTTCTTTGTTAGTCTCTAAGGTGCCACAGGTTTCAGAGTAGCAGCCGTGTTAGTCTGTATTCGCAAAAAGAAAAGGAGGACTTGTGGCACCTTAGAGGCTAACCAATTTATTTGAGCATAAGCTTTCGTGAGCTACAGCTCACTTCATCGGATGCCACAAGTACTCCTTTTCTTCTTTTTATATATTTCTCAGATACTTAGCCATTAAGTGTTAGGTAGTAGTTTAGTAGTTAGCTCCCTGGGGCAGGGCATGCCCCATTCCCCAAGCTTTGAACCATGTTCCTTATGCAACAGGCCTATGCCTGTTAGTGACCCCCACAGCAGCTGTTTGAAGTGCTTGGGAGAGTCCCACATAAAGGAGAAGTGCAGGATTTGTTGCAAGAACTTTCGTCTGAGAACCCAGAAAGCATGGGACATCCGCCTGAAAGCCGTCCTCATGGAGGCTGCACTTCACCTGACGCAGAACCTTCCCAGTCGGTCTCTGCGCCCAGCACCTTGGTGATGGGGCAGAGCACCCCACAGGCACTAGGGTCCCCCGGCACTGTTCCCCCTTCAGAGTTACCAAACATCAGACAAAGAAACAAAGAAGCTCCACAGTGCTGTCCAAGGAGGGGAAGAGGGCTCTGGACAAAGGACCCAGTTCAGGCCATGTGCCCATCGGAGCTGCAAGGATGTGCTGCTTTGGTTGGACCCCCTAGGTCAACCAGGGATCTGCCTTCGACTCCTGGGAGTGGTAGGGGACCCTGGCTCCTACTGGGGCCTTGGATGCCTGAGGCTGCCCAGATGGCTAAAGACCTGATGGGCCTGCTAGTGCTGCATACACTGTACTTCGTGCTCGATGTGGCTAAAGCCCAGCAACTCAAGGGCAAGCAAGCCAGCCATGGGGCCACCCCAAAGGATAGTGGAGCACTGCCAATCTCCAGAACACAGGCATAATTCCACATCCCCATGACTTAAAACCCTGTCCTTGCAACCTTGGTCACCGGCCAGACTACCCAGTTCTCCGGCACCACAGTCACAATCTCCCTCTATGCATCATGCGACACTGGAATTGAGGCACCGGTCTCTGTATTCCCAGTACCAACCAACCTCTTGCCAGCAATCACCCCGGTGCAGGTCCCTATAATCTAAACGATCCCCCATGCATCGGTCCCCACTGGTGCGAGACCCCTCACCATCACGGCACCGGTCTTCATTGTTCCAGTACCGTTCTGTGCAAAGGTGCCGATACCCACCCTCTGGTGGGTCTCCAGTGCTAAGAGTAAATCGGCAGACGCACAGGCTTCCACGGCCCCACCCTGGTCCCGGAAAGTGACTGGTCCAAGTTCAGCCCTTTGGCAAGGAAGCATAGATCTCCGGCGGCTCTGGAGACCGGCATGGCAGCAGGGCCAGTGGCCGACACAATGGCCTAGTTGGAACCTCTGGGGCATGCCCATGATGCTGGTGCCATACTCTCACCACTCCTCCCTGGCCGCCTTGGACAAACCATCCTCACCAGGCTTGGAGCCCAGTGTGGAATCCGACATGGGTAGCACAGCAGGCACTGATGCCTAGGGAGCCATCCCCAGAAGGAGAAGGTGAACCCATTCCTCCTTCTCCTCCCTCTGTGATGCTCCCGTCGTCTTTGTCGCCGGATGAAGTGGTGGCAGGCCCTTCTCATACTAGTAGCTCTCCCGATGACTTTAAGGAGCACCAGGCTCTCCTCAAGAGGGTGGCTTCCAGTCTAAACTTGGAGGTCAAAGAGTTGGCAGAGCAGTCGGATGACCTTTTAAATGTAATATTGTCTGCTACCCCAGCTTGGGTCACGCTGCCAGTCTACCCAGGGGTCCTCAAAATCGCTAAAGCATTGTGGTAGACCCCCTCAGCTGTTCCGCCCAATTCTAAACGGGCAGAAAAGAAGTATTATGTCCCTGTAAAAGGGTTTGAGTATCTCTACACTCACCCACTAGCTGGGTTGTTGGTTGTGTCGCAGCCAATGAAAGGTATAGGCAGGGCCAGGTAAGCAACACGCCTAAGAATAAAGACGACTAGAGACTGGACCTTTTTGGCAGGAAAATTTATTCAGTGCCCAGTTACAGGTGTCCAACCATCAGGCCTTGGTGGGCAGGTACAATTTAAATTGGTGGGACTCCCTTGGCAAGTTCACGGAGGTCCTCCCACAGGACCTCTCCCAAGAGTTCGCCACGATCCTGGAGGAGAGCAGAGCAGTAGCAAGGGGTGCCCTCCAGATGGCCTGGGATGCTACAGACTCGGCTGCCAGAATTGTTGCCTTGATGGTGGTAATGAGGCGCAGCTCTTGCCTGCAATCCTTGGGTTTATCCCAAGAGATGCAATCCACCATTCAGGACCTCCCATTTGAGGGCACGGGGCTCTTCTCTTAGCTGAAGTACCTGAGGCTGGATGGCCTTCAAGACTCCCATGCCACCTTATGCTCACTGGGCATCCACATTTAGCAGTGCTTTCTGGCCGCCTTCTGCTCCTAGATCCTGGGGGCCTCCTCAGCAAAGTGTCTACAGGAGAAAGGACAGAGACAAAGGGTTTGAATGATGACACTTCTCGTCCTCTCACTCACCTGCTCAACCCAGCCCTTTGAGACACCAGGAGGGCAAGAGGCAGGCATTTGAGGGTGCGCTCGAGGATGGCACCCCAGTCAGATTACAAGATCCATCCCTCCTATTCTTCCTCAACTGTCTGTGCCCCTTTCAACCAGCATGGTCGCAAGTAACCTCGCACCGTTGGGTACTCAAGGTAATATCTTTGGGCTACACCCTACAGTTCTTGGCCACCCCTCCCTCCCACCCCCATTCTCCATCCCTCTTCGAGGACCCTTCTCATGAGAACTCCTTACTCAGGAGGTAGAAAACCTCCTACGACTGGGAGCAGTAGAAGAGTTCCCTCAGGAAATGAGGGGAAAAGAGTTCTTCTCCCACTATTTCCTAATTCTGAAAGCCAAAGGGGGCCTAAGACCCATCCTGGACCTGTGTTGCCTCAACAAACATCTCAGAAAGTTGAAATTCTGCATGGTGTCCCTGGTTCCATCATTCCTTACCTGGAGACTTGTACACCGCCTCTGGGAGACTGGTACATTGCCTTTGACTTGAAGGAGGCATACTTCCATATCTTCATTTTCCAAGGACACAATCGGTTCCTCCATTATGTGCTGGGTGAGCACTATTTCCAATTCACGGCACTATCCTTCGGACTCTCATCAGCCCTGAGAGTGTTCACAAAGTGCATGGCGCCAGTGGCCGCAAACCTGGGGCTTGAGGTGTTCAGATTTATCTGTACATCAACGACTGGCTCATCAAGGGATGATCTCGGGATCAGGTGCAGAGGAACCTCAATCTGGTATGCTCCACCTGTCTCGATCTGGGTCTGTTGATAAAGAAAATTCTGTTGATGCTGGTGCAACAGATAGAGTTCATTGGGGCGGTCCTTGACTCAACTTGGGCCAGAGGCTTCCTCCCCAAGGCCCAGTTCTGAACCATGACAGACCTGATCTAGTACATGTGGGGCCACCCTCTCGCCACTGCTCACACATGCCTGAGGTTGTTGGACCACATGTCAGCCTGTACTTGCGTGGTCTAGCATGCACAGCTCCATCTCAGGCCCCTACAGGCATGGCCAGTGTCAATCAACATCCCCAACAGACACAACATAGACCAGTCAAGGTACCAGACCACATACAGTAGTCACTTGCCAGGGCCTGCAAAGTGCTGAGTGCTTCTACAAAGTGTTAAGTACTCTATTTCCATTATCCTTAATGGCTGTGGAGGATGTCCAGCACCTCTCATGGTCAGGCCCCTAATGGCGTGGTGATTGGTTCATTAATCTGTGGAAAAATCCAAAATGTGATAGCTGTTTTTCAAACACTGCACTGTCTAAATAAAGGGGAAAAAAGGTATATTTTAAAAATATGTTAAATAATATATTTTAAGGAACACACATTTAAACACCATTTAGGGCTTGTCTACGCTGCATCGCCTTGTGGACTATTGCAGAGCCCACCAAAGTTAGCTGTCCTGTGTGAACGCGGTTGGTACAAGCTTAAGTGTATCTAGTTCGTGTTACATTGTCTTATTTGAAAGAACACTTACAAAAGTGATCATTGTTTGCAGTGTTTTTGTAGCCATGTTGGTCCCAGAATATGAGAGAGACAAGGTGGATAAGGCAACATCCCTTAGTGTACCAACTTCTCCTGGTGAACGAGACAAACTTTTGAGCTGTACAGAGCTCTTCTTCAGGTTGTAATTGATTGTAGATACTCAAATTTCTCATGTTTAGGGAGGCTGTGTGTGCGCACACGTCTTTTTTTTTTTTTTTTAAAGCACATTCCAATCTTAAAGAGTTGGAAATGTGCCTGCATTAACTTAAACTCTGCCCTTGAGCATGTGTTGCGTCTGTTTCTTAAATTTTCATTCCTAGTCATCGGCCCCTGTCCTCATTAGTCTACCAATTATCGTGACCTATAATGAAGCAACAGTCTGTTGCTATTTTTCGCCCTGCTATGTGGTTGCTATGCATGCATATGGGTATGTGACCTAGTATGGGCTTACTGTCTGGGAAAAGAATGCTTGTTTCATCATCAAATATCAGACATTTTCCTATGACATGGCTCTTTTATGTTGTATGTCTATACATATAGCTTTTGAAATCTATTCCCATCTTTGATCATGTATTTTTGGTTAAAGGGATCTTCATGCTGTTCTTGTTAAACACGCCGGATTTTTACTGATGCCATGTTTTCAGTTATTTTTATATTTAGGCAATTGGGACTCCTGTTAAGGTCATCAGTAATGTATTTGAACATTTAGCTAAATGTGTGAGTTTAGACTCTGTATTTCCTTTCTCTAGAAGTCATTTGTGCATCAGAGCCCTGATCTCTCCATGTTCAAATTCCATTTTTATGCACCCACAAACAGAAAAAAAACCAATATTTAATAAACTGCTTTTCCCCTACTGTTACTCACACCTTCTTGTCAACTGTTTGAAATGGGCCATCCTCATTACCACTACAAAAGTGATTTTTCCTCCTTTGGTATTCTAATGTTCATTGAATTGTCTCGTTAGACTGACCCCCGTCCCGCTTGGTAAGGCAACTCCCATCTTTTCATGTACTCTGTGTGTGTGTGTGTGTGTGTGTGTGTGTGTGTATACACACACCTGCTACTGTATGTTCCACTTCATGCATCTGATGAAGTGGGTTCTAGCCCACGAAAACTTATGCCCAAGTAAATTTGTTGGTCTCTAAGGTGCCACAAGGACTCCTCATTGAGTTTGCTTTCTCTGAGTCTCTCAGTTTCCTAACTTACTTATATGCTTAGGATTCTTTGTGTAGGTTTACTCATTTTTTAACCAGTACAATCACTTCCCCAACCCACCCCCTTCTTTGCTGCTGTGGATAAAAATTCTGCATATCAATTTAATCAGCATGGATATGTGACCCAGACCATTAGATGGGTTACCAGACACTTTTTTTTTGCCTTTGGCACTTTCTGATTGTCAAGTTGGCCCTAATAGTAATGTCCTTAATGTTCTCTTATTGATCAGAATTTTGCCACTGAGGAGGCACATCTGTATTTTAGTTACAGATTGGTTTTTATTTTGGAATATTTATAAATATTGCACTCTTTTTTGCAAAAGTAGCAACAGTGTAATTATGATCCATTTTACTGGACCATGTTCATAGAATATCAGGGTTGGAAGAGACCTTAGGAGGTCATCTAGTCCAACCCCCTGCTCAAAGCAGGGCCAAACCCCAATTTTTGGCCCAGATCCCTAAATGTCCCCCTCAAGGATTGAGATCACAACCCTGGATTTAACAGGCCAACACTCAAACCACTGAGCTATCTTTCGCCCCCATGTTGGGTTCATGTTTGTGTACTCACATACACACATGGAGAAGTGGGAGCTATGAGCAACACAGAAGCTGTGTTCATCAGGAGAGGTTTTATTGAAATGTTGGACTAGGAGTCATGAGACTTGGGTTCTGTTCCTGACTGCCAGGCTTCCTCTATGACCTTGTACAAGGCACACACTGAAGGCTGCAGTGTCCTCATTTGTAAAATGCAATAGGGCTAATACTTGCCTATTTTACAGGCTCATTGTAACTAATTCCATAAATGGGCTTTCAGTTCTGCTGATGGCAGGTGCTGTATTAAGTATTAGAGATTTTTAATTGTTATAAAATTCCTGCTGTTAGCAGGTGTTTTAGGTGGCAATGAGAGAAATATTGTTACCAAAAAACTACAGTTGAGCCTTCACTCGATCATTAATGGAATGAACAATGTTTCCTTGGTATTGTTTACAAGGTGATGTTGAATAACAAAGTTCAGTGGAGAAAAGTTGTTCTCTCTTGCTGCAGACGGCAGGACAAGACACAATGGGTTCAAATTACAGCATAGCAGATTTAGATAAAAGCTCAGGAAAAACTTTCTAATCCTAAGAACAGTAGGACAATGGAACAGACTGCTTAGGGAGGTCATGGAAGCCCTCACTGGAGGTTTTCAAAAGGTGGCTGGATAGCTGTCCGTCTTGGATGGTTTAGACACAACAAATCCTGCATCTTGGCAGTGGGTTAGACTAGATGATCCCTGCCGTCCCTTCAAACCCTATAGTTTTACGATTCTATGAAAACTAGGTCTCACTTCTAGCTGATATGTTGAAAGAATGTGTGTGAAAGAGCTGCATACTGCCTCATTCATGTAAGTGTGGAGCGAGAGGAAAATACAAGTGGTTATTTTTTCCTTACTAAATAAGTATCTTCTGACCCCCATTCTTAGCAATATTTTTTAAAAGACAGATTTGTTCCACATAAAGCCTGAGATTAACCATATCCTCCCATAACAGGTCACATTTTAACCATGACCCCTGTTTCCTGTGACAGTGGTGCTTAGAGATGTAAGGTTCTATCAGGTTGACATAGCCCTGTATTACTGGCTGTTATCCAGAAATGTTAAAAAATAAATAATTTTTTTCCCCCAAAATAACCAGCTTTTGAGGTTTTTCCACACACTGATGTGACAGTCCAGTCCAGCTCAGGCTGGACTGTATCAGTCTGCTGAATGAGTGGAACTCACATTATCATCATATCTGTAATAATGAAGCTGTGTTCTGTTGCATTGTGAACTAATTAGGTTTCTTTGTTTTTAATTCTTTGAAATTTATCGTATAGACTTTTGAAAGAGACTCCTTATAGTCAAGCTTTTCATGATGTTAAAAATGCAAAGTTTTAGATTTAATCTTGAATTGAACACTGTTAAACACTAATACATGACATTCACAAGCCTTTTGGTAGGCTGTTTAGAAATGTTGTATGTTGCCCTTTAATGTCTATATTCTGTCTACAAAAGTTCACTTCCCACCACCGAGTAGATTATAGAGCCTTGCTAGTTAGAAATCTTAAGGGAAAAACACTGTTCAGAAAATGCTGCTGAAATGAGAATACTAGGACTTGTTCTAAAAATAAACTTAATTGAAAAGGTTTTTGTTTTCTAATTTGGTTTACATCACTCTTTTTAATATTTAAATAGCAGAATGTTGTAACCCAGAGTACAGGAATATTTTTTGTGTGCAGAACTCCCACCAGAATCTTGGAAACCTTACATGAAACATTATTATGTTTATTTTGCCACTGGCAATTTTCTTGGCTTAATGTTACAAAAGAGGATGAAATTGTGTACTTCAGAAATGAAAAACAGATAAGTGGGTTAAAAAATTTAATGAATTTTGACAAGTAGTAGTTATGCTTAGTCAGGAATAATATTTTATTTGCAAATGATATTATTCATGAGACTCTCTATCAAAACAATCTGTTAAGACAATATATTTTTGAGGTCCTGATTTTCAGAAGCACGGTGTTAGCCTAGGTCATCTCTTTGTGCCTTAGTTTTGAAGGCATAAATGACTGCATGCATAGTTTTTGCTCATTCTTACATGTATTGGCAAGAAACAAACAAACAAACCTGAGGTTAGGAATCTGGCCCTCAATCTATTCTACGTGTATTCTTAAATTTTACATTAGAGCATATTTTAATTTTAAATTAACAGGAAACCAATTATATCTGTAGTAAAATAAAGATTAATAAAATTATAATATTTTTTGATTAGGCTCTGCCCCAACAGTCCCTTCGAGCCCCAAACAAAGTTGAATCCTATATAAATGTGTTACAGTCAAATTTTCCCTCACAGGTAGTTTTCTTGTGTAGAAGGGACCGGAAGATAAAGAATTTCCAATGCAGTTTCCTTTACATTTTTCTGGATTTGGGGGAAGAGGGATTACATTTTCCCCTCCTCCTTCCCTTCCCAAACCCCATTGAAATGGAAGGGGATTCATCCTACAGGACCCACATCTCCCCTGAGTTTCCTAGGAGGCCAAGGCAGTGATGTGCTGTGGGTATTTTAGCAACAAGCACTCACAAAATCTTTCCCTGTCCTATGTGTTTGCAGAGAGGGGGTGGGAAGGTACTGAGGCACCTACTAATTAGTTTTCCTATTTGAAAACAAATACTTTTTCATAAGCATAACCAAAGAAGGAGGCAATGCCACTTGTCAAACAAACTTACATTGGGTACAACCAGAAACCCTGGTCTGGATAATAAAACTGAAAACTCAGTTGCTTATTGGCTGATGAACAAGCTGTGGATGTGCACTTAAAAATCTTGGGTCATTGACGAGCAACTTACCTGATACAAGTCTAAAATTGAAAAAAGCCTCTTGTTTTCTTTGTGAATGCTACCAATTGGCATAAGTAATGAAGGTTTTTTTGCAGTCTGCCACTATATTTACTTTCACCTCTGGCCCTGTGCTACCAATGGAGAAGAATGGACGGGGCTAATTATGTGCTCAGCCTTTCCAAAGGCCTTACCACTATTTGGTGGTATTTGTAAAGAAACTAAGATGAGAGGCTGTTTTTTATTTTCAGCCTCAATTTGGATTTACCCGTTCATCAGTGTATCCAGGTGCTGACTCTCAAGAAGCCAAAGCAGTATATTTTTGTCAGACAGCCTTGTTATAAATCAGTACTGTATTTAGTTTTCTTTGGATAAGTTTCTTTTATATTTAAAAGACACACAAAAAAAACCCCTATGCTGCCTGCAGCTCCCCTTTAATTAAGGAATATTAAACAAACCCTATTACCATGATAGGAAATGTACTGAATTTGGCTTGAGAGACAAGCTGAAATGTATGTGAATTGTAGTTATATGTTGAAGTTATTCCACTGAAGTTAGATATAAATTGCTTAGCTTTATATTTCTTTCCAAATGCCATAATTGTCCCTGTAAAGTGCTTTTCCGTGGTTTGACTTGAAGTAGGCTTATTGGAGAACAATAACTTAACATTTGCATTGGCAACTGAAAGCTAAAGTCAAGCTGATTTTTTTCAATGACCCACCGTGAGTGGGTGAATGTGTATTGATTTTCTAGTCTTTTCTTTTTTAGTGTCCTCACTTAACCTTCAAGGGTGATTGAAGGCTGTGTTAATTATAGACATGCTTATGACAAAAATAGATTCTTTTTTAAAGAATGAAATGAATCCAGGTTTTATTTAACACAGGCATGAACAGCCAAGCAGTGAACAAGGTTGTAATTGGTTGTATGCTTGATCCTGAAAAATGTTTGTGGATGTGCTAAGCAACATGAGTGCAGCCAGTGACCAGAATACTCGGTCTTTGTTGTTTTAGTTCTGTAGTGACAGTGAAGCAGGAGGGGAAGAAGGGATGTCCGTACAACAGTTATTACTTTGTGGGTGTGGAAGTATATTGCTTTGACTAATAACTGAACATCATTGTTACCTATAAAGTTCCTATTTGTTAAAGAACCTTTGATAATTCAGAGTTAAAGAGAGATTTTCTTTTAAAGAATTTTTTGTGTAAATGGAATGATAAAAACAGAGTAAAATTGGCAAGGTAAAAAGGGTTGATTAATGATGAAGGAAATAACATCCTTACAGGTTTAAAACTAACTCATCATTAAATGTGATTAAATGAAATGTTTGGAGACCCTATGTATTTATTACAGTTTCAGTCATGGATTGTTGCCTCTTCTATTTAAAGTGATGTTGACTGTGGTTCTAAAGATGACACTTTAATGGGTTTATTCTCTCATCACCCTTCAGCTGTAATTCTGTTCATGCTAGTGGAAGTGGCACACATTAACAGATGGGGAGCCCAGATGTTTTTATAATCTCGTCAGTCATCTTATGACGCTAAAGTTTCCAACTGCTGAGAAGAAAAGTGATGAAACTGAACCTCTCCTACACTGTGTGACTTCATAACATCTGAAGGGTTTACATGAGTTTAAAAGTCTAATTTCCAGTTCTTCAGGAGCCAAATATTTTAGCACATAACGTAGGTAATATGATCTACCAGCAGATGGAGACGGGAAGCAAGCTAAAACTTGGTGAGGTCAATTTTCAATGCCTTTCTATTCTCAGCTGGTGAAGGTTGCAGATGGGCTGAGCTAGGGTTTTAATTTGGCTCGTTTGTCAGATACTTTTTAATCCTTTACTGTGGTAAGATTACTTAGCTAGGCGAGGCACTCCATTGTGAGAGGTTACTACTGCTATTCTCTTTCTCTCTTTGCTTCTCTCACACTGTCTGGAGCAACCTGCTATCCTCGATTTTTCCAGTTTCTTTTTAAAAGAAAGAACTGTTTGTGCTGGAACTTTCTAGGTCTTTTCCCTCCATCCACTCCTTTCTCCAAATGTCCTTTCACTCCACCTCTGATAAACAGACTGGATTCTCTGTGTGTGATCCATAGATTCCTATATGTCCCACATGGCTTGCTTGTATTTTGAATTAACAGCTGAAAACTTTCTACCCAGAGCCTATTGGCTTTCTGGTTTTGCTGTGAACATACCAATTCCATAAGAAGATAAGTCCCACTGTGAGGAGCTGTTCTTTTGGCATGACATGCTACCCTTTTGTTGGTCAGATCTCATCTAGAAAGGGAAGATGCTGAAATTGGTACTGTTCCAAGATCCCAAGGTAGATGCATGACACTACTGCACATGCATACCAGGAACCGTTTTTTTTCATAGTTAACAAAATAGGAGGTGCTTCCATTGGCTGTTCACTTTTGTATACATGAGAGCCTGTATGTTTTTTCATTTAGGTATAACTATTTAAAACTACCAGGATTTCTGTAGGAAGTAATTTTAATGGGTTTACATTTCAAAAGTACGGTTAAGTTTTAATTAAATCCCATAAAACACATTCGTTGTATATAGATATTATTTTTAAAGCGACATACTTTGGAACCAACTTGTGACTGTTTTGGGTAATTTTTAAAAAAATCTGAACTTAAAGATTTGCCTAAAATTGTGATAAACTTTTAGAGCATATCAGCTGACAACTCCACTTTTAGTATTTTGCTGATTTAATATAGTTCATGTTTCAAAAGTAGTAGGGCAAAATATTTGCGGTAAAATATTTTTTGTCAGGATTTGACGCCATAATTCTGACAAAATAAATGCAATATTCTGAAATGCCAGAAATTTTCAACTCACTTTTATACTAAGGTTGGTTTGCTGCTTAGATAACTGAAAATTCAGTGGCAGATTTGTTTGCATTGAATTAAAATAGTTCAAACTGGATTGATTGATTGTGACCTGTCAAATCACATAAGATTGTTTCTAGTTTTCTGATTGGCTAAGTTTACCCTGTGCAGTGAAGAAGCTTGGGAGAAGTTATTCTAACTATGAGAGAGTGACTGCAATTTGGGTGTTCTCTGAACTAGGGAGAAGAAAAATTGTTAACAGTGGGAGGTGGCTCTGTACTGCTCCTTGTGGAGTTTGGAGGAGCAGACCTACTTATATCAATCCATCACCTGCTCTCAAAGACCATCTAAATTTAGAGGGGCTATTGGCTCTGCCTGGCATCCTCACAAAGACCTTGTGGCTAATGGAAAGTCATTGGCTGAATTGAAATGCACTGGTTGGGATTTGGTAGTTGCACACAGCAGGACATGTGCATATTTATTTATTATTTTTTCTCTCTTTCCTAGATCTGAGAGGGTGAATAGATTTATGGGCAGTCTATTTTGCATTACTGTGTTATTTTAATAGGCACCCAGAGTACAGAATGATTCCCTATAGTTGCATTTTAGAACTCTGGAAGCAAGTGAGAATAAAAGAATATGCTGTAGAGAGATTATACACAGAGCTTCGGATACAAGGTCATATAGATGTCAAGAGGTTGTGATTGCTTAAACATGTACATTGTTATGTGGTGGTAACTATATCCTTGGCTAAGGCTATGCAGAGGCCAAGGGAATTGTTGTTATGACTGAGTTAGTACAGAGCATCTCCAAGAAGCTGGTATATTTCAATATGCTGTTCCTTCTTACTCTTTTCCTTGTCTCTTCCTCCATGACTGCACCTCTCAGTCCTATATGCGGCTTACTCAGGATTATTCCCCACACCCACAAGTAAATTACTTGCTTAAAATAAATTAAAAGCTTCCCTTCTCTCCTTTTTTCTGAAAGTGAACTGTGAGGGTACTGCCCCCTTCCTTGTTCCTTACCTGCAAGTCAACACTGCTCTTACTTACAATAAAGAAAGATGAGGATCTTTAAAAATAAATACAAATAATCATTAAAAATTACTCTTTGAAGAGTTGATTTAGCTTTCATCAAAAGCAAGACGCCACATAAGTAGGTAGGGTTAGGAGGAGCCGGGCTATATGGAGTGACTGATGCTAGGGAGGGAGACCAAACTGATGCATCCATATTTGTTGTGGACATCTGAGGGCAGTAAACAGTCAGTGAATTTTCATACAGCACTGTTAGAGAAATAGCCATACATCAATGTAAACCGCTGTACTGTGAGTATGTGTCATGAGCATTTTTACTGGGATTATTGAGAAATAATAGTGCAAATGAAACTTCCTCAGTCAATCAGAGCACAGGGATTTTATGTAAATGAGATTATCATGACACAGTTGGAAGTCATCAGTGACCGTACTACCTCTCTAAATTCTGCTGAGATCATTGCTCTTCAGAATAAACAATTATAAAATGTTTTGTGATGTCATCAGAACTTCAGTGCTTCTGTTAGAGTTTGTGCTTTCCAGTGTGAACAATGCAGCTTTTAGGACATTCATTCATTAATATCTTGGATTCAGAATGCCCATTGTGAATGCTGCGGTAGTTAAGGATCTCAAACGTATAGTTAAAGGATAACCCGCTAAATGACATTTGTCAGAATATGCAGTGTAGTTATATCCATGTCAGTCCCAGGATACTAGAGAGACAAAGTGAGTAAGGTAATAACTTTTATTGGATCAACTTCTGTTGGTGAGAGAGAACATCACCTCAACCACCTTGTCCTTCTAAATTTATCAGAATAGAATTATTTTAAGGGAATTACATCTACGCTTTTGCACAGTGTACACTTAGTCACAGAGCATCCCCCCTTTTTAAAATCTAATGCTCATGTTCAGGCCTTACACTTTGTGTAGAGGAAATGAGGTTTTTTTTTCTGACAAATGAATATGCAGCTAATGTAAGTCACTGGAACTCTATGAAACTTTGGTTCTGGAAATTTGAAGAGTCCCCTACAAAGTCTGCTTTGCGTCTGCTGTGATAGCACCATCTTGGATTTGATGAACGTTGTCAATGAACCAGCATCATGTATGACTTGATCTCTGATTAAATACCTGACCTTGCTTGCATTAATAAGACCTGTTTGGATAACACAGTTTACCTAATATTTGGCACATTGTTGTAGCAAGCATAGCACAAATCTAAGCAAAGAAAGTGGGAAGGATTGGCCATATTTTTTCATATCCGGCCTGATAAACAGGAAGATGTGTAGGTTATTGAGCTTTCACAGAAAAGATCAAGTGTAACTATGACAATGTCTGCAACTTCCTAGGAAGTGCTAGAGCTGAAAGTGGTCCAACTAAGTTTAGGTCTGACTTTAAAGCACAGATGTTGAAACTATTGAAGGAAGCCTTTGCTACTTATATTTAATTTTGGCCTTTGCTTTTCATAGCAGTTGAAAGCCAGGTAAGAATAACTAGGACAATTGCAACCTGTCCCCTCAGAGACGGTATAATGTTAACAATCCTAACACATCCAGTGATCAGATCCAACCTCAAGAAAATTGCACTTGCTGCCAATTACTGTGCAGTCTCCCCTTCTTGGGTAAGATAATTGGGAAGGTGGTGACTAGACAAATTCAGCAGCACCTCACTTGCTATGACAGAATGGTCCTTTCCAATCTGACTTTGGCACTAAAATGAGGTTTGGGACTAAGATTATAGTAATAGGGCAAATGGCTATCCCTGTCTGGATTATGCGTGATCCCAAAGCCATGTTTTAACAGTTTGACCTATCAGCAAATGGTTTGTTGTGCTGTAGCGGGAGTAAAAAATAATAATAATAAAAAAAAATCCCTAAATCCCGGAGAAGAGATTGCAGAGAATCATAGAATGGTAGGACTGGAAGGGATCTTGAAAGGTCATCTAGTCCAGTCCCCTGAGCCCATGGCAGGGCTAAGTATTATTTAGACCATCCCTGAGAGATTTTTGTCTAATCTGTTCTTAAAAGTCTCCAATGATGGAGATTCCACCACCTCCCTAGGCAATTTATTCCAGTGCTTAACCACCATGACAGGAAGTTTTTCCTAATGTCCAACCTAAACTGTCCTTGCTGCAATTTAAGCCCCTGGCTTCTTGTCACCAGAGGTTAAGGAGAACAATTTTTCTCCCTCCTCCTTGTAACAACTTTTTATGTACTTGAAAGCTGTTATGTCCCCTCTGTCTTCTCTTCTCCAAACTAAACAAATCCAATTTTTTCAATCTTCCCTCATAGGACGTTTTCTAGACCTTTAATCATATTTGTTGCTCTTCTCTGGACTTTCTCCAGTTTGTCTACATCTTTCCTGAAATGTGGTGCCCAGAACTGGACACAATACTCCAGTTGCGGCCTAATCAGCGCCGAGTAAAGTGGAAGAATTACTTCTCGTGTCTTGCTTACAACACTCCGACTAATACATCCCAGAATGATAGTTGCCTGGGGTTAGGCAAATGCTATTAAGCAAGGACCTTCTGATGGGCTCAATCCTATCAAGTCTTATGTGAAGCAGTTGTGTGAACCTGGGAATACAGTGCCACTCATTCACTGTCTCCTCAGACAATAGAATTATCTGACTGTCCTACGGTCTGAAGGAAATGGGAATCTGGATGAAAAATTGGTGGCTCAAACTCACCCCAGATTAGACTGTGACAATGCAGGTCGGAAGAAGGATTGGAGGAACTAGCAGAAAATGTGACCACACCCTTAATGAGAACATCTGCTCTCTCTGTCAAAGTGGTCTGAGGTATATAATGGCCAAGTGTCTGAACAATATAATAATTATAGATCTTGGCCTCTTTCAATTCTGCCCTTCCAAACATACCTAGAAAATCTGTTTTTATGCCATCCTACTTTGAAATAACTACATAGTTTTCTCACTTTACTTTTATATGCACACTTTTCTTTGATGGCAGCTTTTGTAACGTGTCTGCATTACTTTACAATTATGGATGACTCAGTTTCCCTGTTCAGGTTGGTACTGTATCCTATCTCAATGCATAGAGGTAAATCACATGAGGCTGTAAGGGGCTGTTACAGAACCTAGTAGGAAAGAGAAAGTAATGACAGAGATAAGTCACCTCATGTACACAGGTTTCAGAGTAGCAGCCGTGTTAGTGTGTATTCGCAAAAAGAAAAGGAGGACTTGTGGCACCGATGAAGTGAGCTGTAGCTCACGAAAGCTTATGCTCAAATAAATTGGTTAGTCTCTAAGGTGCCACAAGTACTCCTTTTCTCATGTACACAGTTAATGTAACAATGTTGGTGGGAGAATTTACCTATCTGTCTTCATCCAGGATAGCATGTTTTACTCTTCCCACAACAAGGCCTGGGATCAAAGGGGATTCAAAAATGGTAGAAAAGGGGGAAGGGTGTTTTTTTGGGTGAGCTGAGAGGGGCTGGCCAATGTGTCAGTAAAAAGGCTGGCAGTCCAACTGAGACATTCAGAGACAGCAGGAAGTGTGAAAGCTGTGTAGGCTGTTCCAACTAAGAGAGGGGGAATAAGTCAGACTGGTCTGAACAGTGATTGGAGAGATTAAGATCAGGTAAGGGACTAAGTGTTTAGGTCTCTTTCTTCTTCTCTAACCACTGTGCCAGCGGGGCAAAATAAATCAAGCTTTGTTTTGAAGAAGTTGTTTGTCTCACTGCAAACATGTACCGTCAGAGACTCCCAAAGAGAACTCCCAGAGTCTGGTGAATTAGTCATGGTTGGTACCCAGGTCTTGGCCTGAGAGTGGATGAGTTGTAGAATTCCATTGTAAGAGAGGTAAAGGCTGGAGGTCTGGCATCCATGATGGGTGCAGTCAGAGAGATCTGGAGAAGGGATAGCAGTGCGGGTAGTCTGGTAACAGCTCTAAAGAAAATTAGGAGATATATTCTTGGCATCACTTACTGGTCCCTTGAAACTTTAAAGTGAACAGGTAATTTTTGTATGGAAAAGGGTTTAGTTACACTTTAATTTTTGCTAGTATAGAGTAGCTGTCCACTAAATAATACAGTAAAACCTGCCAAGAGTGACCCCTCATGGGAGTTAGCAAAAGTGGTCTCATATAAGAGGTGGTCTATCTTCAAAGGTTTGCACGCCAGAGAGTGGTGGTTCTCTGACCTCTGCAAGTAGTCGCTTGTGACAGGTAGTCTCTCTTCAGAGGTGGTCTCTAGGGCAGTTTTTACTGTATTGTCTATAATTTGTAGATGTGGTAGTGATTAAATATAAATGTATTTTACCTAATGGTCAAAGATTCTTACAGAAGAACATATGGACATATTAATGAAGGGCAGTAAGAGGGGCATATATCAATATGTAAGCCTGCCACACTTAATGTAGCTCCCTTATTGTGGCATTATCAAAGTATTAAGCATGAGTACAATAAAATGAAACAGGAAATGAGATCACAGAAGTTCATTAAAAAATTGACACAGAATGTTTCCCTCTTCAAAGTGAAGCCTGTGACATGGAAGATTATATTAGCAAAGGTGACTTTGTGGTGCATGAGAGAAGTATTTAATAAGTTATACACAAGTTAATTTTCCAGACTCAGATGAGAGAAGGGAATGTTGTCTAGTGTTTAGAGCAGAGGAGTGAGAGTTGGGGTTCATAGTTCTACTACTGCTGATTCATTGAGACCTTAGTTAGGCAAGTCACTCTACCATTTCTATGTCTCAGCCGCTCAGTCTAAAAGGCATTATATTTAACTTCTAGTAGTGTCTGAAATTTGATGCTTCAGATTAAAGAGATGTAAACATTCAAGTCCAGTCAATTTAAAAAAGTTTCAGGTACCATTCATTTCCCTGCAACTCCTTATGATTTTTTTAAAGGAAATTATCCTTGTATCAGTGTCAAAAACCTTTAAAAACAGGGAAAATTCATTATTTACTACACTGAGTAAATAGTGAAACGGACTGTACGCAAAAATGCTGTCAAATGCCCGATGTAAAACTGAAAAATAAATATTTTTGCTCTCGGTTATAGTAATCTTAGGTCTTTGTTTAACATTGGTCTTGTAGCCACCATTATAGGTGCCCTAGCCCAAATCCCTAGGGCTTGTCTAGTCTAGGGAAATTTTTTTTATTTGACCAACATGTTAGCTAACGGCAGACAGAGCCTTCTGTGTTACTTGGGACAATGGTAGGTAAAAATGTTCAGACAGAAGTAATAGTGTCCCTTTTACAAAGCAATCTTCATTCCAAGACAGCTGTTGGACTCTTTCACAAGCTACTCAAGAGGAATCTTATTGTGCTTTGACACACAATTATTTGTATCAGTTACAGTATATCTTTAATATGTTACTTTGTCTCATTGGGTACTAGAAATAGTTCAAATGGACTTGCTTCAGTAATATACTCTGAAGATATTGTTTTAAAAATAATACATACCAGCCTAAACATGGTTTTACACAGCACCTAAAAGATAGCATGCAATAAATAATAAAGCAATAAAATAATTTTTATTTAAAAACTGGGATAATAATGAGAAACTAGATTCAGCCTTAACAATGGTGCAACCCTTGACACTCAGTGGATACTTTAATACTTGAATTTAACACAATAAGTTGTAGATATTGTCACTGAGTTATTTTTCCAGTTGGACCTAGTTCTTATAAATAAGAATGGAAGTTTTATTTAAAGGTTTTAACTTCAGAGAATGGAATACATTTTTATCTGAAAAGATTTTTTTTTTTACTCAGTTGAAGATCATTAAAGAACAGTTCGATACAATAGTAGGAAAGACACGTACCTACAGACAAATTTTGCTTAATGTGATGGACTTCAAATTCTGTCTGGGGCAGATCTTCAGGTGATGTAAATTGTAACAAGCCAATTGACTTCATTCATGAGCCTATGACAGTTTACCCTACCTGAGGATCTGTCCCTCTCTTCTTTCCTTTGGCACTGATCTCATGGCAATGAGAGTTACTGGTCTGATAGTATAGTGGTGAGAATGGAACTTACCATCATTAAAGAAGTGTTTTAGAGTACCTTGTGCTTCAGACAAATCCTCTTACTATCAAGAGCAGTGTTGGTATGATAGCTGGGGTTGCTAAACTCCAGGGTTGTCCTGGAGTCTCCAGGAATTATAGATTCTCGTGTGATGAAATCTCCAGGAATACATCCAACCAAAATTGGCAACCCTAATGATATCAAAGATTTCTCCTGCCTTTGCCAGTAGTACACATGTACAATACCTCTATGATTTCTTCTTGGGTTAGTTAGGCAATTTTTAAAAATTGGGATAATAATGAGAAGCTAGATTCAACCTTAACAATGGTGCAACCCTTGAAACTCAGTGGATACTTTTCACACTTACTCTTCTTTATTTATTTAGATTTAAATAATAAAAATATGCTGTCTGTGCAAAGGGAGTGGTGTGTTAGTTAACATTCCAACATAATACCCCAGATGTATTAGAAAACAAACATTTTTTGGGAGGGTTTGGGGGAAGGGAGCAAATAACTCATCCCTGCCAGTCCAAGTTGGCCACCAACTCCTAAAAAGCTCTTTTTCCACCACCTCCACTCTTCTGGGAATATATCCTCAACCATCTCAAAAAACCTTATCAAATAGATATGATTGTCATATGTTTAAAAAAAATTTCAAAATTTGTGAACATGTGTTATTAATGACAGTATGGATGAGAACAATATGCATTTAATAACTATAAACATTTGTGGCAATGCCTAGTTACATAGGTAATCCTCTTGATTTATATCTGGTATCTACTTCTCTTTTTTCTCCTTCTCTATTTGCACTATATAATAGTCAAATAACATTTGTAACCTAAAAAAGCCCAAACAACAAAACCTGCAAGCTTCTTGTGTGTTGCCTGTCATTTATCCCACTGCTGCATCACCCAGTGGCATGCTTTCTCTCACCTCCCTTGCTCTAAAGATCGTGGAAAGGAATTAATCTTCCTTTTGAGGAAGATCAACTCTACACATTGTCGCTTAAAAGTAAGTGTGTAGAATATTGAATCCTATGTTTATGGAAGGAATAATCAACCACTGATGTGTTACCAACTTGAGTCAGCAAAAACTTATCCAGCCTCAAGTCACTTAGTACTTCAGAAATGTTAAATAGAGGTCTACTTGCATGGCACTCGAGTTTCGGGCATCAGGCTCTGTTTCCTAGATTAATGAAGGTTCAGTGCAATCAGATGGTCAGTAAAAGGTTGCTGATAATTAGGGCCCTACCAAATTCACCCTCATGAAAAACACGTCATAGACTGTGAAATCTGGTCTTTTGTGTGCTTTTACTCTATATTGTACAGATTTCATGGGGGAGACCAATGTTTCTCAAACTGGGTGTCCTGACCCAAAAGAGAGTTGCAGGGCGGGTCACAAGGTTATTTTAGGGGGTCACAGTATTGCCACCCTTACTTCTGTGCTGATTTCAGAGCTGGGTGGCCAGAGAACAGCGGCTGTAGGCTGGGCGTCCAGCTCTGATGGCAGCGCCCTGCCAGCAGAAGCATGGAAGTAAGGGGTGCAATACCATACCATGCCACCCTTACTTCTGTGCTGCTGCCTTCAGAGCTGGGCGGCCGGAGAGTGGTGGCTGCTGACTCAGGGCCCAGCTCTGCAGGCAGCAGCGCAGAAGTAAGGGTGGCCATACCACACCATCCTTATTTCTGTGCTGCTGCTGGCAACGGCTCCGCCTTCAGATCTGGGCTCCCAGACAGCAGCTGCCACTCTCCAGCTGCTCAGCTCTGAAGGCAGCGCTGCTGCCAGAAGCAGTATAGAAGTAAGGGTAGCACTATTGCAACCATCCCTACAATAACCTTGCAAAACCCCCACAACTCCTTTTTGGGTCAGGACCCCTACCATTACACCATCTTGAAATTTCAGATTTAAATAGCTGAATTCATGAAATTTACAATTTTTTAAATCCTATGATTGTGAAATTGACCAAAATGGACCATGAATTTGATAGGGCCATACTGGGATAATTCTGTAAATCACTGCAAGAAATTATTCAGACCTTTTCCGGCCTGAATGTTATTTTGTGACTGTTTTGTTTTTTACAACAAACTGTTCACAGACAGCAGAGACTGTTTGTTGTATTACTCCTTTTTGCTCCCCCCTCCATATTTTAGGACCTTACCCTGCAATTAACTGCCTCTAGTTGCAGGGGATAGAAGTAAATGTAGCATCATGCAGGCCCAGGGGTGTGCCCCTCCACAGCCTACTGCAGAAATGGGTCCACAGATGTTTTGTTAAATGACAGTGTACGCAGCATGTAGAATGCTAAATGCAAGGCACTGCATGGATTTGAGCATTACCATAACACCACTGCCGCCTTGTGGTAATTGGCTATAATTGAATTTTATACAAGTAACAACAAATCCTTATTGTTCATGTGAAGGATGATATAGCTAGACCACATACATAAATATCTTTTCTACTTAAAAATAAAGGAAATTGTAGCTTCTCATAAAAAGGCTACCAATTTCTCATAAAGAGGCATTTTTGTTACCATTTTGGAATTTGATTGAGACGTTAGGTATATCGAATTAAGAATGACTTCTCCACCAGCACACTTTTCCTGTTACACATAAATCTACGGTAATATATACATTATTTGTATGCAAAAATATATAGTCTAGTAAGTTGGCATGAGAACTAGCTATTGCCAACAGATTTTTTTCTGGGCTGCAAAGGAGAATGTCTGGGAACTTAGGCCCAAAATCTGGACTGTGTTTTACAAAAAATGCCAAACAGAATATAAATAAAATGTTTGAATAAAATTTTAGATTTAAATTATCCCAATCTTTTTTTTATTGTTGGTAGCTTCAGTAAATTTAATTGATGAACTAGCTTATATTATGAGTCATAACAATTTTCAGTCTCCTAGTGACTCATTTCAGACCTTTAAGAAGCTTATACTGCATTCATGTTGTTTAATATTGGAAATATTCTTGTTCATTTAAAGTCAGAACTACTGTTGTATTATCAAAATGCAGCTTTAGGCCTTGTTACGATGAGTATCAAATAGGCAATGGGACTGGCCTTATGACTTCCACTTTTGTCCCCTTGTCTCAAAGCTTGGACTCATATTAGATATTTTGAATCCATAGTCTTGGGCAACATGACTGAAGATGTTAAAAAAACAACAACCTTTGATCTTTTAATTTTTTTATCATGGACAAAGGTGTTAAATTGGAGGGTGTGGGTGTCACAGAAGTGTACGCTTCTTTCATCAAAAAAGTAAGATATTCAGTGACCCTTCAAGTCCATCTAAAATGCAGCTGCCAGATTGCCTTCCTTGCTATCTATGTGACTATATCACCCCATCCACTGGGATCACTCAGTCTCCCATTGTCAACTCATTAAGTTAATTTTTTTTCCTCGCTTTCAAGGCTCTATATAACTCCATTGCATCTTGCATCCTCCTAGCCTCATGTTGTATACTTCTCTGGCAATGATGCCATACTTTGCCAGTCTCCTCTCTGTACTTCTTTCTTTGTCATCACCTCTGTAAGGATCCCCGTCACTTCCTGTTTGCCATGCCACTGCTCTGTATATATTAAAATTCCTGTTAAAGACTTATTTCTTCCACAGTGCCTGGAAGAAGTGAATCAATAATAATATCATCCTGCCATTGCCTCTAAAAGAATAATGAAGTTATTCCTTCCTCTGGGCTTCCCGGTGTATCCTGTTGTCTTCTTACATGGCTTGTTTAGACTGCAGCTTTCTTGAGGTGGGACCTCTTTGTTTTGTACCCTGGACAATGCTAAGTACATTTTCAGTATCTACAAATATAATACCAGCGACCACTTGCCAACTTGCCACCAGTTTGAAGTAGATCTTTGGTGACTAGTACAGCAAAAAAGGTTATTTGCCAAGAGGACTCTTTCCCCCAAATTCACTTTGTTTTCCATTTAGGTCAGAATTTTGTGTGAAATCTGTTTTTAGTTATGTTTGTCATTTATAAACAAACAAAAACCCAAGCAGAACTCTGAAACAAAGTGAACTATAATATGATTGTGAATGAGACTTCAACTAAAGCAGCCTCTACTGCAAATGGAACAATATAGAAAAACACTTACACTGCAAACATGAGTAGCCAAATTACTTAAATATATAAAACTAATATCACCACTTAACTCATCATAAACAAATATGTTAAAAGCAATTAAAGTAACTGCCCACCTCCTCAGTTATAACCCAGCCAGTCTCCATGGCAGAAAAAAAACAAATTCCTGGCGCCTGTGATTCTTAGCTGAGTCCACTAATTAAATAACCCTGTTTTGATTGGTTCCACAGTCCAGAAAGGGATTGGGGAGGAGATGTATTAGATGATTAGACTGCAATAATCAGTGCACCTCAGACCCCCTGCCATTCTCATCGGGTATTAACTTGTCAATGTTTGTCCTAATTTTTTTCTGTGGAACCCCCATATGAATCCAGACCTGCATTAACTTACAGGTATATAAATTCAAACCTGACTTTCAGTGTAGCATAAACAGGTTTAAGAATATAGCCCTGCTACTGCCCCACAGAATTATATTTAGAGAGCACATTGATTCTTAAGACACTTACGATGCCAGTTAATGAAAGGGGGAGATAACTCCAACTCTTTAAAACTTTCTCTGCCTTCACAGGTTCAGAGGAAGTCTTTGAGGGACCTACTAGCTACGAGAGCTACCTTTCTTTGATTTGCAGGTTAGAGGGGAAAGTTCACTTTGTGCTAACAATGATGTTTTCTCAAGAGTCCTTAAGGAATTTCAAGTTTGTAACCAGAAAAGGTGGTCTGCTTTTTCAGTGTTGCCATTATCAGACATGCAAAAAGAAGCTCCAAGTATGTGACAAAAATAGTTTAGAAATAACTGTGGGTTAGATTAGTTTAACCATCCTGCCAGTAACTCAGGCAACTTTCTAGTGAATGTGCAAACTTAAGGTATGACTACGCTGAAGCTGGGAGCATGCCTCCTGGCCCAGGTAGGCAGACATGCGCTAACTCAGCTCAAGCTAGTGTGCTAAAAATAGCAATGTGGATGTTGTGGCTCCAGTGTAGGCTCAAGCTTAGCCACTTGAGCTTGGTCCCATCTGACTCCCTGGGTCTGACCTCAGGTGGCCAGCCCAAGCCTCTGCTGATGCTGTGATGTCCACACTGCTATTTTTAGCATACTAGCTCAAGCCGAGTTAGTCTGAGTCTGTCTTCCCCAGGCTGAGAGTTGCGCCCACAGCTGCAGGATAGACATACTCTTATAGGCTTCTGCTGTAGTGAAGTTGGCTCAGTTGCCCTCCTGAAATGCTCTGGCTGCTTTTAGCTAATTCCATTGTGCTGTGGTTCTGATTAGTCAATATTTCAGTTTACAGACTAAAAGTCTTCTGTCTTTATAAAAGGAAAAATATGCAGCAGTGACCGTATCTGCAGCTGATGGGATAATCTACTGCAAACAACATGCCTGAATTTAAATTGTCTCAGGTCATGGGAAAGGGCCTGTCTTGGCAGTACTAGCTGCCATGTATCCAGTTGTTGATGGTTTTGAAGGTTCAAGTGCAGAAAGATAAAGCCAACTTCTCCTCCATATGGAGGGGGGAGTTGTCTTTTTTTTTATACTTCTCAAATGTAATTCCTCAGACAATCTGATTCTTTCTGATGGTAGCTGCCAAACACTGGGGACACTGATGGGACTAGCCTATTGTGGTGAAAAAAATAAGGACAGTTGTCTGTTGATATACGCTTATGCCTTCATGGTATTATTAATTGTCTTGGTCCAGTTGCATCATATCTGCTCAAAATTCATGTTCTAAAATCTGACAAGGAATCAATACTATGTGCAAAAATAACCAACCAAACAAAAAACCTTCACCCTGTCAATATCCCTATTTCCGAACTCTGTTTCTTCTCTTACCACAGAAATCACATTCAGGAGCGCAATGTTATTGTTTGAGAGAGATTTTTTCAATACAAAATCTCCTTGAGATAGGATTAATCACTCCTGTTCTCATTTCTTGTCATGTTGCTAGTGACTGACTATATTAAAAATCTGTTTAAACAAGTGAGATTGGATGGGATTCGCTACCTTTCTAATAGGTTTCAAAGGCTTTTGGTTCACTGTCACCTTCCTTTCCGGTGTAGTATACTTCCAAGGTCCTGGCTTGGAGTCTAAGATCTAGGCCTGGTCTACACCTACAAATCATGCTAGCTACATCATTAAGAGCTGTGAAAAATGTCACACCTTGTGCAATGTAGTTAGGTTGACCTACCTCCACAGTAGATGCAGATAGGTCAATGGTAGAATTCTTCCATCTAGCTAGCTTCTGCCTCTCAAAGGGGTATGTTTACTACAATGACAGAAAAATCTCTTCTCTCTGTAGCAAGTGTCTGCACTACAGATTGCTACGCTATAGAGCAGTGGTTCCCAAACTTGTTCCACTCCTTGTGCAGGGAAAGCCCCTGGCAGGCCGGGCCGGTTTGTTTACCTGCCACGTCTGCAGGTTTGGCCGATCGCTGCTGCAGGCCAATGGGAGCTGCTGGAAGCGGCGCGGGCTAGGGACGTACTGGCTGCCGCTTTCAGCAGCTCCCATTGGCCTGCAGCAGCGAACCGTGGCCACTGGGAGCTGCGATCGGCCAAACCTGCAGACATGGCAGGTAAACAAACCGGTGCGGCCCGCCAGGGGCTTTCCCTGTACAAGCGGCGGAACAAGCTTGGGAACCACTGGTATAGAGAATAGCTGCAGAAATGCCACTGCAGCACACATGGCATAGGCATACGCCTAGAATCAGAGCATGAATTAATAGCACACATATGCAAATGAGACTGTTGTAAGCTTATACTGTTTCCTTTAAACTATGTTCTTCCATAGTCTGTTTTTTTGTTTTTGTTTTTTTTGGGGGGGGGGCGGGTTAAAGGAAGTACAGTAATCTACTTAGCACTGGGATTTTTTTAGTATGCAACAACTGGAGAGAGAATTGTACTCTAAGTAAATTCAAATAAGCTATTTTTCTGTTGCATCATTGCTAGTAAAAAAGTTAGCAGTAAGTAAGTTCCTTGGTGTCGTTTTACATGGTAGAAAGTGAAGGTTGCCTTAGCTTTTTAAAAATCTATTGAATATATGTCAGCGTGTCTTAATCCTTTTCTGTATCTAATTTCGGATGGTGCTGGAGTAGATAAAACATCTCTTGCACACTGCTCTCACTAGAGTCAAGTGAACAGAGAATAGAGGATTTCAACCAAAACCATCAGATAGAATTAACACTCTGCTAAAGTCTTCTGCTTCCCACAACTGAGCAGGTTGGGATGGTTTGGATGACTGGTCAGAACAAATGATTGAAGAGAAAGGGGCTCATGTCTGGGCTCTCTGAGAAGCAAATGGCCTCAACTTAATCAGCTTTATAGGGCAACCCCTGGTAGCTGGACGACTGAGATTAGCAATCAAAAAGCTGACCAAGGCTCTTAAGAGGAAAACTGATAAAAACAAGTTTGAGGCACTTTTAATGCTCTGTGCCTCCTCCTTTTGTGTGAAAACTTTTTTCGTAAATCAATTTAGTGTGAATGCTTTCTGGCAATGAAAGGATTCTGAAAGCATTCTTATAATGGTGACATGGAATTGCTGTTGAAGACTATACCAGTTTACTGTGATTATATATAAATATCCAACCACTTCCCAGGAGTGATCTGGTAGAGGTATTAAGTAGAAAGAAAATATCTATCAAATGAAATTGCGTGAGGAATACGGATACTTTCAAGTTAGCGTGACTGTAGTTTCTGTCCCTTATGTTAGACTTTTAAATTATTTTGAAAGTTTATTTAAAACTTTACTATGAAGTGCCCTAACTGCTGGAAGTTAGACAAACAGACGCGGTCCCTGCCCCATGATGGTTCTAGCAAGCATGTGTTTGGCATGGGGAAGGGAAAGAGACATAGATAAGTGAATGAGTGGTGATAGCTTGAATCCCAATTGTAGTTACACATAGTTTTAAAAATCTGCAAAGAAGCTTAAAAATACAGTTGGGTTACAAAATGGTGTGATGTGAATAGTAAAATTTCATTCCCTTTTGCATTCTTTGGTTTTTATAAATGCTAGCAATAGTAGTTGTAATAACTTTTTTGTTTTCTCCTTGCCCCCTAAACACAGCTCTTTAATTTATTTGAACTTAAATCTCTCCAAAAAACCACAACCAAATAAATTGGATTAAAAAAATTAATAAAAAAAAACAAAAACAAAGGCAGGAAAATTGTAATTTTAGAAATATACTTTGAAGTGTAAATTCTGGATTTCTTTGCTACCAAACTTATTCTCTAGGTACTAACTTTTGTACCTAAGTACTGTCTTAGGAGAGTTCCCAAGTGCTACTATGCAAACCAGTTCTTTTCGTGAGAGACTATTTGATGGAAATGTTTTACATTTACTATATTCTGCTGTCAGGTGTGTGCATATCAAATTCAGGTTATGCTGCTTGCAAGAATCATGGATCAGTTTTATTAATCATTGACCTGGCAATGCTATGGTATGTAGGGCTGGAAGTGCCAAATGCCCTTCATTGCCACTAACTGGAATGATCTTGCCTGCGGGCCCTTTGGAAGCCAATTCAACATTCATAGATTCATAGATATTAAGGTCAGAAGGGACCATTATGATCATCTAGTCTGACCTCCTGTACAATGCAGGCCACAGAGTCTCACCCACCTCCACCTGCGGTAAACCTCACACCTATGTCTGAGCTATTGAAGTCCTCAAATCATGGTTTAAAGACTTCAAGGAGCAGAGAATCCTCCAGCACGTGACCCGTGTCCATGCTACAGAGGAAGGCAAAAAACCTCCAGGGCCTCTTCCAATCTGCCCTGGAGAAAAATTCCTTCCCGACCCCAAATATGGCGATCAGCTGAACCCTGAGCATATGGGCAAGATTCACCAGCCAGATACCCAGGAAAGAATTCTCTGTAGTAACTCAGATCCCACCCCATCTAACATCCCATCACAGGCCATTGGGTCTATTTACCATGAATATTTAAAGATCATTTAATTGCCAAAATCATGTTATCCCATCATACCATCTCCTCCATAAACTTATTGAGTTTAATCTTAAAGCCACATAGGTCTTTTGCCCCCACTGCTTCCCTTGGAAGGCTGTTCCAAAACTTCACTCCCCTGATGGTTAGAAACCTTCGTCTAATTTCAAGTCTAAACTTTCTGATCACCAGTTTATATCCATTTGTTCTTATATCCAACATTATCTCATGAGCTATCAGAACTGTGATGAAGGCAGTTGCGTCTTCCATGCTAGGATGTTAAAAACTTGTCTTCTTCACAAAGCCTATTATAAATTCTTAACACAGAATTCTCATCTTATTGCATCTCATGCAACTGGGCATTCAACACAGCCCCTTGGCCACATGCACAAAGAAGATGGTTCAGCGGTTCAGTACTGTCTCCAAAGGTCTCCTCACTACTTTCATGCTCTCAGTAGGGTAGAACTAATCCTGTCTCTTCAGACAATCCTGAAGCGATCACCTAGAGATTCACACAAAGCTAAACTCCACAGAAACAGGTAAACAGTTATGAGGAAAAAATTGTATTAGCTTCTGGTTTGTTATTGTAGAAGACAAGCAAATACCAAAGAAACTCATTGACCTGTTTTCATATATGACACTTCATTGAGAGGTGTCAGAAAATAACTTTACCTATCTTTAATGTATATACTAAGTTTAACACTAGTATGAACTGGTTCAGGAGTTTTTAAATAGTCCCTACATTTCTTCAGTGGCTGACAGTTTGGTATACCACATCTTTACACAGGATAATTTTTTCTTTTCAAACAATGTACACAGTAGAACCTCAGAGTTCAGAACACCAAAGTTACGAACTGACCAGTCAACCACACACCTCATGTGGAACTGAAGTACACAATCAGGCAGCAGATATATATTTAAAAAAAAAATCCTAAATCCTAACCAAACGTGTGGATAAGATCATAGAATCATAGAATATCAGGGTTGGAAGGGACCCCAGAAGGTCATCTAGTCCAACCCCCTGCTCAAAGCAGGACCAATTCCCAGTTAAATCATCCCAGCCAGGGCTTTGTCAAGCCTGACCTTAAAAACCTCTAAGGAAGGAGATTCTACCACCTCCCTAGGTAACGCATTCCAGTGTTTCACCACCCTCTTAGTGAAAAAGTTTTTCCTAATATCCAATCTAAACCTCCCCCACTGCAACTTGAGACCATTACTCCTCGTTCTGTCATCTGCTACCATTGAGAACAGTCTAGAGCCATCCTCTTTGGAACCCCCTTTCAGGTAGTTGAAAGCAGCTATCAAATCCCCCCTCATTCTTCTCTTCTGCAGGCTAAACAATCCCAGCTCCCTCAGCCTCTCCTCATAACTCATGTGTTCCAGTCCCCTAATCATTTTTGTTGCCCTTCGCTGGACTCTCTCCAATTTATCCACATCCTTCTTGAAGTGTGGGGCCCAAAACTGGACACAGTACTCCAGATGAGGCCTCACCAATGTCAAATAGAGGGGAACGATCACGTCCCTCGATCTGCTCGCTATGCCCCTACTTATACATCCCAAAATGCCATTGGCCTTCTTGGCAACAAGGGCACACTGCTGACTCATATCCAGCTTCTCGTCCACTGTCACCCCTAGGTCCTTTTCTGCAGAACTGCTGCCTAGCCATTCGGTCCCTAGTCTGTAGCGGTGCATTGGGTTCTTCCGTCCTAAGTGCAGGACCCTGCACTTATCCTTATTGAACCTCATCAGATTCCTTTTGGCCCAATCCTCCAATTTGTCTAGGTCCTTCTGTATCCTATCCCTCCCCTCCAGCGTATCTACCACTCCTCCCAGTTTAGTATCATCCGCAAATTTGCTGAGAGTGCAATCCACACCATCCTCCAGATCATTTATGAAGATATTGAATAAAACCGGCCCCAGGACCGACCCCTGGGGCACTCCACTTGATACCGGCTGCCAACTAGACATGGAGCCATTGATCACTACCCGTTGAGCCCGACAATTTAGCCAGCTTTCTACCCACCTTATAGTGCATTCATCCAGCCCATACTTCCTTAACTTGCTGACAAGAATACTATGGGAGACCGTGTCAAAAGCTTTGCTAAAGTCAAAAAACAATACATCCACTGCTTTCCCTTCATCCACAGAACCAGTAATCTCATCATAAAAGGCGATTAGATTAGTCAGGCATGACCTTCCCTTGGTGAATCCATGCTGGCTGTTCCTGATCACTTTCCTCTCATGCAAGTGCTTCAGGATTGATTCTTTGAGGACCTGCTCCATGATTTTTCCAGGGACTGAGGTGAGGCTGACTGGCCTGTAGTTCCCAGGATCTTCCTTCTTCCCTTTTTTAAAGATTGGCACTACATTAGCCTTTTTCCAGTCATCCGGGACTTCCCCGGTTCGCCACGAGTTTTCAAAGATAATGGCCAGTGGCTCTGCAATCACAGCCGCCAATTCCTTCAGCACTCTCGGATGCAACTCGTCCGGCCCCATGGACTTGTGCACGTCCAGCTTTTCTAAATAGTCCCTAACCGCCTCTATCTCCACAGAGGGCTGGCCATCTCTTCCGCATTTTGTGATGCCCAGCGCAGCAGTCTGGGAGCTGACCTTGTTAGTGAAAACAGAGGCAAAAAAAGCATTGAGTACATTAGCTTTTTCCACATCCTCTGTCACTAGGTTGCCTCCCTCATTCAGTAAGGGGCCCACACATTCCTTGGCTTTCTTCTTGTTGCCAACATACCTGAAGAAACCCTTCTTGTTACTCTTGACATCTCTGGCTAGCTGCAGCTCCAGGTGCGATTTGGCCCTCCTGATAACATTCCTACATGCCCGAGCAATATTTTTATACTCTTCCCTGGTCATATGTCCAACCTTCCACTTCTTGTAAGCTTCTTTTTTATGTTTAAGATCCGCTAGGATTTCACCATTAAGCCAAGTTGGTCGCCTGCCATATTTACTATTCTTTCGACTCATCGGGATGGTTTGTCCCTGTAACCTCAACAGGGATTCCTTGAAATACAGCCAGCTCTCCTGGACTCCTTTCCCCTTCAAGTTAGTCCCCCAGGGGATCCTGGCCATCCGTTCCCTGAGGGAGTCGAAGTCTGCTTTCCTGAAGTCCAGGGTCCGTATCCTGCTGCTTACCTTTGTTCCCTGCGTCAGGATCCTGAACTCAACCAACTCATGGTCACTGCCTCCCAGATTCCCATCCACTTTTGCTTCCCCCACTAATTCTACCCGGTTTGTGAGCAGCAGGTCAAGAAAAGCACCCCCCCTAGTTGGCTCCTCTAGCACTTGCGCCAGGAAATTGTCCCCTACGCTTTCCAAAAACTTCCTGGATTGTCTATGCACCGCTGTATTGCTCTCCCAGCAGATATCAGGAAAATTAAAGTCACCCATGAGAATCAGGGCATGCGATCTAGTAGCTTCCGTGAGCTGCCGGAAGAAAGCCTCATCCACCTCATCCCCCTGGTCCGGTGGTCTATAGCAGACTCCCACCACTACATCACTCTTGTTGCACACACTTCTAAACTTAATCCAGAGACACTCAGGTTTTTCTGCAGTTTCGTACCGGAGCTCTGAGCAGTCATACTGCTCCCTTACATACAGTGCTACTCCCCCACCTTTTCTGCCCTGCCTGTCCTTCCTGAACAGTTTATAACCATCCATGACAGTACTCCAGTCATATGAGTTATCCCACCAAGTCTCTGTTATTCCGATCACGTCATAGTTCCTTGACATCACCAGGACCTCCAGTTCTCCCTGCTTGTTTCCAAGGCTTTGTGCATTTGTATATAAGCACTTGAGATAACCTGTTGATCGCCCCTCATTGCCAGTATGAGGCAGGAGCCCTCCCCTCACAGACATTCCTGCCTGTGCTTCCTCCCGGTATCCCGCTTTCCCACTTACCTCAGGGCTTTGGTCTCCTTCCCCCGGTGAACCTAGTTTAAAGCCCTCCTCACTAGGTTAGCCAGCCTGCTGGCAAAGATGCTCTTCCCTCTCTTCGTAAGATGGAGCCCGTCTCTACCCAGCACTCCTCCTTCATGGAACACCATCCCATGGTCAAAGAAACCAAAGCCTTCTCTCCGACACCATCTGCATAGCCATTCGTTGACTTCCACGATTCGACGCTCCCTACCTAGGCCTTTTCCTTCCACGGGGAGGATGGACGAGAACACCACTTGCGCCTCCAACTCCTTTATTCTTCTTCCTAGAGCCACATAGTCCGCAGTGATCCGCTCAAGGTCATTCTTGGCAGTATCATTGGTGCCTGTTTGTAAGAAACTGAGAACTTATTTTTATAGACAGATTTTTATTGATAAAATGAAAGGCAGTAATTATAGAAGTATAACTTTTTTTGACAGTTTTGATACTCTAACACATTTATTTCCATGCTTGTCATTTCTATTTTTCCATGCTTTTCTATTAAAAATACTTTAATAATATGTTCAGTTGTTTTAATGGAAAAAGCAGACATCATGCTACTTAAAACGCAAAGTGCATATTTAACTGCACAAGTCACTGACAGTAAAAGCATAAATAATAACAATATCTTCATTGCAATGAAGGTAATTGAATAATCCTATGCTTATGTATTCTAATTTAATTAACACTGGCTGCCAAGTGATAGGTGGACTTCTCATACCAGAGTGCCTGAGAGTTCTACAGTAAAACAGGAAATACAACAGAAGAAAAACATTTAAAGAGAAAACACTCTTTTAAAACAAAATGTGTGCGTGTGGTGGGGGGAGAACACAAGGTGCAGTGATGGAGAAAGAGGATGCAAACAGTTAATGGTGGTGGTAATCACAGAGGCTAATGAAAATAACTTCAGGGAGAAAGTCTTAAGGTAATGGTTAAAAGTGGAGAGAGGTCATGGGAAAGAGAGTCCCTCACTCTAGGGCCCTCTTAACCAAAGGCAATTTTGTTAGCTTAAAAAGATACATAATATCTGTCAAGCTGTCCTCCAGTGGCTCAAGAGCGTGAATACCTGTCCAAGACTGTTCAGAAGCAGAGCACAAACCCCGAACTGGTTGTGAGTTCTATACTTAGATATCACCAATTATCAAGTGAAAAAACTCCTCAAGCACTCTGGAGGCATAGACAGTCCCTTGTGTATCTTACCACACCCAGTTAAGCTTACCTGTGTGATAGATTGTTCCTTACACCAAACATCTCAGCAATATTCAGATTACTACCAGTTCCAAAGGACCAGACACTTACCCCAGGTCAATTACACCTTAGATCTCGCACCAAAGATACTCCTATAATAAACTATCTAAAGATTTAGTAACTAGGAAAAGGAAATGAGAGAGTAGAGCTTTTTGTAGTAGTTGGAGGTTCCTAAGTGCTGTAGGTTTCATTTCCAGGTACCTGTATATTGTGTTGCTTTTGTTCTGCCAAGAAGTGACAAAGGCATGAATAAATGAGGCCAGATGTTCGTCCACCAGGATGGGATGAAGTCTCCTAGCTAATTGATGATGGTAGAAAGCATTAGTCCTGGCCATTATGATGAGAGAGCTCAGCGTCAGGGAGTAATCCGAGAGTATACCCAAACTGCAGACTGAATTGACCAATTGTGGATGTGAACCTTCAGTCAAAGGAAATGGTGGTGATGTGGTCGTTTGTGATGAAAGGTAGACATATAGGTCAGCTAGTGTTGCTGACAATTGAGTCCATGTCATCTGACCAATTCACCTGGTGGTTGCATGTAGATGTTGAAAAAGACTGGAGAGAATTGATTCTTTTGAGTGTCCAGAGTCCTCTTCTCCTCAGTAGGTCTGGTAGAGTTCCAGTAGCCAGAATCCCCAAGCAGCTGGACCTCTCACAGTGGAGCTAAGAGTGTAGATCTGTTACCTCCACTGACTATCAGCTACTGAGTTGTTCTGTTCTCTTTTTAAGCTCCTCCTCCAGCCCATATATCCTTTGCAGGTGCGGGGGTTGAGGTGGCCTGGGCCCTAAATAGCACTTAACTCCTGCCTTTTCAGTGTGGGGTTTGTACACCCCTCACACCTAGCAATACCAACACCACTATGAGGTGAGGAAGTGTTATCCCCACTGTGCAGATTGGGAACCAAAGCGCAGAGAATAAGTGATTTACCTGAGGTCACAGAGAAAGTCTATATTTGAACTGAGAAAAGAGTCCAGTCTTCTGAATACCCATCTATGCTTTCATTCTCTTAAAGAGAATGAAGTTGTAGCTGGAAATAAGGAGTGGAGGCCATGCCATGTGACTAGTCAGCTCCCCACAGATCACTGGTAAGTAGAGCTGATGGGGAATTTTGCAACAAAGCTTTTTTTTTTTGGTCAGAAACTGTTGATTCATCAAAACTTTTGTTGGGAAAGTTTCTTACTTCCAGTCTGAAATTTCAGGGCAGGTGGGCAGGGGAGAAAGGGAAAAAAAAAAACCCCTTAGCGTAGCCAGTAGTGGTTAGTGGGCTCACCTGATATGTGGGGGAGACAGGTTCACGTCTCTGCCTGATTCTGTCTGCCCAGTGAATATGTAATAAGTCACCACTTTGAATTGGGCAGAACAAGGAACTGAACCTGGGTCTCCCATATCCCTGGTTGTGCGCTAACCAACTGGCTTGAGAATCCGTATCTCTCTGTCCCAAGGAATATTTAATTATTTTACAAAGTGGAACAGCTCCAACAGGAGAGCTCCAGAGAGTCTGACTGTTTAACTCTGTTTGATTCACAGCAGGGATTGATCCTGTCTCTCCCTCATCCCAGGTGAGTGCCCTACCCACTGGGCTATTGGCAATTCTGGGCTGGTCCCTATTCTTCTCTTGTTTTTTGTGAAAAATTTCTAAAGGTCTTGGTCTTGTTCCAGTGTGGAACAAAAACAAATCTTGAAACCTCTAAATTTTTCATGAACCAGAATAATTTTTTTTCGGACTGCCCTAATAGCAAGTGCTCTGTTGATCACAGTTTGAGAGCCATTGGTTTACACCATATCTTCACAGAACTGCATGGTATAAAGCAGGGGCAGGTAAACTTTTTGGCCTGAGGGCCACATCGGGTTTCCAAAATTGTATGGAGGGCTGGTTAGGGGAGGCTGGGTCTCCCCAAACAGCCAGGCGTGGCCCGGCCCCTGCCGCCTATCCAACCCCCACGCACCTGCTTCTCGCCCCCTGACGGCTCCCCCGGGACTCCTGCCCCATCCAACTGCCCCCTGTCCCCTGACGGCCCCCCCGGGACTACCTTCCACTGCTCCCTGTCCCCTGACCACCACTGGACCCCCCACCCCGACTGTCCCCTACTGTCCCATCCAACCCCCCCTCTCATTTCTGACTTGCCCCCCAGGACCACTGCCCCATCCAACCACCCACAGAACCCCTGCCCTTGACTGCCCCCCACCACCCAATCGTGCCCCCCCCGGACCCCTGCCCTCATTCAACCCCCCTGTTCTCCGCCCTCTGACCGCCCTGACCCCTATCCACACCCCCGGCCGCTGACCACCCCCCTCAACTCCCCTGCCCTCTATCTCCCCCCGTCCCCGTCCCCATCCCCTTACCACGCTGTCTGGAGCACTAGTGGCTGGCAGCGCTACAGCCGCACCGGCCAGAGCACCGGGTCAGGCCGTGGCTCTGCAACTGCGCTGCCCGGCCTCCCAGAGCCTTGCGCCAGTGGCGTGGCGCGCTGAGGCTGCGGGGGAGGGGGGACAGCGGGGGAGGGCCCGGGAGAGAGCCTCCTGGGCCAGGAGCTCAGGGGCTGGGCAGCAGTTTCCCGCGGGCAGAAGTTTGCCCACCTCTGATATAAAGGCATCTTTTGAAGCTAAACCAAACATTTTAATAAAATATGAAAAGCCTAATCCAGTCCCCAGGATGCCAGATTACATAAATCATGAAAATTTAAAAAACAGTAAGCACAGTCCATAATTCTTCAGCTTTATCTGGAGTCTGTTGCTATGAACTGCTTTTTCCATGTTGCACAGTTCCTTGGCATGCTTTTACCATAGTCATATCAATTAGATTGCTGCTTTTCACACTTAAAAATATGGATTTCTGGGCAGTGAATAATGAATTAGACAGTAATGTTTTTGTTTTTTTTTTTTCACCACTGAGATCTGCTGGAAAGAGGTGCCCTGTCCAAGGAGTTATTGTGGATGAAAGGTTTCATTGAATTGGCTAATCAAAGAGTAGATGAATTAAACTTGTTGAGGAATAGTTAGGTAACTGAATTCAAAATATGACATAAGTAATCAGAATTTCCCACACCTTCTAGTAAAGTAGAGTGAACTCAATATAAATTTGGAATACAGTGAAACCAGTGAATTATTTTAAACTGTATAATCTGTAACTCAAAAGGAAATGCTCTATAAGTAGGCCTGGCAGAATTCAATTTTTTTTTTATTTTTGTTTTTTTGAGTTTTGATGGATAATATCTCTGTTCATTTTAAAGTATTATTTTTTACTTTTATCAATATACATTTTCACAGTTGCAGGAAATTATGGAGGCGGGTCTGACAGTAATTATTTAATGACATTAGATGCTGAGATTCACAAAGTTAACACTTTGTAACTGTTAAAACACAAATTGTCCACATCAGATGTCAAAATATAGTCAGTAAGTATTCTTAAACTCTAAGTTCTCAGCATTTTTCTTAGTTTGCTTATCTGTATATTTCGATTATTATCCATGGAAATAGCTTTTTGTTAGTTTTTGTGTGTATGCTGAAATTGACATTTACTGACATTTACCAGTAAAAATCTAATCCTTCCAAGCCTATCTATAAAGTCTCAAAGATACTCAGCACTTTAATGTGTCAACTAACAGGAGTTTGATTAAACTAGAGTTATGATATGAGCTGCTGATTGTTATAACACCTGTAGTGTCTTATACAGACTTAATCCTATTAAAATATCAGAAACAATATGGTATAATGACAGATCATTTTGTAACCAAAATAGTTTGGAAAGCCTTTACGAATGGAGGGGTATAGTACTGATGCATGTTTAGGTTCTTTAGAAAAGTCAATACATATTAAGATTCTGGGAACACTCTCCTTTCACTTTATAGGTCTTCTCAACATTTATATTGTCTGAAAGTTTAGTATTTTCACAAATGTTGATAACATTTAGTGGATTTGATAGCCAGAAATAATAGGCTGTTTTCTACTGAGTACAACTCCTTAGAGTTTTGTCTTAATCAATGGAATTTGTTAGTGGTCTTAAAGGGAGAAAACCAATAGAGTAATATAAATGAAAAATTGAATATTTGTTGAGACAGATCTAATTATAATATTGATGTTATTGTAATTTTTGTTTATATTTTCTTTCAGAGAATGATTTTGATTTGAAAGTGTGCAGCAGTGTTAATATGCCTCTCTTCGGCAATACTATTGTTACACACCTTTAGTAAGGGATGATTGCTACTGTTTACATTTTAAATGTGTTAGACCATTACCCTAGGACCACAGAAACTCTACTCTTCCCAGTGGAATTGTAATGGGATTTTTGCATTTTGCTTGTGGGAGGCATCTTCTCTTGAGTAGTTTTAGTAGTTCATGTTATTTTATAGTTACACCTACATGTATTTTATGGAACAACAAAATCTTTGAGTGCCTACCCTGCAGCCATTGAAGACCATAGCAGTGCTCCCATGGACTTCACTTGGTACAGGATCAAGGCCAGAATGACTTTATTAAAATTAGCCTAATCAGCATTTTAATTTGATTGTCTCTTTGGAAAAATTCATATACATTTCTATAATTTTGTAATTTTGATTTTCTGATGTATGTGGTGTTTCCATGTCACTCTCCTGCGTGGGAAAGAGTCATTTTACCCATTTTAATCCTTTTTACTCAGAACTAATGAAACTAAAATGAACAGTACTTGATATTCCAAGTTGTAGCTGTAAATTATTGTTCTAAGACAGAAGTTAGCTCAATTGTGAATAATACCCTAGCCCTTAATAATTGTGAATAATACCCAAGTCTTTGGCACCAAATACTCAATTGTGAATAATAACCAAGTCTTTGGCACTAAAGCACAACCTTGTAAGTGATCTGTCCGTTGTGAAATATTTTACAGCTGTTCTATTCCCCTTATTAATAAGAACAGTCTGTTCTTTCAGTTAATCGTCTTTCATTTACATAGTATTTTCCATTTTCAGAACTTTACAAACATGAACTAATGAGAGAAACATTTTGTAGATGGAGAACCTGAAGCAGAAAGAATAATTACTCAGGGTCACAGAGAGAGTAAGGGCTTGGTTATAGGAACATTTCATTCACGTTAAGCTTGGGTATGACTCTATCTCACGCTAGCCTGCCGCTTGATAACTGTCCGTTCAGACCCTGCTAACACATACTAACAGTTCCTTAGTGCACATTGATCTAGTCCTGTTTCAAAGCAAGATAGATCAAATCACACTAAGAAATTGCTGGAATTTTAGTTGTGATTTACCAGCTGAACAAGGAGAGAAATCTGTAGAAATACAGGTCAGAGAAGTACAATTGGTTATGATACCACAAAAAATTGCTGCATAAAGATAATTTACATTGGGTTTCTAGTTTTTGTTGGTTTATTTTTACCTTAAGATACACATTGAAACTGTTACAATCTTTTTTTATTACATTAAATTACTAATCCCCTTTCTATCTTTTTTTTTCTGTTAATTTATTTAACTGTGCTCATTCATATCCCTGGCATAGCTATTTTTAAACATCATCCTTTTGTCTTTTTTGAGGTCACAAGAAACCCTCAATAAAAATGTACTGTTACATTTAACAATTGGGTGAAGATTTTGTTTTCTGTAGATTCAATTTATTTTTATTTTGAAACCATTAATAGAGAGCTGTCAGCATAAGTGGCAGAATTGAAACTACTGTTTTGACGTTGTCAACAAAGCATAGACTTGCAATCCAAGATCCCATCTTGATCAAAATTCAAGACTTTGATTGAAAAAGACATATTATTAAAAATGTAATGATCTGCAGAAGACTTGGAATGTTAAGGGAGTATGAGTTAATGAGAACCATGAGATTTTCTTTTTCTGTAATGTGCTCAGAATTGTGTTTGCTTCAGACCATAACTGTGTGCCCTGTGAACATATAGAAATCTCACAGCAATACAGAAATATCGTTGATCTGTTTTGGTATTCAAATTTAGGAAGGTAAATCAATAGGCAGTGTCTCTGGAGGATGGAATGTACTGTATGTTTAATATATTTTCTTGTTTTATTTAAAACATTTTGTGATCTTAGCAACCAAAATATTAACTGTCCAGGCTTCTGATGACCTAAGTAAAGTCAAAAAACAAATTTTAAAACAAAAGGTCAACTTGAAAAATCGCTTCTCTGTCTGAATTTTTTAAGTTGTACTGAAGATTATATAAATGAAAGTGACTGGGAAAAATGTAATTTTTTCTTTGATATTTCCATGTGTTTTTTTGTGCTTGGCAGTACTTTGTACATAGTTGGTTTCAATATTTCCCCTCAGCAGACTTCCCCTATTGTTCCTGTGGGTTTTTCTCACATAAACAGGGAAAAGAGAAATTTTTTTTTTTTTTTACAATAGGAAAATTTGATTATAAAAGTACAAAAATTGACTCATGGGCTTGTGTGGTGTCTGAAATCACTTCTAACTCATTTTTGACATTGACACACTCTGAAGATTACAGCTCACTTTCACAGAAACAAGTCTCTTTAGTCTTGGAACTTTGAATGATACCTAAATATCTAAGAATTCATCTTTATAAAGGAAGGTGCTTTTAATCTTTCAATCATTGTAATACCCACAAACCCCAATCATCTTTATCACTGGGGTTTTTGCAATGAAGAATTGGGTTTCTACCTTTTTCAATAATTGAATACTGATTTGCAAATACTTAATTTTATAAAATGTGGAGATATCTTTTAAATTGAGTTTTGATGAGAATATAATACTATTATGTAGCACATTAATTTCCGTTTGCTAAGTTGCTAAAGGGTAAGGATATCTAAGGTGATAGGCATTAATTTCAGTTTGCTGAGTGTACCACCAAGTTCATTAATAACTAAAGGAAAATTGCATTGTACTGGCTATTTTATTCATGAGTGTTTGCTCTGTCCCTACATTTTTAGTTTTCAGTATGTGTGCAGATTTTTACAGTGACGGTGTATAATTGGATTGCCCAAGCTGTCATGGGGGAAGCTGGAGGTTTTAGCAATTGAATGGGAGATAGAGCTTTTGGCAAGCATCGCAGTTCGGGCTTGTGAGATGTGCCCATTAACTGGATGCTTCTGCCAAATTACAGCAGTGAAGTAGTTAACAATATTGACAGTTGTTTCCATTATGCTTCAGAGTTAATATTCTGCTGAGGTGAATGGGTCAGTTCATGCCTCTTTGATGTTTTCTTGTCTGCAGACTCAGGGAGACATTATTACTGCTTTGGTTTCTGCTCCATTTGTAACTGAAGGTTTTCCTCTCAACACTGGGGGTTAGAAATATGATCTATGTGTGACCCAAGGACCTCTGGATGCCAGCTGGCAGATTGATTGGCAGGGAGTTCATCAAAAGAATGTCATGTAAGGTCTCTAATGAAAGCCTGTATCACACTGGTCATCATAATCATTACATATGTAGTTATGTATATACACTGAAAATTATGTTCTTAAGGTCTGTGACTAGAGGCTGATCACCAGAAAGGTGAAAAGCACGTTTTCTTTCAGGCAAGAAATGTGTGTCTATTTGTCTGTTTACGTGTAAATTAAGGACTGTATGGTTCAAAATGGGCATCTGTTCACAGTGTGAGCCAACTGCTAATGAAAGACTGTGAAATCTTCAAAGAGAGGACATTTAGAGGAAGAAGTGAGCCAGTAAGGACAATGAACTTTTGGGGAAATACTTAAGAGGTATGGAGGCATACCCTTATTCCTTTAATCTGTGAGGCCAAGCTGCCAGCGGGCTTGATTTTATGAGAAGGGTTCTCAGCCAAACTGGTTGAAAATGCTGGGGAAAGTCCTTGGGGTAAGCTATATTGTAGGAAATTAGGCAGTGTCTTGTTAATTAAGTTTAGGTTCTAGAAAGCATGTTATGATTTTGTTTTATGCTTTACCATTTGTTTCCAATATTCTTACTTTCTATCATTTGAATCACCATTCTTTGATGATAAACTATGGTCATGTCTACACTTACTAGTGAAGACGCTACTCCACTTCCCCAAGAGGTGGATCCTGAGCTGAACCTTGGAAATGGAAGGGTGCTGTTCTTTGGGAGTAGTGTATCTGAGAGTTCTGTGTGCGTTCTGTGGAACAGGCTGAGCGGTCCAGAGGGACCCTCAGAGGACTCAGTGGTTGGTGCTTACCTATTGCTAACCTTTGCAGAGAGAATTAGGCCTGGAAGGTCAGGCTTGTCTTGCCAGAGGCTGATGCTTTCAGACAGCTGATCCACAGCAGGCACAGACAAGACTTCCTGATGCTAAGGACAGGTGGTGGGGAGGTTCCTCATAACCCTAGGAAGTGTCACACTATAAAGGTTAGATTTTGGACCAAAATAGGGGCACAATCAGAATTTTCCTGAGGAGGGGGCCCAGGTAATCTGCCAAGTAGCAGAGATCACTACCAAAAGTGTATGGGGATAAAAGTCTGTATTTGTACATGTTACACAAAATATTAAAGCCCGTATGTTCCAGGATGGCACCACACTGACCTGTGGGACTTGCTAATCAACATACAACTGAGAGCTGCACACCTCTGTGAATGCAATGATCTCAATTTACTTTTCAGCAGCATCCCATTTTGTGCATGCATTGGGTTCCAGGAGGCACCCACATATGTATGTTGTTTCCTCCCTTCTCATTGCTGCACAGCACATGTATGTCTTTGCCAAGCCATGACCTCTTCTTCTGAAGCATGTCTGGAAGCAGAAGAGTTTGAGGAGGTAGCCTGAAGAGAGGGCAACCAGGGTTCTGAAAAACAGGGAGCTAGGGTTGGGGGCTGGAGCCACAGGAAAAGCTGCTGCCCCTTCTCCAGGCCATGCTGTTTGCTGACAGCTTCAGTTACTACTTTTTCCCCATCTCCCAGGACTGCTCCCAGGTGAGAGAGACCAGCCAAGACCTCTCCGTCTCCCACCGGAGCGACCTATCGTTAAGGCTAAGATTTTGTCACAAATATTTTTAATAAAAGTCATGGGCAATAATGAAAAATTCACAGAAGCTCATGACCTGTCTTTGACTTTTACTAAAAATATCCATGACAAAATGGGGAGCCTGGGTAGCAGTGGGCAGGCTCGAAGCTCCAGGGTCCCGCTCCGCTGGTGGTTCGGAGCTGCAGGGCTTCCACCTGCTGCCCGTGGTAGCCGGGAGTGGTGGGGGGCTCCTGCTGCCTGCGGTGGCATGGGTACCCCACAGGTCCCTGCCTCCGCAGGCAGCAGGGGACCCTGCAGCTCCCAGCTTGCACTGGCTGAAGTCACGGAGGCCTTTGACTTCTGTGACCTCCATTACTAAATCATAGCTTTATTTATCACCTTTTGCCAATGAAGTGGGGGCTGGGCTTATTGCATCCTTGGAGCAAAGTTCTGTAGCAAGGGTTGGATTCTGTACCAGTGGAACTGGATGATGGAAGTGCTCTGCCCTCAGTAGAGTATGTCTGTTGATGAAAGCATTTACACTGTACACGAATGAAAGTACATTACCTGGCTATTTTAAATTAATAAGAATATTTATTATCAGGATCTGTTGTAATAGCTTCATATGAAAAAATATGCTATAGCAGTTAAATGTGTTTTCACCTCCAACTTCAGAAGGGTTTTTTTGGTTGAGAAAACAACTTTCTCATAGTTAAAATGGTAGTTTAAAAGATTTGTCATAGAGTTTTGATTCATAAGCCGTTTACGATTCCAGAGCCATTTAATGGACAACAATCCCCTGGTTACATTAAACAGGTTGGAGTGTTTGTGGAATATTATTAGTGCTCTAAAAGGGAGAGAGAAAGCCGTGATAATGCCTGTTTTTGTAGAAATGGCATGAAGGAATTAATTTAATCTTCAGGAAAACTGTGTATTTTTTAAAGTCTAGAAAAATAGGCCAACAGATTTATGTTCTTTCTATAGACTTTAAATTCATGTATCTCCTTCATGAAGAAGGTTTTTAGTGTACATTCTGATCTTCCCATAATGTATGCCATGTATATCATAACATACATTTAGATGTTTCCACTTTCAGGATAATATGAAGATAAATGCCAATGCCCATTATATATTTGAAGAGGGAATTAGGACCATTGAATACAGAAATTGTATTTATGGAACTGATTTGTATATTATTCTCACTTTTGCATATACGTAAATCATATGCACCTAATTCATGTGCACCATGAAAATTTCAAAGAGGGAAACAAAACACAAGTACAGTATGGCTATAACAAACAAAACCAAAACTGGTGTGTGTGCCTATGACTACTGTTGACTGAATTGCTAACAAATAAAATCCATTACATCACATGAAAATATTTTATCTTTGTTAGGTATATTTGGGGGCATTTTAGTAGGAAAAAAACATTAAAGAATTTAGTATAGTAGCCATGCTATGGATATATTTAACAATTATTTCACGTTCATAAATGTGAAATAGTGAAACAAAAAGGTATATTTTCCTTTTTACTGTGAATGTATTATGTTAAAGTTAAGAAGAATTTGACATCCATTGAAAGAAGATGGTGTCATGCCCTTTTTTCAGGGTTTGATTAAGCTTATAAGAGGTCCAGATCAACTTATAAGTGACCTTTGCATCATGTTGTCTAGAAATTGCACTGTACAATGACATCTGCATCATGACATAATACAAAATGGAAATACCATGCTTCAGAGGCTGCTTTAGAGCAGAGAATCCAGATCCATATGTATCTGCTTTTCCCTTTTAATAGTGTAGTTCAAAAGAGAAAATTGGGTATTTAAGACACTCTGTGATATAGGCCACTGTGCAGAACTATATTATACCATTGAGTTATAAAAACTCCTCCTATGAAAAGTACATGGGGAGTGCTTAAAAATCAATGGTGTGATGAGGCCCACAGATACTACCAAAACATTTCTAAACACATTAATTTATTGTGCTCTTGACACTATTCTTCCAAGTTTGAGTTTGTCTTCTTTTCCATTTTAATAGTTAGAAAAAAAGGGTAGCAAGAGTACAGATGCCACAGAGTACGATCTGCATGAGCTTGTATGGCATAGATAACTAATATTTTTTTTCAGAATTGTGCAACTGCCAATCATTGCGCACTACAATATTGTGCTTTTTGAATTATAGAAGTAATACAATTAAATAGCAATTTAATCTCCAGAATAATTATTGGCATTTTCAGTGTATATCTCTACTGCTTTTTGAATGCGTACACAGAAGTAACCTTTTGCCAGTATTCGCATTGTTAAAAATAATTGTGCATAGTTTGATTGTCAAATGATAGAATCAATCATCATCTCATGCGTGAATACAAATAAAAAACAATGAATATCTTTGTGCAGAACAGAAAATTGTTTACAAGGGTCTAAGAATTTTTTTTATATAGTATATTTAGATACTTGGATATTTTTACTGGGTCTGATGTATTTAAATATTTTTTTCTTGTTTTCAGACAAGTATAAAGGAAGGGTTACTATTGAAGCAAACAAGTTCTTTTCAGCGGTGGAAAAAACGTTATTTCAAACTTCGAGGCCGTACCCTTTACTATGCCAAGGATTCAAAGGTAAGGATGTATAATACTAAGAACGAAAGCCTTATGCTTGTAACACCAATTGTTTCTTAGGTTTATTAAAATTAGACCATCAATTTTAAAATAACAGTGATTGTTTTCACAGTCAATTTGCTATTTATAAAGATTAGTATACAAAATTAACTTGCAAAAGAAGACATGTTACATACACCTCTGAGTTTTCTGTATTGTGGTTTGTTTCTGTTCTTTTACCCTTTTTAAACAAATTAGTCAAATAACGTTAATAAGCTGATTTCTCTTTTTTTGCTTAGGAAAATAAATTTTAAAAAGGAAAAAAACATTGGAGGGATATTGTTCAAATGTTAAACCTCAAAGTTCAAGTTTTTATGATTATGCTAAATACTGCTAGTCAGGAGTTATCCCTTGAAATGAATTTTCAATGGAAAATGAAGTTCTGAAAAACTGAAATTTTCAGTGGGAAATTTTCATTTTCAGAAATTACTCTCCTTCCTGTCAGGGAAAATCTAAATGAAATATTTCATTTCAGGTCAGTTTGATCCAGATGGAAATGTTTCAGTTTGTTGAACTGAACGGAAACATTTAATTTCAAATCAGTTTATCATTAAGCTGCTTCTTCATGAGCCCCCATGGTGCCTTCTGGGAGTGGTAGTTCAGGTGCTTCAGGCCCTCATTTGCTCCTATTGATTGACCCACTACATTTCCCATGATGCACTACAATCTCCCCTGCGACTCAGCTGCATGGTGCGTCAAAGGTATCAAAGGTCACATAGGTAAGAATGAGGGCATGAGTCACCCACGCTAGGCACACTTGTACAGTTGCTGCCCTGAAGAACTGACAACCTTAATTAACAAGACAGACAAGAGGTGGGAAAATGGCAGGATCATCCACATATTACAGGTGGGAAACTGAGGCAGATCTGGGAATTAAATGCAGATCCCCTGCCATCCCAGTCATACCTGCCTCAACTGCAGGACCATCCTTAGTTTCAACTCCCTGCCATGAGTTGAGTGTGTGTATGTGGGATGACCCGGGGGGAGGGGGGGGGGGTGTCTTTCTTTTTTACTCTTTTTCCCCACAGGAAGGGAGAAGAGACACATGACTGGAATTGTTTTACTCTTCATCAATGAGTCTCAGTGAGCCAACAGAACCCATTTAACCCTTTCCCAGCAGACTTAACACTGGCTAACAGGCTGCGATGTTTAAAGTAAACTCTGACAGACTGTTATACGTATTTATCTTCTTTGATTCTATTATGGCTTCCTTAAGTGGCCCTTCAAGGCTGAATATAATATTGTACATTTTCTCAAAGGTATTTTTAAAGTGAAGATTACTTTTTTGACTGGGATAAAATTCATTTTCAGCCCGCTTATGTTTTTGAATTTTCGTACTGATCAGATTGTTGCATGGCTCCCTTTGAAAGGCGAAATTAGAAAGATTTATCTGCTTAGTAATTTTTCTACTTATTTAATTTGATTCCTAAAACAGTAATGTGGAAGTGAAAGTGCAGTAGGGTAAGTGTGCTTAAAAGTGGTATTTAATGTGTTTGTGTTATTTTCTGTTCACAGTCTCTAATATTTGATGAAGTTGACCTGTCAGATGCCAGTGTAGCTGAATCGAGCACAAAAAATGTCAACAACAGCTTCACGGTATGGTGCCATTATCATAGCTGTAGCCTTGAAAGCTATAAAAAGACACTAACTAAGACAATCAAGAATGTTCTCAATAAAATTGTTTCTCATTTTCCTTTATTTGGAAGTGTATTGATGAAATAGCCTGTAGTGTCATGACAACATTATATTAACTGTTGATAATTCTGAACCCAGTTTCATGCTCATCTTTTAGTATATTTAACATTTGTTTCATAAAATGCTGATACAGAACATTAAAAAATAGTGAAGGTGAATATCAACTGTCCTTATTATCAGTCATCTTTATTTTATGCTGTAGTTTATCTTTTAATGTGTCATATTCTTTTAAGTTAAATTTCCTGCATGATTATCACTAAATGTTATTTTAATTCCCTATTCTTAAATTGATAATTCTGATCCTCAACTGTATTAAAATAATTGGGTTTTTTGCTGACCATATTATTCTTAGTTGGTTTCAACCTCGCTGTCTTTGTATTTATACCTTATTTATACAGTGGCATATGAATGAGGGGATTACAAGTTTATATAAATCCATATCAGCGTTTTACACAAAAACCTAGAATTTTGTCATCTTTTCACGCTTCTAAGGGAAGGCTGAATGTTTTGTAATTGTTTTAAATTATTTCATTATGGGAAATTAGGTGATACAGATCAGTCTGTCATGTCCGTTCCTCTCCCTCTTCCCCCCAAAAGTGGTGAGGTTTTGTGAACATTTTTAACTCTCATGGAAAGGTGTTTTATAGCCAAGGACTAGCTGCCAAGAAGACTCTGGGTGACATCCTGCTCCATGAAATCAATGGAAAGTTTACCATTGACTTCAATGGTACTAGGATTTCATCTTCTTATCAGAAACTCCCACTCTCAATCTAACTATTAACATTTCCATTTTTCCTGAGGATTTTAGTTGTCACAGGTGATCATGGTCACATAGTAAGAGTCAATTTCCAAGGAAGTCCAGTGCCAGCCTGATGAAAGCTTCGCTGATGAAGACTCCAGGGGCTCGCTCATTCTGGTGTTTGATGAGTAGCTAAAGTGATCAGAGCAAGTGTGCTTTCATCAGCGTAGGTTGGAGGTCAGGTTGTTGCACTGACTAAAGTTTCTTTAACATTTATAATTTCCTTCCCAGATACAGTGATTTTCAGTAACGAAGTTTGGAGGATCAAATCCACATCTGGCAGGATAGTATGAGATCTTTTGGCTAGGGGAAGGTAGAAAAAGGCCCCCTTTTTTTTTGGTGCTTTTGCTATTCGGGTGTCTATTGTCAGTGAAGAGTCCAGAAAGCCCTCTTGGCTGCAAGCCACTCTGATGACAGTGGGACAGATGCCCTCTAGTGAGGGTGATGGAATGTTAGCTATTTTTTCATAGTCATTTTCATTACCTATTTGAAATTCTACTTCCATCTTGCCTGGTTTTAGATTTAGACAAGAACTATTTATCATTCCAGCATTGGGATAGCCGAGGAATGATGATGAAGTGTAGTCTACCCGTGTGAGAAGAGGTTCCAAGTTTTTTTGTATCCTAACTCTACTTGGACTTTTGAACAGGGGGAAATGGAAGCTGCCTCACTAATATCAGACCTTTATTCAGGAAAATTACTTTATCATTTTGCAAATGACTCTTAATTCTGTTAGACATTGAGGAGTTTTCTCCAAGATGTGACAGTGTGACACTAATCAGTTGGAGCATTTGAGGGGTCTTGTGGGGGAATTATTTTCCATTGGCTTAAGTGGATATATTTAGTAGGAATCTTTCTACATTTAATTATTATGGTTCCACAGGCAGGTTCAAATTAATATGAAACACCTCAGGACAACAAATATAATTACTAATAGGGATCTTTTTCAAGTTTTGACAATGTAGCTTTTATCTTCAGTGTCTATCACTGTCTTGCTTTTTATTAAAAAAGTACATTAACTAACTTCAAAACATTTTTAAAATGCATATAAATATTAACCACATTTATTTTCAGTCATTGATCTACAGGTGTATGTAAAATGCTATGGTTACTGCAAATCCACCTGGCTTAGTGCAATCATATGAAATGCACAGGCATCAGGTGGTATAGCATCTATTTTTAGTCCTAATTGATGTTTGGAAAATTTTAGTTCTAAAATCACCTGCCTTTACAGGCGTGACTGAAAGATGGTTAACAGTAGGGTATGAATTTTAGCTCTGAGCTGTTAAGTTGTATTTCTAACCCTTCCTGCACATGCCCACAAAACCATAAATGCTCACTTCCTTTATCTCTTCTAAATCATCAAGTAATGGGAAAAACTTCAGTGGTTTAGTTCTGCTGCCTAGTCTCTTCTGTGGGTAATAAAGGAAATAATGAAACCATATTTTGGACCATTGTCCCTGCTAGGAATATATGAATTGCCACACTAGATCAGACCTATGGTCCAGTATCCTGCCTCTGACGGTAGCCACCACCACATGCTTCAAAGGAAGGTGCAAGAAACTTTACAGTAGGTAGATATGGGATAATCTGCTCCTTATGGAAGTCTTGTCCTTACCCTACGTTGTTAGAAATTGGCTTAATTCCTGAAGCAAGAGATTTTATATCCCTTATAATTTGTTTTGTTATTTATTATTCTGGATATTCTTGTTATCCAAATAGGTGTCTAGCTTCCAATCTACTTTCTCTAAGTGCACCACATATTATTTTCTATTTCTGTCACTTCCCCTCTCATTTACCTACTTCCTAAGGTAATCATTCCTAGTCTTTCTTTCAGGTGAGAGGTTTCCCATGCCCCTATGCATTCTCACCAGTCATCTCTGACCGCTTCAAATTCTGCAATATAATTTTTGAGGTGGGGGTAACCACTACTGCACATAGTACTCCAGATGAGGGGAAACCATTGATTTATATAATGGGATTATAATGTTTTCTTTATTATTTTCTCTCCCATTCTTTATGCATCCTAACATTTTGGTTTTTTGACAGCAACTGCACATTATGCAGAGGTCCTCTTTGAACTGTTCAGTGATGCCCCAGTGAGGTCCCTTTCCTGAGTTGATACAGTTAATTTAGATCCCTGTAAGGTGTATGAATATTTAAAAATTTCCCTCCATTGTGCGTTATTTTGCATTTATCAACAGTGTACTTCATCTGTTATCATGTTATCCATTCATCTAGCTTGTTTAAGTCCCTCTGAAGTTCCTCAGTTTTCCCTGGGCTTGAATACTCCAAATAATTTGTCATCTGAAAATGTAGCCACCTTACTTCCTGATCCACTTTTCAGATTGTTAGTAAAGATATTAAACAACACCAACACTAGTACAGAACCTTGAGGCACCCAGCTGTTAAGTTTTTGCTGTGATGAAAGCTCACCATTTATTCCTGCTCCTTTGTTTTCTGTCTCTTAGGCAGATTTTGATCCTTGACAATACTTTGTCTCTCATCTCATGACTACTTAGTTACTTTAGTAGTGTCTTCTGCAAGACTTTGTCAAAGGCCTTTTGAAAGCTAATAGATTATAGTATCATAGAAGTTTAGGACTGGAAGGGACCTTAGTAGGTCATCTAGTCCAATCCCCTGCACTCAAGGCAGGACTATGTAATAACTAGACCGTTCCTGAAAGGTATTTGTCTAACTTGTTCTTAAAAACCTCTAATGACAGAGATTCCACAACATCCCTACACAATTTGTTTTAATGCTTAACTACTCTGACAGTTAGGAAGTTTTTCCTAATGTCCAACCTGAATGTTCCTTGCTGCAATTTAAGCCCTTTGCTTCTTTCCCTATCCTCGGGGGTTAAGGAGAACAACTTTTCCCCTTCCTCCTTGTAACAACTTTTTATGCACTTGAAACTGTTATCATATCCCCCCTCAGTCTTCTCTTCTTCAAGCTAAACAAATCTGTTTTTTTCAGTCTTGCCTCATGGGTCATGTTTTCTGGACCTTTAATAATTTTTGTTGCTCTCCTCTGGACTTTTTCCAATTTGTCCACATCTTTTCTGAAATGTAGCGCCCAGAATTGGATGCAATACCCCACCTGAGGCCTTATCAGCGTGGAGTAGAGTGGAAGAATAACTTCATATGTCTGGCTTTCAATATTCCTGCTAATAGATCGAGAATGATGTTCACTTTTTTTGTAACAGTGTTACACTGTTGACTCATATTTAGCTTGTGATCCATTATGACCCCCAGATCCCTTTCTGCAGTACTCTTTCCTAGGTAGTCATTTCCCATTTTGTATATGTGCAACTGATTGTTCCTTCCTAAGGGTATGTCTTCACTACCCGCCGGATCAGTGGGCAGCCATCGATCCAGCAGGGAATGATTTATCGTGTCTAGTCTAGACGCGATAAATCGACCCCTGAGCGCTCTCCCATTGACTCCTGTACTCTAGTGCCGCGAGAGGTGCAGGCAGAGTCGACAGGGGAGCAGCAGCAGTCGACTCACCACGGTGGAGACACCACAGTAAGTTGATCTAAGTACACCGACTTCAGCTACGTTATTCATGTAGCTGAAGTTGCGTAACTTAGATCGATTCCCCCCACCCCTCCAGTGTAGACCAGAGCTAAGTGTAGTACTTTGCTTTGGTCCTTATTGAATTTCATCCTATTTACTTCAGAACATTTCTCCAGTTTGTCTGAATTTTGAATTTTAATCCTATCCTCCAAAGTACTTGCAAACCCTCCCCACCCTTTTGCTCCCTCACAGCTTGGTATCATCTGCAAACTGTACAAGTGAACCCTGTCAAAGAAAACTGTTAAGTTGGTTTCACATGATTTGTTCATGACAAATCCATGCTGACTGTTAGTTATCACCTTATTATCTTCTAGGTGTTTGCACATTGATTGCTGAATTATTTGCTATATTATTTTTCCAGGTACTGAAATTAAGCTTGACTGGTCTGTAATTCCCTGGGTTGTCCTTATTCCCCTTTTTATAGGTTGGCAGTATATTTATCCTCTTCCACTTCTCTGGAATCTTTCCCTTCTTCCACGAGTTTTCAAAGATAATCACTAATGGCTCAGTCAGCTCCTTGAGTATTCTAGGATGTATTTCATCAGGCACAGACATCTAGAATATATCTAACTTGTTTAAGTAATTTTTAACTTGTTTTTTCCTCATTTTCTACCTCATTTTCACTGGTGTTCAGTATGTTAGACACCCAGTCACTTCTAACCTTTTTTGGTGAAAACTGAAGCAAAAAAGTCAGTTAGCACTTCTGTCATTTCCATGTTTTTTGTTATCTTTCCCCCGTCATTGAGTAAGGGCCTTACCCTGTCCTTGGTGTTCCTCTTGTTTCTAATGTGTTTGTAGAATGTTTTCTTGTTATCTTTTATGTCTCTAGTTAGTTTGCTCTCATTTTGTGCCTTGGCCTTTCTAATTTTGTCCCAACATGCTTGTGGTGGTTGTTTATATTCATCCTTCATAATTTAACCTAGTTTCCACTTTTTTCAGGACTCTTTTTCAGTTTCAGATTAATGAAGATCTCCAGGTTAAGCCAGGGTGTTCTCTTGCCATACTTCCAATCTTTCCTACGCAGTGGGGATAGTTTGTTCTTGTCTAATAATGTCTCTTTGAAAAACTGCCAACTGTCTCACTGTTTTTCCCCTGAAATTTCCCCCATGGGATTTTACCTACCAACTCCCTGAGTTTGCTCAAGGCTGCCTTCTTGAAATCCATGATCTTTGTGCTGCTGCTTCCCCTTCTACCATTCCTTAGAATCATGAACTCTACCATTTCATGATCACTTTCATCCTAGCTTCCTTCCACTTTCAAATTTTCAACCAGTTCCTCCCTATTTGTCAAAAATCAAATCCAGAACAGCCTCTCTCCTAGTTGCTTTCTCCACCTTCTGAAATAAAAAATTGACTCCAATGTATTCCAAGAATTTGTTGAATAATCTGTCAACTGATTTCTCTTTTATCCAGTAGTTTAACATGTTCAAAGAATTCTAATAGGTTAGTGAGGTGTGATATTCTTTTGCAGAAGCTGTGCTGGTTAGATCCTTTCGTACTATGATCTTTAAGGTGTTTTGTTCTATTTTTAATGAGAAAGATCATAAGAAACGGTCATACTGGGGCAGACCAAAGGTCCATCTAGCCCAGTATCCTGTCTTCCAACAGTGACCAATACCAGTTGCTTCAGAGGGAATGAACAGAAAGAATAGATAGTCAACAAGTGATCCCTTTCCTGTTGTCCACTCAGTATAACTGAGTGCAAGAGTTGCTAAACTATCTTTTCCCTGCCAACAGCTGGAAACTAGAAGAGTTTTTTTCTCTGGAGAGATTAGAAGCATTTCATCACTTCCTTAGTTTTGGGTACTACAGGTGTCTGTCCTTTTGATTTCAGGTTTCATAAATCAGAGCCCAAGACCATTACCTCCAGTTTAGAAGATGTCTGTTTTGGTACAAAATGCCGTTTACTTTCTCTGTGGATAATTTTACATCAAAATTATTATTGTTATCCCCTTTGGCCCAGTTGATTAGCCAGTATTCAGAGCCTTGTGGGTTGTTTCTATTAGAAGGAGATATTAATGAGAGTCAGGTATTTCTTTGATGAAATCCTGTTTATTTACAAAGAATGTCCATAAATCCTGTTTCCCTGAACACAATAGGAATCAAACAGCAGGAGACAGTTTCTTTCCTCACAATTCCAAGCCAGCACACAGCTTAAAAAGCTCTCTTTAGGCTTTTTTCTCAGGGCCGTTCTCTTAGTGCTCATTCTGGCTGTCTCCTGGACTTTCTGCTGTTTCTCGCACAGACATAGTTTCACCCCATTTTTGGTTTGTAATAAGGCCCTCCCAGCAAACCCCTCGGAATTCATGGCCCAGCCACTGCCCAGGTTAGCATGCAATCTAGTCCTTTGGTGGTGGTTTTCTATTGTTCCAGTTATCTCTAAACAAAGACTCATTTAACTTTTCCCTAATTTAGCCTGAATGGAAGGTGGCTACCATGACCAACAGCCTCAGTGAACGGTGTGACTGCCCAGCACAACATTGTCATCTTCACTACTGGCTGCATTCCCTTCACCGTCATTGTCCATGTTATTCTATCATCAACTTGTAACTATGTCATTGCTTCTTCTGTTCATCTGCACCATTCATCGTGCTTTTGTTGCTTTGGCCTCTGCGTGTTAAATTGCTAGATAACTGAGTTTGCAATTCCAGTCGATTATTCCATGATGAAGAGCTCAGTGTTCTGCTGTGTCTTCATGCTAAATACATACAGCAAATTTTCTTAAGTGCGGTGCACCTGCAGTTCCCACTGACTCCAAGGGGATTAGTGAGTAGCCAACACTTGTGAAAATCCATTTAACCCCAAAACCCCACCGCTCAAGAAAAGCCAAAAAAATGCGGGACCTGTGTTTTGTTCTAAAACCTTAATTATTAGATCTTTCATTATGGTCTGTAGGAATACTCTGAAGTGCCTTTACCTGCCATTTGTTTTCTTTGTGAAAATATCTTTTGACTAGATTTCTATGTATAGCAGGGATGGGCAAACTTTTTGGCCCGAGGGCCACATCTGGGGATGGAAATTGTATTGTGGGCCATGAATGCTCACAAAATTGGGGGTTGGGTGCTGGGGTGGGGCCAGAAATGAGGAGTTCAGAGTGCAGAAGGGGGCTCTGGGCTGGGGCAAGTGGTTGGGGTGCAGGTGGTGGGGGAGTGAGGGCTCCAGCTGGGGGTGCAGGCTCTGGGGTGCAGGCGGAGGCTGGGACCGAGGAGTTTGGAGGGCAGAATGGGGATCAGGGCTGGGGGCAGTGGGTTGGGGCGCGGGAAGGGGTCAGGGGTGCAGGCTCTGGGCAGCGCTTACCTCAAGCAGCGCCCAGAAGCAGCGGTATGTCCCCCCTCTGGCTCCTATGTGGAGGCATGGCTAGGCGGCATTGTGTGTTGCCCCATCTGCAGGCACCGCCCCTGCAGCTCCCATTGGCTAAGGTTGTCAGCTAATGGGAGCCACATGGAGCCGCACAAGCCCCCGACCCCGCTCCTTGGCTGGAGCACCGGAGTGGGGTAAGCTCCGGACCCGGCTCCCCAGCAAGAGCTCGAGGGCTTGATTAAAATGTCTGAAGGGCTGGATGTGGCCCCCGGGCTGTAGTTTGCTCACCCCTGATGTATAGTCTCTGCTGATATTCCTTTCAAGGGTGACTGTCCTCTCTGGCCACTCATTTAATAAAATGAATGAGTGTCTTTTCTGAAACTGTTCCATATTTTTTAAAAGCTTGCTTAGTTAGACCTTCTCTGTACAGGGTTATACTTTATATATAAATAACCAAAATATTTTAAAATTTTGATTTAGTTAAATCAGTGAAAACCCCTGTGTGGATGCTTAAATTGATTTAAACCTATCTTGTATTGATATAGTTTAAGTCCGTTCCTTACTCTAACTTAAGCTAAATCAATATAAGACAGATTTAAATCAATTTAAGAGCATTCACAAAGAGGTTTGCATCAGTTTCACTAATTTTTAAAAATTATTACAGTTCAATTGGTACAAATTTTGTGGTAGCAAGGCTTTAGGCTCCCTTTCACCCTGTCTTAGATCAGAAGTGTGAGTTGAATATAAGTTAATTTTGCAGCTTCATGTAATATTTTAAAATATTTTTTTTGTTGTAGAGCCACTTAAATAAATTTAACAACAACAAATATCAATCTGCCAACTACCGGCACTCCACAGTTTTCTGGAGTCAGATGGATTATGTTGCTTGCAATGCTAATTGAAAAGACTAATTTTTAAGAATTTTAGTAACCTTTCTATTTTCTTTTCCCTTGAGTTACCTATAAACTTTTTCTTTTGAGTTCTGTCCTCTGCCATTATCAAAAAGGGCGATGAGTAGTGTCTCTCTAAGATTTAAAACCAGCACATCTAAACACTTCCATATAATGTTTATTTTTTGTTCCAGTGCAATGCTAACAAATGGTCCCAAGGTGATTGTCTGCAGACTGAAGCCCTTTCTTTATCAAAATAAGGTAGAGCATGGGTAGTAACAGTTCAAGCTTCTGTACACACATACCTCAACAGTATGTCTCACCCAGGAGCGGATAGTTCAGTCTCCATTCCATTTAGTTCTCGGCATTTCTGCAGAGACTGCTGTCAAGGGTGTCAATTAATATCCTTTATGATTTTAGTCTACTAGTAACTGAGATCTGGTTGTGGTCTTCTAGTAATTTAGGTTGTCTGCTCTTTGAGAGATTATTAAATAGCTCATGGATGATAACGAGTTTTGACTGCTGTTGATCTGAACGATAGTCCTACTACTGAATTAGTCGGGGAAGTGCTTTGTATTCCGTTCAGTCCCATATGGAGTTTTTCTCATATTCATGCTGTTTTAAACACAAACCAAACTGAAATAGCAAATTAATTATGTTGCAGCAAAGAATGGGAGCTACAGAAACAATTAGTGTTAGAGTTTTATGAAGTATTTAAATTTTTTACTCCATTTAATACATACTTCTTTTCTTGATAATGATTAAAAAAATGTAATGAAACTGGAAGCTCTCCAGAGTAATGCACCATTTTATACTATCTCGGGATGCTTTGATGGCTCTGGGTGTGACTGTTAAGATTAAGCATTTTTGGGTCAGACATGGCACGCTTGCTGTCTCCTTCCTTAGTGTGCCTGGAGACAGTGAAGCTCTAAGTTTAATTATGAAATAGCAATAAAGCATTTGAGTGGTGAGGCTATAATCCATGGATAAACTCCATGGGAATGGGGCTATTACAATGGAAGCTTAGTACTTCAGAAGAGAAAAAAATAATTAGCAGATTTTTAAGACACTGGCTACATGAATAGTCTTGTTTTAGTAATATTTTCATGTATCTTATTTTCTACAGTTATTTGTCTTAAGCAGGTCACAGGTAACTTAATAACTTTAGGGGCAAAAAGGGAATGACATAGCTTATTTAATTTGCAGAATTTGAAAAAAACATGTTAAAAAGACTTAAAGATAACTACATCAGTGAAGAGATTAATATAGATTAAATATACGTTTTATTTCCTTGTCTTGTCTCATTTTATGTTACTTTGTAAAGGCAGTCAGTGAGAGTGACAAGTGTTTTAGAAATTAATGCAACGATCAAATTTCATTCATTGGAAAGTTTTGCTTTTAAATTGTTGTCCTACCCACCCAGCTGCAGATCCATACACTAAGATGAATTATAACTATGAACAAAAACACTGATAAAAATGCCAGTAAAAATCTTGCAAAATACTTCTAGAACAATTTCAGCATGCAAAATAGTGTTTGTTAACAATGCCTTGGATGTAAAGGACAAATATATTTACTGTTTGATAAACTGTGATCTCTAAATTCAGGCACATGTGTTATTTTTATACAGGTATAGTACTGTTTCAAAAGGAAAATGGTTGGTGCTTGATTTCAATATACTGTGTGTTGTTTTTCACGCCGATTCAACAAGATACATAAGAGAATGCCTTCCTTTAAATATGCAGATCTTCCGATGTGACATTTCGGGTACCTCTACAGTGAATGGGAGCTCATGTACTCTAGATAGCTTGCTAAAAATAGTGGAGATGATGCCGCAACATGGGGTTCGGCGAAGGCTGCACAAGCTCATTGGTATTAATGCGTGCAGCCAGTGCTGAAGCTCACAATGTGACTAGCAGAGTACAGCTAGATGCATCTGTGCAAGCTGCCACTCATGCCCTCAGTTGCAGTGTAAGACATACCTTTAGACATATGCTTAAATACATTGCTGAATCAAGGTCTCAATGCATAGCAATGTACAGCAACTACCTTCTCCATGTATGAGACTGTTGTAACAGGTATGGCAATCTCCTGCAATAACCTTGGAATCATAGAATCATAGAATATCAGGGTTGGAAGGGACCCCAGAAGGTCATCTAGTCCAACCCCCTGCTCAAAGCAGGACCAATTCCCAGTTAAATCATCCCAGCCAGGGCTTTGTCAAGCCTGACCTTAAAAACCTCTAAGGAAGGAGATTCTACCACCTCCCTAGGTAACGCATTCCAGTGTTTCACCACCCTCTTAGTGAAAAAGTTTTTCCTAATATCCAATCTAAACCTCCCCCACTGCAACTTGAGACCATTACTCCTCGTTCTGTCATCTGCTACCATTGAGAACAGTCTAGAGCCATCCTCTTTGGAACCCCCTTTCAGGTAGTTGAAAGCAGCTATCAAATCCCCCCTCATTCTTCTCTTCTGCAGGCTAAACAATCCCAGCTCCCTCAGCCTCTCCTCATAACTCATGTGTTCCAGTCCCCTAATCATTTTTGTTGCCCTTCGCTGGACTCTCTCCAATTTATCCACATCCTTCTTGAAGTGTGGGGCCCAAAACTGGACACAGTACTCCAGATGAGGCCTCACCAATGTCGAATAGAGGGGAACGATCACGTCCCTCGATCTGCTCGCTATGCCCCTACTTATACATCCCAAAATGCCATTGGCCTTCTTGGCAACAAGGGCACACTGCTGACTCATATCCAGCTTCTCGTCCACTGTCACCCCTAGGTCCTTTTCTGCAGAACTGCTGCCAAGCCATTCGGTCCCTAGTCTGTAGCTGTGCATTGGGTTCTTCCGTCCTAAGTGCAGGACCCTGCACTTATCCTTATTGAATCTCATCAGATTTCTTTTGGCCCAATCCTCCAATTTGTCTAGGTCTTTCTGTATCCTATCCCTCCCCTCCAGCGTATCTACCACTCCTCCCAGTTTAGTATCATCCGCAAAGAAGACCTTATCATATTAAGTTTATGTATTAAGATGGGCTGGATTTGCATACAGCTTCCCTAGTGGGGAGATGTGCCATCGATGAGACTTGAGAAGTGTATAGGAGTTTGAAAGACTATATTGAAAATGTGCCAGACAAGTATGGACTTTTGGAATAATTAAAGTGAATTTCCTGAGGAATCCTTTGGAAGAGGTTATTACGAATTCCCCTACTCCGGTTATGTAAAACCCCACTTTTTGAAGCAACGCCCTCAGGAGAGGGTCATTACTTGGTGATTGCCTGCTACAGAAGACCAAGATCAAAGGCCTGAGCTATATAAATAAATGGCAGATCTTCCCAGCCTTTGTTCTGGTTGTGAATCTAAGATAGATAACTTGTAACCACGGAGAAAAACCAGTTGAGTTTTGAAGGACTAAAACCTACCAGAGCCCCAGGTTAGAGGTGCAGGTAACCTCTGGTAAGATGTTTAATATAGATATAGGTTCTTTTATTGTTTTAATGTGTTTTCTCTGTAATGCTTTTACCATATAAATGTGCTTGCTTAGAAGGAGCTGCATGGTAACTTATAACAGTGGACAATATACTGATCATAACCCTCAGAGAGAACAAAGCATAGATGCTGGCCTTTTTTTAGGCTGTCTTTCTGGCTGGGAATATCACAGTGTAATCCAGGGAGTTATGCAGCCTTAAAATCCCCAGTCAGGAGGGGAGACATGTGGGTCTTTGCCCAAGAGAGCTGGGAGACAGAAGCCTGTAATTCTGTGACAAGTGCATCACTTTTAAAAGGATGGGCAAGTATAAGATCAGAAATAGCAGCTTTAGAACTGAACAGAGGAGATGTTCAAGGAATAAGATGATATCCAGAAAATTGCTGGTTTGTAACAGATGTAAATAGTGGCTCAGGGTAAATCTCTCTCTCCTTCTGTCTCATCCTTTGTGTCATAAACTCAATCCCAGTTTATATCAAGAAGAAATCTCCCTTCCTTGTAAATCACATAGTTAGGTTCATTATTAGGCTTTTATCCTTTCATCTGAAGGAATTATTTTCTTATTTTAGCAGTTAGACATTGCTGGAGACAGGATGTTGCATGAGTGGATCTATTCTATTTGTACATTTTAGCAAGGCAATTCCTATGTCATTTTTATTTTGCTTGTTCTTGACTGTAAATAAGACCCTGACCCTGCAAAGGGATTCATTAAGGCAGATCCTTATAGCACTACACTGATCCTTTTGCAGGATGGTAAATAATACAGCAAGATCAGAAAGTGGACCTGCACTATTGCTTTTACTACATATTCAAGTCTCATAAAACTCTGACAAAGCTACAAAATTGCATGTATTCTTTTATGAATCAACAGCTAATACAAACTACATTCTTCGTCTCAATTAAAATAGGCTGGTAATCATCCTTTTACAATGCATAAAACTGTTTAATGGTCTAAAGTGTTTCCTTAAAAAAGAGAGACAGAGTTTCTTCTTTTTTAATACATTTATAACTTATTTGTAAAGCTTTGTGTCTATAAATTATCAGACACATATCATGGCATTATAGAAATCATTATATCTTAAAAAATACAATACAGTATGTATAACAACTAATGTGTGTATAACATATAAGAAGAAAATAAATATTTGTAGGAAGGCGGTAGTTTTTTTCCTACCTGTATTTACTGATTGTATTTTTGAAGTGACACTTTTTAGTGACTGGTGAAATTCTGTTATCGAGGAAATACATATTCCCAGCCTAGCAACTGTCAAATGAGACTGAGAGAACTACATGATTCTGAATCATCATTCTACTAAATACAGAGAGAGAGGACACATGATCCTGTGAGTTGTTAAGTTTCTCCTAAGTGATGCTGAGTAGATTCCCCTTTCCTTGGCTTCACTGGGGATTGAGAGAAACTCGGTATCTATCATTTTCTTGCCCAGGCTTACAGTGTCTTGAGATGTTTTGTTTTTGTTTACTGGCTAAGCTGCTGACACATCAGAGACCACCTGTATCCCAAATACTAATATGGTGAAGGGTGATGCTATTAGTTTATTGAATTCATGACCTGAGTATACTTAACAAAAGATGGGAATAAATACTGTGCCTTTTTGGTATGTGTGCTTTGTTTTCCTGCCAAGAAATAGGTCATTGTATTAAAGTACATATGAGTTATTTGAAGATGTTGCTTGGTGCAGCAGTTCTGCAGACATTGCTATGAAAAGCGGAATAAATGCACTGCAATATTACTATTTTCAAAATCATATATTCAGTGCCATACATTGTTACAAACCTAGGTGAGCATTCTTCGACCTAGGTGAGCATTCAAAGGGTGTGACTCTGATCTCATTGAAGGTACATAGAAAATCTGCCATTGACTTCAGTGGGAGCAGGATTTAAGTCCTAAATAGTCCAGTCAAATACAAGTTGCTAGCCAAAAGTGGGGATTATTGATAATTAAGATGGATTACCAGGTAAAGTTATATTTGGAGGAGAAATTAGGAGATGGGTAAAGGAAGAGTTTTCAAGGAATGCCTGGCAGAATGATAAAAGTTGAGTGATTTGTTTTGGAGAATGAGGGGTGGGGAGAAGGAGGAGAACAAGAATAAAGAGATTGAATGAAATAGGTACAGAAAAGGAATGAATTTAAGCTGTACTTTAGAAAGCATGAAATTATGCTTGATCTGTGCTTCATAATTCCCAAAGAGCCGAGAAACAGATGGGAGAATAGATTGCAGACTTCTGACTAATGTGCATCCCCAGAATTTGGTCTAACAAATGTTGCGTTACTGATGATGAAAAATGGTTTTACAAGTGAGATACTGAAATAAAGCAGAAATTAATATACTGGGAAAAAAATCTCTTCCAAAGAGGCCTCTTTATCTGTCAACACAGAAAGAATCTTCTGGATGCCAAAAACAATCCTATGAATAACTGAGGGCGTGTCTACACTGCCCAAAAGTTCTAACTACAGGGATTTAAATAGTAGTATGCACCAAAGTGCTGCACTGTAACTACCCCATGTGGACCCTGTAGGCACGAACTAAAATATTCTTCTTCGAGAAGTATCCTTGTGGGTGCGCAGTTTAAGGTAATCATGCACCCTGTGCTTGTAATCAGAGATTTGTAGTAGCAATGCCTGGTTGGGTCACATAAGCGCGGTCTCTGCTCACAGTGCCTCAGGCAGTTATGAAGCACGGTGTGAACAACCTCCCTTCTCTTTCCTCCCTCCCCCCCCCATTTCCTTCTCTACTGCCTTGCTTGAGTCGGAGCACTTAGCAGTGCCTCAGTACTCAACCTAAATAGCATAGTTATTCAGTTAAAAGTTAATTGTTGATTAGTTTATAGTTAACTTTCCTTCTCTGTTTACTTTACTTCCCTTTTATTAAAAAAGTGCTCTCATACGAGGAAATTAAGTTTCAATTGTTAGTGACCCTTTAGAATAGAGTAGTTGTTCTCCCTTCTGGGGAAAAAGCTTTCTCTGAGGGGTATGCCCAGCTCCCTGAGTTTTAAACTCTGCCTTACGTGCAGACTCTCCGTTCCAGTCTCTGATGGGCACGCAGTGTGTCTGCTGCCTTGGTGAGTCACACATCCCACAGAAGTGCTCACATTGCCATAATCTGAAAGCCTGCACCAAGAAGATGAGAGACTTGCAGTTGAAACTCCTTATGATGGAGAAATCTCCGTGCCCGGCGTCCGAGCCCAAATCACGGACTCCCACTGGACCATGGTCTCCTACAGCAGCCTCCTATCCACCCTCCTTCCCTCTCCCTCTTCAGGGACCCCTCTCGTGAACATCTGCTATGACAGGAGGTAAACCACCTATACACCTAGGTGCAGCAGAACCAGTACCAACGCAACACAGAGGGAAGGGATTCTATTCACAATACTTCCTAACCCAGAAAAAAATTGGAGGATGGAGGTCCTGTTTCAACTTACAAAAACTCAACGAATTTCTGAAGATCCAACGCTTTAGGATGCTCACATGAGCAACTAAAATTCTAGCACTGGAAAGAGGGGACTGGTTCTCAGCCCTCGACCTCCAGGGGACACATTTTCATATAACAATACATCCCTCACACAGGAGGTTCCTTGGGTTTGTTCTAGGAGCAGACCACTTTCAGTACAAAATACTGCCCTTTGGACTCTCCACTGCCCGACGGGTATTTTCGAAAGTCCTCACGGAGGCGGCGGCTCACCTCCACAGACAAGGGATCATAATATTCCCCTATTTGAACAATTGTTTCCTGAAAGCATTGACTCAACAAGGGGCACTTGAAGCTACTCAAAACACAGTAGCTCTTTTCACATGTCTAGGCCTACAAATAAATGCACAAAAATCAACATTAGCACCTGTACAGAAAATGGAGCTCATTAAAGCCTCCTTCAATTTTCTGGAGGCTACGACCTTTCTGCCCTGACAACAGTTCACAGCTTCACTCAGTCTGATCTCCACAACATCAGACAGCCTGCAGACATTGGCCAGGGCTTGCTTACAACTGTTGGGCCACATGTCCACAACGACGTTCATCGTCAAATACTCCAGACTGCACATGCGATGCCTGCAAGCCTGGCTCTGAACAGTCTACATTCCGCACAGACACAGCATAAACAAATGCATTATGATGCCAAACAAAGTAAAAGACTCCAATGGTGGTGGACACGACCAAACAAGATTTGTGCAGGAGTCCCCTTTTTACAGAACCCTCCAATGGTGGTGATCACTAGGCACTTCCCTATTAGGTTGGGAGGCGTACGTGCAGACTCATACTATCCAAGGCTGTTGGTCCCCATCGGAATTCCTCTTACATATAAACCTACTGGAGCTATAGACAGTTCGCAATACATGCTCCAATTTCCGACCTCTGATCGAGAACAAAACCATAAAGATCCTCACAGACAACGTTACTTGCATGTTCTCTATAAACCAGTAAGGGGGGGGGACATGTTCACAGTACCTATGAATGGAAGCCATGCTACTTTGGACCTGGTGCATCAGCCACAGCATCGACATCTCAGCCTCCTACCTACCAGGATGCCACAACACCACTGCAGAAGTGCTAAGCAGAAAATTCTCCCAGGATCACGAGTGGGAAATGGACCTTTGAGTACTACAGAATATATTCAAACCATGGGGGTTCCCAACTGTACAGCTCTTCAGGACAACACAAAAAGCCAAATGTCCACAGTTCTGCTCCAGAGCAGGATTGGGTCCCCATTCTCTGGGTGATGCCTTTCTCATCAAATGGGATGCACCCCTACTGTGTGCCTTCCCACTGACCCCGCTTCTGTCATGAGTCATACACAAAATCAGAATGGACAGTTCCAAAGTCATCTTGATAGCCCCCACGTGGCCCTGGCAAACCGTGGTTCCTTTACCTCCTAAAGAATGGCTGTGTGCCCACAACACACTGTTCCTCTTCTACCTCATCGCCTCTCACAAGATGCTGGCCAAGTTCACTATCTGAACCTGACAAGACTCCACCTCAAGGCATGGCTATTCCATGGCTCCTAGAAGCTGAAATTACCTGCTTAGAGGAAGTAAGGGATGTTCTGTTAAATAGTTGTAGACCAACTACTCGACATACATAACTACATAAATGGAGGTGTGATAAATGAAGGGAGGGGAGTAGCACCCTTTTGTGGACACCCAGCCAGCCAGTAGCTATAAAATCCCTCTTAGTAGCTGTTCTCTAATTGCTCTACCTGTAAAGGGTTAAAAAGTCTCACTGGTATGCATAGGTAAAAGGAAGTGAGTGGGCACCTGGCCAAAAGAGCCATTGGGAAGGCTAGAACTTTTTAAAATTGGAAAAAAAAGACTCCCCATTTGTCTGTCTGTCTGTCTGTTTTCCCGGGGAGAGGTGGACAGGGCAGCAGCTATGCCGTAAGAAGCTTTGGCCAGGTATGAAAAAATCATCAGTATATACCTAGAAACTACTCATTTAAAACCCCAGATATGGTAAGTAGATAGGAAATGTCTAGGAAGACGCAATTTATTCCTTTTATTTCGTTATGGCTTGTGGATTCCTCTGTGCTAACCCCAGGCACTTTTGTTTTACTTGTAACCTTTAAGCTGGACCTCAAGAAAGCTATTCTTGGTGCTTAATCCTTGTAGTTGCTCTTTTAAAATCTAGGAATAGTCTGAGTTCCCAGATGTATTTTCTTTCTTTTTTTAATTAATAAAATTTACCTTTTTTAACGAAAAATTGGATCTTTGTGTCTTAAGAGGTTTGTGTACGTTGTTTAATTAGCTGATGGCAACAGCTGATTTCCATTTATTTTTCTTCTCAGCTCGTCCACAGAGGGGATGTGTGTGAAAGGGCTTGTGTGTACCCCACAGGAAGTAATTCCCAAGTGTGCCTTCCTGGGCTCTCAAAGGGATTCTGCACTTGGGTGGTGGCAGCATCTACCAATCCAAGGTCAGAGAAAAGCTGTAACCTTGGGAGTTTAATACAAGCCTGGAGTGGCCAGTATTAATTTTTAGAATCCTTGTGGGCCCCCACCTTCTGCACTCGAAGTACCAGAGTGGGGAATTAGCCCTGACAGGAGGTGATTCACTATATGGGGCCAAAATAAATAAATCACACAGTCTACTCTCCTTTTCTTCTGATACTGGTCTATATATTGGAACATAAGAAATCAGGTCTCTTCATGAGTTCCGTCAGAGTACACCTTGCAGCTGTCACAGCTTTCCACCATAAGGTAGATGAGTTACTGATTTTCGCTCACCCAGCCACCAAGCATTTTCTTAAGAGCCTTTGTAACATCTACCCCAAAATACAAACCCCTACTCCATCATGGGAAGTTAATGTAGTGTTATGGGGCCTTATCAGACGACCTCTTGAACCACTAGAGACATGTTCACTACTTCACCTTTCAATTAAGGTAGCCTTTCTTGTCGCCATCACATCTGCCAAATTGGTGGGGGAGCTAGGAGCTCTAATGGCATACCTACCATACACAACATTCTTCAAAAATAAAATTACCTTAAGACTGCATCCCAAGTTTTTAACTAAGGTTGCTGCCTCATTCCATCTGAAAAAACCCATTCATCTCCCATCGTTCTTCCTGAAACCCCATGGGAACAAACAAGAAGCAGTATTCCAAACCGTGGATGTAAAAAGGATGCTGGTCTTTTACATCGAGAGAACAAAGGCTTTTTGAAAATCACCAGAATTATTTCTGTCTATCACAGCATGCTCAAAAGGAGGCACCATATCTAAACAGAGGATGAACCTCTGGATGCATTGACTTTTGTATCGTCAACAACGGCTTCAACCCCCAGTGGGGACCCATACACACTCCACTGGAGCTCTATCTGCTTCGATAACCTTCCTTAACAATGTCCCCATCATGGATGTGACAGGTTTGGTCACAGAGATCCCCTTGAGACTGTCACCTGATGTGCAGAAATTACCTCTGAGCCCATTTTTCCTGATGGCTTGGGACTCCAGAACCCTGCCTTGTTGAGCCACACATGCTAGTTTGCTGCAACACAGACCCAGGTCTGAACCATGTCCCCAAAGCTGCAGACTTTAACCAAAAACTGCTCAGCAGGTCACCTCTCTCCAGCACCCAGACACCCAGCTCCCAAGGGGATCCAAACCCCAAATAAATCTGTTTTACTCTGTGTAAAGCTTGTACAGGATAAACTCATGAATTGTCCGCCCTCTATAACACTGATAGAGAGAGATGCACAGCTGTTTGCTCCCCCAGGTATTAATCAATTACTCTGGGTTAATTAATAAACAAAAGTGATTTTATTAAGTATAAAAAGTAGGATTTAAGTGGTTTCAGGTAATACCAGACAGAACAGAGTAAGTTACCAAGCAAAATAAAACAAAACATGCAAGTTTAAGCCTAATACATTTAAGAAACTGATTACAGGTAAAATCTCACACTCAAAGATGTTCCAATAAGCTTCTTTTACAGACTAGACTCCTTCTTAGTCTGGGCCCAATTCTTTCCCCTGGTACAGTTCTTGTTAGTTCCAGCTCAGGTGGTAGCTAGGGGATTTCTCATGACTGCAGCCCCCTTTGTTCTGTTCCATCCCCTTTTATATCTTTGGCACAAGGCAAGAATCCTTTATCTCTCTTTGGGTTCCCAACCTTCCTTCTAAATGGAAGAGCACCAGGTTTAAGATGGATTCCAGTATCATGTGACATGTTCACATGTCCTGTGAGACTTCATTCCTCACTGGCTGGCACCAACTATACAGGAAAGCTTACAAGTAAACAGAGCCATTTACAACCAATTGTTCCAGTTTATGGGAGCCATCCAGATCCTAAGCCACCATTAATGGCCCACACTTTGCATAATTACAATAGGACCTCAGAGTAATACTTCATACATACTTACTTACTTACATACTTCATACAAATAGGATGAACACTCAGAAGATTATAAGCTTTTTAATGATACCTTACAAGAGATCTTTTGCATGAAGCATATTCCAGTTACATCATATTTACACTTATAAACATATTTTCATAAAACATATGGAGTGCAACGTCACAATGGACATCTGCAAAGCAGCAACCTGGGTGTCAACTTGTACATTCATACAACATTATGCATTAGAGCAGCATTCATCATCAGATGCTCCATTTGGACTTACCATCTTATCACCCACCATGACTACAACTTTGAAGCCCATTCCTTCCACTGACTGGCACTGCTGTGCAGTCACCTAAAGTGGAACACTCACAGGGACACTCCTCAAAGACGAAGAGAAGGTTACTTACCCTGTGCAGTGTCAAAGTCAGATTCAGGACTCTCATAATTTGTCAGATCACTCTGTTTATTAGCAAAGCGCTTGGCTAATGTACCCAGATGTGAGCCCCTCTCTGAGGCTCAAGATAACTTATTTATACAGCTAAGCCAAAGCCAATTTAACATAAGAGAAAAAGAAAGCAGAAACTGACAAATATACATACATATCTTATTTGCATATTAACGTTTACCAATCTCCTAGCTCAGTAGGAGCTCTAAGTTAATTAGTTTGAGGACCCATTGTCTCACATTCCTTAATGTTTCTCTTCCTGACAACTATATTTCAACAAGTAGCATTTCTTTAATGAATTATAATTTCAATATAATTCATTCTACTTTCACAGCAGTAACTGAGATTCTTAGTGTGCTTTTTTTGAGCTCTAGGTTTTTTAAAAGGAATCTGCTTCTGAACATTTTTGTGTGTGTAAATGTGCTTTTATGTTGTTTGTGAATATAACCAGTTAATACAATAGGTATGCTTTTATTGGGTGCGGTACGTTGCAGACACTACAAAACTTTTTCTCTAGCCTTTTTATAAAGGCAAAACTATTTAAAGACATCCAGGGTTGTTCCAATTTTCAGTTCAAGTTCCACATGTGCTGCTCACTTGCCTCTCTGCTGTTAGTTGCTATCTGTTTAAAATATTTGTGACCTATAATATTACAGAATGTCTGTGGCACTCTGTGCCTCAAAGCAACACCCTGAAACACCCCCATATTCACCACTGTCATATAATTATGATATGTTTTGTACAAAGTATGCCTTGTGAGGTATGATTTTTAAAAGTCTTTGTCATAAATATAAAGGGAAGGGTAACCACCTTTCTGCATACAGTGCTATAAAATCCCTCCTGACCAGAGGCAAAACCCTTTCACTTGTAAAGGGTTAAGAAGCTAAGGTAACCTCGCTGGCACCTGACCCAAAATGACCAATGAGGGGACAAGATACTTTCAAATCTGGAGGTGGCGGGTGGGACAAAGGGTTATGGTCTGTCTGTGTGATGCTTTTGCCGGGAACAGATCAGGAGTGCAAGCCTTACAACTCCTGTTACGTTCGTAAGTAATCTAGCTAGAAAATGCATTAGATTTTCTTTTGTTTAATGGTTTGTAAAATAAGCTGTGCTGGAGGGAATGAATATTCCTGGTTTTGTGTCTTTTTGTAACTTAAGGTTTTGCCTAGAGGGATTCTCTATGTTTTGAATCTGATTACCCTGTAAAGTATTTACCGTCCTGATTTTACAGAGGTGATTCTTTTACCTTTTCTTTAATTAAAAGTCTTCTTTTAAGAACCTGATTGATTTTTCATTGTTCTTAAGATCCAAGGGTTTGCGTCTCTGTTCACCTGTACCAATTGGTGAGGATTATTGTCAAGCCTTCCCCAGGAAAGGGGGTGTAGGGCTGGGGGGTGGATATTTTGGGGGAAGATGTCTCCAAGTGGTCTCTTTTCCTATTCTTTGTTTAAAACGCTTGGTGGTAGCGGCATACTGTTCAAGGGCAAGGCAAAGTTTGTACCTTGGGGAAGTTTTTAACCTAAGCTGGTAAGAATAAGCTTAGGGGGTCTTTCATGCAGGTCCCCACATCTGTACCCTAGAGTTCAGAGTGGGGAAGCAACCGTGACAGTCTTGATCTGTTGAACATTAATATCCTGTTGGATTGTATATGCTATCATTGTATGTGAAGATACAAAGTTTTACTATATATGTGTTACTGAAATATGTTGTGAGGTTGGGAACATCCACAACCAGCCTTTCAGGTACAACAGTGGAGTAGCCAGATGTGCTGATGGCCCACACTCCCAACGACTATGCCAGGATCTGTATACAACTGAGACTTCTCAGAAAGGGCACGTAGACAATGGAGAATGCTTGACCCATGGGGTCACAAGCATAGATCTTTCCAGCAAGCTGGAAGAAACTATAAAAGAGGGGAAGTGACATCACACTTAACCTCACTCCCCCCACAACTCAAAACCTAGAAACATGTCTGGAGGACAAAGATTTTGAACTGGGAAGGTGGTCCTGGGCTGAAGGAGAGTTCCAGCCTGTGTATTCAAGATCTATAACTTGCTTGTACTATCTATCAGGCTGAGACACTGCTTGATTCAAATGCTGTTTAGTTTAGTTTATAGAACTTAGACTGCGAATTTATTTTATTTTTTAGGTAACCAACTTTCATTTCTATGCTTATTACTTATAATCACTTATCTTTCTGTAGTTAAGATATCTGTTTTACCTAAAACAGTGCTTGGGAAAACTGCTCAGGTTACAAAGGCTGGTGTATGTCCACTTTTCTTTGTAGAAGTGGCGAATGTAATGAACTTACACTGGTCAGGCTTCTGACTAGTGCAAGATGGTACAGTTTTGGGGTGCAAGGCTGGGAAGCTGGGGGGAATTGGCTGGAGCCTCTCTATTTAGTTTGTTCATGAGTGGCTGGGAGAAGCATGCAACACAGTTAGGTGTGTCCCTGCCTGTGGATGTCTGTGTAAGTACAGTTCCTGACAAAGGTTTGTGGCTTAGCAACAGCATCACAGTGTGAGAGGGAGCCCAGGTTGGTGGAACAGAGGGCTCAGCGGTCCCACAGTTCAGGTTGCACCCAAGTCCCAAGTCAAATGCAGTATTGCCTACCCCAAAAATACAAGAAATACAAGTCAGACCCCAAAAAATCATGAGATGTTTTTAAAAAATGAAACCATATTTTATGGTTTCTTTAGATTTTCTTAACTCCCCCTCCCTCATCTGCCCTCATCCCTTTCCAATATGTGTTAAAATTATAATGTTACCATCACTCACAAATTTATAGTGAATAATGCAATTTGGGGCTTTCATTGCAGGACCCAACTGAGGTCAGGGCAACATTGTGCCTCTGTAAAAATGCACAGTATGATAGACTGACAAAATCCTGCAATATCCTAGGCAAACCTTATGGAATTAAGTTAAACCTTATTGAATTAGTTTAATACCTTTGGTGTCCATTATATTAAAATACAGTTGTGTATGTGATATTGTGGAATTATATGTAACTCCTCTAGGAGGAGAGGGATGCTAATATAATTTTTTTGGTTATTAGCTCCTTTGAAGCCACCCTATGGAGAGATTCACTTTTAATAGTTCAAACTGGGTTCTCCAGGCAGACAAAAAGAATTTTTGGATAAATAGCTGGATAAGGGCTGGAAGGGACCTCAAGAATTCATCAGGTCCAGCCCCCTGCACTGAGACAGGACCAACTAAACCTAGACCATCCCTGACAGGTGTTTGTTCAGCCTGTTCTTAAAAACCTCCAATGACGGGGATCCCACAACCTCCCTTGGAAGCATGTCCCAGAGCTTAACTACCCTTATAGTCAGAAAGTTTTTTCTAATATCAAACCTAAATCTCCCTTGATGTATATTAAGCCTCTTACTTCTTGTCCTACCTTAAGTGAGAATGGAGAACAGTTGATCATTGTCCTGTTTAATAACACAAGTGGTCCCTCAAGAAATCAGTCCTCCTGTGCATCTTTTGCAGATTGGGTTTCCCGTAGGTAAACCCTTTTGTGACCTGTCACATTAACCAGGGCGAGAGGTTCTGCTCCAGAGGAGATGTGAGTCTGGGATCCCTCTTGGATGCCTTTCTTATCACTTGGGCTCCTGGTCTGAAGTACGCCTTTCCACAGGTATACAGGGTTTTGAGGAAACTGAAGCAGGACGCAGGTCATGATATCCCCACTATCAGCCAGGCAGTTTTGATACTCAGACCTCATGAACATATCAACATGGCAACCCATCTTGCAGAATTATGGCCAGATCCTGCACCTGGATTCATCATCCCTGCACCTGACAGAGCCTGGATGCTGGCTTGCTGATGTCTATAGATAGAGTTGCTATGCTGCATCTTGCTTCAAAGCAGGAAACCCTCAACCAAACTGACATACAGTGCCAAATGTTAAAGGTTTTCTGTCTAGCCAGCGCAGTGTCAGCGTTTGCTGGTGGTAGCCTTGATTCCAGTTATACTGGACTATTTACTTTATCTGAAACAATCAGGTCTGTCCCTTAGCTTAATACAGGTACACTTGACAGCAATTTCTGTGAACCATCTTCTTATACAAGGCTACACTATCTTTTCACACCCCATAGTGGCGAGATTCCTCAGAGGGCTCACATGTTTTCTCACGGGTCTAGGAACCCCTTGCATTCTGGGACTTTAACTTAATGTGAACTGGACTGATGAGCTCCCCATTGAGCCACTAGTTATCTGTTCTGTTTACCACCTGTTGATGAAGACAGTCTTTTTAGAGTCTTTACATCAGGTAGGAGGACATAAGACAACCAGGCCCTCCTGGTACCACCCTTTACATTATCTTTCACGAGGACAGAGTCACTTTCATACCTCATCTGAAATTTCTGTCTAGGGTGGTTTCCAACTTCCACTTCAATCAGTCTGTTCACCTCCTGGTTTCCTTCCCTAAACTTCATTCTATCCCAGGTGAATTGAAACGTCACACATTGGATGCCCCAAAAACATTGCCATTTTATTTGGCTAGGACCAAGCCATTCACATGTACACCAAGTCTCTTCTGTGGCATTTTATGAAAGGGTTAAGAAGCAATCTGTATCATCCCAGAGGTTAAATGGGTCTTGGACTTTGTCAGGACTTGTTATATTTCGGTTAAGAATGATCCACTTGAATAGGTGAGAGCTCATTACACGAGGGCTCAGGCAGCCTCTGTAACCTCCTTAGGTAACATCCCCATACCGGAGATATGTAGAGTAGCAACATGGACTTTGATTCACAACTTCAGTTTACCACTGATTGCTGGCAGAAATTTCCAGGGTCGATGGCAGTTTTGATAGAGCTGCTGTACAGTCACTCCTCAACTGGGCATCTGCTAGAGCTGGGTGGGAAATGGCTTTCTTGTCCTGCAAGAGTTTTTCAAGATTTCAAAATTTTTCTCATCCCAAATTGGGACAAAAAAATTCAACTCAAACTGTTTCAGACCCCCCCACACACACACACCCACCCTCCACAAAGAGATTGGGTCAATCAAAATGCTTTGTTTTAATAATTTCAAAATGTTTTGTTTTCAATTTGACCTTTTATATCTAAAAAACCCTTTTTTTAACCTTTAATAAACATAAATTTCAAAACAGGACATTTTAACAATCTCAACTTTTTTTCAATATTTTTTCAAAATGGGAAATTAATTGGAACCAACTATTCCCCTCAAATAGTTTGTTTTGACAAATCATTGTTTTCCGATGGAAAAAAGTTTTGTCTAAAAATTCCCAACTGGCCCTGAGGATATGAGTTATGAGGATAACTGTTTGTTGGTCACCAGAGTGGAATCTGGGTGGACAGTCACCCAGAGGAAAGAACAGTTACTTACCCTACAGGGTATGTCTACACTACAAAATTAGGTCTACTTTATAGAAGTCGATTTTTAGAGATTGATTTTATATAGTCGATTGTGTATGTCCCCACTAAGCGCATTAAGTTGGCGGAGTGTGTCCTCACCACCGTGGCTAGCATCGACTCAGAGAGCGGTGCACTGTGGGAAGCTATCCCACAGTTCCCGCAGTCTCCGCTGCCCATTGGAATTCTGGTTTAAGCTCCCAATGCGTGATGGCAAAAACATTGTTGTGGGTGGTTTTGGGTACATGTTGTCAGTCTCCCCACCCTCCCTCCATGAAAGCAACTGCAGACAATTATTCCACGCCTTTTTTCCTGGGTTACCCATGCGGACGCCATAGCACAGCAAGCATGGAGCCTGCTCAGCTCACCACTGCTGTTGCGAGCATTGTAAACACCTTGCACGTTATACTGCATCATTTGCAGAACCTGGCTAAGAGACGACAGCACAAGGACGATTGTGAGGAGGACATGGACACAGACGTCCCTGAAAGCATGAGATGTGGCAATTGGGATATCATGATGGCAGTGGGGCTGGTTGATATAGTGGAAGGCCGATTCTGGGCCCGGCAAACAAGCACAGACTGGTGGGACCTCATAGTCTTGCAGGTATGGGATGATTCCCAGTGGTTGCAAAACTTTTGCATGTGTAAAGCCACTTTCCTGGAACTCTGTGAGTTGCTTTCCCCCACCCTGAAGCGCAGGAATACCAAGATGAGAGCTGCCCTGACAGTTGAGAAGTGAGTGGCGATAGCCCTGTGGAAGCTTGCAACGCCTGACTGCTACTGGTCAGTTGGGAATCAATTTGGAGTGGGCAAATCTACCGTGGGGACTGCTGTGATTCAAGTAGCCAATGCAATCACTGACGTTCTGCTATCAAGGGTAGTGACTCTGGGAAATGTGCAGGTCATAGTGGATGGCTTTGCTGCAATGAGTTTCCCTAACTGAGGTGGGGTGATAGATGGAACACATATCCCTATCTTGGCACCGGACACCTTGCCAACCAGTACATAAACTGCAAGGGGTACTTCTCAATGGTGCTGCAAGCACTGGTGGATCACAAGGGACGTTTCACCGACATCAACGTGGGATGGCTGGGAAAGGTGCATGACACTCCCATCTTTAGGAACTCCGGGCTGTTTGAGCAGCTGCCAGAAGGGACTTATTTCCCAGACCAGAAAATTATTGTTGGGGATGTTGAAATGCCAATAGTTATCCTTGGAGACCCTACCCCTTGCTCCCATGGCTCATGAAGCCATACATAGGCAGCCTGGACAGTAAGAAGCAGTTCAACTGTAGGCTGAGCAAGTGCAGAATGGTGGTAGAATGTGCCTTTGGACGTTTAAAAGCTTGCTGGCGCTGTTTGCTGACTAGGTTAGACCTCAGCGCAACCAATATTCTCATTGTTATTGCTGCTTGCTGTGTGCTTCATATCTGTGAGAATAAGGGAGAGATGTTTATGGCAGGGTGGGGGGTTTAGGCAAATCGCCTGGCTGCCAATTTTGAACAGTCAGACACCAGGGCGATTAGAAGAGCACAGGTAGGCGCTCTGCACATCAGAGAGGCTTTGAAAACCAGTTTCACGACTGCCCAGGCTACTGTGTGACAGTTGTGTGTGTGCCTGCTGCATGCAAACCCACCCCCTTCATTGATTTTAATTCCCTGTAAGCCAACCACCCTCCCCACTTCGATCACAGCTGGCAAAGGAAAAAAAGTCACTATTCTTTTGAAACCATGCATTCTTTCTTTATTAATTAAAAAAAATGGGGAGATAACTGATAAGGTAGCCCGGGTGGGCTAGGGGAGGAGGGAAGCACATGGCACATTGCTTATTGTAGCTACACTACAAATCAAAACTGTCTGAATGACAGCCTTCTGTTGCTTGGGCCATCCTCTGGAGTACAGTGGCTGGGTGCCCGGAGCTCCCCCTCCCCCCCCCGCATTCTTGGGTGTCTGGGTGAGGAGGATATAGAACTTGGGGAGGAGGGGCAGGTGGTTGTACAGTGGATGCAGCGGTGGTCTGTGCTCTTATTGGCTTTCCTGCAGCTCCACTAGACACCTGAGCATGTCCGTTTGCTCCCCCATTAGCCGCCTCATTGCATCCTGCCTCTTCTCATTGCTCTTTCCTGGACTCTGCCACTGAATGCCTCCATGCATTCAGCTGTGCCCTATCATTGCAGGAGGACTGCATGAGCTTGGAAAACATGTCATCGCAAGAGCTTTTTTTTCGCCTTCTCATTTGCGATAACCTCAGGGATGGAAACAATAGGGGAAGCATAGAAATATTTGCACCTGAAGCTCTTCCAGCTTGGGACCTAGGTTTTTTTACTTTTCTGTAAAGCACCTAGCATATTGTATGCCATACAGATAAGGGTAAGTGGAGGTACTACATTGATTGCTATGGGAGATCATGTTGTTTAATATTTTCATTAATAATCTAGAAAGAGGAAGAAATATGTAGATGACACAAAAATTGAGATGTACTAGAAACATCTGAGGACAGACCCTGCCAATGTAAGAATGGCCACACAGGGTCATACCAATGGTCTATCTAGCCCAGTATCCTGTCTTCCCACAGTGGCCGGTGCCAGATGCTTCAGGGAAATTGATCAAGTCGCAGCTTCTGGCAGTCAGAGGTTTAGGAGCACCCAGAGAATGGGGTTGTGTCCCTGACCACTGTGTCTAATAGCCATTGCTGGACCTATCCTTTGTGAACTTATCTAATTTTTTTTAACCCATTTATACTTTTGGCCTTCACAACAACCCGATAGTGAGTTACCCAGGTTGACTGTGTGTTGTGTGAAGAAGTACTTCCTTTTGTTTGTTTTAAACCCGCTGCCTATTAATTTCATTGGGTGACCCCTTGTTCATGTGTTATGTGAAGGGGTAAATAACACTTCCTTATTTGCTTTCTCTGTATCATTCATGATTTTATAGATCTATGTCATATCCCCAGTCATCTCTTTTTCAAACTGAACAGTCCCAGAAAACCTATAAGGAATGGAAGATGGGATGGATTAGTAAGGAGAGCTACCTTTTGGAGGACAGAAAGTGTAGGAAAAAAAGTGAGAACAGCCAAAAGCCAAGCAGAGTTAGACCTTGCAAAGGAAGTTAAAACCAATGGTAAAAGGTTCTATAACATATAACTAAAAAGAAAACAAGGAAAGAAGAAGATGGACCACTAAACACTGAAGATGGGGTGAAGATTAAAGATAATCTAGCCATGGCCCAACACCTAAATGAATATTTTACCTCAGTTTTTAATAAGGGTAATGAGGAGTTTAGAGGTAGTGGCAGGAATGAAAGTGAGGATATGCAAGTAGAAATTATCACATCCAAGGTGGAAGTCAAACTCACACAGCTTCATGGGACCAAATTGGGGGCCCCAGATAATCTCCATCCAAGAATACTAAAGGAACTGTCATATGAAATTGCAAGTCCAATAGCAAGGATTTTTAATGAATCCAAAAGTCAGGGGTTGTACCTATTTAGTACCTATTTTTAAGAAAGGGGGAAGAGTGGTCCAGGAAACAACAGGCCTGTTTGACCTCAATCATATTGAGGTCTTGACAGAAATTTTGAAAGAGAAAGTAGTTAAGGACATAGAGGTAAAGAGTAATTGGGATAAAATATAACATGGTTTTATAAAAGTGGATCGTGCCAGACAAACCTGATCTTTTTCTCTGAGAAGATAGTTGATTTTTTAGACAAAGGGAACTCAGTAGATTTCAGTAAGGCATTTGATACAGTTCCACATGGAAAATTATTAGTTAAATTGGAGAAGATGGGGATTAATAAGAGATATGAAAGGTGGCTAAGGAACTGGTAAAAGGGGAGACTACAACAGGTCATATTGAAAGTAAAACTGTCAGGCTGGAGGGAGGTTACTAGTGGAGTTCCTCTAGCATCGGTCTTAGGACCAATCTCATTTAACATTTTCATTACTGACCTGGGCACAAAAAGTGGTAGTGTGCTAACAAAATTTGTGGATGACACAAAGTTGGGAGGTATTGCCAATATGGAGGAGGAACAGAATATCATTCAGGAAGATCTGGACAATCTTGAAAACTGGAGTAATGAATGGGATGAAATTTAATAGTGCAAAGTGGAAGGCCATGCACTTAGGTACTAACATCAAGAACATAAGAATGGCCATACTGGGTCAGACCAAAGGTCCATCTAGCCCAATATCCTGTCTTCCAACAGTGGCTGATGCCAGGTGCCCCAGAGAGAATGAACAGAACAGGTAATCATCAAGTGATCCATCCCTTCTCGCCCATTCCCAGCTTCTGGCAAACAGAGTCTAGGGACACCATCCCTGCCCATCCTGGCTAATAGCCATTGATGGACCTATCCCCCATGAACTTATCTTGTTATTTTTTGAACCCTGTTATAGTCTTGGCCTTCACAACATCGTCTGGCAAAGAGTTCCAACGACTGACTGTGCATTGTGTGAAAAAATACTTCCTTTTGTTTGTTTTAAACCTGCTGCCTAATAATTTAATTTGGTGACCCCTAGTTCTTGTGTTATAAGAAGAAGTAATAACACTTCCTTATTTACTTTCTCCACACCAGTCATGATTTTATAGACCTCAATCATATCCCCCCTTAGTCATCTCTTTTCCAAGCTGAAAAGTCCCAGTCTTATGAATCGCTCCTTCAAGGGAAGCTGTTCCATACCCCTAATCATTTTTGTTGCCCTTTTTCTGAATCTTTTCCAGTTCCAATATATCTTTTTTGAAATGGGGTGACCACATCTGAATGCAGTATTCAGAATGTGGGTGTACCATGGTTTTATATAGAACGAGTATGATTATTACCTATCCCTTTCTCAGTGATTCCCAACATTCTGTTTGCTTTTTTGACTGCCGCTGTCCATTGAGTGGATGTTTTCAGAGACCTATCCACAATGACTCCAAGATCTCTTTCTTGAGTGGTAACAGCTAATTTACACCCCATCATTTTATATGTATAGTTGGGATTATGTTTTCTAATGTGCATTACTTTGTATTTATGAACATTGAATTTCATCTGCCATTTTGTTGCCCAGTCACCCAGTTTTGAGAGATCCTTTTGTAGCTCTTCGTTGTCTGCCTGAGACTTAACTATCTTGAGTAGTTTTGTACCATCTGCAAATTTTGCCACCTCACTGTTTACCCCTTTTTCCAGATCATTTCTGAATATGTTGAATAGGACTGGTCCCAGTACAGACCGCCTGGGGACACTGCTATTTACCTCTTTCCAATCTGAAAACCGAGCATTTATTCCTACCCTTTGTTTCCTATCTTTTAACCAGTTACCAATCCATGAGAGAACCTTCCCTTTTATCCCATGACTGCTTACTTTGCTTAAGAATTTTTGGAGGAGGAGAAAGACCTGGGTGTACTGGTTGATGGCACGACGACTAGGAGCAGCCAATATTATGCAGCTATGAAAAAGGCTAATGTCTAAGAAAGATGAATTCAAACTGGAACAGGTGCAGAGAAGGGCTACAAGGATGATCAGAGCAATGGAGAAGAGACTCAAAGAGCTTGGGTTGTTTAGTCTAACCAAATGAGGGCTGAGGGGAAATACGATTACTCTCTATAAATACATCAAAGGGATAAAAACCAGGGAGGAAGAGGAGTTATTTAAGCTAAGTGCCAATGCTGACACATGGATGTAAAGTGGCCATCAACAATTTTAGGCTTGAAATTAGATGAAGGGCTCTCACTATCAGAGGAGTGAAGTTCTGGAACAGCTGTCTAAGGGAAGCAGTGGGGGCAAAAAACCTAACTTGCTTTAAGACTGAGCTTGATAAGTTTATGGAGGGGATGGTATGATAAGACTACAATGGTATATGGCCCACCTGCGACTGCTAGTAGCAAATATCCCCAGTGGCTGGAGATAGGACAGAGCTGGGGTGGGTTCTGAATGACTACAGAGAATTCTTTCCCAGGTGTCTGACTGGTTGGTCTTGCTGACATGCTCAGTGTCCAACTGATCATATTTGGAGTTGGGAAGGAATTTTCCCCCAGCTCAGATTGACAGAGACCCTGGGGGTTTTTGCCTTCCTCTGCAGCATGGGTCACGGGTCACTTGCTGTTTTAAATTAGCGTAAATGTTGGAAACTCTTTAACTTAAAGTCTTTAAATCATGATTTGAGGACTTCAGTAATTCAGCCAGAGGTTATGGGTCTGTTACAGGAGTGGGTGGGCAAGGTTCTGTGGCCGGCAATATGGAAGTCAGACTAAATGATCATAATGGCTCCTTTCGGCCTTAGTCTATGAATCTCTCTCTCCTCCTATGGAGGCTGTTCCATGTCCTTAATAATTTTTGTTGCTGTTTTCGGTACTTTTTCTCTTCCAATTCCAGGGAGAAGAGAAAAAAAATACAAATACAAATTGAGTAGGGGAGCCCATCTGTGGAGTAAGGATTGAGTAATAATAGAAAAGAAACTAAATATGATGTTGCAGTGCAATACCATTGGAAAAGAGTCATTGTTGAAATAATGTATTTGTATGTATACTTTAAAGTGAACTGAGAGCACTTTATTTCTGAATGAAAGCATCCACACAGAGGTTTAATACACTTTAAATTTAGTCAAATGTAGTCGATTCAGCTTACCTTTTGTGAATATTCCCATATAGAGGGGCCTTCAGTATAAATGGAGAAGAGAAGGATGGGGTATTGTATGGTACCTAAGATCATTCTCAATCCCAGGAAACCCCTTAAGGATAGAGAGAACCTGAATTCATAGCTTCATTGCTTCTCTTGGTTGGAGGTCAGAAACTTAATGTTATTCCAGCATAGGTATTTTTATTTCATATAACATCAGGTTGTCTTTTTGTTTTGTATGTCTGGCTCCCTTACAATAACCAGACTGACTGTTCGTTGAAGCTTGTTGTTGGAAGTGTGCGAAGCAGAAAGAATATAAGTAGATTAGTCTTCATAGCCTTTTACGTCCTGTATCTACAAATATGTGGGGCTCTTCCAACTTTCCAGTGTGTTTATTTTAATAGCTCTAATAATAATTTATCTAACATTCATATGTAGCCATCAATTGTATAACTTAATGACTCTACTACAGCCTGCTGTAACTTATATGAACAAATACTAAATAAAAATCTATTGTTATAGGAATATCTGGTATGGTTATACATGAGTTATTTTGGCAAAGAGACTTTTTGTCCCTTTCAATTAAGGGATTCTATGTGAATGATATTACTAAAGATAAGAGATCAGTGATATATATGTATTTTATCTGTATTTTTTTGGAAAGATTATCAAGGGTTTTTCAAGAGGAACTTTAAGGAGCAAAGGTAGTTAAATGTATTTTTGGATTAAATGTGTTTCACTACACTGTCTGTTGGTAGTCAGAAGGCAGGAATTAACATGAAATGCTCTGACCTAGCTGTGTGACCAAGGCAGCCTTGTCCTTACTTTAAAGCTATAAAAGGGTATCTTTATTATGATATCGTACAGTATATTGGGAAATAAAGACTGGGGGAAGTATTTGTACAAATAATATCTATGAGTTCAATGAAGCCCGGTGCTTGTTATTGGAAACATTATGGTTTAATGGCTTTTTTGTGCTTCATTTGATGAGCTGTCATAGAAAAACATTTTGAAGTAATAAAGCATCCATTTGGCTCCTAACTAATGAGAGAAGATGTGTTCTTTGCATTAACTCTTAGTCAGGAAGAGAAGTGGACAGATGTTAATAAGTCTTATCAAAAAAAGGGTGGGGAAGACTGAAGGAAATAGAAAACAGAGTGGAGTCCTTCAGTTTCATGTGCAGCTTGTATATTTTAAAAAAAAAAAAGCTTAAAGGTTTGTGCTGCCCTTCCATGTGACTTGTAGTCTGCTGTGTTTCAGTTAGGTTGCTTGTCAGATATATTAAAGTGCAGTTCAGCTTAATGAAGAACTGCATAGCACAAACCAGGAGCAGAGGCTATCTCGTGGTGACCGGGTGAGTAAAAACAGTTGTAAATAATTACTTACTAATAATGTATGTATTGTAAATGTTACAAGAACATTATAACACCATGAGAGAAAATTAACAGTTTTCCTGTGATTTATGCCTTCGCTTTACTTAGATAATTTCCAAATGTAGGCAATATGGACAATGAAATACATGTTCAGACTGAACAAGGTTTTATTTTTATTTTTTAATTTTTGCAGAAGAAGCAAATGACTCTTCCTTTGGCTACTTAGATTTTTATTTTAAATTCCTTCATTGTTCTCAAAGCAACTACAATATCTATTTTAGTGCGGTGCTCAAAATAATTTCTGTGGGAGTTAGCTGATAGTTTTTGGTGCCTTACTGTTATTTTTAATTGTTTATCTACTAGTGGGGGAAGAAAAAAACACCTTTATTCTGAATCTCCAAGATTCAGCAGTCTTCAGATTTCAAGATGAATACAGTCTCTAAGATCTAAATCCAGACTACTGAACCCTGCACAACATCAACCTGTTCCAAGAGCGCACTGAAGCTCTGCATAGGCACCATTGCATAGGGTTTGAACTGTTTGTTTTTTGCTCTGTCTCTTTTGATTATACAGCTTGTGTAGGTGTATTCCTATATTAACTCATAAATCAAGTTTTTATATTTGATTACAATAATTATGTAAATACAATGTCATCACCAATGTTGAAATGAGAAATGCGCAGAATGTTTATGAATCTCCGGCTTTTGTGTATCAGTATGATTTGTCTTCGCCTACAGTAATTATAGACTTTGCAGTTGCTATAATGTTGTTATGAAACAGAACTGACATCTGTTTAAAATAATTTATGGAAAGATTTATTAGCAATTTTAGAGCTTTGCAGGGAGTTTTACATTTAAATATGGATAAAGAGCTGAAAAAGAGACATAATTAATACATTTTTTTTAAAGCCCATGTGAAAGCCTGATACAAAACCTGGGCATTTAAAATGAGAAAAGTTCACTTTGCCATTTTAAGACAGTGATTTAAAAAAAAACACAACTCATTGATATTCAAGGTTTTCATTATCATATAGTTTTAGGGTATGCATTTCACTTGCATTATCAGAGAGAAAAAATTGGCTTGTCAGATGTTACATTCTGTAATGATCTCTCCTATCTATGAAATTCAGAATCATTACATTGAGAAGTCTTTTTCAGATAATCACTCCATTCCGGAGGCTAATATTGTGTGCTGAGAACAGAAAAGAGATGGAGGACTGGATCAGCTCACTGAAGTCTGTACAGTCTAGAGAACATTATGAGGTAAGATAATATCCCTTTCAGTGCATGTTGTTCTTCTTTCAGGATAAATATTGATTTAATATACCAAGCTCTATGGTACGCAGAACCCAAGACATACAGTCTTGTGGAGTGTGAAAAACCTGTAAGGTTAAAATGCAGTTTCGTGTTAAACCTTTATTTTACCAGTACAATTCATGCTACTATGGCTCTTGGTTTTGAGAGAGCTTTTACTCTCCTTTACTTCTCCACATTGAATTTTCCAGCATAAATATGGAACTCCTAAGTACTTGCAGTTTCTGTAGCTGTGTTCTGTACTTGCAAATTTGTCTTAACTTCTCCCTTACTAGACCGCACAGTTTAATGTGGAACATTTCTCAGGGATGCATAACTGGTACGCCTGCTCCCATGCCCGACCTACCTTCTGTAATGTGTGCAGAGAAAGCCTCTCTGGAGTTACTTCTCATGGCCTGTCTTGTGAAGGTAAAGTCAACATATTTTTCCTTACAATGTCCCATAAGCTAATAAAAAATTAAGTCTAAGTCTAAGTACTGAAAATGTTATGGAGTAAGAAGAAATCTACTCATTGCTATAGAAAGGAACCTTTCTGTTGGTTAGAATAAATGCGAACAATATGACACGCATTATTCACACTCTGGACGTTATTTTCTAGTTCATGTCAATATAAAAGGTTCCTCCTGCTACAAATACCGTTTTGTTTTTTTTTGTATGTGCTTGCCTGAGTGTAAGGTTTTTGAGAGAAGATGAGATTACTTTGGTTTGCACTTCAAAAATGATGTGGAGCAAAAGTGCAACATTTTCTTTCCTCTATTTTCAGAATTGTTATAGCATTCCTTTAAAAGAAAAGAGGAAAAAATAAAAATATTGTTAGTCTCTCATCGGCAAAAATCTGGAACAACAGTTAACTCCTTAGTTGGGTCCATGACCTTATTTCTTCCGAGTTTTTGTCTGATTTGCTGCTCTCTTGCTGCTGACTGATATTGTAGTGCAGGGAGGGTAAAATGTGCTGCTTCACTGGTCATATAATAGAAAAAAAATTATTTATATGTTTTTCATAATTTGATAATTAAAGAGCTAATATCCAACATAAATAAAAAATGGGATGGGTCTAAATGTTCACTGTTAAACTAGAGTGCAGGAATTATCTAGTACAGGCACATTTCTATAATAACCTTGAAAATATTCAGTTTTATTTTATCATTTATTGGCTTTCCACTGTAACTTCTGTGAAAACTTCAGTGATATGTCTACCTTGTTTCCTGGAATGTGGCAGTAAATTAAGTGTCATATATGTCCTTATGGAATATATATGACATTTACACACACATTTTGGTATTGCTTTTTCACTGGGAAGAAAACTATGTTCTAAATACTCTTTATAATAATGGTTAGACCTGTAATTACAAAATAGTTAACTGCCCAGCAAACTCTTGCTGCTGTATAATAATGTAAATATGGTAATCAGTTATTACACGGTATATTATACAGAAATAGATTTTAAATTATATGTTACCTAACTACCTATAGAATTCTGTTCCTGTTATCTGTACTCAGTGCTACATAGCTGGTAAACTGTGCTAAATCCAGTGTCAGGTCCCTGTCCTTTAGTATTCACCATCTGAAGGCATCCAGTGGGGTGAAACTATCTGAGGACATTGTTATGAATATTTATGTAAACCCCAAGGGGATTCCCTAGATTCTTGGGGCTCTGTGTGCTGGTAGCTCAGGGAGAGGCACACTGTCACTGGTAGGAAAGGGAAGACAAGGGCAGACTCAGAGTTTGCTCAGCACCCAGTAGGGAGTGAGATGCCCTTCCCTGGGAGCTCAGGAGAGGGGAGAAGCAATTTTTGGAGCAGTTTGGGCCAGTCAGGGAAAGGGTAGGACTGGCTGGGGGAAGGGGCTGGTGAGTCCCAGGCCTGCTTGCAGGGTTCAGTCTCCTCTTCAATTTGTCTAACTTGGGTACATTACTGAGTATGAAGTGGTGTTCAGGGTCGGCTCCCTCCAGCTCACACCAAGTTACTTCTCATAATCCATACTGGGAATTTACTCATTTTTCCTGGGAAATCAGCAGGGGTAAATGTAAGGTCTGAGTTTAAAAGACAGGATCCTTCCTGGCAGGGTCACCAGGGCAGCTTGGGAGGTCACCAGCACACAGAGCTCCAGGAATATGGGTAATCTCCTTGGGGGTTGCATATATCACAGAAGTTAGTGATGGTGTAGCTGACTCCCACAGTCACTGCTGTTTATCATTTCCCATTTAATTTCCCTAGTCATTCAGATAGTTTTCAGACATTCATGAAGTTTTTAGGGGACGCAATATCTAATGCTTAATCAGAATTCAAATATATTGCATCTACTATGTCCCCTTTAAGAGCTAATATTCTACTTATTTAATAAAAAAGAGTAAGTTTTTTCTAGCAAGAATTATTTTTTGTAAGCTCATGTATTTCTCCTATACTCCATGATTCGGTGATTTCAACTTTTGTAGTCCATTGTCCTCTAGCTGTTAAGTACCTTTGTTTTTTGCTTCTTAATGTTCTTATAGTTAGCTAGGACTGGCTGTTACATTTACATCAATGTAATTGCCAGGATTGCTCTTTTTTCCCTTTTTGAAAATTAATATTACTTTTATTTTAGTTTTCGGTTACTTCTCAATTTCTTCATGATTTTTAGGTCTAATTCTTAGTGGTAGAGTAATTTGTTTCTGAATGTCCTTTGGATTCTAGAATGTATATAATCTGGACTGGTTTATGTATGTATATTCAAATATTCTTTCACCAGTTTCACCTGTTCTTAATTTATATTTACAGAGTCTTCCTTCCTTTCTAATCATTCAAATATAATTTAATCTTATTGAGGGCAAATTTCATAAAAGGAGTATCTCAGCTAGTCATTAAATTAATCTTCCTAATTTATCTATGGATTGACTCTCTTTTTAGTATTGCAGTATTTCCACCTCATCTCCTGATATTGTATACCTGTAAAAGCCACAGTTAATCCCCTTTAATTTATTTGGCTAACAAGCTCATTTTGGTTGTTTGTTTTCCTGGACTTTCTTTGTAAGTCCTACATGACTAAGTCCTTGCTTTGTTGTCTCCCTTGTTTGTTTCCAGAACATTTTTTTAAAAACTGATGTTGCTTGAGCTGTCCTTTGTAATACCATGTTGGCCATTTCTTGTACTACACAGTCTTTTTATCAGAGGTAATGTAGGAGGTATGATGTCTTTTAGGAGTAACCCAGAAATCTTCAATGCCACTTCTTCCCATTACATCTTACTCGCTTGTTTCTTTTAATTTGCTAAAATGGTCATGCGTGAAATTTGACACCCATGTACTTCTGTATAATTTCTATTATACCTAATAATCATTTCTATGCTAAATTCAATTAGTGCATGGTCACTGGTTCCAGGCTTCCCTGTTGTTCACATGTACTCAGTGATTTTCTCCTTATCAGTAGATCCAGGATGTCTTCCTTCTTGTTGGTGTTTCTGCTTTCTGGCACATGAATTGTCTTTTGTGTAACTTAGATTGTTTGTATTCTTTGATTCATGGTTAGCTGTATTTGTTACCTTGTAGCTAAACAAAATTCTCTCAATTAGTATCTTCCAGCTTAAAAAACTTTTGAGAAATGGTCCAGTAATATTTCATTCCCTCCAGTCCTGCTGGTCTGAAGGTGTTTTTTTCCCTCTTTGTTTAATTGTAGCTCATAATTATTTCAGCGATACAGTGCTATTCCTCCAGTTTTTCTTTCCTTTTTATCTCTAAGTACACTATCTACCGTTATCAGAATCATCCCACTAAATGTGATGCCAACAAGTCCAGATTTGCATCTAGCTAGTGTGAATAACATCCTGATTCCTATTGCATTTGTGCACAGACATTAGTAATACAGAAAAATTCATGATGTGCCTTGCTTTGGAATTCCATGCAGAATAATTTGAGTTAAGTGAAATTCTCATTCCCCATCCCTTCCAAACTTCTCTTTCCCTCAAAGTTGTGAAGTCTGCCTTATTTAGGAGTCTTGAATTTAGGAGGTTGGTTAAGTGTAGAGACAGTTTTCAGACAAAGAACCATAATAACCCACAGAACCCTAAGAATGCTCCTTGGCCTCAGTCACTCACCACTAATAAGTTTAGTATTTATTGGTGCTTCTGTACTCCTGTCCATATCACTTTCTAAGGAATATTGCTCTTATGTGTATTCTGAATACAAATAGAGTAAACTCAACCCGGGTTTAGTTCTGAATATAGCATTATAGAGAGAGTCGATAAATTTTTCATAACAGAGCTAACATTGACAATTCAATGTCAGTCATGTCTGGTAAGTTAAAGACTTCAGTGCAAATGAGACACTTTCAACCTTATTTCTTACACACACAAATTACATTAACATTTTTAGGTTGCAAAGTCAAACAATCAAAAGTTAGGAAATGTCAGAATTAAGGTTGTCTGTGCAACCTTAATCCATCCCCCTGGTGGTACCTGTGTATTATGAGACTGTCTTCAGTTACATAATCACATATTTTTTCCATAGGACCCTTACCTCATTCAGTGAACACGGTGGACCTCCTCTGAGGACGAATAAGGATTTTGTTGTGTAGGAGGCTGTGGGTGGTAGGACTTCTGCCTCGTTTATTGTAGAAATTGGAAGTGAATGAGGCAGTGGATTGTACGAAGAGAAAAGATCATTAATTGAATGCTGCCCTGGAGGGTTGGATTCTATGTGATGCTAAGCAAGTCACTTAAACAAAACTTTTCTTGGTGGTCACTAATTGTGTGTTCCTCATTTTCTGGGCACACAACATGAGACCCTGGGGTCTGATTTGTGGAAGTACTGAGTGCTCACAGCCTCAGCTGAAGTCAATGAGTGGAGAGCTTTGAACATATATAGTACTATGTGTTGCTAAGTGCACTGAAAAATCAGGTCCTAGACATCTCAGTTTGGGCATCCAAAATTAGTGGATGCTTTTGACTGTATTCTCTCTGTACCTCAGTTCTTCATCTATAAAATGGGGGTAACACCACCTCCTCATCTCACAGGGTTGTTGTGATGTGAAGATAAATTTCATTAATGTTTCTGGAGCACTCAGATTCTATAGCAATGAGTGCCATAGAAAAGTCCATAAGGAAATTAATAGTTGTGTATTCAGAGCAGGGTTTGAATAGTATGGATTAGATAGGGCTAGGGCCACACGTTGAACACAGCAGATAAAAGAAAAGATAACATTGAATAGATGCTTGTTATTTGTGCATTGTCCATCCTGTGCACTGAACGAGCCCGGGGTCCTGTGGGGAAAATATAGTATGTGATTTTATAATTAAAGACTATCATAATGCATATGCACAGGGGGGTCGAATCAAGGTTGCAGAGGCAACCTTAATTGTGGCATTTCCTAATATTTGAATGCCTGACTATTCAATCTTAATGTTTTAACAGTTTTTGTGGGTGTAGTATATAAATATTTTGTTATTGGCTGACTAACTTTACATGACAATGAGGAAGCTAACAAGGGATCTCCAAATTATTTTCCTAAACAGGTTTACCTAATACAGGCTGCAATTGGAGTGCTTTGAATTTTGTTGTTTTCATGTCAGTGTTTGAATCTCTTTTCAGTGTGGATTTTTAAGCCCAATATTCTTGGTAACAAAATAATAGCTTCTGTGGACTCTCACAGGACAACTGTTTGTTTCTTGACAACATAAACTATGGGTACCAGAACAGTGATCTCCTTGTCAGTTTCAAAAGTTTGGCTTTAGCTTTTGAAGTCAGGGAAAACATTCCCAAATAAGCAGCTGTTCTTTGAAAACCACCAAAAAAACCTTTTAGGACAACAGAGAGGCTTGGCAGGACATGCAGATTTTTCAATGCAGTATAATTAATAAATCAGTCAAGAAAATGAAATATCTTTAATGCAAAACCATGTTATAACAGGTTTCAGAGTAACAGCCGTGTTAGTCTGTCTTTGCAAAAAGAAAAGGAGTACTTGTGGCACCTTAGAGACTAACCAATTTATTAGAGCATGAGCTTTCGTGAGCTACAGCTCACTTCATTGGATGCATACCGTGGAAACTGCAGTAGACATTATATACGCACAGAGGCCATGAAACAATACCCCCTCCCACCCCACTGTCCTGCTGGTATTGTTTCATGGTCTCTGTGTGTATATAATGTCTACTGCAGTTTCCACGGTATGCATCTGATGAAGTGAGCTGTAGCTCACGAAAGCTCATGCTCCAATAAATTGGTTAGTCTCTAAGGTGCCACAAGTACTCCTTTTCTTTTTGCATGTTATAACAGAGATGTTTGTTTTCAAAGCAAGAGGTCCCATGACAGTGTATTATTTCTCTAGCTTTATTTCTATTATACCTCATAATTGCTATAGATTTTAATTATTGTATCTGGCAACAGATGTTGGTGCAACTGTGACAATGCTGACTAATTAAATGGTCTACTTGATTGCTTTTCAGGGAAAAATGTTATATATTACAGTTAATCAGAGAACTATACCAGACAATTTATACTTTTTAAAATTATACTATATATTGTGAATAACCTGGTTTCTGACTGGCTGCATTTTTCCTTTCCTTTCCTTTTAAGCTTTATCAGAAAATTGTCAGTTGACATCCAGAGATATACAGAATGCTACAGAACTCATTTATTAATCAGCCCCAGTATCATTTGAGATAGGAGTGATTAAAATGTCACATTTGCAAAGCTCTACGTTAGTTATGGTTGAATTCCACTTTTCTTTATAAATGTTATCTTTAAATGGTGGCATTGCTAAAAGGGACACTATGAATGATTTCATAATTTAAAGAAATTGCAAGTCTTCTTCCCAATTATTCATTTGTTCTTTTCCAAAGGTCATTGTTCCCACCACCCTTATTTCTGACAGTGTTTAACATACAGGATGGCAGGCATTGTTTTTTGGTAGTGGGTGGGTTTATAGATGTGGCTGTCTTTAGGCAGCCTTATTTGAAGATGGACAAGAGGCAGGGTGTTCAGAGAGCACATGTGAGCGGTCACTTGCCAGGGTATTATCCACTGTTCCTGACTGGATACTTGCCTTTTTACTGGAATGCTGGGGATAAGTAGGTTTGAGTTACTTTTTGGTTGGTTCTGAGTCTGAATTTGCAGGTCCTAATTAGCACGCATAGCCCTAGCCAATCAGGCAGCAAGCCATCCAGGTTGATGAGACATTGGACCCAGAGCCATGCTATCTGATTGGATGGTAGCTCTTCCAATGAACTGTAATGAATTGAGGACGTACAATTATTTCCTACCTCTCATTCCCATCACTAGAGCATCCACATTCTTCACAGGTGGATTGGATCTGCATAGCAAGTTCCTGGTGGACCTCATGGAGTCTTCATTCCTTTCCTTTCCCTTCCAAGGTTACAGGAAATTCTGCTTGGGATATATACATAGAAACATTTGTTAAAAATCATTTCAGGTATGCTGAGAAATGCTTTCCTTGCAGCATGCTCTAGAGGTGATCGTATTATGAATTAGTCTAATCCCCTCGAGAAAGTTGTTCTACAGCAGAGCTCCCTCCTCCTCCCACTCTTGTGTTTGTCATGGCTTTCATACTCTGCATTGTTTCAGAGTACAGCTGTTTTAGTGGGTCATGGCGAGGATGTGGGGTATGATGCAGCTTGGTCTTCAGTTGCTGATTGCTTTATGGGTCAGGGCCAAAGCCTTGAACTGGCAAGAGAAGCAGACTGGTAGCCAGTGGAGGGATCAGTCCGCAGTGTGATAGCCTCACAACAGCCTGTCCCCCTGAGGTTTGCTGCCGCGTTCTGCCTGAACTGGAGCCTTTGCATTGATTCCAGCTTCAGGCCTAGATACAGGGCTTGGTTGGGATTCCCTTTTCATGCTCTCAAAGGAGTAACAGGGCACAAGGAACCCCCTTACTCCCTTGTATGGGCTACCTACAATGTAGGTCTGTTTGTAGGAGTGAGTGGCCTCCGTGGGGTTGCTGCTCCTGTATAGGAGGACAGGCAAGGTTGGTGAAGTGGGGAGCCTTGGTTCTGCAGCCCCTTATTCCCACCCATGTGCTCACCATCGCTATTGAGCTGATGTACAGGGGGAAGTAAGCTGCTAGGTCCAGAAGTAGCACCTGGAGCAAGAGTCAAGTAGGCTTCAAATTGTGACTGAGTCAGGTTCATTTCTGGTCTGCTTCTCAGGCAGTACAACTCCACACTGCCTCTTACTTAGGGCTCATGGTTGACTCTACAATTTAGTCCACAGTGGTTTTGCAGGTGACAAAAGTGTGAATCACTGTGTGTAGTGCTGCTCTTGTTCTCATGACCCCACATTCATGGACTGGATTTTCAAAAGCATTCAGCACCCACTGTCAAGGCTATATTTTCAGAAGTGCTTAGCTCCCATTCAGATACCAGATTAAGTGGTGGATTTTCAAGTGAGCTAAGCACATGGGGTACTCTTTGAAAAGTCTTCCCCAGGCTGTTCCAGTGGAAAGTGCAGAGTGCTGATCACACTGAAAATCCATCCCTTATTTCTGTGCCTCAAGGGGAGCTGAGCGCTTTTGGAAATCTGTCACCAATATGGGTACTGAGCATTTTTGAGAATCTGGCCCTATTCCTCTGGCTAAGGAGGGCTAGATATAGATACCGCTGGAGCCCATGAAACTACTGCTACTGCCCATGCTCTCATAAAGCTTTTATGGTTATTGCAAATATAATTTATATAAAGTTCTATAAATGGAATGATCTCATATACTTCCACTAACAAAGACTCAAATGTAATCCATCAGTCTGTTTGGTACAATATGATTTCATTACATGGTATGCTAATTATATCAAACAAAACAAAAATTATTCAGATTTTTAAAATAAAGCCACATGCACGAGGCATATGTATAATATATTAAAAAAAACTATGGATTTTCCAAATAAACCTATTAAAAATTAGGTTTGTCCTTACTCAGGTAACCTATGAGAATCAACAATAATCCCCAGCCTATTGAATAGACAAATGCCCTCCTAATCCTCCACCTTCTCAGAAGTCTACGAAAACAGGCCTTCTATTGTGCCGCAAAGGGCTATGTTGGACAAAGAGGAAAGTTTGCTCCAGTATAAAGTTCCTTCTCTGCAAATGCCCGGCAAGCATTTCCTTCACATTTAAACCAGAGCGCTAGCTGCTCAAATGCCTCAGGTGATTTCAGCTGCTGCTGTCACACAGAGACACAATTTCTCAGGTAGCCAAGACTCAAACAATTACATTTTTATAGGTCAAAATAAGTACACTGAATTGCACTTGGAAATTTAATTGGAAGCCCCTGTGAATCTCAGAGGACAGATATAATATGCTCCTTCCATGAATAACTAAGCAAATTTGACTATTGCATTCTGCATCTGTTTAAGTTTCCAAATGGTCTCCAAATATAACCTCATGCAGAGTATTCCAATTGCAGTAATTCAGTTTTAAGGTGACAAAGCCATTGATAAATGTAATGAGGGTTGCATTCAAAATATATCGAGCAAGACATTTATGCTGTCTTTTATAATGGCAATTGAAATTTTTTTTAAAAGCTACAGTATAAAACAATTGCATTTTTAAAAGTAATTAAAATAACTAAAGTTTTACAGATGAATAGTTGAGAAGAGCAAGACTACTTAAGACTGCCATTCCATGGTTTGTCTGTAGATCTTACAGAATTTCAGAGGACACAGAATAGTGAGTAATCTTGCAGCCAGCAAACAGCAGTCTGTAATTCCCTAGACGCAGTTCAGCAAGTAAAAGGCAGAGTGAGAGTTTGAACTCTGAATTTTCTTTATTTTAATTAGTTTGTGTTTTGTCTGAAACAGTACATGAACATGTACTCCTCTGTTTTATGGAGTGATTTGAATTTGACTGAATTTCTGAAAATTTAACTGTTGATGTAATGCTTGACAGAGACTGCAATCAGGGAGTAGATAATATAAAGTGCATTTGTCTCTTTTTTCTAGTGTGTAAATTTAAAGCACATAAAAGGTGTGCAGTCAGGGCAACAAATAATTGCAAGTGGACTACGTTAGCCTCTATTGGGAAAGATATCATTGAGGACGAAGATGGTGTAAGTATTATTCAGGCTTTCAATACTTCACAACAGTTAATTGTTTGGTGGGTATTTTATTTTATTTTTTAATTGGCAAGTATAGAAATGTTAAGTGACCCATTAAAGTTAATGGTAGTTAGCTGTATTGCTATAGATACTATATTAAAAGCCTGATAAAGGGGCTCTTCAGGAGATGCATTTACCATCAATGGGCTCTAGAAGGAAGAATTCCATGTTACAGAATTCTGGGGGAAGTATGGACGGATCCTCTGAGCTTTGAGAATTGCTGTGAGAAGCCCCTCTCTTTCTCACCTCAAACTTGAGCAAAGAAGTTGTATTTGTGTTAGTCTTGTTGATATGCTGTTTTCTTGGCCTGCTTTGTCTACTTGTAACTGACACCAGTTTTCCAGAAGATCTGTTTGGAATTCATTGACATACAGCTTGTAGTTCTACTGATACATGTAACTGTTAAAATTAAAAGTAGAAAATGTAACAGTTTTTTTGTGAGTTGTGTCAAAGTAGATGAGTTAAATTTACAGCCACTGGCATATAATTCTTTTCTAGAAGATTAGTGCTAGAATTGCCAAAAATATGCATGCATACAGAAATTTACATATCTAGATATTGGTGCAAAGAGTAAATTAGAAGAAAGTTTCAGGAGGATGCTGAATTACTGATCTTTTTGTAGTTTTAATGGCAAATTTCCGTGTAATGGTATTTAACTTTATAACAACTTCCTCACAGATAGCTATGCCTCACCAATGGTTAGAGGGTAATTTGCCTGTTAGTGCCAAATGTGCAGTCTGCGACAAGACCTGTGGCAGCGTTTTACGCCTCCAAGATTGGAAGTGCCTCTGGTGTAAAGCTATGGTAGGTATCATATGGCTTGTAAAAATGTCTTGGATTCTGCCAGGATGGTTATTTACCCATTATTCTCATTTTTCATTATTTAACCTTTTGGAAGGGAAGGGGACCGATCAGTTCATAGTGAGTGACCTGGACAGATGTGTAACATTCATAATCTAGAATGTCTCTCCCACTTGTCTGTTGTTTTTAATAGGTCCACATATACAGGTTTTTCTTTAATAGTCCTTGCTACGTATCATGTATCCTTTGCATTTCTCCTAACTCCCTGAGGCCATGGTCTAAAGCTCACTGAAATCAAAGGGAGATTTTTTGCTTTTACTTCAATGGGCTTTGGATCAGGCCCTTAGTACTTCATCCTATACTAGAGGCCCATTGTGTTTCGAGCAGGTCATCTGCTTGAATAGTTGGTGACATACTCTGTGCCCCTTATAATTATATGTATGTCTATCATTTTGGCTTCCTAGTCTCTTCTAATAAATATAAAACTAATTGTCTTTAATCTATCCTGAAATATATAATTGCTGAGACTTTGTTTCCCTTGTTCCTATCTTCTGTAGTATTCTTCATGTGGTATAGATTTAAATTCTCCATCTTTCTATCACTGTCTTCTCATCAATGTATAATTGCATTTTTTCCCTTGATGCCTTTATCTCTTGTTAGCTTCTCTCCTGCAATTCGGTGCTTTTCCTAGAAGTGGGAAATCGGCAGAATTTTTAAGTATAGTAGTGCATTCAGAATATTTTGTTTAGAAATAGATAACTAGATCTATGGTTTAATGTTTGTATATGTTTGAATATACTGCAATATAGTCTGTTATACATTACCCCATCTCTGAATAATATCTAGCTACTGTATCTATTGCAATTTTACCATAAAATGAGATTATATGTTGGGAAGCAATTATTCATTTAACTTATTTTTCCTCAGGTTCACACTGCCTGTAAAGATCTGTATCCTCATAAATGTCCGCTTGGACAATGTAAGGTATCCATCATACCTCCAACAGCACTCAACAGCATAGATTCTGATGGTACGTAGTATAACGGGGCCATTAGTAGGAATTCTGCAGTTATGGTTTCACTGAGATTTCTACCTGAAGCAGGGCTAAAATCCCTCTTTTTCACAGATAAATTTAGTCTCCAAATTTAGCACAATAACTCTTCAGATGGTAATTGAATTTTCCATGTAATTATTTTTTAGAAAAGTCCGTACTAGCTTACAGAGGAAATATTATTAACTGCTCCCCTTTAAAAATTCTGTTCTCATGTTTCTCTGGGATCCACCAACGAAACAACCAGAGTCCTTGAAAACTTCACACACATGCATTCTGACATGGGCCACTTTCAAAAAACACAAAGAATGATTTTTTTAACTCAAAATTAAAGAGTTTGTGTTATGCAGATTAGCTTACTGAACTCCTCAGATGCACTCTCTTCTGATGTTTTTGAGGATAAAAAAAATAGTTTCCATTTTCTATCAAAATTTTATTTTAATCAGAAACATGAACAGATCACCATTAAAGGTAGTGAAAATTGAAAGGTGCGCATTGCTTGTTCGGGACAGAGATGAGCTTGACTGTAGGTGTGGGAAAGAAGGTGAAGCTGAGGTTGGGAAGATGAATTGTTGAGTGGAGTGTTGAGAAACAACTGTTTTATTATATTTTTTTTTATACTTTGTGTTGGTGGCATATGCAACCCAACTACCTTACCTCTAAGTTAGGCACTTTTTTTTGTATGGGATTGATATAAATGACTGAATACTGGAGATGTTCACTGACTCTGAACTTGCTGTCTAATGTCTTTGGCTGAAGCAGTGAAATTGCTGCTATTTATTATTCATGCTAAGAAGATTGCTTTCATTATAAGTGCAATTAGATTGCTTACCATTAAAAAATATTGTTTTAAATTATGCATTAACAGAAAGTGGAATTATATTAAACTTCTTATACTTTCAAAGTCCATTTTTTTAATTCATTAGAACTGATAAGATTTTTAGCTTTCAGATTTCTTTTTAGACAATTAAAAAGAGACAATTGCTTTATTCTTGTCTGAAATGAGAGTCAAAACCTGGCCACATATGGCCTGATTCAAAGTGGTGCTGAGTATCCATAACTCCCATTGGGCCCTCAGTGAATGTGATTTTCATGACAACACTGTCCATTAGCACTGTTTACTAAAGTCCTGATCCAAAGCCCATTGAAATCAATTGAAAGTCTTGCAAAGACTTCAGTAAGCTTTGGATTAGACCATAAGGGTGTGTTGTTCTGTCCTTCCATTATAATTCAGCTGTATGAATTCAGTCTGAAATAAAAGTTTCCATGCAAAGTCTCAGTTGGTAGTAATTTAACAATATAACATTTTGTTGAAATGTATGGGGGTTCTTAGATTTGGTGGGAATGGGAACTTTTGTAGATTGGAGGACTCAATTGACACTACTGCACTCTGGTGCAACTTAATGGAAGCTTTAAAAAAAAGTCAGAAAAAATTATGTTTTATATCTGGAAAATGTATTTGATGGTATGGTGATGTGTGTTGGAAAAAATTGCAACATTCCATCAACCCACATTTTTGCTGTGGAAAATAAAGCTATTTTCTTTTGTGTTTTGCTAACTTTAGACAAAAAATTCAGGTAAAAATCCAGGAGACAAAAAGCAAAGTAGTAAATTTGAAGTAGATTTAATATAACAGTGCTATTCTCCTTCAGGCTAATACTCAATTCCGTTTTTGCATTATGCATCATATGATAGCATCCCTTTTGTCCTTTCATCCATTTTCCTCCTCTTTCTCGTGATTTCTCTTGAATGTGTTCATATATAAAGATCTTATTTATTTCATTCTTTCTAACTTTGTTCACAGGATTCTGGAAAGCCACATGCCCGCCATCCTGTGCCAGTCCTCTTTTAGTTTTTGTTAACTCAAAGAGTGGAGACAATCAGGGAGTAAAGTTTCTTCGTCGATTCAAACAGTCGCTAAATCCAGCTCAGGTGTTTGATTTAATGAATGGAGGACCTCATTTAGGGTAATGAACTTTGCAATCTTGAGCAAGCCTTTTCAAAGGGAATTGAGTACAAAGTGACTCAGTTGTTCCCTAATTATAGTATTTTTTTACAAATCTCTGATATTTGCTTTCCTATTAACATTTGTAATGGATAAAGTTAAAAATTTAAAACACCAGTCACCTGTAACTTCATTATCAGTTCTGTGGGTGTGTAGGATTTTATTTATATTTAATAAAGATTCACTTGAAATTAAAGATTTATTCATATTTCTCATGGACTGCTGGCTAGCTCCAGGCTGTGGTCTCTATGGCTGTGTCTACACAGCCTGCAGCAGTGACAGACTGGGGCTTGTAGAGCTTGTGCTAGCTCTCTAAAAATAGCTGTGTAGACAGCGCTTTGAAGTTTTGACTGGGGCTGGAGCTCGGGCTCTGAAGCCCAGGGAGGGGGCTGATCTGCCACAGGCTGTGTAGACATACCTACTAAGGCCCTGATTTAGGAAAGCAGTTAAGCACATGCTGAAGTGCTTTCCTGAATCAGGGCATTATACACAGCTGAAAGAAATTTGTTGTTTTTTGTGTGTATTTTCAACATACAGTTCAGCCCTGATTGGCAGCTCATTGTGAATATCTATATACAGAAATATGTATGTGTAACTATTTCTGTAATGTCTTAAAATAGCTTTAGAATAATATTCTAAAAAAGCTTTAGGGCAGGTCTGTACTACCGGTAAAGCTGATCTAACTTACGTTACACAGGGGTGTGAAAAAGCCCCTGCAAGAGCAACACAAGTTTCGCACTGTCCACACCAGTGCTATGTCAGCAAGAGATGCTCTCTCACGACATAGCTTCTGCTTCTTACCGCAGTGGAGTAATTATGCTGACAGGAGAACGCCCTCCCATTGGCATAGCGCGCCTTCACCAGGCATGCTACCGCAGTGCTGCTGGATCAGTGCAGCTGCCCCGATGTAGCGCTGTAGTGTAGACTTGCCCTTAGAATTTTGGACACAAATGGCACTTTGAAAATACTGTAGGTAATCATGTGGTTGGTTAAGTACAATAGCTTTTCACTACTAGAGACCTAAATTCAGGTTACAGTTTAGGTCACAAATGCAAATGAGTTATTCTGTGAGCTTTATGCAGAATTTATCATGTCTTTGTTTGAGACAAAGCCAGGACTGAAATAGCAGAGGTAATGCAAGACAAGGTTTAAGTAAATTGGTAGAGATATAGGAGGGAAACTTGCCCAGTCTTTGCTATATTTCAAGCTACTTCAATGCTTTCATAAAATACTAAATTTATATACAAATGTTTGTGACCTAAACCGATTCCATTCAAATATTGCTTTGTGATGAAATGGCCTAGTCATGTCAGGTAACACCAAGTGAATATATTGATTTTACATTTTTAAAGATGCAGAAGTGGGAGTGCTGAGAGCCATTGAATGAAACTGTAAACGTTGTATATAATAGAAACCACTACAAGGCAGGGGTGCTACTCTACCCCCTCACCCCTAGTTCTAGCACTTACGTGCAGAACTATGTTTCTATGATAAAAATTTAAAAATCCCCCCCAATAAAAAAATGCATGTATCTATATTTATATTCTCTATATCTATATCTGTAACTCACTTTCCAGCAAAAAGAAAAGGAGTACTTGTGGCACCTTAGAGACTAACCAATTTATTTGAGCATAAGCTTTCGTGTAGCTCACGAAAGCTTATGCTCAAATAAATTGGTTAGTCTCTAAGGTGCCACAAGTACTCCTTTTCTTTTTGCGAATACAGGCTAACACAGCTGTTACTCTGAAACCTGTCACTTTCCAGCATAACCCTAATTTAGATCCAGACTTAACTTAAACATCCTTTCCACCTAATATTTCACAGCGGTCTCTTGCCAGAGGAAAGAGAGAGGAAGCTTCAATTGAATTGGACAAGCCATTTTTGAGAGATGAAAATTTGAAAAATGAATCTTAAGTTTTTTAAAAGTCTGAGGTTTTTGTAAAGTTGTATCTCAAAAGCACCTTGGTTTAAATACTTGACACAGTACTAAAGTTGGGAGGTGATTCACTATGGCACTGGTTCCCAAACAGGGGTCTGTGGCACCTGGTCTATTAGGTGATGCTGATAACTTCTTGTTTTCAGCTATTAGAAAGGCAAAATCTGATTCTCTGTATAGTGTGCTTCTGGAGGATTATTTCTGTTCCTGGCATGGCAAATATCATTTTGGCATCAGCTTTGTGATTCCAAACACTGTTTGAGAAAAGTAATATTGTCTTGTTTTGAATATACATCTGCCTATTATACAAGATTCATTATTTTCATTAGAAATGTCAAACACTTCATAGACTATCAGGGTTGGAAGGGACCTCAGGAGGTTATCTAGTCCAACCCGCTGCTCAAAGCAGGACCAATCCCCAATTTCTTCCCCAGATCCCTAAATGACCCCCTCAAGGATTGAACTCACAACCATGGGTTTGGCAGGCCAATGCTCAAACCACTGAGCTATCGCTCCCCCCATGTACACTGGCCAAACCGGACGGTCTCTGTGCAAAAGAATAAATGGACACAAATCTGACATCGGGAAGCTTGAATTAATGTGCAAACTAGATACCATTAACTTGGGTTTGAATAGAGACTGGGAGAGGCTGGGTCATTACACATATTGAATCTATTTCCCCATGTTAAGTATCCTCACAGCTTCCTGTCAAATGTGCCATCTTGATTATCACTACAAAAGTTTTTTTCTCCTGCTGATAATAGTTCATCTTAATTAGCCTCTTACTCCACTTTTTCATGTTCTCTGTGTGTGTGTGTGTGTGTATATATATATATATATATACACAGTGACAAAGCTCTGTCCTTGCCTCTGTGGGTCCCGCATTTCCTGGCAGATTTCATTAGCCTCAGAGGCTCACTGTGACCATCCACATAACTCTTCTCTCTCTAGAGACAAGGGTCACAGTCTACTGAGCCATTTTCATCATAAGCTAGCGAGGGAGATGAGGAGAAGTTATCCTTCCTTGCACAGTCTCTGTTGTCTCCCAGTCTCAGTGATTAATCAGGAGGCAGTGGCGGGGGGAAAGAGCCCGGGCCCACCCTCTACTCCAGGCTCCAGCCCAGGGACCCTAATAGTATCCGCTATGGTAGCTGACCTTTTAGAAACATGACATGAACAATTCCCTGGGCTACTTCCCCCACAGCAGCCCTCACTTCCTCAAGCTCCACTTCACCCTTACCTCAGGGTCTCCTCCTTTGTGCCTGATATGGTGTATACTTCTCAGTTTCTCCAACAGCACAACTTCCTCCCACAGCTCCTGACATGCACAACCACCTGACTGACTGGGAGGCTTTTAACTGGTTTCAGCCAGCCCCTGACTGGCTTCAGGTGTCCCAATCAACCTAGCCTTCTCCCTGCCTTCTGGAAAGTTCTTAATTAGCCCCAGGTGTCTTAATTGACCTCGAGCGGCTGCCATTTCACTTATCCTGGTACCAGGGATTTGTTTAGCCTGAGCTAATATATCTATCTCCCACTACTTTTCAAAAATCTGACATTCACATTATATGCTTCTTTTAGAAATAATGCTAAGATGATACGTGTTCTGGAAAAAAAATGCACAAAAATACCCAGCACTATTTTTATCATTTAAAGAATCAGTATTTTTTTAGCATTTCTCCCCTTATTTTCTCTGTTTTCCCATTCCTGCTCTCTCTCCTCTTTGATCTCTATTTCTTCATGTCTCCTTCTCCTTTCCTCTTAGTCTCTCCTCTCCATTTGTTCTCTGTCTCCTCTGTCCTCCTTTTCTTTATCCCCTACGGAGAGTATTGTATTGTATATCTTGGCAGAATTTGGAGAACTGAAGGAACTGGAGGCAGGTAAAGTCTATGAGTAGAAACAAGATATTGTTTGAAGATCCAGTATGAAATATATTCGCTCTGTTTGCCTTATATACTCATGAGCACCATGTCATGTATAGTCATTGATTTTCCTTTGGTTTAGAAAAGTCACAAGTTGGCAAGGGACATCCACATTCTGGACCACACCCTGCAGTCATTACTTAACCTTTACTGGTGCAAAACTCCCATTGACTGCCATGGTGCCTCAAACATCTGACTTTGATTTGCATTCTCAGAGCATGGACTCTATGGTTTGCCCAGTATTCTGACAAACCTCATTTTTAAAAAACCTGAAAACTGTGCATGATATCTTAAAGGGAAAAATTTCATTAAAATTCTGCATGTTATTTCCCAGAAAATGTGGTAGAGTATATTATAACAGACAACGTATAAGTTACATATGGTGAAGTAGTTGGACTTATCTATATCCCTATTATCATAAAAGCAAAAGCAGGCACCTATGTACCCCACAGGCATTTTCACTGAATATCCATTAATGGGCATGAATTCTAACCAGTTGCATTTTCCCTTCAGTTTACGGTTATTTCAGAAGTTTGACAATTTCCGGATTCTTGTATGTGGTGGAGATGGAAGCGTTGGTTGGGTTTTGTCAGAAATTGATAAACTCAGCTTGCACAAACAGGCAAGTGTATGTACTTACTTTTTTTTTCTCCCTTTTCCCACAGATAGGTAGGTAGGTAGGTAGAGAGAGGGCCAAATCCTGTAGTCCTTACTTAATCAACACTCCCACTGAAGTTGCTGGGAAATTTGAACTGAATATAGACCATAGGATTTGACCTACAGGTTTGAATTAGTAATCAGCTATATAATTAACATTTGCTTCTTGAAACATTTGTGTTAGTTCATGCTTCCAGTTCTTTTAGTTGCAATAAAAGATTTGTTCTTTTGCTGTATTTCAGTGTCAGCTGGGAGTGCTTCCCCTTGGTACTGGAAATGATCTTGCCCGTGTCCTTGGTTGGGGAGGGTCATGTGATGATGACACACAACTTCCTCAGATTTTGGAAAAGTTAGAACGAGCCAGCACTAAAATGTTGGACAGGTAAAAATATAAGTATGTATGTGTATTTGTGACAAATTTCAGAAACATTTGCCTGGGTTTCTAATGGCCTAAAACTCTTTCTCAGCGGTTTAATTGTTGTTTGTTTAAACAGCTTAAAAGGTAGCACATTAACAAAACCCATCCCCAGTTGAGTTCATTTTCTTAGTTCTGTTAAGACTTTCTTGGTCCAAAAGCAACTGTTCTCCCTCTTCCTTGTTTTGCATGAGAGCTGCATGCCTGCTGTGTTCATTCATATAGCAAAGGAAGATCTTTGAGTTTTTAAAAAACAAATTGGCTGTGCTGACAATCCAAGGAAGACATCATACCCTATTGTTTATTAGTGTGTATATGTGTTTTGTACACGTGTGTGTATGTATGTGGATATTATAAAATAACTACATACTACCCCCATTCCCATGTCTCACACAAAATCAGGAGTCCTTTTTAATGTGAACTCCTCATCTGATCACTTAATCATTTTACAACATAAAAAAGTTCTTGTTATTGATCCTTAGTAATAACTTTAATGTAGGCATTCAGAAACGTGCCTAGAAGACTATTAATAAATCACTTTTTTCTGTTTTAATTAAAAAAAACTTGGTCACTTCTCCCCATAAATTCCATAGACTGTTTCCAAGGTCATTTTTTGGCAATTGCTTGCTTTCTTTTGCATATATTGAGGCATTTTAGTTTTAGCAGTTTCATACTGTCAGTGCTATGCAATACTGTGCTATGCCAGAAAGAAGTTGGTATTAATGAAGATTCGTTGTCCCAGAACTGTTCTAGATTGAGGTGTCAGTTGAGGAGATTTTGGAATAAATTGATAAACTAAACAATAACAAGTTACCCGGAGCAGATGGTATTCACCCAAGAGTTCTGAAGGAACTCAAATGTGAAAATGCAGAACTACTAACTATTGTACGTAACCTATCACTTAAATCAGCCTCTATACTAAATGACAGGTGGATAGTTAATGTGACACTAATTTTTTTAAAAACAGCTTCAGAGGTGATCCTTGCAGTTACAGGCCAGTACGCCTAACTTCAGTACCAGGCAAATTGGTTGAAACCACAGCAAAGCATAGAATTATTAGACACAGATAAACATGGTATGTTGGGGAAGAGTCATTATGGCTTTTATAAAAAGAAGTCATGCCTCACCAGTCTATTAGAATTCTTTGAGGGGAGTCAACAAACATTTGGACAAGGGTGATCCAGTGGATATAGTGAACTCAGACTTTCAGAGAGCCTTGGACAAGGTCCCTCACCAAAGGCTCTTAAGCAAAGTAAGGAGTCATGGGATAAGAGGGACAGTCCTCTCAAGGATCAGTAACTGGTTAAAAAATAGAAAACAAAGGGAAAGAATAAATGGTCAGTTTTCACATGGAGATAGGTAAATAGCAGAGTTCCCAAAGGATTTGCACTGGGAACAGAGCTGCTCAACATATTGCTAAATGATCTGGGAAAAGGGGTAAACAGTGAAGTTGCAAAGTTTGCAGACTATACAAAATTACTCTAAAATACTGGGTTAGGTGGACCATTGGTCTGACGCACCATGGCCATTCTTATGTTCTTATCTCAAAGTGGTTTAGAAAGGAAAGTAAGTATCATTAGTCCTCTTTTACAGATGGGGTTACTGAGGCACAGAGAGGTGTGAAGTGACTTTCCCAAGGTTACACAGTAGGTCAGTAGCAGAATTTGGGAATACTAGCCAGGTCTCCTGACTTCCAATCCAGAGTCGTATCCAGTGCACCACACTACCTGCTATAAGTATCTGATGCATAATGAAAGTTGATGGGAAGTTTTTATACAGGAAGTAATTTGGATATCATAGGTAATACATGTTAAATAATTAAACAGTGAATTGTTGTGAGATGACAACAAATTCTCATAGCTCAGTGCCTTGACTTCAAGACTTGCTGATAATTCACAACTCCCACTAACTTTCTAATAAGAGTTTTTGTTGTTCAGCATGCGCAGGGTGAAATCCTTTTTGAGGCTGAAAACTCCAGGAAAGACCCCTGATGTGTGTGATTATTTAGTAATTGGTCACTGAATTTTCTTTCTGTTGACAAGTGGAAGTGTTTGTTTTGTGGATGTTCTTAGAAGACTCTGATAATTTGGAAAACTTCAAAAGCTGCTGCTTCTATTTCCTTCAGATGGAGTATAATGTCATATGAACTGAAATTACCATCAAAGCCTTCTATTCTTCAAGTTACTCCAGAAGAGGAATCTGGGGAATGTCAGGTGAAGCTTTATTTTACATACACTTAGCTATTTGAGTGACAACACTGAAAAGATAACGAAAACAGTTCTGAGAAGTGATACAGGAAATAAGAAGTCTCTTTAATTGCTCTTTAAGTCAGATCTAGTTCATGTCATAAGTATATAATATAATAAGGTTTCCATTTCTTGGTTAAAATATTTCATATGATTTTTCCAAAAAAGAGTGAGGTGAGTGGATGGCCCTCATCAGAGGGATCAGAAATAACTCATACCAACAGTGCAATAATTTTCTTGTAAAAGCAAACATTTACTAGTATATCTTGAATTTGGGAAAAATTAAATGAGAGGTTTTTTGGGAAGGAATCTGCTTTCTTGCCAAGAATAAAGGCATTTTGGACCTGATGAAAGTGCCTTACAGGACTTCATGTTCTCCTCTCCCCTTTTTGTCCATTCAGAAGTCTCCAAATAATTGCTAGACTGGGAATATCCTAATACAGCTTTCAAACTAGCTGCCTACCTCACTGCTATTGTAGCATCGATCTGGGGGTGGAATGAAGTGTTGTGATTAAATTCATGTGGTATAAAAATGTAGTTATGTCTGGAAATGGTAAAATGTCACCCTCCTGCAAGATTCCATGCAGCTATCAATCTTCACTTGAGAATGCTTGAGAAACAGAAATTAATTAGTAGGTTGCTGATTAATTTAACCATTCAAACAGTACCAAATCTATTTGGATAGTCAGGAGTTGTTAAACTCTGGGAGCTCATTAGATAACTGAGATGCAGAGAGGCTGGGGTCCCAACAGCTGAAATTCTACTGTCCTTTTGCAGTGGCGCTGGAACACGTTTTACAGTGAGGGTGCTGAAAGCCAGTGATCCCCCAACTTTTTACCTCTTCTCCCTACCCCACAGAGCTGGGGCCAGGAGCAGGGTTGTGGCTCTGGGAGGGGGGCACACAGACAGGGGTCAGGGGGCCAAGGCTGGGACCACAGCTGGGGATGGGAGCAGAGCCCCAGGTGCAAGGCTGGTGGCAGCCAGGGGACCCCGGGTGCAGGGCTGATGGCAGCTGGGGGCCAGGAGCGGAGCACCTGTATTTCCCATACCTATGGTCCTTTGCCACACAACTCTGTCACCAGTGGGATACATGTCAGTAATGCACTGCAGAGTTTAGGTATTCTTCTAACATTTTGTAGAACAGTCAGTGCCTTCAAATACATCTTCATCTTCTATAGTTAAGAAAAAGAAAATGTATGGAATGTTCCAGTTATATCTTCCTATGAAATTGTTAAATTTAGTTCCAAGTAAAGCTAAAGAAACTAATTGTAGAATACTTGTAATCTTAGTATTTAGAGACTAGGTACCATAGGCCATTTTGCTAACTGTAAGTATTCTGAATATAAAGGATCGTTTTCTTTTGGGCACCTTGAACTCCCCCACATATTAATATTTTCTGTATGGTTTAGTTTGGGTTAAACTGAATTTTAAGTATTTGAAACAGTAGAGACTAACAGACCAATCTTACATTATGTGTTGTACCAAATTGCAGCATTGATTTAAAATGGTAGATATTCACACACACACACTCTCTCATTGTCATCATAACCATTTCATTTGGGCCACATTGGGAGCTCAGACATCAGTGTTTGTTCTCCCATGCTACATTTTATTTATTTTCTCTTTAAAATTAAAGATGTTTCATATCAGAGCTCTGGAGCTAAGGTGGGTGGATAAAGGAAAAGAAGGAATTATGTTTCTACTTATTCCAGACATGAATGGAAACCCAAGTAACTAATGTTTAAATCTCAAGAGCACACAGTCATTTTGAAGCAGAACTTAGATTTTAAACTAAGAGCTAGATCCATACCTGATATGGACTGCCCACCATTAGGGACAGCGTGGAGCTGCACCACCCTAGAGAGAGTGTCAGGAGGCAGAATGGCTCACTGGTGCACAGAGAAAAATCATATGCTATTAAGGTGTAGCTTGCTTCTCCTACATGCTGGTGCAGGGTGAGGTCTATGGACATGGTTCTGGTCCATGATGCCTCCCTACACCCTCCCTGAGCATAGGGGGTGCAGTTCTGTGTGATCCTTACGCAGACTGTGCAAGCGGGGGGCATGGGAGGTCTCTGTGCTCTTCCCTGAATGCATCTACATGAAGGCCAAGCAGAACTTGGTGACAAATGGTTTATTCACTAAGGGCTAGGCTTTGATAGTATACCATTTTAGAAGCCCATACTCCACTGCTCACCCTATTCACTTCAGTGGGACAACTTGTGGAATGAGGTACTGTTCAGTACTAATTAGGATTTCAGAAGCTGGCCCTAAAACTGTGATTTATTCCCAACCCATTGATTTAGTTGCAGGGTATCTTTCACTTTTTTCTGGAAAAAAGATTCTGACTATTATAGATCTGAAATCTGTTCAGACCATCATCTAGAAAAATAGGATGATATTGTTGGCTATGGAGGGTGATAACTTAAAGGAAACCTTTAATTGGATTTTTAGCACAGAAAAAACGATCATTAATTTTTTATCCAGAAAAGAGAGAACTCTAATTCAACATCTCACAGTCACTGTGATTTTGAATATTAAATTGCAGCTAAGGGGAAGCATCTGACCTTTCTGCACTAAGTGTAGATCTAATATTTTGGAAGTAATCCCACTTATCTGGGAATATAATTACCACTTTGTGTTAAATGCTAACACGGGTGGAATATGAACACTCATTTTTGCTGCATTTTCAGATATCTGCTTATGAGGATTCAGTTGCTGCTCATCTCACAAAAATCCTCAATTCTGATCAACACTCAGTTGTCATATCATCTGCCAAGTGAGTTGATGATTTTGATGTATAGTGTGTGGGATAAATTCCTGTGTACCATCTACATATATGAACATTATAACCTTTCCAGTAAGCTCAAATTCCTTCTGACTCTTGATCAGCTAGTTTGACCTAACAGTATCCTGATTTACATGTTATAAAGTACAGTTCGTTTCTTTTTATAATTATGTTGTATTGTATAATTATATTGTATGTGTTAATGTAATTTAAACAAATCAATCACACAAAAATCTTAAAGATCATGTAATACAAAAATCACTTAGTTAATTAAGACATTAGTATACTGAGTTAAAATGTAAGCCATATTGTTATTTCTGCATATAAGAGATCTGGTTTACTTAAAGCGGTTTTGTTGTTGTTCATATCCTTTCTTTTAGAAGCACACACATAACCATTGTAGAAGTAGGAGTCTGCAGCTATATGTAATAATTAAATATGAGCTCAAGCCATAAAATTTTGATACCAAATTTGAACACCTCTATATATGAGGGCACATCTCTCTGGAAATCATGAATCCTATATGAAATGCTAGTGTTCCATTTGACCTTGCTGAGAAAAAGAACATCAGAATGGCCATACTGGGTCAGACCAAAGGTCCATTTAGCCCAGTGTCCTGTCTTCTGAAAGTGGCCAATACCAGGTGCCTCACAGGGAATGAACAGAACAGGTAATCATCAAGTGATCCATCCCCTGTTGCCCATTCTCAGCTTCTGGCAAACAGAACCATGGACAGCTCAATGTGGGCAGGGACCAGGGGAGCAACAAAGGAGCTCCTGGCTGCCTGCTGGGACTGAGTAAGGACTGAGCCTGGGGAGGGCCACAGGAAGATAGTGTCTCCAGAAAGGAAGCTCTGGGGATATGACCTCATACCAGGGCCAGGATTACTTAATGACTGAGCCCAGGGAGGGCTAGAGAGACACCAGCCAAGGGGTGGTGAGACAGGCCCCTTGTGGACTGTATACCTCAGAAGGGGTCCGTTCTGATACACATACACAGTGTGTGTGTGACTCAGCGGAGGGCTGAGTCACTGGAAAACCACCTGGGAACCACTGAGAGGGGTCACCAGAACTGAAAGACTGCAGACACACCATACCAGAAGGGGGCACTCTCGAGAGGTGAGTGCTGGCCCAGTACAGACCCCTGTACCCATTTAGAGTCTCACTGAAGTCTGCATGAGTGCAAGGGTCTGCCCATGTGGAATGATTTGCAGATTGGCCTAAGTCCATAGAGGGAGCACAAGTTGCTATCAACTCTGCTGGTATGGTTGATGATACTGATAATGAAAGGTATGCAAACAAGGCAATAAATAAAAATGACCATGTTAATGTCATCTCAGTTAGAAATAGAAGGGAAAACGGAAGGAAGGAGTAGGGAACCAATGTGTACCAAAAGGCACTGGAGACTTAAAAAGAAAAATATAAAATCTACTTTTAAAAATGATTTGATGGTGTCCCCTTTACAACCAGAATGGTTTACAGTAGTATACACTATAGAGTAATGGTTATAATTGTATTGGTTCGTCCACTTCCACCTGTGAAGTGTGTGATTTTAAAACTTTCACTATAACTTTTTCTTAATGTTCTCATGCAAAAGAAGCATGGGAGTTCTCTTTGAGTTTGGTGGAATTGTAGTAAGAGAACCAAAAATAAGTTAGTAATTAAAAAATACATCCAATAATCAATATTAATAGATGCATCCAGTTCATTTATTTCTATTTTACTCCCTTTTTTTATCCAAAGGATATTATGTGAAACTGTAAAGGACTTTGTATCCAAAATAGGGAAGACCTATGAAAAAACAATGGAAAATGCAGAGGAAGCTGATACCATGGCCATTAAAGTAAGAACTTTTCATAACATGTTTTTTTCCAGCTACTATTAGGTTTTTAAAATTTAATGAAAATTAAAGTAATTCAGGGGACTGGGTATTGTAATTCAAAAGTAGTTTAGGAGACCTGACCCTATTCTCAATGAGGTCAGTGGCTATAAGTTGTTTTTCTTTCCATTAAAGGGACCAACTTTACATTAGAAAACAATCTATTAAATTTACTAAAGATGACCTTTTTTCTTTCCCATTCCACAAAATAAAAACAAGACTCATAGACTTTAAGGTCAGAAGGGACTGACATGATCATGTAGTCTGACCTCCTGCACATTGCAGGCCACAGAACTCCACGCACCCTCTTCTGTAATACACCTCTAACCTCTGGCTGAGTTACTGAAGTTCTCAAATCCTGATTTAAAGACTCCAAGTTACAGAGAATCTACCATTTGCACTATTTTAAACGTACAGGTAACCGGTGCCCCATGCTGCAGGTTCTCTGCCAATCTGACCCGGGAGAAAATTCCTTCCTGACCCCAAATATAGCAATCAGTTAGACCCTGAGCATGTGGGCAAGACCAACCAGCCAGACACCTGGGAAAGAATTATCTGTGCTAACTCAGAGCCCTCCCCATCTAGTGTCCCATCACCAATCATTAGAGATATTTGCTGTTACCAGTATGATGGGACTGCAGCTACATGCCATTGTAGGCAGTCCCATCATACCATCCCCTCCATAAACTTATCAAGCTCAGTCTTGAAGCCAGTTAGGTTTTTTGCCCCCACCGCTGACCTTGAAATGCTGTTCCAGAACTTCACTCCTCTGATGGTTAGAAACCTTCGTCTAATTTCAAGTCTAAACTTGTTGACGGCCAGTTTATATCCATTTGTTCTTGTGTCCACATTGGTGCGTAACTTAAATAACTCTCCTCTCTCCCTGGTATTTATCCTTCTGATGTATTTATAAACAGCAATCATATCTCCCCTCAGCCTTGTTTTGGTTAGGCTAAATAATGGACCTTTGATGTTATTGAAAAGCTTATCAATTGAAAAAAATATTTATTTACTTTTCAGTTAATAGAGAGCATGTATCCTAGTCCAGGGGTTCTCAAATTTCATTGCACTGCAACCTCCTTCTGACAACGAAAATTACTACATGACCCCAGGAGTGGGGACCGAAGCCTGAGCCCACCAGAGCCTTGCTGCCCCGTGGAGGTTGGGGGGAGGGGCAAACCCAAGCCCTCACTGTCCTGGGCAGGGAGGTTGAAGCTCAAGGGCTTCAGCCCCAGGCAGGGGGCCTGTAACATGAGCTTCGGCTTTGGCCCCGGGCGGTAGGGCTCGGGCTTCGGCCCCAGGCCTCAGCAAGTCTAAGACAGCCTTGGCAACCCCATTAAAATGGGGTCGTGACCCACTTTGGGGTCCCGACCCACCATTTGAGAACTGCTGTCCTAGGCATATATTGGGAAAGTGTGTAAAATGCATGGTTACAACCACAGTCATTTGCAGAAATATACTGCTGTTGGAATTGACTTCTCTCTAAAAGGGAGCCAATTAATTGCAATAAAACAATGGGATTGTGAAGAGAAAATAACCAGCTGGAGGAGGGGAGACAATAGTACATATAGTGGGCCAGGCTGAAATCACAGACCCGTGATTTAGGGTGGGTAAGGAAATTAAGAATCTGGTTTGCGAGAGAAAAATTACATAGCAGAAAAAAGAATACTTACTCTGCTGACTAAGTTGCTGTACAATGATGCCTTTGTATTTCAGTCTCTGATATTATTTCTTCACTGTATCCTTAAACAAAACAGAAAACTATTAAAATAGTGTTTAATGAAGAATACAACAAATATCCTGCACAAGAGAAACCATTATCCCAACTTAGACTTTTAGGTCCCCACACTACAATCTGGTAGTTAACTTTTGAATTGACACTCAAGTGATTTTTTTTTCTTTTTGTTTGTATGTGTAACTTTGTTAGTGTTCAGAATTAAATGAGAAGTTAGACCTATTGCTCCAGGCTCTTCACACTGAAGCCCAGGCTACTCCCATCCTACCACGGATCACTCCCCCCATTGTAGAGGAAGAAGTTGAGGAGTTTTCAAGTGAAGAATCCTTGTCTGAAAGCAAGGAACAGTTAACAGACAGCATTGCAAAGTCTTCCACTCAGAAAATCTTCAAACCAAGAGAACAGTTAATGCTGCGGGCAAACAGTTTAAAGAAGGCAGTGAGGCAAATCATTGAACAAGCAGAAAAAGGTGAACATCAGTAAGGGTTTACTTGTTAACCATAGAGTGTCACTGTTTCTGTTGCATAAATTTCCATTGTTAATATTTGATTCCCATATTCTTACATAAATGCAGTAGATGGTTGTTATAAGCTATCTGGCAAGACATGCCCTGTGTTAGAATACTCCTATCCTATATATAGAGAGAGGGGGGGGAGGGGAGTATTCTGTCTGTCTGTCTGTATCTTTATACCATATTCATTCCTGTGCTATCTGATAGACAAGATGGAGTCCTTAACATGACATTTGTTTGCTGACAAAGGGAGTAGCTAGTGGAGATGTACTCAACAATGTAAGAAATCTCTACCAAGTACCACTTTCTTTGCTCCTTTTGTCATATTGGTCTGAATTCCTGAGAGGAGTACAAGCACGTATGCTTTGGGTTTTGTTTTTTAAATTTGCAGAAATAAATGGCATTCCTATTTTTTTCTTAATCTTGCCCTAAAACTACTTTCTAAATTTATAGTTACTGAATTCATTTTCTTATAGAAAAGTCTTATGGTGTAATTTAGCTTACAGGAATACTTTTCTTTAAAAATGAAGAAATTGGATGCCAAAATTGGGTGAAAGTAGCAATAAGATTGCATAGTTGATCACCAGAAGTCAGGGACCCACTTCTCCAGGTGCTACATGTGTACAGCTTCCATAGGTGTCAGAGGGATTAGCTTGCATGCAGCGGCTGGGAAATCAGGCTTCTTGTGCTAAGTTTTGCCTTCAACAGTAGTGTTAATTTACCTGTGTACACATAGGTACATATATTTTCTGTTCCTATTTTTCTGATTAAATGTGTAGCTTCATATGTTGTATATCAGCAAATGTTTACTTCAAAATGGACAGGATGTGACAATGTCTGAGTGTTCTCTTCAGGTTCCTCATAGCATAGGTAGGCTACATTATATAACTATAATTCAGAGTTTCATTTATTTAAAAGTAAAAGAGAAAACTTTTGTTTACAAAATTAGTGAGGTTTACAAAAATGTACTTGTAGCAATGCGCCTGCTTTGCACTGAGTCTCACAATTACTGTGGGTATTTGTGAATGCAGGTGGCCAGCTTTACATAACTAGCCTTAAGCATGCTCAGACACTATACCTGATTGCATGCACAAATTAAGCACACAGTTGTGTGCATGTAATTTTGAAAATTAGACCCAAAATGTATTCTCAGAATATATACAGAATATATACAGAATATTCTCAGATATACAGTGATATTAGAAAATTTGACCCAACTATATAGTGTATAACTGGGCTAAATGGGATTTCTGATGTAATATGTTTTGTTTACTTTTGTAACTCTTCTCCTTCAGAAAGAAAAGTACTGAAAATTATCAGCAGGAAGCTTTGCCAAACCATCATAGAGTTCCATTTTTAAAGTATTATTATCGATATGGTGGTGAATCACCTCTCAGTTAATTTTTTTCATTATCACTGGCAGAGGATTGGTAAACTGCTCTTGAACTGATTAGGCAGAACGGTCCTTTTCTTAATATCTGTATGTCCTAAATTAGTGCTACAGAAGTAGGATGTTAATTTTCTACAAAAGCTTTACATATGTGTATTTTCTCTGAAGAAATTTTAACTATTTTTCCTCCTGCTATTCAGTTGTGGATGAACAGAATGCTCACACTGAAGAACAAGTGAACCAAACCCCTATAGAATATAGTAAGGAATTGGATGAATCCAAAGAAGAAGAAAAAGAGGAAGATACAAAGGAATATGAATCTCCGACAAGTAAGTAAATCCAGAATAAAATTCTTTAAAACTCTATAGAGTATTACTTCTATTATGAAACCAAAGTAGTGACTTCATAGTTAAACTGGTTAGACAGTTTCCATTATTAGCCTGATTCTGATGCACATATACACCCTCCACTTTTTGGGAAAAAAAGTCGTCTTTGTGAGTAAACTGTCCTATATATCTCTCGATAGCAGCCATCTTGAACTTCACCTGGCTTCACTTGTAGTGGCTCTTGAAACCGGTATGAAGCCTGAAAGTGGGGCTCAGTGTTGTAAGCTTTGATTGTTGTTTTTGCAAAGCTTATAACTTCTTTGAGGTATCGTATGGTTCTATTCTGTTGTTTTGACACCTTCCTGAGAAACAGCAGAGTGAAACCTTCCTGCACCTGATATAAGTTGAAAAGATCAGTGCAGGTTTATATGAGACAATCATCTGTTAGAATTCGTGTTCTCAACAGGTCAGATTTTAGTTTCAGATGGAAACTGCTGAAGTTTTTAATCCATAGGTGGGAGGCGGGTGAGTTTAATATGATGTTGGAACCTTAATTGTTAATATCCTGAATTTCTGGCTTTTTTTTTTTTTTTTTTAAACTATAGCATTCTGTTAATGCTAGTTAATGGATGCAACATTCACAACCCTAACTTTTATTTTTTTCTATGTGGGTATCTTTCCAAACCTTTGTTTCTCTATGTGGTATTTGGGCAGATGACATGCTAAGAATCCAGAATGTGCCCTTTGGAGTCTGGGCCATATTCATCTACTTTGGTATCCTTACTAGGGCATCATAACTATATAACAGAAACCTGATTTTATGTGCTAGATCTGTATTGTTGTTATATATTTTAAAGAGGGAACAAAATGTTACTGAAATTGGCACAAACGGCAATAAATAAGTGTGCACTTACCAGAGAGGCTAGGGTTTTGAAGGACTGAATGGGCATGGAAACGAACTTGTTCCATGTAGGTGGTTCCTTTTAAAGCAGGGTTAGAGCACAAAGAAGGGCTAATGTGGGAAGCTTCTGTTCCTGCTGCCTGTGCTGAGCCCTTTTGAGAGGATTTCAGACTCTAAGGCTGGAAATTTTTATGACCATTACGTTTAAAGTTTAATTATAGTTGTCAAGGCTGAATCCCAACTCTGTCACTTTGAGTGTAGGAAGTGAAGCCCTCAAGGATTTTAAAAATTAATACTTGCCACTCCAGGCTTGTATTAAACTCCCATGGTTACAGCTTCTCTCTGACCTTGGCTTGGTAAACGCTGCCACCACCTATGTGCAAAAAAAACCCCTTTGAACTGAGGAGGGAGCACTTGGAAATTCCTTCCTGTGGGGTACCCTCAAGCTATTTCACACACCCCTCCCCACCCCTCAGGGAAGAGCTGAGAAAGAAAACAAAGGAAATTAGCTGTGGCTACCGGCTAATCAAACCACATGCACAAACCTCTTAGGACACCAAAAATCCAGTCTGTTCTAAAAAAGGTAAATTTTATTAAAAACAAAAAGGAAAAAATTACATCTGGAACTTAGGCTTTTGCTAGATTTTAAAAGAGCAATTCCAAAAATCAAGCACCCAAAATAGCTTTCTTGGGGTTACAAGCAAACAAAAGCACAGTGTGGTTAGCACAGAGGGGTCCACAAGCCAATAATAAATAAAAGAAATAACCCTAATCACGTCTAGCTAAACATTCTGATCTACTTACACATTTGGAGTTCAGATAAATAGTTCTAGGCATGATCTGATGATTTATGATCATTCTTGGCTTAAGCTACTTATAGCATGGCTGTTCTGATCCTCCAGCCCAGAGAACAACAGACAAAGGGAAAATTTATTTTCCAATTTTAAAAAGTTTTACCTTCCCCTTGGCTCTTTTGGTCAGGTGCCCACTTTTTTTTTTTTTTTTTTTTTTTAACCTGGGGGACTTTTTAACCCTTTACAGGTAAAGCAAGTAAAGAACAGCTACCAAGAGGGATTTTACAGCTAACTGGTTGGCTGTGTGTCCATCAAAGGGAGCTATCGCCCGCCTTTATTTATCACAATAATAAAGAATGAAACTTAGAATTTTATTTTACTTATATTGTTAATTAATTGTTGGTGATTAGGTATTACCTTTAGAATGGGGATGTACCATGTGCTGGGGCTCCCCATTGCCATACTTGAACAGAAATGGGCTGAGTTGAATTATTTGGAGGTGGACAAGCCAAAGAGTCTGTTATGTTAGGAAAAAATATTTTTCTAAGAAGTCTCTGCTTCATATACAGAAACTTGTGCTGAATTTGTTCTTCCACAAATTCTGCTCTTAAAATAATGGAGGGTTGCATATCAGAACCACAGTATTTAAAAATAAATATGTAGACCTTTATTTAAAACAGCATGTGCAGAGTTGAGCATCCTCGTTATAATAACATCCTCGTTATTGCAAAAAGAGAGAGACGAAGCTTAACCTAACTTTGTGGTAGTTTGCATTTGCTGATTTCATGGCCGATAAACATTTCTGTTAGATAGGAATAGCCAACAATACTGAACTTGTTTGTGCATCAAATAACCATTGCTTCCTAGAGTAATACTAGTGTACTTATTAGGAAGTTGTATCAGTATTCATACATCTAATGTGTGAAGTGGAGTACATGTTAATATTGTCAGTGGGAGATGGGTATTTCAGGAGAAACCATGAAACATTAATTCAATTACCTGCGATGAAACATCGGTTTTACTCATGAGGACTGTGTTCGTTTTTATCAGATCAAAACTTTATTTTTATTGCAGCTTATCCCCATGAGTCTCATCTGTCAAATAAAGAGCAGCTGTTCTGCTGATTTTTCTTTTAATGCTACTGCCTTGTTCCTGAGTACCGAGAAAACGAGTTGTAAGAATAGCACTGTGAATTTTTGAGGAGCATTATGCAGAGTGAAAGATAATTGTGTTCTGAGTATTATTTGCTAATCCTCTGAGATTCTTCCTCAGTTGCTTTATGAAAGTAGTATTTTCCATGCATTAATTACCTTAGTCTAAATAGATAATAATGTTTAATTAGATAAAATTTGAATATCATTTTCCATCTGTATTTCTGTTAGCTCCCTAATACTTAAGAATGGTGTTTTGTCATACACACGAGAATCATGTTTTGTGTTGATATTATGTCCTTCAACATCATCTCCTTATAACGTCTGTAGTTAATTTGTGAATTTTTAGAATTGAAAGCCAGAAGGGACAGTTAGATGACCTAGTCTGACTTCCTGTGTATCACAGGCTATAGAGCCTCACCCAATTACCCCTATGTTGAGCCCAATAACTTGAATTTGACTCAAGTATATCTTCTGGAAATGTATTTAGGCTTAATTTTTCAGGATGCTGGAGAACCATCACTTAATTGGTAGTTTGGTCTAATGCTTAATCACCCCTCACTGTTAAAAAATTGTGCTTTATTTCTAATCTGAATTTGTCTGGCTTTAACCTCCAGCAGTTGGTTCTTGTTATAACTTTCTCTACTAGATTTGATACCCTTTACATTCTCCATGTGAAGGTACTTACACTCCATAATAAAGTTACTACTCAGTCTTTGTTTGATGAGCTAAACAGATTGAGTTCTTTGCGTCTCTCACAGTAAGGCATTTTCTCCAGCCCTCAAATAATTTTTGTGACCCTTTTCTGCACTCTCTTCAGTTTGTCAGCATAATAATTCACCCATATGAAATGCAGGACATTTTAACATTGTTCTGTTTGTAATGTGCAAGATTATATTAACTGTTGACTTTTTATAGTATATTTTCTGTGAACTTTTTGAAACCTTGATAGTGCAAATGGTGAAAGAAAATGTTCAGGTCAGCTGATTTCCGTGGGCTTTTTTCTTTTCCGAGTACATGGAGGTCAGCATGGTTCAGGCCATCAGAAGTTGAAGTAGTTTGGACATGTACAGTAAACTGCGGAGGAGATGACCAAGAGCTATCAGGAGTGTGATCATCTTCTGTCTATGCAGGCACACAGAAGTGCTATGCCAAATGCCAATAGGTGTTACAAAATTGCTCTTACCAAGATCACTAGTGACCTATTCCTGGCCATGGCTAAGCGCCTCTTTTCCATCCTTTCATCTTTGATCTATCCACTGTCTTTAACACTGATAGTTTGATGGACTACTCAGCTCCTCTACATAGTGTGATGTCTTATTGATCCATTCTCCTCCATTCTATTAGCAGTTACTTCTGCTGATCGCTTCCATGAGTTTGTGGTCTTTGTGAAGGGTCAGCTCTTGACTGGTTTCCCTTACCAAGCCTTTTGATATCAAGAGACGGGACCTCAAAAGGCTTTCTCTCCCCTGTTGAGTTCAGTTTGGTTTTGGACGAGGAAGGTCAGTACTTCTCTGATTTCCCAGAAACTCAATACCTGGAAGCTCTCTTGCCCCCACATCCTAGTTACTTGATACCACTGTTGGCAGCCACTGTCAATGGCTAACTTAGGGATTTTAATACAATAATTTTAATCACTGTCAATGATTAACTTAGGGATTTTCTACACAGGAAGTTGTACCAGTATACAGTAAGTACTGTATGAATTTAAACTGCTACAGTTATACTGGTATAACTCTCCAAGAGGAAACTTTTATTCTGTAAAACTGTGCCTTTTTTCTCGTTTATCTTTATGTTGTTTTAGAAGCAGTTTAAGCTAAAATGGGAAGAGCCACTCTTATTTTGGAATAAGAGTGTCTTCATGGGGACTCGCAGTGGTTTAATTGTATCTGTACAATTATACCAGTATAACTTCATGTGCTGAGAGGCCTTTAGAGAGAAGGATGCTGACTATCCTCAGTTATGCAGAGGTTTTCCCTGTCCTCAAGAAATGGAGTGAGATTCCATGCTGCACATCTAAGGAGCCTAGCGGGATGTGGGGGGCTAAGGTGTCTTTAAGCCTTCTTTGCGCTTTTCCAAATCTTGGCTGCTCCTGGGGTCAGAGCAGCCACGAGGACCATTTACAGCCCTGGGAGTTATTTCTAAACACGGGATAGAACTTCACCAGTGTATTGATGATACACAGCCTAATATCATGTATTGCACATAGACCTACTAGATCTGTCTTGGCTTGGCGAACTACTTGACAATAGTCAGTTCCAGCTGGATGCACTGGAATTATAGTAGTTTTCTGTCCTCAACCCTGGGAAGATTGAAATCTTGCTGGGGTGGAGGGTCATCAGTATGTGACACCTTCCTGTTCTCTACTATTCCCATTTAGCGAGGTCTTGTTTGGAGGTTTTAAAACAGGTAGTCTTTTTTGATCATGTCCTAAGAGATTGTATGTAGCAGAAAGCCAAGCAGGAGGGAACTGAGGAAGGTTCTAGCTGAAATTCTACAGTCACGTAATGAGTAGCTTCAGAAATAATAGTATTTTTGTTAAACTAAAAAAGTTTCTTATCGTGTAAGTCTTTCTGGATACTTCAGTACTGCTACATGGCAGCTTTACTCTGGCAAACCATGTTTTGGGCATGGGTAGGAGACATTTATTTACTTTCCCAGTTTCTTGTGCTATACCCCAATTTATCCCATTCTTCATCGAGTGCTTGTTCACGTCCATTCCACATTATGTGTGCATGCGTTGCATGCACAAGCATCGGAAACTTTTCCCCTTAGCGGCGGGACCCCCGAGTGGCGCCACTGTGCCATGCATATATACCCCTGCTGCCAACCGCCTCCAGTTCCTTCTTACCGTCCGTGAGGGCATTGGAACAACCTCTCTCTCTTGTATGAGAGCAGTCCTTTAGCCTTTCTCTTATAGATAGCTGTTATCAGTTAGTTAGCATACCTTTGTTGTGCACACTTAAGTGATTAGGTGCTTGGAGGCTTCCAGCACCCGCTCCCGGCCGGACGGGTAGGAAGGCGCGGACGTTCCCCGCAGAGGAGGCCGGCACCTTCCAAGGCCCCGAGCACCGATAAGAGCAGGAAGGCCGCTGTACCGGCCCTGGCACTGGTGGCTCCAGCACCACAAGTCCCACCGAGCCCAGTCCTAAGTGAGCTCAGTGCAGATGACGGGCTCGAGGACTTAATGGATGCCCTCCACGCCTGACACCTTTGAGGTGGCAAAGGACCTCATTGAGCTGTTGGCCGCGAGCCCCCTCCTGTACAGGGAGAATCCTCTGGCACCCATGCCACGGGTGCTGTCGAGGAGTAAGCCGGAAATGGTGTGCCGTTTGAGGACGCCATCCTGGCACTGCTCCCGGAGTTGGTCCTGGTCGAGCTCCTTGTATGCGGACTCCCAGTTACCCACGGGTCAGAAGGAAGTCGCGGTATTGGGAGTGGATTGGCGCGAGGAAGTAACGAATGAGGCATGACACTCCCCAGCACCAATTGGAGACTGGCACCAGGAAGAGTCGAGACGGCCCTTACCGGAGGACTCCCGCAGGTGCCGATCCCGGTCCCAAGAACGCTGGCCCTGGTCCGGATCCCGGTCGTGGGGATATTGGTACCGGTCTCGCTCCCGTTCTGTTAGGAGCCGCTTGTCGATCTCTTGCTGGCACAGATCATCGGCACTGCCGTGGCCTTTGCAGTTGGCATTGCTGCAGTCCGGCGCCGACTCCAGCCTTTGCAGTTAATCGCACTGTGCTCTGGACAGCAAGGACCCTCAGACGGGGTGGCACCCCCAATGGGGGTCAACAGGTCACTGGCCCTTCTGGATTCCTTGGGCCTATCAACAGCTCCAAGAGGCCCCATCCAGGGCGAGCTACTTGGTGCAGTGCTCCTGGTCCCTGCAACCACGCCCGATGGCGCTGGAAGCTACAGTATCCAGGCCTCCAGCATCCCCCCAGAGTAAACTGGAGAGACCAGCACTGAATCCGGTGCAGCCCTGAGGTCTCCCGAGCTGGAGGCCCCTCCCTCAGGAGAAGGGGAGCAGGAGGACCAGCCAGAGGGGGTTGAGCAGCTGCTAACCTCCTCGTAATCCCCGGATGAGGCGGTGGCAGGAACAGTGGTGTCTGGCCCTCCACCCATAGACCACAGAGCCCACCAGGAGCTACTGCGTAGGGTCACCCAGAACTTGGGTCTGCAGGCTGAGGAGATGATTGAGCAGGAGGACCCCATGGTGGACATTTTGAGCCCCGAAGGTCCATCTAGAATAGTGCTCCTGCTCATTAAGACCATCCAATTGAATTATAAGACTATATGGCAGACCCTGGCCTCCAGCGCTCCAACGGCCAAGGGTGTGGAGCACAAGCCCCGTCAAAGGGCTACGAATTCTTATTTTGCCACCCAAGTCCGTGCTCACTGGTGGTCTTGGCGGTGAATGAAAGGGAGCGCCATGGTCAACAAGCCCCGGCACCTAAGGCCAAGGAGGAGAAACGCCCGGACCTTTTTGGCAGAAAGGTGTACTTGTCGGGGGGCCTTCAGATGAGGATTGCTAACCAGCAGGCCATTCTCAACAGGCATAATTTTAACTCCTGGGCAGCGGTGGGGAAGTTTTAAGGACAACCTCCCACAAGGCTCCCAACAGGAGTTTACGGCCCTGGTGGATGAGGGCAAGGCAGTGGCTAAGACCTCTCTCCAGGCCGCTCTGGATTCAGCAGACACGGTGGCCAGAACAATCTTGTCGGGGGTGGTCATGAGGTGCTCGGCGTGGCTGCAGGAGTCACGCCTGCCACCTGAGGTCCAGAGTACACTTCAGAACCTCCCCTTTGAAGGGTCCAGGCTCTTTTTGGACCAGACAGATGCAAGGATGCATAGCCTCAAGGACTACGCTTAAGTTGCTGGGTATGCACACCCCAGTGATGCAGAGGAAGCCCTTTAAGCTGCAGCCTTCCCCTCAGCGTCAGGACCAGCCTCGTCATAGGCATGAGCCTTACGGTAGGCAAAGCAGGGATAACAGGCGACGGCGCAATAATAACAATAATAATGTGCAGGGCCAGAACTAAGATCAGCACAAATCCCAGCTGGGCACTAAGCCAGGCTTTTGAAGGTGCGCTCGAGGACAGCGTACCAGACCAGTCACCGGATCCATCCCCTTGTTTCCTGAACCGCCTGTCCCATTTCTCGCGAGCGTGGTCCAGCATTACGTCGGACCGTTGGGTCTTACGCATGGTACGGAATGGGTACTCGCTGCAATTCTCTTCCCTCCCTCCCACCCCCCTGCCCCGTCCCTCTTCAGGGACCCCTCTCATGAGCATCTCCTAGAGAAGGAGGTTCACTCGCTGCTACAGGTGGGGGCGGTAGAGATGGTGCCACACGGCCTAAGGGGGAAAGATTCTACTCCAGGTACTTCCTCATCCCCAAGGCCAAAGGGGGCCTTCGTCCCATTTTAGACCTGCGAAAGCTCAACAAGTTCCTGGTCAAGGCCCGGTTCCGCATGGTGTCTCTGGGCACCATCATCCCTTCCCTGGATCCGGGAGGCTGGTATGCTGCCCTCGACGTGAAGGACGTGTACTTTCATGTCGCCATCCACCCAGCTCATCGGCGGTTCCTGCGCTTCACCGTGGGCCAACAGCATTACCAGTTTGCGGTTCTCCTGTTCGGTGTAGCTGTGGCCCCACGGGTGTTCACGAAGTGCATGGCGGTGGTGGCAGCCTTCTTACGGAGGCAGAGAATATTGTATATTGTATCATATACAATGTGTATGATAATCAAGTTGGGCCATTTCCAGCACAAATCCAGGTTTTCTCACCCTCCGCCCCCCCACACACAAACTTTGATTATCATACACATTGTAAGGAGAGTGATCACTTTAGATAAGCTATTACCAGCAGGAGAGTGGGGTGGGAGGAGGTATTGTTTCATGGTCTCTGTGTATATAATGTCTTCTGCAGTTTCCACAGTATGCATCCGATGAAGTGAGCTGTAGCTCACGAAAGCTTATGCTCAAATAAATTGGTTAGTCTCTAAGGTGCCACAAGTACTCCTTTTCTTTTTGCGAATACGGACGTACACGGCTGTTACTCTGAAACCTTAAATATATAAAAAATTGTTTTTAATGTATAAGGGGGGGTCGCGCTCAGAGGCTTGCAATGTGAAAAGGGTTACCAGTGCAAAAGTCTGAGAACCCTTGGGTTAGATTAATAGTTCATGCTTATACAATATGTTGAGGCTCTGAACCTTAGATAAGAACATATGCAATTGTATCTACAATTCGTGTGTGAGTGTATATTTTGTTCTAACTTTGTTATTTCTTCTTCTTCTTTTTTTGGCATAGTTAAAACTGCACCAAAATCTCCAGATCGACATACAAGTCGGGGCATCCCCTCTCATACTGGCTCTTTCTCTGCCCCAGCTGTGGCAGCCAGCAAAGAAAACCTCCCTGTACTTAACACCAGGATAATCTGCCCAGGTAATGATAATTCTGAACTCTATTAGTCCTTTCAGTATCATGCTATATGCCACAATTAGTTGTTAAATAATAATACATTGCACTTACATAGTGTCTTCCACCCAGAGATGTCAAAGACTTTACAAAAATGAGTCAATTTATACACATAACCTCTTTGTGTGGTACAACTGAGAAAGTATGTTAATTGAAAATGCTTCTGGTCACTGTCCTGAGCACCAGATATATTGCAAAAGCATTGCACTTGGTTTGGGAATGAGGAGCAGAAATGGGAGGGCTGTGTTCATTGTCCATTACTGACTGATTAGTGGAGTCAAAGGAACCTTGATCCCCTAGTGGATGAAGGCTATGCTAGCCTACTAAGAGACTAAGGGCCAGAGTTCGGTAAGAAATGATCTTTTGACTGAATTAAATGCAAGGGGACATACCTGTCAGTAAAAATATCATAAATTAAACTGTAAAAAGGTACTTTGCAACAATAGCAGTTAGGAAATCTGTACACATCCCAAATTAAAAATGTATACCAGAAAGCATTGCTAAAACACTGGCTTAATGAACTTTCATTATCAATATTAACAACATAGGTTGAAACTAAGCATGTATTGTTTGTAGATCACTTTAACTAAAAGCTTTTGAAAGCAAATTTCTATCTGCATTAATTAAACACAGCTGTGCATGTTACTTTGATATTAGCCAAAATGGGCATGGCAGGGTTGCCAACTTTCCAGTAGGCAAAACTAATCAGGCTCTGTCTTCCTTATTTATTTTCATTTAACTTGTATTTCTGTTTTTACATCTGTCTGTCTCTCTCTCTCTTTCCTCCCCATTCCTCTTCTTTCCAGCACTGTCTTTCTGTTCTCTATTCCCCTTGCCCTCATTTTCCACCCATACTTGTTTGTTCTGTCTCTTTGTCCTTCTCTCACTTGACTTCAACCCCTTCCTCCCTGTCTAAGAGATCAAAGTGCTGGCTTTACACATTTTGCAGGGAAGTTCTCTTGTGTAAAAGGGTGGCAAGGGAAGAACTCCCTATTGAACATACATTTATCAAGCCGAATTAAGGAGTTAAGCATTTCTCAAAGATTCTAAATGTGATGACAGGCTGCATGAACAATGATCCTGCTCTGGAAGCCTGCGCGCCTCCCCATCCCCAACTCCTCCCAAAACCAACCCGAAGTAATGAAATAGTTTGGAGACTGGGTGACTGGACTAAGAGATGAAAAATATGGTAACCTTCAGTGGCATTAGGTGAGCCAGTTAATTACTGTGCAACCTGTCACCTCCGGAGTCTTGGATTGAAATCGTGACGTTTTTCTCCAGTGCTGGACAGTGAACCACCACAGAATTCAACTCAGTTGGCTTTCTGCTCAAGAGAGGCCAAGTCTGGAAGAACGAGGTAATGTAGGTAGAACTGAGGTGCAGTAGCAGAGCTGTCTGAGAAAGCGCACTTCCTGTCCATCCTGTGCTTGGCTATAGACAATACTATCTCTCAGGATTACATGAGTTACATTAAAAAAATATTGCTGTGACTCTGTTTTTTAATATTGTTTTGTTTCTGTGTTTTCTCCTTCAGGTTTAAGAGCTGGATTAGCTGCCTCAATTGCGGGGAGTTCTATTATCAGCAAAATGTTACTAGCAAACATTGATCCATTTGGTGCTACCCCATTTATTGACCCTGATCCAGATTCACTGTAAGAAAATCTCCTTGTTTTCTCAAATTGACTGTGTTGAGGTTCAGTCTTTTTTCCTTAATCATTTCTTTAGGAAATTGTACTTTGTAATTACTAGAATGAATAACGCAAGCCTTAAAGCACAATTTTTATAGATAATAATGCTCAATAAATTCAAAGAGCCAGATGGTGTATTTTAGGCAGAGGCCCTGAGTTAAAAGCAATGCAGAGTCGCATTGCTACAGCAGGATCACTGGAAGGCGTTGTGGCCAGTGGAGCTCCTTGATACACACATGAAGCATGTTCTCTCTTCACCTTAGGAGCATGCAACTTCCTCCATCGTGGGCAAGCTCCTCTAGGTAGGGTTGGGGAGGTAAAGCCCTGTCTCTTCTCTGACCCTTTTGAGGTGACTTACACTCCATGGTCCCTGTGACTGCTATAGAGCAGAAGGATGGTCCAGTGGTTATGGCACCAGCCTAGGACTTGGGAGATCTGGGCTCAATTTCCTGCTCCATCACCGACTTCCTGTGTGCCTCAGTTTGCCATCTGTAAAATAGGGATAATAGCACTTCCCTGTCTTCCAGGGGTGTTGAGAGTTTAAATACATTAAAGTTTGTGAGGTGTTCATATACTGAGTGATGGGGCCATATCAGTATCTAAGATCAATCAATCAAATGTTTTGCACCCTGCCTCGGTCATGGTCCTGTGCTAGGGCCAGCCACAATCTAGCTCAAAGCTCTAAAGTAATTGTTCAGATAACTTCATAACTGGATAATTACGTATATGTATTCTTTTCACAGGGAAGGATATTCAGAAAAATGTGTCATGAACAACTACTTTGGAATTGGATTAGATGCAAAAATTTCATTAGAATTTAATAACAAGCGAGAGGAACACCCTGAAAAGTGCCGGTAATGGAGTTCTTAGTGATAAAGCAGAGAAGTTTAATTTTTTTAATGTTGTTATTCTGTTTGCTTTATTTTATATCCTTAACTTTTGCCTCTTTCCACAGCTTTGGTACATAACAAATTGCATGCTTCAGTATATGAATTTTTATTTACTTATTTCCAGAAGCCGGACAAAGAACATGATGTGGTATGGGGTGCTTGGTACCAAAGAATTACTGCAAAGGACCTATAAGAACTTAGAACAAAAAGTTCAGCTTGAGGTAATATTTATTTTATTTACAGATTCAATGAGTTTTTGCCATTAAAATTTACAGTGCAGAACATGGGGATCATCTTGAAATATCTCACTTGTTTTTTACCTAAGTTAGGTGAAACTATGAAAAATCTGTCCCTCATAAATGTAGTCTGTGAAATGCCGTGGATGAGAAGTTCATCACAATGTGAATCCTTGGACACACAATAAGTATTCTGAAATCTGCAAAAGTATGGCGTCCAATGTTTCTGAATAACTTTTATCATTGTCACTCCTATTATTTTTTTGTATAATTAAAGAGACAGTAGACTCTAAGTGATCTGTTTTCTCAATATGCAACTCCCACTGACACCAATAAGAGGTTTTGGGGGCACATTGAATGGAGAATAGATCTCAAGAACAACAATAAAAACATATATACGTTATGGAAAAAAAGATCATTAATCCTATCACGTTGGTTTAACCTGTATGGAAACTGACTAAATGTCTATACAAAGTACATAATAAACATCTTGGAAAAGAAGGCTTAAGAATAATTAAAAATGACTTCATGATAAATGACAGATGAATGTAGTACATAAAGAATTTAGTACATAAAGAACTGGGGCATTTAGAGAGACTTTCCTAATTCCAATATTGAGGGAGCTGTGTAGAAGTTGCAAGATATTGTGTCTTGCCACAACACAGATACATGTATAAATCAATTCAATCTGGCTAGTTCCTACTCTAGTTCTAAAACCAAATTTAAGCCTTTTTCAAAATACTGGGAACTTGAAAACATTAATGCTTAACAAGTTCAGATATGTAGCAAGAGATTAGCCGTGATATAAGTCTGGGAAATTGTTACGTAAGTTTTCTTCCAAAGCGTGATGGGGAAGGAAAGAACATGCATTGTCTTTTTCTTTGTGTTAAATATTTTATCTGGAAGTTCGTTTTATTTATATGAAGATACCTGTTAACCTGAGGGCGTAATTTTAATTTATTATAACTCTTTCTCTTGAGTGCACTTTAGAAGGTTTAGTCTTATAGAAGAAAGTTTCCATTATCGAAGGATTCAGCAATTATCTAGAAATTGTGCTGTAGTTAGTGAGATGATGATAGGAAAGAACATTATGTATGCTCCAGGTGGATTTCTAATTTAAGAACCTGCAAATGTAACATTTCTTTTGAATAAAATATATTTTAGCATTCAAATCTGACCTTTTCATAATTATTTCTTAATATTTTTGGAAGTAAAAAAGTCAGTGGAAGCTTCATATTTAGTATTGTCTTACAAAATGATCTGTGTTATGTGCAGTAATAAAATACACAGCATTGAAGAGTGAAATAAAATTAGTCATTTTCAAAAGATAGAACTAATCATATACTATAACTCACAGGTGGCAGTCACATCTATTAATTTCATGCCATACTTTGGATATTGTTATATTTTAAGTTTTTATATTGCTGCTAAGGTGGAATAATATGAAACCAGAGATCACAGGTGCTACTAAGCATATTTCTAATACATTTTGAGCCACTTTTTCAGAAGTGGGTTCAATATGTTGTATTTCCAAAACTGTTCTCTCACTGACTCCAGGGTTACTTTTCAGCAGCAGCCAGAGTTGTTTAAGTATTTTAGGTGATAGGGGATGTAGAAAGAGGGACTACTCCAGAGACTCTTTCCATGTTTGGAATTTCATGAGTATCTTCTGACTGGCTGTTTTTCTGTAAATTGTCAGAAGTAGACAATGCAGAGTACAGGGGAAATGGTGAAAGAAGTCTTTTCATCTTGGGATAGCAAATGGGCATGAACAGTTCAGGGCACTGAGGCAAATACAGAAGTGAAGCCAAGCATATAAGCACTAATTGGACTTTTGGTTAACTCCACCTTTCTCATTGTGCTTGTTCGTTAAATCCTTTCCCTCCATCTTTCACTGTTTGTCTGATTATATCCTAAGTATTTCAGAGTAGGAAACAGTCTTCTTGCATATTTAGGAAAGGATCTAGCATGCTTTGGATGCTAGATCCTAATAATAATAGTTTAGCAATACTATGAATACCTCTGCAGGGTGAGATTCTAATTATCCAGTGGGTTAATTATGCCTTTTTTGAAATAATGAGAGGGGAAGGTGGCAGCATCCAATGAAATCTCATGTTTAAAGTGAAATCTCACAATAAGTACTTTTTCTCATTTTTCATAGCAATTTTTTTCTAGATTTTATCCCAGAGTTAACAAGTAGATATGCTGCAATGGCTTCTGTCATTATGTGGTTGACAAATGGAATGCTACACTGTATTAGTTTATTTAAGAAAGTAGTATTTCTCTTTTTATATATTCTTACATAGCTTTTTACATTTTATTAACATTTTATACATTGTTTAAACATTAATTTAATAATTTTTCATTTTATATTTATGCTTATAATATTTTGTATGCTCATTTGACCTCTTTGCGCTGCAGTAGTATAGTTATTTTTCCAGTGATGAGATCTAAATTGCAACTAAAAGATGCTATCTGCTGTTGGTAGTATTTCTGGTTAGAAGAGAGTAGACATGCTGGACCATATGCACCAAGATCAGTCCTGCTAGTCCAGTATCCTGTCATTGGCAGCAGCCAGCTCCATATGCTTCAGGAGAAGATGCAAAAAACCTCCAAATTCCTAGTAGTTAGAGATTGACATATAAATGCGGGAAGTTACTGCTGGGAACTTGAGCAAATTTCTATGAAGGGACAGAGAGAGTTACCTTTTGACGCTGTTGCAGATATTTGTAGCTCAAATATTTTGTAGTGTAAGAAGAAAAATATTGATTAGTGTGTGAGGAATAGATTTATGTAGAGCTACTTCCCAGCCTAGGGAAAATAGACTCATATAGAGCTACTAATGCAATATTGACTTTAGCTTCCATTGCTGGCTCTGTTGAAATGCTTTGTGAATTAGAAATGGTTGATTACTTTATCAGGTCATTTGTTTTACATTCTCACATAGGTTTTTATGCATTACAGTGTGATGGACAATACATCCCCCTCCCCAGTCTTCAAGGCATAGCTGTGCTAAACATTCCAAGCTATGCTGGTGGGACTAATTTCTGGGGTGGAACCAAAGAGGATGATGTAAGTAACATTAAAGAAAAGTAACCCTTTGAAGCAAAATTTACAAAAAGCACTTTGTACTATTGTTGTTCTCATTTAATTGTAATAGTACTGGTATATAGTTTGGATAACTATCAGGAAGCTGTTGTTCTGTAAGGTGATTTCAGTTTAGAAATATGTGCGCTCTTGCATTAACTTTTTCCATTTTTACTGAAAATATGTCACTTTGATTTTCATTTATTTTTTCTTTCCTTTCCTTTCCCCTTAAAGTCACCAAAATTTCCAAATAGGGCTCAATACTCAAAGAATATATGGCTATAAAGATGAAATTTTTAGCCATGACTCGTTTTCAAACAATGATGAATGATAGCAATTCCTCTCCTCTTTTATGTACTAGTTTATGATCTGCTATAATCAAGGTTTCCCAGTGCACGCACTTTGTGTGCTATATCCAACAGAAAAGGAAGCTGGCCAGCTGCATCATTGCCACAGCTTATATCTTCATTTTACTCCTATTCTTTAAAAAGCTGTAGGTGGATTGGTGAATCTTAAAATGGGGACTGAGAATAAATTAACTAAGGAGAGGATTAAAAATTGTAGAATCCTTTAATTACCTTTTTCTGTGTCTATATCTTGTATATATTGTTGCCAGTAAGCTTATGGACTGATCCAAAATGGTCCTTTTTTTTTCTTGACAGACCTTATACTGCACAGACACTTCACTACATACGCTACTGTTTCACTGCTTTGAGGGTATGCCAGATGGGATTCTTACTGTTGAAGTGTACTTTATGCACAAAAGATCTAGTATGATTGCTGTGGGATTACCATAATTTTTAATTTCCTGATTTAGTGTGTGTGAAGTCTGAATCACAGCATTGCTTTGACATGGTTTTGTACATTTAATTATCATGTAAAATTAGATTTATTAGTAAGATTGTGTTTTAACATAGACTATCCCTTACATTTTCCCTGAAGTGCTTAACTTTCTTACTGTTCACAATCCCACACCCTTTTCCCCCACCCTTCTTCATCAAAAACATTATTTCATATTCTTTGGAGTCTTTTTCCTATTCATACTACATGTCTTTTGAGCATGGCAGTCAGCTCAAGCTGCATTTGAGTGAAGATATCAAGCATTTTGGTGGCCTCCATATTCACATTTGCAGCATGGAAGTTTCCCTAACATTCATCTAGGTTACGTTCGGGAATTTCTGCTTTTATCCCCAGAGGGTCGAGAAAGAGAGGAAACTGTTCTAGCAATCATATTTGTATGCAACACACATGTATGTTTGGGAGCAATATTTTTGCTACTCATAATCAAACGTCAAAAAGGTGACATTTATTCTGTGGGAGGTTAGGTGCACAACTCACTGCTCTTCGTGCTGTCTCAGGTGACTGATCAACAGAGCAATACTAGTTGTAGTCTTTGAGAGGTTGCTGGTTCTGCTTATCTGGACAGAAGAAAGTCATCATCTTGACAGCAATGTCTATTCCTAAAATATTGCTCAGTGAGCCTGGCGGGGTTTGCCACAACACTCTTACTGAATTTTGTATATGCGGAGTTATCCCAGGGAGTTTGTTAGTTTGGAAAGAACAGGGAGATTAGAAATAGAACCCAGGGGGAAAAAGGGGATATGCTAATCTTTGAATTTGATTTCTTAGAAGACTGTTATTTCTTTTTTGTTGTTGAAAAAAAGCATGCACAGAAATTCTATGCAAGTAAATTATACATGCAGAGAAACCAGAATATAACAACACCCATCCCTGCACTAAAGATAAAACACAAGCTAAATGGGCTTTTGTAAGCAAGCAAGGGGAATGGAATTCATCCCAACTTGTGAGTAGGCTGTAATCCAGTCCCTGGGAGGATGGAAAAGTGGTATCCTGGAGTAATTTCAGATCCACTGGTTACAAGCAAAGTTTAAACCTTCTAAATGCAGGGGCATGCCATCTGTGTTACACTATGCAGGCATTGAATGCCTCAGAATTCAAATATGGTCCAAAAAGTCAGGTGACACTGCATGGAGGATGCCATTTTGTGGAATGTCACTAAGAAGGCCTGGGGCTTAGATCAGTGTTTATGTCACACTCCCCTTCAGTACCAGGCCCAAGCTTGGGAACCTAATGATCCAACCAGCAGACCACATTCAGTGATGAGTTCTGGTCATGTGCTACCTGAGGCATGTTGTGCTTATGCTAAGAAGGAGACTAAAAAGGCATGCAAGCACAGAATTGAATACCCAACATTTTCATGGGTATTTGCCATTATGTAAGTAAAGAAGGGAACATCTCTCTTTGCATGACTCAGTGAGTCAATAATTATTAATGAGACATCATGCCTTGGTACATTTCTGGCAGATCATTAGATTAACTGCGCTGTAGAGGTTTTAACAAACTGTACTTTTGGCCCTATCAGCTTTTCATCAACAAAAAGAACGTATGGAGTAAAACAACATAAACAACCAATACAATGCCTACAAATCTCACAAGACAAGCCGGAAACACCTAGCAGCCTGTATCCTGGATTTGACAGCTGCTTTCAACTACCTAAAAGGGGGTTCCAAAGATGATGGATATAGACTGTTCTCAGTGGTAGCAGATGATAGAACGAGAAGTAGTGGTCTCAAGTTGCAGTGGGGGAGTTTTAGGTTGGATATTAGGAAAAACTTTTTCACTAGGAGGGTGGTGAAACACTGGAATGGGTTACCTAGGGAGGTGGTGGAATCTCCTTCCTTAGAGGTTTCTAAAGTCAGGCTTGACAAAGCCTGGCTGGGATGATTTAGTTGAGGATTGGTCCTGCTTTGAGCAGGGGATTGGACTAGATGACCTCCTGAGGTCCCTTCCAACCCTGTCATTCTATGATCCAGTTTGGAACTTTTGTACAAGTTCGCACTGATCTTCAGTTGGATAAGCAATGGACAATTTATCTAGTCACCACCTATCAATTTAAATTTAAAAGGGAAAAAACAGAAACAAGACAGACTCATCCAGTTAAAGAGGAATCCAAAAAATTCACCAAATTAGTAAGTGTTAAAAAACATAAACAAAGTATCACATTAAATTATTCAGTATCTCCAAAAGATTGTTTCTTCAGTTAATTCATCGTATTTAATATCTGAATTTTTCTTTTAAAAAGTGGTAGGCTGGTCTGAATCATAGAGAAGAAAAGTTAAACCATCATAGATAATTGTTCCATGCTTTGAAACAGCATAATCATTTCATCTCTGCTTTTTAAAGAATAATTTCAGGGATGAAAGAAATGCTTTCATTTTTTTCTTAAAGGCAAATAAGCTGAAGCTGGATATATCAAAAGTTACTTGAAATAGAAAAGGAAGGAGAAGCACCTGGGAAAGAATAATCTTTTTGTTCTATTTCGTGTAAGACATTTGCATGCTCTTGATGATGAGGGTCATATAATATCCTAGAGAGAGAGAGACTTTATTTTAGGGAACTGCCAAGCTAACTTACAAAATCTGCTTTCAATGTTAGGTCCTGGTCCTGCAAACGCTTACTCATGTGCTTAACTTTTATGCTCTGTGATTAGTCCAATTGAAGTCAACGGACACATACTTAAATACATGCTGGATTGGGGCATTATTCTGATACAAAAACAGAATGTTCAAGTAAAGTTTTCATTATTAAAACAGGTGAATTTTATGCTATAAAATGAGATTCTTCTTCAGCATTAAATGAAGTGGCATTGACACTTCATTTACTCGTATAGATTTTGAAGATGGTCTAAAGAGAATTCTGGACAAAGAAAGATAAACACTTTTGAGCTCTGTTAAAGTAAATAAATGTCCTTCTTAATTACTCTTGGACTTCAGAAATATTGACCAGGTGAAGATTAGCGTAGTAATGTTTGCCACATTAATCTTCAGTTGACTAACACTTCATTTAAACCTGCCATTTAAAACCTGTGCATTTAAACCTGCCACCAACCCTATATATGGATAATATACTGTGGCCATTATAATCACCCTTGTTATGACAGTCCTTTGCTGTGTTCAAGTGATGGTATAATTTATATATACTTGAATCTAGAATTTTATTTTTCAAATACATTAGTTCTACTATTTAAATACCTAACGTGTGTTTGGAATTGCATCAGACACAAAAGGAGACAGAATCCCTGCACTGTGTAGATTGCAGTAAGAGTTTAGAGTCTAATATTGATATTTTCTTTTCCTCTCAGATATTTGGAGCACCATCATTTGATGACAAAATCTTAGAAGTTGTTGCGGTATTTGGCAGCATGCAGATGGCAGTTTCAAGAGTCATCAAATTGCAGCACCACAGAATAGCTCAGGTATGTGTCTTGTTGGAAAGCAACCAAGATAGCTGGCATGCTGGGAGGCTGCAGAGAAAAGAGGTAGTCTAGACAACTACTGCATTATACATTAATAAAATGTTGACTTTGTTTTAATTGTAACGGGTAACAAGTCATCATAAATGATTAATGAAATACAACAGTGTTTCACCCTCAAGACAAACCTGGATAGAAGCCACAGCTCCTAACAACCAGTCTAATGCAGGTGGACTGTCAATTTCATTAATATATTACTCTGTGAAATAACATGTTTACTCTCTTTCAGTGTCGGTCAGTAAAGATCACCATACTTGGAGATGAAGGGGTTCCAGTGCAAGTAGACGGAGAGGCATGGATCCAGCCTCCAGGAGTTATTAAAATTGTGCATAAAAACAGAGCTCAGATGCTAACACGAGACAGAGTAAGTTACAGAAAGCATTTTATCTTTTATATGGGATGCTTCATTAGTGCCATTATTATAACAACTTGGTTCAGTTATAAAAAGAGAAAATAGCTTATGAAATAATAAATAAAAGGTTGGTACAGATATGTTCTTGTACACAAATAGCTTAACTCTCATCTTTTTTTGATAAGATGAAATCCTCAAACTTCCAGGAGGAAACGTTCTGATTATCTGTCTTTGCCTGTAGTACTATGTATACTTTTGTATAAACATAAAAGAGAATTAGTGACTATAATGTACTTTCTCTTTCAGACACTAGCTTTGTACTTTATCATGGAAGTTTTAGTTGGAGTTGGAGTTGAAGTTTTAAATTGGAAGCTTTAGTTGCAATTACGTACGTAGTAAGGTATACAACGTGCCTCCTTCATGACTGCCACAGCAAGATTGCATGCCCTGCCAAATAGTAACAGAACCTATTTCAAACCAGTTCGCCTCTTGGGGGCATGTGCGCTATTCTAGCACTCTAGAATCAAGGGTGTAAACCAGAGGTGGGCAAACTTTCTGGCTCAGGGGCCACATCTGCGTGGGGAAATTGTATGTAGGGCCCTGAATGTAGGACTGGGAAGGGGTTTGAGGTGTAGGAGGCAGTGCGGGGTGCAGCAGGGGTCTCAGGCAGGGGGTTGGGTGCAGGAGGGGGTGCGGAGTGTGGGAGGGGTCTCAGGCAGGGGGTTGGGGTGCAGGAAGGTTTCAGGGTGCAGGCTCTGGCCCAGCACCGTTTACCTCGAGCGGCTCCGGGGTGGCAGAAGCACGCAGTGGGGCTAAGGCAAGCTCCCTGTCTGCCCTGGCCCCACTCCACTCCTGGAAGTGGCCAGCATGTCCGGCAGTGGCTCGTGGGGTGGGGTAGGCGGCTCTGCTGTGTGCTGCCCTCGCCTATAGGTACCAACCCTGAAGCTCCCATTGGCCACGGTTCCCCATTCCCGGCCAATGGGAGCTGCGGGGGGCGGTGCCTGCAGGCAAGGGCAGCACATGGAGACCTCCCGCCCTCCTCCCCACCCCCCAGGGGCTGCAGGGACATGGTGCGGCCCCTTCCGGGAGCCACGCAGGGCTAGGGCAGGCAGGGAGCCTGCCTTAGTCCCGCTGCGCCACAGGGCTAGCAATCCTGCAGGACGGATTGAAAGCCCTGACGGGCTGAATCCAGCCCGTAGGACGTAGTTTGCCCTCCCCGGGGTAAACACTCTCAACTTCCCCATAGTTCCTCAGTCCGTTGGCCTGAGTGGATGCTAAATTCAGTCCTCTCCCTGCATCATGGCTTGTGTTATGGTAGCTGTTTTGTTGTTTAAAGAAAGTTTGTTAGGGCATTTTTTTTTCCTTGTTTTCATGTTTGGACTCTGCATGACTGTTAGATTCCCACTGTGCTCAGCAGAAGGTTCAGAACATCTTGTCCTGACAAAGTATGCCTACAGTAATGTGTTCATGTAAATGTGTCTCTAACTAACAGCATATTTTACAGAGGACAGGGAGAGAGAGGTTACTCACAGAAGTAACTGTTGTTCTTTGAATTTAGTTTTAAAGTACTTTAGTTTTAAAGTAATTTCAAACACCATTTATATTGTGGAGTATTTGTAATATTTATGTAAAATGATGTACCAATCTGTGTGCCTAATAAGCTTAATTAAAAAACTGCAAGTACTGTCAGCTAATGTAGCATACCATTTTCATCAGGCTTTTGAAAATACCCTAAAGTCTTGGGAAGACAAACAGAAGTATGATTCCTGCAAACCTGTCCTCCGATCTCACTTGTACCCTCAACAGGCTGTTGAGTTGGCTACGGAAGAAGAAGTTGCACAGATCCAGCTGTGTTCACAAGCCGCAGAAGAACTTATTACCAGGTACAGTAGAACAAATGGGTTTAATGGAATAGTAGCATACTCCCCACGGTAAAATTATGTATAAAACTGAGGGTATTTCTATATTCTGACTGAAGATTTATTATCACAGTATCAGTATTTTTAAAAGTCTATTTTATATAGTATAGCACAGTGGTTTTCAAAGCCGGTCTGCCGCTTGTTCAGAGAGAGCCTCTGGTGGGCCGGGCCGCTTTGTTTACCTGCTGCGTCCGCAGGTTCGGCCTATCGCGCCTCCCACTGGCTGAAGTTCGCCGCTCCAGGCCAGTGGGGCCTGTGGAAAGTGATGCGGGCCAAGGGATGTGCTGGCCGCCCTTCCCGCAGCCCCCATTGGCCTGGAGCGGCAAATCGCAGCCAGTGGGAGCCGTGATCGGCTGAACCTGCAGACGCGGCCGGTAAACAAACGAGCCCGGCCCGCCAGGGGCTTTCCCTGAACAAGTGGCGGACCATCTTTGAGAACCACTGCTATAGCAGATCAGCAAATATTGTTTTCTCCCATGAAAATTTTTGACTTTGTGTTGATAAATCAAACATTTTCTGCCAAAAACTGAATGTTTTCAGTGTTTGTCCAGAGAGTTTTTGATGAAAACTCAGCAGTTTTGCAGAAAGCAGACACGTTTCAGAAAAATACTAGTGTAGTCGAAAATATAATTTTATGTCAAAAAACAATTTTGACCAAAAATTGTTAATTTGGGCCTGTTGCATACATAAAACAATACACACTTATTTTATTTTCTGATAATCAAAGTAGGTTTAGCCATATAACTTCTTCTTCAAATATCACTGTTTTAAACTCATAGCTGTACCATTTCTCAGAGATAGAAAGTACAATAAAAAGTGGTACTCATCTCTTTTCTTTCTTTGGACTAGATGACATCATAAGAACATAGCTTTAATATACAAACCCAATAGTTATCTAGTGGGTAACTGTGTTAAAATTAATGAGAGAGAGGTAACAAGTGATGGTTGATTTTCTTTTTTGGTGGTTTGAGTTCTGTAGTTTCCGCATCATAGCGTTGCTCTTTTAAGACTTCTAAAAGCATGCTCCACACCTTGTCCCTCTCAGATTTTAGATGCACTTCAGATTCTTAAACCTTGGGTTGAGTGCTATAGCTATTTTTAGAAATCTCACATCGGTACCTTTTTTGCGTTTTGTCAAACCTGCTGTGAAAGTGTTCTTAAAACGAACATGTGATAGGTCATCATCCGAGATTGCTATAACATGAAATATATGCAGAATGCAGGTAAAACCGAGCAGGAGACATACAGTTCTCCCCTCAAGGAGTACAGTCACACATTTCATTGTTATTTTTAACAAGCATCATCACATGGAAGCATGTCCTCTGGAATGGTGGCCGAAGCATGGAAGGGGCAAACGACATATGTGGCATGTAAATACCTTGCAACATCGGCTACAAAAGTGCCATGCAAATGCCTGTTCTCACTTTCAGGTGACATTGTAAATAAGAAGCAGGCAGCAGTATCTCCCGTCAATGTAAACAAACTTGTTTGTCTTAGAGATTGGCAGAATAAGAAGTAGGACTGACAGGTTTCAGAGTAACAGCCGTGTTAGTCTGTATTCGCAAAAAGAAAAGGAGTACTTGTGGCACCTTAGAGACTAACCAATTTATTTGAACATTAGCTTTCGTGAGCTACAGCGTATTTTCCACAGTATGCATCCGACGAAGTGAGCTGTCGCTCACGAAAGCTTACGCTCAAATAAATTGGTTAGTCTCTAAGGTGCCACAAGTACTCCTTTTCTTTTTAAGTAGGACTGAGTGGACTTGTAGGCTCTAAAGTTTTACACTGTTTTGTTTTTAAGTGCAGTTATGTAACCAAAAAAAAAATCTGCAATTATAAGTTACACTTTCACGATAAAGAGACTGCACTTCCGCACTTGTATGAAGTGAATTGAAAAATACTATTTCTTTTGTTTATCCTTTTTTCAGTGCATATATTTGTAATAACAAATATTAATATAAAGTGAGAACTGTGCACCTTGTATTCTGTGTTATAATTGAAATCAATATTGAAAATGTGAAAAACATCCAAAAATATTTAATAAATTTCAATTATTTAAAAATATTTAATAAATTTCAAAATTTCAATTGGTTTTCTATTGTTATAAGTGCGATTAATCACAATTAATTTTTTTAACCGTGATTACTTTTTTTAGTTAATCTCATGAGTTAACTGCGATTAATTGACAGCCCTAAGAATAAGTGATACATTAAAGTTAAAAATATACTATTGTTACTGGATTGAATTGGAGGTCACCAAAATGTTACATTTAAACCCAAAACACATCCTAACTGTGCATGTGAGAAATGTATAAAAATAAACACATACAGTGCATACGTGGAGGTGACATCCATGTGATAAACAGAACAATACATTAAACACATGCAAATAACCACCTCGTCTTAAAAAATCCACGATTTAAAAGAAAATCCACAAGCCGCAGAAAAGTTTCTTCCTTCTCCCCTCAGATGTGGAATTTCCCCCCGAAATTATGCCTGTCCTGGGAAAGAATTCAATCCTGAGCCAGTAACAGCCTCTTAGTGTGATCTCTGAATCTATGAACAGTTCTTCTGTGCATAAAATACAAAGGGTTTTAATCTCTGATATCTTGCGGCTCCTCATGTGTTCAATCCTTAACCTTAGACATGGGTGTTCAATCCTTAACATTTTTTCTCAGGCTTTTCCTCCATCCTTCCATCTGCCAAACTTTTATCTCTAATGACTCCTATTCCTTACCCCAACACAAAAAATTTTGTGTTCCCCAATCACCCAATTATTTGCATTAATGAAAATGCACAGCACAGTTTCTGCTTTTATAAACAATTTTTTAACATAAGCACAGTCTTAACTCTTAAACTACTGAACAATTAAATATTTGCAGGAACAAAGTCTAAGCAAGTCTAATTGTCCGATAGACCCTTCTTACCTTTTTGTTTACATATTCATTGTTATGAGAGTTCACATTCTGCTACAAGTCCCAAGGATCTCTTGACTGTTGATCAGTTGAAGTTTTGCCCTTTAGGGGCTCATCTGTGGCTAAGTGTATGTCTTCACTACCCACCGGATCCGCGGGCAGCGATCGATCCAGCAGGGATTGATTTATCCCGTCTAGTCTAGATGCGATAAATCGACTCCCGAGCACTCTCCCATCGACTCCTGTACTCCAGCGCCGCAAGAGGTGCAGGCAGAGTAGACTCACCGTGGTGGAGACACCACAGTAAGTTGATCTAAGTACGTCGACTTCAGCTACATTATTCACGTAGCTGAAGTTGCGTAATTTAGATAGATTCCCCCACCCCACCCCCCAGCGTAGACCAGGGCTTAATCTGCTGAAATCTTTTCTTCGCAAGAACAGTGAAGAATTTCTAGTGGTTTGTATCATTTCAGCAAGGCTTTGCTGTTCCTTTCCCCATTCCAAATGAGCATAAAGTTCCAAATCAGTTACAAGCTGGAATGACTTGTTTCAGCTATTAATTTGAAAACTCCAAGCTGTATGAAACCAGTGTTGTATCCAGCGACATACTAAAGAAATCCACTTTGAATTTAAATTTTGGCTCATACGCTTTCCCATCCTTCTATTCATAATCAAACACAAACTAATCCCTTTTTGCTTTCTTGTCTCAGGAATTCAAATGATGCATCCAATTCTTTTGCCTTCTCAGGGCTCGTCTCCTTGGGGCCACTGAGGAAAATTTATCTGAATTAACTAAAGGTGTGAATTTAAAGTAAATTAGTTAAACTGTATTAAAACATGGTGTGGATGCTCTTATTCAAAATGAAAGTGGCCTTAATTTGGTTCGGTGTAATTCACTTTGGAAGTGAATTAAGCTAAATTGAATTAAGGACACTTTAGTAAGAGTATCCACATGGATTTAATGTGGTTTAACTAATCCACATTAAAAGTTAATTAAGATTAACGTTCTGAGTGTCCCCAAGTAGACAAGCCCTCAGTGTCGCGCTCCAAATCATTTCCTCTATGTGGCAGAGGAATTCCATCCATTGAATCATTCTACATCAACCAAGGTACACAAGAGCCACACTTTATTTAGAAGTGTGGTAATGTCAGTTTGGAGTTCAAATTCTGTTGGTTTCAATATTTTCCAAATCTTGAGTAATGCATCCAAAAAATTATTTTTGGCTGTTAGGGATATGCCTACCCGGAACTGATTCTGCTCTCCCACTCACCCCAGAAACCGTTTCCCCCTAAAATGCAAAAAAAATTTAAGAAGGTGAAAATTCAGTTTTCACAGAAGTACCCCACTTTTTCAAAGAAAAGTATGTTTTTATTGAGTCACAAACATTTTTAAAAGCCACCAGCAAAGCTTATAAAACATTTTAATCCCCCAAATCACCACTCATCTTTTTCCAGGCAACTTGCAAAGCTCTTTTATTTTTACATGAGACACCCCTTGAAAAACAGCAAAAAGGCCCACTAAGAATTCCTTATGCTTTTTTTTTAAATAAAGGCCCTATGCTTTCAAAGAAGCAAATGTTTGTTTTTATAAAAGTATTTGTTTTGCGTGTACTGCAAGCAAAGCCACTCACTCATTTTTAAGTCAGTTTACTGAATGTTTCAGAGAAACATGGAACACAGATTGGAAGGGATCTCCTAGGTAATCAAGTCCAGTCCCTTGCTATCACAGCATGCCATCATACAATCTCATCCATAAATTTATCAAGCTCCATCTTAAAACTTCACTTCTTTGTTGGTTAGAAACCTTCTTCTAATTTCCAGCCTAAATTTATTCATGGCCCATTTGTTCTTGTGCCAATGTTCTCCCTTAGTTTAAATAGCTCTTCTTCCTCCCTGGTGTTTACCCTACTGATGTATTTATAAGGAGCAGTCATATCCCCCCTCAGCCTTCATTTTGCTAGACCAAACAAGCTATGCTCTTTTAGTCTCCTCTCTTAATTAGGCTTTCTATTCCCCTGATCAACCAAGTAGCTCTGTGCTGCTCCTGTTCCAGTTTCAATTTATCTTTCTTGAGCATGGATGATCAGAATTGTACACTATATTCCAAATGAAGTCTTAGAAGTGCCTTATACGATAGCCTTAATAATTCCCTATCTCTACTAGAAATACCTCATCTGAATCATCCTAGATAGCATTTGCCTTTTTTATGTCTACATCACTTTGCTGGCTCCTAGTCATGTCTGATTGACAAATACACCCAGGTCTTTCTTTCTTTCTCTTCTTTCATTTCCCACTGCTGAGCCACCAGCTTGTAGCAGAAATTCTTGTTCTTATTTCATTACCTTTCACTGGCTGTTTTCACTGCTTCAGCCTTGTCGTACCCCTCCTGCATTTTCACTGGCTTTCTGTGTTGTAGGAAGAACTCTTGCCTAGAAAGGTGTAGAGAATATCTCTGAGTTCAGCACATGACTCCCCACAGACAGACCCCTGTGTTTCCAGTCCCTTCTTCATACTCCCCTCTGTTCCCCACAATGTGCACTGAGGACAGATGTCAGGCAATGTCCCTGCAGCTTCATCATTATTCCTTCCCTGGCATACAATGTGATGATGGTGGCCCCACCCTTCTCTCCATTTGCTGGGAGCTAGGCTGCTGCTTGGAGAAGCAGTCTGAAGACCTGACATCTCGGTCTTAGAGCCACCATTTTGCTGCTGCTGATAGGAAGCACAAAATAACTTTGTGAAAATATGTGGCAGTTGTAAAGCACTGTTCAACTGTAAATCACCATATGCTTTACAAAGATGAGCAGCATCCTCTCCATTTTTCAGTTGGAAACTGAGGTACAGAAAAATAAGTGACTTGCACAAGGGCACACTCTGAGTCAAGTGATGGAGCTGGGAATAGAGTCCTTGTCCTCCTTACTTTGTCCGCTGCATCATGCTAAATCCTTTTAGAGCTGTGGTCCTAAATCAGACAGCCTCCAGCAACTTAAGGACACCTTCATGCTAAAATATTCCAGCACCCTCTCAAAATACTAACACAGATCAGCTTTTTGGTGGTCTTATATTTTAAATAAAAAATGTTTTATCACACACATGCAGACACACACACCGTTTTCAGACCTTCATAATTTTAGAACAGGGATTGTCTTCAAACTTGGATTGCTTTTCCTGGCTCAGCAATGTCTAGGATAGCACCACATTTGATGTTTCTAACTAGCGCCATCTGAGTTGTGTGAGCGCAAAATTTCAGTTGCAACAGGTGTGTGTGGAATTTTTACCCTCCCTCCTGTCAACCCATCAATCTCAACCTGAAAAATCGCCGAACCAGTCTTGTATATGTTTTTTAAACACTCACCTTTGGGCAGAGACAAACATAGATATTTTCAGTTTAAAAAATGTTTTTGAGACCATTATGAACAAGTGAAAATACCAGTTTACAGTGGACTGTATTATGGTGCTCACTGTCACAAATGCTATAATATAGAAATCATTTCATGCACCAGACACTGCAACTGTTTAACTGAACAAGTTTAGGACAGGAATTATAGAACAGCATATTCAGTTTAAATTGCAGGGATGATTCAGGTAGGCAGAAAGGGGGAATTTATGTAGGCATAATGAAATATAATTATCCAAAATGAAATGTAGCCAGGTCACAGGTTAATACCTTTACTGTTGTAAAAAATTGTACTTAGATTGTAAGTTGCACTAGAATTTTAATGATCACAAGTGGTCAAGTTCAGTTTTATGTTGCATGTATTATTACGCATCACTAACAGGGTATACAGACTGTCACATGACACCACCATAATAATTCTCTTCAGAATGTGTTTCCAGTATGAATTATGTGAATGAATATTCCTGGTTTAATCAGTATAATCTATATGTACCCATTGCTGGTCGGATGACATGCCAGTTAAGACAATAAACGTTCCTCAAGCCCTCATATCAGAGCAGATCTTCTGTCTTAAGAATGTCATTTAGACAAGAGAGAAAAGTTATTTGTTGTCTAAGGTGATACTTATATTTAAGCTTTAGATACAAAGCAATATGCTTAGTACAGCTGGTACAGCTTGTGTAAATGTTCTGTGAAATATTTCTTTTCCATCCGCCAATGTTTTTTAATTTCAATCACATTTTAACTGGATGTAAAAGAAAGTGGCAAAGTACCTTTCCTGTTTTTCATATTTTTGTAGAATCTGTGAAGCCGCAAAAATACACAACCTGTTGGAACAGGAGCTGGCTCATGCTGTCAATGCGTGTTCACATGCATTAAATAAAGCCAATCCAAGGTTTCCTGAGGTAAAGGAACAACAGAGCCTTATTTAATTATAAATCAACTGTAGCCCCTGTGTGCAGAAGTGTTTCTGGAGACACCGGAGTAGTCCTATAGTCCCAGTCACCATTTTCCAATGGCTAATATGTTAACTGCTGAGGTTACTGATATGCAAGGCTCCTGATCCTGCAAACGTGCTTAACTTTAAGAGTGTGACATAGGCACAACCACCCAATGGGATGGGGAGGAAACCAGCAATGCCTTTTCTCCTGCCCCTGCAGCAGCAGCCTCAGCGCCCCCTTCTTACGCTTGTTGGGCCACTTAATAGCTGATGGGCTCTGCTAAGACTCTACTGCAGTGAGTTTGAAAGGCCGAGGCAGCACCAGCAGGGGCAACCAAAGGGAAGAGGAAGGGGGAGAAAGACTCCCTTCCCCGCAGACCTGGAGCACATTGGAAGAGGTAGAGCAGGGGTCGGCAACCTGCGGCACGCAAGCTGATTTCTAGTGGCCAGTGGACGGAACCCCAGACTGGCAACGGGCTGAGCGGCTCAGTGGGCTGCCAGTCTGGGGTTCTGTCGGGGGGGGGCCCCCTGTAAATGTAAAATTTATTACTGGAACGCGGAACCTTAAATTAATAAGACTTGGCACGCCACTTCTCAAAGGTTGCTGACCCCCTGAGGTAGAGGGTACTTGACAGCTCCTACTGGGGAGGAGGAAGGTACTGCTGGGTAGAAAAACATTCCCTTTTGTGGCGACTGGACCTAAGTGGGAGTGGGACATTACGTATATTGGAAATAGGGGTGTGTGTGAACGGGGCAAAGGAAGATACAGGGACAAGGCAGAGCATCGCATTAAGGGCATGACTCGGAGTGTTGGGAGATGGACAAAGAACTACACCCAAGTACAGTCACGTGGGCACACTCACACAGATGCGCACACACACCTTAATGGAGGACATGGTGCTAATGGGAGAATTTCAGCAGGAGCAGAACTGAGCTCCTTCTCTCCTAGCCCAACCCCCACAATTTGAGCTTTTGCAAGATCTGTGCACTAATCTGATTTCATGGACATGAGTTTGTCAGTCTAATTTTGTCTAACCTAACCTAATCTATTTAAGCCCTCATCACCATAGTAACTATGCAGGCTAACCACTGCTTGTTAAAGTGTGGCAGCTTGCCTCCCTCAAGGGTGATGTGAACAACCCTCATTAACAATCCTTGTTAATAAAAGGCCCAGAGTTTCTCTAGTGGCCCTTAACCAGTCATAAAGAACATGCGGCTTGTCACTTGGTGCTCTAGTACATCTGAGACCTCAGTAAACCGAGTCAGGTGAAAACCAGCCAGCAAAGATACAGTACATTTCCCCCCGCCATTCCATTCTGGATGCTTACATAAACTAATACAGTCTGTTCTGCCCCTAAATAAACAGGTGAAATTCCCACAAGCTTCAGTGGTAGTTATACAGATGCATCTGAGATCAGATTTTGGCCTATGTACATTGCTCTATATCTTATTCCCTTTGGTCTGGTAGAATAAACTTGTCAAGCAGAGTGAATCAAGCTGGTTCCTTTCGGAAAAACTGCCTAAGGTTGGGATTGTAAACTCAATGTACTTGTGCTCACAGTTTAACTTATTTGACTGTTCTGCTTCTATTCCCCAGAGTCTTACCAGAAATACTGCCATTGAAATAGCTGTCAATGTGAAGGCACTACATAATGAAACTGAATCTCTACTAGTAGGAAGGGTTCCTTTGGTAAGAAGATAAAATAAATGTTTAATCTGTTTACTCATAAACATCTTGTGTAACTTGTCACTGTGTAAGTCATGCTTCTCTAAAGGAGCACCATAGGGTTATAGTGCAATGAAATACTATACCTCAGAACCTTTAAAAGGCTGGATCAGAGGATTTTATACTACACCTATTATCTGAGTTGAAATGGGTTATGAATTGTTCTCCTAGATCTCCATTCACCTGCAGCATGGCAGGCATTAGTTTCTCTTCCTAAACCCTTGTTAATTGGTGAGTGTCCAGTAGAGTTTTGTTGGCATTGAAAGTCATTGTATCTCTTCCCTTGGTTGCTTGTGTGTGGATCTAAAAGTAGTAAAGTTCTTCAATAATAACACATTGTGCTCTGGACATACAGCTAGAAATTGGTACATTTGATAGGGTTCCTCATGCTTTTCTATCAGTTGATACACTAAGTAGGAATGGTTGTGTCTGTTCCATGCCTTTAGTCTTCAGATTCAGGAGAAAATTTATTAATATTTTATTAATTACCCTAAGTGTGTGATAATTACAAATGGATATTGATTGGAATATTTTCCTGTAGAGGGACTTGGGTCTGAAAGGCATGATATTAAGATAAAGACCCTTTCACATCCTAAATAAATGGTACAAATCCACTCTATTTCCATAGTGACTAAAAGTCATTGCCATCTGAAGACTCCGTCAGCAGTTCACTTCTAGAAGTATTAACATGTTAGGCACATGCTCTGTTTTATTTAACTTTAGGAAGGAAACAAAGCTCTTTAGATAAATTTATCAAATATAGGGGAAGAAATCTGCTGAGATTTCAAATTCCTGTATGTTAATGTGAAGGCAAGAATGCAATATTTGGATTTAAAAATGTTTGGGGTAAGGAATTTCGTCGAACAGTCTTCAGATGATGATTGGGATGCTATACTAAAAGTGGTGTAATGTGTCAAGGGATGATAGGACCTGATTAAATTAGGAAATCATACACACTGACACCCCTCATTTTTCAGCCAATAGAGGGAGCAACCTTACTCTTACAGTATCTGTGCCAAACCATTTTTTTTAAACAAGGCTGTTATCTGATATCAATATATCTTCTGTGTCAGTCCGCATGTTGACTTTAGAGATACCCAGAACTCTCATTTGTGAATCAGCAGTAAAACTTAGTCTTGGACTGTCTTGTTGGCTTGTACTTCCATCAGTGCTGAAACAACATGTAGGTTGGGCCGACCCATGGAGATGATGGATACAGCTGAAACGTTTGGTGTTACTTAAACTGCCAGTCACGCACCATACTCCAGTTTAACCGTCTCCCCTGACAAAGAAGCAGATCTCTTAATTTGCTCCTTCCTTATTTTTACCTCTTTTCATCTCTCCATTCCTTCCACACTCCCCTTTTCTGCTCCCAGTGCTCCTGACAGCCATGCAGTTGATGCCATCATTGCCTGTACTGCCTGTTGATCTTTTTTGGGAAGGGGAGGAGGCAGCTGGGGTTGTCTCCACCAGTGTTGCTCCTTCCATCTCAAACTTCTCATCTCCCTACTAAGAAGATCTAATTGACAAGTCCGACTCTAATTCGCTGGGCTAATCTTTCCATTAGAAACAGTGAGGTTCTAAGACTTCATGGTCTGTTCGACATGCAGAGAAGAGATCTTGCACTAAATTGGTCAATTCTCTTATCTCTGCTGGAGTTTCAACATTGATTTCAGTGGGAGCAGGATCAAGCCCTTAGTGCACTTTCTCACCATAAGTTCAGAATTAATTGATTTTCCACTGCCAAAATGTAATTCTCTGAGGCTCTTTGTGAGACCGTAGATAGGTGCCATCTGAGGAAACACATACCATTTGGACTGGTCCACTTCTTTCATCTTCCCCTGAGAAGAATAAATCAAAAACAGAATAATCCAGAAAATGAAAACATTCTAAAGTGATGTCTTCCTCAGTGGAAAGAGAGAGGCTTCGTTGTTATCTATGCCCACACTCCAAACCTCTCCCAAACACCACTGTGCAGCTCAGAGAACCTCAAGCAGCCTGAGGGGGCGAAAATTAAGGTTGCTGTGACTCTTGTATTTTCTCCATAAATCTTAGAAACTTCTTTAAAATATTCCCTTTAAAAAATCCCATAACAAGGGAAAACTAAGATTTCCAATCCCATTACACTACAGTAACATCTTACAAGAGAAGATCTCTCACTAGAAAAAAATGTTAACATACACAAACTCTAATGGCAGGAAGAAAGAAAGTATTTTACTATACCTATAATTAAATTCTACCTTCCAAGATATCTCAAAAAAAAAAAAAATTCTCCAGAACTAGAGATCAAAAGCCCTTTCAACAACCGTGTAAATCTTTGCTATCCAGCAGGTCCAACCCCACAGATAAAGTCTTCAGGAGCACCACTCTGGACTGTCTTGGCCACAGACAAATGGACTCTTGAAATCAAATCCAGGATGCCATGTATTCTGTAACTCTGCAGAATTTGACACAGAATCCAACCTTTCGATGCAGAACTGTGCCCTCGAATCTATGCTTTCATTTCAATAGAAAATATAATGAACTTTCAAGTCCTCTGAATTATGAAAATTAAATTTGAAATTTTGAAAATGTAATGGCAGTTTAAACTGATGCCATGTGTCTGCTTGAGTCTGCTCCCAACCCTAAACTGTATCTCTGAGAAATGTGAATGGTCCCATCGATCTCAGTGGGGGTGTTTACCTTGAAACCTCATGATGGCAAATTAAAATTTCAACATGATGGCTCTTTTTAGCAGAAATATCCAGCTATTGTGCTTATCCCATATCACAAATGACCACTAACCCCTTTCCTGGTGCCAAAAGTCTCAGCTGATATTTCCAGCTTCCTCCATTACAACTTCTATGCAGTGCTACATTTCAGTACAAAACTCTATGGCATACTGAAGACTGAAAATATGGAAGGAGTATAAAATAAATTATTAGTGGATATTACATTCATTTTCAAATGGGAGCAATTGTACTAATTTTGGTGGTCATTTTCAAAATAACCTGAATGTGGAATTCGGTATGGATTTTTTTTGGTTTCAGCAAAACAAAGATGCCTTCTTGCACACCTCTTTTTTCCTTATTTGCAAAAGGGGATAACGATTTTTATCTTTCTTTTTTTTTTAGATCAATTGATTAAGTGGGCTGTCAAAGGGCTAGTTACTATTTCTGACCCCAACATACCTACTTTTCCCCCTGCTCATTCCAGAGAGACAGTGTGAGTCACTGTGAGAGCTGGGATTAGAATTTGGGAATTCCTAGCTCAGAGGTCAGCAACCTGTGGCATGTGTGCCAAAGGCAGCACGTGAGCCGATTTTTACTGGCACTTTGCTGACAGCCAGGGTCCCAGCCATTGACCCCCACTCAGCCCGCTGCTGGCCTGGGGTTCTGTTCACCTTGCTGCTAGTCTGGGGTTCCAGCCACCCGGACCCCTCCCAGCTGGGGTCCTGGCTGCCGGCCCCGCTCAGCCCGCTGCCAGTCTGGGGTTTCCTCGGGGATCCCTGTAAATGTAAATTTTATTACTGGCACGCGAAACCTTGAATTAATGAAGACTTGGCACATTGCTTCTCAAAGGTTGCTGACCCCTGTCCTAGTTGTTAATTCTTTGCTTAGTCTATTAAAGGGACTTTGAAATCTTGGAAAGGCCTTCATGGCCTGGTTACTCCACCCATTCCATTTCTACCTCCTAACCAGAGAAGAGCTGTGCATCACATGAAAAAATTTGAGTAATGGCAACCTTGGGCTTCCTGACACTATAAGTTACACTTGTTTTCTCTGATGCTGTTTTTTATCTAAGTTTTCTCCAGGCCACTGGCCTTTTTAAAATTCTTACCTCCATTGTTACGTGACATCATAGTCCAGCAATGAGAGCATACAACTATGAGCTTATAGCAGAATTGGGAAAAGCACAAAATATTAATATTTCTACATTTGGCACTGTGCTGATTACCCGTTGTGCTTCTGGATTGATGGAGGTAGAAGGCCACAAGACTAGGGAATTTCTTACTGTACATTGGATTCTCTGGGTTTGTACATCCATTAGTTTGGGAGACTCTCCCTTGTGCTTTAAATCTCCATTTATATTTCTGGAGTACGATGAGTGATGGCAGAAATAGATAGGTGGGCACACACCAAAGTTTTAGCTGTTTGTCATTCTTGTAGTTAGGACCAACCCAAATGCAGTCTCTAGAATGGTGAAATGCATGCGCAGGGAAATTAAATGGGGTAAGAAATCCCCCATTTGTTTACTTTCAGTATAAGGCAGCCATTTAACATTCTTTTTCTGGTTTGTTCATAAATAGCAATTGGATCCTCCCCATGAAGAGCTGCTGTCTGATGCATTACACAGTGTGGAGATTGAATTAAGAAAACTTGCTGAGATTCCATGGCTTTATTATGTTTTCCAGCCAAATGATGATGAGGTAGGTCAGGTGATTACTTCTAAGTGAACATAATTTTACTTCACTAGACAAGAGTAAATTAGAATTCCCCATCATCATGTGAGGCATTTTTAAAGTTTAGTGGTTGTTTTCCTCTTTTTCCATGCAGGATCCCCCTCTGGATTATTCTAAGAGAAACAACAGAAGTACAGTATTTCGCATAGTGCCAAAATTTAAAAAGGAAAAAGTCCAAAAGCATAAGAGCAGCCCTCAGCCTGGTATGTGTTTTGACATTGCAAGAAAGATCATAACTTTTGGAAGAAAACATGATTTCATATCTTTCATAACAGCTAAAATAATGTGCAACACCTAGAGGATAAAATCCTAGCTCCATTGAAGTCAGGAGGAGTTTTGCTGATTGATGACTTCAAAGGGAGGAGGATTTCATGCAGTACATTTAGCAGGTGTGTGTCAATAGGATCCCCAAACAACTAGGTGAATAGAAGAAGTAGTTTAAAAAATACTTAAGGAGCTACTGTTTTGCCATCTACTTTTGGGATAGAAGGTCCCATGTGTCTGTTTGGGTGGTTTTGTTTAACTCCATGCCAACACAAGTCATACATAAACCAGTTCTGTTTCTGTATAAAGCACTGATTCCGGTTTTTCAGGGTAGTCTGAGAGAGGCTGCACAATGGCTTTCATTAACACTTGTTTAATTGAACCAGTTGTCCCTTAACGTCCCAAATAAGTTTTCACTGCAGTTAATTTTGTACATCAAACAAAATCCTGCTCTCTTAATTAGTTAGTAGAAGTTGAACAAACTCCACTCTCCTCTCTCCCCACTGTTTTCTGTGAACATACTGCCTTGATATTATGCCTTGAAAATAACTGGTGTCACAATAGACCTAAAACTGCTCCCACGCCTTGGTCTTTCACAGCAGGCAGTGTGCTACACTGCCCTCAAATGCAAAACAAGCTCTCTACAGTTTTTAATCTGAATTTAGCTTTTCAGTTCTCTAATATGTTAAAATATAAAACATATTAGAGTACTTCAGTCTGAAGCTAATCAGCATTGAATGAAAGATAAACAAAGGTGCAAAAGAATAACAGTAACATAAACCTACTTTGAATAAACTTGGCCTATTAAGACTAATGTGGGCAACTAACCTTAGAGAACAATGTTGACAGAGAGCTTTTTAATGGCCTATGTAACCAGTATGGTTAATAGAATATTTGTTGCATTAATTAAGAACACTAGAAAAACTTGTAAAGTTGGGCTTGCATGCTGCGATCTCTATAGGAGTACAGTATATATGTTGATTTTACATTTTAGTTAGTATTTGAAGTGTGTGTTATTTCTGGCTGCACTGAACCAATAAAGTGTCATTAGTATACAGTGGAACAAACTTGGACCTTGCACCACTGGTCCTAAGATGATTAAAAGTGAATTTGTTGAAGTATATGAGGTTTGATGGCTTTATTGAGGAAACTGGAGTAAAGCTGAAAGCTCGGCTGCAAAGCAAAGAACCCCATCTTTGTTTAGATACCTTCTCATATTTATTGCTAACCTCTAACCTGCATGTAAAAAGAAACTCAGTTTTTGTGGAAATGACGCCTTTAACCTTTCCCTTTGCTAGCACGGCAGTTCTACTCTGTTTTCCACACTCTTTGGCCTAACCTTTGCTTGTAATGCATTTGAGCATGTAGAAATTAAGGGGGTTTTGCTCTTAACTTTGGTAGTTCAAAAATGGGGCACAGATGAAGTTGCTGCTTGGCTGGATCTGCTCAGTTTGGGAGAGTACAAAGAAATCTTCATCAGCCATGACATCCGAGGCTCTGAGCTTTTACATCTGGAAAGGCGAGATCTTAAGGTATTTCCTTTGTGCTACTTTTCTGCTCTTTAGAATTTTCTTTGACAAAAACAAAACAAAACCTTTCTACTGTCCTTGCTTCTGTTATGTGCTTGTAGCTTGGCTTATACTGTGCAAATATGCAGTAAATTACTACACGCTGTCCTGTGGCCTGAATTTCTTACATGTTGTCCTGTATTTTCAAGCCATGGATATTAGCAATATTGGAGATTATCTTTTCTCATGCTTCATATAGAATTATAGTATGTTTCATCAAGCTCAGTGAAAGCACTCCCATTGTCTTACTTACATCAATATATTACAGTGTTAACTTTAAAAAAACTCGGTTTTAACTAGATTTAGTAAAGAGGATCGGTGTGGAAGGTGAATTGTTCATAATCAATTTATTAGGCTAGTGATAATTATTTTAAATGTATCTAGTGCAAGGTCAGCAGGTAAAAGTTCATTTAAAATTATGAATACATTACTTCAGTAGTCAGTGTGTGGAAGATGGACAGTTTGATGATAGTCTTCAGCATTGGCCATTTGCAGACTTATGAGTTTGTCTGTCAGGTGTCCAAATATATCCTTCAAAACAGCTTTTTGTTTTGTTTTTGGTCAGTTTTTAATTTTGTGAAAAAAATCAAGCCTTCTATCTTTCTGAGATCACTTATTTAAAAAATGAAAAATCATTCCTCCCTGTTCAGTTCAAATAAATAAGAACCATGTTTTGGGAGAAGAAATGTTAGTGCAGGGGTGGGCAAACTACGGCCCGCAGGCTGGATCCGGCCCCTCAGGGCTTTGGATCCGGCCCACAGGATTGCCCCTGTGGTGCTGCAGGCCCCGCGCCGTTCTCAGAAGCGGCCAGCACCACATCCCTGTGGGGGTGGGGCAGAGGGCTCTGTGCATTGCCCTTCCCTTCAGGCACTGCCCCACCTCAGCTCCCATTGGCGGGAACGGGGAACCGCAGCCAATGGGAGCTTCGAGGGAGGTACCTGGAGGCGTGGCAAGGGCAGCACGCAGAGCCCTGTGCCCCCTGCTTCCTCAGGGGCTGTACAGGGACATGGTGCTGGCCGCTTCCCGGAGAGGCACAGCTTGGGGCCAGGGCAGGCAGGCAGGGAGCCTACCCTGGCCCCGGTGTGCGCCGCTGCCACCCCTGAACCTGAACCCTTCCTGCACCCCGCCCCCCAACTCCCTGCCTGCATCTTGCACCCTAACTCCCTGCCTTGAGCCCCCTGCTGCACCTCGCACCCCTCCTAAACCCCAACCCCCTGCTGCAGTCGGCACCCCTCCTCTGCCCCACTCCATTGCCCATAGTCCGTTCTTGCACACCGCACCCCCTCCCACACCCCGCACTCCCTCCTGCACCCCAACCCCCTGCCCCAGCCCTGTATACAATTTCCCCACCCAGATGTGGCCCTCGGCCCAAAAAGTTTTCCCACCCCTGTGTTAATGTATTGAAAAATGTTAGCCTGGCAGATGATAGTTACTTTGCTCTTTGAAATGGTGGTGTTTGAGATTGCTGGTCTTTTTCTGGATCTACTTAAGTGTGTCCATTATATGTAATAGAGACAGTATCTTTGGGGATTCATTAAATTACTTTTTACTGAAACAGAAATCATGACCTTTTGATAATGTGTTTGAGAAATCTGCATGCAACAAATTGCAACTTCTCATACTGCATAAAACAAGAGGTTTCAATTTATACAGTATCCTAACATTTACATCTAAAACACAAGTCATTGTGTCCAGCCACATTTGAATACTGCTGCATGTCTAGGCTATTTTTCCATGTGGACATCTATAAGGATGCTCCATTAAATTGTTTTAAAAATTGCTCCCATAGCCTGCAATACTTCCTGATAAGAGAGTGCTGACATTGTATATCTGCCATAGGAGAAATGTTGTTGGCATAGGTAGTTGTGTTCTTGTAATGTACTTAGTCTTGTTTGATACATGTCACTGGTCCTTCTGTTTTATCCTGCATCAGTGAGATCCCGGAGCCTCTTTGTCACTGAATTAAATGCTTCCATTGAGGCCTCACAGAGTCCAAACCTGCAAGAACCAAGAAACAGAAAATTATCCAAATAATACATCACAGACAACTTTCCAGTCTCTGGTGTAATTGCCCATTGTCCAGCTATACTGAAAGAAGGAAACTTTATATGGATTTAATGAGGCCGCAGCTTTATTATTAGATGTCTGGGACTATCTGGCAGATAAAAGTATACAGTGCAGGCAACTCCATGTTCATTCAAATAACTATGTGGGGCTTCTATCAACCATGCTTCATTTTTCATCCAGGTCCCCCAGCCAACCCCTGGCTTAGATATTAGCATCCACCCCCACCTTGTAGGGGAGGGTTAACGTGGACTATAAGAAAGGGGGTTGGCTCTCTGCCATACCAATCATAGAAGCCCCGAACCTGCCCCACCCCCCATTCTCTTCCTTTAACTAGCATCTCCTTTTAAAGTCCTTTACCAGCCCATTTATCTGGTCACTGAATGCCTTCTCTATGGAGTACCTGCACTGGATATCCGCCCCACGCTTACACAATAAGTTGCGACATACAGCCTAGCAACCTTTCCTCCTTACCATAATAGGTCCTCCCTGACACCCACTGTGGAGAAGGCGGAAAAACCCTACTCCACCGAAGCCAATTTGGTGGTGAGGGAAAATGTTCCTTCTCAGCCCCCCTAAAAAGGAGTGACTAGTGCTATGCCCACAGCAAGTCCTAACCCAACCTGATATTTGCATCTCGAGGGGAGGTGTCATAAATATAAAGGGAAGGGTAATCACTTTTCTGTATACAGAACTATAAAATCCCTCCTGGCCAGAGACAACATCCTGTTACCTGTAAAGAGTTAAGAAGCTCAACTAACCTGGCTGGCACCTGACCCAAAGGACCAATAAGGGAACCAAGATACTTTCAAATCTTCGGGGTGGGGGGGGAAGGCTTTTGTTTCTGCTCTTTGTTTACATGGTTATTCTCTCTTGGGACTGAGAGAGGCCAGACAGAAATCCATCTTCTCCAACCCATCCTAATCCAAGTCTCCAATATTGCAACCAGGCAAAGTGGATTAGTTTATCTTTTGTTTTATGTGAATTTTCCCTGTGTTAAGAGGGAGGTTTATTCCTGTTTTCTGTAACTTTAAGGTTTTGCCCATAGGGGGATCCTCTGTGTTCTGAATCTGAATACCCTATAAAGTATTTTCCATCCTGATTTTACAGAGGTGATTCTTTTACCTTTTCTTTAATTAAAATTATTCTTTCAAGAACCTGATTGATTTTTCATTGTTCATAAGATCCAAAGGTTTGGGTCTGTGTTCACCTGTACAGTTGGTGAGGATTATTATCAAGCCTTCCCCAGGAAAGGGGATGTATGGCTTGGGGGGATATTTTGGGGGGAAGACGTCTCCAAGTGGTCTCTTTCCCTGTTCTTTGTTTAAAACGCTTGGTGGTGGCAGCATACTGTTCAAGGCCAAGGCAAAGTTCGTACCTTGGGGAAGTTTTTATCCTAAGCTGGTAAGAATAAGCTTAGGGGGTCTTTCATGCAGGTCCCCACATCTGTACTCTAGAGTTCAGAATCAGGAAGGAACCCTGACAAGAGGAAAGGAGGGTGGGTGCTGCCTTGTCCGCTGCATGGAGAAAGGGCTTTTAATGCCTGAATCTGCCCCTTTTAAAGCCTTCCACACATAGGTACCCAGGGGATGAGTCAGCATTGCCATGCTGACTTCCACCCACCATTTTTAGATCAGCTTCTGACCTCCTTCCTTCCCCCACACCTGTAAAGCACTGCTACATTCCTCCCCCCAAGCTTCAGGTGCAGTGCAGTCATTCTCAACAGGGACTAGACGATTCAAAAGCTAGAGAGGAAACTTAGCACACCAGGGCTGTGGCTTCCTTGAAAGGAAAAACCTAAGAGATTAAAATTATTGGAATGGACTGTTAGTAAACAGTATTACAGTAGGCAAGTAAAGTCCCTCTGGCCTTATTCAAGGATCATTTTGATTGTGTGATCAAACTGAAACTTAACCAAGTAGCTTTCTGCAACATGGCCATTAACTGACTCTTCTGGAAGCTAGGGCAAATGATGAATCAGACTGATTTTTAATTCCAGTGGTGCAGGGAAGCCCCTGTCCATTAACTAGAGGCTGGGTCGTGTGCAGTAACCACAGTGTCATGTTGGGAGTGTTTCATATTTTTGCCAGAATTGCTGTGGAACTTTCACCAAAAGTGCTCATTAAATCCCAGCAGACCCTTTGGCCAAATGTTTGTGTTTTTTGTGTTATAGCAGCATATCTGAATAGTTGAGTGGAGCACTCAGCCTGTTTGTTGCAAACCATACTGGCATGAACTCTGAATTCAGCTTGCCAATTAGAGACAGTGCTCGGCACCTACGATTTTCTGACTGCTGAGTTGATCAAAGATATATCCCTGTGCTACAAGGACACTGGAAAACACATCCACAAATTTCCCCTATCATATTTTTCTCCCACATGACTACTGAAATGTGAAAACTTAATGGGTCTTCAATACACATGGAAGTTAGGATCCACGTACATCCTTTCCTCATTGCGATCCACATTTGTACAAGGCCTGTGCTTGTACTATGTGGCATGGTCTTTGATCCCTCACCTGTATGTAACCATCCTGTTCCCTAGACTGTCTGCAGTGGATTTACCTCTCATCTTGCCTGAGCTATGGGAAATGGCTTCTGTCTGTTGCCCATTATATCTGAGCCTGCTGGCCCACCTCTCTCCTCTACTATCTGAGGGTTACTGCAAAACTGTAGCACCAGGAAAGCCCTTTCATGAACCAGATCCCCAGTCCTGGAATGTGACCACTTCCTCCTCACCCCAGCATCCAAGTGGGTTGAAAGTAACTCAACAAGCTGAGGAGCCCCTGACACCAGTCTTTTTTCTGCCCTAGTTGGTGTGTCTTGGACTCAGTTTGTGCCTCTGTGGCACCTGTTCAAAACGGAGAACATCTGCCAGCAGTGCCAGACGTCCCTCAAGACTCTGCCTCTCTTGTCCCTTCATAATGCCCCTTCCCAAGCCCCAAGTAGCTGATCTTAGCATGGACCTTCCATCCACAAGATCTCTCCCTTCCTTTGATGGTCGTGGGAATGAAACATTGAGTGTCAATGCCACAGAAGCTGCGGAAGGAGGGCTGACTGAGACCTCAGTTCCCTTTGTCTGCTCTGCAAGCAGACTCCCTCAGCATGTCCCAACGCTTTAATTCTATATTGTTAAGGCATTTAAAGTGCTTGTTTTCACATGGATTACTCAAAAACAGGAAAATTGTAGCTGAGTTCTTCTCCCTGAGAATTAACCTCTCTACTAATTTACAGAAAGAAATGTTAACAGTTACTAGCATTTTAAAACTGCTCCTGTGCATGAGAGCTGGTTGCTAATATTCCTAGCTGCAAGAGTATCTACTGGGCCACAGTGGTACTGTAGTTCTAATGTCTCTATCGAAAGATTTCAGCCCAGAAGTGCGTCCGATATTTGAAGATGCAGAATCTGGATGGTTGTATAATGAGAGTCAAACTGAAATGTATGGTGCGAGTTGTGTATTGTTTTCATCTTTAGTTTTTGTTTACTGAGTAATAGGAATTAAGTGTGTGTTGTATCTGTGTTGGTCCCAGGATATTAGACAGAGACAGTGGGTGAGATAATATCATTATCTCAATATCAATATCAACTTCCATTGGTGAGAGAGATGAGCTTTCGACCTTACACAGAGCCCTTCTTCAGGTCTGAGAAACGTACTCAGTGTCACAGGTAAATACAAGATGGAACAGATTGTTTAGCCTAATTAGTTAACATATATTTCAATGGACCATTCAAGATGAAGTGGCACTTTAACACACTCCAGTAAAGGAGGAGGGAAAAAGGGGAGCAGGGGAAAGACAGCTTGAGGGGAGGTGTTAGTGTGTTATAGATTTGTTGTAATAAGCTATAAAGCTGATGTCTCTATTCAGTCCATGATTTTTAGTGTCTAGAAAAGTTATGAATTTAAGCTCCCAATTCATAACTTTGCTAGAGTTATGGTGCAAATTTTTTACACCCATGAGCAATGTCGTTATACCAACCTAATTTCCTACAGTAGACTAGGCCTAAGTACATTTCCCAGACCTGAAGAAGAGCTCCGTGGCCTGATCTACACTAGAAAATTAAATCCATACCCCAGGGTGGTGTAGTTAAGCCGACCTGACCCCCCAGTCAATCTAGCTACTGCTTCCAGGGGAGGTGGCTTACCTGCGCTGAAAGGAGAACCCCTCCTGTCGGCATAGGTCGTGAACCTTGTGTCTCTCACCAACAGAAGTTGGTTGAATAAAAGCTGCTGCCTCACCCACCTTGTGTCTCTCATAGGAATTACAGTTTTCAAAAAAAGCTCCTTTAGAGAATATAAAAAAAATCCTTTGAGATTTGTTAGATTTTGGCCTTATTGGATGTCTTTGTTAAATTAGTAATACAGCTAGAAGAAATCTCTGATCTTAAAGATGTTAACAGAGAATTCTATATGTATTATTTGTTTGGAAATATTAGAATGGAACCCTTTTTGCCAAAGATTGAGTGGCAAACCTTTTTATTGGCCGGGGGGCAGGGGGCAAAGCTGGCTAGGCAGCCTACTGTCTCTAGCCTCACCTCCAGAGTATAGTACAGATGAAGATTCCCTGACAGCTGACAACAATTTAAGAAAAAAATTGTTGCAAGAACTTTCATCAGGTTCTTCTCCAGTTATTTTTCAAGGACCTCTTGAGTACTTACATCACTGGGCGGTAGAAACTGAGATGGGCTGGCAATGTAGCCTAGCAGTGTGGCATGGAAAGGATGGGGGTGGGGGGAGAAGGTCCTGCTCTGGAACTAGACTTGAAATTGTGCTGTGGGTCCTCCTTCCAACATATGTTAGCCTGCCGTCTTTGAAAACCCAGAGGATGGAACAAATGTTGGACAAATGGAAGTTCATTAATCAGATGTCAGTTAAATAGAGATATATGGGTTGGACTAGATGACCTTCTGGGGTCCCTTCCAACCCTGATATTCTATGATTCTATGATATGGTACCATATATAAGGTAATTAATGTATGCTTTTGGAGGGTGGGGTCTACTTTGTGAATGATTTGCAGTGTGTTGCTGTTCCAAATCCCTCCCTTTGTGTAGGGCAAAAGTCAGAATAAAAAAAATCCCTGCAAACTTTTTGGCATCTAGATGGCTTCCAAAGTTGTCATATGTGCTGTCTTCTCAACAGAATGATTTGGGAAGATCTCCACAAGTGAAAATTCAGAACTTTTTTACCTGTGTTTTTTTGTTTTCTTGAGGGTGGCAAACTTTAACTGAGGGGCCAGGAGAATTTGTAATGAGAGTCTGAGGCCTAGGGTTGGGAAAGAGCTGTTGATATGTTGGAAGTGTCATAACACGATCCTGTCCTCTTTCTAATCCCTGAAATCTGACAAAATCCTGCTACAATGCTCAACTACCAAAAAATCCTACGAATGAAAATCCTGGCAAAGCCTCATCAAATGCATGCCCAAGTTTGGTGGTGATGGTGAAAGATATATATTCTATTTTCATTATATTTTGTAGTGACTGTAATTTAGATGGAACCAGTAGATCCTGTGACAAATTGTTGCAAGGAGGTTTCTGAGTAGTTGCTTTGAACTTTTCTTTTCCTCATTAGAAAATTAACTTGAAGGCAAATAAGAAAATTTCTCCAACTTCGAATCTATAGCCTTATGCCAGTTCGTTCTCAGGAAAAAAGTTGCAGTAGTCATTATGGGCATTTAATAATTGTTGCATACATTAACTATTTTTCTTTCTTAGATGTTTTTGTTGAGTACTCAAGAAAGAGTGAGGTTGACAGCAGAGGATAGAGCAAAGTGCAGTACGGACAGATGTGCTACAAGTTTCTTCACATTAGTCTGTCAATCCAACTAAATGTGCAAAACCCTTGCAGTTTTAGTCTGGGGTCCATTCTGAGCAGGACCTTCTAACTATGCCAAATCATCATATATGATGATCTTGAGCTGTAGTGTAGATAATTGTCCATTAGGAAACAGGACTGATTTCTTTCCATTTCCAGCCTAACCTGAATTTGAACTCAAATCTTCAAAGGTGAAGAGAGGCCCATGTGTTCGGTTTGTACCCACTTAAATTTTATAGAGAGAAAGGGATTTCTTTCAATTTTATACCACACTCTCCTTGTCTCAGGTTGGTAAATGGAAATTAAATTGCATAATATCTTAATATCAGTGCTTATTTCCAGAGTTTTTGATAACTGCAGAAAACATATATATGAACTCTTTGTGGAAAGTGTGCATACCAGGATATATATTGTTACTACAGTTTTTACAGTACATTAAAATAATAGGAATTATTTTATGCTGCCCTTTCCCTCTTTATTATCCTTGATGTGGAAAATGTGTTCTCCTAAAGTGGAAGATATTATATTTCAGAAATATTTAATATGTTCATAATTATTCAAATAACTTTAATAATATTTATACCTTGTACTTACCTGGCATCATTAATCCAAGGAGATTTCAAGGTGTTTAACAAAGCTGGGTTTTGTATGTGGGGAAACTGAGACTCAGAAAGGTTAGGTAAACTGCTTGAAGTTACATGGTCAGTAGCAGAGTCAGGAATCCCATTCTGCTGCTCTGACCACTAGACCAATACCAATTAAACAAGGTTTGATTCCTTTTTTATTTCAACTACACACTGTTTACAAAAAAATAAAAAACGAATTTCATCAGCAACCGGGTTAAATAAAAGTATGATGGCTGTTGCAAAAAATGTAGACAAATTGTTCAAATAAAGTGAATGACAATGAGTAAGCTGAAACAAATAAATAATTCTTGCACAATGCCCTTGAAATTCTGCAAATTCACTGCCAAAGGGAATGAGTTCCAAAGGTGTGGGTGGGTGGGGAGAGGCAGCCTTTTCTTAAGAGGTCCTTGCTAGTGCCAGTCCTGAAAAGTTGGGTCCCAGAAAACAATATTGAGAACATTTCAGCTGATGTTAACTGCCACATTGATGTACATAGAGAAAGTTTTACAATACATTCAGATTTGTTTCATGTGTACTTTCCCATTTTCCTTCTGGATGTCTTTGTCATGTTTGTCAGAAACTTTCCTCTAATTACCAAGCATATCCATGTTAAAATACTTACCTTTCTGGACTGACAAATTCACTCTAGCCTTAGCTATTGTTCTCTGAAGGAAAGTTGTCCTACATACCTGTAGACCTACATCCACTTTCCCATGGGGATGTGCATATTTGCTGATTAAGATAGGCATGTTAGGGCAACAGATAAAATAAAAATTGATGGATGGAAGCTATGATCTATCACATCCTTTGAAGCCAACAACTGCTACGTTAGAGAGGAGAGGGAGATTGAGCAATTTCTGGAAATTTAAAAAACCTAATGGCTGTGCACAGAAGTCAGGAGAACACAAAAGTAAGGGTTTGTGTGAGGTACAGCGGTTATTGCAGGTAAGTAACTTTCTCTGTGCTGAATAGAAAGAGGTTCATGATAAGTTGTCTGTAATGTATATTTTTTGTAACGTTAGATAACACTTTGCTATTTCCACATTTAGAAATGTGTTTGCTGTTGCAAATTACTTACAATGAATGTAAAGGATTCTGTATCTGCTGCATGGCTGAATCGTGTTGGGATTTTTCTCTTTTGTAAACAAAACCCTCCTCTCCTTTTCTTTTGTAGGACCTGGGGATAACGAAAGTGGGTCATATGAAGCGAATTCTCCAGGGAATTAAAGAGCTTGGCAAGAACGCTCCCTTGTCCGAAGTGTAACTATACTGGTGCTATCCTTGGAAGGAGGGAGAATTGCTAGTTAGCAAAGTGGAGGCACTTTACTGGTTTGTAGTTTACTATATGGTTGGATAAGCACTGGTGTACTATGCAGGTTAATATATCTGCATTCTTGTGTGGTGAAGAGCTTGATCTGAGAATCTGAACGGTTTTGTGCCAAAAAAAAAAAAAAAAGGTTATGTTCAGTGAAGACCTTTTCTTAGTGTGCAAACTTGGCAAGTTCAAGTGAGCACATTTTGGTAAAGAGGTTGGTATATAGTGAACTGCATTGCCTGGAAAATGTAATTAAGTAATGATCGCTTTCCTTACGTATGGCCCAGTACAGCTCTCTTACAATGCAGCAACGTATCACTGTAGAGCCTGAGGTTGCCTGGTTAACTTTCTGAAGCATAGCTTCCCTAAAACATTTTGTACAGAAGACTGAGAGATGGAATGTTCCTGGTTTTGCTCGCAAGACTGACATTGCCTCAGGTACTTAGCACTCATTGGCCAAGGAGTATGGTTACAGACAGCATGAATGCAAACTATAATGCATGGTGTACCTATCTGAATCGTCTGTCTTTCTGTTGCATGACATATCTGATACTTTGAACACTTGAACAATTTTTATATCAGTTTTAATAAGATTTAATTTATTACTACTTGTGTGTCTTTTATTTGGTTACAGGCACTTTTCTATTCTTCAGTGTTGTATTTTACCTGAACATGTTCTGTGGCAAAGACTTGTGGATGTGAACACTTAGCATCTGTGCCATATTTAGCAAATGATGTGCATTGTATATAATTGACACATTCTATAGTTCAGTTTTTAAATTACCCATGTTGAGTAGGTATATCAGGTAATTAACTCCTGAGTGTTTTGGAGTGACCTCACAAAATTATCAATCAGCTTCCCAAATGGAAAATTATCAGAGAGCTTTCTTATGGCGCATTTTAATATAGCTAGTCAGTTACCTTGAATATCTGTTGCATATCTGAACTTTAGGCGTTACTCATTTTATTTGTTATGCAAAAAGAGGATTAAAAAGGTTAGTGAAATGTTTTTTTAAAAGCCAGAAGTAATTTAATGTTGTTTACTATGTGTATAAAATGTTTTAATGTTACAGCTGATTTGATTTTGTGAGGTAAACTTCCCCAGTCTGATATAAGAACTTAGCCATGTGCACCATTTTAATATTGTTTTTTAAAGATTCGTTAAATACCAAAACAATGTACGCATCTACTCCACATATCTATATTCAGTCTGTTTCTTACCAGTACTACTGCACTGGTAAATCATACATATTTAGTAAAAATGGTAATCCTTTCCCAAGTATTGTACACTATGCATGCTTAGGTAAATCACATGCAAAACAATAATACAGAGTGTAAACAGGTTCATTTAGAATTACTCCGATGCTAAACATTTCATTACGACAGGCTTTATGAAATTCAGTTGGGGTGCATCTAAACAAGAAATAGATTTATAATTAATTGAGTTCCCAGATAATTTTTCATCAAGTATTTATCTAATGGGTAAAGAATTTAAATATCTCTGGAAGTAAAAACTACAATAAAACTACTTAAATAATTAGGATATCTTGATGTTTCACAGCTTGGGTATAGTTACACGGTAAAGTCTTCTTTATACTGAAAACTTATATCAGCATAACTGTGTCTCTCAGGGATGTGCAAAATCCGCAGCCCTGCAAGACTTAGCTATGCTGACTTAATCCCTAGTGTAGAAAGTGCTAGGCTGACGGAAGAATTCTTCTGTCAACCTAGCTATCGCCTCTCAGGGGGGGTGGATTAACTATAGCAACAGAAGAACCACTCCTGTCACTGTAGGGAGGGTCTACACTGAAGTGCTACAGTAGCACCTGTAGCCTTTTAAGTGTAGACATACCCTAAATGAGCTTGTATAAAATGGATACCTCCTTGCCATTTGCAAGAATGCAGCATGCCAGCTAAAGAGGCAAGGCTTTTACTAATCATAGATCCTCCTTTTCAACAGCAGAGGCTTTGTCAACTCTTAAAAGTTAAAGAGTAGGTTAATATATTATTCCTTTCTAATATTTGAACAGACTTTCATTTGGTTTAAAAAAGTTTGTTTCCCACATGTTTTAAAGGGAAAAGTGTCAAGTGTTAGGTCCTAACTTTGACCTATCTTTCTCATTTGGTAGGGGTTGTCCCCTGGAAGGTAAATGTCTTCGTTAAGTTTTTTTTCTAACATCCTTCACCACTCTTGCCAAGAAATTTTAATTAAAAAAAAAAATAGCTCAAGTCTGTCTGTCTCAAGCACCATGTGCTGTAGAGTAAATAAAAGGACGCAGTTCCGAGAATTGTGCTGACATAACTGATTATGCTGGTAAACAAACAAAGGAAAGAAGCTATGTTCCATTAGGTTTTCAGCAAAAACCAAACCAAAACAAAACCTGTTTGCCAAGTGCATTATTTTCAAGCTGTTGTCCTAAAAAGGTATGCAAACAATAGAGAGTTTTAAAAATGTACTTGACACTGACCCTTTAATTATGTTCAGATGACATCTGTTATGTCTCCATAAGCCATCTTTCCCTTCTCTCCCAGCTTCTCTGTAAGCTACAGTGTGTACATTTTAATGTGTGGCAGCATTCTAATTTGTGGGTGTTCTGATAGAATATATAATTAATCTTGCTAGTAAACTCAAGATTATAATTTCCTAGTCATAGGATGAATTATCTCTAACATACCCACTGTCTCACTAAACAATGCATAGAATTGGGCATATGCAGCAGAATTTCTTTAGTCTTCTTTCTCAATTTCTGTGTAGTCTTCAGTGACTGCCTCTGGAAAGGGTAAACTCCTTTTGGACGGGAAAATGTATTATTAATAATTCCTCTTTGTTATAACACTCCTAAAATTACCTCAGGATAGGGCAACTTTTCAGCTGTTGTCTTTCTATCAGTAATCCAGGTTTTTTAAATGACTGCCAAAGAATTTAACATCAGTTATGTAAGTGGAGGTTTTTTTAATGTACAAGTAGACTAAGTATTTCAGACTTTATTTATACTTTATTTGACAGAGGTCCAGGAGAGCAAATTTTATAGGAAACTATGACTTAAAAATGTATTTCATATCAGTTCCAAATGCATTGATGAGTAGAACAAAAATAACTAAGGAATCTTTTTACTGAAGGCATAAGTCTATAATGTTGTTTACCTATGTCGATTTTCTGCAGGAAGTACTTTTTAAACACAACGTTACTAATTTATGATTTTATAGCAACTTTTGAAATATTTAGTGTTTTTTGTTAAAGCCCCAGCTCCTGGAGTCCTTTTTTTTAAGTGAATTTCAGGTCCTCATGGCTATGGAGAAAAGGTTGAAAACATGTACTCAAAGGGCTCAGAAAGCAGAAGGAAAATGAAGAGATTCCCCAAAACTATTATTTTTAAAAAACTCAATTTTTTTTACCAATATGATTTTGGGGGGATCTGACTCATGACAGTTGAAATCTTGTGTCAGGTAATACTATAACCAAAAAAGTAAAAATAAAACCCCACTGGAGGAAACAAAAACATGATTTAATACACTTAAGATGACTCTTCTGCTTCTAAATGTAGACAACTCTCTTCTGCCCCATTGCAAAATATGTGCAAGGCAAAACAGGGCAGTTGTTATTAAAATGGAAGTGACAGTATTTGTTCAGATGACCTGGCTATACTACTTAGAAGGAGGAAAGGGAGACATGCATGTTAAAACGGTAGTAGATTGTCATGGGCAGATATATTATCTTAAAATCAGGGTTTGTTTTTTGTATAATGTTTTCTACTTTCTTGCATTCAACTATTGTAGCAACCACTTTTTCAGATGGTACATGTGCTGCCTTTATAATACAAAATGCCTTCTTTAAAAAAGTCTGTTGAAATCACAAATGCAAATGGTATTCGTTTTTACGGTATTGTAAGGGGGGAAATATGTGCAAAAATGTGAAATTGTTATATTTTTTTCTTTTCACTCTATTTTTGTGCATTTTCCCCTTTCTACTTTTTTCATGTAAAACCCTCCCCCTGCCCCCCATCTACTCCCCAGTGCACTTCTATTTAAAAGGAAAAGATTTTACACTTAAGGGGGAAGAGAAAATCAGTAATAAAAAAACCCCAGCTGAACTGTGTCTATTTCAACATAATAGTTCTCTCAGCCTCTTGTGCTCTGGAGAAGGAGTATCATTATAGCTAATGTGCACTAAAACGTATCATTTTAATGCAAACAAGAATTATTATTTTCAAATATAATGCTCCTATTCCATTTTTGTGGATTTCTCTGCATTCTCTGATATTTTGTCTATACAAATATGTAATCTGCCAGTTTATACTTTTTAACTGGATTAAATAATGCCAATTCACCTTATGAAAACTGCACACTACCCACATGAGACACGTACTTTTTTTCACAAGGTATCCTGGTAAAGATTGTCTGTGTTCTGTCATTGTATCATAGCCCTGCCTTCTGGCAGGTTGACAGATAACCAGTTTCACACTGAATGGTAAATTAATATATAAACCCAGACATAACAGAAAGTACAGTAGTGTTACTTTCAAAAATGTATTTAAGAAAATATATTGTACATAGATAATGCCAATTGGACATGAAAGACAAAAAGGAAAGAGAATCTATTTTGCTTGATTCCTAATGTTTATGATTGCACTATTAATGTTTACCACTGTTTATTCATAGCTATATCTGTACCTCTAAGTATTAGGCTCCTTCATTTGTTTGACAGTTCTGGTAACTAGTAACTAGTGGTGTAAAAAGTGTTGATATTTGTCAAAGTTTCAGTTATGTGAGATATATATATTGTTGAGGATAAATGAGTTGGAGTAATATATTTATCTTACAACCAGGGAATTAGCTGATCATTCATGGGTGAGTAATTCAAAGCCACAGAGAGTTATATGGAGTTTTTCTCCTTTCTCCCAAGTAGGATAAATATTTCACTACTGCATTATACTGTGTTACATTTATACAACAAGATCCTCCTTTTGCTGATTCTTTACTAACAGGTTATAAATTTGGGGGTATGATTTTTATATCAAAATGCTGCTCATTTAAGCTGCAAAGATTTTAATGTTTTCAGGAATTGTACATGACTATATTGTTGGCTTGAGTAAAATAATTAGCTGGTTTTTTTGGTGACTTGAGATAATTGAGGAGTTTGGGTAGGAATTAAAATTTGGCTGGTATACTTTTATAGATAAAAACCTGATACTGCTATCAGCAATGTTGATAATATTATAAAGTATCACTTGATAATCATCAATAGAAGGTCTTCACCGGTTGTATAAATTTGTGTATTTATCTATCTATGGGATATAGTGTGGAATTGGATATTTTATACAAAAATGCATTTTCTAGTTCTTTTCTACTGCTGTTGTGTTATGTTTAATAGCTCTGTTAATGGTTTGCTTATGTACTTGAAATGCTCATTTCTGCCATACAGAAGCCCAGTTTATTTCTCAGAAATTATATTGCACTTGGAAAGCTTCCCATCTTTACTCTCACAAAAGATTTTCTAGAATTCCCAGGTCCAACCCTGCAACCCACTGAAGTCAGTGACAAAACTCCCATTAATTTCAGTAGGAATAAGAAGAGGCTCCTATTCTTCTTTTGAATTATTGAATTACAGGCTGTAACAGTAGGCACTTAAGTACAAATTCATTTGTTTTAAAAATGAATGTAGTAAAGGACAAAACAGCCAAAAAAGGAGAAGTAAAACCATCAGAAATGTAGGATTTTAATAATTCCAGCACTTACAGGCAGGTTTCACCAAGTCTTAAACTTTCACGTGCATTGCTATGCTAAATTTTACAACAAAAGATGTATTTCATCCATTCACAGCCCAGAAAAATAGAACATTATCACCCTCATCAATGACATTCAAACACTTAACATCTTTGGCTAAATTGGCAAAAATACTGACTTTTGTGCACCTAAGTGATCGTGCAGTTGTGCTTTAATATTTCCAACAAGTAGGGTGCTTAAACACAATGGGCCAGATTTTCAAAAGTCCTGAGCTCCCACTTAGGCTATGTCTACACTACCACGATAAGTCAACCTAGGCTATGCAACTCCAGCTATGTGAATAACGAAATTCTCCTGTCGACCTACCTTACTCTTCTCTTCGGGGTAGAGTACAGGGGTCTATTGGAGAACGATCTGCTGTCGATTTGGCGGGTCTTCACTAGATCCACTAAATCAACAGCCGGTGGATCGATGTCAGAGTGTAGATGTAGCCTTAGGAACCTAAATGAAGCAGATTGATTTTGCCTGTCAGCTTCCACTGAGCTGTCCAGCTATCTTAGAGACGAAATCCTGGCCCCATTGAAGACGGTGGGATTGGGACCAGGATTCCATCATAAGTGTCTTAAGTAGAAGTTGAGCACTTTTAAATCTGGCCACTTATTTAGGTGCCTAAAAAAGAAGCTGTTTGGCAAAAATCTGGGCCAAATACTACTGCATACCCAAATGAGAACAGGGGCCTGGGAAGCTAAGTAATCGCAGAAGTGCACTTTCATTAAAACCAATGTTACCTGTATGTGACAACAGCTGAGTTAATGAAACGTACTGTGTATTATATGGTTGTACACAAAGTCCCAGAGTGTATATTTGATTTGAAATTAGTTTACCATTAACTTTTTATAAATCTAAAAATAACACATAGCCCAAAGTGACAAATATAATTTTTAAAATAATAAAAATCTGTATAAAACAATATACAGTAGAATAATGTAACTCTGATCTGAAATTAGACCTGATCTTGAAACCCTGATTGATGTGAGCAGTCCTTATAAAAGCAGTCCTGTGGCTTTCTATGAGACTGTTTACGTAAGTATTACACATCTGAGTAAGGGCTGCAGGGGTTGGTTCATACTTATAATAATATAGGGGATCAAATTCTGCCCTTAGTTATACTTGCACAGACCCAACTGGGGATAGTTTTTGACCTGCTGCTCTTTAGACGTGTCTGTTCCAGCAGCAACTAACATTTCTCCCGATTGCAGCATATTTTTTAGAAAGAAACCCCTATGATCACTTATGGTGGTTTTTAAAGTACTGAAAACAATGACAGGTTTCAGAGTATCAGCCGTGATAGTCTGTATCCGCAAAAAGAACAGGAGGACTCGTGGCACCTTAGAGACTAACACATTTATTAGAGCATAAGCTTTCATGGGCTACAGCCCCCTTCATCGGATGCATAGAATGGAACATATAGTAAGATATAGATAGACAGAGCCTCTCACAGTTTGTATGGTAACTTCCAACTTATCTGTGTGTGTGTGTATGTATATATATCTTACTATATGTTCCATCCGATGAAGGGGGTTGTAGCCTACGAAAGCTTATGCTCTCATAAATTTGTTAGTCTCTAAGGTGCCACAAGTCCTCCTGTTCTTTTTGTGAAAACAATGAGATGTTTTTACATTTCTAATAGGTAAAGTAGGTAAGGGTTAGTCTCTTAGGTCTTTTTCTGGAACAAATATTTCAGAGGTTAAAAACAAACTAATATCTGTAAGAAATTGGAATGGGCACACACAGGGTCAAAAATATTCTTTAAAATAAAATTAAAACAATATTTTACAAAACCTAAGACCAGTAGAAATGTTTCTATGTTTTTTTTTTTTTATTCTGATGGAAACAAATCCTTATTCAAAAGTAGTGTTTGCAACCCAAACATATCAGCTTTGGGCTAGAGCATGGGAACAGGAAAATGAACCTGACATGAAATGGACTAAAAGCTAAAGTGAAACTGATGAGTCTGTTTTCATTGTGAAAGCTGAGAGAAATGCAGAAATAAATAATGAATCTGAACAATAAGGAATAAATTAGAATGTTAAAATCCTTGTTGTTGTTTTTAGTATAATTATTATTCTATAGCATCCTTTTAATAGCAATTCAGAAGGAACAAATTATTAACATTTTAAGGTAAATAACATTTTCCTCTCAATATCTGTGGAAGTAGGGTTTGCTTGAGACTAATTTTCATTTTGGTTACAGAGGCAACTGCTTGTGTGAATGAGGGGGTTCAGGAAAACTCTTGGAGGCTGTTTACTGTGCCATGGTTCAGATGAAGAGATAAATTAAAGAGAATGTGTATGTTGGTGATCAGGGGTCTGGGGGTGATTAGTAGGCAATTGTGAGAATATATGCTTTTCTTTGGACATCTTGAAAAAAATGATATTTAGCATGTGTAAGGAAGTGTTCAGGCATGCAGGTGCACACACAAAACACTTATTTCCAGTTACCCTAGACTCTCAGAATTTTGTGTCTCTATGTTTGTGTGTGCAACAGGCTTTACCTTCTAGTTATCTAGCTATCTTAGGGTTTTGTACTGGCCCCCTTCATTGTAGTATCTGAGTATTTCCTATGTCAAATTGGCTAAATGCTTAAAACACACACTTTGGAAAATTTGGCCATATATATGATAAAATCATCATTTTCCCAGACAAACGCTACTCTCCCTCAAACAGTTGATCTGTGTCTGAACCTTGAAACAGTTACTTAGTTTATCCACACACACTCATATTATGTACTTAGAAGCCTGGGAAGGCTAGAACACTGAACCTTCCTAGAGCAGGCAAACTATCTATCTGGTCATTTAGTTTGTTTGTAAGTTGGTGTGTTTAGCAGGGGTGAGGGGAGAGTTCTTGTCACACAGCAGAAATAATGTTTACGGCTGGGGATTATAGTCACAATAAATGGGATTTGCTGTTACGAAAACCTTAGCTTCATTTGAGCCTACGAGGCACTGAGTAACTTTTGAGAGGTGAGGAATGCCCACTCTTGGCAACTCTCAGGATTGAATTTGAAAAACCAGAAACATCAGCTTAATGCCTCTGTCTGATCTAGAACCAGAAGCCTCATGTCTTAATCCATAATGGCAGTCCACGAATCAGTTAAATAACGTGAGCAAAATGTTAAGTAAAAGCAGACATTTATTTAAAATGAATAGAACTAGGTGGCACAGTCCTAGCACAGGCAAACCTCCTGTTGAAGCCAAAGTTAGTTCTGCCGGTACAGGAAGTGTAGGACTAGGCCCCAAAACAACACAAGGAGGTTTAGCTAAATTATTTAACAGCACTCATTGTTAAAATCCCAGGCATCTTAATGTGTCACAGCCTCAGGAAAATAACTTGTTGATTAAAATATTGTCCTTCTCCTGAAGAGTTGAGTATACAGCTTGCTAACATTCTTAACTGTTGTATTCAGGTCCGTCCTAGGATTTATGAGTCCCTATGCAGTATTATAAAACTGGTGCCCCTATACCCGACGGCAGCTCGGGCTCGCATGTGTATTTTAGATACGGGTAGCCTTTTGAAGGATTTATTTAAAAAACTATATGTCTGAAGATCCAAGCATTTAAGGCTAAAGATGAATACTCAGATTTGTGCATCTAAAAATCTGTGCAAGGATTTTTTAGAGATGTGATTTTGTAATCTTCAACAACAAACTAATGAAATATTTTTAAAACAAATTTTAACATGTTTTGAGTAAATATTACAGTAATGCACAACTGTTTTTTATCAGTAAATTCAGAAACTGACAGTATATACCTGGGGCTTGGCAAATGCCTGTTAAATGGCTTCATTACCACTTGAATGGCTCTTTCAGTGTTGTGCTAATACGTCTGGCAGGCTGGAAGGCTTTTTCACTTTTAAGTAAAAAGAAAAGGAGTACTTGTGGCACCGTAGAGACTAACCAATTTATTTGAGATAAGCTTTCGTGAGCTACAGCTCACTTCAACGGATGCATACTGTTGAATTCAAAATACAGAAGATGTTTGTTTTTATACACACAAAACAATAAGCTATTACCAGCAGGAAAGTGGGGTGGGGGGAGAGAAAACCTTTTGTAGTGATAAACACCCATTTTTTCATGATTTGTGTGTATAAAAACAAACATCTTCTGTATTTTCCACAGTATGCATCTGATGAAGTGAGCTGTAGCTCACGAAAGCTTATGCTCAAATAAATTGGCTAGTCTCTAAGGTGCCACAAGTACTCCTTTTCTTTTTGCGAATACAGACTAACACGGCTGTTACTCTGAAACCTCACTTTTAAGTACTAGATCCCCTCCGGAGGAAGACTCAGCAGGCTGCAGCAGCCAGCTGTGGTGGGTGCCCTACGCAGCCGCGTATGCCTAAGGACAGCAATGCAGTAAAGAGAATTAAGCAGTAAAGTTCACTCAGGACCAGATGATCTCTTAAATCACCCAGAGCACAAACCCTTCAACTAACTTTCATAGTACGCCTTGAGGAGAAGATACCGTTTTTTGTTTGTTTTTTTTTTAATGCTAGGCTGTAAATGTTTATCACAATTATATTCCCATTAAAACAACAAGGAGTCCGGTGGCACCTTAAACTTCTTCAGATGTCCCATTAAAGACATCTAATGTAGTAGAAATAGTTTAAAGAAAAGGAGTACTTGTGGCACCTTAGAGACTAACCAATGTACTTGAGCATAAGCTTTCGTGCTTAAAATGCATACGATGAAGTGAGCTGTAGCTCACGAAAGCTTATGCTGTAATAAATTGGTTAGTCTCTAAGGTGCCACAAGTCCTCCTTTTCTTTTTGCGGATACAGACTAACACGGCTGCTACTCTGAAACCTGTCAGTTTAGTTTCTGCATTTCGTATTTGTTTTTTAATTAGATTGCTTTCTCTTGTTCCCACCTATATATACAGTGGCTACCAAAAAAGGTGATTGCCAAACAAAAATTGAGGAATAAATCATTAAAATTGTAGTAATCATGTTAATTTAAATCATCCTGATGATTTAAATATCACTATCAGATTCTGACTACATTTGAACACCATTGTTGTATTCCTTTCCCCACACAGCTGCTATTCAATATCTATTCATTGAAGTTGTTTGGACAGTTAGCATAGATTCTTTTATTATCCATACTGCAAACACAATAATAAAAACCACCACCCACCAAACAAATGTGCAAGTAGCACCCAATCCTGCAACTGTCCTTAAAACTGGCAGTCCAAATGAAGTCTGTTCCTGTTGGCTTCAGCCTTTAATCGTGAAGTTATTCTGTTTTTATTTTTAGTAATGTTTGACTACTTGCATGAATAAGGACTACTAGTCCATACGTAAGAGTTGCAGGATAAATCCCATAGTTAATAAAATCTGCTAAAATGTTTTATGAAATCATCATATAGTTGAAATGCTTCGTTATATTAGAGATTGAAAGTATGACCTGACTTACAAATGAGGTGGAGGGAGTTGAATATATTAATTGGCAAGTAGAACAATCCAACTTGCTTTATGCTGTTTTATCCACAGATATATTGTGAATGTCCTGGACACTTTTGTTGAATCAAAGCTCTTTCAGAGATCTTATTGGTGTGAACATGCCAAACTGCTCTACAATTTGTTATATATAGGAAAATTCAATATCTTTGCAAACATCATGCAAAATGAGACTCTGAGTCTACAAATTCCTATGCATGTCCTTAGCTTTAAACTGAGACTGTTCATGTGTTTAAAGCTAAGCATTTACACAAGTCTTCACAGGATCAGGGTGTACCAGCTCAATGCAAATAGAAATCATTCCTCGAATAAAAATAGGTATCAAATTGGTGAACATTAGAGTCTGCAAACTTAAATTACATAGGCATATACATATTTATATTGTCCATGGTATGTGTATACATGTGGATAATATATATTGTGTAAGCAAGAGTGTATGTTTACATACATACTGTGTGTGTGTGTGTGTAATGATTCTAACCCCTGTGCAGGAAAACTTAAAATACACCTCTACCCCGATATAACGTGACCTGATATAACATGAATTTGGATATAATGCGGTAAATCAGCACTCCGGGGGGGTGGGCTGCACGCTCTGGTGGATCAAAGCAAGTTCGATATAACGCAGTTTCACCTATAACGTGGTAAGATTTTTTGGCTCCCGAGGACAGTGTTCTATCGGGGTAGAGGTGTATATCCAATACTAAAGATGGATTTTTCATAGTAGTATTTTTAAATCAGATGAATTGCAGAAACTACTTAATGTTTGTTCAAGATGTTTACAGATGCTAATGAATATTTTAAATATGTATAATGTATATGATGCAATAGCAGGGTTTTTGGTTGTTGCCATCTAAAGAATCCTTAAAGATTCTGCGTGAAATCCTGGTCCTATTAAAGTTAATGGGAGTTTTGCCGTTGACTTGAATGGGGCCAGGATTTGACCTCCCCCATTTGAAAGTTTTGTGCTTGAGCTGTTTTCCTCGTGTGATTTTTTTAATAAGTGAAATATATTTATTTTTCCCAATGTGAACTCTACAGTTATTTTTTGGATTTTTCTATCGAACCTGCAAAATACAGCACAGGTAGGAATGTACGCATTTTAGAGCATTCACGTTTTTTTATTGTTCTGTTCCTTTAATACACCTAAGAAAATTAATAATGAATTTTAATACATTTTTTCTAAAATGTGTAAAAATTAATGTAGGATCTGCATTTAAAAAGATCACATTTCTTCTTCTTCCCCCCACATATATGGCCTACTGGTGAGGGAGACAGAAAAATTATTTTGTCTCATTAAATTTTCACACTCCCAGATATCATATAGTTCAGGTTACTGTCTAAGTTGCCACTAGTACTCCTTTCTTTTTATAGTTCACTTTGTTTCTTGACTTTTGTAGATTTTCAATTAGACACTTTAAAAACTTTTTTTGTGGGGGTCAAAAATACACTAATTTAAAATTATAACTAAGACGTGGGTTGTGTTAACCTCTTAATCCTAAAGTGGCATTTTTTCTTTTCTCTTCAGATAAATAAAAATGTATTACATAAGTATGCAGTGGAGGGGCCAAATGCAGCAACCAATTAAAGTGAATGGAACTGCTAACATAACGACTGACGGATCAGGCCCTTGATATGCACTAGTAGAATAGAAATACAATAATGAAGTGCTTCCTGAATCCCTTCTAAGGGGATATATGAACTTGTGTATACTTTAGGTGGATGCCTCTCACTGCTTGCCATGAAAAGATGTTCTATTGTGAAACATCAACATAAAAATACCTTCCTACATTTAATACCTTAATCTAGACCTAAATATATTCATTTCAGATAAGAACTACATGCGCTTTGGCATATGCACATCTGAAAAAGATCAGTGTCTGTCTGTCACAGATAATCACTGGTGAAGAACCTCCCAGGGATACAATAGGGTGCTTAAAATTATGACTCTGTACCAGTGTTATCAAAAGCTGAAGAACTGAGAAGCTAAACATTTTCCTTTGGCCGAGATATTCTAAAGGCATTTATACAGTATGTCACTTCTTCCCTGATGATTCTTTTCCAAGGGAAAATTATTTAGGTTCAGAGTTCTTTAGGTTTTTTGTTTGCACCCTTCCACCTCCTTGATAAAAATGATGTTGGAAAACGACCTGCTCTGCCACCCTGGTTGAGCGTCCTGGAAGTTTTGTCTGCTTGTTACTTGAAGGATCAGACCCCAAAAGACTAAACATAAAGGCCTTGATTCTGCAATCAGGCCTGCAAGGGCTGACCGCTAGGCTAGTGCAGAGACTTACTAAGGCTAGATTCAATCGTGCCCCCACTGTTGTCAATAGAAAAACTCCCATTTCCTTCAGTGGGAGCAGATTCTGGGCTAAGTGAGCAGATGACTCTCCTACACATCTTCCTTATCTTTCTGTAATTATACGTGGGAACTGTGAGTGCAGGGCTCCATACTCATTGTCCTAAAGCACATGACATAAATTAAATCTCAAACTAAGAATATATAGGGAATGAGGAAGTATAGTACAGTGGATAGAGCACCAGACTGGGAGTTGGGAGCCCTGTATTATATTCCTAGCTCTCTGCCATTGACTTCCTGTATAACCTTGGGCAAGTCACTTAACCACGCTGTGCCTCAGTTTCTCCTTCTGTAAAATGGGGATAATAATGCTTACCCACCTTTGTAAAGCACTCTGAGATCTGTGGATGGACGGTGTTATATAGGTGACTAAGTTTTATTGATGCTATAATATTTCATATAATTCAGTTACTTTTGTCCATAACACTAGAAAAATTGCTTTTCTTAAGTTTCAGTTTTGACAATCTTGTTGATATTTAAGGACCTGCTACATTTCAGGTGGTCAGTTTTGAAACACAGTAATGCTGTAGTACTTATTTCTAAGAATAAGACACACAGTGGGCTCTGTTTGCTGCAGAAAAGAGTACAACTTTAAACTGCCTGAAAAACTTGCCAATGAAATATATCTAACAGAGCAGGGTTGTAACTTTTGGCTTTATTTCCTTTTAATAATGGTAAGGAACAGTGAGTTTTGTTTGTTTACATACTGTTTACAATGGCACAGTTTTATTTTTAATATATAAAACAGTTGAGGTATTTATTGCATATACTATTTTAAAGATGGTTTATGTGTTTTCACCTTTGGAATATATTGTTACATTTCCTTGTACAGATAATTCAGGTGGCTTTGTTAATATAGTTAGTAATTTTTATGACTACTAAGTGACCAGTTTTCTGTGCCTTTTTATTGTCGGATGCATGATTACATATTTATTATTGTATGGAAGTCACTGAGATGTGTATTTTTGTATTCTGCTGGAAGCAATGGTTGATTTTATTGTACATTATGAGAGATGCCTCCTGTAATGGGCACTCACTTGAGATCTTCCTTCTTAAATAAACAGAATGCATTCAATGTAATAAGTCTTTGGGTTCTTTGTATGTAGGGGATGTTGAACAAAGTCTTGGATAAAGTTGTAATTTGCTGAGTTTTAAATGTTAATGGGGATGCATTTTTAGTTGCTAAGCTGTGGAATTGAGAACTTGGGACCTTATCAATGCCATCACTTTTAAAGCAAGATTCCCCATTTAAATCAAGAGGACATTCTGCGTCAATCTGTTGGCACAACCGAGCCTTTGAAGTTTAAAAGAAAACTCTGTAAATTCAAATGGAATAAAATTTGGGGGTGTGGCTATCATGCATCACCTCCTTGCAGTATGCCACTCAAAGCCCTAAAGTTGTAAATTACAGCATTTAAATGTGATTTTTTTAAAAAAAAACCTTCTTTATGCCTACGTGCAAGCCAGCGTGTAATTTCTAAGTAGGTCACTGTGTGTGTAGGTGTTTACTTTTGCAGGATCTTATGCTAGATGTTGCTGACATACAGAAAATTAAATGAAGGGGGGAAAAAAGGATGCAAGTGTAAATCTAAAGTAACAGCTGACTTTAAATTTGAATATACAGCAGTGCCCATTTTTCCAAGGTAAGTGATAGTAGTACAAACAGTTTTATTCTAGAGATACGTATTGAACATCTGAGCGGCCATCCCAGCTAAACTGATGAATGACCTGATCTCTTGTCAAGATTCAGAGGCGACTTCAGCAGACAAGGACTAGCTTTTGTTCTCTGGGTCGGTAGGCTACTGGCCTCGTACTCACAGGGGACATGATGATGCAAAAGTAGCTACACTGATCATGGTGTATGCAGAGGAGAGTCTACCCCCACCCCCCCCATGGAAGACCAGTGAAACAGTAACCCGATTCGGTTCTTGGACTTACGGGCCTGTTCCTGAGGTTCTGATCACTTGCAATGCCTATTTTCTCCAACCTGAGTGTCATTGCTGAACACAACTGCAAAGGTATGGAATCAGAAAGGCATTCTTCTAGTAACCCAGATCTTTTAAATGTCAGAGCTGGCAGCTTGAATGCAGTGGGAGCTCCATGTGCTCACCTCCTCTTGGGATCAGAGCCCATACTTGGAATACTTTTAATTTATTTATTTTTGTGTATTATTTTTGAAGTGACCCAAAATGATTTGTTGTAATATTCAAAGCTTAACTTGAATCCCAATGAACAATTAGCCTGAAATGGCGATAATGAAAGAAAATAGAAGACATTAGATCCTAGGCAGCATAAGATAGAAAGATCATTGATAGTCTAGCTCATTCCCCAGGATACTTTGGAGGCATCAGTAACAGTAAGCCTTACTAACAGGTAGGTTTCACTAAAAAATCTCACCATCACCTTCTTTTACGTGTGTCTGAATAAAAACCAAAAGAATGTGAATGTGATTAATAGTTTCGTTATAACACTCTTATCTTGGGATATGCAGCTAGATCTCTGCAATTTCCATTTAAAAGAATCTGGTTTAAATATATATGATTTTAAATTTAAACTGAAAACACTTTAAAAGATGTTTTTGTTTGTCTAATGATTTATTCCATTCTCATCATAATTGTATTGAATGCAGTAAATACCACTAAAGGACTTGAAATCATGCTAACATATAGTCTGACAAGATTCACCAAAATCCAAAAAAACCATGAATTGACAGACATTGAGGAGTTGGAACTAGAACTGTTGCACAAATAGAACTTCAATGAGCAAATCTAAATATTCCCCCATTCTTGTTTGTGCTGGTTAGTGAAAAGGATGATGAGGCATCTGGTCTAAACAAGCTAAAACCAAACGGGGATGGTTGGAGTGGGGTAACAAAAATATAGTCGGAAGGGCAAAACTAATGGCACTACACAGGTCTTCATTTCACATTAATGTTATGAGTGGGTGTCGTGCAAAAATGAAAAACAAAATTATATTAAAATGATGCCATTCGAACCACTGAAACAGAGTTCACCTGTGCGTCAGTTAAAAATCTACCACTGTTCTGGAAATAGACGTGGGAGTATTGTCTAGTTATACATTTAACTAGTTGTTTCCTTTGGAGCTATTACAGGCTATTTTCTAATTACATAATTGCAACTTTGAACATATATATATATAGTACACTCTTAGAAACCAAAAGCAGTTAAGAAATAAATAGATGGACTCAACTGCTGTGGCCATCTGATGGCAGTGCAGTGCCATGGCTCAGCATTTGTATTCTGAGCACATCAAGGTGTAAGGGACTTGGCATCTGTAAAGTCAGAATGTACAATGCTTGCGGGAAGGCAGCACATCATGGGACTCTGAAGCTGTAGACCTGGCATTTCTTGATTTTAGTAAGGCTATTGACACAGTTCCACATGACATTCTCAAAGCAAAGTAGGGAAGTGTGGTCTAGATTAAATTAGTACAGGCAGTCCTCTGACTTACGACATTTGACGTTGTAAGTGCCGTTCGACTTCTAGATTGACATCCTGATTCGACTTACAACTATAGGTTTCGAGTTTACGACGCTCATCCCGCAATGGAGTAGATTGCGGTTCCAAGTTACAACGTTTCAACTTACGACGCAATTGTAAGGAACCAATTGTGTCATAAATCCAAGGACTACCTGTATAAAGTGAATGCAAAACTGGATGTGCACTCAGTTACCAATGGTTTGTTGTCAAACTGGGGGGGAAAGTAGCTATTGAGGTCCTGCAGTGGTCTGTCCTGGGTCCAGTTCTATTCAATATTTTCATTAATGACTTGGATAATGGAGTGTAGAGTATGCTTATAAAATTTACGGGTGACACCAAGCTGGGAAGTGTTGGCATTTTGGAGGTCAGGATTCAAATTAAAAATTATCTTGATAAATTGGAGAATTGCTCTGAAATCAATAAGATGAAATCCAATAAAGACAAGTGCAAAGTACAGCATTTAGGAAGGAAAAATCATATGCACAACTACAAAATGGGAAATAACTGGCTAGTCAATAGTACTGCTGTAAAGGATCTGGGGGTTATATTGGATCACAAATTGAATATGAGCCAATAATATGATGTAGTTGCAAAAAAGGGCTAATATCATTCTAGGGTGTATTTATAAGATGTGCTGTATGTAAGACATGGGAGGTAATTATTCTGCTCTGCTTGGCACTGGTGAGGCATCAGCTGGATTTTTACGTCCAGTTTTGGGTGCCACACTTTACGAAAGATGTGGATCAATTGGCGAGAGTCCAGAGGGAAGCAACACAAACAATAAAAGGTTTAGAAAACCTGACCTAAGAGGAAAGGTTAAAAAAATGGGGCATGTTTAATCTTGAGAAAAAATGATGGCTGATAAGTCTTTGAATATGTTAATGGCTGTTTTAAAGAGGACACTGATCAATTGTTCTCCATGTCCACTGAAAGTAGTTCAATGGCCTTACTCTGCAGCAAGGGAGATCTGAATTTCTTCATTGTTAATATTTTGAATATAATCACATCTCCCTGTGGCTGCTCCATCATAAAAACGATTACTTTGTAATTCCCAGAATACTGAGTCTGTTAAAATACTGATAGGAACACTAATTGTATCTCCTAAAACTACTGGAAGGGGTAGCCCAGCCAAATGAAACTAAATTCCTGAAAATCCAATAACCGTTAACTGTACAAAGCCATTCAATAGTCAATTACTTCTCAGTCAAGAACTATATTTAATAACTGATTAAGTTCAACTAAAGCTTGATAAAGTGTTTGTTTTTTAAATAAAAGTTAAATTATTAAACCATATCCATTGACTAGGGAATCATCAACAATATGCCATAGATATTTGATTCACTTGATTCCCTTCTGAAAATACATAAACTACAAAAGGAAAATTAATTGCCCCACATTTTATTAGACAGTCAATTCAATTACAATTTAATCAAGATTTTCCTGTTGCTGGACTAATGGGAACCAGTTTGCAGAACAAAGCTCTTTGTTTCCTTTTTGTCTAACTATAACATGGGTTGTGTGGTTTCTGCCATACACAAGCATTCATATGCAAAACAAACCTAAAGATGAAGACTGCCTGGGTGAGCGGAAAGAAAAAGCAGTTGGATTCTCAACTAATGTAAATAGAGCTAATAGACTCAATGAAGCTACACTGATTTATGCTAGCTGTGAATCTGCCTCTTAGTGTGTTTCTGGGCTGGGAGAAGGACATTGGAACATGTACTTGAGAGATGAGGATTTCCACTCTCCCAGCATTTTACTAATCTGTTGATGTCCTGGCTGCATGACTCAGTCAGATTCACTCCCAGGTCCCATTGTAAATATGAAAAGGTGAGCAAATGTGTGTCTCAGGGCCCCACAACTTTGTTGGATCCTGGCCCCAGATAACTTTAGTCCATCCTTGAGCACCATAAACGGTCACGGCACTAGAAACTCACTTCTGACCTGAGGTATTGTCATAAATATAAAGGGAAGGGTAAACCCCTTTGAAATCCCTCCTGGCCAGGGGAAAGCTCCTCTCACCTGTAAAGGGTTAAGAAGCTAAAGGTAACCTCGCTGGCACCTGACCAAAATGACCAATGAGGAGACAAGATACTTTCAAAAGCTGGGAGGAGGGAGAGAAACAAAGGGTCTGTTTCTGTCTATATGCTGGTCTTTACCGGGGATAGACCAGGAATGGAGTCTTAGAACTTTTAGTAAGTAATCTAGCTAGGTATGTGTTAGATTATGATTTCTTTAAATGGCTGAGAAAAGAATTGTGCTGAATAGAGTAACTATTTCTGTCTATTTCAGAGTAACAGCCGTGTTAGTCTGTATTCGCAAAAAGAAAAGGAGTACTTGTGGCACCTTAGAGACTAACCAATTTATTAGAGCATAAGCTTTCGTGAGCTACAGCTCACTTCATCAGATGCATATCGTGGAAACTGCAGCAGACTTTATATATATACTTTATATATATATATATACACAGAGAATATGAAACAATACCTCCTCCCACCCCACTGTCCTGCTGGTAATAGCTTATCTAAAGTGATCATCAGGTGGGCCATTTCCAGCACAAATCCAGGTTTTCTCATCCTCCACCCCCCCCACACACATTTGTGCAGGAAATAGCCCAACTTGATTGTCATGCACATTGTGTAAAGAGTTGTCACTTTGGATGGGCTATCACCAGAAGGAGAGTGAATTTGTGTGGGGGGGTGGAGGGTGAGAAAACCTGGATTTGTGCTGGAAATGGCCCACCTGATAATCACTTTAGATAAGCTATTACCAGCAGGACAGTGGGGTGGGAGGAGGTATTGTTTCATATTCTCTGTGTATATATAAAGTCTGCTGCAGTTTCCACGATATGCATCTGATGAAGTGAGCTGTAGCTCACGAAAGCTTATGCTCTAATAAATTGGTTAGTCTCTAAGGTGCCACAAGTACTCCTTTTCTTATTTCTGTCTATGTATCTTTTTTGTAACTTAAGGTTTTGCCTAGAGGGGTTCTCTATGTTTTTGAATCTAATTACCCTGTAAGATATCTACCATCCTGATTTTACAGGGGGGATTTCTTTATTTCTATTTACTTCTATTTTTTATTAAAAGTCTTCTTGTAAAACACTGAATGCTTTTTCATTGTTCTCAGATCCAAGGGTTTGGGTCTGTGGTCACCTATGCAAATTGGTGAGGCTTTTTATCCAACATTTCCCAGGAAAGGGGGGGGTGCAAGTGTTGGGAGGATTGTTCATTGTTCTTAAGATCCAAGGGTCTGGGTCTGGGTCTGTAGTCACCTAGGCAAATTGGTGAGGCTTTTTACTAAACCTTGTCCAGGAAGTGGGGTGCAATGTTTTGGGAAGTATTTTGGGGGGGAAGGACGCGTCCAAACAGCTCTTCCCCAGTAACCAGTATTAGTTTGGTGGTGGTAGCGGCCAGTCCAAGGACAACGGGTGGAATATTTTGTACCTTGGGGAAGTTTTGACCTAAGCTGGTAAAGATAAGCTTAGGAGGTTTTTCATGCAGGTCCCCACATCTGTACCCTAGAGTTCAGAGTGGGGGAGGAACCTTGACAGGTATGTAACAAAGCTGTTATAATCTTCTGTGTTAGAACTGCTTAATGTTTCATCAAAGGCTAGCTAACTTTCAATATGAAATGAATAGGCTCTATCGAGCTGTTCTAGGCTTTTTTACTGTACTTACCACTGTGGTATCTAAGTAAGTCATTAGTGTATTGTCCCCAAAACTAACTTGCATAGAATAAACATTTTTTTTCAGAACTGTATGAATGATGACATCTACCAGGCATTACCCTATGGTCTGCTCTGAAAGACATCCACAATCTCTTCCCATGTGTTGCCCTTCATTCCCTTCTTTTCAGTTTCCCTCTCCCCTCCCGTTTCCCTGTCCATGACTGAATATGGACAACAGTGAAAATGATGTGAATAACGAGACCAATGAATAAATCCAGTGAAAGTGTTGTTGAAAGCACCTGGTATTTCCTCAGTAATCTTATCATGTGATTTATGAAGTAGTTAAGCTATTTTGTCCAATGGTACCTACAATCCACCCCTCTTGCTTGCAGACAGGAATAGATGAGCTTTCTATATTCTTTTGAAAATGGGCCACCCAGTGGGTGCACAATTGTATCACCATGAAAATCCAAAACTACTCCCTCGTGTGCACTGTAGAAATACATAGCTGCTGATTACTTCATAAATTATAGCCACTGTGACTCATGCTACAATATAAAGACTAGAACTTTTATAAATTAAAATACATTTAGGATAGAAACATTAATATGTACTGTACCAAGCCCAAAATGTCACTGAATGAAAAGGTAAACTTGAGGCACTCTTAGGAAAAAAACAAACAAAACCCTGTAGCAATAGTATTAGAATTCACGAACTAAACAGTCTGCACTTGGATGGGACATCTCTGAAGAAACTGAAGTGGGCAGCCTGGAATGATGTTTCTGATGCAGTAGGTGTCACCATTTCCTCTGACTCAGTATGTAACCAATGCCCCAAGCAAGATGCTAGGGGCCACTTTTCTGCTGGAGAATTTGTTTTTCTGAATAATGAACAGGATACCTGACAACTTGGGGTCATTAAAAATTCTATGGCACTTTTCCTAATACTGTGGATATTTAACCCCAGTGCCCTGATTTCCCTAGCTAAAGTCTCCCAGCAGTCTCAAGTGGATAGGATATTGTTTGTCACTTTCTGTCCTGCTGTTAAATAGCGACTGTGTTTCAAACCCTGAGAGAGCTGCATTTCAATAATGAGTGAAGAGATCACTAACCAGCTCCATTTTTGCAAGGAGCTGAGTAACTCAAAGAGGTATTGTAAACCCTCAACTTCCATCAAAGCCAATGGGTGCTTAGAGGTTTGCCATTTCCAGCCCTGATTGCTTTGGAATCTTTCAGAATGAAAGGTATTGTATAAATATGTTAATTGTCATTATTTTATTATAATATCATGGAGGCATCATTAGCAGGTCCATAATTAATGTTGTACCAATAAAATAAAAACCAGCAGGATCTTATTAAAGGGAAAAAGGCAAAATACCACATTTATTGTGAATACAGAAAGAATCATAGTAAGCAGTTAGTTATAGTTATAACATTCCATTCAATCTCAAATTTATTCTCACATTCATTCATTCATTCATACACACACACACACACACACAGGTTCTGCAAGGTTGTTATCATAGTTACCAGCCTTAGAGTTGCTCATGCCAAGCCACTGGCCAGGTGGCCTGGACATGAGGAGGGAGCAGGGCCTTGTCAGATGCTCATCTGATGCTCCTGGAAGTTGGTTTGCAGAATCAGACCCCAAAATTCTCACTTTTTAGAGTCTATTTTTATAGGAATTTCTTCCTATGCCAGTCTATGGGAATTGCTTCATCATGCTGTTGCTGAATCAATCAGCAGATAGCACATTCCTGACGGCTCCAAGATGTTATCTTGTTCTTTGGTTCTCCCATCCTTGAGGCTGTTGGGTGGATTCCAGTCTGCCCTCCGGGGGGTCCTCTGGTTATTTCCACTTGACGCCTTCTTCAGCCGATGGACACTGGATTCTTAGGCTGGCACCTCCCTGATCATTCAGTTATTATCCACACCAAGCATCCATCCACATACATCCTCTATCTCTATTTTAATCACAATGGTTAATACAACAAAAGGGCGGGGAGTCTCTGGGTGCTGTTTCTGTTGTTAGAGTATTGCTTTGAGTCTCTCTCTCTCTGAATTGCTTTGAGAACAGACTCTGTCTTAGAATGTACTAACACAATTAGCAGCTTGCAAGTTTCACACATAGAGGGAGAGAAACAGTACCAAAAACCAAGAGACCTCTTAATTAGTAATACCCTGGAATTTAAACTCTGGGGAATCAAACTCATTTGTGATTTTAATACAGAACTTCTTTAATATGATCCAACATTAAGAGTGCTGAGGTTTTTTCAATTAATGCAGAGATTTAAATCCCTTTGTTAAGGATGAATGATATTTCACCACCAAAATTACACCACTGACTCATTTTGTTGTTGTTACACATAAATCTGCTCAGTAGTTTAGAAATTGGAAAGTGTTAACAATGGACCCCTTTTGAAATGTTATGGATTTTGTCTAATGTTTTTCAGTGTCCCACTAGTTTAAACTAGTTTAAACTAGATTTAACTATTGAAACTTTACATAGATCTGAGTAAAATCTCATCCATAGGCCAATTTTAAAATAAATAAAGTAAGACTAACAAATTTATTAGTAAAAAGAAAAGGAGTACTTGTGGCACCAAATTTGTTAGTCTCTAAGGTGGCACAAGTACTCCTTTTTGTGGATACAGACTAATGCTGCTACTCTGAAGCCTAAATTTATTAGTATTATTCACCATACTGCTTCTATTTATGCCATGGAAGATGGGGATACTAATGTTAACCCAAAATTGACGAGCAACATTTTCAGTGTCAAATGCCAATGTATGTAATGTTCTACATCCAAATGCTGGCATTTCAGAGTTATGGATCAGTCCTTTGGCAAAGCTCAAAGCCTCAAAAGCTGGGTCTCTGCTCTGACTGAATTTAGGAGTTTTGCTAGTCAGTCACCTTTATAAGTTGTGGCTCTTTGTGAAGTCTGCACCCAAATATCACTTAGTAGCTCACAATGTCCTGAACAGCTAGAACGTGAACACTTTGAGATCAACAGGGCAATAGTCACCATGCCTTGCATTCTGCAGTGTTAGGGTTGCCAACCCTCCAGGATTGGCCTGCAGTCTCCAGGAATTAAAGATTAGTCTTTAATTAATGATTATGTCATGTGATATATGTCACATTAATTAATTAATGATTTAATTAATGATTATGTCATGTGATAAATCTCCAGGAATACATCCAACCAAAACTGGCAACCCTATGCAGTGTCCCCTACCTCCCTAAAGTTAAGAAGTAATCAGGGCATTGAGAACTAAGGAAGGAATAGCCAGGTAGCCTGTGATGCCTGGGTGATCTTAGAAACTCTTGAGTACACTGGGATTTAAGGGTACTAGCTTGATCCTCTTGAGCTACTTAAAATCTGCAACTCCTAAAAACAAGCTAGCTAGCTCTTAAGTGAGGCAAGTGCATTAGCAGTTACAACTCTAGGACACGATTTTCCAAAATGGGTGCCAAAAATAGGACTGGAATACTTGTGACACCTTAGAGACTAACAAATTTATTTGAGCATAAGCTTTTGTGGGCTACAGCCCACTTCATCAGATGCATAGAATGGAACATATAGTAAGAAGATATATATACATACAGAGAACATGAAAAGGTGGAAGTTGCCATACCAACTCTAAGGGAGGAATAGCCAGGTAGCCTATGATGCCTGGGTGATCTTAGAAACTTAGATCTATGGCAACTTCCACCTTTTCATGTTCTCTGTATGTATATATATTTCTTCTTACTATATGTTCCATTCTATGCATCCAATTAAGTGAGCTGTAGCTCACAAAAACTTATGCTCAAATAAATTTGTTAGTCTCTAAGGTGCCACAAGTGGTCCTGTTCTTTTGGCAGATACAGACTAACATAGCTGCTACTCTGAAAAATAGGATCTTAATTCCATTGTTAGGCATCTGGATTAGAAGCCTTGTTTTCAAAGAAGCTGAGCATCCTGGAGCTCTCACTGACTTAGGGGTGACTATAACTGTCCATGTGTGCAAATCAGGTCACAGAATTAAGGCTTTAAAAAGACAAAAGCAGCTGAAGAGCAGGGAAAAGTGATACAACATCCAAGCAAAGCGATCAGGATGATGATAGGAACATGTCATTCATTCCATGGTGGTTTCCTTTTAAGCTATGCGCAGGAAATTCCATTCCTCTCAACCTCTTTCCATCATGTAACTGTCCCAACATGCCTCACAGCAATTTCTAACTTCATATCCAGTGTCCTTATGTCCTTTCCTTTCAACATTAGATCCCAGCAGTGGTAAACAAAATGAAAAATGGTGTAGATAAGGTAAATCAGATGCTCCATTTACCCTTTTTCATAGTGAACAATGTGGCATTCATTGAAATTTAGAGATCATATTTAAAACTGATAAATTGGCATTGCTTTATACACAGCCCACACTTAGCATGTGAAACTCACTAGCATGAGATATTTAGATTAATCACTTGGCGCCTGATCCAATGCCCATTTAAGTCAATGGGACTTATTGGATCAGGCCTATATGAATAGCGAGAACATTCATAGTTGCATGAGATAGGATATCTTTTTCAAATAAAAGAGATATGTGCTCATGCTTTGGACACAAGATGATTGTGCTAAACGTCAGAGATATGAAATTTGCAATGGTGGTTTAGCCCTGTCGGTCCCAGAATATTAGAGAGAGAAAGTGGGTGAGGTAATATCTTTTATTGGACCGACTTCTGCTGCTGAGAGAGGCAAGCTTTTGAACTTCTGGAGCTTTTCCTCAGGTCTGCATAGCTTGAAAGCTTGTTTCTCTCACCAACAGAAGTTGCTGAAATAAAAGATATTATCTCACCCACCTTGATTATCTAGAGATTATGAAGAAATTTCCCCTATGTTCTGATTATTCTTTAATTATTAGGTTTATTGCAGCTTTCTCTGTAGCAGCAGTAACTGGCCACTGTCAGGGACAAGTTACAGGAGTATATTATAGACGGATCCAATATGGCAATTCCTATGTTTCCTATGATGAGATGAGAGAAGGGAAAAGAGATGGATGGAACGAGACTCTTCCACAATAATTTTCCTGGGCTCCTCCATATTTTAAAGTCAGTCTTGCACTATGCAACAGTAAAATGACAAACTGTATTCCAAGGTAGAGGACTTCATGCTGCTCTGAATAATGTCTTCGTTATCAAGGAGCTATTTCAATAAAGATCTTTTATGTAAACCTGGTTGAATATTTTGTTATTTCTAATCAAATGATCCATACATACTTGAACACTTCTCCATGAGTTTGTTCAGAAAAGTCCTGTCAGTAAAATTTATAATCTCTCACTCCTCTTGAACTTTCCATAGTACAAGGATGTTTGATGAAATGGGATGCATGTGATCATTCCTGCGTCAATTCAGATTAGTGTTGGAGTTTTTATATGATGGATGCAGTCCAAAAGAACAGCACAATCTCCTTCATGTCTTATTTCAAAAAGTACTAATATGTAATATATAAAGTCTCTCTCCACAATGAACCAAAACACATCTTAGAATTAGCCTTAGAGCAGTGCTTAGGGATTACTGTGCAGTACTGTATCTTTGGAGGAATTATTTAATTATTTTTATCTCCACTCTCAGTGTGAGTTGTAATACTGAAGATACCAATAGATGGACCATCATCAAATGGCAGTCAAGCTGCTATCTACAAGGTGTTGGCATTTAAATTTGGAATTTAATTAGGATTCTAGGACAAAACAGATTCTGAAGAAGCTGGAAATTATAATTTTGGTAAAGTTCATGGTTTAAACTGAATCACAGTAAAATTTGATAGTCATGAAAATGGCAAACTGACCAGGTTAGTCTCTCTAGTTACCAACTGTGACAACTTTAATTAGCAGGGCTGAGATTATTTACTGCAGCCTATGATGGCTTTAAGTCAACCTTGTGCGCTCTTGATCCTGGGCTGCTCTGCAGGCTGGAGAGCTCTCTAGTGTAACTTGGCATAGGCCAGGGGCTTGTCTAAATTGCATCAGCCTCTTTACCCTGCCATACAGACTATAGTCCTGTCTCAGTGCTGGGGCTTGGACTAAATGCCCTATTAAGGTCCCTTCTACATTTCTATGTTTTTATAGCATTGTTCAGAATCTCCACAGTGCTGTGTACTGCAGTGCTTCCCCTGATAGTCTTCTCTTACCCACATCCCCACCCCAGCACAAACCCTACACAAGGGCTTGCAAGGGAATCTTTGCGAGTGCCTGCATTGGGAAAATTCTCCCTTGATCAGATATGGGGCTTTCAGGTTGTCTGCGCAAAGGAGCTGAAAAAGGGAGGAGGATCCCAGTCCAGGATTTTGTAGATGTTTCAAATCTTGGTACCTCTGGTATCTTTGAGGAAAATCAAGGAAGATTGTGAGACAATCCCTCCGTTAGTAAGTTTCCAAACATTATTCTAGTGTGTTGGTAGTATCCCTTTAAATAGTTTGAGCGCCCTCTAGTGTGTGCAGTGTTGCATGCATCAAAACCTGCCAGATCAGCAGTGTGTATATATGTAGTGTGACAGGGTTGGGCCAGATGGCTAAAGGACAGTTATAGAAGGCAGATCTATTAGCCCCAGGTTAAGTAGGTCCCTTTTCCCTGGGTAAGGGAACAGGGAAGGTTCCAGAACAATCAGGAACTTTCTGGAAACAATTAAGGCAGACAGGCTGATTAGAACACCTGCAGCCAATCAAGAAGCTGCTAGAATCAAATAAGGCAGGATAATTGGGGCACCTTGGTTTAAAAACATCACAAACATCACTTCAGTTTGTGGTGCGCATGTGAGGAGCTGGGAGCAAGAGGCAGTAGGACCTGAGAGTGAGAAGGCATGCTGCTGGAGAAATGAGGAGTACAAGCATTATCAGACGCCAGGGGGAAGGTATGGTGAGGATAAAGAAGGTGTTGGTAGGAGGCCATGGGCAAGAAGCCCAGGGAGTTGTAGCTGTCGCACAGCTGTTCCAGGAGGCACTCTAGACAGCTGCATTCCATAGGGCCCTGGGCTGGAACCCGGAGTAGAGGGCGGGCCTGGGTTCCCCCCAAACGTCCCAACTCCTGATCAGACACAGGAGGAGTTGACCTGGACTGTGGGTTCACGAAAACGGCCAAGCTGAGGGCTGCCGTGAATCTCCGAGGCGAGCAAATCCGCCAATAAGCACAAGACCCACCAAGGTAGAGGGGGAACGTTGTCACAGTAGGTAGGCTTTGCATGCTCTGTAAAAAGGAAAAGACACAACAATTGGCAATGAGATCTTAATCCAGGAATACACTGAAATAGTGACCATGAGCTATAGTGAAACTGAAAAGGAACCTGCAGCCACCAGGACTGAATAAACTACTCATTTACAAAGTAAAGCGTTAAAAATGTCTGGTTGTTTGGGAAAACTGACTTGATAGCTTAGTAAAGGAATGGCTTATCTGTGTCAAGAGTCTGCAATGGTACATAACTACCAATTCAATTGTTGCAAAAAAGGTGGTGGTCTTATGGAGCATAATGGACTAAATTTATAAGACGCTGCATGGTATAACTGCTACTAAATCCACGGACAAAGCATTTGCTGAGATAGTGGAAATTCTACAAAATCACCTATCCTCAAAGCCACTGTTAATTGCAAAGTGAATTATATGCTGAATCAAAAAGCAAACGAATATGTGGGCAAATTAAGAAAATTAACAGAGCATTGCCAGTTTGGAGTTTAAACGACACATTAATTTAAAGGCCTGCTGGGTGTGCTATGCAAATGAAGCAATCCAAAAACAGCTATTGGCTAAGGCTGGTTTGATCCTAAAATGTGCACTAGAAATTATTGTATTAATGGAGACAGCTAGTAAAGATGGCAGGAGCTGCCACAAAACAGTAGTGGGTTTATGTAAGTAGGCCTTGCTTGATCTCTAAAGAGAAGAGAGACAATTCTGAAATCTGAAACTATTTCCAACATGCGTTTTAAGTCCTGTTACTCTACCTCAGAATTTTGTCCACATGGATTTACAAACTCTTTAGCAATAGTTAGCAAGGTAGCTGATACTTGGGCAGCGTAATACCCACCATATTGTGGTCTTAATCAGCCAGTCTTATTTATGTTAGGTTAGATACAAGTTTTGTTTGTCCTTTGTCCCTGTACGCCTGTATTTAAAATGAAAATGTGAATTGAATGTAAAAGGCAATTAACTATTTGCTGCCTTTCGGGTTGCTCTACTGCATCTAGGAATGGAAGATTCTAGAATATAAATAAAATTACCAACTTCTGAATTTTCAATCATTTGCAATGGATATGTTTGTATTCCCCCCCATGCATACATGAAAAATAAAACTAGATATATCCTATAGAACATCCAGCTTCGGGAGCCCAGAAACTGCTGCTGTGAGATGTTCTTTTCAGAGGCAACATAGAGAATAAGAAGTGTCCAATAACTAACCAATTTTCTTGTGTAATCACAAATGCAACATTTAGATCAGACTGTTTAAATATCAACATTTCAATACAGTCAATAATTTCCATTTCTAACACGATGTATGAAAACAATTTTCTGGGCAAACAATGGTGTACTGTAGGTTATGTTTTCATGGTTTCCTGCTGGTTATAAATCCTGAATGTCAAAGATTTGGCAAAGTGCCATAAGAACTTATTATTTCTGAATAAAAGGAAAAAGATGTCACAGTTTATTTTTAAAGCTTCCTTTTAGTTCATATTTAGTTCCTGTTTTGTTCTGAAATGATTTTACTTTGAGTAAGTCTTGACATTCAGAAAAAGCCATTCTGATAGAGTTATTACTTTGATAGGGTGACCAGATAGCAAATGTGAAAATCGGGACGGGTTAGCAGGTAATAGGCGCCTATAAAATACAGTGCCCCAAATATAGGGACTGTCCCTATAAAATTGGGATATCTGGTCACCCTATTATCAATTGTCCTGAACACTGAAAGGTATTTTGAAACAAAGAGGAACTTTCCGTCATAAGCTTGTTAACTGGAGAACTGCAGAACTTTCGAAATTTATCTACTGTAGGGATGACAAGTATACAGAATATGTAAATGCTCCCTGGGAGCATTTTCTTAATGGATACTGTCAGGTCAAATTTGACTCCAAGTGTATTTGACTTCCTTCTTAGTCCTCAAGAGTGGTGGAGCTTGTTTGTCCCACCTCTGTGACCTCCTTGGGATCAGTGGGCTCCTGGTTCTTTATGCTCCAAGCCCCAGCAAATGCACAGATCGTAGCCCCTAATTTGCTAGATTTCCTGGACTATACAGATTAAGATGCAAGTGGTAGTAGTAGGGTAAATATATGCATGTGTAGCCTATATGACCTCATGATGCATCTGAGAACTACCAAATGATGATGGACTAAACAGCAGTAAGAAGAAACTAACACTTTATTAAGGGAAAGAATAGAGTGAAATTAGAAATGGTGTGTGTGGGAACAAGGAATGAAAGGGGAAAGTATGGAAATCAAGCACAAGGCTCAAGAGTGTTCAAGCTTGGTAGGAAGGCGGGGCACCTCTCACTGTGATATGGACAGGTGCTGCTTTGGGGTACCCTGGTACAAGGGAAGCCAAATGGCTGGCAGTTAGTTCTTTCCTGGCTAGTGGAGCCACCGGTATCATCTTTGTGGCTGAGAGCAACTGAGGAATTCTCTTCTTTCTCTCAACTACTGCTTGTTCAGGCTCAGTGTGCATGTTTGGGTAGCCCCAACCATATGCAGGCGGTCTTGGGCCTGCAGTTGGTCAGATCCCTGGTTCTGTAGGTCCTTCTCCTCTCAGGCTACTTTGGTCCAGGAACATGGGTTAAGCCAACCTTTGGGGATCCTGGGGGCATTTTGAAGCATTCTCAGAGGATCCCTGCTCCAAGTTGTTACGCAATCATTGTGCTTCGTGTCATTTCTTCCTGCTGCTGCTTGTGTTCCGTCTGTGGGACAGCTCCTGCTTACAGGCTGCTAAAATGATAGGGGAGCCTCTATAAACTTTTTAATAAATCAACAGATGTTGCCATAAAATGAAGAATACATCCAACTGAAACACCATTTTTAATACAGATTAAAAAATAAGAAAAGAGAGCAAGAGCCCCTGCAGCATATACAAGTAAGTGTTATATTGTTGTAACAGTGCATAAGAACCTGCAAGAGATATTGACTGTAAACTTTGAATATGTCATCAGACTTGGAGTACAGGTTGGAGACACTCTTGCAGCGCTGAATTTAACAAATGGTTGGGGAGGAATGAAGAGAGACGTTCTCAGGGGCTAAATTAGAGAGAAGGGGTTGAGACCGTGCTGTCATTGCCTCAGTTTGAGCATCCCTCAAGACAGACGTCCCATGAACAGAATCTTCTGCTTCCTATTCTCCTGGTAATAGGGCCTGATTCAACTGTCATTGATATCAACAGGACGCTTTCTATTGAGTTCAGTACCAGCTGGGGCAGGCCCTAGCTGAAGAATCTGGAAAAGAGGTCGGTTTTTAACTTTTGTGCTTACCTATCCCTAAGGCCATCTAACCTCAGGAAGAGTGGGGGGGAGAAGCTGAGTGCAGCTCTGGGGAGATCAAAAGCTTGGCTAGAGCTGAAGAGAGTGTTTGTGTGGGAGTCCGTAGAGGTTCCCCTCTTCTGAATGCCCGATTGTTTGTGAAGCCTTTGAGAGTTTCGGTGTTGTCTGTGCACTGGTACGGGTTTATCAGAAGACTGGTGTTGGGCTGGCTTCGGGGGTTGCTTTTTGCTGGCCCGTGGCCATTTTTTTTGCAGCCCTCTCATCAACTGGACTGGGAGCAGGATCTAGTCACACACAGACTTCCCCCTGCCTGAAGAGTGGGGCTGAAACAGTTAACCCACCTCGGCTGGTCCCTGGAGTGCGGAGTAGCCTAAGGCTGGCAGGGCCGCTCCTGGCCCCCACGGCTGATGCACCAGCCAGCTCCGGCTACAGCGTGCGGTGCAGGCCTGGTCAGCGCCGCTCCGGCTCCAACGCCAGGAGAAGATCCCAGAGCTGCCGGAGAAGGTCACGCAGGCCCCACGAACGCGGCGACTGGGAACCAACAGCCGAGCAGCCCCTCGCTAGGCAGCTCAGGGACAAGGGCAGGACCCCTCCGCCTAGCACGACGGTGCCCCTTCTCCGCCCAGCCCCCCCGGCTGCAGGGGGTGGGGGCCCGGCCGGCCCCCAGCCCGAGCCTCAGGCCCGCACGTGTCTCGCGGGGGGGGGTCTTATAGGGCGCGCGCGCGCTGCCCCTTCTGCACCGCTTCTCCGAGTCCTCCCTCGCCCGCCAGCGGGCTCAGCCCCCACCCCCTCCACTGGTCACGGCCGCGCCAGGGCTCGGAGGCGCGTGCTGACCCCGCTCTCCCCTGTCCCTCCCCGTCTCGCTCAGTCTGGGGGGGAGAGGGGCTCGCGCTGTCCCCTCGCCCAATAGGAGGCGAGGGCCTCTCCCACACGACCTTTTCCTGACCGAGTGCGCGCGAGCGCGGCCCGGCGAACCTCGCGACGGTTGGCTGGAAGTCGCGCGAGAGCTGTGGAGGGGTGGGACGGAGCGGAGAGGGCGGCGGCGGCGGCTGGAGCGGGCCCGGCGGCGGTGTGCTGTGGAGGGGGGTGTGCCATGGCTGCGGGTGCCGGACGCTGCGGAGTCAGGTACGGCCTTCCCCCCCCGCCCTCCGCCGCCCCGAGGCGCCTCCCGCCCCGCTGCCAGTGACAGACCCGGGCGGGCAGCGCAGGCGCTTGGAACGATCCGGGCGGGCTGCAGCGGGGGCGCTGGTCCCTCGCTCCCGGGTCCCGTGCGGGGAGGGATCCGGGACCGCTTCCCCGCCCCGTCACCGCAAGGGGAGCGTCGTTGTCGCCTCCCTGCGCGGAGCGCTCGGCAGAAACCCCCCCCTCCCCGGCTGGGAGCTGACCCCGGTAGCGGCCCGGGTGCGTGTGTGTCGCAGCAGCGCTGGGCTCGCTCCCTGGGGCTTTCCAGCAGAGCCGGGGATGGCGAGCTGGTTTGCGGGACCCGTCAGCGAGCCCCAGGGGCAGGGCCAAGTGTGAGGGTGCGCCGCTGTCAAGTGCGAGGGTGCTGGGAGTCTGAGCAGAGACTGGTTTCAGAGTAGCAGCCGTGTTAGTCTGTATTCGCAAAAAGAAAAGGAGGACTTGTGGCACCTTACAGACTAACCCATTTATTTATTTGAGCATAAATTTGTTAGTCTCTAAGATGCCACAAGTCCTCCTTTTTTTTGAGCAGAGACTGTCCTCACCCCCCCCCCCGCACCTGTTATAATCTTTACATCAGCTTCTGGCTTGTGGATGCTGAGTAAATATGAATTCTCTTCCCGCCCCCCTTCCCCCAATTTGGCTGCTGTATAAGTGAAGGGCTTTCGTTTTTTGTTCTTTCCCCCCCTCTCCTGTCAGGTCTGGGCCTCCTGGCCGCGGGGGGAGAGAGCTTTCTATTTCACTCTCCTCGACTTTATTTTTGTGAGTTGATCCCTGTTCGTGGTAGTGTCTGCCTCATGGCTGCTGGAAACTTTCCCAAGCAGCCAGTTTCACTTCTGCCCAAAAGTTCTGAATAACATCTGTGCACCACACTAAGATCCTGACTGGAATTCTCCAGTATTATTGTAATACAGATAATAAAGTTTAAGCATAATAAAAATGACTAGTCATCTTAATTTCACTTTGCTGCTTCTTGGGAAGGATATGAATGGTACAGAATCATAGAATATCAGGATTGGAAGGGACCTCAGGAGGTCATCTAGACCAACCCCCTGCTCAAAGCAGGACAAAGTAGAGTAGAGGCATTGGAGCTGTCCATCTCAGATTCAGGAAGACAGCATTGCATGTGTTCACGTTTGAAAGATTCTTTCAGAGCCTTAAGGGTTAGCACTTAGATATGCTAATGGAAATAGGTAGAAACTTGGTTTTGAGATCCTAAATTATGTGTAAATTGGTGACATTGGACCTATTTGTCAGGGGAAGGTCTCCAGTCAATGTGAATGACTAGGCAAGTGGATTTTTCATGTCTTGTTTTTATGCCTAATTACATTGCTAACTATTCATGCTGATCAGCTTCATAAATTTCTTATGAAATTTCACTGCCCTGCACAAAATTTAAAAGTCCACTTTCACTTGATGATGAAAAAAATTAGTGATATTACTTACTCTTACTGTGGATGGACAGCAAAAGAATATAGAATGCTTTTTTTCCCCAAAATGGTTCACTTGTAATGTCACAGTCCCTATTCTCTTGCTAAATTCTACTCATTCCGGGCAAATAAGATTTTTTTGATCAAGTAATAACTTTTAATTTTTATGGTGTTATTGTTGCAGCCACACTATTTGTCTCATTCTGTTGTATAATTTACCTTTTTATATAAAAAAGACAAATTACGCTAACGGACCATTTCGGTTCTACTGAATAATGTTTTCAGAAAGGTTTTATTTGTTAATTTGAAATTTCATATCCAGAAGCAACCCCACTCTCAACATTTCTGATGGTAATTATGACGTTTTCACAGATGGATCAAGTAGGGTTTGTTTACTTTAAGCAAACATTTGACTTTCCTTAAAATGGTTTAAAATGTATATTTTAGGGTAGGAAAAAATATTTACTTTTGTTTACATCTACCGTTTTACTTCAGGAAAACTGCAAAATAATTAAAAGTTTTTGAGGGTTCTTCTGGTTCCTTTCCTAGTACTGCAGAAGAACATGATGGCCACACTTGGTCAGACCAGTGGTACATCTATCCTGGTATCCTGTCTTCTGACAGTGGCCAGTGCCAGATGTTCTGTTCTGTTCATTCCCTCTGAAGCAATTACCAAGCGAATCATCCTCTGTTGTCCAGTTCCAGCTTCTGGTAATCAGAGTGTTAGGGACATCCAGAGCATGGGGTTTCATCCTGATTATCTTGGCTAATATAATTGATGGACCTATCCTCCAGGAACTTAACTAATTCTTTTTTGAACCCCGTTATACTTCTGGCCTTCACAGCATCCCATGGCCATGAGTTCAACAGGTTGATAGTCTGTTGTATGAGGAAGTACTTTCTTTTTTGTTTTAATCCTGCTGCCTATCAATTTCATCAGGTGACCCCTGGTTCTTGGGTTATGAAAAGGGGTAAATAACACTTCCCTATTTACTTTCTCCACACCATTTATGATTTTTATATCCCCAATTAGTCATCTCTTTTCTAAGCTGAATAGTCCCATTCTTTTTAATCTCTCCTCAGGTGGAAGCTGATCCATCACCCCTAATCATTTGTGTTGCCCTTCTGTGTACCTTTTCCAAGTCTAATACATCTTTTTTGAGAAGGGGTGATGGGAACTGCATGCAGTATTCAAGGTGGATTTGTATAGTGGCATTATGATACTTTGTCTTATTATCTATTCCTTTCCTAATGGTTCCTAACATTGTTAGTTTTTTTTTTTTAATTAAAGCAGTTTATGAATAAAGAGCACTGTACTATTTTTATGATTGTGATGCTATCATCTGTGTACACTACCAGGAAATAAACAAAAATAGCTATGTTAATTTTGACTCTGTGATTAACATGGGAAAAAGATGAGGACTTGGTGTTTACAATGGTGAAAGAAAGATTATTTTTAAAATTCTGAGAAGGCAGAAGAAGAGTAACTAAATTTAACATTTCCTCACAGGTAATTATGCAGCTAGAACATGCCCTAAAATGTTATATTTTGTGATAAAACATGAAAAAATAGACTGCAATTGCATTGGAGACAGTTTTCAAACTTAATTTTGTTAATTTTTTTAAATAGCAGAATGGTCAAGTCCAAATTATAGACTAAAGATTTTTAAGCGTTTTGTGTATTTATCCTCAGTTTTAATGTACTATGGGTGTGTGTTCTCTTTCTAAGAGAGATACTGCTTATTTGTAGTGTTGTCAAAAATACTGACTCTCCCAGCTTTCAGTTTATATACAAACAAATGGCTGTTTTCAATACGCAATTGATCTATTTTGACAATTCCATAATAGTAGTGTAATCAGCAAATAAGAGGAAAATAGAAAATAGTTTGTTCATTTGGGTTTATTTTGTTTTTTGTTTTAGAAGAAGTGATATTGAATCTGATAGCCAGAAGTTCATCTCTCTTTATGAACACTATACCATGGTATTAAGCTTACATTTCTACAACATATGTTTTAGGTTTTCTTCCTACACATAAGCAAAGATGCAACTGTTGAATTGAAAATCATAATATAATTTGAAAATGACCAGCTCATTTATATTCATAATTTAAATTGTTTATTTTTAATCTGTAATTATGGAAAAAAAAATTCTGTGCTGATTGTGTCATGGAAAATGGGTGTCACTCTGAAACTGCAGTAGACTTTAAGTGTGGTATCTGTCTCATGTCATACTTTAGGTATGATGATGTGACACAACAAAGAATATAACAAAATTAAAATCAAAGCTAGCTTTTTAAAATTATCATGAAAATGTACCAATCCATGGACAAAATCTGTTCACCCAACCTTTACCATGATTATAGTGGAGGCAATTTACAGACTTGTCCAAAAGAAATGACCATGTGTGAGCAGAATTTTTCTAGGCTCCCAGCTCTGCTATTTAAAGTGATAGAGGTCATATTAGACTTTGTAAAATCATTAGAAATTGGAGATGGAAAAGACCTTCTAGACTTTCTAGTCAACCCTATTGCCAATCCAGGATTTTTAAACTTGGTGTTATAGCATAAGATTGCAAACGAGTTTACGTTTTCTCCCTCCTTTCATAACTTTCTGAACAGCTCAATAATGAGATTCAAGTTTTTCATGCTTGGTCCCTGCCTAAGGGTGCATGTGAGCTGGAATCAGTCAGCCAAGTACCCGAGAGAGAGAATGCTTGGTGACACCTCAGAACCCTGGCGGTCTCTGTCCAGTGACTCATCTCCAGCTGTGACCATCCCTGATGCTTCAGAGGAGGGAGATTTAAAAAAACCTTCCAGAATACATTGGGGGCGGGTGGAAAAATCCCTTCTTGACTCTGGCAGGTGACTGGCTGAAACCTTGAAGTATGAGCTTTTAGGAACATTAAGACATAAATGGGAAGTGAGCCCGTTGGCTGTTGAGCCCTGTCCCCTATCATCCTAAGCAACTCCATCATACAGTCACACTCAAAAATTTGTCCAGCTCTCTCTCAAAACTAAGTTGTTTGTCCCACAGCTCTTATTGAGAGGCTGCTCCAAATCCTCATTGCTCTCATGGTTGAGGACTAAAGTCTTTGCTTGGTTTGGAAAAAATGGTCTTGATGTAACAAAGATGTGTGCAGAATGCACAATCGAAAATGTCCTTACATTCTCTGGCGTGCATTTGAATATAGATATGTTAAGTATGTGTGCACAGCTAGTTAAATTGTAATTATTATTATTCTGCACCAATAATGACAGTGACACAATTCTGGTAAGTTTCATGGCCATTCATCTACAACCATTTGAAATGTTAAAAATGAAGTATTTATCGTTTTCACCAGGCACTGCTCACCAAGGGAACTTGTCCCACTCGCTATTGACTAGAAGGAAGTATATTGGTTTTAATTATAAGATTTTCAAACATTTTTTCTTTAAAAGAAACTAAATATAAACTTTAAAGGGGCAGTATCTTTTCTAAAAGGCAACATCTGTGTGGATAAAAAGTTTTAAAAATGTTCGGTTTTAAGGTATCTTTTATCACAAAATTGTGGAGTCATTACTTGTTTTATCAAAATTTAGTTTTCTTAATATATGCTATGTAAATGGGAAGCACAAAATAATGACATGATAAATGTTTTTCTGTAGGTATTTTTGAGCTGACTTTCTTCCATGACTACTAAGATCAATTAAACCATGGATACTTATACCAGGGCCCGAAGCAGTCAAACAAAGCCTAAAGTGTCAGTGAAAAAGGTAAACAGCTATTTTGTGTGTTTTGGGGGGTTTTTTTTAACCCTAATTCTTTGTGATCTGAATCTTGAGAGTTAGATTGAAGAAAATAAGCTGACAGGTCCAGTAAATTTTCATTTTTTGTTTTGTCTTAGTAGGCTAAAGATTTAAGGAGGCATGTGATTTTCAAATCGCTTTTGCTTTGGTACATTTGTAATCAGTTGAAGCACTATTATGTGACTAAATCTGGGAAACTGAGTAACTTAAACAATGGACAAAGTGGACTTACCTCTTGCTTCATGTTTTCTCTAGTTCTTATGAAATCTAGAAGGTTTTCAGAAAAATTGCAACGGTTAGATGATGATTACCTTATTTAGCAAACCTAAATATTTTATTTGTGAGTAATAGGTATTCATATTAGTATACGGTTTCCTACCACAAAAAAAAAAAGCATAAATATGTTGTTTACAATCAAACCTTATTTTGTGACATTTGTATTAAGGATGTTATAATAAGACATACACTTCTACCCCGATATAACGCAGTCCTCAGGAGACAAAAAATCTCACTGCATTATAGATGAGACCGCGTTATATCCAACTTGCTTCCCCCCCCCCCCCCCCCGCAGCCCCCAACCCTTGTTCCCTGACCGCCCCCTCCAGAGATCTCCGTCCCTAATCACCCCCAGGACTCCACCCCCTACCCAACTCCCCTGTCCCCTGACTGGTTCGACCCCTATCCACACCCCCTGACAAGCACTCACCGGCAGTGGCGGGAAGCGGAGCAACGCGGCCCCAGCCCGCTCCACTCTGCCACCTCTCAGCCGTGGTGCTCCACTTCCCGCCGCCGTAAGTGCGGGAGGTCGGGGAAAGGACGCCCCCCGTACTCACCTGTGGTGGGAAGCGGAGTGACGCGTCCCCAGCCTGCTCTGCTTTCCTTGCCCTGGCCCCAGCCATGTCGCTAGGGGCGGGGGTTGGGGAAAGATCCCGCACTCACCTGCAGCGGGAAGCAGAGCGCCGCGGCTGGGAGCTGGCGGAGTGGAGTGGGCTGGAGCCGGGCTGCTCTGCTTCTGCCGGTGAGTGCAGCGGGGGATCCCTTCCCCAAAGCCTCCTCCCCAGAGTGACACGGCTGGAGCTGGGGTGAGGGAAGCAGAGCAGGCTGCTCCAAGCCCCCTGCTAATCTCCCGGGCCACTCTGGGATTGCATGGCCCCCAAAAGTGCCCTCTCCCAGACCCTGGGCGGGGGAGCCCCTGACTGCCCCTGAGACCCTCTGCCCCTTATCCAACCCCTCGGGCCCGGCCCAGCACCCTTAACACGCTGCTCAGAGCAGCGTGTCGGAGCTTTATTGCGTTGTATGTGAATCCGCGTTATATCAGGTTGTGTTATATCAGGGTAGAGGTGTATCTACAAAAATTAATTCCACCCCAGGTTCTTGACTGGCTTATGCTCAAGTTCACGTGAACTTCTGCTGGGCAGTGCTTTTGGTGAAAAATAAAATCTGTCCTCCATTTGTTATGGAGGGTATTTATAACTGTTGTTGTTGTTTTGTTGTTTCATTTAGGGTATGATGTTTAGCAGCTTTAATAATCTTATATGCTTTTTTGAAATAAGTCATTTTAGACTGGGGAATATCGGAAGTCTTTTCTCAATGATTTTGTTTCTGTTTAAAGCTAGATTTTTCTTAGTGCTCTAAAATCTACAGTTACTCAAATAGCCTTGAAATTTGGTGTGCCTTATGGTGGTGCAGGGTTCTGATCAACAAGTTCCCAAAATACAGCTCCTGAAAAAAACAGCTTTTCTTAAAGTTGACAGATTCTAGCAGCCTGTTTTTGCTCACAGATAGAGATCAACCCAGGGCTCAGATCATTGCATCACAATTTCACATACTCAGAGTTACCCCCCAACAGAGTTCATGGCATCGACCAGCCCTTTGGGGAAAGTCAAATTCAAATTTTGACAAACGTCTTTGCATGCCTACTGGATTGTGTGGACAGAAGAGTTAACAGAATTGTTCGCCTTCAAAGCTGCACACAAGCTGGATGTTCAAGGGAATATACAATAGTCCTTTGAACCTGACCCACCCCAAGCAACGTCCGTTCTAGTCGCACCTTGGGCAGGAATGTTTAAAAGGTTTGGTGGCATATCACTAAATTCTGTCTCTGTTAGGGCTTTGTTTTTATTTTGTAAATAAATATAATCTAAATATTTTTATAATATGAGTGCTTACTGGCAGGATAAAGGCATTTTATGTTGTGGAGGTAATGTGTGAGAAGGATTTAGGGCTGCATCAGGGTGAGGGGGATAAATGGGGATCGGTGGTAGGGGACATGAGAGGGGTTGTAAAGCCTGTCAGCCCCAAATTCTCCCCTTCTCTCTGTGCTTGTCAGGATTGGGGGTGGGTCAGGGGAAGGTCTGAGCCCCTTTCTCTCCACTCCCCATGTGAGCTGAGATCCAGGGTTCCTGCCCCCAGAGGTGTCTGAACCTCATTCCCTGCTCCTCTCTGTGTGTGCCATGGTCTTGGGGGTCCCTGTCCATCTAGGAGGGTCTAGACCCCTCTTCCTGCCCCCCTCATGTGACCTGGGATATGGGGGAGGCATTGCTTCTTTGGGGGTAGGAACCTCCCTCTCTTCCCTCCAGGTGTCTGTGGCAAGATCTGAGGGATCCCTTGCCTATCTATGGGGATGTGACCTCTTTCCATGTGCCCCCTCATATGAGCCAGGTTCTGGAGGGCTTCTCTTTGTGGGTGGGTCTGAGCCCCTCTCCTTTCCCCATCTCATGTGAGCTGGGATCTGGGGGGGTCTCTTGTCACCTGGGGTGTCTGAGCCCCACTCTCTGCCTCCTTTTGTGAGTGCCGGGATCTGGGGTTAGCCCTGCCCCACTGGGAGGGAAGCTGTTGTATTGATACTGATCTCAAAGGCCTAAAGAATTAAAGCTGTTTGTAAACTCTTTGACTGTCAACATTAAACAGATCAGTAAGTTAAACAGAGGCCTTGGTTTTACTCTATGCGGCAATCACCCAAAAGCATTAGTTCAAATTAAAAGTTTATTGATTAAACATAAGAGAGAACAAGAAATTAAAACAGGCATTTATATTGAAACTGTGGTTGAGTGATTATGCAAAACAAACTTAGTCAAAATCTTTAATTTCTCTCTTTTTGGAGGCAAAATATGAGAGTCTTATTTTCAGCGCAACCTTTCTTTGATGAAAAAGGAAAGTGTATTTTTATTCTGTCCTGATGTGTAGAGGACATTTACTTATCCTGTTCTAGACAGACAGACAAGATGGAGAGACAGGACAGAAAAGAGGTGTGAAATACAGGTTTTTTTGGATGTTTTTGGAACACTGGATCACTGGTTAGTTACGAGCTGGTGCTTTGGCTGGCAAGTCAACTGCGACACTTGCTGCTTGGACCTTGGTTTACAGTCTGGTCAGGGATGTCATCTGATTATATCTTTTCTTCTTAGACAAGGGAAGCTTGGATGAATACAGCATAGTTGACTTCAGGATTTGATGAAAAGCCAAGAGAGTGAGAGAGAGGATAGGAATAGTAGGGGTAGAAAATAACACAACAAGGGAAGAGAAACAATACAGGGTCTTATGTACCTCTGAAGTGCAGTCAATTAGATATCCCACCGATAGGCAGAGGATTGTATAATGTGATTTGCAGTGTTGTACCTGTGCTGGTCCCAGGATATTAGAGAGTTAAGGTGATGGAATATCTTTTATTGGACCAACTTTGGTTGGTGAGAGACAAGTTTTCGAGCTACACAGAGCTCACTGAAGCTTGTCGAAAGTTTGTCTCTTTCACCAACAGAAGTTGGTTCAATAAAAGATATTACCTCACCCACCTTGTCTCCGTGATAGTGTACTTTGGCCAGACTGGACAGTCTCTACGTAAAAGAATAAACGGACACAAATCAGACGTCAAGAATTATAACATTCAAAAACCAGTCGGAGAACACTTCAATCTCTTTGGTCACTCGATTACAAACCTAAAGGTGGCAATTCTTCAACAAAAAAACTTCAAAAACAGACTCCAACGAGAGACTGCTGAATTGGAATTAATTTGCAAACTAGATACAATTAACTTAGGCTTGAATTAAGACTGGAAGTGGGTGGGTCATTACACAAAGTAAAGCTATTTCCCTATGTTTATCCCCCCCCCCCCCCCCCCGTTCCTTAGACGTTCTTGTCAACTGCTGGAAATGGCCCACCTTGGTTATCACTACAAAAGGTTTTTCCCCCCTGCTCTCCTGCTGGTAATAGCTCACCATACCTGATCACTCTCATTACAGTGTGTATGGTAACACCCATTGTTTCATGTTCTCTGTGTATATAAATCTCTCCACTGTATTTTCCACTGAATGCATCCGATGAAGTGAGCTGTAGCTCAAGAAAGCTTATGCTCAAATAAACTTTTTAGTCTCTAAGGTGCCACAAGTCCTCCTTTTCTTTCTTCAAACTAATGTCTGTTTGCTTTGCTCACAAATACACCTCAACCAACATGCCCCACCTACAGTCTCCAACATTCAAACCATTCAGTACAGCTACAACTCACACACTGAATGAAGTTGCTGTGCTTGTGAATAATTGCCAGTGGCTATTGCTGGCGGTGGTGGGGAGGGGGGAATGGCAAGGTTACACAAGCATATACCTTCAGTGAGTTTCCTGGTTTTTCGAAGTTTGAGCTTTGCTGCACCCGATGTTCTGAGATGACGTGAACTGTCACTGGAGACCTTTCATTTTGCATTTGTATTATCGTACCATCTAGGAACCCTAGTCATAGACCAGGAACACATTGTGTTAGGAGCTGTAGAAACAGAACAAAAAGCCGGTCCCTGCCCCCAAAGAGCTTGATGCTTTTATTGAGATACAAGGCATGGTTGTGTTTGTATTCTGTTGTAAATTTTTTATTAAGTTTTAAAACTGAATTTATGTTCCAGAATATGTATTGCTTTATGAGAAACTGGTAGTTTAGAAAGGGTTGTTGAACTATATTAACTTACTTGTTGCAGTTCTCAAGTTAGATGTCCAGTGAGTTTTAGGGGGCTTTGGCTACCGTTCCTTTATTATCCTTTTACTAGAATTCTAGCCCTTATGGTTGTAGAGAGATCCTTGAAAATGTGAACAGATTGTGAACCAATGCAGTGATTCCTGCCTGAATCAATAGGTCTGAGAGGTATGAATTGTTATGCTTAGCTCAGTCAGGGTCCTGTGGACTCTGCGATTATGCATCATTGAATTTAGCACTTCAGACATGTCGTGAAATTCTGTTTTTTGTTTGTTTGTTTGTTTTTTAAAACCATGGAATTCTATATTTTCATGCAGCCAGGAACCCATCAAATTGTTTTCTGTCTCCTAAGCCTGCTGGGATCTGACTACAGCTCCGTCTTGTCCTCCACATTTCCCCAAAAGGACAGTTAATTGGATTATAGTGCATGCTCCTTGCTTTGTTACATGGAGCCAGCCAGCATGGTGATCATGATCCACCCTCCCTTTCCTCTCTTATTGAACCCCTCCTTGCAGTCTGGCTTTCCTTTTCTGCAGACTCAGACCAAAAGACGTACGAGAATTTTTATCAACTACTGTGATACTTCAAAGGAGTTTTTAATTATCTGCCAAAGGATTCGAGTGCATGGATGTGGCCACGGGAGTGCTGTATCATTTGGAACCCAAGCAGCCATCTTTACAAAAGAAACTCATTGAATTCAAGTGAAAGCTTAAGAGTTTCCTAGATCGGAAGATTGTTTAATTAAGGGGCAACACTGTAAACATGAAAGCACTCCAATCATCATATTTGGTGTATCTGCAAATAGTGAAACTCGTAAGCCTAATATAATTGTAAATGTGTCTGATTTTGTTAGTTTTTATTATGGTTGGTATCTGCTGCAGCTAGTCAGTTAAATCAGTTCCCCTCTACAGTGACAATCACCTGATAAATTCATGACATGGCTACAGATCTTCAGGAACAGCTTTTTAGAAGAGGTACTACAATGTGATGAAAGTACAGATGGCTTTTGTTCACTTTTTAACATTTGTTCAGTATGAGTGGGAAGCATTTTTACATGTGGATTTCCTGTTTTACGGTCTCCTGAGAGGATGTGGCAAAGTTTTGAATTGCTGCTTTAAGCTAGGAAAAGAAGTGACAAGGATTTTCCTTGCTGAATACAGTTTTTCCTTGCTGAATACAGTACTTCACTGGTCAGCACTGGTTTGCTCCGAATGGTTCTCAGGGTGAAATATGAACATCCTCAGTATAACTAATATGAGTGTAGCCTTTGTTGATCAGTTGCTGAAACTAGGACTCTTCACCAAACATCTCACAGATATCTGGTTGTCTGTGTGGGAGGAATAGGCAGAACTAGCAAGTGCAGCTTTGAGAATACTCATGTTTTGGGCCATAACATAACTAGGAATTGGAGTTATATGCATTGGTTGCTATTAAGAACAAATCCTGCTCCTGACTTGTGGATGAAGATGCTCTACTTCTACCTGAAACCTGAGTTCTCCTTCAAGTGATTGTGCACGGATACATTCTACTGCAGGTGTAAGTATGCCCAGTGCACTTGAGTTGGAGACTTTTCCCCCCAGAAGTACGACTAGGTGGCACATGCAGCCCTGTTCTCTTTGTTTTATCAGATGAGGGCATAAAAGGGTCATGTCTGCCGCTTCCTTCTCAGTTCATTCTCACCACCTATGGTGACAGCTGGAGCTCCCCATAGCATTTGCTTCATTTAGCCAGCTTTTCAGAACTCTTTTAGTGTATACAGTTAGTTAGTTTAGAAAGTATTTTTAATAGTTACCAGGAGAATTTATTATTTAAAAAAAAAAAATCCTCAGGATTTAAGTAGCTTGCTGTGTGCAGGGCTGTTATCCCTGTCACAGATAGGCATAAGAGTGCTTGGTTTCTGACTGACCATTCGTATTAGTGGTTTCCACTACAGGAGTATCTAATAATAGACTTGTTCTCAACCAACCTGAACAACAGGTGCAGGAGATTTTGCTCCAGAAGGGTCTGCAACCCGGCTCAGTCAGAGATACCTTCCTTCTCTCTGGGTCCAGTCATTGTTTCTATGCTTTCCTGGCAGTTCCTCTCATTCCAAGGTTACTCAGGAAACTGAAAAGAGACAAAGCAACATTTAATCCTTATCACACCATCATGGTCAAGGCAGCATTGGTATTATCTCTCTGTCTGGTTGCCAATAACATTGCCCCTAGTCGAGGATCTCCTGTCTCAGAACCAGGGTAAGTCTCTACATCCCAACCACCAATGTCTCCACCTCATGGCATGGACAGTCTCTGTGGAGTGGATTGATTTAAATCACGACAGTTTAAATCATTGAGTTCAGTCAGCTTTTCCATTTGTACCTCAGTTGTTTTCTAAAGAAAGGTGCATTCTCATTAGTTGATATAACCATTAAAACATGATGATTTACAACTAAATAGAGCCTTAACACTAGGTTTGGCACATTTTTTTTTTTTTGCTACCTAGGAGTATACACTTTAATATACATTTATTTAAGAAATTTTATAGCTTAACTATGGTCAAATTCTCATGAGAAATTGTGGTCCGGAGAGGTTCAGATCATCTTGGTAAGCAGCAGAAAAGAATTCACTAGAGCCTCATATGGAGCATAGTGGAAGAGATTTTCAGTTTGGGTGCAGTCTCAACAGTTTTTGCCCCATCCCACAGAGATGACACACATGCTGGACTGTCTGATGCAGCTGAAGTCATTAGACCTTTCAGTTAGTTCTGTCAGAGTCTATTAGTTTCAGTTTCTGCACTGCCTCTATCAATAGAAGGATTTTCAATTTTCTCCAACCATCTTGCTTCCCAATTCTTGAAAGATCTATTCAACATTTACCCTCCTGTATCTGTATGGGATCTCAATCTAGTCCTCTGAAAACTGTAAGGACCCCCTTCATCCCCCCTGCCCCACTCTCTCTTTGAATCTATGGCTACAACCTGACTATCTTTATTGACTATGAAGACAGCTTTTCTGGTGACAATCACTTCCACAAAGAGGGTTGCAGAACTTCAGGCTCTCCTGGCTAACAAGGTTTTCCTTAAGCCATGCCTTCAGGTCATGCCTAAGGTAAAGTTAGCTTTCTATCTGAACCAAACCCTTCATCTCCTGATGTTTTCTGCAAAATCTCATTCTTCCTGAGCTGCAGAAAGATTTCATACCTAGGATGTTTGTAGAGCTTTGGCATTGTACCTGGAATGCACTAGGTCCTTCAGAATCTCTCCAAGGCTTTTTATAGTCTATACAGAGAGAGTTAAGGGTCAGTCAGTGTCTGCTCAGTGAATCTCACATTGGATTTCTGACTGTAAGGAAGACCATAGCAGAGCTTCAAAAGTCTCTCCTCCACCAAGAATAATGGCTCACTCCACCGGGACTCAGTCCACTTCATCAGTCTTTCTGAGCAATATCCCTCTAGCTGATATCTGCAAAGCAGCAACACGGGGGTCTGTACATACTTTGTCCAGCCATTATGCCATCACTCAAGCCTCCCATGACAATGCCAGGTTTGGGAAATCAGTGTTACAATCTCTGTTCAGATAATCCGAAGTCCCCCTACCTGTAAGTGAACTGCTAACTAGTCCTCTGCAGTGAAGTGTATATGCGCACAGTTGTTCGATGGAGAAAAAATGGTTATATACCTGTGCAGTAACTGTTGTTCTTTGAGATGTTTCACAATCATCCTGTCTTCCCCAATACTTTGGACATTGCATACAGTGAAGTGAAGGAAAGGAGAGGGAGGTGTATGATACACTCCTTTTATGTCCTCGTCTGAGAGCCTGAGGAGAGCAGAGGGTCATGTGCCACATAGTGGTTCTGAGAACAAAAGTCTCTGACTTGAGTGCATTGGGTGCACATACACTTGCAGTAGAATATATGTGCATAATGCATCTTGAAGAACAACAGTTACTACTTAGGTAAGTAACCGTTTTTTTCCTAAGCCTGAGGACTGTGACCACCCTGCCATTCCCATATTGCTAAATAAGGGAAAGTGATCCCAGCATGAGAAAGTTGAGATCCACTGTGTAATGTAATAGGCAATTTAGGAAGAATAATAGCTGAGAACCATCCTAAGTAGCTTTCAAACTGTGGACCACTGGTGATCTGCAAAGAATTGTCAGATCACATAGTGTTGGCTTTCCAGGTTTCCAGCTGCTTCTTATTGACTAGTTAATGTAGAAACTGGAGATGAGGCCAGCCTAGTTTTCTTCGCTAAATGACTACTAGCCACCACCAACATTTTTAGGGAGAAACTATAAGCTGTTGTTGGGACTGGAGCTAACCATAGGTGAGGAATGTCCAGGGAGACGGGAACCAGCCAACATGTGCATGGAAGCAGGGGAAATGAAGAGACCAAGAAGGTGGACAGGATGTGGGAGGAAATTGCAACTGAACAGCATGTGGGGATAGCAGGATGGAGTAGGAAGATTAAATAGGAGTAGGAATATTAAATGAATAGCAAAATAAGACACTATGACTAATTTTTATCACATGGCCAAAACATTTACAGTATTAATTTCATTTTAAAATATTTCACTTGCTTACTGTTACCTTTCTGTGTAAATAACTGTTTTAGTTGTTGGGATGTTGTACAATCTTCAGTGAGAGGGCAAGTGATCCAGGAGACGATCACTCTACCAAAATGTGTTCCACAACTTGAACAGTTTTAAGAATCCTTAATTTAGGTTTACATTTTCCTTTTGTCTGACAAGGAAAGATGCTACCTCAATCTCCAGTGTCAGAGAGTACAAAGATAATAGTGCTGCCCACTCTGGAATTATCAGGCATCTTATGGAGTGGCATGTTATACCACTTTTCTGCAGCCATATTTAAGATTAAATTGTAAGACATAAGACATAATTTTACCATAAAGTGATTATTTTTTCCTGATGATCTGTCGGCAGCTCAAACATTCCCTGATTAAATTAATGTCTCTGCTACTTTTGCTGATCTTTCAGAAGCTGTTCAGGGTTTAGGTAACTTTGTTGTTAATGTTGTACTTCAATGTTAGTAGGTTCAACTCATTTTTTCATTTACTTCATTTTTTGCACCACCGTTAGATCTGGCTGGCTAGTTTTGCAGACATGTTTTCTAATGACTGCTTAACTGCAGTTCTCTGTTTCAGGAGTTACCTTAGCATTTCTTACAGAAATAAAGGAGACCTAAGTTTTTTTTCAAACTGGTGGCCTTCTCCAAAGTACTTTCTTGCAGTAAAATGAGATGGCACCAAGTTTTTTTTTCCTGACCTGAGGAGCCAAGCAGTTTTGTTTATCTTTTTGTTCGGTATTACCAACCTTTTTTTCCTATAGATTTTAAATTCCAGGTATAATAAACAGGTTTTTGATTCTTTTGTTCTTTGTCTTAATTACAGAATTGTCAGATTCTACTGATGTTTAAGTACCTATTTCACAAACATCTGTCTGTAATGGTCTTCTATTCATGTGTGCGTCTCCTGTTAAATATTTGCACCAAGAAACGCATGCAGTGAACCCTGTTCTTTCATCATTCTTTCAGTGGCTACGTGGGAGACCGAGTGAATATATTACTTGTTAACTGCTGAAGCCTCCTCATTTTTTGTTTTTTGTTTTTTTGTTTTACCGGAGAAAGAACAATTTTAAATTGTTGCCTATGCAAAAGAAAAGTGTACAGGTTTCATTTGCAGGTACAGAGTGGTATAGGGGTCCTTTCTTTGTATCTGTCTGGGTCTTTATTCCCTGCTCATCCTAAGAGTCCAGGTATTGCTTGAACTAATTAATGGCAAGCAGTTTTCTCTCTACTGTTGCTATAGGCCTTTTCAGCTAGGACTTGGCATTTTTGGAAAGATAGTGGATTTTTTTGCATTAGGGGTATTCTTTTGGTTGGAGAGAAGCGTAGGTCTGTTGGCAGTTTGAAAACTGCATGATCCCCCATAATCATAATCAGCATTTAAATATTGGAGCTGATGGCTGGTGGCCTGTACACACAATAGTTTGAAACAGTGTTCAGGAAACAGTTGTATGTTTGTGGAAAAAATACCCTGCATTTAAAATTCTGCTCAACTTTTTCATTTGCTGTAGATTTATGTGTTTCTCCATTACCTTTCAGGATTTCACTGATGGTGTACTACGCTCTGTGAAATCATTGCTACAGAGCAGAAAAGAATTATGTAACGTGTCCACTGAAGAATCTTTAAAGCAGGAGGAACAGGACAATTTTATTGAGGTTTGACATGGCATGTCTACTTACCCTGTTGTATAAATATGAAGGATGCTTTTAGTTCACAACAGAATCAGAAGCTGCAGGATTGTATAATGTGCATTAGAACATGACTGTGAACTGCAACTACCCTCGTACCTAATTAATTAGTTTTAGGTTCACCAGAAGAGTGAAGAATGGCGGAGTTGACCAAAAGAGTAAACATTTCCACTTTTTGAGAAATATCATGTGGTCTAAAGTCTAAGAAAAGAATGATGCTATAACTAATTTAATCCAAAAATGGATTGTGATGTCCTGGCTTTGTTTATATATACTACTATGAATTAACTTAATGAGGACCAATCATCAGATATTTCAAAGAAATGTAATGCAGCTTTCTGCAGATTAACCACTTCTAGTAAAAACAAAAATTATGTTTGGTCTCAAACACTTTTTAAACTGGCCAGGTTAATTTAAATTATACGGTTTCATTTCTTTAACTAAGACAACTAAATTATGTTATTTAGAAATCAAATAGATTAAAACATTGTTGACTTTTTTAACTTCAATATAACTTTAAGTTGTCCTGATTATTTTATTGTAAGATGCAGTAAATTTTCTTTATGTTAAAAAGTATTTCAGTCTGCATTCTGTCATGGTTAATACAGTATACAAAGTATTAAACTGTGTAATTAAAGATCAGACCATGAATGCATTTGAACAGGTTGTGTTTTGTGATACTGTGATTGGCCCTGAAAGTGGTAGATACTCCTTACAGTACACTTTTAAGGACTTTGTCCAGTTTGGTTTTAAATTTCTCAGGATATAAATGGTGGGATTTCTGAGTATTTAACAAAATCTACTAAGATACAAGAGAGTAACCTCATTGTCAAGATCTTGCAGGACATATTAGGGATGATATCAGCCTTCATGAAATTTAAATTTGCCTGTAACCAAAACAGAGAAAATATTGGATTCATCGTAGAGATTAGTTCTCATCTGAAAAGTGACTTTTTGTAAAAATGGCATATTCTTGGTCAGTAGATCTGTGTTCATAGTCCTATCTGCTGACATTACTGACCATGTAAGCTTACGCCTGTTTCTGTAGGGGTAATACAGCGATGAGAGTTGGAGCTGGATTCTCTTCTGGCTCATGTATTATCAACAGAGTTGTTAAAGTCCTTTAATTGAAGGACCAAATTTTTGTCTCTATTATATTATGCAATCCTGGTGTATTCTAACACAGATGTTCCACAGATTTAAATGAGGGTATAATTTGAATAACATGGAGTTGCACAGGTATAACTAATAGCAGAATCTGGTCTGTATGAGAAGAAAAATATCCAGCTTGATTTTCAGAGCTTCAGGGTGAGTTTGCACTCGACAGTTAGAGAAGCCATCTACTTTTACTTGCAAACTGAGAAGATTTTTTTTTTTTAATCATGAAAACAATAAATGTGGTACCCCGCAAACCAATTAATAGATTTGTCAAAATAGAATTGCACTTCAAGTAAAACCCAAGAACAGTTTTCAAAAACAATGTCGGAAATTAGTTGATTCCCAAAATACAGAATTTGGGAAAGATTTAGCTCACAGAGATTAAAGTCTAAAAACATAAGCTTAGTTAAATCCTCTTCATACACAGTCCCCCCAGAGGCCAGATGATTTTACAGTTAGACGCTCCTTCTATTTTGCTTCTGTAGCTATAGAAGAGAACAGTGTTCGTGATCTTTGTAGTATTGGGGAGTGGGGTCTGTTTGTAAAGGGGTCGAGGGAAGAAACCACTTGTTACATTTGTAGGGCAGAGGGTCTGGGAATGGCTGAAATAGGTTGTTGGCTCAAAGATGAGTCTAGCCATGGGGCATTTGTATTGTATCTTGGGCTAATGAAGTAAAATGCAAGTTAACTGCTAGAAAACTGCTTAGAAAACAATTGGATATTGTGTTGTACTGATGTTCAGTTAACACTAAACTGCTGATGGGACTGGGATAAAATGGGCACATGTGGGTGATAAATAAATTTCTTGAGAAGCATAATCTCGAGGATTGCGCACAGAACCGGAAATCTAGAAGTCCTGAGTTCTAATCCCAAATCTAGCTGCTCTGTGACTTCAGTCACATCACTTAACTTGTCTGCCTTAAATTTTTGAACTGTAAAATGAAAATAATAATGCTATATCTCAAAAGTGTTGAAAATTCATTAATAAGTGTGTCATTCAGTGTTGTTTACATGCTCATAGCACTGGTACAACACCGTATAAGTAATAATGTCTTTTCCAATAAGATGACTATGGTATTGTACTGTAATGACATGTACTTTTTAATAGATAATGAAACCAAAACTGTTTGGCTGTTTGATAATATTTAACTAGTTAATCTAAAATAATAGCAAAGACATGAAATCTTTTGGCACATTATTTGCACCCAGTTTACCAAGTGATCCAGATCACTCTGTCCTGTCCTCATTATTTATCACTCCTCCAATTTTTGTGTCATCTGCAAACTTCATCAATGATTATTTTGTTTTCTTCCAGGTCATTGATAAGAATGTTAAATAGCATATGGCCAAGAACTGATCCCTGCTGTTACAGTTACATTTTAAACCCTATCCGTTAGACAGTTTTTAATCCATTTAACACTTGCCATGTTAATTTTATATCATTCTATTTTTTTAATCGCAGTGTCGTGTGGTACTAAGACAAAGTATGTTATGTCCGTAATAGGTATATTATCACAATTCCAAACCTGCAGAAACAGCGCAGAAATTTGCTGTTTTTGGCTTAATTGACTTGTGACTTGCTAGTTGGCTAGTTTTTGGCTTGTTTGTAGCTTGTTGCTTTTTTTTTTTGGATCGGCTCCAATGGGGGGCAAAGGGGGGAAAGAGGGGTGCACAGAGGGCCCACCACACTCCCAGACTGCACGCTGCGGGGATCTAGTCACATAGAGTGTTGGCTTGTTTTGGCCTTATTTTGAAATGGGATTAGTTTGATTTTTGGCATATTGTGGAAGTTGGGGTGCTTATTTACCACGTGAAGGTTGGCAACTGTGTATATTATATCGCTCAAACTTGTAATCTCATCAAAAAAAGATATTAAGGTAGTTTGACAGGATCTGTATTCTATAAACCCATGCTGATTTGCATTAATTACATTACCCTCCTTTAATTCTTTATTAGAGTCCCATATCAGTTGCTTCATTATCTAGCCCAGGATTGATGTCAGGCTGATGAAAATCAGCCAAGTCATTCTGTTCACCCTTTTAAAAAATTGGCACATTTAGCTTCCTTCCAGTCTACTGGAGCTTCCCTAGTGCTCCAAGATGTATTGAAAATCAACATTAATGTTCCAGCAAGCTCCTCAGCCAGATCTTTTAAAACTCTTGGATGCATGTTATATGGAGCTGCCAATTTAAAAATGTCTAACTTTAGTAGCTTCTGTTTAACATTTCCCAGAGATACTAGTAGAAGGGAAAAGTGTTATCACTGTATGATGAGACTGTATCATCTGTTTTTCCTCAAATACAGAAAATTAATATTTATTGAATACTTCTGCCTTCTCTGCATTATTATTGATAATTCTACCATTGTCAGGATTCTTTTTGTTCCTTATTGTCCTTGTCTCTGCTGGCTTTAGAGTTCTCCTGTGTCCCTTTGCTTCCCTTAGCAGTTTTCTACAGTCCTTAGCTTCTGTATGATCTATATTCATTACTATCAACTTCTGCTTTCTTCTATTTGTTATATATTTTTAATTAGGAAAAATATATTAATTTTAAGGATAGTTAAATACTGGAACAGGATACCAAGGAAGGTTGTGGAATTCCTGTTGTTGGAGGTTTATAGAACAAACACCTGACGGGGATGATCTAGATATTCTTAATCCTGCCTCAGTGTAAGGGGTTCGACTAGATGATTTCTTGAGGTCATTTCCAGCCCTACATTCTATTGTTCCCTGATGAGCAGGGTGATTAGAATGTTAATTTAATCTGTATGATTGCATTTCAACATAAGGTAAACTGAACAAGTTTGATTAAAAAACAACTTGTGCTGGATTCTTTTTTTTAGTATCTTTAGAACCTTTCAGTCCAAACTGCATTCATTCAAAACTATTTGAATTTTATAAATGCGGTTTCTTCAAATATAGTATCCTGTTGTGAGTAATGGAGATAGAAAAGTTTCAGAGTAGCAGCCATGTTCGTCTGTATTCGCAAAATGAAAAGGAGTACTTGTGGCAAATTGGTTAGTCTCTAAGGTGCCACAAGTACTCCTTTTCTTTTTGGAGATAGAAAAATTGCAGTACAAATCTATGCATATTGGCTGAATTGAAGAGACATTATCAACTTTAATGTTTTATGAAAATAGCACCTCATTTAGCAGATCTGCTTTTTGTATATATTCTGTCTGCTTATCTGACAGTCTTTTATTAGCTTTAACTCCTATTAGCACTGCATAACCAGTAGAATTATTAGAAAGTGAGATTCGAAAGTGAGCTGAATTCTCTTTTGACTTGATTATCAACATAATTATTAACCAAGGTCCAATTTCAGCATCTTTATTACTAGTGATGTGTGACAGAAAAATAATAGCTTGACTTTCAGCATCCAGGTTCAGTTTGTTTATTATGTAAATACTTAAATATTTTCTTAGATTAAATTTGCATATTATAAACACACTGCATATGAACAAATTGGAGAAAGTGCAGAGAAGAGGAACAAAAATGATTAAAGGTCTAGAAAACATGACCTCTGAGGGAAGATAGAAAAAATTGGGTTTGTCTGGAGAAGACTGAGTGGGGGACATAAGTTTTCAAGTACATAAGAGATTGTTACAAGGAGGAGGGAGAAAAATTGTTCTTGTTAACCTCTGAAGGAGCAATGGATTTTAAACCACCCTTCCAGCAATTTAAGTTGGACATTAGGAAAAACTTCCTAACCGTCAGGGTAGTTAAACAGTGGAATAAATTGCCTAGGGAGAGTGTGGAATCTCTGTCATTGGAGATTTTTGAGAGCAGATTAGACAAAACACTTGTCAGGAATGGTCTAGATAATACTTAATCCTGCCTTGAGCGCAGGGGACTGGACTGGATGACTTCTTGAGGTTTTATGATTCTAAGAGACTGGAGAAGGAGTATAGGACTGGCAGATAGCATGGAGGATAGATAGGACAGATAGGATGAACAGCCAAGAGAGGTAAACAGACTGTCTGAGCAAGGAGACTGGGTAAAGGGAGTTGTGGTGGGAGAGAGTGCAAGTGGGACTTTCTGAGCAAGGATATTAGGACTAGGCGTGGGGAGTGGGAGGGACTGGGAGTGAGGGAGATTGGGACTTGAACAGTGAGCCTGGAGGGACTGGCTAGACAAGGAGATTGGGATTGGGGTGTAAGCCTGAGGAGTGGAGATGGGACAAGGAGTCTGAAGTGGGGAAGAGACAGGACTGGGTCTGGGACAGGTTGATGGGAATGAGGCAGAAGGAGTTAAGCTTGTGGGGGATGGGCAAAATAGTCTGGGGCTCCTAAAGCACATTCCCTCCAGAGCCTGGAATAGAACCCCAAATTCCTGAGTGTCACTATTGCTCTGCTGTCACTGAATAGCTGTGAAGCCCACTGGCAAAGTGTGACTCATCTCTAATGCTGGTCCACAGAGGATCACAACCTACTACCGTTGTCAGTTACTAAGTTAGCTCAAGTAATAGAGGTTTGTGTGGTGGATCTAAATTTTCCAGCTCTGCTGATGACCCATGTGGGACCCAATATGAATGCCACATGATGGAATCTCTGGTGGCTTTTTTTAGTTAGCTTTTTAAAAAACCTAGGAAATTATCATAGAATATCAGGGTTGGAAGGGACCTCAGGAGGTCATCTAGTCCAACCCCCTGCTCAAAGCAGGACCAATCCCCAATTTTTGCCCCAGATCCCTAATTGGCCTCCTCAAGGATTGAACTCACAATCCTGGGTTTAGCAGGCCAATGCTCAAACCACTGAGCTATCCCTCCGCCCCCATTATATAACCTCCCCCCGCCCCGAAAAAAAACCCTCTCCCTCACATTATGGGAATATTAGATTGCAAAATCAAGCATTCCAAACTTAGAAATGCCAAAGTTAATGTTGCCTGTGCAACCTTAATTCAGCTGCCTTGTGCTTATGTGTTACAATGCCATCTTTAAATTACATACTGTTTTTTTCCCACAGAATAATTTCTTGCCTCATTCAGTGCACAAGATGGACCTGTTCTGGGGATGAATCGAGATTGTGTAGTGAAGGAGGCTATTGTCTATAGGACTCCTGCCTCGTATGTTCCAGAAGTTGGAAGGCATGGAGTGAATGAGGCAGGGGATTGCAGGAAGAGAAAGAATGGTCTCCTGGCTAAGGCAGTTGAATGCTACCCTGGAGATTCCTTTTCCATCTGTAAAATGGGGATAGTTATATCCCCTCATCTTACTGTGTATGTGTGTGTGTGTAATTCATTAATGTTTGTGAAGCACTAAGATACTATAGTGATGAATGTCATAGAAGAGCCCATGAGGAAATGAATAGTTCTGTCTTCACAGCAGGGTTTGTAATAATAATATGTGGTAAATATAGAACAGTGAGACTAAAACAAAATATTAAATAGCTGCTAATTAAATGAGCACTGTCCTGTGCACTAAATGAGGCCTGGTCCTGTGGCTAAAATAGTATGTGATCATGTAATTAAAGATATCCTAATGCCTATACAACCTTAATTTTGCCTCCTGGTGCATATTCAACTGTAATTTTGGCATTTCTTAACTTTTTTGTTTATTTGACTTTACAACCTTAATAATCTTTGTAATGTAGATTTTGTAGCATCTGAGATGGTGGTAATATATTTGAAGTCTGAGTAGTGGTTACCAAGGTAAATAACATCAAATTCTGCAGATCTTGGATTTTTGCAGAATAGATGCCTGTATCACAGCTTTGAACTTTAATATTAAACTGATGTGTGACTCTTATTTTAGTAAATATTTTAGCATCACTTGTATTAAAATCTGTATAGTACATCCCCAAACAAAAAACTATGTTAAAATGGGATTAAGATTGAGATTGTGTCATGGTTACAGGCTAGCTATCCCCGTTGTGGTCGCTGAGTGCATACTCTGACTTTTACCTATCTTAGGATGGAATCTCATGATTTTTCCACTCCTAGACTGGGACATATTGGATACCAATTGCTTACACCCTGCAGCTGTGACTGGTTTTCAGGCACTTGAGTTTCTTTCCTTGGGGAATTAGTGACCATTGAGATTGACCAAGAGCCTTCCTGAAACAGTATTTTTATTTAGAATTTGGAACAAAACATTAGATGAGACTTTTTTCCTCTAATCTTATGATTCAAAACAAACTGTTAGATAGGCTTTCCTCGTAAATGATTGGAGCAAAACAGAATCAATGTATATTCTCCTAGCAAGGCCATTTCTTCTGATCTTGATGAGAACAGTATGAAGCTTTACTTTAAATAGAGTCATTACACTTTTCAGTTCTAAGCAGCTTTCTCTATAATTAGAAAGCCAGGAGACTCTTTCTGGATCCTGTATTTCATAATGTTTGTATGCTTGTTTTACAGATCACATTTCTAAGTTTTGCTGGAGAGACAGATGCTGCTCATATGCAGGTAATATATACACAGGATAATGACTTTGTCTCCAGCACTTGAATTATAACTGAGATATTTCATGTTTTTGGTGCAGGAGCCCTAATACTTATTTTACTTCAAGAATGTGTCTTGGAACATGCTTTTTAAAATTAATGGTGTGTTTTAAACATTGTAATTAACAGTTTTAAATTTTTTTATTTTTGTATGACCTCCAGTGTTTTGTATTCATTTGGAATATAGAACCCTGGAAAATCTTAAACTTCCGTTGTCTCCTGAAAAGGTGTAACTTTTTTTTTGTTAACTTGAGTGCCAGCCTTGGGTCTGTGCTTTTTTGAAATACCCGTGGCCAGATCTTAAGACATTCTTAGGAGAGTTATATACACTCTTGTTTTAAAAACAAGAACTGCGTAACAAAAGTATGACGACTGTTTCATGCAACTTTAAAGAATATTAGGAATTTAACCCTCTCTCATCTGTGTTTAGTCTCAGGCCTGGTTTAACTTTAGAAGTGAGGATAAATCAGTGCTACTTTGTATGTGAACACTCTTGTAAACGATAGGTGCAAGCTAAAGTGATATCAGACAAGTTTAAAACAACGCAAGAAACTCCAGGCACACAATTGTACTAGTTTAACTAAATCTGTTTAACAACTTACCTTTCATAAAATACATGCACGTTCTGTGTTGACAAGCCCTTAAACTACTTTGTAGTTCTCTCTCCTCTAGTTCTCCAGGTGTATAGATCGTATATTAAACTACTTTGCGATTCATGCTTTCCTCCTTCCCAGCATGTTCTAGGTCATATCAAAGTAGAACTTTTGACTATTGTGCAGTTAGTTTTACAAATAATTGAGAAATATGATTTTCTTGTAATTTGAAGTAGAGTGGTGTGAAATAAATATTAGAAGTATCACTGAGCTGTTGATTTTATTACTACATCATGGTTAATTTTTAAATTATTTTGGTTTCAGGGTGTCAGTATTTGCATTTAAGCATGTGCAATAAAGTGTAAAAGAAAATCAGGAGCCATAAAACTTATCTTGTGCCTTTTAGACATTTTACGCGTGTGTGTGTGTGTGTGTTTTCTTGTAATGGAAAATATAGATGTGTCTTAGAAAACCACACCAAAGAGGGTGCTGATGAGGTCATGAACCTCAAAATGACTTATCCCTTCGACAACTAATATAAAGCACGAGGTGTATGGTGGAAGGTGTTAGTCATTAAATATAGAGGCTTTCCTAGTTAACGGTCCATTGGTATTTAAAAGCAAAAGGATAAATACTGTGAGTCAAATTGTGCTCAGACTAGCATTCAGTGACAAGTACGCTAAGGGTGATATGAAAATAATCACTTTACAGATATTGTTCTAAGTACACAGGTCCAAACCTTGGACTCTCTACTTGAGGTTGCACAAAGAATTCTGTTTACTAAGAGAAAGCTGGGCCCACTGTGTTCAGTAATTTATATTGGATTAAGCATAATATTAAAAATGTCTCCATATTTATATTATGTAAGAAGTAAGCAATATAATATTAAACACTCATTTTTTTGGGCATATTTATTTTAGGTAAACAAAATTCCATGTTGACCAAGATCCTAGTTAAACATAAACCTGAACTGATTATTTTTAAAAAATATTCTGCTCAGATACAAACCTGATAATGGTGAACGTACAGCATGTGGAGATTACCAGATGGAAACCGTTGCATGCAAATATTCCCTCTCTGTGTTTACATACCTGCTGTGATGTTCTCTTGCTCTTTACTGCTCCCAAGACTCTCCTTGGTGCTTTTAAAGGTTTCCCTGAGTCTTGAGAGGCAGCAATATTCTATTTCTTCTGGTAGCAGTATCTTGAGATTTGAATTAGAACTCTGTTGTAAACTAGCCCTTAAAGCAGGATTCCAATTTGGTGTGGGAATATAATTGGAAAACTGAAGGGAAAGAGAGTGGTGATTTTGACAGACTTAGAGGCTGGCGATATTTATTTAACTTTCTAGTGCTCCAGATCAAAAAGTTTCCGTACCATTAACATATTAGTTTTTTGCTTAGTGTGTGAATTTGTGTTTGAATTAGGGATTGGCTGCTGTTTCTGTAGAGCTCCCCGATGTTTTGAAATCGCTCCATTTCTGCAGTCTAAATGAAAATGAAGTTATTTTTCTGAAGGATATAAATAAACCCATGGAAACCAGCAATGTCCCTAAACATCAGGTAATATTCCTAATCCTTTTTATATGCTACACAGAATATTAATGTTTTTTGCAGTTTCTTCATCTTTCAGATGTGTGTTTACAAAGTAATCCTGGCAATAACCTTGCTGGGTATTGCTACTTTTTTAATGCGTTTTGAAACTGTGTGTGTTCTATAAGTGCTATGGTATTTTTAGTGTTGTAGCTGTGTTAGTCCCAGGATATTAAAGAGACAAGGTGAGTGAAGTAATATATTTTTTGTTGGACAAACTTCTGTTGGTGAAAGACACACGCCTTCGAGCTTACATAGAGTTTACACAGAGCTCACCCACCTTGTCTGATGGTATTTTTAATATTATTAATAGTGGTATAAATATTATACTGACTAAAGACATTCCTGCTGCAATTTATGAAATATTAAGACATGCAAGGTACTTTATCATAGGTTCTTTCCTCTCTCCTTCCTAGTCTAGGAAGATATTCTGCTGTGGAAGCCATAAGCACTGAACTAGGCAACAGCAAATTGTGCAGGAAAATGCTTCAAAAGATGCAGTAGTCAAATGTGCTAGGAACAAGTCCCTGTGGGGCCTTTTTTCCCTTCCTTTTCACCATTCAAAAGTCTGAGTCTTGGATGCCCAAGGGGGAAAAAAAATGGAGACGTCCCCAAAGTGAACCACAGCTGGCTGTGTTGAACATGGCTGAGCATCAGCAGGCTTGCCTGACAGTGAGCATGCAGTGAAACCTGCTGAACTACATGCTCAGCTGCCCTCTGTAAAATGCCTGTGTGCTCATCCAGTAGTCCACATGCCTCTGCTCCCCACACCATAGTCCCTTTGTACTGGCATTTGGAAGGAAGATGAAACTGGTTGAGTGAGGCCTGGTCTACTCCAGAGAGTTAGGTCGACGTAAGGCGTGTCATGTCAGCCTAATTCTGTAAGCGTCTGCACTAAAATGTTGCTCCCGCCAACGTAAGTCATCCGCTGTGCTGACTTAATAACTCCACCTCTGAGAGGTGTAGTGTTTAAGTTATGTAATTAGGTTGACTGCAGTGTCCTACTAGTGAGGATGCACACAACCGACAGAAGGAGCATAGGGTGGACATTAAAAATCTAATTAATTACTGTAGTGGCTGAATGTCGACTTATGTCGACTAAATTTTGTGGTGTAGACATGCCCTTAGTCTTCTCAACTCTTCTCAGATGTAGTGCTATTCCTCTGTCAAACAACAGGGGAGAGAAGTTACAGGATAGGTTAGTTGCTCCCAACACTTAGTACTTCCCATTTCCTCTCTAAATGTCAGTGAAGATAGCTAGAATTAGTTAAAACTGTTTTGACTAATAATGTATAATGAAGTAATTGTATTACTTGCAGGAGAAAAACTACGTAGAACAAACCAGCAGGGTTTGTTTTTTTGGTTTTTTTAGTGTAGCGATTTATTCATTTTAAAGAACTCCTATATTCACAATGTACTTAGAGGATAAGAGTGGCCTCTAAACCCTCTCAAAACTTGGCTCTAGTGATGTAGGATAAATCACTTAACTTCTTTACTTCACTTACCTCATCTGTAAAATGGAGTTTTGTTTGTAATATTCATTAAATACTTAAATTATTGTTATACCTTTTAAATTACAGTACTATTAACAAATGTCTTTAAAGAGACAATTTCACTACAGTTTATGTCCTTGACCTGTGCTCTTGTTGTTCTTGCCATTTTAAATGATTTCACGTTTACATTATAGATGAAAGTATGTTATTGAGAACACTCTTTTGTCATCTTGTTTTTCTTTCTCAAGATTCACCTTTCTGGAGTACTTTGTGTGATGAGATTGTCTCCTTCGTTGCCAAGGATCAAAGTTGATTCTGTATTTACCTTACTGAGCAAATATGCTACTGGTGTAAGATATACAATGGAAGTATACTCATTACAGAAACATGAAACAGAGATGTCCCATGCAGAGGATGATGACACTAATCAGTCAGTGTCTTCAATTGAGGATGATTTTGTCACTGCTTTTGAGCATTTAGATGAAGATGAGACTTCAAAGATACAAAATGCTGGTTAGTTTTCATGTCCTGTTGAAATAGATTGCAGAGCTCATTTGTGGCAATTTAGGCTAAAGGGGGATTTTCATGCTGTGGTAAACTACATGAAACCCATATCGAATTGTTTTTTGCTAATTACTGTCATACAAGACCCCTTAAAAACCAAACAAACAAAAAAACCCAGAATAATTGGAGATTTCACAATTCTTTCCACAGCAGCAGAATGACATAAAGCAAAGGTTTTGACTCCGTGTCAGATCCAGAAAAAGTAGAATCTGTGATATGAAGGCAAGAGCTCTTAGTCCTATTCACTTCGCACTCCTCATCGGTACCCAGCCTGGGCTGGGGAAGCTAATGATCCAACCAGTGGACCAAATTCCGTGATGAATCCTGGCCATGTGCCACCTGAGGCACATTGCGCATTTGCTAAGAAGACGACCTGCAGTAGTAGGAGAACGATCATTGACATAATAAAGTGCTTATGGAATACTTTATTCTTTAAAAATTTTTCTAATCTTAAAAGACCCTCTAACCTATTGTAATAATTACAAATCCCAGATACTGCTGTCAAAATCAATTACCTAGTTTGCTATTTTAGTCTCTTTTTATTTTTAAAGTATTTTCTTTTTCTTTTTAGGCACAACCTATACTACTCAGAACCACCGGGATGCTGCTTCACAGACCATCCCTGCTCATTGTTTAGAAGCTATTGACTCAAAGATCATTGTTAGCTCTGGGCATCGAAAATCATCTGCCAAATCTTCTGCTTCTCTGATAAATATCTTGGGACTTAAAGAACTGTCCTCATCTGTAAAGAATTCAGTCACAACCTCTATTTCTGATCCTTGGATACAGAGGAGTTTTTACAAGCCATGTAATTCTTCTGATCAACGTGTTAATGTTTTGCATAAAACATTGTTTTCTTCCTCTCCTGCTGAATCATCTGAGTCAGATTGTTCCAGCCCTAGCCCTGTTATCTTCTTAGATGAAGAAGGGTATCAAAAAAGTTTGAAGGCAAAACTTCAGCTACCAAAAATTCCAGTAGTGAAAGATGGTATAGAGGACTCAGACTCAGAAGTAAGTGAATTTTTTGATAGTTTTGATCAGTTTGATGAACTGGAACAGACTTTGGAAAGTACTTGTAAACTTATAAGGGATCCCATCCTTGGTAATCAACCCCAGAAGAGAAAGATTGCCCTTGAACAGTTGTATTCTAAAACTACTAATAATAATTGTATTCTAAATCCTCAAAAATTCAAGTTTGATCGTCCCACTCTTCCAGCCAACGTAAGGAAGCCAACTCCTCGTAAACCAGAATCGCCCTATAGCAGCCTCTTTGATGTTCCAGACTCCCCTCGGCCAGTGAAAACAGGAGAAGACAATGGAGGTTTGTTCAGCCCTATAAGATCATCAGCTTTCAGCCCACTGGGGAGCTGTGCTTCAACTGAATGTCTTTGTCGGATGGATATCAATGGAGATGGGCTTAATCAAAATCATGATACACTTTATAGTGAATATTCAGATTATGGAAACAATGTTTCATTTGAAATACTGGGTTCTGTTTTTCATTCTCAGTCTACATCACTACAGAAACATGTTGAAAACATTTCCAGTCTTAATAGGATTGTCTCAAAAGAGGAAAAAGGTCAAATTGTAGAATTCCAGAGGAAAACTTCTGAAAAAGAGGCAGATAAGAAAGTTAAGTCTAAACACAAATCACTAATGATTAAAGACAGCATACAAAAATTTGCAACAGAACTGGTTGAAAAAAGTTTTGGTAATGCATTTAAAGACTTACAAAAAGGAGTTTCTTCATGCACCAATGCACTGTGTCACTTGGCTGCTAGATTGACTTCTTCAGTCTTTCAAATGGCTTTTTATGAGATTGGAAGGCGGCGAGCCTTATCACTGAAGGAACGTGCAATTAATGGGCTAGCAAGCTTTTTGGTCAGTGAAGCTATAACAAGTGCTTTAAAAGAACTGCGATATGTAAAGAAACAAATATTTACTAACACAGTTGCAAAATTTGCAGCAGATCTCACTGAGGAGCTTATTTTTGAGGGAATCATGGAAGTTTGCCAGTTTTCACATCCATCAACACCAACAACTGCACAGGATTGGGCCTTTGATTATGAAGACAAAGTGGTGAGATCATATGCTAAAGATTTGTCTGAATCCGTCATTCAGGAAGCTTTCATTGAATTATCCCAGGTTGATGTGACCTTCACAACGCAAGCAGCAATTAGTGTTTCCATGGACAACATAAAATATGTAAGTGCAGAAAGTACATTGCAGTCAACACAGACTACCCCTTCTTTTCCTAATTTTCATGATAGTGCACTTTTAGCATTGAATCCAATACAAGAAACTGGAAAAGACTATACTGTACAACAAGCCTTGTTTTGTACTTCTGGTGTTGTAAGTTCAATACCAGTGCCCTTAGCTGGAACAGCATTTTGCCAACATCAGACTTCATCTGATGTTCATAAGGCAAAAGTATGGACTTGTCCGACAGCAGATGGCAGTCTGAAAGTGTACAAAGACTCTACACAGCCATATTTTACAACAAAAAAGAGAGAAGAGGAAGTGGCTTCTCTTAGAAATATTTACCTTACTGCAGATCACAGTGAAAGTACTGAAAATAGTGTGCAATGTTTTTGTAACCAGAATGATTTCACACCAACAAACAATAATCCTGGAGCGAATAATATTTCAGAATTAACAACTGGACCCACAAGCATCAACAGTTTCTCTGGAACAATGGTAGATATGATAGTAAATGAGGCTTATGAAGCAATAACTTCATCCAGGATTACCAGAACAGTGGAGGAATATACAGATTTTGTAACTAGAAAAACACCTCGTTGGCAGTGTGTTAGTGGAGATATCCGTAAGAATACTTTTGCTGATCATTTGTCCAAGTATATTGTAAAACAGTCTGTAGATGAAACTAAATCTACATTCTCCCACACAAGTGAGACTGTAGAATGTAATGGAGGCTTACAGACGAACACAGATAACTGTAAAAAAGAACTGAGTAGTGCAGTAAAGAAACAAGAATCTGAGAAACACAGATTTGTTCCTATAATTGTGGAACCGCAACAGTTGCCTCTGAATAACCTACCTAAATTTCTTATTACTTCAGATGACTCTGCTCAGTGTTTACTTTCAGTACCTACAGATTGTGTTCAGGAACGTAAAGGACATGAAGTACGTAGATTTTCTTCAAGCACTCCACCTCCTTGTCCCACTGTGACTCTTGCTAGGTGTAATGTAGAAGAGTTTACTGATTCAGGAAGCAGTTCAATAAAATCCCAAAGTAAACCATTGAAAACACATGATATGCAAAAAACAACACCAGGTCCTTCAGCTTTTGGGCAGGAGAGCTGTTTTCTACATGCAAGTAACCTTTCTTTGGTGATGTTTGGCTGTGAAGATTCTTTGCAGATGGAAGATAAATCAAGCGTCAGAGATGGAAATGTCTGTGCAGTACCTGATACACCACCACCAACTCCTTTAGTACCATCTCAGACTAGTTCTGAACGGAATCTAAGGAAGCTAACCAAGAAACTCAAGGGAGAATTAGCAAAGGAGTTTGCACCTATGACACCACCTTCTACACCTTATAACTCATCTGCTGCTGCCTTATCTGCAACTGAACATGATTCTTTGGAAAAGGAAGAGTTTATGCTGAAACTCATGCGATCACTTTCTGAAGAAGTTGAAAGCAGTGAAGACGAAGAACACTCTGAAATGCTTGTGGAGAAAACTGAACATTCAGAGAAAACAGTACAGTATGCTGATCATTTGGCTGGTCATATCATTTCTGTGGCAACTGAAATGGCTGCTTCCCATTTAGATGATAAAACAATTAAAAGAGAAGCTGACAGACACTACCAGTTAAATGCACAAAACAAAATATGTGGGTATACTGCCTTTATAAATATCCCAGAAGAAACTTTACATTCGTTGTGGAATTATGCAGGTGATATGGCTGGAAAGGTTATCAATGAGGCTAAGAAGATGATAAAATCAAGGCATTGCAAGCTGCTGAGGTTGAAGAGGGTTAACTGTCATGTAGATTGTCTTTCTCTCAGAAAAGATGATAGAGACTGTAGATCAAAAGAGAGCTGGTGTCCGGTAGTAAACCAGTGGTCCAGAGAGGTAGATTCATCCGTACTTCCTTTACCTCAGAGTTTAGGAACAACAGGTCTGACTTCCAGGTATCCAAGCTGCGAGAGTGTGACCGATGAATATGCAGATCACATCATCCGAGTTCTGAAAAGGGAAGGTGGCAACAGTGAGTTAATAATGGATCAGTATGCTAGTAGACTTGCTTACAGATCTATAAAATCAGGCTTACAACAAGCTGCCAGGAAAATCAGACTGACATACAACAGAAGAATATTTCCTGTACAGAAAACACAGGTAAATGGTAGGCATGAGCTGTTCAAAATATTGAACAAAGATATGGATACAAAATGGCAAATGAAAAGTAGTGTTCATAGGTGTGGTGGCCAAGACTGTGAAATAAACAATGTACACAGAACTGAAGGTACAGAGTTGTTACATTTTTCTGAATCCCTTGCTCATCATATAACATGTGATGTCAGAAGAAAACTGAAAATGTCAGCCATTTGCTTGCCAAAATCCTTAACAGATTCCTGTCTGTATAGAAAATCTAAATTTGATGAAGTCTCAGGGGACCTCCTTAAAACAACACTTTCTAAAACAGTTCTTCCTTTCTCACAAAAACATAAACTATATCATAGTACAGGCAGTTTAAATGAATATGGCTACCGAGAAGGCATCATTCAAGCTATAGAAGAGTATGCCAGAAAAGTAGTGGATGACACCTTAGAAATGAGTTTGGAGTCTGCTGTTCTCCAGCCTGCTGAAAACAGGAAAAATGGGGATAGATTCACTTACACAGAAAAGTTGTCTCCATTTTCTGGAACAGCCTGCAGATACTGTAGTATGAAGGAATATCAATGTTGTACTGGAAGTTCATCTCCTCACCTGCCTGGACAAGAGCCCCTCCCTAGAATCAGGCAGATCCCCAATTCAGGGTTGGGTGGTGCCTGTCAAAAATCAAGAATTTTTCATCTTGATATTCCTAAAATTCACATTGACATGGAACAGAAGACAGTATTTTCTGAGAAGGTGGTTGGTTCAGCTATTGAGAAAGCAGAGAGAGAGATGAGTAACACAAGTCTGACAGCTGATAGTGGTATTGGACACGGTGGAGTCAGCTTTGCAGAAAGCCTCACTACAGAAATAATGACTTCAGCTATGACTAATATTGGTCAGGCTGTTAACATAAGGTAACATTACATTCTCTCCCTCTTATTCTCTTTCTGTTGTTACCAGAAAACAGCACCCACTTTGCTTAATTCATTAATCTAAACATTTATATGGTCAGAAGCACTGTTTGCCACAATTACATTCTGAAAATATAATTTTAAATTTGGAATTATGTTTGGAATTTTTTAATAATAATCTTGTTAGTTACAGGAGCTCAGTGCAAACCAGTTTATAGCCTACTTTAGAATATACCTATGCTCTGATGGGTGACTCTGGTAAATGGGATTCCGTAATTTTTCTCTAATGTCCTGATCATAGTGTTTTATCAGTGATATAAATTACTGGAATTTAGTTGACAATTCAGTTGATCTGTGAGCCACAGTATAATCAAATTGTGTCTATAGCTGCATTAGCTCTGAAGTACTGACTTACAGAATCTGTGACTTGCAGTGCACACCAAGAGCAAATGTATTACATTAAGTAGGTGTTGTCTTTTACATAGTCTGTTTTGATTGTAATTGCACTTTAACACTGTGTTAATTTCTGGAAGAAAAAAAACTGTGTATATTTGAAAATAGAAATATGAAATGAATATTAAATAAAAATGATTTTATTTTTATATATGATTTTAGTTGATAAAGGATTATTAAAGCAGACAACTAGAAACTGGTTTGCAGGCTCTTGCTACATTGCTGATAAGGACTAATGTATTAAAAGTCCTTAAACTATACCATATTTTTAGGTATATTCAAAGAAATGAATATCTTGATAGAAGATGGCATAGAATGTGGTTGAATTAGTAAATGAGAAGGTACATTAACAACTAGTTCTTAATGAAAATAGACTTTACAAAGATCAGAGTGACTTCAAATAACACCATTTTCATGTCCAAGTGCAAGACCTACCTAGCTCTTCAGCATAGTTTTTCACTGAGTAATAATAGCAATGTATTTCTCTCATCATAGCCTTGGAGTGGGATCTCCTTGGTAATAAACTGTTTTATTTGCTTGACTCTAGATGGTGTGGTAATGTATAATGTAAATACCTGGATATGTTAACATAGTGTGGTGGTGCCTAATGGCTCCAACCAGGTTACTCCCAGTTTTTCAAGGCAAAATTATGTGTATAAACACATAATAAATTGTGGTCTCTGCCCTGAAGAGCTTATATTCTAAAAGAGAGATCTTTAATTCTCTCACAGAACTGCTACCAAAACTCAAGGAAATTTTCCTCTCCTTTTTTTGATTGCCTTCTAGTATAGACCTTCCACTAAAAGTTCCCTGTAGCATATAAAGATAGAAGACTGAGAATTCACATTACTTGGTCCTTGTACTTACGTTGTTTGGAATCCTTATTCAGAATACATGTAATATTAAATGAGAATATACCTTATAAATAAAGTGCTCTTGAGTTCTTATACTGTTGATGTCAGAAATGTCAGTTTTCAGCAAGAGGTTCAGAAATGCAGCATTTTAATCAAAACTTCATGTAAAGCTTCAAGTTTAATTATGGTGCTGAGAGTCGAAGGGAATGATGGATTGGGGAAGCAGCTGTGCACCAGTCCAGTAGTGTCAGAGGGAGACATTATGGCTCTATAAGATATACAGACTCCAAAGGTTGCTGTGAGAAGCATATTCATCATTTGTACTTACTACACAGTATAGTAAGACACACACTTTTTATACCATGTAGTAAGTACAAATGATGAATATGCTTCTCACAGCAACCTTTTGCCTCCTAGCACTCACCTAATGGTACTAGCTAATGTTGTGGAAAAGGACTCTTGCCACACCTCAGAACCACATAGCCCATTTAAAATGTGAAGTGTTGCCTGTAGTACAATCGTGGTCATCTTTGTACTTTGTGAACACAGCAGCCGTATTACAACTTTTCCTTGGAAGGAGTAGTGAGCAGATAGGACTTTCTGTACCCTCTGGCCATAGCACAGCTGCACATGGGCAGCCACAATATGTCCCTAAGAGTAGTTTATATGCACTTGCCAGGCAAATTTTCAGACTGAACCACTTTGCAAAATGACCACAGTTTTCTTTTGTGTTGTTAGAATGGACCTGATGAAGGGTTTTAGAAATACCTTTAATGCAAATGAAGCCAGCTCACTTGATTTGGTTCTAGGTATTGAAAGTCCTGTGCAGAGGGGAAAAGTCTATAAATAAATGGATATGCCTATTTTTTCTGAAACAGGGAGACAACGCTAGGACATTTTTTTTCTAATTAGAGAGGGCTATAGGTGGCATTTTAAGCATCATGTTGTCTACCCTTGTGCAGTTCTGTATGACAGGGGGCTTAAAATGCCAGTGACTGTGTTAGCCCTGATGGAGCTGAATTGGTCAGAGCAACACTGGGAAATTTTAGCTATCATTTTGTATTGCAGACAAGCCCAAAGATGCCAGGTCCTCCCTGTGTAGGTGTAGTCACTGTAGTAAATGTGAGGTCTACAAGACTGAACTGCTATGCCAATGCTGGAATGCTACAAACTAGTTTTTCAAATTAGGGTTTGTATCCATGCTACTACCCAACTTCCCCAGTGAAAGATGGTCCTAAGTGGTGCTCCCAGACTTGAATCTCCTTACAAAAGTGTAATATATAGTCTCTGAGAATTGTAAATCCAAATTGCAAATCCAAAAGGGAATAGTTGAGTCAGCTGACAAATGTTCCCTGCTTTGCAGGAGACTTAATACCTCTGAAGAATCATTAAATTAGGCTAAGTGAATTTTTGCAGAACAATGTGAAATATACCACCAGTAATGCTGTCATCTTAATTTTTGTTTAGTTCTATGGGAAGAGAAGGATTTCACTCAGCTGAATCTGTAGTTAGCCAGCAGATGAGTCTCAGTATTGGTGATGATAGCACTGGCAGCTGGTCCAATCTAAGCTTTGAAGATGAACATCCCGATGAGAGCAGCAGTTTTCTTCACCTCAGTGACAGGTAACTGTAAACACTTTTATCTGCTTACACAATCACCTCAATGTATGTTGAGCTGGTTTAGCTTTCTCTCTTTCATCAGAAAGCTTTATTTTCCATTGATCAGAAAGATGCGTTTTCACTAAAATTGGCTTCAGCATTATTATGTTTAAATCAGTGTTGCCCTTCAGAAGGGGATTTTTCTAGTGTGAATTCACATTCATACCGATACAAATTGTATATTAATAGTTACGGTATGAATTTTAAACTCTCATGGCAAGAAATCAGGTTACAGTTTTTATAATAATGTTGACATGCCATGAGTGTAATCTAAGTATTGTATGTATTTAATGACAGTATATTAATATACTAATTTTAAAAGCAACACAGGAGTGCTAAATGCAATGTATATCTAACATGGCATGGATAACATGAATACAGTAACTTTTTTATTTTCTTAATTTTTAATGCTTAAGTTCTTGAGCATCAAGATTTTGTGTATTAATTTGCCTGTTTTTACCAAAAATAAATAAATAACCAGCCCCAAAACAGAAGAAACCAAACAAAAAACCCAAGAAAAATTCAGAGCATGTAAGGCTTGAAGAGCTTACACATCCATTGGATTTGTTGATTGAATTTATAAATTCTTTCAAAGGAAAATTATTGAGCTTGGAGAGCTTATAACCTTTGTTGCTTGTAAGCTCTGTTGCTCAGTTATATAACTGACCCTTACACTGATTTATAAACTCTTCAGGATAGAGGCTCCCTTCTGCAGAGCTCATTTGCTCCACAGGAGAATTAAGATTTCAGTAGAGAATCCATTTTATCTGCAAAGATACTAATTAGTATGTTAATGTAGAGCTTCAGTTAGTATAGTAGCTCCAACATTAGTAAAAATTTCCACTGTACATGTATTGTGACGGGGCAAGGCCAGATGGCTATAGAAAAGTAGTGGGAGATAGATATATTAGCTCCAGGCTAAACAAATCCCTGGTACCAGGTTAAGTGAAATGGAAGCTGCTCCAGGTCAATTAAGACACCTGGGGCCAATTAAGAACTTTCCAGAAGGCAGGGAGAATCCTAGGTTGATCGGGACACCTGAAGCCAATCAGGGGCTGGCTGAAACTAGTTAAAAAGCCTCACAGCCAGTCAGGTGGGTGTGCATGTCAGGAACTGTGGGAGGAAGTTGCGCTGTTGGAGAGGCTGAGTAGTACACACCATATCAGGTACAAGGAAGGAGGCCCTGAGGTAAGGGTGAAATGGAGCTTGAGGAAGTGAGGGCTGCTGTGGGGGAAGTAGCCCAGGGAATTGTACATGTCATGTTTCTAAAAGGTCAGCTACCATAGCTGATACTATTAGGGTCCCTGGGCTGGAGCCCGGAGTAGAGGGTGGGCCCGGGCTCCCCCCTCCCACCTTTGCCCCATGATTAATCACTGAGACTGGGAGACAACAGAGACTGTGCAAGGAAGGATAACTTCTCCTCACCTCCCTTGCTGGCTTATGATGAAAGTGGCTCAGTAGACTGTGACCCTTGTCTCTAGAGAGAGAAGGGTTATGTGGAGGGTCACAGCGAGCCTCTGAGGCTAGCGAAATCCGCCAGGAAACGTGGGATCCACGGAGGCAAGGACAGAGCTTTGTCACAGTATATAATTGACTTAATTTTTTTAACAATAACGTAAGGGTTTCATCCTTACTGAGGACTAGTTAACATGAACATTTCAGATCATAGTTTTATCTGTTTTTTTGTTTTGTTTTGTTTTAGTTGTAAGAGCAAAAGTATATCTCAGGGTACTTAAATTTGGGGAAAGTATGAGGTTTTTTTCACCTTTCATAAAGTATAAGAAGGGGAACTTTTTTTTTTTCTTTTCCTCTTCAAACTTTCCTTAGAACTCCATCTGTAGGTTGGGGCTAACCTATGCATGTAAAATTTCAGCTGGAAAGAAATATTTTCCAGAAAGTTGTGAGCTTCTGAAAACAGATAATAATTTACTACTTCCTACGCCTGTGGAGACCCACTGGAACTCTGCGTTGACCTCCCATGGTTCGGCAAATTCTCTAGTTTGGCACTGGTCAGGTCCCAAGGGTGCTGGACTAGAGAGGTTCAACCTATATAATACATTAGAGCACCAAACTCATAATTATATCTCAGAAGCTTGGTGGAATGAGGATAATCAATGGGACACAGTAATACCAGGGTACAAAATATATCGGAAGGACAGAACAGGTGCTGGTGGGGGAGTGGCACTCTATGTGAAAGAAAGCATAGAATCAAATGAAGTAAAAATCTTCAATGAACCAAACTGCACCATAGAATCTCTATGGATAGTAATTCCATGATCGAATAATAAGAATATGGGAGTAGGGATATATTACCGACCACTGACCAGGATGGTGATAGTGACTATGAAATGCTCAGGGAGATTAGAGAGGCTATTAAAATAAATAACTCAATAATAATAAGCTTATGCTCAAATAAATTGGTTAGTCTGTAAGGTGCCACAAGTCCTCCTTTTCTTTTTGCGAATACAGACTAACACGGCTGTTACTCTGAAACCTGTCATTAATAAGACTGGGGCTTTTCAGCTTGGAAAAGAGACGACTAAGGGGGGAATATGATAGAGGTCTATAAAATCATGACTGGTGTGGAGAAAGTAAATAAGGAAGTGTTATTTACTTCTTCTCATAACACAAGAACTAGGGATGCCCAAATGAAATTAATAGGCAGCGGGTTTAAAACAAACAAAAGCAAGTATTTCTTCACGCAACGCACAGTCAGCCAGTGGAACTCCTTTCCAGAGGATGTTGTGAAGGCCAAGACTATAACAGAGTTCAAAAAAGAACTAGATAAATTCATGGAGGATAGGTCCATCAGTGGCTCTTAACCAGGATGGGCAGGGATGGTGTCCCTAATCTCTGTTTGCCAGAAGCTGGGAATGAGTGACAGAGGTTGGATCACTTGATGATTACCTGTTCTGTTCATTCCTTCTGGGGCACCTAGCATTGGTCACTGTCGGAAGACAGGATACTGGGCTAATTGGACCTTTGGTCTGACCCAGCATGGCCGTTCTTACGTTAATTCAGTTTTCAGAGAGGATTTGGTAATTTTGTTACTGACAGATTTAGTTCCTCATAATTAATATTTTGAAAAGATTACTCTGTTTATGTTCAGTTGGGGCATGCATGTTGGGTGCATTGCTGACTGTGAATCTTATCTGTAGTGAAGAGGAAATAGAACAGGCTAAAAAATCATACTTTTCCCCCATTGTTGAAGATTGTGTTGAGATTTGCTGTTCTAACTTTTGCAAGCAGTAGGTTAAAGAATGAGGAGTTTGACTTGTCAATCATACAGAATGAATTCAGTGCTATGCTCCTGTCGTAGGTACAGATATGTTCTGGAAATATATCTTTGCAACTTATGCTTTAAACATAATGAAGAATAAAGTTAAATGTATTTTAGAAATTGGTTCAAATGATCTAGAATTAATACACTTTCTGCTACGAAAATATTATGAGCACCATATTTATGTACTAAAGTGAAACATCTCACTTAAACTTTTGAAGTATTTTCTTGCATTTGCTTTACATTATGTTTCTGGATCAGTGTGTTAATTCAGTAACAAAGTCTGCCCTAAGTGATAGTTATGCAATACCATGTAATTCTCTGAGAATGCATGGGTGGAACTAAAAGCAGAATTTGGATGTTTAAGTGTGTGAAGTCAAAATACAAAGAAACAAATATTCAGGGAGTTGGAAATAAAGAGTAAAAGCAACATTTTAAAGTATTTTGTTTTCTAGTAGCATCTAATTCATATGCTCCTAACATTTGCTTATAGGTGATTGTTTCCTGCAGTCAGTTTTCAGTTAGCATGGAAGGCGATGGACAATATTAATATTTATTGAACTAGTCAAAATAATTGATGGTTTTTCATAGTGTAGAATAGGTTAAAGTTTATTTTTGAAGAGCAGAACATTTGGTTACATACCTTTTCGTAACTGTTGTTCTTCAAGATGTGTTGCTCTTGTCCATTCCATTACCCACCCTCCTGTCCCTCTGTCAGAGTTGCCGGTAAGAAGGAGCTGAGAGGGCGTAGGGCCAGCGGTGCCTGATATACCAACTCATGAGCACGGGACTCCAGGGGGCATTACAGCTGACCCTACGCTACGGCAAAAATCTCTGACGACTGTGCACGTGGGCGCGCACACACCTAGAATGGTATGGACATGAGCAACACATCTCGAAGAACAGCAGTTACAAAAAGGTAGGTAACTGTTTTTTCATTGGTCCACATGATGGCAAAATATACACCACACTGATGTTTTTGTAGCTGCTATATTGTTTTGAGTAAGGAGCTGAATTGATTAGCCTGAGGCGCGTAGCACTAAAGTTAATTCTGCATATTTACATATTAGTTTTGCATCAAATATCTGTTTTTCGTGTTGAAACAGAAAGATTACTTTGAATAACAGAGAGTGCTTTAATCATTCTTAATAGTCTTTGCTGCAGTAGTTTTTTGTAAAGTTTTAGTAAACAGGTTTCATTGGATTCCATTTCCTCTATCTTGCTTCTAAGCTCCCCTGTGAAACATTTTATAGACAGACAGCCCTCCATCAATTAAGTCACGTCCTATCATCCCCAAATATCTCCTAAATAGAAGTGGTAAGTGACTTTCCTTTGCTCTGAATTTATTTATCTAAATATGCATCTATTCTCCCCCTTCCTCCCCCACCCACCGATGTGGTAAGATGGACTGGTTGGGTCTACTTTTATTTAGACTTGATTTTTCGTACATTCTCTATTCAAAATACACTGAAATAAAAGCCCTTTTGTGGCAGCAGCATTCTGTAGCTCCCTCTCTTTCAGAGCTCTGAATTCTTCACTCTGCCACTGAAAGGATTAACAGATGCAGGGCCGGCCCCAGGCACCGGCTAAGCAAGCATGTGCCTGGGGTGGCACCTGTGAAGGGGCGGCATTTCGGCCAATATTGGGGTAGCACTTGGGTGGTTCTCTGGCCGCTGTTTTTGGTCGTTGTTGTTGATTTTTTTTTTTTTGCTTGGGGCAGCAAAGAAGCTCGAGCCGGCCCTGAACAGATGTATGGCTAGGGAGATCTACTTTACAGACAGAGCAAGTCACTCCTTTTTCTGTTTCATCATTGAAGCCACCTGTTAAAAACCTCTGTATTGGTCATATATAGACCACATCACTTCAGGACATTCAGACCTACTGCTAAACTGCTTTTTCTTTTATAGCTACTTGCTGTACCAGTAAGTCACACATCATCAAAGATTATGTGTGGTAGTCTGGCTGACACTATCTTTGGCATTGTAGGTACTTGTAGAACTGATTTCTATCCATAGTGCTGATATAGTACGGTTCAGTAGCACTGTGAACAGTTATCAGTATCACTAATATTCATCCAAATTTAAAAAGACCCCAGTATATAACTTTTATCATTGATCTTCTAAAGAAGCAATAGACCTGTTTCCCAGCACATTCAGAAAGCAAAGCACAACCATAAATAGAGGCTATCTCCATACTACCTTACTTAAAATGTGTTTTCCTTTTGACGTTTCTAAACTGTCTTCCAGTGCCAAGAGTTTTTATCCATTCAGTTGGGTGGTTCATACGTTTTGCTTTGTGACTTGTGATTAGATTTCAATTCTAAAAGGTAGCCATCCTGCAGCAAAAAAAACTTCAGGACCAGACTTCAAAGAGAAACTGCTGAGCTTCAGTTCATTTGCAAATTTGACACCATCAGCTGAGGATTAAACAAAGACTGTGAATGGCTAGCCAACTACAAAAGCAGTTTCTCGTCCCTTGGTGTTCACACCTCAACTGCTAAAAGAGGGCCTCATCCTCCCTGATTGAACTAACCTCGTTATCCCTAGCCTGATTCTTGCTTGCATATTTATACCTGCCTCTGGAAATTTCCACTACATGCGTCCGACGAAGTGGGTATTCACCCACGAAAGCTTATGCTCCAATACGTCTGTTAGTCTATAAGGTGCCACAGGACTCTTTGCCAGTTCTTATACGAACATTCAATCAGTTCTGAAACTGAACTGGAAGTAGACGTTCGGACATAATCTTCCGTGTGGAAGAAATGGATAGATGTCAGCCTGTCTACAGAACTGAGTAGACAGCATCAATGCACAGGTTACATTTAGTTAGGCTTGGCAAAACTCAATTTTTTTTTTTTTTTTTTTTTTTTTTTTTGCCATTTCAGTAAGTAATATCAGTTTTATTTTTATTTTTTTCCAATTTTGACTATTACTCACTGTTGGGGAAATTATGTCAGGTAGTGTTGGGGTTAGGTTTCGGGCAGAGCTTTAGGGCATGCCCAGCATTGACAGCAGAGCTGCTGGGGGCTCCCTGTACAGTTGAGGGGCCCAAGTCCCTGGGGTACAAGGTGCAGAGGAGGCTGTGTCCTGGCCCGGTACAGCAGAGACTCCCTGGCCAGGTCTGTAAGGAGGAGGACGAGCTGTTCAGGTTGCTGCTGAACAGTTCCTGTCTGGCAACAATGTCACGCTCCTTGCTAGAGGGTGAGCAGGGCCATGACTGCGGAGCTGCAGAGGGCTCTCTGTGCTGCTGCAGGGCTGATGACTCACAGTTCCTGCAGCACCAGGTACACTGGGGAGGCTGCACTCACTGTGACTGTTACCAATGGATATTTTTCATCAATTTCAGTATTTTAGCTGAAGTTGATGTTTACAGACATCTGTTGATTTATATTGAATCCTGCCAAGCCTATATTTAGTTATCGTCGTAACTGTAAGAGCTAGACTCATAATTTTTATTGGTTTAGATACTGATGCAGAGGATGAATTCCCCAGAGTAAAGCATCTGCCCCTCAAGCTGTTGCAGTCCTGTCCAGCGTGTCTTGCTTTCCTCTTAAATGTTTTCCATGAGAAGAGTATATTCTATGTAGTGACTCTTAAACAATCTTCTGACAGTATATATACTTATCTTGATGGGATTTAGAGAGGTTTGTTCAGCTTTTGGATTGAAGAGAAATTGGAATAATGCAGATCCTGTGAAGATGCAAGAATGGGCATCCAGCTTTAGGAGACAGGATGCCTTGAAAGAGTAGTAATTGATTACAAAGCCTTATATCTCCAATTTACTGTTGCAAACATGACCCGGGATAATTCTAATGCAATAGCCTTTGTAAAGGTGGTTGGTAGCTTTTAGTTCAGCGTCTACATGTACATAATACAAAAGACACTTACTTGACAGACCAGCAAGTTTTACTTATTCCATGGGTTTCTCTATCCGTCATGGTGAGGGCAGTGTGCAGAAACCTTATAATCCTTTCTGTTCACTGCATATTCTGTGGATAGATGACTTCATTCTCCAGGGATCTAGCATCTAGCAACAACACACAATTCACTTTACAAGAAAACGGATACTTTGCTACTATACAGTCTAGCCAAGTGGCTGAGTATCTAGTCTGAGTAATTCAAACATTAGTGTGGCTCATTGAAAATATGTAAAGCTGCTGCATAATCAGAGCAGTATTATGTACAAGATAATTCTATTAAATTCCAAGCATCATACTTTTTTTCTTTTACAATCTGACTGAGAACCTAGTAACTTTTTACTGATCTCTTTTAGTTTCTGTGTTTGTCTTTTAGTTACACTTCAGAATTTCTAGATGAAAGGTGCTATATGTATGTGTAAAGCAGTCATCTGAATAAACTATATTTAATGTTTGTGCTGTGGAATGCTATATTTGTAATTCAGAACTAAAAACTTCATTTTTTTTGTATATATAGAAATGAAAATGTTCACATAGTATATAGCACACTGCTGCTTGAGAAATATTTTCACAACTGCCTGTATAATAATTAGTTTGTGTGGTATTGTAATTATCCATGTTATTGTAGTAATTGCATATTGAATACTTCTGTGAATTTGAGAATTTTTTTTAAAGCTGTGCCATTTTATTTGGTTTGCTGCAATTTTAGAACTTAATTGCTTTCTTTGTAGACTCTAGAAATCGCTGCTTTTGTTTTTCTTTATTGGAATAGTGAACAGACATACTAAAACACAGCATGTTCTAGTTAAATGCACCAAACTGGCTGAATCAGAGGTCTGCAACATTTTTTAAAAATATATTGGAGGGCTCCAGGCATTCAGTTAAATTAGCATTCACCTCTTTGTTTTAGGGTGGTGATTTACCCAATTTAGCCCTGTCCTGCGTAGAAACATAAAAATAAATTCAATCTGTCTGTGGAATGGATCTCCAACTACTAGTGAAATAGAACCTTGCAGCAAAGCAAGAAGTCATGTTTTAGAAGTGTTCTAAAGAATAAAGAGCAATTTTTTAAAAAGTCACCTGTAAAGAATTTTATAGTTCTGATGAAATAAAATATTTTCTGCATATTTAATTATTTTTCAGTTCTAAACTTTTCCTGCTAATCAGACCTGTTGTAGATCACTGCTGGGGTTTTGGAATGAGATTTACGAAATATTTTTATTGTGAAGCCTTCTTCACAGTGTATACTTGTACAAGCTCTTGCCTAATATTTTATATGCATATGCTTACATTGTGACCTGTGAGTAGTCCTGTTGAAATCAATGAGACTATTTGCACAAATAAAGATCTGTAGATTTGGGCCCAAGGACAGAATTACTGTAAACAGTGACTTGGAAAATGAGTGTGATTATAAATTAATCTTGTCACCTGTTTATAGCACTCACCAGATTTCATGATTGTGCAGTTTACTATTCTGAACAGTCCTGATGGTCATGCTTATATTCTGTTCCAGCAAACCTACTTAGGAAATTGCAATGCTCGTACATCAAATATCTTGACAAAGCAGCTTTGAGGAAAATAAAGGTTCTAGTTTGAGCTATTGTTCTTTTCTAGTTCAGCTCTGTTCTCTTCTTCCCCTGCCAGTAATGGTAACAGCAGTAGCTGGAGCAGTCTTGGTTTAGAAGGAGATATGTATGAGGAGAATTTATCCTTTCCAACATCAGACAGGTTGGTCGAGTCCAGAAATTTAAACAGATAGGTTCCTCATAATTAATGCATGAAATCATCACTTTTGAAGACGAAGGATACAATTTATGTGCTAATCTTATACATTATCAACATGCTTTTTTCACTTAATCATGACAGTGAGTTCATACTGAATGGATAAATTCTGCTGTGCTAAAATGCAAATGTCTAATTGCAAAACGAAAAATACCTTTTGTGCATGTTCTGCTTTGCTAGTCTATAAGTCGTTCATTTACTTTGTCATGCAAACGACAGCTTGCTTCCTACAGGATTTCTGTTTTGTTTTTTCTTTTGCTTCAGCTTATGAAAACTTTTTAAATTGTTTTATAGTGGGGTCTTTAATATGAATAATATAAACTGAAAGAATGCAATGAGCTTTTTTTTTCTTTTTTTTTTTTGTAATGAAGCTAAAATAAAGTTTCTGGCTTAAAAGTAGCAACATGTTTTTTTCCTTTTTAAAATCCCTTAGAATATTTTTTCATGTTAAGATAGGATTTCTTTTAGTTGTTTTTTTTTTTTAAACCTTGGGAACTTGTTAACAAACCCAATTACAACATGAAATGGTGTAAGAAGCAAAGATGCTTTTTCATGATTATGTTCCTTTTCTCTTTAACACTCATCACTGATTCTTAGGATTGGCTCCATCCATCGTGAATGTACTGGGTATCTATTAATTCTTTGATATTTTATTTTTAAAATCCAGCGATGGAACAGAAGATAAGGATGAAGACCCTAGGGATTCTGTAGAAGGTAATGATGATTTCGGTACAGGTTGCTGTAACTGACTTTTGTAATTTACATGGGTTATTTTTAATAATTATTTTGCTTTGGTAGTACATACACACACACCAGCGACAATCCTGTTATACAAAGAGGTTTACATAGCACACATCATGTAAGTGTAAAGGGATATTGTTAATCTAGAACCATTTAGGGTATATCTACCCTGCATCTCGGAGGGAGCCTCCAAGCATGACTCCACAAACTTGCAATAGTGGGGCTTAGCATGCTAAAACAGCTGTGTAGATGTTGCTACTCAGGCTGGATCTTGGGGGGGCTTGAGAGCCTGAATGACAGCCTGATTTGTAACATCAAACCATGTGTACACAGCTATTTTTAGTATGGTAGCAAAGCCCTGCTAGTGTGAGTTTGTGGACCTGGACTGGGAGGCTCCCTCCCAGATGCAGTGTAGATATACCTATAAACACTTTCTAATGCCCTTTAAATTATGGTATATGGAAAATTATAATATGTACCTTTATTCACATAAGCCATTGAACTCTGTGTCTAGCTCATTGGAAGTGTAAATTCATGTGTCTGTCATCGTTCTGTGGAAGATATTAAATACAGGTGATTTTAACATTTCTATAAGGACTGTGTTGAGTGCACATTGACCCAAATTTTCTGCTGTGCTGTTTCCTTTTATTGAAGCACAGAACAGGGTCTGCCGGGAACTTGTTATAGCTCATTAATTCTGAGGGTAAATTTGCACCAGCTCCAGTGTAGATGTGAGCTGCCAAAGGATTTTACACTAGCAGAGGATAGCCAGAATACACTGTGCTCTGGGCATGTTCCTTCCCTGTCCCTGAGAAGGGCTACTAGGATGATCAGAGGAATGGAAAAGTACTTTGAGAGGAGACTCAAGGAACTTGGCTTGTTTAGCCTAACCAAATGAAGGCTGCGGGGAGATATGACTGCTCTATAAATACATTAGAGGGATAAATACCAGGGAGGGAGAGGAGTTATTTAAGTTAAGTGCCAATGTTGACACAAGAACAAACAGATATAAACTGCCATCAATAAGTTTAGGCTTGAAATTAGACAAAGGGGGAGTGAAGTTCGAAAACAGCCTTCCAAGGGGAGCAACGGGACCAAAAAACCCAAGTTTCAAAACTGTGCTTGGTAAGTTTATGGAGGGATGAGCCTGCCTACAGTGACATGTGGCCCATCTGTGACTGCTAGTAGCAAATATCCGCAACAACCAGAGACAGGACACTAGATGGGGAGGGCTCTGGGTTACTACATGGAATTCTTTCCCAGGTGTCTGGCTGGTTGGTCTTGCCGACATGCCCAGGGTCCAGCTGATCACCATGTTTGGGATTGGGAAAGAATTTTCCCCATGGTCAGATTGGCAGAGACCCTGTGGGATTTTGCCTTCCTCTGCAGCCTGGGGTACTGGTCTCTTGCCGATTTAAGCTAGAGTATATGGTGGCTTCTCTGTAACAGGAAGTCTTTAAATCATTTTGAGAACTTCAGTAACTCAACTATGGGTCTATTACAGCAGTCGGTGGGTAAGATTCTGTGATGTACAGGAGATTAGACGAGATGACGATGTCCGTCTCTTCTGGCCCTAAATTCTATAGGTCTGTGAGCCCATGGCCAGATGAAGGGGGTCTTGTGTTAGAGCTGGTTATGACACCTCTGTGCCAGCTGAGTCTCCCATATATTGAGAAGATGTTTTAGATGAGACCACAAGGAGTTTGCTGACTGACAAGGCCACTGAAGTGTGACAGAATAAACCTCTAGTTAACTCTCTTTCAACTAGGGAGTGAATTTTGCTGCACAATTTCAGTGACTTGATGTGAAGAAACATACTTTCTGATGTGGAATACAACCACAGTCTTTTGAAAAAATAAATTAGTAGCTGTTAAGGAAAAGTAAAGAAAGTTTGGCTTGCCATTAAGCATCTGAAAGAATCTGAGGGAGATGACTGACTAAATTAATCCTGCTTCTGTCTTTATCCACACAATTATCTTTTTAATAGCTAATACCCTTTGTGTAATGTCATCAAATTGTATTCTGCTCTGAAGGTATACTGCAGTGCCTTCAATAATAAATTGTTAGCTTTCCTTGTGTTTCCTATTTGATTGAAAGAGCCTTAAATTGTAGCAGAGTAGCAGCCGTGTTAGTCTGTATCCGCAAAAAGAAAAGGAGGACTTGTGGCACCTTAGAGACTAACAAATTTATTAGAGCATAAGCTTTCGTGAGCTACAGCTCACTTCATCGGATGCATTCAGTGGAAAATACAGTGGGGAGATTTATATACACAGAGAATATGAAACAATGGGTGTTACCATACACACTGTAACCAGAGTGATCAGGTACGGTGAGCTATTACCAGCAGGAGGGCGGAGGAGGGTGGGGGGGAACCTTTTATAGTGATAATCAAGGTGGGCCATTTCCGGCAGTTGACAAGAACATCTGAGGAACAGTAGGGGGGAATAAACATGGGGAAATAGTTTTACTTTGTGTAATGACCCATCCACTCCCAGTCTTTATTCAAGCATAAGTTAATTGTATCCAGTTTTCAAATTAATTCCAATTCAGCAGTCTCTCATTGGAGTCTATTTTTGAAGTTTTTTTGTTGAAGAATTGCCACTTTTAGGTCTGCAGTCGAGTGACCAAAGAGATTGAAGTGTTCTCCGACTGGTTTTTGAATGTACTCTTAGCCCAGCAGAAGAATCTGTCTTATCTCAGGGCCTCTCCTTCTGCCCTTCCACCTCCATGAACATGATACAGTTCTTTGGTGACCTAGAATCCTATTTTCAACGTCTCTGACTCAGGGAATATTTCCAACACACCTCTGAACAACATACTAACCCACAGAGACCTTCCTACCAAGATTACAAAAAGAAGGATTCTGGGTGGACTGCTCCTGAAGATCGAAACAACAGCCTGGACTTCTACATAGAGTGCTTCCGCCGACGTGCATGGGCTTAAATTGTGGAAAAGCAGCATCACTTGCCCCATAACCTCAGCTGTACAGAACACAATGCCATCCACAGCCTCAGAAACATCTCTGACATCATAATCAAAAAGGCTGACAAAGGAGGTGCTGTCGTCATCATGAATAGGTCGGAATATGAACAAGAGGCTGCTAGGCAGCTCTCCAACACCACTTTCTACAAGCCATTACCCTCTGATCCCACTGAGGGTTACCAAAAGAAACTACAGCATTTGCTCAAGAAACTCCCTGAAAAAGCACAAGAACAAATCCACACAGACACACCCCTGGAGCCCCGACCAGGGGTATTCTATCTGCTACCCAAGATCCAAAAACCTGGAAATCCTGGACGCCCCATCATCTCAGACATTGGCACCCTGACAGCAGGATTGTCTGGCTATGTAGACTCCCTCCTCAGGCCCTACGCTACCAGCACTCCCAGCTATTTTCCAGACACCACTGACTTCCTGAGGAAACTACAATCCATCGGTGATCTTCCTGAAAACACCATCCTAGCCACTATGGATGTAGAAGCCTCTACACCAACATTCCACACAAAGATGGACTATAAGCAGTCAGGAACAGTGTCCCCGATAATGTCCCAGCAAACCTGGTGGATGAACTTTGTGACTTTGTCCTCACCCATAACTGTTTCACATTTGGGTACAATGTATACCTTCAAATCAGCGGCACTGCTATGGGTACCCGCATGGCCCCACAGTATGCCAACATTTTTATGGCTGACTTAGAACAACGCTTCCTCAGCTCTCGTCTCCTAATGCCCCTACTCTACTTGTGCTACATTGATGACATCATCATCATCTGGACCCATGGAAAAGAAGCCCTTGAGGAATTCCACCATGATTTCAACAATTTCCATCCCACCATCCATCTCAGCCTGAACCGCACCATGCAAGAGATCCACTTCCTGGACACTACGGTGCTAATAAGCCGATGGTCACATAAACACCACCCTATACCGGAAACCTACTGACCGCTATGCCTACCTACATGCCTCTAGCTTTCATCCAGACCACACCACAGGATCCATTGTCTACAGCCAAGCCCTGCGATACAACCGCATTTGCTCCAACCCCTCAGACAGAGACAGACACCTACAAGATCTCTATCAAGCGTTCCTACAACTACAGTATCCACCTGCTGAAGTGAAGAAACTGATTGACAGAGCCAGAAGAGTACCCAGAAGTTACCTACTGCAGGACAGGCCCAACAAAGAAAATAACAGAACGCCACTAGCCATCACCGTTAGCCCCCAACTAAAACCTCTCCAACGCATCATCAAGGATTTACAACCTATCCTGAAGGACGACCCATCACTCTCACAGATCTTGGGAGACAGGCCAGACCTTGCTTACAGACAGCTCCCAAACCTGAAGCAAATACTCACCAGCAACCGCACACCACACAACAGAACCACTAACCCAGGAACCTATCCTTGCAACAAAAATATATATATATATATATATATATATATAAAATAAATATATTATATATTTATATTTATATAATCTCCCCACTGTATTTTCCACTGCATGCATCCGATGAAGTGAGCTGTAGCTCACGAAAGCTTATGCTCAAATAAATTGGTTAGGACTTGTGGTACCTTAGAGACTCCTTTTCTTTTTAAATTGTAGCATCCATGAAGTGGATTATAAGTAAAACAGTTCTTGATCTTTAACTTTTTACACAATTTCAAAATGTTTTCTAGAGTTTAATATAGTACTCTTTTATTATGGAATTTTGTGGTCCATTTTTCTAGTGCAGCTATTTCAGTTTTACCAAGTTATCCACTCATCATTCAGTTTAGAGAATTGTTGTTTCTTATCATTTTATTGCTTGCGTTATGGTATCACCACAATCAGGATTGCGACCCTTTGTGTGTGCTGAGCAAACACACCTGCCCTGGAGAACATTAGAGTATGTCACAGTGTGTATCATGTCAGTCACTAGTTCTGTCTTCTCTAAACTAAGAGATGGGTGAGGTAATATCTTTTATTGGACCAACTTCTGTTTGATGAAAGAGATGAGCTTTCAAGCTCATGCAGAGCTGCTCTTCTGGTCAGAACTCTGTGTTGGCTCGAAAGGTTGTCTCTCTCACCAACAGAAGTTCAATTAAAAAATATCACCTCACCCACAGGCACCGACTTTCCAATGTGCCGGGGGTGCTCAACCCCAGGCCTCACCCCCACTCCTGCCCTTCCCCCAAAGCCCCACCTCTTTCCACCCCAACTCCACCCCCACCCACTTCTTCCCACGACATCCCACCTCTTCCTCTCTCATGCCCCGCCTTTCCCCCCCCCCCGAGCCTCCTGCAGGCCGCAAAACAGCTTATTGCGGCGGGCGGGAGGCACGGGAAGGGATGAGGAGGCGCTGATCGGCGGGGCTCGCCGGTGGGCAGGAGGCACTGAGGGGAGGGGGAGGTTCCAATGGGGGGCTGCCGGTAGGTGCTCAACAACACCATTTTTCCCCATGGGTGCTCCAGCCCCAGAGCACCCACAGAGTTGGCGCCTATGACCTCATCCACTATGTCTCTTTAATATCCTGGGACCAGCACAGCCACAACAACACTGCGAACGTTCTCTAAGCTAATTTTATTTGAGGTACCTTTCCAGCTACAGGATTGAGAATTCAATTTCTTCAGTGAATAATTAGCATATGAAACCGAAAAGCATGTAATCACTGGGCAAGTCCCATATGTAGACATGTTACCACATCGCTTTCAATCCACTTGAGTATCAGGGATTTTCTGAAATTAGCATTTTCCTCCTATGGCATGTCAAGCATCCAGGCATATAGCCAAATCATCTTCCCATTGCTTGCCAAATGTGTACCTACTATTAACTGTTGATTCCCCCATTGCCAGTTACACTCCTTTCTTTTTTTTTTTTTTTCCTCCCAGAGGGCAGGCAGTCCTCCTTCATAACAGGATTTCTCTTCCTCCTTGCTGAGCTTTGCCACATTGGTGTGAATTTCAATTAAATTGTGTGCTACAATAGAATTATATAAATTATAGGTTTTCACGGAATAGAAGCTAAACTGATGTAAGCTATGTAATACAGGCATTTAATACATTCTTTGTTCCCAGATATATGACTATTTGTAAGCCATACTTAGAGGAAGGGGGACTGTATTTTGGAAAGCCGTGACTCCAAAAAGGACTCAGTGATCATCACAGATAGCAAAGTAAATATGAGCTGCCTTTGTGATGCTGTGGCAGAAAGGGCTAACACGTTTAGTTTTATTAATAGCAGAACATCAAGCAGGAGTAGGGAGGTGGCTGTTGCCTCTCTGTCTAGCATTGTTGAGACGACGACTAGAATAGTGCGTCTAGTTCTGGTACCCATACTTTAAAAAGGGTGTTGAAAAATTGGAGATGACTCAGAAAAGAGTAGTAAGTATGGTTTGAGTTGTGGAAAAATGTCTCACAGTGAAATGTTCAAGGAGCTCAGTCAACTTAGTGTTTTGTATAGAAGGTTAAGAGGCAGTTTGATCAGAGTGTAATTTGTACAGAGAGAAGTTATACTAAAGTGCTGTTTAATCTGGCAGTTGAGGGTTTAACAGCAGCCAGTGGTTGGAAGTTGAAGTTAGCAAATTTCAGACTGGAAGCAAAATGAAGATTTTTAACAATGAGGATAATTAATCATTTAAACATATTAATAGGGGATGTAGTAAATTTTCCATCCTTTGGACTCTTTAAATCACGATCAGATTTCTTTCTGCCTTCAGGGGTATGTTTTAGTTCAGCCACAGGTTGTGGAGCTAGTAGTGCTTTCCCTTCCCAACCCATATAGGAGAATAGGGCGCTTCCAAGCCAGCGTCTTTTCTAATCTCTGCTACTTGATCAAAATATGTTTGTTAAAATGAGAGTTAAAAATGATGTATTTAATGTATGCATTTTCATTAAATATCTAGTTCAGCTGTCTCTAGAGTCTGCGGTTGACTTGCAGATTTGATCATTTGTGTTTTATTTTTAACATTAGGTGTGGGACAGGTAGGAAGGGCATTGCTAATAGTGAATGTTGACATGGAACCACATATGGTGGACCCCCAGTTGAGAACGACCCTGCAGTGGCTGGCAGCTTCCGAAACAGAGGTCTCCGAGCTTCGTTTTCATGACGCTGTTACGAAGGAATTCATTCTTGTGAGTACTGTGGTGTTGCCATGTGATTGCAAAGTGTGATTAGATTTTTCATGATATTTATTATCTGTTTCTACTGCACTTGCCAAGGAAGTATGAGGTATTCAGAAAAATTACTTAATTATTTTAAGCCTTAGAGAGAATGAGAGCCTGTTTGTCTCTGAACATAGCATATACAGAATTGTATCAGGTGCTCAGTTAACCATATATTTTAATGAGTTACTTCATTTAAATTTAATGAAAAGCAGGTAAAATATAAAAGCTTCCCTTTAACTGAATAGACTGTATTTTCTAGCATTATTTTTGCAGTATTTGTTTCAATTACCAAAAAATTGACCCTTGCCATTGCCAATACCTTGTCCACACAAGTGAACTTAAATTGCAATTATTTGGTTTATAGCTTAGTTTAATATTTTGACTGCACAAATCTTATTACAGTTGTGAATGTACATTTATTAGCAACAGAGGAAAAAGTTTAACATCTAATTAAACTTGATTTTAAGTGTATTTTCATTCCAGAGACTATTACAAAGCAAATAGTTAGTTTGAAGAAAAAGACTTTACAATAAATTATCCACATTTTCCTATTTAAACAGTTTTTTGAGTGTGTGTGTGTACACCATGCATTTATTATGTAACGAAGAATGAAGGAAGGCTTAAAGAAGTCCAACTGATTTCAGGGTTTTGCATGTGCCTTTGGGGAGAGCCAAAGTATTGTAATGGAGACTGACCTGGGGATCCCTCCACTTCTGATGTGCTTTGAAAACGTGTTCCTCTTGTGGTCCTGTCCTCAAAGATTATGCAGTAACAATCACTCCTATTCATGATTAAATAGTGTATTAAATATAAAAAATGTTAAATTACAGTCTTTTGAGTCACCTTTGAGAAGACAGCTACCTTTGGGAAATAGTGGCTTTTAGCAGGTTTGGGAAATGTAATCACAAAATCAGTATGCTATAACAAGTGAATCATTTAATGAAAGGATGGACTTCTTTTGTTTCCAAGTAGTGAGATTGATAAGAATGGTGTCCTGTCAGGTGTTCTACTTTTCATGCTGTTGACATGTAAAGAGAGAGATCACCCCTTAACATAGTGTCATGCATCTTAGAATGAAGATCTTGGCAGGATAAGTTGTGATAAGTGTATTTATATCTCAGAAAGCGTGACTACTGTATTTTGGATCATTTCGATTGTTTGATGTATTGACGTTTCAGCTTATTTGGTGCTTCGTGAAGTTCAAGCAGCTAAAGCAGTTGTTTTGTATTGTCCCATGAAAAACCAGATTTATTTCTAAACTCTTCGTGTGAAAAAACTCATGTACTGATTCAAAGAAGTCCAGAAGATTGCAGAATAAATAATGGGAATATTGAAAAATGTGTGTTCAGTATTCCATTTCTTGAAGATAGATAAAAATAATTTAAAAGACAACATAAAACTCATATTTCTAATGAAAATCAAAATATTAGGAGTAACAGTGAATTTTATGTCTACTTTTTATGTCTAATTTTATGTGAACTTGGAAAGGGATCTTATCAAGAGGATTTATCTTCTGCATTCTGTTTGCCTCCATTAGCTGTGGAGACATTCTACAAATTTCATTTCATTTTCCCGTGGTGTTTGTCAGTTTTGTAAGTGCTTTGGGGATAGTTTTCCACTGCTCAATTGTCATATGCATGATTCAAAGCCCGTTCAAGTTCTGTGATATTCTTTGCATTGACTAGAATGGGTTTTGGATCAGACCCTGTATTCCTGCTTGGGAATCTGTTTTGTTTCATCTATCATTCTTTCCCCTCCTTTCATACTTGTTTTATTATTACTTGTTATTTCAAGCATTTATATAGCACCCACGGCATGGTGATGGGAACCATATAAATGCCTGTATTTATAGTAATACTACTTGTACTCAGTGAACACGAGAGTCAGGAAAAGATCAGCTGAATGAGAGAAGCCTCTGCATACTTAGCACATCTCTCTTCTAGCCTCATCCCTTTACCTACTCTGATTTCTTTAGGTGTCAGACTTGGGGTACTAACACTTGAATTCTCACAGGAAGGGATCTAGAGTTAGGGTTAGATGCAGTTTTCAGCCAACATTTATTCTGTCTTTAGATACCTCTTGTATTTAGAGGAACCCTCTGGAAAAGAGGTGAATATACACCCCTAAAGATTCAGGAGAGAGGCAAGACAGTACATATGGCTTATCCATACAACACTGCCACTTCTCAACTTTAAGATTGACACATCCAGATGCAACATACAACTTGCAGGTGTTACACTCCCACTTACACAGTCTCAGTAGAGCACACCATACTCTCCTGGGACCACACCTTGCTTCCTAATTGTGTAATCATTAATTAATCTCTTTAGCAGAGCTCCAAACCCTTAAAGGGATAGGGCAATAGATTTAAGGGATAGGGCTCAGGTAAACACCATCCTAGCATGCTATTATGAGTGATACATTGGGAGGTAGTGGTCACGCTATCCAGAAAGCATCAGAATATGAATCTTCTTCTGTTTTGGAGCAAGGTTATCAGTGTCATTTCTGGATAACTCAGAAAACTGTCACCAGAGGATTGAAGATTTGGAGGATGAAAGATTTTTCTAAAGTGATTCTTAAAATTTCATTTGTTCTTATTCATTTGGGCTTCATTCCTGTTATAGTTCCAGTGTGGACAGTTTATCCAGAGCCCCACTTAAGAATCATGGTGTTATTCATAATTTCCGGGTTTCCTTTAAAAAAAAAAAAAACAACCAAAATAAAAACCTTGATTCCTATGCACAGTTTCTTCATCTGTAAAATGGGAAAATGCTGCTTCTCAAAGCACTTTATGTAGTACTGTATAAATGCTAATTGTTGTTGTTTATTATTTATTAACATTATTTCTTCCAGATATGACGATAACCTTCCATAAAAACATTTTAACATTCCCAACAATCAGATATATCAACCAGTAAACACCAGGCACATTGGTCCTAATTCTTGGACCTAGAGTAACTCCTTTGATTTCAGTTCTTTCAGTGAATTCAAAACAGCAAACTTCCAAACTCTGTACATTTCACTTCTTTATTTTTTATTTATTCTATTTGCTTCATTTGTGCATATGAACAAGCCCCATTGTGCTAAGCTCTATACAGTAGTAATAGAGTAGTAGCATGCAGTGTAGTAGACCGTTCCTGCCCTGAAGATGATGTAAATAAGATTTAAAAGTAAACAGGACAGTGTTTTAACCCCTCAAAGTCTTTTTATAAAGAATATGTAATTGTTTAAATCAGTATTTCGGGAGATGGGGAGTGGGTTGGGGTTGGGGGTTGGGCATACAAGCTGATTTTCAAAAATGGGTACCTAAAATTTTATGCCTCTAAATCCTTATTTAGATACTTAAGTTACCTAATATTCTGAAGCACACAGCACTGCCCCAACTGGCCATAACTTGAATCCCAATATATAAATAGAAGTACCTCTGAAATAGCTGCCAGGTGAGATACCACTACTTTGAAATTGACAATCCTTGACACCAAGAGAACAGAACAACTCCTACTAAAAGATCTCATAAAATCTGAACATATGACCTATATCCTTCCCCTTTTGGGCTTACTGTCGTGGGGCCTGTCCAAGTGAATTTAATACACATTGGATCAGGCCCTTAGCTAGTTTAAAAAACGGAAAAAAAATAATCAGTTCTTAAACGGGCAGCTAGTTTTTTAACCAAATGATAACTCACTTAACTCTCATCTCTGTATCATGCACACTTAATAAAGCTACCATATCCCTTTTCTGTAAGCCCAACAAAGAATCCATTATTCTTAACGCTTGCCACCATTCATCAAATGCAGTAACAGGAAGCTCAAGAGAGTTCTGGAAAGTGCACGATTTAAAAAAAAAACAGTGAGCAATATAAATAGTTTTTAGAAAGATGACGGTCATTTATAGAGGGAAAAATAATTACAACTGCTGACTCAAAGGAACAAAACTGGACCTAACTATTATAGGCGTCCTGGCCTCCATCCAGCCATTTAAAAATTCCCCATTTCTACTTGAGTAAACTGAAATATATAGCTGTTCTGATGACAGTAGGAAACAGACCAGTCTGATGAAGAAAGTATGGGCTTGACCTTTGAACCCTGAATTAAAACTATAAGATTTAGAAGAGCCAGATGCTGTCTTTGCATCTTTGTTTTATTATATTTTTCATATACTTTCCCAGTATATGAATTACAAAAACTGATAAAAGTGTTTTACAATATGTTTACTTAGCCACTAGAAAATAATCCTGTTTAAGAACATCTGCCAAATTTATGTTTGGATTATGACAAATGAGCGCCTCACTTCTGGAATCTTCATGAAATAGTTATGCTATAGAATATAAACTTGGTTTGGTCACTCTGCATTATTTTAAATCTGATACCCAGATATTTTCTAGATAGTTTAGTCAGTTTTTGCATGTATATGTGCATCAGAGTTGTGTCCTTGTGGTAGGATTGTATAGGATATAATAAAAAACCAATACAATTAAATAATTATACAGATTTAAATAGTAATTTCTGTAGAATTCTGTTGGCTTCATTCCTATTGAATTCTGTAGGAATTTTACATGAGGAATTTCACTCAGGTTAGTGCATTGAAGACTAGAGCACTTCCTGCTAGGACAAGTAGTTGATTTTTGTATTTGTTTTTGTTTTGGGGGTTGAAATGGAAAAAAAAATCAGTTTGGTTTGAACCAGAACTGAATTTTTTCAGTTTTCTTACAAAAATTAAGAACTGAAATATTTTTTGGTTTGGGTCAAATGAACCGTTTTGTTTGATCATTGAATTTTTGTGTTGTTTTTTGTATCTGGCTGTTTTTATGTGGTTTTCAGGCTTTTGTTTGTTTGTTTTGGGGTTGTTTTTTTAACTGAGCTAAATGAAATGCTGTTTCAAAGTGAAAAGTCAAAAAATTTGTTGTGACTTTTTTGATTGGCCATAATTTGACATCATTTGCTAATAGTTTCTGTGCCTCAAAAAATTAAATTTAGTATTTGCCAGTTTTTTAATATTTGCCCAGGTCTACTCTCCTCATTTAGACAAGAGTGGTAGATGTGTTATAAATCTATTTCTTTTGCATTTTACTTCCTCTTGATGTGGAATATTTGTTAGAGGGGGGGATTCAACCTGGACTAACAGCCTTCAGTTACTGAAGACAACCATGGATGAGCTAAATGTAAAGAAAAACAATGGGCGCAGTGGTGGAAGAAATTTTAGCCAGAATAAAAGGTTGTGAAACTCAGGGCTGGCAAAACGTGTTCATTTGTCACTGTCTCCCAGTGCTTAGTATATATCTAATATATGAGGATTCCTGGTTCAGACCTCTGAGGGAAAAGTAGTTTCCAACTACACTGACTCTGCTTGTAAGTGGAAGTTTAACTTATTCTTGTTTTTTTGTTTTGTTTTCTTTGGAGACAGTGAAATTCCTAACTGGAGACTGTGTTTCCGTTGAGGGTAGAGTGTATATATACCAGCCAAACCACACTATATATTGTGAAAGGAAAATCCACATCCTTACATTAATCCTTACTTTTGTCTTTTACAGTATTGTATGTGTACTATTGGGGGGGTGTGGCAAATGCATTAATCTGATGTTCAGAATTTCCTGTTTCTGCAACCCCCATGAACCACAGACCACATAGCTGTGGGACCATATCACTTGAAAATGTAACTTCCTTGAGAAGAAATTTTTATGGAAACTAACTTAAAAAAATGTTTGGTCCTTGAGGAAGTTTTGGTTTTATAGCTGTGGAATAATGTTTAACTCTTCACAGCTGGTTTTCTAATGAGACCTGATGTTTCAAGGAGAATTTTCTTAATTGTTAATCATTCAAGCTATTTATTTCACTAGCTTAAATATTTTATTATTGTTTCTCTAGCTTACAAAAAGACTGAGAGAGAGGGACTGGAAAGTGGGAGATCTCTTGCAAGCAGTGCTGAAATACTGTGAAATGATGGAGAAGACTTCTGATGGGGACAGACTTCTGAATAAACCTTTATTTGGCTGGCTTCTGGAAAATGTCTGAAAAATCCAGTGACCCAATATTCTTCCTTTCATTTCTTCCTTTAGAAAGAGACATGAAGGACAAAGATGTATAGTGTTAAAATTTAACTGATGAATGGTCTATTAACTGTCAGCATTTTAAGAGACTTTGGGGTGAAAGTAAATATAGCTGTTCTGTAAGTATTTTGTGACACTGTACACGGTATGATTATCCAGTGCATATCTTCATAATTGATATTAGAGTATTGTGTCCATCCACACATATTTGTATATACTGCTGTGTTCAGACTATAGAATGTGTATGAAGAAAGATCTTGTCCATGGACAATAGTTGACAGATGATAAAACAGGATATATAGGGATTCCGACTGAATTGGTATAGTTGTTTGTAATTGGAGGCATACTATATTAATAGCATTATTAAGTTTGAATTGCTAAAGAAACATGTTTCAATTTTACTTGCCACCATTTTTATTGCAAATTCTTTGTTTTGAAGCATTTTCATATATGTTGGTATGACATATCAATGTGTTAGAAATAGTAAATACTTGTTGGAGATTTTCCTCTTGGAATTTTGCTATCTTTTCAGAAAAATAGTTCCTTCTCCCTGATCCTTCACATATCAATGATTTTTGTGGCACAAACTGATCTTCTGGAACACTTTAAAATAGTAAATTTTCTTAAAATATAAAACAAGAAAAGTTTGCAAATTGGTTGTCATTTTTCTTAAATACCTTTTGCTAAAATTCTTGTTTTAAAGGAAGCCATTCAATCAAGTCTTTTAACAAATGGAATTGTGAGGTTGGTTACTAATGCTGTCTCCTTGTCCTGTGGTGGAAGGGTTTGTCTTTGTCTGTACATGCCTTTTGGTTTGTAAGTGCTAGTAGTTCATCATCTTCTTTTGTTTTACAGACCCTTTAGGGGATAAAGTGCCCCCTGATAAATATCAGGATGCTATCTCAAAAGTGATGTCACTGCAAGAGAATCATAGGGCCTTATCTGTTTTGGAACTTAAACAGCCAGCTGACTTCAAAGGACTGTCGCTGTTTAAATCACCAAATTTAGAACCAGATCCTGAGAAGTTGAGAACTTACAATGGAAATTGCGTATGCTCAGCAACGCTCACAATTTCATCTTTGGTTACAGATAAAGGGTCCATGCATAGAGCTGGTGAACCCTGGTGAACCCACCAGCACTTTCCTTGCAGTGCCATTGTGCTTTGAAAAAGTATGCGAGTGCTCATCTTTTAGCCATTACAGTAATCTGGCTTTAAAAAGACCACCCACCCTCCCCCCCCCACCCCCCAACATTAGAATATGGTTAAGATATGGGTCTTTCTTCACACCAAACTGAAAGATTACTTAACTTTTAATGGGAGACCTCTTTTGTGTGTGTGAGGTACTCTGTGTGTGTGTATGTATGTGTATAATATATATATATATATAAAATTAATGTATATAACCTAGACCACTGACACCAGTTTAAATTTCCAGTTTCTGATGTCTGCTCGGGTACTGTTACCAGAGTTTAATTTCATGTCACTGTTTCATCTCATTAATTGAAAAAACAATTGGTGCCTCATGGCAAAATTTAAAAAAAAAAAATCTATTTAGAGATCATTTTGTTTCATATGGGCAATTTGGTCTAGTTGATTTAAGCATAGCACAAGGAGACAGTTCTAATCCTAGCATTGCTTCTGATTTGCTGTGTGCCCTTGCCCAAATTACTTAACTTTTTTGTTTTATCTCCCCCAATGTGTATAATGCAACTAATGACAATTGTTTTTACAGGGCTTTGCAAATATGAATTAAGGTTTGTTGTTTTGTCATCCTCCCCGAGCCCTACCCCACTCCCTCCCCCAAAAATATATTTTTCAGGGGCTTATGTTTTCCTGGTATGTGTGCATGTGCATAGTTGGTTGATCGTCTTTTTTGTTTTCTTGAGAACATTGGATCTTTCTGCTTAGTCCTCATTTGAAACCAAGCTCTGTTTGTGACCTCTCCTGTTTGGCAGAGCAATCAATAGAATTATCACAAATAGAAAATTGACTTTAAGTGATAAGCAACAAGAGCCAAATGAATCTTAAAAACAATTCCACTGTGCTAAATTCTTCTCTGATTTACAGTCTTTGCAATCCCTTTAGTGATATTTCAAGGGTTGAAGGACAGCACAGAATATTGGTCCAGGGTTTCCAAGTCCCCATTAGTATCCCAAATTAAAACAGGGATGAGAAATCCAAAAAATAATGTAAATACTCCACTGTCTGGAAAAAAGACAAACAAAAAAACAATTTTCCAAAAATTTCCATGCAACATCAACAGATTAACAAACTTGTAGAATATGATGAGTTTCTAAAAAGTTGGTTAACAGATTATCACTTTTTTATGAGGTTGGTTTTCTACAAAAGGTAGACAGATGAGCAGGTTCTTGACATTTATTAAGGTTTAAACAATAGTTAAGCAGGAAATAGTTCATTTACGTTAAAATGTTAGTATAACTTCTTAAAAGTGATTCTTGCTTGGAGACTTTGGCCCCAAATATATATCCACAGTTTAACTGCATTGACTTAAGTGATACATCAGGAATGAATTTGACCCATTAGCTTTTTCTCTAAGTAACATATAGCATAGATTTCAAATATGTGTGTAGGTTTTTGATGGAAAATACTTAATTTTTACTTTAAAGTAGATAATAATATTTTTATAGATCTTCTTTAAACTTATGTTAAGGCATTGTCATATGGCTTCAGGACTCTTTTCAATGACCAGTTGGATATTAAAAATAGGAGACAAGTTTACTGATGATTTAACTTTCATACAGTTGTGTCATTAAATAAACAAAACTATAACATTTCGTGGGAATCCTTATCCTGAACAAATCTGATTGACATAATCTGTCCTGTTAATAAGAAAATTGTCTTCTATTCTAAAGTGAATCAAAGGTTATTCAATAAACTAGTTTATTTAAACCATTCCCTTCAGAGTACAAGTGTAATGAGAAGAAAATTCACTGTGAACGAGACAGTGGGCCACACGATGATCTCTCAGACCAGAGCAAATCTCGGAGTCTTCAGGATTTAGACTAGATTAATAGAGCAGAATTTATCCCATTATATGTATTGTGTGTATGTATTTGCATACTAAAATTAGGGAAACTTGTTTTGGCTATTCTTTAATTTTAGATTGATAGAAATATATGAAATAGTTACACTGTTCCAGAATACCATTTAGTAACCAAATTATAAATTATATCTTTGGTATTTTGAAAATTGGTAATGTTTTGATATATTTTGTAAGATTCTGTAGTTAAAGCACGTTAAGAAGGGTCCCTCTATAAAATAGCAGTGAAAATGACAATGTTAAAACAAATACATTTTCTCTTTAAATTTGTAAAACAAGATGCAAACAAAAGCCTTAATATTAGGATTTTTTAAAAGCATTTCTAACAAGCCCATATGGTAAAATGCCATCAGCAAGATCTAGTATTTCTCTTTCAAAATGAGAACACAAAATAACTCAAGCCTAGGCACTTATTTAAAAGTCATATAAATAGTACATATATCCTTGGTGCTCTTTGAGCTAAAAAATCACCATTCCAGAACTTAGGTCTCTCAAAGATATATCAGATTTTGAATGTTACATTTTTCTAATGTAACTATATATATATATAATATATATGGGACCTCTTCTGTAAAGAGATGCTCAGACTTAGGAAGGTGGGAACGCAGTAAGTAGTAAACATTGTCACCAGCAGAAGAGGAGCTAGTATTTGCATTCACTATTTACAAAGCATTATTTGAAGGAATAAAATATTGGTTTCAGAAATTTGTGTTGTTTTTGGTTTAGTTTAGCAATTTCAGCTTTTCAGCAAGAGCCACTACTGTCAAGCTTATACTGTACTTGAGCTTTGAAGAGGCAAGTACAGTGTCTGACCACTGTAGTCACTTTATTTTGTACCATCTTTGTACATTCCTGTTGTATAGCTGGAGTTGTAGTTCTAGAGGGTCACTGTTCTTTGTAACGTCTGAATAGTATTTAACTGTAACTGCTGCTTATTTGGTTACTTGTGCATTCTTATGATAATTCACAGCCCAGTTTAGTGACTCAATTGTATACCAGAAGCAGTTTGAATAACTTTAAATGTTTATGTAACTATACTAAATGATTACAATATGAAGGTCTTGTACTGTAAAAAAAAAAAAAAAAAGTGACATCTTTTGCCATTTTAGTAATTTGATGATGTATTCAGTTACCAGATTATGAACTTCAGGTTGCACTAAATTTGTCCTTGTTTTTAGCAGTGGCTTCAAATAAAACAGACACATCTTGTGTGTTGTAATGCTTTCGAGAGGACTGTCATTTATTATAAACTCTTAGAATTTTCTTTTCTTTTCAGCTCTCACAAACTAAGTAGGATTGGTCTTGGTTATGTGAAAGAACTCAAAGGATGGGACAGGAAATAGTGCTAGTGTGAGAGTAGATGTCCTTCTAACTAAGCACTAAATCAGTGTCCCAGCAGGATGTTAAAAAACATTGTCGTGCTCTCCTTGGCATGAGAGGTGAAAACCAGGGTTCTGACCACTTGTAGTAAAGCTCTCATGGTCCTTTTTATGAAAGTTAGAGAAGTTAATCCTGGTTTTCTGCCAAATTCCAAGTTGAGAATTGCATCCTGCCCACCTAAGTTTCCCCTACACTTGTCAGTTCAATACAGTGTTCTTCACTTCTTGTTCTAAACAGTAGTATAGTGTTGTGTGCTTAGCAGCTCCCTAAAGTGTTGACAGTTCAGTGCTGGGTGAAGTGATGCCTGTATAGATTGTGCAGTGTTTGAGGAATCCTTCAGGATGAAAGACCGCTATGGAGTCTTCAGGATAAATGCAATGAGATATTGTGGTAATGAAAATATATGCATATGTATATCGATTAAAAATACTTAACTGATCTGTGTTATATGAACTAATTCTGGTTTGGTTTGCTTAACTTGTCAGATAAGGAATTGCTTTATTGTAAACTACATCAAAGTGACTGGACTGTGCTAAGTCCAAAGACTCTCAATGTGGAGAATGCGTCAAATACTCAAGGAGGAAGTAAATTACATTGACATTTTTGTTGCTATACTAACACATTGAAAACAGTTGTTTTGAGGAGCAAGAAGTTGGGGAGGTTGATTTCACAATTTTAAAAAATATATAATTTTAGCAAAAAAAAAAACCAAGCCCAAATGGTCTTTATGGATATTGAGTAGGATATTTTTGTATGTACTTGATTGTTTCATTTGGTAACATTCTTTGCTTCATTAAGAAATCCATTAGCAGGGAGACTTTTATGCTTTTGATTGTCTCATGTTCAACTGAATGGAAATCTCTACTGAATGGCTTGAAAATATATTGTATACACTCTTGCTACATTATATGGTAAAAAATAAACAGGATAAAAAGGAAGTTTGGTGGGGATGAGTAGGGAAGATTACATCAAGTCAGTCTGGCAAGGTCTGTTTAATCCAGATATACTAAAACTTCTGTGTTGTCCTCAGTTACTCCATACCATTCCCCTAGCACATACCCTGCTCCTGCTCCTTACACCTCCCTTGTTTTCTTGCTGGCTTCTCCTCAGTCCATAGCTTGAGCTCCCAATGTGACTGACTTCCATCCTGAGGATCAGATTGAGAGATGGCCAGGGAAGCATAATGCTAGGACTGCAGGCTGAGATTGAAGGACGACGCTCTGATTGCTACCTTGGGTAGCTATCAAATGCCTGGTAGCCTGTCTCCTTCCCCACCCCACATCAAGGCAAGTTGCAAAGTCTGTGATCCTCAGAAACAAGGGAACTATCTGTGACAAGTGTGAGACCAGTGTGAGTGGTAACAAGAGCCTTCTTAGTGATTGGTCCATGATTCTGGAGCTCCTTTCCACAAGAGTTAAGGAGGACCATGAATCAGGGCCTTCAGGAGAAAATATCAGTCTCTTCAGCATTGTTTTCAAGAAAAATAATAATAAAGAGTCTTGTTCCTGTTTGTGGAAAAGGTGGCAGAGATGGGATTATCTGTTTAATCCATGTTTTGGATGTATATAGTTGTATAACTACCGAGATGGGTATGCTTCTTCTGTCTTTCTTATCCCTGTGGTATCTTCTCTCACATCAACTCCTCTATCCACCACCACACTTCCCAGGCTCACCTTCAAAAAACCCTTTGGCCAGAACACCTCAGTTGTCCACAAGGGTACCTCCTTGTTCACACCTACTTCATTTATGTCATCTGATCAGCACTGCTGTCTTCACCCTGTGTTTTTTTCCTGACTGCAGCCTGTTGTCCTGATGTGACTCCTACGCTGCTGATTCTTGGCCAGTGGGAGTGGTTAAAAACCGACAACTGGGGAGACTGTTCAGTTGGGAGGGTAAGCCATGGAAGGAGGTCACCTCCCAGAAACCATCAGGCAGCAAAGCAGAAGAACCAACCTCAATTACAGCTTTTTCCCCCCACTTTAAAAAAAAAAAAAAAAAATCTGGTTGTTTAGGTTTGGAATCTGTTTCATTACTGTCAAAACTCTGAACTTTTATGCTGACCAGTAAGCATGGCTAAATGGAGACAGAAATGGAATGTAAATTTAACATACTGTATTGTTTGCACAGACAAAGCATATTTTCTGTGCTGTATGGAAGCTGCTACCCTGTATAGACACAAGACCAGACTCACCCTACTATTAGCAGGCACAATTCCAGCAAAATCAGTAGAGTTGCTTACATTGTCTGTTTGGACCATAATATTTAATAACAAACTGGATATGATTTTCGATTTACTTATGCTTGAAAAAGGGTATGTTTTCACGATTATCACCTCTTCACCTTGTGCTGTCAGCAGACATTACAGCCAGATTGGTTAACCACACAAAATCAGTCATGCTTTTCCTTCTCCTCCAAGAATGTTAGTGTAATATGAACAGAAATACAGTGAAGGGCTAACTGACCATCTTGTCACCATGGAAACCCTAGATACACAGGAGATAAATCATGTTTCCTTTGAAGAGTGGAATATAAAAGAAATGACCAAGCAAGAAACTCCATGGAAAATAAACTGAGGAAGAAGCTAATTGTAACATAATTGTCTGGGGAAATCACTTCTGGAGACATAGTAATGTTTGTTAACTGCTACCTTAAACTGAACTCTTTTACATTTATTCTATTATGTAACCTACCCATTAATTATTAAAACTAGTTACTTTGAATTAACATGTAATAAATTCATTTCAGTTTTAAAGGAAGCGCCTCCATAGCAACACACGGGTGCACATTTCAGACCCTATTGATTTAGGAGCTAACTGAATCAACATCTCAATTTAAAGTTGAAATCTGGAGAGCAGAAAAAGTTTGGTTGCTCTGCCATTGGGGTGGGGTGGTTGGAGTAGTGAAAGGGTTAAGATGGAACATCTTGACTGGCCTAATAAATGTTGGCATCTTCAGTAAAACCTCTCTTTCTGTAATGGCCTGAGAAAATAAAGAGGTGGGTGTTGGAAATTCCCGACAGAGTCTGGAGGGGCCTCCTTAATGTGATCAAAGAGCTTTTGAGAAGCTGTTTGTAAGGCTTCTTATAGACCTAGCTTTAGAAGAGAACTAATCGTTTTTGGTTAAAGACACTTTTTCCTTCTTACACTATCTTTGAGTGTGCTGTTTAGTGTGCATGCTTAACTTGTAGTTCTGGTTTGCTTAGAGTTAAACTTGTTTTATATTTTCCCTCAATGTAGTAGCTTTCTATAATTAGAGTAAAGGAAGCATTCCTATGCTAGTCACCCACAGAACATGCTGCCCTAATATCGATGAATTGGCAGATAACCCTTAGCCCTCTGTACTCCTGTTAACAAAATAAGGGCTGGTTGGTAGCATCATTCTTTTTTCATTTTCTATTTTAAAACCTGAACACCAGATTCCCTAATTAAGATGAGGTTTCAATCATCCTACCAAAAATGTATGTATTATCTACTCAATTTAGAGAGCAAGGGCTTTACTCCTTATATTACCCGAAAAGAAAAGGAGTACTTGTGGCACCTTAGAGACTAACCAATTTATTTGAGCATAAGCTTTCATGAGCTACATGCATCCGATGAAGTGAGCTGTAGCTCACGAAAGCTTATGCTCAAATAAATTGGTTAGTCTCTAAGGTGCCACGAGTCCTCCTTTTCTTTTTGTGAATACAGACTAACACTGCTGCTACTCTGAAACCTATATTATCCTAGTGATCCAGGCATCTCAGTTCATTTAAAGGTAGATTAATTTCCTCACAAGTGTCCTGTGTTTGCAACTCCCAACTGTGAACACACAGTCATGTAATAAATCCAGTATCTGTAGCAGGGTGACTAATCTGGCAATCAAGGGGATGGGTGCTGTGAGTCTCAAGCCGTTCTAAAGCTAGCTGCCATCATGATGTGCCATGTTGAACTGAAAAGCCTGAGGTTTCTTCATGGCTACCTTACGCGCCAACATTGCACTTTATGGCTGAGCGTCTCTGTCATTATTGGAAGGGAAGAGAGAAACGTAAATCCAACCTCATTTTTAATTATATTGTAATGAGTTTCCTTTAGCTAGGTTGCAGGCAGGCCTTTGGTTTGAGAGAGGCTGGAGGATGTGTGTGTGCGGGGGCGAAGAGGTGCATACACATTCATATGTTCCATACTACAAAAACGAATCCAGATTCCTAGGTAGAAGTAGAGAGAAGCCAGGGACTGATGGAGGTTGGAGAGCTGCTTAATTTTCATTGTGTCTGAACAACATGAACATTGCCAACTCTTGCAAGTCCCACAATGAGATGTTCTTCTTTAACCCCCAACTTTTGTAACCTCGCTTTTTTTTTTTTAAATGAAATTTCTCGCCATCATGGTTGTGGAGAACAGCTTGAAAATGTAAACCCAGTGCGCATAAAAACCAAAAGCGCAAAGGAAGAACACGAAACGTACTATTTTTAAAAATCTCATGGCTTTAAAGCCAGTCATGACTTTTTTTTTGTGTGTGTCCTGACTCATAATTTTTGAACGCATAGGTTTGGCAGTAATAATCCAGCATATCTCTTCCTCCTGGATTTTGTACAGTCGCCTTCATTGTTGTAGCACCCATGACCTTAGTACCAACAGCGGCTGCATTGTTAAAAGTCTGGAGATTTTTCACAGAAGTCTTGAGAAATTTCCTAAAAGCCCAAGGTCCCATATTGACCCTTTCCCAGCATGCACCATTCTCCCAAAGACATCTGTGTTATATTCAAAGCCTGGCAGGTACTATATAACCTGTAATCTTGTTTATATCTAAAACACAGGGCTGGTCTCTATATGTATCCCACATGTGAGTACTCATGTGCACCATACACTTGAGACCAGAATATATTGCATATTGGTCCACACCTATGCCCTGAATCTCCTCCTGCTCCACACTGAAGGTATAAGGGAAGTGTGGACTGACCACCTCCATTTCCTCCTTTCCACTGCATGCTCTGAGTCAAAATGCACAGTGGCTGGAGCTATCCTTGCATTGTCTTCATCTTGTAACTATAATTGTATATGGTTTGTTAATGTTTTATAGTATTCTATAGAGTTATCATAGGTTAGTTCTTCTTCGAGTGCTTGTTCACGTCCATTCCACATTAGGTGTGCATGCACCACGTGCACGAGCGTCGGAAACTTTTTCAATTAGCGACTCCTGGTGGGGCCCCCCAAGTGGTACCACTGGGCCGTGCATATATACCCCTGCCAGCCCGACCCCCTGCAGTTCCTTCTTACCATCCGTGGTGGCATTGGAACAACCTCTTTCTCTCTCTCCCGTAGAAGAGCAGTCCCTTAGCCTTCAGAGTAGCTGTTATCAGTTAGTTAACATACCTTTATTGTGGAGGCTTCCAGCACCCGCCCTGGGCTGCAGGACATGCCTCAGGCCCACGGCTTCCAGGCTTGCGCCATGTGCCTCAAACCTATGCCAGTTAGTGACCCCCACGACTCATGTCTACATTGCCTGAGGGACGGACATCAAACTGAATGGTGTAGGATTTGCAAGGCATTTAAGCCAAGAACAAGGAAAGAAAAAGACTTTCATTTAAAGCAGCTATTGATGGAGGCCGCATTGCAGCCACCGGGCCCGGAGTGCCCAACGCCGGCTCAGGCTTCCTTGGTGCGTAGGGCCCCGGAGCCATCGACAGACCCAGCACCGGCTAAGCACCGTAAACTCTCATCCCCAGAGCGCCAGACTAGGCCCCGGCACCGCTCGTCCTCCCTGGTGCAGCCCGCCGGCGCAGCCGAAAGGAAGGCGCGGTCGTTCCCCACACAGGAGGCCGGCGCCTCCCAAGGCCCCGAGCGCCGACAAGAGCGGGAAGGCCGCGGTACTGGCGCTGACCCCGGCGGTCCTGGCAGCACAAGCCTCACTGAGCCCAGACCTAAGTGAGCTCAGTGCGGACGATGGGCTCGGGGGCATAACGGATCAGCTCTCCACGCCTGGCACCTTTGAGGCTGCAAAGGACCTCATCGAGCTGTTGGCAGAGAACCCTCTGGCACCCATGCCTCAGGTGCCATCGAGGGGTAAGCCAGCAGTGGTGTGCCGCTCGAGGACACCATCCCAGCACCGCTCTGTTAAGGAGAAGTTAGCACATGTGACTCCATTTTGGTTTGGGGCCCACCATTGTTTAAATGCCAGCACATCATACACCAGGAGGAGTAATCCTTAGATATTGAATCCCTGTGAAAATCCTCCTCCTTGTCTCCAGCCTGCCTTGACTCCCAGTATCTGGTTTTTGTCAGTCTCTAACTCCCTATCTCTTGGCCTTGATGTGAGGCCTCCCATCCTGATAATAAAAGTTACTGATGCATGGCTTTAGGACCATGCTGTGTAATTAACATACTGTTATAGCACGAGGAATGCACCAAGCAGGGATAGGTGGTAGATAAGACAAGGGTTTCTTTATTGGCTAAGGTTTCCGATGCACGAGGGCAACATGCTTTGCTAAAAGGTATATAACCTTTGTATAATCTGCATTCAGGGTCCCCTCCTGGCTAGCAGGGGGGCACCACGCTCGAGCGTAATAAACTTAGTGTCTTTTGGGAACTCTGCAGTTGTGGACTTTGTTTCTGTGCCTCAGCCTAGATTCGAACTGTGCGTGACCTATCAGGTATAATTCGCAGCACTGGTGTGCGTGTCCTATCAGGTATAATTCGCAGCACTTGTGTGCGTGTCCTACAAGGTGTAATTCGTAGCTCTTGTGTGCGTGTCCTATCAGGTGTAATTCGCAGCAGTTGTGTGCGTGTCCTACAAGGTGTAATTCGTAACAGCTCCCAGAGTTGGTCGCGGTCGAGCTCCGACTCCGTGGACTCTCAGTTGCCAGCCTCCAGAAGGAAGTTGCGGCACTGGGAGTGGGTCGGCTCGAGGAGGCACCGGAAAGGGCACACCGCTCTCCAGCACCACCCAGAGACTAGCACTGGGAGGAGTCAAGACAGCCCTCACCAGAGGACTCCTGCTGATGGTCACGGTCCAGGGAAAACCAGCACCGGTCCCAGTCCAGGTCCCAGGGAAACCAGTACCAACGGTCTCAGTCCCTGCACCGATGTCAGACGGTGCTGGAAGCTACAGTATCCAGGCCTCCAGCATCCCCCCAGGATAAACCAGAGAGACCAGCACCAAGTCCAGTGCTGTCCCATGGACTCCCGCCCCGGCCCAAGCCGGAGGCCCCTCCCACGGGAGAAGGGGAGCAGGAGGACCAACCAGAGGGGGTCGAGCAGCAGCTAACCTCCTCGTCATCCCCGGATGATGTGGTGGCGGGTACAGAGATGTCCAGCCCTCCACCGATAGACCATAGAGCCCACCAGGAGTTGCTGCATAGGGTCACCCAGAACTTGGGGTTGCAGGCCGAGGAGACGGTTGAGCAGGAGGACCCCATGGTGGACATTTTGAGCCCCGAAGGTCCATCCAGAATAGCGCTCCCGCTCATTAAGACCATTTAGTCAGGCTTTTGAAGGTGCACTCGAGGACAGCGTATCAGACCAGTCACTGGATCCGTCCCTTTGTTTCCTGAACCACCTGTCCCATTTCTCCTGTGCGTGGTCCACCATTATGTCAGACCATTGGGTCTTACGCATGGTGCGGAACAGGTACTTGCTCAGTTCGCCCCCCTCCTACTCCCTTTCCCCGTCCCTCTTCAGGGACCCCTCTCACGAGCATCTCCTAGAGAAGGAAGTCTGCTCGCTGCTAGAGGCGGGGGCGGTAGAGACGGTGCCACACAGCCTGAGGGGGAAGAGGTTCTACTCCCAGTATTTCCTCATCCCCAAGGCCAAAGGGGGCCTTTGCCCCATCCTAGACCTGCGCGGGCTCAACAAGTTCCTGGTCAAGGCCCGGTTCCGCATGGTCTCTCTGGGCACCAACATCCCTTCCCTGGATCCAGGGGACTGGTATGCTGCCCTCGACATGAAGGATGTGTACTTTCATATCGCCATCCACCCAGCACATTGGCGGTTCCTACGCTTCACCGTGGGCGAAGAACATCAGTTTGCGGTTCTCTCATTCAGTGTAGCTGCAGCCCCACGGGTGTTCACAAAGTGCATGGCGGTGGTGGCAGCCTTCTTACGGAGGCAGAGAATCCGGGTGTACCCGTACCTCGACAAGTGGCTCTTGGCGGGCCGATCCAAGGCGGAAGTGCGGGGCCACGTGGAAGTGGCCCTGAGATTGTTCCGCGAGCTTGGGCTCCTGGTCAATGTCCCCAAGTCCACTCTCGTACCCACGCAGAAAGTGGAATTCATAGGGGTGGTCCTGGACGCAGTGCAGACCAGGGCAAGCCTTCCAGTATCCTGATTCTGGGCTATCCAGCAAATGGTGGCCTCCCTGTGCCAGTTTCCAAAGACAACGGCCAGGTGCTGCCTGTGGCTGCTGGGCCACATGGCAGCATGCACGCATGTGGTCAGGCATGCCAGACTGAGACTCAGGACTCTGCAGGCATGGCTCGCTCAGGTGTACTGCCCAGGCAGGGACCCCCTGGACTTGGTAGTTACAGCCCCAAGGGACATGTTGGACTCCTTGCTGTTGTGGCAGTCCCAGCTTGTGGTTTGCGAATGCATCCCCTTTGCCGCCTTACAACCAGACCTGACGCTGGTGACAGATGCATCAGACCACGGATCGGGGGCTCACCTGGGGGACCTCAGGACTCAGGGCTTGTGGTCTGGAGCAGAGTGGTCGCTCCATATCAATGTGAAGGAGCTCAGGGCAGTTCATTTCACCTGCCAGACCTTTCACGCCACTCTGTATGGTCACAGCGTGACAGTTCTGACAGACAACACTACTGCCATGTTTTATATAAACAAGCAGGGTGGGGCTCACCTCCTCTGGGACCTCTGCATAGCCCATGCAATTCACCTTGAGGTGTCCTATCTCCCGAGGGTATGAAACAAGCTGGGGGACTCCCTCAGCAGGTTGTACCGCATGCACGAGTGGATGCTCAGGGGGGACGTCGTGCTTTCGCTCTTCCGCAGGTGGCGGTTTCCCCAGGTAGATGGGTTTGCTACCAGGGCCAACATCCAGTGCCCGCAGTTCTGCTTGTTCCAGTGCCGCAGCCCGGGCTCGCTCGCAGACGTGTTTGCGATCCCGTGGAGAGGAAGCTTGATGTATGCCTTCCCCCTGCTTCCCATGGTGCACAAGGTCCTACTCAAGGTGCGCAGGGACAGGGCAGCGGTGATCCTCATCGCCCCAGCCTGGGCCCGCCAGCACTGGTACACATCGCTCCTAGAGCTGTCAGTGGAGGCCCCAGTAGTCCTGCCCCTACACCAGGACCTCATTACACAGGACGGTGGGTGGCCTCTCCACCCTGACCTACAGTCACTGCACCTGACAGCGTGGAGGCTCTGTGGCTAAACACCCTGGAGAGCCAGAGCTCCCTTCCCGTGCAGCAGATTCTGCTTGGCAGTAGAAAGCCCTCTACCAGGGCGGCCTATATGGCCAAGTGGAAAAGGTTCTCGTGTTGGTGTGAACCCTGATATGTGCGGCCGTGCCAGGCCCTGGTGCAGGCCACCCTGGAGTACCTCCTGCACCTCAAGCAACAAGGGCTCACTCAGAGTACACCTGGCGGCCAACTCCGCCTTCCATCCGGGGTTCTCAGGGGGCTCAGTGTTTTCCCACCCAATGGTGGGATGGTTCCTTAAAGGGTTGGAGAGGGTGTTCCCATACTCCCGCCCCCACCCAGTCCCTCCATGGAACCTTAACCTGGTCCGCTCTAAAGTAATGGGACCCCTCTTTCAAGCCCCTCGCTTCCTGTTCTCTCCTCCACCTTTCTTGGAAGGTGGCATTTCTGGTTGCCATTACCTCAGCCAGAAGGGTGTCCGAACTGAGGGCCCTCACCTCTGAGCCACCGTATACAGTATTTCACAAGGACAAGGTGCAGCTCTGGCCGCACCCCAAATTCCTCCCTAAAGTGGTCTCGCAATTCCATTTTGGCCAGGACATTTGTCTGCCGGTGTTCTTCCTGAAACCCCATACGGACCCGAGTCACCGCAGCTTGAACACCTTGGATGTGTGTTGAGCACTGGCGTTCTATTTGGAGCGCACCAAACCCTTTCGCAAATCTGTACAGCTGTTTTTGGCCGTAGCCGAGAGGATAAAAGGCCTCCCAAGTGTTGGCACAGCAGATTTCGTCTTGGATGACAAGCTGCATCCGGGCGTGCTATGAGCTCGCAGGTGTTCCGGCCCTAGCAGTCACGGCACACTCGACCAGGGTGCAAGCGACTTTCACGGCATTCCTGGCACAGGTCCCAATCCAGGAGATCTGCAGAGCAGCCACCTGGTCCTCGGTGCACACCTTCACGACCCACTACGCGGTCAACCAGCAGGCTAGAGAGGATGCGGCGGTTGGCAGAGCGGTCCTCCGAGCAGTTGTTCTGTGACTCCTACCCTCCTCCAGAGGTAAGGTTGTGATTCACCTAATGTGGAATGGACATGAACAAGCAGTCGAAGAAGAAAAAATGGTTACTTACCTTCTCGTAACTGTTGTTCTTCAAGATGTGTTGTTCACGTCCATTCCACCACCCACCCTCCTACCCCTCTGTCGGAGTCGCCGGCAAGAAGGAACTGGAGGGGATCGGGCTGGCAGGGGTATATATGCATGGCACAGTGGTGCCACTCGGGGAGCCCTGCCGGCCCGACGGGAGCTGCTAAGGGAAAAAGTTTCCAATGCTTGTGCACGTGGAGCGCGCGCACACCTAATGTGGAATGGACGTGAACAACACCTCTCGAAGAACAACAGTTATGAGAAAGTAAGTAACAGCTTTTTCCCCTGAGCCTGGGGACCCTCTCCAGCCCACCTTTGAGAAGCATTGTTGTGCCTAGAATTCTGGGATTAAAAACTGTCTTCTGTTCTTGCTGCTTCTTGCTTAGTGGCTACCACTACTGTTGGAGCCTTTACTGCCTTGGCGAGGTGCATAGCTCTGTCAAGTGCAGTACCTGTTGCTCCTTGCCACCCTGACCTGAGAGGGACAAAAGCTTTAACTGAGGAAGCACCTCATAAAAAAGAGCCATGATACCTCAGTCAGATCCAGGCCAGGGAGAACCCCAGTACATTGGCCACAGCTGCTGAGCATGAGCTCTGGTACAGAAGCCAGATCAGAAAACCTAAAGGCCCATTGTCTTGGTCTTCTCATGAGAGTAACGGGCAGTCTTACAGACAGGACAGCTTCCTGGAGTCTGCTTCCTGGAGAAGGAGTCCGTCTCTGACTCCTTCTAAGTTGGGTGAGTCTTCATGCACAGGTCCCAAATATCTGGTCTGCCGAAGTCTCCTAACCCTGGAGGAAAATCATGCTGAAGCAAAGCTCTAAGAGTACCAGCCTCACTACCAACTCTGGTGACGGCCAGGACCTCCAGCAAGCCGAAGGACCAACATTCACTGGTACCAACCAAGACCTCCAGACTGGACTCTCTCCAACAGTACTGGCCTGGCCCCCTAAGGATCCACTGAGCACTTAGTCTGCTATGGCACTGGATCCGGCAGAACCAAAAACCAAACCCCCTTGTATCTGGGGACGGACTCAAATGTATGCCACCACAGAGGACGTCTTCACCTTCCTGGACCCACAATCTCCTCTACTTTCAGTGTCTTGTTTCTGAGAGACATTTTAACCCAAGAACAGGATACTACCACAAGGAAAAGGAGTTACTCATCTAGTCAAGCCAGAGTTTCGTTCCACTGGCGTCAATAACCCCGCCAGTGGTTTCAAAGTGGTCTCTGTGTTAGTCTTTATGGTGCCACAAGTACTTCTCATTGTTTTTGCTGATACAGACTAACACATTTATTTGGGCATAAGCTTTCGTGGGTTAAAACTCACTTCATCAGATACAAATGAATGAATAAATAAATGTGTTAGTCTCTGAGGTGCCACAAGTACTCCTTGTTGTTAATACCACCAATGAAATCTGATCTGACCTTGTAGGCTGAATCCAGTGTCCAGGATGAACAATCATCTCCCAGGGAGGTTAGTCTAGACAGGGTTTTTGAGAGTTTCCTTGACCGTCCAAGCAGGAGTACCCGACAAGGGATTGCTAGTGTCCAGTGCCTTGAGCCTCTCCCAACAAGCCTTTGACATGTTGTACTGGCCTATTGGGGTCTATGGAATCCTTATGCATGGCACCAATACCCGTACATTCTACTAGAGTCTCATTGCCCCTCTCCTGAGTAACAGCAACTGGCTCCACATGAATATGTGGAGGAGGAAAATCATGACCCAGATTTTCTGGGTGTATCATCTTCCTCACCTAGGGCTGTCAAGCAATTAAAAAATTAATCAGAATTAATTGTGTGATTAATCGCGCTGTTTTAAAGTGCTCACTTTATATTTATTTTTATTATAAATTATTGCATTGTAAAAATAAAAGAAATAGTATTTTTCTGTTCACTTAATACAAGTACTGTAGTGCAATCTCTTTATCATGAAAGTTGAACTTACAAATATAGAATTATGTGTAAAAATAACTTCATTCAAAAATAAAACAAAGTAAAACTTTAGAGCCTACAAGTCCACTCAGTCCTACTTCTTGTTCAGCCAATTGCTCAGACAAACAAGTTTGTTTACACTTACAGGAGATAATGCTTACAATGTCACCTGAAAGTGAGAACAGGTGTTTGCATGGCACTGTTGTAGCAGTGTTGCAAGATATTTACATACCAGATACGCTAAAGATTCACATGTCCCTTCGTGCTTCAGACGCCATTCCAGAGGACATGCATCCATGCTGATGATGGGTTCTGCTTGATAATGATCCAAAGCAGTGCAGACCAATGCATGTTCATTTTCATCATCTGACTCAGCAGCAGAAAGTTGATTTTCTTTTTTGGTTGTTCGGGTTCTGTAGTTTTCGCATCAGAGTATTGCTCGTTTAATACTTCAGAAATCATGCTCCAAACCCCATCCTGATCAGATTTTGGAAGGCACTTCAGATTCTTAAATTTTGGGTCAAGTGTTATAGCTGTCTTTAGAAATCTCACATTGGTACCTCCTTTGCGTTCAGTGAAAGTGTTCTTAAAACCAACAACATGCTGGGTCATCATCCGAGACTGCTATAACATGAAATATATGGCAGAATGTGGGTAAAACACAGAGAAGGAAACACAATTCTCCCCAACGAGTTCAGTCACAAATTTAATTAATACATTATTTTTTTAATGAGCGTCATCAGCATGGAAGCATGACCTCTGTAGTGGTGGCCAAAGCGTGAAGAGGCATATAAATGTTTAGTGTATCTGGCAAGTAAATACCTTGCAATGCTGTCTACAAAAGTGCCATGCGAACATCTGTTCTCACTTTCAGGTGACGTAAATAAGAAGCAGGCAGCATTATCTCCCATAAATGTAAACAAACTTGTTTTTCTTCGTGATTGGCTGAACAAGAAGTAGGACTGTGTGGAATTGCAAGCTCTGAAGTTTTGCCTTGTTTTGTTTTTGAGTGCAATTATACACAACAGATCTACATTTGTAAGTTGTGCTTTCATGATAAACAGATTGCACCACGGTACTTGTATGAGGTAAATTGAAAAATACATGACCTTATCATAAACAAACTAGGGAATGCATCCTAGATGGATCTACTATAAGGTGGGTGCATAAGTGGTTGGAAAGCCTTTCCCAGAAAGTAGTTATCAGTGGTTTACAGTCATGCTGGAAGGGCATAATGAATAGGGTCCCGCAGGGATCGGTTCTGGGTCCGGTTCTGTTCAATATCTTCATCAATGATTTAGGTAATGGCATAGAGAGTACACTTATAAAGTTTGCAGACAATATTACAGTGGGAGGAGTTGCAAGTGCTTTGGAGTATAGGATTAAAATTCAAAATCATAGAATATCAGGGTTGGAAGGGACCTCAGGAGGTCATCTAGTCCAACCCCCTGCTTAAAGCAGGACCAATCCCCAATTTTTGCCCCAGATCCCAAATGGCCCCCTCCAGGGTTGAACTCACAACCCTGGGTTTAGCAGGCCAATGCTCAAACCACTGAGCTATCCCTCCCCCACAATCTGGACAAACTGAAGAAATGGTCTGAAGTAAATAGGATGAAATTCAATAAGGACAAATGCAAAGTACTTCACTTGCACACATACAAAATGGGAAATGACTGCCTAGGAAGGAGTACTGCAGAAAGGGATCAGAGGATTATAGTGGACCACAAGCTAAATATGAGTCAACAGTGCAACGCTGTTGCAAAAAAAGCAAACATCATTTTGGGATATATTAGCAGGAGTTTTGTAAGTAAGACACAAGAAGTCATTCTTCCACTCTACTCCACACTGATCAGGCCTCAGCTGGAGTATTGTGTGCAGTTCTGGGCACCATATTTCAGGAAAGATGTGGACAAATTGGAGAAAGTCCAAAGAAGAGCAACAAAAAATGATTTAAGGTCTAGAAAACATGACCTATGAGGGAAGATTGAAAAAATTGGGTTTGTTTAGTCTGGAAAGAGAAGACTGAGAGGGGACATGATAACAGTTTACTAGTAGATAAAAGTTGTTACAAGGAGCAGGGAGAAAAATTATTGTTCTTAGTGTCTGAGGATAGGATAAAAAGCAATGGGCTTAAATTGTAGGAAGGGAGGTTTAGGTTAGACGTTAGGAAAAACTTCCTGTCAGGGTGGTTAAGGACTGGAATAAATTGCCCAGGGAGGTTTTGGAATCTCCATCATTGGAGATTTTTAAGAGCAGGTTAGACAAACACCTGTCAGGGATGGTCTAGATAATACTTAGTCCTGCCATGAGTGCAGGGGACTGGACTAGATGACCTCTCAAGGTTCCTTCCAGTCCTATGAGTCTATGAAATTAAGGTGCTCCGGGGCTGGGGGGGGGGGGGGGCTAGCTTGGGGGGGGGGCTGGGGGCTGATGGCTGGGGAGGGGGCTCTGGCAGAGGGGCGTGGAAGTGGCAGGGCTGGGGGTTAGCTTCCACGTGCAGCCCATGGAGTCTAGATGCAGTTCTCGGTGTCTGTCCTTTTACATTGTGGTACCACTGAGCCCATGGGCCCTTGTGTTGGATGTAAACCTGTTTTACTTTTTCACCTATTCTCCCCACCCCCCGTTTTTTTCCTCCATTCATCCCTCTGTAAATATTCTTCTTTGACTGACGGTCCCTGTATGTATACCAAATGTGGGTGTGCATGTGTGCCATGCGCCTGAAGCTTTTCAGTAGCAGTGTCCATTGACCCACATGGTTGTCTGATGTCGCAATGTGCTGGAGTATAAGAGGCTGTGCAGGGCAATGCGCCCTCAGTTCCCTCTTACCACACAGTCCGAGTCAGAATCCTTTCTTCACACTCGTAGCCGCTATGAGGCAACAGTCCTTTGTAGATAGTTCTGCTTCTTTCTTTTTACTTCTGTAAATTAGTTAGCTAGTGTACATAATAGCCCTGTATGGGGCCCCCCTTGAGCCCTTCAGGGAATTATGCCCCACACTCTGGGGTTCAAGAACTGTGCCTCATGCCCTCACTTGTTCTCCGTGAATGACGAACACATGCATTGTGTCTACTGTCTTGCTGCCCGCTGCAACATCCACAAGTCCCTTCCGTCAAGGATCCATGATACTCATCTTCTGCGCCTCTGCAAGTTCCTTATGGCGGAGGTGCTCCAGCCTTGTGTGGAATCTGATCCCGGATCGTCGGTACTGACAGTGCATGGCACCTCAACAGGGGTGAGCATTCTGTCCTCGGCCTCAGGCCTGGATCCACTGGCACTGCTGAGATGCGAGAAGGCAAGCACTCTCATGAACACCGCAGCATATCCCTGTCGTGGACTGCTGCAATGCATCACATTTCCTCCCCAAGGCAGGCCTGGTCAGTTGAGACATCATATGATGACCCTGCAGGGCCACCCCCTAAGGCCGGGGGCAAAGCAAAGTGGAAGTGAGACCCCCTGGCACCGCCAGTCCCTGCAATGGCCAAGGGTCATGATAGCCTGTGGGTGTGTGCCCCATGGCAGGATTTTTGAGGATCTGCTCCATGTACCCTGCCCTGGTTCGGCAGACAACGGGATGTGTCCTGGACACCGGGACGGACAGATTTGCTGGTCCCTACCACCCACCTTGAACTGCTGTACCCACTCTCACTGCTTCTCTCGGCCCTGCAGCCTCCAACACTGGTGGATTAGCCGCTCCTCCTCAGCTGCCATCCATCTCCGTTGGTCATGGTATCGCCTGCATTGATGGCTCCACCACTTCCAGAGGCTTCTTCAGACTCGGAGGGCTTCTTGGCAGAGAAGCTGTCCTTCTCCCCGGTCTTCCAGTGTAGTTTGGAATTCTGAGAGCCCACCTTGCCCGATGCACTAAGCTCTGGGCTCGCCTGGGTGGTATTCATATCCTTGCGGCCCACAGTACCATGGCACCACTGGTCCGCATGAGACACTTACCACCCACCAGCTGTACTCACCACTGGTGGCCTCACACCAGCCCCTCCATGGGCACAGATTGCCTGGACCCGGAGGAGGATCTGGAGCTTGACCAGGTACCGGCATTGCCACCAGTCCTGATGGCAGCCTCTTCCTCTCTGGACGATGTCCTGATCCCACCCACCCTCTCACCTCCTGACAACCACCACCAATACCAGGATGGCTGCTGGAAACATCTAAGGGCTTGTGTACAATGGCACTTTACAGCGCTGCAACTTTCTCTCTCAGGGGTGTGAAAAAACACCCCCTGAGCGCTACAAGTTTCAGCATTGTAAAGTGGCAGTATAGAGAGTGCACCAACGCTGGGAGCTGCGCTTCTCATGGAGGTGGTTTTTTTAGAGCGTTGTGCTGCAACTACACAAGCCACCGTTAAAGCACTGCCGCAGCAGTGCTTTAATGTTGCCAGTGTAGACAAGCCCTAAGAAACAAAGACAAAAGTGGGGAGAAGAGCTGAGCCCAGGTTGGAAAAGGTGTCTGGCCAGTGAAAGAAATGCCTAAAACAACATTTAGGGTGAGAAATTACTGCTTGTAACCTGTTTCTTTAGTGTATTAAGCTTAGTTTGTGTGTTTGTTTTATTTGTTCAGTAATCTGCTTTGATCTGTTTGCTCTCCTTTATAATCACTTAAAATCTATCTTGTGTAGTTAATAAACTTGTTTTTGTTTTCTCTAAAACCAGTTTATGGAATTCATAATGGGAAGGGAGGGCAAAAAGTTGTGCATATCTTCCTTCACATGGAGGGAGGGGGCGAATTTCATGAGCTTATGCTATACAGTTCTCTGTGAAGCGCAAGACAATGCAATTTTGGGGGTGTGCACTTGAGTTCTGGGCAATTCCCTAGCTGAGTCTTCCCATGCAGAGCTGATTTAAGTGTCTGTGTATTTCTGCAACTGGGTGTGTCCCTACCTGTGTGTGTGCTGGAGGAGGCTTGAGGGCCTGGTTCAGCAGGACAGTGTAAAGGAGCCCAGGTTGGTGGAATAGGTGGGCTTAGTGGTACCCCAGTAAATCAGGTGGCACAGGTGGCACCCCAGAGTGGGGGGTAACCTGTCACACCAGTGTCCTGTGCCCCTACACCCAAAAGGATGGAACACAGGTACTTTGTGCCAGTTAAGGGGGCAGACTTTCTGTTCTCTCCCTGCTCCCCCCGACCTTGCTGGTCATGCACATGGCCATGGAACAGGCACACCAGAACTCTGACACCTCCACCCCACCCCAGATGAGGTGGCGAAGCACCTGGACCTCATGGGCCAGAAAACTGTACTCCTCAGTGGCCTTCCAATTCCACGTCTCTAATTACCAAGCTTTTCTGGAGAAGTATGATTTTAACAATTATGCCAAGCTGGCAGCGTTCTTGGAGGACATCTCACAGGACAAGCACCAGTGGTTCCAGGTCCTGCTGGATAAAGGCCACCTGGTGGCCAGGGTCAGCCTCCAAGCCATGGTAGATGTGGCAGACACATCCTCCTGCTCCCTCTCCACGGGAGTGGTGATGAGATGTGAAGCATGTTTCCAGTCATCCAGTTTTCCCAGGGAGGTCCAATCCACCATCCAAGATCTTCCCTTTGATGAGGGAAAGTTGTTAGCCATGAAAACGGATGAAACCCTGCATTCACTGAAGGACTCCTGGGTGACCCTCCAGTCTCTCGGGATCCAGACCCCTGCCCTTGGCAACCTAAATCGCAGTTCTGTCCATGCCCCTACCGGACATACCAACCCACCTACACCAGGTACTGGGACCCGGCTTGCCAGTGCCTCCTACTCCTGGTCATTCAGCATGGAGGCCATCCACCTCTGGAAATGGGGTGTCTGACACAACATCATACTCCATGTGGCGTACCTCCTGGGGGGTGCAGAACTCTCTAGCAGACACACTCAGTCAGACCTGGTACCTCAACAATGAAGGGGAACTCTATGACCCCACTCTCCGCTCCATCTGCCATGCCTGATGGGACCTCTCTGCCACCCATGCAAACTGCAAGTTCCCAGTCTATGGCTCCAGGGGGGCCAAGGGATGGGACTCCAAGGCGACACTCTTCTTCCATGACATGACAGCCTCCAGTACGCTTTTTCCCCAGTTTCCCTCCTTCCCCAGTCCTCTGCAAGATCTGCCAAGACCAAGAGAGCACTACAGCGGTGCATAGACAATCCAGGAAGTTTTTGGAAAATGTAGGGGACAATTTCCTGGTGCAAGTGCTGGAGGAGCCAACTGGGGGGGGGGAGCTTTTCTTGACCTGCTGCTCACAAACCAGGGAGAATTAGTAGGGGAAGCAAAAGCGGATGGGAATCTGGGAGGCAGTGATCATGAGTTGGTCGAGTTCAGGATCCTGACACAGGGAAGAAAGGTAAGTAGCAGAATACGGACCCTGGACTTCAGGAAAGCAGACTTTGGCTCCCTCAGGGAACTGATGGGTAGGATCCCCTGGGGGAACAACATGAGGGGGAAAGGAGTCCAGGAGAGCTGGCTGTATTTCAAGGAATCCCTACTGAAGTTACAGGGACAAACCATCCCGATGTGTCGAAAGAATAGTAAATATGGCAGGCGACCAGCTTGGCTTAATGGTGAAATCCTTGCGGATCTTAAACATAAAAAAGAAGCTTACAAGAAGTGGAAGATTGGACAGATGACCAGGGAAGAGTATAAAAATATTGCTTGGGCATGTAGGAATGAAATCAGGAGGGCCAAATCACACCTGGAGCTGCAGCTAGCAAGAGATGTTAAGAGTAACAAGAAGGGTTTCTTCAGGTATGTTGGCAACAAGAAGAAAGCCAAGGAAAGTGTGGGCCCCTTACTGAATGAGGGAGGCAACCTAGTGACAGAGGATGTGGAAAAACCTAATGTACTCAATGCATTCTTTGCCTCTGTCTTCACGAACAAGGTCAGCTCCCAGACTGCTGCGCTGGGCAACACAGCATGGGGAGTAGGTGGCCAGCCCTCTGTGGAGAAAGAGGTGGTTAGGGACTATTTAGAAAAGCTGGATGTGCACAAGTCCATGTGGCCGGATGCGTTCCATCCGAGATTGCTAAAGGAATTGGCGGCTGTGATTGCAGAACCATTGGCCATTATCTTTGAAAACTCGTGGAGAACGGGGGGAGTCCTGGATGACTGGAAAAAGGCTAATGTAGTGCCAATCTTTAAAAAAGGGAAGAAGGAGGATCCTGGGAACTACAGGCCAGTCAGCCTCACCTCAGTCCCCGGAAAAATCATGGAGCAGGTCCTCAAGGAATCTATCCTGAAGCATTTACATGAGAGGAAAGTGACCAGGAACAGTCAGCATGGATTCACCAAGGGAAGGTCATGCCTGACTAATCTAATCGCCTTCTATGATGAGATTACTGGTTCTGTGGATGAAGGGAAAGCAGTGGATGTATTGTTTCTTGACTTTAGCAAAGCTTTTGACACGGTCTCCCACAGTATTCTTGTCAGCAAGTTAAAGAAGTATGGGCTGGATGAATGCACTATAAGGTGGGTAGAACGTTGGCTAGATTGTCGGGCTCAACGGGTAGTGATCAATGGCTCCATGTCTAGTTGGCAGCCGGTATCAAGTGGAGTGCCCCAAGGGTCGGTCCTGGGGCCGGTTTTGTTCAGTATCTTCATAAATGATCTGGAGGATGGTGTGAATTGCACTCTCAGCAAATTTGCGGATGATACTAAACTGGGAGGAGTGGTAGATACGGTGGAGGGGAGGGATAGGATACAGAGGGACCTAGACAAATTGGAGGATTGGGCCAAAAGAAATCTGATGAGGTTCAACAAGGATAAGTGCAGGGTCCTGCACTTAGGATGGAAGAATCCAATGCACCGCTACAGACTAGGGACCGAATGGCTAGGCAGCAGTTCTGCGGAAAAGGACCTAGGGGTGACAGTGGACGAGAAGCTGGATATGAGTCAACAGTGTGCCCTTGTTGACAAGAAGGCCAATGGCATTTTGGGATGTATAAGTAGGGGCATAGCCAGCAGATCGAGGGACGTGATCGTCCCCCTCTATTCGACATTGGTGAGGCCTCATCTGGAGTACTGTGTCCAGTTTTGGGCCCCACACTACAAGAAGGATGTGGATAATTGGAGAGAGTCCAGCGAAGGGCAACAAAAATGATTAGGGGACTGGAACACATGACTTATGAGGAGAGTCTGAGGGAACTGGGATTGTTTAGTCTGCAGAAGAGAAGAATGAGGGGGGATTTGATAGCTGCTTTCAACTACCTGAGAGGTGGTTCCAAAGAGGATGGTTCTAGACTATTCTCAGTGGTAGAAGATGACAGGACAAGGAGTAATGGTCTCAAGTTGCAGTGGGGGAGGTTTAGGTTGGATATTAGGAAAAACTTTTTCACTAGGAGGGTGGTGAAACACTGGAATGTGTTACCTAGGGAGGTGGTAGAATCTCCTTCCTTAGAAGTTTTTAAGGTCAGGCTTGACAAAGCTCTGGCTGGGATGATTTAATTGGGGATTGGTCCTGCTTTGAGCAGGGGGTTGGACTAGATGACCTCCTGAGGTCCCTTCCAACCCTGATATTCTATGATTCTATAAGCCAGGATCATCCTGATAGCCCCACATTGGCCCCAACAATTCTGGTTTCCTAATCTACTCAATCTTTCGGACATCAATCAGCCTTCCTATACTGTTGGACCTTCTCACCCAGGGCAACGGCAGAGTTCACACCCCAACCTGGGCCCGCTCCAACGGATGGCTTGGTTTTCAGTTGGGGCTTGCGGGTAGATAGTACTTTTTTGTCACCCATCTGCTGTATCCTTACACACAGTAGGTGGGAGTCTGTGAGGGAATGCTACACCATGAAATGGAAGCGTTTTACCACCTGGGTGCAATGCCGCCACCTCTCCCTCCATGCCATCTCCATGACTGTTGTCCTAGACTACCTCCTGGAGCTCAAGAACTTGGGCTTCACATTCACCTTAATCTGCGTTCACCTCACAGCATTCAGTTGCTTCCTTCCCCCATGGATGGCCGGTGTTTACTCACCCTACCACTACCTGAGGGAACTGACAAACTACTTCCCACTGGTCCTTACCCCTACTTTACCACCCCCCACCCCAATCCCGGGACCTCAACCTCATGCTGTCTGCCCTCACCTGGCCTCCATTCAAACCACTAGCCACATGTTCCCTTGCCCACCTATCCATGAAGGTCCTCTTCCTGGTGGCCATCACTTCTGTCAGCATACAGTTTTTCATAAAGACAAGGTCTCCCAGCACCTTCACCCTAAGTTCTTCCCAAAAGTCATTTCTGAGTTTCATCTCAACCAGTTCATCCATTTCCTGGTCTTCCATTCTAAACTGCATGCCACTCATGCGGACAGGACACTGCACTCCCTGGATGTATGCAGGGCACTAGCCTTCTCCTTGGACAGGACTTGAACATTTTGCACCTTCCCATGCCTCTTCGTAGCCATTGTGGAACAGTCAAGAGGGCAGGCCGTCTCCTTGCAGTGCACATCCAATTGAATCTCTAGGTGCATTACAGAAAGTTATGGAAAGCCGCCCAGCAGAATCACTGCACACTTCATGTGGGCACACACGACTACCTCCTCCTCTCTGGCAGATGTCCCCTGGCACAAGATCTGCCATGCGGCTACATGGCACTCCGTCCACACCTTCACAGCACACTATGCCATCGACCACGGCGGAGCCACAGACACGACCGTGGGACATGTCCTGAAGCAGGCCTTACCCATCATGTCCTCGCACCCACCTCTGACCTGATCACTGCTCTATACTCACCCGTGTTTGGAATACATATAAGGAACATCACTCAAAGAAGGGAAGGAGGTTACTTACCTGTAACTGGTTTCAGAGTAACAGCCGTGTTAGTCTGTATTCGCAAAAAGAAAAGGAGTACTTGTGGCACCTTAGAGACTAACCAATTTATTAGAGCATAAGCTTTCGTGAGCTACAGCTCACTTCATCAGATGCATATCGTGGAAACTGCAGCAGACTTTATATATACACAGAGAATATGAAACAATACCTCCTCCCACCCCACTGTCCTGCTGGTAATAGCTTATCTAAAGTGATCATCAGGTGGGCCATTTCCAGCACAAATCCAGCAGGAGAGTGAATTTGTGTGGGGGGGTGGAGGGTGAGAAAACCTGGATTTGTGCTGGAAATGGCCCACCTGATGATCACTTTAGATAAGCTATTACCAGCAGGACAGTGGGGTGGGAGGAGGTATTGTTTCATATTCTCTGTGTATATATAAAGTCTGCTGCAGTTTCCACGATATGCATCTGATGAAGTGAGCTGTAGCTCACGAAAGCTTATGCTCTAATAAATTGGTTAGTCTCTAAGGTGCCACAAGTACTCCTTTTCTTTTTACCTGTAACTGGAGGTTCTTTGAGATGTGTGGTCCCTGTATGTATTCCAATACCTGCCCACCATCCCCTCTGCTGTGGACACTCTATGCAGCAGTAAGAGGGGGACTGATGGCGTGTCGCCCTGCACTGCTTCTTATAACCTTGCATGGAGCATGTGGCGACGTAGGGTGGCTGTGTGGGTCAACGGACACTGCTGCTGGAAAACTTCTGGCTCTGGCACATGCGCACCTGCGTTTGGAATACACACATCTCGAAGACCCTCCAGTTACCAATAAGTAACCTCCTCTTTCCCTTTCCTATATTTGTTGTACTATTCTGGGGTGCGTGTGTTTACTCAGGAATGGAGTTTGGAACAGGTGCCTCTGGGGTGGAAAGGAGTTCCCTTGCTCCGTTCCTTTTTTTGGCCAGAGCTTCCCCAAAGAGCAGATTCCATCTTGGCCATGAGGGTGCTATAGATACATCATGGTCTGTTTTGAGAGTGTTGGGTATCAGAGCACAGTGTTGCTATTAATGAAAGGTACAGAAAGGGAGTGTGGTAAATGTTAATCCCCTGCGCTCTCACAAAAATGGAAATGGTAGGCAGAGGAGGACGACAATGCAGTGTGTGTATATATTCTTGTGTCATGCCAAGGCACAAATCAAATGTAATGGTCTGGCTGGTGTGCTGCTGGTTCCTGCCACTGCATGGGATCAGTGGGAATTAATCAGTCAAACAGTGGTACTTGGATACCAGCTAACCAAGCAGTGATCATGGCACATCACATTTTTCTTAGTGTGGATGGCTACACCAATATCTTAATTTCTTGTTTTATGTGCGTTAATTGTCATTACCCATTAGGAGTTTACATGTAAAGATCCAAGGGACAAAATCATATAGAGCTACATCATGGCTTTGGTTTGAGAAAAGGGCAGTAGACTGTTGTCTGAGAGTGAGTCTCCTCCCACTCTTCAGTACAGATCCATAATTTTTTTGAGATAAAGGGAGTAAACACTTGAGATAAAAATCATCATGTGAGTAGCAAACCCCCTTGCAAATATTACCACTCAGGAAAGCCACAGAAATGTTGTTTGTTAAATACTAGACCCACTCTGTTGATGGTGGTTTGCTGAACACCCGTGTGCTGCCCAGAGTGGAAAGTCTGCCATACTTTCCAAACTGTAGCTGTGATCGTCAATGGTTCCATAAGAAAGGCAGCCAGGCTTATGCACTGACTCAAGGTCATGCCACCACAACCTGTTTCATGACATCTGCCTGTTGTTATGGGTAGCATAGCATGGATTGCACCAGTTGGATAGTCTCCTCTAGAAAAGTGTCTGTCTGTATTTCATAAGCACCTTTAAACAGAGTGACTTTATTTGCATTGCACAGAGCCCTTTCTAAGTCTCCGGCAACAACACAAAATGACCGACTTTGAACTCTGGATTCAGCATCTTGTTCTGGTTGGCCAAATTTCATCCAGATGCTGAAAGTCAGAATTCTTTCCCTAGCTGAAACATACATGAGTCGCTGTCAGTTGTTTATAAATTAGCGAACAGTTTCAAAAAGAAAAGGAGTACTTATGGCACCTTAGAGACTAACCAATTTATTTGAGCATAAGCTTAGTTTCAGTTTCTCAGTATATGCCAATGTATTAAATTAATATATAATAGTTGATGCAGTGTGTGCTTTTTGCCGGACTAACTAGTCAGAGTTTATTAGCTAGAAATGGACCATGTGCGGGTTTTGTGGACTTCCTGTTTTCATATTAACAATGAGGACAAGTGATTAATCATTTAACATATGTAGTGATGAGTCACTGCCTCTGGCCCAGTTTTTAATCCGTCAGGATTTTCCATGTTCCATTTTTCTAGAATCATGTGTGTGGTTTTCTACTAGTTCAACTTCAAGCTCATTGTTGGCAATTCCAAGCTACATTTGAGGGCATCAATTAATTGAAATTAGGAGCTTTAAAATGCTATAATAAAATCTGGAAATTAGCCCAGTGCTCCCATTCCTCTTCTGAGACGCACCAGTAGAAGTTTATGATACTTTGCATACACTTTATTTGCCTGGATACAGTACATACAGTAACAAAGAACAATGATTATGATACAAATCAAAGACCTGAATCTTGCAAACATTTCCTATCTAAATCCTTACATTTAACTGTATCTTTAAGGAAGAACCCTGTTGGATTTCTCTGTTTGAGGACTGTTAGTGATTTTTTTAATGTATTTTAATCATCTATATGTACAGCAAGTGGCTTTTTCTTAAAAAAAAAAAAGGGGGGGGGTATCAATCATCTGAAGTATCTGAAATAATCCTAATCCTATGAACAGTGTTTAGGGAACCATATGGTATAGTTGTGATCTACAAATGAGCCAGGTGCTTTATTTTTTGACTAGCTACATGCTTATGTGCTTCATTTTTACTATCTTGTTGTCAGAGATGATAGTAAAACTTGGTTTATCACCAAATGTAAAGCCTACCTTTGAAATGCCTACTTCATCTTGAAGACACATTCCTTTCCCTTTCCCCCTACATGCCAATAGGAGCAGCAGTCCCTGATTATAGGAAGATATTGGTTTGATAATAAATGTTATGACTAAGGATGTGATTTCTCTGCCAGATTCAGAAGAAAACACATTTGCCCAGGCTCATGGATGACAGAGAATAAAATTGTGACATAGGCAAAATTATGTGTGGCATTGAATTTTGAGGGTAATTTTATCTTGTGGGGGCTCTCCCTAATGTTTAATGCTGCAGAAGAGAGTGGGAAGAGAACACAAATGAAATGTAGGTAAGGTCATTCATTATCTTATCTACAGACCCAAGCACCATACACAATACTCTATGATTGCTGAAATGCATGGACATGGTTGACAGAAAAAGGCAATATTACTGAATTATAACAGAGGTAGTGAAACTAGGTAGTGAAACAGAGGTAGTGAAACTAGGGAAATGTCTGGGACATCAAAAGAGTAGACTATGCAGCTTATCTAAAGGGGAATGAAAGAAAGAAACTAGACAGCTTTGTTGTAAAGTTAATGATGAATAATCCCGCGTCTGGAGAGACAAATGTGCATATTTTGACTAACGAAGATAAGCTTCCTGTTACACAACCAATGTAAAACCAAAGAAGCACATAGATCACTGTTGGTGGAGCGAACCATTTGATAAATAATCCGCCTCTGTTTGGTGAATGCTGGGTCACACAACCACGCTTTCCCAAATATGCCCTGGTTGTGGTTGGAAGGGATCACCCTGTATTGCAGCCTGCATTTTAAAAAAAGGGGGGGCGATGCTTCCTGCTTGTCTCCCTTCCACCCCAACCCGGTGCTGCTTTTGTAACAATCCAAGTATTTGCGGGGCTTTACGCTGGTGCCTGTCCTCAAGCACCATCCAGGTTGCTATGGGAAAGGGGGTTGTGCTGAGGTTGGTACCAATGATCCTACAAAAGCTGCAGCACAAGACCTCTCATCCATGCCTTGTGGCCTTACTCACCATGGCTGTAGCAGCAAATCAACTCTTGCAGTAGCCAGCGGTTGTGACTATGTTGTGGCTTGTAGGGAAGTGCATTGAGGGGTGTTTCTTTTATAAAAAAAATTAACCTTGCGCCAGAAACAATGTATGCACTGTCAATGCTACCCTTGTGCTTTGTATTCTTTGCCGCTGAAACCTTGTCTGTAGGCACATCCAACACACCGGGACAGAGACAAGATGGAAAAAGAAGACTCGGGAGGACATGTTCAATGAGTTAAAGCATGCCTCTGAGAGTGACAAGACGGAGCTCAGCGCATGGAGGATTACACTGTTGGAGAGCTTGCACAATGACCCTGAGGACAGGAGAGCATGCAGGGAACACGAGCGTGACACGCAGGAAGAGATGGTGCGGATTATGAGGGAGCAAACAGACATGTTGAGGCATCTGGCTGAGGTTCAAGAAAGGCAGGTGGATGCTAGAGTCCTGTTGCAGCCTATGGTGAACCTGCTGCCATCAACACCAAGCTCCACATCCTCCTCTCCCAGATGTCCTAGGATGCGGGGGTGGGGGAAAAGTCCAGTAACCCTTGCACTCAACTCCAGGGGAGGGTACAAGGACCAGAAGACACCCATTCCCACACCTTTGATTGTTATTGAAGTGCAATTGTAAGCGAGCTGGCCTTGTTTTCCCCCTTGCCCCCCAGTGTTATCAGCCCCTTAACCCCAGGTTATTTTACTTTTCTTTGCTGCCTCTCAGTGTTTGTGAACATAATAAAAATTAATGGACTGAGGTGAAAAGGCTCTTTATTCATTCAGCACACTATGGTTAGTGGGGGTGTAGTTTACAGGGGAGTACATGCAATGAAGGGGACAGTTTGGTAAGGAACAGCACACATAAGTGTCATAATACTGTGGGTCATTGATGAAACTAGTTTTCAAAGCCTTATGGAGATGCAGTGCACCTTGATGTGCTCTTCTTATTGCCCTGGTGCCTGGCTACTCAAAATTGGCTGCCAGGCGATCTGCCTCCATCCCTCACCAGACCTTTTTCTCCCTTTGTTTCACAGATATTACGGAGCACACAGCATGCAGCAACAACAATGGGGATATTGCTTTCACTGAGGTCTAACCTAGTAAGCAAACTACGCCAGCAGGCTTTTAAATGTCCAAAGGCACATTCCATCACCATTCAGCACTTGCTTAGCCTACAGTTGAACCGCTCCTTACTGCTGTCCAGGCTGCCTGGGTACAGCTTCGTGAGCCATGGGAGCAAGGGGTAGGCTGGGTCTCCCAGGATCACGATTGGCATTGGCATCACCAATGGTAATTTTGCAGTCTGGAAAGAAAGTTCCTGCTTGCAGCTTTCTGAACAGACCAGAGTTCCTAAAGATGCGTATGTCATGCACTTTTCCTGATCATCCCATGTTGATGTCAGTGAAACAGCCCCGGTGATCCAACAATGCTTGCAACACCATTGAGAAGTACCCCTTTCAGTTTATGTACTCTTGGGCAAGATGGTCTGGTGCCAAGATAGAGATATGCATTCCATCTATTGCCTCACTGCACTTAGGGAGCCCCATTGTGGCAAAACCATCCATTATGTTCTGCATGTTTCCCAAAGTCACTACCCTTCTTAGCTGAAGGCTATTGATTGCCTTGGCAACTTGGATCACAGCAGACCTCATGGTAGATTTACCCACTCTGAATTAATTCCCCACTGACTGGCAGAAGTCTGGCATTGCAAGCTTCCATAGAGCTATCGCCATTCGCTTCTCAACTGTCACAGCAGCTCTCATTTTAGTATTGAGCATTTAGTATTCAGGGTTGCGGAAAGCTCTTTGCACAGTTCCATGAAAGTGGCCTTATGCAGTCGAAAGTTTTGCAGCTACTGCTCATTATCCCATAGCTGCATAACTATGTGGTCCCACCAGTCAGTGCTTGTTTCCCGGGCCCAGAAGCGGTGCTCCACCATGTCAAAGTGATGCACGACTGTTACCAGCATCTGCGAATTGCTCCGCTCCATGGCTTCCGGCAGGGCTGCTTGCGTGGCATCACATTGTTCCGTGTGGTGGCTCCTGCTTCGGATGAGCAAATACTGCAGGATAAGGTGTGAGATGTTTGTAATGCTCACAACAACAGTGTACAACTGAGCGGGGGCCATGCTTGCCGTGCTATGGCATCTGCGTGGATAACCCAGGTTAGGGAAAAAGGCATGAAAAAGGCTTTTTTTGCCATTGATTTCAGGGAGGGAGGGAGGTAAGTGCATCATGGGAGGCTAATGCCATGTTCCCATAACCACCTGCACAAATGAGGCATTGCAAGCCCAACCCAACATTCCACTCAGCTCCATGCACTGTAGGATAGCTACTCACAGTGCAGCGCTCTGTGAGTTGATGCAAGCTCTGCTAGGGAGGATGCACTCCGCCAACACAATGAGCATAGTGGGGACATGTAGAACAGACTTGCTTAAATCAGAGGCTCAATGTCAACTTAAATGAAACCAACCTAATTTTGTAATGTAGACATACCCATAGTGCCTGGAGTGTAGTTATCAGCAAATCAACAGCACAATGCCCCTTTAATCAGCATTCTGGTTTTATCCTAAAACTCTCTCAGTTGTACAAACTTTTCCTTGACCTACTTTATTTCATCATCCATGAGAGACTTAGCAACAGCCAGGAATTACCTGGCTGCTTAATTCATCGTCAAGTTAAAAAATCACTACCTAAAATTTCAAACTTTGCTGCCAAAGTTAGGCTTCTAACTCCATATAAAGGTCACACATAGAATTTACCTGTAAGAGAATATTTAAAATAGCAAGAGGTTTACTACTCAAATTCTAATGCCATCTGGTATGAGAGACAAGCTGATTCTTTCTGAAGAGAACATAAGCCCTCCTTGAGAAGCAAAAATACACTTGCCAGTCCTGGTCATACCCCAACTGACCCTGTGTATTTAAACTTTCTGCAGAAGATGTGGCACAGCTGTTTGACTTAGGTTGGGGACAGACAGAAATTCATACAATAAATTTTATCACAGACAGGAACCCACTTGAAAGATTTTGCAGTAGGCGCCAGATTTGTTTAGACAAGTCCTGATTGGGAGTTACAGGAAAACACTTATTCTGGGAGATTTTTATTCTTACGTCATCCCTCTTTCATTCACTTAGTTACATTTCTGGCTATTATGAGACAACAATAAAGTGCTTCCAAACCTCTTTCCCTCAGTTAGTCACTAGTCAGTTCAATATTTTTTGGCTATGAAATATGAGGTAACGTTTTCAAAAATGCCTAACTGATGTGGAAGCCTAAGTCCCATTGTTAAAAGTGATTTGAGCACTTCATCCCAGATCCACAAAGATATTTAGGTGCCTAAACACCGGATTTAGGTGCCTAAGTTCCAGTTTTGGTTCCCCTGAAATTTATGAAACTTCTGCCGAACACTGTAGGTGCCGAAACTCACTTGATGCCTAAGTCTTCGGGTAAAAGTTCTTTAGCAGTCTAAATTTCTTCCTCTAGGCATGCGCACTACTGCCTTACCCTAAGCACACAGAAACCAATTTCCTGCCTAAGCCTGAGAGCAATTACTGAACCAGGGGAAGACAGATATTTGACAACCTATTTGTGCGTGGGGCCCAGTCTGGTAGGTATGATCAGAGGCTGCCTACTGGATTGAGTCTCATTCAAAATCTATGAGGAGAAGATTGTGGTGGTCATGGAGTGCACCTTATAACTTTTAGCCCAGTGGCTAGAGCACTCACCTAGGATGTGGGCAAGCTGGGTTCTATTACCTCCTCTCTGCCAGATGTGGAGAAAATATTTGAAAAGGGGTCTTCCACACTCAAGACATTGCTGTAACCACTGAGCTATGGGTACTCCTGGGGAAATTCTGTGCCAAAAATTTTAAAAATTCTTCACACAATATTTTAAAATTCTGTAAAATTCTGCAAATTTTATTTGTCAAAATAACACTACATAATCACACCAGTTTCAATTATTTTGGTAATTTATTTCAAAATACCTGTCAGCAAATATGCCTGTAACAAATACACACATAAATTCCCCCAGGAGTAGAGAGTTAAAGAAACCCCTATAACAACCCAGTTCCTGTTTCTCTTCCCCCTCCCCCACAGAGCCCAGCTGGGGGGGCCAGACATTCACACCCCTCTTCCCCACTCCAAAGCCCAGCCATGCCTCCTCCAGCCGATACACTCACACCCTCTTCCCTCCCAGAGCCCAGCCATGCCCCACCCCAGCCCAAACACTCACACCCTGATGCTGGGTCCTGGGCTTGCAGAGAGTTTCCTGTGCACCACCGCCTCCTTCCTTCAGGGTGTGCTGGGAACTGCAGCTGCTGGAAACCCTCCAGTTTCCTCCCTCTGCCCCTAGCCTTGTCTTCTATTTGTGAGCTGGGCTCTGCGGGGTTCAGTGGCGAACATCTCTGCAGCCCATTTCTGTGGGGGAAAAAGGAAATTCTGCACGCACATCATTAATTTCTGCAAAATTCTGCATTGTGCAGTGGTGTAGAATTCCCCCAGGAGGAACTATGGGGTATTCTGCTGTGGGGCTCACTTCATTCTCATCTGATGTAGCTGTTCCACTGTGGATAAATAATGGAAGAGTGATTGGAGTAAGGGGACTGGACCCAAGGTCTCCCACATCCAAGGTGAGTGCTCTAACTACTAAGCTAAAAGCTATAAGGTGGCCAGAAGTTGCTGCTAATGCAGCTGCTTTGTGTAGAGTGAGGTAGGTGCTTAACTCATTCCCACAATAAATGCCTGAAGAACTGAAGCTGACTGACAGCAGGTGGCTGGTTCTCATTCATGGATTGCTAAGTAGAAATAGGCACCTTCCTTCATCCTGGACTTATGCGCCTATGACTGTGAGGGGAAGTGGGCAGGGCTCTGGACAATCACCTCGGTCAGTATCTCCCACTGCATGGAACTGTAAACCACACACTCCTCTGGGTGGCCGGTAAAATAATTTGTTACAAGCAATAGCAGTGTTGCCAACCCCCAAGTATTCCACACTCATGAGTTAGGCCCCCCACCATATAATGATAGTTACAATATAATTTAAACATTGGTTTGTTTTTATGTGCTTTCTGGTCATGGGTGGCAGGTGGAGCCCCCCTTCGGGGAGGCTAGTCCCTAGTTCCGCCCCTTCCACCCACAGGAACCCCTCCCAAAGCCAGAGCTATGAGCGCCCCCCTGACTTGGCCGGAGGAGCACTGGGCTGGCTAGAGGCCTGAGCGCCCCCCCCTCCCCGGCCACCCTTGGCCGGAGGAGCACTGGGCTGGCCAGAGGCCTGAGCGCCCCCCCCCCGGCCACCCTTGGGTGGAGGAACCCTGGGCTGGCTGGAGGCCCAAGCACCCCACCCTTGGCTAGAGGAGCCCCAGGCTGGCTGGAGGCCTGAGTGCCCCCGCCTTGGTTAGGTCAGAGAAGCCTTGGGCTGGCCAGAGGCCCGATAACCCCGCCCCCCCGCTCTGAGGAGCTGCACCACACCTCCCCAGACACCAAGCCACCGCGGGGAAAAGTGTCTCGGACTCTCCTCCAGAAGAAGCTTTTGGCAGGGGGAGTTTTTGTTTTATTATGCCCCATGCAGGTTCCCCAGGCGGTTGAGGAGGTGGTATTTGCTACTCAGTTTCCTGGTTTAATCAGTAATCTCTCTGGAGTCCAGGGAGATTACTAATTAACCCAGGAGGCTGAATAGCACTTCCTGCCTCTTCAGCTGCCCCAGAACCTGCATCGGGTATAGTCAAAAAGAAACTCCCCCTGTCAAACCCTGCAACCGGGGGTCTAGTGGCTGCAGCAGTGCCTTATACCCGCCACCCATGTTTCTGGTGCTTGAGCATTTAGGGTTCACTTTTTGAAGCTTTCCCTCCACAATCATGAGGGCTAGAAACTTACTTTTACTTTTTACTGGAAACTGATATTCTCAGGTAATAACCTGATTCCAGCAGTTGAGGCTTTAACACTAAATATCATGAGTCCTACAGTAAAATCTTGAGATTTGGAAACAGTCATTTTGAATCTGAGGTGGGTGTTTATTTGCAAATCATTTGTGAGCAGACCCTGATTTCATGGATGTATTTATTATTAATAAGTGGAGATACTTGGAAATTTTCTGACTTGTTTTTAATGGAAAATGTGTGTCTGGAAAAATCAAAATTTATCATAGGAAAATGTTACTTTTTGCCAAAATTATTCAATTTTCAGTCAGGCAAATCAAAATAAAGCATTTTGTTTCAGGATGGTCTGACTCAAATTGAAATGTTTTGTTTTGGATCAGTTCAACGTTAATCTGCATCTACCTGAGCCACCACAGTGCCTCATGGGAGTTGTACTTTGGTTACTGAATGCCCTCAATATTCCCTGTGGGGCTTGCTAGTTGGACTACATGTCCCATGATGCACTGTGATGTCTCCTCTAGCTGAGCATCATGGGAGTTTCATGATTATGGTGCAGCTTTGAAGAGGTAGTCTGGCCAGGAAGCCCAACCCATAGGGGTGCACTTGAACTACAACTCTTATGAAGTACTGAAGCAGCTCAGGCAGGTACAGATTGTCAAACCAACCTGAAATAAAATGTTTTAACATCTCAGACTCAAAATTTTTGGAACTTTCAGCTGTATGTTTATTCTGACTTCTTGTCCCAATTTGAGATGCAAACAAGTGTCCAAACCTCAGGATTTCCTGTAAAACAGAAATTCTGTGTTTTGATCAGCTGTATTCACAAGTATTTGCCAAATAGTGTATGTGAATAAATTTCACCTCATGGATTGCTTAAAAATGATTTACCTTGCCTAGTCACAATATGCAATTGGTCACCTAAGTCACATTTTTTCCTGATTAGAAACAATTTAAGTAAGACAATGACAAATAACAAATAATGCTCTTCTTGTACAAATTTTCAGATGAAAAAATAGTTTGCGCTAAAATGCTTGAAACTTCCCTGTCTCCTAATCCCCAGCTCAGGGGGGACCCTTAAAGGAGCCCTACCCTTTTTCCCTACCCGTGCAAACAAAGACCCCCTCACCTTTTGAGGTTACAGGGTTCATGTGCTGTCGGAGGGAAACCATACAGCTCACTTCCTCTCACTCAAGTGTGTTGTCCCAAACAGTAGCTTGGGTTTTTTGTTTGTTTTTTTGAGATCATTCAGTTCCTGGCTCACATCTTGCATCAAAATCATAACAGCTGTGTCCTGACCCATTCTAATGATATAACATATATATCCACAATGTGCTGTACTCTATGAGCACTGACACTGAATAACAAACCATAAATAGGATAATGGATTTCCTCAGTACATTATCATTATTCATAAACAAAACCTCAGTTGTTTTGAGGTTCTTTTTGGTTTCTCTAAATTTCTTCATGGATATGGCTTTCAGTGGTCTTTACTAGTCTTATTGTACTAAGAGTTGACGACAGAGGTGTGCATTTGCTGTCATCTTAACCACAAAAAACTCAGTGCCCTGTCTGCGGTACATTGCATCCTCCCTGTCTCCTATTACCGTTTTCTACCCTGTGATGACCAGTCATCTGGCATTCTGTCAGAAGGAAATGCTACAGCTCACCTCACCTCCTCTCACTCAGGCATGTTGCCCCAAGCAGTGGGTTAGGTCTTTCTTTCTTTCTTTCTTTCTTTCTTTCTTTCTTTCTTTCTTTCTTTCTTTCTTTCTTTCTTTCTTTCTTTCTTTCTTTTCTTTTTCTTTTCACAGCTTACATCTTTCAATAAACAAATAAGGGAATCTCTCTCTCTCTCTCTCTCTCTCTCTCTCTCTTTTTAAAGGGATTTAACTCTATGAGGATGTTGTGAAAACACAGAAAAACCCTGTTGCCTTTAGGTGCTAGTCAGGACTTTGTTAATAATTATTATGTTTTGACTCTGATAAATTAATCCCGGCATCTACTTACCACAAGGATGAATATAGCACAGTGTCCCATCATCCGACCCGTAGGGCTTTAACTCACTAAAGGGCAGATTTTCAAAACTGCTTACCACCTGCAATGGGGGCTGTTGCAAGTGGAGCGCTGTCAGAAATGTACTGTAAACTTACTCTGTTTTAGGCACGTGGAATTTTCTGACACTATCAGTCTTGGGAGGAAGAAATTTGTTTATTTGAACCTTGTTTTGAGTTAATGTGTATTTACAAATGAGGACACAGTGATTGTGTTAAATCCAGGTCAGGTGACAGAGATAAAACACCTACAGAGGTGTAGCTGATTATTATTTTTTTTTTTTGAGCAAGAGAAAACTTAACCAAAATGCCTCGAACACCAGCACAGTTAACGCTCAGGCTAGGTCTCTCATGGTCTGTTGCCAGTGCTTCCACCAGCTGCTGAGGGAAGCTGGATGAGATGCTGCTTTTTTCCGCATGCAATTGAGCTGCTGCCAGAGATCATAAGACGCCCCCACTCTGACCATATGTGTCAGTTCCAGTGTCTGGGTGTCAGTTGGCAGAGAGAAACTGGAGCTCTAAGTTTTCCAGCTGTTTTATTTTCCTTTCATGTTGTCTTGATTTGTCTTTATTTACTTGGGAGTAGGGACTTCACTGGTAATCTCTTAGGATTTAACAGTGTCAAATTTAATTCCAGATTCAGGCCATAATATATTATTAAATGAAGCAAAGAACTATCTGATAAGGGCTTTAAAATAATTTATAGATAATAGTTGCCCCAAACAATATGTTAGTGAAACAGTAGTGTGCTGATTATCTTCTGCTTTTTAGTTTAAACCCAGTTGCTGTACCATATGTGGAATACACAATAACTATGGGCTAAATAACATATTAGCTTCTCTATATGTTTTTCACTAGTGCAGTTAATGGGAAGATTAATTACTATGTGTTTTTATTAGTTTTTTTTTTACTACAGAAAAATGATGACAGCCCAGTCAAACCTTCCTCCCTGTCAGATCCCAACCTCTCTCTCCCTCATCAGTGCAACTAGCACATCATCTGTTTCCTGCTCCTCATTTTATGTGCACCTGGCAAAGTTGGCCAGAACCTTTACCTCAGTTTCTGAGTACATCACAAGGTGGTCAGGAGCCCTTGTCACGGCACTAGCTCACCTGGCAGAAGCACTTGCCTCAGCTTCTGCCGCAAATGACTACAGTTCGATAATTTAGCTGTGCTTGCATGCATTGTCCATTCTTCCTTTGCTGCACATTTGGGGCCTGATCCAAAGCCCCTTGATGTCCATCAATAATCCCCCTCTAACTTCAGTGGGCTTCAGATCAGGCCTTCATTGAACTTAGTAAAAAATAATTAAATCTACAGTTGCCTATTACATGCTTATCAAATGCAGATCACTTAGTCAAATCCTCATCAATTTTCTCCCACAGAAAAACTCAAACAGCTCTGTCATGAGTTCTAAAACCATGCCAGCTTTCCACCTTCAACCATTTCAATTACAGAGCTTTGCCTCCTCCTCAAAATAAACCAAACACACACACAATTTTTTAAAGAATGGGAGTACTGTATCCACCACCTCCCTCATTCGTTTCTTACACAAAAAGGACTGAATCATTTTTGCAGCCTCTTTAAAAGCAAGTTCAGCTTTGGGCAGAGAACAATTGCAGCCACAGAGCTGAAACTGTAGAAAGTTATCAGCAGGTGAATAAAAGGAGTCAAAATGGACACAATTTATGCGGCTTTAACTATAATGGGTTATAACCAGCATCCTGCTACAATACCATCATACTTGACTCTAACAGAGAGAAACACATGACAATATGGGACAGGGAGACCACTATATAATATAATCTCAGTGCTGCAATGTTATAACTTACTGGAGCTAATTATATATCCAGTGACTATCTATAACTAAGGTTTATTCAACAAAAAATACTGTTTGTTGCAGATATACTGGATAATCAGCGAGATGTGAAAGGCAGGGCCCAGAGACACTGATGAATGAAGGAAGACTGGATAAGAGTTGCCTGGACTTTTTCCAGTAACGTGGTATGACATCTTGGGTTCCTGGATTTTGATGATTCTTATTTTAAAAAATCCTCATTATAGCAGGATTGGTTGCTAGATGAATAATCCTAATCAACCAGAAATCCCCTAGTCCTGATTTTCATTAGCCTTAGTGATTTAGACCTGACCTTGAATTGTATAATTTCCGTTAATAAACTGAAATTAATTATGACTCAGTATTTACCATATTATCTGCCTTCTGGGAAACTTTGGAGTCATGAACCAATAACAGGTGATGGTTTCACACTGTGCAAACCATTTCCTTTGTGGGAATGTTTACTGTCAAATAATAGGAGTACTTGTGGCACCTTAGAGACTAACAAATTTATTTGAGCATAAGCTTTCGTCAGCTACAGCTCACTTCATCGGATGCAAGTAATAGGATCAAATAATAGTAACAGTTATATTATCATTACTATTGATTATTTGTAACAACTAGCAGCCACAAGCAGGATCAGTTAAAAGTCTTTGTTCATGACAAGGTGCAAGAAACAAACAGATGGGTGGGGTTTGAAGATGGTGATGTTACAGTAATATGAACATGGTTTGGGTACACCAGCTGTGTGTGGGCCTGCTAATCATCTTACCTGGAGTCATCACAGCAGAAGTAAGGCTTAAAGAGAGACCTCTATTGTACTAAATATACTTGGCAGAGCTGTTGAGGTAAAGAACTCCTTTATTCTTTTTAAAAATGTGTCTGATACTATAATTTTGGATTGTGGATATGTCAATGAATGATTGGGAGTGTCTTCTTACATGACTAGAAGTTGAGGGGCAGGCCATATACCAAAAGTAATTTACCTTAGATTTGCAATGAAGTCTGTAATTAAGAATCACAGTTATCCAGTTAATTATTCAGGAGCACAAATCCCATTGCAAGTCAGTGGGACTTTTGCACCTACATTACTTAGGTGCTTTTGAAAATCCCATTCTAAACCTATGACACTGTGAGATGACCACTGAACCTGGGCCCGTCGTAAGTCTATTACTCAAAAGTCTATTATTCTCGGAGGGAATAAGTTTGGGGGTATGTTCAAATGATGAATGAGCAGCATAGTTACTTCCAGTGCATTATAGTACATCTGTAATTCTTTTATTACGTGTTTGTTATTTTACTCGGTTATTTTTATAGTAGAAAAAGTAAGCTCTTTGGCACAGGGACTGTTCTGTGTGTGCATATAGACCCTGGAATAATGTAGCCTCAATTCTGATATCTAAATAACAAAAAATGTTCTAAAGTGTTTAGTAGTGTAAAGTATGTTTCGTTTCTGCACTATCAGCTGATTGCTCTGAGCAAACTCCATTCTGTTCAGGGATGCATAAGTATACTTTTTTGGATTCTTGGAAATGAAAATGCACATTGAATTTTACGATAACAGGGGGATGCTCATGGCCAGACAAGTGGTGGGCAAAATGACTCATGGGGTTTTACCCCCCACCCCCATTTCTCTGTGGAAAAAAATGCAAGGGAATGAAAAATCAAAACTCAATATCAAATAGTGCAAGTTCTTAAAATGTATGTCAACTTTGCAAAATGACTATAAAAATGTCATTGTGTAGTCCCTCTTTAAGTGTGTCTCACTGATTCAATAGCAACCACATAAACGTTGACTTGTAAACTGACCATATTTGAAAACAGAGATAGGGACAAACATGGGAATCTCATGTCATTTTTACAGAGGCATTTTTTCAGAGCAGAAAAATCATACTTTCACTTGTTCCATTGTGCCTGTGTAGGTATTACAAATATTTCAAAAAAGTATCTCATCCTATCCCACAGTAGGTACATGTATCCTAATTCAGTGTTATGGATGTAACCATCCCCCTGAATTCCTTGCTTTTGTTATTTAAGTTTTGTACTAATGTGGTTGCAGCATAATTTTGACTGTATTAGAACAGCACATACTAACAGATGGAGGACTTAACTTACCATGTGCTCATCATCTACTTATGAATCTCTCTTCAATGCTTTAAGAGCTTTAAGAATACAATAGAAGTTGTTTTAGATATATATCTCTTGGTTAAAGTTGTTGTCTTTGATTGCTCACTTACTGAAACAGTCTTGATTGTGAGCATGAATAGAAAGCTCCAAGAGATATTAGTCTGCTATGTCACATTTAAAAGTTATAGGCCAGATTCTGATACTTTAACTCATATTAAGTAGCAGCTTACTCTATGTGTACCCAACAGAAGTAAATGGGACTGCTTGTAAGGTGTAGTATTACTCAATTTGAGATTAAATGATCAGAATCTGGTCCTATTATCATTGTACTTTAAGTTCTGCCAATGCTGCAAAAGAATTGCTCATTATATCCTCCGCTGAGTAATGTAAGTGAACAAGTCAATGTTTTTCAAAGAACTCTGAACAGGAAACAAATAAGGAAAGCCACCATTTACCAGTCCAGTGCGGTACAAATGTAATGTATGGTAGCTCATTTGTGGGATTGCACAATTCAGGGTTTTTCAGCATATATTGACACCTTCGTATGAGTGGTGTTTTCTGATGCAAGGAAGGGAAATGTTGCGGTTTGCTTTAATCTTCTCAGAAGACTGAGAGTCATGAAAAGTTGCGCTAAGGTAGCCTCAATAGCGACCCTATACTTTTTGGAAATCCCCAGCCTGTCCTGCCCCACCCTGCCCGTCCCGCCCCACCCTGCCCTAGTCTCTTGCACCAATATTTTCCTGTTCCAATCCAAATCTTCTACTCTGTCCATTTCTCTTGCCCACACTCACCCTCACTCTTCACATGTCCTTCCCTCTAGTTTGGTTTGCTCCTACTCTCTCCCCCTGCCTTCCCACAAGTTTCCCTCCTACCCCCACACATTCCCATGTTGCTCTCAGTCGCCCTTTCTGCCCCACATATTACCTGTTCTCCATTCAGTCTGCCAGTCACTCCACATTCCTGAATCCCCCTGGTCTGCAAATACATTTTTTTGTATACTCATCTTCTCTTGCCTGGAACACTCATAAAAAACAGGGGACCACCATCCTCTCTGAGGGCAGCTCACTTTCCAATTGAAAACAATAGGAGATGGCAGCCATCCTCACAAGTAGTACCTACAGCTCTACCTGCAAAGCTTTTGGAGATTGGGCAACCATCTTTAGTCTGGGTAGCCTAACTTCATTCCCATTAAAAGCAATGGGAAATGGTGGCCATTCTGAAGGAATGTATATGTTCACATGAATGTTGTGGGATTTGAAGAACCCAAATGTAATGGTTTTGAAATCTCATTATTTTTTTAAACCACGCTCATTATTTTGGGGTGCCCTTGACTTAGAATTTTTGAATGCCTGGGGTTAACAATGTTATTAAACAAAAATATCTCAATCACAACATAATTTAAATGAAGCAGGCAGCATGATAATAACTGCGATTACAGTGTATGAATCCTGGAAGAATGTAAATACCAAAGAAGGGGGAAATTATTTGGTATGGTACCGATGAGCACAAGTAATGGAATGAAATTAAGAAAAAATCTGGGTGAATAGTAAGAGCAACTCTCTGACAATGGGAGCGATTATTCTATGGAATAGATGTGGTGGAAGCACCATAATTTGGGATATTTACACTCAACTGGACAAAAAAGTCTGGCATTGGCAGAGGGATAGATTGGATGATACCCATCCCCTTGCTATTTCTTCTAGGATTCAGTGATCCACAATGTCACTTGAACAGAATTTAAGGACTAGTTTTTCACAACACTCATACAAAATATATTTGTAGAAACAGGTAATTACAAATATAAAATATGCATTTGCACATGTAAAATGGGCCCTTGTTTGCATAAGTGCACGGTAATTAATTTTGTACGCACAACTTTTTTTTGGCATCTGCATATTGTGTGAATGCTTCTTAGGCATTTATTTTTGAAAATATGACCCTTAATGTACCCACTGATATTTGAGATATTTCTACAAGTTGCAAAAATTTGCCAAAAATAAGATAATTGCTCAGTATTTGGGATTGTACAGATATGTTTAACTCATATAATACACTATTGCTAGCTTTGCTAGTTATTATAAGTAATGGAAACGTATGCATGTATTATTGTGCAATAATGCTTCTCCATTGCTGTCATTAACAATTTTGCACAAAACTTAGGTTGGCTCACTCAGCTCAAATGGTAATGATGGGATTTACCATTTCTGAAATTCTGCTTAAAATTTTGACTGCTGATATTTTATACTTTCAGCCCTCTACCTGCTAAACATTTCTTTAACATAAATTGACATTATTTTGCAATTATGAATTTGTTAATTTCTTAAGCTATAGTTACATGCTATTAATCAAAATAAAGATCTAACCATATGATTTTAAAATAAGTTTTATTTTGTGATTTATTTTGCTAGTAGGGACAGCCTTTTTGATACAGTATTATGGATCAACTGCAAATTTTAGACCAGCTACATTAACACAAAATTGTACACACTTTTGGGCTGGAAGAAGCCTTTACTAGATTAATTACTACATCCTCATGTGATTTGGCAAGACTTTGTATCACTCAAAACCATCTCCAACAGTTATCAAGCCAAGCCATAAACATTTCAAGTGATGACAATTGCATCATTTCCCTGCCTTTCTTACTATTTAGTTTGCTGCCGATTTAGTTAATTATTTCTGATTTTATTTTCTTTGACTAGGGTAAGCAGATTCTCTCTTTCCCTCATAAAATACCTTGTGTATCCATAGAGAGACAGGATAGGTGAGGTAATATCTTTTATTGGACCAACTTTTGTTGGTGAGAGAGACAAGCTTGTGTATCTTTGTCATGTTCCATTGAAACTTCTTTTCCTATGATTACACGTTTGGTTTTTTGTTTTCTTAAAGATTTTTTCCTACCCCATCATTTTGGTCATGGTAGGTACCCTCCACCATATCCTTTCCAGTTTATTAGTACCTTTAATTTAAGATTAAATTAAACTGTCTACCCAATTTGAGCTGTAACCTCACTAGTGCTGAATATCAGAGATCAATTCTAAATTAACAAGCAGAAATGGGTTATTTGTTACTCTTGCAAATTTCAAATGTACTTATTATTAAGTATGTCCAGGAGAAGATGAGGCTTGCAGATTATACAGTGTTTACTTTCTTAATGTATTGACCAGACATGCCCCCTTTGTATCCACAAAGTGCTTTATACACGTGGAAAACACCATTAGGAAACAACTCTGTGGATAAGCCATCTATCATTTGCAGTGGAAAATGCACTCGGCAGCATATGGGTTGAGATAATTACTGCCTTTAAAGCTGTAGGCGTCCGAGATGGCCACAAACAAAATTTGTGTGAGACACTGGACAATGAGAAACTCTGTGCTGTCTACAAATTTAGTGCAGGAAACAAGCATTTTTAAAATGCATGTCTAAGGGCCTGATCTTGCAAACCCTTACACACGTGAGTAATCCCATGGACTTTGAAAATTTCTATACTGTCCATTCCTCCCATTTCTTTTGTTACCGTAGCATTTACAAAAGGGCAAGATTATTAAATACATTAGACATGCAAATTCATGTACAGAAGTATGGGTGCAGTTGTGTTGCTAACGTGTGTGCACTGTGACAGTGACTACCTGCACTAATTGACTGCCTGTACACACAGCTAGCTAGTTCTGGTATTTTGCACGTGTAACTACCTGATTCATATGTTCAAACAGTAACTGTGCACAAATTAGGTTTACAATTGTACATGTATTTTTGCACACACAATTGCAAGTCGAACATTTTTTTGAAAACCTGGTCCCAAATATCAGAGGGGTAGCCGTGTTAGTCTGGATCTGTAAAAGTGGCAAAGAGTCCTGTGGCACCTTATAGACTAACAGACGTATTGGCACATAAGCTTTTGTGGGTGAATACCCACTTCGTCAGATGCATGTCCCAAATGTGTCCATGCGAATGTTTATGTATTTGATATTTGCTTGCTGATCTATACACTGTCTTTAAACTTCTTTCTGAAAACTGCTGTAGCCCACTAGTATGATGTGTATGTGTACCTGCGAATGTAGTAGACGTGTAGTACGTGAAATCTCTAGAATTGTCCACTGTTCTACTTATATGTTTTTCTGGTCTGCACATGATTACACAATCATATCACTGATTCTGATATCTAACTGCTGCTTGGGGCTATGGATATTATGGTTCACTTATTCTGCCCTTCAGAGTAACCTCATCCCTCGCCACTAATAGAGGCCTATGCTACCAAAATTAGGAAAGCGCTGTTGGAATATATGGTCTTCTATTTTAAAAGAAAACAACAACTCCTTAACCTTGTAGAGAGATCTGGATTATTTTCCTGCAGAAATTTCAGAAGTCCCTTCCATTTGGTGCAATCTGGCAGAAGCATTCTTCTAAGACAGGAATAAAAGCCACCCCAGTTTAGGATGGTTCAGCACAGTCCAGCAAGAGGGTGATCCCTATACAAATGTCTCTCTGTTGGACAGTGGAATGGGATGACAAGGAGGCAAGAGAAAAGGGTGAGAAGCTGAGGTGGCTGTGTTTGCCATGTGCATATGGATGGGGAATAATGAGTACAGCAATGAATTACATCAAAGGGATTTGCACACTCGCTATGTTATTAGGAATAGAAATATCAGTGCAGCCAATATTCAAGAACCAGAGTGATCCTGGGTAAATCACTTAAGCTCTCAGTGCCTCAATTTCTCCACCTGCAAAATAAGATTATTACCTACTTTAAACAGTAAGTGACAGTAATTAATGTATGTAAAGCACTTTGCTCTACTTTAGTTACTTCCCTCGAGGATCTCAAAGTGCCATTATTCATTAAAGAGCTATGTAACAGTTACAATAAGAAGAATATTACTTAGTGCTCTGTGTGTGAAGACTCTTTACAGTTACAACAAGCCCAGTTCTGGTAAGGACTGGTTCATTCAATGCTGCCAACCCTCCCATCCAGATCTTAACATTCATTGTTTCTCTATCATCCTCTGCCAATCCCCACACCAGTTCTAGAGACGTTACCTATTTGACACCATCTTCCAATGGCTCTGAACAACCCTAGCTATCATGGCACAGGAGTTTGGGACAGGTGCGGGAGAGATAGTCACACTCTGAATCCTAGGCCTTGCAAACTGAGGGTTCCAACTGACTGGTTGTGCTTGGCTTCATGTCACTGACATTCAGAGGGCCAAATTCTCTGGTGTAAAGTGGCACAGAAACATTGAAATCAGTGGAGTGGTGCCAGTTTACATGGTCAGAGAAACTGGCCCAGAGACATCCTGTACAATGTTTTAATGTGAGGCATTTTTACTTACCTCAGCTAGCTACCATGGCACATACAGATTTAACCCATCTGGCTGCACATACACAGCTGTCAAAATTGTTCCCATGGCAACGGGTGCTTCATTTTCAGGATTCATATCCACGAGGAGAGCAGTATGAGGTACTATAGCTTCAGTATCACTGATTTAAATGGTTTTGAAATAGGTTGCTAGTGTTCTCACCTGGCAGGCTATATAAAAATCATATTTGGGGAGTGTTTAAAGATCACAGGATTCTGATAAACAGCACAAATTATACTAAGTCACATTTCAGGCACTCACTTTTTGTCTACGCCAAAGCTATGTTTATTACAAGTCATGCCGAAACTTGGAGACCTGACCAAAGAGTATATAGTTTGGATGGGTACTGGCAGATAGAGAGCAAAGAAATATTTTCCTGAGATACTGGAAAGCTGGCAAATGGAAAATAAGAAATAGATTGTATTAATAGCAGGTGCTGCCTCATTTGTTTATAATATGCAGTCTGATATTTGGAAATAGATAACAGTTCTCCTAATTATGTGCTTAATCTTGCAACTCTTGCTCATGTGCGTAAATCCACTGAAGTCAGTTGGATTACTCCTGCAAGAAAAGATTTATTCACGAGGGTTTGCAGGAGCAGAGCCTTTTTCTTGCACTCATATCTTGAAGGATGGAGATAATATTTGTTCTGTGATTTGTGTTTTAGATTTGCCTTACTAGCTTTAAGAATATTTGTGTACACGTTATACATTTATTTTCATATATCGTAAATGCTTGCTTGTTATATGGTACATGTTAAACTTCATTTTAAAAAATCAGAGTTTAGAAAAGGAACAGGGCTGATTGCAGAATAGAGTTTTAAGAATATACTGTCTATTTTCTTTGATATATGGATACGTTTTCAAGAAAAAGTAATATTCCTTTATATACATTATTTTCTCATAAAGATTAAAAACAGATTTAATGAGATAATTCATTTATTTTTCTTTTAAAATGAGAGATATACAGAGTGAGGCAGGGAAATTGTGTGTGGGTTGATGTTTTATGTTGTAGCTACTTATTACTCAATGAGTCACAGTAAGTTTCCAGAGCCTACCGCGCCTTAAGGTTAAGCTCACTCAAACCAGACAGTAAACTATTAACAGCGTACTTTGGATGATTTATTTCCAGAGTTTTGTTTAATTGAAAATAATATTTTTTTAAAAAAAGTGTACAAAACTTTGAGATTACTTGAATTTTATTTTCTTGCACATCTTTCCCTACCTCCTTTTTGTTCCCCAAATACTATTAAACAAGAATAAAAAACAAAACATTTTTACGGAGCACCAATGCTATTTAATTTGGATGGTTAGCGCAGTCTCCTAAGAAAAATCGAAAATAAAATCCTTCATTGCTGCCCGTCAGAGTTGGCAGCAACAAGGGCCGGGTTCAATATCTAGGGGATCCATTCCAATAACACAATGCAAACCGGCTCGAGCCCGCACCCAGTGACCAGGGACAAATATATACCACCCCCGCTGGGCGCCTCCAAGAGGCAATACTTCCCCTCTCGCAAGCACATAGTCTGAGTGTAGCAAAAAGCCTTTTAATAACAGAGAGAAACAACGTGGCATTATATTGGGGAAACACCACCAACAGGATTCATAATACAACCCATGAGCAAAAAACCCACCCCAAGCAAATTGGGGCATGCCCCTTTCCCTTTGGTTCTTGAGTCCAGCAACCCCAAATCACCCAAAGTCCCAAAAGTCCAGTGACCCAAAAGTCTCTGTCCCTGGTCAGGGCAGCCCCAGAGTTCAAAAGTTTATCTACAGAGCTTTACCTCCCAATCTGGGTGGAGATGGGGGTGGAGGTAAGAGGCACCTGCCTTTGAAATATTATAGAAATTAGCCTTTTATTTTAGTGATGCTTATACATAGGTCAGTACAAAAATGTCAGTTCTGATGCTAACATAGATCTAATTTATATCTTCTGTAGCACAAATCTGTGTACTTGTACAAAATGAAAAACGGTGGTGGTGGTAATGCTAACAATATACTTTGGGAATTTTACCTCTACAGAGAAGTTACAGTATATGAAGACTTCGAGGACACAAGCCCCTTAAAACATACTTGAAAGAACAGGACTTGCCACAAATTTGGAAAATGTGTTATTTGTCAAGAAAATCAAAAGAATGCAAAACTACCAAAAGCTACCAGTGCTGAACAGAATTCAGTGATTCTGGCAGCAGAAGCCAGGAGAGATTAATTGTATGGATAACTACTGGCTGAGTTTTTTAGGTTAGATGAAATTAGACGAAGGTTTCTAACCATCAGAGGAGTGAAGTTTTGGAATAGCCTTCCAAGGGAAGCAATGGGGGCAAAAGACCTATCTGACTTGATAAGTTTATGGAGGAGATGGTATGATGGGATAACATGATTTTGGCAATTAATTGATCTTTAACTATTCATGGTAAATAGGCCCAATGGCCTGTGATGGGACGCTAGATGGGGTGGGATCTGAGTTACTACAGAGAATTCTTTCCTGGGTATCTGGCTGGTGAATCTTGCCCACATGCTCAGGGTTTAGCTGATGGCCATATTTGGGGTCGGGAAGGAATTTTCCTCCAGGGCAGATTGGAAGAGGCCCTGGAGGTTTTTCGCCTTCCTCTGTAGCATGAGGCACAGGTCACTTGCTGGAGGATTCTCTGCTCCTTGAAGTCTTTAAACCATGATTTGAGGACTTCAATAGCTCAGACGTAGGTGAGAGGTTTATTGCAGGAGTTGGTGGGTGAGATTCTGTGGCCTGCCTTGTGCAGGAGGTCAGACTAGATGATCATAATGGTCCCTTCTGACCTTAATATCTATGAATCTATGATCTGAAGCTGACCGCCCCACAGCTCCATAGGCCTTCGCTCTGCTGCACGCCGCCAGCCGCCCCCACGAACTGCTTCGCTCAGCTCCGTGGCCCAGCAGCAGCTCCCACCGTCCTACGAACTGCTCCACCAGCCTGTCCACAAGGCACTCCAGCCATCCCGCAAACTGCTCCACAATATATCTTCAGGATCCCCCACTACTTAACACAACGCTCAGTGATTTCAGCTCTTAGTCAGTTCAGCTCTTTGGTGAATTCAGCTTGGAGTAGGGGAGCCTCAGTGCTGGTGCACTATTAGCCCAAAGTGAGCTCAGCACCCTGTAACTAGACTTCTAATGAAATCAAAATTAGCTCTGATATTCCACAGTGGAGAGAGGAGGAAGTGCAATTAACATGTAAGGCCCTCATGAAGGGGCCCATGCCACCAAGTATTAATAATTGTCCCCAGCCTCTCTCAATTCACAGAGTTTTGGAACCCATGACCCTTGCCTAGCGAGTGCTATTTAGTTGATGGTGAGTCCCTCCATCATAACAAAAGGCCAAGTACAGTTCCAAGCAGAGTTCCCATAATCAGGGTAATAACAATTTACTCTTCCTGCCCCAATAACAGAGACACTGGGGATCCCACAGCAGCCAAAGTGACCATTTGGGCAGCTATGGCCTCATTCTAGGCAGGGTGGGTGTGCCTATGCAAATGAGATTGGCCCCTGAAGTTCTTTTCCACAACTTCCCACACCTCACCACCAGATGTCAGGGTGGAGCTCATCCTGACACTGCTTACATCTGTAAAAAAGAAGAAGAAGAAAATGCCAGTGTTTTCATTGTCATTAATGCCTTGCTCCCCATTACCATGTCTCTGGTGTGAAATGCGCTAGCAGTAGTGCAAAATTAAATAAGTACCCAGAAATGCAGTGATTTGAGACCAGTGCAAACTTTCTTTGTGACATTTTTGTTAGCTTCTTGAGTCTGTGTATTAAAAATATCTCCAATGAGTCCATTATATAAATTTAGCAGTGAATTTTGGGTAAATTGAAACACCCTTGTGTAATGTTACATGTGTTGCATGTACATGTACAATTTTTCATCAGTGAAGAAAGTAATCATCCATTTTGGATAGCTATCGCCAGTTTAATGTTACTCCAGCTATTTATGCCAGGGCTGAACATGAACATGAAACAGGAACTTCTGAAAATTGCACCATAAATTTCATGTAGAATCAAAATAACCATTCACTCTCTAGGTATTAAACTCCATGTTGCTTTTCAGCAGTCAGATACGGACACAAGGCTTGATTCTGCAAAGTGTAGAACACCCCAGCCCCAATCAAGCAAAGCATTTAAGTACCTGCTCAACTTTAAATATGTGAATAATTCCACTGGAGTCAAAAGCATTATTTGTATGTGTAAAGTTAAGCACATGCTTAAGTGCTTTGCTGGATCAGGGTCAGAGCTCTCTGCACTTTTCAGGATCAAGCTGAGAGAGCCAAGAACAGAATTCATCATAGATTTTCCAAGATTGTAGCATAATTAGGGGCCTAATCCTGCACCCACTGAAGTAAGTGGGAGCAGGAACAAGCATTCTGTGCGTTTGTTCTTAGTGTTGCCAACTTTCTAATCGCACAAAACCGAACACCCTTGTCCCGCCCCTTCTCCAAGGCCCGCCCCTGCTCACTCCATCCCCCTCCCTCCCCCACCCTCAGTCACTTTCACTGGGCTGGGACAGCGGGTTGAGGTACGGGAGAGGGTGAGTGCTCCAGCTGGAGGTTAGGGCTCTGGGGTGGGGCTGAAGATGAGGGTGTTGGGGTGCAGGAGGGGGCTCTGGGCTGGAGCTGAGGGGTTGAGAGTGCGGGAGGAGGCTCAGGGCTGGGACGGGGGTTAGGGTGTGGGATGGTGTGCGGGCTTTGGCTGGGGGTGTGGACTCGGGGGTGGATGCAGCACGGGGTTCCGATCTGGGGCTGTGGTTTTGGGCTCCGTCAGGATGGCACGTACCTTAGGCGGCTTCCGGTCAGTGGTGCAGCAAGGCTAAGGCAGGCTCCCTCCCTGCCCTGGCTCTATGTGGCTCCTCGGAACTGGCCAGCACCGCCCCCCACAGCTCCCATTGGCTGCAGTTCCCACTTGGAGCGGGGCCAGTGCACAGAGCCTCTCTGGCCCCTGTGCCTAGGAGCTGGACATGCCAGCTGCTTCTGGGAACCGCACAGAGCCAGGGCAGGCAGGGAACCTACCTTAGCTCCACTGTGCTGCCGACTGGACTTTTATTCACCCGGTCAGCACTGAGGAGCCACCAGGGTTCCTTTTCAACCAGGCATTCCAGTCAAAAACTAGACGCCTGGCAACCCTATTTTTTCTATCAATTTTATTGGAAATGTTGCAGCAAAGTCCAGGTGAAAAGGGCACTTACAAACCATCAGAGATACTGTGTAATTAAAAAGAATCCCATCAAATGCCACAGGTCATGAGTTGCTAAAAAAGCAGTTTTTACTTTTCAGTTGTTGCAATAGTGTTGAGTAAAGCTGAATGATTATACAACAAATTGCTTCCAGGAATATTCACTCAGATTGAATTCACTTTTGGTCATAGTTGGCATCCCACTTGTATTCAGCTTTTGTGAATATTCTAGAGAATTAATTTTCTAGCAGAAATGTTAATAGAAACAGCAAATTGTAAGCAGATTGTAGTGGCCCTCAGGCTGCATACAATTTTATCTTCTAATCTTCTGTTTTCAGTGATTTCAAACTTCTTGAAACTTCCATCTCAAAGTGAAATTTTTGGTGGGTGATTTCTGCTGACAGGTGACTTTTTTTGGAAGCTTTTGAACTCTTTTCGAATGGTTTGAATTAGAACATACTTTTTGCAAGTTTTTTTTTCTTCAACAACCCTACAGCCAAAAAGGAGAAAATGAAGCAAGACTAATTAAAGGAAAGGTGAATGTTGGTAAGGTTGTGAAAAGTGTGTTCAATGTCATGCATCAGAAAGTGGGGAAAGGGTTCATAAAGCAAAAAACCCATAGTGAGGAAAAGAAAGGAGACAAAAACTTATAATTCAGTGTTTGTGTGTTTGTGCGTGTATGTATATGTGTGTGTATATATATATATATATATATATATATATATATATATATATGCAGAGAGAGAGAGAGAGAATCCAGTATTAGCCTATTTTTTCTGGCTAGCTACATGTTCTTCCTTGCATTGGCAGGGCAAAGACTAGTTGAGCTATGTCTAATTTCTGTGATGCTTTGATTTATTTTGTTGCCAGTCTGCTGTAAGCAAATGTTGCATCCTAACATTATTCCCACAAACTTCTTCAAGCTGCTTCACTGACAGATGACCCATGTAAATTGTATTTGATAATAAGTAAACCAAGTGCTCCTGGCTACATTGCATTGTGAGCATGTGTTCCTGCAAATGTTTATACAGGTACATATGTTTATTCATGTGAGCAGTCTCACTGAGCTTAATGAGACTATTCGCCTGAGTAAAGTAATGCACATGTGTGTTTGCAGGTTCAGGTTCTTAAATTGCATTTGCCTTTTAACTGTAAGACTAAAATGGTAGTGGAGTTATTTGCTGGTGCTTATGAATAGAGCTGGTCACATCCCATGGACATTTTTGAGATTTTAAAAAATTTCCTGTTCTGTAGCGGAATGAAAGATAGTGCTTTTGAAATTGAGAGAGAGGGAAAGGACATGAAAAACACCTTTATTCACATAAAATCACATTAAAAAAACTATTAAAATGTTATAAAATTACAATATATATCCAAAAAGATATGAATAAAATAAAGCAAAACAAGTCTTAAGTGAACATTAAACATGGATCACTAAAGCACCACATCACCAAGTTCACTTAAAATATTGTCCAGGTTACAAGTCGATTTATAAAAAGGGTAATCAAGCCACAGCCAGGATGCAATCAGTGCACGGAACAATCCTAGCACATCACACCGCTCTGCCCTGGCCATTCTGTGCTGGTGAGATTACAAAAGGGCTGCTTTTGCCTGACCCAGCACAAAGTTAGCCAGGCAGGAACCTGCCCAAATGCAAGCACTGCATCTCACTTGGAGAACAAATAGGGGCTTGGAGAAAAAGGTGAGTGATTGTGGACCTCAAACCCAGACCCATGGGTCCTCAGGCAGCGCTCAGATCACAACCACCACACGGCAGCTCACCTGAGCATTCAGGGAAGAGAACCAGTGAAGTGCTAGTTCACAAAGGGCCTCTCCTCTGAAAACATTTGTGCCTGACTGGCTGAGGAGCTCAATTTAAACCAGGAAGAGACATAGAAAGTTGTGTGAGCAACTAGCGGAATCCCTGGCTGTCTGCTACTATGGACCTCTCCTGCTTATTTGGCGACTGAGCCTTGTATTCCTGCCTGCTCAGAAATGTGTTGCCCACTGATATTTTAATAGCTAATAACATTTTAGCCATGCCTAAGCATATTCATGTTATAACCCAGTCCCAAAGAAAGTATAGATCTGATTCACCTGCTTTGTCTGTGGTGAACAGGGAAGGCTGCAAGGGGGAGGGAAAGGCCCTCAAAAACAGCTTGCCCATAGACGACTCACGTCTCCCCATACTCGGGGAGTGGGGGGGCAATCTATTGGGGAGGATATGTGACCACCCCATGTATCTCCTCTGCCCAGCGACCCCCATGCCCCGCGCTCAGCCCAGGGCCTTCATGCTCTCCCCACCCCACATTACCTGCAGGAAAAGGGGCTCTGTCTTTCTCTCAGTGCGCCTCTGCCCTGGCACGTTTGGTCGCTCTCCCTGGCAGTTAGGTCCGGGTGGGGAGTGGGAGGATGTCGCTTTTCACGTGGCTGAAGCCGGCGGCTCCCGGTCGCTGCCTCTGTGCTGTGTAGCAGCTGCCTGAGAAAGCCTGGCTGGAGAGGTGGTGGCAGGCCATTCCCCACCCAGGTGCAGCTGCCAGGGACAGGGGCCGAGAAAGCTGGAAACGTGCTGGGGGGAAAGAGGACTGTAAGAGATGTGACTTATGTCAGAAGAGCAAGGGATTAAGCACCTCTGCAGCCTTTGCCCATTATTAAAGAGGTGTTTGCCAGAGTGTCTGTAGATATTGTGGGACCTCTCACTAAACCTTCTAGGAATGGAAAGAGATATATACTTGTTGTAGTGGAGTCTGCCATCAGGTACCACGTCTAATATTGAAACTCAAACTGTGACTACAGCTGTATTCACCATTTTTAGCAGAGTAGTTTTTCCAGAGAAATCTTGATGGACCGTGGTGCAAATTTCATGTCTGTAGTCTTTAAAAAGTTATGGGAATTATGTGGAGTGAAGCATACAAAGGCTGCTATATATCTCCATTTCCATTTTTATCATCCAGAAACTAATGGGGTTGTGGAAAGATTTAATGGAACTTTAAAAGCTATGCTAAGAATGTATGTCTCCAGGCATGAGAATGACCGGGATGTGTTACTCCCTTATTTGCTATATGCATACAGAAGTGTTCCCCAAGAATCTCCTGGCTTTCCCCCTTTGACCTCCTGTATGGGAGGCAGGTTAGGGTACGCCTAGATTTAATTCAAGGCTCTTAGGAGGGCAGTGCAGAGGAAACAGGACAGCCTGTAGAGGAGTATGTCACTCGTTTTAAGGAGAATTTGTAGGTTATGATGAATTTAGTGCAACAGAATCTTGAGGAAAGTCATGACACTCAGAAAGTTTGGTATGACCAGCATGCTGAAGAAAGATAATATGATACTGGTGATTTGGTGTTAGTGATGATCCCAGTGAGGAAAAAGAAAATGCAGGATTATTGGGAAGGACCTTTTGAGTCAAAAGCTAAGTTATTACTAAGTCAAAAAAACCCTGGGTGTCTCCTATTGTAATGGTACCTAAAAAGGATAAAGCCAGGAGATTTGGTGTGGATTTTAGAAAGCTAAATGCTATCACCCAATGTGACCCATATCCCACATCTGGAATAGAGAACTTACTGGATCTGTTGGAGGAGGGGTTGGGAGGGAGGGGGGCAAAATTCATAAGCACACTGGATTTGACTTGTGGGTACTGGCAAATTCTCTTAGATGCTGATGCCCAGGAAAATCCATTTTTATAGTGGAAATCTGGACTATATGAATTTAAAGTTATGCCTTTTGGATTAATAAATCCAGGTGCTACCTTTCAGTGGCTTATCAATGAGGTGCTGCGGGGGTTACAGACCTTTGTCAGGGCCTATGTAGATGACATGGCTATTTTCAGTAGCTCCTGGCAAGACCACTTAAACCATGTGGGACTTGTGTTACAAAGGCTGAGAGAAGCCAACCTTACTGTCAAGGTCTCCAAATGCAAGGTGGGGACTGCAGAGGTAATCAGGAAAGCGTGCTATGCCTATTGTCTGGACTGTCAAGCAACTTAAACCTTATTTGTGTAATAAAAATATACTGTTTTAAGCAATATGCCCCTTTGACATGGCTGCACCAAGCTAAGGGAACCAATTCTAGATTTCTTCATTGGAGTCTAGCCCTATAGGAATTTGATCTGGAAATAATTCATATCAAGAGAAAGGAAAATGCAGTGGATGACACCCTTGTGGAGAATGGGGGGACCCTGAGGAGTATTCAGGCTTGTCAGGGACACACCTTCCTACACCACTTTTGAGTTGGGGGTGTGAGGCTGGCAGGCCAGAGGCTAGCTCTTGCCTAGACTGGAGGCATTAGCTAAGAACTAACAACCTTGTAGCTGGAGATCGGATCAGTTCACATGTATGTTAATTTTGTTCAAAATAGGTTTTAGTCTTTGTGACATTATTCAGGGTACAGTCTGGACTGATGGAAAGCTGTGTCCTCTCCATTTCCCAACCTGGGGTGCTTTTTACCTTGCTTTGCTGTGAGAGCAACCACTCCTGGTCTTCTCACACACAGCCTCCAGCATGTAAATCACTCCCAGCTATACTGTATGAGTGCTATAGCCAGCCACTCATGAATTACACTACAGGGCAACACCAGCAAACTCTCAGTCCCAGACGTTCTCCCGGAAATGTATGTCTTGTACTGCCCAGCACCCTCCTAAGCAATATAAGTTTATATAAAGTCCGTCTTTTATTAATAGAAAATGATATGCACAAATATTGTTGTCCAAAATGGAGTTTCCCAAACACTTCAATCCAAACACACTGGTTTAGATAAAACAACAAATGTATTAACTACAGAAAGAGAGATTTAAGTGAACACAATTAATGAGGCATATAAGACAGAATTGGTTACAAGGAAATAAAAGGTAAAACACAACTAACACCTAATGTAACAAGCTAAGTGAATACAAAGCAAAGGTCTCTCTCACCACATGTTCCAGACGTCTTATTGGCTGAACCTCTTTCCGTCAGGATCTCACCCCCCAATCCAATGCTGCTTCCTTTGTTCTGCAGTGTTTGATGATGCTGTGGGTAGAGAGCAAGGGAAAGATTATTTGGGGCGTCTGCCCTCTCTTCTTATAGTCCTTTCTCTTGTGCAAAAATCATCTCCAGCTCATGTTTAGGAGACAGAAATTTGGTGTGTCCTGGAACCGTAAGCTGCTTTTTTGTCAAAAATGTAAATTTTTTACCCACATCCTCTCTCCTGCTGAACAGTGGCCATTTAGTCAGGCGGTGGTCCACTTGATCTTGCTGACACCTGGCTGAGGCCTTGGCTAGCCTTTTGTCTCAGGGGAACTTGTTTGTGACTGCCCTCCAGAACATGTTAGAATATGCCTTGGTAATACATACAGTGGAATCTTATATCTTTACATACAATGTTGCCCCACATATTTTATCAGGACATTAATGATTGGCAAATCATGAGTTTTCAAGTGATACCTTACACAGTATGTTTTGTATATAATTTAACATAGAATCATAGAAGTTTAGGGTTAGAAGAGACCTCAGGAGGTCATCTAGTCCAACCCCCTGCTCAAAGCAGAAACAACCCCAACTAAATCATCCCAGCCAGGGCTTTGTCAAGCTGGGCCTTAAAAACCTCTAAGGATAGAGATTCCAACACCTCCCTAGGTAACCCATTCCAGTGCTTCACCACCCTCCTAGTGAAATAGTGTTTCCTAACATCCAAACTAGACCTCCCCCACTGCAACTTGAGACCATTATTCCTTGTTCTGTCATCTGCCACCACTGAGAACAGCCTAGCTCCATCCTCTTTGGAACCCCCCTTCAGGTAGTTGAAGGCTGCTATCAAATCCCCCCTCACTCTTCTCTTCTGCAGACTAAATAAGCCCAGTTCCCTCAGCCTCTCCTCATAAGTCATGTGCTCCAGACCCCTAATCATTTTCGTTGCCCTCCGCTGGACTTGCTCCAATTTGTCAACATCCTTTCTGTAGTGGGGGACCCAAAACTGGACACAGTACCTCAGATGTGGCCTCACCACCACTGAATAGAGGGGAATAATCACTTCCCTCGATCTGCTGGAAATGCTCCTACTAATTCCGCCCAATATGCCCTTAGCCTTCTTGACAACAAGGGCACACTGTTGACTAGTATCCAGCTTCTTGTCCACTGTAATCCCCAGGTCCTTTTCTGCAGAACTTCCGCTTAGCCAGTTGGTCCCCAGCCTGTAGCGGTGCATGGGATTCTTCCATCCTAAGTGCAGGACTCTGCACTTGTCCTTGTTGAACCTCATCAGATTTCTTTTGGCCCAATCCTCCAATATGTCTAGGTCACTCTGACCCCATCACTACCCTCCAGCGTATCTATCTTTCCTCCCAGCTTAGTGTCATCAGCAAACTTGCTGAGGGTGCAATCCAGCCCATCATCCAGATTATTAATGAAGATGTTGAACAAAACCGGCCCCAGGACAGACCCTTGGGGCACTCCACTTGATACCAGCTGCCAACCAGCTATTGAGCCATTGATTACTACCCGTTGAGACTGATGATCTAGCCATCTTTCCATCCACCTTATAGTCCATTCATTCAATCCATACTTTTTTAACTTGCTGGCAAGTATACTGTGAGAGACCATATCAAAAGCTTTGCTAAAGTCAAGATATATCACATCCACTGCTTTCCCCATATCCACATAGCCAGTTGTCTCATTATAGAAGGCAATCAGGTTGGTCAGGCATGACTTGCTCTTGCTGAATCCATGTTGACTCTTCCTGATCACCTTCTTCTCCTCCAAGTGCTTCAAAATGGATTCCTTGAGGACCTACTCCATGATTTTTCCAGGGACTGAGTGAGGCTGACCAGTCTATAGTTCCCCGGATTCTCTTTCTTCCCTTTTTTAAAGATGGGCACTATATCTGCCTTATTCAATCGTCCGGGACCTGCCCTGATCGCCATGAATTTTCAAAGATAATGGCCAATGGCTCTACAATCACATCAGCCAACTCCCTCAGCACCCTCAGATGCATTAAATCCAGACATAGTCCTGTAAAAGACTATGAACATAGGGCTACAGACTGTCACAGTCTGATAAGAATGTATTTAGTGTTTAGACTCTATGAAATGCTTGTAAGTTGATGCATGCATTAATCTCACTTGTAATGTCACACGTATTTTCTGATAGCATGGAATACTAAGTTTTGCTTTATAACTTTGAAAATGTTTGCTCTGAACTTGAGAACCCAGGTGCCAGAATCATCCCTCCCGCCCATCCAGAAGGACTATCAAAATCAGATGGACCATCAAGGAACACACCATAATACAAACGATTGGTTAATGGACCTATCACATCTTGGAAATGCTACACACAAGGAAACTTGTCTTGTGGACTTGGACACTGACTGAAGGAAATAAAACGAAGTGACAGGAAAATTTTCCATCTCTCTTTGCTGAACTCTGATAGGGATACAGACTCTAAACTGAAGCCAGAGATCCCTAGGGGCTGTCTTCTGGGACAGCGCAGAAAGACACTTTGAATAGACAGATCACTACAACTCTGTCACTCTTAGGATTTAGGTAGTAACTCATTTGTGTGTATATGTTTGCTTGCTCTAACCTGTAAATAACCCTCTTATTCCTTTTTCCTAGTTAATAAACCGTTAGATAGTTTATTACAGGAATGGCTACAGATGTTGTCTTTGGTGTATGATCTAGGGTACCAACTGATCTCTGGTAAGTGACTGGTCTCTTGGGACAGGAAGCAACCTGCATATTGTGTGATTTTTGGTGTAAGCGACCATTTATCTCTAAGTCCAGTTTGTCTGGGTGATAAGATAGACTGGAGAGTCTAAGGGGTCTGCCTGTGACTCCATGGCAAGACTGCTATAGTGATCTAGGAGTTCACATTTGTTACTGGGTTTGTGAAATCAAATTATAGAATACACAATCAGTCGGGGGTGTCTGCCCTGAGGTTGGCACTCATGGTCCTGAGCCATCCTAGACAGCATGACAGACCCCCTGGAGAAAACCCCCATCACCCTAAGGAAAAGGAAGGGAGCCAACAATCCCCTAAAACAAAGGAATAGCAAGTAACAAAGCAAAACCAAACACAGACTACCAGAAACACAGCTGGTGCACACAGCACACACAGCCGCACTCTCAGGGTACCTCTATGGAAGGATAAAAGACCCGTGACATGGCTGCAGATGGCCCGGGTCAGCTGACTCAGGCTCATGGGGCTTGGGCTATGGGGTTAAAAATTGCTGTGTAGACATTCAGGCTCAGGCTTGAGCCTGAGCTCTGAGACCCTGCACCCTTGCAAAGTCCCAGAGCTGAGGCCTGAGCCCAGCCCAAACGTGCACACAGCAATTTTTCAGCCTGGAGCCTGACCCCGCTGACCTGGGCCAGTCGTGGGTTTTTTATCCCTGTGTAGATGTACCTTCAGAAACTAAAGGCAGTGAGACCAGCTACAGCAGAATGGACCAGTGGTAGGGCATTCACCTAGCTCAGACATAGGTGAGAGGTTTTTCGCAGGAGTGGTGGGTGAAATTCTGAGGCCTGCGTTGTGCAGGAGGTCAGACTAGATGATCATAATGGTCCCTTCTGACCTAAATATCTATGAATCTATGTGAGTTTGACACCCTGCTCTTCCTGAGTCAGATCAGGAACTTGAACCTTGATCTCCCACATCCCAGCTGCGTGCCCTGACCATGTGGTCATTAGCTCTTCTGGGATGGGTCTCAGTCTCTTTCCAATTTGGAATTCCATCCTCAACCTGAGAAACCAGCAAAAGTTGCATTAAAACTGATCCTTTCCTGACACAAGTTTTGTCTTGGACAAATCAGCATTTTCCAATGAAAAAAGTCTTATTGAAAAAATCTTGACCAGATGTACTTCTGAATCTGCACATCTGTTTGAATCGTCCTCCCTCCTCTTCTCGAAATCATGGGTCACTGTTCAGCTGCTACAGCTGCCTCTTAAAAGTAGCTCTCATTGGGTAACTGTGAGCACAGGAGAAGAGAATGGTTGGCATTAGTTCTGGTTAGTGGTGAATGTTTCCACTTTGGGTCAGTTCTTCAACTTTTATTATTGCTTTCAGATTTTTGAAACAATCTCCTAGCAGTCTGGGTAGTCGGAGACATCTTTAGAACTGGCAGAGGTTCTGAATGTTAATGAAGAGAGAGTCTACACAGTACTAAGGAAAGTACACAGTATAGAAAGTAGACAGCATCTTACTCATTGATTAGTTTTCTGATAATTTTATAAGCGGTTCAATCTCCCAAAAGAATTGTTGTTGTATATCTAATAACACTGATTCACCTGCTCACAAGGCTGTTGCAAAAATAGTAATCGTACTAGATTCACCCACACCGGTGCACCAGCAAGGCATGCTGACTTTGGGGAGGCTGTGGGAAGGAATTCTCCCTAGTGAGGGGAGTATTTTGATATTTGTCTTCTCAGAGGTGCTTCAATAGTGAGGGACTCCTTTAATTTCCACCAACAATGCCATAGGAGCCCCGCCAGCAGAGGTTGCAACAGAGGCTCACTGAATCAGTATATTCTCCTGCTGTCCTGTACATATTCCCTCTTCAGCCAGCCCCATCTCAGCCTCTCCTAGACAGCTTCTTTCTGCCAGGGTCCTTTTCTCCTAAGTATTGCTAAGGCGCATATCACTTTAGTATCCAAGTGCTAAGCAACAGTTATGAAGAAGTCATAAAGGGCCTGCTCCAATGTGCGCTGAAGTCAATGGATTTGAGTTTCCCTAAAGTTGGAAGGTGTTCAGAACTGAGGTTGCAGTTCGAGACCATCGCTGTTTCTACTAATGTAGATGGAACAGTATTTTAGCAACTTACCCTTCTAGTTTTATTAGCGGGGATTCATTCTAACCAAACTGACCACTTTCTTTTCTCATTGAGTTTCTTTTCTTCTTGAGTTCTCCTTGAGTTTTTTCCAGCTTCCCACTTGCCAACTAAAGTGCCTGTACATGTCTGACTGTAAAGTATGAAATTTAATGCAGCTTAGTGCAAAGAAGCAGCTAAAACTGACTTTTTATTGGGTAGGAAGTGACCAGTTTTACTAGAGAGTCAACATAGTGCTGATTCATATCCATCGACCGAAGAAAACTACCTAATGCCCCCCTCGGATATCGACAAAGAGGAAAAAATGAATGGGGAAAAGATAAGACCCCAAGGACAAGTGGCTGAATAATGTATTACTTAACCATGATTGTTTACTTGGTTTATTTTTTAAAACAAATTTCTGATATGTCCCCTGCATCAGTATCAGCAGTGGCACAAGTTTCGGGAAGCAGACTGCCCATTGCTTAAGTGGTTTGAGAAAGGTCTCATTACAGCTTACAGTCTGAACAAGTTGAACAAATAACCATATGTGTAGTTTACCCCCTCAGTGGCTTTGCATATGGGCCCCCTGCCGCTGGTGATGGAGTCAATGTTTAATAGCAGTGTGGCAACTCCTGGTATGCTTTCTGCTTTGCTGCATGCCTGAACCTCATCACGTATGACTTTCCACATGGTGAGAGGATAAGGGAAAATAGACAGGGTTCAACCTGATAATCTGTGGTCACTTCAGACATTCCATGAGTGCTTGAAAAATAACTGTAAGAGTTGGAAGGAAGGAAGGAAGGAAGGAACAATTACAGCCCAGAAACACCTACAACTGTCTTGCTTCACTGTGGAAAGTTAGAGATTTGGCATGATTTTAAAAATTCACTTGGAACCGAACAGCAAACTGTAGCATGCATAATTTACAGAAGGAAAGCAACAGAAACCTAATCTTCTGCTTAAGGACCAGATCCAACTCTTGCTGATGTCAATGGAAAGACTCCCAAGGACTTCAGTGAGAACAGAATCAGGGCCTAAGTCATTGGAAACAGCATGGGGGCTAATCAATGAAAACTCTCCAAGATAGGTTTTTGCCGGCTTCGTTTTGAGCAGGATGCAGTCTGGGTAATGCCTGCGGCCGGGGCCGTCCCGAGGCATCTGCAGTATACGCAGCTGCATAGGGTACCCGTACCATGAAATGTGGGGCACCCAATTGCCCCACATTTCATGGTGCCCCATGGCAGCTGCGTGCTGCATACGCCGCAGCCCCAGCCCCAGCGACCAGCCCTATCCCTCGGCCGGCCCCCCCGCCTCACGGTCTGCACCCACTGCAAGGGGAAGGGCCATCCCGGGGGGGGGCGTGGGGCCCTGGACAACTCCCTCCGCCCCACCTCTTACCCTCCACCCTGCTCCGCCCCCGGCCCGCCCCCGTCCCACCTCTTCCCCCAGCGAGCCCGCCCTCCGCGGCAGGAAGCGGAGCGACCCGGCCCCAGCCCGCCCTACTCCGCCAGCTCCCCGCCGCGGAGCTCCGCTTCCCGCCGCTGGTGAGTGCGGGGAAAGGATCGACCTCCCCCCCGCTCTCACCGGCGAAGGGAAGTAGAGCGACGCGGCCCCAGCCCGCTCCGCGTCCCTTGCCCCGGCCCCGGCCCCAGCCATGTGGCTCGGGTTGGGGGAAAGGACCGCCCCCCTGGCTCTCATCGGCGGCGGGAAGCGGAGCGCCGCGGCGGGGAGCTGGCGGAGTCGAGCGGGCTGGGGCCGGGCTGCTCCGTTTCCCGCCGCTGCTGGTGAGTGGGAGGCGTTCCCCCAAGCGACACGCCTGGGGCCGGGGCGAGAGAAGTGGAGTGGGCTAATCCCGCTAATCCCCCGGGCCACTCTGGGCCTGTGGGGCCCCCAAAAGTGCCCCCCCCAGCTCCTGGCTCCCAGACCCTGGTGGAGGGGGAGGCCTGGGGTGCTGCGTAGGGCACCCAAATGGCTAGGGACGGCCCTGCCTGCGGCTCTACCAGTAAATTGGCTCAAATCATATTCAGTTTTTCCTGTCCACTTTCAGATGTTACACGTATCCCTAGGGACTACATTTCTAGTCACAAAAAGATCAGTAACAGAGACCTAAATTTCCTCTCGTAGCGTTTTTATTTCTTTTCTGTGTTTGTTTTAAAGGTAAAATCAAAGCTGTAGAATACAGACAAATGGAACATGATTTTAATGTTCACAACAGATTTAAAAAAATATGAAAAACTTACATTAATAGGAGCCAATGTACTTGGTTTCTAGGGCTGGTGACTTGAAATCTCTTCAGGGGTGTGTTCTCATTTTCAAATTCTCAACTTGAGCACAGGGCATTAGAATGCTTATCTCGTTCAGATTTCGGCTTCGACAGAAAACTAAAGGTTTGTGCCATGAATCTGTGGTGCATTACTGTTGAATATATACCTCTGGATAACAAGCCAGTAATTATCCACACAGAATTACTTATATTTAGGTGCCTAAAGAGAGTGATCTATCTAGCTAAGCACAGAATTGTGAACTCATGGTCATGTTAAAACTGAGTGTCTCACATCATTCCTTTAATTGATAATTTCCTGACATCATGGGTCCAGTTCTCAGATCTAGCCAACTGCATTTGCTCAGCATAGGCCGTGGGAGAAGAATGGCAAAGGTGGATGTATGATATGTTTCCTCTGTCCTCTCTTTCTAGTGGGGCTGCTCTAATTTACACCTGGCTGCAATGGTCCCAAAGGCTCATTGTGGTAGCTGGTACAGTGATACTCTGGCCAGCCTTTTCTCCAGAATTGCCCCTATGACTGGATCTGAAGAAGCTATAAAGGGGTACCGATATTTGAGAGCAGAATCAGGTCCAAAGTGTCAGGAAATTCATGTCCCCTTGCAAAAATAGGGTTTGGAATAGAATGGATCTTTCCATCTTTCACACTCACCTGCCTATTTGAAGCCAGTACAAAAGGTCTGTGGTGCACCTGAAAATCAGACCATTTGTGTCTAAATTCTGATCCTTAAGAGCGCATTAACTATGTAAATTTTGACACTTGCTGCTCTAAGAATAGGATCAGGCCCTTAGAATTTTTACCTTGACTAGGCCTTTTAAAATATTGACAGAATGTTGATAGTGGCTGTTGTTGGTTTTTCTTAGAGGTATCGTGTCCTGAACGAAAGCTCTTATTCAGTCTTCTGTTTTCTGTTCTTTATTTATATCGGTCTTTTCCTCGGCCGAGCATTTCAGCTGCATATTTAAAAAAGCCATTTCTCAAATATGCAATAATCCCCTTTTCCTGTGATGCCCTGATTACCAAGGCATTATAAATATAACTGATAAATGGTAAGAGAAAGCACATATCCCCATCCTAAATACAGGCATCATCAAGTTGCTTTACTTTCCCAGAACTATAGCTATGGATTATATACAAGTCATTGTCCGGAAACATTCTTTGGATAATCTGTCCAAGTTCACATCAAGTTCACAAGGATCTGGATATCATGAACTATGAGTAATGATTATTTTGTAACATTCATAAGAATCTTATTTCTATTAATAAATTACTACTTTTTTCATTTCTATTGACATTCAAATGGCAGCTTCAAACAAGAAATGCCTCTGTTACACAAAGTTTTGCTGACCTACATTTGCAGCATACGCTAATACTTCAGGTTAATAAATAAGCATCTCTTTTACATGCAGCTGTATACAATATGGTGCAGATTCAATTTGAAGAAGTTAACTTACAGCTTGGAATGTGGACTTTGTGTCCAACGTAGATCACGTGCAATTATATCCTGAAGTCCTTATTGAGTTCTTACCCGGACAAAACTCAGTGTTGCTTAGTAAATACTTCAGGATGTGGCACTGTGATTCTAACACGACATCTTACAAACAAAAAATAGCAAAGGACAAAGTTTCCCCTAGAGGTATATTTTAAAAGAAATATTGCTGTTAACATATTGTTGTTTTAATATTAAGCCAACAAGTGAGCAAATGTAGGTTTGTTTCTCCATTTAGTTTCTGACCCCAAACGGGTTTCCTGTAAAATGACAAAAGCCACCAGAAAAAGTGGCACCCTAATTTTTTTCCTCAACAGAAATGTGTATGTAATAGGAATTCATGACCGTGCTGCTAAAACTTGCTCAGGACAGCTGAGCTACAGAAGTATTGTAGTTGTTGTGGGGCAGATCTGCATCCCAGTCAGGAAAGGGTTAAAGAGCTCCCCTGGGCACAATCAGCCCCACCCCCGCACACCTATGAGGCTTGAGGAGCCTGGAGAAGAGTGGATCCTTAAAAGGGTGGTCCCTGCATACTGCAGAGTGGCTATCTGAAGGACCAGGGCTGTAACTCAGAGCCCCAACCTCTGGGAGCGGTGATTACTGATTGGGGAAACTGCTTGAGATCCTTGACTGTCCAAACCGCCTCCCAAAGGAGAAGGGCTGGTTCTTTTCTCTCTTTTTTCCTCCTTGGATTTTGGGAGGCCCTGGACTCTACCTTTAGTGGGCACAGAGGCATCCTGACTTTTCTTTTTCTTTACTTTGCGCCCCTTCATCCTGCTGTATGGGGGCAGATGGCTTGAGTAGAGCTGCTGGAGAGCTGTGCATTGGTCTCTGAGACAAGAGTGGTGTTGACCCTCTCTCCAAGGAGGTGCCAGACATGTCTAAACAGTTGTCCTTGTCATAACACGGGAGCAAGATTTGGATTAGCATATGTCCATGCACACAATAATATTTTGGTCTTTCCATATACAACTCTCAAAGAATCTTAGAAGAATTTTAGTGGAGTTCTTTATACTCCTGTGTTGTACTAAATGGTTAGGGCACTCACCTGAGAGGTAGCAGATCCTGTTCCAATCCCTTCCCCCTGTCAGGAGGAGAGGGGACTTGAACTAGGGGTCTCCCACATCCTGGGTGAGTCCCCGAGGCTAAAGGTTACGAAGTCCTCCTCCTTCTTCTCAGCCATTTTGTTTGAACTTGCCTGAGCGGCCCAGTCCAGTGAGTGACCTCTGAGCATGCCTACTGGATCGGGCCCCTGGTACCCGATTTAGGTGCCCAAATGCCTACCTTTCCCAGTTTGTCAATTGCTTTGAGCTCAGGCAGGGGGTCTCATGCCTATTGTGAGGCAGCAGTGCACATGCTCAGAGGCAAAAACGTAGGCACCAAGTGACTTTAGGCACCTACAGAGTTAGGCGGCAGCTGAGCGGGAGTTTTGTGGATTGCACTGGTGCTTAACAAGGGGCCTTAGGTGCCTAAGTATCTTTGTGGATTACACCTTGAGTGAGGATTTTAAAAGCAATCCCTATTATGAGTGTCTCCTCCATCCCTACTGACCAGTGATGGAAAGTAAACAACAATGAAGGCAGTCTTGACCCATCCATTGATGTGACTAATGTTGAGGATGACTCATATGCAGCAGACTGGTATGAAAGCCTGGTTATACCACAGGGAGTGTACTTATTGCAACTGATTAGTCACCAATGGGATGAGCTAAGTTCAGTTGCAAGTTTTTAATACAGTGTCACGGTAGTTGATGTCTCATTGCTGAATTGTTGGTTTTACTGTTTAACCTGTCATTTTTTTTTAAGATGAGGAAGACCAAAATGTTGAAAAAATTGTTTATAAACATTATTTCATCTATAGCTGTGTGGAATGGCAGGTCATTTCAATTATGTTCAGCATTTCCAAAGGTTGATGACATGAATCAGACAAACAAAACCGGCAACATACTGTTTCAAAATATCACCACATCAAATGCTCAGCTAACGTCAGGGGATAAGGAACCATGGCATTAAATATACAAACTCACAGGGTTGCTTAACATAGCAATTGCCTCCTTTGTCTCTTGATTTTGGTACTATTTGCAACTATTAGATCTGAATAACAAGACCTGGGTCCTCAAAGGTATTTACGTACCTAACTGCCACTGAAATCAAATGTGCCTAAATACCTTTGAGGACAGAGGTCTTGTTATTCAGATGTAATTGCTGCTATCTTTTATCTTAGGGTTTCATACTGCCACCCATCACTGCAATACCTGAGTGCAGATCCTCCAAACTGGATGCTGTTGCAGATCTTCCCAGATTAAAACCCCTCCATTTAGCAGTCTGATCTCAGCATTTTGGGCTATGTACAGCCGAACTGGCTTCTTAAATAGTTCAACATTTTAAAATCTATTTTGCTAAATTTACAAAGCACTTCACTTGGTCAAGTAGATTTAAAATCATAGAATGATAGAATATAAGGGTTGCAAGGGACCTCAGGAGGTCATCTAGTCCAACCCCCTGCTCTAAGCCGGACCAATCCCCAACTAAAAATACTGAATGTGGCTCTGTGATCTCCCAGGGCAACCCTCATGACTAGAAAGGGCTAGGTATCAGATGCCTATGGAACTTTTCTCATGTGAACCCAACCACCCAACAATTCGATGACTCTGACAGATGTTTTTATCGTTACACCAATGGATGTATTTCTTTATCTTCTCTCATACAGGAAATGAAACCAGCATGATTAAGTCTGGCACCTTGATGAATCCAATCAGGAATGAAGCATTGGCCCAATTTGGTTTTCCAAAATGTACCAACCAGTTTGTACTCACGGACAAAGGGTCCACATAGATAAACTCATTAGTGCCTGTGCCAGGGTTCCTGAGTCCCCATTTTGCCCTCTGTTGATTGTGGGTTTTAAATATGTCATGCATTGTAAGATATATTGTTTATGTGTGTTTGCGTTATTGCACAATTGTGGCAGTGTGAGGGCACTGCTGGAAAGCAGCCTTTGGTTTAGTGGCCAGTTCTGTAGAAAAATATTAGTAATATAGAAATATGCAGCCCTACATGAAATTTGATTTAAACATAAATGGAAGGAACCACTAATATAGTTGTTTTTAAAGTTGGTGACATTTGAAAGCAATTAATTTAAAATCTTAAATCAGAGATTTTTTGAGTTTGCCTTTTCTTCTTCCACAGTTTCAGCTTTCTTTTTTGTCAAGCAATTAAAGTCTGAGTTCCACTGTGTCTAATACTGAGGCATAAATAAATAGTGTAAAGGAATTTTTATTTAGGATTATATCCTGCTATTGATTTTGGTATTTAGAGTTTTAAAATTCCTTAGAAATCAATATAATGAGTGCTACATTTTGTTCTGAATGACACTGTTGTAAATCCGGAGTAACTCAATTGACCTTACTGGAGTTGCCTGAGGTTTGTTCATGACAGAATTTTGATGAATATATATATATATATATATTTTTTTTTTCTAAACCATCGCTTCTTGGGCTGTGCAAAATTATCAGTTACCTGTGGAAAATGATATTTTCACGAGATTCTGTGGATTTGACAAAAGCAGTATCACCATGCTCATAAGCAAACCCAACTTTCTGTAAATGAAAAAAGAAAGTTTAATTTCCAGCTCAGCACAAAATTCTGACTTTTCCTTTTACTGAATGTAATCACTTTTGCAGTGGAATGACAGCTATGAAAATCATAAATATGAGAACAGAAAAAAGGTTTTTCTTTATAGTGAAAATGTCATTTTAAAAACTTGGTTGCAATTTTTGTATATATTTGAAAGGTTACGTGAGGCACTGTGATCTTATGGTTTGAGCACATGACTGGGAGGTAGCACACTGTTCCCAGCTGTGCCCTTGACTCTGTGTGATATTGACAAGTCCTCTTTATCTCTTTGGGCCTCATATTACTTATCTGTACAATGGGTATAATTCTACTTACCAACCTCAGAGGAATGTTAAGGCTCAATCAATAAGCTTTTGTAATGTGCTTTGAGACTCTCAGGTGAAAGGTTCAAATTAAATGTATTCTTATGTCACATTACAGATGTGAGGAAGCAACTGGTATTCCTCCTTGAATTTGCAATCTCAGAGCATTGTTGCATCCACTGCAGCTGTTCAATGAGCAGCAGCAACTGAGAAATTTTCATCTATGTGTGGCGAGGAGTTTGTGAGCATTGTTCATATATGGACCTTGCTACTAGGCATTTGTCACCTTGAGATTAGAAAATGCTCTTGACCTAAGGATATCTCTTAAATCCTTTTGGAAACAGTTAAGCAATGTATCTCACTAAGAGCTTGTGACACCAGTGCGTCACGATCTGGACTGATTGCTTGTAGGGTTTCCAATAACATTTCTAGTGGTTTGGGATTTACCTGCTGGGGAATCTGACTCTCTCCCATACAATACTCTGTTGCGACCAGTGGAAGCATTTGACCTAGATTCACCTTGGTTAAAAAGAGGCAGGATTGCCAACAGTGCATTTCTTGCAAGGAACTTTGGAATTCACCCTTTTCTTGCCCATCCCAAATAACCTCAACCTGTTGACCTTTAAGGGATATTAATTTGTAAATGCCCACTAATATTCTCAGTATTTTGGAAACAGATGTGCTGAAGTCTAATATATTGGGTTGGATAGGCTACTTTTTGGGCTTTGCTTTTCAGTCGTGGTTGGTTAGTTCTTGGTTTGGGGGGTGAGGAAAAACAGATGTGGTTTTACTCTGGTTGTGCAACTGTGTTTTTAATGTATGTTAAAAGTGCTCTGTGACTTGGCTAGATACTGTTTTCCTCTTGTATCATCATTGTTTTTAGGTATTAATTGTATTTTGATTTATAATCTGAGAAGTTATATATGAACGACGAGAGTCCTCGTAATCCTTTTTCGGTTGGCTACGGAATATTTGCTGTAAACTTTTGTGATCAGACAGCTGTATCAACTATATAGTGTGTATTGAAACTCACACTGCTTCTCCAGGCGACCACACAAGTAATCTCCAGGGCCATATTTAATTTCATAGTCATACATGTTATTAGTCTAGAAGTCAGTTTATGTCCCATGTTTTGGGTGTCCTTCTGGATTGTGACTAATGCCTCCATTCTGCTTTATGAAAGAACCCCCGAAGGGCAAAAAGAGGTATGTGTAAGTATTTAAAAAAAACAAAACAAACCAGAACAGAGCCCTTAATGTTTTCTGAATAAAATGTAATCAGTTACCATAATACTGTATTGTTTGTTTGACTTTTTTTTCCGTTGTGGTTACTGTTACTTCATCCCTGGAATGTTTCCAAGAGAAATGAGGGATTGTCCACAAGATAATCACCAGTAAGTCTGACTCTTCTGTGTGTAGTATCATGTGCCACTAAAACTTAAGTGATATCTGTATACGGTGGTGAGCAAAAATAAAGAATTGTGACTGAGGACTATAGTTTTCAGAATGCATCGTGCTATGATTTCTTCAAGGAAATTTTCCTGATGTAGGAGTGCGGTTAAAAATGGTGTTACTGTATTTTTTTTTAAACGGAGAAACATTAGTTATTGATGTTATTTATTATGTAGAGAATAGCAGTACCCAAGATATGCTTAGCCCTTTCAAAATATGCAACAGGAAGTTGCAATCTCTAGCCTCAGGGTATACTTTTCAACAAAGAAGAAATATTGCTAGTGACTCCTGCACTCTTACATGGATAAACTGAGCAATGGCTGCTGTGCAATGGCTGAGCTGAGCTTAGAGCCATCGAAAGAGAGTTTTATGTCCTTCCCAGACTGTGTGGCTGCTGGGTTTAGTCCCTGGGTAAGCTAGAGTTGCCCGAAGGCTGATCTAATTTCTGCCCTGACTGCAACGATCATCAAGGGACCGTTCAACAGCCCAGAAGAAATTGGAGTGCAGAGCAAGCTCTCTGACCACCATGTCTCTCCTGATCTTCCCCCAGGCATGTCCCCATTATGCCCCTGTACTGGGGACTGTGAGAAAGGTAGCTGTAGGAATAGTTATGAAATTAAGAGAATTAAAGTTAGGTGAAGTTTGGTTATGAAAAAATATATATCTGCTTTGTGGGTTGTGGCTTGTATGGAAAAGGCCATAATCAGCAAGTAAAAGGAGGCTGTGAGAATAATATTACTTATTACTTATAGTGTGGGAAAGATGTATGGCTCAAAAAGTAACCAATACAGTGAAACACTGCAGTAACAAGACAAAGGAAAATGGTCTTCTAAGAAACAAGCACAAACCTTCCCAGTGTTCCGTTGGTAGGCAAGGAGGGAGAGGAGATAAGAAAGGAAGGTCTTGGAGGAAGGAAAGTAGCAAGGATAAACTGCTTCACAATGGGGTTTTGCTAAAGTTAGCATGTTTCAGGGTAACAGCCGTGTTAGTCTGTATTCACAAAAAGAAAAGGAGTACTTGTGGCACCTTAGAGTCTAACCAATTTATTTGAGCATAAGCTTTCGTGAGCTACAGCTCACTTCATCGGATGCATACTGTGGAAAGTGTAGAAGATCTTTTATACACACAAAGCATGAAAACATACCTCCCCCCACCCCACTCTCCTGCTGGCAATAGCTTATCTAAAGTGATCACTCTCCTTACAATGTGTATGATAATCAAGTTGGGCCATTTCCAGCACAAGTTAGCATGTTAGCTGAAGTATATAAAGAATCTGAAGGTTTTCTTTGTCAGACCATATCTGAATATGTCAGCGAACCAGGTTGAGATGGTTTTCCCTAGTTCTGGCCTATTGGTAAGTATACTTATCACATGCTTGTAAATACCTTTTTACTGTGTTGGGTGTAGTGACTGCTTATTTTTAGTCTGTTAGGCATATTTAGAACAATTGTATAAAATACCCTTTGGTCTTAAAGGAATTGACAGTTAAATTAGCGTCTGGTAGTCTCTCATATTAATATTAATAATTTCAAATATTATTAATAATTCTGTATTATAATAATTCTGTATTATAATAATTCTGTCAGCTGTACATCACTGGCGAATCCTCTCCATGTCAGGGGTATTTCCTGATGGGAAAATCCAGTCAGCTTCTGGTCCACTTACACTACCTGAGTGGCACAAGGGAGCCAGGACACAGCCTAGAATCGGGGCCTAAAAGTCCAATCTTACAAAGCACCGCATTACTTCAACTCCCATTTATTTCAATGTACCAGGGATCTCACAGGAGCTGTTCATCATATTGCAGGACTGGACCTGAAAGGGCAAATTTTCAAATATAGGTGCCTATGTGTCTGAATAGAACTGCATATTCAAAATGGGTAACTTACTATAGGGAATACACAGGAAACAGATCAAATACAGTAGAACCTCAGAGTTACGAACACTTTGGGAATGGAGGTTGCTCGTCACTCTGAAATGTTCGTAACTTTGAACAAAATGTGATGGTTGTTTTTTCAAAAGTTTACAACTGAACATTGACTTAATACAGCTTTGAAACTTCACTATGCAGGAGACAAATGCTGCTTTCCCTTTCTTTTTCAGTAGTTTATGTTTAACACAGCACTGTACTGTGTTTGCTGCTGCTTTCCTTTTTTTTTTGGGTCTCTGCTGCTGCCTGATTGTGTACTTCCAGTTCCAAGTGATGTGTGTGGTTGACTGGTCAGTTTGTAACTCTGGTGTTCGTAACTCTGAGGTTCTACTGTACTGAGGTAACCTTTTTTGGCTATCCAAGGACCAGATTCTGATACCTTTACTCACGTAGAGTAGCACTTTACTCCACATGTGGTCCCACTGAAGTGAATGGGACTATTTCTGGAGTGAGGTGCTGCTCATGGTGAAGAAGGGTATCCGGATTTAAGTCAAATGGCAAGTTTTCACCGGTGATTTCTGTCCATCATTAGTTTGAATGTGAAGCCAGTTGGTTGTGATAAAAATAGTCATGCTCTACATGGACAATGGAATGTGGTGTGTCATCGCAGGCTAATTTTTAGTAGGCGTCCACATCAGAAAAAACAATACTCCAAATGGCAATCACAACAGAGCTCCAGGGGTGAATGAGCTACCCTCTAACCTCTAAAGAGGATTGCCATTAGATCTAGGTTGAGACACATTGTTGAGTTGCTGTTGAGTTAAATTGCAATGCTACTTGCCTGCGTTGTTCTGTGGATCAGTGATTTAGGCAATCTTATCAGTGTGTCTCCTTTACCAAGTTGACACATTTTGTGCATTTACCTTTTAGAGTCTAAAAGTGGCCATTTTTAATATCCGGGTGAAAAAATGAGTGTTTTGTCTACACACTTTTTATATATTGTCATGACAGATAAAAACTTGCCATTTGACTTCGGTCCAAATAGCCTTATTCACAGTGAGCAGCACCTCACTCCATGTATCAGAATCTGGTGAAAGCAGAAGCTGGTGAAACCTTGTTATGGGTTGAGTTAAAACCCCACTGAGACTAGTAGGTGTGAACTCAATCTTCAGTTAACAAAATAATAAGTATAAGCCCCTCACCTATGACAAAAGGTGTGTGTGTACCAGCTTGCGGCTGAGTGTTGTTTGGGCTAGGTGAGAGTGTGTATGTGGAAAGAGAGATCACACAGAAACTAAGGTTAGCCAAGAAAAGACTGAGTGCGAGATAGCCTAAAGGAGCAACTCACAGAGTGTGGCTGGTCCTGTAAGAAAGCTAGGGAGAGGTTTTTTGGGTCAAGGTGAAGGATGACAAGAGTGCTCTTTGTGCTGTGAGCAAAAGAAGCTGTTTTCTGTTGCCTCCTTCTGCATTCAGAGACACAGGCTTTTGTATGCTCTTTGTAAGTAAACAAAATTACCTCAAAGAAATACCCGAGTACCACCAATTTCTACTCTCCACTTGGTTACCCACAGGACCTCAAACTTTGACGAGCCGTTCAGGCCCAAAAGGGCAACAGTATGCTTGAAGATTTACTTACAGGTGTTAGGGTTTTGGAAATAGGAGAAAAATAAGTTGCCTTATTAGTTGGGTAAACTAGGAAAAAATGTGGGTAGAAATTTTCTTTAGAAAGAAAGCCCTAAGTTTGTTTGTTTGTTTTTGTCTCATGACCTACAATAGAAATTGTTACTCCTACATTGATGGGAAACATCAAAACATGCGCTTTCAGCTAAGAAAAAAATAACATACAAAATAATGTTATTGCTTGTGTAAAACAAAAGCCATATTCCATGTGTTGTAGATGGCCACAAAGTCAGCTTCTGCTTGCCTCGGCGAGTATTTGCGCCCACGTGGTCACATAATCTAAACAGTAGAAACACAATACAGCACTGTTTTGAACCTCCCAATGCTCTTCATAAAACCACTACACGTCATGCACCAAGATCACACTATATCAGCTTAGCTCAGAAAGACAGGCTAACAAAACCAGCTTCATGCATTGTGATTTGTGAAACTCAACTACTTTATGTTTGAGAAGGCATAATTATCTGTGCTAACTATCTGCATTTAGAAACCACGTGAAAAAGAAGTGACATTTTGACAGGCTGTTGGGCCAGAGGGAAGATTAATTGTTTTTTTGGTATTTTGACAAATACTAATTGCATCATTAAACATGTTAAAGTGCAGTTCTACTCTGAAAAGTGATTATGTAAAGATGGCACCTTCTTCCTCAACAGATTTGCTCCCTCTGTGCATGCAGTCATTTATGCTGACTTTAGTAACCCAAATAAATGTTTAATGCCCAGTTTGAGATTTATAGATGAACTGCACTGGGTAAGAGCTAGGAATTCTAATAAACCTCAGGGTGTCTCTGGTTAACAATCTGTAAAGTGGGAATAAATGCCTCATAGTTTGCCCTGCCGAAACAACAAAGCTCTGGGAGCGTGAGCTGGGTTCTTTTCTGCTTATAAGTTATCCATAGAATTGGTAAGTAGTGTTCAATCAAAGGCCCACCTGCGCAACCCCACTGTTTTCAAATTGTGTCCACACACACCTGTGTGACACCGCATTGAAGGAATACGTTGCAGAGGTGCAACAGAAAACAGCATTTGGCTTGCAGGATCTTTGTTACTGGTGGCAATAAACAAAACAGAAAAAACAGAGCTTGGCTTTCAAATCTGAGGATGAGTTTGCAGTTAGAAAAAATTCACAGTTTAATTTATGAACTGAATCATTGAGTCACAATAACTGGAAAACATCCCCATATCATTTCCTGGAGTCAGATTATTCTTTAAACTACTACATGTTCATACAATTGTAGTCTCCACTTATACTGCACAGTCCATCTGAGGACCTCAACATGCTTTACAAACACTGATGAATAAAACTTTTCAACACCCTGTCAGTTAGTCAATTATTCCCATTTTACAGATTGTTAACCAGAGATGCTGTGAGGTTTATAATAATTCCTACCTCTTACACAATGCTTTTCATCTGTAGATCTCAAAGTACTTTACAAATCAGTAAGAATCATTATCCCCATTTTATAGATGGAGAAACTGAGGCACCAAGAGGTGAAGTGACTTGGTTATGGTCAAATGATAAATCAGTGACAGATCTGGGAGTAGAACCCAAATCTCCTGACTCTTAGGCCTGTGCATTAATCAGTAGATGATGCTCCATCAAAAAGTCTGATTCCTTAGCTGCACGTATCGGATTATGAAATTACATTCTGCAACTACAGACTAAAAATGTCATGCAGTTAAATATCAGCAGAGTAGATACAAGTTGTATTTGCCAGAAGAAATTGTTGTCTCTAAAGATACAATATTGAATGAATTCCTATGTCTGGGTCTCAGCTCCTTAGCATGAGTCCAGCTGAAGTCCTCCAGCTTGCAAAATGGTTTGGTCCCCTTAGATGGAGGCAGGCCAACCTCATTTTGAGACCAACTGCTAGTGGCTCAGCACAGTGTTGTTTCTTTTCTAATGGTGATCAGTGAAGGAGCTCCCTGGCAGAACCAGAAATATTTAAGGTGCATCCAGCTCTGTGCTGCCATGACTTTCAATTTTGATGGCATATTTTTATTCTTTAACTGATTTTCCCTCTTCCTCTTTAATTCCAGAATCCCCAGTGCCCCAAATCTCACAGTGTGGTTCTCACAGTGCCATTTTCCTTCAATGCTTTTAGCTGCATAGTTGAAGTCAACTTTGAATTATCAGTGCATCTTTGAGGGGAGCAGTTAGTTTATTTGCATCTATTTCAGTATACTAGGGGTGATTGGCTTCGTTTCCTTCAGGAGCTGATACTCCTTTGGCGCTAGGCACATCAACACCTTCTGTGTCTCACCAACAGCACTGACCTTTCAGCATGCTTCGCAGCTATGACCCTCAAACTTATCCTGAAGTACTGAGTTCTCTGTCTAAGTTTAGGCAACTTCTTTTGATACAGTGGACACTGTTTTCTTTCTTTGTCTCTTCCTTTTTATATTTGACTCGAGTGATCTTCAGAAGTGAAGAGTTCTTCAAGGCTGTATTTGGGTCTTCTGAACTAGAAATGCTAACAGAAGCTCTTTGGAAAGAGTTGAACACCTCAGATTTCCTGAGATCTCCAAATGTTTAAGTCAGGCCTGTTCTCAGCCTGGAGGACTTCAAAGGCAGCTGTCTCAAAACTTGCCTAGCTCAACTTCCAAAGTGCAGCCTTTGAATCATTGCCTGCTAGAGTGAGGTTTTGACACAGGAAGGCTTTGAGATTTGGGATATCGGCACAGAACCACCCTTAAAACACAAAGTCCTTGCATCAATTAATTCTGAAAAAAAATTGACTAGGTTTTAAGTTTGCAATGTCCCTTTAAATGTGTTAAAATAATTGTTCAGAGAAGCTTACAGGCAACTGCTTGCATGATGTGAGCTTTGGACAGTACTGTTAATTACAAACTTTCATGAGCCCCCAAAATTGCAAGTCAAAAGATTCAAATCTAAATTCGTACCCAAGCTTAAAGTCTATTTCATTATACTACACTTTCCATTTAATGTTTTACACTCTAACTTTTTTTGGGTCTCATGTCTGTACTCAAGAACCGAAGGGCTCACATATCAAGGGCACATGTCAAGGGAGGGTTATACTATCCACCAACTAATCTGCCATTATGATTTTTCTGCACCAACACATTTTACTCAAGCGCTTTAAAGGGATCATTTATGAAATAATAAATGTACTTGCTCACAAAAACACAAGATGGCAGTGCTCAGTTCATTAGCAGACTGTAACAGGAGAGAATAACCACTCATTATTCTGTACAATGAAAATAAATAGGCAAAAGATTATTAGACGCAGTGGCAGTGAGTACTTAACTCATTCTCAGTGTGAGATGGACAGAATATTTCCCCCTTCAATGTGCAAGAATATGTTTAGAACCCACAGATAATACCACAGTTTTGATAAAAGGCCAAATTCTACACTGTTACCCTGAGAAATGTTTTGCTTAGCCAACTTATCTTCAGGCTGGTGAGAGAATGTGTCACTGAGCCCAGAATTTGGCCCAATTTGTAGTGTATATGTATTTTTGTATTACAATACTTGGGTGCCCACAAAATACACATACATGTATCCTAAAGCCTAACATTTTCCCACAGTAATGTAAAATGCACTCAGTGTATTTGTTTAACCTTCTGTGCACTCTCCTTCTCTGCTTGGCTGGCAAAACAGTGAATTTAACGACCATGTGTCCGTGCTGCCGTATGGTAATTGAAATGCTTTTAACACCTTTTAGGACCTGTTTTTTCCCAAAAAACCTGACTTCTCTTCTTGTATGTACATTTTTTGGGTACAGTTTTGAAGGTGCGATTAATTGCATGGAAAAATTAGGCCATGTAGACACCCAGAAATCAGAGAGATGTCTACATGTCCTCCTTTGAGACTGCAGTTAAACTGAAGGTGCAGAAAGAGAAGCTGTGAAGAATGACCTTTTGAGGAAGGTCCTTAGATTTGAGGTGTTTAAGACTATCATCTTTATCATTTCTGTAATGCTACAGTATTTCAATATGTTTCATGATATTAAAGTGTAACATATATAGTTGTAAAACCCATAACATGTAAGGATATGTCAGGTTTTAATTTATTGACAAAGGAGAGAGTAGAACCATATTATCCATATCACAAAATGACAGGATTTTCACTCTCAAACCCATTATATCTTTAAAGTCAGCATGAGGTAATGGGAAGCAGCCACAAACATGGTTGGTGGCTCTTTTTGTTCAGAATATCACCAGGTTGAATCATCACTGGGTTTCGCAGTCTGTTACCATCCAACTTTTAAGTTCTCCACCATGTTGGCTTTACTAATTATACCAATGCAATAGTAAGGCATGTACTTATGCCATGCCAAGAGATCTAGGCCATGGTGATATCAGTGGTAACTCAACCAATTGCCATGCTTACTCTACAGCTAATTTGCGTTAAACAATTTCCCAAGTGCCACACAAATCAGCACATCTTCCAGCACCCCCTGACACAAATCAACACAATTACCCATACAACAACAACAACAACACAACAAGCACACACAATAACCCCAAACATCACTCTGATGCATAGAATGTCTATTGTGATGGGAACAGCTACCAGCATGGCTCAGAGCTCTTTATGTTTTGAATATCACCAGGTTCAATCATCACTGGTATTCTGTTTTTTGCCACCCAATTTTTTAAGTTCTGAGCCATTTTAGGTTTTATTTTTTTTTAAAGTTACTTTATGAATTATGCCCATGATACAGCTACTAGTTTCTTTTAATCCCTTGCAGTTCAAGGAGAAATACATTTTAGGAAGAACATTCCAAACAAGTTCTATCCATAATTCTATTACATTTATTCATTGTTAACACTTATTGATTGTTAAGCACCAATTGTAGTATTGGGGACTGTGCCTTTAAGGGCTGAGCTTCCCAAGCAGAGACTCTGCCCAGAGCATTGTGAAGCTCTCATTATGCACAACCCATTTGAACCAGACACAATAAAGCTAGTCTTTTGTACAAGTACCTTAAGCACTGCGTAATCCCTGAACACTATGCTTGGTGCTGGGCACACAAAGGAAGATATAGTTGCTGTCTAAGGAGATTGCAGTCAAATGCCCTGCTCTTTCTCCCATTAAAGTCAATCAAGTTTTGCCATTAATTTTAGTGGGAGCAGAGTTGTGCACTAGGTCCTTGATGCTTTAAACACTTGCCCACATGGTTGACTCTTAAGCACAGTAGTAGTCTCATTGACTTCAATTTGTAAGTGTTTTCAGGACCGAGGTGGGGGTCTACGGGCCTGATATGCTGGATTTAATGGGAATGGAATGAAGTCCTAAATCAGGTATGTTAATTTAATTCTACTTTTTCTCTGAACCATGTTTATTCAAGACAGGGCCATCATAACATGTTTACATTTTTACTGACTTTAAAGCTTTCCCCGATTGCTGCTGTTGCAGAATGAATTTATGAATTACTGGTTTAACACTGAGTGTAGAGGCGTGAGAGACAATTAGAAGACTGAGTCAGTAGCAACAGGACAAATGGTCATGAAATGGTCAGGGAGGATATGGCTAAAGTAGTTATGAACATTCACAATCCATGATCCTTGCAAAGATAATATGACACCCACCGATGTGCAACCACTTCTGCAGAAGTTGAATTAGTTCCCTGAATCTGTAACTTACAAGACTTATCTAAGGAGTAAAATGTAAGCAGATTCTGCTTCGTTTGGGGCTGGTTCACTGGAGGAGAGAGATGATCTTTTTACATTTTAAATTACCCTTCTTTTTTATTACTATTTATAATTTATTTTTACTGATCTAAATTCATAAAATATTAGTTTAGAAAGCACTTTAGGAATTTGGTAGGAATATCCCAAAGGCAGAATGCCTTTTATATTCAGTTTCAGATCTACATTTCAGTGGACAAATTGCTTATACTAGGTACTCTTTGCCAGCATTATAACTATTGCTCGTTTAATTACCTTAAATATCATGTAGTAAAAGGGCATTTGTAAGGTAAATACCATAAAATTAAAAGATAAAATTCCTTTCCTGTAAAATAGAGTAATTTCCTAGTTGCAATGACTAAATAATCTGCAGGTATATATATGCACACACACACGTACATGTATACATATGGAGTTTCAGCTGAATCACAGCCCAGAATAATCAAGCATAATGCCTAGAGATGGCCCTGAACCAAAATATCAGAGCCAACACCACTGAACTTTGGGGAAGTTTAGATCTATATGGGCAATGCCCACCTCTAATTATGGCCTTCAAAATGATCCTCTTCAAAACCATACGAAATTATAGAATCCTAGAACCATAGGGTGAGAAGGGACCACAAGGGTCATCTAGTCCAACTCCCTGCCAAGATGCAGTAATTGTTGTGTCTAAACCACCCAAGACAGATGGCTATCCAGCCTCCTTTTGAAAACCTCCAGTGAAGGAGCTTCCACAACCTCCCAAGGCAGTATGTTCCAGTGTCCTACTGTTGTTACAGTTAGGAAGTTTTTTCTGAGATTTAATCTAAATCTGCTATGCTGTAGTTTGAACCTGTTGCCTCTTCTCCTGCCCTCTATGACAAGAGAGAACAACTTTTCTCCATCTTTTTTACAACAGCCTTTCCAGTACTTGAAGACTGGTATCATGTCCCCCTCTTGATCGCCTCTTTTCCAAACTAAACATACCCAGTTCATTCAGCCTTTGCTCATGTGGCTTGCACTCCATCCCTCTGATCATCTTTGTCACTTGCCTCTGGATCCTTTCCAGTTTCTCTACATCCTTTCTATACATTGGTGACCAAAACTGGACATTATACTCCAGCGGAGGCCTAACCAGTGCCAAGTAAAACAGTACTATCACCTCCCATGACTTGCATGCTATGCCTCTGTTAATGCAACCTAAAATTGCATTTGCTTTTTTTGAAACAGCAATTGCATTGCTGATTCATGTTGAGGTTGTGATCCACCACAACTCCCCACACCCAACACCACGGAGAGGTGGATAGAACACGCTTTAGAGACTACCCCCACCGGCTTGCCCAGTCTCAAGGTTTGTGGAAGAAGGATATTAGCTAAACTGTACCCTAAAGCACAGGTCCTCAAAATGCAGAAGACTGTTCGGGGAGACACAGCTGGGGCCTGGGCCAGCCCCCACACGGGGGTGGGGAGGGAGACCACCCAGCTCCGTTTCTGGCCTTGGACCTGGTCAGGGCTCTGCTCCCAGACCCACCCCTGCCCCCAGCTGTGTCCAGCCTCAGCTCCTTTAGCCCGTCTGTATCCTCTTCCCCTCACTCCCTCAGAGCCACGAGTCCACTCCCAGTGCTGGCTCGGGGGGTGGGAGGGGCCCTGAAAAGTTTGGGGATCACTACCCTAAAGGCTGGGAGCATTTCTCCTGGAGCTCTGCTGGTCCAGGCACTCCAACACGAGGTACTCCAACCAGGCACTAAACCGTAGTTACGTCTACAGTGCGGACATCCTTTTCTATTCAAGCCACCCAAATAATATGTAAACTTTACCCCTTCAGTATTCAGCTTGTCCTCCTAGCAATGTCCCAGATGTGACACTGATAGAAAGTCCAAGACAGAGGCAGCATATTACTCTCAATCTGTCACGAGGGAAGGAAGCACCATCATTCTCCGGGTTTACTCATTACTTACTCAAACTTCCATTTACTTCAGTGGAAGTTTAGCTTGAGTAAGAACCAACTAAAAATGGTCTCAGAACCTTAGGCTGAAAGAGGATACAATGAAAATGTGCTTGATTCAAGTGAATGTTATAGAAACTAAGCACTTCATTATGATATATGCTCAATAATTACTGTAAAAATTCAAAATATCAAAAGGTTTAAGTGAACATTAGGGATAATGCTTAGAAAGGTGTATCATTTACTTCCATGGGAGCTGGATTGAGCCCCAAAACCTTCATCACTTGGGTAATAAAATAATCCATTTTATGCTGGAGAATGGAAAACAAGCGGCTAGAATAATAGAAAAATGTTTATTTAGCCTTTTTATTTTAGCTGCGCTCACTAAAAATGCCTACAAAAATAATATCTTGTGCAACAAAAATATTTTGTACAAAAATGCTACCAGAACTCTGACTTATTAAGTTTTAAGAAGCAGATTGATCAGATGTTGGAAGTCTATTTCTTATTTTATTCACCTGCACTCAAAAATAATTTTTTTGTTTCCAAAACAATCAACCTATTATGCATGTAGAGTGTAAGGAATATAGAAATATTTACAGTATAGAAGTTAAAAGACAATTGTTTTGAAATCAGCATCTACTTCTCTGTACATATTTTTCTTTAGCAATAGTTACATTTCTCAGAGCTTACTGTATCAAATGTTATTGTGTGGGAATGGCCATAGCTCACCGTAACACTATAATTAAAAACAAGGTTGTCCAGTATACATTCGCTACACTAATGCAGTATTCACCACTTTTATACAAAATTTACTATGCGCAGGATTTTGGCAGCTGAGTCATCCCCCAACCTGTCAAGATCTAAAAGCTTATGACATAGTTAAGGCCAATTTCCTCACTTAAAAGAATGTGATGACTGATTAGTAATTCACTTATTCAGATCTGAGACTAGACATCCACATTCCCACACACCATCAGAATATTTTTTTTAAATCATAGGGACAATTATACAGTCAATTGGTAATTAAGCTGCCTCCCACAAGCTATTTGTCTGTGTCTACAAAGTTTTTGCAAGACAAAAGCTGGGCTACAATGTCTCAGTCTACTGTACCTATCTGTTTCATATTGTGAGATAATGGGGCTCATTTCTGCAGAGCCACAAGTTTACCTCTCAAATTAATAATTTTTGGAACACTATATTATTGTTTTCAAATAAAATACAAAAATATAATTATATCAATGTTCAGACAAATAAACCATCCTAGTAGCTCCATTGAAGTAAAGGGGCTACTCACATGCTTCAGGTTAAACATGTGCTTAAGTATCTTGCTGAACCAGCACCGAAGATGGGAAGGAAGAGAAAGAAACTGTTGATACTATATTTAAATAAGTTCAGTTCTACTCTGAAAACTGACTACAAATGACATGCTTCCAGGTTTACCGTCTCAGGCCCAGATCCACAAAGGTACTTGGATACCTAAACCCCAAACTTAGGCACCTAAGTCCCAGTTTTAGGTGTCACTGCGATCCACAAAATCCAGCTTGGCTGCTGCCTGAAACCCTGTAGGAGCTTAACTTACTCAGCACCTACATTTTCAGGGCAAAAGTTTCTTGGGCAGGGCCGGCTCTACCGTTTTTGCTGCCCCAAGCAGTGCGCCCAATTGCTGCCGCTGCGAGCGGCTGAAGATAGAAGCTGCTGCCAAATTGCCGCCACGGATGGCTGAACATAGGCGCTACCGCCGATTTACCACTGTGGGCGGCTGAAGAGAGAGGTTGCCGCAGAATTGCCGCCGCCGTGGAAACACCCTAATGGCACACGGACGGCCGCCTCTTGCAGATTGCCGCCCCAAGCACCTGCTTGGAACGCTGGTGCCTGGAGCCGGCCCTGTCCCTAGGCACCTATGTCTCTGCCTCAAGGGATGACCCTGGTGCTACACTGTAGGTGTCCGGATGTCTGTCTCCCGCCTAAGATCCAGAGTGATCCACAAACCACAGAAGATGGGCGTCCCTCTGCCTATCTCACCCAGGGGGCTGTATCTGGTAGGCCTTCTCAAACTGCCTTCTGAATTGGGTCCCTTTCAAAAAGTGGCGAGAAGAGGAAGTGGGGTTGCTGCTGTTGCCCTCCTTATAACTTTTAACCCAGTGGTCAGAGCACCTACCTGGGATGTGGGAGGTTCAATTTCTCCCTCTGCCTGATGAGGAGAAAGGGATTTGAATAGAAATCTCTCACACCTCTCAGCTCGGGGATATTCTGAGACGGGGCTCCCTCAGTCTCTCCTGTTGAAGTGATTCCACTTTAGATTAGATAACTAAAGAGTCATTGAGCCAGAGCATATGTGAGAATGACTCGATAGTCTGATGGCTTGGGCATCCACCGGGGATGCAGGAGACCCAGGATCCAGCTCCTTGGTGCCAGTGATTCTTATTATTTATCCAGAGTGGAATAGCTTCAACAGGAGAGATTGAGGGACATCCCCCCTGACATCAGAATATCCCATAGCTCAATGGTTAGAGCACTCTCCTGACCCATGTATGAGACTCCTTGTCAAATCCTTTTTCCTCTTCAGGCAGAGGCGGGGAATTGTATCTAGGTCTCCTGCATCCCAGGTGACTGAATTAGCCACTTCACTCAAAGTTAGACACCACTGCTTTCCACTCCTCCTCCTCCTCTTTGCTATGTGCAGTGAGGCACCTAACTCATTCTCACAAGAAATGACATCGGCACTAAGCTGCCTGACTCCAGGAGAGGGGTTCCTGGTTTGCATCGCTAGCAGAGATAGGCATCTCCCTGAAGCCTGGATTTAGGCACCTATTTCCATGAGAGGGGTGGGACTTAGTACACACCCCTCTCATCATCATCTCTTAGAGGCTAGTTTAGGCAGCTCTCAGCCTAACATGCTGGCTTTTGTGGATCACATTCTAAGGCTCCTATCTCTCCCCGTTCATTGTATAGGGAGCTTAGGTGCCTAAATCAGGCTTTGTGGATCCCATTGTTGTTCCAGTGATTTTTCTAGGCCCCTAAAGGTTAGGTGCTGTGACACTTAGCATCGCAATGCTTATGCCCCTTGTGGATCTGCACCATGGTGCTTTCCTGATCAAATTTTCTCAGTTTACAATTAAAAAGATGCTTCCCCACCCCTAACTGCCAGCCCCACAAACTCAACCTAGGATTTTAAAGTCAAGTAATGTCCTTTCTGACACATGTATCATCACCAGTAAAAATATTGTTTGATGGTACTTGGCAATAATAAAATTCAACAGGGCTAAAAGTAGTAAAAACATACATATGTCAATTAAGTCAGCAAGTATGATTTGGAACACACACACAGAGCCACTCTGTTGAGTAAGAGAGAGTGATTTTTGCAACTAGAACTGCACGTTAACACATAGGTCAGATGTCTAGATATTAAAAAGTAGTTAGCCAGTCTCTTGAGAGGCATTGGTAATACACACCAGCGCCACATATTTTTAGACAATATAGTAAGCCACAGTATTACCCAAACACTTCTGTGTAGAGCTCAATTGCTCCATTGACATTTTAGTTCTGTTGAGAAGATGCTCATCAAGGGGAGCAGAAGCAGCAGTGCAATATACTAGTGGGATTATGTGGAAAGTCAAGGAGTGGATTGTGAGGTATGAACTCTGATTTATTTAATATGGTGCAGTACTGACTGGTTCTGTGCTTTAGAACCAAGCTTATAATAATATTATATATAATATAAAATATATTGAAGGGGAAATCTGACTAAAGCAAAGCTGACACTAATAACCCCTTGAAAACTCAAGTACCTTTGAACAAAAAATGACCTTTTTGTAGCCTGGGTTATTTTTTTATCCACACAGCTGTCAGTAGTGGAAATGCTTTGATCTTTGGTCTTAATGAACTCGTACCAATTTTCAAAAGTGCTCAACATTCATAGTTAGGATGCTTCATACAATTTTTAAAAGAGCTCGGCTCCCATTTAGTTACCAAAGTTAAGAACCTCTGATGGCTTACATGTGATTCTGACCTAAAGATGAAATAGGCTTCACTGGGATCTCAGTTAACGTCAAACTCAATCACTAGCTGGTATGTAAACTATATTTCTCAACATCCTGATGCTATAGTGATCCAAACTACTGCCTTTTTTTTATTTGTTTTTTGGGTGGGAGAGGAGAGGCTAAGTCAAGATTCAAATCTATTTCCCTGTTTGGTATCACATTAAAGCTACTTCTAAGCCACTGGGAAGGCTACCAGTCTTGTCTGTAAATATTATTGCATTAAGGGGTTGTTAGACCCATTTCATTTTTTAAAATTTACCATGTAAAGAATATGGGGACTAGGGGGCCTGATACAAAGCCCACTGAAGTGAACTGAAGTCTTTCTTCTGCCTGGAATAGGCTTTGGATCGGGCTTTAAGATGGGAAACTGAAAGCTAGATCTGACCAAATCTGTATGAAACCCAAGTTTATAAGTGCTGTATGGGAAACAAACAAAAGCTAATTACGGTGATCTTAAAGTTAATACACTTCATCATCTATAGGATAATTTGGTACACATGGATAGATCAATGATATATTTTCAGTCATAAGGCGGGGGGTTTTACAATGAAGACACGACAGCTGTTTTTGCTAAACATGATGCAGTACTGACTGGCACTATGCTTGAGAACCAAGAGATAAAATGTATGGAAGGGAAAATCTCAGTCACCCCAGAGTCGTCCTTGCTATGGGAGGAAGCTGTTTGGCAGATGGGTGACAGCTATAATTTTCATTGAAATCTGAAAAACCTATCTAAATGTGAAAGGAGGAGAAATTTTTTCCCCCTCAGTATAGGATGTGAGGAAGGGAAAATAACTAAACTGCCCTTTTAGTTTATTGAGATATAGTGTAAAATAGACTCAAAGCAACTAATATCCTCACAATTTTGCATGGTAAGGCATTTTAACACAGTTTTTCTCATGTAAAGAAAACCAAGAAAAACAGAGTCATTATGACTTTACCCACCTACTGACAAAGCCTGAGAAGATCTTATTTCTCAGACCTTTGTCAAATTTCCAGTCTATCTAGTGGTAATTCTCTTCCTCTCCTATAAGATAAATATGTGACATAGTCTCAAAGGACAATAGCTTTTCATGTGTGAAAACAAATTTTGATCACTCTCTCTCCTTGTGCTCCACTCTTTAACCTTATTCTTCTGGCCACAGGAATAAAGTCTGCTTCTGGTCTTTTACATAATTTAGGAAACAGAATATATGCTGAGAGAACAAATGCATAATTGGTAGATTGTTTTGGAGGATTTTTTTGCATGTCTGTTGTATACTTTTTAAGTTTGCAGTGTTGTTGTAGCTGTGTTGCTCCTAGGATATTAGAGAGGCAACGTGGGTGCGGTAACATCTTTTACTGAACCAACTTCGGTTGGTGAAAGAGACAAGCTTTTCAGCTACACAGCTTCTGTGCTACGGAGTTTTCATGCTTTGGGTCTGAAGAAGAGCTTTGTGTAACTTTCAGAGTAACAGCCGTGTTAGTCTGTATTCGCAAAAAGAAAAGGAGGACTTGTGGCACCTTAGAGACTAACCAATTTATTTGAGCATAAGCTTTCGTGAGCTACAGTGAGCTGTACCTCATGAAAGCTTATGCTCAAATAAATTGGTTAGTCTCTAAGGTGCCACAAGTACTACTTTTCTTTGTGTAGCTTGAAAGCATCTCTCTTTCACCAACAGAAGTTGGCCCAATAAAAGATATTACCTCACTCACCTTGTCTCACTAATATACCTTTAAATTGATTTTAATAAGACAGATAATAGAAGAACATACACAGAGAGAATTGCAAGGTGCTTAAAAGAAATGAAAAAGAAAACTATTTTATGATGAAAATAGTGAAACTGAATATATACCTAATAAAAGGAATATTAATGCCCAAGGGCTGGGGATTCAGCAATTGTGGAAGTTGTTAAGAAAGTTGCTCTTGCTACCGAGCTGCTCTCCACCATGTAAGCATTCATTGTGGGGAAAAAATAGGCACTCAATTTTCAAATGCAAGTCAATGGGCTCCAGGTAGGCACAGCAATTCACCCAGCTGTAAGCTGCACTCATCATATTATGTTTCTTTGGAACACACAAATTGCCATGCTGGATCAGTACTTTGTTACTTGTTCATCACCTAGGGCTTGTTCAGTTCTGCACAAAAAAACAGAGAAAAAACCTCCTCCTATCTATTAAGCTTAAGATTTCTAACAAGAAATAGATGACAACATAAGAAAACATTGTCACAATGTTTGGGGTACAATCCAGACCAGTGAGGGCTCATGTCATCACTTGCTCTGCACCTTGGGTGTCTTACAATGCTTTGTTGCTGCAGCTCCCAGCCTAGGATGCTCACAACCAGCCCATCAGCATGCAGGTTACACTGTGAAGTGTCTATGTACTAGACAGCCCTGGTTCAGCAGCTCTGACCCTAGCAGTCTGTCTACAGCCCCACAGGCCATCTTTGGCTTCCACCAGCCTTGGTTACAACCCACAAGGTGACACCAACGCACTCCCAGTCCTGAATTTCCCCAAAACTCTGTGCTCTGCTATATCCAGCCCTCTCCTGCACAGTTCAGAGAAATAATAGTGTTTCTTTGTTCTTCTAGAGACACAAAAGCACATCACAGCTTATTAACTTAACTGGGGGAAATACACCCTTCCATTTAAACACAGCACCGAGTTGGCTCATAGTAAAAATAACACAAATTTATTATCAATAGGACATAGGCTGAGTGATGCCAAGTAAAAGGAATAAAGTTAGAAAGGTGAAAGACACACCTAAAAGTCTCACACTTAATCTAGCAAGGTATAGGCTTTGTTCAAGATGATTTCTGTCACCAGTCATTCTTCTTCCCAGCCAGGGCTGACTTCCCCTCAGTCATACCTTCCACAGAAATACAAAATGCTGGTTTCTCTTGTCTTCCTATGTGAAAGTTCTTTGACTAAGCAGGTTCCTCACCTATATTCAGTTTCCAGAAACTTCAACCCCAATCCTTGGTTGAAGGGACCCATCTTTCTCAGCTTGCAAGAGTTCTGGCCCCTTGATCTGTCTAGTGATGTATCATTTAGGAGTTATCTGCATCTCCTCTTACAGTCTAATAAATCTTTGAAAAGCATCTCTCTCAAAGTTCATTGACTTTGCCTCAAGAGGCAGGATGACCTCCTGCTGTTCTTCCCTTCCTGCAGTCTTCCTATTCCCCTGCTAATTTCTGTGCACATAGGGCTTCCACTGTTTTTGGTCACACCTGCCTTAATTTCTTTGGAGACCATTAGATAGCTGTGACATTCCCTCCTGTCTGGGTGAGACCTGTTTCTTCCGTTGTTTGGGTGACAGACTGTAAAGCATAGTATTAATGAATCATAGAAGATTTGGGTTGGAAGAGACCTCAGGAGGTCATCTAGTCTAACCCCCTGCTCAAAGCAGGACCAACACCAACTAAATAATGAGTATTCATGAGTATTCAACTAAAAATGTGTATTCATAATTCCTTGTGTCGTCGTTAATACACACAATTCACAATGACATTAATCACCAGTGTATTGCAGGCATTCATAAAAGAGATTGCTCTGTACACTTCCATAACACAGTGATATTGTATACAATCAGTTGATTCAATTGCTTATCACTTGAGGTTCAGCCTCCACCCCATCTTTATAGACCAGTAAACCTATACAATGCATTCTTTGAAAAGCAAAACCCCGACCAAGCTTCTGTCTCCTACTGGGTGTAGATGCCATGCTGTCTCCTCACCCACTTGTTATTTTAATAGCCAGGTAAAAATGGATCTTCATTGTCTTTGTCTGAAGACCAGGCTGGTCAGAGAATCAAATACACATTCCTTTGTCTAAGGCAGACCTGTTCACCAACTTTCCCTGACGTCTATTTTACACAAACTCTCGTCATAATTCTAGTATATATCCATAATTCTTCAAACACTCTGCATACGTACATCACATATGAATATTAATGAACAGTGAGTTGTTAATTTTCAAATAATACCTCACAGGACACATTGTGTACAAAGATTATTACAGATGTGTGTAGGGTGTGAATACAGGAGTGCTCACAGGTGTAAAGGTTTGTCTTGTAACCAGCATTGCTGCAGAATGTCACTGTGAATGTTGTCCCTAGCTATCTAGTAGCATGCTGGGTGTATTATACATTCACAGGCAAATGCTGTAAGTGCTTCAGATATAACTACAAGCATGAAAATAGTATGTGATCATGTAATTAAAGACTGATGTTCATCATTCTGTGAGAGACAGCACAGAGGGGGATGAGACATACTTTGCCAGTGGGTTTCACCAATGTTTGCTGACAGAAGAGGAATGGTGATACTCAGGATCTTGGCTTCCATCCCAAACTCTGAAGGGCAGTGTGCTCTAGTGGTCATAGACCCTTTTGCCCCCATCTCTTCTTAAATCTGACCCTTCTGCTCCATCCCCTCCAACCTGTCCCTGTCCCCATTCTGCCTCTTCCTCTTCTCCAGATCCTAATCCTAGTCTAACTCCCAGACTTCTTATCGCAGTCCTAGTCCCTACCCCTGGGGCTCCTCATCCCAGTTCCAGTCTCTTTGTCTAGCTCATCCCAATGTCTCTTCCACCCCTTGCTCCTTATCCAATCTCAGTTTTTCCCTCACCCACTGACTTCCAGTCCCCATCCTCATCCTCGTTCCTATCCCCTGTGCTGCCAGTCTCCTTACCCATCCAGTCCCAGTTTCTCTCCCCACAGGCTTGCCAGCTCTGACTCCTCCCCTCCATCCCCAAGGTTCCCTCTCCCAGTTTACTTCCTCTGCCCCTCCCTCCATGTCTGGTTCTTGTCTCCTCTACATTTAAGCCAGGTGGTGTCATTCTCCATATCGTCTGGGAACCCGCAGTGGGAGTGTTGAGAGCACAAGAGCAGATAAAACAGATAAAGAACAGGAATTTCATACTTTTAACACTTAGTTTGCAGTGATAGTGTGGCCAATTGCATACCTGTCCCACTGGCTATCTGTACACCTGGATATTTATATTGTGCTCATCGTCATGACTTCTGAGCATTTACTAAGACATTAGATCATATAATAATACTTCCTTACATTACAGGGCTTTTTCAGGCTAATTTAATAATTTCTGTAAGGCGCTTTGATCACGTAGGAGGACTTTAGACTTACTATGTTTTTAGCGCAAACAAAAATGGACCTTGGGCAATAGTTATCAAATTGGAGAGTTATAATCTTTTGGTAAAACTCCCCAAGATACTGAAGTTTCATCTTGTAAATGATGTACAGCAAACAAGTGAAAATGGCATGTAGAAATTGCTCAAACTCAGTTTTCTGTTTTTATTTATGCTTCAGATCTCTGAAAGTCATCTTATATTGGAAAAATGTCTTAAAGATTTCTGTGGCCACCTCAAAAACATTCTAAATTATTTTAAAATATCTGACATGTCACCAAGATATTTTTACATGTTTGCAATGGTTGGTCAGAGTTGAGCAAAAAACAAAACAAGACAAGACACTGTTCACTTGTACACACAGCTGAAACACTGGAACCAATTAGCATCTGCATTTCTTCCTGCAAAAAATGGTTCATATTTTACTATATTTAGCTGATTGTTCTAGCAGTATCGTCATCTTCATGGATATGCTTTATTTCCCGTTCTCAGGGACCTGAATCTATTGGTTATATCACTATGGTTCTCCATGCAAAACTTGTATTGGACTGATATCAAATGGGAGTGACTATTATTTATTTATTATACAGCACTACTAATGTGCATGAGACTTTACAGAACAAGTCAAAAAATGGATTCCCTGACCAGAAAAGCTTCCAATCTAAAGTTATTCATGAGTGTTTGCAAGATCAGGGCTTTTGTTAGGACAAGAACAGCAGGTGACAACAACACAGGCAGGAGGGGGGTAGACAAGGACACTGCCATTATGTGGTCACTTCGGAGGGTAGTGCTTGTGTACTGTAAGCAATAATCAATATATAGTGAAATCAATGAAAGCAGTAGATGCTCTGTGCTCTGCCTTCTGAAAATCAGTTCAGTTATTTAGGTATCTAAATATGAATTGAGCAGCTTAGCTTTAGGCGCCCACGTCTGAAAATAGTGGCCTATGCCAATTTCGGGTCTCATTAATTTCAATGAGAGTTGTGAGAAAAGTCCCTAGTTGGCTTTGAAAATCTAACAATAGTTTTCATCTGATGGATTTTTCTGCAGTAATATGTTCAAAGGCTACTGTTTATTCAACTGAATCAATTTTATACACACAGCATGGGAGAATGAGCTGGATTCTATTTTGGCACACACATTATCAACAGGACTGTAAATAGAGTTTATAGGTAGGCACGGGGTCAAGATTACTGGAATCTAGTCCCAGATCTGCTCATGAATTACTGGGTGACTTTGAGCTAGTTATTCAAACCTTTCCATATCTCAGGCTAACCATTAGTAAAGTGGTTAAAATAAAGACTAACTCAAAGGGATGCAGTAAAGCTTAATGAACTGATATTTGTAAAGATTTTTGAGCTCTTTGGAAGACGTGCTCTATAACTTCAAGCAGAGCCATCCCTTGAGTAGGGTGAATCGGGGTGTCCACTCTGGACCCTGTGCTTTGGGGAGGCCCTGCAGGCCGATGCGATTGGCCAGCATGGTTAGTCCTAGAAGAGATGAATCCCTCACTTGCGCCCCAGCCCCCCCCTGCTCCGGGCCCTACACTTTGGAGGGCCCCACGGGCCGGTGCGATTGGCTGGTGCGGTTGCTCCCGGAAGAGACGAATCCGTCACTTCCGCCATGAGCTCTGCACCCCCCCAGAGACGACCCTGACTGCAAGGTATTACTATTATGCTATGATGAGATAGGTTGTCTTTCCTACTTAAAACAATGCTTCCTGGTGTTTTGCTATTGATTGACAACTGCTATCAAAATCCTAACCCACATCCATTTCCTCATAAGTGTTTTGAATTGTATGCAATTGTGCTGTAAAGAACAATGGTTTACACTGTCTAGTTAGTAGTTAAACTGGCTATTTAACTTCCATAAAGAATGAGAAGCATGAGATAGTATTTCCAGCTTCAAATAAAGCCCATCAAAAACCTTTTGTTTTTCAAGAATACGTTAGAAATTTTCCAGAATGTTAGAAATATATATTTATTTCATATGTAACTTTGTTATTTCCTGGTTTTCTTCCAAGACATCTTACCCTTTATCTTGCCAGGACAGAGTGTGTTGTCTGACCACTTCCCCATCGTAATTAAGGATTTAAACCACTTGCTTACGCACAACTGAGACCATCATACCTAACCCCAGAGGAGGCCAGAAACTCCCAGCACACTGCTTTTCCCAGGCCAGCCAAGGGGCCCAGAGCATGGAAGGACAACATGCTGTATGTTAGAGGGCTGTCAGATGGTTGCAATCCAAACGAGTGGAAACCTTTACAACAGTGATGGGTGAGATTTGAAGCTTCTCTCTCTAAAATATATTGCAAAACTTTCACCATAAGAGGTAGGTATAGTATTTCAAACACTGGTCTTAAAAATTCAATAAGTAGGAGTCTCTCCCAATGAAGTGAGGTTTAGCTGGAAGCTTTGCTATAACTCTGTAGCATATGTTCAGCAATGAGTGACATAGAATCACAGGCTTGCAATGAGCTAATTTAAAAACAAAGTATATATTGAAATGGCACAGACTCCTTCATGAATCTCACTCCAAGCATTCGGTCTGCTCTTGCCTCATTCTTCAGCATCAGTGCCTCAGAGGAGAGTCTAGCCCAGGTCTCTGGAAGGGGTACAGGGCATAAAAAAATAACAGGTGGGCAGTGTTTCATATCTCCCTGGTTTTGGAATGGGAACCTTTCCATTGATTTCAGTGGGCTTTGGATCAGGCCCCTAGTACTTGACTAATTTTTAAAACAACCAGCATAATATAAAATAAGATTTAAAGCAAGGGGCTGTTAATTCTGGATTATGATTTTGATGTGAATGGGGGTTATAGATCATGAATATCAAACCAGTATGAATCACTTAGTTTTACATGATAGCAGTTATGCACCATTATTTCTATACTGTTGTCTTGTGTGAGACTTTGGTAATCTGGATAGCTTAGTAGCTATTGTTCTATCTCTTTTTTAAGGCCAGCATTGAAAGACTTTACAATAACAATTCATCTGGTATTCTATACCACCAAACAGTACATGAGGACTAAGCAGGATGGAGATGTATTGGATACAAGTCCACGTGGCAACATTTTTGAAATACTGTTATACTGTCATAATTTGAGGACAGGGTGTTTTCTTAGGATAAGTCAACAGTGGGAGGGAAAGACAACTGTCAAATGACACACTCACGCGCACACAGCTTTTAGGTGTGGGGACTGCTCTGTCTACAGGCATATTTAGTTTGAAAGAGCCTCTGTCCAAAAGATTCAGTTCAGAGTAGTTAAGAGGGAAGAAATGACCACAGTGGGTTTTTAGCTTTTACTTTTAAGTTAGTCTGAAATGACCCACAGTTTGAAACTATGAAGCTGTCCAGATTTATTGTGTTCTGGAGCCATTAATTATAGTGTGTCCCATTTCTGTTTATTTGTCTTAGTTCTTCTCGGTGTTGAAAGACTACCCTCATGGACATAAAAAAGACTATCTAGCTTCATCTGTCTCACCATCTTCTCTGGCTCAAGCCCTTGTGGTAGGGCACTTCCCCAGACTACTGGAAACAGCCAGATGCAGTGGTGGTATACTGAGTTAAGAAACAGTAGTCATTTAAGATGTCAATATGAATATATATATAAAAAATAGAGTATATTAGCATACTACAATGTATGTCAGATTCCAGAGCAAATAAAACCAAGTATCTATGGGGTATGCTGGAGATCTGCATAATTTGGCAGTTTTTATTTGGAAAAAACTCCCTTAGTTTCCTTTGTCCCTACTCTGAGACTGTGGTAAGTAGCACAGAGACCAGCTGGCCAACCTTATTTTTCTAAACTATTGACTAATCACTGAGTTCATGTTCAAGATAACTGTGGTGAACCAGTTCATGAACTTCTTGAACTTTTACTATCCCATCACGGCTTATATGGACAGTAAACTGCCATTTAATAAATTATGAGTCTTGTGGCTAAAAATTAACCTTGGGCCAAATTATCCCTTCCACACAGATGTCTGGAAGGGAAAAAAATAAGTAGAAAACTAAGCTCTCTGACTTTTCGACTCATTCACCTCTCAGGGGAAAGACTTGGCACAGAGGGGAAAGGGGCATAGCCTCCCACCTGCACACAGTCTAATGATAGGTGGTGCATTCTGGCCCGGACCAAGAATTTCAGATTGTGTGTGTGGAGCAGAAGTCTGTGCTCTTCACTGGACTTACCTCCCAATTGGCAACATGGTCAGCTTAGTGGTCTTGATTCCAATGGTGCCTGTCCGGTGCTTGTACTCAGTGACCTCCCCTGCTCTTAACAGTATTCAACTCTGAGGCATTTACTGGCAGAAAGTGGGTTGGGTTTGGAGGGAAGCAAATTATGTACAATGGTTGCTGTCAGCTCTGCCCTCTCTGCCCCAACACAATGCTCATCAGAACTCACCCATGCAGTGTTCACACACACACACAGGGCTTACTGCAGGCTCAGGGAAAGGGTGGAACATGCCTCAGTCAGTGACTCGACTCTCCCTTTCACCTGCGTCAGGCAGATATGGTCAATATTCAATACCCACCTTTACTCCATGTAATAAGAGCATTTGGGCCCATGCATTGATACCATTATTAGTATATCCGGCCACCAGGTGAATTCTAGTCACTGCTATGGCACCTCCTTGTGGCCCATCTGGGAATTAGCTCATGACCAGTCTGATGCTCCCTCCTTTGGTGTCTCACCCTGTGCTCTCACTTGCTCTCTCTGGAGTCAGCTTACTCCCCTGTCATCAGTCAGGGTGCTCCCTCTTTGTGGCTTGTTCCTCCAGTCAGGTCAGTATAATTTTCCATTTCCAGGGTATCAAAGTCCCATTGGACAACTGTCTCAGGCAGTCTTCTTGTCCACTTCTGTGCCGCTTTTTCAGTGGCTGGTATGGAAGCCCAGGCATGCCCATTACTCTGGGTTCCAGCCCAAGGACCCTTCAGTTAGTAGCTAGGGTCTGCATTTTCCCAAACCTTGCTGGTTTTTCCCTTGCTGGTGTTAGCCTCTATCAGGCTCCTTCTCCCCACCCTTCCTCTGGGTCAGGATCCCTTCTAGTCTCCCCCTGGTTTTCACTTTTCCCTTTCTAAGCCCAGCAAGTGACAAGAGACCTTCTGTTCCACACCCACCTTCTTACACTTGACTTTCTTGGTTTTATAGCAGCTTAGTCTGCCCTTTGCCGAGCTGGCCTTCATCATCAATTAAAAGCCTATCAGCCCTGACTGTTCCACAGGTGCAGCCTGTCATAGGGTTAACTGGCCCTTTCTCTCTACTCAGGCCTTGTGTAGGATTGCCGCCCCATCATACTGGCTTTTACCCAAAGCAGGTTTCTCTTCTTTCTGGCTATTATATTTTTTCAGTATTATACTAACACAAATAGAATTCTTCTTTAAATCCTTAAAATAATGCTTCTTGGAGTTTACCCCAGCATTCATCCACCTCTGAGGGCTGTTGTGTGATTTGATTACGGCAAAATCCTCTCCCCTGTGCAAAAGAAAGCAGCTGGATCAGGCCTGGCTGGCGAATGAGGACAGACAAAGGGAAGGATTTAAGTAGCAGGCTACAACTTTACTAACTTAACACAGGGGTATTACATGCCCTGCCTCCCCCAACTCTCACATACCAGGCATTTGAGTGGATCTAGTTACCAGGCTCCCACAATATACCCCCTAATTTTGGGTAGATCTTTCCTCAGCCTACCCCTAGGATTCTGCTCACTCTTCTGAACCTGTCACCCAAACCTTCATGAGAGGGACAGAGGGTTCCAAAAAGGGCCCTTGGTCTGTGAAGACTTCAGGCCTCCCCTTTTCCCATAGGCCCAAGATCCACCAGGTCTCTTTCATCTCTGGGAGCTGGCTCTTTTGGCCTTTATTTGCCCTAGACAATGGGGTCACCAGCAGTTAGCTTGGTCATACTCCCCACCCACACTGCCTAGTACCTATTTCCTACCTGATCCAACCCCTAATGTCCCAAAGCTAGATGTTGGTCCCTGTGTCAGACAAGTACACTCCATTGTCCCCCAAAAATTCAAGTAAATTGTAATGGATGCCTCTATGTGTGATTATGGGATCATCAGTATCCATAATGATTCTGGTAACCTTATGGTTCACATTATTTCATGCCACCCTCTTGCCAAAACCATCCTTCCACAATCCGAGTGTGGTTTCAGACCGTCTTGGGGCACCACTAGCATGAATTCATTGCACGGCAGATCCAGATTTATTTACGTAACTAAGGTCTTTGCCTCCATCAATTGTGAAGCATTATGGAAGGTGCTGTCTAGGTTCAGTTGTCCATTGAAGTTCATTCATGTGCTCAAGATACTTCATGATGGGATGACCATCACTGTCCTCTGTATTGGGTTGGAGACAGACCTTTTCACCATCCATACTTGTGTTAAGCAGGGCTGTGTTATTGCCCCACCCTTTTTTCCTTCTATCTTGCTGGAATCTTGATTCTTATTCATATTCTTCTGGAATCGGGTTTCAGCATCGCATGGATGGCCAGCTCTTCAATCTGTGACGTCTTCATTATAAAATTAAAGTAATCAGGACTCTTATTACCAACCTCCAGCATGCTGACAACTGTGCTGTCCTCACGCACACTAAGGCTGACTTGAAATCCACCCTAGATCTCTTCTCAGGTGCCTATCACAGCCTGGAACTTTCCCTCAAAATTGGGAAGGCTAAGGTTCACCACCAGCCTTTTCCAGCACAAGTTGCCTCTGTTCTCCCACAAATTGTCATCGGTGGCGAACCCCTGGAAAACGTTGAGCATTTCCCTTAACTTGATAGCCACCTCTCCCAGGCAGCCAATCTTGATGTGGAGATTGAACATAGGATCCATTGTGCCCACGTATCCTTCAGAAAGTTGCTTCATCATGTCTTTATTGGATGGAAACTAAGATCCTGGTCTACTATTCAGTAGTCATCCCCACCCTTCTTTGTGGGTGTGAGACACGGGTGACATACTGACGCCCTCTTAAGTGTCTGGAGCAGAACTAACCGCACTGCCGTAGGAAGATTCTCTGTATCAGATGGGAAGACTATCGCACCAGTGCCCACGTTCTCTCTGCAGCTAACATCACCAACGTTGAAGCGAAGATTATGAAACATCCACTTTGGTATTGTCTATTTAAAAACAAATAAAAAATGAGTACATAAAATTTGATGACAAAACTGTAATGAATCGGCCATTAGTATATTGTGTTGAAGCAGGCCACAAGCTTATGAAATGCTCTGGTGGGCCATGTATGGCCTGTGGGCCATAGGTTGGGCACTCCTGATGGTCGGTTGTAATTCACCTATAAATAAGTGCAGAAGAGGCATGAGCTCATCCCATAGTATGCCTCTCCTGCCAAACCACTGAATGCAGATTTCATCACTGAAGATCACCTGCCATCCACTCACCAACATAGCTGCCTTCTTGTTAGCCCAATGCACTATAGAGTGCCCATGAGTTGGGACATCAGCCTTGTTTGGGATATTTCCTGAAATCACAGGCAGGGTTAGTTACTCTCCTTGTCTGCCCCAGTAACATCTCCCTAGGGGCAAACATAGGTCTTGCAACAGTTCTTTTTCCAGCACTCTGTTGCCTAGCTCCTCTGGGAGTTAAAACCCTCTGAGGCTGCAGGTGTTTCTGCCTCCATCCTGAAGGAATGTGTGCCAAAGTTAGCTGTATTGAGCCCTAAGTAGGCTAATGCCATCTTCACTGCTGCATCAAACTGATAACTGGTCAGGTTTCTGACATCCCCATGTACAAATAGTTGATCTTGTTTGTGGGTTCTGTATGACTAGAAAAGCTTTGACTGTTTTTACAGGCCACAGGTGTTCATTCAAGCATCTGTAGAAGGAAGAGAGCCTGAAACATAAGCCCATGTATCAGAGGCCTGGTATGAGGTCTGAGGCCTGAGCTAAAGTAGTCAAAACTTTGCTGATATAAAGCAAAGTTAAGCTGTGTGCAAGAGGCAGGCCCTGCTCACAGACTTTGGCAAGATTAGGGCTGATATTGCAAAAACATATATTCCTAAGAGTTTCTAGGCACAAAGCACTCACACAAGCACCGTCCAGAAAGGTGGTACCAGAACACCCTGACACCAAACACATTCCCCAGAGATGACAGGAACACGCTGACCCATCTTAAGGATAAGGTCAGGATGACCACATGATGAATACGGATGCTTTGATCAAACCTACAGATACAAGGCAATGGGTGGCACCCAAATATGTCAGAGGGTGGCACCCTAATACGTCAAGGGTGATACATAACTTGTTTATAGCGGTGTATAAAGAGGTATCTCAGAGGGAGTGTCTTTGTCCAGCTGAGGGGGCAGTAGAAAGTCCCACCATTGGGACTGAGCCGTATCCATTGTCATGGGCATACATGTTCTAGTGTAACTGTAGACATTGATCCAGGGACCTAGGACTGTGCTTTGCTGACAATAAACCTGACCAAGTGCCTTTGCACCTTAACGGATTTTGTGGTCATTGGGCAGTTCACTTGAGATATACTGTGCCAGCTATCTGCGCACGGCTGAAACAGCACACAGGGAGAACACACATGCAGCCGAACATCTGATGACAGCATTCTCTTAGCATCACCAAGGACACCGATTTGATCTGTTTTTGAATACCTCATGTGCAACTGCTCCTGTGTAAACCATATGTCCATTCATTCTGTTCCTTTCCTTCGTACAATTGTTTATTATATTTTTATAATATTTGTATAATATGTTTATATTCTGATGCACCCTGTGGTCTGGTTATTATGCAGGTGTTTGTTTATGATTATCCTATTGTATTTCTGTATTTTGGTTTTGCTGAATGGAGCTTAAACAGCTAAGCCTATAGTCTCATTACAACTGGAAGTATTGCTGCCTACCTGTGTACTTACAGGTTATTACTAATAAAAGCTTTCGTGAGATAAGCTCACTTCATGAAGTGAGCTGTAGCTCACGAAAGCTTATGCTCAAATAAATCATTTAGTCTCTAAGGTGCCACAAGTCCTCCTTTTCTTTTTGTGAATACAGACTAACACAGCTGCTACTCTGAAACCTACTAATAAAAGGTTATATTACCTATGTTGTAACCACATGTTCCTGTCTGTGCTCCTTGCTCCTGCCTGTACCACAACATGGTACAGTTTTGGGGCCTTATTCTGCAGACCCTAACTCTGGCATGTAGTGTTCAATGTGGGTCCCTTGGGCAGTTGCATGGAAGATTTCATGATGGTATTTATTTTAACTATATATTGGCTTCTGGTGAAGGACAGAACTTGGGCAGAGGACATTGAAGGCCCATTGAAGTAGGCTACTCTGACTCTACAAGATTAGTGTTCAAACCACTGTGGAGAAAAGTGAACTTGCACTGAAGTTGGGTTAGATCAACAAAAAGAACTGCCTAAGGGTACTTCTACACGTTGAACTGGAGGTGAAAATTCTATCTTGAGGGGACAACATACCGATGCTAGCTCCGATCAAACTATGGGCTAAAACCAGAGTGTAGCTGCAGCAGTGGGAGGGGCTAGCTGCCCCAAGTACAATCCTGTCCGAGACCTAGATATACATTCAAAAAGGCCTAGCGCCCCTCCCCCCTGCCATTCTTAATTATGCCGCAATGGCTACACTCTATTTTCAGCACCCTAGTTCAATGAGAACTAGCATGGGTAGGTCTCCTCGAGCTGGAATTTATACCTCCGACCTTAAGGTTTAGACATACCCCAAGAGACTTCAGCATTTGTGCTCAGTATTCTCAGGGTACCAGGTAAGAGTACTGAAGGGGGAAAAAAGCAACAGCAGTAGCTGGCATTAGGCCCATGGCCTGCTACTCAGTGCTCACGTTGCCTGACCTAGGTAAAGCTACCTAGGAAAGGGAACAAACATAGGGCCATATTAACTATGCCCAATGAGGCCCAACAACAATTCTGGAAGAGTTGATTTGCTTGTTTTTAGGCCAAGAGAGAGAAAGAAAGAAAAGGAAAGTTAAGCATCCTGTATGTGGGTGGGATTTTTTGTTTCTGTATCATGAAACTTCTTTGTTATGTCTTGCATAACCGTGCACTTCAAAAGGCCTCCTTCTGTGCCCACCTACCCCTCATTGTTTTCTATATGTTTTGGTATTTTTTAGTTTTACGTTTTCCTGTCCTTTTATCTGTGTGTTTCGCTAGTACTATTTTGTGATATGGGTAGCCTGGGGTCGGGGTGGGGTGGTGATAACACCAAATACGTTTTCCGGTTCAGTTTGGTGAAAAAATTCTGCTCAGGAGAGACAATGTTCTGACCGTTTAAATATATCAGCTATGCAAAGTTACAAGTTACCTGCCCCTAGGACAGTCAGAGCTTTGTGCCTGATCCTCTACCCATTTACTACAATAGGAGCAGACTGAGCCATTACAATCTAACTTGGAAAAGATTCATATGTAGCACAAGTTAATACTTGGTGTAACTCCACTGACTTCAGTCAGTTATATGAGGGATGTATTGGGCTCATTAATTTTTCAGAATTATTTTTTAACAGCAAACCTGTTCTTTACCTCTGTTCTTTAGCTAACATTTTGATGAACATTTTATATTCACAGTAAATTATTTCCCCATGTTACTCTGTTATTTTTTTAAATGAACGTAGACTTTTTTAGTTTTTTACATTTTACTAATTCAAATATCTTAGTAGTCCTATCTATATTAGTATTAATAGTCAAATACAGTATTAGTTATAATATGCCAAATCTTGTAGTCCTTACTCATAGGAGCATAGGAGTTACAATACCATATTAAATGGACAATCCATCATTTCAACATTCTATATCTAACACTGGCTAGTCCCAATGCTTTTATAAAATTAAATTTTAAATTTGTCACTTTTAAATTTGTCACTCTTAATTCATTGGGTGTCTCCTTGTTCTTTTATTATGAGAGAGTAAGTCAGTCCAAGTAAATTCTTTATGTTACTATATACAATAAGCACTATACTTGGTATGTTAAAATAAAAAATTATGCTGCAAAGCCAAGTGCTCAAAAGTAAGGAAATGCCAGAATTAAGGTGACTTGTGGAACCTTAATTCTTCTGCCTTGTGCATTTGCATTACGATACAGTCTTTAATTACATAATAACATACTGTTCTTTCCACACAGGGTGGATAAAAGTTGATGAGTGTTTTTCAAAAAATAAAAAAAAAATCAGATGTTGTTGATTTTTTATTTAAATTATATATTTTTCTTTTTACAAATAAAACGGTTTAAAATGAAATCTGACTTTAATACAAAATAAGCTAAGGGCCAAATTTATAATTTCGTTGTAAATGTGAAACATTTTGACAAGAAAAGTTCATGTTTCCTAAATATTTAAGATTTTTTTAAAATTTTATATGCCGTTTTGTGTGTTTGATTAAATTCCAGTTACCATCCAAATGCAGGTTGACACAAATTGTAAGCAAAAGTCAATTATCCAGTAAATAAACAATATACCATTCACTATTTTCTAGCATACTAAAAATGTACAATTAATAAGAATTTGAAAATGTTAAGCTACATAATTGCTTAAATAAAAGTATATAGTTATAATGTATACTCCTAAATAGGAAAAAGATGTACCAAATCTAGTGTAAAGTCTTTATTTAGTTGTAAATCAACATATTTTAATGGTTATATCAACCAGTGAGAATGCACTGTTTTTTAGAAAATAATTGAAGTACAATGGAAAAGTCAATTAAAATAGATGATTATGGCTTTCCACTTGGTAGAATTAAATCACCTTGATTTTAATCTATCTACCCTGTTTCCACAGGACCCTTGTCTCATTTAGTGTACAAGATGGATCGTGCTCAGAGACTGAATCACAGCTGAGTAGTGAATGAGGCTATTGTGTCAAATTGTGTGTATTTCCTCAGCCTCAAGTGCTGTAGAAGTTGGAAGGTGGGTAGAGAATGAAGCTGGGGAACTACAGGAAATAAGTATCGGGGGGTAGCCGTGTTAGCCTGTATCCACAAAAACAACAAGGAGTCTGGTGGCATCTTAAAGACTAACAGATTTATTTGGGCATAAGCTTTCGTGGGTAAAACACCACTTCTTCAGATGCATGGAGTCGCATGCATCTGAAGAAGTGGTGTTTTACCCACGAAAGCTTATGCCCAAATAAATCTGTTAGTCTTTAAGGTGCCACCAGACTCCTTGTTGTTTTTACGGGAAATAAAAAGATTGGTCTTGTGGTTAAGGCAGTTGAATGTTGCCCTGGAGAACTGGAATCTATTTCTGCCTTTGTCACAGAGTTCCTGTGTTATGCTAGGCAAGTCACTTAAACAGAATTTTTTTCTGTTGCCCACTAACTGTGTGTTCTTCATTTTCTGAGGGCCCAACTTGATACACCTGTGAGCTGACATTCAAAAATGCTGAGCATGTCCAACTCCAATAGAAGTCAATAGGAGATGCAGATACACTCAATAGCTGTAGCTATAAAGGTAGTATAGTTTGGAGAAATCAGCACACGAGTAAGAAGCAGGTGATCCTGAGTTCTAATTGTGGCTCTGTCATTGTCTCAGTGTATAGCCATGGGTAAGTCACTTTCTCTCTGTTTCCCTATCTGTAAAATGGAGAAAGTAATATTTACTCACTGTGATGTTTAAAAAAGAGAGGGTAGGACAAAAGCCAACCATGAGGCTATTAACAATTCTGTATACAGTAAAGGCTTTGCGTGGTGTTCCGTAAATAAGGCAGGGGCCACACATTGAGGATAAAAAGAAATGTTGAACAGCTGCCTTATTCCCTGAGAATGTTTCATCCTGTTCACAGAATGAGGCAAGAGAGTTTTGTGTGTTTAAAAAAAAAGTACTCATGTAATTAAAGATTTTTTCATAGTGCATAAGAATGGCCAAGAGTCCCTCCAGCCCAATATTCTGTCTTCCACAGTGACCAGTGCCAGATGCTTCAGAGGAATGAACAGAATAATGCAATTATCAAGTGATCCATCGCCCATCATCCAGCTTCTGGCAGGCAGAGGCTTAGGGACCCCAGAGCAAGGATTGCATCCCCTGCCCATCTTGGTTAATAGCCACTGATGGACCTATGCTCCATGAACTCATCAAAGTCTTTTTTGAACCAGTTTCACTTTTGGTCTTCACAACATCCCTTGGCAACGAGTTCCACAGTTGATAATCATTGTATGAAAAAGTACTTCTTTATGTTTGTTTTAAACCTGCTGCCTATCATTGTCTGACCCCCTGGTTCTTGTGTTATGTGAAGGGGTGAATAACACTTCCTTATTCACTTACTCCACACCAGTCATGATTTTATAGATCTCTATCATATCCCCCCGAATCATCTCTTTTCTAAGTTGAGTCGTCTCTTTTCTAAGCATGCACACAAGAGGACAGAATTAAGGTTTCTTTACTGTCACATACTTGACTTTGCAACCTAAATAAAATAACTTCCTTTTAACAGTTTTTGTACATAACTTTGTAAGTATTTTCAAAAGAGGAGAAATAAAAAACCAGCCTGTTTTGGGCAACTGTATCAATTGCCCCTCCACATCATCACCAGAGTTTGAACCCTGATCCTTCCATACTTAACTGAAAGCCTGACTACATTAGCTGGAAGTAGCCAACAGAGTTAACCACTGTGGACCAGCTATTAGAACAAGATATGTAACACTGAAATAGCTGGTTACATATGCAGGAGTAGCCTCATTTTACGAAAATAGACAAGCAGAGATATTCAGTAAACTCTCTGTGTCTAGGTCTTACCCCCTGTTCTCTATGTCTCATTCTCCCTCCCCTCCACCCCCCCTCAGCACACATGGAGCTGCTGCCAAATCCATTTTCTCTGTGTCCCGTCTGAGGTTCAGCTCTGGGGAATGGTGCAATTAGGCACTGGGGCAAGGCACATGCACAGATCATCAGAATCTTTATGGGGTTTGTGGGGAAATGAGTCTGGAAATTAGAGTTTTCAGCTGTTTATAACTTAGCCAAATATGAGCGGATTTATATGGTATAAGCGAAAAGCACATCCCTGGCTCCAAGGCAATCCCTCTACTAAATTTCAAAGGTCTTCTGCCAACAATGGAAGTGTTAGAGCTATTTTAAGAAAAAGGTCATAAGAATGTAAAAATATATAGTACTGGTTGGTTTGTAAATTTAAAACTTGAAGTTTAAGAAGATTTCCTTAATAAAATATTTGGTGCTCTATATTTTGCCATAAAGTCACATGTGGAACTGCCCATTAAAATAGAGCTAGTCAGGAATTTTCTGTCAAAATGATTTTTTTTTAAATGCAGTTTATGAAAAAGTTCAATTTTTCTAATTTATATTTTTCACTGGGGAAATCAAAATGCAATATATTGTTTCAGTTTGGTTTGACGTGAACTGAAACATTTGAACTGAACCAAAATATTTTTTTTCAACCCAGTTCGACGTTACATCTGTATCTGCCTATGATACTGCAGTGCCTCATGGGAGCTGTAGTTTGGATACATCATGCCCCATTTTCTCCTATGGCAGGGGTGGGCAAACTACAGCCCGCGGGCTGGATCTGGGGACGGCCTGTGGGATTGCCACCCCCGTGGCACTGCTGACCCCATGCGCTCCCAGAAGCGGCTGGCACCATGTCCCTGTGGCCCCAGGCGTGGGGCAGAAGGCTCCGTGCACTGCCCTCACTTCCAGGCACCACCCCCGCAGCTCCCATTGGCTGGGAATGGGGAACTGCGGCCAATGGGAGCTTCAGGGGAGGTATCTGGAGGCACAGCAATGGCAGTGCGTAGAGCCCTCTGCCCCCCCTCCCCCAGGGGCCGCAGGGACGTGATGCTGGCCGCTCCCTGTAGAGGCGCGGCGCGGGGCCAGGGCAGGCAGGCAGGGAGCCTGCCCCAGCCTCTGTGCGTGGCGCTGCCACCCCGGAGCCTCTCCAGGTAAGTGGTGCTGGGCCGGAGCCCAAACCCCTCATACACCCCACACCCCAACTCCCTGCCCTGCGCCCCCTGCACCCTTCCTGAACTCCAACCCCCTGCCATACCCCACACCCCTCCCTGCACCCCTCCCTTGAGCCCCCTCCTGCATTCCGCACCCCTTCTGCACCCTGACCCCCTTCCCTGAGCCCTCTTCATATGCCCTGCACCCCTCTTCTGCCCCAACCTCTTGCCCTGAGCCCCTTCCTGCACAGCACACTCCCTCCCACACCCCGCACTCCGTCCGTCCCGCACCCCAAGCCCCTGCCTTGGCCCTGCATGCAATTTCCCCACCCAGATGTGGCCCTCAGGCCAAAAAGTTTGCCCACCCCTGTCCTATGGGCTGGGCTACTTGGCTGGACTACAACTATCATGATGTCACACAACCTCCCCTCTGACTAAGCTATGTGGTGCATCATGGGAGTCAAACAGCTGTGGTTGCACTATGGGAGATATAGTCCAGCCAGCAAACCTGGCCAATAGGGGAAAATGGGAGCAAGAGACACCTGAACTACTACTCCCATGAGGCACCACAGCACCAGAAGCAGATGCAGTTGATGCTGAAGTGCCTCAAAACAAACCATTTTGATTTGGTTCAACAAATGCATATTTTGACATTTCCAAATCATTTTTTTCAGAGCTTTCCATGCTTTGAATAATGTCTATATTTTTGAAAATAAATGTTGAAATATAAAAATTTCCTTTGGGATGGAAATTCCAATTTTCACTCAGCTCTAACTGAAACCAATGTGGAATTCTGTATGAAGGTCAATGGTTGTGAACAATGTGGGACAGACCTGGGAGGGCCAGCTGCAACAGTTCCCATCCACCTGGGTAGGACATTAGCATAGGCTGCGTCAGTGTTGCTAGAGGTAATGCAGAGATTTGCTTTGAGGTGATGTAAGCCCATGTATGGTGTCTGCACAAAGTAGAGGTAAACTTTGTGCACTGGTTCAATTATACTGATTTAGAAACAAATGTGGTTAAACCAAAACAAACACCTCAAGTGGATGCTCTTAAATAGATGTAAACCTTACTTATTCCAATTTAGATTAATTCAATAAAGGTTTGATCCAGCTGCCTACACGGATCTCATGGATCTTAATGAATGCTGCTTCATGACATGTGAAGGTTGGATGGTGAGGTAGAAATCAGGCAGCTTTTTATATTTATTTGGATCCTCATTGTTTAATAGGAGTCAAATTGGAAAAAAATGTAGTGGTTCTTTCTAAAGCTCCACCCTTAGGAGATGCAGGTAACCCTAACTTTGCCATTCTTCAAGTTTAAATTTGTTTAAGTTTAAGTTTAAGTTTGCCACTCTTCAAGTTTAAATCCAAGTTAAACCAGAACATCTGTGGTCAGTTTGGATGAGCTATTACCAGCAGGAGAGTGAGTTTGTGTGTGTATGGGGGTGGGGGGGATGTGAGAAAACCTGGATTTGTGCAGGAAATAGCCCAACTTGATTGTCATGCACATTGTGTAAAGAGTTGTCACTTTGGATGGGCTATCACCAGCAGGAGAGTGAATTTGTGTGGGGGGGTGGAGGGTGAGAAAACCTGGATTTGTGCTGGAAATGGCCCACCTGATGATCACTTTAGATAAGCTATTACCAGCAGGACAGTGGGGTGGGAGGAGGTATTGGTTCATATTCTCTGTGTATATATAAAGTCTGCTGCAGTTTCCACGATATGCATCCGATGAAGTGAGCTGTAGCTCACGAAAGCTTATGCTCTAATAAATTGGTTAGTCTCTAAGGTGCCACAAGTACTCCTTTTCTTGATACACTCGAGTTATTAAAAATCAACATTTTTGATAACTGAAAAAGTGTACGTTTTCATGCTCTATGCTTGAAAACACCTGAACCATTTTTGCTTTAAATTTCACCCAGGCAATGTTCCAAATTTCAGCCAAAAAAAGTAAATGTTTAAGAAAGTTATGAGAAATTGAAAGGGGCCATTTAAAATGAAAATATCTGAGCAACCCTAGCTATAAGTATAGCTACAGATTCTGGGCAAATGTTTTTCTTTTGAAGGCAACTGAATGAGAATAATTTACACCCGCTGAAGATGTGACCCTCTGCTTACAATACAGGAACCACTTTTTTGCTAGCTTTTGGAGGAGTGTTCCTAAGACTTCACTTCAGCTAGTAATAGATGAGGGGTATAGTGGTGGTTGTTTTTTGTGGTGGTTTTATTTTTTAAACTGGATTATCCTTGTGGGAAAAAAACTGATTTAAATTACAGGGAGAAAAAAGTTCAGAAATTCATACTAGTTTTACAAACCCCAAAATATAGTTCAACAAGGCTGTAAAACCTCATAATTTAAATAGCTTGTCCATCCTTTGTTCCATTCTCTCTCTTGCAAGGTTCACAATAAGTGAACACTATGGTTAAGTCTGAGAAGGAAGAACTTTCCATTCTAACTGCTATTTTCAGTTTTTTGTAAGTTTCTTACACCTTTTGGGCTGAAAATATCCATGCTTGGGTGTCAGTTTGTGCATGCATTCAAGCCTCAATTCGGCAAAGGAGTTATGCACATGCTTAAATCCATCCTTCTTCAGCAGTGTACTTAAGCATGTGCTTAAATTCAGCCATGTGGCTAGGTCTCATTGACTTCAATGGGACTGAAGCAAGTGCCTACAGTTAAGCACTTCTGTCATAAATATAAAGGGAAGGGTAAACCCCTTTGAAATCCTTCCTGGCCAGGGGAAAGCTCCTCTCACCTGTGAAGGGTTAAGAAGCTAAAGGTAACCTCACTGGCACCTGACCAAAATGACCAATGAGGAGACAAGATACTTTCAAAAGCTGGGAGGAGGGAGAGAAACAAAGGGTCTGTGTGTCTGTCTATAGTCTGTCTTTGTCGGGGATAGACCAGGAATGGAGTCTTAGAACTTTTAGTAAGTAATCTAGCTAGGTATGTGTTAGATTATGATTTCTTTAAATGGCTGAGAAAAGAATTGTGCTGAATAGAATAACTATTTCTGTCTGTGTATCTTTTTTGTAACTTAAGGTTTTGCCTAGAGGGGTTCTCTATGTTTTTGAATCTAAATTACCCTGTAAGATATCTACCATCCTGATTTTACAGGGGGGATTTCTTTATTTCTATTTACTTCTATTTTTATTAAAAGTCTTCTTGTAAGAAAACTGAATGCTTTTTCATTGTTCTCAGATCCAAGGGTTTGGGTCGGTGGTCACCTATGCAAATTGGTGAGGCTTTTTATCCAACATTTCCCAGGAAAGGGGGGGTGCAAGTGTTGGGAGGATTGTTCATTGTTCTTAAGATCCAAGGGTCTGGGTCTGTAGTCACCTAGGCAAATTGGTGAGGCTTTTTACCAAACCTTGTCCAGGAAGTGGGGTGCAGGGTTTTGGGAAGTATTTTGGGGGGAAGGACGTGTCCAAACAGCTCTTCCCCAGTAACCAGTATTAGTTTGGTGGTGGTAGCGGCCAGTCCAAGGACAACGGGTGGAATATTTTGTACCTTGGGGAAGTTTTGACCTAAGCTGGTAAAGATAAGCTTAGGAGGTTTTTCATGCAGGTCCCCACATCTGTACCCTAGAGTTCAGAGTGGGGGAGGAACCTTGACAACTTCCTTAAGTAAATTGCTAACTAGGGATGGACTTAAGCATATGCTTAAAGTTAAGAAAATGCTTAAGTGTTTTGTCTCACACAATGTGAAAAATCAATGGCACCTGCACACTTGATTCAACCACCTAGTGAGGAGGGCTTTAAACTAGATTTAAAAGGGGCAGGTGATAAAAGCCTACAGGTAAGCATAAAAAAAGCAACCTTAACAGAAGAATCTGCTAAAGTCCTTTGCTGTCTATACAAAAATGCAAGAAGTATGAAGAATAAAAGGAAGAACTGCACCTATTATTTATAAGATAAATTATGACTTAACTGACATTACAGAGGTCTTATGGGCTAAATCTCATGGCTGAAATATTGGTACAGAGGAGTATAGCTTGGTCAGGGAGGACAGCCGGGGGAAAAGGAGGAGGTGTTGCATGATACATCAAGAATGTATACACCTCTTCCAAGGTCCAGAAGAAGGTGAGAGGCAGATCAGTTAAAAGTCTCTGGGTGTGAAATCATGGTAGGGGTCTACTACAGACCACCAAATCAGGAAGGGGAGGTGGACGAAGTATTTCTAGAACAAATAATTCAAATATCCAAAACACAAGACCTGGTAGTAATGGGAAACTTTAATTAACCAGACATCTGTTGGAAAAGTAATACAGCAAAACAGAAAATTTCCAATAATTGCTTGAAATGTGTGGGGGACAACTTTTTTGTTTAAAAAAGCAAAGGAAATAACCAGGCAGGAAGCCATTTTAGACTTGATTCTGATCAACTGGGAGGAATTGGTTGCAAATCTGAAGGTGGAAGATAATTTGGGTGAAAAGTGATAATGAAATATGCTAGATTTCATGATGCTAAAGAAATGAAGGAGTGAGAGCAGCAGAATAAAAACAATGGACTTCGAAAAAGCAGACTTTAGCTCAGAGAACTGGTCGGTAAAGTCCCATTGGAAGAAACTCCAAAGGATAAGGGGTTCAGGAAAGCTGGCAGTTTCTCAAGGAGACAATATAAAAGGCACAACTGCAAACTATCCCGATGTAAAGGTATGACAGCAAGAACAGTAAGAGACCAATATGGCTTCATCAGGAGCTCTTTAATGACCTGACATTCAAAAAGGAATCCTACAAAAAGTGGAAACATGGACAAATTGCTAAGGAGGAGTACAAAGAAAGAGCAGAAGCATGCAGGGACAAAATCGGAAAGGCCTAGGCACAAAATGAGTGACACCTAGCAAGGGACATAAGAGGAAATAGTAAGAGGTCCTTTAAATACATTAGGAGCAAGAGAAAAAGGAAGGAAAGCATAGATTCTCTACTTAGCAGGTAAGGAGACCTAATAACTGATAACATCAAGAGGCTGAGGTACTGACTGTCTATTATGCTTCAGTAAAATGGTGATGAGATACTCAGCACAATGAAGATTAACAAAAAGGGAGAAAGAACAGAAGCCAAAATAGGGAAAGAACAGGTTTAAGAATATTTATATACGTTGTATGTATTCAAGTCGTCAGGGCTAATGAAATTCATCCTAAGGTACTGAAGGAACTAGCTGAAGCCATAGGCGCTGACTTTAGCTGGGGCCAGTGGGTGCTCGCACCCCCTCCCCTGCCCCTGGCCCCACCCCAACTCTGCCTCCCGGCCCCGCCCCTGTTCCAACCCCTTCCCCAAATCTCCGCCTCCTCCCCCGGGCGTTCTGCATTTCCCCTCCACCCCCCTCCCTCCCAGGCTTGTGCGCAGCAAGCCTGGGAGTGGGGAGAAGCAGAGCGGTAACACACTCAGGGGAGGAGGCGGAGCGGAGGTGTGCTGGGCGAGGGGGTGGGCGCAGGGAGGGCCGTAGGAAGCAGAGGTGAGATGGGGGGGAGTGCAGGGGAACCACTCCCTGCCCCAGCTCACCTCAGCTCCGCCTCCTCCCCTGAGCGTGCCACCGCTCCGCTTCTCCCCCCTCCCTCACAGGCTTGCCACGCGCGAAACAGCTGATTTGCGGCAAGCCTGGGGGGGGGGGGGGAGAAGCAGAGTGGTGGCGGCGTGCTCACGGGAGGAGGCGGAGGTGTGGCGGAGGTGAGCTGGGTGGGGGGGCCGGCAGGGAGCTGCTGGTGGGTGCTGAGCACCCACCAATTTTTCCTGTGGGTGCTCCAGCCCCAGAGCACCCACGGAGTCAGCGGTTATGGCTGAAGCAATCTGGGAACCATTAGCAATTATCTTTGGCCTTCTCTACCCTACAAAGTTTTGTCAGCAAAAGCTGCATTTTGCTGAGAAAACAGTGGAGGTGTACACACCACAAAGCTACTTTTGGCAGCAAAACTGCTGTTTTGCCGACAAAATAAAACCATCTTGATGAGAGGCGTAAAGCTTTTTGTGTCAAAGTTAAAGCGACAACACATCAGTGTAGATGCTGCTGTTTGTTTTGTTGACATAACTGGCTTCCACCAGTATCCCACAATGCCTGCTGTGACTGCTCTGCTCACTGTTTTGATCTCGGCTGCCCTGCAGGCCTGCACTGCAGGCCTGCAACCCTCCCCTTTCAAAACTGTGACGTATCTGACAGCAGAGCGTGCTGCTCTGCTCCGGGAGCAAAGAGCAAATCATTAGTGTGGAAAGCTCCTGTTCTCCACTCCACTAGGAACACAGCAGCAGGCAAACTGCTGCTGCAGAGAGTGTGTGTGTGTATGGGAGGGTGGGGGAGCGGGACATTGCTGTGCTGCGTTGATATTCCTCAGCACCCAGAGCTCACAGAGCTGCTCAGGATGCTGCTCCCCACAGCTGAGGAGGCTGTGGGAGAACTCAGAGGGAATCACAGAACCATAGGCAGGCTGGCAGAGCAGGCTGCTTCTTCCGGAGTGGGAGGGGCAGAAGAGACTGCTGTGTGGAGCAGAGCCAGGAGCTGATGTGGGCGTGGGGGGTCTCCCCAGGCCTCAGGATAGGTCAGTCAGCCTGCTGTTTCCCCCACTTGAAACACACCACTCTCCGTTCCCACTGCCCCCGCCACTTCAGATGAAAAGCAGCTGACAATCTACTAGGATGCCCATGGAAGGATCGGATTGAGAAACCTGCATCATGCGACACTGTACCTGCCCCATGAGGCATTGCAAACCCTTTCCAAACCACCCTGTGGCCAGTTGCACAGTGGGATAGCTACCCACAGTGCACTGATCTCTGTATTGATGCAAAAGCTGCTAGTGTGGATGCACTCTGCCGACACAAGGAGCATAGTGTGGACATGAACCAGCAGTTTTAATTATGGTGGCATAACTTTTGCTGACAAAACTTTGTAGTGTAGACAGGGCCTTATAGAACCCATGGAGGATGGGAGAGGTCCCAGACGACTGGAAAAGGGCAAACATAGACCTATCTTTAAAAAGAGGAACAAGGAGGACCCAGGTAATTATAGACCACTCAGCCTAATTATGATACCTGGAAGATACTGGTACAAATTATTAAACAATCAGTTTATATGTATGTACAGTATAATAATGTTATATATAAGTATAATAGCCAGCATGGATTTGTCATGCCAAACCAACCTGATTTCCTTCTTTGACAGGGTTACTGGCCTAGTGGATGTGGGGAAGCAGTAAATGTGATATATCTTGATTTTAGTATGGCTTTTGATCCAGTCTCACATGACATTCTTATAAGAAAATTAAGGAAATGTGATCTAGATTAAATTACTCTAAAATGGGCGCACAACTGATTGAAAAACCATACTCAAAGAGTAGTTATCAGTGGTTCACTGTCAAACAGGGAGGATGTATCTAGTAGAATAGAAGAATATAAAACTGGGTCAAACCAATATCCTGGCTTCCAACAGTGGCTGGTGCCAGATGCTCCAGAGGGAACGAACAGACCAGTTTATTGAGTGATCTATCTCCTGTTGTCCAGTCCCAGCTTCTGGCAGGAAGAGTTAAAGGGACACCCAGCGCATGGGGTTGTGTCCCTGACCATACTGGTAGGGATCTACCAAATTCACGGCCATGAAAAACGTGTCCCGGACCATGAAATCTGGTCTCCCCCTGCCATGAAATCTGGTCTTTTGTGTGGTTTTACCCTATACTATACAGATTTCATGGGGGAGACCGGGAAGAATTAGTAGGGGAAGCTAAAGTGGATGGGAACCTGGGAGGCAGTGACCATGAGATGGTCGAGTTCAGGATCCTGACACAGGGAAGAAAGGAGAGCAGCAGAATACAGACCCTGGACTTCAGAAAAGCAGACTTTGACTCCCACAGGGAACTGATGGTCAGGATCCCCTGGGAGAATAACATGAGGGGGAAAGGAGCCCAGGAGAGCTGGCTGTATTTTAAAGAATCCTTATTGAGGTTACAGGGACAAACCATCCTGATGTGTAGAAAGAATAGTAAATATGGCAGGTGAACAACTTGGCTTAACAGTGAAATCCTTGCTGATCTTGAACACAAAAAAGAAGCTTACAAGAAGTGGCAGATTGGACACATGACCAGGGAAGAGTATAAAAATATTGCTCGGGGATGCAGGAGTGAAATCAGGAAGGCCAAATCACACCTGGAGTGGCAGCTAGCAAGAGATGTTAAGAGTAACAAGAAGGGTTTCTTCAGGTTGTTAGCAAAAAGAAGAAAGCCAAGGAAAGTGTGGGCCCCTTACTGAATGAGGGAGGCAACCTAGTGACAGAGGATGTGGAAAAAGCTAATGTACTCAATGCTTTTTTTTGCCTCTGTCTTCACAAACAAGGTCAGCTCCCAGACTACTGCACTGGGCAGCACAGCATGGGGAGGAGGTGACCAGTCCTCTGTGGAGAAAGAAGTGGTTAGGGACTATTTAGAAAAGCTGGACGAGCACAAGTCCATGGGGCCTGATGCGCTGCATCCGAGAGTGCTAAAGGAGTTGGCGGATGTGATTGCAGAGCCATTGGCCATTATCTTTGAAAACTCATGGCGATCTGGGGAAGTCCCAGGCGGCTGGAAAAAGGCTAATGTAGTGCCCATCTTTAAAAAAGGGAGGAAGGAGGATCCTGGGAATTACAGGCTAGTCAGCCTCACCTCAGTCCCTGGAAAAATCACAGAGCAGGTCCTCAAGAAATCAATTCTGAAGCACTTAGAGGAGAGGAAAGTGATCAGGAACAGTCAGCATGGATTCGCCAAGGGCAAGTCATGCCTGACTAATCTAATTGCTTTCTATGATGAGATAACTGGCTCTGTGGATGAGGGGAAAGCAGTGGACGTGTTGTTCCTTGACTTTAGCAAAGCTTTTGACACAATCTCCCACAGTATTCTTGCCAGCAAGTTAAAGAAGTATGGGCTGGATGAATGGACTATAAGGTGGATAGAAAGTTGGCTAGATTGTCGGGCTCAATGGGTAGTGATCAATGGCTCCATGTCTAGTTGGCAGCCGATATCAAGTGGAGTGCCCCAAGGGTCAGTCCTGGGGCCGGTTTTGTTTGATATCTTCATAAATGATCTGGAGGATGGTGTGGATTGCACTCTCAGCAAGTTTGCAGATGACACTAAACTGGGAGGAGAGGTAGATACGCTGGAGGGTAGGGATAGGATACAGAGGGACCTAGACAAATTAGAGGATTGGGCCAAAAGAAATCTGATGAGGTTCAACAAGGACAAGTGCAGAGTCCTGCAGTTAGGATGGAAGAATCCCATGCACCGCTACAGACTAGGGACCGAATGGCTCGGCAGCAGTTCTGCAGAAAAGGACCTAGGGGTTCATGTGGACGAGAAGCTGGATATGAGTCAACAGTGTGCCCTTGTTGCGAAGAAGGCCAATGGCATTTTAGGCTGCAAAAGTAGGGGTGTTGCCAGCAGATCGAGGGACGTGATCGTTCCCCTCTATTCAGCATTGGAGAGGCCTCATCTGGAGTACTGTGTCCAGTTTTGGGCCCCACACTACAAGAAAGATGTGGAAAAATTGGAAAACATCCAGTGGAGGGCAACAAAAATGATTAGGGGGCTGGAACACATGAGTTATGAGGAGAGGCTGAGGGAACTGGGATTGTTTAGTCTGCAGAAGAGAAGAATCAGGGGGGATTTGATAGCTGCTTTCAACTACCTGAAAGGGGGTTCCAAAGAGGATGGTTCTAGACTGTTCTCAGTGGTAGCAGAGGACAGGACAAGGAGTAATGGTCTCAAGTTGCAGTGGGGGAGGTTTAGGTTGGATATTAGGAAAAACTTTTTCACTAGGAGGGTGGTTAAACACTGGAATGTGTTGCCTAGGGAGGTGGTGGAATCTCCTTCCTTAGAAGTTTTTAAGGTCAGGCTTGACAAAGTCCTGGCTGGGATGATTTAATTGCGGATTGGTCCTGCTTTGAGCAGGGGGTTGGACTAGATGACCTCCTGAGGGCCCTTCCAACCCTGATATTCTATGATTTCTCACATTGGGGGTCCTGACCCAAAAGGGAGTTGCCAGGGACGGGGTCACAAGGTTATTGTAAGGGGGTTGCGGTATTGCCACCCTTAGTGCAGCGCTGCCTTCAGAGCTGGGCGGCCAGAGAGTGGCGGCTGTTGGCCAGATGCCCAGCTCTGAAGGCACCGCCACCGCCAACAGCAGCACAGAAGCAAGGGTAGCAGTACCCCGACCTCTCCTACAATAACCTTGTGACCTCCCCACAACTCCTTTTGGGGTCAGGGCCCCTACAATCACAACACTGTGAAATTTCAGATTTAAATAGCTGAAATGATGAAATTTACTATTTTAAAAATCCTTTGATAGTGAAATTGACCAAAATAGACCATGAATTTGGTAAGGCCCTACATATTGGCTAATAACTATTTATGGACCTATCCTCCCTGAATATATCTAATTCTTTTTTGAACCCAGTTATTCTTTTGGCCGTCACAATATCCCATGGCCATGAGTTCGGCATGTTGGCTGTGCGTTTTGTGAAGGAGTACTTCATTATGTTTGTTTTAAACCTGCTACCTATTAATTTCATTGGGTGACTCCTGGTTCTTGTGTTATGTGAAGAGGCAAAAAACACTTCCTTATTCACGTTCTCTACACCAGTCATGACTGTATACACCTCTATCATATCTCCCCTTAGTAGTCTCTTTCCTAAGCTGAACAGCCCCAGTTTTTAAAATCTTTCCTGTTCCATCCCCCTACTCATTTGTGGTGTCCTTCTCTGTACTTTTTCCAATTCTGTCTTTTTTGAGATGGAGAAGACCAGAACTGCATTCAGTATTCAAGGTGTGGGAGTACCATGGATTTATATAGTGGCATTTTGATATTTTCTGTCTTATTATCTATTCCTTTTATAATGGTTCCTAACATTGTTAGCTCTTTTGACTGCCACTGCAAACTGAACAGACGTATTTAGCGAACTATCCACAATGACTTAAACATCTCTTTCTTTCATGGTAACAGCTAATTTAAACCCCATCATTTTGTATGTATAGTTGGGATTATGTTTTCCAATGTGCACTATTTTGCATTAATGGACAATGAATTTCATCTGCCATTTTGTTGCCCAGTCATCCAGTTTAATGAGATCCCTTTGTAACTCTTCACAGTCAGCTTTGGACTTAACTATCCTGAGTAATTTTATGTCATATGCAAACTTAGCCACCTCACTGTTTATTATTTTTTCCAGATAGTTTATGAATATATTGAACAGCATTGGTCCCAGTACAGATCCTTGAGCAACCCTCCTATTTACCTCTCTCCACTGTGAAAACTGACCATTTATTCCTACCCTTTGTTTCCTATCTTTTAACTGGTTACTGATGCATGAGAGGACCTTCCCTCTTATTCCATGATTGCTTATTTTGCTTAAGAGGCTTTGGTGAGGGACCTTATCAAAGGCTTTCTGGAAGTTCATGTACACTATGTCCACTGGATCACTCTTGTCCACGTTTGTTGACCCTCTCAAAGATCTCTAAGAGATTTATGAGGCATGATTGCCTATTACAAAAGCCATGTAGACTCTTCCCCAACATACTGTGTTCATCTATGTATGTGATAATTCTGTTCTTTTCTATAGTTTCAACCAATTTTCTGGTACTGAAATTAGGTTTAGTGGCCTATAGTTACCAGGTTCGCCTCTGGAGCCTTTTTAAAAAAATCAGCATTACATTAGCTATCCACCAGACATCTGGAACAGAGGCTGATTTAAGCGATAGGTTACATACCACAGTTAGTAGTTCTGCAGTTTCATATTTGAGTTCCTTCAGAACTCTGAGGGTGAATACCGTCTCCTCCTGGTGACTTATGACTATTTAATTTATCAGTTTGCTTGAAAACCTCATCTACTGACACCTCAATCTGGGACAATTCATTATATTTGTCATCTAAAAGAATGGCTCAGGTGTGGGAATCTCCTTCACATTGTCTGCAGTAAGGACCGATTTAAAGAATTCATTTAGCTTCTCTGCAAAGTCCTTGTCTTCCTTAAGTGCTCCGTTAGCACAATGATCATCCAGTGACCCCACTGATTGTTTGGTAGCCTTTCTGCTTAATTATACTTTTACACTTGAGTTGCCAGAGTTTATGTTCCTTTCTATTTTCCTCAGTAGGATGTGACTTTGAATTTTTAAAAGATGACTTTTTGTCTTCAACTGTCTCTTTTACTCTGTTAATTAGCCATGGTGGCATTTTTTATGTCCTCTTACTGTTTTTTTTATTTGGGGTATACATATAGTTTGAACTACTATTATGTGTTTTTTAAAAGTTTCCATGCAGCTTGCAGGCATTTCACACTTGTGACTGTTCCTTTAATGACTTGGATAATAGCGAAGAGAGGACACTTCTACAATTTGTGAATGATATCAAGCTGGGCGAGTTTGCAAGCACTTTGGAGGACAGGATTAGAATGCAAAATGACCTTGACAAACTGGAAAATTGGTCTTAAATCAACAACATGAAATTCAATAAAAACAAGGGCAACACAGTATGCTTAGGAAGGAAAAATCATATGCACAAGTATAAAATGGGGATTAACTAGTTAGGTGGTAGTACTGCTGAAAAGGATCTGGGGGTTATAGTGGATCACAAATTGAATATGAGTCAACAATGTGATGCAGCTGCAAAAAAGGCTAATATCATTCTGGGGTGTATTAACAGGAGTGTTCTATGAAAGACACAGGAGGTAATTGTTTTACTCCACTCGGCACTGGTAAAGGCCTCAGCTGGAGTCCTGTGTCCAATTCTGGTTGCCCTACTTTAGGATAGATGTGGATAAACTGGATAGAGTCCAGAGGAGAGCAACAAAAAATGATAAAAGATTTAGAAAACCTGACGTAGGAGGAAAGGTTAAAAAAACTGGGCATGTTTAGTCTTAAGCAAAGAAGACTTGGGGGGGGGGGCACCTGATGACTCTTCAAATATGTTAAGGGCTGTTATAAAGAGGACAGTGATCAAATGTTCTCTATGCCCACTGAAGGTAGAGCAAGAAGTAATGGGGTTAATCTGTAGCAAGGGAGATTTAGATTAGATATTAGGAAAAACTTTCTAACTATAAGAGTAATTAAGTACTGGAATAGGTTACCAAGTGAGGTTATGGAATCCCCATAATTGGAGGGTTTTTAAGAACAGGTTGGACTAACACCTGTCAGGGAAGGTCTAGGTTTACTTGGTCCTGCCTCAGTGCAGGGGCTGGACTTGATGACTTGCTGAGGTCCCTTCCAGTTAGACACGTCTATGATTATATAATTTTAACACTGAGATTTAGAGCCCACAAAAGCAAGGACATTCTTAATTCAGGCGGACAGCTTTTTCCAAGCGCAGAATACTAAGTTCTAAAACAAGAGTCACAGGTGAAACTTTCTTCTGTTGCTTTTCTTCCCCAAATCAGCTGTGCCTACAGAACAAGGTTCCCTGTCATTCTTACCCTGTAGAGCTAAGAGACCTGCTCTGTGTCTCCTCAAAACATTCATAGGGCTTTAAGACTCTATCTCTGATATGTATCATTTACCTACTCCGTTAATGATAATGTGTAACAACCTAGTAAGTTTCAGAGTAACAGCCGTGTTAGTCTATATTCGCAAAAAGAAAAGGAGTACTTGTGGCATCTTAGAGACTAACCAATTTATTTGAGCATAAGCTTTCGGGAGCATGAAGTGAGCTGTAGCTCCCGAAAGCTTATGCTCAAATAAATTGGTTAACCTAATAAGTCTATAACAACTTTTACAGTGTTCAGGGAATGGAAAGCTACTATAAATTGTTTCTATTTGTTCATTCTTATTTTATTTTTATACTAGCTGGATGCTCTTTAAATGTCAGAGTTTTTTTGAAGGGGTAGGTTATAATTTTGAATAGCAAATTAACCGATAAATTTGATCCTTTCTGAAGGGATCCCTGGTGAGCAGCACAAATTAGGATTTCCATCATCTACAATATTCCAGTAGACTAGGAGGAACTGCCTATGTATTAAATTTAGATTGAAAAGTAGGGGTTGACTACAAAAATTAGCCAGATGCAGCCGGATACAGGCACAATGTTACACATTTTGGAGTTTTCTTGCAGGAGGATGCACTGATGTCATTTTATGTTTTGGTAACAACGATAGCTGTCTATTCTAATGGCATGATTTGTGGGTTTGCGGCCAAAGTTTCACAAGTGCTGTTGCGTTTCAAGGGGGGCGGAGGGAGTCGGGATGTAACTTTTTGAAAGGCAGCTAAACTGATTTCCTGTTTCTCGGGTCCCCACACTGGAAGGGCCGGCCAGGAGGGCTGTTATAAAGGGGCTGGATCCGGGCTTTGGTGGTAAAGCTGCGCTCAATTGCCAGCCTCCCTACCTGCAGGCGGCCACAGCGTGGCGCCCGGGCAGGATTCAGCGGGCGGGGCAGAACGAGCCTCGTGGCTGCCTCCTGATTGGCTGAAGAGCCCGGCCCCAGGTTATAAGAGCCACCGCCCGCGGGCGCCGGGCGCTGCCGAGCCTGGGAGCCTGCCCGCGCCGCCCGGAGAGTGCCGAAGCGCCATGCGCCGCGCCAGCCGAGACTACACCAAGTACCTGCGCGGCTCCGAGGAGCTGGGCGGCAGCGCCCCCCACGAGGGCTCGCAGCCGCCGCAGGCAGCGCCGCCGGCCCATCCGCACTCGCCGCCGCCGCCTCCAGCCGCCGCCAGGGCCCTGCTGGTCCCGCTGGTGCTGCTCGGGCTGGGGCAGGTGGTCTGCAGCGTTGCGTTGTTCTTCTGCTTCAGAGCCCAGGTAGCGTCGCGGCGCCTCTTGTTTGCACCCTCGCGCCGTGGCTAGGGCGGGTGGCTGGGGCACAGAAGGCGGGGGGGGGGGGGGCGTGGGTGCTGGGCGCCTCACAGGCTGGGCAGAGGCGGAGGTCAGGTGCACAGACCCAGTGTCTGCGGAGTAACCCAGGGGCTCTGCTCACTGCAGGGGTTGGGTTGTGAGACGCGGGCTGCTTCTTTACGCTTCTTACTGACTCTCCACGTGCTCTTGATCTGAGAGTTGGGGGGAGAAGGGAGGAGGGTTGGAAGAAGGTGGGCTCCGGTCAAGGGTGTCTGGTCCTGGAGGGTGAGCTGGGCAAACTGAGTTTTCTCACTTGGGAAACACGGAGTCTAGTTCAGGACAAGTTAGTTTTACCTACTTCTGTTTTTTACCACTGCCCCGCTGAGTAAAGGGAGCCCTGGAGTGGGCAAGTTTAGAAATAGTCATCAGAATATAATGGTGACATTGTGTCCAGGACATCCAAAACATGCAGGTAAGTGAGAGTTCAGAAAATAAAGGGAATAATTTGAACAAATCTAAACTCGGTTTGTATGTATGTATGACCCTAACAAATAGTAGTTTCCTTGTTGCATAGAACAAATAGGGCCCCTGCCTTTTATTTAAGTTATCATTGTTTCCCCTTTGGAGGATAACTACTTGCAGCCGGGTACAAGAATTGTCCCAGGTTTCTTTTTAGAGGCTACCTTCCTTGTGAATTTGATGCTGCTGCTCTTCACTTGGAACTTGGGTGTGTAATGGCTGGCACAGGGAAAAGGTACCTTCTGTAACTTGTTAGCTCATTTCCCAGGAGGGGAGAATTAGACTGCCCTACTAGGCCACAAAAATATGGCAAAGTAATGTTTTCAATTGGGCAATGCTATGCACATTGGATCTGAGCTGCAGGGAGATGGTGCTTTCTAGTGGTTTAAGCTTTTAGAAAGAGATTATTTTTTGTTCTTGGAAATTACACTACATTGGTTGGATTCACTTACGGTTTTTTTTGCCTGGTACTGTGAACTTTCTCAAAGGAAGTGGGGGGCTGTCGTTTGCTCTTTCTCAGGGGTAAAACAAAAGATTGTGCTCTTGAAGTTTGCAAAAAAGATTACTAGTTCAGAATAGGTGAACTAAAGATGCTGTAGGATCTGATATAAGTTTTACTGTCCAAAAACTGGATATGAGTTTTAATTAGGGTGTTAAGAAGTTTTTATATGTATAGTACGAACACTAGTCTGTCTTCATAGAAATGGTTTTTATTTTATTTTCATTTGAAGTCAGTGAAGAAGTGGAAATCTATTTTTCTTTCAGGTCATACTTTAAGTAGACAGAATTGCTCTTGGGCCCCAGGACAGACTGGATACATTAACAACAAAATCTACTCTAAATCTAGACCACCTACAGATTGGATGTAATACAATTGCATGCACATTTAAACGAGTGATTGAAATAAAACAAGTGACAGTTCCAAATTTATTGTAATATTGTTTATATTTGTTACTTGCACCTACTTATTTATTCCTGTCTGTTTTCAATTATTGGCAAATGCTTTGTGTTTATTAGTTACTTTTTAAAAGTTATGTATGACCTGTTCCATGTTTATACATACTTAATTGACTATACCTTAGCAGAGTGACAGTTCATTTATGGTACTTATTGTAAAGTAGCTTAGAATTACTTGTTTTCTTGACAATGAAATAGACTAATGTATACAATAACTCGACTTGTAGGGTGAAAAATTATTCTCTCCATTACAAACCCATTGAAACATCTCCATTAAGACATCTTAACTTATAGAAAACACCCAATAGTATGTTTACTTCAAAAACAGGCCAAAAAAAGTCAGGATTCTATATAACTAAATGTATTTTGTTTATTTTGACAAGTAAGTTTAGTTGCAATGACTTCATAGCATGCTAATTAACAATGTGAAGTCTGAGGTTATACAGGTGTAACAAAGGGCAAAATTATTCCCATGGCATACACATTATCCTTTAGTCTGCATAATGTAAAAACAGCAATATAAACATAATTCTACAATTAGAGCCTGATCCTCTAATTGATCTAAAACTCCTATTTATTTTTAAATCTGAACTAGTTCCAAAATATCTGGATGACCCAACTTGATACAAGATTTGCCCAAAATATTTCTCTACAATTTGTAGACACAATGAGACTTCAATATTTTTAATGTCATCTCTCTCTCTATGGATAAATAGAATAGTGCACATAAAATACAAGAGAACGTCATTAATTCACACTATTGAATGGTAACCTCTTCCAGATTTTCAGAAATTTTGATATAGTCAGGAAAACAGAAAATATGCTTCCTGACAAAATGCACTTAATCATGCAGGGCCTGATTCAACTCCTATGAAATCAATGAAGAGACTTCCATTGACTTCACTGTGAATTGGAGCATGACTTTTGAGCAGTATAGCGTTAATTGTTTATGATGCTGATGTACTTCATAGTATACTTATGTACTTTTTAGTATATTTTGTTAGGTAATGACAGCTTAGCAGTAGGAATCTTCAGAGCACTCTTCTCAAAGATGCTGAGCTACTCAGCTAGCTAGTAGTTGTGTGTGGATTGACCAAGTGTGAATTAGAAAGGCTTTACTGAACATTTGGAAAATATACCTTTTAACACAAGACCATTTTACAAGCTTTTTTTCATATACCAAGTCTTTCAGATTTCTGTTCTATTCTGTGAGTAAGCTAACCAACTGGTGGATAAATGAGAACTGGCTTGTGTAATTTATTTGAACTTTCAAAAAGCCTTTGTCAAAGTGCCGAAGAAGAGGCTGTTAAGGAAACCAAGTAATCATAGAGTGAGAGGCGAAGTTCTTTGATAAATTGGAAGCTGGCTAAAAGGCAGAACAGCAGCAGGAATAAATGGTCAGTTTTCAATGTGAGAAAAAGTTAACAGTGGTTCCATACAAGGGCAGATGTTTAATAAACCAAGCCGATTTTAATATTTTATTTAAAACTTTTTTCAATGAAACTGTCATCTTTGGGGAAAAAAAAAGTTTTTTGAAAGTGTTTGGATTTTTTCAATTATAAAACTAAAACTTTTTCCAATTTTCATGGTTTTTGGTTTTGTTCTCCCTTCTCTCCCTTTCCCCCTTTTCCTTTTGGCCACCAGAAGAGGGGAGAGAAGGAGTCAAAAATGAAGTTTTAATTTTTTTCCAGAAAACTTGAAATTTTTAATGAAATGTACTTAACCATTTTTCACCAGCTCTATAAATAAATGTATTTCTTTGTGTGTGGGGTGGGGGGGTTTAGTAGAGTGACAGACTTTACCAATGAGATAATATGTAGGTTAATCAAAGCTGAAAGACTGAGGCACTTCAGTGGGGCATAATGTGCTAGAATGATGGGCCACATGTTGGCAGGTGAAATTTAGTCTTGACAAATGAATGGTAATATATGTCAGATTGAAAAGTATGTACTGTTTGTATGTTTGTAGATTCTAAGTTGTGTAACTGCTCACAAAAAGTGACAATTTGATACTCTGGAGAGCTTAATGAAAACCTCAACTCATTGTGCAGTGGTGGTGTAAAAAAAAAAAGGCAAGCTAACTGTTAAAATATCTAATAGGATAGAAAAGAATACTGAAAATATTGTAATGGCATTCTTTTTACCTGAATATCAACCAACTTCTTGGAAACTATTTTGATATTTTATTTTGCTTGTATGTGTGATTAATTCCCAGTGCCTTTTCTAAAAAGTCTTGTCAATGAGTTCTTGCCTGCAGCTCTCTTCCCCCTTCTCCTCCCGCCTCCACTGCCTCCCCCCACTCTGTGTAATGTCTATTTGGTGACTAACTTTTATAATGTTCCTCTTATTGATATTGTGGATTCCTATAAACTTCTGTTTAGACTTTACTCAGGCAAGCTAATTTTCAAAAAACGTAAAAACGTTATGGGTGTAGCAGTGGCTGGGTGAATATCCCTTGAAAGGCTGCGGCAATCAGCTACATTAACTGACCACCACAAATCAAATGTTCTCCCTGAAGCCCTACAGCTTTCTAACTTTACCAGAATTATTTAAACTAATCCTGCACATGTTTTCAAAGCCATCAGTAGTCACGTACATTTCTCAGCATATCCCCATCAGCCTTTCTAACTACATTTGTGAAGATGTTCTCTGTGCTATTGTCCAATAGCATTTAGTAAATGAGGTACTAAATTAGAGATAATCCAGAAAAATACTTTAATACAATCCACTGTTGATCTTGTTCAAGCAACGTTCCATTTGACACACAAGATTCATTGCCTATTAATGTCTATGAAGTTATGCTGCAGATGAATTTGACTTGCTGTATACTGGATCTGGCCCCTACAAAGTTTGATCTCCCCTGTTTGTGTTACAACACCCATGTCAACTTTTTTCAGAAGCTTTTATTTTGATTACATTAAAAACTGCAGTAGTAACCTCTTTTCAGTAGTGGTTGCCACTGAAAAGTAAACATATACTTGAAGTTACTATATTGTAGATAAGAATTTCAAGGGGGGGCTATATGAGTTTGAAACCCAACTCCTGGTGAATAGTCCGTATCCCTTAGGCCCCTTTGATAATTCCAGTCTACATGTATTATTCACTGCAGTTTGGCATGTATTAGTAAATATTAATTTGTTCTAAATAGTGATCACTGTGTTCTAAAATTCACTCTTGATCAGAAGTTTTTGTTGTTTGTTTTTAGGCTAGCTTGAATCTTTCACTCTCATGCTTTAGAATGCATATAAAGGAATTCATCTGTGGTTTTTGGCTAGCAATTCTGTATCCTGCTAACCTTACCTCTGGTATTCCATTAAGTTCAATACTTTCTTTAACATGCTTTCCATTGATCACACATTACATTTGCATGACCCTGTGTCCTGTCTTCTTGAGTACGAATGATACATGTTTGTTTTTGTTTGGGTTTCTGAGAGAAGGCTGTTTTATTTTCTATCCTTCAGTATGTGAAATAAATGGTTTTGTGATTCAACTCTAAGATGCAGTACTTACAATATTTTAAGTTCCAGTCACTCTTTTAAATGTAGAAAGAGCTGCTTCAAATTGGATGGCAATAGATTCTAAGCCTATGCTTTGAAATCTTAACATGATATATTTGAATCAATCATAGAAGTTAGAGCCTAACCATACTTTTTAAATCTTCAGTCCATCCCTCTGCTAATGTAGGAGTATTCTCCATGGTACATTTTATAGTGGGTTTTCTAGCTGAGTTTGAAAGTTCCAAGTATGGGGCTTCTACCACATCCCTCAGGTGGCTGTTCCACAGACCAGTATGTCTGGCTATTGAGATGTTTTTCCTGATATTTGGCCTAAGTTTTCCCTTTGTTCATTTCATTGCGTTTCTAGTTGTCATAACCCCCTTGAACCATGTTGAGTAATCCCTCTCCCTTCATGAGGTTTGAACCCTTCAAGTATTTGTAGAATATTATGTTTTCTACACACACTTGGTTATCACCTAGCCATGCTTATGTGTATTTTGCATCTTTCCTTATAAATTCCTCAAAGCTACTGATCATTTTTGAAGTGCTGTCCTGAACTGCTTCAGTTTGTCAATAAATGTAGTGTGGTGTCCAGAGTTGAAGGCAGTTTTTCTATGTCACATACGAAGCAGAGAGAGAAAATTTACCATTTACAAAATGTTCATCTTTTAAATCTGTTTGACATAAAGACACTGATCCATGTCCTGGCGTCTAAGCCTGATGAATCCATTTTTTTTAATGTTGATATCCAGTGGTTACAGTGGACACGAGATCATTCTCCATGTGATCAGGTTCCAAATTTGCTGATCATTTGTCTGATTCATTCTAAGCTTATTAATTTTCATGATCTCCGTTCCATTTGCTGCACAGGCAAAATATAGAGTCCCTTTCAAGATTTCATGGAAATACTCTGTCCTGTTATCCCATCTCCTACATCTACATATCCCTAGGAAATTTGGGGAAAACCTTTTTTATGCTCCTACTATATCTGAAAGTCCTTATGAGTTTATCTGGTGTGATTTACTTTAATATAAGACATCTGTTTTTTTTGCTTATCATTTACTTATTTTGTGTGAATAGAAGTTTTGTGTGTTGAGAATATATTTTATAGCAGTAAGATTAGTATGATATTGCATTGAGTGGCATACAAGTGTACCTTTCGGTTATACTGAGTTAAGGTCTATTGGACAAACTTAAATTATGGATGTTCTTAAACCTATTTCAGATGGACCCTAACAGAATTACAAAAGAAGACACTCGTTGTTTCACAGCACTTTTAAGACTTCAAGAAAGCACAGATTTGCAAGAGACAACACTGGAAAATCAGGAAACAAAATTAATGTCCGAATCATGCTGGAGAATAAAACAGGCTTTGGAAGGAGTTATGCAAAAGGTCAGTGCACCCTAAGAATTAAACTAATATTTAAACTTAAGTGAGCTTCTGAAAACCTGGAGAGAGAGAAGTTTTAGGGGGGGAAAAAACCGCGTTTCCTGTTTCACATAGAACTAGTGGTTGCATTGTAATCTTTAACATCTTTGGTATTTTGTTGCATTTGTTCATGAACCCCTTGGTAGTGGTTCATCATGTCTGTATGCAGATTAATTGTGCTTTGACTAGCATTTTTTTAAGAGGGGAAAGTTTGGATTCACACTAGGAGGAAAAACAATGTTTGTGGTTAGTTGATTGGCCAATTTGTCCCTCAGGCTAGTCCAAATGGATCCCAGAATTTTGGTTTTGAGAGAGTTAGACTATCTTTTTATCTCCAATCTTCCTGATTGTGTTCCTGATGAGTCAGATGTGACATTCTTTTTCCAAATAAAATTCCCAAGCAGAGGGAAGGTGGTTGGGCAAGCAAAATATTAGATGGAGGGCATCTACTCTCATTTCCTTGTGAAGGGAACAGCGCATCTCTCCTTTTTTTTCCCCCCCTTTGCCCTCTGTGCGTGAAGTGGGATTCCAGGAATGTGACTCCCCCATGTGTGAGAGATAACCGCTCCTGTTCTTTGCACAGAGAATTCAGTCTTCCACAAGCCAGTTCTCTGTTCTGTGTGGGGATCGTTCTTACTGACGTAGAATGAGAACTATGTAGGCCCAGTAAGGGAGCTGACACCACTGAGTGGAGTGCCGGATAATCTTAGAGCGGTAGGATAGGGGGATAATGAGGACAAACACAAGATAGTTAAAAGTAATGCAAAATATATAGCAGTCCTCTTACTTAACCATATTCTCAGCTACTGTAATGTCTAAAACTACGTAACTTTTAGTGACACAGCTGTGCCGCTACTTTCGGGGGTGCATTTTTTTCACACCTCTGAACAACAAAAGTTTTGTTCAGTTTCCAGTGTGGACAAAGCCTATGTATCTGGTAGAAAGGGGCTAAAACTAGACAACACATCTTTTAATATAATTTTACAACAGTTGCATTGCACACATGGAATTGCACACATGCCCATTAGCAGATCCTTTGTGTTAACGAGTCTGAACAATGTAATGAAGTCTTGATTAGCATGATAACTAGGTAGCTCCTGCTTGGCATCGCAGAGGTAAAGCTTACTCCCAAACACTAAGGGCACGTCTTCACTGGCGGCGTTAAAGCGCTGCCGCAGCAGAACTTGAACACGGCTTGTGTAGCTGCGGCACAGCGCTGGAAGAGAGCTCTCCTAGTGCTCTAAAATAACCACCTCCATGAGGGGCGTAGCTCCAAGTGCTGAGAGTGCGGCTCCCAGAGCTGGTGTACCGTCTCTACTGCCACTTTACAATGCTGAAACGTGCAGTGCTCGGGGGTGTTTTTCCTGTAAAGTGCCAGTGTAGACAAGCTCTAACAGGGAAATTAGTCAGATAAAGTCATTAGCCATAATGGGGGTGTGGGGAGAGGGGGAACTGGACAAATTTGGTGTACCTGTCACAATTACCCAGGTTCCTAAGGGGAATTTATACGTTTTGATCTCCTAGCACATTCATATGAGTATTTTGTGCTATTTCAACCTAATTGCCATCTAATAAAGAATTATTTAAATACCAAGAGTGTTAAATCCTTGACTTCTTTGTTTTATAATAGTCTCGTGTCAGAATCCCTTAGTCCATACTTCTTTGCTGCCTTCATATGTACCATGAATTATACCATAGGTTACATGAATGGTAGAGACTATTTGTCTGAGGATAATTATATAAACTCCCTCAGTTATATGAACTCCTATACATTCCTAAGATTTCAGATATTTGCTCCTTCCTTCCATCCAGCTTGTCTCTTTCAAAGACTGTTGGGAAAATTTGGGCTTAGTTGTTTTTCTTCTAATATTTGCTGAAATCATGCACTGTATACGTTAGAGGGGGGAAAAAAGGAGTTAATGGCAAGCGTTTATATTTATATTCTGTGTGCATATAGTGCATTTCTCTTCCAGGGAGCTCTGTGGATGGAGTGTATAGTTCCAGTAAGTGAATGAGAAGTACTATCTGCTGGTATAATCAACAAAGGCATTGGCTTTAATGGAAGCTGCATGTCCTGTCATCCTGACTAGAGGTTGAATGACTAGGGGTGATTATTTTGGTTGATGGCCATTAATTTAAGTGAACAGTAAAATTTCTCTTGCCAAAATAATCCATTTTTAAATTTATTTGAACGCAGTAAAGGAGAATGTATATATGAGACACTGGGTAACCGGGTCTGCATCCTAGTTCATTTGGCCCTATATGTTGACACTGAGGGAGGTAAGTCAAAATAAGAAAAAGAAATGTTAACTTAGCCTCAGGTGCATCTCTTCAGCTGAATGAGCATATATCCCAGATGTTAAAGGGCCAATGTCAAGGTAAAAATCCTGGGTCGGAGTCTGGTTTGCACCATCTCTGGCAATGCAAAGTGGCTGGAAATTGGCTGGATCTCTTTCTCTGTTGGGTCTAGCCCCAGGTATAAGGGGCATACCAGGGGCATGGATGGAGAGTGCTTTCCTGAGTTCTCTAGGTGCAGTTTCCTATCGGAGAATATTCCCCATGTATGTTTTTAAAATCCACACTTCCTTATTTGCAATACTAATTATACAATAGGTTACTGAAATGCAACACTTTAAAGTCTAATTAACTTCTTGTCATTTATGACTTTTTACTTTTTGCACTTCACTCAGTTTGGCCAATGAAAAGAGACTAATCAGTTTCATGTTCTATGTAGCAGGCTGCATTTTCTAGATTTTTTTGGGTGCACTGGTATGTATCTGCATATGTTCCTTGTATATGTGTGGAGTAGTGTTTACATCCACAACAGGGACTAATCTGGAAGTATTTTAGTGCTCCCACTAAAGTCATTTGGGAGTTCCATTGCAGGGTGGGGCCCAAACATTTCCCCCTTAAAAAACAAAATAAAAAAACCCAACAAAAAAACCAACCCAAAACACTCATTAAAGCATTTTCTAACTAAATCTAATATTTATGCCTATATTACTTGACACGTTCTTGGGTGATGGAACTGTTGCTTAGAGAGCAGCATGTTCAGGGCAGCACATTTAAACTATTGTTTTACAAGCATCAATAATGCATTACGGGGTTGTTCACCTTAAGTGTGGTGATTCCTCATCACAGACCAGATTCTGATCTCAAGTACCTGTGCAATCTGGAGTAACTTTGTCATCATCAGTGGAGTTACCTTAGATTTACACTGAAGTAGCTGAGATCAGAACCACAGCTTTAGGTAGACAAGTAATATAACTTTCTTGTTTTGTGGCTGCATGGCTTGGCTGCTTTTTTTCTTTCATGTAACCCTAAGAGCCCTTTGGCAGTCCAGATACACTGACCACACTTTTTGTAAAGACTACCATAAGTCTGGCAGTAAAGAGAGAACGACAAACACATAGCTGGGGGTCAATCCATGAAGTAACACTTTTTTGGCAGTGCTCCTGGACCCTGGCAGCGTCAGGCCTAAACTAGTCACCCACATGGCAACAAAACACTTCACTGTTAGACCTCCAGGATGGCCCTTATAAAGACTTAACAAACATTCTAAGCACATGTGGTTATTAACAAAGTGCTTCAGAGGCAAGGTTTCAGAGTTAAAAGTTGTCCAATATTTGTGATCCTGATCCTGCAACCTCTTGCAGGTACTGGGAATACTCATATTAAGAGTTACAGGATTGGTGTCTTTAGTGTAGCTTCTGGGGAATTCTTCAAACTGCTGAATTTCCTGCAAGATGATCAGAATCTCTTCCTGGTATCAATTAGTTTTAAATGAACAAAGGTGGTAGCATTAAAGATAGATATACTACAGCAATCCCTTATGGTGCTATTTGGGCATAAGCTTTTGTGGGTAAAAAACCACTTCAGATGCAACTGGATGCCACCGGACTCCTTGTTGTTTTTGTGGATACAGACTAACACGGCTACCCCCTGATACATGTAATATATTTGAATGTCAAAAGGGTCCACTTAAGTTTCAAAAGCCTGGAGGCTTTTTCAAACATATTTACATCCCTTTGTTTGAGACTGTGGGAAGGGAAATTGCACAAAGCCTAAGAGAATAGAATTATACTAAGCTCTAGCATTCATAAATTTAAAATAGCTTTTCTATAAATTTTCATAAGTACAATTAGACTTAGGCTCCTATGTCAGTTAGGCGCTTTTGAAAGTTTTAATTGTTGTAATTTTAGTTCTGATATCTAGCTATCTACCAGAGGCAAAGTGTTGCATCCTTTTGGAAAGCAGAATTTCCAACTCTCCGGGAATATAAAGCACCCTACCCCTTGATGGCTTGTGAAATGTTAGACTAGCAATCTAGTGTAAACCCCCTAAAATAGCCTGCTTTTATTAATGCTAAAATTGCTGTTCTGCTGTGATGATTTTCTGCTGGGCTGTGTGAAAATCCAAGGGGACCTTTACTGAAATAGGCGTTCTGTTTAATAAATAAAAAAAATTCATAATATACCAGGATAGTCTCAGCAAAGGCTTTATTCTGTTTTATGAAAATAAGACCTTTGTAAATGCATCACATTTTAAAAAATTCATTAAACTACAGATTAATTTGGTTTTGAAATGCTTGCCTGGTTAGCACTGAAGATTTTGGGGCACTTTCATACTTGCTGTAGAGCAGTCTAAGTTGAATTTCTGGCCTATCATTGTGGTGGTTGCTACATGATTATAGTAAGCCCAATCCTAAAAACATGCACTACTGTGAGTAGACCCATTGAAAATGTAGATGTGTCTAAGCGTTTGAAAGATCAGGGCCTTAGAAGGTTTGGGTAGGTGACTGTGACTGACTGCCTGCAAAAATCAAAATATTGTACATTGTAGTTTTTAAAAGGAAATTATAATAAACTATTAAGATCTGGAACATTGCTTATACCTGGGTTTAAGTATACAGAGTAAGACTGAAGTATGTAACTGACCTGAAAATTAACCTATAACTGGGAGTAATCTGGGGTGTTATCTGTGTTCTGTTCCTGCTTTGTGCAAATCCTAATTGTACTCAGTTTGCTGTAAATGTTAGTGAGGTAGAATCATAAAGTGAATACATCTGAGACAGGGTAAATCTCACAGCAAAATGACCAAGTATTATCAACTACAATTGGTTAATATAATAGAAGCATACTAATTGGTTGTTAACTTGGATTGGTTAATTATTAAATCACAGTGTGTTAATACCATGTGCTGTGAAGAGCTTCAGGAGGCACATTAAAGAGCCACTTGCGGCTCATGAACTGCACTCTGAGTATCCCTGGGGTAGATGATCCCTGCCTGGCATTGTGCCAAAAAGGGATTAGTCTCCTGTGTTAGATACTCCTGAAACTACTGCTTGGATTGTAGAAGAGCGCAACTTTGTGAGTGCTTTACTACAGTTCGCTGTACAATGAAAGAAATTAGTCTTTGTTCGGTCTCTCAAGAAGGATGTAATTTGCAGTAAATATACTTCCTAATCAATTGGACAGTGAACTAATCCCTTCAGACAAACAAATCTAGGACTAAATAATCATGTCCCCAAATTACACGGAAGGGGAAAATTACCAAGCAAATACTTCCATGGCTCTGAAGCAACACAATAAAGAGGATTATCCCCTCTAGAGAAGGCAGATGGAGGGTGTGTGTGGCTGGAGCCAAAGGGCACTAATCTCATGGATGCTCTGAAATAAAGGGCATCCTCTCAGAGGTCCTGAACGTTATGCTCCCTAGATCTGTCCTCTCATGGTGGCATGTCCTCTCCAGGAACCTTGTAGCTATTGGCACAAGGGAATATTCAATGCCCACCATTGTTGCTCTTACCCCTTCAAGTGAGGTAACAAGGCTCGTGTGGGTGGCTAAGAGGTTGGTGCTGTCGTTCATATTGCCACAGTAGATTTTTGCTTGCATCCAGTCTTCCGTGTGACTAAGCCACAGCTTGTGCTGACCCACATATTCTAATAACTGGCATGAAAGCAGAAGAACCAGTGAGGGCAAGGGGAGTTAATTATAACTTTCCCACCAACATTGGGGAGGGAATGCTTTGCAACTTCAACAAAAAATAAAATTAATCTGCTACTTTGCTGTACAACTGAGCAGAGAATCTTATCTATAAACTCATCAGCGTTTCAGCAGGCCTACATTACTTTGATAGTCATACTATGACTTTCATGCTGCTGTGGCTTTCCATTTTGGTTTAGCATTTAGACGCCTACCTAATTATGCTCACTTTCCCCTTTCAGCAGATATCTACACACACACACAGAGCACCTTCATTTAATTGTGGTTACAAAGTTACATAAAAGTAACATTTCCTTGATATTTAGAATTGGTGTTACATGTCAAACTCCACAAGATGGCACTAATTCAGAATACAATAGAACAGGAGTTCTCAAACTGAGGGTTGGGACTCCTTAGGGGGTTGTGAGGTTATTAGATGGGGGCTCGCGAGCTGTCAGCTTCTACCTCAATCCCCGCTTAGCCTCCAGCATTTATAATAATGTTAAATATATAAAAATGTGTTTTTAATTTATTGGGGGTGGGGGTCCGCACTCAGTCTTGCTATGTGAAAGGGGTCACCAGTACAAAAGTTTGAGAACCACTGCAATAGAACATTGCAAATTTAGATCAATATTATTTACAACAGATCTCCTAGATATTATTCTCTTGCCAATTCTCAAACAGTAAAAGAAATAATAATGCATTACAAAATGCACTTGATTCATTTATTTTGATAGTCCCTGTCCCAAAGAATTTAGACTAAAGGATAAACGTATAGAAAACAGGGACACGTTGAAAAATCTGACATGAGGGATTGATTATGATGTCCGTATCATAAAACTTCTGATGATCATTTATTTGTATTATTGTGCTATCTAGAGGCCAACTAAGGTTCAAGTTCCTTTGGGCTAGGCACTGTACAAATCCAGTATGACAATCTCTGCCTCAGTGTGCCATCTAATTACACAAGACATGTGGTAGGAGAAGGAAAGTTTTACCCCTGTTTTAGATGGGGAACTGAGGCACTGAGTTTGACTTGCCCAAGCTTGCGAAGTCTGGGGCAGCGCTGGGAACTGTACCCAGAATTCCTGACTCCCAGTTTTGTGGCTTACCCACAAGACACTGCTTCCAGTCATTAAAGTTACAATTTCAGTATCTACTTGTGAAGAAGATCAGGACTGGAATGTTGGGGAGTGACTGTTCAGGAGCAGAGGTGGATATGTGGCAGCTTAAATATCTCTTGGTTGTGCTATGCCTGGCTATAGCTAATACATAGCCTGTTTTCGTTAACATTGAAATTCACTTACAATTTTAATTAACACTTGTCCAGGCTGTTCTTGGGCCTTGTATGACTGTGCAAGGTGCCTTACCCATCTCATTCTTGCATACTTTACCAAGGGCCAGGCACACTTGCGATCCCTTCACTCATTTGTGTGCCTGCTGACATCTCTAGGGCACAAGCCCCATCGCAAAGGAAGAAGGATCATTGTCCTTCTGCAACAGCCCACGTAAATGGCTGGTTGTGAAGGAGAGAACTCTCTTCAGCCTCCTAAAACCCATAAAGGGTGATGCAGTTAACATGCTCAACATCCCTGAATTCTTGTGAATGTGACTGCATGCTGCCCCTGTATGGCACGGTCTGGCCCCAGGTATCTAAATTACTCCATATTGCACAATGTTCAGCGTGACAAATATTTACTTTACTTTGCTCGATACTTGGTTGTTCTGATTGTTCATTTACATTTACAGAAATGCATTTGCTCTAAGCACAGTAATAATAAAGGGTTGTAGCCATCCTTTCAGCATGATCTTCAGTTTTCAGACCGTACCCCTGATAATTGTGTAGTCGAAGATACTGTGAAGTAATTATAAACACCATCATTCTATTTTCCTTTTTCAGAAGTATTGGACGTAGTGCCCCCATTATAGAAAGGAGCTGATTCTTGTAAGTTGACCCTTGTGGCCACATTTTATGTCCTGGAAGGTTGAAAACATATATTCCAGACACCTGAATACACAGTGATAAATTATTTCAACATCATGTAATGTAAGCCAATAAATTTTCAGCAGTACAGTACATTACTGGGGACATGACTGTATGGAGTAATAGCTCTTTTTCATTTTAGGAGATACAGCGCATCATTGCTGGAAGAGAGCCACCAAGATCAGGAAAAGGTAACAAGTGGCTTATAATAAGTATTTGAAATCCTACTAAATTTGTTTCTTTGAGTTAATGTAACTTTTTATCTCTAGCTATAATGGAAGCATCATTGTTTGATCTGTCCAAGAGAAACAAACCTGAGAAACAGCCCTTTGCACATCTCATTATTGATGATAAAAATATTCCAGTTGGTAAGTTCACTTTTAATCAAATGTTTCTGTAAAAACATTTTGGCTGCATTACAGAGTTTTGAACAATACATAAAGCCCTGGGACAAAGACTTTCAAAAGTGGCTGATGATCAGGACTAGCAGGAAAATGAAATACAAACGAAGAATGGATTTTAAATTGGAAAGCTGTAATTTTGTTAACTTGAATGGAGGTCTTATCCCCCACATCCAAGTACCAGACATTGGAGTGCAGTGTGATGCTAAATGGCCTCTGTGCCAATATCCAGGTTTGAGTCTAATCCTTAGGACTCAGCACTCCTCTGGATTTTCGTGCTTTTTCCTTCCAGGGGGAATGAGGGTAGACATGAAGGGCACCTCAGTCTGGAAGGCTTAAGGTTTCCTCTTCTTCTGCCAGGCTAACTGGGGCCACCATTCTGGGTATTATGTTTACTCCTGGGAACTGGCCTCTTTAAGCCTCTCACTTGCACTAGACTGCAAATATGGTGGTGCCAGCAGATAGCTTGCCCACACCACACTGCTGGGTATCTGCCTCCCATCAGTCCAGTCTGTAAGTTCTCCCAACCACATCAGTCTGTGTGTCTGATAAACATGCCCATTTTCCCTGTAATGCTCAGGAACACCCTGAATCTTCAGCATGTCATCTCTGTGCCATCAGTGTTCACAAAGACTCGGGTGACCCTTTTGGTTCACATTCTTCCAGGCCCAATCCACAGAAGCAGGCTTGATTGCTTCAATCATACCCACCTTGTGAGCATTTCCGTACAACCATGGTAACCAGCAACAGCTGGGTACTCTGGCTGATGTTCCTGTTAGCTCACAAGTCTCAAATCCACCCCCATCTAAAACCCAAGATCATTTTCCCTTCAGTGAATATTCAAGACATAGATGTGATTTGCCCATCAGGGAGCGCAGAAGAGGCATGGGCTTGGCCTACAACATGCTCCTCCTCCTAAATCATTAGAGACAGACAGCTCTGTCCCGAAAACCCATCTGTGACTTGCCTGCTGTTTTCCTTTCCTCTTGTGGGATCAGTGCACTATCAGGTGTCTGCAAATCCAGACATCTGCCCTTGTTCCCATTGTAGGGCCGGCATAGGCTAGAACATTCCAACCACAAGAGTCAAGCCACCTGGACGCTTCAGCTAATCAAATGCCTCAAATGTTGCTGCACTGGTCATGAAGGAATGCATACCAAAGTTTGCTGGATTGCACCTTACACACAGACTAACACCTTTCTCAGTATTGCAGCAAATGGATATCTGGTCAGGTAGCTGCCATCTCCATGTGCAATACAACATCTGGCTCTTTTGCAGGGCCAGAAATGTTCCTATGGTTTTCATTGGACATACCTGTTCATCTGGGTATTCTCTTAGCTCTGTTATGGCTCCCCACTTCTGCTTGTTCTGACTTCGACCCTTATTTCACCTTCCCCTCTGCCAGTCCAGTTCATGTCCGGACTGTCCCTTAGTTTCCTAGGCATGACCCGACCAACACTAAATGCTGCAAATGCTCAAAGAGCAATGCCTCTTCCCTGCCAAGAACATACTGTAGAGGCAAAGCCTCAACTGACCTAAAAGATCTGTATAGTTATCTGTTGCCTGGCAACTTCTGTGCAGCCTTCACATTTGGACCAGCCTTCCCAGAGCTTCTTGACCAAGATTCCTCTAACAGATCAGCAAATCTCACCAGCCTTTAATGAAATGACAGGCCGGGGAGATTACCTGATGTGGTGGATGCTACCAGTCTGTGGTGTACTAACAACTCTATATATCTAGTCACTTGAAACGGATGCTGAATGTCAGTGAGGCACTGGAATTTTCTGCCAGTCCTAGCAATGTTAGGAGCCAGGGCTCTAGATAAAAAAAAAAAATCATTGGCAGTGGGTCTTTGGTGAATGGTGTTATCTCCCTGAATCCATACTATTGTCAATACTGGGAACATGTTCTTTGTTGAACATCAGAATATTTTTCAACAAAGAATACAGATGTCTTTAGCTGCATTGCCCATGGCAACCTTGCAGATTTCTGTTAATGCAGTGGACCACTGCCAGGTTGTCCCACCAAAAATGAACCTATTGGTTACTAAATTCTTCACCCCAATGGTGACTGCCACCAATACTGGAAGAAAGTCCAAAAGAGAGATCTCTCAGTATACTTCTTTCTAACCTCTCCTCAAGCCATCTCTGGGCACACCAAGTCCTTCAGTCATATGTTCTAAGTCCAACTACGTCTGGCACATCTCCTTGTATTTGTAAATGTGAACCTAGCATCCAATGGGATCACCAAAATGATACTCCCTAAAACTATTCCAAAAATTCCTTCCATGCTATCAACTATTCCTTCATTTTTTTTTTAAAATCCCCCTTACAAAGCATTGAGGTTTCTTAACTCTTAAGGTGGCTGCTTCCAGGTATGCACAAAAGCCATACCCAGAATCTGCCAGTTTACACACACTTTAAACAACCCATATTTACCTATAACCACTTTGGAATAACTTAGGACCTTGATCACCTGTACTACCACCCTAAATTATGCAGTTTTACACCTTCCATTGATTGTTTGATTCCCAAGTATATCGGCTTTCATGGGAGGAGTGGGGGAGCAGGGATTTTGGGTGCCTTAGTTTGTGAGTCCCCAGTATGAGAACTTAAAAGGGCCTAATTTTCACACCGTGCTGAATATTCACCCTCTTAAATTGGACCCTTTTAAAGGTATCTCAAGTTGAGGACCCCAGAATTCGAGCCCTCTTGAAACTCTTGGCCTGAGAGCTCCACTAATTTGACCACCTAGAAAATAAGGATCTTGTTCCTGTACAGTTACTACAGAGCTAGAATGATGTATGAATCACTCTCAAATCTACTGTGATTAAGTCATACCCTAGAGTCTTGTATTCATTCAAGCTTTGAGTTAAGCCTGTAAGCACATAATTTTGTATGTTAAAGCTTTTTATTACGTAAGTATTTGGAGTATTTTCCCACTTGCTTATTTTATGTACCTTAAGTACAATATATGTTATGCTGTAGCAAAAATACACAATTATGGTGATTTTTTTAGTTTTCCTTTATCTCAAGCTAAAACTATGTTTACTTTTTATTGCCTGTGTTTTCATGAAATTTGCTGTGCCCAGTAAATTAAATGTGGAAGAAATATGAAGCTGTCATGCAGGGGAGAAGGAGAACCTACTACTGAACTTTCCAGACTTAGTTTTCAGATACTGTTGTCTCTTTATTACAAACGTTGTCATGGTTCCCAGCACCATAATCTGGCTGAGTTTACATGGTAGACACTTTATGTGCAAGGAGCTAATATCCCATGTACCCCACAATGTTAAAATGCATTGATGAAGAAGACTAGTAAACCAAATAAGAAAACTGATAAGCCAGGATAAAGAGGTGTATCTTACACCAGTTAACGAATGCGCCCAACCTTAGGGTTATGTGTATTTCCAATAGTAGTGAATTCCATTGGCAAAGGGGAAATCTCTCCCCCTCTCCTATGTGATTTGACACACATTACCAGCAGATAAGTTAGGCAGGTCTACACATAGTCCATGTAAAAACATGCTTATTTTTTCCCCTCCCTCCAACCTCCACCCATGTTTGTTACATCCACTTGTTGCATTATATTGACCAAGATAAGCTTTTCTGGGCAGGGACGGTCTTCTTTAACTACATGTACTAGGCACTGTGCAAACAAAGGAGCCTTACTGTGGCTTCCTGGTGCTACTGCAGTACCACTAATAGGGCCCTGGTTTGAAGACTGCCCTGCCTCTCGTTCCTGTGAACCTCACCTTTGGGACAGTTGCCTGTGTTCATATGGGACACTAGTGGGTCAGAGGGAGAGGTCATTGGAGGCAGGTGGTTGGCAGGACAGTAGGGCTTTGTGCGTGGTAACCATGTTTTATTTATTCGGTGCCAGAAGTGTGTGTGGCTCTTTAAAATCAAAAAATCCCTCCACCAAAGAGCTCCCATCTGTTAATTGTTAACCAGAACCCTGAACTGCATACAGAAGTGTACTGCCCGCCCATGCAGTGTGTGATACACAGATGTATTTGCTCCTCCACCTATCTGTATTGGTAGGAGAAATAGATTAGCATAAAGTTAGGCAAGTGCAAGTAGAGCAGCAAGCAGAGGTCGCTGGGAGTCATTGACACTGTCAAAATCAGCTGAGAGATTGAGAAGAACAGACAAGAGGATCATAGATTTGGCCAGGAAGAGGCCATTGATTTTATAGTGTCTTTAATGGAGTGGAGAGATGGCAAGCAGACTTTAGGGGAGTTGGAGGAAAGAAAGTTTAGATAGCGTATGTGGGAAAGCACATTCTAGGATGGGGTGGCCAAACTTACTGTCCCTCTGAGCCACATACAACAATTGTCAGAAGTTCAAGAGCTGGGGCATGCATACCAGGGCTCGGGGTTTCAGTCCTGCAGGGAGTGGGAGGTCGGCGCTTCAGCCCAATGGGAGGCACCTACTCTGGCTCAGGGCTTTGGCCCATCAGGCATACCATGCGGGGCTGAAGCCGTCGGACTCCCCTCCCCACTGAGCAGAAACCAGAGGCGACGGGGGGCGGGAAGTGTCACGGGAGGGGGTCACATGGCCCCCCAGATTTTTGCCAGGGTTTGCTGGCCCTGCTCAGTTACATGGTGCTGCTGGGCCCTCTCCCTGCATGGTCACTGCAGCAGCTTTGGCCCTGGGGAGAGGCAGCGGCTAACAGCTGGGAGTTGCAAGGAGAGCTGCTGCCTCTCGTCGTGGAGCTAAAGCAGTGACCCTTCTCTGCAGCTCTCAACTGTTTGCTGCTGCTTTTCCCTGGGGCACTATCACCTGGGAACTGCAGGGGGAGAGCAATGAGGGTAGTGGGGGGGCATATCTGGTGGGCGTGACTCAAGCTGTTGCAGGGGACCTTTAAATTGTGCCCCCCCACTCTCAGTAGGCACCAGTTTTCTCTGGCAGAAGCCCCTAACACCACCACTCCACCGCAGGGCAGAAGTCCCAAGTTCCCCCCAGTCTGGTAGGTGGAGAAAAGGGGGACTGGGGGGCTCCATGAGCTGCACTTTAACTGTAAAAGTCACATGCAGCTTGTGAGCCATGGTTTGGCCACTCCTGTTTTAGGAGTTTGGAGACAAAGGATTGAGGGAGATGGGTAGTAACTATAAGTCCAAAAAAAGAAAAAAGATGAAGAAAAGGTGCTAGATTAGAGTGAGGTTGACCATAAAGGTGAGGGAGAAGATATGGCATGGAGTGAGAAAAGTCAGGATTTGGGATTAGTTTGGATACTATGAAAAATCTCTCTGAAATTAGAAAGAGGAAGGGAAGACTAGGAGAGGCAGAGAAAGACAGCTTTGTTTAGAGAACGTCTGTTTTGGCTTTCAAGATACTTTGAGAATCTCAGCTGAGTCAGGGAAATTATTAGTCATGGGAGCTGCAGATGCAGGAGTCTCAAGAAGTAGATTTATTTAGCAAGGTAAAAGGCAGAGGTGAAGGAGGAAGAAACGTACCTGAAAGTACAAAGTCATTGTGAACTTTCTTCAGAGGTGCTTTGCAGCATGAGAACAGGAAATGGGGAGGGGAGAGCATGAGACGAGAAGACAAGGTTACTGTTCAGTGGGACAGGCACTGTGGGAGTGGGCACAGAAGAGTGTGTGGTGTTGGAATCAACAGATGAGAGGGGGAGAGATGAAGGAGTTGAGTACTGTAGAAAAGCTAAGTGAGTCAGTCTTGAAATGAGTACATGCTTGGGTTGGTAGTGAGTAATATTGAAACATATTATGTGGTGATGGAGAGCGGTACTTGGTAAAGTCCCGATTCGCTATCAAGACAGTGGTTACCCTGATTATATCAGAACTATACATTATATTAATACTAACCAAACCATTTAAGAATAAATAGCTAAGGAGAGCAGACATTTTTCCTTGGCCAGTGCAAAATCCACTCTGAAGTACGTTAAACATGTTTTTTAGTTGGGACAGTTTTTAGCAATTGATTCCATGTAGGATTTGCCTGATCTGATTATTGGTGAAACAAACCTCCTGTCCTGATTCATGCTAATAGCTGATGCTCCAGAGTAAGGGTGGGTAGGAACTGCTAGCTGTATTCACAAGGGGAGAGGAAACTTATTCCTGTCCTTTGTGGCAATTGGCTTATATCCTAAAGCCTGAGACTTATTTGACCTCATCTTAGCCTTTTGGCTACAGTGTGTCTCTCCCCTTCACTTTGACTCTTTACCTTAGCTTATATAGCTACCTTTGTTACTGACACTAAAAATCCAGCCATGGTATCTCTCAACTTTGTAGAAAATGTTTGTGAGCAAAACTAACATTCTGCTAAACCCTTTTTCCCTAGGCACACGCAAAGTGAACCTTACATCCTGGCATCATGACAAAGGCCAGGCAAACTTATCGAATATGACCTTCCGTGATGGAAAACTAATAGTCAATCAAGATGGGTTTTACTACTTGTATGCCAACATTTGTTTTAGACACCATGAAACTTCAGGAGACCTAACTAGAAGAGGGCTTCAGCTGATGGTGTACATGATTAAAACAAACCTTAAAATAAGACACTCTGATGTCCTGATGAAGGGAGGAAGCACCAAATATTGGGCAGGAAATTCAGAATTTCATTTTTATTCTGTAAACATAGGAGGATTTTTTAAACTAAAGTCTGGAGAAGTAATAAGTATCCAGGTATCAAATCCATCATTACTGGATTCATCTCAAGAAGCAACTTATTTTGGGGCATTTAAAGTAAGGGATATAGACTGAGTCTTGATATTTCCTGTAAATTAATATGTATTTTTTAGGACTTTAAAAAAAAAAGTTTGATCATTATATAGCTGGGCCAGAGACTACTGGGAGACATGATTGAAAAAAACCTTTAGGGCCCAGTTGCAGTAACTGTAGGCAGAATATCACTCTTCAGGTTGAATTTTGCTCTAGGATTACTTCAGAGGGATCCCCAGAAAAACATATTAGGACAAAATTACACAATGGGCCTGATTCTGATCTTACACCAGTTTCATACCTGTATAACTCCACTGGCTCTACTGATTTTACACTGACATAACTGAAATTTGAATCAGGTCTGATGTTCTTACATCTTTGAACTGCTAATTATAAATTCTGCCCTGACATGCTGTTACCCTGTTGACTTCAGTGTAAATATAGGACAGGGCAGAATGTGGCCATAGCATTCATTAGGGGCTCAGTCTTAAAAGTGCTGAGTGCTCTGGCCCTGATCTAGCAAAATAACTGTTTGTAGTAAACTTAAGTATGTAACTAGTCCGATTTAAGCAAGTGGGCTATGCAGATACTTAGTGAAGCATGTGCTTGCTTGTTTTGCTGAATTTGGACTAGAGTGGGTCATTCCTGTAAGGGCTGACCATGGTTCACACCATATGTGTTGTAGCTAATCAGGTACTACATTTGGATTATTTAGAAAGGGCTCTTTTAGGAGATCTGACTTTACATTTTACTTGCAGTTATAGAAGACTAATTGCAAGTCTGATTAATTATCATTGCACATCCAATTACAAATGAAGAAATCTGAAGTGTTAAATTCCTTTGAACTGTTACATTGTGCCGGAACCTGCAAATACTTTTTTAAGAGGCAAAATATGTATTTTTATAGTCTGTAATATCTAAAGTTATATTTCAGATGTAATGTTTTGTGCAAAAAAATTGTAAATTATATTTGTCCTATAGTATTTGATACAAAATATTTAAAATCTCTTGCTGTTTGTATATTTAATGTTTTTAAACTGTTTTTAATGTATGTTTAACTGGTGCACTTTGTTAATCCCAATGGGAAAAATTGCAGCTAAAAGATTGTTTGCAATTAGCAAATGTAATATATTGTTTCTTTTTAACTTAATAGATTTCTGTTAAACTTTTCAGTATTATAGAAAACCAAACTGTCATGAAAATTATACCAGAAGGTTGGTCACCAGATCCCTTTCAAATTGGGAAGGTAAAAAAAAGTACATAATGGGACATAGAAATCTGTCAAGAGTATTTATGTAATTATTGAACATGCATTTTTTCCTACAGCAAATTGTAAATCCTGTAGTAGAATTTTTGTACAACACCAAACATGTGTTTACACCTCCTCAGAGGTTTATTTACTGAAGCAACCAAGCTGAATTCAGTAGAAATTATTTTATATTGTACAATAAACATTTCTTTTGAATGTTAATATTTTGTTACAAAATATATTTCTGAAGAAAAGAAACTGTGGCTTATTTTTTTTCCTCTTTCATTTTTGTGCTTCTGTGAGTGACTGAAGTCTGAACCTGGCAAGTGGCAGTGGCTGGGGGGTACAGGAACCCAAGCCCTCCCTTCTCCACTGGGTTCCAACCCAGGGCCCTGCTCCCTGGGTCACTTCCTATTGTGGCTTCAGTTCCTCCATTAGCGCCACTGGTCCGCATCTGGATTTCCCCGGTGTCCCCTCAGGTTGCTCTCCAGAGGGTTTTCCTCTATCAGTTGTGGTCCATCATTCCTGTCCCCCAAGGGTTAAGGGCCTGTGGTGGCTTGGTGGTGGGGCCTGGTCCTGGCCATGTTTAGCCCCAGCAGGGTGTTTGCTGGAGCTTTTAGCACATGACTGCTCTCCTGCTCTGTCTGCCTCGAGACTGAGCTGAGCTGCTCCCTTTTGGGCATGCTCCCAGGGGAGGCTGAGCCCAACAGGTAAAGCTAGGCAAGTCCTTCAGGCTCAGAGCTGCTCATTAACTCTTAGTTCACCATCACACATCCTCCCTCTCAGGCTAGGACCTAGCAGTGGGTCTTTCTCCTCTATTCTGAGGGGGCAAAATGGGCATTTGCATGTGCCCTTCCCAGGTGGTGGCAGTAAGGTACTCTCTTGATCTGTTTCAGAGTAGCAGCCGTGTTAGTCTGTATTTGCAAAAAGAAAAGGAGGACTAGTGGCACCTTAGAGACTAACCAATTTATTTGAGCATAAGCTCAAATGATGAAGTGAGCTGTAGCTCATGAAAGCTTATGCTCAAATAAATTGGTTAGTCTCTAAGGTGCCACAAGTCCTCCGTTTCTCTCGATCTGGGCACTAGTGTTCTCAGTTGGCTAAACTGTACGAAGAAGGGCATGGTCCATAATGAGTAAGGAGGAGTTCCCTAGTAGGTAATTGCACAGGGCAGGGGTAGTTAATAAGTGGGCTGCAGGCCAAATCCGGATTGCCAGATGCTTTTCAATGGACTGCACAGACTGAAGCTGAGCCAGAGCTGGAACTGCAGAGCTGTGCTGCTCCCCAATGCAGGGCTGCTGTGGCTGGGCCAGGCTGCGGGGCGCTATCGTGTCCCCGGGTGGCTGCTTGCGCAGCCACAGCAGCCCCACCAGCAGCAGTGCAGGCATGGGGGTGGGGGAGAGGCAATGTTTGGTGGGGGGGAACGTCTCCATGTGCACACCCCTGCAGGCAGCCTGTGTCTCTGCTACACCCTGCCCCTCCAATCAGGGAGCAATAAGGTATCACATGCTCACTCTGCAGCCCAATCAGATGGCAGCACTGTAGGGGCTCTAATTCACATTCTCTGCTTTCTGTGGAGATGGCAGGGCCAGCTGCACTGTAGAGCCATGACTGGGTAATCTGGCTGGTACGTGCTCATCTGGGTCCTCCAGCATCCATTTGTGCTGGGGTACTGAGCCTGGCCTTGTGCCCTCTGTCCTTCAGTGGTTCCTGGAGCACCAGCCTTGTATCCTCCCTGGTGCCGTGCTCCCCCTCACCTCCCGGGAGCCCTCCTGTCCCAACTGGCCTCTCACACTCTCCAGTCTGCCTCCACTCACCTGCTTCTGCCACATCTCGGCCTCCCAGCACCTCCAAAGGGCTGCTATTTGGAGTCTCCTTCCTGCCCATCTGCTGTCCCAGCGGCCAAAGGGGCATTGCAGTGCTAGCTGGATCATAGTCCAATAGCTTCACCTTTTTGGCTCTAAGCTCAAAAGTACTCTCTCTGCTTGGCTGCCTAGATCCACAGCCTATATCAATTCCTCCTGCCCCTATCTCTGCTACTTGGTTCAACTGGGGACATGGGGAACATTTTTTGGTGGGGGAATGAGTGGCAATGCCACATGGCTAAGGTCAGCCCTGTGTGTCCCTTTTTCAGTTTAGGGAAATATGGTTACCCTACTCTCTGGGCAGGAGCTGGTGGGTGACCGGGGGGAGGAGGGTTATATGCCTATGATAATTTTATTTGACAAAACCGAAGTTTATATTCTTTGTAAACTCAAAACCAATTCAAAACTTAAGTATTTTAATGCTAATATTTGCATATATTTGACATTTTATCTGAATACTTAAAGTCTCAGATGTATTGCATCTTTCTTAGAGTTATTTTTAGATTATATAGTGGTTTGATTTTATTTTTCATTTAATGCACTCAAAATATAGGCAACTGGCTGGGTATAAGATTGTGTAGTGTGTTTGTTCACACTGCTCATGGCCCTGTTCAACAATGTTTTTCTGGAGTCTGGACCTTGACTATATCTTGACCAAGAAATTTGGATCTTGACAAAAAATAAACTACCCCTGGCTAGGGTCTCTCTGGCCTATTTCACAGCCAAGGCCTCCTTCTTGAGCATCGAATAGTTCACCTCCTGTGGGAACAGCTTCCTACTCAGATATATCAGATGTTCCTCTTTTACCTCTTGGAATAACACATCGCCAAGACCCACTTCTGCCTTGTCCATCTGAAGAATGAAAGGTGTGGAAAAGGACTGGCCCCTGGGTTAGTCAGTTCTTCAATGTTCTGAAGGCCTTGTTGCATGCGTTGGTCCATTGCACCTTCCTGGAACAAGTGCCTTTCATTAGGTCAGGAACTGGGCAGAGGGTGATGACTATTGTGGCAAAGTCAGGTGCAAACTGCCCATAATAGCTGTCCAGGCCTAGGAAACACCACACCTACTTCTTGGTTGATGGGATTGGGCAATCAGTTAGTGCCTGGAACTTATCTACCTGGGTGGGTGTAGCTGGCTGTGCCTCATGGTGTATCCAAGGTATGACGGTTGGCAGGATCTGTAGTAAGCGCCACCTTCTCTAGGACTTGGGTGACCACGGTGACATGCTGTAAGTGGTCATCAATGTAGATGTCTGTATTAGACTAGATGCTGTGGCCCCATGACCATCAGTCAGTGAAAGATGGTAGCTGCCCCATATAGGCCCCAAGGCATTGTTACAAATGGATAGGGCTGAATAGAATAGGGAAGTCTGTCTTCCCAGGATGCCCTCATTGGGGGATTTATCAGTATCCTTTGATTAAATCCAGCATGGAGATGTAGTCAGTGTTCCCCAATCTCACTAATAGCAGGTAAACGTTGAAACTTGACATCATGTTGGCCTTTCTAAAGTCTGGGCAGAACCTCATTGAGCAGTTGGTTTTTAGCACCAGCAAGATAGAGCTCTACTCACTGTGGGACTCTGATAATAACCAACATAGCCTGGAGCTCTTCACAAACTGTCTCCCACATCTTTTACAGCAGGAGTTGCTGATTTTAGCTTACCCTCTGTCCAGGTGTCACTGCAATGTGGTGGTGAGTGAGGTGCATCCTCCCTGGAAGGGCTGAGGACACAGTGGGGAAGGCCTGAGTCAGCTGCAGCATTTGGGGTTGCTGTGTTGGCCTGAGCTCCAATCCCATAGACATGGGGGTTGGACCCAGGAATGTTATGGTTTCGGGGTGGGAGGGTACAGGGCTATTGGAAGGCTCTTCCAGTTCTTCAGGAGGTTGACATGATAAATTTGCATCTCCTGTTTCCTGAGCTGACAGATTTCATAGTCAACTGACCCAACCCTCCTTACCACTTCAAATGGCCCCTACCACGAGGCCAATAATTTTGACTCTGGCGTTGAGAGTAACACCACTACCAATGACCTGGTTCAAACATTCACAACTGTGCCCCCATTCCTGGACTTGCTGGGCTTTCGAAAGGTTTTCCTTAGCGTAGCTCTCTTGCATATTCAGCTGTTCCTGTAGTTAGAGCATGTAGTGGATGGAGCCCATGATCCTGTTCCTCCCAGGCTTCCGAGAGGAGGTCCAAAATCCCCCAGGGACGTCTCCTATATAGAAGTACAAAGGGCCAGGACCCTTTGGAGGCCTGAGGGACCCTTCTGTATGGTGAATAGCAATGATGGTAGCAGTTGCTCCCATTTCTGTGGGGCTGTGTTGACAAATTTCCTCAACATGGCCTTCAGAGTCCCATTGAACCAGTCCATCTGTCTGCGGTGTCATCTTGAGTGCTTTGGTCCTAAGCAATTTGCACAATTCCTGAATCAGTTTGGATGAGATATTGGATTTCCTGGTCTGTCAGTATTTCCCTTGGTATTCTGACCCTTGCAAAGACCTTCATGAGTTTGTTTTCTATGGTGGGTGCATTTGTCATGCATAGTGGGATGGCTTTGGGGGTACCGTGTAGCAGAGTCCACTATCACTAATATGTGACGGTACCCTGGTATGCTCTTCTTGAGGGGCACTAGATTTATTCTTACCTGTTCAAAGAGTATGCCTACCAGTGGGAGTAGAACCCGTGAGGCCTTTGGCATCCCTTTGGGCCCTGCTAGCTGGCATTCTGGGCACAAGGCACAGAAATCGTGAACTTCTGAGTGGATCTCCATCCAGAAGTACCAAAGGGCCACTCTTTCTAGTGTCCTTTCTCTCCCCAAGTGCCCAGCACATGACCCTGAGTGGGTTAAATGGAGAAAACTCTGATGGAACTTTTTGGGGACTAGCAGCTGTCACCATATTTCTTGGGATTGGGGTCTTCTGTAACCCAGTAGAATCGCTTGTTCTGGAACTAGAAGTGGGGCCGCTGCTTTAACCATTGGGTTTCACCCTCCTCCCCATTGGCAACAGCTATTTGCTCCCATGCCCAGCTCAAAGTCTGGTCCTCTTGTTACTGCATGAAGTCCTCATCTTCTGATAGCCCCGTGTGGCTTACTTCCTCAGATGTCCTAGGGCTAGCAGACTGCCAGGTTGGTGTTTCTGGCTGTCTGGATGGGCCCTTTACAGGGTCTTCCACCTTGTCTTGGCCCACAACCCCATCGTTTTGGGGCCTGGGTTAGTTTCCATTGGTGGAGGGAAGGTGTGTGTGTGTGTGGGGGGGGGGGGGGGCTCTGCTCCACTGCTTCAGGAGTTCCCCAAACCATCTTCAGTCCTGCCCTAAAATTACTGGGTAGGCCAGGGTGGCTGCTAAGCAGACCAGGAAAGTTTCAGCGTGGCCTCCTACTCTCAGTTGCACTTTTGTCATGAGGTAGGGTCACACTTCCCCATGGATGCACTGGAGGTAGACAGGGGCATCCAGCAAGGTAGTGGACTCTACAGAGCTTACCTGTACAATGGTTTGACTACACCTGGAGTCCATCAGGCCCATCACTTCAGTACTATTAACCCATCCTGGCAGCAGCATCTTGGCCAGGCCTCACTTATAGGTTCTGGTGACTGCCGTCCTTGCCCACCTATAGCTATTAGTCCATGAAGGGGCACTCCCACCTAAAATGCAACTTCCTGACCACACTTGAAGCAGCTCCCCTTCAGGGTCATAGTTGCCTGGCTTGCTTTCGGGGCCATGGGGCCTCCTAGTGGGCCATACTCTTCTCCTCGGTGACCCCAGTCTCCTCTTCGCTCTGCCTCGGTGTCTGGATCCTGTCTTCTAGGTAGAAGCAACCCAAGTGGAGGAGGGAAGGCCTGTTCAGCTACCCTCAGCCTCCCCTCCTGGCATGACCCTGACAAGGGGTTGGCATCCTGGTTCCAGGGGTCCCTATCTTAGGTGTTGGCAAGGCTGGACTCTCAGCCACCACGTAGTTCTCCATTAAGGTAACAGCCTCAGCTAGGTTTGATGGCTCTTCACCCGCTCCTTCCTGTCAGCTGGGAGAACCTGGATGAACTGCTCTAATGCAATTGCCTCCACCACCTGTACTGTGCTCTGCTTCTCTGGGTCCAACCAGTGTCAACCCTGTTCCTTCAGGTGTTGGGCCATCAACCGAGCCAGGCTCCTGGCAGGTCTCTCTCTTTTCGGAACTGTTGGTGAAATGTCTCAGGGTTGATGTTCAGGTACTCAAGGATGGCTGCCTTTTCCTTGGTGTACTCTAACACTTCCACTTCAAATATGGGGCTATCAGGGTGGCCCAGTGCTTATGTGACTAGCTTGCCACCATGACTACCCATTCAAAGATGACCAGCGTGAGCCTGATGGGGAGGACATCCCCGGCGGATGAAGGCACCATGACGTTAGATGCCCTTTGGGACTGTAAGGCTGCCACCATCTGCTCAATCAGTTGCTCTTCTTGCATCTGTGTTGCCTGATTCCAGAGTAGCTGCCTGCTGTTGCTGGCTCTCCACCATCCACTTCAGTAACTTTTCCATGTCAACGGCTTCTCTTGTGTCGGGTTAATGGTTACACCTGCTGTTCTTTTAACAGGAGTTTGTTGCTGTCCACATTCTTCACTATGTGTCAGGGGGCCGAAATCCAAACCAGGCAACACCACCTAGTGTGAGAGTCAGTGTCTGTGTCACCCAGTGGTGAGAATCATTGGCCGAGTTAGGGGAACCCAGGCCCTCCCTGTTCCACAGGGTTGGAACCCAGGGTCCTGTAATAGTTTAACTGTGTGGTCATGGGATGGGCGCCCCTGCACTTGCTCCCTGGACCACTTCCTAACCTGGCTTCAGTTCCTCCGCTGGCTCCACTGGTCTGCATCTGGATTGCTTCTGGAGTCCTCTCCGGTCATGCTCCCCTATCAGTCGTAGCCCATCATTTCCAGCCCCATGTGGCTAGGATGAGGCAGTGACTTGGTGGTGGGTGCCTCATCCTAGACACATGGAGCTCCAGCAGCTTCTCTGTGGGAGCTTGCAGCACATGGCTGGTCTGCCTAGACTGAACTGAGCTGCTCTCTTTTGAGCTCAGCCTCCCCTCCTAGCATGCCCAGTAGGTGCAGCTGGGTGGTACCTTTTGGGCCCAGAGCTGCTCGTTAACTCTTAGTTTACCTGTGTGTGCCCCATCTTGTTCACAGTACTGGAATATGCAACCTGTGTGTAGTATAGCTCATTCTAGGGAATTACACAGAAACATGAACTTCATTATTATTCAGACACAGATTATATCTGTTGGCATTTGGTTTCCTGGACTCTTTGTTTTATGGTTTTTGTGGAATGAGGTAAAAGAGAAAAAGAGATTAATGGGCTCAAATCTGCATTCACTTACACATAAATCAGGAGTATCTCTGCTGAAGTAATTGGACGTACTTACACCCACTCTGCATAGCTGTGAGAGAAGAATCAGTTCTAAATGAGGGGAGAGGGAACACCAACTAAAGTTTGGCCTTTATGGCCAAAATAATGCAAGTCTTAATTGTGTTTGGCTAAGATATTACAGTGATGAACATTAAAAATGTCTGTGATCGAATGATAGTGCTCATGATGGTGGTCAGATAAGTTTGGTAGTTGAAATTTACAGAACAGTGACAGCAGTAGTCAGGGTTGCTGTGATTCCCCTGCCTCTTTGTCCCCCACACCATCTCGGAAAAAAGTTTTCTTGTTGGGGGGGGGAGAGACATTGCCCACGTCTCATAACCCCAAGACGGTTTTATGAAGCCATACAGCTATTGTATGATTAACTTCATAAAGCATTTTATTCCTCAACATAAAAACACAATAGTTGAGTCCCCAGTCCAACTCATTGGATCTACCGCTCTTTTGGGTCTAACATTAGCCACCATTACACTTTTACAAACTTTTTTTTACCAGTTCCTAGACTACTAATGATTTCAACCAAACCTATCTAAGTGTGTTTAATGCATGCTTGATTACTGCTGAGCTGACTGAACAGGAGTACAGGTATTTTTACTGATAACTGATAACATTCTGAATTTAACTTTCCATGATTTTACTTCCACAATTTTGATGCAACATACTGATAGAATCTTCTTCACAAACATAGATTTGGGTGTAGAATTATGGGTCTTCAGCTTCATCTGCTCGAACAAAAAGAAGCAAACTCAGTGTTATATTCCCCCCTACCATTTTCAGGCTCTTCTTCCCATTCTAGTCTCAATTTATGTCCTTTGTATTTCGTTCAGTCATGGGGGAAAGTGATGGAAAGGGTCCATAACTTAGCTTCTCTGAATTGTCCTTTCACCTCTTTGTGATTCCATTTGAGTGATTCCATTTCTTTGTTAATTAGATTAAGTCAAATTTCCACTAAGACTGCAACAATAGGGCTGTCAACCAGAAATCTGTCAAATTCATCTGAAACCTCAATTGCTTTTGTAAATTTAGCACTTCTCTGTAGCATCTCATGTGTAGCATGGTATGTATTGATCAGTCATCCTCCTGCTTAGTGCAAACTTCCAACCTATGTGGTTGGATGCAAATGCAGAGATGCAATACAATGAGTGTGACTGAATTCACAAGCTTTCAGGTAGTTCTATAACTTATTGTTTCATAAGTCTAACAGGAACCTTGATGATCTAATCACTTCTCCTTCAAGTCCTCTTTTGAATAGTTAGTTTTGCTTTACAGATCAAAATTGGCACCTAATGTTCATAATTGTTTTCTAGTTAATTTCAGAATGACATTCATGTTTGACAAATGAGGGTGGGGGAAGCACATAAATCTTAAAGAGGAGTGGGTAGGAGACGTGTGAGCTGAAGGCTTTTTAGAGAACAGAACAAGAGCAAGTTTCTCTCCAGCTCTGGAAGTAGTAGTATTTTTTCCTTGCATCATCCAGACATTGGTATCAAACCTGTTCTAAGGGATGGTCTCTAGTGATATAGGTAGACTTCTGAGAGTGCCAACAGCGGGGCCAGTTTTTGATGGTGCTTTGTGTCTAAAAGATTTTAGCTGTTCAAAATAAAGTCTAAAACACAAGTATCAGCTGGCTTAATACCTTTTATTCAGTACCTACCAGAGCTAGAATTGAACTCACAACACAAATGAAAGGCTTCAAGTCCCAGTTCTGAGAATCACAATCCCCAAAAGTCAGAGAGACAAAGAATTTGTTTATTGCTCAGATCGTTGGGGGGTTTTCCTGCTTGGTAGAATTGAAAAGGGGAGGCTAGAGGGAATTTCTTTGGTTGGGGTCAAGTGGGGAGGCAACGTGTGTTTCTAAGACTGAGACCTTGGTATGAAAAGGATGAAGATGGGAGGCTGGTGTCACTATGATGACAGAATTAGGCTGTTGGAGTCTCTGTGATTTCCCATATTTTCAAATGATTTTTTTTTAAGTTTAGTCTTAACTCTGCATTTTTTGGACCTCTAATGTATTTTCAGTAGCTACAATGGTAGTGTAAAGCATTGGTTTTTTTTTAAATCCTAGAATTATTGATATGTACTCATAGCCTTAACTCCATTTTAAATAATATTTTTGTCTAGGAGTGTTTACATGCCCAATGCTCTGCATTCCATCTACTTGACCAGTCACCTCCTGTCATCTTCTCTAGATTGTATCAGGCACAGCTCTTTAGTTCAGATGCTGTACAAAGAACATCATGTCACAAAATTTGGATCAGCTTACATACAGTTTGCCCTGGTCTACACTAGGACTTTAGGTCGAATTTAGCAGCGTTAAATCGATTTAAACCTGCACCCGTCCACACAGTGAAGCCCTTTAATTCGACTTAAAGGGCTCTTAAAATCGATTTCCTTACTCCACCCCTGACAAGTGGATTAGCGCTTAAATCGACGTTCCCAGCTCGAATTTGGGGTACTGTGGACACAATTCGATGGTATTGGCCTCCGGGAGCTATCCCAGAGTGCTCCATTCTGACCGCTCTGGACAGCACTCTCAACTCAGATGCACTGGCCAGGTAGACAGGAAAAGAACCGCGAACTTTTGAATCTCATTTCCTGTTTGGCCAGCGTGGCAAGCTGCAGGTGACCATGCAGAGCTCATCAGCACAGGTGACCATGATGGAGTCCCAGAATCGCAAAAGAGCTCCAGCATGGACCGAACGGGAGGTACGGGATCTGATCGCTGTTTGGGGAGAGGAATCCGTGCTATCAGAACTCCGTTCCAGTTTTCGAAATGCCAAAACCTTTGTGAAAATCTCCCAGGGCATGAAGGACAGAGGCCATAACAGGGACCCGAAGCAGTGCCGCGTGAAACTGAAGGAGCTGAGGCAAGCCTACCAGAAAACCAGAGAGGCGAACAGCCGCTCTGGGTCAGAGCCCCAAACATGCCGCTTCTATGATGAGCTGCATGCCATTTTAGGGGGTTCAGCCACCACTACCCCAGCCGTGTTGTTTGACTCCTTCAATGGAGATGGAGGCAATACAGAAGCAGGTTTTGGGGACGAAGAAGATGAGGAGGAGGAGGAGGTTGTAGATGGCTCACAGCAAGCAAGCGGAGAAACCGGTTTTCCCGACAGCCAGGAACTGTTTCTCACCCTAGACCTGGAGCCAGTACCCCCCGAACCCACCCAAGGCTGCCTCCTGGACCCAGCAGGCGGAGAAGGGACCTCTGGTGAGTGTACCTTTTAAAATGCTATACATGGTTTAAAAGCAAGCATGTGAAAGGATTACTTTGCCCTGGCATTTGCGGTTCTCCTAGATGTAGTCCTAAAGCCTTTGCAAAAGGTTTCTGGGGAGGGCAGCCTTATTTCGTCCTTCATGGTAGGACACTTTTATCACTCCAGGCCAGTAACACATACTCGGGAATCACTGTAGAACAAAGCATTGCAGTGTATGTTTGCTGGCATTCAACCAAAATCCGTTCTTTCTCTCTCTGTGTTATCCTCAGGAGAGTGAGATATAATTCATGGTCACCTGGTTGAAATAGGGTGCTTTTCTTCAGGGACACATTCCTGCTGTGCTGTTTGCCTGTGGTTGAACAGAAATGTTCCCCGCTGTTAGCCACGGGGAGGGGGGAGGTTTGAGGGGGTAGTCACGCGGTGGGAGGAGGCAAAATGCGACCTTGTAACGAAAGCACATGTGCTATGTATGTAATGTTAACAGCAAGGTTTACCCTGAAAGAGTGTAGCGACTGTTTTATAAAATGTGTCTTTTTAAATACCGCTGTCCCTTTTTTTTTCTCCACCAGCTGGATGTGTTTCAATGATCACAGGATCTTCTCCTTCCCAGAGGCTAGTGAAGCTTAGAAAGAAAAAAAAACGCACTCGAGATGAAATGTTCTCCGAGCTAATGCTGTCCTCCCACACTGACAGAGCACAGACGAATGCATGGAGGCAAATAATGTCAGAGTGCAGGAAAGCACAAAATGACCGGGAGGAGAGGTGGAGGGCTGAAGAGAGTAAGTGGCGGGCTGAAGAGAGTAAGTGGCGGGCAGAAGACAGGGCTGAAGCTCAAATGTGGCGGCAGCGTGATGAGAGAAGGCAGGATTCAATGCTGAGGCTGCTGCAGGACCAAACCAGAATGCTCCAGTGTATGGTTGAGCTGCAGCAAAGGCAGCTGGAGCACAGACTGCCACTGCTGCCCCTCTGTAACCAACCGCCCTCCTCCCCAAGTTCCATAGCCTCCACACCCAGACGCCCAAGAACGCGGTGGGGGGGCCTTCGGCCAACCAGCGACTCCACAACAGAGGATTGCCCAAAAAAAAGAAGGCTGTCATTCAATAAATTTTAAAGTTGTAAACTTTTAAAGTGCTGTGCTTAATGTGCTGTGTGGCATTTTCCTTCCCTCCTCCACCACCCCTCCTGGGATACCTTGGTAGTCATCCCCCTATTTGTGTGATGAATGAATAACGAATGCATGACTGTGAAGCAGCAATGACTTTATTGCCTCTGCAAGCGGTGATTAAAGGGAGGAGGGAAGGGTGGTTAGCTTACAGGGAAGTAGAGTGAACCAAGGGGCGGGGGGTTTCATCAGGGAGAAACAAACAGAACTTTCACACTGTAGCCTGGCCAGTCATGAAACTGGTTTTCAAAGCTTCTCTGATGCGTGCCGCGCCCTCCTGAGCTCTTCTAACCGCCCTGGTGTCTGGCTGCGCGTAACCAGCAGCCAGGCGATTTGCCTCAATCTCCCACCCCGCCATAAACATCTCCCCCTTACTCTCACAGATATTGTGGAGCACACAGCAAGCAGTAATAACAGTGGGAATATTGGTTTTGCTGAGGTCTAAGAGAGTCAGTAAACTGCGCCAGCGCGCCTTTAAACGTCCAAATGCACATTCTACCACCATTCTGCACTTGCTCAGCCTGTAGTTGAACAGCTCCTGACTACTGTCCAGGCTGCCTGTGTACGGCTTCATGAGCCATGGCATTAAGGGGTAGGCTGGGTCCCCAAGGATACATATAGGCATTTCAACATCCCCAACAGTTATTTTCTGGTCTGGGAAGAAAGTCCCTTCCTGCAGCTTTTGAAACAGACCAGAGTTCCTGAAGATGCGAGCGTCATGCACCTTTCCCGGCCATCCCACGTTGATGTTGGTGAAACGTCCCTTGTGATCCACCAGAGCTTGCAGCACTATCGAAAAGTACCCCTTGCGGTTTATGTACTCGCCGGCTTGGTGCTCTGGTGCCAAGATAGGGATATGGGTTCCGTCTATAGCCCCACCACAGTTAGGGAATCCCATTGCAGCAAAGCCATCCACTATGACCTGCACATTTCCCAGGGTCACTACCCTTGATATCAGCAGATCTTTGATTGCATGAGCTACTTGCATCACAGCAGCCCCCACAGTAGATTTGCCCACTCCAAATTGATTCCCAACTGACTGGTAGCTGTCTGGCGTTGCAAGCTTCCACAGGGCTATCGCCACTCGCTTCTCAACTGTGAGGGCTGCTCTCATCCTGGTATTCATGCGCTTCAGGGCAGGGGAAAGCAAGTCACAAAGTTCCATGAAAGTGCCCTTACGCATGCGAAAGTTTCGCAGCCACTGGGAATTGTCCCAGACCTGCAACACTATGCGGTCCCACCAGTCTGTGCTTGTTTCCCGAGCCCAGAATCGGCGTTCCACAGCATGAACCTGCCCCATTAGCACCATGATGCATGCATTGGCAGGGCCCATGCTTTCAGAGAAATCTGTGTCCATGTCCTGATCACTCACGGGACCGCGCTGACGTCGCCTCCTCGCCCGGTATCGCGTTGCCATGTTCTGGTGCTGCATATACTGCTGGATAATGCGTGTGGTGGTTGATGTGCTCCTAATTGCCAAAATGAGCTCAGCAGCCTCCATGCTTGCCTTGGTATGGCGTCCGCACAGAAAGAAGGCGCGGAACGATTGTCTGCCGTTGCTCTGACGGAGGGAGGGGCGACTGACGACACGGCTTACAGGGTTGGCTTCAGGGAGCTAAAATCAACAAAGGGTGTGCCTGTACATCAAGGAGTATTTCAGGCAGGACTGCACGGAGGGTTCCAATAAGAAATGGTGCACCAAAGTTATCGTTCTTATTGGAACAAGGAGGTTAGCCTGGCCTCTGATTGATACATGGCTAGATTAACCTCGCTGCGCCTTCTCTGTGACTGACTGCAGTGTGATCTAGACAGGGGAGGAGGAAAATGAGTCCAAAACAAATCTGGTCTATGTCTTGTTCTGACCCACTCCATCGATCTTTTACATCTTTGGCTGGCAGCAGACAAAAAAGGCGCGAAATGATTGTCTGCCCTTGCTTTCACGGGGGGAGGGAGGGTGGGAACGGGGTCCTGACGATATGTACCCAGAACCACCCTCGACAATGTTTTAGCCCCATCAGGCATTGGGATATCAACCCAGAATTCCAATGGGCAGCGGAGACTGCGGGAACGGTGGGATAGCTATCCACAGTGCAACGCTCCAGAAGTCGACGCTTGCCTCGGTACTGTGGAAGCGCTCCGCCGAGTTAATGCACTTAATGCACTTAGAGCATTTTCTGTGGGGACACACACACTCGAATATATAAAACCGATTTCAAAAAAACCGACTTCTATAAATTCGACCTAATTTCGTAGTGTAGACATTTGACTAACTGAAATAATCCCAATTATATTCAATGCATATGTGCTGAAAGTTAAAAAAAATCATTTTTACTGTTCTAACCTTTCTGCTATTGATTTAGTCTGTTTACGTTCTCTTTCAGCTCTGTCCTCTTGGTTCTCTTCCCTAGTATGCTCTTCCCTTTGGCACATTCGGAGCTCCAGCTGAAATGAAATACAGTAAATGGTATAGCTTGTGTATCCAAATTTCTAGACTGTTACCTGTTTTCCTTCAAATTCCTTGCTGTTATAATTCCATTGAATCTACACTAATCATCAGCTGTATGTAGAAGTTCTGTTATTTTTGTGTTAACATCCCATTTATTGCACTTTCTGTATTATTCAGAACAATTTCACTGTCAGTTTGACTGATTCATTAGTTATGTCACATTTTGCAAAGTTAACATGACTAAATACTTTCCTTCTGTGTAGTGTCAAACTGAGGAAGATAGGAGTTACCATAGCAAATCAGAAGAGTGGTTCATCCAGTCCAGTATCCAGTGGCCAGAATTCTATACTTTAGAGGAAGACACAAGAAATTTGAAAGTGAGCAAGTCTGTAATAGCCAATCCAGAGAGGAGATTTTTAATTATCCCACCAATTTAAAATGCCTTTGTTTATGGTTTATGGTTCAACTTGCTGTTTACATGATTAGTCTAAACCCCCTTCTTTCAATGCACGTTAACCAGTTCTCCTATTTTATCACTGTGAATTTGAAAAAAATTCCTATTATTTGTAACTAATAACTGTGGATTTGTATTACTATCAGTATTGCGTTGTTTCCCTTTTGATCCAACAAATAGCCAAGTTTGGGGACCCGTAGGTTGTTTCCATTAGGAGGGGAAATTGATGATCGAGTTCAGGTATCTTTGATACCCTCCTGTTTATTTACAGAGCATGTAAAAAGTCTTGTTTCCCTGAACCCAGGAAGATATCAAACAAGAGATAGTTTCTTTGCTCACAGATCCAAGTCCCTTTCAGCCATTACTTGGCACAAAAGCTCTCTTTCTCGACTTTCCTCAGGGCCACTCTCTGTTCAGGCCTTGTCTGGCTTCCTGCTCTCTTCTCCCTGCTCGTCTCTGGCGTCTCTCCCCTTCTCTCACACACATATACCACCCCAAGAATGATACCCAGCAAAAAACCCTCTGTCCACACAGTTCTGATTCCTGAGCAGACTCAGATGTGCCATTGTTTTGGGCAGTGTCTGTGTTTTGGTTTGAGGCCCCTACCATTTCTTACATTTTCCCCGAATGAAGGAGGGTGCTGCACTAACCAGGTTCAGTGACGTTGCCCAACCCAGAAAATATCAAAAATAAGCAGTTTTAGCTATCCGTCCAATTTAAAGCATTGCAGCCTTTGGATTAATAATACTTTTATTATGCTTGTTTCTTAGAGTCATAAAGTCAAATTTGGTTCAAATTAATGATTTTATGAAACCAAAAACTTTTAAAAAATGAAACAATATCTAGTGGGCTTAGGTTTTAGTAAAGTCCAAAGAATATTTTTTAAACAAAAATTTTCTTCTGCAGTGTTTACAATCTGTACATTGCAATATTTTGCTGAGGTATGAGCACCTGGATGTACATTTGACTAGAAAAAACAGCTGTAATAAAACTGACTAGTCCATTGGTGCAGCTGTGAGACTTGCTAACTGTAAAAAAACCAACCCTCTGAAAAATACACATATTGGTGATTTAAAAAATCATTTTAATAATCTAGTGTGTTACTTGTAATATAGTACCTGAGCCTTCTCATTGAAATCAAAGGGAGTTTTTCTACTGATACCAGTAGAATATAGATGAGATTTTTCTAAAAATATGACAATTTCTCTGAAATAGTTGTTGATCCTTATAGTTTATGCTTCTACCTGTTTACTCTGTGTTGCATTAAACTGATTAAAAAAAACCCCAAACAAGTGACAGTGTTGCTCTATGTGAGCTATTCTAATTGCCTCATATAAATATAAATAGGACTATAACATGGTTTAAAAGAGAACTGGATAAATTCCTGGAGGTTAAGTCCATTAATGGCTATTAGCCAGGATGGGTGAGGAATGGTGTCCCTAGCCTCTGGTTGTCAGAGAGTGGAGATGGATGGCAGGAGAGAGATCGTTACCTGTTAGGTTCACTCCCTCTGGGGCACCTGGCAATGGCCACTGTCGGCAGACAGGATACTGGGCTGGATGGACCCTTGGTCTGACCCAGTATGGCCGTTCTTATGTTCTTATGTTAAATTTATGTGGTAAAAATGTGATTGATGATAATATTGGATGTACATGTTCTATGGTGTTTGCTAAAAGTGATGACATATTATCTATCATGCTCTCATGAGATCTTTCATAAGGCAAGATTCTAAAAACACACCCATTCAAATTGTATTTCAACTCCTATGCCAGTTTTATAAAGAACAATACAAAATTAATCATCTAGCATCAACTGAAATTAAACAGATTGAAATGGGAAACATAAGGCATCCTCTGCTGCCTCGCACCTTGTATATATACCTGTGCAAAATGGATGCAAAACATGATCAAATCAGAAATCACCCCTCACTCCCATTGGTGGTAGTTTTGGGGATCCACTCTGCACAGGGTGTAATTGACCCTAAAAGGTGCTAGGCAGAGGGAAGCCATGCCCAGCATCTTTTGTCCCCATCCCTTCAGACAAAAGCCTGAGAACCCAGATGGGCTTTGTGACCATTATGGGTTAGAGACACATTAAATTAAGAGCAATTTAAGTTCGCTCAGCAAAAGTATATGAATGTGGGTTGGCTACCAACATGAGACAGTCTGAATCAACAATGGGAATGGGCCAGCTACCAAAGAGTCTGCTGGAGAAAGTCACTGCTGCCAGTGCAGGATCTCCCCATCCCTCTTGGCCATTAGAGGGAGGAAAAAACAACAAACGCTAAGAGCCACTAAAATAAGAACCAACACCAAGAATGTACCATGGGTTTAATACCAGCTCCTCCTCTTGAGGTAATGATAGTTGGTGCTGCCCAATTGTTGCAAATGAATTATTTTGTACTGAAGTTTGTCCTTTTGTGCCTGGGGCTGAATACCAGAATTAGCACACACCAACAGGATGCTCACAGACAGCAAAATGGAAATGAAGGGTATAGTAAGTAGAGTGCTGCTTCAACCATGATAATAGGCAGTAAAATTAGGCTACAGTGAAACCCTTGAGCACTTGTTTGCTTCCTACTTATGACCGTCACCTGAAAGTTCACCACAGTGCTCACTGCGGAGTGAGAGAAGGTTACGCTGCATTAAACGCTGGCATTTCTCGTATTAATGTGACTACTGCATGCTCGGAAACATTTTGCTTGTTAAAAATGTATCATTAAACTCAGAAGTTTTCTCTGAAATTCTTAACGTGACCTAGATTTGAATGGTGCACGTAACCCTGGAACGGCTGTGTTCTATGAATTATCTCTTGTATGTGGAAATGAGACAATGTATTACTAGTACCACGCTTTCCTGTTACCCTCATGTTTTTAATCAATTGTTTTGCATTAGTAAGAATAATAGCCTGGCTTGTTTCACTTATTTATGCACATCTCCAGGATCAAGTTCTGTATTGCTCTGGAAAGTATATTCTTTCCTTTTCTGAATTACAATACAGTACATTTCAGAGTCCCTTCTACTAGAGTACTGAGCTGGTCACTAAATGCGTGGGTCATTACACCAGAGCCATTGTTATTATAAACATGATTTTTGTTAGTCTTCAGTTTGGGGTAAGGAAGAACCTCCATATTAATTCCACCAATGTTTTATCTGGCTGAGTGAAGTGAGGCCCTCCTCTCAACTTGATGGCATTTCACTGCTTGGCTCTCTGTTTGTTTGTCTGGGTGTAACATGATAACTTTTGAACACCGCATCTGATCAGGAAACTGGAAGGGGGAAATGGGGGACACACTGGGCTAGATTCACAAAGGGGACTGAGAGGCACCTACAGGGGCAGTTAGGCACAAGTCCAACATTTAAACACCACTGGCATTCACAAAACCCCTGCTCAGCTGCTGACTAGCCCTGTAGGCACCTAAATAGTTTAAGTACCTACTTGTCCACCAGTGAAGTCCCCCAAGTGCCTAAATTTATGCTGCTGAGCACATGCAAAGCCACCTAAGTCATAATACCACTGAGCTGTTTGGTGCTTAAGTTTTGGCGGGATCCTCAAATGAGCCCCAGCCTATCTGACCTGCAGGGCCCAATCTGGTAATGTGCTCAGAGAGTGCCTACTGGATTAGGCTCCACACAAAACATTGCCAAGGTGTTTGTGCTGCCTGATTTGAAGCAGGGACTTGAGTCCAGTTCTCTCATCTCACAGGCGAGTGCCCTGTGTACGGGGCATAGGAGGGTATTCTGGGATGGAGCTCTCCCAGTCTCTCCAGTTGAAGCTGTTTCACTTGGTATTAAAACTTAAATAGTCATTGGAGTAGGGACTGGAACCTGGCTCTCCTAGCTGAGTGCCCGAACCACTCTGCTGTAGAGTCATTCTCTACATTCTCTTTCTGGCCCGATAGATATTTAAGTATTTTACACATGATGAAATAGCTCCATTGCCAGCTCCTCCTTGTTTTTTGTGAGAAAATGCTGACCTGGCTTAGGCGCCCCGATACGGGCATGGATTCATGGCTGTGAATCCTGAGCGGAGGGAGTTGTCTCCCACCAGCCCAAAGTTAGGCACCCAACTTCCTTTGAAGGGCAGGGCTTCGGCTACACTCCTCTCTTTAGCATATCCTGCTGGCTAGTTTTATGAATTCCAGTCTTGGGCCTAGTCTAGACTTAAAACTTAGGATGACCTAGCTACCTCACTCATGGCTGTGAACAATTTTGCACTCTGTGTGATGCAGCTAGGTTTACCCAATCCCCACAGTAGACTATAGAATTCTCTGTGGTCCTAGTTCCCACCTCTTGGAGTGGTGGGTTGACTACATCAATGGAAAAACCACTTCCATTGATGGAGGAAGTGTCTACACTACAGTGTGAAGGCAGCACAGTTGCAGTGTCTTCGCTGTGCTGCTGTAGCCCCTGTAGTGTTGAGATACACTCAGGTGCCTAACTCTCCCCACACATTGTATGGAAAGCCTGGGCACCTAACTCAAGGATGTGGATTCCAGTAGGTGTCAGGGTACCTAAATGTTAGGGGTTGCAACACTGATGCTTGGTCCCTTTGCTGATCTAGCCCTAACCCTCCAGATAGGCATAGATGGGTTCTAAAAAGCAAGTCTACCCAGAATTCCTCTGCTAGAAGAATGGTGGGAGCAATATGGGATTTCTGGGGTATAGGAGTTGCAAGTAAAGAAAATTTCCCTCTATTGTTGCAAAGCTTCTATGAGAAAAACCACAGTACATTCAACTTGTCTATTGTTAATCTATATTTCTTTCATGCTGCTTGCCTGTTTGCAGCACCTCTCAATATGCCAGAGTTTCGGAATCTGTCAATTTTCCACCCATGTCTTCAGGGTTGAAGTGGTCCAATGGTTCCCAAATGGTCCAGTGGTTCCCAAAAGGCCTTTCCTCCTGTCAGTCATACACAGAAGCAGTGCCCAGGACTTTCTGGCAGATATATTAGTCTCTTTTCAGGTGTGCAGGCATCAAGACAAACAGGATCAAGAGCTGTGGTGACACAAGCTGGAGATCCATACTTTGAGGGAAAAAGACAGCTCAAATTTTAGACTATTATGCTGAGTAAAATGGACACAAGTGTCTTTTAAAACTAGGTCACATCTTCATACTGTGACTTAAACTAGGTCATGTTTACTGATTAGGAGAGGGAGTATATGTTTCAAAATCTGGTAAATGTTCATTTCCTGGAAAAGCCCCAACAATGATAAAGTGCTATCCAAAAACTCCACAAAGCCAGCTAGACCTATAAGAGGAAACTGACAAAACATCACTTTATCTTCCTCTGTCTCATGAAAATGGAAATGTATTTCCCTTTCAAAATAATTGTCAGTGCAAACATTTATTTATGTTGCTTGTGGTTTAACCTGCCATCAAGTCATTTAACATTATGTGTTCAGGAAAATTAATGCAGCCTTTTCTGTGTCCATTCATATAAAATGCACAATATAGAGAGTGCTTTCTGGGCAAGATTCTGCAGTCAACTGGGTTTGCATGGGTGGGAGAGGAATTTACATCTTCGTCTTGTAAGGGTGATAACTAATAAGTCTAACAAACACTGAAAATAAGCCTCGTAATACCCTGTGAGGTATGTAAGATGCCAGCTATAGGCTATTTACTCAAGAGAAACTAGGCTACTCAAGAGAGTCTTTAGACTCATTAATGGAAAAAGTAGGGTTAGCTGCACACCACATCCATGGAGTCAATTAACTAGAACTCAAGAGTCTGCAACTTTGACATCTTTGGGGGGGGGGAGGAACTGGGGATAGCTCAGTGGTTTGAGCATTGTCTGCTAAACCCAGGGTTGTGAGTTCAATCCTTGAGGGGGCCATTTAGGGATCTGGGGCAAAAATTGGGGATTGGTCCTGCTTTGAGCAGGGGTTTGGACTAGATGACCTCCTGAGGTCCCTTCCAACCCTGATATTCTATGATTCTGGCTCCCAGCCCAGGGCCACATCCACTGAGAAAAACATTCCTCCCCCACAAATACAAAGAATAGTATAAAATTCCTATATATTTTTTCAATGTCCAAGAACTAACACCCTTCCAATCCCTACCAAATCCGTGTTCTGCAACCATCCTCTCCAGCCACTCAAACCTCCCCCTTCACTTATGCATGATGGTCCCCTGAGTCAGTTGACCAAGGTGTTGGAGAGAGTCCAAAATTAAAGACGTTTCACTGCTAATGCCCTAGCAGCTTCTTCATATCATGTAAACAGAGGGGCTTGATATCTAGGGTATTTTACTTGGCCACAAGTGCTGTCATATCACAAGGGAACAGAAGAAGTCTCCAAGTTAGCTAGGATCCAAACTATTGATGGCATTAAAGGTCAACATCAACAGTACTAAACTGCACCTGGCAATTAGTAGGCATTCACGGAAGATCGCAGATAGCAGTAATATGGAGCAGTGTAATGCATAACTGTTAATGCATTGCACTTCACTATGTACAATTTCCTCCTTGCTTTAAGCAGCATAGACTATGAAAGAAACAGAGAACTGAGTGTCTGGCAAAGTCTCAAGGTATGCTGACATTGGGAGTACCAGCAGTACATGCTAGAATTCAGCAGCTAAAACTGAAATTGCCAGAAACAATTAAATCATTCCTAATAATCAATCCGTGATTCATTTAAAAAAAGTCCCATCAAAGTACTATTAGACTTAAATAGCTTGCTAGACCTTAAAGTCATTTCTTCCAAAATGCCACTTTTAGATCTAAAGTGGCAGCTGAAATGAACAAAAGCCAACATGAATGTAAGTACTGTGCCTATGTTACCCTTTTTTTTTTTTTCAAATATGATACTTTCTCACTAAACTTTCATCCCCTGAAACCACAACAATGTTGGCATAACGGTTTGAAATCAAAGTGCTGGCTGGTACAAGCAAGGGCTCATTTTTGCTGGTAAGATACCAGACCGAAATTAGTGTTTCAATACTATGTGTATCGATCTAAAATGCTAAAAGGATTAGGTAGATAAAATAGGCGTGGATATACTTTGCTCTTACTTATGCGATGACAGTGTATATACAGGCTGCCCATGTTGCCCTGTGCTTTTCAAATGTAAGATGTGCGAAATACACCCATTGGGATTTAGGAGGTGCACAGGTCTTATACTTGCTCTCTGCAGAAAGGTGACTTTTACCTGATATTAGGCATCTGGCTAAAGACTGCAACATGATGTCACCTTAGATATCTGAATGATATATTTCTATGCGGGAATAGTTTATATTATTGCTGAAGAATCACTTCAGTGACTCCTGGCACACCACGAAGGCCTACCTAGTCAATGTGGCTGGGGAGTTACAGGTCGGTAGACGTGTTTGCTGATATTAGGTGGCCATTCAGAGCTATGGCTATATCTATATAGCCAGAGTGAACTTTATTATCTAAGGCAGGGGTCTCAAACTCAATTTACCTTAGGACCAGTGCCAGTCTTCAAATCCTCCCAGTGGGCCAATACTGTCACTCATGCTGCCCAGAACCCACCTCCCAAAACTCTGCCACCCCAAACTCCACCCCCCACCTGCCTAAGGCTCTGGGAGGGAGTTTGGGTGGGGGAGGAGGTCTGGGGTAGGAGATTGGGGTGCAGGCTCTGGGAGGGAGTTTGGGTGCTGGGTGCAGGCTCTGGACTGGAGCAGGGGGTGGGGGTGCAGGAGGAGGGAATGGGGTTTCAGGCTCTGGGAGGGAGTTTGGGAGCAGGAGGGGGTGTGTGAGAAGGGGGAGGGGGTGCTGGCTCTGGGAGGTGCTTAGATCTGCGTAGATCTCTATGCAATGTGTACCATGCACAGTTTGTTGCTGCTGCCGAACTATTCTAATTAAAGGAATGGACCATACACATTTGAAAGAATAGTTTGTACAGGCAGACTTCACATTTTAATGGATTCTTACGGAGCTATATAAAATCCAACCACGAGGGACTGTTAAAGAGAGGGGCAGGGAGAGGGGAAAGTGGGAAAGCTGAATGGTATTACCTAGAGAGGGCTAGGCAGCCATAATGTCCTGCAAGAAGTTCTAAGAACATGGTAGCACGGAGAAAAGCATCACTCAGGTTATATGTCAGGCAAAGGTTCGTTGAGTGACTCAGGTGCTGTCAGACTGTCCGTTTCTGCTACCAGTGTTGGCCATTCAAGGAGGTTGATTCAGTTCACAACACCTGCTCCAGTGAAAATGCTGCACTGCAGGGTGATTTCCTCTTACCCAGTGTCACAGTTTCAGGGTTAACTGCACCTTTGACACCCCCACCTCTCCCCACACTCTTCCTTGAGGGCACTCACTTAAGGTTTCCGCCTCATAGCCATCATCTCTCTCAGACAGAAATTCGTGTGTCTCTCCTCCTCTACCACAGTAGCTTAGGCTTGCTGTCCCTCTTTGCCTCACTGTTATTTCCCCAGCAGGTCTGACGGCCGTCCAGCAGCTGTGGTTAACACTTTCTCCGAGGCTACAGCAGTGTATACCAGTTACCGACTGGCCTTCACAAAGCAAAATACATATATTTGTAGGATAAAAGCATTACAGAGGAAACGTACAAACAATAAATGTCCCTATATGCACGCTAAGGGCTTACCAGAGATCACCCACTAGTCCCAGGAGGCCCTAGGTAAACCAAAGTCTTCCAGTCCTTCCAGAAGGGTTGTGCCCCTCTCTTGGACAGAATGTCCTGTGTGTTTGCTGGAGTAGAAAGAAGGCCCGGTGTCAGTTCAAACTTAGCCTTTTTTATACTTAATGCCCTTTTTATGTTGGAGTGATTGGAAAACTCAGTTTGAACCAGGATATGCATCCCCTCCCCCCCGCCCCCAAGGAGTGGTACCTCATTAGCGTTGTTTAGCCTTCATCACCCTTCATTGGTTTGAATTTGTAGTGGAGCTGTGGTAATCCTCCCCTATGGAGTAGAACACAATCATACACAAACCATTAATAAATGTAGTAAATGGCCCCCAAAGATACTGCTTAGGGTTGTAATAGCTGTCATACCTGGGACAAGGCATCTTTACTTGCAGTTGGGGCTCACCAGAAGAGGCTGCCTGGGGCTGTAAAGAAGCAATGAATCCCGTCTCTCTGGCCAGTTCAGTTACGTAAAAGAAAACAGAAAGTGAGACAATGTCCATAGAGCACTGACAGATCTGATAGACAAGGCTATGTCTGTAAAATAGACACACATTATTTTGCAGACATAAAGCTGTTTTTTCTGTTAGAACTCTCTGGTCACTCTCCCTTGCCTTCAATTTTCTGTCTCTAGGGTTCACTCTCTCTCTTTCTTTCATTCCTTCTATTGTTCCTTTCTGCTTCCACCTTGGTTTCATATGCTGTTTGTCCAAATCTAATGCTAATCTCCCACTGTTTTTTTAGTGTTCTAGCTCTCTGTCAGTGCTTCCACTCGTGTAACCCAGGGCAAGAAACCTGCAGTGGCAGTTATATATATACACCCACACTTCTGTGCGAGGTAATATAATTGCACCATGGGCAGAGATGGGGAATTTTTGAAGGTTCTGACTGCTAACCTTTATAAAGGATTCAGGCTACGAGGACCTGATAAGTAAATAAGGTCGCTTTATGCCATTGGAAGCTGCATACACAAAATGCAGCATAAGAAGCCAGTGTTTTCCCCAGTCCATTTAGCTTTATTTAGGTCATGTCTTCAGTAACTATCCTGAATAGTCACTTAATAGTAAGGTTCTATGTCTAAATAGCTTACAAAGCGTTAATGAGTGATTAATAGATATTTTTATAAATGGTTAATCAAGTGTTAGCATCTAGGGGAGTGATAGGTTGCTTATAATCTTCTATAAGCCTTTCTGTTGATGTACTTAAAACCATCTGGTGCACATATACACTACTCATGTCTTTAACATGGTATAACATCTTTTAATTACCATTAACCCTTTAGAAACTATTTTAAAAGACACCCTAATGTTATATGTGATTCAGTCTGCCTTCAGATTGGCACCTAAATACTGTGGGGGTGGCCCTTTAGAAATATTTGAATTTGATATAGTAATCATTAGGGAGCTAGTGAAGTATCTGCAACACAGTGGTGATTTGCCTCTGTTATTCTTTGTTGTTTAGCAGGCACATTTTGAACCAAGCGGAGCTTCTTGCATGTTACAGCAGTCAGGCCTGACAGTGACAAAGAGTGGACCACGCTGGGCTAGTCCAGTCTGTCAGAAGGGTCTTTCTGTCTCTCTCTCCCACATGCACACATCTCTCTTGCACTAAAAGTCTGACCCAGAATGTTAGTAGGCTGACAACATGCACTGGCTTCTATTAAACAGAGGGCATCTCCTTGCCAGCCAAAAAATGAACTCACTGACCCATTTCTGCTTTATTCTAATACTTTTCATGGGTCAAAACACAAAGATACTAATACTGGAAATGAAATAAATAAGTTAGAACAGATGACCCTCCAGTCCCTGTTAACCCTATGATTCTATGTGTGGAGTGGGCTCATGCGTTCATCCTCATTGGCTCATACCTCCTGTAAGTTATGATCCTTCCTCTCCATGGCTATAAAGTTAGTACTTTACTAAAGTGGCTTTCAACCTTTCCAGACTACTGGATCCCTTTCAGGAGTCTGATTTGTCTCACATACCCCAAGTTTCACCTCACTTAAAAACTACTTGCTTACAAAATCAGATATGGAAATACCAAAGTGTTACAGCACACTATTACTGAAAAATGGCTTACTTTCTCATTTTCATTATATAATTATAACATAAATCAGCTGGAATGTAAATCTTGTACTTACATTTCAGTGTGTAGTGTGTAGAGCAGTATAAACAAGTCATTGTCTGTATGAAATTTTAGTTTGAACTGACTTCGCTAGTGCTTTTTATGTAGCCTGTTGTAAAATGAGGCAAATATCTAGATGAGTTGATGTACCCCCTGCCCTAAAACAACCCATTACATAGATAGGTTACATATTAAAATGTGGTGTTTGAGCAATGGCCAAAAGATGGCACTGTTTATTTGTGCTTCTATCATTCTTAATTGCACACACTATAGTTTGCTGGCATATTGTCTAACACAATTGAGACAGGACCAGCATATTGTACTTAGCGATGTCACAAATCAAAATGTTGCTGCAATGTGGTCTTTTTCATTACCTTTAATGCATAATATTTTTTGAAAGGTTAACATAATAACACTGTTTAATGTTATAACCAGAATGCAGCTGCCCCTATATTATCAACACAAATTTTTTTCCCTTTAGAAGAGCTGAACTCATTCTGTTCACCTATTAACTGAAAAATATGGATAATTTATATGTAGGCAGAAAGGATTATTAATTAGAGATTGATCAGAACTGGAACCTTAAATGAGAATCCCCTCAAATGCTGGATACGTTGTTTTCTGGATCTAAACTTCATTTCTTTGGCCCATCACTAATAACTGTGTTGAGATGGTGGAAAAATCACCCAACACGCCATAATGGATAAACTACAGTTAATCCACTGGTCACTTTTTTGATCTGTTTGTTTTAACTTCCAGTGTGTGAAGTCCTACTACATAGCATTTCATAGGCATAGAACAAGTGAAACTGTGGTAATGTGGTTTACCTCCCGGCAATGAATTTAATGCAATGTTTGCTGGTTACCCTAGCAAAGTACAGTGTTAATCCGCCTGTCACTGGTCATGTTTTTCCAAGTCTGTGAAACTGGATGGCATGCAGTATAGTAAATAATAACATCCTACTGTATTATCCCAAAGCTCTTCTCAAAACATATACAGGAATCACTTCACCCAGCATTGATACGCATCCAGCCCTGGGGCGGAACGTGTCAGCTGTTTAGCAGTGCAAAGAATGATGGGTAGGTGTGGAACACGGAATGGCTGGCTGGTGTTGGTGTCCGTTTCAAGTATATATACCGCATGCATAATGTGTGAGAATACACACAGATCTCCTTCCTTTGCTGACTGGCTGTTCATACTCACTCTGATTCGCACTCTTGGTCTGTCATTTCTAGCTGAAACTTCCCTACCCTCCATCCTCCTCTCTATCCTTCCCCCTTTCTTCTTGCTCCTGAATGGCCACTGTCTATTTCTTTGTCTTTCCTGTTAACCAAAGCCCTCCTGCTTTCTCTCCTCATGCCAAGCCTGCCCTATTGGGCTCTGCTGAATGCTCAATGCTTGTGAAAAGCAAGCTAAATATTTATGTGCCTAAATATGAATTTAGGAGGCTAACTTTAGGCAAGTATTTTTGAAAATCTGATTTTTTTTAATCAGGTATCGCTTACCCCTCCCCATATTGGTTGCACAATCGGCACCCATAATTAAATGCATAGATAAAACTGTGGACATAACCATTTGTATTTTTAACTACACACACGCACAGAAGATGCCTAATGAGCTGATTTGTAGGTTCAAGTAGGATGTTGGGCATCTAACTGCCTGGAATTACAGTTGTCAGTAATTGTGCCCACAATATTTGGAGACTGTTTTTGATCATTCAGACCAATGTGCACCATAATGCTCCATGTTTAGTCAATGACTTTTAGATGAAATGTGCTCAATTCATAGTTGAGAAAAAACATGATTTTTTGAAATGACAGATGGGCTCTGGAAATTGAACCTTCTTCTTTTGGTTCTATACATCTGCACAGCCGATAACAAAGCGTCTGACATCAGAATTCAGCTAGCAATTTTGATGCTGCTGCAAAAGGTAGATTAGAATACAGCTTGCTGTTCGGCAGCTATATAGGCTGTGCCCTGCTGAAAGCAGTAAACATTTGATTGTGTCAGTAAACTGAGGTGATACGTCTTGGAGGCTACATAACAGTAAATGTTCAGTGTAATGTGCAGAGACACAGGCACAAGACTCTTCAGTAATGGGAATTGTATGACTATGTTTGTGCTGACAACTTATCCCACAGGCAGTAGATCTCGGCAGTAATATGATGCCACTTTATAAACATAGAACCATAATTTAAGAGGGCATTTTCCTCTCGGAATTACTGGTTTTTAAAGAGGTAGTACCTATGGTTTGCTGCATTCTGGTGGTATAATTAACAGCACTGGCTGATTTGATCCCCCTCTCCCCCCATATTTCTATCTCTAGAAGAAGATTTTCAAAGGCATAAAAGTGACTTAGGTCCCCAACTCCCATTAGCTTTCAGTGGGAGTTGTTGTGCCTTTGAAAATCTCCCACACAATCTCCAGTGGTAGATGATTTAGGGTGGGATTCACACAGGGACTTAGTGAAATCAATGGGATTTAGACAACTAAATACCTTTATGGATCCCACCCTTCGTAGATCCCACCCTAGCTTCCCTTGTGCCTTTAGAAATCTCCCAAAGTAGCCACTTGAGTAGTTGCATGCTATAGGTATCCACTCTGGCTGGCAATGTGTTAAGGTTTGATGAAAAACAGAATTCGATGCTGTCCTTGGGAAATTAAAACTCTTCGTGTTGGCATATGCCTGTCTCCGTTCCTGCAGCAAAGCTACCTCAGCCCTACACAACTGCTGGCTTTTTCTGAGGCTTCCTTGTCACAGCAGGGTCCATAATGGAATTGCATCCAGTGCTTAGACAGTGGGAGGGCAATCTCTGACCTTGCTGCTTCACCACGAGCAACTTTATTCCCTTTTAAACACCCCCAGTTGAGGAGCACTCTTGCTTGACAGGCTAAATTACATTAAATGACACAGCCTCCAGGCTGGTCCCTTTTCCTCTCTCAGCCGATAAGGCACAGAGCACAAATGATTTGATATATATTATTTGAATCTATGTTAAAATATTGTCAAAGATATTGCTGTGCCTGGAAGAACTGATGGCTGTTTGTGGGATAGACACTATACACATGATCATTACATGAGCTGATGAATATGAGGCAGTGCTGGCATGTGGTTTGCCACATATATTCATTCTTTACTGGGCACTTCCTTCTTCTGAAGTAGCTGCTTCAGTGACTCACCTTGCAAATCAGCTGCGGTCATAAACTGCTTTCTGATGATATCCATCCGTTCTTTTCAGGATCTAAGTTACCACCATACAGCCCTCCTAAGAGCCTTATTAACTCCATGTTTCAATTTCAGCCAAATCTTCCCTATCACATTTGTTGTGGTTACTTCCCCTTGTGACACCAGACATCTGCATATGGGTATGACTCACTCGTTTATGCCATATAAAATCCCCTCCTTGAAATAAATGGCACTGTTCAGAGTGTGACCCAATCTGAGTAAGGGTGGCAGAACGTCACCCCTTGATGCCAGCCTTTTGCAGTATCCCCTAGTGAAGTCCTGTCCTCTTGTTGGGAGAGCAATTGTACTAAGACCACTGTTACTGATGATCTAGCAGTTGATTGGCTGAGGATACACTTGTATTAAGCAGGCAGGAACCATTCCCCTCAATGACATAATACATCTGGAAAATGCACCCAATTTCCCGTGACCTGGACACTGGACATCTTGAAATTGATGCTAAGCCTGGATTATTCCCCCCGCCTCCGCTCAAAAAAGTAGAATTTGGTTACTCTCTCAGCTATTTAAATACTATTAATCCACATGAGGTGCTTTTTTATTATAATCTGTCAATATAGGCTGCATTATTTTTAATTATTTTCCTTCTTCATAATTTAGTTTTCCATTAAGCTACTTTCTTTACCTTAATTACTTGGATCTCTTTAATCTATGAAGAATGATAGATGTTAGAGAGGGCAAGGCCCTATGATTAAGCCATCTAGCAGAAAGGCTGCTCCATGTAATCTATTTTCTAGTGTTTCGTTCAGCAGTCTAGTGGTATTGTACCATGAGAGAATAAAATTCACTGTCAGGAGGATTTTCCTGAAAAGTTGCAATATTGGTATTATGTATCTTAAATGCATTTATTATTAACTGGCACTCACAGCCTCTAGCCTGCTCTTTGCACCTCCATTGACCTTGGTGTGCTCCCGATGTCTGCTAAGAATTTGTGTATCTATGGTGAGCTGTCCCTTACTTAAGGCACCTAGGGACAACACATCACGCAAGGTGCTGCCTTCTACTAGTTGACCTTTCTTTATTCTTGCAAAATTGCAGCTGCCTCCATCAGTCCAAGCTGTCTCTCTAGCCAGCTTCCATTAGTCTGCCTATACAGAAGCAAGTTGGAATCACTGACACAGGAGGTACAGTGGTACTTTTGGAAATGTGATGGGAGAGAGGCAGATTGACAGCAGCTAACAAGATAGCAGAAGAGTGGTGCTGTAACTGAACTGGCCTGCTTTCCCAGTTCCTAATCTTCTGGGTATGGTATTTCAGATTATGTTGTCTCAGGTTTGTGAAAGCCTTGAATGAATACTCTAACAATGCAAGGCACTAGCAGTTTAATGGACTACATCCTTTTGGAACGAATGCCTGTGTGGAACTACAGCTAAAACTCTCAACGTTTTGCTCCATGATGTGCTATAATTGATGTGTTTCTTTGTTGGCTTGTTTTTGTTTTAAATGTGTGGCTGGATTCTTCAGGGGTGTTTCATAGCCCGGCTTCAGTTGTTCCAAAGTCCTGGGCAGGAGTAGGAGTATGCCAGGGTCCTCTCTAAAACAATACAGGGCTGAAACTAATAACCACAAAATGTGTATTGGAATAAATGGCTCACCAAAGCTTTAGAGCCAGATTTTCAGAAATATCAAAAACATGCCATATTCTACAATGTTCACCACGTCTGTTTGTGCTGAGAGTATTCAGAATCAACTGAAGGACAAACTGGGAAATGTATGTCCCCCTCAGAGCCAATGCTGGCTCAGACAGTAAATAGACACGAAACAACTTGTTTACGCCCAAGCTTTCCGCCTTACCCACTTACCTATTTACTGGACCTCTAGCTCCTTGGTGCGTTCCTTTATTGCCCTTTCGGTGCTCCCAGAATGCACCTCAGACAACACGATAGTTGGTGTCCTAGGCATCAGTCACTCCTGAATTCTCTCTCTTCTGGGGCTTTCTATACCACCCGGTGCCATGGCATCTGTGCGCTTTCTAATGCCAGCTCTGGCACTCATTTGCTTTGTGGACTTGGGTATCTCCTTTTGGGCCTGCTCCCTTTGAAGTCAATGGCATAATTCCCATGGACTTCAATGTAATCAGGAGAAGGCTCTTAATTAGTGAATATTTGTACAATGCTTTGAAAATGTACCGTGCTATAAGAGTGCTAAGTGTTATTGCCTCGCAGCTAATTTGTTAACCTTTCCTTTCTTTTGGGGCCCTTTGGTTTTAGCTGCTCATTTGCTTAATTGTTTCTAAAGCTTCTTGTTAAAATGCCTCAATTTATAACAGCTATACCATATCTCAAGATGAAAATGTTACAAAAATAACCGCCATCCCACCAGCCACAATCTCATTTCCACTTACTTACTTGGTGCACCCCTGTGGATTGCTGGCAATGTAATTACTTGATATATTTGTTGGACTCCCAGTTAGCTGGGCAATACTTTTGCCTCTCAAGGGACTTATTTTCTGCCTACTCATTCCTTGGCCACTCAGTACTTTTTCATATAATTATCTCTGTAGCATCTTTAAAAACGATTTTGCCTCATTTACTGTGTGCTGTAAATGATGTGGTTTTGATAAATTAAGCAATAATCAGAAAACATTTTCAGTATTCCATTAAGATATGGCTATAGTGACACAATTTGCTCTGCTACCTTTCACACTGTATTAGCCTTGCTTTCATTAAAAACTTCATTATTAAGAGATTTATAACTCAGCCACAGAAATTTGCTCTAGGGTGAAACTTGACTGTGTTTCAGCTCAGAAGTAATTAAAAAAAAATAGATTCATTTGTGTTGGGTTATGGTATTTTAATCTACCTGTTTAAATGTTTTCACATTCCTATAACTCAAAAATAGATTTGGTTTTAGAGATGTTTTATTACTTCTAACTAATAATAATAATTAATAATAAATAATCACATTTTCTATTTATATCAGGCCAATAGCGCTGCAAGGCACTTTACAGACAAGAATACAGATAAGGCACTTGCTCTGAAAAGTTTATAATCTACATACATTTGACAGGTGAAAAGTCCCTAATGTGATACAATCCCCTTTGGAATACCGAAAGAAAAAAAATATGGAAGCCAAGTCATTCAGGTTTACAATTATTTGCCAAACCTGAGCAATACAATTTCTTATAACTTTCATTAAGGATTTTGACTTCTGAATGGTCTCTCCTGGTGCTTAGACTACTCTGTCATTCCTTCAGTCTTGTTCATGTATATTCACAACAGATGAGAAGAGCTTTGAATTAGGAGAGGACAGTGCCAAAGAAGATTAGGATAATATTCTAGCTGCAAAATTTGCATTGCATTATGAACATTCATTTACCACAGAGATGAGTGCAGAACAAGTACCTAGATAGTAATCCCAGTGCAGAAGAATTTGTGCTGTGTGAAGACGTTCTTGGAGCGCTGGTGGGAAGCCACAATGAAAAGCATCAGCAAATCTCTTTCTGCTTGTGCTTGAAATATGGGCTCTGAGATCACCGGGATCTTCTTGGCCAGTCCTCTTCCTATGTGACCAATGTTCTATTTGGAGAGGGGATATGGTTCTGGAATATGGACTCAGTTAAGCTGACACTGGAATGAGGCAAGGTTATCAAAAGCTCTATCATGTTTCAAGGGTGGTCTAGGTAAATTTAATCCTATCACAATGGGTAGGGAAGGGGGAGAATGGACTAGATGGACTATGATCTTGAAGTCATGAAATCTTCTGAGATCTCAAAAAGAAAAGGAGGACTTGTGGCACCTTAGAGACTAACAAATTTATTTGAGCATAAGCTTTCGTGAGCTACAGCTCACTTCATCGGATGCATTCAGTGGAAAATACAGTAGGGAGATTTATATACACAGAGAACATGAAACAACGGGTGTTACCATACACACTGTAAGGAGACTGATCTCTTAAGATGAGCTAATACCAGCAGGAGAGCGGGGGTGGTGGGGGGGTGGTGGGAGAGAAATGTTCTCTGTGTATATAAATCTCCCCACTGTATTTTCCACTGAATGCATCCGATGAAGTGAGCTGTAGCTCACGAAAGCTTATGCTCAAATAAATTGGTTAGTCTCTAAGGTGCCACAAGTCCTCCTTTTCTTTTTGCGAATACAGACTAACACAGCTGCTACTCTGAAATCTGAGATTCAGAAGTTCAGATTCATTCAGCAAATTGGGACAGGGCTAAATTAGGAAAGTCCAAGTTTTCCCCTGAATAGTTCATCCTATTCTCCTACCCCTTCTCACCTATTGTGTACCCATAAACATTTTTCAACATTCCATTTTAGTTATGTACTTTCCCCAGAAATGTATTGGACCACATTTTCAGCTTCTTGCATACTCAGTTTTATGTGCACAATTGATTGGTAGTACATCTGTTTGGGGCATACACACTGCCAATTTGTGTTCACAGACATGAATTCTGTATTCCCAGTTTTGCAGGTGCAATTGCTTGTGCAATGCAAAATTGGTCCTGTAACTCTAGAGACTGTCTTAAGTGAAGCTGAAAACTCAGTCCACAGCATATGCCTTCAAAACAAAAGACCTGATGTATTCTGTCAATGTTCTGTAGGCAACCTTAAGCAGAAAACTGATCCAACCCAAGAGGTATATATCAAATTGTTGATATATCAAGTACAGAATACACTTATGTAGAAGCTGCAGTTCCAGGCATTTATCAATGCACCTTAAAGTTATTTCCACATTTATCAGAACTAAAATGAAAAGAACTAAGATCTTCAGAGATTCACTGACTGGTCCTAAGCTCAGCTTCTTTCTGCTCCCAATGAACTCTGCCAGCTTCTTTGGTCTGAGTAGTTGAAAAAGGACATTGTCAGCCAAAAATGAGGAACTAGTTATCTTAGTGAATAATGGGAACATCTTTCCTCTGTCTGTGTCGAAGATTAGTGTTACTCCAGTGGAATGGACTTGGCTATCTTGGGGAGATGTAATTCCTAAGACTGAAATTTCAGTAATGGACTTTTAAAAACTGTAGCTCAGTAGAAACCTTGTCCTACATACATGTGCGATAGAAAAGAAACTCTCAATCATATCATGATATAGCCTTGGTTTCATTGCTATATAAATGGGGGTAGAACAGCTTTTTCTGAAATCAAGACACCATAGAGATTGCTTTTAAGAAGCCTTTAGGACTGATGGTAAGGAGTAGAAATACGTTACCTTAAATGAAAATTATAGATGACTTAGAAAGAAATCCAAATATTATTCCCTATCTTAAACTACTTTTCAGGCAAGGATAGGGGACAGAATTCTCTCATGGAGTGGCTTTTACCGCCCTGGACCTTTGGAGTGAGATTTGCAAATAGGCGTTAACATTGACCTAACGCTGCTCCCATTGAAATCAATGGCTTAGCACCGCTACCAGTGAATTCAGCAAAGGTTTTACCATTGACTTCAATGGATGCAGGATTAGGCCAACACTGAGCACTCTTGCAAATACCACCTTTCAGAGATTCGGGGCTCCATCCTGCTTCTGCTGGGATCAGTGAAAATCCCAACTGACATCAATACCAGTAAGAGCGGCCCTGATGGGAGCATTTTAACAATAAGGAAAACAATGAAGGAGTAAAACAGTTTAACTCAGTTTATGTTTTCACCTTTAAGAGGCTCAAGTTAATCTAAATGGAGAGATGCTAATAGACCAGGGGTGGGCAAACTTTTTGGCCCGAGGGCCACATCTGGGAAATTGTATGGCAGGCCATGAATGCTCACAAAATTGGGGTTGGGATGCAGGGGAGGGGGTGAGGGCTCTGGTTGGGGGTGCAGGCGCTGGGGTGGGGCCAGAAATGAGGAGTTCAGGGTGTGCGAGGGGGCTCTGGGCTGGGGCAGGGGAGTGGGGTGCAGGGGGAGAGGAGTGAGGGCTCCGGCTGGGGGTGCGGGCTCTGGGGTGGGGCTGGGGATGAGGAGTTTGGGGTGTAGGAGAGTGCTGCGGTTCCCAGCCAATGGGAGCTGCAGGGGCGGCACTTGGGGCGGGGGCTGCATGCAGAGCAGAGGCCCCTGGCTGCCCCTACATGTAAGAGCTGGAGTGGGGGCCATGTCGCTGCTTCCAGGAGCTGCGTGGAGTGGCCCCCTGACCCTGCTTACCAGCCGGAGCGCCAGAGCGGGGCAAGCCCCAGATCCCAGTCCACAGCGGGAGCTTGAGGGCTGGATTAAAATGGCTTGCGGGATGGATCCCGACTATGGGCCATAGTTTGCCCACCCCCCTGTAATAGACACAGCCTCTCACCAAGTCTTTCTAAAATGTAATGAATCCATTGATCAGATGCAAGGGGCATGCAGGGCTTGTGAACAAATCCAATCACTGGGCCCTGATAAGGAGAACACAAGCTCCCAGTAAAAAGAAAAAGGAAGTCTCTAGCCCTTTTCACTGTGAAGATAGCTTTGAAAATGTACACCACTGCAAACCGATTGCTAAGATTAAAATGCAGCGGGGTTTCACTTCTGTAGCAAACACCTAGATGGACCCCAAACATCCCCCACACCTACTCTATCAAGTCAGTTAAGTCTGGCCTGTATGTATCTTAAAGAGTCATTTCACTCCTCACAAATCCTTTACCAGGTGCTGTGCATAGTAAAGCGATAAACACGGGCAGAAATTGGTTACATTTGAGTTGGGAAGTCACCGTAAAAATGACAAGACTGTGCTTATTAAAAGTTACAGCCTTCTTCGAGGATGCTCGCTATCACTGTGACAGAAGCAGCTGCTGCAAGGACACTCCTTTGTTGTATTCCCACCAGTGCCTCTTGGTGCATATAGGGGGTGCACCAGAGTCCTTTCAGCTCCCGCAATGCCAGCTGCTCCAGCAGCGTAGAAAGGGGAATAGGAGGAGATGGAAAGGGGCTATGCTGCTTATGTACTGAGTGGGAGTCCTGAAGCCACTACAGCCTGCCTCTCGTCCTGCTGCAGTCTGCCATTTCAGAGTGCGAAGAAACTGTTTTAGAAAGGAACCAGGAGACCCTGTCACCACCCAGCAGCCAGGGGAGACCCATTCTCCAGTCTCCTGTCCCAGCTAAGGGAGACCTCTAGAGGTCAGAGGGATGGGTCTATCTCAAAGCCTAAAAGCATTTCACTGGCCACCTTGCCCAAGGGGGCCTGCTTCCTGCCCTACCAGAGACTGCAGGGTGATGTACCTGTTGCTACTGATGTTGCTGTGAGGAAGTTAGCAGGTGAGGGAGCCACCTAAAGAAGCCTCAGTGAAGTACTGATGAGATGGAAATATGGTAGGGTGAGAAGGGGCTGTGCTGAAGGGGATGAGGGTGAAAGGACTGATGCACTGAGGAGGTAGAGAGTATGGAATTGATGGGGGGTTTGCAGAGGGCAGTGAACTGAGTTTTTAAAAAAACATTTGATTAATTCATTGATCAGGAGCAAGAAGGGGAGGAAAAGTATGTTACCAGCTAATATTGCATGCTTTTCTGACAAAAGAGGAAATTTTCTGAGGGAGCCCTAGTTAAAGTTTTGGCAGCATATAACTGATTAGATGAAGAATGCTTCAGCGGCAAGGCAAAACACCTGTCATATTTAGCTGAAGTATCAAGACATGGATCATTGACTCCTTAGCTGAGAAAAATAGAGATAATGTGGAAATTTACTGGTACATAGTCTATTCACCATAGGTGTGCTGGCTCTTTACATGGGGTGAGTCACCTAGCATGAACAGCCAATACGAACAGATTATTTTTTTAATAGCCATACTGGGTCAGACCAATAGTCCATCTAGCTCAGTATCCTGTCTTCTGACAGTGGCCAATGCCAGGTGCTTCGGAGGGAATGAACAGACAAGGGCAACTGTCAAGTGAGCCATACCCTGTCATCCAGTCTCAGCTTCTGGCAGTCAGAGGCCTAGGGACACCCAGCGCATGGGGAGCATTTCTGACTATCTTGGCTAATAGCCACTGATGGACTTATCCTCCATGAATTTATCTAATTCTTTTTTGAAACCAGTTATAGTTTTGGGCTTCACAGCAGCCCCAGGCAATGCGTTCCACAGGTTGACTGTGTATTATGAGAGGAAGTACTTTCTTTTGGTTGTTTTAAACCTGCTGTCTATTCATTTCATTGGGTGACCCTTGGTTCTTGCGTTACGTGAAGGGGTAAATAACGCTCCCTTATTTACTTTCTCCTCACCAGTCATGATTTTATACACCTCTATCATATCCCCATTCGGTCGTGTCTTTTCCAAGCCAAATAGTCCTAGTCGTCTTAATCTCTCCTCATACGGCAGCTGTTCCATACCGTTAATCATTTTTGTTGCCCTTCTCTCTACTTTTCCCATTTCTATGGGGCAACCAGAACTGAATTCAGTATTCCATGTGTGGACATACCATGGATTTACATAGTGGCATTATGATGTTTTCTGTCTTATTATCTATGCCTTTCCTAATGGTTCCTAGCATTCTGTTTGCTTTTTTGACTGCCACTGCATACTGAGCAGACGTTTTCAGAGTTTCTTGATTGGTAACAGCCAATTTGTATGTTTAATTGGAATTATGTTTTCCAGTGTGCACTACTTTTCATTTATCAGCACTGAATTTCATCTGCCATTTTGTTGCCCATTTACCCCATTTTGTGAGATCCCTTTGTAACTCTTTGCAGTCAGCGTTGGGACTGAACTATCTTAGGTAATTTTGTATTATCTGCAAACTTTGCAACCTCACTGTTTACCTCTTTTTTCCAGATCATTTATTAATATGTTGAACAGCACTGGTCCCAGTACAGATCCCTGGGGGACACCTCTATTTATTTTTCTCCATTCTGAAAAATGACCATTTATTTCTATCCTTTGTTTCCTGTATTTTAATTGATCCATGAGAGGATCTTCCCTCTTATCCCATGACAGCTTACTTTACTTAAGAGCCTTTGGTGAGGGACCTTGTCAAAGGCTTTCTGAGAATCTAAGTACACTATATCCACTAGATCCCCCTTGTCCACATGCTTGTTGACCCCCTCAAAAAATTCTAGTAGATTGGTGAGGCATGATTTCCATTTACAAAAACCATGTTGACTCTTCCCCAACAAACCACGTTCATCTATGTGTCTGCTAATTCTGTTCTTTACTATAGTTTCAACCAGTTTGCCTGGTACTGAAGTCAGGCTTACCAGCCTGTAATTGCTGGGATTGACTCTGGAGCCATTTTAAAAAATTGGCATCACATTAGCTATCCTCCAGCCATCTGGTACAGAAGCTGATTTAAAGGATAGGTTACAGACTACAGTTATTAGTTCTGCAATTTCACATTTGAGTTGCTTCAGAACTCTTGGGTGAATACCATCTGGTCCTGGTGACTTATTACTGTTTATTTTATCAAATTGTTCCAAAACCTTCTTTAATGACACCTCAGTCTGGGACAGGTCCTCTTAAATATTTCTTAAATATCTTGATTTATTATAATTTGCTATGCACTGTGAATGAAATTCACTGTGCACCAATTAAATCCTACTTATCCCTGTTACTGAAGGCTTAGATAGAATGTAAATAGTACATGGGTCTTGTGCTAGGGTGATCTTCACTCTGTATGATAAAAAAAAATTACACAGTTCTTAATTTTTAGGGTGGGTGGATCATACTTTACGGCACAGTATTAGAGGCTCAATTATAAATAGAATCAATGATAGAATATCTAGAAAAGAGAACTAGGAGGGCAGGAGAAGTTTGACCATATCACAGAGTTCTTATAGCTATTATGCAGCATGGTGGCACCATACATCAGCCCAGCACTGGGTCAGTTCACCTGCGGACTGGGCTGAGGATTTGGCCCATAATGAGTACTTATGCTATCAATATTGTATGCCATTTATTCATCATGACTAACAAGATTATTTCTTTTCTCATGTTAGTATTCTTTTTACCCATTGAGCCAGATGATTCTATTACCGCACTTATTTTTAAAAGTCTCTTTCAATTCAAAATACAAAAAAAACACAGGTATGTTATTTTACACAGTCAAACTGAGCATTAAAATCGATTGTATCACAATGCAGCAAGCAAATGACTGCTTTATACAATATGTAAAACAAGAAAGAGCACTATCCCCAGTAATGACAGCTGAAGATAAGGTAGTACAGGTTTTCTGGAAATGAACATATCTGACAATTTAAATGTTGGGGCTTCCCAGAGGCCTCTTCCACTTGTTTTGCCACTAACTCAGTTTGATTCCAGTCTTGTCACTCAGGTTCCTTAATTTGGCATACAGGAAAGCTATACTGAGCTGATCAGACTCAAGTGTGGGAGTGAGTATAGGGCATACCACACATCCAGCGGTACACAGAAACCCTTTTCCTTTATATACATTTAACACATTACATTGCATTTACTATACATTACATGTTTAGGGATTGGCTTGTATCTTGAGATACAGCATGCACTGTCCAGGCACTGTCCACGTACAGCTTACTCTTTACTTCATCTTTACATTCCGGACCCATTTTAGCCATTGTTATCTTGTCCATTATAAACGGTTCTCTGTATGTTCCCCCTTTTCTTAGCTAGTACAGACATTCTGTCTCTTAGTTTACAGACCCATTTACCTATCCTAATTAGCACAGATATTCTGTTTTCAGTCTGCTGATCTATTTCCCTCCCTCGTCCTGTCTCCCAAGAAATGATGTCTCCCATGTTTAATTACTCATGTCAAGTCAGGCCTACATTCCACTGCTTTTGTTTTTCTTTTCTGTATTAGTATACATTTTATTTCTGTTCTTTTGTGCTTTCAGCAACACATTTTCAAGACCACAATTGTTGTAATGATTTGATCCACCATTAATACTAGGCTCAAAGGACAAACCAGGGGATGCAAAATCCCCTACTGCAGAATAGCCCACCACAGGGTGTGATTCTTGCTTGCTCTGCCTTTACAGCAACATTTTGTAATTTTAACTTTGCTTTTATTTTGATTTAATTATTAAAAATGGTAAAAAATATAAAAAATCTTTTCATTTATCATCACAAGAAATTTCGGTGTGAAACAGAACATACACCAATTAAAATAACATTCCCTGGGTCCATACCAGCAATGTTCCTTTTCAGCCACCACACAATACTTGCATGGGCAGTTTTTACTTTACTAATGTTCCCGCGTTTCAACCATACGGTACAATTTGGAGACTGTCCCCCCGCCAGAGTGAACCCACATGCTGACAACTCTGTCTGTAACACATTACACCTGCACATTTAAGTGTCCCCCAGATGCAAACAGGTACAAATCTGAGACTTTTCAGATCTTGAATTCTTTTGTAACAGTACTTGAGGAGGGAAAACAAACTTTTTCACACTGTATGGGTTGCAATGGTTTCACATTTAATCAGTCACATTCACTGTATCGAACCCTTGTTAATTTGCTTACCCCACGCCCACTGGTGTCGCCTCTCTGGCACCAAATGTTTAACTTTTCTGTGGTGATAAATGAGGGCAAGTTTTCTTGCCCCATATCACTTATTGGACACTTTTACTTTGTATAACATGTATCCCCCACATACTACACATATTGTTAGTATTGGAACACATTGACTTAATAACGATAGCTGAACATAAGACAGTACAGGTTATTTGGAAACTAACATATCCAAGGAGGTAAAGACAATCAAATAACGGTATGGCAAACTGCTCTAAGGCAACATTATTTTGCCATGCATAGAGTCCAAACTCATCCCCATTCTGGAGTTTGGATTTATTAACAACTTGACAATTAATTTATCTAAAGTTCAGCCTAAGTCTTTGTCACTAAATAGGCTGCTCTGATCTTCTTGTCTCAATACTGCTCAACCCACATCCTAGCAGGGGTGGCATGTTTGTAGAAATTTTGGTGGTGCCCAGAACCTGCCCCCGCCCAAAATTCGCCCTGCACCCGCCCAAGGCTCTGGGAGGAAGTTTGGGTAGGGGAGGAGGTCTGGGGTGCAGGCCCTAGGCTGGGGCAGGGGTTTGGGGTGCAGGCTCTGGGGGGGAGTTTGGGGATTGGAAGGGGTGCAGAGGGAGGGGGTGCAGGGGTGAGGGCTGTGGGGTATGGCTGCAGATGAGGGTTTTGGGGTATGGCTGGGGCTCAGGGCAAGAGTAGGGGTGTAGGGTATAGTACCACTTCCTTCATTTTGGGGCATATTAAGTCAAACTCACAGACAAATGTTTTTTAATCACTAAACATTAATCACCTGTTTGCAGTATTGATCAGCAGCTTTCACATTTAGAAAGAAAAACAACCAGCTGCAACACGAAGACTGAAAATTAAGATGTGCTAGCCAGCTTTACATAGAAGCATTACATCAGAGCTCTTTCCCACCTTTCAGAAGTTTGTAGATTCTAGCGAACCAAGTCTTCTGAGAGTCCAAACTGCCACCCATTCTCCTCTTTTCATTACTCAGTGACAACTAATTCCATTTCCAACCACTAACTATGCCTCCCTCTCCAATCACAAATGATTCCAGCTAGTCTCTTCCCCTTTAGGCTTCTAGGCAGTTTTATTGCTTTCTTACTGCTTCCTAATAGACAGAACATGGATGTTCTTGTCACTTCTCTTTTCACTCTTTTGAATAGTAAAATTTTCATTCATAGATTGAAATTAAAGCCTAATATTTCTAATATCAAAAATTTACAAATATACGTTATATGTATATAAATTCTTCAGAATGAAATTAACAAAATAAAAAACAACAATGGAAAAGTCTGGAGAAAAACTGTTAAACCCCCTCTGCCATGTACATTGGCCAAACTGGACAGTCTCTATGCAAAAGAATATATAGACACAAATCAGACGTCAAGAATTATAACATTCAAAAACTAGTCGGAGAACACTTCAACCTCCCTGGACACTCAATTACAGACCTAAAAGTTGCAATTTTTCAACAAAAAAAACTTCAAAAACAGACTCCAATGAGAAACTGCAGAACTGGAATTAATTTGTAAACTGGACACCATTAAATTAGGCTTGAATAAAGACTGGGAGTGGATGGGTCATTACACAAACTAAAAACTATTTCCCCATGCTAATTTTCCCACTACTGTTACTCACACCTTCTTGTCAATTGTTTGAAATGGGCCATCCTGATTATCACTACAAACATTTTTTTTCTCCTGCTGATAATAGCCCACCTTAATCGATGAGTCTCGTTAGAGTTGGTATGGCAACACCCATTTTTTCAGGATCTATCTATCTAGTCCTACTGTATTTTTGACTGCATGCATCTGATGAAGTGAGCTTTAGCCCATGAAAGCTTATGCTCAAATAAATTTGTTCGTCTCTAAGGTGCTACAAGTACTCCTTGTTCTTATAACAGATGCTATTATTCTTATATGCCACTAGATGGAGATCTATCTCTCGCTCTCTCAAATTGTATACACACACTACATAGATACTTACATCTTGAGGGATTCATAAATTTGAAGGCCAGAAGGTACCTGTATGATCATGCAATTTGAGCTGCAGCATGACAAAGGCCATAGAATTTCACCAAGTCATTCTTGCATCAAGCTCACAACTTCTTGTGTGCTAAAGCATAACTTTTAGAAATACATGCAGCTTTATTTTAAAGGCTTCAAAGGCTAGACAATCTACATTAGTTGTTCCAATGATTAATTACCCTTACTGTTAAAAACGCATGCCTCATTTCTAGTCTGATTTGTCTAGCTTCAGCTTCCAGCTGCTAAATCTCAAGTCTTTGTCTGCTAAATTAAAGAGCCCTCTACTATCAGAAATATTTTCTCAAAGTACATTCTTATAGACCATGATCAAGTCACCTCATCGTTCTCTTGGCTAAACTAAATAGAGTGAATAAATTAGTCTCTCACTGTAGGACAGGTTTTTAAGACCTCCAGTCATTTCTGTAGCTCTTTTCTGAATCATTTCCAATTTGTCAACATTCTTTTAAAAGTGTGGACACCAAAAAATGGGCACAATAGTATAGTGATGATCTTGCTACTATTGTATACAGTCATGGCACTTTTTATTCATTTAAGGATCAGGCCTGCTGTCTTAGCCATCATATCCCATTGGCAGTTCATATAGAATATAGGGAATAGCCTATAAATACGCTTTATATACAGCTCTCATAACAAGCTGAAAGCCAGTAACTCCTGAGTTTTAATACTGTCTCTGCTACTTTGATTTGCTAGGTGGCCTTGAGCATACAAGTACAGACTAAGCCTGAGTCCTGTGTGCTGGTGCAGAAAGGACCAAAGAAACTCTTGTAGGTAGGAGCGCAAGGACACTGAAGGGCTAGCACCACAATAAGCTCTAGGTGGTGCAAAGGTGGTAGAGCAGAGGACAAATGAAACCTCTGCATCTCACCCCACCAGCCTCCTGCATTAACTTCAGAGGGAGGGATATGATGAAAGGAGCATGATAATCTCAGCTCACTGAGAGTTTTTGCAAAGATGGCTGGGCTCAGAGGAGAGAACATACAACAGTCTACCAAGAAGGCACTAGCATAGCAGCTGTGCTGCCCAGATACTTTTGGGAGCATTCTGACTGCTTCAGCACAATGCCTCTTAGAGCGCCCACTGCCCCAAAGTCTGTGCCTTTAGTTCAAAACTGATGCTTAATCTCTGTGTCTCTTTGTTTCCTTGTCTGTAAAATGGGGCTAGTACTCATTGACTCATTGCTTTCTATAGGCCCGGTGAGAATTGGTAAAGGTCGTACGGCTCTTTGAAGATGTTCAGTGCTGAGATTCACTGCTTTTAACCTTTAAAATTTTTAAATTATATTTTTGCTTTAAAGCTGTAATTCTGCACTTAACACAGCTTACGGGGGCGGGAGGGGACCTACTAAAGTCTGCTGGTGTTAATTTAATAAGTTTCATGGAGAGTTCTGTGCTGTCTGGTTTAATCTAAGCACGGTTACTTCAAGATACTAATGTTCATGACTGCAAATTCCTAGTTCAAATAGAGAGAGAGAAAAAAGAAAATCAGAGAACCATCAAAGTCCAAAATAATGTTTAAAACCTTGCTCGTCGCTTTTCAAAAGACCCTGGGTCATCTCTGACTCCGTAAATGATTTTCACAGGATCAGACATGAATCTATTACCTACTTGATGCAGTAAATTCAAGTCTATGAAGCAGTGGCTGATAGTTAGGGATTAATGGCGCTAACCCTACCAATGATGTCACAACTGTGTAGTGCGGCTGATGTACCGCAAGTTGCAGTACCGCCTCCTGCCACTGGGAGATGCTGAGTGGGGCAGGTGTTACTTCAGACCCAGGAGCCGTGGAGGAAGGAGGCACAGAGTAGGCATTTGTAGGGCTATCTCCAAAGAGGCAGAGTACAGGGCTGTCTGCAGATGCTACCAGCTATCTCTGTTCTTCCTTTTCCAGACCGAGCAGTAAGTAGGGGCAATTCTGAGCCTTGTAGTGTGGGTGTCAGTAGGAGGGGAAAGAGTTCTGAGCATGAGCTCAGGTGTTTTTGAGCCCGAAGATGTAGGGAGGGGAGGAAAAGAAGGGAGTTCATTCTGAGCTTGGGACTGCCAGGTGGAAGAGGCGTCAGAGCTAAGGGCATGGTAATGTTCTGTAGGGAGGTTGACAGGAAGAGGAGGGGTCCTCATCTTGAGGGCTAAGTGGATGTAGGAATTTCTGAGCAGGTGGGGTGGGCTTGGAGGCTGCTGAAGGCACTTGGGGCAGTACAGAGGTAGGCAGGGATGGGCCAATTAGTAGGATTTAATGGGTGCGGGGTGGAGGAGAAGGAAAGAATGAAGCAGCGGGTGGATTGGTGGGGGTGTGGTGGGATGCGGCTGGGATGGTGTGGTAAGTAGCCTGGACATTAGAGGTTAGCCCTAGGAGAACAGTGAAGGAGCAATAGGGGGCTACTTTCAGCTTCTCCCATCCTGCTGTTCACTATAAAATGTCCCTATTTTTCATTCTGGAAGAGGGAGGGGGAGAGGGGCCCTCTTTTATCTTCTGACTTTGCCACCCCCAACCTGAGTGCGCCAGCATTTTACTTCAAAAATCTGACCACTCTGTGGGGCTGCGATGAGGGTACAGATTGCTACTTGCAGCCCCACCACTCCTGTTGAGAAACAACTGCCACTGATACAGTGCATTGCGATGCACCAGCCAGCGACTGAGAAAGTGAATCCTGCAAACATCGCCTGGAAACAATCTGTTTCTAGCGAGCTATTAAGTAGTCTGTCTGTCTGTCTCTCTTTCTTTCTCTCTGTCTCTCTCTTTCTATGTAATCATGCCAGTTGTTGTCGACAACAAGGGCTGGATTCAAAGTTCCTCTTAAAATTAACAAACACCCCCGGCATTTGAAGGTCATCAATATTTTAAAAAGCCTTGGGGTAAAATTGGTGGAGACACATTTGAATACTGTAAGGAGTTCACAGATAAGGAGTCATCATCTCAACAAATAGAAGAGTAGGAGGCTCAAGTGGGGCTACGGCATGCAAAAGACAACAGATACATGGAGTAAGTTGCCTGTGCAGGAGGTGACTGAACAAAGAATATATAGAATTTTGAGACATCTCATTTTTCAGGAGAAGGAAAGATTGAAGAGCATGGCAAAAAATGGTGGGTGAAATTCTGTGGCCTGCGTTGTGCAGGAGGTCAGACTAGATGATCATAATGGTCCCTTCTGACCTAAATATCTATGAATCTATGAAATCAGGAAGGTGGGATTAAGCTAAACCAAAAGGACGAGGCATGTTGGGCTTTTTCTTGTTGTTGAAATTTCTTGCGTCCTTAATATTGCTACAGAAAATGCAGAACTGATGCATTCAGTCTTGTTCATAATCTTATCAAACCCATAAAAGAAAGTTAGACAGGCATCTGATCTTTCTGAAGTCTGCATTTTCATAAATATTTCCCATGAGGAGTTTGCGAAATTGAAATTGGTTTGATAACCCTGCTTTGTTCACCGAGCCTTAGATCCCTAGAGAGCAGTGAGAAAAATGAAAAGATTTTAACAGAACGTAATCATAGCAATTCAGCACAATGGCACAGAGACAAAGATAAGATGAAAAATAACGTACTGTTCCCTGTGCTTTCCTTGTTCTCTCATTTGTGTGATAATTTTCATACCTTACCTTTGAAAGATATAATTACAGTAATTGCAATCTGAATGTTTCTGAGAGTTATGCTCTGCAGTACCTTTTCCCCTTGACATTTGTGCTTTTTAACTAATATAAGATCTTTACCAAGAAAATAGAGGGGGGCTGATTCTCTGTGGTATATTGGTAGCTATGTGCTGCTCCGACAGCCACAAGCTGCCCTAAAGCCAAAGAAAAATCCTTAGAAGGGATAGATTTGACAGAGCACTTCCAGGGCCAGGTTAAGGAAAAGGCACCGTAAGCCTGTCCTAGAGCTCTAGCTCCTGGATTCACGTAGTATTTTGTATTAAAGATCGTAAATGTTTCACTTTTCCACATTGGCTGCAATATTGGCCACCATTAAATATTCAGTCAAAAGAACAAAGAAATTAAATGAGCTCATGGTTTTGTGTGTGTGTGCATGCACAGGTAAACACGTTGCTTGGGAGACAGTGGGGAGAAAATGCCTTTGGGATGGTAAAAGTCCACAACCAGAGTCAGAAGAGTAGGGTGGACCCTGAATTTTCAAATGGCTTGTTTACTTTCTGCTTATGCTAAATTATTCTTCCTTTTTTAATACAGCATTATTTAAGGAAAAGAGCTTGCTGATTGCAACTGTGTGTTTATTGAACAGAAATACTGGTTAAAATACCCTATCTCTGAGTCACTGATTTCTCCTTCAATGGGAAAACGAATTCTAAGGCCCCAAAATCTTCTCCCACTCAGCGTAGGGGCAACAATAGTTTATGATCTTTCATTTTATTTGGTTTCACCTCCTTACATCTAGTCAGGTTGACATGTAAAATAACCCAACAGAAATAAATGATAGCTCACGAAAGCTCATGCTCAAATAAATTGGTTAGTCTCTAAGGTGCCACAAGTACTCCTTTTCTTTTTGCGAATACAGACTAACACGGCTGTTACTCTGAAACCAGTAAATTAATGGTAATTCACTATAGAAAATGGGACATAGGCTCCAAAGTCACATAGGTGTTTTTGAAAATTTTACCCATTGTCCCCATAGCTTTGGGTTGCTATAGTTTAATTTCTTTTTAAGAGGTTTTCTTTGTGGTAGCATGAACCTGAGACATCCAGCTGTGATTATTCCCTTAGCCTTCTTGACCTTCATAAGGTATATTGCTGATGACAAGAAAGTTTCCAGAAACATCACATGCACAGTGACTCAACTAATAGGTCAGTCTGAGCAGGTATTTTTCAACAACCTGCTTTTAAGCTAATTTTGAGCTAGGATGATTGAATCACAAGGAGGTGGAATGGCTTCTTTACAGTCACAATCGCACCCTGAGCCAGTGGCTCAGCTCCTCTTAGCTCCTAGTTCTTCTTTACCATCATTGGGACCACTCGTAGGGTTGCCAGTTTTGGCTGGATGTATTCCTGGAGGTTTCATCCCATGATATAATCTTTAATTAAAGATTATTTTTTTATTCCTGGAGACTCCAGGACAATCCTGGAGGTTGGCAACCCTAACCACAGGGCTTCCTTTTGGTGTTATATATCTGTGAGGTTTCATAGCTGAGAAGTGTGAGCTGCATAGATTTTCGACATTGAAATACTGATTGCTAGTTTTACAATAGAATTACTTTGGCGGGAATTCTGTGCCACTGCACGCATGCAGAATTCATGTCCCCCACAGATTTCTTTCCTTCCCAGCAGAAAATTGACTTTCTGACAGGGAAGCAAAGGGAAGCTGCCAGAGCAGTCATGCACCACTCCCTAGCTGCACAGGGACATCGTTTCAGGCACCCAGAGCAACCGGTGGAGAGGTATATCACCTCAGGGCTGGGGACACCCCAGCCAGTGGCTCCCACCCTCAGTCAGGATCAGTTGCTAGTCCCGGGTGGGCTGGAGGCAGGAGAGGATGGGACTTCCTCTTCCCCTGCAAGGAGTGGCTGGTCCCACCCCCAGAAACGTCCCCCAGCTGCAGGAAGCTCCAGCATCCTCCTTTGCTTGCTGCCTCCATTGCTCCTCAGCTGTGGGGGGAGGGGTCATTGTACAGGGAGCTGCTCCCCCATCCGCCCAACCCCCATGCATCCAGACCTCCTATACCCAGACACCCCCTGCCTAGCCTCACCCAGAACCCCCTAGCTCTCCATACCCAACCCCCTTGCACCCAGACACCCTGCCTCCAGACCCCCAGCCCGGCACCCAGACCACCCCACACTGAGCTCCCTGCACTCAGACCACTACCCTGATGATCCCCACCCCTCTGAACCACCCTAAGGCCCCACATCCAGACCCCCACACCACTGACTCCCAACTAGCTGCACTGAGATTGCAACACACTAAGCTCCACTCCCCTAGCACCCAGACCCCCCCTTCTGAGACCCCCACACCTTGACCCCTTTGCTGAGCCCCAGCCACTTTCACCTGGAAGCCCCTGCAGAGTCCCATTGTCCCTGCACCTAGAACATGCCCCCCCACCATAAGTCTCTGTGCATCCAGATCCCCCCACACCTAGAACCCCGCTCTGGCCTGCCTGTACCCAGATTGTCCCACACAGAATCCTCTCACCCCACACCTGGATCCCCCCACATTGAGCCCCTCCACACTTGGATCCTGCCTGGTTGAGCCTGCCTGCCCCAGACCTGGTGCACCTGGTGCAGAGGGGCAGGGCCCCAGGGTGTTTCTGGGGTAGGCCCTGGCCTTGTGCTGTGTCAGGGTCGGGTGCAGCCTCACCACTGAGTCCGTGTCCCAGGGGTTGGGGGTGGGGAGGCTGGAGGTTGACCTCCTACCTTCGTACAACCAGTGGCCTATGCTCCCACTGCCATGCTGGAGCCTCTGCATTTATTTATTTATCGACAAATAAAGCTTGCAGAATTTTTTGGCACAGAATTTTTAATTTTTTGGCACAGAATGCCTCAGGAGTAATAGAAGTTCTTAAGCGGGTCTGTAAGAAGAGCAGTATCAAGTCAGCTTCACCTCCTCCCTCTCTCTCCTCACCTCCAGAGGAATAAATAACTTATAATTCATTCTATTACATTCTCAATCCACCTACTTATGATGAAGTTTCTCTCCGACAGACATAGTTTCTTAAAATCCTACAAAACACTCGCTCAACATGCAATCTTTACTTACCATTAGAGACATGAAAATTGCAGTGGTTTCAGTTCCCAGGGCTTTATGCAAACCTTTTGCAGTTTTGGCTTGTGAGGTTCACATACTCTTATTTTTGCTTATCGTTTCAATTTTGAATGAACCCAAAAAACCCAAAGTGAAAAGCAGCTGAAATGGCCAATTTTTGCCTAGTTTCAGATGGAGACCATGCAAAACCACTGTGTTTGGCCTGATTTCTGCCTGAAACTATAAATAGGCCCTTCAATTGAAACTCAGCCCTGGTTTACACAAACCACAGCCAAGACTCATGTGAAAGTTTATGAACCTTGGTGAATGTTTTGGAGACCCTGGCCTGTGTTTGGTGTTTGTAACAAAAATCTGAACCTGCTGAATTTTACCTGCTTGGTTTGAGGTTTCATTGCAAAACTTCTACATAGTCTACTTCCCATCTAATGTACCATCCTTTGTCATGGGAAGGAAGCAGGGCCAGTAGATATGGCAGCAGACTAGAAGACCTGTATTCTGTTCATGGATCTGCCACTGACTTCCTGCGTGACAGTGGACAAATCATTTCACTTCTTAGTGAAACGTGTTTCTCCATCTGTAAAAAGGGATAATAACGCTTACCCACTTTTGAAATCTACACATGAAAAGTGCATCTATGAGCTACATTTTATTATTTGTCTCTGAATGAAATGTGAACCCTTGGCTTCTATATAGCTCTGTCTTGTTTTAAATTGGGACTGACCCAGCTATCCTTGTGCAGTCCAAATTCCTACTGCCGGAAAGCATCATCTGGCCCTTCATTTTAAAATAACACTAAGGTCTTTTTTCTTATTGAAAGCACATGTCGTAACCCATTTTAATTGCTACCAAGATCCTTGGCATTGAAGTTAATCACCAATATTTTTTAAAATGTCCATCCCTCAAAAGAAAACTGACCATACCATCCATTTTTTGGCCCCTGTCTTCAGTTCCAAATTCTGCACAAAGTAGGAGTTTGTCAAGTGGTCAACTCCTGGCTCTGCTCTCTCACAAGTACTCAGGGGAATTTAATGACAGGTCCATGTCAAGTTTCTTGGGGGCAAGTCAAGAAATGTCATGCTAGAAGCTACTTGTGAGACTGAAAGTTGCATGCCTCAAAGCAATGAGAACTCCACATCCAGAACCAGACCATATTCCCTAGAGGACCCTGTGCACACGAACCCAACCCTTGCAGAAGGACCCAGTTGAGAATTACTCCAGAGCTGGAGATCTGTGAGGAGGTTGGTTTCAGGAACATGCACAGTTCAACTCTCCATCTAAATCCTGTGGGAAATCTGCTGAAAAGTTGATGGAGACGAAGGCTGCCTGGCTATTCTGTGGCTCCACTCAGTGCTGTTCATCTCTCTTTAGGAGCAGCAGTCAGTGGAGGTTATCCTGGTGGTGAATCTCCATTCCAGTCATACAGCCCTGGAGCCACTGTGATGTCATGGACTCCATACATGTAGCCCTGGTTTCTATTGGAGAGGGGGAGTTGAGACACTCCTGGTTTGTTCATTAAGGTGACAAACACTGTCCCTCCACTGCCCTCCCATAGAATTTGGATGAACCTTTATGAAGACAGCGTTACTGATTTTTTCAGAAATGGCACCTGTTCATTCAGGCCACTTGATGATATGGTCTTTAATTACATGATCACATACTGTTTTACCATAGGACTCCTACCTCATTCACTGCACACGATGGACCCGCTCTGGGAAGGAATCAGGATTGTGTAGTGAAGGAGGGCTTTGGTTGTAGGACCCCTGCCTCATTTGTTGCAGAACTTGGAAGGTGTGTAGTCAGTGAGGAAGTGGATTGCAGGAAGAGAAAGGGTGGTCTCATGATTGTAGAGTTCAATGCTGCATTGGGGAATTGGATTCTATCCCTGCCTCTGTCACAGTGTTCCCGTGTGGTACTGAACAAGTCACTTACACCAAACTTTTCACATGTGCTCACTAATTGTCTGTTCCTCATTTTCTGGGTGCCCAACCTGAGACCCTGGTGTCTGATTTGCAGAAGTGCTGATTGCTCACAGCCTGGCCTGAAGTCAATGGGAGCTGTACTTTGAATGTAGAAAGTGCCAAGTACTCTGAATAATCAGATCCTAGGTGTCCCAAATTGGGCTCTCAAAATTAGTAGATATTTTGGCCTTAATCTTTCTCTTTCTCCCCATCTGTAAAATAGGGATAATAAATCCACATCTCACAGGGGTGTTCCAGAAAAGAAATTAATTAATGTTTGTGAAGCACTCAGATATTATAATTATGAGCACCATAGAAAAGTCAATGAGGAAATTCATAGTTATACATTGCGAGGAGTAAATAAGGCCTGGGACCACCTGTTGAACAATGAAGATAAAATAAAATACTGAATAGCTGTCACTCCATGAGTACTGTCTATCCTGTGCACTGAAAGAGGCAGGAGGAAAAAATAGTACGTGATCATATAATTATGTGACTGTATCATTCAAAATGCATATGCATATGTATGGGGGGGAATTAAAGTTAGGAATTCCCTAATTTTTGAGTGCTTAACTTAGTAACCTTAGTAGTATTCTTTCAACAGGTTTTTGTGTGTGTAAATTCCTAGGGTTTTTTTTTAAAAAAAGCAAACTGAAAAAACAGAATTTTCATCATTTGGCATCATGTTGACTTGCACATGGGTCATCACCAGGGATGGAACTTTCACATCCACTTCAAAAACTTCTGCCCCTTGGTTTATAGAATAGCTGGTTGTAATAGTAAGTTGTCTCTGGGGACTAGCACTACAGAGGGATGAGATACTTTGGCAGGGAGTTTCACAGGTATTTGCTGACAGCGGAGGAATGGCAAGACTCAGCAATCTTTGATTCCATTCCATGCTCTGGAAGGGAATGTGCTCTTGTGGGCATGGATTTTTTTGCCTGTTCCCCTCCAAGTGTGATACCTTCTGCCTCATCTTCTCCAGTCTGTCCCTGTCACAATCCTGTCTCTTCCTCAGCCCAGACTTCTTGTACCAGCGCCATTCTCCTCACCTAACTCATCCCAGTCTCACTCCTCATGCTTATCATCCCAGTCCCCATTTTCTTGCCTAGTAAATCCTATGAACTCCCTGTCCCAGTTCCAACCTCCTCCCTCCCATTTCCAGCCCCAGTCTCCTAAACCAGCAGCTCCCAATCTGCCCTTTACCCCAACTCCCAGTCCCAGTTTCCCTCTCCCTCAAGTTAGCCTTTGGTCCCTGTCTTTCCTCACCTTTTCCAGGCACCATGTCCCAATATACTCTCCCCGCCTCTTCCCCCTAGATTTAGCTCTAGTCCCCTTTGCATGTGATTCAGGTAGCTTCCTCCTCCCAGTTGCTTGGGTGTCAGCAGTTCAGGCACTGAAAGCAGAGGAGAGACAGTCTCCTTACCTTCAGTTTCAGAGCCTGACCACAGTGCACAGGCTGCAGCAGCAGCCCAGAGCTGCAATTGCAGGGAAAGTCCTGCTCAGCACCCATCTGGAGCAGGCCCAATGTGGACAGAATCTGCAGAGACTGTAGCTCTGAAGCTTTACTGAACATGTAGGAACCACCATTTTTCAAATGCTTTTAACATAATCAAATGTGAGCTTTTGGGGGAAGAAGAACAAAAGGCGCATCCCTGGCACAAAGGCCATCCCTCCCTGCCAAATTCCAAGTCCCTACTCCAAAGCTTGGAGGCTCTAGACCTTCTCAATGAAATGGACTCTTTTTAAAAAAAAAAACCAACCAAGGACAAAGCAATGTATTTTCCCCTCAGCTCATTCTCACAAACAGCTCAGCAATTTTTGCTGAAACTTTCAAAAACGTTTCAGCCTAAGGCAGACAGCCAGCCTGGAAATGAAACAGTTAAAGTTTGGCAGCTGAAAACAGAGTCTTAAAATGGAAAGCGTCAGGTAACTGTAAGAATAAAAAGTGCTACTATCACTGCCTATAAGTCATCCATTCTACACAGGCTGCTTTGTGTGCTTTAATTCCATTTAACAGTCTAGACTAGTCTCCTCCTCTGCACTGAGCAACCCAATTAAGGAGCAGCAAACTCTCTGGGTATATAATACAAAAATTAAGTGTTAAAGGACATGGCATTGGTAAGCAGGGTGCATAGCATGGAGACCTATTTTTCCTTTGCATGCTCAGACAGCTCCCATACATTCTATCTAATGCACCTACGTCTTTTCTTCTTTCTATGAGAGAACAAATAAATTTTAAAAACCTCATAATGTTGCTGTGCCGTGTGATCGCAGCCCAATCGATTACCACCTTCTAAAGATGACTCATTGTTTTGATCTGTAACATAAAACACAAGAACACAGTGAAAGCCTTTTAGAATAACTCCAGAGACGTATTTTTCCATTTGTGGTTTCATTTTGAAAAAAATCTTCCTCCACAACATGAAGCACAGTTCGCGAAGAGCATATAGTGTGCACAACAGCATGGGGGAAAGAAGCAGTGCGCATCACTCTCATCCTTAATCCTTGAGTCTAATTTTGGGGTCCACATCAAAAATCCCACGGTTAGCGCTAGAAGAATAAGGGTCCAGTGCTATAAACTTTTGTATACAAGTAGTCTCATTTACTTCAGTGAGATGACTTGTGTGAGTAGTCATCACTTGCCTAAGTAAAGGTTTGTAGAATCAGAGCCATTTACTGTGTTACATATTTTGTGATGAATTAATTCGTTTCAATTGTATATCAGATTTATACGGATAGAGATCCAAACAATGTGTAGAAATAGTCAATTTGGAATAATCTCTCTGCTTTCATATTAGACTGATCGTGTCCTTTTTACATTCAGTAGTTTTTCAAAGAGACTTTCTTGGTTACTACTTTTTATTAGATCAGTTTGCAGTCTGGGATTCCACCCTACCCAGCATTTTCTGCTCTGCAGGGTAAAATCCATTGAATGACATTGAGTTTCTGTAAAAAACACGCCCTTCAAGACACTTTCTTCCAGCAGGAATTTGGAATTTGAAGGCGGCAGGCCTGTATGACACTTAATTAATGAAATGTAGGACAAAAATTCTCCTTTTTTTCTCGTTGAAGTCATATAATTCTAAATATGGCTTTCTTTTTTGAAGACAATAAGCAACTTTTAATCCCTTTTAATGGATACAATAAACATTTTGGGGGCACCATGAACATACAAATGTGTTTTTTCAATGTGAAGATTGTATGGGACAAGGTGAAAATAGTGCTTGACAGGTGAAGAGGCTTTACAGAATTGATCAATATGTTATAGCTCTTCAAAGAAGAAAAGGTACAACAAAGTTGAAAAAGAAGGCCTTTGTGTTGAACAGTCCATTTACTGAGCCTTTCAAAACTACTAGAGAGTTAACAAAAATGTAATTGTAGGCTGACTTCTGAAATAGTAGTGAAGAATTCCCTTTTTTTAATTGTCCAAAGCTTTTTGTTGCATGACTGGACCGTCATGACCCCACACATGGTACCTGTCTACTTCAATCTATGAAGAATGTTCTTAGTTGAGCTACTCCATCAGTCACATCCTCCTGGAAATTATATATGCTTTATATTCTGTACGAGAAGCATAGGATTAATAATTCCTGGTTCATCTATCAAAATATTTATTTCCTACGTCCTTTTTTCTTTCCCTTCCTAGATACAGCCTTTACTGTTGAAAAGAATTGGCCTACGTTAAGGACTTTTGCAGGATATCAACATATAATAAAATATTGTTTCCTGTGGTGAGTGCTCCCGAAACTCAGAATAAAGCAGATCTTTTCAACTGCCACTGGTGTACATACAGAGTTGACTAATTAGACACTAACTGGCAATATTTTGCCTGAATCTATTAATGTACAGTCTGAGTTTTTCTGTTAGCTGTCTCAGAAATGCTTCTCCTGATTTGAAGTGTAGGTTGTTGATTGCTGTTACATGGGTCTAAAATAATGAAATCGACCTTTTGTACTCAAAGGCCACTCATATTGATCATCTTTTCTTGCTATGTACACAGACCATGCTTTTAATCCGGGCAGTACTTAGAAAAGCTGCTGGTATGAAACAGAGACTGGCACATCCTCAAGGTGATTTTGTGATTGATTAAAGAGAGAAAGGATGAGGGGGAGGGGAAGATTGAAGGAGAAGCACAAATTGTGATCAAGCTATGTTTTACATGCAGATATTCTCAGTGTTTCTTGACCATCTGCTATGATATAAAAAATTAAACCACTGAACATTTGTCCATTGCAGTAAAGACTGTGTAAAGCTTGTAAAGCAGCAGCGGTGCACTGCAAGATTCTTGCTCCTAGCTCCTTGGTCCTGGTCTTCTTCTCAGCTGTTGGTCCAGGAAGTCAGTTTGCACTTATCCTTACTGTACGGGCAGCCAGACTTCCTATGTGATCTGGCTGTGACCACTGCTTGGTCCAGCCACCCACACCTACACCACACCCACACAATCTGGCTGTGATCACTGCTTGGTTATATGCACACACGTTCTCTCAATCTCTCCAACCACAGTTCTTACCATGACCTTCATTGTAGTATCTGAGTGCCTGGTTAATCTCTGCTTCTGACTCCCCAGTTGTCTAAGCATTTCTAGTACTCATCAACCACTCAAGGGACTAGCTTCCTTGCTCTAGCTCTGAAGCCCCTGTTGTTTAGCCTGGGTAAGAATATACACGCACTTCCGGCATGTATACTTTGAAATTCACTCTCTGTGAATATTTGCGCCAGGAAACTGGATTACTTGAAGTGAACGCAAAAGCCCTCCTGAGTCCAGTCCAGTCCAGAGACTGCCTTGTTTTGTGTGTTTTTACAGTGTCTAGCACAATGGGGCCTTGATATTGTTTGGGCTTTACGATAATACCAATATTACTACTACTATTATGAAGTGCAAAGATGGCGAATGGCAATTCATGGGATACATTTTTGCATTAACTACCAAACTCAGGTTTCTAAGATCCCTTTCTACATTAGGGATATTTTTGAGAAAATTTCCCTCCATTGCGAACACTGGTTCAGTTGAACAGCTACTGATGAGATTGAGAGGGACTTTCTTTTTGTTTTGTGTTTGTACAGCTTCTAGCACAATGGGGTCCTGGTCCATGACTGGAGCTCCTAGGTGCTATAATATTTATAAATACATGATAATAAATAGATTGACCTGTAGCTGCTAACAACATTTTAAGCAAATACCTCTGCTGGGATTAGGGCTAATCAACACTAGGCTGCAAATGATGGCCAGCAGTTATGCTAGGTCTCCCAACATGGCCTTCTTCAGCTGAACCAGTGTTAGCGATGCTGGAAATGGTTTCTAATTTTTCCCTTGTGTAGAGAGGCCCCAGAGAAGCAGTAAAGTGAGAGACCCTGTCTTCTTGTCTCTCTAGTACTCAAAATGTCAATGCCTGCTAATTCACAATAAGATGAACAAAGAAACTTTGCACCATGAGATGAAAAAGGTTACGTTTCCTCCCAGACCCATATGCAATTACCCCTTTCCTCTGAAAGGATCCTTCCTTGTGTTCATTTTTGCTTTCTCCCTTTCTGCTGATGCATAGTCAAAGACACTCCTCTCCTTGTTAATACAGTCCCCTTCCTAATTAGCTTCTTCACACATGTACAGCCGGTGTTCTGCTACCAGGGGTACTAACTATTAATTGCAAAGTGTTATTTTTTACTTTTTGCCATTTTCCACAGTGCCACCTTCACAAATAAGATACTGGCAGAGATAATGTATCAGTACTGGGAAAGCTGTAGCAGTGCCTTCAACACCTTCACAGGGTATCTTATTACCCCTTTGTGTATTTCAGCCTGTGCATTAATCATTACTGAGAGGCAAGGAGAAAATTGTTAGAGTCTCTTGAGGTGAAGGCTGTGTCTAAAGCTGCTGAGGGCTCTGCGGTGTATTTTAGTGGTTTTGAAGCTGAATTAACCTGAATTCTCTTTTTTCAGCATGACCAACTGTAGGCTGCCTGTAGAAACCACTTCCCGCCTGAGAAAGAAGAGGGCAGGGTTTACATGTTTCCTACCAGATCAAAGTGGGGACAGTTATTGGGGTCATTTGTCATCTCTATGGCACTAAAGCAAAAGTGCCATAGGATTAGGAGTCCTTGATTTAGGTCATTTGTGGCCCCCTGTGGGCTTTTTACTCAAAATCTGTAGCATTTTACTGCAGCATTGCTCTATTCTTTTGATAGTACAAGATAAGACTACTGATCTGACAAAAAAAGTTTTCCATGTGATTATCCAAGAATGGCATTTATTCAAAATTGTGCATTTGCAAGCACACACCTAATTTGTGTGATCGTGTGTGAAATCAGGTACTTGCACACGCAAATGAACTAGACAAGCAAAAAGAAAGGCATACAAATTGAAAATTCAGGTATGCATGTAACTGTATGTGCAAGTAATCAGTTATGAGTCTAAGTGCCCATCTGTGCCCCATTTATCAAATTTGCTTGCATGTTGTAGTAGTTGCCTGCACAAATAAGGGACACAATTGTGTGTGCATAGCTTAGGAAATCAGGCTCTCATTGTATTATATACTTCTCAGAAAAGCATTCATCAGCATTGTAGGAAGAAGGAAAAGCTCTGAAATGACAATTTGCCTGTAGAAACAGCAACTAACCTAATGTCACTGACAGCTTGAGGGACCAGATCTCACAGGTTAGTAGGCCAACATATTGGCTGATTGATTGATAAGACAAAACCAAAACATATAAACAAATAAAAAAACCCTAGCATGGGACTACCGCAGAGATTGGATGGTTGTGTAGGGCTGTGTTCAATTGTACTGTCTCCCATTTCTCTTCAGATTGTCTGGAATTAGTTGGATGTAACTACCACAAATACCATTCAGATGAGTCCTCTGTGGAGGGAAATACCTTCCTCCACTCTCAGCCCCATTGTGCACGGCCACACGAGAACAATCAGTGAAGACATTTCAAAAGAGAGATGGTGACATTGTAACAAAGCCTGGGAAAACACCACATCAAATTAGGTCACAGCTCCATAATATCCTAACTCCTTCATCAGCTCAACCACCCCAGCTCATGAATTAGACTGTAAACTCTTTGGTTGGGAGCCATGTCTTCCTAGGGGTTTATATAGCACCTCCTATTGTGAGGCCCTGTCGCAGATTAGGGCCTCTGGGCACTACTATAATATAAATTATAAATAAACTAATAATGGCTCAATATCACAGTCTACAGACAGAATAATTCATATTCTCATGGAAAAGCAATAATTAATTAAAAGGACAAATAGCTTTATCTCAGTTAGTGCTCATGGAAGATATTGCATTTATTGCCTGGATACTGAAGGCCTTTGTCCATAGAATAGGTACAGCATGGAGAAGATTTTCCAAGGCTGCTCTGCCAATATGTCTAAGGGCCTGATTTTCAAAGGTAATAAGGTGTCTAAAGATGTGGATAGGCACCTAGGGTGGGATCCACAAAGGGACTTAGGCATTATAATGCTGAGCATAGAATCATAGAATCATAGAATATCAGGGTTGGAAGGGACCCCAGAAGGTCATCTAGTCCAACCCCCTGCTCAAAGCAGGACCAATTCCCAGTTAAATCATCCCAGCCAGGGCTTTGTCAAGCCTGACCTTAAAAACCTCTAAGGAAGGAGATTCTACCACCTCCCTAGGTAACGCATTCCAGTGTTTCACCACCCTCTTAGTGAAAAAGTTTTTCCTAATATCCAATCTAAACCTCCCCCACTGCAACTTGAGACCATTACTCCTCGTTCTGTCATCTGCTACCATTGAGAACAGTCTAGAGCCATCCTCTTTGGAACCCCCTTTCAGGTAGTTGAAAGCAGCTATCAAATCCCCCCTCATTCTTCTCTTCTGCAGGCTAAACAATCCCAGCTCCCTCAGCCTCTCCTCATAAGTCATGTGTTCCAGTCCCCTAATCATTTTTGTTGCCCTTCGCTGGACTCTCTCCAATTTATCCACATCCTTCTTGAAGTGTGGGGCCCAAAACTGGACACAGTACTCCAGATGAGGCCTCACCAATGTCGAATAGAGGGGAACGATCACGTCCCTCGATCTGCTCGCTATGCCCCTACTTATACATCCCAAAATGCCATTGGCCTTCTTGGCAACAAGGGCACACTGCTGACTCATATCCAGCTTCTCGTCCACTGTCACCCCTAGGTCCTTTTCTGCAGAAAATCACAGTGCCTAACTTGTAGAGGCCCAGAAAATCACGCGAACACCACTGTGATCCACAAAGCCAGAGTTAGTGGCCTTGGCTCTCTATACAATGAATGGGGAGAGACATGTGCCTAAGAATGCCATCCACACAAGCCAGCACTCTAGGCTAACCAATGAAAAGGGTATGTCCTAGGCCCTGCTTCTCTCTTGGAGATAGGCACCTAAGCCCAGGCTTCTGGGAGGAAGATGCTGCTTGAGGTTAGGTGGCTGCATTGCTTCACAAAAAGCCCAGGGCTTGGGGAAGGGAAGGATTTGGTGCTGAGTCTCTCTTACAACTTTTAGCATGTGCTTGGGACATAGGAGACCCAGCTTCAGCTGGATCTGAACAGGGATGTCCTTTGTCTCGGGAGAGTGCACTAACCACGGGGCTATGAGATATTCGGATTTGGGGCACCCTCGATCTCTCCTGTTGAAGCTAAAGTTCCATTGTGGCTAAAGAAAGAAAACATGTTTGGAAAAGAGAGAGCCTATAGAGTTCAGTGGCTAGGGGACCCACCTAGAGGTAGGAGACAAAAGGTCCAGTCCTTCGCTGCTCCAACCACTCTTTTATTATTTATCCTCAGTGGAACAGCTTCAACAGGAGAGACTGAGGGAGCCCCACATCAGAGTATCTCACAGGTCAATGGTTAGAGCACTCTCCTGAAAAGTGGTACAGCCCAGCTTAAATCCTTTCACTGCTAGGACAGAAAGGGGGGCCACTGAACCCTCATCTCCGATGAGTGCTCTAACCCCTGAACTGTTCCTAGCTCTAACGTTGGCTTGCTGTAGGTATTCACCTCGCTGTACCTCATTTTCTCCCATCTGTAAAATGGGGCAAAAAACCTGCTTTGTAAAAGTCTCTGAGATTAATGGCTTAAAAAGTACCACACAGTATTACTCTAGGGATAAGACAAGTTTACCGTGTGTGCCTGCTGTCTGTGGCCTTGAAACTTCTGCTGTCCCTGCCTTTAAAAAAGTGCTAAATTTTTGCTAATTGTGGTGGTGGTTTCAGTGTTGTGGACTACATGCCGTTGGCAACTGAAGTGAGCCCACTGAATCAGTTTAGATAGTTCACCAGTCACCCACTGGATGTAGGTCAGGTTTCAGATCTTATCAACATGGTTCATATTAGCACAGGAGATGCAGAGTTCCATATTTATTAGGAAAACCCTAGCCCATTTGCCCCCAGGCATTCACCATGTTTTAATGGACTCCTGGAAGCTCTGGCTACCATATTATAAAATGACCATTGTATCTGAATAACCTTATTCTTCTACATTAAGAACACAGGCCCCTAAACCCATTCTCTAGGGACAGAGATGTTGTTCAAAAATAAAATCCAGGAGCGGGGCATGTTGCTGACAATGAAATATGGTGTTCTTTGTGGATCAGGAAGCCCAGATTAACTAGTCCAGTCAGTCAGCTCGCTCTTTTGAGGTAAACTAATTGACAAGGAAAAAAAGTCACTTTGAGTTGGGATTTTGCACTGTCTAGTGCACTGAGCATGAGGACTGAGGGTCCTACATGCCTGCCCTACCACTGACTTGCTGTATGGTCATGGACAAGTTATTTACCCTCTGTGTGTCTCACTTTCCCCATCTGTACTATGTGCTCCATAATATTGACAGTACTTACCTCACAGGTAAACTATGCATCGATTAGGTAGTTTTGGTATAGCAGGTAGCCAATGTGGTAAACTAATGATGTTACTGAAATACAGTGGTCACCCTGAACAATGGACCTTAGATAAATATGTAACATGGGTTATGAAAAAGGACAACAAAAATGATTAGGGATATGGAACAGCTTTCCTCTGAGAAAGATTAAGGCTGGGACTTTTCAGATTGGAAGAGAGACAACAAAGCAGGGCTATGATAGAGATCTATAAAATCATGATTGGTGTGGAGAAAGTAAGTAAGGCAGTGTTATTTACTCCTTCTCATAACACAAGAACTAGGGGTCACCCAATGAAATTAATAGGCAGCAGGTTTAAAACAAACAAGAGGAAGTATTACATAAGAACATCCATACTGGGTCAGACCAAAGGTCCATCTAGCTCAGTATCCTTCCAACAGTGGCCAGTGCTAGGTGCAACAGAGGGAATTAACAGAACAGGGAAAAATCATCAAGTGATCCAGCCCCTGTTGCCCATTCCCAGCTTCTGGCAAACAGAAGCTAGGGAACCCATCCCTGCTCATCCTAGCTAATAGCCATTGATGGACCTATCCTCCAGCAATTTATTTAGTTCTTTTTTGAACCCTGTTATAGTCCTGGCCTTCACAACATCCTCTGGCAAGGAGTTCCACAGGTTGACTGTGCGTTGTGTGAAGAAATACTTCTTTTTGTTTGTTTTAAACCTGCTGCCTATTAGTTTCATTTGGTGACCCCTAGTTCTTGTGTTATGAGAAGGAGTAAATAACACTTCCTTATTTACTTTCTCCACAACAGTCATGATTTTATTGACCTCTATCATATTCCCCCTTAGTCATCTCTTTTCCAGGATGAAAAATCCCAATCTTATTTATCTCTCCTCGTATGGAGAGATATGTTCCATGCCCCTAATCATTTTTGTTGCCCTTTTCTGAATCTTTTCCAATTCCAATACATCTTTTTTGAGATGTGGTGACCACATCTGCATGCAGTATTCAAGATGTGGGTGTATGGATTTATATAGCGGCAATAGGGTATTTTCTGTCTTATCTATCCCTTTCTTAATGATTCCCAACATTCTGTTTGCTTTTTTGACTGCCTCTGCACATTGAGTGGATGTTTTCAGAGTACTATCCACAATGACTCCAAGATCTCTCTCTTGAGTGGTAACAGCTAATTTTACACCCCATCATTTTATATGTATAGTTTTCCAATGTGCATTACTTTGCATTTATCCACATTGAATGTTATCTGCCATTTTATTGTCCAGTTACCCAGTTTTGTGAGATCCCTTTGTAGCTCTTCACAGTCTGCTTTGGTCTCAACTATCTTGAGTAGTTCTGTATCATCTACAAATTTTGCCATCTCACTGTTTACCCCTTTTTCCAGATCATTTATGAATACGTTGAATAGGACTGGTCCCAGTACAGACCCCTGGGTGTCACCACTATTTACCTCTCTCCACTCTGAAAACTGACGATTTATTCCTACCCTTTGTTTCCTATCTTTTAACTAGTTACCATTCCATGAGAGGACCTCCTGTCTTATCCCATGACAGCTTTCTTTGTTTAAGAGCCTTTGGTGAGGGACCTTGTCAAAGGCTTTCTGGAAATCTAAGTACACTGTATCCACTGGATCTCCGCACTCCACATGCTTGTTGATCTCAAAGAATTCTAGGAGATTGATGAGGCATGATTTCCCTTTACAAAAACCATGTTGACTCTTCCCCGACAAATCATTTTCATCTTTGTGTGAAGTATTTCTTCATACAACACACAGTCAACCTGTGGAACTCCTTGCCAGAGGATGTTATGAAGGCCAAGACTATAACATGGTTCAAAAAAGAACTAAATAAATTCATGATGATAGGTCCATCAATGGCTATTAGCTAGGATGGGAAGGGATGGTGTCTCTAACCTCTGTTTGCCAGCAGCTGGGAATGGGCGACAGGGGATGGATCATTTGACGATTGCCTGTTCTGTTAATTCCCTCTATGGCACCTGGCATTGGCCACTGTTGGAAGACAGGATACTGGGCTACATGGACCTTTGGTCTGACCCAGTAGGGCCGTTCTTATGTTCACCTCAGTATCAGTGGCATACCCTGTAATTATTATTCATATGGCCACTGGTCAAACTTCGTACATTTAAAAACATTTCTCACTATTACTCCGGCAACTGCATCTCCACTGCTATCAGCAAAAGAGTGAACTCTGGTACAGATAAGGCCCTGGAGTTGTTACCACCATGGCATGAAGTCGTCCTCTGAGCAGGGTTAGATGACACAGATATTAAAATGCTAGTAGTTGGCCTATGTTAGTGTTCCCACCATTGCTACCAAGGAAAGTTTATTCATCTAGATGCTCCATTATCACCTGAATGATCCAACTAGTCTTTTAGGATTCTATGAAGGTTTGCCAATGACTGACATGTCTCGGGGAGGGACACAATTACAGTAAGAACTTTCAACTAACTAATGAGTCAAAAGCAATACAGTAACTTATAATTAAGAAAAACAAAGTGATGTTGTTTGTTTACACGGACCACAGTAATTTATAATGTTTAGTCATTTTAACATACATGGCCATAATGACAAGTTTTGCTTCACTTAACAAAATGCTATCCCATGAAATTAACAAAGCTCTGTATCATCTCTCTGTATAATGATATACACATGACTGTTCCATATGATTTGTACTTCTTTTTATGGTTATATTACAGTTCAATGAACTAGCCATTTAACTACTTAAAAATTAAAAACATTCAGCTGACTTTTCTTGGATTTATCTGACATTAAGAAAGGAGAATTTCCAGGATTTAAAATGTATGTATTGATGTGATTAAATGGTGAAATGGGTAATGTTGTAATGATTTGTAATTATTTAATAATTAAAGAGCTCTCATGAATATTCTTGAAGCCCCTGTGGAAAAGCCCAATAGTGCACTGATTTCATCAAGCATTCAGATCAAAGCAGAAATTATTTTTATATCACCCTTTTTACAGTGTTCTAAATGCAGTCTATGAGCAAGTCACTTTTTAATTTCTTCTGCTGTTTTCTGTTCTATCTATATCATATGAGTTAACATTCTGGGTTTTTTTAAACTGACATCTTGATTTTTACCATATGAAAGAATCACTCATTAATTGTGGCTGAACGACATTCTGAGTGCAGTAAAAGTGGTCAGATTTCATGAGCAGCATAGACTTCCTGTTGCAGGCTAAGGCGGGATCTGTTGCGGTTCAGTGATGAGACAGAACACAGCTTTATGCAAGCAAACAGGCTGGTCAGCGGAGATGGGCTGTTCTGCCCCCCCTGCCTTCCACCTTCTCCTTTTATTATATTTCTCCCCCTAAGCATTACACACTGCTACACAAAGGAATGTATGACGTTGATTCATATGCTTAGTTACCATCCTCTATCTACTACAATCCTGGTTCTCAGGCCTTGAGCCCAGGCTAAAGAAACCTCCCACAGTTGCTGTCCAAACAATCAAGTTCTCAGGGTTCATATCTAGCCCTTGTCCTTGGATAGAGCAATGTGTGCATTGCTTCTAGGAAACAGTCAGGGTGTGCCCCGCCTGCTTCCAGGTGGAATAGCTAGACATTAACCCTTCAGGGATCAAACTGGGTTTGTAACTGCAGATGAATGATAACTTCTTGTTGCAGTTACAGCCATCCCACTTACCCTGGACTGGAAACAAAGACAAATGAAGATGAAAAGGAAAAGTAACAGAACAATTTATAAATGAATTTTTTCACTTCTGACATGAGCTCATTTGGGCTCAGTTCAGTCCCTGGGAAACTAATTCTCCTTCTAATTTGTGTTTACAAAATATATAAATTGCACTAACCAAAAGTAACATTTTCTCCAACTAATCCAGGAAATATGGTCCAATCAGGGGGTGGTTGGGGTCCATTGGTAGGGCAAGGCTAAGGAAAGCTCATGATTAAACAAAAATGGAGACTACCTTCCTGTTTCGCCCCAGGAGAAAATGGTTCACAGAGCAGGGTTGAGTTATAATAGTGGAGCTCTGTGGGCATATGGGTGTGTGTGTGTGTTTGCATGCATGGGTGTGTTTTGGGGAGAAGTTCTGACCCTGATGAGCAAGGAAACTGTCTTGAAACAAAAAGCATCACTGGAATAACATGTTCAGTTCTGATAGCCACACTTCAAGAAGGATGTTGATAAATTGAAGAGGGTTCAGAGAAGAGCCAAGAGAATAATTAAAGGACTGGAAAACATGCCTTAGAGTGATAACCTAGATTGAGCTCCCTGAGACTAACAAAGAGAAGGTTAAGGGATGACTTGATCATAATTTATAAGTACCTACATGGGGAACAAAAATTTGATAATGGGCTCTTCAGTCTAGCAGACAAGGATATAACAAGATCCAGTGGCTGGAAGTTGAAGCTAGACAAATTCAGACTGAAAATGAGACACGCATTTTTATTAGTGAGGGTATTAACCATTGGAACAGTTTACCCAGGGTTGTGATGGATTTTCTGTCATTGGAAATTTTTAGATCAAGATTAGATATTTTTCTAAAAGATATTCTGTTGTTCAAACAGGAATTAATTCAGGGAAGTCCTATGGCTGGATGATCACAGTGGTACCTTTTAGCCTCATAATCTATTAATCTAACAGAAACAATTGTTCCTTACCCTCAGTCACTCTGCCTAGTATGAAAGTGTAAGTCATAAATCAATCCCTGTTTTCTTTACCTCTTAAATTTAGAGTCAGGCAGATTCGTACATTGAAGATATGGTTAAATATTCCGCCAATGGCATTGAAAATCGAGCTCAGAGGCCTCTCGATGAAATTTGGCAGTGATCCATCAGTCCATCTCAGAGATGTACCCTTCAGAAAAGTAATACAGAAGTTTAATGAGAACTGCAGAGAGGACAGGTATTCTAATACTCTGCTGGGATTGAAAATGAGTGAAGGAGTGTGAGGGGGCTTCCACAGAAATGTGTGCATACCCTTATTGCCTACAGTCACATTATTGGCCTGTGGAGCTGCATGAATAATTCATTTTGAATAATGTATCATATTCACTTCACCTGTTCTTCCATTTGTGAATTGTCCTCAAATAGATTGCAATTTTCCTGAATCTGTTTGTTATTCTGAATCAGTCTATAACTCACTTATGATGAGTTCATTGCAGGTATTTGGTGTTCAATTTTTGAGATGTTTGGAATGGACACTGAGAACATGGTACATTTCTGGTTCCTGATTGCATGTATATAATTCATAGAATCAAGTTTCTAGTTCAAATAGTAATGATTACGAATATGAGGTTCACTTTCTTTGAATATTCCACTAATTGTAAATTCATTGTATCAACAAAAGCCCCTACCATAAACTCATTTCCTAGAATATTGCTGAGAAGACAGTTCAAGTGAATTCATTACAAAAATCTGAATAAATATATTCACAGAAGCTTTTGATAGTATTAACTCATTTCTACTGAGTTTACATTCTGCCAGGCAGAAATTAAACCTAGAACCCATTCTCCACATGCCAGTTTATCCAGCGAAGCCTGAACTCAGGTCATCCTGCAGTTGTGGGCTAGTGTTGGCTAAAATGTGTGTGTGGTGGGGGGAGGATGGGGCTCTGAAGAATTTTTTTGTTAAAAAATCAAATCTGAAAAAAAAAGTGCTTATAGCAGCTGAAAATATTTTGGTTTTCCGCAATCGAAAACCAATTTTTGGGAGGGGGCTCAAAGCTAAAAATATTAAGTTGATATTAATATTAATCACTGAAAATCAATACATTTTCTATGGAAAATTTTTGCTCATCCCTTCTGTAAACCTCTCCTAGCTGGTTATTGTTTTCATGTCTTTTCTGAGTACACTTACCTTTTGGTGACTTCCTCCTGTCCAGAACTGGGTTGTCCTTTTGTCTGCATAACTGGCGAGGTTCACAAGGAAATCATTCTGAGCTGCATTGGAGATGCTGGTGAGGTGACCTCCCTCTGCTATCCTCTGGCACTCTGCAGGGTAAAAGCAAATTTGACCCAGGGACATAGAGTGGGAAAGAGAGTGAGGGGAGAGTTTGTGAAACAAAAAGGGGAGAGAGAAAAGTGGAAAAAGTTTGGGTATGGGAGTGAAGAGGGAAAGAGAGACAAGAATATAAGAGAAAGTGAAAAGAGAAGGGCAGTGGAGAATGAAATAGAAAGGGGGGAAATAGGACATAAGAGAGAAAGTTGTATAAAGGGAGTAGAGAAAGACATACAAATGGAGCTAGGCTAGTGGAGTGGAGAAGTGTGAGAGGAAGCAATAATGATAAAGGGGAAAACAAGAACATTAAGTGTGGAAAGCAGAGAGGGCAGAAAGGGAGAAAAGTAGAGAGAGAAAAGGAAGATGGAGAAAATTGAAAGGCCAAAAGTGTTTAAGAAATAGATTTTCTTCTTGTTTCCCCAGCCATCCACCAATCAAGATGGGGTAAAGAGTTTCTTAACTATGTTCTGCTGAGTGGGATTGTGTGATTTTTGCCTCTATCTTCAGGTAAGAAGATGGTTTTTCTTTCCCCTAAGGCAGGAGGCCCCTTTGTCTGCAGCCTGAAATAAAGACACAGTTTGCTTTGGCCCTAAGGAGCCCTTTGCCAGTTCACCTTGATGATTAAGGCATTTGTTTTGTCATTTAAACTGAACATATTCTCATAGCCATAACCTCAGATCGTATAAATCTTTCTCTTTTTACTAAAGAGTTCCGTGGAAAGCAGCACCGCTAAGCAAACATTTACACCGAGTGCATTTGAGGGAGGTGTCTGCATTTTGAAAATTAGCATATTTTGACAATATTTTGAACTCCATCCTCCCCCCACCCCATATCAGTACATCAATATAGACCGGCCTCATCTGGTATAATTAGAACAGGGAGCGAAGTGAAGTCAGATTATCTTTTAGCAAGCCTCTGAGATTTGGAGGAACACAGACAAGGCAAAAGGAATTTTCTCTTCAGAAGTGTTTTTATGAGGCAGAGAGATAAAAGTTAAGCCTCTTAGGGATGAGTTAGCACATTCAGAGTGGGGGTGGGGCCAACTGCCTCATAAACAGGAAAATCACCTAACCTTCTCTTCAGTTTGGTGTTAGGATTTTAACAAGGAATTAGAAATTCTCTGGCTTGTTCCAGAGTTTAGATGGAAAAATGCCAATGTTCAAAGGCAGTGAATCCTGTCCAGTGGAGAGAGATGGGATTAAATGAGAACTGTTTTCAGATTTCAAAAGATCTGAGAGCTGAGTAGGAGTTGGTTCATAGCCACTTGAGCATCTCACATGGCAAAGCTGCATGCTGGTAGCTCACCCACATGTTCAGCCCTGAAATGTGTATCAAGTACCTTCTGCCAGGATTGATACATTTCAGGTAAATCAGAAAGGAAGGAGAAAAGAAACAAAAAAGTAAAAGAAGATAGAACAAGGGGAGAGAGAGAAAATTCTCATTTTGAAGAACCTGGTACCTCAGCATCGGCCCATGTATTTTGCTCCTGGACAAACTTGTAACACTGGCCCATGTTACTGACCCATCCATCCTGACAGGGACCTTGGCAGAACAATTCTGACTCTAGTAAGGAGGAGTCAGCTTGAGCTGGGACTTGAATGTCCTTAGGTGAAGAATGACTGCCCCCAAATATGCTGTCCAAGAACCGGACATCACGACGTTTGACACCTGGGTTCTCGTCACCTATGAGAAATACAAACCAACTCCTAGATAGAGGTACCGGAAGAACAAAAGTCCATATATCTCTCTGGACAATATGTCTCCCTCTCACCTTGGATGTCTCTTTAAATCTATGTGAACTGAGTTATAACAGTCTATATAAAGTGAAACAAGGATGATTTACTGAATATAATTAGGAGCAAACGTACTAGATATTCAGCGGGACAATGCAAATTCAGCAAATGAAGCGCACTCATCTTAGGAGTCAAGTTCTGATGAGGTCATAAACAATATTAATTTGCTGCTCTCATTGCAGGATACAATGGATCCACTTCTCTACTTCACAAAACCATGTCAGTGGTTGGTGCAATGCATCGCAGCTTGCTGATTCCTCTCTGGCTGTGCCCCTGGGAGAGACTGCAGGGGGTGCAGCAGGTCAGAACTGAAAGGCACTGGCGGGTATTGTTTGGTTCTGCAGATCAGGAGTATGTGTATTAGCAAAGCTTTGTCAGGGAGGACCCAGGACAGGACTAGCAATGTGAATTGCAGGCTGGGGCTGAGATGTATCAACACCTTTAGGAGAGAAGGAGGAATACTAGAACAATACAGGTCTGTCAGGCCAGAATTAAGATTAATTTTGTGAAACTAATTGCAGTCAATTTCTTTCCAACATCCTTCTTAGTAAACAATCAGCACAGTTGGATTCAACTTCCAAATATCATTGATTTCTCTCCCAAAACCTCATATGGTAATTTCCTCTACCTTAGAATCTGTTGTATTATCCATTCAAATTTCATCTTGTGGAAGCCCTATTTTCCCCTCTAGAGCTAGATGGGCCTGGCACTAACCCAGCAACAATATGGGGAGGAAGGTGCACTGAACAATTTCATCCCACCACTCTCCCCTTGGAGCTCCCTGCCAGGATACCTGCACACTCTGGGTCACTTTCAGTATCTGGGGACTCAAGCCATCCCACAGGGGAGAGGGAGGGGGTGAATTATGGTGCTGGACCCTTCCTTCAACCTGCCTGATAACCAGCAGAGATGGCCAGGAGCAGAGAGTGGAGTGTGCTGCACCAACTTCAGGGACAGTACAGGCATAATGCAGTGGTCATGCTTCCACTGCACTCTCTGGTCTTCCGTGAGAGATCCCTCCTGGAGTGGTCCTTAGGGTGGTGCAGGCCCACACCACCTCTAATGCAAGGGGAAGTCAACAGCACAATGGACACGCGCACACACACACACTCTCTCTCCCCTCCCGCCACCCCCCAGCATCTCCTAGGCCTGTCAGTCTTAAAGCAGCTCATTCTCATTTTATCCCTGCCTCAGTCATACTCGGAAGAGTTGTACTTCTGGGTTGAGGGCAGGGTGTGGATCATTTGGAATTACTGAGGACCTTTTGCAGCTCTTTGCATGTAGAAAGGCTTGCACAAGGGCACATCACGCTAGACCTGGCTCCAACCTTTGCTCACTGTCACTGCATTACAGAAATATTAAACAATACACCAGATTCATTCTACGCTAAAAACCCCCAAAGCCTCAGAATTTTTACTCTATTAACTTTAAAATAATTCTGTGCTGCTAACAACAAGAAGCAAATGGTGAGGCTGTGTTTCTTTTTTTGCAGCATCAGACAGACATTCTAGATGCATTATACTCACCTTCCAAGCCAGGGAGAACCAGTACGCCTAGAATCAGGAACAAAAATGGAAGGGACTTCATTGCTAGGAGACCTTGCGACACTGTTGCCTGCAATGTGTAAATATCAGGTAGAAGTTGTTCATCCAGGCACCTGACTGCCGGTCAAAGTAAGAAATGGAAGAGATCTGCCAGGGCATCTCCATTGGTGTCAGTGTAACGGAGGAGAGAAACAATGTCTTTACATCATACTCCATAGATGGTAGATGGTTTTATCATGGTTTTATCATCAACATGACTCATTATGTTGTGTAAAATATTCAGAAGTGCCTAGGTGACTTGGGAGCCTGAATGCCATTTTCAGTAGTGACTTAGGGCCAGATTTTCAAAGGTATTTAGGCACCTAATGATGCAAAAGACGCCTAATTGGGATTTTCAAAAGCACCTAAGCTGGTTATGTGCCCAACTCCCATGGAAAGTGTTACCCCTAATCTCACCTAGACTAAGCCTCTCCTTGTAGGCTTGTTCCCACACTGTGTTTCCTATTCCTTTGTCCAGTTAAGTTTCAAGAGTCTTCAGGAATGGGGCTACCACCACTTCCCTTTGGGATTCTAACAGATGCCTCTGTCAGAAATGTTGCCCTGTGGTTCAGCCTAAATATTCTCCTTCCTAATTCTCTCCCATTATTCCTAGTTATAACTCTCTGTTCTGAATAAGACTCCTTCCATGGTGTTCACACACTTCAGATACACAGAGACAATTATGTCCTCCTCCCCGATTCCACCCCACGATTTATTAAGACAAACTGTACATTTTTTGTTCTTTTAATCTTCCTTTCTAAGTCTGTACCTCCAACTCCAAAGAGGGTAGACAGGAGTGAATGAATGAACAGCAACAGCACCCATCAGAGGCAGCTCAGCAACAAGTTGCTGTCCACTCACACAGGAGCTGCCTAGATGACACTTTTATATTCTAGTCTCAATGACATGCTGAACTAATGATGGACTGAATAGGAGGAAAATAGCTGCAGCGCTAAAATAACAATGGTAGGAGAGGGGAACAACCCAGGGAAAGGAATTTTGTCAGCATAATGAATGAGGATTTCTCCATGGACTCCATAGTTAACATTAATGTGACTCACATGGCTAACTCTGATACACAGCAGGCCAAACTCAACCCTAGTGTGACTTGGCTTGGCTAGATGCTGATCTTCATTACATTGGGGTCAAATCTCAGAATAATTCTATTTAATCCATTGGGGTTACTCTAGATTTACACAAGTATAGTGGAGATTAGAATCAGGTGCAGCGTCCTGAAAACACTCCCCCACCCCCAATGATTAAGAGAAAAAGTAAGAAACGTATAAAGCGGAAGCAGATACATGCATAAGAAAGACAACTGTTGATATGTGTGTATAATATAATAAATAGACTGAGAGAGACAGAGAACTAGAAACACACAGAATGAAGCATAGTAAAAAAAAAGAGATTGATAAATACCATATTGCAGATTCTCTCTGTTTTTTCTTCCTCCTTTTCACTTTGGTGTGAAATAAAAACTGTGTCCTTGAGATATTTATGATGCCAGCTTTGGCAAGGATGGCTACTTCCTTTGGTAAATGAGGCGAGCTCTAATATTTAGCTTGAAATCTTTTTAGATAATCTCTCTCCCTTAAACAAAGATGGGTGGGGTCCAATTCTGACATCTGTGCTATTTTAAGCACCCATTGCTTGTTTAGCAAAGCCTTTCAGAAACACACCTTAATCTGAAGTGTCCACTGAGAAATGATATGAGAACAAATAAGTTCCCTTCACAACATGGGAAGAGGTAGGGCTGACCTTCTAGGATGACCCTTATAAAAATAGGCTACAGTACTGGTTCCAAATACAACAGTAACATCTATAATATTTGTGCCCATCATTGTAGAATACTTTGTCTAATGGAGGATGAGGATGAGGTAGGGGAGCAGAGAGAGAGAGGTGTCTATGTGTGAGTGTGTGTTTTGTAGGGCAGGAGCCTAGAGTTGAGAGAACATGGAAACTATATTTCTTATCCCGTCAGATGAAGACATTCCCTTCAGGACAAGGCTCAGGTCTGTTGATGAGGCAATGGAACAAGTCAGAGCTGAGAACCCCTTCAAGCTCCATTAAACATAGAATGATAGAATGATAAGACTGGAAGGGCCTCAGGAGATCATCAAGTCCAGTCTCCTGCACTCATGGCAGGACTAAGTATTAAGATACACAAGCTTCCCCATGACATACCGTTTTCTTAAACCTTGTCCAAACACCCTCATGTACAGTAAATACTTCCTGCATTCATTAAATGCTCTGAATCACACTATGTGATTAGAGCTTAAGTCTGAGTTCATGCATTCATTTAAAACCCAAATATTTATTAAAGGAGTTGAAACGAACTCCTTTTCCCCTTTCTTTGTACAAATATAGTCTCATTGCCACCAGGTCCAGGGAGAGTTGTTCCCTAAAGCTAGTCCTGTCTCTTTAAAATTAAAGAGATATAGTGATTAGCTGGGGTGTATTCATTAGAGAGACCTCAGGGGATGGATCCTAGTGCCTCCTTAAAGATGGACTGTGGGTGGGACTGGTTCTGTATAGCTCCAGGGTGTGTATCCCAGTGGCAAATTTCCCTTTGTTTTATCTTACAAACAGCATATGAGGGCCTGCCTCTGCTATCCTAACTCACATTGAGAAGCATCTAATCAGGCGAGATACTCACAATGTGAGCAACAATTGCAGAGTCATATCCTTCATCACTAGGCTGCTTCTCCTGCCCTTCTGGGTAATGTGGTACGGGAAAAGGTGTTTGGTGTTTGTTCTGTGGTGAAGGACAGTGTATTAAAGGAGGATTATGTACTAAACCTATAAAATGATGGTAAATAAGTGGTCTGAGTAGTTTACCCACTTCTCATTCTCACCATAATATATTTATAAGAGAATCAGTTTCTGAGTGCATACTGCATGCCGTTTACTATATAGCAAAATGTCTTTCCACTACCACTAGATAAGTACATAGTAATGGTACCAATTCATTTAATCAATGGATTGGACCTCTCCTTACTTGGTTCATGACTAGTCTGTGAACTGATAATCATTTTCTTGAATTTATTCATTACTTGAAATTACTCACTAAATACTTTCTGCAGATAATTCTCAGCCTGTAGATTATTTGTGAGCAGCTCATTGAGCGTAGTAAGAAATTGTGCTATTTTGATCAGACACATAAGACACATTGTACGCTTCCATTTCCTGCCTGGATGAACATAACTCTGAGAAGGAAGTTACAGAGCATGCATTTAAAATTTGCTTTCCATGAATATCCTGCAGTATTCCCTGGAAATTCACAGTTTCTGTGAACATTCCTATCCGTACATTCATTTGCTAGAATATTCATCAAAAGTAAACAGAGAAAGTTGCTGTGTGGGACTTTCAATTGACTGAGGAGTACAAGTCCATTGAAAGTCAATAGGACTTGTGATTCTACCTCACTTAGGTGCATTTGAAAATGCCTCCTGCTAACACAGATGAAGGACATTTGTTGATAAATTTGAAGGTATGTTTATAGAACATTTTTGTAGGATTCACCTGGGTCTATTCTCTGTTCTCTCTCCTTGTATCGGGCTGTCTATCTGCTGTTTATTTCTCATAATATGGGCATGCTCCATTTCCCAGCACACCTGCATGGTGGAAAGATTCACTGTGCTATTGGAAGTGCTGGTCTTCAAAACTAAGTCATTCTCCCAACAACCCCAGCTGTCTTTGCACAAGTGTTTTTACAACCACAAAATAAAGACTGAGCAAAAGTTTCATTTAGCTGTTCAGACAACATTCAGATCCCCGGGAGAAGTAGAATGGTCAGACCCATTCCTACACAACAAAGATGGAGTCATTGTAAAAAAATCAGCAGGTTGATGGTCAGAGGTTGCTCAAGGCACTTGGCCAACTTCCCAGAGTTCCTTGTAACGCTCTCTCTCTCCCCCTCTATGTTGCTAGGATATTTGTCAACAGAATGAACGTGACAGTTCCTGGGAGAAACTCAGTTTTGTATTAAGGCTGTCTTGTGTGGAAAAGGGAAGCTGTATTTCCGGGGGTGAGTCAGAGCTGAACAGAATTTGCTTTATGTATGAGGTCTTTCATATTCCAGGTAACTCAACGCACAACACTGTAAACTAAATGCTAGCAACTCACTAACAGGGTAGACAAACGCAGCAGGTGTTGTGCATTAAGCAGCAGCACACATAGCTGTAGATGTCAGAAGCAGTTCTCCTAAAAGAGAGAGCGGGGGAAATGTTGACCTGGATTAGCCTTTACATGCCTATTGGAAAAGTGCCATGGGATCTTTGATTTCACCATGGTCAGAGTGGGGTGGGATCACCTTGCTGTAAATAGCCTATGATTTCAGGAAAGATTTAATTGCTATGCTTTCCCCTATGCTTGAAATACCTTCCAAATCCTGCATACCATGTAACCTCCTTTTCCTTCATATTCCTCCTCACAACTCGTCTATTCCCACAGTCTCTCCAACGCTGACTCCTACACCCATGCTGCCCTTCTAACGTAAGTAGGATAATAACATTTAAAAAGTAGGTAGTGCAGTGACCCAGAGTATAAAGGACGCAACCTTATTAGCTTGCCCTGCGTCGTTTCCCCTTCTATTATGTCACACCGTATCCAATTTACCACACAATTTTAATAGGCTTACTAACGCGGTATAGCACCTTCCTCACAATTGACTTCCTTGGGACTTTTTGTGGGGTAGGGTGCTACCTAATGTGAATAAGGGTATCAGAATCTGACCCTTAGATTGTAAACTCTTTGGGGCAGGGATTATATATGTATTCTCTCTGTAAATCACTATATACTTAAATTAATCCCTCGCACCAGCACTCTACAATGGGTGAAGAGGGATAGGAAGGTGTCTCCATTTTAGCTTTATGTAGTGTGAGGTCTGCATGGTTTCCGAAGTCCAGTTTGAAAGGTGACAATTTACAATTCACAGTTATGAGAGCAAAGCATTTGCACAAGGGAAAGGCAGACAGAACTCTGGTTTTTGTTCTTCTCTTCCCCAGGGCAGTATGCAGAGTTCATTCCAGGTGGGCCCAGTGATCCAGTTCTTCTTTATGCTTATTTCCAGGGCCTCCAACCAGAGCCCATTCCGTATGGGTCTGGAAATTTAGTTCTGCTTTTGTTCCTCCCCTCCGAGGAGTTGTACTGGATATTTGAAGATCATGAATAATTATTGATATAAAGTTTGGTTTTGTCTCATGTTTTTGAATCTTTTGAGAGGCTGGGTAAGGATGGGTGAAAATTGGAAGAGAAATCCTGGTCCCCGTCATTCTCCAAAAGTTTTATGCATACAAGTTCCTCCATCTGCTCAGGATACCTACTTACTGAAGGTAACAGACTGATAGCAGGCCTAGTTTAGTGTTCTTTGTATTTCACTCACAGTCTGGGGTCTTACTTAACTCTTTTAGTTAAATGAAACAGAAATGTCTCTTTAGGAGCAGAGGTAACAACCTAGAGGGTGCTATCCATTCTTGTAGCCTAGTTTCTGTGTATATTTAAATGGTAAAGAAGGTTAATTAAAACTTGTCTGTAAAGGTTTCTTCCTCAGGTTTAATTACTGCTTTATTTAATAAAATCCCCGTGCAATAGAACAATGGACGTAAATCCCCTCGTTACAGTTTGAAATCAGTATAGAATCAGATGTAAATTTAGTCCTAACTGTTAAATTGCCATGCGCTGCCTTGCTCTTACAGGACCTGAAGCGAGGCCAGAAATGCTACCTCTATAGCATCATGAGAGTTTATGACAGCAAACCTCTGAGAGAAATGTTGTCCCATCAGTACATGCTCAATCTCCAGCGCCAGAATTTGCTGGGTAAGTGCCGGCTGGTATTGCTGTGTGCATCAGCAATCTATAGAAATTGGAGACTGGAGGGTAAACCTGGGGTTTGAGTGAATAGGATAAGAAGTTTATGGTGCCATATAATACACTGGACACACAAAATGGAGCCTGGAATAGTTTGTAGGCAGAGGTGAGGAAGCCTTTGGCTGATGCGCTCTGCCTTCCTCAGCAGAGGCCACTCTGACAACAAGCAGCAAAACACTCTAGGTTTGATGTTATTTATTCATTCGCAGAGTGCCTATCCTTAGCTCCGGGTGTTATTTTACAGAAACATTGAATGCATAAAATCAGAAGATAAAAGATATTAAAAATACTATGTCCTCTCCTTCCATCAAGGTGTCCAAGAGCCATTCTCTTCATTCAGCCATCCCATCCCTCATCCCACACTCTTACCAAAGGCCAACAAAAATCAGATGGATCTTTGTGGCATGCCCTGAAGGTCAACAAATTTTGGCTTTGATAGACAATGAATTTGAGTTGAAGACCTTTCATGGAAATTGCCCTACCAGCCACACCCTCTCCGAACCCACACATACCAGCCCAAAGAACTGTTAGCTCAACTGCCTGTGCTGACCACAACGGCACAGATATCTACACAGAAAGGTAGCCCTTGAGGTAGCTGGGTCCCAAACTATTTAGGACTTTGTAAGGTCAAAATCAATTTATTAAATTCCACTCAGATTACAGGGAGGAGATTATGGTCCGTCTAATTAGAGAGGTAAAAATGGAGTCAAGTAGCAGAAATTTTCTTCTCATGATTAAGCTAGGACCACAGATGCACAAGTCTCAAATATCATTTCTTCTTTCACCACTGACAGCATTAGGGACAATGTCACATCTCCATGAGACAGCAGCTGCCAGCAAAAGGTTCTGAAGCTCTAATTGTAGTTACAAATATTATCTTCAGACTTCATAGCTCATGCATGGCAAGGAGCACTTCTCATCCCATCAGTTTTAACACACCATGCTGCATGATGTGATGCTGCTGTATCACTTGTTCAGCTAGTTTTTATGTGCAGCTTGATGCTTTCCCAACGCAGGCTCCCCTCTCTGGTGAATTTATTGATATGCAACATCACTGCCCGTCAAAGATATAGCACTTGTGCATGTATGTGTGTATAATATTTGATTCCTGTCCATTTTCCCTATCCTCTCACTCAGGTCATATTACTGAGCATGAAGTCAGGTTTTACACCTCCTTTCTGGATCAAGCTGAAGAGAGAGACCCAAGGAAGGTCTCAGCTAGAAACAGCACCTCTCTGAAGTCCAGTGTTGGGAGAACTCAGCTGGGATTAACAGCCTGTAGTTCATAGAATGTAAGGCCAGAAGACATGACTGTGATCATCTAGTCTGACCTGCCGTATAACACAGGCCATAGAACTCCTCCAAATAACCCCTGTTTGAACTAGAACCTCTCTTTTAGGAAAAGATCCAATGTTGATTTAAAAATTGCCAGTGATGGAAATTCCACTATATCCCATGACAAATTGTTCCAATGGTTAGTGTCAGTGTTAAAAAATTGTGCCTTATTTCCAGCCTGAATTTGTCTAGCTTCAACTTCCAGCCGTTGGATCTTGTGATACCTTTGCCTGCTAGACTGAAGAGCCCAGTTTCAATTTTGTATTTCCCAGGTAGGCACTTACAAGATATGATCACCCCTTAACCTTCTCTTTGTTAAATCAGGTAGGATTAGAAAAGGCAGCATGGACATACTGAGGTCCCAGTGGAAAGATGTCTGATAACTGCCTGTCCTTCACTAACCTTTTTCTGTTAGAGTCAAACTCTGACATTAATTGATATCAACTATCCCTCACTTAAACTTAATCTCCATCTTTCCCACCAATCTGTAGAAATTCACAGTGACTGAGTCCAGCCAGGTAGACTTTATGGGGACTGGGGGGGAATGGCAGTTAGTCCATCTTTCTGTGTTTAAAGCACTGGCTGTATTTCAACGTTAAAACGTTTGCGATGCGCTGTGTGGAGGTGGGGATGGCTGTGTTGGCTGCCTTGAAGAGTGGAGAGGTATGTGACAAAAGCAGGCTGAGAGCGGGCTGGGTGGCAGACAGCATAAAGCAGCATCTATCTGGCTATGGTACTGATTTAGGCTGGGATTTTCAATGGAGACTAAGGTAGTTAGATGTCCAAAGGCAAAAAACTTTCAGTGTAAATTGGATGCTGAACTTCCTTTGAAATCCCAGCCTTAAACATGTAATGAAGAATGTCAATGTGTAAACAAAATTAAAACTGTTCCACCATATGAACTTTCTGCTGGACAAAATAGAGGCAGCTAATCTTTTTAAAGTCTGGGAAGCAACTTGCATGACCCTGGATCCAATCTTTTGTCTGTCTCCTCCATTTAGGAACAAGGCCCGGGTCCACTAGCTCCCATTTCACTTCCTTCACTGTACTGCATATCTGCTTTGAGTTGATCTGCACCCACCTCCAAGTGACACAGTGATGGATATTGCATATGCCAGATATTCTATTCCTGCATTCTATGAAGGGCTTTCCCACCACATCTATGTCTGAAAGAACTGGGCCTCTTCTCCACGATACAATTAGATTCCAAACCTACCTCCCATAGCCCTAAGGAGGGCAACAGTGAGATCATCCTGAACCATGCCCCCTTTAACAACCAGAAGACAGGAATCCAAACCAACCTCTCTTGCCTTTAACTCTTAAGAAAGAAGGAGGGTGTAGAAAATTCAAAAGAATGCAGTAGGATTAAGAATTAGGAGATGTTACAAAAAATACTAACTTTGGTTGAGGCTAATTGGCATCCAGCTGACAGTCGGTGCATAGAGGGCAGGGATAATACAGGCAATGGAGCAGAAGTGGTTTGTTCAGGCCAGGGCTGAAGCACATTTGTGGTGAAGTGGGAAGAAGCTGGCACTGCTGAATGTGGTCCGTAATTGGTCTGTAATTAGAGGACATCACTCTTCAAGGCTGTCAATCCAGACCCTTTTCTGAGCACCAAATTCACTTCAATAGAACCAACTGAATTTTTTCTATCAAAACTGTTTTTCGATGGAAAGTGGATTTTTGACTAAATGAGAGCTAAACTGGGTTTTCAGTGGAAAATTTTGACTTGGAAGACGTAGTCCAGCCAGGCAGGCTGGGAGAGTGGGGGCATGAGGCACCCAAACTACAACTCCCATGAGTAGGGTGACCAGATGTCCTGATTTTATAGGGACAGTCCCAATGTTCAGGGCTTTGTCTTATATAGTCACCTATTACCTCCTACCCCATGTCCCAATTTTTCACACTTGCTATCTGGTCACCCTACCCATGAAGCACTGTGGCAGCATAGGAGGACACTGCCCTGTAACTACACATTGTAGCAAAAGGGTTCAGTTTTGATTTTCCCGATGGAAACTTTCAGTTTTGGTTGAAAATATCTGATTTGCAGGTTTTTGATGAAAGGTCACAATTTTCCACAGGGGGAAACGCCCCCCAGCATTTTCTGAGCAGCTCTTCACTTAATCAGGCTAATTATGCAGCAATTAAAGGCCTTATTGTTAGGCTAACAATAAATCTAATTACATTCAACTTGATTGGGATGAGTAATAGCAAAGGGGGATCCTGATCAGCAGCACTCCATCTGACCCAATGAGAGCACAGGCTGCTGAAGACCTTGCAGGATGGGGTCCCTTGGATTGCTGGCAGTTTTCTGATTTTGCCTCAATTTTCTAGCCTTGGAGAGAACCACAAAGGCATGAAGTCCTAGTGACATCTGCGTCTATACAATCATAATGAATTGCTAAATGCACCAGAGTTGATGTAAATAAATCATTGTATCAGGCTCATTTAGCCTGGTGCCTATCGTCAATTAACTTGTAATACAATCCCAGCACTGAAAATCCCTTTTTCCTTTACAATTAGATTTATCCCTAATTATAACTGGAAGACATCATGACAGTTTTGAAATACTGAGTTGTACTAAAGCTCACAGCAATATTTATTCATTTATTTAGATTTTAAAACACCCATCTGCAAAGATCTAGATGGCTCAATGATTAATTAGATGTACAGTGACAACCCAGCAATATTAAAAGCTTATATATTGGTAACACATTAACTCAGCCAACTAGTAAATCATAGCAGCACAAAAGCTCCTTTCATCTTATGTCTTATGGCAACATACCTTCAACCTTCCCCCAAAACTCCATCAAGGAAATGGTGAACCAGTGGAAACCAGTCCCTACATAACGACAGAAGAAGCAGGCCTTGAGTGACGGAGAACTTTTCTCCCTGAAGGTACCTCTTGAAGGACACAGCAACTGTTTAAGAGATCACAGCAAGGTGCTCAGATACTATAGTGATGAGTGCAGTATAAAAACATAAATTGTATAGAATATGTAAAGTTTACATGACACTTCAGGGGAGTGATGAAGATTGGAGAAGGAAACTGGGGAGGTAGATTGTAGTTGTACACAAGATGGAATATGGCACTGGGACTAGGACATTTTGTAGGTTAACCTTTTTAATATCTTTTAGAGTAAGGTGTCTAAAATACCGTTCCTTTTGCAATGCTGTTCACTGTGCAATATTCTGCTATCCTATATACACATTCACATTTTTCTAGGACACTTAGGAGACTTTAATTTTTTACTGCTGAGCTCATTCACAAAATGTTTTCTCTATAAGGCTCTTTGATATAAAATATATCTCACATATTATTTTTGACCCCCACCCTCCCTGAGAGAACCATTTTAGAGAGGAAACAATGTTTTGCCTCTGGTGATCAGAGGTTAACAACAGATGGACTACAATCCTATTCTGCACCAGCCTGGAATCCAACCCAGCTCTACATATGATTTCCTCCAAGGGTTTCGCTTTAGAAAACTACTATTTTTTTAGCTAGCAAAGGGAGATTCACATTGTGGTAACAATCGAGAGTTCCCTCTGTTCTCTTCCCTGGGTAATGTTTTATTGCTGAAAATATAACATATCCTATATTGTGGATCAATTTCCAAAAACATACTCTCTCACTGTAATGAGAATATATAAAAGACAAAACAAACCATAAACATTAGTGGTATCTCAAGATGAAATTTTGTTAAGCATGGCATATTGTTTTTGCAATATATTTTACTACACCATTACAACATATTATTCAATATAGCGCTGCTATCCATTACTGTAGCTATTTGGTATATACTGCCAATTGATTTAGCAGTTTAGTTGCATCGTTCTGTAGATTTTAGTAAACAGAAGACATTGTGCTAGATTATGAGTATGACTTGTGTGGCTGTGCATGGTAGTAAGGTCCTGCAAGGTCATGGAGGACCTACTGAAGACCCTGAGTCTAGACATGGTGGTGGGAAAGAGCAGAGGAATCATGCCTGCTGTTCCTCACAATGTGAGCCACGATGAGGGACAAGGGCAGGATGGGGGCATGGTGTAGGCAGATACATGGTTCTGCCCCAGCCTATGGCCCAGCGAGCAGAGCTGGCTGGACATGAAGAAGTGTGGAGGGGGGGCAGAATATACCACATCTGATAATGAACTGACAGCATATGCCCTTCACGCTACATAAAACAGGAGCTCCAGAGAAACGATGATTCAGGGGGGTGTCTGGATCATACTCTCTTCCCAGAGCTTCCTTTGGAGAAGCGTCACCCTTTATCCGGGGCTGAAAGTAAACTCTCAATTTAGCCTGTAGCTGGTAAAGATGAAATCCAAAATTTTCTTGCTATCAAAACTGAAACATTGTTTTAAGTAGCACCTGACCAGACTGCTAAAGTGAATCTAGTTATTAAATCTGTAAACAGTGATGAGGAGCATGGTTCAAAAACCAGAGGGCCATATCATGCCATTAGTTTTTCAGCAGAACTCGCCATCAGTCTCCTATGTGAGTTCCACTTAAAAACTGATGTCAAATCTATTTCCCTACCTATTGACACATGGGGCCTGATTCCCCACTCTGTTACACCACTTTCACACTCTTGTGGCACCAAGTTAAGAGAGTGATGTATCAGACCCATCATATTTACACCAAACCCAATACAATATATTGGTGTTAAGCAATTAAATAATATAATGTAGTTGAACAGAATGCCAACTTTTCATCCACAAAGAACACCAGGAAATCTTTTCTTTTTTTTTTTTTTAGAAAAAAGAACATTTTAGAAAAAAGAAAATAACAATTTGAGCAAATGCAAAGGGAAATCTATCATCAGCACTCAGCAAATGAGAAAATGAATGATTTAAGATGCATAACATATAAACTTTTTTCTTAGAAGTTATCAAAGCCAGTAAAAGATCTAAGGAATAAGAAATAAGAATAAAAAAAGAGAATTCAGTAGAGTAAAAAGGAAAAAGCTACACACATTAAAACAATAAGAGGTCAGTTTGCTGTAGTAAGACACATTAATAGAGTATAAACCTTTAAATGCAACTTTGTGATTTAGCCTGAGTGGGAGAAAATAGTTTTGAAATCTCCAATTCAAAGAGGTATGTCAGAACTTCAGATGTCTGTCTTTGATCTGAGCGTCTGTTTAAAAGCTGAAATGCTGACTCTGGGTCTTGGATGTTCCATGATTTCAACTTTAGAAAGTAAAGCCCAGGCTCTGCACTGACATACACTTCACAGATTGACATCATATTCCTAGCACAAAAATGATACGGCCAAATTCTACACTGTAAATCCACTGAAATCAAGGGCTGCATAAGGTATAAATAAAAAAAAAGAATTTTGCAGTACCTAATAATAATAATATGTTTTCCAGTTGCATCCACAATGTACTTGGCATTTTCCTCATATGTCTTTGCCTCATATTTTCTACTGTTTTTTGTACCAAGCGAACAATACCTTGTCCCAGCAGTTCGCAAACTGTGGGTCGGGATCCCAAAGTGGGTCTGAGTTCATTTTAATGGAGTCGCCAGGACCAGTATTAGACTCGTTGGGACCCAGGGCAGAAAACCGAGTCCCAGGTCCCGCCACACGGGGCTGAAGCCCAAGCCCTGCCATGCGGGGACCTCAGGCTTCAGCCCTGCGCAACGGGGCTTGGGCTTTCTGCCCTGGGCCCCAGCGCGTCTAATGCCAGCCCTGCTGAAGCCCGAGCCCCATCACACAGGGCTGAAGCTGAAGCACAAGCAACTTAGCTTTGCGGGCCCCTGTGGCGTGGGGTTGTGTAGTAATTTTTTTTGTCAGAAGGGGTCACAGTGCAATGAAGTTTGAGAACCACTGCCCTATCACAACCCCACACCCACCCTTTTCTGTGGATACTCTTCTAAGGAAAGCATTGGAGACATAGAACTAGCAAATACACTCAAGAGAATAATTGTGCACTATCAGGGGGATAAACCAGGTAACTTAATACTTTCCATGATTGGCAGCTGTGTTAAATTCCACATGAGAAGCTGAAATTCTATGCAGCAGTGAGAGCACCTGAAAGGATTCTGTTTCTGCTGGTGGCAACCAGAGTTATTTTAAAATCAGTTTGTAATTTTAGGCACAGTCTGGAGCAAGGGGTGATGTATAATCTCCACCAAGACATTATGCAGAGACACTCCTCCGATTCATAATTCCTCTCTCCTTCCTTGCTTCAGAGAGGGGGTATAATTTATTGCTAGACTTTACCAACAGTTGCACTGCCCAGCAAATGGGGTTGGTGATGCCAAAGCATCACTCCCTCCCTCACCCACTTGCCCTAGGGTGGGGGATAAGTATATAAGTGTGAAGCAGCTGGCTCTGCCTACACACCTGAAGCTAAGCACCAGGTAGTCTTACTCCCTAATGTAGATCCAAAACTCAGCAACTACACATTTGTTAAGAGACAGATTGTGAGCTCCTTCCTGACAATGATGAGCAAATATTCACACAAATAGTTCCACTGCTTGCAATGGGGCTACTCATGTGAGTGTTCACTAGTGCGAGGAAGGAGCTCACAAGCTAGCCATAAACAGATTTTTTAAAAACAATCTTCCCCAGAAAACATCTGCAGCCCTGTCATTCCTGTAGATCACCAACCTGAGCAGCAAAGTCTAAAAGTTCAGATTCTTCCATACTTACTCACCACGTGCAGTACCTTACTCTGGAAATAGTCCCACTGAAGTCAATGGAGCTCGATTCTGAACCTCTATTTAAATTGAGCATTACCTGATGCTGTGCCTAGTCCCACTGATCTCAGTGTAGCTGCTCATGGAGTAAAATGCTAAGACAAGATCCTCATCCCCACTCTGGCCCATTTATACTGAGTCAGAGGGCTGGAGTGACGTAAAAGGGCATCAAAAGTCTCCTGTCTGGTTGGTGTGTGTGAGTAGAGGAGGATTCTCGTAGTATGAGCACAGCAGGAGATACCCATATTACTGCCTTCCAGAGAACTAATCATGAGCCCTGATGCTGGGTGACAGGAGGGGCACATTGGGCACAAGGGCAACAGCATATAGCATTGCAGAGATTCCAGGCCATGCTATGGCCAATAGGGTAGCCCCAGGGAGGCTGCTGTAACAGACAGGGCCCCAGGATCAGGAAGAAGAAAGATGCCTTCTACCTTAACCTCCCATGCCTTCTGAGCTGCAAGTTGGGCATTACACCTCTTAGAGGCACAGCACAGAATCCTACCCCGAGTATTCAGTGTGATTAAAGGTATCAAGAATCTAGCTCTGAGTAAGGTACTATATGTAAGCGGGGGAATAGTCCCGCTATTGTAGGGAACTTTCCTGGCTTCTGCACTACCCCGGAGAAGTTGGCTAGCGAAAGGATTTGAGTCCTCGCTCCCACTTCCTTTACCCAGTGGCCTCCCTGCCCCTGAGGACTCCCCTTCCACTCTCCTGTCTGGCAGAGTCCTCATAACCCCAACAAGGCGGGGCCCAGGATTCCTGGGGGGGCTCGACCCCCAACCCTGCTGCGGTCACCTAGCACAGGGGCTAGGGTGTCCCCACTCCGGAATACTCTCTCTGCACTGGGCACTTTTCTGACCCACTGACCATTACATACAAGTTAAAGCAAATGCAAGTTATTTAATCAACAATTAATTTAAAAAAAAGTAAGGAAAAATGGGAAAGGTTAAAGGAAACACATCAACCCGCTCTGTGGCAGGGAACATCACAAACAGTGTCTCTGGAATGCCAGGGCAGTTCACAGTCTGTTCCTTGTAAGTCCCAGGCCTCCTTCTCAGGCCCTGGCTGTGCTGCAGGGATGCTGGGGGTTGGACACTTGCTCTGGTGGTGGCCACACGCTCTCAGGCTCTAAGTAGTAGAACCTTCTTCCCAGTGTCACTCCCGCCCTGTCGGGGTTACGATCCAAGCCTGGCCTGCAGAACCTCTTGGCTGAAGTGTCTTCCTGTGCTGGGCCTGCTGCCCAGGAACCCCCTCACTCTCCCCAGCTGCTCACCGCACCCCGCTCCTGACTGCTCCCGCCCCAGCTCCACCCCTCTGTCTCAGCACTGCTGCTGCTGCTCTGCCTCCAGCTCCCTGGGCTGCTTCTTTGGCCCCTCTGGTTGCTGTAGCTCTGCTCCCAGGACAGGTCTGCTCTTCAGGCTGCTTTTGTGACTCTGCTCCCAGCACTGACCTGCTTCCTGGGCTGCTTTTCTGGCCCCTCTGGCTCTACTCTCTCTGGGCTGTGCCTCTGGCTTTGAGGCCGCAGCTCTGCTCCCAGGACAGGGTCTGCTCTCTCTGGATCTGGCCCAGCTCTGCTCCCCAGCTCAGCTTGGGCCCCTGCTTTCTCCTTAGCTCGGCCCCACGCTGTCCGACCCAGGCAATTCCAGCTCATAGGGAGGATGGGACCTCCCTGGTCTCCTGACTCTCTGATTAGCCTGCCCGCCCTGTCATTCAGGCTGACCTGGAGCACCGGCCTCTCCCTATTGTTCCTGGGGCCTATGAGTCTCAGGGTCCTGATTTCCCATAGACCCTTCCCCTTTTAGTACTGGGAGCTAGCCAACCAAAACACCACCACTGAATGTTAGTAAGGGGGCAACAGTCCCCGTACATATACAACATGAGCAAGGCTGACAGAATAAGGATTGAAATGAATTTGCCCTTCCCACAGCCATACAGAAGAATTGCAGTACAGTAATGAGATTATACACACAGCTACGAATACCAGCTGCAATGAGACGCAAGAAGTAATGAGGTGATTTATTAGCTACCATCCATCCTGCACACCTCAGCACACTGAGCTCTGTCCTGGGCTCCTTTGCAATTGATTCCTGAATGACAGAATTCTATTAGCATACCCTCCCCTTACTGTCCACGGACAAATAAGGGGAACAGTCTTGTAGCCAATTGGAATTAGCAAAACTTTACTCCACAAAATATATATGCTTACTTTTTTTTTTACACCAAAAATTAGAGAGGTAAAAGAAAGCAGTAACTTGCACTGTTTCCTGTATGGAATGGAAAACATACAAGCAGACCACTACTGCAGTGAAATCCATTTAACCATGAATGTGTAGGGCCTGACTGAGAATGCCTTATTCCCAGTACTGAGCAGTGACTTCCATGCCCAGTACCCCTCAATTCAATATCATTTACTGATCCAGATTGGGAATGGAATTTGGTGGGACTCCTCCTGTGACTAACTTCTCACCAGTGTGAAGATAGGGTTCTCAGTCTTTCCCTTAAATACTATTCATCTTTTTTCCTATAGTAGTGCCCTAATGCCCCATCAGGATCAAGATCAGAGGACGTTGTGTGGAGCACTGTACCAAACACAGATGAAGAGCCTGTCCTTCCGCAGGGCAGATTATATGGCTGTCAACATATTTTTCTGTAACACAAATGTATTTCTGAATGTGATCTCAAAAAAACTGAAAAAGATTAAAATAGTAAGGCCCGGAATGTGAACTCTCCTCATTCACGGTGGGTCAGATCTGTTGCCTCTACTGTAGTTTAATAGTACCTTACTTCATCAGGAGCACCACTGACTTCAGTAAGACTAGTGGTGGATTACAGTACTAATTAGCGCAAGTAGGGATATCAGAAACTGGCCTGTTCATAGGCAATTACTCACACAAGTACTCCCACTGAGGTCAAAGGAACTATTCATGCGATTAACTGCTCACCATTGTAAGGGGTCACAATCTGGTCCCAAATGAATAAGCTACTATCTCAAATGGCTTTAAGAAGGCTAACAGAATAAGGACTGAAATGAGTTTCCCCTCCCCAGACATTTTATCTAAACCACCAAAATTTACTACAAACATGCTGTTTACATTAAAAAAATATTTTGTACAATTTTTGAAGCAAAAATATCCCTTTTAAAAAAATCAAAAATTTTTTTGATTTTTGTTTCTCAAAATTGTTCTAGTTGGATACAATTTGAATTTCCTTTTCTGGCTTTTGTATTTTCAGTTTCAGTTCCTTCCACCACCCTTTTCCCTTCCTCTTTCAGTGGCAAAATGAAAAAAGAAAACAATAGCGGGGAGGTTGAGTTGAAAAGGGAGAAAAAAGAAACAAACCAAAAACCAAAACTTTTCAAAAATGAAAGTTTAAAAAAAACAAACAAGAAAAACTGGTTTTCAAAAGGAGGTTTTCAAAAGGACGCTAGATAGCCATCTGTCTTGGATGGTTTAGACACAACAGATCCTGCATCTTGGCATGGGGTTAGACTACATGACCCTTGTGGTCCCTTCTAACCCTATGGTTCTATGATTCTGTGAAACCTGCAGAACAAGAACGACTTTGACATTTTCAAAAATTTTCCTGAAAGAGGGTTTCCATTTTTTCACCAGTTCTAGTACTTATTTTGATTGATCTATTAAATAATAGATAAGAAAATGGAATTTGAAAGGGAACACAGACTGACCAGATTGTCAAACCCAGAAACCAGGACATGTTGCGGGGGTTGCAGACAGCTGCATATTTGGTCCAGAGTCTTGGTGGAGCGTCAAGAAGATGCACCTTGGAGAGGTTGGAGGTAGTGGGGAATGCTTCTCTGCTCTCTCTCCTCTCTCTGCAGAAACATAGCTTGGCTAGGAGCAGCTCTGCTGTAGCATTATAAAAATTAGGAATCAAAATGTTTTTATTTTACATTATTTTAACCCAAACCAGATACTGGAATGGCCTTCAAGAACAGTGAGAGTCCAAGTTTTTGGGGGCATCTCGTCATTGCGGTCATTTATTATTTATAGTGCAATAGTGCCTGAGGCACCAATCAAGGATCAGTTTCCCATTGCACTAGCCACTATACAGACTCCTCAGTCCTTTCTACATTACAGCAGTGCACATGTCCGTAACGACATTGCTGTCTAGACAGGTACTGAGCTGACACCACTGCTTATTGTATGATAATTTGTTTGTTTTATTGTTACAACATCCTTTTCCCTCCCCCACACCTCCAATGTGTTGGTTTCATCGGCTTGTTGTGTCTTATTGTAACCTAGATTGTCAGCTCTTCGGAGCTGAAATGCCTGTCACCAGAGCCCAGTCTACAATATGGAAATTCACCCCCACTTAACTAAATGTTACGAAACTAGTAACACATCCAAGTACACTACACCAGTTTGAAATACTCCGCATGTGGTATAAGGTGTCTACATCAGGGGTTTGCAGGACTGTGAATTTCCTTAATTTAGAAAGGCTTTATCTAAGAGTTCACATTCTGGGTTATATCAAGACATCAAAAATAGGAGTACAGGGAAAGGATGAGGTAACAGCAAAATTATCATATAGCTATCTGTGGTACAGAGCCTGCCCACCCACCCCCTTCCACAGCATGTGAGAGCCTCACCACCTTTGAATATACAGCCGCACTCCACAGACTGGGAACCTAGGCCCAGAGAGACTAAGTGATTTACCCAAAGTCACACAGGAAGCCTGAAGTGAAGTAGAGACTGGAGCCAGGATCTGAAGTGAAATAGAGACTGGAGCCAGGAACTTCCACATTGCTAACTAGCACCTTAACCATTAAACCACTCTTCCATTCAGCTTATGAATGCTGTAGCCAGATCACCTTACTCACTGGAGAGAAGGAATAGCAAGATGGCATCATCTGATATGTCTGGTGGCGGGTGGTCTTAAAACGCACATGAGCTCAGCTAGCTTGCTATCAATTTCACCACCTCATTTGTCTGACAGCTTCTTCAGTAGGTCACCATTTGTAAAGCATTTACAAAAACAGGGACAAAACATTATGGGTGAAATGCTGACCCTATAAAAGTCCATGGGAATTTTGCCATTGACTTGAAGACGGCCAGGATTTCACCCTAAATTTTGTAAAACCAATATAAAAACAGGGATGTTGCTGGGTTTCAGGAGGTCATGGTCACCCCAAGGGAGAGTAAGAGATACATTTCCCGTTTCCTCAACACCGAGCTCATTTGGAATTGGGTTCAATTTTGGTAAATGGACTAAAAGTTACCCCACACTGAATGATGTAGCTATAGCTACACTTGCTAGACTCAAAAGGATTCCCATTAAACCTTGAAAAAGACCCTATGGCAGCAGTGCAGAGTTGTGTGTGTGGGAGAACAAGGATTAAAACAGATGATATTAACTACAAAGAAAACATGTTATGCTGATGATATATGTCAGTCATTATTAGATTTTTCTAGCTCTTCAAAATATTTGAAGGTGGTCAGGTACCACACATTGATTAGCTCAACTGAAATGTCTAGACAGACAGATACTAACTTCACTTCTGTATGTGTGACTGCAACTGCAAACATCAATTCCAGAATTATTAAAATAGAGCTGAATTTCCCTATCTCAAATGAGTCTGAGGTAATGCCTACATCAAAAGATATTACAAAACATATTTTGCTGGCTGGAGATTTAATTTTAGTTTTTCTGCTGAATATTTCTGGTTCTACAAACAATAGGAAAGGAGACTGATCCAATGCATTTCTAATGCTTAGATTCTATAGGTACATTATGTAGCAGTTCGAGATTTCATCTTTAAAACTGGATCAAACAGTGATTCTTGCATAATGTTTCAATATGATTACTGTAAAGGGGAGTTGACTTGAATAGTGAAATGGATAGCACAAGAAATAACATATTATGGAATCAAAATAAGAAAACCATCTGAAAGTAAATATACGTCCTATAAAACAAACAAACAAAATTAGACATAGTGAGGTTGAACCCACTTGAAGTCTCACTATAGTAAAAAAGATTATTGCATGTCCACCATTGTTTACCTTAGGCATTTTGAAAACACTTATTTTCTCAGATTATTACAGTGGTTCCTATATGGGCAAGAGGATCTACACAAGCTGTATCTGCCAAGAGGTGATTTTTTAAAAACTCATTTTTATCCAGGGGATTGTTTATGGTTCTCACCATTGTAGCATATGAGCACCACAATATCATTAATGAATTTTACCTCACAACAAGCGAGGGAGGGAAATGTTAACAGTACCACGTCCCAAGTGGGGAAAAGTGAGGCAGCAAGTGACTGTAGTAAGAAGAGGGCCTGAAACATAAGCCCATGTATCAAAGGCCTGGTATGAGGCCTGAGGCCTCAATTAAAATAGTCAAAGCTTTGCTGACATAAAGCAAAGTTAAGTTGTAAGCAAGAGGCAAGCCCTGTTCACAAAATTTGGCAAGCACAGGGCTAATATTGCAAAAACACATATCGCTAAGAAGTGCTGGGCACAGAGCACTCATGCAAGCACATTCCAAAAGGGTGGTACCAGAACACCTCAATACAGGATATTCCCCAAAGATAACAGGAACACAGTGACGCATCATAAAGCTAAGGTCAGGGTGACCGCATGATGAATAAAAATGTTTTAATCAAACAAACACATTCAAGGCAATGGGTGGCGCCCTAATACGTCAGAGGGTGGCACCCTGATACGTCAAGGACAATATGTAACTTGTTTGTATTGGTGTATAACAGGGGTGGGCAAACTTTTTGGCCAGAGGGCCACATCTGGGTATGGAAATTGTATGGAGGGCCACGAATGCTCATGAAATTGGGGTTGGAGTGCAGGAAGGGGTGATGGCTCTGGCTGGGGGTGCAGGCTCTGGGGTGGGGCTGGGGATGAGGGGTTTGGGATGCAGGAGGGTGCTCCGGGCTGGGACTGAGGGGTTCAGAGGGCAGGATGGGGATCAGGGCTGGGGCAGGGGATTGGGGCATGGGAAGGGGTCAGGGGTGTAGGCTCTGGGCAGCACTTACCTCAAGCAGCTCCCGGAAGCAGCAGCATATCCCCCCTCCAGCTCCTATGCGGTGGCATGACTAGGCGGCTCTGCATGCCGCCCCATCTGCAGGTGCTGCCCCTGCAGGTCCCATTGGCTGCAGTTCCTGGCCAATGGGAGCTGCAGGGATGGTATCTGCAGATGGGGCAGCATGCGGAGCCCCCTGGCTGCCCCTAAACGTAGGAGCTGGAGGAGGGACATGCCACTGTTTCCAGGAGCTGCAGCACATGTGCACGGAGTGGGCCCCGACCTTGCTCCCCGGCTGGAGCGCGGGAACAGTGCAAGCTCCAGACCCCGCTCCCCAGCGGGAGCTCGAGGGCCGGATTAAATCGGCTGGCTGGCTGGATGTGGCCTGTGGGCTGTAGTTTGCCCACCCCTGGTGTATAAAGATGTATCTCAGATGGAGTGTCTTTGGCCAGCCTAGGGGGCAGTGGAAAGTCCTGCCACTGACTGAGCTGCATCCATCATGAGCATACATGTCATAGTATCCTCGTAGAGTCTGCCAGGTGCTATTACTGTGCTTTATCGACAATAAACCTGGCCGGGTGCCTTTGCTGAAAACCAAGTCTGTGGATTTATTGGGCGTTTAATTAAGCTCTACTATCTCCGCTATCTGTGCAGAGCTGGGACAGCACACAAAATAAACACACACACAGCCAACATCTAACCACAGTGACTTGCCTATTGTCACACAAGAAGACTCTATGACAGGAATAGAGTTTCTATCCTTGTGACACCCTGACACCCCAATATTCACCTCTGTCATGTAATTAGGATATGCCTTATACAAAGAATCCCTTGTGAGGTGTCATTCTAAAAGTCTTGATCTGCTGGACAGTAATGTCTCATTGGCTTGTATGTGCTCTCGTCGTAGGTGAAGTTAGGCTATGTATGTGTTACTGAAACATGTCATGAGGGTGAAAGCACCCACAAGCAGCCTTTCAGGTGCGACAGTAAAAAGGCCAAACAATGTTAATGGTTTAGTGAGGAAATGCGCACAAGCACAAGAGTTACTCCAGGAACTGTGTATAATAGAAACCTCTCAGAGATAGTACTACACAGTCGGGACTGTTTGACCCAGGTCACAGCAAAAGAGCTTTCCAGAAAGAGGGGAGAAGATATAAAAGGGGGAAAATTACATCATGGAGGGACCTCACTCTCTGTGAAACAACACACCTGGAAACACCTGAGGAACAAAGACTGAACTGTGGGAAGTGATGATCCCAGGCTAGAAGGATTTTTAGCCTGTGTATGAAAACCTGGGAAAGCCAAGGCAAGTTGTGCCTTAAGACTCTGCCAGCCTGTTTATCACTCAGGGTGAGAATTTGCTGATTTATATCCTACCTATCTAGTGTGTTAAGATCAGTTTGCGTTTTTTGTTTATGTACTAAGGTAATCTGCTTTGATCTCTTTGCTAGCACTTATAATCACTTAAAATCTATCTTTTGTAGTTAATAAACTTGTTTTGTTTTGTCTCTAAAACCAGTGTGGAACTCATATGTGGGGCAGAAAGCTGTTGCATCTCTCTCTCCACAGTGAGGGAGAGGGTGAATTTTATGAGCTTACGCTGTATACTTCTCAGTGCAGTGCAAGACGATACAATGTTGGGTTTATACTCCAGAGGAGATGTGCACTTGCATCCTGGGCAATTCCTTGGCTGAGCTCTCTCAAGCAGAACTGATCTCAGCATGTGTGTGAATATAACTGCAGCTGGGTGTGTCTTTACCTGTGTGTGTGCTGGAAGGGGGCTTCACAGCCTGTCACAGCAACACAGAGTAAGGGGAACCCAGGTTGGTGGGACAGGGGGGCTCAGTGGTATCCCAGTTCCAGGTGGCACTCCAGAGGAAACCCATCACAATCCTCAATTCCCAATTTTGTGCCTTAACCAGAAAACCATTGGGAGAGGTCTTACCATAGAATAATGGATGGGGAGATGACTTAGTTTACCAATTATAATGGCACATCCACACATATCCGTCGTAATCAAACCTGCTGCCTAGTAGATGAAGTGTCTAGAAAGGGCAGTGCATGGATTTAGCAGTTGTAAGTGGTCATTAACATTTTCTGTACATACTCAACAATGTTTTGAGCTTAACCATTGCCATAACCAGTTACTGATCTGGTGATAATTTGCTGTGTGGATGGGTCATAGACTATCATATCTTACTTAGATTATAAACTCTGTGGGGCTGGTGGAGTCTGTCTGTGAAATTCCATGTTCAGCTATGACACTGTATAAATAATACTAGACCATTTACCATAGCTCAAAAGAGCTCTGGGTTCACTCCGCCAACGTGTTGACTTCAATGGACATTAAGGGAGCTCAGAACGTCAAAGAGCTGTGTCAAGGTTCCTTCCCCACTCTGAACTCCAGGGTACAGATGTGGGGACCTGCGTGAAAGACCCCCTAAGCTTATTCTTACCAGCTTAGGTTAAACACTGCCACCACCAAAGTGTTACACAAAGAACAGGGGAAGTGCCCACTTGGAAATGTCTCCCCCACAAAATATCCCCCAAACACTACACCCCCTTTCCTGGGGAAGGCTTGAGTTACCTTAAGTTACAAAAAGATACAAAAACAGGAATATACATTCCATTCAGCACAACTTATTTTATCAGTCATTTAAACAAAACAGAATCTAACGCATATCTAACTAGATTGCTTACTGACTTTTTACAGGATTTCTGACCTGCATTCCTGCTCTGGTCCCGGCAAAAGCATCACACAGACAAAGAGAACCCTTTGTTTTTTTACCCCCTCCAGCTTTGAAAGTATCTTGTCTCCTCATTGGTCATTTTGGTCAGGTGTCAGCGAGGTTATCTTAGCTTCTTAACCCTTTACAGGTGAAAGGGTTTTTCCTCTGGCCAGGAGGGATTTAAAGGTATTTACCCTTCCCTTTATATTTATGACACACACCCCAAATCACAGATAGAGTGAAATGCTGGCTGTGATTTCTTCCTGGACCTCTAGGAGAAAACAGAGTTAATAAGACACATGTACCTCTAAATATACTACCAAGTATATAAAGACTAAGAATATTTTCCACATCTCAAGGACGATTTTAACCAGTTGATTCTGGGAAACTCTCACAGGAAAGTGTATCAGCCCCTTTGTTAGAAGCTCCTGAGATGTGTTGTGTGTCGAAATCAAAATCTTGGAGAGCTAAACTCCACCAAATAAGTTTTTTGTTATTTCCCGTGGTGGTATGAAGCCACTGTAGTGCAGCATGGTCGGTTTGCAGGTGGAAACGCTGTCCCCAAATGTATGGGCGTAGCTTTTCCAGAGCGTAGACAATGGCGTTTTTTTTCACTGACTGACCAGTTGCTTTCCCTCTCAGAGAGCTTCTTGCTGAGAAACACTACAGGATGGAATTCTTGATCTGGTCCTTCCTGTATTAAAACTGCTCCCACACCACGTTCAGATGCATCTGTGGTTACTAGGAACGGTTTGTCAAAGTCTGGGGCCCTTAGCACAGGGTCAGACATGAGTGTCTCTTTAAGCTGGTTAAAGGCCTTCTGACACTCTTCGGTCCACTGAACGGCATTTGGCTGTTTCTTTTTGGTTAGGTCTGTCAGTGGGGTGGCGATTTGGCTGTATTGTGGTACAAATCTCCTGTAATAACTGGCCAAGCCTAAGAAGGATTGGACCTGTTTCTTTGACTTTGGGACAGGCCACTTTTGGATAGCATCCACGCTGGCCTGTAGGGGGTTGATAGTTCCTTGACCCACCTGATGTCCAAGGTAAGTCACTCTGTTTAGGCCTATTTGACACTTCTTAGCCTTAACAGTTACTCCTGCGTCCCTTATGCGCTCGAAGACTTTTTGTAGATGTTCCAGGTGTTCTGCCCAGGAATCTGAAAATATGGCCCCATCGTCAAGGTAGGCGACTGCATATTCTCCTAACCCCGCTAGGAGACCATATACAAAGTCTTTGGAAGGTAGTGGGTGTATTCTGCAGCCTGAAAGGGAGTACATTAAATTCATACAGCCTGACGTGTGGTGAAGGCTAACCTTTCCTTGGCAGATTCATCTAGTGGTACCTGCCAGTACCCCTTGGTTAAGTCCAAGGTAGAGATGAACTGGGCCCATCCCAGTTTCTCTAATAGTTCATCTGTGCATGGCATTAGATAGTTGTCTGGGTGAGTTACAGCATTTAGCTTACGGTAGACCATGCAGAAACATATCTCCCCATCTGGTTTGGAAACTAGAACCACTGGAGATGCCCATGCACTGCCAGAGGGGCAGATTAACCCATCTGTAGCATATCCTGGATCTCCTGTTCATAGCAGTTTTAGCTTGAGGAGACACCAGGTAAGGTTGGACTTTAATTGGGTGAGCATTACCTGTGTCAATGGAGTGGTATGCCCGTTCAGTCAGTCCTGGGGTGGCTGAGAATGTCGGTGTGTAGGTGGTGCACAGCTCCTGGATCTGCTGTCGCTGCATGCGCCCAAGGGTCATGGAGAGGTTCACCTCTTCCATGCCACCAGCACTTTTCCCTTCATAGTGGACACCTTCAGGCCACTCAGCGTCATCTCCTCTCTGGGCTGTAAACTGACAAACCTTTAATTCTCTGGAATAAAAGGGCTTTAGAAAATTAATATGGTACATTTTAGGCTTTCGGTTTGAGGTGGGGAATGCTATGAGATAATTAACAGCTCACAGGCGCTCCTGGACCGTGAATGGCCCTTCCCACGACGCTTCCATTTTATGGACCTGGAGCGCCTTTAAGACCATGACCTGGTCCCCTACTTTGAAGGAATAGGAATGCTCTCTTGCATGTTTATCATACCAGGCTTTTTGCTCTTTTTGAGCATCCTTTAGGTTTTCTTTAGCAAGGGCCAAAGAGGTTCGGAGGGTGTTTTGTAGGTTGGTTACAAAGTCCAGAATGTTAGTTCTTGGAGAAGATATAAACCCCTCCCATTGCTGCTTCACTAACTGTAATGGCCCCTTAACCTCGCGGCCATATATAAGTTCAAATGGTGAAAACCCTAAACTGGGATGTGGTACAGCTCTGTAGGCAAAGAGAATCTGCTGCAACACTAGGTCCCAATAATTGGAGTGCTCATTTAGGAATTTACGTATCATGGCCCCCAAAGTTCCATTAAATTTCTCCACCAGGCCATTTGTTTGATGATGGTAAGGGGTGGCAACCAAGTGATTCACCCCATGAGCTTCCCAAAGGCTTTCCATAGTTCCTGCCAGGACATTAGTTCCTGCATCTGTGAGGATGTCGGAGGGCCAACCTACCCTGGCAAAAATGTCTGCTAGTGCCTGGCACACACTTTTAGCCCTGGTGTTGCTTAGAGCTACTGCTTCCAGCCATCGGGTGGCAAAATCCATTAAAGTCAGTATGTATTGCTTTCCTCTGGATGTCTTTTTCAGAAAAGGACCCAGAATATCCACAGCTACTCGCTGAAATGGAACTTCAATGATGGGGAGTGGCTGGAGAGGGGCTTTGACCTGGTCTTGGGGTTTTCCCACCCTTTGGCACACCTCACAAGACTGGACACAGGTAGAAACATCCTTGCCCATTCCCTCCCAGTGGAATGACCTCCCCAAATGGTCTTTGGTCCTGTTCACCCCAGCATGGCCTCTAGGATGATCGTGGGCTAAGCTCAAGAGCTTTACCTGGTACTTAGTTGGAACTACCAACTGTCTCTGAGGATGCCAGTCTTCCTGGTGTCCACCAGAAAGAGTTTCCTTGTATAAAAGTCCCCTTTCTACAACAAACCTGGATCGATTAGAAGAGCTGAGAGGCGGTGGGTTGCTTCATGCTGCCGTCCAAGCTCTCTGGAGGCTTTCATCTGCTTCCTGTTTGGTCTGGAACTGTTTCCTTGATGCTGGAGACATCAGTTCCTCATTGGATTGTGAACCTAGGCTTGGTCCCTCTGGAAGCAATGTAGGGGATGGGGCTGTGTCTGTTGACTGTGAACCACTCTCCGCTGGTGCACTATGTTGGGGTTCAGGCTCTGCCTGAGCCTGTTGTGTAGGGTTATCGGCTTCTGCCAGTTCAGGTTCAGTGGGCCCCTCTGGTGTTGGTTGTTCTGCTGGTTCCGGTTCTGGGACTGGCTCTGTCTGGGTCTCTGGGCCTGGATCCAGTACTGCTGTTGCAGACGTTGGCATGGGGTCCGGGTCCATCACCTCCTTCTACTGGGTCCATCACCACCTTCTACCGGGTCCTGGTAGAAGTTTCCGGAACAGAGCTAGGCGTGATGGCTTGCTTAGCCTGGCTGCAGGTGACCATTCCCACCCTCTTGGCTAGCTTCACATGATTGGCCAAGTCTTCCCTCCACAGCATGGGGATGGGATAATCATCATAGACTGCAAAAGTCCACGTTCCTGACCAGCCCTTGTACTGGACAGGCAACTTGGCTGTAGGCAAATTGAAAGAGTTGGACTTGAAGGGTTGAATTGTCACTTGGATCTCTGGGTTGATTAAATTTGGGTCCACTAAGGAAGCATGGATAGCCGACACTTGTGCTCCGGTGTCCCTCCGCGCGGTGACCTTCTTCCCGCCCACACTCACAGTTTCCCTCCGCTCTGAGGGTATCTGGGAGGTATCTGGGCCTGAGGACCTCTGGTGTGATTCCGGTGCAATGAACTGTAATCTGTTGGGGTTCTTGGGGCAATTGGCCTTTACATGCCCCAGCTTGTTACATTTAAAACATTGTCCAGCTGACGGGTCACTGGGGCAAGGTGGGTTGCTGGAGAAAGGTGTGGCAGGACGATAAGGTGTCTGGAGTATTCCTTGGTGTATAGTTGGGGCTTTGGGCTGCCCCGAGTAGTAGGGTGCGATCTGAGGGTGTCCCTTCTGGTATCCGCTCCAACTGCGACCAGGGTTGTTCCTCTCTCCTCCCTTCACCCGTTTTGTTCCAGCTTCCCCCGCCTCTCTGGCAGTCTGGGACTGCTCGTATCAATCAGCATAAGAAGCAAGACTTTCTGCTGAGTCCATTTTCTTATCCCATAAACACTGTTTATTTCCTCCTTGGACATATTCAGGAATTGCTCCTAAGCTATCAAATCACGCATTCCGTCAAAGCTAGTGACACCCTTCCTTGGACCCATTTATCTAAAAGATCCTTCATCTGGTTTAGATAAGCCATATTACTTAGTCCAGGCCCTCTCCTAAGGGTTCAAAATTTTACTCTGTATGTTTCAGATGTAATTTGAAATTGCTTTAAAACCAAATCCTTGAACTTATTATAGTCAGAAGTAGGCATCTTATTGAATATGTCCAGAGCTCTTCCAGTCAATTTTGCGACCAATGTGGTCATTTTGTGAGCTTCAGGAATTTTATGGAGAGTGCACAGTCTCTCAAAGGGTAGAAAATATTCAGCAATATCACTGGATTCATCATACTGTGGACATAGTTGCTCCCATTTGTGGATTGTTGGGGAAGGATGATTAGGGTTATCCAGTAGATTCTGCTCAGCCTTTGCCTTCTGCATCTCCAGTGCATGCTTCCTCTCTTTTTCCTTCTCTGCCTCAGCATGCTTCCTCTCTTTTTCCTTTTCCTCCGTTTCTTTTTCCCTTGCCTCCATAGCTCTCCTGTGGGCAGCCTCTTGGGCTTTTTCCTTTTCCTCCATTTCTTTTTCCTTCGTCTCCATAGCTCTCCTGTAGGCAGCCTCTTTGGCCGTTTCCTTGGTTTCTGTCATGTTTGCCTCTCTGTTTTTAACTAACTTTACATCCAAGAGTTAGAAATAAAACAAACAACCAAAAAAAACTTGGCTTGTCAAAAAATTGGGTTGTGCTGTAACCGGATACCTATGTTCTCTGATAGTGATTGTCAGCCTACAAAAAAATCCTTTGTCTCCAGGCAAATAGACAGAAAAACCCTCTAGTTGCTCTTAGCTAAAAATAAACCAAACAAAAAACTTCTTCAGATCTGTGAAGACTTGTGAATTTCCCTGGAGGAGGTTAACTATCCTGCCTTTAGGTAGAGAAACTCCAGCTCACAAAAGCAAGCTCCCTTTTGTCATGCTTGTTGCTTTGTTCCCTTTTACAAAACCCTTTAAAATCTTTTAAAATCCTTCTGTGCTTCTGGTTCAAAAAAAAAATCTCAAAATGATCTCAAAATTATTTCAAGTTTCAAGCTCTGCCACCATGTCAAGGTTCCTTCCCCACTCTGAACTCTAGGGTACAGATGTGGGGACCTGCATGAAAGACCCCCTAAACTTATTCTTACCAGCTTAGGTTAAACACTGCCACCACCAAAGTGTTACACAAAGAACAGGGGAAGTGCCCACTTGGAAACGGGAAAGCTTTCCTGGGGAAGGCTTGATAAAAATCCTCACCAATTTGCATAGGTGAACACAGACCCAAACCCTTGGATCTTAAGAAAAATGAAAAAAGCAATCAGGTTCTTAAAAGAAGAATTTTAATAGAAGAAAAAGTAAAAGAATCACCTCTGTAAAATCAGGATGGTAAATACCTTACAGGGTAATCGGATTCAAAACATAGAGAATCCCTCTAGGCAAAACCTTAAGTTACAAAAAGATACAAAAACAGGAATATACATTCCATTCAGCACAACTTATTTTATCAGTCATTTAAACAAAACAGAATCTAACGCATATCTAACTAGATTGCTTACTGACTGTTTACAGGAGTTCTGACCTGCATTCCTGCTCTGGTCCCGGCAAAAGTATCACACAGACAGAGAGAACCCTTTGTTTTTTACCCCTTCCAGCTCTGAAAGTATCTTGTCTCCTCATTGGTCATTTTGGTCAGGTGCCAGCGAGATTATCTTAGCTTCTTAACCCTTTACAGGTGAAAGGGTTTTTCCTCTGGCCAGGAGGGATTTAAAGGTGTTTACCCTTCCCTTTATATTTATGACAAGCTGCTTAGAGTCCTACATGATCAGGGGGTGTATTTCGCAGACCTTTCATTCGTTTAAAAATAGTCATGTTCTGGGACAACGCAGAGTATGATACTGAGAAGAAAGAAATGTGCTGGTCTAACCAGAATCTAAAATATTGTGTTGAGGAACATATCTGCAGTGGCATTTCAAAACAAGCACTGACATTTTAGTGATCTACTACCCAGAGAACCTGATCCTGCATGGAATTTACATTGGCTTGTGTATGTGGAGGCTTTGCAGAGTCAAACCCTGAATACTAAATAATTGTGTTATGTGTAGTTCCTGATGCTGCTGGCCAGAACCAGTACGGCATTTTTTACTATGTCATCATCATCATCATCATCATATTCCTATTATGCCTCTGGCTTTTAGGACAGTGACGAAGCTCCTCCACTCCTGTCTGTTTCTGGCAACTATTTCAATGGTTCCCCAGCTGTGCCCCAGGTTTTTCAGCTCGGCTTCCACAGCTCTTCACCATGTTATTTTCACGTGGCCTTGTTTTCGCTTGCCTTCAGGTGTCCATCTTATTGCTACTATTTTTTACTATAGGCAGGGACTTTTTACAGGACTTTTTTTTTCCATGCTGGGGGCCTAACTGGATTGAGAAGGGAATATCTATAGAGCAGTTATGGAGGGAGATTTGCTCTTTTCATTCCGCAAAAGAAAAATATAATCTGAAATGAGAACAACATTGGCAATATCTACAAAGAAAGCAATTATGGACACAAATAGTCAATATTAAAAAGAATATGCAGCCACCCAAGAACAATCCCCTTATTAGACAGTCTAGACAGATTGCTGCAATAAGAGTCAGAATTTTAGGTTTCCTCAGTCTACAGCTTACTGTTCCCAGCAACTAAAATACCAACAGACAGGAGGAATGTGGAGCCAAGATTTAAATGTTTAGCACTAGTAATAAGTGACAGAATTAAATACAACCAAAATATTAGTCTGCAGAAGAGAAGAATGAGGAGGGATTTGATAGCTGCTTTCAACTACCTGAAAGCGGGTTCCAAAGAGGATGGATCTAGACTGTTCTCAGTGATGGCAGATGACAGAACAAGGAGTAATGGTCTCAAGTTGCAGTGGGGGAGGTTTAGGTTGGATATTAGGAAAAACTTTTTCACTAGGAGGGTGGTGAAGCACTGGAATGGGTTACCTAGGGAGGTGGGGGAATCTCCTTCCTTAGAGGTTTTTAAGGTCAGGCTTGACAAAGCCCTGGCTGGGATGATTTAGTTGGGGACTGGTCCTGCTTTGAGCAGGGGTTTGGACTAGATGACCTCCTGAGGTCCTTTCCAACCCTGATATTCTAGGATTCTATGATTCTAAGATTAAATTCACAAAAGATGTAAAAATTAGTCAGTGTTTTAGAATACAATGAATACGGATAGAGCTCAGGTGGGCAAAATGTAGCCTTTGAGTCAAATGCACCCTCATGATTCTACAATATAACCCAAGAGTCATCCATATCTTTTCAGTCTAAATCTGAGCAAGCTCAGTTCCTGCTAAGTCAGAGCCTTGCAAGATTAGGTCCTAAGAGGTAGGGTGTGACCTGCAGAAATTACAGAAAGGCCTCTGGGCTCCAGATGGAGTATATTGCATTCTAGAACCTGGTGCTTTAGCAGAATTAATCTTTTTATTATAAATGAGGACAGCTGCAGTCTCCTCCATTTTAAGGAAAATAGGCTGTGTCCCCTTCAGGCTCCTGAAAAGTTGGAAGGTGGCCTTCAATTAGGTAAGTTTTCTGCTCCTACTAAATCAGAATGGGGGAAATAAACACCACCAAAACCAGGGATTAAAACTAATTTAATTAAAATTAAAACTAATGCTAATTGCTGGAACAGTGAGAAATGCAGATATAATGCACATGTGATACATGGAGGCTCAATAATGCCATCTGGCAAAGGGTTTACTGATCTGTAACAGCAAATGTTAGCAGGCCTGCTAGGTTAGTGACTACACTTAGCACACTGCTTTAATTGCATTTATTCATAAAGAATATAATGTAAGGTCTCTAATAAAAGCTTATGATATACTGATCTTCATAATCATTGCGTGATGTATGGATGATATTTAAGGAGTTGTGTGTATGTACGGAAAATATGTTTCGGAGGCTGTCACCAACCAAAGAGAAAACAAGTTTCTTCCAGACAGAATGTATAGTCCCTATCTCCGTTCACATGTAAATGAAACATTGTGAGACAACATAGTGGAAGCCCAATTTACATATGAAGTAACCAGGAAAATGGGAAGACACTGGAGACTAAACCACGGCAGCTTGTGCTGTCTAAGGGCGGGGGAAGGGAAATTGAACTTTGAAAAATATAAAAAGAATTCAAGGAGACATTTTGTTTTCCAATCACTGAAGAAAACCCTGGTGAGAGGTGGGTGCTTCATGAACGCCTGGATCCTGGTTTGTCTGGACACTAGTTGGGCAGGGCTCTGAGTTACTACAGAGATTTCTTTCCCAGGTGTCTGTCCAGTGGGTCTGGCCCAGATGCTTAGGGTCTAACTGATTATCATATATGGTCAGATTGGCAGAGAGTCTGGGAGTTTTTCACCTTCCTCTGCAGCATGGGGCCTGGGTCACTTGCAGGTTTAAACTACCCTAAGTGGCAGAGTCTCTGTAACTTGAAGTCTTTAATTCATGATTTGAGGACTTCAGTAAGTCAGCCAGTGGTTATGGGTCTAATAGAGGAGTGGGTGGGCGAAGTTCTGTGACCTGTAATGTACAGGAGGTCAGACTGGGTGACCAGCTAATTCTGCAAAAGACTGAATCTTTGGGGAAAAATCTTCTTTATTATATAGAAAAGGTAACCACTGATAAGTGTAGATCCAGGTTTGCCTTTTATGATTTTCTTTTACATGTATCCATTTTGCTTCTAATTATCTTTATACTATCTCTTAAAATCTAAACTGTGATGATAAACATGATTTTTTCATTAATATATTTCAGTGCTATGGTGTTAACTAGGAGTTGATCTTCAGTTGACTCAAACAAGCTAGTGTGTACGCTGTCCCCTCAGGGATAGCAAACTTGCTAATTTCTGTGAGTGTCCACAGGTCTGGACACTGCAGTGAGTGCTCCAAGGACTCGTGTGTGTGTGTGTGTGCCTATCACTTGCCTTCACAGAGAGAGTGAGGTCCATGGGGCCTGCAAGCAGTGCTTCTGTTGCCAGAGGCAGGTGGCTTTAGGAAGCTGATCTACAGCAAGTGCAGACAAGACTGCTTCACAGTAAGGGCAGGTGGTGGTGAGGTAACTCACAACCCTGGGTATCCCTGGGGAGTGTCACAGCACTTTCAAATGTTTATGAAATACACTGTGGGAAAAGACAATATACAGAGTCAACAGATTCTTCAGTAGTGGTTGATGTGCCTAATAAATTGAACATTTTCCCACTACGGGATTTTAACAATCTCGTAAACGTAAATAGCCCACAGGGTAAATTCTTGTTAATTGCAAGCTTAATAGTTAAAAGATGAATATGCCATAAGTGGAAACCACCAAAGGGCCTAAACATCACTGAATGACAGGCAGCCTGCATAACCTTGAAAACTTTGTTTGTGAAAGTTATTTTCCATTTGGATGAAAAGCAAAGGGATTTTAAAGGAACATTATTGTTCTTTTAAGATCTCTGGGCAGGATCTGACACTTACTGAACTCAATTACAATTTTATACCAAACATACCATATACGTACCGCATACCATTGACCAGATTCTAACTTTTGTTATATCTGTGCATCCCCAGGGAAGGCGGAGAACCCAGCATTTGAAACCTGTCAGGTAAAGAATGAAGGAAATTATTTCCAAATATTTTACTATGCATGCACAGTATCAGATTAATTAAGGTTATAGACAATCTGTAAACTCATTGGATTAGTGATTTTAAAAAGATATTTTTTCTTTTTTTTAAAAAAGGAGCTCTTCATAATTTTAAATAATGAGAGGCAGTGTGGTCTACTGGATTAAGACATTGGATTAGGAATCAGGAGACTGAGTTTATTTGAAATTCTGCCAAAGAGCTGTTATGTTACCCTGGGCAAGTCACTTCAGCCCAGATCCTCAAAGGTATTTAGGCTCCTAGCTTCTACTGAAATCAATGGAAGTTAGAAGCCTACATAACATTGAGGACCTGGGCTTTCCCATCCTCTGTTTCCCATCCCACTCTGTTTGTTTCTTGTCTATATAGGGTCTAAGTTCTGCAGGGCAGAACAGATACCTCTATGCCACGTCAAGAGTTCTTAAACCACAGTAGGAGAGGTAACTCCACCAATCTCCAGCCTTACTCCACAGTTAATCTGCATGCAGAATTTCATTGGTTGTAGGATGGAGACTGCACAGATGGTGTGTTCCTTGGCTCAACCGTCATAGCCATTTGATAGTGTGGGTTTTCAGCTACTAGCTAATGATGCATAGAAAGAATCGCCACGACTGGCATGTGTTTTCACTCTCAGAAGAGAGTTCAAAGTTCTGAATAGCTATGGAAACTAAATTATCCTCACACTCCTCCAGGGCAGATCTGAAGCCCATGTGTGGGAGAAGCTTGCCTTGCCACTGTCCATGCTGTACCTGTTTTGAGGTAATACAAAAAGAGTTCAGTTTCATAGGCTTTCTTGCCTGTGCCCATTACAAGCACTACATTTACCATGAATAAACAGTTTTCCTCAGGTGTTGATTGACCAGCCATTTCAATAGGAGTTGCTCATATAAAATGGTTGGAGAAATAGGCCTTTGTAGTGTGCACCATGTCCTAGCCATATCTATTAATGTAGATTTGGGTAGAGCTAGAGTTAAGATTAAGACAAACTTCTGTCATGCAATATCCCTGGTAGCTCTCACATGCTTCTGTAGTTATGGCTTTATCACAGCTTTTGGTGGCTGTTTTGAGAATAGCTCCACAAAGGTATGCACAGTACATAATGTGTTGAGAAATCCCTAAAAAAAACTTCCCTTTAAATAAACTTTGCTAGACCTAGGCAAATAGATTTAGAAACATTAGAGCCAATGCATCTGCTTCTACAGAAAAGGATTTTTTTTAAATTTACCAACCAACAGCTGTGCCTGGTGGATAAGGTCCAAATAGAAGAAACTGTGTCCCTTGCTGTTACAGCTACTTTAAGAGACCATTACTAGTATTTGGTTCTTCTACTTTCCTTTGAATGTTTTATAACTTTAGCAAAAAAGTTCTATATATTCTCTCAACTGGAAAACACATCGTTTAGGATCTTTTCTTCCTAATAATTTCTTATAGATAGTGGAGGTGAGCTAATATTCTCCATGCGCCATTCTAAAAGAGAAGATTTAAATTTGTATATATGTGTGTGGGCTTGAGAATCAGCAGAGACTATCCTCGTTATTGAAACACAAAGACTTTGGTGGGCTGGTTAATTTGTACATTTTACCAGAAGGTAGTATGTAATTTCAGACGGTGCTCAGGGAGAGGGTGTTTACATTTGTAAATATATATAGAGATGGATTTTGTACACACTTAGGAAGGGGGTAAATTAATATCACATCATTCTCAGACCTCAGGGCCAAGGAGGGGCCTTGAAAGGAGGCCTCTGTGGGTTGGTCGTAGGATATGGCTGCACTACACACCACTGGTGGTAGAGTGGAGATTATGTTTCTCTACATGCTGCGGTGAAAAGTAGGCTGCATCCATACTGCGGTGTATATGTGCATGTGTCAGTGAAAGGATCTGGCATGGGGGTGGGGGCAGTGGGGAAAGCCTTCAGCAGCTCCCCTGTGCCAAAGCCTTTCCATGTTGCCAGAGTCTTTCCTTGCTGTGGGGATAGGCTCCAGCAACAGGGAGTTAGCAGAGCTTTTCCCCATTGTTGGAATCTTTCCCTGCAGGGAGCTGCCAGAGCCTTTTCCAGCTGCGGTGAGGAAAGGCTCTGTCAAGGGGAAGCAGCCTTTCCCCACTGGGGAAGTCTTTTCCTGTGGTAAGGAAAGGTTCCAGAGGACAGGAGGCAATGAGACACTACTCCGCTAAAAATAGCAGTGTAGATGGGGGCCTGGCTTGGGCAAGCAGAGACCTGGCATACATACCCAAGCCTTTCAAGCATGTCTTTACTCTACTTTTTTAAGCACTGCCTCATCAGCTAGGCTGTTATTTATACCCCAGTAGGAGGGGCTCTGTGAATATGTACTGTCAAAGTTTGACTCAGACTCACAATTTATCAGACCACTCTGTTTTATTAGCAAAGCTGCTCTGCTAATACATTTAGAAGTGAGCCCCCTGAGTGGGGCTTGTGTCTCTTAATTTATACAGTTTTTTTTGGAGAACAAGTTACAGAGAAGTTACAGACAAAAGAAGAAAAAGATTTTAGTCACCACCCTTCGAGATCCCTGAGACCAGTCACATATCTTCAATTACCTGCCATCCTTAACAATCTCCTTTAATAGCTTCCAGTTAACTTAACTAATTGCCCTTCACACCTTCCATTCTGATGCCTGCTTCTTAGACGTGGTGGCTCTATCTTAATTGCTTCTCCATTCAAAAGCTAACTGTACCTACATGTGCTCCCTCAGATACTTTGTAACATGTTTTGGCATGCCCTCTCATATACAATGTATCCAGCATGTCCCCTTATACAATGTTATACTTATACAACGTTATACTTCCACAGTACTCTGCCCACAGCTGAAAGAAGTGTGCCGTGTAGACGTTCCCTATGTCTGATTCCCAGTGAACAGATGTTCACATCATGAATACCAGCACTACAACTGGCATAAACTAGCCTGACCGCTAGCAGCATCAGAAGAGGGTAAGGACTGAATTAACTATGGAGACTGAACCACCTTCTCAGCTTAGAGGTGGTCAAGTCAAATCAGGTTTGAACTTGGAGCCATTAGCAGCTGTATACATTGGAGCTGTTCTTAAGCTGCTGTATTTAATGCCATAGGAGTGGCCAGGCACACAGCCTCCTGAGGATGAGAAGAGTGCTCATGGGAGTTTAATCCTACATTTGCATGTCTCTACCCCATCCTGTGCTGTGTTCTATTTGACCACAACCCAGGATCTGACCCTGTATAATTTGAAATTTTGACAGGTTTCAGAGTAACAGCCGTGTTAGTCTGTATTTGCAAAAAGGAAAGGATTACTTGTGGCACCTTAGAGACTAACCAATTTATTTGAGCATAAGCTTTCGTGAGCTACAGCTCACTTCATCGGATGAGCTGTAGCTCACGAAAGCTTATGCTCAAATAAATTGGTTAGTCTCTAAGGTGCCACAAGTAATCCTTTTAATTTGAAATTTGTGGCTTTTTTCAGTTACCCAGTTTGATTTTTGTCATGTGTTCACACAGATGAACTACTTGGTGGTAGGTCATGTAATAGCCATGCTCATGGGGGCTAATGAGCATTTATGCTAACACTAGCAATGCATGGACAAGCGCCATTCACTTACAGACTACTTATGCTTTAGTAATGAGATATGCTGGAAACTGTGCTGATTGAATGATCAGCAGCATATGATCCTTGTTTGTGATTGGCTGCCTCATCAATGTTCTTTGAGAAGCTGAAATGAAATATGGAGGCAGATGTGGTATTAATTAGGAAGGAAATATGTTGCTATATGCCCAGAGGTAAAAACTTTTCTGGTGGGAATCTGGTTTTGTATCAAAGCCAAATTGTAAAGGGATCATTTTACCGGAAAAGATGTTTTTATGCATTACCACTCAGAAGAGAAAAAGTGAATAAAACATGAAGATTTTGGATTATTAAAAACAAACAAACCACACTCAGAGATAGCAGCAGCTACAGTAAACCTTGGGGAATAAATTTCTTATCTTGTATAATCCATATCCATATTATCTATCTAGCTGCTTATATAGTGGATGCATTACCACTCAGAAGAATTACTACTCTTCTGAGTGGCATCATTAAAAGTTACCATACATGGTAACTACTGCTACCCACAGCCTATAGGAACTATTAAGGTAGATTTAACATACAAGCAATATGTTGAGCCAGGTATTTTATAAGAGGCCAACAGGGAGTGAGTTTGGATCCAACTCTATCATGAGTTCAATGGGGACACCAAAGCACCTTGGAATCATTCAAATTTGGTTCTGTTGGGACCCTCTCTAAATAGGATTCCCTGCTCCAAATAGTCTAACACAGCCAAGACAAATCACAGGGCAATAGTTGGTGAAGGGATTAACCCAGGAAGGATTCATGGAGCTAGTGGGCCAAATCCTGAAGTTACACCAGCACAGAGTTTGGTCCTATGAGTTTTCAAGGGCTATCTAAATGGCTAGAGAGGTCACTTAGCAGACAACTAGTGAACAACCATTCCAAGGGATAGTGTGAGTGAAAGGTATAACTCAGAGACTGGGAAAAAGAGAGAACAAGAGCAGTAAGGAGGGGGAGCATAGGGGCCAAGGAGAGCAGAAATGTAGTTAGGAAAATATTGTGCTGGGCCTTCAAGAAAAAAAATGAGGAGATTCAATGATCTCTTATGGCATCAGAATCAAAAGGATACAAGGAGAGAGTGATGGGGTTATAGCATTGGGAAAGGAAGATGTTTTTGGATCGAGAGGAAAAGGTTACAGTAACAGTACAGGAATGAGGCAGCGAGGAAGGTTTCAGGAGAGGGGATTAGGGCATCAAAAGTGGATCAGAGACGTGGAAAAGTTGCTCAGCAAAGACGAAGGCAGAGCTGAGAAAGAGCCAAGAGATTGAAATTCACTAAAGCATTGGTGAAGGATGGGGTGAGGTAGGGAGACATGATGAGGCAGAGCAAGCATCATTGACAGAAATAGAACTCCAAGATCGCAGGACTGGAGAGATTTTGTGAAGACTTGGTCAAGCGAATAGGAGAGTTAATCAAAAGCTGGAGGCCAGTTGAGGGAGGTTAAATTAAAAGAAGTGACAGACAGCGGAGTCGGACTGGTTGTCAACACAGACGCTAAAGTCACCATTGACAAAGAAAGGGCGTGAGGACAGGAAACAGAGTAAGACATGGCAGTCTAGGGGAAGAGAGCACAGAAAAAGTAGATAGTAGCCATTTGGAGGAAGGAAAGAGAAAATGGGTGGACATCAAATGAGAAGGAATGGAAAGGGGAGGGGAGTGCGGTCGGAAATGAGACGGGGGGGGGGAAGAGGAGGAGCCTGACATCACAGCCATGGCTTTTGGGGGAGTGAGAGGAGGAATGGCCACCAGGATACACAAGATGATGAAGAGATCAAGGAGAGCTTGATGAAGAGAAAGCTGAGAGTTGCAGATAGGAATAAGGGTGGCAGGAACAGAGTCCAAGGACAGACATGACAGTGGTATGGGAACAGGAAGAGAGGACAAGTATGAAGAGGGATTGGGGACAGGGTGAAGAAATCACTGCAGCAAAGAGGAGGAGAATAAAGAAGAGGTGGGATGGGTATCTGAGAGACAGAGGGAAGAGGTGCTGGGTGGAGGTGAATGCAGGACAGCTGATGGAAGTAGAAAAGGGGATGGGGGAATAAGCAGGGAGAGATGGCGATGGGGTCCAGAGAGGCAGGGGAGGAAAACGTGAGTAGAGAAGAAAGTGGAAACCGGGAGCCAGAAAGTAAATGATGAGGGCATGGTGTGAAAATGTAGTGGGGGCACAAGAGGGGACTTGAAGGAGACACATGGCAAGGCGGAAGAAGGTCCAAAGGAAGAGAGAAGCTCAGGAGGAAGTACAAGTCAGCATCTACAATAGCAGAGATGCTTCTTCTTCTTTTTTTTTTGGGGGGGGGGTGGGAGGGTCACTGGATGGAAATGGCTGCTACAGTCCCTGGCTTTCCAGGGGGCACGGAGGCAGAATCACACCATGGAACTGACACACACTGTGTCACAAGGAGCGGGGAGGGCCTGTGGTAGTTCTGACCTCTCTCTGGTACTCTGGGGAAGGAGCAAGCACCCTTGGGGCATGGCACAGCAGAGCATCTGCCTGTGGCTAGCTCACTTGGGAGGGGCATTGGTGGTTGATGTCACTGGTCCTGGTGCTGTGCCTGGTATTCTGAGGTGGAGCCACTTTATTAAGAGTTGTTTCCATGGTTTATTATATTTGGATTTATTTCTTAATATGCTACAGCCAGTAAATCCAAATGAGAGAGACTGCAATGGGGCAACAGTTTAGTTTTCATAGTGGAGACCATTCGTAGAAGCTGGGGATTTCTGTGATCCCTGAAGCATTTCCCTGAAGTGGAGACATCCCTTACCTGTGCATCTTGGCTCCAGTGCTTAGATTGCTTTTAGCCCTAACAACATTAAAATTAGATGTCAGAACCTGAAATCAAACTTTTGTTTTTATTGAAGTTGTACATTTTTAAACACTTACCTAAGGACTTATTTTAAGAGGTCTGTGGTTGAAAACCCAGCAGAAACACTTAACAAAACAGCAAACCAGCTTTATTTATTCATAGGGAAGATCTTTACTGTACCAAAGCAACTTCAGCAAGTAAATTTAAATGCTCAAAGATACAGTGCCACCTGTTGGACAAACTAGTGACCTGCTAGGTCAGGCATAAAGTTACAGACAGTATAACTAATAACCGGTTTCAGAGTAGCAGCCGTGTTAGTCTGTATCCACAAAAAGAAAAGGAGGACTTGTGGCACCTTAGAGACCAACCAATTTATTTGAGCATAAGCTTTCGTGAGCTACAGCTCACTTCATCTGTAGCTCACGAAAGCTCATGCTCAAATAAATTGGTTGGTCTCTAAGGTGCCACAAGTCCTCCTTTTCTTATAACTAAATAGCAACTGGGATTAGCAATGTAGCCAGTCTCCCTAGCAATCATAGAATCATAGAAGATTAGGGTTGGAAGAGACCTCAGGTGGTCATCTAGTCCAACCCCCTGCTCAATGATCAGCTGAAAGTGTGCAGAAGAAATGTGCGTCTTCATGAATATCTAATTAATTTATCTCAAGTCTATTTTGAAAGGCATCTGTAAATATGTAAGATCAATTAAATCTTTAACTGAAAAAGAAGTGTGCAGCAGCTTTATAGTCCTGTGTTGTAGAAGTGGACACAGGAGGAAGGGCCTTGTCTACTGTAAGTTTAGATAAGTATCAACAATTTCTCCAGTGACTACACATCTACAGTACACGTTCTTTGTAATTTAAAGAAGAGGATTCAAATAAATATCCATGCTATAGTGTATATCCAAAGGGACCATCCATCCAATCTTCAAAATTTAGAAGGCTGACAGCACAGAAATGATGTGTAGTCCAGTAGAGGGATTGTTTAAATAATGTATCACTCAGCTCCAGTTAACTGTAAAGTCTGCATACTACATTGAGTGGTCAAAGCAGTAGCTAACAAGACAGTAGCTAACCATATGAACAGGTTCTCTGTATATCCCAGAAATCATGCTTCTTCCATGCTATTGTCATACTTTATACCTAGTAGGAAATCTCCAGAAATAAACTGTAAGATCAAGATCAGAAATAAGGATATTAGAAACTGAGCCCAGCAACCAACCACTTTCATTAGCATGTATTCAGTTTTGATGACTTTCATAGTACAGATATATTATTAGAGTGGAAGATCAAGGAATTCTGAAGAGTGTGTACCAAGTAATGCTGCTACACAGCTGGTGATCACTTGGGCACCAAAAAACTTCAGCTGCCTGGTAGTTCCCAGTGATGAACATAAAGTGAATATACAGCTAGACCACCTTATGCACTTTGCCAGAGATGGATCCAGCTGGTGGTTGATTTGCAAGGAGGCCATATCCCTTGGGGATTTGCCATGATGATGAAGGATAAACTGTTTTTTGGAGAAACTCGAAGGACAACCTATAATAATGGACCCTACACAGAGGCACAGGGAGGGATCCAAAGGGTCAAATTCATCCCTAATGAAAGTCCACAGGCTTACCCCAGAGATGAATCTGACCCAAGGAGTCCAGACTTAGTCACATCCTTGCAGTTTCTTCTCCCTGCACCATCACAACAGAGCAACTGCAGTCATTTTTTGGCACTGTACAGAGAGAAGAACTCATTTGAACTGCCAGTGGTCTGTCACACAATAACATCTAACATCAGATCAATTAATGGGGTGTCACTGTGCTTTCCTACCACCCCAGCAGCAATGAAATGTGCTACTCAGGGTAGTATATTTTGCTGTTCCTAGCACAATTTTTCCTGCCAGGGCTGAAACAATTAAGCAACTGAGACAAAATGTAGAATTAACACATTTTTTCCCTCCCTCACAATTTTCAGTTTTTGAAACAAATGTCTCCCCAGGTGAAGGCCCTGAGCATCTCCAGCTCAGAGGAGAACTGGTCCTCCTCCATCAGCCTTCTTAGACTCTAGTTAACACAGACTCTATTCAGAGATTGGAGCTTGATTATTCCTCTTATTTGGCCAGAAGAATTATTGTTGGGTTACTTGTGATTCTGGGGCCTACCAGGGATTAAATGGGAGTCTCTACCATGACAGTGTAGAGAGAAAATGTAGTACCTTTAAAAAGGGGTTGGGACAAGAAGATCTGAGGAATTATATACCAATAAGCCTATCTCGGATTCCTGGAAAGATACGGGAACAAATTATTAAACAAACAATTTGTAAGCACCTAGAGTATATAATATGACTATTAGTAGCAGCCAGCATGAATTTGTCAAGAACAAATCATGCCAGACCAACCTAATTTCCTTCTTTGATAGAGTTACATGTATAAGGGGGAACAGGGAGATATGATTTATTTGATTTTTAATAAGGCTTTTGACACAGTCACACATGACTTTCTCATAAGCAAATGAGGGAAATGTGGTCTAGAGGAAATTATTATAAAGTGGGTGACCAACTGGTTGAAAAACCATATTCAAAGAGTAGTTATTTAGGTACACTGTCAAACTGTAAGGACAAATCAAGTGGTGTCCCACAGCAGTTAGTCCTGTGTCCTGTACTACTCAATAATTTCATTAATGACTTGGATAATGGAGTGGAGTGTATGCTTCTAAAATTTACGGATGACAGCAAGTTGGAAAGGTTTACAAGCACTTTTGGAGGAGAGGAGGGCAATTCAAAAGCACCTTGATAAATTGGAGAACTGGTCTGAAATCAACACGATGAAATTCTATAAGACAAGTGCAAAGTGCTACTCTTAGGAAGGAAAAATCAAGTGCACAAATAAAAAATGCATTATAACTGGGTAGGTGGTAGAACTGCAGAAAGAGATTTGGGGGTTATAGTGGATCTCAAATTGAATAGGAGACAACAATGTGATGCAATTGGAAAAAAGGCTAATATTATTCCATGGTCTATTAAAAGGAGTGTTGTATGTAAGACACAGGAGGAAACTGTCCCACTCTACTTGGCACGGATGAGGCCTCTGCTGGAGTCCTGGGTCTAATTCTAGGTGCCACAGTTTAGGAAAGATGTGGATAAATTGGAGAGAGTCCAGAAGAGAGCAACAAAAATGATAAAAAGGTTTAGAAAACCTGACTTATGAGGAAAGGTTAACAAACTATATATTTTTAATCTTGAGAAGAGAAGACTTAGGGGGGACCTGATAACAGTCTTCAAATATGTTACAGGCTGTTATAATGGACTGTGATCAGTTGTTCTACAAGACAAGAAGCAATTGGATTAATCTGCAGTAAGGAGGATTAAGGTTAGATATTAGGGGAAACTTTCTAACTGTACGGATAGTTGAGCATTGGAATAGGCTTCCAAGGGAGGGTGTAGAATAGCCATCAATAGCGGTTTTTAAGATCATGTTGGACAAGCCTGTCAGGGCTGGTCTAAGTTTAGCTGGTCCTGCCTCAAGGCGGGGGGCTGGACTTGTGGCCCTCTCAAGGTCCCTTTCAGCCTAACATTTCTGATTCTATTAGAGCTCTGGAATTGGCTTCCAAGAGAGGTTGTGGAATCCCTGTCTTGGAAGTTTTTAAGACTAGGCTAGACAAAAATCTGTCAGTGATTGTCTAGATATGCTTGGTCCTGCCTCAGCATGGGGAGCTGGACTAGATGACTGCTCGAGATCCCTTCCAGTCCTTCATTTCTATGATTATATGATGATGATCATCATTATTAGGCCACTGGGCCGGCCAGCCCAACATATTCTTCTTCTTCCCTCTCACAATTTTCATTACAGATCTATCCTCCATTTGGGAAGGTAGGGTTAGACAGCATACAGAATACACAGACTTTACTCCCTAATAAGCCAGAATGGCCTTTAAGATCATTCTTCCGACAACTTACCTGAGCTAACTCTGCTATCTTCTCAGCACCATTGTATTTGCCAGCCTCAAGGGATCTGTAAAGCAAACTATTTCTCCCACCCCTTTGCAAAACAGAGTGGTTGAAATAAAGGTCAACATCCCCAGGTTCAAAGATGTTAAACTAAGGAAGTATTTTGTGGCGATGTGTCAAAAAACACCAAACCTGAGAAAGAGACTGATATCCTTATGGAACACAGCATCTGTGAGTCCACTTTGTCCACAAATCACTTTTGTGTGTGCCTCCATCCTCATCTCTTTTTGCCACAGGCACGTGCCCGCAGTTTGCAAGCCATCATTTATGGTCTCCTTTCTTTATACTTGTCTCTCTTGTTCCACATTGCAATGCATTGTGTTGCAATTTAATATAACATGCCGTATTGCTGGGATGTAATGCAACATGACAGGCCAGTTGAAATGGAAGAGAAATAATATGCTATATAATATTGAGTATACACTGTAGCTGTCAACATTCTGTTTGAAAAAGATGGGTGGGGAGTGTTAGGAGCATGAATAATTCCATTACACCAGCTTTATGCAGGCTTCACTGAAGTTGGAGTTATGTTAGTATAAACCCAGTGTAGTAGAGTGGAGAATTAGGCCCATTATCTTCCTTGGTATGTGTAATCAAATTTCTAGTGTGAATAGAAGCAGGTTCTACTTTTACCTTTCCAGGGTATTCAAATTTGGTAGAATATGGAAGCAATTTTAAAAAATGTAATAAAAAGGAAAAAGGGAATCAGCACTGCTCAAAGTGGGCAGGCTTGCAAGGTGTCACAAACCTGGCAAAATATATTTGATTGAGCCAGATGGCTGACGTGTGCACTTTAATCACTGTCTTGCCAAGTGCATGAACGTTTATTCTGGCTGGGATTAAGCTATGACATCCCCCCCTGCTTTTTTTTCCAGACCCTTTTGAGAACTAGGGATTGGCAATCCTCTGAGCTGAAGGGGAAATGGCAGACATTTCAGAACTGCGGTTTCTTAGGTTGAAAGAGACCAAAGGCAAGACAAAGCAAGAGAGGCTGCTATACTGGAATAAAGCTCCTTTGGACTGATCCCTGCGTTCACATCAGAAGTTGTACTGGTATAATTATTTTGGTAAAAAGCCATCATATTACCATGGTTGTACTGGTTCAAAACCTGCATACACCTGGCTTTTATAAATGGGGTTTTAGTTTTTTTTATCCTTGCAACTGAACCCACTTTTTAAGACCTCTTTGCACTGTCATGGCAACGTAAAATGACCTTATTGTAAATTAAAATCAGGCCCATTGAGACAAATTTAGTCCTGGTGTAAGTGAGTGACATTTCTTTGATGTTAATGGATCTGTACTCACTTGTATCAGGGCTGAATTTGACCTGTTCTTTGTGATTTTAATTCTGTATATTTTTATGATTCCACAATACAACAGATTTCACAGAGTCTCTTTACCAACAAAGTCCACTAGATAACATTTAGAAAAATGCTTTGAAGGTTGTTGTAAAACTCATGGAAGCAGACTGCTAAAATCTCCCTTTCTTGTCCTTTATGGTCAATTTGTTTAAATACTAGGAAATGACTGGATGGGGGCAGTGGTAGCAACAGCTCAGCATTGAACACCCTCAGCCAAAATTTCATAAAGGGCAACCTGAGGTCTGCGTGCTTTGTGCATGTGCAAAGGCATCAATTTTATGCGTAAGTTTGTTGCACGCAAAAGACATGTTTACACTTGGCAGTGACCCAGGTTTAGCAATCAGTGGCCAACACTTGATACAGGTGTATCTTTGGAAGTGAATTAAATTAAACTGAATTAACAATGTTTTTATTCTGAATAGGAGTGTCTAGCCAGGGTTTAATACACTTTAACTAAATCAAATTTAAAAGTTAATTCAGATTAACTTTCCTGAACGTCCCCATGTGGGCAAGCCCTGAGAGTTTGCGGTCAGCTGCTGAATTGGGGCTATTCCCTGGGTGAAGACAAGTCTTGAGGCACTTCAATGCCCATTAACATATACAAATACTTACTTTGTATGCACAATTGTGGTATTTGTGTATGCAAATGTAGGCATGAACATTTACATGGCTCTTGGTCCTCTCTTTGGCCCAATCCTTTGAGCCTTAAGTGGGAGATTTGCCTGCATACATGAGTCAATAGAAGTTCTACATGCAATAGGCTGACTAGAGAGAGTCCTTTATGAAAATCTAGCTCAAGATACTCAGAATAGCCTAGATCTGATGCACCACCAGAATTGAAGTTATTAGATGCAGGAGGTGATTTCCCCATCTAAATCTCTTCTGTATTATTTTACAATTCCTCTGCAGATTTCGAGGGTGGAAGTCTTGAGAATAAGTGTGTTCATGGTATTATGCAGTATTTATGAGGCAAAAGAGACTGTATTTTGGCAATGCCCAGGTCTTCTATAATTGGGAAGACTGCAAAAGTACATACTTGAGTGAACTCCTGAGTAGCACACAGTCAATGAGTGAGCAGCAGATGGGGCTTGAGATTCAAAAATGGAGAGCACAGGATGACTTCATCTCCTAAATCCATTATTGATTAAACCATGAGCAGTCACGACTCTCATTTTATTGATATTTAGTACAGCTGCAGAGCTTAAGGAGGGCACAGCCTAGAAGGAATTAGAGAAGGGGCTGGATAACAGAGTTTATGCAGGTGAATAGTAATCAGATCTTATTGTTATTAATGATCATTTCTTCATTGCTGAATCTGCTCCTACCAGATTACAACCAGAGATGGAGAAGAAATCTTTCGCTGTACATCGGGGCAGTAAAGAATGACTAATTGGGGTTGGCACATTTGCAAAACATTTATGAGAACAGAATATGTGAATTCCCATTTCTAACAGCAGCCTGCTTTGCTCCCCATTAATACTTTCTCTTCCGTATCTCTTTCCAGTCCCTGTCTATAGTCCATATATCTAAACATAACTATCAGTAATCCAGTCTCTAGAGAAAACTACTCTTGCTCTCAATCCCCTTCTCGCTCTTAGCACGTGGTTTTGTCTTCTAGATTTTGCTCCCTACATTGCTGCTTTGACTCTGGTGCTTTCCCTACATCTGCCTCTTTCTTAAATACCCTCGCCTTGATCCTGAGTCTCTTCAAGACTCCATCTTTGTCCTTCCTGGTCTCAACTATGCAGTCAGTGACATAGTATTCGCTCCTTTCTCCAGCCACTCCAACCAACAAAATCTTTGACCGTTTTCCAACTTAGTTTTGTTCTGGCAATAGTACAGAAACCACTTGTCTCCATATAGTTATCAGCCTCTTTCTTTTGGTCCTTTTACAGTATGGACCACTTCAGTCCTCCTGGAATGCCTCCATTCCCTACAATCATCTTTGATTCCTTCTGTCCCTGTTTGTGCCAGCCACTCAATGTTTACAGACAGTATGTCAGTGCTGTAATTCTCATTCTTCCTAACGTCCTGTTTATATCAGCCCAATGGCCCATGAGCATTCCCTACACTTTCTCCACCCCTTCCCTCATGACTATTAGTAATATCTAGTAGATATTTGAATTACAAAATGTACAGCCCAGTCTGGGCTGCCTCTGGGCAAGAGCTGCTGCTACCTAGAATCCCTATAGCATTACATGCAATAGGCCTAGCCCTAACACACCCCCTAGACCAGGGATTGTGAGGGAGCCTGTGCAGGGCAGCCGATGGTTGTCTTATGCAATGCTTGGGCCACAGGAATTTTATCCTGGCTGGCGAGAAGACATTTATGGCCCCTCTACATGAACATGAAGGACTCATAGAAGGGTGAAAATTTCACCTGCTGTGGTCAGAGCTAGGAGAAAAAAATATGTGTGCGTGAAATCATGTTGCCACCCAGTGGCTGACTCCTTCGGAGGTCTGACAACTCATGCGCTTAAAGCTACACACAGGCTTCAGTACTTTGCTGGATCAGGACTTCAGGGCATTCTCTTTTAACTCAAGTAGGAGAGGCTGGTGCTTAGAACTGCTGGACCACAGTCCTTGTCCCAGACTCCCAGGGCGTGTGTTTGTTTTATCTAGTAACTGCATCTGCTGGCTGTAGCACATGGATTCATTACAGCTGACTCTCTCCAAGCTTTTAATGTTGTGATTTTAAGGGGATGGTTATGGCCCTTCTGACCATCGAACAGCATTTACCCCCCATACAGCATGACCTGATAAGCCTACTAACTGCTGTATTCATACTTTGTGTTCAGCTAAGTCTCAGGGGGGGCTGCATCCTGTTTCCTGCTAGATACACCTACCCACATTTGATTCTGTTCCAGTTCTTAAGAAGTCAGATCTTTAGGGGAGTAACGAGATTTGCTGGCAGTGGCAGGTAATTTGGAGAATTGTTCTATATCCTGTAGGCTTAGGATCCCATGCACTTGTCCAGAAACTCCTGGGATGGATAACTGAGTTAGCTTGGTTTTTGTTCTTGGCTCCTTTTTCCCCTAAGTTTATTAACATGATTTTCAATTATTTTTAAGAACCCTGCGAGCAATTTAGTTTTAATGATCTACACTGTGTAGCTGTAAGTTATTAAATACGCAGGTCAATTTAAGGTCTCCCTCTGACAATGGGTTATGCAGCCATGAAAATGTTTCCATCCTGTTCTATCATAGTTAATACTTATAATTAAAATAATACTTAGTACTTATCTAGCAAATTCATGTCCAAACAATAACCGATTAATTTTCACACCATCACTTGTAAGGTGGGTAGGAAATTACATTTATCTTCAGTGCAATAGTCTATATCCTAGGGCAGTGGTTCCCAAACTTGTTCTGCCGCTTGTGCAGGGAAAGCCCCTGGCGGGCCGGGCCGGTTTATTTACCTGCCGTGTCTGCAGGTTCGGCCAATCGCAGCTCCCAGTGACCGCGGTTTGCTGCTCCAGGCCAATGGGAGCTGCTGGAAGCGGCACGGGCCGAGGGACGTACTGGCTGCTGCTTCCCACAGCTCCCATTGGCCTGGAGCAGTGAACCGGGGCCACTTGGAGTCACAATCAGCCGAACCTGCGGATGCGGCAGGGGCTTTCCCTGCACAAACAGCGGAACAAGTTTGGGAACCACTGCCCTGGGGTGAGAAGACGAAAAAGGCATATAATACTGCATGAGTGAGTGTTATGAGTAGCATGGTTTTACTACAATGGCATTAGTTTTCTCAGGTAGCTACAATGACATAACAGATACTGGGGTGTGGTCCTTTAAGGATGTCCCAGCAGGCTCTAGGAAGGAAAATCTCAGCAGCAGCAGCTGCCGCCACCACCACCACCCCAGGGAGGGGCCTACCCAAATCCTCCTTGTTCCTTTCCTTAAGGGAGCCAGGACTGTGGGGACACATGGAACCTCCCCCCCCACCCCCACACACACACTCCCTCAGAATACCATATGGACTGGAGCCTTCAACAGAATTTCCCATAGGAGGTGACTGTTTAAGTTATATAAACCCTCATGGTTCCAGACCTAAGGCAGTCACTAACTGACAGGGATTAGGAAGAAAGTTCCTTATGGACAGATTTACTCCATAATTGCTCATTATGGTTTTATTGCATCTTCTACCAACTACAGTCAGTCAGGATGCTGGAATAGATGCACCACTGGCCTGATCTGGTACAGTAGACACTTGTTTGCAACCACAGGCGCCGACTTCATGGGTACTCTGTAGCTGGAGCACCCACATGGAAAAATTAGTGGGTGCTCTGCACCCACTGGCAGCCAAGCTCTCACACAGGTACGTTAGTGCAATCTCTTTATCATGAAAGTGCAACTTATAGATGTACATTTTTTTTGTTACATAACTGCATTCAAAAACAAAACAGTGTAAAACTTTAGAGCCTACAAATCCACTCAGTCCTAATTCTTGTTCAGCCAATCGCTAAGACAAACAAGTTTGTTTACAATTACGGGAGATAATGTTGCTTGCTTCTTGTTTACAAAGTCACCAGAAAGCGAGAACAGGCATTCACATCGGACTTTTGTAGCCAGCATTACAAGGTATTTACGTGCCAGATATGCTAAACATTCATATGCCCCTTCATGCTTCGGCCACCTTTCCAGAGGACATGCTTCCATGCTAATGATGCTCGTTTAAAAAAACAAAGTGTTAATTAAATTTGTGACTGAACTCGTTGGGAGAGAACTGAATGTCTCCAGCTCTATTTTACCTGCATTCTGCCATATATTTCATGTTATAGCAGTCTCGGATGACTCAGCACATGTTGTTCATTTTAAGAACATTTTCGCTGCAGATTTGACAAAAGGTAAAGAGGTACCAGAGTGAAATTTCTAAAGATAACTACAGCACTCGACCCAAGATTTAAGAATATGAAGTGGCTTCCAAAATCTGATCAGGACAGGATGTGGAGCATGCTTTCAGAAGTCTTAAAAGAGCAAAACTCTGATGCAAAAACTACAGAACCCGAACTACCAAAAAAGAAAATCAACCTTCTGCTGGTGGCATCTGACTCAGATTATGAAAATGAGCATGTGTCGGTCCGTTTTGCTTTGGATTGTTATCGAGCAGAACCCGTCATTAGCATGGACGCATCTCCTCTGGAATGGTGGCTGAAGCATGAAAGGACATACAATTCTTTAGGGAATCTGGCATGTAAATATCTTGCGATTCCGGCTACAACACCTGTTCTCACTTTCAGATGACATTGTAAACAAGAAGTGGGCAGCATTATTACCTGCAAATGTAAACAAACTTGTTTGAGCAATTGGCAGAACAAGAAATAGGACTAAGGGGACTTGTAGGCTCTAAACTTTTACATTGTTTTATTTTTGAATGCATTTATTTTTTGTACATAATTCTACATTTGAAAGTTCAATTTCATGATAAAGAGATTGCACTACAGTACAGTATGTCTAGTTGGCAGCCAGTATCAAGTGGATTGCCCCAAGGGTCGGTCCTGGGGCTGGTTTTGTTCAATATCTTCATTAATGATCTGGAGGATGGCATGGACTGCACCCTCAGCAAGTTTGCAGATGACACTAAACTGGGAGGAGTGGTAGATACGCTGGAGGGTAGGGATAGGATACAGAGGGACTTATACAAATTAGAGGATTGGGCCAAAAGAAATCTGATGAGGTTCAATAAGGACAAGTGCAGAGTTCTGCACTTAGGACGGAAGAACCCTATGCACTGCTACAGACTAGGGACCAAATGGCTAGACAGCAGTTCTGCAGAAAAGGACTTAGGGGTTACAGTGGACAAGAAGCTGGATATGAGTCAACAGTGTGCCCTTGTTGCCAAGAAGGCTAACGGCATTTTGGGCTGTATAAGTAGGGGCATTGCCAGCATATGGAGGGATGTGATCGTTCCCCTCTATTCGATATTGGTGAGACCTCATCTGGAGTACTGTGTCCAGTTTTGGGCCCCACACTACAAGAAGGATGTGGAAAAATTGGAAAGAGTCCAGCGGAGGGCAACAAAAATGATTAGGGGGCTGGAGCACATGACTTACCAGGAGAGGCTGAGGGAACTGGGATTGTTTAGTCTGCAGAAGAGAAGAATGAGGGGGGGATTTGATAGCTGCTTTCAACTACCTGAAAGGGGGTTCCAAAGAGGATGAATCTAGACTGTTCTCAGTAGTGGCAGATGACAGAACAAGGAGTAATGGTCTCAAGTTGCAGTGGGGGAGGTTTAGGTTGGATGTTAGGAAAAACTTTTTCACTAGGAGGGTGGTGAAGCACTGGAATGGGTTACCTAGGGAGGTGGTGGAATCCCTTTCCTTAGAGGTTTTCAAGGTCCAGCTTGACAAAGCCCTGGCTGGGCTGATTTAGTTGGGAATTGGTCCTGCTTTGAGCAGGGGGTTGGACTAGATGACCTCCTGAGGTTCCTTCCAACCCTGATATTCTATGATTTTATGATACTTGTATGAGGTGAATTGAAAAATACTATTTCTTTTTTTTTTTACCGTGCAAATATTTGTAATAAAAATAAATATAAAGTGAGCACTGTATACTTTGTATTCTATGTTGTAATTGAAATCAATATATTTGAAAATGTAGTAAACATCCAAAAATATTGAAATAAATGGTATTATTGTTTAACAATGTGATTAATTATTTTTAATCGCTTGACAATGCTAGTTGCTACTAACAAGTGTCTACTACTGTATAGTAGTTCTAGTGTTCCTGTGCAGTTACATATTCCTATGTAAAGTGGGTGTTAAATGCTGCTATTCTGATTTTGTGCAAGACCTTCTACACTTTCCACAGTATGCATCCGATGAAGTGAGCTGTAGCTCACGAAAGCTTATGCTCAAATAAATTGGTTAAACTCTGGAGAATGAGGCTCACAGTACAGACACCAGGCTATCTGGGCTGGTTGAGACAATTCTGCCACAGATAGAGTCTGATTCTGGAAGACTCCTGGTGAAACTATCTCCTGGAGGCTACTGAAGCCAAACTGGGAGATTTTAGGCTGCTGAAAGTCCGGTAGTGCAGCAGGACTAAGGGAGGCTCCCTACCTGCACTGGCCCTGCACCACTCCCAGAAGTGGCCGGTGTGTCCAGTCCCTGGGGGGAGAGGGATCAGGATGGCTCCACTTGCTGCCCCTGCCCCAAGCACTGTGCAGGAGCCTGCCTTAGCCCACTGAACCACTGATCGAGAGCTGCCCGAGTAAGTGCCACCCAGCCAGAGCCCACATCCTTCACCCCCTCCCGCACCCCAATCCCCTGCCTCAGCCCAGAGCCCCCTCCTGCACCCCGCACTCCCTCCCACACCTCAACCCCCAGCCCGGTAAAAGTGAGTGAGGGTTGGGAAGAGCGAATGATGGTGGGAGGAGGGGATGGAGTGAGTGGTGCAGGTCCTTGGAGAAGGGGCGGGGCCTCAGGGAAGGGGCAGGGCGAGGTTGTTTGGGTTTGTATGATTAGACAGTTGGTAACCCTAACCATAGCCACCCAGCAGTGCAGGTAACCCAAGCAAGTGTCATGTTTACTGCTCATACTCCAGTGCCATACAGCAAGAAGTACGATCCACTGGCAGAGTTCCCAAGTGTTAATCTCGGCCTCTGGGGAACCAGCATGACTTCTATTTGATCACAGTCCTGGCTTGAATACAATGTAGATTCCCATGCTTCCTATTTAACAGAAGGCCTCCAACAACTACCCTCTAACTCCACACACACACAGTTTCTGAACACATTAGTTTTCCCCCTTCCTCTATATTTCCCATGAAACTGAACATCCCGGCATGAATGGCCTATGCTTTTGCAGTTAGGTGATAGTGAAAGCCACACACTGAATCTTCAAAAAGAAAAGGAGTACTTGTGGCACCTTAGAGACTATCAAATTTATTTGAGCATAAGCTTTTGTGAGCTACAGCTCACTTCATTGGATGCATGCAGTGGAAAATACAGTGGGGAGATTTTATATACACAGAGAACATGAAACAATGGGTGTTACCATACACACTGTAATGAGAGTGATCAGGTAAGGTGAGTTATTACCTACATGCCTCCAGCTTTCATCCAGACTACACCACACGATCCATTGTCTACAGCCAAGCTCTGCGATACAACCACATTGTCTCTGTCTGAGGGGTTGGAGCAAAACACCTACAAGATCTCTATCAAGCATTCTTACAACTACAGTACCCAGCTGCTGAAGTGAAGAAACAGATTGACAGAGCCAGAAGAGTAGCCAGAAGTCACCTACTACAGGACGGGCCCCAACAAAGAAAATAACAGAACGCCACTAGCCGTCACCTTCAGCCCCCAACTAAAACCTCTCCAGCACATCATCAAGGATCTACAACCTATTGTGAAAGATGACCCATCACTCTCCCAGATCTTGGGAGACAGGCCAGTCCTTGCTTACGGACAGCCCCCCAACCTGAAGCAAATACTCACCAGCAACCACACAACAAAAAACACTAACCCAGGAACCTATCCTTGCAACAAAGCCCGTTGCCAACTGTGTCCACATATCTATTGAGGGGACACCATCATAAGGCCTAATCACATCAGCCACACTAGCAGAGGCTCGTTCACCTGCACATCTACCAATGTGATATATGCCATCATGTGCCAGCAATGCCCCTCTGCCAGGTACATTGGCCAAACCGGACAGTCTCTACGTAAAAGAATAAATGGACACAAATCAGATGTCAAGAGTTATAACATTCAAAAACCAGTCGGAGAACACTTCAATCTCTCTGGTCACTCAATTACAGACCTAAAAGTCGCAATATTACAACAAAAAAATTCAAAAACAGACTCCAGCGAGAGACTGCTGAATTGGTGTCCACTTTGCAAATTAATTCCATTAAATTAGGCTTGAATAAAGACTGGGAGTAGATGCGTCATTACACAAAGTAAAACTATTTCCCCATGTTTATTTCCCCCCCCTACTGTTCCTCAGATGTTCTTGTCAACTGCTGGAAATGGCCCACCTTGATCATCACTACAAAAGGTTTTTTTTCCTCTCCTTCTGGTAATAGCTCACCTTACCTGATCACTCTCGTTACAGTGTGCATGGTATCATAGAATCATAGAATATCAGGGTTGGAAGGGACCTCAGGAGGTCATCTAGTCCAACCCCCTGCTCAAAGCAGGACCAATCCCCAATTAAATCATCCCAGCCATTGTTAACATTGGTAACACCCATTGTTTCATGTTTTCTGTGTATAGAAAATCTCCCTACTGTATTTTCCACTGCATGCATCCGATGAAGTGAGCTGTAGCTCACAAAAGCTTATGCTCAAATAAATTTGTTAGTCTCTAAGGTGCCACAAGTATTCCTTTTCTTTTTGTGGATACAGACTAACATGGCGGCTACTTTGAAACACTGAATCTTGAAGACACTGGCCACAAAGGTGTCAATTTGCAGAGGCTCCTTGATTATCCTGAGACAGCCCACATAACAGACAGAATGATAGCCTTCCACTCCCCCTCCCATGAAAATGGTGCTGTAGAGAAGATCTAATAGAGTGTTATTGTTGCCACTGAAGAGAGAGCATGATGCCCCAATGCTATTAGCCTTCATTGCTACAGAGCACAAAAGACCTGTATAGCCCCACTGGGCTAGCGGCCATAGAAACTAGAGTCTGCTGGGGAAAAAAAGACTATTGTGTTTTTTATTTTTTAAGAATAGATTTGTTTGCCAAATATGCCAGTCCTACTATATCCTCCATGCAAGGTTTAACACACAGCTAAACCACCACATTATCTCTCATCAAAACCACAGGCTCCCGTCGCAGGCTCAGTGTATGCCCAGCCTGTGTTAGTGGTCCTGATTTCCATTTTACTCACAGTTTAGCAAAATCAGTGTGACATGGGAAAAAAAGAATGCTTGATAGTTTCCTGTCTAGTGAATAACTGAACCCTGAAACTTAATACTTCAATCTCATAGAAAAATCTTAGAAATTGTCCTCCTCTTTGTGAACTGCAGAAACAGGCTTGCCCACCAGTGTATTTGCAGACAAATAGTCATGACAATAGCTCAGTATAACTATCAGTTTATCATGCAGCTTGGACTGAAGGAGTCACTTGATTGGCTAACAATGCTTCCATCATATCAGTACCACAAAAATCAATACAAAACAGCAACAATAATTACACCATTTAAAGCAAACAATGGACTAAGTTTACACAAGATGTCATAGGGAGGCATATAACATTTCCTGCACTAGCTGATTCATCTCATTCCAGGTCAAAAATATTGAAAGTTTTTCAGGAAATTAAAAGGCTAATTTTTCAACTAAAAAAAAATACCGCAAAAAATTTGATCACCACTTGTGAAGAGCAAGAATGTTAAAGAAATCACCTTAAAGACCACTGGTGGTTAGCATTTAATAAAATCTGACGTTTTCCCCCATAGGCAGGTTCCCACCCTCCAGCAGTGCTGTTGACTTCATTAGATGAATGAACATCAGGACATCTTATTTAGGCTCCAAGTCAATATTCATGGAAGATAACGGACAGATTCCTAATGACTTCAGTGGTCATTTGACCTGGCCCCCAAACAGGATATCTAGCAACAGGCCAGAAACTTTATGACTTTTTCTCCTTTAGTAGGTCTATTTATGGGGGAGAGAATACTGAAATACCTGCTAGTGATCCATATGTTCACACTGAGCCTTACTATGTAAAGTGGAGACATTTACTATTTCACCTTTAAGACCCAATGTATAATACAATTCTTTAAACATGGCAGCTGTGCACCATATCTAAATTTACAGCTAAATGTAAGGGAACCCCTGCTGCCATCCCAGTGGCCATGAAAAGAAAATGTTCTCTCTCAGTACGGAAAAAGCAAAGGTGAATGTAAAAGAATAAATGAACTGCTGATCAAACTGCATTTTATATTTTGTGGAGTATTTTAAGTAATTTATTTTCTTTCTGCAGTCTAATTGGTTGCTCTGGTACCAAATGGGAAAATTAAGAAAAAGAAATTAAGTGGTGGTTATAGAATAGATTTTATATTTCATTGGAGGGTCCTGCTGAGGTTAGTTAGCCACCTGCTAAAACTGCATTAAGGGCCGAACACTTCAAAGAGCCTCACATGGAAGGAGAGCCTTCAATACCAGTTTTTAAGTGATATGGTTACACATTGTTGGCCATTTGAAATTCAGACAGTCCTGAGAGGAAAGATAAGAGGGACACGTTGTAGACAGCTGTCATCTATGTAACAAAAGACACACTGAAGCTGTTCAAGCAGCCAGGGGCCAGGTCTTCGTAACATTTCAGTGAAATTTTTTTTAAAATGAAAACCATGAAATAGCAAGGCTGCATGAGGACTGCCATATGTGACATTTCATTTCATTTCAGGATACCTGGGGAGATGAATGTACTAGACCCTTGCCTGTGCATTTCTGTTCCCATTTATCCAAAATGGAAGCGTCATGTACAGCAACTTATTCTTTATGGCTTAATTTCCTTGTGTCCAACCAGCCAATCAGAATCGTAAAAAAAGAACAAGGGTTGTTCTAGAACCACACTATACTTGTATTATATGACACTCATATTATTCTGAACTTTTGCCCTATTTTTGACTGAAGATCAATGAATACTTGAAACAAAGTACTTCTTTGGCTTCTTAAGTAAACATGATCACCTGATCGAATAGTAAAAATTGATAGGAAAGTTCCTGTGAATATGGTACACTGTATTACTGCAACTGTGTAAGTAATAAACATCTCAAGATAAACCTTTTACAGCCTAAAACAACTGATGTTACAACCCATTTTGGCATTTTTGCAATACAACAGTGCAATATTGTTTATCTCATAGAATAAAAGAATTGTATAACTGAAGCTACATTTAAACACTATTCTTTGAGCAACACATGAAGGTCATAGTTACTTGCATTTTCCAAAGAGCAAATGAGAGCCTTTTGTAACTCCAGAAAGACTTGGACAGGGGACTCCTTATAAATACAGTAGAACCCTTTTTTCTCCAAAGGCCTTGAGTGATACTCAAAAGCTTCAGCTCATCAGTGTAACTAGCAAATGGCCAATTGCCATAATTTTATAAGATACTGACCAGCTGAAAGAGGATATTTTCCAATAACCCCATAAAGCTAGATAGTCTGAAAGCTGAATAAATGGCATGTGTTTTCACTCTGCAGCAGGAACCTGGAGTGAAATCTTGACCCTCTTGAAGTCAGTAGGAATCTTGCTACTGACTTCCATGGGCTAGGACTTTATCCCTGGAGTGCAGCCTGCTTCTGTAGTTCTGTTGGGCCTTGGGGAAGCTTACGGACACCATCCTGTTGAGTAGGTTGCCAAAGAAAGTCTCCTCACTGTTCTCTGCATTTGGGAACCCAGCGCGGAGCAAAGAGGAAAGCCCAGCTCATAAGGATATAATTTACGTATGTCGCTCTGAAACTGTGATGCATTTTGTTGACTGGATGTTTCACCAGTAATTTTCTGAGAACTCTCCCTAAGTGCAGTTTTCTGCAGCCATTTTGTTCTCAGGGACTGTAGCATGTTACAAACGAACATTCACACAAACACACTGTGCTCTCTTCTGGGGAGTTTGCTTTCCTTGTTTTTTGTTGCTTCTTTAGCCTGAAAAGGAATTTTTGACTGAAAGTACATTCTCCTGTGTGTTTATAGAGAGTTTCAGTTGGATGGGGTTCACTATAGGATTATACTATACATTAAAAAAATCAAGAGGAGACACAGCTGTAATATGAAAGTAAATTGATTTTCAAGAACAGAAAAGTATACTAAGGATATTTTAAGCCACCTCCAGGTAGTGCTTTAATGGAGTGTCCCATATATTCTCAGTAAAGTTTAAGTAGCAAGTAGCTTGGAGAAAAGGCACTTTTGCTAATATCACAAGCACGTACCCAGAGACTGTTCAGGCTGTGGGAACCAGCTAGCCCATACTAGGCTTAACACAAATGAGCATAGTCACTTGTGCCATGCTAACATTCCATCATCTGAGTTGCATAATCACTCATATACTACCCTATTGTCCCTACATGTCCCTGTTCTTTCTAGCTACTTGAATTCTTTTATGACAACACCAACCTTTGATATATAACAGACTATACAAGTGGTGAATAGATTCTGTGTAGTTCTCAAAGTGTATATCAGCCCTGGATGTATCTGTCTGGTTTTCTCAGGACACCACTCACAGAATACAACTCACTCCGGGCTGATTATGTTGCAGCTTTAGACAGTTGCTACTTGGACTCAATGACATTTACAGTGCCCATGTCTGTAATGACTCTGCGCTAGGTGCCTTGATGTTGCAGGTGTCTGCAATGATCCCACTGGCACTGATGCAGATCCAGGCACCCTCCCATCTGTTCATTGAGAAAGCAAGCTTTCACCTTTTTCTCCTGCATTAACAAGTGTCTGGGATGTCATGGGTATTTCAAGTAAATCTCGGTGATTTTTCAAGTACCTTAGACTGTACATTTCCTTTATATGATTGTGGCCCTGATGTATCGCAAACAACATTTTCTGGCTCTCAGCTGATATCCCTGCTTCTTAGATGGACTGGTTGCCTGTCAATCTGGAGAGTCGTTATATTTGTCTCCCACAGTAGAATATTTAATTTTCATTTCCTCCCCTTCCCACCTCCCCCAAAAGAGTGGCATTTTCTAAAGTTTAAATAGCTAGGATCTTGGGGGAAGATCTTGAAATGTTTCAAATGTGAGGAAACTGAATGTCTCACATTTCCTTACAAAAAATCCAGTTGAAGTCTGTGTTAATTGCATCAGATCTGGAAATGAATTAATTATAATATTTAGCCGTTATACAGTGCTTTACCACTTCAGAGCATTGCACAAACATTAATGAATTAAGGCCAGTTTGCAACTAATTTAGAGCAGGTGAATAAAGAGCCCGGGTAAGGATTGCGTGTCTATAACTTTGCCTGCCCTATACACGGTCTCATTTTGTAGTTCTCGTCCACAGTGGGTGCAGCAACACTGGTGCAGACAATAGCTTATCACCTCGCATGATTAGGGCACTATCTTCTTTAGGACCATGTCAAGAACATTTGCTCTGAGCAGGTTTCCTTGACATCATGCTGAATAAAATTGAGCCCCCATCTCTGCTATTAGTTCAGCAAATGTCTCCACTGGTTCAGTTACACCCACTTATGAAGAAAACAAACAAGCCCACACAACCAAAGAATAGGTGCAGAATATACCAGTGTAGACAAGGGTAATTTAGAAGTTAAATGTATTCAGCCTTAAGCAATGGTTCACAGCCAGTGAGATAAACTACCTTCTTCCTTGGTGAGGGTTTTTTATTTGATGGCAAGGTTACAGTGAAACACAGAAATCCAATAGCCTTTCTATAAAACACAGGAGGAAAAATATTATATGGACAAAAATTATGACTTAATATCAAATTTGGGGTGTCCTTTGCTGGAATTGGTGGGCTATGTTTCAGTGCTTCATAATTGATATTGTTCATAAACACAAGGGAAAAAGAGGAAGAGGGCAGGCTATAAAGTGAAAAATCAGAGCTGCAAGACAAGCATATTGAAAAGTGACAGTAGGGAGTCAGGTGATTAAAGGGATCACTAGATGGCAGCTCTACTGCATGGACAACACAGGAGGGAAGGGAGACAGGACAGAAAAACAACAAGGAGGAAAGCAGGCGCAATGTCATGAAAGATTGATATTTTTTTTAATCAAATTGTATTCACCTTACTTACTCTAGCAATCCAAGTACAGACAATTTAGTCATGTTTAACCCAAGGCAAGAATGTGTATCATTGGGGTTACTCGTGTAGGTAAAGCTGGTACAATTGGTCCCCTAGTGTGCAAATTAAAGAAAAAAAGGAACAGAAGAATTAAGCTAAAAATGTCATAGGGTAATTGTCCTGCCAAGAATTTCAGCGTCACACTGTAGTGGTCCATAACCCAGTGGCTAGGGTACTCCCCTGCAATGTGGGACACTGCCTTCAAATCCCTTCATCACATTAGGTAGAGGGTAGGATTGAACTCATGGGTCTGACATCCTAGGTATATGCCCTAACCACTGGCTACAAGTTAGAAGGATTTTGTCAATCTAGCCCTTGACAAAATACCCCGAACAGATTTTTTCAATTAATTTTTTTTTCAATTTCCAGTTTGTTTGATCTGACTAGAATTTTTTTCTCCAATTTTTCAAAACAACTAGTGAACTAAAACAAAAAACAACAACAGTTATTCGACCAGCTCTAATACTAACACATTTTAAAGAGACAGTCCCTGTCCCAAAGAGTTTACTATTTAAATGTCTTTGCCTTTTTATGATATTTGGCATTGTGACATTTCTTGATTAAACTGTTAATTGTTGTCTCTGAGCTCATTATTTTAACAGGACATATATGCGCTATTTAAACTCCAACTCACAGTAACCATTAATGAAACATTTCACTGTCAGTGAAGATTAATTTGAGTGTACTAAGTTATATGGTTTCCATTAAATGTTCCTAAAATGGCACACTTGCACATAAGGAATAAAATCAATTTTGTGACCTCTCTTAGCTCTGGTCCAGTCCCATTAGCCATTATTTCCCCTCACCAATTAATATCTAATTTCATTGTCAGTTCAGAGCAGACAGTACTGAAACATTCATTTTAAATTACAGCACAATAAAAAGTCCCTATGTGATATTTACCAGTGAAATACTTGAGGTATTTTAAATATATTCTGTGTATAGCACGCTGCTTTCCCAACAGCAGAAGATTTAAGCTGTTCATGTATCTTGTACATTTACCACCTTTTTAACACTTAACACAGAGTGGAATTTATGCCCTTTGATGACTCACCAGTCCCCACTGCCCAGCTGTAATCATCACTCAGAGAGGAATGGAAGAACTGAGAGAACACAACTAATGCTGCCGTGCAAATCTGACAGGCAGAACAGAGCAAAGTGGGTTAAACAAGTCAATATGCTGTAGTCTTGTAGAAAGGTGTGGGCATCACACATCACATCGGATCTGATCCTTCAACATGCAAGGTCAAATAATATAAAATTGAAATTCACTGCTGTGCAGAAGCCTGTTTTGAAGTCTTATGCTGGCCCTCTGCATAGAGGTGAATCTCACCCGAGTGAATAAGTTGTTTACCATATGAAAGGGGAGCGTGGAAATTGGTGAACAAAAAATTCACATCATTTTGACAATTTAATACACTGGGCCATATTTTGCTCTCAGCTATAGTCATGTGACCCCATTGACTTCAGACATAGCTAAGAGCAGAGGCTGGCCCAGTGTTTGTACTAGTGTATATTTGTACCATTGTAGGATATTCATATTACATTTTGAAGTGCCAAAATTCACTGGAGCAATGCCAATTTAGGCTAGCTGATGATCTGTCCCTATATATTTATATCTCATTTAAAGGTAGCTTAGACCCCTGCAAGGTCTATATTCCCTCTCTGTATAAAACTATGTATCATGTGCCATTAATTACATACTACATGGAATGGTTACTATTATCACCTGCTCCAAAACAGGGCCGGCTCTAGGTTTTTTGCTGCCCTAAGATCCGAGCGCGCAACTGCCCAAGCCAAAAAAAAAAAAAAGGAGGGCCGGAATGCCCCCTTGAAATGTGCCGCCCCAAGCACATGCTTGGTTTGCTGGTGCCTAGAGCCAGCCCTGCTCCAGATAATGTCTGGTAAATGCAAACAGTATCAAACATGATCACCCAAAGGATAAGAAGAATTCCTAGGTAAATCATATCAAATTTTCATGATGGCCTCCGTCCTGCTCTGAGATCCGATAGCATGGACCTCCACTCCAATGTGGAATCCTGTTGATGGTAGAAGCAGACTCAGCAGGCGCAGCATTTGCAGGGTGGTGAGGGAGGGGACAGGGGAAGAAAGAAGTGGCCTAGTTTGAGGCTACCCCTCCCACCTAGCATAGCGAGAGCCAGAACTGTGCAGGGGTGGTTCTCCCCTTGTCCTTCCACATGGTGGTATTAGGACTCATGAGGAGCTTCTTCTTCCCCAAGCCATGTGGGCTTGATGAAGAGGGATTCCAAGGAGAAGCCAGCTTCCTGGGGCCAGAAAAATTCTCAGGGCACTGGAGTAGGGAAGAAGCGACCTTGCCTGGTTTTGCAGCAGGCAGTGATGGGAACTGCCATCAGACTGTCTTCAAACCGTTTTCATTCCAGACATTCTCTCTCCTGTACTGACTGGCTGTCTGTTCCAACCCCCTCCTTCACATCAACCTCCAGGCTCCCCTCTTCTGCCTCACTCTATTCCCCCCTTCCCTCCTTTCTGGAGCCCTTACAGATGACGACACAACTGATTTGCCACATTTACAATGTTTACTATGAATAATCACTTATAGGTTCTTTCCCAAAACAGGCTACATATGATTTTTCTTTAGAAACTCCTCTCTAGGATTGACATGACTCATGGTATAACAACATAGATTTAACTATAACCTTACAAAGAAACCAAATAGTTGTACTACCTATAATAATTAAACAGCATAAACCTATCCAAACAGTACAAACCCTGTGCACCCAATAGGGCCATGATAATAAATGCATTCCATACTTGTACTCTAAAAGATAAGGAAAATACAGGGATGAAAAATAAGCAAGTGGAGAGCCTCAGAAGGTCTTGGATCCAGTTGATACCAGTTCAGAGCCCGAGAGAACCTGAGAAAAGGGACTAGACATGGTGTCTTATACCCCACATGACACAGCAGTCATTGATATATTTCCATATTTGTTCTGGTATCCCAGTTATCACAAGGCCAAGGCTTGCCCTTATTCCATCTGTAGCATTCTGGGTTCCATATTTAACCATAATCATTAATAATAACCATTTGCATCAATCCTTTCCTAATAATTTCTAAGCATTAATACAGTCTGACTACATACCCATTCCCTAGCAACCTAACTATAAACCACCCGAGCCCACATTTGCTCATTAACCCCGTGTTGTCCAGTATGGGGTTTGTACCCCATCACAAAATGTAACTGCAGCTGGTTGCGGGTCAGCGAGTGGTTGTATTAGCAGACCCCAATTCAGGATTAAGGCCCATATTTTAAAATTTGATACATATTTTCCTTTTTAAAAATGATTTGTGAATTAAATCCAGCAGTTCTAAAGAAAACGCAGTATGGACCAAATGTGTGCAGCACATCAAGCTAATGAGCAATTCTGTGCTCATATAAGAAAGTAGTTCAGAAAATTTCTATGTTAAATTTTTCCTGTAAACAACTTGAATTGGCTATAAAAACCACTTTAGAAAGAGTTTACTACAAATACCTTCATTCTTCTTTGTACCTAAGTCACTTGGCACAGACACTCCTGCAAATATAGGATGTCTTGGTTCTTGAGAACATATTCAAGTAACCATATACTAAATGTTTTAGAATATTTTAAAAAAAATTCAGTTTCTGTAAATTAACTATGTTCATTTTCCCCCCCCAAAGACTTTGTTATAAACTGAACAGGTCTGATACATAACCTGTAGTATATGGAGTATGCCTGTGCACCTTATTCAACCCACAATAGCTACAGATATCACTATAGCCTCTGGTTAAACTGAAAAGAGAAAGGGTGGGAAAGATGTCCAATAGAGGCAGTGTATTTTACAAGATATTCCACAAAACTGGTATATATACACGTGTGTGTGTGTGCGCGTGCAAAATAATGGCCAGCATTTTAGAACATAAGAATGGCAATCCTGGATCAGACCAAACGTCCATCTAGCCCACTATTCTGTCTTCCAACCGTGGCCAATGCCAGGGGCTCCAGAGGGAATGAACAGAACAGGCAATCATCAGGTGATCCATCCCCTGTCGCTCATTCCCAGCTTCTGGCAAACAGAGGCTAAGGACACCATCCCTACCCATCCTGGCTAATAGCCACAGATGGATCTATCCTCCATGAATTTATCTAGTTCTTTTTTGAACCCTGTTATAGTCTTGGTCCTCACAACATCCTCTGGCAAAGAGTTCCATAGGCTAACTTTTTATTGTGTGAAAAAACACTTTGTTTGTTTTAAACCTGCTGCCTACTAATTTCATTTGGTGACCCCCTAGTTCTTGTGTTATGAGAAGGAGTAAATAACACTTCCTTATTTACTTTCTCCACATCAGTCATGATTTTATAGACCTCTATCATATCCCCCCTTAGTCATCTCTTTTCCAAGCTGAAAAGTCCTAGTCTTATCAACCTCTCCTCGTATTGCAGTCTTTTCATTCCCCTAATCATTTTGTTGCCTTTTTCTGAACCTTTTCCAATTCCAATATATCTTTTTTTGAGATGGAGCGACCATATCTGCACACAGTATTCAAGACATGGGCATACCATGGATTTTATAGAGGAAAAAGGATATTTTCTGTCTTATTATCTATCCCTTTCTTAATGATTCCCAACATCCTGTTCATTATTTTGACTGCTGATGCACACTGAGTGGATGTTCAGAGAACTATCCATAATGACTCCAAGATCTCTTTGAGTAGTAACAGCTAATTTAGACCGCATCATTTTATATGTATAGTTGGGATTATGTTTTCCGATGTGCATTACTTTGCATTTATCCACATTGAATGTTACCTGCCATTTTGTTGCCTAGTCACCCAGTTTTGTGAGATCCTTTTGTAGCTCTTTGCAGTCTGCTTGGGACTTAACTATCTTGAGTAGTTTTATATCATCTGCAAATTTTGCCACCTCACTGTTCACCCCTTTTTCCAGATCATTTATGAATATACTGAATAGGACTTGTCCCACAACGGACCTCATGGGGACACCACTATTTACCTTTCTCCATTCTGAAAAATCGACCATTTATTCCTACCCTTTGTTTCCTATATTTTAACCAGTTACTGATCCATGAGAGGACTTTCCCTCTTATCCCGTGACAGCTTACTTTGCTTAAGAGCCTTTGGTGAGGGACCTTGTCAAAGGCTTTCTGAAAACCTAAGTACACTGTATCCACCGGATCTGCCTTGTCCACATGCTTGTTGACCCTCTCAAACAATTCTAGTAGAGTGGTGAGCCGTGATTTCTCTTTACAAAAACTATGTTGACTTTTCCCCAACAAATTATTTCATCTATGTGTCTGACAATTTAGTTATTTACTATAGTTTCAACCAGTTTGCCCAGTACTGAAGTCAGGCGTACCAGCCTGTAATTGCTGGGATCACTTCTGGAGCACTTTTCAAAAATTGGCATTAAATTAGCTATCCTCCAGTCATTTGGTACAGAAGCTGATTTAAATGGTGGGTTACAAACTAGAGTTAGTAGTCCTGCAATTTCACATTTGAGTTCCTTCAGAACTCTTGGGTGAATACCATCTGGTCCTGGTGACTTAACACTGTTTAGTTTAACAATTGTTCCAAATCCTCCTCTAATGACACCTCAATCTGGGACAGTTCCTCAGATTTTCCACCTAAAAAGAATGGCAGGTTTGGGAATCCCCTCACATCGTCAACCATGAAGACCGATGTAAAGAATTCATTTAGTTTCTCTGCAATGGACTTATCGTCCTTGAGTGCTCCTTTAGCATCTCAATCATCCAGTGGCCCCATCAGTTATTTAGCAGGTATTCTTAAAAAGTAATAGCTATTTTTTCTTAAAGTCTTTGGCTAGTTGCTCTTCAAGTTCTTTTTTGGCCTTCCTAATTATATTTTTACACTTAATTTGCCAGAGTTTATCCTCCTTTCTATTTTCCTCATTAGGATTTAACTTCCACTTTTTAAAGGATGCCTTTTTGTCTCTCACTGCTTCTTTTACTTTGTTGTTTAGCCACTGTGGCACTTTCTGGGTTCTCTATATTTAATTTGGGATATACATTTAAGTTTGAGCCTCTATTATGGTGTCTTTAAAAAGTTTCCCTGGAGCTTGCAGGGATTTCACTTTTGGCGCTGCACTTTTTAATTTTTGTTTAACTAACTTCCTCATTTTTGTGTAGTCCCCCTTTCTGAAATGAAATGCTACAGTGTTGGGCTGCTGTGGTGTTTTCCCCACCACAGGGATGTTAAATTTAACTATATTATGGTCACTATTACCAACCAGTCCAGTTGTATTCACCTCTTGGACCTGTGCTCCACTTAGGACTAAATCAAGAATTGCCCCTCCTCTTGTGGGTTCCAGGGCTAGCTGCTGCAAGAAGCAGTCATTTAAGGTGTCAAGAAACGCTCTCTCTCTCCATGACATCCTGAGGTGATATGTACCCAGTCAATATGGTGATAGCTGAAATCCCCCATTATTATTGAGTTTTTTATTTTTATAGCCTCTCTAATGTCCCTGAGCATTTCACAGTCACTATCACCATCTTGGTTAGGTGGTCGGTAATGTATCCCTACTGCCATATTCTTATTATTAGAGCATGGAATTGCTATCCATAGAGATGCTATGGTACATTTAAGATTTTTACTTCATTTGATTGTACACTTTTTTTCACATAGAGTGCCACTCCCCCACCAGCACGACCTGTTCTGTTCTTCCAGTATATTTTGTACTCTGGTATTACGGTGTCCCATTGATTATCCTCATTCCACCAAGTTTCTTTGATGCCTATTATATCAATATCCTTGTTTAATATGAGGCACTCTAGTTCACCCATCTTATTATTTAGATTTCTAGTATTGGTATATAAGCACTTTAAAAATTTGTCACTTTTTAGCTGTCTGCCATTACATGATGTAATTGAATGGGACTCTTTCATTTGACTGTTTCTCATCAGATCCTACCCATACTTTGAAAAGCAGTCTCTGGCCCAGTTCATGACAATGTAGGCCTGATTTTCAGCTGAACCAGTGACAACTCCAGCTAAAGTCAATAGGAGCTGTGGTTATAGAGAACCTCTGGAGATCAAGCCCACATTGCTCTTTCTGGGCATCCAAAAGCTGAGGCACCTAAAAGTCAGGGGTCACTTTTGAAAATGTTGGTCTTTATGGTTGTGGCAGGTTAAATGAACTGGAAACTATTTCAATTCCAATCTCTCCACTTGCTTCCTGCCTGGAGACCGTTGCCAAGGCACAAAGAGCATAGGAAACATGTTCTAAGATTAAACACTTAAAACACAATGAATCACTATTTTACACATTCTTTTCTAAAGTGGATCCAGGTGAGGCATTGATTTAAAAAAAGAAAAAAGTATTTGGCATTTGGAGAGTTCTGGTCTCACATACAGAAACATAAAAGTCCAAGAGAACAAAGAATTCATCAGGTTTAAGTCAATGTGACAGGGTACCACAGAATATCTGAAAAGGAAAGTGAAATAAAGGATATACCAAAAATAAAATAAAATAAATCCCTCCTGTCAACCTTTCACTTTTTCTCTGAAGGAACATGGTGGGGAAAATCCCCAAAACCCAAAGCCTTTTGTTTGGCCATCTTGGATGGTGTGAAGAGATGAGTTGGGTCTTGAGTGAAGTTTACCCGAGATACTGCCTCTCTCATGTAGGATAGCTCAGCAGTTATAATCAGCTGAGGCACTTGACCTAACCCCTATTTAACAGCGCAGTCCGATTCCCCATTGAAGTCAGTGGGAGTCTTTCCATTGATATCAATAGAACCAGGTCAGATGTTTCAATACAAATGATGCTACAGAGGATTTCCAGTGAAAGCTTCCAGTACTGAAGACTCTATTCCCTGCCAGAGTCCACAGTTCATGATCTTCAGGATATGCTACAAAATATATTTTCACAGACAGCCCACACAGTAACAAGCAGAATAAAGATGTATGCAAAGAGAAGATGGAGAATGGGGGAAGGTTTTATATTAATGGACATTTTACAACAAGCATGCACTTATAATAATGCACATTACCTAGAGTTTTGATAGCTTATTTCTATTTGATAAAGTGCCTAGCAGACCAAAATAGACTAGGGATAATAAAAATATCAATAATGATGCAGAATAAGAAGAGGTGTTCAATACATATTTCTGTTCTATGTTCAGGAGGAAGATGGATGATATTCACAATTTACAGTAATAATGAACTACTTTTTATTACAAGTCACTAGGCAGGATGCTACAGTTAAACTATATATGAAGTAATAGGATATGGTATTAGTGAAATTTGTTGGGATACGTCACGTGAGTGGAACACTAAAATTGATGGCTAAAACTTGTTCTATAAGGATATAATGGGGAAAAAGAGATGGCGCTTTACATCAAAGACACCATTACCTGTTAGAGTGAGAGACCATTCAGAGTCCCAGGACCTCAAAGGCTTATGGATTAAGGTTTTTACTAATGAAACTAAAGATGGGGAACCGGTGGGCATCAGAAACCACCAAGACTGCTCTGGAAGCATCTGTCCATCAGGCACAGGAGAAAAAAAAACCCCAACAACTTATCATGGATAACTTCAAACTGGGGGACTGTGACAGAGCACTGGGCAACAGCAGCTGTACCAGCACCTGATCAGTGGCTCATCAATTAAAATTGCCCTGGAGTAAACATGAGGGGCAAAGCTATGGCTAATTGATAGTTTGGGAATGGGCTGGAAAGAGCTACAAGGCTAATTAACCAATTATGCCAGAGAATAGACAGACATAATAAGAAAGTGTTCAAGGGGAGGAGAGAGACTGGTAGACTTGACAGTCAGAGCTAGGAGAAGGAGAAAGATACCTCTGTCTCTCCTTTCCTTGGCTGAGTGAGTGTATGCTATTGTAAATATAGAGCTGCACAAGTTCGTAAGGGCAATGGTGGGGAGAGTGCTGTAATAAATTGCACACCGTGTTTGACCAGAAGAACGTCTCTGAGCAGTTTGTGGCTTGACGAGAGGGATGATACCCTGTCAAAGGGACATTTGCTGGATGCTTTCTGTGGCCAGGAACAAAACTTCCTAGAGAAGTTTCTAAAACAAGACGATGACATTGCCCAGTGGGCCCTGCAGGAGAATCAAGCCCCCATTTGTTCTCTGTTGTTGTTCTCGGTCTTCATGGACCTTTTCTCACTCAGTCTACCCAAAGCTACTGATGGAGAATCTCGGTGCTGCACTTGCTGCTATTCCTGAGCTTGGCTCCTTTGCTCACAGGGCAGGCCACAGGCTTCAAGGACTATTGAGGGCTCTACCATGCTGTGCTCTAATTGCCCGAGGTAGGCCCTGCTGGTGCTCTCCAGGAGGTACTGTACCAGAGCAGTTAGAGCACTACATGTTAGAGTGCTCTACAATTCCCATATCCAGCACTTCCCACCCCCTGAAATTGCTGCAGCACACGCCTCACTCAGACCTTATACATCATTGCCGCACATGTGCCACAGGGGCAGTGGAGAAGATGGCCCCCCTGTCTGCTATAGATTTGCTGTGTTCATGTTGGGCTTGTGAGTGATACACACACACACACACTTATGAAATGTGTGCGTGCTTGCTACTTTGGTATGGGGCATTGCCCCAGCATCTATACAAGAGCTGTCAGAGATGTTGCCCCATTTTGACCTGAGCAACTAGTGAAAATCTAGGGGCCTGGGAACCATCCAGTTGGGAGTAGAAATTGACAGAGTCTGGTATTTTCTTTGGTGCAATCTTGTTTATTTACAAGGAATGTACAAAGTCCTGCTTCTCTGACCATAGGAAAAATCAAAAACAGGAATTAGCTTCTTTGTGTAGAGCCTCAAACCTCTCTAGTCAGCACCAGACTCAAAATCCTCCTCTCTAGGCTTCTCCTATGGTCACACCATGCTCACAGGCTGCTGCTTTGCCTCAATTACTCTCAGTTTCTTGTCTGCACCCCAGGTTGTTTTTTCCCACTCCCACAGACCTCCCCCCCACCTGGTAATAGCAATGCCCAGTGGAACACATGGTGCCAGGGTACAGGCAGACTTTGTTTTGCCTTGATTTAGGTCTGGCCCCTTAACTCTTTTTTACGATTATCTTAAGTGGACAGCATGTTCACACATCAGTTTCAAATGAGGTTCTAACTGAACCCAGGAGGTTTATGTCAGCTCACAACAATAATTTTTTTTAAACACAGAAAGTCCTTCATCCGACACATACTTCATCAATAGTACGTCTCATTCTGATGGAGAGAAAAGAGTTAATTGCTGACCTAAAAGTTAGCAGTAGCCTAGGTACCAGTGATCATGATCTGGTTACACCTACTTTGTGCAAACAGAACATGGCTCAAACCAGTATTTAAAAGGGGCATTTTCCTAAAGCTTAAAGCAATTGTTGTTATAACTGACTGGGAACATAAATTTAAGTAGGAAGTGTTAATGAAAACTAGGAGTTGTTCAAGAACATTCAACTGGATGCCTCAACATTCTAAATAGGAAATAAAAAGTGATGCCGGTCAAAAAGCCATCCTGGTTAAAAGGAGATGCAAAAGCAGTGATAAACCAAAACAAAAAAATTAATATATAAAGAATTCAAAAAAGGGGAAGTTAATGACAATGAATACAAGTTATACATTAAAAATGTAGGTGACTGGTAAGGGAAGCTAACGGGATCAATGAATTATCAATGGTCAATAGGGTTAAAGGCAAGAAGGCGGCATTTCTAACATATTAGGAATAAAAGAAGAATCCTAGGTCAGGCATAAGCCCATTGCTAGATGCAGACACTAAAATCATAAATAGGGATGCAGAAAAGAAAGAAGTATTCAATGGTTATTTCCGTTCTATATTTGGAATGAAGCAGGAGGATATATTCATCCCATATGATGATGTGGATGGAGCAGATAATTTATCATCGGTAACAAAGGAGGATGTGAAGCAGCAGCACCTGATAAATTTAAACATTTTCAGATCAGACCTGGACACACTAAAACGTCTTAAAGGAATGACCTGAAGAGCCTTCTGAACTACTAATATTAATTTTTAACAAATCTTGGAAAATTCCAAAGCATTAGAAGACAGTCAATGTAATTCCAATATTTAACAGTAGTAAAAGGGATGACCCAGAAAAATGACTAGTGAGCTTGAAGTCAATACCAGGCAAAATAATGAAATGGCTAATTTGAGATTCTATCAACAAAGAACTAGAGGCTAAAATATAATTAATGCCAGAGAGCATGATTTCCTGGAAAATGGGGATAGTGGGGGAGAGGGGACAGTTTGGGACAAAATTACAGGCCTGGTTGATAAAGACACCTGCACTGATATAATCTACTTGCATTTCTCCAAGCATTTTGACTAGTATCACATATCTTGATTTTAAAAAAAAACACTTGCGTTATATGGAATTAACAGGGCACACATTAGATGGCCTAAAAGCTGGCTCACTGACAGATCTCAAAATTAGTTAATCGGAAGATATCAGTGGGTGGAGGCAGTACCAGCAGCGTCCCTCAGGGATCAATTATTGGGCTAATGGTATTCAATTTTACTGGTCAATGATCTAGACAGCATACATTTTTTACTTATAAGGTTTGAAGAGAACACAAAGATTGATGGGATAGTAAATAATGAAGACAGGTGGCTGTGACGAAGGGCTCTAAATCACTTGGTTCAATTGTCACAATCCAACCAAATGTGTTTTAATGAAGCCATATGCAAGGTAGTACACCTAGGAAAAAAGAATGCAGGCTATACCTACAGAATGGGAGCTCTGTCTTGTAAAGTAGCATCTCAGAAAAGGACTTTGAGGTCATCGTAGATAACCCCCTCAACCTGAGTGCTCTGCAGTGCTGTGGGTAAAAGGGCCAATGTGATCCTTGGATGTATAAAAAGGGGAACCTCAAGTGGAAGTAGGGAAATGATCTTGCCTCTGTAGGCAGCATTGGTAAGACTACCACTAGAATATTGTGCCCAGTGCTGGTGTCCACATTTCAAGAAGGATATGGAAAAGTAGGAGAGAGTTCAAAGAAGAGCTTTGACGCTCTCCTCAGGACACTCAGACCCATAAGCCACTGTGTTACCCCTCTGCCTTAGTAAGAATGAGCTCTGCTGAGGATTAGTGTGTGTGTCAGCTCCCTGCCAAACCAGCCTCTCTTCCTCACCAGCAAACTCCGCGAGACTCTACCAGTCTTTATCTTGCCTCGCAGGTAACACTCAGTAAGCCCCAGTTCCCAAACTCTCCAGAGACATTTATCTACAGTCTCCAGTCCCTCTCACTGGATACTCAAAGAAATTATCAGGTTCGCTGCCTCCAAAGCCACCGGACATGCCATCCTGCTAGGTTAGCTGAGGACTTACTCTATACTTCAGCAGGACAGCACTGAGAGGATATACAGTAAAACTAAGAGCAAGTTTATTAATAAAGAACAGATTTAAATGATGCTAAGCAAGAGTAAAAGACATATGGTTACAAATAATACAAAGATAACATGTTTTCTAGGGACTAAACCCTAAAATGTTAGCAAGTTACAGCCTTTGCCTAAGCATTCTTCTCACTTGCATCAAGTTACCAGCATTGCCAACCATCCAAGCCACAGGATCCAACATTCACAGAATTAGAGGGTGCTGTCCCGCATCTTCCCTAAGTGAGAGATAAATAAAGGGTTCTCTCCCCTTCTTTTTATAGTCCAGTAAACCTTTGAAATATAAACCCAGACACAGTTCCACAGTCCTTGTTGGTGTATAGTTGCTATGCTCTGGTCAATTTGCTTTTTTGATTGTCTTAATCACTTTGTTTTCCTTAGATGTAAATGTACTTCCATTGTCTCTGGCCTCACCTTGCTCAGTTTAAGTTGGAGACATGGGCAAACAGGTGAAACAATATTCCTTTGTCTATGCCAAACCAGTTTATTCACTTTACTCAGATTGGTTGGTCTGAACATATTTCTATCACACCCACAATTCTTTACATGCTAACTATAGTGACAAAGTTCCTCCTCTACCTTGGTAGGTCCTGTGCTTTTTGGCAGATTTGCTCACCTCAGAGGTTCACGGCAGCCCTCAGTTTGGCCGCTTCTGCTAGAGGCTCAAACCTGCCATTTACTCAGCTGGGCAACATGGGGGAAACTGAGAACAATCTCTGCAGTCTCTGTTGTCGCACCTAGTGGGTCGGGGACAGGCCAGATCCCTTTCCAAATTAGACCTTCCCTTCTGGTGTTGCTCACAGACCAGGTCAACTTCTCCTGTGTCCAATCAGGAGTTGCGGGGGGGAAGGGAGGAACCCAGGCCCACCCTCTACACCGGGTTCCAGCCCAGGGCCCTGTGGATAGCTGCTGTCTACAATGTCTCCTGTATCATAGAATATCAGGGTTGGAAGGGTCCTCAGGAGGTCATCTACTCCAACCCCCTGCTCAAAGCAGGACCAATCCCCAACTAAATCATCCCATCCCAGTATAGGTTGCATGACAGCTACAACACTGTGGGCTACTTCCCCATGGCCTCCCCTCAGCACCTTCTTTGTCCTCACTGCAGGATCTTCCTCCTGAAGCCTGATCATGCTTGTATTCCTCAGTCTTCCTCACTCCCTGCTCCTTGCACACCCCCCACTAACTGATGGGAGGTCCTTTTTAAACCAGGTGTCCTGATTAGTCTGCCTGCCATAATTGATTCTAGTATGTTCTTAATTGGCTCCAGAGGTCTTAATTAGCTTGCCTGTCTTAATTGGTTCTAGCAGGTTCATGATTGCTATAGCACAGCCCCTGCTCTGGTCACTCAGGGAACAGAAAACTATTCGTCCAGTGGCCAGTATATTTGATTTCTACCAAACTCCTGTACCCCACTTGTCTGGGTCTATCACACTATACATACATCATGCAATAATATTAGTAACCAGCATGTCACCAGTTTTTAACATGATACCTTACAAAATACTATTTGGCTAAATATTCTGAGAACAGTACATTGGGTGCACCCTTTGCCAATTGTGACTGAATGCACCCCTGTATTCACACCTTACACGCTTTTTTAATAATCTTTGTATAAGGTAGGCCTTGTGAGGTATCATTTGAAAACTCAAAACTTGATCAGTAATAGCATGGTAAAATTCATGTAGCAACATTATGTGTAAATTTATGAATGTAAACTGAAATCATGACTTAAGTGTGTTTCCTAGATAAGTCTGGGGAGTGGCTAATCCAGTTTCTAAAAGACAAAGGGCAAGATGATGCCCAAGGCAGGTGTCAACTAAGCTGATGGGCCATCACAAATCAAGCAGCCATCCTTTGGCAAGAAAGTGGGGCAGGGACAAAGATCTGCATCTTAGCAAAGAAACATCATGAGATCTCCTTACACTCATAGACTCTAGGGTCAGAAGGGACCATCATGCTCACCTAGTCTAACCTCCTGTCTCTTGGTTCTCAGCTAGAAATGTTTTTCAAACAGGGACGGAAACTATAAAAAGGAGGGGAAAACACTCCAAGAGACCTTTCCTCTCTCTCTCTCTCTCTCTCTCTGCCTATCTCATTCTCCACACCTGAGAAGACAAAGGAAACAGCCACTGGACTCTGGGGGAGGGGTCCTGACCTGACAGTTTGGTCAGTGATGCTTTTGGAAGCATGTGGGGAGAAAGTTTGCTTTGAATCTTGTATAGTTGGTTAAGCTAAGCATTAGAAAGCATTTTTTATCTTTATTTTCTTGTAATTCTGACTTTTATGCCTCATTGCTTGTACGCACTTAAAATCTCCCCCTTTTTAGTTGTTAAACTTGTTTTATCTAATCCAGTGAGTTTAACTTTAAAGTATCTGGATAACTATTTAAGATAATAAGCTAGTGTATATTATTCCCTTAAAGGAATGATGGATTTAATATATTTGAACCATCCAGAAGAGGGCTGGACAGTACAGGACATACATTTGGGGTGGGGGTGGGGAAGAATCCAGGACTTGGAGCATGTTGGGGTCACCCTATAGTACTGTATAACCAAGGCTGGTAAAAGCTGGACTGTAACCCACATGTGGCTGGCAGCAGGGGTACTGGGACACGGGGAGTCTGGGGGCCATAGCTATGCCCTCCCACTTTTTACTGGCCATAAGGGCAAGCGACAGGGGGAGGGGGCAGAGAGGAATAGGTGTGGATGGGGTCTCAAGAGGAAGGGATGGCATAAGGGCAGGGGATCAGGTGGCAAGGAGGCGCAAGGGTGGGTGCTGGGGGAGACAGGGGGGCAGGGCCACCGTTTGGGCACCGGTAGCACCCCCACTTTTTAGGAGCTTCCGTCACTCCTGACTGGAAGGTCACAGTCACACACAGACACTCGTGTTGGGACTTGCATTCAGATGGCTGTTTGTGAATGACCTAGGTGGGTGCTACTGTAGCAAGGTATTGTAAGGCACCTAAGGTTGCAGGGGTAACAGCGCCTCATTGGTCTAGACTGAACCTTTGGTATATCACAGACTCTTGGGGCTGCAATAGTGATCCTGAGGTTGGAAAACAAGCCTTACAATGGGAGGCTTAAGTACCTCAGTTTATCGAAGAGAAGGTTGAGAGATTACTCAGTCACTGTGTGCAAGTAAATATTGTCACTGTCTCAGGGTTAACTACACTGTATTCCTTTTCCAGAGCTGCTCAAGGGCACTCACATAAGGTTTCTGGCTACCAACCCTCTCCCCACCCTCTTGACTGGGGATTTAAGGCTGCACAGCTCCCTAACTTACACTGCAATATCCCCAGCAAGCTAGTCTGCCTCAGGGCCAGTGCCTGTATGTTGCTCTCTCTCCAAGGGCTACAAACAGGGTATTGCCAGCAGTTACAAGTTACCACACAGCTCCTTCTTAGCAAGCACTTTTATTCTTAAGGTTCAAGCATTACAGAGAAAATATATAAAAACAAAAGCTTCTATATCTATGCTGAAAGCTTATCAGAAGTTACCCATCAGTCTTTGGTCTACTAGTACCCCAGTCTTTCCAACCCTTCTGCAAGGAAGGGCTGGGTCTATCCTTGGACAGAAGATCATGTCCCTTTTCTGAAAGAAAAAGCCTGAGTCAGTTTAAACACAGCCTTCTTATATGAAAAGCCCTTTCTTTGTGTGATGATCACTGGAGAACCCTGTTTGAACCAATATTGTGAGAGAACTGGATTTGACATAATCCGTAGCCATCTTGTGCACTTAACAGCCCCCGCCCCTGAAGCTGGAAGTGAGGACACCGCAGAGTCAGGAGAAAAAATCTGGCCTTGCTTAGGTAGACAAAAAACAGCTGCAATTTCACTGACTGGGATAGATAAAGTGAAGGACAGATTTATGCGGGGGAGGGGAAGATGTGGAAAACTTACTTTGATTGTGGTTGTTTGTGTTTGTAAGTTTTTTTTGCTGAAGTGGCTTTGCTGATAAGGAGAATAATCAATTGTTATTGGCTGTTGCTAGGGAAATTGTTAGCCTATTAGGGGCTATTAGGAGTTATGTCCTTTGTCCAGAGAAAATCTAGAAAGGGTGCTTTGGAGCAGTCCAAGGAAGTTTTTCTTCAGGCAAGGGGCGGACACCTAAACTCCCCATCAGCCGGACAGAAGGGGTCCCTGAAAGCCTGACTGCTGATCACTTGAAACCCTTTCAAACTTTAGGTAATAGGATTTGAGGTTTTTTGAACCTACTGCTATAGCACATGTGTGTGTGTGTGCTTGAGACCTAATAAAAAAGGTAGTCTTAGTTAAAAGCATTCTGGTTTGTATCAATCATTTAGCAGACAGAGGAACTGTGTCCCCATTGATTTATTCCTGACATCAGCTGGAGAGAAACAGTTAAGTTACCACTACTTTGGATTCTGAAAACCCTGGGTAACATAACTGGCGAGCCAGCCAGGAGTGGTAGAGAAGAGGGGACAATTGGTACAAACCCTGAGTAATAGTATATTCAAGTCTCAGTTGGGATCTGACTCCGGATGTTTCCAACTTGAGTTTTTCACCTTAATCATCCCTTTGTCCCCCACCACTGTTTTTAGTTCCTGGAGGAGCTGTGGCAACCCTTTTCCCCTGCAATTATATACAATACCTGGCCCACAGTGAGACATGAATCATTCACATATTCAACACAATATATTCCCCCAGAGATACTGCACGTGGTTGTAATATCCATCACACATACTTACGAAAACAAGTAGTGTGGGGAGCTTTTCAAACTTGCAGACAAAGGCATGCTTTACTCCACTTTCTGAGAAAAAGTTCTTTTAACATATCCATACAGACATACTCAAATACAATGACAAAGAAAACACGGCAAGAGTATAGACATAATAAACAACACAGTATGAAATAGTCATAAATATTCCTGAGCATTATAAAACAAATAATTCCCTAACTCCTCACTCTCCCCACTCCCTCCTGCACAAATAGAAACATCAGAAGCCCAATATACCTGGAGCTGGTTTGTAATTAGGGCGACCATATTTCCAAAAAGGAAAGCAGGACACTGTGTAGGGCTGGCCTGAGACCTTCCATGAGGTTGTCCTGAGCCCCCGCCATCCCTGCATACACAGGGCTGGCCCAAGCATAGGAGGCGGGTAGGGGAGACTGGGGGTGGCTGCACCTCCTCAAACACCCAGGCATGGCCCCACCCAGACTCCACCCCTAGGGCCCCGCTTTGGGGGTACCACTGGGATCCAGGGGCTGGAGCCACGCTGCCTGCCTTCCTGTGGCTACGGGGACTGCAACAGTGCCACTGTGCACTCTCTATCCCAGTGCACTCCAGGGCTGGGGCGGGGCGGGGGGAGGGAAGCACTGCAGCAGTGTGTGCTCTCCTTCCCGGTGCTCTGGGGGCTGCAGGCCCTAGTTAGCCTGGGCCGGTGGCTGTGATATGGGGACTTTGGGTTCCAGGACCCATGGAAGGGGCAGGGCTGGGGGCTAGCTTCCACCAGACAGCAGTTCAGAAGCCACCCATGGGCCCGAGCCACTCACCCAAGCCCCCCTACCCATGTGAGGGACAGGTGAGCAGTGACGCACATACTAGATAGAGTGACCATATTTCCCAAAGGCTGGGACTGGCATTGCTATTTGCCCAATCCCTGTCTGCCCCCCATTGGAGTTCTGCCAGCTCCCCCAGCTCAGGGATGGCATTTCCACTCGCCCCCATGCACGTTCTGGTGCACCCCAGTTTTTTCTTTTTCTTTTTTAAAAAAAAAAACAAAAATGGACATTTGTCCCATTTGCTCTTGTCAACTCATCAAGTTGGCAAGAGTAAACAGGACAAATACTCACTTTTGCCAAAACAGTCTGGGCAGTGGGGATAAAGCTTAAAAAGGGGGACTGGCCAAAAGGGGATGTATGGTCACACTCTTTCTAATGTTCTCATGAAAGACCAGGTGTCTTCATAGTTAGATCTGGGGCCTCTATAGATTGTTGACAGTTTGTCCAGGAGGGCAGTGTTTGTTAAGTGAGTTAGCCAATCAAAGAATGCGGGGGAGGAGATAGCAGATTTCCATTTTCTTAAAATGACTCATTTGACCATTATAAGTGAGGCAGCAATCCATTTCCTGACATTACTCAAACAGGGTAGAGTTTCTAGAATGCCCAAAACACAGAGGCTCAGGGTAGGAGTTTTTCCTACATCAGTCACCTTAAACAGAGTGCCACACACTTGTTTCCTGGTGTGAATATATTTTGACATTCAAAGACTACATGAGACAGTTTTGCATTAGAGCTGTCACATCAACTTTTAGTATGTGGGGGAAGTCCAGCTTCATGCAATCATGTAGGGGTCCAATAATATCTATTTAGAATTTTGTTCTGAAAAATGCAAAAACAGAGAACTGGATGTTCTGCATATATTATGCCAGATAGTATCACACTTGCCGGAGGAAATGGAGATGTTTAGGTCCTTCTCCCATTTTTCTTTTAGGGTACAGTCATAAGATACATCAAGGCGTTCAGCCATTCGTATGCATAGCTAAAAACATTTGGTCAGTAAACACTTTTTAAGGTGCACTTCCCGTGGAATGTTATTTATGGCCTGCCAGCAATTCCCCAGCTCTTCTATAATCTCAAATGAAAGTTTATTGTAGAAAGGACCTTGCTCTGCTGGTAGCTGGTATTTATCACAAAGATGTGAAGTAGGCTACAGTTGTCCATTCAATAATCTCTTTTATGGTTAACATGCTTTTGCTTAGCCAAATTAATTTGAGTTTTGATCTATTAGCAAATTTAAATTGGGGATTATTCCAGATTGGCATGGAAGGTGAGATTAGAAGAGGTAATGGACTTGATTTTCTGAAGAACACTCCAAGAGGAGATAACTATATTTTGCCTTAAAGATGCAGGCAACAATTTTAAAAATGGAAATGCAGAGAGCCAAAGATGTTAACTACTTTTTCTTCAATCTCTAAGCACAAAGGTTCTTGGGAAGAATTGGTGGGACAGAACCATTTTATTAGAAATTTTAATAAAGCCAGATGATATTAATACAAATCAGATAAGAAATCATGGCCAAAGTGGGGGGCGAGGTTAAGTATTTTATGGGATATCCATAACGTCTTCATATTCCAAAAGAAAAGTTGTGCAACTCTTGTTCTTGTGAAAGTTGAAGCAGGAAATTGAAGGAATTAAGCTAAACCTAATACATTAATCTTGGTCTTAAATTCATTTTTAATAGCTTCTACCTTTCCCCATAAAGATATTGGTGGTGAATGCCACTTCATGTCTTTTATCACTTTGAGTCTGACATCTGTGTTTGCAGACACAATCTTTGATAAATCAGAGCATATCCTGATTCCTAAATAGGTTCTCTCTTTGCATCAATGAAAGGAGAATGATTGTATTTGAGATGGATTTGGTCCACATGAAATATCAATCACTTGGAGACTTATTACAGTTCATCCAAAATCCCAATATATCATGAAAACAGTTTACTGCAGATAGTAGTGGTAGAATTGAAGAGGAGGGATTCTTGAAAGTGAGCAAAATATTATCCATGTACAGACTAAGCTTGTATTCTTTATCTCAGCTTGCAATTCCTTCAATGGAGAATGTCTGATATGTGCTGCTAGAGGTTCCATGGCAATCTCAAATAGTAGAGGTGACAGAGGGCATCCCTGATCCATTCCTTAATTTAACTGAAAAGTAGAGGAGACAACACCATTTGCCAGAACAGAGGCAAGGGATGATTTGTGAATAATATCACTCCAGGTCAGAAATTTAAATCCAAATCTTAATTTTCTCAGGATTGCTTGTAGGTATGGCTATTCCACTCAATTCCACTCAATTGTTTTTCTGGGAGCTCCAGAAGCTGGTAGGTCTGTCTTGTCAGAATGTTTTTCATTGGTCAAAAGCAGAGAGAAATCACCCAAGAGCTTTTGAGTGCCTTTAAGCCAGTGGTGGGCAACCTGCGGGCCATCAGGGTAATCTGATTGCAGGCCGTGAGACATTTTTCTGATGTTGACTGTCTGCAGGTACGGCCCTCCACGGCTCCCAGTGGACGCGGTACGCTGTTCTCAGATAATGGGAGCTGCAGGAAGTGGCAGCCAGCACAACGGAGACAGCATGGCATTCGTATAAGATAAGATATTACATTACAGAAAAACCTGGGTGTCATATACAAGGGACCCATGATCTTGAAATGAAGGGTTGGAGTTTCAGCTCAACTGTGCATCTGTGAAAAGACAGGCACAAGGCATTTTCCCCACATCTTGTATTCCTGCATAGCCAGGCACAACACTGTAGGAGACTTCAGACATTGCTCCTTGGTAATGCCATCACCACAGCTAGTTATATACCCGGTAAAGGTAGTGTGCACAATACAGCCCTTTGAAAATAAGATCTAGCTTGTCACTGCAGGACGAGCTCAGGAAGAAGCTGTAGCTGAGATAGCAAGAATTCCTTCGGGTGATTTTGCTGCATTATGGCCCCTTCTCATCATGTCCGTTGCAGGCCATGACTTAAGTGACAGACTGGCCCTCTGTTTGTATACACCATTTATTTTGTAACTTTTATATTACATATAATCAGAAAGGAAAGAAATAAGTGGGACGATTTAGATGTGCACAGTAATGATTCTGGAAAGGTAGTGCAGAAATCAGTTATCGGTTTCAGAATACTTTCAAAATGAACGAGATTGAGAAAGGGAAGTACTTTGAAGAACAAGTGCCTCTTTCACCACTGAGCAGATCCACCTTCTGGTGGTCAAGATGGTGCACAGTCCTATTGGACTCAGCACTGTTCCGGGATGTAAAAATAGCAACAGTAACTATAGACACATCCTTTCCACTTAGGATGAAGGGACACAGTCGCCTAACTAAGTTGGATTTGGATTTAGACAGGGATCACTGTCTAATTACCTTCAGAATGCCTCTTTCTGCACACCCTGCCACATCAGTCACGCTCAGCAGGAACACTTCAGCTGGCACGTGAGGTATGAATTCATGGGGTTGAGAGGCAGGACATTCCTAGTGAAGGGTCTCACTACACTACTAATAATCCAGGCTGAGTGTGAGACTCACCATGTAGAGAGTATAATGCAAGAGCTAACACAGGCATTTCCTAAATCACCACCACTTTATCACATATCATATGACAACCAAGTGCCAGGATCTGACCACTATAAAAAGAAGGTGGAGAGCGGAGCTCTTCCTTATAGAAGCACTCAGAATACAGTGATGAATGCTTGCATTACAGAGTCATTTTACGGAGATGCAGAGCTCTTTTGCTGAATCTCTTTGATGTCAGATGCTTAATCCCTGCATAGAGATGCAGAGGTATTTACGCTGAGTCACTCTAAGGTTAGGTCGGGGTGTACAATTAACTCCAATCTAGTAGTATATGAGATGGTGAGTGATTCTCTGAAACAGACTTAATTATGGGCATTGCAAAGAGAATCCTGCAGGGCAAAAAATGTTGGTGCATCCAAGCTTTGGAATAAAGCTGTGGCTGAAGCTTATGATCTCTTATATACATTCCATATTATAATGGGGATGCAAAATATCATGGCATATTATGCACTGAGAAAACTGTTTGGGAAACCTTCACCATTACATAAGACACACACCTTTAAATGTGGAATATTTCGTATCTGCATGGTTTACCTACCAGGCACTGTAAGCATCTATTTTACATTAGGCAGAGATTTAGCTTGTGCCTCGGACTTTGTGGAAAGCATTAGCACGTTGTGCCTTACCGAAATAGTGATATTACAACAGGTCAGTTCCATTAGAATGGGAGGGAGAAAGAAAGAAAGAAGTTGGATTGCTTCATTAACTTCTAACATGCAATTTTTTCCCACTGAAGTTAGAGAAAATTGAAGCAAAAAAAAGCACAGTGAAAAGTCAGTGTATTATAGCACAGAAAACTCCCCATAAATTAAAATCACATTGAAAATATTTTTCAAAAGTTTTATTATCATACATTTTATACTCGTTTAAAAACATTTAAAAAGTAAAATATTCAGTTTAGTGCACACAGTAGTATTTCAATTTTTTTTCTTTGAACCTCAGCAGATAAGCACCTAGTAAAAATGAACACAATGCCCCTCTCCTTTCCCCCACCACAAGCCTCTGCAAGCGGTCAGATTTTTTGGCTAATTCTAGAGGAGAGAGCAGGTTATTCCTGCAGTTTCCATAGTCATGGAAGCTATAAGCATGCTGAAAAATAAATTACGAAAAAAATATAATGAAACCTTTCACTGTCATTAAAGATTAAATATGACTTTGATAATCAACTGCTTCAAAGATGCGTGAACAATGACAGAAAGAAACCGGTCACTGAAGATTGCTCACTGAAGTGGGTGTGAAGTTGAAGTCAGGGTGAAATCACAGTGTGGCTCAACAAGATAACATTATGAAAAAAAAGCATCCCTAGAGCTTTTTCAAGGTCAGTCGGTCAAGGCCAGATAAAAGTACATATTCCACAAACATCCTGTAACAAGGGAAAACAGAATACAAGTCATCTTACGCAGCAAAACAAAAATAAAAAACAAATCATACAGCTACAGGATTGAGTCCATTGGAAACCAGTGTTTCCCTTTGCCTCTGACATGTTTTATTTTGTAATTTAAAAGGATTTCATTTTTTTATCTTATTATAAATTTGACTTACAAAATGTTCTAGTTATCTGCAGACACATTAATAGCTCTTTGAACAATATATTAATGTAGCAGTCTGGGACGTGATCTCAGATCAACAGTAAAATAAGCCTTACAAGAGAGTATGCCAGGATCATGGTGATGTACATTATATACCAGATATTGTAGGGATTGTGAAAAAAAGAGAGAGTTACAATTAACTCAGCTCATTTAGCTACATAGTTTTTTTTTTTAAAAAAAACCCTTAAGTATTGTTATCTGAAAAGTGACGGTAAAATGGAACTTTCTTCCATAGACATACTGCAGGTGTCCATTTACCGCCATATATGCCTACTTCAACTTGAGCAAGGTTTTACTGCAATTTACTCCTCTTAGCCAACGCAGAGCCAATACAACAGAGGGAGTCTATTTTAGAGTGGCTCATGTATCAGCGATAGAATTGGCCAAAAGGGTAGACGTGGCAATGTGTGAACCACAAAGAACTCAGGTTGGCTTTCAGATGCCAGGTTATGTTTGCTGAGCTGGCATTTGCCTGCCTCGCCACCCCCGACAGAGAGACACACACACACACACACACACACACGCGCGCGCCTTGTCAGCTGAGCAGACTTGAGCTGGAATTCATTAAAAGATAATATAGAGCACTCTTCAGAATACATCCATGTTAAAAAAAAAATCATTCCAAAGATAACTGTTTAAATTAATGAAAAAATATAAAGAACCACTAGGAGGTTTTGTCCCATAGGGGACACAGGGCAATGAAAGGGAACATTTAAAAACAAAGTAATCCCACAGAATTTAAAACAAAACAGGGTTGGTTTTTTTAAGTCTCTCCACACACATTCTATCACTTGAAGAGATGATATTCTGAGCCCTATTCCAAGGCCAGAGCTATGAAAGACATCAATACTGGGGCATCAGACACCCCAGACCTCATATTTTAAGATTCCAGGAGTCCTAGTTCTGCTAAACTTTCAATTCTCTTCCTTGGGGATTGTGAATTAGCAGGGAAGAAAATCTAAAGAAAATCCTTTCCTTTCTAAAATACGGCAGTTTATTTCTATGTTGCATCCTTCAAACAGTATCACAGAGAGAGGTATAATAGAGACTAACACTTTACAGATTTAAGGATTTGCAGAACGGAGTGTGGCAATTTGTACAGGCAGGGGGAAAAAGCAATAGACTGAGATGAAGAGAAGATAAATGTAGACACAATAAAGAAGAAAATTCCACTTTAAAACAAAGGGCCTGATTCCCACATCACCTCCACCAGTTTTAAGAAAGTGAACTCCACTGACTTCTGTGGTGTCCCTTTTAATTTACACTTGTGTATGTGGAAGGAGGATTAGGGCCACAACATTTTAGAAACTTTATCCATAAATGGAAGAATAGGTAGCATACATTAGATGCACAGCTAGCATTTCATTTATGGTACTCCACCACCCCATGTTCTCAGAAACCTACCCTGGCCAATGTCCATGACTGTGTAACAGAAGACAGGTTTTCCGAAGTGAGAACTGGTCTATATTGGTCAATGGTGTAGTTGCACTGATGTAGCTATACTGATGCTAGTGTAGATGTGATGCTCCAATTTAAACTCTTACTTGCAGTGGTGCAGCTTACCTTGGGTTGAAGTAGTATACATAACACAATGATACAAGTTCTGCAGTCGGTTACAGCCAGCTGGTCTCATATACTTCAGTGGGGTTGTATAGATCGGATTTGGCCCTCAATTATACATGTACAACTCCACTATGAGAATGAGATCACATGGCTATAGCTGAATTGTATGTGTCTTTGTTTTATATACAATATAAATCATAGCTATATTATGTAACTGTGTAGACTAAAGTTAACAATCATTTACATGTTTAACACAAATCACCTCTTGTTGTGACATTTAATTACAAGTGGTAATAATTTAGTTTCCAGTTTAAAAGATAATTAACTTTGACAGCTGCATAACACTTGAAGTCAACTAATATAGTTTATTATTCTTACCTTTTTTTGCTTGTATTATTCTTTTACTCAAAATACCTTGAGCGCTAGACAAGAAGGAAAGGTACCTGTGTTAATACAGTATAAATACATATGCACAGAAATATTTACTAAAGGAAGTATTGTTAAATATATAATTAGGGAGAAAATTTCAAAGGCACATATGAGATTGGGTAATAAAATTACAGTAAAAATATTAAGCAAATATTGACTCTTTAATATGAATAGAAGGATGTATTTACCCACGAGACAAAATATTTTCTGCATGGGTTCACTAAATGAGGTCAACATAGGTATTGTTCTGAATGTTTGAGATATCTGGAACTCTCACCACTACAATGTTGCACTTCAAAAGTGTTTTTTCTTGATGTGATGCTGACAGTCCTGGGGCCAGCTCATGCAAAGGCCCCAAGGCCTTAACTGAACACTGACAAAATGCATAGCTAGAAACTAGTCTGGCTCACCTGTGTGTTGGTATTGTTAAAACAGGTATTGGAGTTATAAAAATGTGTTCAATGCTTAGATTTTATGAAATGCTTGTAGGATGATGCATGCAATAATCTCATTTATAAAATCTGTACTCCACGTTATAAAGTTATATTGAGTGCTTGCATTGTAAGCCTCTGTCATAAATTTAAAGGGAAGGGTAAACACCTTTAAATCCCTCCTGGCCAGGGGAAAAACCCTTTCACCAGTAAAGGGTTAAGAAGCTAAGACAACCTCCCTGGCACCTGACCAAAATGACCAATGAGGAGACAAGATACTTTCAAAGCTGGAGGGGGGGGGGGAACAAAGGGTTCTCTCTGTCTGTGTGTTGTTTTTGCCGGGACCAAAGCAGGAATGCAGGTCAGAACTCCTGTAAAAAGTCAGTAAGCAATCTAGTTAGATATGCGTTAGATTCGGTTTTGTTTAAATGGCTGATAAAAGAAGTTGTGCTGAATGGGATCAATCATAGAATATCAGGGTTGGAAGGGACCCCTGAAGGTCATCTAGTCCAACCCCCTGCTCGAAGCAGGACCAATTCCCAGTTAAATCATCCCAGCCAGGGCTTTGTCAAGCCTGACCTTAAAAACCTCTAAGGAAGAGATTCTACCACCTCCCTAGGTAACGCATTCCAGTGTTTCACCACCCTCTTAGTGAAAAAGTTTTTCCTAATATCCAATCTAAACCTCCCCCACTGCAACTTGAGACCATTACTCCTCGTTCGGTCATCTGCTACCATTGAGAACAGTCTAGAGCCATCCTCTTTGGAACCCCCTTTCAGGTAGTTGAAAGCAGCTATCAAATCCCCCCTCATTCTTCTCTTCTGCAGACTAAACAATCCCAGCTCCCTCAGCCTCTCCTCATAACTCATGTGTTCCAGACCCCTGATCATTTTTGTTGCCCTTCGCTGGACTCTCTCCAATTTATCCACATCCTTCTTGTAGTGTGGGGCCCAAAACTGGACACAGTACTCCAGATGAGGCCTCACCAATGTTGAATAGAGGGGAACGATCACGTCCCTCGATCTGCTCGCTATGCCCCTACTTATACATCCCAAAATGCCATTGGCCTTCTTGGCAACAAGGGCACACTGCTGACTCATATCCAGCTTCTCGTCCACTGTCACCCCAAGGTCCTTTTCTGCAGAACTGCTGCCTAGCCATTCGGTCCCTAGTCTGTAGCGGTGCATTGGATTCTTCCATCCTAAGTGCAGGACCCTGCACTTATCCTTATTGAACCTCATCAGATTTCTTTTGGCCCAATCCTCCAATTTGTCTAGGTCCTTCTGTATCCTATCCCTCCCCTCCAGCGTATCTACCACTCCTCCCAGTTTAGTATCATCCGCAAATTTGCTGAGAGTGCAATCCACACCATCCTCCAGATCATTTATGAAGATATTGAACAAAACCGGCCCCAGGACCGACCCCTCAGGCACTCCACTTGATACCGGCTGCCAACTAGACATGGAGCCATTGATCACTAACAATGATCAATGTTAGTGATGTATATTCCTGTTTTTGTGTCTTTTTGTAACTTAAGGTTTAGCCTAGAGGGATTCTCTAAAGTTTTGAATCTGATTACCCTGTAAGGTATTTACCATCCTGATTTTACAGAGGTGATTCTTTTACTTTTTCTTCTATTAAAATTCTTCTTTTAAGAACCTGATTGCTTTTTCATTGTTCTTAAGATCCAAGAGTTTGGGTCTGTGTTCACCTATGCAAACTGGTGAGGATTTTTATCAAGCTTTCCCCAGGAAAGGGGGTGTCGGGCTTGGGGGGATTTTGTGGGGAAAGACGTTTCCAAATGGGCTCTTTCCTGGTTATATTTATTTGTTAGATGCTTGGTGGTGGCAGCAATAAAGTCCAGGGACAAAAGGTAAAATAGTTCATACCTTGGGGAACTTTTAACCTAAGCTGGTAAAAATAAGCTTAGGGGGTTTTTCATGCAGGTCCCCACATCTGTACCCTAGAGTTCAGAGTGGGGAAGGAACCTTGACAACCTCTATAACTGTAACTCAAAGAGGAAAGATGCATGACCTAATATAAAATGCTGGCTTCCTACCGAAGGTATTAGATCTTGCCCAGGAGATCCTTTGCAACCAGATGAGCCATTGTGAAACAAAGGACAAAGACTTTGTTAATTGTATTCCTATACCCAACCCCACATGAAGAGGAGACCTATGCATGAATTTATCCCATCATCTTGAACTCAGTCTGAGAGGAAGTGAATAAAAATTCTTGACAAGAAGAAACTGGGTCTCTATGCTGCTTGACATTGGAGCGTGAAAGATTTCTAAGCATAAGCAAGGGATCCCCAGCAGCTGGGCTGGTCCTAGTCTGGGCTGGCCCTAGTGGACACAAAGCTTGCATATTACAGCAGCTTCTATTGCCTTTTGGAATCAAAGACTATAACTGTGTGTGTGTGTGGTTACTTGCTTTAACCTTGTAAATAACTCACTTTTTCTTATTTAATAAATCTTTCATTATTTTATTATAGGATTGGCTACAAGTGTTATCTTTCCTGTAAGAGCTAAAGTGCAATTGACCTGGGATAAGTGACCAGTCCTTTGGAATTGGGAGTAGCCAGAATACTGTTGTGATTTTTGGTGTAAGTGACCATCTATCAACAAGGCAAGCTTGCTTGAGTGGCAAGATAGATTGGAGTACCCAAGGGAATGATCTATGGCTCCATGTTAAGGCAGTTGTAGTGCCCAAGGAGTTAACACTTGAGGCTTAGTTGTTGAAATCTAAGTACAGAACTCTTCAACCAATTCTGGGTGTGTGCCCTGCTTAAACAGTCTACCCTGAAGGTGGTACTCATGCCCTTGAACCACTCCAGACAGCATGACACAGGAGCGCCAACTTTTCCCTTTGAAAATAACATTCAAGATAATTTTTTTTACCTCAGATCAGATAGCACATATTTGCATATGCTATTTGATCAGCTCTTCAGATAAATAATCATTAAACTCAGCTGCAACCACTCAGGATGCACTCAATAAGCCCCCTATCTATACCTCTGTTTCTGCTGTAAAAGTGGTTTTAAACATCCATTTCTTTCATAGTTCTTCCTAAAGGGTTCAACATTAAAAACACATCTTAATTAACTAAATTGTGCCCCAACTAATGAATACCAGCCAGGCAAAACCATTAGCAGTAACCAATTTTTTTCAACATACGAATTTCCATACTGGATTGGACTCCTAGTCCTGCCAGTCCAGTATCCGGTCTCCAATCTCCCCTTGGTAGGAAAGCAAAATTGGTTTGGTTTCCCAACAAGGGTGAAACAATAATGTTCATGAGTGTTACATGTGCAATAAAAATGCCAGTGTAAATGTAGCTTTACACATGTGATTAGGCTGTTCAATATTGGACCACAGATTTGTCAGGTGACTCTACATTCCTTAACCAGGACTATATGCAACAATAAGCTTTATGGCATGTTGCATCCCTTGAAAAATTAGCAGGAGAAAACAGCACACAATAAGACTCCAGAAGAATCATTCCAATACAACATGCTACAAAATTACACTGACATTGTCAGTCTCATTCATTTAGAGACAGTTGCTTTTCCAGTAGATTCTTGTTCTACATATTGGAGCAGTACAGAATGTGGTCTATTATCTCAGTGCACCTATGCCTTCAGTGTATTAGCTTTCTGCTCCCTATAAGAATTCATACTTAATTGTGCTTCACCAAAAGGAGCAGAGTCAGCATCCAAAAAGCATTCCTCATTCTTATGCATGACACAGTGTAATGGAGACATGAAATGAGATAGTAATATAACCCAAGTTGCTTTCTAGGTCCCAAGTTTACCATAGCTCTGTAAGGTTTTAACATGACAGCTTATATTTTGTTAAAGAAGACTACATAGATTTCAGCAGTTTACCATGTGTTATCGCTCTATGAATGGGATAAAGGAAAGGCCCATGGAGGGCCCTTGATTTTCACACAAAAATAAGAGCTCCATTAAGGTACTTGCAATGTATTAATACTTGGCCTCTATAAATCCCTCAGTTCTTTAAGTATGGGTAAAAATTCAGCTGAACTGAATATAAAGACGTGCAAAATATTTGAAGTTGTTATTTTCATAAAAAAAGAAGAAAACTGTATTTGAATTAAGCCAGGTATACCATTTAGATCAATTATTAGTGCCAAAATAGTTGAGATAATTTGTCCGCAATTTAAACCTTGGGCTTTAATACTTTGTGAAATTATAAATCATACTGAGCTGACAGCTGTTGCTGTTTTCCAAAAAGAATGGTTTACAATGGTTGTCAATGTATTAACTGGAGCCTTCTTCAAGATCTTCCCTTTTAGCCTGTGATGAACCCTACATCCCAAGGGAGCATCAGCTTGCAGAGAGCAGTGGGGTATTAATTTGTTTTACATTTTTAAAAAATCCACAACATTTGTCTCCCACAACCAAGAAAGGAGGTAAAAGCACTTGGTCAACGAGCTGATACGAAGCTGCATTTTGCTGGAAAGATTTATACTTTGTTCTTTAAAAGTGCACTGAGTTTCCATGATTCCATGATTTTTTTCTTCAAAGAAGCCAAGCAGAAGGTTTCATATTTTAAATTGGATACCCTGTGTCTTTCTTGTCACAATTTTATGGGGAAAAATGAACAGCTGTATCTTTGATGTGCTATTTTTTCCCTTCAAGAATGTATTAAACTGAGTATATGGTTGGCATAACAAAATGTTCAATTTAGATCATTTGAAGATAAGTGGATTATGGTGGATGAAAACCTTAGATGGGGGTATCCTTTGACAGGGATTTTAGTGTTTTTATCTATCTATCTGCTACTTCATGGAATCTGATCTGTTCCAAAAGCAAGTATTTGCTCTCCAGAACTATGCTGAGAACTACATTACTGGCAGGTAGCTGTATCCAGAAAAGGGATGAACTCCCAGATTCAGGAAATCATCCCATCTGTCCCTTCAATTTGATGGTAGAATATCATGGAACATTTGACAGCTCCCTCCTTCTGGAGGAGTCACTGAAGATTTTTTTCTCTATACTTAATTTAAACCAATTTTGAGTTCTAGAGATTTGCATAAACCATGATTTGACCCAATTTGTTTCATTGCTGCTTTGCCTCCCCACATCACATCAAACTCTGAACCAAATAACCTTTAAAATAAAGTGGTCACCCTTTAATACTGGAGTGCAGACTATGTACTCCATTCTCTTCAAAAATGGATAGCAGGATCCAAACCCTCCAATGGAGGAGTTTACAATCTCAGACCCTGATCCTGAAAAGATTTTTGCATGTGCTTGACTGTATGCACTTTATGTAGTAATGCAATTGGCTTTAATGGGACAACTCATATATGCTTAAATTTAAGCACATATTTAAGTCTTTGTAAGATCAGAGTCTAAAGTTTCAATCCTGCAAGTGGAGTCCTCTCCCAATCCTGATTTGTGCTTGTAGGATTCCGGGCTCCCCTCCCTGCTGATTTTTTTTTAAGTGGTCACTTTAAATTCCTTCCCATGATGCATCATTGCATTTTTTACTCATCCTTGTTTTATTTGCTCTTCTCTTCTCTCTAATTTCTAGTTGGAAACAGAAAGCCATTCTTTGTCATTTTTAGACAGTAGAAGGCAGGCTATTGTAGCTTGGGGTTTTATTTACATGATAGCCTCTAAAGTAGTAAGGTTTCAGAGTAGCAGCTGTGTTAGTCTGTATCCGCAAAAAGAAAAAGGAGGACCTGTGGCACCTTAGAGACTAACACATTTATTTGAGCATAAGCTTTTGTGAGCTACAGTATTGTGGCTTTGTTTAGCTGATTCTTATAAAAAGAAGCAAGGATAAACACAATAGCACAGATTGCTGCATACAGCCATAATAGAATATGAAGTGATCTATACGTAGATTCAAACTACTTATGTTTTGTAACAGAAGCATGTATTGTGTAGGGTACTACATTATGGTGGATTGGCTCTGATGGCAAAGTTCTACTCCCACTGAAGTCATTGTCAAAATTTTCAGCAATTGGGCAGACAGACGTTCTTGTAGTTAGGACCCTGGACTAGAAGTCAGAAGACCTGGGTTCAGGTCCTTGCTTGGCCACAGGTTTCCTGTAGCATCTTGAAATATACATTTAGTCTGTGCCTCTGTTCCCCCATCTGCAAAGTGGGGGTTGTAATACTTCCTCTCTCCACCCTTTGTCAATCTTACCTCCTGAGACCCTCCCCAAAGAGCTAAACATCTGTCTCTTTCTATGTCGTTGGTGGGCTCAGTTGGCTTGGGATTTCTTAGCACAACTGTGACATGGATAGTTTCAATGGGGATGGCCCTTATATTGCCAAGGCTTCTATCCATGGTTAACCAGGATTGCTCACATGTATAAATGTTAAACATGTATTCAAGTCTGTAGGATTGGGCTATATGTGCTGGAAACAGACATCAGAAGACAATCACCATGGTTACTCAAAGTTGCTATTTATCATTTAAGCTAGCATCGGTTTTCGCTACATTTGCCAGTTCACTTAACCCTATGTGCCTTTCTGCAATGTTTAATCCCTTTGCAGGATTTCCTTTTCAGCAAATTATCCTTTTAACAATTGCACTGGCCCTTAATGGGCAATTTCTGCTGTGGTTCATTTAAATATAAGGGACTAGTACAAATATTTTTGGACCACTCAGTGATACCATTATGCAGAACTGTAGTCACATTCATTTTTTATTAATGCGTGAATACAGTTTGGTACCTAATATTGAATATTTAATGGATTACAGCAAAATTCCATGATTTTTTTCTTCAAAGAAGCCAAGCAGAAGGTTTCATATTTTAAATTGGATACACTGTCTTTCTTGTCACAATTTTATGGGGAAAAATGAACAGCTGTATCTTTGATGTGCTATTTTTTCCCTTCAAGAATGTATTAAAAATGTTTACAACATTTCCAAACATCTTTCATTTAGAGTCTTTTGAAAATCTCTTTAAACCTTCATTTATTTTGTTCTAAACTTAGGGAAGCAGTGAAAAAGTCTTGCATTCAAGGCAATCTAGTTCTGCAGTAAAGGCAGCTGTCATTTTTTATTTTGATAAGACTGCTTATATCAGGATTTTTTTCTCAAAAGCTATTGTAGAACTTATAGTAATCATCCTGGCAGACTGCCCATCAGACTAAACAGAACACTAAAAGAATAATATCTGGGGAGTAGACAGCTACATTAAAAACAAAACAAAAAACTTTATTGATTTAAACTGTGGGATTTTGAAAGATGCTTTTGCTACTCACCCAGCTGTCACCACCAAAACGATCCATATTTTCAAAATGTCCAGATTGGTGAATGCCGCTTGGTTGACTTTTGCTTTGTAGTCTATCCAGAAAAGCATTATTTACCCTTAAAAACAAGGGGGAAATGAACATTAATAATAGCAGCTTGTTAAGAGGTTGACAGACTTTGAAATTCAATATTATATAAATTCTGTGAATGACTTTTGGTGCTTAAAAGTCATCTGTGAACCCCTTTGCTTAGTTAAAACTAGGACTGCCAATTGCAGTTAACTCATGTGATTAACTAAAAAAAATTAATCGCAATTAAACAAATTAATCACAATCACACTGTTAAACAATAGAATACCAATTGAAATTTTATTAAATATTTTGGATGTTTTTCTACATTTTCAAATATATCGATTTCAGTTACAACACAGAATACAAAGTGTACAGTGCTCACTTTATATTATTTTTGATTACAAATACTTGCACTGTAAAAATAATAAAAAGAAATTGTACTTTTCATTTCACTTCATACAAGTACTGCAGTGCAATCTCTTTGTGATGAAAGTTGTTTTATTTTATACATAATTCTACATTTGTAAGTTCAATGTAAAACTTTAGAAACTACAAGTCCAATCAGTCCTACTTCCTTTTCAGGCAATCGCTCAGACGAACAAGTTTGTTTACATTTGCAGAAGATAAAGCTGCCCACTTCTTGTTCACAATGTCACCTGAAAATGAGAACACGTGTTCTCATGGCACTGTTGTAGCCAGCATCGCAAGATATTTACATGTCAGATGCGCTAAAGATTCATATGTCCCTTCGTGCTTCTAGCACCATTTCAGAGGACATGCGTCCATACTGATGACGGGTTCTGCTCGATAATGGTCCAAGCAGTGCAGTCCGATGCATGTTCATTTTCATCATCTGGTCAGATGCCACCAGCAGAAGGTTGATTTACTTTTTTGGTGGTTCGGGTTCTGTAGTTTCCACATCAGAGCATTGCTCTTTTCAGACTTCTGAAAGCATGTTCCACACCTAATCCCTCTCAGATTTTGGAAGGCACTTCAGATTCTTAAATCTTGGGTCAAGGGACGTATCTATCTTTAGAAATTTCACATTGGTACCTTTGCATTTTGTCAAATCAGCTGTGAAAGTGTTCTTAAAATGAACAACGTGTGCTGGGTCATCGGCCGAGACTGCTATAACATGAAATATATGGCAGAATGCAGGTAAAACCGAGCAGATGTACAATTCTTCCCCAAGTTCAGTCACAAATTTAGTTAACGCGTTCTTTTAACGAGCGTCATCAGCATGGATGCATGTCCTCTGGAATGGTGGTAGAAGCACGAAGGGACATATGAATCTTTAGCGCATCTGACACGTAAATGTCTTGCGATGCCGGCTACAACAGTGTCATCTGAACGCCTGTTCTCACTTTCAAGTGACATTGTAATTAAGAAGTGGGCAGCATTATCTCGTGTAAATGTAAACAAATTTGTTTCTCTTAGTGATTGGCTGAACAAGAAGTAGGACCAAGTGGGCTTGTAGGTTCTAAAGTTTTGCATTGTTTTGGTTTTGAGTGCAGTTCTGTAACAAAAAGGTAAATTTATAACTTGCACTTTCATAATAAAGAGATTGCACTACAGTACTTGTATGAAGTGAATTAAAAATACAATTTCTATCACTTTTACAGTGCAAGTATTTGTAATAAAAAATAAATATAAAGTGAGCACTGTACACTTTGTATTCCGTGTCGTAATTGAAATCAATATATTTGAAAATGTACACACTTCACCAGTCATAAGAATGGCCATACTGGGTCAGACCAAAGATCCATCCAGCCCAGTATCCTGTCTGCAGACAGTGGCCTATGCCAGATGCCCCAGAGGGAGTGAACCTAACAGGAAATGATCAAGTGATCTCTCTCCTGCCATCCATCTCCACCCTCTGACAAACAGGCTAGGGGACACCATGCCTTACGCATCCTGGCTAATAGCCATTAATGGACCTAACCTCCATGAATTTATCTAGTTCTCTTTTAAACCCTGTTATAGTTCTAGCCTTCAAAACCTCCAGATGAAGCCTCACCAATGTCAAATAGAGGGGAACAGTCACATCTCTCGATCTGCTGGCAAAGCCCCTACTTATACATCCCAAAATGCCATTGGCCTTCTTGGCAAAAATGGCACACTGCTGACTCATATCCAGCTTCTCGTCCACTGTCACCCCTAGGTCCTTTTCCGCAGAACTGCTGCCTAGCCATTCGGTCCCTAGTCTGTAGCTGTGCATTGGGTTCTTCCGTCCTAAGTGCAGGACCCTGCACTTATCCTTATTGAACCTCATCAGATTTCTTTTGGCCCAATCCTCCAATTTGTCTAGGTCCCTCTGTATCCTATCCCTGCCCTCCAGTGTATCTACCACTCCTCCTAGTTTAGTATCATCCGCAAATTTGCTGAGAGTGCAATCCACACCATCCTCCAGATCATTTATGAAGATATTGAACAAAACCGGCCCCAGGACCGACCCCTCAGGCACTCCACTTGACACCGGCTGCCAACTAGACATGGAGCCATTGATCACTACCCGTTGAACCTGACAATCTAGCCAGCTTTCTACCCACCTTATAGTCCATTCATCCAGCCCATACTTCTTTAACTTGCTGACAAGAATACTGTGGGAGACCGTGTCAAAAGGTTTGCTAAAGTCAAGAAACAATACATCCACTGCTTTCCCTTCATCCACAGAACCAGTAATCTCATCATAGAAGGCGATTAGATTAGTCAGGCATGACCTTCCCTTGGTGAATCCATGCTGACTGTTCCTGATCACTTTCCTCTCATGTAAGTGCTTCAGCACTGATTCTTTAAGGACCTGCTCCATGATTTTTCCAGGGACTGAGGTGAGGCTGACTGGTAAATAAAAGTAAATAACTTTTCCTTATTCACTTCATCCACACCACTCATGATTTTATATACCTCTATCATATCCCCCACTAGGTCTCCTTTTTTCAAAGCTGAAAAGTCCTAGCTTCTTTAATCTCTCCTTATATGGGACCCGTTCCAAATCCCTAATCATTTTAGTTGCCCTTTTCTGAACCTTTTCTAATGCCAGTATATCTTTTTTGAGATGAGGGGACCACATCTGTATGCAGTATTCAAGATGTGGGCGTACCATAGATTTATATAAGGGCAATAAGATATTCTCCCTCTTATTCTCTATCCCTTTTTTTAATGATTCCTAACATCCTGTTTGCTTTTTTGACTGCCGCTGCACATTGCATGGATGTCTTCAGAGAACTATCCATGATGACTCCAAGATCTCTTTCCTGATTAGTTGTAGATAAATTAGCCCCCCCATCATATTGTCTGTATAGTTGGGGTTATTTTTCCAATGTGCATTACTTTACATTTATCCACATTAAAATTTCATTTGTCATTTTGTTGCCCAATCACTTCGTTTTGTGAGATCTTTTTGAAGTTCTTCACAGTCTGCTTTGGTCTTAACTATCTTGAGCAGTTTAGTATCGTCTGCAAACTTTGCCACCTCACTGGTTTACCCCTTCCTCCAGATCATTTATAAATAAGTTGAATAGGATTGGTCCTAAGACTGACCCTTTGGGAACACTAGTTACTCCTCTCCATTCTGAAAATTTACCATTTATTCCTACCCTTTGTTCCCTGTCTTTTAACCAGTTCTCAATCCATGAAAGGATCTTCTTTCTTATCCCATGACAACTTAATTTACATAAGAGCCTTTGGTGAAGGACCTTGTCAAAGGCTTTCTGGAAATCTAAATACACTATGTCTACTGGTTCCCCCTTGTCCACATGTTTTTGACCCCTTCAAAGAACTCTAATAGATTAGTAAGACATGATTTCCCTTTACAGAAACCATGTTGACTTTTGCCCAACAATTTATGTTCTTCTATGTGTAGGACAATTTTATTCTTTACTATTGTTTCAACTAATTTGCCCGGTACTGACGTTAGACTTACCGGTCTGTAATTGCCGAGATCACCTCTAGAGCCCTTTTTAAATATTGGCGTTACATTAGCTATTTTCCAGTCACTGGGTACAGAAGCTGATTTAAAGGACAAGTTACAAACTACAATTAATAGTTCCGCAATTTCACATTTGGAATTTTTTCAAAACTCTTGTGTGAATGCCATCTGGTCCCGGTGACTTGTTACTGTTAAGTTTATCAATTAATTCCAAAACCTCCTCTAGTGACACTTCAATCTGTGACAATTCCGCAGATTTGTCACCTACAAAGGACGGCTCAGGTTTGGGAATCTCCCTAACAGTCTCAGCCGTGAAGACTGAAGCAAAGAATTCATGCTAAGGCATTTACCATGACTGAGAAGATAAGGTAGGCATAGTGACATGCACAGTTCTCTGAAATTCTGGGCTTTAGGATATAATAATCAGATTGCCCTCCAAATGCATTCCAAAAGATCCATTGTGACTTCACACAAATAGGTAAGTAACAAAACCCATTTTTGAAAAAAAGTTACTGCACTCGTGCACAACTGTGTAGAAATGGATTATAAAGGAGTTGTGACAATGGGTGTCAATGGCTTGTCCGAGTGCAAGGTTGATGCTGAAGATGTTACTTGGAGCAATCTCATTGCAATGGTTCCCTAAAGCACAAGATAGCAGTTTCGTGAAGCCGTCTACACAGGAATTCAATGTAAGCCATTTCTTCTGTTTTTTTTCCCCCATCAATTATACCTCCTCTGTTCATTCTGATGCACTTTTGTTCTTTCTTGCTCTTCTTGCTCTCGTCTCAGTTCCAATAATTCACCCTGGGAACAATAAAAGAGAAACCCAAAAACTATTTTTAAAAAAATTAACAGTTATTCAGAAGATAAACCCAATTAATTACACAATATATTCACCTTAACTAGTGCACTATTTAATTTGCCAAACGTTTACTTAAATTTTAGTTCCTCTGGGAAGTAAGTTTTATTTACAATACCCAATTGCATCCAAAAAAGGTACTACATTTCCTCTTCAGCCTTCCACTGGACAGAAGCGCGTGCACCCTCTTGCAAAAGAAGCTGGGGGTTCTGACAGCTAAACTCAGATCTAGGTGGATCTGCCAGAGGCAGGTGTCATCCAGATGGAAGGTCTTTACCTCCACCCTTTGTGGTGGTTCCAAAGACCACTGCTGCCTCCTGATGCAAGTCTGCAGTGATATGTGACACTATGCCATGAAGGAGGAAACAAGCTTTGGAGGGCCCTGCAGCCCTGCCTCAGCCCCACCCTCTCCCACTGAATGGCTCTGCCTTCCCGCTGACCTACTGTGGAGGAGCTTCCAAATGGTTTATCAGCCATGGGAGGGTGCCATAGAGCATGCTCTCCTCCCTTCTGTCCCTCCCTTTGCCCTGATCCACAGGTTTTGCTTCTCTTCTGCTTGCAGAAGTGGAGGGGAGAACAGGACCCTTTACAACATAGCTCTAAGTTTTGAAACTACCTCTGTCCAGTGTTACTGGGACAGAGTTTGGGGGAATTTTATTTATGTACATTTCTTTGTTACTTAATTGCACACTATTATTTTTGGAGCCACATTTATGCTGTTTTCCATAGAAGTGGCCTTGCTGAGCCTTTCTGAAGTCAGGCCTCTTGTTATTAAGAATACCTGGCTTTAAGAGAATCCATAGTGACTGCTTTACACTATGTAAATATGCTCATTCAGTTTATTTTTATCTTGCTGTATTGTCTGTGGATACTTGTTTATATCAAATTGAATATCGTTCTAGAGCTGGATCCTGCTACCCTTAAAAGTAATCCTAAATTATGCAAACTACTGCCAGTTATGTCATAGGGGCTGTTCCCATGAGTATGGCTTACTCAGAAAAGGGTTGCATAATTGATTTTTTTTTAAATGTAGCATTTAAAGTGTTACTCAAACACATGTGAGGAAATTCCGACCAAGACAGCATTAAATTTATGCAGAACTGGTGATGCAGGATGGTTTGAACAGTCTGAAGATGTTCTGGGAGTTCCAGATCCTTTCAGGACCTATGCGGTCGTATATTTTGGTGCCCACGTAGCTAGAATAGAAAAGGGATGCAGTACAGCCATAGTAAGATGATGTGTAGACTCACTATCTTCCCTTCCAGCATCACACTGTGGTGCTGTACTGGGCCCCAAGGTTTCCTGACAGCTATCCCTATATCTCCTTGTCACCTAAGTATCCCCTTTGGTGTTTATCAGCTCCTGGAACATGGGACTGAGCCTCTGGAGACCTACCATATGGACTAAAACAACAACCACTGCAGAGCCTCCAGATACCACTTCCCAGTCTGCTTAGAGTTCGGAGTGGGGGCGGAATAGACTGGAAATGCCTGCAAATGCCAACTGGGAGCTTCTGACAGGGTGATTTATCGACAGTTTGCTGGGCCAATGAGAAGCCAGGACAGCCCAGTTGCTTCAATTGGAAGGGACAGACTGACTCAGAGACAGACTAGTGTCTCCAGAGGACAAGGAATTTTCACTTTTGGAGCCTTTGAGTTTGGAGCCGAGAGATAAAATAGCCTAGGGAGTCACGGCTCATCTCCCAGTCCCCACAAAGGGAGACATTGAACTTCTGCAGGATCTAACGTGCACTGGGCAGTTCCAACATTGCTGAGGTGAGTGTCCAGGAAGAGAACCAACCCAGCTCCATCTACTAAGAACCATCGAAGACCTCCACAGGATGCTAGCCAGGGGGCCAGCTGAGGACCCTTTCCCAATCAGCAGTGAAAATACTGTAGGAGAACCCCTTTTGTTTTCTTTAAGCTAACCAACATTTGAAGCACTGCTACACCCAGCTCTGGACTCACACTCTTTCCACCTAGCTGGAAAGGTGCCAGGGAAGGAGCTGGGGGTGTGGTACAGTTGTGAATGGTTGTATTAATGTTTTAGCATTTATTGGTTAACCTTATCACTTTCTTTCTTTAGAGCTTCTGTTTCCTGTCCCCAATAAAGCCCCCCTTTATTATACTGTTATTTTGGGATGTAGCATTTCATTTGTTGGCGTTTGTATTATTGTCATTGTTTCTTGTGCACTGGGTCATACTCCTTATTAAGGAGTAGTTGTATTAGTTATTTTCCCAAGGGACAGCACCCTAGTGTCCTGAGCACATAAGAGTCACCTTGGGTGGAGGCACCAGGCATTGCAACAGAGAACCCAGGACCCAACCCATATGACGACTGGGGAGAAGCCACTACGACTAGCTAATACCAGCTGCAGTTGTTGGAAGGAAGCACACAATGGGTGACCATTGTTGTTCCTACTTCCTTGCATTTTACACCTTTTAAGGTTACAATGGTGTGGCCCCATGGTTTTGTTTATAAATCAGCGTAGTGAGCTGGGCCATGCCATGCATGTTTAATCGTTTAGCTCTGATTCATGCAACACCAAGTATCAGCCAGGTGTCCTGGTGATTGCTAATGCTAACCAAAGGAACATCAGTTCCATGTAACTTGTTCTGAAGTGGCTGGGTCAGTACCTTTCCATGTTATGCAACATGCCATCTCTGCCAGCTGAATTACTGATAAGCTAGGGATCTCACGCCATTACAGGTACAGTCAACAGGAACTGAAACTACCAACTTTTGCCACTGAAAGGGGTCCCAAGGGAAAATGGACCTATCCTGCATATTTGCCATAGTAATGGAACACCAATAAAGGTGGAATGTGAATTAAAATGATGAATTTTATAGAAAGGTTCAGTAACTAAAAATGAACTACAGAATTAAATAAATACCAATTTAAGTTGAACATTAATAAAAGCTTTGCAGTAAATATAATCAAATCAATAACTGGATAATGTGTTGTGTATCACTGTTTGTCTAGCCCTAAAAGAAAATCAAGATTAAGAAATAAAAAAGCCAAGCTTCATTTTCACTTTTAAAATAACTGTTCAACCTGAAAATTAAAATCCAGTATCTGATTTTCTAATGTTTGACTTTTAATGGCATTCATTAGATTTCTGCAATAGCTGTACCTTCTGAAATATACTGCAAGTACGTAATACTGTGTTCAAAGTGCCCTAGAAAACATTTTAAATCTAGCAATATATATTAAAACCTATTTCCCCCAAAAAATTAACTGACAAAAACCTATAAATTTAATAGCTATATTGCACTAGAAGGTGCACACAAAAACAGAATTTACAATTACATTAATAAAATATTAGCTTGAAGTGGAAGTGAGTTAACATAAATCTGAGGGACAATTATTAGAGCTTTTAAAATATGTACACTTTAGAGTAGGTTTACAAATACCTACTGGACAGATTAATGTACTAATAGCAGCTATTGAGGCAAGGAGTACTTTGGTACTATGTATTAAAACAAACATTTTGCACTCAGCCCATACTCACTCTCTCTGTGTGTGAGTGTGTGTGAGTGAGAGAGAACAGTAAAAAGCATAAAAATCAGAAATTTAGTTAAAGAGAGATTTACCTTAGATGTGACTGTGGCCCCAACTCTACAATGACCTCCACACCGGGATGCCCTGGGCCAAGCTCTATGAAGGGTTGGGGCCTATGCTAGTTTTAAATGAAAAACTATTTCTTTATGGCACAGTGTACAATGCCATAGTTATTTATAACATACATACACATAGCATTTGAAATTTCATAACGGTTTTATTTAGGAGAAAAAATATTTGTTGGTAACTGGACATAAGAGAAAAGGTGCATGCTATGATGGGAAACAAAAGCTACATACATTTCTTTTATTAAATGAAGGCATATTTCTTGAAGGACCCGTATGTCCAATTACTGTAACAGAAGGAGTGTGTATAAGAGGTAGTGATAGGATTTAATGTTTAGAGAAGAAACTGGAAGTCAGTAGACCAGTGGTTCCCAAACTCGTTCCACGGCTTGTGCAGGGAAAGCCCCTGGCGGGCCGGGCCAGTTTGCTTACCTACTGCGTCCACAGGTTTGGCCGATCACAGCTTCCAGTGGCCGTGGTTCATTGCTCCAGGCCACTGGGAGCTGCTGGAAGTGGCAGCCGCTACGTCCCTCGGCCCGCGCCGCTTCCAGTGGCTCCCATTCTAAGCCTACATTTCCATCATTCTATGATTTTAAGACTTGGTTCTAAACACAACTGAGGGGAGACTGTGTGTGAAGAATTAGTTCTCTATTCAGAATCGCCTTCAGAATGGCCCCATGTTAGTGAGAACTTCTGTGTAAAGGAGAGGGAAAAAAATTATTATAACCTTTCATAACTGTTGTTCCTCGAGATGCGTTGCACATGTCCATTCCAGTCTTGGTGTGCATGCACCCCATTTACACAGTCACCATAAATTCTCCTCTCAGTAGTTCCCGCTGGGGTAGCTTGAGCACCCTCTGCTGCCGCATGCTGGCAGTGCCAATACAAAGGGCCCAATTGACGCCAAGTCCCCTCAGTTCCTTCTTTCCAGAAAGCTCCAATGTACAGGGGTAGGCGGGCGGGTCATGGAATGGACGTGTGCAACACATCTCGAAGAACAACTATTATGGAAGGTTAGTAACCATTTTTTCTTCAAGTGATTGCACATGTGCATTCCACTCGTGGTGACTCCAAGACGGTAATATAGGTGGACGGATCGGCACTCAGATAATGGCCTCATTGAGAGGTAGGACCACTCTGGAAGGACCTACTGGGGTGTATGGATTCTTTTACTTCCTCCACCTGTATGCCCAGGCTTCAGGCAACCCTCTAACATTTCGTGGAGTCATAAGGGAGAGGCAAAACACACAATGCTGAGACTGCCTCATCAGGGGAAGGGGGGTCCTGCTGAGCCAGGTCTTGATATCAGTACCAGAGTCAGAAACCTGTGCTTCCTGGTGGGTAGGTGCTGCACATCTCTCTGAGGCCACTGAATAGGAGTGCCCAGAATATGGGGGAAAACCCCCACTAATTCCAAAAAGGCCACTGCACAGGCATAGGCCCCCAGTGAGCTCCGTGGCCAACCACTTGATGGTACTTCTGTGGTAGGGTAATGGTATCTCGAGGAGGGGTGGCTCCAAGAGCAGATGTAGTAGGACCCAATCTCTGATTTGGAGGAAGTCTACCCTCCTTCCCCTGATCATGGAGGTGCAGTTCCAGACAGTGCCAGTGACCAGTGCAGAGGTGAAGAGTTGTGCAGAGTTGTGCAAAGCATTGCAGGTTTTCCCTTTGATGGTACCAAAGGAAGAGCCATCAGAGGTGCATTTTTAATAAATACTATTTGGAATTGTATGATCATGGGAGACTAGCTTCCCATATATAGATTGGAGAACAAGTGCTACTAAAAATGGTAGGGCCCAGATTTTCCTGGATAACAGATTCCTTCACCAAACAGTCACCAAGAACCAAGAAGAAGTGATGCCATTTTAGATTTAGGATTGGTGAGTAGTGAGGACTTCACATAAGAACTGGTTGTAGGGGACAACCTTGGTTTAAATAATCATAAGCTAACTCAGTTTAAAAAAACAGATCTGCAACTTGATTCCTTGATTTCAAAAGGGAAAACTAAAAAATAGGGAATTAGTTAGGGAAGTGGACTGGACTGAAGAATTCAAGGATCTGAATGTGGAGGCAACTTGGAATTACTTCAAGTCAAAGTTGCAGAAGCTATCTGAACCCTGCATCCCAAACAAGGAGGAAAAATTCATAGGGAAGTGTTGCAGACCAAACTGGATGAACAAGCATCTCAAACAGATTATTAAGAGAAAGCAGAATGCCTACAAGGAATTGAAGATGGGATGGATCAGCAAGGAAAGCTACCTCTTAGCGGTCAGAAAGTGTCGGGATAAAGTGAGAACTGCCAAAAGCCAAGCAGAGCTGGACCTTGCAAAGGAAATTAAAACCCGTAGCAAAAGGTACTGTAGCCATAGATATAAAAAGAAAAGCAGGAAAGAAACAGTTAAGCTAAACACTGAAGATGGGGTAGAGATCAAGGATAATCTAGGCATGGCCCAACACCTAAACAAATACTTTGTTTTTAATAAGGGTAATGAGGAGATTAGGGGAGTGGCAGGGTGGTTAATGGAAATGAGGATATGGAAGTAGGAATTATCATACAGGAGGCAGAAGTCGAACTCCAATAGCTTAATGGTACCAAATTTTATAGGGCCGGATAATCTCCATCCCGGAATATTAAAGGCACTGGCATATGGAATTGCAAGACCAATAGCAAGAATTTTCAATGAACATCTAAACTCTGAGATCATACCCTATGCCTGCAGAATTGCTAATATACTACCTATTTTTAAGAAAAATAAAAAAAAGTGACCCGGGAAACTACAGGCCTGTTAGTTTGACCTCAATTGTATGCAAGGTCTCGGAACAAATTTTGAAAGAGAAAGTAGTTAAGGACAGAGGTAAATGGCAATTGGGACAAAATAGAAAAGTTTTACAAAAGGTAGATCGTGCCAGACCAACCTGATCATTTTTCTTGAGAAGGTAACTGATTTATTAGACAAAGGAAACACAGTAGATCTAATCTACCTGGATTTCAGTAAGGCACTGGATAAAGTTCGAAATGGGAAATTATTAGTTAAAGTGGAAAAGATGGGGATTAATATGAGAATTGAAAGGTGGATAAGGAACTGGTTCAAGAGGAGACTACAACGGGTCATACTGAAAGGTTAACTGTCAGACTGCAGGGAGCTTACTAGTGGAGTTCCTCAGGGACTGGTCCCTCTTGGGACCAATCTTAAATAAGATTTTCAATGACCTTGGCATAAAGTGGGAATGTACTAATAAAATTTGTGGATGACACAAAGTTGGGAGGTATTGCCAATATGGAGGAGGATCAGAATATTATATGAGAAGATTTCAACGACCTCAAAAACTGGAGTAATAAGGAAATGGGATGAAATTTAATAGAGCAAGAATTTTTGCTATGAGGATTTATCAGTTGGAAATGAGAGGAGGAGAAAGACCTGGATGTATTGATTAATCACAAGATGACTATGAGCCACCAATGTGATGTGACTGTGAAAAAGGCTAATGCAGTCCTAGGATGCAGCAGGTGAGGTATTTCCAGGAGAGACAGGGAAGCATTAGTACCATTATACAAGGCACTAGTAAGACCTCATCTGGAATATTGCGTGCAATTCTGGTCTCCCATGTTTAAGAAAGATGAATTCAAACTGGGACAGGTGCAGAGAACAGCTACTAAAACGATCCAAGGAATGAGTCTCCTCTCATAAGGTAGGTTTTCCAAAGAGCTTGGCTTGTTTAGCCCTACCAAACGAAGGCTGAGGGGAGACATGGTTGCTCTCTATAAATACAGCAGAGGGATAAATATCAGGCAGGGAGAGGAGTTATTTAAGTTAAGAGCTAATGTGGACACAAGAACAAATGGATATAAACTGGCCATCAACAAGTTTAGGCTTAAAATTAGACAAAGGTTTCTAACCATCAGAGGAGTGAGGTTCTGGCACAGCCTTCAAAGGGGAGCAGTTGGGGGAAAAAACCTAACTGGCTTCAAGACTGAGCTTAAGTTTATGGAGGGGATGGTATGATAGAAGGCCTACAATGGCATTTGGCCCATGTGAGGCTGCTAGTAGCAAATATCTCCAACAGCAGAAGACGGGACACTAGATCCGAGTTACTTCAGATAATTCTTTTCCAGGTGTCTGGCTGGTGGGTCTTGCCCACATGCTCAGGGTCCAACTGATCGCCATATTTGGAGTCAGGAAGGAGTTTTCCCCTGGGTCACACTGGCAAAGACTCTGGGTCAGGGTGGGAGGTGTTCACTTTTCTCTGCAGCATGGTGCACAGGTCACTTGCAAGTTTAAATTAGAGTAAATGGTGGACTGTCTATAACTTGAAGTCTTTTAACCATGATTTGAGGACTTTAGTAACTCAGCCAGAGGTTAGGGGTCTATTACAGGAGTGGGGGTGGGGGAAGGTATTGTGGCCTGCAACATGCAGAAAGTCAGACTAGATGATCACAATGGTCCCTTCTGGCCTTAAAGTCTATAAGTCTACATGGGACTCGCGCAGTGCTGAGCACTGTGGCGATCCTGCTGGCTCCCCTATGTCTGCGAGCACCGATAGGACTGACTCTTGAAATGCTGGCGATACCGGCTCTGTCAGGGTTAGAAGCTCCCTGACAGCCACAAATGCCTCTGGCATGGTCGGTACCAAGACAGTGTTGGTACAGAGTGGTACCACAGATGTGGAAGGTGCTCCTTCTGGTTCCGGACTTGACAGTTCCAAAGTCTACGGGTCTGGCTTTTGCGGTGCTGAAGCAAAGGAATGCTTGGGCTTAGACCGCACTCGACTCTGATCCACGTGCCTAACAGACTTCGATGCCGAGGAATCACCCCCTTTTAGCTGTCTGCTTCTTATGTTTTTTCTTAGGTACTGGGGATGGTGAGCAGTACAACAGGAGGCACAAAATCCAAATGTAACAGCTCTGAGGCACTTGGTCCGGACTCAGAGTCTGACTGACCTGGCTCAGATGGAAGTCTCAAGGCCACCTCCATGAGTAGAAACTTTAGTCTGGTGATAATCTTTGTGCGTGCAAGGCTTAAGGTCTCTGAAAATTTGGCGATGCTCCCCGTATGAGCTTCCACCAAACACTTTAAGCAACTTGAGAGTGAGTGGCTCAGGGTCATAACCTTATTGCAGGCAATGTATAGCTTGACCAAGGCATCCCTCGGCACCAGGAACTGACCAAAACCCTCAGGTGGGGTGAAACCTACCCGACTGTACTAAAACACTAATAACCAGAATAATGCTAAACTATTTACAATAGAGTACAAAAGTACACAGTCCACTGAGAACACTTTCAAAAGCAAGATGAGCCATTCCAGTGACCATTACGGGCAATAAGAAGAAACTGAGGGGGCTCAGGGTTACCTAGGCCCTTTATACAGCAGCAGAAGGCGCTCAAGCCACCCTAACGGGTACCACTGAGGGGGAAATTTCTAGCAACTGTGTGCACACCAAGAGCGGAATGCAAATTAGGCTCCTTAGAATACTAAACTGGGCACCATCAGCTAAAAGGTGTTATGCAGTTTAAATGCAGGGAAAAAGCTAACTAATAGTTCAGAGCCAACTAGCTGTAAGCTTTGTAGATGCTTCAAACCATATCTGAACTTTGCAGCTTTGCCTATTTGACTGCCTCAAATTGGGCTGAAGTACTTTTCCTGAGGAGAGCCGGTGCTCATATGCCACAGTAATGAGTATGTTTTTTTAAACTGGTTACACAGCACAGTACATAAACATTATACACAAACTGTTAACATATTATAATTACCTTCCTCCGTTGTTCTGCCTTCATTTCCTGTAGTCTTCTGTTTTCATCCTCCTGGAGGCTTTGCTTATAAGTGTGGCTTCTAGTCTATTGCACAACAGAGCATAAAAACAATATATTGACAGAAGATCCCACTCTCAATCTTTATAAAATCAAACATAAAACTAGTTGGAGATTTCTGATTACTTAGGGATAGATTCATCTAAGTTTAAAAACCAGACATGAGGCTCTTTTGTGAAAAATCCACCATTTCCAAGTTAGTTTATATACACCTTTCTTAATACAACTGCTAGGGTGGTTTGTTCTCCAGAGAGACCCTGCCTGCAGTGTTCTATGGTTCAGACACCTCTGGGGGATTTGTTTGAATGGGAAAAGTCTATGAACTAGATCTGAAATCATTAACAAGTGGCCTGATTCTGCAACCCTTACTTATGAGTAAGGATGCATGTTTGCTTGTCATTTGCAGTTATTGGGGGGTGTCAAATATAAAGGGAAGGGAAAACACCTTTAAAAACCTTCCTGGCCAGAGAAAAAACCCTTTCACCTGTAAAGGGTTAAGAAGCTAGGATAACCTCGCTGGCACCTGACCAAAATGACCAATGAGGAGACAAGATACTTTCAAAAGCTGGGGGGGAGGGAGAAACCAAGCCTCTCTCTCTCTGTCTGTGTGATGCTTTTGCCGGGGACAGAACAGGAATGGAGTCTTCGAACTTAGTAAGTAATCTAGCTAGATATGCATTAGATTCTGATTCCTTTAAATGGCTGAGAAAGTAAGCTGTGCTGAATGGAATGTAGATTCCTGGTTTTGTGTCTTTTTGGAACTTAAGGTTTTGCCTAGAGGGATTCTCTATGTTTTGAATCTGATTACCCTGTAAGGTATTTACCATCCTGATTTTACAGAGGTGATTCTTTTTACTTTTTCTTCTATTAAAATTCTTCTTTTAAGAATCTGAATGCTTTTTTCATTGTTCTTAAGATCCAAGGGTTTGGGTCTGTGTTCACCTATGCAAATTGGTGAGGATTTTTATCAAACCTTCCCCAGAAAAGGGGGTGTAACGTTTGGGAGGATTTTGGGGGGAAAAGACATTTCCAAACGGGCTCTTTCCCAATTATATCCCTGTTAGACATTTGGTGGTGGCAGCAAAAGTCCAAGAGCAAAAAGGTAAAATAGTTTGTACCTTGGGGAAGTTTTAACCTAAGCTGGTAAAAGTAAGCTTAGGAGGTTTTCATGCAGGTCCCCACATCTGTACCTGAGAGTTCAGAGTGGAGAAGGAACCTTGATGGGGCAGGATGTACTACTCTTACCTTGAGAAAGGACTGTACCTTCCTTTGTGCGTATATCATACTTAGCACATTAATAACGTTAAAACTCACTCAGTTTAGTACAAAAAGTTGTGGTGGCCATCATGGAACTTTACTTCAATAAAGGCTTTGATATAATTCTACACAAGATTCTTAAAGAAATTTGATAAATGTGAACCAAATGAAGCTACTGAATGATGGGTACATAGTTTGCTATAAAGGCTGAATGGAGACAGCAATTATTAATGGTTCAGTCTCAAGCTGGAGGAGCTGTTAGATGTGTCCAGGGAGATTCATTCTAGGTCCAATATTATTTATTACTTTCAGTAATGACTTGAGCAGTTGTGTGGAGAATATATTAATCAAGTTGGAGAACAATAAAAATCTAGACAGGATTGTTAACACTTTGGAAGACTGGATTAAAATGGATTATGATCTTAATTGATTAAATGTGAGGGGGGAGGAAGAGAAGCCACCAATAAAAAGAGGACAGTCCCTAAAAAGAAACTGAATTTGTCTACTTCCAGTAGGAAGGGATAAATATACACAAATATCACTGGGTACACTAGATAGTAGCACCACAGAAAGGCTCTGGGGAATTTAAACTGTTTTTAGTAAGAACTGCATGTCCTTTGCTAGTACATGCAACCACTGAGAATCTTAACTTAATGTTAAAAATTAGAATTTAGAGTGACAAATTTTACCTAACCCTTTTCCCAGAAAAAAAATATACAAATTTGGCAACATGGAAACATTTGGGGAATTTGTGTCAGTTTTGCTGAATTGTTCTTGTAACAAATTCCAAAAAGGTCAAAATGTTTTGATTCTAAAGGACTTCTTGTTTTGAAATTTTTCAAATTTCATTTAAAAGAATGTTAATCACTCAAAAATTACATCCACATTGAATGAAACATTTCATTTGACCTGAAATGAATATTTTTCATATTTGGAATGGCTAGTGAACTGAAGGTCAGTTATTTTGTCCATTTGTAAAAAACGTGACTTTAATAGATTTCTTATATTTTAGAAGACAGACAGAACCACAATTTTTGGCAGGTGAAACAGACTAGTTCAAAACACCACATCAAATTAGCACAATTCAAGTATAACATTTCCCCTTTGCTATTATCTCTTAGTGCTCAAGTGGTTTTATACCAAGTGATACTCCATTGCTTATGTGTTAGAGCCCCCTTAATGGGACACTACAGGTGCTAGTTTACCTGTAGAGTGGTTCCACTACCCTGAGCAGACCTTTTACAAATACAAGGCCATAGAATCATCCTAGCAAAAATAACATATGCTATACTGGCTTGTGTTAATAAGAGTATCACATGCACAAACAGCAAGGTAATTCATCTTCTTTACTTGGGCACTGATTAAGCCAGAGTTGAGAGGCAACACACACATTTCTTGCACTATATGTTTAAATCCCCCCCCCCCAACAAATTGCAGTGAGTAACAGACATAAAACAGATTGGAATATAAGGCATAAAACTGAAACAGCTTTAGAGTGAGGGGCTCCAGCCATGGATCTGTACCTACTCCACCTCTCCCTAGCCTAGGGCCATCACACTACACTAATGTTTCTGAAATCAGTACCAGTCCTGGGGATGTTTTCAGCTTGAGTACATCCCACTGAAATTTGTAGGACTAGTTCTGCCTCAGATAAATCCACTAGGCCCAGGTCTCATTGTTCAGCTCTCGTGTGGTGACAGGTGGGGAGGCGAGCATGGCTTTACTTCATCTTTCTGCCTCTCATAGTCTTTGCCATTTCAGTGGCCTGCTTGGCCCCTAACGTAAGTTAGGGCAGCCCTGAAGGTGGCCTTCCAAAGGATGCTACATCAGCTGAGAACAGCCAGAGCATACTGTACTCCAGCCACATCCCTCCCTTTACCTGCACACCTTGTGTGTTGGTGGCTGCACAAGGGGCACTAGAAACTCATTCCTCCAGCTCTGTGCCAAGGAGGGAACCTCCCCTACAGCTGAAACCCTAAAGGCTGTTTCCACCCATTCTAAGACTCTTATGCTTATGTTGAAGGTAAAGGAAGCCACTGGAAACTGGTCCCAAAGACTCAAAAAAAAAAAACAAAAAAAACCCCTAAACTAAAAGTAATACACCCACACCACCCTCTCTGTTCATGGCGTTAAGGGACAGGGAAAGAGACTGAAGCAAGGCCTATGAGAAAATGCTGAGGTCTGAACATATTCTCTCTACATCAAGGTTTCTCAACCTGTGAGGCTCCAGTGTATTTCCAGAAAGGCTGAAGCAAGACTAAAGCCAAAAGGGAGAGGAATTCTTTTTTTCTTCTTAGTAGCTGACACTTAAGATTCAGCAGACACTAAAGCCTCTATGGCATATGAGCTAGTCAATAAAGGTTTCCAAGCTTTGCTGACTCCAGGGTATGTAGCAACCAGCTGTAATTTCTTTCTGCACACAGTAGCTGATCTGTTGCTCGTCGCCCCACCTGTAGTCTGGGCATGGCTCTACAACCATTGGCATGACGACTCCCCACAGCACATGCTTCCTGAAGCAGGGCAGCCCAAAGAGCTGAGTACACTTCAGGAATTATTGATTAGACAAACAATGAGGTGGTTTTTCCCTTAAGAATGTAGAAAAAAAAAACAACCCTCAGGAAAGATGTAAAGAGCAGTTATTCTGATTAGTTACTGGTGGCTGATTAGTGTAGTGATATTATGAGATAAGATATCAGATCAGTTCAGAAATGGGACAACCCACCCAAGTTAGTTTTAGAATAATTTTTCTAGGAGATACTGGAGAGTAGACTTTACTCCTATGGCTGGATTTTTAAAATAACTCCGCACCCAGCAGCTTCCATTCATGTATCTAAATGAAATAGCAAGGTTTTCAAAAGGGCTTAGCAACCAGAAGGGTTAGTTGCTCTCAATGGGAACTGCTGGGTGCTGCGCACTTCAGTTAAGGTCAACTTTTTAGGAGATACTGAGCATTTGGGAAAATCTGGCTCTTGAATGATCAGGGATGGATTTATGAATAACGAGGCCAGTCTGCGCAATGCAGGGGAAGGGTTTATGAGGCTGTAGCCATCCTTCCAAAACAAACAATTCCATGATATGCATTGCATTGAGTCTGTGCAGTATGTTAAACTAAATGAAACATTAACATTGTACTGCTGGTAGCACCTCTAGCATTGGTAGAACATTACAGAGGAGGTTTCATATTCCACAGAAGGACTTACCCATGCTGTAGATTCTGGGCTAGGATTAGCCATTTGATAGGAGTTTCTCTTTGGCAAACCCAAGTCCAATCTGTCCAATAGTTCAGTAGTTTTGCTGCAGAGAAACCCAAACAGAATTGTTAGTGCTTTCTTGAAATATAAATAAAGCCTACGATTGCATCCCTAGATTCTAACCTAGATTTATTGTGCAAGAACAGAAAAGCACCATAGCTGGAACAAAAGGTTTGAGAGCTAGAAAGAATGAAGTGGAACGTGAAGTGATATGGTGGATAAAGCATTTGTTGGGAGTGATTTGTTTGAAAGAGAAAAAGGACCTATTTCTGTGTTAAAGGGGCCTCTCTCTCTCTCTACCATTTTCAATTCTTATTCTGATACACATTCTATCAGATTTCACCATCAGCAGCATATATTGCTTACCTGAATCCTTCGTTCTAAACCCTCCCACCAGCATCTTAAATGACAAGATTATTTTAAAGTATTTTTCTTCATGCTTAGTACAATGCACCGTTACATCAGATTCTTTTGTCTCTCTACTGGATTAAATAAAATCCAATTTATTAGAAGTTATTCTGGTCTTGAATTGCAGTAAAGCTGTACATCGTCTCTGTGGATAGGTCCGTTGGTCAAACGGATGAATTTATCAACACACGAACCCTGGACCTGATTTTCAAAACATGTAACTATGTGCTTAATTTCATTCCATTAGGCAAATAGTTGATTCACATGCTCAGTCATGGTAGCCACGCACAGGCAATATAAAAATGAAGCCAGATTTTGCCGAGGAAAGATCTTCATCGAGGCATTTCCAGACCTCCACCACAAGTTGCCTGGCATACCTGTTATTCAAGTCTCTGCATGCAGGTGTGATTGGGTGCTGAGAACATGTGTGATGATTTGTGGCAATCTATTGAGTTTAACCTTGTGCTGCACTATGATTTTTTTCATAGCTGTGCCTAGACACATTTATAAGCGTATTTTTTTAAAAAAAAAAAACCTGAAAAAACAAACAGATATGGATTTGGGATACACTGTGGCAGATTATAGTTTCATAAAGAAATATGTGGCAACTTACAGTACAGCCTGCTCTCATAGGTTTTATAGTGTTTAGAAGGAGACCATATGCAAAAGAAGCCCTTCCTCCCACACACAAATTTAAAGAGATAATATGCACTTCTTAGCTTAACTAAGCTTAGAAATGCATACGAAAACTCCACTGGCATCTGTACATTTTCTGGCTTTTGTGCCCAAACATCTGTGCCCAAACGCAACAGACTAGAAATAGTGTAGCTAATATGCAAGACAACTGCAGCATTTTGTGGCCTATTGCATATGGATTCTGGCAGCTGCATGCTAGATGGACCACTCAGCCACTTTGTTCCTTACAGACTGAGCCACTTACGCGTTTTTTTAAAAAAAAAAATTCAAAGAATAGTGCTTATTACTGAGTCCTGCTAATGATAAACAGCACCAGTCACAGCAGTAAGGTCAGGATCTTGCTCTATACTCGTCTGATTCTTCCCTCCACTCCACCCCCCAGATTTGTTTTTCCATCTTTAAATGCTGCTGATTTTTTTGTATTACTCTGAAGAGCACACTAGCTTATTTTGACACTGTGTTGAATTACTGGTGTAGTCATTTCAAACCCAAGATGAACTTCAAAGTAGTCAAGAGGATTTTAACATAGTAAAGAGGAAAGAGAACCTGGAGAGGCCAAGCAGCATCCAAATAGTGTCATAGCAGGTTTGTTTTTTCTATACTGGTAGTTTCCTATTTTTATTAGTAATTAAAGCTGTGAGCTGAGCTCTCTACTGGTGTAGCTCTTTGGCTTAATTTCAGTTACACCAGCAGAGAATTTGGCCCTGTTTCTCTAGAGTGTTTTACAACTTTAAGAGGGACACTGTAACATCAAAATAATATACACTATTTTAACAAACCCAACCTGTGAGGTTATCTGATTAAATATGACCATGTAGATCATTGTTGCTACCACTGTTATTTAATTGCAAAAAATCTTGTACAAATTATGTCAAGTAAGGTGTCTATGGAAAGGTTATGACTTCCTGAATAGGATTAGGCTATTTGTATGCATGTATCATTTTTGTATTTGAAGTTATGAGTATTGGCTCTGTATCTATATTTCAAATATGTTTGCTCCTGCGGTAACACCCACAAGGTAGTTAGCCTACACAACTTGAATAGCCCCTTCAAGATAAGTGGCCCATCAAGGGACACTTAACTCACAATGGACTATGGAAGACGCCCATCTATGCCTGATGGACTTTCATGTGAACAAGTGGTAATGGCCTCTGGTGACTAAGCGAAATCATGCACGGACATGTGACTTGTCCATGTGACTCCAAACACCTTCTTTCTACTTGTAATTTTCCCACTAGCTGTGCTGAGAGCTTTGTTTGAAACAATAGGTTTCCCTCCACATGGCAGAAGCTATAAAAGGCCCTGAAAACACCTCCATTTTGCCTCTTTCCTGCTCAAACCTCTGGACTATGAACTTACACTAATGGGAGCATTCTAACCAAGGGATCGAAAACCTTCCAATGATTTAGAAGCAACCAGAGACTTGACTTAAACCAGCAGTTTATTCCATCACTGCTACGAGCCTGAACCAACAACTTTGCAATTGTTGTATGCATTTGATTCCTTTAACCAATTTTAACTCTCACCTTTCTTTCTTTTTATAAATAAACCTTTAGATTTTAGATAAAGGATTGGCAACAGCGTGATGCCTGGGTAAGATCTGAGTTGTATATTGGCCTGGGTATGTGGCTAGTCCTTTGGGATCAGAAGAACATTTTATTTGATAAAATTGGTTTTAAATAACCATTCATCTTTAAGTCTAGTGTTTTTGGTGGTTATACAAGGACTGGAATGTCTAGAGGAAACTGCTTTTCTGACTTCTTGTTAGCCAGTGTGATGAAACAGAAGTTTACCTTTGTTGCTGGTTTGGTATATCTTATGGGAGAATAACCACCAGTTTGGGGAGGGGGGTCTGCCCTATTTCTCAGGGGTTTGTCCTGAATTTGATATTCTCAGTTGTGACCCATGGAGGCATGGTGACAACCAACCAACCAAAAAAAATGAAAATTCCCCACAAAATTTTTATATTGTTAACAAGCAACACTTTGAAATCTCTTACATCGAATAATCTATAGACAGCAAGAGTGAATTTGACTTACGAATTTGATTACTTCATTTTTACTTCTCAAGCTGGGAGAAATGCCAAAGCTTATCTGATCAACCTCCCTTCATATTTCTAATCAATTTTACTTTCACGATCCCATGCACTTACAGAACACTGCATTTTGGGGTGTTGCTGATATCACGGGAAGAGTGAGTTGTTTTTTAAAAACTGTTTCCACTGGAATAATTTAAAAATTCCTAGAAACTCTTATTGGTTTCAGTCTTTGAAAAGCTTATTTCTACAAAATCTAATAAGTGCTGGTCCCAAGACAGTCCCTTTGGGTGCAATGAAGGAGCTAATGTCAGCTGAAGGAGAGTGTGTCCAGAGCTCATAGTAAATAGATACAAAAGGAAACCATTGTTTAGAGGCTCCTAGTGGGGGGGAAAACCAAAATTAAAAAGACCCATTAGTACAACAATACAGTTGAGATTTAAAGTCACACAAATGCCATGGCAACTTCAACTGTGTCACAGTAACCTTAGCTGTATGTGCATTACTGTGTGAGCCTATCCTATATGTAGAGTTATGCTACACAATACACAGGGAACCAAGGTGTGCAGAGACCTGAATGGGACCTCCTTTATGCATAGTTCAGCATCTCAGGAGGCATTAATCTCCCTGCAGAAATGGCACAGACCCAGAGCCAGCCTCCCACGCGTGCAACCATTATAGTGGTGGCAGTCCAAGAGCTCCCACTGAGATGGTACACTTCCATACTAGTAGCTTCTAACCCAAGGCTGTGGCTTTAAGCCACAGTCAAGGTCACAATCCTCAGCATAAGTGTATAGAAAATAAAATACCTTTTAAAAGAAACTCAGCTGAGCTGCTTTTAAATAAGTAAGTGTTAGAAAGAAATTCAAGATCACATGCAGCAACACAGAATTCTGTGTAACTGTAAATCAAGTCACAGAAGTGCAATGCCTTTGTATTTGCACAGTATATGCTATCATATTACCCAGTGCTGTGTGCTCAAAATGAAAGTTCCTACTGCAAGACACAACACAAGCATGCATGCTTGCTGCAGGCCCTAACTGTCAGATTCCTCATCTTCAAACTGTACAAAGAGTAATTTTAAATATTCTATGTAATTTTTAAAAACTAATAAAAACCCCTAGATTTCTAGTCAGGGGAGGGATTATAGAAAGCAGCGTAATAAAGTCCATTGAATTTTCAGCATACTATTGGTACTCCCAACAAAATCATGATCTACAAGAGATTTAGGCCCCAGTCTTACAACTGGATCAACACTGGCAGACCTCTAAACTCTGATCTGACTGCAGTATCACCTAAAATTTCTAATAATCATTGTAATGGAATGTTAAACTGTATTACATTGTTCAGACACTGGGTGGTAGTGTGTAAAAATACCTTATTTAAGCTTACCTCAGCCATACCTTGCAGAACATTAAAGGATCTTATGATAAACATATCTGGTGTGTACAAGCAAGCTCTGTAGCCAGTCCATATCTGGTACAGAAGCACATGACATGGTGTCAGGAGTAAACTAAGAACAGAAACAAAAGAAAAATAGCAACAATGCAGAGGTAGCAGAGATGTAGGATCTCATTAACATGCCACTCTTCAGTGCTCCAGACAACTTCAACTTTGACAAACCCCAGAATGGACAGACTGGAAACATTTTTCAAGATTTTACATTGCTACCAAGTCTCACAAAGAAACTAGAAATATACAGATATCTTCTTTAATCTATATTATGGGGAAGCTGGCAGACCAGATCTTTAATTCCTTTGACTTTAATGAAGACCGCCACAAAGATGACTAGGAAAGAGTTCTGGCTATTTCTGGTGCATATTTTATACCTCAGAAATGTGGTTTATGAAGGACCATGTTTTTGCCTCAGAATTCAAGAACCAGGGGGAAATGTTGAATGTTTTATAAGAACTCTGCATACACTGCCTGAAAACTGATTTTGGAAATGCAAACCATGAAAATATAAGACTTGATGGTTACTGGGTTTACAGATAAAAACCTTTCACAACAGCTACAATTGAAGAGAGATACGACCTTACTACCGGCTATACAGATAGCAAAGCACTCAGAATTAATCAAGCAACAGAACAAAAGGCAGGATGCAACTTGAAAAACCTGATACTGACTTAGAAGTTATAAACAGACACTTGCATGTGAAAAGTTACTGTAATAAAACCTCTGAGGCAAGGAGAGAACTCCCAGACTAAGAGGGACAAATTCCAGTCTAAGTGCAAAAGGTATGGAAAAAGTCATATCCCAAAAGAGGACGCATGTCCAACTAGAGGCGCATGATATAATACATGGAAAAAATGTCCATATTTCGTGCCTTTGTTTGCCTCACCATAATGGTCAGGAAGTTGACTCATATTACAAACAATCAAGAGCCACTGTTTCTGGGATCAATCACATATGACGACAGAGCTTGCCTGGAGAGTGAAATTGAATATTCATAGCAAGACTGTTGACTCTAAAAGTGACAGGGGAGCTGGTGTCACAGTCATCTCAGAAGGGACGTACAGTCACTTTCAAGCCCTCCCAGAGCTTCAGTCACATGACAAAGCTCTAGCTGGTCCTGGAGCTATTCCGAACTGCATGGGCCAGTTCACCACAGAAAACTTACAAAAGACAAAAAGCTATGCATTCAGAGTGCATGTAATCAAAGGCCAATAACCGCCTCAGCTGGAGTGTAGCAGCCATGATGAGACTAGTAACAAAGAAGAAAGAACTCTGTGGAGGATTTGATGATACTGGACTTTTGAAAGGAGATCCAATGAAAAATCAACTTAAGTGACAATTCTGGATCAGTCAGTGTACACATACTTCTACCAGAGAGATCTTGGAAGAGACTAAATGCAGATTTATGCAAATTCAAAAGACTGGTTGACCTAGTCATTGCGGACTATTTTTCCAGTTATAAAGAAATGAATGTATTCGAAAGACCGAACAGCTCAGTGTTATTGAGAAACTGCAGTGCACTTTTGCTCACTTCAGTATTCCAGAACAACTCACGATGGACAGACAATGGATCACAATTCACTGTGGCAGAATTTAAGTCATTCTGAATGAAATGTGATTTTATTCATATTACTAACAGTCCACATTGCCCACAAGTGAATGGAGAAGCTGAGAGAGCTTGTATAGACAGCCAAGAAAACCTTGCAGCAGGAAGATCCATTCCTTGCTTTTCTGAATTGCACATCAACACCAATATCAGCTATTGGATACAGTCCAGCACAACTCTCAGTGGGAAGACAATTCAGAACTACTGTTCTTTTCCAAAGCTAGAATCTGTCTCAAAAGGAAAAAAAAGAGTCTATGAACACTTTTACAAGCAAACAGTCAACACTTAAAGAGCGGCCAGGTCTAGAACCTAGTGATCAAGATCACGTCAGGTTGGATGGAGAAATAGGATGGCCAAATCCAGCTGTCGTAAAGAAAAAATAATTCAGCGCCCATATTGTATGAGAATGAGACCGAGTGGAGCAGTCAACAGAAACCACTAACATCTACAGTTTGTTCCTCAGAAAGAACAATCAGAGCAAACCCTACAGACAGCAGATGCAGAACAAGATGATGAAGTCTCAAGGATTCCAAACTGACCTCAGCCAGTCATCGCAACTAATGGACAGCCAGAGGACCAAGTTGTTATGCGTTTGGGTCATGTAATTAGAAAACCAGTAAGATTCAGACACACTTAACAGACTGTTCCATACTGAACTTCAAAGACAACATGATAGTGTAAATGGTAGGAATGTAGAAATTAAAGGGGATGAAATGGAATGCTAAACTATATTATTCAGCCATTAGGTGGTGCTGTGTGTAAAAATACCTTATTTAAAAGAACCACAGCCATACCAGGCAGAGCATTCAAAGATCATATGATGACCACAGCTGGGGCGTGGGTGTGTGCGCACACACACACAAGCTCTATAGCCAGTCAATATCTGGTACAGGAACATGACAATCACAGAGTTCAGTTCTTGCCAATTCCTTTTATTTTATTGTGATTAATCACTTAAATGTCATTGTAGATCCAACAGTTAAAGAGGTGACAACAAAAGACCCAATCTTGAAAAGCCTGTAAGTGCATATTTAACGATTCAGTGTATGAGAAAAGGATGCTGAATTGGGCACCTTGTCTGGTGATAAACTGCCCTGAAAAGCAGTCACAATATTTTTCAGCCTGGGCACAAATTTCCTTACCTGCCCTTTACAAAGATTTTTTTTTTTTTTTAATATATAAAGTGGGATATTTTACATGCCTATGAAAAAACCTCCATGGACAACACTTTCCAGAGCTATGTTAAAATATTAAAAAACAACCACCCTTCTATTCTATTTTTAATTGTTACTTCTGAATGAAACTAATGGCTATTAATATTGTTTCTTTAATCAGTGGAGAGTAAGCTACCACTATTTATTTTTTAAAAGTTGGTATATTTGTTCTCCACAGTACCTTCACATCCATCACAAATCTGATGCTAGGATTTATTTCTCCCTATGATTTTCAGTAATCTCTACCTTCATTTTTTAAAATCATACCTTTTTATTAACAAAATAAAACAACTTCTGAACTCATTGCCTGCTTAGACTGTGGGATCGCCAGCAATGCAGCTTTATTCCATTATTCTAACAGCACCCCATGGTGTGCTAGATATCTCCCAGAACAGATAAAATACATGATCCCTGACCAGAGAAGCCTGCATGCCAATTGGAGACATAAAATAACAATGGGGTACCAAGACAGTAGGAATGTCTGGGGAAGAAGAACAAGGGGAACAGCTATCAGATAACATGCCTGCTCTGTCATTTTACAATGCTCACCCTAATCATTCTACAATTTCTCTTCTGGCCCAACTGGAGAGTAGTTAAAGTCCCCCATGAACAGTGTTCTAGATATTTTTTCCTGGCCTGCATGCACATTTCTTATCTGGCCTTTACCATGTAATAATGGGACTTCTTGTAATCACATATTTACGTTTCATTCCAGATACCACTACTATACTGCTAAATTCATATATATATATATATATATATATATATATACACACACAGTTTCCTGCATTGCCCCATCAGAATCAACATGCTTAGTCTGGTTCCCTTAGAGGCTTTATTCATGGCTGGTGAAACCCAAGTTGTGGTCTCAAGCAACAGAAAACCCACCAGGAATGAGAGCTCAGCCATGGATGCTGCCTGCACATCCTGCCCCAGAGGGGGCAGCTGGAATTAGCTCCTGCTGCAGCCCTGAATGGGGCTGAGCCAAGCCCAGAGAGTAGAACCAGGCCAGATGGGAGTTGTATTGATTCACTGACTCTCCCAGGGAGCCTACTTTAAGAGACATGGGGAAAGAGGCCTCCAATGGAGCCATAGCTCAATTTTAAGGTTGGGGTTTTCATGAATGATCAGAGTTGCTCTAACTCCACTCCAGCTGAAGCCACTGAGTGCTTGAGTAGTTACAAGTTTTTTCAGCTAACCAAGCTTTCTGCCAATTTGTGGCTTTTGAACAGTTTTCTAATTCTTCCTCCCCCTACTTTTCTGTGTAGGTCTCTCACGCAGCAAACTGACTAACTACAATATAGACAAATTGACAGAGGAGAATATTGCCCTCCCCCAATTTCTTTTAATGCCCAGTAATCTTGGATGAAGTAATGAGACCCAGTAGTGTGGTATTAGTTTGGCACGTCCCCTTAGAACGTGTCCCTCAGCAGTGCCACTACAGGAGGCGGGACTGCGATATCCATCTTCTCCCACCATGGGAGGCAGGAGACTACCATCACTGCCTTCCATGGCAGTGGATCTGCCCTCAGGTGAAGCTGCTCCTATAGGCCCAGAACATGCAGTTGCGTCCCCTACACTCTACTCCTGCTACAAAAGTGAATTTATCCCATAGACTTTGTGCTGGTTTTAACAACAAATTGGGAATGCTGCAAGCATGCTGTTATGACCTGATGCATGTGCCTGCAATCATCTTTTGTTGGAAAGCTATTAGGTGAAGTGGACATGACCAAAACACCCACTCAGTCCTGCAAGGTGCTGAAAGTACTCTCTGTGCCCTTTAATGGAAGGAGAGGGTGCTCACCACCTCACTGAAAAATCTTGTCACCAACCCCTTTTTCCAATAACTGCATGCCAAAAATCTGACCCCAAATTCACAACGCTCCCATTGACTTCTTTGGCAATTATACAGACATCTAAAGGCAAAATAGGGCCTGTTACTGTAATCTGAACAGCAGAATTGAGGTATCTTCAGATGGAATAATATTCCTAAATGTAGCCATTGTACATTGACAGTTTAAATTCTAAACACCACGTCTATCAACAATATGGTACTCTCACTTTTAGCGTCAGGCTAGCAAAGTATAGAATTAAAAAGGTAAATATAATAAAATAGCACCCCCCCCGCCAATTCTCTTTTCCACCAACTTATTTTTTTTAAAATAGTCAACCCTTGAATTAATGTAATGGTTTAGCGTCCATTCGCCACAGTGGGCTGAAATGGAGGGAGAAGGGAAGGGGGCAGCAAAACTAATATAGGGAAAGTTATTTCCAGATATGAAGTTTCATTTATTATTTGTAAGAGTCACCATAAATCCAATTTTCAAGGAAAGGACAATTTGGAAAAGTTTATTGCCAAGGTCTTTCCATACAAACCATTGCGTGTGATCCATCTGCACATACAATCTGCTTCTATATTTTCAGCCAGCTTGCACGGGCAGATTAATGTGTACAATTAGAAAGCAACCTCACAGGCGTTCAATAAACCGCCTTCATTATTACACTCAGGAGAGTCCCTTTGGATGTCTATAAAAGCCTAGTTTTCTGCCTGTTAGCTAAATAATTGACAATGATTAAAATAATCAGGAGCAAATGAACAAAGTGGAGAAGACTGGTGAAAGAGAGCAAACAAAAGATTCTCAAGGCTGAAAGCAGTTTTGGAGTGCTTGTGACTCTCTCTTTAGCAGTCTTTATTTACAGTCTGGTCAAGTTTGGGTTTGCACTTGTGAGGAAAATTTGTTACTGGCCTGCTGTTTGAATTACATATCACAGAGCCCTGAGAACCGGCAAGGACACTAGGAGTGGTCTTGTACAATAAAATAAATAAATCCTATTTGGGTTCATATTTTATTTTCTTTGTTTTATGACTTTTGAATAGACCGTTTTGGCAGGCTAGTGAATAGAGCTTCTGTTGGTGAAATTCAGGCACTATATTTGGAATATTCACCTTATGGTATTCGGACAAACTCTGCATTTGAAGCTCTAAATTCTTAATACAATACTGTATCTTGGGCGTACATGTATGCCACGGTTATACTGTGGCATCTATAAATAAGAAAAGCCTTCAAAATAATCTACATTTCCTTCACCAGTTTTTTCAAGCTCTGTATTATTGAGTAGTTATTGGATGTGTACCTGGCTATGTAAGAGAGCTGCTCTCTTTCGGTCTGTTTTATATTTCTGCCTATTTATACTCAGATCAGCCTATCCATCCACTTTCCAAAGCACCCAACACTGAGGTATCAGGAAACCATACAAAAGAGTGAATGAAAACAAGACATTGTCAGAGAGAAGACTTGGGCTTAATTTTGTGAGAAGGTGGTATTACATTGTACCATATTATTCAGGCTCAGATATATCCAGAGTGACCTTGAAGATTGCACCTGGCATTGCAAGTCACCATGGGAGGCAGCCTCTAAGGTGATTGTCACCCATTATGAATTGAAGGATATTCTTGTAGTCCGGAAATGGGGCTTTAATTCCTGGCTCTGCCATAAACTCCTTGTGTGACCCTGGGCACTTCACTTTGAAGATCTTGACCTAAGATATTTAGGTTCCAAACTTCCATTGAAATGAATGGAAGTTAGGAGCATAAATACCCTTGAGGATCTGGACCTTACTCTCTACTTCTTACAATTATAGAGTTAGAAGGGACCACAAGGGTCATTTAGTCCAGAGGTGGGCAAACCACAGCCCACGGGCAGTATTATCACGGGCAAAAAACGTGATATCACGGGCAAAAAACCTAAATGGCTTTTTTGCCGTGATTATCACGGGCAAAAAATCTAAATGGCTTCAAGATTGAGCTTGATAAATTTATGGAGTGGATGGTATGATGAAATTGCCTACAATGGCAGGTGGCCCATCGGCAAGTGCCAGTAGCAAAAATCTCCAGTGGTTGGAGATGGGACACTAGATGTGATGGGCTCTGAGTTACTACAGAGAATTGTTTCCCAGGTATCTGCCTTGTGGATCTTGCCCACATGCTCAGGGTCTAACTGATCATCATATTTGGGGTAGGGAAGTAATTTTGCCCCTGGTCAGATTGGCAGAGACCCTGGGGGATTTTTGCCTTCTTCTACGGCACAGGTCACTTGCAGGTTTAAACTACTGTAAATGGTAACTTGAAGTTTTTAAACCATGATTTGAGGACTTCAGTAACTCAGCCAGAGGTTAGGGGTCTATTTCAGGAGTGGGTGGTTGAGTTCTGTGGCCTTTAATGTGCAGGAGGTCAGACTAGATGATTATGATGGTCCCTTCTGACCTTAAAGTCTATGCGTCTATGAGTACATGGTGATGGATGATAAACTATTGTAACCTCATGGTTAGCAGCAAATAAGGTGTTAACATTCTGACCTCCCATTTTGTATAAAAATATAGGCAGGATCAGGCCCAAGAATTATAATATTCTGTACTTTATATGTAGCACTTCCTCCAAGCCTATCTCAAATGGGTTTACAAAAGGTGATACAGTAACCTGAGTTAATGTCATAACAAGATGAGATGTCACACGTATCTTCACATTACTCAGTAAAGTTAATGTGCAATACAGCACAGCACAAAAAGTATCCTGAAAGCATTGTCACTACATTATTCAATGATTCATTTATTATTTTCCCAGGTTCCTTATATTCTGTATGGTAGAAGATTCTTTTAACTAGTACCGTATATATTTGTTCATAAGCCAAATTTTTTTTAGTAAAAAAGGGAAGTATCAGAGAAGGGGGTCAGCTTATGAACAGGTATAGAGAGGGGAGAGGTGGGACACAGCCTCGCCCCCAACAGAGGGGGCAAGGAGAGGCAGCACAGCCAGCAAAGCCAGAAGAGTAAAGGCAGGGCCAGAGTCTCTCAGCTTCTGGCCACATCGCAGCTCTGGGGCTGGCAGGCTGCCGCCGCGCCACGCCGCACCACCCAGCCCCGCCTGCCAGAGTGCGCTGCAGCCATGCCGCCCAGGCTGCCAGAGAGGCTCCGGCCAGGTCAGAGACATCCTCTCCTAGCCTGCCCTAGCTAAGGTGGAAAGGGATAGAATGGGAAGTGGGGGGGGGTCACTTCCCTGACCCCCAGCATCTCCCCCCCACAAAAAAAATTCCCCACCAGGTGCTGTCCCGGCCCATCAGTATAAGCAGCTGGTGGGCCAGGACACTTCGTTTACTTAGGTTTACCTCCGTGCCTGCAGACACTAGAGATACACAAACCATCTCGGCCTGCCAGCAGCATATCCTGATGGGCTGGAAGTCAAAGTTTGCTGACCCTGGAATTATAGGGTTGGCTTATGAATTTTCCTTATTTATTCATTCATCTGGGGGGGGGGGGTCAGCTTATAAACTAACCAGCTTATAATCGAGTATATACGTATGTGTTTGGGAAGACACCATTGTCTCACACGATGCAATAAATTTTGCTTAAGTATGTAGAATCCTATTAATTTAATTTTCTGTCCAACTTTCCCCAGGTTTGACATTCAGTAGAACTTCACAGTATATACTTAGTTTATTCTCTGCACTACCTTCTACCAGGTTCATTCTTTTGACAGTTACATGCAGTCTCTGCTGAAACAGAGCTTGACAGTGTCTGAAAGTTAGTCTTTAACTTCAGTTACATCCAAGTTGGTTCAGTTTATTAAGGAGATAGCTGAAAGCATTCAACTATGTCTGAGTCAGAGGGACCAACATGCACATTGAATCTACTTTTCAGCAGACAGCAAGGGCTCAATTAAGGCCCTGGCAGTACATAGTGAGTTGCTGTGCCGGAGTTGGGACAAATAGCTGTTACACCTGTATAAAAGACTAGAGCAGACCTACTGCATCCAGGAGTGCTGGAGAGAACAATAAGAAAAGGAGTACTTGTGGCACCTTAGAGACTAACCAATTTATTTGAGCATGAGCTTTCGTGAGCTACAGCTCACTTCATCGGATGCATGCCGTGGAAACTGTAGCAGACTTTATATACACACAGAGAATATGAAAAAATACCTCCTCCCACCCCACTGTCCAGCTGGTAATAGCTTATCTAAAGTGATCATCAGGTGGGCCATTTCCAGCACAAATCCAGGTTTTCTCACCCTCCACCCCCCCACACAAATTCACTCTCCTGCTGGTGGAGGGTGAGAAAACCTGGATTTGTGCTGGAAATGGCCCACCTGATGATCACTTTAGATAAGCTACTACCAGCTGGACAGTGGGGTGGGAGGAGGTATTTTTTCATATTCTCTGTGTATATATAAAGTCTGCTACAGTTTCCACGGCATGCATCCGATGAAGTGAGCTGTAGCTCACGAAAGCTCATGCTCAAATAAATTGGTTAGTCTCTAAGGTGCCACAAGTACTCCTTTTCTTTTTGCGAATACAGACTAACACGGCTGTTACTCTGAAACCGGAGAGAACAATGTTACTAGAAGTTTTTGCTTCATCTTTAGCAAAAGGTGCTAAACCTCCACTGGATGACAGATTCCCTTTCCCTAGAAGTTTCCAGGATCTGTGGGACTGGGTGGCCATATTCCTCTTTCCTCAGTGGCTCCTTCACACTTCCCTTAGAAAAGTATTTGAAGTAAACTCCAACTTTACTGTGTTTCTTATACCCATCCCAGGGCTATTTCTATGAGAGTGCAATATCTGGCCCTGTATCTGAAAACAGAAATATATTCATACAAGACAAGTTACTATTTAGGAATACCTTTGCACCAAGTATGAAATCTTAAAACAAACCCATTAGCTGCCCAAAGAGGTGATACTGGGATTTTTAAAGCTTCTCTCCCATTTCTGCATAATAAAGAATAGTTGGAATTTGTTCAAACTTTCAGAAACACACACTAAGCAGTTTTGGGTTGCAACCCAACTTGAGAAATGTCTGACAAAAGAGGCTTTGAGAAAGTCGTAAGCAAGTGAGAATTAGGGTTCAGAGTAAAATTTAACTTGTAACTATGTTTTTACTGCTGCACTGCTATACCAGTACATTTTCCATTTAACAATAAGGATATGGAGGCAGATATTACCATGTCTGAGGTAGAAGTGAAACTTGAACAGCTTAATGGGACTAAATCAGGGGGCCCAGATAATCTTCATCCAAGAATATTAAAGGAATTGGCACATGAAGTTGCAAGCCCATTAGCAAGAATTTTTAATGAATCTGTAAACTCAGAGGTTGTACCGTATGATTGGAGAATTGCTAACATAGTTCCTATTTTTAGAAAGAAAAAAGTGACCTGGGTAACTACAGGCCTGTTAGTTTGACATCTATAATATGCAAGGTCTTGGAAAAAAATGTGAAGGAGAAAGTAGTTAAGGACATTGAGGTCAATGGTAAATGGGACAAAATACAACATGGTTTTACAAAAGATAGATCTTGCCAAACCAACCTGATCTCCTCCTTTGAGAAAAATAACAGATTTTTTAGACAAAGGAAATGCAGTGGATCTAATTTACCCGATTTCAGTAAGGCGTTCGATACCGTGCCACATGGGGAATTATTAGTTAAATTGGAAAATATGGGGATGAATATGAAAATTGAAAGGTGGGTAAGGAATTGGTTAACAGTGGATCCTACTGAAAGGTGAACTGTCAGGCTGGAGGGAGGTTGCCAGTGGAGTTCCTCAGGAATCAGTTTTGGGACCAATCGTTTTATTACTGACCTCGGCACCAAAAGTGGGAGTGTGCTAATAAAGTTTGCGGATGATACAAAGCTGGGAGGTATTGCCAATTTAGAGAGAGACTGGGATATCATACAGGAAGATTTGGATGACCTTGTAAACTGGAGTAATAGTAATAGGATGAAATTTAATAGTGAGAAGTGTAAGGTTATGCATTTAGGGATTAACAAGAATTTTAGTTATAAGCTGAGGACGCATCAATTAGAAGTAATGGAGGAGGAAAAGGACCTTGGAGTCTTGGTTGATCATAGGATGACTATGAGCCGCCAATGTCATATAGCCGTGAAAAAAGCTAATGTGGTCTTGGGATGCATCAGGCGAGATATTTCCAGTAGAGAAAAGGAGGTTTTAGTACCATTATACAAGGCACTGGTGAGACCTCACCTGGAATACTGTGTGCAGTTCTGATCTCCCATGTTTAAGAAGGATGAATTCAAACTGGAACAGGTACAGAGAAGGGCTACTAGGATGATCTGAGAAATGGAAAACCTGTCTTATGAAAGGATACTCAAGGAGCTTGGCTTGTTTAGCCTAACTAAAAGAAGGCTGAGGAGAGATATGATTGCTCTCTACAAATATATCAGAGGGATAAATACCGGAGAGGGAGAGGAATTATTTAAGCTCAGTACCAATATGGACACAAGAACAAATGGATATAAACTAGTCATTGGGAAGTTTAGACTTGAAATTAGACTAAGGTTTCTAACCATCAGAGGAGTGCTGTTTTGGAATAGCCTTCCAAGGGAAGCTGTGGGGCAAAAGATCTATCTGGCTTTAAGATTAGACTCGATAAGTTTATGGAGGAGATGGTATGATGGGATAACATGATTTTGGCAATTAATTGATCTTTAAATATTCATGGTAAATAGGCCCAATAGCCCATGATGGGATGCTAGATGGGGTGGGATCTGAGTTACTACAGAGAATTCTTTCCTGGGTATCTGGCTGGTGAATCTTGCCCACATGCTCAGGGTTCAGCTGATTGCCATATTTGGGGTCGGGAAGGAATTTTCCTCCAGGGCAGATTGGAAGAGGCCCTGGAGGTTTTTCGCCTTCCTCTGTAGCATGGGGCACGGGACACTTGCTGGAGGATTCTCTGCTCCTTGAAGTCTTTAAACCACGATTTGAGGACTTCAATAGCTCAGACATAGGTGAGAGGTTTTTCGCAGGAGTGGGTGGGTGAGATTCTGTGGCCTGCGTTGTGCAGGGAGTCAAACTAGATGATCATAATGGTCCTTTCTGACCTTAATATCAATATCTCTGAATGCATTTGTAAAAGCACCCATTACCATGGTATCTCGGTACTTTTTCAGTAGATTTTATTCACAGCAACAATTAGGTTACAGATCCTCTTTCACTGAATTACCCAACAGCCTTTTTTTCTTGGATTTTTTAAGATAAATATTCTGTACTGACAATGATCTAAGAAAAACAAATCTCTAGCTTAGGAATACTCTATGCAAAAACCATTCTCCAACGGTTCAAACACTGGAAATTCTGGAGAATACAGATAAACCAGAGGAACACATTTGAGGAAGAAAAGGACATATCCTAGCCACTGAAGCCTAGCCACAGGACAGGCAGACAGACAGTCAGCTTCAGAACAGCCTGGATCCCAGAGGCCAGATGCCATGGCTGGAAGAATTACTTCATCTGCTTGTCATCTGGAATCTGTTTACCAGCTATGCCTACAAAGTGACTGTGACCTCTTTCAGATTTAGGTAGTCAGATTTAACATTTTACTTACAGATAGTGATCTTCGTTAAACATTTCTCTTCTTTGCTTTTCTTGTTGCCTTCTTTTTTCTTCCAGTTTATCAGCCTGCAAAATTGAAGGAGATTAAGAATTAAGTGAGAAATGAATGATTTCACTACTTTTTTGTTTCAATAGCCCATTAGATTTCACACCCAAGCATACAACAGCCCAAAACACAGGGAAACTATTTTAAAGAGGCTTCAGCCTAGACTGTACTCTTAAAAACAGACCAGTAGTCAAATACCTCCTGGCAGCAGGGTCAAAAGACTAATTTAACATGTACAAAAAAATTCAGTATAATAGACCAGATTTCCTCCTGGCAAAGATTTGCTTGTTGTGGGAGTGAAGCCATCATCAGAGACCCAGTTACACTTCCTAATTCTCCAGCCACTAAATCAGGTTACCACTACAATAAATTAATTGGTGTAGGTTTCCTTGCGGCTGCTTTGAGAACGTGCTCCATCCTTCGAGATGTGGGGGTGGTGGTTGATTTAGGTACATATATGCCCCCCTTTCCATATGGTTTATCCTCAACATCACTGAAGTATGGAAGTGCTAATATCCCTATGATATGGATGGGGAATAGAGACAGAGAGACTAAGTGTCTTGCACAAGATCCCAGAGGAAGCATGTAGCAAGGCATTGAACCAGGGCCCTCTGAGTCTAGTTCCCTAATCCCTGGACTATCCTTCCTCTCTAGGAACTAGCACTGCTGGCTTATAGCAGCTGACAATGCATGCCAACCAGAGGAATTCTCAGCTGACAGCTGCAGCTAGATTCTGGCAGTGCAAATGAGTCACAGCCAACAAATCTGGCCCAAATGGCCTAATTAATCCCTGGTGTTCAGAAAGCACATCAGAAACTGTGTGTGCAAGTTATCACCCAAGTACACAAGCATTTGCTGGTACAAAACCAATTTCAATGCAAATCACTGCAAAAGTGAGTTCATAGAAGATCTGAAATGCAAATTTTTGCACATACATATAGATATCAGATTTTTGGCTTTTTAAGGCCAAATTCTGGCTGAAGTTGAACCTACGCAGATAATGGGGTGGGGGAAAGACATGTGCACACACACACACACTCACTCTTACTGCAACACTGAGGACTCACCTACATGGGGAAATGGACTGGAATAGCGATTGCTGAATAAGCTATTCCATAATAGCTCCCCAGGTTAGCAGCATTCTTGAATTAAAAACTTTATTTTATTCCAGAATAATTACTCTGCTTTGGAATTGCATTAATTGTTCCCAAAAAAAACCCCAAAAAAAACCAACTTATTCCAGAATAGAAGCATCCCCATAGGGAGTGGCTCTGCAACAGTTTATTCTGCGATAGCTACTCTAGTCAATTTCCTCATATAGACAAATCCTTAAACACTATGCCCAATGAGAGAGTCAACTGAAATGCTGACGCCAAGAAAATCCATAGTACATTCAGTACCGCAAATACTACAATATAAGATCTCCAATCTAAAACCGCATAGAACATTTAGAAGTCAGTACCATAAAGCTGGTCTGTGGAGGGCTTTAAAAGTAAGCAATATAAAATTTTGAAGTAAAAACTAATAGAGAACTTTGCAGCAGCACAGAGGAAATAGAGAGTTTAAATTAATTCCAGTGAAAAAGGTAAGTAGCCAAGTTTTGTGCATCACGTGGCCTCTGGATGACCAGTTAAGACACTTCACTATATTTCAAGCACAAATCAAGAGTTCCAAATCTTCATTTCAATCCTGCTATATTTTTAAATTCTAAAATGCCTGTTTGGTGAAACATTAAGTTTTCACACCACAGGCACGGATGTTACAGCATACCAGACAACTATCCCTAATTTTTAAAATGATGGAAAAAGTATTGGACAAACAGGTACTGAGATCTGATCAGACAGTTAATTACTTTGCCTTAGCTGAATTCAGGTCCCTCCCCTTCCCCTTCTTTAATAGATATGGCTAATGAAAGACTGGAGGAGGAGGCTTGTGAAACAAATCACTACAGTAGGTAAATCAGTCTTCAGCTTGCACTGAGTAAAGCCATATCATGTCTTGCACCATATTTTGTAAGTGGCTCAATAATTAAACGAGTAAGTACAACAGTGATGTGGGCATAACTCGGGGACTGATTCTGAAGGGGAAAAAAATCAAATCCTCTTTCAATAGGCTACCCCTTAGCTCATATAAACATATCAGAATGAGACACTATAAAGGAGAAGTACTGAAATACTGGCACATACAGAATTAAAGAATGCAAAGCAATTAAAATAAATATCTTGATACAGGTTTCAAAAGCAAACAAGAAGCCAGAGTCTACATTGACATTTACAAAAATGCAGCCACCCAATGCTCCGATGGGGAAAAGGGTATGTACAGCTTTAGGTTGTGGTTTGTGAAATGTGTTTATAAAACTTGTATCCACCTCTGCAACTCAAAACAGCTTCCCTCAACAGGCCTCAGTCAGCATGGGCTCTCTCCCCCTACAAAAGCCAAGACACCAAACAGATCTTGTTGCAAGACCTGTAGGTCAGTAAACGTGGGCTCTGAAGAATTCTACTGACGGGGAAGTTAGATGCACAGTTGAGGATACCCTAAAAACATCTTGTGTTTCCAGCACCTCATGATTAAAATCAAGAGACTGAGCTCTGGTGTCTCTGTTAATAACAGCAGTATGACAGTGAACCTGAGGTGGTCTATGAAGTAAAGCCAAGACTCAATATATTTAAGGTTTTTATGGTAGGTTAAAACCAATACCCATTCATTTTTGGGTGCATTTAAAAGAAGCCTGTGCAAATTGCTTGGCACAGAAGTAATGTGCTCCATGTAAGCAGAGCCCCTTACGCAGGCAGATACATTTTGCGCAACCTAGAACTTTTTTTTTTTAAATCCCTGCAGGAATCCACAGTTGTATCTCAATATCAAATGTATCAGAGCAGCTGACAGATGTAGAAAAATCAGCAGGGACACACACCTTTTATCCCTCATCAACAAAGTATCCGTACTTAAAACGAGACTGATCAATGTCAGAGGAAATCTGAGCACACCAGCTATTGCCAGAGTGGCTTCAAACACCACCTTCCTCAAGGGTGACAATTAGGGGGATTTTTAGTATTACAGGCAGGCTTCCATGAATAAGGACATAATGCTTCTTAAAGGGAAGTTGGCACACTGACCTCCCAAAGGGACACATGGACAGTTCACTTCAACACATCCACTGTCTCAAGAATTTAACCACCAGATGGTCGTGAATCCATCTTACTGGTGGTGCTGGAAGTCTCCCCAGCATGATGGAAAACTCCTTAACATTGCAGGACTCAAGAGGGTACTATTGGCTGTAACACCAGCCACATTTGTCTCCTCCAGACACATTTTTGTTCATACAGAAAAGCAGGGATTTGTCACATGAGAGTGATTTAGTGTATGAAATACAAACTGTAGGAAATATCGGACTACAATGGATAAAGGCAGCAAGGATTCACCAATAACAACCATGCAGAATAGGGCTTGAACTAATTGGCCACTGGCTACTGCACTAGCCTTTCACCTATCAGTTTAGCTTGAAATCCTTGCTTAGGTCATAAAAGAAAGTGTGATCTCAAACATCATAAAAGCACTTCACAACTGGCACTCTCTCTTCAAAGAGGGCCAGGGCTGGAACAGCTGTCCTGCAGAAGTAAAGAAACAGATTGATAGAGCCAGAAGAGTTCCCAGAAGTTACCTACTACAGGACAGGCCTAACAAAGAAAATAACAGAACGCCACTAGCCGTCACCTTCAGCCCCCAACTAAAACCCCTCCAATGCATTATTAAGGATCTACAACCTATCCTAAAGGATGACCCAACACTCTCACAAATCTTGGGAGACAGGCCAGTCCTTGCCTACAGACAGCCCCGCAACCTGAAGCAAATACTCACCAACAACCACATACCACACAACAGAACCACTAACCCAGGAACTTATCCTTGCAACAAAGCCCGTTGCCAATTGTGCCCACATATCTATTCAGGGGACACCATCACAGGGCCTAATAACATCAGCCACACTATCAGAGGCTCGTTCACCTGCACATCCACCAATGTGATATGTGCCAGCAATGCCCCTCTGCCATGTACATTGGTCAAACTGGACAGTCTCTACGTAAAAGAATAAATGGACACAAATCAGATGTCAAGAATTATAACATTCATAAACCAGTCGGAGAACACTTCAATCTCTCTGGTCACACAATCACAGACATGAAGGTCGCTATCTTAAAACAAAAAAACTTCAAATCCAGACTCCAGCGAGAAACTGCTGAATTGGAATTCATTTGCAAATTGGATACTATTAATTTAGGCTTAAATAGAGACTTGGAGTGGCTAAGTCATTATGCAAGGTAGCCTGTTTCCTCTTGTTTTTTCCTACCCCTTCCCCCAGATGTTCTGGTTTAACTTGGATTTAAACTTGAAGAGTGGTCAGTTTGGATGAGCTATTACCAGCAGGAGAGTGAGTTTGTGTGTGTATGGGGGTGGGGGGGATGTGAGAGAACCTGGATTTGTGCAGGAAATAGCCCAACTTGATTGTCATGCACATTGTGTAAAGAGTTGTCACTTTGGATGGGCTATCACCAGCAGGAGAGTGAATTTGTGTGGGGGGGTGGAGGGTGAGAAAACCTGGATTTGTGCTGGAAATGGCCCACCTGATGATCACTTTAGATAAGCTATTACCAGCAGGAGAGTGGGGTGGGAGGAGGTATTGGTTCATATTCTCTGTGTATATATAAAGTCTGCTGCAGTTTCCACGATATGCATCTGATGAAGTGAGCTGTAGCTCACGAAAGCTTATGCTCTAATAAATTGGTTAGTCTCCAAGGTGCCACAAGTACTCCTTTTCTTTTTGCGAATACAGACTAACACGGCTGTTACTCTGAAATCTGCTAGTACAGTTACTCGTTACCAAAATACAGAGCACATTGATAAGACAAGATTTATTCCATATTGTTTTCTTTATTTTAAACGGAGAGAACTGCCATTTATGAAGACCCTGAGAGAGATACACAGCAGCAAAAAGTTAGTTACATGCAATAGCATTCTCACTTTAGTTAATTTAACACCATTTAACTATGTAACTTTAGAATATATGTGCAGGAAATGCTAATGGAATAACAAGCTTATAGACCAGAACATGCCAGACAGAGAAAACAGATCTGACTCAATCATATGGTGTTTGATCTCAGGAAATTGCTGTTGCAGAAATAGATGCTTTCAGAAGTTTTTGAGCTATGCGTGGGGATATCTTGTTCAGGGTTTTACACCTGTACCATTTACACTGAAGGCATGAGTTCAACTTTATCTACCTCTCCCCATCCCCAGATGCTTTTGCAGGATTTTCATTCTAAAGACACTACAATAAAGTTCAAGTTAACTTAAGGTTCTATCAGGAGGACATTCTCATTCTGGGTGGGCTTCTGAGACTTCAAGTCTATAAAGCTCAGCATTATCTGGGATTGTAAGAGAGTCTCCTTAAAAGGTACCAGGAATGCTGCCTCTGGTCATCTGTTCCCTCCATTCTTACAGATTAGGTACATCCACATCTATCCCAATGCCATACTGGAAAATGGACATCTTCTTTAGTGGTCTCCACTAAAGTTTCTCAGCGAGTGCTCCAGCATCATCACCTAGATGATTTGGGGGGCAGAGACGGGATGAGGGGAAATTGAGGAGAAGGGCTTGTGGGATTTACATAGCTCAGTGGTACTTGATCAACAGTCTTGAAGATTCCAAATAGAATCTCAGTGAGTCTGCAGAGCTGATCTATGCTCCTCACATTAGCCTGGATTACAGGTACAACGAGCGAGATTGATGATCATTCTTAGCCGAGGCTGATAGACACAAGACAACAAGGAGAACACCAGGCAAACAAATCAATTCTGTTGAAAACATGGAGATCCACCCTTCTCCTATCCACCCTATTGTGCCTCCCAGTAGCAAGGATAAGAGAATGTATGATTCTATTTTTCCCTCCCCAGAACAAGAATTATTCTTCACAGCAGGAGAAGGTAGGCGATGACATTGAGCAATATCACATACAGAGGTTGTATCTATACGTAGTAGCATTGACTTATGATGCAACATCCTTACACAAACGCCTCTATTATTTGAGGATCTCAGCACAATATCTAACCATCACACATTTTGTAGCTCTTTCCCAACAAACATGAATGTCAAAGTAGTTCTCCAGCTGTGAAAGTTCCAATGCTCCTGCTGACATAGCTAGCTAGCCAGCCATGATCATCTTTCAAAACAGTCATGCAATTTATTTTTTATTAAATGAATAGTGGCTTTCCCTGAGAAATCACAAACCCTCCCCCTGCTTCATATCCTACAGAAGTCCTCCTTTTGATCAAAGACATGAATGTCGTTGATGCTCTGCAGGTGCAGCTAGCAATTCTTCTAGTTTTCAGATAGATTAGTTATTATTTGCAAAAGCAAACCAAACCAAACCGTTCCATGGATAACCAGGGCCAAACACTGTCTTATTCAGCAGGGCCAAAGTTCTGCAGAATTGGGAAGCTTATTCCCTCCATTTTTACTCTCTTGCCTTCCCACTCCCCATTTCTTCTTCATATCATAAGTGATGTGTCTGCAACCGAGCTGAGATTGTTGAGGGCAAAAGCCAAATCAGCACCCTTTGGTGGCTTTTTAGTGCACTGCAGATCTTTTCTACGAAACAGGGTGGATTATTCGGCATGTTAATATATTTCAGTCAAAAACCCCACCAGTCCCCAGGTTGCTACAAAAAACATCTTCAGACTAGTTGATTTTTAAAGTTCCCTTTGATACCTATTTATTTATTTGGTTTGCAAGATTCCCCAACTTGCTTTAAAAATATTAATTTAATTCTAGGAAATAAACAGTTTGTATGGTAGAGGTATTTGCTATGATATTGCACTTTTAAACGAAATCACTATTTAGAATTTTACTACCTACAAGACCTATAAACATTTTACATTCTGTGGATGTGAATGCCAGGAAACTGTAAAAGTAGGAAAACAAAACTGCTACATCAATACTTTTTCCAGGTATAACTGTAGTTACAGCAGACTTGAAACTTGTCCAGTTGTCATGGGCAATAAATCAATATATAAAATGGATGAATAAAGTTTGTTTCCCTTTCCCCCTCCCTCGTCATAAATGCTCATAGAAAAGCCTGGAGAAGGGGGATTTTTGTGCATGGGTTTGTAAATATTCATGACAGCTTTACAAGGTTCCAGGAGTAGCCATTTAACGCCCCGAAACTGCAAGTTAACGGTGTGTGGGTAAACCACAGGAAGCCCCATTAGTCTCAATGGCCATTCTGTGCAGGGGGGAGCCTGCAAGAGTAAGTGCATGATCAAAATACAATATAGGAACAAATTATCAAACTATCAATTTGTAAACACCTGGAGAATAACAGAGTTCAGGAATAGCCAGCGTGGATTTGTCAAGAACAAATCATGCCAAACCAACCTAATTTCCTGCTTTGATGAGGTTACTAGCCTAAGGCATGGAGGGTGGGGGAGGGGAGAAGGGAGCTGCAGGCATGACATATCTTGATTTTAGTAAGGCTTTTGACAACTCCACATGACATTCTCATAAGCAAACTAGGGAAATGAGGTTGAGACAAAATTACTCAAGGTGGATTCATAACTGGCTGAAAGACCACCCTCAAACACAGTAGTTATTAATAGTTCACTGTCAAACACAAGAACATAAGAACGACCATACTGGGTCAGACCAAAGATGCATCCAGCCCAGTATCCTGTCTGCTGACAGCGGCCAATGCCAGCTGACCCAGAGGGAGTGAACCTAACAGGTAATGATCAAGTGATCTCTCTCCTGCCATCCATCTTCACCCTCTGACAAATAGAGGCTAGGGACACCATTCCTTACCCATCCTGGCTAATAGCCATTAATGAACTTAACCTCCATGAATTTATCCACTTCTCTTTTAAACACTGTTATAGTCCTAGCCTTCATAACCTCCTCAGACAAGGAGTTCCACAGGTTGACTGTGCGCTGAGTGAAGAAGAACTTCCTTTTAAACCTGCTGCCCATTAATTTCATTTGGTGGCCCCTAATTCTTATATTATGGGAACAAGTAAATAACTTTTCCTTATTCACTTTCTCCACACCACTCATGATTTTATATACCTCTATCATATCCCCCCTTAGTGTTCTCTTTTCCAAGCTGAAAAGTCTTAGTCTCTTTAATCTCTCTTCATATGGGAGCCATTCCAAAACCCTAATCATTTTAGTTGCCCTTTTCTGAACCTTTTCAAATGCCAGTATATCTCTTGAGATGAGGGGACCACATCTGTATGCAGTATTCAAGATGTGAGCGTACCATGGGTTTATATAAGGGCAATAAGATATTCTCCCTCTTATTCTCTGTCCCTTTAATGGTTCCTAACATCCGGTTTGCTTTTTTGACTGCTGCTGCGCACTGCATGGATGTCTTCAGAGAACTATCCGTGAGGACTCCAAGATCTTTCTCCTGATTAGTTGTAGCTAAATTAGCCCCCCCCCATCATATTGTCTGTATAGTTGGGGTTATTTTTTTCCAATGTGCATTACTTTACATTTATCCACATTAAAATTTCATTTGCCATTTTGTTGCCCAATCACTTAGTTTTGTGAGATCTTTTTGAAGTTCTTCACAGTCTGCTTTGGTCTTAACTATCTTGAGCAGTTTAGTATCGTCTGCAAACTTTGCTACCTCACGGTTTACCCCTTTCTCCAGATCATTTATAAATAAGTTGAATAGGATTGGTCCTAGGACTGACCCTGGGGAACACCATTTATTACTGTTCATTCCTACTCTGTTTCCAGTCTTTTAACCAGTTCTCAATCCATGAAAGGATCTTCCCTCTTATCCCATGACAACTTACATATGAGCCTTTGGTGAGGGACCTTGTCAAAGGCTTTCTGGAAATCTAAGTACACACTGGTTCCCCCTTGTCCACATGTTTTTGACCCCTTCAGAAAACTCTAATAGATTAGAAAGACATAATTTCCCTTTACAGAAACTATGATGACAATTTATGTTCTTCTATGTGTCTGACAATTTTATTCTTTACTATTGTTTCAACCAATTTGCCTGGTACCGACATTAGACTTACCGGACTGTAACTGCTGGGATCATCTCTAGAGCCATTTTAAAATATTGGTGTTACATGAGCTATCTTCCAGTCCAAATTCTGGCCTCCTCCTCTGACCACTTTACATAGCTCCAGAAGACTAAGGAGGCATTCCTCCTGCACAGGGGCAGTGTATAAACTGCCCCCCCACCATCACAGTCCCTAGTACAGGAGTGAGAGCATGTTGCAATCTGGAAATTTTTCCTGGGGCTCAGCTGGGAGAGTTTTGGGGGAGAGGGCTGTTATAACTTATGCTAAAGGCCACATTAGCCCCCAGAGGGACCTAAACTCTTGGAAGTGCAGCATAGAATCTGCCCCAGGACTTTGAAGGTCCAACAGCCAAGAGATCACTACTATGTGACAAAGTAAGCCATGCAATTATTTTAGACTGAAAGTTGGGGGGGATAGCTTGAAGGGATGGTTTTGTTTCCCCCAAACAGGTCCATTTAATCTTTTACAATGTTTTTATTATGTATTGGCTTCTGTAAACTGTCAATACATACCAATTTGGGGTTCTAAATTGAAGTCTCCTGTAATCTGCATTATAGTGGTTCTAGTTAGTCTCCCAAGGGTTTCTTACAGACACCGTATCCCTGTCCTCTGGGGAGAAGCAGAGACCGTGGGTTGGGGCTGTGAAGTTCTGTCAGCATACAGAACATTCTCTGTCCCAAACAGCATCAGGAATGGGGAAAAAAATTAAGCAATTACTGCTTTCTTAAAGATTGGGTCCAATGTCTTGGGGGTTGTTGGGGACCCTTATACCCCATAACAAATGATGTCCCTGGCAGAGAGAGGCAAAGGTTGAAGCCTACATAGTGGAAAAGGGAATGTGAGAAAGCTGCAGTCTGCCTTCCAGAGCAGAGCCACAGAAGAACCTATGGAGATCATTATGGGCACAAGGCAATCTCACAGGCAGCCTTTGGAATCCCTAATGTATCCAGAAGGATGGAGGTTGGTGTCATTGAGTAGATAGACAACTTCACATCCCCACACAACGGGGATTTGGGGTGGAGGCAAACAGCGGCCCAGAGAATGTTTTCCCAGAAAATGTTTCCAATTTTTGATGAAAAACAATGCCACATGGTTTAATCCAGCCATGTTGGAAAATCTAATTATATCTTGGGCCATTTCCCGTATGTTTACAGTGTCTTGAAAAAACATTTTGGTCCAAGGCTCATATACAGATGGGACATTCAAGCTGGTCAGCCAGCACAACTTGGTAAGGTGATGGACAAATAGGAACTCTGATACTGCAGTGATGGCATTATCACTGATGCAGGACTGCAGACAGAAAGAGAGCAATAGGAGGTAAGGCCTAGTGCATGTCAGTGAGCATTACCAGGCACACTATCAGTGACAGTCTGGCTGATAGGTCAGTTATGTGCAGACGGGGTGCCACAATACATGGGCTCTTAGAGACTGTGACCACATAGCATTAAGAACTGGACTCTCAGGCTTCAATAGGGCCTGGGATTTCATCCTGAGCTTCCACAACTTCTTTTGAAGTGCACCTGAGACTGGGGTAAATACCTCCCAGCAAAATCATGTCTGCACTTGCATTTTAGAAGAATGGACAGGCTTAACGGTTTGCAGTTTCACCATGACCTCAGTGTATGAAGGCATTTCCATCTGAATTTGCAGATTTAGATCTGAAAGTGCAGCATTAGAGAAGTTCACCATAGACATTACCGATTCTCAAACTGTGGGTTGGGACCCCAAAGTGGGTCACAACCCCATTTTAATGGGGTCACTAGGGCTGACTTAGACTTACTGGGGCCCGGGGCCAAAGCCTGAGCTCCACCGCTTAAGGGCTTCATCCCTGGGTGCAGGTTACAGGCCCCCTGTCTGGGTCTGAAGCCCTTGGGCTTTGGCCCTCTGCCCAGGGTGGAGGGGCTGGGGCAGGCTCAGGCTTTGGTCCTGTCTTGGGGCCATGTAATAATTTTTGCTGTCAGAAGGGGGTCGTGGTGCAAGAAAGTTTGAGAACCCCTGCATTAGAGCATTGTTCTGTGGCTTCTTACCCTTAATTCTGTTCTTACAGTGGACACTGAAGACATTATGGCTTCATCTACATCAATGGGACAACCCTTTTCAACATCAGTTGAGGAGGGTCTAGGGTAGCCATCTTCATTTCATAAATTCAGACATTACATCATGCTACACAGGTAAAACAGGGTATTTCTGTACAGCTGCCAATGCAGAGCTTTCTATTTAATATATAGAACATCTGTCCATCGGCCTTTCAAACTTTTGACGAGATGGTGTAATTCTCTAGATACATTCCCTGAATCAGAGCAGAGTTATCCTTACTGTTCTCAACCCAAACAAAAATCAGCCAAAACAAAAGACTATTACAGTGCACCCTCCACCTCCAGAACTGGTTTGTTTACATTTTGGGCCTCCAATATACCTTGTTTTAAAGCTAGCATGATGGAGTATACTCCCAGGCCAGTAGGTGATCAATGGTCCTATAGGCACATCACTCTGGTCTGGTGACTGTCAGTCATAACGTACTTCTGGCAGATTTAACAGGTTCCTCTCTTAGAGAGATGAGCCACAGGGGTTCCAGCTCTGCACATCTTCTTGGAGGAACAGTTATTTCTAATCATTAGGTATAGAACTCAAATAACCTAGAAGTTAAAGCTGCAGGAACAACTTATATGGCACCCAGAACAACCTTCTTCCCTACTAGAGCCACAGAAATCAAAGTGAGTTTGTGAGCACAGCACAACGTCAGCTCAGATTTCATCTAAGGGGATATGCAAAATTTCAGATGAAGGACCAGCTCCTCAGCTGGTGTAAATCAGTATAGCCAATTTACATGAGCCAAGGATCCATCCCATAGGATTCATCCAGATAAAGCACTGCTCCAGTGAGATATTCTGGCCATTGCAGACTCAAACAAGTCTTACCTTTTCTCTTTGAATCATTTTCATTGTCAGGATTTCAGCTTCTTCAGCCTCCTTCTTGATTCTTGCATATTCTTCTCTCTTTAGCTATATGGTATTGGGGGAAGAACACATACACAGACAATGCAGTTTGGCTTTTGTATTGCACCTCTTCCAACCCTAAATTTTTATTCTGATGAAGTTACAAAGAAAAAGGAAAAAAATCAAACATGTGTGCCCCCTCACTGTAATTAGAGAACAAAGACATGAACTGTACAATAGCTCCTCCATGATGTTAGTTTTGAACAATCTGTTATCAGTAGGTAGTTATGCAAGCATCCATACTGGGTCCCCAGGGGTCTGTACTGGGTCCAGTCCTATTCAACATATTCATAAATGATCTGGAAAAAGAGGTAAATAGTGAGGTGGCAAAATTTGCAGATGACACAAAACTACTCAAGATAGTTAAGTCCCAGGCAGACTGCGAAGAGCTACAAAAGGATCTCAGAACTGGGTGACTGGGCAACAAAATGTTAGATGAAATTCAATGTTGATAAATGCAAAGTAATGCACATTGGAAAACAATCCCAGCTATACATATAAAATGATGGGGTCTAAATTAGCTGAGACTACTCAAGAAAGATCTTGGAATCATCGTGGATAGTTCTCTGAAGACGTCCACGCAGTGTGCAGCGGCAGTCAAAAAAGCAAACAGGATGTTAGGAATCATTAAAAAGGGGATAGAGAATAAGAGGGAGAATATCTTATTGCCCTTATATAAATCCATGGTATGTTCACATCTTGAATACTGCATGCAGATGTGGTCACCCCATCTCAAAAAAAGATATATTGGAATTGGAAAAGGTTCAAGAAAGGGCAACAAAAATGATTAGGGGTATGGAACAGCTTCCGTAGGAAGAAAGACTGGGACTTTTCAGCTTGGAAAAGAGATGACTAAGGGGGATAGGATAGAGGTCTATAAAGTCATGGTTGGTGTGGAGAGAGTAAACAAGGAAGTGTTATTTACTCCTCATAACACAAGAAGTAGGGGCCACCAAATGAAATAGGCAGCAGGTTTAAAATAAACAAGTATTTTTTCATACAACGTACAGTCAACCTTTGGAACTCCTTGCCAGAGGATGTTGTGAGGGCCAAGACTATAACAGGGTTCAAAAAAGAACTAGATAAATTCATGGAGGATAGGTCCATCGATGGCTATTATCCAAGATGGGCAGGGAGGGTGTGTTGAGCCTCTGTTTGCCAGAAGCTGGGAACGTGTGACAGCGGATGGATCACTTGATGATGATGTGTTCTGTTCATTCCCTCTGGGGCATCTGGAATTGGCCACTGTCAGAAGACAGGATACTTGGTGAGATGGACCTTTGGTCTGACCCAGTATTGCCGTCCTTATGACTGACCTTTACAAGCGTGTATGCTCTTAATAATGAGGATAATACTTACAGCCCTCAGAGGTGGGTTGGTGTGTTGATTGACTAGTTACTGTTTATGTAGCATGTTGAAAATATGAAGGGCAACTTCGGTGGCATTATCATTAACTTCATTATTTTAAAGGTGATCTGCAACATTGTTTACACACACTTATATAGCAGTCTTCTCATTTCCTACATTACAGAGAAGTCTTTCAACTCCACCTTTTCTTTGTCTCTTTTGAAGTCTCATGACTTCTATTTCTTTTGTCAAATAACTGGGAGTTCATTTTACAGCCACATGGAATGGTGGGCCTCAGAGGGGGAAAAGAAAAAAAAAAAACAACAAAAACAGTATTTCGTAAATTAAACTAAAAAAATCACATGTATTCCTCCTGACCTTTTGCTGATATTTAGATTGCAAGAGTCTGATGTGTTGTCTTTGCCTAGCTTCAGCCTCGGATTCTGTTCCACCTAGAAAATACAAATTGCATTCTGCATGTTAGAAAATGTTATGCCCAAGTTGTCAGCAACAAGAGATACTAATATAATAAATACATTAGGCATACATGAGAATATTTTCATAATCATGCTGATAAAAATGAGAGATTGAAGAGGCCTATTTTAACTTTTTGCCCATCTCTTTTTCTAATATCAGTTTTTCTCCAGCACAGGATTGTTATTTGCAGAATATTCTTCATTGTATTGTCCTTTTTACTGGTAAATGACTGAAGTTACGAGGGTTCATCATTTTACTTGAGAGACTATTTCATGGTTTAACAGTGTCTTACTTTCTAGATTAATTTCCTGATGGTCATCCTAAATTTTCTTTTGCTCAGTTTATTCAAAAAATTGTATGTTGGTGCTAGATTTGGTCCAAAAAAAAAAAAGTATTTCACAAAAATACTTTTCCAAAATTGATAGAAAATTTTATTGAGGTTTCTAATTGGATGGCCCCTAACCATCAAAGCACCTAACATCAGTGAAAACACAGAATTTGCTCTTTATTAGCAAGGGGGAAAACAACACTCAATTTTTAAAGCAATCAAAAACCTGATTGAAAACACAAGCCTCACCTGCATCTTAGCCTTACAAACCAAGGTTCAAATAGTAGGAAGTATAGTTTTCCGAGGCATGGGTCCTCCATTGAGAGCACCCAGCCTCTAGCCATGAATCTGTAAACTCTAGAACAGGACAGCAAGAGGGACCCAATAGATCTTCACTCTCATGGCAGGGCATGGAGAAAGAAGTGAATTGATTTAAATCTCATTATTCTCAGTTCTTGTGCTAGGCTACTCTGAACAATTCCTCTTTTCCATGATGTTCCCTCCATTTATAGAAGGCAATCGGGTCTCCCTTTGTTGTTTGGACAAGCTAATTCCTTTAATTGCAGCTCCATAATTATTTCTGACAGGTTTCAGAGTAGCAGCCGTGTTAGTCTGTATTCGCAAAAAGAAAAGGAGGACTAGTGGCACCTTAGAGACTAACACATTTATTTGAGCATAAGCTTTTGTGAGCTACAGCTCACTTCATCGGATGCACTCCCCATTGTATTTTCCACTGAATGCATCCGATGAAGTGAGCTGTAGCTCACAAAAGCTTATGCTCAAATAAATGTGTTACTCTCTAAGGTGCCACAAGTCTTCCTTTTTGCATAATTATTTCTATTTTTCTTCTCTGCATTCCTTCCTGTTGGTCAACATCTTTGTCATTACAGAGGTACCCAAAACTACAAAAGCTAGTTGCATGAGTGCTACATACAGAACTATTACCTTCCTAGTCTGTGCGGACACCCTGAGGCTTAACTTTACACACCTGTGTAGTCCCCCTAGGAATCAATGGGACTATGTAGTATGCAAGACAATATACCTACTATTGGCACTATAATCAGCACACAGTCGGTACTATAAATAATTTTTCCAGGTTGAGCATTTTTGTGTTACTTCCTGAACCCTTTTCTAGCCTCTCTGGAGCCCTGTGTATTATTTCCCCCCCCCCTCCCTGGTATTGCCAACACTTTGCCTTTTAGTGTCATCTGCAAATTTAACATCAGCTCCAGCTCCTGATGTTAATTAAATCCATGTGCATAATCAATCTCCAACGGAGGCACACCACTGGACATCAGCCACTACTCAATATATTGCAGTTCATCATTACCCTTTGCTTACAGCCTGCCAGCCAGTTTTCAATCCATTCAACAGGGCTCATATCCAAGACAACTTTAATTAATTTTTTAAATAAGATTTTTTGAAGCAGTATATCAAATGTTTTAGTCAAATCAAAAATGTGTTACATTTTATATTCACTTTATATATATATAAAAAAACAACAATGACGGTTGTCAGGCAGGATTTGTTCTTTATAAACTTACGCTAATTTATTGCTTAGAGTTCTATTATCTCAGGGAAAGTATGGAACTCAAGTTTATTTGTTTGTTCTCTATGGTACCTGAAATTATGTAGTCCCAGAAAGGCTGGATGTCTGCCAGTCACAGAAATAGTGCAGATTTGGAATTCTTACAGTATTTAATCAAGGTAGCCAAGCAATTGTAGAACTTCAGTTTGAGGAAATCTGAGGATTTGGACACTAAAAATACAGTCTCTCTAAAAAGAGTCACTCTCAGAGAAGAGGCATTAAAAGAATTTGCGATCTAATAAGCCTATTTAATTGTACCATTAAAAATGCCATTGGGAATCTTTCTTCAAGCCTCTGCTGGCCCTCTTAAGCCCACATGAGCCAGTATAGAGCTAAAGTTCTTAATGCCAGATATTGAATATAGTGGACATTTCTCACCGGTCATCCATATGTATTTGCTTCAATTTGGAAAGTACCAGCACTAACTGTTGATGTAGCCTCCTCAAATGCTGAAGTTTCTACATGTCAGAAGCCTGTTATTTCTTTTCACTGTAGATACATATCAGATGTGAAGTCCCCAATGAAGTGAATCTGCCTTTTAATCTGTGTTAATTACTGTGCATTTCCCACAATTCTGATTCCTCTGACGGAAGCTCTGAGGCTCCCTCTTAGTCATTCCACTCACTTTATGGAGTTGAGAACACACACCAACAGCTCTTTAGTTTCATTCACATTAGTGATCAATGGCTCCAGGTCTAGTTGGCAGCTGGTATCAAGCAGAATACCCCAGGGGTCGGTCCTCAGGCGGTTTTGTTCAATATCTTCATTAATGATCTGGAGGATGGTGTGGATTGCACCCTCAGCAAGTTTGCAAATGACACTAAACTGGGAGGAGAGGTAGATACGCTGGAGGGTAGGGATAGGATACAGAGGGACCTAGACAAATTAGAGGGTTGGGCCAAAAGAAATCTGATGAGGTTCAACAAGGACAAGTGCAGAGGCCTGCACTTAGGACGGAAGAATCCCATGCACCACTACAGACTAGGGACTGAATGGCTAGGCAGCAGTTCTGCAGAAAAGGACCTAGGGGTGACAGTGGACAAGAAGCTGGAGATGAGTCAACAGTGTGCCATTTTTGCCAAGAAGACCAATGGCATTTTGGGATGTATAAGTAGGGGCTTTGCCAGCAGATCGAGAGATGTGACTGTTCCCCTCTATTTGACATTGGTGAGGCCTCATCTGGAGTACTGTGTCCAGTTTTGGGCCCCACACTACAAGAAGAATGTGGAAAAAATTGGAAAATGTCCAGCGGAGGGCAACAAAAATGATTAGGGGACTGGAACACATGACTTATGAGGAGAGGCTGAGGGAACTGGGATTGTTTAGTCTGCAGAAGAGAAGAATGAGGGGGGATTTGATAGCTGCTTTCAACCACCTGAAAGGGGGTTCCAAAGAAGATGGATCTAGACTGTTCAGTGGTAGCAGATGACAGAACGAGGAGTAATGGTCTCAAGTTGCAGTGGGGGAGGTTTAGGTTGGATATTAGGAAAAACTTTTTCACTAGGAGGGTGGTGAAACACTGGAATGTGTTACCTAGGGAGGTGGTAGAATCTTCTTCCTTAGACGTTTTTAAGGTCAGGCTTGACAAAGCCCTGGCTGGGATGATTTAATTGGGGATTGGTCCTGCTTTGAGCAAGGGGTTGGACTAGATGACCTCCTGAGGTCTCTTCCAACCGTGATATTCTAGGATTCCTTTTTCTCCTGCCGTAAGCTCTGAAGTTCTTGCTCTTTTCCAAGGGTGTAACTTGAGCCATTTCAAGAAAATGCACATGAAGGCAACATTAGTATTAACAGATGTGAGCTAATAAGGGGGCAGAATGCAAAGTTCACCAGAACTTGAAGGAAAAAAAAACAAAAACAATTTGCCTCCTAACCACTGGGAAGTTTTCCATGGCAGAGATATGCATCTCAGGAGGATTAAGTCATCTATTTCTGTAGAACTGTCACCATATACCCTTTGAACCAAGTTCTTATCCGTGGTCATTAGGTATCTCCATGCACAAGGAAGCACATAGCCCTGACTAAAACGTGCCTTGATTAAAAGGACCCCCGAGTCCATGTCCTTCTGGATGATAAAGAAGGTGGAGGCTTCCCCAGTCAGAATTAACACCTTGCTAGCCTTGTCTACACTACCAAAGTTGCCCACTGGCAATAGGAGCTGCTGAAACAGGGAGGAACATGGTTTGACAGGAATTATCAACAAGGACAAGCCACATTCAGAATCATTTCAGATAGGCTAGTGAAAGCCTGTTGCTGATTGTTTATCCAGAGGGGAGGAGGACTCTCCCACACAGATGTTAGGAGAGAGGCAGAGTGGAGGAGAACTCTCTCTGTTCAGCAGCTAGGATGCAGACAGTGAACCCTTCCCCCACAACACACCAAGCCAGGACAAGAGAGCGACAGTTCCTTTTCCTTTCCAGCAGCTGGGAAATGCACTTTCAAAGTTAAACACCCACTAGCTAGTGGTTGATATGGAAGCGGGTGCCTTAGGACAGGAAGCCCAGCACCTTCCTCCCCAGAAGATGGGGGAGGGGTGGGCTTTTCACTTCTGCAACATTCCACCGCCACTCTTCCATCGAAAGCAGAGGAGGGCAAACTACAGCCCGCAGGCCACATCTGGTCCATGGGACCCTCCTGCCCAGCCCCTGAGCTCCCGGCCCAGGAGGCTAGTCCCCAGACTCTTCCCCCCCGCAGCCTCAGCGCGCTGCCGGCGCAACGCTCTGGGCAGCCGGGTAGCACAGTTGCAGAGCTGCAGCCTGACCCGGTGCTCTGGGCAGTGCAGTAAGGGGGCAGGGAGCAGGAGGGGTTGGATAGAGGGCAGAGGAGTTGGGGGTGGTGGTCAGAGGGCAGGGATGTGGATAGGGGCAGGGCAGTCAGGAAGGAGGAGGTGGGGTTAGATGGGGCGGCAGGGGACAGGGGGTGGTGGATGGGGTAGGAGTCCCGGGGGTGCTGTCGTCAGATAGGAGGCAGGGGCCAGGCCACGCCTGGCTGTTTGGGGAGACACAGCCTCCCCTTAACTGGCCCTCCATACAATTTGGAAACACATGTGGCCCTCAGGCCAAAAAGTTTGCCCGCCCCTGATCTAAAGCATTCATTCAGTCTTGAGCTAACAAGTTTAGACCTTCAGTTCCTAAATATCTTGTAAGTTTTTCAAACCCTGCAGTTCACTTTTGCCTTCCATATACCTCCTTAGCCCTGTATTCTACCCCTTTCAAGATTGCTTGAAAGAAAGATTTCACTCCAGTTGCATGTACTGTTTTTCAGTTATACTGTTCTTATTTAAAAACAAAGCACAACTACAAAGGCTGGTTTGTGAATGAGGTTTCAACTTCATCAATACAGTCTGTCTATGCATGAGGGTAGGCAAAAAGCCACCTTAACTCTTTGCCTACCTTCGTACATAGACAGCAAAATTGCAGCAACGTGGATCCCAAATTTTATAGAAATGTAGAACTGGAAGGAACCTCAAGCAATGATCAAGTCCAGCCCCCTGTGCTGAGGTAGGACCAAGTAAACCTACACCATGTCTGACAGGTTTTTGTCAAACTAGTTCTTAAGAACTTCCAAGGATGGGGATTCCCTTGGAAACTTATTCCAGAGCTTAACTACCCTTATTGTTAGAATGTTTCCTGTAATTCCTTTGGAAAGTACCAAAGTACTTACCAAAGTACCAAAGAAATTCCAAACCTTCAGAGGCCTTCAGAGGACAACAAGAACAATTGATCATCATCCTTTTTATATCTAACGTATCTGAAGACTTATCAGGTCCCCTCCTGCCCAGTCTTCTCTTCAAGACTAAACACGCCCAGTTTCTTTAACATTTCCTCATAGGTCACTTTTCCTAAACCTTTTGATCATCTTTCACAAAAATGTGGCTGCTCTGAATGATTTTTGGTAGCCAAAATGAATCATTTACAAAATACTTTATGTTCCTTCCTTGAGCAAAAGTTGATATGATCTGCAGTTTAGAAATTACAACCCACACTCACAGTTTGATTCATTGACCTATTGGCCATCCGCCCCGAAACTTGAAAAAAGTGATCTCCCACTTTAGTTTCATTGTAAACACCAGTGATTAGGGCACCACATAATGTACTTTAGGAAGAGGATGCAAGTAGTTTCATGCCCTCTTCTGAAAGTCCAGTCTGGGGTGCAACCAGCTGAGTAGAGCCAGAAGAGTTTAGAAAAACAGCAAGTCAGACATACTGGTTAACCATTTCCCCCATCCCCTTATTGTTAGAATTCACCTTAAAAAAAGGAAGCCATTTTTAAATTCCGGCCTAATGCTGCACTTACTTTTATATTTGTGTCTATTTTTGTGGTTATAATTTTCATGTTACAGTTTCCAGTGCTCTCAGCCAAGTCACTCACTGTGTTTTCTTCAAGTTGTTCTTCCATTGCCTAAATAACTATTCAAAATATGTAAGTGATAATGTTTTACAGGGTTTTCTGCACCAGTCAGATGAAATTTCATGAAGGCGAAAGCTATGTATTTATGTTTTAGGAACTTCTTCATAGTCAAGTTCATTAAAATCCCACCAAGAGTAGCTATTATCGCTAACATTTTAACCATTATTTGGTTTTTGTTTTTTTTTTTTATAATCCACCGAGTCAGCTCACTTCTATTTCCTTACCCAGTTTCTGTGGTTTCAGGTTAATTGGTCCCGGCCGGTGCTGTTCCTTCCACCTCTCCAAGTTCTCCAGTTCTTTGTTGGCAACTAAATCAAAAAGAAAACAATCAGCATACAGAAATAAGAGCCACTACTGTAAGGAACTTATACTACTGTTAAATTACATCACATTAAAAACTATGTGCACTCAGGGGCAGGTCGACTCTATTCTCCACAAACATAGTTCAAGCTACACTAATGGCTGGTCCATATGAAAGATTAATGAGCCTATGGCGCCAGCTACTAGCTAGGGGACTGCTTTCATCTCTGAAAGCCTTGAGTTCAAATCCTATTATTGTTGTCTTAAGCAGGGCTGGCTACTATAGATATATAGACTATAGTCATGGTAGTTCCTGGCTGGTAGCTCTCCCCGATAATACCAGCAAGTTACCTATTTAAAATTATATAAATAAATGCATAGAACTCCCAAGACACGTGCCAACTGTTACTGCTCACTCATGCTGCTTTTTGTTCTTTCCCTTCCCTGCATTCATCTCTTCTCTATGGATATTATAGGCTGTGGGACCATCAAGAAAGTTAATCTCTTCGCTGCAGCCATTTTTGGTCTATGGAAACTAGCTGCACTGCCCTCCTATTAGTTCCCCAGCCCAGCAGACCTTCCTGTGACGTGCAGAGTTATGGCACCCCTACCGAGCAGGGCAGGGCAGGAGCAGGCTAGAGAAGATGGGGTGGGGATTGTGGCAGTTCTGCATCTTGGCAATTCTCCTCTGCATGGGGACTATGGCAACAGGGGACACAATCTAGGGTGGTACTTGGGCTGTTCTAACCTGCTCCAGGGGCCAGTCTGACTCTTGCCAGCTTTAGTAAAGGGAAAATAAAACCTCCACTCTCAGACTGCCTACACAGTAGGGTGAAATGTGTTCTGCTGAACATATGTTCAGACCTACCTTCTTCTCTAGTGACAACAAGGCCTTAGTCACCCATGCCACTCTCCACTAGCACTGGGAAGAATTCCCCCGCTTGTCATTTTCCTTGTCTGTAAACCATCTTGGCCCCAATCCAGCAAGGCGCTTGCAGAGCTTTAAGCATGTGCATTGCACTCAAAAGTTTTCTGCTGGACTGGGGCCCTAGCGTTTTGTTGTCACAACACAAACACAACTACCACCATGACAGCAGCATTGTGTCTGCCTGGGCTGATTCTCGCTCCTCTGAATTGTTTCCCTCCTGGACCTAAGGATGGTAATGGAACAGATGCCAGGATTCACTTTCTTTCTAGAGGAGAACACCACAGGCCCACACCAGCTTACTCCAGGAGTGAGGTAAAGTGAGCCCTGGATCAACCACAGAGTCTTAAATTTAAGAAATTAAAATTAACCACTCTCCAAAGGGTTTCAAACCACACAGTGCTGACCCACTGCTCCTACCCGGCCCTGGTAGTTGTCTGACATTATGAAAGATATTGGTGAAGAGTTACAGTGCAGAGTTACTCCCAAATATAAGAACAAAAATTATGAAAAATCTTCCAGTTCCTGCCAAATAAAACTCCTTAATTTACTCCTAATCTTTTCTGTCCAGAATGCGTATTCATTATTTACTAGCAGTGGCTAAACAAAAATATTTAAGCCAGCCAATATGAACTTTTACAATGAAAGAATACTTTAGATTGCCATCTAAAAGAATGTTTACTGTATACCCTGTAAACATTTTGAGGCTTGTGTGCATTTATAAAATTATGTAAATCACTTGCATCTCTGAGCTTGTTACCAAGGAATTTATGTACACAGTTCTTTTGATTCCTGGATTTTGTGGTGTTCTCTTTTTTTTAAAATGTATATGATTTTATTTTATATGCCAAATTTTCAGTAAAATGGGCTACTGCAATTTTTTTAAGGGCTTGGTGCATTTCACTGCATCCTTCAACATGGAGGGAAACTTTAGATATTAGACCTGATTTGGGGAGGCAGCAAATGTCTACAAGAACCTATTGAAGCTCAAGGGGTTTAGTATCTGTTAGTAAATATTAAACCTTTTAGTTCTTTCTGTATATTTGAGTCATTTATATATTAACTATTCCTTAGAATCTATATTCAACAAAGAGAATGTCTGAATCTAAGGCCAAGAACACTGGTCCTTCACCGATAAGGAACGCTAATCGGGAATTGTGTGTGTTAGGCTGTATTTAGTAATTTGTAGTGCCTTCATGTCTATAAAACTCCAGATATTCTTGGAAACCCCCTCTTTAATATACACATATTTATAAACTTATGCACATATAGCTTACATAAGCACATATAAGCTTGGGAAACTAGTGAGGGATGATTGTTACTGTAGATCTTCCCTGTTGATTCCCCAACAGAAAACAACGATTGTGGGGTCAGAAGGACTCACTGAAAGACATTATCTTGAAGAATTATTGCTCCTTTCAGCTGTAAATAATCATGCCTTCACACATAAGTCAGGTAAACTGAGAATGCATAGCAGTGATATCAGAACATCTGTTTATTTTGGCAAAGAGGGTTTCTTTGCCTAAAACCCTATATGACAACACTGGTAAGGGAACATAGTTGGGGAATGAGAACTGCACCTCTCTCCAGATACAGTAAAGGAGAGACACAGAGCCACTTCTTGGTCTGACAACACAGGCGTGGTAATGTATCTATTTCTTTCTGCATAATGTTGTACTAATCTCTCATTAAATAATTCCAATTGAGCCGGTTGTTCTCCAATTGTTGCATGTCTGAGTTAGAGTTGAGATTGTTGATGTAGATATTCTGTGCTGTTCAAATATCAAGCCATTGGAGGTAAGATGCCTTGCATTGTGTAGTTGTACTTAGAGAATTTGTTAAGCACATTCTATAAATGGACATTTTCTCCCTGAAAAACAGTACACGTGACCAGTTTAACCATATAAACATGCAATAGGTATACTATGCCAATATTGGCATTAGAGAAAGATTAACTTGACCATGGATAGCTAAACAATACTCAAAATTTGATCTTCAAACCTAAACTCGACACCTGGGGGTGGGGGGAAGGGAAAAGAGGAGGAGGGTTATGAACTTTAGGAGGGGCATCAAGTTAATTCTGAATGTGTCTTGTAGAACTTTGTTTGAACGGCTATGACACCACCTTTCTAATGGGAACATTTTTTACAGATATCCCATCTTTCTATGGTTGAACTATTAGTTTCCTAATTTGGCTTTTCTACCCATGCAAAATATTTTAGAACAGATACAAGAAGAGTCTGCATGGTGATGGAGTTCACCTTTACTAGGTGATCACAATCGGTGCTTAATTTTTGCTGGGTCTTGCCAGGGCTGAGCCCCGGCACCTCTAGGTTTGCCATATCAGTTATGAAAGTAAAAGAACTGTTTGGTCCTAGCACCTCATTACAAATTAAGCACGGATCACAATGATCCATTCTGGCCGTGGAGTCTATGTTGTGGTAGCTTTATTATCACAGCTGCACACATAAAACCAATGTAAAGGCGGAGATAAAACTGCAAGGGTCATAAAGCACAAACACAAAAGCTGCATTTTGTAAAAACAAAAACACAAAAATTCATCTTGAGAGTGTTAGAGAATGCACTTACTTTTCTGTATCTTGTTCCTTCTGGTTTCATTTGGAGGTATCAAGACATATGCGCTTGTACTGGAACGGAAAGAACGTTGTTAATTACTGTCATATGAGCCGATGAATTCATTACTATCCTCTATTTCAGTGTTTCCCCAAACTTGGGACGCCACTTGTTCAGGGAAAGCCCCTGGCGGGCCAGGCTGGTTTGTTTACCTGCTGCGTCCGCAGGCTCGCCGCTGCAGGCCAATGGGGGCTGCACTGGCCATGGTTCACCGCGGCAGGCCAGTGGGGGCTGCAGGAAGCAGTGCAGGCCGAGGGATGTACCAGCCACCACTTCCCGCAGCCCCCATTGGCCTGGAGTGGCAAACCGTGGCCAGTGGGAGCCACAATCAGCCGAACCTGTGGACGCGACAGGTAAACAAACTGGCCGAGCCTGCCAGGGGCTTTCCCTGAACAAGCGGCGTCCCAAGCGTGGGAGACACTGCTCTACTTCAATATGGACCTTTAGAATTTCTGTAAGAATAGCTACAAGGTTTAGAACAAAACTGGATGTATGATTTCTGCAGTAGGTATATACACAGGGATGTTTTCAATCACAAGCCATGCTGTATGTCATGTGTGTCAAGAATAAGATTTTCAGAAATATGCAGCATTGGACCAACTCTGCTTACGAAAGTCCCACCCTTACTGCTGATATAACGTCTCCTTCATTTCAAGATGTAGGAGACTATGTCCATAGATTTGCTACAAAATGCTATACAGTACATTCTGTCCATGAACATCAGTCAAACGTTTGTCTAATGGGGAAGGCGGGGGAAGTAGCAATTCTGGGTTCTATTCCTCTTCCCAGGCTCCATCCTACAAGGTGCCTAGTGCTCTCAAGCACCTATTGATGTCCATCTTTGGCCCGTGCCTCAGTTTCTTCATCTATAAAATGGGGATAGTACATCACTGTGGTGTCATGAAGCTTAATGCTTATGAAGGACTTTAAATTTTCTGGGCATATTTATTACTTTGCAGTAGTGCCTGAACCCCCCCCCCCCCCCGCAATCCAGAATGGGTCCCAGTTGTGCTAGGGGATTAAAGAGACATTAAAGGAATGGGGTGAGGACAGAGGAGCACTGAGGGCAAGAAGGGCAAGAAGAACAAGGCTGGCAGTAGGAGAACTATGAAGGAGAGAGGCAAGAGGTGCTTAAGGAAAGCAACTGAAAAGGGGACAGGGGAAAAAAAAAAATCACACAGAGCTTCGACTGCAAAAAGCAGCCTGCTGCTATATCACTGAGATCCAGGGCTGGGAAGGAAAGTATTTATATCTGTTTAATTACTGATTTCTCTTTGAACGCTTATTCTAGGAAGTGGATTCATTTAAAAAAATTAAACTATGGAGCTGCTTCCATTAATGGAGCCAGCTAATACAATCCTTTCTTATCTTATTATTGTGATAGCCACTGAACATTTTCCATGCAGCCAAATATCCTTAACAACTGGAGTGCTGCAAACTCAGTGGAAGCAGTATGTACTGCACCATCACAAATCTGTCTAACATGATGTGTTATAAGGTTGTGCAGACAAAAGTTCACACCACAAGGGTTCAAAAAAAGAACTAAAGTTCATGGAAGATAGGTTCATCAATGGTTATTAGCCAGGATGGGCAGGGACAGTGTCCCTAGCCTCTGTTTGCCAGAAGCTGGGAATGGGCAACAGAGGATGGATCATTTGATGATCTCCTGTTCTGTTCATTCCCTCTGGGGCACCTGGCATTGGCCATTGTCAGAAGACAGGATACTGGGCTAGATGGACCTTTGATCTGACCCAGTATGGCCGTTATGTTCAAGTATTGCACTTAAGTTAATGATCAATTTAAGGCAAGTTAACAAAGCTTATCCTTGTTTATTTAACACAACAACTTGTTATTCTTGATCATATTACTGTATGCTTCTCCCTTATTTGGCTGGATTAAAAAATGTTTAGACTTCCTACCCCCAACTAAGCTTGAATGTCATCTGCTCTTTGACTTTTTTTTTTACTAGCCAGATTTCAGACTACTTCTTCTCTTGAGATGTTATTCATGAGTTTGTCAACTTCTTCAGCAGTCTTCTTGTTTCCTGTATTGTCTCTCCAAACTTTGCCAAAGAAAATTATGTATAGTTTTGTTTTTCAGAAAGAAAGGGACTATGGTGATGAGCCCTATAAAAGGTTACGGATACAGATAGAGATAGGAATTAGCCTTTAAATGTACTCTCATATGGTAAGGCTCTGAAATTTCACAGTATTATGGTTCATCTCCTTTAGATCCCCAGTTTTTTTTTTAAACCTATATTAAAAAGTATCTATGGAAAGAATGGTCAACAAATCCAAAACATACATAATCTCCATAAAGATGATCATTTCCTTAGTCTGACATTCCTACTGGCTCAAATATATGTATCAGCAACAAATGCATCAGGGCAAGGTAAAAGAAGTAAACAGCACCATAAAAGCCTGTGCAGTTAAAAAGGAGACTGTTAAAAGCTGAATGGGTTTTCATATCATTGAAGTTTATTTGGAAACCAGATGAAAGCTTCAAAATAAGGAGAAGAGAGGCAGACGCAGAGCAGGAAAGGGACAAAACCAGCTTTGGTTTCCTTCAAGTCTATCATATAGTGCTTTGATTATTTTAAACTATCAAAATAGGGGGGAGGTAAACACCCTTTTGGTCTCCCTTTACTGAAGTCCCTATGCATGTACCTACTCTACGTATGCAGGCTACATTAGGAGCGTAGGGTTGGAAGGTCATTGATGAGGAAATTCCAGGTGTGCACCATTGCGAGTTGGAAAATGCCTTGTTTAACATTAGAGAAGACCCAGCTGAACAGCCAAAGTGTGGCTTTGGACACCCAAGGCTTACTGGAAATCAGTCAGTGTGGAAACTCAGGACCAAAGACTAAGTCCCCAGTCCTGCAGTTACCACAGGTGTTCTTTAATGAGGTTCTGTACAGGCCCTGCAATCAACTCACAGACTGTAAATTGCAGGATCGGGGCTTAAATCCATACTCTAATTTGTTTTTCCTTTTCCTTGAGACCTTTGCATTAACTGTTACTTTTGCCTCTCTATGAAAGGAATTCTTTCACTCTGTTTGAGCCAGTTTGCAATACCACGTGTCAGACATATCCTCTCACAGACACTCTGATCCTGCAAAGCCTTCAGAACCCTAGTTACAAGAGAGCAATTTAACATTCTAGTCAGTTTTCTGTTTAAGCAGAATCTGAGCTACTGCAGTAACTGCATTTGGAAATGAATTATCCTAATTGCCTTGCTGGAAATTAATGAAATGTCCTAATTTTGAAGATTTCAAATTATCAATAGTGCACACAATGTGAAGTACAAAGAGTATGAAAAAAATGGCATGGAACAAAAAGGAAATATGTTTTCTACTACTCAGGCTCCAAAATAAACAATTAAAAAAAAGTATTTTGTGCTTAATGAAAAATCTATTGTTTTATTTTTTTTTTAAACTTTTCCTTGTAATGTCTCTTTAGAGTTATAGAGGATGTGTTTCTCCTCCACCTCCCCCGATAGAGATCCCATTAATAAGCTCTGAAAATCCTTGATGGATTTTCTGAGATTTTTCCCCACAGAAACAGAGAAAATACATTTTGGCTTACTACTACTTTTGAGCAAACATTGACTTCTTTGATATTGGTCTGAGTATGGTGCCTGAAACCAAAACGCATTTTCTTTTTAAATAAAGAAACAACTTATGAGTTTGTGAAGACAAATTCCACATATTCTGGGGGAGGGGGAGTGGAGTATTTGACTGTGTGGGTGGGAGTGGGGACACTTTCAAATAGAGAAGAAATGAAGTAAAGAAGGAAAACACTAGCAATGTTCGGTTTGATTTGCACCAAGTGTACATACTCTTATGTATGTATTTTATTCATGCAATAGTCCTGATGAAGTTGTACTTTAAATGCTTGCAGGACCTGGACCTTCATAAACTTCACACTGCTTCCTTGTGCATAGTTTTTGATTAAATTACACAACATAAGACTGTTTTGGTTGCACATGTCCTATTTTGCCAGATGACGCCCATTGATAATTTTGCATGTTATTTTTGCCATTTGGCTGGGAAATTCTTACATTACCAGGCAAGAGGCAATGCGAGCAGCAGCATGAGCACTCTGTCGCTACCTTTATGGAGCCATGCTAATGAAATTGGAACTGTTACTTTTGCATCTCTTTAAAATGTTATCAGTTATTTCAAGAGCAAGTATGTCCAGTTCTACAGTATATGCACCAATACAAAATGGCTGCAAGCTAATTATTCCACTCTCTATGGCACTAGATGATCTCATCTGATGTTCAGTTTGCAGTAAGAGATAGAAACATGAGCATCCAAGGGAGAGCATCACAAATGATTAAAGGCCTGGAAAAAGAAGAGGAGATGTGGGCAGGTTCAGTCTACAGAACCTGATTTAATTGGGGACTGGTCCTGATTTAGTTGGGGACTGGTCCTGATTTGAGCAATAACCTCCTGAGGTCCCTTCCAACCCTGATATTCTATGATTCTATCACGGAGACATTATAACCATCAACAGCTATGGAAAAGGAATACTATAAAGAGGACAAGAACGATTTATTCTCATTAGTCAGCGGAAAGAAGCAGAAAAATGGGCTTAAGCTGCAGCAGAGAAAGTTTACATGAAATACTGCATGAAGGAAAACGAAGGCTAGTTGACTTAAAGGATCACACTGTCAAGGAGAGTTGTATCATCAACTTCAAGGATACTCACAGATGGACTTAGCATTCAATTGTCAGGCACTGTTTAAGAATATCCCACTTCCTAAGGCACATATACATGGCTGCATTGGTGGACACCAGCCACACATGAAGCTGTCACCAACCTGCCAAATCAGACATTTTTCCAAAGTGGGTCCATGCTAGCAGTAAACAACTGCCCGGTAGCTGTTTCCCATTAAATGGAGCTAGTTGCAATGGATAACTGAAAATTACAGTGCTAGGTCCAAATCCTTACAACAGATATGTGTACACAGACACACTGATGTTAACAAGGCTCTGTGTGGGTGCAAGTGTCCAGCAGCATAGATCCATTTACAGGTTTGGGTCTCATCAATTTCTCCCGTCATCATTGGACAAATCCTGCAGTCTTAATTTATTTCAATGGGAGTTTTCACTAAGAGGGTTGTTTGCTGAGGCACAGATTTCCCAGCCCCAAAATAAAAAAAAAAGACAGACAGTCACTCACTGTCTCTTCTCCAGGAACCCCTTTATGGGAACATCTAGAGCAGGGGTGGCCAGACTGCGGCTCGTGAGCCACATGCTGCTCTTTTACAGTTAAACTCCCCCCCCGTCCCATTTTCCACCTACCACACTATGTGGGAGCTTGGGTCTTCTACCTTAGCCCCACTGGGGACACCTGCCAGGGCTCAGAACTTCAGCCCCACTGAAGGTGCCTGCTGGAGCTCAGCTGCACTCTTAATGAAGCTCCGAGCCTCAGCAGGAGCCTCGCATGGGGCTGAAGCCCTTAGCCCCACCACCATGCCATAGGGCAGAAGCACTGAGCCCTGGCAGGTGTGCCCAGCTCTTGAACTTCTGAAGATTGTCGTATGTGACTCGGAGGATCAGTAAGTTTGGCCACCCCTGTTCTAGAGTTTCCAAACAGAACAAAACAGCAGTAGCAAAATAAAGGTGGCAACTACAAATAATCTCCACAGTCATACAAACCAGTGGGCAGGGCTCCAACTCACACCCAGCTGTCTCATTAGTCATTAGCTCTTTATATTTCCCCTGCTCCCTCTAGTACGACAGGGTTAATTAGCTCCTGCATGAACTTTTTAGGATTTGGGGTAGGCAGTGCCCTTGTACCAAGTCACTAGGGTGTCTTGCCTGAGTGAGGCCTAAGAAAGAACTACAGGATTCAGCCCTGAGTGGAGAAGCCTTTTACATAGGAAAAGAGATCAGGTGGTGAGGAAACAGAGGAGAGGAGAAAAAAAGCATGAGGGGCAGCAACAAGAGTTGTGGTCTTAACATTGGCACGGAATACACTTTTCAGCTGTATAACTCTCTGACTCACAGCTATGTTCACACTATACAAACAGAGAAGTGAGGTCATCTAAAATACACTTACTGGAAGGTTGCAACTTAACACACAAGAACCAAAGGGGGAGGAATGAACAACGAAGCAAGCTGGATCCTAAGGCAGAGATGCACAACTCCCCAACCTTGCTTTTGGCTGACTCTTTGCACCTTGACTGTAGAAAGACCGAGATTGCATGCTTGCTTACGGAAACCTCTAGCCTGCAAGCAGGGCCAGGAAAAACCCTGAGAATCTAAAGTGATAACTTCTAATTTTAAGACATTTTTCAATACACCACAGTCACTAAAGTTTAGAGGGGAGCTGCCAAATTTGGAGATTATGGTCCAAGCCATAAACCTGGGATCCAGAATTGAACTTTTGGGCGTGTCGAGGGGCGCTTAGATCCCAAGGTTTGGTTCAGGACCATCTTTGGACAAACCATGCTTGGTGGTCCACTGGACCAGTGGTTCTCAAACTAGAGCCGCTGCTTGTTCAGGGAAAGCCCCTGGTGGGCTGGGCTGGTTTGTTTACCTGCTGCGTCCACAGGTTTAGCCAATCGCAGCTCCCACTAGCCGCAGTTCGCCGCTCCAGGCCAATGGGAGCTGTGGGAAGCAGCGTGGGCCAAGGGATGTGCTGGCTGCTGTTCCTGCAGCCCCCATTGGCCTGCAGTGGGGGACCGCGGCCAGTGGGAGCCACAATCGGCCGAACCTGTGGATGCAGCAGGTAAACAAACCAGCCTGACCCACACCCACACAAACTCACTCTCCTGCTGGAGAGAGTGGTCACTTTGGATGGGCTATTACCAGCAGGACAGTGAGTTTGTGTGTGGGGGGGGGGGGGGGGCAGAGGGTGAGAAAACCTGGATTTGTGCTGGAAATGGCCCAACTTGATTATCATATACATTGTAAGGAGAGTGATCACTTTAGATAAGCTATTACCAGCAGGAGAGTGGGGTGGGAGGAGGTATTGTTTCATGGTCTCTGTGTATATAATGTCTTCTGCAGTTTCCACAGTATGCATCCGATGAAGTGAGCTGTAACTCACAAAAGCTTATGCTCAAATAAATTGGTTAGTCTCTAAGGTGCCACAAGTACTCCTTTTCTTCTTGTGAATAGAGTAGAGAATTAGGCCCTAAACAACCTGTGTAATTCAGAGGATTCTGGAACTCACTGAATACCATCTTGCAATTACAGAGGACAGTTGTCTACAGGAATGTTTTGAAGAGCCTCTTGCCTCCAGTTTAATGGACTCATTTTCAGGCCTTTAAAATCTGATTGCACAAAGACTGCAGTTTTATTTTCCATTTGTCTAAGTAGATTTCTATTGGTAACAGATTGTATGGATTTTTTTTTAATTGAGCATAAAGACTGAAAAAAACTAGATTTTTTTAAACTGTAAATGCAAAGTATAAGTGTTCTGTAAACAAGTGTTCCACTGTGTCCTTTCTCTTTTCATCCTGCATGGCAAGGGATGTTTGTTTTCATTTGTACAATGTCATCTCCTTGGATTTTATGATAGCAGGTTTGTTTTTTAGGAAGGTGGATTTTATTGGAAACTATTTTTACACAAGGTCCGATATAAAAAAAAAAAAGAGTCAAGGCTGGTTGCTGAACAAGAGGGGCCATTGCAACCTTTTTCTTTCTTAGTCGCTTGACTACACTTTCATTTTCTACCTTTTGCAGATTTATTTTTTCAGGATAAGCTTTTTTTTCAGGTTTGTTCTGAACACATGCAATTTGGAAATCAACTTTTACAAGTAAATGTAACCTCACAGCATGTTACAGACTTGAAGTCAAGCAACCCAATAAGCACAAACTGACTGTAGCAAGTAGTAGGTGTTTTCAAGCTCTTGTCACCCTGTTGATTAATTGTTTCCCTATTTTGGCTTTCAAAGATATTCTATAGGGTTTTGTCCAGGCATTTGAGTTTCATTTCCAAATTGAATTTGAACAGATGCTATTGCTGGCTAAGTTCCTGACAGATGATTCCCTCTCATTGTCAGGCATCCTGATGGAACAGAAACAGTTTGAAAGAGTTTCAGATTTTACTTTGGTCTGATTGTTCTTCAAATTCCTTAATAGTACAGAGCTAGAAAGACAGTCAGAAGATTTCCCAACGTTCCAGGTGTAAGGAGTGTTCCTGTCATGCAAAGAAAAGGAGGTGGCCAGAATGCCTCTGCATTCTAGCTATTCCCAGCTGCCAGAAAAATCCCCTGAGCTCATAGTTATCTGTGTGTTAATTAGAGCAGCCTTGGGGCTATTCTAATTTATGCTAGAGGCTGAATTGATCCCTGGATAGCCCCAGAATAGAGAGAGAATAAAAAAGGTGGCACAAACTGTCTTTGTCTTGCCTGTTTCTAATTTTGGAAGAGGCAGGAAGTTAATCAGATTCATGACTGCATGATTATCTTCCCAAACAGAAGAAAACTTATGTGAAGTTATCCAGAACTAAATAGCCCATACATACGAAGAGTAGATCATTTTACAACTTGTTAGATGTTCAAGCATTCAACACTAGAGAATTAAATTAATATAAAAAGTGAAACTTCCAACTAGTGTTTATGATCTTTTGTCCCACAGTTGTCCCATGTTAGCTCCACCCTTTTCCCTCCTTGAGTTTCAGTAAAAGAAAGAAAGGAAACTGAAACAGTTTCTAGTGAGCAGGACTAATTTAAACGAGCTGCACTTTGAAAGAAAAGAAAAACAGCAAGATCAACAGAATAGTTAACATTATCATTAACAGTGTTCAGTGTAGAAATAACTTGGAAACAAAAAATAATTAAATTTGGGTGAAAAAAAAGTAAGTAATTAATAGTTTTGCCCAGCTAAGCATACATATAGGAGGTGCATATGCATACACAGAGCATACAGCCTGCAGAATATCTAGTTACAATAACTAAAAGTTAAAATTAGAGATGGCTGGAACCCAGTTAGTTTTAAACTACAGCTCAGGGTTAAGGCTTTGGCTTTACATTTGTCAGGGTTAAGCATTTACAAACTAGTCTTCAATTCCTGCCATCATGGGTTGCATCCAAACTGCATAAGGAAATCAGTTCTAGCTCAGAACCAAAGTTGATTTTTTGGATCTGGCAGTTTTTAATCCATCTCCTGTGATTAAATTTAGGTGAAAAAGATTATCAGAATTGGCTTTGACATTCCGGTTCAAGACCTTCTCTAATTAAGAGTCCATACACGTATTCACAATGTACGTAATACCATCTGCTTAGAAACAGATGGTAATAGAGATACACACCAAATTCTGTAAGCCCACTGCACCTAATGCACGCACACAAAGCCTATGTTTTTTACATGAACATATTAAGTACATGTGCATGGTCACACAGCAATATTATCTCTGAATCATATCTCCAGAGTCTTCATAAGAGCTCAGCTCTCATTTAGGCACAAATAAGTGGTCAGATTCTCAGAAAAAAGTTAAGGGCCAAGCATTTTGAAAGTCTGACCCTAAACTCTTTAAAAAAAATTTTCCTCTGTACTCACATCCTTTATATAAATACACACACTGAGTCTGGTGAAACACTGGCACTTAATACTCACAATATTATTTTGTAAATACATATAAACTTGGCTAGACTGGTTGCTACTTACTGCTGCTCCTGTTGCAAGGTTGGTTTTTGGCACCCCAATTTTTCTGCAGAAGTCAGGTCCCCCCTAGGATTTCCAGCTCCCTCTGTCAGCCCAGAGTTCTCCCACTCCTGATAACCCCTAGAATAGGAGGTGGTGGAGGTAGCAGCCACCCTGTGCCTGCTGTCTTTTTCCAATCTTGTTGCCCCATACATAGTCTCGAAGGGTGTCCTGTCTTGTCAAAGAAGGCTGTAAATCCCGCCTAGCCAGGGACTTTTGACAAGGAACCAGGAAATGAAAGAAAAAACTGCTGAGTTACAGTCAGTTGGTTTCAATTTCTTATAAGACCACCCCAAATCAGCTCCTCCCTGCTCTGACAGGTGCAGGAGCACTTCCCCTTCTCATTCACCCAATCACCTCTACTCCATCTGGAGTTCAAGCTGATCACTTGAGTGACAAGGGCACAAAAGGTAACTGGGAACTGGCGTTTTTTTTTTGAAACAGATAGAAAGCTTTTCTGCTCTCATTCTAATGGCCCAGCTGGGTGACAGTTTGTGCAGCCTCAGCTCTCTTTGAATTAACATATCTGAAATATCTAAAGTAGGGGTTGGGTAAAATCTAGATCCCTTTCACTTGTTGACCCCAATGCCGCAAATTACACTACCTAACTGGAGAACACGTCTAACTTTTCCTACTGCATCAAAAAAACCTGGCCCCTGACAAATTGTGGCTCAACAGTGTTGCAGTACCCGAGATCCAATACCTGGGTCCTGATAGATCCAGCAGATGTTTGGCTCCAACCCTCCTAATTTTACTGCCTGAAGAAAGAACAAATGTAGACACTCTTCTTAAACAAAATAGAAAACAAAACCAATAAAATCTGGATCCTATGCACCTTGCACAACAGCACTTCAAATATTCAGGTCTGGCATCAGAAATGTGCTGGATCCAGAACATTTTGGGAACCTGCTTCACAAATTTCACTGCTTTAGTAGAGAACAAGTTTAGCTGCTCCTATTCTAACAAAAAAATCTGGATTCCAATACATCCCAGTGCAACAGAGCTGGAAAAACCTAGATCCAACACACAAATTCTGCCAGATTCCTGCAAGTTGGAACCAGTCTCCCAAATGCCACTGGCTAAATAAAGAACAAGATAGCTGCTCAGATTGCACCAAAGAAACCTGGATGCTAATTCATTCAATAAAACAGTGTCAAAAAAATCCAGTGCTAACATGTGGATTCTCCTATATTCAGCCAGGTTTTGGTCCTAACAGCCCACATTTTATTGCCTAAACAGAGAACATATTTAGCTGCTACTGCACCTTAAAAATCCAGACCCCAGTGTAATAGTACCACAGAAACTCAGATCCAGCATCTGAATCCTGCTGGATCTTACCAGTTTTGGGTCACAAAACACAGAAATTGTATAACCAAAATAAAAGGAGGAATTGTGGCACCTTAGAGACTAACCAATTTATTAGAGCATAAGCTTTCGTGAGCTCACGAAAGCTTATGCTCTAATAAATTGGTTAGTCTCTAAGGTGCCACAAGTCCTCCTTTTCTTTTTGCGAATACAGACTAACACGGCTGCTACTCTGAAACCTGTCATAACCAAAATAGAGAGCCAGTGTTGCTTCTACTATACTGGGGGAAAAAATTGGGAAAAAAATGTGAACACCATCATATCTGGTACAAAAACCAAACAAACAAAACAAAACAGCCACAAGTCTAATTTGACACCTTTATTCGGATAGATCCCGCAACTATTTTGCTGCAGGCCCATCATTTCTACTATCTATACTTATATACATATTCAGCTTTCTCCTAGCACCCCAGACTAATCGAGATTCCTAACTGGGACACATAGCCATGTAGTAGTAACATGTTGTGGGGAGAGGAGGTTTGTTTGTTTCTGCAGTGTAAAGGGATCCTACAAGGAATACAGAGCAGGACAGAAGGAATATTCTTTCTCGGTTCTTTCTTTCTACCACCCTATGCATCCTGTCTAACAGGAGTTAGTGGCCATATAGGCTCTTATGGACAAACAAACAACAGGGAGTTACTGGGCCTTCAGAAATCCAGCGGCAGTAAGGCACTTTCAGCCTGCTGCAGCATCAGGACCATTTTTACCCTTCCTGGGCAGCAGTAGCAGCAACACCAGCCCGTTATAGGGAAGCAATTACGGGGAATCCTTACGACGCTTTTCAATTGACAGCCTGTTTCGCCCTTAAGATGAAAGCGGGCAGGGAGAACAGCACACATCACATGCTGAGCCACATCAATCACTGATTTCTCTGGTCAAGCTTTCTGATTGGCCGAGCCCGGGGCTGGGAGCCAATCAACAACAAGCGGCAAGGCGCCCCGGCAACAAGCTACCCCGGCTGTGGAAACCAATCAGATAAGCATCTGCGAGGGCCCCAGCCCTCGGGGAAGCCCCAAAAAATTCTGGAAATGGAAAGTCAAAGCATATGTGATTTTATATGTTTATTTGAATGCTATTTACCAAATAAATAAATTGATGTTGCTACATTCGTCATCTATAATTCAGTTAGTACAAAAATCTGGGTTACTGTGGTGAAAATACTGTATCAAGCCTTGGTTCAGGAACCAATCCCCCCCCCTTTATACCATTGATTCCTACTGGAAAAGTGGTTTCGACGTACAACATTTTGATTTACCGTGCAGTTCTGAGGAACGAATTGTGTCGTAAGTCTGAGGATCCCAACATTGTCATTTGAATTTCTGGCAACAGCTTTCTTCTGGTCTGATGACTCCTAGCTGCCTCCAACTGCCACATATTTCTAGAACTGGTGATTCCTTTCCTAGGGGCCTGTGACATTTCTCCCTGATTGCCACATTAGTGTTGACATGGTTCATATGGTGATGGTTCATGTAAGCGCTAAAGACACTGTATCACGGGATATCTCACAGATAATAGATGACTCCAGGGAACTCAGAAGCATGCCGAAAACAAAGAATGTCCAAGCAATGTTCTCTGAGATCCTTCCTGTCCCACGAGGGAAGGATGGCAGAGGGCAGAAGATTCTGGAAGTGAACTGCTGGAAGTGAACCTCCAGGTAAATGACATAGGGTGTAGGGTTTAGGTTTTGTGGAATATTGGTCCACATTCTGTGGGGAGAGCAGGCTTTATAATTTGGATGGCCTCCACCTCATTAGAAGTGGAACCAATATTCTCAGGAACAGGCTTGCTAGAACAGCGAGGAGGGCGTAAAACTAATAGCAATAGGGAAGGGTAAAAAGAGGGAAGAGCTGAACACTTGGCACAAAATCGAGATTTTGAGAACAAAATTAATCGAGGAACCAAACGATGTGCAGAGAAGAAGTGTTATTATACCAGAGGATTTCTATATGATTTTTAATTGTATATAGTTTAAAGATCCCAAACTAATGTTAATTAGAAGGCCAAACTGCTCAGCACATCTGGGACAGAGAGTCTGTTCTCAGAAGAGATAAGACTTTTCAAAAACAACTGTTCCTCAGAACAGCACACAGAGACTCCCACCCTTCTCACGTTCTTTATCCTGCTTGTTATGTATGTTATATGGTAAGGGGGTTAAGCAGTTTCATTACATTCTAGGAGTTGTTAAAGTCAGAAGAGATATATGTTGAAATAAAGCTCGAGAATGCATGTGAATGGATGTTGTGTGAGAAGATGCATGGTTAGGAGTACCAGCCTAAGAGTTACCACTTCAGTATCGATCGGCCGAAGAATGCACTAAGTGGAGATAAGCGGATGGCCCCCGGAGTGCAGACTGGAATCCACACAACAGCCTCAAGAATGGGAGAACCGAATAACAAGATAACATCTGGCAGCACGGAGCCGTCAAGGATGTGCCATGTGCTGACTGATTCAGCAACAGCATGATAAAGCCACCTCCATAGACTGGCATAGGAATAAAACTCCTATAAAAACAGACCCTAAAGACTAAGGACTTTGAGTCTGGCTCTGCAACCACCCTCCAGGAGCATCGGATGCGCATCTGACAAAGACTCAGCTCCACCGTCATGGCCAAGTTACCTGGCCAGTAACTTGGCATGAGCAACCTCTAGGCTGGTAACTATAATAACTTTGCAGAACTTCGCAAAAAGAAAAGGAGTACTTGTGGCACCTTAGAGACTAACCAATTTATTTGAGCATGAGCTTTCGTGAGCTACAGCTCACTTCATCGGATGCATACTGCGGAAACTGCAGAAGACATTATATACACACAGAGACCATGAAACAATACCTCCTCCCACCCCACTTCAGCTCACTTCATCGGTCTGATGAAGGTCCGATGAAGTGAGCTATAGCTCACGAAAGCTCATGCTCAAATAAATTGGTTAGTCTCTAAGTTGCCACAAGTACTCCTTTTCTCTTCACAATGTGTATGATAATCAAGGTGGGCCATTTCCAGCACAAATCCAGGTTCTCTCACTCCCTCACCCCCCTCCAAAAACCACACACACAAACTCACTCTCCTGCTGGTAATAGCTTATCCAAAGTGACCACTCTCCCTACAATGTGCATGATAATCAAGGTGGGCCATTTCCAGCACAAATCCAGGTTTTCTCACCCCCCCTCCCACCCCCATACACACACAAGGAGAGTTAATTTGTGGGGGTGGGAGGGTGAGAAAACTTGGATTTGTGCTGGAAATGGCCCAACTTGATGATCACTTTAGATAAGCTATTACCAGCAGGAGAGTGAGTTTGTGTGTGTATGGGGGTGGGAGGGTGAGAAAACCTGGATTTGTGCTGGAAATGGCCCACCTTGATTATCATGCACATTGTAGGGAGAGTGGTCGCTTTGGATAAGCTATTACCAGCAGGAGAGTGAGTTTGTGTGTGTGGTTTTTGCAGGGGGGTGAGGGAGTGAGAGAACCTGGATTTGTGCTGGAAATGGCCCACCTTGATTATCATACACATTGTGAAGAGAGTGGTCACTTTGGATGGGCTATTACCAGCAGGAGAGTGAGTTTGTGTTGGGGGGGGGGAGGGTGAGAAAACCTGGATTTGTGCTGGAAATGGCCCAACTTGATGATCACTTTAGATAAACTATTACCAGCAGGACAGTGGGGTGGGAGGAGGTATTGTTTCATGGTCTCTGTGTATATAATGTCTTCTGCAGTTTCCACAGTATGCATCCGATGAAGTGAGCTGTAGCTCACGAAAGCTCATGCTCAAATAAATTGGTTAGTCTCTAAGGTGCCACAAGTACTCCTTTTCTTTTTGCGAAGACAGACTAACACGGCTGTTACTCTGAAATTTGCAGAACTTGTATGTGTATGCGTGTGGGAATGAATGGGATGTAGTAAATATGACTGTTTACTTGGTTTGCCTCTTTTGGTATTTTGTGTGAGTACATGGGATAGAATGTTTATGATTACTTGTTTACTGTGCCTCATTTTGTATTCACAATAAACACGGCATTTTGTCTTACCCCCTTTTATAAGATCCTGTTGGGTTTTATTTTATTGGTATAACAGAAGTTCTTTAATTGCCTATACACCAATGCTAGGACCCTGGGTAACAAACAAGAGCAATTGGAATTGCTCATTTATGAGCAGAAATTTGATCTCGTTGGTATTATTGAATCCTGGTAGGATTAATCACATGATATGAATATTAAAACCAATGGTTATACCTTATTTAGGAAGAATGGAGATGGCAAAAGGGGAGGGGAAATGGCACTTTATGTCAAAAATGACATTACCTGTTGCCAAATCACTGAGAACTCAGAAAAAAAAATCTCAAATGCTTATGCATCAATGTTCTAACAGATAAAGCACAAGATGGGATATTAATTGGTGTCTGCTACAGATCACCAAATCACATTAGGGAATAGGATGACCAGCTCCCTACACACCTATCTATAATGTATAGAAAAAAAAGCTGCACAATCATGGGGACCTCAGTTTGAATGACGTATGCTGGGAGTCTTATGCTGTCATTACTAAAACTTCCTTGGAATTTCTAAGTATGATAGATGCCAATTTCCTAACCCAAAAAGTGTTGCAGCCAACATGGGGGAATTCTATATTAGGCTGCATCTTGACAAATAAAGAGGAACTGATCAAAGAACTAAAAATTAAGAGTCATTAGGTACAAGTGATCATTACTTGATCCCATTTATTATGTGAAAACAATAAAATCCAGATATAGATCTATCTATCTATCTACCTATCTATATTGGTGCTTTACAATCATAGTATCACAAAGCTTAAAACAATTATAAGCCAAATCAGCTGGGAGAAAGAATTTAATCAGAAAAACGTGAATGATATGTATGAATTGTTTAAGAACATTTTATTAGATGCCCTGTAGCAAAGAGGTGTGCCTTCCCTCTGTGATTGACAGCAAGGGAGGTCCAGACACCCACTGGTGGGCAGAACCAGGAAGTCCATGCCCATCACGCCGGAAGTAGAGGGGCGCAACAGGAACTGGAAGTATAAGAGGCGGGCCCTGCAACTCAATTGGGCTGGAGCCACCAAGGGAGACAGATGCATCCAGCCTGCAGCTGGAACCAGAACCCCGCAGGAGACTTCTGTTGTCCCGAGAATGCTCCCAAGCTACCAGAACTGCCAGACACACCTGATGCTGAGGAGCTGCTGGGATTGCCCCTGGCAGTGTACCCTGGGGAGATGGAAGACAAACCTAGGACCCATGTACACCCTAAGCGGAGGGGAGGAAGTAGCCCAGGGCCAGTTGACTACAATCCGGCTGGGTTGCTGGCTGACTCCAAGTCAGTGTGTTGTGGCTGGATCTCCACTCTGCCACTGTTAGGGCCCTGGGCTGGGATGCGGTGGAGTTGGGTGGGTCTGTGTCCCCCTGCCACCCAACTCATGGAGTAGCAGCCTCCTCTCCTTAGTCCAGGAGGCCTGTCTTAATCTACTGTCCTCTGAGATAAGATGCTAGACTGTGTTTGGGGCTCACCACTGCCTAAAGGCCAGGCTCCTAGACTCTTACCTGCTCCACCTGGCTTGAGGGCTGGAGCTCTAGACTGCTTGGTGCCCTGCCCTGCCTAAGGGCCTGGGCCCCTGAACTTTTCCCTGTTTGACCCTGCCTGAGGGAGGGAACCCTAGACTGCTTGGGGCCCTGTCGTGCCTGAGCCTCTGGACTATTCACTACTCTAGCCTGCCTAAGGGTTTGAGCCCTAGAGACTATTAATTTTCCCCCTTTGTTAGACTGCTATTCCAGAGGTGTGACAGCAAAAAGGTGTTGCCTCCCTCAGAGATTGACAGCGAGGGAGGGCCACACCCCCTACATACCTACTGATTGAAAGAGTGGCCTGATTTAGACGGGGAAGTGAAGGCTGCTATAAATAAATAAACAAACAAATAAATATTTAATGGACCAATAGCTTTGTTAGGATTCTTTTTGTTCCTAATATACTTTTATTTTTATTTATTTATTTATAGCTGCCTTCACTTCCCGGTCTAAATCAGGCCACTTTTTAATATTTATTAATTTTTAATATTTATTTATTTATTTACTTACTTATAGCTGCCTTCTCTTCCCTGTCTATATATATATAAATGGAAGAAAAGGGATGTTGATAGTAGTGAATTTAAATTAGAAGCCAGGAATTATAGAAAGTTGATAAGGGAAGCAAACCTATGGCCAGCAGTATAAAAAAACCTCCTTCTTATTCTCCTTAAAAGTATATTAGGAACAAAAAGAATCCTAACAATGCTATTGGTCCATTACTAGATCGAAATGATAGAATTATCAATAATAATGCAGAAAAGGCAGAAGTTTTCAATAAATATTTCTGTTCTGTATTTGGGGGAAAAATCATCATATCATATGATGGTGATAATACTTTTTCCATTCCACTAATATATCAAGGGAATGTTAAACAACAGCTACTAAAGTCAGATGTTTTAAAATCAGCACGTCCAAATAACTTGCACCCAAGTGTTTTCAAAGACTTGACTGAGGAGCTCCCTGGGCCATTAATGTTGATTGTCAATTAGTATTGGAACACTGGAAAAAGTTCAAGAAGACTAGAAGAAAGCTAATGTTGTGCCAGTACCTAAAAAGGGTAAACAGGATGACTCAGGCAATTATAGGCCTGTCAGTCTGACATCAATCCTGGGCAAGATAAGAGAGCAGCTGATACAGAAGTCAATTAATAAAGAATTAAAGGAGGATAATATAATTAATGCCAGCCAACATGGGTTTATGGAATATAGATCCTGTCAAACTACCTGGATTACAAGTTTAGTTGGTAAAGGTAACAGTATTTATGTGATATACTTACACTTCTGCAAGTTGTTTGAATTGGTAACACATGACATTTTGATTAGAAAACTAGAATGATATAAAATTAACATGGGACACAGAGGCGAACTGATAGGTCTCAAAATGTAATTGTAAATGGGGAATCATCATCAAGCAGGTCTGTTTTTAGTGGGGCTTCACAGGAATTGATTCTTTGACTGGCGTTATTTATGATTTTATCAATGGCCTGGAAGAAAACATAAAATCATCACTGATAATATATGCAGATGACACAAAAATTGGGGCAATGGTCAATAATGAAGACAATAGGTTACTGATAAAGACAGGGCCGGCTCCAGGCACCAGCGTTCCAAGCAGGTGCTTGGGGCGGCAGTTAGAAAGGGGTGGGAGTTCCTCCGGCCATGGCGGCAATTCAGCGGCAGCTTCTGCCCTTTGCTGGCCGCAGTGGCAAATCGGCGGCAACTTCTTCCTTTTGCCATCCGCGGTGGCAGTTTTTTTTCACTGCTTGGGGTGGCAAAAACTGTAGAGCCGGCCCTGGATACAGAGTCTTCTCCTTGAGCTGCCACCTTGACATGTTGGAGAAGCTTGTGTATACTTAAGGCCCTACGAGCGATGCCATCTGGAGTCTTGTACTCCTGGTAGGATCACCCATCGAAGTCAAGGTACCACATAAAGTGCAGCCCACCACAGCACAACCTAGTATAAAATCTCAATGGCAGAACAGGCAGATGAAGCAGGACATTTATGGAGGCAGAAGAAGGCTGCAACGGAGCCAGACGAAGGCTGCAACAGAGGAGAAACTCCCGGTCATCTTAGACCTTGCCACCAGACACAGGTGCCTCTTCTGCCAAGATTTGTGTGGCTGCTGGTGTGCATCAGCTCCCCCACATTAAACTACTCACACGCAGGCTTCTTTCAGAGGAAGAACTTTTCCCCCACCGCTACCCATAAAAGTCCTGCGGCAATGGGCGAGTGACTACGGGGATAGGTGAAGTGATCACCAGGAGTCACTAGTCACAGACCCACACACAGGTGGTGATTGCAAGATGGTCGTCATGTGCCCCTGGACTGGGATAGGGGGCATTTTTGGCAGCAGTGGTCATGACTGAGCAGGCCTTTTTAGGAACCCTTCTGCTCACCCCATATGGGAAAGAGGCTATAAAAGGTGCCCCAATCATAGACTATCCGACCATACCTGACTGGATAACCGTGTCCAGAGGGATCACTCCCAATGCAGTCGAAAAACAAAAATGTTTCTTGCAACTTGGAATGTCCATACCCTACTAGACGAATCAAAAAGTGAAAGACTCAAACACAGAATAGCAATTGTTGCCCGAGAACTCTCGAGGTACAACATCAACATCGCTGCTCTCAGCAAAACAAGACATGCAGATGAAGGCCACTTGAGGGAAGAGGAAACCAGCAAGCGATCCACGAATACACCGTGTTGGCTTTGCAATCAAAAACCTCCTAGTCAACCGCCAGACTGAACTCCCCGTTGGCATCAACAAGCGCCGTATGATCCTCCGCATCATATTGGTCAATAAGTCATTTGCCACTATTAGTACATGTGCATATGCACCAACTCTTGATGGTGAAGAAGAACAGAAAGAATCCTTTTACACTGACCTTGATAAAACTTTGCCATCCATTCCAAAAACAGATAAGATAATCCTCCTAGGGGACTTTAACGCAAGAGTTGGCTGAGATTCTAACATATGGAGTAGTGCCATTGCGAAAGAAGGAGTGGGAAAGACCAATTCCAATGGCATCCTTCTACTCAGCAAATGTATGGAGCATGACCTTGTGATCACAAACACAGTCTTCAGACAAAGAAACAAGTACAAAACAACTTGGCAACACCCCCGCTCAAAACAGTGGCACCTCCTAGACTATATCACTGTAAGAACATAGGATCTAAGAGATGTCCAAATCACCCGCATCAGGAGAGAAGCCGATGGTTGCTGGACTGACCACTGTCTGGTGACGTCAGTCATGTCCATCAGGATTACACCAAAACATAAAAAGCAATCCAAATCACACAGACAGCAATACAACGTCCAAAGACTTCAAACCTCAGTGCACTAGGAGAACTTCCAAACACTCCTCAGTGAAAAACTGGCCATGTGCACACCAGAAAATGACAACACAAGTGTCGAAAGACTGGGAAGCCCTAAAACAGACCATCCATGAGGTTTGCAAGGAATCCATTGGCCTTGCTACTCGCTGCCATCAGGACTGGTTTGATGACGACAACGTTGAGATTACATGATGGTGATAACACTTTTCCATCCCACTAATATATCACAGGAAATATCCTTTTGGATCAGAAGAGAAAAGCTTTCTGCGACTCGCAAAACCGACTACTATCCAGTCAGAGGCAGAGCTCTTTCCATCAGCTCAAAGCTGAAGTTCAAAGGAGGATCTGAGAAATCAAAAACAATTGGTAGGAGGACAAAGCAAAAGAAATCCAAACATTCGCTGATAGACATAATATGTGGAGCTTCTTTGTGAGACAAAGACCAAGCTCATGTAGCCTCACACCTCTGAGATCCGAAGATGGTTGTACCCTTCTTAAAGATAACAAATCCATCAAATAGCACTAGAAGGAACACTACAAAAAGCTTCTAAATTGAGAATAGACTGTGATTGATGACACCGTTGACTCCATCCCTCAGCACTCAATCTGGGAAACTCTTGCCAACCCACCAACACCCAAGGAAGTCTGCAAAGCAATTAAACAAATGAAAAACAATAAAGCACCAGGTCCTGATGGCATACCAGCTGAAGTACTGAAAGTGGAGGGATAAACACTGACTACCAAGCTTCACTTGCTGCTCCTCAAAATCTGGCACACCGAAGAAATCACTGCTGATTTACATAATGCTAACATCTTCACCATTTTCAAAAAGGGAGACCGGGCTGACTGTGGCAACTATCGAGGCATTGCCCTCCTCTCCATCACTGGGAAGATTCTTGCTAGAATCTTACTGAATCGCCTACTCCCTCTTGCAGAGGAAGTACTTCCAGGGTCTCAGTGCAGCTTCAGACCATCATGAGGCACAACTGACATGATTTTTGCAGCCAGGCAGATCCAGGAAAAATGCCAAGAACAACACCAGGAGCTGTATGTGGTCTTTATCGATCTGACCAAAGCCTTAGTCTATCAACTATGAGGCTCTGTGGAAAGTTTGGCTGCCCAAGCAAATTTATCCCCATTGTAAGACTCCTCCATGACCAGATGATTGCCTCCATCCTGTGCATACCTCTGAGCCCTTTGTCATCCAAAGTGGCGTAAAACAAGATTGTGTACTGGCACCCACCCTTTTCTCCATTTTCTTAATAGCTATGAAAACGCTAACCCAAGACCGTCTACCATAGGGCATTGGCATCCAGTGCCGGATTGACAACAACCTCTACAATCTTTCTCGTCTCCGTGCCGGAACTAAAGTAATATCTGCAACAATAACTGAACTCCAGTATGCAGATGATTGTGCTGTAGTTGCATACTCAAAGGAGGATCTTCAAACAGCAGTCGATTGCTTCTCTGAAGCTTACAAAAGCCTAGGGCTAGCTCTGAACATTGGCAAAACAAGAGTTCTCCACCAGCCAGTCCCCGGTCAATCATCAGACCCAGCAAGGAAGATCTATATCGACAAAGAAGAACTGGAAAATGTAGAATACTTTGCCTATCTTGGCAGCCATCTCTTACAGAGGGCAGACATAGATGTCGAGATTCAGTACAGAATTTGCTGTCTCGCTGGGTGTTCAAGAATCACAACAAAAACTGAACACATACTAAACTTTTACTTTACAAAGCGGTGGTAATCCCAATTTACTTCTCTATGGCTGTGAGACTTGGGTGACCTACAGAAAACACCTGAAAAACCTGGAACGCCAGCACCAGCACTTTCTTCAGAAGATCCTCAACATAAAGTAGGAGGATCATTGCACTAATGTCAGTGTCCTCAGAGGCCAACATCTTCAGTGTTGAGGCCCTGATTATCCAGCACTAGCTGAGGTGGAGTAGGCACTTGTGCACATGCCTGATGTACGCTTACCAAAACAACTGCTGTACACCTAACTACCAAAGGAGAAAGGAAATGAGGAGGCCAAAAGAAATGTTTTAAAGACACCCTCAAGATAAACCTCAAGAGATGTGGCATCGACACTGCACACCAGGAGACAGCAGCCCAGGATAGGGATAACTGGAGAAGACTTGTCAGAGAGAGAACATCCACTTTTGAGGAAAATCGCCTTGCCCAGGTCGCAGAAAAATGCCAGAAAAGAAAGGAAAGACAACAGTCATGCAGCCATCGCAGCCCATCCCTGTCTTCCAACACCACCTGCAATGTCTGCCAAGGAGCCTGTGGCTTAAGAATCGGACTATTCAGTCACCAAAGGACCCATGAAAAATAATACCTGTGAAAGAGATCATCCTCAACCTCAGGGGATTGCTGACGATACAGAGTGATCTGGATTGCTTGGTAAACTGGATGTAAGCAAACAATATGAATTTTAATATTGCTAAATGTAAATATATACATCTAGGAACAAAAAAAAGTAGGCCATACTTACATGATGGGGAACTCTATTCTGGGACATAAGGACTCTGAAAAGATTTGGGGGGGGGGTGTCATGTGGATAATCAGCTGAACATAAAGTCCCAGTGTAATGCTGTGGCCAAAAGGGCTAATGCAATCCTTGGCTGCATAACCACGGGAATCTCAAGTAGGAGGAGAGAGGCTATGTTATTTCTGTGTTTGGCACTGATATGACTACTGGTGGAATACTGTGTCCAGTTCTGGTGCCCACAATTCAAGAAATGATGATGAAAAATTGGAGATGGTTCAGAGAGGAACCACAAGGATGATTAAAGAATTAGAAAACATGCCTTATAGTGATAGACTCCAAGAGCTCAATCCATTTAGTTTAACAAAGAGAAGGTGAAAGCATGATTTGATTAGCCTATAATTACCTACATAGGGAACAAATATCTAGCAGAGAAAGGTATAATATGATCCAGTGGCTGGAAGGTAGAGAAATTCAGACTAGAAGTAAGGCATTTTTAACAGTGAGAGTAATGAACCATTGGAACAATTTACCAAGGGTTGTGGTGAATTCTCCATCACTGACAATTTTAAAATCAAGATTGGATGTTTTCCTAAAAGAGATGCTCTAGGAATTGTTTTGGGGAAGGTCTATGGTCTGTGTTATATGGGCCGGGCTGGTTTGTTTACCTGCTGCGTCTGCAGATTCGGCCGATCACAGTTCCCACTGGCTGCCGTTCGCTGCTCCAGGCCAATGGGGGCTGCGGGAAGTGGTGGCCAGCACATCCCTTGGCTCACGCCACTTCCTGCAGCCCCCATTGGCCTGGAGCAGTGAACCACGGTCAGTGGGAGCTGCAATCAGCAGAACCTGCAGATGCGGCAGGTAAACAAACTGGCTTGGCCCACCAGGGGGCTTACCAGGTGGGCTGCATGCCAAAGGTTGCCAATCCCTGGACTAGATGATCACAGTGGTCCCTTCTGGCCTTGGAATCTCTGAATCTGTGAATCATCTGAGAGAACATTCTTTCTTTTCCTTGCTCAACAATGTGGTGTCCAGTGCCTTACAAGAAAATGACAGGTAATTTACTACAAAGTGTTTCTCTCTCCTTCCATCTGAAGGCTGAGAGAGGCATTTTTGCATTAGTTATTGGCTGTGGGGTTGAAGTTTTTAAAATTATTTTGGTCTTGTTCTTTATTAGTGTGACAGGCTAAGGCACTGAGGTTAATCTTCCTATATAACTCGAAAACAGTGAGGTCCAAAATTATTTCAATCTCAGAAGGGCCAAGGTTTGGCCACCAAGCAAGTTCTGTTGCTGAATCTCTCAAGTTTTACATGTGTTATGGACATCTGGTCATCCTAATTTCTGCCCGGCTATAGTTTCTATGTGTCACTGCTGGGATACAGGGTGTATCACATATAACATATTCTGTATAGTACACCTCTTATGGTTGCCTCTCAGCTGGGAATAGAAATTAGGTCTGTTGCCCATTAACAACTGAGAGGCACAAATAGGAGAGTACATTTCAGCCATAATCAACGAGGATATTAGGATAAATTGAGGCCCTTCTGCAAGAAGGACCTTCAGGCCAGTCAAGGCACACTGCTGGAAGGACTGGGTGTATTGGAGGGAGGAGAAAAGAGGATTTAAAAAAACTGGGGCAGTAGGATTGAATGGAAGTGCTTGATAGGAAGGGTGTGGAACCAATTCATGCATACTTTTCTGCATCTTGTCACACTGGACAAGGTTGGAGGGGAAGAAAAAAAGAAATAGAGGAAGCAAATGAACAAAGATAAGGAGGACAGATTATACAGACAAAGGAGAGGTGTGACAAATAAGGCAGGGTTTGAAATGGAGCTGGGGAGAGAAAGAACAAAAAAGAAGTGAGTTCTGAGAGAATGGGGTTAAAAATTAACGTAGAACTGAGAGACTGAGAAAATAGAAATGGGGACGTGGAGGAATAAATATACTCGAATCAATGTATCCAGGTTTTATTTTGAAAATATCCTTCCTTACTCATCTGGACCAGAAGCCATGGAGCATGTGATTAGCTACAGCAGCAAGTAAACGATTACATTTAATTCAATGGAGATGTCTGTTCAGGACCTTTTAATTTGGACTGGGTTAAGATAGTGTGTACACTCACTGGTGAATTTGTTTTACAAGTTCCCTTCTGTGCCAATCCACAGAAGATATGAGCTATTACAGACAGCGGGTGCAGAAACTTGGCTCTTTAGCTCAAGCTATTGCAGCTCATGCTTTTAACTCTGAAGGTCTCTGCTTCAAACTCTAACATGTTGGCCAAGATGGCAGGCATCTCGCAAGTAGTAAATTCTTCTTCTTACTTTCTTTGTCCTCCCACGCCCTTGGGTGCATAAGATACCCACCGTTTTCTACAATCTATACTTTTCAACACTGATGGCTTTCCTCTGTCTCATGAAATTCCATCCAGATTTATCTGAGTTGTAAAGTGTTAAAAATCACCATTTTCTTTTCTTACTTGTGTTCCTCAGGAGAATTCTGGCAGGCTGACAAAATAGTGACTGACATGAACATTCTAAGGCTGGGCCCTTGCCACGAAAGCAGTAGCAGCAGCAACAGCATGCCCTAAGTGGAATGCCTGGGAGCTGCCAGAGCAGCTGAAGCAGTGGGCTACAGCGGGGAGGAGGGAAGCTGGGCAAGGCTGGACTGGGCTTCCTTCTCCCCAGCTATCCAGACCCAAAATATACCCCCAGCATCCCATACTGTCCCCACTTCTGGGGACACCACATGGGGAAAGAAGCTTCCACATCTGAGCAGAGGAGGACAGAGAAGACTGCACAACCCATGTTCAAAAGTCATGAATTAGATGCTCCAAAAAATCATGACATTGCTTGCAAATGATGTATTTTTCAAAAGATAACACAATTTTAAAATCTGGTTTCTAAGCCTTTAAGTTTATATTTTCAATTTTTTCCCCCACAACCATAAAGACTAGAAACTTGTTTTTAAATGAAAATCATATTCTCATGTAATCCAGTTGGAAAGATGTACAATTAACCATGAAGTAAAAGCCTGAAATTAAAAAATGCAGAAATATTTAACCATGTTTTTAAAATACTTAATCCAAAGCATACATTATGGCTAGTGCAACATTTAAGCTCACAGAAATCTAATAGACCAATAACACATAACATATTATGACTCAATGCTACATTTGTCTGGTTCTTCTTGTTGTCAACTTTGTGCAGTTCACATAAAATGTTCCATTATGAATTACCAGAATGTTCTGAAGGGTTGATAGCATTAATTTTAAGAGCTTGTGATGCTGAAGAGGAGAAATTTCACTGCTCCCTGGAGAGCTGGTCCTAGAAGAAGGGTGAAATGTTACATTCGGCCAAGATTTATTCTTGTTTAGATTCAGGACAGGAATTTATCAGACTCAGCAGGAAGAATGTCATTAGCTTTGACAAGTGTGTGTGTTTATGGTGGGTAATCTATTTAGGAGATGAGAAATGGTGCACACACTTTCCATTTTGTTACAAAAGCTGAAACTGACAGTATCTGTCAAAAATTATCATCCTACACTCTTTCAAAGAAATTGAACCCTACTTTCTCTGCAATATGCCTCAGTATTACAGCATGGTCTTCTCTGCTTAGCTGTTACATTTCAGTTAAAGGGGCCAGAGATTGAAAATTACATTGTTCTGATGTTCAGGACTTGCTACATTCAGTCCTGAACTAGTTCTGAAAAGCATTGCTATATTCAGGGAGCAATGTATTCTTATGTCTATAAAGTGCCATACATACCCACAGTGCTATATAAATAATAATAATTAATAATATAATAGAACAGGCCTGTTTTTAAAGGTCTATGTTTTGGGAACCATTAGTACTGGAAATGAATGTTTTATGCCATTAGAAAACTCTTGAGAGAGATTTGCTGAGAAAGGCTGTTGCAAAGGTAATTGGCAAACTGTATAAATGCTTTCAAGAGCAATAAACTTATTCCACCACTACTCTTGGAGCAGTGGTCAGAAAGAAAAAGGCCCTGAGGAGGCTGTCAACATTAAAATAATACCTTTCAATAGAAATTTTATTTATCTTTGTTACTAAGAAACTTTGTCTTTTGAAACCAAAGTTTTCACATTGAATTTGTTTTTCTCCAGACTTGGAATGTCTTTTTTCAAGCAGTTTTGATGCTGGAGGAGGTTTGTTTTGTACATGCATTCTGTTATATGCTAAAACAACAAGAAGTCCTTGTGGCACCTTACAGACGAATAACTTTATTTGAGAATAAGCTCTTGTGGGCTATAACCCACTTCATCAGATGCAAGGAGTGAAAAATACAATAGGCAGCTATAAATATACAGCACATGAAAAGATGGGAGTTGCCTTACCGAGTGGCGGGGTCAGTGCTAACAAGACCAATTCAATCAGGGTGAATTGGCCCATTCCCAACAGTTGACAAGAAGGGGTGAGTATCAGCAGAGGGAACATTACTTTTTGGAGTGACCCAGCCTCTCCCAGTCTTTATTCAGGCCTAATTTGATGGTGTCAAGTTTGCAAATTAATTCCAGCTCTGCAGTTTCTCACTGAAGTCTGTTTTTGAACGTTTTTTTGTTAGTGTTAGTGGACACACAACACAACAGAAACACTAACCCAGAAACCAATCCCTGCAATAAACCCCATTGCCAACTCTCCGCATATGTATTCAAGGGACACCATCATAGCACCTAACCACATCAGCTACACCATCAGGGGCTCGTTCACCTGCACATCTACCAATGTGATATATGCCATCATGTGCCAGCCGTGTCCCTCTGCCATGTACATTGGCCAAACTGGACAGTCTCTACGCAAAAGAATAAATGGACACAAATCAGACATCAAGAACTGTAACATTCAAAAACCAGTAGGAGAGCACTTCAGACTCCCTGGACACTCAATAACAAAGTTAAAAGTGGCCATTCTTCAACAAAAAAACTTCAAAAACAGACTACAATGAGAAACTGCAGAGCTGGAATTAATTTGCAAACTTGACACCATCAAATTAGGCCTGAATAAAGACTGGGAGTGGCTGGGTCACCCCAAAAAATAATATTCCCTCTGTTGATGCTCACCCCTTCTTGTCAACTATTGGGAATGGGCCACATCCAACCTGATGGAATTGGTCCTGTTAGCACTGACCCCGCCACTCAGTAAGGCAACTCCCATCTTTTCATGTGCTGTATATTTATACCTGACTACTGTATTTTTCACTCCATGCATCTGATGAAGTGGGTTATAGCCCACTAAAGCTTATGCCCAAATAGATTTGTTAGTCTCTAAGGTGCCACAAAGACTCTTCGTTGTTTTTGCTGATACAGACTAACATGGCTACCCTCTGAAACCTGTTATATGCTAGTTCATTTGCACAAAAAAGGTGATATCTCATGCTTATGCACTTACACACCCTTGTTTCCCCTTCTACTCCTTAAATGAATAAATGGACCACTGTAATTCTTGAGGGCTATGGTTAACTCTGTCTGTCTGTTTTAGGGTTTTGTATAGTGCTCATTGCTGTAGTCTAATCTAATCTATCCAAGGTTTTGGTCATGCCAATGAAGTGAGCTGTAGCCCATGAAAGCTTATGTTCAAATAAATTTGTTAGTCTCTAAGGTGCCACAAGCACTCCTGTTCTTTTTGCAGTTATTAAGGTAAGTATCTAGGACGCACCTTTATGGATTATTTATTGTTATGAAATGTACTAGTTCTTAAATGAATTATTACTGTACACAGGGTCTGAATGAATGCTTCCCTGATAGCTAACTGGGAGGGAAGAGACTATGGGTGTGTTTATGTAAATACAGTTTGCTCTTGCTCTGTTTACATATTTATCATTTACAGCTGTGTCAAAGGATCTACTTTAGCTGGTGTTTGGTACAAATGACCTTAGTACTGAATGCATGGGTAGTGAAATATGGTTACCAATGTTGTAATTATTGTAGGAATACAGGAAAGCAGGACTGTGCTTAACCTGTCCCAACTGAGGGGGAGCACCCCCACCCCCCTTGAAAGAACCTCATTAAGCAAGGGCTCGAAAGTCAGAGCCCTGTGAAAGTAAGGGGGTGGGGACAGGAGTCCTGATCAGGAGGCTGTAAAAAACCCCTGCCCCCGGCCTGGGGTCCTCGCTAGATTGGCTTAACCTGTTCTTCCCCACTGTTCAAAGAATAGAACTAAATAGAAAAGGAGTACTTGTGGCACCTTAGAGACTAACCAATTTATTTGAGCATGAGCTTTTGTGAGCTACAGCTCACTTCATCGGCATCCGATGAAGTGAGCTGTAGCTCACAAAAGCTCATGCTCAAATAAATTGGTTAGTCTCTAAGGTGCCACAAGTCCTCCTTTTCTTTTTGCGAATACAGACTGACACGGCTGTTACTCTGAGAACTAAATAGGCTTCATTAGGAGCCTCTTTTGTTATTTTAATTGCTCAATCAGAGTTGAAACCAATTGTGGTGGGACTGTGTTTCTACACTGCCTGCTAAGAACTAAAATCACTGAGAGCTGAAATCACTTGAGATGGGGCAATGTTTCTTCCCAGCCTGCAAAAGAGCTGAAAATCACAGAGGTCACAGCAGAGAGGCAGAAGGTGACTGACAGGCAGCTGGCGAATGAGTGACCGTCATGGTGGTGGCAAAGAAGCATGATGAGCGGCCAGCACAGTGGCAGCAGAGAGGTGTGATGAGTGGCCAGCAGGGTGGTGACAGAGAGGTGCAATGAGCAGCCAGCGGGGTGGCTGGTGGAGGAACATGGTGAGAGCAGTGAGCAGTTGGCCAGTGAGCGGCCAGCAGAATGAATGAGATGCCTCTTTAAGCCCCCCACTCCCGCACCCAGGGTGGGAGGTGAACTCTGCTGACGCACCTCTGAACTCTGCACTGACCAAGGACAGCAACTGTGAATGGGGTGCAGAGAAGGGTTGAGTATGTGAAAGGGACTTTTGGGTTGCTAGACTTAAGAACCTGAAGGGAAAAGGGCACTGCCCAACCTACTTGGAGGTAGGTCTTTTACTCATGGTTTATGAACCCTGTTTGCAGTGTTCTCCCAAATTATCACCGAGTTATTTCCCTCCTTTTATTAAAAGTTTCTTTTCTACACTTGACTCTGTGCTTGCAAGTGGGGAAATATTGCCTCTCAGAGGCGCCCAGGGTGGTGTGTAATTTTCCCAGGTTACTGGGTGGGGGCTTGAGCCGGTTCTGCATTGTATCGATAGAAAGGAACCCCTAGATATTGAACCTGGCCCTGGTTGCTGCTGGCTCCACCTGGAAGAAGGGTTACATTGCAGTCCAAAGTATATGTTCTTGTGTTTTTTTATCATGGTTCATTTGTATGCATACTACAGATCAGCAAGGCTCAAATTCTGACGGCCAAGTTTACTAAATTGCTTATATTCCCTTTTCTCTCTGATCTCAGAAACTTCAGATTTCCATCATCAAATTCCAGTCACTGACATCTTAGATTCCCCTGCCCTGGTACTATTGTGATGGGTGCTTTAGAAATGATTACTGGCAGATAGCAATTCCCAGTGGCTTTACTCCCTGCCATCAGGTGATTCTCAATTTCCTAAGTCTAGATTCCCCAGCACCTCCCAAATTCCCCTGACATCTAGGCTCTCCTCCTTCCCCATCAGAGCCCTCTTTGAACACAGTTCCCACCTCCATCTTGGAATGCTGTGTACTACTATGTGTATGCAGTGTTGGTCCCAGGATTTTAGAGAGTGAAGGTTGATGAGGTGATATAAATAAAATACATCACCTCACTCACCTCATCTTTGTACTACTCTGTGTATGGCCGATGGTTCATTAAAGTTATGTATGTAACCCTTCTGCCCATCAGAGTTGGCAGCAACAAGGGCCGGGTTCAATATCTAGGGGATCCATTCCAATAACACAATGCAAACCGGCTCGAGCCCCCACCCAGTGACCTGGGACAAATATATACCACCCCCGCTGGGTGCCTCCAAGAGGCAATACTTCCCCTCTCGCAAGCACATAGTCTGAGTGTAGCAAAAGCCTTTTAATAACAGAGAGAAACAATGTGGCATTATGTTGGGGAAACACCACCAACAGGATTCATAACACAACCCATGAGCAAAAAAAACCCACCCCAAGCAAATTGGGGCATGCCCTTTTCCCTTTGGTTCTTGAGTCCAGCAACCCCAAATCACCCAAAGTCCCAAAAGTTCAATGCCCCAAAAAGTCTCTGTCCCTGGTCAGGGCAGCCCCAGAGTTCGAAAGTTTATCTGCGGAGCTTTACCTCCCAACCTGGGTGGAAATGGGACGGGGGTAAGAGGCACCTTACATGATCTGAAGCTGACCGCCCCATAGCGGCGCTCCGCTCTGCCAGCCACCCCACGAACTCCGTCGCTCAGCTGCGCTCCGCTCTGCCAGCTGCCCCACGAACTCCTTCGCTCAGCTCCGCTCCGCCAGCTGCCCCACGAACTCCTTCGCTCAGCTGCGCTCCGCCAGCCGCCCCACGAACTCCTTCGCTCAGCTCCACGGCCCACAAGCAGCTCCTGCCATCCACAAACTGCTCTGCGTCGAACTGCTTCACCAGCCAGTCTGCAGGGCACTCCAGCCGTCCCGCAAACTGCTCCACAATATATCTTCAGACTCCCCCACTACTTAACACAACACTCAGTGATTTCAGCTCTTAGGTAAATTCAGCTTGTAGTAGGGGAGCCCCAGTGCTGGTGCACTGTCAGCCCAAAGTGAGCTCAGCAGCCTATAACTAGACTTCAATGAAATCAAAATTAGCTCTGATATTCCACAGTGGAAAGAGGAGGAAGTGCAATTAGCATGTAAGGCCCACACGAAGGGGCCCATGCCACCAAGTATTAATACTTGTCCCCAGCCTCTCTCTCTTCACACAGTTTTGGAACCCATGACCCTTGCCTAGCGAGTGCTACTTAGTTGATGGTGAATCCCTCCACCATAACAAAAGGCCACGTACAGTTCCAAGCACAGTTCCCATAATCAGGGTAATAACAATTTATTCTTCCTGCCCCAATAACAGAGACACTGGGGATCCCACAGCAGCCAAAGTGACCATTTGGGCAGCTATGGTCTCATTCTAGGCGTGGTGGGTGTGCCTATGCAAATGAGATCGGCCCCTGAAGTTCTTTTCCACAACTTGCCACACCTCACCACCAGGTGTCAGGGTGGAGCTCATCCTGACACTGCTTACATGTATATGAAAAGTACACAGAAAACTGTACTTAATGGACACACTACAGGCAAATTATATCAAGACAAACTGTCAATGAAAATGTCCTGCCTTCTTTAGCTGTTTAGAATTAAATTAAAACATTAAGAGCTAGATTGTGTCTGTGGGCACAGTCCTACATAAGGCTTGGTATGTAGCTGTGGCACCACAAGAGGAGTTTGGGGACAGAACTATATGTCCAAAGAGTCACAGTTCCTTCCATACTTCAGCACCTTTCTCCCAAGAGAAGTAATTTGCTTCTTTCCCTTAACAGTAACAGATATCTTAGCTATGATGGCTGGCAGTCTAGGGAGGAAGATTCGAGGTTCTGGCCATTCTCCATCACTTTTCACCCACTTTCCACCCACCTGCATGGCTAGAGAGGGGAATTAGCAGTGATCTGAAGAGCACACTCAGGGGGATGTGTGTGGGAAATCTTATTCCCCGTTATACATTGGTCTAGCCGTACACAGCCAGGCAAAAGTTTGGTCATATATCTTTCAATATCAGATCCTGCCATCCTTATTCACACTGAATAGTACATTATGCCACAACCAGGCCTGCTGAATCAATGAGGCTATTTACTTCCACCGATTTTGGATCAGGCTCAGTGGGGCACTTCCTCAGCTGGAGTTTCTAACTTTATTGGCTTTAGCTGAGGAGCTAAATGTGAGTAAGTATGTTGGAATCTGGCCCCAAACTATTAAAATGCACATCTTAGAGAGAAGAGGAACTATAATATAAAAAGTTTAAGTCAATAAATATCTACTGGAATATTACAACAATGAAGTGTCTCTGGTAGATGTTTCTCTAGGTGACTCTTAGACTAATGTGTGTGATGGACAATACCCCTTTTCTAGAACCAGATGTTAGATACATATACAGAGGGGCATTTTGCTGTCTCTCACATAGCCTGATGTTGGTTTTTCAAGTGCTGTTTGCAGCCAAATAACTGAAAACATATTTTGAAGTCAAAAGTAAAGACATTCTTATTTGGCTTGGTTTTCCTTTACACAGTCCCAGGCTGCTTCCTTAGCTTCATTTCTCTGTTTTTTGCTTCTTCTGGTAAGACTCTTCAGTCACAATTTGTTGTCTGTAGGCAGTTCTGATATAAACAATAAAGTTAAGCAGGTGGATTTCCAAATTTTCTTAGGACTTCTCAATTTGAAAGCTGTGAAAAAGCACCAGAGAAAAATAGATAAAAACAATCACTGAAAAAATGTAAGAAGGATAAATGTTTTTCCTGTGTGTTGTGCATAAGCTAGCATAAATGTATCTAGTTTAATGAGGAAAAATATACCTACTGTACAGGCAGAAATGAAGACTTTGCTCCTATGAAATAAATAAATTAGTGATAAGCACACCTTAAAGGTTAACCCCCAAAAAACTCCTTGGGTTAGAAATTGGACTGGAAAATCTCACTCTATCATGCTTTCTCACAAGACTTATAATCTTTTAAGGTTTCCTTCAGGACATAAATACTGTGAGAATAGCCTTTTCTTTGGTACTTCTGCTTCCTCTCCTCCCGTCCACCCACGTGTTCTTGTTTGTATGAAGAAAAGGAGTACTTATGGCACCTTAGAGACTAACAAATTTATTAGAGCATGAGCTTTCGTGAGCTACAGCTCACTTCATCGGATGCATACAGTGGTAAATATAGTGGGGAGATTTTATATACATAGAGGACATGAAACAATGTGTGTTACCATACAGACTAACAAGAGTGATCAGGAAAGGTGAGCTATTACCAGCAGGAGAGCAGTGGGGGAGGGGGTGGGGGGGGAACCTTTTGTAGTGATAATCAAGGTGGGCCATTTCCAGCAGTTTACAAGAACAGTAAGAGGGGAAATAAACAAGGGGAAATAGTTTTACTTTGTGTAATGACACATCCACTCCCAGTCTTTATTCAAGCCTAAATTAATTGTATCCAGTTTGCAAATTAATTCCAATTCAGCAGTCTCTGGTTGGAGTCTGTTTCTGAAGTTTTTTTGTTGAAGAATTGCCACTTTTAGGTCTGTAATTGAGTGACCAAAGAGATAGAAGTGTTCTCCGACTGGTTTTTGAATGTTATAATTCTTGACGTCTGATTTGTGTCCATTTATTCTTTTACGTAGAGACTGTCCAGTTTGGCCAATGTACATGGCAGAGGGGCATTGCTGGCACATGATGGCATATATCACATTGGTAGATTTTGTATGAGTGACAGTGTTAACTTCAGTGTCCTGGACAAGCTTAGGTACTTGTTCTGTCTACGTGGACTTTCTCTGCATTTTCAGTGGGAGAAAAATATTTTTCTTCATTTCCAGTCCTAAATTGTTGTAATTTAGCATTACTGAACAGCTGATATACTTTGTTCCAGTGGTGAATGCATTTCAATTGTGGACAAAGAGATTGCTTTGGCTCCTTTATCTAATGTATTTCACAAGTATATTGTAGTGCTTAATTAGATAATGTTTGTAAACTTCTTTTGTATCCCTGAATGCTTGGATGAATCCATATAAATTGCTTTGGTATCTTTGGTGGTGCAGAAGTGCAAAGCATTATTAAAATGTATTATTATTGATGTACTCAGAGCATTGATTTTTGTTTGCTGGGCCTTACTAATACTATAAAGGAATCCAGCTGCTTTTGTTCAGAAGTATCCGCAAAATTTTAAAGTTAGCTTTTTTTTTTTTTAAAGTTTAAGAGAGAAAAAAATCTTTGAACATTAAGAGACCAATTCTATAACCCATCTTTATGCTGAGTAGTACTTACATATATGAATAGTCATACTCAGCTCAGTGGGACTAACTTGTGTGAGTAAATACTTCTAGTGAGCAAAGACTGCAGAATCTGGCCGTAAACTGGAAAAATCAGCCCTCCCCTTCTGTATAGTTCCTCCCATCACTGATTTGAGTCATTTCTTGTACTCCTCCAACCTTGTTAGTTTGTTTTTTTTCACTTCCCCACGATCTCAGTTGTTTCTCGAAAAAGAAATACATACAACCCCATCTTCTCCTACTGTCCCTTCCCTTTTGACAAAGTGTATCAGTAATAGCCTCAATAAATGCTCAAATTTCCTGAACAAGTTGTAGGAAAAGGCAAGAGGTTTAAGTTATTCTACACATTTTTAAAGATCCCAGTACTTCTAGTTTATTTGAGGTTTACTTGTATTTACTAATTGAAAGAATAGGTAAGCAATGTGCCATTCTTCCTTACTTTTACTTAAATCAATGAACAGAGAAAGGATTAGAGTAAGAGTAAGGACACTATTACTGATTTTAAAATAGGTTTTATGATTACAAGAAATGCAGTTCCACTGAAGGTTAAAAATTAATCACATACGTTCAAAGAGAGTAAATTATGACAGTAGCGCAAGTAGAGTAGGGGCATTAGGGGACGAGAGCTGAGGAAGCGTTGTTCTAAGTCAGCCATAAAAATGTTGGCATACTGTGGGGCCATGCAGGTACCCATAGCAGTGCTGCTGATTTGAAGGTACACATTATCCCCAAATGTGAAATAGTTATTGGTGAGGACAAAGTCACAAAGTTCAGCCACCAGGTTTGCCATGACATTAGCGGGGATACTGTTCCTGACTGTTCCATCTTTGTGTGGAATGTTGGTGTACAGGGCTTCTACATCCATAATGGCTAGGATGGTGTTTTCAGGAAGATCACTGGTGGATTGTAGTTTCCTCAGGAAGTCAGTGGTGTCTCATCATGAATAGGTCGGAATATGAACAAGAGGCTGCTAGGCAGCTCTCCATCACCATTTTCTACAAGCCATTACCCTCTGATTCCACTGAGGGTTACCAAAAGAAACTACACCATCTGCTCAAGAAACTCCCTGAAAAAGCACAAGAACAAATCCGCACAGACATACCCCTAGAACTCCAACCAGGAGTATTCTATCTGCTACCCAAGATTCATAAACCTGGAAATCCTGGACGCCCCATCATCTCGGGCATTGGCAACCTGACAGCAGGATTGTCTGGCTATGTAGACTCCCTCCTCAGGCCCTATGCTACCAGCACTCCCAGCTGTCTTAGAGACACCACTGGAAATGGCCCACCTTGATTATCACAAAAGGTCGTGTCGCCCCCCACCGCTCTCCTGCTGGTAATAGCTCACCTTACCTGATCACTCTTCTTACAGTGTGTATGGTAACACCCATTGTTTCATGTTCTCTGTGTATATAAAATCTCCCCACTGTATTTTCCACTATATGCATCCGATGAAGTGAGCTGTAGCTCATGAAACCTTATGCTCAAATAAATTTGTTAGTCTCTAAGGTGCCACAAGTACTCCTTTTCTTTTTGTGGATACAGACTAACATGGCTGCCACTCTGAAACGTCTGAGATGTAATTTATTACACCTTTCTTGGGGGTTATTTTCAGGTTATACAATGGTTTGATTTTATTTTTCATTTAATGCAATAAAATCATAAGCAATAGGCCCTGAGTATATTTCACAGCATTGTAGGTGTTCATTGAACAGGGGCACTTGAGGTGTGAAAAATGTTTCTCTGAAGTCTGGACCTTGACTATATCTTGGCCAAGAAATTTGGACCTTGACAAAAAATAATTAACTAACCCTGGTCTAGATTTACAGGAGACTTGTGAAACTTAAGTATAAAAGTGTGCTAAAATACATCATATTTCACTAACTTGAAAGAAACAGTTATGCATTTTTAGTCTCTTTCATTGTCTATGTTTTCCCCCAGACCAGTTTTTCTTGAATTTTTCATATTTATAAAAGTTTTCTCTTTTTCTTCCTCTGAAATCTTCTATTTAGGCCAAGATTTTTTTTTTTCCTGTTTGGCCTTTCTCTCCATATCTCTTTACTTTCAGTGTTCTCTCTCCTCTTTTTCCCTCTCTGTTCCAGTTTCTACCTACTATTATCTCTCATCCCTTCATTTCTTCCTCTTGATCGCTCCTTCCCCTCAATTGTCTTGGGATTTGGGAAAGTGAGCAGGTGATGTTGTGTGAGTGAATTAAGGAAATTTGAATGTCATCTTCCAAATACAGGTTAAATAGCATAAGAACACAAGAATGGCCATACTGGGTCAGACCAAAAGTCCATCCAGCCCAGTATCCTGTCTACCTCCAGAGGCCAATGCCAGGTGTCCCAGAGGGAGTGAACCTAACAGGTAATGATCTAGTGATCTCTCTCCTGCCATCCATCTCCACCCTCTGACAAACAGAGGCTAGGGACACCATTCCTTGCCCATCCTGGCTAATAGCCATTAATGGACTTAACCTCCATGAATTTATCCAGTTCTCTTTTAAACCCTGTTATAGTCCTAGCCCTCACAACCTCCTCAGGCAAGGAGTTCCACAGGTTGACTGTACGCTGAGTGAAGAATAACTTCCTTTTATTTTTTTTAAACCTGCTACCCATTAATTTAATGTGGTGGCCCCTAGTTCTTATATTATGGGAACAAGTGAATAACTTTTACAAATTGCCATCCAGGACACAAACTGCAAAATCCTCCCTGGCCTCAGGAGGGAATTACACCAAACCCTTAAAATCCACTGAGCGAGTCTTCCTGTCCGCATCCCCCACAAATTAGTGGGGAGTTAGATAAGGGTCTGGTAAAGGGAAGACAGTTCCTAGATTTGTGCACATGGGAACCAGGTGTATTTAGTGGGGGGCCTTTGGCTCAGGAATTTGCTTTCTGCTCTTGTGTGACATATCCTGAACCCGTTGCCCTTCAGGGTGCAATGAGAGGCCTTCTTTTGGGGGTTGAGGGGTGGACAGGTGGTAAGGTGATGCGTTTTATCATGTGGGCATGGGAGTTTTAGTGGTGACAGCACTTCATGATGAGCCATGTGTACTATTTTACATTTTTTTAAACATAATAATGTGAAAGATTGGGGGACAGGGAGATTCTGTAGGGCCAACCAGCTTGGGAGGGGGCAATATCTGACTCTCGAAGGAACTAAATCCCCCAAGGGTCTGTGTTCACAGGCCCTGTCTACACTATCAGCCTTTCTCTGTCTCCACGCCATCCACCACTGATGGGGTCAGCGTGGGTCCTATGAATGCCCCCTTCGGGTGCCCTCCTCCCCCAGCACGTTGTGGTGTGTGGGAAGGGGAGCCAGCGCTGAGAAGCTGCCAGCGTTACTAGCTTGCGAGGCGGAAGGGAGCGGGCTACGCTGAACGCTTTCGGGCACGGCAGCGTTGCGCGGCTAGGACACCCCCGCCCGGCCGGCTCACGCGCACACGACGCTCCAGCCCTCGGACCCCGGCGGGGAGGTGCTGGCACAGGCGGCGGACGCCCGCACTTGGCCCCGCCCCTCACGGGAAGGGCGAGTGGGGGGAGGGGCTGGCAGGGCGCGGATCGCGCTTGTTTAGTTGTCTCCGCCCTCGGCGCTCGCTTGTCCCTAGCGCGGCCCCGTACGGCGCCCTCAACTCTTTCGGCCTGTCATGGAAGGTGCCGGGGCCCCCTCGGAGACCCTGCGCTACGTTGAGTACGCGAGGGTCCCTGGCGGCGGCAGGCAGGGTGAGCCCGACACGGACAGGGGGCTGGTGAGTGCGGGGCAGGGAGCCTGCGGCTGTCGCGCTCCTTCCCCTTCCCGCCCCGCCCCTAGGATGGCGGTTACCCCTCCGCGCCCCCACCCGCGTCTCTGCGTGACGGGGGCGGAGAGCTGCGCGTGAGGGGCCCGCGCTGCGCCCCTCTCGCCTCAGTCCGGCCCTTCGGTGCTCCGCCGCTTTGTCCCCCCCCAGTTACCCGCGGGGAAAGGGGCCCCGAGTGGGACTCGCCGCCCGAGGTCAGACGCGCCTCAGCCGTTAGGGATAAATTCCGGGGGATGGGGGGGGGGAAAGGCTTCTGGAGCCTGCTGGCGAGGAAGGAGCCTGTCTGGTTCCCGGTGCCCGGCACTGGGCACTGCAGGAAATCACGCGTGTGCGTGGCGGGGCAACGCCGGCGCCAGGGGGTGGGAAGGAAACGACACCTGAGAGGGTAAATGGGTTAGTGACCGTCACTCCAGCACGTGTTCTTCTGTGCCACCGCCACGGACAGTTATCCCACCACTGCTAACACACGACAGCGCCACCGGTGGGAGCCAGATCGGGAGCCCTGCCCTAGAAGGCTGCCACCGCCCAGATTTTAAGCGCCATGTTGGTTGAGACCTCAGTGCTGACCTGGCCCTTAAAAGGGGTGACTTGACTTGATTATGGTCTGTGAGTATCTGCAAATATTTAAAGATAGGCCGTTCAGTCTAGCACAAAGTAACACGATCCAACAGCAGGAAGCTGAAGCAAAACAAAGTTAGATTAGAATTAAGGGGTAATTTCTTTGTAACAGTGAGCGTTATTAACCATTGGACCAGTTTATGAAACGTCATGGTGGATTTCCCATCACTGAAAATTTTTAAATCAAGATTGGGTGTTTGTCTAAAAGATCTGCTGTAGAAATTGTTTAGGGGAAGTTCTAGGGCCTCTGTTAGATCAGACTAGATGATCACAACGGTCCCTTCTGGCTTTGGATTCTAGGGGGAAAAAGCTTGTTTCAACAGCATTGTGCCTGTGTACATAGGAGTTCCCCCCCTTCCTATTCCCTAGTACAGACAGGGCCCAGGATTATTTTATTTGCATACCATAAAAAGGCATTATCTGTAAAATTCTCATCTGATTTAGTTCTGTTACTTCTAAATTTAAATTATTTTCTAGGCTCTGAGAGTTACACTTAGGAAATTTTATTCTCATCAGACAGTATAACTGGTGGGAGAGCCAATGAGGCACTGAGTAAATTGTGTAGGTAAAATGCCTGCTGAATTTTAGGTAATATCATGATCTAGTGAAAAGATTTTGTACCTTTATCTGGTGTCTGTTTATGTTTGTTCTGGTGATCAGTTTATGGAACGGTGACAAATAAAATTGAGGCAACTCCACGGATCAGTTCTTAAAACATTGGCCACAGTTGGCATTATTGAAAGTAAACATGCTTCTAGTGCAATGGGGAAACTTTCAGCATTTAAAATCTGCCTTGTGTTATGTTTTGCTTATGTCATTATTTGTGTTGTTGTAGTGCAAAGAATTTTTCTACTATGAAGGGACACTATCAGTTTTTTAAAAATCGCTTCTGTATGAATTTTTCATTCACCGTTGTTACAAGTTAAGATTTCTATAACTTTAGAGCTTTTTTCCCTCCTCTACTCTCTTCATTTCTTCAGTAGATTCATTTTGTGTGCTTTTGACAGCACTTCATGTATAGTTGGTTTCACTGTTTTTTTTAATGACAGGTTTCAGAGTAGCAGCCGTGTTAGTCTGTATTCGCAAAAAGAAAAGGAGTACTTGTGGCACCTTAGAGACTAACCAATTCACTGAATGCATCTGATGAAGTGAGCTGTAGCTCACGAAAGCTTATGCTCAAATAAATTTGTTAGTCTCTAAGAGACATTAACTTTTAATATGGTGCCACAAGTACTCCTTTTCCTTTTACTGTTTTCTTTGTAGTCTATCTTATGGTTTTACAACACTGCCATCCATCATTGTAGTAGCTGAGTGCCTTCCACGTGAAGTGAACATCAATAGTAAAACTCCTCATGGACTTGGGAGTCTCTGGTTCTTTTTCTCTTTTTGGAGAGGAGACCAAACTCCACTTGGGGTATTGTGTGTTGTGCTTGTGTTGGTTGTTTCATTTATTTTATTCTATTGTATTTTATTTTTTTTAGAGAGGAGATATGTTTTTCTTTCTATGGTAAAAAGGGTCAGACTCAGGATTCACCTAATCCCCTTTAGAAGTTCATTTCATAGAGTCTATGCCATAGACGGTTCCCCTCCCTTTTTTCCCACCTCTCATGTACTTCATCCTGGGTTTTGTGATCTGCCTGTCCTTGCACTGCTTTCACAGTGGTTCATAGAAATTCAGTTAACGTAGCTGGGAATGATGCATTAATTGCTTTGAAGGTTAGCATCAGAGCCTTAAAGTGGCACCTGAAGCTGAGTAGGCACGAGTTTGGGGATTTGAATGCAGGCCTTACGGGCTCATGGTGATCCAGAACCTGGACAAAGCGGGCAGCCATTTTTTGTACTATTTGAAGCCAATCCATTGTCTTCACATTCAGCCATAAGTGCTGAAACTAAAAAGAAAAGGAGTACTTGTGGCACCTTAGAGACTAACCAATTTATTTGAGCATAAGCTTTCGTGAGCTACAGCTCACTTCATCGGCTGCATCATGAGCTGTAGCTCACGAAAGCTTATGCTCAAATAAATTGGTTAGTCTCTAAGGTGCCACAAGTACTCCTTTTCTTTTTGCGAATACAGACTAACACGGCTGAATGCTGAATGCTGAAACTAAGAGTGCTAGGGGGTGCTGCTGTACCTCCTGTCTTGAAGTAGTAATAACCGAAATAGAAGGTTTCAGTCTTCAGTATCCACACTATAAAAATTATTCTAGCATCACTGCATTCCGTTTCAGTGAATGGCAGTAATCCAGCCTAGAGATGAAAAATGAATGGATCAATGTGGCCAGGTCCTTGTTGGAAAGGAGGGGTGGAAGTTTCCTAGAATGCCTAGAGTGCTGAAAGAGGTGAAAGAAGGCATTTTTATTCACTGATGATACCTGATCATCTAAGCTTTGTGAGAAGTCAAATTTTAGAAGGAGACTTTGCACTGATTCAATGAATAGGGGTTGTATGCCTTCAATGGATGGTGGCAACTGTACCTCAGCTAGTTCTTCAAAAAGTTTCATCATTTTCAGTCTTGCTTGGCATCACTTTGAGTCAACTACACTTTGTCCAAGAGCTGATGTTCTGTAGGCTTTCTGATATTTTAGTGAGGATGGTTGCATTATCAGTGGTGAAAAATCTTGTAGAGTGTCATCAGTAGGGCCCTACCAAATTCACAGTCCATTTTGGTCAATTTCATGGCCGGGGATTTTAAAATTAGTCATTTTCTGTTTACATTTGAAATTTCACAGTGTTGTAACCATGGGAGTCCAAACCCAAGAGGCCGGTTGGGGGGGAATCACAAGATTATTGTAGGGGGGTAATGGATTGCCAACCTTACTTCTGCCTTTCTGCCTTCAGAGCTGGGCAGCCAGAGAGGAAGGCTGCTGGCTGGGCATCCAACTCTAAAGCCAGTGCCGCCAGCAGCAGCAGCGCAGAAGTGTGGGTCACAGGGTAGGAGGGTGGGTTACCGTATGTCCGGTTTTCCCGGCAGTCTCCCATTCCAGTGTGTCTTGTGGGGTGACAGCTGGAGACACAGCCTCCCCGTGTGGGGAAGAAGGGGAGAGATGACAGCTGGAGATGCGGAGATTCCTGCAGCCAGGGGAGGTTCCCGGTAGTGGGTCTGACCCGCCCTGGGAGCAGCCCCTCCAGGGGAAGAGAAAGTCTTGTCTCTCCTCATCCCCAGCTGGGACTACTAGCGGGAACCCTGCACAGGGTAGGAGCCCCCGACTGGGCACCAGACTTCCTGGAGAAAATCAAATTCATGGTTCATGAGGAATTTTTCACAGCCATTAATTTGGTAGTCATCAGCATATTATTGGCAGCTGAACCCATAGTATGTCACTGTTTCTCCCAGTAATTTCGTATGTATTGAAAAGCAGATGGGGTGATCTGAATCTCTGTGGGATTCAGCAGGTGAGGGCCTATGGAAAGAAGGAGTAATTACACATCACTATTCTGAGGTCTGTTGGAGAGGAATGATTGGAGTGACTAGTGCTGTACCATCTACTCCTGTTATGTCAGGTAGGCAGGTTAGCACTACCTTGTGGTCTGCTGTTTAGCAGAAAACCCCAGCAATATGAACACGGGCAATGTGCTTGTGTACATACTATGCCCATCTTTTAGGGCCACTAGGATTGTTCCTATGCCCTAGTTTGAATCCAGGATTCTGGCTGTCACTTTTATGTAGGAGCTTGATGGTTACTACTTTCTCAATTATTTTGCCCAGGAATGGGATTTTGGAGACAGGATGAGGTCAAGTGTTAACTTCTTGTGGATTGAGCTAACTATTCATTGTTCAAAGAGTTTGACTGATATTGCTTTCTAAAGGAGGTATAAACAGAATACATTGGTCAGCTTTCCCTGTTTCAGCATGAAAGACCCACACAAATGTGTGAGAAATATCTTTCTAAAAATAGGAAAATGTGATTGTAGAATTACAGAAATCAGCATGGGTACCTGAAACTACTTCTCATTCACTTTTTGAAACTGATTAGATTTCAAGTTTTTCTTTTACAGTTAATTCAAAATCAAATTAAGGGACACGCCTAAATCAACTTTGACTTCAAAGGGACTACTTATATATTAAAAGTTAAGCACATGCTTAAGTACCTTGATGAATGGGGTACTAAGTTAATATCAATAGCCAAATCTCATCAGTTCTGTTGAGCTATATAAGTGCTTTCTCTTTCCCTGTCCTCCACAATATACTTTAGCCACTTAAATGCCTAAAAAATATATCTAGGCCTTGCAGTGAGCTATGAAGGCTATAGACATGTAAGCAATGGCATGTTTTCAATTCCATCAGGAAAGTGCTGTCCACATCATGCTAATATAAGGCCATATGAAATCTGTTTTACTATACTGGATTTTTTATATAGTAAATGTTTTACTTTTTCTTTCCTCTAATTCCTTCATTGAATGGAACATCACATAATTATGGAATACAGAAATTTTACATTTTTAGATATTTCTTCAATAGTTCTCCATGTCCACTGAGGGGAGGACAAGAAGTAATCTGTTTTAATATGCATCAAGGGAGATTTAGGTTAGATATTAGATATTCTAATTACAAGGATAGTTAAGTACTGGAATAGGTTACCAAGGGAGGATGTGGAATTCCTGTCATTGGAGGTATAGAAGAACAGGTTTGAGAAACATCTGTCACCGTAAGTGCCGACTCCGTGGGTGCTGCAGGGCTGGACGGGAAAAAAAAGTGGGTGCTCAGCACCCATCGGCAGCTCTGTCAGCGCCTGCCCCCCCCAGCGCCTCCCCCTCACTGGCAGCCCACCGATTAACGCCTCCCCCTGCCTCCTGCCTGCCGTGGATCAGCTGTTCTGTGGTTTGCATGAGGGACTGGGGGAGGGAGATGGAGGAGTGCGGGGAGGGGCGGAAAGAGGGGCTGGGCTGTAGCCACAGGTGGACCTGGGTGGGCCACAGGCTACCCACTTAACATCCAACCATGCCCACCCAAATCTGGGCCAAAGTCCCTCGAATCCACAGGCTGGGACTCCCGACCCTGGCTTGGTGTCTGTTGGCCTGGCTGCGACCCTGTCCTGCTAGTGCCAAGTGCTGCTGCCCTGGTCTCCGGCTCCTGCGTCTGGAGTGTGCCTTGTTGGGGTGGGTCTGGGCGGGGCTAGTGCTGAGAATGGAGCAGAAGCAGCGCATGTCGCCGGAAGGAGAGGGATGTGGCTGGCCAGGCAGATGGACACCAAGCCGGGGTTGGGAGGGGCGGGTGTAGCTTGAGCCCCAGCGGTGCCCCCCTGTGCCCCATGGGCGTGCCCCGCAGCCTGTGTGCCCCTGGCAGCCTCATCTTCGGGTGCCTGCTGAGCAGTAAGGGCTGGTTGGAGGGAAACGGATGCCCCCTCCCTGCTGCCTCCCATCATTGCCCACTCACCCAGTTTTCCTGTCTGAGGTATTCTGGGGCAGGGTAGGGGCTTGAAGGAATGGAGTGGGGGCTGGGCCTGGGCCTGGGGCAGAGCAGGGGTCGAGCACCCCTTGGCAACTAGGTAAGTCAGTGCCTATGTCTGTCACATCTGGTCTAGGTATAGTTGGCCCTGCCTCATACAGTGAGATGGACTTCACTAGATCACCTCTTGACCTCCCTTGCAGCCTTTTGTTTCTGTGATTTGTTAATGCAACACAGTAGATTGAGAATCTGTGGAGAGAGGAATTAAATCATTGCATCTTTTTGTTGTTATGTTATAGAATAAAAGCTGTTGAATAATACATCTTTAAAGGGTCATGAGTTGGCCTCTGTACACTTACAGTATATGAAGTTATTTCAATTTATATAATAGAAATAACATTTATTTGAGGGTAAACATTTTTTTCATCCTTTATTTATCTAACAGTGTGGTCTGTCATGTCTGAAGCAGCCTTTCTAATCTCTCTTCTGCTCTGCATTTCTTAAAAAAAAAAAAAAAAATCTAGCCTTTGCTGATTCAGCAACACTTTCCTTGCTGTTGTCTGAATCCAAAAAGCTTTGTTATTGTAAATTGAACTAAATAGTAAGAATAAAAATACTGAGATCAGCACAATAGGATATACCAATGATTAACCCAGGAGAGCTGATGCACTAAAAAAGAAAAGTGTTTGTGGGTCAGCTGCTTTTGTCTTCTGTTCCATTACAGCTTCATACATCCTTGACATTAATTTGTTTCTTGGCTGTTAAGGGAATACTTTAAATGTAGCTACATCTAAAGCCTGTATTTTACAAATTCCTCAACAGTACACTCTCCAAAATGTAAACCTTAAGTAAGCACACTGTTGAAAGTTAATGGCCCTTTATTCAGTTTCTGCTATGCTGCATGTATAACTTATTTTCAGACAATGAGAGGAAGAAGTAGTTTGGTGGTACTAGTCTCATATAACACAAATCTCTTTGTACCCTCGAGAATGCTAGTAAATTGCCTTTTAACATCAACAAAAAATCTGAGTTTAATTCAAGTTTTGTGCTTTTGACATCAGTAATACTGAGCACGTTACGGTTTCAAAGCAGTGTACAAACTGATTATTCTTTAAAATATCCAGCTGAGATAAGTGGGTACAGATGGGGACACAAACAGAGGGCTAAACGATTTACTCCAGGGCTCTCATTGAGTCATTAGTGGTACTTGGAGTTGCTGTTCATTCTACTGGACCTCATGATCTGTCATTTAGTGACGCAGCATTTTTATGTATTGATTTAAATTAATCTTGGGTCATGTGGAAGAATAGAGAGTATCAATTTAGATTTTTAGTGGATTTCTCTACAATAGAAGCTTCAGTTTAGCACTAAAAATACTGAAATAACAGTTGAATCCTTGATTAGTGTATGGAAGATTTCAATAATATACTTCCATAGTGTGCCTAAACAAATTCAACTGAATGACACTCTAATTTTTATTTACTAAATTATTTAAGAAATCTGTACCCATTTTTATCCAGCAAACAAAAAAATTACACCATGAGCTATTTATCAGATTTTTTTTTCAAGATTCAGTTAACATGGATACTTCTGAACCTCCATTCACAACTTTCTGAAAAATTGCATCAATTGTAACATTCCACATAAGGACTGGTGGTGTTTTATCGGTTATCTGGAAAAGTGAACTGTAAAGTGGCAGTTTTACAGATGAAAAAATATTTTGCTTATTCAAGAATAAATAAAACTGAGAAATTTCAGAAGGACTTAACAAAGTTAGGCCAGTGTCCAGCGCAATGGCAGGTGAAATTTCATTTTGACAAATACAGGATAATAAACATTGGATGGAATAGAGAGAACTACTCTTAACACATTGTTGGGCTCTTAACTTAGAAAAAAGATGTAGCTGTTACTTGGACACGTCAGTGAAAGTCTTTACTTAGTACACACCAAAACAAACCAAACAAAAAGTATAATGAAAATAGCATAATGCAATTATGTATCAATATGATGCCATCCCCTGAAATACTGTGTCAAGTTCTGGTCGCCTATCTCAAAAGAGATAGCAGAAATAGAAGAGGTTCAAAAACAGGCGTCAAATGATTAAAGGCCTGACAAGACTTCCCTGTGACGCAAGGTTGAAAAGATTGTGGCTATTAAATTTAGAGAGGAGATAAATAAGAGGAATGTAAAAATAATAAATGGTATGATGAAGGTAAATTGGGTGCTCCTGTTTACCCTTCTCCATAGTGCAGGAGCAATGGGAAGTTTCATGACACTAAATGGCAACAACTGTAAAGCTGATATAAACTTTTTTTTTTACATAATTAACATGTGAAACTTTATGCTAACATTGAGACCAAGAACCTAGTTACATTCAAAGTAGGATTAGATATTTATATTGATAATGATACTGTTGACAGTTACAGAAAAACTAAATAAAACAGGAAGAAAACCTCTTTTAGGACGGATATAAACCCCATGCTTCAAGCAGAATCCAATGACTAATTGACAGACGTTAGGAAGAAGCCTCCCTTGTTGGCAGTTATTGAATATTTGTCTACTATGAAGTTTAATATACCTTTCTCTGATGCATCCATTACTGGCCATTGTCAAAGACAGGATACTGTAATAGATGGACCACTGATTTGGTATAGGTTTCAGAGTAACAGCCGTGTTAGTCTGTATTCGCAAAAAGAAAAGGAGTACTTGTGGCACCTTAGAGACTAACCAATTTATTAGAGCATAAGCTTTCGTGAGCTACAGCTCACTTCATAGCTCACGAAAGCTTATGCTCTAATAAATTGGTTAGTCTCTAAGGTGCCACAAGTACTCCTTTTCTGATTTGGTATAGCAGTTTCTGTGATTTTCCTTTTTCCCCCGTCCCACCAATTCTGACTTTTCAACAGGGAAAAAAAAATTCCATCTGGCTCCAAAAGTTTCAGATCTCTAATGACTTGCTTGGGGAGTTACAAGGAATGGAATCTCAAGGTATGAAACAAAACAAAGACTGCAGGCTGATGCTTGCTTGGAGGAATAGGAGCCAGAAGGACAAGTCAAGGGCTTCCTTTGAAGAAGGAAAACAAAGGTGGCTGCTTTGGGGAAGAACATCAGAGTTTCAGAAATACACCCCCACCAGCTTCCTCTCAGCTGCTGTGCCCAATGTGGAGGTAGTCAGAAAGCAAGAGGTTCTAGAACTTTTTCTCTTGATGAGGCCTGTCTGAGTTTGAGGGACAGAGGACTTAGAAGGCCCTAAGGCAGTATTATACTCCCAGCTGCATTGTAGATCTCCCAGGCTGGATAGACTGACACAGAGTAGCTCTGTTCAAGCTAGCATGCTAAAATGAGCAGTTTGGATGTGGCGGCATGGGCTAGCCACCAAAGTACAGACAAGGGTGGTTGGACCAGCCTTGTACTTGAGAAGCTAGGTCATGCCATCTCCCATGCTACAACATTCATGTTGCTATTTTGAATCTGCTAGCCGAAGCACAGATAACGTGTTTGTTCAGGCTGGGAGGCTCCCAGCTGCAGTGTAGACTTATCCCTGCAGATCCTATTTTACCCCTGTGACCTCAGCTGTAGCTCATGCTGATTGCATTGGGGAAGGAGTACCAAAGGCTGGGAGTTCTCCCAATTATTACTGTGTAAGTCTAGGGACTGTGCCTGAGTTAATACTCCCTTTTCTAATCCCAGAAATTCTGTCATGATGAGATTGCTGTGCAAAGCCCTAATGAAAACTTTTTTCCATTCATAATCCCAATCCAACCACCTGGATTTTCTAGTTAATATTATGGAGTTTTCTGTTATCTGTGTCCTTTTAAACTAAACTTGAGTTTTACTGTGTGAATTATTTCAAGTAACCCTAGCAGAATGGTTTTGCATGTCATTTTATATGATCTCCTGTGAAAACGTTTTAGCAAATCACATAATTGTGAAACACTAGCAAGAGTCCGTTTCAAACTAAACATGAGGTTTTGTCAGAGGTTAAGTAATGCCACGGAACAAGGAAAGCTATTTAATTTTCCAGTGTTTTCTGAGTTTCTAATTTCATGCATTAAAAGGTATCCAAGAATTTATTCCTTTTTTACACACTGAAAGTATTGGTACATTCCAAAGTTAAAATACACAGAGAAAAGGTTGTAATTTCCTTTTATAAGAAGGAAATAAAATATTAAACCTTATTAGGGGAAGATTCGCTAAAGGGTTTACAGAGGTGGACCATATGGTATCCACATTCAGACTTCAGAAATGCTCACTGTTGCAATAGAATGTCAATTTACTTAAAATCAGAGCTTAAATTTTATACTGACTCAGTTTTTCTGTTATAGGCCAGAACTATGATGGCAGTTGGCCTGGGTGTTGCAGCTGTTGCATTTGCAGGTAACTGACCAGCCATCTGAACATGCGGTCCCAGTGTGATGCTGTGCCCAAAAAGGCTAATGTAATATATAAGCAGGAGCATAAGAAGTTGGAGTAGGGAGGTTCCATTTGTCACTGGTGAGACCATTACTGGAATATTGTGTCCAGTCTTAGTGTCCACCCTTGAAAAGGAATGTTGAAAATTTGGAAAGGTTCCAAAAAAGAGCTACGAGAATGGCTTGATGTCTGGAAAACCTGACCTAATGAAGTTGAATGTGTTTAGCTATCACAGATAATAAGAGGTGACTTCATCACAGTCTACAAGTACCTACACAGAAGGAATCATAGAATCATAGAATATCAGGGTTGGAAGGGACCTCAGGAGGTCATCTAGTCCAACCCCCTGCTCAAAGCAGGACCAATCCCCAATTAAATCATCCCAGCCAGGGTTTTGTCAAGCCTGACCTTAAAAACTTCTAAGGAAAGAGATTCTACCACCTCCCTAGGTAACGCATTCCAGTGTTTCACCACCCTCCTAGTGAAAAAGTTTTTCCTAATATCCAACCTAAACCTCCCCCACTGCAACTTGAGACCATTACTCCTTGTTCTGTCATCTGCCACTACTGAGAACAGTCTAGAACCATCCTCTTTGGAACCACCTCTCAGGTAGTTGAAAGCAGCTATCGAATCCCCCCTCATTCTTCTCTTCAGCAGACTAAACAATCCCAGTTCCCTCAGCCTCTCCTCATAAGTCATGTGTTCCAGACCCCTAATCATTTTTGTTGCCCTTCGCTGGACTCTCTCCAATTTATCCACATCCTTCTTGTAGTGTGGGGCCCAAAACTGGACACAGTACTCGAGATGGGGCCTCACCAATGTCGAATAGAGGGGAATGATCACGTCCCTCGATCTGCTGGCTATGCCCCTACTTATACATCCCAAAATGCCATTGGCCTTCTTGGCAACAAGGGCACACTGTTGACTCATATCCAGCTTCTCGTCCACTGTAACCCCTAGGTCCTTTTCCGCAGAACTGCTGCCTAGCCATTCGGTCCCTAGTCTGTAGCGGTGCATTGGATTCTTCCGTCCTAAGTGCAGGACCCTGCACTTATCCTTGTTGAACCTCATCAGATTTCTTTTGGCCCAATTGTCCAATTTGTCTAGGTCCCTCTGTATCCTATCCCTACCTGCCACCGTATCTACCACTCCTCCTAGTTTAGTATCATCCGCAAATTTGCTGAGAGTGCAATCCACACCATCCTCCAGATCATTTATGAAGATATTGAACAAAACCGGCCCCAGGACCGACCCCTCAGGCACTCCACTTGATACCAGCTGCCAACTAGACATGGAGCCATTGATCACTACCCATTGAGCCTGACAATCTAGCCAACTTTCTACCCACCTTATAGTGCATTCATCCAGCCCATACTTCTTTAACTTGCTGACAAGAATACTGTGGGAGACCGTGTCAAAAGCTTTGCTAAAGTCAAGAAACAATACATCCACTGCTTTCCTTTCATCCACAGAACCAGTAATCTCATCATAGAAGGCAATTAGATTAGTCAGGCATGACCTTCCCTTGGTGAATCCATGCTGACTGTTCCTGATCACTTTCCTCTCGTGTAAGTGCTTCAGGATAGATTCCCTGAGGACCTGCTCCATGATTTTTCCAGGGACTGAGGTGAGGCTGACTGGCCTGTAGTTCCCTGGATCCTCCTTCTTCCCTTTTTTAAAGATTGGCACTACATTAGCCTTTTTCCAGTCATCCGGGACTTCCCCCGTTTGCCACGAGTTTTCAAAGATAATAGCCAATGGCTCTGCAATCACAGCCGCCAATTCCTTTAGCACTCTCGGATGCAACGCATCTGGCCCCATGGACTTGTGCACGTCCAGCTTTTCTAAATAGTCCCTAACCACCTCTTTTTCCACAGGGGGCTGGCCACCTACTCCCCATGCTGGGTTGCCCAGCACAGCAGTCTGTGAGCTGACCTTGTTCGTGAAGACAGAGGCAAAGAAAGCATTGAGTACGTTAGCTTTTTCCACATCCTCTGTCACTAGGTTGCCTCCCTCATTCAGTAAGGGGCCCACACTTTCCTTGGCTTTCTTCTTGTTGCCAACATACCTGATGAAACCCTTCTTGTTACTCTTAATATCTCTTGCTAGCTGCAGCTCCAGGTGTGATTTGGCCCTCCTGATTTCATTCCTACATGCCCGAGCAATATTTTTATACTCTTCCCTGGTCATTTGTCCAATCTTCCACTTCTTGTAAGCTTCTTTTTTATGTTTAAGATCTGCAAGGATTTCACCATTAAGCCAAGCTGGTCGCCTGCCATGTTTACTATTCTTTTGACACATTGGGATGGTTTGTCCCTGTAACTTCAATAGGGATTCCTTGAAATACAGCCAGCTCTCCTGGAAGATATGGGATAATAGAGTACTCTTTAATCTAGTTTACAAGGGCATAAAAAGATGCAGTGGCAGAGAGTTGATGCGCCTTTTTCCCAGTTTGAATTTGTCTAGCAAGTTTTAGCAGTGAAGGTAATTAACCGTAGGAACAACCAGTTCTAATTTTTTATGTCCATGTGCGGAATGAATTTTGTTATGTGCACCAATATGGAGGTGATGTGTGACACATCACCTCCATATTGGTGCACATAACAAAATTAATGTAGTGGGGATGGGGCCGAGGGGTTTGGAGTGCGGGAGGGGGCTCAGGGCTGGAGCAGAAGGTTGGGGTGCAGGGGGGAGTGAGGGCTCTGGCTGGGAGTGTGAGCTCTGGGGTGGAGCGGGGGATGAGGAGTTTGGGGTGTGGGAGGGGGCTCAGGACTGGGGTAGAGGATTGGGTGCAGGGGGTGAGGGCTTCGGCTAGGGTTGAAGGCTCTGGGGGTGGGGCTGGGGAAGGGGGTTGGGGTGTGCGGGCTTTGGGGTGGGGCCAGGGTTGTGGGGTTTGGGGTGCAGGCTGTCCCAGGGCTGCAGTGGGGAGAGAGGACTCCCCCCAGCACTCTTTCACTGCAGCAGCTTGGGGCCGGGGGAGAGGCGTGTCTCCCTGGTCGCGCAGCTCTGGTGGGGCTGGGCTAGGCCTGGGGAGGGGCTGCTCTCCCCCGGCTGCTGCAAGTCCAGGGCAGGTTCGCACTGGAGCCGGCGGGGAGAGGGCTTCTCTCCCCACCGGGGCAGATCCGTATTGGGGGAGACACATCTCTCCCTGTCGCAGCCCTGAGCCCCTGCGCGAGGCTTAAGAGGCAGTGGTGCAGTTTACAGGCAATTTAGGGAACAATTTACCAGGGGAAGTGGTAGATTCTCCATCTCTCTAAATCTTTAAATCAAGATGCAATGTTAATTTGAAAGATAGATTCTCGTTCAACCTTAAATTATTGGGTTTAATTCAGGAATTACAGGTTGAAATTCTATGGCCCATGTTGCATGGGAGGATCAGGGGTTCCTTCTGGCCTTGAAATCTACAAATTGATTTCTGTTCACTTCAGGTAATGAAATCACACCATATTAACTTGATTTCTTCATAAACCTAAGCACACGCTGTCATGATTGAAATGACCTATGTAGACATCTTGATCATTAAGAATGAAAACAAAATGCTATCTGGCTAAAGCATTATCTTATTTTAAAAAATAATTAAAATGGCATAATGGTGACTAAATTTTCTAGTATATAGTAAGCAAAAAACAACCCAACCAAACAAAAAAATGATCATTCCTACGATGGCTCTGATGCAAATTCTGATACTGAACTTGGTAGACCTACTCAATTCTTTCCCAAAATGGTATAGAATTTACTGACTGCTAAATAGAGCTCCATCCAGTCTGTTTTGTATTTAGAGAGGGTCATGGCTAAGTTGGGTCTTTAATGGTGCTGGATCCAAAAAGACTCAGTTTTTCACTAAATAAATAAGAATGCAAAGAATTACTCACTCTGTGTGATATTGGTGCAAAGTTGTATGAACACTAAGGAAATAAATTTGGAAACAACTTTGAGCTGTACTTATTTTGGTGAATTACATTACAAATGCCAGCTATAATTGCTAATTGCAATATTTCCTACAATTTACAAGGCACATATCTCAGTTTATCCTATCCAAACATATTGGAATATATTGGCCTTGGGAACAAACATTGTGAATCTTGCAATTTATTACTTTCTTTTCCAAACTTATTACCAGACTTTTCCCCTCTTCTTAATATAAAGATTGAAAAATGCAACCGATTGCAAACTCATCAGAGAACTGTTCTGGGCCTGACTACAAAACTGACAGCTCAGGGAACATCTTGAAAAGCAGTAAAGTGCAACAGTGCTTGCCAGCAAACAAATTACATGAAGAGATTAAAAATGGAGATGGCTTTGATTTTTAGACCAAAAATCCTACACTGGTATTATACTTGCAAAATAAGTGTTTGCACAGGTAAACCTCTGTAAAGGTTTCTTTTTTAAGTGAAGTTTGATTTTTTTATCATTATTATTATTATTATTATTAAATTGTTTTTCAGGTCGCTATGCTTTCCAGGTCTGGAAACCACTGGAACAAGTATTCACAGAAACAGCAAAGAAGATTTCAACCTCTGTAAGTTTAGAGATTATTTTACCATAAACAATTTAAAATTATATTTAAAATCACAAACATGATTTAAAATTGAAGAGAAACATTTTAGGATATCTAGTTAGGTTTTCCATTGCAAGATTATTCTCAACGCTACATGCTCCAGTGCTTTGTTCGGTGTAGTTTTAAATGCTTTCAGATGAATTTTTCTCAAAAGATGTTGGTGAGATCCAAGGTATGAGTTTAGTTCCCTAATATGACTTTCCTAGTCTCAAAATTGTTTGCCAGAGAGTGTATAAGGAATGTAATCATGGCCCCTTTAGCTATGGCAAACTTCTAGAAGGATCCAAATGACTACCTGTGACCTAAGATATCACTTTAAATGGTGGAAAATAAAAATCTCTAGTCACTTTTCTTTCAGACATGGCTTATAAAAATGTAAACAAATTGCTGAGGAGGTTTGTCGTGGTAACATGAAAAAGAATTGAAGCCTGTCTTCTCTCCGACACATCAGTTGTGCTTTTATCCAGTGTGTTCCAGCTAAGAGGTGCCTGAATTTTTACCCAGATTACCTGTTTGTGGTATCTTTTCCTTCATTCTGTTATGTGCGTCAGTGGAATCTTTGCTGTGCACTCTCCTTAATATCTAATCTTGGCTTCGGTGACTGTGTCCTCTCCTGGAATCTGAGCTAACAAAGGTTTCTCCCATTCCTCTCTGTGGAAGCAAAGTCCCACTAAGGGGGATATTTGTTTGTTTCAATGGATCCCTTCAGAGGCCTCAGGATATGGACACTTCCGTATTCTTCGCAGTCTGGAATGCTCTCTCTGCAGGGGGCATGTTGACGTTTAATATTCAGCGCAAAGCATATTGGATATTCAAGTAAAAGCAAATCTTAGTCAGCACCACTTCCCCTTTGTGATGAGATCAAGGGCAGCAAGGTCTCTTCACCCTCCCATGCAGAGCTGTAGAATTTAAATAAACACAAAAGCAAACAGCAGGTCATAGATTTTTCTCACAGTGCTATAATGGCACTTCTGTACCAATGTGGATGGGGAGCAAAGGTGGGTAAGTCATGGAGCTTAGGAGAAAGAAACAAAATTGTGGAATCTAACTTTTGTGGGTACCATTATAAAATAAATTCTTACTGTTCAGGGACTGGGATTTAGGATGCGCTGCAAGTGTATAAGTTCACATTCACTTACACACATACAAAGGATAGGGCTGACATCAGAATCCATACACTGTCTGAGTCAAGCTGACGGGTGGACTCTTTCTTGCTCTGTAGGTCTAAAAGATGCACTCAAGTCAAAGTCCCCCTCTCCCCGAGCTTAGACTACTCTTCTGCCTAGAATAATGTCCTCTTCTTCTTCGAGTGCTTGTTCACGTTGATTCCAATCAGGCGTGCGTGCACTGCGTGCACAGTTGCTGGAAACTTTTCCGGCAGCTCCCATTGGGTCGGCTGTGGAGCCTCCTGGAGTGATGCCTTCATGGCGCTCAATATATGACCCTGCTGACCTGCCCCCTCTTCAGGTCCATCTTACTGCCTGTGACAGTTGTCGGAAGTGCAAGTGGCTTGCTTGCAAGTTCTCCTCGCTTCCCCTAGCTTTCTAGTATAATTTATCTCAGTAGTTTATAGTTGTTCTAGTTTGATTAGTTAGTAGTAGTTTCCATTGGAAGTGTGGGGGGGATTCCCCCTCCATCCCAACCTTTCCCCCTGGGGACCTCAGGACATGCCTCGATCCCTGGAGTTCAAACCCTTCAACAAGCCTGTGCCAACTGGTGACACTTGTTTAAAGTGTATGGGGGAGGCTCACCAAGCCGATAAGTACAGGATTTGCAAGGGTTTTCGACACAGGACCAAAAAGTAGTGGGATTTCAGGTTGAAGGCGACTCTTAAACTACAGTCCACCTCAGCACAGCAGGACCCGGCATGGAGCTCCTCGGTGCGGAGCACGCCGGCGTCGGTGGCAGAATCGGCACAGTGGAAGATCTCTGAGCACAGAGACTCGCGGCACTGCCGATCCCTCAGGCTTAAGATTGTGGGAACTGCCCAGCACCGGTCCCACTCTCTGGCGCCACAGAAGAGGCACGCCATGCAGGGTAGAGGCGGATCTCCTGTGAGACCCTCCCCGGCAGTCTAGGTCAATGGGGCACATCCCAGAGGGGGAGACCTGGCCCAAAGACCCTTGGAGTTGGCACCGGGAACTTCAGACCCTTGAGCCTGGGGCCATTCGACTCCCCAAACCATATAGTGGAGAAGGTGAGGCTACCATTCACTCCGGACACCTTTGAGGCTGCATAGGACCTCATTGCCATGACTGTACTGCAGTCCCCCAACTCTCCACAGCCAGCCCCCGGGACTGCCAAGGCTGCTACTGTCACATGGTAAGCTAGTAATGATGTGCCTGCCCGTGTTGCCAGGTCATCGATCCCTGGCACTGGAAAGGGGGTGCCGCTCTCGCTCGCGGCACTGGTCAAACTTGCGGCACCAGTCCTTGGATCGTCAGCAGTCCCACTCCCAGCACCAATCATCATCGCGTCCCCGATCCTCTCGGTACAGATGGAGGTCTTGGCACTGCTCCCTTTCCTGGCAGCACCACTAACCCAGCCAGCTCTGATCAGCACCACCATGGCCCTCTAGATCCTGGCCTCCATCCCCCTGGTGGCCAAGGGGGTAGCACACACATACTTTGTTCCCTCCAAGCGTTACAAATATCTATACTTCCACCCTCAGCCCTGCTCCCTGGTGGTGTCTGCCGTTAATGAACTTGAAAGACAAAGGCAGCAGGGACCCACACATAAGTCCAAGGACTCTAAAAAAACTCGACCTTTTTGGTAGAAAGGTCTACTCCACAGGGGGCCTACAGCTCAGGATTGCTAATCAGCTGGTAGTCCTGAGCAGATATAATTTGAACTCATGGAACTCCATGCTCAAATTTAAGGAGCTAATACCATCAGAGTCCAGGAATGAGTTTGGGGCCATTGTGGAGGAGGGCAAGACAGTGGCATGGACCTCTTTACAGGCCTCACTGGACGCTGCTGACTTAGCAGTGCATGCCTTATCCTCTGGCATAGCCCTGAGGAGGACCTCATGGCTTCAAGTTTTGGGCCTACCCCCCACCAGATCCGACAGACTCTGCAGGACCTGCCCTTTGAAGGAACAGGATTATTCGTGGAGCAAACAGACCCCAGGCTACACAGCCTAAAGGATTCAAGGGCGATGATGAAGTTGCTGGAGATGCATACCCCAGCTTCTCAGCGAAAACACTTTAAGCCTCAAACCCCCTCAATATCCTTATCAACCTCACCCTAGGCAAGACTTTTCTAGACGACAAGGTAGGAACAGCAGGCATAAGCCATCTCCGCCCTCGTCATCACAGTGCCAAGCGTGCACCCCCTTGGCCTCCAAGTAGGTCTTTTGAAGATGCACGCGGGGACGACGTGCTAGACTGTATAGCGGATCCTCAACCCTGTTTTCAGAATAGTCTATCCCACTTCTATCCTGCATGGTCCCAAATAACATCGGACCGCTGGATTCCCCACACTATAGAAGTGGGATATTCTGTCCAGTTCTGCTCCTCCTCCCGTCTCATTCCTGTCCCTCTTCAGAGACCCTTCTCACGAGCAACTCCTTATCCAGGAGGTGCAATCGCTTCTTGCCATAGGGGCAGTGGAGGAGATTTCTCAGAAGCTAAAGAGCAAAGGGTTCTACTCCTGCTATTTCCTAATCCCCAAGGCAAAGTGGGGGTCTCAGATCCATTCTAGACCTGCAAGGACTCAACAGGTTCATGGTGAAGTTGAAGTTCCACATGGTCTTCCTCAGCACTATCATCCCTTCCCTGGATCTGGGAGACTGGTATGCTGCCCTTGACATGAAGGACACGAACTTTGATGTAGCTATTCGGCCAGTGCACAGATGATTTCTGTGCTTTGTAGCTAGCTATAAACACTCTCAATTCACGGTCTTCCCCTTCAGTCTGTTGATAGCCCCCTGAATGTTCACCAAGTGTATGTCGGTTGTAGCAGCATTCCTCTGCAGGAGACAGGTGCAGGTGTATTCCTACCTCAATGACTGGCTACTCAGGATGCGTACCAGGGAGCAGGTGGAGTCTCAAGTCCAACTAGTCAGAGCTACTTTTGAGAGGCTGGGACTCCTCAGCGTGAACAAGTCAACTTAGTCACTGACTCAAAGATTAGAATTAATCGGTGCAATGCTGGACTTGGTGCAGGCAAGGGCGGTCCTGCCAGAGACCCAATTTCAGACCATGACAGACATTATCCAAAACCTCAGGAGGTACCCGACCACTACTGCGAGGGGATGCCTGAGTCTCCTCGGCCACATGGCAGCCTGTACTTATGTGGTCTGGCATGCCAAACTGAAGACTCAGACCACTTCAAGCTTGACTCGCGTCTGTATGCCGCCTAGGGCTCGACGGTCTGGCACCATGACCACAGATTCCAGGCTAAGTACTTGAGTCCCTCCAATGAGTCCCCTTCAACAGCCCCCAGCTGCTCTTGTCCCTAGTAATGGACACATCAGTTCTGGGTTGGGGGGCGCATCTGGGAGAGCTCCAGACACAAGGATTATGGTCGCAGGACGTGCTCTCCCTGCATATCAATATCAGAGAGCTCAGAACAGTCTAGCTAGGATGCCAAACTTTGCTATCCCGGCTCTAATTCCAGGGTGTGGCAGTAATGACGGGCAACACCTTGGCCATGTTTTACGTCAACAAGCAAGGTGGAGCCCGCTCTTCCCCCCCCCATGTCAGGAAGCCCTCAGCTATGGGAGTTCTGCATAGAATGCTTCCAGGTGAATGGAGTGGGCTATCTCCCAGATGTGCAGAACAAACTAGCGGACAATCACGAGTGGGCCATGCGTCCGGATGTCATATATTCCATTCCAAAGGTGAGGGTTTCCCCAAATCGATCTGTTTGCTACCAGGAGCAATAGGAGGTGCCCAATGTTTTGTTCCTTTCAGAATCACTGCCTGGGTTTGATCTTGGATGCGTTCTTGCTTCCATGGGGAGACTGTCTCATGTATGCCTTTCCACCATTCTCACTCATGCCCAGAGTACTGCTGAAAATCTGCAGAGACAGAGCTGTAGTAATTCTGCTGGCTCTAGCATGGCCCTGTCAACACTGGTACACCACGCTTCTGGAGCTGTCAGTGGACACTCCTCTCATGTTACTACTCTTCCTCGATCTGATCACGCAGGATCACGGTCACTTTCACCATGCGGACCTTCAGGCCTGCCATCTCATGGCTTGGAAGCTTCATGGCTAAACCCAATGAGCTGTGTTCGGAACCAGTAAGAAAGGTCCTGCTTGGCAGCAGAAAACCATCCACCAGGTGAATCATCCACTTATCTAGCCAAGTGGAAGCGGTTCACTTGCTGGTGTACCCAACATCACACTCCTCCACTCCTGGCATCTATACCACTCATCCTGGAGTACCTTCTGCACCTCAACCAACAAGGCCTGGCAGTGTCATCCATCAAGGTTGCTGCTGTCTCGGCCTTCCATCCAGGCATGTCTGGACATTCCATATTTGCTGACCCTGTGGTACGGTGTTTCCTTAAGGGCCTGGAACGGCTATATTCTCGGGTTAGACAGCCTCTTCTGGCATGGGACCTTAACCTGGTCCTCTCTAGATTAATGGAACCCCCATTCAAACCACTGGCATCTTGCACCCTTCTCTACCTGTCATAGAAGGTAGCCTTCCTGGTCACCATCACATCAGCCAGGAGGGTGTCGGAGTTAAAGGCCCTTGCTTCCGATTCACCCTACCTGGTCTTCCACAAGGACAAGGTGCAACTCAAACCTCACCTGGCTTTTCTCTCTAAGGTAGTGTCACAATTCCATACTAGCCAAGACATTTTTCTACCTGTCTTCAATCCCAAGCCCCACAACAGTACCCAAGAGCAAAGGCTGCACTCATTGGATGTTTGGCAGGTATTAGCATTCTACATCGAGCGCACAAAGCCATTCAGGAGGTCGAACCAGCTGTTCGTGGCAGTGGCAGACCACATGAAAGGACTCCCGGTCTCTTTCAAAGGTTATCTTCCTGGATCCCAGCCTGTATCTGCACACATTATGAGCTGGCCAACGTCCCAGCCCCACCTTAAGGCTGACTCCACAAGGGCAGAGGCTTCGGCAGCTGCATTCCTGGCCCAGGTCCCGATACAAGAAATCTGCAGGAGAGCTGCTTGGTCCTTGGCGCATACGTTCACCTCTGACTGTGCTATCACGCAACACTAAAGATGATGAAGCTTTCAGCAGAGCAATGCTCTAATCTGCGATTCCTTAACTCCGACCCGACCTCTGGGATGGAGCTTGGAAGTCACCCGATTGGAATCGACATGAACAAGCACTTGAAGAAAAAATGGTTACTCACCTTAACTGTTGTTCTTTGAGATGTGGTGTTCACGTCCATTCCAATACCCACCCTCCTACCCCTGTCAGAATAGCCAGCAAGAAGGAACTGGGGAGAGGCCGGGTCAGCAGAGTCATATATTGAGCACCATGAAGGCACCACTCCAGGGGGCTCCACAGCCAACCCGACAGGAGCTGCTGGGGGAAAAATTTTCGACAACTATGCACACGGCGCATGCACACCTGATTGGAATGGACATGAAAGGTTTTTTTTTCCTCCCTTCAAATTCTTTCTTTAAATCTTTCTTTTGGCTAGCTTTGCAAGGATGATCTTCAGTCAGTGCAGTTTCTTTCTTCTGACTTGTCGTCCTCTATTTGCAAACTTAAAAATTTCAAGCATCATACTCAGCATCTCTCACATGTTAAGTGTTTGTTTGTTATAACCTTCATCCCTCTGTTCTTTTTCTTGTTCGCCATTATTTCCTCTGTGTGTCTTATTTAGATTAATTTTGCCAGGGCAGGAACAATAGCTTTTGTTTTTCTCTAAAGTGCGTTATAAATTTATGGTCCAGTGTGTGCATTTAAAAAATGTCTAACAGTCAACCAACATTTTCTGGCATTTCTGTTTTACAAGTATCTTCTTTCTCTTGAGTATCTGTGTTGGGATATGTTTTCCCAGAATGTATCAATTTAATTATTTTCTGCCTGTGACTCAGAAGATGTGGGTAAAGCAGAACAAAACTGATTTTTCCATCTTCCAACTATGAAAGGAGAGAGCATATAGGGTACTTTTTCCCTAGGATCCTGCAGAAGCCCCTGCTGCCCAAATTCCTTTGTGCTCTATCTGTATGGTTTTTGTGAAGAAGGATTCAAAGCTAGAGAACATAATAAGGTAGTTCCTTCTAGTCCCCTCTGCCTACAACATATTGCTTTCTGGACAGTGTTGACTACTGAACTAGTAGCTATCACAGCAATAATTACTGCTGCTCTTGCTGCTGGAGAATACATTTAATAGTTGCATAGTTGTCTATGGTTAACGTTATAGGAGAGACTAGCAGAGCACATGGAAACTTTGGGACCCTTGGGTATGGGCTGTAGTTCCCTGTGGTTCACCTCCGGCTCTGTATAATCAGAGATCTCACCCTAATCCTAATTTTATTTTTGTAACAATTCCCAGTTAATTACATTCACAGATAAGAGTAAACAACATATTGATTTTCTTCCTGTTCACTAACTGAACCCATGCTGAGTGATTATTAAATGGTCATTTAAAATGCCTGTATCTTGCGTCTCTTACCTATTTTTTATGTAAGCAAAAAGCATGTATAGTCAACAATTCTGGTAATCTTTTAATTAAGATTAGTAACTGAAATCTATTGAAATTTACTTTGAATCACTACTTTCCATTTAACTATAACTTACTGCAGTTAAGTATATATACATAAGTAAAAACACTACCGTAGTCCAGCCTTCAAGTTTCTACTGTAATATGTTATTTCAGTGAAAGGATTAGAGGAATTTTGGGGGGAGGGTTGTTAAGTGTTTACCTCACCTACCATCTCCTGTAATGCGGCTTTTCCAGAGAAACACTTTTTTTCCAATTAACTTAGCTTTTCAAAGTGTCATTTGCCACTGATGTCACTAGTGCGGCTTACACTGTTCTGCTAATTCTGTGGTGACATGAGCCTGTTGTCATCAAAAAGAGTGAAACATTAATTAATCATTGGTTTGCATTACTGAGGCAGATATTACCATTATTATAACTTCAGTCACTTTTAAAATAAGACATAGATAAAGAGGTATTTCAATGGCACTACCTTGTTGAATTGTTGATGCATATGAAGACTGAGCTATAACCATATTAATTCTAAGGCAAAATGAATGTCCATGGCCCTCAGTATGCACAGTCATGGAAATTCCCTCTTTCACAATGAATATATCCCCTCTTTAGCAAACATGGAGTACTACAATAATTAGTTTGCAGTTCTCTCCTTTCCGGTCGGAGTTTGGGATTCTGCTCAGTCAGGCTATCATGTGACTGTCAGAGTCTAGGAATGAGATTGGGGGATCACATCTTCTGTGATTCATATAACTCAAGTCAGCTGTTCTAACACAATGTGTAAAGTAAAGATGTTGAAAAGTCTGGGAAGAGGAAATGAATCTTGGGATTTGCAACATATGCAGTATTACAGTGGTAACAGAGTGCCACAATAGGTTGTATCATGACATCTTTTTAAAGGGTGATCTTTCTAAGTTCTCTAAAATTGACTTGCTTAGTTGGATTTCTTTGAAATTTGGCATACTTCAGGAGGATGCATGGTAGAGTTAGTGAGCCAAATTTTGAGTCATTTGAGCATGGGATTTCAGAGAGAGAAGCCCTGAAAAATGCTGAATGTTTGTTTTGTTTTCTCAGCACTAGAGATCAAACTTTTGATGATGTGATGTGGGTCAAAATAGTTTCAAGCTGTCAAGATTTACCAAAGCTAGTGCATGGCACCCACTAAATCATTTTTACACTGTGAATGTGCCAATACAGAAAAACAGCTAGTGGGTTTCCATTCCTGCCATTTTGCCCGCTTTAAAGCTTAATTCTTATAAGTGCTGTGAAGTCTGAACGGTGAATTGGATTGCTTTGAAATTCGGTGTGCCTTGTGAGGGTGCCGGGGTAGGGTTAGTGATCCAAACTTGGAGTCATTTGACCCACAGGTTCCTGAGTTACAGTCCCTGCCAAAAAATAGTTTCCTTCTGCTGCCTTGTTCTGTTTCACTGAAAATTACTGGTGACTAGATGAATCACAGACCTCCTTATGGTTGTGAATTCACCCATCCGTTAATGTAACTAAGGTTAAGTTCCTCATTTCTCTCCCCCTGTTGTCCCACCCCCCTACAGTGACAAAAGGAGTTTTGGACAGAGTGGCTGGAGGTTGGGTACAATTTGAGTCATGGGTAGTAATTTCATTTTGGGGGGTGAGGTGTGTAATCAAAGAATTCAAGGAAAGAAAATTGGATATGTGAATGCTTTCTGGGAGAGGAGGTGCATTGAAGGGTGGAGGAGTGGGGGAATATGATGAGAGGGGTTGGGGCTGCAGTGAAGAGAACAGGGTTATTGGAAGGGGCATGAGTGGGGATGGGTGGTAGAGGAGGGGAAAAGGTTGGGAGCTCAAGTGAGGGAAGTGTGGCGCTCCACAGCTCTGCCAATGCTCCCTCACCCCAGTGCATGCCACAGCTTTGCCATTGCCCCCGAACCACCCTGCACCTCCCAAAGCCTTTGGGGAAAATTTAGAGATGTGAATTCTTCCTGAGAGGGATGGGGTAATTAGGGGGAAGAGAAGTGGGGGAAAGGGGTTTGGAGCTACAATGAGGGGAAGGGAACGGGGGTAGGAGATGAATGGAGGTGGGTGTTAGGGGAGGGAGGCTTGGGGATTAAGGTAGGAGTAGTGGGAAGGGGGACAGTGGGTTGAGAGGCAGGGGGACTGGAGGAGAATAGAGGCAGGGATTCTTCCTTCCCATGTATGTGCCCAGATATGGGGGGGGCTTTTTCCCCTTTAGGGGGTCCTGAGCCTGCCCTCCTCATATGAGCCAGGGTCTAAGGCCTTGTCCCTTTGGGCGTGTCTGAGCCCTTCTGGCTTCCCCAGCCAGGATCTGTGGAGTATGTGCCCATCTACAGGGGTTGGACCCCCTCTTCCCCACCGTTGCCCCCATGTGAGCCAGGATCTGGAGGAGTATTCTCCCTTTGGGTGGGGAGCTGAAAACAGGCATGCTTCATGCATATCAGAGGCTCTCCCATACTCAGGAGGGCGATATAACACCTATTGAGAAGAATGGAGCAATTCACGTGTCTCAGAGCTATTGTTTCAGGTTGTATTAATCTCCATGAGGTGTTCTCATTCAGCTGAAAACACCTTATTGAGATGAATTGGTCACTTCACACATTTCAGAGCCTCCTGTGCTGCAGATGGACGGGCACAGGAGCCTTTTCCGTCCATTGTCCATCCATCTTTCCTGTTTAGAGGAGAATGTTTCTAAGCGCTCTAAAATCTTTGTGCTTGTATGGAAATTTGCTATGCTTTGTGGGTGTGCGGAGTAGGGTTAGTGACACTTCCCCCACCCTTGGGGTGGTTTGAACTGGGGTTCCAGATATATAAGCTCTGAAACAACAACATTGTTTTTCTAATGGCTTCTAATGGGGTTTGCACAGAACTAGTGAGCAATCTATTGCTGTGTCATGGGTCAGATTGATCTCTGTTGGTCAGTTTTACCCAGGTAGTGCATGGCAGCCACTAAGTCTTTGGGAGACCCAAATTGTGAATTTAAGTTCACTTTTTCACTTGCATAGATGGTGGATAGTACTCTGAACACATTTGCACAAAATAGGAAAGGGATAGAAAATATGATAATCCCCCTGTGTAAATCCATGGTACGCCCACACCTTGAATACTGCTTGCAGTTCTGGAAACCTCATCTCAAAAAAAATATATTAGAAGTGGAAAAGGTACAGAGAAGGGCAATGTAAATAATTAGGCTTATGGAACAGCTTTCATATGAGGAGAGATTAAAAAGAGTGGGACTGTTCATCTTGGAAAAGAGATGATGAGTGAGGGGGGGAGATTAGAGGTCCATAAAATCATGAATGGTGTGGGAAAAGTAAATAGAGAAGTGCTATTCTACATAACACGCAACTGGGAGATCGCCCACTGAAATTAATAGCAACAGGTTTAAAACAAACATAAGGAAGTTCTTCACATAATGCAAGTTAACCTGTGGAACTTGTTGCTAGGGAATGATGTAAAGGCCAAAAGTATAAATGAGTTCAATAAAACAGATAAATTGGCTGTGGTTGTGATACGAGGAGATCTGTGTTTTGCACCCTCTGAAACGTGTGAGGAAAGGGAAGACCTGCATGTGTACCTCCAGGATGCATCACTTTTATGTAGAATGGTGTAGGTTATGTCAGTAGCAAGGTATAGGGCTTTTATTAAATGGCAATTGTCAGTAGTGAGGTGGAATAGGAGAGGATTCTAATGCTTTAATGATGGTTACATGAAAGTGTAGGTTGAGATGGTATCCTCTGAGTAAGTGTAAGGGAGTTGTAAAAGGCCGAGAAGTGATTCTTAAATTGTACACATGTGGTATTCTTTCTGGGAAGTTGGCTGTATGAGTGAGTGTACACTAGGATCTGGAACCTCCTGAATGTTATAGTGCCAGGAGCCAGTGTGAGCATGTGCATATGGATACATTGCTTGAAGAGGGCAGGTGGTGCAGGCAACTCCCCCCCCCCATTTCCCCTTATTTTAGCCTTTAATACTGTTAGATGGAATCCTGTGGCTGAGTGTGAATGGGTGGTTAAAAGAAGGTGAAGAGCTTGTATATTTCAGCAACTGTGGGGTTGGCAGAATTAAAGTGTGTGTGCTAATGGAGTGGAGGGTGTTGAGGCATTTCCTGGTTTTCAGAAATGTGAGTTTTGTTCAACTCAGGATACTGCAAGGGGACAGCATACCATCAAGCAACCGTAAATCTGTATTAACATAGTTTTTTCCCCCATTAAATATTCTTAATATCTAGCAGAATATATATAGTGGCTCTTTTATTTTGTGGAGTTATGTATTGTCTCTTCAGTGAGAGATTGTGGTGACTTGGGGATACTGAAACACCTACACATTTTATAAAAACCATAGCTTCTATACAGATGGGGTGTGGTGATTAGTCTAAAACATAAGGACACTGGAATATCTCTTATTGGTGCAGAAATTGTAACAGAAAGGTGGGTTACGCGAGTCGGGGAAGGTCTTTAAAGATGTCACAGCCCAAATAAATTTGGCTTCCCTATCTGACAGCCTTTTTTTGGAGATTGTTGAGGGAAACCATACACTTAGAGTGGGCCTAAAGCTATTTACCATTTTCTTTTCACCTTTTAATAGAGTTCATGCAAGAAACTGAATTAACTCTCATGGGCTGTATAGGGCACAACATGTAAGGAAGACATGCCTAGAAAATTAAATGGTGCCCAGAATATCAGAAGTAATCAGGAAGTGGAGAGCTCACTTGTGTGATCTTTCCAGCCCAGCAAGGATTGCAGATGTGGTAGGCTGATTTTAATATTGTAAGGTGCCTGAAATGTCCTTCCGTTATCACTTTGAGGAGTTTTCCTAACAGGGAAATACCAAAAGTAGCACTGCTTCATGAAAACACTTCACTATTTTAGTCCAAGTAGCACGTGTAAGTGAGATGGGTAGTCAAACCTCTCTCTTCTTTGGTAGCTAGAAAACTGCCTTTCTACCTCTTTTTTAGGAATGTTCTGTCCCCACTTGCCCATGCCTCTAACCTAGACAAAGATGACTTTTAGTCTGATTTCTTTTGCTTTAAAAAGGAAACTTCAAATCTCTTTAGGACTGGGACTTTCATTAAAAAAGGGGCTGTTTGTGCCATAAGCATCCCCTGAGAAGGAAACCATTATCCTTAATGACCTAGCTGTGATTTTAAAGGTCCAAGCCAGCCTGAGTGTCTTCCTCTCAAAAGAACAGGGCAAACACTTGTTTAATGCCTTTTGGAAACTATAAAGATCGGGGCTCCCTGAAGTAAGCAGTCTAAGCAGGGACTGTCTTTTGTGTATAATACCTAGTGCAGTGGGGTCCTGGTCCATGACTAGGGCTCCTAGGCGCGAATAAGAAGAATGTTTACAATTATAAAAAGGAGTTTGTATTTTGTCTTGCAGCCATACTTCTCAGGCCAGTGATGGGCAGCCTGCGGGCCACATGCGGCCCGTTGGGGTAATTCACTGGAGGGCCGCAAGACAGGTTGTTTACAATGACCGTCTGCAGGCACGGCCGTCTGCAGGCACGGCCACCCGCAGCTCCCATTGGCTGGGAATGGCGAACCGCGGCCACTGGGAGCTGCAGGCGGCCGTACCTGCAGACTGTTGATGTAAACGAACGGTCTTGCAGCCCACCAGTGGATTACCCTGATGGGCTGCAGGTTGCCCACCACTGACTTAGGTTGTGATCTCAAGTTAATGAGCACTGGTCAGTACCTCAAATGGAGCCTATTAAAGGCAGGGGTAGGGTTCTGTGGGAGAAGGTGGAGATAATTCGGGACATAGCAGACTTTTCTCCATCAGCACTGAATCAGTATCCCATTGTCACATTAGAGAGCTATGCTAGAGATGATGTGTAACATTTTCAAAAGCACCTAAGTACCAAAGTCTCTTTTGAAAATGGGACTTAGTCTCCTAGATGCTTTGGAAAATAAGTCACTTAAGTCCCTCTTTCAAAGAAGACTTAAGTGCTTTGGAAAATGTTACCTGTGATCTTTTACTACTTCTCCCCCCAGTTATTAGGTATCATTGCCAAGTTTCTCTTTAGATGGTAATGTTCTACTCTCTCTCAGGGTCTGATCCAGTAGTTCTCAACCTGTTTACCATTGTGGGCTGCATATACAGCTCTTTGTGTTATGTGGGCCACATCCACGCAATATATATGCCACCCTACCTGCTGTGGCTGCCCAATTGGGCACATTTTCCTCGACACCTGCTCCCAGACAGTAAGGGGCATAGAATCATAGAATATCAGGGTTGGAAGGGACCCCTGAAGGTCATCTAGTCCAACCCCCTGCTCAAAGCAGGACCTATTCCCAGTTAAATCATCCCAGCCAGGGCTTTGTCAAGCCTGACCTTAAAAACCTCTAAGGAAGGAGATTCTACCACCTCCCTAGGTAACGCATTCCAGTGTTTCACCACCCTCTTAGTGAAAAAGTTTTTCCTAATATCCAATCTAAACCTCCCCCACTGCAACTTGAGACCATTACTCCTCGTTCTGTCATCTGCTACCATTGAGAACAGTCTAGAGCCATCCTCTTTGGAACCCCCTTTCAGATAGTTGAAAGCAGCTATCAAATCCCCCCTCATTCTTCTCTTCTGCAGGCTAAACAATCCCAGCTCCCTCAGCCTCTCCTCATAAGTCATGTGTTCCAGACCCCTAATAATTTTTGTTGCCCTTCGCTGGACTCTCTCCAATTTATCCACATCCTTCTTGTAGTGTGGAGCCCAAAACTGGACACAGTACTCCAGATGAGGCCTCACCAATGTCGAATAGAGGGGAACGATCACGTCCCTCGATCTGCTCGCTATGCCCCTACTTATACATCCCAAAATGCCATTGGCCTTCTTGGCAACAAGGGCACACTGCTGACTCATATCCAGCTTCTCGTCCACTGTCACCCCTAGGTCCTTTTCCGCAGAACTGCTGCCTAGCCATTCGGTCCCTAGTCTGTAGCGGTGCATTGGATTCTTCCATCCTAAGTGCAGGACCCTGCACTTATCCTTATTGAACCTCATCAGATTTCTTTTGGCCCAATCCTCCAATTTGTCTAGGTCCTTCTGTATCCTATCCCTCCCCTCCAGCGTATCTACCACTCCTCCCAGTTTAGTATCATCCGCAAATTTGCTGAGAGTGCAATCCACACCATCCTCCAGATCATTTATGAAGATATTGAACAAAACCGGCCCCAGGACCGACCCTTGGGGCACTCCACTTGATACCGGCTGCCAACTAGACATGGAGCCATTGATCACTATGCAGTGTTAATCCCACCCACCGAGCCATGGGGGATCATAGCTGGAAGCCACAATGGGACAAATTTCCACCCCGCACCAGCTCTCCCACCGGAGACAGGACCTGCAGGGCAGCCTCCAGCTCTGGCTGTGAGCTCTGGGTCTGGACATGGCCAGCAGGGGCTGGGCAGGTGGGCACTGTCTGCTGCAGGCAGTCCAGGGTGCACTGCAGCCTGGAACATGCTCATCCTGCCCCCAGAGGTGACACACAGCTGTGGCTAGTGTGGGGGCACTTGCCACCCCCCCATTTCTATGGATGCCTTTGGCACGGATGCCCAGAAGCGAGGAGACAGCTCTCTCACTGGCAGTGGCGCTCAGTCATCCCCTTTTCTTCTCTCTGCCCCATCCTCGTATCCCCTTCCTCTTCCCACCCCACCCACCTTTCTCTCCCCATTGTCCCTTTCCCCCTGTCCCACTCTCCAATCCCCATCTCTTTCTTTTCCCCTTGCCCCATCCCCTCTCCTTTCCTCTCCCCCCTGTCCCACTCTTCCATCGCCTATCCCCTTCTCTTCCCCCTGCCCCATCTGGCTGTATTTCAAGGAATCCCTGTTGAGGTTACAGGGACAAACCATCCTGATGTGTGGAAAGAATAGTAAATATGGCAGGCGACCAGCTTGGCTTAACGGTGAAATCCTAGCGGATCTTAAAATAAAAAAGCTTACAAGAAGTGGAAGATTGGACATATGACCAGGGAAGAGTATAAAAATATTGCTCGGGCATGTAGGAATGAAATCAGGAGGGCCAAATCGCACCTGGAGCTGCAGCTAGCAAGAGATGTCAAGAGTAACAAGAAGGGTTTCTTCAGGTATGTTGGCAACAAGAAGGAAACCAAGGAAAGTGTGGGCCCCTTAATGAATGAGGGAGGCAACCTAGTGACAGAGGATGTGGGAAAAGCTAATGTACTCAATGCTTTTTTTGCCTCTGTCTTCACGAACAAGGTCAGCTCACAGACTGCTGCGCTGGGCATCACAACATGGGGAATAGATGGCCAGCCCTCTGTGGAGAAAGCGGTGGTTAGGGACTATTTAGAAAAGCTGGACGTGCACAAGTCCATGGGGCTGGACGAGTTGCATCCGAGAGTGCTAAAGGAATTGGTGGCTGTGATTGCAGAGCCATTGGCCATTATCTTTGAAAACTCGTGGCGAACCGGGGAAGTCCCGGATGACTGGAAAAAGGCTAATGTAGTGCCAATCTTTAAAAAAGGGAAGGAGGAGGATCCTGGGAACTACAGGCCAGTCAGCCTCACCTCAGTCCCCGGAAAAATCATGGAGCAGGTCCTCAAAGAATCAATCCTGAAGCACTTAGGTTGGATATTAGGAAAAACTTTTTCACTAGGAGGGTGGTGAAACACTGGAATGCGTTACCTAGGGAGGTGGTAGAATCTCCTTCCTTAGAAGTTTTTAAGGTCAGGCTTGACAAAGCCCTGGCTGGGATGATTTAATTGGGGATTGGTCCTGCTTTGAGCAGGGGGTTGGACTAGATGACCTCCTGAGGTCCCTTCCAACCCTAATATTCTATGATTCTATGATCTCCTTCTTTTCTCCCTGCCCCATCCCCTCTCTCTTCCTCTCCCCACTGTCCCACTCTTCCATCACCTATCCCCTTCTCTTCCCCCTGCCCCATCCCCTTCCTCTTCCCTCCCCATTCTCTTTCCTTTCCCCTCTGTCCCCTGCCCTGTCCCACTCCCCCATCCCTTTCTTTTCCCTCTGCCCCATACTGTCCCCTGCCCCTGTCCCACTCCCTCCTGCCCCATTCCCTTCTCTTCCCCCTGCCCTATCCCATCCTTCTTCCTTCCCCACTACCTTGCCCTGACCCCGCATAGGCACTCACTATTGTACAGAAACGGGACCCGGCACACGTAGAAGAGGACAATGACAGGCACCAGGACGCAGGAGGCAGCATCCCAGAGCTGCCAGCCTCCACCAGGGAGAGGCGCAGAGTGAGCTGGCACAGTGTGGGAAGGACAGAACCTGTGCCTCTTACCGCCCACCCCGACAGGCTGAGCAGAGCAAGTCCTGCTCAGCACCCCCTATTTCTGCGAGAGGTGGTGGGGGCAGTGCCCCCCTAAACTACGCCTATGGCTGGCATGGGATGATGGCCCAGTGCCTTCCCCCACACGTGGTAACTGGGCACCTGGCAACCCTACCATTTGTCCTGGGGAGGGAAGAAGCATCAGGCTGCCACCAGAGCTGCTCCCCTGCCATAGAGAGCTGCTTTGCCTTCCCTGATGGCATTAGCGCTCCAGCAGGGCTCCATGATGCCATCTACCCCTCAGCTGGCCCTGCCCTCTGCTGGGACCGGCAAACTTTGAATTTTTTTTTTACCACACAGCTGGGTCTGGGCTGCAAGTGGCCCGTGAGTTGAGAACCACTGGTCTGATCCAATGGCCGTTGAAGTGATTGGGAGGATTTCCATTGACTACAGTGGGCACTAGCAGGCCCTGTGTGCTCTCTGAAATTTTATTTGATACTAAATTCTCTGCCTTTCTAAAGCCGTAATATTGCAGTGTATTAGCTCAGAGGTGGCTGCTTTTTGGTAATAGGTGAAGCGTCCCTCTTGTGTAAGCAGTATGGTTTGGGAGACTATCTGCTCCTAATCTTAACTATGAAGTTTCCTTAGATACCGTAATAGGTGCCTTATAAGTGCATGTAATTTAAATGAGTGTTTGTAAATTCATTTGGGATGAGGTGCTGTATAAATATGACACATTTTATTATTGGTAATTACTAGGTATATTTAGTAGCTAACTGAAAACGTGTTTCATTAAGTGCCAGGCATATTTTAATTGTGGATAAAAAGCCCAGTTCTGAAGCCAGACTTCACTTTGATGATAAAAGGATGAAACTTACTTTTTGTAAAGCTTACTTGTTGATAAATTTGGCAGTTAACAAAACTTCAGTCTTCTTAACTGACTTCTGGGTTCCAGCGCCCAATAGTCAGGCTGTCTTGGAACTACATCTGTTGTCTCTGAGGCTCGTTTGACTTAAGAGGGTTGCGGCTGTGCAATGCTGGACTAGTCCCTAATTCTTTTTATTTAAAAAAAACAAAACAAAACAAAAAAAACCCACTGATATCTTTAGTTATGCTATGGTATTTCAGTAATTTATTTTAACACACTTACGGTTGATAGGCATCAGTTTTATCCTCACTCCATTCCCTGGACAACTACAGGTTTTGCTTTAAAAAAATTTACCACACCTCACTCTCCAAAACACGTTTTCTCTTTCCGTTGTTTTAAACACTGGTTAAAATCTCAGTTTCTGATCTGGGAAAAAAACAGCAAATAATCCCAAATGGCAGGGGAAGTTAAGCTGGCATGAATTTATGTGCACATGAAGCCCAGGGCTGTGCTCATGTGCAATTTCATTCTACCCAGCATTTAGACAATTAGGGTTCCCCTGCCAAGGGGCAGGGAGACTCTCAACCCTACAAATCAATGGTTGCAACAATTAATGTCTTTCATTATCAGTGGGACACTGTAAAAACACAAACTGTAACTTTTAAGAGGTCAGATTTTCAGTGTTTGACAGAGTTCCTTTTAAACCATATTTGTTTTGCAGTAGTTTCATCACTTGAAGTGAAATCTAATCAAATGCTAATCAACCTTGTTAAGGTAATAGAATAGCATTGAGATCATGACACCTATGTACGTGGAACTAATTATTTTCCTCTCTCTCTTCCCTCCTCCTCCTTCCATTCCCCCATAGAGTTTCTCATCATACTATAAAGGAGGATTTGAACAGAAAATGAGTAGACGAGAAGCTAGTCTTATTTTAGGCATAAGGTAGGTGTGCTGCATTAATACTGTTTTTGTTTTATCACCAAACTGAATGAAGAAATGTAAGGTGAAAGAATAGGGCTATATGGTGCTCACAGTTGTAACTTGTTAACAAAAATTGTGTTCCATATGCCATTCTAAGGTTGTATTTTGGTTGGGAAAAAAAACATACAATAAAATGGGCAGCCACGCAACTTTTGTCATACCTTCAGGCCACTTACAGCAGTAGAGGACAAATGCTGTAAATATAAATCAAAACAACACATACTATGCTGATCAACATGATCATCTACTCTGATCTCACTAAAAATCAAGATTTACAATACTGTGGATTGTATTAATGCATCAGTAATGCAGAAAGCAATTCCATTGAGTCTGTCATTTCAAATGTATGTGTAATCTCTCTTCACATCTTTTTTATTGTGGTTAAAGGAATTGAGGATGCTATACAACGTATTAGGATGAATTTAAGGGTGAGCGTAGGCATGTGTAACTTAAGGATAAAACACATTACAGGGATATTGTGATTATCCCCAATACCAAGCATTACAAACCCAGGCAATTAAGAGTTAAGGTTACACTTAAACATGTTTGGATTTCTTTTAACATATGGAAATGGATAACTGAGGCACCCAAACCACCTTTATTCTTCCCTATAGCAACTCCAGGAAGGCAGGAAAGGGTAGGGCGAGTCCTGAAAGTCTTTAAAAACAGTTTAGCATTTGTGGCCCCAGATAAGATTAGATTAAAATGTTTTAATCATAATTGCATGATTATTGCAGGAAGTCTCTATAGGCCAGAGTTAAGATTGTTTGGTTGCCTTAACTGTGCAGTTCAAACATGTTAACATGTCTGGATTTTTGTTTGTGTAACCTTAACATTAATTAGACTTTAATTACAGGAATGTTGTAACGATGCCATATCTAACCCTTATTAATCCAGGCGATTGAGAGTTAAGGTTACATTTAAAGTTAATTACAACATTCCCGTGTCTTTAACTGATATGTCCCAAAATTATGTCCTCCTTGATATATTTTTTGTCTTGCAATTTCCTTAGGTTTTGAAAATATATATTTCATACATGCACACTAAACAAGAAATCCAAAGAGAATGGTACCACATGGTATTTTGGATAACTTAAAGATATGCGTTAGCAACCTTAAATCACTTATTAAAATTAAACTTATGTGTAGATTCACTGGTACACCAGAGTAGTGCATTGCAGTTAGAGCTTACTGGTCCATTTAGATGGCTTTAAAGTTGGTTTGCTTTGACAGAACAGTTCATAGCAGTCGATGTACTGGTGATTCTGGACCTTAATTCGCAGTTGAATTATTGTTTCAGAGGTCTGTGTTAGAGAACTGGTGCTATGTAAAGGAGGGATGGGAGATCCCAACCCCATAATTCCAATGTCCATGCACTTTAAAGGTATCCCTTATGCTCTGTTTCAGTTTCCCCAGTTAGTACTATCTTAGTGTGCAGTGGAGAAAAGGCAAGAATGCCATCCCGTGGGGAGCCTTTTAAAGTACTGATGCCCCAGCCAGTATGTGGTCAGAGAACCTTTACTTGCCCCAATTGTCACTTTTCTCCTTAATCTGCCGACAAGAATTTTGAATTAAGGCTGTCAATGAATTGCAGTTAATTCTCGCGATTAACTAAAAAAAAATTAATCACAGTTTTAATCGCACTGTTAAACAGTAGAATACCAATTGAAATTTATCACCTTTTTTTATGTTGTTCTACATTTTTAAATATATTGATTTCATTTACAATACAGTATACAAAGTAGACAGTGCTCACTTTATATTTTTTTATCACAAATATTTGGCACTGTAAAAATGGCAAACAAAAGAAATAGTATTTTTCAGTTCACCTCATACAAGTACTGTAGTGCAATCTCTTTATGGTGAATGTGCAACTTACAAATGTAGATATTTTTGTTATGTAACTGCACTCAAAAACAAAACTATGTAAAAGTGATAACAGGCGTTTGCATGGCACTATTGTAGCCAGTATTGCAAGGTGTTTACGTGCAATATGCTAAACATTCATATGTCCCTTCATGCTTCGGCCACCATTCCAGAGGACGTACTTCCATGCTGATGATGCTCATTAAAAAAAGAATGCATGAATTAAATTTGTGGTTGAACTCCTTTGGGGAGAATCATATGTCTCCTACTCTGCGATATATTCCATGTTATAATGGTCTTGGATGATGACCCAGCACATGTTGTTCCTTTTAAGAATACTTTCACTGCAGATTTGACAAAACACAAAGAAGGTACCAATGTGAGATTTCTAAAGATAGCTACGTCACTCGACCCAAGGTATAAGAATCTGAAGTGCATTCCAAAATCTGAGAGGGATGAGGTCTTCAGAAGTCTTAAAAGAGCAACACTCCAATGCAGAAACTACAGAACCTGAACCACCAAAAAGAAAATCAACCTTCTGCTGATGGCATCTAACTCAGATGATGAAAATGAATATGCGTTGGTCCGCACTGCTTTGGATAGTTATTGAGCAGAACCCATCATCAGCATGGATGCATATCCTCTGGAATGGTGGTTGAAGCAAGAAGGGACATATTACTCCTGCGGGAATTCTGCGCCAATTCATATCATCTGCAGATTTCTTTGCTTCCCCACAGATAAATGACTTTCCGACAGGGAAGCTGCAAGAGCAGTCATGCACCACACTCTAGCAGCACAGGTACATTGTTTCAGGCACCCAGAGCAGCCAGCAGAGAGGTTAATCACCACGGGGTTGGGGACACCCCAGCCAGTGGCTCCTACCTGAGCCGGGATCAGCTACTAGTCCTGTCTGGGCGGGAGGCAGGAGAGGATAGGACTTCCTCTTCCCCTGCAAGGAGTGGGTGGGGCTGTGTCAGACCCATGCTCAGAAACCTCACCTAGCTGCATGAAGCTCAGCATCCTCCCCTGCTTCCTACCCTCATCCCTCCCCATACAAGGGGAGGGGTCATTGTACAGGGAGCTGCTCCCCCTATCCACTCAACCCCCGTGCTTCCAGACCTCCTATACCCAGACACCCCCGCTTAGCCTCGCCCTCCATACCCAAAAAACCCATTGAACCTCAACCACTGTACCCGGAGCCCCCCTGCACCCAGACCCCCCGCCTCCAGACCCTCACCCCTGCACCCAGGCCAGTCCCCACTGAGCTCCCTGCACTCAAACCCCCACCTTGATGCATCACCCTGAGCCCCCACATCCAGACCCCCACATCCAGACTGACAGATGCTGAATTTCTTAGAGGCTAATTTTAATGAATTTTTAACTCACACTAATTACTGGACTTGTAAATTCTCAGAAAATCCATTCTGTGCCCCCGAAATAAACAACAATTTTGTGGAGGCTGTGTACATAAAACAGAGGATTAATTTGTACTTTAAATGCAAAATGGAACTCGGCATTAACTATGGAGCAGTAACTGGTGTCTCCATAAGGGAAGAAAAATGGTCTTGTGCTTGGGTCTTGTGATTCCCTATTCTGTGCCATAAAATTCCTGTGGCTTTTGGCAAATTGTTTTAATCGCTGTCCCTCATTTTTGTCATCTGTAAAAAGGAAATCCTTAGTTTGTAACGGTTCTGGGGCTTAATTCAATTTTGAGATTTATGGGGAAGGCATTATAAGTGAAGTATTATGATGTCTGCCTGCTGCAGCCAGTGGAGTTGAGAGCTTTTCAAAGAGAAGTACACAAGAACCTTTTATAACGGAAAATGTTAGGGAATCTAAATATAGGAGATGTTACTAGCTTCCCTGTTTTAAGCAAACATCCTGAACTTTCCAGATTTACAGAATAAGTCCAATGAGAATTGTAAGTTAGCTAGTTCTAGATGAGAGAAACTCAAAATGTACATATTGTTGTCTTAACAGACAGCTTACAAGATAAAATAAAGATTTTTTTTTCCAAAGGAAATCTTTATACTGTTTCAATATATGGTATGTAAGTGGTGGCAAAAGTATTGATATGTTAGCTAGAAAAATTACATAGTGTATAAATCAGAGGTGGGCCACATCCGGCCTGCTGGCCACATCCGGCCTGGCTCCTGGCCCCTCCCCTGCTGTTCCCCCTTCCCCGCAGCCTCAGTTTACTGTGCTGCCGGTGCAATGCTCTGGGTGGTGGGGCTGCAAGCTTCTGGGGCGGCACGGCTGCAGAACCATGGCCTGACCTGGTGCTCTGTGCTGCGTGGCTGCCTGTCTGTCCTGATGCAGCCGTGCCACCAGCCACTGGTGCCCCAGGCAGCGCGGTAAGGGGGCAGGGAGCAGGGTGGGATTGGATAGAGGGCAGGGGAGTTTGGGGGTGGTCGGGGCCAGGGGTGTGGATTGGGTTGGGGCAGTCGGAGGGTGGGGAACAGGGGGATTGAATGGGGGCAGGGGTCCCGGGGGGGGGAGGGCGGGCAGTCAGGAAGGAGAGGAGGGGTTGGATGGGGCAATGGAGGGCAGTTACAGGCGGGGCTTCCAGGGGCAGTCAGGGAGCGGGGGGGGGGCAGTCAGGAGGGAGAGGGAGGTTGGATGGGGGGGGCAGTTAGGGCAGGGGGGTCCAGAGGCGGTCAGGACAGAGAGCAGGGGGGTTGGATGGGGCAGGGGTCCCTGGGGGCCGTCGGGGAACTGGGGGGTTGAATGGGGCAGGAGTCCCGGGGGAACCATCGGGGGCAAGAATCGGGGGAGTCGAATAGGGGGCAGGGGCTGGGCCATGCCTGGCTGTTGCGGGAGGCACAGCAATTTCAGAAACGCGATGCGGCCCTCAGGCCAAACAGTTTGCCCGCCCCTGGTATAAATCAATAAAAATAAGTATGAAATAATAAAAAGATAGCAAGAATATACAATAGAATCTAAGACTGTAGAAAAATCATAAGTTATTGCATTTCAGAAGTAGTACAGTAGATTGTATAATCAATGCATACACACGGGGCAACGTTGAGATCATGTATTCAACCTTAAAGTGTGATTATACTCTGAAAAATGACTGGAGAATAGCATCACGTTACTCCATAGATCTGTTCCTATATATATCCAGAGGCATATGGCTGACCAAATGTACAAAGCCAATCAATTACCCCTGTGTAACCTTCCTGAAGGTAATGAGTAAGGTTGCACTAATGAAACTGAGGCTTGTCAGTGTAACTTGCAATGACTGGTGGTGATTCACCTTTATGACTGGTGATGTTTAAGAAAGTGTTTTGAGTTTGCAGGATTAGTGACATCTGGTAAATTAAGCAAATTTGATGTTACATGCCATTTTATCAGTCATTTTTCAGAGCAGAACTGCACTACTTTACTGCAATTTTGCCATAACCTGACTATTGAGCATTAAAATTTCTAACCTTAACAATACATTAATACTCATTTTTGGATTCTAATAGTACTTTGCACTTAGTGCCCTTTAGCAGTGTAGGTCTGAAATCCCCTGACTAAGGAGGGCAAACATTATTGTCCCTATGAGAACTACGCCTGTGGGGTAACTGAAGTATATAGATTTTCTTGTCCCAGGTCACACAGTGAGTTGCAGAACTGAGAACAGAACTCAGCTAAACTTGGTTCTAATTGTGTGGTCAATCCACTAGATTACAGCAGCCTATTTATTAACAGCTTTATAGGTTGAAATAATGGGAAATTGTGCTCTTTAAGAGTTTGATATAAAAATTATTTGAAATATAAATAATCTTATTTCTCAATTATTATGTAATTTTCAGGGCCTCTGACTGCCTAATTTTTATTCCCATCGCTTTTTCTTCTCTAGTGCAGTTCTGTGCACCACTTCTGCAACATATGTAGGCTTTGATTTTTCCGTGATTGAAGAGTAAAAATTACAATATTTAGGGGAGTCCCCCCACAAGACTATAGTTAGGCTGAGACCTGGCATTCCTGCACAGATAGTGGAGTTAGGTTCTTGGAGCCTTCGGCTAAAAAGGAGGCAATGGGGTGGAAGTATGTATTAGCCTCTGCTCTTGGAGACTTAGGCTAAAAAGAAAAGGCGGGGGCAGTATGTATTTGCCTTCTCTGCTGAAATTTTGTACCACTAAACAGTGTTACCCTATAGCGTTCTTTAGTGGAGTGACAAAAAGCTGCCTTCTTCTGTCTTCTCTTGAAGTGGTAAATGTTGCTGCAAATGGTGGCTACATTTTCCACGTCAACGAATTTTAAAAAAGCTAAACCATACAGCTTCAAATACAAATGTTCCTCTTCAAACCAGAAGGAACTCTGCTACTGTGCTGGCACAATGCTTCCATAAGTGGCTATTTGCTGGTAAGGTACACACTTAATTTAGTTGAAGTACATATTTTATCTTCCTGTCATTGAAAGGAGCAGCTTTATGTAGCATTTGTAAATTGACATGTCCCTGAGTATAACACATTGAACAGCTTTGGAAAAACAAAAAATGCAGAGTTTTTGGATCTCACCAGAATGAGGAATTATTTTAATAATACTCTGTATAGATTCATAGTTACAACAAATATTATATATTTTGTCATTGGTCGTAAATAACCATTTTCCGGGAATCATTTTTCCCTGTTCACTGGTGGAAAACCAGTTAAATGTGTGTAAGGCTTTGTCTATAATGAAAAGTTATATTAGCATAGCTACATCAATTAGAGGTGTGAGGGAAGAGGGCTTCCGTTGACCTAGCTAATGCCATTCGGAGAGGTGATATTCCTACGCTGACAGAAAACCCCTTCTGTCAGGGTAGTGCTGGCATAGCTACGCTGACATAACTGTGCTGATACAGTCTCTGTAGTGTATATGGCAGGAACTGCTGAGTTTTGGAACAGACAAAAACTGTCAGTATTCCTTCACTGTACTGGCTGCGCTTTTTTTTTTTTTTAATACAAAAGAGGTGTACTTCCTTAAATGTCTTAAAAGGCTTATTAAAATGTTACATCCCAAAAGGTGCAATTGTGTGTTGTGTCCACAAGATGGTGAAAACCTCTAGTTTTAAATTGTCTGAAGTCAGTGCAAACTGATCATTTACAATCTGAATTTGACACTATGGTAAGCACTTTAATTTATTTCTACAGTCCATCTGCTGACAAGGCCAAGATTAGAACAGCTCATAGGAGAATCATGATTTTGAATCACCCTGATAAAGGTACACTGTTTTCATTAATATTGGGTGGAAAGAACATACTACGAGCTCCTTTCAGTTTACTTAAACTGGTTGTAGCTAGCCATTTATGTAATTCATGAAATTATGTGCTGTATATTTAGTAGTGAGACTTACAGGTAAGCTTTTATATGTTGTTGTTTTCTCTAATAAATAAAGCAGACCGATATCCAAGCTCCATATGCCATAGTAGCACTAGGTTACTCTGCTGCCTTCTGAGCTCATTTTCTAGTTCAGCACTTCACTAGTTAGTTTTTCAGGAGCTCTGAAGAAGGCAAAACACTAGCCATGAAGTTCCCACTTACATTACACAAAAATGCTTGAACTGGGTTTTTTCTGGCCATAAATATATGAGCACACAAGTCTCTGAGGGACAAGTGCTATAATCATTAAATATATCAGATTCTGGGTTTCTTAAACCCATCCTGGAAAACTGTAAAGCTGGGCACAGTTGCTTTAATTGGCCAGGTTTTTAATGTAAATTTATCTTACAGAAAGGCTTATTATAACTTTAACTACACTACAGCTGCTTGAGAAAGAGAGCGCCCATATGTTCATTCCTGTTTCTACTTTTCAATAACAGATGGTAGAATTGCACTGTATTTCAAAAGTCAAAAGGGGGAAGTGAAGTTTTTTATTTCTTGTTGACAGATTCACAGGATTTTGTTCCTAACAATCATAATAAAAAGATAACTGACCGCTGGCAATATAAGGTGTTGAGTAAGCACTTTTCTTTCAGCTGCCTTATCTCCTTAGATTGCTAACGGCTAAACAGTCTTGCTTAGATGTTGTCTGTCATTCTGCTTTTTAATTTGTTTTTCTGTAAAGTAGGTATACTGAAAATAGGAAAGGAATTCTCTGTTATATTTGTAATATATTATGATGGTCAGAGCTACAGTTTAGAGTACAGTATGTTAAAAGTTTTGATTAATAAACATTATCCTTTGTATTGCAGTGGCACCCAGAGATCCCCATCAGGATCTTGGTTCCTTTGGGCTGGGTGCTGTACCAACATGTTAAGACAATCGCTGTTCTGAAGATGATATACACTAAAGTCTCCCACTCCCACAATTGATAGCATCTGAGCTGACAGTTGCACTTGCCTGGGGCTCTGTAGACTTCAACAGGGCATCGTGTAGACTCAGCAACCCACCTGTGCGCTACCAATTGCAGAATTGGGGCCATAGTTCCTAATCCTGCATCTGCACAGGCAGGCCCATATACCCACTTAGAACTCCTTTGACTTCATTAGTGGCAGGGTTGAAGCCAAAGATAATACACAACTGTAGCAGATAAATGGAGTTAGTGGAAAAGGACAACAATGGAAACTGATTAAAACTACAGTTATATAGGCTAGTTATGAGAGAACTATGGGATCCGAAGACACAATTTTAAATAAATAAATCAAAATCAAATGTTTTTAGAGAAATAATATGCACAGCGAAAGCCACAAAAATTGTTGCACGGAGTATCCAAACTAAAATTACAAATTGAATTGCATGATACAAGTTTCTCTCTCATTGGAAGGCAATGAAATAGGTTGTGCACTTGATGTAAATGTAGCAAAAAAACGCTTTTAGCAAATTTGACTTTATTTTGAGAGAATTCACTTTTGGCATTTAAACAGTGCATAGTTAGTATTTCTCTAGCTTGTATTGCTTTTTGCAGTTATTTTATTTTTCATGCCTCTGCTCTCAAAGGGGAATAGACAAGCTATATTCAGTTCAGTAATCCCCACTCCTTACTGAAACCCAATTTATCAGAAAAACTTTACATATGTATTGGTAAGCATTCTCCCCCCTCTGCCCCTCCCAACCCCCCCCCCCCCCCCAAACACACAAACACAACACAGCACACACTTAAAAAATATGGACTTCACTCAGTTGTTTCTGTATTAAATCTGGGAATAGGGTTGCCAACTGTCTAATCACACAAATCCAAATGCCTTGCTCTGCACCTTCTCCGATGCCCCGCCCTGCTCACTCCATCCTCACTCCCTTCGTCGATCGCTCTCCCCCACCCTCACTCACTTTCAGTGGGCTGGGGCAGCAGGTTGGGGTGCAGGAGGGGGTATGGGCTCTGTGGGGTGGGGCCAAGGGGTTCAGAGTGTGGGAGGGAGCTCTGAGCTGAGCCTGGGGTGGAGGGCTGAGGTAGGGGGTTGGAGTGCAGGAGGTAGTGTGGGGTGTAGGCTCCAGCCGGGAGGCGCTTACCTCGGGCAGCTACCGGTCGGCGGCGCAGCTGGGCTAAGAGGGCCACAGGGACATGTCAGCCACTTTAGGGAGCGTTGCAGTCTTAGCCCCGCTGCCGCCACCAGACTTTCAGCACCTAAAATCTCCCAGTTCGGCTTTGGTAGCCTCCGGGAGATAGGGCATGATTCCGGGAGACTCCCAGTAGTTGGCAACCCTATCTGGGAATGAGTTTGTAGTGGTTTAGACTCCTGATCTAAAAGTCACAGTGAAGTTCTCCAGTCTTCGAAGGCCCACCTCCTTCTGTTGCCAGGCGTCTAGAACTGATACTTGTCCTTTCTGTATCCTTAAATGTTGTTCATAATTTTTCATTCATAAGAACAGATGCTTAGGAAAAGGTTGTTCAGGGCACAGTGATGTTTAAACCACATTTTAGTGTACAAAGATAGAGGTTTCAGAGTAGCAGCCATGTTAGTCTGTATCCACAAAAAGAAAAGGAGGACTTGTGGCACCTTAGAGACTAACCAATTTATTTGAGCATAAGCTTTTGTGAGCTACAGCTCACTTCATCAGATGCATACTGTGGAAAATACAGTGGGGAGATTTATATACACAGAGAACATGAAACAATGGGTGTTACTGTACAGACTGTAACAAGAGTGATCAGGTAAGGTGAGCTATTACCAGCAGGAGAGCGGGGGGGGGAAATCTTTTGTAGTGATAATCAAGGTGGGCGGGCCATTTCCAGCAGTTGACAAAAACGTCTGAGGAACAGTGGGGGGAGAGGGTAGGATAAACATGGGGAAATAGTTTTATTTTGTGTAATGACACATCCACTCCCAGTCTTTATTCAAGTCTAAGTTAATTGTATCCAGTTCGCAAATTAATTCCAATTCAGCAGTCTCTTGTTGGAGTCTGTTTTTGAAGTTTTTTTGTTGAAGAATTGCCACTTTTAGGTCTGTAATCGAGTGATCAAAGAGATTGAAGTGTTCTCCGACTGGTTTTTGAACGTTATAATTCTTAACGTCTGATTTGTGTCCATTTATTCTTTTACGTAGAGACTGTCCAGTTTGGCCAACATACGCCATCCTTGCCACTGTGGATGTAGAAGCCCCCTACACCAACATTCCACACAAAGATGGACTACAAGCCATCAGGAACAGCATCCCCGATAATGTCCCAGCAAACCTTGTGGCTGAACTTCATGACTTTGTCCTCACCCATAACTATTTCACGTTAGGGGACAATGTATACCTTCAAATCAGCGGCATTGCTATGGGTACCCGCATGGCCCCAGAGTATGCCAACATTTTTATGGCTGACTTAGAACAACGCTTCCTCAGCTCTCGTCCCCTAATGCCCCTATTCTACTTGCGCTACATTGATGACATCTTCATCATCTGGACCCATGGAAAAGAAGCCATTGAGGAATTCCAGCATGATTTCAACAATTTCCATCCCACCATCAACCTGAGCCTGGATCAGTCCACACAAGAGATCCACTTCCTGGACACTACAGTGCTAATAAGCGATGGTCACATAAACACCACCCTATACCGGAAACCTACTGACCGCTATGCCTACCTACATGCCTCCAGCTTTCATCCAGACCACACCATACAATCCATTGTCTACAGCCAAGCTCTGCGATACAACCACATTTGCTCCAACCCCTCAGACAGAGACAAACACCTACAAGATCTCTATCAAGCATTCTTACAACTACAGTACCCACCTGCTGAAGTGAAGAAACAGATTGACAGAGCCAGAAGAGTACCCAGAAGTTACCTACTACAGGACAGTCCTAACAAAGAAAATAACAGAACACCACTAGCCATCACCTTCAGCCCCCAGCTAAAACCTCTCCAACGCATCATCAAGGATCTACAACCTATCCTGAAGGACGAGCCATCACTCTCACAGATCTTGGGAGACAGACCAGTCCTTGCTTACAGACGGCCCCCCAACCTGAAGCAAATGCTCACCAGCAGCCACACAACAGAACCACTAACCCAGGAACCTATCCTTGCAACAAAGCCTGTTGCCAACTATGTCCACATATCTATTCAGGGGACACCATTATAGGGCCTAATCACATCAGCCACACTATCAGAGGCTCGTTCACCTGCACATCTACCAATACGATATATGCCATCATGTGCCAGCAATGCCCCTCTGCCATGTACATTGGCCAAACTGGACAGTCTCTACATAAAAGAATAAATGGACACAAATCAGACGTCGAGAATTATAACGTTCAAAAACCAGTCAGAGAACACTTCAATCTCTTTGGTCACTCAATTACAGACCTAAAAGTGGCAATTCTTCAATAAAAAAACTTCAAAACAGACTCCAACAAGAGACTGCTGAATTGGAATTAATTTGCAAACTGGATACAATTAACTTAGGCTTGAATAAAGACTGGGAGTGGATGTGTCATTGCACAAAATAAAACTATTTCCCCATGTTTATCCTACACCCCCCCACCCCCACTGTTCCTCAGACGTTTTTGTTAACTGCTGGAAATGGCCCACCCACCTTGATTATCACTACAAAAGATTTTTTCCCCTCCGCTTTCCTGCTGGTAATAGCTCACCTTACCTGATCACTCTTGTTACAGTCTGTATAGTAACGCCCATTGTTTCATCTTCTCTGTGTATATAAATCTCCCCACTGTATTTTCCACTGCATGCATCCAATGAAGTGAGCTGTAGCTCACAAAAGCTTATGCTCAAATAAATTGGTTAGTCTCTAAGGTGCCACAAGTCCTACTTTTCTTTTTAAAGATAGAGCTGTGTTCTAGTGAGTGATGATACTGATACAGACCTTATAATGTTGTTTTTGGTGACTGTAGGCAGATGGTTGACACTCAAGGGGAGAGTAAAAAAACAAACACAAGGACCACTGAACTGTAATCAGATTGTTAGATGGAGCATAAAGCAATGACACTGTTCAGGACCAGAAGTTAGAAGGAGTACTGTGTTTAAATAGCTTTAATGTGACATCTTTTGGCTGGTATTTCTCTGTCTCTGAATCTAGAATGGAATAGGCTTGGTGTATGTTCTTAATGATTCTATATCAAAAATTGGCTTATAACATTTTTGCCTCTGATGATTTCCTGGGGGGAAAAGATCCTAGCTGTTCTCATTAGATGATCTGTTCAGGGTAGCTGACCTTGCTTAACAGGTGCAGGAACAATGCATTCAGTCTAAATACTAAGATGATTTGAGAGAATAATTTTAGACTGTTCATGACGACTTCACTTTGATAGGAGAGTGCTGCTCTGCATTATTTTTCACAGTGATTAAGATTTTATTGCATGTTTGTTCTGTTTACTTACCCACTAGTTTAATTTATCTCTGACATTTTCACGTAAGCTTATGAATGATTTTTTTGGAGAGGGAGGAAACTAATAAAACACATCACCAATAATTTAAGGGATGCTCTAAGTTAAATGGTTTTTGTATTTCATACTGATATAAATCTATTTTTCTCCCTTTTTTTCAGGTGGATCTCCATACTTAGCAACAAAAATAAATGAAGCAAAAGATTTGTTAGAATCCAGCACCAAAAATTAATGTCCAAGAACTTCTGTGATAGAACTTTTTATATATTCCTTTCTACTGGAAATCCTGTAGATATATTGTGCAATAGCTGCGTGCTGCTCTATATAGTTGCATAACACTGGATCAAATATTCAGTTATCTATCTTCATTATTAAAGATCTAAGACTATTTAAAAAGCAAACTGATACATTTTACAATAAGTCTCATTTCTAGTATTTTTTTCCCCCTCAATCTGTTTTGACTCTTTGGAAGCATTGAAGCTGGTTCTTCATTGACTGTTCTTTAAAAATGGTTTGTTACAGGTTTGTGCAATAGGGCTGGACTTCTGGAACTTATTTTTTTAAAATGGAAACATTTGTCTGTATTATAATATAGGCTTTATTTATATATTTATTTATTGATAATGGTGATACTGTATAGCGCTGTCACTTGAAGTGGCTCTAGAAGGTAAAACTGAAAGGCTTGCCACATGTTGGATTCCTTTCTTTTGATGTGCAGCATAGATGCCATTTCAAAGTTGCTGGTTGGGACGAAATGACTTGAAGATTACGCCAAAATGCTGGTTTCCTTATCTCTGTATTTGAGGGACGTAGAAGTGTAAAGGAGAATATCGGCCTGATTTTTTAAATTTTTTTTTTAAGGTGCTTAGACCTTTTCCATGTTAAGACCGCTTTGAGAAAGATAGCTTTCCTTAAACTCACTGTCTGTTTATGCCTCACTGCACTGCTGGCCTTTGGGAAAACCAGTGCCACAACTCCCTTTGTGAGGACTCGAGATCAGTTTACAAATATATGGGGCAGTGGCATTCAAGATTCATTCATGGTACTAGTGTGACTGTAGGTTCCCCCTCAATCAGCTGCCTGCAACCGAGCTAACTCCTCTGAGTAGCCCGCGTTACCTCTTCCCACAAGGAAGAGCAACAGAATTCCATGAGACGTCATCCTAGAAGATTAAGAACAGGAGATTCCTGTTTTCTAATTCAGCACTGACTAGCATCCCTTTTGTGACCATGGTCAACTTATTTAATTGTTATGCCTTAGTTTCTCTATAAAATACTAGCCAGAGGGAAGAGAGTTGGGACAGTTACTATTGGTAACATGTAATGTGGTAACATTCAGTAGAATACAGAGTGCCTAATGGCCCCTAGGTATCCATCTTACTTGGACAGTTTGTTCCTGGGAGAACTCTTGGTTTTTGTTTTTGTTTTTTTTTTAAATATTGGCAGCTAGCCACAACCCTCCACAGCTGGGCTCCACTTCTGTAACTAGAGGCTCTGGGGTGTCTTGTCTTCCCATTCTTACCTAGATACACACACTTTGTGTTAAAATGTGTCAATTAAGCAGAACACAGCCCCATTATACTAATCTTCCTCAAAATCCTTAGATTAGTCCTCTATGTAGCACAGTGATCATGGTTAATAGGAGTCTGATGATGGGGAAGAGTGTGAAACTGTTTTGCCAGCCCACCCAAAAAAATGCTAAGGCCAGCTTTGAAAGAAACCTTGAAGTTAGGTCATCTAGTCATGCTTCCTGCCAGTCACAGATGCAGGATGTGTACGAGACTGCATGGATTAACTTAGATCAATGTGATGAAAATCATGATTTAAATCACCAAGTCAAAAGCCTCAATTTAAATAATCTATTTTAATAATTTTTCCATTTCTACTTGTTTTCTAAAGAGAGGTGCATTTTTATTGGTTGGTATAACGATTAAAACATGTTGATTTACAAATTAATGGAACCTTTATACTAAATTTGGTGCATCTTCTTCTACGTGCAAACACAGTGTAACAATGTACATTTATTTAAGCAATTATATAGCTTAATATTTGCAGTTTCTTATTAACTTCATTTTTAGTATGTCAGAAAATGGTGAATGATATGATATATTGCTTTTGTACGAGATAATTAACTTTTGGTCATTTTGGGTCGAGCTGAATTAGGACGGTAACTGAAATTTAATTAAACACAAAATAGCTATAACATTTATTTTTATTAAACAAAACAACCTTAAATGTTTTGGCTCCATAAACTTCTCTTATCAAAACATATTTCACATTTACAGCTAAATTATAGTAAGTTTAGGCCCTAACATATTTTGTATTGCATTCAGATTTCATTTTAAACAGGCTTATTTTTTTAAACATTAAATAACTAAAAAATCCAATTAAATCAAAATATTTTTTTTATTTTTATCCACATTTCTGTGAGATTGTGGGTCACATGATACATTTAAAATTAGAATAGATAAAGCACTGAAGATCATATTGAAGGGGAGACTCCTGATCTGGCGTGGACATAGACTATATAACTAATAGGCTTCTGCCATCTAACTGGTTTTCTAATGCAAGATGAAAGCAGACCAGGAAATCTATTACATTTTTAAAGCAACGTGCCTGTACTTCAGTGAGTCCTTAAGTGTCACTTTTGAAAAAGAATAGTAGCAATTTCAAATAGACTTAAGATTAGCTGTACCTTTCACTGATCTAGTGTGCATTAGGAAAAAAAATGGTCAAAGTTTTCTGTCCCTGATTTTTATAGATCGAATCTGTAATTGATCCGGACCATCGCCCAAAAGCAAAACTGCTCTGCATGGTAGACAGCAAAAGTATTCCCTCTAATGATTTTATGAGCTGACTAGCTATTGTTCCCACATGAGAGCTTTTTTTCTTGTTGCTGAGCGAAAATTTTTATAAAAAACTCACATTTTAAAAATATCAATTGAAACAAATATAATAACTGTTAATTTTGCTCTGTTCTTAATTAACTTCTCAGGGCTTTCCAAGAAATAAGTTTTTTTTTTTTTCTCCCAGATTATAGTTGTTTATTTTATTTCAAGTGACTTGAATCTTTCCTACCAGATCCGCTGCCTGTACCAAATTGCTTTCCAGGCAGCATGTGTGTCATGTCATATTGATTTTTTTTTCTCTCCACATTTTCTTCTTCTTAGTTCAGTTGTTCTGTTTTCTTTGAAATAGCTCCCACCTGTCCCATTTGAGACTTGTCTCCCCAACCCATTCAGCCAGGCATAAGTCTGACGGTCACTGGGGTCTCACTGAAATCTGATGGGTCCAATGAAATGTGGGACTTGACAGATATAGAGTAGCATGAGCATCATCATTGTGTGCTCTGGCGCATGTGTAGCAGCACAAGCTGGTCAATAACTCTGCACATGTGGGTGAGCAGTAGAAGAAAACTAGAGCTGATATTTTGTCTATTAAATCATATTTGGAAGTAAAAAAGCAGGGGAGTGAAATGAAATAACAATTGAGTCTGTCAGACTTAGCTCGTGATTTCCTAGCTTTGATCAGTGCATTAAGACATGTAGGTATTTTTTCCTTAAAATTAAACACGTACAAACAAACTTTCAAAAAACGAGTGAAATCATGTAAAATTATCTTGAATTCTAAAGGAACCATCTGGTCTATCAAGCAGATGTTATATATACTGTCTAACCTAACAGTAAGCGCATGGGAAATAGTATTGGCTTAACTTTTCTGTATATGTGTATGTCATCCCAAGTTTTGAGCTCTCTGGGGCCTGGAAGGTCTTTGTAGTGTGCTTGTACAGCTCCTAATATGCTGAAGCTTGTTTGGGGTCCTTAGGCTCTGTTGAAACAGAAATAAGTAGATACATTGTTTTACAATACATGCCCTTCAAATTACTATTTTATAATAGTGGAACTATGTACTCTCAAAGGGCCATATCCTGCCATGAGCAAAACTCACTAGCAAGAAAAATGTATGAAGAGCCTCCTCCATTAAAGCACTGAGCCCCCATTTATTTAATAGAATATGACTTGCCAGTCTCTGCACTTGCTTGTCTGCCTGGTCTTCGCTACAATTCCCAGGACACTCTTCTGGAACTTGGCAATCTTCTTAGCAATTGGTTCTGCTGACTTAGTACATTTCAGGAACGGATTCTGAGTGTCTCCTGGGAGATCCTGAACATTTGCAGGTCTTCCTAAGCTCAGTGGGATTTGAGAATGGTGACCACCTCACACAGTTGGAGTCCTTAGGGAGAAAAAAGTGCGTATCTGAATTGGTTATTTGGTTTGTTTTTGCCTAACTTGGTGTCTTTATGTATATTTGAGGGCAACTAGAGGATTAACAAATCCTCAGTCTCTTAAGTGTTCATCTTTTGATTACCGTAACCAAATTGCTTACGAAGAAGTTTATGATCAAGTGCTTGGTAATAACTTAAACTTCTCATAATTGTATTCATAATACACTCTTTAGGATGATGACCACTTTTATCAGATTTTTTGGTGTGTGCAGTAGCTTTTTTCTCCTTGTGTCTTCAGTATATGCACAAAGGTGTTTTTTTTTCCTCTTTTTGTTGGCAAGCAGCAGAATAGACTGGCACCCGTTTTGCCCACTGCAGCCTCCAGAACTTCCAGTTTGAATAGAGATTAAATTAACATTGCTGTTTTTGGCTTCACAACAAAAGCATTGGCTTGTATAGTGCTGAGATGTCTTTGTTTGTGAATCGGCATAATCAATGATGTCAGTACAACCATGAGACTTGTGTTTTCTTGTTTAACTGTTGCAGTCAACCAACAAAATACATAAGCACATGACTTCTTAGGATCCCATAAAGAGTTTGTTTGGTTTGTAACATTTGTTATATAGTACTGGAATTCATAAAACAAAAACCCAACAGAAATTTAGAATCCAAATAGGCTTTCTAAAGCAGATAATTACAGTTTAAAAGGAAGTAAAACTTCCACTTTGAAATGTGTGCTTGCAGTTTCACAAACACCTCCCCTTGTGCCCTTGCCAAAAAATAAACAAAATCCTAGTTAAAAGTTCCACTTTAATTATTTTCATTTAAACTTAAACTGAGAAGTCATTTGGAGATTACTGGAATTCAATTTTTTTCTTAAATAATTTAATGCTCTTGGACCAATATCTTTAAACCAAGTTACTGTTCAAAACAAATGTTTACAGGATAGTTAAAAGCACACTCTATATTTAAATTGATTAATAAGCATTGCAGTATTACTACTTCCTTCAATTTGGGGCAATACATACCAATGTTTTAGAATGAGAAAATACTGTTTTGATATTAGTATTATCAAATATACTGAGCATTATGTATGGTACAGATAGTAGTTGGTGTATAACCTCCTATGACAGTAAATTATCGTTATTGTACTATTATATTTCCTGATTCCTATTTATACTAATTCATACAAGGAGGGGATTGTGTTTTTTTAAAAATATTGCATGTAAAACTCTTTTAACCGGTGTCAAAGCATCTCTCACAGGATAGTTTTGTGGTGTTAAAATATTGTATAAAGCCTGGCTTTGGAAGTACGGACTTCCACCAGTTCATGGAATTTTATTCATGAGCCTTCAGTGTTATGTATGTATCTGCAATTGTGCAAATAGCAACTTACTGTGAAAAATATGAGTCTACACAGTATTACAATGACTATAATCAGAAATATAAAGGGAAATCCAATGTTAAAAATAGATGGCTGGCATAAAAACAGCAGAACATGCTTTCCTGGGAAAACAATCTGTAGAGTATGTGTGGGGAGGGTGGTTTATTATTATTTATTATTTTAAGTCATACGCTGTAATGTTCAAGGCTACAGTTGAATATGAAATCCTGTTCTAAATAGCCTTGACTATTCAAAGAAAAGCACAGTAGCTAAGATTTGGTGGACTGGTGCAATAATACATTAATGTATTAGAACCAGTGCTCCAGAGGATTCTGAGTCAAGCCTTGGAGTCAGTGGTCAGGTCAATACTTTGTTCTCAGTGTTGAGTCGTGAGGGGTTTTTCTTGGCTCAGGTTGTACCAAGAAGAGGAAAATCTGGCTTGTAAAGCTGCCCTTGACCTAAAATAAACAGAAATCTCTGTTGGAACCATGAGCACCTAGTTAGTGGAGTTCAGCAGCAGGCCAGCCAGTAATTGTTTAGTGCTTCCCTCACTGGCATCAATGAGAATTACTGTAGTATAAATTGCTTTAGGGGACAAATTGATCAACTAAGGGAGGTTTAAAGATTTGAGTGTTTTAGGTTACTGACAGCAATTCAGGTTTCGGAATTAAGTGATTGAATACAATGGTCATAGTTAGATTTTCTTTAGCCACAATAGGGGGAGAAACAATGGGATTTCCCATTTTATCAGGCTTTAAAATGAAAGCTTTCAAGTGTTTGTACTGATCTCAATATATTATTTAACCCCCAATTGACATTGTTCTCCACAGCACATAAATACCATTTCAACAGGGGCCTTAAAAATATGTGAGAGCCCAGTTGCTAAATGCCGGCATAACATCTACACCTTGCTTACGTGCTCAGTTGGACTCTTCGTACATTTATTTTACACAATTAAGTTTTCCCCTGTACAGTAAGTCACTTTAGGTCTTGCACTCCACCTACTTCATTAAGAACACAATCCTGCAGATGTTACTGGGACTCCTGCCTTCACTTCAAGCTATATTCTCACATACAGTATTAATGTGCTTCATGTCCAAGATCTCTCAGTGCAGCTGATATACTTATAATCTTATGAGACACCTTCTGTTTCAGAAAATGCACCAAAATGGTTTTAGCTACCCCAACTTTTTTGGACAGAATAATAAAAATGATTGTTATTGCAACTACAGCAGAAATGGTTGTATGTAGGTCTGTTCATTAATGAAAACTCAAATATAACATTATGAAGTTTTTCACTAAAAGTACACTATTATGTATTAAAGCGTGGTTCTATTTATGAAAAATTACTATGTAAATGAGCATTTGTTATATATTTTTGTTAAGTTTTTCTATTTTATTCCTGTTAACTGTTCGTGCTGCAGATTTAACACTGAATAAGTTGAATTCTCTTCCTTCCCCTATACTGTTGCCTCACCCCATTCCCACCCGCCACTCCTGCCAGGGAGTGGGGTCAAGGTGTGGGGGCTTCCCATGCTCCACCTGCCAAAACCCTGCACCCTGACCCCACTCCTTTGCAGGAGCACTGGGCAGAGCAGGTCAGGGTGCAGGGGCTCCCAATTAGCTGGAGCCCCTGGGCACAGACCCTGTTGGCCAAGTGGCTAATCTGCCATTGATAGTAGGGAGGTTCAGAAGCCAGTAAGTTGAGTGGGGAGCCACCTAAACTAACTAGAGAGAAATGCAAAGAAATGCAAAGAAAAGGGGTGGGATTTGGGCCCAAGTCCTCATTAGTATTTTTGTGCCTGATAGATGGGCCAAAAATAGGTCCCTCCCTACACTCAGGATCCTCAGCAGTGAACCCTCTCCAGATCAACCCTTTTGGGGGTGGATGAGAGGAGGAAAGAGAGAGATGCTTCAGAAAATAGCCAGTAGCACAGTGATTAGGGTTACTCCCCTGAGATGTGGGAGTTCAGGATTCAAATTCTAGCACTACCTGATTTGGAGCAGGAACTTGCACTTGGGTCTCCCACATTCCACATAGGATATTCTGGGGTGGGTATCTCAGTGTCTCATGTTGGAGTTGTTCCACTTTGTATAACTCTTCATTGGGCCAGAGAGAGACCAATTCTCCAACCCAGTGGTGAGGGCACTCACCTGGGATGTAGGAGGGTCAGGTTCAAGTCTCACACTGAATACTTTGGAGCGAAGTGGCACCTAAGTACGTTTTTGGGCCTGCTCTTAAGTTTCTGTTACGGCTATAAAGAAAACCGTTAAAATGTGACACTAGAGAAATCAATGTGGCAGTGGCTGCTGGAGTTGGTAGAGTTTGAGACAATAGCTCAGAGATGTGAAACTCATTATTCAATTCAACGGTTGTTAATTCAGATGATATTTTAAATGTCAGCATTGTTAGCTTTTCTTAACTATTTCTTCAAAGTCTGTAAAAAAGGAGAATAAGTATCATAATATGAAGACATTTTGGTTAGGGTCACTGGGGCAACACTCTACTCTTCGGAAAATGCCATGAGAGACATATAGTGGAGGTTTGTCCCAGGTGGACCTGGCTGAAATTTTAGGAACTCAGAAGTTTGTCTTAGCTCTTGTCTACACTGGAGGTGCGGGGGGAGGGATCTACTCTACATGGTGTCTTCAATACGGTGAGTCGACTGCTGCCACTCCCTGGTTGACTCTGCCTGCACCTCTCACGGCGCTGGAGTACAGGAGTCAACGGGAGAGTGATCGGGGGTTGATTTATCGCATCTAGTCTAGATGTGATAGATTGACCCCCACTGGATTGATTGCCTGCCGATCCGGTGGGTAGTGTAGACATACCCTTAACGCTGGAGAGTTTTAGTGACCCTACAGAATGTAAAATTGGTGTATGCTGCAAAAGTACCTTTATTGGTGGCTGCTTGGTGCCCAACACTTTTGAAAGTCAGGCCACTTGTTTAGGTGATAGATTTAGGAGCCTAACTTTAGGTGCCTCCCCCTTTTTATTTTTTAAAGTCATGGCTTATGTAGGTAGGTTCTTATTTCAAAGACTCATCCACAGTAAATTGCGCAAGACAGCCTCAGAAGAATGGAGGATTGAGCTGACCTTCTGAACTTAGGGATCTGAACTTGTGGTTCCAGGAAGTCTACACAGAGAAACCTGAAGGTTAACTCACTAGCAAGTAGTGTAATGGCTTTGGAATACTGGATACAATAAGAACTGTCTAGTGCACAGCTGCTGTTATCAACAATCCCTAATGCATGACTATTAGCCCTTTTAAATTCTACTTATTTTAAATATGAAACAGAATGATACAAAAGCCACTAATGATAGCAATCGGCAGAGGACCTAGTTGCACAGTAGAGAAGACAAAAATTATAGTTACAGAAGCTATGGTCAGTGTATGCCCAAAAAGAAGGGAGAAGAACAAGATCATTAATTTGCAAAAATACCTTAATTGTTCCCTTGACAAACACATGAAGAAAACTGCTATCAAACCTTATAGTGATCTAGTATAAAGAATAAACAGCAACAGTATGAAGGGGCAAAATGACAGAACAAAAGGAAAAAATAATAATTTAAATTAAAGAACTAGTCTGTACCAGGAGGTGCTAATCTGACTCACATTTTCACCAAATTTATAATCCAGTTTATGTCAGCTTTAGTGGAGGTGGCTAATGATTCTACTCATACATGAACTAATTTTCCTTTAACAAACATAGGTAGATGGAAGAAGCTATAGTCCTATAGTGAATTACCCATCCCTTTGCCCCCGATTTTATAGAGTATTGCTTGTGTCATGAATATAAAGGGAAGGGTAAACACCTTTAAAATCCCTCCTGGCTAGAGGAAAAACCCTTCCTCCTGTAAAGGATTAAGAAGCTAGGATAACCTTGCTGGCACCTGACCAAAATGACCAATGAGGAGACGAGATACTTTCAAAGCTGGAGGGAGGCAGGGGGAGAAACAAAGGTTCTCTCTGTCTGTGTGATGCTTTTGCCGGGAACAGAACACGAATGGAGTCTTAGAACTTACTTAGTAAGTAATCTAGCTAGATATGCGTTAGATTCTGTTTTGTTTAAATGGCTGAGAAAATAAGCTGTGCTGAATGGAATGTAGATTCCTGTTTTTGTGTCTTTTTGTAACTTAAGGTTTTGCCTAGAGGGATTCTCTATGTTTTGAATCTGATTACCCCGTAAGGTATTTACCATCCTGATTTTACAGAGGTGATTCTTTTACTTTTTCTTCAGTTAAAATTCTTGTTTTAAGAACCTGATTGCTTTTTCATTTTTCTTAAGACCCAAGGGTTTGGGTCTGTGTTCACCTATGCAAATTGGTGAGGATTTTTATCAAGCCTTCCCCTGGAAAGGGGGTGTAGGGTTTTGGGAGGATTTTAGGGTGAAAGACATTTCCAAGCAGGCTCTTTCCCTGTTATATATCTGTTAGATGCTTGGTGGTGGCAGCGATAAAGTCCAAGGGAAAAAGGGAAATAGTTTGTACCTTGGGGAAGTTTTAACCTAAGCTGGTAAAAATAAGCTTAGGGGGTTTTCATGCAGGTCCCCACACCTGTACCCTAGAGTTCAGAGTGGGAAGGAACCTTGATATGGTGGCAGAGCGGTGGGATTAACTTGAAATCATTTTGAGATCAATTTGAGATTTTTTTGAACCAGAAGCACAGATTTTAAAAGGAATTTTTTTTTTTCCTTTGGGCTGCTGGAAAGCAGGTTTTTGGCTGATAGCAGTTAGACGTTTTTTTGTCTCTGCTTGGGGGCCAGAGCAGAGACAAAAGGGAATTGTCTTTTCTGAGCTGGAGTTTTCTCTACCTAAAGGCAGGGTAGTTAACCTCCTGCAGGGAAATTCATGCCTTCACAGACCTGAAGAAGTTGTTTTTTTTTCCCTGAGAGGAACTAGAGGGGTTTTCTGTCTATTTGCCTGGGGACAAAGGTGTGAGGGTTTTTTTTTTTTTAAGGATTTTTCTGTAGGCTGATAATCACTATCAGAGAATATAGGTATCATATTACAGCACAGCAAAATTTTACAAGCCAAGTTTTTTGTTTATTTCTAACTCTTGGGTGTAAAGTTAGTTAAAAACAGAGAGGCAAAGATGACAGAAACCAAGACAGAACACATATTGGAGTTAATCAGACTGGAGGCAGCGAAAGAGGCAGAAAAAGCCCTAGAAGCTGCCCACAGGAGAGCTATGGAGGCAAAGGACAAAGAAATGGAGGCAGCGAAAGAGGCAGGAAAAAAACCCAAGAGGCTGCCCACAGGAGAGCTATGGAGGCAAGGGACAAAGAACTGGAGGAGAAGGAAAAAGAGGAAGCATGCACTGGAGATGGAGAAGGCAAAGGCTCAGCAGAATATACCAACAAACCCTAGCAATCCTTCTCCATGTACCACTTCCCATCCCAGAAAGTTCCCCACCTACAAGGCAGGCGATGATACCGAGGCCTTCTTAGAAAACTTTGAAAGGGCCTGCCTTGGGTACAGCATCTCTACAGACCAATACATGGTAAAGCTGAGGCCGCAGCTCAGTGGACCCTTAGCTGAGGTGGCGGCTGTAATGCCTAAAGAACACTTGAACAAGTATGAACTGTTTAAAACCAAGGCAAGAGTCAGAATGGTGCTAACACCCGAGCATTCCCGTCGGCAGTTCAGAGCCCTAAGGTGGAAACCAGACGTGTCATTTACCCGACATGCCTACCACATTGCAAAACATTGGGATGCCTGGATATCGGGAGCAAGTGTTAAATCTCCAGAAGATTTGCCCTTCCTAATGCAAATGGAGCAGTTCTTAGAGGGTGTTCCTGAGGAAATAGAAGGATACATCCTAGATGGGAAGCCCAAAACTGTAATCGAGGTGGGGGAGATTGGAGCCAAATGGGTGGAGGTGGCAGAAAAGAAAAAAACTGGTCGCAGTTGCAGCAGATACCAGAAGGGACAACCTCAGACCACACCCTACTATGGGGGGCAGCCCAAAGCCCCAACTACCCCCCAAGGAACCCTCCAGACATCTTATCGTCCTGCCACTCCATTCTCCAGCAACCCACCTCGCCCCAGTGACCCGTCAGCTGGACAATGTTTTAAATGTAATGAGCCAGGGCATGTAAAGGCCAACTGCCCCAGGAACCCCAACAGATTACAGTTCATTGCACCGGAATCACACCAGAGGTCCGCAGGCCCAGATACCTCCCAGATACCCTCGGAGCGGAGGGAAACTGTGAGTGTGGGCAGGAAGAAGGTCACCACGTGGAGGGACACCAGAGCACAAGTGTCAGCTATCCATGCTTCCTTAGTGGACCCCAATTTAATTGACCCAGAGATTCAAGTGACAATTTAACCCTTCAAGTCCAACTCTTTCAATTTGCCTACAGCCAAGTTGCCTGTCCAGTACAAGGGCTGGTCAGGAACGTGGACTTTTGCAGTCTATGATAATTATCCCATCCCAGTGCTGTTGGGGGAAGACTTGACCAATCATGTGAAGCTAGCAAAGAGGGCGGGAATGGTAACCTGCAGCCAGGCTAAACAAGCTGTCACACCCAGCTCTGTTCTGGAAACTTCTACCGGGACCCAGTCAAAGGTGATGGACCCACACTCCAGGCCAATGTTTGCAACAGCAGTAGTGGATCCAGTCCCAGAGACCCGGACAGAGACAGTCCCTGAACCGGAACTGGCGAAACAACTAGCACCAGACCCATTGCCAGCACTGAATCCAGTACTTGCAACCCCAACACCAGAGGACCCCACCGAACCTGAAATGGCAGCAGCCAATAACCCTACACAAGAGGCTCAGCCGGAACCTGAACCCCAACATAGTGCACCTGTGGAGAGCAGTTCACAGTCAACGGAAACAGCTCCATCCCCTACATTGCTTCCAGAGGGACCAAGCATAGGTCCACAATCCAAGGAGGAACTGATGTCTCCAGCATCAAGGGAACAATTCCAGACCAAACAGGAAGCAGATGAAAGCCTCCAGAGTTTTTGGACGGCGGCACGGAGCAACCCACCGCCTCTCAGCTCTTCTAATCGATCCAGATTTGTTGTAGAAAGAGGACTTTTATACAAGGAAATGCTTTCTAGTGGACACAAGGAAGATTGGCATCCTCAGAGACAGTTGATAGTTCCAACTAAGTACTGGGTCAAGCTCTTGAGCTTAGCCCATGATCATCCTAGTGGCCATGCTGGGGTGAACAGGATCAAAGCCCGTTTGGGGAGGTCATTCCATTGGGAGGGAATGGGCAAGGATGTTTCTACCTATGTCCAGTCTTGTGAGGTATGCCAAAAAGTGGGAAAACCCCAAGACCAGGTCAAAGCCCCTCTCCAGCCACTCCCCATCATTGAAGTTCCATTTCAGCGAGTAGCTGTGGATATTCTGGGTCCTTTTCCGAAAAAGACACCCAGAGGAAAGCAGTACATACTGACTTTAATGGATTTTGCCACCCGATGGCCGGAAGCAGTAGCTCTAAGCAACACCAGGGCTAAAAGTGTGTGCCAGGCACTAGCAGACATTTTTGCCAGGGTAGGTTGGCCCTCCGACATCCTCACAGATGCAAGAACTAATGTCCTGGCAGGAACTATGAAAAACCTTTGGAAAGCTCATGGGGTAAATCACTTGGTTGCCACTCCTTACCACCATCAAACAAATGCATGGTGGAGAAGTTTAATGGAACTTTGGGGGCCATGATACGTAAATTCGTAAATGAGCACTCCAATGATTGGGACCTAGTGTTGCAGCAGTTGCTCTTTGCCTACAGAGCTGTACCACGTCCCAGTTTAGGGTTTTCACCATTTGAACTTGTATATGGCCGTGAGGTTAAGGGGCCATTACAGTTGGTGAAACAGCAATGGGAGGGGTTTACACCTTCTCCAGGAACTAATATTCTGGACTTCGTAACCAACCTACAAAACACCCTCCAAACCTCTTTGGCCCTTGCTAAAGAAAACCTCAAAATGCTCAAAAAGAGCAAAAAGCCTGGTATAATAAACATGCCAGAGAGTGTTCCTTCAAAGTAGGGGACCAGGTCATGGTCTTAAAGGCGCTCCAGGCCCATAAAATGGAAGCGTCGTGGGAAGAGCCATTCACGGTCCAGGAGCACCTGGGAGCTGTTAATTATCTCATAGCATTCTCCACCTCCAGCCGAAAGCCTAAGGTGTACCATATTAATTCTCTAAAGCCCTTTTATTCCAGAGAATTAAAGGTTTGTCAGTTTACAGCCCAGGGAGGAGATGATGCTGAGTGGCCTGAAGGTGTCTACTACAAAGGGAAAAGTGCTGGTGGCGTGGAAGAGGTGAACCTCTCCATGACCCTTGGGCGTATGCAGCGACAGCAGATCAAGGAGCTGTGCACTAGCTATGCGCCTACATCCTCAGCCACCCCGGGACTGACTGAACCGGCATACCACTCCATTGACACAGGTAATGCTCACCCAATTAGAGCCCAATCTTAATGGGTGTCTCCTCAAGCTAAAACTGCTGTAGAGTGGGAGACCCAGGATATGTTACAGATGGGTGTAATCTGCCCCCTGGCACTGCATGGGCATCTCCAGTGATTCTAGTTCCCAAAACAGATAGGGAGATACGTTTTTGTGTGGACTACTGTAAAATAAATGCTGTAACTTGCCCAGACAACTATCCAATGTCATGCACAGATGACCTATTAGAGAAACTGGGATGGGCCCAGTTCGTCTCTACCTTGGACTTAACCAAGAGGTACTGGCAGGTACTGCTAGATGAATCCACCAAGGAAAGCCTTCACCACCCATGTTGGGCTGTATGAATTTAATGTACTCCTTTTCGGGCTGAGGAATGCACCCGCCACCTTCCAAAGACTTGTAGATGGTCTCCTAGCGGGATTAGGAGAATATGCAGTCGCCTACCTTGACGATGGGGCCATATTTTCGGATTCCTGGGCAGAACACCTGGAACATCTACAAAAAGTCTTCGAGTGCATAAGGGAGGCAGGACTAACTGTTAAGACTAAGAAGTGTCAAATAAGCCTAAACAGAGTGACTTACCTTGAACATCAGGTGGGTCAAGGAACTATCAACCCCCTACAAGCCAAAGTGGATGCTATCCAAAAGTGGTCTGTCCCAAAGACAAAGAAACAGGTTCAATCCTTTTTAGGTTTGGCTGTTTATTACAGGCGATTTGTACTGCAATACAGCCAAATCACTGCCCCACTGACAGACCTAACCAAAAAGAAATATCCAAATGCCGTTCAGTGGACTGAAGAGTGCCAGAAGGCCTTTAACCAGCTTAAAGCAACACTCATGTCTGACCCTGTACTAAGGGCCCCAGATTTTGACAAACCATTCCTAGTAACCACAGATGCGTCCAAGTATGGTGTGGGAGCAGTTTTAATACAGAAAGGACTGGATCAAGAATTCCACCCTGTAGTGTTTCTCAGCAAGAAGCTGTCTGAGAGGGAAAGCAACTGGTCAGTCAGTGAAAAAGAATGTTACGCCATTGTCTACGCTCTGGAAAAGCTACGGCCATATATTTGGGGATGGCGTTTCCACCGGCAAACTGACCATGCTGCGATACAATGGCTTCATACTGCCACGGGAAATAACAAACTTATTTGGTGGGGTTTAGCTCTCCAAGATTTTGATTTTGACATACAACACATCTCAGGAGCTTCTAATAAAGTGGCAGATGCACTCTCCCGTGAAAGTTTCCCAGAATCAACTGGTTAAAATCGTCCTTGAGATGTGGAAAATATTGTTGGTCTTTATATACTTGGTAGTATATTTAGAGGTGCATGTGTCTTATTTACTCTGTTTTCTCCTAGAGCTCCAGGAAGAAATCTCAGCCAGCGTTTCACCCTATCTGTGATTTGGGGGGCGGGGGCGTGGGGGGGCGTGCCATAAATGCAAAGGGAAAGGTAAACACCTTTAAAATCCCTCCTGGCTAGAGGAAAAACCCTTTCACCTGTAAAGGGTTAAGAAGCTAGGATAACCTTGCTGGCACCTGACCAAAATGACCAATGAGGAGACGAGATACTTTCAAAGCTGGATGGGGGGGAGAAACAAAGGTTCTCTCTGTCTGTGTGATGCTTTTGCCGGGAACAGAACACGAATGGAGTCTTAGAACTTAGTGAGTAATCTAGCTAAATGTGTGTTAGATTCTGTTTTGTTTAAATGGCTGAGAAAATAAGCTGTGCTTAATGGCATGTAGATTCCTGTTTTTGTGTCTTTTTGTAACTTAAGGTTTTGCCTAGAGGGATTCTCTATGTTTTGAATCTGATTACCCCGTAAGGTATTTACCATCCTGATTTTACAGAGATGATTCTTTTACTTTTTCTTCAGTTAAAATTCTTGTTTTAAGAACCTGATTGCTTTTTCATTGTTCTTAAGATCCAAGGATTTGGGTCTGTGTTCACCTATGCAAATTGGTGAGGATTTTTATCAAGCCTTCCCCTGGAAAGGGGGTGTAGGGTTTGGGAAGGATTTTGGGAGGAAAGACATTTCCAAGCGGGTTCTTTCCCTGTTATATATCTGTTAGACACTTGGTGATGGCAGCAATAAAGTCCAAGGGAAAAAGGAAAATAGTTTGTACCTTGGGGAAGTTTTAACCTAAGCTGGTAAAAATAAGCTTAGGAGGTTTTCATGCAGGTCCCCACACCTGTACCCTAGAGTTCAGAGTGGGGAAGGAACCTTGACAGCTTGCATTCTTGAAGAGGCACTAATAGGCCTAAATACTTATCCACTTCCAGTTCCCTAATAGCTCTGCACAAGAGAAGTCAATTTCTTTTCACTTCTTTATGAAATAGTCTGCTTTCCTTTTTAGTTCTTAAGGGCCATTGAATTACTAGCACCTAGTGACTGGCAGTCAGAATTACCTGATACTAATTGCTGAAGCTCTACTGTCTATGCCAAGACATAAAGAGAATTCTCAGCAGTGTTACTGACAGTAATGGCTTGAATATTGTGTTTTTTTCCCATAGGACTTAGGAAATATATGTTTGTTTTTCTCCTAGCTCTTTTTTTCCCTGTAGAATAATTCACCCTTCTCTGATACAGTGTGACAAGGCGAGAATATTGTTCCAGTTGGTATGTCTATTCTGTTTTTCTTTTTTCATGAGTTTACCACCTGTTCCTTGTCATGCGCCCATACAAAGTTTGGTGAACCTCTGCCTTCAATTAAGTAGGAAAGCAACAGCCAAACACTTCTGACAATTCTAATAACCCACTAAGAATTACATAAGGCAAGATCCTCAACATTTATCTGAAAATTAAAGCTGTGGCATCATTCATATTTTCTATCATTTAAATATAAATAGTGAAAAACTGTAATCATTATTCTCATCTGAATGAGAAGCATGTATATGGAAGCTCTTAAATAAGAAATATATGGCCAAAATTAACTTTGCCATAACTCCTTTGAATTCAGTGAAGTTATAGCAGGGATAAATTTGACACATAATATTTGAAGACTTAAGGGGGAAATGAGTTAGAGCTTTGTACCAGAAATTCCAAATGGCTCTAAAGACAAGAGTTGGGTGAATAAAACAAAAATATTCTGCTACTGGTTTCCCAGTTTTTTAAATGAATGTATTTCATTTACACTTGTTTTCCCCTTTTTATTCATTTTCCATTAACAGCTGAGAGCAAATTTTACTGGTCTGAATGTTCTTGGAAAGTGAATTTTGCAGTCACATTCTTGAGTAGTAGTGGAAACTGTTTTTTTTTTTTTTTTTTTATTCACACGTGAGCATTTGTATCAGATGTGTTTAGGAGTTTGTTAGACAATCCAGGAAGTTTTTGGAAAGTGTAGGGGACAATTTCCTGGTGCAAGTGCTGGAGGAACCAACTAGGGGCAGAGCTCTTCTTGACCTGCTGCTCACAAACCAGAAAGAATTAGTAGGGGAAGCCAAAGTGGGAGGCAGTGACCATGAGATGGTCGAGTTCAGGATCCTGACACAGGGAAGAAAGGAGAGCAGCAGAATACGGACCCTGGACTTCAGAAATGCAGACTTTGACTCCCTCAGGGACCTGATGGGCAGGATCCCCTGGGAGAATAACATGAGGGGGAAAGGAGTCCAGGAGAGCTGGCTGTATTTTAAAGAATCCTTATTGAGGTTACAGGGACAAACCATCCCAGTGTGTAGAAAGAATAGTAAATATGGCAGGCTACCAGCTTGGCTTAACAGTGAAATCCTTGCTGATCTTAAATACAAAAAAGAAGCTTGCAAGAAGAGGAAGATTGGACAACTGACCAGGGAAGAGTATAAAAATATTGTTCAGGCATGCAGGAGTGAAATCAGGAAGGCCAAATCACACCTGGAGTGGCAGCTAGCAAGAGATGTTAAGAGTAACAAGAAGGGTTTCTTCAGGTATGTTAGTAAAAAGAAGAAAGTCAAGGAAAGTGTGGGCCCCTTACTGAATGAGGGAGGCAACCTAGTGACAAAGGATGTGGAAAAAGCTAATGTACTCAATGCTTTTTTTTGCCTCTGTCTTCACGAACAAGGTCAGCTCCCAGACTACTGCACTGGGCAGCACAGCATGGGGAGGAGGTGACCAGCCCTCTGTGGAGAAAGAAGTGGTTCGGGACTATTTAGAAAAGCTGGATGAGCACAAGTCCATGGGGCTGGATGCAGTGCTTCCAAGGGTGCTAAAGGAGTTGGCGGATATGATTGCAGAGCCATTGGCCATTATCTTTGAAAACTCATGGCGATCGGGGGAGGTACCGGAAGACTGGAAAAAGGCTAATGTAGTGCCCATCTTTAAAAGAGGGAAGAAGGAAGATCCAGGGAACTACAGGCCAGTCATCCTCACCTCAGTCCCTGGAAAAATCATGGAGCAGGTCCTCAAGGAATCAATTCTGAAGCACTTAGAGGAGAGGAAAGTGATCAGGAACAGTCAGCATGGATTCACCAATGGCAAGTCATGCCTGACTAATCTAATTGCCTTCTATGATAAGATAACTGGCTCTGTGGATGAGGGGAAAGCAGTGGACGTGTTGATCCTTGACTTTAGCAAAGCTTTTGACATGGTCTCCCACAGTATTCTTGCCAGCAAGTTAAAGAAGTATGGATTGGATGAATGGACTATAAGGTGGATAGAAAGCTGGCTAGATTGTCCAGCTCAATGGGTAGTTGGCTCCATGTCTAGTTGGCTGCCGGTATCAAGTGGAGGGCCCCAAGGGTCAGTCCTGGGGCTGGTTTTGTTCAATATTTTCATTAATGATCTGGAGGATGGTGTGGATTGCACCCTCAGCAACTTTGCAGATGACACTAAACTAGGAGGAGAGGTAGATACGCCGGAGGGTAGGGATAGGATACAGAGGGACCTAGACAAATTAGAGGATCAGGCCAAAAGAAATCTGATGAGGTTCAACAAGGACAAGTGCAGAGTCCTGCACTTAGGACGGAAGAATCCAATGCACCGCTACAGACTAGGGACGGAATGGCTAGGCAGCAGTTCTGCAGAAGAGGATGTAGGGGTTCCAGCTTCTCGTCCATTGTATATGTGTCAACAGTGTGCCCTTGTTGCCAAGAAGGCCAATGGCATTTTGGGCTGTGTAAGTAGGGCCATTGCCAGCAGATCAAGGGACGTGATCGTTCCCCTCTATTCAACATTGATGAGGCCTCATCTGGAGCATTGTGTCCAGTTTTGGGCCCCATACTACAAGAAGGATGTGGAAAAATTGGAAAACGTCTGGCGGAGGACAACAAAAATGATTAGGGGACTGGAACATATGACTTATGAGGAGAGGCTGAGGGAACTGGGATTGTTTAGTCTGCGGAAGAGAAGAATGAGGGGGGATTTGATAGCTGCTTTCAACTGCCTGAAAGGGGGTTCCAAAAAGGATGGATCTAGACTGTTCTCAGTGGTGATAGATGACAGCACAAGGAGTAGTGGTCTCAAGTTGCAGTGGGGGAGGTTTAAGTTGGGTATTAGGAAAAACTTTTTCACTAGGAGGGTGGTGAAGCACTGGAATGCATTACCTAGGGAGGTGGTGGAATCTCCTTCCTTTGAAGTTTTTAAGGTCAGGTTTGACAAAGCCCTGGCTGGGATGATTTAGTTGGGAATTGGTCCTGCTTTGAGCAGGGGGTTGGACTAGATGACCTCCTGAGGTCCCTTCCAACCCTGATTTTCTATGGTTCTATGATTCTATTCATTCAGGGAACACAATACCATATGGATTTTATCTAACCAATCACAGCTAGAGTACAGCTCAAATATCCAGTACTGATTATTTACACATTATCCATTAAATGAATTGAGTAAAATAATAACAATTGAACAACAAATACAGCTGAGGATACTGCAGTCTGCTTGCAGATATATTCTGTGAGCAGGAAAAAAGATTAATATCAGATAAATTATTCATTTGTGAATTATTCATTTAATTCTATTGAACACTTATGCCAAGGCAACATGAAGTATGTATATAATGTGATACAGCACAGATGTGCTTTTATTTGAAGTTTTATGCCAACTGGGCTTGAAGTGTTTTGGAATATCTAACGTTTTGCTAAAGATGTAGATCAATAGTTTTGTGGCCCAGTAGCATAAGGAAGAAATAGGAAACCCTGATGACTGAGCTATTTGTGAGTCGAGTGCAATAAATTATTCATTGAATCAGTTGCAACATCTACAAAGGCACCAAGCCCTAGTTCCTGGCCTGATGCTGTGATAAAACGCAATCTTCTGCATTGTCCGTCTCCTACAGATTCCTTTTTTCATACCCATAATTGAAAAAAAATGACTGAGAATTGCATCAGCATTCTCTTTCTGGGATTGGCTTTTAACCAATCTGTGGAATAATTTACCCTGAAGTGAAGTGAGTGGGTTCTGTAAATACATTTGACCTTTAAGGTGCAATAACTCCATACATAATCGTCAATGCAAATGTTTATACTGGCTAAACAATTTTCCCGTGCAGCGGGCCATTGTTAGCTCTTGGAAAAACTAGAAGTGATAGAAATGGTTGATATGGTTTACAATGGCAATAAATTTCTCAGAACTGGTTGTTACCAAAATAAACTGCCACTCTGTTAAATGTTAAATAAATAACAAGTCATGAACTACTGAAAACAACCAATTTCTTGTGGAATATTGCCTGAATAAATGTCAGTAGGAAGTGCAGATCATTAAGCTCTGAACAAAGATCTGGCCTAATGAAATTACATATATATTTTAAAAAAAGCTTAATCTCCAGTATATGAACCTAACAGTAAGATACATTTTATAAATGTGATTGCGGGGGGTTTATTTATTTAAAGACTGTTGTTTCCCAATACAAGCTACTGTTGCTTTTCCACTATTTCTTCAGCTGTGAAGAAATTTGCAATACTGTTAAATGGACCCATTTGAAAAAAGTGGAAACTAGTCTATCCAGATTCAAAACACACAAATGAAAGACCTTCAATGAAACGTACAAGTCAGTGTCTGCATTAGAATAATTACTATGGCTAATCACAATGGCAAAAATATAGTCAAGCAATTCATGACACAGGCACCATCTTCCCTGTAGTGAGTGACAGAAAACTTCCTCACCATAGCAACCACTGATATCTCCTAAGAATAACATTAGCCTCTGTTACCAGTTTTACATTCTTAACTATAAAAGACAGTTGCAAGGCATTTGCCTTGATTGTATATTTTCACTATTGAAAATGTAGTGAGCACTTACTAACCTAAATAAAACTAAAAGACATTAATAGAATCTGAGGTAATGGAAGATCTAGAAAACACAAGCATTAAAAATCCAGGCCTGGAAGCAGGATCATTAATGGGCAGAAAAAGATCTTTCTTTCTCACGAAAATTAGATATCCCCGCAGAGAGCTCTGTTTAAAGCTACTGCCTTTAAAATGGACCTTTACATTGATTTTTAAAGTCAGTGTATAGAAGGGGGGAAATGTGGCTGTTTCTTCCCCCCTCCCTTTCACCCCATCACCACCATCACAGGCACAAATCTGAAATCCGGGAATTTGCACCAAATATTTAGGGGTTTTAAATTAAAGAATTATGTATTTTTAGACTATTACCGAAGCTTTTCAAGTAAGTGATGATAGAAAAATCTTCATCACAGCCCCATAGGATATGATGATATTCTGAGAGTGTCCTGAAGATGCCATTAAAAGACATTTCATCCTTGCCTTCAAAGACTCTACACTTATCTGTTTTGACTTAAAACGCTTTCCCCCGTCTCTGCAAGAGACGAACATGACACAGAAGTTGTATCGAGTGAACTCAGACCAGGGAAGACAGATTGTACAGATGCTAAATCATGTTCTCTTGCTTGATCTCTTATCAGACAACTTTTATCCAAAAGGGTATTGGGGAAGTTAATTGCAACTGTTAAGATGAATCTTTAGGAAATATCACTCTTGAGAGCTGGGGTTTTTTCTGCTCACTGCATTTTTGTATTGTTTTTTGTTTTTGAGATTCAAGGTGTGAAACACTTATTGCTAGAATTTTAGACTATTGATCCTCTCCCAGAGAATGGAAAGAAAACTACAGCTTCTCATATTAAAGAATTATGAATCTGGAGAACTAGAGGCACTAGTAAAAAGGACAATATGTATGGATAGGCAGATATTTATGATATAAATTACCTGTTACTCAGAGAAATCCCTTGGGATATGATGTAGCATGACTTTCAGAGTTAATCTTGCAGAGATGATTTCATTTTTTGAAAGGAAGTTGAGATAACTAGAATGAGCATGGGGCTGAAAGCTACTAGCTCCAGAGTGCTGGTAATGGCTCTGACAAAGAGACCTTCCATGGCTTTGGGAAAGTCACTTAATGCCTGTATTTGCAATAATACTTAAGAAGGAAGTTTGTGAAAATAAGGTAACGTTTGTTTGTACACAGCTTTGGACAGGTAAAGGGCTAAGAATGACTGTTCTTAAAAGAACACTGGGACACCTGGTGACTCTCTTAAAGTAGGTACTGTACAAACCTTAACATGAAAATATCTACTTTAGCCTTAGCCAGTGGGTATCCACATATCCTCAGGCCATTATACATTACCTATTATTCACTAGTTATTAAGACCACCAGTGTCTGGTGACATCTGAAAGTGTGCAGGCAAAACTGAAATGTATAACTGTTGGTAAAGATCAGGCTGTATCATATTGGAGAGAGACAGTGTAATTCCTAAACTAAAGAGATTCAAGACTGAAATTCCTATGGTATGTGGCCAGCCACATGGGGTTTTCAGTATGAGCTATGGAGCCTATGATAGCTACAGTATCACTGGCTTTGAATGTGACCCAGGTTACTAGAGAAAAGGAAACACATCAATCTGAAGTCTAATCCTTGACCTATTAGCAGTGAATTGACCTTTGTCCAGTTTCTGATGGACAAGTGGCTCCACCACTAAAGACACCACTGTAATTGCAATACCACTTCTGAAATTTTAGGCATTTAAAATCAAGTATATTTGCACCTTGCTGGAAGTTTCAGCAGAGATACAGAATCTGAATTTATTTGTTAGCTTTGTATCCAATTCATTCACTTTTTTGCATTGGCTGAGAAATAGACAAGATAATGGGTTCTTAAACTTGGGATATATAGTTGCGTGGAGAACAGTCATGAACACCCTCTTGTTCTTTATGAATAGATAGGAAAAGTGGAGAGTTGAAGATTTTTCTGTGCTGTAATATGGGTATGGGATGAAAATGTTGAGAAAGGAACACTGGACTAGATGGTCTAATTTTTTTCCCTCCGTCTCTGGTCTCCGACATAACTACATGCCTATAGTTATGCAGATAAACATCACAGTTGGCTATACACAAGCGGTTAACTACCTTTATATCTGTATAAACAAATATGCAATTTCCATGCATAGTTGTGATCATCATGAGCACAAACAATGTAACTGAATTAATTTGTTGTTCAGAAGCACAGATATATTAAGTGACTTGCCAATGGTCACACAGCACAGTAGTGGCTGAATCAGGGTTAGAATGTAGGAAATTCCAGTTTCTTTTCCCATCACCAATCCACTGGACCATGATGCTTCCATTTCCTTTAAGATGTGTCATTTTACTTTGATTATCAATTTTCATTAATCAAAACTTACCCAGCTGATGAGGCATTACACAGAATATTATTTCTACAATGTCACTGGTGTGCATGGCAGTGTTAGACAAGTAAAAAGAGAGGAAGTGCTTGCTTACAATCCAAATAAGAGGGATAACCTTACCAAAAAAACAAACAAACAAAAAAACAGGCTAAGGTGGGTGGGAGGGTAAGGAAATTGAGGGTGTAAAAATAAACAATGGGAAGGGAATAATGTTTGTTAGGGAGTGTATTTTTAAGGGAAGATTTATAAACTTCATTTCACATTGTTCTTGTTTGCTTTTTCTTTTATGGGTGATGTAGAGAATGGCAGAGTAGAGATTAATGATGGAAAGCTAGCCAGAAATAAGTGGGTTTTGATTAAAGGATTCTCCAATACACACTCGGTTTTGTTTGTTCTTAGTCTCAAGAGCTGTTCTAGGACTAGGTTAACGGGTCAGCATAAATCCAGGCTCTGTTTGTTTTGAAAATACTTCTCTGTGTATATATTGTATAATTTTTACTGACAGTTTCTTTACACAATATTAGTAGTTTTGCTTTTATTTTTGATGTACATGTGTAGCTAAGATGAATCCAATATAAACAAAATTACAACCCCCCGCCCCCCCCCAACTCTCACCCATGCTTTTACACAGCTATATTTTCATTTCATTGCTGCTTGAGAGGTTTTTTAAAGTAAAACATGCAGATATGTGCAGTAACAAGATAAAATTTTTCAGCCATCTTTCTGACTATTAACACCTTATGCAGTGCTGGGAAACCATTAAAACTTTGGGTGTTGTGGGAATTGCTTTTACTTCTATTTTCATAAATGAAAAGTAAAACTGTAGCTTTTGTTTCACCTGACCCCAGGGTGTGGCAACAGGACCTTTTACAGTGCTCCTGGACATTTTATACCTTCTTTAAGGCTAATCCTGTCTTTTCAAATATGTACAGGAGCCACCAAGTTTACCATATGGCTTATCTAATTGGAATCTCCCACCCTCAATGTAATATGAATGTTCTCATTATCCCTATTTGAACGTCCAGTGCTAATACTCCACTGAATTTCAGAATGTGGAAAGAGAAGTGTTTTAGCTAGTCCTACCTGCCTCTGGACAGAGGCAGAAAGATGAATATGAGATCTCTGATTAGATCACTTACAATATTAACATTTTGTAAAGCACTCAAGGACCACAGCAATGGGCCCAGCTAAAAAGAAGGCTCTTTGAATAATTATTTGCCAGTTTGTTTTATGACTTTTAATTACTGTCCCTCAGTTACTGATCTTATGACTGAATGTTTTAATTTTTTTTACTGTGCAGTGTCTTTCCACAGCTGTTTTCCTTAAGTTATACCATAGGAAGCCTAGTAATGGTTACTAGTGTGAATTGCTTTGGGATATAGCTAGTAAGGAAAAAACAGTCTCTAGAAATATTCTGTGCATCTTCCTGCAGATGGAGGTGAATGAGTGAGAGGGAAAGTGGGGGCTTTAAGATATTTTATGAACAAAAATGTTTGTAGTCTATGCCATGTGGAGATTGTTTAGTTAAGAGTCACAATTTCCCTCCATGCAATGTTTGATATGCTCTGTCCTGTTGTTGCTTATAACTGTTTGTCTTTTGTTAAAAACATCTCCCTTTAGCTCTCCAAAATAAGGTTTGTATCAGCAGCAACTTCACTATAGCCATGTTATTTACATCTGAATATTTTTAATGATTTTAGCTGATTTTGGGGGGGGGAAGAAGGGGGGAATCTGAAGTTGTAGCTCTTACTCCCGTTAGAGGATGTACAGAAAGGAAGGCAAGGTCAAATGAACTCAGTTAGAAGCAATTGCCGGAGACAGGTATTTTATTCAAATTAACATGTGTCTTGGGTTGGAGAAAGGTGGTGCCATTTTGATGAGAAAGAATGTTCTCATTATGAGTCTAATCATTCAAGACACAGAGTGCCTTCAGCTGCTGTTCATGCCAATAGGGGCTGAGAGTGCTCAAAGCACCTGGCAGGGGCACTTAGCACCTGGTAGGATCGGGCCTGATGTTGGTGCCTACTTTTTTTGTTGTAAGTCACTTCACATAATGGCGAACATGGGTGAAGGCTATGGAACAGGAAACTCAAGAGTTTTCTCTTAAGCCAGTCTGCATATCCCTAGAAAAATCAATGGGCCAGATGTTTTCCATTCCTAGAAAAAAAATCTACGGCGAGAGGGGGATTAAATTCAGGAAACCCTGCTCGATTCTTCCAGTGTTTAATCCCTAGAGTGGGGAGGGCTTGTGGGGCTGAATACCACAATGATCTGTGGCGAAAACAGAGGACAACTGCGTGGTCCAGGGAACTGTGCTAGTTGGTGAAGTTGCCTTCCTTCTTCCATGATAGTGTGACTCCTTAGGGATCCCCTCGAGCTCTGAATAGACCTTTTCACAGGAAGAGGAAGCAAAGCTATAACTACTGTCAACATCTTCATCATATTAATTTTAAAATTCATAAGACCCAGGAAATTCACCTTGTTAGCAATAGACCCGATAATGTTTGATAACTCTTCCTCTCTAGCTAAGGTGTACACGTGCTGATCAGTATAATTCATGAAATGTAAATGGGCTGCTTATGAGGTAGATTATTTTCCAAAAGCACAGGCAAAAAATATTGTAATTACCTTACCTCACGCTACACTATCTATATTCCCAAGAAATTTTAAATCTTCTTACAGACAATACATAAATATTTACTGAAGGGATCAGAACATCTCAGTAAAGCTTCTATTCCATGGAAGCCACATTCCTGCCAAAATAGAAAACGTTCCTCAGCAGCACGAGGTTTTTCATTTAAGGGGGCGTACTTTCTCGGGGGAAAGCTTTTGCAAGGGGATCACTAGATAGTAACCTGCTAGGTTCAGAACCATTCCCTCTTTGATGCACCCTCTAGGGGGGCAGGAATTTTCCTATGCCTTCTTACTTTGGCAATTGAATGCCTGGCCTAATAGTTGACAGGATGATATAATTACAGAAGTATTTCCTAGGAATAATCAATATGGAGCAGGACCCACCTTAATGTAGATAAGTCTGTGATTACTCTTTGTAAAGCCACAGCATTCTTTCCCAAGAAGCCTCCCATACGTACAAACATTTGTTTTATATTTTATGATACACAGAAAACAAATGAAAAGGAGTACTTGTGGCACCTTAGAGACTAACCAATTTATTTGGGCATGAGCTTTCGTGAGCTACAGCTCACTTCATCAGATGCATGCCGTGGAAACTGCAGCAGACTTTATATATACACAGAGAATATGAAAAAATACCTCCTCCCACCCCATTGTCCAGCTGGTAATAGCTTATCTAAAGTGATCATCAGGTGGGCCATTTCCAGCACAAAATGGCCCCCCTGATGATCACTTTAGATAAGCTATTACCAGCTGGACAATGGGGTGGGAGGAGGTATTTTTTCATATTCTCTGTGTATATATAAAGTCTGCTGCAGTTTCCACGGCATGCATCTGATGAAGTGAGCTGTAGCTCACGAAAGCTCATGCCCAAATAAATTGGTTAGTCTCTAAGGTGCCACAAGTACTCCTTTTCTTTTTGCGAATACAGACTAACACGGCTGTTACTCTGAAACCTGTCAGAAAACAAATGGTCACGATTGCCTTTAAAGTAAATCAATTACATCTGCAAGGGTGGTTCAGCTGATCTTCTGGAGTCCGAAATGACCATGCTGTGTAGATCATAGGATAATTATAACACTAAGCATGTTTATAGCATCTCACATCTCAGGATCACTGAGCGCTCTACAAACGAATAATGATTAAGCCTCTCAGCACCCCTGTTATGCAAGTGCTTTTATCCCTGTTTTAATTAACTTTTTATTCAAATATGTAAAATATGTCTATCCCATGCTCTAGCAACAACATTTTATCTATCTTAGGTACCCATACAGCCCCATTACTGCAGTATCTGAGTGCTTCACAATATTTAGTGTATTTGTGCTCACAGCACCCCAGTGAGGGAGGGAAATGCCATTATCCCCATTTTACAGATGGGGAACTGAAGGAGAGAGAGAATATGTGACTTACTCATGGTCACACAGGAAAGTCAGTGAGAGCAGCTGTGAACTGTGAACCCAGTCTCAGACTAGCACCATAGCCACTGGGCCATTCCTCCTTGCCTCCATTTTACAATTCAGGAAAACAAGTTATACTTCATGTAGCAAGCCAAAGGTGGAGCCAGGAATCAAGCTCACCTCCAATTCCCATTTCTGTGCTTTACCCCCAAACTATCTCTCCTTCACCAAAGTGGCCACGTGTGCTGTAACAAAAGACTGGATGCGCAAGAGGGCTTGGGTGTTGGGATGCTGAGCATTGCAATGCCTCCCTTTTAGGCATCTAGATAATCATGGGAACATCGTGATCCACAAAGCCTTAGTTAGATGCTTGTGCTCCCTATATAATGAGTGGGAGGAGATTAGGGCCTTAGAATGCCATCCATGAACGTCAGCATGCTAGGTGGGGACCCACCTGAACTAGCCAGTGAAAATTGCTGACACGAAAATTGTGTCCTAAGCCTCGCCCTGCTCATGGAGCTAGGCACCAAAGTCTGGGCTGCAGGGAGGTGCCTATCTCTGCAAGCAATTCACAAGCAGGAACCCCTCTCCTGGAATCAGGGAGTTTAGGAGCCTAAGTTATTTCTCGTGAGGAATCTTGGGCTGGCCTGACTCCACCAAAAGTGGGGGAAAGAGGTGGAGGGGTGGTGGTGAAGGGAAAACTAAAAACTTTTAGTCCAGGTGAGAGCACTTACCTGGGATGCAGAAGACCCAGCTTCAATTCTTCCCTCTGCTGATGGAGAAAGGATTTGAACAGGAGGTCTCCTACCTCTCAAAGTGCACTAACTGCTGAGCTAGGGATGTTTTGGTGTGAGTTTCCTCAATCCCTCCTGTAGCAGCTGTTCCTTTGTGTATAAATAGTTAGTCACTGAAGCACTGGACCCTGGGTCTCCCATGTGGGTGCCCTAACCACTGGACTATACAGTCTTTCATTCATCCACTCTTTCTCTCCCTTCCTCCCGAAGTGGAACAATAGGAGGGGAGCTCCACATCTGAAGATCCCATAGCTCAGTAGTTAGAGCACTTTCCTGAGAGGTGTGGGAGGATTTGAACAGGGGTCTTTCTCTCAGGCAGAGAAGGTGGGGTCTCACCCTGGGGCTCCCACATCCCAGGTGAGTGCTCTAACCACTTGCCTAAAAGTTATAAGGTAGATGGCAGCACCACCTCCTCCGGTCAGGTTCTGAAAGGGACTCAATCCAGTAGGTGGACACCTAAGGGCAGCAGCGGTGAACATGCCCTCAGGCAGAAACTTTGGCATATAGGGAACTTTTGCGGCAAAAATTGTAGGTGCTGAATGAGTCCAGCTGCCTGCAGAGTAAGACGGAAGCTGAGTGAGTGTTTCATGGATCATGGTGGTGCGTCAAACTGGACTTATGCATCTGTGGATCTGGGACAAAGAGGGTAACACGTGGGTTCTAAGCAGAAAAACAGACACCTGTTCCTTTGACCACTATGCTGCCCAAAATAATCGTTTTGGTGCAGGAGGCAATCACTCCAGTCTAAGGCCTAAATTTAGCAGTGTGTTGTGTGAGGTGGGGTAAGTCATATATCTGTAAATGGACATAAGGAGTTATTTCTTGGTGCATTTTACATAGGACGGGTCCAGAAGACCATCATTCAGCATCATGGCCACTTGCTGAACAGGCTCTTTGGAAAAGCAGCAGCTGGAAGTGCTGATAACAGCATCAGATGTGTGTACCAGCCTTCCCCCCTCTAGCGAGTGGTCTGCTAGTGGATAACAGATGACTACTCTAGTCTGCTGGAAGAGTTATTCTTTAGCTTAAATGAAAAAAAATCTGCGCTGAGAAGCCTGAGGTCTAGCATTTGAGCTCTGTTGGCTACCCAGTGGTCATTACAGTAGCAGCAAGCTACAGTGCTTGAATTCCTGGAAGGATTCAAATGAATCTGCTTATGATACGGCAGGAGTACGACATACTGGTCGCTTTATAATGAATTACACATTATCCTGAACAGAGAGAGAGAGAGAGAGTGTGTGTGAGAAGCATGCGTGTGAGCTCTTTAACATTCATATTATTTGGTGATTTTCACATGATTACGAGAATCTGAGCATTCATTAAAGAAGAGCACATTTCTAGCTCTCGGTTGCAGAGAGAAGCTTGAAAAAGTGACCCAAGTGCACCCTAAAGGCTCAAAAGCCGGAAGACACACAAAAATAATCCTACCATTTATTATTTTTAAAAAAATCTCATGACTTTTTGGCAGCTGGGGGTGGGCACTGGTGATACAAGTTTTATAACCTAGTATGACTGGCACGTATACGGGAGCACATTAATTCTGGCCAATCAAAGGTAGGACCCCCAGAGGAATGACATATCCCGCAGCAATTTAGAGGAAAAGAATAAAGAATAAGACATGGTTAACACTACTGAGTGCTTAATTTGACTGTATTTCCTTCTCCTTTGCAATGTTTCACTAGCTTAATTGTTAAGCTGTCAGAAACTTTATTGGCTTTAATTCACAATATATAGCAGTCAAGTGGACTAATCTCTGTAGTATAATTAACAGTCCATTCCATACTCTACGCCAGCATGTTGCAAAGATCTTCTGTGATGATAGTCAGTTGTGTTAGTCTGGGGGCTAGAAAGCCAGACAGAACTACTAGATACTGTCACTGTCCAATAGCTTCTGTAGATAATTCCCTTCACATTAATTAAAAAGTCCTCTCTCTTCTCTACCATGGTCACTGTCACAGGACTACAGCAAGAATTCAGAGACCAAAAAAAAATACCTGGGAGGACAGATCCTGTCTGTCTGGGTCCTGCCTAGATTAAGAACATGAAATGGACTTAGCAAATCTGTTATCTGTCTTAATTAACATGTTAAACACCACTGAGCTTCTATAGCAGGGGTGGGCAAAATTTTTGACCCAAGGGCCACATCTGGGTATGGAAATTGTATGGCGGGCCATGAATGCTCACGAAATTGGGGGTGCGCAAGCGCGTGAGGGCTCCGGCTGGGGGCTCTGAGGTGGTGTCAGCGTGCGGAGATCCCTGGCTGTCCCTACGTGTAGGAGCTGGAGGAGGGACGTGTCGCTGCTTCCGGGAGTCGTGTAGAGCAAGCCCCTGACCCTGCTCCCAGCAGGAGCTTGAGGCCTGGATTAAAATCTTGAAGTGTAGGATGCAGCCCCCAGGCTGTAGTTTGCCCACCCCTGTTCTACAGAGTAGAGAGAGACTGTTTTTTAAAAAAATGTGTTCGCAGGACATGGGGGGAAGAGAAACCCGGGGTTTGACCAGGACCAGCCAATACATTTTTAAACACCAGTGTACACTAGCTGCTAAGTGTTTAAAATGTATTAATACATGTTTGCTCAACACACCTAATTTCCCTAGCCTAGACAAGGCTAATACAAGGGCTGCATCTAGGGTTCACTTAAGGCCCAACATTCCTTGATATTGTCCCTTTAAAATTATCTTGGGAAGGGAAATTGAATGCGATCCTGTGATCTGAGCTAGGCTCACTCTGACCTTATGGGGCACTATCAAATTATCAGAGATGACTACAGATACTCTTTCCTATTATGGTCTTCCTGAGGCTAGGAACCTGTAGGATTGGCTGTTCAAATGGAATTCTATTTTTAGAATTTTTACTGGCCAGAGAAGAAACTGAAGACTTAGTTCTCAATAATTTTTTATAGAGTATAGCATAGCTTTCATTTTGCCATTCATGATTGGTTTCTATCCTTTTAAGCTTTTGAGCCTCAAATTACTGTTTACAGCAGATATGCAGAAAAATATCATTTTCCATAAGTCAAACTTCTCTTCTCCCAAGCCCTATATAATTGTTTTCCTCTGTTGAAAGGTCTGTGTGTCTGTGAACTAACACATACTGTACATGTGAGATGCTAAATCAGTTCAAGGCATGAGGTCACACACTGCCAGCAGCTCTCTGGAATAATGAAATTAAAGATGAAATGAAATCCTTTAAAGTAAGCATTCAAAATAGCCTGTTTGAGATGCCAAATCATTAAGAAACATATGTCAAATCACATTTACAAACAAATACATTTTAAAGATGGACTGTAAAGCTTTTTATGTGTTGGAACCCAGGATCTTTATATCTGCAGCACAGACCTCCACCAGGTGATTTAAAGAAGCAATTGAAAGCAGTATAAGCCTTGTGGACCAGTCGCTAAAAGGAGATATGACATATTTTTGCTGGTGACTTACACATCTATTTTGCTAGACATCAGAAGAAAATTGGGACTCAGGAATCTTGGACTCCTGGCTCTGCAGGAGGTGTAGGTCGTTACAAACACCATAGCCAGCTGTAGAGATTTAGCACATTGATTCTGAAAGGCAGTGTGACAAAGTGGATGAGACTTGGGTCTGCCATATGCTACTATGGCTATAACAGCATACAGGGACTGTGAACAGGAGATAGTGGATCCTGAGGGCGTTCTCCCAGAACAGGAGCAAGGGAGGGTAGATATATGGCCTTAAACTACACCAGTGTGGCAAAGTGGCAGTTCTGGACTGCAGAGAAGCACATAAAGCACCCAGCTCAGGCTACTTGAATAAGGCTACTCTAATTTAATGTCTCCTTTCTCCCACCTGAAGAGCAGCCCAGAGTCTGGGAGGTGAAAAGGAAGCTTAACCCCCTTTGCCCCATCTCAGTGCCTCCCTGGGGCTGCACCTTTTGTGCTGCATCTCCTGGGAGGAGCAGAATCTTGGCCTGGGTTCCATTCCCAGTTCTTCAGAAGTGGCCTTGTACAGCCTCAGTCACCTCATCTATAAAATGGGGGGAATGACACTTGCCTGTCTCCTCAGGTAGACGTCTGAGGTGTTGTTCAAACATAAAGGCTGCGAAGTACGCAGAATTATTAATTCAGACATCTATAACAACAGTTAGTAGGAGAGCTCAGACTAGCTTGTGGATGGGTTCCTGGCACCCTGCACAACTTCCTTCTCATAGACCAAAGGGGCAGCTGCAGATGCTACTGCAGGGGCCGAATCGTTCCCTCCACCACCCTCTGTCTGGAGCACTAGCACTGTGTCTTTGGAGCAGAAGCATAATCAATGCATTTTTCATGCCGGGAGCTCTGTAGGGCTGAAGGCTGCTCAGTAGTTATGGAATGTTCAGAGATTTTAGCAGCAAGATTATAACCAATTGTAATGGGCATTAGCATATAATGATTTTCAGAGGTTTCCCACACCACCACATCCAGCTGGCTTTTCATGGGGACAACAAAAAGTCTATGGCCGTGACCGTTTTCCAAAGTGATCAGCAACAGAAAACACAGGGGCTTACAAGAAAGTCCTCACTCAACTCTTCCTGTAATTTATAAACTGCTAGGCCCTGAGATAATCCAATGAAGAGGTGGCAGCCAGGTTGTAGTTTCCTGTAGTTGACGGTACATATCTACAATTGATCAATTCACAGCTTGTTTACACTGCTGCAGTGCAGACTATGGGAGTGTGAACTGCAGAGTTTACCAAAGAATTGTGCTTTAACTGCCCCATGTGGACGGTGCTGGCGTGAACTAAAACGGGCCTGTTTGAAAAAGGACTATGTTAATGCAAACGAGATACCTTTTAGTTCACGCCTGCAGCATCTATACAGGGCAGTTAGAGCTTGACTCTGGTGAGCTCTGCAATTCACACTGACATAGTCTGCACTACAGCGCTGTGTAGGCATGGCCTGAGTCTCTAGTCTGTAGTCTGAGTTCTCCTAGATTCCCTGCGGATACTAAATTCTAACACAGAAAACATTTATGGACATAGGCTGCTATGATCTCTGGGTGGATAGGAGATGTTTCATCCTGGCAGATGTTTACCTGGCTTTGGCTATATATGTCTTTGACACGTCTGCTGATATATCTGGTCATGAGGCCATCAGCTCTTAGGAAATTGCAGGAGCCCAGAATGTTATAGCATATCTCCTCAGCAACACAGGCTATTGTGAGCACATCAGAGCTGTCCTCCACTCTCTACCCTGGTTTCCCATAGAATATCCAATCAAGTTCAAGGTATCTGTCCCAGTTGTCAAGACACTCAATGGCCTGGGCCCAGGCTCTGTGAAGACTGCCTAAAGTTCTGGAATGTGGACCTTGGTTGACAACTCTGCTCCTCAGGCACACTGGATCTTTCTACCACAGGGATAAAGCTAGTCTGTACAGGTTATAGCACTGTCTCAGGAGTCAAGAACCACTGCAAACTTCACCACCAAGACACACTTCTTTGACCTTGTTATAGCAGTGCGCACACATTAAAAAAGACAACCCAAAACCAAAACAAAATACTATAATGTGTACACAGTTCTCCCTCTGAAGAGAGGAGGAGAGACCAAACCATGCGACAGAGAGTAGTCACTGTTTAATATGCTACTGGAAGGCAATCAGATGTTATGGTGAAGAGGGCAGTGTAAGACATAGAATAGAATAGAATAGAATAGAATAGAATAGAGGTGCTCATCCTTCATGTGGACGATGAAGAGCAACTTGAGGGAATGGGAAATCCTACCTAGCATCCCAACCTCAAGGGACATGAAGCGCAGCACTAATTTATGTAGTACACAGAGCTCCACATATGCCAGCTTTGCAGTTTTCCAACATAACTCTGTACCCCAGACTCACCTATGCCTATCAGCATCATCTTTCTTGCTTGGGTTCAGCCAGCTGTTCTTCATCCACAAGCTGATCTCATTCAAGCACTGGGCCATCTTGGCATTGCGGTGTGGGTGTATGTGGTGAAGAATAGGTAGAGCTAAGTATCTTCCTCATTTTGCTGGTACTTTCGTCCACGTTGTCTGACCAGTTCACTTAGCGGCTGAAAGTAGATGCTGAATAGGACCGGAGAGAGAATTGAACCTTGTGGAACTTTACAAATGAAGAGTTGAGTGGTGGAGGTGCACTTTTCCTTCTCTAATCTTTGGGTGCATCCTTTTAGGAAGAATTAAAACCATTTCAGCATATTCTCAGCATTTGCACTGAAAGCTCTCCAGCTTTCCATGGTTGCTCTTTAGCCTGCTGTATATACTTGAGCATAAAATCACTCCACTTTTAGATGGGTCATTCATTTAAAAAAAAATTAAATGTAAAGCTGTGGAGAGTTGAGAAGGGCTTGGTTTGTACACATGTGTATATATAATAACTAAATAATTATTTTGTTCTAAAATATATTTATAATGGCAGCATTTACGCATCTATTTCAGTTTAGAATCTAGGACTATAAACAGCTTTAAAAAAGCAGTTCATTTTCAAAAACCCATCAGCTTGCTCTGATTTGTGAGAGACAGGGAATTAAACACTGAGGAAATGATCCTTAATGGTCAGCTGTTTTGTTTTTTTTTTAGTTTATTCCCTATTGTAAAATTCTGGAAACCTCAGAAAAATATTTTTTTCCTCTCCCTCAGATGTCTTTAGATTATATTGACTTATTTGGGAAATTAGATTTGTCAGCTTTATTTCTGGTTGCTGTCTACATTAATTTTATAATTAAAAACCAAAGATGTGTGTCTAATATGTATGAGTCTATGAGAAGCATGAAGAGAACGTATGTTTGAGCTGTACAAAAGAAACAGTTTGATGAGTGTCAGCGTCACATTTCAGTGCAACAGTGGAAATGTATTTGGCAAAGCACTTGGAAAATGTTTAGGCCATCCGAGCATAAGCTCATGAATCTTAAAATTACCCTGAGAAGTTTATGTAGTTGCAATCGTTTTTTCTAAAGCGTTCAAATATAAATCTAAATTACTGTGTCTTAGTCATGTGCCAAAGTGCTTTGCTCATTGTTGCATCTTATATTCAGTGATTTATTTTTATGGCTGGGCAGAAGTCAGGAAAATTCCTGCCCACCTACATCCTGTAATCTATATTTTCCCTGGCTCTTAGTGTTCAATAAATTTCAAGCCAGAGAAAATATGCATTGCACACCCCCTTTCCCTATATTCTACAATGTCTTGCATTACCATTTGCTAAATATATTCCAGCATGCTAGTTCGCTCATCTGCAGCTCCAAGAGTTGTGTGTTTTGCCTCCTCTGGAAGTGTCACAAATAAATCATTGCCTATAGATAAGGCTGCGAGTTTGTCACGGAAGTCATGGATTCCGTGACCTCTGTGACTTCTGCAGCAGCCGGTGCGCCTGGCTCAGGGGCAGCTCAGGCAGCCCTTGTGCCAGCCGCACTGGCTGCTGCTGGGGCAGTCTCGGGCCACCGCACCCTCTCAAACCAGCAGCACCAGAGTTTGGGTGTGGGAGGGGGTTGGGGCATGGGTCGGGGTGAGGTGGGCTCTGGGCAATGCTCACCTGGGGCATTCCCTGGAAATGGCAACATCCCCCTCATTCACCTGCTAGGCAGAGGGATGGCCAGGCAGCTCTGTGCTCTGCCTCCCTGCAGAGCGCCAGCTTCGCAGCTCCCATTGGCCGGGAACCTCAGCGAATGGGAGCTGCGGGGGCAGTGCCTGCAGGCGGATGTCACCACTTCCGGGGAGCACCCCCGGGTAAGCACCACCCAGAGCCTGCCTCACCCCATCCCATGCCCCAACCCCTTCCACACCCAAACTCTGCTGCTGCTGCTGCTGGGTGGGGGGCGGGGAGCGGGGGGCGGGGAGGTGTGGAACCAGGTAGGCAGCCTTCCGGCCCCTCCAACACCCCTTTTCCCCCGTCCCAGGCCTTGCACCACCATCCGCACCCTCCCCAGCACCCACCCAAAGTTTTAGTCACAGGTATTTTTAGTAAAAGTCATGAACAAGTCACAGGCTGCGAATTTTTGTTTACTGCCCCTGACCTGTCCACGACTTTTCCTAAAAATACCCATGACTGAAACATAGCCTTACCTATAGGCCTCAGCTGGGGCACTGTTCGCTGCTGACCACTACCTTTAAGGATCAGGGCTGGTTTTAAGGGCAAGCAGCAGGGAGGAGGTTTGCAGATTTAGGAGGATCCTTGTTACGGGAAAACCTGTTTAAAATGACAACATTTGCCAGATGTTCCCCTGTTTTACCGAATTCAGTCGGAAAGCTGAGGGGATACAGTGTAACACTCCAGTGGGCTGCAACTAAAGGGCTTCCACAAATCCAGGGCCCACTTGAAATAGTGCACAAGGCCTGTAGGTAGTTCAGGCACCTCACAACTGAACACTGGCTTTGATTGGGAGAGTTCAAAACAGAAGGATAAAATAAGCCACTGATATATGTATTGTTCACTCATGCTCCAGAGCTCTCCGTTAGGGATGTCAGATTACAGTCCTCAACAACTGGCTGTTGTGACCGGGCGTTTTCTAGTGGCCACATGTGTGAGAGGCCAAATTCTCTTCTGTTGCTCTGGCTTCACTTCAGTAACTGCCCTGGTGTATATCTGGCCCATGACACCAAAGACAACTGATCCATTCTTCCTGAAGAAAAGTTATGCTCCTGTTTCAGCTTGTCTGAATTCGGAATGAGAACTAGCCCCATATAAAATGCACATGGCAACCATTGTTCAAACAGGAGTAATCTGAACAAAGATTTAAATAGCTGTGAGCCAGTAGACTTTCATCTAGTGGGGCTAAATAACTGAGCAATTAGCCTTTCATCTTTCAGAACTAATTACTGGTGTGCATTTATATAAATCTTTATGGGTTCTCATTGTAATTGCTGGCTTCTTACTTCCTTGTAAACTGGATGGATTGCCATTTATATGTAAATTTTCCCTATGCATGAGACTGTTATGTGGATTGACAGATATTTTTCCTTTGCAATTCCCTCTAAGACTGCCAGTAAAATAAACAGAAATTACATAATGAAAAAAATGAAAGGCACAATGTGTTGATGGGCTGGGCTGGCTCTAGGTTTTTTGCCGCCCCAAGCAAAAAAAAAAATGGGCCAGAGAGCTGCCCCTTGAAAAATGCTACCCCAAGCACGTGCTTGGTTTGCTGGTGCCTAGAGCTGGCTCTGTATGATGGGATAAGAACCCAAAGACCAGCTGGATGGTCTTGTCTGCAAACAAGACTGGATTGAGAGGGCTGGATTAGAAACTCACCTCTAGGGACTGCTTTAAAAGGCTCTAATTAAGCAATATTTTGTTTCGGAGTCTTATGTTTGTGTCACACCAACAGAGCCCGATCGTCAGCAGGCGGGATTGAACCTGGGCCTGCTGGAGCTAAATGTATGAGCCTCTACTGCATGAGCTAAAAGCCATAGGTCTGTTAGCTAAGAGTGTAGAGCAGACTCATTAATCTTGCTCTAAGTGGTCTCGGTGCCACTAGATGGGACAGGACACCACACCCAGGATACATTTGGATGCCTGAAATTCATAGTTCAGTGCTTGAAATGCAAAAAAAAAATACCAGTATTATGAAACTGTAAATTCTTCATTCCCAAGGGCCAAATCCTGACCTCAGCTGCACAAGCGCAAGTCCCATTGACATCAACAGCATAGTATTGAAAAAACTCAATGACATTTTTCATTGATTCGTAACTGAGTAAATAATTCAAAATAAAGCTTTTAATGCAATCCTGAAGTAATAAAATTATGTGATGCAGCACAGTTGCCCAATATGCAGATGGCTAACTGAAACTGAGGGGTTTTAAAATTATTACTACTAATTCCTCTAATTGTAGCTATCGACAAAGTCAAAATAAAGACTTCATGTTCAATTTTGGATGGCGGGAGAATTCCACAATTATGACACTTCCCAATTAATATCTACTCCTCCAAAACCTAATATTATCTTGGTGGAGCAAATGTTACGAATACAGGGGCTGTGGGCCCTATCCTGAAGTGTTTAGTCAGGGCTAAATCTACAAAATCTAGATTTGCTAAGGGTTGCAACATGTAACCTTTAGGTGTCCTGCAGCCAAGTGGAACCCACAGTGGGTGAGTTAGGTGTCCGGGTTCCTCAGTGCATGGGGAGAGTTAGGCACCTGAGAAAGGGAATCACAGAAGCAAACAAGCTGAGCGGGAAGGGGGGGATGTGGCACCTAAAGTAGTCAGTAGAAAATGCCAAATGTAATTAGGCGCCTAACTCTGGGCTGGTGAGATGTGCCTATCTCCACTTGAGATTCACAACTATGACCGCCTCCACCGCGGAGTTAGGCTGCTAAGCCAGGTCAGCCCTTTCTCATGAAAAAACAGAGAAAACAAGAGCACCTCCCCTCCCCCACATGATAGAGGACTTTATCAGCAGAAATGTAGGCAGGATTAGGTAGAAGATGAGCAGGGGTTGTGAGGACCTCTCTGGCACCTAAATATTAGGCTTAAATGCCTAAGTCCCTTTGCAGGTCTACCCTTCAGCCCCTATTCAGATTAAATTCCGGTTATTGGTGGTTTAGGTGAAAGTTTGGCTGAGTAAGGACTTTAGGCTCAGGCATTTAATAGGCTATATGCATCATGCTGCTCCTGATTGGAGCCCTGATTTGTTCCTTTCAGTCACTGGTTCTCTTGCTTTTACACTTTTCTTTTCTCAGACATCAATGTGCTCAAAACTTAGAGGACTGTGGCTTAGACAGACCTGTATGTTGTCATGTAATAAAACTGATTACTAAAGAGTTATTACTAAGGCTAAGATTTCATCATGGATATTTTTAGTAAAAGTCACGGACAGGTGACAGGCACTAAAGAAAAATTCACGGACTTCCATGATCTATCCCTGACTTTTACTAAAAATTGCTGGGACAAACAGGGAAGCTGTGGAATCCCCACACCATGGCAGCTGGGCAGCTGCGCGGGCCCAAGCTCAGAGCTCCTGGGCCCCCATTGCCAGTGGGGGCCTAGAACTCCAGGGTCCCCCATTGCCCGCAGCTCAGAGCTGCAAGGTCCTCCTGTCACCTACGACTTGGAGCTGCGGGATCTCCCTGCAACACAGCAGCTGGGAGCTGTGGAAGGGGCCCATGGTGGCCAGGAGCTGCAGGGTACCCCCACCGCCTGCAGTGGCTTGACGTTCCCAGGGCCCCCAATGCTGTAGACTGAAGTCACGGAGGTCTCTGGAAGTCATAGATTCCAAGACTTCTGCGACCTCCGTGAAAAAATCATAGCCTTAGTTATTACTACTAAATTATTTTCTTCAGACTTGGTACAAAGTAGCAGTTTCCAAACATTCTTAAGAAAAAGGTCTTGGAGCATTGTGCTGGTGTTGGCTCCTGCTTAGCAGCAAGACAGAGTTAGCACATCAACAGTTACTTTCTTTGTTATATAGCTCTTGGCAGTATACCATTTGGCTCGGTTCTTCTGGGCTTTTGTTTCATTTTTTTGACAAACATAGTTAGCAATTCGTATACTGTTTGTTTCCCAATGCATCAAATAAGGAGAGGTAATGAAAACCTTATTTCAAGTTGGTTACACAGAAAAACAGTAGCCTTGATCCTTCCAGTCTCCCAGCAAGGGACTCTTTTGCAACCTTCCAAAAGCTGTGACTTACTTAGAGTCAGGAACTTAATTTTCTTCTGAATAATATGCCCTATGTCCCGTTTAGACTTGGAGACTACAAGAAGCTTGATCCAAAAGGGTAAATGCCTTGATTGTCATTTAGGGTACATCTACACCCCAACAAAAGACCTGTACTGCAACACGCTGGGTCAGCTGACTTGGGCTGGTGGGGCTCAGGTTCCCAGGCCTAAAACGTCCAGTGTAAATGTTCAGATGTGGGCTGGCGTCTGGGCTCTGAAACCCTGTGAGGGGGGGTGGATCTCAGGGCTCCATCCCAAGCCTGAATGTTTATACCACTATTTTTAACCCCAGGAGGCCAACTCAAATGACCTGGGCCCTGAGACTTGGTGCCATGAGTTTTTTTATTGCAGTTTAGTCAAACCCAGAAAGTCAGGTTTAATTATCTATGGAATCGTCAAAAAATATATTTGGTTCTCCAATTACATCTAAAGCTGACTATCAAACTTGTTTTAAAATTTTCAGTAGACAATATTATGAGGTCCAAATTCTCCCCTTAGTAAGGCCTGATCTAAAGTCTATTGAAGTCAATGTGCAAAGCCTTCTACTGGCAATTTAGATAGGCCCTGATTCAAATCCTAGTGAAGCCAATGGAAGGCTTTCTCATCAATTCAATCCTTCTTGATGCCAATGAGGGTTCCACAGGTGTATAACCAAGGGAAAAAATTGGCCCCTATCCAAATGTGTTTGTCCAACTAAATATGACAGTGCGAGTGTGCTATTCATATAAATGATAGTAGGGACCCTCACTTCCTAACAAGCATGGCCAAGAATATTTCAGTGATCATCTGACCAATTGCCATGACACTGTAGTCATGGTTTCCTTTCACAAATGGATCCTAAATAGAGCTGTAGAAAATTTGGCTGTTCCATTTTGCATGAACCATCATCCAGTTCTGGTTCACCTGGGTTGATACTCCTGAGTTTTGCTTTGAATTTTCGATTTAATGGACCCCCAAAACTCAAAGTGCAAGCCAAAAATGCCAAATGGTGCCTAGTCTTTCTTGATATGATGCCAGGCCATGGAGTATGCCTTCCCAAAACTCTAGAGCTTGACTGGCAACTCAAACCAAGTTCTCCAAAAATATTTGCAAATGACTGTGAACCGTAAGTTGATTTTGAAAGAAATTTAAAAAACGTTTATCTCCATGGGGTTTTCACCCTCCCCATACATACATGGGATCACATCCCCATCTTTGCTGTCATGTAGCCAAGTTGTACATATTTAACTTTTTTCTAAGGTCAGTCAAGGGGAAGGAGTGAGCTGCAAGAAAAGACATAATTACAATTTTGGATTGCCCTTCTAGTTCTCTGTGCAAGCTTGTGTTTTAGGAATGCCTCTGAAGGTTGTGAACTAGAGAGGTTTTTCTTTAGACTATAGAAATGCTGTCAAAAATAGTGTTATTGTGGGGAACTCTCTTTTTCCCTTCTTTTAATGGAGTGGGGCTTTTTTTCCCCCAAACAAAATTTCTCCAAAACATTTAAGGTCATTTCTGAGGAGCACCAGTAAATTTGCCTCTTCACCTGGTATTCTTGTGTTTGAACGAAAACCGCTGCTGGATGGCTCAGGAGACTGATAATAGCCTAATGAGTGATACATTTGTAGGTTGCTGGTTCAAATCTAGCCCTGATTGATTGTGACTAAGAGTTATAACTCACAAATGTTATATGGCATCAAAGCAGTGCAAAGTGAATACAAATGGCTCCCTGGTCTGTAATTTGCACAAATTGGGCAAAGATTTAATGGGCCTAGAAAGAAGATGACTGTCTCATCACTACAAGTGATTGCTGCATGTCTTGGATGGGGCAGTGTTAGAATCTTGAACTGCTGTTGCCTACCCTATTTTGTGGGTAAACACTAACTGGGTGGGTAACAGGACCATCAATCCGGCATCTGTCAGAGGCAGTAAATTCACTTTAGAAAAATCCCCGCTGCTGAGCCACCATCTGGCTTCATTTTTATCAGTGTGTTTTACTGTCTTTAATAGACTTTGCTAAATCTCCTCATTAAACAATTCCTGCCTTGTTCTTTGGATAAGCAATTCCGATAAACAATTCAACAGTGGGCAAGTGGGTCTAGGACTACTGATTTGGTACAATAATCCACTAGTCATTTGTCGCCGGAGACCAGAGTTCAAATGCTGATCTGATCACAGATGAGTTTATTGTCTCCACCCAACCACATTTATGTGCATGAGAACATGACCACTTTCAGAGAGTGTGGTTAAGAGAGGCCCAGGAACAGCAACTCATAAAGGATGAGCACTGGAAAAGCTGTGAGATACTTGTACAAGCCCTGACTGAATGTCTGGCTACTAGTCACCTCTTAGGTGAGCAATTTATTCATTTACTAACCTTTGCAAAAGAAATTTTTTTAGTATGTTAACAAAGTATCACTTGAACCTAGCAAAGAACTATAGAATCTTTGGGTTTTCTTACAACAGCAGCTGCCTGCGTATTGGAAGCTATGCAGATCCGTTCATCTCTGGGATGGGGCTAACTCTGGAAAGGTTTTGGAATGTTCACATTTGGGAGGAATCATAGAAAGGCCAGAGGCCCAGACCCTCAGTGGCATTTAGGCAACAAACTCCCATTGATTACAATGGAGTTAGGTGCCTAAATACCGTTGAGGAACTAAGCCAGTTACTGAATTAAACTAAATTTATAAATAGTACCCAGTGCACACATATGGAGAGAAACACACACAAATTCAGTCAATACAGATATACTTTGTAAGAAATGTTATCAAGGGAAAAAGTCTACTCTCCTGGCCCCTTTTAGTTCATTGTAGACTTCAGAGTTGACCTCATTTGGCTGTAGTTTTTGTTTTCTTTTTGGACAGAGTGCCAGGATTTTGACAGATTCCCTCTGGTCTCTATTTTTAATCCCATTTTCTGGTGTTTCACTGCTGTGCTTCCTTTCCTCTTACACCGACTGTTCTACGTTTTCTCTTGTGGCAAGCGAATAGGCTTTTAACATCAGCAATCAGCACTATAGAGTGTAGGAGTTCTCCTTCCTTCGCCCCAAATAGGAAAGAAAATCAAACATACTCACCAGGGAATAAGAAGTAAACCACTCGTGGGACCAATCTGTAAAATCTTCAGCATAAGATTTCTCACACTAGAATGGGTTTTCAGTGGAACAGCCTAGCAGACCTGGCTAACTATATAATGCTCTATCGGATGTGTGTGTGGCTTTGTCCAGACTAGTATTTCAAGGGGTGCTAGCTGAAATTTGTTAGGGTTTGTCTACATGGGGAAACTGACCAGCACAACTATTCCAGAGTAACTATTCTACCATGGACCTTCTGGAAGAGCTCCCCATGCAGACACTCTTATTTTCAGACAGCTATAGTACTTTAAATTCAAACTCTACCCCATTTCAGAATAACTTCCTTTTATAAACAATCTCTTCGCTAACTTGTTCTAAAGAACACATTTTGAAACGCTAATGTAGACAAGGCAGTCTAGACTTTAACACCCTAGGGCTTAACACAATCCACTTAGCATGAGTTAAAGGTAGTGTGCCTTGTTTACATAAGACTTTTAAAAGGCATTAATTGGAATGCATTAGCTGACATGTGCTAACAACAAGCATTTTAATCCTAGCCTAGATAAGGCTTGTGCTATTTCATTCCTAGAAGTACCTGAGATGACCAACTAATATTCTCTGATGCTCAAGATTCAATTACCCCTTTCTTGGCATATGTAACTGAAAATACCATGCCATTATCTAGCCCTTTTAATAGAGTACAAATCCTGAAGGCCATTCTTAGCCCTTACACAGGCAAAACTAACGTTGGCTTCAGGAGAAATTCAGTCTACACATGCATATTGTTCAGGGGAATAATGTATGCTCAGTCAAATACGCGAGATGACCTAATAGCTATTTCTTTGAATTACACTATTGACATTTGTGAAAAGATGCTAGTTTCTTAAGAATAAGAGACAGAAGAGTAGTAGGAGTAAGGAGATGAGTTTTTACCTCTGTAACGCATTGGTGAAATACTGAGTACAGTTCTGGTGTCCATATTTTTAAAATGATGTTGAAAAATTGGAGAGGGGCCAGAAAAGAGCCACAAAAATGATTTGAGGGCTGGAGAAAATGCATTACAGTGAAAGACTGAAAGAGCTCAATTTATTTAATCAAAAAGAAGAGTGAGAGGTGACTTGATTAGAGTGTGTAAGTAAAGGGCTCTTTAATCTAGCAGAGAAAGGCATAAGGGGAACAAGTGGCTGGAAACTGAAGCCAGACAAATTCCAATTAGAAATTAGACATACTTTTTTTACGGTGAGGTTGATTATCTGCTGGAACAGCCTACCAAGGGGAGTGGTGGATTCTCCAGCGTTTGATGGCTTCTGGAATATATGCTTTAGCCAAACTCTCGCCCATCCACCCTGTGAGGAGCTGGCTTTCACTCTCAGGCTGTGGAGAAATTCAGCCCAAATCTACCCACTGTGGTATCTCCATTTCCCCCATCATCACACAGCCATGAATGGATTTAGTCTAGGAGGCAGGGTCAGCATTAGCCCCATTTGGCATGTGGGATCGAGGGCACACAGAGGTGAAGTGACTTTCCCAAGGCTAAGCAGGGAGTCTGTGGCAAAGCAGACAATCAAACCCAGAACACCTGAGCCCGAGGCCTGTGCCTTAACCACTAGGCAACCTTCCCACACAAGGAGGGGGAACCTCCTCTGCCACTTTGAGTGTGTGGGTGGGAGCAGGCACTGGACAGAGCCACCAGGAGATGGGGAGCAGAGAGAGATGGGAAAAAGGACATGGGTGGGAAGCAAGAAGAGGGGAACATCAGGAAGGGGAGCAAGGACTTAGGGAAGAAACAAGAGAAAGGAAAAGGGGCAGGGAGAGCGAAAGGAAGGGAGAGGAGAAAGGGGCAGGGAGAGGGGAAAGATGCTCCACTGCTTGTCCCTCCCATCCACCTTCTTCCCACAGCCATCAGTGGCCCTCAGCTCCCAAACAGGGCCTAAGCAGCTGTGAAGCCCAGAGCAAACATAATGTCTTCAAACTGGGATGTTAGTGAAGACAGCTTGTAGCTGAGTGTAATGATTTTACTATACATTCATGATAATGTAATGATATATTTCATTACTATTTTAATAATGATTACATTGTTACAATGCCAATGATAGACACACATTCAATACCAGAATATGAAAGATGTGTATAAATATGCTGAAAATTGCCAGTTTTGGGGGGAGGCTGAGCTCCCCCCCCAAACACACACACCTCGCCTTCAAGACAGGCGAGGCAGAAAGGAGTGAGCAGTGGGCAGGAGATGCTCAGGGGAAAGGACGTAAGGGGAGGGGGCAGAGCGGGGGCAGGAAGAGGTGGAGTGGGGCAGAGTGAGGGCAGGGCCTTGGGGAAGGGGGCGGAGCCGGGATGGGGCACCCACTGGCAAAAACCAATGTGTGTAGTTGGGATTATTTTTTCTTTGCACTTATCAATGCTGAATTTCATCTGCCATTTTCTTGTCCAGTCACCCAGTTTAGTGAGATGCCTATCTTTGCAGTCAGCTTTGGATTTAACTATTGCATAATTTTGTATCCGCTGCAAACTTTGCCACATTACCTTTCACTCTCTTTGCAGATCATTGCTGAATACACTGAACAGCACAGGTCCCAGTACAGATCTTGTGGGGCCTCTCTCCATTGTGAAAACTGACCATTTATTCCTACCCTTTGGTTCTTATCTTTTAACCAGATATTGATTCAGGCGAGGACCTTATCCCATGACTGCTTACTTTGCTTAAGAGCATTTGGTGAGGGACCGTGTGAAAAATCCAAGTGCACTATGGGTATGACTACAATGCAGCTAAACACCTGCGGCTGGCCCATGCCAGCTGACACAGGCTCACAGGGCTTGGACTCAGGGGCTGTTTAATTGCAGTGTAGACATTCGGGCTCAGGCTGCAGCCTGGGCTTTAGGACCCTGCGAGGTGGGAAGGTCCCAGAGCCCGGGCTGCAGCCCAAGACTGAACATCTACACTGCACTTAAACAGCCCCCTAAGCTTGAGTCCTATAGGCCAATCAGGCAGAGTGGTATTTGAACCTATGTCTCCCACATCCCAGTGAGTACTCAAACTATTAGGTATAAATTGTGTGGGGGAGGAGAGTCACCACCACTGTGACCCAAGTACATCTTAATGCCAACTGGCAAGGGGTTAACAGGAATGGCCTGATTCTGGTATGAATATTCTGGTTGACTAAAGAATATCATGTGAGGTCTTAAATAGAAGCTGGGTGGGGGGTTGTCTCATTGCTAACATTGTGAAATGTATGTACAGATACTATGGAAGGAGTTAGGTGTATATATACTGCAAATATGTTTGAGGGTCTGTATCAAGGCACAGGTGAAAAACAGGTTGCCCTCCGGGAAGGAGATAAGATAGGTATAGCTCTCTGGTGGGATGTAAATGAAGCTTTGCAAGCTAACACAATGGATGTCCATTTACATACAAAGTCAGATGTTAACAAAGAGCTCTGAAATTAACGGGGAAACAGCACATATGGAAAACAAACCATGGAGGTTATCCTGTCTCTGAGTACAGACAACAAACTTCAGGAGTATATGTAGCCAGCCCATCCCGCCGCCCATCCAGCACTTAGGAAGTAGATGGGTAGTGCATTTACATTAATAAAAATGGGCTCTCGGCCAATCTTGATTGAAAATATTGCAATGTTTGGATGAGCTAATCGTCTTTAGGGCATTAACTGGCTTAGTCTCTAGAAAAGTGCGTTATGATGTTTGATATGTAACCATTTGGTTTCAATATCCTTCCTATCTCCTGACTCTCAAGACTTTGATAATAAACTTGTTCTTGTTTGCACTATAACTATATCTCAGTGCTGTGGTGTTAAGCAAAGTGCTAGTCCTGAGCTGAATCTTACAAGCTGGTGTGTATACTGGTCCTTTAGGAACAGGAAGCTTGTTAGTTCTGTCAGCAGCCAAAGCCAGGGGCTGGTTATCACAGGGGAATGCTTCAAAGGGACTCAGGGGTTGGAGGACACCTATTGATAGCCTGCAAGACAAAGTGAGGGTTGGTGAAGCCCAGAAGAGAGTGCTTGAGGTGCTAGCGGGGGGAGAGGGGGGAGGGAGGCGGGTGTCACAGTGTGACTCACAGTTCTGGGTACCACAAGAGACATCACAATCACTTTCCTCCATGCTTTTTTATGAGAAAGGACTGACCTGGCCTAGCTGCCAAAGTCTAGGAGAGCGAGTTCATGGCTGAGAATCCCAAATGGAAGAAGTGCTCCAGCCTGCAGTTAGGCACCCTAACTCCATTTGAGGAACATGGCATTTCCTATTGGCTAGCTTAGATGGCATCCTGCTCAGCTTGCTGGTGTCTGTGAATCCAATTTTTAGGTGCTTAACTCTGCCCATGCATTGTACAGGAGCCTGGCTGCTTAGCTCAGGGCTGTGAATGCCACTATGTGGCAGGGTGCCTAATATTTAGGCATTGCAATGCCAAGGTCCCCTTTGTGAAGCTAGCCTTTGGGGGACAAAATTAGGGCAATATCGGTAGGCATCCCCACACTGTTGTGCACAATGGAAGAGGAAAAAAGCAGATATTATGCCACTGCATAGAAAATAGCTGGTAAAAGCCACATACGCAACAAGCTATCAAACAACTAGATGCATCTGTGACACTCCCATTTCAGGCATGAGAAGGGTAGCATATGATAAATAAGAGCCAGTCATACAGCTGACTAGGGATACTAATGGAAGTGCAAAAAAGATCAGCACAGGACATTTTTTTACTATAGAAATCTTTATGCTCAAAACTATTATTGATTAAAAAGGGGAAAAATTACATGACTACAATTTTGAGTTAGTTAAACAATCTCAAATGCTTTTGCATAAGTGTTTTCAGCTTTAGACTGCATAATATTTACTGTACATGAAAACCAAATGTAGTGTGGCTTTGTATGGGATGTTCACTAAATCTGAGCCTAGCTATTCCTAAGTGAGTATGATGGCATGGGAGTTGAGAACATGAAAGTTAAGTCTGAGATACACATTTCATTAAACAATTGGGTTTCACTATGCAACAGCGCATGAGTTCACATTAGAAAAACACAGTGTGGCAGGGGATAATACAGTTTTCAGTAAACAAGCTCATGCTCAAATAAATTGGTTAGTCTCTAAGGTGCCACAAGTACTCCTTTTCTTTTTTCGAATACAGACTAACACGGCTGTTACTCTGAAACAAATACTTTGTTAGTGTAAAATGCACTTCATTTTCAAGTGGGCACTTTGTACTCTGCCTCAAGCACCAAGGTTGCATCGTAGCTGCACAACAAAACACTGCAAAATGTGAAATGTATGGCTTTGTTTTTGCAAAAAGAACAGGAGGACTTGTGGCACCTTAGAGACTAACCAATTTATTTGAGCATAAGCTTTCGTGAGCTACAGCTCACTTCATCGGATGCATCTGCTGTAGCTCACGAAAGCTTATGCTCAAATAAATTGGTTAGTCGCTAAGGTGCCACAAGTCCTCCTTTTCTTTTTGCGAATACAGACTAACACGGCTGTTATTCTGAAACCTGGCTTTGTTTTTGTTTGTTTAAATACCTTGCTGCTTGGCTAGATATGTTTAAAACAAAATGAAATCTGTTCAGTTTGTAAAAGCACAATCTTCACCTTGGAGCTTCCTTTGGTGCTAATTTTAATTCCTTTGATTTAATCTAATATTACAGTCTCTTCTTTGATTCAGTACTCAACACATTTCATCGGGAGGTTTGCAATAGCTGGCTTTGGTGGAAGGAGGGCAAACAGTGACGGACACCTTTTGGATTTGTAACAATTCAGAAACATCAGAAGAACAACTTGTAAAAATAATCTGGTAGAAGTCAAATTTATTGAAAAAAAATTAATATATTTGCTATAAAATCCTTAACAGTAATGAACTGAATATTTATTTTGATGCATAAACCTGAATGTTACATACCAAATACAATACAGTAACACTGGTTTCTTTTTTATTTACACATTTATGAAAATTGATATGCAACCCATGTTAAAGGAACTTATAATGAGGAATAGTTACATTAGAAAAATAATATTCTTGATAAAGCATTCTCGAGGAGTCCAATCACATTTTCAGGCCTCTTTCAATAAGGCAAAAATCCCTGGAACAGCATAAAACGTAATTTACAAAAGACAATAACTGTTCAGACACATCTTCAAGTTTTCTTTTGGGATAATTTTTCTCACTGTACAATTACTTACTTAATGGAAAGACTTTCAGGAACATAACGTAATGATTTCTGCTATATATTACATATACATTGCTGTAGCTTAGCAACCATAACTAGGCAATCTTTTCCCTTATCCATTTGCTCAGTGAGCTATTCTTAGATGTAGCATGTTAATATCTTGACATCGTTATGACTGTCTTCAGTGGTATCTTCAGTTTTCATAGGTCACATTTTAAAATATTTTATATTTTTATTTTTAGGAACTGGTGCACAACCACATTTCCACTCACAAGAGAACGTCACAAATGTAACTAAAATTAGGCTTGGATAACTCTGAAAATGTACGTCCGTGTGCCAAAACCAAATTTCATACTTTAATACTTTGTAACCCTGCCATGCTTTAGGAATTCTTCTTCTGCATACCTCTTTACTATTCACAGTCAGGTAGTTTTAATTCCTTCAAAGGCACAAAACTTCCACCTCTTTTCCAATGTTGCTCCTACACCAGTGAACTCTTGTTTAAACATGCGTGGCAATCTCATCAAAAGCATTTCTATTTCATTTGCAGAGATCTGTGAAAGAGAGGGAAAAGCAAAAATACAGTGAGAAACAATTGGGTTATATTTAAGAAATAGGAAATTTAGAGAATACACGTAGAAGAAACATTTTCTAGGTCAACTAAAAATCCCAGCATTTCTTTTTGAGAGTTTATAACATTTTATGCCATCTACAGATAGATCCATATTCCCACTATGGTATAGAATCATTGAAATGTAGGGCTGGAAGGGACCTCAGGAGGTCATCAAGTCCAGCTCCCTGCGCTGAGGCAGGACCAAGGAAACCTAGACCATCCCAGAACCTGTTCTTCAACTTCTTATCCAACCTGTTCTTCAACTTCCAGTGAGGGGATTCCAGCAGCCTATTCCAGAGCGTAACTACCCTTGTAGTTAGAAAGTTTTTCCTAATATCCAAATCTCCCTTGCTGCAGATTAAGCCCATTGCTTCTTGTCCTAGTTCAGTGGCCTCCTACTCAGTTTAGACATTTCTCAGAAATTCAGTTCTGGAAGAAATATTACTTGGGGTAGGGTCAGGGAAGGATAGGTTGTGCCTGCCCTTTGTACCATTGGGCCTGGAAGAGGAAGCATGAAGGGGACTTGCATAGTCACCAGAGCTCCTCGAAGAGAATCCCACACAGTACAGACGAGTATAGCAGCTAGCCTGCCCTTAAAGACAATGCAGTCTACTGAACTTCCACCATTGTTCCTCCTCCCATCACATAATCCCTCCTCCTACTCCTAAATGGCCTATCTTCGCCAATGGGGTTCTGGACAGCACCTTGTTCATGGCCACAAGCTAGTAGAAAGCGCATGGAATGCTCCCTATATTGCATGTGGAGAATCGTCCACACCCTCTGGTATTACCCAAAATCTATGCCATGGTAAGCTATGACATCCAGACACTGAATCTGATTCTGAGCTCATTCACCCTATTTATACATCACTATCTGCAGTTATTTCTGATGTGCACAGGTGGAAGTGAGAACAAACTCAACCATATTATCAGCTTGTTTGCAGAAATGCTCTAAGATGCAGTAGATACATGCTAATCAGGCAGCGTTGCCCTCTCTATTATGGGACTGTCCTATAAATAAACCCTGCAGCTTTGTACTAAATTAATGGTATGCTAGTGGTCAGCCCTTTTGTTAACATTAACTCCATACATCTGAATCTCCTGACTCTAACACAAATGTAAATTCCCTGCAGCATGGGTCTTGCTTTTTGTACCTGGACTGGCATTATAAAAGAACAACAATATATAACCGGAAGAGATACCACTGCTAGGCTGTTATCATTGCATAACATTTACTTTAGTCTCTCTAAGAAGTGTATATACTTTAACTGGTCTTGAGGTTCAGCACTCTAATTTTCTTCAAAAAAACATAAAATATTAATTTTACTTTTTGGTTTCCACATTTTTGATTAAATAAGCCTTCCTTGGTAAAGGTTTGGTTGGTCACTTTCAGCTAAGCTAAAATGTAGAAGCAGTATTTAAAATAGTTTACTTCATAAACTATGGTTAAATTTAACAGGTAACCATTAAGGGCCAGATTGCACTGAACCCTGTGTGGGCATGCAAGTGGTGTGCGAGGACAGGGCCACAGTCCTGGTCCCTGAGCTCTCTTGAGCACAAGGACTCTACAGGGCTAATGGTCACAGTGGGCCAGGGCCTTCTCCACACAGAGCTGGTGTGATCCTGTATGATTGAAATATTACCATTTATGTCATTAATATTGCCACTGTTAGACAATTACACCAAACTGTATACAAAGTATGTCATGTAAGGTATCAATGGAAAAGTTACAATTTATCAAATATGATTATCCTGTTTGTATGCATGTATCATCTGTGTGTCTAAAGTTATGAATATTGACTATGTACCAGTATTTCAAATGTGTTTGCTCCTATAGTAACACCGAGAAGGAAGGTTAATCCAGTCTAGCCAGCACATTGTGAATAGCCCATTCAAGTTGATGGCCCATTAAAGAACACGTAACTCTCACAATGGGCCATAGAAGCACCCGGTGAGCCTTCCTGTGGATGCTTTAACCAGAATATGGGTAATGGTTGCTCCTATCAAAGCATGCAAGTGCATGTGACTTGCTCATATGACCCTGGACTCCATCTTGTGCCTGTTATTTTCCACAAACTAAGACTCAGAGCAGTCCCTCCACATGGGAGAGGGTATAAAGGACCCTGAAAGCATCACCATTTTGTCTCTTTCCTGCTCTGATCTTTGGACTATGGATTTACACTAAAAGGAGCATATTGACTATAGACTGAGGACCTTCCAATCTTTTGGAAGTTCCAAGAGACTTTGCAAGCCATAAATCTGTAACATCACTGTTACAAACCTGATCCAAGAACTTTGCAATGATTGTATGTATATGATTTCTTTGACCATTTTAACTCTCTCCTCTTTCTTTTCTCTTATAAATAAGCCATTAGATATTAGATACTAAAGGATTGGCAACAGCATGATTATTGGGTAAGATCTGAGTTATATACTGACCTGGCTATGTGGCTGATCTCTTGGGATTAGAGGACCCTATATGTGATGAAATTGGTTTTCAGTAACCACTCATCATAGAGTCCAGTGTCTGGGTGGTGAAACAAGGGCTGGAATGCCTAAGGAGACTGCATTTCTGACTTCTTGTTAACCAGTGTGGTGAGACAGAAGTTTACTTTTGTTACTGGCTTGGTATAATTTAATAATGGAATAACCACCAGTTTGGGGTGAGTCTGCCCTATTTCTCAGCTGTTTGTCATGAACCTGGCATTCTCAGCTGTGACCCACTGAGGCACAGTGACAGCTGGTCCCCTGCAGGTTAAGAGCTCTATGGTACACTGCCTGAGATTTGGCAGCAGTCCCAGAGCTCTAGGAGGCATTGTTTCTGCCTCCATGTCACTCAAAATCTTTGTACATTTGGTGAGCTATGTGAGCAGGTCACCTCAGTCAAGTTTCTAGTAGGAAAGATGTGCCCATCATCACCCAAAAAACAAAAATCACCACGACAGTGGTTCCCTTACAGAATCAGCGAAGAGGCCAAAAACAGAATGACCATGGAAACTGTTCCATCTTGGTCCTCCAGGTGTCTATTCTGGGTCAGTGGTAAGGCACATGGTATGGGAGAAAATAAAATCTGAATAGACAAGAATAATTAATAAGGTAAAATATGTATTTTAAAAAATGAAAATGGGCAAAAATAAATTAAAATTACATTAGAATAGTGAAGTGCAGTATAAATTCAGCTTCTTTCCCTCAGATACCACCAATAAAATAGACGCCATAAGAACAGCCGTACTGGGTCAGACCAATGGTCCATCTAGCCCAGTATCCTGTCTTCTGACAGTGGCCAATGCCAGGTGCTTCATAGGGAATGAACAGAACATGGCAATTTATTGGGTGATCCATCCCATCGTCCAGTCCCACTTCTGGGCACTCAAAAAACTGGGGCTCTCAAAACCTGCTGTCCCCCCTGATCACTCTGCTTGTATTCTGTCCCACTTCTTCCCACCATTGGTCTTTGTCTTTTTAGACTGTAAACTCCTTGTGTAGAGTGGTTGTGTCTTCCTGTGTGTTTGTACAGCATTTAGCCCAAAGGAGCTTGAATACTGATGGGGGCCTCTGGGCACGATCATAATACAAAAAATAATGGGAAAATGTGTACTGCTGCTGCTTCCTGCGCAATAGATTTGTTATTCACAGCAGTATCCTCCAGTTCTGTGGACAACAGGTTTATTACAAATCTATTTACTAACACTCCTAGCACACGACTATGGGAGTATTGTTCATTTTCAAAGCACTTTACCAACAGGAAGTACACAAATTAAGCCTCACCACACCACCCCAGCAAGATAAGAAAATATTAGCCATAACCCTTTATTTTTCCAAAGGGGAGACTGAGGCAGAGTTTAAGTGATTTGCAGAAAAGTGCCAGAGAGAGTCAGTGTAAGGGCCAATCAATCTACAGCCAAAACGAAATTTGCTACATATTTTTCTTACTTCTCATCAGAGTAATTGATAACAAGTTACTTTTGGGTAACGTGTGAATTGCACAGTGAGGCTGCAGCCAACCTGGGTACTATGACATGATCATTCCTGCTTAGGTTAGTAATGACAAGGTATCCATGGAAAGTAAATGAAATTAATCTTTGAGATTACATCTCAGGATCACGTTATTAAAAAGTAATTGGTTACTACTGTCAGTCACTTCAGAAGTAAGCTCATCCGGCCAAATCCTGCAGTCCACATTTATTATCTAGCACTGATGTAGCCCTGCAAATTTAAACAGCCCTTTACAGAAAGGGAGAGAGATGAAGGTCCATTCCATGAGGAGTTTACAACCTAAGTGTCTGACCCTGCCACCCTTACTCGTGTGAATGCTCCCAGTGAAGTCCATGAGACAATTTGTGTGAGCAAAGGTTGCAGCACTTGGCCTGAATTAAACACAGGAAATGATTCCAACCGGCAAGTGAGAGACGGAAAAGAGGCATAAGGGGTACAACAAATACCAGTCTGAACTGTGGTATGGGGCACACAGAGCCTGTATTTTAAATATTGATAATTAAGCAGGAGTGGCCAACCCTGGGAGAGAACAGCAGTTGAAACCTAATCAAAAGCAGTGGGTATTACAAAGGGATTTGAAAGATGCGTGAGGACGCTCGGCTGACTGGCAGAGCGAGTATGTGCCAGAGATTTGGAACAGCGTGAAAAGAGGCACAAAAGCGTGACTGCGAGAAGATATGGAGCATCCGAGCACAGCATTAGGTGAGGAGTGTGGGGGAGAGAAGGGGCTGAGATCTAAGTGCCTTGGAAGTCAGGACCAGGAATTTGAACTCGATACAGAAAGAAATACGTCATCACTCGGATTTGTACAACCCTGAAATGAAAACACAGCCATCCAGTTACCCAGCCCTACCCTGCACCCATCTCCTTCAGGACAAGAGAAAAATGATGGCCTGTGATGCGCTGACAAACAGGCTGTTATGGCAGGAAGCGAGTTGCAAAGGCTCAGGGCCCTGCCAGCTCCCCCTTCTCTCTCACACTAATGGGGCTCTTGCTAAGGCATCTCCACTACTCTCTACCTTGCACTATTTTGCATGGAGACCACGAAAGGGTTCTAGGGAGGGGTGGCATAGTCAGAGCAGAAGGAAAGGAACGTTAGCTGGGCTACAGTCCGAATGTTAGATAGATTGAAGAGGGGAGAGTCCAGGAGGACAGGAAGTGGGAGGTTATTGCAGTCAGTTGAAGTCAATAGTATAAGGGGTGCAGGATTTGACCCATAGTATGTAACTAGTTACTTGTATCTCAACAACCACATATGCAAATCATTGTTAAGTGCCTAATGTCTGCTTGTATTTTATAGCCACACCATGGCCAGTATTTAACTCCTTACTTCAGAATGAAAGGGTTTATTTAGAACCAAGTTATACTGACCAGAGGAAGAGATAATAGGAATATGAATTTTATTTATGTAATCAGACTTTTGTTGCATTGACACAGGCATCACCACATTTAGCCAGTGAGCAAAGAATATTTTTCATAAGCACAGTGTCGATTATGTGGATAGGATGAAGTGAAAAGAGAGACAGTGTATTATCTATCTTACTGTAGTCTCTTCCCCTGGTCCATCTGCATGCTATAGCCTGAGGTGGTGACCACTTCTGTGGCTCCTCTGATAGGGTCTGCAGCCCTATCAGTCCTTTATACTCCACTCTCCATTTGTACTGCATAATTCATGCTCCAAAGTGCACAGAGGGCTCACTGATCCAAGTATCAAGAGCATTCTCAGCTCTGAGGGGCAGCATCAGGGTAAGGTGAGGGACGCATTGCAGGGTACAAGGCTCTCTAAGAGGCACAGTCCCAAGAAAAGGTCTCTGTCTGGCCATCCTCTCTCCTTTTGGTGGCCAGAGCTAAACCTACATCTTAATTTATTTCCTACATATTACATGAAGTAAATAAGAATCATGTTTCCTAGAATCAGCGTGGTAGTCTTTGCCATTTAATACAACAGCCTTCGTTGCCACAAAAGCACAGCAAAGTAATGAAAGGCAAAAGACCTCAGGTACATGTGTGCAACGTAATTTGCGAATGAATGAAGACTGCGAACCCGCAAGCCCCACATCCCATTACCTCTCTAATGGACACTCACGCCGAGTTTAACATGCAGTAAAGAACAAAACAAAAGTTCTATAAAGAAACCAGACTTTGATTAACATTGTTTACCCTAGAGTCCAGTTGCTGCATGTAAGACCAAAGGTATTCTATATTGGCGCCGAAAGGATGGACATGAAGAAATGTGGATATGATACCTGTATTAAAACAAACACACCAGGTATTGAAATTACCTGAGGCAATATATCGTATGTCTAAACACAGTAGTTCTGAATAAGTCATTGCAAGTTTTCAGTCTGCATTACGATTCTTATATTTCTTACACAGTTCAACAAACAAAAGAGAACAGTACATTTTTAACACAGCCATAGTAACATGATAAACACAATCGCTCATCTTCAGAAATGACAGCAGTTAGCAAGTAAGTGGCCAAGGTAATATACAGATGAATAAAGGGATTTCTAAACAAAGACTTGCTGGAAACATTTCAATTACCTATTTTATGCTTGATTTACCAATATATAATAGTAGATATTGGAATGGAAAAATTATTGCCTTTTCCCTTTCAGTGGAAGCTCTGTTGTGGAAACGTTTCATATAAACTGTGTCAGAAACTGCATTGCCTTGAATTTTTCTAATAATTACGCTGTTGCTAGTTATGATAAGTGTTTAATCCACATTACCCCAAAGTGCTGCTGAGAGAAGAACAAATCCTTCTTGACATATTTACTTATTTTTTTTCCTTAAAAGGGAGCAAGCTCTGTCTTTCTTCATTGCAATTTACAAGATCATGTTAAAAGGTCTGGGAATAAAGGGCTGAGGAGGAGTCAGATTCTAAATCTAGAGTTTTTTTTCCTGCAGTGGAAATCAAGTGTCAGCATAATAGTGACGAATCGAGAAAGCAGGATGTTGGATGTCAGCATTGCTATTAAAAGCATTATCCCATTTCTCCTTCTCTACATGAACAGTGGGTATATGGAATGGTCATCAGCATGCATGTCACTAACTATTTGCTGAGAGTTGAATAGCAAGATTCAAAGATATTTTCAGCTCCCTTTGGTCGAGTTTCTTAACTAATAAACCTTAAGGGGGTGGTTCTTTATTTTTAAGGCATAAACAGAGCAAGATCAAAATGGTTACAAATTACAAAAATGGGTCACTGTGTCTTGTGAACTGCAGGCCACTCTGCTGATACTGACTGAAATAGAATCACCGTTAGGTTTCAGCGTTTCCCAAACACTGGCAACACTAGAAAAAGATAAGTAAAGCTTAACTCATTTTACATCTTTCCTTTTCCTCTTTCAGATTTTCAGTTATGTTTGCAAATTCTAGTCCTGATCCTGCAAAAACTTACTTACATAGTGGGTCATCCCATGGAAATCAATGGAAATAGCCGTCCACAGTGTACAAACATAAGCACACGTGTAAATCTTTGCAGGATCAAGGTCTCTGCCAATAATTGCAGAGATGGGCCCAAACTAAATACCACTAAACTTTGACTGGATCTGTTGGAAATCCAAACCTGTATTCAGTCTTCAATTTGCTAATGTTATAGATTGAACCAAAACTTCATACCCAAACACTTCCGTTTTGGGGCATTCAAAATCCAGATCTGATTTCTGTACCTATGGCCCATTTTTAATTAATGTAAATGAAATAAAAGGCTACTTAAAAATATGCTTGTAATTATTGACTAGAGATGCATGATACCAACTTAGTAACTCAGCTTTTCTTAAGTGAATTTTAGTGCTTGTGAAATATTGACAATTCTAGAGAATGGGCAGATATAGGGCAAAGTCTCCGCCCACCAATCACCAATGTGCCTCATCCCTGATCTTGAAGGGAAAGAGTAATGTTGGGTTTCCGTGCCCATGCAGTCCTTGGCTCCCATTAAGACCACCAGTTCTGCTGATGGTTGTCTGATGTGGACATCTGACCATTAGGACCAGGACTGAGACCACATGCTCACTTCAAATGAGCCATAGGACAGCCATAAAGTGGTAACTACTTTAGATAATTACCAAAGTGGGCTGGATTCAAATAACTGGTCACTTAGCGGTGAAAAGCTCTACATAAAATTCCCAATATACCAAGTCATCTACCTCAATTTATCTATGAATAAATCAAAGGCATTCATTTATAGTTACAGTTAAAAGGAAGCCAAATGCTGGGACCGAAATTATGTATGGAATGTCTGATCCAAAATTAAAAAGAACCCAAACTAACAACCTTATATATCACAATCCATCCCCACTGTATCATGTCATGCCAGTCATAGTTCATTTCCTGGAATGGACCAATGCCCGTTACCTATAATTTCCCTTTAAAGTTTTTCATTAGGTATGCTAAAGTATTAACTGTCCTTGAGGTATTTCCCATACCTATTCTTGTCAGTAAACTGTCACCTAATGTAAAAAAAAAAAAAGGAAACTGTTAAGGGCATCCTTATTTTGTTCAATATTGTTTCTGTTCCTTTCTCTTACACCCATTTTGTTAGTGCAATGGGAAGATCACCATTCACACTGTTCTATTCCATGAGACCCTGGAACAAGTAAATTCAGTCTCTATCTATTGTCACCTTACAAGCATAGAGGCAGATTCTGCAACTTGTCCTGCATAAGAAATGTTTATGTTAAAATTAGTAGGTCTTCATAGGTGAGTAAGGCTTAGTCATGCGAGTGAGCCTTGTCGAACTGGTCCTGTATCCCTTATGATCAAAACGTTTCTATTGATTCCATGTGGCTGTTCTGACTGTAACCCGTGTGAACACATGGGAATGATAAGCAGCACAGTCTTTAGGTTCTAATTCCATTAAGTCAAACGTTCAAGGTTGCTTATTCCACAATAATTTTTTCCTAGTTGTTATATGCAGTGATGAACTGAGTACTGAGTTGTCTTACCTATTAACAGCGCCTCTTTCTCTGATCTTAGACCTTGGCTTCGTTTCTCAGAATTTTTCTCTCTCTCTTGGTTGACCAATGCTACTGTCAACACATTGATTTCCTACGAAGTTTAAAAACAAAACAGGTGTTTATGTAGATTTCATTCATTTCAAGAAAAAACCTGCCTACTGCTTTTTAACTCTCTCTATAAAAGATCATTACTTTAATTTACAGCTAAGGACAAAACAATTATAAATAATTGAGTTGTTTGCAGAATATTAAAGGCCTTTTTGAAGCACTGTTTCCCCAACTGCTGCAAGCAGAGCGATTTCCTGCATATAGTAGGTGCCAACTTTGTCACAGCTGCCTCTTTATTAGGCATGACAGACGGTACACACTAGAGAGGTTTAGAAAATTCCACTTTTACAGCAAGCAGAATGGGGACCTTATAACCTCCTAAGAAAATCTCAGAACAAAGACAACAACTAGGCAATATGGTTGGACTGTTATATTTACATGGCTTTTTGGCACTGAAGGAGGGATTTGACAGGCTGTGAATATTCCACATTTTTTAAATAAAAATCATTGTGACAAACTTTCTGCTCTGGTAATTGACTTACATTTTTAAAATTACCAGCATGACAAAAAGAGTTTGAAATGTGTGTGTGTGTTGGGGGGGCACTGTTGGTTCCAAGAAGCAGCAATTACGGTAAAATCTTGATGGACAGTCACCTAAGTAGCTGTGTTTGGTCCAGCTGCTTCTCGGTAGGGTTGAGCACAAAATTGTTTTCCTGTCCTGTGAAATTTTTTAAAAAATTCCTATCCCAAATTAGGACAGTCACAATTTTAGAAACCTTTGTGTCCCACAAATCCAATATTTTTTTATTTGGGTTAATTGAAAAATTTGGTTTTGATAATTTTGAAGTGATTTGTTTCAATTTTAGTCATTTTTTATTTAAATGTTTTTTACAAATTTTGAAACAAAAAGTGGATTGGAACTAGAAAAAACTGAATTTTTCATTTAGAAAATGACAATTTCAAAATGATGTCTCAACAATTTTCATTTACAAAAAAAATTAGAGTTGAGAAATTCCTGCAAAAAAAATTCTGTTTCAACTAATTGGCATTTTTTCGCAGGATTGTCAACCAGCTCTACTTCTTAGACAAGAAAGTCATCTTGGCATTTACTAACTTGTAGTACTGTCATGCAAATAATAAATGATAACATCATCATCATCATCATCCCTGGGATGGATAACACTAATGACACTGCTCCAGATACAACCCACAGCTGAAGTAAGTACTAATCTGCTGCAGACTTGGGGCAACAAAAAGGAGAGGAGGAAGAATACTAATGAAAGCCTGTAAATGTATCTATCTATGGATTCTGCAGTGGGAGAGAAGGCCCGCTGAGCAGAATAATTGGGCTAGGAGGAAGATGAAGGAGAATACAGCATGAAGCTAGAGCAATGCAAGTCAGTAGAGACCGTATACATTAAGATATAATTTTTGTCTCCAAGGATATAAAAGCATTCTAAAAAGGGTAATTATGGATAGGGAAGAGAGAGACCAACAAGATGGGCACTTGATAAAACAATCCCCCAAAACACCTGACTATCTTTTTTGGAAAGTTAGAAAGTTTTGTAGAGTGGTGATACAGGGAAAGAAACTCTACTCCCTTTGGCATTAGACAGCAGATGGTGTCTCATCTAATGGGCAGGTTTGAGGATGTGCAAAACCCTCAATAGGATTTATGGAGCAGTGTTAATGGAGACTAGAGGAAGTCACAGGAAGTTGTTCTTGCTTGGATGGATGGTGGGGGGAGAAAGCAGGGAAACACTGGTAATCTTGCTAGTGACACAGAGGATGCTTAAAAAGCAGGTTGCACGCACTTGAGCCATTAAGAGTGAATGGGTTTACAGGAAATAAAATTCTTCTGTGCAAGACTTGCTGTCCCAGAGAAGATGATAAAATGGATGAACGGAGCCATTTGTATGCATTTGATGGCCAATATGGCTAAGTCTGGCTTAGGGATTCATGCCATAGCAAAAAGAGGGCAGCTAAGAACTGTCAAAGGAGGCAATAGCAACATTGGTAGGAACCAGGAGTTGAAGGAAAAGGAAATGGCCCTGTTCATATTTTAAAAAATAAATTCACCTACAACTCATCCAACATTTGCACTTGCAATTATAATATGAGTGAAAATCTTACTAATTACGTGTCTAACTACTGTATATGCTTCAGACGCAAATTTGGTAGTTGGGTCTGAAGCCACTAAGATTTGCATCCACACAGGTCACTTGTGGGCAGGAGAAAAAATGGTGCATTTTTTGCAGGGACAAATTGTGTCTGCAAACAGGAAAATTACATGTCAGCCTGGCTGGACATTTACTCGAAGAGTGCTAGACCAGGCTACAACTAACTGGAAGGATCACGGGTTACAGAGTGACGGATGTTTCACCCCTGTGACATAAGCAGCTGCTGCCAGCAACCTGCAGTCTCTGTAGCACTGTTGGAGAAACACTGCACTAGAGTATCTCCATTTTCCAGTACAACTTTGTTCCACCCTTAGTTCAGAGGCCATTTCTACTTGGCAGATGTTAGTTTCTGGGCCTTTATGCAGTCCCCTTTACCAGGTTTCATTATAACAGAAATAGTTTGCAACCATCTGTCTGTTACTGCAATAAAGGTGAAGAGTGTGGCTGAGCATGGAGAAATTAGTATTCATTAGAAGTGAAATGACCTTGGAAGGACTAAATGGAATATGTGGCTGTCATAAGCCAGGTTAAATAGCACTTGGAAGCCATTAGGGACATGGCCCCAGGAGTATTCATGAGTCACAAATTTCATCAGGTAATTGTAGAACATGGATGCATGACTAGAGTGCTACAGTTAAGGACAGACTACACACAAGGCAAACCTTTCTGCTCAGCGTGGATGGAGTCATTCCTTATGGTGCTAGCACAATTACCAAAAAAAGGGGCCTTTTGGTGTAAGTGGGGCCAGAGTATCACTTTAATTTTTTCTCAAGCAGATGATGAAAGGATTTGAATTCCCCTGCCCCACTTTGGTCCAAATGTTGTTAGCGAGCTGGGCCTGGGCTGAGGGGGCACGATTTCTCCGAGTCTGCAGATGCTTCACTTTTGGGGCTCCATGGTTTTGGATCAGATCAGTGGAGAGTCACTCTCGGTTGCAAGTCTGCAGGGATATTTCTAGGTAAAGTAATGCTGACATTCAATCATTATCTCACACAGGGTCCCACTCCACACACACAGGCTTTGGGCCCATCTACAGGCAGAGAACTAATAAGAGCCTGGCTCCTAAGGGAGCTGTGCTGCCAAAGGGAATACAGGGCCACTAAGGAGTAGTGGGGCGATGTTGGGTCTCCATGCAGATTTCTTGTGGGTACCCTGAGAATCACGGGATTTCTCTGCAGCTCATGAAATTTCAGCAGGGTAGATCTCTGTCCCCTGCCCACTCTGTGTGACAAAACTCTCCTTCCCCTCTGCAGCATGATTTTGAAGAAGCTTGTGGAGTTTCCCAATTCTCCCATAGTTTTTTTTTCCCCCCACAGGAAAGCATGACATCACCCTTGGCATTAAATTGCCAGACAGCATATCACTTATATGATCAGACTATGGCCATTCCCTGCACTAATGCAAAGGGGTGAGATGGATGTAAAGAGACTTCCTCCTCACACACACACCAGCGTACCCTCTTCCCTTGGGCTTAGCAAATACAGAAGCCCATGCATTTCCATGCATGCAAGGACATCCCTGTGCATGTTAACCACTCCAAAGAAGTCGGGAGTAGGTAGGGACATGGCACGTGTCCTCCCCTGGTACTCTTCCTTGCACACACTAGTCTACAGAGCTTTCTAAGGCTGGAACAGTAGCTCAGTTCCCCTCTACTTTACCCCTTACTCAGGGCTGTGCTTGACAGATAACATTTGGACCTTAACGTCTGTGACTTCCATATACTGTTTGGAATATGGATTGGTTGTGTGATCAGTCTGCAAAATTCAAATATCCAGAGAGTTTAAAAAGCCTCTGACTTATTTGGGTAATCCAAAGTTTTGAAAATTGTCTGAAAACCTGGGGGGAAACTATTGCTTATGGAGCACCTGGAAAATGCCTGTTCCCTGTGGCGTGGAGTGGGGGGATTCTGCTGGATTTTGTGGGGCATGGAGAATATTACGCTTTGTGAAGCACCCAGTAAAAGGTACACTTTGTGTGAGGTCACAGCACGTTTTGACATTTATACTGATGATACAAAGCCCAATTAACAGCTGTTTTGTGCAATTATGCCAACAGTAGCAGGAGAAGGGGAAGCAGAGAAGGACATTACGAGGTGTCTGGCAGTGCGGGGCACACAGGGAGCAACTGCAGAGGGCTGGCTGTGCATAAGCAGTTGCTACCCTTTCTTACCAGCCCCAAGCTTTCTCTGAAGACAGATGAGGAGGAGGGAAAAAGCTGTGTATCTGAAACAAAAGCAAGAGGCACGCAGGCCATCCAGAGTAGGGTGGAGATATGGTTAGGCATGTGAAGAAAAGGCAATTTATATTTTTGAAGGTGAAAAAAACACAAAGAGCCAAATTCTGCTGTCCTCAGTTGAGCAAAACTGTTACCGATGCCAATAGAAGTTTTGCTTGGTTAAGGACTGCAGAATTCAGCCTCAGATTTTAAACATATGGGTGAAATTCTGCTCATTTATACCCATACAATCCTAGTCATCTCATTGTAACAATGATTAGAATTTGGCCTACAGTGGGAAGATCACCTGTTTTCTACAGTATATTTCTTCTTATGTGGGGAAGAGACCTCAATATTAATGCAGACATAGATTAATATGATTATAACTTAATTTCAAACTTGTTTTCACCTTTCCTAAATATTAAGATATAGCAACAAGAATGTTATAGCCAGGATGCTTGGAAATACAACAATACATATATTTAGCTATTTATGTTACTAAGTGTTAGAGCTAATCAAAGAAATTCCAGAAGGTTTCTGCTTTTATCTCTCAAGGACAAGCCAACATTACAAAGACAGACCATTCATGTTTTAAGTAGAGAAAAAAGGAACGTAGGGTGTGTTATCAGAGCCATAAATATAATTGTAAAGTGAGCCTACACCAACTCCTTCTTTTCTTTTCAAAGGAAAACTTGAGTTTAAACCTACACAAAGAATTCCAGAAATATCCTTATTGAAACTGATTTATTTTGTAAACACCCTAAAGTCTTTTTTCTTTGAACTTGGGGAACATTTATGGTGGGAAATGTTTTGCCGAAGATATTGGTTACTTCCAACTCACGTTTCCACTTATAGATGAAAACCTTTGCTGTTTCTCAAATGTTTAAGATGGCATAAGCTTTCAAAATGTATATTGGCAAATATGTTATATCTAAATGTAAACCTTCATATAATAACTGCCTGACAGCATTGTTGTATGAATAAAAAGATGTTGTATGTATAAATATAGCAAGCTCATTTGATGCAAAACTAATTACTAATGTAAGAGGCCATTTAAGTGCAAAATATTTATATTAATGGAGAATGAATTAGTTACAGGCAGTGCACAAGCAAACCCTCACCAACTCAGGAAGACAAGAAAATTGGTGTTCCAGAAATTGTTCTGCAGAGTCAACAACTATTAAATATTTAAACTAAAGTCTTTGTAAGAGTTATTTAATTTAAAAAGTCTCTTCTGGGAGCTAAAAACTTGTGTATAAAGGACAGGAATGTTTGGACTGTTTGAAAAGAATTTCATTTCCTCTCAAATGCTAATAAAATCAAGTCTCAAAAATGGACTGAATACAAAGAAAGAATTAAAACAAACTTTAAAAGTTATCTGGATCTTTCTTGCTGGGAAAAGAACAAAGGCAATTAAATAAATGTTGCATATTCATTAAACGGACTGCATATTCAGGAGCTGAAAGTGTCAGCTAAGCCAACCCTGAAGGCATGATGCCAATGAAAGTGACAACAACCAACTTGAATTTAAACAAGCCTGAGAGAGGGGTGTTTTCCTATCATTTCATGAAAATAGGAAGGAGAAGAGTATAAAGACTCAGAAGTGAGCATCCTACACACCGCCCCTCTGCTACTCCGCCTAGACAGCAAGCACTCACAGACAGAGAAGACTCAGGAAGAAACCAACCCAAGGAAAACCTCCCCAAGACCTCAACATGGATTGATGAGAGAAAGTTAACTAAGACTGCCAATGGATTAGATTTAAAACTCTTGTAATGATTTATGGGGCTATGCAAATTCTGTTGTAACTTAAATTACTATGTCAGGTTTCAGTGTAGCAGCCGTGTTAGTCTTTAGTTTCAAAAAGAAAAGGAGGACTTGTGGCACCTTAGAGACTAACAAATTTATTTGAGCATAAGCTTTCGTGAAGTGAGCCACAAAAGCTTATGCTCAAATAAATTTGTTAGTCTCTAAGGTGCCACAAGTACTCCTGTTCTTTTTAAATTACTATCAGTTTCTCCTGTTTAATCGCCTGGAGCAGAGATAGGGGCTAGACATTGGTAAACAGCAAAATAGTGGGATAAAGCTGGATTGAAGATTCTTAATATTTGTAATTGGCCTGGCTTAGGACAGATCCTTAAATGGCTTCTTCAAAGTAATTAATTTAAAAATCTTCTTTGAATTTCATAGTTAAGATTGCTTACTTTGTCCAGCTATAAACTGTTTAGGTTATTATTAATAACTAGACAGATTTCATTTGCCCCTAAACAAATTATTTTTATCATACGTAAACAGTTTTAACCATCTAATAAGATACTAAAACTGAATTCACAGTAATTGTGGACAACAATATACTTTGGTCTTCACTTACGAAGAGAAAAGAGCCCCTCAGATGCGGTCCACTCTCAAAGGTGTAATTTCTGTTAAACGCTCTCCGCAGAGAGACATACACAAGAGTTTGTAACAGAAGTAACCAGTTTATTATTTGTGTTTTGTGTAATGTTTCTTTTCCTGTCTTTAATAATAAAATAGCTATGGTTAATAATTGTGCTTATTTTGCTTGATCATGGATGTCCCCTAAAGCATGGAAAAAAGCTGGTGTGACTAAATAATGGGAGACATGTCCCTGAGTTGGCAGTAAGAGAAACAATTAATAGAGCTGGCCTACCATTTCTTATTTCTCTAAACTAACCATTTTTAGAATAAAATTACTTGGGATCCAACAGTTTTAAAACTACCTCTTTCTACACCACACTTACATACAGTTTTTTGTTTTGTTTTTTTAACCCTCGTACAACCTCTTTTGGCTGCCCCAACCTTTAAGTGCTGCAACTCAGTTTTCATTTCTTTCAACAATTGGTTACATATGTCTCCATAGCCACACAGAGTAATAATTTAATCCTGGTGTGCAGCTTCTATTGGGTCTAGTTCAATGTCCACTGAAGTCAGTGGGAGCTTTTCCACTGACTTCAGTGCTCATCGGGTCGGGTCCATTCTTAGCTTTCAGGGGACACACAGATTAAGTTGCAGTCCCAAACAATAGGAAAGAGGATGATATTTACACACCTCTGCTTTTCAACATGTTCTCTCATGATGGCCATCCTGGATTCTTTACCAGTTATTTGATTGAAAGTATTCTGACAATTAGAAAGTCTCTAATATTTGAGTGATATAATTATCTTGCTGTTGAGATGGAATCTAGAAAAACATTGGTTTTGCTTTAGCAGAAGAACTATTAGCAGAGGGCCGCTGCAAGGCACACAATGCTGGTTCACTCCAGTTTAAGGGTCTGTTTACACAAGAGATTTAATGTGAAGGTTTTTGATGAGTATCTGGTAATCTGCAGTATGCAAGTCTCACCAAAAGCATGCACATGGGATGCCTGTCCAATTAGCGTCATGTGAACGCACAGTGGCAGTTTGCTGAGAAGTGAGGGAGTAGCATTCTTGGGGTCTATCCCATGGTTCTTTGCTTCACAGCCAAGCAGTGTGCATTGTGGATTTGTTTTCACTGTGAATTGTAGTATGCAAAGCAGAAGCCAGGCAGGTTGAAATAAAAAATCCCAAAATCATGTTTCCACTGTCTCTGCCCTATTCTTCCTTTCTGGGAGGGCTAGCATCATTTTCAAATTGTTGTCGGCCAGCAAGGACCCAGAAATGCACCATGCTGCTATGGCAGCAAGTGTGAATATGCAGAGGCTGCTGGGGCTGTATTACAGCATTCAAACCCGGGCACATTCTGCATTGGCCTCTGTCCACTGCACCACCGAGCAGATGGTGCAGGTGTGGGTGCAGGAGAATGTTCAGTGGCAGAATCAGTGGCTCCTCCAGGTAGCAGGAGAATACCGTGAAGCTTCTTGCAGCAGGATGAGGATGCTGAGCTGTTGGAACTAGAGGACCACTTCCTGGATCAGCTACACAGCATTCAGTGCCATTTCTGGGACCGGCAAACCAGCATAGATTGATGGGAGAGAATCATTCTGCAGACCTCGGATCACGAGCAGTGGTGCGAGAACTTTGGGATGGGGAGGGCTACCTTGATTGAGATCTGTGCAGAGCTGTAGTGACAGTGTACCAAAATGCAGTGCCCCATACCAGTAGGGAGGCAAGTCATCATTACCATCTGGAAGCTGGCCACCCCAGAGTGTAACTGGTCTGTAGCCAACCAGTTCGGCTTGGAGAGATGAACTGTTGGGACCAGTCTCATGCAGGTCTGCTATGCCATTAAAGTACTAGCTAGCTGGGTTATAATGCTCAGGAGATTAGTGATGGCTTTGCACACATGGGGTTCCCAAACTGTATTAGGACAGCTAATGGAACCAATATGCCTATCATTTGCCCCACTGCCCGGGTGCAGAATTTATAAACAGAAAGGGGTATTTATTCACAGTGGTTGACCACTGCAGCAGGTATACAGACAGAAATGCACGGTGTTCTGAGAGGGTCTAGGATGAGAAGATCTTTCAGAACTCAGTTCTATTTAAATTAAGGGAGAAAGGGGTGTTTGCCCCCAGGACCACTATGGACATTAGTCATGTGGAGACCATTCTCCAGGGAGAGATCTCATCCTCCTGAGATCCCTTCTGCCTCAGCTCTGCTAGCCTTTCCCCTTTGTGTTTCCTTCCTGTGCTTTTTTAACTACCCCTCCCAGCTGACAGGACAATTAGCTCCTTAAGGCTCCCAGGCCCAAGTCTGATTAGGTAAGTACTTCATTCCTCAGTCAATTCTTCTTTAGGGGGAAGTAATCAGAGCTTAAGTGATCGGAGTGTTGGGACAGCTGTTAGCTCTCAGCACTCTGTCACAGAATCATTTGGAAGCAGCAGAAAAAAAATGTCCTGACCATTATAGCTTTGTGCTGTGCTCTGCTCAATATTTGTGAGACTAAAAGGGAAAGCCTCAATGATCGGTGGGAGGCTGAAGTACTGATCTTGCTTGGTGGTTTAAACAGCTAGCACGGCATCCCATAGAGGATGCTAACACCAGGGAGAATATTGTCAGGGATGCCTATTATTCATATTTTGAGTCTTATGGTTGAACATGTGTAGCTGTGCATTCAGCTGCTAATCCATGGGGGGTGAAATAGACTGTGAGCAGTCCAGTATTGCTTGTGGGTGGTAGAAGTGGGACATTGCCTATATACTTTGGTGAAGCCGTATGGATTATTTTAGCTTCATTTAAAGGATTTTGTGTGTTACATGCAGTGATGAGTCATAATGGATCAAAATGGATTTTAAAAGGTTTTTATTATGAAGGAACAGTAACAAGGTCAAAGTTTAATTGAACCGAAGGATAAATAACAATAGTTTTTTATTTGAAAATACATTTACGAGAACAATCTACTCACTGACTAACAAAAAACAAATCTTTAAACAAAGCATCAGTGCAAGCCAAACTGAAAATGCAACAATGCAAACAGTGCAAAACTAACAAGTAGCTTAAAGTTACAGGCACATATAGGTCTTCCTTCTGCCTTTTCTTGTATGTGGGGGTTCTGGGGTTGAGTACCACAGCTCAAAATTTGCAGGTGCATTGCATGGGTCAAAAGTGCTGGGCTTCCAGAAGCCAGTCTTCTTGGTGGGCAGATGATGGATCTGACAGGAGAATGGTCTCTAGGATAAGTGCTGAATGGGTAAAGAGGGGAGGAATTGTTGATGGTCCCAGTAGCCACTATTGTCTAGGGACTGAAGGATGTGGCTAAGTCCTGGTTTACAGGACTGAAGGGACCACTGGCCTGGCAGTAGCATGTTTTGGAGGAGAGCATGCTGGCTCCAGATAGCATCCATAAGTTGCCTTGCAACTCCCTGTCTTTCTCCATGCTGTCCTGGGCCATGGTGATGCTGTCCTTGGCCTCTGTAACACTGTTCTTGGCCACTGCCATGATCTCTTGGGAGAGCTTCATTTCCTTCTCTGTCTGGATCACCATGTACTGCCTGCACTTCTTAGCTAGTGTGGTCTTCCCCTGGGACTCTATCATAAGTTCTGCAAACCTCTTGAGCTGAGTCTTCCTTTCCCATCCCCTCAGGATGGCTTGCCTGTTAGCAGTAGATAAAGGCATGGTCCTTGATGGTTTGGTTGTTGTAAGTGCCATGGAAATATGGGGGGAAAAAATCATTTATTGTTCACATCCCATACAGGCCATGATAGCATTTTTTTAGTATGCATACATAACTTTACCTCCCTTAGGATCTTCCCAGCCTTGGGGGAACCTCAGAGATGGGCTCTGGGGGAGGGAGTGCGGGTGTCTGGGCCACAGGGACCCTGTGCAGCCCCCTGCTGTGCCCCCAAATACCCCCCTCTCAGTACACACACACACACCTCCAGTACCCTCCAAATATCACCTCCAGCACCCCCAAATACCCCCTCAAACACCCTCTAAATACTCCCTCTCGGTACATACACCTACTCCTCCAGCACCCCAAAATATCACCACTGGCACCCCCCAAATACCTCCTCAGAGTACACATACCCACCCCTTCAGCACCCCCACATCTGTACCCACCCACATCAGTTCTCCCTCCCCCCCTTCCTGTGGCAGTACCCTCTATTTGGCAACTTAAAAAATTGTAACCCTATTGGGCAGGGCAAAAAACCAAGAATCCACTAAAAGACTGGAGGGGCAGAGTTTTCCCCCAAGATGTGCCCAACTGGCATGTGTGACACTCCCAGACTGAGGTGGCGACAAAACATAACAGAGAAACAGGAGCTAGGTTGTCGTAGGGGTTTCTTTAACTTTCTACTCCTGGGAGAATCTTTTTTTGTTGTCTGTATTGCTACAGACATAGTTGCTGACAGGTATTTTGAAATAAATTACCAAAATAATTGAAATTGGTGTGATTATATTGTGTTATTTTGACAACTAAAATATGTAGTATTTTGCAGAATTTTAAAATACTGTGCGCAGAATTTTTAGGCGGAGAATTCCTCCGGGAGTATGAATTGCCCAGGCGAAGCATGTTTGGAAACATGTACAGTGGGGCCGAACGGGCAGTGTGAGTTTACAGAGGGAGGCGAGGGCTGGATTCTCAGAACAGCTCCTAGCTCTCATCCGTCTAAAATGGCTGTGACCATGAAGTACCCGGAGCAGAAGACAGAACGGCTGTATAGCACAATAATAATAAATAATAAATTGAAATGATAGGTACTTACAGGACAAAGTTCCCTCCAGGAGTTCTGCCTTTTTCAGTCCTGGTCTGGGTTTCTGGCTAGAACCTGGGATTGGTTGATGCCTGGCAGGAATTGGGGTACATTGCAGCAGGGCGTGACTCCTGCTGGCTTTCCAGCTGGGTGATGTCAGGGTTCTGGGTCTCCAACAGATCCTGGATCTTAGGGGAAAGCTCCTCTCCAGCACCCTCCTGCTCAACCTCCAGTGGGCCTTGCTGGTCATTCTCAGTGTTGGGGGAGAGTGCAGCCAGCCAGTGCCACTATGTTGGCGGGGTCATGCTATATAATAGTGTAGCATTCTGTCCAGTTCACCATAAAAAGGACAGGTCACATATCCCCTGCCAGATTGTCTCCTTTTGTCCCTCATTTCAATGTACTTACTCCTAAGCTGCTTGTTCTTTATCCAGCACTGGTCAGCATCCTTGTCATGACCCCTCTTGGACGTGTGCTTGGGAACATCCACAAACAGGTCTTTATTCTGGTGGCTGGCCACAGGAGCTTCCTGCACCGACACTTCTCCCCACATGACAAGGAGATCCAGCGTCTCAGCACACCTCCAAGCAGCTACACGAGGCATGCTGTAGGGCTTCTGGAGTGCTGTCATGTTGTATTGCAAGAATGCTGGTACACTTAGATCCAGGAGCAAATGGGCAAATTCTGGTTCTGCACCAGTTTTTAAAGGGGGGAGGCGATGCCCTGAGAACTTGACATCAGAGCAAGGAGAGGTGAATAGACAGGTCAGTAATGATTGATTTGCTAAGCACTGTGGGATAGCTGTTGGAAGCATGCAAACAAAAGTGGTGTGCAGCAATTGAATCCACACAAACAGCAGACCCCACTAATTCAATGCACAGCAAACCTGATACACTTGGCAACCAGACTCCAGAGTTCATGGCAAATGTGGAGCTAGTGGCAGTCATGGATTGTGTTGTGTGTACGCAACCATTTTCAAACTTCACTTGGTTTGATCTGCTTTAAAACCCCTGTATAGACAAGCCCAAAGACTTGACCTGCACCACCCACCACCAGAACACTGTTTCAATCCTAGTCCCACAGCATCTCTCTTGATCCATATCCCTCTGCAATCCAGCTAATGGGGTAGGGCTAGCTCGTTACAACATGCTATGCTACTGGTCAATTCTATAACAGGTTTTACTAGTAAGTGGTTTAAGAATTTTATTATTTGAAAATGTCTGAAAATAAATTAGTGTCCTTTTTCACTCAAGTCAGGGATGACCTTTGGGGTTAACCTATCTTTGGTGCCTTGTCCCAACCTAGCACTGAGTTCTTCCGCTACCACACACAATTCTTTTTTAAACTACCCTAATATTAAAAATAACACCATGCGAGTGTAGTTAAGAAGTGTGTTGGCACTAACAAATAAGCAGTTGACAACTCTGAAAAATTAACTGGCATTTAAAGTACATCATCAACAAAGAAGAAGAAAAATTAGAACAACAAATAAAAGATCTTGCAAATGAAACACTATAAAATGCATGTCTATGCAGCTAAGATTAGTCTGTTTGGTTTTATCCTGCATGATAGAAATATTTTCAGGAGTGGAGATTAATTGCATTATAGTGTTTTTGACATACCATTTTTCCAGTCCACTTGCCAGAGAGACACTTTTTATGTTTTGGTATAAAAACATTTACTATTATCACTTTCACCTGGCAAGTTTGGGCAACTAGCAATGATGTCAAAATAGCTGTCTAATCTCAGCTATCTTTTTATACGGCTCTCATTACCATAGTATTTGAACACAAATATTTTATTTGACTATATACTATGCAATGTGTATGTGATGATTAATGTTAAAGTCACTTGATATTTACTTTTAAAAATACATGGGTGGTCAGGTGTGTCATTTCCTTATATTCTGAAAGTATAAAATAGGGCGCAGATTCTTGGTGGCTCACGGAAATATTATTTTTCATGCAGTCTGAAGATAATTTGGTATGGGAAGAGATCATTGTTCTACATGTCTGTACAGTGCCTTGCACACTTTTGACATTATACAAATAATTGCAATAATCATCAGATTTTTCAAACACAGGATTAGACCTACATGGTGATAAAATTTATCCCTCAATTTTCTTGCATATTGTGCCACTGGAACAGCACAAACTGCATGTGTAAATTAAACTTTGCAAGCTGAATGAATACTTGTAGCTCATCGCAGACACACTATATGCTATGCAAACCAGGGGTTGGATCCTGCAACGTATTGACCGGCCTCGACTCCCACTGAAATCAATGTGGATTAAAGATATTCAGCACCCAATAGCACTCATTTGCAGGATCTGGATGTAATAACGTGCTCTCAGAATGTTTCTCCAGCATAAGAACAGTAGAGCATTAAAAAAAATATTGAAATGAGAAAAAAAATTCTGCCCTAGAAATAGATTCTGTGGGTTTGTGAGATGGTCTGATAGGCATCCTTGAATTAACAAGAAGGAATCATAAAAACCCCTTATCCACTCTGAGAGGGTAAATGGATTTTGAGAGATACTCTTAGCCAGCTGTTGGGACTTGAAAACCCTGTGGCCAAGGGCAACCTCTCCATTTACAGGTGCCCAATATAGCACTTATGAGAGATGCTTTTATGAGAGATACTTTTAGTGTGCCTTCCACAAGATATCAGCCATTTTTCCTCCTCCTCCTGTACAGGACCTTGACTAGAATGATGAACACGCCACAAATCAGTGCCTCCTATGAGCAATCAACACAGGTTCCCCCCGCCACCCCAAATATTCTTCACTGCCTGTTCCATTAAGATTGTCAGAAGAGAGGGGAAAGAAGTAGCCTGATTCTCTCTATAGGGCTGTGGGACCAAGTCAACACTCCCACAGCGAGCACTATTAGGCTTACAGCAAAAGCAGAGAGAGACTCCATAATCCTTCGTGCAGTTACTAGGGAGCCCATGTAATGTAAAAGACAAACAGTGTAGTGACAGCAATGAGCCAGATTGCACTGCCAACCCTATGCAAAGTGCAGGGTATCCACACAGGTGCACATATATATAATTAAAAGCGGCTCCATTTCACTGACGGAAGAAGCGATTCCTGTATGTGTGTTTATATATTTTGTACAGCACTTTAGGAAGAAAGGCTGAACAGAACTGTCAGGTATTATTAAAATGTCAGGTGCTATTGGTAGCTGTGGGCATTGCGTGACTGTATCCCCACAGAGCTCATGAAATCCAAAGGCAGAAATGTCTGTGCTTTGCTGAGAGTGGGTGGCTGAATAGGTTTTAACATTGTGTTTCAGACCATTCGCTCCTCTCTTGCTGAGGTTAAATGAACCTACTCAGTCAAAAGCTAAGTCAGTATGCCACTGTTGCACTTCCAGTTAGGAACCAGGGAAGTGGTATGATTTGTTGCTCCATGTTAATGAAGGGGGTATCACTAAAGCCGGGGGCCATTTCAGATAACATATTCATTGTTAGACTGTGCCTCAGCCTACACTGTTACAGCACTTTCCCAAGGGCTGGATCTCTGCAGAGGCACTGCAGTTCAAACCATAGAGACTGTGATTCTGTAAGAACGCAGGTCTAAACACTGCACCATAATGAACTGCGTAATATGTATGTATCACTCTCCTCTAATGTACAGAATCACAAGTGGGAGGGGGGAGTTGTGAATTGTGAGGGTTTTTGATTTTCCAGAATCTGGAAATTTCTGGAAGGTGAACAGGGCATCTGAAACATGGGTCTGTACAAAGCTAGAGCTCGTGTTAGTTTTTCAATCTTCACAGTGCCGAATTCACTGGGTGGTTGTTTCTCATTCTAACTGGTGTAAGGTGTAAATATGAAAGCTGCTGATTAATACTGCAAAAGGATGATCAATCATCACTTTATGACTTTATCTGACTCTACATCCCTAAAGTTGAAGGCAATGGTAGAAAACAGGTGATTCAATGGCCTGCAGCAAAGAAAACATATTGTTGTTCTACAGGAAAATGTATACATTGTCAAGAGTTAAGTTGAAAGACAGCATTTGTGTTCATCTCAAATGGGCAGAAAGATCAGTTTCTTTGGATTCTTCTACATCAAATGTGTCACTGAAAGTAACTTCGTCTATTGAAATGGAAGAGCAGAATACTGAGTCTGATGATCCTGCAAAGAAACAATTTTGATGCCATCATGATCCCTGAAATATAGCTGTTATAATATGTACTTGTTAAGATCTTCCAGCTGATCTTGAAGATCAGCTTCACTTAGGAACTGTCTCTATCTTTGCCATCCCCAAAATAGTAAGGATCATCCAGTGATTACCCTCATAAAAACATCTTAAAGGCAAAGACTTGAACTTGATAAGAGATAACATTACCTTCAGTGTAGCACTAAATGAACAATTTAGTGAAATGGTTGAAATGCTTCACCCTGGTATATTCCTCTGGACAGATTTACACTCAGAGGTTCACTACTAATGCTGGAAGTGCAGAAATAGAAGGAGAAAAATAAAGGAAGAAATAAAGGAATCAACAGTAGTGAACGAAGGTTCATCAAACATGAAAACTCCCCCAATAATGGCTACAAGCATCCAAAGGGAAAAATACATCCCTACTTAATTCCATTGGTTCTCTGTCTGAAGAGAAAACCACAGACTATTGTGTCCAAGTTTCTAGAGATGCTAACCAAAGATACAGAGAAAGCAGAATAAGATAGGCTTTGCTATTTGTTCAGGCAATGAAAATAGAAAAAGAGGATAGAAATTCAGATGTAATCACTCTAACCTTCTGAGATGTCTGTATTTAGCACACTATTTAAACTTTGTTTAGAAAGCAATAACACTTAACAGAGTCCTTAGGTGAAATCCTTGCCCAACTGAGGTCAATGGAAGTGTAAAGGATTATACAACGGGAGGCCAAAACCAAGCTAACCAAAACCACCCAAAGTCCCCTTTTACAAGGCCTCCAAACCAACCTTGGCCAGCAGAGTTTCCCGGTCTCTCATTGCTTTAGGAAGCAGGCAGGCTTTCTCCATTTCCCATAGGTATCAAGTCAGGGGAGGAGCAGCTTAACCAAGTTCAAGTGCCTTGAATCAGAGCAATCAAACTTATAGCCAGAAAACAAAGCCTCTATGAAGCAGATCAGGCTAATGCCCTGGAGCCTGAGGGTCCTGCAACCCATAGCCGCAAGTGTGGCTTCTGGTCCCTTTTCTCTCGCTCAGCTTCTTTTTCCCGCTTATATAGCCCAGTTCCAGGGTGGGGCAGGGCACTCCTTGACTGAACTCAGGTTGCTTGGCTGTAAGTGCTAGACTGTCCCTTAAAGGGGTATTACACCCCACCATAGGGAGTTTTGCCATTGACTTCAATGGGGCTAGAATTTCATCCCTTAAGTACATTGTGGACATTCAAAAATTCTTTAACTAGCGTCAGTCTCACAGTGGTTGTCTGATAGGATTGATGCCCCAGCTTCCCGATGTAATTTAATGGACTGTCCCAGGAAGACTATGTCATTACCTTGACATCCGGTACCCTAAGTATGCTGAGTTTTGCAGTGCACAGAAGGACGATGTTGATCAAAACACAGCACACGTTTTACGCAGCAAGAGACTCTACAGCAAGCCAGATACAATTGAGGAATAAATACTGTACATTGATGTTTCGCATCTCACAGCATGTGTTTTGTGGTTTCTCTTCATAAACCATTTAGTAACCCCTCCGCCCCACTTCAGAAAGAAGAAGTGCTTTTTTCAAGATGAGGCTAGTCTGGTCACGGGAGACCAGGATCATGCTGGACAAAGGATGAAATCTGAAATTATAGTTGTACATTTATTTAGGGTTTTCTCTTCAATTAAGAGGATGATCTGAATTATATATCACTGTGTCCAACGATGATGGGGAAATTAACAAGTTGCTCTATGCACTGAGCAGCATTAAGAACAATGGACAATCACGCCTAAGCCCCCAGAAATGAGTTTTACGTCAGAACACTTCTGTCAGCCCAGAATATGGGAGTGCTGAGGTTACTATTAAGCTTAGGTCTCCCTCAGGGCCAGGACTTTTGCTCCAGGCACAACATGCACTTTATGTCAGGGTTTTCCTGCTACAGAATGCACCACAAGCAAAAATGACACATTCAATGGATTAAAAACCACTTCAAATCATGTGAAATGTGACCAGATGTAACAAACATGTACCTGACAAGCCATTCGTGAAATGGCCTCATGACTGTCTGCAGAGTCCTGCACATGAGTTATTCTTGCACTGCCCTGGAATAATTAATGCAGCTGATGCACACAAAAATCTATTCTTTCTTTTTAGCTTTGCTTGTGAGTTGTAGTAGCAGTGGGTCTAACATTACCCTTGCCCAGCCTTTTAAGTAACTGTGTGGAATGCCTTTGCCAAAAACAAGACACCCCTCTCCCCAAGATCTGCCAATTTTGTGCCTGTCAGGAGTTGGGCACATTTAATCAGCAGTGTGTTTCTATTTTACAACTGGTAGGATGTTCCGACCACCAATAAGTGTGCAGCCCAGCCCAGAATACGGCCACGTATACGCAATACATGTTGTCTATACTCTCTTTGGCTACCAAAAATGTTCTAATTTTTATTTCAAGAAACAATAAGATAATGTAAAATACCTACGATATTATGGCCAACGCCACTAGTGGAAAAGGTTCCTTAGGACACAGGAAAATTATTTTTAAAAACTGTAATAGCAATACAGAGAGGACACTCTTGGAGTACAACACTGCAATATACATGCAGTGATCTTCATAAAATTTGCCACTGTCCTTTTCAAAAATCTGTTTTTTTACTACTACAGTACAAGGTACAGGTAGCCCAAAATATGTTCTAGGGTAAAAGGTCATATATACTATTTGGAACACAGACATTTTCATGTTTGCTTGCCAATACCTTCCAATCTGGTCCTGAATGTCAGGGTATTTCATTTGCTAAATTCAACTTGTCAACTGTATCGAATATGTACTAATCCTATTATATGCATCACAGTCCGCTAATAACCATGTAGGAGCCATTACATCTTTTCCTCTTTGATCAGTCCAGATTTAGATGCTGGCCAAGGGCAAGAACCACAAACTCTATTTGTAATTAGCTTTGGATGCATTTTGGAGGAGAAGCACATTAGTATTAAATATTCAGTGTAAACAACATTAATCATTTTTAGGGATTCTGGTTTGGGGATTTTATTAATTTCATTGTTGAGGGTTTATTTTTAGCAATTTTTGAGTTCTACATAGATGTTAAAAATTGTTTTTTTGGGAACTTTCCTCTGTGCATATACTGTAATGAGGAATGTGTATTATATACATTAGTTGTAAATACAGTTATAAGTAATCTCTCTGTTTCAAATAGTCCTATGTTAAAATGCACTAGGGAATGATTAGTGTGCATGAGCAAGATCTACCTAGACCAATTAATGTGTAACGTGTGCTTTAGAAATCACATCTCATAGCCCGCATTACTGCTCCATGTAGACAAGCCCTTAGGTACAAAAAAAAAAAAAACATTTCCAGGGTTTTCTGATGTTTACTGGACAAACACTGATTTAATTTTTATTTGTGTCAGGGTTGTTTTCTCTATGTTTATTGGTTAAAAGCTAAAATTGGAAGCCTAGTCATATTGTACTCTTTAAAGGGTTCTCAGTTCCTGTCCATCAACCATGTCCATTTCTGCAGCAAATAAATTTTCACTCTTTCTCTATTAGGTATCAAAATAAATTTATCTATTGCCATTTATATTTATGTTCCTGAATCTCTCTCTTATCCTAAGATGGAACAATTTTCTGAATTTGTGGATTGACAAGTGCAGTTGTCTAGTTTCCTTCTCCACCATTATTTTAGGAATGGCAGTGACTTCTTCCCTTAGGCGTTGGATCCTGGGACTGGCTCTGCACAGAGGAGGACCTTTGTGTTCATATAGATCCAACTTCAAGAGGGAGATCCTTGGGATGTAAATATTCACAATGCACCTCTTTACCCATCGATGCCCATTCACTGTCAGGTGCACATGGACATCAAGCAGAGAGAGAGAAGCAGAGCTGGCTGGAAAATGGAATTTCCCTTCTGAGGGGAATGCTGATATTTTGAAATATCCTTTCATCCCAAATCAGAACAAAAAGTCAAAATTTCAAAATTTACTTCGAACAAAAATTCTGAAATTACCTTGTCAACTGGGTGACTTGGGCCCTTTAAGAAGGAACAGGTCCAGTCCACCTGTGTCTCATTAGCAGCCTCTGGATAGGGCCAGATAGTGGGCAGCTGGTCCTGATAAAGAGCCAGAGTGGAACAGGAAACAGAGAGAGGAACCCGTGGCAGAGATTGCAGAGAGCAGGAGGCTCCTGCAAGAGACCTTCCTTGACCACGGGGAAGGGTTTGAGCCTGGAAGCCATAGTCATAGGGCTGAAGACTAAGCAGACTCTAGGGGAGTAGATCAAATCTCCAGGCACGTAGTGCTGAGAATGGCCTGCTAAAGTCGGGAAGAGCTGCAGAGAACAGAATTCAATGGAAATGGCAGGGAGAGAAGCCTGACAACAGAGTTTTGTTTTCAGTTTTATGACAGTAAGTTAGACCCTGGGAGAAGGGACACTGTTGGACCAGAGGTCTGCGTGGAGTTTATTAAGGACGCCTGAAGAGGAGAAACTGAGGCAAAGTGCTGGAGAGGAAGACCAGGCCACAGGGGTGCATGGGAGGTGGCTTCCCTGGTAACAAACCTTATTTAAATGTTTCATTTTGATGTTGTCAATTTGACTTTTGTTATATTATAATTAATATACAAGTCAAAACATTTTGACTATATTATACATAAGCTGACAAAAAACATTTTGATAATTTCCTGTAGAATTAAAATTAAATATATATGTTCCTGTAAAACATTTTGATTTTGTCAAATCAGTTTCCAACAGAAAAGTGTTCCATCAGAAAATTTTTTGACCCGCCCTTGTGTGAAAGCAACAGTGTTCAGGGCAACAGAAGTGACAATTTCAAGATTGTTAGCAAGCTAATGTAGTTCTTCCACATGAAAGCAAATTCTTCCAGGCTGCACAGATGCTGTGTGCAAACAGGAATTTTTGCTTTGTTGGCACACTTGAACAGTACTTAATGGTTTCTGTGCAGTGCTAGATTCTCAGAGCACCTATTGACCTCACTGCAGAATCAGACCATAATGAACAAGGTTCAAAGAACATTAAAAAAAGGAAGAAAAACACTTCTTCATTTAAATGTTATTTACTACATTTAGGGTCCGGGTCAGGTTTAATATAATTTTTAAAAACAAAATAGGTTTCCTACCTGTGCTACTACTCTCGATTATTAACACAAAAATGATTCAAAAAATAAATTACTTTTCAGTATTTAAGCTGTGAGCATTTTGCTCAGCTAGGACAAAGATATTCAGTTTCACCTGTTTCAAGTCTATTAATTTCATTTTCAGATTTTTACACAAAAGCAAATGGTGCAAAGTTTGGATTACAGGCAAGAGATTGGATCCTTCTTTAACCCACCCTACCCCTTGCCATTTTTCTAAGGACCTTTTTCCACTGGAATAATAAAGAGATAATGGAAGCTTTTCTATTGGTCTTGGATTTTATAAAATATGACCTGACAGAATGGCAGGGAGCAAAAGTCTGGTAGGGTTGGGGGAAAGGATTAGATTGGGGGCAAGGAACCTGGCGAGATTGGGACTGGAGGGGGGCACAGGAAGAGAGAAATTGTGATTGGTTGGAAAAAGGGATTGGGACTGGTACCTGGGGTGGGGAGGCTGGGACTGGTTCAGGAAGAATTCTGGGATTGGATGCCTGTGGGAGACTAGTGCTGGGAGCTGGTGAGAAAAATGGGGCGGGGGAGCGGAGAGAAGGGAAGAGCACTGGGCACCAGGACACTAAGGCAAAATATTATTCTTACAAAAATTGCCATGGTACCGTTAACATCCATGGAGAGCAGGCAGAACCTTAGCTGTTAACATTTCATCCAAATAACCCCACAACATACATTTTACAGAACTCAGTTTAACTACCTTGAAATGAAACTTGCTGGGATTTGAACTTGTAGCTGCAGGAAAAGTAGGCATTTTAAACCTGAGCTCTTAAACCAGTAAGCCATTCCATAACCTTTAATAATAGAATGTAAATAGAGCTGTACCTACATTTGCCTGAGATTCGTCATGGCCGTTGATCTCTGCTAACTCCTTGGCACTTTTTAACTGCAAAGTATAAAGAAAGAAACAAAACAAAAAAACAACAAAAACAAAACAAAATTAAAAAACCCAAAACCACACAAAGCACATTACTTGAGTATTTCACACAGTTATCTTTGATTTATTTGAAGTAGCATTTTATAAAGCTTCCAATGAGAAAAACAGATGGAGCATATAATTCTAATGAGTTTTTGCTCAAGCCATTTTGAAACCAACATATTTAAGGCTTGATAAGTTTAGGCAGGGGGGAGTAAGGAAAATAATAAGACTGGATCATTATTTTTTAAATAATAAGATTAGAAAACAGTTTCAAGGCATAAAAAGTGTACAAAATTGGCTCTCAGGAAGAATAAATGATTTCATTTCCCATTCTTGTTGCTATTAATTTAAGCTTTGCAATGTTTGCAAGTTGCCACTAGCTAAATAGTGTTGGCTTATGATTACTTTTGAATGATACATTCTGAGTTGTTTAAAATGTCAGAGTGCTCCTGTATATTGCTTTCTTGAGGAAGTACACAGATAACTGACATGGCTCCTGAGTATGATGGAGGAGGAAGAGATATGGAACTCATTTATTTAGTTATCGGGAGGAAGAACTGGAAAGATACTGCCAATTTCACTACAGGTGATCTGAAGCAAAACTTTTTTTTTCTTAAAGTAAATGAGATTTTTAATGGAAATTCAGGATTACTTCAGGGGAGATTATAAAATAATCACTATCCGAAGATTTAAGAAATTACCTAATGACGTTTTGGGCCAAATTTTCAAAGATATCTGCACATCCAATCTACAGATGAACCCACACAGACAGGTATGTGCCACCGCAACCTTCACATGCTTGCATGAACTGGGGATTTAAGATGAGCATGCAGAACAAAGCGCATTTGCACTTAGGTGTGTATACCTTTAAAAAAAATGTATGCCTTTATTCTAACCTATTCAAAATGAGAGTGGGGGAGTAAACAGCTCTTTCTGCTGTTTCAACCTGTTTTTACTAAGGAAGTAGCAGTTGTTATAAGAGTTATCTTTTCTGCCTAACACAAATGGTTTATTGTGTGAGAACAACCCTATAATTCTCGTAAAAATGGACACCAATATGCTTGAATCAGAACAGCTGCTATTTATAATTAGAGCAGTCCAATGCATTCCATATGAATGCGCCACCACTTCCATGAAATGATAAGCAACCAGGGCCAGTCTTAGGGAAAAACGGCACCCTGGGTGAACTTGCATTTTGGAACACCTTGCCCCCGCTGCCTCCCCATCCATCCTCCACATTGCCCCTGGTCCCCCACAGCTTCCCTGGACTCCCCACCCACCCTGGCCTCTGATGCCTCCGTGGACTCCCCAGCCATCCCCCCCATCACTCCTGGCCCCTGCTGCCTACACCAGAGCCCCCTCATTCCCCCCCATCGCCCTTGGCTCCCTCTGCCTCTCCATCCCCCACACGTGTAAGAGGTCAGAAGAGCAGGCTCTTGTCTGAAAGGGAGCTCAGCATGTTGTTTAAGATAACCTGCTCATTGCTCAAAATAAAAAGGGCAAGGGAGGTTAGCTAATTTCATATGTTTATTTACCTTCACCCCCGCCTTCTTCAGGTTCACCAAGTGCAGCCACCCTACAATCACTGGCTATTACCTGTGTGATGCGCAGCATGTATTCTACTGCTGACTTCAGATTCACCACTGAACCACACTCTCACTCTGCTAGAGATTGGAATCTGTCTCTAGGTAAATATGTATACTAGACTTTTCCCCCAAAAAACTTTCCACCCCATGACCACCATGGGTAAGTTTCATAGATGGTAACTCTAGTGTAGCCACAGCATTGGCAGTTGTGGCCATTTTCACCTCTGTGCCATCTGTTCTGAGCAAGGTTAGACAGCACAGAGGATAAAATGCTGATGCCTTGTCTATACTAGAACTCCCATCATTGCACTGCAGGTAGCGATAGTGGAAAACGTTAAGGAAAAACGCCTAGGTGCAGACACACCAAGAGTAATATCCCTTTTTTCCAATATTGTTTTTTTGTTCAAGATTGAATTATATTCTTATCTTATATCCTAAATGGCATAAAATAGTAACAGAAACCCTGGAAAAACATACAATATTGAAAAAAAAACAGGAGCTGCCCTACCCCAAAGGCAGGCTCTGTTGCTGTTCAATGGCAAATGTGGTTACCAGCAAAGAGCATGCTGATGCACTGCACTGAACTGGAGCCACCAATTGCCAAGGGGCTACCCTTCATGAATCTGAAAGGAAAGCAGAAGGGTTACAACCTTAGCCGTGCACTGACATGTCCATGGGTTTTTTTGGGAGTGGGGCATTTCTTCTACAGGATTATTCACATTCTACAGGTAATCCATGTGTAAAAATATACAGAATCTTTAAGAGTACAATCAAAGCTCAGCTGGATCAAAATTTTGCACTAAGAACCTTGGTTTCTGTGGCACTTCAGTACAACAGGCTGGAAATTCTGCCTCAGCTTTAAATTAACTTTTAAAAATAGCGGGTTTTGCTGAAAGTAATATAAAAATTTATAATACAATACAAGTGCACAGTCAACCTATGGAACTCCTTGCCTGAGGAGGTTGTGAAGGCTAGGACTATAACAGGGTTTAAAAGAAAACTGGGTAAATTCATGGAGGTTAAGTCCATTAATGGCTATTAGCCAGGATGGGTAAAGAATGGTGTCCCTAGCCTCTGTTTGTCAGAGGGTGGAGATGGATGGCAGGAGAGAGATCAGTTGATCATTACCTGTTAGGTTCACTCCCTCTGGGCACCTGGCATTGGCCACTGTCGGTAGACAGGCTACTGGGCTGGATGGACCTTTGGTCTGACCCAGTATGGCCATTCTTATGTTCTTAATCAATCCAGTAGCCCCTGTGCTTTTATTTTGATGTTAAATGTTCACATTTATTTGACTCTGCCCATGATTTTCAATATTCAGCATGTCACAGATATTTGCAATGAAAACACGTAGTTGCACTATGGTGGTTGTCAGATTGTAAGATCTTCCCGTATGTTTTATAACATTTTGAGTGCTATAATAAAAAATTTTTTAAAGAGTATTTTATAACGCTGTTGTTTGAATACTACTAACATATGTTAAAATTGTAGCCCTAAAATACCCTATATTTATGTTTCGTATATACTATATAGATCCTGCATGTCCCTTAGCCCATTTCTCATCTGAAGTTTTAGGTGCCAAAAAAGTTGTAATCAAATCCATTCTTCCTTATACCCTTTTGTCTAAGATGGCATTACATCAGTTCACATTTAGAAAGTTATCTTTGCAACCGTAAGCGCTAGAAATATCTTTTTAAGTGAAAACTTTATTTTGCAGAATCTGGATTGTCAGATTGTAAAGTATATTTGTGCCAAATGCATCTGACGACACACGTCCAATGTGCATAACTATAAAAACATACAAACATTCAAAAATTCAGAAGGATTTTTTAAAATTATGAAAACCATAGACTTTTTGAATCCTTGCCATCTAAACAATTTACATTCTACACTTCTGATTTTTTCCCCTAAGTTACATTAATCAATCAAAAAAGCAATCCACTGCCTACTTCAGCTAAGAACTATGGAGTTGTGACTACTGTCTCCACAATCAAGTTGTCGACACACAACATTTATTTGTATACTCTGTGTGTGTGGACAACACAGTATTTCATCTCCAGTACCACGCATACGGGCACAGATCTTCCCTTTGCTGTAAAACAATCCATCTTACCGTGCGCATTAGACAATATTTTCAAATACACTTATCAATGTCATACAGCACTTCAATATCAATGAAAGCAAAAAATGAAATGATCAGATTTGCAGAGGATATAAAAGGTTTGCTTCTCACCACAGTTAGATAAGTGCACTGATGCACTGGGGATTTTTTTTTTATGTCATCATGATTCAGTCCTTTGTATACATGTGTCTGCATGAATAATACAGGAGATGCTAAACTCATTTCCCCCACTACTAGTCTTAAAAGAAATGGCTGGCTTTTTTTGAAATATGTTTGCTTTGCTGGTATATTGAACTCTCCCAAAATTCATTTGTCTTCAGATAGAAAACATTCACACATCACTGGTATCAGTGTGGAGGAACATAACAGAAAATGTTATACAAAATGTGAGATTAAATATCTGATATTGCAAAACTGACAGGAGTTCAATTTCACTTTCAATTTCAGTTCCCCCAAACAATACTACCAATTAACTTCAACTAACCTTTGTAAATGCTCATTAGATCACACACAGGTCATATATTAATCACATTGACGTCAATGGCCAAACTTTCACTGATTTCAAAGGTGTAGGATCAGGCCCCCTGGTGTAGTCCTAAATAAGGATTATGCTCAATGAAAGCACTCACCTGCTCCTGAAGAACTTTAAGCCTGGCTTGTGTATGTGTTTGTTCTTCTTTTGCTTGCTCCAGTTCGGATTTTTTGTTATTTAATTCTTCCTGTATACTCAGCAATTGCTGGGTAGGTGAAAAGAGTGATTAGCACCATCAGAATCTGAGCAATCTTAAATATTGTAAATCCTCACTGCAAGCAACATTTTTCAAGTTATTTCTATATTTATTATTGTTACTAAGTCTGTTGTGTCTAAGTTGAACAAGATGTAAATTACTTCCATCTGCATTTCCTTCCACAGCAGTACTACACAAGGAATGCATTTGAAAATGTGCGGTTAAAGTATTTGTTACACTAAAGCACAAACACTTGGTAGAGTATATCATCCACAGAAGGACTGTCACATCCATCTGAACAACAACCTTATTTGTAGAAGTATATGCTGTGGTTTTAACAATACTAGGGTAAACACTACAGTGCATGCATAATTCACAAGCACAGCCCTTTACTCTAATTAGTCACTGGCCCAAAGCCATTTCATTCAACACAAAGCAATATTCTGGAAAGCATTTGCACTTAGTTGCCAAAAAGACTAAACATTTATTTTCTTCTCATGCTATGATGGTGATGTGTTATTAGATCAGCAAGACGGATGTCCTACAATCAATGTATCAGCCAAGAAAACTGCTGATATGATCTGTCAAAACACAAAACGATGACCAAAAGATTATTTTTATGCAGAGAATTTCTGAAATGTAGAGACTTTAAGGGCTTGGCTCCCCTCATCTTATCCAGTTATAAGTCATGAACAGCCATTGGGACTTGCCAGGAACTGGTCACTAGATTCAACTAATTCTGAAACTGGTTATGTATTTCGGAAAAGAGAGGACAAGTACTAGACCCTGCTGAAGAGCAGGAAAATACAATCAAGAGATTACAAACTGGTTTAGTATCTCTCCCTTTAGTAATCAAGCAAGGAAAATTTATTTGCTGTGCAAACATGGTACGTTGATTACTATTTTTTAAAAAGGTGGGTAAGTGAACAATTGCATTAGTAGCAAGAAACTTCAGTTATTGGTGTTATACATAGTAAACATTTAAGGCTTAATTTACCCAGGTGCTTAGTACCGATAACTCTTGGACTTCAGCTGATGCTGTGGGTGTTTAGCAGGCCCTTTTAGTGCATAAATTTTATATCATGTAGTTAGCAGTATTAAGCATCAAAGTTTCTTCTTCAATGCTATGTGAAGCCTGCTTTTAGAGATGTGTGGAAATGTCTGAAGCATCAAGGCTTGAGTAGCGATTGATACAGAATTTCTGATGTGGATGACTACCAGCTGGATGGATTAATTCAACGTTTTAAAGGTCTCTAACACTGCCATTACACACACACACACACACACACACACATACACACACACACACCATTTTCCAATTAATTGTGCTCAATTTCCAGGGTGATTCAGAAAATCCAGAGCATCGCATTCCATCAGACAATGTATAGCCACATGAAGCCAAACAAATAATCATTTATGAACTGGAATGTCCCATTTAGTAACATGCTAAATAGCTTACCCGTTTATACAAATTGGGCCACAACACATATCTAAACTGATTGACAAAATGTGCATATCAAGTGGAAGCAAATATCAAAAATGGTTTCAGTCCCACTGGTTCCTGGGCTAGACAGTCTACATAAACTTCTTCCTATGAACACTGCCAGACTTTTTAACCTCCAGTGGCATTGCTGTGTCACCACAGCTAGATGGAAGTAAATTTTAATAAATCACCTTTTTATATTTCAGATTAACAGCCGTGTTAGTCTGTATTCGCAAAAAGAAAAGGAGGACTTGTGGCACCTTAGAGACTAACCAATTTATTTGAGCATAAGCTTTCGTGAGGTGCCACAAGTACTCCTTTTCTTTTTATATTTGTGACTTCAATCCAAACTATAGCTAGGTTGCTTTAGTGCAGTGGTCCCCAAACTGTGGGTCACGTCCCCCTAGTGGGGCATGGAGGAATGTTCAAAGGGACATGGTGGGGCTCAGACCAGCCCCCATGGGTGGTGGTGATGGTGGTGAGGGAGTGCCATCCGGCCCCGCTCTTCCCCCAGCTCAGCTCCAGCCCCATCTCCCAGCCGCAGCTGCTGCCCTGGCTCCAGCTGTGACTCGACGGCCGGCTCCCAGCCCCCACTCTCACCCCTCAGCCCCCGTTTCTGGCCCCTGGCCCAGCCACGACTCCACTCCCGGCCAGGGCGGGATATGGACACATTCCATTACTGGGAAGCAGGGAGCCCGAGAGGAAAAGTTTGGACACCACAGCTTTAGTGGCTTCTCACTCCTAGGTTCTTTTGAAGCCTTGAAGCTATATATGTTTTAAGAATTATGAGCAGAAAATGCAGCTGGATCTGCTGTGTGGTCTGAGGCAGCTAATAAAGGTAGTGTAAACTTGATGCGGTGAGAACATGGAAAAGGTGAGCACCTAGTCAATCTGTACATCACTGTTATTAAATATACACATTCATTACAGCTACTTGGGAATTTTCTGTTGGAACATTTTTCTGTCAGAAAATGCCGATTCATTACAATTGACATGTTCTGCAGGGGCGTGTCAAAATTCCAATGAAAATCTGGCAGGTTTCTGACAGAGCCCTTCCTGCCAGCTTACCCACCCCTCTCGCTCCATCCTGCGAGTTGCTGGGGAGCCAGGACTTCCTGACTTCTCAGTAGCCTGCTTTGTGGACTGAGTGGCACCTGAGAGCCTAGAAGCCTTGGGAGCCCCAGCTTCCAGGCTTCTCGGTAGCTTGGTTCTCTGCCTGGCTGGCTTCCTGGGCTGCTTTCCTGGAAGATTTGTGGGTTGCCATCTTGTGAAGAATTGTCAGATTTCTTTTTCTTTTCTCTACAGAAAAAGAAATGTTCAAAATCTCAGAATTTTTCACAGAAAAATCTCACAAATTTTTCCGCCTGCCTGGGCCTGAGCGCGAAGCTGCTGCCTGCTTCTCAACCCTTCCAGGCTTCCCACGCAAACAGCTGATTTGCTGGAAACTGGGGCGGGGGGGGAGAGGAGAGAAGCAGAGCGGGGCGGCGCGTTCAGGGGAGGGGGCAGAGGTGGAGGGGAGGTGAGCTGGGGCTAAGCGCGGGGCGGGGAGCTGCCGGTGGGTGCTCTGCACCCACCAAATTTTCCCCGTGGGTGCTCCAGCCCCGGAGCACCCACGGAGTTGGTGCCTAAGGTGCCACTTTTGGCCGGCTGTTAAATTTAGAAGCCCTTTTAGAACCAGTTGTCCCTCATGGGACAACCTCGTGGGACAACCAGTTCTTAAAGGGCTTCTAAATTTAACAACTGGTTCCAGTGAACCAGTGCGAACCGGCTCCAGCTCACAACTGGGCACCGGGGTCCAGGAGGGACTCGGGGCCCAGCGGCAAGCGGGACACCAGCCTGTAGAAGGCTGGAAACGCTAATTCCCTGGACGACCATCAGGAGGTGCCGCAGGGGTGAGTCGCACCCCACTACAGAGCCCTTTACTAAATATTTGTTCCCCATGTAGCTGCTCACAGACTATAATCAAGTGCTTTTAGCACAGCCACCAAAGTGCTCGCTCATTTGTTCAACTATCAACTCCCTCCGACCACTTTATCTACAGTGTGAACATTTACTGAAGAGGACCCAGTTTTCCATAACTTTAATACAGCTCCTGCATTCTCTTCAATCAGCAATTCTGCAATTTTTTCAGTGAAAGTGGTCAGCCTTTTACGGACAAGATCTATTTGTTCTAAATCCATGACATGTATTGCTCATGGCTCTGTTATACCTTAGATGTTTGCAGAGGTTTATCCTCTACGAGTCACTGGTTTGAAAGCTGCACAGGTCTATACTGAACAAAAATAATCATCCACAGATGGAGGGGCAGCAATAGCTCAGTGGTTTGAGCATTGGCCTGCTAAACCGAGGGTTGTGAGCTGAATCCTTGAGGGGGCCATTTAGGGATCTGGGGCAAAAATAAGGGACAGTACTTGGTCTGGTCCTGTTTTGAGTAGGGGGTTGGACTAGATGACCTCCTGAGGTCCCTTCCAACCCTGATATTCTATGATTTGGTAATCTATGAAAGATGAACTTCTGGAATAGGTCCAGGTCATCTGAGGAGCTCTTGCCTCCAGCCAGTCTGCTCTCCAGGAGCCAAAGACTAGAGGTCCAGTCTGATACTAACTGTATTGTGTTTTCCCTTTTTAAGCTCCTCCCTCCAAGACTGACCTCTCTCACAGCTGGGGTTGGACGGGGCCAACTGAGCCCACATAAACTCATTAATCCTGTGTGTCCCAATGTGAGATTTGTATACCACCATCACAAGGAGTTTGCTTACATTACCACTGACTCTCCTGTATCTGCTTTATACATAATTAGAAATTTTCAATCTCCAGGGCTATTAATCTCAAATCATTCATGAGGACTAAAATAGCTGTTATCAAAGCAAACAGGCATATTATAAAAGGTAGCTTTTTTTTTTAAAACACATTCCCTATCTCCAATGCAGGCCTACCTCTTGGTGCATATTACTGTACTATATGCTGTCCTGCTGCCACCAGTAAAGTTCAGTATCACCCAGACTGCACAGATCTCAAAAGTGCAGACAGAAAATTACCATCCTAAACCAATCTTCTCTTTTCATGAAACATTAAATATAGAAGGCATTCTAGAAGCCAGCTGAATTACTCAGGCTGTGTGCAATGTGGTGCCAGCCTGGCTGGAAATGCTAACATCCATACAAAACAGAATACCCCCCAAACATATAAAAATCCCCAAAGGAAAAGCAATAGCTTTCTGTTTATGATCATCACATAGCCACTGAATACTTCCCCAAGACCTGCATTTACCAAAAGAAATGCTGTGTGTATAAATTTAATATATATTACATACATGCATATACACATATGTGCATAAGTATACACCCCACCCCCGAAGAACAACGGACAAACCTTCCCTAGTGAACAGCTCCACCATGAAAACATTGTTTATAACCAGCTATCTAAATAGCCCAACAAGCACATTCTAGAAATAGACCATAAGACCTTAGGTCATATTTCAGACTGCAAGGTTTTTAGGATATTAAAAAAGAACCCCAGCAATTCCAATATATTTAGCTGTTATACCATGCTTCTACTGTTGCTCTTTTGGTCACAATTTTGTTTAGTGCTGCTGGAAATGAAGCACAAAATGATCATAATAATTTAACTTTACTAAAAAGTAAAGTACATTACACTTGCTGTAATGAACATCTCTGAGGAAGTAGCCAAGTTTGTTATAACAAGGTATTCATTACAGCATACCTTGTCCACTCAGTTACCTGGAAGGGGATATGAGATCTCCTCCCAGTCTCTGGAATGGCTGTGGCATATCCACTGAGGAGGATTTGCAGCACACCAGTTAAATTAGACTACCAGACATCAGAGGGTGACAGTTTTCAGTCACTAACAACATAGGACCTGATCTAGCAACCTTTGCTCATGCATGAATGGAACTATTTCCCCTGGGGCAGACTTGAATCAGAGACCTAGTGGTGGAAGTCTCCCTATCTCATTATGAATTCCATTAGCCATCCAGGCTAGCAATTCCTTTTTTTAAAAGCAAAACCCAGTCAAGTCAATCAAAACTTTATTCTACACAAATAAAGAGAATTTAAAATCTTCAAAATGGAAAAGGACAAAAATCAGCAAGGGTAAATGTGTTTCAAGCTCCTTTGAGGCTTTTTACAAACAATGGAAGAAAAGAAGAATGTAACCATTTCTTGGCAGAATTCTCGTTAGGTTAAAGAAAAAAATGAAGCAGAATGAAGGAACACACACACACACACACACACTTTGCAGCCATCAAACCCATTAGCTCTATGGATTAGTTACAATATTAAGTTTGTACACTACTAAATCAGGATTTCATATCATAAATGGCCAGTGCACGGCAGCCTTGAACAATGGGAGTGCAACTTCCCAGCTGAGCAAATATGCATTAGTAACAAGACACTGATGAGACCAGACAAATCACCAAGGAAACAAGAAAATGTGAAAGACAAGTCAAAGGAGCTGGCAGCACGTGCTTTAGAAATGAGTTATAAATGAAGCTAGCCACACTGCAGCATTTATATTAACATACGACCAGGCCTAATATGAGACTGGACAAATTAAAAAGGTAATTAATGAATTTTTAAAAATTACAGTGAAGGGAAATGCAGCATATCAGTTAGGCGAAGGGTATGGCACTTACCTCTCTTGTTCCCCAGGCCTGCCCACTTTACAGAATACATTAGGATCTCACTATCTGGGAGGCTGATGGGATTTGTAATGGAAGAAGGATCTAAATCCTGACCTGGCGGACGGGCACTGTGCTGATTAAGAGCCCTGTGCATTTGCTGCTACTGGCTCCAGCTGGCCAGGGCTCCACCCTGAGCAGTGAACCTGGCTGGTCTTGTAACCAGGAACAAAGTGCACACTCACCTGGTAGCAGCATGAATGTTAATCAATTGTTCTTTATTTGGGGTGGGACAAGCATGCCCCCATAGGTAAAGGCATTAGGCAGGCTTACCTCTTGGTGCATATTACTGTACTATATGCCGTCCTGCTGCCACCTTGAGTGTGAAGTCTCAATGCTGCACAGCAGAGGGCAGGGCTGAGCCCAAGACAGGCAGACACATATAGAATGAGACATTCATCAGGCTTCAATTTCATACATTTGTTTTGTACTTAGAAGGGATGACAATTTCATTCTATAAAAGTAGAGCACTGAATGGTACAAGTATGTCTATTTCTCCATGTGACCACAAATTGCATGAAACCACTTCTTCATAACCATAGCATCCTCATATTTAACAAACCCACTTAGATTTTAGATTTTCTTTTTCTTTTTCAAAGAGAAATATTTGATTGATCTTTAAAGCAAAGTTAAAAAAAAAACTTACACATTGAGGCTAGAGAAAGTACATAGATTAGCAGAAAGCCTTGAAGTTGGTCTAGATAAAAATTACTGGTCTACTGTAAAAAGAAAAGGAGTACTTGTGGCACCTTAGAGACTAACAAATTTATTTGAGCATAAGTTTTCAGGAGCTACAGCTCTATCAGGTGCCACAAGTACTCCTTTTCTTTTTGCAGATACAGACTAACACAGCTGCTACTCTGAAAACTGGTCTACTCTACTTTGCAAAGGTTCATGTTTTGAGCTGACTCAAATTTGCCATGAATTTCAATTTTACCATTCATCTTTAAAGAAATAAGTATTCACCACTAAGGCTGGGATTTTCAAAAGTGCTCAGCGCTAGCCTAACTTTGCTTCCGTTGACTTCATGGGAGCAGAATTAGGCCAACATCAAATGCTTTTGAAAATTCCACGCTAAAGCTAAGAGTAATATAACCAGCGGGAGAAGTCTAGTGTTTAAGGATTTCCTGCAAGAGGGCTAGACTATAATCTTCATGTAGACATCAGTCAGTGTGCTTTCTACTAGGATGTCTACCTTAGGCTTTTTTTCCCCTAAAATTTCATACCGCTGCTGTTACCACTTCAGCTCCATCACTGGTGGCAGCTGTCGGGGTACAAAGGCAGTTCAACCATGTATAATCTCAGAACAGATCTAGATGACCTGGTAGTTAAAACCTCAGTGGGGCCTTATTTACACTAAGACTTCCATTGCTGCTACCACTTGTGGAGCTGAACTCGTGATAGCTACGGGAGGAAATTTTAGGGGGAAATGCCCGCAGTAAACAATGCCTTAGGTAGGGGTTGCCACATTTGGAGGAAAACTCCAGTCTCCCATTCTGAGATAAACTAAATCATTGTCATGTAAACCTATTGGTGCACTTTATTAATTATTATTTAAGTATGAACAGCAGCAGGTAGGTATTTGATGGCAAGCCTAATGGGATGTGAAATTCAAAGCGTAAAGGAAAGAGTGCTTAAGCATCCTTTGGCCTGACCTACACCTAAAACTTAGGTTGACCTAGCGATGTCACTCAAGGCTGTGAAAAATTTCACACACTGTGCGATGCAGTTAGGTGGCTCTAACACCCACTGTATATGTAGCTAGGTTGACAGAAGAAATGTTCCATTGACCTAGCGACTTCCTTCTGAGAGGGTGAATTTACTACAGTGACGGAAAAACCCCTTCTGTTGTTGTAGTAAGTACAGTATCTACACTACAGTGGCATAGCTGCAGTGCTGCATCTGTACAGATGTCATGCTTGTAGAACAGACATACTGTTACTGAGCCACTTCCTCCCCCTTCCCAGAAACAGGGCTACTTGTTTTCAGAATTCAAATGTCATTCAGTAATGCCAGGTTCTTGCTACTGCTGTTGCTCTTTGTAAATTTATAGATCAAATTAAGATTCATACTCTGGAAAGCAACAAAAATACTTTCAACTTAATCACTCTAGTATATTTATTCAGCAGGTAAAAAGTGAATATAAGGGTGATATTTTTTCCTCTCATTTACTCTCCTCTCTAATACTGCATTTTCAGAAGAAACAGGTTAATCTTGAGCATGTGTATGCTGGGCGACATGTTGAGTAAATGTTTGGTGAGTACGGAGTGGAAGGATGAAATAGAATAAATAAGCCCTTCTGTAGTTAGGATATACTAATGAATATAACCCACAACGAGCCCCATCCACCTGACTATGCTATGAATCTTAGCATTCATCTGCTGCCGGAACATTCACGCTTAAGGATGAATGGGTTGTTATAGTGGTCATGACAGCCCTGGATTTTGTGATTTTCAGGCTTTTACAAAAGTATCTGTGACTTTTGGCATTTGGGAAAGTTTGCTTGTGAGTGAATGGAATGGATGTGATAGGAAAATCTTCTTTGAGACCTTGAGACCTGTAGCGCTAAACACTGATTGAGGTTCATGGGAGTTTAGACAGTAGATCAGCCACAAGGAAGAAGTAAAGAAAAAGGTCCCACATAGATCCATCCTACAAGTTACTGAACTCCCTGTGAAGAAATATGCTCTCAGCCCTCGCCCACTGAAGTCAATGGGATCATGCTGATACACGATTTGCCCACCACCTCTATGTAAAAGATAATGTTTTTCATTCCAACTATGACAGAGTCTGGCTTACGTAATTTAATTCTCAGAGGGCAACATCTAGCAGAATAGTGAGGACTTTTCAAAAGTGCTCAGCATTGGCCTAACATGGCTCCCATTAAAGTGAATGGTCAAACTCCAATGCACTCCAGCAAAGTTAGGTGAATGCTGAGTGCTTTTGAAAATCTCACCAATGGTTATTACTATTTGCTAAATAATGATGGCATCCTTTATGATATTTGAAATGCAGATAATGACATGGTCCATAATCAACCAATTTACAGAGTAGGGCCTAGTTCCTCTAAAGTATTTAGGTATCTAACTTCCATTGATTTCATATGAATATCTTTGAGGAAGAGCCTGAAACCTGACAAGTGTTGGGCACCTCCAGCTCCCAGTGACTTCAGTGGGAGATGCAGGATGCTCAGCAAAACAACGCAAAGGCCATGACAACTAGAGGACAGTTCTGTCTAAGACCTGGGTTCAAACTGGCCATTTGTTATCACAGAACTTGCACTGTATGAATTGTTTGCATTGTAAATAGCAGAACAAAGGTTCTTTTGCAGGCTAATCCTTTCCCTCTTAATATTTTTAACAATGTTTTTGTGACATTTCCTTTGTTCAGTATGACTTTTCTGTGACTCTTCCTAAAGATGGCCAAGTCAAATCCTCGCTCCTGTTCTTCATAAGTCTCAACTGAAATAATGTTACCAAGGTAGTGTGAGGACACAGCAAAAGGTCCACACAATAGTATAGTCTACAGGCCAATACTGTTAATACTCTGATAAATAATTCTCTAAGGAATTCATAAAGTCACCTGGTATGCATTAAAAATTAATCAAAATGAACTTCAGCATCGCTCAGAATATATGTCATCTATAATCTCTATATGGTAAAAATCCATGTCCTGTTGTCTGGGCATTTTCAGTCATTTCACACTAGGGAGGCAAGATTCAAATATACTTAGCATTGAGTGATTAACATTAGATCCTAAAGTATCTAACCTGTTCCCCCAAAACGACACTGGAATTACATTCTGAAAGCAAAATCTCTCTGATCACAGAGTTTCCTTACATTGATTCCAGCGGTGAGATGCTCAAATACAGAGCAATTTGAAAAGGTATATATTTTGTATGTGTGTCCCCGTATAGCAGTGGTTCCCAAACTTGGAACGCCGCTTGTGCAGGGAAGCCCCTGGTGGGCCCGGCCGGTTTGTTTACCTGCCATGTCTGCAGGTTCAGGCAATCATGGCTCCCACTTCCTGCGGTTTGCTGTGCCAGGCCAATGGGGGCTGCGGGAAGTGGCGCGGGCCGAGGGACATACTGGCCACCAAACAAGCAGTGTCCCAAGTTTGGGAACCACTGCTATATAGAAATACATGGAAGCTAACACCACCTATACAGAAGTGACAAGTTAATTCAATTTCCATCTTCAAATCAGGTACAGTGTACCTCATTTGTTACCATGGATACAAGACATTATTTCCATTTGTTTGAGACCTCATAGTGGGTATGAAATTAAATGGTGACACAAATTCATGGAGGAAGTTAACTCAAAAACACATAACTTCAATGCCTGAGCTGCTATTACACATTTTTCGACAACATAAATTGCTAGATTGCTATGACTGCCTATATGGTATACTTCATGAGCAAATATCTATGTGATTTTGCTGATAATGCTTTTGAGCAACAGAAGTGGTGAGAGAAGAGAAAATAATCACTCATTTCATCAGTCCTGTAAGTGTGCAAAAGAAACCTGAAAAATCACCAGATAATTGGAGTGCATTAAAAATACATCAGTGTTGCATTATTTGCTACTGTTTGGCACCAAGTCTGTGCACAGAAAATTCCTTGACGCTCAAAATGCATCCATTTTCTCAGCCAGACCTGCTCTTCAACTGCAGCTCAAATCAATTATTCTTTAGTTTTCGAAGTGAGAGGGAGGAAGGGGTTTGCGGTTGCAGGGGAGTGGGTGTGAATGGAAAGGAAGGATGAGGAACTGTTTTTTTTAATGTGTAGGTAGGGCTCAGGAACTCGGTGGAAACCAGTTCATCTTGTCTTAAATTAAATATAATATATACACAACAAGATAAAAGGGAATGAGAGAGGTCTTCTTGTTAAACCATTACCAGCCAAGACCTGGATGTGTGTTTAATATTTCATATAGAGCCTGATTTTCATAGGTGCTGTACACATGCTGTGCTGATGGATTTCAATTGAAGCTGTCAATCTTCAGTATTTCCGAAAACCAAACTCAGATTTCATAGGTTCTACCTAAATGAGAGGCCAATTTCTAAATATTCCTGGATGAATCACAGGAAAAGTGTAAATGTCGTGGCGTGTCACAAGTGCTACTAACAACCCAAACACATCTACTCAAACCCATTACAATCATCCGCAAAAGTGACCCAACCCAGCTCCATTCAGCTGTTGAACCTGCTAACAACTTCCCAACAAGACTCCTCATCTCTGCAATCCTCAGCATATCCTCAAATTGGCTTAACTACAGCCCCTTTTCCAACTTCTTGAACCTTTTGTAATCCTCCCCCATAGGAAGTTGGTTGGCTTGATCCCAGATGTCAAACTAGCAAAAATTCAAAAACTCACAGCAAAATGTCAAGGATTTAAAAAACCACGGAGGACGGGAAACTACAGTTGGTGTGACACAGATAGATAGTGGATAATAAACGGTGGGTTTTCTCTTAACACGCTTGGTTAACAATATTGGTATCTGGCTGAAGTTTCAATCCTAATTCAATTAAAATTCCAGGGCCTGATTCTCTTTTGCCCTTGCAACACAGGTGACAATCTAAACCAGTGCCTAGTGAGTGTAAAAACACGACCACTTTGGTTTGGTAGCATTTTATACACATTTGTACTGGTGTGAATGGCTACACAAAGTGCAAGGCAACAGAGGACAGACACTAAGGCTCAGATTTAGCAAAGCATGTGTTCAGGTGCTTAACTTTAATGAAGTCAGCAATACTTAAGCGTGTGCTTAAGTAAGGATGAGATTATTCATATGCTTAAAGCGTGTGCTTAGGTGCTTTGAGGCCTAAGGCACTTTAGCATCATATTTGAAGAGCAACTAATGCCTAATTTGTTAGTTCTCATATATTTTATTAAGAAATTACTCACTTAGGCCACAAATTCTCCCAATGTTGTAAAAGAAAGATGAGGGATCTGGGTGTTCATGTACAGATCTGTACTGAAGCTCACTCCTGGTCAGAAGGCAGAAGTCTGGGACCCCACAATGACTACTAACTGCAATGTCACAGAGAGGGGATTTATGACTTCCAATGATAATAACAGAAGTGGGAGCTGATTAACTGTTTGGAAACAGAAGGATCCTTAGAAATAAAGGGTCAATCTATGGCTTTAAGTCACTGGCCACAGTAGAAGGAAAGTGGAGGTGTACTACACCAGCAGCAGCTTCTGGCGACATTATGTTTGACTCAGTCACAATGGGCCAGGTCCTCAGCTAGTGTAAATCAATCTAGCGCCACTGACTTCAGTGGTGGTATGTCAATTTATACTTGCTGAGGAGATGGACAAGTGTCTTTAGAAGTGTCATGGGAGCACAGGCCACAGCAGCCCTTGCTACAGCCTTTGCAGTGGTACTGTGTGTTCTCTCCCCTCGCGCACTGCACAGCTCTGATGCTGTTTAAGGCTGCTGGCGCTATGACCCATACCTGACCTGCGGCCTTTGGGGCACTGGCCATGCTAGGTTGGAAAAGGCTTCTTAAACCTGCTGTTTTCTTGCAGAGCTAGGCCAACCCACGCTGCAATCGCATGTCAGACTGCAGTGTAGACATCCCCTTTGTCAGCAGGTCTTTAATCCCTGTGGCCTGATGCTGCCGTCTGTATACACCCAAAACAGCCTGCAGAAATCAACAGGCATTTGAGTATGCAAAGAAATCATGGTCAGGCCCCTTACCATCTTAAAAAAACTGATTTTAGCACTGCAGAAATTTGCAGTGATTTTTTTCCTAACAAAAAATACCCCTTTTGCATATACATTATTGGGAAAAGGCATTAAAAATTGACTCATGTTACCTGCTGCATGCCTTGCATAGTCTGCTGCAGAAATTGCAACTGTTGGTCCTTTGTGAGACTTTCTTCTGTCCTAAAGAGTTGTCCTTTCTCTTGTTTTAGAAGCTCCACCTCATTTCTGTAAGCATCCAGCTGCCATCGGAGGCTGTCATTCTCTTCCTTCAGTGCATAAGCTTGGGCTGTTAGAGCTATGAGAAAATGAACATTCAAAAAAAAATCCAATATGATGACTTATTTGCTGGCAGATAACATAGGGCATTGTTCAGACAAAAGGGGATGCAGCATAAATCTATACAAGGTAAACACTCGACTCTTAAGTTTGGTCTAGAGAAATTAAACTGGTGAAAGCCTTAAGAATATTTGTAGAACATTTTGGGTATGTCTACACAGCACACTAAGCCCAAGCTCTGACTCAGGTTCATGCCCAAGCGCCCCTTCCATCCATACAGAAATGAGGCTGACTCGGGTCAGGAAACCCTCTTGACTGGGGCCTACGGACCCTGCAGGGTGGAGGGTCAGAGCCTGAGTCCCTCTGTGATGTGGGTCAGAGCCCAGGCACTTCGTAGTGTGGATGCAGCTCGAGTCTGAGTCGCCACTCTCGGGTCTGAAGAGTCCAGCACACACAAGAACTTCTCAAATGGTCTGCTAATAGTTTACAAAGAGTCTAATAGTTCGTTAGAAATAGCAGGACTAAAACTGTCACAGCTTCATAGGTTCAATTTCAACTGGTTTGGTGCAAGAGTGAACACAGACAAGCTGAAATGGTTCAACTAGTCCTCCCTATTAATGCCCCACAGTACACTAAGGGCTTGTCTACAGGGGGACACTCAGGAAAGTTCATCCAAATTAAAGTGAGTTAGTTAAATTGCATTTAACTCCTGTGTGGAAAACTCTTATTCAGAATCAAAATGTCCTAAATTTGATTTATCTTAATTCACTTTCCTGAGCATTTCTGTTTAGTCAAGCCCTAAGTGGCCTTGTGACATTTTCCAGGATGCACTACTTCTAGGAGCTAGCTGTGAATTGTTAGACAAAAGGAATTGCAAATGAAATTGTTTAGGACAGCACAAGTGTGAATATGGGGCAAAATAAACCAGTTTGGTATGACTAGTGTGGAGACACTTAATTGTTTACACTTAATCTGGTTCAGTAACAAATGGTTCAGTTCTTTAGTGCAGACAAGGCCTTATATAAATATCCTAAAGCAGGATTTCTTGACATGGAGGTAGGGACCCGCATGGGCAATTGCAAATAGGTGTCAGGGGGTCATGACAACCTTGCCTTTCTGATATTGCTAAATGGGAGGACAGATGTGTAATGGCTGGGAGAAGAGTGCTGACGGGAAGGAGAGAAGTTGAGAACCACTGCCCAAGAGAAATGTCCTAAGAGAGACTTCAGAAAATGACCTATTACTGACAACAGATGTCAGCAATAATTCTCTTCCAACCCCACCACCTCAAACTAGTGTTGAAAACGGTTTAGCTGTGAATGAATTTTTGACCCTGATTCTGAAACTGTGCTACAGCCCTGACTTAACACGGAGTCATTCATTTTTTTCTGCAAGGGAGGTATCTACTCTTGACAGTTTCCTACCTGTGTCTCAGCAATGGTGCAGTCATACTGGTACAACTGATAGCATAAGCTGCAGTGGAGCTGAGATGCATGCATTTTGCTACCGAGTCACATATGGAGGTAAAAATGTCTGCTGAGCTCCACTAGAGAATCACCATTTCTGAAAACGGGCACAACATTTCTGAGTGTGGGAGGGCATAATGGTGAAAACAGTTTTGTTCTGTGTACATTAGCAGTTAATCATTTGACAGGGGCATAGTCAACAAGAGGTTATTTCCTAGTGAGATGAGGCCATAAATTGTTTCAATCACTCTTCATAGACTGGCTGCTAAATTTAGACATAGATATCAGTTTCTTCCCTAAAACCTAGTGAAAGGCAAAATTCTTAAGTTCTTCAATTGGCAAAACTCTATTGACTTCACAGCTTTTGCCCAGCAATGTTATAGAAACTGACGTGACTGTTTAATATTTATACTATGGTAGCACCCAGAGGTTCCAGTCAGGATTAAGGCCCTGTTATGCTAGGGAGTTTTGGCTAAGTAAAGCTTTTTGGATTTGGTCCCAAGAGAGAGGAAATGTGGAAACTCCACTCCTGCCTCCCTGAGAATTCCCTGGTTACGAGGAATCATTTAGACAGGGAAATGATGTCATAGAGCAAAATTATATAAAATACAAATGCTAAAAAAACACCCCCCCAAACAACAACCCAAAAAAAACCCCAAACAACAACCAACCTTGGCACTACAAGAACATTACTACATTTGCCGCACTGAAAGATACTGAAGTCATTTCCTTAGGAAGCTCGATTTGGCCCCTTTTCAATTTAGAATGGCATTTTTATTATCATAACTGATAGCAGGTGTTTGTGGAGAAATCGATTAGTATGCAGGGATGGAAATTACATTTGCCAAATGAATTGCACAGTCTGCAATATAAGCCTAAATTTGTATAGCAAAATGTGGAAGGCTATAAAGCATATACCAAGAACACTATTTAAATAAATTATCTGAGCATAAATATACATAAGGAAATGTGACAGCCATTATTTCAGCGATACTATTAACGTCCTGGAGAAGAACTTTACTCTTGGCAGTTCTTATACTTGGCAGCAACAATGGTCATTTGGCTTAGCAAAGTATGATGCAGTACTGTCTTCATTTTTGAACTGTGATATCACTATGCAATAGCTGTAATTAAAAAAAAAACCCTCCAAAATTCTATCTGCATTTTGTAACAGGAGCACAAATCTGATTAAATGATTTCAAGCTTGATATTACAGAATTTTTAATGGCGATCGACAGTAACAATATGGTTACTTTCCAGAGAATAAGAAATGATATATTAACACCACTTAACTTCAGGCCTCTCTTGAACAGACCTTACTGTATAAAGAGTCTCTTGTATCCTGCGTAATCGCACATAACATGAGTCAAAATCTTTGTCAAACTAGTTTGTTGCCTGAACAGGAGATCTCAATACATCATTAGCAATAAAAATACTTTACTTTTGACAGGACAAACCTTTCTTTGACCCAATTAATTTCTATTATTTTTCAAACAATACAAATATCTTATTGCAAATATAGTGTAGTCATTAAAATACACCTATAGGTTCATTGTTGCATCTAATTTGGCTCCTCCACAGCATCTCTCTGGAAGATTTAGCTGCAGCTACAGTATTGTTATATCAAATTAAATTGTTTTGAAAAGCATGTAATCATTCTTCCATGATAAAATTTACCCTCAAGAAATTGTTGTGAGGAGTCTAATGGACAACTAAGAGGATAGAATCTTTTTTCATAACAACCAAATAACTACATCTGAGCAAAACAGGCTAAGCAAACACAAACCTCCAGTCCAATAGAAAGTATTTTTCAAAATTTCCTCCTCTAATTCAGAGGCCTGAACCAAACTTTCAAATGTTGCAGTTTGGGACTTCTTTGCAGTGTACCGAGGCAACTAAATGTATACACTAGTACATTCATGCTGACCAACATACATCACTTTATGGTTAGCTAGAGTCATTACACAGTGCTATGCACCACCACTGCGTTAACCTTGACTTCGACACAGAAGCTTTAACCAGAGGGATAACCTCCTACTCTGTGAGGTACAGAAGGGACACTAATGCAACAGAACCTGGGAAGAATGTGCATCTCCTGTGCATCACCTAACCCAGCTTCAAGAGAAATCCCCAAAAGCTGTTGCAAAGATGGAAGGGACTGAGTTTGTAAATCTGTTGGCTTGTTATCTCGGATGGAGGTCAGGTGCTAGGGCTTCACAGCCTATCCTGGCTGGAATAACAGCTATAGACATTTCCACTGCCAGCGGGTATGTCGATACAGCCAGTGGCAGCAAGCCTCTGAGCCCAGGGCGACAAACTCAGGCTCACACTACTGCGATAAAAATAGCTGTGTAGATATTGCTTTGAAGTTGCAACTCGGGCTGGAGCTCGGACTCTGAAGCCCACTCTCTTCCTAGGCTTTGGAGCCCTAGCTCCAGCCTGAGCCACAAGGTTTACATAGGTTTCAGAGTAACAGCCGTGTTAGTCTGTATTCGCAAAAAGAAAAGGAGTACTTGTGGCACCTTAGAGACTAACCAATTTATTTGAGCATAAGCTTTCGTGAGCTACAGCTCACTTCATCGGATGCATACTGTGGAAAATACAGAAGATGTTTGTTTTTATACACAAAAATCATGAAAAAATGGGTGTTTATCACTACAAAAGGTTTTCTCTCCCCCCACCCCACTCTCCTGCTGGTAATAGCTTATCTAAAGTGATCACTCTCCTTACAATGTGTATGATAATCAAGGTGGGCCATTTCCAGCACAAATCCAGGGTTTAACAAGAACGTCTGAGGAAGGGGGGGGGGGTTTAGGAAAACAAGGGGAAATAGGTTACCTTGCATAATGACTTAGCCACTCCCAGTCTCTATTCAAGCCTAAGTTAATTGTATCCAATTTGCAAATGAATTCCAATTCAGCAGTCTCTCGCTGGAGTCTGGATTTGAAGTTTTTCTGTTGTAATATCGCAACTTTCATGTCTGTAATCGCATGACCAGAGAGATTGAAGTGTTCGCCGACTGGTTTATGAATGTTATAATTGACATCTGATTTGTGTCCATTTATTCTTTTACGTAGAGACTATCCAGTTTGACCAATGTACATGGCAGAGGGGCATTGCTGGCACATGATGGCATATATCACATTGGTAGATGTGCAGGTGAACGAGCCTCTGATAGTGTGGCTGATGTTATTAGGCCCTGTGATGGTGTCCCCTGAATAGATATGTGGGCACAGTTAGCAACGGGCTTTGTTGCAAGGATAGGTTCCTGGGTTAGTGGTTCTGTTGTGTGGTATGTGGTTGCTGGTGAGTATTCGCTTCAGGTTGGGGGGCTGTCTGTAGGCAAGGACTGGCCTGTCTCTCAAGATTTGTGAGAGAGTTGGGTCATCCTTCAGGATAGGTTGTAGATCCTTGATAATGCGTTGGAGGGGTTTTAGTTGGGGGCTGAAGGTGACGGCTAGTGGTGTTCTGTTATTTTCTTTGTTAGGCCTGTCCTATAGTAGGTGACTTCTGGGAACTCTTCTGGCTCTATCAATCTGTTTCTTCACTTCAGCAGGCGGGTACTGTAGTTGTAAGAAAGCTTGACAGAGATCTTGTAGGTGTTTGTCTCTGTCTGAGGGGTTGGAGCAAATGTGGTTGTATCACAGAGCTTGGCTGTAGACAATGGATCGTGTGGTGTGGTCAGGGTGAAAGCTGGAGGCATGCAGGTAGGAATAGTGGTCAGTAGGTTTCTGGTATAGGGTAGTGTTTATGTGACCATCATTTATTAGCACTGTAGTGTCCAGGAAGAGGATCTCTTGTGTGGACTGGACCAGGCTGAGGTTGATGGTGGGATGGAAATTGTTGAAATCATGGTGGAATTCCTCAAGAGCTTCTTTTCCATGGGTCCAGATGATGAAGATGTCATCAATATAGCACAAGTAGAGTAGGGGCGTTAGGGGACGAGAGCTGAGGAAGCGTTGTTCTAAGTCAGCCATAAAAATGTTGGCATACTGTGGGGCCATGCGGGTACCCATAGCAGTGCCACTGATTTGAAGGTATACATTGTTCCCAAATGTAAAATAGTTATGTGTAAGGACAAAGTCACAAAGTTCAGCCACCAGGTTAGCCGTGACATTATCGGGGATAGTGTTCTTGACGGCTTGTAGTCCATCTTTGTGTGGAATGTTGGTGTAGAGGGCTTCTACATCCATAGTGGCCAGGATGGTGTTATCAGGAAGATCACCGATGGATTGTAGTTTCCTCAGGAAGTCAGTGGTGTCTCAAAGGTAGCTGGGAGTGCTGGTAGCGTAGGGCCTGAGGAGGGAGTCTACATAGCCGGACAATCCTGCTGTCAGGGTGCCAATGCCTGAGATGATGGGGCGCCCAGGATTTCCAGGTTTATGGATCTTGGGTAGTAGATAGAATATCCCAGGTCGGGGTTCCAGGGGTGTGTCTGTGCGGATTTCATCTTGTGCTTTTTCAGGGAGTTGTAATGCTGTAGTTTCTTTTAGTAACTCTCAGTGGGATCAGAGGGTAATGGCTTGTGAAAGTGGTGTTGGAGAGCTGCCAAGCAGCCTCTTGTTCATATTCCGACCTATTCATGATGACAACAGCACCTCCTTTGTCAGCCTTTTTGATTATGATGTCAGAGTTGTTTCTGACGCTGTGGATGGCATTGTGTTCTGCACGGCTGAGGTTGTGGGGAAAGTGATGCTGCTTTTCCACAATTTCAGCCCGTGCAAGTCGGCAGAAGATTTACATAGCTACTTTTAGAATGCAGGGTGAGCCTCAAAAGCCCGGGTCTGTTGACCCGGGCCCAGAGGCTCACCGCCATGGCCTGTGTAGACATGTGGCCCTGGTGGAATACTCCTTCCCCTCCTCTCTCCCTGGATATGTTCAGCCCATTTACTGGAGCTGGGTGCCTGGGAGAGGATTTGAGGCTTAGTGTGCAATGCTGCTGACTGCTGTTTGGCAACTCGGCTGAACAAGAACCCATTAGACATTGTAAGAATCACCTGCAAGTGACAAAACTGGTTGCCAGTTCAAGTGACAGGTATAAGCAATGCTACAGAGTATTTGCTATCCTCATCAAAGTTATTAGAAGCTAGTTACAAGGAGGCTTGTGAAGTCTGCATTAATCTTTAGCTACCTGACCCAGACAGCTAACCCTCCATGCCTAAACATTTTATTCTGAGCTGTATATTATCACCTTCAGAGTTTTAAGAATAACTTTTGGGCAACGATCAAGTAACACACACTGTTTGAACAGTTACAAGTGACTCTTTACCACAGGAAACAACATGCTTTCTGTTCTTTCAGAAACATATGAGAGCTTATAATACTTGTGACCATGAACAGTTCTTGTCACTTAGCACAATCTCAATATTCAATCATTATTTGTAATTCAACAGTACTAATAAGTCCCAATCAGAGCTGGTGCCCCATTGTTCTAGGCATTGGACAAATACACAGGAAGCCATGGTCCAGGTCCCAAAGTGCTTGCAAACTAATTGAAGACAAGGCACAACAGATGAATGTTACAGACAATAAGAGGAAATGGGGGAGGGAAGATGAGGGTAACAGTAGTAAGATCATGAATTACACAGGATACCTTGAGGGGTCCAAATCATATTAAAAATTGTAAAGAACACAAGAACATAAGAACAGCCATACTGGGTCAGACCAAAGGTCCATCTAGCCCATCTTCTGACAGTGGCCAATGCCAGGAACCCCAGAGGGAATGAACAGAACAGGTAATCACCAAGTGATCCATTCCAAGCTTCTGGAAAACAGAGCCTAGGGACACCTTCCCAGCTCATCCTGGCTAATAGCCATTGATGGAACTAGCCTCCATGAACTTCTCTAGTTCTTTTTTGAACCCTGTTATAGTCTTGGCCTTCACAATATCCTCTGGCAAGGAGCTCCACAGGTTGACTGTGCGTTGTGTGAAAAAATAATCCTTTTGTTTGTTCTAAACCTGCTGCCTATACATTTCATTTGGTGACCCCTCATTTGTGTGTTATGAGAAGGAATAAATAACATTTCCTTATTTACTTTCTCCATACCAGTCACGATTTTATTGACCTCTATAATGTCCACCCTTAGTCGTTTCTTTTTCCAAGCTGAAAAGTCTCAGTTTTATTAATCTCTCCTCATACGGAAGCCATTCCATACCACTAATAATTTTTATTGCCCTTTTCGGAACCTTTTCCAATTCCAATGTATCTTTTTTGAGATGGGGCGACCACTTCTGCACACAGTATCCAATACGTGAGCATACCATGGATTTATATAGAGGAAATATGATATTTTCTGTCTTATTATCTATCCCTTTCTTAACGATCCCCAACATTTTGTTTGATTTTTTGACTGCCGCTGCACACTGAGTGGATGTTTTCAGAGAACTATCCACAATGACTCCAAGATCTCTTTCTTGAGTGGTAACAGCTAATTTAGACCCCATCATTTTATATGTATAGTTGGGATTATATTTTCCAATGTGCATTACTTTGCATTTATCAATATGGAATTTCATCTGCCACTTTGTTGCTCAGTCACCAAGTTTTGTGAGATCCTTTGGTAGCTCTTCGCAGTGTGCTTGGGACTTAACTATCTTGAGTAGTTTTGTATCATCTGCAAATTTTGCCACCTCACGGTTTACCTCTTTTTCCAGATAATTTATGAATATGTTGATAGGACTGGTCCCAGTGCAGACCCCTGGAGGACACCACTATTTATCTCTCTCCATTCTGAAAACTGATCATTTGTTCTTGCCCTTTGTTTCCTATCTTTTAACCAGTTACCAATCCATGAGAGGACCTTCCCTCTTATCCCATGACAGCTTACTTTGCTTAAGAGCCTTTGGTGAAGGACTTTGTCTTGTTACCCCCAGTGGTCCTTCACCAAGCCATGAATAGTAAATAACTATTTGTAGGCTTCATGCTAGCAGTGAGTCTTGAGGAGGAATCGAACAAGGAGAATGCAGTGGGATGATTATGTAATGGCTAGTGGCCAAGGCAGGGTAGGGGGCAACCGCAGGTAGCTAGGAGGTGAATCACTGTCAGAGGCAATTCAGGGCAATGGTCTGAGTTCTAACAGGCGTCAGTAGCTGGAAGATCCAATCCAAGGGGCCAGGGCAGTAAATTAGGGAGGCGAGGTCAGGCAAGGCAGCAGCGCAGGGCTAGGCAAGGCTGTCTAGGCACCAACCCAGGAAATGGTCTGTTGCTCAGACAGCTTCTTCTGCCTGTCTCTATATAGTCCATGTATCCAATGAGAAGGCTATCTGTCCAACCAATCACGTGCCTGAGGTGTGGCTGCTGTGACTCTGTAGGCCTTTAGCATTAAGGTTGTTGGTCAGGAGTGGTGGTTCAGTGTGTTGCCATGGTGCAGCAGCTAAGAATGTCAGCTAGGATGTCCAATCTATTAGAATTCTTTGAGTGTCAACAAGCATGTGGACAAGCGTGATCCAGTGGACATAATGTACTTGGACTTGCAGAAAGCCTATAACAAGGTCCCTCAATGAAGGCTCTTAAGCAAAGTAAAGAGTAATGGGATAAGAGGAAAGGTCCTCTCATGTCCAATAAGAGAAAGAATAACCCTCTTACCTTTTCGGGGGGATCAGGTCAACTATACTGACATCTATGACATATGTCTCTACTTGTGTGTTTTATGAACAGGTTGTATTAGTTAATTTTTGGTTGTTATTTTAGTTGGTATGCTATTTCTATTACATTTGACTTACCAAAATGTAATAATAGACAATGGAGTCCATGTGTAATGAGCCATACCCTGTGACACCATGTCCACTTTGTATTCATACTGTCTCTTTACTGGTCATTTCCAATCATTAGAGATGGTTGAAAACGATAACAATTTTCTGTGAAAAATTTTGGTTTTTTTTTCCATTGAAAACTGAATTTTTTAAGAACATTGACATTTGGGAAATTTCAACCAACCAACTGTATACTTTGGTCTTACATTGCTCATTCATCAATCATTAATCATCATCATGATGATCAGACAGCTGCAGCAGCACAGGAGCTAGCAAACAGAGCTGTAAACAGGGGAGTTTGAGTGGGAGTTCTGTTGGAGGAGAAGGTATTTGTGTTTGTTTTGGCTCTGTATTGGTAGTATTTGTATGTGTAGAGGCTTGTAGGGGCTTTGTGCTGGGAGAGAAGCTGAGCCCTGATTAGGGGGCGGGGCTTCACTGACTAGGGGTCCTATAAAGGTAGTAGCCAGTCAGGCAGCAGCACAGACAGCTGCAGCAGCACAGGAGCTAGCAAACAGAGCTGTAAACAGGGGAGTTTGAGTGGGAGTTCTGTTGGAGGAGAAGGTATTTGTGTTTGTTTTGGCTCTGTATTGGTAGTATTTGTATGTGTAGAGGCTTGTAGGGGCTTTGTGCTGGGAGAGAAGCTGAGCCCTGATTAGGGGGCGGGGCTTCACTGACTAGGGGTCCTATAAAGGTAGTAGCCAGTCAGGCAGCAGCACAGGAGCTAGCAAACAGAGCTGTAAACAGGGGAGTTTGAGTGGGAGTTTGAAAGCGGAGTTTGTCTTGTGGTGCTTGTGTGGGGTTTGGTTTTGCTGTGGGTGGTGGTGTTTTGGTGTGGTTTGTGTTTCCCAGATTAACAGGATTTAGGTGGGAAGGCTATGACAGATTCAGAGGTGGCAGTGGGAGTGACCCATGTAGCAGATGACACAATGAAGATGACTGGATGTGGAAGCTGTGGTATGTACATGATCCTGGAGGGGGCACCTGGTAAGAGTTTTGTCTGCATGAAATGCCGTCTGATAGAGCTGATGGAGGAAAAGATCAGAGGTTTGGAGATGCAGGTGGAAAGTCTGGTAGAGTTTAGGAAGGGTTTGAGCAGATTATGGAGCAAAGACATGAGGTATCTGAAGGGAAAAGCTCAGACTTGCAGATGGAAGCAGGACTAGGGAATTCTGAGGGGAGACTGGGTGAGGAAAGTGGTCAGTGGAAGCATGTGACTAAAAGAACTAGGCAGAGGAAAAGACGGGCTAGTGAAGGAGAAATAGAGCTTCAGAATAGGTTTGCAGAGTTGGAAAATGAAGAAGGGGCTCAGCAGGTAGTCACTGAAGGTGACAGGGCAAGGGAGAAGAGAAGAGCGGTTAGTCCTATAGGAAAAGGGGAAGAGTTAATGGAGATTACACCAAATATGAGCCCCAGGAGGATACAGGATGGGTTAAAAAGGATTACAAGGGAGAATGGGAATGGAAAAAACTTGCAGCCAGAGGGAACAGGGGATAGACTGGAGAATAGCACCGTCACTAGGAAAAGGCAGGTCTATGTGATTGGGGACTCTTTATTGAGAAGAATAGATAGGCCTGTAACCAGAGCTGATCCAGAAAATAGGAGGGTGTGCTGTCTTCCAGGTGCTAAGATACGGGATGTAGACCTGAGGTTAAAAAGGATTCTAAAGGGAGCGGGAAAGAATCCCCTAATTATCCTTCATGTGGGAACAAATGATACGGCTAGATTCTCACTGGAAAGTATTAAGGGAGACTATGTTAGGCTGGGGAGGACGCTTAAGGAAATTGAGGCTCAGGTGATCTTTAGTGGGATTCTGCCTGTTCCTAGAGAAGGGCAACAAAGGTGTGACAAGATTATGACTATCAATAGATGGCTTAGGCAGTGGTGCTATAAGGAGGGCTTTGGGATGTATGGCCATTGGGAGGCATTCATGGATAGAGGACAGTTCTCTCGGGATGGACTTCATCTGAGTAGGGAAGGAAATAGACTTCTAGGATGGAGGCTGGCACAACTGATTAAGAGAGCTTTAAACTAGGAATTTGGGGGAGATGGTTGGGAGATGTCCAGGTAATCTCCACGCCAGAATTTAGCATAGAGTGGAAAGAAAATGAAGTAAGAGTGGATACAGCTGTAGGTAGGAGGAAGGGCAGTGTAGATACAAGTCTAATAGGTTATACTGGTAGTAAAATAACCGTGCCTAATAGGGTACAGAATGTGAGTGAGGCCAAACAGCAAAAATTAAGATGTTTGTACACTAATGCAAGGAGCCTAGGTAACAAAATGGAGGAACTAGAGTTACTGGTGCAGGAAGTGAAACCAGATATTATAGGTATAACAGAGACCTGGTGGAATAGTAGTCATGACTGGGCTACAGGTATTGAAGGGTATGTGCTGTTTAGGAAAGACCGAAATAAAGGTAAAGGTGGTGGAGTAGCACTGTATATCAATGATGAGATAGAATGTAAAGAAATAAGAAGCGATGAAATGGATATGACTGAGTCTGTCTGGGCAATAATTAAATTGGGGAAGAAAACTATTAGAGCCTCCCCTGGGATAGTGCTTGGGGTGTGCTATAGACCGCCGGGATCTAATTTGGATATGGATAGAGCCCTTTTTAATGTTTTTAATAAAGTAAATACTAATGGAAACTGTGTGATCATGGGAGACTTTAACTTCCCAGATATAGACTGGAGGATGAGTGCTAGTAATAATAATAGGGCTCAGATTTTCCTAGATGCGATAGCTGATGGATTCCTTCAACAAGTAGTTGCTGAACCGACTAGAGGGGATGCCATTTTAGATTTGGTCTTGGCGAGTAATGAGGATCTCATAGAGGAAATGGTTGTAGGGGATAATCTTGGCTCAAGTGATCATGAGCTAATTCAGTTCAAACTGAATGGAAGGATTAACAAAAATAAATCTGCAACTAGGGTTTTTGATTTCAAAAGGGCTGACTTTCAAAAATTAAGGAAATTAGTTAGGGAAGTGGATTGGACTGAAGAATTTATGGGTTTAAAGGTAGAGGAGGCCTGGGATTATTTTAAATTAAAGCTGCAGAAGCTATCGGAAGCCTGCATCCCAAGAAAGGGGAAAAAATTCATAGGCAGGAGTTGTAGACCAAGCTGGATGAGCAAGCATCTTAGAGAGGTAATTAAGAAAAAGCAGAAAGCATATAGGGAGTGGAAGAAGGGAGGGATCAGTAAGGAAAGCTACCTTATTGAGGTCAGAATATGTAGGGATAAAGTGAGACAGGCTAAAAGTCAAGTAGAGTTGGACCTTGCAAAGGGAATTAAAACCAATAGTAAAAGGTTCTATAGTCATATAAATAGGAAGAAAACAAAGAAAGAAGAAGTGGGACCGCTAAAAACTGAGGATGGAGTGGAGGTCAAGGATAATCTAGGCATGGCCCAATATCTAAAATACTTTGCCTCAGTCTTTAATAAGACTAAAGAGGATCTTAGGGATAATGGTAGCATGATAAATGGGAATGAGGATATGGAGGTAGACATCACCATATCTGAGGTAGAAGCGAAACCCAAACAGCTTAATGGGGCTAAATCGGGGGGCCCAGATAATCTTCATCCAAGAATATTAAAAGAATTGGCACAAGAAATTGCAAGCCCATTAGCAAGAATTTTTAATGAATCTGTAAATTCAGGGGTTGTACCATATGATTGGAGAATTGCTAACATAGTTCCTATTTTTAAGAAAGGGAAAAAAAGTGATCCAAGTAATTATAGGCCTGTTAGTTTGACATCTGTAGTATGCAAGATCTTGGAAAAAATTTTGAAGGAGAAGGTAGTTAAGGACATTGAAGTCAATGGTAAATGGGACAAAATACAACATGGTTTTACAAAAGGTAGATCGTGCCAAACCAACCTGATTTCCTTCTTTGAGAGAGTAACAGATTTTTTAGATAAAGGAAACGCAGTGGATCTAATTTATTTAGATTTTAGTAAGGCGTTTGATACTGTGCCACATGGGGAATTATTAGTTAAATTGGATAAGATGGGCATCAATAGGAAAATTGAAAGGTGGATAGGGAATTGGTTAAAGGGGAGACTACAACGGGTCCTACTGAAAGGTGAACTGTCAAGTTGGAGGGAGGTTACCAGTGGAGTTCCTCAAGGATCAGTTTTGGGACCAATCTTATTTAATCTTTTTATTACTGACCTGGGCACAAAAAGTGGGAGTGTGCTAATAAAGTTTGCAGATGATACAAAGCTGGGAGGTATTGCTAATTTAGAGAAGGACAGGGATACCCTACAGGAGGATCTGGATGACCTTGTAAACTGGAGTAATAGGAATAGGATGAAATTTAATAGTGAGAAGTGTAAGGTCATGCATTTAGGGATTAATAACAAGAATTTTAGTTATAAGCTAGGGACGCATCAACTAGAAGTAACGGAGGAGGAAAAGGACCTTGGAGTATTGGTTGATCATAGGTTGACTATGAGCTGCCAATGTGATATGGCTGTGAAAAAAGCTAATGTCGTCTTGGGATGCATCAGGAGAGGTATTTCCAGTAGGGATAAGGAGGTTTTAGTACCGTTATATAAGGCACTGGTGAGACCTCACCTGGAATACTGTGTGCAGTTCTGGTCTCCCATGTTTAAGAAGGATGAATTCAAACTGGAACAGGTACAGAGAAGGGCTACTAGGATGATCCGAGGAATGGAAAACTTGTCTTATGAAAGGAGACTCAGGGAGCTTGGCTTGTTTAGCCTAACTAAAAGAAGGTTGAGGGGAGATATGATTGCTCTCTATAAATATATCAGAGGGATAAATACCAGAGAGGGAGAGGAATTATTTAAACTCAATACCAATGTGGACACAAGAACAAATGGATATAAACTGGCCACTAGGAAATTTAGATTAGAAATTAGACGAAGGTTTCTAACCATCAGAGGAGTGAAGTTTTGGAATAGCCTTCCGAGGGAAGTAGTGGGGGCAAAAGATCTATCTTGCTTTAAGATTAAACTCGATAAGTTTATGGAGGAGATGGTATGATGGGATAACATGGTTTTGGTAATTAAATATTCATGGTAAATAGGCCCAATGGCCTGTGATGGGTTTTTAGATGGGGTAAGATCCAAGTTACCCGGGAAAGAATTTTCTGTAGTATCTGGCTGATGAATCTTGCCCATATGCTCAGGGTTTAGCTGATCGCCATATTTGGGGTCGGGAAGGAATTTTCCTCCAGGGCAGATTGGAAGGCCCTGGAGGTTTTTCGCCTTCCTCTGTAGCATGGGGCACGGGTCACTTGCTGGAGGATTCTCTGCTCCTTGAGGTCTTCAAACTACAATTTGAGGACTTCAATAGCACAGATATAGGTGTGAGGTCTTTTTAGGAGTGGTGGGTGAAATTCTGTGGCCTGCATTGTGCAGGAGGTCAGACTAGATGATCATAATGGTCCCTTCTGACCTAAATATCTATGAATCTATGAATCATCATCATCACTCCCATAACCGCATTGGTCATTGGGGCACCATCACTGATGAGCAATCAACCATTTGTCTCCACCCCTGACGATTGTGCGTCAGTGCTTCAGTCTCCGCGAAGTCCATTCCTATCCACTCTTCTATGTTGTCAATCTATCTCTTCTTCTGTCTACCTCTTCTCTTCTCCTGTACTGTCCCTTGGAGGATGATCTTGGATAGGCCAGATCTTGTTACATAGCCGTACCAGTTCAGCTTGCGCTTTTTCATGGTCGTCAGGAGGTCTTCATATGACCCAGCTCATTGGGTGATGATCTTGCGGACCTCTTCGTTAGTGATGTGGTCAAAGTAGGAGATGCCCAGGATTTTATGGAAGTATCTCATTTTTACTAACTGGATTTTCCATTCAAGTTCTTCCGTAAGGGTCGTATGCATACAGAAAAATGGAGATGACTAATGCATGCAGCAGTTTCAGTTTGGATTCCAGGGAGATGTTCTTATTTCTCCAAATTGGCTTTAGCTTTGCCGCTGCTGCTATTTGTGCAGTTCTTGCCCGAATTTCTGCCTTGGATCCTTCATCAGTGATTGCCCCCAAATACTTGAACTGTTTCCCTGTCTCCAGCTCTTGTCCACTGACAGTGATATGTGAGCTGATCCCATCACGTTTGTTTGTCATCAGCTTGGTTTTCTCTGCACTGTTTTCCATGCCATATTTTGTGGAGGTTTCATCCAATCATTTCACAAGGTTGGCAAGTTCATCTTTGCTGCTTGCCAGGCCATCAATGTCATCAGCAAACCGAAGATTTGAGATTGTTCACCCCGCAATGCTAACATTTTGGCATGCAGTTGTTTAATGGTAAGAATAAGCTTATAACCAACTTCTTCATGCTTGCCCAGAAAGCTTTGTGCAATACTCTGTCAAATGCCTTCTTGAAGTCAACGAAGATGTGGTAGATGTCTCACATAGAACACGAAGATTGAAAATCTGTTCTGTTGTACTTCTTCCAGCACAAAAGCCAGCCTGTTCTTCAGCAACGATATTCTCCACTTATGGCTTCAATCTGTTCAATATGACTTTCAACATCACTTTGCTGGGATGGCTAAGTAAGCTTATAGTCCGGTAATTCTGACACAATTTCAGGTTGCCTGCCTTTGGCAGAGTGAAGATTAGTGATTGTGTCCACGTGGAGGGCCACTCACCAGTCTGCCAGATCTTGTTGCAGATCTTGGTGAGTACATCTATTACTATTTCTCCTCCGAATTTCATCAGTTTGGCTGGGATGTTGTCAATACCTGTAGCCTTTTCATTCTTGAGTGATTTCACAGCTTCTTCACGTAGTATTGGAAATTCATCCTCCTCTGTTGAATCTGGGCTGTCTAAGACACTAGAATCTCTATTTGTCAAGTGGTTGTATAGATCAGAGCAGTAGTTTGTTCACCTTTTGATGATGTCCCTTTCTTCTGTAAGACTGTTCCGTTCTCTGTCTTGAATTGCTTACTGCTACAAGTATCTAGTGTCTGGCTCACTCGTGGCGCTTCCATTTAAAATGAACAGTTAGCAGCTTTTCTTAAGAGTTTGTGGAAACAATATTTTCCTGAGGAAAAAAATGGTTGGGCTTGACAGCTCAGAGTTTCCCTGTGTCTCTCTACAGAGATTTTTCTAAGTGTTTATTGTTTTTAAGTTTTTCTTATAGTATTTGCCTGCTTTGAATCTCAAGCTTATTATGAAGCCAATCCTTACGTGCATACTTGCCTACTTTCAGACACTGCATGAGTCTTACACTTTGGGGGGGATTACGTAAGCCCTCAAGACTTTAGCCAATGTCTCAGATGTAATTGCCACTATTGAGCCACTGGCACTAACCAGAACAGAGTAATAACTAAAGAATTGGTTCTGTCCAGGCAGGATGCCAAAGGGACAGTTCTGGAGCCTTACAGCATCTGGATTCTGCTAACGTCAGTGTCATATCTTTCCAATTTAACAATGTAAGTATTAAAAATTTCATTTCATGCTATTAAAAAACGTAGAGAAATCCCACTGTTGTTATTATTGTTATTTATGTAGTTGGGTATCCTGGAGCACTTACAATGTGCTAGGTGCTGTCCATAGCAACAAGCAGGCACAATCCCTGCCCCGAAGAACTTTCCATCAGAGAAGCAAAGCACACAAAGTTTGGAGATAGAAGTACACAAATATCAGTCATCCCCATCAGGCCCTCTCTCTAGCTAGTGCTGGCAAAACAAAGCAGGCAGCGAGCGATGCAATGAGAGATAAAAGCAGATCAGCAGGGAGGGGCAAACTTGGGGAGGGTCTGGAGAGCAGAAGTCAGATTAGAGAATCCAAGAGGCAGTTCGAAGAAAGGAACTCAAAGCAGTGGTTGCTGTTGGCATGCTCAATGACTTTAGAAGTGGAGGAAGATGAAGTAGTAGACTTTATTCTTTACATCCATCCCAAACTATCACAGCTTGTGGACTTTGAAATTTCATTCAACTCAGAGAAATAGTAGGCAAGGTCTCATGGAAAGACCAATTAGGAAGAAAAGGAGTCGAAGGGGGCTGGCAGTTCCTAAAAGATATAATACTAGAGACTCAACATCAACCTATTCTGATGCAGAGGAAAGGTAAGAAGAGCCACCCTAGGCTTTTTAGCTATCTAAAAAACAAAAGGGATACATCCAGGAAATGGAAGAGGAATATCACCGAAGAAATATACGTGGGAATAGCACAAACATGTAGGGACAAAATCAGGAAAGCCAAGGCAAAGAATGAGTTACAGCTGGCAAGGAATGTTAGAGACAACAAGAAGGGGTTCTACAAATATGTCAGACAAAAAAGAAAGGTCAGGGATGGTATGGGCTACTCAATCGAGAAGGTGAGCTAGTAACGGAAGATGTTAGGAAGGCAGAGTTGCTCAGTGCCTACTTTGCTTCAGTCGTCTCACAAAAAATAACATGTGACTGGATGACTAGTGAAGTTACCATAAACAATAAAGGAGAAGGGATGCAGACCAGGATAAATAAAGAACATGTCAGAGATCTTCTGACCAATTTGAATGAATTCAAATCAGCAGGGCCCGAAGCTAGTCACCTGAGGGTACTGAAAGAATTAGCTGAAGAAATCTCAGAGCCACTGGCAATAATATTTGCAAACTCATGGATGACAGAAGAGGTCCCAGAAGACTAGAGAAGGGCTAATGTAGGGCCCATATTTAAAAAGGGGGAAAAGGAGGAGCCAGGGAACTATAGACCAGTCAGCCTGACTTCAATACCTGGGAATCTACTAAAGCAATGTATAAAACATTCAATTTGCAAATACCTGGAGGATGAACGGGTGATCACTAGCAGCCAGCTTGGATTTACCAAGAACAAATCATGCCAAATTTCCATTTCCATTTTTGACAGGGTAACTGGTTTGGTAGATAGGGGGAAATGCAGTGGACATAATATACCTGGACTTCAGCAAGGTTTTTGACACAGTTCCACATAACATTCTGATAAGTAAGCTGGAAAAATGCCGGCTTGGTGGAACTGCCATTAAGTAGATACATAATTGGTTAAACAACCTCAAATAAAGAGTAACTATTAATCAAATGATGTCAGAATGGACCAAGGTCTCAACTGGGATTCCATAGGGATTTGTTCTTGGTCCAGTGTTATATAACATCTTGATTAATTACCTGGATGTATGAATAGAAAGCATACTGATCAAATTTGCAGATGACACTAAGCAAGCTGGGAGGGTTGCCAAAACTTTGGAGGATAGAGCTAAGATTCAGCAGGATCCTGATAAACTTCAGAACTGGGCTGTCGATAACAAAATGAAATTCAACAGAGACAAAGGTAAGGTGCTACACTTAGGGAAGAAAAACCAAATGAACAAATACAGAATGACAGATACCTGGCTTAGCAGCAGCACTGCTGAAAAGGATCTGGGGGTTGTGGTGGATCACATCCTCAACATGAGTCAGTAATGCAATGCAGTTGCAAAAAAACCCAAAAAATGAAATTTTAGATTGTATTAACAGAGGCAGAGCATGCAAGTCATGGGAGATGATAGTACTGCTCTACTTGGCACTAGTGAGGTCTCAGCTGGAGTACTGTGTGTCGAGAAACTGGAAAGAATCCAGAAGCAAGCAACAAAGATGATCAAAGGGACGGAATGCGAGCCATACAAGCAAAGGCTGAAGGAACTGGGTACGTTTAGTTTGGAAAAGTGGAGATTAAGCGGGGACATGATAGTGGTCTTCAAATACTTTAAAGGCTGGCATAAAAAAAGATGAAGAAAAGTTGTTCTCTCTTGTCATAGAGGACAGGACAAAAGGCAATGGGTTCAAACTACAGCATAGCAGATTTAGATTAAATTCTGGAAAAATTTCCTAACTGTAAGAACAGTAGGACAATGGAACAGACTGCCCAGGGAAGCTGTGGAGTCTTTGCTGGAGGTTTTCAAAAGGAGGCTGGATAGCCATCTGTCTTGGATGGTTTAGACACAACAAATCCTGCATCTTTGCAGGTGGTTAGATTAGATGATCCTTGCGGTCCCTTCTCACCCTATTAGTCTGTAATCTCCACTGGCTGCCAGTTCAGTTCTGAATAAAATTCCAGGTGCTGGTCACCTATCTATACTGCCCAAACAGATCCAGTTATCTCACATACCTTTTCCGATGCCCCACCATGACAACTGTTCTCAGAAAGCAAGTTTCACCTATATATTCCTTGTGTGTAGATCAAGACAGTCAGGGGCAGGCATTGTTGGTGGTGTGCTCATGCTTCCAGTATCTGATCCTACAAGAAATAAATCTGAGTCCCAGCGTAAGGGATGTTTATATACCACAGTGATTATCACCTTATAAATACTTCTGATAATAAATAAATAATAGCAATATGATTACTACATTGAATTCTCTGGTAAATGCCTCTTCCTACTGTTAGGAAACAGAAAGGAAATAGATTGTATCATCCTTTATACTTTAAGAAAATGATCTCGTGGAAGCTTGAAAACTGCAAAATAACTAGCGAAAATATAATTAGCACTCTTGTCAAGGTTCCTCCCCCACTCTGAACTCTAGGGTACAGATGTAGGGACCTGCATGAAAAACCTCCTAAGCTTATCTTTACCAGCTTAGGTCAAAACTTCCCCAAGGTACAAAATATTCCACCCTTTGTCCTTGGATTGGCCGCTACCACCACCAAACTAATACTGGTTACTGGGGAAGAGCTGTTTGGAAGTGTCTTTCCCCCCAAAATACTTCCCAAAACCTTGCACCCCACTTCCTGGACAAGGTTTGGTAAAAAGCCTCACCAATTTGCATAGGTGACCACAGACCCAAACCCTTGGATCTGAGAACAATGAAAAAGCATTCTGTTTTCTTACAAGAAGACTTTTAATAAAAATAGAAGTAGATAGAAATAAAGAAATCTCCCCTGTAAAATCAGGATGGTGGATACCTTACAGGGTAATTAGATTCAAAACATAGAGAACCCCTCTAGGCAAAACCTTAAGTTACAAAAAAGATACACAGACAGAAATAGTTATTCTATTCAGCACAGTTCTTTTCTCAGCCATTTAAAGAAATCATAATCTAACACGTACCTAGCTAGATTACTTACTAAAAGTTCTAAGACTCCATTCCTGGTCTATCCCCGGCCAAGACAGAATATAGACAGACCCACAGACCCTTTGTTTCTCTCCCTCCTCCCAGCTTTTGAAAGTATCTTGTCTCCTCATTGGTCATTTTGGTCAGGTGCCAGCGAGGTTACCTTTAGCTTCTTAACCCTTTACAGGTGAGAGGAGCTTTCCCCTGGCCAGGGGGGATTTCAAAGGGGTTTACCCTTCCCTTTATATTTATGACACAGCGTAAGAGATGTTTATATACCACAGTGATGATCACCTTATAAATACTTCTGATAATAAATAAATAATAGCAATATGATTACTACATTGAATTCTCTGGTAAATGCCTCTTCCTACTGTTAGGAAACAGAAAGGAAATAGATTGTATCGTCCTTTATACTTTAAGAAAATGATCTCGTGGAAGCTTGAAAACTGCAAAATAACTAGCGAAAATATAATTAGCACTATATATGTCTATATAAAGTAAATTCAGGCAATTACCAGCTATTCTAGCACTATGCAAATTTTGATTTTCACCTTCAGACACAATATAACTAAACTATGAAGCAATTTAAACATTTTCTCTAACTTTATGCACGCTTTAGCTAGAGTTCTCAATAGCTGTGAGTTTAAACTCCAAGGGCTCTAATTATCCTTTGTGTAGGTTACTCCCATTAATGTTAGTTGGAGTTAGGCCTGCATAATGGGAAGGAAATTCACTCTATTTCAAAGTCTTGTTTTTACTCAGATGGAGTCACTTTAAAATCCTTTCCACACCATGCTGCCTACAGTCTACACACAGCAGTTCATTACAGTAGTTACATCCATGGTGATAGCAGATGTTCAAAGTAGTTCCTCATGGGAATTATTTTAGGACTTTCTATTCACAGAGGAGTTACAGATTGAACAAGCAACACATAGCAGGCTAACTAGTAATTTTTTTTAAATCCACCCTCCTCTAACATCAGTTTTACCCATCCCATTCCATTATAGGCAGACATAAGGGTTGAGAGACCAAAGCATTAGTCTGAAGAAACATTTTCTTTGCCTATTGAAATTTTTTCTACAGCTACTTAGCAGACTCTAAACAACATTGTTCTGTCTTTTTCTAGACGTACTATAACTGTGATGTACCGGTAATTTCAGTAATTTATTTAGGACTATTTTTTTGAATGAGGAATCCGTTACTGAAATATTTCAAAACTGGATGCAGTTATTTGCAAAGACAGGGAGGGAGTAGAGGAGTAGGGGGCAGAAAAGAGGAAGCATATGGTCCATTCGGGTCTAATAACAAACCCTTGGCAAGAAGCTGTTGGCAAACACTGGCACTGCAGTAGATTCAGAATGAAATGAGTCAGTGTTGCCAACTCTTGAGATTTTATCATGAGACTCATGATATTTGCTGTTTTCTTTAAAGCTCCAGCTCCTGGAGGCAAGTGATTATGTGAGAATCTCAGCTTTATGTTTCAAGACTCCAAGGCTGCAGTGACCCAAGTACTAAATGCTCAAATGCCAGAAGGCAAATAAAAACACCTTTTTGGGGGGTAATTATGATTTTTAAGCCAATTTCGTTATATTTGGGGGGCTCAGATGTGATTTTTGAAGATCTGGGGTTGGCAATACTGAGACAGACTGAGAGGAAAAACCAAAGGAAGAACTGAATTTATGTGCTGCAGATTTTAAATTCCACATATAATGGGAGGCTGGGAGGAATTGATGATAATACCAGGGTCTCTCCCTAGACTTGGTAATAGTCATTACTACCCAGAAGTTTTTTAGTTCTGAGAGGAATTTGACATCCTTCCTTTTTGCTTCTCTTTTCCCCCAGCATTTCTACCATAGACCAAGTGAGTCACAACTACTGTACTTAACTTGGGCTTGCAAGATAGCGTTTATTAATCTCTTTTTTATTCCCACCTCTCCTCAGTTGTTTGTTTTTTGTTTTTCCTACACACTTATTCTGATAACACTCAGCTGTCCGCCACCTTTATTAAGCTTTCTTTGCTCATTCATTCTCTCAGCCTGACTTGATCAGGTAAACTATGGCTTCGTCTTAACCTCCTTCATCCAATTATCTCAAAGGTGGAAGTGCTTCATTCAGACAAAGAGCGCATCCTCATACAACACCTTCTCCAAAATATGTCTCTCGACTCAGATCTCCTCTTTGCTTTACCTTCCATAACCTTGGCGTCAACACTGACTTTTGCTTTCCTTGCCTCCCACGTCTGCAAGTCACCACCGCTACCACATGGTATGTACATACAACTGGCTGCAGTACTGCTCAATCCTCATTCTAGCTACTCTTGTTTAGACTATTGCATCTCCTTCCTTTTAGCCTCTGAGTCCCATCTTTGTGTGCCCAGAGTGTTTTCATCTGCCTTCTTACTCCTATCAAGTGTTACCACATCACCCTATCCTCAAGCATAAGCTCTTGTTCTTTTTTTTAGGATCCATCAGTTCAGAACTGCCCTTCTCATTGCTTCTAACCATCGCTCTGTCCTTCCCTGACACCTAGAACATATTGATTGTATTGTTGCCTCTAAGCTTCTCTCTCCTTGTGTTAATGCCCTGATAACTGAATGCTTTAATTTATTCATACAATCTCTTTGAACCACTATTTCTTTGTAATTTAGACTATCTGTACTCTTTGCTGTCCTGCATTATTTCACTCTTCAAAATGTTTTAGGATAGAGGAGTTTTATCGGGGACACTATGCAACATGTCTGCTCTCTCCTTCCCTTCCTCCTTGCACCTTTTTTCTTCTCATTGTCATCTCCTTTCCTCATTTTGACCCTCTTACTTTTCTCCCCTTTTCCCTATTCACTTTCTCCTTGTTCCTCCAACACTCTTTCATCATTTAGCCATTGCTTTCTGCCCCTCCTTTTCTTCTCCACTCTACTGCCCCTTCTCTGTCCCTCCCTGCCTGCCTCCTTCAGCTCTTGATCCACTGGTCCTATCCCTTTGTTCGTTTGTAAACCCCAGCTCCCCAGTATTTCCAGGTGTTTCCTTCTTCTCCCCTCAGCTGTATCCTTTTAATTGAAGATTCTTCCCATTCCCCTATGTCCCATAAATAATTATTGTCTTGTTGCTTTTTTTTTTTTTCAGCAATATTACATTGAATTTTTAAAATGTACCTTTAGAATTTGGAAGGCACTCACCATCTAGTCATTACAATTTAAAAATAAGTCAAATTTGGGGCCTAAACTACTTGCCACATCTCTTTGGAGCCCTTATACCCTGTAACTTATATCATTTCCAAAAAAATTAATGAAAAAGAGTCCCAGCTCCCGCCCCGCTGCTTGGAATGATTTGTTTTCAGTTTCTGATAAGGTTAAGTCTTCAGATGGCAATGTTTTATTCTTAAAAGTATATGCTTGAAAAACTTCTGCAAGTGCTTAAAGCACCAGTTAAGTGCTATTAATCAAACACTAAATAGCCTTAAACAGTTCTGCCTCTTTTCTAATTGAGAAAGAGCTATTTAGAAAAATTTATGAAGTGACCTTGCTTGAATTAAAGATGCCAGTGATGAAGCAGACTTCTGCCTATATTCAATGTTTTGAAAAAAATCACTATATTCCTCTAATAGTGAAAATTAATAAGAAGCTGTTTGGTCTGAGAAGGGAAGAAGTGAGTTCATTGTAAGACAAGCTCGTGTTACTGGAATCTGTTAAATGGCACTGGTGATTCAGTAGACAACACTCTTTCCTGAGTCAGTATTGAACCAATGTGCCTACGTGGTGTTAGTGGTACTTTGTCAGCGGAAGTGCTGCCTTTTGAAACAGATGTAAAACAAGCGCTCCTGACCACACTAGTGAGCACTGTACAGCCCTTGACATCTCTTGCCCCGTCTCAAAATATACAGTTTAAATAAATGTAGAGGGGCAACAATTGGTAAGACATACCAATAATATAATCTGGTATATTCAAACATTCTGCAGTAGTAAGGGCTGCCATTGGAAACTTCTCAGGAGCTTAAATACTGCTCCTAATTTTAATCGGAGTTAAAGAAATATTCTTATGTACACTTTGTTTTACAAAATAAAAACGACCAGATCCTATTCCTTGGACATGAAATGGGGGCAAGTTCAGATCCATTGAAACACAACATGTGGCTTGGGAGCTGCAGGAGAAGGCGTAAACCCAGGAAGACTGTCACTGTTGCTCTGAAACCAACTTCACGATATCCATCTTTACCTGGCCATACCCCTTAGAGAATGCAGGTTTGGTGTGAGTCTATTGGGTGACTGTAGTGTTTTAACTTGTTCTGATTCATAGTAGAAAAGGTCTGTTCACATAAAGGGAAGCACAAACAGCCTTCTTGCAAAATTCTGGTATATCTCAAATAGCAGGCATTTATATTCATTAACTGAGCTTACTTCACGACCTTGAATTTGACTGGAGTGATATTTAAGTCAATTAATGAAACTGAAATTTGTCCATTCTAGTTTGGATTCAGGTGAAAACGGGTCTATAAAAAACATGAATATTTTTTGTCCTTTTGAAATATTTTGAACAGTTGCTCAAATGCATCTTTCAGTTTCTTGAATTGTTCAGCACAGGGATGATTGTCATGCTCACAAAGTAGTTCTAGAGCTTTTGTTGGTAAATTGAAAAAGTCATTCCAGGGAAGCTGTCCAGGGAAAAGCTTGCTGCTGCAAGCAAAGCCCTCCCCTGCCCCGCACACACTCCAGCGCTCAATTCCATTCCCATTTTTTGCACTTTGAGGGCTTACAAACAAAGATAACCACTCCCCTTCAAAGTTTAAGGGTATCTGAAAAGTCATATTTTGCAAACTATTGAGAAATAAAAAGTGGCTACAAACTTGTAAAGAGTGGAGCCCCAGACAGACTGGAGACCCTTGGAGGGAATGGAGACCTTAGCGAGCCTTTCAAAGAGTAAGAAACCAAGAAGAGTTAACATCAGAACAAGACTTCTATAAGGTTTCCTGCTTGGCTGCTGCTGGAAGCCCAGATCTTCTCAGCCTTTCTGCACATACTCATTATAGTCTTCTCATTCCACATACTCTCACTGGCATTCCCTTCAATACACCGAAGCCAAGGAAAGTTCAGGAACCACAGTCAAGTGCCTTCTACTTCTGGCCTGCATGATATTTAACCTCTCCCGCTTAGTTTTATTAGCCAATTTACCTTAAAATAGTACAACATGCAAATCCAGATTTTGATGCCGAAATACATGCATTCAAGTATGAAAATTGGGCCCTTCAAAATTCACTAGATCCAAACAGAGGAAAAGAATATTGTACTGAGCTCCATATATCAATACAGAGAGCCAAGAAATTCCAGTACATAAAGCCTACCGTTATCCTCCCAAACCCAAAAAGACAATACAAAATACTGAACAGACCCTCCCAAGAACTCAGTCTTGTAGTCATAAGAGTTGTGAGAGAGCAGCGAGTTGTGAGCCACTAGGAGGCTTGTTGAATATGGTGCTTAGTTACGACTGATCCAACAAGCTGAACTAAGAGAAGAGAGGTTTCAGAGTAGCAGCCGTGTTAGTCTGTATTCGCAAAAAGAAAAGGAGTACTTGTGGCACCTTAGAGACTAACACATTTATTTGAGCATAAGCTTTCGTGAGCTACAGCATCCAATGAAGCGAGCTGTAACTCACAAAAGCTTATGCTCAAATAAATGTGTTAGTCTCTAAGGTGCCACAAGTACTTCTTTTCTTTCTTTAAGAGAAGAGAGTGGTGCTGCAGGTTGATGACCCAGCAAAACTATTGTACTCATTATAATCACTAACATGGAGCAGCTGGCTACAAGACAGACCATTTCAGAGGCACGTTGTGAAACTCCTCAGTCAGCTGTCTGGCCCTCCTGACTTTCCCAGCCTCCATTTTTTCCTTAAGTGCAGCCCCTCAGTGCACTTGAGTGAACCAGCTCCTGGCAGGCAGTTGGAATAACTGAAAATCCCAACAATGTTAACCATGCACATAACTTGCATTCCTGGATTACTCTTACATGCCTTCACCCTTACTACATCCCGCCTCCACCCCATCATGCCCACTTTCCCTCTTCCTCACTCTCTGTTCAGCCTGGGTGCAGAGATTTGCTGACTCTGTTGAGCACCAGGCACATTTGTCCACATTGCAGAAGCAACACTGCACATACAGATGTCAAGCAAAAGCTGAGTGCTAGCTCTTTGTTCCTCCATGATTCTTTCAGCAATGCTCAGAAGCTAGCAGGATCAAGCATTACCACAGCATATCTTGAAGCCACTGAATAAAATGTGATGAGAACAATGACTGGCGGATAATATAACAGAATAGAGCATTTAATACCATTTCCCACATTCCCCCTCATCTATTAAGAAGTGGGAGCTCAGAAAAATCACCTCTCAGAGCTCAGAAAAATCCAAGAGGCCAAAGCAGCCATATAGTGAACATAGAAAAAGACCAGTTCAGAAACAGCTGAGCTGAAGTAGCAACTGGCCGAGGCCTGCAAACATGGAGATCTTCAAAAGCCATTGTTTAAGATGGACACTTGGCAACTCTAAAAGCAATGCAAAAATCACAGAGGGGTATACAAGCCACTGAAAGACATGTTAGAAACCACTGCGTATATGACTTAAAAATTGCAATGCACCAAATTTATGGAACACTAAATAAATAAATTAAAAAATAATCAGCTATTCTTTCATGAAAAAGGGAGAATTTTACAGCGGTTCAAAGCCCTAATCTGAACCTCCAGAATGTGTGTTGTCAAAGCTTCCAGCAATACCTTTCTTTTAACAGAGAAAAATCTTAACCTTTTTAGGAATAAGAAAAATACCATAGGAATAGAGTTCTTTGAACCATATGTATAAACTAGTGGGGACGAAGAGTAAAACAGTATGTCCAGTTCCTGAAGTTGTGATTTGACTTCCAACACAGCTTTCCCCTCCTCCTCTTCACTATGTAACTGTAATTTAAAAAACAGTCACTCACCTTGAAGCAGCATTTTACCTCTTTGCTATTTGGCTTTAAAAACCAAATACTTCAATGTATAGGTCCCAGATATGATTTGAAATGTACATGAGGCTTTAGTAGATATGGATTTTTCTTTGGACAGTCTTCAAGCCAACACTAAAGAACTGGGAATCTTGAAACACCTCAGAATCCAAAATATCTGAAGTTCATTTATCAAAACAAACAACAGCATCACTAAGTCTTGGTAGCTTTGGGAATTTCAAATGTCACCCAGTTCTGAATGCTAGCCATGCTTGCTAAATTCTTAACTCTTGGAATTCTAGCATTTCTCAAACTGCAGGCCAGATGAATGTATAGGGAGATGGAATTTGCAGTCTTTGAAGAGATAAGCCTTCAAACACTTTGGAGATCTTAGTCGGCCTTGCATGTCTCATGATCCAACAGTGCCCTTCCCTGGTCTGTAGCTTTGAGTTTAAAATCTGTGCTTGGAGACTTAGAACAATTCCATTTACTTTCCATGCTATGCTACAGATTACCAGGGGTTTCATGGGTGAGAGCTGTATATATTGCAGATTTAAACTTCAGTCAGCTAGCTTCTAAATCTCCACCTTGAGAAGTATTTGTAAGGCTCTCTGACAGCTGCAGATCTTGAGTTAGAAAGGATTCTCAAGCTCAACAAAGCATGCAGTGCAGACTAATAAAGAAGAAAACCAAAGTCCTAGAGCTTAGTTTAAATTAAAAATATTAAAAGAATTGTTAACAAAATAGTAACACAATAATTAGAAAACTGAAAGTCAAATGGAACTACTCCTAAAGATGCCAAAGATGCCTGTGATTTGTGGCATACGCAATTCATAGCCTGTCATAACCATGGGGGTAGCCTAAACTCCTCCTTAACTGTCAGGGGTTAAGAAGCTCAAGTAACCTGGTTGGCATCTGACCAAAGAACCAATGGGGACAAAAGATACTTTCAAATCTGGTGCAGGGGGAGAGATTTTGTTTTGGATTCTTTGTTTCTGTGGTTGTTTGCTTTTGGGACTAAGAGGGACTGGACATCAATCCATGTTCTCCAAATCTTTCTAAACAAGTCTCTCTTATTTCAAACTTGTAAGTAACAGCCAGGCAAGGCGTATTAGTTTATCTTTGACAGGTTTCAGAGTAGCAGCCGTGTTAGTCTGTATTCGCAAAAAGAAAAGGAGTACTTGTGGCACCTTAGAGACTAACCAATTTATTTGAGCATAAGCTTTCGTGAGCTTCATCGGATGCCGATGAAGTGAGCTGTAGTTCACGAAAGCTTATGCTCAAATAAATTGGTTAGTCTCTAAGGTGCCACAAGTACTCCTTTTCTTTTTTAGTTTATCTTTGTTTTCTCAACTTGTGAATTTTCCCTTTGCTAGAGGGAGGTTTATCCCTGTTTTGTTGTAACTTTGAAACTAAGGCTAGAGGGGGTTCCTCTGTGCTCTTTGAATTTTCTGCTACTCTGTAAGGTTAACTACCAACCTAAGTTTACAGAGGTGATTCTTTTTTCCTTTTTCTCTTTAAATAAAATCCTTCTTTTTAAGAACCTGACTGATTTTTCCATTGTTCTAAGACCCAGGGGTTTGGGTCTGTAGTCCCTTTGTAACCAATTGGTGAGGATATATGCTCAAATCTTCCCCAGGAAAGGGGTGTAGGCTTGGGGGAATATTTTGGGGGGAATAGAACTCCAAGTGGTCCTTTCCCTGATTGTTTGTTAAATCACTTGGTGGTGGCAGCGATGCCAAGGCAAAAAAGGAATCTGTGCCTTGGGGAAGTTTTAACCTAAGCTGGTAAGAATAACTGGGGTGGGGGGTCTTTCATGCAGGTCCCCACATCTGTACCCCAGAGTTCAGAGTGGGGAAAGAACCCTGACATGGCCAAAGCCCAACTTTTTTAGTTTTAGAAATAGGTCTTATTCTAGTAAAGTGTAAATGCAGTTAGGGGCCGAGGCACAAAAGCTTTATATTGGACAAAGTGTTCTAACAAAGATCACTTTCCACAGAGGGTGGAGTGTAATTGGGAAAATGATGCTAATAAAGGCTGTATGAGGTTGGGAGGAAGCTGAAAACAGCATATGTTCCACTATTGTCTCTTATTGATTTTGCTGCCAACATCCCACTTCAACAACATTACGGTTGCATTTCAAGATTCTTAATGGAGGGGTATGGAAAAAAATCAATACGCACAGCCTGCTTCGGCTCCCATCAAAGAGAATGGGAGTTTTGTTATTAACTGCAATGAGAGCAGAACACGGCTCATTCTGTGTCTTTCTACTTCCAACAAGGCTACATCTACTGCTTATTTTGTGTTTTCAGAAGGTGAGCTCCTACTGTTTAAATAGGGCATTTCAGTGCCAGACTGTAACTCTATGTATTCAAATATGTTGCCCTGCTATATTAAACCTAATGAAAAATTATGGCTTGTATCCTGAGCTGTGAAAGTTGCAGTAAAAGGTATAGGATTTGAAATAAATTCTGAGAACAAAACCATTTCTTTTTAGAAAATATGTTCATGAAGATATAAAGCAAATAAAAACATTTTAATTTGACATTTACTCTTGTAAAAATGTTCTCTTTTACTTTTAACTTGTACCAACTATAGCTTTACTAATAAATTAACAGAAAAACCTTAAAAGAGAATTCATGAAAAGACATAAATGATTTTCGTTTATTTGGGACACCCACAAAATCTCTTTTCTACTATTTTTGAATGCAATTTTGCAAAAAGTGAAATATCCTAATATTGGCTCAGGAAATTATATTAACTCTTTTCATTCCAGCATTGTGCTGTTAATTTTGCTCCAGCACAATCTGAAAATTTATTTTAACATGCTGTCAAAATTAGACACTAAGGTTGTCAATAAAATGACACTAAAATAAATGTAAATTTGGATTGCTGTCATAAGTGGCTGCTTGGTTTTGTGAAGATGTTAGGTTGCTATAGCATTTTCCAAAGCAATTTTGCATCTTATTACATAAATAATCCCTCAGTGTGCTTAAAGCTTCCTAAACAACAGGATTAAATCTATTCTCATATGTAATGATCCTGCATCAAACCTTATCAGTATGAAATACCCAGAAAACATAATAAAACGTAATCTAGATAATAGCCTTTCTGGCAGTTGAAAGGCATCAAAGCACCACAGACTTTACCACAGTGCAGATTTCAGTTAACTGGTCATTTTCTCCAAATCCTTATTAGGTAAATATTTTTGAAAGTTATGCTTTCTTTTAAAAACAAAAGTATGGCTATTAACCCCTTCATTGATGTGTTGTACTATAGCAGAATGTGGCTCTGGTCCTGGGCTGAGGAAATGTTAATGTTGCAGAGGAACATACCTGATACATGGAACAGGACATTTGTTATGTTTTACCAAAAAACAAACAAAAAACATGCAGGTTTGGCAATCTCCTCTGGCCCTGATGCAGCAAAATACATATGCAGGCCTAACTCTAAGCATGGGAACGGTTCTATTGAAGTTAATGGGACTGCTCACATGCTTCAAGTTAGACGTGTGCTTAGAGACCTTCCTGAGTCAGGACTTGTTTTTGTAAATGCTGTGGAAAAATGCAATATATATCAGTGTACAAAATCCTGTTAGAAAGCCCAGGTTTTGGTCTGCCTGATGAGTGGACCGAGCTCAGCTCCCAACTGGCATGCTGGGAAAAATACATATACAGACTTATTACCTGATAGAGGGAGTGAATATCTTGTCTTGCTCTCTTGTGATCATCTCTGATGGTCCCCTGGAGCACAAAGTCTCTAGTGGAAATTGTGTCCAGACTTTTTCCCCTCAAGAGAAAGCTGTTTTGATATACGCTTTTTGTGGGATAAATCCTCATCTATAATAAAGTACCTTTGTCTTGCTCCAAGAGCATAAAGGGGTATAAATTTCCCTTGTCCCCTATCCCCCGAGAACTTGGGAATTACCCTGATGTGCCTACAATTTAGTCCTTTATATTTCAAATATTGTTTTCTGTGCTGTTGCTTGTCAAAACCCCTTGGTAGAGTGAAAGAGGCAGGGTTTTATTACTAAATTCTATCTTCCTCCTCACATGCATATTAATTTATTATTTAGGGTTGCTTGTAAGTTTGGGTTGTTGATTACATAGAAATTTTATTGATTTATGTGAAGAAAAAAGGGCACTGACCCATTCATCTAAGGGTAATAAATGAGAATATTTACATGGTCTTTGTCAAAAGATATAAAGAAAGAAAAAGATTTTATGAAAACAATACTATTACTCTAACATTTGACCTAACAGTGGAAAGCAAGGAAACCAACAAGCAATAATAAAACAAACAAGTCAAAAATTGATGGTCTCAAGTAAAACCAAAATATCTGATTTACAAGAAAATGAAGGGAGAAACATCCAGTCCTTAGAAGTAGAATGAAGAGGGGAAAAGCAAGAGGTTTTGAGAGGGGGAAGTCGGAAAAATAAAGTAAGAGCAGAAATAAGTTCCAAAATGTCACGCCTAAGAGATTTAGGTCTTGTTAATATTCACAATTGCACCAGTTTATCTACTCAACATTTTGCACCCATTTAACTAAATCAACTTAAAATCAGACCTTTTGTTAAACTTGTGCGACTGTGGATACAGACAAGGCCTGAGAAATGGCAAGAGAAGATTGAATCATGGCAAGAAGAATCAACATCAGCCAGGACACTTCTGCATTTTGGGGGGCTTTCCTTGATGATTTCTCATCCAAGTAGAGATCAGGCCTGAAATTTGTGAGATTTATGGAGAAGCCTAATTTATCCCGGGTGTAGTATTATTTGCATAGGGTGTGATTTTCAAACACTGACTAAGTCACATAGGTGGTTTTGGAAATCCCATCCTAGAGGCCAAAACTGCACTGACTTTGGAAAGTTGTTTCTATATTATGTGCATAAACTATGTACCCCAAACACATAATTACATACACAATTTACAGTTGCTTAATTTGCTGTTGTGCATAAAACTGCCTGTCCTACATGTACAACTATATGTCATGCATATGTCAAGTACAAGGGAGACAGAACTTTTTATTACTTTTATTGCAGTAGTTCCTAGAGGCCCAAGGTCCTTACTGTACATATAAATATAGTCAGAGACAATCCTTACATCAAACAACTTACAATCTAAATGGTGAGACAGACAATGGGTAGACAAAAGGAAGCACTATTACCCCCATTTTAAAGATGGGGCACTGAGACACAGAGTGATAAGTGATTTGTCTGAGATCACACAGGTATTTTGTGGCAGAGCTGGAATATCACCCGGATTTCCTGAGTCCAGGTCAAATGCCCTAACCACAGGACTACGGTTGCCAACTTTCTAATCGCACAAAACCGAACACCCCAGCCCCACCCCTGCCTCACCCCTTCCCTGAGGTCCCGCCCCTGCTCACTACATTCCCCCTCCCTTGGTGGCTTGCTCTCACCCACCCTCACTCACTTTCACAGGGGCTTTGGGTGTGGGAAGGGGTGAGGGCTCTGGGATGGGGCTGGGGCTGGGCATGAGGGTTCTGGGTGTGGGAGGGGGCTCTGGGATGGGGGTGCGGGCTCTGGGCTAGGGCTGGGGATTGACGGGTTTGAGGTGCAGGAGGGGGCTCTAGGTTGGAGGGGGCTCAGGGCTGGCAGTTGGGGTGAGGGGATGTGTAAGGGCTCCGGGATGGGGATGCAGTTCTGGGCTTGGGATGAAGGGTTTGAAGTGCAGGAGGGGGCTCCAGGTTTGGGGGGGCTGAGGGCTGGGACAGGAGGTTGGGGTGTAGGGGGTAAGGGTTCTGGGCTGGGGCCAGGGATGAGGGTTTTGGGGTTAAGGAGGGGGCTCCAGGTTTGGGGGGCTGAGAGTTGGAGCAGGAGGTTGGGGTGTGGCTCCCGGTCAGTGGTGCGGCAGAGGGGGCAAAGGCAGGCTGTCTGCCTATCCTGACACTGCGTTGAGCACACTGGAAGTGGCCAGCAGCTCCAGTGCAGATGCACGGGGGGGGGGGAGAGAGGTTCCACTTGCGCTTCTCTCGCCTGCAGGCACCGCTCCCAGCTCCCACTGGCCAGTGCAGAGCCGGTGCTCAGGATGGGGGCAGCGCATGGAGCCCTCTGCTTAGGAGCCAGACCCACTGGCCACTTCCGGGGCACAGTGCGGTGCCCCAGTACTGGTAGGGACTAGCCTGCCTTAGTGTTGCAGCACCACCAACCGGACCTTTAACAGTCCGGTCGGTGGTGCTGACCGGAGCCACGATGGTCCTTTTTCAACAACCGGACACCTGGTCACCTTACACAGGACCATCCATCCAGTGGCCTTTTGAAGGTAAGTGTCTTTTCACTTTTATGTCTGCCTGAAAAACTCTCTCCCTCATTGGAGTTGCAGTCTGTAGAATTAATAGCACATAATCATGATCTGTTGTCTTTGGAACAGCATAGCACCTGTTTCCCTTAAAGGAAAAGTATTGATATCTCCTAGGGATACAGGAAACTTTTTTGTTATCTCTGCAGGATGCAGCTTCACTTCAATAATTCTTAAAATTACTTCTGAGACTTTTACTTTTGAGTCTCTGCTCCCAATGCCAGCAGGCGGGAGACCAACCATCCATAAATTCCAATTGTTCTAAAATTTTTCCTCTATTCTCTAGCCTTCTGTGCAGGGTGCCATTTTTCTGAATTAATGCTTCAATAACTGCACCTTGACTTTCAAATGTATTAATGAAGTCAGTTGCCAATTTTTTAGCAATCTCTCAGTTTTACCTCAGCAAACTTCTATTTCCCTTCAAGCTCCAAAATACACAATGCAAATAAGTCAATGTTTACATCTAAAGATTGACTTGTGGAAAACAGGGCTCTAAAGAAATGGCTGCAAACTGTGGGTCAGATTCACTGGGTGGTGTCTCTTGGAGTTCACCATCAGTCCCATGCTGTGGGTCCAATCTGAGAGGGATGGAGAATACAACAAGGTGACCAAGACTCTAAACTCTGCCATGGGGCCTGAAGACATCAGGCAGCCCCACAGAGTGGGCATGGCTGGCCAGGAATGAGACAAAACCAAGCCATCTGTGCTAGTTCAATATATCTCCTGCGTAGACTTCAGTGGCAAGTTTCTGATGGAGCCTCAGCAGCAGTTTAAAAATTCCTCTCTGCTGGTGGAAGACAGTACTGCAGTTTGCCCTGTCCCTGGAGGTGTAGGGGATGTAACCTGTATAACCTCATGCTCATGTGAGCAGGGTCTTAATGCCTCAAGCCCATAAAATGCGATGTCTCGGTACAACACTGCTGTGAGTTAGGCTGTGTTTGCTCAGAATGCTGTGTCTCTGCATTGCAGCATGGTCTGGAGAAATGAGTACATGGCTGGGAGTCAGGAGTCCCTGAGTTATAAGCCTGGCTTTGCCACTGATGCACAGTGTAGCCACGGTTTTAAGATAAAGAATTTCTGACATCAATAAATTAGGGAAATGAACAGTGAGAAAATCAATAGGCTTGTGGGTAAAAGAAGTAAATTTAAGTCTAAAATGCAACAATGTACTTTGTACTGAGGCACTATTAAGCTGCACTGTATATCCTTAAGAAACAAACCTGAATCCACCAAAACACGCAGTGATTAGTGCAATTTGTAATTTGCAACAAATTTGTGGCTGGCTTGAAGACCTGACCATGGTTCCCAAAGCAAACACCTCGCTGCCAGACGTTTCACCATCTGCTCCATAGTGCACAAAATCCACAGCCTCCAAGGGCCTGGCATTAGCATAGTGCCACTTTGAAACTTAAACTTGATCAGGCTTCAGACTACACCTGACAGATGAGGACTCTTGCACCTCCCTGTTCTTAACATGGGGCTGGAATTCACCCCTCTTCATCTCAATAGACTTAAGTATTGACATGACACAAACTAATACTTAAGTCTATTTCATCTCAATAAACTTAAGTATTGACATGAAAGATCCCACAAATATAGCCTTTTCATCCTAATCAATCTAGATGTTAGGGACGTATGTGGCACTCATCACCATAGTACCTAAATGCTCGTGGATGCCAAGTTATTTTTGCACAAGGAGAATGATAGTACTTGATTAAGCAGATGAAATGGTTTCAGAGGATTGCTGAAATTGTAACTTTAACTGTAGTAGTGAGAACATTTAGTAAAAAATTCCAGCACCTGAATTCACTGGGAGGCAAGCTTTTTTATATAAGGGCTGACTAGAACCCTTAGTCTATTATTAGTTTTCTTAAAGGTTTATTTGAATACGGTTCTCTTAAATTGAATAGAGATTGAATCATTCATCTTTTGCTCATTCTTGCACTGTCCTACCCTTCATGAAAATTATATACTTTTACTATGCTACTAGTTGGGTCAGGAATGACATATTCAAGCAAAAAAATAAAAAACAAAAACAAAAAACCTGAAATCTACAGCAAAGGAGGGTGAGGATCCTGACTAATAGAAAAGGGTGAACAGTCAACAAGCAGAGTCTGATTCTCCTCTCAGACAAGTTTTATACTAGAGTAAGTTCATTGGTTTTGAATAGTTACTCTTAGTTGACACTAGCATAAGTGAGAGGAGATTCAAAACATTGATTTCAAAGTCTAATCTTGGAAAAAGAAAATGGTAAAATCTAGTTTTGTTATTGGGTGATTCTTCATAGAGAACAGGCTCGATCAACTACATACTGGGTTAAACTGAACCCTGGTGTAACTCTGCTGAAGTCAAGAGAGCTACACTAGTGATGGCTTTGGATGGCCACTGTATTTGATTTATACCACTGAATTTGCACTTTGTATGTAATGTATTAGAAAAACTGTTAATGATATTATGAATGTGAATGATCCGTCCAAGACAATAATAAGAGATCAATTCAAATCAATTAAAATAGCAGGGGAGGGAGAATCACAGAAATCTCTGTTTTTTGTCTAAAAATAAACAAAACAAGCCTACTGAAAAATATATCTTTTCACTACAGGAAAAACCCCACATATTTTCTACTGGTTAATATGATGCACAATGGCTGAACTACCACAACCTAAGCATTTATTTGTTAAAACACAATGAAATATTAAGTATGACTGTTCATAGTATAATTATTTTTCTTGAGTCCAGTGAGTTGGCATTGCTCACCTTTTTTGGTTATTGTTAATTATAATTATTTATCTCCATAAGCCTGGACATGCCAAGGCAAATGATTATATGTTCATAAGAATCTGTGATTGCCAGCAATACTATGCCCACAGAGCCACTGTGTCAGCTCCAATCACTCTACTAATGAATACTAGAAAACTCAATCCCATACAATTATCTTAAGCAGAAATTAAAGCTCCTCACAGGAGGGTTTATTATAGCCATCTATCTTTCTGAAAACCATTTTTTCCTGTAGTAGAAGTGCCCTTTTCCTGTTCATAGTGAAAGTTTCTTTCCAGAATGGTATCCTACTTTTCAGTCTTTATTTCTGGAGATCTTTAACCTCCCATAGCCACTGGCACCTGTGCGGTAACCACTTTTCTCTTGCATATCTGTAAGCACACATATGTGTATACATGCACAGACATAGGACCCCATCCATGATGGGAGAAATGGGGTCAGGTCATAGAATCTGGAACCTGTGTGCAGACGTTTAGGTCAAATGTGTCATTGTTAACATCTTGAGTTTGTACATATAACTTGCCCCATCTTTGCCCATATACCTCATCTCTGTCTGGCAATGAAGCTTCATCTAGGCCTTCTGCAAGGCTTTCCTTCTTGATGCTGACTAACACAGGGCTCAACCCTTGTCAGCCCCTCACAACTCTCTAACCCATTGCTGACATGAAGATCAAGAAATCAAAGAAAGGATTCAAACCAAGGTATTCCCTTCCGTAGTGCATACCAGTTACTCAGAAGTCATTGAGTCAGCCCAATATCCACCTCCTGAATTGTTTATACTGGGATAGCTGAAATATATCAAGTGTACTTGCTCTTCTTTTCATGATAGGCAAGAGTGTCAATTAATGCATATCTAGTGCCACACTTTGAAATGTGTGTCTTTAAGAGTTAATTCCATGGAAAATTCGGATAATATACATGTAAATATATTTGCTGGAAAGAAAAGGTGAGGTTCAAAGAATATTGAATGAAACACAATTTCAGCTGCTTTTATTTAAATATGACATTATTACTATCCTGGAATGAAATACAGTTTTGGAAGATGAGAAGAACCTTATTGAAAGACCCAAAATGGAAGCAACTATGGAAAGAATTGGAGCATTCTGATGAGTATGTTTCTTGGAAGGTGACAGAAGCACTATAGATACAAGTGAGAGTCATACAAAGACAAAATGTGAGGATAATTAAATTAAAAGTAGATATTCTATGTTATATAACTATTTTCTATCACTCATCTTCGTTTTGAAACGAACAGTTTGACATCTGATAGGATATTGTGAAGGGTTTCAACTTTACCTGATTCATCTATTCTCAGCTTTTTGCTGGGATTGTCACCGCTGTCATCATCAGACATTTCCATCTCCTCTTCACGGCGGATCCCCATGAGCTGTTCGCTGTGAGCATTCCGGAGTTCCTAAAACCCAAGATGACCCTGGATCAGTATTGACTTCCATGAACTGATCTCTCTATTTCTAAACAACCAATTTAAATGTTATATTCTGATATTTTAAAAAATACATATAAATAATCCATGAATATTAGTACAGAATCAGCACAAGATTCAGAGTTAGAAGGGCTCAAATTGAAGGGAATGGAGTTCTTTGTGTTAAAATATTTTAAATAACTGAATATGTCAAATATACCATTGGGAAAAAAACAACCGAGAAGATGAGTTCCCCTTGTTAAATTACTACCAGTCCTACCCAGGCAGATATATTTCAGTAATGGCAACACTTAATACTGCATGTAAAATGGATGTATAAAGGTGCTATCAAGTTGGCTAAAAAAATACTAAGCTTTAACTCTCATAAGCCCTAGATTTCTATGCCTGCACCACGGTAAACCCAATTTCCACAAATTTTAAATTCTCAGCATAGAAACATCTTTTTTGGTAACATCTGCATCTTGATATAAAACAAATGACAGCTAACAGCCTATTCTCAAAAAAACCCCTGAAAGGGCAGACAGGCAGGGAGCCTGTATGTATGTAACTAAGTAAGTGATCAGCAAGCATGTGGGCTTTATGAAAGTCCAGAGTATCTTTGTCCTCAAAAGATAAAACAGGACAATATTGGTGTAATGACTGGCTTTTGAATGGTTGCAGCACAGAGAAGACAGAGAATTCTATTTTGTCCTAATAATACTGTCAGGTGTAACACAGGGATGTGGCACGGTGATTAGTGTAGAGCTTTTCAGTCGGCAGACAGCTAATTTTTCTATCGACAAAGAGCCCAATTCCCAAAGAGATGGTTTGAAATCTTTGAAATAAGGAAAAGTCAATGGAAGGAATAAATAGTGCTGAAGGTTCCAACTATTTACCCATGTAATTAACAACAAACTCTCATAGTGGGAGGGAGAAAAAAAAGGAGGGTGTTTCCTTGGGGCTGTGCCTAGAGTTCATCAGTAAATGTCATACACTATAATAAAGGTATATGTATCTGTTAATCACTGCAAAGGCAGAGAGGCTAATTAATGGGTGTTTTACACGGGAATAATTTGAAATTCAGAAAAATGACTAAAATGGTAAATTGAAAACCAGTATTGAATGAATTAATTGCATTTAAGACAGAAATTCATAAAGCACTTTGTAATTCCATATTGAAAAGAGCCACAAACACTCTTTACTGGAGAGTATGCTTTATCTTCTTAGAAACCAAATGATTAATGTATTTTAGACTGTAAATGTCCCAGGAGCATCTATTTCAAAACTGTCTTTAGCAGCCAAACAATAATCTTCTCTGGGAACCTCAAAGAGGTCCCTTTTTTCTTTTTGTTACCAGAAAAGCACACATAGTGAGGAGAGGTGACAAGGGAAATGTAAGCACCTTAGCAAAGGAGGGATAATCAAATAATATGATTTGAATCAAGAGAGCTATTTGTTGACATATGCATAGTATTTTACAACTGAGAAATAGGAGTTGTCCATACACATTGCCCTCAACCAGAGATTTCAGAACCTCTTAAGTTATTTTTGATTGTTTTCTTTCTCCAGAAAGAAAAAAAGAGCAACAACTTTCAAATAAGCAAAGATGTTTTGTGAATTTGTGAATGGAAAGTCCTACTTTTAGGCATTTTACTTTAAATAAATTTAAAAGCCAGCAAATGAATGATATGATGTGTCCCCGCATGAAAAGTTAGTTTAAGAAGGGATCATTTAAATCTGCTTCTGTACCAGATGACTGGAGGATAGTTAAAGTGACACCATTTTTAAAAGAGGGCTCCAGAGGCGATCCAGTAGCAATTACAGGCCAGTAAGCCTAACTTTAGTACCAGGAAAACTAGCTGAAACCATAGGAAAGAACAGAATTACTAGGTACATAGATGAACATGATCTGTTGGGGAGGAGTCAACATGACTTTTGTAATGGAAAATCATGCCTCACCAATCTATTACAATTCTTTGAGGGGGTCAATCAACATGTGGGCAAGGGTGATCCAGTGGATAAAGTGTACCTGCACTTCCAGGAAGCCTTTGACAAGGTCCCTCACCAAAGGTTCTTAAGCAAAGTAAGTAGTCATGGGATAAGAGGGAAGGTCCTCTCGTGGATCAGTAATTGGTTAAAAGAGAGGAAATAAAGGGTAGGAATAAATGGTCAGTTTTCAGAATGGAGAAAGGTAATTAGTGCTGTCCCCCAGGGGTCTGTACTGGGACCAGTACTATTCAACATATTCATAAATGATCTGTAAACAGTGAAGTGGCGAAATTTTCAGACGACATAAAATTATTCAAGCTAGTTAAGTCCAAAATAGACTGTGAAGAATTACAAAGGGATCTCACAAAACTGGGTGTCTGGGCAACAAAATGGCAGATGAACTTCAATGTTGATAAATGCAAAACAATGCACATTGGAAAATCTATCCCAACTATACATACAAGATGGTGGGATTTAAATTAGCTGTTGTCATTCAAGAGAGAGATCTTGGCGTTACTGTGGATAATTCTCTAAAAACCTCTGCTCAATGTGCAGCGGCAGTCAAAAAAACCTAACAGAATGTTAGGAACCATTAAGAAAGGGATAGATAATAAAACAGAAAATGTCATAATGCCACTATATAAATCTATGGTAAGCCCTCATCTTGAATACTGTGTGCAGTTCTGGTCACCCCATATTAAAAAAAGATATATTAGAATTAGAAAAGGTACAGAGAAGGGTAACAAAATGATTAAAGGTATGAAACAGCTTCCATATGAGGAGAGATTAAAAAGACTGGCACTTTTCAACTTGGAAAAGAGATAACTAAGGGGAATATGATAGAGTTCTACAAAATCATGAATGGTGTGGAGAAAGTGGACAATGAAGTGTTATTTACTCCTTCACATAACACAAGAACCAGGGGTAACCCAATGAAATTAATAGGTAGCAGGTTTAAAACAATCAAAAAGAAGTACTTCTCACAATGTACAGTCAACCTGTGGAACAAGTTGCGAGGGGATGTTGTGAAGGTCAAAACCATAACGGAGTTAAAAAAAGGATTAGATAAATTCATGGAGGATAGGTCCATTAATGGGGATTAGCCAGGATGATCACTGATGCAACCCTATACTCTGGGTATCCCTAGCTTCTGACCTCCAGAAGCTGGGAGTGGATGTCAGAGATGGACAATTTGATGATTGCCTCTGAAGCATCTGGTACTGACAGTGTCAGAAGACAGGATACTGGGCTATATGGACCATTGGTCTGACCCAGTATGGCCATTCTTATTTTCTTATTACTTTAACATAGTTGAAATAAACTAACAGAAAACCACTTTTCACATCTCCCTAAAAGACAAGAAAGAAAACACCCACATCCCCAACTTCCAGTTAAACAAAGACTTTATTTGCCACCCACTTGAATTATTTATGAACGAAATGCAAAATACAGCTCTTAACAATAAATTATTCTAACATTTTATTTTAAGTATCCCATTATTGTGAAGTCATTTGGTATTCGCCATAATAGCACTGATAATAAAAATTCATTTGGTATTCATGTGGATGTTACATCTAGTGTCATTGGTATTCAACTGTAATTTAGCATTAGTTAATGGGCACTTAAAACACAACCCAAATGATTTATATCACAGCACTTAAGTGTTTCGCAAACTAAGTGTGCAACACTTATTTTACAAGTGTACTACAAAATAATTAAATAAGTTCATCTTACCTTCTATAGTTTTTGCTTTGAGACAGGAAAATCATTTAGAGGACTGTAATGTTAACAATTAACATACTGTACTATAGGAAATAAGTAACTGTATGTAAATTACTTTTATATAAAAAAGAAAGAAAACAAAGACAGCGGTACTTACTTTTAAATTGCGGGTTCATAGCGTATATACTGAATTAAAATCGAAAGCTGGATGACCAATAACACAAAACAGGACTACTACTTTCTTTGCTGACACTTGTGTAAAGGAAAGTGGAATCCCAGATCTCTTTTCTCATTTTCTTTGCTCATGCTTATGACAGTCACACATGCATGGACTTGGATAGTCACCCTAATGTGTACTGTTATTACATTTATACTGCTGTGTTTGCCAGCCATGAACTTAGAGTCAATACAAGCGATTGATTTGTTTTTTAAAGATGGACATAAAATAGATGGGAAAGAGTACCTCCCGTCTCTGGACTGAATACACTTTACTGATTATTAAGAAAAGAAATCTTTATTTTATTTTCCACAAAGTCATATTACTATGGCCATATAATGATACAACCAGAACAAATATCTATAATATGTATCTGTTTTATTTAACAAATCTCAGTGCCTTCCTAAAAATGTATCGTTTAGTATGAGAAAGACTTCTAAAATGTATTTATTTTAAATATCTTCGCTAATTTCTCCATTTCTTTTAATTATTTCAGAGTGGTAAACATATTCCTCCAATGATTTCCCATTTCTTGTAAAAGAAAAATAAAAACACATTGCTCTCCAACTTAGTGTTATTTAACAACATTTATTGTAATGGGAGCAAAGGGAGCAATACATACTGTAAATGAGATAGTATAATGGCTAGCTGATTAACTGCTAAAACTACAGCTGTAAATATTGCTGAATGCTGTATGTCCAGCTACAGTCACACTTGTTCTGTGTCAATCCAGCTGTGAGATGATGGATAAAAAGTAATAATAAAATCACCAACCTCAGAATGCTTTCGCCAAATGTCTATGTTCTTTCGCTGAGCTTTCGAGAAATGGTCCCAAGCTTTTTGTCTGGTAGAAGCGTTGAAAACGGCCACAATCTGCTCAACTTTGGTGAACAAGGAAGTCAAACAAGACAAGCAATTTATGTTGTGATCACTATAGAGAAGCAAAGCAAAGACACTAGGAGTCTATGGATGATGTCATTACTGAAATAACATCATCAATATCCATCCAATCATGTGTCTTTTGTACTTACATTTTATCAATGTTGGAGATGTCTCCCTTCAAGATGTCTCCATAACTTTAGTCTATACAATCTACAAACATATACTGAAGAATTTGCATGCAGTTGCCTCTTGTGCATAATTTGTGTGCTGTGTGTATGTCCATATAAATGTTGGGGGAGGGGGATTGTGTGGAGGAGGAAGACGTATTAGAGGCAAGGTCTGAGGTGGGCCCCCACTCTAATGACACTATCCCAAAGAGGGCCCGTGAAGCTAGAACTTTGTATTAAACCAGACCAGCTGAGCTGTTGTGCTGGTCTGTCAGTTTAACCTGAATAAGCACCATTTTTGTAGTGAAGTTCTCTATGATTTATCTCTCTGGATTTGTTGGCTAAACTAGCATTATCTGATTTGTAAAGCTACCATGTTCTGTCTTTAAAGCCTACTAGAATCAAGGAAAGGATGGTGGAACTCTGCTCATGTCCCACTTCCTGCGCCGCCTGAGCTGGTAGCTCCATATCTTACCTCACCCACATACTTAGTTGCTGTTTTCCTCTCCCCTGGTGATTCATTTCAAATTGTGGGACTTTAAGGCTATGTCTACACTAGAAACATTACAGTGGCATTGAGGCAGTGCTGCATCTGCAGTGCTGTTGTGGGGACACTTACTACAGCGATGGGAGGGGTTCTTCCGTTGCTGTAGTAAATCCACCTCTCCAAGAGGCGGTAGCTAGGTGGATGGAAGAATTCTTCCATCAACCTGGTGCTGTCTACACTGGGGCTTAGATTGGCTTAATGATGTCTCTTCAGGGGTGTGAATTTTTCACACTCCTCAGCAATGTAGCAGGTTGACCTAACTTTCTAGTGTAAACTAGACCTCAGCCTTGGAGAATACAGTATAGCCAATTCTGCATTGGCTTCCCTAGAATGGGCTAGACAATTTAATAGGTTGTTTTCATTTCTGACTTCTATGATGTCAAACCAATGTATAAGGCCATGGATGTTTCTGCTAAAATGATCAACAGTGAAACAGTTAGCAATATTGGTATTTAAACTTTCATCCTCAGACTCAAGAGTTAATCACACAGACAAACGGCTTGCTTCTCTTTGCACTATTGTTCCAAGCTATTTCCAGATTCAGGAAGACAACACTAGGTTGAGTCACATGAGGAAGCTTTTCTTTAAAACCACCAAGGCTGGTTAATTAACTGCTAAAAGTACAGCAATAAATATGTTTAATGAAATTTTAAACTCTGCTTAAACTAGATAGACTGTTTAAGGAGTACTGGAATGGCATTCTGGTTCAAGTTCTGACTGGAGTCACAATAATTTCAGGTTTCAGAGTAACAGCCGTGTTAGTCTGTATTCGCAAAAAGAAAAGGAGTACTTGTGGCACCTTAGAGACTAACCAATTTATTTGAGCATGAGCTTTCGTGAGCTACAGCTCACTTCATCGGATGCATACCGTGGAAATTGTAGCAGACTTTATATATACACAGAGAATATGAAACAATACCTCCTCCCACCCCACTGTCCTGCTGGTAATAACTTATCTAAAGTGATCATCAGATTGGGCCATTTCCAGCACAAATCCAGGTTTAGTAGTTTAGAAAGTTTAGTGTCCTTTTAGTAGTTTAGAAAGTTTAGTGTCAAACCTGGATTTGTGCTGGAAATGGCCCACCTTGATTATCATGCACATTGTAGGGAGAATGGTCACTTTGGATGAGCTATTACCAGCAGGATAGTGAGTTTGTGTGTGTGGTTTTTGGGAGGGTGGTGAGGGGGTGAGAGAACCTGGATTTGTGCAGGAAATGGCCCAACTTGATTATCATGCACATTGTGTAAAGAGTTGTCACTTTGGATGGGCTATCACCAGCAGGAGAGTGAATTTGTGTGGGGGGGTGGAGGGTGAGAAAACCTGGATTTGTGCTGGAAATGGCCCAACCTGATGATCACTTTAGATAAGCTATTACCAGCAGGACAGTGGGGTGGGAGGAGGTATTGTTTCATATTCTCTGTGTGTATATAAAGTCTGCTGCAGTTTCCACGGTATGCATCCGATGAAGTGAGCTGTAGCTCACGAAAGCTCATGCTCAAATAAATTGGTTAGTCTCTAAGGTGCCACAAGTACTCCTTTTCTTTTTACAATAATTTCAGCATATTAACACTTGCTTGGCTCCAAAGGTAGAGTTATTTAGGAATGGAATTAAAATGTATATATTTATTAAATTAATTTAAAAAGATTAGTGTACCCATGATTATATGTATATAAATGAAGGCTAGAATTTAATGGTTACGCTGCATTAGTGACCCCGGTGCACAAAGAATCTGTGTTTAATTAGCAAATGGAAATTCAAGTAGAAAGGATTCACAAAGATATAAGAAATCCTGGTTTACCATTTTCCACTAAAAGGTATTAATAGGATCATCTGAATTTTGTAGAAACCTTTGAACTTTTAAATGTTTAATTAAAAAGTTCTTTCTACAGGTGCTAACATCTATCAGAAATCTTTATCTGATCATTTCAGAGGCTCTCTTCAGTGAAAACTCAAGGCAGAAAGAGGTCACAGAGATTTCCTATCTTTCTTTTATAGGCAAAGTGAAGAGTGTATGGGAGGCCTTCTTCAATGATCAAAATTCTCAGGTGTTCAAGAAATAAATCAAAAAATAAATGTTAAGTGTGCAATAAACTAAAAAAGTCAAGTGGTTATGCACAATATTTTCCAAGCTACAGCTCTGGATATAAATAAAGGGAAAAAACTAGGAGAGAATGCTAAGTGCCCATTATAATTAACATAACAATTAATAATACTTAGCACTCATAGCGCTTTTCATCCGTAGATGTGACAGGAGGACTTTTGAATTTCCTAACATTTCTATATTAGCTCTTATAATACTTAGTTATTTTCATTTTTTTAAAATAATTGAATATGGATATGTGGAACCCAATCATGCAGTCTTCACTCTGGCAAAAATTCTATTGACTTTATTTGCCTAAGTCAAGTCTCTGGAAATACAGAGAGGCTCCACTGACTTCAATAGAGCAATGACAGTTTGCACCAGTTGAGGGTCTACCCCTTTAAGTTTCTCAGCTTCAGCTTAGAGTAAACCCATACAGGAGATATCAGGTTCAGAGAACCATATTTGTAAAGATATTTATGTGCCTAAAGGTGCAGATAGGTGCTTAGTGGGGTTTCATAAGTGACTAAATACTTAACTCCCATGGCGCCTAAATACCTTTAAAAATCTGGCCCTCTGAGCCTGACTCTTCCCTATATGAATGTATTCTCTGCCATACAGAGACTACTCAGGGGGGCAGAACATCAGCTGGCGCAAATTGTCATGGTTCCATTGTAGACAATTGGGCCAATGGAGTTATGACAATTTGCATCAGCTGAGGATCTGCTCCAGAGTTCTCACTTCCAGTTTACTCATCCTTCCTTCAGGGATGAAGTTTGGCCACAAATATCTAAGGCACTCAACTTTGGTTTGACCCCTGAAGTTCCTGGAGGAACTGTGCCAAGAGGTGCTCCCTATCTAACTACTGACCCTGGCTCAGCCACTGTGTAACATGGCCAAGGTCCCTACCTGTAAAACGGGGTTAATAATTCTTACCCATCTCTGTAAAGTTCCTTCAGTTCTGAGTGTGAACAGCACTGTAGAGTATAAGTGCTTTGTATTATTATTAAGTATCATTAAATATTCACCAACAAACATCTGTATACAATTATATAACAAAAATTTCATTAGCCATATGCAAAATTGCTTCTTGTTGAGAGAGAATATAGGTAACTGGCCAAATTTAATTTTAAGAATATCATTGTTCTGGAAGGATGCAAAAACCCCAATCCTTTTTGTCCTTCAATATAATTCAGATTTGTTTCCAATTTTCCTAAAAACTCACTCTAAGGCTTTGCGATACTTTGTGTGGTGTGTTTCACACAAAGGATTATTATACTATTGTTTTTCTGCTGAGTTTTAAACCCTGAAAACCAGAGTTGATATGTAGGTGTCAGCTAATGGTTCACAACTGCAACATTACTACAAAATAATTTATAATTGGTGGAAACTTATATTAGGCATATTAAAGAGATACTTACATCATCATTGTTCAATATTTGTTGCCATAAACAAAGTGGGCCAAATTATGATATTCCTCTTAAATGTACAGTATATATATATATGAACTATAAATCTAAGGATGTAGGGACAAAGAGGACTGATCTTAGGGAGAAGTGGAATATTTACAGTAGAAAATATGCCATAACATAGCAAGTTTACTGAATGGAGAAAAGATGGGGGTAAAGGTCTATACAGTTCTGTAAATAGGGAGACTATGGGAGAACATTTGTTTTCCACTATGCACATTAAATACATTCTTTCAACCACCTACACAAGTTAAGGCTGAAATTGCATCTTGAAGTTCCACTGACAAGAACAAGCAACTCAAATTGTGCTTTGCTTGATATTTCATTGATTATTATTCATAAATGAAGATCTTATTCCTTTTATGCAATAAAAATGTACATAGGCAACTGAATGTCTCACAGTACTTTACAATAAAAGGAAACAATGAACTAAATAGAATCCAGCTTGGCCTAAACTCAAAACAAAAAATCAGAACTCATATCATGGACAACTAATTCCAAAATTGAGGGATATAGAATGAAATGGTCCAAACATGAAATGATTGTAGGTGGAATAATGGAATATGCAGCAATTTATCTTAGAAAGATTTTAAAATGCATGACAAGTGATACTGAAAATAAAAGAAGGATTTCACCCATAACATTAACGTTGAAAGGAAATTTTACAGTCAACATAAACATGATTTTGGAATAAGGACTCCAAGACAGGAAGAATGTACATAGTTAGCCTGGTCTTAGTCAAAAGCCTGTCTGCTGAGTTCTGAATAAGCTGGAGTCTGCCAATCAATTTGGCAGGGAGCCCAGCAAACAAAGAATTACAGTAGTCAAGGCTTGATGTTATAAATGAATGGCTTAGAGTCTTCAGGTCAGCTGTGGATAGAAAAGGGCGTATTTCTGGCAACTGTCCTGGTATGCATTTGGTGACATATTGACTATGTTCCAGCATTGAGTCCAAGACCAAAATTACCCTCGGCAACTTGACATGTGATGTTGACACAATATTTCAGTTAAGTGGCAAAGGAAAGAAAGATACAGAATTTTATAATTAATCATGTCCAAAGAGAAGCATTTGGGTTTCAATGGTATTTACTTTCAGAAAAGAATTTATCTTCTGCACATTAACAGCCAAAAGACAATAGAGCCCATTCATTGTTACCCAAGATACACTGCCAGAGAGGGAGAAACAGATGTGAATGTCATTAGCAGAATCGAGCAGGTAACCTATAAAAGTTAAAAATACCACCCATGAAATGCAAAGCACAGGACTTAGAGTAGCATGTGTTGGAGTTTGCTAATCAATTAGACATGCTATGACAGACCCCATAATGCATTTGTACAACAGAGACCTACATTGTACTGGCTGTGCAATATACTACATCTACCAAGAGTAACCAAACACCATGGTTTGAAAAGAAAATGAGGGCAAAGAGAGAATGACCGTTTGCTACAACTCAGTCAGAAAATAACAGCTTACCAGGGTAAATATACCTCTGTGTGATTGACTGACAAACTTTCCTTTTCCAGAGTTGCTGCATTTTCTTCAGGTTAGAGCTACTGCATTGTGAAGGGAGGCTGCCACACCTGCCAATCCCATCTCAGAGGAAAATTTATGGGAGAGCCTAAGAGAAGGGAAGTTCTGCAAGGAGCCTCCTGAAAAGCTTCTCCCACATTGTGTTGGTGGGTGGGAGGGTTTGCCACTGGGAAGACTAAAATACCCACCCCAAGTGCCAGGAATCCTAAGGGATTAATGAGAGACCAGGCAGCCATGCAGAAGCTCTGTGTGCCCTGTTGTCTATTGGTTTGCTGGCCACAAGGCTTCAATGGAGGCTTGTTACCAGGAATACCTCCTTGACATGTCTGCCCTCAAGGTCACCCTTAAGAGGAAGATCCTCACCACCCAGTGGGTTCTCTGGGAAAGGATATGCTGCCCCAAGTTGCATAGTGTTTCTTGGGATATCTACATCGTCTCAAGGGGAAAATGATGTGAGTTTCTCTAAACTGCTTCACACCCAATGCAGGGCCACTTCCCACCACCAGCCCAACCAGCCTGTGCCTTTCCCCTGTATGGATCTCAGCTTTGGAGAGATCAATGAGTAGGGGTCTTGGGAAGGGAGATGCTGCCAGATAGGCACTGAACCATCCCTTCTGCATGAGAAGGATAAGAAATGAGCATGAAGGCCCCTCTCTCTGCATGGATCTAATGGGTATGATTCATCCCTCTCTTATTTACATACTCTGTCCTCATGAAATAGCCACAATGCATTTGAGAACAGATAATGTGTCCAGTATTAGGGGGTTTCTGGGTCAGGAACATTGACCCCAACCACAGTGTCCTCCTGGCCAACATTATTATAGTCCTCCTTCCAGTTACTGCTAATTTTTAAATAAAAATCCCCCTTGGCTGGGATATCTAAAGGTCCTCCATAACCACAGAAAGGGAGTAGTGTCTAGGTGTACCATATGTGTGCAGTATAGCTATTTATACAAATACAGATTATACAGAATCATAGATTTGTAGGACTGGAAGGGACCTTGTGAGGTCGTCTAGTCCAATTCCTTGCACTCATGGCAGGACTAAGCATTATCTAGACCATCCCTGACAAGTGTTTGTGTAACCTGCTCTTAAAAATCTCCAATGATGGAGATTCCACAACCTCCCTAGGCAATTTATTCCAGTGCTTAACCACCCTGACTGTTAGGAAGTTTTTCCTAATTTCCAACCTAAACCGCCCTTGCTGCAATTTAAGCCCATTGCTTCTTGTCCTGTCCTCAGAGGTTAGAAGAACAATTTTTCTCTCTCCTCCTTGTAAGAACCTTTTATGTACTTGAAAACTGTTATCATGTCCCCCCACAGTCTTTTCTTCTCCAGACTAAACAAACCCAATTTTTTCAATCTTCCCTCATAGGTCATGTTTTCTAGATCTTTAATCATTTTTGCTACTCTCCTCTGGACTTTCTCCAATGTGTCCACATCTTTCCTGAAATGTGGCACCCAGAACTGGACACAATACTCCAGCTGAGACCTAATCAGTGACACCCCCCACCCCAAATAGTTCAATTTTAAAAAATCAGCCCCTGCAAGCTCCCACCTCACCCCCCATTGATCATATTTGTACAAGTCAATGTTATAATGTTGGTTGTTAAGAAGTTGGGTGACTGGCAGTGATATTACCTGAGTTTTGCATGTTACAATATACAAATTACCTCATATAAGTGGAGGGAAAAAACATTTATAAGTGTTTTTATTCATTCCACCTTGCCTAGCTTTTCCTCTGCAACAGAAATTATAACCCCCCTCCCTTCTCATGATGTCCTTCTAATTCACTGTCATTGGCCTGGGCATAATTTGGGGGCAGCATGGGAGGGCACTGCTCCCACCTCCAAACTGCCTGCCTCAGGCAGGCATGGAATTTGCCTCCCATGCATGGCCCTGTTGGCCTGGGTGGAGCTGCACCCTCAAATACATAAGTCAAACTATGCCTATGATCATTGGTTGCTGTTCTTGGAATGTGCTTTTCTCTTACAAAGAAACAGGATGAGGAAGACCTAAAGAGGGAACATCCTGGGAATACTGAAACTTCCATATGCCTCAGAATCCATAACAAAACATGCACACTCACTTGTTCCAAGCACTTATATTAATAATTAAACAACACTTACTTCTAGAAAAGTAGAAACACTTCTTGTTGTATGTTGAAACAACAGAATGTACTTAAATTAAACAGAGCTCACCATGTCCTACAAGGGATTGCTAGGAAATCTGTCCGAAAAATAAATGTTGAAAATCTTTTAAGATTTGAAATGTGGTTTAATTTACAATGAAGAAACTGGCAGCCCAGTGTAACAAAGGGCTTTGGCATCCTGCCATGCAATAAATCACTTGAACTTAACAAGACCACTACACCTACATGTCATTTCTCAGCAAACTGGAACCTGTCACCATGCCAGTGTGATACAGTAGGGCAGCTAGAGATGCACAGTACCTTCTCTGTTAATGCTGACATTGTGTAGTAAGGAATAAAGCTTGTAGGCTATACTCTGACATCACAGAAACAAATCTAATTCAAAGAAAGAATCTGTGGATGCTACTATCTTGATCACCTTGACTGGATTTTCTGCTATCCCTAATGTACTGTGCAATTAGCGGATCTCCTTGATAATTGGGACTGATGTGGTTTTTGTTGTAGTTGGCAGATAGTTCTGCAGATAGTTGAGACTGTCATAGCTACTTTTGTGTTTTTATCTCATCAGGAAAGAGCTCCAGGAGGAGGTCCTGAGAGGAAGAGGCATCATAAATGTTCCTGGGCTCTGACAGGTTCCCCTCTGGGTAGGGACTCTCCTGAAATAACAACGTACCAGAGCAATAGAACATGACAGCTTTATGAGGCTCCTTTTTCTGAATGAAGACCAGGAGGGTACATTTGTTTCAAGTGTCAGATGATTTCCTTTGCCGAGGGAAAAAGACAGGGCCTCATTTGTCAGCCAAAAAGTCATCTGTCTCATCCAAAAAAAAACCTTTCTAATTTCTAATGCTGGAGAACATTTGCTTCCCCCCATTTTGCTCAAACCCCTCCAAGTCTCCATCTGCACCCTGGGCATACCATATGCACCCTGTGCCTTCCTCCTCTTCTTTGCTGCCTCCATTCTCACTCTCTCCCTTTTGCATCCTTTCTCCCTCTCCCTCTCCATCTCCTGCTTTCCTTTCTCTCCTCCTTTGCTATCACATTTCTTCCCTGCTCACACCACCTCAAAAATCTTTATAATAATAAAAAAACTACAACCTTTGGGCCCAATCCTGTGAACACTTACTACCAGACAGAGCTCTCTAATGTGAGTGTTCCCAGTGAGGGCAGTAATCATGTCAGCCAGTAATATTAGCAGGGTCTGGTCCTTCATTTATAAACAACAAACTGCATCAAGTTTTAAAAGTGCAGCAGTCATGAAGTGTGCCCAACTAACCAAACCATTCACTCTACCTCACTGGTGTAACCCCTGTCCTCTCTTCCCTGCTCCAGTTCCTTATTATCTTCACTCACCACATCATGTCTGCACAGTATTTAGCTTCCACTTCAGCAAAGCATTTAACATCTTCTTAACTCCTTACCTGTTCAGAAAAGCACTTCAGCATGTTCACTGACTTGAGTGGGACTTGAGCCATTGCTTCAGTGCTTTGAGGCTTGATCCTGTTAGGTGCTGAGTGCCCTCAACTCCGATGGAAGTGAACACCTTACAAGATCAAGATGACTAGGGACGGACTGCTGAACTGAAGCCTTAGACTGAAAACTCTTTAGAAGCTAACTCTTTTATTTGATTGTAAAGCACCAAGTGCATTTATAGGCCTATATAAAACAATACATAAAAATAATAGTGAGAAGTCTTATTAGTGAAATCCTGGCTCCACTGAAATCAATAGCAAAACTCCTTTTCGCTTCGACGAGGACTAAAATTACACAGTACTGGAGAAACAAAGGAATCCAAGACGGATGAAACACACTGTGGGAAGTGATTATCTCCTCTATTTGGCACTTGTGAGGCCATATCTGGAGTACTGTGTTCAGTTTTGGGTCCCCCACTACAAAAAGGGTGTGGACAAATTGGAGAGAGTCCAGCAGATGGCAACAAAAATGATTAGGGGGCACATGACTTATGGGGAGAGACTGAGGGAACTGGGGTTATTTAGTCTGCGGAAGAGAAGAGTGAGGGGGGATTTGATAGCAGCCTTCAATCCTGAAGGGGGAGTCCAAAGAGGATGGAGCTCGGCTGTTCTCAATGGTGGCAGATGACAGAACAAGGAGCAATGGTGTCAATTGTGGGGGAGGTTTAGGTTGGATATTAGGAACAACTATTTCACTAGGAGGGTGGTGAAGCACTGGAATGGGTTACCTAGGGAGGTTCACCATCCTGCGAGGTTTTTAAGGCCCGGCTTGACAAAACCCTGGCTGGGGAGATTCAGTTGGTGTTGGTCCTGCTTTGAGCAGGGGGTTGAACTAGATGACCTCCTGAGGTCTTTTTCCAACCCTAATGTTCTATGACTCTATAATTCTATGACAAAGGAATGAGCCATCAGACAACATTAGGGGTGGAGACCATGGTTATACAGTAGATAGAAAAACGTGGCAAGGAACAATAACAACACAGGACACACCTACATCTATTCATCCTACAATAGGTCCTCTGCCATTGCAACAGCATTTTGGACAAAACATTTTAAAAAAATATCTGTATGAAAGAATATAGAGACTCAGTTAAGGCTTACTAAAAAAGTTATCAGAAAAAAACCAAACAAATAAAATGCTGAATTAATATGCCAGCCCAAGGGGCTGAATGGATCATAAAGGTCTTTTACAAATATATCAAAGGAAAAAGAAGTACCAGAGGATAATTATATTAATGATTAATTTTTTTATTTGTATTCCATTAGCACCTAAGGACAAGAGGCCCCATTGTGCTAGGCACTATACAAACAGTTCATATGAGACCATCCCTGCCCTGAAGAGCTTAATGATGGCTTGAAAAATTGCTGAAATAGCTATTTCAATTTTTCAAATTAGTCTTTGGCAAAAGGAATAAAGAAGACAGGGCAATTAAGGAAAACCTTTTTTAAAACAGCTACCAATAGAAAGCAATTAAGGGAATACTAGGAAAGTATGAATACTTAAAAAAAAGATCTGGATGATCTACTTCCTGGATGCTAAGACACTTAACTAGCAAACCTATTGTACCTGTAGTGGAACTGACTGTATTTCTGAAAAGTCATGGAACATACTATCTAGTTAATGGATTGTGGGGAAAAGTAATTGCAGAGCTGATATTAAAAAAAAACCAAAAAAAAACAGGTAAGAAGGTAATGATCCCAGTAACCACCAACACATGAGTCTCACTTCTATCCTGGTAAAATAATGGAGCACATTTTAAAGGTAACCTGAAAATGGGACAAAACAAAAACAGGGCCCATTCCCTTTTTACTATGCATGAAGAAGGCCTGGAAGGATTTTATTTAAGTTTGGTTGGGGTTTTATTGCTTGGTTTTTTACATTAGAAATTCAGGTCCTCTCTAACTGGGAAGACTCTGATGACTTTAGAACTGAAGAAATCATATCACAAGGAAGTTGAGCAATTGAGAGGGGAAAGGAATTTCAGCCAGACTGTTTAGAATGTGTCTTTGTTAACACCGATATTTCCTTGAGAAAGGACATTCAATTCCCCTTCATTAAAATGTGAGAGCACTAACAATATAAATCCTTTGAGATATACAGAAGATCCCAGGGAATGGCCAGGGAAGATCAAAGCTGACATTCATGATATTTCTATGGTAAAAAACTACATGACCCCCGCCCTCACCAACCCCCCCCCACCTTTCAGTCTCTCATTATACATCATAAAGAAACAAATGAGCAAATAGGAAGCTATTGGGAAGTTGAACAGTATCTCAAAAGAAGTGGTGGTACCCCTACAGATTGGACAACAGAGTAGAAAATACATTGTAAGAAATAATCTTGCATTGGCAACAAGATAGAGAGAAAAGGAGTACTTGTGGCACCTTAGAAACTAACAAATTTATTTGAGCATAAGCTTTCGTGAGCTACAGCTCACTTCATCGGATGCATATTTTCCACTGATGCTAGTCTCTATAGTGCCACAAGTCCTCCTTTTCTTTTTGCGGATACAGACTAACATGGCTGCTACTCTGAAACCTGTGAAGATGGAGATAGTGACTCGAAGATTAATAGGTCGTTTCTGCCTCTAGATTATATGGACCATTTCTCCAGATATGATCAAAATGCACAGAACAAAATCAGTGGATGCGATGTAAATGGAGGTTAGTTACTGTAACTGGAAGTTCTTTGAGATGTGTGGGCCCTACTTGTATTCCACACATGGATATGCATGTGCACCATGTGCCAAGTCCAGAGATTTTAACAAGTGGTATCCGCTGGCCCACGCATGCACAGTAGATCTCCTCGGGCTCCTGAGTGAGGCTATAAGAGGCAATTCAAGTTGCTGGCCCCTCAGTTCCACTCCTTACCATGAATCCAACCAGACTGGAAGCAGAGAGGAAAGAGGGTGGGTAATACAGATAGGGATCACACATCCTGAAGAACTTCCAGTTACAGTAAGTAATCTCCATTTCTTCTTTGAGTGCTGGTCTCTTTGTGTATTCCACATGTGGGTGATTGGCAAGTAGTGCTCAGACTGGAGGTGCCTACGAGTAAGCCAGCAACACAGATGCATGCAGCACTGCCAATCCCACCACTGCATCCACAACTGAAGCCTGAACTAACATGAAATGCATAGCGAATATGTGTATGGAGCTCCAGGTGGCAGCTCTGCAAATATCCAGTATTGAGACTTTCTGCAGAGATGCTACCGTGGCAGCCTGTGCTCTCATGGAGTAGGTTGTTATACCATCGGGAGGCGGGATGTGAGCTAGCTTGTATCACTTGATAATGCAGCCAGAAACCCACTTAGAAATCCTTTGTGGGGATATAGCTTGACCATGGGATCTCTCTGCTATCATGATGAAGAATTTTGGAGACTCTGATGGGTTTGGTTCTTTGCAGTTAAAAGGCCAGTGCACACCTGCTGTCAAGAGAGTGAAATCTCTTCTCTTCAGGAGAAGCGTAGGGGTTTGGAAAAAAGACAGGTAAATGAATATACTGGTTAAGGTGAATTTTGGAGGCAACCTTGGGGAGATATTTAGGGTGAAGGTGGAGGGATACTTTGTCCTTTTGAAATACTGTACATGGAGGGTCTACCTGAGGGCTCCCAGTTTACTGACCCTCCTGGCTGACGTGATGGCCACTAGAAATGTCACCTTCATGGATAGGTGGAACATCGAACATCGAACATATCGTTAAGTGTTCAAATAGAGTTAAGTTAAGTGTTAAGAGTTAAGTGTTCAAATAGAGGTCTAGTAAGTTTTGACAGCAGGAATCGTGTTATAGTTGGGTTGGTAAAGACAGAGCACCCATCTACTGGAGGGAGGAAGGCTCTAAGGGCTGCAAGGTGGATTCATAATGTGTTGACTGAAACACCATATTTCTTTACAGACAGGAGCTAATCTAAAACGACCCGGATGCTTGGAGAGACTGCGTAAGACTGATTATGCTGTATCCAGGCAGAGAAGCTTTTCCATTTAGCCAGCTAGTTGGCCCTAGCCAAGTCTTTTCTACTCTAGTGGCTAGTCTACACTAGAAGTGCTACGTTGGTGCAGCTGCACCGATGTAGCTGTGCCACAGTAGCCTGTCTGGTGAAGATGCTCTATGCTGACAGGAGTGAGAAGGACACTGGCTTTGTTGTGATGTCTCTTTCCCAGGACCTGTTGAAGCAGGGAGATGGGAAGAAAGGCATATCTGGAATCGTTTGCCCACAATAATAGGAGAGCACCACCTTACACCTTGAGAGTCGCAGCCAATGGCTCCCCGGAACAATCTAGGAGGAGTTTTTTGTTTGTGATAAAAAGAGGTCCTATAAATTTCTGCTTCACTGTGTGAACATGTCTGTCAGAACAGAGTCATGGATTTCCTACTCATGGTTTGCCAAGAAGTGCCTGCTGAGATTATCTGCTAAGGAGTTGTGAATAGCCAAGAGGTATGCCACCTGGATAGCCATGCTGAGTCAGATACACCAGTTCCAAAGCCTGACTGTCTCCAGACAAAGTGGGAGAGACCTCACTCCTCCCTGTTTGCTTACGTAGACCACAGTGGTGATACTGTCTGACATAACTTGGATGTGGAGGGAGCGAATAAGTGGGAGGAAGGCCTTGCATGCAAGGAGGATTGCTCACAGCTCCAGGATGTTGATATGTAGTCTGGCCTCCTGTGGGGTGCATGTGCCCTGTTCAGTGTGACAGTTCAAGTGGGTACCGCGCCCCAGAAGGGAAGCATCTATTATGATGGTCACACTGGGAGTGGGAGTAGGGAAGGGGACTCCCACTTGTACATTGTCTGCGTTCTATTGCCCCTCAGTGTAATAGGGATTCTGCTTCCTGTTGAAGACTCACCGTGTAAGGGTGGTCCCCAAAGGGAGACCTTGAAGGGGGGTTGTGAGGAGGGAAGGAGAGGAACTCTATGAGGATACCTGATGGATAATCTCCAATCCCCAATTGTCCATCATGATTAGCTCCCAGTTGAGGGAGAAGAGTGTAAGATAGCCCCCAAAGGTGACCAAAGAAGGGGAAAGTGGCATCAGAGATGGTAAGTGGGTCTTGACTAAGATGTCAAAAGTGGCTTCTAGCCAAAAATTCAAGGGGCCGCTGGGCAGTGGAGTTCACAATTGTGACCAGAGTGTTCAGTGTTGGACACTGTGACATCTGTTGGAGGACTGTTAGGGTCAACATAGGTAATGCAGTGTCTACACCTGTGCTGCATCAACCTCTACATCAACCACGGCTCAACGCCACTTGGGGAGGTGACATTGCTATGTTGATGTAAGGGCATTTACTTCAGTGGGAGACAAATTTAAGTGTAGACACATGGTTGACGCAAGGTGGCTTATGTTGACCTAAATTTGTAGTGTAAACCAGGCCCCAGGTGAGACTTGTATTACTGTCCGGTTAGTTCCTGCCATGTACAGAATTGTGATGTTTCCTTAAAAGCAAAATTGGCTTTGGTGTGGGTAAATTTTTCAATGGATGAGGCTTACACAACCCTGACAAACTCTCAACAGTATCTGGAAGGAAGTTAGCCCCCAGCTGGTCTGTCATTTGGGGGCAAGGACTCTGAAAAGATATACTTGGGTAAAGGTGCCACAATCACAATTTATAAATACCAAATTTATGAGCTTTTCAGATGTTCCAAGTTGTTGTTTTATCAATGTTGTAAATATGCCCCATTAATTTCATTAACATGTCTTCTTAAAATTCTCTGCAAACTCTTTATGAACAGATGGACAATGTTTCACTTTTCACATATATATAGTAAGCCAGAGAACGCTAAACAAGGAACTGTGAAACAGGTTTCTCCTTTCAAGGAACTTGCATATCTCACAGTTGATTTAAGGAATATTCTCTGTCTCATTTACATCATTCCCATGCACATAACATTATGTATGTGTGCATACATATCAGTATAACACTCTTTGTAAACAAAAATCTGAAATTAAACTTGATACCATCAAGTAGCATAGCTATCCAGAATAGGTGTGCTATCTAGTAAATTATGTGAAGCCAGTGAGATTCTAAAATACAACAGCTTACACTAGTGTAATACTATAGTGTTATTGTCAATTGATATCAGCATTACAGTACTTGTAAGAAGGATATGCTGAAAAATCTTCCTGAAAGAGAAGTGTAAAGGAAGAACCTGGGAGGTGATTTAAAAGTACCAAAATAGTAAGGAAAAATGAATAGCGCAAGAAGTGGAGAATTGTGTTAAGGAAATGGTGTTTAAGTGCATTTGTCTCAAATATATACAGAGTGCATGTCAGTCTCAATATAAAATACTTTCTTATTGACAAGGACTAGTGCAATCAGAACATTTTAGCTTATGGCCCAGCCACCAAAGAACTACAGGTAATGAAATCCCTGACACAAGCTTCTGACTGCAGGTATTTGAAAGATTAGCAAGAGGATTACACCTAAATGTTTGAGTCAAGTGTTCAATACATACATTAATTGCCTGATCAGATGTTTATGGCAGGGTAATCAGCAAAACAGATTTCAGAGTAACAGCCGTGTTAGTAGTAGTAGTTAGTAGTTAGAGTCTCTAAGGTGCAGCAAAACAGAGTGTTTTATAGCTGTCAAACCACCAATTTACTGGTCATGTTAAAGTTCTACAGATGATCTCAGTCTCTTTATTAGAGAGACAAGGTGGGTGAGGTAATATCTTTTATTGGACCGACTTCTGTTGGTGAGAGACAAGCTTTCAAGATACACAGAGCTCTTATTCAGGACTGGGAAAGGTAATAATAGTGTCACAGCTAAATACAAGGTTGAATAGATAGTTTAGCATAAGTATTTAGCACCTAATGTCAGGGACCATTCAAGATGGAGTGGCCTGTTAACACCTCTGTAGTCACAGGACAAAAATGGGGGTTTAGTGGGTTACAGATTGTTGTAATAAGTTTCAGAGTAACAGCCGTGTTAGTCTGTATTCGCAAAAAGAAAAGGAGGACTTGTGGCACCTTAGAGACTAACCAATTTATTAGAGCATGAGCTTTCGTGAGCTACAGCTCACTTCCTCAGATGCATATCCACGATATGCATCTGAGGAAGTGAGCTGTAGCTCACGAAAGCTCATGCTCTAATAAATTGGTTAGTCTCTAAGGTGCCACAAGTCCTCCTTTTCTTGTTGTAATAAGTGTTAGCAATATGTGTTCTTCATGGGGATTTCTTCTCAGGAAGCATGCTACCTATATGGAGTTTACAACCTCTTGTGTCCACCTACCATGAGGTTGTATATATGCAGCACTCCTTCCTTGACCTTCCACACTCTCACCATTCATCCCTTCCCCAAAGCACACGTTCCCCAAGAGGCCTATACTCCCTCATACTCATTCTAAAGCAATGTTAGCAGTATAGCTCATAGAAAATGGAGGGTTTTTTTTATGTATTCAAAAATTGTGGCTCCAATAAGCTAGGTGACTTTGCTGCCCACACCATAGGCTGCATCTACATATTGTCTTTTTAGATTATAAGCAATTTAGGGTAGGGTACCTCAGTACAATTTTCAGAACTGCGTATGTGACATAATGGCCTAAGTCCCATTTTCAAAATTGACTTAGGGGCCAGATATATAAAGGAATTTAGGCATTTAAAGATGCAGATAGCACTTAATAGATATGCAAAAGTGCCTAAGGAGGTTAGTGCCTAGTTTCTATGATTTTCAGTCGGAGTTAGATGCCCAAAAGGCTTAGGCACTTGTGCAAATCGCAATAGATGCCTATCTGCATCTTTAGGTGCCTGAATACTATTGTAAATCTGGCCTTGAGAGAAACTCTCGTTGACTTGCAACAAATTGTTTTTGAAAATGACCTTAGACTGCTGAGTTGATTAGGTTATGTCTACACTGCAACGTAAGGTCCGGTTAGTGGGACTCAAATCAGCTGACCTGTATTAGGGAACCCTGAGTTTGAGTGTCTACATTGTATTTTAACTCTAGGTTAAGAATTTTCTGAACCTACGGCCCTGGCATCCACACTGCAGGGTGCAGACCCAAGTCAAAGTAATCATATCCCAGAGTTCCTGGTGCCCCCACATACCTGAAATGTTTTTGCTCCAGTCTTAGGAAAGTGGTGCACCGTGGGAAAACTTTACTGCCCACCATGCATGTTACCAGGAAGCAGCTTGCTTTGCAGAAGGCTTGATTGGTTCACTCTCCATTGCAAACCCAGGAGGCTCCCTGATAGTGTGCTTGCCGATTAGTGATCAGAACAGAATGGGTTAACACTGACCTGAGCTGCTACCATTTGCCAAGTCAGGGGAGGGGCGGCTTCCATTTTCAATAGAGTGGACTGCAGATTGTTGGGATAGAGAGGATTAAGGAAGTTGTTCCATGGAATTGTGGGATACATCTGGATGATTCTTGGGACCTAAGTCAAGTGGGGCTGCGGCTACACTGAAAAACAATAGGGCTCGGACAGTGGCTCCCTGTTTGACTTGAGCTTGGACCCTCCAGCCCTGCAGAGTCCTGGGACCCTGGGTCCGAGCTCTGGGTTAGCACAATTGCAATGTAGATGCAAGGGGGCATTAGCCTTGAGCCTGGGCTAAAGCATGGGTTGCATTGCAGTGTAGACATACCCATAGACACTTTTGAAAATTCTACTCCTACTCTTTATACTTGTCTGTAAGGTGCCTAGCATAAGGTTGGTTCTAATTAGCAACAACAATATAATTAGACTATAGTTAATAATAATAACCAAAGGTTTAGGAATATAATATTATTTATAACTCACTGAAAAAGTCTTCACTAGAGCTGGTAAGAAATTTGTACTGAAAAAGGAATTGTGACAATAAATCAAAAGGAAAATGTTTGCCATTTTTATTCCAGTTCCCAGCCTTCTCTAGTGCTCTTGATCAGTGACTGAAAATGTGTATGGCATCTGGGAGCACATTTCTTTTTTTAAATATGTGGCTTCATAGTAGTGGATAAAAAAAACTTTATTTTTAATTCTCTTTCAAAGAATTAAAAGTAACCATGGAATTAACATGTATGTAAATTCATATTTTGTCCTAGACAAATAAATACAGTGCTCATGGGGCTAGATCCTCAGGCTTGATGTGGCCATTTTACATCACCTCAGTAGTGTGCTGTGCCCACAAAACCTGTGTATATGGGCCTAGGAAAATCACCCCAGTGTAAGGTTGATTCTGCAATAGCATATAGTAAGGTGGCCCTCCCAGTTAACAAGATTTTATTGGAACCAGTGAGATTGGTCTGGCACATCCCAGCATTCTGTGCCCCCATACCTAGGAGAGCCAAGAGCGGCTATTTCATCCCAGCAAAGGGAGCCAAATTTCTGTTCTCCCACCTTGCTCCAAACTCTGTGGTGGTACGAAATAGGTCACAGTACCTAAGGACTAGCCCATCAGATTAGAGTTCCAAGAGACTGGACCTCCTGGGGAGAAAGGTCTTCTCTGTGGGATTACAATTCCGCATCACCAATCACCAGGCTCTGCTAGCCATGTCTGACTTCAACAACTACTTCTAGGCTGGCAGCCTTTCAGGTCAAACATTCCCCTGACAACAGACTACAGTTCCTCTCACTTCTAGAAGAGGGCAAGTTATGTATTTCTCACTACAGTGACGAGACCCCTAACTTAACAGGGTGCAGCTAACGACTTTTTATTGATTTATTTGTACTAGAAGTGGTAAGATACAATGAAGAGAGGTAGAGTTGCTATCTGCTTTTCATTGCTCCTGAGAAATCTCGATGAAACTTTCATGGAGGCGCTCTGCAATCTTCTCCCAAAGCTTTCTAGGGACAGAAGTCTTATTTCTTCCTCCACGGTAGGGCACTTTCCCATGCCAGTCAGTGATCACTTCGGCAGGCACCATTGCAGTGCACAGGATAGCAGCATATAGGCCTGGGTGGCTTTGGGATGCCAGCAGCAGCTGTGCGCTCTCTGTGTTACCCTCAGGAGCCATACTCACTGTGGCTGGTGCTGTGAGTGGTGCCGTGCACCAGTAATCCCAAGCAAAAGAGTCACTGAGAATGTGTTGTTGAAAACATTAGGGGAGGAAGGGAAGGGGAGTTCTGAATCTTTTGCTTTCTGTTGTGACTATACAGACAATGGTACCTCTGTGTGTTTTATCTGCAGTTGCTGCCATTGCGACCTTGAGGGGTTCACCCTCCACACATCTAGAACGCCTGAGCTGGACATGGAGGAGAAAGAAGAGGACTCGGGTTGACATGTTCAATGAAATCCTGCAAGCCAGCGCAGCATCAGGCCCTGAACCCAGGGCCTGGAAGGTGAACATTGCAAACAGCCTAGAGAAGGAAAGAGTGAAGAGGAGAAAGGCCCAGGAGTCCTAGCAGGAAAAGGAGAGGGAGATGCACCAGGACGTAATGAGGCTTCTCAGGCAGCAAACACAGATGCTGCAGACTCTTGTGGACCTACAGATTCAACAGTCCTGGGCTTGCCACCCTCTGCAGTCCATGGAGAACTCGAGTGCAGCACTTCCCTATGCCTCCCCCCAGACATTCGTCGTGTCATCCGGGGCTGCTGCACTACCACTACTGCTCCACCTGTGGGGAGATTAAAGACCACCAAAGCTTCACCTACACGGACCTGTGAAAGCCACAGTTGGTGTATGTCGCTAAAATGTACATGAATGCTCTTTCCCCGTGTAAAGTTCTGTTCTATTAATTTATTAAGTTTTCAGTGTATTTACTTTAAAATTGTATGGATTTTTCTTTTCACTGATTTTGTTACAAATAAAATTCTATTGTTTGGAACATAATTCATCTTTATTAGTTCACAACATATGCTGTAGAATGCCTAGCGGTTCTGAGAGCACCCACTTACTGGTTACTGTACTGTGTGACACAACTCATAGGATCCGTAACAAACAAAATGAATAGGTGCATTGACGGTGTTACATTCATAGATGTACACCAAGCACCACACAGTTCCTAACTGGCCAAAAATAGCAGAGCCAGGTAGAGCACAGTACACCACAATGCATTACTGTGGCTCACTGTTAAACTGCTCCTTCAAAGTCTCCCTGAGCCATATAGCTCTGCGTTAAACTCTTTTAATAGCACTTGTATCTGGCTGTTCCAACTCAGCAGACAGCTGCTCCACCTCTGCACTCGACCCCAGTGGAAATGTTTTCTCTCTTTGGTTCGCAGATATTATGCAGGACACAGCAGACAGCTATAACAGTGGGATATTTTTCTCACTGAGATCCAATCTCGTGAGTAAATAACGTCAATGTCCCTTCAATCTGCCAAAAGCACATTCAACTGTCATTCTGCACCTGCTGAGCTGCTAGTTGAATCTCTACTTGGTGCTGCCGAGGTGGCCAGTATATAGCTTCACGGGAACTGAGGGTAGGCTGGGTCCCCCAGGATCACTATTAGTGTTTCAACATCATCAGTGGTAATCCACCAGTCAGCAAAGAAAGTCCCTGCTTGTAGCTTTCTGAACAGCACTGTGTTATGCACCTTCCCTGACCAGCCCACAGTGATGCTTCCCCAGTGATCCACCAATGTTTGCATAACCATACAAAATTAGCCCTTTCTGTTGATGTCACGCTGTGGCATGGTGGTCTACCAAAATAGGGATAGGCAAGGCAACTATTGCTCCAATGCAGTTCAGGAATCATGCTGCTGCAAATCCAGCCACTATGTCCTGCACGTTGCTGAGAGTCACATTCCTGCATAACAAGAGGCAATTAATGGCCCTGCACACTTGATGACAGCTGCCACAGTGAATTTTCCTAAATGATTCCCCGCTGACTGGCAGCAATCTGGCTTTGCAAGTTTCCACAGTGCAATCATGACTCACTTCTCCACTGTCAGTGAAGCTCTCATTTTGTTGTCCCTGAGCTAGAGGGTTGGGGCAAGCTCGGCACACATATCCAGGAATGTGTCCTTGTGCATCTGAAAGTTCTGCAGCCACTGCTCATCATCTCAAGCCTGCTTTACGATGTGATCCCACCAGTCAGTGCTCATTTCTTGGGACCATAAGTGACCCTTCCCCATCTGCAGCTGCTCCACCACCACCAACCTTGAGCTGGTTCTTGTTATGTCCCTCAGCAATCTGTCCTCCAACTACCAGAGGATTGTGTGTTCTGTGCTTGCAACGCTCACAACAATAGTGCAGAGCTGTGCAGGCTCCATGCTTCTGTCAGAGATGGTGGACAGCAAGGAGGGCTGCATGGGTTTGGGGGATTTTGAAAAGAGGCAAAGAAATTATGGGATATAGATGATATTTTGGGATGGAGAGAGTTGCACATTGGGAAGTTGACTCCTTGCTCTCACGACCCGTTTCTGCGCCACAATGCATAGCCAAAACTTCCCTTTGCACACTGGGATACCTAGCTATGGTGCACTGCACTGTGCATTGATATAAGCGCTGCTGGTGAGTACATGCACTGCCAACACAAGGAGCCAAATATGTATGCACACAAGTGATATACTAATTGCGGGGGCTTTATGCCGACGTAATTTTCATCGACCAAAGTTTGTAGTGTAGACATAGCCTGCAACTACAAGGCTCTCAATCTGTCACCAGTGACAGATGTTCCACAATAGTTGGTGATGAACAGGATTATTTAGATGGAATTAACTAAGGTGCAGACTGCTGGCAATAGGTGATTTTTAACCCTGCTGAAGAAGACATTTTTAAATACTATAACCAGCTGTTGTACATGTAAGTTTTGGAAACCTGGTGTGACCAGAACAACATGGCCGTGGCGGTGCCCACTTTCCTTTTCCTCACATATTATTTCTCAGTCACTGAGATGTAACATGATCTGCCTATCCAAACTACCATGGGTATTAACTGATCTTGAAAACTCACCCACTGCACACATGTCCTCAGATAATAACTCCATCTTTTAGCATGATCCCACAGTGTTTATGATACATATAGTTAATGTATATGTAAATACCAAAGACATAATTAAGACACAAAAGTGCAACAAGCATATTGGTCTCAGACTGAAAAAATTTCTTAATTTTTTTTGTCTTGTACGCTTAAGCAGGATGCATCTTTGTGACTATAATTAGATCCATTATTTGAGGAACTTTGGGTAATTGGAATCTAGCCTTTTTCCATGTGGATTGGGTATAGATGGAATGAATCAAAAACAAAGATTATGGGGACGCATTATACATATTAAAATCCTGCATAAATGAAGTACAATTGTTTTAAAGGGCCCTAGGCAATTATCCTGATTATTGTTTTATGAGGGAACCCCATTAAGGTGAGTTGATTGATTATATTTCTGTACAGGGAAAAATCACCAGCACTAAATATTTTAGACACTTTACCTGCCAAATAAATGCTGGCAGAATATCAACGGAGCGGTGCAGAGAGTTCCTTTACTGTGGGGGTGGCCTTGACACACTATTTATAAACCCCCTGAAAGGTGTTCATTTCTATAACTTATTTTTACCTAACCTCAATCTAAAAGTATACTCTGATTGTTCTCTATTCTGTAGGTATCAAAGATAACTAGAATTCCTTATCTCTACAACTCACAGATAAGAGATCATTGCACTCCAGGTAAAGCATGATCTTTCTCTGTTCCAAATTAGGGATACTTTTGTCTGGTCAGTTTCCTGAAACATTATGGATCCTACAGTATGTCTCAATCTATTAATGGAAAAACTTCTGAAACTTTGCTCACCTTGAGAAATAAGCTCTTAGGAATGGTCCTTGTTCCTCCAAATTGCTATAGCGTATGAAATAGGATATGAAGTAGAATGTGACTTTATCATAACTACTTACCCCCGAACACACAAAACACACCACCACTACCACAATCACAACAACAACACTGGACAAAAAAGAGTTACTTACATTGAGTGAGGATCCCTGTTAAGGCATTTTTAAAACTCTCCTTGGCTTGTTCCATTTCTTGCTCATGAGTGGCTTTCTCATTCATAAGTCGGCGAACATGACTATTTGCTGACTGCACCATTGAATAGAATTGATTTGCAGAGCGACGATTCACCTCACCTCGCTCAATCCAGGTAAGCAGCACTGTGATGGCCTCTGAAAATTTGTTGTCATCTAGAACAGTCAAACCACAGGTTTTAAACTACAGATATAAATATCCCAGGAAGGATACAATTTCTGTGCTACGCCACATTAAAATACTCATCAGTTGTGCTTACACTGTATCACATTGGGTTACACTTTTTGGTCTATTGTTCCACCAGATCTGGGGAGCTGATGCTATCATATGAAGCTCCATAAATTGTCATCCAAAGCCTGTCTTCTAGTGATTATAATAGTTCTCTTCCTTGAAAAAAAACCGTGGCCTAATTTTCACATGCACTAAAGAAATGGGAAGGGTGTGTGTGTGAGGAGCTAGATGCATTAAACTCGGGAAGGGATTTAATGTGGGAGGCTATAGCATGATGTTTCAGTTACATCAGGGAATACCTACATTTTGTGGCCATATTGATTGGCCTTTACTATTGTGCATTTAAAGATTTGTACATATTCCCAAAGACCTCGAGCTGGGCAAATAAATAATACATTTGTCTACAATAAAAATTCTGCATTCTGCGGGTCTTGTCAAAACACAGGGCTTAGATCTGCAGATCAATACATCCACTCAGAATCTTCCAGTGACACAGACCCCCCACTACACTTAGTTCCTCTACTTGCACCTATTACTGGATAATGACTGAACTTTATGATCATCAAGAAACAGAGAATGGAGAAGCATTTTATGTACACTAGACATTTAGATCCTCTGATTGTCAGATGCTGAGTCTGGAGGACAGAGGATGGATCACTTGATAGTGGCCCTACTCTTTTCATTCCCTTTGAAGCATCTGGCCCTGGCTACTGTCAGAAGACAGGATACTGGGGTAAATGGACCATTGGTCTGACCCAGTATGGTCATTCTTATGTTTTTGTGAGGTTGTATAAAATAGAACCTCAACCACCAAACCAGACCAACCCAAGTATTATAATGATAAAGGGCCTGAATCTGTCATCATTACTTAAAATGAGTAATTTACTCATGCAAGGCTTCTCAGTGGCTTCAAGGAGACTAGCAAGAGTGCTACTCACCACCAGTAAAAGCAGAAGAATTGGGATGCAAATTAGAGTTGGAAAATATCTACTAGGCCATCTTGCTCGCTAATCCTTCCAGTGCAAAATTTCATCCTACAGTATATTTTCTAGTACTTCATCTAATACTTTTTTTAATGAAGATCTCCTGGGATGATTCTTCCACCTCTTCCTCAAGAGAGTCTTATAGTGAAGTCCAGTAAACTGTGAAATAAAACTTCCTTACAATTCAGCCTACATGCATTTTTTTTTCTGATTTTGTCCATTTACTGAATAATTCATCCTGATGCTTGGTGTTTACTTCTTCATATATTTTAAATTATTAGTATGTCTCCCCTGCTGCATAAATATCTACTGTTCTGGATGGAAGGAAGCAGACATTTTGCCCAATGCCATTTGAAATGAATATGTGAAAATATTAAAACCAGCCAATGACATGGAGAGATCTGGCAATTTTTTAAAATTGTTTTGTAAGGTAACACAATCTATCTGTAAGAAATAATAAAATAAATAATAATAATTATGTTATACAGGACTATTTATTCTAGATCACAAATCACGATAGAAAGAATATAGGGACCTAAGATCCAGAGAGGTACAGTGAGTTGCCTGCAGTCATGCAGCAGGTCGTGGCAGATTTAGAAATAGACCCCAGGTCTCTAGACTCTTAGTTCAGCCCCCCATTCACTGAACCATGCTGTCACCTACAACAGCTGGATTCAACCTCTACCAGCTGGATAGACTTTTTGCATTTGAGAGACTCCCAGAAATCCACAAAATAAAAGCATCACAATGTTTGATATTTGCATTGTGTTGTGTGTGTGTTGTGACTTTGCGTCCACACAGGGCCATACACTCATTCTCTTTCACTTATTTTGTGGCTATTGAGAAGAAAAGAAATGGTGGTCTCCTCTTTCTCTGTCCCACTTTTGCCTGCAGGGGCCACCTACCAGTTCTACCTGTGATACACATACATGTACCTGCCAGCACTTAGTTCACTCTCATGAGTGAAGCTCACCAGACATGTAGACCTTAAAAGAGCTCTTCATAAAATTCTGAGATAGCTTCAATTCAGCTCAGAAACCACTGCGTTGAGGACCTCTGAGCTAGGATGAAATCCTTATCCTATTGAAATCAATGGGAGTTTTGCCGGTGACTTCAACGGAACAATGATTTCTTCCCTACAGCAGAGTGTTTACTGAAATTACAATATAGTCAATAGAGAATAACCTGCAATCATTTCTGTAAATGTTTACATGCATAGTCTTAAAATCCAATTACACAATAAAGGAATATCATGAAGCTACATGATTTTGTGGACAATACTAGCTTGTTAACTCTGGAAATTCAGCTGACGTTGAACATAAGGTATATGGAATTGAATAGATTCTTCTCTTTTTTCCTTGTAGATATCAGCAGATCTTACCCCTCATAATTTAGCATTCAGGTGAGACCCTATATTAAAATAGCATTTACAATAAATTATCTTATCCTAGTTAGGTTAAGAATACAGACAGAAAAATTAAGAGAAATGGTGCACAGAAGCTGCCTAACCCAAGTATGACTTCTGAATAAGCAGTCTGCAGAATTGAACAAAAATATTTAGTTTAGATGCACTTTTTAAAAAGCAGTTTTGCAGAACTATTTTCCCATTTGCTCTTACTTTAATCTCTGCGCAGCATGCCAGTGCACGCCATTTTGCTTTTGAGCCTACAATAAATGAAAATACCCCTCTTTTGTTTTTATTAAGCACAGTTGGGGGCCACAGAAGATGTTCATAAATGTACCCTCTTTTTGTGAAACAGCTTCAATCCATTAACTGCCCTGCTCCCTCACCCGTATATTTACTGAAAACCTGTTTTAACACACCCCGATCTCAATGAGCTGTAGGGGCCTGCAAATTGATGGTTCTTCACAAACAGAAAATATGTTATGTAATAAAATATGTTCAGTATTAAACATCAGAAACTTTACTAGTTGCATAATTAGGAGATATATTTTTCTAATAATTTAATAAACGTTAGAGGGTAGTACATTCACAGCAGAACTACATTAGTTAATAACAGGTTTTCTCTACAGGTTCAAAAATTCCTAATTTCATCTACATTCCTAACTTTTCAAATCCATGATTCCACTACCCAGTTACTGACAAATTGCAACTCTAATTTAATTAATTTTCTTCATCCAGAACACAGTGTAACTCTTTCTGAGCAATTCCCAGTTCACTTGGAGAACCACCTTTCAATACCTGATGTAAATTCTTATTTAGTAGAAAGTTTTCTCCACCAGAGAAAACAAAAACAAGAAAATCTAATTTAAACAGGGTTTGGATTGCAGTCTTTTTAAAGTCATTCGTTTAGACAGAAACTAATTCTGTTCACAAGTATCACCTCAGAGGTACAACAACAAAAATACGGAGCACTGTTTAAATACGTGCTCTTAGGTATGTTTCTTTATATAATCGTTCCATTAAAATATACCATATATTGAAGTATTTTCTTGCACTTAAATGTGGTCTCCAAAGTTAAAGTGCATTTAGACAAATTATGCCTCTGATGACAGTACATCAATTATACAAACCTACAAGGTACTTATGCACAGGCTTTCAGTTGTATTGAAAGTAGTGATGTGTATCTTTTAAATGCCATCAGTCTTCTGATGACAGCTAGCCTGGTGTCAATTGCTAGAAATGTTTAGGTGTCTTTTTCTGGACACACTCATTCAGGTCTCCAGAGATAAGATATTTTAAAATTCTTTGTATGTCAGGTGAAAATAGTTGGCACTTACATCCTAGCTCAAAAGCGAGATGATAGGAAAAATAAAGAAAAGAAAATGATTCCCAGAGCTGACTGAAAATTTCCATAGCAATATTTATATGAAAAATGAGAAACAATTGTTGATGAACATTTTTAAATCTTTCTTCTTGTTTTTGATCAGCTCTAAACATCCCATAAACTTTCACCAGCTACTGCTGGGGTTGCCTCAAAATAGAACATGAGAAGCTGTGATACAGACATCCATTGGCAGTGCGCCCCCTTTCTTTGCAAACAGCTCTCTCCTCAGACTTGACAAACTCACTACATCGAACATGTCTTACAGGATATTTATCCATAAGAGTAACATGTAATGTATCTAAGAAAGCTCATAACTTTGTCAAGACTCATAATCATTGTGAGCTGTAAACATGGACAATATCTACAGAATAACGTATTAAAGTATGCTTTATAGACTTGGAATAGAAATTAGTCACCAGGATGTAACTTTACTTGATGATTAACTATTTAAGCAAAAGGGAGTTGACACCCCTCATTAGTCAGTTGGTGAGGTAATGCAAAAATCAATTGTCTCCCTTGACACATTCCAGAACAGTCAATGGAAAGCCATCAGAGACAAGGACAATTGAAACCACTTAAAGGTAGAAGAGAAGCTCTATAAGAACACAGGGGTTTGTACTGCCTGTGAATAGAAACAAAGGGCTATTTTCAATATAACAGAATGTAAGGAAAGGCACTCTGGATCCATTCACTGAGAAAACCCCCCAGCGTGCTTTCACAAATATTTGGATCCTGTCTCTTGAAAAATAGTCACCTCTGCAACAGACTGAACTTTGGGGGACAGTCTACTTCATTAGCTAGGAAACATAATTATTGATAAGTGTAGGCTCAGGTTCATGTTTTACGATTTTGTTGTGTATTGGAACCACTTGTTTCCACCACTCTTTCTTGTGTCTAGTTAAATCTTCATTATTTCTTAAATAAACTTTCTTTTGTTTTATTGTAAGTGCTCACAAGAGCTGTATGGTTTACAGGAGCAGTGGTTTCAGGTAAAACTGGTAAATTGGGGTATGCTTCACCTTTGGGTGAAGAGGATCTCGAATTTCTGTGAGTGGCCAGTATTAGGAGCTAGATATTACAGGGGAAATGATTCCAAGGGATTCAGGGACTAGAGTGAACCTATTATTAATGTACATGGCGAAGGAAAGGCTGACATAAGCCTAGAGGAGAGTGTTTGAGTGGCTGAAGATCTAGTGGTGCCAGGGAGCTGACACCCAGCTACCACAAGAAAGGCTTCCTCTTGCTGGAGGCAGGCGGATAACAAGGTGCTGGGTACTCTAAGAACCATTGCAGAGACATAAATTAAAAAAAAATCCTACTTTCAGTAAATAGAGTTTCTCCAGTTTACACTGTTGTAGCTGTGGGCAGAATTTGCCCCGGCATAATCTGAAATTTCATGAGTACTCATCTCAGCAAAGTTAAGCCTGTGAATAAGCACTGGCAGGATCTGGGCCATAGTTCTTATAATCTTACCCATTTTATGGTGACAGACTGATACTCTGATCATGCTGGAGAGAGGCTTTCAGACACTCTAATGTTCCTGTCATTTCCTTATTTATAGTACTCTATTCTAGGGTGAGAATCTTTGCTGCACCTCTAACAAGCACACCACTGGACTTGCACCCAGGGGAAAGGGGCTATGGCATCCAGCTTGTTGTCCAGAGTCTGGGCTGCTCTGAGGCTGCCAAAGCCCCAGCCAATAACTTAGACAGCACTGGGGACCTGCCTTAATATGCCAAATGGTCCGGAGGGGGAAGGGAGGTATGCTACCTATTCATTGGCTTGGTTTGCCATTGATGTGTTATGTTATCTTGGTCATTTATCTACCTGTAATTTATATTTCTAAAATGTAATAGTTTGAGCCCATGTAAAAGAAAGTCAAAATACATGATTTATGCAGGTGAGTCAGGCTAGGGTAGAGGTTTAATAACCCTATTCATCAACAGACTCAATCCTCATCCTCCACGCACCAGAAATAATTTACTTCCCATCATACACTGCGTTTGGTACCTGATTTATGCCCCATGTTCCTCTTATCTTAAGCTCCTCTTCTGCAGACAATGTACGCCACTGATCTAGAAACCTAAGTCTTAAGTTTATTAAAATCTTGTTTTTTTCTGCTCATATACTGTATATAACTGTGTCATACTTCAGACATCTGTCTGGCCATTTTGGAATTAAGAGCATTTTAAACCTTATGGCATTGCATAATAAGTTGGCATCAGGGAATCCCAATTCTCAGTGCCAAAGGGTTACTTTAAAGAATGATTAATCATCCATCTTAGCTTTTCTTGAATAATCTTAACTATATATTATATCCAGGAAACTTTTTACATAATAACATATTGTGGCTGAAACTAAAAATTTAAAAATATACTTACTAAAAGATATCCCAAATGTAATCGTTCCAAACTGTCTAATCAATCTCTTCCAAATTCAAATCACAGAGGATCCTTCCGTAGGTGGGTGTTCTGTGCTACATACAGAAATTCATTATCTTGTTCTGCTGATGCTATTATTTCCAATAAAATGTAATTATGAGATTATTGAGTTTCCTCCCTATTTCTCAAAGTCGTACTACAAACTTTTAGATCCGTGAACTGAAGTTTCCTAGTCAGTTATAACTGAGTAATTTGGCAGTGCTGTACATTTAATCAGCTATGTTGCATTAACATTTTTAAATTCCCTTTGATGTAATATGGATCATGTGAGTCAGGACCACACTCAGAACACACTTAATAAATGTAATTTTATTTTAGGCGTACTGAGTATCCAGGGAATTGGGTTACCCAGCCATTGATAGCTGAGTGCACCCTAAATTTCAGTATCAAAAGGCAACATTGCTCTCACAACAGCTCCTGCTGGTCACCCCTAAATCTAGCCAGATATATGTCTCACAACAGATGCCAATGGCATATGGAATAAGGAAGGGAAAAACTCTGAAATAAACACAGGAATGGTGAGTGAACAGATTTGATATAAAAATGCTGAAACCTATTATATTCTTTGTATGGAATATAATAATTAAGAATAGGATGCAAAAATGCCTCACAATTATTTCAGTAGCAACTACATTAGACACTCTGCAGTTTCATTAGAAGGAGCTCGGAACTGACTTCCTTTCTGATGCATTAATTTTGGTCTCTACTACATTAAACTTCATTAGGTTCCCCCTTTGGCTAACTGCACCACTTCTGCAAGGCTTAAAAGTCTAGCTTGAAGTATGGAATTATAATGAAAACAGAGTGGATTTCTTCTCAGTAAAATATCCTATTTTGCAAGCAATTAAATATTTTTTTATATTTCTAACTATGTTCAAAGGCTGAGATTGACAAGCTTGATGTTACCTGAATCTTGCAGTAGATGCGTCCCCAGTTAGTTCATGCTACTATAACTGCCATCTATTTATTTAAATTTCCAATCTGTTCTCTCTTCAGGGGGATAATGCAGTAACTGGCATAGATGCAGCTTCTGAATTTTGCAAAGTATATTTTTTTTAAATGGAAAAGCAGGTGGATTCCTTTGCTGTGCTCAGAATAAGACACTACATTTAAAAGGGAGGTAAATAATAGAATAATGTTCATGTCTTACAGATGTTTATGTTCCCTTTCTATAAAATATTTTAAAGCAGATATTGAGATTTGGTGAGATGCCTTCATTAGACAGTCAGACTGCTTGACTACCTGCAGCAAATAAGACAGACACAGTATTTTAAAATGGCCTATTTGCTATAAGTGTTTTGTGAAGATGATACTATTAGGTACAGATGAACTTGAATTAGGAGTCTCATGGTGTTCAAAGCTCCACTTTGGAACCTAAATGTCATATGCATACAGATTAAAATGATTTGTTCCAATGTACCTGTTAGAGCAGCATCCAAATAAAGAAAGAAGGTCAACATACTGAGCCTATCTTTAGCTGGGACTTCATTGTTGTGGGCACAAAATTGCATGAAGAGTCATACGCATGCATGAAAATTTGGTCCCAAATATCTATCATCATATCTTTTTATGCAGCAACAATACATCTGATTGGGAGGATTGATTATTAATTATTTATTTCTAGTAGCACCTATAATGTGATGAGATCTCAAAATCTAAAAGATATAGACCAGGGAAAAGAGGTACAACAAACAAGTAGTTATGCTAGCCATTTTCATAATACACTATCTGATGACATAATTTTCTGTTGTTCTTGCTAAAATATGTAGTGTATCCCTGTGACAGGGCAGAGTGGCCCCGCACTGGTACCGCAGGGGTTAACCCTTCCTTCCTAGCAGAGGAAGCCACGCCCCAGAAGCTCTGCTGGGCATGCTCCAACTGGAGCATGGTATAAAAGCCTGCAGAGCTGTTCAGTCTGGGCTGACTACTAGAGGGGAAGGAAGCACAATGCCAGCTCCTGAGGAGGGATAGCCGGTGCACCAGGATGTGGAGGCCAGCCAAGCTGGGGTGCACCCTGATACTCTGATGGAGTATGTCACAGGAAGGGAACAGACTGGAGGACCACCCAAAGTGGAGAACCTGGCGTTTATAGTAGGAACTGACCCAGGGGAACTTTAGAGGCAAACAGCATTAGAGCCACACAGATGCTTGGTGTGTTGCAGGTGGATACCTGTCGAGCTGGTGGCAAGGGGAACTTGCCACTACCAGGGCCCTGGGTTGGGACCTGGTGGAGAGGGTGGGCCTGGTTCCCCTCCCATCCCTCCCCCCCGCACCGTGGGAATCCTATGGACTCTGGCTGCTAGGCTGCACTACTCTGCTTGCGAGGGGGATTGTATGAACTCTGGCCATTAGGCTGCATTGTTCCCATGCAAGGAGCTAGTTATGTGGACCCTGGCCATTGGGCCACACTGCCCTGACGCTGGGGGTGAGTTACATGGACTCTGGATGCTAGGCTGCACTACCCTGACCAAGGGGTGATTGTGTGGAGGGAGGCCATTAGGCCGCAACCGGCTGCCCACAGAGAGGCGGGCATGTGATCTTGTGAGTGATGAGGTTCTGACACCCCATCCCACCCCTGCCACAAAGGGGTAGTGTGGTACCAGGCCCACCACAATCCCAAATACCCTCTTATGATAGATTCTGATCTACAGTCACAGTCCAGTGTAGAAATGCATGATTTCCTTAACTATATGCCAACTTGTTACCACATTTTAGCAAAGACATGGACTGCTACCTAGGATGCGTGAGTGTGCCTCAGAAAGGGGGTTGAAAATTTCATCAAACCACCTCAGGTCTGGATATTTTATCATACCTTGGACATATGGATGAGCATACATTCTTCATCCCCTTGTCTATCAATGTCAGCACTTTGACACTCATTTCATTCTAGTAATCCTGCCCCTGCTTTCACTCTTGTTCAAATCTCAGATCTTCTCATGTGTTGGCCCCAGGGAAAAGGGCTACATACATTACACAGGATTCTGACAACCAGATTAAAGTTTGTTTCTTTGTGACAGATATTGCCAACATAATAAATGCCTTAGCAAAGGCTGTTACTGTGGTATATATGGGTTCTATCCATGTTGGCTCAGGCTGTGATCAAGGCTTTAAAAAAAAAAAAGGATGCAAATGAACTTGTCACCAGAGCAAGAAGTATCTCTGTATACTGCCACTATGAGTGTAGAGCAGTGCAGGAAAAGTGTAAGCAACCAATCTTAGTTTTGTGGCAGCAAATTTGACCCCTGAGCTCAGACCCTGGTTTACCAGCCACAAGATGTTAGCAACATGTCAGATGCTAGATGTTACACTTAGACGCCATGGTGAAAACTGACCAGACAGATAGACAGATGAATTGAAGGCAACATTGGCACTTAGAGAGAGGAAACTCTTTGAAATTCCTTCTGATCAAAGCAAGTACTGGTTAACATCAGGCATACTGCAGAAATAAAAATGTCCAGCCTTCATTGCCAGCAGGAAAGTTTTGCAGGGAAAAGAAAGTGGGAAGTGGCATTTTCAGGGCTCTGAGGATCTCTAAAAGAAAAATGTTATTCACTGTCTGTGCTAGCATGCAAATAGAGACAGTGATTGATTGAGCTGGATCATAGTGGTCTCTTTACTGGATCTCTCCCTTGGTAGATGCATGAGTTTCTGCATAATTTAAACTTGAATTTTAAAAATATTTTTCCTAGCCTTTATGTTTATTCCAAAGGGATCTAATTCCAAACATGAACTGATATAGGACTGGAAATGAAGGTCAGACAATGTCCCCTCTCATACCTCTGCTTTTGTGGAACCATATGGGTGCCTGCTCCTTTTCATCAAAATAGGCTAACTCTACAGCCTAAAGATGTCACTTTTATTATCAGGATTGTTAACTACTTCACTGCTTATCAGTTTAGTAGACTCACCCAGTAACTCTAGTGACATGACAGGAGCTTGGGATTATAAACTGTGGACACAGTTTGAGTAGAGTAGTACCACTTTTGCCCCTCAAAATAGGACACAAGGTGGGATATGTCCATCACTCTGGCATTAGTAGATGCCATGAAGGAGCAAGCACAGAAAACCAAAGTGTAGATTCAGCAGCCCTATCTCAAGCCATGCCTGAAGTCTAAAAGCTGGCATTTGATTTGCAGTAGCGCCTCTTAACATTGCTGTGGCAGTGTAAAGGGATTTTGAAGTGGGAATAAATTACACTGATCTTATGGCCCTTTTGCACCGTTAGAGTCATGTGAAGGGGAGGGTAGTGCGGAGAACAATCCGACCATGTATCTTTGAACATGGAACAGTTTACTGTTTTAGATGCTATAGGAGCAGATAAACCAGAGGACAAAAATTTAGTAGTGACAGGACTAGACTACAAATCTGGATATTGTCTTTGAAAGAGTGCATAATGGTAATGGCAAAGTGTTTGCAGCCGTTTTGAACTTCTTATGGCAAGGCAGAGAGGCCCTGATTTTCAACAAAGACCCATACAAGCAAAAAAGAATTGATTACTGCAGCAGTCTTTGAAATCTCTTCACAGCACTAGGGCAAGATAGGGCAAGCTTTCATTGGAATTGCCATATCTTTCAATGAAGGCAGTTTAAATCTTAAAGTGGTGAAACAGTGCTGGTGAAACTAGTATTTGTATTTGAAAACAGCTCAAATTCTCTCTTCTTGATAAACAAAAACAAGGGAGTCAAAGAACTTCTCAGTCATATTCTGAAGGGCACCTTGAGCATTTCTTGGAAGACCTTTTCACATACTGGTCTCTTAAATGGCAATTCTGGCCTCTATTGAAAATGTGGCAAACAAATATTTTGAATACCCTGCATGCCTGCCAAGTAGCATTGCAACAGAAAGCTGTTTTATAGGAGAAAAATGGATTTTTCAGTTACACTAGTTATGTTAAGAAGTAAAAGGAATATAAATTCTCATGTTCCAGAGCATAAACTGATCACAAGCTGGGGTCAGGAAGAAATATCCCCTCATGGTACAGTAATATACCATTTTGTGCATTATGAGGTTTTATGCTTTTTCTCAGAGCATCTGGCATTGGCCACTGTCAGAAACAGGATAGTAGATGAGATGGACCATTGGTCTGTTCCATATGGCAATTCCGATGTTTTAAATGTTTTGCACAGCAGGAGGTGAGGTTGCTCCTCCCATTGCAGGCTAGACCCTTAACATGAGCAGCAGTAATGTGTGTTTATGAGAACATACTTGCCATTGCAAAATTATAATCTCTAGTCTCAGGCCTAGAAAAAGGGAGCACAGAAAGAAAGAGAAAAAAACATTTTTATGTATATTTTCATTTTTTAAAATATTAGATCCATTAAAAAGAATTCTACTCATATTCCTTAGGATGGCTAAGTGTGGTGAATGACTATGTGCTACGGGTACGGAGGTCTCACGAGGCGAAGAGGCTGCTTAAAAAGAGTTGAGTCCTTTAGATCGCTGAGCCTTTTTTTGTGGTTGGCAGAGGAAGACAAGGCATGATATTACCAAGTTTTAGCATAATGAGCATAGGTTGAAAGGTGCAATTTTGTTCCACTGGTTTTGCCTGCAGTTTTCTCTCAGGAATGTGGGCATCAGATGATCGGGATCAGGCTTGTCAGTTCATACTACAAGATCATATACATTGTCTATATGGCTAACAAAGTTCCAAACAACCATGACTGAATAAAGGATGAGGCCTCTGTCTGAAAGCTGTTTGGATGATACTACAAAGCCTGTGCTGGCACAGTTGTCTCCAACTGGGTATTCAGTTCAGCATAAAAAAAGGAGAATCAGGAAGTAGCATTGCCATCATATTTGCATCTGGCCTCAAATGTAGGTGGTCTATCATTCCAAAACTAGTTCCAGTTGACTGTCTCTCTTTTGCATGTGAGTTCCAGGTTGGGATTAAGAGGGGATTTGTACAAAAAACCCTATTGCTCCACCAACCATGATGGTCTCTGATTGAGCTGACTGTGACTCCTGGTAGTGAAAGAGTCACTGATGCTGATTGATGTCCATGCAGATAATTCTTTTGGGTTAGGTCAAGATGTCATAGGGGAATTCTCTTTGTTTTTCTTTAATCATGCATTTCCAGTCCACTGCTGGATCAAGGTCTACCCCACTAAGATCCACTTTACCAGGGGAGTATCCTAGTTAATTTCTGATAACTCTTGCATCTGGCCAACTTTTGGACCTTGTGTTCAAGCAGGGCTTTGAGACTGGGGTGTATGTGGAAGTGGCACCCTTGTCATAGACTGACCATTGCCCCTTCTGATCTGTTTAACAGTCCAGGTTCAGAGGCTAATGGAACTAATGTATTTCAAGATGGCACAGAGACAGAATACTATTTAGCCAAACAGCCTACTCTATCACCTTGCCTGACAAGATTTTACAATGAACGTTTGTCTTCAGCCAATCACGCAGTAACTTCTATAAAACTCTTACCAGACTTCTTCCTCAGTGGTCACTGGTACACCAGAAAAACTGCAACTCGTGAAACAAGTGGGAAGATGTTTGGAATACTGGAGGCAGAGTTTTTGTCAAGTCTGGCAGAGTACAATGATTTGTTGATGTCTTATGCTGTGGTTGTGCATAAGACGAGCAAAGATTTTTGTTACCTCCATCATAGAATCTACAAATACCTAAGCAGCAAAACGAGCTTGGTCTGTGGAAGGCCTGGTGAATCCAGGTTGTCTCCACTTAGTTATCAAGTCAGATTTTTCTTGTCAGGAATTTCCATGGGTACTTTGACAGAAAAATGCTTGGATCCAGACCAAACTGTCTGCCTTTGTAGTTGCAGAGCAGTATCTGAGGGGTGGGGGGGCAGATGTTACATTTCTTTGCTTGAATTTTAGCCAGTATCGTTCAGTGAGGCTCTGGAGCTGATGCAGCAGTTGTAACCCTTGTGTGATAAAGGTTAGTGTAGAAGCACTGGGTTCATTATTGATGGTGTCAGTGCCTTGCTTTGGGAGGGCAGGGTAACAGCTGTCCTTACGAAAGCAATCGTGAGATCTCTGCTCAACAGTCCATCTTTCAAGCAGGACAATCTTCCCTAACAACAGACTCATTCTGAGCTTCCCTTTCAGGGGAAAAATTGTTAAGACCATTGTGGCAAAGCAAATTTGGTAACGTCCCAAGCCTACGATTTCTTTGGTCCCAGTTGACCTTGATTCCAGCCTGGATACCATACAGAAACTGCAGTAGTTATGTTCGTCTAGCTCAGCTTTTGGATCTGGATGAAGATCAAGCATCCAGGCTGATTTTAGTTCTGCCAGCTGCCTTCAATACCATACATAGATTGTTAGGCTCTGGTGGTGCTTCCATGGTCTCTAGCAGGGATAGACGTTTCTCTTGTGTTGCTCCATTCCTCACAGGGTAGTACTAGCCAGTGTATTTGTCCCAGGGGCTCTCTCTCATGTGGGGTACCACAGCATTCTGTTCCTCTGCCCTCTTGTGTACGGTGTCTGAGTCCTTGGGAAGGATTAGTAGTGAGCATGGACGTCAATATCTTCAGTATAATGATGAAACCCAACTCTGTGTGTTTACTTCAGGTGGTGCAGTTCACTACTTGTTCAGCAGAGGAGAGCACCTGCAGGGACACGGAAGGAGGAGAGGCTTGAGAGCTCTCCTCCTCCCCCACTCACACTTGTGCAGGCCACACACCATCTAGCCAATAGGTTGTCATGCTTAACAATGCTGTTGGAATCTTACCATTTACACTGCCTGACTTTGTTTTGTGTGATTTTAATCATGCTGCCTACCATTCTGATTTCCTAGCTATCTGCACTTAATTCCAGACTTGAATTAGATTTGTATCCATGCTCCACCTGTGATACAGATCTTTGTGACTAGCACTATGCTCCCAGAGACAGTAGGGTGCATCTTTGCTACACTCTCCAAAGATGCAGGAGCACACTGTGTGCTATTCTTATCCTGCTTTCCAAATGTGTTTCATAGTTAGCACAGTATGCCAGTGTGTTGACAGCAAGATATTCCAAGTCTAATCTGAATAGTTACAATGGAAGAAGACAGTGGCAAGAATCATATTTTCTTGTGAGCTGGCATACTGCGGAGGTAACATGTTTGGCCTCTGCTCTGGGGAAAGAATGCCAAGCACAGTTGCTAGAAGCCTAATGGAAAAGAAACCGAGAGGAGCCATTTGCTTTTAAATGTTTATATCTTTACGATGATTCACATGTTAACTAATTATTATGGGTCCAAATCTTCAAGTCTGACCTTGACTAGTACTTATTCAGCACAGGTGTGTATGTATGTGCATATATATACACACACAAACAAACAAAAAACCCTACAAAAATAAAAACCCAACTACACAGCACACACTATTCTTCCCCTGGGGAGAAGATGTAAGAATGAACTACATGTGACAGATATTAGTCACAGCACTTAATTAACTACTGACAGGCACTCAGTGATGAGAGCAGTCTAAGAACTTACACTGGCCAGTATACTCAGGTAAGTAGTTCGGTAGTTGAGTTCAGTGTAAGCCCAGTACTACTCAACATGAGTAAGGGCTGTAGAGTTGGTCCCTACATGTGAACAATGTACGTAAGAGATTTTGACATTGAGTGTCTCCTCCAAGATGGATAATTACATCACATGAAAGACTCCCCTTATCCAAGGTGGATCTCATATGTTTAGGTTGGATTCCTTGCTCATGTACTATATACCTTGATGAAAAAAGCAGGAAAAAAACATTCAAAAGACTTCTGAATTTTTAAATTAAATTGTTAAAATAAAAATGGCAGAGGGACACACACTGAAAGGTATGTGCATATTATAATGGTGGCAACACCAGCAGCAGAGGGATGAAGAAAGAGGGCAAATAAGAGTATATGAGAGAGAAATCAGCAGCACTATTATGATGGGATTGGCTTTATCAGTGTTCTTACATCTGGGTGGCTTCTGCTCTTAGAATATAATACAGTGGGGAAAAAAGTCCATTACCTTTCAATTTTTCAGCCAGCAAAGTAGCTTCATGTTCAGAATAATGCATTATTGCCGGAGGAGAGGGAGGTCGTAGTCTGTCTTCTTCCATTTTGCGCCTATGGCGTTCTTCTCTGGCCAGCATTCTTTGTTTGCATTCCCATTCATAAAAGTCATCTCTTGCCTGAGCAAAATCAACATGAAGGCGACCTGAATCCTTTTTGTCTGTGCTAGATCCTAATCTCATGCGGTAACCTGAAAGCAACAAGCAGAACTGTTGCAGTTTTTATTTAATTATACTTTTTAGGCAGTGAGGAAAAAAAATCAAAAGTTTATTTGCTTTTCCCTCGCCACCTTGATCTCCTAACTCCCATCTCATATCAAACTTTTCATTGTCATTTACATATACATCCACCTACACGTCCAGCCTTCTATATTTCTAAAGCATACATCACCACAGTAGCTGAGCTGATGGGATAGACTCACCCAGCAAAATTTGGATCCAGGTTTAGAACCCCCTCAAACTTTGGAGTGTTCCAGTTTGAGGTTCCAAACCTTTATAAGCAAAGAGGTCATTTGCAAAACTGTGCAGCTAGACTGGGTTTGGATTATGAACCCCACCTAACCCTGGGAGTGTTTGGATCAGGCTTAGTTCTGGTTCAGAAGATTTGGACAAAAGATTGAAATCCTTGAAAATCCCTGCCAGAGATAAATGAGCAAATCATGTTATAGAAATTGCCAGCCCCAGGGATAATGCAGCACACTTTGCATTGAAGCTGGACCTCAGGTTTGACCTTTCATAGTCAAAAACACAATATGCTAACAGCATGGGAGCAGATATAAATAGATCAAATTCAGTCTAAGAACTGCATTTATACTCCATATTCTGTCTGAAAATGATTGTAATAAAGTACACTGGTTTATCAGAAGAAGCAATCTTGTTGTAGACAATGTATAAAAGGTGCTTATGTCCCTTCAGTAACGTCTTATGTAGTCATAGATGCGTCAACACTGCACCTGCTAAAACTAACAGATTGTAAGCTCTTTAATATAGTGGCCATGCACAATGGGGCCCTGATTTTCATTGGAACCTCTGGGTGCTAAATGAAGAAAAGTTAATCCGCTGGGACAATACTGCACAACAGCACAAGCTGAGCTGTTAGGACAGGTCCAATTTTGCTAAGAATCCTTGGGATACTGTACAGATGCCTATTGGTGACAATGGGCAAAGGGTTCACTGTTCTTTATAAAGCAGCTCCTGTCTCAGACCTGACAAACTCACTACCCCAACACATCACTTTCATGTTATCTATATATGAAGGATTGCATAGGAGGTCTCTACTGAAAGCTTGTAACTTATCAATATTTGTGATCATTGTGAGAGATGTGTGTACGGGTAATATTTATGGAATAATATGACTTTACTAACAATTATGCCCTTATGGTCTAGTGAAAGTGAGTCACCAGGGGAGCTTATGTCCTGGTAATGGCCCATTCAAGGTGGCTGGGGAGTTGTCACCTCTCCCTGGCTGGCTAATTATGTAATGTATTGTTCAAGTGTCTACCCTCGCCCCATCTCAAAAGTCCATGGAAAACCATCAAAGACAACTTGAAGGTAAAAAGGAACATTGCAATATACAGGGTATCACCCTATCTGTGAATAAAGACAAAAGCCTATTTTGGTATATCCCATCCCAACATGGGGAGTGTGCAGAGACATCTTGTTGAGCAGGGCTGTTTCATGAAAGATTGGACCATGGTTCCTGTGAAGCCAACCAGCTCTGCAGCAGACTGAACTTTGGGGAGAAAATCCACTGTATTAGATAGCAAGGTAAGTATTAATAAGGGTAGGCCCTATTCACATTTTATGATTTTGTTTTGTATTGTTTCCATCACCCTCTCTCGTTTCTAGTGGAACCTGTATTCTTTCTTAAATAAAACTTTCATTTTATTATAAGTGCTCACAAGTGCTGTGCATTCTACAGATGTGGTGAATTCGGGTAAAACTGGTAAACTGGGCCACACTGCTGAATCAAATCCAGACTCCAGCGAGAAACTGCTGAATTGGAATTCATTTGCAAATTGGATACTATTAATTTAGGCTTAAATAGAGACTGGGAGTGGCTAAGTCATTATGCAAGGTAGCCTGTTTCCTCTTGTTTTTTCCTACCCCCCCCCCCCCAGATGTTCTGGTTTAACTTGGATTTAAACTTGAAGAGTGGTCAGTTTGGATGAGCTATTACCAGCAGGAGAGTGAGTTTGTGTGTGTATGGGGGTGGGGGGGGATGCAAGAGAACCTGGATTTGTGCAGGAAATAGCCCAACTTGATTGTCATGCACATTGTGTAAAGAATTGTCACTTTGGATGGGCTATCACCAGCAGGAGAGTGAATTTGTGTGGGGGGGTGGAGGGTGAGAAAACCTGGATTTGTGCTGGAAATGGCCCACCTGATGATCACTTTAGATAAGCTATTACCAGCAGGACAGTGGGGTGGGAGGAGGTATTGTTTCATATTCTCTGTGTATATATAAAATCTGCTGCAGTTTCCACGATGCATCTGATGAAGTGAGCTGTAGCTCACGAAAGCTTATGCTCTAATAAATTGGTTAGTCTCTAAGGTGCCACAAGTACTCCTTTTTTCTTTTTGCGAATACAGACTAACATGGCTGTTACTCTGAAAACTGCTCCTGTGGTGGCAGAGGATCTGGGATTTCTGTGAGCAGCCAGTGGGAGGGGCTGGATATCACGAGGGGACTCGGGAACTGGGCTGCACTTCTTCTCAGGTCTGGTATAGCCCTGAGGGGAATGCTTGAGAGGCTGAAAAGCAGGTGGTGTTATGGAGCTAACACCCAGTCACCACAGGCAAGACTCCCTCTGGCTAAAGGCAGGAGCTAACAAGATGGCTCAAAGCCCTGGATACCCTGAGAAGCATCACAATCCTTTCTCAAGTTGTACATTACCGACTGAAAGAAAATTTTAAAATAATCCTCCTAGTTCTTAACCAGTGCTTCAGGGGTAATTTTAGAGAGTGCAGAAAGCTGTAAACAGTGTGTACAATCACAGGAGACACTGAAAAATAGGTAGAATTTGCACTTTACAGAAGGATTGCATAAATCCCACTAGGCCAACCCTCCCAATAGCTCTGCTCATGGGGATATGAGGGGAACAGCCCAATAGGGGCCTCTGGATCCTTTGCATGCTGGGTAGCTGAGCTCCACGCTGGCTCTGGTTAGGCTGTCCCTAAAGTAAGTCACTCTATTCATCTGTACCGATGCATTTATGAAGACCCAATGACTGGGGACTCCTGTGTAGAGAGCATGAAAAGGCAGAAGCTGTTTTTCTTCCCATAAACTTGAACAGCAGCCACTACCTGCCTGTGCCTTGAGCAGGTTTGTTCCTGTACCTCCTAGATACCACAGGGCTCCAACGCAGCCTTTGGGCTTTGCAAGGGGAAGGGCAAACTTGGGCTTTGAACAGAGAGGGGTGAATGCTGTGACACAGTGAGTGCACTTCTAACTTAGAACATATTATAGTCCTATCTGATTGTTGTTAGGGGGGTCATTGTATAGATAAAAAGGGTTGGTTAAAACAGAGGTGGACTGCACATTTGCAGAAAAGGGGACAATGGCTTCAGATACATAAGAGACAACAAAGGTGATATTTGCTTTGAAGTTTTTCCTCTAACACCCTGTTGAGCTCAACAGTCTAGCCTGGCAAAGGGGAGACGGGTTCCAGCTTTCAACCACAGGAAAACTGGGACAAAGAACAGCCCACAAGGACAGGGAAGAGAGACAGTTTGTTCTCCAACAGACACCCAGAGCCCAGAAGTTAGGAGGCTGTGGTAAAATAGGCCTGCCTAAGCCTTTAGGAAAGATAAACATGTGTACAGATTGTTACTGTTTTAAACTCTTCTCTTATACTTTGCCATTTTCTCACAGTTAAGATTAAACAATACTTTAGTGTAAGAAAGCCATTTGGTGTCACTGTATTCTCCACTGGCCACAAGATATAGAAAGGAAGAACCACAGGTACTGGAACCCACTCAGATCTGTTGGGAGTAAGGACTCCCAGGGTGCTGTAACCAAGGATCTGGTCTGCGAGTGGGAGAATGGTGTGATTTTACTCCAGGGAGGTAAAGGTGTGAGGCCTCCTACCAGCAGGGGGTGCACTCAGAAAGGCAAGAGAAGAGGTCTGCGGTGCAGCTAGCTCTGTAACCGTGACAAATGTCAGACAAATCAATTGACTCCCAACATATATTTATCAACTAACTAATTTTGTAAACTTAAAGAACCTTATCAGTCGTGTCTGAGGGACACTGCCAAAGTGCCCAGGGTCATGAGCCTAAAATTAGATCTCCCAGCTGTGTTATGTTTTGCACTCTATATAACCTTGTGAATGCTCTCCCTCTGCTCTGCTTATCTCCTCTGTTGTTATGAGCAGATAGGGTATTGAAATGTATAAGAGTCTTGCTCTTGGAGCCTTTCAGAGAGTAAGATTCTTACGTATGTCCAAACTCTGCCCACTCACAATGACAAAGGAGCAAAGTGAGAGGGTATAAAGATGGTTGCACCCTAATCCAACGAAAATGTGGAGTGTGCAATAGGGAAGCTGAATTTTATCAGAGCAGCCCTATCTTTTGGGAACAGATAGAGAGAACGGTGCAGAAAAGAAGGTGCAGTTTGAGCACAGCACAGGGAGCCAGGAATATCTGCGTTTCGATCCTAGATTTGATGTCCTTCACAAGAGAATTTTCTAAAGACCTCTTTAGGGCAGCCAGTTTTGAGTGCATCCATGAATGACTAAAAATCAGATTGACTGTTCGGCCGCTCTGGCTGCCACTGGGCAACCAACCAAAAGGTTTTTGTGAGCATCCATGTCATAATGTCAAAACTAGTCCACTGTTTCAAAATGTCACAGCAGCCCTCCTTAGGCACAGTCAATCTAGGCACTTCAGCAGTCCTTAAATAGACTACTGGGACAGTACAATGACCTCAGAACTACCTGGATTGACATAAAAACCTCAGATAGGTGTGTGGCTGGCATGACCATACACTGGGTGGTATGTGTGTGTGTCTGTCAGATTCTGCTTTGTTTACAGAGCCACCGGCAAAGCAGTCAGCATGCCAGCGGTGAGTTGTAGAGAAGTCTGAACGCCTGTTGTCTTCCATTATTTTATGCTCTTAACAGTGTTCAAAGGTATTTGAACAGATAATAGCACCCCCCCACCACCTTTTTCAGACCTCCTCCTGGAAAGGCAATGAATTTCATTCACACAACCTCTTCCCACCTTGGTGCTTGGAATAGCAGCTTGCATTAACTGCATGCAGGATGTGTCATTTTAAATCTCTGTTTCTCACACACAGACAGAGGAAGGGGTTTTGGTCACTCGCCAGGAGCCTAACTTTAAAAGAGCAGCACCAGGAAAAATCAATTACTATGCTGTAAAAATAAAAACCAGCCTTTCCATGTTACACATCTAGTATATGCTCCAAGACTTATCTTTTGTGATTGGGTGTTACTGAGCAGGGAGCTGGCCAGTGAATGCCCTGAATACAGCGAGAGACACACCTGGACTCGGACATCCAAAAGAGAGGGCCTAGGGGCACGAGCACCCAGTGGGAGCTTAAAAATGACATTATACATTGCCTGGATACGCAGCACTGGGCAGAAACTGGAACACATTAGCAGATATAAATCATATTCAAGGTTTTGCCCATAATCTTGAAAGTTCTCCACAGGGCTGGGCCCTGGCAACCTAAGATATTGTCCTGCTCTTTCTGTCCGTGACTGCTTAGAGTTTCACAAGCTATGGAACCATCCCAGTCATGAGGGTGAAACATATGAGGGCAGGAAGCAGAACTTTCTCATCAGCTGGTCATGGCTATTTGGAATTCACTTCCATAACAGATCAGAATGGCAGCGAACTGCTCAACCTTCAGAGCAGAATGTACGCTTCTCCAGCTTAGCCGTCCTGCAATCAAAATGCAACATAATGCCTCTTCCCAACCCCCCATACATCCATTTGGAGTTAGAATGGAAAGAACTAGCGATTAGACTGCTTAATGGATTTTATAATTGCGTAAGGTACTATGGAACTAAGCATGGGATAAATACCTAGATAGATTAGATTGGATAGACAGATAAAACCGATTAGACAGACTAAGTCATCATTATCAAAGGCATGGTTTTCCCTCATATAACAAGTATACTGAAGTTATAATAAATTATACCTTCTATTTGTAGGTCTCTTTTGTATATTATAGGCTTGAGAAATTGCTTTAACTGTATGTTTTTCTTCTACCGTTTGCAAATGCATTATGTTTCAAAACACTATAAAGATTGGTTAGAAAAACACAATCATTCAGTACAATTAAAACCTGCCTCTAGTGCACGATCTTCTCTGCAGTGCTGGAAAACAGTCAAGGCTCCGAGTTTATTGCAGAATTCCATGGAAATCAAGGCTGACAGCACAAGTTAGCTGATTATGGCAGCAATGCTCACCTGTTTCTTTTTCTCTATCCCTCACTCCCAACCCACTGTCCCTTCTTTAATGTGGCTGGAGACACTAGGTAAAAAGTCTCTGCCAGAGGAACAAAAGGAACGAAGAAAGAGGAGGATGAGGAGAGAGAAAAATATGGAGATAGGGAGGATGGGAAAACAGAAGAAAGCAGCAGTGGGAGAGTAAAGAGGAGAGTTGTACAAGCAGCAGTGAAAAGGAAGAGTGAGGAAAGAGGGAGGGGGAAGGATGGAATGAAGAATGAAGGGGAGAGTCAGGAAGAGAAAGTCCCGGGAGCTTGGAAATAAACCTGCACAGAATGAGGAGGGAGGGGAGCAGAAAGGAAGTTTAACCTCCACCGCTGCTCTCTTTCCTGACTGTCCCCTAACTATAGCACATTATCGAAAAGAAACTGGCAAAATAGGAAGTAATACATTGCATACATAATAATCAGCAGATTTCAGTTAAGGCAGTCTCTGACTATTAGGGGTCAGAAGGAAACTTTCTTTGGGGTCAAGTTATCTCACATCTGCCTCCTCAGGATTCCTATAACCATCCTCTGAAGGATCTGGTGTCAGTCACTGTCAGAGACAGGATACTGGATTAGCTGGACTTTGATTCTGATCTAGCATGACAGTTTCTGTTTTTCTATGATCTTCTCTTCCACTCCCCTCACTCTTTGCACTATGCCCTTCATTTTTGGGGGGTTATGTCCAATTTAGGCCCTCATCCTAAAAAACACAAAGCAACCACGACTTGTACTATGAATAGTAGGTGTTCAACACCTCTGTAGATCAGCTGTGCTGAGCTGGGACCTGGGCTTTGTTTCATTTGTCTGTAAAGTGCCACACAAACTATAGTGATGTAGAAATAATAAATGAACACAAAAGTAATAATGAGAGATGGGAAGGAGGAAAGTTGAAACCGGAGTGGGATCGGAAAAGGAGACAGGGATGGGAGTGAAGAAATGGGGTAAAAAAAGGAAGGAGGAAAGGAAAAGATAAAGATTTGGAGAAACTTAAAAAAGTCTTTTAAAATTTCCTTAAAAAAATGATTTCACCTCCCCGAGCTCCAAAGACAGGGAATTGGAATTTTTTTTTTAAAAAGAAAGAGTGGCTGCCCCTTTGTAAAATAAAAGAGTGGGGTTTTTCCAAGTCACAATTTAACATTCACCCAAGTTTAAAGGCATGACACTTGACTTTTGTTTTAAAAAATGGTAGTTGGTGGAGATCTTGAGGAACATCCCGAACACTATATTAGGTCAGATTTTGACACCTTTACTCATGAGGAGTAGTTTTGAACAGATATCCCCATCAAAGTCAATTGGACTTTTTGTGGAGAAAGGTGTTACTCTGTATGAGTATGGGTATCAGAATCACACCTATAATGTGCTTATGAAGGCAGAATACTTTCAGGCCACACGGCAGAATGTATAAAAATATGCCAGTGAAACTGCCAGCACCTGTCACGGAAAATGGCACTGAAGTACTGCAGCAATCCTGGCCCAGGGCCCTCCACTCCCCCCCTTCCCACCCCAACGCATGAATAAAAACCATATAAACCTGCATAAAACCGAAAATAATTGCCAGGGATGGTGGGAAATTATCTGGGGTAGGTAAAATTAACAGAATCACACACTAGTCTTGGTGAGCACAAGAAAATGTGGAATTGCACCATTCCCACTCCTAGCCAAAGCTGCTGAGCTCAAGCAGCACTCGCTGAGATAAAGGCTAGGAAAATAAGCACACATTAGCATCATAAAATACAAATGAGAAGCACAGAAAATCCATTAAAGAATGTAAAGTACCAGAAAGGTAAATGGCTTTATCAACCATGAACTCCTCTGCAAAACGAATGTGACAAAAATTCTTCTTGCTTTTCCGAATAGCTGTAATATCTCCACACTGCTCAAAGACTTCCTGAATAATTTCCTCAGTAGCATTTTCTGGTAAACCTCCAACAAACACAGTCTTACACCCAGGAGGTCTCTCTCTTGTGGAAGGTGGTGGAAGATCTAAGTAAAAACAAAAATCACACTGGAACACAAAGCTTTGTCTTTGTATTCATTCATCCCAATCATCCCCATAATCAATTTTATGCACTAAAAATTATTTTGAATAGCAATTTATTTGGGAGGGGGTTGGGGTTAGGGACAATTAAATATTTTAGGGATTGGCCAAAACTGTATCCCTGAATTGTCACTATTTCCAATTTTGATTGATGGTTTCACAGTCAAATCCCTGCCATTATGATTTGCTGTCCAGGTCAGATCCAAAACCCAAAGGGGTCTATTTTCCTACTTGGATTCAATTGAAATCCCACAAGAAAAGTCTGTGAAATTTTGGACGAGAGGAACCTTAGTGCTGACATGACCTCAGACACAAACCCTGAACTCTAGTGTAAATCTGAGCTGAGTCTGAACTCAGCCACTTTGGCTCATCTCTAATTTTTTTACACAACACCGACTCAAATCGATGGGTGATGAAAATCAGGCCACATTTGTTTAGGTGTCTGCATATGGACATGGGAACCTAACTTCAGGCACTCAGGTTTGAAGATGTTACCCAGTCTTAGCGTAATTTCATTTCTCTTTTGTAATACAGAAGCATAGCAAACAGCAAAACAGAGTGGGAAACACAATGAAATGACAACATGATGAAAACCCTCTGCCAGTTATCTACTTTGTCCTGTTGCCAGATAATAGAACAGAGGCTAGAACAAGGGAAGGATAACCTAACAGCACCCAGAATACTCATTTGGCATTGAAACACCACTGGATGAAGTGACTTTTTTAAAAAAAATTATCATCATTTACGTGTAAATGAGCAAACTTAAATTTTTGGAGGCTGTATAAAAGAGTGTCCATTGTCACAATGTTTCACCTTGTTTATGTGTAGATTACTAGAGCACTTTTCTGGAAAAAAAAACAGTTACAAGCCAACACTGATTAATATGAATTAGTTATTTGGCAATTAAATACGCTGAGTGAGGTTAGTCTTTTAATTGTTTTTGAAACCCAGTCTGTTTGCTTAAACAATGGGCTAGGCACAGTACAAACACAGAGCAAAATTCTGTTTGCTTCGCCTTCCTTTTTCCCCATGGTGCTGGTGAAAGGCGCCAGCTGATGACCCTAGGAACTGAAGTCCTCCGATTTAGTCACAAGATTCTGCCTTGCCCTTATGCAGATGCTCAGTGGGACGAGTTCGTCTTTCATTTGCACAGCCCATGCAAGGGCCAGGAAGAAGGGAGCACAGGGACTGCTTCCCGGGGCAAACATGGTGCTCTAAAAGGGCAGGGAGATGGAACTATAGATTTGCCCTCTCTACATGTCAAGCCCCAGAACTGGCTGTCAGCTTGGGACAACTATGCTGTGTGCCGTAACATTTCTCCTGTATCCTGGGGAGTTCCCAAGTGCTCTCTGCAGGCAGCTCAGCTCATCACCACTTACATCACTTACTACAGCCGGTGGGCAGTCTACCCCAGAAGAGGTACACAGTGGGTGACTGTTGTGCAAGCTTCCCCATATTTCCTTACCGATTCACCTTCCCCATAATGCAGAGGGAGCCCCTCTAGGGGGTGAGGCAATAGGTGAATCTTCATGCTCATTTCCATTGAAATCTTTCTTCTGAGACTGTCAACAACGGTGCCCCATCTGTATGCTGTTTTTGTGATGTGGACACCTGATCATGGGAACTAGACTAAGAGCACCACATTCAGTTCATAAGGGCCAGTGAATAACCATCGAACAGTTACAATTTTCCATCGCTACTGACTTGGGCTGGATTTGAATGAGTGACATAGAAATGAAAAAGAAATACAGAGGGGAATGGCTTATTAAAACTAAGTGAGACGTCCAGTCTCCTTCAGCTTTGTTAAATTAATCCACTTTTTTTTCTTACAAAACGTCTTTCTATGTTTGCCCTTATATTTGTCAAGATGAATGAACATATTCTAATATTCTACCACACTGCAACACATCCATACAATTTGGTTGCAAACATTTTAGTTACCATCGCATATCCAAAATTATTCACTTTATTAAATCAGTTCTATTTCTTGCATACATGCCACTGTGGTTCCTTTTGTATTTATAAAGAAAATGTGCTCAAATATTGTTTGGCACCTAGAAACATTTTATGCAAAATATTAAGAAAACAAGATTGCCAAGCATTCTTTCTTCAGATCCACTTACTTGGGTTTGGAGGGAAGAGTGTACAGCTTTTGCAGTGAATTATTTCTTTGACAACAGGCACATCTGTTGGTGGTGGCGGCGGTACTAACCCCATGCCTGGTATCATCGGGTTAATTGGAGTTATTCCAGTCATCATGCTGAGGCTTGGATCAAAGCCTGGTACACAGATTGAATCTGTAAATACATCACATAAACCCTTGGCTTATAAATCTTGAAACTACTTCTTGTTTCCATTTTCCTGCACAGACAGTTTTGCTCTAGGCTTTTTTTCTAGGTATCATTGGATTAAAAAAGGAAAAAGAAAAAGAAAAAAAAAAAAGCTGCATTTCAGCCAGCCATCCCACTGGAAACAAATTAAAACTATGCATGAAGGAGGAAATGTGATATAATTTAAAATCTTAATATGACGGAGTGCAACACAGCACATTAAAGAGTAAAACCATGCACCATGAAGCTCTGTTATTATCTGGAATGCAATTTTCTGTTTTATAATGCCACTGTGTTGCTTACACTGCCTTCTGACCTAGAATGTGGGAAGAATATCATTTAACACTGATATGCCCTCTATATCCAATTGTCAGTTTTAACAAAACTTAGTCTTCTTGCATAAGTGACCTTGATTTATGAACACCATGGAAAAAGCTCCACTTCTAAGTGTGTTTTATATAAGTCTGGCCTGACAAAAATTCCAAGTGTTTTTTTCTTGGAAACTAAAGTTGTTACTTTACCTAATAAGGTCTTGTTTAAAGCTGAGAATCAATTTTTATTCTCTAGCTGGTATTTAGGTGGTTTAGTAAATTATCTTAAACACACTTATTATTAAATACATATTTATAATCCCCTTAAATAAATTCATATGAAATGCATATTTGGCTTTCATACACCCCTCCCCATATCTCTTTGCCAGCTATTACATACATATTGTTTAAATCTGAAATGTTGTTGGATTTCATAGCACCGGAGCTGTGGCATCCTGAATTAGAATAAGCAGATGTTTTAGATTAACATGAAGTCAATTTTGTAAATTCTCAATAAATAAAACATTTTGAGAGAGCGATCTCTTTGTTGCCACAACACTGCTGCTATTTGATGTCATCAATTATTTAAAAGAAAAGTGAGTTACTTGGGTTGGCCACAGGTTTTCTGCAGAGCTTTCTGGATAGCAACTGCAAAGTATTTAATGATGCATGCAAAGTCAGGAGTTAGTTCAGCAGCATGGGAGTTTGCTTTGACAAAGAGAGAAACTGTCTTTTTTTGAGAGCACAAATTGGCAAATTTGAACTACACCTTGTTATGAGGCAGCATGATGATTGGTCCACACATAGACCCAAGAACCTGGAAATCCTCAATTGTAATCCTCGGTCCGGCACTGATATGTTCTGTGGCCCTGGGCAAGTGTACTAACTGCTCTGCAGCTCAGTCTCTGCATTTGTAAAACAAGTATAATAATACTTACTTACCTGCAAAGATTAACCCAAGCGTGTTTAGCACTTTGTAGGTGTAAAGAATGCTACAAGTGCTAAATATGATCTCTGTATTATGATTTGCTGAAATACCAGTAATCCTCTTTTACCAAATTCACATAACAAAAAAAACCAAAACCAAAATGCTCTGGCTGAGAACCGCTATGCCAGTAGAAATACTCTCTAGTTCCGCTGCACACGCCCGATTGCCCCTACACTGACTATGTTCTGCTTTCAAGCCATTCTGTTTGATAGCAAGTGCACAGCAAGCAAGAATTTGCTCTAGGCTTATTGAAGACTAGTATTAATGAAAGCTCATGATATCACATTACTTTTTTCTAATAACTGGGCTTATGAAAAAGGATTTGCTCTGGGTGTCATTTTATTTTTTTTTAATATAGAGGCATGTGCATTGCTTCCAGATTATGCTTTGAAACTCCACAGCTGTCATTTCTTTCATGGGAGCCAGTAAATGACATATTAAACATTCATGTTTCCGGAGTGCTGTGAGTTAAACTCAGAGGTGAAAGGGCGAGATGCAATTCACAAGAGTCCTTAGGCGATTCTAATTTTCTCACTTGCATTTTTAAAAGTCACGCTGCTGACAGTCACGATGATCTCCCAAAGGCAGCCTGCGGTGGATAGAAGCCCATCCTTACAACTTGCTACCAGAAGTGCCTGGATAGTTCCATCACAAACAAAAAGTAACACTGCATAGTACTGAATGCGATACCTTCTATCACATCATACCCAGATAGGTAACTATATACAGCATCCACAGCAAGGCCACCACATTCTGAAAGATGCAGGGAATCAGGCAAAGCTCTCCATGCTGCTTATGCATCTCTCAGGGGCTTTCTAGAAGCCAATGGAAAACACTACCATCTGGTTGTACTCATGTAGGATGTATAAAGGATGCATAGGACCAATATTTCTGTGATATACTTCAACATGCCCTGGCATCTCTGTCCCCTGATAGGTGCAAGTGATGAGACAGAGGCATAGTCAGGAGCTCCTGAAAACTAATTTCACTTCTCCCAGGGCCTGATCCAAAGCTCAGTGAAATTAATGAAAGACTCATGTTGAACCTCCAAAAGGAAAATAAAATGTTCTACTTTATTTTGCTGGCCAGTACCTCACCAAATCTGTTTAACAGATATACAGTGTCTCTTTCTCACATGGGCTACGGTATCTCTTTGGCCACAGTAACAGGTTTCCCAAACCTTAGGTTTTGCCATTCTCTTTTCAACTAGATTAAGGTCACCCAACCAATCTATCTATTACCAGACAGGAATGTTCTTCTTCTTGTATTTAACATTTTGTTTCACTTCCACCAGAACAGATTACTAAAAATTAGACCTTTTCAAAAAATGGATAATCAAAGACAGTATTATGGAGATAATGAGTTCTTCAAAGCACTTCTATCTTACAGCACCTCCTCAGTCTTTCCTGGATTCAGTTTCAGCCATATGGTCTTCATACAGCTGGTAATCTTGAACCAGGCTCTTGGACAGTTTGGTGGTGTTTGCATCTAATGAGAAGATGATGAGCATCAACTGTGTACTCATAGAATCATAGAATATCAGGGTTGGAAGGGACCCCAGAAGGTCATCTAGTCCAACCCCCTGCTCGAAGCAGGACCAATTCCCAGCTAAATCATCCCAGCCAGGGCTTTGTCAAGCCTGACCTTAAAAACCTCTAAGGAAGGAGATTCTACCACCTCCCTAGGTAACGCATTCCAGTGTTTCACCACCCTCTTAGTGAAAAAGTTTTTCCTAATATCCAATCTAAACCTCCCCCACTGCAACTTGAGACCATTACTCCTCGTTCTGTCATCTGCTACCATTGAGAACAGTCTAGAGCCATCCTCTTTGGAACCCCCTTTCAGGTAGTTGAAAGCAGCTATCAAATCCCCCCTCATTCTTCTCTTCTGCAGGCTAAACAATCCCAGCTCCCTCAGCCTCTCCTCATAACTCATGTGTTCCAGACCCCTAATCATTTTTGTTGCCCTTCGCTGGACTCTCTCCAATTTATCCACATCCTTCTTGAAGTGTGGGGCCCAAAACTGGACACAGTACTCCAGATGAGGCCTCACCAATGTCGATGATCAGTACATCGATGTGTACTGATGACAGCTCCTTGTAAAACTCCACAGGTGAGGGGCCTGAGGGCTGTAAATCAGTGCCCACGTTGATTCTGTGCGTGCAGATTGAAAGGAATGAAGTCATCTAAGCACAGTGTCACTTACTTCTGCCACAGCTCCGATGGGATTCAGCACCATTCCATGTTTAAGCATAGAGGTGTTGCGTAGGAGTCCAGCAATATGAATTTGGATATATAGCCCTTGTCTATGGGCAGGAAATGATCATTCATTAGTGTTGACAGTGTGGTCTGTTTCATATCCTGGCATGATACCTATTTTGGATAGGTCCAGGACACTAGAGTTATCTAGTTATCAAGTTATCTATGGAAATGAACCTTGTTGAGCTTTTCAATTAGCTTGTTCAGTCTTCAGAAACAGACATATTGATAGTACTATATGGTGTGGTAAAGAAAATGAGAAATAACCCAGAACATATATCTGTTGTTGGCAGATATATTTTGATACATAATCATCTAGATATTACAGTTATGGGTATGCTACAAATGCCACACATAGATAAATTATCCATATCACTATATCACACATCTAAAGGGTAAAGATGTTATAGTTTAGCTTTATATTTTTAAAACTATTTTTAAAGGGATATAGATAGCCATACAGAGATACATTTTCTGAACTGTTGAAACTATAATTATCTACATTAACAATGTGATATAAATATGGATTTAACAATGTGGATTACAGAAAAAAGGTGACATATATTAAATACATTCATAAAAATTACTAAATCAAGTTAAGAATGTGCAAACATATAATGCTTAACTTTGAACCCTGTGAACATTGTAGATAAGTGATGAACACTATCACGTATGGGTCCACTTGCACAGTGTTGGTTTAGCAGATGCCCTGAGCGGTAATATTTTCAGGACCATGTTCTGCCTATCTATAACAAAACAAGAGTAACTTCCTGATTCATCTAATAAGTGATCTGCTAGACAGAACAATGGCAACTTTTGAAGAACAAACAAAAGACTTATATTAAAAATGGAGCTTAAAGAGACAGAGAAGAGAAATGTTCTTCCCATACACTTAAAGCAGCTCTGAGAAGCTCACTTTTTCAATAAGGAGATACAGAAACAAAAAAAAAACAACAACTCACATTAAATCTCAGGTTCTGAAAAAAGGAGCAGACAGATAAAATCCTTTTGAAAGAACTCTCTAATATGATGCACAGGAGGGGGGCAACCCCTTTTGCTAATGCAACTGTTGGGGAGTGAGCAATCGAATGTTCCCATTCCATGCTGCTTTCTGTCCTTGCCTGCCAACTCTTGCTGTCCAAGTGGTCTTCAGCTCTGCCAAGTTAAATGGTTGCTTCAATAACAAGTGCTCACAATTCTGCCATCTGTGATTTTGGGGGAAGTGCTCCATCCGCAACATCATGCCACTTCTTTTCTGCCAGTTGTTGCCATGCTGTGCTGTAGCCAGTTACGTATTTGCTCAATAAGGGCATCTTTGCTTCTTAAGGACGTAACTGTGTTCTTCTGCTGCTAATACTTAGCCCCCTGATGTGCCTTTCATTTGGCTTGTTCCTGCCAACTGCCTCTGTGGTGTTATATAACAGCTGCCAAGACATATCTTTGTTTAATTAATAAGGGCACTGATTTGTACCAACACTAATTTGTCCATGTGTACATGCATGCTTGGAAGGGTTCTTACCTTGAGTGTGCTTGTGCCTGAAGTACTTTGATATCTTCTCCTTCCTCCTTATGTGCATGTCAGTGGTGAAAACAGTTAAACAGCCTTTTCTGTTGCCCCCAGAATGATGAGCAACCCAATTAGAAAAGTGGTCACTGGTCACAATGGCAATGGTAATTTTACATCTAAGAAAAATATTCTACCTTTGCTTTAGCAGAAAGACAAAAACAAATATTCAGATCCAGCAATCCAGTTGCCAAACAACATGTACTGTGGTTATTAGCAGGATCTAGGCAGCTGCTAGTACTAAATTCAGTGGGACATGCATTGACTTCACCTCATAGGCTACAATACTGCCACTGCGGAAAGCTTATTATATTCATGCTTTTGCAGTAAAAAAAACAAAACCAAAAAACCAAAAGGGTTGTTACTCATAGAGGGGGAAGTTCTGGAACCAAGAAATCTGATAATACAATGCAGCCACCTTTGTTGATTATTCTGAAAATTAATGTTGAACCAATTTCCGAAAGTGAAAACTGGAGTTACCCTGGAAAAAGGCAAGTAGAATGCTGTGTTTGCTGCTTCTCAAGTAACAACAGATACTGCCAGTGCTATTCATCATGTGATAATGGTGGAGAATCTTAGAGTCACTTCCTTTTAGCACTGAACAAGAAGCCTTATAAGAATAAGTAAAACTGTATTATCCCTAAAACTTCTTTGTGTCTATTTCACTGTAGAGCTTCTACTCAAAACTTTCCCCCAGTCTTTCCTACTGTCTGGCTAGTATGCATACCCTTGTCTCAGTCCCCCTTTTTCTGTATAAGCAAGTAAACATGAAATGTACCACAATTTATAGATCCAGATGAATCGCTGGTTTCTGTGCATCCAGATCTTGCCATCTTTTGGCCTTGAGGAGGGTTTTAATTCCTTGGATTATCAAACCCCATAGGTGCAGTAGTAGGCTTCTGATGAGTATGTTTTGGACTTTTCTCAACAGGACTATCTGCCTTCTCCAATGAAGTGCTATGAGTGCCCTTGAGTCATGTGGTAATTGTTGTCACCAGAACACATAACAGTGGAAGGATCTTGGTGTGCAGCTATGTTCAGATAACAGAGGGCATTTTCCAATACATTTCCTCACCCAGTTTTAAATTGGTATGGGGTATCCTGGTAAACTTCCAGAGGCATTCCAAGTAATAGAGAAAAAAGCCTTAAACCTCTTCAGTTTGGTATCTCTCAGCCTCACATCTTTTAGCAGAGCCTCTCAGGACACAGATTTCTCTCTAAAGCTGGCAGCACAGCTCTGATCGGTCAATGGATAATCAGCTGAACTATGCTTGCTCCAGTGATTGACATGGGACTTGCCCTATACCTGATCATGAGGTCTTTTCTCTGTAGGATTCTCTTAGCAAACTATACTTTCTCCACCAGTCCGTTCCCCAAAGGGAACTGGAAATAAAATGCCTGAAATTATATGGTACCCCTCAAGCTTAGAACTTACTGCTGGCAAGATGCAGCCCATTGAGCTTATTCTCAAATACATTTGTTAGTCTCTAAGGTGCCACAAGTGCTCCTGTTCTTTTAACCCATTGTCAGTGACTACTATTTCTTCCAGTATGCTAAAATGAGAACAAATGTATTTTAACTTTTCTACTAACAGCCAATGGTTACCAGTTGGGTATGCCTTTTCTCCACCCAGCACGAGTGCTAAGGTTATTTAGGTAATGCTGTGGGTATGAGAGATTGTAAGAATTGTCTTTCTGGTTCTGTGTCTTTGCAAGTTCCTCTTCTGTTGATGTTCACAAAATATATCAAGCCCCACAAGCTTGAAACACGCACTCGCCAGAAAAGATAAGGGGAGACTTATCAGTGCATGGCTGATATGTGTATGAGACATTAGATTATATGGTTGTCTTTGTTCATTGTTTTTGTCTACATCTACTCTTGTCACTTGCAAAACACAATTAAAAGTGGCACTACCCTATTTTTTTTAATTTAGCTCTCCGTCTTATATAAACTCCACAACTAAGTGCAACCATCCCAAAGGTTTGGATGCCTCTGACATACATTTCAAAACACAAGAACATCTGTTTTGGAAAGTTAAGATTTTAAACTGTATTAGCAAGACGAGTTTAAACAAGAAATAAGAGTGTGGCTTTCTTTTTTACAATGTATTATTAATGGGGACCACATTGATAAAGCACTTCAGGAAGTGGCTTTGCCCATGTGGCATGCTTTGCACAATGCCTCAGTCTTTCAGTTCATGTGTTTCTGGAAGGTGAATGGCAAGAACGGAACGTGATTGCAACCGCCAAAAATATTGTGGATTTTCTCCTCCAAGGCTTTGAAAATCCTGTTTAGTTAACAGGGGAAAAAAACAGTCTAAAACCCTCAAACCACCCACCTGATCAAGGATGTGTCTATTCAGTGCAACACTTTATTGAATATAAAAAGTTATGCATGAGTTTAACTTAGAAACTACTCCCAGTAGCACAATCAAACTACGCCCACTTCAGTGGAACATAGTTACAGTAGGACTCTACAACAAGTTATATATCTTTAACCCATTTGAGACTGCACGATGTGGCATATCTTTTGCATCAATCTCTTTAAGCCATATGATACCACTTTTGAGGCTTCTTGAACACTCTTTTTTTTTTTTGCAAGAAGAACATGTCAATATTTTAAGTGTATATGAAGCACAAAGATGACAACTTGCCCATAATTTGGACCAGAAAATGTTTGACTGGTTGCAGCGTGATCATTAAGCAGATGATGAAATTTACCAGCTTGTTATACTAATGGAGCCTTGATTCAAGTCTTTCTAGCTTTCATACAGCTTGAGAGAAGATACACATGTAACATGACACAGGAAAGACAGAAAAGCAACTGCCATGGCAAGTTCTTCTTTAGACTCAGCCATGCTACTGGAAGCGGCTGCTCTAATTTCTACTTTCTTGCTCTTGTTAATACTGCCCAGCAGTGGCAACAGCAGCAATTGGTTGCACAACTTGCAAACATTGACTTCTATAGTAAGTGTGCACAAACTGATTCCATGCAAACCTGGCAGCAGGCTGGACAAACCATTCCTTTCATGGTGTATTGCCACCTTGTGTAAAACTCTACTGAAAGCCTCTTCCTGTCCCCTCCATCTGGAAGAAGGTTCAGCCAAAGTAGGTTGCTCTTGTCTGTCTGCCTCCCACTCTGTTTCTTTAAAAAGAGTTAGGCAGGAACAGGCAAAGGAAGCCCACAAAACTCCCTCTTGTGTGATAAACAGAGAACTTCCAAAATGTCTGGTGCTTACTGGGGTTTGCCAACTTTTGCCAAAGATTCAGCAAAGACTTTCTGAATACCACATTTACTTAGACACAGGAAGCCAAATCTGCCTTTGATCTATTAAAAGAAGCATTTACAAGGCACCCTCTGGGTACATCCAGACCTGGCAAAACCCTTAATTGACAAAGCAGATGCCTCTAATTACGCGATGCGAGCAGTATTGTCACAGCAACATAAGCCCCAGAATGTGCTCCACCCTGGAAAATCATGTTGATGGACCAGAACTATGAAACCTGATGCATTGTCCTGCAAGGATGAGTACTTAAGCTTAAGGTCCTCCTGACCTGCCACAGTCTTGAAACTTTGCTATTCCATCAATGTGTTGGTGAACAATGACTTCCTTTTTCTCGTGAAGCCTCTCCTATCCCACAATCCATTTGCATTAAACCTTATGTCAACTGGTATGGAATTAGCTCCAGACTCAAAATTCTGTGTCAAGAATGGGATTCTCATGTTTAAGGACTGGATCTGTGACCCAGATGGGGAACCATGCCTAGCAATACTCTGGCTATGCCATGACTTGCCCCTGACTGGCAAATTCAGCTACTAGAAAACACTGTAGCTGGTCTTTCAATATTTCTGATGGCCAAAACTAAATTTGTCCATTGAGTCCTACATTGGCTCTTGTGAGGTCTAAGCTCAGATGAAGACCCTCTGCACCAAACACTCTGGTGCTCTGATTCCACTGCTTATTCCATCTCAGCCCTTGTTGTCCATCTCCAGGGATTTTATTGTTGACCTCCACAATTCTCAAGGCTGCATGGCAGTGATAGTTGTTGTCGACCTGCTTACAAAAATGTGTCATTTCATGCCATGACTTAAAATTCCTACCACGTAAGTAACAGCCTGTCATAAATATAAAGGGAAGGGTAAACACCTTTAAATCCCTCCTGGCCAGAGGAAAAATCCTTTCATCTGTAAAGGGTTAAGAAGCTAAGACAACCTCGCTGGCACCTGACCAAAATGACCAATGAGGAGACAAGATTCTTTCAAAGCTGGACGGGAGACGACAACAAAGGGTTCTCTCAGTCTGTGTGTTGATTTTGCCAGGACCAGAGCAGGAATGTAGGTCAGAACTCCTGTAAAAAGTCAATAAGCAATCTAGTTAGATATGCGTTAGCTTCTGTTTTGTTTAAATGGCTGATAAAATAAGTTGTGCTGAATGGAATGTATATTCCTGTTTTTGTGTCTTTGGTCTACACTAGGACTTTTGGTCAAATTTAGCAGCATTAAATCAATGTAAACCTGCACCCATCCACACGATGAAGCCCTTTACTTCGACTTAAAATCGATTTCCGTACTCCACCCCTGACAAGTGGATTAGTGCTTAAATCGGCCTTGCCGGGTCAAATTTGGGGTACTGTGGACACAATTTGATGGGATTGCCCTCCGGGAGCTATCCCAGAGTGCTCCATTGTGACTGCTCTGGACAGCACTCTCAACTCAGATGCACTGGCTGGGTAGACAGGAAAAGAACTGCGAACTTTTGAATCTCATTTCCTGTTTGGCCAGTGTGGCAAGCTGCAGGTGACCATGCAGAGCTCATCAGCAGAGGTGACCATGCAGAGCTCATCAGCAGAGGTGACCATGATGGAGTCCCAGAATCGCAAAAGAGCTCCAGCATGGACTGAACGGGAGGTACGGGATCTGATCGCTGTATGGGGAGAGGAATCCGTGCTATCAGAACTCTGTTCCAGTTTTCGAAATGCCAAAACCTTTGTCAAAATCTCCCAGGGCATGAAGGACAGAGGCCATAACAGGGACCCGAAGCAGTGCCGCGTGCAACTTAAGAAGCTGAGGCAAGCCTACCAGAAAACCAGAGAGGCGAACGGCCGCTCCGGGTCAGAGCCCCAAAAATGCCGCTTCTATGATGAGCTGCATGCCATTTTAGGGGGTTCAGCCACCACTACCCCAGCCGTGTTGTTTGACTCCTTCAATGGAGATGGAGGCAACATGGAAGCAGGTTTTGGGGACTAAGAAGATGATGATGATGATGAGGTTGTAGATAGCTCACAGCAAGCAAGCGGAGAAACCAGTTTTCCTGACAGCCAGGAACTGTTTCTCACCCTGGACCTGGAGCCAGTATCCCCCGAACCCACCCAAGGCTGCCTCCTGGACCCGGCAGGCGGAGAAGGGACCTCTGGTGAGTGTACCTTTTAAAATACTATACATGGTTTAAAAGCAAGCATGGTTAATGATTAATTTGCCGTGGCATTCGCGGCTCTCCTGGATGTACTCCCAAAGCCTTTGCAAAAGGTTTCTGGGGAGGGCAGCCTTATTGCGTCCTCCATGGTAGGACACTTTACCACTCCAGGCCAGTAACACGTACTCGGGAATCATTGTACAACAAAGCATTGCAGTGTATGTTTGCTCGCGTTCAAACAACATCCGTTCTTTATCTCTCTGTGTTACGCTCAGGAGAGTGAGATACCATTCATGGTCACCTGATTGAAAGAGGGTGCTTTTCTTCAGGGGACACTCAGAGGTGCCCGTTCCTGCTGGGCTGTTTGCCTGTGGCTGAACAGAAATGTTCCCTGATGTTAGCCACAGGGAGGGAGGACGGTTGAGGGGGTAGCCACACGGTGGGGGGAGGCAAAATGCGACCTTGTAACGAAAGCACATGTGCTATGTATGTAATGTTAACAGCAAGGTTTACCCTAAAAGAGTGTAGCCACTGTTTTACAAAATGTGTCTTTTTAAATACTGCTGTCCTTTTTTTTTCTCCACCAGCTGCATGTGTTTCAATGATCACAGGATCTTCTCCTTCCCAGAGGCTAGTGAAGATTAGAAAGAAAAAAAACGCACTCGTGATGAAATGTTCTCTGAACTCATGCTGTCCTCCCACACTGACAGAGCACAGACGAATGTGTGGAGGCAAATAATGTCAGAGTGCAGGAAAGCACAAAATGACCGGTAGGAGAGATGGCGGGCTGAAGCTCAAATGTGGCAGCAGCGTGATGAGAGGAGGCAGGATTCAATGCTGAGGGTGCTGGAGGATCAAACCAGTATGCTCCAGTGTATGGTTGAGCTGCAGCAAAGGCAGCTGGAGCACAGACTCCCACTACAGCCCCTGTGTAACCAACCGCCCTCCTCCCCAAGTTCCATAGCCTCCACACCCAGACGCCCAAGAACGTGGTCGGGGGGCCTCCGGCCAACCAGCCACTCCACCACAGAGGATTGCCCAAAAAACAGAAGGCTGGCATTCAATAAATTTTAAAGTTGTAAACTTTTAAAGTGCTGTGTGGCATTTTCCTTCCCTCCTCCACCACCCCTCCTGGGCTACCTTGGTAGTCATCCCCCTATTTGTGTGATGAATGAACAAAGAATGCATGAATGTGAAGCAACAATGACTTTATTGCCTCTGCAAGCAATGATCGAAGGGAGAAGGGGAGGGTGGTTAGCTTACAAGGAAGTAGAGTGAACCAAGGGGCGGGGGGTTTCATCAAGGAGAAACAATCAGAACTTTCACACCGTAGCCTGGCCAGTCATGAAACTGGTTTTCAAAGCTTCTCTGATGCGCACCGCGCCCTCCTGTGCTCTTCTAACCGCCCTGGTGTCTGGCTGCACGTAACCAGCAGCCAGGCGATTTGCCTCAACCTCCCACCCCGCCATAAACGTCTCCCCCTTACTCTCACAGATATTGTGGAGCGCACAGCAAGCAGTAATAACAGTGGGAATATTGGTTTCGCTGAGGTCTAAGCGAGTCAGTAAATAGCGCCAGCGCGCCTTTAAACGTCCAAATGCACATTCTACCACCATTCTGCACTTGCTCAGCCTGTAGTTGAACAGCTCCTGACTACTGTCCAGGCTGCCTGTGTATGGCTTCATGAGCCATGGCATTAAGGGGTAGGCTGGGTCCCCAAGGATAACTATAGGCATTTCAACATCCCCAACAGTTATTTTCTGGTCTGGGAATAAAATCCCTTCCTGCAGCTTTTGAAACAGACCAGAGTTCCTGAAGATGCGAGTGTCATGTACCTTTCCCAGCCATCCCAGGTTGATATTGGTGAAACGTCCCTTGTGATCCACCAGAGCTTGCAGCACTATTGAAAAGTACCCCTTGCGGTTTATGTACTCGCCGGCTTGGTGCTCCGGTGCCAAGATAGGGATATGGGTTCCGTCTATGGCCCCACCACAGTTAGGGAATCCCATTGCAGCAAAGCCATCCACTATGACCTGCACATTTCCCAGGGTCAACACCCTGGATATCAGCAGATCTTTGATTGTGTGGGCTACTTGCATCACAGCAGCCCCCACATAGATTTGCCCACTCCAAATTGATTCCCAACTGGCCGGTAGCTGTCTGGCGTTGCAAGCTTCCACAGGGCGATCGCCACTCGCTTCTCAACTGTGAGGGCTGCTCTCATCTTGGTATTCATGCGCTTCAGGGCAGGGGAAAGCAAGTCACAAAGTTCCATGAAAGTGCCCTTATGCATGCGAAAGTTTTGCAGCCACTGGGAATCGTCCCAGACCTGCAACACTATGGGGTCCCATCAGTCTGTGCTTGTTTCCCGAGCCTGGAATCGGCATTCCACAGCATGAACCTGCCCCATTAGTACCATGATGCATGCATTGGCAGGGCCCATGCTTTCAGAGAAATCTCTGTCCATGTCCTGATCACTCACATGACCACGCTGACGTCGCCTCCTCACCCGGTATCGCTCTGCCAGGTTCTGGTGCTGCATATACTGCTGGGTAATGTGTGTGGTGCTTAATGTGCTCCTAATTGCCAAAGTGAGCCGAGCGGCCTCCATGCTTGCCTTGGTATGGCGTCCGCACAGAAAAAAGGCGCGGAACGATTGTCTGCCGTTGCTCTGATGGAGGGAGGGGCCACTGACGACATGGCTTACAGGATTGGCTTACAGGGAATTAAAATCAACAAAGGGGGTGGCTTTACATCAATGAGTATTTCAGGCAGGACTTCACGGCGGGTTCCAATAAGAAATGGTGCACCTAAGTAATTGTTCTTATTGGAACAAGCAGGTTGGTCTGGCCTCTGATTGATACATGGCTAGATTTACCTCGCTGCACCTTCTCTGTGAGTGACTGCAGTGTGACCTAGAGGAATGAGTCCCCTAGACGGGGCGGGGGGAAGCAAATGAGTACAAAACAAATCTGGTCTATTTCTTGTTTTGATCCACTCCATCTATCTTTTACATCTTTAGCTGGCAGCAGACGGTGCAGAAGGACTGCATGCCATCCACATCGCATGGCTGCTCGGCAGAAGATGGTGCAGTAGGACTGCTAGCCATCCTCACCTCTTGTCTGCCTGGCAGAAGATGGTACAGTAGGACTGCTAGCAATCCGTATCGCCTGCCTGCTCACCATAAGATGGTTCAATAGGACTGACTGCAGGACTAAAGAGAATGACCTGGTCAAGTCACTCCAAATTTAGTCCCTGCGCCCATGTCTGCCCAGGCACTCCTGGCCGACGTGGCCAGGAGCACCTTGGACATGACGATGACGGCTACCAGTCCTACTGTACCGTCTGCTGCCACAAGGCAATGGGTTGATGCTGCTGTGTAGCAATGCAGTACCACGTCTGCCAGCACCCAGGAGACATACGGTGACGGTTACCTGAGCGGTCTCTATGCTTGCCGTGGTATGGCGTCTGCACAGGTAACTCAAGAAAAAAGGCGCGAAATGATTGTCTGCTGCTGCTTTCACGGAGGGAGGGAGGGAACGGGGGCCTGACGATATGTACCCAGAACCACCCGCGACAATGTTTTAGCCCCATCAGGCATTGGGATCTCAACCCAGAATTCCAGTGGGCAGCGGAGACTGCGGGAACTGTGGGATAGCTACCCACAGTGCAACACTCCGGAAGTCGATGCTTGCCTTGGTACTGTGGAAGCACTCCGCCAAGTTAATGCACTTAATGCACTTAGAGCATTTTCTGTGGGGATACACACACTCGAATATATAAAAACGATTTCTAAAAAAAGACGTCTATAAATTCAACCTAATTTCGTAGTGTACACATACCCTTAAGGTTTAGTCTAGAGGGATTCTCTATGTTTTGAATCTGATTACCCTGTAAGGTATTTACCATCCTGATTTTACAGAGGTGATACTTTTACTTTTTCTTCTATTAAAATTCTTCTTTTAAGAACTTTTAGATTGCTTTTTCATTGTTCTTAAGATCCAAGGGTTTGGGTCTGTGTTCACCTATGCAAACTGGTGAGGATTTTTATCAAGCCTTCCCCAGGAATGGGGGTGTAGGGCTTGGGGGGATTTTGGGGGGAAAGACGTTTCCAAGTGGGCTCTTTCCCTGTTATATTTGTTGGACGCTTGGTGGTGGCAGCAATAAAGTCCAGGGACAAAAGGTAAAATAGTTTGTACCTTGGGGAACTTTTAACCTAAGATGGTAAAAATAAGCATAGGGGTTTTTTCATGCAGGTCCCCACATCTGTACACTAGAGTTCAGAGTGGGGAAGGAACCTTGACACAGCCCAACTGTTTTTCACCTCTGTCTTCAGACTCCATGGCCTACCATCTAATATTATATCTGACTGAGGATCACAGTTTGTTTCACATTTCTGATAGGAGCTGTTCAAGCTCCTGCATGTTGAACTACATGCTTCCTCAGCTTCTGCCTCCTGACTCATGGACAGGCTGAATGAGTGAAACAGACTCTGGAGAAATACCATCACTGCTTTATTACCTATCAACAGAATGACTGGGTTTCCCTCCTCTTTGCTGAATTTTTATACAATAATTCCGACCACTGAGCAACCTGCCAGAATCCTTTTTATGCCAACTACAGTTCCTACCCTTGGTTTCACCCATCCATGCCACAAGCCTCCTATGTATCTCCAACGTCTGATCTATTCAAACACCTTTGCTGTACCCAGGAAGAATTGAAAACCCACCTAAAATAAGCTACAAGAGATTACAGGTGTTATGCTGACCTTCATTCGAAGGCAACCTCTTGAATCACAGTTGGAGATAAAGTATGGATCTCAGCACAACACCTTGATTCTATCCAGCCTTTAAGGAAGTTGGACACTGACGTCTTGGCGCACTCCAGGTCAACTAGCAGATCAACCCAGTGATCTTCAAACTCCAGCTACCTAGGGTGATGAAAATGCACTTGGTATTCCATGTCTCCCTGCTGAAAAAGGACACTGACAACTCCTTCCCTGGATGAGTACAACAGCCATCTCCACCCATCATGGTCTGGGGCATGAGGAATACCTGGTGAAGCAGATCTTGGACTCCAAAATTCTCAGAGGAAAATTCATGTAACTTGTTGATTGGAAGGGTTATGATTAGATGATACTTTCTGTGAGGTAGCTGAAAACATACATGCTCTCAACCTGCTTTGAGAGTACCATCAGTCACACCCCGATAAGCCTGGTCTAAAGATTCTTGGTAGGTGTCTTTGGGGAGGGAAGGAGGGCATAATAGAAAGCCTCTAAGCCTGAGTCATCCCTGAGCATGCTTATCTGAGGGCTTCACATCAATCAGCCAGGGCTCAGCCAATCCACAGGTGAAGGTCTAATCAGGTGACCCTAAAGACAGGTATATAGGCTCCCACTGAGAGCAGCCACTCCAGTCTGCTTAACATCGCTATCTCCCTAGAAGTGTCAGTGGATGCTTGGCAGTTCTGACAGACTGCTCCTGTTCTGGCCCCAGTCTGTTCCTCTTCCTCTTCCTGCTCCTGTTCCAGCTCCGGCTGTGTTCCAACCCTGTTCTTGATTTCTGCTCTGATGCCTGGTGCTGTCCCCAGCCCGACGATTAGGCCTGACCACTGCTGCTTCAACCACTTGGCCTGACCATCCACTTCTTATTTTCTGACAAAACCTGAACCAAAGATGGAAAACTCAGCACTTGATGAAGAGGGAAATCAGCTACAGTTGTCAGTTTTTCATTGCTGACAGCCCCACATGTAAGAAGTTTGATTCAGACAGAAACTGATTAATTCTAGTCAGTTTTCCTCTGCAATCTGCTGCTCTTCCATGTGCAAATACTTGCTGCTGTGGTTGCTGAAACCTGTAGGGATGAAAACTAGAAGGGAGGGGGGAAAATAGAAAAATAGGACAGAAAAAAGGTGAAAGATAAAGGGGCAATGGAAATGCAGAGAGGACAAAGAAGAAACACAAAAGTGGAGGAGGAAAAGACAACTAGAGAAAGTTAAAAACAGGAGAACCCAGGATCCGGAAAACTTTGTGTTGTTTGTTGCAGTGCATTCTGATGTGTGTGTCTATGTGTGTGTGCTTTACACTTTACAAAAGCAACATGCATCTCCCATCTCCATATGATATACTTATCGGAAGTTACAGAGTTAGCTAAAGATTCAATCTGAAACCAATAATAAAACCACAAAGTACATACATAATCATACATGAATTTTCATTCAAAACTCCAAATCCTATATTTAAAACTATAGAAGTAGAATAAATATAACATTCAACATAATAGAGTGATTATAATATGTAAAATGCATTTATTTCTCTCCTGGCTTTCTAGCAGTCTTTTTGGATTCACTCCACACTACTCCCAGGACAAATATCTATCCACCTTTCTGCCAGCTGATTCAATTTCTCTGCTGTTGGCCTCTTCTCAGTCTCCACCTCCAAACTGACTCCAAATAGGGGCTGTTCTTCCTGCTGGCTCATACACAGTATTTTGCTGTGTCTCAGTCTCCACCTGTCTCAGTCTGTGTCTCAGTCTCTCAGTCTCCATTGTTAGCCACTTCCTCTGTAAATCTTACACATCTTCCTTGCCTCTTTATCTTGCAGATGCTTGTCTCTGTTAAACGTTTTGTGATATTGGGTATTAAGGATGCAACAGAAAAATAAAACCCCTTGGTTTTGTTTGGTTTGACTAAAATAGCAGCAGACGGTTTCTCAACCTTACTGTTACACTAGTATTTTGCATGGGTTTTTCTTTTACAAACAAACAAATGAGAATAAAATCTGAACTGTTCAGCTTCCAGATGTTAGCATTGCATTGATTCATAGCTGTCAGGCATGTGGAATGAATCATTTCCTTGATCTAAGGATATTTATTTTGATGCTTCCTGAACCCACTCACTAATCAAAGTTCCCTGTGCCCTTCCATTGTTAACCAAAACCTCTCCAGATTTTCCACTGCATGAAATTTTTAGATTGCAGTTATTAAGGCCGCCTCAGTTCCAGATAGCCTGTGCTAACTTTTCTTTGAATCTGTGAAACTGATTTTCATTGTATGTCTGGGGTAGGAATAGGAAGAAATTCTCAGGCTTTTAAAGGTCCCATTGTAGGCCGCTATGTTCAGCGGTTAAATGGGGGAGGGAGGGAAAGTACTCTTCCAGGCTCCACGCACAAACTAACCTCCATTCAACCCAGATGCTAAAACTAGAAGCTCCTCAGATTGATCAGATCCTCATAATAATTATTTCTTGCATTCTCTGCATGCAGAGACACCAGCTGATCATGCAAACAGGAACTCTTTGAGGGAAGTTCTATGGCCTGAGTTATAAAGTAGGTCTGACTAGAAGATCACAGTGGTCCCTTCTAACTGTAGAATCTATGAACCTATACCTTCTTCTTTGATCAGCTGTGGAACAGGGTTGACATTGAAATCAGCATTATTAGGCTCCAGAGTGTACACCCAACTGAGATGAATAAAGGCAATTTAGAGTTCCCAGAGTTATTATTTCAGGCTGTCTGCAGCACAGCCAGACATTGCTCCAAAGGTTACATTTGGGCCACAATTTGAAAGTTTTCTGTCACAACCATGAAGATTAGAGAATTAGGACTAGATTTGGTACCTCACCACAAGTCCTTTGGCACAACGTCTGCAGCACAAGATTGGCAGAAAGTTCTTTAGCTACCATCTGGGCATTTTTCCAGTGTGAGGGAGTCCCTGGAAAAACCAGAGTAGCCAGCCATTTTGCCAGCTCCACCCCCAGACTAAGTGTAGGTGGGCATGTGGATGGCATGGTTAGAGCACAACACAAACTGGTAATCCTTGACTGACCTATGTAGTCCATTGGGTAGCCACTAGTGGGTTAAAGCATCTCAAGGGTGTTCCAAGCTATGTTGGACCTGGTTTGGGACAGGCCACAGAACTGGGGAGAAATAACTGGCACTCTGATGCCCTCTCCCCACCAAAAAAACCCCTCACAGTAGGAGAAAATCTAGGCCTTGATTTTTAATAAACAAAAGCTGAGAATTTGGAGCACAAGATGACCCATCAAGGAATAGTAGTGACTTATGGAACTGCCACTTGCCAACCTATCTGGACCGCAGCCTGCAGCCCTTATGTGTGCTAAAAAAACTATGTCAACAACAGGAACTTCAGCAGGAGGACTAGAGATACTACAGAAAATGGTAATTTCAAAGTCAACCAAAAAATATCATCTTAGAATTGTTACAAAAAAGGATTACGCCTCATCAAGTAGTTTATTATGACAGCACACAGTGTTTATTGTACAACAAACACACTCCTCATCTTATTCTTTACAAAGAAGACTAAAAAGCTGATAAATGCTTATAACAGAAAGAAAGGATCTCTTTGAGACTGCTTATGTTTCAGTGTCTCCGAAGATATTTAAAATGAAGGCTCTGCTTTTGGTTACCCTTCAGCAGCAAAAAGGCACATTTTTTTCCTTAAAAATCTTGACATCTTTCTTGCAAAATAATATTTAATTATCCAGCTTAACAGAGGAAAGATGCCTCTTATTTGGAAAGAAATCAGAGACATTTTTAAGTGAACAACATACTTTAGGAAGCAGAGCGAGATCCTGTGTGTTCAAAATCAGTTTAACTTCTCTGTCAATTAGAGCAGAATCAAGGATTTGCTGTTCCTATATTACATATATTTTAATTTAGAGTACATCAATGACTCAGTACAAAATTGGAATCTCAGAATGTTTGCTGCTAGAAAAGTTCATCTGTAAAAGTTCATCATTTTTGGCAACCTGAAGCACAGATCTATTTGTTAATGTTTCAGAGCAGTAAACCAAAGGAATAATAATTTCACACACACACAAAAAAGCTAGTGTCCCCTCCAAAAAACCCAAATCCTACCATTCAAAACTAAATTAGCTTTTCCTGCTGCTTTTAATTTACTATCAGAATGTTTAATATGTGACTCACTTTGACAGTGCTTTCAACAAAGATGAAGATTTATAAACACAGAGAAGCCGTTTATTGCTTTAAGAAGAATCTTTCTTTTGTGACGGGGCAAGGCCAGATGGCCTTAGAAAAGTAGTGGGAGATAGATATATTAGCTCCAGGCTAAACAAATCCCTGGTACCAGGTTAAGTGAAATGGAAGCTGCTCCAGAATTAAGACACCTGGGGCCAATTAAGAACTTTCCAGAAGGCAAGGAGAAGGCTAGGTTGATTGGGACACCTGAAGCCAATCAGGGGCTGGCTGAAACTAGTTAAAAGCCTCCCAGCCAGTCAGGTGGGTGTGCATGTCAGGAGCTGTGGGAGGAAGTTGTGCTGTTGGAGAGGCTGAGTAGTACACACCATATCAGGCATAAGGAAGGAGGCCCTGAGGTAAGGGTGAAGTGGAGCTTGAGGAAGTGAGGGCTGCTGTGGGGGAACTAGCCCAGGGAATTGTACATGTCATGTTTCTAAAAGGTCAGCTACCATAGCTGATACTATTAGGGTTCCTGGGCTGGAGCCCGGAGTAGAGGGTGGGCCCGGGCTCCCCCTCCCCACCTTTGCCCCCTGATTAATCACTGAGACTGGGAGACAACAGAGACTGTGCAAGGAAGGATAACTTCTCCTCACCTCCCTTGCTGGCTTATGATGAAAATGGCTCAGTAGACTGTGACCCTTGTCTCTAGAGAAAGAAGGGTGACATGGAGGGTCGCAGTGAGCCTCTGAGGCTAGCAAAATCCGCCAGGGAACGTGGGACCCACGGAGGCAAGGACAGAGCTTTGTCAGACTTTGCAAATTAAAGATGAAACCAAATGGTGTCAGAAAAACTTCGTTTGAAATTATAATGCATCTTTCAATTTTAAGAGGAAAGTGTGTTTCTTTATGCCATTTTTGGACTCGAAAATGTTATTCACATTAAATTGTTCCTTATTCCTCTCACCAACGTAGAGGTACGTTAATACTGCACTAGTCATGCCAGGACTTCTATTATAAATCTTTTTTGTCAGAGATTTATAACTCAACTGTAAAATGTGTTCCAGATTGAAAATTGGCATAGAGGTCCCAGTTCAATGAGATACAATGGATTTAGTACTTTATCCAATAAGAAAAAAATTAATTTTGCAGTTTTTACATATAGGAGTTTTCTACAAAAAAGAATGGGTCAAATTAATTGGTGACTTTAAAAGAGTAAACAACACATGTGGGGTTTAAATGGTTCAGAAAAATGTGTAAGTAGTATAAACTGTACTGATCTGGGATTCTCTGTGTGTACATATTGAGTATGGTTATTAAGACTTTCAAAAGGCCTTTGACAAAGTCCCTCACAAGAGGCTGCTAAAGAAACTTTGCAGTCATGGTCTGAGAAGAAAAATACTTCCATAACAAACCAGCTAAGAGCAAACAAAGAGCAGGAATAAATGGTCGGATTTTATCCTGGCAAAAGTTTGGCAGTGGGGTGCTACAAGATCTGATGTATTTATTCATCATCAGCATCATGTTCCCATTACACCTCTGGCATTTAGGACAGTGACGAAGCTCCTCCACTCCTGTCTGTTTCTGGCAAGCCTTCCAATGGTTTCCCAGCTGTGCCCCAAGTTAATGTATTTATTAATGATAATGAAAAGAGGGTGAGCAATGTGGTGGCAAAATTTGCAGATGGCACAACGTTATTTAACTGTGAGGCAAATGGGCAACATGATGACTAATAAAATTCTCTGCCATGTGCATTTGTCACCACTGAATAATTTGAACTGCTCATATACTTTACTGAGTTCTAAATTAATGATATCCTCTTATGAGAAGGACCTGAGCATCACTGGGCACAGCTCAAGGAAGACCTCTGCTCTATGTGCAGCACTGGGTGACAAAAAAGCAAATAAGATTCCAAGGCCAAAAGGGACCATTGTGATGATCTACTCTGACCTCCTGTGTAACACAGGCCATAGACCTTCCTCAAAATAATTCCTAGAGCAGATCTTTTAGAAAAAACATCCAATCTTCTTTTAATAATTGCCAGTGCTCCACCATGACCCTTGTTACATTGGTCCAGTGAAGTACCCTCACTGTGAAAAATTTACACTCTATCTCCAGTCTGAATGTGTCTTGCTTCAACTTCCAGCCTTTGGATCATGTTACACCATCTCTGCTAGACTAAGACCATTAACAAATATTTGTTCCCCATGTAGGTACTTGCAGACTATAATCAAGTCACCCCTTAACCTCTCCTTTGTTAAGAACATAAGAACAGCCATACTGGGTCAGACCAAAGGTCCATCCAGCCCAGCATCCTATCCACTGGCAGTGGCCAATGCCATGTGCCCCAGAGGGAGTGAACCTAACAGGTAATGATCTAGTGATCTCTCTCCTGCCATCCATCTTCACCCTCTGACAAACAGAGGCTAGGGATATCATTCCTTACCCATCCTGGCTAATAGCCATTAATGGACTTAACCTCCATGAATTTATCCACTTCTCTTTTAACCCGTTATAGTCCTAGCCTTCACAACCTCCTCAGGCAAGGAGTTCCACAGGTTGACTGTGCACTGAGTGAAGAAGAACTTCCTTTTATTTGTTTTAAATCTACTACCCATTAATTTAATTTGGTGGCCCTTAGTTCTTATGTTATGGGAACAAGTAAATAACTTTTCCTTATTCACTTTCTCCACACCACTCATGATTTTACATACCTCTATCATATCCCCCCTTAGTCTCCTCTTTTCCAAGTTGAAAAGTCCTAGCCTCTTTAATCTCTCCTCATATGGGACCCATTCCAAACCCCTAATCATTTTAGTTGCCCTTCTCTGAAACTTTTCTAATGCCAATATATCTTTTTTTAAATGAGGGGACCACATCTGTACACAGTATTCAAGATGTGGGCATACCATGGATTTATATAAGGGCAATAAGACATTCTCTCTTATTCTCTATCCCTTTTTTAATGATTCCTAACATCCCGTTTGCTTTTTTGACTGCCACTGCACACTGCATGGACGTCTTTAGAGAACTATCCATGATGACTCCAAGATCTTTCTCCTGATTAGTTGTAGCTAAATTAGCCCCCATCATATTGTCTGTATAGTTGGGGTTATTTTTTCCAATGTGCATTATTTTACATTTATCCACATTAAAATTTCATTTGCCATTTTGTTGCCCAATCACTTAGTTTTGTGAGATCTTTTTGAAGTTCTTCAGTCTGCTTTGGTCTTAACTATCTTGAGCAGTTTAGTATCGTCTGCAAACTTTGCCACCGCACTGTTTTCCCCTTTCTCCAGATCATTTATGAATAAGTTGAATAGGATTGGTCCTAGGACTGACCCTGGGGGAACACCACTAGTCACCCCTCTCCATTCTGAAAATTTACCATTTATTCCTACCCTTTGTTCCCTGTCTTTTAACCAGTTCTCAATCCATGAAAGGATCTTCCCTCTTATCCCATGACAACTTAATTTACATAAGAGCCTTTGGTGAGGGACCTTGTCAAAGGTTTTCTGGAAATCTAAGTAACTATGCCCACTAGATCTCCCTTGTCCACATGTTTGTTGACCCCCTCAAAGAACTCTAATAGATTAGTAAGACATGATCTCCCTTTACAGAAACCATGTTGACTTTTGCGCAGCAATTTATGTTCTTCTTTGTGTCTGACAATTTTATTCTTTTCTATTGTTTCAACTTATTTGCCCAATATTGACATTAGACTTACCAGTCTGTAATTGCCAGGATCACCTCTAGAGCCCTTCTTAAATATTGGCGTTACATTAGCTATCTTCCAGTCATTGGGTACAGTAGCTGATTTAAAGGACAGGTTACAAACTATAATTAATAGTTCCGCAATTTCACAACTGAGTTCCTTCAGAATGCTTGGGTGAATGCCATCTGGTCCCGGTGACTTGTTATTGTTAAGTTTCTCAATTAATTCCAAAACGTCCTCTAGTGACACTTCAATCTGTGACAATTCCTCAGATTTGTCACCTACAAAGGACGGGTCAGGTTTGGAAATCTCCCTAACATCCTCAGCCGTGAAGACTGAAGCAAGGAATTCATTTAGTTTCTCTGTGATGACTTTATCATTTTTAAGTGCTCCTTTTGTATCTCGATCGTCCGGGGCCCCACTGGTTGTTTAGCAGGCTTCCTGCTTCTGATGTACTTTAACATTTTGTTGTTACCTTTTAGGTTTTTGGCTAGCTGTTCTTCAAAGTCCTTTTTGGCTTTTCTTATTATATTTTTACATCTAATTTGGCAGTGTTTATGCTCCTTTCTATTTACATCACTAGGATTTGACTTCCACTTTTTAAAAGATGCCTTTTTATCTCTCACGGCTTCTTTTACATGGTGGTTAAGCCATGGTGGCTCTGTTTTAGTTTTTTTACTGTGTTTTTTAATTTGGGGTATACATTTAAGTTGAGCCTCTATCATGGTGTCTTTGAAAAGCGTCCATGCAACTTGCAGGGATTTCACTCTAGTCACTGTACCTTTTAATTTCTGTTTAACTAACCTCCTCATTTTTGCATAGTTCACCTTTCTGAAATTAAATGCCACAGTGTTGGGCTGTTGAGGTGTTCTTCCCACAACAGAAATGTTAAATGTTATTACATTATGGTCACTATTTCCAAGCTAAATAGTGCTATATAGATTGAGTTCCTTGAGTCTATCACTATAAGGTATGTTTTCCAATCCTTTAATCATTCTCATGGCTCTTCTCTGACCCTGCCCCCCTTGCAATCTATCAACATCCTTCTTGAATTGTGGACACCAGAGCTGGAAATAGTATTCCAGCAGTGGTCACACTGGTGTCAAATACAGAAGTAAAATAACCTGTGTACTCCTACTAGAGATTCCTCTGTTTGTACATCCAAGGATGGCTTTAGCCCTTTTGGCCACAGCATCACACTGGGAGCTCGTGTTCAGCTGATTTATCCATGATGACTCCTGAATCTTTTTCAGAATCACTGCTTCCCATGATAAAGTCCCCCATACTGTAAGTATAGCCTACATCCTTTGTTCCTTGATGCATAGATTTACACTTAGCCATATTAAAACATCTGTTTGCTTGATCCCAGCTTACCAAACAATTCAGATCACTCTGAATCAGTGCCCTGTCTTCTTCATTATTTACCACTCCCACAATTTTTGTTTCATCTGCAAACTTTATCAGTGATTTTATGTTTTCTTCCAGGTCATTGATAAAATGTTAAATAGCATAGGGCCAAGAACTGATCCCTGCAGGACCCTTCTAGAGACCACTCACTCAATGATGATTCTCCATTTCCATTTTGAGAGCTATCACTTAGTCAAATTTTAATCCATTTAACAAGATTCTGGCATGCATAAGGAATTGGATGGAGAAAAATACAGTAAATATTACCGGGCTATTATATAAATCAAAGGTATGTCCTCATCAGGAATACTGCATTAGTTCTGGTGACCGTGTCTCTAAAAAGGATACTGCAAAATTACAGGGGGTTCAGAGAGGGGCAATGAAAATGTGCTCCCCCCAACTGTATATGGTGGGTCCTTTGACTGGCTGGCCAGAAGAAAAGGGATTGTTGCCCCATTAAGGGCTTCCTTTGCAATATGTGGCGAAGAGAAAAGGAGGGGAAGGTTTACCGGAGTGGGGCCAGGAGGAAGAGGAAGTGGCTAGATTAGGCGGGTGTGTGTATGTGACCACTGCCTACCAGGTGAGTAGAGAAGGAGGGATATTTATATCCTGGGCAGTTCTGGAGAAGCCCTCTACCACCTGGATCTGGCAGTCGTCAACCACCCTCCCACTCATAGGATCAGAGTAGAACTAGGCTTCTTCATGATCTGTTGGGGGGATTACACTAATCAGCTTCTTCCTTGGGGTCTGGGAAGGAATTTTACCCTTCACCACCAGACTGGCTGAGGTGGGGTGGGTTTTGTCACCTCCCCCCACGATGGCACAGGGAAGCTAGGTTAAAATGTCACACTTGGTAATTGAAAACGTGGTAGATGTCCGGTGCAGGCACTAGTTCTGGAAGGAATACAGCAATCAGATAAAATGGATTGGAAGCAGATTTAGAGGAAAGCATCCCTTAAGGAAGTGAGACAGGATTCCTAACATCTCGTATGGCAGGGAGCCAAATCCCTTTCCTTTTCAGCTCCCTTAACACTTAAATGAGGGGAGGACAGTAGGGCCCCAGTAGGCTGGCTGGGACCAGGTTGGAAATGGGTAGGGCTGATGACAGCCCCCCAAGCAGGAGGAAATGATACTGGTTAATTAACTGTACAATTTACTGCTATTTTAGGTGAATAAAGTTGCAGCCCAATTAAACCCCTTCCAATGCCCCCTGTCTTTCCTCTGGCATGGCTGGACAATGTTTAGAGGCACAGAAAGAAGTTCATATGAAGAGAGACTGAAAAGGCAAAACCTAACAGGGGACATGACAAAATGATACAAAATGATGAATAGCAGAGAGAAGGTAGATGCGAAATTTCTATTCACGTGGTCTCAATACGGAAACTAGGAGTTCTCTGATGAAATAGAAAGGTGGAAAATTCAGATCTGATAACAGGAAATATTTCTTCACACAACTCACAGTTGTTCTGTGGAAAGCCTTGCTACAGAATATCACCGAAGCCAAGAATTCCCTAAAGGATTAAATTAGACCTTCATATAGACAACAAAAATACCCAGAGTTGTGATAATATATTAAAGAATAAACTAGAGTTTTGGTAGGGATGTATACTTTAATGCTTCAGAGCATCAGCCAACCTCTAACTATTGGGATTAGGGCGAAACTTTGACGGGGGGGGGGGCAGGTTACCCCATAGCTGCCTACTGCTGGGTTCCCTCTAATTTCCTCTGAAGTATCTAATACGGGCCACTGTTGGAGACAGGATGCTGAGCTAAAGGGACCACTGGTGTGATCCAGGATGGCAATTCTTATTATCCTGATTTACATGCAAAAGTTGTACAGGAGCCAGAGATCTACCTGAGCTAGACCTTTGTTTTGTTTGATTTCAAAAGGGTTGTAGGAGCTCAGCAGAGCTTTGTTCTGAAAAGTCAACAATCCTTAGCCACTGTAGGAGCCAGGTACGGTCAGTGCAGTGGAAGACTAACTTTTTGATGGTAACCTTGACCCATGTGGTGGTGGTAGCTTTTTGAAACAGGATTGACATGGGCATGGGGTGTTGTACATGGGCATGGGGTGTGTGTGTGATAATTTAGGGTTAAGTTCACTACCATGTTAAACTCATGTCTCTCACATTGTTAAGCTAGCATCACCATATACTGACACAGACTGACTATTCACTACACTGGTCTTGTCCAATAAATATAAAATGGGGGATTGGGCCACAATTTAAAAACTCAAGATTCAAAAAAAGAAAGGAGGGTGAGATTCACTCACCATCCAGGTGTACAACCAGGGAAAGAGATAAACAAGAAGAGAATCTTGATTTCACTAACACAAGATGAGTCTTATGTTCTTGGCCATTAGCATTTGAAAGAATTCATTAGGATTTTTGGGACTTAAAATGTTAAGAGTGGCCTTCTACCCTTTTTTTTGTCTAATAAGTTTCCAGTTTAGCCAGACAGGACAAATCAAACTTTGTGACACTTTGCCAAGACCAGAGTGGCTAAATAAAAACAACATCTGAGCAGCCAGATTCTAGTAAAAGCTTGCTGGGTCTGGAATAGCTAACTAGGTCTTGCTCTATGTGCTGTGACTATGATTTTCCAACAATTGAACACTAAGTGTCAGAGCCAGAAGGTGGATTTTCTTATTGTTTGCTATTCTTTTCTTTCTGACCATGTGTTGGTGAAATATTTTTCACCCAAAATGCACAAGTGGTATATAAAGTTCTGAAAAACTCTCCTTACAATTAGCCACTGTATTTGAATTTGTCCATTGTACAAAGGTTTTACGTGAGACTGAATTTTTCAGAATATACTCACAGCAAGACACTTCATAGTGCGGATCATTTAGTTTACTAAGCGTTGATTTTTCACAACAGCCAAAACTGTTAAAGTCGGTGGGTAGGATCCTCAACTGCGCCAGAGCTGTGCTCTATGAAGCTGAGGCGAGGAGGGTCGCAGTGGCTTTAAATGATCATTGTGCTCACCCAGTTCCCAGGATTGCTGGGGACTGGTCTGATGCCTGGCGTAATTTCAAGCAGCTCCGAGCAGCTGTAAGCTTGTGGCATCTCACTAGGGGCTGTTACACTGTCCATGCCTTCTTCCACCCTCACACTCCACGACGGATGGTTCAGTGTTGGCTAAACCATCTCTGCCAGCCAGCTGAGTCTTCAGCCTGACACGTTAGGGCAGCTTTCGGGCCCCTTTACACCACTGCTGTGGCACAAAAGGGCCAGAATGGGGCCAATTATACATCTAGAGCACATGTTTTAAAACAAATTATAAGTTTGCAGCTTTGGGCTATTTCTGAACAGTTCCTTTGGTCCCTGTGTTACAACACTGATATTACTGCAGTTCACATACTGAACTGTAGTTTTACATATTTAAATCAAGCATGTGTTATTCAAAGCTTCACAGAAAAATATACACTGTAAAATAAAATGATGGCCAGTAGCTTTATGCGTTATTGTCATTTAAGCATTAAATAGCTGTATGCTCAAAAACATTTAGAATGTGGATATTCCTTAGGAGGTGCACACCATTAAATGAGTTATGTTCCTGAGGTACACAAGATAACTATGGTCTTAAGGCCAGTAATTCATGTCTACTAATTTTATACTCACTTTTCTTAGCATTTCAGCCTGGTTACAGATGTACATTATCAAACATAGTCAAAGCCACCATGCCCCAAAAAATTAGAATCAGTGTAATGGATTAAAGAAGAAATGTGGGCCCCCTGTCCCACCCCCACCAAAAGTGGCTCATATAATACAAAACCTTCTTCACTTTAGCTACTTCTGTATACATCTGAATTTACTCTTCTGAAATACTTTCCCCGGGGCTCGTTAAATTCCAATAGAGTTCTCCTTCATGTTTTGAAATGAATATGAAAGAGCACAGCTACCAAAGCTGGTATTCAGCAAAGCTAAACCATACAGTAGTGCTGATTCAAAGGCAAACCTTAGCTTATTAGTACTATTTTCTAATTTAGAGAGAGAGAGAGAGAAATCACCATCCAGATTGAAATAAATAACATCACATAGCTTGGAAAGGGAAAATTCAGGATAACTAGATATGACTGATGCAAGTACTGGCAAAAAACAAACAAACCCCAACACCTTACTTGAGGTTCTTTCTTGGAATACATTCTACTAATGTATTCTAGAGAGCAGAATATTTTAAAATATATACTACAGGCCAAATTTTGCATCAGTTCCTTCCACCACTATAATTCCACTGATATTAATAGTCCTGAGAACAGGATTTATCCCATCTTGTACATGAGCAATAAGGAGAATATATTTACCCACTCAAAGATGTAAGACTCCCATTGTAAGAAAACATTCAATAGTTCTTGTCATTAAGTGCCAAGCAAGCAAGAAAAATGTTCTGAATTATGCTATAACCTTGATTCTCTCAACAGCAGAGTGTGAAGCATTTGGAAAAACTTCAACCCAGTGTTCAATATAATTTATACATGTGCAGAAACAGAAATAATCAAACTTTCTATTAACCTTGTAAATGCCTCAGAAATAGCCAGCTATGGTTTTAAAGGCTGGTTTGTTTGAGAGAGATCCAAAAGTTTGATTTCTGTTTTAAATCCCACAAAAATCTTTGCTAGGGTGAAGGTTTTGTGCACCTAGCAGTGTTAAAGAAACTATCAAAAACAAACAACAAACTTTAGAAGCCAAGGAAATTCAAGAATTAAGGTGGCACTTCCATAATAAGCCATTCAATTTTGAGTTTGCATCAAACACAAATAAAATAAACCACTAAAAACTTAGCCCTGCCCCAGTCCTCCTACAACAATGTGGTATTCTTAGATTGACTGAGAAAGTTTTGCAAGATGTTATTTTTGTAACTTTTTAGTTTATTGTTATGAACATATATGAACTTTCCATACACGTATTAATGAATCTTAGTCATAATCTGTATTTCTCTTTAAAAGACCCATTTGTGTTTGGCCAATCTCTGATCATTATTCATGTATTTACTGTGTTCAGATTCCAAAAATGTAACCATGCATTATAAAATCTACTTGATCCTGACAGAAGGTGCTTTGTCATTTTTTCCACTGAAAAGATTTCTCAGATGTTATATTTACAGTTCATCTTAAGTAAATCTGACTGTATAGATGAACATATTTAAGTGTACATTGGCCATACTGGACAGTCTCTACGTAAAAGAATAAATGGACACAAATCAGACGTCAAGAATTATAACATTCAAAAACCAGTCGGAGAACACTTTAATCTCTCTGGTCACTCGATTACAGACCTAAAAGTTGCAATTCTTCAACAAAAAAACTTCAAAAACAGACTCCAACGAGAGACTGCTGAGTTGGAATTAATTTGTAAACTGGACACCATTAAATTAGGCTTGACCAAAGACTGGGAGTGGATGTGTCATTACACAAAGTAAAACTATTTCCCCATGTTTATTTCCCACCCCTACTGTTCCTCACAAGTTCTTGTCAACTGCTGGAAACGGCCCACCTTGATTATCACTACAAAAGGCTTTTTTTCTCTCCTGCTGGTAATAGCTCACCTTACCTGATCACTCTCATTACAGTGTGTATGGTAACACCCATTGTTTCATGCTCTCTGTGTATATAAAATCCCCCTACTGTATTTTCCACTGCATGCATCCGATGAAGTGGGCTGTAGCTCACAAAAGCTTATGCTCAAATAAATTTGTTAGTCTCTAAGATGCCACAAGTACTCCTTTTCTTTTTGCGGATACAGACTAACACGGCTGCTACTCTGAAATCTCTCTCTCTCTCTCTCTCTCTCTATATATATATATATATTTTTTAAGTGAGTCACCTAAGAGACTGATGATGAAATTGTTGAATTGATACATGGGCCAAGAGTCCAACTCTTGTTTATGAACATCTGGCCAAGGAGGCTATTTGGAAATGTTTTCTGTTGGTAAATGCCAGCCTAACAAATGTTGCAGCCTACAACAGTACACATCTTTAATTTTTAAGCGTAATGAATGGAGCAATGGAGCAATCCATTAAATCTTCGTGCATCACATACCCATGCACTTATGTATGCCAACTGTTAGTTTTTAAATGGTCATTAATGATGTAAAATATCTTAAGAAACTATGTTATTATATGTAATTTGTTAATTAACAATCCACAGTGCTTCCACGTTTGGAACTTTCAACTCCTGAAAAAAGATGAGGGCACATGTTTACTTTAAATTTCAAAGTTGTTTTCCCCAGGAGCCTAGTGGCAGATTGTCTACCAAGCATTTGGATGAGCATTTGGAATGTGACAGGGTGAAGTTTGAAAGTTTATTACAGCTGCACTGCATGGAGCCAAATTCCACATCACAGTTGCACCACAAGTCACTGCACTAGCACTTGTTGGGCAATGGATGGTTATTGTCTCCCACACAATCAGATAAAAGTTTTGGCTTTTGTTATCCCAAACGGGGAAGCAGAGTGAAGGAGGTGGTGGTCAGTGGACTGTGACACTATAGGTCCTTGTGGACATGCAACCTTAGTTCTGGAATTTTCTAGGTTACTCAAAACACTAATATATGCCTATAATCTTAACTTCACTGCAATAAACTTTTTTTTGTCACGGAAATTTCCTTTGTTTGTTTTTTAAAAGAGGTCTTAAGCCCTGCTGACCTAAAACCACATCCCTGAAAACCCCATGAGGTCCACAAGAGGGGAAACAAAAATCCACCAGACCTTTGGAAGTCCAGAGAGGGAAGGGGTAGGAATGCTCACTTGGTTTGGTGGTAAAATCTCCTGCTAGTCATTATCTCTGCACACCATCCTGTGGATAGAAGTGACAATGCTCCAACCCTCCTAAGTTCCACAGACAGGGAGTCCAACTTCTCAGAACCTGTGTAGATTTTTAGGGAGCTGAGCTCCTCTTATACAGAGCTAGGAGGTGCTTAGGTATGTAGCTCCTTTCCTGTCGACTTCCTAATCATCGCTGTGGGACTGGGACTCTCATTTTCAGGTTGAGCTGGGTGGGAAAAGGAGGAATAAATATACCAGCAGGAGAGCTGGGGTCAACAGAACTGGGAAGACAATCTCCCTTTCCTTCTAACTGCTGCTGCCATCTGCCTGTCTCCTGTGCTCCTCAGCCCCAGTAAGGGCGAGCCAAACAGTAAAGTCTCCTTTCCCTGCTCCCTCTGATCCTACCCCCACTATGAGTCTTAGAAGTACCTTCAGCCTCCAACCATCATCTCCTGTAAGCCTCAGGGGACTCATTCGGAACCCCAAGCCTTCTGTGGACTTTAGGAGACTCCTGCAATGAGCTCTAGCAGCTAGTTCTGACCCCATGAGCCTTAGGAATCTCTTTTATGGCTTCCTGAACTTGTAGCCCCATATAAAGGGCTGAATGGCAGCTTAAGGTATAAGGCTTAACAGGAATGTGTGACCCTCAAAATAGCCTCCTGTGGCTCATGAGGAGGGCCACTGAGCCCCGCAAGGCTTGGTGGGGGCTCTCTCCTCCAGCGGACCTCAGGAGGGCCACTAGAAAGGAGGGAAGATTTCACCCACATTATTTCTTCCCCTGCCAAGCCCACTGCTCTTTCCAGTCCCTCAGTGCAGATTCCCAGATCCCTCAAAAACAGGGCTGCCTTCCTATGGATCTCAGGAGTTCAGAGAGACTGAGTGAAAACAGGGAGTTACGGGCGGGGGGCAATACCGTACTTAAGGGGCATTCTCCACCCCCAGTCTTGCTCCCCTGGCTCCAGCAGGAGACTCGGAGAGTGAAAAACCACTCTGGCTCCCCAACTGCCTCCTGCTACTCTCTGGAGTTTCCAATGAGGTAAACATAGCTTGCGAGAGCCAACCGGCCACAATGTTCCCAATTAAAAAGCTGATAACTTATGAAATCTGTTGTACTAGACCAGTCCAGTAAACTAGATTTTCTCTTTCTCCTTTCCTTATTTTGTTGTATGGCTGGGGAGGAGGGAAAGAGGGGGACAGGAGATCTGGTCTCTGAACACCTCAATTTTTAGCACATCATAATTCATGAGCCCATCTCTAATTCACTTCTAGTTACATTAAAATGTTCTACCTTGATCCCAGAGCTGACCTTATTTTGAGGCCTTGATTTAATTTTGTTAATTTTGGGGAGTAAGGGGGAGACACAGAAATTGGGTTTACAGTGGTAGCTCAGTTGTAATCCTAATTGTGCAAAGGCTGCCAGTGCACTGTAATTTAATTACCGATACATTGTTCTTTGATATAACTGGGTGTTTAGGAAAAAGATTTGGAAATTTCATAAAACAAAAAAATATGTTTGGTCTACAATTCAAATTCCAGGGGAAACGCACTGAAGATAGACCAGAGAAATATCACGGAAAGAATAGTTTTATTTAGGCGGGTTATTTCCCCTCCCATGGTATGTACACATAGAATCATAGAATATCAGGGTTGGAAGGGACCTCAGGAGGTCATCTAGTCCAACCCCCTGCTCAAAAGCAGGACCCATCCCCAATTAAATCATCCCAGCCAGGGCTTTGTCAAGCCTGACCTTAAAAACTTCTAAGGAAGGAGATTCCACCACCTCCCTAGGCAACGCAAACACACACCTAATGCCAAGGGTAAAATCTCCAAACATGTCCATTAAATCCCATTAAAAGCCCACTATAAATCACTGAGTTAAAGCTGGTTGTAAGGTAAGACACATAGTGAAAAAAAACCCCTGCCTTAAAGGATGTGGTGGGAAAAGTCCAGTCTGATGAAAGTTAAATGAAGATTTAGGTGATGTGGGGCAGGGAGAGAAAAGTAATGTTCACTTATAAGCAAGAATTCTTTAAAGACATTACAGTTATAAATAAGGAAAATAATAGTGGAAGTGGCATACTTGTTTAGATTTACCAAAATATTTGACGAGGTTCCATATCAGAGATTAGTGACTATGAGTCATCATGAAACAGGAGGTACAGAGTGGCTATGTACAAATGGCACCTTCTTTCTGAAGAGATCTACTCCCTATGTTTCAAATTCTGCCATTAAGACACAGGCCTGCCTCTGGAGCAGTGCAGAGTGGCACTGCCTTAGGACACAATTGCACACATAGATAGAGTGCCTCCACTGAGGAATGAATAGAATGCACTTCCCTGCAGAGAGGGAGAGAGAGAGAGAGAGAGAGAGAGAGAGAGTGTGTGTGAGAGAGAGAGAGAGAGAGAGAGAGAGAGACCTGGCCATGGTCCTGCCCTAAGTTCCCTCTAAGCTGCACGACTGCGCAGCAGGCTATAAAGGGCCATGCAGCCACAGGGGCCTGGAGAGGAGAGAGGTGGGCGGGGACTGGGGAGGGGAGCAAGTTGGGGCCTGTGCCCCGGAGCTCCTGCTGCCAGTGGGGAGAGAGGGGCCCCTCCCCCGGAGCTCCATGCTGCCGGTGGGGAGGGGGGCCCTCCCCGGAACTCGCTGCTGCCGGTGGGGAGAGGGTTGGGGGGAGTCCTGTGGCCTCAGCTCCGGGGCAGCCTGCACCCCAAACTCTGAACCCCTTGGCTCCACCCCTGCCACACATCACCTCAATATTGGTGCACATAATAAAATTAATTCCACACATGGATATAAAAAATTAGAGGAAACATTGCGCCCCATATCTTCCCTCTTTGAGGTAACTGAAGCACCAGAATGAACTATCTGAGGAAGACCCTTAGCTCAAGAGAGTGCAAGGACTGCAAGTGTACCTGTCCCTTACCTGTCCCTTAGGGTGAAGGGGCAACAAAGGATGTGGGGGAAGGTTTCCGTGCAAGGGTGACGCATAATCTGGCAATATGTGTTCAGAATTGTGTCTGTTTACATTGGTAACAAAAGCAAAAGGTTTTACAACATTTTATTCTTAATAGCTCTGTAGAGTTAACACAATTGAGAGAAAGAAAGCTGGATTCTATTCTGGTTTGTGTATCAGCAGAATTGTTAACTCAGTCTCCCTGCTGAATCAAATTTCCCATTTTTTTATTTGCTTGTGAAATCCCAGAGAAGACAAAGCAGAACTTGGCCTGCAGAAATACTTATCACTGTATTTTACTGATGAAGAATAAATGAGAAAGAATACAGGCTACCCTTCAGATCCCATGATGAGTTTGCAGGGTTGGCAGTACTTGTACACTCAGAACATTTTATATGGAGTTGCTGAAACACGATAAACATGGAAGCCCATGATAAAGCTACACTTTACAAGCTGGTGACAAAGGGTAGCCATTTTCCAATTGTAAATGGATTATGAGTGAAGTAAAGTGCTTTAGAGGACTTATTTTGTTTCTAATTTATGGTATACAAATGTGGATGAGGTATTAAAAACAAGATCTCAGAGGTTACAAATGAAACAAAAATTAGAAGTGTAGCAACTAAGAAGCAGCAATGTAATCCGATTCAAAGGGATTTGGATCATTTAGGTGACTGGGATTACAGAAGTCAAATGCAATTCAACGTAAAACAATTTGCCTGGAAACAAGGAACCAGCATATGCTATGTCCGTTAAATCAAACAATCACCTAGGATTCTAATAAGGATTTGGGAAACAATGAAAAAATATATCACTAAAGGCAATAATGCAAAGCCGTGTCGAAGTAAGATGAGGAACAGTAAAGTGTACTAACAGTGAGGTAAAATATAAAATTGAGTGAGTGACAATGTCTCTCTGTGAGACTCAGAGTAGTGAGATGTGTTTGTGCTGCTATTTCACGCAGCTGCAAGTGCACCTTAGAAATACTTGTTGGGTTAGAAAGTAAGACTGTATTCAAACCTGCTTTGTTAATGGGAAACTAGAGGTCAGGGGATTGAGGGAGCAGGGAGGTAGGAATGCAACCTTTAGTTGTTAGCTACAAGAGTTACAGTAAAAAAAGCCCTCTCCTGAGAACAGCCAACCTCCAGCCCCTAGACGAACATTTCAGAGGATGGCAAACTAGAATGTCCCAGCTCAACTGCTGAGGTAAAACATGAAAAGAGAGGCAGTCTCTAAGGTACACAGTGTCGTGCACACAGTCATTAGCTATTATTACTTTGTTTTCTTTGCACAGTGCCTTTGCATTTCTAAGGAGCGTACCTGTCTGCAGGGTCACATGACATCTTGTGAGGCAGAGCTGATGCAGTTTGTTATGGAGGAGACATACTGAGCCCTTTCATGGAGATTTGTGTGGTTTCGCATGGTCCAGTCATGCTGTTATTTGCATGAGTAATCGTTAGTCACATGAGAAATCCATTGCCTCCAATACGACTATTCATGTGAATGAGGATTACTTGTAAGCAAGCTTCTGCAGAATCAGACTCTTGTTTTGTTGTTTCCATCATTCTAAAACAAAATCCATTCTAACTAAAATAAAAACCTGCTGGAATGTTTACTTTTACAAATGGAAAATATAAAACACGGCTCCCAACCGTATTTAGATTTATAGTACAATAGCTTGAATTGCAATCGGAAATGTTCTGAGTCTCAAGACTGAAAGGCCTTAGCTTTGGGAGTCAATAAATCAGTGGTGACATGCCTGAACTAACTAACGGTTGTTATAAAATTAAGCTTGATGGCATACTTGAGGTAATTAGATGGACCAGAACTAAGAGACACAGTGTTAAAAGGCAATACATATAGGAAGAATTTAAGGAGGTATTTTATTTTTCAGGGGGTCGTGAATCACAGGAATGAACTTTCAGTTGAGACTGTTTCATGGTCCGAGTGCTGGGTAACAACATGAGAGGACCCCACCCTAATTAAAATAATCAGTCTATATTAAATCAGCATTTTTCAGAACAGCTCCAACTATATTTTCACATTCCTAGCCATCTCACACAGCACTCGTTCTCCAAACTCCTTCCTCCTGCAGCCCATGGTCCTTCCTCCAGGTTCCATGTAGGTTGCTACACTGCTGAAGTACTGAAGTGCATTTCAGCAAAAAACAGATGAATACATGGAATGTAATACATTAAATGGGCAGTGGTTAGCTTTGTGCTCAGGAATAGATACTCTGAATGTCAAGAGGTTTTAATTTAAACCAGCCATATTTCTCTCTTTTGCCCTCCTAATTTTTTTTTTTTGGTCTTTGTGGGGTTTTTATTTAAATTTTTGATATTGCTCTTCTCTGGTACATTTTTCAAAGTTTAAAAAGTCAAAAAAAAAAAAAAAGGCTTGAGATGGAAGAGTATCACCAACTTTCCTAGACAAGAGAGGCCTAGGGACTCCTTCCATTCCTAGGCTACTATGTAAGGGTCCGATCCTGCAAACACGTATGCATGCCTAAGGTTCGAGGCCTACATTTTAACAGTCCTGAAAGGCATTCATAAAATTGCTAAAAGCATTGCTTGATTAGGGACAATCTAAAGACTAGGTAACAAACATTAAACAGGGAAGTTGGCCATAATAATTTCACCAAAGAGTAAAATAAGGAATAAGTAATTGGGCAAGACAATGATAGCAGAGAGCACAAAATGAGTTTAAGAAACATTTAACATGAACCGTGACTATCCCTGCCTTACCTGTCTCCTATTACGTGGCACTAAGATCTCGACTCCAGCCTTTGTTCCACAAATGATGCCAATTTTGATCACCCATTCAAAAAAGATTTCCAACAAGCACCGTCTGCCAGGAGCACCCTGAAAATGTCAGCAAAGCCACCTCATTGCCTTCCTGCAAATCCCTCCCTAAAACTACCGTGGGAACTAGACAATGGTTAGGCAACTGCTTTAGTGTGACAACTTTTCATCTTGACTAGTGTCATCTCACTCTTTCCTTGTGCTCCCCCATCTATTTGTTTTATCCACTCGTCTACTGTCTTACACTTAGACTGTAATTTGCAGCGGTGTTTTAGCCATTTTGGTGCCAGGATATTAGAGTGACAAGGGGATGAGGTAATATCTTTATTGGACCATCTCCTGTTGGTGAGAGACAAGCTTGTCTCACCTACCTTCTCTCACTTAGACTGTAAGCAATTTGGGGCAGGGACTGACTTTGTTCTATATTTGTACAGTGCCTAGTACAATAGGCCTCTAGATGCTACCCTAATACAAATAAATAAAATAAATTATTATTTTTACTATTAATAATAATAATATTATTTTTGTGGGTATGGCAAGATGAAGATTAATTAACAATGGAAAGCATTTAGAGTCAATACAGCTTTTATTTTTTGGTAAAATTCCTGATGGTGAAGAATCTGAATACGTACATATCAGCAAGGGACTTGCTTGTAATGAGGCTATATCAAATTCTTGAAACCATAGTAAGACAGTAACCCTAATACTTGGGCACAGAACACAGTCTAAATACAGATCAGAAAGTATTTCAACTTATCTGACTGGTTAAATGTCATTGTTTTTTGCTCTTCTGTGTCCACTAAGAGAAGTCTGTAGGTGACCAGCTGCCTCCTGTTCCATAAAATATTATTCTGTGTGATTGCTGGTGATGTCATACCCATATTCACCACCAGTGGAGCATGGAAGATACATGGTCAGGTAAATCTATTATTTAACTGAAACCACACAATGCTATCAAACCATTGGATGAAGCAGTACTTTACCTCACCACAGGCAGACTAAGAAGAAAGGTCATCTTGTGGTAGAAGCATAAGACTGAGAGTCATAAGACCAGTGTTCTATTCCCGACACTGCTATAGACTTCCTGTGTGGCCCTGAGTGAACCACAATCTCACTGTGCCTCAGTTTCCCCATTTGCAAAATGGGGATAATACTTCTCTACCTATGGCACCGGAGTCAGTCTTAGTTTACTAATGTTGAAAAGGGAATTAGAGATCCTTTGACTGGAGGAGTTATACAAATGTCAAGTACTGTTAATAATTTGTGTTCCAGCATGAATGAATGGTGGGAATGAAACTGTCCCACAGAACATGCTGGATTATTTTGTATAGTAGGATGTTGGTGATTGTTTGTGATCTGTTCTTTATTGAGACTTGGGGGGGAAAGAGAAAAAATAATAACTATAAAGGAACATTGCCCTCAAATTAAACTAAAAGGATGAAAAAAAGTTTTATAAAACCTTAACCTGAATAGAATATTTTCTGTGTTTTTAATTTCAGTTAAAACAGGAATTTTTGTTGTTAGAAACAGCAGCTAGAATTTTTAAAAAGTATGAATTATATGGCACCAAAAATGTACCTAGCACTTTATAATAAAAGTTGGCATGTTCCTTCCCTCAAAGGGTCTCAGGCCACAAGCTAGCACAGTACAACAGAAGAGAGGAATATAACGGAATACAAAACCTACAATATACAGCATGAATTTTACATTAAGTGCATTCCTTCAATACACAGATGTGCTAAGATGCCCTGGCTAGCCCCTCTAGTTCTGTTTATTTGGGGGCATTTAGCCCTAATACAAAAGTTACAACTTTTATTTTAAACGTACAACTCATTTCTAAATGCTGAACAAACTTTAACCATTATCTTTGCCCTTGGCTTCAAGTAAGGACCGATACAGAGGACTTGAAATGACCTAAGAGGAATGCTCACACTGAATAGCGTTATCAAAGGCTCTTAGTATCTCAGACACATTTACTCTCCCCTTTAGATGACTCTCCTTTTTTGTAACCTAGTCGTGTCTGTTCCTAGTATATTAGGATTGAAGTCTCCTGGTGTGAAATCTTCTTGTGTAACACTCACATTACAGAAAGTGTGATTAACTCAGCAGGTGCTTTTTGGGTCAATGAAAAAACCAACCTGTTACACTGATACGTGAGATTTCTTTATTGATGTTCCGAGCGGCTCCACATATTTGCATTCTGACATTCCCTCTTCTATTCTTAATGCTTTCTCAAGTCTTGAGAATGTAATAAATTGTTTTAGTAGTGTGGAAGCTTTAGTCTTCTATACCTTTATGGTATACTGGGTGTCCTTTTCCTTTGGTTATCTTGATTGCATATTCAGGGAACTTAAACTCTGTCAGTCTTTGCTCTTCCTCCTCTTCAATAAAACCCAGCATGTCCACAATAATGACTGTGCAAATACAGCACACAAAAAGGAACTAGAATAAAATTAGGGAACTCTGCTTATTTATTTTCTCTAGTGTGCCCCTGATTTTTTCCCCCACTTTGTATTATATGAATGTCTGAAGCCATGATTTTTCCCCTCTTTGTATTATATGAATGATCTGAAGCCATGATTTCTAAAGAAGGATCTTCCTAAGATCCTGTAACCACAAAGCTTTAGGAAAGCCCATTGAAGGTTTTGAAGATTAAGACTTAGACCGTTGAATTTGTTCCAGTGTTAAGTTGCAAGCCAATGTAGAGTCTGGAGCAGCAAGGTAATAAGCTCCCAGTGACCTACATTGCTGTGTCAGTAGACTGCTGTATTTATTCCTAAGTATAGCTCACAGCAACCATTGAAACTGGGGATCAAGAACATGTGGCACATTTTCACCAGTTGTATATCCACCAGGATGGGGCAAAGCCTGCTGGCCAAGTGACCTCCTCTCAGGGTCTTCACTAGCGGTCGCAGTACATCTTCCATCTTTGGGGGAACTGCTAGACATGGCCACTATGTCCTCCGTTCTGTAAGATTTTTTTTTCATTTACTTTACAAAAATTAGTACAAAAAAAACCCCATAAGCAAAACGTTTTAATAAAAATAACAATTAATATTACTGACATCAGGACAAGATGATTTGTGGTCTGGAATAGCTCCCCTAGGCATGCGTCAGCAATTGTTTTGGCGGAAAAGAGATGAGTCAAGGGAGAAGACTAAAGGAATTCTTTAAGCCATAGTCTGTCTGAATCTTTGCATTTTTCCACAAACAGTGCTTGAGTCATCTGTTTTCTGACTTTTTATGATATAAGATTCTAGGAACCATAGTGATCTCAGTTTTCAGGCATACAGGTCAATTAATAGACAGATGGTGTAATTTGCCAGGAATAAATTACTTTATAGATCAAGTGTATAACTCTCTTTGTGAACGTGTGTGTGACACTACGCCCCACATTCTTTATAGTAATATTATTATGATATGAGTATGGCATAATTATGATGTATTTTATGCAAGATGAGTCATATACAATACCATTGGAAAGGTTATGATTTACTGAATATGATTATCCTACTTGTATGCATGTATCATTTTGGTACCTGAAGTTAGGAATATTATTGATGTATATATTACAAATGTGTTTACACCTGGGGAGCCTTCCCGAGTGAGGCTGTTTGTAGCATCGAGTCTTGGCTGCTATGACACTACAGGGGCATGTGACCAGATCACCTGGTACTGGACTCCAACTTGGAATACCAGTGTTTATCCACTGAAAGGAATGGAAACCAAGCTTGGAGACAAAGGGATCCTGCCATATGTAAAAGCTATTTAAGGTAGGGGAGTGATGTCATTGTGGTTCTTCATTGACTCCCTGCCCAAAGAGACTCCTGGAAACACCTGAGGAACAAGGACTAAACTGGGGGAAGTGCTGGACCCAGGCTAGAGGGATTATAAACCTGTGAAAGAAATACCTGGGGTTTAAAGCTGTAAGCAAGTGTGGCTGGCCCCTCAAGAATCTCTGCAGACTGCTTAAATCATCATTTAGGGTAAGAATTTGCTACTCATATCCAATCTCTTTAGTATATTAAGCTTAGTTTGCATGTTTTCTTTGTTTGCTAGGTAATCAGTTTTGATCTGTTTGCTATCCCTTATAATCACTTACAACCTATCTTTTGTAGTTAATAAACTTGTTTTTGTTGTGTTTAAAACCAGTGTGTGGAAATCCTAACTGGGTGCAGAAAGCTCTTGAATATCCTTCTTCACATTGAGGGAGGGGGCGAATTTCATGAGCTTACACTGTACAAATCTCTGTGCAGTGCAAGACAGTATAATTTTGGGTTTACCCTTCAGAGGGGGGTTATGCTCTTGAGCAGCTGAGCAGTTCCTTAGCTGTAGCCTCCCCATGCAGAGCTGATCACAGCAGCCTGTAAGTACTGCAGTTGGGTTGTCCCTACCTGTGTGTAAGCTGGTGAAAGAGCAAGCTTGGACAGCCTTGCAGCTTGTCACAGCAGCATAGTGTGAGAGGGAGCCCAGGCTGGTGGGTCACGGGGGCTCGTATTACCCCAATTCCAGGTGGCACCCCCGGGGGAACCCGTCATAGTCTGGACTTGTGGTTTTTGTTTTATTTATCACACAGCACATGTGTGCACAAAGACATTAAATAAGCTTCTAAGGGTGTCCAGGTGTGTGACTTTCAGGCAACTATACCCATCCTCACTTTTATTTATATTTTCAACATTTTTGCCCATCCACCATCTTAGATTCACAAACTGTGGCAAATTTTTCTTCAACAGTCTCCTAAACTTAAAATTAGTCTCGATGAATAAATACGCAAGCTAATTCACTATATTCACAATGATGGCCTAGAACCAAAAGAACAATCAGAAAGCAATAGGAGAAATAAATCACTCATCTGACAGCATGTTGCCTTTCAGAAAACAGGGTGATCTGATGCAACTTGCTGAGGCAAACACCACCCTAAAATGACAATATTCAGCTAAAATTATTTTGAAAAATTTCCACTGCAAACCAAAATAAGTCTCTCCAATGATCTGTGATCAATAACATTTTTTCAAAAATCACTCTAAATACATTAAATAGTGGGCAGTGGAGTACCAGAATTGCTGTGACTCCCACTGAGTGAATGGGGAGGGCTTCAAATCATACAAAAGATGCAGCACATAGAAGAAACTGACAATATTTCTCAAAGTCTCAAAGTGTGGAAAACACCAGTTTTAGTGCTTGGATAATTTAAACGCTGTTTAACAGATTTGCTCCAACCTTTCCAGAAAACGTTCACCTCTAGGCTGAGACCAAGCATGAGAAATTTCAGCCGCAAAGGTAATTTTTTGGAAAACTTACAACCTACTGAAGAGAGGGGCTTAGAACCCCTATACTTAGAACTATACTGCATCTATCTTTAACAATTAAACTAAATTCATTATTACATAGATATATATATATGACAAAGTTCCTCCTCTACCTTGGTGGATCTTGCGCTTATTGGCGGATTTGCTCACCTTGGAGTTTCACGGTAGCCCTCAGTTTGGCCGTTTTCGTGAACCCACAGTCCAGGTCAACTCCTCCTGTGTCTGACCAGGAGTTGGGAGGTTTGGGGGGGAACCCGGACCCGCCCTCTACTCCAGGTTCCAGCCCAGGACCCTGTGGAATGCAGCTGTCTAGAGTGCCTCCTGGAACAGCTGTGCGACAGCTACAACTCCCTGGGCTACTTCCCCATGGCCTCCTCCCAACATCATCTTTATCCTCACCATAGGACCTTCCTCCTGGTGTCTGATAATGCTTGTACTCCTCAGTCCTCCAACAGTATGTGTTCCCATTCTCAGCTCCTAGCGCCTCGTGCTCCCAGCTCCTTACACGTGCACCACAAACTGAAGTGAGTTCCTTTTTTTAAAACCCAGGTGCCCTGATTAGCCTGCCTTAATTGATTCTAGCAGCTTCTTGATTGGCTGCAGGTGTTCTAATCAGCCTGTCTGTCTTAATTGTCTCCAGAAGGTTCCTGATTGTTCTGGAACTTTCCCTGTTACCTTACTCAGGGAAAAGGGACCTATTTAACCTAGGGCTAATATATCTGCCTTCTATTACCCTTCTGTTGCCATCTGGCCCGACCCTGTCACAATATATATATATATATATATATATATGTAATGTAAAAATACATACATTAAATTATATGTAATGCAGTAGCCAAATATAACCAAAAATGATGAGCCTTCTAAATAACAAGTAGAAGCAAATAATATAGAAACAGAAGAGATGTTATACATGTATTCACAAGAATCCATCTTTCTTACAAATGAAAGGCTCTGACATTTGCCTAGATCAAAAATCAAAATTTACAGCACTAGGAGATAAGGAATGAAATGTGTACAGATAACATCTAAACAGGTATTAAAAGGTTAGCAGTGCTTAAAATTGATTAGTCACCAGGACCACAAAACACACATCCCAGACTTATAGGAAAATTGACCAGATATTGCAGAAGCTTAAGCTGTCATTTTTACAAATTCTCAGTTCAGGAGAGTGTTCTGCAAGCTGCCAAGTGGCCAGCATAATTCTATTACAAGACACAAGTTCTGGGGTACTACAGAGCAACTAAATTAACATCAGCTGAGGAAAGGAACAAAAAGCTTAAAACAGTTTGAGCAGATCAAATGGAGGAAAAGTGGAGGGAAAAGCTCTGCAGCTTAGTAACAGCCAGCATGGCCTTCAGGAAGGGAAAGCCATGCCTGAATATCTTTTGGGGAAACTCAAGGATTGTAGACAAAGTTGATGCACCAGGACACCACAAGTTGTACTGTAGTCAAAATTTCAGACTGTGCTAGCTTAGGTAACATTTCACATGCAAGATAATTCTCAACCTAAACTCAGTCTAAGGTATTTACCGCATTCCTTATTGGCACCAGGCAGGAAAATAAAAAATAGGTCTTTTTAGAGCCAGAAAGAAGTTAGTGCTGGGATTCCATAGGGGTCTCCTCTTTTTTTGTTTGTAGAAATACTGCTGATGAGGTTACTGAAAGCAAAGTGTAAATGCTGAAGAAGTTTAACGTATCACGAGGATTAACATAAATCATGACCACCAGACTCAGGAAGGGTGAAGAACCATTTAAGTACTTGGGCTAAAACAATGGATGGAAAATGTAATTCAGTGCAGATAAATGTGCCATACCAGTAGAGCTATAATTCTTTTCATGGCAAAGTATTGTGAAAATCGTGGTTTTGTCATGGTGAAAAATGTCAAAACTCAAAAGCATGGAGAGGGGTGAGTGAAATGTCAAAGCACCTATTTACTTTGGGAAATACATAATACAGTAGAACTTCAGCGTTATGAACAGCTCGGGAATGGAGGCTGTTCGTAACTCTGAAATATTTGTAAATCTGAACAAAACGTTATAGTTGTTCTTTCAAAAGTTTACAACAGAACATTGACTTAATACAGCTTTGAAATTTTACTATGCACAAGAAAAATTTAAATGGTACAAGCACAGAAACAGTTTCCTTACCTCATCAAATCTTTTTTTAAACTTTCCCTTTATTTTTTTAGTAGTTTACATTTAACACAATACTGTGCTGTAGAATATTTGCTTTTTTTTTTTTTTTTTTGGTCTCTGCTGCCTGATTGCGTACTTCTGGTTCCAAATGAGGTGTGCGGTTGACTGGTCAGTTCGTAACTCTGTTGTTCATAATGCTGAGATTCTACTGTACATAGTTTTATGCATAGGAAAGCAAAAGGCATGAGAGAAGGGGACTCTTCTACTCCTAGCTGGAAATAAGGAGATATTCCACTCTAGCAATTAATACTTATCACTTATGCCACACTTTACACTTTAAAAGTGCTGTACAAATATTAACTGATCCAAGCAGTGCTCCTAATATAGGTGGTAAAAAATAGTTCCAAAAATAAACTAGCAGCAATCAGGGTGACAAACTGAAACCCTTGAGATCCTCACACAAGGAAATAATATGAAGGGAGATATAAAGTCAAAGTTCAGTAAAGCACATCAAAACAGCACTGGGCTAGTTTGTTTCTAGAGGGCACTTATTTATAGGTCAAGCGAAGCAAAGCTCTATACTCAACTCGATGGCATTTCTATCTGCGACACAATAGCTTTCGAACAACACATCTGATCAATTCAAATTTCTTTAGAGACTGTTCTAGGCATCAGCAGGCAGAACCCTATTGCTTTTGGTGAAAATCTGAAAACTGGAAAAGGCTTCATTGGAAAATCAGGCCCATAGGATGCTCATTTGGTACCACAGGTAGAGAAATCTCCACACCACCTACTGCCTATACATAACAGGCAGCAGCTTAATATGTTGCTCTCCCTCATTGGGTGTACAGTTCGGCCTACATAAGCAATGAAGTGTGTGACTCTCTAGTTTACTGCACAACTGAACACCAATGTCCCAAATGGATGAAGAATTTAAGACAACGTACAGCTGTATAGTTGGGAAAACAGTGTATCTAATGGTTATAGCAGGGGACTGGGAATCAACCCAAGATCTACACCAGCTATATTTCCTGCTCTGGACTGACTGGTTGTGTGATCCTGGACTAATAACCTAACTTCTCTGTGTCTTAGTTTACCCATCTATAAGTTGAGTAATTCTGGGCCAGAGCCTCAGCTAGTGTAAATTGGCATAATTCCATTCACTGCCTAATTTCAGAAAGGATAGCCAAAAATTTAACTTCACAAATCCCCTAGGAGGCAAACATAGTTGCAGTAACTAGGGCCCCAAAATTATGAGTTATTACATTTTAAGATTTGCCCAGGCATCAAGGCCCTTTAGAAAAGATAGAATGAAGGCCTACGAGAAGAAAAACCTCAGGTCTAATAGTTGGATTTCTTCAAAGACATTTCTTTTCTAAAAGAGCAAGTGCAGCTAAAGAGACTTCCCTTTTTTCCCTGTCAGTGAATGAATTAAAAAATATCTATTAAATTAATATCAAACACTGATATCTTATGGTGTGCCAGATAGAGTTGTAAAATAGGGAACTTGATGGAATTTAATATTATAATTAAAATGTGTATAAAAGGGAGGTCAACTATAAGTGATACAGCTTTGGGCAAAATATTGTAAATTTCAATGACAGGGTTTACCTCATGGGCAATCCTGTTAGAAAAGAAAGGAGCTGCGTTCATATAGATTTCTTTTAGTTTAAGTGATAAAGCGAAGAAGTAAGGCTAATGTTTGCAACCAAACATGTTTGTGCTATCGAGTTACTGAAATACGCCTATGCTGAAAGAGTCAGTAAATAAAAGGAACTAAAACCAAAATGTGTATTTATAAGGACACCTGACCACACTGCAAAACAAAACAAAACAAACAAACAAGCAAGCAAGCAAACCTGCAGCAGCAAGTCTCAATTGACTCAGGGTTCATGGTATGGGGCTGCAAATAGCAATGTAAACATCTCTGCCTGGGCTGGAGCTCTGACTCTGAACCCTGAGGAGGTCAGGGTGGTGGGGCTGTCAAGTCTGGGCTCCAGCCTGAGTGGAAACGTCCATACTGCTCTTTTTAGCCCTATAGCGCAAGCCCTGCAACCTGGAGACAGTTGACCCGGGCTCTGACACTTGCTGCCGCAGGGTTTTTTTTTTCCTGTATAGACGTGCCCTTAGCCAAAATTAAAAAACAACAACAATACTTTCCCAACATAGTGATTGAGTATATGTGTTATTTTCTATTGTCTTTGTATAATTTGATTCTGAAAACCTACATGGTTATACTGACAAATTTTACTAGTTTATGTTAGCCAAATCATAATCCAATACTTCTTATATTCTGTGCTATTAATTCCTGTTGATAAGGATATTTAATGAAACTCTATAAAACTAAATTCATCTTTCGAGTCCTTTTCTCTAGTTAAGCAATCAAAATTAAAAGAACCATAAGCAAAGCGGTACGAATAATCAGTTAAGCAGTTGCTTACCTAAGGTTGGTTTTATACCCTATCTTTCTTACAGGGTGCTAAGCTGATTTACATCAGCTGTGGATCTGGCCCATTGTATGTACCTCACAAGAGTGTTGTGAAACTTAATTCATTTTGACGCGATCCTCCTCCTACCGAAATCAACTGATTTTAATGGGAGCAGGATTGAACCTTCAATGTTTGTAATGGGCAAAATAATATTTTTATTATTGCTAGAAAGATTAAGTGATCCACTACAGAGCTCTCAGAAGCTGTAAATGAAATGAGAAAGTAAAAGAATAATAGCCCTTGAAAATTAATTATGGTGTTCAAAAAAGTTAGAAGAACGGGATTGCTTCTCTCTTTCAGTTAGCTGATGTTACCAGTGGATATGAATTGCATGTGATTCACATTTTTTCCGAATCTATTTATAGCTACACTTTCTTTTGTCAGCACAACCATCTTCCTCCAGTCAGGAGGTTGCAGCCACTGCCCAAAACCTCAAGGAAAGCTACTGGAATGGAAAATCAGCTCTCTCTCAAAGACTAAGTTTGTCTCTTGATCCCCTCCCTAACCTAGACCCAGCATAGAGCCTGGAGATGAATGGTTTAGAACTCTGATTTCCCCAAAGATTTTGGCTGTTCCACTTGGTTAAAACACGGTATGGATTACATACCCATTATACAAAGAGACTAATACATAGTATGCAATATTAATCACAGAAGCTGTGCACCTACAAAAATTGTTCTGAGACTATAAAAATACACCTGTCTTCAGAAATGATTCCAGATGTTTATAAAAAGATTGAAAAAAATCCATAGACACATGCAACAAATCTCTAACAGAAATCTTACCTGTCACAAGCTGTTGTCCAGCTAATCCTACTGGAACCATCCCGAGGTTATTCATAGCGGTGGCCCAAGCTGTTGGATCAGTGACTGACATATTAAGTTGTGTGGTATCTATAGTTGTACTTCCCAAACCATCAGCGGCTGTGGTAAAAGAAACAAATTCTGAGTTTAAAAGTCAATATGCCACAAATTGTAACAGAAAAAAGGGTGTTTGAGACATAAATAAATCTCATCAAAAATAATCAACTTTTTTATTATTATGATACATCTTTTTGGAGCACCCATAAAATTACTAGGTGCTGTATAGCAGTAAGAGAAGATACGATCCTGCTCAAAAGAGCTTATAATTTAAGACTACCTAATCAATGGCAAATGTTTCTATGGAAATACACAGCATGAAATTTCCACATATTCAAAGAAGGGACACATTTCTCATGACATGTACCGGGTAGTTTATTAAAGAAACATTAAAAGACATTTTTTAGGCAACTGTATGTAAAAAGAGGTCACACCAATTTTACTTATCTTAGGAAAAAGATTATTAAGTTCCATTTGAAAACAAAAGTTACTTATCACTAATCGTTTTAGCAACAATATTTTTGGTGGCCACTGCATAGTGCAGAAGCTTACCAGCAGCCATCGTTTAAACTGGTTCCTTTTGTCGCTGACTGACTTCAAGTAGGAACGTATCCACTACTGTATTAATAACATCTTGCAATGGGAAAATATGTCTGTCACTGAATGCAGACTCCACACACAGTTCATTAGGCGCTGCAAGAAAAAACAAGTAATCAGATATTAAATGCTGATTTTAAAGTCTAATTTCAAAATAGCATGCCCTGACTGAAATCTATACGAAGTTCCTATCTACTCACAGTTGGATCTCCAAATCCAGTTCAATTGTACACCTTCATCAGGTGTTAGTGAAGGAGTTTCAACTAACCTGGATTCTTGCTTACTGAATAAATGGTGCCCATGTATGAACCTATCGGATGTCTTGCCTCTGGCTGAAAAGCCTTCACAAATTAGGTTTTATCAGTACCTGCACAGCCACCTCGGCATGCCGGCATCAATTGAAAGGACATACTTGGGCGCATATGAATTTTTTTAAAAGTTAAAAATTAATTGATGTTGTGAGTTTCGAGGAAACAGTTGCTGTTAAATATGTTTCCAGGCGAAGGAATAACTTTAAGAGTGGAACACTAACCAGGAAGGGCTTGCAATGTTAAGGAAGACATACTTTCTTTAACAAACACAATATCCTGAGCCCACAAAGTGACACCAATGTGAAGGAATGGGGGCACATCCAGCCTCCATCTGAAATGTCTTTGCTTTTGTCAGGTTTCTGTTGCAACATGAAAGGTTGCAATAAAGATAATTTCTTTTGTCTGTGACTCTTATTTGTCTGCGTATTTCTGATAATTAAAAGGATTTGAAGAAAAGGAAAATAAAGCATGTAACCAAACTGAGAGGTGACAACTTTGATTATAACAGCACCTTCAAATTCTTACGGTAGAGAGAGCAATATTTATTTTGCTTGAGATAAGCACATATCTAAGCCTATTTTAGGCCTTTTATGCATTACTTATGTAACAGACTGCAGTGGGTTTTTTGGAGCCTTTACAGTCTGTCATGATTGCTTCACTGCTGTGTAAGAGCACTAAAGGCTTGATCCAAAGCTCATTGAAGTCAATGGAAAAATTCCCATTGATTTAATTGTGCTTGGCTGGTTCAAACCTTAAGTCCCTAGTCTTTCATCACAGAAGTCAGCTGAAGTTTTGGAATTCATTTCACTGGAAGCAAAAGGAGGCTTTAAGGATAAGATTTGCAAAAGAGAATCCAAAAATGCATATAGAGAATTTGAATGTGCAAATCTCACATTTGTTTGGGCTAAAGGCTAACTGCACAGACAAAATGTTTATGTAAACAACCAAACACACATAAGTGTAAATGTGGGTTTGAGAAAAAATTTTAGGTGCCTTTTTGGAAAATAGTTTGGAGCTCATTTTCTTTATGAAAATTACTTAAGAGACATTAAGCGTGTGGTTTCCAGTTTGTTAAGCTCAATATTTCATCTTTAGAAAAGACATAATAAAAGTGATTAGACTATATTTTAGATTAATTCTCCCCACACTTTTATCTTCTAATATTATGTGAATATAATATAAACCAGAAAGGTTAACATGGTTGTACAAATGGCCTCCCTCCCATAAGTAATGCAGAGGCATGGAGCTATAATTACAACTCATGTCATATAAAGGTGATCACCTTAAAAGCCATACAGGTAAAAAAAAAAAAAATCACGTAATGTAATCAGTTAACTCTGCACATTTATAATATGTTGTAACTTACAAATGGGCACTTTTACTAAGTTAAAACATATTTTGTTCTGGGGCACGCTGGGTCTCCTTAAAATCTCAATATTTATCATATTTCACTATTTGACCTTGCTATGTCACGTCTTTATTGTGCTATGATAACACTGACATTTTATGTACAATCACTACTTACCAAAAACACTGGCCAGAGGTCACAGGATTCTCTGAACAGCAGGTGGCTTTCATCAAGCAAGCTACATATTGAGATGTTGAAAAGTGGTTGCCTAAACTGCAGCTTCTTAAATCCATATTTAGCTCCTTCATCTGCCTCAGAGGACAAATTTTTGGCCACTAACATCCATTTCAAAGTTAGAGCTGGTCGAATTATTTGCAGTCAATAAGTTATCTGACATTCAGTACATCCTCTTTCCTTTTTATGAATCATTCACAATTCAATCCTGACTTCTACATGTGTTACTCTTCACAAGTAAATGCTGAACATTTTAAGTAAACAAATTTCTGCCTATTGGCAGCTTGCAAACTATTTGTTTTGACAGTGTCTTTTACCACGTGTTATTGGGATGCACTGCTGGTCAGCTAAATCACTTGAGTATGGCTTCTGCTTCTTGACTGGACAAGAGAAATTTTAAACAGTAGAATGATGAGTGGCAGTAGAAGGATGAGTGGCAAATCACCACTCATGCTAAAATGCCTGAAACTTTGGGGGTTTATGAACATTTTCTTGAATAAACCACGAGTTGCAGAAAATGAATAATATCACTGCACAAATAACAGCAAAGGAAATGCATTGTGTTAATTCATGAAAATATTTGTGATTCGCTTATTGAACAGTATCACTAGTTCTGGTTATGAATCTGGGGAACTCCTGGTTTTAAAGTGCCCATAGCATCTCCCACGTAGCTCAGGGATGCTTTGCTTTCTCCCTGACCAGCTGGACATTAATGACATGCTCCCTGTCAGTACCCGGGCCAGGGAAACTAATGATCCAACCAGCAGACCAAATTCGGTGATGAATCCTGATCACGTGCCACCTGAGGCACTTGCACATACGCTAAGAAGAAGAAAATAGCCGCAGGAAGGGTGAAAGACAAAAAGCCAAAGCCTGAAGCTGAACTGATCTCCTCTAACCAAGAATTGCTGCAGGCTATTTTGTCAGTGAAATAGAGCTGAATAACAAATCTGTGCACCGAAGCTCCTTGTTGAACATTCTGCAAAATGATGTACATTAAACTGGTGACAGATGCAAAAGAGAAGCACAGGACTGGACTCTGGAGTTAGAAACTACTAATTCTAAAAATCCTTAAAGAAACTCCACCCAAAAATTGATATATAATGGCAGCATTGACAAAACTGTAGCTATAGTATTGAGAATAGTGCTGGTACGATACAAGATATTGATCTGTTCTTCTTTCTCAGTACAGAATCTTTATGGGAGAAAAATTCTTACATTGCATTAACATTATGCAAAATGATATTGCATAAAATAATCTTATAGAGACGCTCGACAGTCAGTTTAGACTCAACATTTAGGTTTTGTAAAAAAAATAGTTTTACAAATCATAATAGTAAAAGAAAAGTTTGATTTTTTTAATAAAAGGTTTTGTCTGGCTTTAAATATTTCCCTGCAGTTTTTGCCACACGAACACTGCAGAATTGCTCTGCACCAGAGCTAGAAAGTCATACAAACCAGAAACAAAAGTGAAGCGGACTATTTTATTTTCACTGACCACACTGTATGCAATGCAACAAGCAAACAGATATAAAGGATGAAAACTGTATTCAATTTTCAAAAATTCTCCCCCTTTTAACAATTAAAGGTGATACTCATAAGATAGGGAGGGAAATTTGTTTAAGACTGTTTGGGGACAGATCCTCCCCTGATGTAAACCAGCATAGTTCCATTGAGTTCCTGGGGAGCGAGGCTGTTTTCCCTCAGCAGAGGAGCTGGCCCATGATTTTAAACCAATTGATGATCTTTTAAATATTAGTAACATGAAGGCATTCAAAATAAATGTTCTGATTCTGCAAACACTCATGCGCATGAGTAACTTTATTCAGATCAGTATCTCCACTGAGCTGAATCTAGCCCTAAAAATAATACAGAGGAGAAAATTGGAGAAAGCTTTCTGTATATTTTTTATTTTTATGGAGCTTCCAATTAACACAGTATTAATGCCCAATGCAGTAAACACAAACAGAACTCTAAAAAGACCACAGAATAATTATGGCAATCTCTCTTTTCATAGTCACAAAGCAAATATCCATGCTCCATCCTTACATGGTGGGCTGTGGGAGACTTTTAGACTTTCCTCAGACAGGCTGTCAGGAAGATAAAGTGCCGACAAGTCCATTCCAATGAGAGCTTCTCAGTCATAGCAGATTGTACTTAGTACTCATATTTTATACCAGGCAATTGAATGCAGTTACCCAAGTGAATACAGAACTTGGTTATATATTGTGCATCAATTATCACAGTCAATGAATGCCATGAGACAAAGAGATTAACACAACATAAAACTAATTCAATAACACAACAGATTGCTAAGTTAAAACCCTACCCTTTAGATATCCATAACACCCCAGACAATTGAATTGCAATATGACAAAGCAAATTAAACTCCCTACTGTCAAAACTGCTAGCAGAATGCCCGGGTAAAATGGTCAACCAAATATGCCAGCAATTTCAGAGGCAATGAGGACTGGACCGGGTAGTCGAGAGAAGGATCTATTCCACCCTCTGCCACTGACCTGCTGTGTGACTTCGGGCAAGTCCCTTCACCTCTCTGTAACTTCTGTGATCACTACATGCCTCAAGGAGGGGATTGATGATATCAACTTTCCAAAAATGAGGATTACAAGTTTTCAGATAATAAACATCACTGATGCTGATTAACAGTTCTAAAGACAGTAGCCACTGTAATCAGGTGGATTAAAAGGCAAGAGGGTGGACAGAATGATGTGACTCTTTTCAAGGTCTGATATCTTATGAGCCACCAGATCAAGCTGGATTTCCAACCTTTCCAAAGGTCTATAGCATTTGTTTCCATCCACTGTGATTCATAGGGGTGTATGGGGTGCATGGGAGAGGTAGTACCTTTGAGTGATCCAAATTGCTGGAGTCCTTGAGCGGTTCTTTTCCTCTCTGGTCCTCACTGTACACCCAGCTCTCACCTGTGGCTCCAAGTAGCTGTAAGTATGCGACAGCGGCCACACCCCAGTAAACCACCTTGGCAGGCGGGCTAAACTAGGTGAGGATAACTGGAAATGTGGAAACTGACGGTGATTTAGGGATTCCCCTCCCAAGCATACAAAGACTGTTATGGTAGTTAAGGTGAAAGAGACCATATGTTGGTCCAACGGCTTGAAAAGCAGTGCAGCAACGTATTATGGAAGGCGAAAGGCATGATGGGGCACTACATGGCTATCCACTGCAGCTAAAGAAGCCTCCAGTTATAACAGTCTTTGTGCCACTGGGCCAAGCTTCAGCAGCTGAGAGAATAGGATTGTCCCAGTGCAATGACTCTTTAATGAACTTCACACACACGTCATTCAATGCACATCTCTCTTTAAACGTCCTGTGGCAATGGGGGAGTGGCAAAGCAACAGGTGAAGATGATTACTGGCAGTTGTAGCACCAAGCCTGCATGCAAGCAGCCTGGGACATTGGTTGCCCATTCCTGACCCAGGAAGCTCGGCAACAACCCAGGTAACAAAGCATCCCTTTTTAGGATTGCACTGCTCTCCCTTTGTAAGGGAAGCAGCTGGAAAAGGTGCCTCAAACATTCCCAGCCCAAATTAAATCCGGCCAGCTTACTGCGGCTGGCGGATCATCCTCAAAATGGTCGAAAAGTAAAGATAACTAAAAAAGCACTAAAGATTACTGCTTGGAACATCAGGACTATTATAGACAAAGATGATACCTCTCGATTTGAAAGAAGAACAGCTCTCCTTTCAAAAAAGCTAGTCCGGTATGACATTGACATTGCAGCACTCAGCGAAACTAGATTGGCAGATGAGGGCATTATTACAGAACTGGCTGGGGGTCATACCTTCTATTGGAAGGGACAAGAACCACACAAAGATAGAATCCTTGGAGTGGGAATTGCCATTAAGACCAAAACTCTTGCAATGTCTTGAAGACTTTCCAATAGGCATTAACAAAAGACTCATGAAACTCCGGTTACCACTAAATAAGTCACGATTTGCTACCATCATCAGTGCATATGCTCCCAGCCTGCCTTAACAAGCCCTGACGATGCTAAGGAACGGTTCTAATCTGATCTCGACTTGCTCATCAAGTCAACACCACAAAGTGACAAACTAATCATCCTAGGCGATTTTAATGCAAGAGATTCTCGAAAATTCAAATTCCATAAGCATCGAGGCCATGCTGATAAAAGCCCAATTATGCTGGGTTGGACACATCATTAGGATGCCTGAACATCGACTCCCCAGAAAAATTTTCTATGGAGAACTGGCACAAGGACACCAGAATCAAGACCGCCCCAGAAAGCACTACAAGGACAGCATTGACAACAGCATACACTTTGGTGCAATAAAACCAGATGATCTTGAGAAAGCTGCGTTAAATAGATCAGCCTGGCAGCACACATCACTCAGAGCTTTCCAAGCCTTTGAAGAGGATAGAAATAATCGATTGTCAACTGCAAGGGAAAAGTGTCATACTACTGCTACAGCTACCAAGACGCTCACCAATGACTGTCTCCCAATCTGCTCACGAGCATGTGCGTCACCCTTTGGACTTCAGAGTCACTCCAGAATCCACAAAAAGAGAGAGCATGAAAATGTCATAGCCGAACTGATGGACAACACACAGTGTGATTCATAAGATATTGGACATTAGATCAGTCACTGCACCTCCTGATAAGGCAAAAATACAGGCCATTTACCAAACAGGTCAGGGTGTTTTCAACATACCACACACTTTCAGCTAGTCTCCCTCTGCTGCTGCTTTTATTTACGGATTAGTAGAGCTGCAGATAGGATTGCCAGGTGTCTGGTTTTCGACCGGAACACCCAGTCGAAAAGGGACTTTGGCAGCTCCGGTCAGCTGCTGACTGGGCCATTAAAACTCCAGTTGGCAGCGCTGCCAGTGCAGTGGGGCTGGCAGGCTCCCTACCTGGCTCCGTGTGGCTCCCAGAAGCAGCCAGCATGTCCGTCTCCTAGGCAGAGGGATGACCATGGGATCCCCCATGCTGCCCCCACCCCAATGGGAGCTGTGGAGGTGTTGCCTGTGTGGGGGGGAAGCACGCAGCAGAGCCCTGTGCCGCCCCTTTGCCTAGAAGGCAGAGGGACATGCCAGTCACTTCCGGGAGCCACCAGAGATAAGTGTAGTCCAGCCGGAGCCCGCACCCAAACCCTCTCCCATGCCCTAATCCCCAACCTCCTTCCCCAGCCCTCCCACACCCAAACTCCCTTTTGAAGCCTGCACTCCAACTTCTGCATCCAAATTCCCTCCTGGAGACTGCATCTCCTTCTACACCCCAATGCCCTGCCCCAGGACTTAGCCCCATCCCACACTCCCAGCTGGGGCACTCAACCCTGCCCTGCACCCCAACCCTCTATCCCATCCCAGAGCCTGCACCCCAAGCCAGAGCCCTACATGCCCTTCCACACTCCAACCCCCTGCCGCAGCCCAGAGCCCCCTCCTGTACCCCAAAACTTCATCCCTGGCTCCATCCTTGAGCCCGCACCCCCAGCCAGAGCCCTCACCCCCTCCCAAACCCCTCATCCTCGGCCCCACCCCAGAGCCCACACCCCCAGCCAGAGCCCTCACCCCTTCCTGCATCCAAACCCCCTGCCCCAGCCTGGTGAAAATAAGCAAGTGAGTTAGGGTGGGGGAGAGCAAGCGATGGAGGGAAGCGGGGATGGAGTGAACAGAGGACAGGGCCTCAGAGAAGGGGTGGGGCGGGGCATTGGGGTAGGGGTGGGGTGGGGCAAGGGTGTTTAGTTTTCTGCAATTAGAAAGCTGAAAACCCTCGCTACAGAGTTTGCTTAAAAAAAAAAAAGTTAGACCACACTGCTCACTACATGTGTTAAATATCTACTTGATCATCTTTGGAGGAAGGAACTTGGAGAAAGAGAAAGCATTAGCAGCTGCAGCCAACATCACGACAGAATTTTCTCTCTCCCTATCATCCCAGCCTTCTTGCCTTCAGCACACAGAAGAAACATTTCAGAGATGACTTCTGTACCACTCTGGCTTCTACTCTTAATTTCATGAGTGTAGCATTTCAAGTGAAGGTGCCTTTCTGCATTTTTGTATATTTTGAAAACTCCAAACCCATCTGTGCTCTGAAATTCAAAGGGTTTGAAAATGCCTAAAATGAAATGAACAATATCCTTCTGTGCCAAAAAACTGCTACCACTTTTCCTCCACACTTGGGTACATAAAACATAGGAGGCCCCCAAAATAGTGGCCAGAGCATTTTTGAAAATCTGGCCCTTCTTTAGGCACCAGACAGCAGCTAAACTCTTTTTAAAATTTGGTTGCAGTTATGGATGCTAAGCACTTCAAAATCTGGATCTTACAACAATGTTTGGTTGACCAAAGGGTGCCCATTATGGAAGATCCAGTCTTCAAACCATAAAGCAATAAGGAGATGAACTTTTTTGAGGTTGAGTGCAGCACAATCTGTTATTGCAACTGGCAGGTGTATAAGAATATAAGTCTTCGGGAAACAGGAACTTATATACACAATGAATACTGGAGGTATATTTATAGAATTAAAATGGTGAGAAATGAAATTATTCTTTTGATTTTCAATCATTTGGGATGAATTATGATACCATTACTCACTCCCAACTCGGCCACTGGAAAATTATGTAATCCTATAAACTCACAAAATGAAAGTTATCATATAACAACACTTCACTTTACATCTTGTATGTACAATGTATGTTTCTGTATATGTATATATATATATATATATGTATATATTTGCATACTCACATATGAGCATTTACACCAGTAATGATTGCATTGCAGTCAAACCACAAATCATAATTATGTCAATGGACCTAAGACAACTGAGAGAAAGTCACAACGTATTTTCAGTTTACTCTGAAATCTAGCAAAGCCAATTTTCACACAACATATCATCTGGAAGAATTGCTCCTTCAGGATGCTACGTGTCTAAATGTTTTGGCTCAGCAGTTTTTGAAGATAATATCTGGAACACACAAAGGCCAGATTTCCTCCAGAAAGTAGAACACGGGAAGATTTCAGGAATGTAAAAATAAAACAAAGATCTGTGAGATAAATAGGTGTTCCTTTGTAATGTTGTTTTAAAAGTCACTCAGCAACATTTTTTTAATCCAAGCCAGAACTTCACAGGCAACCAATGTAAGGTCTTAACAGGTTACAAATGTGCTTGTTCTTTTGTGAGAATCCTAGCAGCTGCAGCCTGAATACACTGAAGTCTGTAAATAACAGATTCTGGAGACACAATAAGCAAGACATTATAGAAGTCCAGCTTAGGGATAACAAAAGCATATGCAGGACTAAAATTATCTGGAAAAAAGCAAGTTTGCAAGCTAGCAATGCAGTGAACTAATGATAAAAAGCAAATTTGGATACTGCTCAGATACAAAGTGCCATTGGTGGTCTCTGTTTTTCCACTTTGTCTAGGAGCTGATTTTAAATTGCTGATTGTGTGCCTTCCGTTTCAGAGGAAGAATGCTTACAGAATATATTATACCATTTCACCATTTCCTATTGCAGTTTTTTAAGCCGTACATATGTAAATAAATATATATTTGAGGCTTCTGACATTTTCGAATCAAATTATAATGATCATGTTTTAAAAAATATAATGCTGCTTTTCATCCAAGGTCCTCAAAATGCTTTTTTTTTTTTTACAAATATGACATTCCTCAAATCAATACTTCAAACAATAAAGGGAGCACATACAGCACCCTGTCTTACAGTGGGGAAATAAAATATAGTAACAGAAATGACTGTATTGTGTACGACTGGAGGCTTCTATACCAGAGGCATGTTTGGGGAAAAAATCTTTCTTACTTGAATAGTCTCACTTTCAAATAAGAAAGCAAGTGAGAAAATAGGTATAAAAAACTTAAGAAATATTAAAAAACCATAGAAATATTAAAAAGAAAAGGCCTAGCAGGTCATCTAGTCCAGTCCACTGTCACTTGGCCAGGTTGTTCTCTCAAAGACTGGAGCTTCAAGATGCATCTCTCTCTTTTTCATATGGAAAGACGGCTTAGCTGCCATCACTATACCTTCCTCTGACCGCTTGGCCCTGAGGAGGCCTCTCCACAACCTGATAGAAATTAGTCAGAAAAAAATACAGCCCAGGACTGTATTATCCTTACTGCATAGACCACTGCCTGCAAGGCACAGAAGTAATCTAGGGAACAAGGTGCTCAAGGGGGCGCCCAGGTAGCCTGGTTCCGTTGCTGTGGGAGCAATGGTGGTGGCACCAGCAGTTTGGAGATCCAGGGCCTCCAAATGGATTGCGCTGGCTTCTTGGGAATCTACCACAATTGTAGGAAGAGGTCAATTGTGCTGACTTGGCAGGATAACATAGGGTGGGGGTAGGGAATCTCTATGAAGGGAACCTCACGGAGATTTCCTCACCACAGCCTCTTCTCACAGGGCTTCCTGCTGGAGGGGATGATCTAGGGCAATGTTCCCTATAGCCCAATACATTTCGAGTCTGGCTTGGGATGTCTCAAGCAACATGGCTTTCACCGCTTCCTTTGAAAGACTGAATTATACTGATAAGCTGAGTTTAGACTCTTCACCAATGCCATTTAATACAAAAAAATCAGATATATTCTTTCTCTCTCTATATATATGTAGTTGTGGGGATCCCTATGTAATAAATTGCACTTATCACATGCCTTTGCTCACCATACCACATTCTGTCCATTAATCCATTCTTACCACAGCTATTTCAAAAAAGTTTCAGACTCCGTTTTTTTAAAAACTTGACCTACCACAGAACATTTCTGCTATTCCCACCTTGACACAGTGTGAAATCCTCCCACACCCAACACCTACAAAATTAAACTGGACTGATGTGTAACTGCCCATAGTCACTCCTGCACCTGTGACAAATTTATAATCCAGTATCTCACAACCCATTGGGGCTAGAAACAGGAGTTTTAACATCACTGAAAAGGAGAGATTCCAGCTGTGAACACACAGCACTTGCTTCTCGCCCTGGAAGACTAGGAGATAGCTTAGCTTCACATAGCAACATTATGTATGGAAAAGCTAATTTAAGTAATTTTTAGAGGTTTCTAAAATGTATTCATTATCATTTCTCTCTGCCTCCAAGTCCTGTATAATTGAACTCCTAGATCTAAGGCATCCTGGCTTTACAGACAGAGGGGTTTGAATTAATAAATGACAATTAAATTCTTTAAAAATTTCTAAAATACTTTTTTTCTATAAAATCTGTGGCATACTCAGAAGTACATGGTGGTTTCATGTGATATTATTTTGGTTCTAATTTGGCATAACTCATTTGTGCCTTTGTCACTGTGCCAATACAGCCACCCCAGGTTCATAGCAATCCAAACTTTATGTGACAGCATCACATGTTCTCCGTACAAAGCCTGCTAAGAGAGATGCTGGGAGATAGTTTTTAAGTCAACGTTTCTGGTGATAAAATCCATTAAAAGAAAAGCTCTGAGTCTCTTCCACTCACCTATGCCACACCCTCTTTGAATCCATCCACTGACTCTTGTCACAGCCCATTCAGGATCCTTGTCTTCACCTGTAAGGCCTTACATAACCTCACCAATTTTATATTCCCTACTCCCCATCTCACCCCTTCCCTGCATGCCTCCCATCCCCCTCAATTTATTTTTCCAGTTTTCTTTTTTGTACACTCTTGGCTTCCTGAATTCACATCTGAGGCACTTTCCCTGGCCTGATCTGCCAATAGCCCCTCTCTCATCCAAATATCTCCACCAGAGAGCACACTGGATAAGGAGTCTGATCACAGCTCTAGCACATAGCTGCTGTCCAAACCTGGGCAAGTTACTTCACCTCTGTGTGTCTCTGTCTTCTCTTTGTCCTTTGTCTGTCTCAACGAGTTAGACTTGTTGGGGAAGGATAGCCTCTCACAATGTGTTTGTACAGCACCCAGCACAACAGGTTCTCAGTCTCATTTGGAAGCTTTAGACACTATTGTAATATAAAAAAACATTAGTGATAACCAGCAACACCCTTCCCTTCAAGCAATCCACCCTCCTTCCTTTCACTGATAATCCTCTCCCTTTCCCCAAGTGCTGTCTTGCATGTTTGTTTATCTTATTTGAGTTATAAGTTCTTCAAGGCAGGGAATGTGTCTGTCTCTATTTTAGTAAAGTACAGTGTACATTTACTGCACTATATTCATGTTTTATAATAACACCACAAATTATTTATTTCTTTTCCTGTAATCCAGTATTTCCAGTCTTCACGATACAACCAGAAAAACCTGGAATCAACAGTGAAGCCAAAAACTTCCTAAGAACCATTATTCAGGAAGGGTGAACAGCCAGTCTAGAAGTAACTGTGAGAAACCTTGGTCAATTAGTTACCCATATTCATAAACAGCATTTGGTACGGCAATAAAAATCAATGGAAATCTGCCTGGAAGAAAACAAAGCAGAATGTAACCAGTGTAAACCAGCAGCACACTCTGCTTAACACATGTATTAATGAGGGTCACAAACAGTATATTAGTTACTTTTTAAACAAACATACTGTTAATGATGCCACTACAACATTATGAATAAAGCATTTGGCCTGTAGCTATGAATGTGGTAACTTTCATAGCTTTTGACTTGTTAATTTATATTGTCATCTAATAAACTTCTTTACCAGTGCTCTCCTGGGACCAAATTCTGACTTCAGTCTATGAATATGCATATGACATAAATGATGCAACTAGGAAGGAAACTGTGCGGTGTAGCTGTTTTCCCCAAACTCACCTAGCTCACTGGCCTTCCTCTTGACCTCCAGCAGAGGACTATTCTGAGACAGAGCTTTGGGTCAAGGAAAGTGAAAATGGAATAGCAGCAAGTAGAGTGGTTTGGACAGTCCACATTTATTATTGTGTCAATGTTTCTTGGAGCGGGAAAGACTTGATGACATAATAGGCCTTTGCCGTCACTAAACATCTTCTGTGCTAGCTGGAACTGTAATTTGCATGAAACCAATAATGGACTTCCGTTCTTCTTCACTATGAAGTGGAAGGATGCTCTTGTGGATAAGGCCCTGGACTAAAATCCAGTCCAGAGATTTGGGTTCTATTCCCAGCTCTGCCTTAAAATTCCTGAGTGAACTTGAGCAAGTCATTTAATCTCTGTACTTCAGTTCCCCCATCAGAAAAAATGGGATAATTCTTTCTTTCTCCCACTGTTTGTCAGTCTTTTCTAGAGATTAGGGCTGTCAATTAATCACAGTTAACTCATGTGATTAACTCAAAAAAATGAATCACGATTAAAAAAATGAATCGCGATTAATCGCACTTATAACAATAGAATACCAATTGAAATTTATTAAATATGTTGGGATTTTTTCTACATTTTCAATATTGATTTCAATTACAACACAGAATACAAAGTCCACGGTGCTCACTTTATATTATTATTATTTTTTATTACAAAATATATGCACTGTAAAAATGATAAACAAAAGAAACAGTATTTTTTAATTCACCTCATACAAGTACTGAAGTGCAATCTCTTTACTGTGAAAGTGTAACTTACAAATGCAGAGTTTTTTTGGTTACATAACTGCACTCAAAAACAAAACAGTGTAAAACTTTAGAGCTACAAGTCGACTCAGTCCTACTTCTTATTCTGCCAATCGCTAAAACAAACAATATCACCTGAAAGTGAGAACAGGTGTTCACATGGCACTTTTGTAGCCGGTGTTGCAAGGTATTTACGTGCCAGATATGCTAAACATTTGTATGCCCCTTCATGCTTTCACCACCATTCCAGAGGACATGCTTCCATGCTGATGATGCTCATGAAAAAAAGAATGCGTCAATTAAATTTGTGACTGTACTCCTTGGGGGAAGAATTGTATGTCTCCTACTCTGTTTTACCTGCACTCTGCCTTATATTTCATGTTATAGCAGTCTTGGATGATGACCCCGCAAATGTTCATTTTAAGCACACTTTCACAGCAGATTTGACAAAACACAAAGAAGGTACCAATGTGAGATTTCTAAAAATAGCTACAGCACTTGACTCAAGGTTTAAGAATCTGAAGTGCCGTCCAAAACATCACAGGGACGAGGAGTGAAGCAGCTTTTAGAAGTCTTAAAAGAGCAACACTCTGATGCAGAAACAACAGAACCCAAACCACCAAAAAAGAAAATCAGCCTTCTGCTGGTGGCATCTGACTCAGTTGATGGAAATGAACATGTATCAGTCCACTCTGCTTTGGATCGTTATCAAGCAGATCCCATCATCAGCATGGACCCATGTCCTCTGGAATGGTGATTGAAGCATGAAGGGACATATGAATCTTTAGTGCATCTGGCATGTAAATATCTTGCAATGCTGGCTACAACAGTGCCGTGAGAACACCTGTTCTCACTTTCAGGTGACATTGTAAACAAGAAGCAGGCAGCATTATCTCCTGCGAATTGTAACCAATCTTGTTTGTCTGAGCGATTGGCTGACCAAGAAGTAGGACTGAGTGGACTTGTAGGCTCTAAAGTTTACATTGTTTTATTTTTGAATGCAGGTTTTTTTTGTATGTAATTCTACATTTGTAAGTTCAACTTTCATGATAAAGAGATTGCACTACAGTACTTGTATTAGGTGAATTGAAAAATACTGTTTCTTTTGTTTTTTACAGTGCAAATATTTCTAATAAAAATAAATATTAAGTGAGCACTGTACACTTTGTATCCTGTGTTGTAACTGAAATTAATATATTTGAAAATGTAGTAAACATCCAAAAATATTTAAAATAAATGGTATTCTATTGTTGTTTGGCAGCACAATTAATCACAATTAACGTTTTTAAACTCTTAACAGCCCTACTAGAGATATTATACTAATGTATGTATTATGCCTAACTCCATGGCCCCTGATCTACACCTGTATAACAACCTCCACTGTATTATATTGGGAGACTGTAGTTTTCACTGTAACCAACAACAAAAAAGGCAATTATCATAATTTTTCAAGGAACACTGGGAGAGGTGGGGAAATTGCAAGTTTCCTTTAAAGAGATTTCCAATGAAATTCACACTCTGTCAGCTGTAAATTACAGCTTGTATCTAAAGTTTATTTCTTAGTCATGCATAACAGCACTATGGTAAAGCAGGGTTTTTTTTGGTGTTTAGTTAAATATGGGAACCTAGGATGCAAACGATAAATGAAATAATTTATAAAAGCCTGCATGGGTATTTGTTTGTTTGTTTTTAACTTTTGTATTTCTCTCATTTCTTAATGAAACAACTGATTTCTGGTAAAAATGTGTAACAAAAACAAATGACAAAAATTAGTAAAAATCAAAATAAAAATTTAGAACACCTAATTGCATTGTCTGGGAAACAATAGGTGATCACAAAATTAGACTTCATCTTGATAAATCTGCTCAAGAGGTAGAGTCAGAGATGTGCATTCCACCTTCACTTTTGCAATTCCTGACTTCTGAGTGCTAACTTGGGCAACCTTAACCTTGCACTAATATCATTATTATATTTATTATTGATGCTTATTTATTATAAAACAAAATATTAATTTTTGCAGAAATCTTCATTTTACTTTTTATGTAGATTTGTCGTTTAGATTACAAATTCCTCAGAACAGAGACTGTCCATTTTTCTGTCTTGTATATTACAAAGCACATCTCTGACACACAACAAATCACAATAATAGTTATGGAAGTGGTCACCAGATGGCAATGATACAGTGTCTTGTATTTGTTTTTCCTCAGTGTGCAAACAAGATTTCAGTCATGGTAGAAAGGTAGTGATGGTTTTCGTTTTCTGATGGTGTTTCTTTGGGGGAGCTGTAACTTGGTGCAAGGCAGTTTACTCTCTACCATCATCTGTCTAAGTAGAGTCAATTCTTGGGGCAGAGTTGCTCCCTGGGAACTGGGCACTGGTATTTAGGCTGAGATGCCTGAAAGATGGGGATTGTCTGTGTGCTGTCTGTAGCTTCCTCTGTTCCAGAAACAGGATATAAATACAGTATGAAACAAACCAGTTTAAGTTAGACTATACCAAGATTCTATGTCACTGATTTCCCCTGCAACAAGAATGGTTCTGACATCTGATACTGCTCGATGGAGAGAAAATTAAACAGATAGCACAATTTAAAGGGATTTTCAATAGGAATTTCCCTTATGAGCTTGTTCATTTACTTGTTTAGTGCAACATCGTGTCTGAGCACCATACAAAATTAAGAGATACAGTATACCCATTATGGGATTTCTAATACTGTCTTTTCTGAAGCAACCAAAGACATGATACCAGACCTTTTTTCTGACCAGGTCTGGAAACTACTAACCTAAAAGTGGTCAGTTTCTGGCAACTGGCTTCCAAAAAAATCAATGTCACAGCAACTGTGACTGACTTAATTGAGAACCTCCTGTGTAAACTGGTGAGTCTTTTACTGAGAACGACCTGCTCTCTGCTCTCATTAATTGCAGCATACTTGGAGAGTTGGCTGAAAAAAGATCCAAATTCAAAATGTCTAAAGACAAATCCTTTTATTTTCCCATTCTGTTGTTATAGTATACCTTAGCAACTGCTAACAAAGAGATATTGTTCCTGTTGGAAGAGAATCTGAGGCAGTTTTTTATGAGCGATTAAACATTGAAGAGAATCTTACATATTTGCTCGATACAAGATCTGTTTATAATGTGGCCATGCCTCTGCCTAGCATGTTGTTCCCCTTATATGACAAAATAAAAGAAAACCATAAACAAAAAATATTTTCTTTGCCTCATGATAATTCAGTGCTGCCTTCTCAGTTTTCTACTCATGTCCCTCTAAGATCTTAGGGACATGATCCAAATCCTATTGAAATCAAAGGGAGTCTTTCTGTTGACTTAATGGGAGAGAATAAAATCTTAGGTTATGTCTACACGAGGCACCTTTTAGTGACACAGCTGTGCCACTACAGCCGTGCAGCTAAAAGGGGCCGCAGTGTAGCCGCTGTTTGTCGGCAGGAGAGAGCTCTCCCACTGACAAAAATCTTCCAACCCCAACGAGCAGCAGTAGCTTTGGCGGCAGGAGAGGTCTCCTGCCGACATAGCACCATTCACATCGGCGCTTTTTGTCAGCAAAACTTTTGTTGTTCGGGTGTGTAGGTTTTTTACACTCCTGAAAGACAAAACTTTTGTCATTCCGGTTTCAGGGTAGACAAAGCCTTAGCTGAGCAACAGGCACAGGAGATGGCTAAAGGGAGACTAATTTTTGGAAGGAAGGACCACTATGGAAAAGTAATATGATTGGACACAGTGCCAGTGAAGATTTGGGTGGCATCTGTGAAACAACAACATTTTTTTTTGCGGGGGGGGAGGGCTGTGATTAATTGAAATTCTTTTCTTGTATAGTGTTAAATAAAGCAACCTGAGTCAAGCAGACCAAATCTATGCACAGAGCTCCCATTAATGTCAATAAGATATCTGCACATTGATCTAGGGCAGCATATGACTCTGAACAGTTTCTCATGAGATTATTGCTCATGGTTAGAATAGGAATGACAGGATTGCTTAGATTACTAAAAAAAATATAATCAATGCTAATTTTCTGCCTGAAAAGTAACCATATTAACATTTGTGGTGCAATATGCTTATTTAAAAGGTAATCTTATGCGTTAGGCACTCCTGACTGTCCAATAAAAGTCTTGCTTAGATTCATAAACACTTTTCTGCCGAAAACTATACTTATATGTTAGATTTATAGGCTGGTTTTTAATCTGAGCTGTAACAATTGTGCTATAGTATGTGTCATGTACTCTTTAATACAATTAAACACTTTGAGAATAGAATTATGTAGAATTACATTTAAATTCTCTTTTTAAAAAAATGCAAAGCAAAAACATTCTTTTTATGCATGTCCCCCATTTCCAGTGATTAATTTTATCTCCAGTATTTGATCCAATGATTTAGCTACCTCTCATTGCCTCTCCCATGAATTGTTTATGCAGCAACCTGGCAGAATGATTTGCATATCACAGGAAGGATCCTATTATGTGTTCCCAGAGGTACAGTTTCACCAACTGTATCACTTTCTGCCACGTAGGCATATCCCCAAAGTACTGGGTCTAGCTAATACAAAAAGGCATTTCATGGCTGCCAAAGGCTATTAGGCATTAATGGTGCCGTTACAAAAAGTTCAATAGCTTACAACTTATCTCTCCCTTTGTCTTCCAAAAATTAGACAGACTAATTTCCTCTATCACAGAGAGATCACTGATCATTACATTCAAGTGTATTCTGATCAATTTGTTTTAGGTACAGCCTAAAATATTAAAATCACAGAATCATAGAACTGTAGGGCTGGAAGGGATCTCAAGAGGTCATCAAGTCCAGCCCCCTGGGTTGAGACAAGACCCAATAAACATAGACTGTCCCTGCCAGGTGTTTGTCCAACCTGATCTTAGAAACCCTTCAGTGATGTGGATTCCGCAACCTCCTTTGGAAGCCTATTGCAGAATTTAACTATCCATATAGTTAGGCTATGGCTACGCTACAGTTTACGTGGGCATAAGTTACGTCGCTCAGTGGCCATCCCCGAGTGACATCATTTATGCCACTTTAAGCGGCTGGGTGGACTGAAGTGTCGGTGTGGACAGAAGCTCTCCCACTGACATAGCTACTGCTGCTCGCAGGGGCTGGAGTAATTAGAGAGTTTACAGTGGCATGGCTGCATCAGTGCAACTGCACCGCTGTAAACTCTCTAGTGTAGTCATAGCCTTAGAAAGATTTTCCTAACATGTAACCTAAATCTCCCTTTTCAAGACTAAGCCCATTTCTTCTTGTCCTGCCTTTTGAGGACATGAAGAACAACTGATCCCTGTTCAGCCCTTAACATATTTGAAGACTGGCATAAGGTTCCCCTTTAGTCTTCTTTTCTCAAGACTGAACATGCCCATTTTTAATCTTTCCTCATCTGTCAGGTTTTCTAAACCTTTTATCATTTTTTGTTGTTCGCCTCTGGCCTCTCTCCAATTTATCCACATCTTTGCTAAAATGTGGGACTCAGGAGTGGACAAGGTCCTCTAGCTGAGGCCTCACCCATGCTGAGTAGAGTGGGACAATTACCTCCCGTGTCTTACATACAACACTCCTGTTAATACACCCCACAATGATATTAGGCTCCATCACATTGTTGACTCATATTCAATTAAGCAAGACACAAATGCACTAAGAAACAAAAGTGACTATCAAAGAGGGAACTCATGTTTAGATGCACAATGGTAATTCAGCACACAATGGAAGAGTGGGTGAAGAGGTAGCAATGGAAAATATATGTTGACTTCAGTATCATTATGTAGGGTCTGGGGGTATAACCCCACTGCCACAGTGAAAGATCACATATGTGAGATTTCAGGAGAATTGATTCAGTTTGGGTAAAATTAGGAATGTGGCATCTGAACTGGGTTTATAACTTAAAGATAGCAGCAGATGTCTTTTCAGATAGTACCCCAGAGAAAAGTGGATAATTTACCTCAGCTGCCATTGTACAATAGGTGTCACACCTCTTTCTTTGTCCTCCTGGCTTGTACTAACAAAACCACACAGGATCTGTTTCTTAATATCACAGATGGTTGGAATTGGAAAGGTGGTTGGGATACAGAGTCGCTCATTTCTGGTCACTAGTACAACTTGGTCCAGTGAGCTGTGACTAAAAGTTGTTACCATCTAATGACTGAAGAGTGGATTACACAGTGGCACTAACTGGGACCCCTTTTGGCAGTCTCAGTGGAGCAGTAAAAGAAAGAATGAGTATGGCTGTCTCCTCAGGTCAGAGTTGAGAAATACTGGCAGGGCAGGATGGAAAAGCCTGCATTGTTCCTGCCCATGCTGTCCTTGTTTCATAGAAAGGGCCTATCTCCAGGTCTGTCAGTGTGGTCTCTTTCACCAGCATTAAATTCACAAATACACTGTCCCAAAATTTACAGTTTGTAAAATTAAAAAAGGGTGTGTGGTTATAAAACACAATACGAGTAGAGATGCCCTCAGAATATTTAAGCTTTATTCCCCTACAGCACAGGAAACTCAAAACAAAACATCTTTGTGCTGGTGCATGAGAACCAAAAAAAATGAAATGAACCTGTCTAGTTTCACTGCCCCAGCATGTACTGGCAGGAATCCTGAGGGAATTTCCAAACTTAATACTCACTTAAGAACATTTATCGTTTCTTGAAGTGGATGCCTGTAATAGAATCTGCAAAGCATAAGGGAAGGGCATGGTCCTGAAGCCCACTGGGCCTGGGAAGTAACAAGTTCTGCAAGAACTCAGTGAGTGACTGTTTGCTATTAAGACTGTAGGGTAGAGAAAAAATGTCTCTGAGTTCGTGTACCTAACACTAAAAAGTCTATCTGTTGCTCAGAAGGAAATAAATAGGAGTGAGAAAGGGTGGTAAGCAGTTAACTCACGACTTGCTGGCTAGAATCTAGAAGGCTGGCAATGGAAAGAACAATGTTGAATGATCAGAGGTAGTTTGACTGTTCCTAACATGGGATCTGCTACAGAAGCGTGAGCCTCATACAATGCCAGTTTAACACAAGAGAGACTTTATTGGACACACATTCACACTAAGACAGCACAGACACCAGTTGCCTCAACTGCCCCTCAGAACTTCCTATCACATCCTCGCCACCCACTTGAATACAATAGTCTGAGAGGATCTTCAGACAGTGCAAAAAGCTGTACTCTAATTAGGAGAAAGCAGGAAGAGGGGCTGAATCCCTGGGCTGCATTGAAAGCAGCCAGCTATGTTCTTAATGTGCCGATCATTAGTGTGTCTAGGCACCTTGAATCTCATCCATCTATTCTTCCCCTGGAAAAACGTCACCATTCTGCAGCCACTGTATTAAGGGAAGGTCTTCACTGAAAGATGCATCTCACATTGCATACTAACATCAGGAAATCTCTGGTCACCCTGATCTGTGGTAGTTAAAGATTCCACAAATGCAGGCTTGCTACTGAGAAAGCCCAGTCATCAAGTACTTCACCATTGCTCCATCCGGCGCACTCACAATTGTTCTGGTAGCCTGAGCAGTCTTAGAGAGGTGGTTGCTGAGCTTGCCAGGCTCCAGCCCATTGAGGGTCTATAAAAAATTAGCACTGGACCCTTGATGTAGATCAAGATTTGGTTGGGGAGCAGAGCACAGAAGACCAAGTGGAGATAGGACAGCTGAATTGCTCCAGAGTTGGGAGCAGCTTTGCCGGAGGAGGTGCAGTTGCCAGTTATAACACTGAGCATTATGGGGGAGGAATAACAAAAGTCAGATAAGGAGAGTCTGCTCAACTGTGAGCTTTTAAAGGCCACAGCATGGAAATTTGTCATGAGGAGATTGTCTACATGTGCTATATGCACCATGTCTGTTATCATGACCTGTTGATTGGAAAAAGACAAAGATACTGTTAGAGATTGGGTGTGGCTGGAACCCACTTGCTACTAGCTTCTCAAGTAACTTTGCCCAAAGGAAGGATTTGTGTAAAACTAAATAGTCAAAAAACCCACTACTTTAGAATGATGGCATTTGGGATATTCTGGGAGACACGCATTCAGATTTTGTTCATTGTAGTAGGGGAACAGTGTAATCTACGTGTAATGTTGTATTACATTTGGATACATTTGTTACATATAGAGGATTTATAGCACTAACCAGAGCAATTTCAAATCCCAAAATATTTATTCCAAGCTTGTGAAGTGGCATGATATTTTTCATCCCATCTTGACTGGAAGAAAGAATAGATTCAGGTTATAAATTGTTTTGTATTACTTGTTAATGCTAACAGCTTTTCTATATCTGCTGGTGGTTGAAGGGACAAGAGGGAGATGGATAATGTTTTACATATAAAATCATAGAGTCGAAGAAACATAAAAAGCTTTGTTTTCAACATTGCATTTATGTTTAAGCCATTCAAGTGACAAGAACTGGTTGTCTTGGAAGCAATCTGCAATTGTGTGAAATCCTTCATCTGTCCAATATGTGAAATATTTATTTTCTGCAGCTGATTCACTAAACCCAGGCTAGGAGAGGAAGGTGGGCTATAGTTTGTCATTCTCAAGTCTCAGTTCCAGAGACAACCAGATTAGATTGGGCCATGGGGGAAGGAGAGAAAGCCCAGTTGTGGTACAGGTTGTTAGTAGAAATAAATGAGAGAAGTACCGGATGTAGCTCTAGAGAAGCTTTAGGGGGGATTGTGTAGCAAAGTGATGCTACTCTCATATTGTTTTTAGTGAGGCTGCAAAATTATATAGGTTCCAAAAAGTGAAGGGAACCTCCATCTCTTTCTTAGACAATTACTTCCTTGGGAGATTAATTCTCTGTCATTTATTTCTCCATAAAAATTGCTTATTTTTTTATATAATAGAGGAGGTTTTTGTGGTTGGGAAGGAATTAATTATGGGGGTAACACTTGGAGGTGGTCCAGACAAGATGCTCATTTTGATTATTCTGAAAAATGTTTATATAAAAATGTAATTATGGAATTCCCTATTTATTACATCTCAGTGGTTTCCTCAGAATTTGGTCCTGCAAACAGGAATTTAGCTGCTATGTGAGCCGGACTATAATCCAATCCACTCTCCCATAGTTATTTTGAGGTAAAAAGGAATAAAATGTTATTTTTGTCACCAAAGGAAGCGGATATGATTCTGAGTAGTCATATGAAGTAGTTCTGTTATTTAAGAAAATGCCATTTTTCATTGATTCATAGATTTCATGGCCAGTAGGGGCCCTTGTGATTGTCAGGTGTGACCTCCTATATAACACAGGCCACAGAACTTCCACAAAATAATTCCTAAAGCTTCTCTTTTAGGAAAGCTTCCACCATGATTTCAACAATTTCCATCCCACCATCCATCAAGCCCACACAAGAGATCCACTTCCTGGACACTACGGTCCTAATAAGCGATGGTCACATAAACACCACCCTATACCGGAAACCTGCTGACCGCTATTCCTACCTACATGCCTCCAGCTTTCACCCTGACCACACCACACGATCCATTGTCTACAGTCAAGCTCTACGATACAACCGCATTTGCTCCAACCCCTCAGACAGAGACAAACGCCTACAAGATTTCTATCAAGCATTCTTACAACTACAATACCCACCTGCTGAAGTGAAGAAACAGATTGACAAAGCCAGAAGAGTACCCAGAAGTCACCTACTACAGGACAGGCCCGACAAAGAAAATAACAGAATGCCACTAGCCATCACCTTCAGCCCCCAACTAAAACCTCTCCAATGCATCATCAAGGATCTACAACCTATCCTGAAGGTTTCAGAGTAACAGCAAATCTTGGGAGACAGGCCAGTCCTTGCCTACAGACAGCCCCCCCCCAACCTGAAGCAAATACTCACCAGCAACCACACACCACACAACAGAACCACTAACCCAGGAACCTATCCTTGCAACAAAGCCCGTTGCCAACTGTGTCCACATATCTATTCAGGGGACACCATCATAGGGCCTAATCACATCAGCCACACTATCAGAGGCTCGTTCACCTGCACATCTACCAATGTGATATATGCCATCATATGCCAGCAATGCCCCTCTGCCATGTATATTGGTCAAACTGGACAGTCTCTATGTAAAAGAATAAATGGACACAAATCAGATGTCAAGAATTATAACATTCATAAACCAGTTGGAGAACACTTCAGTCTCTCTAGTCACTCGATTTCTGACCTAAAAGTGGCAATTCTTCAACAAAAAGACTTCAGAAACAGACTCCAATGAGAAACTGCTGAATTGGAATTAATTTGCAAATTGGATACAATTAACTTAGGCTTGAATAGAGACTGGGAGTGGTTGAGTCATTACACAAAGTAAAACTATTTCCCCTTGTTTATTCCCCCCCCCCACACACACACACACACTGTTCCTCAGATGCTCTTGTTAACTGCTGGAAATGGCCCACCTTGATCATCACTACAAAGGGTTTTCTCCCCCCCCCCACTCTCCTGCTGGTAATAGCTCATCTTAAGTGATCACTTTCCTTACAGTGTGCATGATAAACACCCATTTTTTCATGTTCTGTGTGTATATAAATCTCCTCACTGTATTTTCCACTGAATGCATCCGATGAAGTGAGCTGTAGCTCACGAAAGCTTATGCTCAAATAAATTGGTTAGTCTCTAAGGTGCCACAAGTCTTCCTTTTCTTTTTGTGAATACAGACTAACACGGCTGCTACTCTGAAACCTTAATTTAAAAATTATCAGTGATGGAGACTCCACTACAACCCTTGGTAAATTGTTCCAATGGTTAATTACTCTCTGTTAAAAATGTACACATTATTTCCAGTCTGAATTTGTCTAGCTTCAACTTCCAGCCATTGTGTTATACTTTCTCTGTGAGACTGATGAGCCCATTATTACATATTTGTTCCCCACATAGATACTTATAAACTGTAATCAAGTGACCCCTTAATCATCTCTTTGTTCAGCTACCATAATGCATGTTTTCTAATCCTTTAATCTTTTTGTGGCTCTTCTCTAAACCCTCCCAATTTAATAACATCTTTCTTGAATTATGGGAACCAGTATCCCAGCAGCGGAAGCACTGCTGCCTAATATAGAGGTAAAATGCCTCTCTACTCCTACTTGAGATTCACCTGTTTTATGAATCCCTGGATTGCATTAGGTCTTTTGACCACAATGTCACATTGGGAGCTCATGTACAGTTGATTATCCACCATGAACCCCAAATCTTTTTCATAGCCAATACTTCCCAGGATAGAGTTTTGCTCTTCTATAAGTATGGCCTACATTCTTTGTTCTTACATGTATATATTTACATTTAGACGTATTAAAATCCATATTGTTTGCTTATGCCCTATGTTTGTGCCCTAGACTAAATGACCTCTTGTGGTCCCTTCCAGTACTATGATTCTATGATTTACCAAGCGATCCAGATGGCTCTGAGTCAGTGACCTGTTTTATACAAGTACTTTCAGTACAGAGTCATACTTTAAAGAAAATATTATATTTTTACCACCCAGAGAAGTCTTGCATTAGAGGCCCTTGATGCCACTGATATTGTAAGCAGATTGTGGGTTCACATTCAAGAGGCGCTTCAATAGTTGAATTGAATTAAGTCAGGTGGAAGGCAGCAGCCTTCCCAGGGTCAACTTTGTTAAGTGAGAACTCACAACGAATGCCATCAACTTGGCGACCAAACATTGCTCAGCGATCTCCCAGTCATCAGAGCAGCAAATCCTAAAGTTCGTCCTCAGGGCCATACAACATGCCAAATAGGCCCTGGAATAAGAATCCTTCAACTTAATATTGAAGGACTCTCATTAGCAAAATGGGAGTACCTTGGAAACTTGCTGAAGACTTACAACATTGATATCCTCATGTTGCAAGAGACCCATGTTGGCAATGACCAAGAGGCTAGGCACTAAAAATCCAGCCAAACTCAATAGCCTCCAAACTGGTGGAGAACACAAAAGGACCACTTGATAAATACAGAAGAAGAGAAGTGTATCAACAACTTCACTGAACACTTGCATCAATCTCCCAAGGAGAACCTTCCACTGTCAGCACTGAGGAAGTAAAAGAAGGCCTTACCGTAATGAAAAAAGGGAAGGCTGCAGGTCCTGATGGTATTCTGCCAGAATTCCTCCACCATCTCAGCCCTAAAGGATTCCAATGACTAGCAACATTGCACTCCGTTACCTTATGGACAATATGGATCCCTGAAATATGGTGTGTGGCAGTGCTAATTGCCATTCCAAAGCCTGGAAAGTGGGAAGCTATAAGCCAAATTTCTCTTTTATGTACGACCTATAAACTTCTTGAAGGTATCATCCTCTAAAGAATATGCCCTTTTAATGAGCCAGTTATCCCTGTTGAACAGGCAGGCTTCTGGCCAAAACGTAGTTGTTGTGACCAAGTTCTGGCACTCACAACTCACATTGAGTCTGGCTCTCAAAAAAACGTAAATACTGACGTGGTATTTGTTGACCTGTCACCTGCATATGACACTTATTGGATTAAGGGCCTGATGCTGAAACCTGATAAAATTATACCTTGCTACCAAACACTTTGCCTGCTGCAGACCATGCTGAGTAACAGATGCCTGCGGGTGTACCTGGGTAATAAGACCAGCTCATCCCATATCATAAACAGCGGGCTACCACAAGGCTTTGTACTTTTGCCAACCTTTTTTAATATTTATATAAGTGACATGCCTCCAACTAAATCACAAAAATTTAGATATGCAGATGAACTTGCCATGACAATCCAAGCATCAAACCTCCATGACATTGAGAAAGCATTAACTGAGGACCTCCAAAATATGGAACAGTATTTCCAGAAACGGGGGCTCAAACCAAACCCTGGAAAAACAATAGTAAGCACATTTCATCTAGATAATAAGAGTGCCAAACACACATTGAAAGTAGCTTTCTGTGGTAAAACTGTGCAACATGATTATACTCCAACATATCTCAGAGTGAAACTTGACCACACTATCTCCTTCCATGATCATCTTGAGAAGGTAGCTGCAAAGGTAAAAATGAGAGCAAACATAATCCAGAAACTAGCAGGTACAACTTGGGTGCATCAGCATCAGTGTTGCAAACATCTGCAATAGCACTTGCATATTCAGTAGCTGAATGTTGTGCACCAGTATGGAGCAGACGCAGCCACATGTGACTTGTGGATGCAGCCCAGCTGAATACAGTGATGCGTGCATCACAGGAACCCTTAAGTTGACTCCAACACCATGGCTACCTGTCCTAACATCACTCCCCCACCGATACGCAGAACTGCTGCAACATTCCACGAAGCTCAGCGAACCTGTGAAAACAGATGGCTTCTTATTCACCAAGACCTTGACAACGCCCTCCTGCAACGTCTTAAATCTCCCAAGCCTTTCTGGGAATATTCACTTAACCTCATGCAGTCAGGCTATGATCAGGAGGAGGCTTGGTAAGCAGATTGGGCTAAACAAGACTTAAAAAATAAGCACCTTGTGCCAGATCCCACGCAGAAGGTTCCTGAGTTTGACCTTCCATGGTCATCTTGGTCAACTCGGAACCAAATTTGAACCAACCATGGTAGATGTGGACATCTAATGCACAAATGGAAAATCAAGGACTCCTCGGTGTGTGAGTGGTTCCCCACAACAGAGCACTGAACACATCACTACCTACTGCCCAAGTTATAAATACGAAGCAGGCATCACTGCAATAAATTCTGCTACTCCTGATGTAGCCATTTGGCTCGATCAACTTCAAGTGAAATTGTAGTTGCTGCTCTACACCAGCCATACGACAGAAGAAGAGATTAAATTACATTTAGAAAGTATAAGACTTACGGTGTGTGTGGGGTGGGAGATGAAGTCCAATCATTTCTCAATTTAAATTGTACCATAGTTGAGGTACAAATATTCAACTTTCATTTTTTGTGTAACAATTGAGAAGTTTTATACTGTTAATATTCAATAACAAAAATAGAAAAATAATTTCACAAATCTGGTGGCAAGCACACCTTCAGTTCAGGTTACTTTCTGATCATAGTCCACTTTGTAATTCCTGTGATGCCGTAAACCAGTTCTTGCCAAGTCTGTTGGCATCAGCTGAGCACTGACAAATTCATAGCTGGAAACCAGAGCAGCTCATCTATGTAATATTGTTCAAGATAAGCGTTAGACTTGTAGGGATGTGTTTAGTCTCTATAAAATGTTTCCAAGTTGCTGCATGCATCAGTCTTTTCTTGTAATGTCTATATTCCATGCTATAAGGTAAAATATAAGTTCATTTTATAATTGTAAAAATGCCAGCTCTGAACTTGTGAATTCAAATGGGAAGAGCGGCTCCCCCCAGTCATCCAAGAGGGCTATCAAAATTAAATGGACCATTGTCAGAAAAAAGCTTTGATGGTTGCACCATCCATCTATGGAGAAGTACATGCAGAAGGCCTCATTCCATCAGTTAAAATGCTGGAATAAGGTAATAAAGATAGTTGACATGAAAATTTTTCATCTGTTTGTTGTTTGGGCTCTTACAAGGGCTAGAGCTAAGAAGCAAAAAGTAGAGAGCCCCAGGGTCAACCTGGGTTAGGCCTAAAAGACATGCAGTGGACAGATTACTACATCTCTGTCACCTTTTGGAAACATTGACTGAATTCATTTGTGCATATATATTGCTTGCTTTAAGCTGTAAATAACTCCCATTTCTTTTTCCTAGTTATAAATAAATCCTTAATTAGTTTACTATAAGATTGTCTTGTACCACATTGTCTTTAGGGTTGCCAATTTTGGGTTGACGTATTCCTGGAGGTTTCATCACTCGACAAAATATTTAATTAAAGATTAATCTTTAATTCCTGGAGACTCCAGGACAATCCTGGAGGGGTGATAACCCTAGTTGCCCTTGGTGTGAGATCTAAGGTACAAGTTGATCTGGGGTAAGTGACTGGTCTCTTGGGACTGGGAGAAACCTGAATATTTTGTCATTTTTGGTGTAAATGACTATTTATCACTAAGTCTGCCGTGGTGGTAAGATAGACTGGAGAGCCCAATAGGACTGCCTTTGATTTCATGGTAAGACTGTTACAGTGATCCAGACATTCACATTTGCTATGGGGTTGGTGAAATCTAATTACAGAACATACCATCAGCCTGTGGTGTCTGCCCTGCTTTTGACAGTCTGCCTTGAGGTAGGCACTCGTGGTCATGAACCACTCCAAACAGCATGACAGTTCCAAGATTTTAGCAGTAAACATCAGGTCACACACTAACACTTTATATGGCTTGAAAGACCAGACTGCAAGCTCTCAGGTGATGCACAGCATTAGTCCTACCTAAAATGAAGCTGGCATTGAAGGGTCGGGGAGGAGGGAAAGGACAGGGAAGAAGGCAAGATGGTATCAAAATGGTGCCATTACACACAAGGCTCACCCTGGTGAGACACGGATGCTATACACTGTTGGAAAATTAGGATTACTGGCTTCCCACTGATGGGAAACATTTGTCTCTAGGCATAGTTGTTCACAGCTACCCTAAAATGGTAACAGCACCCTGTTCCAGTAGTGCTGCTTTGGCACTGGTCCTGGGACTTATATAGTAAGTCTCTGACTCTTGTGTAATGTTCAGTCCCTGGGATGTGACAGTTAGTTATAAACTTAGGAACGTAGGCTGTTGTAGGCCATGCCTTTGGTTTTATTGCATCTGTATACATTACTTCCTCCAGTTAAAGTGTTACAATAACTTTAGACACTTGCTGTGCATCATGTTTATACTTTCCCAACCAGATCACTTGAGGAGAGGTTGCTGTACTCCAAGTGCAACAAACTGCACTACGTACAAAAAGAGCCTTCTTGCATACCACTCCATATGCTTGGAATGTCTCCCCCCTCCTCCTCCACACACACTAGTGTACATAAAGTACCTTCCCTCTTCCTCAAATACTGAGAAGCCATCTGTGCTGCAAAGCATTCCATCTGTATCGGCAACTGGTCCAGTGATGTGCTGCCAATGTTTCAACAAAGGGCTCCCACAAAAATGTTCCCCTTAGCCTATAATAAACCCCATGTCCCAAGGGAGTGTGTGCTCATAGACTGGGGAAATTATTCATTTGTTTTTTCCATTTCAACAAAACGTTTCGCCAGAACCACGGAAGGAGGCAGCAGTGTTTGGCAAACAAACTTGTGGTATATGCCCTGGAAATATTCACTTTGTTCCTGAAAATAGAGATCAAATCTATTGACAGTACAGAACAATGCTCACTGCGCACACTTAAGAATAGATGAAAACAGTGGGTTGGTATGAGCACCTTTTAGAGAGGCCAGAGGGAGCCTCTCTTGGAAATTTTTAGGAGCTACAGGCATGAGAATTATAAGGAGAGAGTGAGCAAATTATAAGGAGAAAAACATCCCTCCCCTCAACACTGAACTAGTCACTGACCAAGATTTGAAAAAGTAACTAATGGTTTTGGATGCCTCCATTTCTGGGTGCCCAACTTGAGACTAAACAGCAGGTTTTCCAGAGCAAAAGCAGACAAATCCAAAACGTAAAAAAATTTGGTTGTTGTTTTAGTCCAATAAGGATCATAAAATTAACATCAAAAGATTCCTATCAAATTAAATGATTGTATTTATCTATATTATGAAAGTTACTATAACTACGCAGCAGGGAGCAATTTAAATAGTATTTTTAGATTTTTCTTACCTTAACTGCAAGAAGAATAAGGAAAGGTCTGGTCTATCTCCTAGCAATGCAACTAGTGATGGCCCATCTGTTCCACAGAGACTTCTCTTATAGGAAAACTTTGGTAATTTACCTTTATGGGCCCAATTCAGCAAAGCACTGAAGCACATTCTTGAGTCATCCCAATATAGTAAAGCTTCAGCATATGCTAATGTTTAGGCACATATTTAAGTGCTCTGTTGAATAGGCAGGGACTTAAGCATATGTTTAAATGCTTTGCTGAATCAGGGCCTATGTTTCCTACGATTGTACAAAGCACTCTGAACTACTTTGTTAAACAGAGTATTTATTACAGTCTCTTTCTTCAGAGTGAGATAATGGAATGTGCAGCATTCCAACCTCCCACCAACAAGACAGTGCTATGAGTGCTTAAGACTGAATTCTAAAAGGTGCCTACAGGGTTCAGTGCTCAAATCCCAATGCCAGTAGGGACTATTGAAAACCCCATCCCATTCCTGTCCTGCCAAGTAAGGAAAATATTGTGACAAAATGAATCTTAAATGTATGTATTCAGTCCAAATACTAATTTGCCTCTCTAAAATATTTGAAATGGTATCCCTTCACTATTTATTATTAGTTTATTACACTTGCTCCAGGGATGGACATAAACTGACTATACGATCCGACCACCTTAAGCACCTTGCCAGAGATCGAGCTGGGTGGTGCTCAATATGCACGATGGCCTCATTCCTTTGGGATTTGCCATGGCGATGATGAGTTGCTCCTAGAAGCCCCAATGGGGTAGGGGCTATACATACACGTAGTAAAACACCATCCCTGCTCTAAAGAGTCTACGTACATAACATAGGCAAAAAGTGGTAGAAAGTAAATCATATTATTCCCATTTTACAGACAGTGAACTGAGGCAAAGAGAGATTTAAGTGACTTGCTCAGGGCCACAAAGGGGACTTGTAGCGGACACAGGAATGGAACCCAGTTCTCTGAGTCCCAGTGCAGTGCAGTGCCTTAACCACAGGGCCATCCTTCTCCCTATTTACATCATAAACATGCAAAAACTTAATACAGATAAGCATTTTGCAAACATTTGTGAATTAATACTCACAACACAAGAATCATCACCATACTAAACACATTATCATCCTTATTTAACACGAGGATCAAAGAGGTTGTGACTTGTCCAAAATGACACAAGAAGTTAACAAAGCTGGCAACAGAATCCAAGCCCTATTACCTCCTAGTCTTGTGCCTCATCCTCAAGAGTATCCTTAAACACCAGAAGGTGTGAGTTAATTGCTTTCTCACTTTTTCTCCCCTAACACTCCAACAACTTGTCTTATTTTGCCAGAAGACTCCCAATTTCAGCCAGACTATCCAGTGCTCCTGGTCTCTTCAAGAAAACTATTTTCCCCCTGCTGTTACACTCCCAAAGCTATTACATGGATGGCTGGGCTGATACCTAGGGAGGTGGTGGAATCTCCTTCCTTAGAAGTTTTTAAGGTCAGGCTTGACAAAGCCCTGGCTGGGATGATTTAATTGGGGATCGGTCCTGCTTCGAGCAGGGGGTTGGACTAGATGACCTCCTGAGGTCCCTTCCAACCCTGATATTGTATGATTCTAGGATTCATTTTTGTGCCATATTCAAGTTCCTTTGTAATACATGCATCTGACACATTGTGAAGAATGTGGGAGTAAGAATGGAGGAGTCAGGTGACTCCACATATTAACAGTCAGCCCACCTGCCTGCCCACAGCTTCTGGTAAGAAAAGCTCCTCTCCTCACTACTGCAGTAATGAGTTAGCCCTCAGTGCAAATGAAACTGCAAGACAATAACATTGCTCAGGACATTTGAGAGTGGGATGGTTTACTGCAATTTCTGACATGGTTTTGAAATATCTCCTGGTTTCTGCATCTTCACCAGAAATAATCAGTTCAATTTACTAACGATCAATAATAATTCCTTTGTTTATTTAACTAATTAGATTTAAATGCAAAACATGTTTACAATTTTTTTATAAACTCTTTCCCCTTACATTTCCAGCACATTTAAGCTCGTTTTATTTACTAAAATAAATAAACAAAAAATGCTAGTTATTTTTAATTCAATTTGGATTTTTATCCAAACGGAGCTTGACACATCACAAGTAATGTATTAATCTTCATCTACTAAAGGAATGCATCATTCACCATTTTCTAAAACAACAAATGTAAAAAATAAGAATCAGAATAAATGTAAGTAAAGTGACACAATTGGTTAAATAAATAGATATAGTGCATCTTCCTGACTGGCAAAAAGCACCACCAAATTTAGTGTAGAGGCTACATTTAGCTACAAAGCAACATGTTTTCATGTTTACCCACCAATGAGAATCAGCCTTCAGGAAAATACCGAAAAAGTACAAATGCAAAACACAATTTAAATTGATGATTTAAATTGAGGTTTCCAGCTTGCTGATTTAAATCACTTTGACTTCAGTCAATCCATCCTGTGGTCCTTCTCTATAGTAGCCACAACCCTTGGCAGAGACCAAACCTGCCAGCCTAGTAAAGAGGCTCTGCATGGGCCCCACGGACATGTCTCCCTGTCCAAACAATGGCTTTTATAGATTTAGCAGCCTTTTTGTCCCAGCAGTGAAAACTTTCTCCAAATGCACAGACATAAATATCTTGGGTTAAAACCCTTAACAGTGCTTTTAATGGTGCGTACCTTTAAGGTCACCGCAGAGCTGCAATCTGAGAACCTGATCACTGAAGGTAGGATCAGTCAGTATTGCAAGAATTACTGCAGAATGTTAGCTCTGCCAATAAAATAGTGACGGACCTATTACGTGTGTGTATAGATTTCTTTTCCAAAGGACTGTGCACTAAAGGATCTGTGTACTAAAGCTGGACAACAGGGAGTGTGCTAATAAAGTACTAGTCTCTGCACAAGCCCACCTCTGATATATAACTGAAGGACCTATCCCCTTTCTACACTTTGGCAACATTTGTATATCTTGTCATGCCAATAAAGCCTCTTTCAATCGAATATAAAGTTTCTCTTGGTACTTTTTTTTAAACCCATAACTTGCTGTTTAGTTTTTTTCAAATAATACTTTTTCAAAAACCCTATTCACACACACACACACACACACACAGCCTTATAACTTCTTATTTTCTCCCAACCTGTTTTTTATTAGTCAATTTTGTTGCAATCAAGAGCTCAGTTTTCACATTAATTAAGTTAACTAAAAATAGGTATACATCTCTCTGTTACAACTAATAGGCATTTATTAAAGCAGGTCTCAAGTACTGTTAAAAAAAAACCACACCTCTTCCCTGTTAAAAAAGCAATAAAGGCTTTAAGGATAAAATTTAACAAAAAGATAGTGAGGGAAATCCAGAGATATAAAATTCTGTTCTGGCATCTATAAGGCAGTTAGTTGACCACCAAAATAACTCTAACTACATTAGAGTCAAGTAAACAGCATTAAAGAAATGGTTGCAAGTATTCATTCCAATTGAAAAATGAATTTGCTGTGGTTGGGCACAGCCCCCTTTTATGTTTGCTTCCCACAAATGCCTGTGCAAAACAAATCTGAGGAGTGCACGCTCTATGATTCCCTTGTAGAACTGGTGTAACTGATACAGGATTGGCACCGTTTGACACAGCTGGAGGTAACACGGTCCCCAGAATTCTCTGGCAGAGCCACTGCATAAACGTAATTACACCAGTCAAGGATCTGACTTTCTGCACCCTTCTTAGCAAGAACCATGTACACACACACCTAATTACTGTTGGTCAATGACTGAGGTAATGAGAGAAATTTCCCATCAGGAAACTCAAGCAACAAATAAATTGGATAAAATCATTTCTCAAGCAGAACAAGAGGGAGAACTTGTCAAGTAAATTATTCAGTCTGCTTCAATTGCATCACATACAGTGATATTTCAGTGACGAGGTAAAAGGATGCCACCTTCTCCCCATCCAGTGAACCTGCAAGGCAGAGAACAGATGAGCCATCCCTTAGCAGCATTAAAGGAAAGAGACCGACAGAGCTCTTTTTTTATTGAGTTTGGATCAGTCCGTTTTAAATCAGCTGAGACTCTATGCGCTCTTCAAGTGATAGTGGGTAGCATCAACACTGACAACAGAGGTAATTCACTCAGCACAACTAACTATTTACATTTTGCAATCATACTATAAGTCTATTAGTTAACATATAGTTATCTATGGCACCTTAGAGACTAACCAATTTATTTGAGCATAAGCTTTCGTGAGCTACAGCTCACTTCATGCTCACGAAAGCTTATGCTCAAATAAATTGGTTAGTCTCTAAGGTGCCACAAGTACTCCTTTTCTTTTTGCGAATACAGACTAACACGACTGTTACTCTGAAACCTGTCATATAGTTACTGTTCTACTTGAACAATTAAAACACTGTATTTGTGTTAAAACTACACTTTTATGTCCTCTCTTATCATTTATGATATCACAATCATGATCTATAACTCTTCTGCTTTCCTCATCACTGCAAAAGAATCATTTTGCTAGCTAACTGTGAGTTTTGTGATATGGGTTCCATCATTAAAAATCCAGCATCTACCAAAAGTCACCACAGTACAGTATCTGAGACACTGCAGTTAATTCCTGTTCTAAATATAAAGGAACACTGGGATATCTTAATCCTGCAAGTCCTTGTGTGGCACACAGCAAGGTGCACCACCCACAGTACAATCGGAAGCTATATATGGACATATATGAGGTTAAGCTCTGGACATGATCACTGGACATGATCACTTTACACTGATAATAAGCAGGAAGTTTCTTATACACCTGCTCCTTGACTTCCAAGAGTGCAGGGAAAGAAAGAAATATGGTGTGACTAGAGAACGGGCATGTCTGAGGAAACATGGGTTTAAAGTGATGCTGATAACTTTAAATTTAGTCAGTTACAAGTAGTTTAGAAGAGTCAGTAGAAATTAATTGACTATGCAAAAAAGCAACAAATCATACTATATAGAGTGCTATCAGAGGCACAAAATAAAAAAAACAAAAAGGAGAGGAAAATAACTTGTCCAATTTCTTCCAGCTACACTAATCATAGGTGTTTCTTGGAAAATCATTGGTAAAAAAAAATTTAGGCAAGAAGTGAGATTTTTTTTATGTTGACAGTTTCTCTTTACGTGTGCCCATCATTAAAGTAGTGTGGCACCTAGCTATGCATTCCACTCTAGGCCTTACTCCATGTACTTGGGAGGAGTAAATAGATGGTCGTAAAACAGATGTCTTGTCACAGGGTCCCTATACTCCCTGCTCTGCTCATCACTTTTTACCTTACTTCTTGTATAATGCTCTGTATCTGCATTCTGCAGGGTCAGGCTCCGTGTAGTAATTGTTGGCAAATATTGAGTTTCTAAGGATGACCACTGTTAAATATATATATTTAGGAGCACCATACCTATATAGCATAAATACTTTGGTGTATACATTGTACATTTTTTCTTAAAATTAGTATTTGGCGATGTAATAACATGAGAATGGCCATACTGGGCCAGCCCAGTGGTCCATTTTGTGTGCTTAAATCCATTAAGCACTTTTAAAAACCGCCCTCTAGATTTTAATACAGAAAAAGACTCAGATCTTTGATCCCAAATAAACGTATCTCATGAGCTCTCAAGAATGTAGGAATTCTATTAAATTGTTGTCCAGAGACTATAGCAATGGCCACTTTAGCAATTGCTGTAAAAATAAAACAAAATAAATAAAAAACCTTGAATCCGTCAACAAGCATTTTGAAGAGCAATGATATGGAACTGAGTGTAATTTCCAACAGACTTTGCCTAATGTTGTCCTGTATGTTAAGGAAAACTTTCAACGTCTTCCCATGAAAACTCCCTTAAACCACCTTAGAGAGAAAGATATACTGCTGCATTCTTTCCAGAACAAATAGCCTTGATTAGTTTAAAGATAGTTAATTTATACAAAAGGAAGGGGGAAACTACTTTTGCTTAATTTGCATAGGAAGTCAAAGCTTAATTCCCTATTTTATTACATAGCCAACCTGGCTAAGGTTCTGAAAGAAAATAACAATGAAACTTCAATAAGTCTTGCATCTGGTGCACGACTACATTTTTGTCTTATAAAATAATACTACATATCATCTATATTCAGTGATCAACAGCCCTTCTGGTTAAGCAAATAAATTGAGGAACTCCATTTGGTCTTTATAATGCACGTATGTTTTGCAAGAGTACTCAGTTTTTCACAGGGAATTTTCATATCCTTCCCAAAACATCACCCTTCTGGTTAAACAAGACTGGGGCCTATACTGAAGAATGAAATGACTAGTTACGAAGAAACAATTACAACATAATTTGCAGTATGGTGAGTTGGACAGAAATAACCATGGACATGAAATAACCAGAAATAACCATTGTTTACGTTGGAACTGCAATTTCTGCACTTACTTCCACTCTATGCATTATGGAAGTGCACAAGCATATATGCATATGAAACAGAACCTAGTCTAAATGTAGAATTCTTCCTGTCCAATTTTGGTGTGTGACCATTATTTATTTAATAGATCTGTATTTATCAGCTGTACTACAAGCATCTCACTTTCACATAGTGCAACTGCATTTGAATATATTAAATTAAGGAAGCACAGAGGTTTTCTTTACGATAAGCAGGCATGTTTGTCTTCTGTCCATGTTTCTTTTACAAATACAGCTATTGTGAACAATTTAAGAACATGCCACTAAATTCATTTTTCCCATAAGGGGCAGAATGGTTATACACTACAGGATCACTTTCCATTCATCAATGTTTTTGAAGGATTTCCTTCTATGCTCCTATGTTAAAGTCCAGCAGTATCATCAGTTTATCATGGATTCAAGGAGATCCACTAACTAATCTAGTGGATGTATCCCATGTGTCTTCAATATCACATAAGTGTTTTATGAATTAGGAGCCAAATTCTGCCATTAGCTGTGCACTAATTATTCCCAATGGCTCCAACAGGAATAAAGCATAGAAACCAGGGGGAAGGGGTATAAAAAGAATCCCATTCATATTTCAAATACACCTTTTGCTAAATTGTGTGATTTCCTATATACTGAGTAGTACCATGAGCTGGACAGGAAATTGTTTTCCTGTCCTGCAAGATTTTGAGATTTCAAAATGTTTTCCCATCTCAAATTGGGATTGTGATGAACTAGGGGTTCTGTCTGCACCATGTCTGAATTCTGGGTGATTTTATAAAATTGTATCATGAAATTACTGTGTTAAGGAAAGACAATGTGTATGTGAATCTCCCAGAAGTTAGCACAGTGTGTCATGTCTCTGCCAGGCCAGAGATCAGCATTCATTGATCATCTATTCAAAGTAAAACATCTTGGGACAACAGGTTTGCTCTACCTGGGAGAAAACATTTCCTCCTGTTGTCTGAGGAGAATGGGGTTTTGGAGTAATGGAAAATGACCAAAAGTCAGAACAAAAGAAGAGGTGATCTCAGCAGGTAGACCTGCTGGTAGATCCCAGCAGGTTTCCATTTCATTCCATTTATGGACATAAAGGCATTCACGGGGGGAACTGAGGGAAAGAGCCATCTTGCACCAGATTAAGATGAGGAAGTTTGCTACAGGGGCAGGATAGGCAAGGGGTTGGAGGACCCTGCCTGACAGAACACAGATGATCTCCCAAGGGAAGGGTGAGGGACATTGCATTTAGGATATTTTATTGTTTGATGTGATCTGTATTCTCCTGTGCTTTACATAACCATATAGAACATAAAGCTGATAGATTGAACAAAGAGAGTGTGTGTGTTGACTGTTTCACAACTACTTCATGTCCCTGAAACTATAAAGCTTCACACCTTTCGGGTGGAGTTCTGGGACGGGGTATGTTTAAGTATGGGGGAGTCTGAAGGGTCAGTGCTTTGCACACAGTGGCTAGGCAGCTGGACAATGGGCTCCAACACTTGGAAGAGGGGTGCCAGATAGAAGGTATGCACCGTAAGAATGTGCTAGGGACACCGAAATTGGGGACTGTGTCTGGACTCCATTCAGGCTCCAGGAGCTTAGAACACCCTGCAAATCCAGAGCATGGAGGCTTCGATTCTCCTCACAGTAATCTTAGTGGGTGCCTAGGAAGGGGTGCTAGGATCTCTGAAAGGGACAAAAAGAAAAATCTAAAAAAATAAAAATTATGTACTGACAAAAATTTGCATCAGGTCAACCAAAACATGTAAATTTCACAGTATTTCATTTCTGACTTTATTTGTATATGGTTTTTACAATATGTTAAATTTCTAAACAAAAAAGTTGCTTTGAACTAAAAAACAGAATAGAATGTTTCAACAATTTTGACCCTTGCCCCCCTTCCCCAAAGGTTTTTGAAATGGGACATTCATTGTGACCAATCTTTCCCTGTGAACATTTCAGTTTCAAGAGATCAGCATTTTCTGACAAAATAACATTGTGTTGAACAATTCCTGACTATCTCTAATAGTATCTAGGATTTTCTTTGGTTGATGTGTCATGAGCACAGTGCATAGACTAATGTTCAAAAGATCCACTGGAAAGAAGGAATCTGCACATGAAAAACCACCAGCCAGAAGAATCTGCACCAGCCAGAAGAAGCAGTGAAGCTCTTACTTATATCCATATGTGAATAAACACATAACTGTAACTTTAATAACATTTTAGAACATCTCTGATTACTTTGCTCTGAATGCAGACCAGTTCTAGTTTTCCAAAGAATTCTATTCTTTTTGTTTATAGAAGACCAATGCAAATATATTTTATTCATGGACACAGATATCTCAAGCCCCAAAAGCAGTTGTGCATGCAACATGAGCTTTCCATGTGGTACTACTGTAAACACTTAGACTGTGAAAAATGAGCAGTTCCAGAGTTCAGTGTTTGATTTTGCAATTCACAGAATACTTTCCCTAGGCACCTTTCCATTGCTCATTTGTGTAGGGAACTTGGGGACAAGGAAGGAAGGTACTCAAAACATCAAAACATGCCTTATTTTTATACAAATCAGTTTTTTTTTCTACTGGCAACAAATCAGTATTTTTTAAAAGAGGACTATCACAATTTTAAAAAATTCCATAAACATTTAGATCTGTACATATTGTCATTATTATTTGCGTAACACCACCCAGAAACATGCTAGGAATTTTACAGATGAAATTAAAAAGACATAAAACAGTTCCTGCCCCCAAACAGCTTAAAATCTAAGGCACTGGTCCAAAACACAATCAAATCAATCACTGGACTCCTGGTTATAGCTGCACTGCACAGAAAAACCTGCAGCATCAAGTCTCAGGGCCCAGGTCAACTGCCTTGGACTTGTGGGGCTCAGACTGCAGGGCTAAACATAATAGTGCAGATGTTCCCACTTGGGCTGGATTCCGGACTCTGAGACGCTACGCCCCGCCAGATTTCAGAGCCCAGGCACCAGCCTGAGTGGGAACATCTACACTGCTCTTTGTATCCCCACAGTCCAAGTCCCAAAAGCCAGAGTCAGTTGACCCTGGCGCTGAGACTTGATAGTACAGGTTTTTCTTTGCAGTGTAGGTGTTACCCTAGTGATATTACAGGGCTTTGGATCAAACCCTAATTTTAGATATGATATAATGATAGAGAGTAACAAACAGTAACAGTGGATGGAGAAGGACAAGGATTAGAACAGACAGATCATAGAATTACTCAGTTCTGATCTGTGCATTTTGCTTCCCATGAAGTTTTTCATCCACACTCATATCGGATGTCCCTCGAGCAAAAATTACTATAGAAATCTACATATCCTCAGTTTTTCTTGTATCAGGAGCATAAAATACTTCTGTCTTCTGATAAGACTTGTGTTAAAATTGTTGCATTCCCAAGCAAGTATTTTTTTTAATTTGAACTCAGAAATTATACATTATACATATAAATTTTATGGCAGAAAGAAGAATCTCTTGCTTTAGTATGCTAAGTATGTTGTATACATTAAGTATCTTCTTGGTATTGTGTCCAGTGACTCAGATTCAGTGCATACAATTAGTAACTCACAGCTAAAGGAATACTGGAAATTATCTTACTAAAATTGTAAATAAAACTTTAAAAAATGTTTAGCAATATGCTGGCATTCAGCACTTCAACGACTGGAACTGAGCTATGGCTCTCCTTATGCTTTTGATATTAGCTGATTCCCCCTGAGAAAATGGGGGGAGGGAAGCTGTTTACACACGGGAGATCAAGAAAATGATTCCAGTTCTTTTAACAGAAGTGTCAGCACTGGAGAAGCATGCAGCTAATATGATGGTGGCATAGTAACTGATATTCTGTGGCCTTAAGGCAAGATGAGACTTCAACTGATAACCTCATAAGCCCAAGCCCTCCCAAACCCAGTGGAGCTCAGCAAAACAATCATGATCACATTATATTTTGAACATCTTCTACGAGTAGTGAATAATTTTGTGTCCCAACTGCATGCAGCTTGTTTTGTGAGGGGAGCTTGGAAGAATATTGCTACTCCCCTCTATCCCACATTTGACCCCCTTCTTAAAGACCAAACCGGGCAGAAAAAATTTTACAAGTATTTCTTCAGAGGTACTATAGAGCTTTGCCATGAAACACACTAGTATGTTTCATCTCTCTGATTCACTTAAACCAGGAATCACACTTATTAACTGTTAAAAACAACCAACCCTATGGCTCTAATTCATTAATATATCACTTTTAAAAACATTTCTTTATTTAAGTTCAGTATTTCCAAACAGCCAGGCAGCATAGAATATCATAGAATATCAGGGCTGGAAGGGACCTCAGGCGGTCATCCAGTCCAATCACCTGCTCAAAGCAGGACCAATCCCCAATTAAATCATCCCAGCCAGGGCTTTGTCAAGCCTGACCTTAAAAACTTCGAAGGAAGGAGATTCCACCACCTCCCTAGGTAACCCATTCCAGTGTTTCACCACGCTAGTGAAAAAGTTTTTTCTAATATCCAACCTAAACCTCCCCCACTGCAACTTGAGACCATTACTCCTCGTTCTGTCATCTGCTACCACTGAGAACAGTCTAGATCCATCCTCTTTGGAACCCCCTTTCAGGTAGTTGAAAGCCTCATTCTTCTCTTACGCAGACTAAACAATCCCAGTTCCCTCAGCCTCTCCTCATAAGTCATGTGTTCCAGTCCCCCAATCATTTTTGTTGCCCTCCGCTAGATGCTTTCCAATTTTTCCACATCCTTCTTGTAGTTTGGGACCCAAAACTGGACACAGTACTCCAGATGAGCCCTCACCAATGTCGAATAGAGGGGAGCGATCACGTCCCTCCATCTGCTGACAATGCCCCTACTTATACAGCCCAAAATGCCATTGGCCTTCTTGGCAACAAGGGCACACTGTTGATTCATATCCAGCTTCTTGTCCACTGTAACCCCTAGTTCCTTTTCTGCAGAACTGCTGCCAAGCCATTCAGTCCCTAGTCTGTAGCGGTGCATGGGATTCTTCCTTCCTAAGTGCAGGACTCTGCACTTGTCCTTGTTGAACCTCATCAGATTTCTTTTGACCCAATCCTCTAATTTGTCTAGGGCCCTCTGTATCCTATCTTACCCTCCAGCGTATCTACCTCCCCTCACAGTTTAGTGTCATCTGCAAACGTGCTGCGGGTGCAATCTATGCCATCCTCCAAATCATTAATGAAGATATTGAACAAAACCGGCCCCAGGACCGACCCTTGGGGCACTCCACTTGATATCGGCTGCCAACTAGACATGGAGCCATTGATCACTACCTGTTGAGCCCGACAATCTAGCCAGCTTTCTATCCACCTTATAGTCCATTCATCCAGCCCATACTTCTTTAACTTGCTGGCAAGAATACTGTGGGAGACTGTGTCAAAAGCTTTGCTAAAGTCAAGGAACAACACGTCCACTGCTTTCCCCTCATCCACAGAGCCAGTTATCTCGTCATAGAAGGCAATTAGATTAGTCAGGCATGACTTGCCCTTGGTGAATCCATGCTGACTGTTCCCGATCACTTTCCTCTCCTCTAAGTGCTTCAGAATTGATTCCTTGAGGACCTGCTCCATGATTTTTCCAGGCACTGAGGTGAGGCTGACTGGCCTGTAGTTCCCTGGATCCTCCTTCTTCCCTTTTTTAAAGATGGGCACTACATTACCTTTTTCCAGTCATCCGGAACCTCCCCCGATCGCCATGAGTTTTTGAAGTTAATGGCCAATGGCTCTGCAGTCACATCCACCAACTCCTTTAGCACTCTCAGATGCAGCGCATCCAGCCCCTGGACTTGTGCTCATCCAGCTTTTCTAAACAGTCCCGAACCACTTCTTTCTCCACAGAGGGCTGGTCGCCTCCTCCCCATGCTGTGCTGCCCAATGCAGTAGTCTGGGAGCTGACCTTGTTCGTGAAGACAGAGGCAAAAAAAGCATTGAATACATTAGCTTTTTCCACATCCTCTGTCACTAGGTTGCCTCCCTCATTCAGTAAGAGGCCCACACTTTTCTTGACTTTCTTCTTGTTGCTAACATACCTGAAGAAACCCTTCTTGTTACTCTTAACATCTCTTGCTAGCTGCAACTCCAGGTTTGATTTGACCTTCCTGATTTCACTCCTGCATGCCCGAGCAATACTTTTAAACTCTTCCCTGGTCATTTGTCCAATCTTCCACTTCTTGTAAGCTTCTTTTTTGTGTTTAAGATCAGCAAGGGTTTCATTGTTAAGCCAAGCTGGTCACCTGCCTATTTACTATTCTTTCTACACTTCGGGATGGTTTGTCCCTGTAACCTCAATAAGGATTCTTTAAAATACAGCCAGCTCTCCTGGACTCCTTTCTCCTTCATGTTATTCTCCCAGGGGATCCTGCCCATCAGTTCCCTGAGGTTGTCAAAGTCTGCTTTTCTGAAGTCCAGGGTCCGTATTCTGCTGCTCTCCTTTCTTCTTTGTGTCAGGATCCTGAACTCGACCATCTCATGGTCACTGCCTCCCAGCTTCCCATCCACTTTTGCTTCCCCTACTAATTCTTCCTGGTTTGTGAGCAGCAGGTCAAGAAGAGCTCTGCCCCGAGTTGGTTCCTCCAGCACTTGCACCAGGAAATTGTCCCCTACACTTTCCAAAAACTTCCTCGTTTGTCTGTGCACCGCTGTATTGCTCTCCCAGCAGATATCAGGGTGATTGAAGTCTCCCATGAGAACCAGGGCCTGCGATCTAGTAACTTCCGTTAGTTGCCGGAAGAAAGCCTCGTCCACCTCATTCCTCTGGTCCGGTGGTCTATGGCAGACTCCCACCACGACATCACCCTTGTTGCTCACACTTCTAAACTTAATCCAGAGACTCTCAGGTTTTTCTACAGCTTCATACCAGAGCTCTGAGCAGTCAGGCTGCTCTCTTACATACAATGCAACTCCCCCACCTTTTCTGCCCTGCCTGTCCTTCCTGAACAGTTTATATCCATCCATGACAGTACTCCAGTCATGTGAGTTATCCCACCAAGTCTCTGTTGTTCCAATCACATCATAATTCCTTGACTGTGCCAGGACTTCCAATTGTCCCTGCTTGTTTCCCAGGCTTCTTGCATTTGTGTATAGGCACTTGAGATAACTTGCTGTTTGTCCTGCTTTCTTAGTATGAGGCAAGAGCCCTCCCCTCTCCTGCTCGTGCTTCCTCCCGGTAGCCCACTTCCCCACTTACCTCAGGGCTTTGGTCTCCTTCCCCCGGTGAACCTAGTTTAAAGCCCTCCTCACTAGGTTAGCCAGCCTGCTTGTGAAGATGCTCTTCCCTCTCTTCGTTAGGTGGAGCCCGTCTATGCCTAGCACTCCTCCTTCTTGGAACACCATCATTCACTGTGTAATGGTCACCAGCATCATTCACTGTGTAATGGTCATCAGTGGGAAATCCAAGAATATGTAGCAGCATAACAACATCCAGGCTATTATTATATTATTTTTAATATTGAAGTGTCAATGGTACGTTCAATGCTGTACTATGCACAAGACAGTCCCTGCCCTAGATAGATTACAACAGATACAACTGAGACAAGAAATTAGAAAAAGGAAGTTGTTAACTTACAATATTTTTGGTATGATTAGTACTATTCCTCTAGTTTGCCTCTTCTGAAATACTGTGGTGGAAAGCATAATGACAGGTTTCAGAGTCACAGAAGTGTTAGTCTGTATCCGTAAAAAGAAAAGGAGGACTTGTGGCACCTTAGAGACTAACAAATTTATTTGAGCATAAGCTTTTGTGAGCTACAGTCAATTGAGCTGTAGCTCATGAAAGCTTAAGCTCAAATAAATTTGTTAGTCTCTAAGGTGCCACAAGTACTTCTTTTCCTTTTGTGGTGGAAAGAGAATTTGACTGATGTAAGTTTGTACTTGAGGATCTCACAGAAAAAGTGCTCTTTGTGAAAATGCTTTAGAAATGTAGACAGGGAAAGAAGTGGATTAGTGACAAGGGGTAAAGGGCCTGACGCACTGGAAATGAAAAACCTTTCTAGGTAGATGGGAGAAGCATGGAAAAAGGAAAAAAATGATGTGCTAAGTCTTGCGCTGTTGTGTCACATGAAGTGTGAGACATGATTACTAATAAGATTGGAGATGGGCTATAGAACTGAGCAGGGGCCTTGAAAGCAAGTAACAAAAGTTCAAATCTGATATGCTGGGCAAAGGGGAACCAGAGGAAAGACTGAAAGGGGATGGACTCATAAACGTATAATTTTACCAGTTCCATTCTGGACATGATGGAGGAGAGAGATGTTTGGGTGATAGCCTAGGCCTCCTTTAAATCCCTTAATGCCTCACTCAAGCCGTGCAAGGAAGACTTAAGACAGCAGATGACTGTGGGAATTCTGAGCTGACACCAATCCTATAATAGTCCTTCTGCCCTCACCATGGGTAAACAAGGTATTCTGGGGCTGGGGAAGAGAGCATGTCATGTTTAAACTTGAACTGGCATGGGCCAGTCATGATTATTTGTCAGAGACAGAGTCAGAAACATGGGACTGGATGACGGGAGACAAAAAGTGTCAGAGGTAGATTTGTGAGTCAAAGTACAGAGAACAGAGCTATACAAGCAGATGAAGTCACCCAGGCATGAGTTGTAGAAGGTGACCACAGTGCTCAGTCAGACTCCTGCTGAGAGATGGAGTGGGAGGTGCAATCCAAAGGAGATGATGAAAGAGTGATGAAAGAGGGAGGACATGAGTATAAGAACTCAGGAAAGGAGAAAGGGCAATGAGGATGGAATGAAACTGAAGTGAAGTGCACTTGGATATTATTATCACTTATATAAATTACATACATTATTCACTACTTATTTAGCTTCTTGGTAACATATACACTATTCAATTCAATACATAAATATAGTGCCACGGGATCTCTTGATCTGCTACAAAGTTGGACAATGTTTCTGTCCTGCAAAGCTTGCCATCACATGAATTGTGAATATAATATGAAGAAATCACTGCCTTTTAACTGTACATGGTAACTGCTCAAGTCCTAGAGCATGATTCTTCCACCAGATCTGCATTGCATATTTCCAGATTTGGGCTATATACATTTATTAATGGGTTGACAGTAAACTAGGCTTACCTGGTGTCAGTAAAAAAAGCTGTCATTTTTACAGTAACTTGCTAGAGTACAAAAGCTACATAGAGCTGCATGTTTTCAACATCTGGAAGTGGAGAAGGCATACACAAAAAGTAATGTAAAGTGGTCACCATTAAAGAGCAGTCGTACATTTTTTATTTTAAAAAAGGCAGCTTTTTACTTAAACCCGTCTCTCTGTTTTCAATCAACTGCTGACGTTAGGGACTAAAATACATTTTCTGCTTTTTACTCCTATTAGCCCCACAGAACAAATACACATAAAAGGGAGTGGCTAGATTCTACTCTAACTCGTACATAATCAGCAGAATTGTTTACTAAGTCCCAATCAGTAACACCTGTGCAAATCCATTGATGGCCAAGAGGTTATACAGCTGTGTCACTGAGGCATAATGTGAAGACAATGGAATTACTCAGATGTAACTGAGGATCTAATGTACGCTGCATGAATCAGCTATGATGCATGAGAAGTAAAGGATCCAATCTAACTCTCAGAGCCGAGGTTTTGAGTTTGCAGGGTTTAATCATATAAAAAAAATCTGTAAGTTGAAGACATTGGGAGCAGAAATCATTGTGAGACAAACATTGCACCCCAAAACATTTTTACATGCCCACTCTTCAGAGTAAATTCCAGCTGGCATCTTTATAATTTTGCCTTTGGAAGTAATTCATGTTACTGTGATACTCCCTAATCTTAGTATAGGGAATTTCACAAATGTCACAGTAATTTAATTACTCACAAAGGCACGTCTAAGATTTTAATGACATCCATTGTATTTATATGCTATGATCTTAAGTAGGTAGATCTGGAAGGAATAGTTTTATAGTAAGCTAATGCTAACCTCAGCTGCAATAAGCAGTGTTCTTGAATCTCCTCCGATCTGAAAGGAAATGGATGATTTTATACATCTTTCAGCTAAACTACAAATACAGAGATAAAATATAGTACTCAGGACATTGTGTGAATTCGGGACACTCCCTGGATTCTGGATCCAACTAAAACATTACAATGAAATATAAATAGTGTATTTTCGTATGTGACAGATATATTCTCTCTCTGATTGCCTATGGGCATGTCTGTACTGCAATGGGGGGGGAAATGCAGCAAATGCTGACATACCCATGCTAACTTTAATCTAGCTAGATCATGTACTGATAGCAGTGAGGTCATAGCAGCATGTACTTCACCATGGGCTAGCTGCCCAAGCAATTTCCAGGGGTCCCAACTGGGTTTACGCAGCCCATGCCGAAACGTGTGTTGCAGTGCAAGTTAGCTAGATTAAAGCTAGATCAGGTACGGCTGCACTGTAGACATGCCCTATGTTTCTATAAGGAAAACTATCCATTTTCCCTCCAAACGCCACTCCAAAATTTCAAAGGATAAGAAGCATCGGTAAATTCTCTCTCTCACGCACAAATCTCCACTCCCACCTACAGCAGCAATTAATTTGGCAACATATTTTGAAACTTCACAGATACTCAGCAAAATGGTAAGTGTTTGCTGCTAGCTCTTGCAGTAGTACATTGTATTTGAGCAAACACTGCAGGAAAACTGCTCGTACAAAAACATGAGATTGTGTCGCATAAATGTCAGTGTCACAAAAAGCATGCCAGGCACCTGCTTTATGGCTCTGCTAGCCCACAAGTAATCACTGTTGTGAATACAACTGAAGAGACTGTATGTCACATACATATCACTTCCCTGACTTGCGTGCCCAGTAATGCTGCAAGCCCTAATAAATAATGTTCAAATACACAGGATTTGAAAAATTTGCTAGACAACTACTGGCCAGAGAGCACAGGAGCTTTTACCAAGGTGCTGTGCCTAGATGAGAGGTCTATCTTTTGTATGCTTAGTAAAGGCCTGATCAGTTGAAGCCCTCATAGCCCATCTGGCTATTAGGAAAGGAAACGGATTTTCCTTTTTCTCTCCTTTCAACCCCTGCACCTCCTGGATGCTGCAGAGTGGATGGCGGACTCTGTTATTATGGGGGAGGCGGTGGGGAGGAAGGGAAGAGTTTCTGCTTTTCTACCTTGCCCCAGCTTTTATTTGGGACCTCTTCTCCTATGAATACTCCAGTGCCTGCCTGCCTTGACTACTACTCATAGCTTTCCCAAGCTGCAACAAAATGCTAGTGACATAATTCTTGTCATTTTCATTGCTGCCCAAAGCATTCTAAACTGTGGCAGTGATTAATGTCCGGGATAATCAGACACTGAATGATATGAAGCTAAAATAAGACACTATATGACTAAATGGAAAACATCTTGAAGTCAAGCTTCACAGTGGAGCTAGTCACTGAACAACGACTATGTGTTTCCGAAGTGCAGATATGCAAACCAATGCCACAGCCAGATCTATGGGCCACCAGTTGATCTAAGCTATGCAATTTGAGTTACATTAGTAGCATAACTCAAGCTGATGTAGCTTAGATCTACTTACTGCAGGGTCCACACTATGCAATGTCAACGGGAGATGTTGTCCCCTCGATATTGCTTCTGTCTCTCATTGAGGTGGAATGCAGAAATCGATGGGAGAGCGCTCTCTCATCAATTGAGCGTGTCTTCACTCGACCCGCTAAATAGACGCCGCTGCATCGATTGCAGCAGCACCCATTTAGCTCCATTGTGAAGATAAACCTTCTATGTTGAAATTCGCGTGGGAACCAGGGCAGAAAAGTTCTGCTGAGCCAAAAGCATTCAGAGATTCCCCCAAAATGTTTAGTCCTTTTTTGCATTTTCTAAAGGGGAGGATCTGATTATATACAGTATTTATCAGTGAAAAAGCAAACACTTTCCACAGTTAATAGACATAGGTGGCTGTCAAAAGTTAATAGTAGAGCATCATTTCAAATTCAACCACTTTATGTTGATGGTCCTATAGTGCTCTGAAATCTGTTACTTCCTCATGGTGCCATTAATACCAGTCTGAACTCGCAGAGAATAAGCCAAGAAACACTGTGTGGCTCTCCATAGTCCAAAATTAAAGACAGAACTCCCAGCATTTGTGAAAGTGGTCACTAATTATTGTCGGGCTAGTCCCACTCTGAATGCTGCTGCAAGGGCAGCTAAGCGCACACACTGTGGGTATGCCAGGTACTGAGTATTTATATGGCAGCAGCTTTGCATATGGGTAGGCTGCAAAGGATTACATTTTTATCGGTGTCGGTAAATATTGACAACATCGCACACACGCAAACCAACAAAAAGTATTTCCATCAATAATAATTGAAATTTACAGATAGGCAAACTAAGAAAAATACTGCTTGAGAACTGATTAGTGTTTGATTGAAGGATTTTTTACTTTCTCTATTTTGACATGTGATGTTGACAATGTCTGTTTTAATGGTTATAAAGCTTTAACTTTTTAAATCTCAATGTCAAGTGTAATTAAATAATTATTGTCTGACCCCCCCATCCCTGCTTCCCCCTAATTTCACACCCCTAATTTCAGGCAACCTGTGAAAATTTAAATGGACACAAACACAAAAAAAATGTTTAAAAATAAACATCTATGATATCCATTGATATTATAAAAAAAGAAAAATGGATTTCTCCGAAGTCTACACATGAGACAATCTACCATCAGTATATTAGCATCTTTGTTAGGCCTTTGAACACACAGAGAATGAAGCAGATATATTCGAAAGACACAACAGACAGACTGAACTGAGTACTTATGTGGGTAATTAAGTGCTCTGCCTTTCTCTCCCAAGCAACCTAACTCATGGGTCCTTATTAAACACTAGCACATGGCCAGATGAGTTATCCCGTAGACCTATAGTTTTATTCAAAGCAGTGAGAACAAACCCCCCTACACATGTGCAGGCACACAAAGTCTGAGCAAGATGCTATGTACCATTAAAAGATAAGAGACACCTGTAGCTGGGAACTCAATTGAGTAAAAAGAGAACATTTCTTTGTACTGCCTACAATTTTCATACAAGACCAACATATGTACAAATAATAAAAGGACTTTAGTATTATTCAGAGGAATGGTAGTGATACCTATAGTTAAGTGGCATAGCACTGCTTTAATAACGGGCTGAGATTTTTCCAAGTTTGGTCTTTGAGTTAGGCTGATATATATTTCTATTTTTGAAAGTTTCAGAAAAAAAACCCAAACAAAACAAAACAAAAACCGACACTAATCTGCTTAAGAAAAAGACACTGGAGAAGAATCAGTAATTTTGACAATGTTAACAAATATTTTCAACCAATTCTTTGAAGAGCTCTGGTCCCATCATGGTTTGGAGTAGGAACTTGAAATTTGGAATGGGGCTAAACCAGGGGTTCCCAAACTTGGTTCACAGCTTGTTCAGGGTAAGCCCCTGGAGGGCCACGAGACGTTTTGTTTACCTGAGTGTCCACAGGTACAGCCGCTCGCAGCTCCCAGTGGCCGCGGTTCGCTGTTCCCAGCCAATGGGAGCTGCGGGAAGCAGTGGAGATCATGAGTTCCAGTCTTTCACTTATTTGCATAAATAGTTCTGTACACTTCACAGACCATATTATTGAGCAAGATCTTGTTTGGATTAGAAGGCCAACAAATATTAACTCCCTCCTCCGCATTTCATAGATGAGGTACCTGATAGGTACTTCAGGCACATCATAGCCCTGGTCTACATTGGGGGGGCGGGGGGAGGGAAGCGGGAGGGATTGATCTAAGTTACGCAACTTCAGCTATGTGAATAACGTCGCTGAAGTCAATGTATTTAGATCGACTTACCGTGGTGTCTCCACTGTGGTGAGTCGACTGCTGCCACTCCCCCATCGACTCCGCCTGCGCCTCTCACGGCATTGGAGTACAGGAGTTGACAGGAGAGCATTTGGGTATCGATTTATCACGTCTACACTAGATGCGATAGAAACTGATCACTGCCCGCTGATCCGGTGGGTAGTGAAGACATACCAATAGAATCATAGAACTGGAAGGGACTATGGTCATCTAGTGCAGCCCCCTGCACTCGTGGCAGGACTAATTATCTAGACCAAAGGTGGGCAAACTATGGCCCACGGGCCACATCACTCTTCGACACATCTGTCGTGAGGATGCTCCAGCCAGAAGGGTTGAGACAGACCTCTTCAACCACCCAAGAGAGCACTAGTTGTTGAGGTACCCGTTCTGGGCCCACTTGCCCCGATCAGATTTCTCTGTGATGTTGATGTGGCATGAAGAATGGTCTGCAGCTGATGTCAGAAACCAGTCTCTTAGAACTGACCCGACCATGCATTCACCCTGCTTTTATTTGCCACAGCACTCACAGGCCCTTCTGAACCAATTTTGAAGAGGCCAGTGTCAATTGCAGCCAGACTTCACACCTGGGGCCAATGAGAGGCTCTCACATGCAGCTGTGACCAAAGATAGAATGTTTCACATCACTGATGGTTGATGGTGGTCTGATGGCTCTGCACTTTGGTGATGAGGCTGCTGCAAATTGGGTTGGCAAGTTCTGCATCCAGTAAGAAGTTATTATGTGTAAGTCAAGGATTTAGTCAAGTAGAAAATTCAAACAGATATTCATGCTAATAAGACTGCATGTCTTAGTGTCATATGGTATACTATTCTTGCTCCATGAATGCAAGTAATCTGTCTTAAAAATGTACACAATAAACAATATTTGTAATTAATCCAAAAAGCACATAAATATGTTGGAACAATCTGTTCCAGCTCTGGAGATTTGACAGTACTTGCGGGAGATGAATTTATTATAAAATAGATGTTTCCATGAAGATAGTCAATGGTAATACTAATTGAAAGGTAAATCAATACCCATTTACATGAAATACTATAGAGCAAAGAGAATATACACACAAACTGCTTGATCCTACTTTGAACAATGTGTACCTACATTTGTCAATTCATCGCAAAAACTTGTACAATGTGTTTTGTTATTAGGGCTTAACCAAAGTATACTGAAGACAATGAGGAGACAACCACTGACTTAATGGATTTTGGATCAGGTCCCTAATGAGTACATGCAGTTGCTTCAAGGCTCTTTAAGTGAAAGGTCTGTTGTCAATGTGTCGGACATGTAGAAATAGATTGCTTAAAACTCCATCCTTACATTTAGATAGATTTACTGGAAACAAATGAAAAGCATCACACACACAAACAAATGTTGTTTGATTTTAGCCAAACTGTTCTAGTTAAATTGTCTCAACTAGTCTGATTCACCAGCTTTTCTTTAAATGTAGTAATGGGGAAAGAGTCGTTTATATTTTGCTATTCTCAGTTTTGTATTTTCTTGTAACAGTGTTTTGTTTAAATCTGTACACTTAAGCGATTGGTTAATCAATCAGCTGACTGGCTAGCAGTGATTTCAGCAGGGGAAGAGTCTGCACGGATTCCAACTGAAGATTCCTACAAGCAAGTGGAGGAAAGATGTTGTTTTAGACTCAGCAGACTGTATAGATTTGGTGATCGAAGACTCTAACTGAGACTTAGGTGAACCTAACCTAAGCTTTTGGGAACTCCCAGTTTCTTCTCACTGTATTTCTGTGGGGACTGAACTGTGCAGACTGTAATTTGTTTTCTTTATTTATGTTTATGTATAACAGAAGATAATGTCTGTGGATTACAAAATAGCCATTATGATGTAAAAATTAGATTATTGTTTCTTTATTGTAAGATTTTTATAAAGTTATTTAATTACATTCATTTTAGTTCCTTTGGGGATTTGAATGTGGGGAGGTTGACCCTGTGCAATCCTTGCTGAAAATCCTTAGAGACTGAACTCTGGGTTCAGCTACTTTTCAATGGGAGTTGGGTATTTTAGGAATTGGAGAAGGGAAATAAAGGGAATTCTAGCTCACCCAAAGGGTACAGTAGATCTGCAGTGTGGGTCTGGGGTTTTGGTTTGGGCCTGTTTACAACTAAGGGCCAGATAATGACTTCAATGAACCAAGATTTAACTGCAGCTTCTAAAACTTTTGCCCATATTGAGTAGTAACTTCTGTAAGAGTAGTCCTGTTATGATCGATGGCACTTCCTGAGGATCGAACAATATGCTACTCAGTATGAATAAGAGTATTAGGATCTGGCCCTACATGACATATCACAGCTCACACAAATGAGTAAAAGAGCAAGGATTAGAAAACAGAAGTTCCTGGCTCCCAGCCTGATGCTCAAGCTCCTAGACCATTCTCTCTGTTCTCTCCCTCTCCTTGTCATAAGCCAAGCACAGCTATGGAATTTTTGTTAGCTTAGTCCTGCTAGGCCAAACCTGCCAACAGTACCATTCTTTATAACATGGTATACAAACAATAGGACAAGTAAATAACCATCTGCTTTTGAATACATTTTCATACTTTAGTGCTCTTGCTTCCCCTCCTACCCCACCCTTTTGCCATTTTTAGAACTGGGATTGTTGCATGTAATATATTTGTAGAGATGAACTGAAAATCAACTATATTTTCTGCAAATTAAAAAACACCAAGCAAGCCAACAGCACAACAATGTTCTTCTACCCAGATTCTTCCCTTTATTTTCTGCATGACTAGGATTTGCCAACTTTCTAATTTCTGAAACCTGGACCCCCTACCTAGGGTGACCAGATAGCAAGTGTGAAAAATTGGGACGGGGTGGGGGGTAATAAGCACCTATATAAGACAAAGCCCCAAATATTGGGACTGTCCCTATAAAATCTGGACATCTGGTCCCCTGACCCCACCTCTTCTCCCCACCCCTGTGCCGCCTCTTCCCCCAAGGTCCCATCCCCTGCTCGCTCCTTCTCCCCCACGCTCCATCACTCGCTGCTCTCCCCCCACCCCCTTCCTCATCGCTCCATCCTCTCCACCTCCCTTCCCCGAAGCTGGGCTCCATCTGCTCCAGGGCTGGGATGGAGTCTGCTGCCTGCCTGCCATGAGATGCAGCTAGGAGGCAGTCCCAGCTAAGCGGGAACTGGCGCAGGTTGATTACCTGGCACCTCCCTTCCCTCCATCTGCCTGAGGTACATCTGACTGGACACTGCCAAGTCCCCTTTTCAACCAGACTTTCTGGTCAAAAACTGGACACCTGGCAATCCTATGAATAACACCCCTGTTGGCACATTTTGGTACTCACTTTAAGTTAAGCAAACATTTTAAAGTAGCTGAGCCAAGTTCTCTCTCTCAATGAGACAATATGTCAGCACATCCTCTCTGGAAAGGATAAAATATTTATAATGATTAATATAAATGGCATTACAGATAAAGCATTTCATGAACCCCAGAATGGATTAAAGTTTAAAGTAATACCTAATAGGTTTTTCTACTTTGGGGTCTACAGGGCTGCATGAGGTGTCTTGTGTCATCTTAAAAATGAATACTTAAATATATCATAAAATTTGCATTGAGAACTAGCCTGAAGTGGAAGTGAAATGTACACTACATTCAAAATATAAATTTTAAAAAAGTCAGAATTTGCAGGAAAATGTAATGCTGGTCTGATCTCAGCAGAAACTGTTGGGGTAACCTCAGATTCGTATTTTATTTTACGTACAAAAGCAGCAATAACCCATATGGGTTTTATGCCCACTTGTTCTATGTTGTCTGTACATTCCATTGCTGTTTTCTAACAAATTGTGTGTGTGTGTGACAGTTGTATGTGGGGTATTTGGGTTTCTTTGTTTTTGTTTTTTAGACTTCCATTGGGCATGATTAAGGCTACGTTTTAGTCACAGGTATTTTTACTAAAAGTCATAGACAGGTCACAAGCCGTAAACAAAAATTCACAGGCCTGTGAGCTGTCCATGACCTTTAATAAAAATACCTGCTGCGACTAAAGCTTGGGCGGGGGGCTGCGGGTGCTCTGCGGAGGGCAGGGTTGGGGTCCACGGGTGCTCTGAGGGGGTGGGACAGGAGGCTGTGGGTGCTCGGGGGGGGGGGGGGCGGGATGTGGGGACCAAGGGTGCTAGGCGGCCCCCGCTGGTATTGGTGGGGGGAGGGTTGGCAGGGGTTTCCTACCTGGCCCTACGTCCCTGCAGCTCCTAGGTTGCGGAGAGGCCAAGGCAGGGGCTCCACTACTCCTGCAACAAGCGCTGGCTGCTGCAGCTCCCATTGGCTGGGAACCGCAGCCAATGGGAGCTGCGGGGGTGGGGCCTGTGGGGGAACCATGCCAGTGGGAGCTGGGGAGTCCCCCCACACCCTCCCAACCCCCTGTCCTTAGTCCTGAGACCCCTCCCACACACCCAAACTGCTGCTGCTGGCCCAGGGGCTACCCAGCTCGGGCAGCTCGTGAGCTAGCACCAGCCGCTGCAGAAGTCACAGAAAGTCATGTGACCTCCATGACAGATTTGTAGCCTTAGGCATGATTGACACCTTAGAATAGCTAAAAGCCAAAGGACATGGAAAGTTTCACCACTGTCACTGTAAAGTCATGAAATTTGTCATTGAAGCTGAGAGCAATACTAGTTCTTTTCAAGTGTAGCAGAATCAACTTGAATGTGTGAAAACTAGGACTGTCGATTAATTGCAGTTAAGTCAAGCGATTAACTCAAAAAAATTAATCACGATTAATCGCAGTTTTAGTCGCACTGTTAAACAACAGAATACCAATTGAAATTTATTAGCTATTTTGGACGTTTTTCTACATTTTCATATATATTGTATTTTGTGTTGTAATTGAAATCAAAGTGTGTATCATTCTTGATTACACATATTTGCACTGTAAAAGATAAACAAAAGAAATAGTATTTTTCAATTCACCTCATACAATTACTGTAGTGCAATCTCTGTGTGGTGAAAGTGCAACTTATAAATGTAGATTTTTTTTGTTACATAACTGTACTCAAAAATAAAACAATGTAAAACTTCAGAGCGTACAAGTCCACTCAGTCCTACTTCTTGTTCAGCCAATCGCTAAGACAAACAAGTTTATTTACATTTACAGGAGATAATGCTACTCTCTTCTTATTTACAATGTAACCTGAAAGTGAGAACAGGCATTTGCATGGCACTTTTGTGGCCAGCACTGCAAGATATTTACGTACCAGATATGCTAAACATTCGTATTCCCCTTTATGCTTCAGCCACCATTCCAGAGCACATGCTTCCATGCTGATGATGCTCTTTAAAAAAATAATGCGTTCATTAAATTTGTGACTGAACTCCTTGTGGGAAAAACTGTATGTCCTCTGCTCTGTTTTACCCGCATTCTGCCTTATATTTCATGTTATAGCAGTCTCGAATGCTGACCCAGCACTTGTTCCTTTTAAGAACACTTTCACTGCAGATTTGACAAAAAGCAAAGAAAGTACCAATGCGAGATTTCTAAAGATAGCTACAGAACTCAATCCAAGGTTTAAGAATCTAAAGTGCCTTCCAAAATCTGAGGGGGAAGAGGTGTGGAGCATGCTTTCAGAAGTCTTAAAAGAGCAATACTCCAATGAGGAAACTACAGACCCCGAACCACCAAAAAAGAAAACCAACCTTCTGCTAGTGGCATCTGACTCAGATAATGAAAATGAACATGCGTCGGTCCGCACTGCTTTGGATTGAATGGACGCATGTCCCCCGGAATGGTGGTTAAGGCATGAAAGGACATATGAATGGGACATATGAAGGAGCATATGAATCTTTAGCGCATCAGGCACTAATGATCTTGTGATGTCGGTGACAACAGTGCCCTGAGAACACCTGTTCTCATTTTCAGGTGATATTGTAAACAAGAAGTGGGCAGTATTATCTCCTGCAAATGAAAACAAACTTGTTTGTCTGAGTGATTGGCTGAACAAGAAGTAGGACTAATTGGACTTGCAGGCTCTAAAGTTTCAGTTTTATTTTTGAATGCAGTTACTTTTTGTACATAATTCTACGTTTGTAAGTTCAACTTTCATGATAAAGAGATTGCACTACAGTACTTGTATTAGGTGAATTGAAAAATACAATTTCTTCTGTTTTTTTACAGTGCAGGTACTTGTAATCAAAAATAAATATAAAGTGAGCACCGTACACTTTGTATTCTATGTTGTAATTGAAATCAATATATTTGAAAATGTAGAAAACATCAAAAAATATTTAAATAAATGGTATTTTATTATTATTTAACAGTGCGATTAATCATGATTAATTTTTTTAATGGCTTGACAGCCCCAGTGAAAAAAGTGTACTCTATGTTGCTTTAATCTTTTAAGAAGAGAGTTCCACCCATCAGTTTGTTTCTTCCTCAATATTACTAATCTAACAGCTGATGGAAGATCGGACTCATAATGTAGGGCTTTTTGTTTGAATTTAAATAATTTTATATTTTGAGTAATCTTTGACTTCCATTAATCCTAGGACTGACTGTTTTGGCTGAGTTATAACAGCTAGGATGTCTTCGGTATACAAGGCCAGATTGTGTACCATGCAACTCTGAAGGGTGGTAAAGAAGAAGGTCTAAATGATCTCAGAGATTCTGCCTGTCCATTAGCGAAGAAAGACAGACGGCAGAGGATTCTGGAAGCATAGATGTAGAAACTAAGGGTGCAGGGGGTGCCGTAGCATCCCCAGCCCATGCCTGGGGCTCCGCTCCTGGTCCCGTGTTCGAGGCTGCACAGACGTGCTGGCCACTGCTTCCCGCAGCTCCCATTGGCTGGGAACGGCAAACAGTGGCCACTGGGAGCTGCGGGCGGCCATGCCTGTGGAGTAAACAAACTGTCTCGTGGCTTGCCAGTGGATTAACCTGACGGGCTGCAGGTTGTTCAACACTATTCTAGTTCAAACAGGAATAATTCAGGGTACTCCTATGGCCTGTACTATGCAGATTAAACTAAAAAATCACAATGGTCCTTTCAGTCCTCAATCTATGAATATTGAAACCTCTAACTTGTTTGGGGGTTATTATGGTTATGGCTTACTAAATTAAACATATTTCCAGAAATAATGCACAAATGCAAATTCAGAACTTTACACTCCATAGGAGCTTTATTTTCTTAGGTTTATATGATACAATATGCAAAAAACCCCATTTGCAATAACTGTAAATTACAAGCAGTTTTCTGTTTCCATGGGAAGAAATAACACAAGTATTGAAAGGTGTGCTGGAGATTTTTGTGCCTTATAAACCTCAATTGGGTACACCAGACATTGCTGAAATGTTAAAATGACATTAAATGGATAACAGCGATCTCTTACTATTGTTAGCAATGGCCAAAAAACATTTCTGATGGCATGGACAAACCCAGCAGGACCACAAAGAACTGAGTGGCTCAACCTGATCAAAGTAAACCTTATAACAGAGCAAGTCTCAGCAAGAACATCACAGAACTTGGACCAGTTTGAAAAGAAATGGGAAACAGTGAATTATTTCAAAATTAATAATAGACTTATCCCTACCATATGGTTTTGTGTCTGTAACAATACAATGCTACTTAATTAGAGTGATAGGTTATTGAAAACAAAAGGAAAGCATTGTGTAATATTTATAATGAAAATTTAAAAAAATAAACAAATAAAATCACAATTTATGTATAAAAGACTTTTCTTTAGCAGTACTTTTCTTTTTAAAAAAAAAAAAACCACCACTGCTGTAAAAAAACCCTGACCTTTCATACATCTATTGTTTTCATCATTTTATCAAATCAAACAATTTTTGTAATGGTAGATAATACGTTATTCCTCACTGCAGTCTATTTTTGCATAAGCCCCAGTGTCCAAGTAATAGGGGAAAAAACACCTCCTGTTTCTGCTCTTGTTTTGTTTTTTCGGTTTGTGAGGGTTTTGTTTTTTTTAATAGTAGATGAAAATTCAAATAAGCTAGAAATAAATCCTAAAGTAGTGAAAGCTAGAAAGAGATTTTATTTATAATTTTAAACAGAAGGTAAATCTTAAGAACTGGTGCCAAAATAGACACTTCATACAGACATTTTATGGAGTGTAACTTTTTTTAAACATATGTTTATACTATTAAGCAGTAATGTAACACAGTTAAGTAGTGTATATGGTATGTTTGGGGGGGGGGGGTTCCTTCTATATTTTAATATAATGTAGATCATTTGGTTTCTCAGATGAAATGATCCTATTATCTTTTATATCTTAATCATTTAGAAGAGTAGCTTCAGAAATGTTCAAAGACTGTGTTTAGGAAGCATTATTTGCCTACAACAGTCATGGAATACTAAGCAGATTTAAAGCCTTGTACATAAGTTATCCTTGCTAATCTTTATTTAAAAGTAAGTTTGGGCTGTAACAATGGCTCAGCAGCCTTTAATGTTCTATGCAGTTAGATACACACCACCTGTCATTCTCTGGCTCTATCGACTGACATTTCTGCTGTCAGATGATAAATTGTTGGGATCTCAATTCAGCTAGTATTTAGAAAGAAATGGGGGAAGGGAAAGAGGCAGGCAGCCCAAAAGTTTTCAATAGTCCTCTGAAGAGCAATAACACTTCTTGATGCGTAGATGGCTTCTATGCTGAACTGCAACAGAAAAGACCACGTAAAGAGAACCTGAACTGAGAATACTTAACATGGATTTTGTACAGAAATGACTCTCTTGTTGATTGTGGTACATAATGTATGTACTAATGAGTATATTTGCAAAACAACCAGGGAACTACCCTGCTAAATGTGTGAAACTCTTTGAAAATGTATGGATAGCTTATATTTAAACACTTTTTCTGTATTTGCAAAAAGAAAAGGAGTACTTGTGACACCTTAGAGACTAACCTATTTATTTGAGCATAAGCTTTCGTGAGCTACAGCTCACTTCATCGGATGCATACTGTGGAAAATGCAGTGAGGATGTTTTATACACACAGACCATGAAAAAAAATGGGTGTTTATCACTTCAAAAGGTTTTCTCTCCCCCAACCCCACTCTCCTGCTGGTAATAGCTTATCTAAAGTGATCACTCTCTTTACAATGTGTATGATAATCAAGGTGGACCATTTCCAGCACAAATCCAGGGTTTAACAAGAACGTTTGAGGAACGGGGCGGGGGGGGAGGATGGAGGGAAAAACAAGGGGAAATAGGCTTTAATAGAGACTGGGAGTGGCTAAGTCATTATGCAAGGTAACCTAAGTTAATTGTATCCAATTTGCAAATGAATTCAAATTCAGCAGTCTCTCGCTGGAGTCTGGTTTTGAAGTTTTTCTGTTGTAATATCGCAACTTTCATCTCTGTAATCGCGTGACCAGAGAGATTGAAGTGTTCTCCGACTGGTTTATGAACGTTATAATTCTTGACATCTGATTTGTGTCCATTTATTCTTTTACATAGAGACTGTCCAGTTTGACCAATGTACATGGCAGAGGGGCATTGCTGGCACATGATGGCATATATCACATTGGTAGATGTGCAGGTGAACAAGCCTCTGATAGTGTGGCTGATGTTATTAGGCCCTGTGATGGTGTCCCCTGAATAGATATATGGGCACAGTTGGCAACGGGCTTTGTTGCAAGGATAGGTTCCTGGGTTAGTGGTTCTGTTGTGTGGTATGTGGTTGCTGGTGAGTATTTGCTTCAGGTTGGGGGGCTGTCTGTAGGCAAGGACTGGCCTGTCTCCCAAGATTTGTGAGAGTGATGGGTCATCCTTCAGGATAGGTTGTAGATCCTTGATGATGCATTGGAGAGGTTTTAGTTGGGGCTCAAGGTGACGGCTAGTGGCATTCTGTTATTTTCTTTGTTAGGCCTGTCCTGTAGTAGGTGACTTCTGGGTACTCTTCTGGCTCTGTCAATCTGTTTCTTCACTTCAGCAGGCGGGTACTGTAGTTGTAAGAATGCTTGATAGAGATCTTGTAGCTGTTTGTCTCTGTCTGAGGGGTTGGAGCAAATGCGGTTGTATTGTAGAGCTTGGCTGTAGACAATGGACCGTGTGGTGTGGTCTGGGTGAAAGCTGGAGGCATGTAGGTAGGAATAGCAGTCAGTAGGTTTCCAGTATAGGGTGGTGTTTATGTGACCATCGCTTATTAGCACCGTAGTGTCCAGGAAGTGGATCTCTTGTGTGGACTGGTCCAGGCTGAGGTTGATGGTGGGATGGAAATTGTTGAAATCATGGTGGAATTCCTCAAGGGCTTCTTTTCCATGGGTCCAGATGATGAAGATGTCATCAATATAGCACAAGTAGAGTAGGGGCATTAGGGGACGAGACCTGAGGAAGCGTTGTTCTAAGTCAGCCATAAAAATGTTGGCATACTGTGGGGCCATGCGGGTACCCATAGCAGTTCCGCTGATTTGAAGGTATACATTGTCCCCAAATGTGAAATAGTTATGTATTGTTTTTCATCACAATTCCTCTGCACAGGAAGAGTAAATATGAACCAAGTTCTATCTACCTGGCATGAAATGTGCTTCACTAGCACATATAGGTAGGTCTTCCTGCAACAGGAGTGGTATATAAATTATACCATAATCTGCCTATTAGTTCACCACAGATCTGTGTATATATAAGATTAGAGGTAGAGTTTCAAAAATCCACATCTCTACAAAAATGGTCATTATTATACCAGAAGGAAGTGAATGCCCACTATATTCTAGGTGCTTTCTAAATATTTATTTCTCTATCGTATGGGTACCTTCACCAATTCAAAACAGAGCATAATAACAGAGATAAATTTGACCCATTTTGTCTTCTACATACAGGCCCATCATCACATTTCACCACATTTAAAATGTGCTTAAAAAAGGCACCATCTTATTCAATGGACCCGCTCCCTGTACATGTTCAGTCACGTTTCCTGACTTTAGTGTCAAAAGTTTTGCCGGGGGGGGTCCCTGTTTTGTTTTGTTTTTTTAAACTTAATATTTGTGTTGTGTTTCCCCTATTCCCGCTCCCATCCCCACACAAAACCCTCCCACTGGAGTTAAATGATGCCTTCTATCTGAGCTAGCTGCTGGCTAGCTAGCATACTAAAAGCCCAGGTGCTGCTTTCATTTGGACTGGCAACCCCCACGTTGCAATGTGAACACAGGCCAAATCACTCAAGTGCTGACAGCCTTCCAATGATTTCTCACAATTTCACAGTGCCCCCAGGACAGACAAGTTCCCCCACAATTCACTAGGAAAGAATCAGAGCGGCTCAGCTTACTGCAGCATAAAGAAACACAGGATACGCCTCCAGAAGTCCCACAGTGGCTGCTCACACCTGTGTTAGGCTAAGCCAGGTGCTCAGACATCCCTGAGTGAACACTGAAGTGAAGGTATACCTTAATGCTGTGTCTACCTTATGAACTTGGGACCTGATTCCCCTGCTTGCTTACACATACTCGGAGCAGCTTGATGAGATCTACAGCCAGTATAAATAGCACTGTAGCAACAGTTGCACGGGCAGTGGAGGGATGGCTGAGCCATGTCCAGTACATACATATAGGTTTCAGGCGGGTTTGTACGCGGCATGCCTTACCCGTACCTCTGCTGCTGCTGCCCGTGCTACCATGGCTAGACTGCTATTTATACTCATGCTAGCTCATCAAGCTACCAGGAGTATGTAGGAATCACACCTCTAGCTCATAGTATAGTCATAGCCTAAGGGAGTAAGAGTTGCCAATTCTATTCCTTCATGCACAGCAACAAAAAAATATTTAACTAAATTCCAAACAGTTACCTCTTTTCAAATCCATTGAAAGCAATGGAGATTCACAGGTTTCATTGAGGTCATAACTGTAAGACAATGAGGTTGCACAGGTGTAAAGAAGATCTAATTTAGCCTGCACTATCTTTATGACAGGTTTCAGAGTAGCAGCCGTGTTAGTCTGTATTCGCAAAAAGAAAAAAAGAGGGCTTGTGGCACCTTAGAGACTAACAAATATATTTGACCATAAGCTTTTCTGATGAAGTGAGCTTATGCTCGAAAGCTTATGCTCAAATAAATTTGTTAGTCTCTAAGGTGCCACAAGTCCTCCTTTTCTTTTCACTATCTTTATGTTCGTGATAATGGACAAGATGGGAAAAAAAGAGTGTTATCTCTCAGATCCCAAACTGAGTTTGCAGGGCTGGTAGTTAGTATAGAGTGTAACATCTTTTCATTTCTAAACGAAGCATTTGATATGAAAATAATTGAGACATTAAACAGGAAGCTCACAGTGCCATTTTTACAAAGTCACCTTTCAGAACACAACTATGCTTAAAAGAAAGCCCTCCACAACTGGTCATTTATCTTCATTTTAAATAAACTCCTGCTCAAATACAGGAAGAGGAATATTCTCCTCATATTTAGGTAAAAGCCTGAGAAAACAAATGCTCTTTCCACTTGGGTCAACAATCTTGGTCTCTGGCAAGCCAGTGAAACGATGCAATTCTGATACCAAAGGCCCTTTCCACAATAGTATCCTGTCTCCAGCTGCTAGATGTTCAAATCTTAGGTCTGCTAGCACCTCCAGCTGATTCAACAGTTGTGACTGTGCATAGGGAAATAAAGGCCATATCTAAAGTAGCCAGGGCACAAACCATTTAGGCCTTTACAAATCAAACCCCACACTTTGCACTTGAAAACAAAACAAAAGCCAGTATACAGTCTGGAGAACAGATCTAATATGTTCTCTGCGACTGACACTACCTGAAACAACATTCAGCCTAGTCAATGTTAAGAAGATTATCAGTCACATCCATGACTGATGTGAAGAGCAGGCTCCCACTAACTATTCCCTTCAAAAATGTGTTGATTGTTTATTCTGGACAAATACAAGGTATTTCAGGTATCACAAATACTATAGAACAAATATCCTGAACTCTTGGTACAGGATCCTATATAAAATACCATTATAGTTTTTAACACTAGGAACTTGGTCTCTGTATCACACATTCATTTATGTCTCTGATCATGTAAAAGATAGATATTCAGACATCCATCGCTATAAAAGCCAAACGTTTGTCCTGACAACTAGCATTTGATGGACCTCACATAAGGTGAGCCAGAAGAGATAGATACCACTGAGGGAAGAGAAGTCTTGAACTCAGAACCACAGTCCCATTTGGCTCACTCACAAACCACTGACCTATAAATAAATGAGATACTGTGTACAAAATGTGAACAATTGGGTCTGACATACTGTATGTTACCACATGCCAGAGGTGTCTGCATGGTGGAGAAAGAATGACATGAAAAGGAAATTGTGTGTGACATAATTTTCCCTTCATGCCAGGCAAGTGACAGGATGCTATCAGTCTTTTTGCACTGTATCTGAACTATTGGCATTACATCTTGCACTGGATGCTTTGAAACAGCTGTGACTGGCGCCAACTCTGCAAGCACTTGAGTACATGCAAAACTTGACCCATGCAAGCAGTCCAAAGTCATTGGAACTACAGTATATATATATATATGAGTACAGTTACACACAAGCTTATGAGTTTGCAGGATTCTGCAGTCTGTTGTGATGTTTTGTAACGCTGTGTTCAGTTATTCATTCACAAGGGATGTCATAAGGCTTGGATGAACTACTAGAGTTTCAGTGTGTGTTGCTGTATAGTCACAGACATGCATGTACATTTACAGTACCAGTTATTTTCCATTTCACTCCATATCTATGCGGAGTCATGGACATAGATTCTTCCAGGAAATGACTTAGGAGACAGTTGTGGTATAAAATCACTACGGCACGAGCAATGTTCATGTTTGGTCATAAAATGCACACTTCTAAATTAAACCATGCCTTTCTTTTTGCAGAACAAGCACTCTCCGCCTGTAGACCATGGTAACCACAATGCACACAGAAGAATAAAAGCAAATACCGTTTTTAGCATATTTTATTTTCCTTCCTCCCCCAACCTCAGAGGAAGGAGATGCAGTCCTCTTCCTTTCCTGAGAAAGAGCAGTTTTCTTGATGAGAGATGTGTTCCCTTTATCCTAAATCCTGTAGTTTTCTTTCACTCCTCCTCTTGCCGCTCTGAGAGGTCTGCTCTATACTCAGCTTGAGACAATTCCAGGATCCCACAAAAATGCAGCCTTCCAGATACAAATTACCCATCATTTAGTTTTTGCTTTTTAACCAACTCAGTGACTGCTTTTTCCCCTGAGATCCTTTTATTTAGTTCATTTCTTTTGACATTGTTCTGGGTCTTGCTGATTGCACTTTGTGCTTACTACAGTTTTCTTTCATTAAGCACATGTTTAATGAACATTTTAAAATTAACAGAATAAATGTAGTGACATAGCTGAACTACTTGCAACCATTTGCCCTCAATTTACACGGTCACCAAATAGACACTGTGTCACCATTAGCAATACAATGATTGTTGTTCTTTGCTCTTCATCAGCAAAAAATATCATTCACCTGACCCCCTGCCTTATTAAATACGCTGTCTTCTTGTCCAACCATACTAACTACATTGCAAAGGATGAGCTGTCTATGTACTAACTCAAGAAGTCATTTGGTAAAATTAACATTTAGAAGCAGGAACCACTGGTTATTTCACACATTATTAACTTATATTACAATTCAAATAGGCTTACAGCTGGCAAAAAGAAGTCTCTTCTGTAAAGTGATCTCAAACATAATAGGCTTAATCAGAGATAAATTAATTTAGGCAGTCATGCATACTACAGCATATTAGCACTGAGTAGTTATTAAATACGTTTTCTGTTATCAGTTATGTAAGCAATACCCGTAGGCAAACAAACTACACCAGAGACCAGTAAATAAAGTTTATGTTTGGGAGGCTACATGCTTCACATTTCCCATTCTTTTTTCAAAACGTTACAGCATCTTTACTACTAATACTGGCACTAAGTTAAGTCCCAGTAAATGCTTCAACTTCACTCCCAGGCAATTAGCCAAAAGCAAAGCAAAAAGATCTAATGACTACCTACACAGCAGATGTTCAGTGTTGTTGTGTGTTTCTGAAGGGAACTTTTTTAATGGCAATTTTCAAAATAATGAATGAATGAGTCATTACTGGTATACAATTGACAAAGTGTAGGCAAGCAACATTTTTATTTTTTATAAAATTAAGCTATATATTTAGGGCTTTTCAAAGTGTGTATTTTCTCCTAGATGTCTCAGTACAACAGTTTGTAAAATGTCTTTTAGTTATGTGTAAATACAGGGGGGAAAAAATCACAGTTTTCTTTGATTTTTTAAGTCTTACTGCTCATGCTGTGATATGACCCAAGCAGTATCATCTTCATGCTCACCTAAGAACTCTTATGTGAAATAGAATGAGACATGAAATCACTCACACCCGTTTTACAAGAATCGTTTCCTTTGCGATAGGATTCTAGCTCCATACCTTGTTCTTTCATCATTATTTCAAAAAGCTATCAGTACTGTATTCAGTAACTTACTGAGCATGACCCAAAAGTCTTTGGAACACATCTGACATTCTCTTACACTCTAAACATTTAAAATTCAATATAAGGTGACAAGAACATTAAGCTGCCCACCGAGCAAAATATGAAACTAATCAGTATCTGTTCTGAGCCACAGGTACAATAATTGGAAAATTAAAGTGCCTGTGAACTGATAGACTAGCTGCATCAAAGTGCAACACCTTGAAATGATTAATGAAGACAAATGTATGCAACTATTTCTATTGACAAGTATTTCAGACAATTTCAGACTAAAAGACTAACATTATAATTCCCATTTATTTTCCTGTAAAGCTCACACTTTCCAAGATTGCCTATTAGGAAATTTATAATACACACCAGTTAAAAACAATTTAATTGTGGGCTTGTCTTGCTTGATGAAATATAAAAAATTGGTGCCTTTCTACATCAGTTGGTAAACACAGGCTGTACCAAATATAGGGTGTGATAGTTAGGATCAACATCAGGCCCCTCTCTGAAAATGTGAAGGTGACCTGTGAAAGTAAAGTAACCTTACTAATGTGTGGGGAAGGTCCTCAGCAGACTATTGAAGAAATCCATTCAATGCAATATTACTTCAAAGTGTATTTTTCTTCTTTAGTTGTCATATTATGTCCATCACTGAGGTGACCAATTCACTCTCGCTCTGATGTAATATCCTCATAGGACCTGATGCCAGGTCTACACTACAGACCTATATCGATATAACTATGGGCTTGTCTCCACTGGGGGACGATTTAGCGAGGCTAGTGAAGACCCGCTAAATTGGCCATTGATCAGTTGCCCGTCGACTCTAGTACTCCACCAGAACGAGAAACGTAAAGTAAGTCGATGGGAGAGTTTCTCTCATCAACCCAGCGCAGTGTAGACACCACAATAAGTCGACCTAAGGTATGTCAACTCCAACTATGTTATTCACGTAGCAGGAGTTGCATTACATAGGGTGACTTAGCCCCATAGCATAGACCTGACCTATGTCACTCACGGGTGTGAAACATCCCTGAGCAACGTAGTTATACTGACCTAACCCCCCTGTGTAGACAGTGCTATGTCGATGGGAGAGCGTCTCCTGTCGATGTAACTATCACCTCTCGGGGAGGTGGATTAACAACGCCAATGGTGAGCAACCGGCAGTTCCCATTGGATGGGAATGGCGAACTGCGGCCACTGGTAGCTGTGGGGGGCCGTGCCTGCGGATGGTCAATGTTGGCAAAATGTCTTGCGGCCCGCAATCAGATTACCCTGATGGGCTGCATGCAGTCCGTGGGCCACAGGTTGCCCACCACTGAACTATGCTGATAGGAGAAGCTCTCCCATCCGCATAGTAGTTTTCACTAAAGCACTCCTGTAGCACTGTATGTGAAGACAAATCCTGAGATATTGCAGCTACCATAAACCTTGCTAGAGCAAGAAGTCAGCCTCTTATATGGCTTGTCAGTGCTTTTACAAATTATTTCATATCCTTTAGGACACACAAATAATTTGTAAAGTACTAGAAAAGCACCAAACTACATATATTTTTAAAAACAGAACATGCTGTACCTGACTAAATAGCGCTCTGGCTCCCTGTTCCAGTAGGGTTTTCATGATATCTTTTATGTCAAAGCATAGCACATTCTGTAGGTCACACTGGCATGGAAGTTAGGCATATGGGGAATGGTTATCAGTGGGGCTTGAAAAAACTAAAATTTAATTCCACCAGAAAAGCACTATATTAAAGAGAATGTAAAGGCTGCAAGGTAAGTGCTCATGAGCCAGGAAATGTGACTAACCATTGGATTGTCTGTCCAACGCTGTATTGCTCTCCCAGCAGATGGAATTCAAAGCGCTTGACAGCCCTGTTGACAGACTTCCCTTTGTATCCCTTTGTATCTTCCCTTTCCCTATCCCCTTGGATACTCTCCCCACCCTTATTTTTAAGACCAGAGCGTCATATCCCTGCCATTCTAGAGCAGACTCCTCTCCCTTATTGATACTGTAATCCAAACAACCAGATTTCGATTATCCAATTGACTCATCTCCTCTCCCTTCATCCATCCTCACTCAAACATGCTTTTCTCCAGGTCTGTTCTCTGAATGTAACTCTCCCATTATCCACAAGTGTATAATTGATTTCACCTTGCATATCTTCTGTTTCTGTTCTTAGCAAAATCGTAGGGGAAAAAATCTTTACTTCTCTTTCCTCATTTTTTTTCTTTACTCTAGGGTGGCATTTGTTATAATTAACCATGATTTTTTTCCCCTCAATCACCTGAAGTAGTCTTCAGAACCTTGTACTCCTTTCCTTTCCACAGATCTAGCCATTCCTGTTTTATGACTGACACTTGTCAGTTCTAGACCTAGGCATTATAGTATACCCTTGGGTAGAGGTGTGAAGCATTCTGCGAATTTTTCTGTGAACACTGCAGGAAAAAAAAATACTTCACAGACAACAGGCATTGACAGTTTATCAGAACTACAACATTAGTTTTCTGTAACCATAGATAAAAAGGAAAGCAGTTCGACACACATTGGCTATAATGTACATTCAGAATGTTTGTATCACATTTTCACTACCAAAAAAAAAAAACACCCCAACCAAAACCCAACAACCACCAATACGGTTTTAGTGGGGTTTGAAAGAGCAAGAATGTAGAATTAAAAAACTTGTTATAAAAATGAGTAAGCTAGTAAATGAATGCACTGATTATGGATACACTGGAAAGGCTAAGGGTTTATTTACATGAGGAAGATAGTGCACACTAAGCTAGGGTGTGAATTTAAAGTGCACTAGCTACTCCACTTTAACTCTTACTGTGCACTAAAAGTGCCTTCAGGTGGTTTAGCATAGTACTCTTCCAAAGTGTATTAAGCTAATGCGCACAAAGGCACTCTTTAGTCAGCAATAAGGGTATGTCTACACAGCAAAGAAATACCAGCGGCTGGCCCATGCCAGCCAACTCAGGCTTGTGGGGCTGAGGCTGCAGTGTTGTTTAATTGCGGTGTAGGCTTCTGGGCTCAAGCTCTGTGACCCTCCTACCTGAGGGTCCTAGAGTAGAGTTGCCAGTTTTGGTTGGACATATTCCCGGAGGTTTCATCACATGACATAATCTTTAATTAAAGATTAATCTTTAATTCCTGGAGCGTTGGCAACCCTATGCTAGAGCCTGGGCTCCTGCCTGAGCCCAGAAATCTATACAGCAATGAAATAGCCCCCAGTGAGGCCCCTGAGCCCAAGTCGGCTAGCAGAGGCCAGCTGTGAGTTTTTCTTTGCTGTGTACACATACCCAAAGAGTGTACGCACGGGGAGCTAGTGCAGAGTAGCTAGTGCACACCAGCTATTGCAGGCTTTTTTCCTGTGTGGACAACCCCTAAATAGTATGATAGTGCTCAACAACACTGATGTAATCAAGGCTGGATTTTAATCATAAATCTTGTTATTTAGTGGTTTAGAATTTGGCCTTAAACATTCACTACAAACTAACACTTGGCACAGAAGACTTCAGCCTGGGAATACTTTCTTGTCACAGACCAATTAAATCTGGGCCATTTGTATGTGGCTAGGAGTGCAAAAGACATTTTTAATGCTTCTTAGTCGTCTTATAATAGAAAATGGCTTTGATTTAAAAAAATATTAAACTTGGCAAGTGATAAGTCCACAGAACTGCATACTCCAATCACTTCTGGAATTCTGAAGGGGAAAAACAAACATGAATTTGACTTAGCAACTTTATCCCTTTTAAAATACACTTTAATTTCACAACAGTAAATGCAGTCCTTCCTATCCATGAGACTTTCAAAGTTATCAAATTCTCCAATGGAGGTTTAGGACAGAATTTTACACATGGTTTAGCATACTGCATTGATGTGTTCCTGACACACACAGATGAATGGAAGCCATGGTGCCTAAGACTGGTGATCCTGAAAACCTTATACCGCGGTTTCTGCACTCCTAACAGTCAAATCAAGTTGCAACCCATATATAATGGGTTTAAAGAAAAGTTATACTGTGGAATGTCTTTATGTGGTTTCATATTTATTGTCTTTCAATGACTTCATATACAATGTGCTCAGTTTACAAATAAAAAGTTTTTTTTTCTCCTAACTTCCAGCTCTGCAAACTCAAACGTAGATCTGAAAATGAGATGGATTTTTTTCCTCCTTGAGCATTATCATCAGCTACAAGTGTTTTGCAAATCACATCAGGCCATCATTTATACATCTACTATCCCGCTGTCTTCAAGTATACCCTCAGTGACATCTGTGCAGTCCCATTGCCTTCAGTGCGTTTGCCCAGATGTAACTGATTGAAATATAGTAAACTGCTGCTGGTGCATAAGAAGAACATAAGAACATAAAAATATAAGAATGGGTGAGACCAAAGGTCCATATAGCCTAGTATCCTGTCTTCTGGCAGTTGCCAATGCCAGGTGCCCCAGAGGGAATGAACAGAACAGGTAATCATCAAATGATCCATCCCATCGCTCATTTCCAGCTTCTGGCAAACAGGCAACCAGAAACAGAGGTTGTGGTCATTTGGCTTTAAATCACAAGCTAATATGAAGATAAATGGAAACCTTTAAGTTTAAATTATGTTTCTCTTCTCCAGTAACACATTTCTGTCACATATGGGACATGCATTGCTTTATTCTTGGTTATTTTATTTTTTAAAAATAAAGAAACAGATCCTAGCTTCTGTGATTTGTTAAAGAGAGATGGAGCACACACAAGGGAATCAAACTGCAGAACATTCCCTTTCTTCGTAATGAATTTCCAAGTCCTGGCCCATTAAAATTATAGTACCTTCCATAGCAGGAATTCTTGTTATTATTTATTCATTTTATTGTGCACTCTACTTAGCATGACTCCTAAAACGCTTGATAGCACCAGGGCAAAGTAGGCTGGATAGAACGGGTTGGTGAAAAGTCAGCAACTTCTGCTTGGACCAGTATGGTAACTATCTTCACTGCTTCAAGGAGATAAGGGACCTCAAAAATATAAGTTATGAATCATGGTTGATTAAGATGATGAACAGCCCTTGCTTGGATTCTGGGTCCTATTTTCACATCTCTAACTGCAGCGAAAAGAAATTGTATGTGGTATGATAATGGCCTGAACCAGTGGAGCACCTTGCAAAACAAACTCCCTTTAATTTTAAAGCTGTCAATCAATATCCAAACTCAGCATGGCCACCTTAGGTATGTCTATACTGCAATTAGACACCTGCAGCTGGCCCGTGCCAGGTGACTCAGGCTCACAAGGCTCAGGCTAAGGAGCTGTTTAATTGCAGTGTAGACATTCAGACTAGGGCTGCAGCCTGAGCTCTGGAAACCCCCCACCTCACAGGGTCCTAGAGGCCGGGTTCCAGCTTAAGCCCAAATATCTACACTGTAATTAAACAGCCCCTTAGCCAAGCCCCACGAGCCTGAGTCAGCTGGCACGGGTCAGCTGCGGGTTTTTAATTGCAGCGTAGACATCACCCTGGACTTTAAATTCCACAATGTAAAACAAAACTATCTTTTGCGGGCTCAACCAAAAAGTACAGCCAGAGTTAAGCTCCTAACGCAGCAGGCTTTTGGGTTAAAACAGGGGAGATCCTTCCTTCCCTGTTCCAGATTCATCAAGAATCATCTCCTAGAGGAGGCAATCAGCTCTTTTTATGTTGCATGCTGGTCCCTTATTGGCTTCTGTCTGCTCATGGGCTTTCCAGCTGCTAGTGGACCAAATCTTGTTGATTTCACCAACAGCTGGTCCTTAGTGGCCTATCTAGGCAGCTCCTGGAGGACTTGACTCACTGCTCTTTCCCTCCCAAAGGACACTCCCTTCAAATGTGGTGCACCAAAGCACTGGGGCCTCGGGGGAGAGGGGAATCAAACACCTGGTACACCCCATCATAGCTATAAGTAGAGCCGGTAGCGACACTTGTAGTTAAAGGTAAATAACACTTCCCATAATAGTATTCTCTCCCATTGCATTTCCCGTGGGGTCAGAGAAAGGCTATTTTCTGTCCATATGGAAGTCCACCCAATTTTGGCTGCATCATACTCCTCTGAAAATTACTGTTTGCACATGCTCAGCATAGGCTTGTTAGAGTCAAGCAGCAAATATTTCATACGTTACACCTGCTGCAAACATGAGCTATACAGCTCCATCCCAACCACACCAAGCATGCTCCATCTCCACATCATCCAGCCCAGAGCTGAGCAGGACTTCTGCTACAATTGCTCCTTCTAGCTGCTGTGGTGCTGGGCACCTGATCTAAGAGCATGGAGACTATCTATTCTGTGCTTTCAATGACCCCACTGCGGGTGCCCATGCAGCATGCAGGGAAAAAGGAGGAAGCATCCTGACTTGAGAGCCGGGCGGAGGAGCAGGGGAGAAGAGAAGGGAAAATGAGACAGGAGCAGGGTGAATAGGGGATCAAGGAGACAGGCTGGAGAGGGACATGCTAGGGGACAGGGGAAGAAGGCAGTTAGTTGCAGGAGAGAGAGGCAGAAGGGTCTATAACTACTCGAGAACACTCTCCTCCAGAATCTGGAACTGAACCCAGGATTCCTGAATCCTAACGTTCCTCTGTTGCTAGTAAACATCTGTGATACTCTCTGGCAAAATGTGTGTCTTGTCTAGTGCCTGGCCAACAAAGAGGACCAACCACCTACTACTATCGCCAGTTATTCCATTAATTCAAATGGTAGAGGTCTGTGCTCTGGATGTGTGTGTCAGAGCTACTATTAACCTGTGTGTGGGTCCAATATGATTCTACATGGCAGAAACTTTTTTCTTTCCATTAGTTTTTTAAACCTAGCAAATTACATCTTAAAAAACTATATTAAAAGAACATGAAGGTTGCAAAGTCAAGTTCTCAATATTTACAAAATGACAGAATTAAGGTAACCTTAATTAGACCCTCTTGTGCATATGTATTATGATACAATCTTTAATTACATAATCCCAAGATATTTCCCCATCCCCCCCAGGACAACTGGTTCATTCAGTGCACAGGATGGATTGTGCTTACTGAATGGATCTGAGTTACACTGTGAAAGAGGCTGTTATCTGTATCAATGAGGCAAGGGATTGCAGGAAGAGAAGGTATGGGCTCGTGGTTAAGGTTGTTGAATTCCACCCTGGAGAACTGGATTCTGTCGCTGCCTCTAACACAGAGTTTCTTTGAGATTCTATGTAAAAAACATAAAACAAATTTTGTACAGGTGGCCACTGCATGTTCCTCCTTTTCTGGGTGTCCAACTGAACAATCACAGCTGCAATTGAAGTCAACGGGAGCTGTGCTTTAATCATACAAAGTGACACAAAAATACTAAGTACTCTGAAAAATTAGACCCTAGAAGTCTCAAGTTGGACATCCAAAATTAGTAGATACTTCTGACAATTTTGGCCTTAAGCTCTTTGTATCTCAATTCCCATTCTGCAAAGTGGGAATAATATTTCCTTTGTTCCAACCTTTGTCTGCCTTGTCTGTTTATATGGTTAGTGCTTTAGGGCAGGGACTGTCTATTACTATGTGTTTATATGGTGCCTAGCATCATATGTTATGATCTCAGTTGGGGCTTCTAGGCATGACTGTAATAAACAACAACAAGACACTAGGTTTTTCATGTTCTCTATGTATTTAAATCTCCCCACTGTATTTTCCACTGAATTTATCCGATGAAGTGAGCTGTAGCTCACGAAAGCTTATGCTCAAATAAATTTGTTAGTCTCTAAGGTGCCACAAGTACTCCTTTTCTTTTTGCGAATACAGACTAACACGACTGCTACTCTGAAACCTGACACTAGGCTTTAGTATTTCTAAAGTAAAGAGTCCAAATAATTCAAATAATTAAATGGGATTACACTGGGGTACATATGTCACAGTATATTTAGCATTTTCACACTCTTTAAAATTTCCTATTCCTTTTTTTTCCTGTTACACTTATCTTAGACAGATCTAGAACATTGGACATGCACAGATAAGGCCTCCAAGACTACATATTTAGACAGATATACAGATAAGAATGCATTGTTACAGTGATTTAGCAGTGGTGAGGTGTTTAGTTATACTGAGGTGCTCCTAAAGTGCTTTAGCACCACTGAGGCATCTTTAAAGCATTTATAGTTATTTTAAAAAAAGCTAAAAGAAGAAACCCAATATTAATTCAATGTTAAGGACAAAAAAATCAAACACAGAATACCCCAAAAATTCCAAAGTAATAGTTCTTAATACTCAGCTGCATTAAACACACGTACTATTTGCCACTGAATGCACCCAATGAAGAGAGCTGTAGCTCACGAAAGCTTATGCTCAAATAAATTGGTTAGTCTCTAAGGTGCCACAAGTCCTCCTTTTCTTTTTGCGGATTCAGACTAACATGGCTGCTACCCTGAAACCTGTACTATTTTCTCTTTTTTTCTTAATAAATATAAACTTTAATGTTTTACTGTTTATTTTATCTATACCATAAAATATACAGGATATGCAAACTAAGCAAATTAATGTGGTGAAGCCCTTGACTTTTACAATTTCCTGAGTCCTGAGGGCTTGATTCTCACCCAAAACACACTTTCATATGTAAGAACACTCATGTAATCATTTCAACTGTAAAAAAAACAAAAACAAAACAGGACACTGTATTTTGACTCTTAAATGGCAATTAAGTTATCCAGAAAAACATCTGAGTTGGATATTTTAATGTCCTGAAGTAAAATGAAAAAAAAAATCATCTTTCCTTCTTTTTTTCAGATCCAACTATTGTAATGCAGAATACCATTCTACTGAGGTCTTGGGGACACAAACTTTCATAAAATCCAGAGAATGCCAATTTATCCTCTCGGAAAGGAAGCGATCTCTCTTCTTTATTCAGTTGTTGGCCTCTCTGCTAGCAGACGGGTCACTTTGCGCCAAACGTATAAAACAGTTTTTCTTGGAAGCACTAATGCATTCTTTTACTTTTTACTGAGCTTTAAAATTTGACGTATAAAGTACTGAACAATGCAAACATGAAAAGAAACTTTACTTTGATTTCTACATAACCATACCTGCTGGATTTCCTGCCTCTCACACTGCACGAACCCTGCAAATAACTATCACAGAGGATAGTTAGAAAAATGTGTCTGACTCACCCACAGAATGGGTACATTTAATGGGTACCTGGGCAACTGATGGGGATTTTATTTTGGTATCATTTTCTAGTTCCCCTTGCGGTGAAAGCCATTGCCCAGACTAGGAATTAAAGATGTCTAATGAATTGGAGCTAGTCTACAAGTTTTTGTAAAATATGTTGCATTCAGTGACAACAGACAATCACTATGCTCTCGACTGAACCCACACAAGAAAATAATAAAAGACAAGAATACCCAATCACCTGTGGGTGAATACTTTTCACATAGCGATCACTGTATAGCTGACCTATCAGTGCTCATCCTCAAAGAAAATCCTACACAACACTTTCAAAAGATGAGCCTGGGAGCTTAAATTCATAACTCGGCTAGACACTAAGGGTCTGTCTACATAGCAAAGAAAAATCCGCAGCTGGCTTGTGCCAGCCAACTCAGGCTCGTAGGGCTCGAGCTACAGAGCTGTTTCATTGCTGTGTAAACTTCCGAGCTCAGGCTGGAGACTGAGCTCTGGGACCCCCATGGTTCCTGGAAGTGGCAAGCATGTCCAGCTCCTAGGTGCAGGGGCAGCCAGGGGGCTCTACATGATGATCCCCGCCCTGAATACGAACTCTGCAGCTCCCATTGGCCATGGTTCCTGACCAATGGGAGCTGCAGGGGTGGCGCCTGCAGGTGGGGGCAGTGCACAGAGCCACCTGGCCATGCTTCTGCCTAGGAGCTGGAGCAATCTGCCGCCGCTTCTGGAGCTGCCTGAGGTAAGCGCAGCCCAGACCCTGCACTCCTCACCCCTCCTGCACCTCAACCCCCCTGCTGGAGCCTGGAGCCCCCTCCCATGCTCTGAACCCCTCATTTCTGGCCCCACCTCAGAGCCTACACTACCAGCCGGAGCCCTCACCCGCTCCCTCACCTCAGCTCCCTGCCCCAGTCCGGTGAAAATGAACAAGTGAGCTAGGGTAGGGGAGAGCGAGTGATGGAGGGAGGGGGATGGAGTGAGTGGGGGACGGGACCTTGGAGATGGGGTAGCGGGGCAAGGGTGTTTGGTTTTCTGCAATGACAAAGTTGGCAACCTTACTTTGGGTCCTTCCCACCCCACAGGAGCTTAGAGCCAGGGCTTCATCCCAAGCCAAGAAGTCTACACAGGAATGAAACAGCCCCGCAGCTCAGGTTGGTTGGCAGAGGCCAGCCATAGGTTTTTCTTTGCTGTGTGGACACACCCTATTCATGGATTGAAGAGAGACACTAGATTTATGGCTTATTACAATAATCTGTAACCCACTAACTTCCTCATTTTGTCCTGCGCCTGCAGAAGTTTTAACAGAACACTCTACCTTGCATGGTTCCTTACAATACATGCTAACTACTTATGCTAAACAATGTGTTCCACCTTGCATTTTGCTGTAATGCTGGGAGTATGTTTCCCAGAGGAGCTCTGTGTGGCTCAAAAGCATGTCCCTCTCACCAAAAGACGGTGGTCCAATGAAAGATATTACCTCACTCACCTTGTCTGTGAAATATCTTGTATTTTACGAGTGACTTTCAATGCCTCACTCCCTGTTCAGCAGAGCAAAATGAATTGGATGCTGTGCAGCACCAATGCTCCACCACCATAACAAGATCATGAACCTTCCTTCTCCAAAAGAATCAGGCCCAGATTTTTAAAGTTATTAAGGCATTGCTGTAATCAGTGTCGTAACATCTAACTGATTTAGGAACCCAAATTTCATTTTCAATTGGGATTTAGACACTTAGGTACTAAAATCCCATTGACAGTTGATAGGGTTTAGGCCCTACATCCCCAATCCCCTTTGAAAATGATATCTAGGCTCCTAAATCAGTTAGGCATCCCAATGATAAGCATAGCAATGCCTAAATACCTTTAAAAAACTGGGCCTTGGAGTCCAGTGGTCATTTTATAACAAAGCTTTCTTCAGTTTGTTATAATTTCTTTTGGTATAAATTTTTGATCTTTTATTGATGTTGAAGCTGCTATTACTTCTCCATGACACATGGATGCATCTGAAATAGTAATTTATAAAATAATTGTGTGCTATATTGGCATATTTATTTTAAAATGTTGTTACAACTTGTGGGTGTAGAAGTTCTAGTCCAGCCACAGTCAACGTCTTATCTAGAAATGAGTCAACAAGACTATGTAAGAACTTTAGTAATAAAAGATGAAATGCTTCATAAATCCTAAAAGTGCTCCTCCTATGACAGCAAAATAAATCGTACTGAGTATCATAAGGCCTTGTTGTGCTAATTTATGACTATGAAACACATTTTCATCTACATAAAAGACATCCACAAGAGGAAAGGGTGGATCTTCCATCATCCTTGGACACTGCTACAAATGGAGGAAGTGGATATTGCATGTGTCGTAACTATAAGAGTAGCCTAAAATTCCTCCTTACCTGTAAGGGGTTAAGAAGCTCAAATAACCTGGTTGGCACCTGACCAAAGGAACCAATGGGGACAAAAGATACTTTCAAATTGGGAGGGAGGGGGGAAAGGCTTTGTTCTGGGTTCTTTGTTTCTGTGTTCGTTTGCTCTTGGGACTAAGAGAGACCGGACATCAATCCACGTCCTCCAAACCATTCTGAACCAGTCTCTCATATTACAGAAATTGTAAGTACAGCAAGGCAAGGCGTATTAGTTTATCTTTTGTTTTCTCAACTTGTGAATTTTCCCTTTGCTGGAGGGAGGTTTATCCCTGTTTTGTTTGTAACTTTGAAACTAAGGCTAGAGGGGATTCCTCTGTGTTTTGTGCATCTTTTGTTACCCGGTAAAGTTATCTTCGAACCTGATTTTACAGAAGCGATTTTTACCTTTTCTTTTTTTTTTTTTTAAATAAAATTATTCTTTTAAGAACTGATTGATTTTTTTTCAGTGTCCAAAGATCCAGGGATTTGGGTCTGTGTTCACTTTGTAACCAGTTGGTTAGGATATTATTTTCAAGCCTCCCCAGCAAAGGGAGTGTAACGGTTTGGGGGGATATTTTGGGGGAACAGGAACTTCAAGTGGTCCTTTCCCTGATTCTTTGTCTAAATCAATTGGTGATGGCAGCATACTGTTCAAGGACAAGGTGAAATTTGTGCCTTGGGAAAGTTTTTAACCTAAGCTGGTAAAAGTAAGATTAGGGGGTTTTGCATGCGGGTCCCCAAATCTGTACCCCAGAGTTCAAAGGGGGAAGGAACCCTGACAGCATGTATGATCTGTTTATATGGTCTAGATTTCTGTATTTCACTGGGTGAAAATAGTCAAATGAAATAAAATGTGAAAGCAGATAAGTTTATATATTTTTTCCCAGTTCTAATAGTATGCCTATCAGTATACCAGTAGGCATATGAACAATGACATTGCTACACACACATAGAAATGAAGGTGCTACATTCATTGTGTAGCAATGACATTGCTACACACCTCCTTTGAAGGTGGAGTAGTGTTGTTTTTTATTTATCTGGGGAAAGGACCCACGTACACTTAGCTACACTAATGCTCCATTTATGTGCTCTACCACTGCTTCACTGCTGCTCTGCTTTTGAGCTAAAATTTTTTGGGCTAAAGGTTGTTTCCGAAAACACATGGAAATGACGATTACTAGAAACCACCACACTTTTCATGAGATTTGCTAATGAATCTCTAATCAATGAACTGCAATAGTGAAGGAAATAAAAAGCTGCTAAAGTAGCAACTGAAAAAAGGTGAAGACAGGATTTTAAAAGTCAGAAATTCCGGTTCCCCAGCAGAACTAACAGCAAGCAACATGAGTGTTGTGCTATTGTTTGATGAGTTTATTCATAGCAACAATAAAAGAAATAATAAATTATATTAAATACCTCCTTCAGTTTGTGTGACTCTTCCAGATTATTTTCTTGTAACAGAGATGGGGAAACACCAAAAGCATTTTTCTCACTTTTCCATCTAATGAAGATGAAGCCACACAGCTCACACTACATTACTTGCCTGAGATGTCAAGTTCCATCCCCCTTTCCTTTGTCTCCTGCTGTCCTCTCAACTAGTCAATGACTTTCATAGATAGTGCTTGACTTTACGATTACTTCCAACGCATTGTTCACCCAGGTTTTCAAATGTATTCATTGTATGAGTGCCATGTCCTCTAGTAACGTTATTGACTTCTGTCACACACTGCACACGTACACATATTGAAGAGTCGTTTTATATGGAAAAAAGGCTCTGAAAATGCAGCTCCACATTATTATTCTTCATATTACAGTGGTGCCTAGAGGCCTGAGCTGAGATCAGGATACCATTGTGCTTGATTCATTCCTTGCACCAAATAGCGTTCAGTTTAGATAAAGTAAAAATATAGGAGAAAGGAAGTAGTAATCCACTTTTTAGAGATGGGAAACCGAGGCACAGAAAGTTTAAGTGACTTTCTGGTCACACAGAAACTCTATAGCAAAGTTGGGAACTGAACCCAAAGCTAGAATCCCAGTCCAGTGCCTTACCCACTAGGTCATCCTTCCTCCCTTAGAGCAGAGTTATTGGGACTCCAGCTTTCAGGATCAATCTGCACAAGTTTGCAAGTCAAAATATGGCCTAATTACCAGCTGTGAAAACTCAACCTGCACTCTGCAATTCAACCTGTGTTCTTTCCTCTCATACAGCACCACCAGTAACAAAGATGTTACAGGCTAAATTAGGTCCTGGGTTCTAGCTGTGTGATTCTGTTGTCTTCAGATTTTGCCCTCAGCTAACCCCGCACAATCTCATTGCCTTCTAGTCTCTCTTCTGCTACCTCTACAGTACAAGGTGAGTGTGAGATATCCCTGCTCATGTACACATACTCATGCTAGAGTTAGCATGAGCATAAATAGCAGTGTAGTCATGGCAGCATGGGTAGCCCCAACAGAGGCAGGGCTTAGTCACTGGTTCCAGGTGGATTTGTACTAAGCACAGGCTAAGCCATGGCTCTGGTGCCGCTCCCGTGCTACCATAGCTATACCACTGTTTATATTCACACTAGCTCTCATCAATCTAGTGCAAGTATGCACACACAAGCAGGGGAATCACATTCATAGCTCAAAATACAGACACAGCCGCTGTTACATCTGTGCAACTCAAATGCCGCAGTGCACACCACTGAAGTAGAATTTGGCTTTGTAAGTAGACCTTGGATAGCAATTTTATCGACACGTGAGAAGAAACAGAATTCACACCCTTAGCTGTGTTGGTTCTACAGCAATATCAGAAATAAAATGCAGAAAAAAAACCTTATTTTTCTCAGTAGCATTAGAAGATAGGCCTCTGAAAACACACAAGGATTAGATCCATTGAGTAAGATGGTGCCATATTAACAGCCACTTTTCAGAGCAGAACTGCACTTTAAGTGATGCTTAGCAACATGAATCCTACATTCTGCAGCTTTTATTAGTTTTGACACTTTGCACGTTTCCTTTCCTTTTTAAGTGTAAAACACATGAGAGTACAGCTTTATTCATACTCTGAACACCAATGTGTTCAGATGTGTGGCATCAGGCAAAAGACACTTTATCATGGTTGGATCATTAAATTCAGAGAGAACCCAGGTCTCACCATTGCTATCTAAACACTATTTTCCCACCATACAGCTGATGTCAGTAATTTTGACTTCAATCTGCCTCTCAGTTCTATTGATTTTCTTGCAGGCTGTTCAGCAATGGGTGGCTATAAAAGACGACAGGACTGAGGATCAATCTACTGAGACCAGCAGTGATGACAACCTGAGAGGTGCTGAGCACCCACAACTACCACTGACGTCAAAAGAAGTTGTTTCAGAGTAGTAGCCGTGTTAGTCTGTATCCGCAAAAAGAAAAAGAGAACTTGTGGCATCTTAGAGACTAACAAATTTATTTGAGCATAAGCTTTCGTGAGCTACAGCTCACTTCATCGGATGCATGCCGTGGAAAATACAGTAGGGAGATTTATATACACGGAGAACATGAAACAATGGGTGTTACCACACACACTGTAATGAGAGTGATCAGGTAAGGTGAGCTATTACCAGCAGGAGAGTGGGGGGGGGATGACCTTTTGTAGTGATAATCAAGGTGGGCCATTTCCAGCAGTTGACAAGAACGTCTGAGGAACAGTGGGGGGTGGGGGAGGGGAGACAATAAACAAGGGGAAATATTTTACTTTGTGTAATGACTCATCCACTCCCAGTCTCTATTCAAGCCTAAGTTAATTGTATCCAGTTTGCAAATTAATTCCAATTCAGCAGTCTCGCCTTGGAATCTGTTTTTGAAGTTTTTTTTGTTGAAGAATTGCCACTTTTATGTCTGTAATCGAGTGACAAAAGAAGTTGTGGGTATTAAGAACCTTTCAGGATCAAACCCTCATGTTCTATTTCTTTGAACTCAGAAATTTTGGCCAGTAGAAAAGGCATAACTCTGCCAAGTACTGAACAACCTCAGTTACTGGTCCTGGTCCTAGAAATGTCCTCGAAGGGCATGCTCAGAAAAAAGTAGAATTGAGCCATTAATAAGTAATAAACCAAACACCGAGTAATTGGTCTTTATTTTTGAACTATGCAGAGGCTGAGTGAAGTATAAGACTAAATTCTCCTCTCACACTGGTTTTTACAGTAGTCTCAGTCCATTTACTCAATACTTACTCTGATATAGGAGACAGCAGAATTTACTCACCTTGTGCAGTAACATGGTTCTTCGAGATGTGGGTCCCTATGGGTGCTCCACTGTAGGTGTGTCTGTGTCCCTGAGCTGCTGATCAGAGAACTTCAGTGGCCGTGTCTGTTAGGCTCACACATGTGCGGTCTCTCCTGTCACAAGGCTAGTCAGCGCACACGGGCTAAACCTCCTCATTTCCTTCTCAACCACAGAGTCATTGACAAGAACCCCAAAGTAGAGAGGAGGAGGGCGGATTGTGGACCACTGTGAGACCACCTCCTCTGGCTCACTGTCCAACCACACGCTAGACGGTGGAGGGGCATGGCATGATTGTGGGGATATCCCCTGTGGCTGGTAAAGGTTTGGTGCTGCAATGTCAGTGCTGAGAAGCAGCATGGGCAGTGCATGAACTGCCAGTGGAGGCAGGCTAGCCCACAGCCTCTCCCCTTCCAACCAAGGCCCTGCCCCTTCCGCTCTCACCCCCATGGAGCCCAGAGCCCCCCTACTGCAGCCGCTGGCCCCCACCCCAGGCTAGCGCCCCCAGCCCCAGAGTGCTGGGAAGGGTGGGTGGCGTGGCCTCAGCCTCCCAGCCCCGGAGAGCCAGGAGTGCAGGGCGGGGGGGTGGGGGGGAGGGCGTGGCCACAGCCTCCCCAGCCCCAGAGCACCGGGAGGGTAGGTGGTATGGACCCAGCCTGAATCCTAGCTGGGGCCACAGCACAGGGACAGGAGAATTGGCAGGAAGGGGTCTGGGGGCAGAGCATGAGCAGGGCCATGCCTGGCTGTTTGGGGAGGCACAGCCTCCCCCAGCCTATGATACCCACCGCCCATGAGAAGTGGGGTGAATCTGTCATGGTGCATCTGTCATGCAGAGGTCTCTGGTCTGGTGGAACTCTGCTGGTGGTGGCGGTCTGCCCTGGTCTCTCCGGTGCTGGGCAGGCTGCCACCCCTGGCAGTACCAAGGTCAACTTGTGTATCAAGAACATCTTCCTAGGGTGTTTGCCCTTGTCTCTTGGTACCAAAGATTCGGTGCCCATGCCCAAAGGGTCTGTGAGCCTGTCAGTGGTACCGGATATCGGTGGTCACCCTGAGGCACAGGTGCTGAACTGTAGTCTCGGTGCCGAGGATACCGAGTGAGATGGTGATCGCTTGCAGCTACCTCTAGGCTCACTGAAGGGACTTCCCACTCTCTTTTCAGACTTGTGAGAGTAGTCCCCAGCCAGCTTCATTGACCCGCTACCCTTAGAAGTTGAAGGTTGTAAGGAAGACTCACATCTGCCGGAAGGTTGAAGTCAGAGAGCTGCTTCCATGAAGATAATTTTTTGGCGGTGCTCTCTATCCTTGCAGGATCTCAGCGGGAGCTGCTGGCAGAGGGTACATTTTTGTTGGATGAGGCCCTCGCCAAAGCAGCGGATGCACTTGGGACTGGGACTGCCTTGTTGCAGGTGCGGTACTTCTTGAAACCTGGGGATCTGGGCACACCCTGCTGAGGGGAAGGGTACCCGGTGGGGAGAAGAGGCAGGAAGAAAATAAAGGTTTGTGGGGTTTAAAATTATTTTTAAAAGACAGGAAAAAAGAGTTAACTAGAACTATCTAAGTGTTAATGCAAAGAGGAGAACAATTAGTCTTAATGGACTGCTAATGGCTCCGTCTCTAGCCAGGGGCGGCTGAAAGGAACTGAGGAGGGTTAGCCTGTGCGCGCTGACTAGCCTTGTGACACACCATGAGGAGAGACAGCACATGTGTGGGCCTAACAAACCCTGTTACCAAAGTTCTCTGATCAGCAGCTCAGGGACGCAGACACATCTACAGTGGAGCTCCCATAGGGACACTACTTGAAGGAGAAACCATCCCTAGAAGCACAACAGAAAGGAACCAGAGAGAAGATTCGCAAAAAGAAAAGGAGTACTTGTGGCACCTTAGACACTAACCAATTTATTTGAGCATGAGCTTTCGTGAGCTACAGTGGAAACAGTATGCATCCGATGAAGTGAGCTGTAGCGCACGAAAGCTTATGCTCAAATAAATTGGTTAGTCTCTAAGGTGCCACAAGTACTCCTTTTCTTTTTGTGGATACAGACTAACACGGCCGTTACTGTGAAACAGAGAGAAGACTGACCTTTGTTCAGTGGTCAATCTACATGTCTGATGGAAGGATGGTAGAAGTCAACATGGATCTAAACAGCAAAACCAAAGTCCTCTTTCTGAGGCTGAAATCAAATATTTTCATTTTAATTCTTTATTGTATAATAGAGATTTTGGGTTCTGTTAATAAGTTGATTATTTCAAGTTATATTCATTAGAAAGCTTCAAGCATATCAGTCATAAAAACGTGTGTTAGTACAGTTCTCTAATGATAATTGATAAACTAGAGAATTAACTACTTTTGTCAGAACCAACCCATGAAATCAGATTTTTACACACTATTTAACCCTAAACAGAGAATTAATGGAAAATTAGAATTCTGCTGTAGTAATATGTACTGGAAAGGTATGTAGGAAAAAAATCCATATACACGGCTCAGGAAAGTACAATTAACCACTGGGTCCTGTTCTATTCGACTTGACTCCAAACGAACATTGTAGACTTTAACGGTACTTGGCAACCCGCAGACACATCATTTTTTAAACTTAGCTCACATTTGAATTACAGAGCCTGTGACTCACGTTTCCAATGTGACCTTTTCAGGGTTTCATTTGGGAATAAAAAAGGTTTTTGTTACCATATGGAGAAAATATACACCCTCTTTGTTACATTTTACAGAACAAGAGAGATAGCCGATGGTGAAAGTGCTACAATATTATTGTTGCTTTTTTCCTCCAGAATTAGAGAAAAGAATGGGAAAATTTATGTGAGCTGTGTGTCCTTCAGATGAAATAACAGTCTGCCACTTAGCTACATTAAGGGCTAAATTCTAATGTTTTATACTATACTTACAAATGCATATTTATTCCTCCTGGTCTAAGGATTACACAACTCAAGGGGTATGTTTCTGCATAACAGAGAAATATATGTTAAGCAGAGTGGACCTATTTGTGTGCCCAATCCTGTGAAGTGCTCAGCACCTCTCAAAAGTCTTTTTAATGAGATCTGTGGGCATTCAGCACCTCTCAAAAGATGCTCACCACCTTCAAGGTTTGAGTCTTTAGTGACCAAGCAAAATTCCAGCACTTCTGAATGTGGTCTCTAGGTTTTTCTCATGTTTAAGCTGCAAGACATCAGGAGAAAAATCTGTCCTGCAAAATGCATTATCTACATCTGTCACATAGCAAATAACCTATTGGAGGCAGAGAATGTCCTTGCACCTTATTGCCTTTCTCCTCTGGTAAGCTGCATAGACTGGCACTTAAACTGCATAGCTTTGCAAGCTCACATATAAGTTCAAAAATACACATGAACAAGAAACTGCACAATACATTAAAAAAACTGGAAAGGATGAGAGGGCCAGAGACAGCTCTGTATCTTTCATCTACTGCACCCAAAGCCACAAGCCAAAGAGTAAATTAACATGTACAATATGTAATTGCTTTAAATATTTTCTTGCTGCAGCCACTATTTAAAAACAAAGCATAATTATACATCCTGTATTCAATACTATAGACTAGTGTTGGCAATAATTTGGGGTAGGAAGATATAGATCAATTTATGTAATTAGAGCTGGCCAAGATAACTTTAATTTTCACATAGGCATTTGGTAAAAAGAAAAGGAGGACTTGTGGCACCTTAGAGACTAACCAATTTATTTGAGCATAAGCTTTCGTGAGCTACAGGTCACTTGCATCTGATGAAGTAAGCTGTAGCTCACGAAAGCTTATGCTCAAATAAATTGGTTAGTCTCTAAGGTGCCACAAGTCCTCCTTTTCTTTTTGCGGATACAGACTGTCATAAATATAAAGGGAAGGGTAAACCCCTTTGAAATCCCTCCTGGCCAGGGGAAAGCTCCTCTCACCTGTAAAGGGTTAAGAAGCTAAAGGTAACCTCGCTGGCACCTGACCAAAATGACCAATGAGGAGACAAGATACTTTCAAAAGCTGGGAGGAGGGTTCTCTATGTTTTTGAATCTAATTACCCTGTAAGATATCTACCATCCTGATTTTACAGGGCGGATTTCTTTATTTCTATTTACTTCTATTTTTTATTAAAAGTCTTCTTGTAAAACACTGAATGCTTTTTCATTGTTCTCAGATCCAAGGGTTTGGGTCTGTGGTCACCTATGCAAATTGGTGAGGCTTTTTATCCAACATTTCCCAGGAAAGGGGGGGTGCAAGTGTTGGGAGGATTGTTCATTGTTCTTAAGATCCAAGGGTCTGGGTCTGTAGTCACCGAGGCAAATTGGTGAGGCTTTTTACCAAACCTTGTCCAGGAAGTGGGGTGCAAGGTTTTGGGAAGTATTTTGGGGGGAAGGACGCGTCCAAACAGCTCTTCCCCAGTAACCAGTATTAGTTTGGTGGTGGTAGCGGCCAGTCCAAGGATAACGGGTGTAATATTTTGTACCTTGGGGAAGTTTTGACCTAAGCTGGTAAAGATAAGCTTAGGAGGTTTTTCATGCAGGTCCCCACATCTGTACCCTAGAGTTCAGAGTGGGGGAGGAACCTTGACACAGACTAACACAGCTGCTACTCTGAAACCTGGCATTTAGTAATGCGTTTCCAAGATGGAACATAGGTAAAAAATAAACAGTTTTTTTCTTGAGCTACTTGCCTTCTCTTTTTGTCATAATCTGTATGTTTCTGGATCCCATATTTGTAGGCAGTCCACTACCCAAGATGAGTGCAATAATTGAAACTCCAAATTAAAGACATCTCAATAGATTTTTCCCTCCACTTATACTGGTAGAAAGGAGCAAAACTGGATGCAACTGAGCTTGGGAATATGAAAGCGAGATATGCTAGTTCAACAGCATTCATTCTCTCCACTCTCTAGTAATCTTCAAAACTGCTCTGCATGCATACCACAGAGTTGGAGCTCTCTGGGGCCGAAGGTAGTGTGTTGGAGTTTGGGCTGGGTAGCAGCCACTCACCATGGCATGTTTCTTGGGGACTTGGGGGAATCCCAATCAGAAATTCATAAAGGAATTGAAAACGCCCCTCTCAAAGAGGGCCTTTGTGCCATTAGATAGGGAACAGTGTGGAAGAGATGACAATCCTAGTAATGGAACTAGTGATCTGCGGGGTTTGTACACGGCTCCCCCATCCCATTCAACAAGGCTACGGAGCCATCCTTTGGAATGAGAAACAGTTCTAATTTCACAAGGTGTACCTCAGAGTTTCTGGAGTAAATTTCCCATGCTGTGCATTTCTCCATGCTGTGGGGCCAGAGTTATATAATTTACCAAGAGAGATCCACACTACATGACATTCATTTAAACCACAGGGAATTTTCAAGAATAAATACTACCCTATAGTATGTGTTCAAAATGATGCAGAAATTAAGTACAGTTGACGCTGCTTAATAGGGATGCTCTGAAAGATACAGTTTTGTCCCATTTAAGGGATCTCGTTTAAATTATGTGTATTCAAATGTTACTTAAGGTTATTACACCATCTCTGCAATCATTTCCTTCATCTGAATCATGGTAATGTTTTATGTACCTTTTTTAATGCATGAACATGATTAACTTGCAATATACTGATGTAAAATATTAGAACACTGAAATGAACATAAAAAAACCCCAGTACATCACTAGACTTTTCCTAGCAGTCATTGAGTGAGACAGGCAGACAATAAGAGCCACAAGCAAATTATGATCCTTTCCCATAATACTAAAACATGTCTTATTACATTTGACATGGTAATTCAGCCAAGAAATGTCCCAACAAAATGGTACGATCAATTGTGATCATCCCTTTGGAGTAACATAGTAATCATAAGTTAATAGGAAAAAACTGTTTCCTTGAAGATTGCCCCAGTAAAGTGGCTGTCTATCCTGATCATTTATGTCCCACTTATATAACTTATCCTGCATCTGATTTTAGTTGACTATAGTTAGATTAAATGTATATCTAATGTGAGGTACATTCTGTACCATCTCCAGCTGAGAGGTCTGAGCAGCACTATCAGAAATATATCATTTTTTCCCAAAGATGCTGTGCCAAAGCAAACTTCTGATGTTCTAATTCAACTGAAATTTCTCTGCATCGCACAGAGGTAGACAAAATGAATTCTGGTTCGTACATCAAATGGAAAATAAATTGCATAATCACCCTTTCTCTTTCCAACTAAATATTTTCCAAGCACAGTGCTAATAGGAGTTAAACTAATCCTCTTCTGGACCAGAGTAGAGGACTTGTGTTTAAAGAATGGGCGGTATGAAATCCAGTATTCTGCTCCAAACCATTACAGAAAAAGCAAGCTCTTGCAGCAGAGAGTTTGGAAAGGCTTAATTAAGAAAGGAGAGAAAAATGAGACCACATTACAGTGGAAAAGGTCTTGGGAAGAAAATATTGTCACTGGCATAGTCTGGAAAAATGTAATTTTAAGCTCTATGTGTGGATTTGTTTAGTGTTGGTGTCATTAAAGGGTTTGAGACGTGGCTGTTATGGCTAAAACCTGACCTACGTTGATAGCAGTCCCACTTGTAAGGTCTATGAGATACTTTATCTGTTTCTCTAGGAAATTTATATATCCCTCCCATCTCTGAGTGCCTAGAAATTTTTTCTTTTCCTGGCCACGATTGAAGCATTTTACCGGCTTTGCAGTACACCATAAACACACAAATACAAATAAATTGTTCCCTAGCACAATGTATGGTTTTGCCACTTCTAAATGTAGCAAGGATATTTTTGTCTTTTTAATAAAAAAATAAAAGTATATATGGCTGCAGCTCTTGCAGTAGGACTGTTCAGATAGGACCCAATATCAAGATAGGTAAATATTTAGGTTCAATATGGTTGCAGATGACATCAACTGGCATGAAAAAGAATCCCTGAGATTAGGAAAAAATGGGAAGGAAATAAAAGTTGCAAAATCTAAAAACAGGCAACATAGTTTAGGGCATTTTGTATCTTCAGAACAACAAGTTCATGGTCTGTATTGTGCTGATTCACCGATTCTTACTCTCTCCTCTTTCCAGTGCTTTGGGAGGTATCAGACCAGTGGTCTGTATCACTCCATGTCCATTTCAGTGGGAAACCTATCACCAGCAGCAACTGTTAGCAAGTTTCATAACCTCCTTCCAGACTTGGCTTCTAAAACTCCAGATGAACCCAACCAATAGCACTGAGATTTTATCTGGATAAAGCACAGTGACTGTAATACCAGGTGTGCTTTTATCGAGTATTTGCTAATCCAAATGGGGAGTGCAGGCACTAGCTATTGAAAAGGGTTAGAATTAGTGTGTGGGGCCATAGCCCAACCATTCCCTTTGCACCTGCCACAAGAGCCGATGGAGCAGCCAGTGATAAATAGCAGGTGGGGGAACACCCACTGAAAGGGTGGCAGAGTTTCAATTGCAGCACACACACACTGAATTCATCCCACAGGCTCTTGCTGCAGCATGTGCCATCTGCCTCAGCCTTTGGCTTAAAAGTCAGTCAGGCCCAAAACTTGCACATTAGGAGACTATTGTAGGCTGACACACTGCTCTGCACCATCTCTTTTTCTGTGAACTAAAACTTGGACTTATTCCACCCCAACAATAAAATTGTTAAAAAACAACAACACAAAAGCAGTTAATTCTGTGGCTCAAAGTTCATAAAACTGAATAGTTATAAATATGTAACGAGTGCATAGAAATACAACAGTTTAAATTGGAATACAGTGCATAGCTCTGGTGCTCACCAATATCTCCCCATAAATTTTACAAGCAGTCTAACAAGAAGGCTTTATTTTATTAGTAGTTTCTTCCAGAACAATTGTAGAAAAGTTCAGGGCTGTGGTATTAGAAAAAGTAATATTTCCCTTATATAATAAAAAAATCACAGATTTATTAGGGTTTTTTGTGTGTGTTTTCTTTATTTTCTGAACATCTCTGCCATTTTAAGTATTTCCATGAGCAGGTAACTGAAATATTTTTGATACTAAAAACACTGGATTCTAAATTTCAATCTGTATAAAAAAATTTTGAATAAAGTTAAAAGGGGAGACTTCACAGGGTAGGACATAAGTATTCTTGTTATGTCTATTAGGCCTCTTAGGAAACAACATGAAAGAATTCAAACTGTCTAGAATTCCAGTGGTGAAAGTGTGAATGAATGGAGTCACTGATGATTGGATAAAGGAGTGTGGAAAATGGGCAGAATTAACTTGTACTGGATGTTGAAGAAAGAAAAGTGGGTAGAATAGTAGAGAACTTTATTTCCTAGAAACTAGAAATGTCTGGAAGGTGGGAAGGAGCTCTGATATCACTATTCTACATAAATACATAAACTGTTGTGTAATAAACATTATCTGACATGCCTACATTGAAGCAACTAGTTGGAAATTTCTGGCTGAATAGTCTAAAGTAATGAAAACAATTTCCTAAAATAAAATGTAAACATGGTCAAGAGTTCTTAAGCAGAACTCAGATAAAATTAGTTTCCATCTCAAAAGGTGCCGAAAATTGATTTCCTCTGATTCAAGATAAAATGTGCCAGTGAATGAAACTTTGTCCATTGAAATAGAAGAGCACAAATGTTGATGAAATTGATAATTCTGCAAGCGAAACAGGTTTTATGTCATCATCATCATCATCATCATCACCACCACCACCACGTAGCTGAGATAATTTAAATCACTCTTCCAGGCCTCTCAGCGGCAATTAAATGGCAGGTTCATTCAGGGGCAGCATCTCTTTGTCTTCTCCATCCTCTCAAAGGGCAAAGATCAACCAACAACTATGCCGAATTTCCAACTTCTGTGACAAACTAAAAGTTACATCAAGTTCAAGGCTTGGCCTTTCTTTTCTGCTAACAACTTCTCATGCAATGAAACTGAACAATTTAAAGACATGATTGAAGCACTTTACCCTGGATATTGTTCTCCAGACAGGTTTAAACTCACAGGTCCGCTACTAGATGATGAAAGTGAATAAATGGAGGAAAAGTTAAAAGGAAAAACTGTAAGACATTAATGCAAGATGGTTGGTTGCACATGAGAAATGACCCAGTCATGGCCACAAGCATCCATACAGCGAAAAATGCATTCCTACTTAATCCTATTGATTCTGTGTCTGAAAAGAAAACAAGAGACTACTGGCTGTGATCTTTGTGCCACTACAGAGATGCAGTGGATCCAGCTCCCAGAAGATCTCCCCTGAACTGTGGTGGGGGGGCGGTGTCTTTGGGTAGCATAGAGCTATTGTAGCAGCTCCTATGCCAGCCTTCTTCCCAGCTGCTAATGCAGTGGGGCTCCACAGCTGCTGTGACTGGGGCTCCACAGTGACCCTTCAATTCTCAGCTTCTGTAAAGTCTCAGGGAGACCAAAGTTGCTCTCAAACTGCTCTAATTTGAGCTGGGAAACCACGCCAGCACAGAACGGCCCCCGGTCAGGGAAGTGCGAATTGCACCCTGAGGGTCTGAGAATCTGGCCCGTCACATCCAAGCTGCTGAAGATGTCTGCCAAGAATGAAAACTATGACCTGGAGGTCTTTTCCATTTGCAGGCCAACAAAAATAAAATGGCTTGATCTAATTAATAAAATATTGGAATTGCACAAGGACAAACATGATTCACAGAAGCTATGGAGCCCTTCCATCACGTAGCCAATGTGACTGATCATAAAAACAAAGATTAAAGTCTGAGCCCAGAACAAGAAAAATGGGATGGAAATGACTAATTGAATATAATCCAGGAGTTGCTTTCACCTATTCCAGAATTTAAAACTGTGGACTCAGATTTCTAACCTAAACTTATATTTGCCAAGGAAGTAATATCACATTTTACTGCATCAAAACGGTGGGAAATTGTGGATGTGAAATCATAGAAGATTTCTGAATTCATAATTTCATCAGTTTTAAAAATATATACATTGCTACCCAACCAACCTCATCTATCAATTGAATGTAATTTTAACCCATTCAGAATGGTTTGGTCAACACTTTTGGTAGATGATGGAAGAGGAAATATCAGTAAAAATGTATTTGTAATTAATGGCAGAAACAAAAAGTATGGTAGGAATAGCTAGTTAGACAGGGGACTTGCTTATTGTATCCTTATGCTTTTCTTACAGAATTGCAAGCTTTGCATTCTAGACAAAGTGTGTGCTTTTTTGGTATGAGGAATAAATATTCTTATGAAATGAGTTGCTTAAAATTGGTAGCTTTTTTCTTTTTATAAAGACCTTTGGGGAAAGATGGAAAAGTTTCACTATTTTGGGTCCCCTCCAAAAAAAAAGTGTTTTTGGAGAGGGTTAAGGAAATATTACAACCCTGGAAAAGCATTCAGTGATTACCCTAATACAAAAGTATTTAAAAATTATCTATTATTGTAAACTGCTTGTATAGAGCTTTTAATAAAATGTCATCATTTGGCATCAAGGATAGTCTATGATCAAAATCATTTGGTCCCAGCATTTTGCAAACTTCACAATTTTTAACAGAGTCAAAAACACTGCATATGTTAATTGGGTGTCACATTATGATGATTATTGTCCTCATCTGTTTTTCTTTAAATACAGGACAGAGTTTAAATGAGAAGCTCTGAGACTACCACTGTTTGGCTTTGATTCTTTATTGGAGTAGTCATTTATAATCAGATTATTTGTGGACAGATTTACATAAAGAAGTAAATGATGATTGCCCTGATAACAACTCACTTGGCTTCAAATGGCTACTTCCTGCAAAATGTAATATCCAGTTTTCTTTTACCTCTTCCCTCTCCACTTAGCTTTCTAGCCTTATTGAGTCATAATGAATGAGCATTTTACTGAATCATGTGTCTATTACTTCAGCTCCATGTAAACCAAACTCTATTCTGGAAGCAATAACATACCAAATTCCCTTATGTGAACAGACAAATCATAGATTATGTACATAAATGTACATTACTCACTTCAATCTATGAGGCCATCCCACTATGATTTCTACTGTTACAAACTAACCAAGACTAGAGTATTTTTGATGGGAAAAAAAGTAACAACCACCCTTCAGTTTTTGGATTCAAAGCACTTCAAGGAGAAACAAGCAATTTTTTTTAAAAAAAGAAGTACATGAACAGCTCGGGAATGGAGGTTGTTCATAACTCTGGAATGTTTGTAATGCTGAACAAAATGTTATGATTGTTCTTTCAAAAGTTTACAACTGAACACTGACTTAATACAGCTTTGAAACTTTACTATGCAGAAGAAAAATGCTGCTTTTACCCATCTTATTTTGAATGAAACAAACACAGAAACAGTTTCCTTACCTTGTCAAATCTTTTGTTTAAACTTTCCCTCTATTTCTGTAGTTTACATTTAACACAGTACTGTACTTTACAGTATTTGCCTTTTTTGGGGAGGTCTCTGCTGCCTGATTGTGTACTTTCGGTTCCAAATGAAACAGGTCTGAGTATTGGGTCATTTCTCTCTCATACCATCCTTCATAAGTTGCTTATTGTGACACAGAGGCCCACTGGTGCAAGCTGGTGAAGGGTTCACTACTGTGTGTGTGTTCTTCAGAATTCTTGTGTGGCTTTGAAGAAAACTGGCAGGAAAATGGTTTGGTTGGTATGGAAATGCGAGACCAACTTTGGCAGGAAGGCTGGATGGGGGAACCTTGTCCTTGAAAAACACTATGTATGGTGGTGCTGAGGTAAAAAGGGCCTTATTACAAAGACCCTTCTGGCTGAGGTAAATCGCTATCAGGAAGGTGACCTCTCAGGAGAGAAAAAAGCAGAGGGCACGATGCTACCAGCTCAAAGGGAGGGCTCATGAGTTTTGATAGAACCAGGTTTAAATCCCCTGGGGGAATTGGTTCACGAACTGAGGGTAAAGCCTCTCTAATCCTTTATTGCCATCTTGTGAGAGAAAACTGACCTACCATCCACTGGTGGGTTAAAGGCCAAAATTTCTGCTAGGTGCACCTTGACAGATGTGAGGGCCACTATTTTAGATGGAACAGGCAATCCAGAATAGGTGGAAGGGAAGACAGAGTCAGAGAAAGGCTTTGCTGGGATGACCACATCGAGAAATGCTTCCACTTTGCAAGATAGGTAGCACTTGTAGATGGCTTCCTACTTCCCAGCAAGACCTGGTGGACTTGTTCCAAACAGACTTGCTCCTCCAGGTTCAGCCATGGAGCTTCCATACAATCAGGTGAAGGGTCCCAAGGTTTGGGTGGAGTAAACGACTGTGGCCTGTGAGATCAGGTCTGGCCGGAGTGGGAACAATAGCAAGGGTACTACTGATATCAGCGTGCCAAACCAGTGCTGGTGGGGGCATGCCGAGGCTATAAGAATAACTCTCACCTTGTCCTGCTTGATTTTCAGAAGGGCATTGTGAACCAGAGGAACTGGAGGAAATGCGTAGAATAGGAACTTTGTCCATGGAAGCAGGAAGGTGTCTGAAAAGGAGTCCGGGCTGTACCTGCACAGCAAGCAAAACTGATGGCATTTCCTGTTCTGCTTAGTTGTGAATAGGTCTGTCTGGGGAGACCCCCACCATTGGGAGATGAACCTGGTGACCACTGGGGTCCACTTATGGTGAGGAGAAAGATCTGCTGAGGTGATCTGCCAGGATGTTCCAGGCTCCCAGAAGATGGGAAGCCTCGAGGTGGATGGAGTGCTTCACACAGAAGGCCCATAGCTGGATGGCCTCCTGACCCAGGGCTGAGGAGCATGCTCCTCCCTGATTGTTGATATACAACATGGTTGCAGTGTTGTCTGTCGGTACTCGTACTACTTTGCCTGTGATCTGAGGGAGAAACACTTGGCAAGATAAGCAGACTGCTCTGAGCTCCCTGTTTATGTGTAGGGAGGGCTCTTCCTGGGACCACAGGTGATCAAGGTGGGCGCCCCAACCTAGGTCTAAAGCATCTGACACTAGGGAAACTGAGAGCTGTGGGGCAACAAAGGGGATGTCTGTCATTGTCAACGGGGGGGTGGGGGGGAGCCTTTCACCAGCTGAGGGAGGTGTGGACCAGAGTTGGAACCATAAGCACCGAGTCCATGTTGTGTCTGTTCGGTGAGTATACTGAAGCTAACCATATCTGCAGGGGCCTGAGGCGCAGTCTTGTGTGCCATACCACATCAGAGCATGCGGCCATGTGTCTCAGGAGCTTGAGGCAAACCCGGGCTATTGTGACTGGACCATGACCCTGGATATCAGGTCCGGTATTGTCTGGAATCAAGCCTCTGGAAGGAAGGCTCTGGCCTGGATTGAGTTTAGCACTGCCCAGATAAACCACTCGCTGAACTGGAATGAGAGTTGACTTTTTCTCATTTAATCAACAGGCCCAGAGCTCAGAAGATAGTTTGGACCAGGGTGATTCTGGTCTTTACTTGAGCCTCTGAGTGGCCCTTGATCAGCCAATTGTTGAGGTGTGGGTAAATTTGGACCCCTTGCCTTCTGAGGAAGGCTGCTGCCACCACCATGCATTTCATAAAGACCGGGGGAGCTGCAGATAGGCCAAAGGGGAGGACAGTGAATTGGTAATGGGTCTGGAGGAATCTTCTGTAGCCTAGGAAGATGGAAATGTGAAAATAAGCATCCTTCAAGTTGAGGGAAGCGTACCAGTCCCCTGGATCCAGGGAGGGAATGATGGAGGTCAGGAAGACCATGTGGAACCTCAGTTTCTTGAGATAACTGTTGAGGTGGCACAGGTCCAGGAAGGAGTGAAGACTCTGCTTTGACCCTTTGGATTAGGAAATATCAGGAATAAAACCCCTTCCCTCTCAAGTTTTGAGGCACCTCTTCCACAGCCCCCACCCAAAGGATGGTTTGCACCTCCTGAGCTAAGAGTTGTTCATGAGAAGGGTCCCTGAAGAGGGACGGGGACGGGAGAGGGGCTGGATGAAAACTGAAGGGTATAACCATCCACCACTGTATTTAGTACCCAGTGGTCTGATGTAATGAGGGACCCGCCAAGCTGAAGTGGGAAAGTTGGTGCAACTTTTGGTCTCACATTTGGTCCCACATTTGGTCCAACCGTTGGGCGCACCTTCAAAAGGCCTGCTTGGGCCTCCAGAGTAACTATGGGACCCTGGCAGGGAGGTTGAGGTGGATGGAAGTGTTTGACGGTGCTTGTAACCACTGCTCCTTCTCTTGAATAGGTCCTACCTTGGTGGTGGAGCTGAGAAGCGGGCTGGTTGTTGAGGCATGAAGTGCTTCCTCGAAGGGGCCAGAGCATGGAGGCTCAGGGACCTGAGGGTAGCCCTTGAGTCCTTCAGGACATGGAGCTTGGTGTCTGTTTTCTCCAAAAACAATGAGGATCCCTTGAAGGGGAAGTCCCAATCAACTGCTGGATGTCCCTGAAGTAGCCCAGAAGACTACAGCCAAGAGCATCACCTAATGGCCACAGTGCTACATCCAGTAGCAACTGGAGTGAGGCTCTGGCAACATTCTTTTCTTCCACTAAAAGGGCAGAGATTCTTGCCTCGAGTCCTGAGGCAAAAAGTCTTTAAATTTTGGCAGGGAGTCTCACAGGTTGTCATCATATCTCCCCAGAAGGGCTTGCTGGTTTAAGATATGCAGCTGTAGTTCACCCCTCAAATAATTTTTTTCCCCAGACAGATCCAGTTTCTTTGTGTCCTTTGGTTTGGGGGTAGCACTTGCTTGGACATGTCTATCCCTCTCATTGACCGCCAGTACAACTAGGGACCCTGTAGGTGGGTGCAAGTAAAGGTATTCATACCCTTTCGCTCGTACATAGTATTTCTTTTCATCCCTCTTCAAAGTGGGAGGGAGAAAAGATGGAGTCTGCCTGGACCCATTAGAGCCCCATTAATGGATGGGGCCACCTTAGATGGTGCTGCCGCAGCCAGAATGTCAATGAGGCTGTGGGACAATTCCTTGAGCTACTCAACCTCAGGACCCTAAATTTCTAAATTTCTCTTTAGAAACTCCTGGTGGGATAGCTGCTCTATCCCGAGATGTCTTTGTCCGGAGAGGAGGAGGAAGACGACGCCTGTACCAGATGAAAAGCTTCTTCCTCTTCTTCAGTTTCAATCACCTCTGTGGGGACCACATCCTGTGTATTGGTACCGGGTTCAATACTGGAGTCAGGGTCTGGTGCTAAGCGGAGCTGTGTGGGGGCCTGCCTCTTGGAAGTGACTGAGTATTATTGGCAGATGACAGACCCAGTACTGAGGGAAAACCCCATGAATGGCTCCAGAATTGCTATTGCATAGGCCACTGACCACCTGACCAGGTTCTGGCAGAGGGGACCCACACCTGGGCCTGGTGGTACATAAAATGGGTACCAGTGGCAACCCTTGGCATGGGTACAGGGCTGCACCTCAGACTCTGACAAAGAGTCCTCTCAAGGTGACCATGGAGGAGTGGTACCCCTCACTTCTGCCGTTCGGTGCCAAAGGTCCACGGACCAGTGTCAGGCCAGAGACAGCCTAATAGAAGAAAGTAGGGTTGTCTTGCCCCTGGAAGATACTGAGGGACCTGGTGCCGGGAAGGAGCTCAGACCACCATGCTCTCTTCTGCTTGTGCTCATTGGAACCAGCGGTTGTTCCATAGAAGTCAGTGATACTAGGGGCGATAATATGTCCCTGGCAACTGCAAAGGCCTCCACGGTAGAAAGCACTGTGATTCCACAGGCACCGTGACAACTTCCTGGCATCAGTGGAGGGTCCCGCACTGAAATCAATGTCCCTCTGGGCAGAGTCGACAGTGCCACCAAGGAACCGGGGCTGGAAGAATGGCCTGACGCAGGTCGCACTCCACTTCCTTCCCTTTGAATGCCTTTCTTCAGCATCAGAGAGTGCCCTCTCTCCGAGCGCTGCTTTTTATATTTCTTCCTTGACCCCAGAGATGGAGAATGGTGCTGGCAAATATGTGGTGCCAGAGGGGTGCTTCACACTGAGGCTGAAATGCTCAATGCTGAATCCGAGCCTTTTGGCTCCAACACCAGGCTAAGAGCAGCTTCTGAAAAGGCAGCCTTCAGTCTAGACTCTCTGCATTTCTTTGTACAAGGCTAAATGTCCCAACCAATCTGCTAGTGCCTTCTTATGTGATTCTCTCCCAGACACTTCAGACAACTGGAGTGTGGGTCACTCACTGGCACAGGCTTGCCAGAGGAGGCACAAGGTTTGAAGCCTGGGGACCAGAGCAAAGGGAGCCGCTACACAATAAAGGAGGGGGACTAACTATCTACAATAGTACTATTTACAATATTTACACTACAACTATACTAAGACTAATAAACTAAGTTACAGAGAAGAAAGCCACTGAAAAACACTTTGCTGAAGCAAGAGGAGATGTTCCAGCAACCATCCCAGACAGTAACAAGGAACTGAATGGGTGCAGAGCCAGCAGTGCCTTTCATACTGGTGCGTAAGCATGTGGCACCAGAGGGCACTAGAGCCAGCCCGACATATACCATTGAGGGAAAAATCTCTGGCAAGGGTGCACGTGGTATGCACACAGCTAATGTGGAATGGACATGAGCAAGCTCTTGAAGAACAGCAAGTCCTATATTTTATTTGGAAATTAAAAATTGCATCTCAAGGATAATCAAAACTGAGGCATGAAAGAACAAGAACCTTTGAGACCCAGAATTTTGCAGCTCCCCAGCTTTTACTAATCATTAAATTATAGAGAAGTTGTTGATAATATATAGGGGTTCTTAAATATACTTGCTACTTACATTTCATAAAAAATGGATTTGGAGTTTTGTTCACATCAAAGGAATTATAACAAAGAAATAGGAGACTGAATTTGAGATTAAGAAAAGCAGACACGTTCATTTTTCTTTCCAAAGCAAAATACCACAATAGTGCCAGACTAAGGCTGCTAAAGTTATTCAGTAATGAAGAGCAAAGTTTAGATCAGCATGCAAACAAGAAAATGGTTTAACAACATAAAAGATAACCTGAGAACTACAACTATATTTTATGCAGAAACGAGTTATAAAACCCCTTTGGGGATAATTTAAGCAAAATAATTTGAGATATTTACATACCTGACAAACATGAAACAAGAATATGGGAGATTTTCTCATTTCATGTATGCCATAATGCCTTAAAGTGTTACAGCCAACAATGGTAAGGAATAGTTTAGCTGAAGATTTCATATTTTGTCCTCTCCACTTCCCTTCCCTTATTCACCATTAAGAAGGGCAACCTTTATTTTGTCAATAGCCCTTTAAAATAAATCAGGAGCAGGAGTGCATTTATGGCTCATAAGAAGGATCAAGTGCCAGAACGAGAGCACTAAGAAACTGAACTCCTGTTTTTATACCCTGAACAAGTCAGTCCCTAAGTAGCAGCAGCTCAGGCTATTCCACAATGAACTGCTAATGTACTTCCACCCTAACTGTGCCCTGGTCTACACTAGGACTTCAGGTCGAATTTAGCAGCTTTAAATCGATGTAAACCTGCACCCGTCCACATGATAAAGCCCTTTATTTTGACTTAAAGGGCTCTTAAAATCGATTTCCTTACTCCACCCCTGACAAGTGGATTAGCGCTTAAATTGGCCTTGCCGGGTAGAATTTGGGGTACTGTGGACACAATTCGACGGTATTGGTCTCCGGGAGCTACCCCAGAGAGTGCTCCATTGTGACCGCTCTGGACAGCGCTCTCAACTCAGATGCACTGGCCAGGTAGACAGGAAAAGAACTGCGAACTTTTGAATCTCATTTCCTGTTTGGCCAGCGTGGCAAGCTGCAGGTGACCATGCAGAGCTCATCAGCAGAGGTGACCATGATGGAGTCCCAGAATCGCAAAAGAGCTCCAGCATGGACTAAACGGGAGGTACGGGATCTGATCGCTGTATGGGGAGAGGAATCCGTGCTATCAGAACTCTGTTCCAGTTTTCAAAATGCCAAAACCTTTGTCAAAATCTCCCAGGGCATAAAGAACAGAGGCCATAAAACAGGGACCCGAAGCAGTGCCGCGTGAAACTTAAGGAGCTGAGGCAAGCCAACCAGAAAACCAGAGAGGCGAATGGCTGCTCCAGGTCAGAGCCCCAAACATGCCGCTTCTATGATGAGCTTTTGGGGACGAAGAAGATGAGGTTGTAGATAGCTCACAGCAAGCAAGCGGAGAAACTGCTTTTCCCGACAGCCAGGAACTGTTTCTCACCCTGGACCTGGAGCCAGTACCCCCCCGAACCCACCCAAGGCTGCCTCCTGGACCCGGCAGGCGGAGAAGGGACCTCCGGTGAGTGTACCTTTTAAAATACTATACATGGTTTAAAAGCAAGCATGTGAAATGATTACTTTGCCCTGGCATTCGCGGCTCTCCTGGATGTACTCCCAAAGCCTTTGCAAAAGGTTTCTGGGGAGGGCAGCCTTATTGCGTCCTTCATGATAGGACACTTTACCACTCCAGGCCAGAAACACGTACTTGGGAATCATTGTACAACAAAGCATTGCAGTGTATGTTTGCTGGCGTTCAAACAACATCCGTTCTTTATCTCTCTGTGTTACTCTCAGGAAAGTGAGATACCATTCATGGTCACCTGGTTGAAATAGGGTGCTTTTCTTCAGGGGACACTCAGAGGAGCCTGTTCCTGCTGGGCTGTTTGCCTGTGGCTGAACAGAAATGTTCCCTGCTGTTAGCCATGGGGAGGGGGGAGGGTTGAGGGGGTAGCCATGCGATGGGGGGGAGGCGAAATGCGACCTTGTAACGAAAGCACATGTGCTATGTATGTAATGTTAACAGCAAGGTTTACTCTGAAAGAGTGTAGCCACTGTTTTATAAAATGTGTCTTTTTAAATACCGCTGCCCCTTTTTTTTTCCTCCACCAGCTGCATGTGTTTCAATGATCACAGGATCTTCTCCTTCCCAGAGGCTAGTGAAGATTAGAAAGAAAAAAAAAAACACACTCGTGATGAAATGTTCTCTGAGCTCATGCTGTCCTCCCACACTGACAGAGCACAGACGAATGCATGGAGGCAAATAATGTCAGAATGCAGGAAAGCACAAAATGACCGGGAGGAGAGGTGGCGGACTGAAGACAGGGCTGAAGCTCAAGTGTGGTGGCAGCGTGATGAGAGGAGGCAGGATTCAATGCTGGCTGCTGAGGACCAAACCAGTATGCTCCAGTGTATGGTCGAGCTGCAGCAAAGGCAGCTGGAGCACAGACTGCCACTACAGCCCCTGTGTAACCAACTGCCCTCCTCCTCAAGTTCCATAGCCTCCACACCCAGACGCCCAAGAACGCGGTGGGGGGGCCACCAGCCAACCAGCCACTCCACCATAGAGGATTGCCCCAAAAAAAGAAGGATGGCATTCAATAAATTTTAAAGTTGTAAACTTTTAAAGTGCTGTGTGGCATATTCCTTCCCTCCTCTACCACCCCTCCTGGGCTACCTTGGTAGTCATCCCCCTATTTGTGTGATGAATGAATAAGAATGCATGAATGTGAAGCAACAATGACTTTATTGCCTCTGCAAGCAATGATTAAAGGGAGGAGGGGAGGGTGGTTAGCTTGCAGGGAAGTAGAGTGAACCAAGGGGTGGGGGGTTTCGTCAAGGAGAAACAAAAGAGAACTTTCACACCGTAGCCTGGCCAGTCATGAAACTGGCTTTCAAAGCTTCTCTGATGCGTACTGCGCCCTCCTGTGCTCTTCTAACCACCCTGGTGTCTAGCTGCGCGTAACCAGCAGCCAGGCAATTTGCCTCAACCTCTCATCCCGCCATAAATGTCTCCCCCTTACTCTCAAAGACATTGTGGAGCACACAGCAAGCAGTAATAACAGTGGGAATATTGGTTTGGCTGAGGTCTAAGCGAGTCAGTAAACTGCGCCAGCGCGCCTTTAAATGTCCAAATGCACATTCTACCACCATTCTGCACTTGCTCAGCCTGTAGTTGAACAGCTCCTGACTGCTGTCCAGGCTGCCTGTGTACGGCTTCATGAGCCAGGGCATTAAGGGGTAGGCTGGGTCCCCAAGGATAACTATAGGCATTTCAACATCCCCAACAGTTATTTTCTGGTCTGGGAATAAAGTCCCTTCCTGCAGCTTTTGAAACAGACCAGAGTTCCTGAAGATGCGAGCATCATGTACCTTTCCCAGCCATCCCACGTTGATGTTGGTGAAACGTCCCTTGTGATCCACCAGAGCTTGCAGCACTATTGAAAAGTACCCCTTGCGGTTTATGTACTCGCCGGCTTGGTGCTCCGGTGCCAAGATAGGGATATGGGTTCCGTCTATGGCCCCACCACAGTTAGGGAATCCCATTGCAGCAAAGCCATCCACTAATGACCTGCACATTTCCCAGGGTCAACACCCTTGATATCAGCAGATCTTTGATTGCGTGGGCTACTTGCATCACAGCAGCCCCCACAGTAGATTTGCCCACTCCAAATTGATTCCCAACTGACCGGTAGCTGTCTGGCGTTGCAAGCTTCCACAGGGCTATCGCCACTCGCTTCTCAACTGTGAGGGGTGCTCTCATCTTGGTATTCATGCGCTTCAGGGCAGGGGAAAGCAAGTCACAAAGTTCCATGAAAGTGCCCTTATGCATGCGAAAGTTTTGCAGCGACTGGGAATCGTCCCAGACCTGCAACACTATGCGGTCCCACCAGTCTGTGCTTGTTTCCCTGAGCTCAGAATCGGCGTTCCACAGCATGAACCTGCCCCATTAGCACCATGATGCATGCATTGGCAGGGTCTATGCTTTCAGAGAAATCTGTGTCCATGTCCTGATCACTCACGTGACCGCGCTGATGTCGCTTCCTCGCCCGGTATCGCTCTGCCAGGTTCTGGTGCTGCATATACTGCTGGATAATGCGTGTGGTGTTTGATGTGCTCCTAATTGCCAAAGTGAGCTGAGCGGCCTCCATGCTTGCCTTGGTATGGCGCGAAACGATTGCCTGCCCTTGCTTTCACGGAGGGAGGGAGGGAACGGAGGCCTGACGATATGTACCCAGAACCACCCGTGACAATGTTTAACCCCATCAGGCATTGGGATCTCAACCCAGAATTCCAATGGGCAGCGGAGACTGCGGGAACTGTGGGATAGCCACCCACAGTGCAATGCTCCGGAAGTCGACTCTAGCCTCGGTACTGTGGAAGCACTCCGCCAAGTTATTGCACTTAATGCACTTAGAGCATTTTCTGTGGGGACACACACACTCGAATATATAAAATCGATTTCTAAAAAACCGACTTCTATAAATTCGACCTAATTCCATAGTGTAGACATACCCTGTGAAAAAATAAGAGTATTAAAAATAATCAACATTCACCAGTTATCACCACACAATTTTATATCCTGTTCTAAGTAAAGGCAAGAAAAACTATGGTAACATCCTATCCCACAATGTGATAAACTTGTCACAATTGTTAGCTATTTACTTGAGACCACTATGTACCATCACCATATGTTAGTCTCACTACAGAGGTGCCAACAAAATTGGCAGTATCAACTATGTTTTTGTTGTATATGCTGGGGATACATTTCCAAAATAAATGGACAGAGATCACTAACAGTTCACCTAATCTGCCCTTAGAAGGTTAGGACATTTTACCACTGCCAGCCTAGCCAGGCTTTGAACTGGTAGTCTAGGAACTGACAGCTCTGCATCCCATTTCTAACCCCACAAATGGGCCAATCTAGCACTACTTGGAATAAGAAGAGACTTGTGGTTACAACAGTGAGTGCATTTAAAACTCAAGGACAGTTTTAAGAATGGAAATTGTTTAAATCTGAAATGTAATACTATATTGATGAGTTAGTCTATTGGGCAATGATGCAGTAAACAATCTCCTAAAATACTATCCATATTGTGAATATAATTATGACATTTACTATTTATACAAAAAGTCTGGAAACATTCATTAGAAGAATATTTGCTCATATGATTCATCCAACATAAAAATACAGATTTATTTTGAATATTGGGTCAATCAGACATTATGCCACATTTACCCATCAAAATAAATTGTTTTGAAAACCTGACAGAATAGTTTACAGCACTGGCAATTAAACGTATAGTAGAATAAATGAGAATGCAGACTACAGATAGATGAACAGAAACAGGGAGCAACACCAGAGTCAGAAGGAGAATGCTAAGAAAAGCCAGGTTTGTGTTAAAGCTGGTAAAGAAGAAATTTATTGGAAAAGTAACTGAAAATCTCTCTCTGGAGCATAGGGTTGCCAATTTTGGCTGGATGTATTCCTGGAGGTTTCATCACAAGACATAATCTTTAATTAATCTCTAATTCCTGGAGACTCCAGGATAATCCTGGATGCTTGGCAACCCTATGGAGCGTGAAGGTGATTGGGTAGTTTAAGGGTTTGAGAACTGCATACAGAGCCTTTCAGATCTAGGTTTCAGCTCTGAATCCTGCCTAGAACAATTGTTTCTGTCTGACAGGGTTACCTATGCGAGATGACTCAGCGGTCTCAGCACAGTTGCTAGGGAAAAGGTAGCCACATAATATAAGCCAACACCACAGTTGGCACTATTATTTTTGGTAGCATCAGCAAAAAGCCCAGGGACTCCATAAGCCATGGAATCTGAATTTCCTTCTGACCTTTAGTGGTGGTTCCCTCAAGACAGGTTTGAGGCACATTGATTAGGCAGTGAGAGGAAGCTTGTCTGTCCCTACTGGACTTGCTCCGTGACTCAGACGACGATTTTCAAGCATATGTTAAAATTAAAATGTAACAAACGCCACACACAAGCCTACATATTTACTGACTAGTTGTGATGGCTGAGCTACCACTTTTCTGTCATCCAATACTATAGTTAGCTGAACAGCCAAAATTTCCCTTTCCCCCCAGAAATGCTTTTATTCATTTTCATTAATACATAGGCATAAAAAATGGTGCTGGTTATACAAGGTAACTAGTTTAGGAGAAGCAAGGTCCTTACAGTTAGTTGTCCAGGTAACTCACTACTTTTTCCTCATTAAAGGCATCCAAGCAGAACAATCAAATATCCCTCCCTCCTGATGCCCTTAAACTGTGGCAGCAGTTTCAATGCCACAGAATTCAAGACTGTGACACCAGAGGCTTCTATAAAATCAGACTATGAATAAACTACAGCTGACGGAGTCACAGATCATTCTAATTTTAGATCTTAGAGGCAGGGATCATCTTTTTTTGTGTGTGTTTGTAGCACAATGGGACTCTTGCCCACGGCTAGGGCTCCTCCTAGGTACTACCACAATACCCACAAACAAGAATCCAGCGTCACCTCAGTACTGCTGTACTGGGGTTTTTAGACACAAAACTGATTGATATAGAAAATGAATGCAACCATTTGCTGAAGTCTTCTTAGCAGTTTGTTCCCCACAATAACCATAGGCATGTATCTAGGTGGGCACATGCACCAAGCAGGACAGGAAACCGCAGTGGTCTCTATAAGACTGATTTCCTGATACCTAGGCTTGAAGGTTTGCTCAACTTCAGGTTAGAAGAAAATTGATGCAATTATGCAGCTTTACTCTGATAGCAGGGGATGAGCCACTGATTTGGCAGAACCATTGATTGGTTTTGTTTGTTTGTTTTTAATTATCCTCCTTTGGATGCCTGATTGTGATTTAATGTCAAGGTACTCAAGAATTAGTGTGATGATCATGTCTTTCAGTCACTTATATAGCTATCAGCATACAGGATGGATTTAAGCAGGAAAAGGAAGGGAAGGGGAGAGAGGGTACATGTGCATGAGAAACAGGTTAAGGCCCTGTCCATGTCATGAGCTGTGTTCTCTTAACTTCCACAGAAAAAACAGTGGGGATACAAGGAGCTCAACATTTCACAGGATCAGGCCCCAAATGAAAAGTGAAGGACAATTTATTCCATTGCCAGCTCTTTCTGAAAGATCACAAGGGGACATTCCCTTTCGCCTCTCTCAAATTAAACTTCAACAATGTTCTGAAGTCTATTTTAGTCATGAAGTAGTGTAATATCAAACTTGCTACTATAACATTTTTAAAAACTCTAAGATAGCAGAGTAACACAGTGAATGTTAAACCTAGAAACAACTGAGAAATAACCCCCTGAAAACCGGAGTTTATAATGGGAAACATTCACTGACCCTTAGATAAATCAAACTGTAGTTTATACTACCATTTCTCTTTTATGAAGCTTGACAAATTGGAATACAATTGGTAATTACAGGCACTGAACACCTCATGATTATGAATAAAATATTCCAGTTGACTGGAGCATCATTCCAGTAGCATTTGCAGGAAATTAACTAGCATTATTAAAGACACTGAAGGCTATGCCATTTTGTATCATGTTATATTATTCAAATTTCTGAACCAGGCATTCAGAAGTGTTCTTAATCTTTATTTTGCATCATACTGTGTCATGGCCTATAAAAGACACTTGAAGGAAAATAGATAATATTTTAAAAACACACTTAACTACAGTGTGTTAGATTATTAAAACCAAAAGTTTAAAACGTAGTTTTCCCAACCCTATTTATACTGCTACTTTCTTTCTTTCATCTTTTCCCCATGTCTCTTAGTCTGGACAATGAAAACAGGCAAGTCCATTTCACTTTCACATTTTCATGAGTCAGTAGAATACTATAATGTTTGGGCAAACACACATACAATGGACAGTTTTTCACTTTTTTTTATTGAAAAGCATGGGAATGCAGCCTTGACTTGCTTCCTCTCACTAGAACTGCAGAGGGGTTGCTGCAACGTGAGTGCTGGTAACTCCTTTTCCCAGCAGAGTGAGAGAGAGGGATCAGAGATACGCTCAATGCTACTTGTGGTTAGTGGATAGGGAGCTCATTTACATGGAGTTCTCCATCCCCCTGAACAAAACAGATTCAGAGTAACAGCCATGTTAGTCTGTATTCGCAAAAAGAAAAGGAGTACTTGTGGCACCTTAGAGACTAACCAATTTATTTGAGCATAAGCTTTCATGAGCTACAGCTCACTTCATCGGATGCATACTGTGGAAAGTGTAGAAGATCTTTTATACACACAAAGCATGAAAAAATACCTCCCCCCCATCCCACTCTCCTGCTGGCAATAGCTTATCTAAAGTGATCACTCTCCTTAGAATGTGTATGATAATCAAGTTGGGCCATTTCCAGCACAAATCCAGGTTCTCTCACCCCCACCCCCACCCCTCGAGATGATGGGGCGCCCAGGATTTCCAGGTTTACAGCCATGCGGAACACAATGCCATCCACAGCCTCAGAAACAACTCTGACATCATAATCAAAAAGGCTGACAAAGGAGGTGCTGTTGTCATCATGAATAGGTTGGAATACGAACAAGAGGCTGCTCGGCAGCTCTCCAACACCACTTTCTACAAGCCATTACCCTCTGATCCCACTGAGAGTTACCAAAAGAAACTACAGCATTTGCTCAAAAAACTCCCTGAAAAAGCACAAGATCAAATCTGCAAAGACACACCCCTGGAACCCCAACCTGGGATATTCTATCTACTACCCAAGATCCATAAACCTGGAAATCCTGGGCGCCCCATCATCTCAGGCATTGGCACCCTGACAGCAGGATTGTCTGGCTATGTAGACTCCCTCCTCAGGCCCTACACTACCAACACTCCCAGCTACCTTCGAGACACTACTGACTTCCTGAGGAAACTACAATCCATCGGTGATCTTCCTGATAACACCATCCTGGATGTAGAAGCCACTCTACACCAACATTCCACACAAAGATGGACTACAAGCCGTCAAGAACACTATCCCCGATAATGTCACGGCTAACCTGGTGGCTGAACTTTGTGACTTTGTCCTCACACATAACTATTTCACATTTGGGGACAATGTATACCTTCAGATCAGCGGCACTGCTATGGGTACCCGCATGACCCCACAGTATGCCAACATTTTTATGGCTGACTTGGAACAACGTTTCCTCAGCTCTCGTCCCCTAACGCCCCCACTCTACTTGCGCTATATCGATGACATCATCATCTGGACCCATGGAAAAGAAGCCCTTGAGGAATTCCACCATGATTTCAACAATTTCCATCCCACCATCAACCTCAGCCTGGTCCAGTCCACACAAGAGATCCACTTCCTGGACACTACAGTGCTAATAAACGATGGTCACATAAACACCACCCTATACCGGAAACCTACTGATCACTATTCCTACTACATGCCTCCAGCTTTCACCCTGACCACACCACACGATCCATCGTCTACAGCCAAGCTCTGCGATACAACCGCATTTGCTCCAACCCCTCAGACAGAGACAAACAGCTACAAGATCTCTATCAAGCATTCTTACAACTACAGTAACCACCTGCGGAAGTGAAGAAACAGATTGATAGAGCCAGAAGAGTTCCCAGAAGTCACCTACCACAGGACAGGCCTAACAAAGAAAATAGCAGAACGCCACTAGCCGTCACCTTCAGCCCCCAACTAAAACCCCTCTAATGCATTATTAAGGATCTACAACCTATCCTGAAGGATGACCCATCACTCTCACAAATCCTGGGAGACAGGCCAGTCCTTGCCTACAGACAGCTCCCCAATCTGAAGCAAATACTCACCAGCAACCACATACCACACAACAGAACCACTAAACCAGGAACCTATCCTTGCAACAAAGCCCGTTGCCAACTGTGCCCACATATCTATTCAGGGGACACCATCACAGGGCCTAATAACATCAGCCACACTATCAGAGGCTCGTTCACCTGCACATCCACCAATGTGATATATGCCATCATGTGCCAGCAATGCCCCTCTGCCATGTATATTGGTCAAACTGGACAGTCTCTACATAAAAGAATAAATGGACACAAATCAGATGTCAAGAATTATAACATTCATAAACCAGTCGGAGAACACTTCAATCTCTCTGGTCACGCGATTACAGACATGAAAGTTGCAATTCTTCAACAAAAAAAACTTCAAATCCAGACTCCAGAGAGAAACTGTTGAATTGGAATTCATTTGCAAATTGGATACAATTAACTTAGGCTTGAATAGAGACTGGGAGTGGCTAAGTCATTATGCAAGGTAACCTATTTCCCCTTGTTTTTTCCTAACACCCCCCCCCCCCAAGACGTTCTTGTTAAACCCTGGATTTGTGCTGGAAATGGCCCACCTTGATTATCATACACATTGTAAGGAGAGTGGTCACTTTAGATAAGCTATTACCAGCAGGAGAGTGGGGTGGGGGGAGGTATTTTTTCATGCTTTGTGTGTTTAAGAGATCTTCTACACTTTCCACAGTATGCATCCGATGAAGTGAGCTGTAGCTCATGAAAGCTTATGCTCAAATAAATTGGTTAGTCTCTAAGGTGCCACAAGTACTCCTTTTCTTTTTGCGAATACAGATTCAGTTCCCCTCTTCCTCATCTTATATATCGATCCAACCTCTCTGAATAGGTAAGCTCAGTGCAGAAGCCACTTCATGGAAGTGACTGGAGCTTACATTCCCCATACTGCTATGTAAATTCTGGTTAGGACTGGACCCTGCAGTGGGCTCTACAGAACTGAGCAATGGTAAAATTACACTAAAATTGTCCACTGGCTGCCATCACAGCCAAGAGCTTGGGGTGGTACAGGGAATTTGAAATACTGTTAAATTAAAAGCAACTATCTAAAACAATAAACATACTGGATATAAGACTTTATAAGATAAGCAATGTGGCATCATTAAGAAAGAACAGCAGGCAAAAGGTCTTAGACAGGGCCAACGGTGATTCAACTGAAGAACAATTCAGAAAAGGTAGGTTGCTAAACAAAAATATTTTGTTATTACTTTTTAATAGGAAGGGATTATTGAAGTCAATGGCCAAGTGCAGAGAAACTGTAAAATTGCCAGAGGCTGTCTTTCCTACATGAGGTATCTGACTCTCGTGAATGTTGAATTTCCAGTCTTTTCAAAATATCAGTTTCCATATTTCAAGTCTATAATAAATATAGTGAGCCTGCAGTGTCCAAAACCTCTCTTTTAAGATAAGCTGCTATACTATACAAGTGTCATGGTTCCTCCCCCACTCTGAACTCTAGGGTACAGATGTGGGGACCTGCATGAAAACCCCCTAAGCTTACTTTTACCAGCTTAGGTTAAAACTTCCCCAAGGTACAAATTAATTTTATCCTTTGTCCTTGGAATATCCACTGCCACCACCAAACTCTAACTGGGTTTACTGGGAAACGTAGTTTGGACACGTCTTTCCCCTCAAAATCCTCCCAAACCCTTGCACCCCACTTCCTGGGAAAGGTTTGGTAAAAATCCTCACCAATTTGCATAGGTGACCACAGACCCAAACCCTTGGATCTGAGAACAATGAAAAAGCATTCAGTTTTCTTACAAGAAGACTTTTAATAGAAATAGAAGTAAAGGAATCACCCCTGTAAAATCAGGATGGTAGATACCTTACAGGGTAATTAGATTCAAAACAGAGAATCCCTCTAGGCAAAACCTTAAGTTACAAAAAAGACACACAGACAGAAATAGTCATTCTATTCAGCACAATTCTTTTCTCAGCCATTTAAAGAAATCATAATTTAACACATACCTAGCTAGATTACTTACTAAAAGTTCTAAGACTCCATTCCTGGTCTATCCCCGGCAAAAGCAGCATACCAACAGAGACACAGACTCTGTTTTTTTTTCTCCCTCCTCCCAGCTTTTGAAAGTATCTTGTCTCCTCATTGGTCATTTTGGTCAGGTGCCAGCGAGGTTACCTTTAGCTTCTTTACCCTTTATAGGTGAGAGGATTTTTCCTCTGGCCAGGAGGGATTTTAAAGGGGTTTACCCTTCCCTTTATATTTATGACAACAAGCATGAATATTTTAATAAAACATTTTAAACGCGAGACAAGCATGGTCTAGTGGTCAGAGCACCAAGACTGGGAGCTACAAATTTCTCAGTGCTAATTCCAGTTCCTTCACTGGCATTTGTAGCATTGAGCAAGTCACTTACATTCACAGTTCCTCATTTCCTTATCTGAAAAATAGAGAAAAATGATACATACATGGGCACATCACAGGGTTGTTGTAATTAATGTTTGCAAAACACTTTAAATATCAAAAGTGCTTGTGACACTGACAGGCCAGCTCAGGTCAGTGCAATTGGCCAATTCACTTGCATGAATACCAAAGAAATGTTAAGTTATTAATTCACTCGAATGTTAAATTTACTTCAAAGGAAATGTGAATGACATTGTCTTCACTTATCTATAACCTGTTGATTGCGATCCACTACATCAGTGGTGGGTGACCTGCGACCCATCAGGGTAATCCGCTGGCAGGCTGCGAGACAATGTTTACATTGACCATCCACAGGCATGGCGGCCCACAGCTCCCAGTGGCTGCAGTTTGCCGTTCCCAGCCACTGGGAGCTGCGGGTGGTCATGCCTGCAGACAGTCAATGTAAACACGGTCTCAGGGCCTGCCAGTGGATTATCCTGACAGGCTGCATGTGGCCAGCGGGCCACAGGTTGCCCACCACAGAACTACATTATATAGATCCTTGTATTTAATTAATGCTAGATCAAAAGTGTGTGTTAGTATTAAGATGAGAATTTACTTGATGTGTAAACTTTATGAAAACGAATGAAGGATTGTTTCTGGCTATCACATTGTGTTTACTTTACGTTACCCGTCGCACCAGATTGGAGCCACAGAAATGTAAAAGATTGCTAACTGCAAAGCATGGGTCATTGTGTTCAACAATGGAAGTTCAAAGACTCTGTTTACGTTTTATCAACAAAGGAAGAGCCCATGTTGTGAATGAATACACTTGCCAAATTGCCTTCCCTGGAAAGACGCTATAAGAATTGATCCAAGGATCGATCCTGCATCTCTGAACTGTTTTGGATTCTAACAAAGTGAAATACTGAACAAGTGGACAGAGATCCTCAGAATTATTGTGGGTAACTCTGAGAGACTTGTGGAAATTTAGCAGATCACTACATCTCTGCCATCAAACTTTGATTCACCTATTAATATATTTTTCCTGCTTTAACCTCTCAATAACTTATTTCTTTTCTTAGCTATTAAACCTTTAGTTAGTTTACTAGAGAAATTGGCTTCAGCATTGTCTTTGGTGAGATCCAGAGTACCAATTTGACATAGGGTAAGTGACTGGCCTTTTGGGGTTGGGAATGTGGTATTCTAATGAAATGTGGTATTGTAACCAATATGAAAAAGTCCAATTTGTCTGGGTGGCAAGGTAGGCTGGAGAGCCTATAGGGACTGTCTGACTCCATGGTAAAACTAATATGGTAATCCAGGAGTGCACATTTGTTTCTGGCTTGGTGAAATCTAATTATAGAATATACCACCGGTTTGTCTGTCCTGTTTTCTGACAGTCTGACCTGAGGTTGGCACTCACAGTTGTGAGCCACTCCAGACAGCAAGATAGTGCTATAAAAGTGGGTATTACAATTATTATTCTGCCTGATGTGTATGGGCCACCTGAGTAACATTCGTTACTAAGCATATCTATAAACTAGGAGATTAAAAAAAAAAACCACAACATTTACAAATAGAACAGGTAATGATAAGCTGTTCAACACAATCCAATCAGCAAGAACCTTCTAATGAGAAAGGTTGATGTTTTGAGTTCTTATTCAAGATATAACTCAGCACACAGGATAAACTCTCCAGTGGACAGATATTTTACTATTCAGCTAATGCTCTGTGCAGTGGTTGAACTAGTACTGCCTTGAGACAGTTGTAAACTATCCACACAAAATTTTCTTTGCACTGAACATTGGATACAATACTGATCAGCTATAGCTCAAAAACTGTCTGATGTTGTGGAAGCAATGAGGCTAAGACAGACACAGCAGGAGCAAAGCATATATAGAAAGATGACAAAAGATTTTGAGACAGCTAGCAATACTGGAAGGTTTCCAAAATAAACCTTTAAAAATCAAGCACTTAGGCACTGAGTACAATTACTTCAGAATTGTTATTTTTGCACAGGCATCCATCCTGGTGACAATGGCAATACAACCTTTCACTAGGCCGGAAAAAACTCAACACCAGATTTTCACATGGTCAGCATCCACAAGTGAGGCCAGATGTTCAAAAGAATCCAATTTGTGCACATAAGTAAAAGCCAGATTTTCAAAAGAGCTTAGCATACAATCACTCTCAATTTGACACTTAGACCCAGATTTTCAAAAGAACTGAGCACATTCCGGGTTGAACTCTTTTGAAAATACCAGGCCACTTATTTAGACCCTTAAATGGAAGCGGAGCACTTTGGAAAATCAGGCCCTGATTGTGGATGTTGAACAGTTTTTAAACTCTAGCTCTAGGTGTCATATGCATCAGTGGCTTGATCCCACACCGTGGAAGTCAAGGAAAGTTTTGCAATTCATGTCAATGGGAATAAGACAGAGTCTTTAAAGAACATTTCAGAAACTAAAAAAGTTATATTTTTCTCCAAAACAAATTTAGTTTTCATGCTAGACAGCTAACTATAAATCAAAACTTAAAATCCAAATGCAACACCATGTGATAGACTATGTGAATGCCTATCTACTAGTAAAAAGGCATGCAGATGCAAGTGGGAGAAAGGGGTAAGGAGTCTGCAGCAGATCACTGAGCAGAGACGTAGTTGGCGATCAGAGCAGAGATTTAGATTAATATTTAAGAGGAACTATAGATACTGAAAAAAGAAAAGGAGTACTTGTGGCACCTTAGAGACTAACCAATTTATTTGAGCATAAGCTTTCATGAGCTACATGATGAAGTGAGCTGTAGCTCACGAAAGCTTATGCTCAAATAAATTGGTCAGTCTCTAAGGTGCCACAAGTACTCCTTTTCTTTTTGCGAATACAGACTAACACGGCTGTTACTCTGAAACCTATAGATACTGATAAATGTTTGTCCTTTGCATAAGAAGCCTAAAGTACTAAAATAAATTGACTCTGTTATGTAAATGCAATAACTCTGTTCAGCTTATGCACAAAACTAAATCACTGCAAAGCTCAGCCATGCAATGCCACACTGGCAAGTGTTAATGAACAGCCTGGAAAACAACCATGTGAATCTTGTAATCACAGATTCAGGAAGATTCAGTAACTAAGCCCACAGTAAGCTAGCAACTCCCCTGCTTGCACCTTTCACTTCTGTCTTGCCTTAGTAGGAAAGAGAAAATGTAGAGGGGATAAAAGGTTTTTGTTAACATGAAATCTGTAGAATTTGCTTAGTTGAAACTGCATAGATTTTTTTAAATCCCAAAACAAATAAAAAACACACAGCCCCACAGAATTGTCAGCATGATATATAAACATAAGAAAATAAGAAAAAAGCTGTCAGAGCTCATCTTTCATTGTAACTTTTACAAACCCTGAGAAACATTTCATCTGTTTGCATCAGATTCTGCTTTTTATTCTTATTTCCAAATAGATACAACTGTAAAAAGCCTCTCATCCTCCAGGACTGAATTAAGACTAAATCCACTATGTCCCCACTAGAGTTGGTTATGAATTTTCAGGGCCAGAGTCACTAGGGTTTTTTGGGTCCATGGCTGCAGGGTGGCCCTGCCATGTGGACTGCCCTAAGCCTTTGGGCCCCAGCTCTTGCTGGGCCTCTCAAGATCTAAGCTCTCTGTTGCGTGACAGAGAGACTAGAAGCTCTGAGAGACCCCCAGCTTAACCCAGGGCTTCTAGGCTCCCTGTTCTGTGGCAAGGGACTCCCCTGCCACCACAGGAACGGCCCAGAGTCAGGGTAGCCAGTTGCTCTGTTTCATTTTGAAAAAAATGGAACCAAAATGGTTCCGTTTTTCCTAAACAATTTTTTTTTTTCAGAATTTCCCTTGAAATGTCTAGGATTTGTTCCAAATCGGAATGACACTTTTTCAAAATGTCAGAATTTCCCATGGAATGGAAATTCCAAGTTTGAGTCAGCTCTAGTTGATCAGCCTATTCCGAGGAACTATTCATCCTCACCATCTCCCTCCAAACCTCCTTGATCTTGAGCTTTCAGGCTTGCCCCTTGCCCAACCAATAGACTTGTCTTCTCAGTGTGAGTATGCTGCATAGACCTCCTTAGAGCACTGAGTCCAGATCCCTAGGCTCTTCCTTTAAACCACCTTTGTTTGTCAACCACAGAAATTAGAGATATTGGAATGTTTTCTATAGATAATTTGCCCATGCTTCATCCAGTCTGGTTTCAAAGAAGGGAATTCCAACACTTTCCTTGGGAAATTACTCCACAAGCTAACAGATCTCACCATTAAGTTCATCTGCCTCGTTCTATTTTTCCCCACTTTGATTCACTGCATCCTTATTATGTTCCACATACCTCAAGGTTCAGCCTTTTCAATTCCTCTCCTCACGCTATGATTCTCTAATGCACACACCATTGTGGGATGTTCTAGCACTCTTTGTTCTATAACAGGAAATCAGTTTCAAAAGACATTACAATTTGTTACTGCAGAAACAGCTGTTGATTCCACATTCAGCAGAAATATGACCTCAAGTATGAAAAAAGTTGATAGGAGGAAGGTCTGCTTCATGTAAATATCCTTAAGATCAGCAGTTTGAGGACAACAACTTGCAGTATGCTGGACACCGATAGGCACTCAAAGGGTTGATAGAAAAATAAGACTTGAAAGGTAACATTTTAAAATAGATTATGTCTATTTTTCTTTAATCTGAACTAAACCCAGATGATCATTTAAAGTTTATATATAAACATAGAAAAATTAATCGTGGTTTAATTTCCATAATATTGTATCATTTACTAAAGCTAGAAATGATTGGAAAATCAGGTTTGGGGTATGTCCTGAACAAGCCAATTAGTACCCAGAGAAACTCCTGAAATCACTCTCTAGCCAATTGCTTCCCATATTTTTTCATACAAATTGTCTGCACTCATATTTCTTAATGAAGCAGGCAACTAGTTTTGCATATGTAATTTCGTTCTTTTAGCTAGAAAAGTTAAAGCACTTGCATTCATCCAGTCTTTCTGATTTACTTCCATGCAAATCAAAATATAAATTTTATTACACTGTGGCAGGAGAATAGGTAGTTAATATGCATATGGCATTTAGACATTCGTGGGAAGTATATCACTGTTTATAGAACAGTGTCAAAAACACACTAATTTTCAGCTTAAAAACTGTTGTAAAAGCATGATCATTACACTTGTGATCATACTTTTGGACTGGTGTAGATATATTCCCTTTTTGCCTTCAACTACGTAATTAAGGGCCAAATCCTGTAATTCTCACTGAGGGAGAAGACTTCAAAAACTATTTGCACACAATTGTCTGAACGTTAAGCTTCTTTTGTCTGTGTTCACAATCCTTTTGAGTTGGATTTCCCCAAATATTCTAGTAAACAAATTTACTAGCAGAAATGTTGGCCAAAATAGTTAATTCTAAGTGAATATTACACATAATCAGAATTTGCATTCTGAAAAATTTCTGTATTTACACCAGAAACCTGAGTTTCCCCATGTTGTTAGAAGACAGAAGACAACAGCCATATCTCAGACTGTAAACATTGGATATTCAAAGCAATATGTAAGTAAAGCTCATGAGAAACCCATAGGCTGAAACATGTTCACATAAAACATTTGTTGAGTTCTGAAAATCAAACAACTCTGTGGAAATCATGATCTGTTTACAAAACAATTCACAACAGAAAATAGGGGGATCTGATGAATAATGTGTTCACTGCAAATATTTTCTGCACTGGTTCCTCAGTCAAACCTCCCATTTCCTTCAGTTCACGCAGCTGCTGTGGGACTGTTCCCCCGCTCTTAACAGGAGTTTGCTTGACTATGGAGCAAAGAAACTGGTCTCAAAACGGGGGGGAGGAGGGAGTGCTATGCTCTTTACAGAATCCCAAATTCATGTTAATAGACCACAGTATATCATTTTTTCCTTTGCATGGTGAATCTTTAATTTGTGATGTGCCTCATTTAGCAATGTTATTAAAATAGACTTGATGGCTTTTAACAGGGTTCCTTATCAGAACCAGAAAAAGAGTTTATTAAAACTAGGAATGGACTAATTTATTTTGCCTAATTTCATATCTAGTCAAACATCATGGGTTTGAAAGTAAGACTCAGATACCATTTGGGTACCATTCAGCTTAGGCAAGAATGTGGAAGAAAGGGTTGCATAAAAGGAACAGGGAGAGAAAAATCTGAAAATTAAAGTAGTCATTGTACAAAAAAGTCTAAACTGTCTATATCATTTAAATAGGGAGCCAAAGTGTGGCAACCTTTAGTCTATCCTGAACAGTGTCTTATGTTATGTTCACACTGCAGCCAGGAAGTATGACTGCAGCATGTGTAGACTTACCCACTCTAGCTTTGATCAAGGTAGACCAAACTAGTTCAAGTAACCACAGCAGTGAAGCCAGTACAAGTGGTGGCCATTCAAGCATGTATCTAGGGTCTTGGGCAGTCAGGGCTAGTCCATGCTACTGCAGCTTCACAGCTATTGATAAGCAAGCCAGATCAAAGCTAACTTGAGTATGTCTACATGTGCTGCATTGACTCCTCCTGGTTGCAGTACACACATCCCTTGGTGACACTTGCAAACTGGTAGTGGATCATCATGCACTGAAATCACTTTGGAGGTGCTGAGAAGATGCTTGTCCATGACTATCTCTAGGGTTTGTGATCAGGTTAAACTTGTATGAGGCATGTATGGGAAAACAGGGGGAAACAGCTCCAGAAGGAACCACAGAGCCAGAAGGGCTTTTCCACTTTGTGCCTTACTCAATCTCTAAGTGCCTACTGCTAGCTGCTGCTTTGGTGAAAGGGTTCCTGACCTCCTATGGGTTGAACAGTAAGGTCACTATCCACGCAGACTGTAGCAGTTTTGTACAAGGATAGCCCTCCTCCTCTTTGCAATTGTTTCACATTCCCACAGCATTGGAGCTGCATCTGGTCCCACTCCACGTTCTGCTACATAAGCTGGAGAAGAGAGTGTGATGGTGTGTTCTTGGTGGTGGTTGGTGGGTGATGTGCTATCTGTGGTTTTGGGATTGGTTTTTTTTTGTGAAGCAGGAAAAAAACTGTTCCTAACCTTACTGTAACTGGTTTCAGAGTGGTAGCCATGTTTCTGTAACTGTTGTTCTTCGAGATGTGTTGCACATGTCCATTCCACATTAGGTGTGTATGCGCTGAGTGCACAATTGCCGGAAATTTTTCCCTCAGTGGCATCCATCAGGTTGGCTCTAGCATCGTGTGCTGCCATGTGCTCATGCATTGGTATAAGGGTTCTGGCTGACTCCCGCATCCTCTCAGTTCCTTCTTGCCAGCCAGCTCCGACAGAGGATTAGGAGGTGGGTCATGGAATGGACATGTGCAACACATCTCAAAGAACAATAGTTACAGGAAGGTTAGTAACCATTTTTTCTTCAAGTGCTTGCACATGTCCATTTCACATTAGGTGACTCCCAAGCAGTACCATAGGAGGTGGGATCGGAGTTCATGGACACGTTGACTGCAACACAGCTTGACCAAACCTAGCATCATCTTTAGCTTGCTGGGTGATGGCGTAGTGGGATGAAAATGTATGTACCAATGACTAAGTCACCGCTCTGCAGATGTCCTGGATCAATATTTGGGCCAGGAATGCTGCTGAGGAAACCGGTGCCCTCATAGAATGGGCCAGCATTATAGCCAGTTATGGGACACATGCCTGCTTGTAGCTTGTGCGGATGTACAATGTGATCCGGGATGAAATCCTCTGAGCTGAAATAGGAAGGCCCTTCATCTTTTCCACTGCCGCCACAAAGATTTGCATGGATCTATGGAACAGACTTGTCTTCTCAATATAGAAAGCCAGGGTGCATCTAACATCCATTGTGTGGAGATGTTGCTCCTCCCCGCTTGCATGTGGTTTTGAGAAGAGCATTCAACTGTGGCCCTGCAATATCAGGTCTGGGAGGAGAGGGAGAGGAAGCAGCATTGGAGTCGCCACTGAAAGACCTAGCGTTGTGGTGAACCTGTGCTGGTGGAGCCAGGCTAGGATTATAAGAATGACTCATGATCTGTCCTGCTTGATCTTTAGCAGGAACTTGTGCATGAGAGGAATAGGGGGAAAACGTGTAGAATAGTTGCCCCATCCAAGGGAGCAGGAAAGTGTCCATGAGTGAGCCCAGGCTGTGGCCTTGCAGGGAGCAGAACTGGTAAAGTTTCCTATTCTGCCTGGTCACAAACAAGTCTATCTGGGGAGTCCCTCACCACTGGAAAACTACCCTCACTACATCAGAGCGAAGGGACCACTCGTGGTGACCGGAGAAAAGTAACTGCTGAGGTGATCTGCCAGCTTGTTTCAGGCTCCTGGAAGATGAGAAGCTTTGAGATGGATCGAGTGCATTATGCAGAACTCCCACAAGTGGACAGCTTCCTGGAACAGGAAGTAAAGTACTCCTGTTGAAGTAAAATACAGCCAATGTATTTTCTGTGAGCACTGGCATGTTCTTGTTCACGATGTGGGGTAAGAACATCTGAAAGGTCAGGTGGACTGCTCTGAGCTCTCTGAAGTTATATGCATGGAGAGCTCCTCCAGGGACCACAGGCCCTGTGTCCTGAGGTGCCCTAGGTGAGCCCCCCATCCTAGATCTGATCCATCCAAATCTAGGAATAATGAGGGCTGGCGCCTGGTGAAGGGGACTCTTGAGAGGACCAACAGAGGGTTCCTTCACCAGTCAAGGGAGGTGAGGACAAGGGCAGGAAATGTGAGCACCAAAACACCAGATAGTGGTGACTCAGTGAATACACCGAGGCCAGCCAAGCTTCAAGGGGTCTGAGAAATAGCCTTGCATGTTGCACTATGTATGTACTCGCAGCCATGCAGCCTAACAGTCTGAGGCAGAAACTGGCAGTTGTGATTGGGCGGGCCTTGACTTGTGCTATCAATGACCCCATTGTCTGGAAACGAGCTTCTGGGAGGAAAGCCCTGGCCTGAGAGAAATTGAGCACTGCTCCAATAAACTCTATCCTCTGCACCAGGACAAGGGGAGACTTCTGCTCATTTATAACCAGGCCCAGCACCGGAAAGGTTGACTGTATGAAGTCAATACTGATCTCCACTTGTGCCCAGGACTGGCTCTTGACCAGCCAGCTGTTGAGGTGTGGGTAGACTTGTACACCTCTTCTGAGGAAGGCTGCCACTACCACTATGCATTTCGTGAAAACCCACAGGGCTGTTGAAAGGCCAAATGGGAGAACCGTAAATTGGTAGTGTGTCTCGTTTACAATGAATGTGGGGAACCTCCTGTGGCCTTGGAAAAATCAAGACATGGAAATAAGTCAAGGGCAGCCTACCAGTCCTCTGGATCCAGGGATGGGATGATGATAGCCAAGGAGACCATAAGGAACTTCAGCTCTTTGAGGTAGCCATTGAGACAGCATTGGACTAAAATGGGTAGGAGGCCCTTCTTGGCCTTTGGAATTAGGAACGATCAGGAGTATAACACTTTCCCTCTTAAGTCCTGAGGAACTTCCTCCATGGGTCCCACTCGGAGGAGGGCTTGCACCTCCTGGGCCAGAAGTTGCTTGTGAGAAGGGTCCCTGAAGAGGGACCAGGAGGGAGGTATGGCAGGGGGATGGAAGTGAACTGAAGCATAACACCTCTTTCCAGTGTTCAGCACCCAATAGTCCATGGTGATAAGAGACCATGCCAATCTGAAGTGGGATAAGCAGTTCGAAAACAAAGGGGGGACAGGATCCGGTGGCACGGGAATGAGTATAACACCTTTGGGTGTCTTATCCAAAGTTCTGTTTGGCTGTCCCCTAGTATCTGAGAGGGGAAGGACGCTGAGGTGAATGGGGGCAGTTGCCTGCATCTAAACCCCTGGCTTCGTTTCTTTTGCAGGTCCTGATGGGGTGGCGGAGCTGAGAAATGGGTGGAGTGCTGGAGTCTGAAGTACTTCCTTGAAGATGCCAGGGCATAGAGATCCAGGGACATGAGGTGGCTCTGGAGTCTTTCAGGCCATGGAGCTTCACATTCATTTGCTCTGAGAAGAGTGAAGCACCTTCAAATGGAGGGTCCTGGGATAGACTTCTGGAAGAGGAGGCCTGCACCAGCAGGAGGTCCTCCTCCTCCTCTCCTTCTGCACTGACCAGGTCTCACAGGTCAAGGTTCTGAGGATTGGTATGAGGTTTGGTACTGAAGCCCAGGTCTGGTGCTGGCCAAAGGGACTGGGGTGCTCTCCTCTTTGAGACCATTGAGTATGAGTGCCTGGAAAGGGGCCACTGCATCGTGGGAAAACCCCACGGGTTCCAAAATGGGCATTGCATCTGCACAGGCCAGTGCCCACAGTGTCAAATGCTTGGGGATACCCCTGCACCCAGATTCACAACTGGACAGGGCTGACTGCGGCGGAGGGGTATGGATTCTGACAGCCTTACTCAAAGGCTAACCTGTGAGCTCTACAGAATTCTGTGTAATATTTCATAGTCTTCTAGGTTCATGGTGGTGCACAAAAAAGATAAGCTCCACCTGTCTGAAATATTCAGGTTTTGCTGAGGGTTTTTTTTTTGTTTTTAAGTACCAATCTTTGTTTTTCTCCTTCTTGGAAAATGAACCTGCATTAGTGAGATGCAGGCACCTTTATTCAGAAGGTTTGTATAGTAGTATATGGGTTTGCCTATTTTTAAATAGTTTAGAGTCAAGGTGGAGGAGGTAATCTTTTACTGGACCAACACCTTCAAAAGATGAGCTGGGAGCTCAACTTGCTAGATACTAAAGATCATGGACTGAACAGACACACTGGATTTATATCTTTTTACAACAATCTATAATCCATTTAGCTTCCCCCTCCCAACTTTTCTTCCCCTCTGTCTGGTAAGGTGTTAACGGGCCACTTCACCTTGAATGGTCCCTTGAAATTTGTTAACTACTTACGCAAAACAATCTGTGGGACTTTGTATTTAGCTGTGACACTCTCCCACATCTGAAGAACAGCTCTGTGTAAGCTTGAACTTGGTCCAATAAAAGATATTACCTCACCAACCTCATCTCTCTAATATCCTAGGACCAATATGGCTACAAACAACACTACATTTAAACAGTTTAACTTTTCTGTGAGTTCAAATTCCCTTCTTTGAGCTCAATCCTGCAAGGAGCTCACTAAGAGTTGAGGGTGCTAGATAACTTACATCCCATTATTTTTAAGGAAAAAGCGTTTCTAGCTTGAGTAAGAGATCTTTGGTGAGATTCTCACTCCAAATCTTGGCCCATTACGCCAGGTAGAGAGCCTGGAGCAGAGTAAAGGGGCTATGTAATATTGGATCCAGTCAGGGGATGATTTACCCAGAGCAAGAACTGCAGAAAACAGACACACATTGAACTCTACGATTCTTGCTCAGGCTCTGGCATATGGGGCATGTTGGGCATTGCAGAGTTTCTGGGTAGGACAGCACTGCTTCCCAAAAGCAGCTGGGGACATATTGCTTTAATTTAGATGGCCCTAAAGTACATGTAGGCCACTTGGGTCCCAAAGCAACCCAGATTTGGGAGGAGGCAAAGATGACGAAGCCGTATTAGGACCCATTACCTTTCTGGACTGCACAGCACAGAGAGTCTCATGCCCTGTATTTCCATGATAATTTACAGCCAATATGCCAACCTACAATTACTGTATAAGCCATGTTGAGTGATTATCTACTATTTGCTTTTTTCCACTTTCATCTATACAATAAGATTCCAGGATTGTCACACTTAGGGTTGCCAAGTGTCTGGCTTTTGACTAGGAAGTCCAGTCAAAAAGGGGACCTGGCAGCGTGCTGTCAGATGACCAGACACTAAAAGTTCAGTCACTGCCAGTGCGGGGGCGAGGTGGAGGAGTGGCAGCCTGGCGCCTGGCTCTGAAGCAGCTGCTCCCACAGCAGCACATAATCACTGGTTTAAGCAGCCCCTCTGAGGAGCACAGTTTGCAGGGCTGCAGTGGAGGCAACAGAGCATGGGAGCCTATGGTGAGCAGGGGTAAGGGGCTCTGAGCAGACATGGAATGTTCCCCGGTAGGGAAGGAATGCAAGCTGCCCCACCGGTCAGCACTTCCACCGGCCATGGTCCCAAGCAGCTACAGGGCGGGGAGGACTCGAGTGGGTAGGAAAGGGGGCTGCTGGGCAAGCAGCGCAGAGGGAGGCAGGAGGCTGCCATGTAGGAGGGACATGTCCTAGCTCGCCAGTGGGGTTGCCTGGCTGCTCCCATGCAGCCTCAGCTCTCTTGTGACCTGCACTCCCAGGCAGCCTGCTGGAGCTGGAGTTTGCAAGTCCCTTGGAGCTGCTCACCCTGGAGTTGAGGGAGAGAGTAGCAGGGGAGGGGGATAGGGGAGCGAGTGGGGGGGGTAAGGCCTCGAGGGAAGAGGTGGAACAGGGTCAGGGCCTTGGGGAAGAGGCTGAGCAGGGGGAAGAGGCTCAGGGAGGTAAGGGGGTCTAGTTTTCAGAAGGGCTGTTGATTAATTGCAAAATTAATGTTGATTTTTTTTGTTAAATAACTGCACTCAAAACAAAAGTAAAACTTTAGAGCCTACAAGTCCACTCAGTCCTACTTCTTGTTCAACCAATCACTAAGAGAAACAAGTTTATTTACATTTACAGGAGATAATGCTGCCTGCTTCTTATTTACAATGTCCCTTGAAAGTGAGAACAGACGTTTGCATGGCACTTCTGTAGCCGGCATTGCAAGGTATTTATGTACCAGATATGCTAAACGTTCGTATGTCCCTTCATTCTTTGGCCACTATTCCAGAGGACATGCTTCTATGCTGATGGTGCTTGTTTAAAAAATAATGCATTAATTAAATTTGTGACTGAACTCCTTGTGGGAGAATTGTATGCTCTGTGTTTTACCTGCATTCTGCCATGTATTTCATGTTATAGCAGTCTTCATAGAATCATAGAATATCAGGGTTGGAAGGGACCCCAGAAGGTCATCTAGTCCAACCCCCTGCTCAAAGCAGGACCAATTCCCAGTTAAATCATCGGATGATGATTTAGCACATGTTGTTCATTTTAAGAACACTTTCACAGCAGATCTGACAAAACGCAAAGAAAGTACCAATGTGAGATTTCTAAAGATAGCTACAGCACTCGACCCAAGATTTAAGAGTTTGAAGTGCCTTCCAAAATCTGATTGGGATGGTGTGTGGAGTTTTCAGAGGTCTTAAAAGAGCAACACTCCGATGCAGAAACTACAGAACCCAAACCACCAAAAAAGAAAATCAACCTTCTGCTAGTGGCATCTGACTCAAGATAATGAAAACGAACATGCGTTGGTCTGCACTGCTTTGGATCATCATCGAGCCTAACCCATCATCAGCGTGGATGCACATCCTCTGGAATGGTGGTTGAAGCATGAAGGGACATATGAATCTTTAGCGCATCTGGAATGTAAATATCTTGCAACGCCGGCTACAGCAGTGCCATGCAAATGCTTGTTCTCACTTTCAGGTGACATTGCAAACAAGAAGCAGGCAGCATTATCTCCTGCAAATGTAAACAAACTTGTTTGTCTGAGCGATTGGCTGAACAAGAAGTAGGACCGAGTGGACTTGTAAGCTCTAAAGTTTTACATTGTTTTATTTTTGAATGCAGTTATTTACTGCATATAATTCTACATTTGTAAGTTCAGCTTTCATGATAAAGAGATTGCACTACAGTACTTGTATTAATTGAACTGAAAAATATTATTTCTTTTAATTTTACAGTGAAAATATTTATAATAAAAAATATAAAGTGAGCGCTATACACTTTGTATTATGTGTTGTAACTGAAATCAATATATTTGAAAATGTGGAAAACATCCAAAGATATAAATAGTATTCTATTATTGTTTAACAGCACGATTAATCAAAATAAATGTTTTTAATTGTTTGACAGCCCTAGTTTTCAGACATTAGAAAGGTGGCAACCCTAGTGTCACTCTGAAGCCTAAAATGTCAGTCAATTCAGTGTGAAGTGAACGAAGCAGCTACAACCAAGGTTGAGAGCTCTTTATGCTCAGAATGTCCACAAGTTCAGTCATCACTGGGATGTGCAGTTTTTTCCACTGTGTAATGTTTACATTCGCAGCCATTTTGACTTTAAGAATTACATCTGTGCAACAGCAAAACATGTAACTATGCCATGCCAAGAGTTCTAGACCACTGTGATCCCAGAAGTAACTGTCTCCACCAAACACCACCCTTGCTCTACAGCTATTTTGTATGCAACAATTTCATTGGTTGTATGGAAGGGAACTGCACAAGTGGTGGATTAGTTGGCCCAACTACCACAGTTCTTCAAACCACCTGCACAACAAAACAACCAGGTGGTCAGACTAGATGATCATGATGGTCTCTTCTGACCTTAAAGTCTATGAGCTCATGCAATAACCTAAACACTCAGAGCCCCTCACCACTGCAGAAAGCCCCCATACACCACTTGCACAGATAAACAACTCTCCCAGCATGAAACAACCCCCACACAAATCAACACAACACCCCCAGCACAACACACACAGTCACCCACCTTCACTCATACTTATCAAAGCCACGAGTCTATCACTGGTAAGCATTAAAAAAATCAACCAAAAATTTTATAAAATCATTCAAATAAATGTATTGATCAAAAGTAGCATGGCAAAGACACAGCAACATCCAATCCTCAAAATGCATTCATGTGTCTGTATAGACTGAATAGCTAAGTATATGTACGTGTATATTAGTGTAGTTGTACATGAAGCTAAGTGAAATAGCACAAGACAACTCTAGCAGAATGAAATTTAATTTTTTTCTGACATAAATCCACCAGAGTTTTAAAGACAAATAATCCTGGTTGGTGATGTCTGACCCCAATGTTTGGAATGATACATTGCAAATAATTTATCAGACTTGATCCTGAATTCAGTTTTGTTTTTTAAGACTCGGGGCAAAAACAAAAGCTGCTGAGTTTTAGCTTTAAAAAAAATAAACATGTCATTTTTGGGAGTGAAGTCTGAGACTGTTGCCTAAGCTATCATAACTGGAGGGGAAGGAGGAAATTATATATATAGTGTAACCTAAAGGGAAAGCCCTGTAAACCTAGCATTGACAAGCTCCACCAGTTTCTTGACTGGAAGGGGAAAATTCAACCTTTAGATACATATGGCATATCTGTGAGGTTTATACAATGGATATAATGTGAGAATGGATATAAGTGGAAACTGTCTCTCTTCTTAGGAATGGATAGCTCAGGAAGTGATAACTAGTTAGACAACTTGTTGTCCATAGCACAAACACATTCAAAATCAATAGTGATCAAAAGTTATTTGGGGACCTATATCCAGTTCCTACTTGACTAATGTCTACATTACAAAAATATATCATACCAAAATACCATAGCTATAACTGGCAGTCTCAGTAAAAATTACCCTTTAGCCATAGAGGTAATGTCCCTAGGTAAAGCTTTAGTACATTGATGAGGCAGTGATGGGAAGCATGCATTTAGGGTGATCAGATAGCAAGTGTGAAAAATCGGGAGGGGGCTGAGTGGTAATAGTTGCCTATATAGGACAAAGCCCCAAATATCAGGACTGTGCCTATAAAATCAGGATATCTGGTCACCCTACATGCACTGCCTCTGCCCATCACTGTATCTGTTCTTTAAACAGGTAACCAGGACTGCCATTCTTCCAACCTATACACTCATGTGACTTTATTTTATAAAATTGCCTACAAATGGCAGCATGCATGTGTTCTGCTGTTTGGGAAAAGCCATACAAGGTGAGGTCTAAATTGGCAAAGTGAAGACAGTGAAACTTTCTTGTTGGAGGAACTGGCCCAAAACCAAATGATATCTACACTACCACACAGCAGTGCAAATTACCTCTCCCAAATAACCAGCAAATGTTAATAGCATCAAAGCAAGATTAACTTACATTTAAATACCAGAGGTGACATTTTGCACATGGCCTCCTTCCTCGTTCCTGATAGCTTTAAGGCTGGTGGGATGAAAAATTATCAGAATGGGCACTAAAGGACAAGAAACTATATTTAAAGTAGGAGGGTAAATTCAAGGACTTCAAAAACTAATCTACAGTCATTTTAATAAAGAATTTGTAAATGAATAGGTGGATGATTTTCCCTATTAACATTCTCTCTTTTTATTAAGCATCTTGTCTTTTTATCAAGCTGGTTTGAAAATAACCCAATGTTTATATTATATTGGAACAAAAGAACAACTCAAAAAAAGGTCTATCAGGTGACCAGGTTTCATTCCTGCACCACACAGGAAGAAAAAAAAAAAGTTCCCATTGGCCTTTATTTATTTTCTTCAGTAAAACAAGACTTATCCCTAAACAGAGATGGGGGGAAACTATTAAAGATGCATCTTTCCATTCAAAGAAGAGGATATTAAATCCTTTGGACTGGAGTAGTGTGAATCAGAAACCAGATTATGCCAACTAGCAAGAGGCACAGATTTACAGGAATCTCCTGAGTCTGATATGTACATTCTAGTTCACCAGAAAATGTTGTGTGAGGTCTTAAATCAAAACTGGTGCCACACTGGTCATCAATTTCATTGTGAAACGCATGCACAGATGTTGTGTAAGAAATTATGCATATACACTGAAAATTATGTTCTGTATCTAGGGACTGTTCATCAGCAAAGGTGAAAAACAGGTGTGCTGTCAGACAAGCAACATTCATTTGTCTGCCTGTCTACATGTAAATTAAGAACTGTATAGTTCACAATGGGTCACCACTCACCAGTCTGAAACGAATGCTAATGAAGGATTGTGAAAACTACATAGAGAGAAAAGTACCAGGAAGAAGTAAACTGCGGGAGGTTTGGGGGCAGGAAGAACCCTATCTTGAAATGCACATGAAAAGTTTGCTCTAGTATATTTGCGGGACAAAGAAGACACCCGGCATGTTTCACCTAAGAAGTAAATGGATAGTAAATGAAGTTTACTTCATGAAAGAGTATCAGAGGGGTAGCCGTGTTAGTCTGGGTCTGTAAAAGCGGCAAAGAGTCCTGTGGCACCTTATAGACTAACAGACATATTGGAACATAAGCTTCCATGGGTGAATACCCACTTCGTCGGATGCAGCATCCGACGAAGTGGGTATTCACCCACGGAAGCTTATGATCCAATACGTCTCTTAGTCTATAACGTGCCACAGGACTCTTTGCCGCTTTCATGAAAGAGGAGTCTCAGGTAGGCTTGGCTGAAAAATGCTGTCCAGAACTTTGGGTGAGATAAGCTTTAGACAGGAGGATAACCTGTTTAGTCTCTAGAAAGCACGTCATGATTTCATTTAGTATGTAACCATTTGTTTCCAATATTATTACTCACTCTCACTTGAATCCCTCTATTCTTTGATTATAAACTTATTCTTGTGTTCACTATACATATATCTAAGTGATGTGGTGCTAAGCAAAGTGGTGGTCCTGAGCTGAATCTTTCAAGCTGGTGTGTACAACTCCTTTGGGAACAGGAGACCTGGTAATTCTGTGAGTGGTTAGTGCATTAGGGGCTGGGCACTACAGGAATGCTCTGAGAACTTGTGGGTTGGTGCATACCTATTGCTAACCAGTACAGAGAGCGTGAGGCCTGAGGAGGTCTGGAAGGTAGGTCTTGGGTTGCCAGAGGCTGGTGGTTTCAGGGACTCGACCCACAGCAGAAACATACAAGACTTCTTCATGATAAGGGCAGGTGGTAGTAAGGTGCCTGAAAATCTGGGGACATTTAGGGACCATCACAAGTAGCACTTAAAGCTGAATCATGCACACAGTGAAGTCAATTGCAAAACTCCCATTGACTCCAAAGTCAGATGATTTAGCCCCCTAAGCGAAGTCTCCATGATATGAAAGAGCAAGAAATAGGCCTTAGGAAAAAGGGTGTGGGAAACTTTAATGAGGACTGTAATTTGGAAAGAATATTCAGAGCTAAATTAAAGGGTCACTAAAGAAGTGTTTATTGGGAAATGGCAACTATTTCCAACAGTTTTTTTTTTTTTTTCAAACCTACCACCCTTCAGGTCTGTGATTAATTTTCCCACTTTTTTTTTTTGGGGTAATTTCTTTCTCCAGATTCTCTCACACACACACACAGTTTTAACAGATAAAATTTTTCCTTCCCCAGCAAATAAAAACTGATCACAACTTTCCAAGTTTTCTTCGGTATCTCAAGCTGTAAGAATGTAGATATCAGTGAGCTACACTGGATCAAGAAAAAGAAATTGAAAGAACAATTGAGAGAAACCACGAACGAGGCAGAAAAATCTAACAAAATGGTAAAAATGGTAGATTTCAATAACCCTCATACAAACTAGTTAAATGTCCCAAAGGGATAAAGTTTAGAAAAATTATTTTTCAATACTTTAAGTGACTGCTTCTTGGCACAGCTAGCTCTGGAGTACCCCAAAGGAAAGGCTAGTCTAAAGTGACATTAGCTGAGTCACTAAGTAATAGTGACCACAATATAATTAGTTTCAACATCCAAAGGGCAGGTAGCTGTACCAAAAGGTGATAGAGACTGAATTTCAGAAAAAGGAGATTTCAGTATAATGTGTAAGTTGGTCAAAAAAGGAAAGGAAAACCCTTTAAGAAAATGGAGTCTCAGAAGGAATGTGTGCTGACCAAAAAGGGAACCAGGAAGGCAGGGAGTAAATCAATATGGCTACATGGTGGGTTTCGAAAGGCTATTCAAGCTAAACAGAAATCCTTCCAAATATTTGGCAATCTGACCATATTGAAGCCAGTAAAGAAGAGTATAAATTACAGCAAGCAATTTGTAAGTGGGAAATTAGAAGGCCAAAATGGATTTTGAAGAGCAAATACCTAATGGTGTAAAAACAAATATTTTTTTTATCTGTATCAGAAGCAGGGAAAGGAAATGGTAGGTCTGCTGGATCACCAGAAGTTAAAGGGAGCGATTAAGGAAAATAAGGATATGGCTGAGAAGCTATGCAGATTGCTTTATATGAGTCTTCAAGCTTATGTTCAAATAAATTTCTTAGTCTCTAAGGCGCCACAAGTACTCCTGTTCTTTTTACAGTTGTTGGGGAGATTCCTACACTGCTCTTTTCTGGCAATAAAGATGAGGTAAAGATAGAGCCCTTATTAATGTTTTTAATAAAGTAAATACTAATGGAAACTGTGTGATCATGGGAGACTTTAACTTCCCAGATATAGACTGGAGGACGAGTGCTAGTAATAATAATAGGGCTCAGATTTTCCTAGATGCGATAGCTGATGGATTCCTTCATCCAGTAGTTGCTGAACCGACTAGAGGGGATGCCATTTTAAATTTGGTTTTGGTGAGTAATGAGGACCTCATAGAAGAAATGGTTGTAGGGGATAATCTTGTCTCAAGTGATCATGAGCTAATTCAGTTCAAACTGAACGGAAGGATTAACAAAAACAAATCTGCAACTAGGGTTTTTGATTTCAAAAAGGCTGACTTTCAAAAATTAAGGAAATTAGTTAGGCAAGTGGATTGACTGAAGAAGTTATGGATCTAAAAAGGTAGAGGAGGCCTGGGATTATTTTAAAATCAAAGCTGCAGAAGCTATTGGAAGCCTGCATCCCAAGAAAGCTGAAAAAATTCATAGGCAGGAGTTGTAGACCAAGCTGGATGAGCAAGCATCTCAGAGAGGTGATTAAGAAAAAGCAGAAAGCATACAGGGAGTGGAAGAAGGGAGGGATCAGCAAGGAAAGCTACCTTATTGAGGTCAGAACATGTAGGGATAAAGTGAGACAGGCTAAAAGTCAAGTAGAGTTGGACCTTGCAAAGGGAATTAAAACCAATAGTAAAAGGTTCTATAACCATATAAATAAGAAGAAAACAAAGAAAGAAGAAGTGGGACCGCTAAACACTGAGGATGGAGTGGAGGTCAAGGATAATCTAGGCATGGCCCAATATCTAAACAAATACTTTGCCTTAGTCTTTAATCTTATTAAAGAGGATCTTAGGGATAATGGTAGCATGACAAAAGGGAATGAAGATATGGAGGTAGATATTACCATATCTGAGGTAGAAGCGAAACAGCTTAATGGGACTAAATCAGGGAGCCCAGATAATCTTCATCCAAGAATATTAAAGGAATTGGCACATGAAATTGCAAGCCCATTGGCAAGAATTTTTAGTGAATCTGTAAACTCAGGGGTTGTACCGTATGATTGGAGAATTGCTAACATTTTTCCCCTTTCTTAAAAATAGGAACTAAGTGATCTGAGTAACTATAGGTCTGTTAGTTTGACATCTGTAGTATGCAAGGTCTACATGAAGTCAATGGGACAAAATACAACATGGTTTTACAAAAAGGTAGATCGTGCCAAACCAACCTGATCTCCTTTGAGAGAGTAACAGATTTTTTTAGACAAAGGAAACGCAGTGGATCTAATTTACCTAGATTTCAGTAAGGTGTTTGATACCGTGCCACATGGGAAATTATTAGTTAAATTGGATAAGATGGGAATCAATAGGAAAATTGAAAGGTGGGTAAGGAATTGGTTAAAGGGGAGACTACAGCGGGTCCCACTGAAAGGTGAACTGTCAGGCTGGAGGGAGGTTACCAGTGGAGTTCCTCAAGGGTCGGTTTTGGGACCAATCTTTTTATTACTGACCTCTGCACAAAAAGTGGGTGTGTGCTAATAAAGTTTGCGGATGATACAAAGCTGGGAGGTATTGCCAATTTAGAGAAGGACAGGGATATCCTACAGGAGGATCTGGATGACCTTGTAAACTGAAGTAATAGTAATAGGATGAAATTTAATAGTGAGAAGTGTAAGGTCATGCATTTAGGGATTAACAAGAAGAATTTTAGTTATAAGCTGGGGACACATCAATTAGAAGTAACAGAGGAGGAGAAGGACCTTGGAGTATTGGTTGATCATAGGAGGACTATGAGCTGCCAGTGTGATATGGCCATGAAATAAGCTAATGTGGTCTTGGGATGCATCAGGAGAGGTATTTCCAGTAGGGGTAAGGAGGTTTTAGTACCATTATACAAGGCACTGGTGAGACCTCACCTGGAATACTGTGTGCAGTTTTGATCTCCCATGTTTAAGAAGGATGAATTCAAACTGGAACAGGTACAGAGAAGGGCTACTAGGATGATCCGAGGAATGGAAAACTTGTCTTATGAAAGGAGACTCAAGGAACTTGGCTTGTTTAGCCTAACTAATAGAAGGTTGAGGGGAGATATGATTGCTCTCTATAAATATACCAGAGGGATAAATACCAGAGAGGGAGAGGAATTATTTAAGCTCAGTACCAATGTGGACACAAGAACAAATGGATATAAACTGGCCACCAGGAAGTTTAGACTTAAAATTAGACAAAGGTTTCTAACCATCAGAGCAGTGAAGTTTTGGAATAGCCTTCCAAGGAAAGCAGTGGGGGCAAAAGACGTATCTGGCTTTAAGATTAAACTCAGTAAGTTTATGGAGGAGATGGTATGATGGGATAACGTGGTTTTGCAAACCAGGCCCAATGGCCTATGATGGGATATTAGATGGGGTGGGATCTGAGTTACCCAGGAAAGAATTTTCTGTAGTATCTGGCTGGTGAATCTTGCCCATATGCTCAGGGTTTAGCTGATTGGAAGAGGCCCTGGAGGTTTTTTGCCTTCCTCTGTAGCATGGGGCATGGGTCACTTGCTGGAGGATTCTCTGCTCCTTGAAGTCTTTAAACCACAATTTGAGAACTTCAATAGCTCAGACATAGGTAAGAGGTTTTTTGCAGGAGTGGTTGGTGAAATTCTGTGGCCTGTGTTGTACAGGAGGTCAGACTAGATGATCATAATGGTCCCTTCTGACCTAAATATCTATGAATCTATTCTTGGAAGCTGAGGTGACAGAAGACTATGAGCTGGAGAAAAATGGTGGTGAACAGCAGAGAGGCTAACAGAGGGAGTTTGCCTGGGATCTGTCCGAGAGGAGGTACGCTAAGTGCTGCAATGGGGGGCTGTGTTGCTGAGTATCTGAGTGCCTGTTGTGGGGAGAGAGTTTGTCAGTTTGACCGTGTGCTTGATTGTTTGAAAAGTATGAATTGGGAGCGCTTTGTTCCATGTGGGCTTTGAGTGGGCCTGACTGCTATAAAAAGGCAGTCAGCTGCAAACCAGCTGAGCTGTGAACAGCAGAGAGGCTATCAGAGGGAGTTTGCCTGGGGCGAGCCCACTGAGGCTTTCATCTTTCAGGCTTCTCTGAGTAGTTACTGCAACAGCTGAAGAAGCTCTTAGAAGGAAGGTAGTATGGATGGTGAGCAATTAACTGTTGTGACCTGCAGAGGATGTGCCATGTTTGTCTTTCTTCCACAGGACAGAAGTGACTTTGACTGTACAAAGTGCAAGCTGGTCTCCATATTGGAAGAGAAGGTTCAAGGTCTGGAAAAACAAGTATCGACCCTGCATTGCATAAAAGAAAATGAAGATTTCCTGAGAGACGTCAGGATATGCTTCTACGGGCACAGCATTCTGAAGATTCAGAGCAGGCTAAGCAGTGGGGACAGAAGGACGGTGAAGAAAACTGGCAGCATGTGACCTCCAGAAGAAGAAAGAGGAGCACCCATGTACCAGCAATGCAGATACAGGTGAGCAACCATTTTCACGTTCTCGCCACATGTACTAATGCGGAGCGTGGACTAGGTGATACATCTGAGGGAAGAGAGCAGAAGAGTCCACCAATTGGAAGGCATGAGATGCACTGTCCTAGTGATGGGGGTTCCACGACCACCGCTCCCAAGAGAAGCAGGCGGGTGGTGGTGGCCAGGGACTCCTTCCTAAGGGGGACTGAGTCATCTATCTGCCGTCCTGACTGGGAAAGCTGAGAAGTGTGCTGCTTGCCAGGAGCTTGGATTCACAATGTGACGAGAGACTGCCAAGACTCATCAAGCTCTCAGATCGCTACCCCCTTCCCGCTTCTCCCTGTGGGCACCAATGATACTGCAAAGAATGATCCTGAGTGGATCACTGCAGACTACGTGGCTCTAGGAAGAAGGATAAAGGAGTTTGAGGCGCAAGTGATGTTCTCATCCATCTTCCCTGTGGAAGGAAAAGGCCCGGGTAGAGACCGTCGAATTGTGAAAGACAATGAATGGCTATGCAGGTGGTGTCGGAGAGAAGGCTTTGGATTCTTTGACCATGGGATGGTGTTCCAAGAAGAAGGATTGCTAGGCATAGACAGGCTCCACCTAACGAAGAGAGAGAAGAGCATCTTTGCAAGCAGGCTGGCTAACCTAGCGAGGAGGACTTTAAACTAGGTTCACTGGGGGAAGGAGACCAAAGCCCTGAGGTAAGTGGGGAAGTGGGATACTAGGAGGAAGCAAAAGCAGAAGAGCACAAGAGGGGAGGACTCGTGCCTCATACTGAGAAAGCAGGACGATCAATGAGTTATCTTAAGTGCCTATACACAAATGCTAGAAGCCTGGGAAACAAGCAGGAAGATCTAGAAGTCCTGGCACAGTCAAGGAACTATGATGTGATTGGAACAACAGAGACTTGGTGGGATAACTCACATGACTGGAGTACTGTCATGGATGGATATAAACTGTTCAGGAAGGACAGGCAGGGCAGAAAAGGTAGGGGAGTTGCATTGTATGTAAGAGAGCAGTCTGACTGCTCAGAGCTCTGGTATGAAACTGCAGAAAAACCTGAGAGTCTCTGGATTAAATTTAGAAGTGTGAGCAACAAGGGTGATGTCGTGGTGGGAGTCTGCTATAGACCACCAGACCAGGGGGATGAGGTGGACGAGGCTTTCTTCTGGCAACTAACAGAAGTTACTAGATAGCAGGTCCTGGTTCTCATGGGGGATTTCAAATCACTCCAATATCTGCTGGGAGAGCAATACAGCAGTGCACAGACAAACCAGGAAGTTTTTGGAAAGCGTAGGGGACAATTTCCTGGTGCAAGTGCTGGAGGAACCAACTCGGGACAGAGCTCTTCTTGACCTGCTGCTCACAAACCAGGAAGAATTAGTAGGGGAAGCAAAAGTGGATGGGAAGGTAGTGACCATAAGATGGTCGAGTTCAGGATCCTGACACAAAGAAGAAAGGAGAGTAGCAGAATATGGACCCTGGACTTCAGAAAAGCAGACTGACTCCTTCAGGGAATGGATGCGCAGGATTCCCTGGGAGAACAACACGAAGGAGAAAGGAGTCCAGGAGAGCTGGCTGTATTTTAAAGAATCCTTATTGAGGTTGCAGGAACAAACCATTCCGAAGCGTAGAAAGAATAGTAAATATGGCAGGCGACCAGCCTGCCTTCACAGTGAAATCCTTGCTGATCTTAAACACAAAAAAGAAGCTTACAAGAAGTGGAAGATTGGACAAATGACCAGGGAGGAGTATAAAAATATTTCTCAGACATGCAGGAGCGAAATCAGGAAGGCCAAATCACACTTGGAGTTGCAGTTAGAAAATGAATGTTAAGAGTAAAAAGGGTTTCTTCAGGTATGTTAGCAACAAGAAGGTGGTCAAGGAAAAGTGTGGGCCCCTTACTGAATTGAGGAGGCAACCTAGTGACAGAGGATGTGGAAAAAAGCTAATGTACTCAATGCTTTTTTTGCCTTCATGAAGATCAGCTCCCAGACTACCGCACTGGGCAGCACAATATGGGGAGGAAGTGACCAGCCCTCTTTGGAGAAAGAAGTGGTTTGGGACTATTTAGAAAAGCTGGACGAGCACAAGTCCATGGGGCCGGATGCACTGCATCTGAGGGTGCTAAAGGAGTTGGCGGATGTGATTGCAGAGCCATTGCCATTATCTTTGAAAACTCATGGCGACCGGGGGGAGGTCCCAGAAGACTGGAAAAAGGCTAATGTAGTGCCCATCTTTAAAAAAGGGAAGGAGAATCCAGGGAACTACAGGCTGGTCAGCCTCACCTCAGTCCCTGGAAAAGTCATGGAGAAGGTCCTCAAGGAATCAATTCTGAAGCACTTAAAGGAGAGGAAAGTGATCAGGAACAATCAGCATGGATTCACCAAGGGCAAGTCATGCCTGACTAATAGAATTGCCTTCTATGACGAGATAACTGGTTCTGTGGATGAGGGGAAAGCAGTGGACGTGTTATTGCTTGACTTTAGCAAAGCTTTTGACATGGTCTCCCACAGTATTCTTGCCAGCAAATTAAAGAAGTATGGATTGGATGAATGGACTATAAAGGTGGATAGAAAGCTAGCTAGATCATCAGGCTCAACAGGTAGCAATCAATAGCTCCATGTCTAGTTGGCAGCTAGTATCAAGTGGAGTGCCCCAAGGGTCGGTCCTGGGGCTGGTTTTGTTCAATATCTTCATTAATGATCTGGAGGATGGTGTGGATTACACCCTTGCAAGTTTGCAGATGACACAAAACTGGGAGGAGTGGTAAATACGCTGGAGGGTAGGGATAGGATACAGAGGGACCTAGACAAATTAGAGGATTGGGCCAAAACAAATCTGATGAGCTTCAATAAGGACAAGTGCAGAGTCCTGCACTTAGGACAGAAGAATCTAATACACGGCTACAAACTAGGGACTGAGCGGCTAGGCAGCAGTTCTGCAGAAAAGGACCTAGGGGTTACAGTGGATGAGAAGCTGGATATGAGTCAACAGTGTGCCCTTGTTGCCAAGAAGGCCAATGGCATTTTGGGATGTATAAGTAGGGGCATTGCCAGCAGATGGAGGGACGTGATCATTCCCCTCTATTCAACACTGGTGAGGCCTCATCTGGAGTACTGTGTCCAGTTTTGGGCCCCACACTACAAGAAGGATTTGGAAAGAGTCCAGCGGAGGGCAACAAAAATTATTAGGGGACTGGAACACATGACTTAGGAGGAGAGGCTGAGGGAACTGGGATTATTTAGTCTGCAGAAAAGAATAAGGGGGGGAATTTGATAGCTGCTTTCAACTACCTGAAAGGGGATTCCAAAGAGGATGGATCTAGACTGTTCTCGGTGGCAGATGACAGAACAAGGAGTAATGGTCTCAAGTTGCAGTGGGGGAGATTTAGGTTGGATATTAGGAAAATATCCACAAGGAGGGTGGTGAAGCACTGGAATGGGTTACTTAGGGAGGTGGTGGAATCTCCTTCCTTAGAGGTTTTTAAGGTCAGGCTTGACAAAGTCCTGGCTAGGATGATTTAGTTGGGGATTGGTCCTGCTTTGAGCAGGTGGTTGGACTAGATGACCTCCTGAGGTCCCTTCCAACCTTGATATTCTATGATTCAGTCATTATGTCCAGATGGTACATCCAAGAGTTCTGAGGGAACTCAAGTGTGAAGTAGCTGAGCTACTAAAAAAAACTATGCAAACATTTTTCAAGAGTACTAGAGGGTAGCAAACATTGTACCTATAACTGAAAAAGGCTCTAGGGGTGATCTGGGGAACTACAGGCCAGTAAACTTGTACCTTGCAACCTGGTTTAAACAATAAATTAAAAACAGAACAACAAAACACTTTGAAGATTGTGGTATGACAGAGTCTAACCAGCACAGTTTTGGAAATCTGTGTCTCACTAATGCCTTAAAATTCTTTGGGTGTGTTAAAACATAAAAGAGAACCAGCTGGCATAAAAATACTAAGCTTCCAAAAGGCCTTTCACAAGGTTCCACAGAAAAGGCTACTAAGAAAGCTAAGTAGTCACATGGTGAGAGGCAAAGTATTGTCATGGAGCAAATATGGGCTGGGAAACAGAAAACGAAGAGCAGGATTAAATGGTCCATTTTCCTCATGGCAAAAGATTATCTGCAGCATTAAAGCCTCAAGGTTCTGTACTAGTTCCCATGTTTAATGTGTTTATTAATGATCTGGAAAGAGGGGTGAGTACTGAGGTAGCAAAATTTGCCAATGACACAGATATTTAGCACCAGAGAGGACTGTGAGAAACTTCAGAGAAATCTAAACAAGTAAGTGAATGGGCAACTCAACAGTAAATGAAATTCAGTGTTGATAAATCAACATAATGCACATTGCAAAGAACATACACACACGTTGCAGGGTTCAAAATTAACTGTATCAACTCAGGAAAGGGACCTGGCTGTCACTGTACACAGCTCAATGAAAACCTCCATTCAATGTATGTCTATGGTCAAAAAAAAGCAACAAATATATAAGAAATGGAATGGTGAATGATACAATAATATTATCATGTGCAGTCACCTCCTCTCAAAATGCACATCTCTGAATCCCCTTGAGTTCAGCAAAGCATGGATATGGGACTAGATAGACTGCTGAGTGATCCAGTATGGCAATTCCTGTGTTCCTATACAAATAGCTTACTTTTCCAGATTGCGCTGCAAACTACATGGACTGGCAAATAGAATAGTAAGGGAACCAGTAAGATTACATTCCTGCACAGGTTCTCTCAAATATATGGACCGTATTTTAACAGCGATTGTTTCATAGTTTACTTCCCCTCCCATTCACAACCCTTGTGCCCACTCGGAAATTGCTCACACAGAAAACAAACATTAGGAAAGTAATGTATTGCTAGTGGTCCTTTAATGCTATTGAGCAGCTGCAAACAAAGGGACAGACATGTTTGCTTTGCCAGCTCTCCATGCACTGCCAGGAAGTGCTCCATGCACCAATAAAAACCATGTCATTATTGCACATGCAATAGTTAATAGGATTATATAGGGCAACATTGCTGAATATTTGTATTTTACAGCAGTAACACGTTTTAATGACTGTCTAGCCACTATCCACTAACTCACTATCTCTGCAGGCAACTATTCACTGCTATTTTTACAACCTGGCAGGACACCAAAGCAGCACTGATGTTCCATATAGAACCTCCAGGTTGGAAAACTGGTCTCTCTCATATGCAAATTGAAATGGACTTTTCAGATGGGCATGAGATGGGTGACTCAGCTGTGGTCAAACTGGAGTTTGCTCTTACAGATCTGATCAGTTTGCGATGGCTAAATCTGCTGGCTTGTTCAACATAGGTAACACAGATTATTTTTTCCTTTTGGTGATCAGTGTGTTTCTCTAGCATTGCTGACATGGCAACCAGCTCTAGGTCTCCAAAGTCCCTGGGAGGCAGAGGCAGATAAGCAACACAGAAGAGGGTGGGTGTGGCCTCCTACACCATGCCTTGGTTTCCACTTATGGCCACATGCCAGACCGCAACATCTGATCTGTGTGAGTGCTAGAGAATCAGAGAGGCGCATCTGACTCATATGGACCTTCAAAGCTGCTGATACAACTAGGTCAACTATTTACCCTCAAACAAGAATTAAGACCAGTCTTTGTACTATTCTACTGTACTAGTGAATTTCTTCATGCCAACATGGAAAAAATATGGTTAAAATGGCTTGGGAAAGTGAGCCTTATAGCATGTCCATGTGTAGTGGGGTGGCTGCCCTACTCCCAAAGAACAGGGGGTTAAAAGCAGCCCTGGAGAGGGTTGTGGCTGGGGATAAAAGAAGTGAAAGCAGCTGAGGGAGTAGCTGACCACAGCTGTGGCCAGTGCAATCAGGCCATAGCTGGCCCTATAAAGTGGCTGTGAGCCAGGAGCTGAAAAGAGGCTCACTCTAGCCCTAGAGAGGGAAGGACTAGCTGCCTGAGAGGAAGGTACCTGAAGTAGAGCAGTGTTAGGGAAAGGCAAGAGGAGCTGGAGAGAGTTGTAGCAACCAGGCAAGGTACTAACCAACTTCAACAAGACTTTATTTTTAAAGTAGAAACCTCTTTACCAAGCTGCTGCACCCTTTGATGCTCTCACTCTGCCTCCTCAACTTCCCCCTGACCCTTCCTGTTTCCTGTCCTTTCAGACTCCCAACAGCCAGTGCTCCCAGTTCAAATAATTACAAGAAGCATCTAAACACCACAGGGAGCCCCAGCCTGTTAAAACCCCAGGCTGCAGGCCTTGGTGAAGGCCTATGAAGAGATACTGGGGCTACAGAGGTGCAGCCTGGGAATAGGCAGAGGCAGCTGGTCCTAACCCCTTGCCAATGATGAGTGACCATTACAGACTGCAGTCTGTTCCAGTGAAAGGGGGCTAGATGATGACTGGCAGTAGCCGCTGAGGCCAGGTGGGAGTAGAGTGGGGGGTTCCCCTGGGAGGGGAGACCTAGAGTGCAGGGATACTGCTGGGGAAAAACCCTGAGGTAAAGGGCACCGGGGTCCAGGAGGGACACAGGGCCTGAGGCAGGAGAGCCACCAGCAGAAGGGGTGCTCCACATGCTAGAAAGAGCTAATTCCCAGGACGACCAGCTGGAGGAGCTGCGCTGGTGAGTCTTCGCCTTGCTACACCATGGCTTTCTGGTCCTATTTCCATGCCACATATGAAGTTGGTTGATAAGGAAACTGGCAGTAGTCAACTAACTTATGTGTTTATCTTTTTTTAAAATTGCCAATTACAGCTTCATCCTTCTGAAATTCTTTTGTATTACAGGATTTTCCTTTTCTCTACCTAGAAAATAGGATTTGGTGTCTGACACCTGTAATTTTTTTAAGTTTTACCGCAGCTTTCAAAAATTGAGTGAATAACAATTTAAAAAAAATGAAATCAAGAGTTAGAAAAATACCTTTTACAACAGGAAAAAAGGTGCTCCAAAGTTATTTCTGTCCCTTTTAAAGCAGCGGTGGAGATGTTCCTCTTTCCCTACATGATTCTCCTGTGCTGCTGACCCTTAGATGGCATTTACTGTCATTTCTATCCATGAAACTCACCCTCAGAAATACTCTTGTCATATTTTTCCTCACTTTTCCATTCTCATCTACTTTTCCATGAGGCCAGGGGAAGGGACAGAAGACCATTATTGCAATGAGAAAGTGATTGCATCGCTGCTCATGTTGAGGAAACCTGAAGCCCAGTTCCTGTAGACAATAAAGTCCTAAAATGAGATGCAATCTGAGAAAATAAATGTCGCCATCATGATCTGCTGTGCTTCCTTTTCTGAGAGAGGGACTCAAAGTGTGCACCTCAGTCAGTGTTTCCTGGTGGTTGAAAGGATAAAAATTGACAAGAAACTATAGTATTTTAGAATGTAATGTCTATGCTGTGTCAGGGCTTGAAGAGATGCTAGCAATAACAGAGAAATTCATTGTTTTACATCCAAAAGACTTTCAAGAAAGGATACCTCCTCCAACAGAACTAAGTATTTCTTAACTGTTGACATCCATTGACCTCCTCTTTTAGCCAATAAAGCCTGCCAGCTAATCTGACCCAAGGAGATCTTTGATGAAAATACAGTAATTTCAATCAGTCTTATTCCATTTTTTAAATGATCAAGCACGTAGAGAATGCTTATTTGGGTTTGCCTATACATGTAATTAGTAGATCAGGAGCAAAAAAGAATTTCTTTTTGACCTGTGACCAATTCAGGGAGAGGAATACTTGTTTAATCCAAATTAAAATGTTCCTTTCCGTAAGTGATGTTATTCTGTTCATTCTTCCTGCCCAAACATTGACAATGACATGCGACCTCTAAGTGTCAAAGATGAGGTAATTACTTTACTTTGTGAGTTATATCCTCTTCTCCTTGTATGAATCTCAAATTCATTTTTTCTTGAAACAAGGGAAGGAATTTCCACATCAGTAATTAACAAACTTTGTCATGTTAAGAATCTACACCGTACATCTACATGGGTTTTCTTAACTAATCTGAAGGAGAGAGGAGAATTGCTTGGACAGAGATGATTTGGATGGTGATATCCCTTTTGAGAAAACATTAGGTCAATGCACAGAACCCAGTGAATGCAAAGTGGTTTTGAGGGGGAGCTGGACATGGAAAGTTCCATTGCTCTGGCTCCTGGGAATGAAATGAAAAGCAGTATCTTCATGGAATTTTGGGGTAGTAACTGTCCGGTAGCATTTCTTGTAAAAGGGATTGACAACATTGACCTTTAGAAAATCATCACTAGATAGCAGAGAAGACCTTTTTTTCCTGTTTATCCTGGTGGGACTAAAGGAACCACTTACACATAGCATGCCAAAACAAAACAAGAAATCCTCCTGTATTTGAGTGTCTTAGGAAAGCTACAAAATGAGGCTTTTTAGAGATTCATATACAATCATATCTCCTAAAATGTGCATATTAAACAAGCACCAGACCTTCAAGAGGAACCCTACCTGCAAAACGTAATAGAATCCATGCCTCTGTTTACATGTGATTGACAAGCAGACAGACAAGCAAAAGAGAGAAGTATCTATCACCAAAAGAGGTCCCTGCTGCTAGTGCAGATGGGGATCACGGGAGAGACAGCCCCAGAATTAACACACTAACAGAAACCATTATCATCATTCAGCTACGTGGTATAAAAGTAAGTGGTCAGGTGTATGAATTACTGGAGAGATTACATTCATTACTCTCACAAAAACCTATTTACCAGATAGGTTAACAATTCCCTTTTCTGCTACAGCCCTGAAAACTCTGGCTGAAAAGTGAATCAGCCAAAGCTTTGTTATATAATGATAAAGTCTAACCTCAAGAATTTTAGGCATGCAGGACCTTCGTTATCCGAACAGCTGGCCATTGTAGGCAGAGAAGTTAGTAAAAGCCCTCTTATTTCTCTGTTTCATCGTCTTCTTAGGTATCTTCTGAAGAATAAAAGCTCTTCTGAGGTGAGTTACATGTCAGCATCTGCTCTTTAATGAGGCAGGGCAGAAATGAGTTCCTATGTGCATTAGCAGCAGTGATCCCTTGTGGCCAGATTTTTTTTTCTCATTCATAAGTCTACCTGTCAGCCATAAGTTGAGAGGGGACAACTCATCAGTATGGATTACTGAAGCTACTTGCTGCAGCAACCTACAGCAAGATAGATTAAATAATAAAACAGATTCCCCTTGGAATGGGACAATTCCTTAACCCCAGGACTGGAACAAAACATAACCTTGAAATGGAGAAGAGTGAAGTATAAAACCAGCTGCTCAGAGGAAGAACATGAGGAAAAAGTAAATGAGACTCAGCAATGATGCTTGATCCAATCTGGTTCAGAGCAGAGGTTTGCTTTATGGCCCATATTTACGATAACAATGATGAAACTGTACATTTCAAAGTTGTATGTACATTTTAATTTACAGATCCCTAGGTCCAAGGGATTTATAATACCACCATTAAATTGTGGTCAGTATGACCACAGACCAAGGGCAGTTTTCTCCTTACTAGAATAATGAAAAAATGTGATTAGGACATTGGTAAATTATACAACTCTCAAAACACAAAAACAGAAGTTTGTAGTCTCTAATATCTTATAGAATTCAGAACCAGTAGTTCACATGTTTGCTTCTAAAAATCTTTGGTCCATAAAGTGGAGTGGTGCCTGACAATGCTTGGAGATTTTATATATATATATATATATATAGTGACAAAGTTCCTCCTCTGCCTTGGTGGATCCTGCGCTTATTGGCAGATTTGCTCACCTCTGAGTTTCACAGCAGCCCTCAGTTTGGCCACTTTCATGGCTCAAATCTGCTGTTCACTCAGTTAGCCTCATCACTGGCCAGCATGGGGAAAGGAAGAAGAACAATACCTGCAGTCTCTGCTGATCTACCTCGTGGAACAGGCCAGAGACCTTCCCCTCTAGTGAAACCCACAGTCCAGTTCAACTCCTCCGGTATCAAGTAGGGAGTTGAGGGAATAGAGGGACGGGGAAAACCTAGGCCTGCCCTCTACTCCAGGTTCCAGCCCAGGGCCCTGTGGGTTGCAACTGTCTACAGTGGCTCCTGTAACAGCTGTGTAACAGCTACAGCTCCCTGGGCTACTTCCCCATGGCCTCCTCCCAACACCTTCTTTATTCTCACTACAGGACCTTCCTCCTGATGTCTGATAATGCTTGTAGTTCTCAGGCTTCCAGTAGTACACCTTCTCACTCTCAGCCTCTTCCACTTCTTGCTTCCAGCTCCTCAAAAACACATGCCACAAACTGAAGTAAGCTCCTTTTTAAACCCAGGTGCCCTGATTAGTCTGCCTGTCTTAATTGATTCTGGCAGCTTCTTGATTGGCTGCAGGTGTTCTGATTAGGGGATTAGGGGACTGGAACACATGAGTTATGAGGAGAGGCTGAGGGAGCTGGGATTGTTTAGCCTGCAGAAGAGAAGAATGAGGGGGGATTTGATAGCTGCTTTCAACTACCTGAAAGGGGGTTCCAAAGAGGATGGCTCTAGACTGTTCTCAATGGTAGCAGATGACAGAACGAGGAGTAATGGTCTCAAGTTGCAGTGGGGGAGGTTTAGATTGGATATTAGGAAAAACTTTTTCACTAAGAGGGTGGTGAAACACTGGAATGCGTTACCTAGGGAGGTGGTAGAATCTCCTTCCTTAGAGGTTTTTAAGGTCAGGCTCGACAAAGCCCTGGCTGGGATGATTTAACTGGGAATTGGTCCTGCTTTGAGCAGGGGGTTGGACTAGATGACCTTCTGGGGTCCCTTCCAACCCTGATATTCTATGATTCTATGTTCTAATCAGCCTGTCTGCCTTAATTGTTTCCAGAAAGTTCCTGATTGTTCTAGAACCTTCCCTGTTGGTATACACTCCCCATCCGTGGCCCCACAAAATCGCAAGACCTCCTGGTTAACCTCCTCCTAGCCTTGGCTAAAACAGCCATTTATAAAACCAGAGAGGGGAGGTTGGCCCATGAAACGTCCTGCAATTGTAGGGCCTTTTTCCGATCCTTAGTACATTCACGTATCCGGGCGGAGTTCCTCTGGGCGGCGTCCACCGACTCCCTTGAAGCCTTCGAGGAGCGGTGGGCGCTGTCTGGGGTTCTCTGCTCGGTGACCCCGTCCGGTTCCCTCCGTCTGACCCTTTGATTGAGGGGAAGAGCGAGAGACGCCAGCCCCAGCCATTGCCGCTGTGGATACCATCTTTCCTGTCATCTAGGAGGGGTCCTATAATACATGGGTGTCTACCCCCCCCTCCCTAAACCGCCCACCCCGCAGCCGTGCCCATCTTACCGGGCACTCTCAGGAGAGGGAGGATCGGTGACACTGGGCGCGGCACTGGGTAACTCGAGGGGGTGGAAGACCACGAGTGTCGAGGAAGCCCCCCCGCTCTAGGCCACCAGGTAACTCAGGAGGGTGGAAGACCACGAGTGTCGAGGAAGCCCCCCCGCTCTGGGCCCAGGCTAGCCTGAACACTTCTCCCTCCTGAAAGCTGCTGTGTTATACCTTCTGATTGCGTTGTTTTGTTGCATAGTTGTTTTGTTTTCTTTGGTAATTCTGTAAGCGTTACCAATAAACTTTCTTTTTGTTTCAAAAAAAAAAAAAAAAAAAAAAAAACCTTCCCTGTTGGTATACACTCCCCATCCGTGGCCCCACAAAATCGCAAGACCTCCTGGTTAACCTCCTCCTAGCCTTGGCTAAAACAGCCATTTATAAAACCAGAGAGGGGAGGTTGGCCCATGAAACGTCCTGCAATTGTAGGGCCTTTTTCCGATCCTTAGTACATTCACGTATCCGGGCGGAGTTCCTCTGGGCGGCGTCCACCGACTCCCTTGAAGCCTTCAAGGAGCGGTGGGCGCTGTCTGGGGTTCTCTGCTCGGTGACCCCGTCCGGTTCCCTCCGTCTGACCCTTTGATTGAGGGGAAGAGCGAGAGACGCCAGCCCCAGCCGTTGCCGCTGTGGATACCATCATTACTGTCATCTAGGAGGGGTCCTATAATACATGGGTGTCTACCCCCCCCTCCCTAAACTGCCCACCCCGCAGCCGTGCCCATCTTACCGGGCACTCTCAGGAGAGGGAGGATCAGTGACACTGGGCGCGGCACTGGGTAACTCGAGGGGGTGGAAGACCATGAGTGTCGAGGAAGACCCCCCGCTCTAGGCCACCAGGTAACTCAGGAGGGTGGAAGACCACGAGTGTCGAGGAAGCCCCCCGGCTCTGGGCCCAGGCTAGCCTGAACACTTCTCCCTCCTGAAAGCTGCTGTGTTATACCTTCTGTTTGCGTTGTTTTGTTGCATAGTTTGTTTTGTTTCCTTTGGTAATTCTTTGTAAGTGTTACAAATAAAATTCTTTTCTGTTTCAAAAAAACCTTCCCTGTTACCGTCCCCAGGGAAAAGGAACCTACTTAGCCTGCTCTCCTGCTGCTGCCCTCTGGCCTGGGCTTTCCTTGCTTTTTGCCCCTGCTTTCAGCTTCCCCCCCCGACCGGGCCAGACGCTCTCCCCCCCCCTTTCTTTTCTTTTTGTTGTTTTTTTTCTTTCTCTGCTGTTGCTAGAGTGCTGGCCGGCTGCCAGCCAGCTGTTAGCCCCCCCACCCGCACACTGCTGCCACTCCAGCTGAAACCCACCCCCCCCCGAGAGAGGGGGGGGCTGCTGACCCGCTCCCCGGGGTGGGGGGAGTGGAGGGACCCAGCCCCAGCCGCTTGCTGTTTGTTTGGCCGAGAGGAATTTTTATCATCTGCTCCGGCATCCCTGGAATTTTGCAGCTGCGGAGAAAGTCCGCAACAAAGAGAAAGAGAAACAGCCGTCTACCAGAGCTACACCGCCCGGGGAACTTACAAATCGCCATGGAGGGGGACCAAGACTGAGTAACTTTCAAACTGTGCTCTCGTGTGTGGGGAGGCCTTGACTGTGTCGTGACTGTGTTTGTAGGGACACAGGGGGTGTGGCACGGAGCTGGCCCCCGATCCATCTGTGTCCTCCCAACCCCCACACTACCATCTTCACAACTGCCTCCTCCACCGTCATTGCTGGCTGTTTAACATCTGCCTCTGGACTTAGCTGCTCGCCCTGATTCCACCGTGTGGGCCAGAAGCACCAGCCAACAAAACAGGACTCTCTGGACAAGCGTACGGTGGTTCATGTGCCCTCCCTCCCCCGGAACTGCACATCCCACAACCTGTCCCTTTTTACCTGACCCCAACTCCTGTTAACCACCTGCCACCCCCCCGCTGGGGCATCGGCAATGGAGGGCACCAGGGTGACGTCCGCCGCTGCCATGCCCACCGCCTCCCCAGACTCTCGGGGGGCCCCCCCAGCCAGTGGGAAAGGCCAGGGGAAGAAGAAGGGGAAGGGCCCTGCTAAAACCACCAGGCCCTCTGTGGCAGGGGCCACCCCCAATGCTGCGGCCCCACCACCGACTACGGAGTCCCTCCCCCCTGCCCCCTCCACTGCTCTGCGGGTGTCCCTCCCTCACCCCCCAGGATGTATGCCCGGGCAGCAGCAGCCCCCCTGCCTGCCGCCTCGTCATCTCTCCTGCCCACCGCCTCCGCCACCATCAACAGCGGCCGGGGCCCCTTCCCCACCATGACAAGGAAGCACAGTGTCCAATGCCTCCTGGTGCCCGCCTCGCCCCACATGGAGACATACATGCGGGCGTTGGCGAGGGTGGTGGGGCCCTCGGCCATTCTGGTGCCTCCAAAATGTATGGGAAGGTCGTCTTCTTCTTAGCATCGGAGGCTGCCGCCCAGGAGGCGGTGGAGAGGGGCCTGGTGGGGGGGGGTGTTTGTCCCCCTAGAGCCGCTAAAGGACCTGGGCGTCCGCCTGGTCCTGACCTCTGTCCCTACTCAGTCTACACACTCAGGTCTGTGTCTTCTGCCTCCAGGCCCTACAGAGGCTCCCCTATGGTGCAGGCAGTTCGGCGTGGAGCACACTGGCGCACGCCATCCTGCGCCGCATCCGAGGGCTCCGATATGACTGGCAGCTCTTTTATCTCCGTCTGGGAGGTCTTCCGCGAGACCTTTCGGGGCTGCCGGTCTTCTACCAGGACCTCCTCCGGACTTGGAAACTGTTTTTAATGACCAGGTCCGTGGCGGCTACCGAGGGGTTAGATCTCCTCGCGGAGCCCCTGCGATACAACCCCCAGCTCCGTGTGCAGGTGGCGGAGTCCTGCTCGGTGCACCAGAGCTTGATCCTGGCAGAAGTCATGAGAGTCGGAGACCTCCTGGACTACGACCGGGAGGAGAGGTAAATACACTGGAGGGTAGGGATTGGATACAGAGGGACCTAGACAAATTGGAGGACTGGGCCAAAAGAAATCTGATGAGGTTCAACAAGGACAAGTGCAGAGTCCTGCACTTAGGATGGAAGAATTCAATGCACCGCTACAAACTATGGACCGAATGGCTAGGCAGCAGTTCTGCAGAAAAGGACCTAGGGGTTACAGTGGACAAGAAGCTGGATATGAGTCAACAGTGTGCCCTTGTTGCCAAGAAGGCCAATGGCATTTTGGGATGTATAAGTAGGGGCATTGCCAGCAGATGGAGGGATGTAATCGTTCCCCTCTATTCGACACTGGTGAGGCCTCATCTGGAGTACTGTGTCCAGTTTTGGGCCCCACACTACAAGAAGGATGTGGAAAAATTGGAAAGAGTCCAGCAGAGGGCAACAAAAATGATTAGGGGACTGGAACACATGACTTATGAGGAGAGGCTGAGGGAACTGGGGATGTTCAGTCTACAGAAGAGAAGACTGAGGGGGATTTGATAGCTGCTTTCAACTACCTGAAAGGGGGTTCCAAAGAGGATGGATCTAGACTGTTCTCAGTGGTAGCAGATGACAGAACGAGGAGTAATGGTCTCAAGTTGCAGTGGGAGAGATTTAGGTTGGATATTAGGAAAAACTTTTTCACTAGGAGGGTGGTGAAACACTGGAATGCATTACCTAGGGAGGTGGTGGAATCTCCTTCCTTAGAAGTTTTTAAGGTCAGGCTTGACAAAGCCCTGGCTGGGATGATTAAATTGGGGATCGGTCCTGCTTTGAGCACGGGGTTGGACTAGATGACATCCTGAGGTCTCTTCAAACTCTGATATTCTATGGATCCCCTGACGCTCGCCCGGGGAATGGGGCTCTCCAGACCTCTCACCCCCCGGCGCGTACTTCAGGAGGCGAAGGCCGTTTTGCCGCCCGCTGCTCGAGCTTACCTCGACTGGGTCCTGCTCGAGGGCACGCCCCACCCACCCTCTACCCCAGGCCTGCCGGACCTTTTAATTGGACCCCTGTCCCGCAGACCCAATTGACCCCCTCTCCTCTTCATTGCGAGCCGGTACGCTTCCAAACAGCGCCAAGGAAACATCTATACACGCTCATGCTCCACACCCTTCAAGCCCTCAACCTAGTGTCCCTCCCCGACACAAAGTGGTGAGACCTTCTGCCACCTTTGGAGGGTGAGCAGCCCCGGTGGGCCAGCCTACATTCCACCTTGGTTCCGAGGCCCATCGGGGACATCAGTTGGCGGCTCCTTCATGGAGCTGTGAGCACGGGCACGTACTTGGAGCGGTTCACCCCCGTCCCAGATACTTGTCCCTTTTGTGGTGTGAGGGAAACCCTGGCACACGTATATTTGGAGTGCGCCAGGCTGCAGCCCCTGTTCCAGCTCCTCACAAATCTCCTATTACGTTTTTGGTTGCATTTTTCCCGTCACCTTTTTATTTATGCACTCCCCATCCGTGACCTCATAAAGTCACAGGATCTCCTAGTTAATCTCCTCCTGGCCCTGGTTAAAATGGCCATCTATAAAACCAGAGAGAGGAGGTTGGCCGATGGAGTTTCCTGTGACTGTGGGGCCGTTTTCCGATCCTCGGTCCGTGCACGTATCCAGGCGGAGGTCCTCTGGGCGGCGTCTACTGACTCTCTTGATGCTTTTGAGGAGTGGTGGGCGCTGTCCGAGGTTCTCTGCTCGGAGTCCCCGTCCAGGTCCCTTTGTCTGACCCTTTGATTGGGGGAGAGAGTAAGGGACCCCCGTCCCAGCCAATGCTGCTTCGGACACCACCACCTTAGAGGGGTCCTTTCACACGTGGCTGCACGTGCCCCCCCCCCCTCCCCTGGATTGTCCACCCCACAGTCTGCCCCTCTTGTTGGGTGCTTTCAGAGGAGGGAATTGTTGGTGACACTCGGGCGTGGCAGACCATGAGAGTCGATGAAGTCCCCTCACTCTGGGCCACCAGGTAACTCGGAAGAGTGGAAGATCACAAGAGTCAAGGAAGCCCTCCGCTCTGGGCCCAGTCAAGCTTGAACACTTCCCTCCCCTGAAGCTAATGAGAAAACAATTGTGATTGGTTGCTGTGTTACACATTGCATATGCTGCTGTTTTACTTTGTAAGTGTGTTATGCAAATAAAAAACATCTTTTGCTTCAAAAAAAAAAAAATCCCTCTCCTGTAGCCATCTGGCCTGATCCTGTCACTATATATATATATAGTGTGTTACTGACTTGATATTTTATGTACATTTCACAGCATGCAGCTGGAGCACTCCAAAGGGGCAGTCCACCCAGTCCTACTCAACTCGAAGGATGGTGGTTGGTATGAGGAGCACTGAAGGTGGCAGGATTAAGAAGAGGGAGGGATTCCCAAGGAAAAGTAAGTGAAGGGTTGCTTGATGATTATGAAGAATTGGCCAGGTCCACATATAAGTGAACCACCTCTGGGTCGGCCTTCTCTGTCAAGCTCAAGGCACATTAGTAGGGCAGTGGAGGAAAGGTCATAATATTTTGGCCCATATTTTACCAGAGCTGTGGTTTAAAAAGGAATCCAGTTTCCTTGGTGGTGCTGGTAGCAATTTTCAAAAGCACTAATCAAAGAATCAATCCTGAAGCACTTGCATGAGAGGAAAGTGATCAGGAACAGCCAGCATGGATTCACCAAGGGAAGATCATGCCTGACTAATCTAATCGCCTTTTATGATGAGATTACTGGTTCTGTGGATGAAGGGAAAGCAGTGGATGTATTGTTTCTTGACTTTAGCAAAGCTTTTGACACGGTCTCCCACAGTATTCTTGTCAGCAAGTTAAAGAAGTATGGGCTGGATGAATGCACTATAAGGTGGGTAGAAAGCTGGCTAGATTGTCGGGCTCAACGGGTAGTGATCAATGGCTCCATGTCTAGTTGGCAGCCGGTATCAAGTGGAGTGCCCCAAGGGTCGGTCCTGGGGCCGGTTTTGTTCAATATCTTCATAAATGATCTGGAGGATGGTGTGGATTGCACTCTCAGCAAATTTGCGGATGATACTAAACTGGGAGGAGTGGTAGATACGCTGGAGGGGAGGGATAGGATACAGAAGGACCTAGACAAATTGGAGGATTGGGCCAAAAGAAATCTGATGAGGTTCAATAAGGATAAGTGCAGGGTCCTGCACTTAGGATGGAAGAACCCAATGCACCGCTACAGACTAGGGACCGAATGGCTAGGCAGCAGTTCTGCGGAAAAGGACCTAGGGGTGACAGTGGACGAGAAGCTGGATATGAGTCAGCAGTGTGCCCTTGTTGCCAAGAAAGCCAATGGCATTTTGGGATGTATAAGTAGGGGCATAGCGAGCAGATCGAGGGATGTGATCGTTCCCCTCTATTCGACATTGGTGAGGCCTCATCTGGAGTACTGTGTCCAGTTTTGGGCCCCACACTACAAGAAGGATGTGGATAAATTGGAGAGAGTCCAGCGAAGGGCAACAAAAATGATTAGGGGTCTAGAACACATGAGTTATGAGGAGAGGCTGAGGGAGCTGGGATTGTTTAGCCTGCAGAAGAGAAGAATGAGGGGGGATTTGATAGCTGCTTTCAACTACCTGAAAGGGGGTTCCAAAGAGGATGGCTCTAGACTGTTCTCAATGGTAGCAGATGACAGAACGAGGAGTAATGGTCTCAAGTTGCAGTGGGGGAGGTTTAGATTGGATATTAGGAAAAACTTTTTCACTAAGAGGGTAGTGAAACACTGGAATGCGTTACCTAGGGAGGTGGTAGAATCTCCTTCCTTAGAGGTTTTTAAGGTCAGGCTTGACAAAGCCCTGGTTGGGATGATTTAACTGGGAATTGGTCCTGCTTCGAGCAGGGGGTTGGACTAGATGACCTTCTGGGGTCCCTTCCTGATATTCTATGATTCACTAAATACACACAGATAGACAAAAAGGATATTTTAATAAACTAATTGACCAAGATTAATTTTAAACTAATTCTTATCTTAATATATTCAATTGATTTTCAACTTAATAAAAAAAATGAATCTATCCTTTACTCCATTCTGTGGTGACCTTTTTCTTACATGAAGCATGTCAGTTAAGATGGAGTGCCAGCTATTGTAACTCAGCGTAGTTCCGTTGACTTCGATTAATTCCATCAGCTGAGGATCTGGCCCATAACATCAGACAGAATTTCAAATGTTCTGACTTCTTCAGTTTTTGTGATAATGTAAACATAAATGTACAGGTATTGTCATTTCTTTTCATTCTTCTCAGAAGCCATTTTTTCTTTGGACCACAGCACCGTGAATCACGCAAACAACTTGAGATTTCTCAGTTACCCATAAGAAAGGATGCATGGGGACAATCTGAGCTGGGCCACCAGTCCATGTAGCCAAGAGAAGCATTTGGCTTATAGCACTTGTTAAGGACAATTTAATCTACTAATCCTAAAGGCTATGCAATAATGATTTCACCTCTGCTCTACTCAGTAAACTTAAACGTTCATGTTCACTTTGCAAATCAAAGGGTTTTGAAAGTTTCACCTTTAAATAAATAAATACCATAATTTGTATTTCAATAGTGCCTTCCATCCAAGGTTCTCAAAGTGCTTTATAACAATAATGAATTAATGCTTATAACAACCCAGTGAGATCGGTAAATATTATTTATCCTCATTTTACAGATAGGAGGATAGAGATAAAAGGAAATTACTTATTTTAAATAAAAAAGGAGTACTTGTGGCACCTTAGAGATTAACCAATTTATTTGAGCATAAGCTTTCATGAGCTACAGCTCACTTCATCGGATGCATCCAATGAAGTGAGCTATAGCTCACGAAAGCTTATGCTCAAATAAATTGGTTAGTCTCTAAGGTGCCACAAGTACTCCTTTTCTTTTTGCGAATACAGACTAACACGGCTGCTACTCTGAAACCTGTCCTTATTTTAAATGTAACCCTTCTGAAACAATTCAGTTGATGTTATTTCATCATCTTTATTTTAAACTTATTTTAAACTGTTGAGTTTAAATCCATGTCAGGACACAAATAAAACAGCTCTGAAGGAAACGCTTGTGTTACATTTTGATCAAGAATACGTCTCATGAAGAAGTGAACATTTAAGTCTGTGATGACACACCAAAATTCAATAGGATGTTCCTATTTTGAAAATGTTATCCATAATGTACTATGATGCACTTTTATCTATAGTCTTCCTTTCTAACGGATGCAATCTGGCAAAGCTTCCTCATGCAAGCAGCCCAAGGAGATCAGTGGAAAAACTTGTGAGTGTAAGAATTACTCATAAATAGAAAATAGAAGACAGTGCATGTATATATTGTGAATACAGAGCCTTTTTGTGCCTCACTCTCCAGCTTCCATCTGATTTATGTCAACTCTTAACCTAGTTCCTGCCAAACATAGCTGTATAACCAAGCAGAACAAGTCCTGTATTGGCACATCTCCTATCCAGAAATTCTCATTAAGGGACAGATTCCAAAAGCTTTATTCACACTGAATAGCACTTTGCTCCAAGAATAGTCCCATTGAAACACTTGGTGCTACTCAACATGAGTAAGGGTATCAGAATCTGGCTCCAAGTTAGAATGTTCAACACATTAAATGAAAATCACAATATCAGAGTGAGTAATGCACGAGAAGCCATTGCTGATGGTCCACAGGCCAAAACACACTTGTTCCTGCCTAAAAGCCTTCATGACTGCCTGAGGCCATTTAAAAGATGCAAGACAAATAAGCACAACCACCACTTTCTGATTTATAAGAAAAACTAAGTGATTTCTCTAGGTCAACTATGAATGACAAAGAACAATCTAATTTTAGTTAGGTACAAATAGGAGCTTTAGACTTCACCAAGATTTTCTCCTCATTACTAACAGTACGATAGAAAAGGGGTTATTTAATAACTGAAGAGTTAAAATTTGGTGCTTTTTTCTCCATTTTTTCCAGCTACTAGCAGATGTTAGTTAATGGTCTTCAGACATTAGATCATAAACTATACTCACTTCAAACATTGAAACCTCAGTGATTTTCTGTGCATTATTTAAGCAACACACTTATTATAGCCTCAAGATATTTCTCTAGGTTTTGTTTTAAAGGAGAACCTTAGATAATTTTTTAATGTTTAAAAAATTTAAAACATATGCTTAGGCATTTTATTAGTTTCTTTTTCCTCTTCTCAATAAAGCTATATATGACCACAGTATCTTCCCACAGAGTAATATTTCTTAAATCCTCTTCCAGACACAATATTCACATAGAAAGCAGTTGACATTTGTCCATATTAAGACTTCATGATGCAGCAATAAAATTGAGTCATATGGGTTTGCTTATCTTCACAGGATTACATGGCATATTTATCCCCCAGGAAGTGACTGACCTTCTTAAAAAACCAAAGCCATTGCATACAATGAAAGCTTTATATTTTTAAATTAAATTACAATTTAATCAAATTTAGTTTATATATATTTAATAAGGTATGATGATTGCATGTTGTGTATACAAACTAAGATTGCATCTGGTACCATAAACACAGTTAGTTTTACCTTAATATCCTGATGGAAAAATTGTCCATAAAATTGTGCATTGCTAGTTCTCTGATTCAATAGCAATTTTCTCTTTTTGACAGTTACATAATATTTTTAATAAACATCCAGATAGGCATCAGATAGATTAGTTTCATTTAACATATGGTGAATATAAAATAATTCAATTTAAACATAAAATACATACTGTTGCCTCCATCCTCCAAACATACATGAGCAACTTTACACAAGCACTTAGTCCCAATGAGCTCAAAGGGAGCAACCCACGTGTCATATTACTCATGAGCATGTGTGTTTGCAGGGTCAAGTCCTACCAATGTGATTTTGTTGTTCTCAATTATATTATGTCAATTTTGGATCTGCTACTTGATCTTAAAATCTGACAAGGCAGAGTCATTTATGAAACATTGATTTAAATGTTGAGAATTGAATTATTGAGTGCACTCGTCATAAATAACAATACATAGATTATGAATTAGCATTTGGAGAGGATATCATAACTTAAAGAAATAAAATGCAGAAGAATCTATTGACAACCTTGAATATGGGATGATCCAAAACCCACTGGAGTCAATGGGAGTCTATCAATTGACTTCAATGGGTTTTGTATCAGGTGCAATAAGGGGGATACAATATCATAGGTATAGCCAGGCTGGCTATAATGTAAATCATGCAGCATAACAAGTTCTAGATATTTTGAAATTGATATGAGGAAGCCACACAGTTGTAGTCCAGCTTCCATAGTATAAAATCACCCATAAAGCCTCTTTCAAATTCACATCAATATTGCTGTCCTTCCCTTCTATCTATGTCGATGATCATCTTTCCCTATACATCTACTCACTCCCTCTATTCTGCCAAGTCTGCCCTATGTCTACTAAAAATCTTTAGCTGGCCCAAGCCAGATGAGTCGGGTTTGCAGGGCTGAGGCTAAGGGGCTGGTTAATTGTGGTGTAGACATTCAAGCTGAGGGACGCTCACACTTTGCAGGGTCCTAGAGCCCGGGCTCCAGGCCAAGCCCCAACATCTACACCACAGTTAAACAGCCCCTTAGCCCGAGCCCTGTATGGACCAGCCACAGCCTGCGGGTATCTAATTGCAGTGCAGACATGCCCTCACTTTTCTCCCCCTTCCTTCCTCCTGTTAGATACTGTCAGGGTTCCTTCCCCACTTTGAACTCTAGGGTACAGATGTGGGGACCCGCATGAAAAACCCCCTAAACTTATTTCTACCAGCTTAAGTTAAAACTTCCCGAAGGCACAAAGTTTTTGCCCTTGGATTAGGTAAAACGCTGCCACCACCAAGTGATTTAACAAACAATCAGGGAAAGGATCACTTGGAGTTTCTATTTCCCCAAAATATCCTCCCAAGCCCTTACACCCCCTTTCCTGGGGAGGCCTGAGAATAAACAAGATGAGCACAAACCAGCCTTGGATTTTTAAGACCCAAGAAACCCAATTAGATTCTTAAAAAACATAACTTTATTAGAAGAACAACAACAAACAACAACAACAAATAAGAGAACAACTCTGTAAGATCAGAATTGAAGAATATCTTACAGACAGTCAGATTCACAACATAGAGAACCCCTCTAGGCAAAACCTTAAGTTACAAAAAGACACAAAAACAGGAATACACATTTCCTACAGCACAGCGAATTTTACAAGCCAAAACAAAGAAAACCTAACACATTTTCTAGCTAGATTACTTACTAACTTTACAGGAGTTGTAGGGCTTGCATCCTTGATCTGTTCCCGGCAAAGGTATCACACAGACAAACAAAAGTCTTTTCCCCCCCTCCAGATTTGAAAGTATCTTGTCCCCACATTGGTCATTTTGGGTCAGGTGCCAGCCAGGTTACTTGAACTTCTTAACCCTTTACAGGTAAAAGGACTTTGCCTCTGACCAGGAGGGATTTTATAGCACTGTATACAGAAAGGTGGTTACCCTTTCCCTTATATTTATGACAGATGCTGAGACTTTGTTGAGACTTCAACAGTTACTGTACCTGGAAAAGTTAGAACACATCTGTAGCATTCATGCAAGGTTCATGCACTTGGCAACATTCAGGGCACACCTGGAGTGTTGTGAAGGAGAGGTGCACACACGGCTCCTCTCAAGGGCATGAACCTTGGAATCTCGCCCAGATGACATGAACCGTGGGAAGCCTCCCAGGACTGGGCTCAAGGCCCGAGAGCAAGGAATACGGTAGATAGATATTGGTAAATAAGAATATTAAATAAAGCCAGTGTATTCCTTTTATCTGTTGGAGTATGTAATGCGCGGGGGGAGAGAAAGAATAAAAGAGAGGGTGGAAAGCTGACAGGGGACCAGCCGTCGGCAGACCAGCCTGCTTGCTTGCTTAAAGCCTTGTTCTGTCTTGTACTTGGACCGCAACACACATCCAACAGAACAATTTTATATAAAATATTTTCTCATTTCTACTGATTAAAATCCATTTCTGATGCAGGACTAGTAACATAACTCAGGAATAGCCTGAATCACCTCCAGCCCATGGGCCAGATCCTCAGCAGACACAGGTCAGTCCAGCTCTACTAACATCAATGATTAGCTAAGCAGATTTAGACATGCTGAGGATCTGGTCTCACTAGTTCATATCAGTTTTGGGTCAATGGTAACCAAAAGCATCAGATACTTGGTGTCCTATTGTCAAATGAGTTGGTGGTCTCTAATCCCACTCCTAAACATATAATTAAGCACATTAAAAATTACACCATCACAACTAGCGCTAGGAGGCACCTTTGCTGGCAACAGAGCTGTCAGAACAGTGGAAACCATACAATTTGAAGCTTAAAAATATTGACTGAAAGCAAATTTTGAACTGCCTACTCCCAGTAAAAATCATAAACTGGAAAAAATCAACCGCATGTGTCATAAAAATAAAGGGAAGGGTAAACACCTTTAAATCCCTCCTGGCCAGAGGAAAAACCCTTTCACCTGTAAAGGGTTAAGAAGCTAAGACAACCTTGCTGGCACCTGCCCCAAATGACCAATAAGGAGACAAGATACTTTCAAAGCTGGGGTGGAGGAGGCGGGAGAACAAAGGGTTCTCTCTCTCTGCCTGTTTTTTGCCGGGACCAGAGCAGGAATTCAGGTCAGAACTCAGAACTCCTGTAAAGGGCTAATAAGCAATCTAGTTAGATATGCGTTAGATTCTGTTTTGTTTAAATGGCTGATAAAATAAGTTGTGCTGAATGGAATGTATATTCCTGTTTTTGTGTCTTTTTGTAACTTAAGGTTTTGCCTAGAGGGATTCTCTATGTGCTGTATCTGATTACCCTGTAAGGTATTTACCATCCTGATTTTACAGAAGTGATTCTTTTACTTTTTCTTTAATTAAAATTCTTCTTTTAAGAACCTGATTGCTTTTTCATTGTTCTTAAGATCCAAGGGTTTGGGTCTGTGTTCACCTACGCAAATTGGTGAGGATTTTTTATCAAGCCTTCCCCAGGAAAGGGGGTGTAGGGTTTGGGGGGATTTTAGGGAGAAAGACGTTTCCAAGTGGGCTCTTTCCCTGTTATATTTGTTAGACGCTTGGTGGTGGCAGCAATAAAGTCCAGAGACAAAAGATAAAGTAGTTCGTACCTTGGGGAAGTTTTAACTTAAGCTGGTAAAAATAAGCTTAGGGGTTTTTTCATGCAGGTCCCCACATCTATACCCTAGAGTTCAGAGTGGGGAAGGAACCTTGACATGCATGTAACCAACCAAGACAGCACAAAATACCGATATTTGCTATTCACAAATAATAAAAGAATTATTCACTGATCAACCCTACCAATAAGGAATACACTTGAAATTTCATGATTTGTTTGTAGATAGCTAGCAAACAGTAAAAGAATCAGAAAACACTTGTCAAATAAGTTATTCATTGCTTAGCATTTGCTTAGCAGCGGGTGCAAGGACTGAACAATGAGGAGCATTTACTTTCAAGTCAGAGGTAAGGCACAGGGGTGAGGCAGTGGAGCTTCAGTGGCAGCCACCTGTGTTGTCCATGTTCGGTGGGTGAATCATTTCCCTGTCCAGTGCTGTCAATCAGATAGTCTCCACAAATATTATAAAAGGGGAAGGGAGAAATCATGCCATCTGGTTTTTAAATTCAGTGTTAAAAGTGTGTTTATAAACACAAACTTCAACTGGGACAGTAATAATGCTTTACATTTCCACAGAACTTTCCCACTGAGGTTCTCAGATCATTTTAGAATATAGGAACACAGGAACTGCCACCCTGGATCAGACCAGAGGTCCAGCCTGCACCAGATGTTTCAGAGGAAGATTAAAGTATCCTACAGTAGACAGATATAGAATAATCTGTCCCTGATATGCACTAGGTCTTCTCCTAACATTTAATAGTTAAAGATTGGCTAAAACCCTGATGCATGAGACTTAGATCTCTTCTAGTCCTTTTGTTAGCATTAATTATTATAGCTGGATATTCTGGTTATCCATATAAACAACCAATCCCTTTTTGAATCTCGCTAAACTCTCAGCCTGAACAACATCCTGAGGCAATGAGTTCCAAGTCTAATTACACACTGTGGGGGGGGGGGAAATCACATGATTAGTTTTTAAATTTGCCACTTTTTACATTAATTAATAATTAAGCCTCACTATATCCCTGACTGGTAGGTATTAATATGCCAAGTTACAAGAGGTGAAACTGAGGTAAAGAAGAGGTTAAGGCATTATTTTCAAAAAAAGTATCCATCAATATTTTATGTCTTTGGTTTTCAGCATCAAACCTGAGGCACCAGAGACCCGGCTTTCAGAGGTAATGAGCACGTGGAGCTCCCTTTGACTTCGTTTTGGTGAATAAAGTACTGTAGACTGTTGTCCTTTAAAAATAAGCTTTGTTCTGTATTTTTCATGTATTTCTTTCCCCCCCCCCCCTTGCAATAGAGCTGGTTACCATTACCAAAGGAATAATGCACTTTCCAAGCTGAATAGTGAAAACCACAATAGGAATCAGTTCCGACTGATCCTTCACCATCTTTCTATAGACAATAACATTAGAAAGCTTTTTCAAGAGAAGGTGAGGATGCAGGAGAGAGAATACAATTGAAAATATCAATGAAATGTAAGCATAAATGCCATTAATAAATCACAGCTGTAGGGTATAACTCCCCACAAAAGAGAGGCCTAATCAATAGTGTACATATAAAAATTCTGAATTTGCTAAATTTGCTTTTAAACAGTATAGCACTGCTCCCTAATGTCACACACACCACTAGCCAAGGATTCCTTGTGTTATGTAAAGTACACTATTTGGACATGTTGACTTCTCTAATTAATCTATAAATACTTGACTTTTACCCACTGCTTTGGTAAGTGTGATAATTGCTGGGGAAAGGCCAAAGCATTTATGGTCAATCAGATGATGAGCGAAGGAATATGGCCCTTTCAGCTGAGTAAAATGCAAAGCATTATGTGGCAAGGCAGAAGCTATTAGCAGGATCAATATTTCTCCTCGTACCTTAATAAATCATTATATCAAAGAACAGTTGCAGGATGAAGAAAATCTCATTCTACCAAAAAGGATGCTTCCAAATCTGCAAATAAAATTGTAATTTAAATGCTAAGACATAATTGGTGTACAAAGGAAACTACAAGCTCAGAATCCAGCCCTCTGATACCAGACATGTAAGCAGTTTAAATCATTAGTGAAGGAAGAAAAGCAGAAAGAAAAAGAAAGAACAGCTCTGTTCAGAGCTGCACATGCATAATTTGCAAATCGGTAAATATGTATGAACCTGCACCACCGTAGCTAACAGATGACATTGTGTTTAGTATAGATATCATAGGTGGCAGAAGCTGTCAGGGCCTGGTGGTCTCTGGTATCTTAACTGTTATACTGAAAAGAATCCATTTCCAACTAATCACACTTTTTTTTTCTCTTCATCCACGTATATTATCTTTAAATATGTGACATGTTTTTCTGGTAGAGGAGGGAAGGGAAGAAACATTCTGAAGGCTATTTTAGGGACTGTAAAATTTTCAAACACACTTGCCAAATTCAAAATAAACAAAACATCACATGTTCATGGTTTGGATATCCCAATGACTTTTAGCTGTCTTGTTCCCCTGGGCCTAATTCTGCACTCCTTCGGAGGCAAACTCCTGTTAACATTAGTGAGAGTTTTGAATGAGTATAAACTGCAGGATTTTGAGCTATATGTTTAGTACAATAGGTGACTCACTGACAACAGATAGCTAATAGGTGTTGGAGGTAGATATGCCACAACTTATTAAACAACATGGGGTCAAAAGTTTATGTATTGCTATTAACCACAATAGAGTACACATGAAAAACCACAACTGCAACCATGGTTTGGGATTGTATCACATATGTCATTTATCTATTATTGTGTCATATAATTAATCCTTTAGCTATTGGATTAATATCTCAGTCTACTGAGGAAGGGTGAAATAAAACAGGTGCCTTTGTCCCTATTGAACATAAAGGGCATACAGCCAAAATATCACACAGTGTTGCAGCAAATATTCTAATCTATAGCTTTGTTTAGTCAGGCTGAGTTTAGATCTTTTCTTTATTGAAGAGTTGCTGTAAAAGAGTGGATACCACTTAGCTCTTTAAGCTGTTGCTTTTCATCTCTATCACAGCACTGGAAAATTTTTCTTAAAGTTAAGAATTTTGTTATGGAAACCAAAGTGGGTACTTTCTGATTCTTCAATTTGTATTTCATATGGTTGAACTCCATACAGCTGACACCTCATAAAGTCAACAGCCATATGTCTGGAAAGCTGACACCTCTGCCTCAAAAGAAGAGGAGAGTCAGCATCATGTTGCTAGGTGACAGCTCCTCTCCGCCCTCTGAACCTGCAGATATGTACCCCCCACCCCACCTCCCATCTCCCCACCAATTTTCTGGCAATGTAGGCTTTCAGCCATATGGTTGTCAACCTAATGGGGTGTTGACCATGTGGGATTCAACCATAAATCTGGAGCCCTGAGCTATATGCACAGATAAAAATAAATAATTAATCTATGTTGCATACTTTAAATGCTGTCTGTGGATGTATTTTCTTCCAAAAGTATAACGGATCAGCCTGTCCACAAAGCATGTCTAGAATCAGTTTGCTGGCCGATTCTCACGTGGCAGAAAATAGATCAATCCTGCTTTATAGAGCATAAGAGGCCCTCTTTGGTAGTATAAAAGCATTTGTTTATATATTTAATTGTTTGCATGGCTCCTGAACACTCCTCCTTTTCTACTGAGAGGTGTGGCTGTCCTGTCTGTTACATCAGGCCCATTAACACACATCAAAATATCACATCACTATTGCCTCCAATTATATTTTAAAAAGCAACCTAAGGGTACGTCTATTCTGAAAAGAAAAAAACGACAGCACTGAGTCTGAGAGGTTGGGTCAACTGAATCAGGTTTGCAGGGCTTGGTCTGCATGGCTAAAAACTGCAGTGTTGACATTCGGGCTCCGAGACCCTTCATCCTTGCCGAGTTGTAGAGCCTGGACTCCAGTCCACACCCGGACATCTACACTGCCATTTTCTGCTCTGCAGCCTGGGCCTTGCAAATGCAAGTCAATTGACCCGGGCTTTGAGATTCAGTGTCGCAGCTCTTTTAATAGAATCATAGAATATCAGGGTTGGATGGGACCTCAGGAGGTCATCTAGTCCAACCACCTGCTCAAAGCAGGACCAATCCCCAACTAAATCATCTCAGCCAGGGCTTTGTCAAGCCTGACCTTAAAAACCTCTAAGGAAGGAGATTCCACCACCCTAGGTAACCCATTCCAGTACTTCACCACCCTCCTAGTGAAAAGCTTTTTCCTAATACCCATCCTAAACCTCCCCCACTGCAACTTGAGACCATTACTCCTTGTTCTGTCATCTGGTACGACTGAGAACAGCCTAGCTCCATCCTCTTTGGAACCCCTTGTCAGGTAGTTGAAAGCAGCTATCAAATCCCTCCTCATTCTTCTCTTTTGCAGACTAAATAATCCCAGTTCCCACAGCCTCTCCTTGTAAGTCATGTGCTCCAGCCCCCTAATAATTTTTGTTGCCCTCCGCTGGACTCTTTCCAATTTTTCCACATCCTTCTTGTAGTGTGGGGCCCAAAACTGGACACACTACTCCAGATGAGGTCTCACCAATGCCGAATAGAGGGGAATTATCACGTCCCTCGATCTGCTGGCAATGCTCCTAATTATACAGCCCAAAATGCTGTTAGCCTTCTTGGAAACAAGGGCACACTGTTGACTCATATCCAGCTTCTCATTCACTGTAACCCCTATGTAAGCGGGGGAATAGTCCCGCTATTGTGGAGAACTTTCCTGGCTTCTGCACTACCCCGGTGAAGTGGGCTAGCGAAAGGATCTGAGTCCTCTTCTCATCCACTGTCCCACTTCCTTTACCCAGTGGCCTCCTTGCCCTTGAGGACTCCCCTTCCACTCTCCTGTCTGGCAGAGTCCTCGTAACCCCAACAAGGCTGGGCCCAGGATTCCTGGGGGGCTCGACCCCCAACCCTGCTGTGGTCACCTAGGACAGGGGCTAGGGTGTCCCCACTCCGGGGTACTCTCTCTGCACTGGGCGCTTCTCTGACCCACTGACTATTACACACAATTTAAAGCAAATGCAAGTGTCATAAATATAAAGGGAAGGGTAAACCCCTTTGAAATCCCTCCTGGCCAGGGGAAAGCTCCTCTCACCTGTAAAGGGTTAAGAAGCTAAAGGTAACCTCGCTGGCACCTGACCAAAATGACCAATGAGGAGACAAGATACTTTCAAAAGCTGGGAGGAGGGAGAGAAACAAAGGGTCTGTGTCTGTCTGTATGCTGGTTTCTGCCAGGGATAGACCAGGAATGGAGCCTTAGAACTTTTAGTAAGTAATCTAGCTAGGTATGTGTTAGATTATGATTTCTTTAAATGGCTGAGAAAAGAATTGTGCTGAATAGAATAACTATTTCTGTCTGTGTATCTTTTTTGTAACTTAAGGTTTTGCCTAGAGGGGTTCTCTATGTTTTTGAATCTAATTACCCTGTAAGATATCTACCATCCTGATTTTACAGGGGGGATTTCTTTATTTCTATTTACTTCTATTTTTTATTAAAAGTCTTCTTGTAAAACACTGAATGCTTTTTCATTGTTCTCAGATCCAAGGGTTTGGGTCTGTGGTCACCTACGCAAATTGGTGAGGCTTTTTATCCAACATTTCCCAGGAAAGGGGGGGTGCAAGTGTTGGGAGGATTGTTCATTGTTCTTAAGATCCAAGGGTCTGGGTCTGTAGTCACCTAGGCAAATTGGTGAGGCTTTTTACCAAACCTTGTCCAGGAAGTGGGGTGCAAGGTTTTGGGAAGTATTTTGGGGGGAAGGACGCGTCCAAACAGCTCTTCCCCAGTAACCAGTATTAGTTTGGTGGTGGTAGCGGCCAGTCCAAGGATAACGGGTGTAATTTTGTACCTGGGGGAAGTTTTTGACCTAAGCTGGTAAAGATAAGCTTAGGAGGTTTTTTATGCAGGTCCCCACATCTGTACCCTAGAGTTCAGAGTGGGGGAGGAACCTTAACAGCAAGTTATTTAATCAACAATTAATTTTAAAAAGAATAAGGGAAAATGGGAAAGGTTAAAGCAAACACATCAACCCACTCTGTGGCAGGGAACATCACAAATGGTGTCTCTGGAATGTCAGGGCAGTTCACAGTCTGTTCCTTGTAAGTCCCAGGCCTCCTTCTCAGGCCCTGGCTGTGCTGTAGGGATGCTGTGGCTTGGACACTCGCTCTGGTGGTGGCCACACATTCTCAGGCTCGAGGTGGCAGCACCCTTCTTTCCAGCATTGCCCCTGCCCTGTCAGGGTTACCAATCCCCCTCCGAGTCTGGCCTGCAGAGCCTCCTGGCTGAGGCGTCTCCGTGTGCTGGGCCCACTGCCCAGGGTCCCCCCCTTCACTCTCCCCAGCTGCTCACGACACCTGGCTCCGGACTGCTCCAGCTCCACTCTGCCTCAGCATGGCTGCTGCTCTGCCTCCAGCTCCCTGGGCTGCTTCTCTGGCCCCTCTGGCTCTGGTTGCTACAGCTCTGCTCCCAGGACAGGTCTGCTCTGCAGGCTGCTTCTGTGACTCTGCTCTCAGCACTGACCTGCTTCCTGTGCTGCTTTTCTGGCCCCTCTGGCTCTGGTTGCTGCAGCTCTACTCCCAAGGCAAGTCTGCTCTCTCTGGGCTGTGACTCTGGCTTTGAGGCTGCAGCTCTGCTCGCAGGACAGGGTCTGCTCTCTCTGGATCTGGCACAGCTCTGATCCCCCGCTCAGCTTGGGCCCCTGCTTTCTCCTTAGCTCAGCCCCACTCTGTCTGACCCAGGCAATTCCAGCTCACATGGAGGACGAGACCTTGCTGGCCTCCTGACTCCCTGATTAGCCTGCCCGCCCTGTCATTCAGGCTGACCTGGAGAATTGGCCTCTCTGCATTACTCCTAGGGACTGGCAGTCTCAGGGTCCTGATTCCCCATCGACCCCTACCCCTTTTAGTACTGGGAGCTAGCAACTAAAACACCCCCACTGAATGTTAGTAAGGGGGCAACAGTCCCCTTAAACCTAGGTCCTTTTCTGCAGAACTGCTGACTAGCGGCTCGGTCCCTAGTCTGTAGCAGTGCATGGGGTTCTTCCGTCCTAAGTGCAGGACTCTGCACTTGTTCTTGTTGAACCTCATCAGATTTCTTTTGGCCCAATCCTCTAATTTGTCTAGGGCCCTCTGTATCCTATCCCTATCCTCCAGCGTTTCTACCACTCCTCCCAGTTTAGTGTCATCTGCAGACTTGCTGAGGGTGCAATCCATGCCATCCTCCAGATCATTAATCAAGATATTGAACAAAACCGGCTGCAGGTTTGACCCTTGGGGCACTCCACTTGATACCGGCTGCCAACTAGACATGGAGCCATTGATCACTACCCGTTGAGCCTGATGATCTAGCCAGCTTTCTATCCGCCTTATAGTCCATTCATCCAATCCATACTTCTTTTACTTGCTGGCAAGAATACGGGAGCCCACGTGGGAGCCCATATCAAAAGCTTTGCTAAAGTCAAGGAATAACACATCCACAGAGCCAGTTATCTTGTCACAGAAGGCAATTTGATTAGTCAGGCATGACTTGCGCTTGGTGAATCCATGCTGACTGTTCCTGATCACTTTCCTCTCCTCCAAGTGCTTCAGAATTGATTCCTTGAGGACCTGCTCCATGATTTTTCCAGGGACTGAGGTGAGGCTGACTGGCCTGTAGTTCCCAGGATCCTCCTTCTTCCCTTTTTTAAAGATGAGCACTACATTAGCCTTTTTCCAGTCGTCCGGGACTTCCCTGGATCGCCACGAGTTTTCAAAGATAATGGCCAATGGCTCTGCAATCACATCCGCCAACTCATTTAGCACTCTCGGAGGCAGCGCATCCAGCCCCATGGACTTCTGCTTGTCCAGCTTTTCTAAATAGTCCCGAACCACTTCTTTCTCCACAGAGGGCTGGTCGCCTCCTTGCCACGCTGTGCTGCCCATACTTTTACTGCAGTGTAGACATACCCTAGGATACCATGGTTGCCTGGATCCCACAGTACCTTTTTTTCTTGGCAAATGTCTGCCTTGTAGATTATAAACCCTTTGGGGCAGGAACAGTCTTTATTTCTGTGTCTTACACAGCACGAAGCATACTATCAGCACTTGACCTTAATAATCAGCAACAGATGGGAGTGGCCCACTCTGAGCATAATCCAAAACCGATGGATCATGCCCCATGGATCATGCACCAGCGGGGGAGGGGCCACCACAAATGTTCTGCCTAGTAACATGAACCTCATTTTTGCAGTCAGTGAGGTCAGTGGTGCCAGACACTCTTTAAAGAGACACACATACTAACTCTTCACACAAATAATTGGGAAGGTATTAAATGGGCTCAGTGAAGATTAAAGCTTTTCTTATACCAGTCAGTCTGAACGATTAACAGCCTCTATGTTTGTCATTAATTTTGGTTGCCATAGTAGCCCTTTTAAACTTGTCTCTAACAACAAAGGAGGAATTATCTTCTAACCCTAAATCAATCAGAAAGCGAATGATTTTATACTCATTTTTGTTTCATTATTGCAGGTAAAGCATGACGAACCGTTACAACAAGGCTTTCTGAGAGGGATAAGATGTCAATTTAAATACTCAGGTGATTTTTAAAAAGCAGACAAGGAAATTAAAAGGACAGCGTCAATATGATTGAAGTTAGAATTCAGTCCTAAGACAAATTTGAAAGACAACATATTACAAAACCTAAAAGCAACAGAAATATTTCTATGTTTTTTTTTAAATTCCAATTAAAGCAGTTTTTGGCCTGGATTTAAACATTTCCATGCAGTATTTACAATCCGAACATTATAGCCTTGTGCTAGTGCACAACAGCCAAGAAGGGGAGAGGGTCAGTAGAGGTCAGTCTTGCCTATAAACAAGAGAGAAACCGACCAGTGAAGCAGAGGAAGTTTCATCTACTTCATGGACAAGGCTGTTCAGACTGTAATGGGATTGGTGGCCTGCACCATGGGACAAGTGCCAGGGACCAAATGCAGCATCTTCTCTAACTTTCAGCCATTGTCACACACTGAGGTTTTAGATGTGCTTAGGGACCTTCAGGCTGCAACCTGCAAATTGGATCGATGTGTTTCTTGTCTGATAAATTCTAGGAGGGAGATATCAGGTCTGTTATTGGAAAACACTTTCATTGCTTTCTTTCTGGAGGGCATGGTGACAGCACCTCTTAAAGTAATTGTTCAGCTCTTGCTCAAACAGTCATGTCTTGAAACTGAAAATTATTCCAATTATTGTTTTCCCTATAATCTGCCTCATTTTGAGGAGAGGTGAAAGGTGCATTATTGAAAAGGTAGTAACCAAGCAACATCTGACATACTCAGATTTCCTTGACACTTATCAAACTGGCTTTAGTTCTAGGTTCAGTACTTGGACTGGGCTGGTCTCACTGGTCAGCATCCTCTTTCTGGCAACAAAAGATTAAGTAGAATTTTCAAAACTTTAAATGAGAATTGCTCTCCTAAGTCAGATAGGTGCTTTTGAATGTACTACTCTGACTGTCCGTGTAGACGCTCTGCTGTCTTTGACACCACTAACTTCAAGGTACTGTTGACATGGCTGCAGACTGTAGGAGGTATCGACATTGCGATACTCAAATGGTTTTTCTCTTTTTTCTCTGAGAAGACCCAAAGAGTAATATTTGGCATACTATCTGATGGATATCCGATTACCTGTGAGGCACCACAGGTTTCCAGTGTCACCCTCCCGTTCTATGTAAATATGAGTGTGTTAGGGAAATAGTGCAGACTGCTTCTTTCTGCATACAGAACAGATCCAGCTCTATGTCTCTATTTCACTGAACCCAGATAATTCATTTGATTGACTTTCCTCCTGTCTGGTGGAGAGGAAAACTTGATAGCAACTGGTCTGCAGAACCTCACCCAGGATAAGAGATAGATAATGCTGACAGACCATGGAAAACAGCTAGAATAAACAGAGTTTATGTCTGAAACCCTTTCTTGCAAGGTTACTGTAATTCCCCCCAACCCCCGCTCTGCCTCCAAAAAACCCACAAGTGAGCGTGGAGAAGAACACTCCCTCTCCAAAATAAACCCAAACTCATGAAAGGTTTCACAAAATGAAAGAGACAAAATAGTGTAATGCACGTCGTAAGCATATTTATCCCTCAAATATAAAAGGAACACATTTTTCTTCCCAAATTAAAAGGCTGCAATTCTGTAAGTAAAAACACAAGAATACCAATACTCAAGTTTATGAATAAGCAGCCACGTTTCATCTTCTCCCGTCTACTGGATTCAACTTCGGACCTTTGTATTTGGAATCAGTCTCACTAGCTAAGAAATGGAAAGGTTCCATGGCGTCTCAGAATAAATGTGCCTTTGGTTCCAACCTCCAGTTCTTTATTAATTACATCAAGCCAGAGTTCCACGGAGACTGTGACAATAGCGTCAGCCTGTTATCTGTCAGGTCCCTCTGTAATGGCTCTCATAAGTTGAATGCACTTTTGTGCAGTCCTGACTCTGTACATTGTGTGTTGTGTTTCAGTCAAACTTCTTTCCAACTCAGTGCAAAATTTCAACGTCCTGATGGTAGATGGATGCAAATATAGAGACATAATCTTTCTGAGAATTACATCATGTAATCCAGAAACTGGGGTCACCAATTCCCCTTTTTCAGATGACAACCAGGCAGAGGTGGCTGTGGAAGAACTTTTCAAGTTCCATAACATATTTTCAGGGTGTTATATATTATGATTTTCTCAGTGAATTTTTAATAGTGTACTGAACACCCATACAGGTGAATTTTAGGGTGACTGCACATTAGACGTTGTCTCATCTTTTTGATTTTATTTTTGTTGTCTGAGCCAAACTGTCTTGTCCCATTTTTCTCAGTGTTCTTATAAGACATCTTGGACACTATATTCTGTGGTCAGATGTAGAATCAATAGCATTAAGTAGGAACACATTATTCCCTGAATGCTTGGATTGTTTTTCCCATGCAACCAACCATCTTGCATTAAATGCTGACATGGATTCTTTTTAGTTCTGCATTCTTTTTCCCTTCTGCATCTCCAGTTGTAGCTGCTAATAACTGATCTCAGGAATCTATATCTGTCTGGAGCAGTACATCCCAGGAGATGTGCTTCAATTATTTCTTTAAAATGGTTGTTTTGTACGACACTGAAGGAGATGTTGATAACCTAGAAGTAGTTTGCAACTTTCTTATCAAAGTCTGTCTTACGGCTGTTTTATGATATAATCATAGATGGAACTTGGCAGGTTTTCTGAGTGTTGGGGATGAACAGAGATTGCTCCTGAATGAAGCTGATGCCAAAGGGTTGCTGGAACTATCATCACAGCTTAGTTTTGATGATGACAACAGCATTGCAAATGTATTCACTGTAGGATCATCAAACTCAATGTTCTCTTCTTCCATTACAGTAAAGTGGCTTTCAATGGCACATTTAATGTTAAATCTATCATTTTTTTGCACTTTTTTAGATAAATAGCAAAAGAGAAAGGATTTTCACTTTCCAATGTTGGGTTGGATTTTTTGTAGGAAAGGGGAAAAGATTTTTCATAATGCTGCTATCTTTGAAGGAGCTAGACCATCTTTCATTTCTCACATTTGTAACTCACAGGTCTTATTGGAGACACGGCTGCTTTTGGATATTTCAGAGAGTAGCAGTGACCATGAGTGCCTTTTTCTCATCTTCTTGGATGTGAGGTTGCAACCTTTCCTTTCGGATATTGAACTCACCCCAGTAATGCATGCTTTTCTCACATTCATTTTGGATTATTGCAGCATGCTCTAGCTAGAGCTATCTCTGAAAACTTCTGGTTTGGCGCAGAAACTGAATTCACTCAGTTGGCTGATTATCTCCCCCTGACGATGGACGAAGACCAAATTTGAATTCCGGTATTATTAGATCCATCAGTTGTCTTCGATACCATTGATCATGAGGCATTGTTGACTCACCAGAGGACCCTGGAGAGAGTGGACATGGCTGCTTATCAGTGGCTCCATTCTTTTCTCTCAAAGAGAACTGATGTGTAGCTGAGGATAGTTGCTTCACTCCCCAAAAAGCTCTCAAGTGAGTAGAGTGCTGTCCAGTGTCATTCTGTCACCCTTCCTGTTCAAAGCATATACGTGGGACCACTATGAGGCATTAGGTGAGGTGTTTTCAATATGGTAATGACAACCACCTCTATGTCTCTATTTTGACACAATCAGATGATGTGGTTCAACGCCCCAGTTGGAACCTAGCTCAGACTGAAGCCTAGATGAGAATGAGCTGGAAGAAGCTCCATGCTCAGGAAACTGAGATGATGTTCATGGTGGCTTGGAGGAAGCAGTCAGAGATGGCAAAGGCAATATTAGTTCCTTTGGTTGAGGGAGTATTTCAACCATTAGTCACCAGGGTTTTAAACTTGGGGCTGATTCTAGATCCCTGGCTACTACTGCAATCATATTAAAACAGCTTTTCACCATGAGCATCTGGCCAGGAGGCTGTGACATTTTGATTTGAATGTAGACTTTGCTACTCTTTATATAGAGACTTTTGCAATGCACTCTACATATGGTTACACCTTAAAACCATTTGGACATTGAGGCTAGTGTAGAATGCAACTGCTTCCTTTGTAAGCCTATTGAACTCTGGGAGGGAGTTTAAGGTGTTGGTAGTTATCTATAATTCCCTAAATGGCTATGAACCTGCCCACATGAGAGCGCCCTTCTCCTTATGCCATACTACCACAGCTGCAGTCAGCACACATGTTTGAGCTGGACCCCCATCATTATCAAAGATGACTGCTGGCAGGGGGTTCTTTGCAAGGGCTCAGCATCTGCATCAGCAGATATGGAATTTGCTCTCCACCTTCATCCTAACTAAGCTGAATTCGGTGACTGCCTGGGCCATTGCAAAAGTCATCTATGTGATGGGGTTTTGGAAAAGGTTAAGGCTATGAACCTGGAACAATGAAGGGGGTGGGGGAAGGAGCTTTTTTGGTAGGTGGCTGGTTGATCAGGCTCCCGTCTGATTGACTGTTTTAATGCGGCTGAGTTTAAACTATAATTGGCAGGGCACCAGATGCCTTGTTGAAGCATCCTTTTTATTAATGAAATGAAAATAAATGAAATCCTTGTGAAACTTTAGCTGGTGGGAATGCATCTGACTGCTTTCTTACTAGCATTGTTCACAGAGAACACATTATATCTGGGCTACCGAAACTGCACTGGCTTCTATATGCTGACAGGGGTAATTCTCTATCTCGGTTCTTATTTAGGCTCATCAATGTGGTGTGTGAGAACTGATGGCTTTTTGTCCAACTTACTTTAGAGACAGCCTTTCTTCTGCGATACCATGACAGCTGAGATTAGCTAAGGTGTTTGAACTAACAGCCACCTTTGAAATGGGAGGTAACTGATCACCAGGTGTGACCAATGAGGAATCCATTTCTAGAACAATTTGCATCATAGGCCTGATCTATAGCTAAAAATTAGATTGGCCTAGCTATGTCACTTATGGCTGCAAACAATGTCATACCCCGAGCACTGCAGTTGGGACAGCCTAACCCCTGAAGTAGATATGGGTAGGTTGATGGAAGAATTTGAAAATTCTTCCAGTTTCCCTCGATTCCTCTCTGTTTAATGCATTACCTTCCCCTGCTTCATATTTGCAAAGCTACAACATCCTGCATGAGTAGCCATTCCATCATTCCTGCAGCCTCTAGCGGGAGAACTGAGCTGTGAGCAGCCATCCCGAAAATCCCTGCAGCTACCAGTGAAGAAAGAGAGGCTGGTGACCCTGAAGATCTCCGTTTAAAGCTGTGATGTACACAAACCCTGTTTTTAAATGGTATATATTTCCAAATTTATGAGCGCAGAAGGGCATACTAGATATATGCATGGCTCTGGAAGGAAGATTGAAGGTAGTGGGTTGCCATGCTTACATTCACTGTAGGAAAATTGCTCTCTCCAGCCTTTGTGAAATTGGTATTTTCGTGCTTGCATCTCATTATATTAGAGAAGGCCTGCTGCTCCTAAATCCATTCTGAGTTCACCAACAACCGAGTGGCATTCACTAGACTCAGTGTTCTATTTTGAAGCAGGATTACAGTCAATCTCAGCATATTCAGAATGAAAAACTAAGAGAAAGCAATGAGATAAAGGGGGAAAGCTATAGAACAAGAGGAAGTGAGGGAGAGGGAAACACAACTCAGAGATGGGAAAAAGCTCATTAAAAAGATTTTCCTATTCCAGCACAGTAATGAGTTTCCATTCTTTAGTCCGAATTGTTTTCAATGTTTATACTTTTTCTCTCCAAAAATCGAAACATGTTTTGCCATAGAAATATCACGGGTAGAGTTTAGAATGTCCACTGCAGGACTGTTAGGTAGATGTGTCCTCTGCAGATAAACACCGATAGGGGAATTAGGAAATACCAACAGCAAATAAGTAGCAAACTGAAAAGAAAAAAAAATCTAGAAGAGAAAGTGAAAGGCTTAGAGGGAGAATGTGAGAGGCATCACAAGCAGGAAATAAAAATACTGAATGCAAAAAAAAAAAAAACTGTGCAGAAAGAGGGAAGATAATTGTAGGAAAAACAATACAAAAAGTGTGCAATAAAACATAAAAGACATGCTGGATCAGATCAATGGTACATGCAGTGAAGCATCCTCTCTCCCACCACAGGCAGTACCAGAAGGTGGTGTATAACCCCCGTAATGGACAATTATACAACAACATGGATATTACAGAAGCTTCTTCCTGAAATAGGCAGTTGGTGATTGACTTATGTCCTAAAGTATGTAGGTTGATATGCCTTATAAATGTTTAGTGTAGATAATGTAACTGTCGCTGATATTCACATAAATGTCTAAGCCTTTTCAAGATCCTACTAAATACTTTGCCTCAATAATTGTGAACAAATGTACTTCTTTTTTAGTTTAAACATCTTGCCTTTTAATATCATTGGTTGTCCCTTGTTCTTGCACTATAAGAAAGGTGTATATAAGAGTACCCTAACCACTTTCTCTATGCCACTTACGATTTTAATATATGTTTATCATCGCACTTTTTATTTGTCTGCTCTCTAATCTAAATAATCCCAATTTATATGTAAATCATAAACTATTATTTTTCAAGAATCAGACTTCTGAACAATGAACCTAAGAGCTCTTCCCTCCTTAAAATATGTCTTTAAACAAAAGACTAATCTTGCTCCATCTGCACAATAGTCATTGCCTCAATTTGTGTCAAATGTGTCAGATACACAGGTAAAAATACACAATCCCAACTACACTTTGTTAAACAGATTCAGCAATAACTCTTAGACGACGTTAGTGAACCATGACCCGAAGTCACTCCTAGGCAAGTCTGGAATGCCAGCCTTTATAAAAATCACAGTTAATAGTAAAGGATTTACATTCCAAATGCCAACACTAACAGCAAGTTTTCTCCCTTTATACTGAATTCAGTGTCTGAACTTTTTTTCCCTCTCCTCAAAAACAAAAACACAAGTTTTGCCCCAGGGAATATCATGGTCACAGCTTGAAAGAAAGAAGCAAAGAATTTGTAAAGCCTGAAAATGACATGAATCATTGATGGTTATGCAATTTTCTCTAACTCTTGAGTCATCCAAATTCAGAATATGTAGCTTTCCATTACACAATGACATAAAATTAATTGTATCTATTCAGTCTCAAATGGGCCAGATCTTGGATTTTTGTTCATTCCAATATAAATGTAAAAGCTGTGTATGAAGTTCAGATCTGGATCCAAACTGCCTTAGAGGTGGTTCAGATCTGAGGCCCTCTTAAAAAAACACTCAGCTTGAAATGTAGTCAAATTTAAAAAATGAATTAAAAGTAGGTATTACACCTGCCCGAGTTTCAGGTATTACATGTGCCCAAGTCCCCCTGCCAACATTTGTGTTTACAAGCATATTTCCCTCTGTAACTACATAATTATATAAATAGGAAACAGTGAAATTTACTATACAAAGAGTGCTGTCTCAAGCACAAAGTCAGATGTTTAAAGGTATTTAGGCACCTGAATACCTTTCCACATCCATCCCCAAATAAACAAACTCAATACATAGGGCATATTTTGGATGTAAATATTCACTTTAGAAAATGGTTATTAGGTTCAATACAACTTCCATTGAAGTCTATGGTGCTCAGGTACTGTAGGGATGGCAGTCACGTAAGCAGCTTGATAGGTCAGTTGATTTCTATTAACTTCTCCCACCAAATATCTACAGAAAATGTGGCACTGTAAGAATGCCTGCCTATGTTTAAAAATATACTGAGATGCAGTACAGTGTTTTCTATTCTTTAAATCATTTTGGTCTTAGGTTACCATATTTAGTACACTACAGTTATATCTGACAAGAATATATGATCCCTTCACCATCCCTTACCACACTATAACCTCAGGACTCAAACCATTATTATTCTGATAATCCACATGCAACAAGCTGATCTTTTTACAGTTTCTTAAAATATCCAAAACCTTTTTTTAAAAATATAGTGAAACATTCCATGAGCCAGAGCTCATCTTATGGCCCAAAAGCTTAAACAGTTCAACTGACCCTCTGCCAACTCCTGTTCTTCTGTTCCTGGCACCATCTGCAGTGTTAGTTGCAAAACTACTCACAAGTTAACCACATGGATGGCAGGAGCGAGCAATAAACTGCAATGACGTTTAAGATAATGTGGTTTTGCCACATACTGCAAGACACGGTTGTCTGGTCAAGTTACTTAGACACCAAATTCTTTTTTCAAGTACAGAAGTGTAAATCTGGAGTAACTCAATTGAAATGGGAAATGAATGGAGTTACTCCAGATTTACAACAGTGTAACAGAATGGAAATTATGACCTAACGATTTTTCAAGAAATAAAAATAATTCCATCTCTATCTCAAAAACTAGCTCCCCCCCCGAATAAAATTATAACTTTTTAACTTACTTCATATATATCAATGCTCTGAAAGTAATAAACAGACAGTATACTAATCAGTGTAGTAATATATATGCTGGAATAATCAGGAACTCAGTATAAATTACAGACCTTTACAAAAGCAGATTGCTTATCAGCAGCCCCATTAGCGTACTTCTGAAGGAAGGTTAAAGAGTCTCATGGCCAATCCTATAAGATCAGGAAACAAAAGTTAAAAACAATGACCTCCCGTAGAGAAGAGAAAAAATTGTTTCCTCAGGAAAGAAATGCTAAAAAGCTGACTGTAGCATTAATGTAGAGGCTATTAAACATCTGAAACTATGGAAGCAGAAAGATCATTACAATTATTTAAATATTGGAAAGTCCAAGTTCAGAGCTCAGAAGGGTCTATTTACTATAATTCAGAAAAAAGAGAATGCAAAATAACATTAAGTTATTTTTAAAAATGCTATTGAAAACAGTTTTTATAAAATTGCAGTGGATACATACAACTGGATTGTAAAAAATAAGAATGCTGCACTGATTTATATTCTCTTTGAAATGTCTATAATACAGACCTTAAACTGCATTTTCAAACATATAGCATATCAAAGCAGCAGACGTTTATTTCTAGCCTTGGTACTTCCAGGCTTTTAGTTCAATGAAACCAGAAATAGTCTAGTGGAGCTATGCTACATGATAAAGGATGTAGTGATGGGTCCTGCCCTACATCAGTAAACAATTTTTTTTTCCTTTTAACTGACAGAAAGAATTTCAGTGGTAAACAAATGCCTAAGCCTTTTATGAATTCTTCAACACAATCATGGAAAACCTGCCTTTTCATATCTCCAGTGTATGCTATTCAGAGTCAAAATACAAATTCTATTCCCTAAGAAGCATCAGTTGCTATGTTTTCCATTATGGCAACTATGATACACAAGGGTAAATCTAATACTCTATAGCTTTCAGCTACAATTCCTCTGGAATCCACACCCACTGTTGTAAGGATAATTATCTGGGTATCCCCAAGGCCAACTCTTACAATTTTCATATAAAAATCACCTCTTACATAAGACATGAAATTTAAAATCATCTCCTTCACAGATATCACTGAGTCATTCGTTACCTCTGGGACATATATAAATTATACATTCTTTGATTCTCTTTAAAATTTTAGATGCACAGGGGACAAAGAAGCATCTCAATGGTACTAAAAATATAAGGCATTCAAGAAAGAAACAATAACTTGCATGGTATTAACTGCTACAGTGCTCCAAGGCTCCCTGCCTGGTCAAGAAAAGCACATAAAGCACTGAAACATAACAGCAGGCTTGCATGCTAATGACTGCTAGTGACAAGGACTCATTGAATGTCACTGCTTCACATACTGCGTACTGTTCATTTTTCTTATCTGTGTGACCTCTCCTTTGAAATGACTGATGAAACTCATGAGAATTAGCATCTCTGCTTCTGGGCATACCATCTATAGTAAAACACAAAAACAGAAAACAAAACAAAAAGCAGCCTACATGAGCATTGTGAAGGTTCCTTTATCTAGATTATAAAAGGACTGCTTTGTGAAGCTTCATCACTGAGTTAGCTTTTACCTTGATGCCCTTTAAAAGTATTGGTTTGTCACAGTACATGCATTCATATGTCAGATTTGGCTAACATTTTCATAATTGGCGTGAATAAAAAAGGAATAGCTGTTGCTGCAAGAAAAAAGAAATGTCTCTGTTCTAATGCCCTGCTGCTATAATGACCTATTTCACACTAGCATCTGTTCTGTTCTGATGAACCACTCCAGACGAAAGCTGGCAAAATAGTACTGCAAGTATGTTATCCAGACATCCACTGAATGCTGCAGATGCTTCGTTCCATGGTTCACATTTAATATGTGACTGATTAATTTTTTCTTTATTATTTCAACTACTTGGCTTATAGAATTTCCTAGAACTTCTGAAAATGCAGGATTGGCTTCACAGCCAGAAGGATGGCATCCTAAGAAACAGCCTTGGCACTAGCAGATTCATTAATATGTCCAGAAAAACAAGTGCCAAGTCATGTGTGTTTGAATGGCTGAAAGTTGCCAGTTAATTATGAATTCCAGAGGAATGTAAACTTCAGTAACACATTGTATTTATAATATTTGCCTTCAGAATAAATACAACATTCATTTCAGTTTTGAAATTACAGATATTTGCAAATACTCAGCTGTTGAAGAATGGATCGCTATGACCAAAAATGTTATGCCCACTCTCTGCCTCAAGCCCTTGACCTAATGAGGTTAGTGACAGAGATATAAATGACTTGAAGAGAAAATGAAATACAAAAGTAGTTTTATCTTGAAGTGCAATATTTCTTCTGTAACTTAACCAATTTTTTTCATCTCAAAATTACAGGGTACACTACAAATCTTCAAGGCTAGCAGCAGCTATGACACCCTAAGTGCTATTTAAAAACATAATAATTTATGAGTTGGGTTGGTGGAAAAAGCAGAGGTCACATAGGAGAGTCCTCAGGGAGGTGACGATGACAAAGGTTACAAAAATGTCTGAATGAGACAAAACAGGTGTAAATCCACTGACTTCAATAGTGTTTCTCCAGAGTTATGTTACCGTAATTGAAAGTAGAATATGACCCAATCAATTGCTGGCAAGAAATCAAGTATATTATGAAACACAATTTTCTATCTGAATCCAAGAGGAAGTTCTCTCATATACTTCAAATAAATTTTTCACTCTTACCTCCCAACTTGACCACCGATATACAGTGTATCGATCTGCATGGAACCTGGCGGCAAGAGCATAGGTTGCAGAAGGGAAGTGTTTGGAGGAGGAACCAGGAAGTGAATCTATATGTACATAGCTTGAATGGTAGCTGAAGTTGCAGCATCTCTTTAAATAGTTATTTTAATAAATATCTAGCTTAGTTTTAGAAACATGGATTCCTCATGTTATTACCCAACATTTGGTTCATGAAACCTATAGTATGTAGATTTGTACTAGGAAAAAAAGTAGGAAATTAGTAAGAGTTAACAGGAATCCTCAGGGTGGACATCCTTTTAAATAAACGGCACGTATGCATATCTTCTAGTTTTTCTGTCTACTCATTTCCACTTTGCCGGCCATTTTTACACTGTTGTTGTGGGAAGATGTTTGCCTACAGATACTTTGCTGTAAGATGCTACAGCCTAGGCTCAGTCTGACTTCTTGTTGAATGGGATTCTGAATCCAAGCATATGCCACAGAGAAAGGTTTGTCCTTGGTTTTGCAAACTTAACCCATTGATGGTACCTGTTGTTCTAGTTCATGAAGAGAGAGAAAAGTAATCCTTTAGAGAGCCAGGGCCTACATCATTTAGGGCTCAGATGAATGAAACCAGCACTTGGAATTGTATTCATTATTGGACTGGGAGATAATGTATCGAGCAAAGCTTCAGAGGGAAATGTTCCCATTAACTTGTGTTACTTAGGCCTGATCTACACCAGAAAATTAGGTTGGTTTAACTTCATCGGTCGGGGTGTGAAAAATCCAGATGTTTGAGTGGCACAGTTAAGCCAACATAAGGTCAAGTGTAGATAGCGCTAGGTCGATGGAAGAATTCTTTCATTGATGGTCATATAGCTACTGCTTCTCAGAAGAGACAGATGTAAGAATCCCTCCCATCAGTGTAGGTAGCGTCTACGCTGAAGTACTATAGTAGTGCAGCTGTAACATTGTAGTGTTTTAAGTATAGACAACCCCTCAGTAGACAAACTGCTCTGCATTAGATCAATTGAAGCTTCTTCATGGCCTCCACTTTCATTACCAGGTATAGTGTATTGCACTACTTGGGCCTGGAAGGAATACATGTGCAGATCACAGTGAGAGGGTCCATACCCAATAAGCATGTAGCCTCCTGTCCAGCCTGAGATGGAAAAAGGTGTTTCTGGTTCTTTGAAAATGCAGAAGCAGCAAAGACATCAGAAGAATTCTGAGACTTCACACCATCATAAAATAAGAGGGCATATGCCCTCAGTGGAAGGAGAGGTCATTATTGAAACCAAGTTACTATGCTGGCTGGGTCTGCGTGTGTGATACATCCACAGACAGGCCCTGAAAGGAAGGTGCTTCCTGTCTAAGGGAATTTAAAATGTTTTTGGAGTCAGCGGCACCAGGAAGGGAGCTGACTCTGTCCACCCTTCCAGTAATAAATACATATTCTGTTGTTACTGAGCTCATGCCAATGTCATCGCTCCAGGGACTCTGCCTTCTTCCGCTAACCCTCCAAGGAGGAGACTACAAGATCATGCAACATTATTCTTCAGAACACTTCCTTTCCACCTTCACAACTTCCTTCAGTTTAACAAGCTACTCTTTATCCAGGAGTCAGTCTTATGGAGACTTTATGAAATCTCGGTATTATTAGGATCCTAAAACCTTCACTGTTTGATTTCAGATTCATCCCTGCCACGCCACCTCTGCCTTTGGGAACCTGTTGGAAGTTCTTATCACTAGTTTCAGAGAGAAAATGTCAGGTAAAAAAAAATCAAAGAGAGATTTTAGAGCTATATTTTCAAAGCAGCCTTCTAGGGTACATCTACACAGCAATTAAACATACGTGGCTGGCCCCAGTCAGCTAACTTGGGCTTGCAGGGCTTGGGCTGAGGGGCTGTAAAATTGCTGTGTAGAAGAGCTCAGGCAGGAGCCCAAGCTCTTGGACCCTGTGCTGTGAGATCCCAAAACCCAGGTTCCAGCCCGAGCGCAAACATCTTGAGCCCCACGAGCCCAAGTCAGCTGATCTGAGCCAGTCACAGCTGTGCCTCAGGTATTTTATTCCAGTGTAGACATGTGGCTAATGGCTTCCTTTTGTGCAAGTATAATTTTGCCTATACAAATCATGTACATGCACAGTTTTTGTGCAACCACATGCACATACAAAACATTTCTGTTTTTGACTCATGTTCAGTTTGTGAAAGCACTCATTTTTGTGCATGTACATTCTATCATTTGTGTGCAAAAGAACCAGGCCTAAAATTTTTTGCACACAAGTTACTGCACACTCACAAATAAAGGCCATGTTCTGTGCATGTAAATTCCACTTGTGTTTGCGAAGTGACATCTACACACTTTTGTAATGTGTCCATCACTGTGGAATCTAGAGGTACCTCTATGCCAGGGATTCCCAAACTTGGTTCACAGCTTGTTCAGGACCACCACTTCCCGCAGCTCCCATTGGCCAGGAACAACGAACTGTGGCCACTGGGAGCTGCGAGCAGCCCTACCTGCGGACGCTCAGGTAAACAAAGCGTCTTGCAGCCCACTGGGGGCTTACCCTGAACAAGCCACGAACCAAGTTTGGGAACCGCTGCTCTATACTACACACTAGTGTCGGCAGCATGTAAAGTATGTGTAGCTACACATTACAGTGAAAAGCAAGCTGTGTCCACACTACAGTGAGTAGCTGTACATATCAGTGAAAGGCTCTGGCGGGGGAAGCAGTGGGGAAAGTCTCCAGCAGCAAGGAGCTGATGGAGCCTTTCCCTGACGCCTCTCCCCTGCCGGAGCTTTTCCTCCAGTAGGACATTACATAGCTAAAAACAGTAGCGTTGAGAGGGAGGCATGGTTTGGGCAAGTAGAGAGCTGTGTAGGGTGTGTACAAACCCACACCCTTGAGGCATGTGTACTCTACTCACCTAAGCCATGCTTCACCGTCCACACTGCTGTTTATACCAATGCAAGGGGGCTATTTGTGTATGCACGCTACATGTTGCCAAAAAAAGCATGCATACCTTAGGAGCCATGAGCTAATAACCCTCAAAAACTGCATGCACAAGTGATGTATATACACAACGGCTGTATTACCACAAATGGAAGCCACTGTTTGAATATTTGACCAAAAGGTTTCTTGTAGTTTGTTTTAAGTATATTTAAGAGGCAGTTATCCAGAGTGTGAGGCTTCTTTGTACCTCTGAAAAGCTGTGTTGGCAAGGAATTAGAAACACAAGGCATTTTCAAAGACAGTGTTACCCACAAGTGCAGCATCACATGACTAGTTTGTCATCTTACAAAAACTATCAAACATGGTGACATTTCTTGGAAATACATAGCTTATCATCAATTATAAGTTAATCTTTAGACTTATTTAGCTTATAATGATTCTTAATACAAAAATACTATAAAAATTAGAAAATTAGTTTACAGATGTACAGATATCTTTCATACAGGAAGCAAATGGCTGAGCTAAGAGGAAGCATAATAAAAAATTCCTTATACAAACCTTTGAAGATTCTCTTAAAAATAGGCATACTGGAAACACCTGATTACTTGTATCTTTCTCTCTCTCACACACACACACACACACACATTTGCAAAGAAATTAGGATGACCAGATGAAATGAACAAAATATCGGGACACATGGGGGAAGCAAAAAAAAGAGAAAAAAAAGAAACCTCTGGAGCAGCCAAAGCCGCAATATTGGGACAAATGGCGTTCCGACCATGCATCGGTCGGGACACGGGACAAAGAACTAAAAATCGGGACAGTCCCAATTTTATTGGAACATCTGGTCACCCTAAAAGAAATACAAATATAGTCAAAGGTCATTTCAGGAATTGCTTTGAAATTAATGCAGTTTCTATGGATGAAAAGATGTATGGCCAACACTAATTGGGCAAAATGCAAAAAAATCAATGTCCCTGTTCAGATGTGTTTGTTAAAACCATTGGTCACTCTCCACTGATGGTAACTTGCCATATGTGGTGTACTTCAGGAGATGGCATGAAGAAGTCTACAGTAAATCTTGCCTACGTCCACAGTGAAGAGCCCTGTTGGCAGTTTGAGTGTAAGCCAAACTCAGGCTTAAGTCTATACTCCCAGATAGACCAGTTAACTTCAGCTGTAAAGCACCACCACACTTGAGCAAGAAGTTTTTGTGTGTGGACAGGAGTTGGGTTGGGGACAGCACTTGACTCAGAACTTGAGTCACAGCACTTTGCAGTGAACAGTAGGCCTTAAATGCTGCAGCACCTGCAGGAGCTTCTCTCAGCAGAAAAAAAGTTGATTTTAAATTACAGCCTTTAAATCTACCTTACTTATACTCAGATTGTAAGAAGATTTAAGGCTAACATGACAGTTTCTAAATTTACACTCCCAATTTTGAGGACAATTACTTATGGGTACAAATAATAAAATGTGTGTATAAAAGCCCCATCTAACAAACCCTTACACATACAAATAGCCCCATTAACTGCAATACAACTATGTGCATGAGTAACGGCTGCTTGCAACAGTCAGGGTTTGCAGGATTGAGCCTGGACTATTTGACCAGTGGGCATGAGTTTCCACCCATTAATTCAATGCCTAGAAATATACATTCTATTATTCACAACTAAAAGTGACTGTGCACAGAAAAAGAAAAACATGGGCAATTGCAGATACAGATTTGTAGGCCCATGTGAGGAACCCGTTTGAAAACTTGTCTACGTCGGTTTTTGTTTTTTTCTCTTTTCCCCACCAAACTGCTGAGGGAAATTCTTCTTGACAAAGGCCCAGAAGGGGCCAAAAACATTGGTTATTTGTTCTCTTTTGCTCTGTACAAATGGAACAAAATATAGTTAATGCATTATGCATTGAGTAAGCACATTTTTATCTAGCTCTTTTTGGTTTTTTGCATCTTGGGAACTTTATTTTTTCTGTCTAATAATAAAACTGAAATATTAGTGCAGAATATTACCCAGTGTAGAGTACATGGGATTTCCATAAAGCTCCTTTTCATTTTCAGTAAATTGCGCTCCCAAGGTCCCTTTTCCATTCCTGTATCTTATCAATCACTAAACTATTCTCAGCAACCTGGTCTGTTATAATGCTGGAACTGGCCAGTTATTATTAGTCATTTTGTTTCCTATCAAGATTAATTGTTGTTTAACTAATGTGAATAAGGCAGACTTCCCCAGTAATTAGGTGCAGATGCTACACTGTGAATAGTCAGTGCAAACAGTTTTATATGAGGAGGATTATTGTTAGTATAGTGTCTAAAATGGGTAGGTGCTTCACATAAACAAAAGACAGTCTTCATGCCCCAAAGAGTTTACAAGCTAATTTCAGAAGTGATGCAGCAAAAGAGAACAATAAACAGTACGGGAGAGAAAAGGGGAAGGGAGGACAAGGATTGTAATGAGATTACATGGTTAATTAGGTTCATTCTATACACATTTTGCTACTACTTTTTTATTTTATTTTTTTATTTAGTGGCAGCATGTGTTCCAGAGGGAGCAGCAGAATGGAAGGAAGTGAAGAGTGTGGACATGAATGATTGAAGGCCAGGTTTAGATCAGATGTCAATACAGCGAGCATGAGTTAGAGGAAGAAGAGAGGTAAAGGTGAGATGAAGATTTATGAAAGCAGGAGAAAAGGATGAAGACTAAGAAGATTTCCTAGTACTATAAAACCCTCCTAATCTCTGGGAGGGTATTGTTACATTTGGAAATTAAATAAACCCACCACATAAATGCCAGCATTTCCCACAAGTAGGCATCAGCCAGGGCAAGGAGTGATCCTACAGTGCACAGAGGGCAGCTAACATGACCCTCCTTACTGTGCTGCTTTCCAATTCTGATCGTTCCTGATCCTGTTCCCTGACCTGCAACCCAGTCACAGACAGGAAGCAAATAGCATCACATTTACTAACGTACTGGTACAGCAACTTGGAAACAGTGATTGGACGAGGCAGCAGCTAGCATGGGGAAAAAGAGGATGATATTCAAACTCAGTCATCCTTCCTGTGCATGCAGAGCGCTCCCACTGGGCTGCAGGCTAGCCAATGTGGGTTGCGGGGAGGTGGATGGTTAGGCTTTTCTTTTGTTCTCTCTTTTGATCACAATATGTGATATATTTGATAAGGACATTGTGTCTTTTCCCAACTATAGACACAGTTCACACTTTACATGAGGTTCAAACGCACCCCTTCTGGGGTTTAGCTCAGTTAAGAAGCAGATGGGGAACAACAAAGGTAACAGTGATAAGTTCAACCCTTCTCCCCAGGCACTGCCATTCCTAAGGTTCCTCCCTCAGAACTGTCCAGCCCACAACCTAGATTCTTATATCCAGCTATGGCCTCAAACCCGTATTCGTAGCCAATTCTAACATTTTAGGAACAAAGCTGTAAAAGATTTTCTGTAAAAGGTGACATTCACCACCACCACCACCCCACCCCAAAGGGGGAGTGGGTGGTATAGTTTAAAGGTTTCATTGGCATTAACTTTTTAACCATGCCCATTGTACCACTTAACATCCTCTACATTCCACCATTTCTGAGTAATACAGCCATCCTAAATTTATGCCAACAACCCTTTATAATACATTATTTCACCTTGGATTCTCTCTCTCTTTTGCTCATATAATTAAGACACATGGCCTGTTTCTGTTAACTATTCTTTGTGACTGAGTTGGTGACTCATACCACTGGAACTCAGATTTTGCAGCCACCAGAAGTTGTTTTTGCCTGTGGGAACTCAGACTGATTTATACCAGTAGGAACATAAGAACAGCCATACTGTGAAAGACCAAAGTATCCACATCTACCCCAGTATCCTGTCTTCCGACAGTGCTGAATGCCACGTGCCCCAGAGAGAATGAACAGAACAAGTAATCATCAAGTGATCCATCTCCTGTCGCCCATTTCCAGTTCGGGCAAACAGTGGCTCGGGACACCATCCCTGCCCATCCTGGCTAATAGGCATTGATGGACCTATCCTCCATGAATTTATCTAGTACTTTTTGAACCCTGTTATAATCTTGGCCTTCACAACATCCTCTGGCAAAGAGTTCCACAGGTTGACTGTGGTTGTGTGAAGAAATACTTCCTTTTGTTTCTTTTAAACCTGCTGCCGATTAATTTCATTTGGTGACCCCTAGCTCTTGTGTTATACACTTTCTCCACACTAGTCATGATTTTATAGACCTCAATCATATCGCCCCTTAGTCGTCTCTTTTCCAACCTGAAAAGTCCCAGTTTTATTAATCTCTCCTCATACGGAAGCCATTCCATACCCCTAATCATTTTGTTGCCCTTTTCTGAATCTTTTCCAATTCCAATATATCTTTTTTGAGATGGGGCAACCACATCTGCACACACTAGTCAAGATGTGGGCGTACCATGGACTTATATAGAGGCAAAATGATATTTTCTGTCTTATTATCTATCCCTTTCTTAATGATTCCCAACATTCTGTTAGCTTTTTTGACTGCCACTGCACATTGAGTGGATGTTTTCAGAGAACTATTCACAATGACTCCAAGATCTCTTTCTTGAGTGGTAACAGCTAATTTAGACCCCATCATTTTATATGTATAGTTGGGATTATGTTTTCCAATGTGCATTACTTTGCATTTATCAACATTGAATTTCATCTGCCATTTTGTTGCCCAGTTTTGAGAGATCCTTTTCTAGCTCTTCGCAGTCTGCTTGGGACTTAACTATCTTGAGTAGTTTTGTATCAGCTGCAAATTTTGCCACCTCTCTGTTTACCCCTTTGTCCAGACAATTTATGAATAAGTTGAATAGTACTGGTCCCAGTACAGACCCCTGGGAGACACAACAATTTACCTCTCTCCATTCTGAAAATGACCACTTATTCCTATCCATTTTTCATATCTTTTAACCAGTTACCAATACATGAGAGGACCTTCCCTCTTATCCCATGACAGCTTACTTTCCATAAGAGCCTTTGGTGAGGGACCTTGTCAAAGGCTTTCTGAAAATATAAGTACACTATATCCACTGGATCCCCCTTGTCCACATGCTTGTTGACCCCCTCAAAGAATTCTAGTAGATTAGTGAGGAATGATTTCCCTTTACAAAAACCATGTTGATTCTTCCCCAACAAATTATGTTCCTCTATGTATCTGACAATTTTGTTCTTTACTATAGTTTCAACCTGTTTGCCCGGTACTGAAGTCAGGCTTACCGGTCTGTAGTTGCCGGGATCACCTCTGGAGCCCTTTTAAAAATTGGCATCACATTAGCTATCCTCGTCATTCAGTACAGAAGCTGATTTAAATGATAGGTTACAGACTACAGTTAGTAGTTCTGCAATTTCACATTTGAGTTCCATCAAAACTCTTGGGTGAATACCATCTAGTCCTGGTGATTTACTACTGTTTAATTTATCAATTTGTTCCAAAACCTCCTCTAATGACACCTCAGTCTAGGACAGTTCCTCAGATTTGACACCTAAAAAGAATGGCTCAGGTTTGGGAATCTCCCTCGCATCCTCAGCCATGAAGACTGATGCAAAGAATTCATTTAGTTTCTCTGCAATGACCTTATCATCCTTGAGTGCTCCTTTAGCATCTCGCTTGTCCAGTGACCCCACTGGTTGTTTAGCATGCTTCCTGCTTCTGATGTACTTAAAGATGTTTTTGCTATTACTTTTTGAGTCTTTGAGTAGCTGTTCTTTAAATTCTTTTATGGCCTTCTTAATTATATTTTTACATTTGCCAGAGTTTATGCTCCTTTCTATTTTCCTCACTAGGATTTAACTTCCATTTTTTAAAAGATGCCTTTTTGCCTCTCACTCCTTCTTTTACTTAGTTGTTTAGCCACGGTGGCACTTTCTGGGTTCTCCCATTATGTTTTTTTAATTTGGAGTATATATTTAAGTTGAGCCTCTATTATGGTGTCTTTAAAAAGTTTCCATGCAGCTTGCAGAGATTTCACTTTTAGTGCTGTACCTTTTAATTTCTGCTTAAACTAACCTCCTCATTTTTGTGTAGTTCCCCTTTCTGAAATGAAATGCTACAGTGTTGGGCTGCTGTAATGTTTTCCCCACTACAGTGATGTTAAATTTAATTACATTATGGTCACTATTACCAAGCAGTCCAGTTGTATTCACCTCTTGGACCAGATCCTGTGCTCCACTTAGGACTAAATCAAGAATTGCCTCTCCTCTTGCGGGTTCCAGGACTAGCTACTCCAAGAAGCCGTCATTTAAGGTGTCAAGAAACTTTATCTCTGCATCCCATCCTGAGGTGATACGTACGCAGTCAATATGGGGATAGTTGAAATCTCCCATTATTATTGAGTTATTAATTTTAATAGTCTCTCTAATCTCTCCGAGCATTCACAGTCACTATCACCATCCTGGTCAGGTGGTTGATAATATATCCCTACTGCTATATTCTTATTATTCAAGCATGAAATTTCTATCCACAGAGATTCTATCATACAGTTTGGTTCATTTAAGATTTTTACTTTATTTGATTCTATGCTTTCTTTCACAAAAAGTGTCACTCCCCCACCAGCAAGACCTGTTCTGTCCTTCCGATATATTTTGTACCCCGGTATTACTGTGTCCCATTGATTATCCTCATTCCACCAAGTTTCTGTGATGCCTATTATTTCAATATCTTCATTTGATATGAGGCACTCTAGTTCAGCCATCTTATTATTTAGACTTCTAGCATTGGTATATAAGCACTTCAAAAACGTGTCACTTTTTAGCTATCTGCCATTACATGATGTAATTGAATGGAACTTTTTTCATTTGAAAAGTGGTTCACTCCCATAGGAAAGGCACAGATTTTCAAAGCTGTTGTAAGTCTAAACAAATTTCTATAAAAATAATGTAATAGTTGTTTGAATAAGGAAACTTACAATAGTTTTAAGTGTTATTTCCTGCATCTCATCTTGGATCACTAGCTGGTCAAGGCAGCAAATCATTATTTGATTTTTAAGTATTTTTTTAATTATATTGAAAACATGTATGGAGACAAATTCTGGATTGGCCAGGAAGTGGGTACACATTAACACCGCAAAAGAAACATTATTGTACACTTGGATTTTGGCTGGTGCCAGCCCCAACCAATACCCCCACAATCAAAAAAACTGCATACAGCAAGAGCACAAGAGGTCATATCAGGGGTTGTGCAGATTAACATTCATGTGCTATTTCTCCTGAGACTGAGACACTGCTTTGAGAACTCTTCTGAGGAACCATTTTTGCACCACCCACAGAGGTTCCATGGCGCCATCTAACCATGGGTTTGGGAGAATCAGAATCATGTCAGTCACTTTTATCCTGCATCCCCACTCTGGTCTTAACTGTTCTCACACACCTCCATGAGTAAATGCCTGCCAAAATTTTACCCTTTAATTTTAAACAAAAACAATTCACTAACCTTGGTAATTAGGTGTGCTGATTAGAATGTCATTAGTATTCCATTTCAGTTTCCCCATTAAACAATATACCATGGACTAAAAACAGTATCAAAGTTTGTGCTTCACACAGTTTATGGAATGCAGTGTTGATCCCAGGCAGCAGCAGAGCAGGAGGCATCTCCATCCCCTAATCGTTCCACATTCAGAATCATGGCAGCATGAAGGCAACTCAAGCACTCAGCTGGGAAATTCTAATTACTTCCCATCCTTTCTCCAGTCTGCAACTATGTTGGCAGTAGCAGCCGCATCCAGGACAGGAAAGACAGCTGGAAATATCTGTTCCTAACACACATGGTTGGCTGGTAGGTAGATATATTTCAGGTGATTTTACTGTAATTCACAGACCATAAGTTATTTTAACAGAGTGAGTGTAATTAAAATTTCATTGTGGTTGTATGTACGTGTCTTCAAGCCAAGTAAAACCCAACTTAAATATAACTTACTGTATAATCATCTCATTAAAGTAGATTTAAATAGGGTCTGTAAAATGAAAATAAGTCTAAAGCAAACATAGAATCCTCTTAAAATTGGAGTTTTATGCTTGGTTGGAGAATAAAATAAGACAGTTGCCACTTGCTTTTGTCATGTTAACCCTGCAAGTGAGCCCACCCCACTGTACATCTCATAACAGTTTAGTAATATGTAATGCTTTAGTCATACCAACAGCAGCTGAAGGGAACTGCCTCGTCAACCACTGATAGACATAAATAGATGTGCTTCCTTTCTTTACTGAGATCATGCTTATGCCACAACTCTGGGCACTCTGCCTGTTTGTGATAAACCACCAAAAAATAGACCATGAAGTAGTGTAACAGTATTTTATGAGAACCAGATATTTTCTAAATATCCTTCCTTCAGCTGTTCTTGCTCGTCAAGAAATTCCTGAAAGTAGAGTTCTTTAAATTCCTATGCATAAGCATACTATAGCGCCCCTTTTGGGAAGCTAGTTATTGTAACATCATTTTTGTCACATATTTGCGATAGCAAAATTAAACATGAATGTCATAACCAGCTTACATACTCTGTATACATTCTATTTGACCCCTCATAAAGCCTATGTCATCATATATAAAACTTAACACCAACTTTTTAAAAATTAAATAACTCAACTTGCTTGACAACTAGGGTATTTTCCTCTGGATTTGGGAGGGTTGTTTTTTCAAGCCTCAGTATTGTACAAAGCTTTGTGTATGCCTTTGTAGGCCATTTGCTGTTGGAGCGAGCAAAAGCCTGTGATGACAGCAGACACTATCTGGCACTTGGGTTTTTCTTCTTGTGTGGTGTTTTGATAGTCTTTTCCAATATCTATTGGTTGCTTATAGGCCTGTGGTCCTTCCACCTCCTACTGATCAAGACTTGACAGAGTGCATATTTCACCATTCTCCACATCTGTGTTTTTGTCTTGTGTTCATACTGGGTGAATATATTTGCAGTTTTGGTGAAATATATGCCCATCCATTGCTATGTTACGAGAATGATGGTTTATCTGTTCAACACACATAGTTTGCTTTGAAGTACGTGATGTATCCTGAGGAAATAATTTAATCCTGACAGGGTCCCTGGGTTGTAGTTCTGAAAGGTCTTAACTTTTCAGTCATAATAGGCTTTGGCCGCTGTGAGTCTCCTCTTTTTTGCCTATTACTCCTTCCACTGCTGGTTGTAATAAAGCTAGGGCTATAGGGATCAAGGAAAGTGTGCATCTTCACATCAAGTTTGTACCGGGATGCTATTAAACCCTTCTACCTGAAATTTCAGCCTGTATACTTTTCCACGGTATTCTGCTTGTAATTTACATTATCCTAGTGGTAATAAAATTGTGCCATCATATAATTTTAATTAACTTTGCTTGGTTGCAATTTCATTTTCTTCTCCTGAATAATACTGATGAAGTCTTTGTAGCCTAGCACATTCACTGACGGCCCAGTGTTTGTTTGCAATTCAATTTCCTGTTTGTTTGTGTGCTGATGCCTTGTCTTTGCATCTGGGGCTAGTACGAGCTTTTCAAACCATTTACTTTTTCTGTTTTGCACTGCATTAATGACATATGTGCAAAATCTCATCCTCTGAATCACTACTTGCTTCCTCAATACGGTGCCATTTTTGTTTCCTTTGTTTTTCTTGTCTGCAATTTTTAGGCATAATGATACGTCTTGTCACAATTATTGCATATTGTTCAGCATTAAGCCAAAGACCTGTTGTTAAGTAAAGGCCTATTGTTAAGTGAACCAAACCCCTAGCAAGGTTTAAGAATAATTTGTAATAATAATGCAGCGTGATGAAACTAAGATGGTTGACCTTGATTGATAGTCTTAAGAATGAAAAGTTTAGTCACTTACTATAATAGCCTGTTTAACGAAGTAAGTGTTTTTAACTCTAAAATGTATTAATCGCATTAGTACGGAATATCTGGACATCACTATATGTGCTTGGAAATTTGCAACATGTACCAAAGGGGACATGCGTAACTGTCATGTGTAAAAAGAGGGAAGTTGTAAGTGATAAACAGCTAATTTGTAAGTCGTCTTGTTTGGGGAACTGATCTTAAAAACACTTGTATAATCAACTGCAAGTTCCAGTTTCCACAAAGATTAGGTATTGTATTCAAATATTGTTGTGCCCTGTTTCAATAAAGATAAAGGTGCCACTGTCTGCCTCATCAATTAATCACTCATACCTTGCCGCTTAAGGCCAAATCTGTATCCATAAAAAGGTATAAAGAGAACAAAATGACCTCAACATGGTTTTCTCCAGGGCATGAATTGATCAGTTTTGCATTTAGTTTGTCATGTATGCTTCATGTTTAAGCATTCATTTTTGCACAAATTTTGATGCATTTTTCATTGTATTTCATGCTTTCTCTGTGCTATTTCGTGAATGAGCTCTGTCTCTACTCCACATCTGCTCTGAATTTGGATGCAAGCTTGTTCAGTAACTATGCACATGTCTCTACTTCTAGGAAGAGTTAGTGAGCATTCTCATTCTAGCTCCTGAATCTTTCATTCATATTGCTAATTTTCACAAATTAGTCAATCTTTTAAGTTTTGGTAATTGCACAAGTTAGCCATTTTACATAGTTTGAAGATACTCTGGAAGCACTTCTAGGATTTTCAGTGGGTCCCACCAGTCTGCTGCTGACATATTCCAGATGTGTTGGAATATGTGGTGGCCTTTGCCCATTATGGCTAATAGAGTATTTTGTTTTCCTCTTTATCCATCCCTGTTGCAATTTTATAATTTCGCCATTATGATCTAAAGACTGTCCAATTGCCTGAACATGTCCCTTTTCACGTTCATTTGCTTGGGAACAGGATTCTTGTAGGTTGCCAGGATTATTGTTTTCTGTTTGTTTGTTTTTTCCAATATTCCTACTTTCTGATTTCAAGTATCTGAATATCATGTTCAATATTCAACCTTAAAGAGAGAGAGAGCACCAAGACAGCACAACATTCAGGCTTTACTCCTTTCTCTACTGTCATCTCTCATTAATCAGTTCCTTAGACTACTCTAAGTTCCTAAACATAAACATACTATAGTGCCCTCTATTGGGATGCTATAACACAGAGGACCTGCAAGGGCCTATGCACCACATAAATCTCACCTAAGTCGCGTCTTTGGCCTTAAGTGGTGCATAGGCGATGTCAGGTATTTTCCCAAGCATGAATTTAGCCATGAATGCTACAAGCTGTGGAGTAATTTTGAATATTGTCAGGATATTACAGTGAATGAAACACAATTATTCCTCTCTAGCCATTATGAAAAAGCAAACTCAAAGTTTACCATCCTCAGTATTGACAACCTCAGGAGATCAAGAAGCATGAGTCAGATCCCCAATAAATCATGAGATTGGCCCCACAAATCATAAGTTTTTAAAAACAACATCAAACCATGATTTTTAGTCTGCCTTCTGAGTTTTTAACTCCCTCTACTCTTCTGGTTGTGTGTGTGTGTGTGTGTGTGTGTGAGATAATTTTAGGTTGAAAAGTCAATCTCCATTGCACACAAAAAATGTATGCCACTGCCCAGCTGGAGACTCTGCTTAGCCTTTCCTCACCCCTAAGACAGGGCAACTGCCATACATTTCCTACTACTGTCTTGACTCCCACCCAACCCCCATCCTCCATCTTGCTGCCCCCCCTCCCCCCCGGGGCTTCTCCCCTTCCCTGGACCTGTTAGGGAAGATTTTCATAGCCCAGCAAAATGCCTAGGCCACTGCCAATACTGGAATATCGATTATTCTGTTTATTGCCAAAAGCAGCTGTAAGGCCTTTGCAGCAGCCTTAGCATAACTAAGCAGACCAGGAGGGGAGGGGGAGTGACCAGGAGAATTGAGAATGAGCCTGCACCATCCTGTCTTGCTTCTTTCAAACTGCTGAAGTATGTGGTTTTGGAAACTCAGGAAGTCTATCTATATTTGACTTCTGGTGTGTGTGTGTCGGGGCCCCTGAGAGTGTAGACACTCCAAAAACACACCTGCATAACTAACATCTTGAAATTTCTTAACAAACAGCTTGTTCAGTGGTTACTGGTGATTGACAAGCTATGTGACATTTTGAGCATAAAAAGGGAAAGAAATCTGAGTGATATGGATTTGACCTTCTGGACATCTCTTGGAATCCCCAGCAACAGGCAGAGGGCTGGCCACCTGAACCTTGCCGTTCAACACTCAAGACCTCTCCAGATTGTGGGTAACTATAGATTTGGGGACCACTAACCTTTTGCATATCTGTATGTGCTGGAGAGCTAATAAAATAGATCTAAAATAAAATTTTAGATAAAAGCACTTTGGGTGCTTTAAATTTTAATTGGACGGATAGGCCATGTCCGCATTCATTTATTTCCTGAAGCCACCTCACAAACAGTAAAGTTACCAAGAGCTTTGGGTTGAGAGAACCCCAGGTAACAGACCCAGCAACACTGCCTCCCCAGCTTCTCCTCTCTCCTGCCTAGTGGTGTACCTTGCAGGCTTCTCCTCTGCCCAGATCCCAAGTAGAGGAGAAGTTTCAAGGCAGTGAGAGGCAGGAAGTGTTGCTGTTAGGTCCAGGGTCTCCTATTGCCTCAGGACCCTCTCAACACTATAGGACCATACTTTGAAGGCAGCGGAGCTCAGTGCCAGGTCAGGTTTGTGTCCTCAGCCCTAAGGCTCTTACAAAGAGCTCTGTCCAGCCCTCCTCTGCAGGAGCAGACGAACTTCTCACATCATCACAGGAACTCCTTCGACAGTTGCTTCCTCTGGCTGCCTGGAGGGGACTCTCCACCACCACTGCCACCCGGCTGAGGGAGCTTCCATCCAATCCCTCCATCCCCCATCCCACCCCCATCCCTATCCTCTGCACACCCCCAGTCTCCTTCCTCCCTGCAAGTCACCCTGTACCCCCTAAATCTAGCGGTACCCCAGTGTCCTGCCCCCCTTCACTCTCCCTATATTAGCTGTCTTCTGAGTGCCTCACAGTCCTTGTGTCAGCAACTAGACCACGAACCATAGAGGGGCAGCCATAATTTCAATCCCATAGAAAAACAGCGGGAGGAAGCAGCCAACTTTATTAAGGGCAGCCTCACTTCCACATGCAGATTCACTGTAGGGCAATGGTGGCCATCTTGTTGGCTTCAACCGCATTGACAGTAATAGGAGATAGTGGCCATATTGAATAAGGGAAAAATTGAAAGTTTGCAGCCTTTCATCATGTTATCATGACACAGACAAAAGACTACCCCAAAATTGCTAGAGTTGCATAAAATCATAAGAGTTGGCAACACTGCATTCTGGCAGTCTTTATAGTAAAATTTGCAATTGTACTTGGGTATGACAATTGCCAGAGAAGAATCTTGTTTGTTTCCTAACAAAAATGCTGTTTAATGAAGCAACTTACGCAACATACTAGAGATCATTTTCCCTGTCTATCAGCGAGGGTGACATCTGCCTACGTACATTTTCAGAACAATCACGTCAGTTCTATATACAGTATTTCCTTACAAAGCTGGACATACTCTATCCAAAAGTATATGGAAATAATAAAAACCCAACCACTTGTAAAACTGCTTAATATGTCTAGAATCTGGCACTTTTCAACTTTAATATTTGCAATAATTAATATATATAATTTCAATATGTAATTCCCAAGGGACATGAAATGTTGTTAGACATGTAAACCTGTAAGGAGGGGAATTTGAACTAGCCAAAAGCCTGATACAGAACAACTATCTTCCCATTATAATTTATTATTAAGGCTCTATTGCATAACTGACTTGATTCTAAAACACAAATATCCTCATTTTGCCATTAAGTCTATTGCTAATTACTCTCCAACTAAACTACATACTTAGGAAAGGACACATTATAGCAATAATTGATAATTAAAAAAATTAAAATACAGTTTTAAGATAATTTGAAGTAATGCCATAAACAAGAGCTAAACTTTACAACATCTGCAATATGAGGACTTGAAATTTATTTCCTCAAGTTCCTCATATCTTCCTTTCCATTGGAATTCTCCTTAAGTAAACCATAGCTCCCCACATTCAAGGATGTGATAATGAATGAATTGAGAGAGAGAAGGCACATGGATAGTCAGGCTCTGTAGCACTGCAGTGTTTCACAAAAGGAATTTTATGTCTGCCACTAAACAGATGTCAGGAGAAGAACTGAGCACGCCCCCTCCAGATGGGTCCTGACATGCCATCTTGCTGCTGACAAAATATGTTTCCATTAAAATCAGATATAGATTTCTCACATAAATTGTATGACGCCACAGTAAAATTTGAACAAGGTATTTCCCTTAACTATTGTGGGCAGACATGGAAAAGGCTTGCTAGGTGGAAGAGGCCTAATCCATCCCCTCCCAAGAAAGGATTGTTCCCTACAGAATTTTTTCAGCAGTGCTAGCATATAAAGGGACATTTTTCGCAACTGTCTGTTACAATTAATACAACCCTTTCATGGCAAATCATAGAAGAAATATCTATTGTACTGTAACTCTCAGCTATCTTTAGGAAATATACTTCTCCTAACACATTATGCTTTTCTTTAAAAACTTGTACAAATTATTTTTACAGTTGTTTACAGAAGTTCTTATGGATTTAAACTACAACACTTTTTTTTAGGAGCTGCTGGAAAGATGTGATGAATTCAGCAGTTTTGAGGAAAATGGAGCTATACCAATCCATACAATATTCCTGTACCAATCTGTATCATATACTACATTGGATTTATACCAGTCTGTATCAATAGAAGGGAAGAGATGAGGAACAAAGGGAAATAAATTTAAAGTCTTAATAGAGCCAATTTTTCTGCTGGTGTAAATGGGATCAGCTCCACTGATGTCAATGGTCTTTCACACACTTATACCACGAATGAATTTGGCACATAATTTTGATTCTAAATAGCTGAAACATCATTATTATGCTGGTCAGTAGTAGTGGTCTTACAATTTCAGGATAACATGTCTGGTTTGGTATATTATCAGTTATTGTAATATCAGAATTTAACATACTGTAAGGTAAACTGAAAGGTACTATATAATACACGTTTACCTCTCCAGACTACAATCCTGTGTATCACTGTCACTCTCTACTGGCTGCAGTCTACTGAAGATGTGAGATCTACTATTACTCCTATAAATCTAAACATTTCATGAGTAGCTTCTAATTAATAATAATAAAGAAACCATATAATTTTTTTTTAAAGCAGGACACCTGTCAATAGGGTTGCCAGGCCTCTGGTTTTCGACCCTGGTAGCTCCAGTCAGCACCACTGACCGGCCTGTTAGAAGTCCGGTCGGCGGCGCAGTAGGGCTAAGGCAGACTCCCTGCATGCCCTGACTCTGTGCGGCTCCCAGAAGTGTCCAGCATGTCCCTGCGGCCCCTAGGCACAGGGGCAATCAGGGAAGCCCCACGCACTGCCCCTGCCCCGAGCGCAGTCTCCACAGCTCCTATTGGCTGGGAACTATGGCAATGGGAGCTGCAGTGGGAGGCGCCTGAGGGTACAGGCGGCGCCTGAGGGTGCAGGTAGCAGACACCACGCAGAGCTGCCGAACCGCCACTGTGCCTCAGAGCCAGAAATGCTGGCAACTTCCGGAAGCCACGTGGAGCCAGCGCAGGCAGGGAGCCTGTCTTAGCCCTGCTGCGCCACTGACCCAGACCGTCTGAGATAAGTGCCTCCTGGCTGGATCCCGCACCCCATACCTCCTCCCACACCTCAACCCCCTTCCCAGCCATTAGCCCCTTCCCACACCCAAAATCCCTCCCGGAGCCCGCACCCTCTCCCACATGGTAACCCCAACCCCAGCCCCAAGCCCCCTCCAGCACCCAAACTCCCTCCTGGAGCCCACACTCCCTCCCGCACCCCAACCACCTGCCCCAGCCCTGAGTCCTCTCCTGCAGTCCAAACCCCTCGGCTCCAGCCTGGAGACCCTTCCTGTACCCAAAACCCCTCATCCCTGGCCCCACTCCAGAGCCCGCACCACCAGCTGGAGCCCTCACCCCCTCCCACACCTCAGCCCTCTGCCCCAGCCCAGTGAAAGTGAGTGAGGGTGGGGGACAGCGAGTGATGGAGGGAGCAAGGATGGAGAGAGTGGGGGGGTGGGGCCTTGGAGTAGGGGCGGGGCGTCATCAAATGGGAGAGGCCTCGGGGAAGGAGCGGGGAAGAGGGCGGGACAAGGGTGTTCAGTTTTGTGCAATTAGAAAGTTGGAAACCTTACCTGTCAACCCACAGACAGAAATACCTGTGCTTATGCTATAGGTAATCATTAGCGTCTCTCAACGTCCCTACTTCAGAACAGGGATTGAAAAGAGAGATTTAAATTGCTTTGAAATCCCAAATTAATTCTGAAGAAAAACCTCTACTCAGGTTGCATCGTTTAGAAAATCTTGAGTCTTAAATAAAACCAACTTACTTCTTGCTTTAGTGCATCAGGACCACAAACTTTTGAGTCTAACAAGATTATACTGGACTAATTAAAAACTACTGCTTCTTTTTCTCTAGTTCTCTTAAGGGCAAATTCATATTCCAGCAGATAAAGGCAACTGTCATAAAAAGCTATAAAAATTTCTTGCAATAAGCATTGAATTATACCTTTGCCTGATACATGATACAAATATCCAGAAAATTGTGATCAACTTTTACTTCATGTAATACATCTGGCTTCATAATCTGCTAGCTAGGTCTTTGATGTTCTGAAAAACACCAGTAACGGTCATAATTAAATCCTCAAGTTATTCAGCTGCATAGCTCAACTAATATTCCACACAATACCAGTAGAATGGAAGCCTGCTAATTCACATGCCTGCTAGTGTAATTGGATTAAAATTTCTAGTAATTATTACTTTTGAAGGGAACTACTGCTTGAAGTTTGGTACCGTGTGGGTGCCACCACTATCCTTTTCCCTCTTGCCCGTGCAAATAACCCAGATGTACAAGTGTGAAGGTCGCTTTCTCTTTCTCTCAAAAAAAAAAATTGCATGCACATTATAGACTACTTTAATTCTTCACAGTAATTCATTTGGATAGAGAGAAACCATAAAGTAATATTGAGAAACAGATCTACTAGGGATCTACCTCTGTGTGCATGCACAAATGCACATTTGGTGGTTGTTGGGTTTTGTTTTTTCTTTTAGAGCAGCACAAATGACTTTGGTGTTACTTTTTTCATGACCTCAAAGGGTGTTCTGAGGGTGTTATTAAGCCAGCACATTTGTGTGTGTACACCGGAAGCCATGTGTTCTCAAAAGCCACGGCTTCACATCTGCTGTTTTTCATTTCTGTGGTTTCCATTCCCAGGGCTACTTTTTGGCTCTGGAGCATTTTACCCCCAAAAAAGATACATTCATGTGCAAATCCATTTAAATTTAGCTCTAACTCTAACATTTGGATAGTTCTTTGAGATCCTCATATGAAAAGCATTACAGACAGCACAAAGTATTATTAGAAAAGATAGTTTGTTTTTTTTAAATGACATTATGCTGAACTTTAGAGTATAGTTTTCATAAATATCCTGGCTATTACTGCTTGATATTTAAGTACTGCCCAAGAGTATGCCAGGCACTCTACTGGTATGAAATAAGTTGCTCCTGCCCTTAACAGCTTACAGTCTAAATAAAGAAAAGGAGTACTTGTGGCATCTTAGAGACTAACCAATTTATTTGAGCATGAGCTTTCGTGAGCTACAGCTCACTTCATCGGATGCATGCCGTGGAAACTGTAGCAGACTTTATATATACACAGAGAATATGAAAAAATACCTCCTCCCACCCCACTGTCCAGCTGGTAATAGCTTATCTAAAGTGATCACCAGGTGGGCCATTTCCAGCACAAATCCAGGTTTTCTCACCCTCCACCCCCCCACACACAGATTCACTCTCCTGCTGGTGATAGCCCATCCAAAGTGACAACTCTTTACACAATGTGCATGATAATAAAGTTGGGCCATTTCCTGCACAAATCCAGGTTCTCTCACCCCCTCACTCCCCTCCCAAAAACCACACACACAAACTCACTATCCTGTTGGTAATAGCTCATCCAAAGTGACCATTCTCCCTACAATGTGCATAATTAAGGTGGGCCATTTCCAGCACAAATCCAGGTTTTCTCACATCCCCCCCAACCCCATACACACACAAACTCACTCTCCTGCTGGTAAAACCCCTTCAAAACTGACCACTCTCCAAGTTTAAATCCAAGTTAAACCAGAACATCTCGGGGGGGGGTAGGAAAAAACAAGAGGAAATAGGCTACCTTGCATAATGACTTAGCCACTCCCAGTCTCTATTTAAGCCTAAATTAATAGTATCCAATTTGCAAATGAATTCCAATTCAGCAGTTTCTCGCTGGAGTCTGGATTTGAAGTTTTTTTGTTTTAAGATAGCGACCTTCATGTCTGTGATTGCGTGACCAGAGAGATTGAAGTGTTCTCCGACTGGTTTATGAATGTTATAATTCTTGACATCTGATTTGTGTCCATTTATTCTTTTACGTAGAGACTGTCCAGTTTGACCAATGTACATGGCAGAGGGGCATTGCTGGCACATGATGGCATATATCACATTGGTGGATGTGCAGGTATACGAGCCTCTGATAGTGTGGCTGATGTTATTAGGCCCTGTGATGGTGTCCCCTGAATAGATATGTGGGCACAATTGGCAACGGGCTTTGTTGCAAGGATAAGTTCCTGGGTTAGTGGTTCTGTTGTGTGGTATGTGGTTGTTGGTGAGTATTTGCTTCAGGTTGCGGGGCTGTCTGTAGGCAAGGACTGGCCTGTCTCCCAAGATTTGTGAGAGTGTTGGGTCATCCTTTAGGATAGGTTGTAGATCCTTAATAATGCGTTGGAGGGGTTTTAGTTGGGGGCTGAAGGTGACGGCTAGTGGCGTTCTGTTATTTTCTTTGTTAGGCCTGTCCTGTAGTAGGTAACTTCTGGGAACTCTTCTGGCTCTATCAATCTGTTTCTTTACTTCTGCAGGTGGGTACTGTAGTTGTAAGAAAGCTTGACAGAGATCTTGTAGGTGTTTGTCTCTGTCTGAGGGGTTGGAGCAAATGCGGTTGTATCACAGAGCTTGGCTGTAGACGATGGATCGTGTGGTGTGGTCAGGGTGAAAGCTGGAGGCATGCAGGTAGGAATAGCGGTCAGTAGGTTTCCGGTATAGGGTGGTGTTTATGTGACCAAATGAGTTTGTGTGTGTATGGGGGTGGGAGGGATGTGAGAAAACCTGGATTTGTGCTGGAAATGGCCCACCTTAATTATGCACATTGTAGGGAGAATGGTCACTTTGGATGAGCTATTACCAACAGGATAGTGAGTTTGTGTGTGTGGTTTTTGGGAGGGGAGTGAGGGGGTGAGAGAACCTGGATTTGTGCAGGAAATGGCCCAACTTTATTATCATGCACATTGAGTAAAGATTTGTCACTTTGGATGGGCTATCACCAGCAGGAGAGTGAATCTGTGTGGGGGGGTGGAGGGTGAGAAAACCTGGATTTGTGCTGGAAATGGCCCACCTGGTAATCACTTTAGATAAGCTATTACCAGCTGGACAGTTGGGGGGGAGGAGGTATTTTTTCATATTCTCTGTGTATATATAAAGTCTGCTACAGTTTCCACGGCATGCATCCGATGAAGTGAGCTGTAGCTCACGAAAGCTCATGCTCAAATAAATTGGTTAGTCTCTAAGGTGCCACAAGTCCTCCTTTTCTTTTTGCGAATACAGACTAACACGGCTGTTACTCTGAAACCAGTCTAAATAAACAATACAGATACACAAATGTGTGGGAGAAATAATCAACATGAAATTAAAATCATTTAGAAGAAAGAAAAAGTATATATTACATCACTGTCCATTTATATCTTTGGGTCATGCTAATGCAGTACATACCACATACTATATCATCATCTTGAGGTATTTCAAGTGCTTTACTGTCACAACAATGAATATAGAATGTCTCAAATTATCCTATTCCCCAAATCATTTCTGAGGAAATACCAGAATCCTTTCTTCTACTATCCATAACCATCGGATAAGCTGTGCTTAAAAAGCACAATCACAGTTACAGCACACAGTGAGTAAATCACTGGAAAACCTGTCTCACTGTTGTGTTTTTTTTTTATTTTATTCCCAGGTCAGGCCATCTGAATGAAGCCTCCCCAACATCTGCATTGTTTCAACCAGACCCAGCTTTGGAATGTGTGTGTCTTTGCCATTTAATACAGCAGTTATTTCAAAATTATTTATTTTTAAATGCTTTACTGAAGTCCCTTATGGGGTAACATGAAGTTTGCTGAAGAACTGTTAAGAATTAACAATGGCACAGCTTAGAGGACTGCACCAAACTCCAGTCTAATTTATATGTCCACACTTGGTAATGTTACAGGTGAAAACTATAAATGATCATTATTCCATCTAAGTTAAGTGAGGGAAAGGGCTTATGAAAATGTGGCTTCTCATTTTGCCCATGTTAACTGGGTAGCTAGCTGCCCACAACTGTTCCCAGTTAGCTAAACAAAGGTGTAATATTTGTACACCTACACACATTTGAAACTGGACTGATGCCAGGCTGAGTTTCTGGTCCAGCAAGTCTTCACTGCTGCACCTTTTCTTAGGGGGTTCTTATCTCCTGGCAGGAGAAGAGAAAAGTAGCCGCAGCGTGTCTTAAGACAGCATCTGACTGGTTTTTACAGCTTTTACTCTGGGCGTTCTCTCTGCCGTGCTGATTGTTCCAACTCCCTCCCGCCCCTTTCCTCACAGTCATTTCACTTCCACCTCACTCCATCTGTTCTCCACGCTTCCTTTCCTCCCCCATTTTTCCCTTACGTCTCCCCTCAGGGTCCTCTCTACCTTCCTTTGTCTCTCTGTTTAGGTAATCTCCACTCTAAATATTTAAAAAAAAAAATTGTGGCACTAAGTCGACATTTGCAAACCATCCCATTTTTCACTCTGCTCACGTTACATCCTTTCCCCCGAGCACTTTGTCTGTCTTGTCTATTTAGACTGTAAGCACATCAGGGCAGGAATTGTCTCTTATTCTATGTTGTACAATGTGGTCCCAATCTTGGTCTGCATCCGTAGATGCTATCATAATACACATAAATAATAATATCAGCGAGACCAGGGCAATGCAGTCCAATCCAAATACAAGAAAAGGAAAGTAAATGTTTTCAGATTCTTCAACAATGATGCAATAGAGGGGTCATTTTCAGTTCTAAAAAAAAAAAGTCCAGAGGAAAAATGTGCCTAATACACAAAACTGGGCCAAATTCTACCCTCAGATACAATTCCCACTAAGATCAGTGGAGTCCTAGCATATGCATGAGGGCATAATTTGGCTCAAATTTTAACACTACATAAAATTCTACAAGGGAAAATCTAATGATGACTAATTAGGATACTTTGCCTGATGTGCTCTTCCCAGAGGAAAACCCACAGCAGAGGGGGAAATAACTACATGAGGTGTGTGGTTGACCGGTGAGTTCATAACTTTGAGATTTTGCTGTGACACCTGGGGCAGGGCTGCCCCTGCACACTAACTCATGATAGCAAGGATCTAGAAGCTAAGTTATTGGTGAAGTTTACTCAAAACTGGTTTATTCTTGTATGTTTTTGGAGCAGTTCCTTAGCCACTGGGCATGGCTACTACATACTCTATTACACGTTTCCTTTACTTTTTCCGAGTAAATGTGTTTATCATTACTCACAGAAGAGAAATCTTGGCTCAAGGCTCCTGCTTGGTTCTTTCAGAAAACCACTGTAAGAGGTTAGAGAACAACATGCCTTTCTGAAACATCCTTGAGGAGTCTCCTCCATTAGAGTTTGAATTCTCTCACATCCCGGTCATAGCATCCCAAAGTACTGATAAATTGTTGGACATTGTTCCAAACCTGTGATCCCTCCCTCCCACAAGCCCACCCCCAATCTCTCTTCAATTCTCCTATGCTTTAAAGAAAACCATATTTTCATACACATTTCCCTTTTGGACTGAAGCTTGGACTCTTCTTTTTGGCATATGGAAAATAGAGAAGTTGCCCTTTGAGCAACTGCAAGACTTCGTGCCAGAACACCAACAGCAGAGGGTGTTGAGGTAGCAGCTTTTCAAACAATATAAGTTACATTAGCAGGAACAGACCGTTGAGGTAATTCTCTAGAGTGATGTTATGAAGCCAAACTGTTCTCGGCTCTTATGTACTGTTTAAAGATTTTTTTCTTTTGGTTGATGAATATTACACTCTCCATACAAGGCTCTGCAGGATTACAAACAGCAGATACCGAGACACTTCTGTTTTCATTCAACATCAAAATGTAGCATCCCTTAAGGTAAATTATTACACACCGCTTTTATAAATCTTCTTGTTAACCTCAGTGGGAATGAATATCTTCTTAATGTTCTTAATGTTTCCCTAGACCTAAGTTTCAAATATATACACAGCTACACATATATACACAGCTACATGTCTGGCCAAGTCTCTCCATACTGTTACGACAAAGTATTCTTGGATTTGTTTAGGATGCATGTCACACACCCACAAAGAAGCCCTCTCTTCTGAGGTTCTTTCCCCCACTCCTCATTTCTTTACTTGTGAAGTCCGTATTTTTGACAATCTTTGCAGAACAATGTTACAGCACTTACGCTACTATACAAAGGACTTTTCATGTTTTAAAAAGTCATTTCTAATGTATTTCATTTGGAGATTTTTTTAAACCATTTTCTAAAATAGTGTCATCACCACACAATATGGTTTAACAATGAGTCACCATTCCATTTCCAAAGCAAGCAAGTCTCCAGCAGCATGAAGCTTGGCTCAGTGTCTTGGAGGCTCAACCTCTGGGACTGTAATCATCTGCTCTCTCTCTCTTAAGCTGGAATAATGTTATACATCTTTCTAGCTCATTAATATATTTTGCCCATCGTAATGCAGGCCTTTTAAAAACATTTAAACATGATTTTCATATTGAATTTTTTATTACAGTGATCCACATTCACAATGCCTTATTGCCCCAGATTTTGTAAGAGGGGATCTTACTCTGAAACCTGGCTCGCTTTGTACAAATGATTGAAAAAAGATTAGATGAATTTGGGGAGGAATTTCAACGAGACTCATAAGTACTGTGAAATACAGCACTAGTTCAAAAAAAAAAATGGGTCCTGGATCCAAACCAGCCAAAGAGCACCCAAACAAAGAAAGCTCCCCTTGTCCAACCCAAAAAGTGCTCATTGCACTCCTGTCTCCATGCTGTGCCAGTGATATTCCTGCTCCCTAGTTCTAAAGACTCCAGTGTCCTCTTCTGATGCCCTCCCACACTCCTCTTGAACCCAGGCTTTCTGGTTCCTGGGGCCCCCAAGGAGCCAGATCCTGCTTTAATCCACCTGTGTTCACTCTCTTAGAAGTATCTAGGGTGACCAGATGTCCTGATTTTATAGGGACAATCCTGATATTTGGGGCTTTGTTTTATAATAGATGCCTATTACCCCCCGCCCTCTGTCCCAATTTTTCACCCTTGCTATCTGGTCACCCTAGAAATATCATCAATGTTAATACAGCAATTGACATATGTGGAAGATCCATCTACCTTCAGAAATGGCAAGCAAAATGATAGAGACTTAATATTATACAAAGCTGAGTATAAGACTTGGACCAATTTTCTTGTAATCAATCAATTAGTATTCAGAAAATAATTTCTGGGCAACAATTATTCCAAAGAGTGAGCCAAAAACCTAGAGTAAATTGAATGTACACAGTCATTGGACCCATTTTATGTTAGTGTATACTGTATTATAAATTATTTCTTTAGCTGTATATGTATTTTCTTTATTGGTCACACCACTAGAAAAATAATATTACACTCTGGGATAAAATAAAAGCACTTATTGAAAAGAAACTTCTTCTGCAGCTTGCCAAAAAGCTACCAGCCTTTCAAGCAGCAGAGGCAACATACAGTAGGGTTGCTATACAACCTAATCAGTGGGACTCTGAGAATTGCTTTGTCATTTCCAAATATATAGTGATTATTCTGAATTGATTGTGTTTGGAATGAGGATGCTTTGAAGGGAAGCAGGTGGCCAATGATGACAGCAAACACAGGGTCACCATTAGAAGGAGGTCAGGACAAGGGCAAGCTGCTGATCACAGAGCATTTCATTTCCTCATGACCATTTTAGAAAAAAGACTTAAGACACAGAGACAGGAAAGATAGAATAATGTTGTGGTCACAACAAAGCTACTGAAATTTTATGTTCCAATTTTTTTTGCCTCTTAGTAACACAGTAATAGCTATCTAGCCAGGATAGATTTGTTTCCCTGATGATTTCATTGTAATAAAGTTTCAAATAGAGCAGTGGCATGCTAGAAAGGTCATTCAGAGCTGTGACGATTTGGGGAATCTGCATGTAAAACTGGAAATGCTGGGTGATGCTATGAAGTTGTTCTAATTGTATTGCTATATTTTTGAATACCTCTATGCCTATGTGGATTCCACCCTTGCTATCAAACACCAGACCACATACAGTGGTGGGTCCTCAGAATTCAACAAATGCCCATTTTTCTCTACCTCTCTGCAGGGGGCTACTGAATGGGAGAAAGTGGAAAATCCCCAAATGCAGAACAAAGCCAAGAAGGTGTTGATGATGTTAGCCTTCAAAAACCACAGAGACTAGCTGTGTCAGAGAGAAGACTCACAGACCTAGTCAAGAAATTTTGGGCAGGAGAGAAGAGATGCCAATGCTTTTGTAGCAGGGTGAGCAGATTAGCTGCAGAACCAACCACGATCAGTAAAAGCAAGCAGACATGGGGAGAGAGGGGACTGCTCCAAGGCTGAGAAAATAAGCCATGTGCTGTATCAGAAGGATCAAGGACATTTCCAGCAGACTCTGATCCCAGCCCAAAGAGTGTGTCAGAGTGGTGAGGAAACTGAGGCAGGGAAATGCACATAAGGCTTATTATATTTGTCTAGATGTGTGGGTTTTTTGTGCTATTAGTAAAGAGCAATGATGATTTATAATCCTGTGCAAAGTCTGACTGTGAGATATGTTACACCTATCTTTTGCCCTCAAAGAGCTAACCTGAGGATCCAGAACACTACACAGCTGGAGTTCTGGGCGAGGGTGTGCTCAAGCTATGGAGGAACCTGAGAATTCATGGTAAATAGGCTCAATGTCCTGTGATGGGATATTAGATGGGGTGGGATCTGAGTTACTACAGAGAATTCTTTCCTGGGTATCTGGCTGGTGAATCTTGCCCACGTGCTCAGGGTTCAGCTGATCGCCATATTTGGGCTCGGGAAGGAATTTTCCTCCCGGGCAGTTTGGAAGAAGCCCTGGGGGTTTTTCGCCTTCCTCTGTAGCATGGGGCATGAGTCGCTTGCTGGAGGATTCTCTGCACCTTGAAGTCTTTAAACCATGATTTGAGGACTTCAATAGCTCAGACATAGGTGAGAGGTTTACTGCAGAAGTGGGTGGGTGAGATTCTGTGGCCTGCATTGTGCAGGAGGTCAGACTAGATGACCATAATGGTCCCTTCTGACCTTAATATCTATGAGACTATAACTCCCAGGGGCTGGGCAGTTGGATGCGGAGGTCTCAACTTTCAGGAGCAGTGCTAGGCAGAAAATCTGCATCTCAAAAGTGTACCTAGAGACCGCAAGCCAGGGGCAGGGCCTGGACTCTGTTCAGACACCTGAGATTTAAAGCACATGAGGGATTCAGCATTTGGATCTCTAAAGAGCAGTCTGGTGATGCCCAAGAGGGGGCATTTGACTAGATCTGTGACAGGGACCTTGCAGGAAATTCAGGGGGAACAGCAAAGAGTGGTTTGAGATGATTTCCCTGTCACTGATGGACTATAATCATAATTAAGATGCTATTAAAAACTACACCTACTGGAGATGACTCACCCTTAAGGCTCATCACAATATTCTGAAGAGCAATTTCTTCATGTTAGCAATGGACCAGATTCCAACTGTCACATGGTTTCCCAAAAGATGATGACCCCTTCACAAAAATGCCTTTGCCTCCTTCATTCCCATTTCAGACTATCCAGGTTGAACATGTATTGTAACAGATTGCCAGTGCTGGCTCAGTGAGTGAGCATATCATGGCACAAACCCTAACAGCTCCCCAGACAGCATGGTTCCTCCTATATGGGAAGGTCCTCAGGCTCAGGAAATAATGCAGAAAGGAAGTTGGGGTGTCAGCCACACCACTGGCAGGAGATGAGCTCTTCCAGCAATAGACACAGGTTGTTCTTTGTTTAATTAACTAGTGATTTCTGTAATTTTTCTGGAGAATGTGCCCATTTGTGCTAACCACCAACAAAAAAACAGCAAGGTCACAGAATAATATAAACATTTCCAGCAAAGTGCATTTAACAGAAGTTTGTTTGCTAAGTAGAACTACCTCTGTTCTTATGATCCAGAGAAAAATCCTTTTATTTAAATTTGAAAATATATTAATAGTTTCCCCATTCCCTCCCTTCTGTAAGCTAATGCAGCCCACGCACACAAGTTTCTAAGAAAGAGACTAAGGAAGTTCTGGGGAGAGTACCTTGTTAAACGATTGGCTGTATATCACTAACATAGATACTAATGTCCTGGAGATACTTATCATCATAAGCAGTGTGGGGAAGTTCACATTTCCAAAACCATTTTTTCAGGCAGCTCTTACAAACAATATTTTCTTTTGGGCAGAAGATCATCACAAACCTAATAATTTAAGAACTCTACAAGGCCGTAGTACTGTTACTTCCATTTCATTAGAGCGAGAAGCAAAAAACAAGGTGTACCAAAACTCTAGCTGAGAGCATCGAACTTGAGATGGGCTCAGTTCCTGAAAGGTGCTGAGTGCCCTCAACTTCCATGGATTTTAATGGGAGTTGAGGGTGTTTCTGCCTTTGTAGGATCATGCTCTAAAAAGGAGCTCATTTGAGGAGCGTGGAGCAGTCCATTGACACCCACTGTAAGGATCCTACAGAACCATGCAGGATTGTGCCCTAAGGGGAAAAAGAAAAATCACACTTTATAATAATACTAAATTTACAAATAATAATTGTAATCATCATTATCAGTATAATTATTCCCACTTTACAGATATGGAAACCGGGACACACACACACACACGACTTGTAGAAGGGCACCCGGTGATGCAGTGGCAGAGTAACGAAGAGAACCCAGAACTTCTGATTTCTGTGTTCTAGTCACTAGACTATGCTCGCTCCAGCTTAAACAAGACACAGTAATCCTTTTTGGGGGTTCACTCATGGTTATCCTTTACGTGGATAGTCATATCACAATACATAGGAAAGGAAGAGATAAGAAATAATTGAGTGTAGAATCATCCCACATGAAAAAGCTGGCCTGTCAGATCAAAGTCGATGTATGGGAATTTAACTTTCCTGTATTTTAAAGACCACAACATTGTATTATATAGCAAGTTTTAGCAAGCATATGGCAATAACTGTAATAAGTACAGTATGACCAGTAATGGTGTAAGTGTTCCTAATTATTTCATCTTACACACAAATATTATAATACTGTTAATTTTTGTTTTGTTCATTTTGCATTTTTCAAACTGATTGCTGTTATTTGTTTTGTTTTTTGAGATGCATACTCCTGTCCTGCATACCATGTATGGCTCATTTATGCACCAAGGGGGAAAAGACTGATGAATCTAAAATAAGTCATTAAAATGGAAAATACAAGTTCTGCATACTTCATGTTAAACAGAGAGAAATTGTTGTTGTCTGATGCAAAATAAAACAGGCCCTTGAACTTTAAAGTCAATGACAAAAGAAATTAAGAAATGACTCGAGTACTAAAGAGTTATTGTTGAGTCAGTAATTTTTCAGACGGATTAATAGAGCATATGCAATATTACCCTTAATTAGTTAGGAAAAGTATGAAAAGCAGAATAATTTGCATGCTATTTAGATTCAACAGATGGTTGGCTACACTGTTGATATCTAATGTGGCACACTCATGACAGTGAAAGGAGAGGACGTGTATACCCTTTGAAAATTAATACAGTTAGAAAAAGAAAAGTTAAACATTACAGTCCTTTATGTAGTCAATGATGTCTAACCTATACTAGATGGCCCCTTGGAAGCCTTATTTTCCTTTTTATCACCAGGTTATAGAAGCTCTGCTGGAAAAGGCATCAAGTTAACTTTTTTGAGTCTAGACCTATCTACTGAATTGATTCAGCCAAGGATTTAATGCCAAAAAGGAAATAGTGGGTAAGCATGAAAGCCAAAGTAATATATCACTGCTATCTTTTCAACAGATAAGCATTTCTTTGTTTGAACAAATACACATTATAGTACATGAAGCCAAAAATGTTTTTTTTGTTTTTTTAACAGCACATCTTCTGAGGGACTTCCGTGTAACCAGACTTCAGAAAACACTCCGTTATAAATGTTTAGGTGCACATAGTGTAGTATTAAATTTGCTACAAACTGACAAATGGATAAATAAGAGTGTGTTCAACATAATTTTCAAGCTGTACTTTAAACACAGAAGTACAATTCAGGTTCATATTTCTCCAATAACTCAGAAACGTGAGGAGACACCTTTAAATTATTACATTTCTCTCTATATAAAAGAGTGAAACACAATTCAACTAGGAATAATTTCACTTGTAAACTAAACAATATGATTTTTTCTGAACTCCCAGCCCCACTAATTCTATGCTGGCCTGAGAGTCAAGCTGAGTTCCTTCCATCTTTTGCATCATTGCCAGTAATGAGAACTCCTCAGGCCTACAGCAATACCTCTGAAACCCCACAGTGTTGGCGTTTGTGCTCTCAGAGGTACCTGTGTAACCCTTTTGCTCTTTAATAGTATTATAGGATTAGGTGATTGCAATTTAGGAAACAATCCTGTTGGTGATGCATAATAAACCAACAGCAGAAAGATGGAGTGGAATCTTGTATCTCACTCCACATTAGCTTTGTTAGTTCAGCAGCATTAACAGAAAGAAAAAGCAATAAAATCCCCTCTCCCACCACCAAGGGAAAAAAAATTAAGATACAAGTGAACTGTAAAAATCAAGATTTCCCAGGTATATGGCTGCCAAGAACAACAAACACAGGGAAGCTACTCATATGGTTCAGACAGGCAGTACAAATATAAAGAGAGACAGTTGTAAAATAAAAGAAGTACTTGTGGCACCTTAGAGACTAACAAATTTATTTGAGCATAAGCTTTCGTGAGCTACAGCTCTCTTCATCGGATGCGTTCAGTGGAAAATATGCATCCAATGAAGTGAGCTGTAGCTCACGAAAGCTTATGCTCAAATAAATTTGTTAGTCTCTAAGGTGCCACAAGTACTCCTTTTCTTTTTGCAAATACAGACTAACACGGCTGCTACTCTGAAAGTTGTAAAATACACACTGACGGTTTACAAAAAGGTGAATAAGTCAAAGCAGATGGCAATCTATAAAGTCTTAATATGGGCAAAGTTAGTGGAATATGTTTTTTTCCACCCAGCTTCTTCTTCAGCATGAATAATTAAAGGGAGCCATGTATGAATCATAATTTGACAATAATCTCAGCAGATCTGACTCCTTGATATACACAAGTGTCAGTTCTGCTACGTCCCATTTTTACTTTTTCAATTAGAGCTGCTGTTGTGTGCAGTGTTGTAGCTGTGCTGGCCCCAAAACATTAGAGAGACAAGGTGGGTGAGGTCATATCTTTTATTGGACCAACTTCTGCTGGTGAGAGAGAAAAGCTTTGGAGCTTATAAAGAGCTCTTCTTCCGGTCTTCAGTAGGTCTGAAGAAAAGCTCTGTGTAGCTGCAAAAGCTTGTCTTTCTCACCAACAGAAGCTGGTCCAATAAAATATATGACCTCATCCACCTTGTCTCTCAAACTGCAGTCTATGGCAGTTTGTGCCTGTATCTAAATTCATCTTGAACTATCTTGACTTATAATGTTTTCTAGTCAGTTAAGAAATGGATTTGCCTGATCAGTTCATTTTTGTCTATTCTCCTGCACCTGATGGCCATTCAAAGGTAATATGGGGTTTAATTAAGAGGGGAGGGAACGTGAAAAGGAACTTCCAGAGGCTGAGAAGTCATCAGGGAAAGGAGAAAAACCAATAGAGAGGATCCAGGAGAGCTGATGAAGGGGTAGGGAATTATTTTTCAGGGAAGAGAAGGAATTTACAGAAGGAGCTGGAAAGGCTCCGGAATAGAACATGGTGCCACTGGAAAAGGAAAGAAATTTGCAATGGGAAGAGAGAAAGCTCCAGGATAGCTCAGGTCAAAGGAAGGAAGCCAGCCATAGAGGAAGCAGTGAGGGTGCTAGGACAGCCCCCAGGGAAGGGCACATTGCATAAAATGAACAAAGTGACTTTCCCTTCAGTTTCAACGATAGTACAAGCCACAAGGAAAGTCCATTTGGTTTAAAAAGTGTCTTGTTCAGGCTATCTAGCAATTTATCTCTGGTTGACGTGGCATTGTCTATGCTAACATTTATTTTGTCATTGCATAAGTTACAATTACACAATAAGCAGAGGAGTTCAAGCTCTGGAATATGCCTCTTAGCTGCTGATCACCCTTATTTTGCCTTTAAAATTCTTAACAGCTTCATGAATATTTACCTTTAGCTTATTGGATAAAGATCAGCCAATACTCAAGTTTCACTGTTAGATACTAACCCAGGGGCTGGGGACTGTCATATGCTTGTTGGGTCGCTCACACTGTCTGGTGTGGCTCATGACTATGAGTGTCAACCTCAGGGGCAGGGGTGCTGGAACAATTTGTATAGTGGGGATGCTGGGAGTCATTGAACCAAACCGTAAATCCTGTTGTCATAAATAGAAAGGGAAGGGTAACCACCTTTCTGTATACAGAACTATAAAATCCCTCCTGGTCAGAGGCAAAACCTTTTCACCTGTAAAGGGTTAAGAAGCTAAGATAACCTCGCTGGCACCTGACCAAAATGACCAATGAGGAGACAAGATACTTTCAAAGCTGGAGTGGGGGGTGGGGGGCGGAAACAAAGGCTTTGTCTGTCTGTGTGATGCTTTTGCAGGAACAGATCAGGAATGCTCTTCAGAACTCCTGTAAAAAGTTAGTAAGCAATCTAGCTAGAAATGCATTAGATTTCCTTTTGTTTAATGGCTGGTAAAATAGCTGTGCTGAATGGAATGTATATTCCTATTTTTGTGTCTTTTTGTAACTTAAGGTTTTGCCTAGAGGGATTCTCCATGTTTTGAATCTGATTACCCTGTAAGGTATTTACCATCCTGATTTTACAGAGGTGATTCTTTTACTTTTTCTTTAATTAAAATTCTTCTTTTAAGAACCTGATTGCTTTTCATTGTTCTTAAGATCCAAGGGGTTGGGTCTGTGTTCACCAATGCAAATTGTTGAGGATTTTTATCAAGCCTTCCCCAGGAAAGGGGGTGTAGGGCTTGGGGGGGATATTTTGGGGGGAAGACATCTCCAAGTGGGCTCTTTCCCTGTTCTTTGTTTAACACGCTTGGTGGTGGCAGCATAGGGTTCAAGGACAAGGCAAAGTTTGTACCTTGGGGAAGTTTTTAACCTAAGCTGGTAAGAATAAGCTTAGGGGATCTTTCATGCAGGTCCCCACATCTGTACCCTAGAGTTCAGAGTGGGGAAGGAACCTTGACACCTGTATATAATGGAAACCATTTCAAGCCAGGGGTGCGGCAGCACCCTCAGTACCACTAGTTCCAGCACCTTTGCTCAGGGGAGACTGTCGAGGAGCAGGGCAGAGACCCCAAACTGGTTGTCTATTCTATCACTAGATTTTACCAACCCAGTAACAAATGTGAACTCCTGAAGCACTATAATAGTCTTACTGTGGATTTACAGACAGTCCCCTTGGGCACTTCAGTGTGTCTTGCCACCTACGCAAGCTCAACTTAGTGCTAGATGGTTGCTATACACCAAAGGTCACAAAATATTCAGGTTGCTCCCAGTCCCAAGAGACCAGTCATTTACCCCAGGTCAATTTGTACCTTAGATCTCTCACCAAAGACAATACTTGTAATCAGTTCTGTAATAAACTAACTAAAGGTTTATTAACTAGGAAAAAGAAATGAAAGAGCTATTACAAGGTTAAAGCAGGAAAGCATACATAAACAAGTGAGTTACAGTTTATGGTTTTAAAAGGTAACAGCGTTGTAGTAATATGTCAGCTCTGAATGTCCTTAGGGCTAACCTAGGTTAATCCATGGGGATCTCCACTTCTGTTCTGTAGCTCCAACCCCATGAGAGTCCAAACAGCAGAAGAGAGAGAAAAAATTTTCTTGACAACTATCTTTGTTTCCTTCTTCCAGAATTCAAGTTGATGGGACGAGCCCTTTTGCATGTGGCCTCTTCATAGGTGTGAAAGGACAATTAAAAAGTCTTTATATTGAGATGTCCCACAATGGCCCATTTAGTTTTGATAGGCCTTTTTTGATGGTTAGGAGACAATCCCTTCTGACTGGGTTCTCAGTTTCAGAGCAAATACTTTTTACTGTCATAATGCAACAATTAAATATTATCTTATAGCGTTTGATAAAGAAATTATAATTCACAGTCATGAAGTCTAAACGCATTGTTATAAGTCCAATACCCATTTTAACCATACTAACACAGGTGAGGTGAGGTAGCAAAATTTGCAGATGATACAAAACTACTCAAGATAGTTAAGTCCAAGGCACACTGCAAAGAGCTTCCAAAGGATCTCACAAAACTGCGTGACTGGGCAACAAAATGGCAGATGAAATTCAATGTTGATTAATTACAAAGTAATGTACATTGGAAAAAAACATAATCCCAACTATACATATAAAATGACGGGGTCTAAATTAGCTGTTACTACTCAAGAGAGAGATCTTGGAGTCATTGTGCATAGTTATCTGAAAACATCCAATGTGCAGCGGCAGTCAAAAAATCAAACAGAATGTTGGGAATCATTAAGAAAGGGACAGATAATAAGACAGAAAATATCATTTTGCCTCTATATAAATCCATGGTACGCCCACATCTTGACTACTGCGTGCAGATGTGGTCACCCCATCTCAAAAAAGATATATTGGAATTGGAAAAGATTCAGAAAAGGGCAACAAAAATGATTAGGGGTATGGAACGGCTTCTGTGTGACGACAGATTAATAAAACTGGGACTTTTCAGGTTGGAAAAGAGATGACTAATGGGAGATATGATAGAGGTCTATAAAATCATGACTGGTGTGGAGAAAGTAAATAAGGAAGTGTTATTTACTCCTTATAACACAAGAAGTAGGGGTCACCAAATGAAAGTAATAGGCAGCAGGTTTAAAACAAAAAAAAGAAGTATTTCTTCACACAACGCACAGTCAACCTGTGGAACTCTTTGCCAGAGGATGTTGTGAAAGCCAAGACTATAACAGGGTTCAAAAAAGAACTAGACAAATTCATGGAGGATAGATCCATCAATGGCTATTAGCCAGGATGGGCCGGGATTGTGTCCCTAGCCTCTGTTTGCCAGAACCTGGGAATGAGCGACAGGGGATGGATCACTTGATGATTACCTGTCCTGTTCATTCTCTCTGGGGCATGTGGCATTGGCCACTGTTGGAAGACAGGATCCTGGGCTAAATGGACCTTTGGTATGACCCAGCATGGCCATTCTTATGTTCTTATGTGAAACAGACTGGTTTCTAGCAATTAATCTATTAGTGCTCAGCTAAGGCCTACAGCCTTGGCAAAAGCTGGCACCTGGTCTGCCAGTGTCACAGGATCATTCACTGGCAACAGGTCTGACAAAATATCTCTGGCTTGATAATCCCCACTGCATCTTGGTAAAGTCAATAGGGAGATTGGTTTGGCTAAAAGAGTCACAGCCCTGCAAACCTGAAGAGAAGCAGGCTAAGAATGACAGATGGTAAATACCCAGCTGGGCAACATCCACTAATAAAAGGAAGAAGCTCTCCATTCACTTTTAATCCTTCTTTATTTCCTTCAGATTTTGATGAGTATAATGCAAATTAATGTCTACAGGAAGTGATGCAAATAAGAGAGTTACAAACTGTAATTTAAAAGGACAAACAGTGGTATGCCTAATGTCCATAGCATAAAAAAGGTACATAATCTATTTTATCTATTGCTTGCTTTAAAACAAAGACATTTTGTTCCTACTGGGAGAATTTATTGCTGCAGGTTCCCTACCAATTTAGGACTGTAGTGTTTACCTTTCCCTGTGAGCAGGCAGAGAAACAATGGTATATTGTGTAAATACAGTGGGGACATGGATTAATTTCAAACCCATCACGTAATCTTATGAGATTTCCCACGAGATCTCCTAACAGGTTGCAGCACTGTGAGCCATTATTTCCATATTTATTGGAAATAACGTCTGAGCTAAGGCAATGCACAATATTCCCAGTGCAAGCACTCATGATGAGAATGAAATTAACTCTTATTGCTGTAAGTGCTGAAGGGTTTTGGGTTTTTTTGGAATCCTGAAACATTTACCCCAAATAACTACATATTCCCTTAAAGCTGTTGTGATACAGTATATCGTGTAACAGTGTAATTTGGGGCTTTTTGAAAAGATGACTTTTGATCTGAAAATCCCCACTGAAATGACTGGGCTTGATTCTGATCTCTCTTGTACTATAAAACTGGCTCATCTCCACTAATTTTAATTGAGTTATTCCAGATTGATGCTAGGGTGAGGTCAGAACCAGATCCATTTTATGGTACTAATTGTGCAAGGACCTTTCAAGATGCAAATATTGACACGATAAACCTTAATTAAAATAACTGCATTCTACAGTGCTGTATGCTACAGAATAAACTAAAAAAGCTTTATTATATATTAAATATTGCAGAACCCAGAGGCCCCACTGTACTAGCTACTGTACAAATACAAAGAAATACAGTGTCCCTGTGCCAAAGAGTTTACAAGCCTACTGCTGCATTATTTGGTGGAATGTGGGTCAGGAAATACACTGCCACCCTCAGTTTCTTGCAGTTAAATTCATTGGGCCAGATCCTCAGCTGGTGAAATTTGTTGTAGCTCCACTGAAGATGAAGAACTAGTCCGGACTATTTATTTGTTTAGTTTCTTGCAAAGTACCCCCAGTTCCAGATACACGCAGATACTTCTGTACTTAGATAACATGGGGATACTGGGGGCACCTTGGAAGCACATAAAACTCTAGGTGCATTATCATGTTTCATTAAGGCTCTGGGCCACAAGCCTACAAATGTTTTCCCTTCAATACTGATTCCTTTGTGAAAGTAGACAGTTTCTCCTTTTTTCATCAACCTCCTGCTCTTACCTGATTCATCCACTGATGCCTTAACATGCTGCTTGTAGTACTGCAATTTGTCATCAAGGAAACAATTGTTAGGTCATAATCTACAGTTTGTGTCACTGAATGAATTGGGTAAGAGAGTCAGGGCAATTATAAGAACAATCTTCACTTATTCACAAGTATGTTATTAATTATGTACAATGGGGAAAAATATAAAGAGTATGCTGCAGTGGAATTTTGGTTTCAAAAACTGCATTTCTTTTAAATGTTTGCCTGTGGGTGGCAGCAACTGGGGGAAATCCAATGAAATTGGTTTTAGAAGTCATATCCGAAGATCATGCACATAGCCACTCTGTAAGATGAGATTGCTATGGCATCAGACCCACAGCTGCCAAAATTTTCATGGGAAGCTGAGCTACTGGTTGCCTTCTCCCTGAGGGCCTGCTGAGGTTTGACTTGTCCACTTAATTAACCACTTAACCATACTGTCCAAAAAGGCTGAACATGCAGCTGTCTGCAAATAGTTTAACATTGCCCAGTAGGGTTTTTTTTTTTTTTTTTTAACAGAGTATCCATTTTCCTGCCTGAAATAGCCTTAGGCCAGAAATCTCTTCAGCTAGACTGGTGCTCCATCTATCCCTGCTCATGCTACAGCTGTGTCTGTCTTGCAAGTCAAGGGGGATTCTTACCCAGGATTCTACAAAGCTTTAAAAAAAAACCTGTGTGGGCTAAAGCTAGCTACTATTTAACATCCCAGTCCATTCTTTTTGAAAGTAAAGATACCTACAATTGTTGATCATTATAATTATAAAATAATCTGAGTTTTTACAAACCAGTGTCACTTGACATATTAAAAACATTTCAATATTCTACAGTTTAAATTAATTTACTAATATAAATATTTTATTTCCATTATTGGCGGAGGCTACTGGCTGCACGTAGTTAATATTGACTCCAAACCTAAAAAGAATAATCATATTAATAGCCAAACTCTTTTAAGATACATTTTTGTCAATATGTTTTCCTAAGAGTTCATTCTTACATAAAATAATAGACCCTCATTTGGAAACTCAGCCCTCAGCTTCAGTACAATAGTCTCTTTTTTGCCCCCAAACCTATTCAGCTGTTGTTTAACAGAATCAGTTTCTTCCAGGTCTCTTAGGGATTTAAGTTTAGAAAACAGGCTGGCAAAAATACAGTGGCTCTTTTATAGTCTTACTAATTAAATGTAATTAAATTAATGGTAACCTGAAATTGAATGTATTAAAAACATCCAAAAGCATTTTGCTTTACATGTATAAGCACTACAGTAATCATTTCCTTTTCGGGAAAATGCCAGGGTAATAATGGAGATGACAGTGAAGTTCTTCACAATGGGCCGATTTAGACTATCAGATTCATTAGCATGTGTGTGACTAGTAAATAATTGCATTAATTTTAAGCTGAGTAACATATTTAGAAAACAGGAAAGAACCTTATTTTGTTAATTTAATCACCCTTTGCTCTTCCCCAGGTAGGTCAGAACATATCTGCAATATTAAGCTTGAACTTATTCTTTACCAGACTCGTAATAAGAGACCAGTGATTTTCAAACTTTAGAACACTTCAGATGGTTTGTAAACATAAACACTTCAAAATAAAAAATGAAAACTTTCTCTTAATATAACAGTAATTATGGAGATAAGTAATCTTTCCAAAATTGAAGCTATAACCAGCATTACCTTGTAAGCCCACTTTTCATCCCTCTCTATTTCCAAGAATAAAAATATTCCATTTCTCAAAACTCTACAGATAGAGAATTTCTCAAGAAAGTGGTTCCATTCTGAAATGTTCTTAATTGTCTAATTTTTCTTTGCCTCCAGGTAGTGGCCTAATTAAATCACATTACAATAAACAAATCACATCATATTTACATTTTCAACTTAGCTTCTGCAAGAGGCAGTTTTCAAGGGCAGAAAGAGTAACCTTTTCAAAAAGTTGACATTAGCCATGGTTCGTCATCATCAAAGTGACTTTTACTGCCAGTGACCAATTTATGGCACCCTATGGTTAGTAACATGTCTTCACACAAAACAATGTGTTACTCATGTCCTATGTTAACCACAGTGGCTAGAATAATATGGATCCAATCATAACATAATGAATAAAATATCAACATATATCACTGTGATACATTGGGGCCAGAATATATAAAGAGTGTAAGATCAATATCTATATAGAAAGTATGTAGAGTATGAGTATGTATACTTACACTCTATTTTAAGAGACAGCCCCAAAAATCCCCAAAAACGCAGAGTACAAAGGTGCAATAGAATTAGCAGACAATCACACCTGTTAAGCGACTACTTTGAATCAGTTCCTTGAATTGTCATGTAAGAAGCCTTTCATTATCTATATTAAGTGTGTAAATATATTGCATTACATGCACCACCGTGCATGCATGTATGCATGACACACAGTAACTGTTTACAGGATGAGAGATTGTCATTGAGAAACATTTATGATTGGTGAAGTTACATAATAATCCAGTTATCTGGATTTTACTAGGTGATCCAAATTCATTTGCACCACGATGGTACTGTACATTTACAATATACACGCACCTTAATAATCAAGTTACAGAAGTAGAAGGACTATGCTCATTTTCCTTTACTTTTTTAGTTCAAAATGAAATCTGTGTTTGGTTTCACTAGAACTATAAATGGTAAGAAATATTAACCAAGACAATTTCAAAGTTCCTATTTAGTGCTCTAATTTAAAGTCTGACAGTTGTGTAATGCAGTACTGACATCTTCAATTTATAGTATAGTACGTTACTTGATAAAATATGGCGTATTTCACACTGTGACTCTCCCACAATTGTTCCTGTGAATCATAGGGAAGAATTGCTTCAGACTTGAATTACTAAACAAAGCATTGCAGCTTGTAATCATCCACTCTAAACACACTTTCTAGCATTGCTAACAGAGACAAATATTTGCAATACCTAATCCAAAAAGTACAACATAAGATAAATAAAATTGTCAACAGGTAATATTTTTGCACAACTTTGTTAAATATAGGGTACATCACAGCAGAAATATACTCTCTGATAGAAAATAAAGAACTGTTACCTATTTTAGAAAACAAAAGGTAAATTACAAATCATGGGAAAACTGCAGAAACTGATGCTTTATCTAAACAAACTTTCAAAACTACTACTGCCCATTGGCATTACTAAAATACAGTATTGCCTCAATCCCCAGGAGCCTTGTTCAAAGCCCACTGAAGTGAAAGGGAGTTGTTTGGATCAGGACTCAAGATAAGAGCTTGGTACATCTGGATAGGAGGGAACAAAGAAGCTGTTTTCAGCTTCCCTATTATTGGGCTGGCTGGGGTCTGTTTCAGCCCCTGTTGTAGACTACAGCAGCCTCAAGTTTGTTCTAAACAATATCTGGTTGGACATGGCCCCAATCAGCTAGTGCACAAACTATGGTACTACGTTTTGGCCATCTCTCATTCTCCCCACCCCCAGGACTGCCTTACTCCAGAGGCCAAGAAGGGGCTGGAAGTGGTGTAGGAATCAGCTACGCAGATTTTATATATGCTACCCAGGAAGATCTGCCATTTTTCTGACCAGCATGCCCCACTGGAGAGTGCAAAATGGCCAGAGCAGGGCTCAGGATTCAGCCTTGTGACGACAGGTTAGACTTCACTCAGAAAACTGAGGACAGATTACAAAAAATTACGAAGTAGCAAGTAGTCTCACTCAGCTGAGGACATTAATATGCTCTTTGAAAAGCTGCCTAAACCTACACTTCATCTGAGTCCCTGAGCCAACCAAATGTCAGTCCTAAGCTTAAATTTCCTCGCTTCTGTCAATTGGTCACAATTTAACACCAGTTTTGTGTTTAATATTTCAGATTTAGGTACAGTATAAGAGCCAAATTTTCAACTCTTCTGATGTTTTGCACAAGCTTCCATAGATGAAACACAGATTTCCCCCCTAAAAATGACCAGATTCTTCATTTAATAATTTTTAGCAATTTAACACTGCAAGTGCCCACTAAGGCTGACAACACACTTTCCTTGGTAACGAGTGCATCTATGAACAAACGAGGCATTTCCTGGTCTATATTTGATTTAAACAAACAAGTGTTCCATGCATTAAACTTCAGTCTCTTGCTAGCTAATTTCAAAATACAACAGACCAAGTACACCGTCTTATGCCAGCTAAGTCTTCCATGGCCAATGAGAAGGGAAGGCATCATCACCCTGTATTCAATTTCCAACAAGTGGGGATGCTTTTATTTCTGCCAGAACTCTGCCAATAGGAACCTCTGAGGGAAACTGCTGAATTGGGGCATTCCCTGACTAAACTGGCTATGCCCCTTTTCAAAAAGTCTGAGCTGGCAATTTAGAACTGAATTGGCTGATCACACCCACCCTCCTCTATCAACTAGAAGTTGCAGCCACTCCCTGCCACCATAACCTGAACCCTTGCAAAAGACACATTTCCTCAGATGTTCTTGTCAACTGCTGGAAATGGCCCACCTTGATTATCACTACAGAAGGTTTCCCCTCCTCCCCACCCCCGCTCTCCTGCTGGTAATAGTTCACCTTACCTGATCACTCTCCTTACAGTCTGTATGGTAACAGCCATTGTTTCATGCTCTCTGTGTATATAAATCTCCCCACTGTATTTTCCACAGTATGCATCCGATGAAGTGAGCTGTAGCTCACGAAAGCTTATGCTCAAATAAATTTGTTAGTCTCTAAGGTGCCACAAGTACTTCTTTTCTCCTTGCAAAAGAGTTTGCCATCAGGGCACTCCACCAAGACTCTGCTGACATAAACTGAGGTCAATTTGACACAATATCTTTTACTTTTTCTTTCATGTTCCTGACAAACGTATGTGCCATAAACACTAAAGTGCATCCCATTCACTTTTAAAGTACTTCAGACAAAGAGTCAGATGGGAATGCACTTTTGCACAACCCGTTAGTTTAAAAAAAACAAAATCATACAAATCCATTTTTCCATTGGAGGTTATGTTTACAAATACTCTATGCCTGGTAGATTGTCAAAGAATGTGTGCAGATATGTAATCATTCCTTCCTGGAATCTTGGGCAAAATGACAGGATCCAGAGAATTTGGCTGCCTCATCAGTGCTTGGCATCCCATACACTATAGCCTGAATGCTGATGGCTTTATAGGGCTTGCTATTTGTGAAGAATCGTTTTGTCACTGGGTGGTGCCCAAACAGCTGTGTGCATGCAGTCAGTAGTTCCCAGGAGCAATGGGAAATTAACTAAGCCAAAGAAGTCATACACTGCCTAGTGCTTTACTTCTGGCACATTGTATCTCTGTAAAACTTAACAAAGCATAATTTGCAGTAACTGAGTAACGCACAGCACAGTAAGAAAAGGAGAGCAACTCACCTCATTTTGGGAAAGGGCATTGGTGGGTGAAACGAAGACAGGAAAAGGCCATTTTGCCCCCACAGATGAACCCCAGCTGCCTGTTCCCCTACTAACAACTGGAACTTCTAGGTCAGAGCTACTAATACTGCTCCAGGAGTTCTGCTACAGCCCCAGCACAGACACAGACACACAAGGCAAAACAAAACATAGTCCAGACAAAGTAGCAGCCCCCATTAGCATGTTTCTGCTTGTACATACCTAAGTACGGTTCACATTAGAGACAACGCTAGGATCACTGTATAGAATTTAAATTCCTCTAAGGAAGGAGAATTTGGGTCATATAATAAAGGTTTAAGTTCTATTTAGGAATAGGATAAGGTTCAAGTTTGTTCTTATTCCAGTTAGGTTTAGACATAAACTGCAAAGCAGGTGTCCCTAAGGCACCAAGTCAAAGGGGACACCCAACAGAGCTGAATGCAAAGGGAAACTTACAAGAATGCCTGCAAGTTTCCTTTTAGAGCAGGCTCCATGAAGAGCAGATATTAAAAAGGAAATTGGGTCTAGTGAATTTCCATCTGTAACCCGCAACCCCTCCCATGTATAACACACTATTCCTGCTGACACCCCCCCCCCCCCCGAGACCCAAAATGAATTAAAAAGGCAAGGAAAACACTAAAGATGTGAAAAGGCAAAATAAACAGGGAAGAAAAACAAATTATAGAACAAAAGCACAAAATGAAATGAAGATGGAACGGATCAAAAGGAGAGAAATAAGGATAGGAAAGAAGCGAAAAGAGGCTGGAAGTATGAGGGAGACACAATCAGAAAAATTGGCATTTCAGGATCTCTTGTACCAGCTGCATTACAGCTAGAATTCTGGCAGCAAAGGACTGAGAGTCTTTTGCTGGCTCTGAAATTGTCTCGCTGTATCACCCTGGACAAGACACTTGACCTCTCTCTCTCTGAGGTTCCCCCTTCATCAGGGTGTATGAATTAAAATCAAACAGATTTAAATCACCAACTTTAATCATGCTTTAAATCAGCAAACAGAAAACCTTGATTTAAATCATCGATTTTACTCATGATCTGTATTTGTACTTTTTGTTTTTTTCCTAAAGAAAGGTTGATTCTCATTAGTTGGTAAGCATTAAAACACATTGATGTGCAACCAAATAAACTTTTTACACTAAATATGGTGCTTCTTTTTGCAAACCAAAAGGGTACACTATATCTATTCTATGGCAAAAAACTATGCTAATGCAGACTTAAGGTGCTTCGTGGTATGTCATACCTTTGCAGAACACTGAGTTGAGCAAAACAAGCTTCTGAAAACCAGCAAATGTGCAGTTAAAGTTGTCCATGCAACCTTAACTCTGTCCTCTTTCAGCAACGCCCCATTAACCCCCATTCACACACATACCTTTCATAGAATCATAGAATATTAGGGTTGGAAGAGACCTCAGGAGGTCATCTTGTCCAATCCCCTGCTCAAAGCAGGACCAACCCCAGCTAAATCATCCCAGCTAAGCTTTGTCAAGCTGGGCCTTAAAAACCTCTAAGGATAGAGATTCCACCACCTCCCTAGGTAACCCATTCCAGTGCTTCACCACCCTCCTAATAAAATAGTGCTTCCTAATATCCAACCTAGACCTCCCCCACTGCAACTTGAAATCATTGCTTCTTGTTCTGTCATCTGCCACCACTGAGAACAGCCGAGCTCCATCCTCTTTGGAACCCCCCTTCAGGGAGTTGAAGGCTGCTACCAAATTCCCCCTCACTCTTCTCTTCTGCAGACTAAATAACCCCAGTTCCCTCAGCCTCTCCTTGTAAGTCATGTGCCCCGGGCCCTAATCATTTTCATTGCCCTCCGCTGGACTCTCTCCAATTTGTCCACATCCCTTCTGTAGTCGGGGGACCAAAACTGGATGCAATACTCCACGTGTGGCCTCACCAGTGCCGAATAGAGGGGAATAATCACTTCCCTCGATCTGCTGGCAATGCTCCTAGTAATATAGCCCAATATGCTGTTAGCCTTCTTGGCAACGAGGGCACACTGCAGACTCATATCCAGCTTCTTATCCACTGTAATCCCCAGGGCCTTTTCTGCAGAACTGCTGCTTAGCCAGTCAGTCCCCAACCTGCAGCAGTGCATGGGATTCTTCCTTCCTAAGTGCAGGACTTTCCTTTGTCAACCCCACAGTTGCTGAAATGTACAGGCTCTCTACCTCCTTTTACCCCTGACCCCACTGCATTCACTCTCACCCAGAGGATTCCGTCTAACACTAAAAGGACAAAAAGGAAAAAAAAAAGGAATCAATTGCCCACATCATCTTCCCTCTGTCCTCCTGCAACTGGCAGTAACCAATGGGAATTATTTATATACACTCCAGGTGCAGTCAGTGTATTAGGTGTACTTACACTAAATAGTGAAGGCAGGAGTTGGGCCTGCGACATGCATGGATTACTTGGAGGTGTGTGACAGAGCCATGATTACAGGAGGAGATGTATGTTTGCAGATTCTGATGTGTGTGAGTAAGGGGAAGAGCCGCACGTGTACCTCCAGAATGCAATACAATCCAGGGATTGTGTGTAATTCCCTGCGGGAGGGTGGTAACCACAGCCTCTCCAGGGTCTAAGAACGAGGGGGTGGGGGTTGGGGTGGAGTGGCTTGGCTTAGGCAAATTCACTCAGGTTGTAAAACCTCCAAAGAGGTATCACCTCCTTGGCAAGCTTCAAACTATCCTGTTTCAAATTTCTTGTATCAACCAGGCAAGGTACTAATAAGCTTCAACAGGACTTCATTTTCAAAGTGGAAACCTCTTTACCAAGCTGCTGCTGCACCCTCTGTAGCTTTCTCCCTGCCTCTCAACTCCTCCCCCCTACTTCCTGTTTCCTGTCCTTTCAGACTCCCAACAGCCAGTGCTCCCAATTCTAATAATTACAAGCAACATCTAAACACCACATTCCCTCCTCTCTTAAGAAACTCTCCCAATTAAAATAAACATTCTTGTTCTAACCACAGGAACAAATATGAAACAAGACACTATACAGTTGGCAGAAATATTACACTGAAAACACTGTAGATACTACATAAGATAGTCTCTAGTCCAGACAGGTGGTCGTCTGGGTCTGACAGGCCGTCCCTCAAACCCCGGTTCCAGTGCAATGTCTTGTTGTGTTGGTCCTACAGTAAAGTCATCCAATGCAGACTGGGTGTTGGCATAATCTCCTCTTGGTGCATAGGCAGGTGCAAGATAAGAAGCATTCCATACCTGCCCATCAGAAAGTCGATAGGTGTAAGGTCCCTTCTTCTCTATGATTTTAAGAGGAGCTGTGAATTTATGGTCCCCTTTGCATAAAATTCTAGGATTTCATATTCTAACGAAGGAATCACACTCAAACTCTGGTTCCTTAGCACCCCACTGCTTATCTGTGAAAGCCTTAGACTTTGCTTGGTTCTGTTCAGCAGTTTTTCTCACATCATCCTCGTTCGGGGCATCAGGTCGTGCCTTTAACAATCCAGCAATGTTCAGTTTAGTATTCATCTGTTTCCCATGCAGTAACTCTGCAGGTGATCTTTGCGTTGTGGCATGTCATGTAGCCCGGTATGCTTGCAAGAAATCAGTAGTGAAGGGTATCCACAATCGCCCGTCTAGTTTAGCCGTTTGCAAACTCTCTTTCAAACTTCTGTTAAACCATTCTATTTCCCCATTGGCTTGAGGGTAATATAGGGATGACATTCCGTGTAAAATGTTCCTCTGTGCTAGAAAAGTTTCAAACTCTAGGGAAGTAAATTGACTACCATTATCTGAAACCAGTTATTTGGGGTTACCTTCCCTGCTAAAAACTGAAGAGAGGAACTTAATTACTGTAGCAGAAGAGATTTGCGATGTAAATGCTACCTCAGGCCATTTACTGAAATAGTCTATTAAAGTAATGGCATAACGTCAGTCAATTGGAGCAGTATCAAAGGGTCCTACAATGTCAGTCACCACTTTTCCCCATGCAGATTCAGGAAGATGAACAGGCTGTAACGGAGGGGTACATGTCACTGCTGTCTTATCATGCATTTGGCAAGTGACACAGGATTTTATCAGTGCTTCAGTTTGAGAGTCCATCCCTGGCCACCAGTACAGATCCCGTAGTCGTTGTTTGGTTCGGACAATTCCTTGATGAGTATCGTGTGCCAGGTGTATGAGTTTTGACTGTCATTCTTCTGGCACAAGGAGCCGGTGTGTACCTCATAGCACACAGCCATCAAACAAAGAAAGTTCATCCTGAACTCTAAAATAAGGCAGCAAAACTGGGTCAAGGTTTTCAGCTGACTGGGCCATCTCTTTGGCAGAAATTTTGTAGTTTTTGTTGAATTGGACACCCTGAACAAGCAGCCTGAAATTGTTCTATTGTAACTGCAGTGAGAGTGCTTGTAATAAGCGCAGCCACTACATCCTCAATCTCCGGTGGACCATCTGGTGAAGGCAAAGGCAGGCGAGAAAGGCAATCAGCGACCACATTTTGGTTTTCAGGCTTATATTCCAGTTCATAATTGAAAGAGAGTAGTCTTGCAGACCATCGAGCAATACGGTATCCTGCTCTTCCCAGTCCTTTCGTTGCGAGCAACATCGTCAAAGGGTTGCGGTCTGGCACAACTTGAACATGCGGCCCCACAGGTAAGTTCTCCATTTTTCAGTAGCCCAGACACAAGCAAGTGCTTCTTTTTCAACTGTAGAATATTTTCTCTCAGCATTACTTAGTGTCCTTGAAGCAAATGCAACAGTCCTCTCTGTGTTGTCCTCATGCAGTTGTGTGAGAACAGCCCCAAATCCATAATCAGAAGCATCAGTAGTTACAATTGTGGGCAATGCAGGACTGAATAGTGCAAGTACTGGACTATGTACAATCCAGTCTTTCACCGTTTCCAAACTAGCTTGTGCATCTATTGTCCATGCTAAGGTAGAACTTCTCGGTAGTAACCCGTAATGGTTCAATGACAGAAGCCTAATTGGGAATGAATTTTGCATACCAGGAGGTAAGACCCAAGAAGGAACGTAAGGTTTGAAAATCTGTTGGAGGAGGAGCATTTGAAATTGCCAGGATATGATCTGGATCAGGTTTTAGTCCAGACTGTGAAATTGTATGCCCCAGAAAGGAGAGTTCAGTTTGTCTAAATTTGCATTTGGACCTATTGAGCCGGAGGCCTGCTGTGCTGATGCAGTTTAGTACAGACTGCAGGTTATTGTCATGCTCCTCAGAAGTATTTCCAAACATGATAATATCATCCAGATAGCACTGAACTCCATGTTGAATCTTCAGAATCAATTACATCATTTTTTGAAAGGCACTTGGGGCAGATGCGAGACCGTATGGAACACGTTTAAAATGAAATAGTCTCTCATGTGTAATAAATGCTGTGAGGTCTCTATCATCTTCATGCAACATAACCTGGTGGTATGCATTCTGCAAATCGAGAATAGAAGACATCTTTGCTCCGTGGAGTTCTGCAAATACTTCTTCTATGTGAGGAAGAAGATGGCTGTCAATCACAATAGCTTTATTTGGCTCCCTTAAGTCCACACAAAAGCGAATGCCTCCACCCTTCTTCTGTGACATTACTATAGGTGAAACCCATTCCGAGGAGTCGATCTCTTTAATAATGTCCTTTTGAACAAGTTTTCTAAGTTCCTCTGAAATAGCTTCCCTGATTGAAAATGGTAAGCGCCGTAACTTCTGTCGTACAGGCACCACATTATTCCGCATTTTAACTTTATGCAGAAACCCATAAGCACAACCGAGTTTCTCCTCAACTTGGTGTTGGGTCCCAGCTGAAACTGGTGTGTGTACCACAAGAGTGCTTTGCTGAGGAAGATCAATTCGTCCATTAACTACCCTGAGATTTAAAGCAGCCAATAAATCTCTGCCAAGGATAGGAGTGCCGTTGTGGACAATGCAGAACTCTGCAGTTACACAGCAATCACCAAAAGTAACTATTACTGGCAGGCAGCCATGTGTACTGGAATATGGTTTTTCAAATAGCACACCAAGTGAAGTTTGGGTTCAGTAAGAGGCACATCTTTAAAGTAATGCAGATAGATGGAATCAGGTAGTATAGATACTGCTGAGCCAGTGTCCAACATTAGCTGAATAGAGTGTGGTTTGCCTGAGGGTATGGCAGAAATGTTTACAGTGCACTTTATCTGTTCTGGAATATGTGCAGTAGTGATTTTGTCCACACTCAGCACAGTAACATCTGGTATTGTAACTGCATGCACCTGTTGATTGAACTGGCTACTGCGACATACTTTAGCAAAACGTCCAATCTTTTTGCAATGATTGCACTGAGCTACTTTTGCTGGACATCCTGTGTAGCTTGCAAGGTGTTGTGGGGATCCACAGCGAAAACATGCTTTTACTGTATTTTGAATTTGCTGATTCAGTGGTTTTTCATTAGTTTTCCTTTTGCAATTGTGAGTCTGCAGTGGTAGTGAACTTTTCTGCAAAGGAGTCACAGCCTGGTCTGTGCCTCCTGTATCCATGCTCATTATTTTGGCTTCAGCTCTAGCTGACTCAATCTGAGTAGCAATGGTTATTGCTTTTTTCTAGTGTAAGTTGTGGTTCTAGAAGTAAGCATTCTCTTACATGAAGCATGGTTGTTTTCTCGATGAACTGGTCTCTAATCATCTCATGTGCCATATTCCCAAAGTCACAAATTACAATCAGACTCCTCAGGGAAGCAATATACTGCATATAGTTTCCCCTGGTTTCTGCTCACGCTGGCGAAATCTGTAGCGATTTGCTACTACATTCACTTTTGGCACAAAAAAATTCTTTAATGCAGTGAGTGCAGTCTCATAAATATCATCTGCAAGGGGAAAAGTGTAAAATATATGCTGCTCTTCTGCTCCAAGGCAGTGGATTAGCAGAGCATGCTTTCTTACTTCAGAAATCTCTGTAGCACTGATTGCAGGCAGATAAGTCTCAAACATATGGATCCAGGTAGTAAAAGCAATTGGAGGCTCACCTGGGCTTTGCAAAAAGGGTGCAGATGGGTTCAGAGGCAGAAGATCCATCCTCATCGCCAAAATGTTGTATCAACCAGGCAAGGTACTAACAAGCTTCAACAGGACTCTATTTTCAAAGTGGAAACCTCTTTACCAAGCTGCTGCTGCACCTTCTGTAGCTTTCTCCCTGCCTCTCAACTCCTCCCCCTACTTCCTGTTTCCTGTCCTTTCAGACTCCTAACAGCCAGTGCTCCCAATTCTAATAATTACAAGCAACATCTAAACACCACAAAACTGGATTCTCCAAAGACCAACAGACACAGAAAGGACTTTTGGATAAATAGCCAGAGTTTAAACTGACTCTGGGCCTTCATTCTGATCCAGCAAATGGAAAGGACTTTCTGTCCAAAGGGCAGGCACCAATCCTTAAGGAAGGACTGACACCTACCAAAGCCCTTGTGGAGAGAGATGGTGGATGATCTCTGGTAAAATTAACATGCCTGTAGGTTCTTTTATTGTTTTAACATATTTTCTCTGTAAAGCTTGTCCCTTAAGAATAAATGTGCTTGCTTAGAAAAAGCTGAGTGGTAACCTTAATCCATGGGCAATGACACTACTTATAGCATCTGAGAAGAAAGGAAAGCAGGCCTACTTAGGCAGTCTGACTTGCTGGGGAATTCACAGCGTAGGCAGAGAATTGTGAAGCCTGGAAATACCCTGGTCAGGAGGGAGAGGCTCATTTCTCTGCACAAGAGTGGGTGCCCTCGCTGGACCAGGGAGGGGGAAGGAAAGTGCAGTGGCCCTGAACTGTGACACCATGAACCCTCAAATTTCCCCAAAAATGTTCTTCCAGAACTTATTAATAGCTTTCATATTGTCACTGAGGTAATTATGTAGATGCTCAGACAAGTCAGAGAAAGCCATCACTGCTCTTGGACACAAATCTCTGATGCAGTCCAAATATGCTCTCAGACATAGTTTGACGTGTACACCAGGAATAAGTCCCAGATCATTTCTGCCCAAGTGAATCACACAATGTCCAGTAGATCACAACTTCCTATGGCACCACGTAAATGCTGCAGAGTGGGTAAAATATGATGCCATCGCAGGCAACCTCTCTCTTCCCAAATCAGCCTGCAGTTAGCAGTCCCCATGGAACGCTGTACCCATTGTTCTCCTGCAAACATTTGCAACCTCATGATCTGGGAATCACCCCGTATCCACATGTTGGAAATATGGCAGTGTCTTTGAAAACACCACATTAACCTACCCTGAGTTCGGCAAGTAGCCACTCCCTCCCTTCCCATCTCCTCAGGGGCTTACAATACAGATATTTCCTCTAACAACCAGTCCAAAGCTTGCCTACCACCCATCTTCATTGTCCAACCCCTCTGCAGCCACAACCTCGCTCCCTGTCCTTGTTCTGCCACCCTTCACCCCCACACACACACCAAGTGCTGTCTTTGGCTCCTCCCCACCTGATATAACAAAAATATTCTGCTGTGTTCACAGCAAACCTCCCCATAAAATGAAAACACATTATAACAGAGACAACTTTCGGCAAGCAATATGAATTATTAAATCTTTATTGCACAGTTGTACAGATTAGAAATGTCAATGGTGGGATGTTCACCAGAGGCAGTAGCGTTAGCACATTCCCTCAAAGTAACCAGGCAAGTATAAAGTGACTGCATAGAAATCCTCTCACGTTTTTTTTTTCTTTACTGGTGCATGCACAATACAATCCTTCTGGACTACCCATCTATGCAAGCAAAGAAGCAAACATGTTCTTGCATACCATGCTCAGATTGGGGCCCCCAAAGCTTTAGTGGATGTCATACACTACCTTGGGTAAAACTTCAGAGACTGCGATGATTTTGACCTGCATCACATCAACAGTTTTATCTCTAGCTCTGCAAAAAAAAATTTTTTTTCAAAAACAACTCTTTTTTTCAGGGTTTATATCTCCGCAACCTCTACTTCAAATGATCCCAAATTTCAATCACTATCCCTATACCGCACCCTTCTTATGAGCACCAAATTTCAAAGGACTCTGACAATGGGACTTAGAAAGGTCTAGATTTAAATAAAAGTTGTTATGGAACCTTAACGATAGTGGCACTACTGCACCACTATAATACACGTTTATTTAAGGAATTAGATAGCTGAACTTGCATTTATTCAGATTCTTATTTTTTTACATTTTTTATTATGTTAGAAAATGGTGAATGTTGCATATTTTATGTACTAGATGATTATTTTTTACTTACAATTTGTGTCAAGCTCTCTTTAGACAGAAATTCACATTCAATTAAAGATGCACAAAAATAGCATTTTAATTATTTTTTAAATTAAATAAAGTACCTTTAGTGTGCAGGATACATAAGAAAAAAAGGTTTATCAAAACATGATATGCATTTAAAACTAACTTAGTTATTAAACCATTTATCTATCTATCTAAACCATTATTCTGTGCTTAGCAAATTGAATTGATTTTTTCTGGTCACCATATGCCTCAAGATTTTAGAATTAGTAGATCTCATCTTCTCACACCTACATTTTATCTGCAGATTGGAAGAAGAAAAACAAGCTTTCCTGCTTTTGTCCAAGTCCCTACTGGTTTCTTAACTTTGAATAAACTAATCACTGAACAAAATCAGTTGAATACACTGTAATGCACAAACTATTCTCTCTGTACCTGCAGAAGAGGTTACTGCTGTCAAAAGCTGGTTTAGCACTTCAGCAAACTCTGATTTCAAGTGACTTCCACCAGTTCAGTGGTGTTTCTTTAGAATTTGGCACCAAATATGTACTGCTTAATATTATTTTTGTGTTTAATTTAAATAATTTAAATAGATTATAGTAAGTTTAGGCCTTAACATAAATTGTAAATTTCCAATTTAATTGTAAATATTTTTATAAACAAACATATTTAATTTAAATAAAAAATCCAATTTAAATTAAAAAAATCTTCTTTTTAATTTAAAACATAATATTTTTTCTCCAGTAAATAGAGATAATGGTACTTCTCCAGCTTTTAAAAATACACTAAAATCTACAGATGAAACTATACATTTCATCAAACATTTTGGGATGGGCTTGGACTGCCGAAACCAATCACTGTACAGCACGCCCTGTCCATGTGCGACTTACTCTTTACCTCACCTTACATTCCAGGCTTATTTTACCCATTCTTATCTTGTCTGTTGTAAATCATTCCCTGGATGTTCCCCTTATTTTAGCTAGTACAGACATTCTGTTTTCAGCCTGCTAATCCATTTACATCCCTAATCCTGCCCCCCAAGAAATAAGGACTCACCTATGTTCAATTACTCATGTGAAGACAGGCCTAATAAGGAATAACCAGGTTACTGCCAAATCCCATCTTTGCCTGGGGGACTACTACACCCTGGACCTGACCCTAGTTTTTATTTCATAGGAACAATTCATCCTTTCCCCCTCTAAATCTTTTAAGCTCCTCATACAGGATCAAATAAAGTTTGTTTGTCAAATCCGTATCTTTGAAAAACCCTGCTCCTCTTCAGATATAAAATAGAAAGATTATCTAGTTCTGTAAATCCTTTTGGATGAATAAACTGTTCTAAATCTTCTCATTTCACATTCTTCATCTCCAGGAGCACAACAACATTTTCAAGAGTCACAAGGTGTGACCCAACTTTTGAGACCTAATTGAGTAACTCCAAATCATCTAATAATTACTTAGTTATATGAATGTACATATTTTTGAAACTACCTGTGCAGTTCCCACAGGCATTCTGAGGGAAATCCTGGCCCCACTGAAATCAGTGGGAGATTTGTCATTAACTTCAGTCGGGCCACGATTTCACCGTCTACAGCCCTGATTCAACAAACATTTACTCATATGTTTAATGTTTCTACCTTGAATAATTCCAGTTGGAATCAACGAGACTACTTACAGTAGAAAAGTTAAGTCAGTGTTTGGAGGATTGAGGCCCAAACGCAAGGCTGTATATTAACTCCACTGCCAAGATGCTCATATACACCCACAATTGTGCCCACTTTGAAATTAAACTATCTATTTAGTTCTATGCCGTTCTCTCTAAACAATCGTGTGCATCATGCATTTCTTTATTTTCCCATACAAAGACTACACACCTTACTGAAAATGTAGCATACGAAGATCTACCACATTACTCCACTAATGACAACTGAGATTTTTCAGAGGATTTAAGAATTGCAATATTACAACTAACAGTCATAAAAACTTAGTTCAATAACCAAATAATGTAAGACCAACTCTGGAGTTATCCTATACAGTACCTGTTTGTAGTATATCTTCACCAGGTTTGTAGAAGCATGTATCCAAAGATTGCTTCACCTTCAGTGACCAAGATCTGCAAAGGAAAACCACAGACATTAAAAATATGTCACTGAAAGTAAATAGTTTGGGCATAAAAGCAGAGCAAAATCATTCCGCTAAACTTCCATTTGGAAATAAATTTAAAATATTATCCTTTACAGTATGTGTAGAGCAATGCATATTGTGTGAGAAAAGAATGACGACAAGTAGGATAATCTATTAAATATTACATTTAAGACATATACAGTATCATAAAGCTTTTAAGTAAGCTTGCTTATGGGAATTCAAAAATAGTACAGGATAGTTCCTGCAAACATCAAGTTTCAGAATAGTAATTTTACTACAACTATCAGTAATGATAGACTAAAACCAACACATTCAATATGTATAATGGCTAGTGGTATGGCAGAAAATAAAAAATCTATTAAAAAAACTACAAACAGACATACATTTGAGCCACATTCTGCCTTTGATTTGCAGCAGAGCAACAGCATGAATTAGAGAACCATGCATCAATAAAGAAAGGTTAAAAATGACAATTCTACTACGGATTCCAAAATCTGGCTCTATATATTTCTGTCCCTAAAGCAGACACATGTTCAGGCATGTGCATGTGCATAGCACTTACCCACAATTAGTAGCTAGAGTCTCTATAAATTCTCCTGGTGATTCTGACACAGTGATACAGATATCAGCACTGTGCAGTGTATAATCCATTTGACAAAACAAATTAGTTTTACTATACAGTTACTAAAGAAAGAAGAAAAAGAAAAGACTGAACAGCTAAAACTGTAAGATGTGGCAGAAGAGGGAAACAAACAAAAAAAGACTTAACTGACATGGAAAGGGATAGAAAAAGAAAGCAAGCAGAAAAGACAACAGTTCAAGTGCCAGACTGAGGTGGGAATGGTCCTTATTTGGTACCAACACTTATCTGGTGGCTCCATCAGTTTGTCTACCACACTATCTTGAGGATTTCTAAGGGTATGTCTACACTGCAGAGTGTATGTGTGTCCTGGCTGATACGTATATGCACATGTGCTTGCCAAGCCTCCGCCAAATGTCCACACTACAGAGCTGCACATGCCCCATACCAATCTAGTTGCATCAACATTGACACTGGAGTTACATATGTTTTGGGGGGGTAATCCAGTGTTTTTAGTGCCTTACTAAATTGAGCCACCCTAGGAATTGGTTGGTGTATTGTGGAAGAACTTGCCTATCCCTCCTGGGCCTTTGTGCAGATGTGTTCTTAGCTAGCCAGCACAATTAGCAAAATGCAGTGTAGCTGTAGCTGTCAATCCCAGGCTATTAGAAAGACAGGTGGGTGAGGTAATAACTTTTATTAAACCAACTTCTGTTGGTGAGAGAGAGAGAGAGAAGCTTTTGAGCTACACAGAGATCTTCCTCAGGTCTGGGGAAGGTAGTCCGAGTGTCACAGCTAAACATAAGTTCGAACAGATAGTTTATCATAAGTAAGGCTATGATTTAGTCATGGGTATTTTTAGTGAGTCATGGACAGGTCATGGGCAGTAAACAAAAATTCATAGCCCATGACCTGCCCATGACTTTTACTAAGAATACCGGTGACTAAAACTTGGGCGGGGGCCGTCGGTGCTCTGGGGGGGGGCAGTCCAGAAGCGCCATGGGTGCTGAGGCCGGTGGCCTGGGACCCCACTGGTGCTGGGGGGGGGGAGGGCTGGCAAGGGCTCCCTACCCAGGTCCGCGTCCCTGCAGCTCCTCGGCAGTGGAGGGGCACAAGCCAATGGCAGCTGCGGGCACAGGTAGCATGTGGCGCAGAGCCTTTCGCCCCCCCCCGGCCCCTCCACCGCCTAGGACCTGCAGGGCCATGCCAGTGGGAGCCCCCCACCCTGAGGCAAGCACCCACCCGCAGCCCCCAACCCCCTGCCCCTAGCCCTGAGCCCGGGCAGCCCCTGAGTCAGAACCAGCCACTGCAAAAGTCACAGAGGTCATGGAAAGTCACGGAATCTGTGATTTCTGTGACCTCTGTAACAGACTCGCAGCCTTAAATCATCAGTAGTTAACACATATTCTAAGGCACTATTCAAGGTGAAGTGGCCCGTTAACATCCCTGTAGTCACAGGACCAAAAACAGGGGTTACTGGGCTACAGATTGTCGTAATAAGGCATAAATCCAGTGTCTTTTTGAAGATCATGCAAAACAACTTCAAAAACAGACTCCAAGGAGAGACTGCTGAATTGGAATTAATTTGCAAACTGGACACCATTACATTAGGCTTGAGTAAAGACTGGGAGTGGATGTGTCATTACACAAAGTAAAACTATTTCCCCATGTTTATCCCCCCTCCCCCCCGCACTGTTCCTCACACGTTCTTGTCAACTGCTGGAAATGGCCCATCTTGATTATCACTACAAAAGGGTCTTTTTTCTCTTCTGCAGGTAATAGCTCATCTTACCTGATCACTCTTGTTACAGTGTGCATGGTAACACCCGTTGTTTCATGTTCTCTGTGTATATAAAATTGCCTTACTGTATTTTCCACTGCATGCATCCAATGTAGTGAGCTGTAGCTCACGAAAGCTTATTCTCAAATAAATTTGTTAGTCACTAAGGTGCCACAAGTACTCCTGTTCTTTTTGCGGATACAGACTAACATGGCTGCTACTCTGAAACCTATGATTTTTAGTGTCTAGCAAAGTTATGAATTTAAGCTCCTAGGCTCATCTTTTGAAAGTGTTGTGCAGTTTCCTTTGAGGATGAAGCCTGATAGGTCAGATACAGAGGGATCACTTTGTGAAAGGCAAAAATAATGAGGAGTCCTTGTGGCACCTTAGAGACTAACAAATTTATTTGGGCATAAACTCTGAAACCTTTGTGAAATCTGTTCACCCACAGGTAAAAGGGTGTTTTTGTCTTCTATCATTTTCCTGTGTGAGTTTGTTCAAGAGCGTAGTGATTGTCTGATTTCACCCCCATAGCTGTTATCGGGGCATTCTGTGCACTGGATGAGGTACAATACATGTTGTGATAGGCATGTGTAGGACCCCTGGATCTTGAAAGGCATGTGGTAGACGGTGTAACATTTAGCAGAGGCACTTCCAGCTCTGTCTGTTCCAGCTGGTGCCAGGCCATGGATCCAGAACTACTGGATGAGCTGTTTCTACTTGTGGCTGAACTGTTATTCCAACAGGATACAGACAGAGGATCTAGAAGATGGTGAGTGTCATTTCAGAAGCATTTCCTTCTGAATGGAAGGTGGTGACAAGACTCAGAGGAGAGCTCATTCACAGCAGACAGGAGATATCTGTTGCATGCTGCAACTGTGGTTTCCTATACAGACTAGTGCTTTTGACACAGGACAACTAGCACGGCGTAGTGGGAATCACATTGTCAGGCAAACCTGGAATTACTAGCAGTAGCTACAGAATTTTCGCAAGATAAAGACCGCCTTCCTGGATCTGTACAAGGAGCTTGCCCCGAATGACCCTCCAGTGCCAGGACTGCAAATGAGGGAGGCCACACCAGTCCGGAAGCACGTTGTTATTGCCACCTTGAAGCTGGCTACCCCTAACTACTACAGGCGGGTGGATAATCAGTTTACTATTGGCAAGTCAACTGTCGATGATATGGTCGTGGTAGCTTGTGAAACCATTAATACTGTGGTTTTGCCACAAGTGGTAGACATTGCTACTATGCCTGAAATAATAACTGGCTTTCGGAGAATGGGGTCTCCAAACTGCGCTGGGGCCACTGACAACACTCAAGTGCCCATAATTTGCCAACCACAAGGACCACATGAATATGTCAACTGCAAAGAATACTACCCTATTGTTCTGCAGGCCTTGGTCAATCACAAAGGCAGGTTCATGAACACCAATGTGGGATGTACAGGAAACGTGCATGACACCAGGGTACTGAGGAGATTTGATGTTTACCTATTTGGACAAGCAGAGACCTTATTCCCTCCAAATAGCATTATCATCAATGGGGTATTTGTGCCCAATTATTTTAGGAGATCTCATTTACCCCCTACTACCATGGCTTATGAAACCATACCCTCACCACAGAGCACCTGGCAGAAGAAGGATTAATTACACACTTAGCAGTTGCAGATGGTGATGGAACATGCTTTTGGAAGGCTGAAAGCAAGCTGGTGCTGCCTACAAATCTGTTTGGATACCAGTGCAGCCAGTTCCATCTGTGCTGTGGCCTGCACAACATCCATGAGGATGAGGGCTAGAATTTTCCCACGGAGTTAACTCAAGATGCTGCTGGTTTGCAGACTCTGTACAAACAATCAAAAGGTGTGCCTGCCATTACTGGGGCTGGGTCCAGAGAAGCAAGAGAAATAAGGGATGCCTTGTGCACCTACATCCCTCCATTGGTCTTAAAAAATACGAAAACAAAAAAATTAAACCTGCCATGCTTAGCAGCATGTTATGCAGTACTGAAGGCTCCCATGCTCAGGGTAGCGGTAAATATGTGGTTGAATACACTGTGGTAAGGGCACGCAGGCAGATTGTTGCCAGACTTGCCATCCTTAACCTTGTGGTAGATAATCTTTAGGCTCCCCACATTGAACACAGCAGATAGCTTCCAGTGCACAGGAGATGAGTGGGAAGTGAGTAGGTAGATGGGACATAACACACAGGCCCCAAGAGCTGTGGGATGGCACTGGAGCTCACGAGCTCAACAACATGTGCGTTAGCGGCATCTTTACTGCGAGATGGAAAGGTAGGAGAACACCTTACAGCAAAACTCACGCTTTAACCTATACTTCCAGCTGTGTGCATGAACATATGTTCAAAGGGCACAGAGGCTCATATTTGATGTTCTGTGGGGGAGGAGGAGACGGATGGGGATCGGGGGTTGGGCTAAAATGTGCATAAACACGCAGGCAAGAACAACAATAACAACCCCCCACTACTCTGCTCTATGTATTCAAGAAATCTTTATAAATATTACAATTTCCAGGATTATTCACTCTATATACTTGTTTGCCATTGTTACCGTTTATGTCAAATGCAGCCAAGACAGACTTGAAGTTTAGAATCCACAATAAAGGAGCATGAACAATAGAACTACATCTCTGCATCCTCTATTTGATCTCAAAAATTGTCAGTGCTTCAGAGATGAGAAATATAGGAATGACAAAGAAAAATCCCACTAAAGCTACTGTGAAAAATCAGCAAAATATCACCTGCAAAATGGCATAAGCTACTTAGTACATGTACCATGACAAGCAACTGAAGACCTCCTGGATGACCAAAAAGGTAACCTTTACTTTACCATCAGTCTGTAGTCTTCCCTTTCCCCTCTTGTCTCTGTCTCATCTCTTACCCTTCTTGGTGTCCATATCTTTCCTCTTTATTCCCAGTCTCCTACCATAGTGTTTACACCACATGATTAAGTGCACACATGGGTTGATCTGGGATGACTCTGTGAGCCAGTACTTTTCCTAGAGGTCAGGATTTATTTTTAAAAATTAATTATCTGGACCTTATAGTTGTGAAAATTGCCTTCAAAATGTGAACTGCGTGTAAAACACCACAATAAAGTTCAAATGAATCTGCAGACAGCCTGAAACAATAGCTCTGAGGGAGGTGAACTGTTCCCATTCATCTCAAATGGGTATTAACTTTGAAGCTCCATTACGACAATTTAACCATCAACATTATGAACTATTTCATTGCTGAAATAGTTGCACTACTGAAAGCGTGCAATAAACAAAAGGGACAATCATCTTATGCACAGCACACTATGAGAGGCATCTTATTATTCAGGTATCACAAGTAGATGGAACTTGGTTTGCAAGCACAATTTGGGAAAATGTCACATTTTCCCTCCCAGATAATCAGCCAACCTGCAGATGGCTGCTCCTTCCTAGTACTCTACTGCAAAAATGACAGAAAACAACAACAACATTCCATTGTTTAGCTGTAGAGAACCGCACAAGGAAACAACCTCATCTCTCACCACCAGTCCAATTCTGGATCCTGGTACTGAGTAGCATTTATTTTTGACGTGTTTATTCAGTAGGCTATCCTGAAAAGCATATACAGATATAAAACAAGCTGTGAAAAGTATTTATTTGTAGTGCTCTTCTTTCTTTACTGTCAGTGACTGCCATTTTCACAAACAAATCATGCCTTCCACTGTTGTCCTTTATTCTGTGAACACCAAAAACCCTCCCACAGCTGTTAACATTTGTTTCATTTATTGACAAACTAAAGGACAAAGGCATGATTTAACAGATTGCTCTGTGTAAAGACACAATACAGTGCACACACACAAAAAATCATCAAATGCCCCTGTCAGTAAGTCTTACAAAGTACAGCTTAATGAATGTATGCAAATTGCTGTAATATACAAAATGTCTGGTACTACTTCAACAAGTAATGCGCTTATGAAGAAATCTATAGAGAATGGTAAGATACATCAATCTAATTTGTCTTTGAAATAAAGGGATTTGGTTTCCTCAAGATAATTTCAATTTTTTTTTTTTTAATGCCTGGTGGAGTGACAGTAAAACATTACATACAATGAACCACCACTTTAGACCCTGGAAGACAGGATTATTAAATTGAAAAAATTCAGCAACAGATAAACTGGAAGTGCATTGTTACATGCTGGTATACTTCAATCTTTTCCGTAGTTGTTTTGACATCTTGGCATTTTTAAAAATCATTACTTCCAAGTCTGCTAAATTAAACATACCCTATTTTTCACAGTTGCCCTAAGTAAGCTTTACCACCATTGAAGTCAGAATTTAAAGTAAGGCTCAGTTTCGTGCTGTCTGGGGGTTCTTAACATTTACACTGACAAAATTATCAGAAGCCCAATTTGCAACTGCCTTTCTTTTTAAACAGTAGGTATTAGAGTTTGTTAATACCTTCCCCCCCCCCGCCCCCCCCCCCAAAAACAAACCAGTTCTTTCGGTGAAAAATAGCTTTTCAGTCAACATTTTCCAGATTTTCATAATTAACAAACAAAACCTGAAAAAAAATAGTACAATTTCTTAATTTTTGAAATATGAACATTTTTACTAAAAATTCTTTTTAGAAACCATGATGTTTTGGTTTTCAGTGTTTTTTGTACAAAAGATTGACAAACACAAACAAAATGTTGGCAAATGCAGCTGGGGGGGGGATTAATTTTTTGGTTTTAATTTCCAGTGACAAATAATTGATATTTTTCAACCAGTCCTGCCATCTATGTGACAGAATGTTTATACCATTTTCCTTACGCTAGTATCTGAATGTCAGCAACAGTGACATATTTGAGACATATGTCTAGAGACCCCAGCATGTCTCCATGAGCTATGGTAGCCACCATGAGCACTGTATGTTGGAACCTGTAGTCTCTCCAGGCCACATCTCTATAAAGAAGAGAAGGAGAGCCTGGGCCACAAGGTAGAACTCTGTGGACTGCAGTTGGCCAATAGGCTACACTTGGAATTAAAGCCTAGGCTAGGAGGTTTCCACTCATAGTTTACAATGGGAGTTCTCAGAAGAAAGTGTATCATATTTTTGGGACAGCAGATTGTGACAAAGCTACTCCAGCAGCAACTGAAAGCTACAGATTTCCTGGATCCTGATCTTTCTGGTTTTAGGTCTGTGTATATGAGACAGAAACAGCACTTTCTGTTGATGATCTCACAGTGATGGAGAAGCCCCAAAGATGTCTGTGCCAATTCTTTTAGATGCCACATATCAGGGCTGGAAAAATCCACTCACCTTGACAGAGGTTATCAAACTCTGCAGGATCAAGGCTTTCATATGAAAGAGAAAAGTTTCTAGTGCTAGGATTGTGAAGAAAAATACCCACTAATAAACAATTGTAAGGATCTTAATATATGCGTCAAGAGCAGTCCATTATTTGAGTATAGCATGGATGCTCGTTGATAATCTTAAAAATTTAAACAAACACATTTTGTCTGATAAGTGTCCTCACCTAACAAGTATCAGATCATCCTTTACCCATGTCATACTACTGTAGAACTATTTACCATAATTAACAAACAGACGCAGGTTTTACTCATCTCATTAGGCAAAATGACTAAATTGGACAGTGTTCCATATAAAACTTTTGCATCTCTGAATCAGAGGATCTGGATCAACAGCAGAAATGAACTAAACTCTTCATAACAGAAAGCTCAGGTTGAAATACATCATCAAAAAATCACTACAAACACCTCATTTTCCCAATAATTTGTATAACTCTTGCACTTCTGTTACACTGAATATTCAATAGTCTGACAGTTCTAATAGTAGAAAATGGCTCTTATGTCTCTACAAGTGAACACATAATAGAATGCCTTTTTTGTAGCATTATTCTAAACTTTTATTTTATTATTTACACCATTGAAATCTCAGCTGACAATCAAATGTTAACTGCATAAATAATCTTACACCCATTTAAGATGTACCAGTATTTAACAAGGATGCCCGTTATAATACTTAGGCCTAATTTTGCCTTTAAATATGCATGTTGGTGGCTCCCCTTGGCTTCAGAGAGTCCCATGAACATATAGCCAAAGACTGAAATATGAAAAATAAATGAATATGCCAAGTATCGCTGTACTACACATCATAATACACCTCATTTTTCAGATTTCCCCTACCATTGTCATCATTATCATTCATATTTTCAGTCTCTTTTTAACATCAGCCTGAAAGTACAGCAAAATTTCCCTTCTTTTACTCTACCCTTCGTCTACATCAAGAGGAACAGTTTATGCTTGACGTAGTTAATAAAGGCAAATTAAGGAAACTCATTCTCTCCCACCTCCTCTCTTATCCCCTGAACCCAGATGAAATTATACTAATTAACATAAATTAAATGAAACATTCTAACTTCCCTGGAAGGGGGAGGAAAAGATAACCTCTGGGAATCCGTCTTCTTAAAGCTCTCCTAAGATGCAATGTCTAATAGACTTTAGAAAAGTCTGTATAGACGACTTCAGCTTCAGTATATCAAAATAGCTTCAATAAAATATATTAGCATGTGCATCACTGGCAAAATAACCTTTACACATTGTGCAATGGAGTGTGCTGCAGGTAATGAAATAAGACTTTTTAAACTCATTAATTCATTATCTTCACCCAGGGGCACCAATTTGTAAAGTCTGGGTGAACCTCCTCAAGCAGATGAACAAGGATCAGAGCCAATCACCAACTAGACAGTTTTGACCAGCCTGTTTATTAACCAGAGCCAATTTTAGATGTCATATGTAAGGTGATGTAAATTAGACCTCCTTACACTAAGAGAGACTCTCACAGACCTGCTTAAAGAAGGAACCATACAAATACAGTTACAAGATGACTTCCGTTATACCTCTGGTATTTTTGGGAGGATTGTCTGGAAGACAACCTCTCTTCAGAAACATTGCTTAGAGATTGATCTGAACAGTCACTGAAAGAATATCTGTTCTTGAGGACAGGGTGTAAAAATGTAAAGCGTGGCTTAGAGAAATCATCATTCCATGTTCTTAGCCACTGTGTTGTAATGCATGCAAACTGAAACTCTTAGTTAGCACACCCTCTTCTGCAGTCAGGCTATAAAAGGAATGTGTCTTTCAAACTGGATTGGGATTTACTGGGGGGATGATGGATTCAGTGGCTGGGTTGAAACGCATTCTGAGAAAGCCACAGAAATAGTTAGGGAGTGCAAACATTTCTTTGAAAGTTCATTCTATCTTCTTGTCTACAGTATTCCTGGGGATACATTGCCATCCAGCGAGGTGTCACCTGTGGTAGGACCAGAGACTGCTGAAGGACTCTGCTCAGGTGGTCTGTTTCTTTTTCGTAAGACAACATAGCTTATGGGAGTTATGGAGACCAAAAATTTATGATCGGGGTGCTCCAGACAGAAGATTGAGAATTTACCAAACAGTGGACAGCAGGATACTTTCGCTTATATCTTCCAAGGGCAACAATGATCCTTAACGGGCTTGGAAGGACAATCATGTCTTGCTCAGTAAGTTAAGTAAGGTATTCTTGTCCTCTAGTTTATATTCCTTAGCAACTTTTCAACTTTCGATACCACTGCAAGGTTTCTGCGAGATCAAACTCATTCTCTACATAGGCAGCAGCGACAAATTCAGAATAATGCTTCATCTCTCCAGATCAGCTTGCTGGAACTATCTTTGTTAAACTGACCCCTTCCTCAAATGAGCTATCCTCACAAAACTGGATGGAAGACTCACTAATCCCATGATCTGTCTCTAGATCTGCTCTATTTTTAGTGGGAAAGAAGAGATGAAGCATACCTGACCGTGCCTTCTATTCCCTGCATGCACAGTTTTAAATGGTGGGCAGGCCAGCTTACAGTATAGCAACCTCAGTTGCTGGCTTACCCTGGAGTTTCACAGTTTCTCATCCTCTGGCAGGCTAATCTTCTCTTCTTCAGCAAAAGGGGGTGGAAAAATGAGCGGGTGGTTTGGGTTGGCTTTGCTCCAGATGCGGCCACTAGTGAGAGTCTAACTGGGGACCTCACAATGGGGCAAGGAGGCTGAGGGAGAAACTAAAGGATCACCAATTCCCCCTCCTTTGTGGCAAATGACCCCTATGATGGTGGAAACTTATGATGGTGTTTTTGCACTCCTGTTCTTATGTACCACTATTACCTATGTTTCTAAAGAGATACGAGATACTACTTCCCTGTCACAAGACACACTGATTGCACTCTGCTGTCATAAGAACAGAAGTGCAAAAACATATATTTATTGTTCCTTCCTCCCTAACCTCCCTCCAACTACTCAACAAAGTAATATTACAAGAAAAAAATCGACCTTGTGTTGTATTGATCTTGATTTTTGCTGTTGCAGCTACTCATAATTGGTTTAAGCTTTGCCGTTGTAAGGTGCCAATTGCTGTCAAGCAATACACACAAACAAAACATCTGTTAGGTACATCTCTCCACTTAACCAAGCTACATGTTGAATGGGAAAAAATAGAATATGTTCATAAAATAATTGTATTAATTTTTCATCCTATATGAAAGCTCAAATAAATTCTGAAGAGGTTTGTAGATTAATTTTAGTTTAAAAATAAACCTGAGGGAGCCACAGACTTAATGTACTTACTGCTGTTGGCCTGTAACACTGCAACAGCAAATTGGAGGAGTCTTCATAAAGAATCACCATTCCATTCAAAGGAACACGATTTCCCTTAGCAGGAAACATTAGATGTTCTCAAAAACTCACACATACAAATATTGAGGAATGTGCTTTCAAGTGTAACAGTAGCCTCCTACCAATCCTCTGTAACCCTACTTTTCCCATAACACTCTGACTTTTTAATGCAGAATAAGTTTCTTCCCTAAGATGGACAGGGCTGCATTTTCAAAGAATCCATTTAAGATGCAATAGCAAGAGACATATTTTCATTGAAGCAATATAAGAAATGCAGCTAAAGAATAGAACGTATCTGTATGCTGTTTTGTGCCTGAAGTGCTCAATTAACATAAAACAGAATATGCAGAATTTCTGATTTTCAAAACATTAATGGAAATCTATGCCTGCACAGCTGGACACTGATCGATGCCTCCTTGATCCTGTCCCCTCGTGTTTGTTCCAGTTTTGTGTGATGCAAATAGATTGTGCCAGATCCTTTCCCTCCCCGCACTCCTCTTCAGCCACTGGATTTTGATAACCAAAACTAAAGTAATTTACAGCAGGCTACAACTACCCGCACACACACACACTGTTACTAAGACAAAAATGTTAAATTAAAATTTTATTTTAATAGAATTTTATCCTTTAGAGTCACCTTTAATGTTTATCCCCAAGACAACTGACAGGAAGAAAAAGGAAAAACACTAAAGGTAAGCCCATGTTCAGTTCCTATGCTGGTCCACAAAGGGCATGAGGTTCAAGGCAACAACACAAGAAAGCTTCCTTACCTTGTGCGCACACACACTGGAACTATGCAAAATGTTTGTCTCTAGCCCATACTGATGCCCAGATACTACGCTGATCGCTGTCAACAGAAGAAGTTAGACAGCTGGATAGATAGGAGTGAGGTCAGTGCCACTGCTGATAGGAGCTTGTCTAAAGTGAGTGGACATGAGCAGAGCAGGCCAGACCCAATAGAAAGTAGATGTTGCACCCTCTTCTGAAGTGACAGAGTGGCTGCGTGCGCACTCTGTGATCCCCAAAGTGTACCTCTACAGTGCCCCTAACAAACGGCTGTGCCTTAAAGACAACAGAGACTCTACCACTTCATCTCTGCCAGATTAGCAGGGTAAAACACTCTCTCATCTCTCCCCTTTATTTCACTGCTTACAGTAACGTATGAGATCATTGGGACAATGGAACTCTCTTCAGTAAGGGTAAAGCTCATCTGTGAGGGAGAACTTCCCTGGGGGCTGATCAAAGACCATGGAAGGTAAAGCTCATCTGTGAGGGAGAACTTCCCTGGGGGCTGATCAAAGACCATGGAATGAACTCCCTCAGGAACTAAGAACCATCACAAACCTCATCATCTTCCACGCTAAGTGCAAGTTGCCTATCTTTGACCTGACTCCTCTAACACATGGGAACATATATATAAAAACACAAAAACAAAATAAAACCGACAAAACACACTCAACCAAACCAAAACACTTCACTATGCACACTTCTCCCCCAGGGGTCAGGATGAAAGAACAAACGACATGTGACAGATGTTAGTCATGTCACCTAAGGCACTACTGCAAGGTGCTAAGATACTATGGTGATGAACGCAGTGTAAGCACCCATGCAAAACAGAATAGAGGTTGTATCTTTTTCATATGTCCTTGAACTGTGAGTATATTTGATGCTCCCTCTTTAACAGCATTGTTATCTGTGGATTGGACACTGCTGAAGTATGTTCTTTTTCATTTTATATGTAGGACCAAATTCTACAGTCTTTATTCTGGCAAAACCTTAATTAAAACGTCAGTAGGAAATCTGTTTTAATTAAGGGACTACAGAAAGGGCCATAGGATTCGACCCACAGTATTCTGTCACAGGTTTTTTTTTCCAGTTTCCTTTTTAACTATCTGAGTTTTTATATAAAATAGTTTTGCTCTTTCCAATCTATTTCCAATAGACAAATCTACTAAACTGGAAATTACAATTCCCATCAACCATTTCTCCACTGATTTAGGGCCCTCTGGAGGTGAATATGTAGACACATCCATTTCCCCTAGCCAGTAGGGCAGAATTGCAATGAAACACCCTGACCCAGGAAGTATCCTGGATTTTGGAGAAGCAACAGCTGCTGGCAAGCCAGGAGCAGCTGAATGCAGGGAAATTTCCAGGGAACTGTGTGCAGAGAAGGCTGCAACAGCAGCCAGGGAACCATGTGTGAAACAGGACGTGATAATTGGACACTGCAGGAAGGTTCAGGTCTGTGTGGAACTTGTGAGGAAGCAGCAGACACTGGGCAGGGAGCCAGTGCAAAGGCACCCCCACATGACACACAACTGCCTGAGCCTGACCTGGAAATCTGCAAGCTCTTATTTGCTTTTAATAAAGAACTGGACTAGGCTTCCCCCCAAGGGCCAAACAGGAACTACTATTGTTTTACTTTGAGCTGTACCTGTTTAAGATAGTCTATTTATGGCATTTTCAGCTTTCCCTTTCTTGCCAGCCCTAGTAAAATACTCCACTCGAGATACATGTCTGGGGGGACCCACCAGGACTAGTACCTATAAGGGTCGAGCAGCTGAAGAACCTCCCGCACTGGCCTCTGAGCTGTGGGACACCTAATACACTACTAGTACCTTAAAGGCTTGGTATACCACAGCACTGCACAGTTGTAGCAATTAGTTTGGTGGGTTTTTTTTTAAACTTAAATCCTTTAAAAAAATGATCTCAAAATCAAATACATCCCTCAGTAGTCTGACCTGAAGAAATGCAGACTAATGCATTACAAATGCAGTTTTGAAATGCATCATAACTACACATGAAAATAGAGGAAGTTTGCATGTATTAATTGGTGCTTAAATGTTAAAGTGTCTGCAAGTGCAATTGTGTACCCAAATAAGCCCACCACTGCCAATTTTATTCATGCAATACAGGCACATCCTATTTTAAAATTATCCCCATCTGTTAGATAATACTCTCTCCTGCATAGCATGCCACTCAACATATTTTAAGGGAAGCAAATCTTCCCAGCTTTCCACCAGACCCCAGGTGGTTTGGATTTTTCAGTTTAAGCCTTCCTAAGACACAGAGGGCTAGATATTGAAAGCATTATGCAGAACTTGTATATTAGAAAATGGATTTTTAGAGGTACAGATCTCGCAACTTTCCCAAGAGCAAAGGATTAGATAGGCAAAAAAAACAAACAAACCACCCAGCAAACTCTCCAACCACCACATTGCATTCCCTGGGGGTTAATTTACTGTACTCAGAAGAGCTGTAAGAGACTGGTCATTCTGTGTCAAGAGCCACACAAGTTAAATATCTGCCCAGGCACATCTCCCCTTTAGCAGTATCTGCATGGCTAATCAAAACTTACTCCTGAAGTCTTAATAGTCTATATTAAAAAGCATGAATGACAAAGCAATTATCCTCCATTTATTAAGCTGACCCCAAGCAGCTACCCAGATTTCTAGCACTAGTTGTAACAATGGCTGTTCTGGGAACAGTGATATCTGTTTTCAGGAGAAACTATTGTCTCAGATTGTCATTTCTTAAATTCACTGAATTGTGTTTTCAAAGATGGAGATTTGGGTAAACAGACCAGTGCCACTCCTTATCTCCTAAGCCAGGACCTACAAGAAGACTAGGGACTGAATGGCTTGGCAGCAGTTCTGCAGAAAAGGACCTAGGGGTTACAGTGGACGAGAAGCTGGATATGAGTCAACAGTGTGCCCTTGTTGCCAAGAAGGCCAATGGCATTTTGGGATGTATATGTAGGGGCATTGCCAGCAGATCAAGGGACGTGATCGTTCCCCTCTATTCGACATTGGTGAGGCCTCATCTGGAGTACTGTGTCCAGTTTTGGGCCCCACACTACAAGAAGGATGTGGGACAATTGGAAAGAGTCCAGCGGAGGGCAACAAAAATGATTAGGGGACTGGAACACATGACTTATGAGGAGAGGGTGAGGGAACTGGGATTGTTTAGTCTGCGGAAGAGAAGAATGAGGGGGGATTTGATAGCTGCTTTCAACTACCTGAAAGGGGGTTCCAAAGAGGATGGATCTAGACTGTTCTCAGTGGTAGCTGATGACAGAACAAGGAGTAATGGTCTCAAGTTGCAGTGGGGGAGGTTTAGGTTGGATATTAGGAAAAACTTTTTCACTAGGAGGGTGGTGAAACACTGGAATGTGTTACCTAGGGAGGTGGTGGAATCTCCTTCCTTAGAAGTTTTAAGGTCAGGCTTTACAAAGTCCTGGCTGGGATGATTTAGTTGGGGATTGGTCCTGCTTTGAGCAGGGGGTTGGACTGTATGACCTCCTGAGGTCCCTTCCAACCCTGATATTCTATGATTCTATGAATATTTACGGCCCTACTCTACCACTTTTGTTCTGGATGAGTAGTAAGATCTGTGACAGTGGCAAATTGGGTTGCCAACTTTGGTTGGACAAATTCCTGGAGATTTCATTACATAATATAATCTTTAATTAAAGATTAATCTTTAATTCCTGGAAACTCCAGGACAATCCTAGAGGGCTGGCAACCCTAGTGGCAGACCAGGTGCCTGCTCATGCCAAGGCCTCTAGGCCTCAACTGAATGCTGACCAATACAAAGCTGAAAACCAGGATGGTTTTCAAAATATTTAAAATAGATGTTAAGTTGGTGTTTAGTATTTAGGCTTTATTAAATGCTTATAGGATGCTGCATGCATTAACCTCATTTGTAATATCGGTATCCCATTTTCATGCTGTCTGGAGTGGCTCACAACTGTGCCTCTCTCAGGGCAGACTGTCAGAAAACAAGAACAGACACCCCAAACTGGTGGTATATTTTATAATCAGATTCACTAAGCCAGTAACAAATGTGAACTCCTGAATCACTATACCAGACTTACCATGGAGTCACAGAGAGTCCCCTTAGACTCTCCAGGCTTTCTTGCCAACCAGACAAATGGAACTTTGTGATAAAAGATTACTTAAACCTAAATCACACCACATCAAGTTTCTCCCAGTCCCAAAAGATCAATCACTTACCCCAGATCAATTGGTTCTCTGGATCTTACACCAAAGACAATGCTGGCAGCCAATTCTATATTAAACTAACTAAAGGTTTATCAGGTAAGAAAAGGAAATGAGAGTTATTGAGAGGTTAAAGCAGGTAAAACGTATGTACAGGTGAGGCACAATCTATAATTCCAAATGGTAGCACAGATATAGTCATCTGCCAGTTTCCCAAAAGTCTCTCGGGACTACACAGAATAACTCTGGAGAGCTCCATCTTCTTGTTCAGTAATTCTGCCCTGTTAGTATTCAAACAATCCAGAGACAAAAGCTCTTTCTTTCAGCCCATATTTGTAGTATATTCACACACAAAGCTGCTGACAGTGTCTCTACCCATGTGGGCTTTTCCTTTGATGCCAATGAGTGAGAAATGCACTTAATTTTTTGACCTCTGGTCATCACCAATATGGCCATTTGCTTTGGAATTAGCACCTTTTCTGATAAAGTCCTTCATTAGCATTCCTAAAGGCTGCTTTGGTGTCTGATGTATTATTTAATTATAGGGGTATTCACCATGTAAATGTTTGCTATTATATTATGCCAGGAACAGATAAGCAAAAACAATACAAGTAACATTCTGTTAGTTTTCATGAAGTTTGAACATCTGAATATGTTACAAGATAATATTTAAGTGTTTGCTCTGTCTGTAAAACCACCAGTCAGGAGAGCAGGATTACCAAGTGTGAAATTCTAGTTTAGCACAGGAAGTGTTATCTCCTGCCTGAGAAAAGAAGGCCCACAGACACCAGACAAACCATTGTGGAACATCAGAAGACAAAATATTTCCCTGATTGTGCCCCATACCCATGAAGAGGAGATGTGCATGGGGACTCGTCCCATCAGCTTGAACCTTGGGGGAAGGGAATAAAAATCCCTGACAGGAAAAAACTGTATCTCTACTCTGCTTGGACTTTGGAGGACAATATTTCTAAGTATAAGGAAGGGATCCCCAGCTGCTTAGCCGGGGTTAGCCCTAGAGGACATATAGAGATTGCATATTTGAGCAGCCCCCTGTTACCTTTTGGAACATAAGACTGTAACTCCTTTGTGTGTGTCGGTTTATCTGCTTTAACCACATAAATCACTCAGTTATTTTTCTTAGTTAATAAATGGTTAGTTTATTATTGGATTGACACAAGTTATCACTGGTGCAAGATCTAAAGTGCAATTGATCTGGGGTAAGTGACTGGTCCTTTAGGACTGGGAGTAACCTGAACAGTACTGTGATTTTTGGTGTAAGGGACCATCTATTACAAAGGCAAGCTTACCTGGATGGCAAGATAGATCGGAGTGCCCAAGGGGACTGTCTGTGACTCCATGTTAAGGCTGCTGTAGTCCTGGAGGAGTTCACACTTGATATTTAGTCGGTGAAATCTATGTATAAAACTCACCAATTTAGGGTGTGTGCCCTGCTTCTTAACAGTCTGCTCTAAGGTTCGTACTCATGCGTTTGAGTCATTCCAAACAGCTTGACAGCACCTTCCTCTTCATTTAGTACAACCAAAATCCAAAGCCTAGCATTTGGGACTGTGCACCAGAAATAAATGGGGCTACTCACAAAGTAAAGCTACTTCTTGAGCAAAGGTGGCAGAATTGAGCTCTTGGAAAGTTAAACCATTGTAAGAGATTCTATAGGCATTACCCATATTGGTTTAGCGTTACTGGGGATATTCTGAAGAAAACTATTTAATATGCTTGATTTCTCATATAAGGATAGCAATAACACCAACCAATAGATACCTTCTATAGCATGTCACAATTCCCAGCTGCCTTGGGAGCTACCAGATGCACACACAACTTGCTCCTTAGACATTCATAGTGAAATGAGAACGATTGAGATTGGCGTGCAATGTCAAGTGTTAGGTCCTGGATGTGGCAGACAAGCACCCAAGATCATGTCATGCAGCACATACATGAAACAGCAATCAGCCCTCTATTCGTTCTTTGAGTCAGAAAGTTCACGCAGGTGGCTAATTGAGAATACTGTATCTCACTGCCATCTCTACTTTAACAGCTTGACTGTAAGACTTCGGGTGAGGACACAAAACTTTAGTTATCATGCTCCCTGAGATGGTGTCACTCTGAAGTCTTGGCTTACAACTAATTCTCTTTCTAAATCCCCACATAGTTCTTATCTATATCAGTTATAGAGTAGGTATTTGTCACTCTAAAATTGTGATTCAGATGGTAGTATAGAACTGGCTGGTACGTTATTCTGTAATCCGAGATACTCCCTGAAAAAGCACAAGAACAAATCCGTACAGACACACCCCTAGAACCCCGAGCAGGGGCATTCTATCTGCTACCCAAGATCCATAAACCTGGAAATCCTGGACACCCCATCATCTCAGGCATTGGCACCCTGACAGCAGCATTGTCTGGCTATGTAAACTCCCTCCTCAGGCCCTATGCTACCAGCAATCCCAGCTATCTTCAAGACACCACTCACTTCCTGAGGAAACTACAGTCCATTGGTGATCTTCCTGAAAACACCATCCTAGCCACTATGGATGTAGAAGCCCTCTACACCAACATTCCACACAAAGATGGACTACAAGCCATCAGGAACAGTATCCCCGATAATGTCCCAGCAAACCTGGTGGCTGAACTTTGTGACTTTGTCCTCACACATAACTATTTCACATTTGGGGACAATGTATACCTTCAAATCAGCGGCACTGCTATGGGTACCTGCATGGCCCCACAGTATGCCAACATTTTTATGGCTGACTTAGAACAACGCTTCCTCAGCTCTCGTCCCCTAACGCCCCTACTCTACTTGCGCTACATTGATGACATCTTCATCATCTGGACCCATGGAAAAGAAGCCCTTGAGGAATTCCACCATGATTTCAGCAATTTCTATCCCACCATCAACCTCAGCCTTGGCCAGTCCACACAAGAGATCCACTTCCTGGACACTACAGTGCTAATAAGTGATGGTCACATAAACACCACCCTATACTGGAAACCTACTGACCGCTGTACTTACCTACATGCGTCCAGCTTTCATCCAGACCACACCGCACGATCCATTGTCTACAGCCAAGCTCTATGATACAACCACATTTGCTCCAATCCCTCAGACAGAGACAAACACCTGCAAGATCTCTATCAAGCATTCTTACAACTACAATACCCACCTGCTGAAGTGAAGAACAGATTGACAGAGCCGGAAGAGTACCCGGAAGTTACCTACTACAGGACAGGCCCAACAAAGAAAATAACAGAATGCCACTAGCCATCACCTTCAGCCCCCAACTAAAACCTCTCCAGTGCATCATCAAGGATCTACAACCTATGCTGAAGGACGACCCATCACTCTCACAGATCTTGGGAGACAGGCCAGTCCTTGCTTACAGACAGCCCCACAACCTGAAGCAAATACTCACCAGCAACCACATACCACACAACAAAAACACTAACCCAGGAACCTATCTTTGCAACAAAGCCCGTTGCCAACTGTGTCCACATATCTATTTAGGGGACACCATCATAGGGCCTAATCACATCAGCCACACTATCAGAGGCTCGTTCACCTGCACATCTACCAATGTGATATATGCCGTCGTGTGCCAGCAATGCCCCTCTGCCATGTACATTGACCAAACTGGACAGTCTCTACATAAAAGAATAAATGGACACAATCAGACGTCAAGAATTATAACGTTCAAAAAAAAGTGTCGGAGAACACTTCAATCTCTCTGGTCACTCGATTACAGACCTAAAAGTCGCAATTCTTCAACAAAAATACTTCAAAAACAGACTCCAACGAGAGACTGCTGAATAGGAATTAATTTGCAAACTGGACACCATTACGTTAGGCTTGAATAAAGACTGGGATGTGTCATTACACAAAGTAAAACTATTTCCCCATGTTTATTCTCCCCTCTCCCCCTACTGTTCCTCACACGTTCTTGTCAACTGCTTGAAATGGCCCACCTTGATTATCACTACAAAAGTTTCCCCCGTGCTTCCCCCCTTCCTGCTGGTAATAGCTCACCTTACCTGATCACTCTCGTTACAGTGTGTATGGTAACAGCCATTGTTTCATGTTCTCTGTGTATATAAAATCTCCCCACTGTATTTTCCACTGCATGCGTCCGATGAAGTGAGCTGTAGCTCAAAAAGCTTATGCTCAAATAAATTAGAGAGAGCGTCTCCCGCCGACATAGCGCTGTCCACAGTGGTGCTTTTATTTGTGAAACTTTTGTCAGTCGGGGCTGTGTTTTCACACCCCTGACCAACAAAAGTTTTACCAAGAAAAGTGCTAGTGTAGACATAGCCTAAATAGGAGGAGGTGTAAGAACCTGCTAAATCACATTTAGGAATATTAACTGAAGCAAAGGAAATGAAGGAAAAGAAGCAAAGGAAAAGAAATAATTAACGGCACTCAGTTTTGCAGGTAGGTTCTTATCACAATGTTTACTCAGCAGCATGAATATGGATTTTATTTAGTTACAACACCAGGCCATAGGGATGCCAGATCAGACAACAAAACAAAAGCCATAAAACACAAGCACGTACTAGGGATCATATTTATTGACACAACCACTCAGCCATCTTACTCTCAGTACAAGAACTAAAGTAAACAGAATAAACCCAACTGAAACTCTGATTTCACCACAAGTTCTGCAGCATCTCAGTGTTTTCCTTGTGTCCCTAAATCCTAGTACCATGGGCTCTACATACAAACTTAGCATGCCAGAGTAACAGGGTCTCCATCATTTACTCATATGTCCACAAAACTAATGCCAATGGTCAGGAAATGGGAAGTGATAAGGTGGACGAGTGACTGAATCCAGTCACTCAGATTTTAAATCTCATTTATCATTTTTAGTAAGCTTGTACTTTTTTCAGGATATTTTCCTTTTACTATGCCCATAACCCTGTAGATGCCGCTCAATAAATCTCTACATGACCCCTTTTAATTGTTGGGGTCTGTATCCTCACTACCTTATACTGAGAGACTACTTCACACTTCCCCATACGTACGAATTGTGATTCTTTCCATTGTATGTGTGTACATTTTTTCCAAACCCTGGGACTGTCTGCTCCTTCAAGGTCTCTCAGCTGAGAAAATTCACTGACTTCAAAGTTCTTCATCTACACCTGTGGGGCTGTGAGCCTCCATGTGTGTGGAAGCCCCTTCCAAGCTCCCCTGAGAAACTAAATTCAGAACTGAAGGGTTGCCTTCCTCCAAACAGTGTAAAGCATCAGCTCTATATTCTGTTTTTTCACTCTTTTGGTTCCTAAGAGGATATTTCTGAGGATTCTTTTAAGAAAAGAAGAAGAAAACTAAATAAATAAATGGCCCATCTTCCCCGTGACCTTTAGCCCTAGCGACTATAAACAAATCGGCATATTTGGAATATTTTCTACTAGAAACTGATCCTGAGCCAGAAAATTTGGATCCAGATTTTGAAATCCTTCCCTTCCCTCAAAGCTGATATTTTGTTTATAGAATCATAGAATATCAAGGTTGGAAGGGACCTCAGGAGGTCATCTAGTCCAACCCCTGCTCAAAGCAGGACCAATCCCCAATTTTTGCCCCAGATCCCTAAATGGCCCCCTCAAGGATTGAACTCACAACCCTGGGTTTAGCAGGCCAATGCTCAAACCACTGAGCTATCCCTCCCCCCCTTATACCCATCTTTGCTTTCACTGACAGTTTCTCAACATTTCCCTGTAAATTGACTTCAAAGAAGTGCATATGGATCTTAAAATAGAGCCTTTATTATCTGAATGTAGTAGAGAAATGCTGATGTCAAAAACTGGCAGTCTACAGCTTTCTATAGGAAGGCATCTCTCTGGGTTGTCAAGCTTGGAACTTAGAATAACTCTCTGCCTGTTTACTTCGATGATCTCTTGAGTTTAGACACTTTCCCCCTCAACTGTCTCTGTGAATCCTGCTACATCATCCTGATTTCCAAAGATCCCTATTGTTAATGTTTGTGGGAAATATTTTATCCATTATTTTGTGCCAAAGAGCTGGATTTTCAAATGGGGCCTCCTGATCAAACAGTTTCACTGCCTCCTCCACCAGTAACGCCCTCCTTCTTGGGAGAAGTTTGATTACATTGATTATTGGTACTTTCCTTTGGTAAATGAGTTTGTTTTCTCCTAGCCTTCCTAGGTTATATAGTGAAAAGGTCCTATAAGAGGTGAAGTTTTGTATGTGCTAATGAAAGGCTGAGTAGGTACTGACTGCTAATGGAACAGGTGCTGCAGTAATTCCTGTGACAATCAAGTCAAAACAGGTGTGCACAGGTAGTGACTGTACCGCTAGAAGGTACTTGTGCGCCTTGCTTTTACTGTTTTCACAAAAGAAAAAAAAAAGCAGAGAAATGAGTCAGTGTGCTCGGCAAATTCATATCCTTAAATATGAGAAAGAGCTTCTAGTGGAACAAGAGAGAAACACATACACCGGAGAACGTTAAATGAAGATGTTTCATTAGCAAAGAGTAAACAGGTGCGGCTTTCCAATAGCAATGATGGGATGTCTCTTTCCTTTGTGATTGACAATTATCCTGTAAGTGAAAAGACCTCTCATTTTTGAATGGAGTAAAACTTGGATTCTGACATCACCTCCCAGCTATTCTATTCTTTGGATGGGGGGCTATTCTTTGGTTAAGAGGGGCTCTGTCAGAAATAACAGAGAGAAAGAGTGACTCAGAGATGTCTCAACTTCTCTCTTAGCTATGTGTAGACACAGCAGGAGCAGGCAGAGAATAAGGGAAATCCATGTAGATTTATACTCTACACAACATTGTAAGGAATGTGTGGCCAACTGGGAACTGCTTCATTTGGCCTAGGGCCTAGCTGTGGCCATTGTGTCTTTCTTCCCAGGAGAACAGCACATTTTGTTCTAGTTGAATATTAGTTTAACTCTGAATATTTATGGAGCCATTATTTATAGAGATACATTAGAGCTATTTGAAGAGCTTGCGAGTTTTGCACTCAATGCAACTCTCCATTTCTTTTGGGGATCCTCAATCCCTGGGTTTTATCCCATGCATATTTGTCCCTACTTGGGATCGTCCCCATATTTCTTTTCTTTTTTTTTTTTTAAAGAAGAGAGGGTCTCCCTTGACAAAAATATATGTGAACAGCACCCTAAGGTCTCAATCACCAGAGAAGAAAATTATGCTTGTGTTTTACATGCACGTCTATGAGGGCAACACAGACTGGTGACTTAGCTTGCTTCCCTATTTCATGTGCATGCATAGCTTAGGGTGACCAGGTGTCCAGTTTTGGATCAGAACACCCAGTCAAAAAGGGATCCTGGTGGCTCCAGTCAGTACCACCAACCAGACTGTTAAAAGTCCAGTCAGCGGTGCTAAGGCAGACTAGCCCCTACCTATCCAGGCACCGCACTGTGCCCCGGAAGCAGTCAGCAGGTCCAGCTCTCAGGCGGCAGGGGACAGGGCTCTGCACGCTGCCCGAGCGCTGGCTCCACACTCTCATTGGCCAGGATCTGAGAACAGCGCGCGGAGCCTCCTGGCCCCCCAGCCTAGGCGATGGACCTGCTGGCTGCTTCCAGGGTGCAGCGCAGTGACAGGGCAGGCAGGCAGCCTGCCCTATCCCCGCTGCGCTGCTGACCGGGAGCTGCCTGGGGTAAGCCCATGCCCCAACCCTGAGCCCCAACCTGCTGCCCCAGCCCTGAGCCCCCCACAAACCTGGAGCCCTCTTCTAAACCCCAAACCCTTCATCCCCGGCCCCACCCCAGAGTCTGCACCCCCAGCCAGAGCCCTCACCACCACCCCCACACCCCAACCCCCTGCGGGGCCTTGGGGAAGAGGCGGGGAAGGGGGTGGGGTCTTGGGGAAGGGGCTGGGCGGGGCTCGAGTGTTCAGTTTTGTGCGATTAGAAAGTTGGCAACCCTAGCACAGCTGGAAACAGACAGACACATAGGCTTCAGCCTTCCAGAGCACATCTACAAGTAAATGACAAAAATATCTATGCAGTTAAGATCGCCAGAAATCCACAGGCTAATTGCCTGTGGCTTGAATAGTTGCCATTTTTATCCTGTCATCTACATTTGCACCCATTAGTTGGTTCATTTTATACACAGTGAAGGCGGGGGGGGGGGGGGAGGGTGTGGACTATGTACCAAACTTCCAATCTGGAATCAACAAAACATGGTACACTAAAGCAGCCTACAGATGGCTCATGTTTTCTTCCATGTCCCAGGCCTACTTCTTGCTAGCCTTCCTTCAAATTCTTCTCTCTCCCTCTCCAGCATTTTTATCTGCTATTTGTCTCAGAAACCAAGGCAGTAAGTCTAGAGGAGTGCTCTTTGCTCCAACACTTCTGCACAGTGAATTACCAGGCACAGCAGCTTACAAGAGCAAACAGGTTTACTTTCTGGCTTCCCATCTCCACTTACTTTCTTTATGACAAACTAGTGCTGTCCACAAACAGAAAATTCAGCACATCTCAACCAAGAGCAAAAGGAATAGCAATATAAGAAAATGAAGCACTTTCTGGCATATTGTCTGTGAAAGAGAACTGGCTGTTCTTTTTGTTGTTGTTGTTTATTTTTCCAGTAAATCCACGTGTGTGTGTGTGTGTGGTAACTTAACTGTACAAATCACACAGGAACTCTCTGCCATCCACTTGCAAACTTTCTACTAATTACAAAAGTGACTCAGATCAGTGATGTACTTCTAATTAGCACAAATAATCAGATCTCTTTCTTGGGGGAAATGAGTCCAGAATAACTGATGACAATAAAAATAAAGACAAACACAAAGGGTATGTCTACACTACGGAATAAGGTCGAATTTATAGAAGTCGGTGTTTTAGAAATCGGTTTTATATATTCGAGTGTGTGTGTCCCCACAGAAAATGCTCTAAGTGCATTAAGTGCATTAACTCGGCAGAGTGCTTCCACAGTACCGAGGCTAGAGTCGACTTCCGGAGTGTTGCACTGTGGGTAGCTATCCCACAGTTCCCGCAGTCTCCGCTGCCCATTGGAATTCTGGGTTGAGATCCCAATGCCTGATGGGGCTAAAACATTGTCGCGGGTGGTTCTGGGTACATATCGTCAGGCCCCCGTTCCCTCCCTCCCTCCCTCCGTGAAAGCAAGGGCAGACAATCGTTTCGCGCCTTTTTTCCTGAGTTACCTGCGCAGACGCCATACCACGGCAAGCATGGAGCCCGCTCAGGTAACCGTCACCGTATGTCCCCTGGGTGCTGGCAGACGTGGTACTGCATTGCTACACAGTAGCAGCAACTCATTGCCTTCTGGCAGCAGACGGTACAATACGACTGGTAGCCGTCATCGTCATGTCCGAGACGCTCCTGGCCACGTCGGCTGGGAGCGCCTGGGCAGACATGGGCGCAGGGACTAAATTTGGAGTGACTTGACCAGGTCATTCTCTTTAGTCCTGCAGTCAGTCCTATTGAGCCGTCTTATGGTGAGCGGGCAGGCGATACGGATTGCTAGCAGTCCTATTGCATCATCTTCTGCCGGGCAGGCAAGAGATGAGGATGGCATGCAGTCCCTCTGCACTGTCTGCTGCCAGCCAAAGATGTAAAAGATAGATGGAGTGGATCAAAACAAGAAATAGACCAGATTTGTTTTGTACTCATTTGCCTCCTCCCCCGTCTAGGGGACTCATTCCTCTAGGTCACACTGCAGTCACTCACAGAGAAGGTGCAGCGAGGTAAATCTAGCCATGTATCAATCAGAGGCCAGGCTAACCTCCTTGTTCCAAAAAGAACAATAACTTAGGTGCACCATTTCTTATTGGAACCCTCGGTGAAGTCCTGCCTGAAATACTCCTTCATGTAAAGCCACCCCCTTTGTTGATTTTAGCCCCCCGAAGCCAACCCTGTAAGCCGTGTCGTCAGTCGCCCCTCCCTCCATCAGAGCAACGGCAGACAATCGTTCCGCGTCTTTTTTCTGTGCGGACACCATACCAAGGCAAGCATGGAGGCCGCTCAGCTCACTTTGGCAATTAGGAGCACATTAAACACCACACGCATTATCCAGCAGTATATGCAGCACCAGAACCTGGCAAAGCGATATCGGGCGAGGAGGCGACGTCAGCGCAGTCACGTGAGTGATCAGGACATGGACAGAGATTTCTCTGAAAGCATGGGCCCTGCCAATGCATGCATCATGGTGCTAATGGGGCAGGTTCATGCTGTGGAACGCCGATTCTGGGCTCGGGAAACAAGCACAGACTGGTGGGACCGCATAGTGTTGCAGGTCTGGGACGATTCCCAGTGGCTGCAAAACTTTCGCATGCATAAGGGCACTTTCATGGAACTTTGTGACTTGCTTTCCCCTGCCCTGAAGCGCATGAATACCAAGATGAGAGCATCCCTCACAGTCGAGAAGCGAGTGGCGATAGCCCTGTGGAAGCTTGCAACGCCAGACAGCTACCGGTCAGTTGGGAATCAATTTGGAGTGGGCAAATCTACTGTTGGGGCTGCTGTGATGCAAGTAGCCCACGCAATCAAAGATCTGCTGATATCAAGAGTGATGACCCTGGGAAATGTGCAGGTCATAGTGGATGGCTTTGCTGCAATGGGATTCCCTAACTGTGGTGGGGCCATAGACGAAACCCATATCCCTATCTTGGCACCAGAGCACCAAGCCGGCGAGTACATAAACCGCAAGGGGTACTTTTCAATAGTGCTGCAAGCTCTGGTGGATCACAAGGGACGTTTCACCAACATCAACGTGGGATGGCTGGGAAAGGTAAATGACGCTCGCATCTTCAGGAACTTTGGTCTGTTTCAAAAGCTGCAGGAAGGGACTTTATTCCCAGACCAGAAAATAACTGTTGGGGATGTTGAAATGCCTATAGTTATCCTTGGGGACCCAGCCTACCCCTTAATGCCATGGCTCATGAAGCCATACACAGGCAGCCTGGACAGCAGTCAGAAGCTGTTCAACTACAGGCTGAGCAAGTGCAGAATGGTGGTAGAATGTGCATTTGGACGTTTAAAGGCGCGCTGGCGCAGTTGACTGACTCGCTTAGACCTCAGCAAAACCAATATTCCCACTGTTATTACTGCTTGCTGTGCGCTCCACAGTATCTGTGAGAGTAAGGGGGAGTCATTTATGGCGGGGTGGGAGGTTGAGGCAAATCGCCTGGCTGCTGGTTACGCGCAGCCAGACACCAGGGTGGTTAGAAGAGCACAGGAGGGAGCGGTACACATCAGAGAAGCTTTGAAAACCAGTTTCATGACTGGCCAGGCTACGGTGTGAAAGTTCTCTTTGTTTCTCCTTGATGAAACCCCCTGCCCCTTGGTTCACTCTACTTCCCTGTAATCTAACCACCTTCCCCTCCTCCCTTCGATCACCGCTTGCAGAGGCAATAAAGTCATTGTTGCATCACATTCATGCATTCTTTATTCATTCATCACACAAACAGGGGGATGACTACCAAGGTAGCCCAGGAGGAGTGGTAGAGGAGGGAAGGAAAATGCCACACAGCACTTTAAAAGTTTACAACTTTAAAATTTATTGAATGCCAGCCTTCTGTTTTTTGGGCAATCCTCTGTGGCGGAGTGGCTGGTTGGCCAGTGGCCCCCCACCGCATTCTTGGGCGTCTGGGTGTGGAGGCTATGGAACTTGGGAAGGAGAGCGGTTGGTTACACAGGGGCTGTAGTGGCAGTCTGTGCTCCAGCCGCCTTTACTGCAGCTCAACCATACACTGGAGCATACTGGTTTGGTCCTCAGCAGCCTCAGCATTGAATCCTGCCTCCTCTCATCATACTGCCGCCACATTTGAGCTTCAGCCCTGTCTTCAGCCCGCCACCTCTCCTCCCGGTCATTTTGTGCTTTCCTGCACTCTGACATTATTTGCCTCCACGCATTCGTCTGTGTTCTGTCAGTGTGGGAGGACAGCATGAGCTCGGAGAACATTTCATCGCGAGTGCTTTTTTTTTTTCTTTCTAATCTTCACTAGCCTCTGGGAAGGAGAAGATCCTGTGATCATTGAAACACATGCAGCTGGTGGAGAAAAAAAAAGGGACAGCGGTATTTAAAAAGACACATTTTATAAAACAGTGGCTACACTCTTTCAGGGTAAACCTTGCTGTTAACATTACATACATAGCACATGTGCTTTCGTTACAAGGTCGCATTTTGCCTCCCCCTACCGTGTGGCTACCCCCCCAACCCTCCTCCATCCCTGTGGCTAACAGCGGGGAACATTTCTGTTTAGCCACAGGCAAACAGCCCAGCAGGAATGGGCTCCTCTGAGTGTCCCCTGAAGAAAAGCACTATTTCAACCAGGTGACCATGAATTATATCTCACTCTCCTGAGGATAACACAGAAAGATAAAGAACAGATGTTGTTTGAACGCCAGCAAACATACACTGCAATGCTTTGTTGTACAATGATTCCCGAGTACGTGTTACTGGCCTGGAGTGGTAAAGTGTCCTACCATGAAGGACGCAATAAGGCTGCCCTCCCCAGAAACCTTTTGCAAAGGCTTTGGGAGTATATCCAGGAGAGCCGCGAATGCCAGGGCAAAGTAATCCTTTCACATGCTTGCTTTTAAACCATGTATAGTATTTTAAAAGGTACACTCACTGGAGGTCCCTTCTCCACCTGCTGGGTCCAGGAGGCAGCCTTGGGTGGGTTTGGGGGGTACTGGCTCCAGGTCCAGGGTGAGAAACAGTTCCTGGCTGTCGGGAAAACCGGTTTCTCTGCTTGCTTGCTGTGAGCTATCTACAACCTCCTCCTCCTCATCATCATCATCTTCTTCGTCCCCAAAACCTGCTTCCGTATTGCATCCATCTCCATTGAAGGAGTCAAACAACACGGCTGGGGTAGTGGTGGCTGAACCCCCTAAAATGGCATGCAGCTCATCATAGAAGCGGCATGTTTGGGGCTCTGACCCGGAGCGGCCGTTCGCCTCTCTGGTTTTCTGGTTGGCTTGCCTCAGCTCCTTCAGTTTCACGCGGCACTGCTTCGGGTCCCTGTTATGGCCTCTGTCCTTCATGCCCTGGGAGATTTTGACAAAGGTTTTGGCATTTCAAAAACTGGAACGGAGTTCTGATAGCATGGATTCCTCTCCCCATACAGCGATCAGATCGCGTACCTCCCGTTCAGTCCATGCTGGAGCTCTTTTGCGATTCTGTGACTCCATCATGGTCACCTCTGCTGATGAGCTCTGCATGGTCACCTGTAGCTTGCCAAACACGAAATGAGATTCAAAAGTTCGCAGTTCTTTTTCTGTCTACCTGGCCAGTGCATCTGAGTTGAGAGTGCTGTCCAGAGCGGTCAAAATGGAGCACTCTGGGATAGCTCCCGGAGGCCAATACCGTCGAATTGTGTCCACAGTACCCCAAATTCGAGCCGGCAAGGCCGATTTAAGCACTAATCCACTTGTCAGGGGTGGAGTAAGAAAATTGATTTTAAGAGCCCTTTAAGACGAAATAAAGGGCTTTATCGTGTGGACGGGTGCAGGTTTACATCGATTTAATACTGCTAAATTCGACCTAAAGTCCTAGTGTAGACCAGGGCTGAGACACTTTTGCTTTGGATTCTTTCATCAGTTTGTATTAGTTCCAACAAGTCTTTATTATTGTCACTTTTATAGGGCCATCATTATCCAAAGTCTGTTTACTTCAAATATCACTATCTGCAGTGTATAATATAGAAATTTAGTTGCTATTACAAATAATATATGAAGTAGAAAGTCTACAAGTTGTTTTTATAGGCCAGGTCACATTTGTAGTGTGGACTGCAAGCACAGTAACAGAACATATTAATGAGTTTAAAAATAAGCAAACTCTCGTAAAGAGAATATGCATAGCGATATTTTTAGAAAGTATCTGAAAAACTGAGATCATGTTGTCAAATTGCAACTGTTGATAAACATGTAGAAATTACTCTTTCAACCAATGTTTATTAGCTATAGGAAAAAGCTACAGAGAGTCACTCTGGGACAATAAAACTAAAACATTATTTATAGTGACCTTTCCAGTTTACACTACAGCTACTGATCAAACGTACAGTCATCTCATGGACCTGCACAATCAACTTTATTTCCTATTCTACTTGAGGAATGGAGCTGCTCATGTCAAGAAACATTAAAAGGAAGCTGCTCTACTGATTTTGCTCGGCATATATATCTGAAAGTTTTCCTGAGGAGAAACACTATTCACTATGGACAAATTAACATTTGAAAATAAAATTGTGTGATCAACATTGGTAATTCCAAAGCATACTGCTGATGATCATAGTCCTGCTTACAGTAACTGTTGTATAGATACTAGTTCATATATGAAAATAATTAAATCTGTACCTCAAAAATATTTCATTTTCACAGGGCCTTCTATCACAAATATCTGTAGTCTCAAAAAATTTTACTCTCCTCCCACCCATGTACATGCACAATGGAAGCTTCTTGTAACCAACTCTGATACAAAGAATCAGAGTCTCAATTTCAGAGCTTTGCACTAATAACTTGTTATTTGCATATTATTCAATTTAAAAAAAGTCTTCATTATACAAAGACTAACTCCTATACAAAGGAATCATTACCTAACCTATCTGCGGTACATATATGCCCCCCCAGTACCACGGTACCTGAGCACCCTACAGTCTTTAATGCATTTATCCTTAAAATACCCTGGTAAGGTAGGGCCATACAAGTGGGAAACCGAGAGAGACTGATTTGTCCGAGGTCACACAGAAGTCTGTGGCAGAACAGGTCCCAGGTTAATGCCCTAACCACTGGACCAGGTTCATTTCATCCATCACTGAAATGTAGCGACCTCTGAAACAAATGTGGCTGCTGTTTAACAGTACAAAGCAACAATGAACAACTTTTAAGGAGAGCAAGAAGGATACAGTATCCAATTGAAATAGCACAGGAAATGCTGGAATCCAAAATGTGCCAGCAAGTACCCAAATGGGCATCCGGCCACAGCACTGGGGATAATATTACTTCGGTTGTGAAAAGTACCAGGGGAACTCTAACAACCATAAGTAATCAGAACCGAATATGTATAGATCAAACAAAAGATAAGAGAGTCTGATCCTTATCTCATAAGTTTTACACTGATGTAACTTAATTTACTTCTATGAAGTTACTAATAATTTGCCCTAATGTGAGATCAGAATCAGGTCCATCACCTTCAACAGCAGGGGCCTTAATACATCACTAACTTAAAGGAAGTACTATCTATTGAATCACCAACACCAGTAAAACAAAACTTCTCCAGTTTATACACAGTAACTGCCAATTTAGGAATTTCAATTGCTGGTTTTATGCTTTGCATTTCCACTCTATGGAAAAAGTCTCTTTGGAGTTGGGGCAGTTCCCAAAACACATAATAGTTAGGAGATACTCTCACACTATTGAAACCCTTGCATGAATACTGAAGAATCTTACACAGACATCATGAATTTTTAGAAAACTAGTTTTGAAAGATAAGATATTAAACAATTTCTATGGGGAATAAGAACACTGGAGATTATTTACTTTGCTTTAATTACTTTGGCACATTGCTAGATTACTTTTTGTATGATACTAGAGCACACAAATCTTTTCATACCAAGATTTTTACAAATGCAAAGAAGCGAGTTCCTATTTTGAATATTTAAGGTTTGCCATGTTCTGTATTATGTTGTCTTGAGCTGGATTTTCTGCCAATCTAATAAGAAATCAGATTATATTTCCACTCATTTTTTAATTATAGTTGTGCAAACTCTAACTTCAATTTCTACCTAGGTTTTTTCTTGCTTCCCTTGCATTTGCTTAGATGTGTATTGCCAAGGGTCCATTGATATACCAATTTTAAAGGCAAGATCAGAATCAGACTACACACCAGGTTTTCACTGAGACTTTCATTCTAGGTCATGTTAGATCATCCTTTCTACTCTTCTGCAACATTTTACCTTGACAGGAAACTAATGATAACCCAATTTCTAATGGATTCTAAATTATAAACACAAACTAACATTTGTTAAAGGTTTCCCTGAAGGCTTTATGAAGTGTTTAATAGATCCTAATGTTTATGAATCATGTTAATGCACAACATTAATAAATCCGCAGTTTTAGATTTCTCATTAAACAAAGCATAAAAAAACCGAGTGCTATTTAAAGGCAAATTCATCTGCTATTTTGATACTAATGAGAGATGTGCAAGAAACAGGGCAAAAGACTTAACTGAATTGCAACATTTACAGTCTTCTCCTGGACACTCGCTTCTGCAGTCTATTTCAAGAGATGTAATTTAAAAGAGGGGATTAGAAACTCTACTTCCTTCAGGAAATTTGGATATGTACTGAGCGAGTGCAAACAACATTTATGCATCCAGGAAAGGAAGCTCCAGCTGGCAATGGGATAAAGACCCAAAAGCTCCCAAAACTAACTTGTTGCATTTCCCTCCACACAACCTATGGCCAACCCTACTACTGTTATGAAGTGTTTGGGGCTTAGATTGTAAGCCCTGACTGCCATTTTGTTTGGTGGTTGTACACCATCCAGCAAAATGGGGTCCAAAATGGGGTCCATGACTAAGACTCCTAGGCACTATAGTAATATAAATAAATAAATTCCTACAGAACAGTAAAAAAAAAATAACAATCGATATTAAAAATAAAAAAGTGTATTGTACCACAAATTGTTTTGAAGAATTCCAATAGAAAACAGAAATACAGAGTTAATTAATAGCCAATGAAAAACTAAAATGTGCTGGCAAAGGAGACATTATAAGTGTTCCAGCTGGGCTCAGAGTAGTCTGAGGCACAGCAGCGGAAGGGAATGCAGACGCTGCTTTGGACACCAACAGCAGTTCTAACCACAGCCTTTCCTGCTGCTCTCCTGTGCTGAGGCAGGAGTAGGCCCGGTTCCAAGCAGCAGAGGGGAGTGCAGAGCACTTTGGAAGATGCTGCCTCCTAATATTGGTAACTCTTTGCTGCTTCTTGAATTTCTTCCTTTGCAATAGTCATACTTAAAACAGCCCCAGAACATGCAGCCCGATTGACTCTGAGAGTGACTTGCTTCCTTCGGTCCACTGTTAATTTTGTACCTGCTGCATTCAAATGGCTGGCTGACTCCCAAAGCATCCTTTCACAACACCAAGCAGCTGCACAATGGTGTGGCAGGAGAGAAAGAAGAGCAGTCCTAGACAAGTGGAATAGCAAAGGGAAGAGAGTTACAGTTATCTGAAGCAAGGGGAGATGGATGAATGGATGTGGATTTCAACACAGAGGCACTGGTGTAATGAGTAATGTTGTGAAGGTGGCAATAGTTAGGCCTTGTCTACACTATGGGTGTAAGTTGACCTAAGCTCTAGGTTTTTTGCCGCCCCAAGCTCAGGTGGGGCTGGGGCTCGCAGACGGCGCTGGAAGCGGAGGGAGTGATGTCACCTTCTCCCAGCGCCTGCAGGGGCTTTACCCCCTCCCCTGCCCGGCCACGCAGAGAAGCCCCAATATATGGGGTGGCACAAGGCAGGGCAGCAGCCAGTGCGCAGATGAGGCGGCACAGTCCCCGGCAGGACTCGCCCTCTCCTCCCCAGGTAGCGGCTGGGCCCTGGCAGTTCAGCATCCCCGGGGCTGGGGCTTCCCCTTCCCGCTGCGGCAGGGTGCGTAGCAACGTCGCCCCGTCTAAATGGCGCAGCTCCAAGAGTGCAACTGTCCCGAAAGAAGAGAATGGCCAGAATGCCGCCCCTGGAAACGTGCCGCCCCAAGCACGTGCTTGCTTTGCTGGTGCCTAGAGCCGGTCCTGGATGGAGTCAACGTAGCTTAGGTTAACTTAATGCGGCGTCTACACCATGCTGTGTCAATGGGAGAGCGCTCTGCGGTCATTTAGCAAATCTAGACCCACTAAATCGACCCCCACTGCATCAATCGCAGCAGCATCGATCCCCGGTAGACATGGCCTTAGAAGCACTAATGAGACATATCAAATGAGACAGAGTTCACTGTCAAGGTAGAGACAGACAGGAGAAGCAGATGAAGCTCTGCGTCAAGAAAGGGAATTAAAGAGGTGTTTGAGGGTGTTCTTGCTCAGCAATGCACTTGGAGGCATTAAACAGACAACAGATGAAGCAAATGCATAAATTTAGATGGCCAAGCAAGCAGAGTGGAAAAGCAAGAGTTAGTAAAGATGTCAAGATATATAGGTGTATGTCTAAGTATCAGTGTGAAAGCAATGATTAAGGTTAAAGGTAACAAATATTACTATGATGATGATGTTTGAATGTAATAACACAAAGAAAATAGTAGACAACTTTCTTCTTTGTTTAGGTGGTGTGTGGGTTGCAATTTTAGTTGGAGGTGGATTGAAATCATGCTTTCACAGATAATGGGAGTAGTCCAAAATTTTCAGATTTAGATATTTCAAAGTTAAGCAAGGTGACAGGGAGAAAGAGCCAGGAAAGGGTTAAGGATTCAGCAGGGTTTGGAGTCCTTGTCTAGCAGGCACTAGATGGTGGGGAGCACCCAGCACCACATCTCAGTATAAAGCTCCTTCCCAGAAAGAACAACTATTTGGCAGTCTAGCAGCAGGGCGTAGTGATAAAATGAACAATTGAGGCCTTGAGCTATTATCTGCTTGGGGCACCTGTTACTCTGTTGATTGACCATGGCCCTCTGAAATGTCTGCAATCTGTGAAGGAGACCAACCCCAGGCTGGTATCCGGCTCTGCATCCCTATGCTTTCACGGTGCAACACAGATCTGGTGCTTCCCATGTGAATGCAGATTTCCCAGGAAGGGAGAGTCTCAAGGGGGAGTGGGGTGACAGAGAGAAAAAGCAAAGAAATGGGTAAGGGCTACCTGTCACAGGATTCATCAAGGACTGAAGGAAAGGGTGTGTCCTCTTTGCAGGGATGAGAGAAGCAAAGGGAAAGGCCTCTGGGGACTGCAACAGCTTTGGTCAGGGGAACCACTTTGTTTAATTTTACTTCATGAGTTTTTTGTGTTTGAACAATAAATTGTCCCAAAGGCAAGGGCCAAAACAGACTTTGGCACATCACTGCTTCTTTCCTGGGCTGGTAAGGTGGTGGGCTATCCTACAGGCACCTATATAACAGTGACCTAAACTTTTAGGGTTGCTGAGTAGCTGTAGCTCCATTGACTTCAAAGTTGTGAGTACCTAGGCACCTGTGAAACTTGGATTTTTTTAATAACGCATATAAAAGATTGTCATGTAGTGTACATATGTCTAAGAAAAAATAAACATGCAAACATTTTGTTGGAGAAGAATAACGGTAGAGGGCTGCATGTTTCTGCATTCTATTCTGTAGAATAATACCTCCTACTTCTTATATTGCTTTGCATCAGTAGATCTGAAAGTGCTATATGAAGGTCAGTATCATTCGCCTCATTTTACAGAGGGGGAAACTGAGGCACAGAGAGGTAAAGTCACTTGCCCAAGGTCACCAGCAGGCCATTGGAGTCAGGCACAGAACCCAGGTCTTCTGAGTCCCAGTCAAGTGTTGAGAAACGACTTTCTGGGATATCTCCTCACACCACTGCAATATCTTTATATTCAAAATCGCAATATACTATTTGTAATACATATCTGCTCCAAATGTAATAGAAACGTATCTGCATTGCATAAATCATACATGACAGCACATTAGGTCTTTTAAATAACATTGTGAACACCAGGAAATGATGCAAAGAACCCATTTTTCATGTAGTTATTAATACGATCCAAGTTACAGTACTTATCCTCCTACTGATTCCATTTGATTAGACGAATCATTAACATATGTAAGATCTTTCAGCCATGAAGGGTAGCACATTTCTTAAGCAATGGGAAAGATCCACTACTCAGATCTTTTGCTGGCATTGGTGAGTTATGCAGACCAAAGTGAAGGAAAGACCGTACAATAGTTCACTTCTATTTTATGGAGATTTCTTACAACATCCTTCATCCACAGTAGCTAAGCACTTTATGGGCAAGAGCCCAGAAAAGGATCTAATCTTTGGTATTTCTCTTACCCTTTGACTAGGAGGTTTATAAGCAAGGCCCTGTGTGCTCCACCCTGTTCATGTCAATGAGAGGGTAAATCTGTAAAGGTGACAAGTTAAAATGTCAACATAGTTAACTAATTTATTGGTGTTCATTATAGCTAGTGTGCTTATCCTGCAATCCCAACTGCCTCCCACATCTCCCCTGGGGCAAAAAAGCCTCAAAATTCTTCCAGCTTAACTACCAAAACCACCAGCTTCACCCCCTCCAATGTAGGATGCATTATCAACTCCAAAAATCGTTGGCATATCCCAACTGGGAGGACAATGTAAAATAAACTAAATGTACTATGAAAGTAAACACCACAGAAATTAGTGTATTGACTGTATTATTACATATTATATTTAAATTACAACCCTGTATTTCTAAATATACATTCGGCAGAATTTCCTGCCTGCCACAACAGAGTGGTGCAGAATCCAGGAATTGTGATGCACAGTGACGAAACAGCTTGCTGCTGAGCCTTCGTTAGGAATTACAAGGGCTTTTATTTGCTCTGTCATAAATGCTGGGTGGGGTGAAATTGCGTGCTGCCGAATGGAACTGAGTGGTCAAAGAAATGAGTCTTTCTTGTGGGCCTGAAAGTGGTCATTCCGGCATCCTGTGGGAGCAAGTTCTATATGCACATGCCAGCAGCCAGGAAAGCCCTGTCTCCAACAATCACAAGTTTCATCCTCGAGGCAGATAATTTCATTGTTCCTGAGGAGCACAGATGTTGAAGGATAAGGTCTGGAGGGTTGCTTCATCTTACTAGGCATTTCCCTTAACTTGAGTTTTCTCATTTCTTGGGGAGTGAGAGGGGACGCAATTATGGTCACAGCATCAAGTCCCATATGGAAGGAGTCTAACTTTTTGTTTTTCTAGGCATTTACTGCATCTGATCCTGAAAGATGTGGAACACCCGCTGCGCCAACTGAAGTCAATGGAGCCACATGTGCTCTTGGGCACCTCACAGGACCAGGCACATTTCAGCAGGAGGTGAGGATGCTCATATCAGGATCATTCAGAATCAGGTCTATAAGGCACAACTTCTTGGTATATTTTTTCCTTTTGGAGTGAAGAGCCAACTTGTGGCCCAGTTAATGTAGCGTCACCAGAGGGGCGGGAAGTGGGGCGGGAAGAAAAAGGGCATACGCCTTCTGAACCTTATGTCCCTGTGCTGGGCACGGGCACCACAGTTGGGGGTTCAGGGAATCAGCTTCCACAGGACTGCTATATGCTGACCTCGTACAGGTGAGAGGAACAGGGAAGCAACTGGTCAGAGCTTTGGTCACAGCTCACCGCCCCTTACTCTGAGCTCATGGCAAACTCATAACTAGGGCCCTACCAAACTCATTGTCTATTTTGGTCAATTTCACGGTCAAAGGATTTTAAAAATTGTAAATTTCATTAATTCAGCTATTTAAATCTGAAATTTCAGAGTGTTGTAACTGGAGGGGTTCTGACCCAAAAAGGAGTTGCCGGGGGGGGAAGGGAAAGCCACGGTACTGCAACTCTTACTTCTGTACTGCTGCTGGCGGCAGCGGCGCCTTCAGAGCTGGGCAGCTGGAGAGTGGCGGCTGTTGGCTGGGAGACCCGGCCAATAGCCGCCGCTCTCCAGCTGCTCAGTTCTGAAGGCAGCGCAGAAGTAAAAGTGGCAATACCACAACCCCCCCAAAATAATCTTGTGACCCCTCTGCAAATCCCTTTTGGGTCAGGACCCCCAGTTTGAAAAACACTGGTCTCCCCTATGAAATCTCTATAGTATAGGGTAAAAGCACACAAAAGACCAGATTTCACGGGGGGAGACACGTCATGGTCCTTGACATGTTTTTCATCGCCAGGAATTTGGTTGGCCCTACTCATAACTGAACCAATAATAATAGGGGGGAAAAGAGATTTTGACTTCAGGGGAGTTAAGCCAATGGAGAATCTGACCCTTAATTTTCTAATGTAGAAATTAGGGCTGTCAATTAATCACAGTTAATTCGTGCGATTAACTCAAAAAATTAATTGCGATTAATTGCACTTATAACAATAGAATACCAATACCAATTGGAAATTATTAAATATTTTTATGGTTTTTCTACATTTTCAATATTGATTTCAATTACAACACAGAATACAAAGTGCACAGTGCTCACTTTATATTATTATTTTTTATTACAAATCTGTGCAATGTAAAAATGATAAACAAAAGAAATATTATTTTTCAATTCACCTCATACAAGTACTGAAGTGCAATCTCTTTATTGTGAAAGTGTAATTTACAAATGCAGATTTTTTTTGGTTACATAATGGCACTCAAAAACAAAACAGTGTAAAACTTTAGAGCCTACAAGTCCACTTAGTCCTACTTCTTGTTCAGCCAATCGCTAAGACAAACACGTTTGTTTACATTGACGGGAGATAATGCTGCCTGCTTCTTGTTTACAATGTCACCTGAAAGTGAGAACAGGTGTTCTCACGGCACTGTTGTAGCCGGCATTGCAAGATATTTACGTACCAGATATGCTAAACATTCATATGCCCCTTCATGCTTCAATCACCATTCCAGAGGACATGCTTTCATGCTGATGATGGGTTCTGCCTGATAATGATCCAAAGCAGTATGGACTAACGCATGTTCATTTTCATCATCTGAGTCAGATGCCACCAGCAGAAGGTTGATTTTCTTTTTTGGTGTTCGGGTTCTGTAGTTTCCGCATCAGAGTGTTGCTTTTTTAAGACTTCTAAAAGCATGCTCCACACCTCGTCCCTCTCAGATTTTGGACGGCACTTCAGATTCGTAAACCTTGGGTCGAGCGCTGTAGCTGTTTTTTAGAAATCTCACATTGTCACCTTCTTTGCGTTTTGTCAAATCTGCTGTGAAAGTGTTCTTAAAATGAACATAGGCTGGGTCATCATCTGAGACTGCTATAACATGAAATGAATGCAGGTAAAAGAGAGTAGAAGACATACAATTCTCCCGCCAAGGAGTACAGTCACAAATTTAATTGACACATTTTTTTTAGAAGCATCATCAGCATGGAAGCATGTCCTCTGGAATGGTGGCCAAAGCATGAAGGGGCATATGAATGTTTTGCATATCTGGTATGTAAATATCTTGCAACGCCAACTACAAACGTGCCATGCAAACACCTGTTCTCACTTTCAGGTGACATTGTAAATAAGAATCAGGCAGCACTATATCCCATCAATGTAAAGAAACTTGTTCGTCTTAGCGACTGGTAAAATAAGAAGTAGGACTGAGTGCACTTGTAGGCTTTAAAGTTTTACATTGTTTTATTTTTGAATGCAGTTTTTTTGTACATAATTCTACATTTGTAAGTTCAACTATCATGGTAAAGAGATTGCACTACAGTACTTGTATGAGGTGAATTGAAAATTTTTTGTTTTATTTTTTACAGTGCAAATATTTGTAATCAAAAATATAAAGTGAGCACTGTACACTTTGTATTCTGTATCGTAACTGAAATTAATATATTTGTAAATGTAGTAAACATACACAAATATTTAAAATAAATAGTGTTCTATTGTTGTTTAACAGCGTGATTAATCGTGATTAATTTTTTCAATCACTTGACAGCCCTAGCAGAGATCCATTCAGTTTTCAGGGTTCGTTTCAAGACATATTTATTTAGAAGGAACAATGAGAAAGAACAACAGTGTATCTACAATTCAAACATTACACAATTATTATTTATACAATATTTCTTTTTTTCCCCACTGTTAAAATCTGTGGTTATTACAGGCAACCATGTGAATCTATTTACATATAGCATGTATATATAAAAAGAAAAGGAGGACTTGTGGCACCTTAGAGACTAACAAATTTATTTGAGCATAAGCTTTCGTGAGCTATAGCTCACTTCATTGGATGCATACCGTGGAAAATACAGTGGGGAGATTTATATACATAGAGAACATGAAACAATGGGTGTTACCATTCTCGTTACAGTGTGTATGGTAACACCTATTGTTTCATGTTCTGTATGTATATAAATCTCCCCACTGTATTAAGTGATCACTCTCGTTACAGTGTGTATGGTAACACGCATTGTTTCATGTTCTCTGTGTATATAAATCTCCCCACTGTATTTTCCACTGAATGCATCCGATGAAGTGAGCTGTAGCGCACAAAAGCTTATGCTCAAATAAATTGGTTAGTCTCTAAGGTGCCACGAGTCCTCCTTTTCTTTTTGCGAATACAGACTAACACGGCTGCTATTCTGAAACATGTATATATCGTCACTCTTTAGCATAATCAGCACACAAAATGCAATGTTAGGATTCAAACGTTTTACAAGCACAGAAGTCAGAAAATTCCTCCACTTTTCTCGCAGCAACCACAACTCACCCTCTGACACACACAATAGAAGCTATGAAAAGTAAAAGAAAAATTGTCAACTGTTTCCACTTTTACTAAATATAATTTCCAAAGTTGTCTACCATTCCAAGTATGGAAAAAATATCCCACAGGTGTTGGTAAGTGCTAATTTTTTTATGGCAACCACCATATGTGGTTTTAATTTTGCTGAAAGAGTCCAAGCTCCGCTTGCATGGCCTGTAAAAATTTCAAAAGGGTACCAGATCCCACTGGCCGTCATCGCTGCATGTATCAAATACTGATCCTGAAGTGAATCTGTGGAACAAACTGACAGATGCTGAATAGATGAGGATGCAAATGTCACCATTAAAGTTTAATCCAGTGCCTAATGGCCAAGGACAGCACCATGGCAGGACTGCACAGCTTTAATGATGTCTGAAACAGATGTCACATTTTTCACAGATTGCCTCCCAACAAACCTTTCCCAAAAATCTCACCTGCTCTTAATAAATCATTTTGGAAAAATTTAGTCCAAGCTTTTTGAAAGAATCTTTGGAAAAATCAGTTAAAGCTTTCTTTACATGGTGAAGAAAGATGACTGTCTGGCTAGAGAGTTTCATCAAAAAGATTCTTGTAGTAATAGGATCGATACTTCACAGAGCTGTTTATAAAATTCCACAGGGGACTGATTTATCCATATTTTTACCTGGTTTAAAGTTTTAATGGCCTGCAGGATTTACATCTCAAATTGGCAAATAACTTCTTTGTCATCCTTATTTAGTCTCAATTATTCACCCCACTTCAAATAGTCCAGGATAATCTTTCTAGATTTATAAAATAATTTATATGAATCTGTTTAAAGATACTGAAATGCCTCTAACTCTTTTCCCTCCCCAGGAACAGTCTCTCTGGCAGCTGTATGTATTGTGGAGACTGTATTTTCAGCTTTCTTAGAGGGAATGGAGTTAACTAACTGAATCAACATCTTCTACATAGTTTAAATTAACCCCCACACAGGGCCCTACATGCCACGTAAGCCCTACTTAAGCCTTTACCGTGCAATTTAAGTGGTGCTAAGGGCCTTGGAGGAGCCCTCTGCATTCAGCTGAACTTCATCTTATTAACATAGCAACAAGGCCTGACTCTGTACATAAGAAGTGTTGTGTCAATAGCAATTAACTCTCAAGTACTTTCTCTTTCCTGTTCCACTACAATTTTTTTCACTTAGGAAATATTGTCCTGGAATAGTTTGTGAATCCCTTTCAACTTGTTAATTTTTCCTGCAATTCTCTGTATTTTCTTCTTTCTCCCTTTTATATTTTTAGCTACCTTGTGTAATTTGTCAACTAACCTCTTCATGTAGGGTTAAATAATCCTAGCTCTGTTGCAGCAGAGTTCAGTGCAGCTGAGTGGAGGGAAGAGACAAAGGTGGTTCTAAATGACCTTTCCATTCCCACTACCCAATCCTGAGGCTGATCCAGCCTCTAGTGCAAGCTGGACTGGCCTAAGGGCTACTCTAACTAGTGCCATCTTGTAATAGGCCTTAAGGGCCATTACATGCTAGCGAGGATCACCATTGCTGTGTGTGCTCCAGCTTTACCACATTCTATTCTGTGTAGGTTTTTGTACCACACTCATCACTGTAGTATCTGACCACCTTCCAGTAGCACATTAACCAATGTGACTGATGTATGTCATGTATTTGTTTTCTAATCCTCTCTCCAGGAGAAGAAGCATGTTTTGTCTAGTAGAGATTTTTTAAAAATATACATAGAGCCCATTATGCTGGTGGAGGAGTATGGGAGGAACAGAATGGGAGAGGAGAGGCTGGCATACAGCCAATATCGCCAGCTGATGATTCCCCCACACTGTGGAAATCTTCAGCTCCCTATTCATAGCTCGTTATAAGAGATCCTTTTGCATTGCTCCTGTAGCACAAAATGGACCTTAATGTGGCTCAGAACCTGGCTCATCACCTTTACAACAACATCCCCTACCAATCCCAAGGATCAAGAAGACAATAGAGTAGGCTCTATAAGTGACAGAAGAACCTTGTTAATTCCACTTTACATAAAATGCAATTATTCTCTCACGCATCCATAGAATACTCCAGCATCTTCCCTCACTTTTCATCAGAGATTTAACAATAGCAAGGTCCCCTATTACTATTTTGCTTACAAATTATACAACAGTACATTACTAGTATAGTATGAAGTACGCTAAATTAAAACTGACACTTGTCAAAATAAATGAAGGGCGCTATGATGCAGTATGCCAGGGGTTCTCAAACTGGGGGTTGGGAGGCTATTACATGGGGAGGTCGCGACCTGTCAACCTCCACCCCAAACCCCGCTTTGCCTCCAGCATTTATAATGGTGTTAAATTAAAAACACTCTTTTATATATTTATAAGGGGGGGGGATCGCACTCAGAGGCTTGGTACATGAAAGGGGTCACCAGTAAAAAGTTTGAGAACCACTGCAGTATGCTTAATTTTCTCTTTTAAATATGGGGCTTATCCCTCATCATTAACTCTCAAAGTTATGCCATCAGCAGTGACCTACTAATGTTTAAGTTGAATTTGACTTTGAAATATTTTTCTTCATTAATTTGTAGCCAAAAGTCCTAATTGGGAATGACTTCATTTGAAACATTAGCTAGGTATTTATAAACATACTAGAACTAGTAGAGTGAGAGTCTTGTATCAGACATGACATACTGCCTTCATCTTTACCAGTCCAGATCTATGATTATATTATGATGTGTCAAATAAAATAACTCAGGGATAATCTTGCACCAAGATTCCTCCACATTTATTTAATTTCAAGATTACAACTCTCTATTTGACACAATTAGTTTCCTAGAATCAAATTGGTCCCCCCATAACAGAAAGTCTCCTCAAGGTTTGTAAGTGTATCTAATACCATGTGTTTTATATAAATTCTGATCTGAACACTCAATTCTCTTGTAGACATAGAGCCAGCTTTGTGTAAACTGGCACAGCTATTGACTTCAGTGGAGCAATCCTAATTTACATCAAGGGAGGATCTAGAACCTATCACTAGGGCTGCAGGTTTGTCGCAGTGGGAAAAATGGCATGGATAACTTGATTTTCCCATGTGTCTGTGACTTTGGCTTTTTGTCCTTTTCCACTCCAGGAGTTACCACCTGGCACATGGGGTCACAGTGCCACTCAGTTTTCGCAGCACTGCGACCCCATGCACAGGATCTCAATGTTGCCAAACCAGGCAATGCTGCAAACCCATGTGCCAGGTCCCAAATCCATGAACGGGGCCCAGCCCCGCGGTACAGGAGCCGAGGAACCACCACTGTGTTGTGAGTGTGGGGTGGGGCTCACCCTCTAGCCTCTCCTCCAGGGCCCCTCCTCCTCATTTGCCATTTTTATAAAAATCCAATTCATGAAACCTGTGACCTTTACTAAATTTACCATGACTGCTCTGTGATTTTTTTATTTTAAAAAATGCTGAGACAAATCTGTAGTCCTACCTATAACTGAGTGAAATCCATACATCCTCTCTTTCTTTCCCGAGCACCCCTTGAAGTCCCAAGGGACCCCATTTTTCCATCTCCCTGCTTCCTAAATCCTTAAAGCTTGCATAGCAGCCATCACCATTCAAGTCAAGGAAGAACAAGTGCCACTCCCTACGAGGTCCATCAACTCTGCTTCCAAAGTGGACTGATAATATAAAGGCTGAATGATGCAAGGGGCTTCTTCCTGCTGCTGTAGTATTTGCCTCCCCTATAAACTCACCTGCATGAATGCTTTCTTGATTTCTTTCCCTCAAATCCAGATGCAAGAACAAAATAAAGAGCTACTCACATAATATCCCATTCTTATACTCCTCTTGTGCCTTTAGCTTAATTTGTGCCATATGAAATGTTAGATCCTGCAGCTTTCGTCATTAAGACAAAGATCAGACAGGTTCTAGCTTAGTGTTATGCTGCAGAGAAACTTTTAATCCACTCTCACACAAATCAAATACTTTTCCTACCCATTCCATTTTCTACTGGACTTGTATGGTATGTTTGAACCCCTCCATTGATGCAGATGATCTGATTAGTTTGCTTAAAGTTAACTCTCAATAAACGTTAAATCAGCTCTTCCCAGTATCATTGTACTTTGGGAATATAAAATTAGCACTGTAGTAACCTCTACTAGCTCAACCATAAAGTAGGAACATTTTTGTAAAGGTCACTGGAATACATATTTACTAGCCTACTAATATGCTCTGCACATTTTAAATTCCAATACAAGGTTATTTCAAGTGCATGCTTAACTTGTAGGGTGGGCTGCAGCTAACTCCCTCAAGTTGTTTTTCTATTTGGCTTCAATAAAGATATAACTCACCCTTGTGAAAACAGTATTCCCCAGGCAGCATGTAGTTCTCTGATAGGGCCACCTTCTTCTTGACAGTGCTCATGCTACTTAGGACGGAAGAATCCAATGCACCACTACAGACTACGGACCAAATGGCTCGGCAGCAGTTCTCTAGAAAAGGACCTAGGGGTTACAGTGGACGAGAAGCTGGATATGAGTCAACAGTGTGCCCTTGTTGCCAAGAAGGCCAATGGCATTTTGGGATGTATAAGTAGGGGCATTGCCAGCAGATCGAGGGACGTGATCATTCCCCTCTATTCGACATTGGTGAGGCCTCATCTGGAGTACTGTGTCCAGTTTTGGGCCCCACACTACAAGAAGGATGTGGAACAATTGGAAAGAGTCCAGCGGAGGGCAACAAAAATGATTAGGGGACTGGAACACATGACTTAGGAGGAGAGGCTGAGGGAACTGGGGATGTTTAGTCTACGGAAGAGAAGAATGAAGGGGGATTTGATAGCTGCTTTCAACTACCTGAAAGGGGGTTCCAAAGAGGATGGATCTAGACTGTTCTCAGTGGTAGCTGATGACAGAACAAGGAGTAATGGTCTCAAGTTGCAGTGGGGGAGGTTTAGTTTGGATATTAGGAAAAACTTTTTCACTAGGAGGGTGGTGAAGCACTGGAATGCGTTACCTAGGGAGGTGGTGGAATCTCCTTCCTTAGAAATTTTTTAAGGTCAGGCTTTACAAAGCCCTGACTGGGATGATTTAGTTGGGGATCAGCCATGCTTTGAGCAGGGGGTTGGACTAGATGACCTCCTGAGGTCCCTTCCAACCCTGATATTCTATGATTCTATGATTCTACTGCTATTAGTCAACTCCTAGAAGGACTTTCAAAACTAGCTACAGACTAATGGCTTCAGCCATCAGTTCTGCTGTTCTTTAAGGCAATCTCCAAGTACAGTATGTGTCCTAAGCTTCTACAATGCTGATAATACGTTTCTTCATTTATGTTCTCTCAGACAAGCCTTTGTTGAGGTTGCTTCTGAATTAGACCAATACCATAGTGATGAGAGTGGCATACATGGCTAGATAGATTAGATAGCATTGGCCAGCATAAACAACTCATACATCAGAGAGGTCTGCAGCACCTTCCAAAATGGAAAGCAAACATAGCATGAAGACAACAGTTAAGTCGCTAAGAAATAATCATGAGATGATGGTAGCAAATTGAGAGAATGTCTTCTAGTGTTGCTATTGTTGGGTTTTGTTTTTCGTTTTTTGTGGTTTTTTTATGCCAACTGACAAAGTACAGTTAGTGTTTTTGGTTTATAAATCTGAGTGCACCACAGACATTCAGATGTATCTTTTACATATTTATACAAGGATGAGGTAGGCATATAGTACATGTACCTCATAACATAATGGATTTCAATACATACTGCATACACACACACACACACACCCCAAAAATATTCTCTGCAAAACCATGTTTAACACTATGAAAATCTACTACTTCTGCATTACATCTGTGCACATCCCTTTAAAAGATGCCAAACACATTCTCAAATCTCAGAAAATAGGTGTGAAATAGAAAATGAGCCCCCTACTTTTAATACCATTTCAAATAAATTCACCTCCAAGTAACTGACAGATTCCCAACTATTAAAAACACTTAAAAGCTAATAGAAGCAGCAAAGAGACAAGAAAATCCAGTGTCTACAATTTCATACACTATTAATTTAAAAAATTCTCACCCAGATTAATTCTCATTAGTTGCCAGCTTGGCAGGTCCTTCTGACACCAAGCAGTTTAATATCTGTTCAAGGACTTTGCAAGAACAAGCATATATCTTAAGATTGGATTTTTTTTTGCCTGCAGTTAAAGAGCAGACAGTATAGTCTTTAACTTTACCTTGCTATTCCAGTTTTAATAATCCAGCCTTATGTACGTGTATATGTAGGTCTTCTTCTTTCACTGTCACAGTGTATTGAATATGTCACAGCTTGAGCCCAGGTCATTATGCAGGGACAGCATACATTACTAACATAAATTACATTTTACTGCACAAGGGCATGCATGCAGAGTAAGAGACAGCACACTCTTAATTGGCTCTGTAAGTCTATGGAAGTCTTTCAGTTTAACTCTTTGCCTCATGAAATATATTCTCTCTAGTACAAACACTGAAGGCTTCCCGGCTTTCCAGTCAGTCTGATGTTTTTTCCTTCTCATTGACTTTTCTATATATTAATAGCAAGGGTTAAAATGACAAGGGTCTAAATGAAGTAAAGACATAAGGGTGGAGCAACAATTCATATCCAAGTAATAAGAACAGCAACAAAAAGATTACAGGTTTCTACTCTCTCCAGATTATAGTAGAAAACCAAAATATCTAGCACAGAACACAAGCATTTGAAACAATAAACTCTACACTGAAGTCAATTGGGTTACCAGGGGTATAAGTCACTGTCTAATTTAGCCTGCCTCTAACAAAGATCACACTCATACAATGTGTCATTCTGAAACATTCACAGTACAATTAATTTCAAATGAACAATGCATAAGCACTACACTCAAGTGCCTTGGGTTGCACATGCGTATCACTAGCATTTATAAACAAACTAAAACGAGGAAGAGACTGTTTAGTCTCCCTCCATTTGTTTGGAAGCTACAGATATAATCTTAAGGCAAATTTCTCTTGAACACAACAGTGTTTCCCTCTGGGAAATTATCTTCATTCCATTAAGCACTGGCTTTAGGTGTAAAATATGTAAGCCAATTTAATAACAGAAAACAAATGGAAATCAAAGGTATAGGCTCTCAAAACTGGCTAATATTTTTGCAGTAGAAAGATGTGGGAGAAAGAACAGAAACTGATACTCATTTTCATGAACTGAAGTCCTTTGGCAATTTTTGAAATACATTTAGCAAACTGCTATACTACACAAGATAAATCAAGCTAGGCAGTGGTTAAACATATTGGCAAGCATATTGTCTAGGAAAAAGAGGACCACTTTTACAGTAGTTATATGGATAAGAACATAAGAATGGCCTTATGGGTCAGACCAAATCCATCCAGCCCCATATCCTGTCTGCCAACAGTGGCCAATGCCAGATGCCCCAGAGAGAGTGAACCTAACACGTAATGATCTAGTGATCTCTCTCCTGCAATCCATCTCCACCCTCTGACAAACAGAGGCTAAGGACACCATTCCTTACCCATCCTGGCTAATAGCCATTAATTACCCAGAAGATAGATTTACTGACCAGCCCAAAATACTTTTGTCATACATAAGAAAACATGACAGAGTAATAATGTAATCAATTAAACACACTGCAGTGTTTGCAAAAGTGAAATGAACACAAATTTATACTATTTTAACAGGGCGTTTTCTTTAAAATAAAGAAGGAAAACAGGAGACAAACTGTTTAATGGCAGAATTCTACACTATTGAAATTGAAGAGGGGGGAAAAAAGCATGCTGAGACATTTAAAAAAGCAGTAAACCAGAAAAAAACCTATATCCAAGTATTAATAGTCTGACATAAGTCCACAACAGCAAGCAAATTCAGAGTTAAGGATGAAAATTATGTCTGACACTCTGTCCTTAACTCACCCTGTTGTGCCTAAGGACTACAGCATGCATAATATGCAAGAACACCCATTATTCTTTTTGGACACCAATGTAATATCCAAAAACAAGATGAGCTGAGGGCTGATTATCAGACCTAATTTTCAACTGTAACTTCTGGGTCTAAGCAAGACTGTGAATGTTAACTTTAATTACTTTTTGTGGCTACTTTTTTTCCTAACTCCTCATAAGAGAAGGTTTGAGTTTTTTATTTACTTGGTCTTTCAGTAAAAAAAAATTATAGTCCACTGATACTACGGTTTATTTTCTATCTACTGCTACCACCAGTTTGATTATGAGGACCCTGGAAGGGAAATGAGGTGCCTTTTGGAAGGTAGAAAATATCATGAGCTATCCATTTAGTCACTTGCTCATAGATTATTCGCTCCTTTCCGATTTACTGTTTTGATTATATTAAGAGACATTCTGGGTTTCTTTCTTGATGATACTCAGGAAATATTGCACTACAAGTGAAATTATTTCCTTCTATTCCTGCTGCAAGCTGCGGACAAGAGAAACTTTATGGTAACAAAGTGCAGCTGGAAAACCTAAAAAGTTCTGCAATCTTCGAGGGGAAGTAATTTCTCCTGGGTTTTCATTTCTGACTTTTTAGATGCCAACTCTAATAGATCACTGTCCTCAAGAAAAGATGAGAACTTTAAATTAGAAAAAGTGGAGGAGTCTACTGCATTCTAATGCCTACTGCATTTATTTTACTCTTTCCTGGTAGCCTCTTTTTTTTAAAAAAAAAAAAAAGTCATCCTAAATTTCTAGGGGTTTCTCTTTAGGTATGGCCCCTGCAAGGGTTTGCTTCATTGAACAGATTTAATTCATTATGGCTCAAGAACTCTCTCCTGGTTCATGTCTCTCCGTTCCTTTACTATCCCACTGCCTTGCAAAACTATGAAAGTGAACATATCACAGCTCTCTCTTTCTCTCTCACTCACACACACTCACAGAGCAGAGGCAGGATCGGAGAGTGTGCATTAGTGTGAACAGGCTGAGTAAAAAAAAAAAAAAGTAGTGTTTGTATTTTGCTGTAAATTCACCATAATTCATTTCATCCTTGTCTGTTCCGTCTTTTCTGGATGGGAGTTTCAGATTCCTGGTTTAGTTTCCAAGAAAGCCCTAACACCTGCACATACAAATTTTACAGCTGACGGTAAAAGCATGACAGTTCCACTTTTCCAGTGAAATATAGCTGTTATGGGAAGTCAGGATCAGTGAGACCCTAGCTCCAGAGACGAAGAAAGAATCAGAAAAAAATCCTAGGCAAAACATATTTTGGAAGAGTGAAAAAAAGCAAAATAGGATTAAAAAAAAATGAAGATTACAATCTCATTCCAACATGTGAAAAATTATGCTTCCATTGGTATTTCTCGGAGCTCTGTACACTAATCCCTGCATATCACAGAGCAGGCCACTTTATTTTTCCCCTTCCTTTTCTTATTTCATTGTCCTCTTCCTTTCTGGTCCACATCTCCACATTTCCCCCCTTATCTCCATGTTCTATGGTAATCTATGAAACCATCAGCTTTGTTTCTAGCTTTCCTATTTCTTTTTTCCCCTCTACCCTCAACCTTTTTTAAAAAAAAATGCTACCAGAACACCCAAACCTGCAACCAAGAGGATTTCTGGTCCAGTGTGAAAAATGGAAGCATTGGTAGTAGCAACTCTCTGTTAAAGTTAAAAGCACTTTCCTGGGGGCAGGTGAGGGAAAATCACCTTTTTAGAAGTAAATATGCAGCAATTAATAAGAAGATTTAATGGGCAATACCATAATATAATAGTTACAAAAGACAGCTGTTAAAATAGAGTATCACATATTAAATCCTCTTATTCACCACTGCAAATTTACTAACCAAAACACTGATTGTTAAGTAGTGCCAGCATATTTAAGCTGTGAGTTTTTGCTGCTGTCACACTACTCCATCACCTAAAAATGCATGAATAAATGTGAGTATATGCTGTAAAAGGACTGTGTGTGGTATCTCTCATATGATCAATTTCATGCCTTCAATAGACCTTGGTTCTTTTCCAGTCTCTTCTTCTAGGTCTGTTAGAAGAAAGCATACTCCCAGTTCAGGAAGGTATCCTTTAGATATACTACAACTCTAAATTTTTACTTCATGTAAGGTATTGAATGCTCATAATTAAGGCCCCAAACCTGCAAGGGCTTATGCACATGCTTTATTTTAAGCTTGGGAGCAGTCTGACTTCAGAGGAACTACTTCCATGTTTAAAGTTAAGCACATCTGTAAGTAATTGCAAGATTGGGACCTAAGTAGGGTTGCTAACCCTCCAGGATTTTCCTGGAGTCTCCATGAATTAAAGATTAATCTTTAATTAAAGATTATGTAATGTGATGAAACCTCCAGGAATATGTTTTACCAAAATTGGCAACCCTATACCTAAGGCATCATTTCCAGGATGATCTTAGATGATTAGGTTTGGACCACAGGAAGTATTTTTATGTTTATTTTAAGGTCATATATCCTTGAAAAAAAGGTTTTAAAATAAAATGATACAGAGCCCAACAGCAAAAGCAAATACACCACTATAAAATGATTAAAACCTAAGGAAATATAATACAGCAAGTGCATAAAAAGAATGAAGGGGGAAAAATCCTGCAGGAAAAGAAGTTATTTTAATTACTGTTTATTTCTATCCCCTCCTGCTGCATATACATGGTAATGAAAATAGACTGCAAATTGCCTACTAAAGAAAGATGTATCAAAAGATGTTTACCACCCTGTTTAATGACCCATACTCAATGACATGTATAGCAAAGTAATGTTTTCATTAACTCATTTACAAATAGCTTAATAATAATAATAATCCTTTAATTCCATTTCATCTGAGAGTTTTGAGAAATATAAAGTAGGTGAGCATCATATGGGCCAACCAAGATGACAAACTGTACACATGCAAGAGAATTAACTTCTTAAAAGGTCCTCTGCTTAAGTTACTTTTATTTATTTATTTTTCAGGATTCAAAATGTTCATTATGGGCTGAATCCAAAGTCTACTGAGGCCAATTGGAGTATTTCTACCTGCGCTTTGAATTAGACTCTATACGCATTTTCAGATTCAGACACATCTCTATGGTTGGACACCTTAGTTGCAACAGTGGCCAGAAATAGCCTTCCCCCCCCAGCTCCATAAGACAGGATTTCACCTGCTTCCCTCAGAGGCAGATCCTGACCACAGCGATCCGTTCCTTTGTCACTTCTACAAAGAGGTGCTGCAATGTTCCCTATTTATAGCTTTCTACATACAGTGGAAGTTGCAACTTATAAAACATGCAGCCATATGTCTCCAAAGTGGACCCATCAGTTGAGGGGTAGAGGAGGGAAAATAATCATAGTAGTGCTGTGTGCATTAAACCAGCTCCCAGTCTAGAACTGGATGAAATTTGAGGTCTATGGTCTAACTAATGAAAAAAAACCCTATTCTCTTTATACTACTTTAAGAATCCCATTATCAACAGAGATAATGCAGTTTGAAGAACACAGGCTCAAGTTGGCTAGATGTGCACTCGTACCGCAGAAGGTCAGAAGGGATGAGTGCATATATTCCCTTCTTTAAGAGACAATGCAACAAATCCGTTTACAGAGGCCTTATCTATCTCTATCTCCCCCCAAGCACTGGACAGTTACCATCTGGAGCTAATGAAAAGGTGGCAGACTGGCACATCATCAGCATACCAATAGCACCATAGCCCCAAACCATGATTTGCTCCAGCTCCCTTACAGGGGCATTAAGCATCAGTGGTGACAGAACAGAACCTAACTAGCAGAACTGCTCAAGATAAAAATATCTTAGTGTGAATAATTATTCTACTTCACCTTCTGGGATCTCTCTGAAAGGAAGGAACAGAGACACTCAAAAATAATCCTTTCCACCCATGTCAGGATCAGCAATCAGTTCAACAAAGAGCACTGTAAAAGGCATTGTGTATGTATCAACAGCTTTTGAGTAAACATGGACAATTGACCTTTATCCATTTCTAGGAGGGGTCATCAGCCAACAAGAGCAATGCTATCTGTATGTCATACACAGACCTGAGCCAGGTCAACAGGGAATAAAGAAATCTGAGATCCTAGATACTGCCAGTTGACTCTGTGTCACTTTCTCAATATCCTTGTCCAAAGAGGGCAGGTTAGAGCCAGGGAACATTTTGATTCTGACATTTGATGCCTTACATGTTTGTTTATTAAGGAACACTAACAAGGAGTAAAAAAACCCAACAAGAAACCCCCCACCCCCCCCAAAAAAAAAGATTTGCAGAAGTGTCTCTGAAGCTCCTACTAGCCCAAAGATGGGGTCTGTTGCACTTAGTTTCACTCCTTATTTAAACCATCTCAGACTAACTCTGCAGATCTTAGTTAATAGCAAGACATGGCTAAGGCCACCTGAAATAAATGTGAAGTCTGAGAACTTCTTTGATTGCAAGAAACAGAGAAAAAACTTGAATGCTATGTAACTGTAATACCCAGTGACCGAAGCTGGAAGGAGGCAGTCCAGAGCTGTGGTCAAGAGGACAGAGGCCCTGGACAGGAAGGTGGAATGCTGGATAAAACCTTTTTTGAGATCCTGGTGGATATAATTCTGAAGAGCAGCTAATCTGGACTCTGACACAGAGTCTATTCAGCCAAACAGAATCTTGCTCCAGATTGTAAGTCAACCAGATGGTCATATTGCTGGTGAGGGGGCAATGTGTCTGTGCTTTGTTTTCTGAAGACATGTGAACATTCCTGGTACTTCGCGGGGAGAGTGATGGCTGACCCTCACAGCAGAGAAGCCCGCTCTGTTGCCTGACCATCTCTCTCTGTTTCTGGAGCCCAGGCAAGGTGTCTCACCTGAGATTCCAAGGGGTCAAGTTTGGAAGTCAGGAGGCAGTTGTCCCAGTAGAATTCAGAGTTAAATGTCATGGTGGGCTGTCACCAGGAGATATGTGGGTCGTTTTGCCAACCAGAGGATTTCAAGTATCAAAGGGAAATGTGGGGACCAGATCAGCCTGAACTGGAGGAGCTTATGGTGCTCCTCAATCATCACAATGGGACCACAGGCAAGCAGCGATCAATCAACTGTCTTGACTAGATCAGGGCGGCCTTAGGTATGGGCAGGCCAAGTACTTGAGCCACAGTAGCATCCACAAAGCTATCGCCTGCTCCAGTGTCCATAGGCTTTTTTTAGGGGAAGTACCTGTCCAGAAACCCAAAGGCAGAATTGCAGCTGGAATTGTAGATGCAAGGACAACTTCAAGGTGCTGGGCCAGGTGCACGGCATGGGTTGATGGAAGGGCCTTCATGGGATTTTCCCAGTATTCCCCAGGCTCAACCCCCTTATTGAGGCTGGGCACTATCATTTTTTTGGAGCTGGCTGCTCGGGGACTTGATAAGACAGAAGGACACCATATGGCTGGTGCCACCACAGTAAAAGCACAAATTTTCTCACTATCGGCATCCCTGTTTACATGGGTCCAGTAGGACCCATGCTGAATCCACTTGCATGGGCTCAGGTGAGGGGACCTTCACAGGGTTTGCAGACAGTGTTTGGATGCAGGGTAGAATCCCTCTTTCGTTAGGTCAACGCTGCTTAAGTCGTGTGTTGATTTCGATGCAAAGCTCAATAAATGCATTTAAGCTCATCTTTTATTTTCTCACGGAGACCAAGACCAAATTGGTGCAGCTGGGCCAGTCCATTCCAAGCAATATCTGCCACTAGGCATTGGAAATGGGCTGGATACAATGCAGATCACCATAAGGCCTGACAGAGTCTTTGTAAGGCCACCTCCACAGTGCAAACCTGGTGAAAGTCATCAAAAATTGTCTCAAAGGTCCTCAGAAATATGTGCCAGCTGGCCCGTACAGGATGATCCTGCTCTAGCAGAGGGAACACCCAGTCCAGAGCCTCTCCTGTTCAAAAGGCTGATGACCAGTCTCACCTTTGCTTGGTCTGTCTTTTAGGCTGGGAGCTGTAGCAGGAAATAGAGCCTGCACTGGTTCATGAAACCTCAAAACTTGCTACTGGTCCCATCATAGCTTTCTGATAAAGGCACAGTGGGCTTGGGTTCAGAAGGTGATGTGAGATGCTGGGTCAGGAAAGGAGTCACCGCTTGCAGTTTTTTGATCTGTTCCCAAAGGATGCAATTTTCGACCTAAAGCTGGTCCAGCATAGCCTGCAAAGCTTAGTTTTTCGTATGTACATGGGCTAGCTACTCCTGGGGGCTCAGCATCCCCTGAGACGCTGCTGATGCCAGGCCTCTGGGTTCTGTAGCCTTTTGGGGTAGCATAAACCTAGGAGGACTGAAGCAGGTCTGAGCAAACTGTCATGACCAGCGGCTGAAGCAGGGTAGGGGCAGTCCAGAGCTGTGGGCAAATGGTACATGGTGGGGCTGGGAGGTCAATCAATATTAGAGGCAGACCAGGGCAATTGTCAGAGTTCTAGCAGGGGTCAGTAGCTGGAAGATCCAATCCAAAGCAGCTGTGTTGACAGGATAGAGAGGCGGGGTGGCAAGGCACAGTCAGGCAAGACAGCAGGGCAGCAAGGCAATGCAGTTTAGGCAGCATCCAGTGGGCAATGGCCTGTTTCTCAGACAGCTTCCTCTTCCTGTTGGGGTCTTTATACAGTCCAGGTATCCAGTGGGAATGCTGTTTGCGCAGCCAATCAGGGACTTGGGGCATGGCTGCTGTGGCACTGTAGACCTTTAGCATTAAGGCCACTGGTCAGGGGCAGTAATTCAGCATTACTGCCATGGCAGGGAGACTAGGGATGCCATCTACAAACCTGGCATGATGGGATCAATACCAGGGTCTGATCAGTAACAGCCTATGGGTGGGACACTAATTTAACAGAAAATTTCATAAATTACAAGGCATTATCTATTATTTGTCTCTAAAGTGCCATACATTCTTATGGCACCATATACATAAGTAGGAAGGCCTCGAAAATAATCTCATTTTAAAAAAAAATCAGATTAGCATAACAGGAGTGGGGAAAAAAGTGTTGCAGAGGCACTCAGGAGCAATGTAAAAGAGCACCTAAGCCCCTCCAGCCCACACAGGAGCATGGCTGATTAGCTCCGAAGAGTGCCCTCAGCCAGGAGCTATGTTATAACAACAGATATTGTGGGCTCAGGGCCGAGGTGAGATGTTTATGTCCTCAGAGGCATGGAAGACCAGTATGTGTGTGTGTGTGTGTGTGTGTATATATATATAAAAGGGGCAAAATATTAAAAGTTTTCGAAGCTCCATACTGTTTGGTTCAAGATGCAGGTGTCTTAACTTCAAAGACCGAAACATGCAGCTCATTTACCATTATTAAGTTAAAATAGACTCACAGGTACTAAGACCAGAACCAACAGTGCAAGTACGCCCGTACACTCCGGCCCGCTGTACCAGCAAGCGATTTACAGCCGGTACAGCCGACCGGAAAGACCCAGCAGCAGCCCCGCCCGAGAAGAGGGCTGGGGGGCGGGGTTGGGGTTTCTGCTCCTGTCCCCGCTGGGAGAGGCAGCGGCGGCGAAAGGAGCAGGTTGCCTGCCCCGCCTCCGGCAGCTGCACGGCCCCCAGCCCTGTTCTCCTGCGGCTGCTGTAGTAGGAGCTGGAGACGCAGCTCCGTGGGAGGGGTTGGGGGTTTCTGGTCCTTTTCCCGCGGCAGTTCCCGGGAACCGCAGCGGGGAAAGGAGCAGAAAGGCCGGCAGCTCCTCTGGCACGGGACCACCCCCAGCCCCACCCCCGGCGCGGCTGCTGTACAGATGGAGAAGACGCAGCTGCATGGAAGGGCAGGGGGGCCAGGGCGGACTGGGGGCAGGGCAGGGAGGAGTCACATGGAGGGTCATGTGGGGAGGTCTCCTGTCGCCCCGGTCCTGCTAAGAAATGGATTTTACTTGCTCCACTCACCAGAACTAATCATATAGTCTGATTTCCTGCACATAGCAGGCCACAGAACCTCAACCACCCACTCCTGTAATAGACCCCTAACCTCTGGCTGAGTTACTGAAGTCCTCAAATCATGATTTAAAGACTTCATGTTACAGAGAATCCTCTATTTAGACTAGTTTAAACCCGCAAGTGATACATGTCCCAGGCTGAAGAGGAAGGTGAAAAACCCACAGGGTCTCTGCCAATCTGACCGTGGGGAAAATTCTTTCCTGACCTCAAATATGGTGAGCAGTTGAACCTGGAGCATGTGGGCAAGACCCATCAGCCAGACACCTGGAAAAGAATTCTCTGTAATAATTCAAAGCCCTCCCATCTAGTGTTCCATCATCGGCCATTGGAGATATTTGCTTCTAGCAATCGCAGATCAGCTACATGCCACTGTAGGCAGTCTCATCATATCATCCCCTCCATAAATTTATCAAGATAAGTGTTAAAACCAGTTAGGTCTTTTGCTCCCACTGCTACCCTTACAGGGTTGCTCCAGAACTTCACTCCTTGATGGTTAGTAACTTTCACCTAATTTGAAGCCTAAACTTGTTGATGGCCAGTTTATAGCCATTTGTTCTTGCATCCACATTGGCACTTAAGTAACTTCTTTCCAACCCTGGTACTTATCCCTCTGTGATCAATCAGTACACCCAGGTCTTTCTCTCCTCTGTCACTTCCAACTGTTACATCTCCAGCTTATAGGAAAAAATCTTGTGGTAGTCACTAAGTGCATGACCTTGCACTCTGCACTTTTAAATTTCATCCCATTTCTATTCCTCCAGTTTTCAAGGGTGTCCAACTCTTCTTGTAGGATATTCTGATCCTCCTCCGTATTGGCAATACTTCCCAACTTTGTGTCATCTGCAAATTTTATTAGCACAGTCCCATTTTTGGTGCCAAGGTCATTAATGAAAATGTTAATGAAGATTGGTCCCAAAACCAATCCCTGAGGAACTCCACTAGTAACCTCCCCCCAGCCTGACAGTTCCCCTTTCAGTAAGACCTGTTGTAGTCTTCCTTTTAACCAATTCCTTTTCCACTTTTCAATTCTCATATTAATTTCCATCCTTTCCAATTTAACTAATAATTTCCCATGTGGAACTATATCAAATGCCTTACTGAAATCCAAGTAGATAAAACTGACTGAATTTCCTTTGTCTAAAGAGCCAGTTATCTTCTCAGAGATCAGGTTGGTCTGGCACAATCTTCCTTTTACAAAACCATGTTGTATTTTACCTCAATTACCATTTACCTGTATTTCCTTAACTACTTTATCTTTCAAAATTTGTTCCAAGATATTACATACAATTGAGGTTAAACTAAGGGGCCTGTAGTTTCTTGGATCACTTTTTCCCCTTTCTTAAAAATAGAAACTGTATTAGCAATCCTCCAGTCACAGGGTAAGATCCCCAAGTTTACAGATTCATTAAAAATCCCTGCTATTGATCTTGCAATTTTATTTAATATTCTTGGATGGAGCTTATCCGGGCCTCCTGATTTGGTCCCAGTAAGCGGTTTGACTTGGACTTCCACCTCAGATGTGGTAACTTCTACTTCCATAGCCTTATTTCTATTAACGACCCTGGCACTACCCCTAATATACTCATTACCCTTATTAAAAACTGATGCATAGTATTCATTTAGGTGTTGGCCATGCCTAGATTATCTTTAATCTCCACCCCATCTTCAATGCATAGCAGTCACACTTCTTCTTTCCTTGTTTTCTTTTTATTTATATGGCTATAGAACCATTTACTATTGGTTATAATTTCCTTTGAAAGGTCCAACTCTGCTTGACTTTTTGACAGTTCACATGTTTTCCCTACAATTTCTGACCTCCAAGAGGTAACTTTCCTTGATGATTCATCCCATCTTCCATTCCGTGTAGGCTTTCTGGTTTCTCTTAATTACCTGTTTGCTCATTCAGTTTGGTCTGCAATCCTTCCCTATGAATTTTTTCCCCTTGCTTGGGATACGGGCTTCAGATAGCTTTGGCAACTTTGACTTAAAGTAATTCCAAGCCTCCTCCATATTCAGATACTTACGTTCTTCAGTCCAGTCCACTTCCCTAAGTGATTAGCTTAATTTTTTTAAGTTTGCTCTTTTGAAACCTAGTTGTAGATCTATTTTTGTTTATTATTCCATTTACTTTCTACTGAATTAGCTCATGATCAGCCAAACCAAGGTTGTCCCCTACAACCAGTTTTTCTATGAGGTCCTCACTACCCACCAATACTAAATCTAAAATGGCATCATCTGTTGTTGATTCAGTGACTACTTGGTGAAGGAATCTGTCAGCTATCACATCAAGGACAATCTGGGGCCTACCATTGTTAGTAGCACTTGTCCTCCAATCTATATCTCCTGTAATCATACAATTACCAGCAGTATTTATTTCATTAAAAATATTAAAGAGGTCTCTATCCATCTCCAAATCAGACCATGGGGGTCCGTAGCACACTCCAAGCACTATTATACAGTATTCTGCTTTCACCCATTGTGGAACAATCAACTCTTGCCAACAATATGAGACAGAGACCTAAACAAGATACATTTAGCACTGACCTTGAACCCAAACTAAAGCATGTAACTACTCTCCTTGGTGCTTAACTGCCTAAGGAATGTGAAGGGGTCAAAGTTTGCAATATAAATCATAGCTAAACAGCATATTAGCATTTATGAATGATCAACAAAATTACAAGCTAGCCAGGGAGAAGGCAGTGTTCTCCTAAGGAATTCAGAGAAAAAAACATGAGAAAGCTCACTCACAAATTAGTTTTGTGTTGATGTTAGGTTTAATATTTAAACTTTTTTGGGCTAAAGTTTTAAAAAAGTCTTCCAAATTAGCACCCTCAAAGGATCACAAGAATTGCCATACTCAGTGAGACCAGTGGTTCACCTAGTCCAGCGTTTTGTCTCCAGCAGTGGCAGGAGGCAGTCATGGGAATAGCCTGTCTCTTAAGTTTCCTCCAAACCCTCAATAATTAGAAGTCGGTTTAGGCCCTCAAACACAAGTGTTACTAAATTGTTAATCTTTACTATAACAACCCTAGATATTCTTGTTGTCCATATTAACGTCTCCACACTTTCTGAAGCCTGCTAGGCTCTTGGCCTAGAACCCTGTCACAAGGAGCTCCACTGGTTAATTGTTTGGGAGAAAAATTCCTTTTGTTAGTTTTGAATTTGCTACCTTCCAGTTTCATTGAATGGTATCTCTCGTTCTTGTGTTACAAGACAGGGTGACTAGAAAGAAGTTCTTGATCTGCCTTCTCTATTCATTACTTTGTATACTTTTATTATGTCCATGCTTATTTATCTCTTTTCTAAGGTAAACATTTCCAGTCTTCTCAATCAATCTTCATCTGAGAGTTTTTCCATGCCCTTACTCATTCTCTGCTCATCTCCAAACCTCTCCAATTGTGCAGTATGTCCATAATCAATGTGAAGGGGGAAATTGTTTAAAGAAAAAAATGCAGGTGTTAAGTAAAGGCATTTAGATATTTAACTATCTGATGGCACCTACGAACAGATAAGACATGGACAGTTGTCTATTTCTTTTGAAGGCTGGGATGGAGCAGGCAAACAGTTGGCAAACAATTCTAAACTAATAAGGAGTAATTAAAGTTTGGGACAGGAAGGAGGGGATTTTGAGGGAGTCTGCCTGGAAGGTGGTTTTTTATCCCCTCCACAGTTTGAGGAGCTGTGCTGTCTCCTATTCCCCCACCAACATCAAAGAAATGAACAGTATATAGCAAACATTACTGTATAAGTCATGCAGTCTGTTGGCCATATTAGAATTGGACACCTAAACCAGCCTTTTTAATGAGACGTGGGATTATGATGGCCTCTGACATATACATACACAGGCTTTCACCAAGAGCATTGGCTGTCTTTGCTACTGTTTGTGATTCCAAGAAGTGACAGTCCAGATTTTTATCCCCTGTTGGCTCTTCTGCATAGTGAAGCTACACAAGCAACTGATTAATGGATTCTGCAGTATGGAAGCCCTAGTTACTGTCAAATGCACACTTGCTAAGGGATTTCAGATCTCACAGATACAGCAGGAACTAACAAGGTCTACAGGGCATTAATTTCAGATTCATATTTAGTACTAGGGATGTAAACACCCTTTACAAAGTTAACCGTTTAAATGATTTAAAAATAGTTCATTTAAACGATTAACTGTGGCTGTGGCATGGGGCTGCTGGGGTCAGTGGGCCAGCAGCCGTGGGGCCGCTAGGACCAGCCGGCCAGCCGGCCCAATGGTTAAGGTGGTTAACTGGTAAGACTAATGCTTACCAGTTAACCGGTTAACATTTTACATCCCCATTTAGTACCTGACAAGTACAAATAGCTATCATTTGGTGTTTGGTGAAAAAGTAAAAGAATAGACTCACCCTTTATTATAAATAAAGTATTTATTCTAATTCCTGGTGATCCAGGTGTTTGGAATAGTTGAAAGCACAAATCAAAAATCAATACCATGAATCAATGTCCATTAAAAATAATCCTTAAGATAAATGTCTTCCATTTGCTTAAGGAAATGGATTTCAATCAGATATTGTATTTTTGCTCCAGTTTCCAAATCTCCTTTTACTTCTTTCCAAATGAGCTTCTGAAATAAACAAATGACAAATCACTCATTGGCAGTCATATCAAGCACGTGTATAACATGCTTGATATGTGTTCTAAAAGCAAAAGCATCTCTTAACCAGTAAGGGACTCTTTATTCTTCAGACTCTGATTTTTCCCACAGGTGAATAGAGATGAATATCTATTGAATGCATTACAGCAGAGTAAAGTAGCCATAGAAATACCCTGCTGGGTTAAATAGTAATAGTAATACAGTAAGTATGTTAACAGAGTAGCCGAAGGAGAATCCACCTGCTTCCCAGGAGGAAAACCAGATTCTCTCCTTACCTGATAATCAATGTGTTTTAATCTAATTTAAAAAATAACCAGAGAGATTATTTCCTTAATCTATCAAAGAAACAGTAAGCCAAATTCTGCCTTCAGTTTCACCAGGCAACTCCAATGGGATTATACAGATATAACTATGTGAAAAATGTGGCCTAGTACATACCAAATACTTGATTCTTTATATTTCTTATTTCAAATTGATGTAAGATTTTTCTGAAAATCTGTCTGGGGGCATGATAATGCATATTTTGTAGTCTGTCAGTCATACATTTAAAAAAAACAAAACACCACAGACACACATGGGCATGCAGGTGGGATGTGTACCCATATGTAAACAATCAGGAATTTCAAACAAAGTCAGAGTGATTTTTTTCACGGCAATACACATCATAGCTGAAAACTCAAACAAACCACACTTTTTGGAGCTCATCTGAAAAAAACTTGGAAGAAGGAATACCATCATTCTGCTCTTTTACAGTGAGCTCCTTAATACATGTTGATGTTGACAGCTCATGATTCTTTATCAAAAAAACACTGATCAACCCCAAATGAAAATATTTGGACTCCAGTCTCTGAGCAGTGTTGAGGGGCTCTTAAAAGTACTATCCAACCTTTCTCAGCCAAAGGAGAGTCACCATGAACTGTTATCTTAAAAGAAATTCCGGTTTAGGGGGAGCTGGAGGGAGCAGCAATCTGGGGAAAATTTAAAATAAAAGACTTTCTTCATCCTCCCTCTCCTCTCAAAATATAGTAAAAGCTGTGTTGTCACTTTACCAACCAGAAAGCTCTAGAAACTGGCAGTTCTGATATCTCCCAAAAGTCCGGTTGGTGTGAGACTGGCAGGCTCCCTACCTGGCTCTGCGTGGCTCCCCGGAAAAGGCAATATGTCCCTGCTGCTTCTTGATGGAGGAACGGCCACGGGGACTCTGTGCACTGCACCCACCCTGCCCTGAGTGCTGGCTCTGCAGCTCCCATTGGCCAGGAACTGCAGCCAATGGGAGCTGCAGGGGTGGCACCTGCGGGTGGAGGCAACGTGCAGAGCAGCCTGGCCGCAGCGCCTCCTCCTAGGAGGAGCAGGGACATGTTGCCACTTCCAGGGAGCTGCCCGAGGTGAGTGCTGCCTAGATCCGGCGTCCCAAAACCCCTCCTGTGCCCCAACCCCAGGCCCCAAGCCCCCTCCCGCACCCAAACTCCCTCCCAGAGCCAGTGCCCTGCACCCCCAGCCCTGAGCCCCCTCCCACATCCAAACTCCCTCCCTTCAGTGGTAAGTATAACTCTTAGTTAACTGGAATTTTTGACTAACCCAGCACCCCCCATTCCCGCAACATGCCAGATAACAAAGCTTTTACTGTATACTAAAAAAGCAGCACTATTTCAGACAATAGTTTTCTACTGTGCATATTTTTTGATGCCCCTTGCACACAGATCTGTGGAAAATGAACATGCAGAGACATATCTGAAGACATCTTCTCTGAAATGTTAAGCCACAATTATCAGTGACCTTTCTAGAGGTAAAGATCAAAACTTATATCCCCTAGGATAATTGTCCCATTCATATTATTTATGGAAGTAGAACAACATGCACAAACAATAAAAATGAAGTTGCACCATTAGTCTCTTTTCTGCCACAGTAACGACCTCCCAGACTAACGTGTTGATCTGGTTAACATACTGATCCTGATCATGTTGTCCTTGAAATGCAAGTTGAAACACGAAGAACCAAGCCCATCATTTTCAAACTCAGCAGGGGGCCTACAAATTTATCCAAATTGTGATCTCAACTGAAAAAGTATGTAAAAGTTTACAAGATGTTACAATAACCTATAATAACAAAATGATGATGAGAAAAGCTATGAAAGGAACACAGAATAATTGAATTAATCTAAACAAAAAGGCCAACTTGAGATGATTCAAAAACTGTGTTGAAATTATACTAGTTAAAAAACAGGAGATATGGAGCTGGAAGTTAATGAGCCAAAATCACCATGTCAGATATTAAGCCTAATTGATGGACAAAATAATAAGGGGATGGGCTATTCCACCTATCACTCCCTTTTGCGGTCCTTAAAAGAAAGGGATTTTGTGGGGAAAGTATGAAAGAACAAAAAGAAAAACCAGGAAGAACAGACAAAGATGACTGAAGCAAGCTTCAGCATCACGGTTGCCACCCCCACCATTTCCTGGGACCCTGGGCCTTCATCATCCTGATCTGGACTGGGCCAGAGAGAGAGAGGGACCAAGGTGACATCCCCACCCTTACTGACTCCAGCTTAATCCCAAACACCACATGGGATGACACTTATTACCATCTAAGAGACTGTCAAACAAGGCGGGTAGAGGGAGTTACTTCTAAGACTGGACTTTAACAGCAACTGCAGCAATGACATCTCCAGCTCATCTCAACTAAATTCTTCTCTTCTCCCCAAAAAGGACCATTATTACCACTCAAGAGATGTCAAACAGGGAGAAATGGGGGGTTCCTTCTAAAAACTGTCTACAGCTAAAGGGTAAGGGAACAAGGGATGTAGTTAAAATGAAAGCCTTACTTAATACTTCACATTTCAAAATGCTTTAGCTGTTTTTTTCTTCTTTTCTGTATCTTTAAAAAGAAGTTAAAAAGGATTTTTAATGGTGTGTTTGCCATGGTAATAAGCAGGCTTAGGTCTCTATATACCAAACCCTTGGCCTTATTTAACATAGTTTTATGTTGGACAGTGCTTGGGTTATCTTAACACCTTTGGCCTATTTATTTCATTGAAATTAATACACCAGGAACCACATTTTTCCGTATTCCAGTTTTGTAGCGATCTTTATTTTAGCCCCATGACACAAGCCAAAATTTTTTTTCAAAAAATCAGAAACATCAAACAAGATTTCACTAACTACAAATAATAAATGAATAAAGCAAAGGAAGCTTTATTATTCCCATGAAAATTTATTCTAGATTCGGAGATCTTACTCTGAATCATTTAGAGAAACAAGGTGAGTGAGGCAATATGTTTTATTGGGCCAACTTCTGTTGAGAGAGAGAGACAAGCTTTCAAGAGACACAGAGCTCTTCTTCAGGTCTAGGAGAGGTACTCAAAGTGTCACAGATAAATATAAGGTTGAACAGATAGTTTAGTATAAGTAGTTTCTCATTTAGAGAAAGGCACAGAAGAAACATCTGTCTGAGATGAGACTAAATTAGACCTATCTGGAAGATCATAAGTCTGTTCTATTAGATAAATATGAAGTTCTTGGATCTCTTATTTGGGAATATTGAGCTCAATCCGTGGTTTGGCTGAGCTCCACCCAAGACAGAAACTAGAGAAGGGGAGCCCCTAAGTCCCATCTTTTTGCTGCCCCTAATCGAGGGACTGCACAGGGACCAATTCAAACCCTGGGTAATTTAGAACAGCCTCAACACTACTCTAACTTTCACAAGCTGGTAACAGCTCCCAAGAAGCCATTATGTTAGCCAGAGACTGCCCAAGTGCAGCAGTGTTCTGACCACATTACATATATATATCCATCTATTATTTTGTGCTTAAACATTATGAAGTTTTAAAATCTTGTGTATCAAAGATACCAATTCAAGACTGTACTCAAAACTTTTCTTGTAAATGCTGTATAGATATATTACAGATAGAACAGAAGGGTTCCTGGCATACATTGGAGAAGAGATGTGCATGAACGGATACTGCTGTGGTCACCTGAGAGTCATGTCTCTGCTGGGAGAATTACAGACCCAACATAAAATTACTTGCCTTCTTATGAGGTGGGAGAAATATGTATGCACACCTCACTCCCCATGTCCCTATCCCTCTTCTCTCAGACTATTGCCTGGCAGTGTGTTTATGGATGTAGCATATAGCTGAGTGATGTTGAGTCTTCCAAAAGTTTTTCAGTATTGGAGAGTAAGTTAGGTATTTTTTATATACTGTGAGAGATGAAGCAATGAGCTTTTATATATCAAAAGATAAATAATAAGTTGGAGCAAGGTATTATGACAAATATAAGTTTTAAAAGGTGGAATAGTTGTTCTTCTAGCAGAACATTTCAGAATTTTACTGTTCCTCCCACCCAGAATATGTAAAATGCTAACACTCAGTACACCTCCAATACAAATGGAAAACAGGCTGTTTTTTTTTTTTTACAAAAAGGTGAAACCTTTATGAGTATATTCCATTTCTTGTCTCTTTCTCATACTACTATTCATGACTGTTTTTTCCCCCAATGTTCCATTTGAGCTGGAATACATTAATATTTGTTGACTTTGTGACATGCTGGAAAGACCATCCGTCTGAACAATCATTGCTGGAGAACTGAGGCAACAGAGGGTGGAATTTGTATGATGAAAAGTGCAATGGGGGGTTTAAGCCATATTGGTTACATGACTGATGACCAAATGACATGTAGTAGGAAGTACTGTTGCTGCTTTGGTCCATTTTTAATTTCTGTATGTTTATTTATGTTCTTGTGTTTTTAAAATATATGTCAAGGACACTCAGAAATTTGGATGGGTCCTCTTTTGAGTGGTGGGGGACCACAGTTCATACAGGACTGAGATCTAATTTTTTTTAAAATAAAATTGAATATGATATTAAAAAAAATCTCTCCTTGTTGTGAAAAAAAATGTACATGATTTAATCATAGGATTCCAAAGATTTATAGATCATATAGAAATGCAAAATATTATTGGCCCAAATTCTCAAATAAGTCTGCACATGGCTTTGTTCATGCCTGATTTATGTGTGGAAATCCCCAATGCATACATCTGCAATTTGTGTGCAGACACCTATTCCTGCATACACAATCTTAAACTGTGCAAACCCACACTGTGCCTAGATCAGACATGTCCTAGAATGCATATGCTTGAAAACCCATTATTACTAAAACAGTGACATGCAATAGTTGTAATAGATTTTTGGAAAGAGCTTTTACCAAAGTGTTAATTTGTTCGTGATGAGGGCTGTTTATTTTAGTTTATGGAGACTCTGCAGGTCAAAGCTTTTCCACAAGCCCAAGTAGTATGCTGCAAAAAGTAAAATTATTTATAAGTATTCAGGCAAATCAGATATCAAACTGGAAGAGAAGTCTCCCAAGAAACACCTATAAACAAGCTCCGCCAACATAAGCTGTAAAATGAGACAACATGCAAGTAGATTGTTTAGCACTTCCTCGCATGACTGTCCCTCCCATGTCTCCCACACTTTGACAAGCAGTGTAATAGTTAAACATTTACCTTTGTTTTCACATCATTGTGGTTTGGAATTAATGCCCCATTGAAATTTATAGATCCAGTTTACGCCTCTCAAAGCCATTTCTTCAGTCCCTCTTCAGACTTTGGCAGACACTGCTTTGGAAGGTCAGTTGAAAGACTCCCACCATTGACTTCAGTGGGCTTTGAATCATGCCCTATGGTCCAAATCCACCAAAGGACTTAGGCACCTAATTCCCCATCTTAGGTGTCTAAATCCAAAATGTAGGCACCATTGAGATCCTCAAATCTCCCTGCTTGGCTGCCACATAACCCTGTTGGCACTTATAACCCCTCAGCACCTAAAATTTTCACTGTAAAGGAGCCTCAGTTTCTGCCACTGAGCAGTGCACAATGCCTCACTCTAGGCATCCAGAAACAGATCTCATGCCTAAGCCCCAATGGGATCCTCAAACCAGATGCAGATAGGTGTTCTCCCTCTCCTATCTCACCCGAGGGGCCCAATTCAGTAAACTTGCTCTAAGCACACCTTCCAGATCAGAAACCATTTAAAATCTGGCCAGAGGAATTTCTGGTAGAGATAATTGCATACCCTGTTTTACATAGAAGGGATTTGTGTTATTAAAACAGACAAAGTCTGTGGACGTAGTTTGCACAATTAAATAAATTGTAACCATGTACATTATATAACAGCTCTGTGTTGTGACTTAAAAGTGCCTAAAAATGGGGGAAATGTTTTTATATTCTAGAACTCAAAATTGTTTTCCCAATTTAAGTCTCTTGTAGGATTCATACGAGGTTCATGCACTTGGCAACATTCAGGGCACACCCGGAGTGTTGTGTAGGAGCAGTGCACACACGGCTCCTCTCAAGGGCACGAACCTTGGAATCTCGCCCAGATGTCATGAACCGTGGGAAGCCTCCCAGGACTGGGCTCAAGGCCCGAGAGCAAGGAATGCGGTAGATAGATATTGGTAAATAAGAATATTAAACAAAGCCAGTGTATTCCTTTTATCTGTTGGACTATGTAATGCGCAGGAGGAGGGAGAGAAATAATAGAGAGGGTGGAAAGCTGACAGGCAGACCAGCCCGTCGGCAGACCAGCCTGCTTGCTTGCTTAAAGCTTGTTCTGTCTTGTATTTGGACCGCAACAGTTTCTCTTTTTTTTTTTTAGTGAAGGAAAAATTTGCCTAACTGAAAAGACTGTCAAGCTTCTGCCTGGTGCCATCCAAGTACCCTCATAAACACGATTTATAATGGAAACACCAACGGGCACCCTCAACTACAGCAGCATTACCAGGAGCCACCATAATTGGGCTAGAAACATTCTGTTTTGAGTCATGAATAGAATGCACTTAGTCCTATTTGTTATACCGGACCACACCATCCAAGTGCAGGCAGCAACATTTACTGCAAAATCCTCAGAAAGATAACAGGTGATTTAAAAGGGAATCATGTAAGTCTAATTAAAGAGCAACTTTAGAAGATTATTTTCAATTACTGAGATAACATCATGGCTTTTCTCAGGAAAAAATGGAAGGCTTGTTCTATACAGCACATACAGTATATAAAAGATTTAAGAATCAACCTACTACTAATACTTCTCAACTCTACTTTTCCCCTCCCTTGAGTCATTTTGCCAATTATTTTCACCATTTTCTTTGACCAATGAATAAAAAGCAGTTTTCCACTGGAGATAACAGGTTATTGAATGCCCTTCTCAGACGTTTAACCTGCTCTCAGGAATACCAGCTGATGATCTTCTTTCATCAAATCTACAGGGCCACAGCCTAGCATTAACTTTTCGCATAGAACTCCTCAGCAATTTCAGAGAGCAGGATACAACCACAAAGTTTGGATCCTCTTAAACTAGTGTTAGGACCTGCAAGTAATAAATCAGAGTCTCTTGTAATTTAGGATGATCAGATGTCCCGTTTTTAAAGGGACAGTCCTGTTCTTTGGGACTTTTTCTTATATAGGCACCTATTACCCCCCACCGTCTGTCCCGTTTTTTCACAGCTGCTATCTGGTCACCCTAAGTAAAGGAACCCGTTTCACCACCTCATCTGGGAATGCTGCCAACCCAGACTGAAGTCCTACCTCTGACTTCTCGCTACAAATTAATTTATTAATTAACCTATGTGCCCGCTTTTTTAATAACACTTGCAGCATCCTCTGCTGGCATAGGTGTGTACACAAGCATCAGTATACCATGTATGGTGTACAATGTACACCTGAATCCTGATGGTCCCTGTCTTTCAGTCTTCCTGCCTCACATCATTACTTACTTCTCTGTGTCCAAGAGGAAGAAATACACATGTGGGTTATGTGTTCAGCCTCCCTTGGTCAGTAGAAAACCTATGGAGTTAAAGGGCAATACATACATACATAAATTTGAGATTCATTTTCTTCTGTGTCGCCAACAGGAGACATGTCATAAACATGCATTAGTCCCCTTAAGGTGACTACTAGAGATACTGATGGAGTTAACAGTGCAATCTTGTAACACTCCAATTGAGTCACCATCAGACTTAATGTTGATGCTATTCAGGGCTGCAGCTTTCCAGTATTTTAGCTGAACTAATACTCTCCACTTGTCTTTTCTGGTGGGTTCCATTGTTGCAAAAATCACAAAAATAATCTACATTCCCAATGGCACGGTCACTGAGAAGAAAGATCTACTGGAGGTAAAATAGGTAAACAGAAATGGCATGGCAGTATAATCAATCCCTTAGCAGAATGAAAAAAAATCTTGAGAGAGAAAAAGACTTCTACTGTCCCTACATTTAAGATCAAATTAACTGTGTAGCTGAAAATTAACACAACATTATTGGCTCATCACCTGCTTTAGTGCATGTGTGTCAGATGTGCAGTTTGTAGAACACAATTTGTTCACTCGTTGTCAAAATGAATGTCTATCTTTAAAAAAAAAATCAATCCATTGAAAATAACTCCCTAATCTACCATCCTTTCAATAGAATTGAAGTGCACTTCACAAACACTGTACACAAGCATCTTGAATGATCAGGAAACTATTTTTAAAACACATGAAGGATAAGATATGAAATTAGTTTCATGGGGAATGAGAACCTTGAAGATTATTTACTTTCCCTTAATTACATTGACTCACCACTAATTTAGCTTTTCTAAGGTATTATATATTTCACACTAGGATTCTGAAACTGAAGACAGGAGTACCATTTTTGAACATTTAGGATTAGTGACATTATGAACACATAAGAACATTTCTCCTATTGACTTACCACAATGATAAAGGATAGCAATACTCTACTATACCAATAATTTCCTCTGTTTAGCTATCACCTAAAAGTTAGGATCCCGATTCTAGGCAGTTTTCTTTGAGCAAACTGTATCAAAATTCTGTGAATTACCCAATGCTACTGTACAAGTGCATACAGCTGCTCACATGGTAGGACAAGAAGGAATGACTGAAGTTTAAGGAAGGAAAAGTTTAGAATATGAGAAAAGTATTCTTGATAGTAAGAGTAATCAAGCAATGGAATAGTCTTTGAGAGAAGTACTTAAGGTACTGCATCTAATGATAAATACAAGAATAGGTTAAATATGGACATTAGTGGAAATAAACACAATTATCAGTCTTGATCACACATGACATGAGCATACCTAGTGGTCTGCCACCAGCATGCAATACCACAATGGGCTACAGGCACAGATGAAGAAGCATCCCATAGCAAGAACACTTCACACATGGAGCTTGCTTTGATAAAAAATAAGAAAAAAATCTTGCACCCTACCCAGTTTACCTCTGCAGAAGTAAAATAACTAGGATGCTACTCAGAAAGACTCTGCAAGACAGGAGAGGGGACAAGCAGATTTAAAAAAAAAAAGAGTGAGCAGGAGGAAACAATTAGTAAAAAGAGAATGGAGCAGAAACAGGAAGGATAAATTTATACAGAAGAAAAAGTGGAACAAGAAAATATGAGAATGAAAGGAGGAAAGTTAGAAGAGCCAGAAGAAAATGGGACGCATACTAAAGAGAGACCAACAAAAAGAAAGACAGGCTAATCCAGAAACAAAGAAAGGAGGAGAATTAAACAGAAATAAAGATGAACAAGGTCAGAGACAAAGAAGAAAGGATGGAGAGGAAGAGAAAACAGAAAAAAGATAAAATAGTGAATATCTAACACTGTTACTCCATCTTTCCCCCTGAAAATGACAAAGGAAACCGTTTAAAGGGGAGCTAATAAAGCGTGAATTTCTTTGAGCCACTGAAGCTTCCACTCAAGATCTACACTCATGGCTTCCTGTCCAGCAGTGGGACTTCATGCCAGACCTTTTCAACTCCCATTGTAATTGCACTGAGTAAAGAGGCAACTCATGACTGATTTCCCCACTTCTTGAATGCCTGATGCCATGTATAGCATAAGATGAGCTCCGCACCTTTGATGATGACCAACCTTCAATAGACAAGATAATAAAAGATGCACAGTCTGCCAAAATATTCCACACACCAACACAATTACAACTGTGCACTTGTAATTAGGAGGCCTGTCATTAAGTAGAGTTATCAAACCACTTATTATAGTGTGCAGTACTAATAAATCCTTCTATCACCTGTCAATGGCCAATTTATCAGAACAGGTTATGGACTGTTAAGCCAATTAGCCAAGCAATCTCTATGAAATAGCTTTACTGAAGGTTTTCAAGGGAGTTTTTGACAGGGTAGAATGCTCTGATTTGGGACACACCAGTGAACATTTTATCATTCCAATTAAGTGGCTGTTACAATTTAAAAGAGAGAGAGAGAGAGAACTTCCTTCAAAAAACTCTGAAGAGGCTTATAAGAAAATAAAGACTGTAATCAATAAATATTTAAAAATATCTTAACAAAGTTTGTCTTCTTAGCTAAAAAAAAAACCCAAGCATTAGCTGGAAAGTTCCAATCTAAAGTGCCACTTCGCCAAAAAATTAACGAAAGGATTGCATGAAAATGCACAGCTCTCATTAAAGCAGGACTGTGCCAAGTGCCTGCAAAGACACAGAGTAAGAAACAGTCCGTGCTCCAAGTAATATTATAAGGTAAGTGATTAAGATTTTTGTGGCCCCTAATAAGATGAAATTGCATGATGGATATGATGGTCTCTGTTTCTCTTTGCTCTTGGGGTATAGGGGCAGTCAAGGTAGACTTATAGATGTAACACTTAGTGCCTGTGCAGTGCAGGTTGAAGTCCATAATTGGGATGTCTGTCAGGGAACTGACTTGGTCTAATAATTGTGAGTGATGGCTATTTTAGTGAAACAACTTTGACAAAATTTGTGCACAACGGTAGACACATTTGACCAGTTCTATGCAATTGGTGACCTTTACAATTAACTATGTATTTGTAACCGTGGCCACTGGGAGCTGCGAGCGGCCGTACCTGCAGACGCTCAGATAAACAAAACATCTCGCGGCCCACCAGGGGCTTACCCTGAACAAGCTGCAAACCAAGTTTGGGAACCCTTGCTTTAGACACTGCAAGGTGCTCTGACTGACTTTTCAAAGTACACAGGGATAAAATCTATTCTTTTACAGACAGCCTTCTGCCTCCACATCTGGCTTCCTGTGTCACATTTCCCATGCGGCTTTTCCTCTAGTGCTTCCTGCAGGCCAGACCCACCAATCTTAGGCTATGTCTACACTACAAGCTAGGGGTGTGATTTTCCCTATTTGCATACACATACACTAGCATGAGTACAAAATGGCATTGTAACCCCAGTAGCATGGGTACCGGCAGCAGAAGCATAGCTTAGCCATGCGGAGTACAAACCCGCCTGAAACAAGTAGGTACATATTTGACATAGCTAAACTCTGCCTCCACTGACATTATCCATACCAATGCAGCTACACTGCTATTTATACTCATGTTAGCTCAGTGAGTGCTAGCACGAGTATGTCTACACAAGCAGGGGAAGGAAAAAAAATCACACCCTTCGTTTGTAATATAGACATAGCCTTAAGGCTCTACATAATCTTTCCTACTCTGTAGCTCCCAGACAGTCACTCTTCCCTCTCCTCATAAGGGCCTTTGGGATCTGAACCACACACACTTTTGAAAAGGCATGTGTTTAATTGGCGCATGTAATGTAATACACCCATTGAAATTACATATGTACATAATGTATGGGTATATATTTTAATTGTAGGGGCTTCTCTATTTTAGTATTTACATAATATCTTTAAATATCTAAATCATGGTGACCTGAACTTCAAGTCCACTTTTAAATCACTTCTAGTCCTTAGACTATAATGAAAAAGTAAAGTTTGAAAATTTATCTATTTCGGAAATAATATGGGGTCAAAACAGTGTGAGGAAAGCCTTTGAAAAGTGAATGACAGGTATGTTTTTTAAAACTCCTACCTTTCTGAAACTCCTTCCTTGACTTGACCCATACTTTTCAGAAAAAAAGCTCGTCTTCTCTGAAGGCTTACCATGCCCCAGTTAAAATGAAGTATACTGTACTGTAGACATCAAGGACTTCGCATTTCTGTTGTGAAGAATTAACAATACAAAGCTACTATATCTCTCATTCTACACACCCTAGAGGCAAGAAGAGTGTATACAAAACTTAATTTTACTTTAATTTTTCAAACAAATGTATTCTTTTATCTGAAGATTGTAAAAGAAATAAATTGCATCGGGAACATCAGTTTATTCTTCTTAACGTACATGCAATGTGCCTCAAGTGGCATGTGACCAGGATTCATCACCAAATTTGGTCTGCTGGTTGGATCATTAGTTTTCCCAACCTGGGCCAGGTACTCACAGGGAGCACAACACAAGCGATGATCCATGTAATGGATACCGTGTGTGTGACAACAGATTTCATACTGTTTGATGTGGATAACAGTTTTTACTAAAATATCTGCACAGAAAGGTGCTCAAGAAACACAGGAATCCACCCAATTTTATCCTGTTACTCTTTCCATCCTTCAGAATACTAAAAATAAAGAAATAATAATAACTGAAACAATAATTATCTGTTAATATTTACATGGCACTAGTAAGTTAGATGCTTTAGAGACATTTTATTGACAACTGTTGTGAATTTTGATATTAACTTCAGTATTATCCCCCTCAGTCACCAGGTCTCTGTTCTCATAACTGTACGTCACCCTGGTTCTTCTACGAGGCTCAATAAGCATAGAGGTTATATGAGCTAATTGCATACTTACTGCAAAATAATGTGCTTTATTTCATTACAACAATAGGGTTTCTCTCAACTGAAAATAACAGTAGTTACATTGTAACTCAAGGTAATGATAGCACTATATATCTGGATAATTATACAATTAGTTAAGGCCACCACTGTGCATTAGTTGTGTGGTATTCACACACACACAAATCCAAGCTAACCAACCTCACTTCAGAATGAATACAACATTGAATTAAGTAACTAACTGACCAGAGATTTAGAAAATGTATAGTTGAATATCCTTTTATGACCGATTGCTCTGATGTAAATCAAGAAAGACTCCATTGTAGTCTGTGAAGTTACTCCAGATTTAAGCCAGCATGGATAAGAATCTGGCTTTATAGATTTTAATTCTAACTGAACACTTGACCGATACATACCTAAAAGGAGGCAATCTCCATCAATGTGTCAGGAACGAATTTGTTTCACACGACAGTCCAGAAAACATTGCAAAAGGAGTCTTTTTGCCCTGATGCTCCTAATATCGTCTGCTATTTTTATTAATCTAAATGCTACTTTCTTCACAAATGATGTGGATGTTACTGTGCATTTTAAGTTGGTAGAAAATGGGGTCCATTATCCACCCCCTTCTGCAAAAAACAACTCTCTCCCTTCCCACAAGTACACAGTCAGAGAGAAAACAACACCCTAAAAAAAGCCTATAAAGATTTTATTAAACACAAAATACGTTATCCAATTCACTTTGTAAACATGATTATCCCTCAGACATGAAAATGCTCACTCACTGTCCAAAATAAAAAGCTTGCAACTCTATAAGTAAATACAAGAATACAACAGCTGAGACATGAGTTTATCATCAAGTCAGGCCTCTCACTCTTTTGTATCTACCCTTATATACAGATACACTTTTAAAAACTTGCTCACCTTCCCAGCATCCCAGCCCAATGCAATGTTTCAACCAAATCAGAACAAATGTGCTAATAAAATGCACAATTAAGGAGTTGGCTGGACAGGAGAGCAGGTCTTTTCAAAACTGAGATATCCGAAGTCACTTGTCTTGTCTTCCTTGATTTTACTTCCATAAATTTCCATTATTTGATGCAATGAATTATGACCTTCCCTCAAACATAGATTTAGGGTGGAAATCTAGATATTCAATTTTAAGTGACAGAAAGGAATTTTGCCCAAATCATCTGTATTTCAGGTTTACTTCTTGTATTCAACCTTTGACCTTTATATTTAGGATCCAATCTCGCAATTAAGCTACTACAGCTTCTCTGAATAATTTTTCAATTTTGTCCTTGTGTGGCTCCAATTCTTTGGTTACTAACTAAATCAAGATAGATTTCCACTGAGACTGAGATGTCATCAGCCTGTAATCTGCCAAAGTCTTTCTCAAAATTTAGGAAAGCAACTGAAGATGATTTTGGATTCTCTGTAAAATCCCTTGTTCTATAAGATGCATACAATGTTTTGACCAGAGTCCTCCAAGAATCATGCTCTATGCAAATTTATATGCACTTATGGTATAGCTAGATCAAATATAGAGACCAACTTCCTGAGGGTTCCAACAAGTGTCATTGGGAAGCTAGGGCATAAATCGTCCTTTTTCCATCCACCAATGAAGATGATGGTGGTTGTGGAAGAATTACTGAAATACACAATGTGCTTTAGGACTGTTGTTCTATGAGATTTAAACAATGTCCTGAACACCCAAGCGTGAGAAGTTTAAGAAGATTGCACTTGAAGAGATCTCCATTTCTTTTTCTTTTTTGGGAGAAGGGGAGCAGTTCTCTAAGTATTTGAAGAACACCTCATGTTTTTCTCAGCGTTCTTGGTTGACCTATTCAAAAACTTGGACACAATATTTTGTGGTTTTCTTTTCAGGAGATACAATCAATAGCATTAAATAGGAATGCATTTTTCCTGGTATGGAGGCTTGTCGCCACTGTCAGGTCATTTTTCATGTTCAGCCAGCCACCTTGCATTAATGTCAATATTGATTCTTTTCGTTCTTCTTTCAACATTCCCTCTGTTTCTTCACTTGCAGCATCTAGTAGTGGACCTGAAAGCTTAAATCTGCCTAAAGGATTTTTCAGTTTTCAAATTTTAACAAATCAAACCCATTCTAACAGTTGACAACTCCACTCTCTACTTTCTAAGCAATATCAGGGATATGGAACAGCTTCCATATGAGGAGAGATTAATAAAACTGGGATTTTCAGCTTGGAAAAGAGATGACTAAGGGCCGGGGGGCTATGATAGAGGTCTATAAAATCAGGACTGGTGTGAAGGAAGTGAATAAGGAAGGGATATTTATCCCTTCACATAACACAAAGAACCAGGGTCACCCAATGAAATTAATATGCAACACGTTTATAACAAACAAAGGGAAGTACAACTTTACACAAAGCTCAGTTAACCTATGGAACTCATTGGCAGGGGACGTTGTGAAGGCCAAAATTAAAACTGGGTTAAAAAAAGAATTAGATACATTCATTGAGAATAGGTCCATCAATGGCTATTAGCCAAGATGGTCAGGGCAAATGACCATATCCCAAAAAAACATATCATCACTCCTGGTACTGCCTCACACCTTTAATGTATGTGCATTTTCTGATTATCTAAATCGGCAAAATGTTCTTTCATTTTCAAGAAGAAATCTGCCAGAGGAGCACTTATTTTTAAGAAACTAAAGAAACATCTGAAATTAGAATTTATTTCCATCTTTTTTGTACTTAACCATTTCCAGTTTTTAAAACTGTCATTAAAACTGCTGACCACCCTTTTGTTTACATTGTCACTATGTAGACTGCAAAAGACATCTGTGTAGAAGGGAGGCATGAATAAGCATGAACATGCTGCATCTCTGCACCGAGTTAATGTGTCAAGAGAGTTTATGTATATGTGCCTGTCATCCTCATCCAGCAGCACAGGATTGTAAAAGTTTTTTGTATGTGTTTATAACTATTCCATCTAAGTCTGTGACCTGATAAGGTCTCACAGCTAAGTTTGGTCACACTTCCAAGGAAAACCCTCATGAACTAAGTGGGTTACTTACTCAGTAAGTGTAACTCTTTCCTCTGAGTCAGTCTTGAAATAATGTTACAACCTCCACCTTACGTCATCAGCAGAGATTAAAATCAAGGACTTCTGGCACCAAAGCACAGGCCTCTACCACTTGAGGGTAACTCCGTTAACTGGTAACAGTAGTAAGCTCTTATTTTGTATGCAGACCAACCAGTACAATAGGACAGCAGCCTTCACCATCCTGTTACACCAGCATAATATTAAGAGACATTCTGCTACTTTCAGATAAAAGATAGAACTGTCTGACATCATTAAAGATCCCACAACATTTTCATAAGAACTAGTGTGTTAGCATGATTGTTGTGAGCAATCTAATTTAAATAATGACATTGTATCCTCCTAAATTCAGCTAGCAATTTTAGTTGGATAATACATAGTTTCATTTCTTCCTCACTTCCCACAACAGAGTTTTTCTATACAACACTGATAGGTGCATTAGAAATGTCTAAATAGATTTGCAGTATGCTGTTAAACCTGTCATGGTTCCACTCCAAAGGTGGCTGCCCTTCAACTGTATATGAACCATTCCTGTACAACATGTAAAGCACTTTAGCATCTTACAGGATATAAGACTATAGAAATGTAAGATTTTTATTGAAATCATAACACGCATGGTTGTGTGTGTGTTTTCTTGAACTTTTTAAAAATGATCAGATAATGAGGATTAAGACTGGAAGAAGTTGACTCTACTCGCACATTCCCCTTGGAATCTTTGGTTTCTTAAAAGGGCATTAATACCGATATCCCGGCCAAATTCCAACTCTAATAATTACATTCTGCCTATCTAAATTTCTCCCGCTGTTTGTTGGGACTTATGAGCTGAGCTCCCCTTTAAAATTTACATAAAAATTTAGGTTTCAGAGTAACAGCCGTGTTAGTCTGTATTCGCAAAAAGAAAAGGAGTACTTGTGGCACCTTAGAGACTAACCAATTTATTAGAGCATAAGCTTTCGTGAGCTACAGCTCACTTCCTCAGATGCATTTATAAAAAATTAGGCAACCAAATATTTTTATTTGACAATTTGGCTTTTTTAAAATCATACTGAGCAGGGACAAATATTTAACAAGAACACGTTTCTTGTTGTCTATTGATGAGATCAAGTATACCTAAAGCCTAATCTGCTGTGCGCTAAAGCAATATTACAAGTATCTGTAGGCCATGCTAAAGTACTATTAATTAAAAAAGAATCATTTATGTTAAAAGTAAAAATAAAGACACAAAAACAACATAAATATTAACAAACTGAAGCTAAGGTTGTTGATGGCATCATTTCTCTTTGGAAGAGTGGCAGACAGAATAATAATAATCTTATTCTGTCATTCTAAAGGGTCCCAATATGTAAGCCCAGATCCTACAAACATTTGTGTGTGACAGTAACTTTAACACATACAAGTAGTCCTCTTAAAGCCCATACATTCTCTGCCATCTCCTTCAATGATCTGTTTTCACCAATCTGTACTCTGTTTCCCATTCAATCATTCTCAGTCTGCCCCAACTTCACTCTCTGCAATTCTCTGTGACCCAAACCCAACCATTCCATGTCTCATACTCAGTCCACTCATTGCCCCACAGGCATCCCCCAATCAACCAACTGATTCTCTACCTTCAGCAATGCATTGCCAATCCCAGTCATTTCATCCTTAGCCCCTGCAACAACCCCAGCTACCCAATCTCCCACCTCCCTCAGCTCAGTGGAATTGGCTTGCACGTAGGCCTGCTGATTCTTGGCCTCCATCTTCTGCGTTGGTAACCCCAAGAATGTAAAAATCATGAGTTGGAGCCTAGCACAGCCTGAGATTGATTTAGGAGTCATGGGGTTTGTTTCTAGGTGGCAAGCTCCTGGTTAATTTTATCAGCCTGTGGGGTTCCAAGTCATGGCATGCTTGCAGGTCACACTGCAGTCCTTTGTCTGAAAACGTGACAGCTAGAAACGCTTGTTTTTTAAATGAACCAAGAGATTCTCTGGTAATAACATGATTTCAGGGGGCTGGGCTTCAAGACCAACACCAAATATGGTGAGAGCTAGCACCACAGCTTCTCAGCTGCAGGCTTCTGTCCAGGTTCTCCTCCTTCTCCTCCTCCTACCCTAGGCTGCGTGAGAAGGGGAGCTGAGTTAGATGCTCTCTTCATTGGGGCTCAAGCAAGGCCAATCCAGAGCATACCCTGTTCTCTGAGGTTTTCTCTCCTCCCCTCCACTAGTGTGGCAGGCAGCCAGAGGGGCACTAATGAGCAGCTGTCCAGAGTCCACCCAGATCACATGAGACAGCTACTGTGAGCTCAGAGGCGGGAATAGGGAGGCAACAGCCCCAAATGCCACCTCGCTGAGAAATAAAACCAGCCCCAGTGCTACTAAGAGATGGATGCTCTAGCAGCACAATGTCCCTTACCCATACAGGTTGCTGATTGAGTGGAAAAGTCAATAGCATTTCCTATGCCATCTGCTGGAGGTGATTCTTGCATGTCCCCTATTAAAGTTCTAACTCAGTCTGACCCTATGACTTAGGATAGGATCACAATACATGTTTACAAAGCTCAAAACAATTCTTCTTACTCTAGAAATTACTTTGCCATAATATAAATATTGTAGGCAGAGAGAGCCCGTGTCAAGGATGCGCAAAATGTGTCCTAATTTCCAAACCCGCACCCCCCGCTCCTTAAATTACAACAGTGAAATTTACACATGGAAAAGATCTATTAAATCATCCACTCCATCACCTGGAAAATACAGGATTATTCTCTACAGAACATTTATTTGTGATTAGCCCCATCTAGTTTTAAATGTCCCAGTCAATGGGGCTTTCACTATTCCCTTAACTATTCTACCGCCTAGTACAACTTATCGTCAAGCGGTTTTTCCTGATATTCAGCCAAAGATACCCTTTTCTTAATTTCATCCCATTACTCCCAGGAATTCTCCCATGTACCACGTTAAATAATTATTTTTATTCTTTACATCAACACTCTTGAAATAGCTGTACACTCTTAACCTTATTTATTGCCAAGCTCCCTCGCTCTCTCTATTTATATGTATCTGTTAACTTTTCCTCATAAGCCAAAGCCTTCAGGCCCGAGTATTTTTGTTGCTCTTCTCTGAGCTCCATCCAATTTGTCAACAGCTTTCTGGTAATAATGTGTCCAGAAATTCCAGGTGTGCTCACAGCAGCATCTAACAGAAAGGGATTACGACCTCCTTGCTCTATGACACAATGCCCTTGCATATTCAGCTCAAAGGTGAACTGGCTTTTTCTATAACCATGTCGCACACATGCATAATTTGCTGTCTGATATCACTCCTAGCTCTCTTCCACAATTATTGCTTCCCAAGTTTCTCCCTCCCATCAAGTGTGTATGTTTCAGGTACTTTCCCCACACGAAACTTGTACTTTTCCCCAATTTTGTTGTCTCATTATTTGTGTTCTTCTTACTCCCCCTCCTAGATCATTAATGAAAATATTGTTAGTTTGAAAGGTTATGTTTTTCCCAAAATACAAATGCTTCCAGCCCAAATTCAACAAAGCATTTCATTGCATGCCAAACTTAAAACTAGTCTTTGAAGGGTTAGATTATCAGGAACTGTCTGTAAATGTCAATTTCACCAAACATACAAAAAACAATGAAAAAAATGTCCATTGATGATAATGAAAATGTACAGATAGGCAAAGTAAGAAAAAAAATGCTGCTTGAGAACTTCTTAGAGATTGATTTAAGGATATTTACTTCCTATATTTTGATATGTGATGCTGATATTTGTGTTTTAATAGTTATAAATCTTTCCTTTTTTGAATCTCAACATCTATTGTCATTAAACTATTATGGTCTGACCCCCTCCCCCACCACCCATTGTGGGACCCTCCCCATAATTTCCCACAACTGTGGGAATGTAAATACATAGAAGTTGGGGGGGAAGTTCAAAACCCATAATTTTGTGCAACTGAAAATTTAAATTGATACTGTCATAAACATACAGCTATGAGTAGCATAAAATCCCTCCTTTACCTGTAAGGGGTTAAGAACCTCAAATAACCTGGTTGGCACCTGACCAAAAGGACCAATAAGGGAAGAAGATCCTTTCAAATCTGTGGGGGGAGGTTTTGTTTGTGATCTCTTTGTGTTCTCTCTTGGACAGAGAGGGACCAGGGTAGGAAAAACCATCTCCTAAAACCCTACCTGAAATAAGCATCCAAGATTACAAAAATTGTAAGTAATAGCAAGGAAATGCGTTAGCTTATCTTTTTTTTTAGCTTGTGAATTTTCCCTATGCTAAGAGAGAGGTTTATTCCTGTGTTTTGTAACTTTGAATTTTAGCCTAGAGGGGAATCCTCTGTGTTTTAAATCTTATTACCCTGTAAAATTATCTCGCATCCTGATTTTACAGAGGATGTCTGGGAGGTCACTAACTGGAGAAGGTAGTCTATATTCAGTCTTTTCAGTTTATAACTGCTTGGCTGGGGGCAGGGGGTTGTTGTTTTGGGGTTTTTTGGTATTTGGTGTGCAGTGGCTGCTAAGCTTTTTGCTATTGTAGGATTTACTTTTTAAAGTTAGTGAACATTTCCTAGATCTCAGGATAGGGACTCCACTCCCTCTTTTTTTCTTTTATTTATTTTTTAAAATGAATTGAAAAATTTGCAACAATCATTAAGATTTTAGATTTAAGTTTCCAATAAATTATTATGAACAGTGATCATCTCTTAAAGAAAAATGTGTTAATGAAAATCACAAATCAAGGTTACAGCACACTAATCTCAGATAAAGCCTGGAATGAACACATTGCTAGTTCACTAGTGTGACAAAGTAGGATTTTTTCATAATATTTTGTATGAATATTGTGTGTGCCTCAGTTTCTCTATGTGCTGCGTGTTTAACTAGGTGGTGGGAATAAGGTGGTTAATTCTTTGTAGTGATCCAGGTGTGACTGTTGTCTAGCTGCCTAGGATCAGACAATGGCCCAGACATTTCGTAACCCAGCAACTGTCAACCCTGGGACACATCCTCTTCAGGAAGCACACCAATTTTGGCCAGTAGGAGAACAAAATGCTAAGGGGAATGACCATGTGACTGTCATTGCCCAGGAAGAACAACAAAGAACTGAGGGCCATGGAGGATAGTACAGTGTAGGCTGCTGAAGCAGGTCACACGCTTCGGGGCAAGGACACAGAAGAGGACAGAAAGGAGAGACTCTGGGCTCAGTACCCACCCAGATGGACTTTGCTGTTTCTTTTCCATTCTCTATGCTGACCTAAGAAATTTCTACACTGTGTTCCAGACAGTTAAAAATCCCTTCTGCTTTTACAACGTTGCCTCGAGAGTCACTCCAGTCAAAGGAAGTCGGGGTGCATTGCTCCCTTTGGTCATGCAAGCCTTCCCCGGTGCCCAGTTCGAATGGACTCTCTGAGGGGAGCTCATGGCATGATGCAGGGGCGCTGAAGGCTTTGAGGTTCGGTCCCAGGAGACAGTGAAGCCAAGGGACTTACCTCCGATAGAGAGTGCAACCCTCAAGGAGGGCTGTTCCAGAGCTCCAGACCTGTGAAACCGTGACAACTAGTCAGGCCCATCATTTCACAGACAGAAAAGGGGCCACTGGGGAACAAAAATGTCAAATTCTTAATTAATGCATGCTGAACACTTTTATATGAAGTGGGCCAGACTGAGTGTTAGGGAGACCAGACATCCCAATATTATCAGGACCATCCTGATGTTAGGAGCTTTGTCTTACATAGGCACCTATTACCCTCCCCCATTGCCTCTCCCCCCCTTCTGATTTTTCACACTTGCTATCTGGTCATTCTGTTGAGTGTTACCCCTTGAATGGGATGGAATTCAGGAGGGAGAAAGGGCAGCACACTTTGGACGTAAAAGGGATGGTGCAGCAAAGAGTAAAACCCTAACAACACAGCAGTTTTAATCCAAGAGTTTACATTCACCACTAGTAAAAACCACAGCAGTTGTCATGACAGGAGTTTCATGGACAGTATTTAAAAATCACTTCTAAATGCCTTAGGTTTATGTGCAGAACTGATGAGTTATTCTCTTCCCCTGTTTTTGCTTTTCTTTCTCCCCCTTTTTCGATTTTCTAACACATTTCTCTTTTCTTTTTTCTTCATCTACTTTCTGTAAACTTGCAGGGGGTAGAAAAGGGAGGGGACGTGGGATTGTTGTCACTATTCTAAGACATGGTGAGACTAGTCTGTCAACCACCTGGTTGTAAGGTTCTAGATTCAGGAGTGCCACTTTAGAAAAATACTGAAGAAATTATTATTTGCTACAGAATCATGCAGGCTACCAAAACCAGATTAATCTGCTATACACCAAATTGTGCACACCTGCTACACTACTAAAATGTGCATTTTGAAATGTATATATGAAAACAGCTACTCACTGGTACTTGACAGATTTAGAATATTCTCTCACCACTCAACTTCAATCATTTTTATTCAAATTGTGTGTGTGTATTTTACAGTCTTAAATGAGCTAGGAACACACCTGTATGTGATATCAATCAATCATATATGACAGCATATTGGATCCTTTAGAAAACATTGTGAACCCCCAGAAGGCTCTCAGGGTATCCAGTTCCCATACCAAACACAAAATGTTGCTGTTTAATAATGCATATGTGATCAAAGTTTGATGCTCTCCCAAGTATCAAATCTTCCTTGTGATTTTATAGATTGCAAATACAAGATGTTTTAACTCTCTTGAATGTAGTAAGTACTTCTATTTCACTTGATTCAAATCTGAAACCAGTTTGGGAGTGAATAAGACAATTAACCACTTCACAACATAGTCTATTTATATTACAGAAGACCGATACGTAAAGCTATATGAAGAACTTTCTGTAAATTTAACAGGGTGTCTTGTCCCTTATGAGCTAGAGGCCTGGGGCCAGCCAACCAGGAGGCACAATTGAGAAGGAATAACCTGATTACCCTATAAGAGCAGCAGGAAGAAGCCCAGCTGCTGGCCCTGCAGAGAGAGATCTCAGGGAGAACAGAGTAAAATATAGGATATGTCTACACTGTATCTGGGACTGAGTCTCCCAGCCAAGTTGTCAGACTCATGCTAGTGTGCCTAAAATAACTGTGTAGACATTGGAACTTGAGCTGGGCTGGAGCTTGGGCTAGCATAAGCCCCAAGTCTGTAGAGCTGGGCTGGGAGGCTCACTCCCAGAAGCAGAAAAGATATATCTATATAGGCTGCTGGAAATGAGTAGGCTCCAGCAGAAAAAAACGATACTTGGGGAGTGAGATAACTGGGAAGGCCTGTGAGAATGGATGAACAAACACTCAAAAGAAAGCAGGAGCACACAACTGGGAGAGGGGAAGGCTGAGAATAGCCTTGTAAAGCAGGGAAGATGCTGAGGCAGCAGAGAACTTGGGAGCTGTGCCCAGTTTAAGGCTGGAGGGAGACTTCTGAGTTTATTTTTTGAACATTTCAAACTGAACCCTAAGGAGAGCAGTTATTGGATTTGTAAAAACTATTTGGAGGGGTTATTGAGGAACTAAGAGGGGAAACTGAAGTGAGGGGCTGCTTGCAGGATGGTCTTGAGGCCACAAGGGGGCACCCAGGAAGAGGCCACTCAGAGTAACATTCTACTACAGGGGGACAGGAGCAAGAAGTATAATGCACAAACTCCTCATCACATTAAACTATACAACTCCCTTTGTTACCATAGTTCAATATCACCACCAGAATTTTGAGCACTAAGGCTTATTAAAAAGTTGTAAACTGATAGGCAAGCAGCACAGATACTGGGTTAGATTTACAACATGCAATAATGGATTTTTTCAGGTAGACGGCAATGCACGTAGTGCATTTAAGATTAAAATATGGCCCCGTGTCAAGATTTCATTTCAGTGTTTATAGTCTTAAATTAGGGGTATTATTGCATTATCAAAATAACTTTTATAAGAATAATAGTTTAGCACCCACTGTGGCAGTTTATCCATTGATTTCAATGGGCCAAAAGACCTTGAGGCAACACAGGTTTTACTTACTAGACTTTCTGTCACTTAAAGAAATGTTAAATTGTAATAAATACAGTGGACAGAGCACATGCTATACTTCTTTTTCATTCCTATAATATCCAACAAATATTGCACAGTAGTTACAGTGGGTAATAAATAGATTTAAGTCAGATTTTTACAGGTCTAGTAATATTTTATTATAAAAACCAGCGATAAAAATATTTTAAAAACTATTTAGAATTGTTATTTGCAAAAACTCCAGTTATTACCAGTCTTCTGTCCTTTTATTCTAACATGCAGAACTGTCAAGCTACAAGCATTTGAGTGAAATTTTAATTGTTTAATTGCAAAACAAAGTAAATCCCTTTTTTGCTAAAGTGGAATATTTAAAAAGCAGCTTAAAAGAAAATGAACAGGAGCAAGTCTCACTTGTAGTTCTGCACCTGCTTTAGGGTTTCGATCGATGACTATCATGATTTGGAAGCATCCACCATCGTTTTGTTTTCTTTTCACAGTAGGTGGTTGCTAGGGAACAAAATACTATTGTCTGATTTCATGATCTATTGCCCAGTTTGCCTGGCAATAATGCTTTCTAAAATTTAACAGAGGTCACTTATTAATTTATTATGTATAAGAAAAATAAAGACTAAGAGAAATATGGAGAGAGAGAGAGAATATAAGAATCTCTTGAAGCCTTTTTAAAACTTATTAAAGAAAAAAGATTCAAACATCCCTGGACAATGAAAACAGGCTAATTTAAGTACTCGACTAAAATACACACACAAACACAATCATTTTTTGCAATCATATCTATATTTTTTCATAACTTGTCAAAGAATATCATATATCATTTTCCAAGTGGAACAAAACTCTAAAGCAGAAAGGGGAGGCATTATTGTACACTGTAAAGTTCTGCATACATTACACATAATAGAATGTGGGAACAAGAGAGGAACACAGTTTATAATTCGGATTGGAGGGAATTTTGCTATTCAGATCGTACTCATGTTGGGGTTTCCGTTTATCTATGTAACAATTATTGCTTAGCGTGATACATAGAAGTCTAAGTAAGGTTGCTCCTGTGTCCAGTATAACAAAAGATAATGCAGGATACTGTATCTAAAATTGCAAACAACAATTCTAACAGTAAAAATGTCACATATTTTTACACTATCAAAGCTTCCTAAACAAGGAATTAAAAAGATTGTTACTGCCAGACAATGTTGGTGCCTGTGATGGCATCATCAGAACATGATGGATTCAGAGCCTATCATACTTAGAAATAAAGTGACAGATGAATATATGTATGCACAGATATAGCCTCAAAGAAAGATTTTAAATAAAACCTATGGAGTAGCTGTACCTCTATCATGCACACCTGAAATTTCACATCCTACACAACACATAGTATTTCGAAGGCCTTTCCATTTTTTTTAATTTATCCGTACATATTACCTTTTTGTTGCATTAAAATTTGAGAGAAAATGAACGAGGTATGTTCCAAAATACATCAAAGCTTTGACATAGTACAATGGAACTTCTGATATTAAAAGTAATACAGCATATAAAATACACAAATCATAGGGATGATCTCAGAGATCCTTCTCTCCTCAGCCCAGAGTTGAATTTATTCTAATGTCTACCCTCTCCTTAAAGAACCCGACAGTCATTACCAATGTACATTTAAAATTAAGAATAAGAGTGACATGCAAGACAGCTCTCTCCATATCACACAACAATAAACTAACCCTCGCAACAGGAACAGAGAAATTAGAGACGGACAAGACCTAGCTCACCAAATCCATCCCCTTGCCAAGAGGCAGAATACTCTACCACAAGCGATATTGTTTAAGAGCTACCTAAGGGTCTCTCTGCCCCTGACTGGCCGCACACCCATGTCGTGTCATTTCCAACTTCAGCAAAACCTGTCTTAAGTAGAAAGAAAAGGAGGACTTGTGGCACCTTAGAGACTAACAAATTTATCTGAGTATAAGCTTTCCTGCTCAAATAAATTTATTAGTCTCTAAGGTGCCACAAGTCCTCCTCTTCTTTTTGAGGATACAGACTAACGCGGCTGCTACTCTGAAACCTGTCTTAAGTAATCACCCAAGGGACCAAGAAAAAAAAAGAAAACCAGTCACCTAGTACAGTTGCTCTTTAGTTACAACCAAACTGTCCTGGAAACTGCAGAGAGAGACTTTCCAGGGATGGCTTCACCCAGGGTCCAGTGATGCTGCTCCTCAGCGCAGGCTCCCCAGGCTGGAGGGCTGGGAAGAGTTTGCCCCTCCAGCCAATCAGCAAGAGGGAGCCCCGGGGGCCCGACCTACAGGGTGGGTGGGCAGGAGGCGTGGGGCCGCAGGGGCCCTGCGCGCTGTCGGCACCACGCGTGCGAGGTGGGGATGCCCAGACAGGTTGGGTGGGGTGGGGTGGGGTGGGGAGGGGAGGAGGAATGAGCCCGGCCCGGGAGTTGGGGGGGAGGGGGTCGCAGCTCCCCCACCCCCACTCCCGGTGCCAGCAGCAGCCTGGGAGGCACCAGCCCGGCCCTGCGGCTGCCAAAAGAAAAATGCTTCCCCCGGAGAGGCGAACAAACTTTCTGACTCCCCGGGGACCAGCGGCTGGGCTTGCCGAGGGGGAGGGGAGGCGGCGGCGGCCAGGGCGCTGCTGAGGAAGGGACACGCACCCAGAGGGATGCCGGCGTGGAGGCTGCCGGGGGTGGTAGGAGGCAGAGCCGGCAGCAGCTGCGGATGGGCGCTGGAAAGCGGGGGAGCGGCGAGCCCCTCTGCCCGGCCCCCGCGCCCGCCCCCGCACGGCAGCGCTTCCCCCCCGCCAGGCGGGGGGACCAGGCAGCCGCGGGAAGCGGCACAGCCCGGGGGATGCTGCTCCCGCCGCCGCCGCCGCCCGCCCCTACGCTCCCTACCTGCTGGCCGTGCGGAGCTGCCGGGGCGCGGCGCGGCCCCTTCCCCCTCGGCCGGCGCCGCGCAGCCCCCACCCCTGTCCCGGGCAGAGCGCGAGCCCGGCCGCCGGAGCCTGCAGCGCTGCGGGCGGAGGACGCCCCGTGGCGGCGGGAAGCCCCGGCGAGCGGCGGCGGCGGCGCGGGGCAGCGGCAGCGAGCGGAGCCGGCTTAGGGGCGCTGGAGAAACAGCCGCCTCTGATCCAAAACGTGTGTGTGTGTGTGTGTGTCAGTGCCGGGCTGGGGGTGCGCGCGAGTGTGAGGGATGCGGCAAGGGAGTGAGGGAAAATTCCCCCGCTTAGGAAAACCGTAGACAACGGGGAAAGCAGGTGTGCTGGGGAGGGGGGGAGAGTTGGCGGCTGGTGCGGGGGCAGGGAGCGCACAGATCCGCCTGGGCAGCAGCAGCAGCAGGCAGCTGCCGCCGTGCCAGGGCCGCGCACGGGGATGCAGCAGGCTAGGGGCAGCGGCTGCAGCTCCTCGGGGCAGCAAGTGGTGAATCTGTCACCTACAGACGCCACTGCGACCTTGAAAGGAGCCGTGGCAAACTGGCAGCCAGTGAATAGGAGGGGATGCTTGTAGGGGGTGGGGACACAAAGGGACTTAGCCCTCAGCCAAGAGCTCTGGGGGAGAAGGACAGAAGGGACAAGAGTGCTTTAAATAAAGAGACCTAGGCTCATTCCTAGCTGATGCCCAGAGCCTCCCTGTGCGCCCTATTGTGTTGAATGCTGGGCAGCAGGTTGCCACTTTAGTTTACTCTTGTGAGGAGGGGGGATGTTGATTAAACTATATCCACCCCATTTCACTCCCTGAAAGGTTCTGTTGCATTAGCTTCCAGGAAAGGGGGCACTGAATTCTGTTTGCTGAGTTACAGGGTCAATTATACAGTGAATTATAGAGCAGCAGATGTAGGAGGTTCCCCACACTGCTACCTTCAACAGGGAGGAAGGGGTGAGGGGGACAAGTCAGCTGTCAAAGCAAAAATATAACCCTTATTTCTGCTCATTTTATCGGGCATCCTAGGGCCTCGGGAGTTTACACACAAGCCAGTGCTAAAGAACACTTGTGAACGGTTTACATCTGCAACCACTTTATTGTCCTGTTCAGTTTCCCAAATTTATGCCCAGTTTGACTGGGTCAGTAATTCTTTAGGAATCTTCCAAGGAGAATAGGGGTGCTACAGGAAGTAATGTTAGAGGCACTCTGACCCCTTGAGTTAGTATGGAGTCTAAATCAATATCCTTAACATAATCTCTCTGCTCCTGTTGGACATGTATTTTACCTCTGTATTTGGCCCACAATTCAAGAAGGATGTTGATACATTGGAGAGGGTTCAGAGGCGAGCACTGAGAATGATTTAAAAAGTGCCTTATAGTGATAGACTCAAAGGGTATGTCTGCACTGCAGTAAAACACTGGTGGCTGGCCCGTGCCAGCTGACTTGCACTCTCAGGACTTGGGCTGCAGGGCTATAAAATTGCAGTGTAGGCATTGGGCTAGAGCCTGGTCTCAAGCTTAGGCTTGGGGACGTTCATCACAGGGGCCCAGGCTCCAGCCCAATCTTGAATGTTTCACTTCAGATTTTTAGGCCTTTAGCCCTAGGCCAAGTCAGCTGACACAAGCCAGCTGCACGTATTTTATTGCAGTGTAGACGTACACAAAGAGCTTAATCTATTTAGCTTAACAAGGTTAAGGGGAGACTTGATCACAGTCTGTAACAGGAGTTCTCAAACTTGTTTTGTGGCTTGTTCAGGGTAAGCCCCTGGCGGGCCGCTGAAAGTCTGCAGGTACAGCCCCTCGCAGCTCCCAGTGGCCATGGTTCGCCGTTCCCACCAATGGGAGTTGTGAGTGGCTGTACCTGTGGACGCTCTGGTAAACAAAGCATCTGCCAGTGGCTTAACCTGAACAAGCCGCGAACCAAGTTTGGGACCCCCTGGTCTATAAGTATCTCCCTAGGGAGCAAACATTCAATAATACACTTTTCAGTCTATCAGAGAACGGTATAACAATCCAATGGCTGGAAGTTGAAGCTAGACAAATTCAGACTGGAATTAAGGTGTCCATTTTTGACAGTGAGAGTAATTAACCATTGGAACAGTTTACCGCGGGTCATGGTGGATTCTCCATCACTGACCATTTTTAAATCAAGACTGGATGTTTTTCTAAAAGAGATGCTGTAGGTATTATTATGGGAAAATTCTACAGCTTGTGTTACACAGGAAATCAGACTAGGTGATCACAATAGTCCCTTCTAGCCTTAGAATCTATCAATCATGATATTAGGGCACTGCTGCTGGAGATGCTTTTTTCCAATGAGACAAACCTACAGTAGGTCTTGATTGCTTATGGCAGTATTATCCAGCAGACAGAGCGTCAGAAAACCTTGGGTCGTGTTCCTAACATTACCTGTTATGATTTTGCACAAGTCACATCACCTCTCTGTGCTTCCTTTATCCTATCTATACAAATGTACATATGTAGTGAACTTTAGTAAACTAGGCTCAGACGCTCAAAGATATAATATCTTTGAGGATCTGAGTTCTAGAGAAGAAAAGTGAACTCTGTATGAACTAAGTACTATTATTAACAATTAGATGGCACACCTAGTATGAGCAGAAGTGTTAATACAGTTTTTGTGGACGGATTTAAGCTCATGCAGAATGTGTTTGCTAATCTAAATTCATCCTGCAATTTCAATTGGAAAAGTGAATTCTTCAAACCCTTTCCTAAGTGGTGGTGCAGAGTTGTGATGTGCTGCAAACAGCTGAGGTGTCTGCATTTTAGTGCTGGATAAAGTGATGCCTTTGTTGAACAGTTTACAGTGTGCTTCAGAATACTTCAGGTTGATAATTACTTTGGTATATATAAAGTAATCATATCAAACATGAATATTAAAGTAGCATATTAAACATTTCATATAGATTGGATACATCCTAAATTTCTAGTGCTAGAAAGCTGTTGGATTGTTGTTTTATATTTTCTTTCATTTCTGAAGGTCTTCTTTTGTTAAAGCATCACTACAATATATCCAAAGGTGTTGTGCTAATTTTGTATTTACATTACCAAATCATTTTGTGTTTACCAGTAAATATACTTTATACAACAAAAGTCATTTCCACCCCACTAGGCTTGCCTGATTTAAACTGGTACTGGCTTGCGTTGCCTTTGTGTGTGGCTTTTTTCCCTGGCTGGCAGGGTTAGTGTCACAGCTTCAGTTTGAGTAATGACAACAAGCAATACAAGGACATCCATGTAGAGGACACAGCATAGAAACTAATTCACTGCTTTAGGTAAGTGCTAACAACTTACACTCTAAAAAAACAAACAATAATCACACACCAATGCAAAGATGGGAATGACTGCCCTGTATTTTCTCACTGTAGTTCATTTTTCGCCTTTGTTTTGGATAGGACAATGACACAGATAACTGTATAAAAGAATAGCTGCTGGAGGCATTTCTATCAGATGCAATCCTGGTGAAAGCAAGTCATAATTTGAACGCTCACTCCTATATTATTTACACTGGAACAAACCTACTGAATTATGTTACAGAATGTATAGATCCCAATACTGCAAGTACTTACACACTTGCTTAACTTTATATACATGGGTACTCCCACTGAAGTACATTGCCGCAAACAGGACTATTCATGCATAAAATTAAGCATGTGTTTGCAGAATCAGGGCATAATTAACAAATAGGTCCTAAACCCCAGTCTCTGAAAGTAACTCTCCACTTGTCTCTGTTTACTGTTGTTTATTTTGCTTCTTCATCTTCCTGCATATTTGGTTTGAAAATAAAAACAAAAAGACTCCACCCAGTATAAACAAGCTCTATTTGACAGTTATGTAAGTGAAAAGTGATATAAAACAGAGCTAATATAAAATCTCACCAATGACACTGGAATTGTTTAATATATCTGACTACAGGGATGACATTTTTAAAGGATTATTTTTTCTTGGCAATTAAGTGTTGTCCCTTTAATTGTCTTATACTCTCTCAACTGTACTCACAGAACACTTTTTGCATGTGTATACATCCTGAGAAGCAGAAAGGACTTTATCTGTTATGAATTTCACTAGAACTAGTCCATTTGAGCATTTTGCTATTTGTACTTCCGTAGCTCTTACGGGCCCTGATAAGGAGCAAGGCCCCACTGCGCTAGACACTGTACATACACAGGAAGACATGTCCCCTGCCCAGAAGACATCATAATCTTTTTTTTAATAACTGAAGTTTTTAAAAATGGAAACAGTTTATTTTTGATGGCATCTTTGTAGTCAGAAAGATGAATTCCCCTAGGCATGGTCTGGGGTTTTGTTTTTAGCAGAAAATGTGACTGATAGTATAAACAAAACCAAAAACCCCACCAGACCTCATTTCAGCCCTCATAAATGCATGCGCTACATCACCTGATTTCAATAGGAATTGCACAGACACAGCTAAGGGCACAGTTAGGCCCTCTGGACTTTTAAAGCTTCAAAAATAGTCATATGTAATTCCTTCTTCTTTGGATACTGCAAGCTTTAAGAGATTTTTTGAAAGCTGTAAATTCCTATTTATCCACTAAGAGGCTCATAGGCAATCTTCCCCTAATGGAAATGGAACTGTAAAGCTGAAACATTAATATACACAATATGATACATTACACTGGAATGGAACTGTCTCAACCAATCAGAAGGCAGGGATGCTATACACTTACAGAGGCATAACCAAGCTGTTTTCTTCCACTTAGATCCCTGCACTCTGGTTCTTGGTATCTGATTTATACTATTACTGTTTGGTTAGCTCTCAAGAGCCATATGCTATTTGAATCCCTGAACTCTGATTGGCTAATAATGACTAACAGCCAATCAGATTGCAGGGCATTGTATGATTATTGTACAGTGATTTTTCCAATAACTGTATTGTGAATATGCAGATATCACTATTCCACCTACTATAATCCTTCTGCTCTGATTGGCTTATGTGCTTTGATTATTCAGATTACTAACCAGCAACCAAAAAACAGCCCCCTCATGTGCTCACTCTGTTACGATGATGCATAAAACTTCCAAATGTACATGAAAGAGATTAAGAAAAATAACAAACACAAAAGAAAATGGGGCATGAAATTCATCAAAAACACTTCTCACTCCTTTCTTTCTTTCTGGCCTGACTCTGCTCCCATGGGAGTTTTGCCAGTGACTTAAATAGCATCAGATTTGTGTGTTTCTTCTCATCCCTTTCTCACGCTTTCCTCTGTACAAATCATTGGGGTCCTTATTCCTATAACAACTGCCATATATTTGCATTTATATTGCTTATCCACGCTAAAAGAAATCCACCCTCTTCCTCCAAATTCATCCTAGAAACAAAATATTAAGAAAAAAGTATAAGCTCTTCTCATGGGGAAAAGAGTTTTCCTGGCCCACAGAGAGAGAAGGATGGATGTTGGAAAGGGATAGTATGGAGGGTGGATGGGTCAATGTACTTTTCAGCCAGTTCACTTCAACCACTGCAAAAACCACCAGTGAAACCAGCACCACATTGGCATTCTATTCAGAGAAGCCCAAGACTGAATAAGTATTGAAGACCAAACCACCTGAGGACTTTTGTGTAGCAGAACTCAAGCACATTGGTAGAACTCTGTGGGAAACCTTGCACTAAACTAGTTGCATTGCATGAAATCAGTAGAGGACTCCATTTTTCATTAGAGTTGGGCACTTCATTAGGCACTTCCTAAGCACACAAGAATAAACTGTGTTCTCACTTGCGCTGTGTAAATGTGGAGTTACTTGGGATTTACACCCTAATGCAAAGCAGAATTAGGATGGGAACTAGCTAGTCAACAAGCAGAGCTATCGTTCTGTTATTTACTTTTTACTTCATTTTGTAAATTTCACATTACTACTGCAGTACAACTTTTCTGAAATATAGCCCCCGGGCAGTAGCATACTCAAGGTTGTGCAGGTGCTGCTGGATCCGCAGATGATGCCCTTTCTCCCTATGTAATGAAGTGGCAGCTGAGATCAGCTGAGGTGCTCAAGATAATAACTGTTCCTAGATTAAATATCTGTCCCCAGTGAAATCCCATCCCCAGTGAAGTTAATGGGAGTTTTGTCAGTGACATTAATAGGGTCAGGATTTCATCCTGGGATAGTGATAGCAGAATGCATTAACTAGACAGCTGTTGACTGGAATTTACCTTTCCCATACTAGACCAACAGGGCTGGACTCCTGACATTTAGAATGTGATGTCAGGTCCATCTCTTTTCTCAGACATACAACTGAGCTGGAGCTGGATACAGCATATTTAGATGCCTTGGGGGGTGGGGTAGGTAGATTGCTTTTGTTGACCTTAGTTATCAGAGATGTATTTCTTTTTAATATTGCACATGTATCCCAAGAGGCTATAATTCAAACTGATAAATAAAGGAGAGCTATTCGCCTTCTCCAGTGAAGAAACCTGCAGAAAGAGGACTGACTGGTGCAGGAGGGGAGTAGCTAACTGCAAGGCTGAGCTTCCAGGAAACTGCTCCCTGCATGGAAGGGAAAATCTGGGGGGGAGCTCAGAGTGGGCAGAGGCCATGGCTTCCTGTTCCCTGTGCCAATCTATGAAGAAAAGAGCCCTCTATTGTAAAGAGGTAAAAGGTAGCTCCATGAAGAGGCTGCCCTTCCATGTTGCTGCTCTTACTCTTATCTTACTTCAAATACTATGCTGATGGCCTTGATTAAAAAACAAAAAAACAGATGGAATAGAATAGAAACGGCATAGTTCTGTCAAGAGTCATGCTGCTTTTCCCATGGAGCACCCATTCCAGAAGGGACTCCACAGGAACTAATGCTACTTTAAACTTTAACTATCAGTGAGGTACTTTTTTATTCAATTTTTCAATGATCCTTTTGAAAAATGTAGAATGCGCTCACTTGTCCCATTTGTCAGATGGTGCCAGTGTCTCTTTAAAATACATATTAGACATCTTATTTAATAAATAATTAAATAAACAATAATGCTAATTCATAATTAACCCTGAAATGTGTTCGCCCTTCTCGTGCTCTGAAAATACTATAGCAGCCGGAGCTACACAAACATCCCACCAGATAATTGGCACAACAGCTGAGCCAGCGCAGCGCTAGCTCTCTGTTTTAAACTTCCTCAAATCATCTAGGTTCAGAAACCATGTAACTTAATTGGATTGCTACAGAGCTGACAGTTCTCCATGTACTGTGTGCTAAGAATTGCATCGTTGCTGTAAGACTGGATACAAAAGCTAATGCTGTCGGTTCTGAGGACTGTTCTGCATTGTGACTAGCCTCACATCTGGTGTTTAATCTTCCAGTCACCATTAGAAAGGAAAAACAACAAGTTTTGTTCTCCTTCCTTCCCACCTTTGAAGACTTACACTTGGAAAAAACAGAAAACATTTGACAGGATTTGGGCCTAATCCTGAAAGCCCTTATTCACATGGGTAATTCTCACACATGCAAGTAGTTCCATTGGAGTCCTGATGATTTCAAGTAGGCTCATCACAAGAGTAAAGATTACTCAGGTGAGTCAGGTGCTGCATCAAGCTATATGTTTTGGTATTAAGAGACGCTATTCAGTATTTCCCAAGGACAAAATACAAAAGCAATCTATGAGGAAATAGTAAGTAAACTAAATACAGAAAGAAAGCCAATGCAGATAATAACAACATTAATATTTTTTGCAATGTGCTGCTTAGCTATTTTACCATATCAATATACCTTCTGTTAACTGATGTCCTCTACTTGACTAGGTGATAAATTTTCCAAAGCACGAATGACAATTAGGTGCCTAACTCTCATTGAAATGTACTGGGAATTAGGTACCTAACTGCCATTTGTACCTTGCAAAATCTTCTCCTCATTGTGTAGTAAGAGCTCTTTTGAAAGAGAAGATTGCTGTTTTGACCTTTGTGCTGTCTCTTTTCTGCTGATCCCTGAATTCCGGTTGTATTTTATTATCTCTGCCAATTTTGTAATATGGATTTTATTTCATTTATAATTCACTCAGAGCAGGATTCTGGAAGGGAATGAATAATCCTCTTTATCATTACATATAGTTCTAGGCATCCCTCACTGTACTATCTGGTAACAGAGGTAATATTAAAGGGTGGGGTTTTCAAAAGCCTCTCTCACTTTGAAGTCAATGGAAGCAGAGTTAACCCAATGCTGAGTGTTTTGTAAGCAGAGTTGTATAAATGCTGAATGCTTCTGAAAATACCCCTCTCCAGCTACCTCTAACCTTTTTAAAAATAAACATAGACCAAACTAGGTATCTGGAGGTAATACAATTGTATAGAGTCAGGATTTGACCTTTTATACATTTTTATTTTTTAGGCCAGTAGGAATCCATAAAAACATGGGGCAGGAATCTAAAGGAATCCAGTCTCCTCTTGGGGACTATTAGTTGGGCATAACATTCTCTACCCAATGGAATCCTTCCATTTCTAGCCATTGCAGTCAGGGAGCACTGCCACAGTATTTTGCAACCCATCAATCAGAAGACCTTTCTCCTTCCTTCTTCAGGTGATTACCCACCCCTTTCACAGACCTACAGGGAAGATTGTCAAGTGTAGCCCACTGTAGGGTTATTACTGTCTCCAAGTCAAAGATTTCTCCTGGCCTACCTTGCATGTGAAGATCTTTCTGAGTAGTCCACAAGAATATTCACTGTTATGCTGGTTTTTGCAGTGACATCACTGCAATACAATGGTCCTGCAAGCCATAACAGTATGTAAAATTGAAACAAAATACAATGTTATTATTTCTTTTAAAACAACAAACCTTCAGTTCACGTGATTTCTGCCTGGGACACATGGCATCCTTACGATTTGCAAATAGGCAGGAATTCTATTTGAGCAGGGTGGATCATATTGTCCTGTGCTCCATCATCTAAAACTGAAACCATAATTGATTTCCACTATCTTTTATAGGGGGGGTCTTGTCTGCCAAGTCAAACTCCTTTTTAACCCTGCTTGTAGCATAGCTACAAACAAAACAAAAACAAACAACAATAATCACCAACCAAAACAAAAAATTCGCAGCCCACCAAAACAGGTAGGCAAGATTGATAATTAGCTCCCTTGTTTGATGTCAGGGACAAATAATATGTTGTGGTTCTACAGTTCCTTTCATCCAAGGATCTCACAACACATAGCAAACATTTGCTAATGTAAGTGGGGGAATAGTCCTGCTATTGTGGGGAACTTTCCTGGCTTCTGCACTACCCTTGTGAAGTGGGCTAGCGAAAGGATCTGAGTTCTCGCTCCTACTTCCTTTACCCAGTGGTGTCCCTGCCCTTGAGGACTCCCCTTCCACTCTCCTGTCTGGCAGAGTCCTCGTAACCCCAACAAGGCTGGGCCCAGGATTCCTGGGGGGCTCGACCCCAACCCTGCTGTGGTCACCTAGCACAGGAACTAGGGTGTCCCCACTCCGGAATACTCTCTCTGCACTGGGCACTTCTCTGACCCACTGACCATTACATACAAGTTAAAGCAAATGCAAGTTATATAATCAACAATTAATTTTAAAAAGCATAAGGAAAAATGGGAAAGGTTAAAGGAAACACATCAACCCGCTCTGTGGCAGGGAACATCACAAACAGTGTCTCTGGAATGCCAGGGCAGTTCACAGTCTGTTCCTTGTAAGTCCCAGGCCGCCTTCTCAGGCCCAGGCTGTGCTGCAGGGATGCTGGGGGTTGGACACTTGCTCTGGTGGTGGCCACACGCTCTCAGGCTCTAAGTGGTAGGGCCCTTCTTCCCAGTGTCACCCCTGCCCTGTCGGGGCTACGATCCAAGCCTGGCCTGCAGAGCCTCTTGCCTGAGGTATCTCCCTGTGCTGGGCCTGCTGCCCAGGGTCCCCCTCGCACTCCCCAGCTGCTCACTGCACCCAGCTCCAGACTGCTCCCGCCCCAGCTCCACCCCTCTGTCTCAGTACTGCTGCTCTGCCTCCAGCTCCCTGGGCTGCTTCTCTGGCCCTTCTGGCTCTGGTTGCTACAGCTTTCTTCCTGGGGCAAGTCTGCTCTCTCTAGGCTGTGCCTCTGGCTTTGGGGCTGCAGCTCTGCTCCCAGGACAGGGTCTGCTCCCTCTGGATCTGGCCCAGCTCTGCTCCCCAGCTCAGCTTGGGCCCCTGCTTTCTCCTTAGCTCAGCCCCACTGTGTCTGACCCAGGCAAGTCCAGCTCACAAGGAGGCCGGGACCTCCCTGGCCTCCTGACTCCCTGATCAGCCTGCCCGCCCTGTCATTCAGGCTGACCTGGAGCATTGGCCTCTTCCCATTGTTCCTGGGGGCTGTCAGTCTCAGGGTCTTGATTCCCCATCGACCCTTCCCCCTTCTTAGTACTGGGAGCTAGCACTTAAAACACTGAATGTTAGTAAGGGGGCAACAGTCCCCTTACACTAAGTAATTTCTCTGGAATTTATAGAGATCAGTTCTCAAACCACTAAAATGCAGCCATCTCTGGGTTGGAAAGCAGCTCTTTAACAATGCAGAGCAACTCCATACAATACATTAGGGAAGGAAATGAAGTACTGAGATGAAACTGAAGGCATAATTTATGTAGGCAGATCATAAGTACCTGAGTTGGAATTATGTCAGGACACTGGGGTTAACATCACTACTCTTACAACACTTCTATTTAAGTGGAATATAGGGATGAAGTAACAACAGGAATTCTGAATTAAACTGGTGTGAACTGAACTGCTGAAGATTTCTGTCCAATTAAAATTGACAGCCTAGTGAAGTAGATACACATAGCACACAGATAAATATAGAAAATACAAGGTGTTTTTTTGTAATCTATCTTCTCCACTCAGTATTTCTTCCTCTGGATATTTCAGTTCATTTTCTTAATCTTTTGATGCCAGCAAACTATCACTGACTGGAAACACTTACTAGCTTTTTCAGACAGTTTTCATAACTTAAAATAAAGATGGAAAACTGTATCATGCTAAATGTTTCAGCAAGGCATTTCTCTCCTCTTCTGAGGCTTGCAGTATTAAAGTTGCAGTGGCTGTGGAGTAGAAGATTAGAGAGAGCAACAGCTTTTAACCTTAAATAGTAAATTATGCTGAAGCCACTAAGTCTGCCTTTTAAGCAGACATAGTACAAACATTACAGATTTGAAGCTAAAAGACAGATATCCTGAACCGCTGACAAATATTTTGCAGGGATTAATTTCTAGAAGGTGAACACAACAAACTTCCTCCTTTTTCCCTCCCAGAAGAAATATGCCTGAAATAGCAGAAAACATATTACAGTATTTACTTCTGATCCTGCAATCCTTACCCACAAAAGTAACCCTTACTCATACAAGCAGAACCATTGACACCCCAATGAGGTCAAGAGGATTACTGGAGTGTTAGCATTCCCAGGCTCACAGAGGTGTTGTTTAATTAAGTAATTAATTTGTCCTGGGTAAAAGCTGCTGTTTATTATAAGTGTATATTATTATTTATTATTATAGAATGGCTACAACAGTGTTTATAACTGACCATTGCCTGAACCTTTTCTAAGTTATGTTGGTCGAGTAGGGAGATGTCCCTTGAAGCAGTTCTATTATTTAACAGAGGAATGAAAAGAAGCAACCTGGTATTTTTAAGAGCAGAGCAGAAGAAAACTCCCCTGGGCAGTGTCCTATTGCCCTCTAGATCCATTATTGTTTCTAAAATGTTTTTTTCCATTTAAGGAATCACCACCAAATCTTCCAGAGGAAGCACTGAAAAGGGACATAAAGTTAGGGCTATATTGAGCTTATAAGTAACATCTCTTAAAATGGAGGTTTGATTTATGTTATACTAACAACCAGGTTTTAGGGGTGGGGGCCTCGAGCTTGTAGTTATGAATCTTTTATAACATAATACATTGTGCCATCTACTGGTTGTTTTTTGCTTTGGCTCAACATCAGGTTTTTGATTATATGGTATTGCTACTGCAAGTACCATTAAAACACAAAAACAAAAAAATCACACTATTATTTTGTATTGTGTGTTTCATACGCATTGCCTCTCCAAATGCTTTACAGCAGCTTCTGTAAAGCAAACAATTCCAAAGTTAAATAATACATACTAACAGGAAGAGAGAGAAATTACAAGGTGTCTAGTTGAAATGTCTGTAGCTGACAACTGAAATTGGATGAAGGCTTGATGAGGAAGAGGGATGTAATTAAGCTGATCCAGATGGCAGGAACGGCACAGGGGAAGGCTGTTGCCCCAGCAGTGATGAGATCGTACAGAGGAGGCGGTCCAGACTTTCCTAATTTATGTCCATGTTTAAAAATCTCAGTAAAAATATTTTGTTATAGACTGATGCTGTTTGTTTTATTCTCTGCCCCAGCTGCTTTTTTAAAACAAAGCAGCACTCACAGAGACAGAGTAGATAGATATGGAAATTATAAGCCTGTTTCTGCTCCCAGATCTCAGTGCAGTTATTTCTGGAATACAGCAGTGTGAATGGGAACATAAGTGGCTCTGTGAATGTGTCTCAAATGCTGGGCCATATTCTAATTTCAGTTACAATCCCATTGATTCTCAGGAGGCTGTGCTGGCGTAACTGAGAGCTGAATTTGGCAAAAATCTTCTTGTTTGTTTTTTTTTCCCCAATATCTTTGGATAGTACTTGTTAGCCCCCTGAAAAATCTATAATAATATGCAAATCCATTTTTGTAATGGTGGTTGTAATCTGTCGTGAAGCAGTTTATCAGAGGACTTGTGGGAGAGGTCAGGAGTCCTGGGATTTATTGCTCCCTGTGCCGGTGACCTGCGATGTGCTAGTGGACAAGTTATAACTTTTAGTTTCTCAGATTCACATCTGCAAAATGAAGATCACACTTATGTGCCTCATAGATTCATCTGAGATCCTTAGAAGTGCAAGGTACGATCATGGAGTTGCTGGGTGAGACTCCATAGTTAAAGATGCATTATAAATGTCCGTTTAATAGGAGCTTTAACCCTTTATTTTGTCATTAGGTTTAGATGTTTTCTTTCAGCTCAGAGCATGTATACTCTCTGAAGGAGGTTGGTTCCCATTATTTTCTTTGAAACAACCAGAATAGTGACTGTGACCATAAGAGCATCCCTATGCCAGAAGGCAAGAGGCTCCCTGGTATCTGGCAGTGAGTTTCAGCAGCCTTGACTCACTCAGTGTACCCCAATTCACTGTGGTTATAATCTGTATCTAAAAGGTGTCATGCGATAGATCATTGGAAAGCTAGTCACTCACTTATCAATATTCTTGCGTGATGTATCTGTGGTGTCATGCTGGCTGGAGTGGGCTCACAACTGTGAGTGCCGACCTCAGGGCAGTCTATCAAAAAGCAGGGCAGACACCCCAAGCTGGTTGTATGTTCTATAATTAACTGGCTCTGTGGATATGGGGAAAGCAGTGGATGCGATATACCTTGACGTTAGCAAAGCTTTTGATATGGTCTCTCACACTATTCTTGCCAACAAGTTAAAAAAGTATGGATTAGATGAGTGGACTAAAAGGTGGATAGAAAGCTGGCTAGATCACCAGGCTTAACAGGTAGTGATCAACAGCTCGATGTCTAGTTGGCAGCCGGTATCAAGCAGAGTGCCCCAGTTTTGTTTAACATCTTCATTAATGATCTGGATGATGGGATGGATTGCACCCTCAGCAAATTTGCAGATAACACTAAGCTGGGGGGAGAGGTAGATACGCTGGAGGATAGGGATAGGATCCAGAGTAATGTAGACAAATTGGAGGATTGGGCCAAAAGAAACCTGATGGAGGTTTAACAAGGACAAGTGCAGAGTGAAAAATCCCATGCACGGCTACAGGCTGGGCACTGACTGGCTAAGTGGAAGTTCTGCAGAAAAGGGATTACAGTGGACGAGAAGCTGGGTATGAGTCAACAGTGTTGCCTTGTTGCTAAGAAGGCTAACAGCATATTGAGCTATATTAGTAGGAGCATTTCCAGCAGATCGAGGCAAGTGATTATTCCCCTCTATTCGGCACTGGTGAGGCCACATCTGGAGTACTGCGTCCAGTTTTGGGCTCCCCACTACAGAAAGGATGTGGACAAATTGGAGAGAGTCCAGCGGAGGGCAACGAAAATGATTAGGGAGCTGGGTCACATGACTTATGAGGAGAGGCTGGGGGAACTGGGCTTATTTAATCGCAGAAGAGAAGAGTGAGGGGGCATTTGATAGCAGCCTTCAACTACCTGAAGGGGGGGTTTCAAAGAGGATGGAGCTAGGCTATTCTCAGTGGTGGCAGATGACAGAACAAGAAGCAATGGTTTCAAGTTGCAGTGGGGGAGGTCTAGGTTGGATATTAGGAAAAACTATTTCACTAGGAGGGTAGTGAAGCACTGGAATGGGTTACTTAGGGAGGTGGTGGAATCTCCATCCTTAGAGATTTTTAAGGCCCAGCTTGACAAAGCCTTGGCTGGGATGATTTAGTTGGGGTTGGTCCTGCTTTGAGCAGGGGGTTGAACCATGACCTCCTGAGGTCTCTTCCAACCCTAATCTTCTGTGATTCTATAACTTCCAAAGAGGTGTAGCAAAGGGCTAAGATTCATTGTAGTCACTTTGTGCCATGTGTTCAAAGCACTGCATGGGTATGCCCATAGAAAATGAATAAGCACTGTGTGATTTCCTTAGTACAGTTAATTGTTTTGGTTTTGTTTTCCTATCAATAGAAAGAGAATACAGAAGGTGTCATTCTTTTTTCCCCCTCATATCACCAGATTTACCCAGTGCTGAATTTTGTCAGTGCCCAGATACTGCACTGGCTAGAGCTTTATAAAGGTAACCCTTCTGCCTGTCAGAGTTGGCAGCAGCAAGGGCCAGGTTCAATACCTAGGGGTTCCATTCCAATAACACAATGCAAACCGGCTCGAGCCCCTACCCAGTGACCTGGGACAAATATATACCACCCCCGCTGGGCTCCTCCAAGAGGCAATACTTCCCCTCTCGCAAGCACATAGTCTGAGTGTAGCAAAAAGCCTTTTAATAACAGAGAGAAACAATGTGGCATTATGTTGGGGAAACACCACCAACAGGATTCATAACACAACCCATGAGCAAAAAACCCACCCCAAGCAAACTGGGGCGTGTCTTTTCCCTTTGGTTCTTGAGTCCAGCAACCCAAAATCACCCAAAGTCCCAAAAGTCCAACAACCCAAATGTCTCTGTCCCTGGTCAGGGCAGCCCCAGAGTTCGAAAGTTTATCTGCAGAGTTTTACCTCCCAACCTGGGTGGAGATGGGGGGGTGTTAAGGGGCACCTTACATGGTCCAAAGCTGATGGCCCCACCTCTCCATGGGGCTCCGCTCTGCCAGCCACCCCATGAGCTGCTCTAGGCATCCAACAAACTGCTCTGCTCTGCTCCGCTCTGCTCCACAAGCTGCTCTGCTCGCCGTCCCACAAACTGCAATGCTCTGCTCTGCCAGCCATCTCGCAAACTGCTCTGCTCTACAAGCCACTCTGCTCACTGTCCCGCAAACTGCTCCACCATATATCTTCAGGCTCCCCCACTACTTAACACAACACTCAGTGATTCCAGCTCTTAGTAAGTTTAGCGCTTTTGTGATTTCAGCTTATAGTAGGGGAGCCTCAGTGCTGGTGCACCATGCGCCCAAAGTGAATTCAGCTCAGCAGCCTGTAACTAGACTCCTAATAGAATCAAAATTAGCTCTGATATTCTACCATGGAGAGAGGATGAAGTGCAATTAGCATGTAAGGCCCTCACCAGGGAGCCCATACCACCAAGTATTAATACTTGTCCCCAGCCTCTCTCAATTCACAGAGTTTTGGAACCCATGTCCCTTGCCTAGCGAGTGCTACTTAGTTGATGGCGAGTCCCTCCATCATAACAAAAGGCCAAGTACAGTTCCACTGTCCTTGATTCCCATAATCAGGGTAATAACAATTTATTCTTCCTGCCCCAATAACAGAGACACTGGGGATCCCACAGCAGCCAAAGTGACCATTTGGGCAGCTATGGCCTCATTTTAGGCGGGGTGGGTGAGCCTATGCAAATGAGATCGGCCCCTGAAGTTCTTTTCCACAACTTGCCACACCTCACCACCAGATGTCAGGGTGGAGCTCATCCTGACTCTGCTTACATAAATAAGATAAGTAGATAAAGCCTTCCAATTGGGCTTACACAGCTTCTCTCTTCCTTCTGCTTCCATCATTATGTCCCTAGGTTCATTCTTTATCATTCGCAGATGCTTTTGTCACCTGGGGAAGAGAACTCCCTATATGTCCACTGCTTCCACAGGATCACGATTCTAGAAGTAGCCGGAGGCATGAAGATTAATTCACTTCTGTACAGAGGGCCAGCACAAGTCCTCAAAATAAGTCTTAGATGGGTCTTAAGTGATGTGCAGTCTTTGCATTGGCTCTCTCCACAGGATGAATTTTCTCTAAAATAAGAAACCTAAATGCAGGAGCAAACACAAGGTTAGGCAGTAGACTGTTAGGGATTATAGGTCTTGTATGCAGGTCTCCAGGCAGTCCTTACACTGCAGCTAGCAGCTTGCAAGAATGTGGACCCTAGCTCACCCTACGCACCGCCCATGAAGCTCCAATTGGAGATGTCCAGCGTCTCTGATTGGCTCAGACTCCCTATTTAAGCCAGAAGGAGGCACTGGAAGTTATCTGAGCAACTAGGTGGATCCCTGTCTGACTGCAATATTGGAGTCTGGATGAGTTTTAGAGGGCCTGCCCTGGCCTTACCTTTTGCCTTGTTCCAGATCCCTGCGTCTACACCCAGCTCCTGGTTACTGATGCCAGCTCTGACCCTTGGCTTGTTTTCCGACTTTGTCCTCTGCTTCCTGGCTCTTGCGCTAATCACTAGCCCTGACCACCACTGCTTTGACCACTAGGTATGACTGCCCACTTCCTGGTCTATGACACAGACAGGGACACTGCTAAGAGGTCTTTTTTTATGCCTGGTCCTTGATGAACAGAGACCTCATATTCCCCACTCTGCCATATCAGAGAGCTATAGATAGTTGAAACAAAGGAAAATAAAACAGGAGAGTGTAGTGCTAAAAAGCATTTTTTAAAATCTTTCACTGTACAAAACACATGTGCTGTGTGGCATCTTGCTCTCAGACATGCTTTTAACAGATCAAATGCAGTGATTTCTCTCTCTATATATTATTTCAAGTGAAAGAGGTATTAAGTATGTATTACTGTCACAGATTAATGTTCACCTCTTTTAAAAATCATGGTAGCCATTATTACAACTGAAGGGTTTCTGAATGGTCTGAAACCCATGAAAACCATCATGAGGCTGTTCTAACTTACACTGTGGGATTGGCATTCAGCATTAATTTGCATTTCCCCCTGCTCCTGAGCTATGTGGAGCAATCCTTGCCCACAGGATATGAGTCTCTGCAGCTGAGGATCTCAGTCTTGGAGTGTAATCTCTTTGAGGTGTCTTTCTCTTCTGCAAAGCTACTATTGTAATGCCTGGGAAGAGGAACCAAATCCGAGAACTCAGTTCTATAAGCCTTTCCCTCTGAAGCATGGTTACTAATTTTGGTCTGGGGTTTTTATTTGGTTTGGGTTTTTTTTTTTTTTTGGTTTTTAAGGGCAAGACTGGAGTGTTTCCATCTTAATTAAACTTAAAAAATACCTCTATTACAGACTACTCACTCACTATTCAAAGAAATACATAAAAAAGTTACAGAGATGCAAAATATCATCTTAAACCACTAACGTCTAAAATGAAGAGATTATACTCAAAAACGGCTCCATGGATTTGTTTAATTATCTAAAATGAAGGTCACGCTCAGTCTGGGATCTGGCAGGTCAAGTTCCACATTTTTCTTTTTTATGAGGGAGCTCTATAGTTCGAAAAATAGGAGTTCACGATGTGAAATGCTGGGAGAGCCATCAATCCAGTACATCAACGCAAATGGCAATGCTGCAATAAATCAAAGACAAAAGCTTTTCTGCCTGGGCTCTCCAGAATGCCACCATTTCCATCTCAACAAAATTCAAGAAGAAAGATTATTCCTAGTGGTATTTTAACAGGAAGTGCCATAAGGATGTTATTCACTAGAACAAATCCTAGAATTATCCAGGGCCAGATTGTGGTACTTTTATTCATGAATCGGGCCTTGTACAATACTGTACACAATACAGTACCACTGGAGTCAATGGGAATACTAGTGGAGGAAGGAACTACACATTGAGAATCTGGGGGTCACATCTAGCACTTAAATTGGAACCTATGAAGATGAAGTTTAGCTTGCTGAGCATGCTCTGGATAGGAAACAACTGGAAACAAAGCGAGCTGAAAAATATTGTAATGATATATCTGTTGTCTTCTCTCTCATGCCCCTTATGGATCTCTTACCCACACAACAGACATTTTAAATATTTTTTTCCGTTTGTTCTGCATGCGGAATTCTGTATGGGAGCTTATGGAACGAGAATAGAATCTCCAGTAAGCACAGAAGCCAGAGCCCAGCCCCTCCCCTGAGTAGTCAGGCTGGATGCTGAACAAATATGTGTGTTGGAGGCAGAGATGGAGGAAGAATCTGTGCCGTGGAGCAGCGACAGAACTGGTCTGTGGTTTAAGTAGCCTGTGCAGGGGCCTATCTGTCCTCCTTACTCCCCTGTTCGTCAGGAGACAGAAGAATTCTCACAGCTCTGCTCTTGTCCCAATTTGCACTGCCCAGGCGCGTTGCTGGGCTCTGAGCACATAAGGGGTTTACACAGAAGTGATTTCCTGCACATCCTGTCCTTATACTTGCCTAATGGAACAGCATCAGTTTCACTGCCAAAGGGTTGTCTGCAGCTATGCAGGGAGGGAAGAAGAGCCCCAAGGAGAGAGGGGGAGAATTTTGCCTAAAGAAAAATCCTTTGGAATTCGTGAGTAGAACTATGCAAAATCTTCATTTATCTAGCTAATAATGTACATCACACCCAACATGACATCATTAGGCACACTGACAAAAGTGTAAAACAAATGGCCATAGCACAGACCATTCCCTTTCATCACCACTTACTCCCCAATGAAAAGAAATACCCACCTTGCTATTGACTCAAAGCAACAGGGTCATTTTATACAAATGTCTGCTACTGTCAAGGTTCCTTCCCCACTCTGAACTCTAGGGTACAGATGTGGGGACCTGCATGAAAGACCCCCCTAAGCTTATTCTTACCAGCTTAGGTTAAAAGCTGCCACCACCAAAGTGTTACACAAAGGACGGGGAAGTGCCCACTTGGAAACGTCTCCCCCACCCCCAAAATATCCCCCCCAAGCACTACACCCCCTTTCCTGCGGAAAGCTTGATAAAAATCCTCACCAATTTGCATAGGTGAACACAAACCCAAACCCTTGGATCTTAAGAACAATGAAAAAGCAATCAGGTTCTTAAAAGAAGAATTTTAATTAAAGAAAAAGTAAAAGAATCACCTCTGTAAAATCAGGATGGTAAATACCTTACAGGGTAATCAGATTCAAAACATAGAGAATCCCTCTAGGCAAAAACATTAAGTTACAAAAAGACACAAAAACAGGAATATACATCCCATTCAGCACAACTTATTTTATCAGCCATTTAAACAAAACAGAATCTAACGCATATCTAACTAGATTGCTTACTAACTCTTTACAGGAGTTCTGACCTGCATTCCTGCTCTGGTCCAGGCAAAAGCATCCTACAGACAAAACAGACCCTTTGTCCCACCCAGCTTTGAAAGTATCTTGTCTCCTCATTGGTCATTTTGGTCAGGTGCCAGTGAGGTTATCTTAGCTTCTTAACCCTTTACAGGTGAAAGGGTTTTTCCTCTGGCCAGGAGGGATTTAAAGGTGATTAGCCTTCCCTTTATATTTATGACAGATACTATACCTTATAGGCTGCCACTCTTGAAAAACCTCTTTCAGATCAGACATTTCATCAGGATTTTCTGTTTTAGTTGTGCACATCTCTGAACTTCTCATTTTAGTATATTCTCTTATCTTTTCTTTTCATTTATTTCTGCGTGGGTAATTAAATTTGTTACCATCACAATATGTCTGCTTTTTATGTGTCCCATGGCTGTTAAAACAATGTTGCCAGGACTGTTTTTCCTTATCAGCTGCTCTTTATTATGTTTTCATATGACAGCTTGATTATTTGTTTGTTTCCTAATGTACATTATTTTCCATCCTTATGTACTAAGAGCAAACATAATTATACTAAATGGTGTCAGAAAATTAAAACATCTGGGAAATATCCTAATGAAAGCTCAAAACTCCCTTTGTACAAAGAAATTAGCAATCTTGAAGGTTTAATAAGCATGGTTAAGGATGTCTCTGATGCCAACAACCTCAAAAGTAGTTAAAATCCCCTGTGCCATCAGCTAATAAAATAATGCAATTCCTAGGGGGGGGAAGTAGCAAATGTACAGGCTCTTCACAAGACCATTAAAATGAAAAGGACGCCATCTTCAACTCAACAGGCAGTATGAGGGCAAAGAGAGTTAGACAAAATGTAAAAAGTGTTGACTGTATCCTCTACAGGTCACATAAATAAAGGCATATTGCTTGACTTTAGTTTTATGCTGATGAAATCAATGGAGTTTGACTGTATAAAACTGGAGTAACCCAGTGATGAATCTGTTAGCTTCTGTCTTTCAGTATCATAATGGGGACCTCTTAAAGGGTTAAAAGATACACTTTTGAATACATAACAAGTATGCACCATAGCTTCTTGTTAAATATTATTTTTAATAACTAAAGAATTCAGAAACACCAAAATATTATGGTCGCTGCTATAAGAACTCAAGTTCCATTAGGAGGTTTGCAATGAGTTGACTTTGATGTCATACTTTGATCCCTCTTCCTGTGTTATACAGAAACTCTGAGTTGTGATGAGTTTCCTTGTTGTCTTCTGGGTGCTAATTGCCCCTGTGTTGTGTTAGATGATTGTTATGCTGGTTTCCTTGAACAGCAGGGGGGATAATTGAACAATTATAAACGAGGTGTTAATTAAAAATGGATGTAGGTATAAAAGGGAAATTTTCCAGCAACTGAGAGACCCTTTGGTTGTGTATGCTCACACAAACACACTGAACAGAAAATTTTTCTTAGCTGTAAAATGATGTTTTTCTGATGGACAAAGTCAGTTTCAGAACTAGGACAAGAAATGACATTTCTTCCAGTGGTATGGATCTTTTCTGTACACGACTGGCCCTACGCATTATAAGCAACCCTGATGCTATTTACTGCTCTGCCACAAACTTCGTATGTGACCTTGAGCAAGTCACTGAAACTCTCAGTGCTTCAGTTCCCCATTTGAACAATAGCGATAATAATACTTCCCTACTTGACATATGTAAGGACGAATTCATTAATGTTTATGAGGTGCTCAAATACTACAATGATGAACATCAAAGAAAGGCAAGTGAAATACACAAATACACTTTCTGACCCATTTGGCTAACACACACTTGTGGGCTTAGTCATTAGTGCCCATTCATTCAACATAAATTATAAAACTCTCATCAGCTTAGGCTACATCTACATTACAAGCTAGGGGTGTGATTTCCCTGCTCGTGTCTACATACTTGTGGTAGCTGTCATCAAGCTAGCGTGAATATAAATAGCAGGTTAACTATGGTAGCATGGGTAGAGGCAGCAAAGGCATGGCTTAGCCATGCTGAGTACAAACCCTCCTGAAATGGGAGCGCGAGACTGCATTGCACTCATCCTGCAATAATGGCGTGGCTGCCCCGTGGGGCCTGGGCCTGGCTCCCTGCTCTGGGCATTGTTACCTGGTGTGCAGGTTTGGCCTGGCTGCCCCTCCATGACAGATGTGCTGCTGGGCCAAATTTCTGTGAGTGGCATTGCAACCAGACATGCTGGTTTATAGTGCCACTCAGGTGTGGCCTACCCACTCCTCCATCCTGACAGAGGGGCTGCTGGGCCAAATTTCAGGAAGTGGTGTTGGGACCCCGCATAGTAGCTCACAACGCTGCTTGGTTTGGGGGTCCAAGGCAGACTTCCCCTTTTGCCTCCCCTTCCTCTGAGCAACCTTGCTTACTTTGGTTCTTCTTACTGCAAACATGTGGGCTTCCCGAGGAGCATGTGGAAATGGATTCTCATGTGGAAAATTGCCCAGGAAAAAGTCAGAGTTATTGCTGGGGTATACAGTAAGACCCAGAATACAGAATGTAACTGATGTCTAGGATACAGCAGACTGCATCTCCCAGAGGGAACATTTTAGGATACTAGTCACTAAGATGGAATTACTGAGACTCTCTGCTTCTGTTCTTCAGTTGCCCTGATCTTTACAAAGACCTTGGAAGAGAGTCAGCCCATCTCCCAGCTGCAGAAGATAATGTAGGTGCTGGGGGTGATTAGTACTTGAATATGTGTAGTTTTATGAATTGCAGATAATCCCTTGTTACAACAAGAATGGCCAACTGGACTAACTCCATTTGGGCAGTGTGTGGCAGCAGTTTAAACACATCAGGATGGGATGATCCACCTCTTGATTATAAAATTAATTAAGACCCAAAGATCATTAGACTGAGGGGGATGCCAGCACCACAGTGTAGCAACTGAGAACAGCAACTGCAGGGAAAGTACTGCTTAGGCCTGTAGCTGTGGGCTGGATGATGCTCAGTGCAGATGGAATCTTCAGGAAATTTAGCTGCCAAACTCCAGCAAGTCTCTACTGAGCATCTGTGAACTGAATTTTTTCTCAAGTTGATCATATTTGGCCAGTTTTTCATGGTGAGATCAAAAGCACAACTCTGACAGAAAGGCCAACTATCTGTCAAATTTCAAGTCTGTGCTTCAAATCATGGAGATGCTAGAGCTTCTCAGTGAAATGGAAGTAAGAATGTTTTTTACATGGAAAAAACAAAGCATTTATCTCTTAATCTTGCTCTTGGAAATGGCTGAACCATTTGTGTTGAAACTTTTCCAGAATAATTCAGCCTGAGATACGCAGCCAACATGGAAAATTTCTGTCCAAACGGTTAAAGTCTGGCAAAGTTATAAACAACTAAAAAAAATTCTTATACTGGAAAATACCTTAAACCTCGAACTAATGGAGGCACTACCAGTTTTAATCAGTTGGGTTTCTTTTAGCCAGCTTTTAATCTGTTTAAAACACAGTACATTTTTCAAAACAGCTAATAGTTCTAAGACCAGCAGTCAGGGTCGGCCCTAAATCAAATGGCGCCCCAGGCAAGGAGCGTCTTCAGCGCCCCCCACCTCCATTTGTTACATTTTTGAATACCTTATTTTTATTTGATGAACAATTTGCATGCATGATTTATCCCTGTCAAATAAGACAATAAATGTGCATGCTAGGAAGTGCAAATCTGTATTTATTCATGCCATATATAAGCAAATATACCCAGGAGGGCCTGCCTGACAACATTCTAGGAGGTTGGAGGAAAATGTAATCCTCGGAAAGTTTGGAACGTTCCACGAGATTCTACAAAGGTCCAAAACATTCTAGGAGGTCAGTGAAAAATGAATCCACCACAGATACCTGAAACATTTTACTTCAGACATTCTATTTTCCCTTTTGTTGCTAACAACAAAAACAGCAGCCCACACCCGGCACCCCCAAGCTCAGCACCCCAAGCGGTGGCCTGGGTTGCCTGCCTCTAAATCAGGTCCTGCCAATAGTAACTACTAAGACAAGTAATTTGAACCCAGGTTTGTGATGGTTTCACGCTTAGCTCAAGAAAACACTTTTTAAAAGTTGTTAGGAAAAAAGAAACCTTTCTATATTATTCACAGTGGAGTTTAAGTCATTACGTTGTAGAAGACAGTGTTGCCTGATGGCTAGACTCTGGCCTAGGACTCAGAAAACAAAGCTTTTATTCTCGGCTTTACCACTAGCCTGATGGGTGACATTGGGCAACTCGCAGCATTGTGCTGTGCCTCAATTTACCCTTCTGTAAAATTAGGGTAATGATACTAACTTCCTTTGTAAAGCACTTTGAGCTTTACTGATGAAAAGCATTATATAAGAGGTAACTAGTCATAATAGAAGAGAAAATTTGGGGGGAACTTTTCAAATGTTTTTTTCTCTTCCATTACTTAGAATTGTTTTAAATGGAAGATTCTGCATCTTGGATGGAATCTGTTGCTTAATTTTAAAACAAGTAGACTAACTAAGAAGGAAAAAAAAATCCAACCCTCATGCCATTGTCTCATAGTTGTAAGAATTGGGACTTTGCTTGGAACAATCACATGGCTCCTTCAGATTCTTCCACTTTACTATATAAAAGAACATATGCAGAAGAATAGTTTACAGTACGTAACACACTGCTTTAAAAGTACTAACACGCTCTCATAAACCTCAAATAAAAGCATTTCATGCTACCATGCGTAAAGACAACATTTGACCACTAGAGGGAACCATTAGACTGATTTTGGACAAAAATGGCAGAAATTCTGAATGAAAGCACTCATAAGGCCAAACAAATTCAAAGAACACATTTCAAGTAAATAGTGCTATTTTCACATAAGGAGATCATTTGTAACTTAGCTGAAAATAATTCAAGTCATACATTAAATTTAGCAGTGTTTTTTAATCAGAACATGAGAGCTTTTGTGTTAACACTTAATCAGCAAATATTGGAGTATGGTGGGATTTACATAAAATTAGAGATTTTTTTTAAAATAAGATTATTTAGCTTGGTAAGGAGGAAAATTAGAAGGGATTAAATGAAGTATGTAAGACTAGAAAGGGTTCTGTGAAAAATGTTCTCGAAAGTAAAGGGCCACGCATTTAAATTAATGACATGTAAAAGTTTTCTATTTTATTTTATGTCTTATACCATGCTCATCACTGTAATATCTGTGTACCTTCCAGCAGAACATTAAGCAATGCACCTAAATCAGTCATGTGTTGTTTGTTCTCGTATTCTCTCCCTAGGGGAGAAGTCTGTGCAGTGGTTGGTAGGGTGTTTGTGCAGTGGTTGGTAGGGTTGTTTTGTTTTGGGAGAGTTTTGTTTGTTTTTTAAGTATACATGTTACTATTCGTTTATATAAGAGAATGCAGGACAGAGAAATGTGTCTTGCACTTGGAGTTGAAGGTGGTGACATTTGTGCTGACCCTTAGTTTCTAGAGGAGGCCAAGACTGTGGAACTAACTTAAGTTAGTTAGTTAAGAAAGCCCTGGAGAAAGTTCTGGCTCCCGCACAGTAGAACAAATAGAAGAAAATTATTTCTACAGACTGCTTGAAATTCCTCTTCTGAAATTCTCTGCCTCAAGGGGACTCAGAATTAAATACTGTAGCTGGATTTTGTAAAAGGGCTGGATCACTGTATTTGCTGACATTAGTAGCAGCTGAAAAGAGCAATGTAGTCAATTCTCATGTGACAGGGAGTAAACTGACTAACAAAGGGATCAAGAAGGATTTTTTTCCCAAACAGCAGCATTGCACAATTGACCAGATGCATGATGCTGTTTTTTTTTTTAAACAGCTTCTTCTGCATCACATATGGTCTATGGCAAGATACCATACTTGACTGACCAGTGATATCATGCCGTATGGCAGATCCTGTGGGCAAGATCCTGTCTCATGCTCCAATATTTTGGTACTACTCTAGTGGTCAAGAAGCTAGGGGCAGCTCTGGATCCCCCCAGGAGTCCTAGGGCTATACCACCACACAGTGTCATAGGGATTATGCTGTAAAATATTGGGGAAGAGAAGTAGCAGGTCCCTTGGGAGCCACTAGAAGCCCATGTAAATTAGAGCAGCCCTGAAGTTGCTCTAATTTATTCTGGGGACAAACCAAACCCTGACTGCTGTAGAACCTGTAATAAGAATAGATCCAAGAACTGGAAAATCATTGCAACCTCAGTGAGAGAGAGGCTCAGACATTTATTTATAGGGCTAATAGGGAACAGAAGAGGCCATGTGATGTCAGGATACTGTCACATATTGAACATCTGTGAGTGTGAGGACATGTACATTTTAGATGTTCTGAGTTACCAGCTGATTAATTTCTTGACATCATTCCTCTGGACACTATATTAGAAAGATAATGGAGAGTAGGGCCCCCATTTGTGTCAGAGTTCATTGCAAAGGCAATCTCCTTGTGCCTGCTCAGTTCATTAATACTTTATGCACAAACGAGCCAAAATAAACAAAATAAAACAGTCTTGAAGACTGTTGATTCGCTATGAGTCCTACAAGGCAGCTTCCGCCATTGAAGACTGTTGATTCGCTATGAGTCCTACAAGGCAGCTTCCACCATTGAAGACTGTTGATTCGCTATGAGTCCTACAAGGCAGCTTCCGCCATTGAAGACTGTTGATTCGTTATGAGTCCTACAAGGCAGCTTCCGCCATTGAAGACTGTTGATTCGTTACTGTACATCTTGATTATCTCATACAATATCCCAGCAAAAGAAAACGAAACAAAAGCCCCACTCTTTACTTGTTACGCTAGTGTGAACCTTACTATCAGCTTCTGACCCTACAACGTACTCTGCGTGTGAGTAACTGTAGGAATATAGGGCCACATTAGATTTGGGTGAACTATTGTAATATGGGATATTAGCAAGAGCAATAGGCCCAAACCATGTCACCGAAAAGGAAGAGAGCATGAGAAAGAAGAGTTGTGTTAAACTTGTAGTAACTCTTCAAAATACTAATGTTATCTTATTTACGGTTTGAGCTAAAGTAATGGAAATAAAACACAGTTAATTGGGTACCAGGTGCAGTAAATAATTGGCTATATAAGGAACTCCTTCACCTGCCCCTAGATAAGGTCCTACAATTGTCAATGACATCTGTCACGGTTCCTCCCCCACTCTGAACTCTAGGGTACAGATGTGGGGACCTGCATGAAAAACCTCCTAAGCTTATCTTTACCAGCTTAGGTCAAAACTTCCCCAAGGTACAAAATATTACCCCCATTATCCTTGGACTGGCCGCTACCACCACCAAACTAATACTGGTTACTGGGGAAGAGCTGTTTGGACGCGTCCTTCCCCCCAAAATACTTCCCAAAACCTTGCACCCCACTTCCTGGACAAGGTTTGGTAAAAAGCCTCACCAATTTGCCTAGGTGACTACAGACCCAGACCCTTGGATCTTAAGAACAATGAACAATCCTCCCAACACTTGCACCCCCCCTTTCCTGGGAAATGTTGGATAAAAAGCCTCACCAATTTGCATAGGTGACCACAGACCCAAACCCTTGGATCTGAGAACAATGAAAAAGCATTCAGTGTTTTACAAGAAGACTTTTAATAAAAAATAGAAGTAAATAGAAATAAAGAAATCCCCCCTGTAAAATCAGGATGGTAGATATCTTACAGGGTAATTAGCTGCAAAAACATAGAGAACCCCTCTAGGCAAAACCTTAAGTTACAAAAAAGATACACAGACAGAAATAGTTATTCTATTCAGCACAATTCTTTTCTCAGCCATTTAAAGAAATCATAATCTAACACATACCTAGCTAGATTACTTACTAAAAGTTCTAAGACTCCATTCCTGTTCTGTCCCTGGCCAAGACGACTACAGACAGACACAGACCCTTTGTTTCTCTCCCTCCTCCCAGCTTTTGAAAGTATCTTGTCTCCTCATTGGTCATTTTGGTCAGGTGCCAGCGAGGTTACCTTTAGCTTCTTAACCCTTTACAGGTGAGAGGAGCTTTCCCCTGGCCAGGAGGGATTTCAAAGGGGTTTACCCTTCCCTTTATATTTATGACAACATCACTTGTTTGCTAAAGGGTACAGAAAAATAAACTCTTGGAGGATGCATTGCTAATATCTGGCTGACCAATATGGGTCTAAACACCACTGTTCAGTCCATTTGTAAGTAACTTGATCAAATACTTATAAATGTACCAATGTGATACATGCCATCATGTGCCAGCAATGCCCCTCTGCCATGTACATTGGCCAGACTGGACAGTCTCTACATAAAAGAATAAATGGACACAAATCAGACGTCAAGAATTATAACATTCAAAAACCAGTCGGAGAACACTTCAATCTCTTTGGTCACTCGATTACAGACCTAAAAGTGGTAATTCTTCAACAAAAAAACTTCAGAAACAGACTCCAGCGAGACTGCTGAATTTGGAATTAATCTGCAAACTGGACACAATTAACTTAGGCTTGAATAAAGACTGGGAGTGGATGTGTCATTACACAAAGTAAAACTATTTCCCCATGTTTATTTCCCCCCCCCTACTGTTCCTCAGATGTTCTTGTCAACTGCTGGAAATGGCCCACCTTGATCATCACTACAAAAGGTCATCCCATCCCCCGTCCTCCTGCTGGTAATAGCTCACCTTACCTGATCACTCTTGTTACAGTGTGCATGGTAACACCCATTGTTTCAAGTTCTCTGTGTATATAAAATCTCCCCACTGTATTTTCCACTGCATGCATCCAATGAAGTGAGCTGTAGCTCACAAAAGCTTACGCTCAAATAAATTTGTTAGTCTCTAAGGTGCCACAAGTCCTCCTTTTCTTTTTGCGGATACAGACTAACACAGCTGCTATTCTGAAACTTATAAATGTTGTGTTACTGTTTGGATGTAATAAATTGCTTATCATTGATGATAGTTAGGCATGTTTATAGCAATTGTATAAATTCCATTCAGCCTTTGAATTTAAGAAGGGAAATTATTGTTGAATTAGTGATGTGGTAATACCCTGCATAAAGAATAATTCCAACAATAATCCTGGCAAAATGTCATAATCAATGGGGCTCAAAGCTGGTGCTCCGGCTACCTCCCCAAACACCTTGTCAAGGTGACTTGGGAGGACAATGTGATGGGATATGATGTCTAGGAGCTATGGATGTGTGAGGTTAAAAGATAAGTCCTATTAGGCTAGCAGCATAGCAAGTTCATGTATATATGTATTCTTTATTCAGTGCAGCATGTATCAAGTATAAAGGGATGCAAACTCGGCTGCCTAGCAATAGTGCAGTGCACTGCAGTCAAAGAGACTTCGGTTTGTTTCCTGGTTTGGCCTTTTGCTCCTTCAGCCAGCTGGAGTTGTAGAGGCAGTTCAGTGAGAGAGGTTAGGAGAGAAGCAATGCTTCCCGTATCTCAATCGTAACAGTTTTTTGGTCTAATGAGAAGATGCAGAGTTTATGCTGTGTGTTGTGAATGGAAAACTATTCATTCTTCCCCAATAGTGCAGGACTAATCACCCATTCAGCAAAGCACTTAATTGTGTGCTTAACTTTATGCAATAGCCAGAGTAATGTTAGAAAGGCTTTGATGGACAGACAAGGTAGATGAAGCAACATCTTCTATTGGACCAACTTCTGTTGGTGAAAGAGACACGCTTTTGAGCTACACAGAGATCTTCAGGTCACCTCTATAATCTGGAAAGCTTGTCTCTTTCACCAATAGTTGGTCCAGTAAAAGATGTTACCTCACCCACCTTGTCCCTCTAATATCCTGGGACTAGCATGGCTACAACAACACTACAATCAACTTTGGTAGCCAAAGTAATATTAATTATATTTTAATTTTAAACACATGCTTAAGTACTTTGCTGAATTGGGGCATAAGGTAGGATCAGTGGAACAGATAATCTCAATCCACTATGCTCAGAAAATGTGCCCAAGACTTGGAACACTGAAGTTTAGCACAGGAAGACAAGAAATCCTGGGAAATACGCAAAAGTGGTTTTTCCAGTAACCCTTTTTCGCTGATTGGTGTCACAAACTGGGACTTGTGTGTTGGGCCTGGTGGTTGGAGCCGGAGTCGGGAGTCAGGAGCCAGAGTCAAGGGTCAGGACCCAGAGTCAGGAAGCCAGTAGGGAAGCAGGGCTAGAGAATGGCGTGATCGCAATTGCAGGCATGTACGTTGAGCAGCCAGCAATCAGTTGGTGCTGTTGGGTGTAAGAGCCACCCTGCTCACCTTCTTGGCCAGCCAGGAGGAATGCTCACTGAGGTGGCTCAGCTGTACTCATAGGTCACCCGGAGACTGACCAGATGCAGATGCAAGTGCTCATTGCTGACAATTGGGACCCTATTTAATTTATCTCTGTTCCTTAGCCTCAAGACAAGTCCTTTAGGGCGGGAGGCTTAAATTGGGAGGTTCTTCAGGGGAGATGGGGGGGTGGGGGGAAATGAATACAAATGGTCAGAGTTTCAAGATAAGTTGACCTGTATTTCTCCCTCCAAGATCTTTCAAGGGCACCCACTTACAGGTTTCCAGCTCCCAGCTGTCACCTCTCCTGGGCAGAGCCTGGTGTCTTACTTCCTTCTGACCAGGGTTTTAAAGCCGCACAGCTGCTCCTTGATCTATGCTAAGTCAGTCTGCCTAAGAGACTAGCATCTGCACTTTTCTCTCTCTGAGGGCTCTGGCCTGTGTATTGTCAGCAGTTAGTTTCCACACAGCTCCTTTTAAGCAAGCAGCTTTATTCCAACTTATAGAGAGAACATATTGTTATGATCAAAGAACCTACATGCATGCTAAAAAGCTATCACCAACTCCAACGCAGGGCTCTGGGAGGTGTCAGACCTTCAAATCCCACAACTGGGTTTTCCCCATGGTGACACACACATATCAGTCTTTAGATCAGTAACCAGGATAAATGCCCTGAGTCAGCTGAAGCTCTAGCTATTTATGCAACAGTCCTTCCTTTGTCTGTTGGTCTCTAGGGAATCCAGTTTGAACCAACACAAATCTTCCCAGGAGATGGTGCTTCCCTGGAGGTGTTATAACCTGAGTCATTTGCCTTGATCATTCCCTACAGTTTTCATTTCCTGGTGGAGCTGTGGTAACCTTCCTGCGCCACCCCTTGGAGTGCATACAATCCTGGCCCACAACAATATGTAGACCATTCATACACTTAATACCATATGGTCTCCCAAAGATATTGCAAGAACTTGCCTTATTTGTCACACATGCTACATAAAACTAATGCCTACCGTATATTCCCACATTATGCATCCGATGAAGTGAGCTGTAGCTCACGAAAGCTTATGCTCAAATAAGTTGGTTAGTCTCTTAGGTGCCATAAGTACTCCTTTTCTTTCTGCGAATACAGACTAACACGGCTGTTACTCTGAAACCTACCGTATATGAGTAATTGTTAAAAGGTACAATGGCTAGAAAGAGGGAAAGCTTTGCAGTATGTTCACATGTAAAGAATAGAATGTAAAAATGGGCTTGTATATGCACTGGATTATTTCTGTTTATTAGACGTCATTCCCAGTTGTATGTGACTGCTTGCTGAAGGAAAGAATGCCCCTGGGGAAAACGATTACTGTTGAATACTACACCAAGAATTAACTGCCTCATCAGCCCATTAAGATTTGTCAGCATTCTAAAAGCAGCATAAAACACATCTCAAACATTTTGAAAGCATTGTCTTGCAAAGAATGCTGCTAGGCCCATGTGCAGGCAATGATATACATTCCTTTTTTGCAAACTACACCCTCTCCTGCTACACTGGAATTCATTACTGCAAGTTTTTACTCCTGTTTTCTTGTGTGCACTGTTTCTTAAATATTAAACTCCTGAAGCTGGGATGCTGTGAATTTCCACATACGATAAAAATATTAAATATTGTGTAAAACAGAATTACACTTAATAAGAAGTTAATTCTTGGTCTCTGCAAGGTGGGCCTATTCCTCCATAGAACTGAACACCTGCTCTGAAGTCCTGAGGTCCTTAAACTCCTGTTGAACACAAATTTCAATGGACTCATTATATCTTCAATGCACAGACAGCACTGTAAGGAAATGGAATGAAATCAATGGGGCCACTCACAGTAGGAAAGTTAAGCACACACTTAACTGTTTGCAAGATCTGAGCCTACAATTGCAGCGTTTAGTGGGGGCTGTAAAGAGTAATCACAATAACTGAGAATTTTATTGTCTGTACCATATGATAAAGGGTGTCTGTACCATATGATGCGTAGCTGTAATATACTTAGGTTTGGGAAGATGTTTGACTTAGTACTGTACAACATTCTGATTAAAAAATCAGCACTATGCAATATGGATAAAGCATTAAATAGACTGAGACCTGGCTAACTGTGGAAAGTGATGCTCAGATAGAGGGTTTTCTAGTGGCGTTCAACAGGGATCAGTACTAGGCCCAATGTGATTTAACGTTTTTATCAATGACCTGGATATCAATACGAAATCGCTGCTCCTAACATCTGTGATGACACACAGATTGATGGAGTGGTAAATAATGACGAAGCCAAAGCAGCCATACAGAGTGATTTGGATTGCTTGATAAGCTGGGCCCACTCAAACAAAAATGTATTTTAATACTGCCAATTTGAAGGTCATACATCTAGGTACAAAGAATGCAAGGGGATTGTATTCTGGAAACAATTTAAAGAGAGTGATCACTTTGGATGGGCTATTACCAGCAGGAAAGTGAGTTTGTGTAGGGGGAGGCGGAGGGTGATAAAACCTGGATTTGTGCTGGAAATGGCCCAACTTGATTATCATACACATTGTAAGGAGAGTGATCACTTTAGATAAGCTATTACCAGCAGGAGAGTGGGGTGGGAGGAGGTATTGTTTCATGGTCTCTGTGTATATAATGTCTTCTGCAGTTTCCACAATACGCATCCGATGAAGTGAGCTGTAGCTCACGAAAGCTTATGCTCAAATAAATTGGTTAGTCTCTAAGGTGCCACAAGTACTCCTTTTCTTTTTGCGAATACAGACTAACACAGCTGTTACTCTGAAACCTGTGTTAAAAATGTGCCTTAGGTGGATTACTGCATGGGGAATTTACCTTTATCTAAGGCAGGCAAATGTTGGGGATTAAACAAGTGACAATGACCCTTTGAGATTCATTGTGATGGGCACAAATCAGTTTATATGAAGGAAAACACATACTCTTCAAAGTACATAGATGTTTATATGAACTTTCTTACTAAGAATAAAATAGTAATTAAAACAGTCATGATGCATTTAATTTTAGCTTCCTAAAACTGACAGTATCTAGACAGTTTAATAAGAAAAAACTAAGTAAAACATAAATATTCAACTTGCTCAAATACATGCACATACTCAAAGGCAAATGTAAATTACATAAACCAATACCTCATCAAACACAATATTAAATACTTTCTGGAATAAATATGAATATTATTGATTGGCTCAAGAGTGAATTGTCATCTAAACTATAAGAATAAACAATGAATACAAATTCCAGAAATGCAAAGTACAAAACAATACAAATCATGCAGAGAAAAATTATTATGCAGAGAAACTGGTTATTCACTAACTTTCTGACATGAAGTTTTAAATAAATGGTGATTTGGTGTTCATTTTTCTTTTCCAAAAGTCTTGGGGAAATGCATGACTTAAGTCTTGTAATTACGATGCTCTGTGTGCTCCTCTGAAGCTTTGACTTTGAGCACAGAAAGTTAATTGAAGAAGTACAAGACAAACAAGTGATCAGTTCTGTGAAAACAAAACCTCAGTACAGACAAGAAAAAAGTGAATTGACAGAACTTGGTAATGTTGTGCTGAACTTCCACATTTTCTATTGTCCAGAGCAGTAAAAAAGTCTGCACAAAGCTGGTTTTTAAAAAATTACAGTTTAAATAATGTTTGGGTTGGTTGGTTGGTTTGTTTGTTGGCCAGGGAAAAGGCCATCATACCATGTTGTCTCCCTCTTCTTTCACTGTGACATAGATTAACAGTGTACAACAAAGGTCTGATCCTAGTCCATCTGAATCCAAGAAGAGTTTTGATATTGGTACCAATAGGAATAGTCTCAGGTCCTAACAGAGGAACTGGTTCGGAAGGATGGAGGAATCTGCAGCACCATGTCATTCTAAACTGCCATTTTACTCTTTACGTTCCTTTCATCCCCCAACCCCAGAAAACATACATCTGTGTGTTTCAAACAAAACTGGTCTCTAGAAAGTGATCTTTATTTACTAGAATTAATTTTACCCATACTGTAGCCTCTATAGAGTTAGACTGTGGCATTTAGCCACAACGCTGAGGAAGGGGTAGTGTAGTGCTACACAGCCTTACCGGGAGCTCTGGAAGCGATTGTGTTTTAGGAGGCGCCATTCTTAACCTGTGATTGACCCTGGCCCTTTCGTGGTAAGCAAGCAGGAAAGACTGTGTATGCCTTCTTTCTCTTCCACACACTTGTGCTAGGGTGAGGGGAATCCTGGCACACGGCGAGCGGGAATGCTATAGTATCTTGTACAGCTGACTCTTCCACATGGCAAAATACTACCAGAGAGCTCAGAGTTACTTAGTACACTGCACTGATTAGAGCTGTGCTTGAAAGAGCTGAAGCTTTTGTAGCTCATTAAATGCAATTATCCACCTCATATGAATTTCCCAGAGTGAAAAACAATGCAGAACTTGATCTAAAAAAAACCTCCAACCAAACGAAAAGGAACTTTCCAAATTTATATGGTCTTAAGGGATTTGCAAATGTTGGTAGATGCTTTTGAAGGCAGTCTGGGAATTGTAATAAATTCCTTCCTGAGCAGTCACTTGCCCCATGAACAAAAGAAAACATTGCTTTAGGCCATTAAAGGTTGGCACAGAACACAAAGTATTTTAGGGCACAGAGTAGGAGGGGGGAAAAATCACTCATCCTTAGTCCAAAGTTCAAGGGATTATTTCCAACAACCACCTGTTATATATAAAGGATGGCATATGTTATAAATTGCTGAGCATTGTATTATACTGTCTTATATGTCACTCTATTGCTCCAACACTCTTTCTTAGTTCAGCTGCCTTTTTTTCCATCTGTTGAATGTTCCAGTGCCACTGTCTTCTGTGCGACTGGAGTTTGTTCAGTTGACAATGCAAACGTTTTAGAATAGCATCACATCTTTTATTCTGTACCTAATAAAATAGAATAAAATACATCTGAGGACTGTTTGCAGGTAACACAAAGATTCAGACTAATGTAGCTGGCAGGGCTCTATGGTCAGGAAAGCTGCACTGCTCTGGCCAATGTTGATTTGTACAGAAAAGAGTATAGACAATACAAAGAGTAGAGGGGTGAAGATACTGTTTCATTCCTCAAAAACTGGATTTGACTGTAACTTAGGTTACTAGAGAATAAGTTCGATCAGCAGTTCTCAAACTGTGGGTCAGGTCCCCAAAGTAGGTCATGGCCCAATTTTAATGTGGTCACCAGGGCCAGCATTAGACTTGCAGGGACCCAGGGCTGAAGCTGAAGGTCTAGCTCCAGTGCCACCTGGGGCAGCAGGGCTCAAGCTGGGGTTCCCTTTCCACCCCACCCAGGGCAGCAGGGCTCAGGCTGCGGCCCCATCCCAGGGTTATGTAGTAACTTTGTTGTCAGAAGGGGGTCATGGTGCAATGAAGTTTGGGAACGCCTGAGTTAGATGATCTCTTTATAGTCTCCAATATTCATATTATAAAATCAACCAAATGCTTCGCAGACTTTGGCCTAGGAGTTCTCCATCCAAACACCTCATAGACCAAGGCATTTGCCTTGTGGAACCTTCTAGGATTTTAACAAAAAAAAAGGATAGTCTCAAAGGGGAGTGTATGTGCGCGCGCCCTTTGTGTTTTCGGTTGGGGTTTGTTTTTTTTTCAGATTCCCCTTTCCTCTGAGATCTACAGAGCTCACAGTCTAAATAACTTAAAGAAAATGGAAAGTAACCCCAGGATCAGAGTTAATTTTCAGCGTGCAACAGTCATAAAGTAGATAGTAACTGACTGGAGTATAAAGGGCACTAATTACATTTATTCTGATAACCTAATGTTTTACAAAGTGCTTTCAGATGACCTAAAACTCCTCCTCTATCTTTCTCGGATGGATTTTGTCATGATAAAAAGGTCCGTTTTCAGATGCCGAAGAACAGACAGTTGACCTAGGATCTTAAAATGGTTGTGTTTTAGTTTTCAGTTTAAGAATTTTCTCCTGTTCCTTGTAATCTGAAAAAAATCCCCTCTCTCCCTTCCATATTGTAGTGCTCTACTGAGCTAGTCTCAAATCTGTTCAAAACCTTTGTATTATCAGACTTTGAATCAGATCATTACATTTTATGACATTTAATTTGCCTAACAAGACAAAGGGTATGTACGTCTGAGACTCAACGCCTCTCAGATGTACTTTTGAATATCACTCAACTATTTAAACAATAACTTCATAACAATTAATATTTGGGCAGATAGCAAATTAGGAGGAGTTGTGCTTTCTCTACTTTACAGACAGCTCAAATTTTGAAGGTGCTCAGGAAGGCCATTTTCTTCATGCAATTGATTCTTCCATTGGTTAGATATCAGGTACCATAGGGCAAGCAATGAACAGTCAAGACAGAAACAAGTAGTAAACCGTTTTAGGTAAATTCTACATACTATCCCATTGCAGACTCTTTTTTAAAATTCCCAATATTACCTCCTTTCCCCAAACATCTTAAACTTGCCACCTATAAAGAGCAACTTCAAGAAACAACAAGTATTACAAGTTCAGCAATCTCTTCATTCGCTTTCAGAAGAAGGCAAAGGAGAAGTGATTGACAGTATTCTAAGATCTCGTGGCTGTATTTCTTCCTAAGCTGTTGCGGTGGAAAATGCTGATGACTAAAATTTTTCCCATGCTCTCAAAAATTCAAGCTCTCAAGGTTAGATGAGTTTTACCAATATTAAGTATTCTTCAGGATTTGAGTTTAATGGCGTTATCATTGGTTAATGTATATGCTTGGATATGTAGCAACCTGTTTAGTAAAATATTTTAGAACTTCAACTACAATATGTATGTTCTGTCATATGACTGTAATTATATTCTAGTCGAATAACTCTAAACCTTACCTCAATCTCTTTTCTAAGCTTAGCGTGCACTTTTTTCTCTTCTTCAAGCAATTTTTTCTTTTCATCGATAGACTCTTTTACCATAGTAACTTCCTTTATTAAATGTGTAATTTCTTCCTGAAGATACACGTGGGAATTAAAAACAAAAAGACCCCAAGCCCCATTTGTAAAACAGAAATAACTCTAGTATAATTGTTTACCTTCTATAATTTCATTTTAACAATCTGTTTGCATAAACATTGACTTTAGCTAAAGAAATAAGTTCAACAATTTAAAAGTTTGACTTAAATAAACTTCCTGCCTACCTAGCAAATTATATGTATTGATATATTTACAAAAACTACACAGTAATATTGCTGTGGACATGGCTACAGCTACAGGGCTGTAACAATTTGAATTTATCTAGCACACTATTGCACACACAACTTTTTTTAAAAAAAAGTTTTTAGAAGTGTGCATATATACCAGTACTGGTATATATATATACCAGTAGTCAACTTTAAAAATTCAATCAACTGATTATGTAATAATGTGCATAATATGTGAATTACATTCTCCTCCCATGTGAAATCTAATGCTAATGGAATTTTGGCTATTGTGTTTATCAAAGTGTAAGCAGGGAATGAATTCTCCCCTGACATCTAGTGATGAGCTGGGGGGTGGGGGAAGACTTGAGGACCCAACTGTATTTACATGAACACACCTACTCTGCCTCAGACAAATTGTGCTGACAAAGCGATCAATTTTGGGTGGTGTTGGGTTACAAATCACTTTAGCATTGAGTGCAGGGGTAAAGAAATGTTATCCTTATTGTAAAGGGAAGCAGAACTGTGCTTAGCATGTGCTGATTGAGGGGGTCACCATCAACTGAACTGCACTCGCTAAGCTGGGGACAGAGATGCCAAATCTCAATGAAAGGGGAGAGAGAGTGGGGACAGGGGTGGTGTGGGGTCTTTCTAAGTGTCTTAGATGCTATTTGACATTCCCTCCACACATGCGCACTCTCTCTCTCTCTTTCTCTCTGTCTCTTTCTCAACTGAATGTAATCAGTTCTGTCTTTAAAAAGTAAGAGAGAGAGAGAGTGTTTTGATTTTTTAAGCGATCACTACAGCTGAAGTCTCTGAGACCCAGTTCTAAATGCTAATCCTTAGGCCAGGTCTTCACAATGGTGGCACAGTTGTGCCCATGCAGCATTTTAAGTATAGACCTGCTCTTAGACCTGCTGTGGGGCAGCATTTCAGCAAAACAGCCTGTACTAGCAGTGAGATTCCCCATGAATTTCTGAAATCACTGAGAACTGGGTTAGGAGGTGGGACCTCAAGACATGGTGTCACAGAGATTACAGCAGAGCTGCAGGTGGCAGCAGAGAAAGCGAGGGTGTAGAGGCCAATGGGAGCAGAGCGAACTGTGGCGCAGTGACGGCAGCGGGCAGAGATGCAGAGGGAATGGTGGCAACTGCGAGCCAATTGCAGCGTCTATGGCAGCAGCAGCTGAGGCATTGCTTGATTCCCCGCCACCCCGTGAGTGGGAGGTGAACTCACATGAACGCACCTCTGAACCCTAGGTCTTTGCTGAGCAAGGACAGCAACTGTGAGTGGGGTGCAGTGGAGGGAGAGGGGAGTGGCTTGTTAAAGGAACACTTGTTCGTGGGACTTCCACACTGCCAGCATATTCTGGGGTGGGATGATCACATGATCACATGCTTTTGAATATGGTTGTGATGTTTTCCCAAACTAATGCTTGGTTCCTTTTCCCTTTTAATAAAAGTTCTTGTTTGTTATACATAGATTCAGTGCTTGCGAGTGCGGACGTATTGCCTCTTAAAGGCGCCTGGAGGTGGTGTTCAGTTTTCCCAGATTACTGGGTGGGGGCTCAAGCCCGTTCTGTTTTATAGTGTTAAGATAAACCCCTAAACAGTGAACCTGGCCCTTGTTGCTGCCGACTCCACGTGGCAGAAGGGCCACATTTATAAATGGATTTACATGTAATAAATCATTTCTCATCTATTGTAATTTTCTCTGATTATGCTCAAATAGCAATGTCGCCTACATAACTAAATGATTTATAATAAAAAAGCTGGTTTCTCTATAGAGTTCATTCTCAGAGAAGAAAGAGGGGATTACAAGATAAAACCTTCATTCTACATAGGCTTTTTTATGGTAGAAAAGCCACATGGAATTTAAAGTATATGCAATCACAAGCCACAGAAAGAAAGCACAACAATTTATAGAGTTTATAGGCAGCAAAAAGAGAGCATATCTTCCATGTTCCTCTTTATAGCACCAGATGTGAATATAGATGAATGTATACATTTACATAAACCCTAAATTCGAAGCTTTAGTGCATATAATCACTTGATCACCTATGTAATATACACTTTTGCCACTATAGATCTGCGGGGGAGGATACAGATTATGGCATATCTGAACAATTGTAAAAGTTTAATGCCATTTATGTAAGAAAGAGACACTAAAACCTGAACAAACTTAGCCCTTGCAGAAGCAGGTGCAACCCCCATTCTAGTCCGTATGAGACATAACCTTCCTATGTCAAGCCTTAATTTTGTCCATTAATTTTGTTGCAAGACTTGGTTTATTGTGATAATTTGTTTTTGTTTTTTTAGTCTGGGAGCTGTAGGTTTAATCTAATCTCACATTACTGTTATAATAGTGTAACTCCAGTGGAGTTACTTCTGATTTATACCAGTGTAAGTTACATCAGAATTAGACTCTGTGATTCTAAGACAATTTCAAATATGCAGTTACTTAGTTTTCCTCTATAGTTGTACATTTTTGCAGCTCAGACTGCTTTAACTTTTACAAATTTAATAAAGCATTAAAATTACACACACACACACGATTGCTAGAGATTAGACATAATAAAATTGATGTTTTTTCTCCTTCTCCCTTCCTATGTCATCTTTTCTCACCCCCTCCACCTTCTGTTCACACATAGCTCAAGTACAATTTGTTACCAACTAAACAATGTGCTGTTAGCTGACAGTGGTAATGTAACATTTACAGGGATATACAGTGTGTGTTCTGAAAAGTGTATATGTAGGTTTATCCAAGACCCTGCAGTATCCTACAAATAACAGTGGATGAATTTTAACTGACAGCACTGTAGTTTCTTCACAGCCAAGTTAATGTTGTTATATCAGGTGAACCTAGCTTTTGGAATCAAACATCAAGAATAGTGGCTGGTACCATTTTTGCTGTAAGCTAAGATCACCATTTACTCAATCTAGCTTGGGCAATGAACCCAGATATTCCACATATCCGCACACCATAGCAAGCACTGCAAAACTAGACCAGATTATAATTTTAAATTGTAAAATATTTTTGTACACAATAGGAAAGGTATGTAGAAACAGAAACATCTGACCTGCACTTGTTTTATAACTTGTCCTTCAGGATTCTGGAGATCATTCATTAATTCTTCTTTCTTTGTCTTTAGCTCTTTAACCATGTCTCGTTTTTTAGCAAGTTCGAGCATAACTGGCATTTTGCTTTCTGCTTCCCAATAACGCTCTTTATGAGCCATTATTTTCTCATGATATGCACTATTTCTTGCAAGCATCATCTCAAATTCTTCTTGCGCTGCTTCTGTGTCAAGTTTCAGCCTTATCTTTTCAGCATACAGGGATCTGACTTGGGACTCCAGACTTTCACAGTGATATTTTGTAGTTTCTATGTCATCATCTTGCTGATAAATTTGCCTTTCTGTTGCCTTTGTTTCTAATAAAGCAGACTCCATTTGTTTTTCAAGTTCTTGAAGCTCAGCCTGTAAAATGTTATAATATTCTCCTTTCAGTGGAAAGCCAATGTTTGGGAATATAGCAGTAGGCTATTTAAACAATATCATTTACATTTAGTTAACAGAATTCTTTCTTTTCATTTTATACAGAACACACAATAAAGAAAGATATACAACTTAAAAAAATAGTTTGAATAGAAGAGATCACTAGAGTTCCATTTCCTAAAATCATCACCAAGAGATATGATAGGTGACAATATCTGAGGCTTTATCCCAGGGGTAGGCAACCTATGGCACATGTGCCAAAGGCAGCAAGCAAGCTGATTTTCAGTGGTGCTCACACTGCCTGGGTCCTGGCCACCAGTCCGGGGGGCTCTGCATTTTCATTTAATTTTAAATGAAGTTTCTTAAACATTTTAAAAACCTTATTTACTTTACATCCAACAATAGTTTAGTTACATATTATAGACTTATAGAGAGAGACCTTCTAAAAACGTTAAAATGTAGTACTGGCCCGCAAAACCTTAAATTAGAGTGAATAAATGAAAACTCGGCACACCACTTCTGAAAGATTGCCGACCCCTGCTTTATCCTATTGGTCTTAAAGGTAAGTGTACATGAAATTTGTTATCTTTCAAATGGGTTCAGCTTCCTCATAGTCAGATGATGTATAGTGGGATGTGTCAGAGACCCTAACTATATCAGTCTCCCTAATGTTTTATCTAAACTAGGAGTTTAGGCCAAACTAAACTCAACTGCTTTTCCTATTGCAGATGCAGGGTAAAATCCGGAGGCAACAGGCTAAAACCAAGGTAAAGGTGTCACCCTGCTTCTATATTAGGAAATGTGGTTGAGTTAATTGGGTTTAGCTAACTCAATTCGATCTAGGTTCTTACACTGCTCTCATCACCATAATATCTGAGTGCCTTCCAATCATGCATTAAGTGACATGAGTAACATCCATCAGGTGTAGTTTGTTCTCTCTTTCTCTTGCTCTCCCAAGGGGGAGAATTGCATGTGCAGTGTAGGGTTTTGTGTTTAGGTATGGAGTTTTGTAAAAATGTATGTGCTGCTATGTGTTTTAGGTCAAGGAAGTGTGCCTTTTTAGGTCAAGGAAGTGTGTCTTTCACTTGCAGTGAGAGGTAGTGATGGTCCTTAGTTCCTGTTAACTCAGATCTTCTTAGCATCAATCACTTTTTCCCAGTCTAGATAAACCTAAATCTTGTGATCTCCAGGACTTTTAGAAGGCATTTGACTTAGTACCACCTGACATTCTGAGAAAAAAAATAGCAATATACAAAATCATTGGGGCACATATTAATTGATTAAAAACTGGCTAAGTGATTCATCTAAAAAGTAATTGTAAATGGTGAATTGTCATCCAATGATGGCTTATGATGGGATATGGTAATTAAATATTCATGGTAAATAGGCCCAATGGCCTGTGATGGGATATTAGATGGGGTGGGATCCGAGTTACCCAGGAAAGAATTTTCTGTAGTATCTGGCTGATGAATCTTGCCCATATGCTCAGAGTTTAACTGATCGCCATATTTGGGGTCAGGAAGGAATTTTCCTCCAGGGCAGATTAGAAGAGGCCCTGGAGCTTTTTCGCCTTCCTCTGTAGCATGGGGCACGGGTCACTTGCTGGAGGATTCTCTGCTCCTTGAAGTCTTTAAACTACGATTTGAGGACTTCAATAGCACAGATATAGGTGTGAGGTTTTTTGCAGGAGTGGTGGGTGAAATTCTGTGGCCTGCGTTACGCAGGAGGTCAGACTAGATGATCATAATGGTCCCTTCTGACCTAAATATCTATGCATCTATGACTCATTTCTAATGAGATATAACAAGGGTCTGCTCTGGGCCCAATGCTATTCAATCTCTTTATCGGTAATCTGGAAGAAAATATAAAAGCATCACTGCTAAAGTTTGTTGATGACACAATAATTGGTGGAGAGGTAAATGATGATAAAGACAGATTTCTGTCGCGGGATCTCTACAAAGAGATCTCAATTTTGTAGTAAACTGGGCTTACTTGATCAAAATGTTTTAATACAGCTAAATGCATGGTCATACATTTAGGAACCAAGAATGTAGGGCACGTTAATAGGACTATGGACTGTATTTTGGAAGGCTCAGAAATGGATTTAGGGGTCATGAGGACAACCCGCTAAACACTAACTCACCTTGTAATGCAGATGCTAAGAGAGCAAATATGATTCTTAGAAGTATAGGCAGGGGAATATCAAGTAGGAGTAGGGTATTAACAGCATACACAACATTAGAGAGACTATTACTGGAATACTGTGTCCAGTTCTGGTGTCCACATTTTTAAAAGGATGTTGAAAAATAGTAAAGAGTTCAGAAAAGATCTATGAGAATGATTCAAGGACTGGAAAATCTGCCTAACACTGAGAGTCTAAAGAAGTGAGATCTGTTTAGTTAATCCAAGAGAAGGTTAAGAGGTGACTTGATTAAGGTCTGTAAGTACCTAGATGGGGAAAAGATTTCTGACAATAGAGAGCTCTTTAATTTAGCAGGCAAAGGCATAATGAGATTTGATGGCTGGAAGCTGAAACTAGGCAAATGCACACTAGAAATAATTCAGAAATATTTAACAGTGAGGGTAATTGTCTATTGGAACAACTTATCCGGGGCTGTGGTGGATTTTCCATCACTTTAAATCAAGCCGTAGCTCAGACAGATTTATGGGTTTGATGTGGGAATCAGTTGATGAAATTCTATGGCCTTTGTTAAAGTAAATCAGCCTAGCTGATGATAATGGTGCCTTCTGGTCTTAATATCTATGAATAAAACTAGACTGGACTCAGCATCTCACAATATAAAACAATAATGAAATAGTAGTGATTGGCAAAATAACCTACTATATCTTTTCCATCTCCGTTTTCTATGATGGTATCAGTAGGAGAGTGCATACCTACTCAAAGAGACATTGACAAGTGAAAATGTAGGAGGGATATCTGTTTGGCTGCAAGCACTAATGGTCTAAATTAAGTCACATTGCTGTAAAGTTACTGAATCCACTTACAGTACTGAAGTCTCTAAAGTAAACCACTTTGACAACTGAACTCTGACAAACTAAACCAAAAAGAATTAACTTAACAATATGTCCAGAAATTGAAGAGCTAATCATGAACACTATCATAAACAATTTAGAGTGCAGGCATGCTGTTAGGCAGGACTGTTACATGGAGGACCTGGATAACGGTATGAGGAGGGACATCATCTATGAAGCTGAATTCCTTGACAGGATTAAGGAGAATGACCCTATATTGTTTATATAGAACTTTTTTCAAATCTTAGATAACAAGAGAGAAACTTTCAGTAGAACTGGCATCATCTCTGATCTACCAGCCATCTAGGATAGACAAGTGAAAGGTCCGAACGGCAAAGATCTTGAATTTTGGAAAAGAAACAACTGTTTTATGTGCTTTCTGTGAAATACACATAAGGAAGTAGAGTTAGAGATGTAAATACAATCTTAATTTTGGTATTTTCTGACTTTTGAGTTCATAACTATTCAATCTTAACATTAATGCTAGCTTTTGTATGGAATGTTCTAGGTTAAAAAAAGGAAGAAACTAAAAGAAAATGAGTGAGTGTAATTGTCCAGGACTTTGAAGCTCCGTGGGCTTCCCAAAAGTTGCATATAACCTGTGTAAATATTATAATCTAGAAATATTTGCTGCAACAATATCTCAATATTCTGCTGCATGCCCCTTAGGAAGCACCTCTCCTGCAGGTGATAAAAGCTTTCAAGGCATGCCAGACCAAGGTTCCCTCTGGTGAGCCATAAAAATTGTCTGCAGAAAGGAATCCCTGTGCCATGTGCCCAAGAAGGTCTAAAGAAGGAAGCCACTGTTCAACAGACCTTAGAAGATCCAAAGGTGGGGATTCCTCTCCTGTGCAACTTTAGAGCTCCCAAATTGGGGAGCTGGTAGATAGATGCAGGGGAGCTGGTAGATAGTAGATTGATAAGGTAATAAAGCGGCCCCTAACTTGTGGACCTTAAAAAGACCACAGGAGCCCATCACTCAGTGGTGATTCTCCTTCTGCTACTGATTTCAGCAGTATGGATGACTTGCCGTTGATTGTGAAACTATCTTCCTTAGGTGCACATTGAGCTCAGAAAAAACAATCTACTCAATATGCATACTCAATATGTGATTTCCCAATACACATAACTTGATCAAATCAAAACAGATTTTGTCAGGAGGAAGAGTGTACACTGCTCTCAAATAGGAATTACTTTTCATGCAAAATCTCAAACCTTGACTGTTTCAGATGTAAGACTATTCCAAAAAGTGGTCAAAAGAATATTTTTAGCTCAGGAATAATGTATTTCCTTTTTATTCTCCCCATATTAAAAATATAGCTTTCAGATAGAAATCAAGACTGAATAATTCAGTCCAAAAGGTGAGAGTTTCAGAAAATCAAGGGAGTTTTTGCAAGGATCAGAACAGAAACCATTAAGCAATCTTAGCCATAGCTATATATATCCAGTATATAATATATTATATTATCAAACAAAACCTACACACACGGCAGTGAGGGCTGAGATAGGACACACCCCATCCAGCCAAAATCCACATGTCCTAAAGGATTTTAGGTTTCTTGAAAAAGGATACCAAAATGTGAAACACTCCAGTGGAAAACTGTTATGGTGATTTTTAAACTCTTATTATCCTCTCTCTATCAAACCCTTCATTTTTTTTACTCAGTCCACCATGAAAAATGGTCTAAGCTTATATTTCATGTTTTGGGTTTTGCCATTTCAATTAAATTTTTGTAAAATAAAAGATTAAAACTTCTGTTAAAACTGCACCGTAATGACATAGGCATATACTGTTTTTGGCAAAACCTAAGTACATCAAGGTAAATTAAGAATGGACTAAGTATCAGAGGAGTAGCTGTGTTAGTCGGTATCCACAAAAACAATGAGGAGTCCAGTGGCACCGTAAAGACTAACATTTATTTGGGCATAAGCTTTCATGAGTAAAAAACCCACTTCTTCAGATGCATGGAGACTTGCATCTGAAGAAAAGGGTTTTTTACCCACAAAAGCTTACGCCCAAATAAATCTGTTAGTCTTTAAGGTGCCACCGGACTCCTCATTGTTTTTAAGAATGGACTAACTGCCTTAACTTTGAATTAAGATACCCCAGGAAAATAGAGAAATATCAGCTTCCCTTATTCATAGTAATACTTTCTTGTCTATTGTACTACATTGTAAATCCAACATTCTAAATTAGATCTTACCTGTAACTGAGAAAGAACTATTTTGCTTTTTTCTATTTCTGATGCTTGTGAATGTTGCTGTTCTGCTACTTGTTTTACAACTTCAACTAATGATGGAGAATTTTGCTTAGCCATTTCTAGACAAAAGGGTAGTATTGTAAGAGCACAGAATAAAAATATATTGTTTTCACATAGTCTATTTTGATTCCCATGTTAAACAGTTGATAAAGACAAAGGACAATACTTTCAAAATATTCTTGGACTTACTCTTCATATAAGAACCCAGATCAATAAATTATTCATCATGGCCCATTTTTGATCATCAAGGAAACATAATTAATGGATTGAAACTCAAAGGAAATGATGATAGAGGATTCAAAATCTACACCACGGTGTTTCTTCTGTAAAACTACATTTTTTCCTTTGTTGAGTGTTATAAATGTTCTTCCTGCTGGTTCATGGGGCAGATCCTCAGCTGGTATGAACAGTCATAGCTGCATATGGTCACAACATGTGCTGAGGATTTTGCTTGCAGTTCTAATGTAATTTCTAACATTGCAACAGCAATATATGATTGAGGCAATTTAATCATAAACGCCTATTATATTTAGGGCTGTCAAGCGATTAAAAATTTATCGTGATTCAGCGTGTGATTAAAAACATTAATCGTGTGATTAATCATGCTGTTAAACAATAATAGAATACCATTTATATCAATATTTTTGGATGTTTTCCACATTTTCAAATATATTGATTTCAATTATAACACAAAACAAAGTGTACTATGCTCTCTTTATATTTATTTTTATTTTAAATATTTGCACTGTAGAAATAAAAGAAATAGTATTTTTCAATTAACTTTATACAAGTACTGTAGTGCAATCTTTTTATCATGAAAGTTGAACTTATAAAGGTAGAATTATGTACAAAAAATAACTGCATTCAAAAATAAAACAATTTAAAACTTTAGCACCTACAAGTCCACTCAGTCCAACTTCTTGTTCAGCGAGTCGCTCAGACAAACAAATTTGTTTACATTTGCAGGAGATAATGCTGCCAGCTTCTTGTTTACAGTGTCACCTGAAAGTGAGAACAGGCATTCCTATGGCACTGTTGTAGCTGGCATTGCAAGATACTTACATGCCAGATGCGCTGAAGATTCATGTGTCCCTTCATGCTTCAATCACCTTTCCAGAGGACGTGTGCCCATGCTGATGATGGATTCTTCTCGATAACGATCCAAAGCAGTGCAGATCAATGCATGTTCATTTTCATCATCTGAGTCAGATGCCACCAGCAGAAGGTGGGTTTTTTTGTGATTCAAGTTCTGCAGTTTCCACATTGAAGTGTTGCTCTTCTTCTGAAATCATGCTCCACACCCCGTCCCAATCCAACTTTGGAAGGCACTTCAGATTCTTAAAATTTGGGTCGAGTGCTGTAGCTATCTTTAGAAATTATCTTTAGAAATCTCATTTTGGTACCTTCTTTGCATTTTGTCAAATCTGCAGTGAAAGTGTTCTTAAAAGGAACAACATGCTAAGTCATCATCCGAGACAGCTATAACATGAAATATATGACAGAATGCGAGTAAAACACAGAGTAGGAGACATACAATTCTCCCCCAAGAAGTTCAGTCACAAACTTAATTAACACATTATTTTTTTAACGAGCATCATCAGCATGGAAGCATGTCCTTTGGAATGGTGGCCAAAGGATCAAGGGGCATATGAATGTTTAGCATATCCAGCACAAAAATACCGTGTAATGCCGGCTACAAAAGTGCCATGTGAACATCTGTTCTCACTTTCAGATGCCATTGTAAACAAGAAGCGGGCAGCATTATCTCCCGTAAATGTAAACAAACTTATTTCTCTTAGCAATTAGCTGCACAAGAAGTAGGACTGAGTAGACTTGTAGGCTCTAAAGTTTTACATTGTTTTGTTTTTGAGTGCAGTTATGTAACAACAACAAAAATCTACATTTGTAAGGTGCACTTTCACAATAAAGAGATTGCACTACAGTACTTGTATGTGGTAAATTTAAAAATACTATTTGTTTATCATTTTTACAGTGCAAATATTTATAATAAAAATAATATAAAGTGAGCACTGTACACTTGTACACTTTGTATTCTGTGTTGTAATTGAAATCAATATATTTTAAAATGTAGAAAAACATCCCAAATATTTAATAAATTTCAGTTGGTATTCTATTGTTTAACAGTGTGATTAAAACTGTGATTAATTGCAATTAATTTTTTGAGTTAATTGCGTAAGTTAACTGTGATTAAGTGACAGCCCTAATTATATTGCTTATTTACCCCTTTATCCCTTCTTCAGGTAAAACAAAAAATAGAAAAAACTGAAAAAAAGACACAGTAGTAAAACAATCATAGAGAACACAATGTGTTTGTCAGATTGACTTCATTTACAACCATTTATCTGAAGCCTATTGATATTGTTTGTATCACTTCACATAAAGGTTAATTAAAGACAGAAAATCACTGTACAGTCAAGTAAACTGGCTAAATGCTAAATGCTCTGGAAAAAATGTGCATGAAAGGGGCACATATTAAGGATATCTTCAGTACTAAATTGCAGTCACCAGCACATAATTTAGCCATGAACTGGGTCTGTGGGGAGTACTGGACATGAGCAGCTGCTTTTCCCCCATACAGTTTTGGCCTCATTGCTGTGTATGGACCACGTCGCCATAGCTATATTAGGAGAGCCACTGAGGAGTATTCCATTTTCCAGCATTTTTGTCCACAATAGGAAAATGTAGAGATTTTCCTCTCAGATGATTTCTCTATATCATTTTGAGACATGGGAAGGGCAAGGCTAATGATCAAATACATTTCAATTTATTTTAAATCAGGAAAACAACTATGCCCGCTTCTTTAGGTGAAACTGAATAATAGTGGGACTCCTGAACTCTTGGCCTGTCTACACTCTTAATTCACCCTCTATTCTATTCAACATTACTTTGGCAGCTGCAATTTCTGTGGATAACGTTATCTGTGGCATAAATAAATAGCCTTGAGATTATGGGAGAAGTCCAAATATTATCACACAGGATGGTATTATGAGTCACGATGATATTTTGTGTTTTGCTTAAACCCCAAGCTTCTGAAGTCAGAATCTCAGTGTGTCAGAATCTCAGTTATCATTTTTTAAAGAGTAAGTTTCTGCCCCTGGTGCTTGCAGAGAAAACAAGATCCTTAAAGCCTCAAGAATCAGAAGGCAAATAAAAAGACCCCCAAATGTATTATTTTTGAAAGAAAAGCTCATGATATTTAAGCCAATCACTTAATTTTTTGAGGCCTGATTCATTTAAAAAAAATTTTTTTAATGCTTAGGGTTGGCTGTTCTGCAGCCCTGAGAAATTCCCCTGACTGAGGTTAAACAGATCTGCTCCATAGTGTGTGGGAGTCACATTCCCTCTGTGTGACCTTTGCTCCCTGGTGGCTATGTGCAGTGAAAATGTGATGTGTGTTTTGAGCCTTTTACAGCCGGGGGCTGCCCATGGGGTTTGACTCAGGATTAATTCTAATATAGAAATCATCCAGTAAGTGACTAGCATCACTTAGTATCGCCCTCAGAGGCAGTGCTCGCCCACTAAGGGGCCCTGAGCAGGAATATTTCCCCGCTCCCCCCGCATCCTAATAATTAATAGGGGGCCCTCTTGAGCTGCTTGGGGCCTTAGGCAATTGCTCAGTCTGTTTATGCCTAGCGCTGGCCCTGATGGCCCTGGAGAAAGGTTTTGTGTGAGCCCTTCTGAAGGGAGGAGCGTGACAGGAAAGTGGGGCGTGGTGTACAAATTAAAGCCAATGGGCGTGCCCCCCCTTTCCACCAGGCAGTGGGGAGGAGCTAGAGGTTGTGGCATTAAAAATAAACCTGCAAACAAAGAAAAGGGAGGGGGGAGGTCACCTGCAGTGCCCCAACCAACCCCTGTGCACCTTTGGGTGAGGGAGGGGGAAGCAAAGGAAACTGCTGTGGCGGGCTCCCCCTCAGCGTCACACAGCCCCAGAGCAGGGCCTGCTGCCACCTGCTCCCTCAGGGCAGGAAGCCTGTGGTGGCCGGCCCCTGCCATGGCTAGGGAGTGTCTCTAAAGAGGAGCGAAATGAGAGAGAAGAATCGACACAGCTGAAGGGAGCGTCTAAGCAGGAGAGAGCCGACAGGGAGACAAGGAGGTAAAGGGGACATGCAGTATTGCCAACTTCAAGAGATCACAAATTGTGAGTCGGACCCTCCAAAATCTTGGGATTGGCTCAAAAAATCATGGGTTTCAGAGTAGCCGCCGTGTTAGTCTGTATCCGTAAAAAGAAAAGGAGGACTTGTGGCACCTTAGAGACTAACAAATTTATTAGAGCATAAGCTTTCATGAGCTACAGCTCACTTCATTGGATGCATACAGTGGAAAATATAGTGGGGAGATTTATATACACAGAGAGCATGAAACAATGGGTGTTACCATACAGACTGTAACAAGAGTGATCAGGAAAGGTGAGCTATTACAAGCAGGAGAGCCGAGGGTGGGTTGGGGGGGAACCTTTTGTAGTGATAATCAAGGTGGGCCATTTCCAGCAGCTGACAAGAATGTCTGAGGAACAGCGGGGGGGGGGGGGGAGAGGGGGAGGAATAAACAAGGGGAAATAGTTTTACTTTGTGTAATGACCCATCCACTCCCAGTCTTTATTCAAGCTTAAGTTAATTGTATCCAGTTTGCAAATTAATTCCAATTCAGCAGTCTCTCCTTGGAATCTGTTTTTGAAGTTTTTTTGTTGAAGAATAGCCACTTTTAGGTTTGTAATCGAGTGACCAAAGAGATTGAAGTGTTCTCCGACTGGTTTTTGAATGTTATAATTTTTGACGTCTGATTTGTGTCCATTTATTCTTTGATGTAGAGACTGTCCAGTTTGGCCAATGTACATGGCAGAGGGGCATTGCTTGCACATGATCACATATATCACATTGGCGGATGTGCAGGTAAACAAGCCTCTGATAGTGTGACTGATGTGATTAGGCCCTATGATGGTGTCCCCTGAATAGATATGTGGACACAGTTGGCAACGGGCTTTGTTGCAAAGATAGGTTCCTGGGTTAGTATTTTTGTTGTGTGGTGTGTGGTTGCTGGTGAGTATTTGCTTCAGGTTGGGGGGCTGTCTGTAAGCAAGGACTGGCCTGTCTCCCAAGATCTGTGAGAGTGATGGCTGAGGTTGATGGTGGGATGGAAATTGTTGAAATCATGGTGGAATTCCTCAAGGGCTTCTTTTCCTCAAGGGTCCAGATGATGAAGATGTCATCAATGTAGCGCAAGTAGAGTAGGGACATTAGGGGATGAGAGCTGAGGAAGTGTTGTTCTAAGTCAGCCATAAAAATGTTGGCATACTGTGGGGCCATGCGAGTACCCATAGCAGTGCCACTGATTTGAAGGTATACATTGTCCCCAAATGTGAAATAGTTATGGGTGAGGACAAAGTCACAAAGTACAGCCACCAGGTTTGCCATGACATTATCGGGGACACTGTTCCTGACAGTTTGTAGTCCATCTTTGTGTGGAATGTAGGTTATTTCCCCTCCCACTGTTCTTGTAAAGTGCTGGAAATGGCCCACCTTGATTATCACTACATAAGTTCCCGCCCCCCCCCCCCCCCGCCCCCACTCTCCTGCTGGTAATAGCTCACCTTTCCTGATCACTCTTGTTACAGTCTGTATGGTAACACCCATTGTTTCATGGGTGTATATAAAATCTCTCCACTATATTTTCCACTGTATGCATCCGATGGAGTGAGCTGTAGCTCATGAAAGCTTATGCTCTGATAAATTTGTTAGTCTCTAAGGTGCCACAAGTACTCCAAAAAATCATGACATTTTTAAAAAAGATGATATTGTGTTTTTTAGGCCAGTCTCTTGATTTTTGGGGAAAAAAACAACAAAAAACACCTGGCTCGTCCCCAGGGTTTGTGCCTGTGACAGTTTTGCCTACTCTTCCACATATACCAGATAAGGTCATTTTGGCCCATGCTGCAGGTGCTCTCACCCCCACATCTGCCCGTCTCTTGCCCAGTAATTAATCCTGTCCTCCAGATGCCCATCAGTTCAGTCCCCCAGTCCCCATCATCACCACCCTATCAGTTCAACCCCCCTACTCTATCGACCCCACTGACTCAGTTCACCCTCCCAGAACTCACCCCATCTGCTCAGAACCCACCATCAATACAGCCCCTCCACCCCATCAGTCCCCACCCCTCCTCACTTAAGCCCCCTCAGGAAATCCCCAGGCCATAGTTCAACCCTCCCAGCCTCATCTCTGCTCTTCTTAGGGTTCTTCACCCCCCCCAAGGCCTGGGGGGCTACAGTAAGGTCCCCTCTCCCACTTCCCTGGCTTACAATGGGGAGCCCCAGCCACCCGGGGCTTACAGCAATTTCTAAGTAAAATTAAGCCTTATTCATGATCTATTGAGAGAACTCTCAAATATCAGAATTTGGGGAAAAAATCCTGACATTTGAGAGTTCTATCGTGAGATCATGAGTGGGGCTTAATTTTACTTAGAAAGCGCATCTCTCATGATAAATTCGCGAGAGACGGCGTGTCTGGATGTGCTGGCAAACAAAGAAGGAAAGTGGAAGGGAAAACCAAATAGAAGTATCTGCAAATGACGAAAAGGGTTGTGTAAGAATTAAAACAAAAGGGAGTGTGGGGGTGGAGGAGAGAGGACAAAATAAAGGGAGTAAGCAACTTATTAAGGCAGAAGATATGAACAGCTACAGGACTCCTTTGCAAGCCCTAATTTAGGGGTGGGGCTGAGATTCCTGGCTGTGCAGTCAGGCCCATCAGGAGCTATGTGCGGCCCAGTACATCTTGTTCACTGGGGCCCCACCCTCTCCCTTTCCCCTCTATTTACAGATGTGTTGGGGGCCACCCTGAGCTCAGGGCCCTGCTACAATTGTCTCCCTCTCATCTCACCAGCACTGCTCAGTGACCTGTGCCTTAGGAGACTGCTGCAACTTAGGGTACGTCTGCACTGTGAGCTGGATGTATAAATTCCAATCACTGCTTGCGCAGTAAAAACAAAAGGGTAGCTGCAGCAGCAGAAGGGTCTAGACACCCCAGGTGTGCATGAGTATCTTGGATGGGATTGTACCCAGGGTTGGGTAGCCTCTGCTCCTTTATTAGACTCTTTTAGTCTAATTTTAGTACTCTAGCTCTATCAGAGGTAGTGAGGGCATGTTTCCTTAAGCTGGACATTACATTTTCAGCTCAAAGTATAGCCATACCCTTAGAAAAATTAGGTCAGGGCTTTCTAAGTTACCCAATGGGCTTCTCCAACCCCCAAAACACCCCAGGCTCAGCTGGGCATAAAGGTGTATTAAAACCACCTTAGCTCACCCCACCTGCTACCCCACCCCATGGGCTGTCAGTCTTGTGCTACATTTCCTAGCCTGCATCCTCACTGTAAAAAGGACAAGTTACCTGTCTGAGTGAAAGCAGCACCTGGGCCTTGGCCTAAACCCCCAGCTGTGCCAGCTAGCCCAGGTTTAAAGCACCATTAAACTTGTGTGAGGGGATTTTGTGTGTGGATGGGAGTGGGATTAGGGGCAACATGTAAGAGTCCAAGTTAACTCGGCAGCGAAGACATACATAGAGGGACAGCACAGACTCTCACCCTGATTTTCTAGAAACTTGTGTAAAATGTGGGTTTAGGGGAATGTTTTTGTTTATGTTTTCTAACATGAAGGTGTATCTGTTCCTAATTTTAACTGTCTTATTAATTAGGCTTTCACATTTCCAGTAATAAGCAAGGTAGTTTGTTTGCAATGCAAAAAATGCTTTTGTCATTGCAACCCTCAAATGTGAAGGTTTATATCCCTACAATTTTTATCCTACTTAATTTAACTGATGGTATCATTATCTGTATAAATGTCTATTTTTTTAAAATCATGCTAAGCTCTTTGGTTCCATGTTGCCTTGTGGTAACAAGTTCCTTAGCTTAACTAATTCATTGTGTTAAAATGTGAGTATTTTTAAAATCAGTTTTAAAATTTGATGGCATTCATTGTAAATTGCTGAGAACATCAGCTTCATTGGCTTCTCCTTGTTCTTCAGTTATGAAAAAGGATAAATAGGAGGACCTGATTTTCCTTCCCAACACCATGCATCATTTTATACAATAATACCATGTTCCCTGTTACTCTTCTCCTCTTCAGACTGAACACAATATTTCAGGTGGTGAAGTAATATCAATTAATATCATGTCACTATAATATTTTTGGTATTATTTTGTATTCCATTATTTTTATTTCTTAACATCTTTTTTGCCTCTTTTGCTGCACTCTCACCAGCTGTTCCCATGGTGTTTTCTACTTTTATCATAGTTTTATTTTCTGTACTTTTCTTCAGATACCATACACAATCTGATTGTTGGCTGCAGATCGCTGGAAATGGTTTATTCTTGTGGCCATGCTAATGTACCAGTGAAGTTAAAAATTTCTGAAGGGCTCACAGGAATAATTGGCTCTCATGAAAATGAAAAAGCACTTCCTGTTTTTAGTGACGCCTTTTAAAAATATTGCATGTTTTGCAGTGCCTCTAAGCTTCCTTAGCTCTGTTCCTGTGGCCCCTTTTCTCTTTCAGTAATTTTGAGTTAACTTTCTGTGGCTGTTCCCTTCTTGATTTACTGCCAAACCTCTCCGTCGAGCAGGGAGTTATACTATAGCAGAGAGGAATTCTTTATCTTCTGTGCTGCCTTTCTCTCCACTCCATGTATTTATTTTCTTATTTGGGGGTCCAGCCATTTCTGAGGCTATGTGAAGCTTCATATACATGAACAGAACCCTCGCAGAGGCACATATCATTACAACGAGTTGCTGCCTAGAACTGGTATGGCAGGGTTAACACTGCTTCCTGGTTTTGTATTACCCTAGGAATTAATCATGTTAGTGCCTTTGAGTACCCTTTGGGATTTCCTGTGTACAGTGACAGTAGCAACTCAGGGCCTCAGGCAGAGAAAAGGTGGGTTTCCCCCACTCAGGTCTCACCTAGAAGGGGATTTCCATCTTGCACAAATCTACTGCACGACTTGCAATTATGCAGATATATAAGGCTCATAACAGTATGTGGGTATTTTGTGTGATCTCTCGGGAGCTGCAAAAGGATTGTCCACCTCTGTAAGTAAATAGCTGTACTTACGTCTTTGAGCTTATATTTATTTATGGAAACTCTATGTACTTTGTATTTTGTAACTGTAAATGCTAATTTCTGGCTCTTTTACACACATAAATATTCCTAAATGAAGAGTGGTTTCTACATTTCGATGGCATTCTGCTTGTTGATCTATAGTGATTTATTAAAAGTGTTGTGTGGAACTTTCAACACCCTCCGTATTTTTTCTGGAGTTGATGCATGTCTTCACTTATTAGTAATCTCACATAAGATGTTAAATACTTTCTGGCTTTTTTATCTCTTTTCAAAACTGCACATATCTCTTTACATCTCAAAAAAGAAAATAAGAGAGATAGATAAGATCCAAAGGAGGTCAATGTGGGGAAAGTGGCAGTCTTTGCTAGTCCAAAACTGGGAATATATTCAGTTTATTTTCATTTTCAGATTTCAGTTTAATTTTCTGGTAAATTTTCTTCATGATATTTTTCTATTCTGACCTGGCTTTTTTTTCATTTTATGTTTCTTTTCTCTCTTTTCCTTTTCCTGTCAGTTCCCACCATTCTTTATCATTTTATCCTTCCTTTCTTTTCTTTGGATGGGGTCTGTAGCATGGGTTCTGCTTATCATCCAGCTTTGTGTACTGAGTGTTTCAGAGGGTGTACAGAAGAGAGTGAATTTGCAGGTTTGGTCTTCAAACCTGCATGAATTTTCAGACTTTAACCGTGCACTGTAATGAACTGCTCTCTAATAAATATTTTCTGATGAAGGAATTGGCAGTTGCATATTCTGAGGAGCGTTGGGATTTTCAAGCTAAGATATTTCAGACTTCAACAACCATGATACATTATAGAGAACCCAACATACTGCTTTGCTTGGCACACAATGTGCTGTATAGCAGTACCCAGTGTTTTGTGAATATCTCAAGAAGCAGTCATCAAATTCCACTCTAATGTAAACAAAATGTTGTATTTGCAATAAAAATAATGCCAGTGCAACACCATTGATTCTGATGGAGATATAAGATGCAAAACTGGCTAAATGCACTAGTGAATCAGCCTCATTATGTCCATTTGTGCACAGCCTCATAATTGCCCTAATGGATTTCTTTCTGTATACGCACATCTTAATGATTGTGCTGGTAGATATTTCTTCTTCAACAGGCATCCTCCCTCCCTCATTTTACAGGTGGTGTTTTCTTTAGGAAGGAGGGAAGATGTGGGAGTCAGTGACCCCTGCTCGCCCTCCCCTACTCATATATATGAGGTAAGAGGGAGTTGCAGTTTTCTGTCTTGTCCCAGAGAAGTTTCCTTTTGTGGGGTATGATGTTGCCTGTAATTCAACTGGGATCTTCTGATGGCAGACAAGCAAGGCACTCTCCATTGGGAGCCAGCAGGGCAAGGAAGATGCCTGCTGCAACTGCCACCTCATTATTGCTGCTTGTAACTTAAGCTACCGTTCTGAGTTCTCTGGTGACAGCTGTTGGGTCTGTGGTCTTGACCTGTCTCACGCAGTTTCATCAGCAAGCAGATTTCCCTAGTAGGTGTCATCAGTTGTATGTAATAATAGTCCTAGGGAGATTGAGAGTCATAAATCCCTTGACAGACACTGTCACCGGCTGTCAGATTTTGATCATGAGTCCTAGCTTATTTCAAGTAGACCAGTCAAGTCCTCTGCATCTGATAGCAAGAATGAAATCTTTTATGTATTCTGTACACAAAGAGAAAACAGGCACTTTTAATCAGGATGACTTTAAATTCCGTTTGAGGGAAACAAAAATAAAGAAGGAACAAAATGGAAGTCCCCATGAGAGACAGAATGAGTACAGGATGTTTCTCCGTAACACCTTGTGACGATTTGGGGAATCTGTCTACATACAATTTATGAATCCTGTTTGAGATTATGAACTCTGTATGTATCTTTAGCAAACTGCACACTTCATTTTGATTGTAAGGCTAGTCTGGCTTCTCTGGGGTTTTTTACTTCCATTTTGGGATGAAATTCCAAGAGGTGATAACCCAGGGCTAGCAATGGAAGGTTAGTCTTCTATTCAAATGGGAAAACCCTGGAAAAAAGAAGGTGGCAAAACCAAGAAAACCTGGTTCTGCCAGGAAGCCTAGTATTCAGGCAACAGATCACCTGGTGGTGGACTTTGAACATCTGACAAGGTCACATGACAGAGGAAACTGCAACTTTATAAAAAGAGGACTCTCAGTAGCCATTTTAGAAAGAGGGGGAAGAGACCAGAAGCAGAAAGCAATGCTCTGCAGAAACAGAAGGGTGAGGATCCTGGATACCCTAGAGCAGCTTTAGCAACCTGAGGACCCCAATTTTGATTTTTAAAATGTTGCGGACCCCCAAGCTCCACCCTGCCCCACCTCTTCCTGCCTCAGCTCCACCCCTGCCCCAAGGGAAGCTTTAGAGTACACAAATCCAGCATGGTGGGATCCAAACACAGCAACCTGGTGAGTGTTCAGCAGGGGGAGTTCCGCTAGGACTATGACACACCAGCTTTGAAAAAGGTGACAATGAAAACCAGGAATGTTCTTCATTTGTCATGTGGATTTGGAGCCAGGTTTCAGTGTCCTCCAGAGCAGGAGTTCTCAACCTTTTTCTTTCTGAGCCCCTCCCCCGAACATGCTATAAAAACTCCATGGCCCGCCTGTGTCACAGTAACTAGTTTTTTGCATATAAAAGCCAGGGCTGGTGTTCGGTGGTAGCAAACAGGGCAATTGCCTGGGGTCCCGTGCTACAGGGGCCTCTGCAAAGCTACATTGCTCAGGCTTCAGCCCCATATGGCAGGGCTCAGGGTCCTGGGCCTCAGCCACATGTGGTGGGGCTTCAGCTTTCTGCCCTGGGCCCCAGCGAGTCTAATGCTGGCCCTGCTTGATGGACCCCTGAAACCTGCTCGTGGGCCCTCAAACCGCTGGTTGAGAACCACTGCTCCAGAGGATGCAATTAACAGAGAGGCACCAACTGCTTCACGGAGCTGTACCTCAAGTTCACCTTAGAAGCTGTATTTGGGAGGAAAGGAATCCAGGTCATTAAAATGCATTTGTGAAAGCCAGATTATATTGTGTGCCATACTTTTAACATCTCAGATCTGGAGAAACACAAAAAGAATGCAGAAGGGAGATTTAAACAAAAGCAGAACAATTCCCATCTCTTTTAGTTCCCTTTTGCTCTTCACACTGGATGCAATGGAAAATATATTTGAAATTACATTACTTTTCAGTATGTTAATTCCTCTAACCACTAAACAACAAATAATAAGTTGTAACTTTGCTTATTTAGACTTATAATGTTCTCTTTTTCTTTGAAGGTGTTTTATTCAATATCTGGTACCTTTAGGACTCCTTAAATCATCTGGAAGATGGCAGAAGCAGTAGTGATTGATCTGTTCAGTCTACAAATGAACTCACAAAATAATGGCGTTCAGAAGTTATTATGTAGCACACTAGAAAGGATTGAAAAACACTTCTCTGCCAGTGCTCCATTTGTTTACATAATGTGCTACCAAACTCCGAGAAGCGAAAGGAGCAGTGAACAAGATTCGTTACTTAAAGTAATCAGCGGTTTTCAGATTCTGAAGAAAGGAATTGAGGTTGTGTGCATGACAAGTACAGCTGCTGCCTTGTACACCATTAAACAAAAACTAGATGAAAAGGATTTAAGCATCATTAAAATCATTTTACCAGTACAAAGGAAAGCTTTAATGGAAGTGTTTATAGACCACCTATTCACTGCTGTTTACCAGTTCCAGTTTGAGGATTTTGGGGTGGATTGTGAAGGAAACAATCTCCAACAAATAGCTGAACCTCAGAGTGACATACAAACACTTTCTGCCCCTGAGATGGAACTCGTCAGGCGTGAGATTCAGACATTCTTGGAAAGTCTGCCAGCCCTGAAAGGGAAGCTTACCATTCTAAAATCTTCCTTGATCCCAGGTAAACTGGAAAACAGATTTTATGGATTTTTTAAACCTATTTCATTCAGTTTTCAGTTTACGGATTCTTCTACTTCAGGGGTTAGTAACATGAAGTCCTAGGCATGAAATTTTCACCCCCAAAATGTCTCTCTGCTGCTGTGATATCCCTATAGCCAGCCAGGGGAGAAGTCCCCAGTGCAGACATCAGATAAGATAGCCATAGATTGTCCTATGCAGCCCCCCCTTGTAAGTCCAGGCACAGGGGGCATAGAAGGGGCCTAAAGAGGTAGGCCTGTAGCACTCTGCAGATTCTCAGTGGCACTGCTGAATAACTTAGATCAGTCCCACAGGATGCCTAAATCACACTGGAGCAGTCCAGAATTGGGAAGGAGCAAATGTGGCTTAAAGAATGGCACAACATAGGTTACGATTCTGTGTGTTCAGTGTTAGTGCTGACGCAGAAAACAGAGACACCATCTCAGCTGATGGGGTCAGTAGCAGTGATTCTTATGGGGAAGAAACAAAAAGCAAACACCTCTCTGAGTGGAGCCATAGAGCACAATGCTCCCCTTAATCTAACTGCTCTCCATCCCAGTGCTTGTGGGCTCTAAGCAGCCAAATGAGGGCTGTGTCTTGTGTTGAAGTTCTGGGTGGGAAGGGTGGGCAATGGGTTCCCTTTACCCTGCTCTGCCAGCACTCACACCTTTCATTTAATTAAATCTTTGGATATTGTTTTTTCCTGCACTATTGGAGGGGGGCATCTCATGGTTTAGATAAAAACAACCTTCTTACTTCATATTCCGACTACTTGAAATGACACTCCCCAAGTCAAAGAACTGAATTGTTGGAAGATCTCTATCTGGCTATATCCTGTATCTGTTTGGATGTTAAGATAACAAATATCTTCAGAAACACACCCACTATATGCCTTAGCCAGTGAGAAAATCAGTTATGCCTTACAGTAATGGTTCAAAGACTTACTACCTCATTTTTCTGTATGTACATTATTCCCAGCTTGAGAAGAGGGATTTTTCAACCTGAATTTTCCTTGAATTCTTCCATCGGGCCGACAGGAGATTATAGCACAGCATCCCTTGTGGCAGAGGAGTTAGAGGTTGTAGAGAATGCACTGGGAATTCTTTATTCAGGGTGCCTGGTCTCTCACTCTCTCAGTCACATGTACAGACACTTTGTAATTCTCCTTATCTATCTGGGTCACAGATACAAGCCTGGTCTTCACCTAAAACTTAGGCCGACCTAGCTATATCACTCATGGGTGTGAAAAATTCACTCCTGTGGGGGATGTAAGTAAGCCAACCTAAGCCCTGATATAGGCACTTCTAGGTTGATGGAAGAATTCTTCTTGTGACCTAGCTAGCACATCTTGAGGGGGTGGATTAACTACAACGATGGAAACACTCCTTGTGTCACCATAGCACATCTGCAGCACCATAGATGTGTCGCTGTGGCATCTGTAGTGTAGGCATACCCACAGTCCAGTGACATAGATAGGAGTGGAAATTTGGGTGGGCCCCAACTTTCTGGTGGACGGGCAATGACAGACTGCTAGCTCAACTTCTCCCCCAATGCTACACCCTATTCCTAGCCCTGGTGCCCCAGACATAGGACTTCACCTGCCAAGCTGGGCACGTATATGGGGCGGCTCAGAAAATGTCAAGGCAGAGCTGCCAGAGTGTAACTTTCTGAAGGGTGGGCGCATAGCTCCATCCCGGATTTCAGGTGCCTGAGTGACTTTCTGGGCTGCTGTGGCAGCACTATACCCCTGCTCAAATTTGGGTGAACCTGGATGCTAAGTGTGTGGGCCGTGGCCCACCCAGGCCACCCATGGCCATGCTCCTGCCACTGCCTTTTCTGCACATTGTCACCACACATATCCATCTAAGTCTTGGCTTGGGTGAAGCAACCATGGAATGGATTTTTATTACAGAACAAGGAGTGGGTCTCCCTGCACATATCCACCTAGCAGAAGATTGATTCTCCCTAAACCTGCAGTTCCTTAGAGATCTCTAGTGGAGGGAAGCACCATTTGCCCAAAGATCGCTTGACACTGCCCTGGTGCTCAGCTCCCCACCCAGGTTTCTGTGGTTCCTGGACAGTATTCCACCTCTTGGAGCTGTGTGCCAGGAACCCCTCCACAGCAGGTGCTCCCAGAAGTCTCTTCAGAGGAGGAGTTGCTAGAGACTTGGACAGCAGTAATTTGCTTGGGTTTACCCTGGAAGTTGGGAGAGGGTGATATTAGATCTAGCAGAGAGCCTGCTGCCTCACATCCCTTGACCTGGAGCTCTGTGGAGTCCAGGGGTAATGTGGTCACAGGGAACATGATCTTGTCCTGGCTCTTATTCACTCCATGCTTTATCCTGGCAAGAGTCACAGTCTTTCTCACTTGTTCTCACAGAAGGAGAAGGGAGCATGGGATCCTTGTTTTTAAATGTCATCATTAAATAAGAATCAGCCATCCAACAATCTGACTGGCTCATACCAATTCCATTTGGCAGAACCTGGTATAATTTTCAGGTTTCTCGTTTGTTTCCAACAAATTCTCTCTCTTCACCAGGTCACATCTTCCTACATGGGTTCACCACGAGGACAGGTGGAATCTCTTATATACCAACACTCAGCTCCTTCAACCTCTTCAGCAGTTCCAAGCGGAGAGATCCAAAGGCTGTGGTTAAAGAAAATCTACGTAGGTTAGCTAATGCTGCAGGTTTTGACCCAGAGACATTTCACAGTGTGAAGGTATGTTATCAGATACCAATGGACTCCTATATTAACTAATCAGAGCTTGCTTTGTGTAGCAGTGAATGTTTTGTTTTTTTAACTATGCATTAATCTTCTCTTTCCTAGCAAGAGATTATAAGTGGTAGGACAACTTTTTAAGACAGTTATTGTGACAGTTTATCATGATGAAACTGTCATCATAGTTGTCAACACACTTGGTACTATATAGAGAGGAAGACCCAGTCCCTCTCCCAAGAAGTTTGTTCTAATAGATCATACAGTTAGTTCAGTGATATAATACAATATATGACCAGATAAAGATCCAAAATCAAAGCGGTGCAGATATCTTTTTATTTAAAAAATTCATTTCTTTCTTAGGCGGATGGGTTGCTCACTAGAGGTGTGTTTTAAGAAGGGATCTCAATGCAAAGACAATAGTTGTTTGTTGAACAAGAAGAGGGATGGAGTTCTAAACATAAGGGTTGGCCTGACGAGGGTGTGAACAAGAGAGTTGGAGAAAAGGCATTGAGCAAAGTATGAATTAATTTTTTTTTTCACTGCCTTATGACTGTGCTTCATCTGTCTTTGTACTGACAGGTCAATCATGCCAGTGATGTTTGGATTATGGGAAAGCCCCAGCCTGACAACTATGATGGAATAGTAACGAATCAGCAAGATGTTACGATCGCAGCTCCCGGGGCTGACTGCATACCTGTGCTTTTTGCTGATCCTGTCAAAAAAGCATGTGGAGCTGCTCATTCTGGTAAGGGCATCTAGTATTCAGTTCTCATAAGCAAAGTAATATAATACTAGGAGAGTACTGGGAATGGATCCCTTGTGTAGTAAACGGGATTAATAATCAAGTAGTAAGTGAGTGAAGGATTCCAAACTGAATCCCTTAACTCTTCCTTTCCAGGCTTCCTAATATACTTCTTTTTCAAAGATGTAGAATTCTTCCAAAGAGCATGTAATAGTTTGGGAGTTAGCCGAACTCCAGTCAAACACACTTGCAACTTTAACTGTTTCTAATGAGGTTTGTGTTTGTGAATTGCCCACTTTTTGATGTGAGCATCAAACATTTCAATCAGATTGTGCTGGAGATCCATGGATCAAATAGCTCTTAGAAGGCCCATCAGAGTGTAGCTCCCCTCTGCAGGCTTTATACATACAGAAAGAGTGTATGTGTGTAGGGAGCAATACCGGGTGTGTGTGGGTGGGTGTTATATGTGTGGGGGAAATGAGTGGTGACGGAAACGAAGCGGGGATAAAAGGGAAGCTTTTATTCACATTGAAAATTTTAAGAGGTTGAAGTTTTATATCTAGAAATGTTAGGTGTTAAAAATTTAACGTGGATAAGAGTTTGTGCATTGCTCTGTCCCTTTCTATGTTGCCCCTCAGTTACCTGCTTCCCGCTTCCTGACTCCCAAGCTGCTCTACCCTGTCCATTCTCTGCCAGTCTCCTGTGCCCTCTCCATCCACCCCCTCCATCTGCTTCACCCTCCCATTCCAAGACCAGGTAATGAATGTGTCACCCAATCCCTTCTCCAATCCACATGCCTTGTATTATATCATATCCCTCACCAGTCACATATTCTTTCCCCCTCTCCATCCTCCTTGCACTCCCCAAATCCATGCCTGAAGTCAGTAGCAGGTCAAATTATTTTCATAAACATTTACAAACAGCTTTAAACCTTGCTCTGTATACCCTTAAATACCATTCTGTGGCCCAGACTGTAGCCAGGGGTCACAGAAAAGAAGGGGAGAAAAAGAAACAAAATACCTTAGTCTCTACTCAGGACCGTCCCTAGACATTTTGGTGCCCTACACAGCCTCCTACCCTCCCCCCCGTGGAGGCCTGGGGCCACACACACACCCCGCAGGCTGGCTCCAGGCCTCCGTGGACGGGGGGGCAGGAGTAGGCTTGTGGGGCAGAGGGGAAACCACCCCCCAGTACGAGCTGGCAGAGTGGAGCAGGTTGGGGTTGGGTCGATCCACTTCTTGCCACCCAGTGAGTGCAGGGCAGGCCCAACCCCGCACTCATGGGGCAGCAGGAGGTACAGTGACCCGGCCCCAGCGCGCTCCACTCTGCTCCCCTGGCTCCCAGCCTTGGGACTTGGGGGGCAGGGGGGAAATGCTCCCCAGCACTTGCTGACAGTGTGGAGTGGGCTTGGGCCAGTTCTCTCCACTTCCCGCCACCCGGTGAGTGCAGGGTGCGCCCGACCCCTGCTGGAGTCCCCCGGGTCGTTGCTCAGGGGAAGAGGCAGGGCTGGGCGGAGCAGGGGCGGGGGCCATGAGGCAGGGGCAGCTTTTCTGGGCGGCTCATCTGGTAGCAGGATCAGGCTGGCCACCGGAGCAGCACGCAGCTGTGTAGGGCACCAGGAAATCTGGGGCAATTTGGCGAACTTTACATATGGGTAAGGATGGCCCTGCCTCTACTTTAAGGCACACTCGGCTCTGTACAAAGCCTGTCTTGAGCTCTGTGTAAGGAACAGGGAGTCAGAGCTGGGCTTTCTTTCTTGCAGCCCAAACAATCCTGGCATGCAGCACAGTTTACACTTGCTTCAGCCAAGTAGTACAGATAAGGAGATTTTTTTAATATAAAATGTTTTTTCCCTTCTATTTAAATAATATTTTTCCACGGTGCTGTCATGTGAGATTGTAAAGAAACCTTGACAGTGTTTAACCCATGAGATATTGCAGCACAGAGGAACAGTGAGGTGTAATTGAATGGTCTAAAATCAGGGCTGGGAGCAAAGCATTCCTGAGTTCTAAGCCCACTTGTAATGTTGACTTCCTCTGCCCTTGGGCAGTTTAAAGCTCCTTTCTTCTTCAGTTTCCCCATCTCTAAAATGGTAATGCGGCTACTTCAGAAGAATGCTCTGAGGACTGTTAATGTTTGCTAAAAGCTAATTATTCCTCCATGTATTTGGCTTTTAGATCCTTAATAATAATTAATAATAATAATTTTCTGTAAGCATTCAATTCAAAAATAATTTTACAGGATTTTTTCCCCTTATGTTTTTTCTTAGGATGGCAAGGCACTTTGTTAGGAGTTGCTATGGCTACAGTAAATGCTATGATAAAAGAATATGGCTGTAACGTTAAGGATATACTTGTGGTGCTGGGCCCATCTGTTGGACCATGCTGTTTTACACTTCGTCGGGAATCAGCAAAGGAATTTTACAGTCTTGATCCAAAATGTGTCAGACAGTTTGACTCTCCAACTCCCTATATTGATATTAGAAGGGCAACACGGTAAGTCTCATGTGTGTTTTTCTACGCTATAGTTTGTTGTGCTAAGTAGCCTAGGGATGAGGACAAAAGACTGAGTCAAAAGAAATTTAGGTTCTAGTTCCAGTTAGTCACTGATATGGAGTGTGGTCCTACTGGGTAGGAGTTGAGGGCCCTCAGAATTTCATGGGAGCATTGCAGTATCAAGCCCTTAATGAATGAACCTAAGGACGATATTTGCTCACCTTGTGTACTGTTGAATTCCACTTGAAAAACTGGGTGGGGCGGACAAAAGAAATCCCCACTGTCTCCAAGAACACCATGTACTGAACTGAGCTTTTCTGGATAACAACATTACAAGCAAAGTTTTGTTATGTGTTGCCAAAGTATCGAGTTTCCTCTAGCAGCAAGTCAGGACAGAACCAAGTCTTCTAGTTTGAAATATGGCTATATTTCAGCTATTTTATGCCTTAAGAGTAGCTTCTTTGTTCTGTATACATGTTCAAGCTTCAGTATGTGTCCTAAAGAATGAGCAAAACCACTTATTTTAATCTAAGGAAAAATGGTATTAGCACAGTTTATCTTACACTATTGCAATAGCAGTAACACACTGGCTTAAGGAATGTGCCATTTGATAAAATGTTCATCTTTTCTTTTTCTTCCGTTCTTTAAGAATTCTTCTAGAGACTGGAGGGATTCTGCCTCAGAACATACAGGATGATTCTGTCACTGACCACAACCAAAGTCTCACTTTCTGCACAGCATGCCACCCTGATACATTTTACTCTCATGTTCGTGATGGCACTAACTTTGGCACACAGATTGGCTTCATATCGATCAGAGACTGAGGTAACGTCCCTTATCCTTGGGTAGTAACCAGGCAATAACTGTTAGCATTACTTGACATCTTACTCTCCTGATAGTAGGCCTCTCCCCTTTCCTTCAACTGATAAGCGCTGAGGAAGAAGTGGATTTATCATAAAGGATTTGTACCTGTTGGGATGCCTTATTCCTCTGTGGGAGGCGAGACCAGCAGCAGAATTAAAGACCCAAAGACAGGGTTGCATGGGGAAGTTCTCATGGAAAGTGGAGATATGTGGGAACTAGGCCATCCATGCACAACAGCCCCAAACCTTTCTGAATTATACCTGCTGTGATGTTGCACCCCATAAGTCTTTATGGAAATATGCTTATGAATGTATATATGACATAACTGGAATATGTTTTATGGTATATATGCCATGTAACATATCTCTGTAAAGGTTATGATCTACTGAATCTATTCATCCTATTTGTATGCATGTATCATTTTTGTATTCAAAGTTAAGACACAGAATCAGAGGGACATATTGGAGAGGAGATGTTTCTTTTCTATTTTGTATATTTCTTGGCTCTCAGCTCCCCCTGCCTGTATGCTGGGTGGACTGAAATGTTTGAGCTCACTATGAAAGTTGCAAAGGGATCATTAGTAAAACATAACCAAAGTTTCATGATTTGGTTTCTGCTTATTTTTTCCCAATGGATTTTAATTTAAGATGATTAAAGTTCCTAAGCTAGCTTCACTGGACACCAAGTCCTTTCTTAGTGAACAAGGTCAGTTTCAGGCCTGAATAATCAGTGGAATGCAAATTTATACAATTCCAAGTGAGCTTGATGGCGCCTCTCAGCATCTCTGTCTCACTATATCTCATACAATCTGACCAGCAGGAATCCTGAGTTTCCATACATGCATCTAAAATCTCCATTAACTTTCTTTCCCCGGTTAGGCCTTTACAGTTCAAGCGAGGTTCAAAGCTGAAGAAGGTCAGGTGAGAACTCCTCTTGTGATATGGCAATGGATAGATCTCTGTTATAGGCCTGGATAGGTCTATTATTATATTAAACCACCAACTGCTTTCGGCAGCAGTCCCGGAGGTAGATAAAATCTGCAACCATAGCTCCAGTAAACATAGAACATAGTTCTGTTGTTGTTGGGGATGTGGCCAGGTAACCCTCAATAAAGCTCAGAAACTTTCTTATTCTCCCACACTGCTTGTTCTTAGTAACCAATGCTTTCTTACCAGCTTGAGCTTACTCTAGACACTTCTCTGCTTGATCTAAACTCAAGAAAAAAAAGAAACCTGTTTTAACCCCATTATCTGTTCTGCTAGTAAAATCTAAATATGCACCCTTCTTATGCTCCTACTGAAAATGTATCTCTGGACACTATGGTTTCACAATAGACATTGGTCATCATATATGAATGAAAAGAGCCTCCCAGTACTGTAGTCATTTATCTGCCAGGTCCATTACTAGTAGGGTGGCCAGATATCCTGATTTTATAGGGACAGTCATGATTTTGGGGTCTTTTTCTTATATAGGCTCCTATTACCCCCTACCCCCGTCCCGATTTTTCACATTTGCTGCCTGGTCACCCTAATTACTAGGATGATTATAACCTGCAGAGTTCTCTGGCTTACGTCTTGGGGGAAATGTCTGGAAAATCTTTTCTATTTTTCAACCAGTCCCTTGCACGGGCCAGGATAAGTGTTGCCCACTAGGGGGTCAGGGCTCACTCACTCACTCTTTAGCCAGGATAACGCTTTGTTGGAGCAGATCTGTGAAACTGCAGTTTGGTGTTCCAAAGCTACTTTTATAAGACACTGTAAAGTAGACACTTATTATGACTTTGCCAATAGGTCTTCAGCTAAATCATTCCGGCATCTGTGCTTGAAAAGTAATCTGTTCTTTTTGAGGGGCTGCTATTTAGATCCTGGCAAATTAGAGACTTTGCTTGTCCATTTGGAGATAAATTTTTTTTTTTAAATCTGATTCTTATTTGTAAATGGACTTTATGGACAAGGTCAGAATCCACTGACACTATTCTTTAGCTATAATCTACCGGTGGTTTTATTTTGTATGTTTTTCACTTCCTATTTCTCATTCGGACAATCGTTTTCCCTTGCACTGCAGTCTTTCTGGAGAAAGTTCTTTCACTTTTAGTTATCGTTCTCTGTTTTATTTCCCTTAAGGTACCTCTCCCCTCCCCTCTCAGCTTCTGTCTGTAGCTTTAGTACTGTAGCATTTGCAGTTGGGATGTGATTGGCGGTTTAAGATCATTCTGCAGTTCCACCAGGTCACTCATGGCTGCTCAAGCGTGATGTTAGAGACTTACGTTGTCGGAAAAATGACCATTTATAAGTAAGAAAAGTATCCAAGTCACAGAACAAGTGCAAAATGAATAGTTCTGCTGAAAATGTGCTCACACTGAGCCTCACAAGCCATTTTTACCATTGTTGTTCATTATTTCTATTACACTACATTACTTAGACTATATTTTAGAGCAGGGGCCAGCTTTTTTGTGTGTTTGTACAGCACCTAGCTTGATGTTCTGCCACCACACAATAAATAAATAATAATTAAGAGATCCCAGCCAAGTCAGCGCCCCATTGCACTAGGCTCTACGTAACAAATATATTTACATATAATCAAATAAAAGGTGCAGGTAGGATTGGATAACAATAGTCTGAGCATGTTCTTTCACAGCTGTGTGTATAGTTTGTAAGCGTAGAGTTTTTTCTGCTGTTTGTATTAATAAGCAGATCAGTAGTAGCAGCCGAGCCTCACCACCTCTAGGGGAACTTTTAACATGTTTCATAAATTATTCTGACATACTTGTTTAATAATCCTTCTCACCCATTAACTTCTAGTGTGAATTTATAACATTTCTCTGAGCTATTATCAAGTTAGTAAATGGTATTATTAATTATTACTGGGATGTGCTGTGAGGAGAGTGTGAGGATATTATCATACTGAACACTGTCTTCTGTAAATATACAGTATAATTAACATTCAATGCAGCTGTAAATTCTGGACAGAGATTTTCATTTGCATTGATATATTCCAATTATTGAACAGGCTTTGAGAAATGAATGATCAAGTATTATATTAGAACAGCACTGCTTCAGCATTGGACGGTAACCTTCAGGTCTCTGAGGTAGGTGTGTAGATTTTCCTGTGTGGTCTTCTGGTCAGAGCTTGAGAGCTGTAATAGGCTCCAGTCCTCTGTGGATTGAGCAGAGAGTAGCACATGTAATATACACTGACTGATGTAACACACACTGACATATGCACCACAAATTACAACCACTAACATGCCGGAAGGGTTTCACCTTTCCCAGACAGAACTGTATTTCTCACAATGGGTCTTTTCTCCCTTTAATGTTTTTTCCTTCTCGTGCTTATCTTCTGCTATCTTTTTGTATGGTGAAATTCACAAATGCCACACAAAACCCCTATAAACGGAATAAGAGAGCTTCATATGACTGTCCGGAGCAGGTGTTTAAGGAGACAGAATCTACCCTGTGGGGATGCAGTACAGGCTTTGCACAGTCTGTCTTTCTATGCAGCAGCTATTAGACAGGAACCATGTGAGGAGCTATTTGTGCTCTCTCTGACATAGCCCCAGCAGTCCCCTCTAAAACAGCACAGAGCCAGCGTGGAGCCTACCTCCTAAGCACAGGATCTTTGTAAGGGTCCACCAAGCCATACCCCACAGGATGGTTTCACAATGGTCCCCCATTATCAGCCTCAATAGCAAACAAGTCAACGTTCCTAGATTCAGCCTGTGCTGTCCTCATTTCACTTCATGGATCAGTTGCTTTTGAGTAATGCAATGAGAGAGATGAACTGCATTCGCTTATCCTGAGGCTGCGTGCATTAGCATCATGTGTGCCCTGATTTTGTCCTTTGAGTCCCATAGTCCTTCATGAACATGGATCTCGTGTGTGACAACATAACAGTACACTACATGGGCATGCTAAATTCTCCATGTGACAGGAAAAATAATGTCTTGCTTTGCTGGAAGGGACATGTGCCTCCAAAGAATCCTGGCAACCCAAGTGTAATACAGTTTAACTGACTTGTGCTTTCCATTTCCAGCAGACATTTACCAGAGTTTTCCAATGAGTGAATAATTTAGGCATTCATTTGAAGTATTTAATTTAAGAATGATTTTAGGCATGTGTATCAAATGCACTCAGGATGTTATAAATTATTATACAGTACTGCACATTTTTGTAACATTAGAAGGTTTCACTTGCTTGTTTTCCCTTTAATATGCAATATACAGTTCTTGGTGCTGGTAGAAAGCATAATTATGTGTTTCCTAATGTCACTCTGAGAAGAATAGGGAGTTAGCCTTTAAAGTAATCTCTCTGATCTTTCATTACAAAATGTTTAATTTACAGTAGCATCACGTGTTACAGGTATTTTGCTGAATCTATTTGTGTGAGTTTTCTCCTTGTAATCCATTCAAAAGAGACCCCAAGAAGAATTTCAGAGGCTTGAGCTATCATGAGCAATGTGGCTGAAATATCTATATTCCACTTTAACAAATGTGACATCATATCTCTAAGGCAACCTGTATTCTGGCAAACATGGGAACAAGGACACTGCATGGATTTCCATTTGGTTCCTGCAACATAAAAGAGATCTGAGACAAAATCAATATGGACTGTGCTAAACTATTAGGATTCATTTTCACAATTAATTATACCTAAGGGAGTGTTTCCTTTATTCTACTGCAAATGTAATTCAGAACTAGTAAATGTTGAATGAGATTGTTTTTCTAGCAGTGTCATCTCTACATTTAGCATAGGATTGCATGACTGTAATGGCTTATAATATAGTAATTTGACATCCTTTATTTTGAAAGTAGGGAACCTAACATAGTACTTGAACATGTCTCTTTTATAATGTGGGCTCTAAGAACTCTTTACATTTAAATATGCATAATTTATTTTTTCTCACCTGATATAATGGCTTTAGGCAGCGTTGTGAAATTTTGCTTTGGCATTTAGTTAAAACAAATGTAATATGTCATTGCCAATGGTACTATAGAAACCTGAGATACGTGCTTCAGTGCTTTCCTCAAAGGCATCTTAAAGGGACTCTCATAGATGTTGTCATAATGAAAACATTTTGTTGATTTTGTCTGAAAGACCCTGGGCCTGATTCCCCTAAACTGATGTAAATCACAAGTTACTCAATTAAAGTCAACATTGTAAAACCCAGTGTGATGAGAGAATCAGGCCCAATGAATGTTTTCAGTTACAGTTCTTTTCTCAACGCTTTATATAATCTGTATTAAAAAGATGATTATACAGATAATTGTGTCTCAGTTCCTTCTCTAGGAAATTGTGGTAGAAATCTTTACGAGAGTTTCAGGAGTTCACCTGAGTTAGGCAAGCCACTTTAGGCTCATGGATGTTTCTTACCAAATCTTCATTTATATCTTGTGCAATCCCCTTGGCTGGTACTACACTGAGAGATTTCTCAAATTTTCCCTCCATTGCACTATTGTAACTGCAACTACATCCGTGCTAGCCATGGTGGGAACGCTAACATAGACTGACTATTGGTGTTTATATTGTCAAACCCAGCTTAGAACAAGCATAAATGAGACAAATGTCAAAATACCAGGGTATTTTGGGTAGGAGGGTTTTCAAGAAATGCTCACTATAGACAAGGCCACTGAATTGAGAGCAGAGCATATAAATCAGTAATGAATGTATCTCTTGTTTTTCACAAAATCTAATTGCTAAAAGATAGAAGCAATCTGTTAGGGTATGCAGTCCACCTCCCTGCCAATGCCACATGGTTTGTGGTCTCGTATCTTGTCCATTTGAAGGCCATGTCTACCCTCGCACTCATGTCAGCAAAACTTCTGTTGCTCAAGGGTGTGAAAAAAACCCACCCCGAGTGATGTAAGTTTTTCCGGCATAAGTACTCGTGTGCACAGCGCTATGTCGGCAGGAGATGCTTTCCTGCTGACATAGCTACCACCACTCATTGAGCTGGTTTTATTATGTTGACAGGCGAGCTCTCTCCCATTAGCATAACGCGGCTACACGAGCGCTCTTACAGCTGTGTCACTGTAAGCTTTTAAGTGTAGACATGGCCTAACTTTATATGTTCTGAAATGCAGGACTGTCATCTGTTCCTCTTGGGAAGCCATTCCACACTATTAATACAGCACTCTGTCAAACTGTGACATTCAACTAAAGTTTCTTTTTTACTTTCTATTGTTTCTAGAGCTGGCAAAATAGCTGAGAGAACAGGTTTCCGTTGTAAAATGAAGTGCAGTTGAATTAGAAATGCTGAATGAAATCATGTCAATGTTGTCATAATTTTGTTTTGGAGAAAAAAAGAGTGTGTGGTGGGGAGAACTCTGACAATGTCAAAATGTCCCATTTCAAGGTTTTTTTAAATAAAAAGTTTCAGATTTTCCTTTTGAAACAACTTTTTGTTTAGAATTTATTTTGTATTGTATTATGTATTATAATATAACCTAAAACAAAGTTGGAATCATGGAGAATTTCAAAACTTTGGGGTTTCATTCTGAATTGTAATGGAATTTTGTTGGAATCATGGAGAATTTCAAAACTTTGGGGTTTCATTCTGAATTGTAATGGCATTTGTTTTCAAAAATCTCAAGGCCCTTTGCAAAACGGAACTTCTGTTCTTCGCATAGCTCGAATTATTTCTTATGCACACCACTCTGAAAGATCCAGAATAACCCCTCTTCTTCCTTGGTGATTACACCCTTCACATATTATAGGCAGTTATCATATTCCTCCTTGTCATCATTTAACCTATTTACAATAGTTAGCTCCTTGAATCTTTCCTCATAAATCAACCCCTCCAGTCCTCTGCTCTTCTCTGAGCTCTGCCCAGTTTATCAACAGCTTTTGGGTAAGGGTGAGAATTGAACTGATGCATTATTCCAAGTGCAGTCATCCCAAAGCAGCATAGAGGCTCTTTTGTCTTCTGTGTAAAACTGCACTGGCCTTTTTCCTTTAGACGGCAAATTCACACCTAATTTTCAGCATGGAACTACCAAACTCTGGAGTGGTGAGCCACATTAGCCACCTTTGGTTTCTTCTTCTTTTGCAAAGGACTCATAGCCTGCTGTGCTTTAATAATGATTTATTTTAGCCTCCCCAGCCATAATTCATAATCCATAGTATTCTTCGAGGAGCAACCTGCATGAGTGGGGGGAGGACAGGCCTTACTCAGCTGAACTATTGGTATTCCTGATGCTGTGGCATCTGAGATGTGAGGGCTCTTTAGTTCATTTGACAACGACATAATAAAATCCAGTGGCTGGAAGTTGACAATAGAAAAATCCATTCTGGAAATAAGTTGCAAATTTTTAGCAGTGAAGGAAATTAATACACTGGAATAGTTTACCTAAGGCTGAGGCATATCCTCAGTCACTTGAAGTCTTTACCTCAAGATTAGATGTCTTTTAACAAGATGTACTGTAATTTAACCACAAGTTATTGGGCTGAAATTGGAGTTGGATTCGATGTTCACAACGGCCTTGGAATCTATGACTCTAAGAAGGGCAGTTGATCTACGTCCTGTGCTGCCCGCCAGTCGCAGTGCACGCTTTCGGCAGATAGTCTCCGGGTTGCTCACCATAGAGAGGCTCACCTGCCAATCTGAGGGTGAGCTACCTCCTTCCAGCAGAATAACTGCTGCTGAAAAAAAGTGATACATATTTGTCACTTTGTGGCTCTGGAGACATGGCAAGGAACGTTCTTGTAAATGGACAGGAGTGAGGAAACCAGTCTGCCTTGGGATGCTGTCAGAGGATAATAAACATTAATGGTTAGAGATTGTGGAGAAAAACAAGAGGTGGAAAGAGACGGTGTCATGAGGATGAAGTCATTTCTATGACAGCACGTTGAGGAGGTAGTTCAAGAACAGTTCATCTGTGTGAAAATGTGACCCCCGTAATTGTCACCAGGCTGATTGAATAATACTACCAAAAGTGTTCCTCTGTGAAGTTATTGGCCACAAATGCTAATGATGCTTAAGGCTACTTTGAATTAGGTAGTCAATTTTTTCTGAGTTTGTTAAAAGTATGGGACACATATCACCCATTGGCTTGTCTCAGTTCTTTCCTTTTTACTTTTACCTCCTCTTCCCCTTTTGGATTTGCAATGCCTGCACAATCTACTCGGATGCACCTGGCAAATGTCCTGAGAGGAACACCTAATTGTGGGCAGCACCAAACTAGCATTGCATTGCTCAAACAGGAGGTATTCATTTTGACACCATTTATTTTGCATGAAACTCTGAGATGGAGAGGAAAAGGTTAGATTACCATCAGCTGGGAAACAAGATATGTGCCTGAAGGCTCAAGGGTTAGAAAGGCTCCAGGAACCAGAGTTGGCAGTTGAAGTTCATACCCACTTGCACAGGATTAAATCAATCTCCAAATCTAGTGTGAGAAGGGTTTCTTTCCCCACTACCATCCCCCGAAGGGGTGTGCATCAGCAGGGAAGGATACAGTGGTTTTTATCCTGCTAGGAACCACTGAGACCCCAGTCCAGCAATGCATTTATGCAATCCTGGCATAAGGCTAAGCATCTGCTTAAGTGATTTGCTGGAGCCTGAGATGATTGGCAATAATTTCCTAGGACAACAGGGGAAGCAGTGAATGGTAAGCCTCTGTCCTTCCCATATCTTTCTGTGTTTCTGGGCTGAAAATACTAAAAAGAAACTTCTCTCAGTTTTGTTCAGCTTGGCTAACCTCCCTATTGTGCAGATGTGGAAGAATTTCTACCACAATATTTCTCTGCAGCCAGCTGTAACAGCAAGTGGCATTAGGTGTGTTTGGCTCAAGAGCTGAGAGCTTAGAATTGCTCAGGAGTCTACTCTTGTTTGCTGTGGACCAAATCCGGAGCTTCTAATTCAGGGCCTTATGCTCCCTACTGCTTCGGGGAGCCAGATTCTGCCACTTTCTGACTCATACTGAGAAGTACCTTATTCTGCAAGTAATGACATTGGAAACAAGAGGCTCATTGGTGGGGTAAGATAAAACACCAGGTAAGAAGGTTGGCAGAAACCAGTCCTTTCTGAGCAGAGCAAGGCCATTACCTAGCAGATCCTGCCAGTACCTAGGGGGTGCAGAAAAAGGGGGCACGACCTCCTCACTAAGCCACGGAAGCCTCTGGGCAGGGCTCCAGCCCTGGTGCTAGGGAGAGGGTGGAAAGGAATGGATTGGTTCTGTTGGGTTCTGCTGGCTTTTCACCTGCAATTCATGGGCTAGCTAGACCCAATCAAGTTCCTGCACTCACTCTCCTGTAACTTCTCTGTGTTCCACTCTGCGACCTCCCACAACTTAAGGGGTTCTACTGGAGTGTCAGTAATTGGAGAGGGCCCTCGCAACCTTTATATCAAAGGATTGTCAGGAGAGATGAGAGGGAGAGGGTTGTACAGAAAAGTCTCAGCATCATCCCTCAAAAGCTGGGTTTGGTGGTTGTGTACCTTGCCCTCCCTACAGGGAGGGGTGGTTCAAACTCCACCTTGCTCCTGAGAGAATCGGGGGAAACTTCCAGAGAGTGTGAATCCAAGGAGTTTCCACTCCCGTGTGGGTAAATTTGTAACCAAAGAGCAGCACCTGCACACCACAGCCAGCAGGCTGGTGGTCTGGGGACATGACCATATTCTCTACGGAGAAGACCATGGGTTTGTGGAGCAATGCCAAGTGCAGGAGCAACATCCCTATGCATGCTCTGTGGAACATTAAGTGGGTAACTCTGCCCTGCTGCAGCAGAACCCATTGTTGGCAAAGTGGCTCACAAGCCCTCTTCCCCAGGAGGAGACAGGATTTGATCCTTGACATGCAAGACTCACAGAGGGAGGACTACGCTGAAGGAGCTCTAATATGTAATAACAGGGCAGAGCAAGGCTCACCTAGAGCACTCTTAGTGCTGTCAACTTGACTGAGCAATCAAACTGTTGTAATGAGGCTGTTCATGTGTTGTACGCTTCTTAGAAAAGGGAGTGTCAAAATGGATTTTTATCTGAGGAGGAAATAGCTTATAAAAACATTTCTTATGCAAGCAATGGAGATTCCCACCCATAGTTAAGGGGCTTTCCTTTCAGTAGTAATTAGTGTTGTGTTAATAACATAGTAGTTTCAGTGAGAGAGAGTTTCACAGATCATCTAGTATAATGAACACAATAAAAACAGCGTTGTCCATTTTGTTGTTAATAATATTATGTGTAAAGAGAATTCAAGCCTCAGCATTTGGATCTGGGTCCAGGTTTTGAAGTCAAATTTGAGGATGTTTGGGCCTTGTCTTTTGGTTTGCCTAGTTATAAGTGTCTGTTTTTAAGTTTTGATGTGTTTGAATCTAGGAGTTTGGTTTAGGCTTAACTCTATTAATAACTAACCTTGATTATCACTACAAAAGGGTTTTTTTGGTTTTTTTCCCCTCTCTTGCTGGTAATAGCTCACCTTACCTGATCACTCTCATTACAGTGTGTATCGTAACACCCATTGTTTCATGTTCTCTGTGTATATAAACTCTCCCCACTGTATTTTCCACTGTAGCTCACGAAAGCTTATTCTCAAATAAATTTGTTAGTCTCTAAGGTGCCACAAGTCCTCCTTTTCTTTTTGTGGATACAGACTAACACGGCTGCTACTCTGAAAAATGTAAGGATTGACTCCTGAAGCCCTGATACGTTTACATGGGGCATTAACTCAGACAGAAAACAAACATCAGATAACAGTGAAGTTCAGGAGATATACTAGTGACATGACCGGCATATTAAAGTTTCATATAAGAAATATTTTGAAGGAGGGATTTAAAGGAAGAGAGAAAAAATGCTTAGGGGACAAGAACTGTAAATTAAATATTCCAGAGGCTGATAATTTCTGTGTCTTCCGGTTCTAATTTTTAATGATTCTTCTTCATCTTCCGTCATTCTAAGACATCCTAGGTTCTACATTAATTCTTAACAGTATAACTCTGTATTGTTTGGTTTCAGAGTAACAGCCGTGTTAGTCTGTATTCGCAAAAAGAAAAGGAGTACTTGTGGCACCTTAGAGACTAACCAATTTATTTGAGCATAAGCTTTCGTGAGCTAAATTGGTTAGTCTCTAAGGTGCCACAAGTACTCCTTTTCTTTCTGTATTGTTTGGCTACACTTCATCAATTCTGTACTAACAAAGGGGGTGAGATTTTCAAATATAGCTCCAAAGGCCTCAATCCTGCAAAGACTAAAACAAATATGTAACTTTATGCACTGTGAATTCTCCTACTGAAGTTAAGCATGTGTGCAAGTTTGTGCAGGATCAGGGCCTAAATTTTGCCAGCCACTAAACCAAAGGTCTTCAGCACCTCATTTTGCATTTGGGAATATGTAAACAGGGAACTGTGCACACAAAACTCTCATTTGCAATTAAAAATAGATCCTGGAGTGTACAAATGGGTACAGTCTCTGAGCACACAGGTACTAATCAGATCAAATTCATAGATGATATATGCATACCCATTCTGCATGCATGCAAATGCACATTTTGCTGCCATAACGCATGCATCAGTGTTTAAAAATGTATACAAGAGCATTGTAACTCTTTGAGGGTTTTTCTTTTCTTTTCTATATTTTAGGCCTGCAGTCAAACAATAGTTCTCTGGCTGGTCCATTCTCATATGTTGCATTTACATATTTATGCAACCATAGTCTTGTTCTCACAGTTATCAAACTGTAGTTCCGATATGTGTTTTGCCTGGCCTTTCCCAGCGAGACAAACCACTGATTTCCTGAGTTAGCACTGAACTCTGGTCACAGCTGTTTTGCAACTCTGAACTCTCGTAAATGTGAAATCATTCAACCCTACTTCACTTCTGCAAAAGCCTGAATGGCTTGAGAAGAAAAATTGAAATTCTACTTAGATTAGATCTAAATCAACTTAATCCATGACAATAGCCTTCTCAAATTTAAATGATTCCATATTTAGTCTAAGTACCTAACACAGGTTATTGTTACATTTCAGTTTTAAATCATGAGCTGGAAATAGCAATTATAGGAGGTGTTTTTGTTTGTTTTTATTTTGTTGCTTTTCCCACCTTCTTGGCCTTTAACAAATATGTCAAAATGACAAGAAGAAGAAGAAGAAAGATAGAACCAATCAAAATGAATCACAACTTAAAAACCCATTAAGATGCATATGTTACTCACTAAACAACCACACAGCCTTGCTGTTGTAACCCTTGTTCTTCTTGCTCCCTCTTGCCCTTTTGTTCCTCTTAATCCATGTGTTGTGTCATGCTTTTCTGTAGATTGCAAGCTCAACGAGGCTGGGCTGGAAACTGTAGTTTGGCAATGCCTCTTTGCACGGTACCACCAAGTTCTCTCCGTAAACCCAGTTCAGTTGGCCATGGAGGGTTCACTTCAGAATAGGAGGATCCTCTCGTGCTATGGATCTTCCTACACCAAATTTACCTTCCTTGTTATGAACATGGTAAGGGGGAAAGGGGCATGGCTGGGATTTCCTTACATCCCTCCAATCCCCTACTTTCATTGCTAGGGATGCTGTTTAAGTGCTCTGGGTCTTTTGGTGACTGGCATAACTCAGATCAGCCTTTATGCCTGGAGACCAGCACAATACACAATCAGCCCATGATCAAGGGAGGGCAAAGATGAGCTTTATGACACCTTTATAACACCCTCCCTGGACCTGTGTCATGTGTAGTTCATCCAGATCCCAGGATCTGGCCCCATATCTTCTGCTAAGTGTTTGGCATATTTTAGGATGCTGTAAATAAATAAGTAAATAAATAAATAAAATTATTATTATAATACCAATACTTTTTTGCCTGCAATGTTGTTGTAGCCATCTCAGTCCCAGGAGATTAGAGACAAGGTGGGTTAGGTAATGTCTTTTACTGGACTGACTTCTGTTGAGAGAGAGACAAGCTTTTAAACTTACACAGAGCTCTTAAATGCACTAAGAGCAAGTTTGCACTATAAAATTAGGTCGACCTAAATTATGTCAACGTACAGCCACCTCTGTAATTAAATAATTTTTGCATATCCACACTGCGCTTCTCTACTGTGTGAGCTAAAAGCCACATGGCTGTAACAGACTCATCAATCTCTAGCTGGGCTAGGTGCCACTAGAGGGCGACAGAGTGCCACACCAAGCAGGCATGGGTTACATATGCACTATGTCTCTCTTGGAGGTGGAGTTATTAAATCGGCAAGGCGGGTGAGTTATTATTGGCAGGAATGACATTTTAGTATGGACACTCACAGAGTTAGGTTGTAAGCTACTTTGCATTGACGTAACTCTGTAGTGTAGACCAAGCATCAGAGTGTCACAGCTAAACACAAGTTGGAACAGATTGTTTAGCATAAGTAGTTAACACATGTTTCAAGGGACAATTTCAGGTGAAGTTATTGCTTTGTGAAAAGTGTCCACCCACAGGTGATATGGTGTTTTTGTTTCTTTTATTGTTTTCCTTTGTGAGTTCATTCAAGAGTGATCCCACTGTCTCTGACCTATCAGTCCTCATTCTAAAGGAAATCTGCACAACACTTTCAAAATATGAGCCTGAGAGCTTAAATTCATAACTTTGCTAGACACTAGAAATCATGGATTGAATAGAGATACTGGATTTATGGCTTTTGACAACAATCTATAACCCACTAACAACCGCCTCCAAGCTGCCTTTCCCTGCCCTTCCTTTCCCCCTTATGACTGGAGGGGTGTTAATGGGCCACTTAACCTTGAATGGTCCCTTGATATATGCGATAACTACTTATGTACTCTAAATTTCAGTACAAAGGGGCTCTCTGGAGTGTAGAGCCCTTCAAAACTGTTGCTGGGTTGAACAGAGAGCTCATCATGGAGGGACACAAAGCCCATCCTACCTACTGAGCAGAAGTGGAGACCTTGTGGTCACCACAGCTGATTGTGTACCTTGAACTCCATTCCCCTCCTGGCATTATGCTGTGCCATCACTACTCATCTGCACCTCCAGACTGACTCTTATTTTCATCAATTGTTGAGAATTTTTCATACCTGATAGAGCTCAAGAATTTTGTTACAGATACTGTAGCTCACGAAAGCTTATGCTCAAATACATTTGTTAGTCTCTAAGGTGCCACAAGTACTCCTCTTCTTTTTGTGAATACAGACTAACACGGCTACTACTCTGAACACTACAGACCTGATTCAGCAGAGCACTTACGTACCTATGTGCTTATCTTTGAGCATGGGAGTAGGCCCACTCCAGTGGTCTACTGCTTCAGGGCCTATACAGGGTTCAGATAAATCAGATGCTTGTTTCAAAAAAGTTACTTAAGATGTTTTGCATGCGACCTAGTATAGCTTGTACTCTGATTGGGCAGGAAGGATTAAGCCGATTAAGTGTGATCTCCTCTTACCTGAAAACAATGGGGACAGAAGGTTGAAAAACGGTTTCCTGAGGCTGTTGTTTTGATCCAATATAGAGATGAAAAACCATAAAAATATTAACATTGCCACCAGGCCCTAGAAAAAGAGAAACAGGAAAATTAGAAAGACTTTCAGCACAGCTTCATTTTTGAGCATGGCATGGAATCTGTGATATAACTATATTTTCAGTATTGTGCAAAGAATAATATTGCACAAATATCTTTATCTATCATTACATTCTGAATATGTGACCCTTTATATGTATCCATTACCTATCACATAAGGTCAGTGGGCTTTGTCAATCAGTGAACAAACTGAGATCAGGTGACCTTATTTCATACATTCTTTGGCAAACTGAACAAACTGACCCTGAGTATTCAACATGATAATAAGAACTACTGATTTTTCAGTAGGTGGCAATAGTGTTGAGCGTTGGGGCTTTGCTTTAATGCTGGGTGTCTCTCCACTTTGCCCCTTTTCCTCCTCCCTCTAATGCCACCTTTTCTGGGAGGGAATTGAGTCCCTCACATTGGTACGTATTCAGTCCTAACTAAGGCACTGATTTTGCTACAGTCTCACTGGACCATCACAACCATAATAGATTTTGCCGTCTGTTCTTATGATGACTAGAAGATTCATGAACACGGCAACCTCCCATTGAGATTAATGGGATTTCTGTGTAGTTAAACTCCAGAGCTTCAAAGATCTCAACCTACATCTTAATGCCACCTAGCACAAGGAAGCCCTGGGTCCTGACTGGGGTCTCTTGGCATTCCCATAATACAAATCACTTCTAATGGTAATAGCACCTCTCACTGATCTCAAAGTGCTTTACCATCATGAATTGTAATAATAGCTCGGTGGTGGACACACTTTAACATACTAATCAGAAAATGGAGGCAATGAGAGGTTAATTGACTTGCCCAAAGTAACAAAGCAAGTCATGGGTAGAGATGGGAATAGAACCTAGGAGTTCTTCCTCCCCATCTCCTGATCTAGCTACAATGAAATCTGGAGCTATTATGATCTGGACTGAATTTCTGAATGGCGCATAGAATATTAGGGGATACAGTGATTTGTTTGGTGAGGATCCCAGAGAAGTGGAGAAACTATACATAGGAAATCCATGTCATTTTTCATTAGTGTATGAGTTACTATTCACTCGGGGTTGTATCAGTAACATCTCCTCCTGTCTGAATGTCTGTCTGTTGATTTTTTGAGGATGTATATTTGATGTGATAGAATTGTCTTTGGGAGTCATACCCCACACTGGTGTAGTTGTCATCCACTATGCTACCTGAGTGGAGAGGGCACAAGCACGTGAAGAAAGGTGGAGCCTAAACAGGAAGCATGGGCTCCACCTAAACCAAAATGGAACCAGATTGCTGGCACTTCAAATTAAAAAGGTCATAGAGCAGTTTTTTAAACTAAGGGCTGGGGAAAGCCAATGGGTGCGGAAGAGCATGTGGTTCTGACAGAGACACCCCTAAGGGGAGGATCTATTAATGGAGATTCTGTATGTCCTAGTAAAGAGGAGAGGATGGAAAATGATAAAATATAGGTAGGATCTGATCAGAAACTGTCAAATGAAAAAGAGTCCCATTCAATTGCATCATGTAATGGCAGACAGCTAAAAAGTTACAAGTTTTTAAAGGGCTTATATACCAATGCTAGAAATCTAAATAATAAGGTGGGTGAACTAGAGTGCCTCGTATTAAATGAGGATATTGATATAATAGGCATTACAGAAACTTGGTGGAATAAGGATAATCAATGGGACACAGTAATACCAGGGTACAAAATATATCAGAAGGACAGAACAGGTCTTGCTGGTGGGGGAGTGGCACTATGTGTGAAAGAAAGCGTAGAATCAAATGAAGTTAAAACCTTAAATGAATCGAACTGTACCACAGAATTACTATGGATAGTAATTCCATGCTCTAAAAATAAGAATATGGCAATAGGGATATATTACCAACCACCTGACCAGAATGGTGGTAGTAACTGTGAAATGTTCAGGGAGATTAGAGAGGCTATTAAAATAAAAAACTCAGTGATAATGGGGGATTTCAACTATTCTCATATTGACTGGGTACATGTCACCTCAGGACAGGATGCAGAGATAAAGTTTCTTGACACCTTAAATGACTGCTTCTTGGAGCAACTAGTCCTGGAACCTGCAAGAGGAGAGGCAATTCTTTATATAGTCCTAAGTGGAGCACAGGATCTGGTCCAAGAGGTGAATATAGCTGGACCACTTGGTAATAATGACCATAATATAATTAAATTTAACATTCCTGTGGCGGGAAAAAACACCACAGCAACCCAACACTGTAGTATTTAATTTCAGAAAGGGGAACTACACAAAAATGAGGAGGTTAGTTTAAACAGAAATTAAAAGGTACAGTGCCAAAAGTGAAATCTCTGCAAGCTGTATGGAAACCTTTTAAAGAAACCATAATAGAGGCTCAACTTAAATGTATACCCCAAATTAAAAAAACATAATAAGAGAACCCAAAAAGTGCCACGGTGGCTGAACAACAAAGTAAAAGAAGCAGTGAGAGACAAAAAGGCATCCTTTTAAAAGTGGAAGTTAAATCCTAGTGAGGAAAATAGAAAGGAGCATAAAGTCTGGCGAATGAAGTGTAAAAATATCATTAGGACGGCCAAAAAAGAATTTGAATAACAGCTAGCCAAAGACTCAAAAAGTAATAGCAAAAAAAAAAAAAATTGAAGTACATCAGAAGCAGGAAGCCTGCTAAACAACAAGTGGGGCCACTGGACAATCTAGATGCTAAAGGAGCATTCAAGAATGATAAAGCCATTGCGGAGAAACTAAATGAATTCTTTGCATCAGTCTTCACAGTGGAGAATGTGAGATTCCCAAACCTGAGCCATTCTTTTTAGGTGACAAATCTGAGGAACTGTCCCAGATTGAGGTGTCATTAGAGGAGGTTTTGGAACAAACTGATAAATAATAAGTCATAAGTAATAAGTCACCAGGACCAGATGATATTCACCCAAGAGTTCTGATGGAACTCAAATGTGAAATTGCAGACCTACTAACTATAGTCTGTAACTTATCATTTAAATCAGCTTCTGTACTGAATGACTGGAGGATAGCTAATGTGACGCCAATTTTTTAAAAGGTCTCCAGAGGTGATCCCAGCAATTACAGGCCAGTAAACCTGACTTCAGTACCTGGCAAACTGGTTGAAACTATAGTAAAGAAAAGGAGGACTTGTGGCACCTTAGAGACTAACCAATTTATTAGAGCATAAGCTTTCGTGAGCTACAGCTCACTTCCTCAGATGCATATCGTGGAAACTGCAGCAGGCTTTATATATACACAGAGAATATGAAACAATACCTATTCCCACCCCACTGTCCTGCTGGTAATAGCTTATCTAAAGTGATAGGTATTGTTTCATATTCTCTGTGTATATATAAAGCCTGCTGCAGTTTCCACGATATGCATCTGAGGAAGTGAGCTGTAGCTCACGAAAGCTTATGCTCTAATAAATTGGTTAGTCTCTAAGGTGCCACAAGTCCTCCTTTTCTTTTTGCGAATACAGACTAACACGGCTGCTACTCTGAAACCTATAGTAAAGAACAATATCATCAGACATATAGATGAACATAATTTGTTGGGAAAGAGTCAATGTGGTTTTTGTAAAGGGAAATCACGATTCACCAATCTACTAGAATTCTTTGAGGGGGTCAACAGGCATGTGGACAAGGGGAATCCACTGGATATAGTGTACTTAGATTTTCAGAAAGCCTTTGACAAGGTCCCTCACCAAAGGCTCTTAAGCAAAGTAAGGTGTCATGGGATAAGAGGGAAGGTCCTCTCATGGATTGGTAACTGGTTAAAAGATAGAAAACAAAAGGTTGGTATACATGGTCGGTTTTCAGAATGGAGAGAGGTAAATAGTGGTATCCCCCAGGGGTCTGTACTGGGACCAGTCCTATTCAACATATTTATAAATGATCTGGAAAAAGGGGTAAACAGTAAGGTGGCAAAATTTGCAGCTGATACAAAACTACTCAAGATAGTTAAGTCCCAGGCAGACTGCAAAGAGCTACAAAAGGATCTCTCAAAACTGGGTGACTGGGCAACAAAATGGCAGATGAAATTAAATGTTGATAAATGCAAAGTAATGCACATGGGAAAACATAATCCCAACTATACATATAAAATGATGGGGCCTAAATTAGCTGTTACCACTCAAGAGAGAGATCTTGGAGCCATTGAGGATAGTTCTCTGAAAACATCCACTCAATGTGCAGTGGCAGTCAAAAAAGTGAACAGAATGTTGGGAATCATTAAGAAAGGGATAGATAATAAGACAGAAAATATCATATTGCCTCTATATAAATCCATGGTACGGCCACATCTTGAATATTGCATGCAGTTGTGGTCAACCCCATCTCAAAAAAGATATATTGGAATTGGAAAGAGTTCAGAAAAGGACAACAAAAATGATTATGAGTATGGAACAGCTTCCGTACGAGGAGAGATTAATAAGACTGGGACTTTTCATTTTGGAAAAGAGCCAATTAAGCCGGGATATGCTAGAGGTCTATAAAACCATGACTGGTATGGAGAAAGTAAATAAGGAAATGCTACTTACTCCTTCTCATAACACAAGAACTAGGAGTCACCAAATGAAATTAATAGGCAGCAAGTTTAAAGCAAACAAAAGGAAGTATTTTTTCACACAACGCAAAGTCAACCTGTGGAACTCTTTGCCAGAGGATGTTGTGAAGGCCAATACTATAACAGGGTTCAAAAAAGAACTAGATAAATTCATGGAGGATAGGGCCATCAATGGCTATTTGCCAGGATGGGCCGGGACGGTGTTCCTAGCCTCTGTTTGCCAGAAGCTGGGAATGAGTGACAGGGGATGGATCACTTGATGATTGCCTGTTCTGTTCATTCCTTCTGGGGCACCTAGCATTGGTCACTGTCGGCAGACAGGATACTGGGCTAGATGGACCAGCATGGCCGTTCTTATGTTCTTAAACCACTGAAAAGCAATTTTTATGTGAGAGAAACACAATGAACCCCTACCTTCATACCCAGCTCAAAACATTCAATATTTATAGCAAAGTACAGTGTGTAAAACAGACCCAGGCACTGTAACCTATCACAAAAGGTAGTGTACAAGTGGCCTTATTTTGGAAAGGAATTCTCCACTTCTGAGCAAGCAACTTCGTTCCCATACACACACAGACACACACTTTTTGTGCATCAGTTGTACATACAAGTTATGCAACTTGTGTGAGCAGGTAATAGCACCGAACAGGAGGCCAATTCTGAAACGCTTCCTCCTGCTGGCTGGTTCATTCTCATGCCAGTAGTCTCAATGTGCATGCACAGAGTTGTGTTTCTCAAAGCACAGTGAGCTATCCTCTATTAGAGAATATAAACTACTTTTAAATGTATGGCAGATGGCAGAATTTGATGGCATAGATAAACCATGCACTGGCATGAAAGGAATTAAGGAACTGCTTTGGGCTGGAGTAGACCTGCCCCTCTGCACCTGTGGATCGTGCCAGGACTGGAGGAAGAATTAAAATGAGGGAACTCCACTCAGCTGGGGCAACCCAGGGAAGGGAGCAGGCTGTTGAACTTCTCCAGCCCCTAAGAAAGGGCTGACAGCCTGCAGAGCCCCTACCCTTGTGGGACGTGGCTGAGATTTGCACTGGAGCCCAGTGAACTCTGAAGTGGACAGTGATGCTCCCAGGGCCCTTAGTAGCAAGAGAGGCCCCTATCCTGGAGGGAGCTGCTTACAGGTTTCTCTTTTCATTTCTTTTGTTTAACCTCATTTGCTGTGTGTGTCCTGTTTTGTTGTTTCACCTGAGACCCCCAAAAGGATATGAAACAGCCAAGAGGCCTTGGCCAGAGGGTTGATTGCTGGCCAGTTAGAAAGACACACCATGCAGCATCCACTGGGGTGGGATTAATTGGACTCACACATGTGTGCTTCCGATGTAGCTCCTAAAGCAGGTGGTCTACCACAGACAGATGTGTGATACAGCATTGTGATTTTCACAGCGAATGCCAAATTCAGCCCTCAAATGCAACCCACTGAGTCAATGGGTGTAATGAGAGCAGAATGTGGCCCTGTACTTGTGCAAATGCCATAGAAAATAGTTAAATTGTGTGAGTGTAAATAAGGTAGAATTTGTTCCAAGGTTTAGAAAACAGACTAGCCTTTGCCAGAAAAAAATAAAGGAGAAGGAGGGGGGTTGGGGAGAATACTGTTACATTGAAAACTAGTCAATTTCAAAAAATGATTTAAAGGTAGCCTCATGTTCTAGACCTGCCTATGAATTTGCGTGGTTTTGCAGTCACATGTTGCTAGTTTTGACTGTTTTCCTCTCCTCTGTGTCTGTGCAAAAGATATACTCTATATCAAGAAAAAAGATGTACTGTTCATGCATGCATGCATATGCCTGAGAGTGCACTAGAGAGAGAGAGCTATATCTACAGTATCTGTGTTTGTCTAGCTAGCATTCGCTGTGTGTATGTAGCTGGATAAACACACATACAGGAGGTAGCCTGATTTTCATATATTAACATCTCCACTGTGGACAGTTTTCATTCTTTGTGTGGGTGGCTCTCACTCACATCCAGCTCTGCTCTGTTATGTAAACCCAGGCATGCATGATCTAATAACTAGAGACAACTGCAGGGAAGGAGAATTCAGTTAAGAAGAGTCAGTTGGGGACAGAGAACACTGTCTTTTTGTTAACTGATGTAACAGAAAAAAACAGAAAACTTTACTTGGACTGCATTCCAAAAGCTCTCCTGCTTTTTAAACCAGTTATCGCAAACTGCATCAGGGAAACCTGCTGGAGCAATGGCAAATGCTACAGGAAAAAGGCTTGGCTGAAATTTTGATCCCCTTGCAAATCCTCAATCAACGCTCTTTGCATGAGGCAGTAATGTAGGTGTTGCAGGGGAAACGGAATCCTCCCCATGGCATGTAAAAAGGGTGCCAACAACCCGCATGATGGCATGGGAATAAGTTTTAGAATCAGGTTTCTGGTGCAGATAATCAGATTCTGAATGCTTACTTTTTGTGAACATTTTCAACAAATTCTGTGTGTTTTGGTGAGGAAATCAGAGCAGGGCTATGTATCCCCTTTTTATTTCCTCTGATTGATATGATGATTGCATTGACATATACATTCACTGCAGTCTTTGTTTGCCAGTGATCTTTCACGGCACGGCAGCCAAGAGAGTGGGATGAATTTATTTCCAGAATCCGTGCTGAAATAGCATGACAGGTAAGAAAGAGACATGCCACGTGCCACATCTCTGTTGCACTGTTCGTGCAGAGACCTCAGATTCAGGAGCGACCTCAGCATTCTGGCTACGCTGCTCCTGCAGAAGAAATAAATCATGGAGGCCATGAAAGGCCCTGACTGCTCCGCTCTTGCCAAAGCCAGGCTGAGATCTGCACCTGGAAAGAAAGATGGTGCCTACGGCTGGTAGAAGAGAGGCGGGAACATTTGTTGAGTTCCTCAGAAAAAATGGGGAGGCTTCCCAGATTAAAAGCACGACAGTGTTAGAACTAGATACTGAAAACACTCCTGGGCATACCAGGAAGAGTCCCATTGAATTCCATGGGATTACTTATGGTGGTAATCAGTATGCCTTGATAGTGAGTGTTTGCAGAATCGGGGCCTTACACAGGAATGATCCAAAATATTGGTGGTCTCAGTTGCACTGGTATAGCTCTATCTAGGTCAGTGGACTTACTCCTGATTTACATTGGTGTACATGACAGCAGAATCAGGTCTGCTCTCTCGAATTATTACTTCAAGTTTTCTGTGTCTTTTTGTAGGATATTTCAAGAAGCTGCAGGATAATATTTAGTCCTCTAAAAGGGACACAAGCAGCTAAGAGAGAAGGAAAAACCTGAGCGAATGCCAAAAGAATGGCTGGTGAAATTCCACTGAACTCCATACTAATGAGTTTCATTTTCTGTGATGAAGAGACCTCTGAAGAATGGGTAGCATGTGTGGAATCTGCATTGTATTGTGACAGTAGATCCACTCTCCACAGAGTGCACAGTTAAGTTGCAGTTAAACGCCTCTGGGCTTCACTTCAGTCACTTTTAAAGGAGAGGGAGGGGCAGGTGGGCACTGGAACAGCTAATACAATGATCGCACAGTATTAATTTGTAGATTCAGGGGTTGACTGTAGAAAAATGAGTGCCGCTTATTCCACAATGACTGGAGCCCTTGGCAAAGCCCTGGCAGGGATGATTTAGTTGGGGATTGGTCCTGCTTTGAGCAGGGGTTTGGACTAGATGACCTCCTGAGGTCCCTTCCAACCCTGATATTTTATGATTCTATGATTCTAATGGATGGTGTTCTCTGATATGTCGAGTAGCCTGAGAATCATCCTCTCTGGGCTCTCCCTGGAGACTCTCTCTTTGCTGGAGTGGAGGAAAGCTTCTTGTTTCATTCCCTTTGCCACTGCGATATAGGTGAATGTTTATCCTGCACCCTGCATTTGTTGTAGCTTTTTCACGTTATATTTACGATCTGCTACTAATACTCTTGTATTATGGTAGAAATCTCAACCAAGCCTGGTGCCGCATTGTGCTAGGTGTTATACAAAAACGTAGCCAGAGACAGCCCCTGCCCTGAAGAGCTAACACTATATATAGACAAGAGAGAAAATGGTGGAGGAAACCAAGGCACAAGGAAGTGAAGTGACTTGCCCAGGGTCCCCCAGGTCAGTAACACAGCTGGGAACAGAACCCTGGTTTCCTGACCCTTAATACTGTGCCCTGGTGACTAGGACCTCACTGCCTCCTCAGCCTGCCTATTTGTGTCAGTTTTAGTATAATGTGGTGTCTGCTTGTCCCTAATTTATGAAGCAGAAGTTCCTACAAACAGCAGAATCCAAACTTCTTATCATATCCCCTAGTAGGTAAAAAGGGAATAATCTCCCTTCATTTCCATCGGTCTTCTAAGGAAAACAAGTCTGTCTAGGACCAGACTAATGACACAGCCTAAAAGAGTCCTTAGGCATCCCATCCACACCTAAACAGGCACAATCCATTTCCATCTATTAATTGCCATGGTCAAGTGGCAAAGGAAACAGCATTCCACTGGCTCAGCCCTCACAGGCTCTGTATGGGCCAAAACACTGGAGCTATTTGACCTCTTGATAATGTATTTTATGAGTGTATAAAATTCAGTTCTCAATGGCAGGCAATCCACATATAGGAGCTGAGCATCTGAGAGTCTCACTGCTCTCACCTCCTGTTAACTTGCAGGAGGCATTGGGCACCTCTCAGGAGGGGGCCCATTAGCATTCCTATGCATTACCATCCTTGTAGGCATCAAGCAGATTGTGAACCCCAGAGTCATTGACCCACTTTTCATTCCTGAAAGTGGGATGGCGTTTGAAGCACCCCTTGATTTGTGCAGCAGCCAATTAAAAAAGTCCAGCCAGACTTCTTAGTGCCCCAGGATTGTTGTCTTGTCCAGCAATAGGGCCCAATCCTGCGAGGGGCTGGGCTTCTCCTGCAAAGTGCTTGGTCCTCTCCAGTCCTGGCAGAGCTTAGCACCTGGTATGATCAGGCCCAAACACAAGACTTGATTGTGTATGCACTAGGATCAAAATGCAGAGACATGATCATTTCACATTACAGCATTGCACTGGTCCCTTTGTTTTTAGCTGCTGACACTGGTAATGGTATTTACACAGCAGATCTTGCAACGCCCAGCATGATCCACTGAGTGGCACTGTCTGTCCAGGAATGCTTAACAGATACTGCAAAATAATCTGTGCCATCACAGGAGTTTCACCTGCACTCTGACGGTATTTCAGAATGCATTAATTCCTCTCCTGGTATTTTTTATTATGTTTTACCTTAGGGAAACACTATAAGAGCATTACATTTATCTTAGGCTATTTCCACTGAAAGCTTCTCAAACAGCGCTGGGGAAGTCTTTAGACAGAGAAAGAATACCACTTTCAGAGTGGGCCCTAGAAGCGTAGAAGATTCTGGGTGTAACTTACAATATAGCAGTGTATAAGGTCTGAGGATGATTTTACAGCATTTGAGGATCTGAGTCAAAAAGTGTTGGACGGAGAACAACTTCTTTTAAAATGGGAACTTTGTGACTCCATCTTCCATAATGATCAGATTCGGAGCTGGTTGAAATTTTCCCCACTTCCTCCCTCCCCCCCATAAAAATGACCTCTTTTTTCCAAAAATAAAACTTGTCATGAAATTTATCATCATTATTAAAATTTTTTTTTTTTGCAAAATTTTCCACAATATTTTTCATTGACTGTTTTTTTATCAAAATCAATTTTGAAATCGTTAGTTAAATGGTCATTCACTGCAAATGTTGTGGGTTTCTATAACTGAACAGAAGGTGTTTGATAAACAACCATTTTTTTGAAAGAGATGTTTGTATAAAATTTACTAAAATTTATCTTATGAAAAATGGGAAATTTCAACCCCAAGAAACCGAAACAATGCCAATTTTTTAAATTCATGTTCCCATCTCTTTGGGCCAATTCTAGTCCAAATGGTCTGCTTGGTAATGCATTAGATGTTACTATTTATATTTGGAGAGTCTCTATCTTTTTCTTCCCCACCTCTCCCTGCTTTCTCCTTTCAGCCCTTAGAGAGTCAGGCAAAACTGACATGTTTAGCTTTGCTAATTTTCTTGTGTGCCAAATGGATATTTTGGAGAAGTCAGCCAAGAGATGACTAAACATTTTTTTGCTGCAAAAACCGTTGACATTACAGCTTTACACAAAACATGTGTAAAACAAGAGGGTTTTGTCAATCTCACATATGAAACTGTTGTTTAGCTTTTCATATATTTAGTAGGAGCCTCAGGATGTGGATTCCTTCCCCACCAAATGACTTGATGCGTGACCCTAGTTAAGCAATTAATGGCAATTACTGATGTGAGTGTGGTTGACTGGGATTTAAGTCACAGCCTCACGCTGGCTGTGGAGCGGAGGTGCAGTGCTACAATGCGTGCTCTGGGAGACACTGGGTCTCAGGCAGGTGCAATGCCTTTGGGGAGCGTGCTGTTGGGCCTTCATCTAAAACCAGGTAGGCTGATTTTCCATGCGCTATGTGCTTTGAGAGCAAAGTGGGCCTGGCCTTCTCTCTCCTTTCTACCTCTGCAAATCAGAACAAAGTCATTACTGGTGGCGCAGTTCTTGGAGGGACACCATGGGTGAAATCATGTGCCCTTCTTTACTCTGGAAAAGCTCATTAATTTCAGTGAACTGAACAAAGACTGCTCGATCTGGGTAGATTTCATATTGATGGGATGAAATCTCTTTGGTTATAAGCCATTCATTCATGAGGAAAAAGGCAGAGCAATTCTGATGCAACAGTTTTTTTGGGGGGGACAAAAAGCTGGATGCACCCCTTTGTTCCCCACCCCCCATTCCACAATATCAGGGACCCTGTATTGTCCCTTCAGCCATTCACTGCTCCACATTGAGGGTTTTGTATCAGCCACCCCTGGCATCTCTCATGCCAGGTGCTCTTTGTAATCTCCACTTCAGCCTCCCCCAGGGCATCTGTTTCCGGTCCCCATTATCTTCCCCCCATACCAAGGGCTTTTCCCCAACTGAAAATTGTGGAGGGAAATGTCCTGTCTGTCTTCCTCCCTGTTCCTGAAAATGTGCCTCTGAGCGTAGGAGCCCTTTGTCCATGTTTTCATTATTTCACATTTATGTTGCTGTAATGCCGAGAGGCCCCAAGCAGATCATGGCCCTGCTGTGCTAGGCACTACCCAGAGCATAAGACAGTTCCTCCCCAAGTTGCTGACAAACTAAAATAGACAAGAGACACAAATAGATGTATGAGCGCAGAGGGCAAGAGTCAACACCAAGAATTTTAATATGCTTTTTGGCAGAGGGTTATTGAAAATAACTGACTCTTGGTTTATCTACCTCCAATTCCCACTCAATCTAGTCATCCTTAACTGGCTCTTTTCTTAGAGGCATCATGACAGAGGTCCTTTCCGAAGAAGGATGAGACACAAATTTTTAACAGTGAGGGTGATTAAGCACGGGAACAAACTACGAAGGGAGTTGGTGGATTCCTCATCTCTTGAAGTCTTCAGACCAGGATTGGTTGTCCATTTGAAAGATCAGCTGTGTTCAAACACAAGTTGTTAGACTCACTAGGGAAGTAAATGGACGAAATTTGGTCAGCTGTGTTACACAGGTCAAACAAGATGATCAAATGGTCCTTGGCCTTGAAATCTACGAACAATGAGAACCACACTAATGTTGGGGAGGACCCATTTCAAATTAATTTTGCAAATTAGCGTTTAAGCAATTAAACATTATATAAAAGCAAGAATAAATCATGACCAAACACATTTTTTTAATGTACTTTGAAAATTATCATAATTTGCCTTTAATTACTTATGATATGTCATAGTATACTAGAAAAGGCCTTATGCACATCGAGTAGCACTTACTCACAGGAGTAAGTCCATGAATAAGTCCATGATTGTGAATGAGGGTAGAAGAATTCAGGCCCTAAATAGTCTGTATTTTGTAAAAATAGCAAAGGCAGAGTGATGGGCAACTCATTATGGGCCTAATGCAAAGCATATTGAAATCCACTGGCTTCTATTTTGCTGAGAGGTGAGGAGCGAGGGTTAGATTTTTAGCATGGAGTTTGAAGTGAAAGGACTGGTGAGTGCATAGGAGGAAGGCTGTATGGTATATATTCTGTATAACCCTCTCTCAGTTTCATTCTAACTAATGTAAATATTTGTTTGCAGTAAAAACAGGATACATACTGTGAAACCACAGAATGCAAAATATATTCAAATCCTGGAAGAGCAACAGGGCTCTTTCTCAGCTCATGGTCTCCTATCGTGCTGCTTAGATGTTCCTTGGAGATGTTTCCCAGCATGTACCTTCTTTGTATTCTAACCCTGAAGATCAAACGATTGTTGATCCCAAGATGTCGCTGTTGAATCATCAAAGTAATAATAACTGGGGACCAGGAGCAAATGGAGGTTTGTAAGTAGAGGTGTGTCTGGGAAAGCTACTTTAATGGGAGCTGTCAGAAAACATACACGTGATATCCCATCAGAAGTTCAAAGGGAAACATTTTTACTTCCCAGAAGTTGGTTGAACCCTTAAAAAAAAAGCTCTCTGCAAACTATTCGAGATGGGATTTGGCAGCATTTGGGGATTTGGCATTTTGGCTATAGTTATTCTTCACTTCCACGAGAGGAAGGATGACTCAGTGCTTAGTGTGCTAACCTGGAACTTGGGAGACCTGGATTGAATTCCCTTCTTTGCCATAGACTTCCTGTATAAGTCTTTTAGTCTCTCTGTGCCTCAGTTTCCTATCTCTAAAATGGGAATAATAGCGCGGCCCTACATCACACAGGTGTTGTGAGGCACTCAAATACCACAGTAATGGGGGCAATATAAGTACCTTAGATATCTAGATTTGGGTAAAAATGCCTGTGGACCTGAGAATCCCTGGCCATTTTCACACATTTTAGTGTATTCTCTTTGCTAGGGACAGCCCTGAGTTGCTAGTCTTCCTCCAGTTAAGAATGCTAGCAAAGTCACCCTTTAGAACCAGCCAGTTTCACTCCTAGAGAAAAACAGGACTTTCCCTGTCACTCACTGTCCCACTTCCTCACCCTTATAAACTACCACTGCCCTATCACTTTTGTAAAAGTAGCATTTTGGCCCAGGACAGTGGAATACTGTAATAATTTTCCTCATGAGCTTGAAGTCCTGGTTGTGCAGTATTCCCATCTACCATCAGGAATCTAAATCCTTAATTTGCAACTGAGTTTCCCATATGGCTGCTGTAGTGCAACCCCCCAGGCCATGGGTTTGGCTTTTGATCAGAAGGGGAGTGTCCTGGTGAAACAATTATCCAGGAAGAGATGGGCTCTACTATCTAAACCAACAGTCTCCTGTAGGAAATTAATTGATGACACTAAAGTCCCCGAAATTGTATATTGCTATAGCCATTACATACACAACCACTGTGTGATCTGAGAGTCAGAACAAGGGACTGAGGGGCAGAACTCCTGGTTTCTATTCCTGGCTGTGTCAAGGACTTCCTGTGTGACTCGGTCAGATTTTTTGCCTGTTTGCACCCTGGTTTCTCCACCTCTGCAATGGGGATACCACTAACCTGTCTCCCGGGGTGGAGTTTTTGTTTCACTAATTGTTTGTGATCTTTTCAGGAAGGCTCACAAAAGTGTAAAGCACTGAAAAATGTGAAGGAGACATTTTACTCTCCTCGTGGCTATGGAAGGGATACTATGAGAACGGTGTGGAAAATATTCTGCAGACCTTGTAGGCAAACTAGAAATGCTATGGGTGTGTCTTCCCCATGTTGTTCTCTTTGAGCGTGGAACATAAGAACGGCCATGCTGGGTCAGACCAAAGGTCCATCGAGCCCAGTATCCTGTCTTCTGACAGAGGCCAATGCCAGATGCCCTAGAGGGAATGAACAGAACAGGCAATCCATCAGGTGATCCATCCCCTGTCACTCATTCCCAGCTTCTGGCAAGCAGAGGCTAGGGACAACATCCTGCCCATCCTGGCTAATAACCATTGATGGATCTATCCTCCATGAACTTACCTAGTTCTGTTTTGAACACTGTTATAGTCTTGGCCTTCACAACATCCTCTGGCAATTGCCTGTCTGTGGGTATTCAGCTAGTGGTCCCACTTCTTACCCATCAGGCAGCTTCATGCCAGTTTTGATGCTGAATCTTCCATCCCAGAAGGATGGCCTCCATTTCAGCATCAACTAATTGGCTTATCTGGTCTCGAGGCCTTTCTGTACTCATGTCATAGCCAAAGTTAAAAACCATTCTAAAGCACAATTTATACCAGGCTGTAGCCAAACTGGGTGCTCACATGATTTGACTGGGGAGGCAATGTGTCTGGGTAAAATCCTTTTGTTAGAATAGGGTTCAAAACCGATTCTCCTAGGTCTAATCCTAGTATGAGTTTTTGTGCTATAAAAAGAAACCAAATTAACAAGGCATTATAAAGCATTTTTATACTCAGTCATTACTACAGTGTACACAGATTCCCTGTCTTTGCCCTTGCAACAAGGAATTGCAACATCCAGAACTGATAATATAGTAAAAAGAACAGGAGTACTTGTGGCACCTTAGAGACTAACAAATAGTCTCTAAGGTGCCGCAAGTCCTCCTTTTCTTTTTGCGGATACAGACCAACACGGCTGCTACTCTGAAACCTGATAATATAGTGAAGAAGATAATCTGGGAGTTCTCTATCTATGGACAGACCCATACAAATCCTTATAGCAAACAGTTAGTGTAGTCTGAGCTGCAAATATGATTTCCATCTTGCATTGCTCATTTTCACTTCTAGTCAGCAAAATAATTCACTGTGTCAATAATACACTGAGGCCACTGATGCTAATTTACATTCCTTTGTAAAGAATTTCAGATGAGTACACTTCACTTGCAGCCAATACTATGCTAATGAGAATTTTGCAATTCCAGAACACAGCCCAGCTTGAATGTTCATGGACTCTGTACTACAGTAAATGACCTGTGGCATAGTTTTAATTAAGGAAGCCAGCTCATAATTAAAACAACAACAGCTTACTATCAATTTCTGTAGCAAGTCTCAGCCGCCGGGTAATGTGTGTGTTTGTGTATACAGTCTATCTGTGGGTGGATTACTACATGAAAGGCCCAAAATGGAAAGAGTGTGTCATTTCTAAATGGATATAACATGAAATACTGCCTTGTTGGTTCCCTGAAGCAGCAGCTGCGGCTTATTGTTAGAAAAGAAACAGAAACCAGGGTTACACAAAACACACCTAGGCAGCGATTGGAGTGGAACTGATCCTCCTCCGGGTTCTCTTTTTGCACAGGTGTAAGAAAAGGCCGGGCGTATGTAGTAGGATAACACGTTAGAAACTGACATCTCTCCTGGGAGTTGGCGGAGCCAGGGCTGTCACTTGTAAAAATATCCTCAGTGGACATGCCTTTTTCAGTCACCCTTCTCTACAGTGACAGAAGCTCCCTTGGACTTTGCAGGCTCAATGTTCAGACAGAAAGCATGGGAATCCCTGTGTGAACCGATAATTGCCTACACACCTGGTTCACCCACCATATACACAGAAAGCTGTACTTTCCAGATATGGCCCTGGACCAAAAATCAGATCCAAACAACCCCAAACTCTGGAGAAATTCAGATCTGGATCCAAATTGTACAACTTGAGCCAATCCCTGATCACTACTTTGTGCATTTGTATTTTGTAGGTGCCAATTAATTTTTTTTAAATATTGCCATTGGGGCGAAATTCTGCCCTCACTTACCTGCGTAGTGCCACTTACATAAATGGGGCTGCATGGTGCAAATGAAGCAGGATTTGGTCCTAAGTATGAATTCTGGCTGAGTTACCTTACTCTAGGGCAGGGATGGCTAAACTGTGGCTTGTGAGCTGCATGCAGCTCTTTTCCAGTTAAAAAGTGTGTCTCAAGGAGCCCCCACACCTTCCTGCTATTCTCCATGTACCAGATTTGGCGGGGGGGAGGAGGGAGGTTGGGGGGGAAGAGCTTGCGGCTTCTGCCCTGTGGTGGGATGGTGGGGCTAAGGGCTTCTGCCCGGCGCACCACCCCACATGGCAGGTTGTGCACGTCTTATGGCTCTTGAACTTCGGAAGATTATCATATGCAGCTCAGAGGGTCAGTAAATTTGGCCACCCTGCTATAGGGCCCATGCACATTGCAAAATAACCACTTAAGGAACCTGATTACATGGCTGGGGGCCCATTTACACTACAAGACCAATTGGTGTTCTACCCAGGTTCGGGGACAACTGATCTGTGTCTATAAAATAAGCAGTTGTGTGGTTTTTTTCTGTGTAAGACCAACCCTTAGTTTTCACTAGTACCACCTGCTCATCCATCCTGAACAACACACAATCAGTTAATCGATTTATTATTCACTGATCACACAGATGTTGCCGTAGACTGAAAAAAAAATGTGTAGCCATCACTGGCTGCAGTGCAGCAGAGGTGAGGGATGTAGTGTAACAGGCTCGGTTAGGTGTTGCGTAACGTCGATTGCTATGTAGAGATGTCTGCAGCCTGCTGTTTCCATGGTCGCTGAAAATTGAGTGGACATTTCTTCTCTCTCTGCCTCGACGGAAGCTGCACGGCCATGAAGGAAATGCTGCAAGTTCATCACTCCCAGTTGTGCAGTTGTTTGTGTGCTTCACGTAGTTTCAAAACAGACCACTCCTTGCTGTGTCTATTACTTGGGTGTGTTTGCCTGGATGTCTCTGCGCTTCTCTTCCCCGTTTGGGACTCCCCGTCTTTCTCCTTTATTTCCTCCTCCTTTAAGGACCAAACACAGGGGCAACCTGTCATACCAGCTGAGACAGATGGAACACAGCTTCTCCCTGAAGCCATCAGCTGTACTTGTGGGTAGGCTGGGATGGTAGCTTGTTAGTCATTGGACTAATCCCTCTGCCTTCTAGAGCCGAGCATGCAATCTCTGCAGTACTCCCACCTATTGACATGGGAGCAAGGGGCTGCATATGAGATCTACATTTGGATACCCTTTGCAAAAACATTGTGCTTTCATCAGGCCACCAGGATAGCCCCTCTAGTGCTAACGTTTGGTTCAGGTGGATCTACTTCCAGGGATCAACAAAAGGTGATAGCTTATGAAAAGAGCTTTCTAATAAAGACAGAACAGAGTTATACTTCTCCCTTGGTAGCTTCTTAATACAGAAGGTTCCCTCTTACGGGTGACTAATTGGTGTTTTACCTTCAGAGGCTTACAAAACGGTTGCTAAAATCGCAGTGACTAAAGCATGAATTTTACAGTGATCAAACCCAAACCGGGGCAGACGTTCCTGCATCTGCCACTGCTGTCAGAGGTAATGAGATACCTGTGCACCTTGGGTCTCTCTCTACCTAAGCTGAAGCATTTTCCCATCACAGATGAGAGATATAATCAAACAAGTTAATGTGGGGTTTGAAATGAGGCCCTTAGATATTTTTTGTTAATAATGGAGACTTCTGAAGCCCATCAGAGGGACGTGCACTCATACAATGCCTAATGTTGTGCAACAGCCTGAGTATTCATGTTATTTGGAGGTTGGTTGAAAATGAGGGTCTAACATGACTCTTCTCTCATTAATTTTACACTGAACTGTTACAAGTATTGTGCTCACTAATGGATTCCCCCTCCCCCCCACAAACACACTTAGAATTCTGCCTGAGTGAGAGATTCATTCCCTCCATCTTCAAATTCTCACTTTAAATTTTCCTTGCAAGTATGTCAAGAACCCAGGGCTGGCTCCCTTCAGACCTCTACATGCAAACAGCAGCCACTGAAGGCTGTAGAACATGTTTCCCCACCCTGATGACTCATTCAGCCACAAGCAAGCTGGCGTAGGGACTCCTGTTTTGCTCATTTCCTCAGGGGCCTCCTGTGGATAAACAAAAGGGGGGGTGTCGATTCCACTAAGCTACCCCTACCTAGCTCTAGGTGGCAATGTATCATTGTAAAAATAGGTCAATAACATCTCCTTCAAAGCGACTCACAATGAAGAATGATGATGTGGCATTGTCTCAGGACAGGAATGCCATGTGCTTGTGCATTTGAGGTCTGGGACAGCGTTTGTTTAAATACGTGCATATTGTAAACGTTACCTAAGATGGTGGGAACCATAGGGCTTGATTTCCCAGTGCTAGCTGGGTGTAAAAGGTTAGTGAATGAGAGTGGTGGCATTTTATACTCACTGTGTGCCAATATAAATGACTGGACAAGAGGCTGGTCAGTAGAGAGAAAGACCCTGTTGTGGAGGGTTGTTGTTTTTCTTTAATTTGCTTGAATAAAAAAAATCCAGTTTAATTCTACTGACTGTTTATTTATCTCAGCCAAAGAGCCTACACAAAGTGACTGACTATGGTGTACTCCTGATGATCCAACACCCTATTACCTGAACATGAAGGGATTTGGTACTGCGGAGGTTTGGATACCAGAGCAGAGACCCCTGGTCATGGGGGCGGGCGCACTGCTGCTGAATGGCTTCTGCGGCAGCTCAGGGAGCTGCAGTCCAGCTGCCACGGGGGGGGGAGGGGGCGGGCAGTGGGGGGGCAGGCATGACGGTGGAGCTGCAGAGCGCCCTTGTGTTGCTGCTCCTTCCCTCTTGATAATCAAACTCCCAATTAGCCATATAAAATCCATATCCCCCATGCTATTCGGATAACTGGGAGTATATAAACTGACTGATGTGCCACTCCTAATTATGATGAAGCATCTCTGTTGAAGATGAAAACCGTTTGGGCTTAATATAGCAAAGATGTGGGGGGATGTTTCTTCCGAGCAAGCAGGACTACAGTAATAAAAAGCAAAGACTTTATTATGTCTGCTTGTATCAAACATCACTCAGCTAGCACTGTTAATGCAAAAGCCAGGGAACTCAAAGCCAAGGCTACCTCCAATTTAGAATTCCTGGGCCTAGTTCTCCTCTAAGGGACTGTCTACGCTCAGAAATTGTGTCACTTAACTATACTGAAATAACGAAGGCAATACAACTCCCAAGGTGGATGCAATTATATCAGTAAAAGGGTGCTTATACTCAGATAGCGTATACTGTACGGAAAGGGGAGTAAGTAGCAGTGCAAGTAGGGCGGTACGGTCTGGTACGCTGTACCAGCAAGATATTTATAGCTGGTATGGTGTACAAGAAAGACACAGGAGGAGTAGAACGTGGGGCCACTTGGTGGCCCCACGCCAGCAGCTCCTCCTGCGCAGCTGTACCGCCCCCAGCCCTTCCATGCAGGATCTCCTCCGTCTGTACAGCCTGGGGGCAGGGCTGTGTGGCACTGCAGCCTTGCACTAGTATTTCTGCAGTATAAGAAATTTCATTGACTCCTTGGAGTTCCCCTTCACGGACACTTCCTATAAGTAAGAGGAAAATAAAGGTCTCTGGTTCTGTTCTTTTATAAAACCCAGACCCCTGAGATCATATTAACAGATTTCTGTGTGTATGTTTTCTTTCTGATGTTCCTATAACAGACAAGCAGAATGGAGAATAATAAGAAGAAATCTACATTCTTCAGGGACTACTGAAAACTTGATATGATCAGCCTTAATTGGTCCCTGTGGAGTTTGACATCTGCCTCCATCCTGTATCTCCGACTGTTCTACCATTGCCTGAGGAGACCATTTCAACCAGCCAACAGTGGTGCACTGGCAGAGGGAACGGTTGTTAGGCTTTGTCTCCACAGCAGTATCTCAGAAAATAAGACCTTTCCCACTCAAGAACATGACTCCATCTCTCAAGGTCATTCAGTTCCCAACCCTAGAGCAGGGGTTCAGGGCTGAAAGATTCTGAGACATGGAATCATGTATAGACCAAATGAAGTCTTGGATCCAGCCAAAACCCTTCTGTCTCTCGTGACTACTGTTATTCTATCATTGGAACAGGCACTGACATAACTGATAACGAGGTCACGCACACTGGGAGATAGGGAGGAAGGAAATGTTTGGTAATTTCAACTGCTGCCATCAGGCTTGATTCTCTGTTTTCCCAGCACCTTGTCATTTACAGCAATGCAAAGTGAGTGGAAAATGCTATCTAATCAGAATGATAGTGGTTTACATCTACTTTGCATGGGCATAAATGATTTGGGAAAGAACATAACAATGAATTGGGGCTGTTAGTTTTTATTTGTATGATTTGTCTCGCCCACTTTGCAAACATGTCCATTCAGAACAATTGTTCTGCCTCTCAATATGGCTGCAGTGCCGGTGGAACTGGCTTTCAGTTCAGCCTGCTGCTGACATTCCTTCTTCCTTGGAATAGGAACCAGTGCCAAGAGCATCTGTTTAAAGAACAAAGGGCAGGACAAGAAGCAATTTATGTTATGAGAACTTTACAATGCTCTTCTCTTCCCAGTTCCTGACATGCCCACATGAGTCACTACATTCTCCTGCTGCAAGTGCTACAGATCCTAAGTCTCAAACGAAACTCAGGGAAACACCACACAGCAAGAGGGATTTTCTGTTTGATTTTCAGCTCTTCTCTTTGTTATGAAGTGCACCTTTAGCTTGATTTTGTTAAAAGGCCAGCTGGCTTTACTGGTAAAACTGCATTTTATTTATAAGCAAAGCCACTTTTTCAAAAAATGAATCATGGAAGTTTAGAGGTTAAAAAGACACATTAGTTTACCTAGTTCATTCCCTTGCCACTGCAGGCTTGTGCACTATGGTATATGTTTCTGTGGTTTGTCCAGGCTTGTAAATATTTCAAGCAATATAATGCCCAATATTTCTTTGGGAGACTTTTACTGCCAAAATGAGTTATTAGGAGATAACGCCATTGTTAAGACCTGTAGAGCTTTCCCCCCTTCTCTTAATTTTGTCGCATTCCTTCTAAAGCTTGATCCTGTATTCTTTGTGTATGCAAAACTCCCCTTAAAATCAATGGGAGTTCGATGTCCATAAGGAAGGGAGGATCAGAAATACTATATTATGTGTATGACATTGTTGAAAAGACATTTCCCAGTTTTGCTTTACACTTAAGACCTTTTCATGCAACTCTTCCATCTACAGCATCTGCTGCCCTGGGACTGGTAGCTTGTTAAAATTAAATTACGATTTCCTTATTCATTCCTGTGGTCTGTGGTGTGTTTTTCCCCCCTTTTAAATCAAATCTTACAGAAAACTCATGTAACTGGCACACAGATCACTAGGGAATCAAGTGCCTCTCTTTTAAAAGAGGCTGTCAGTTTCTATGCAGTAACATCGATGAGAGGTTGAATTCCTTTGTGTCTTGCTTTCCTATTAATGCACCTGATAAAATCTCTTTCAATATAGTTGATTTAAACTGCACTTTTTTCATAGTCTGATGTAATGAGGGCCTGTTAAAATGGTTTTACACTCTCTTTTCCTATATGCTTTGTTTTCTGATGTTGGCTATTGATATAAAACAGCTTTGTTTTGTTTTTTCCTGTGTAGAGTTCTTGGCTATTTTGTTACAGTGACAGCTTCAATTTATTTTGCCTGGTGTAATTCAGTGGTTCTAAAGTGATTTTTGTTTTCTTTTTAACTGGCCATCTTAAGCTAGCTCCTTTGCCAAAGATTTACTTTCCACCTCCTTATTTTTTAAATCAGGAGGGGATGTTCTTCTAAAAGGAATTACCTTGGGAAAGTTCTATGGTCTTTGTTATACAGGAGGTCAGACTGGATGATCACAGTGGTTCCTTCTGGCCCTGCAATCTATGAGTCGATTAATCCTCCTATTTCATTACATATAATGTAAATTGGAGTTAAGCATATTGCTTAGTATTGTGCTAATGCACAGAATAGTGCACATATTCTGAAGGTTCCAGTTGTCTGTCATTGCTGTAGAACTTGATTCAGGAAAGCACTTAAGCCCACGCTTAATTTTAAGTACATGTGCGCCCAGGGGTTGTGTGTAATTTCCCCTTGTTACTGGGCTCGAGCTGGCTCTGTGTTGTATTACTGAAAAGGAACCTCTAGATATTGAACCCAGCCCGGGTTGCTGCTGGCAGAAGGGTTACACTTATGTGCAAGTGAAGTCAATGGGGCTTAAACACATGCTTAAAGAAGGGAAGCATCTGCTCAAGTACATGGCTGATTTGAGGCTCTATTAGTGGTTCTCAACCTATTTACCAGTGTGGGCCACATATGCAGCTCTCACATGTGTTAACATATGTGTTATGTGGGCCGCATCCACACAATATATAGATACTACCTGTACAATCTACAAAAAATAAGGTTTAGCATTTGTTATCTGACAGCAATGTGATTCAAATCGATATTGTACCTTTCATATCAACAGGGGAAAATGTCTACCAAGAGAATTTTAATTTATCAAAATAAGTCAAAACATTAACTGTTAAAATTAATTTGGACTAACACTTACATTGGGCGGATCTGGCAACTTCCTTTGTTCAAAGCCAACACATTACGTCATTGCTCGAGTGCAGATTTTTTTATCCTTCTTATGATTTTGATATAAGAAACCAAAACATTAAAGAGCGAGTCCGCAGATTCTAAAAAAAAAAAAACCCATTATTTTAATAGCTCCCCATCACTAAATGGCTTTCTATGTTTGGCACGCATCCAAGAAATTTTGTAAAATGCAAGTGTCACAGCGTCAGCTCCTGTAAACATGGCATGCAACACTTTCTGCTCATTGTTTTAGCGATTTCTCAAGATGACTAATTTTCAGCTCTCTATCTTCAGATTTTTCTGGCTATTTAGTTTGAAAGTCTTGATGTTTTGTCTCAGAGTGTCTTTTTACATTGTACGTTTTGCACACAGAGAGGGCTGTACAAATAAAATGGCTTCCCATCTCTTTCTATAACTGCAAACATTTCTGTCCAGTCATCTTGTACCTTTCTGCCTCCTGCTGCCATACTGCAATGCTTCTTTTGTTCATGTTCCTTTTTTTTTTTCATCGGTTTCTGAAGCTACCAGTGTTTTTTTCTTTCTGCGAATAACAAACCGATCCATTTTCTCTTGTGTGCCCTCCTCAGCTGCTGACACAACACAGACACGACACTCAGCTATGCTCGATTGCTCAAATGCATCACTCAACAAACCGCGCAGCACTCTTTAAATTTTTTTTAACAGGGTGTCACATGGGCCGCAGTGGTGTGCTGATTGGGTGGCAAGCAAACCGTGGGCCTCCGGTTGAGAACCATTGCTCTAGTTGTAGCAGCAAAGAATTGTAAACACGTTAGGAACACCAGTCCTGTTCTCATTGTAATTAATTCCCAAACTCCCTTGGACTTTAATGGGAGCAGGACCAGGTCCCCACCTACTAAAATATGATAAGTTTCATAAAGTTCAACAGCAGGTTCAGGGCAATGAAAACAACTTTTTAATATATAGAAGGGGCCTTGTGAAATGCATACATTGTCATTTTGTTCTGATGAGGCTTGGACCCTGTTAGGTCCTTACAGGATAGTAGCACTGCTGGATTGTTTTAAGCTGTTTATAAAGTCATAAATCTACTGCACAGGGTCATAGAAATGTATACATCATGAGTGCAACAATTCACCAGTTTAAAATGAGATTTTTTTCAATGTTTCCTGTCAAATGTATCATTATTTTACTTTCACGTTTTGTATCTATTTTGTGTTCATAAAATTAGGGGTGAACAACAATGGCTTAAGCAATGCACTGACCAAGCTTCTTCCAAGTTCTCTCTGTCAATTTTCCTTCTTTTGGATTTGCAGAATTCCTGCCATTCTGGTCACAGCCTCTCCTGAGCAGAAAATGCAAAGAATTTCAAATTGTGAAGTGGTTTAGTACGGCTGATCAGTTTCCAGAAGGGTTTCAGATCTCCAAAGCCAACTGTCATGAAAATAAAGGGAAGGGTAAACACCTTTAAATCCCTCCTGGCCAGAGGAAAAACCCTTTCACCTGTAAAGGGTTAAGAAGCTAAGACAACCTTGCTGGCACCTGACCAAAATGACCAATGAGGAGACAAGATACTTTCAAAGCTGGAGTGGGGGGAAACAAAGGGTTCTCTCGGTCTGTGTTGTTTTTTGCTGGGACCAGAGCAGGAATGCAGGTCAGAACTCCTGTAAAGAGTTAATAAGCAATCTAGTTAGATATGCGTTAGATTCTGTTTTGTTTAAATGGCTGATAAAATAAGTTGTGCTGAATGGAATGTATATTCCTGTTTTTGTGTCTTTTTGTAACTTAAGGTTTTGCCTAGAGGGATTCTCTATGTTTTCAATCCGATTACCCTGTAAGGTATTTACCATCCTGATTTTACAGAGGTGATTCTTTTACTTCAATTAAAATTCTTCTTTTAAGAACCTGATTGCTTTTTCCTCGTTCTTAAGATCCAAGGGTTTGGGTCTGTGTTCACCTATGCAAATTGGTGAGGATTTTTATCAAGCCTTCCCCAGGAAAGGGGGTGCAGAGCTTGGGGGGATTTTGGAGGGAAAGACGTTTCCAAGTAGGCTCTTTCCTGGTTATATTTGTTAGATGCTTGGTGGTGGCAGCAATAAAGTCCAGGGACAAAAGGTAAAATAGTTTGTACCTTGGGGAAGTTTTAACCTAAGCTGGTAAAAATAAGCTTAGGGTTTTTTTTCATGCAGATCCCCACATCTGTACCCTAGAGTTCAGAATGGGGAAGGAACCTTGACACCAACAACAGCCCCAGTTGAACAAAAGTACTGAAGCATTTGTGTAACTTTTAAGTGTGTGAGTAGTTCAATGATATGTGCTTCATACTTAGGGTAACTGGGACCTCAATCAGGATTCAAACCTGTGACTAAATTCTGCTCTTTTAGGGCTTATCTGCACTCAAAAATTGTTCTGCTTAAACTATAATAGTATAGTTATAGTGTTACAACCCCAGAGCATGGACATAGTTATATTAATACAAAGATGCTTTATACCAGTATAGCTATTCCTATATGGGAAGGGGACTAAGCTATACCAGTATAAGGCACCATTATGCCAATACAACTGTATCCATAATAGGGGTGGCACATGCACAACTCTTGCCATAAAAAGTCACACCCCTAACTAACATAGTTATACCAGTACAAAATGTGTGTGTAGAACAGGCCTTCCGTTAGTATAAATCAATGACCTGAAATCTCTGAAGTTACTTTAATTGACACCACTCTGACTGACAGATGAATTAGGACCACTGGGTTTCTAGAGAAGTAGAACTATCTCCATATCATACCTCGGCATAAGTTTTTTGCCAGGTTTCCATGCCCTCCCATGGCGATACTGTGCCAATTTAGATTGCATGCCCGGCCTTCTGTCTCATCCCATTTTTGACCAATGAGTTGGTCTTAAGGTTTTGTAAGTCCTTCCTACCCTTTCTGCCCTCTCCAGGACCCTTAGGTATTGTTTTTGGACATGGCTATTTTGAAAAACAAATGTATGTTTGTTTTTTATTTTAATCAATTTATCCTTACTGGAAGCATTTAAAAATAAACAAATAAAGGATTTCATGCCTTTTCCTCATTTTAAGATGGAAATATGCCTTTTATGTAGTTAGTATAATTATAAATAAAGTCTCTTCAATTATATAAAGTCTTAATGTCAGAGAAAAAGCGTGTTACTACACAGATATATAATCATGCCTTTTCCTCCTTTTTAGAAAAAATATTTGATTGACCTAGTAGAATTCTAAATAAAATTGATTAAACAATTGCACAAAGGTGGCAAAGTATTAGAGAAAGAGAGGAAAAATATCCCCATGTCCTGTTTTTTCATGTTATACTTGTAAAAGTTTAGGATAGTTTATTTTTTAAAACTTTAATTGATGCCATTTTTTCATTTCTTCAGACCTTTGATTAAAAAGAGTACATTTAGCAAAAGGAGCTAGAGAAGAGGGCAGTTTTAGATACCAGCTAAAAGAGTCAGGAAAAGAGAGGAGATGGGGGTTGGGGCATATGGTTTTATAAGATAAGAGCAAAAAACTTAGGAAAAGAGGAGGGATGGGTGGAGATATCAGATGCTGTCTCTATCTCTGTTCCTCAAGCAGTAAGAAAGCTATGAGTTTTCAAACTTTATTTTTAATGTCAAATGCGGGGAGTTATATTGTACTCTGGAATCTGAAACGTCCTTCACAATTTACAAATGATGAGCCTGCTATATGGTGTGGCCAGGCACCTTCTCGGTCTCACCAGTCTCAGCTGTTTTTTTGCCTCAGTGAGATGGGCTTGGGGTAAAACAGTCCCTCTTGGCTGCACAGGGGCAGTCTGTCCTTCTCTCAGCCAGTGTTTTGGGCTTGTTTTTCTCCCTTATAGGAGGGAATGCAGCCTCCCCTCCTGGAGAGGCTTGCTCCCTTGCTGCTACTCGCCTATTGGTCACTTAGCTCGCTTCTTTCTTTCTTTCTTTCTTTCTTTCTTTCTTTCTTTCTTTCTCTCCCTCCCCTCCCCTTCTCCCAACCGGGGAGGGTTAAAAAAGGTCTCAGGCAGCCCTTAGTTGGAATCAGCTGATGCTAATTGACCTCAGGTAACTCCCTCTCAACTGATCCTAACTGATCTTGGGTAACCCCTTCTCAGCTGAACCTGATTGACCTGTAATCCCCCCCTCCTCAGTTGATAGGGAGGAGGGCCTTTTAACCTTCTGGGACTGTTTTCTATCTCTCTCCCCACCCTCCCCCCAAGCCAGCCCTTGCAGCCATCTGTCCTGAGTTTATCACAATGGATAAACGGCATTTGGAGTTTTGTTTGAATGGGGATTTTTGCATGCTATGCTATGCAATTTATTTAGGTCAAACTTTAAAAATAAACAGCTGGGATATTTTTAAAAGGCTGGGATAATCTCTCTTTCCAACAGTATATTGTCAGTTTTATTTCACTTGATCTCTTCTTCTTTGCTTAAGACTAAGTCAAACTGGTTGAGGGGTGAAATGAAGGGTGAGCGTGCTCGAGGTTACAGTATGTGTAAAAAGACATTATAAAATGTAAAGTTTTACATGAGTGTAGGGAAATTTAATTCTTTGGGGCCACTTCAATGTGATGGAAAATAAAATGGGGGGGGGGGAGGAAATGTTTAGCAGCTAAGTCTATACAACATCAATCCAAATGTAAAGATATTGATGCATCCTGATTATATCACAGGGATTTTATCAGTCACAAAATGTCTGGGCTTGGAGTTTTGCACCAGTGTGGCTGCCCTGTGCTGCCAATGGTTTTGCCCCCTTCTCTCATTCTTTTTAGAGTCTACTATATGTCACTGGGTATTAAAGAAAAAAAAAGAAAGGTGTTGCTTTGGAAGTACTTCTATAAAATGTCATTAAACAGGTAAAGACAAAAGTTCTGTTACGTTACAGTGGTTTTCATCCCAGCCAGAAATGACCAGTCTTGCCCCAGTATGTATACCCCATCTTTCGGGCTCCATTGTAAGTTTTATTTATTTACTATTTCTGGTCCTTTGTTAAAAAGTGATTAGAAAACTTGGAAAACCAGAGGGAGGAATTTAATGCCTCCTGACTTTGGAGAGCGTTTCTGTATGACACACATTTACCTAGGCTAAAGCATGTCAACGACCAAAGAATGAATATAAAATTGGTTCACTTAAAAAAAACTGAAAGAGAGAGATTACAGATACTTAAAGTTTCCCCCCAAATCCAGGATTTCTACATCATCTCCTTGCCCGACTTTTCCATGTTATCTTTAAAAGACTGGGTTTCTCTTGCTCTCTCTAATGGTTTCATGATTTTCAATATCTTTTTATATTGTGCTAAATATGGCAAATAAGTTGTTAATGCAAAATATTTACTGCTAAAGCAACTAAGATATACTGAATCTTAAGGAGACTATTTTGTTTGTATAGACTACCTCCCAAATACTGAAATATAGGTTTTCCTAATACTCCACTGCTCTTTTTATTTTATTTATTAAATCTATGTTCCATATGGGTCTCATAAATTCTGAAAAAGTTCCAGGTTTACCTTAACAACAATAAAAAAGCATAGTTTGTGGAAAAAGAAGTGCAAAGTGTTATTATTTTACTTAGAAAAATTGTAAGTAGGCATACATTTTGTTTCATTGGTGTACTAACCAATTAACAGTTAGACTTCCTTTAAATTTGGCTGTGTGTGTGTTTTGTATAAAATAATGCTGAAAAACAAGTATGAATATGTGTGGGGGTGACATCTATAAAATAGAATAAAACTAATTTGAATCTACACTTATGGTAGTATGCCTATAAAACAGGAGCCAATTAGGTTTGAATGTTAATTGTTTTGGGAAGGCAGAGGGAGGCATAGAGGTTGATGCTGTGTGTGTGGGGGGGAATGGGGGAAGTTTGCTATTCATATGTTGGAAAGTAATTAAACTTTTTCTCTGTATTGCATACAAATTAGATATCTGTGTTACAGGGCGCTACAGTTGATGAAAAGTTCAAAACTCCCCCCCCCGCATTTTTTCCTCCTGAAACTTTTCTTATGAATATGGGACAATTTAAACAAGGGATCTCTGCAATTCTGTGTTAATTTGTCAGCGAGTGGCCACAACTGAGTGCCTTTTGTATGTGTGGGGGGTTGGTGGGAAGGGACTTCTCTATAAAATGATATTAAACCAATTTAAATGTGTGCCTGAGGCGGTTTATCTATAAAATAGTATACAAGTTAGCTTGAACGTATATTTAATTGTTTGGGGAAGGAGGAGTGAGTGGCTTGGTGCTGTGTGTGTGGTATGTTTGCTAAAATATTGTTTTAATTTATCTGTCTCTCAAAAACTTAACTAAAATCAAGAGACCTCTAATATAGTTTAAGCCAGTAAGTTTTAATTTCTAATGACTAAAAAAACTATAAAGAAATAAAAGAGGAAATGAAATAAGGAAAATTGGAACAAAGTTTAGGTATGATTCAATTAGGGTTTCTTGACCCGCTTTTAAAGACAAATGCTGAAGTTACTGTGGAGGAAGAGGACATTTTATTCATGGTCCAGAACCAAAAAACAAATAAGGTTAATTGTTAAATTCACATAGATTTTGTAAAAAGTTTGAAGAAATCTACATGCATGCTCCTTTTGAATGGCATTTTAGGTTTGATTTACATTTTAATATGTTACGGTGAATAATTCCATAAAAGGCCATGAGGTTCGACTAGCCTTCAGACTGGCTCAGGAAAAATCTGATGCAATTTAATAATCTATGCTGTCTGAATTTGCAAAAGGTTGCAGGATTAAAGAATACCTTCTAATTGGCTTGGCTTGTCAGGCATGGTTTGTCATCAACTTCCTGAACAGGGGATTTTGACATTTGGCTGAGGTCACTTTGTGGGGTGACCTGCTTTGCTCCTCTCTCTAACTTTCCTTTCTATGCTTCTTTAAAACTTTTTTTGACCACTGTGAAAGGTGTCTGAAATTGTGCCCTGCACACATGGAACTATTGTGTCTTCTCTCTCTGTCACTAATACTTTGTGCCTTTTTGCAATTATTTAATCAACTTTATTTAGAATCATACTAATTATACAAAAAAAATTTCCCTCTCAAAATGGGGAAAAGGTATAAAAGCTCTATTTATTCATTTATTTGTCATGCTTCCAGGATGGATAAATTAAATAAAAATGAAAACATTTTTTTCCAAGATGGCCGATGATGCCAAAAATACATGAGCCCCAAAATGATACATAGGGGGCTTGGAAAGGTTAGGAGGGACTTCCAAAACCGTAAGGCAGTGGTCTCCAAACTTTATACCTTGTGCCCCTCCTACCCCTATCTGCCCCCCCGCCCCCCAGGCTGGGGCTAGGAGTGGGGCTGTGGCTCCAGGAGGAAGGGATGCGGATATGGGTAAAGGGGCTGAGTCCGGAACCACAGCTGGGGGCGGGGGCAGGAGTGGGAGTAGAGCCGAGGCCGAGGGCTGACACCAGCAGCTGGGGTCCTGGGTGCAGGGTTGGTAGCGGAACCCATGGCACGGGGCCGGGGCCAGGAGCAGAACTGGGTGGTTCTCCCTCGCCACCCTCTGAGGGGGTAGGCCTGCACCCCAGCTGCGCTCCACCCCCCCCCGCACCCCCCCGAACGTTTCTCGCCCCACAGTTTGGGGACCTCTGCCTTAAGGCCAACTCCTCGGACGTCCAGGGGGTACAACAAAAGGCAGGGTGTGCAATCCAATAATGGGGCCTAATCTGCAGAATATCACAGCGGTGGGTCTGGAAACCTTTCCAAAAATGCATGCTAAGAAAAGGTATAGAGTTATTGCTGTTTAGAGATGTTATCACTAGTCACTGCAAGGACTCGGTGTGGCTATGACTACAAGCAGCAACAGCTACCTTAACAGGAGTGAGGAGGGACGAGTGGTGAGACCATAGTCCCATATTGTGACTGCCAGTCATTCACCTAACGGAGTGTAACAGCAGCCATACTCTTCCTGTGCATCAGGGAACTCCAGGAGGCAAGGTGCATGAGGTGCTTTTAAACATTTAATGGTGGCCACTGTTTTGGCATGGCTCTCAAACACTGTGCTGAACTGAGAGCAGTGTGGAGAGATCCCTATTCAAGACAGTGCATTAAAAAACTTGTGCAGTGTTTGCCATTAGATTATTATTAATTAGATGGCTTGTTTATGATCTTCCAAAGCCCTAAATAATAGAACCTAAAATTGACATCTTTACAAAATTAACATTGCCATAGTAAAAAGAAAAGGAGTACTTGTGGCACCTTAGAGACTAACCAGTTTATTTGAGCATAAGCTTTCGTGAGCTACAGCTCACTTCATCGGATGCATTCAGTGGGGGAAAAAAAAGCGCTTTTTTTTTTTTTTCCACTGAATGCATCCGATGAAGTGAGCTTTTTTTTCCCACTGAATGCATCCGATGAAGTGAGCTGTAGCTCACGAAAGCTTATGCTCAAATAAACTGGTTAGTCTCTAAGGTGCCACGAGTCCTCCTTTTCTTTTTGCGAATACAGACTAACACGGCTGCTACTCTGAAAATTGCCATAGTAGTTACTGTCTTCCCTCCAACACCACATCTGCTGCTAGCAATCTCAAAACAGGGAAGATTTCAAGGTGAGCACTGTACCCTCCTATCTTGCATGCTTTGCAAGGAAAAGGCACTGAAGAGAGACTGTCACACATGGACTTGAATGTTAGTGCTGTAAATTAACATTAAAGCTGAATTTCCAGGAGTCAGTTCCAAACAGAACCCTGATCCAAAGCCCGTTGCACTTTTGAAACGATCCCCCGCCCTAAAGATTTCAGGGTCTGACCCATCTCTGTCATATAGCACTTACAGGCAGCAAGTCAGACTGCAAAATATTTCTAACCTTATACAAGTGCATAACCAGGACAGACTTGTGACAGTATTAAAAAAAGGGGAAAGACAGATCCAGTACACTGTGAATATGCTGCCACAATTCTTGATTGAATCCAGACTCTGTTGTGTTTCTCCCTGCATTGAGGCATGACAATATATTGAATTCCTTTCATTGTAAACTACAATATCAACTTGCAAAAAGAAAAGGAGGACTTGTGGCACCTTAGAGACTAACCAATTTATTTGAGCATGAGCTTTTGTGAGCTGCAGCTCACTTCATCGGATGCACCGATGCACTTCATCATCTGATGAAGTGAGCTGTAGCTCACGAAAGCTTATGCTCAAATAAATTGGTTAGTCTCTAAGGTGCCACAAGTCCTCCATTTCTTTTTGCAAAGACAGACTAACACGGCTGTTACTCTGAAATATCAACTTGAAATATAACTGATCTAAAAAAAGGCTTGTGTGGCTTTTATGGCAAAGTCAGCTCCCATAGAACATCTGCGTTGCTATATAGTGTGTGCGCCGCTATTTGATCCCTCTCATTGAGCACCGTTTTCTAGATGGTACTGGCAGTGTTTGCTATAAAGGTGCCTGGAGGGTTACTTTCATTTTATTCATTAGAATTTCTCATTAGCTGTGCTGGTTCAGGCTACAAGAGTGCAAACCAAAACCGGTTTTATCCTGAACAAACTGTGGAGGTGACACTCCTCAGGAGAAACATGAATGTATTCTAACGCTCTGAAAAAATAAACATAATGCTCGAAATCAGATATTTTTAAGAATCAAGGAAGAATGTTGCATTTCCTTTGGTGTTATCTTAAAATGGAACAGTCGAAGAGCAATTAGTTCCACAGCATGAGGCACCCTGTGTGTGCACATGTATAAGGTTAGAAATGTTCCGCAGCCTGACTAGCTGCCTGCCTGTGCTTTATAACAGAGATGGGTCAGCCCATGAAATGTTGGGGAATGTTCCTAAAGTGCAAGGGGTGTCAGATCAAGGTTCTGGTTTGAGCCGACTCATGTGGAAATCCACGTGTATTTCATGTGCGTAGATAATGTCATTTATTTTCATCTGGCACATATGTGTGTGGACAGTACTGAATGGAAGGAGCCATTTCCAAACTAGTTCATATACTGCATGAGTCAATATATGAGATCATATCCGCCCTATAGACATACGTCCCATAGCACATAAACCATGTCATATTTATACCCATCTGAAACTATGTGTGTATAATATATTTGTTTCAAATGGGCAGGTCTATATTTATTTGTTTTCCAGTATGTGATCTCATCCTGCCAGGGTACTACCACATATGTCATGAGTAAATGGTTTTCTTCAAATCCTATTTCTCCTGGGCTTTTTGCATTTACAGATCCTCTCTCCTGAGTGGTTGTGCGGTGTGTGTAGCAGGATTACATTACTTAGGTAATGGCTGTAAAACTGGGACAAGAAAGGGGTGGAATTAAAAAAAAATCCAGTCATTTAGTAGTAAATGGGCAAAACACACATTTTTTCACGCAGAAATTATTAAAGAAAACAAAACAATATCTTAGCAAACCAAGTATCCTGCAAACTCTTCCTTATTTGGGGTCAGGTTAGGGCCCACCCTGCACACTGGCATAGTGGGGTGGAGGACATATAACACAACCCCTTACCCCGGAGCTCTACACCACCACTTCCAGCTTGCAAAGGAAAGCAAAACCTCTACCTCACACAGGTGGGTGGGAAGAAGTGGGAGAGGACAGGCCCTAGGCTGTGCATCCCCCAGGAGCCTGGCAGGATGGACGCTAAGCTGTCCACCCGCCATGAGTCTGGCAGTGTAGTTACACCAGTGTGTCTTAGGGGGCATACTCTGTGGAAGGAGATGGTGGTGGTTCCCAAGATGCTTTAGGAGTGGCGCAGCAGTACGCTGCCCCTTGCTATGGACTAGAATTCAAATGGACGATCTAGCCCTTGGCTAGAGCCCTTCACTTCAGCGGAGCTACTTATGTGAGTAACCACAGCTCAAGCGAGAGAGGGTTTGGAGGTTCCCGACCAAAAAGGCACAATAGCTTATATGAGCTAAGTGTAAAATAATGTGCGCCTTACTGATCTATTCCCTTAGATCGTTTAATGTTTGTCTTTTACCGCCTTCTTTTCCCCCAGCTCGGCCGACTCTTTTGTTATTTGTTTTGTTAACCCTGATCGGCTTTCACAGATGATTACTCTCAATGATGTCAGTTGATCCTACGGTGAGTCAGGCAAGAAGGATCTGATCCTTAGACTGTAAGCTCCTTGGGTCAAGGACTATATCTTTTCAGTTAGTGTGGGCCCAGTGTAGCCCGTAGACATGAGGTGCAGCTCCCCCTGAAGTCAGTAAGAGTTGTGACTATGCTTAAATTGAGAATTGGGCTTAAAGGTCCAGATTCACAGTCATGCTGGAAGGGCATAATGAGTCGGGTCCCACAGGGATCAGGTCTGAGTCCGGTTCTGTTCAATATCTTCATCAATTATTTCGATAATGGCATAGAGAGTACACTTATAAAGTTTGCAGATGATACCAAGCTAGGAGGGGTTGCAAGTGCTTTGGAGGATAGGATTACAATTCAAAATGATCTGGACAAACTGGAGAAATGGTCTGAAGTAAATAGAAAGCATTTGTCCATATTGAATTTCAAAGTACTCCACTTAGAAAGGAACGATCAGTTACACACATACAAAATGGGAAATGACTGCCTAGGAAGGAGTACTGCAGAAAGAGATCTGGGGGTCATAGTGGACCACAAGCTAAATATGAGTCAACAGTGTAACGCTGTTGCAAAAAAAGTGAACATCATTCTGGGGTGTATTAGCAGGAGTGTTATAAACAAGACCTGAGAAGTAATTCTTCCGCTCTACTCCACACTGATTAGGCCTCAACTGGTGTATTGTGTCCTGTTCTGGGCGCCACATTTCAGGAAGGATGTAGACAACCTGGAGAGTCCAGAGAAGAGCAACAAAAATGATTAAAGGTCTAGAAAACATGACCTATGAGGGAAGATTGAAAAAATGGGGTTTGATTAGTCTGGAGAAGAGAAGACTGAGAGGAGACATGATAACAATTTTCAAGTACATAAAAGGTTGTTACAAGGAGAAGGGAGAAAAAAAAATTTTCTTAACCTCTGACCGTAGGACAAGAAGCAATGGGCTTAAATTGCAGCAAGGGAGGTTTAGGTTCGACATCAGAAAAATCTTCCTGTCAGGGTGGTTAAGCACTGGAATAAATTGCCTAGGGAGGTTGTGAAATCTCCATAATTGGAGATTTTTAAGAGCAGGTTAGACAAACACCTGTCAGGGATGGTCTAGGTAATACTTAGTCCTGCCATAAGTGCAGGGGACTGGACTAGATGACCTCTCAAGGTCTCTTCCAGTCCTATGATTCTGTGAATAGCAATAGTTTATACATTACTTCAGACCCCCTTTACAGAATTAAAATCCTGGCTGCAGGAGACAAGATCAACTATAGTCTTCATTTTTAAAATGGGGTTGATGGCATGAAAGAAATTCTAACTTAGAGATGCTGCTGGTGAGTCATACGATTTCTTTCCCGACCATGAGGAACTAGGATGTGATGTTCAGGGAAGGGACACACATTTTAAAGCTGTGCTGTTAATCTTCCAGTTTTAATTGCCCAACCAGTACTTAATCTTTTGGCTCCATGTTGCCAAAAAAAAAAAAAAAAAAGGGTTGGGGTGCTAACTCAGTACTAAAAGCATTAGATTTGGCTAAGCTCCATTTAGATTCTGGACAAGTATTAGAATATTGGAAACAGAATCTGGCTGATTTAATAATTCAGGACAAGCAGATTACTCCTGCAAAAAACTACACTGTGGGGTAAACTAAAGGGTATATTTATAAAATATAGGCAAAGGAAAGGAAGCCAGTCAGATGAGTTTATCAAACACCTTAACATAAATCAAAGCAAGTCTTGGAAGACAAGAAGGATTAGTGGTGGATCTGAAACTTCAGCAGTTGGTGAGATATTTTTTAAAATCTTAATTATGGACATTCTGTATAGGATAGATGGGACCTAATCCAAAGACCACTGATGCCAATGGAAAGACTTTCATTGATTTTTAATGAACTTTGGATCAGGTCTATTATAAGTAGCTATGGGCCAGAACCCAAACTCAGATCAACCATCATTAAAGGTGGTATAAAATACATTGGGCTAAATAGCTAACTAGAGCTGGACAGTCCCAGGGCAGTTCAGATTTGGACCCAGATCTGAACTTCACAACAGGGCTTTCTAATTTAAACTGAATTTCATTTAGTTCAATGTACTTTAGTCAGAGAAACATAATGTGAGATATATTTAAGTAGTATCTGGGTTTTACAAAGTCCAAGTTTCCAAGGAAGACAAGAATACACAAAGGAATGGCTATACAACAGCTTTCTAAGGAATACTGCACACATCACTGTATGCTAATAACTTCATTTTCAGTGCATAACATTCCATGAATCTTCTTTGCCTTCTTGATGACCTTGTATTTGGGGAAATGGAAAGGGAAGCTCTAGGGTAGCTTGAGCCAGCTCTTTCCTGACTACAGGCTGAATAACCCCACTCCCTCCAAAGCCATTTTTTAAAAACTGGGCAATAGCAAATGGAATAAGAAAGGATCCCTATGAAAGAACAACTCAAGACGAGCTCAGCTGAGGGATTGCTTAATTGTTGTTCCAACTTTGCACGTAGACTTTTGACATGTGTAACACTAATATTGTAGAACAGGACAGTGGCAGAGAGGAAGGACTGTCCAGGCCATTTTTGAGAAACAGATGGAGGACCGGACAGGTCAGATAGCCCTTGATAAATTGTACCGAACTCTACTTAACATTCTGTGTATGGCTTCCATTAGCCTTGATAGGCCTTTCACGCCAACAGATGATTATTCCATGGGTAGACTCACTGTATTGCTCTCATATATGTGTTCCTAAGGTGTGGAAAGACACAAGAATAACTGTTTTGGCAGCGAAATCCTGATCACAGCAAACTGGTCTATTCCATTTGCTACTGTACATACAGAAGGCTTCCATACATACATGAACGATTCTTGTTGATGTAAGTCAGAGAGTGGATGCTTCATTTTGCTCACACAGAAATGACTGGAGCACTTCAGTCAGTATGTTTTACCTCTACTGTGCACCAGAGCCAGAAAGCTATTTGGTGTGCTTATGGAGTCTGATAATATCTTTCATCATTATAATAGCAGATGAAGTCAGACTTGATGTTTTGAACTAGTCAGGTGGTTCTTATTAATTATTATTTGTGTTACAGTAGCACATAGAGGCCCAAATGACATCAGAGCCCCTTGTACAAGGCACAGTAACTGCAACAGTAGGAGACAGCTTCTGCCCTGGAGAACTTACAATATGAATTTCAGTCAAAGGGTGGGTGAAACAAAGTCGTATTATCCTCCAGTTGGGGAACAAAGGCACAGAGAGATTAAGTGACTTGCCCAAGGCCCCACAGGAAGTCTGAAGCAGGGTCAGGAATCAAATCTAAACCTCCATATGTTGACAGCTTCAGCACCACTGAAATCCTACTTAACTTTCACTGGACCTATGCACATGGGGCGAATTTAATCCTTTATAATTAAAAATATGTTCAGAATACTGCGTGTCTGTCCACTCAGAACACTCACTTAGAAATATACCTGCTATCCACAGCATATCTGTAGTACAGTCAATTCATGGTATTCTGTTCAGGTTCTTATACCACACCCATCACCATGGTATCTGAACTCCTAGAGTGATATTAATTGGTGTGGCAATCTGCCAGTGATGCCAAGGTTGCATTTTTCTGCCAGTCTTTGGATTCCTTAAGTGTAGCCCTGAGCACAACGGAGAGAATTAACATAAGACCTCAGAGAAGAACTAAGAATGTGGAGGCTAAGGATAGACTGTAGAAGTGGAAACAGAGCAGGAGTTGTCAGGTAGGTAAGAAATTCATTCTTGCTATAAGCCCCCTGAAGTCAATAGTTACTCCAGGGATGAGTTTGGCTCATTGACAGTTAAAGTCTGCTATGTCTTTAACTAAGTTACTGGAGAAATAAACAAACGAAAAATGCTCAGAAATGAGTGTTGCCTTCTCTCTGCCACTTCTGATCCTGTTATACAAACTGACAGAGTGAAAGCCTGATGTGTGGCATGCCTGTAAATGGAATATACATAAATAAATTAATTCCCTGCAGTGCAGTTAAGAACAAATACTTGTGCCATATCCACCACTCTAGCTGTGAAGAGATATATCTAGTTACTCCAGTCAACACAGGGCTCCCAAAACTCAACGTTGTTGCGTTATTTGTGAGTCTGGTTGGACAGGCCAATTTAATGGAAGGAGAAATTAAAATTGATTAAAATTGGTGTAGATTGAGGCATAGAGGAAGAAGAGAACTGCTTTGATTGCTTATAGCATAGGATGCAGAGCAGGTAGGAACATCGTGGACTGATTCCAGATATATCACATAGCAGCTTCCAAAGATATTAACATTAAAGGGCCCTTTAATTTTCATAGCCATGCATCAGTAAAAATAAGAAGTTATCCAATGGCTGGAAGCCAAAATGCCCAAACTCTCTGATTTTTTCAGACTGATGTTTACTGTCCCTAGCATCACAAAAGCTGCCTGGAGAGCAGCTGGGCTGGGGAGTCTGGAGCAAGACACACTTTCTACGACTTTGCTTTCCCACAATGTCTCATATTTCATGATTGCTGGTGGGCAAGAGGCTGATGAAATGCACAGTTGATCTGAAACATAAAAAGGCAAAGGCAGAATTAAAAATTATACCAATCAGAGTTAGCTCTGTGGAAAAAACTAAACTACCATGATAATTGTGCAATGGTGACAATAAATACACAACCCTTTCAACCAGCTGGCATCCTGTCTGTGATGTGGATTATGGGTGGGAAATTTACACCTCACCAGGAGCAGGGTTATAAATGTATTGTTTTTTTAAACCACATCTAAAGTTGGATGGTTCCAGAATCATTTTTTAAACTACATTTTTTTTTAAATCACATTTAAATTCTTTTTATTTTTATATACCTGGCAAGAGAGCGTTTGGAAAATGGCTCACGCTTTAAATCAGAAATTGGATGAAGTGCTATACTCTCTGCTGTGAGCTCATGGAAACGGAGACTTCTGCCTCCTTATAGGTGGTCCCCTTTCCGTTCAGATGGAGGCCCGCTGCGAGGACAGTATGGGGGAAGCCAGCACTTCCAACACCCCGCTGTACTTTTCCTGTGGAGAAATACAAGCTTTGAGTCTCCAGAGCTGTGGATCTGGCATCTTCCATGGGAACTAGATTCACTACAAACAATACAATGAAATCCTGTGAGTCACTTCTTATTGCTCCTGGTTAAGATTTGTTACAGGAAGAGTGTGGTGGCAGCATAACTTGTGCTCACAAACCCCTACCCTCTTGCCAGGGCTGGAGATCTTCACAAACGCATGGAGCTGTGGAATCTTCCCCCAGGCCACAGAATAGCTTTGTAGCTACAAATCCAGCCCCATGGCGATGCAGCCCTTTCACCATCTCCCTCTGGCTCTTCTTCCCTATGGGGGTTGTGCATAGTGGCAGATTTTTAGACCTCCATCCTGAAATCCACTTACATGACAGCAAGCAGAGACCTTCTCTGGGTTTGAGCTCTGGGCTTTACAGAAGGTGTGTATTCAGTGAACTCCTAACTCCTCGTCACCCCATTCGGGGAAACGACACTGGGCTAGCTGCATGTTCGGTCCCGTGCACATGAAGAGGCGAAGGCAGAAATTGCCCCATGATGAACATGTTTTGCTTCTCCTTCCATCCAAAGCATTCTAGTTATGCTGGCAGGAGCTTCCTGAATGTCCTTATGCTCCACGAGAGGAAATTGGTACCCTAAGAAACAATTTCAAAATGAGTATCTTGTGTTAAAGCTAATGCCTTTCTCTCTCATTTTCATCTGCGACGTATAGGGTATGCTAGTAAAACTGACACTAAAGTCTTAGGTCTGATTCTCATTTACACGGGGGCCACGTTATACTGCTCTTATAGCGGAGGTGAATTACAGTTATGTCCAATCGAAGGCCCCTTTCAACTGCCAGCATGTCGGAAAGTGGAGTTAGTGTAAATGAGAATCAGGCCCTTAAAGGTAATGCCACAAAACCACCCAGAAACATTGACAGAGATACCAGCTTTATATCTGAGGGAAATCAGAGGTACTCCAGCAGCATGGTTCTAACTTCCGTAGGTGGCAATTGACATAAGGTGACAGAAGAACTACTGGGAGCTGAGTTCCTCTGCACTGATAAACAGAAGCAACAGATGGAATCCAAACAAATATTTATTTCAATGTTAGTTGAGGTAGCCTGTAAAAATGACTCATGACCAATATGTTTATCTACCAAGAACTTCTTTTTAATGAGTAACGCCCACATTCCACTTGCTAAGCTCCCTGGGGGGGGTGATTCTCATGTATGCTAAGGACCCTTCACAGCCCCTACTCCACCAGCCTGGTATAAAGGGGGTCTTCATGTAAAGGTGAACCCCGGTGACTATTTTTATCTCTGACCTCGCCCTAGTATTTTCCATATAAAGAGGTGGCAGGATACTACTTGGCAGCCATCCCTGCTTCAGACAGAGTGAAAATACAGCTCAGTTCAATGGGCCAGCTCCCTGGGAGGCACACAGTCCCAAAGTTTCCCGCTTTCCAGTCAAGCAGCCAAAAGAACAGCATTGTGCCATGTCAGGTCTGTGTGTTGTTGAACTGGGAGATCTTCCCAATGGGAGGGCAATGGGTGCAGAATAGGCCATAAACCTAGAACTGTGACTCAACAAGTTAGGGGATAAGTGTCTCATTTTTCCAGCCCACCTCTTAATGGTGAGATTATTTTGTGCACAGTCATCCCCTCCCCCCCCCAAGTTCACAATTGTCTGGCATCCCGCTACCCCTCTTCACTCCCATTGGTGATCACATAAATATCCCTGAGCAAATGCAACATTTGTTTACATGGAAAAGTGATATTAGGGAAATAGTTATGTCATTTTGCTGTCTTTAGTGCATTGAATACAGTTGATCACACAATCTACTTTCACTCTTCATTTCATTTCCCCTTCCCCCATCTGGGAAAAAAGAAGAGACCATACCATATGCCTGTCCAGCTCCCTTCCACCCATCAATAGTCCCCAGACCAGTTAGGGAATATCTACTCTTGTCTATAGACTTCAGTTTCATGCTTTAAAGCCTCTATGTATTGCTGTCACTTGAGTTACAGGTTAAATGATGTGTCTTTCCATTTATGCCACTATAAAGAAAATGATTCCAAAGACTCTCTCATTTTGGCAGTAAACCTCCTCCTCCTCCTCTGCTCCTTCCCTGTGCTCTGGCTGAAGCATCACTCGCAGGTAGCAGCAGCCATTTGTGAAAGAGCTGGGCTACAGGCCCATTTCCATCTGGTTCATGGCTGCCTGAGTGATGCATAAAACAGGAACTATGCTGTCCACTGCCAACTGCTTTGTGGATTAGAAACATAGGAATTGCCATAGCTGAACAGAGCAATGGTCCATCTAGTGGCTAATGCAGGATGCTTTGGAGAAAGGCATAAAATACCCATAATGAATCTAATTATGCAATATTATACCAGTAGGGGAAATTTCTAGTTGACCTCATCTGGTAATCAGATTATGCCCTGAAGCATGAGGATTGATAGCTTTTGTAATTTCAGCCTATCTAGACTAACTGTGTATGCTCTATTTATTTATATTAATGTACAGGGAAAAGTTCACCCTCGGTACAAGAAGGTGGAACTGCATTAGCTTCAGTGGTGTTACAGGAGTGATGAATGTGGTCCATTATATTTGTTAAATAATTTTCTTTGGCCATCGCAGAAAATTTTTTACAGTTGGATTTTTTCTTGCCACAGTTGAGCAAACATGGACCCCTTCCTACACAAGAGAACATGCCTCAGAGTGTAATATTCCTCCTGGGTTTCCAGCAAGGGAACAGCATTTATTTAAAAAAATAAATAAACAGCTGGCAGTTACTGGGGTAGACTTTATTTGGGCACACGATCAGTCTTGGGAAAATAAACCTCAAGTGCCTACTATAATATAGATATATACTTTAGAAGTATATGTTTATTTATATGTTTTAACAAAAAAAGCACTTGTCTAGAAACATCATGTGGCCCTTCAAAGAGTAGCTGTGGTATTTTCTAATAAACACACCAGACTCTGGAAGGTGAGTAGAATGGCAATCAAAGCAGACATGAATTGTCAACAGAAATTGCAATATTCACTATGAATATGATGTTTATCTGGAACACGTGTGTGTGTGTGTGTGTGTGTGTGTGTGTGTGTGTGTGTGTGTGTGTGTGTGTGTGTGTGTGTGTGTGTGTGAGAGAGAGAGAGAGAGAGAGAGAGAGAGAGAGAGACCAGAACCAGGCTGCAATGTTGTTTACGACTAGAGGTTGATGAGAGCTATATACAGGGTACAGTTTTGCTGAGGAATTTAGCCTGTCCTTTTTGCATTTTTCTCTATTATTTGCCAAGTGGTTTGTGCAAACATGTTTTATCGTGTGGATTTCTTGCCAGTTATTTGCTATGATTATTGCTTTGCGTACTCATTGTTTGTAATTTGCTATTCATGCCATGTTATTGGCCTCTTAAATCACATGGTGTTGTTTTCACTCCCTGACTGAGAGACCCGCAAGCCACCAGAGAGCTTTCAAGGAGGTGTGCACGCTGCCAGCACTGATATTTTTGCGGCTATATACAGTAATGAGCTGCCAAAATCTTAACAACCGATTCCCTATAAAAAGTTCTGATTTAAGGGATGTGCCAAGAGGTGGAGGGGGCGGGGGTGTAGTGGCAGGGAAGAGATTGCACAGAGGCCAAAGGGGCACGTTGCAGGAGGTGCAGTGGCAGGGAGGGAGTGGCACAAGGGAGAAGTGGGCAGGAGGGGATTGTTGCAAGGGGCTGGCAGGCAGAGGGGTGTATGTGCCCAGGGTTGTTGCAGGGGGGTGAAGGTGGCAGGGAGGGGTTTGCACAAGGGAGGAGTGGGCAGGAGGGAGACGGCAGGCAGGATGGGGATCCCGAGGTTGGTGCAGGGGTGAAGGTGACCGTGGCTGGCGGGGGGTGGGCGGGGGAGGGGGTTGCTGGGTGGAGGTTGCCAAGAGGCAACAGTGGCAGGATAGGGTGGGTTGTTGGGGCAGGGGGTGCACAGGGGAGAAGGTAGCTGGTTGGTGGGTGTTGGAGGGGGTGGCACTGGCTGGGGGCGGGGTGCCCGGGTTGCTCCCACATATACCATTTCCCAGGCCAGGGACTGGACCTGCCCATCCTCTGGCGCTCCGCGGGCCCCTGCGGCTCCCTGCAGCCTGGCTAGGTTCCTTGCAGGCGGAGTAGACACCCAGCTTCTCCGCACGAAGAGCAGAGCGCAGCTGCGCCGTCTTCCCCGCGCCACAGGGCAAGCCGGGCTCCCCGCGGTGGTGCAGGCAGCCAGCCCCACTGCACCCGAACTGGGCTCCCTGCTGCCCCCGGGGCTCTCAACGGCCGTGCAGCCATCCAGCCCCACTGTGCCCGAAACGAGCTCCCCACCGCCCCGGGGGCTCTCAGTGGCGGTGGCGGCAGCCGCTGCTGAGAGCCCCAGGGGCAGCGGGGAGCTCGACTCGGCCCAAGGTGCGGGGAAGAAGGCACAGCTGCCATTACCTGACCCTCCCCTTCCCCACTCCACCACCGGCTGCTCCCTTGGGGGGAGGGACTGGCCACGCCGCAGGCGGCCCCTCTGGAGCCGGGAGGCTGGGAGCAGCAGCAGCCTTGTGCTCTGCTGTTTAAAAAAAATGGGGGGGGCACCGCTTTTTGGCACCTCCAAGCACTTGGTGCCCTAGGTGGCCACCTAGTCCGCCTAGTTGTTGCACCGGCCCTGCCCGACAGACCCCCCGCCCCCCGGAACTCCCACGCCTACCCAACCTCTCCCCCCCGTTCCCTGTCCCGTGACCGCCCCCCAGAACCTCCGCCCCCTCCAACCGCTCTCTGCCCCTTATCCAACCCCTCCTCCCAGCGCCGGCCCGGCCCCCTTACCATGCCGCTCAGGGCAGCATGTATGGATGCCGCGCGGCCCGCTGGAGCTCGCAGCCCCACCCCCTGACCATGCCGCTCAAAGCGGCAGGCGCTGCAGAGCTGCCCAGGAGCGGTCCAGAACGCTGGTGCCAGCAGCACGGCGCGCTGAGGCTCTGCGAGAGGGGGGGAGGCAGGGGAGGGGCCGGCCGGGAGCTCAGGGAGCCGTAACAACTTTTAACAACCGGTTGTAAAACTGGGTCAAAATTTAACAATCGGTTCGTGCGAACCGGCTCCAGCTCACCACTGGCTATATATTGACAAAAGTATTTGTGTTGCATGGACCTACCTCTCATTCGGCACATTCATTTTATGAAGCTAGAGAGAGGACATAGGAGAAAGGCTGCATGAGAGATGAAAGGTTTGCTACGCAAACCACCACACATACTTTTAATAGTCAGACATTTCCATGTTTTGTAAGCACCCCCAAAACACTACTCAAGTATTATATTTAATGTTAGGGTTCTCTAGTGCCATTAAATAATCATGTCTGAGTGATTGATTATAAGCTGGTAAACTTGAAAATAAAATAGAACATGCTGATTGAAAGGTTTCCTAAACTTGCCTGATTTGCCATTTGTCCTCTTTTAATGTCATTTCCTGATATGCAACTGCAGTTGCCATGCTCTCCTGAATCTGATGCCTTCGCCTTTCATTCAGGGTGAGCGTACCATTTCTATACTGCTTCTAATTGGCATATCCGGCCCTTGGAAGCTCAGGTACAGGGGAGGATTGTGCCTCGTGTGATAAAGGAAGCAAAATCATTGAATCATATTTTGCTCTCAGTACAGTGCAAAACACTCATGCATGTAATCCAGGCACTGCAGCTAAGGGGGGACTTTTGGGGTAAGAGCCTTTGATGCAAAGGCACAAAGCAGCCAGAGCATAGTGATGAATCTGCCCCAATGGAGTTACTCACAATTTGTATCTGTGTAACTGGGAGCAGAATCTGACTCAACAGTAGACCAGTTAGTGATACCACATGAGATGTCATCTCATGAACCTTGAGCCTGTGCACCATGGCCATGATCTACATTGCAAATGGCATCCCCAATCCAGAATGCACCTTCACTATAACAGAAAATACAACTGGGAGCCAGAGAACCTGCTTCACCATTTACTTTGCACATTGTGTAAGTCATTTACACCTATGCAAAGATGGTGCAAAATGCGACCATGGATGTGCGTAGAGAATTTTGACAAGGTTTTAGCACAATGCCTATTATTATTATTTATTTGTATTACAGTAGTGCTTGGGAGCACTAGTCATGGATGAGGACTCCATTGTGCTCAGGGCTGTACAAACACAGAACAAAAAGATGGTCCCTCACCCAAGCAGCTTACACAAAGGAAAAATCAGTCCCACAATCTTTAAACACTAGGCAGGCTGTGGTAGCACCATGGCTTCAGGGTTCTAAATATTCTGCATTAATTTATCAAGATCTGCCCACATGTCTCTCTCTTATGCACAGCTAGGACAGCTGTAGGCATCTGGAATGCACGTCTAGCTCTTGACCCAGCTGCTCTGGATCCACTTGCCTCTAAAACTTGGTAATTTATCAAAATGTTCTTCCAATTTAAAAAAAAAAAGACCTTCCTCACTGATCTTAATATATTCTTAAATATATTAAAATAAGACAAATCTGAGGGCTGAGCCTCAGGTTCTGGTTTACTTAGCCTGCCCCTACAATTTAGATTCATTTAGAGGACAAACTGCAGCAAATACATTCCTGATATAACTTCACTAAAGTTAACAGAGTTACACGAGGGATTAATTTGACCCGTTGTGTCTACTTTGATTCTTGCCTATTTGCACTGGATTTGGCTGAAGAAACCCTTGGCCCGATTATGTCTAAGTTCAGTTTATTTGACTTGTTCAGATCCTGCAGGGCTCCTAAGAATCGCAGGCACCAGACAGCTGTGCTTAGCCTTGTCGGCTACAGTAACGTCAAGGAAACCTATCAGAACTGGCAAAGCTTCAGAACACTGGAGTGCGCCTGGGTTACAATAGGCAAAACCATTCCAACGAAAATAAACTGTTCCTGGACGAAAGAGCTACCTCCATCTCCCATTTCTTTTTAAAAACCAGGGGATATGCTTTGATCAGACTTCAAGGTGAGAGCTGATATTCTGGAAGTTATCTTCTCACCAACAAAACAGCAGTAAGCAAGAGAGAAAATGGAGCAAAGCTACAGCACATTTGTAACAAGGCAAAAATCTGGCCATTGTATTTATCTTGCAAATTTGTATCTCTTGCAATTTTGATTGTGAGCAAGGACATCAGCAAAAGAACCCACGTGAACCTTAGCCTTAGGCTTTCCACTGTTGCAGCTTTACCCTATTTGCCGGAGTTCTGGATCCTATGGAAACATCTCTCTCAGAGGAGATCAAGAGCAATGATGAACACACTCCCCCTGCCTAGTGTTTTCTTTGTGAATATAGATTTTTTTTGACTGTGAAAATCAAATGCAAAAACGGTTTACAGTAACTGACCACTTTACCCACAGCCCCAGCACAGAAGGCAAAGCCAGACGTTTCAAAGGCTTGGGCAGGTGCAAATAATTTTTTGACCCCTCTGTGGGCTCAAATGGTAGTTGAATGCCGTGGGGATTTTCCAAGCTGGCAAATGGTCACACCCAAGTTGTCTGAGCACCCAGTGGCTTGAGTATTCCAAGGGAACGTCTTACATAGGTATAAAAGGCTACCCAAAGGGAACACAACTGTGGAATTAGGTCCACGGGGTCAAATCCTGCTCTCAGTTATGCTAGTGTAAATCATCAGTTAGTCCATTTGGCTAGATTCAGTGGTATGCCCTGGCTGCCTGTAATGTAAAATACCTGAAAATTCAGCTTAGCTGTCCAGTTGAGCTTAGTTCATAGCTGTTTTGTGCTGCTGCAATGGTTTAAAGCAGCTGGAGCACACCGGTGAAAATGGCGTGTCAATTTTCATGGAGTTACTCCAGATTTACAATGCACTGAGAGCAAAATTTGCAGCAAAAGAACCTGATCCTGCACAACTGAAGTCAGTGAGAAGGTTGTCATTAATTTCAATAGGAACAGGGCCTAACCTACCCTCTGACCCCTAGAGATGGTCTTTTCAAGGCAGGGCTGAGGTACACTGGCAGAGCAAAGTGAAGGAAGCTTTTCACTGCCCCATCCAGACTGTACCCATTCTGTAGATGAATAGAGGACTTTACTTTATATTCCTATCAACTGGGGCCCTTTCACCAGCACCAAATTCTATATTTAGAATGAAGAAGCAGCCAAAGAAAACAAACAGGATTTCCATTTGTGTTTATGGTTATCTTGTTTGTTTGGATTCTTAGTTGAAAAGAAAACTGCTTGACAGGATATTCAGAGGAAGGCAAATACAAACCATCCTCCTCCCGGTCTTTCCTTTATGAGGACAGGTTTTGAATGTGAAAATCAAGGGCAGCTAAAGCCCCCACAGACAGCAGGTCACAAGCGGCCATCACTATACAACAGCTCAAAGGCACTAAACTATTCATTAACAAGAACTGTTGCTTAACAAATGATTGCATAGTACAGTTTTGCTTAACAATCTTGACTCTCGGTGCCCATACTACAGTTGATAGGTTGGATTAAATAATACCAGGATGAACAATACTAAGAATAAACAGTTAAGTGAGTTAAGGAGTTGGCAAGGTCAAATGACCTCTTTGGACTGCTGATGGAGACACTTAGCATAATTGGGGTCTAATATAGCGTATTCAGCTTCAAAAACGAAGAGAACATAGGATTTGCCATACCAGCTCAGAACCCTGGTCCATTCTAGTCTAGTATGTTCCTGTCTAGTAGCAGATAATAACTGACATATCCCTTGCTGGTCACTACAGTATGCCCTGAAGAATGTGATTTCTTTGCTAGCTGAGCCTGCATGCTGTTTGCGTTCAGAAAATTACCCATCCCTTTTCAAATCTTGCCACAGCAGATGTTCTGATGACCACCTGCAGCAGTGAATTTCAATGCTGATGACATGTTGCAGACCACAATTTCCTTTTTTTGTCCTAAATGTGCTGTCCTTTACTTTCAAGCACACTTTTATTCTTCCTCTGTTATGGCAGAGGATTTTTAAAAATGAGGGAACCAATCAATTTTCATGACACTCTTCATAACTTTTGAATCCTGCGCATGTGATCCCCCTGTTACTCTTCCGCTGTCTGGTAGCAGGAAGTAAACCAAAAGAAGTACCACATCCACCTCCCTCATTGTCCCCACCAAGCATCTGGAAACCCCTCTGTGAGTGCTGGGAGGGACCTGGGCTCTGCCACATTAGAGGTGATGGATGGAGGGCAGGAGGAGAGATGAGCCACCGTCCATGACATGGTGATCCCAACACCAGAATAGCTCTATCACTCCTCATCACAGCATCAGTGCAAGGGCATGTGTCGTTGGGACAGGAGGAGGCATAAAGTGCGCTGTACTCTAGCTAGTCCCAGGTAGTAGCTGTTGCAGGCAGCCCTAAGTTAGAGTATCTATGGGGTTCCTATAGCTTATGCCATGAACCAGGCCAGGCCCCTGCTGCCGTCAGAATCCAATGAGCTATGAAGTGACATACATCTTGGTTTCTTTCCCCACTAAAGCTGTGCTGAGCTCAGCTTGGTCACAGCTCAGAATCAGGGCCCTAAGTCTTCCTGTCAGTTGCTAGCTGCACCACCCTTCAGCACCTCTTCGGGCCAGGAGCCAGCCAGTCTGTCTCTAGCTGGGCAACTAGGCAACTGGGTTCAGTTAGAACCTTCTAGCCAGGCTCCCGTGCTGTGTATCCACTTTCTCCCCTTTCCTGTCTTGTTTGCTGTTCACTGAACTATCATCCTGCTATTAAAACAGGCCCTGAGTTGGCTTCAGTCTTCCAACCAGAGCGCTCAGTGAGATTTACACACCTCTGAGTGAACCTTCCCGATGCGTGTGGTTGGCACACCCCATGAGATTTATTTTGAGCTTCAGGCTTATGTAGACCCACACAATGGTCGACTTCAGCAAATGTGTGATAGTGGTAAGTTTATTCAGTTTTTTTTTCTTGTTAGGGTTTGATATTTATCGAGGTACTTAGAAGTTCCTAATCACTGCTTAACTTTGGCTAACATTGTCATAACTCTGCTTTCTGCTGGCTTTGGCCCCAAGAGATTTATTCATATTATTTATATTACAATAGTGCTTACAGGCCTCAGCCAAGATTGTGGCCCCATTGTGATAGATATGTGTACAAACACATAGTAAGAGACAAAACAAAGGTGGAGGGGGAAACTGAGGCATGGTGCTGTGAAGTGACCTGCCCAAGGGCCACACAAGTAGATCAGGGGGCAGAGCTGGCTATAGAATCCAGGTCTCCTGAGTCCCAGTTCAGTGCCCTGTCCCAGCAACAGGTTTACAAAAAACAAACATCGTCCAGTTTTACCAGCAGGTCTGAAATCTGGTGAGTTTCACTTGGGTTCACAATTAGTTGCAAAAAATTCACACAGCTTTACTTTTAGGCTCAAATGCCCTAGAATGGTCCATTACACTATTTTATACCCTGGCTTTCAGAAGTGCTGTACACTTTACATCCCAAATCAAACACAGATTGCAAAAGCTTTTACTCAGGTAGCTTGCTTGCTTCCTGTTTTTATTTAACAACAATATCCCTAGTTGTGAGAGGGTTGCAATTTTTTTGCAGTCTTTCCTACTGAAAAGCCCAAATACCCCAGAGACATCAAACCAATCTGTTGAAACCATGCAGTTCCCTCTCCCTTCCCTTTCCCTCGCAGGAGTGACGAACTGGCTTGTTTTTGAACTGCAATCTGAAAACATCCAAATTATTACTTTAGTTAAAAAGGGATACCAGAAATCAGGCTGCTGCAGCGGCAGCAACTTGCTGTACAATAACTGAGGCTCTTCATTCAGCTACAGTGTGTTGGACTGGGGAACTTTTAGTTAAATATAAAAGAAAAAAAAACATATTTCATTAACCATTGACTTGATCTCTGGAACTATCACATTTGTCACTAGTGTATAGAGCAGGAGAAATTTCACATACACCCTGTCACGCTGCCTGGAGTAGCTCAAGACCGTGACTGCCAACTTCAGGGCAGACTGTTACAAACCAGGGCACAAACCCCAAGCTGGTTGTATGTTCTATAATTAAATTTCAACAACCAAGTATCCAGTGTGAACTCCTCAAGCACTAGAACAGCCTTATCATGGAGTGACAGACAGTCTCTTTGGGTACTCCAGTCTATCTTGTCATCCAGGAAGGCCTACCTTTCTGATAGATGGTCCCTTACACCAAAAATCACAACAATGTTCAGGTTACTCCCAGTCCCAAAGGATCAATCACTTACCCCAGTCAATTTATCTTAGGTCTCTCACCAAAGACAATGCTTGAAGCCAATCCTGTAATAAACTAACTAAAGGTTTACTAATTAGGAAAAAGGAATGAGAGTTATTTATAAGATTAAAGCAGGTAAACATACACCTGCAAATTAGTTAGTCTTAGGTTCCAAAAGACAATAGAAGCTGCTGTAATATGCAAGCTCTAGAAGTCCTTTAGGGTTAGCATAAGCTAAGCAGCTTGTGGATCCCTTGCTTATGCTCAGAAATATTCCCCTCTCCAAATTCCAAGCAGCATAGCAATACACATCCATCAGGGATTTCTATTGCTGTCCCCCAAAGTTCAACCTATGAGGGGATGAGGATTTGTGCACCCCCTCTCCGTGGTTTTTTGAGGGAGAAATCAACAAAGCCTTTTGTCCACTGATATTCCACAGTGGTTCATCTGGGGTCTGTATGCCTTCTTTTCTTGGGCAGGGAATGACATCTCTTTTGGTGAACTCCTATTTCACGCTTAGTAATGCTTCCCTCCTGGCTGTGGGGGTTTCCAGTTTCAGAGCAACCACTTCTACAGTTACAGAGCAAATACTTAAATACGACCTTATAACATGGAATACAGATACTGTAAGTGAGATTAAGGCAGGCAGCAACTCACAAGCATTTCACAAAGTCCACACACTAAACACATCTCTCTCAATCTAATACCTGTTTTAATAATACTAACACACAGGTGAGCCAGACTGGTTTCCAGCTATGCATTTGGCAGTATTCAGTGAGGCCTAGGGGCCTTTGCATGAGCGTCACACGTGCCCTCCCACCCCTATGTCATTCCCTGTCAACCAACAGGCATCACTCTGAGACCTGTAACTATCTCCTTGTTCTCAGTGTTGGGGTGGAGGGGAGTGGGTCACAGTGCAGAGGGAACAAACCATATTCTCCTTTCCCAAACTATTTGACAAGACTAACAAGTTTCCGCCCCCTGCCTGTTTAACTTACAGCGAGTTAATGCCTAGTCATGCTCTGGAGCGTGCCATGGAGCCTCAGCTCTGGCCTTTCACAGTGTGTGTCTATATAACAGCATGTAACAATGTAAATGATTGCACTGGCATTAGCCCAGCTAGAATAGAAAGTACCCAGGGAAATGCTGCTGAGAGATACTATAGTCTTATGGTGTGCCCTGTCAGACATAATGTGCTGAGTCTCAAGAGTCTGCCAGATTGATGAGCTCCATCGGCTCGCCTGCAAACCAACAAACAACGCCGGCTGAGTCAGCAAAGTGTCCAGGCAGCTCATCTCCTGCAATTGTTTTTATTTCAGATGTCAGGAAAAGGAACACTGATACTCTATAACCAGAGCATGTTCCCCTTGTTAGTTCTGATTTCTCTGAGAAACTAAAGTGGTTTTTCCAGGTGCCATTTTCATTACCGTCTCTGTGAAGAAAAGCAAAAGCTGCATAATTAGGTAACTGTGCCAATTGATTTTATCCCCTTCTTTCTAGGAACTAATCTGATGCACTAAATACACTGTATAATCACGTCTTTTTTCCTAAAGATTATCTTAGTTATATTTACCCATGAGGTGTCTCTTATTGTTTCCATTTGTAACTATACAACTGCAGTACTACGTTATTATTTTTTATTTTACAGGCATTGAAAGGGATTGTATCTGTTGTGATCGGTACCTCCCAGCAGGGCCAGATTTTGAGCTCAGTTACCCTGGTGTCAATGTGGAGTTACCCCATTGATTTCAATCTGGCCATTCTGTTTGTACACCAGCTGCTGGCAGCACTGGAGAACAGGCTGGACCTTCTTTTGGAGACAATCAGTGCCTCACTTGAAGTGGCCACTGGCAAAATTCTCAAGGTGTCCCTTACATAGGAAGCTCCCTTGTTCTAGTTTCCTTTTGGTTTTCAATTATTTGCAATGGGAATGCAGAATTATGAACAGACTATTTTATTTATTGCAATGGAGAACAACATACTGTGTCATGCCCATCTGCTACTCTGGGTGCCTTTGATGTTATTTAAAAAACAATATTACCCAGCAATAAACTCCCAGGAAGAGCTCCAGCAAAATTCCACTCCCAACACAGTGCAATGGGGAAGACCTCCGTCCCCATAAATAACCTCCCACATCAGGCACCAACTGGTCCAGCAGCCCAGACAAGAAGATGCATCTGGTAGGGTGCTCCAAAAGACAACAATCCTGGGCTATTGCAGCCCAAGGACAGCAGTTTCTTTCACACCTGAGGGCTCCTTGCAGGGATAATGATTTATAATGAAGTTGCTAATGCACATAATCCAGCACGTGGTCTTTTGTCCCCAGTCTCCATTTGAGTTTTGATGAGTTCAGAGGTATGGACAAAAATATCACTGTTGACTCATGCTAGCCAGTCCTTTGTTCTTGAATCGGAAAGCTCTGATCAGCCCACGAAGCAGCAGAATGAGATTAGGAGATGACTCCTGAGCTCCCAGATGCCTGTGGGAAATACTAAGACTTGAGGTTCACTTTTTCAAAAAAACCCCAACACTGTGCTCAGCACACCTGCTATCCCAGGCATGGGGTTTTCTTGACAATCAGGCCATATCATGTAGTACAACTCAGAGTTCTGTGATGTGGCAAATATGGCAGGACTACGATGAGACCAACAAGCTCAGTTTCATGCATGTATTATTTTAACACAGGCTTTGAACTCAGATCTCTTCGAGACACAAGGCATGTGCTTTATACAAACTTTAGCCCAGTAGCTATGGTCTCTCTGACTATTCCCCAACTGATGAATACACACGCTGTGATGTGTTGTTGCTTAGATGTCAGACACTGTTATATGTTACTGCTTCAATAATTACTGGTTTGTATGCACTTCACATGAATTTGAATTGACACAAGTGCAACAGTGTCAACAGGGTGAAGCAGCGCATCCTTGCCCTTCTCCATGAACAGAATGGATTCTCATGCATAACTGCTTCAGATGTGACCTGCTCACAGTAGCAGCCACATGCCCGTTCAGCAGGGGACCTGCTGATGACCACAGTTGGATGGATGTCCAGGTATGTTACCATCTGCTATAGCTGGACTTGGTCCTAAAGATGTGTTAAAATTCAGAAGACCTCTTGAAAATATTGAACCTCTAACATTTCACATGTCCAGCAGTGCGGGCATATTAGCAATTATCTAACAAGGTGTGCGGAGGACTGTGTGGCCAAAGGGAATTATACTCTAGAGTATTTCAGAATCATTGAGAGACATGAGCTGGCTTTAGGCCTGAATGTGGGGTAGAAACCATACCATTTGCTTTAGTCAATGATATTCTCCTGTCTGCAGATGATGACAGAATGACAGTGCTGATTTCATTTCGATCTGTCAGCAGCCATTCATACGCTTGACCAGGAGCACGTGAAAACATCTGCAGGCCCTAGCAGACTTCTGATATATAGGTGCTGATTCCATTTGTTCTGAGAGGACCCAGAGAGGAGCAGTGGGAAAGTGCTCTTCTGTCCTGAGACCTCTCTCATGAAGGATGCACGCACAGAGGTCTACTTTGTCACCTGTTGTTAGGGTGACCAGATAGCAAATGTAAAAAATCGGGAGAGCGGGTTGGGGGGCACCCCCACCTATTTTTTAATAGGTGCCTATATAAGAAAAAGCCCCCAAAATCGGGACTGTCCCTATAAAATCGGGACATTTGGTCACCCTACCCATTATTCAATGTGTACATGAGACTGCTGTGATGGAGGGGACGGGGGTGCTAGTGAAGAGATGTGCAATGTATTCAGCCTGCTGATGACACCCAGGTCCAAGTCTCTTTCACTTCTGATCTGGCTGGTGCAGTGGAAGGAATATTTCAGTGTCTTCATGAGCTTAGGGCTTGGGTGAGGGCTGGCTGACAGCGACTCTGACCAGGGAGGAAAGAAAGCTGGTTGGGGGTTGTAACCAGAAATTATGCCACTGCCCCCAGCTGAAGGCCTGTGATTGCTGAAAGACTGTGATTGTAATACAGGAGTGCACACTCGGTGCGTTATTAGATTCTGGTCTTCTGAATGCTCAGGGAATGACAGTGGCCAATGGCACTTTTTTCCTCTCTGCCTTAGACGAGTGCAGATTAATATAATGTGCTCTGTCTGGGGCTGCACACTGAGACCACTGGCAAACTGAAGCAGTGCAGAATGCTCCAACCAGACTGTTAAGTGCAGTTTCACTCTGGAAGCAAATTACCTCAGTGATCTAGAATCTGCAGTGGGCTCCCAGGCAATTCCTGAGAGAAATCCAAGGTGTTTGCCTTCCCTGTGCAGCCCTCAATGATTTGAGAAGTAGCAACCAGGAAGACAACCCCCTGTCTCCCCCAGTACTATACTGCAGCAGCTATGCTCAACTGAGGTATGGGAGCTGGATCTTTGCCTTTGGGATTCACTCTACACCTTGCTCTACCAGAGCCTGGATCTGTTAACAATCTGGGCACTCATCTTTTCTCCTAGGTATGTAAAGAGTGGGGAGGGTTGAACAGGTTCTCAGGTCTGTTTAACCTGCTGGTTATGTAAATATTATGTCTGAAAGAGCAAGGCAATGTAATTTTTTTTTGGGGGGGTGACTGTTCTGAGCTTCGAGTGGGCACTTGTTTATGCTTCTCTAAATCAGAAAATAATTTTAAAAAATGCTTGCTAACCCACTTGAGATCATAAGATGAACTGCAGTATAGAAATATTATTATTATTTATTATTATTAGTGGCTTATGTGAAATGGGCCAGAGGGTTCAGGATATTTCTATTGTGATATGTGTCCTGCAGATTTCCTTTCTTTGTTATCAAAATTAAACAGAAAACAAGTCCATATTGGAAAAATTGTTGTGATGAAACCAGAGCCTTGTTAAATAAAATCCAGTTCCAAAAAGAAAATACTTTTCAACCAGAGCTGGAAAATACTTGATTACACATAAAGCTTTTAGGTCTCAGGTTCACAACTTTTGCAAATCACCTTGAATTAGTTTGAGCAGGATATCATGAATTGATCTGAACACACTCTACTTTAAAACAAATTTTAAAACTTCATTGTGAAAAACTTATTCCCAGGCATGTTGTAAAGCCATTTCTACTTTTCAGATGCCCAGCCAGACAGTGTGCACTGTTTGTATAGTATCTAGCACAATGGGGCCTGAGCCATTATTACAGTTCCTAGGTATTATCACAATACCAATGAATAATAATAATAATAATAATTAATTAATACCAACCATGGGCTCACAAAGTGAGGAGGCAGCATGCGGGAAGGCTTGTCATCATTAGGAATTAGTCAAAAATTATTAAAATATAATGCGGCTATTTATAAGCTACATTTTCATTGGAAGATGCAATGGGTGCACATGCAGAAAACTCATATTTGCGAATGCCGACTGTAGCTGCTGGAGCTTACAGAGCCTCACCTTGAACACAGAAATGCTCATCTGCGTAGTCAAGTGCAGGCTTGCTGCAGGCAGAGTACATTTGCCACAATTAATATGATGATCCTTTGTGTGTTAATCTCTTAGGGCTAGATAGCCCAAGCACTCAAAAAATCAGTCAGTCAAAGCAACATGAGATAGTCTTAAAAAGCATGAGGGTTTGGGAGGAAGGGAGGGGATTAAAGAAGTTTTAAGTTCTTCTTATTTCCCTTTTGGTTTTGGAGATCTGAGGTTATATTTTCTCCCTTTTCACCTCAATTATGATGGCTGGAAACTTCCATATTTTAAAAAAAGAAAAGTCAAGATTCTCAAATCATCACTTGCCTTCAGGAGCTGGGCCTTTGAGTAAAATATTGTGACACTCATGATAAAAATGCAACAGTTGGCAACAGTGTAATAATAAGGAGCTTCCTTGCCTTGCTCAGGGGAGCACAGGACCTGTGTGTACTTCCTTGGCATACTAAAAGGGCTGGAGACGTAGGAGAGAGGCAGGACTGTCCTTTCTCCCACCAATACTCTTGGCAGCAGAGCTGGCTAGCCATTTGTCTGCAGGGTGGGTCATAGCAAGCTGGGTGTCTGCCAAGGAGCCATTCTGCAGTCTGTCTTCCAGTGTTCCACTTGGAGCATTGCAACTGCACACCACCCCTTTAATATAGGCTGTGCCTTAGGAAGCCCTTAATAAATAAAATGATTGTCTTACCTTTCTGTCTTCCAGTACTGAATTCCACACCCTATACATGCCCCACCCCACAGACTCTCCAAGGAGCTGCAATTAGCAAATGTAAAATATATCAATGATGGCCCGAAGACTAAAATGCATTGATTGGATGGATCCCTCTTTTCTTTGACAGAGACTGGAACAATGGAAAGCTTTGTTCCTTTTCGATGACATCACTGGCTACTGTGGCAGGCAACTAGCAGAGATTTTTTTCCTACCAATCAGGTACATTCAAAAGGCCTTGACAGAGCAGATATGAAGAGTTAATATTTGGTTTGACAGTGCCCACCATTGTTTTATGAAAAACGGTCACACTTCAGTAGCAAGTTCAAGCAATCGGTAAAGAACATTCTTGCGAAAGTGCCATCGGTGGCTTTGGCAATATTAGCACCATTGTTAGAAAAATGAAACCCACTAAAAACATGTTTGGTCCTTGTGAGCACAGCCACTCAAATATCTGCCCTTAAGGGCTCTCCAGCCAGTGGTCAACAGTGCAGCTCTTGACAAGTTTCCATACAAAGGCACAACCATAGGCATCACATTGTCTTCTTCGTACTACTGCCCCGAGCAGTGAGACGTTTTGCCTTTTGGAAAGGTAGTGACCTTTCCAGGAAACAAAAGAACAAGAAATATGATTATTTCTGTTTGGTGCTCCAAAGTAACGATCACATGGTTAATACAGACACAATCCCCAGTAACTCTTGAGGTGGGCATCTATGATGCAGACAAACAAAAAAAGAAAGAAAAGAATTAGGTATTGCCCCCAGAAGAAGTCTAGTTCTAGTGCACATCAGACACAGACACCCCAACCCCATCCTTCAGATTTCCCAGTGCCTGTGCAAGATGAGCCCCTCGGTGAAGAGCAGCTGATTGGGACCCAAATCTAGGCGAACTAGATTTCTAGAGGAAATGCTGGTGGAAAGACGAAAGATGGTCTTGTGGTTAAATCACTGGATTGAGTCTAAATCAAGGCAAAGCAAATGTGAGTTTTGTTGTGTAAAGTATTGCGCTCACTTAGCCCTAATCCTGAAAGGTGCTGAGTGCCTCTGAGAGGTGCTGTATTGCTTTAACTCCTGGGAAGCACTTAACCTCTTGCAGAATTGGATCTCTACAGCACCATCCACAAAGTTGTCACATCTTGTCTTAATCTAGGGTCAGATCTTGCAACTGTATTCATGTGGATGGACCAGCTATGCCCAGCACTATAGGGCTGTGAAGCTGATTGGTGTCTCAGAGCTAAGGCAATACAAATAATCAATAACCACAACTATTTCTAAAAAGCGGCTAGTGATTTTTGTTGCCATTGGGTGCCCAATGTGAGAAACCCTAAGGGCCTTATTTTGAGAAAGTGCTGAGCACTTCCATTTGAGATCAGGAAGTTCTTGCAGGCCTCAAGAACTCAGAATTGACGCATTCAGAGAGTTATGTCTGAAACCCTTGGTCAATCAGTATAATAAGAAAAAGATACTGAAGTCAAACGTCTAGTGATATTACGAGTGGCCAAAAGTCTCCAACTAATTTTTTTTGATGGAGAATTGGGTTTTCAGCTAAATGAAAGTTTTCTCTGAATGTGTCTCCTTTCCTCAAAAATTGTTAATTTTTAGTTAGACGACCAACATGCCAAGGCCCTTTCTTTGAAAATTGTCAACTTTTAGTTAAAAAATCTAAAACCTGAAAACCAAACCTGTTTGGCCAAATGTTCAGTTTTTTAATTTTTTTGACAAAAAGTCAACATTTTCCATAGGGAAAAGACTCGACGTTTTGCAACCAGCTCTAGTTACGATGCGCTTGACCATATCATGAAATGTCTCCTACTATAATAAAATGCAATCAAATCCCATCTTGGGAAGGGAACCATATGGCAACTCCCACCAGAGTTACTCTTAATAAACAAGTTGCAGTAGCTCTGGAATGTTAGCAGAAATGCCTGAGCTCATAGGTGAAGTATCTTTAACAATAAACACTTTCATACCTGCCAAGTCTACTGGTTTTCCCCATACACTGCTGCTTTGGGGTCCTGTGTTTTTCTAATGGTGGGCTACAAGTTTTATGTGTGGGGATTTCACATTAAACCACTATGTTGTTTGGATGTGCTAACGGTGAGCTTCAAAATGAAAAATAAATATATCTGCCCCTTTTTGCTACTTTTGGGTTTTTTAAGAGAATTTGACAGGCTTGTTGAGCAGTTTCTTTGAGAAAGCGCCATTTTCTTCTGTTTTTCTATTTTAGAAATATAAATATCAAGACTTTTTTTCACTGACAGTCTGGAGAGGAAATTTTCCCAGCCCTCAGTTGAAGGCTGGTGTGCTTGGCTACTGCGGCTAGTTAAGTATTAACAGGGGGTTTGTTAGGTGGAGTGCTAACACCAGGCTGTATGCTCTCCTGCCAGCTGTCAGCTGGGCTCTTGCCCTGAATAGCGTCTTCACAAAGAGAACTTTTCCCTCTAGTGTTCATCAGAAGTTTGAGCTAAATCAGTGTTAACGCCCTCCACCCCCTCTACCCCTCTCCAATAAACAGAGTTGGATCCTTGGCCCTGCTGTTTCTCCTTTGCACTGCTCAAGTGGCTAAGCTAGTCTGTCTTCCCCTTCACATAGCTGAATGCCAGAACTGGCTTTATGGTTTTGCCATATGTAGTGACAGAACAGGACTCCCTGTTGTGCAACTGAAGTGGGGGAACCAGAATTAGCTCAAAAGGTTTAAAACAAAGATGGATCAAAGCCATAAATGTCAAATGTAGATCCAGATCCAAACCTTCCCAAAGTTCAGGGAGATTTGGATCAAGACTTCTGGTCTGGCCCAAGACAGAAGCAGGGACCAAAAGCAAAGTCATTCACCAGATCAGAACTTCCTCAAAGTTTGGGGATGGTTGGATTTGTGGTTTTGATTCAGTTCCTTCTCTAGTTTAATAATAACTTTCTGTTTCCTTGACTTCTCTCATAATTCAGGGGAAGCTAAATCCAGATACCTAACGGTCTCTGGCAAGACATAATTGTAAGCAAATCTTTCACCGGATTGATTTTTTTATTTGTTTAACCTCCATCATTCTCAAGTAGATTTCCCATTTCATCTCTGTCAGATTGGAAACATCCATTGAGGAAGCTTCTCAGGGGCTATATTGGGATTGGTCATGTTGCTGTCTGGAACTGTGATCAAACTGTTTTTTGGCGGGGGACAGAAGTGGGGAGGTATACTAGAAGAAAAAGCTAGAGTTCCAAAGATTGCATTTCCAATGTATAAACTTAAGGGGATCTTCTGAGCTCCCAGGGACACAGTGGTTGAAAATGGATTGACATTTCTGCACTTCCTTTTGACATCGGTGGGGCTGAATAAATGGTAGTTAGCCTAGAAGCTCTGCTAACTGACACTGCTTCCACACCCTCCTTTACTGCTTCCAGATTTGTCTTCATAGAATAGAGTGGATGGAAGCAGTACTGGAAATGCATGCCGTTTTGGCACAGTTCAGTTTAGGAGCACATGCTTTTAATGATTTGTGGTTGAATTGATACAAATCAAATTCCCAGACTGATTTGTGGGGTAGGATGTGTTAAAGGAACTTGGCAGAAAACACTTTGTTAGCAAGTGCGAGGTAACCCAGGTTTGATCTCTGGCCTGCATCTAGGGCACATGGTGTGACAAAGTGGGAATTTTCTGCAATATTTCTGTAAATTCTAGGCATGCCTCAGTTTCCCTCTGTATGTTGCATTGTTATCGAGTGGGTGCAAAGGGGTTAACACTGCTCCTGGAACAGTGCAGGAGATAGGAAGAGTGTGTGTGTGTACACGCGCGCACGCTGTCTGGGGAGAATTAATAGAGTCATTAAAGAACTGGCTCAAGCTGACCCGAATCAACAGAAGGGCCAGCAAGACAAAGAGATGCCCCAAGGACTGAACAATCAACACCTAGCAGTAGGAAATGCCAGCAGGTGAGACTTGGGAACTGAGCTGGAGGGAGCCTAGACCAAGGAAGACAAAGGATGAGCAAGAGAACCAGAGATGAAGTCCATCACAGCTTGGCTGGTCCACCAGGGCACTTATTTGATGAGGGTGGACTATGGCTTAATTTCTGCCTCTCTGTGCTAAGCCAAGAACTTTCAGATTCATTATGGCAGGTTAATAATAAATGGCTAAGTTGTTTTGAAAAGGCTGCTTGTGTCTCTGTGAATACTCACTGAGAGGAGTACAGTACAAACTTCCTATATGAGTTTGGCTTGGCTGGATTCACTGCAGGGAGCCACAGAAAGAGACAGGGACTGCTGGTGCCAACAGCCCAGTCTGGGAGTCTTGGAGGCAACAGGCCTGCCTCTGTGGAAATGTGTGAGTCCGCTAAAGAGGTCACTCCCAGAAGACTGGTGATAGGCTGGGGCATAGACCAGCACTTGTGACTCCATGCAACATGGATGTTACCCACCCATAATACAAAAAGAAAATTGGAATTCTCAGTGACTGATCTTTCTCTTTAGAAGGGTGGCTGTGGGAGATCATAGTGGTGACTCTGTCAAGCATTTTCCAGAGTAACTCCAGTTTTAAACTGCATGTCTTTAAGTTTCCTTTTATGTATTTCTACTAGGCACCAACTCTGCACCTGCCAAAGTGAGTCCATATGGGTCTTCCCTGATATTTTTACAGCCTACACAATTCAGCTTCCTGATCTAAGACAGCCTTTTGTGGTAACACTCTTGGCTTTTTATGACTAATGAACTGGAGGAACTTTTTCTGGTAGAATAGCACAGTTGGAATTTGGTTTTCACTGGAATAATGCTCTTTCTATAATCCCTGTGCTAAGGAATAATCTTTAGCTTTACATCAGTTGGTGTCAAGAATAGAGTTTGTTGCTGTGAAAACAGCAAACTGAGTATGTCCCCAAATGAGTAAAGTTCCTTTGCTTGAATTGAATTCAGTGAATGTTTTCTTAAGTGTGGATGTTGGTGGGTTCATTTAGATGTGGTAGCCCCGTGAAATCTGTTGCATATTTAGAACATTTACATGTGGTGATTTTTCCCAGTCGGATCAGCTACTCCATTGTGATTGTCACTTTGCAATAGAAATAAACAGGCTGGCCTATTTCAAGAGCACCAAGTCAGAATCACAAGTTGAAAAAACATTTTAATGTTAATGGGCGGGATTCACAAAGATACTTAAGTGTGTAACTCCCACTGATTTTGGAGTAAGGTGCCTAAGTACCTTTGTGAATCCCACCCAACATGTTTATAAGGACCATTGCCTATTCCATAATTAGAGAGAAGGTTATTTTAGCTCATGATGCCTGTCAGCGAGAATTACAGCAACAGTAGCCTGAGAGCAGCATCTCAGATGGAAGGCAAGTCTTGTGGGTCAGACGAGAGGACTTAGGCCTTGTCAGCACTGACCCTTAAGCTGCGAGAATGGGTGATAAAAATGGCCTATCCTCCAGGATGTTGTTGTCTGCAAGTACTGGCAGCTCCAGATTCATCTGTGACTGGCCCTGTTCCATATAACTGTACAACACCTCTACTGCCCTACACTGAAGGTTTACTCTGACCAGATTTAGGTATTGCACGTGCTTCATGTACAACAGGTTAAGTTGTCTTTCGCATTAGAGTGGCTACACTTCATTAAAATGAATCTATTGTTTCCATGGCAGAACAAAATGTCCAAGTATGTGGCTAGTTATGGGAAGAGAGAAGATAACATGGTCAGACATTTTGAGTACTAGCATCCACTCCATCATGAAGAACTCAGAGTGAAGAACTGCTGGGTGAGGAAAGTGGTCATTTGAAGCATGTGACTACAAGAACCAGGTAGAGGAAAAGACCAGCTAATGAAGAAGAAATATAGTTCAGGAACAGGTTTGCTGAGTGGCACAGAAGGCAGTAACAGAAGGTGGGAGGACAAGGAAGAAGAGAGGAGCAGCTACTCCTGTAAGAAGAGGGGGGAAAGTCAATGGAGAGAGCCAGAGTTCAAAGCTCCAGGAGGCTACAGGGTGACTCACATAAGATTACAAGGGAGAATAAAAGACAAGAGGACTTGCAGCCAGAAAGAACAGGAGGAAGGCCAGAGAATAACACATCCCCAGGAAGAGGCAGGTCTACGTTGATGACTCCCTACTAAGAAGAATGGTCAAGCCTATTACCAGAGCTGATCTAAGGAACAGAAGGGTGTGCCATCTGCCAGGAGCTAAGATACGGGATGTGGACCTGAGGCCGAAGAGAATCCTAATGGGAGCAGGAAAGAATCCACTGATTATCCTTCACGTGGGCACAAATGATACAGCTAGAGACTCGCTGGAATGTATCAAGGCACACTATGCCAAGGGACACTGGGGAAGAAGCTTAAGGAAATGGAGGCTCAGGTGACCTTCAGTGGGATTCTACCTGTCCCTAGAGGAAGAGAACAAAGGCAAGACAAGATTATGATGACCAACAGAGAGCTCAGGCTGTGGTGCTATAAGGAAGGCTTTGGGATGTTTGGCCACTGGGAGGCATTTATGGACAGAGAACTGTTATCATGGGATGATCTCCACTTGAGTAGGGAGGGAAATAGATTTCTGGGATGGAGGCTGGCACAACTGATTAAAAGAGCTTTAAACTAGGAACTTGGGGGAAATGGTTGGGAGATGCGCATGTCATCTCCTTGCCCGAGTCTAATGTTGGGCAGGAGGAAAATCAAGTAAGAAAGGACACAGCAATGGAGAATGGAACAGCAGGGGGTAGGAGAATGGACATTAAGAGGAAAAATAGTGCAGATACCAATGAAGCAAACAGTCAGGTAGGTGATACTGGCAGTAGAATGACTGTATCCAATTGGGTGAGGAATGTGGCCAAAGCCAAGCAGAAATAACTAAGATGTTTGTACACCAATGCTAGGAGCTTGGGTATCAACATGAAGGAACTGATGCAGGAAGTGAAACCTGATATTATACGGATAGCAGAAACATGGTGGAATAGTAGTTATGACAGGAGTACAGGTATTGAAGGGTATGTGCTGTTGAGGAAAGACAGAAATAAAGGCAAAGGTGGTGGAGTAGCATAATATCTTAAAGATGAAGTAGACTATAAAGAATTTAGAAGTGATGGAATGGATTAAACAGTCTGTCTGAGTCAAAATCACTTTGGGAAAGAAAGTTACTAGAGGTTCCCTGATATAGTGGTGGGGGTCTGCTACAGACCACCAGGATTCAATTTGGATATGGATAGAGAGCTCTTTAATGTTTTAATGAAATAAACACTACTGGGAATTGTTTGATTATGGGAGACTGTAACTTTAACAGATACAGATTGGAGGACAAGTGCTACTAATAATAGTGGGGCCCAGATTTTCCTGGATGGGATAGCTGACAGAGTTCTTCACCAAATAGGCTCTGACCCAACAAGAGGTAATGTCATTGTAGATTTGGTACTGGGTGAGTAGTGAGGACCTCATAGAAGAACAGGTTGTAGGAGACAACCTTGGTTTGAGTGATCATGAGCTAAATCAGTTTAAATTAAATGGAAGGATAAACAAAAATAGATCTGCAACTATGGTCTTTGATTTCAAAAGGGATAACTTTAAAAAATTAAGGGAATTAGTTAGGGAAGTGGACTGGACTGAAGAACTCAATGATCTGAATGTGAAGGAGGCTTGGAATTAAGTCAAAGTTGCAGAAGTTATCAGAAACCTGCATCCCAAGCAAGGGGGAAAAATTGTAGGGAAGGGTTGCAGACCAAGCTGAATGAGCTAGCATCTCAAACAGGTGATTAGGAAAAAGCAGAAAGCCAACAAAGAATGGAAGATGGGAGGGATCAGCAAGGAAGGTCTCTCTTGGAGATCAGAAAGTGGAGGGATAAAGTGAGAAGTGCCCAAAGCCAAGCAGAGTTGGACCTTCCAAAGGAAATTAAAAGCAATAGCAAAAGGTTCTATAGCCATATAGAAGAAAACAAGGAAAGAAGTGGGACCGCTAAACACTGAGGATGGGGTGGAGATTAAGGATATTCTAGGTGTGGCCCAATGCCTAAACAAATACTTTGCCTCAGTTTTTAATAAGACTAATGAAGAGTTTAGGTGTAGCGACAGGGTGGCTAATGGGAACATGGATATGGAAGTAGAAATTACTACATCCAAGATAGAAGTCAGACTCAGACAACTTAATGGGACTAAATTGGGGGCCCAGATAATCTCCATGTAAGAATATCAAAGGAACTGGCACATGAAATTGCAAGACCAATAGCAAGGAGGGATAAATACCAGGGAGGGAGAGGAGTTATTTAAATTAAGCCCCAGTGGGGACACAAGAACAAATGGAGATAAACTGGCCATCAACAAATTTAGTCTTGAAATTAGGTGAAGCTTTCTGACCATCAGAGGAGTGAAGTTCTGGAACAGCCTTCCAAGTGGAGTAGTGGGGGCAAAAAAACCTAACTGGCTTCAAGACTGAACTTGATAAGTTTATGGAGGGGATGGTATGATGAAACTGCCTACAATGGCATGTAGCTGATCTGTGATTACTAGCAGCAAATATCTCCAGTGTTCCAGTGATGGGACATTAGATGGAGAGAGTCCTGGGTTACTACAGAGAATTCGTTCTCAGGTGTCTGGCTGGTGGATCTTTCTGACATGCGCAGAGTCTAACTGATAGTCATATTTGCGGTTGGGAAGGAATTTTCCCCTGGTTATATTGGCAGAGACCCTGGGTGTTTTTGCTTTCCTCTGCAGTATATGGAGGATTCTCTGTAACTTGAAGTCTTTAAATCATGATTTGAGGACTTCAGTAATTCAGCCAGAGGTTATGGGTCTATTACAGGAGTGGGTGGGTGAGTTCTGTGCTGCAGGAAGTCAGACACGAAGGTTCCTTCTGGCCTTAAAATCTATGAGCCTATGTTATCCATGCTGAAAACAAGCCAGGATTTTCTTATTTATTCAGAGCTAAAAGCTAAGGCTCTTAACCAGTTCTTTCCCAAGCAAACTCTTGTCAACAGTACTAGGTTGACATCGTAAGGTCCAAACTCCGTTTTCATTTCTGGTCTTAGACAGACGCCTATGGGAATATTTAACATTGTTAATGTTTATGTAACTTTGGGAAAGTAAGCATCTGTGAAAAGCAAACAGTGAAGGGTATGCGCCTGGCCAAAGAGAAACTGAATGAATAGTTGTGGGAAATGCTTGTGGTATTCACCCAGCTCTTTTAGAAAACACCCAGTAAATGAAGTTCTCTTGGTGGATTTCTATTTTATTCTACATAGGTTCTTATGCCCGCTCATCACTGAGCACCTTCCGGCAGTGCTTTAAGCAATGTGACTACACATCTGTCATGAGTGATTTGTTCTCTCATCCCCTCCCCAGGCAGTGAAGTGAAGTGAAGTGTTTGTTTTTGGTAGGTTGTTTTTTTTTTTTGAGGGAGGGGGCAGTTTACAATATCTGTACATGGTGTTTTCTGTTTCTGTTAGAGAAGGCAAGGTTAAGGAAGTCCATCTTGCACTAGGAGGGAAGAAAGATGGGGAGGTTTGTGATGGTCCTGAGTTCCTGGGGAAGTTCTGAGGGGGGATTTGATAGCAGCCTTCACCTATCTGAAGGGGGGTTCCAAAGAGGATGGAGCTCGGCTGTTCTCAGTGGTGGCAGATGACAGAACAAGGAGCAATGGCCTCAAGTTGCAGTGTGGGAGGTCTAGGTTGGATATTAGGAAAAGCTATTTCACTAGGAGGGTGGTGAAGCACTGGAATGGGTCACCTATGGAGGTGGTGGAATCTCCATCCTTAGAGGTTTTTAAGGCCCGGCTTGACAAAGCCCTGGCTGGGATGATTTAGCTGGGGTTGGTCCTGCTTTGAGCAGGGGGTTGGACTAGATGACCTCCTGAGGTTTCTTCCAACCCTAATCTTCTATGATTCTATGATTCCACTGTCTCAGGCTGATCCCCGAGCAAGCTCTGTGTCCTGTGCCGACAAACTTAGCCTTGAAGTCTGGATACAAAAGCCAGCATTCACTCGAAGGCAAATGGTTGGGATTTTCTAAAGGCTGAAATTTAATTTCAGTGGGAGTAATGTGGCTACAATTATTTTTCCAAATCTCAGCCAACCAAAGAGGAAAGGATAATCAACCAAACACATCTCTGCCCCTCCCGTCTTTCAGGACATATATTTCATTGGAGCTCTTGGGCATGTAGGAGGCATTCTAAACGGAAATGCAGGATTCAGGTCATCTGTTGTTCATGCTGCACATTTAGGATATATGTTCACTTCTGTTGCCCATCAGGATCAGCACCAGCCTTCAGCTGCTCAGTGTTCAGCGCCTGCTGAATCCACCTGCTTTTGGCTACATGGAGTCTTCAGTAAAAATACTTGTCAGCATGAGTATAAGAGTAACAGAGTGCTTTCCCCTTCTCAGCTAACTATAGATCAGTGTTTTATACTGAGGCCCTGGAATTGGAGAGGATTTGATTTTCTCCTGCGTGCGCAAGACAGGAGGGTGAAATTTGCACAGCCTTTGGCACTGATAGGGACAGCTGTGACAGAGGGGATCTCACATACTTTAGCATAAATCGGAAGTAACTCTGCTAAACTCAGTGGCGTCACACTGATGGAAGGGGAATCAGAATCAATCCTTATATCTTTCCCTCACTTCATATGACAGAACCATTATTATTTTGTGAGCGGATGAGGGGGGATGGATCACTTGACGATTGCTCTGTTCTGTTCATTCCTGCTGAAGCACCTGGCACTGGCCACTGTCAGAAGACAGGATATTGGGCTAGATGGACCTTTGGTCTGACCCAGTATCGCCGTTCTTATGTATTTCTACAGTATACTTGCCTTAGAGCTTGTCTACACAGCACTGCAGTATTATCTACAGAGGTGTGAATTGTAAGAGCACTCTAATGTGTTGTACTCTAACTGCTCCTGTGTAAACCCTAAGAGGTACCTCATTTGTGCTGATGTAGTTCCATTTCAAACAAGACTATTTTTAATCCCAAAACAGGTACATTTTAGTTCATGCCAGTTGCATTTACACAGGGCAATCAGCGCACAGTACATTAGAGCACTCTACCATTCACACCCTGTAGAGTACACTGCAGCTCCATGTAGACAAGTCCTGAGTCAGCTCCTTGATCTGGTGGTGAGCCAAAGCTAGTAGTGTCATCAATATACAGCTTCAAGTTGAGACCTACTAATATGTAACATTTCACATGAGCAGCTACAGCTAGAGCCTGATTCTTTGCTGCCTTGAAGCTTATTCTGTCAAATATACCTATTTAAAGTGAGTGCAGAGAGGAAGGATGGTCTTGTACTTAAGGCTGTGGACCCAGGACATCTGGTTTTCTTTCTGTCACATAGTTTGTGTGTGACCTTGGGCAAAGTCTCATACCTCAGTTCTTTACCTGGCAACTTGGGATAATAGTATTGCCTTCCTCCCACTCATTATCTGTCTTGTCTATATAGCTTGTAAACTCTTTGGGACAGGGATTGTCTCTCACTATGGTTACACATACACCTAGTACAATGAGGTCCTGGCTTTGGGGTTCCTGTAGTATAAATAATAAAAAGATAAAATTCTGATTTGATTGTGCTTTACATTAACTTTGCACAGGTCTAAATGACTAAACACGGACTAAGGCAGTGGAGAATCAGGCTCTCAGTGCTCAGTAATTGACTCAAGAGCTGGCAGAAGCATAGTCTACAGGAGTCAAATGAATACTGTCACGGTGTGCTGAACAGAAAGCTTTTGATTTAAACTGGTGACTCAGACATTATTTCCCATGCCTGACTCTAGTAATGCTCTGCATAGGGGCACTGCTTTCCCAATCGTACAAAGTCGGTTTTATTGCTACCATATGCTGGGAAACATTTTAGATCATGTCCATGCAGAATGTGATTAGATCTGTTAAAAATTAATTCGCTCCTTTCATCTGAAAACTTGTTGAGAATACCAGTGCTAGCAGTTTGTTTACCAGGGTACAGGATAATGGAGCTTTTTCCCTGTGGGCCTGATTCTCCGTTGCCTTGCACCTTGTGCAGTTATTTACAGCAGGGCAAAGTAGTTGCAGAATGCTATCCTTCTGATTTAGTAGCATTTTACAACCACTTTGCACTGCACAGGGCATAGGACAATGGCAAATCAGACCCATGGTTATTTGCTGATAAATGATTAGGGATGGAATACTGCCCAACACACCTCTGCCCCAGCTTATGTCTCTGGTTTTGTTGCTCTCACCCACAGCTCCACTAATGAACTATATCTCCTCCTTGCATTTACTTCTCCCTCTCCTCCCCATGCTACCCCGTACATCTGGAATGCCCTCTTTACCGCATCCAGGCACCCACACGCTCCTCACTTAGATTCCTTCTGAAAACTCACTGCGTCTACAAGCTTTCCAAATGCTAATGCATGTCAATCGGGATGTCACTACAATATAAAAAGCAAACAAAACCCTCTCCTGAACTAGTACCTTCCAGATCTCCCCCCTGAGTTCTTGTCCATTGGTTTGTATTATAGGCTCCTTTGGGTAGGGACTCTTACTTTAGGTCTTTTATATAACCAAGTGTTACATTAACACTAGTGATTCTTGTAAGAAAGAACAATTAATGGGAGAATCTGAAACATTTTGTTTTACAAAGAACCCAAGAGTTTGAATGCAGAAGCTGATGTGGAAATTTTGACATTAATTTTGTCCTCCTCTCAGTCTTCTCCAATTCTCACCTCCCTTATTTTTCCCCTTTTCCCAATGCATTTAGTTCCCTAGTCACTGGTGAGTGTACATTACAGATCCCCCTCTGTAGCTATTATTTGTTACAGTCCCAAGTTGTGGAATTATGGCCCCTTACCTCAAGCTATAGCAGCTCATGTTTTTAGCTCTGGAGGTCCCTGGTTCAATCTCCAGTGTGGTGGCCAAAAGGGCGGCCATCACACAAACACTTCTTACTTGGCTTAGTGCTTATGGCTGTGTGCGGTTCCACTGGTGTCAACAGGACTACTAATGGTAGTGAGTATCCTTACCTAGCAGTAACAAGATTGGGGAGCAAGAAGGGGAAAAAAGGCGAATGGTGGAGATTCCAAAACAAGAGTGAGATCATTCCCCACCTTCTGCCACAAAAGATCACGCATAATGTAGGATGCTTCTATTATCCTTATCGGACTGCAGTGACAGCAGAGATGATAGGGAAATGACAGCATTTCTATTTCATTCCCCATTGCTTTTGAATTGCTCAGTGCAAAGATAGCTATTATAAAAGTGTATTGTAAAGAATACACAAAACGGGTGTTGGTTGATGCTGCTTTTATACACACTGGCTCACGACTGGGAGAGGCAGGACTAACTAGTTCACTTGAGGCTTCTCCCCAAGTGAGCTATAATTTAAATGACCAGATTTTCAAAAACGGAGACAAGTATTTGGCAACATTTTATAGAGCCAGGAGACAGTACCACGCAACTGACGAACTGATAGATCTCAGAATGTAACTGTAAACGGGGACTCATCATCGAGTGGGTCTGTTTCCAGTGGGGTCCTACGGGGATTGGTTCTTGGCCGTATGCTATTTAACATTTTTGTTAATGACCTGGAAGAAAACAAAATCATCACTGATGAAGTTTGCACGTGACACAAAAATTGAGGGAGTGGTAAATAGGGAAGAGGACAGGTCACTGATACAGTGGTAAGCTGGGTGCAAGCAAGCAATATGCATTTTAATACAGCCAAATGTAAATGTAGATAAAGAATGCAGGCCATATTTACAAAATGGGGGATTCTATCCTGGGAAGCAATGCCTCTTATGGTGGATAATCAGCTGAACATAAGCTACCAGTGTGACACTGTGGCCAAAAGAGCTAATGCACTCCTGGGGCACTGAAACAGAGGAATCTTGAGAAAGAGTCGAGAGGTTATTTTACTTCTGGATTTGGCACTGGTGCAACCGATCCTGGAATACTCTGTCCAGTTCTGGTGCCTACAATTCAAGAAGGATGTTGATGTATTGGAGAGAGTCCAGAGAAGACCCATGAGAACCATTAAAGATTTAGAAAACCTGCCTTATAGTGATAGACTAAGGAGCTCAATCTATTCATCTTAACAGAGAAGGTTAAGGGGTGACCTGATCACCATTTATAAGTATCTACCTGGGGAACAAATATATCATAATGGGCTGTTCAATCTAGCAGAAAATAGTACTATCCAATAGCTGGAAGTTGAAGCTAGACAAATTCAGACTGGAAATAAGGCATAATATTGTAACAGTGAGAGTAATAAACCATTGAATCAATTTACCAAGGGTTGTGGTGGATTCTCCATCACTGACAATATTTAAATCAAGATTGGATGTTTTTCTAAAATATACACTCGGGGAACTATTTTGGGGAAGTCCTATGGTGGTACACAGGAGGTCAGATTAGATCATCACAATGGTCCATTCTGGCCTTAGACTCTATGGGTATGTCTACACTGCAATCAAATACCTGTGGCTGGCCCGTGTCAGCTGACTCGGGCTCACAGGGTGTGGGCTATGGGCTGTTTAATTGTGGTGTAGACATTTAGATTTGGGTTGGAGCCTGGCTCTGGATTCTCAGGGCTCCAGACCAACCCCAAATGTCTAACACTGCAATTAAACAGCCCCATAGCCTGCGCCCTGCGAGCCCGAGTCAGCTGACATGAGCCAGCCATAGGTGTTTAATTGCAGTGTAGACATAGCCTATGAATCTTTTATCTGAAAAACCATGTTGTTGCTTCTCCTGCCAGTCTCTGACTCAGCAGCAACTGGACATATTTCTGAGAATGGAGGAGTTTTTCCAGTAATAGATCTTGAGATTGTCACATAACCTCAGGGTGTTACTGAACCATCCAGCTTCCATGGAATATTAACGGAATCTGGACATGTAACTCCCCTACAGCTTTTTGGAAAATCCCAGACTGTGTGCCCTGAATAAGTTTAGCATGAAACACTGAACAACTGTTCTTAACATTCACTTTGAACAAAAGAGCTGGGAATAGGATCTAATCTCATTTGACCTTTCTCTTCCCAGACAGTGAACACTCATTCCACTGAACGGGGCTTTCCTGGTAAACACTCACTAAACTCTACACCTTTACAACAAAAAGAAAAGGAGTACTTGTGGCACCTTAGAGACTAACCAATTTATTTGAGCATAAGCTTTTGTGAGCTACAGCTCACTTTTACAATGTATTTCAAAAAGTGATGATCTTGACTGATGCAATGAAAAGCCAGGCCATTTCAGGAGTCTCAAAATATCTTGGAATACCAGCACATGATATGAAAAACTGCGACTATCTTAGTAAAGCCAAGATATGTGGTCTCATGATCCCTCCCTTTGTTGCAGCCCAAGGAAGATAAAAGTAGCATCCCACACTGTACATAGTTTTGTATGGGTTTTGGGATGGGGGGGGCAGCAGAATGATTTCACTCCTTCAAGTGCCTTTGGAAGCCCCAGGAATCTCCACAACTTTCCTGTCTTCCTTTTTACCCCTATGTTGACCAAACCAGCCTTCCATTCAAGGAGCACTGGATGTACTTCTTTATTGAACGTGTGAAGACATTCCTGAGCTACCCTGTGTGGTATTTAGAAAACACCACAAGGACCTCCCTTTCCCAGGGGCTGAATATACTTCCCATGCATTTGCCAGCTCAGGAGCAAGGGACTAAACAGGAACCTTATAGTCAGATCTGTGTACACTCTGCATATAAATATGTAGTTCACAGGAGTGTAGCATTGGTACATATAAAACTCCAATGCATTTCCCACAACAGTGGGGAAGATATACCGAGTTAAATAATAGCATGCAAGAATAGGTCTATTTTCTTGTATAATTATCTCTTTCAGCCTCATCTCATTGCAATCACCATTGCTATATCTAAATATTAAGCGTTGAAGGTGCCAACATTTCACAGATTCACTTGCCCACTTCCAGCTACAGAACGTTAAACCTGCAGCCACTTGTCAAAAAAAAACAACAACTGGGCATGACTCAGCCAGGTCCTGAATGTGTACTACAAACTTTTGTAATATGGCTTCTCTTAAGGAAAAGAAACTATCCCAAGAACAAAGAGCTCCAGTGTTAGTTTATGCTCAGACGCAGCACAGAACACATCACTATGTTGCTTCTAACCATCAGCAGAGGGTAGAAAATAAAAAAAAATCCCCCAAATTTCCTGAGTTTTATTAGCAAATACATATTACATGTCAAATGACGAGACTCAGATGTGGTAAATAAACTCTGCGTCATTGCTGGAGGAAGTGGGGGACTGGCTGGTTTTGCCTCTGTACAGCAAATTTACAGAAACTACATCTGAGTGATGCAATTTTTGTAGCTCATAAACATTAAGCGCAACATCGGCTGCCTACAGTCAGATCCTGCATTTGTAGGGAGGCTCCTAAATAAAACAAGACGCATTTTCAGTCATGCTAGACACCTGCAGCTCTCACTGAAGCACCTCTGAATATCAGACCCAGATCTCAAAGACTTATCTTGTCTATACTGTGCACACACACATATTACGGAGAGAGAGGGAGATCCTGACTTACTGGACCATCTCTGTTCAAACTCCAGATTTAGCCAAGTTCCGTAATGTCTCTCAGGTTTGCACTTAGCCTTTCCACTGCTAGCCATCTATGCAGACGAACCAGGTTTACAGGGGCCAAGCTAAAGCCAGTTGATATCTTTTTAAACCATGGGAGCTGACTGTGCATTCTTTGAAGTCCACACATGAGGACTGAGAGGTCACAGGGGGAAAGGGTTAACAAAAGAATCACTCCAAGTGAATTAAACCATCTACTGCAGACTCCAGTAAACTAATAGGGACACCTATTGCAGACACTAAAAGTTAGCTGAAATTCTATCCTTGTAGTCAGTATATTTTGGATCTCTGTATTTTTGCCCATGGCAAAATACATACATAAGGATACAGTAGTATTCATTTTTACCCTGGTGCAAGGATAGCTACATAAATCAAACTTTTGTTCTCTGAAGTATTTAGCACAATGTTCGCTGAAACCATAACCCCTGTTTGTCAGTTCATTGTTGGCTTTGAAGCTGCTTCTTTAAGCAGAAGAGTTGTCCTGTGGTTAAGGCATGTGACTTGGAGTCAGGGAGATCTGGCTTCTCTTCCCAGCTTTGCCACAGACTTGTTATGTGATCCTGAGGGGTTATGTGACTGTCTCTGTGACTCAGTTTCCTCATTTGTCAAATGAGGATGAGACTAGTTCCCCTTGCTATTTCAGAAGGGTGCTGTGGGAATTAACGAATGCTTGCAAAGTGCTTTGAGAAGCTCACATATAAGATACTATAAAGCACGAGGTATTGTTGGACATTAAAACATTTGCTCAGTGCAATGAATGACATTACACTTTGGGGAATGAAGCATCTGTATAGCATGCCTGTTCCAGGCTCTGTGCACCACGTAAGCCCCACACTAAAGGCTTAACTCACATCTGTGACAGAGGAATACAACCCAGCCTTCTGACTCCCAGCCCCCTGCTCCAACTACTAACCCATGTCCCAGGAATTACTGTTTAATCAATGCACCTCCATGTTCTTCAAATGTAACCAATTGGAACCCCTCCTCTCTGTGAGACCCTAGGGCCTAAGGTGTCTGGCTCAACTCTCAAAATGAGTGGGGTAGGTTACAGAGGGGCAAGGTTAAGCTATATGGAGATCTGCTCAGTCAGCAGCTGTGCTGACGGGTCTCCCATGTCAGAACCCCTGGTGGTGAATCTTTCCTCCCCTAGCACAGCTGTCCCCATGGACACAATAGGATGCAAATTGCCTTCCCAGTGGTGAATCTAGCTCCTGAACTTTTCGAAGTGGGCAGCAGGTATCAAAGGCCAGGGGAGGCTAAGCCTCCCTTAACCCAGGCTGTGGCCCCACCCACGCTCTGTCCTGAGGCCCCACCCTTGTTTCCCCTCTCCCCTGAAGCTGGCAGGGACTCAGCTCCAGTGAGCAGCCTGAGGCTCGGGGCTCGTGCTGGCAGCCAGGGGCCGGGGTAGTCGGGGCGGCTTGAGCCAGCCGACAACCAAGTGCTTGGGCCAGCCAGTGGCCCGGGGGTTGGGCCAGCCCATGCAGCTGGGGTGGGCTGGCAAGTGACTTGGGACAGTTGGGGCAGGCAGACAGGGCTCCTCCAGCCGTGGGGGGTGGGGCCCAGGCCTCCGGCGGGGAGCAGGAGTGGGGCCTTGGGCTGAAGAGGTGGGGCTGAGGGCTAGCCTCCCCCAAGGGGGGCTTCACCCACTGCCCATGGTGCTTATCCAAAGATCTAAATCTTTTGAGGTTTGCCAACAGCTAATTTATATAGGATTAATTGTAGAGGTCCCCAGAATGAAACCCTGAATCCAAACACCACAGATCTTTGGGGAGGAGGTTTGTATTCCACTTGAAACTTTGTAACTGGCTCCTATATCTGTAAAAGGAAAACTGAAACTCAGCTGCTTTGGGAAAGCGCAGCACTGGGTTCAAACTTGGTGGCATGGTCTTATCTCTAGTTATTTTACAGTAAGTCATTTGAACTTGTGCATGTACTTGTATATTAGTAACTAAGAGAGCGTGAGACTGTCTGACTCTTCTAGGCACCTGTTGGTTGTAATGCCCTGTGTCGTAACCAGACCAGGTTTAATAAAAGACGTTATATAGCCCGTTTATTTTGGACAAGAGTTTTTTGCAATGCAGTTTGATTTGCCTGTGCACGATAGATTACACTGGACAGTTCCCTATTCAGCTCCAATGTTTTAACATCATAGATCACAACCTTGTTTGTTTCAGAATGAAGCAGAACAACCCCTCACCCGCCCACCTTCAGCGAATACAGTTGCTTTATTGTTAGATAATTAACCTTTTCTTCCCCCAGCAGTAAATGAAGTGCAGAGCTTCGTAATTGGTGCTTCTGCTGTCTTTGACTTCTTATGCACCCCTGAGGGGGCATTCAATCATTATTAGGGCTGGATTCTCAATGTGACACATAGCTCTTTATCCCTTACTATTTATCCTGAATAGAGATGCAGCAGAAATCAATAAAATGAAGGATTATTACCCAGAACTGAATAGAATTTGGATGCCAAAGGACACGTGGCTATGAAGTGTTAAAAAGACAGAGGTCACTGATTGGGCCACAGAGTTTAGTGAGAAAACATAGTTCTCATTATGGGGTGAGTACTTGAATCTCAATGAAGCTTCAGTGCCTGGTAAGGAGGAAAGTGGGAGCAATTCTACTGACTAATGAACAGTCCCAGGGTGTTGGGCAAAGTGGCAACCAATTTTGGAAAGAAAAGTCAGGCCTTAAAGTGTAACCACAGGGATATGAAGCTATCCTAGAGGGGCTTGATGCCACAAGTCTTCCTCATGTTAGCAGTCCCAGAGACAGCAATGGAAATGCATTTTCGCGAGTAAAGACTGCTCACATGAATACAGGCTGGCAGAGTTGGGCTCTTGGTGTGAAGACAAGTTATATGGACCACCTGCCAGGGCACGGGGGCATTTAGGCGTTAGGCCATAAAAGGGCTGTGGTTCCTTGAGAACTGGATGTTATCCATTAACAGACATCACCATTTGCTAGCGATTAAAAATACTGTGAGCAGGAACAGCTTCCCTGCTTCCCAGCAGCTGAGCAAACTGGATTGTGTAATACCAATCCTGCTCGCATTCTGGCACTGGAGCGTAACACAATATGAGGTGTAGTTCCCATAAGAGTTGCTGCTGCTTATGTACCTTCATTAGATTTAAGCTACATTTTGGTTTTCAGTTAAGTGTCACAACAATACGAACGCAACAGAATGGATTAAAAAAACCCAACAACATTTAGCTTCCAAAATTATAGGAAGAGGGAAAAGAGGGATTTTACAGGCTTTCCTAAACTTCCTTTTCGACCCATCCTCTTCCTTAATTCTATAGACAAATTCTGAACAATAATCAGAATAATCAGGCATGCTATTGGTTCACAATCACAATTTACTGAGGAACAAAGACAGTGCTGTGGTTCAGGCCCTCCACGCAGAAGACCTCCATTCAGTTCCCAGCACTGCCACAGGCTTGGGCATTGATCCACCACCTACTGGAGTAAATGAAAAGGCCCCCCACAAGCATTGGACTGGACCCTAAAACCATATACAAACCAAAGACCTGTACTGAACTCTCAACAAGCCCACATGCTTAATGGAGTCACTGCATTTTGCTGTTGCCTCTATAAACCTTAATTGAAACCATGTGTGTCTAGAAGATGTCACACTAGGTCCAGCATATCAGTGCCTGTTTATATTTAATGTTCTGTTCTTTTTTACTAGCGCAGAGGAGATGTTCAACAGGAAACTGTGGCTCAGTCCTGCCCCCTCCCCAATGAATTTCCTATTGAGCAACGGGAGCAGGACCCAGCCTTTGGGAAGTCAAAACTAACTCGGCTATTGGTATGTTACCCAGTTGTAGCCAGATTCTGCGTGCAGGGGCATGCAAAAAGCTTTCCTTCATGCAACCGCTGCTCAATGGCAGCACACAACAGCACTCCGCACTCTGGGGACTGCACCCTTCCACTTGTCCATGGGGCTCAAGGCAGCTAGAAGCGATGGGTTGGAGCAGGGCCAAGCCTTCCCCTTCTGCAATGGGCCACGGAGCAGGGTCAGCATGGCAAGGGGAACATTCGGTGCCAGGCTAATGACCGGTGCGAAATGCATGTCCTGCTCAGAGAGCAGCACTTGTGGATTTGTGTCTTCCTGAATTACAATCTTCCCATTTCTCCTCCAGGTGGGTGTACTCTGTACCCCCCGCCCACCCCGGTATACTCTGTACCCCCCACCCCCACCCTGGTGTACTCTGTACCGCCCCTTAGAGTTGGTGGCACAAACAGTCAAGCCCTTTGTTATTAGTATGAGTACAAAGGTAGGATCCTGCACATCCTTCCACGTGTGAGCAGATAGTGGGGCTGCTTACAGGATGGCGGCATTGCAGGCTCAGGCCCACCATCTCTGGAGTGGTCCCATTTCTGTTTTGTTAGGTTATTTTTTGTACGGCCCTGCAATCAGGAAACCATCCAGGGAAGGCAATAAGATATGTCAGGTTTTATTATCACCCTGCAGTCTGAGAGAAGAGCAAGGATTAAACAGGCACGTTCTCACAGTTTTCGGCTTTCATCTCCTTTTGTGCAGGGAGCAGCATTTCAAATGTCACCACTTTCTCCTGCATACCAGGGGAGGCTGGGCCTCAAGTAGAAGGTATAAAGTATTTTGTTTATTCAGGAAAAAGATAACAATCATGCAGTTAGGCTGGATTTGAAAGCCTGAGGTTTCATTAGGGAAACTGACTTCAGTTTATGAAGAAAAAAAGAAATTTCAGACACAACTGTTCCAAGACCTCTCATTCATGAGTTTAACTTTTGCCAATTGTGCTTAAACAATTTCCCATTAACATTCCTTATTCAGTCCTGTAAGTGGAGAAAGCAAATAAACACCGGGTCAGTGCCTGATGTGTTAGCCAGTGATGCTGTACTTGATTTTTAAAATGCTGTCAGCCTGGAGGGAGGTGTCAACTACATTGGGGATAATAGTAGGGACAGATCCTTTGGTTGTGTCTCCACAGAGCCCAGGGTAGGGGCATGTCATAAATATAAAGGGAAGGGTAAACCCCTTTGAAATCCCTCCTGGCCAGGGGAAAGCTCCTCTCACCTGTAAAGGGTTAAGAAGCTAAAGGTAACCTCGCTGGCACCTGACCAAAATGACCAATGAGGAGACAAGATACTTTCAAAAGCTGGGAGGAGGGAGAGAAACAAAGGGGTTTGTGTGTCTGTCTGTAGTCGTCTTGGCCGGGGACAGAACAGGAATGGAGTCTTAGAACTTTTAGTAAGTAATCTAGCTAGGTATGTGTTAGATTATGATTTCTTTAAATGGCTGAGAAAAGAATTGTGCTGAATAGAATAACTATTTCTGTCTGTGTATCTTTTTTGTAACTTAAGGTTTTGCCTAGAGGGGTTCTCTATGTTTTTGAATCTAATTACCCTGTAAGATATATACCATCCTGATTTTACAGGGGGGATTTCTTTATTTCTATTTACTTCTATTTTTTATTAAAAGTCTTCTTGTAAAACACTGAATGCTTTTTCATTGTTCTCAGATCCAAGGGTTTGGGTTTGTGGTCACCTATGCAAATTGGTGAGGCTTTTTACCAAACCTTGTCCAGGAAGTGGGGTGCAAGGTTTTGGGAAGTATTTTGGGGGGAAGGACGCGTCCAAACAGCTCTTCCCCAGTAACCAGTATTAGTTTGGTGGTGGTAGCGGCCATTCCAAGGATAACGGGGGTAATATTTGTTACCTTGGGGAAGTTTTGACCTAAGCTGGTAAAGATAAGCTTAGGAGGTTTTTCATGCAGGTCCCCACATCTGTACCCTAGAGTTCAGAGTGGGGGAGGAACCTTGACATGGTGGCACAGTGGTGGGATTAACCTGAAATCATTTTGAGATCCAGTTGAGATTTTTTGAACTAGAAATACAGATTTTAAAAAGGAATTTTTAGGAAGTCCAGAAGGCAGCTTTGAAACTGAAAGCAGCTTGGTTTCTCTCTGCTTTGTGGCCAAGCAGAGACAAAAGGGGATTATCTTGTGAATTGCAGGTTTTTTTTTGCCTGGAGGCAGGGTACTTAACTTCTGCAGGGAAATTCACAGTCTTCCAACCCAGAGGTTTTTTTTTTTCTTTTCTTCCTAAAAGTAAATAGGGGGTGTGTGCTCTACCCATTTGCCTGGAGACAAAAGTGGCAGGGTTTTTTTTTAGGATTTTGATTTTTTTTTGTTTTACAAGGAGCACAGGTTTGAAAAGAAATTTTTTTTTTCTTTGGGCTGGGTAAGCGGGTTTCCATATAGTTGGAGGTTTTTTGCTTTAATTTGGGCCCAGAGCAGAGACAAGGGAATTGTCTTTTTCTGTAGGCTGACAATCACTATCAGAGAATAGGTATTCTATTCCAGCACAGCAAAATTTTACAGCCAAGTTTTGTTTGTTTATTTCTAAACCTCGGGTGTAAAGTTAGTTAAAAACAGAGAGGTTAGAATGGCCAAATCCTCGGCTCGACTACAGCTGGAATTAGCCAAATTTCAGGCTAAGGAAAAACAAAGGGAACATGAAAGACAGATAGAACTCATGCGGCTGGAGAAGGAGGTACAGGAGGCTGCCCACAAGAGGGAAATGGAGGCAAGGAAGCATGTGGAGGAGATGGAGAGGATAAAGGCCCAGCAGAATATACCAACAAACCCTAGCAATCCTTCTCCAGGTACCACTTCCCATCCCAGAAAGTTCCCCACCTACAAGGCAGGTGATGATACTGAGGCCTTCTTAGAAAACTTCGAAAGGGCCTGCCTTGGGTACAACATCTCTACTGACCAATACATGGTAGAGCTGAGGCCGCAGCTCAGTGGACCCTTAGCTGAGGTGGCAGCTGAAATGCCTAAAGAACACATGAACAAGTATGAACTGTTTAAATCCAAGGCGAGAGTCAGAATGGGGATAACACCCGAGCAGTCTCGTCGGAGGTTCAGAGCCCTAAGGTGGAAACCAGACATGTCATTTACCCGACATGCCTACCACATTGTAAAACATTGGGATGCCTGGATATCAGGAGCAAGTGTTGAATCTCCAGTAAATTTGCCCTTCCTAATGCAAATGGAACAATTCTTAGAGGGTGTTCCTGAGGAAATAGAAAGATACATCCTAGATGGGAAACCCAAAACTGTAATTGAGGCAGGAGAGATTGGAGCCAGATGGGTGGAGGTGGCAGAGAAGAAGAAAACTGGTCGCAGTTGGAGCGGAGACCAGAAGGGACCACCCCAGACCACACCCTATTACCGGGGGCCGCCCAAAGCCCCACCTACCTCCCAAAGAACCCTCCAGACCCCTTATCGTCCCGCCACCCCGTTCTCCAGCAACCCTCCTCGCCCCGGTGACCCGTCAGCTGGACGATGTTTTAAATGTAACGAGCTGGGGCATGTAAAGGCCAACTGCCCCAAGAACCCCAACAGATTACAGTTCATTGCACCGGAATCACACCAGAGGTCCACAGGCCCAGATACCTCCCAGATACCCTTGGAGCGGAGGGAAACTGTGAGTGTGGGTGGGAAGAAGGTCACCGCGTGGAGGGACACCGGAGCACAAGTGTCAGCTATCCATGCTTCCTTAGTGGACCCCAATTTAATCAACCCAGAGATCCAAGTGACGATTCAACCCTTCAAGTCCAACTCTTTCAATTTGCCTACAGCCAAGTTGCCTGTCCAGTACAAGGGCTGGTCAGGAATGTGGACTTTTGCAGTCTATGATGATTATCCCATCCCCATGCTGTTGGGGGAAGACTTGGCCAATCATGTGAAGCAGGCCAAGAGGGTGGGAATGGTCACCCGCAACCAGGCTAAACAAGCCGTGAGGCCTAGCTCTGTTCCGGAAACTTCTATCAGGACCCAGTCAGAGGTGATGGACCTGGACCCCAGGCCAATGTCTGCAACAGCAGTAGTGGATCCAGTCCCAGAGACCCAGACGGAACCAGTCCCAGAACCGGAACCAGCCAAACAACCAACACCAGACCCCGTGCCAGCACTGAATCCAGTACTTGCAACCTCAACACCAGAGGGCCCCACCGAACCTGAACTGGCAGCAGCCAATAACCCTACACAAGAGGCTCAGCCGGAGCCTGAATCCCAACATAGTGCACCAGCGGAGAGCGGTTCACAGTCAACAGAAACAGCTCCATCCCCTATATCGCTTCCAGAGGGACCAAGCCTATGTCCCCAATCCAATGAGGAACTGATGTCTCCAGCATCAAGGGAACAGTTCCAGACCGAACAGGAAGCAGATGAAAGCCTCCAGAGAGCTTGGACGGCGGCACGGAGCAACCCACCGCCTCTCAGCTCTTCTAATCGATCCAGGTTTGTTGTAGAAAGAGGACTTTTATACAAGGAAACTCTTTCTGGGGGACACCAGGAAGACTGGCATCCTCAGAGACAGTTGGTAGTTCCAACTAAATACCGGGCCAAGCTCTTGAGCTTAGCCCATGATCACCCTAGTGGCCATGCTGGGGTGAACAGGACCAAAGACCGTTTGGGGGGGTCATTCCACTGGGAGGGAATGGGCAAGGATGTTTCTACCTATGTCCAGTCTTGTGAGGTGTGCCAAAGAGTGGGAAAACCCCAAGACCAGGTCAAAGCTCCTCTCCAGCCACTCCCCATCATTGAAGTTCCATTTCAGCGAGTAGCTGTGGATATTCTGGGTCCTTTTCCGAAAAAGACACCCAGAGGAAAGCAGTACATACTGACTTTCATGGATTTTGCCACCCGATGGCCGGAAGCAGTAGCTCTAAGCAACACCAGGGCTAAAAGTGTGTGCCAGGCACTAGCAGACATTTTTGCCAGGGTAGGTTGGCCCTCCGACATCCTCACAGATGCAGGGACTAATTTCCTGGCAGGAACTATGAAAAACCTTTGGGAAGCTCATGGGGTAAATCACTTGGTTGCCACTCCTTACCATCATCAAACAAATGGCATGGTGGAGAAGTTTAATGGAACTTTGGGGGCCATGATACGTAAATTCGTAAATGAGCACTCCAATGATTGGGACCTAGTATTGCAGCAGTTGCTCTTTGCCTACAGAGCTGTACCACATCCCAGTTTAGGGTTTTCCCCATTTGAACTTGTATATGGCCGTGAGGTTAAGGGGCCATTGCAGTTGGTGAAGCAGCAATGGGAGGGATTTACACCTTCTCCAGGAACTAACATTCTGGACTTTGTAACCAACCTACAAAACACCCTCCGAACCTCTTTAGCCCTTGCTAGAGAAAACTTACAGGATGCTCAAAAAGAGCAAAAAGCCTGGTATGATAAACATGCCAGAGAGCGTTCCTTCAAAGTAGGAGACCAGGTCATGGTCTTAAAGGCGCTCCAGACCCATAAAATGGAAGCATCGTGGGAAGGGCCATTCGTGGTCCAGGAGCGCCTGGGAGCTGTTAATTATCTCATAGCATTCCCCACCTCCAACCGAAAGCCTAAGGTGTATCATATTAATTCTCTAAAGCCCTTTTATTCCAGAGAATTAAAGGTTTGTCAGTTTACAGCCCAGGGAGGAGACGATGCTGAGTGGCCTGAAGGTGTCTACTACGAAGGGAAATGTGCTGGTGGTGTGGAAGAGGTGAACCTCTCCATGACCCTTGGGCGTATGCAGCGACAGCAGATCCAGGAGCTGTGCACTAGCTACGCGCCAACGTTCTCAGCCACCCCAGGACTGACTGAACGGGCATACCACTCCATTGACACAGGTAATGCTCACCCAATTAGGGTCCAACCTTACCGGGTGTCTCCTCAAGCTAAAACTGCTATAGAACGGGAGATCCAGGATATGTTACAGATGGGGGTAATCCGCCCCTCTGAAAGTGCATGGGCATCTCCAGTGGTTCTAGTTCCCAAACCAGATGGGGAAATACGTTTTTGCGTGGACTACCGTAAGCTAAATGCTGTAACTCGCCCAGACAACTATCCCATGCCACGCACAGATGAACTATTAGAGAAACTGGGAAGGGCCCAGTTCATCTCTACCTTGGACTTAACCAAGGGGTACTGGCAGGTACCGCTAGATGAATCTGCCAAGGAAAGGTCAGCCTTCATCACACATCTCGGGCTGTATGAATTTAATGTACTCCCTTTCGGGCTGCGAAATGCACCCGCCACTTTCCAAAGACTTGTAGATGGTCTCCTAGCGGGATTAGGAGAATATGCAGTCGCCTACCTTGACGATGTGGCCATATTTTCGGATTCCTGGGCAGACCACCTGGAACATCTACAAAAAGTCCTTGAGCGCATAAGGGAGGCAGGACTAACTGTTAAGGCTAAGAAGTGTCAAATAGGCCTAAACAGAGTGACTTACCTTGGACACCAGGTGGGTCAAGGAACTTTCAGCCCCCTACAGGCCAAAGTGGATGCTATCCAAAAGTGGCCTGTCCCAAAGTCAAAGAAACAGGTTCAATCCTTCTTAGGCTTGGCCGGTTATTACAGACGATTTGTACCGCACTACAGCCAAATCGCTGCCCCACTGACAGACCTAACCAAAAAGAAACAGCCAAATGCTGTTCAGTGGACCGGAAAGTGTCAGAAGGCCTTTAACAAGCTTAAAGCGACACTCATGTCTGACCCTGTACTAAGGGCCCCAGACTTTGACAAACCGTTCCTAGTAACCACAGATGCATCCGAGCGTGGTGTGGGAGCAGTTTTAATGCAGAAAGCACCTGATCAAGAATTCCACCCTGTAGTGTTTCTCAGCAAAAAACTGTCTGAGAGGGAAAGCAACTGGTCAGTCACTGAAAAAGAATGTTATGCCATTGTCTACGCTCTGGAAAAGCTACGCCCATATGTTTGGGGACGGCGTTTCCACCTGCAAACCGACCATGCTGCACTAAAGTGGCTTCACACCGTCAAAGAAACTAACAGAAAACTTCTTCGGTGGAGTTTAGCTCTCCAAGATTTTGATTTCGACATCCAACACATCTCAGGAGCTTCTAATAAAGTAGCTGATGCACTCTCCCGTGAAAATTTCCCAGAATCAACTGGTTAAAATCGTCCTTGAGATGTGGAAAATATTGTTAGTCTTTATGTACTTGGTAGTATATTTAGAGATGCATGTGTCTTATTAACTCTGTTTTCCTAGAGCTCCAGGAAGAAATCCCAGCCAGTGTTTCACCCTAGCTGAGATTTGGGGGGCGTGTCATAAATATAAAGGGAAGGGTAAACCCCTTTGAAATCCCTCCTGGCCAGGGGAAAGCTCCTCTCACCTGTAAAGGGTTAAGAAGCTAAAGGTAACCTCGCTGGCACCTGACCAAAATGACCAATGAGGAGACAAGATACTTTCAAAAGCTGGGAGGAGGGAGAGAAACAAAGGGGTTTGTGTGTCTGTCTGTAGTCGTCTTGGCCGGGGACAGAACAGGAATGGAGTCTTAGAACTTTTAGTAAGTAATCTAGCTAGGTATGTGTTAGATTATGATTTCTTTAAATGGCTGAGAAAAGAATTGTGCTGAATAGAATAACTATTTCTGTCTGTGTATCTTTTTTGTAACTTAAGGTTTTGCCTAGAGGGGTTCTCTATGTTTTTGAATCTAATTACCCTGTAAGATATATACCATCCTGATTTTACAGGGGGGATTTCTTTATTTCTATTTACTTCTATTTTTTATTAAAAGTCTTCTTGTAAAACACTGAATGCTTTTTCATTGTTCTCAGATCCAAGGGTTTGGGTTTGTGGTCACCTATGCAAATTGGTGAGGCTTTTTACCAAACCTTGTCCAGGAAGTGGGGTGCAAGGTTTTGGGAAGTATTTTGGGGGGAAGGACGCGTCCAAACAGCTCTTCCCCAGTAACCAGTATTAGTTTGGTGGTGGTAGCGGCCATTCCAAGGATAACGGGGGTAATATTTGTTACCTTGGGGAAGTTTTGACCTAAGCTGGTAAAGATAAGCTTAGGAGGTTTTTCATGCAGGTCCCCACATCTGTACCCTAGAGTTCAGAGTGGGGGAGGAACCTTGACAGGGCAGCAAAGAGGGCTTTATGCCACTTTTGAGCTATCCAGACTCTGGCCTGATGTGACCCCTCCCTCTCCCACTCTAAGTCAGAGCAACCTCAGGAGCTGCTCTAACCTGGGGCTGCCTTTCCTTTGCCTGCAGGCTGCACTGCAGTCTAAAATCTTTGGGGCAGTGAGTGCTATAGCTCTTCATCTTCCCATCTCTGGCACGCTCATTTCTGCCAGGGCTGGTGGGATGATGGGGAGCATAGGGCCACTAACATTAGCCCTGTGCTGTAGGAATTCTCACCCCACCCCTCATGGCTCACTTACAGCCTCTATGTATTGCGAGCATGGCATGTTGCTGCTGAGGCAAAGGCTAGAATCAGACCTGTACTTGGTCAGTCCAATATGCTGTAGAGTTTGCACAGGAGCAGATTGGGAACTGCATTGTGGCCTTGGCACACTACTGGGGTCGCAGGGGGAGAAACCTTTTGCAAAAGTGCCACTAGATCTCTTCTGCAAGAAAGCACCGCAGGACCCGGAGTCCATGCAGTCCAGCACATGTTTCTGCAATACTTGGTGTTCAGTCAATGCTTCCTCTCCATGTGCTGACCAGTAATTTATTGCCAATATTTGAATAATGGGCTTCTGCAGAATGCTCCCTCTTCACGTGTAATGAAACGCCTTGTACCTTGTTCAGGGCTGTGCAGATGCAACCCTGTGGGGTGTGCATGTTACAAGTCCCCCCCCGCTGAGCTGATCCCCAGAGGATACCATTTGTTACAAGCAGCAGCTAAGACGGCTTGGTTCTCTAGCTATAGCACCTCACATTTTAGTTCTGGAGGGGCCTTAGTTCAGTCCCCAGTGTGCCAGCCAAGACAGTGGCCATCATCCAACGAAGCGTAAGGAACAGGGGGAGCTATTCATTTGGTTTTTTTATCACCATAAATGAAGAAGGCAATCGCACTTGGCAAACAAACTTATATCAAGTGCATTTGCTGGAAATGTTTATGCTTTGTTCCTGAATTATGTACTGAGTATACATGTATAACTTAGCAAAGTCTGCAGCTTGGGTCATTTGAACTGTGGGGAGGGAGAAGGGGAAGGAGAGATGGGGGATGGTAAGGAGAGAAGGAACTGAAAGTGACTATCTTGTAAGGGTCCAGGGAAACTTTTGGAAAATATCTGCTACTAGGACAATCTAGACCACAGGAGGGCAAACTGCGGCCCGCAGGCCACATCTGGCCCATGATGCCCGGCCCTTGAGCTCCCGGCCAGGGATGCTAGCCCCCAGCCCCTTCCCTGCTGTCCCTCCTCCCCTGCAGCCTCAGCTTGCCATGCCACCAGTGCTATTGGTGGCGGGGCTGCGAGCTCCTGCTGGGCAGCGCAGCTGCGAGAGCTGCCGGCCTGCCCTGGTGCTCTAGACTGCGCGGTGGTGTAGCTGGCTCCGGCTGGGCGGCAAGGCTACCAGTCCTGGTGCTCTGAGCGGCATGGTAAGGGGCCAGGGAGCGGGGGTGGGGGGTTGAATAAGGGGCAGGAGGTCCCGGGGGGCAGTCAGGGGACAGGGAGCAGAGGGCAGTTGGATGGGGAGGAGGTTCGGGGTGGGGGAGGTCAGGGGGACGGGGAACAGGGGGGGGTGGATAGGTGTGGGAGTCCCAGGGGGCCTGTCAGGGGAATGGAGTAGGGGCAGTCAGGGGACAGGGGAGGTTGGATGGGTTGGGAGTTCTGAGGGGGTGGAAAGTGGGAGGGGGCGGATAGGAGGTGGGGGCCAGGCTGTTTGGGGAGGCCCAGCCTTCCCTACCCAGCCCTCCATACAGTTTCGGAACTCCGATGCGGCCCTCAGGCCAAAAACTTTGCCCACTCCGATCTAGACCATCCTAAAGACACAAAAACTGCTTTCCAGAAGAAATTTGTATGCGCCTCAGGGATAGGCCATTTCTAGCAGTCATTTCAGCAGTATTCAGAGAGGGAACATATTGCCTAAGAGGCAGAGAAATCACCCCAACCTTCCTTTCAGTGTAGCTGTAGAATTTTAGCCAAAGGCTCCCAGGGATGTCAAAGAGTGCCCTTTCACCACATCACTACTGCTGACCTGTCATGAGCCTGATTAGGTTGTCAAAGCAGAGAGGTTTACTGCACAAAGTGGGTCTTCAGCTGAGAACTCTATTAAGGGGCTAGAGAGGGAAAAATTGGGTGATCAAGGATATGCAGCACTGCTTAAAGAAATAACAATGGGGTTAAGAGGATAGGATTGTTGCCAAGAGTGCTCTAGCTTATTTAGAGACAAGTTGTCTAGCTGTTTCACATCCTGTTAGACTCTCTGTTCAACAAAAGGTGAATTTAGTTACCATGGTTTTCCTTGCAACATGCAAACAAACAATATTGTACACACACCCTTTTACCTCGCACTAAGTCCTCGCTGTATTGATTTTTTTTATCTGCAGACACCTTTATTTCATCTCTGTGGTATGCATAACCCTGAACACAAATTGGGCCTGACTGGCTAATGGTGAATCACAGCAATGCATCAATACTGCAATTGCATATCATAAACATAATTGTCAAAACACAACTTTGAAAGCATCGTAAAAGAGTCTTTGTATTTATTATACCTTCCATTACTGGAAAGATCCTTTCTATAATAGCATTCAGGCACGCCCTGCTCAGACGGCACTGCTGGGCCCTACTCACACTTCTCAGGTAGCTGAAGGGAATGCCATACCTTCAATCTGATCCCGCAAGTCATGCCCACAGAGGGTACAATAGGGAGGGCCAGATTTAGGGGCAGCTGACCCAGACAACTGCCTGCAGTGCTGGAGTTGGAAGGCGCCGAGCTCAGGGTGCTGTTTTTGTTATTAGTGATCAAAGAGAAAATAGAACGTTTGAAGTAAAATGTTTCAGGTATTCTGTATGTGGAATTTTTTCACTGACCTCCTAAAATGTTCTGGACCTTTGTAGAATCTCATGGAAACTTCCAGACTTTCTGAGAACTACATTTTCCTTGAACCTCCTAGAATGTTGTCAGCCATGCCCTCATGGGTACATAAGGGGTGAGGTATGTAAGTCAGTGAGATATAAGAACGAAGTGAAGTGAAGTGAGAGCCCAGCTGTGATATTGTGAACCTTATTTTATTGTGTAATTGTGGAAGTGTACTTGTATTTTAAGACTTGAAGAGTGTAAGTAGCAACTTATAAAGGACATATTTAATGAGATGCCGGAGATATCTATTGAACCCCTATCTGCGCAACAATATAAAAGAAATACTGTTACTTCTTTTGCCATGCTTAACACATACTGTTTGATGACTTTCTATGACTTTTGCTCTCCCTAATACTGTCTGGTTTTCACCCATAGAAAATAAAAGATGCCCCTGAAGAAGCCTTCAGGAGCTGAGTTTAGGAAGTGAAAAGCTCAATTGCAATCTATTTTGCAACAAGATGCAAATTTGATGGGAAAATATCTGAAACAGAACAACATAGACTGGACTTTAGGCAGTGTTTAGACTTTAGACTTTAGCGATCGTCCCAGTGCAGAAGAAATTGAGGAGTGACATGTAAATGATGGAAGTCCTATTATTAAGGAATTGGCAAATTTCCTTCAAGATAAGGAATGGAACTGTCAGGAAAGTGATGGAGAATCATCCAGTTTTCCTGGTGGTGTAAAGGATAGTGATGATAAAGAATAATGTGGCTCACATGAAAAGGAAAAGTTATTATAAAGAAAAATCTGGTTTACGTGAAAAGGAGAGAAACAATAAAGAAGAATCAGCCTTGCATAATAACAGAAACAGCAGTGAGAAAAATTGCACACCAGAAATCGATACATCAGATCCTACTTTATGGCCAGTGATCCTAAACTCTGCTGATATTGATTGTACAATTTTGAACAGGCCTGGGAAAATCAAGGATATGACATTTCCAGTAAATGAGCAGAAGTGACATTTCTCAAAGTCACACTGTGAAAGAGTGCTCGAGAATGGTAAGAAACTGAATCGGTGTTGTCTAGTTAACTCAAAATCAACTGACAAAGTGTTCTGTTTTTGTTGCAAACACTTTTGACAATATTTGACAAGAACGCCAAATCATTGCTTGTGCTTTCCAGGTACAATTCCTGGCATAACTTAGTTGATGCTCTGAAGCAACATGAAAAGTCATTCAGACATTTTATGACCTACTCCAAATGGATGGAGCTTGAGTCCACGCTCAAGCTGAATAAATGCACAGATGCAGAAAAACAGTGCTTTATTAATGTAGAAACCCAGCACTGGAGGAATGTGCTGAAGCATCAGATCTCAATTTCCCTCTTCCTTGCAAAGGATAATTCGGCTTTCTGGGGCTCATCAGATAAGTTGCTCATTGAACATAATGGTAATTTCCTTGTGTAAGCACAGTCTGAATGAGCTTTCCCCTGACATCTAGTGGTGAGCTGTGGGAAAGGACTTCAGGAGCTGATCTCGTTTACGTGGGCACACCCACCCTGCCTAGGTGCTCTGCACAATGGGATTGTTTCCCCAAATGATCACTTTTGGCTGGTGTCGGATCCCCAGTCTTCTTCTTATTGGGGCTGGAGTAATAAAGGGTTTTATCCTTGTTGTGTAAATCCAGGACAACAGAACTGTACCTGACATACCCCGATGGAGGGACTCACCCTCAACTAAATGGCACTTGCTAGGCAGGGGACATGGTTTCCAAAGCCCAGTGAGTTGAAAGAGGGTGGAGACACGTACTTGTACCTGGTATTGCAGGCCTTGCTTGAGGCTCCTAGACACCATTTGACTCTTTCTTTCTCCACTGTGTAATAAAAGAGCTAATTTAGACTCAACTGAGAGTCTTGTTACACACAGCAGAGCTGAAATCACTAATACCTAGGTCTAAACATTAAACCTACTTTGGGGCAGTGTTTCTGATGCAAGAGATTGCCCAGTGTGCACCAGCAGTGAGGCTCCCACACTGAGAGCTGAAATCACTGAGAGCTGTGTTAAGTGGTGGGCCCTAAAGACACCTTAGTGAGCGGCCAGCAGGGCAGCTGGTGGAGAGGCGTGGACAGCAGGGTGGCTGGTGGAGAGGCGTGGCCAGTGGAGAGACGTGGGCAGCTGGTGGAAAGGTGCAGCCAGTGGCCAGCATGGCAGCTGGTGGAGAGGCACGGCCAGCAGGGTGGCTGGTGGAGAGGCATGGACAGCAGGGTGGCTAGTGGAGAGGTGTGGCCAGCAGGGCGGCTGGCGGAAAGGCGCGGCCAGTGGCCAGCAGGGTGGGGCTGGTGGAGAGGCGCAGCAAGCGGCCAGCAGGGCCGCTGATGGAAAGGTGTGCCTAGTAGAGCAGCTGGCAAAGAGGCGTGGCCAGCAGGGCTGGCAGAGGGGGCCAGAGCAGAGCCCCGCAGAAAGGCGTGGCAATCGGCCAGAGGGGTGGCAAGTGAGCATCTGAGCAGCAGAGCGTGTAAGGTGCCCCCTTACACTCCCGCTTCCACCCAAGGTGGGAGGTGAACGCCGCAGATGAACCTCTGAACTCTGGGGCTGCACTGACCAAGAGTAGCAACTGTGAGTGGGGTGCAGCGAAGGGACGGACACATTAAAGGGACTTTTGGGTTGCTGGACTTAAGACCCTGAGGGGAAAAGGACACTGTCCAACTTACTTGGGGGTGGGTCTTTTGCTCATGGTTTATGTTTATGAACCCTTGTTGTGGCGTTCTCCCAAATTATTGCTGAGTTACTTCCCTCCTTTTATTAAAAGTTTTTTGCTACACTCAAACTCTGTGCTTTCAAGTGGGGAAATTTTGCCTCTTAGAGGCACACAGGGGGTGGTGTGTAATTGTCCCAAGTCACTGGGTGGGGAATCGAGCCGGTTTTGTGTTGTATTGTTGAAAAGGAATCCCCAGATATTGAACTTGGCCCTGGTTGCTGCCAACTCTGACTAGCAAAAGGGTTACATTTGGTTTGATGGAACTCCTTGGGAAATATGACAATGTCATGTGTGAGCACCTATGTTGAGTAGTTTGTAAAGAAGCAATGGACAATTACTGCACCAAAACAATTCAGAATGAATTGATTGACCTTATGGTAGGGAAGGTGCTTGATAACATATTGATGTGGCTTGGCAAAGTGAAGTACTACACCATAATAAGGGACTGCACTCCCAACATTAGTCACAGTGAAAAGATGTCATTTACAGGAAGATTTGTTGACAACGAAGATGGCTGTATCCAAGCAAAGGAACACTTTATTTTGTTTCCTGTCTGTGACAACACTGCTGGAAAAGGCCAAACAGAACTGTTTATGAATGTTTTGATTAAAATAAAACAAAGCTTCAGGACTGCCGTGACCAAGGCTATGACAATGGCATGAACATAAAGGGAAGAAACAGTGGCATCCTGGCAAGGATCCTTGCGCTGAATCGCAGGGCTTTCTTCGTGCCTTGTGGCTGCCATTCCCTCAACCTGGGTTGTGTCACATGCAGCGTCATCCTCTTTAGATTCAGTATCTTTCTTTGGAGTACTGCAAAGGAGATACATCCTGTTTTCAGCATCAACTATCAGGTGAAAGATCCTCACGGACAATGTTACAAATCTGACTGTGAAGCCGCTAAGTGACACTCGCTGAGAAAACCACATTGACAGCGTAAGGCCACTGAGGTACCAAGTGACTTAGGTTTACGATGCCCTAATCGAACTGGCAGCCAAGTAAAGCCGAGGCTGGAATCGGACACAAGGCACAAAGCCTGGCAAACCAGATCACTGACTTCAAATTTCTGGTCTCAGTTGTGGTTTGACAAAATATCCTGTTCCAAGTAAACACTGTAAGCAAGACATTACAAACTCAGTTGATGAATATCACGACTGCTACTACTTTGCAGTCTACTTTGCTACTACTTTGATGAGAAGCTGCCTTGATTTAGTTGTGGCCTACGGAAATAACGGATTTGAAGATGCCATCACTGCTGCCAAAGAAATGGAGGAAAAATGAGGAGTTGAGCCTGTCTTCAAGGAAACTCATATTCATCGGAAGACGAGACAGTTTGGTTACCAGGCAGAGATGAGTTGATGGGAAGCTCGGAATTAAAATTCAAGAGGGAGGTTTTTTTACTCGCTTGTTGACACTGCTTGAGTGTCCATCGAAGAAAGGTTTGGCCAAATGAAGCACCACAAAAATACATGGGGTGTTTTGTATGACCTTAGTAAGCTGCTGGCAGACAGGAAAATACTCTTGAACAATTGTATGGACCTTCACCGGATGCTGACACCTGGGGAATGTTTGGACATCAATGATAAAGACCTCTATGTTGAATTGGATAACATCCATCACATTTTGCAGCCTGGAAAGCACTCTCCACACCAAGTTCTCGAATTCATTCATGATGCAGAGCTGAAGGTCACTATCCCTAATGTGTGGATAGCTTTGAGGATTCTGCTCACGCTACCAGTCATAGTCACGAGTGGTGAGTGCAGCTTTTTGAAGCTCAGGCTCATTCAAACATATCTTTGATCAATGATGGCTGATGAGAGACTGACATCGTTTGCTGTTTTATCACTTGAAATTGCCATTGGCCAGTCTTCGGATCTCTCTGATGCTGTGCTTCAGTTTGTGAGGGCAAAGGTGAGAAAAGTGACCTTTTAAACTAAAGGACTAAAGTTACCATTCTAAGGCTGTCACCTATTGTAACACTATTTAATACTGATCCACCCAATTGCTGGTTCACAGTTCAATTTCTTGATGTTAATACATTTCAATTATTCTTAAAATTGAAAAGTTTCTATAAGCTGAGAGGAAACAATTTTTTTATTTGCTTATATATGGCATGAATAAATACAGATTTACAGATCCTAGCATTCACATTTATCACATTTATTTATGACAGGCATAAATCATGCATGCAAATTGTGCATCAAATTCATGAACTGGGCTACAAATACAGTAAAATATAAGGTATTCAAAAGTTTAACAAATGGCGGGGTGTTGGGGGGGGATAGAGAAAGCACACCAAAGATGCTCCTTGACTGGTGCGCCATTTGGTCTAAGGCCAGCCCTGACAATAGGAGTTGAACCCTGCTGCACCTGACTGTTCTGTTCCAAACTGCTTAGGTTTCATGTGACATGCAAACAGCACAGTTGTATGGGAAGCTTGGCTAACACCTAACTACCTAGAGAGGATGGATGGTTTTGTGCTTACAGCACTGAACTGGGGTTCTTGAGATCTGTCTAAAATTCCTGGCTCTGCCATAGACTTCTTATATGACCTTGGGCAAGTAACTAAGACCATATTTTTAAAGGTATGTAGGTGTTGTTCCATTTAGCATTGCAATGCCTGATTGACTTAGGAGCCTAAGGGCTTGTCTACACAGGAAGTTAGCATACAAAAAGATAGGCTGTGAATTTGCAGCGTACCAGATACTCCACGCTAACTCTCTGTGGGGACACTGTCACAGAACACTACAAGTGCCCTCAAGCAATTCAGCATAATGCACTTTAATATGCCAGTATAGTGAAAGTGGTACAGATAACCCTTCAGTGTGGATGCAGTCATAGGAGTATGAAGGTGCTTAAACTGGTATAGCTATTCCTGTACAGGAAGGGAAATAAAATCCACTGGTATAAAGGTACCTTTTATATTGACATAACAGCATCCACACTAGGGGTCATACAAGCATAACTATTCTGATAAAAAAATTATTTTCTCTGAGCTGTGGGGAACTGTCCTTTACGAGACAATGGCAGGAGCCAATTGGAACCAGTTGCTATGATGGCTTATGTTATGCAATGCTGATCAGTGAGAGCTCAGACACTGAATAGAGAAGAACCCTGTTAGGCTCCTGGGCGTTGAGTGACGACTGAACACCACACCACCATTTGTCTGCCTGTGAGACCTTAAGGGTGGGGAATAATTCTTACTATTTGTAGGTACAGTACCTAGCTCACTAGGGCCCTGATCTCAGTTGGGGCCTCTAAGTATTACTGTAATCCAATACTACTACTATGACTAACAAGAATAGTAGATAGGCATGTGTGCTTTGCACTCCTCCCTGCCACCTCCAGCATATGCTGTCTGACATGGACAGGACGGAAACCCAAGAATATCGCAGAAGGATCATGCCACAAGCTGGCGACGTAGGATGTCTCCCACCTCTGAACAACTCTCAGAATCTTCTCCACGTCACAAAAAGGAACATGCTAATAACGGGAGCAACCAAAGAGTAGAGGGAAAAACCGTCTATGTTACAACTGTGGATTTCAGAGTAGCAGCCATGTTAGTCTGTATCCCCAAAAAGAACAGGAGGACTTGTGGCACCTTAGAGGCTAACAAATTTATGAGAGCATAAGCTTTCGTGGGCTACAGCCCACTTCATCGGATGCATAGAATGGAACATATAGTAAGATATATAAGGTAAGGTACCACAAGTACTCCTGTTCTAATTGTGGATTTGTTAATGCTGCTGTGTGTGGCACTAACCAGCCCAGCCTGCTCTGCGACTCCTACCAGAAGAGTCATGTAGTGTTGTCTGCAGCCACTGGCAACCACCATGTCCACCAGCCATTACTGAGGTGGCTGGAATGGAGTGTGGAGGAGGAGGCACTGAATGCACCTGCTGCAGAGCCACTAGCTTGGATATTCCTTGCAGCTCATGGATACATATGAATTTTTCCAACCCTGCATCCTGCCTATGCCACAGTTTTCAGGAGTGGGGGGAAACATGGGACCCAATGGCCACATGTCAAAACCTGCAGGGGGTAGGATTTACTACCTTGTTCCCCTCTAAATGGTTTTTGTGGAAAAACTGGGGCCTTAATAAACAGCTTAAGTGGTTTATTATTGAGTTTAACTTCAAGACAATTTGTGCAGCACTACTGAGGAATACAAGCCATCCCCCTCCTTCTGGGAATGAACACTCTGGCTTCACATTTCACACAGCCAGAGAGACTAAATTTTATTTAGACCAATGTAAAGGCAGAGTAAATCCACCAAAAGTGTTGGAATCAAACCCAGACAGGCAGAAGTGTAGCACAGAGCACTGACCACAAAACCACAAGCGCATCAGGCTGCAGGCATAGTTTTTCAATGAGTTCCCTTTCCTCATTAGCTGACTGATCCAAAGACAATTGAGAGTCTGTCCAACGTCTTGAATGGGCCCTGGATCAGGCCCTACCAGTGTGGCCTGAGGCTGCATAACACCACAGCAAACAAAAAAAGTTAATTGGTCTCCATTTAAAAAATGTTCAGTAATGTTAACGGCCTGAAATGTGGGTTTGCTTTTCTAGTGATGTGAAATAAATCATGTTGATGCATGCAAGCAACTGATACATGGTGTGGTTTAAATGCAGAAGTTTACACTCAGAGTGAAAGGTTAAGAGTTGAAGACCTCACTCCATGTCCAACAGCAGCAATAAACATCAGCAAGTAGCCACGCATCAGACAGTGGCTCTGATGACAAGTGCACTGATGGCTCAGACAGAATCAACTTGTTCCTGTCACTGAGCTTTGCAGAGCTCTCTGGCAGGCTGCTTTGAACCAGGCTCTGCTGAACCATCTGCTTTGCAGTGTCTTTATTTTCATCAGGGCTTAACTCACCACATTGTCATATCCTCAGGTAAAGGCTTTTGAACTCTGCTGTAGCGTGTGCAGCTAGAGAGAAGTGTTTCCCCTATCAGTCCAGAGAACCACTTTGCACAAAGCCTGAGGGTCCAAACTGCCAAGACCTTCACATTGGGATTGGTTTACTAATTATTGACTTCAATTTCATGCTCCATTTGTATTAACTTGACTTCTAAAGGAAGAGTTCCATGCTGTATTTCAGCAAAAAATTCCAATTCACATTCATCAGCTCTTTAAATCTCATTTGCCATGAGAGGAGAGACTTAACTCACAATCACAGGGCTGCCGAGCAAAATGGCTCACTCCATCTCTTCAACACCAAGTTTTTACATTTTCTCTGATTTATTCATAATAATAATTATGATGGGAACTATACCCCACCCAGGCAGCTGAAAGGGTTAATGTGGGCCTGAGCAGCCAAGTCTGCTACCTGACTGCACCTGACGGGAGAGCCAGCTTAATTGGAGATGAAGCCCAGCTGGGATGGGGCTGGGTGGTGATTATGAAGGTAGGAAGCTTAAAGAAGAAAGGGGTTGGAGGGAGAGCACCCCCCTTCAATCTCTGGGATTAGAGATTAGGGGGAAGAGTAAAACCAGCAATCCTCACCTATGTAGAAGAGGCTGGCAAGAAGCCAGGAGAGACATAAAACAGCCATGAGAGTGGAAGAGGCTCTGCTGGGATGCCCTGATAAAAGGACAGAAAGTGAACTTCCAGGGAGAGAAGTCTGAGAGCTGTCTAATTGAGAGGGAGGTAAATAGGGTTGCCAACTTTCTAATTGCATAAAACTGAACACCCTTTCCCCACCCCCTGCCCCGACTCTTCTCTGAGGCCTGGCCCTGCCCCCCACTCACTCCAGCCCCCCTCCCTCCATTGCTTGCTCTCACATAGCTTCACTCAATTTCACCAGGCTGGGGTAAGGGGTTGGGGTGCAGGCTCTGGGTTGGGGCCAGAAATGAAGGGTTCAGGGTGCAGGAGGGGGCTCTGGGCTGGGACAGAGGGTTGGGGTGCAGGAGGGGGTACAGGCTTCAGCAGGGGGTGTAAGCTCTGGGGTGGGGCTGTGGATGAGAGCTTTGGGTGCATTAGGGGGCTCTGGGGTGGGGCTGTGGAAGGGGGTTGGGGTGTGGACTCTGGGGTGGGGCCAGGGATGAGAGGCTTGGGGCTGGAGCCGAGGGGTTTAGAGCGCAGGAGGAAGCTCAGGGATAGGGCAGGGGTTTGGATGCGGGAGAGGGTGTGGGCTCCAGGAGGGAGTTGAGGGGTTAGGGTCCAGGCAGCGCTTACCTCAGGTGACTCCTGGAAGCCTAGGGGCCGTAGGGACATGCTGGTCACTTCCAGGAGCTGCAGGGAGCCTGCCTTAGCCCCACTGTGCCACCAACTGGACTTTTAAGTGGTGTTGACCAAAGCTAACAGGGTCCCTTTTCGACTGGGCATTCTGGTTGAAAACTAGACTCCTGGCATCCCTAGAAATAAAGTCAAGTGGGTTTTGTTTATATATTTTGATTTGGCATTTTGCTGGGGAATTCCAGTGGAGGGTCCTGAGAGTCTTGGCCCTGAACAAAGGGTGAACCTGGAGATCTTGTGGGGAAGAAGGCCTGAGGGAGACTGGATAAGAAACAGTGAGGAGTTGAACTGAGCCGACCTTGGCTGCTGGTTATATGGCCCAGTAGTGGGAGGGCCCAGGTTTCCCTCGCAGCATTGGCAAGGCGGCTTGAGTCCAGAGACAGCGGGGATAGGGATTATAGAGAGCCTGGAGAGAAGGGTATGAAGGCCATAGGGCCTGGAGTTGGGGCTGAAGACTTTTTGGATGTTTGGACTGTTTATTTGTTTGGACTCTTTGTTACCGCAGAAGGGGTGGTGTAAATAGTGACCTAGCCAGGGCCAAATTATGGGAAGCAGTCACAGCAGCACTGGAGTGACTGTCAGCAGGGGGCATTGGAGAGGGAGAGAACCATTATGCCACGCCTGACCATGAGGAGGTGTGGTGAGTGAACTCCCTCACAACAATAAAAAATAATAATTAGCACCTTTCCTATTCAAAGCTTTAAAAATACTAGTTACTTAATCATTAAACCTCCAACAGTAAGTAGGGATTAATCCTGTTTTATGGAGGGGGCCCTGAGAGAGATTAAGTGACCCAAGACCACAAAGTGAGTTAGTATCATAGCCAGGATTAGACGTTAGGAACCTCCTTGTCCAGACTTGCATGCAGACAACAAGAGCATATGGTATGTTTTCATTAGACATTGCTTAATTAAAGAAAACACTGACAGGGCCATACATATGATAGGAGAGACTGCATCAATCATCGGTCATTTTAGTCGAAACATCCACACTATTGTCGTGCTTCCTTAATACTCCCGTGGAAGGGAATAGGTTTCACAGGACAGTCATAGGTACAGTCCTACCAGTGAAGGAAGAAGTGTTTCATTTGCACCTGTGTTTGCCATTCTCCGCAATATACTGATTATTCCCCCATTTTGCACCTAGATATGCTTAAGAATTCCCAGACAGTACCAACTGAGCTTGGGCTGACAAAAGAGAAGCCAGCAGCCTTCACCACACTGTCCTATTGTGGTGCTGAGTGCATAAATGAACCCAAATATGTCCTTTTTCTTTGCAATCTGTGTTCCTGCTGTAACCCCTCTAATGTTGTTTTCTCCTTCCTCTCTATGATACTAAACTGGGAGGAGTGGTTGATACGCTGGAGGGCAGGGATAGGATACAGAGGGACCTAGACAAATTGGAGGATTGGGCCAAAAGAAATCTGATGAGGTTCAATAAGGATAAGTGCAGGGTCCTGCACTTAGGACGGAAGAACCCAATGCACAGCTACAGACTAGGGACTGAATGGCTGGCAGCAGTTCTGCGGAAAAGGACCTAGGGGTGACAGTGGACGAGAAGCTGGATATGAGTCAGCAGTGTGCCCTTGTTGCCAAGAAGGCCAATGGCATTTTGGGATGTATAAGTAGGGGCATAGCGAGCAGATCGAGGGACGTGATCGTTCCCCTCTATTCGACATTGGTGAGGCCTCATCTGGAGTACTGTGTCCAGTTTTGGGCCCCACACTACAAGGAGGATGTGGATAAATTGGAGAGAGTCCAGCGAAGGGCAACTATTAGGGGTCTGGAACACATGACTTATGAGGAGAGGCTGAGGGAACTGGGATTGTTTAGTCTGCAGAAGAGAAGAATGAGAGGGGATTTGATAGCTGCTTTCAACTACCTGAGAGTGGTTCCAGAGAGGATGGTTCTAGACTATTCTCAGTGGTAGCAGATGACAGAACGAGGAGTAATGGTCTCAAGTTGCAGTGGGGGAGGTTTAGGTTGGATATTAGGAAAAACTTCTCCACTAGGAGGGTGGTGAAACACTGGAATGCGTTGCCTAGGGAGGTGGTGGAATCTCCTTCCTTAGAAGTTTTTACGGTCAGGCTTGACAAAGCCCTGGCTGGGATGATTTAATTGGGGATTGGTCCTGCTTTGAGCAGGGGGTTGGACTAGATGACCTCCTGAGGTCCCTTCCAACCCTGATATTCTATGAGCACTCCAGACAGCTATGCAGATAAAGGTCTTGTCAGCAATAGACAAGGGGGGAAGGGGGGGGAAGCATTCTAAACTGCTCAATGGAAGACCTTGATCTTTCAGTCCCTGGCTATCCCCGCTTTTTTTCAAGCACTGGTTATTCTGGCTGGAATCAGGTCTGACTGAACCAGTCCAGTTTGTGTTGTCCTCTCAGCGAGGACAGAAAGGCACAAGAGTCAGAGCTGCTGTGTTTCAGCTGCTCCTCCAAACTTCCGTGCTTCATGTTTGGGAATGGACGTTTTGAGTCATTTCCAATCAGAGCAATCACTACTGTGGGAGAAGGTGCGTCAGGATTCCTAGAATGCACTGGTACAGCTGCGGTTCTAAGGTGTGCAGAGAGTCTCTGTGTGGAGTTCACCCTAACGGGAGTTCTGACTGAGTAACAACTGAGGAAAAGACCGAGTATTCGGCCATGTTATCCCATGCTGCTATGTACCTGCAGGTAAGGGAGTGGGGGGCACTTGTTGGGTGCTGGAGGATTGTTTGTGGAGGGTCAAGATCTCCCTGGGTTCCATCTGCTTAACTGTGTAGGCAAACAACTTAAGAGTTTGTCAAGCTCCAACTCAAAAATAGTTAACAGGATTATATGTTGGGGTTGCCCTCGATGGCAGGGGATCCAATTCTGTGACCTGAAAGCTCCCTTCCAGTCTGAAGTTCCAAACTGAACTCCAGGCCCATTGACTAAATGAGATATTTCTATTAAAATCACCTAATTCTACATATATTACATAGGTCATTTCAAACCAAGCTTGAAAGCACTAAGACTATTTGAAGGACTAAATGCTCCAAACTGTAATTCAGGTTTTCATAAAATACAGTCAGTTTTGGCCTAGAAGTTGGCAAAATTGCATCAGAGCTCTAAAGAACTGGATAAACTTTGCCAGGCTCTGATGTAACCCATCTGAATTTTTTCAATATCCTGAGAAAAGGAGTCTTAGTAAAAAATATGTCTAGACCACTGACCAGAGTGACAATCTGGAGCTGTTCAAAGCAATTAAGTTATTACACCTAAGAAGTGTTACACATTACATGGAGGTGCTTAGCCAGACTTCTTAGAATGCCCCAGAACCATCCTAGGGAATTGTTCCCTCCCACCCTCCACCAAGGTGGCACCTAATGGCAACAATTGGAGGTTGAGGGTAGGAGGAAATACACTTTTAAACTGTGAGAGGAAACCGGTATTCGGGTGGTGGAAAGATTAAAATATGAAGGGCTTAATTTGCTCTCACTTACCAGTTTAAACCTATAGTCAAGCCACTCTAGTCAGTGGAGCTACAGAGATTTGAAACCAGTGTCAAGGAGAGCAGAATCAAACCCACAGTTTCTTGAAACTGAAAGTGTGGCTTCTGTACTCTAACTCCTCTTTTCTGAGAAAAGAAAGATTTGAGTCTTTAGCAATAACAAAACAGGGTTAGTTTTGCCATCTGTGACTGCTAGATATAGCTAAGTAAGGAAGGCAGGTTCACTGGCAAGCATGCTATTCAAAGGTGATATAAACTATTGATTTCTCTCCAAGGTACCTTAATTACATAGTTCAGAGTACTGAAAACAAGAACATCCTTTGTTACCAACAACCCAAGATCATTGGCTGGATAAAAAAGAAACCATCAGCAGGTTAGAGTTGTTTGAATACAGTTCCTGATGGGTTCCTCAGAAAACAGACAAAATCATTGCCAGCAACGCTCTCTTAATCTAATTGGCTGAAGTGATACACAAACACCTACTTTTCGTGTTGTTTTTCTCATACTATTTCATGCCTCATGTGCCAGCGTGGATAACCTGCCCGTAAAGGGACTTTAACTCATAGCATCTTAAAAATTTCTGAGAGATGCCAATCTAATTAGGCTGAAACAAGGCAAATCTCTGATGTATCATTCTGTTCCGATTAACAATAAAGCTGCCTCATGTTGTTGCCTGACTTTTTAATACTAAGGTGTCTTTGTCAGAGTTATAAGTACCTGAATGTGCTGCAGTTTCTCTCTAGTCTTTGGGTGTACAGTAGTAAATATGCAGTTGGATCTCTCTTCCTCCCCCACCTGATTACTTAGAAAAATTATCAGAAAACAGCAACTTGCGTATTTTCAGAAATATACTGTTAAGGTATGTAGGCTCAGCTGAGGTGAATCAGCAGAGCTCCTCTGTTTTGTTGTTTATAACAAAGAAAATGCATTTCATTTTTTTCCCCTTGCAATTTTTCAAAATTGCGTTTTTCTATTTTCTAGAGTGTCAGATCAGCATGTCGTGTGTGGAATCTCACACTTCTGGCAGAAGTGACCCTGCAGACAGGGAGCGTGGCTTTGTGGTTACCACAGACATCAAGGTCTTGCAAGACACGAGTTCTATTCCTGCCACAAACTTTCTGCATGAGCTTATGCAAGACACTTAAACTCCACATGCCTCAGCTTCCTTACTTAGCTAGAAAATGCAGCTAACACTTACCTAATAAAGAGCCTTCAGTCTAAATGAATATCTGAAAATCAGTGTTACCCTCCAATAGAAGGAGCTATGTACGTGCAAAGATTGTACTCTGCTGCCTTTCTGTACAACATTCCATGCTGTGTGAGGGGCCCCTCTGCAAGGGTGCATTTTTACCTTCCCAGCTAAGAATTACAAAGCACTTTACAAATCTTAATGGATTAAACCTCACAGCAGCCCTGCAAGGTAGAAAAGAACCATTATCCTTCTCTTACAGTCAGGAGACTCTCAGGGTAATGTCTACACCACAGCTAGGAGGTGGGAATCCCAGCACAGGTAGACAGAGATGTGTTAGCTCTGCTGGAGCCATTGTACTGAAAATAGCAGTGTGGCCACAGTGGTGCAAGCAGTGGCTCAAACTAGCCACCCAAGTACAGTCCCGCCTGAATATGTACTCTGGCAATTAGCCCAAGCAGCCCTGGCCACACTGCTATTTTTAGAGCACTAGCTCAAGCAGAGCTAGCGTGTGTCTACTCGCACTGGGACACACATCTGGTAGGTGCTGTGTAGACATACCCTCAACCAGCGAGGTTATGTACATTTGTCCAAGTTCATTCAGGAAAGCTGTTGCAGAACAAGTAATAGAATCCAGATTTCCTGAGTTCCCAACCTGTGCTTTAACCATAAGACCCTCCTCCTCCTCCTAGGAAGTGGCACGTGCAAAGTATGTACCTTTGAAAATAGAAAACTGACCCAAACGCATCAGAAAAATATTAGCTATTGCTACTATTTTCACTGTCACTAACCTCAAAGAGTTGACATTCCCCAGGAGTTAGGTTTCAGAGTAACAGCCGTGTTAGTCTGTATTCGCAAAAAGAAAAGGAGTACTTGTGGCACCTTAGGGACTAACCAATTTATTTGAGCATAAACTTTCGTGAGCTACTGTAGCTCACGAAAGCTTATGCTCAAATAAATTGGTTAGTCCCTAAGGTGCCACAAGTCCTCCTTTTCTTTTTCCTAGGAATTAGCTGGATTATGTGTTGTTCCCCACCTCCCCCAGTGCTAAAGCTTGAGAAGGGAGGAGCAGAATTGTTTCAATAAACTTTCATTTTGGTCAGTAGCCTGGTTTGACTTAAGGCACCAGGGACATAACGTCACTATCTCACTATAAAGCTCTGTTGTATTAAAGATTAATGTACCTGCCACGCTGCAGAGGAAATCACGCTCTAATTAAGTGCTGTGTGCAAAACAGGCATGCTATGCAAGATCTCCCTTTTAAAAGAGCTATAAACTTTAATGACCTGTGTATCTTATATGTCTGCTTATGTGTCTATTGATTTATCTATCTATCCATCCACCAAAAAATTAAGCAGCAGCTAGAGTGTGCTCAGAAGCATGAGCAGTAATTCTGTGTCCCTTGGCTCTGATTCTCCCAAAGACCATTATCCTGGCATTCCACACAATTCTGTGACAGCTTCTGTAAAATGAAGAACCTAACTGTACAGAACAGTTAGATGATTTAGAGTGGGGGGGGGGATGAGTGATGCCCACTACTTATACAGGTGACAGAAACGACTTCATCAGCAATGAATAATGACAACTTGCTTTTTAGGGAAAGCTTTCAGATAAACTCCTGGGAAGTTTCTCATTCAGTTTCACTAATCTGAGGCCAGAATTGGCTGCATTTTCAATGTAGGGAACTCACAATTACAGGTGCAGTTGCACAGCAACCTAATGTAGGTGCATAGTGACTGTAACTGTGCAAGCAAATCATGTAGGAGAGAGGAAGGATGGCCCAACAGGTCGGGGACTAGCCGGAGACTTGGGTTTAAGTGTTTGTTCTGATAGAAACTTACTGCATGACCCTGGGCAAATCACTTAGGACCAGACTTTTAATGGTCTGTAGGTACATATAGATGCAGATTGGTGCTAAGGGGATTTTAAGACTTCAAACTCCAGTTGCAGTCAATGGGAAATAGGTGCCTATCCTCATTAGGCACTTTTGAAAATCTCCTGAGGCAACTAAATACCTTTCAAAATTTGGCCCTGGTCTCTCTCTGCCTCATTTCTCTTTTGTAAAATGGGAAGGAGCGGGGCAAGGGGGTAACAGCATTTATCTATCTCACAGGGGCGTTGTGAGGACACATACATTAAAGAGTGTGAGGTGTTCAGATACTCTAGTAATGGAGGGCCATACTTAAGATAGAGATATACCAATGTGATAATTTGAGAGGGCTTATCGTGGATTTTCTGGGCCATTCGAACTCGTGTGTGTGTGTGCGCCTTTGCAATAAAGCAAACATTTACATATTCTTTGTTCTTAATATTTTGGAATTTCAACTTTATTAAATCAAGGGGGGAAACATACTGGGACTGATTTTTCAAAACAACATGCTTACTGTTGCAAATAAACACACAGCTATAAGCCTTATTGGTGTGTTCCATTATTTTGATTGTGTATCTAAATCAGGTGTAGGCTTATGCAAATTGCTTGGCTGTAGATTCCTGTTATACACAGAGAGCTGTGTCAAAATGAGGGGAGTTAATAGTAGAATTTTGGCACCTTCTCAAGATATTGATGCAAAGGCTGCCTCTCTTTCCCCTCTGCCCTGCCCTGCGCTGGTCTGAGGAAGAAGGGGTGGTTTATGGCTTTAAACATGAAAGTGCAGGGCAAGGTTTGACCAGGAAAAAGTACCTGCTCGGGGAAGTGCCCCACTTGAGGATTTTGAAGCTTTCTGGGGTGCCAAGCAGGGTGCTGGAACAATTTGAATAGTGGGGGTGCTGTGAGCCATTGAAGCAGACTTAGATTTCCTTGGCTTTCTGACGCCATTACTCTTATTTCAAAGGCTGTCTGAGTGGAATTTCTATTTTTCCCTCCCTTGCTCTTTACAGCCTCTAGAGTTTAGCTTATGAGCACAGCTATCTGTAGGTGTTTCTTATCTGGGTTTCTTAATTGAAATTTCTCTCTCCTGTCTCTTTCACACATACACTTGAGCAAACATGCTGAAAAATGAACAAGACAAAATGTAAAAGAGAGGGAAATCTGTGTTACATAATAGGCTGGCTAGACCAAAATGATCTGCTCATTCATGTTAGGTCTTTATAAAGCATTAATCATAGTCATTTGTAGGGAGAGAGTATGGGTATTGTTTTATTTTTCAAATGCTAATGAATAAGCCTCTGTAATATGGACCAAGTTTTCAGCCTCTGGTGAAGCAGGTGAGCTCATTACATATTTCTCCCACACCTACACCCCCGGATTTTCTTTCTGTAACCCCACACTTGCACACACAAGTTGGGTGATTTCATGTACCAGTCAGTAATTAGGCACACAACTGCCTGAAATTTGCACTTCGGTTGAGGCCATGGTTGCACTCATAGCTGAAAATGTAGTCCTGATGCTCATCCTTTGCTGATTTTCAAAGTTTAATAATTAGTTCTAGTGATAATTACTGGATTTCTACATTTTTTTTTTAAAACTGGCTCTTCATAAATACAGGACATTGCTCTTAGCTAAATATCTGGTGATTTTATGGAAATTTAGGAATCATTACTGGAACTCTTGGTTAATATTTTTTAAAAAAAATTAAACAGTGAATAAGAGGCACTGTCTACTTGTAAACACTCAGACAGTGGCACTTCCAGACTGCTAGACAAATGAATGCATGGAATGCAAGAGATGTCTGTCATCTCCAAAGAGTTAAAATAAAATAAAATTCCCAAGGATTTGGTCTTGTATATTTTTGGTTGAACTTTAAATTCACAGCATCCTAAAGGAGACAGGATGAGTTTTCTGAAGTCTAAGTGTTTGAGCCTGAATTCCTTGTACATTCAAACCTTTCAATAATAATTCAATAATAGTTTTCAGAGCAAAGCTGTTACACAATCATGCCCTAAATAGCTAGAGTTGGTTTGTTGAAATCTACCCATCTATCAATGAGGGTTTTTTCCAAATCACTCATTTTGTGGACCTTCAAAATAGAGGGTCACATTGTTAGCTGGTCTAAATCAGCAGAGTGGGGATCTGGCCCATTATTTCCATTCTTCTAAGAGGGTATTACTTACAATAAAGATTTGAAAAATAAGATTATATAGACTCACTTAACCATCTCTAAAGATTTTGAGCAAGAACTAGACCTGAAAAGTCACTTTACAATTGCCTCACTTTGTCCACGACAAAAGTTACTTCTGCTGCGATACCATCAACTGATGTTTTTATTGGCACACAGCCACAGACATGCTGAAAGGTAGACAGACAGATGGGTCTTTTATTACCTGCATCAGAGATGGGCAGCTTTAAGGTAGTAGAGCACCACAAAATCCACGAAAACTCTTTGGCAAGCCATACATTGGAGGGGTCAGGTTCTACTCCTGGGCGGGGGGTGACACCAGGAGGGTCTGGTTCTGCACAGGTGTGACATGGGGGAGGAGAGTGAGCTAGTCCACTGACTCTCACAGTGAAGATTAGAAAGAGCCCACCATAATGTCGCATGACATGCATCCGTGTTCAGGTGGGGTTCTTTGCCTACGATGTCCTGCTCCCTTCTTGGCCCTGGCACCAGGGCCGGCTCTAGGCTTTTTGCCGCCCCAAGCTCCGAGAGTGCAATTGCCAACATGCTTGGTTTGCTGGTGCCTAGAGCCGGTCCTGCCTGGTACCAGCTGATGCAGGGTTTCACCTGCCAACCTGGCTGTGGCAGGTCAAATAAAACAATCTGGTGGAGCAGAGTCCTGGGCTGCCAGCTGCCTATTCCTGATCTACATCACGTGTTAAGCCAGCTTTACTATTTGCAAATGATGCCCTCTGGCCTTCAGAGCTTTGACCCTTTAAACTCTAATTAATGAAGGTGTAGATAGATTTAGCCCACAAATCAATCCCTTTCTGAAACAAAACAGTTCCTTTATTTAAAGGCTTTCTAAGGGGAACACTTAGTGTATCACGTAATGGTAAAATCCTTTTACTTAGCAAATAACTACACATTTCCAGAACTGGTCCAAGCTCAGATTTTATTGACAATGTGTATATACTGTATAGGCAACATATATATCTTTGCTTACTTTTTAAAATTAGATGAAAAAGTAATGGAAAGCTGTTTGGTGAAAAGAAATCTCTCTTTAAAATGTTTCATGCTTTATTGGTGAAATAGAGTTTTTATGGGGGTGTGGATTTCTTTATAGGTATATTGATATATTGGTTCATGGATGTGACAGGTACAGCAATATGGACCTTCAGTGCATGTTCTCTCAGGCACAGTGCTCAGAGCCTGAGGAGGTGAGAATATTCCATAGCTATACTGCCTTTTGGAGAAGTAAGGAATGAGTCCCCTAGGCCAAACAGGGGTCACAGGTTCTTTTCTCAGGAGTGTCAATGAGGCTGTGGAATTTAGGTAGAAGCTGAGTTTAAATTTAAACGAGGAGATTGACCTTTAGAAGCGAGATGCAATTAGATTGTATAAGATTAACTCTAATAGGACTGTGTATGCACATATAGGGCCAAACTGGGGCTGACTTGTGTGGGTGCTTACAGGGTGCTTCTCCCCCACTACTGCAGCCACACAGGAAGCAGCCCTAAAGTGGTGCTAATGCAGGAGAGGTTGGGGCAAGTGATGCTGCCGTTTGCATGGAACACCTCAAGGAGAACCTATCTGGGTTGGTCCTGCCCCAGCTGGGCAGCAGCTAGTGCCAGGAAGGAATGCCCACCACACTCGGACACTTGGTTAAATTTAAAAAAAAAAAAAAGAAAAGTGAATAAGGGGCACTGTCCACTTGTAAGCTAGTCTCACAGAATTCGTGGTTGGGACAGGACATTGAAATCCCAGCAATCTTATGGAAAAGTGGGTTTTTATGAGATTTTGATCATTCAGGAGGTTTGGAGCCAATATTTTGGATTTTTATCCACAGCCAAACTTTGATGATCAAAAATTCCTGTTTACAAAAATCCTGGGTGGTGAGCTGAAAGCAAAACAACAAATCCAGAATGCTGGATGTTTCATGCTCCAGGAAACAAGCCTTGCCAAGCCAACCTGCCCTCACCCCGCCTTCAGGAACCCACAGGGGATTGAAAGCTAATCATATTTAGTATACTAGTGTCTAATGGCCAACCAAGAGTGCAGCCGCATTGTGCTAGGCACTGTACAAACACAGAGTAGTAGATGGCCCCTGCCCCCAAAGAGTTTACAATCTAAGTAGACAAGACAGCCACAGAATGGGGGAAAGGCTATCACACACAAGCAGAGTGTACAATGTGATGGAAGTGCTGCTCTCTGGAGCCATTCAATGGGAATTCTTGTTCAAATTTATACATTCCACAGTCTTAAGGGACCATTGTGATCATCTAGTCTGACTTCCTTCATAACACAGCCCATAGACCTTCCCCAAAATAATTCCTGTTTGAACTGGTGCATAAACCATCCCATCTTGATTTTAAAATGAACACAGTCTTAGCTGCATAGCAAAAAAGCAGGCTAGAAGAAAGAAGGAACAGTGTAGCAAGCATGCCTGTGCTCACCACACGTCCATGACCACCTTCACGAGGTTTGTTGTAATTAGATTGCTCAACTGAGATTAAGACAGTTGTAGTTCTTGATTTAAAGGCCATATTTTCCTATAGGAGGTGAACCTGGAATAACATTGATGATTGAGGGCTGGAGTGGAGTTGGGTTTTACCTGGACAATGTCTCTTTAACCAAAGCACTTGTAATACAGTAAAACCCAAGAGTTCCTTGTATCCTCCAATGTCTCAACTGAAATTTCATAAGAAGAAATCCATCATTCCATGAAATTTATAGATGCATTATAAAAAGAACCATATTGCAGGTTACTTGATTTATTGTTGATTCTTTGGGCAGCACTTAACAGAGTAATGGAGGAATGTGATTTGGAAATACACTGGAGGGGGATTCAGCAGAGTTCTGGCAGCATCAAGTTTCATCCAGTTTGAAGGTATTTTCACTCTTTTTGGACACTGTAACTAGCTGGGATTATCATCAAATTTCATTTTGCTGAATCTCTGCAAAGCTGAGAACTAGTGAAAATAAATTCAACGGCAGTGACTTTTGCTTCATTTCCACTCACATAAAGCTTTCAGTTATTTCAGTATAATTTGTTTCTTTCTTTCCCTGGGATCCCTTTCTGTTTGCAGGATTACATATAAAGACTGAAGCTTTGGGGATATGGGAACATATTGCAACAGCAAGGCATGCAACAGTGATCAGAAGGGAGCCATTATCTAATTCACCAGAAAAAGGTCTTTTCTTATCTATGGCAGATCTAACATATTGGCTGTGTCATATGTAATGTTGGCCTGAAGAGAGCCTGCCACTCTATCCAAGAAGTGTAGATCTTCTTTACTTTGAGTAGCTGAGGTCTGGATTTTTGGAACTCAGTTCCCCATGTGTTTATTGTAGCCTGGAGTTGCTAGAGCTGAGGCCAACAGCAGTTCAAATTCCAGAAACTACCCCACTTATGTGACAACTGCCACTTCGGTCAACACAGTAGAACCACATTGCTAAATGCATGAGCTGCTACAATTTGAGCTAAAGCTTTCTATGTGGGGCTGCAACCAACTCATGTCCTCTGTGGATTGGACACAGAGGGGGTGGGGAGACCTGTAGCACACATTCACCCTGTACTGGGTTGTATAATGCGAACTGGACCATGTTCCTGGCTGGTATAAATTGGCATTGAAATCGGTGGAGCGACCCCAGTGTACACCAACTGGGAACCAGGCTCAGTTGTATCTGTATTCCACAGATTGCTTCATTATCTAGGGGAAGGAATGTGTTTCCTTTCATAGGAGGTGCCTTTTGCTGTAGAGGTGTGAAGAATACGGTTGACAAATGTCCCTAAATACTGGAAATGTCCCAGCATCCCCATCAATTACACAAATGTGAAGGTATTGTCCCAGGCTTCATAAACTGAGCTAACGAAAGGCCCACTGAATGCATGTATATTTCAAGGAGCTCTCCCCTAACAGGCCCAGCAACGTGAGACCCCTGTCCTTTGCTCTCCAGGTCATGTAGTGAGCACACCCTTTACAAGCCCTTTAACCAGAAGCCCTTCACATACCCAGATCCATGGGTGGGCAGGGAAAGGCATTAACTGACACAGGAGATCTGGGAACTTTGGCAGTCTCCTGTGCAAACCTTCTTGCCACTCATCCTTCTTCTCCATGCTGTCCCTCCCCAATCCTGTGTCAGCTGGCCTGGGTTTTGCCCCGGGGATGTCATGTTCTCCACTAGTAAGGAATGACCCCCAACAGCAGGAGAAACACAGAACTCTGATCTCAGGTCTTAGAAGATAAAAAGCCTTTCGGCGTCATATTGTGTCAGCTGGAAGTGTTTGGTACGATTCAAGTCCTTCAGTGTATGGCCTAGGAATGTGACAAATGAATTCCTTGCCTGCAGCTGTGGGGGGCCCTGTAACACAGTGAAAGTGGGATTCCACTGCACCTAGGGCTAGGGGACCAATGACAGGAGCCCATAGGGTGACCAGCCAGCAAGTGTGAAAAATTGGGATGGGGGTGGGAGGTTATAGGCGCCTATATAAGACAAAGTCCAGGATATCAGGACTATCCCTATAAAATTGGGACATCTGGTCACCTTAGCCCATGCTTTGGAGCCCAGTGCCACAAAGCGTCCTGAGAAAGACACACAGACTGGCTCTTTGGAAGCAAGATGAACAAGGGGCCAGGGCACAGGATGCATCATTAACTGGAGCCATTCATCCTCCCCCACCACTCAATGGGGAATGCCATTGCTACAGAATCTACTGTTCTGCCCCTACAAAGTTGCCCATCAACCATCTGAGTTACCTGGGCTGGGTGCTGGGAAGAGAATTTGCAGCTTGCTGACTGTTCATTAAATTATCCTTTGCAAGCATGGTGGAATTAAAGATGAACCTTGTATTTTTAATGTATCCGTCTATTAACTGAATGCAGCATGCCAGCCTCACTTCGCATTGAAAGAGCAAGTAATTAGCTATGGAGTAGCAGCAAGCGCGTAGTGGAAGAGTGCTGGAAAGGCTGTTAAATATGATGAGACCATGAAAACTATCAAATGCTGGGTCACACAGCGCTGAAGAAGCATCAGTCCACTAATTGAATGCAGCAGGACCCACCCAACTTAGCCTTTAAAAAGTGTAAGAAGGTGAGACGTGAACTACAGTCTGCAGAAAAATATCTGAGATAGTGATAAATAGAAGCTTTAAAATTCTTTGAGTTGGTAAGTGTTTAACTTGCAAGTCCTGGCTTAACTCAGTGTTGTTTAGGTTTATTTATCCAGCCCTTAAACAAACTTGGGAAAAATTCTTTATCGGACTTAAATAAATTGTTAATTACAAAAGAAGACCTGAAAGAGCACCTGGCCTACCTAAAACTGAAACTGACTGGTGTGCTTCTCTGCCTTCCCCTTATGAAATGAGGCAATGTTTTTTGGTGGTTTATGAAAATTCTCTAGGCAGAGATCAGATTAACCTTGGGCTTGCAACTGGATTTGAAAATCATCTTTAAGACTCAATTACTGCCTAGCACAGCTGTCCACATGGATGCAAACTGTTATGACCAGGATCTTGAACTATAGTGTAACCAGAGTTGGGCTGAGGAGGGACTGTTCAGCTCCAGACCTACTTTAATTTTAGGTTAGGGTTCTGAATTAAGGTTCAAGGCCAAACCTGCCTTTATGGAACATTTCTCTGGGAAATCTGGGGAATATCTAGAGATCAGTATTATTGAATTCCATAGCAGGGCTATAATTCTCCTTTCAGTTTGATAGGTTGTTTAGAGTAATGTCTACAGAATCTTTTGGTTTCATCCCCATTCTATTTGATAGGCTTTAACCATCTGGCCAGGGCTAGCATTTGAGTAGGATAGCAGCAAAATCTTGCAGGATTACAGAGTGGCATTCAAACTAAATCTAGAAAATAGGCCTCACACCACAACCAAAACTAAAGGGGCAGGTTCAGAGCCAAAGATTTGAATCCCAACTGCACCCGGCCCTGAAAATTAGGGGGGCTCCGATTTTAAGTTTCAGCTCAAGTCCATGTGTTATAACACGGTTCACATAGAACCATTACTATGGATGTTGCTCTGGAACAGCTATGTTTCATGAAAACACCATCCCCCAGATAGGGCAAGAGACACAGATCTCAACCTAGACAAAGGTAGATTTCCAGCCGCTTCCATTTCTGCAATCTGCTTTAACTAAAACTTGCTAGTTTTTTATATATATAAAAGTCACTGTGCAATAATAAAGGCTGACGTGCTATTTTTAGGCAGTGGCACCAGGAATTTCTACTCTATGTGTTTAATATAGAAGCAATAGATCCCTTAAAAGCCAGTGCCCGGTTTTGCAATTTTACTCCCCATCCACGCCTTGCTGCACAATTTTTTAAAGTCCCGATTTAATCCTTTCTTGTTACCATGGTAATGGTAACACAAACACCTCCAAAGGATGAGCCGAGACAGTGCTCCTGCTCCTGGAAGAAGAATGTCCTTACTGTATACACAAGAACTGAAAAAATATTGAATGTAATTTTCCTCACCTGGTAATCTAGTTTAGTAAGTCATAAAGCAGAAACCAGCATCTGGGGCCAGGGAACATTTTACTTTGTTCCCCAACCACTGCAATGACCACATTTTGTCTTTTATCCAATCCAGCTCAGTGATATCAAGTAGGCTGAGCATTCTGCATCCTAGATGACCATTTAGAGCTTAGATAAATGGACCATTTCTTTCCAAAAAGTTTCTCCCAGATTCAAAGCCAAACAGCACTGGTATTTTCAGCAAAATATTCTAAAGTTTGCCCTCCTCTTCAAAGTGTTTTTCCAAACATGGAAAGACAAATGAACCCTCTTCATCTCCCTGTGGGGTTGGTACCGGTTAGTAAGTATCATTATCCTATCGTGTGGGTGAGGTTGTTTAAATAACTTACCGGAGGGAGTCAGTGACCGAGCCAAGGCTAAAGCACATAAATTTCTGGCTCTCGGCCCTGTGGTCACACCATCGGACCACACCTCTCTTTGGTAATTAATGTGTAATTTGAAATGTTGGTCTCACAAGACTGCATTAGCCTGGTCACAATGATCTCTTCTCAGTACTGGGTGTAAGCTGCATGCCAAAACCTTACGACAGTTACCACTGCTCAGGATCTTCATAGAGGGGAAAAATCCACCACTCATGTTGCCAAGTTTTCCGTGCCTTTTGATTTACTTTCAACTGGCACAAAATCACTGGGTTGTAGGGAGACCTGAAAGAAGTTATATATTTTGTGAATGAAGGTTCTGCCTGGCACCAAGAGGAAAATCTCCGCAAGAAGGTAAAATAAAAATGTTCTCTTATGAAAAAATATGGAACCCCCACTCCTTTGTAATTCACATTCCCATTGAATTCTCTCATTCAGATGGGAAAGAGTTCCATCAAAATGCTTTGAATCCCACTCTAGTTATGGATCTGCTGAGTTCATAAAATTGCTGGTCTCAACTCTGCTTCATCTGCACTCTCCAAACAGCAGATATTCCACCCCTCAGAGCAGCAATGGAGGACACACAAAGCTAATACAAAGTACAATATTATTAAGTTGAAAAATGCATGAACAGGGATTCACTTGAATAACATAGAAGAAAGACACTGTTGACTGTGCCTTCTCTGTATGTTCCTCACCATCTTGAGATCTCCAGACTGCCCTTCAGCACATGTCCATTGCCCTTTGCATGTGCAGGAGTGCATGTGCATGACATGGCATTTGCTAAATTAAAGAACTGCTCCCTCCAGGAACATTTTGAGAAGTATCTCCATTACATATACATCCCCCCTTTGGTTTTAGTGAAGTCATTGGAAGTATTAAAGAATTTAGTTCGCCCTACAGCCAGCGGAGGAGTAACTCATTTTCATTTAGCAGCGCAATTCTGTAATTTTTTTTCCCACAGCCAAATGGAACACCTGGTCTGAAATTTCCCTGAAATAAAGAAACTGGGATACACCAGCACCTGAGTATAATATTTTTTTTAAAAAAATCTTACTTTGTGGTAGATCTGTGATGTGAAAAGGAGAGTGTGGGGTAAAGCAAAGTGATTGCAAACTCTATAGTGCAAAACAGATTTCAAAGTAATCCTAAAGGTAGCTCCAGAAAGGTTTCAGAATTTGGCACTGAAGTGCCTGTAAATTTCCTGGGGTAATTGTTAATATAGCAGTTATAAGGTGGCTTTTTTTTAAAACTTACTTGGCAAGAGTTTTAATAGCAACAGCTGTCCAAACATGACACAAGACCCCTCTATAGAATTTAGCTGAAAAGTACAAAATCTACTGAATTTTTGGACTGGTGTATTATTTACAAGCAAATCAAGTTTCTCCTGCACTTCATGGATGATTGGATTTTTTTGTTTTAAAAATCTTGAAGAATTTCCGACTTAGAAAGAGAGACAACACAGGAAATACAAAAGCACAAGGGTAGAGTACAGATAGGTCAAATGACCACTGTTTACAGAGTAGACATTATTGCTACTACAAGTTAACTTTTTTTAAAAAATATATTGGCTATCCTGTTGAAGTATGTGGCATTTGGTGACATATACAAGCTGTAAGTCCTTTACCTTTTTGCACTTTTATTGTTTGTTTCTTTATGAAAATTAATTAAAAAGTATTCAGAAAAAGATACTCTAGAAAAATAGCCCATTAGATAAACTATATTATACCAGGTATTATTATATTATATTAACTATATTATACTGGGTATTCCTTGAGAATTAGGGTCTATTTTGAAAGAGGCTTCAAGACAGACTCTCTTTGTGTATGTACAAACATCTTTTAGCTTTTTTTCAGCAATCACAGCATTGAGTAGACTGGTGGCCACCTGTGGAGACAATGCTGGCAAACATATCCACTTCTGTTGTTACCGTGTGCCCCATCATTTTGTCTGTTTATCCATCTGTTGCATTGTATGATCATCCTAGTAAACAACCTTCCAAGGGAAGCAGTGGGGGCAAAAATCCTAACTGGCTTCAAGACAGAGCTTGATAAGCCTATGGAGGGGGTGGTATGATGAGACTGCCTATAATGGCAGGTGGCTGATCGGCGACTACTAGTAGCAAAAATTCCCAGTGGCTGGAGATGGGACACTAGATGGGGAGGGCTCTGAGTTACTACAGAGAGTTCTTTCCCAGATATCTGGCTGGTGGGTCTTGCCCACATGTTCAGGGTCCATCTGATCACCATGTTTGGGGTCGGGAAGGAATTTTCCCCTAGTCAGATTGGCAGAGACCTTGGAGGTTTTTTGCCTTCCTCTGCAGCCTTGGGCACAGGTCACTCGCAGGTTTAAAGCAGCGTACGTGTCAGATTCTCTGGAACTTGAAGTCTTTAAATCATGATTCGAGGACTTCATTAACTCAGCCGGAGGTTAGGGGTCTATTACTGGAGTGAGTGGGTGAGGTTCTGTGGCCTGCAATGTGCAGGTCTGACTAGATGATCACAACGGTCCCTTCTGGGCTTAAAGTCTATGAGTCTAAACAGTGAGCTTTCCGGATGGCGGGTGGGGGTGTGCCTTTGTTTTACTCCTGTGACCTGTACTAGATGGGACCCTGGTCCCTAGTTGAGGGGATAGCTCAATAATTGTTATTGATACTAATACCTCCATGCACAGCTGGTAGAGTGTGCATGCACAAGCCCCTTAATCATGATTTAAAAGCACACATGAAATTGTTGGTGTGCACATCAGAGGCCAGACTGAGTCCTCTTTCATAATCAAGCTCTGTGCATTCTGTGTCATAGCATCATGCACTGTCTATGCATAAAGCAATGACTAAGCCACTTAGAGCATGTCTCTGCTACAAAATTAAGTCGACCTAACTTAGGTCAGCATTCAACCGCCGCAGTAATTACATGGCTTGTGTGTCACTACATTTTGCTCCTTGTGTCGGCAACGCTTGTCCTCACAAGGAGTGCTTGCACCGACTGAACTATCAGCGTGGGGCATTGTAGGATGGCTTCTGAAAGCCAGCAACAGTCGATGTAAGGAACATAGTGTCTACACTGACTCTACGTTGACCTAACTACATCAAACTCTACGCCTCTCATGGGAGTGCTGTTATTAAATCAGCATAGCAGGCGAGTTACGTCAGCAGGAGCGAAATTTTAGAGTAGACACTTACAGAGTTAGGTCAATGTAAACTACCTTGCTTCAACCTAACTCTGTAGTGTAGACTAGTGCTTAGAAATAACACCGTCCTGTATTAGTGCTTTTATTTCTTAATACAAATTCTGGAACTGATAGGATTTAACTTGGACATTTTAATTCACATCATGTTACTATTTAGCAATTAGCGGTGACCATTTTTCATGTGCAGAATGAATTTAGTGCTAAGTGACTAGCAAGGCCAACTAGAGCCAGGCATACTATAGGCAGGCACTGTGCAAACTTCCCTACAATGCTCTGCCAGTGCCACTCACTCCTGCCATACAATGTCCTTGCTATTCCAGTCCTGGACCTCTCTTGAAAAAAGCCTGCCAACTGCAGAGAATTGTACAGTGACTTTGTTGTAATGTAATATCTGCTAAGATATTTTTGTAGCATTCTCTTTTGCACATAGTCAGCTTTGCTGGAGTAAGGACTGGGTAAAAACCCAGGGTCAGAGTTTGCCTATTGGGGGGGTCAGGGGACTCATACCCTGGGTGATCAGGCTTCACAACCTGGTGGATACTCTGGTATCTGGGTGGCTCTCAGGGTTCTATAGGAAGGAAAGAGGCAACCAGGAGGAGAAACTGCATCCCCACAGCATTGCTGAGGACTCTTGTGGTTTTCCTCCAGCCCTCTGGCAGCATGGATCCAATGATTTTCCCCATGTGTGACAACCCCAGGAGTCCCTTGATAGGAAATGCAGGCAGTGCATTTCTCCTGTGTCTTCTTCCTTCTTATCACAGTCCCATATGTACAGATCCTTGGAACTATGGAGATCCCATTCCAAATCTAGCAAGAGTAAGAGGGTGGTGCTGAGGCAGCTTCCAACCGCACCCCATCTATGCAGATGGACAGATTCATACAAACAGATCTGTGGGGCTTGATCTGGCTTAGAAAAAGGACTTAGGTGCTAGTACAAGCCCAAATAGCAAAACAGTAACCCATCCTACCTGTTTGGGAGAAATTTTGAATGCACCATCCCTCTGCTCAATTAGCTAGGATTTTCAGTCATTAAAAAACAATTATTAAAAATATGTTTGCATTAGGAATAAAAAAAACCCTGAAAATAACATAAAAGCATAAGGGGGAAAAAAACAGTAAGAGAAGAAACGATTCCTAAAAAGAGAAAAGGAAACTAATGAGCTATTTTCAGACAAAACCACAATATTAGTCACCCACTGGCTGGGAGAGCACCACAGAGCATGGTTCGGTGATAGCCCCAACTAAACACAGGCAGACGTTACACTAAAAGAGTTTAGGAGAAATATAAAAAATAGCTTTGGCATAAGAGTTAAAAATTTAAAAACAGCTATGGTTTAAGAGTAGATGTTTCAGATTCAATTCACATAATTTAATTTTGGATTTAGTCCTGAGGACTAATTCTGCCCTCATTTACACCCATGCAACCCACCGTTATCACTGTTTCATAGTGTAAAGCAGGGCATTATTTGGCCCCAGGTCAGGTCGCTGGCATATCAGGGCAAATTAAGTGAGTGTGCGTGTGTCTGTGTAATTTATTGATCCAGGCAGTTCATTTCAAATGCAACATCTGGAGTCTAGACTGAGCATTTTTTAGGTAAGAAAGAGGATTATAGATTAAACATCTGTATGTCAGCACATGTTGTAATTATTTGCATACCCCTGCATTCTATCTTGACCATCTTGTAGATCAGAGAGACAAGGTGGGTGAGATAACATCTTTTATTGGGTCAACTTCTGTTGGTGAGAGAGACAAGCTTTTGAGTTTACATGGAGCTCCTCTCACCTAAAGAAGAACTTTGTGTACATGCAAAAACTTGATTCTCTCACCAACAGAAGTTGGTCCAATAAAATATGTTACCTTACCCACCTTGTCTCTCTAATATCTTGGGACCAACATGCTTATAACAACACGGCATGCATCTTGTAGATCAGACACCTCTGATAATGGTGTCTAGGTAACTATGGTGATGCGTGCCTTAAAATGGTTTTAATCATAATCATTGAAAATAATAAACTCCTGTATAGGTCTGACCTAATCCAAATCAAATCATCCCAAATCTGGCATTTTAAAAATGCAAAAAAATTAGCAGAAAAAACCTCTACCTATTTACGTTTGTTTTGCTTTAAACAGAGTAAAATGTAGGTCTTATTTAATAGGCTTGTCTCTGAATCTTAACTTCAGCTTTTCTGAGAGACATGGCCATCGTGCCACAAGTTCATTGCTATATTTTTAGATGCTAAAAGGTGGGGCCCAAAGCCAAGACTCATTGTGCTTTTGCAGTAAACAGGAAGCAAATGATACCTTACTGAGGTCTGGCTCAATTCTGATTCTCAGAGAATTTATTTTTTTTGAAAACATTATAGTTTTCTAGTTATGGATACTTTTTAATGGCTCTTCATGTGGCTATTTTGATACATATGGCGTGGAGGTTTTTAAAAGTTTTAAGTGACCTACCTGGCACCTGGAAGAGCACCAGATTTGGGTTAGATAACCACTCTGCTATTTTTACATAACTCTTCTTTTATTCCAGACTTGTTATGCCTTTGTGAAAGGAAATCTCAATATTAACTGCCATGTTCTGTGTTTGAAAGAGATAATTACGGGGCGGTCACCAGCTTTTGTCAATAAGTCACATCCGTAAGGCAGTGATGCAAGAAAGAAAAATTAAGGGCCAGATCCTGAGGTTAATATGCAGGACTGCATGCTCCTTCCATATACACTGAGTGGAGCCTGCATCACTGCCAGGCTCTGAGGGGCAACTCTGGTGACATTTTTGCAGATGTGATTATGGGAAGTGACCATGCTTCCTCCGATACAGCCTTTCCTCACCCCCGCCCAATAAGAATAACACTTCCATCCCAGGAATTTATGGTGCTTTCACCTGCCTTTGAGGTAGGTCAGCATTATCATTCACATTTTACAGATGGGCAAACTGAGGCACAAAGAGATGACATGTCATTCCCAAGGTCATACGGCTGATCAGTGGCAGAGCTGGGAATGGAACCTAGAAGTCTGATTCCTAAGCTTGTGCATTAGCTACGAGACCATCCTTCCCCTGTTTTTATCTGCTGTGTTTACTTTCCTTGCAATCTCTCTTCCAGTTCATTTCTTCACCATTGTCTCTCTCTTTGCTACCACCCTACACTTTTCCACTGGCCCTCTCACCACAGTGATCTGGCTTCCCCTTCTCGGTCCATAATCTCACTACATTTCCTTTTATTCCCTCAGGTCCTGTATCTCCCATGTCACTGCTGCCTACTGGGGGTGGAACATGCTGCTCCTAAGGGTCAGGAAGCAGCAGTACTGGCCATTCCTTCCCCATTGTGTTGCACTGAAAGGCACAGTGGGAGCCAGAACAGAGAGCAGTGGGAAGTGGGGGAGGAAACCTTGGCTGCCTGATCAGAAGCCAGGGAGTAGCCAAAAAGAGGAGCTGAAAGGGAAACCTGTCATTGCAGATGTGTGGCATTTGTTAGGATGAGACTGCACCTGTGTAAGGGGGAGTCCCACTTCCTCCTCTGGCCACAGGAAAGGCTGCAATTTCTGCTTTGAAATTGGACAGCAGAGCGATCTGTGCAGCGTTGGGAATGTGTGCTGTACGGAGCATGCATTACGTTTCAGACTGCTGCATGGAGCTTGTTTACTGACATTTTATCTGCTCGTTTCCTGAACTTTCATATTTCTGGTGGAGGTGTTACATACAAGTTAGCACCAATGTTAGATTTTTAAAAAATATTTAAAATAACCAAGTCAAGGAGCATTTGATGCAGGCAGCTGGGAAAGGCAAACATTTACTTAAGGAAGCGATTACAAATATATACAATTTTAAACTTAATTAATTTTATCATTTAAAAAAAATTTGAATATAGCTGTCTCCCTCTCACCCCACCCCAATCCCTTTCATATTTTGCTCATTCTTCTAGCTTGCAAGCCCAAAGTCACTCTTTGTGATAGGAAATCTCAATACTACTTGCCACATTCTGTGTCTGAAAGAAATACTTACGCAGCTGGCAGCAGATTTTAAGAACAAGCCGACCCCCAAAGGCACTGGGAGTAGGGGCCGTGTCTACCTTGGTGTTTGTACAGCATATAGCATAATGAGGCTGTGATCCTGGTTGGAACTTCTGGCTACTACCATAACATAAATTATTAATACTAACAGTTCTTTCTGCACAGCCATTCAGACATTAGCCTCTCTCCTGAGGCTGTTGACAAAGAATCCAATTGCAGAGGGATGTAGGGATGGATGGAACATGGGCCATTAGGCACTGGGCCAAGACCACCAACTCATTGCTGCCTTTTGCACAAAACAAAACAACAAAACCCACCCGACAGGAAAAAGGAAGAAGTGCGCAGTACTTTCAAAATTGCCACTGACATGGCAGCTTGAGGCTAACAGTGCAGTAACATTTCATTACAACATATTGGTATTCTGTTGTTCCACCATATATGACAACATATTTGCCCCTAGAGACATTTTTAAAAGGTGCAAAAGTTCACTCACTGCCTGATAATTCTCTGTACAGCCGTGCTGTGAACAGTTAATGAAATCTTCTTGTGGCAGCTGCTATGGTTACTGCCGCATCACACATGGGCTTGTTTTCTGCTGAGTATAAACTGTGAGAGGAAATCCCTAATGGTTTGTTACTGTAACTGAAATCCCAAAGTGGATTTACAGTCTTACACGTGCACTTGCTTCTGGTGCATTTTACTCAGGGATGGGTCTATTCGTTTTGCCTAATTTAGAACCCATTTAAACACCAGGTTTTGAAAAGCTTACGTCAGAGTTGAACATCACTGGGTTTGCATTACACTTGGCAGGGAATGTGGAGAAAAGAACACAGAAGGCAAAGGGAAAAATTCTAATGAAAAAAATAAATAGAGCATGTAGGTAGTAGCAGTGGAGAACACCCAGTCCACAGACCAGATCTAGCCTGTTTAACATACTCAGATTCTGCAGAGTCTAAAAGAATTAAAAAGAAATATCTAGCCTGCATGGTGTGAAAAAACCTTCCAAATGTAAATCAAATGTAACCAAGTATTGATGCCTGCCTGAGTCTGCAGAGAGCCTGAAACAATAACTCAGAGGGATGTGAACTTTCCACTTCCATTCATCTCACCAGATACTAACTAACACCTAGTGATGACACTTTAAAATGGCAGAGTTAACTATTTCCATGGTGATTATTTTACAGATTGGGGGAAGGGGGAGTTAAGCCTGTAGGGGTGAGATGTGGAATTATTTTGAAGAGAGAAAAGCAGAGGTGACAAAGAGAGGGAAGAGGAAGAGAAACAGAGAAAAGAGAAATGAAGAGGCCATCAATGGCAGTGATCTTACAGCTGGAACATGTGTTCCAGAGGGGGCAACTGGGGGGACTAGGGTGAGGTTTGGCAGCAAGGGACAATCAGGATGCAGGTATCACTGGAAGGATTCAGAAGAGAGTGGGGAAGGTTGGGTAGGATGATGGGTGGTGCAGAGGCAAAGCAGAAAGAAGAATATGAAGGGGAGAGGAGACCTAGTTGAGTGAGAGGGAGAAAGGATAGTGAGGGGCTGGCCAGAAGAGTAGAGTAGGATAAAAGAGAGAGGGAAATGGAGAAGGGTGTTAAGAATGGTTAAGGAGTGAGGTGATAGATAGAGGTGGATGAATGGAGTCCATGATTAGAATACATGTCAGTGACTGTAGAAGCCAGGGAGGTAGGTGGTGGATTACCAAGGCAATTAATAACCAATGAATCAATAAAATAAGAGCCAGACAATCAATACATTGAGCAATTAATTAGAGCAGAACAGTTGGGCAAGATGATTAAATGTAGTGACAATTAACAAAAATCGGTTGAGAAGAAAGAATCATTTGATTAAGAGCAGGTCGGCTAGGCAGTGATCAATCAGGCAATTAACAAGGCCCCAATCAGCATAGCCGATAGACTGAGATAATTATTACTAAACAACTAATTCAGATTATGCTGCCCTTGCTTGTGCTGAGTAATACTTTACTCTGTGAGTAGCTCCAGTTAAATCAATGGGATAAATTGGGGAGTAGACAACTCACCCTGAGGAGGGGTTTGAAAATCTGGCCCTAAGCATCATGCTGAGCAGACAATAGAAGAGAAATGACTGAAAGTTATCAGATGAAGTTCCAGAATTAGTCAGCAGACAGTGGAGAAAGTTTGTCTTTTCCTCTGTTGCTACATCTATGGACCCTGCCCTGCATAAAAACAGGGCTATTAAAAATGGGACCATCTTCCAGCCTGGCTCTGGGGACAAATACCCCCACCCTTTCCTCTGCTGATATTGTAATATCCTTGAGTTCACCAGCCTCCAGTGACCCAAGTGAATCTAGATGTCGAGTCTTTCCCTCGGAAGAATGACTGAGATTTGGACTGATCCAGTTTTTAATGAATATTAGGAAAAAACATGTTACCCTTTTTATTTTACAGATTCCTGCTTCTTTTAAAAATCACCAAACCCTACCATTGTCAAGTGATTCCTGATCATAATTGCACTGAGTGTTAACATAGCGAGAGAACAGCCTGCAGTTCTTTAGAACTGAATCACTGCTACTCCCATGCAGTATGATCCATTTATTAAGCAGATCTCTACTTATTATTTGCAGAGTGCTTGATTCTGTATCCATATAGCTCAAAGTAGAGGGCCCTGGATGCAGTATATCTGCACTGAGCAGGTTGTGTTGGGGTGAACTGAACCCAGATTATTTCAATAATGTGACAGTCAGGGTTCAGACATCCCAGGGGATAGGCATTTCATCAACTGATTGCGTACAATATTATTGTACTATAAAAGTGTTATCGAGTAAGGCATCATATAAAAACTGGTGACACGCTGGTCATGAATATCATTATGATGCATGGATGGACGGTGTGTAAAGGATTACATAGGTGTGCTGGAAACATGTTCCTAAAATATGTTTTGGAAGCAAACTTGATAAAGAAGTTTGTCCCCATGGAAGGAATGTTGTTTTGCCCGTGTCTCCAATGTAAACTGAGCAAGGTGATGCCAGAGGCAATGGAAGTTACATTTACATATGAGAGTCAACACGGGGATGGGAACTCAACAGGAAGAGACAAACAGCAGGGGAGAAGAACTTCGTGCGGGGATACACTTCAAAAGAATACGCTACGTTTCAAAGGTTGACTGGACTATAAAGAGAAGGGGAGAGGATAACTCCTTAGTTATCCCTCAATTTGGGGACAATAGGAATGGCACCATCTGATTCTGCGAAACCCTCCTACCTGACGGGCTGGAGTTGCTGATAGCTTGTTGTATCTTTGGGGACAGCGGACTTGGTTAATTTCTGTGAGTGTCCAGCGGGAGGGCCTGGGTAATGCACAAAGACACCTTTGGGGAATTCAGGACCTGGGGTTCACTGGACGGTACCTGCAAGGTGTGATTTAGATGAGCAGTCTTGAGGAGATTACTGGAAAGGCAGGCAGCTGGGTGGGGCAGGGAGCTGTCACACAGTTTAAGCTCCAGGAAAGCTCTCCCTTGCTAACACAGAGAGGTAACACAGTGGCTTACAGTTCTGGGCTCCCTGAGGAGAGCATCACAACCTACGAGGATTGATTCACCCTTGCTGGAGGGAACTGCATCTCCCTGGGCCAGCAGAGGCTGCTGTGTTCCTGGGTGAGTTCATCCCTGTTGAGGGCTGGCTGTGTTTGCATGCTTCTCTCCCAGGGCATGCTGCGGAGAATGGGCATCCACCCCCGGCACCCTAGCTGCTACTATTCTCTGGCCTGCACCTCCTACTTTTGTGCCTATATCAGTGGGCTACCATAGGAGAAGTGAGGCTGAGCCCCTGGCATTTCAGGATGAGAATGGACTCTCAGGCCTCTGAGTGTGAGAGCAGGAGGAAGGAGCTGAAGAACACTGAAGCAAAGCAGAGGGTTCCATCTTACATAGAAAATGGCCACCTGTCTCCTCAAGGGCTAATAAACTCCTCTCTCCTGTTCTGTGGTCCTTTGGCTTCTTGTGGAGTGGGGGAAGGGGGGCGGGGCGGGGGTGATTGCTGCGGCAACTTCTTCCCGGTGGACATTCCACAAATGGAAACTCTTTTCCCTGGATTATGCTGCTACAAGCCAACCATGAACAGGGGCTGGGTGAAATCTCTTCTATTGGTTTCATAGACATCCTCCTTTTCTAGCTGTTGCATTTCAAAGTCAAGAATCTACAGATATTAAAACACTGCCATGACCCTAGACTTTTTTCAATCTGCGTTTTGTCCCATGTCTGAGATATACCAAGACAAATTAGTTTGGAGCATTCAATTTCCAAGACATGTAGGCACTTTTCTCTGTGAAATATCTCCGGTCTGTCAGTTCTGATTGCTGCTCTTCTTATCCTCCCCCTACTCCCTGCACACGTGCACGTGTGCTGGTAGCCACCCATCCTTCCTTCTCTGTTGGCTGATCTCTACAGCTTCCTTGGGGGGCTGTGCCAGCAAGGCAGTTTAGAATGGAAAATGGCAAAGCAGGAGAGCCTGCAAATTGCATCAAAGCAACATTGTAGGCTTTCATAGCACTCCCCCTTTGATAACCGGTTGTTTGTAATGAATGGCTTTTAGCCCATTTAGCATGCGAGTTCATTTGTGTGGATACTAGGCCGTTTGTAAGATCTCCAAAACCATGCTTCTTTCCTGCTTTACCACCCAACTATTTTATAAGCTCTTTGATGTGCCCAAAACACCACTAACTGAAACATTTATCTGACTGAGGGCACTGACCCTGATTGCTTTCTGTCTTCTTTTGTGTCACTTGTATTTCAAGGTGGCTGAGAAGAGGCAAGATCCTTAAGAGTCTGTTGACTTTAACAATCCCCACAATAATGTGCTGCTGGGCCTGAACCTGCATTCATGCTGTAGCCAAAACTCACATCCGCCAAAGCCAAGAGCACTGTGAGAAGATTTTGAGGATCCCTGGCCAGCTTCACTTTCAGGGACACTTCTATCTTGAGGGTCTGTTGAACCACTGGTTCATTTGCACCCTCAGACAACTTGTACATGAGTTACTAGGGGGCACATTCTTCCCCTCCATATCACCAAGTTATACAGGGGCTCTGAAGGCAGACTGTGATTCTGCTGCATGGCAGATGGAGGAAGGCTTCTCATCCCATGCACACGATGGAAATGTGTCTCATGGTTGCTATGGAAAGGGACTTCAAAGTGGGGCAAGTAAGCTGTGGGAGGCATAGGGGCTGGGATGGTGAATCGGTGGCTTCATGAATCAACCAGCCTGTTCACTGCCATCTTTCTGGCCCCACCCTCATTCACATCCCTGGTATGCATGGAGAGGCAGAGAAGGGGACCTCTGCATTTTATGTGGGTCTCCTATGCAAGTTTAAGTGGGACGGGGAGATAACTGGTTTCTACATGCTGGTTTGCATGCAGTCTCTGCAGTTGCCAGCCCAGCAGCGGTATATTGACTTCCTTTATGAGGGCATGTCTCTGCAAATAATGCCACATCATGAAAGGTAGCTACCAAGTGTGAGGATTTGGACAACTTTCTGTTTGCTTTCTAAGAAGCTGGTCTTTTTTCATACTCATTTTCTAGAGCTCTTGAGGAGAACTTTTGAAAACTGCCCAAAGGTTGCTGGATATTTGGAAGAGATGTCACACTCCAGAGAAATCAACGTTCTCCTGAAAGCAATTGTGATTTGCGTTGTTTGGCTTATGTTTCCTTTCCCCACTCGCCAAAAAATCACATGACATTCTCAGAAATGTTCTTCCCTGGTACCAAGATAGTCTTGTGGTTAAGACACAGGAGTGAGACTCAGGAGACCAATGTTTAATACCTGTTTTTTCCACAAACATCCTCTGTGGCCTGGGCAAGTCACTTAATCTTCCTATGCTTCGGTTCCCTATCTGTAACATGGAGACAATAATGCTTTCTTCCACCTAGCCGTTTGTCTTTCTTGTCTATTTAGCTTGTGAGCTCTTCAGAGCAGGCACCATCTCTTACGATGTGTTTGCATAGTGCTGAGCACAATGGGGCCTCTAAGGCCTGGTCTACACTGGGGGGAGGGGGAGATCGATCTAAGTTATGCAACTTTAGCTACGTGAATAACGTAGCTGAAATGGACATACTTAGATCTACTCACTGCAGTAGGTTGTCTGCTGACACTTGCCCGTCGACTCCGCCGATGTGTCTCGCTCTGGTGGAGTACTGGAGTCGATGGGAGAGCGCTCGGCGGTCAATTTATTGCGTCTTCACTGGACATGCTATATTGACCCCCGCTGGATCAGTCGCTCCGGAGGTAAGTGTAGACATGCCCTAGGTGTTACTATAATATATACAACAACAGAGCTATAGCTGTCTATGTAATATGTCTGACATTAACTAAACAGACTGGTAATCAAGAGCTAGATCCTGTCTTCCCTTGAGACATTCAGATTAATAGTACAATAGGAGTTTTTCCTTTCTGCCTTGTCTTAAATGAAAATATCAAAAGTAGAATACAGAATTTGTTTCTTTTGAAGTATGTGCACATAAAGCAGAGGCGCCTCCAATAAATCTCCACATTTCCTGCAAACAATGACCACTTTGGTTGCAATGTCACCTTGCAAGACAAGGTAGGTGAGGTAATATCTTTTATTGGGCCCACCTTGTCTCTCTAATATCCTGGGACCAACACGGCTACAACTACACTTCACCTAAAAACATAGGCATGAAAGGGTAGTTGTTAGGATGAAGTCTCCTGATGCCCAAAGTCAAAACAAAATAATGTAGTAAAAGTTGTCTAATACAGGGTGGGGGGTTGTATTGTCATCATATTTGGATTTGATAGTTCACAGACATCACTTGGAAATGGCACTGCTCTTACATAACCCACAATTTTCTGGCTAAATATTTCTAAATACATACCGTAAAACCACAATGTGATTTTTCCCCAAGCTTAATCAAAGAAGGGGGGGGAAGTCAGAACAGTAATTTCACATCAAAGGTAAATCACTTAGCAGTCAGTCAATCTACTTGAGGAGAAAGGAAATTATTACATTGACCTGGCTAAGTACTGTCATACCTTCCACTGGAATAATTTTTGTAGGCAGAGACCCACAGTCCTACAATACTAAGGGATAGAGCAAGAGACCACCGTGTGCGCTGGAATGATTACAGTCCGGTGCTTTGTAGGATTGAGACACTTTGCCAATCCATATAAAGTTACAGCACCTCCTTATCCCATTTACTGTGACTAAGAGTTATTAAGGCTAACTAAACCAAACACCAGTGGGTGTGACACTTATGTGGCAAAGGCCTGAGTCAGAAGTATACCACAAAATTCAAGTTTCTTATAAATTAAACTCCACAGTAGAGACAACAAACAAGATGGTAATATATGCTCAGAGAAGGGGGCTGAGTGTCGGGGCTACTAAATTCTATTCCTGACTAGGGTGCCAATGAATCACTGTTTGTCTAATCTCTCAGTGCCTTAGTTTTCCCATCCATAAAAATGAGGAAAATACTTTCCCTTTTTTTTTTTTGGGCTTAATTGATGTTTGTAAAATGTAAGTATAACAGTGTAAAAGGAAAAATTCCCATGGACTTCAGTTGGACCAGGGTTTGGCTAAACAGATCTTAATCTCGTGTTACTGTTTAGACTGAGGGCAGGTCTTCACTATGGGGGTAAATCGATCTAAGTTACGCTACTCCAGCTACGTGAATAACGCAGCTGGAGTTGATGTAACTTAGGTCAACTTATCCCAATGTCTTCACTGCCCTGCGTCGATGGGAGGCACTCTCCAGTGGACTTCCCTTACTCTTCTCGGAGAGCTGGAGTACCAGAGTTGACCAGAGAGCGCTCTACTGTTGATTGATGTTGGGTAAATCTGCTAAAGAACAGCTATGATCCTGTAAAACATTTGGAGGACTAGGGCATAATTTTTGATTGCATATATGTAGCCTCCCACTCCTTAACATGAAGCCAATGATCCCTCCTTTTCTTTACCTGTGGCACACAATAGCTTAGGGCACGTCTACACTGGTGTAGCTGCATCCATGTAGTGCATCTAGTGAGACACACTGTGCCAATGGGAGAGCATTTTCTCATCTGCATAATTACTCCATTACATTATCATCAAGACTCTAGTTTATTATAGGTTTCAGAGTAACAGCCGTGTTAGTCTGTCTTTGCAAAAAGAAAAGGAGTACTTGTGGCATCACATCACTTATTATACTTTATTAATTAATTCTGCTTAATGATTTAACTGTTTTCCTTAATGACTTTAAAAATGTTTTTCAAATCCTGAGATTTTCAGAGATTACAAATGCTTTGGGACAGGACCAGTCTTTTCATTATATGTGGGTGTAAAGTTCCTTGCAATATGAGGGTCTCTGATCTCTGATTGTAGTTTTACAAATAATGGCAGTGTGTGAATGGCTGTCAGACTCCCTCATTCACTTTTTTGTGATGTGCAGTATTGCAGGCTGAGATTTCCAAACCTGTGGCAGTACAGGAGAAATGTACTAATATGAAATGTTTTTATTTGCAATTTATTATGTGTTGAATAAAACATACTGGGCCAAATTTTGCTCTCAGTTATGGTGCCTGGGCACAATTGCCATTGAAGTGGCTACACTTCATTATGCACTTTATGGAAATCTGATGTAAACTTACAACTTGAATTCTGATATGTACCTTGATTTCAGTGGGATGTAAAAACCAGGACAAAATATGGGCCATAACGAATAAATGCAAATCCTTAGATGGGTATTCACAACAGTTACTGATCAGCCGTATAATTAATTGAAATCAATGGGTAACTATCTTTCAATGAGTAATTAAGAAGAGTATTTGGCCCCTTGTTTGTGGCTTGGTTTGTCTTTCTGTGTTGTGATTGTTGATGCCTTTTTTGTTTGTTTTGTTTTGTTATTTTGTTTTCCAAACTTCAGCTAAAACAAGTCTCAATCTGGCAGCTCTTTACTCCTTCTTCTACTTTAGCACCTTTTAGCAACTTGGAAATTGAAAGTATTTTCAATGTCTCTGATTATTTTTTTTAAAAAGGCAAATGTACATGTGCTATAGATGTCATTTTTGCTATCTGTTTTATTCATTGCCATTGTTACCAATATGTGAGATAATACTGAGCCAGTTAAGATGTCACTGATGAAGAGAATCTGTTCTGAAACCATTAAAAATTGTAGATCCCTTTACAATCTTATTGCCATATGCGTACATGAAGAGGACCTGGAGATTGTGCCATCATACACCTCAGTTACACAAGAAAATGATTTCAAGGCACGTCCATAGAGATCACATCATTATAAAATTAAAGGGAAACCAAACCAGTGTTTATGATCAGTTATACTGCCATTAAAAATCTAAACTCAAACACCGATTTCATCTTTCAACAAAATAGTGACACAAGCTTCCAGCAGCTAGAGCTTTGGCATGTAAATTGTTGTATAATGCTTAACTCAGCCTCTGTTGTACTTACCACTTGTCACACATCTCGGTCCAGATTCTCAGCCCTGCACACATGCAATGCCAGCTACATGTGCACAATAAGGACTGCCCCCCCCCCAATGCCTCAGCTAATCCCGCTTCTATCCACACCAATCCCACTATTCTGTGCTGCCCCCTATCCCCCAGTCCTCTAACCCCATCCCATGTCCCAGCTTGATGAAGGGGGAGTTAGGGATGTTGCCCCAACTCCTGCTGACACCACCAAGGACCCTTCTGCACTGCAAACATCCACTCCAGATGCCTCCACCGCACTACAACCATCCCGCTTTCCCCACTCTCCCCTTTCCTGATGGAGCTCCTCCACAAACAACCCTGCTGCCCTGGAGACCACACACAGACCCAGGGGAGCTTCTACGATGGGGTCTCCAGGAATCCTTGTTGCCTTTATCAGATAAATGGTGCCTGGCTCCAGCACATACTGAAACACATGCACATTCCAAATCACTGTGACACCAAACCTCTACTCCAGCCTCATATGCCCTCCACAAACCAGCTCCACGTCACCCTAGAACTTGGCCCCCATATGCCTACCACTACATCATGCTTATATTGCTACAGTCAGAGTTCAGGTTTTTTGTTACAGCAGGAGTGAGAAGAATGCAGGGTCTGTGTTGTGCTTCCGGAGGCAGAAATGATCAGTCGGTGGAGGGGCGGTGTCTGCCTTTGACAATGGTAAACATGATGTGTGGGTGAGAAGGATTACTGAACATTTTTACCTTAACCTGAGGAAGAGCACAGTGTCAGCCTGAAAGCGTGTCTCCCTCACCAACAGAAGTTGGTCCAATAAAAGATATTACCTCACCTACCTTGTCCCTTTACTTGACCCTGTCATTCTATGAAAGATTGCGGAGTGTTCTTGGCAAGATTAATCAATATGACATAGTTAACCTCATGGGAGATCTAAATGCACAGACTGGCAATGATAATACTGTATATGAACACATTATGGGAAGACATGTGCACCCTAGCAGAGACTGACAAGGGAAAATGTCTTCTTGAACTCTGTTGCCTATGCAGTCTTTGCACCGGTGGTACACTAGTTCCACAGAGGGAAAGACACAAATTGACTTGGATATCAAATGATGACTTCACCCAGAAACAGCTTGATCATGTTGCTACTAGTAGGCACGGGAGAAGACCACAGTTGGACCCCAGGGTGTGTAAGACTGCTGATGCCGGAAGTGACCACCATCTTGTTATTGGGACAATCAAAACAAAACTAAACAAAAGTTACATCATGCAAGGTAGAGGGTACGTATGGTACTAGAAAAATGCCAGATCCAGCAGTGAAGGTGCATTTCAAGCTGCAACTTAGCAATACATTTGAAAAGTTAAAGACACTAATGGATGACATAGAAGAATTACAGCAATTTTTCAAAGAAGCAAGTGTGGATGCCTCCAGGAGTACAGTGGGGGGTGAGAAGATCTAAGAAGAGTGGCTCCTACCACACACATGGAAGTCTGTTGAAGAGAGGAAACAACAAAAGAAGAGAATTTAACAAAAATGAGACAACAGTAAACAACCTATTCCACAATAACGAAATATGCGGACAAAACCAAGGAAGTTAAAAGATCAGCCAGAACAGATAAGAGAGAATGACTGGAAAATGACGTAAGAAAAGCTGAGGAGGCTTACAAGAGAGGGGGTTTCTAAAGAGCTTTTTCTAGTATCTAAACAACTGACATCAGAATTTTTGAATCACTGTGGCATTGTGAAGGCTGAATATGGTACACTTTTAACCACAGAGGAAGGGCAGAGAGTCAGTTGGATGGAACATTTCCAGGCTGTGCTCAACCAGCCAGGACCACAAACACACTCTGAGGGACATGAAGAAACAACAGACTTATCTAGATCACTAGAAGTAATCGCATTTGAAGAAGTAACTAGGTCAATACACCAGTGGAAGAGTGATAAAGAACCATGCTATGATTAGATGCTGAAATGTGCAGGTTGTACAGAACGCTTTTGGGAAAAGGAGATCTGTCCTAAAGATTGGAGAAGAAATGTTATTTGCAAAATCCCTAAAACCAGCTTATTTGTGATACCTGTAGAGGGATAACACTCCAATCTGTACTGGAAAAGTGTTTTGCATTACCATTTTGAATAGGATGAAAACTACTATTCATAAAGTACTCAGGGAAGAATAGGCTGGATTTGTATCTGGTAGGCTGTGCTCAGACCAGATTTTCAACTTCAGAAGACTTATTGAGGAAGGCTTAGAAGACCAGCAGATGTTTTTTTAAAACTTCCTTGATTTTATGAAAGCATTTGATAGCGTCCATAGAGAAGCCTTTTGTAAGATCTTGAGACACTATAGAATTCCAGCAAAGATTGTTAATTTGATAAAAGCTTTGTATGAAAAAGCTGCATGCTGCATCAGGACAGAGAGTGGAGACACAGAATGGTTTAAGATTCTAACTGTCATAAGGCAAGGTTGCATACTATTTCCACTTCTCTTCTGCACTGCCATAGGCTTTGTAATGGGAAGAGCAATGGCTGCAGCCAAGGCCACTGGTACTGTTTGGAAGACTTAGATTTTGCAGATAATATCGTCAGACTGGATAACAGCTTGGGTGTAATGAAAAAACTCATTATGAGCATAAAAGCAGAAGCTGCTAAAGTTGGCTTTGTATGAATACGCAGAAGACCAAGACCATGGAGATAGGAGAGAATGCTATCAAGACTGGAAGATGCGTGATTGATGGAGAAGCATACAAAAGAGTTGGTAGTACAATATGTGCTAATGATCAGCTCACTAAAGAAGTGATGGTATGAATCACTAGAGCCAGTGGATCATTTTCCCATTGTCAAGCATCTGGAAGAGTAAGAAGATACATCTACACACTAAAATGAGATTGTACGCTATTCTCCTCCCAACAGTACTGTCTGCCTCTGAAAAGTGGTAGAGGTATAGATGGTAGAAGTATACAACAGAATGCTGAATGTATTCCACCAACATTGTTAAAGAAGAATCTTGGGAATTCATTGAAAAGACCATGTAACCAATGTGGAGGTGTTGCGCCACATGGGTCAGCAGACAGCTGACATAATAATTAGACAGAGACTGCTATGGTGGTTTTGCCATGCCATCGGGCTACCCCACGGCAGAAGCACAAGGTATATCTTAGATTGGATTCCACCTGGAGGGAAGAGAAGACATGGAGGATAAAAAATGACCTATCACAGGATGATCAAAAATAATGCTGCTGTCCTGGAGACAGCTTATGATGGAGTCAAAGTTCTTGCTCTGGAGAGATTGCAGTGGGAAAAACTGGTTGCCTCAACAAGAGAGTCTAAGTCAAACTAAATGATTGCTGTGACCTGCATATGGATAGTTTTCTCCAAGCCAGCTTCATAACCCATTTCTGCCCTCACTGGCAATACACATAACTGGTTAAAAGAAAAGGAGGACTTGTGGCACCTTAGAGACTAACAAATTTATTTGAGGATAAGCTTTCGTGAGCTACAGCTCACTTCATCGGTTGAGTCTCATGGCCACCATTCAGCTCTCTTCCATCTTCTCGCTGGATTTGCTATTCTCACTAATCAGTGACTATCCTGGCTGCTGAGCTGCTTGGCCATGTCATTTTTAGTACTGATTGTAACAGCTCTGCCCTCTTTTCCACTCCTTCACATGGCCGTCATATACACCCATACCTTCCAAGTGGCAACAGATGAAGATATTATATTTTCAGATTTCAGAAGCATCATTTTGACAATCAGGGAAACATGACCTTGCTTCCTCTTTAGGAAAGCTGCAGCTTATACTTTCCCAGTGTAGTCCTCCACCCCCAAACTACCAAGGCTCACACCAGCCAGTGTCACTGAGAGCTACTGGCCGAACTAGTGCTCACCCCACCTCTCTGTGAGCTACTTTGTAGTTGTCGTCTGTGGAGTAGATGGAAGGAGGAGTTCCTGACACTTCCTCTCCACGCTTACACCCCAGAGCACTTGCACAGAGACAGCTGTAATTTGCTCCTATATTTGGAGTGCAGACTGATCTGGACAGTTTCTGCTGCCCATAAATAAATCTCTCCCTCATTCAACCCACCTCCCTCATTGTGCACTCTCTCACTCCTTATTTACTGAGCAGGGCAATTTAAAGTCTTTCTAGCTTCCATCCTACAATTCATTACCAAGTAAATGGAGACTAAATGTCATCTTGCATTGACTCCAGCTAGTAGGAGGGCAATGTTATTTTCACAAACGTCTAGGAAATCCACAGCAGTTCAGCTGAACCAAGTCACTTAGCCAGTAGCACTCAACAAAGCCTGCAATACACTCTGTATTTAAACAAATATGGAATTAGAGCTTTCTGCTTACAGTTGCTCATTAATGCTTTCTGCAACAGGTAAAATGGACAGTAAAATATAGACCTGTATTATCACACTGGAAAAAAGAACGCATTAACAGGATTTGACATCTTCCTATAATGCCAGTGTTTCTAGAACAAACCATTAGTAATTTTAGACAATCCCAACCCCATAGATGCAATAGGCACTATACCTAGAAACTAATTTGGGAGGAAAGAAACTCTAGTCCAGGATTGGCAAAGGTGAAAAGGGTTAGCTGATGCATGGTCCATGGTTCATCATTCAGTCAATTGCAATATTTTACAATGGGAAAAAATATTAAAACACGGATTTTTAAACCAGATCGCAAGTGAGATAGATTGCCCTGAGACCACAGTGTGAACACACTATTGCTTCACAAAGGAAACCATTATTCATTTGTACATGTTGTGTGTGCAAATGTGTTGTTCATATGTACGTACCATACTGACTCGGTTCTCTCTCTCACACCCACAGCAACGTGCATCAACACCTGATCCAAAAGGACCACTTTTAGGGGGAGAGAGCATAATTAATTATACCCATTCAGTTTCTTCTGTGGGGTTGTCTAGAAGGATGCTAACTCATGCCAATAACAATGTGGATATAACCTGTCTACTGGGACTTAGAATCACACCACCAAAACGTGGTCCAGAGAGGCGACCAAACAGCCATTAGATGGTAACGTTCTTCAGTCAATATGGACTTGGACTGGGTTTTAACTAGTAATCCAGATCAATATAATGCCACCTGAACATCACTATGTTTGACATTTGAACAGCAAAGTGGTGGGATCTGAGCAGGGCTTCTCCATCTATGCACCGATGAATCTATGTTAAAAGGTCTGTCCCCTCTCCAGTATAGTATCTATTGATTTATAGTTCTTCAAAATAACACTTTAATCAATAGCAATTTTCTCTCAATAGACCTAGGATAAGATTTCCAAAGCCACCTAGAGGATTTAGATACATATCTTTTATTCATTTTAATCTAAATCCCCTAGACAGCTTTAAAAATCACAACCCTGATTTTAAGAAGAAATAGTTTCTCATGCCAAACAGCCTTTACTACATATTCTTTTAACACCATTATGGCACTCAATATACTGTGAGATTTGGAAACTGTCTACCAGCAGGACTAGAGACAATTCTGGAAAGGTCAGTGACTCATTCACGTTGTTGTTGTGGTTAATTTTCATGGAAAAGTACAATATTACAACAATCTCTTGTTTTTCAACTCTTAGATTTCATTTCCATTTATCTGTTTGTTTTTACTAGTAAACCTCAATTCGGCATTAAGATATTAAGTGATGGGCCCCCAAAAGAGGAAAAAGAAAAGGAGTAATTGTGGCACCTTAGAGACTAACAAATATATGTGAGCATAAGCTTTCGTGAGCTACAGCTCACTTCATCGGAAAAGCTTATGCTCAAATAAATTTGTTAGCCACAATTACTCCTTTTCTTTTTGCGAATACAGACTAACACGGCTGCTACTCTGAAACCTGTCAAAAGAGGAAAGGAGTTTTAGAAAATGTCAGTATTTTGAAAAATACAAAAATAGCAAAATTCAGTGTTTGCAGTTTCATTTTTTACTCTTTTTTTTTAACTTTGCATTTTTGTGCTTTTTGATGGTAGCCAACAAACCTCTCTGAAATATCAACATTCCAAAATGATGTTTCAAGGTTCTGTAAAGGTTGCTGCTGTGATCTACCCTGTTTGATTGGGGAAAAGCCCTGCTTTTGAAACCAAATATCCCATACTTAACATGCTGCACTTTGTTTCTTTTTAATGGAACTAGAAGGGGTACAACATGTGTAGGTTAAGGTTTTAAACTATGTCCTATCTTTACGGGAATTGTGATAACGATGGCCAATTATTTGGCAGGGAGTAAAGACAGAGAAGGCAGAGAATTGTTAAGAACATGTGAGAACACAGTAGAACCTCAGAGTTATGAACAGCTCGGGAATGGAGGTTGTTCATAACTCTGAAATGTTTGTAACGCTGAACAAAACGTTATGATTATTCTTTCAAAAGTTTACAACCGAACATTGACTTAAAGCTTTGAAACTTTACTATGCAGAAGAAAAATGCTTCTTTCCCTTTTTTTTTTTAGTAGTTTACATTTAACACAGCACTGTGTTTGGTTTTTGGGTTTCTTTTGTTTTTTGTTTTTGTTTTTTTGCCTCTGCTGCTGCCTGATTGCGTGCTTCTGGTTCCAACTGAGGTCAGTTTGTAACTGTGATGTTAGTAACTCTGAGGTTTTACTGTAATGACGTGGAGTCACAGGATCAATTTGAGCAAAGAAAATCAGAACTTAAAATCAAAGAACAGTGAGGTCTGTAAGGCGGCAGAACATCATCCTGGGGCAATGGTGGCAGTTCCACAGAGTGAGCAGTTAAAATGGGATTGGACAAAGCACGGGAAGATATACTGTCTGCAGGGAACCATCCGGCTTTGTGATGGAGGTGAATTAGGTAGCCAAAGAGTCCAAAATGTCCCTACCAACGTCAACTTCTCCCCGTCCACTCTAATCATCTCTTGGCCCCAGGAAGTATAAGAAGCCTCATCCCTTTGTGCCTGTCTGCTCTCTTGGGTCAGGCACAATAAGGATCCCTGTGCTTAGGGAGTGGGAGAATTCTGCAGGACAATGAGCACTAGTCTCTGCAAAGAGGGCAGTGTGGGGCAAGGAGGAGGAGTGGACCTTGCCCCTGTTAAGTTAAGTTAAAACCATAAAGATCATGGTCATCTGTCTGGTCTCCAGGAACCAGAAGCCCAGTAAGGGGTACTTTAACAAAGACATCAGAGGTTTGTCTCCCAGAAGCAATGTGCCTGTGTCCGATCATTCTTCACTTTCACAGCAGCATTCTATAGGGTTGCCAACCCTCCTGCTTTCGCCAGGAGTCTCCTGGAATCGTGCTCTATCTCCCGGAGGCTACTGAAACCAAACTGGGAGATTTTCTGCCTGCCCTGGCCCCCATTCTGCTCCGGGAAGCAGTCAGCACGCCTCTGTGGCCCCTGGGGGGGCAAGGGGCCTCTGTGCGCTGCCCCTGCCTGCGAGCACTGCCTCTGCAGTTCCCATTGGCCTCAGGGACATGGCTGCTGCTTCCACAAGTGGTGCAGGGCCAGGGCAGGCAGGGAGCCTACCTTAGCCCTGCTGCGCTGCCGACCAGGAGCTGCCCAAGGTAAGCATCGCCTGGCCAGAGCCTGCACCCCGCACCCCTTCCTCCACCCCAACCCCAGCCCGGAGTCCCCGCCTACACCCAAACTCCCTCCCAGAGCCCACACCCCCTGCCCCAGCCCAGAGCCCCCTCCTGCACCCAAACTCCCTCCCAGAGCTTGCACCCCACACCCCCTCCTGTACCCCAGCCCTCTGTCCCAGGCTCAGCCCAGAGCCCCCTCCCACAAGCCGAACCCCTCGGCCCCAGCCCAGAGTCTGCACCCCCTCCCGCAGCCCAACCCCCTGCCCTAGCCCGGTGAAACTGAGTGAGGGTCAGGGAGAGCGAGCGATGGAAGGAGGGGGATGGAGTGAGCGGGGCGGGACCTCAGAGAAGGGACAGGGCAGAGGTGTTTGGGTTTGTGTGGTTAGACAATTGGCAACCCTACTTGTGAAGGGTGGTACAGTGTCTGCACTATCTGGAAGCTCCTGGAGGCATTGGAACTCCAGCTGTGGTGATTCAGCTCAGCACAGCTCCTAATTCAGGGCTTGACATTCCCACCAGTGTTCTGTCCTTTTTCTCTTTGGTCCACTCCTGACACCATGATTTCTTCCATGCCACCTCTTAGGGCTTGTCTACACTTAAAACACTGCAGGGGCGCAGCTGCACCGCTACAGCAGTGCCACTGTAACATTTCAGTGAAGAGGTTAGCTACTCTGATGGGAGGGATTCTTCTCTCATCATAGGTAATTCACCTCTAGGAGAGGCAGTAGCTAGTTCAGTGGGAGAATTTCCCCATCTACCTAAAGCTATTAGGTTGGTTTAGTTGCATCGCTCAGGGGTGTGAATTTTTCACACTCCTGAGCAACGTAGTTATACTGACCTAATTTCCTAGTGTAGTCCAGGCCTTATACTCAGAGCAGGCTCCCCTTTAAAGTTCAGAAAACATCCTGCCTCAGAAAACTACTCAAGACACACGGATTCTGTGAAGCTTTCCAGCTACAATGGCCATACCCTGCTCTGTGTTTGCTCTGTATTGTATTGCACCCATTTGAATCTTTCAGGCAAGGACTTTTCTTTTTGCCACACTTTGCCCATTAGATCGTGGCATGGATAAGTATGATGCCATATACAAAATAACATATCTTTTTTCTCTCTAAAGTTTAGGGGCCAGATCATCCCCTTCCATGGAAAAACCCAGAGAGAAGTGGGGAAGTTTATGCCTAAAAGTTTTTTGAATTACAGTGCAGAAATGGCAGCTCATCCTGTCTGGGAGGTAGAGTGATTGGGGCTGAGTGGAGGAAGCAGGAGTGTAACATTCTAATCACACAGAACAGGGTATCCTTGCCCCAAGTCAGTGTGCTTTCCAGATGGGGTGCACAATTCTGCAGTTCTTACAGTCCAAATTCCCACTAACATTAGTAGCAGTTCTGCCTCAGTGAGGAATACACAGTTAGACCTTACAAAAGAAGTTTGCTGTTACTGTTGCCTCCTTGATGAAGTAATAGCTGAAATTCAGGGCCTGGCAGTTCACTTTCCCACTTGGAGCAGAAATTGGTGGCACAAAGTCAGGTATTTTCTGAATGTAATTTGTTTGTTTCATAGCGTACCTGAATCCTGTATCTGTGAACAGCTGCAGGAACACACTGCATGCAGGCAGCTCCCTTTTCCCAGGTAAGGAACCACTGCCTGGTCCCAAGCAGCAGCTACGGAGCCTCCCTCTCTCCAAGACCTCCCACAGAGTCCCAGCCAAACGCAGTCTGCTTCTTTCCACATTAAACTCAATCTCCCAACTGCTTAAGGCACCATTTTCTTCCTGCCTGAAAGCTAGGAAACCCTGTTACCTTCACCTCTCCCTCTGGGCCACGTGGTCTCACCAAGTGGCTCCAGGCATTAGCCCCCTGCTTTGTGCACTGTTGCTCTGCACTAGAAGAAGAACCTCCATTGCTTGGTACAAAAGAGAATGCGGTGATTGCCTTTGCATCTAACACCCCCAAGGGCAGGCCGTTAACACCTCTTTCATAACAGTACATTATAATAACCGCCCTTAGTTTACTCAGACATTTATGTAAGATTCAGCCCTGGGTAGCGCCTGCCTCTGCTAGTGAACTGCCCTTTGTGGTAGAAGTCTGCTGGGGAAAGGTTACTGTAGCACCAAGTGGCCACAAGTGGGCAATAGCCATTTGGCACAATACAAAAAGTGAATGGTACTGGCTGGGGAGATAGTGTGGCAGTGGGTTGATAACCTGAATCACTGCATCCCTGGGCAGCTCCTATGAAGCCCTAACAGCAGTTAAAGGCTGCCCTTTTCTAGCAGAAATTCCAAAGGAGGGTGTCTGAGCAAACATTGCCTGTTCTCCAGTGTGGGTGAATTCCACCTAAGGGGGAGGGACCCCCAACTGACTCAGGAAGGTGGCCTATCTGTATTTTCATTCCATGTGCCTCCCTTTCTTGCTATACAGTGTAAACACTGGGCATCTTGTTTGGACATACTTATACAATAGGGTAGATCTGACACACATTAAAACAAATTCAAATCTTTCATATCAGAGAACAGTTCCATGTACAAACATCACTTAACCAAGAACATGCTTCATTCTTCTTGGGCAGATCATTCTCACGCCTGCAATCAGAGGTATCTTGGAAGCAATATTTAGTATTTACATACCTATTATTAATTTGTATTTATTGAGTGCTGACAGACAGCTTTGGCACTTTATGGTCATACAAGGGAACACTTGTTACTGACCCAAGTAGTTTATACTCTAATTCAGCCAGACATTACAGCTCAGAAAGAGGAGGTCCTAGAATCATACCCCTGCAGACTGAAAATTTGTTAACAGGCCTGGGTTTGGGGCCCATGAAGTAGAATCTCAGCTTTCACTTAAAACAAACCCAATAGATCTCTAGCTCTTTTCCTTGGGACAATATAACTGATAATTGGATTGCTATAGAGGGAAAGTACAAACAGTTGGGAGCTCCCCTTTGCAGCACGAGGTTAGAGGGGTGAGGTCTACTGGTCCCACACATAAATATACTTTTTATATCCAATGAGTCAGTTATAGGTGGGATGCATCATCTTATTAACTCTTCCCAAATCATGAGGCTTTCTGGTGTGACGACGATGATGAATAATTTGTTATGTTTGGGGTTGGAAGACAGCAAAACATTGGGTTTTTTTTCTCCTGTAGTTTGGATTACACTATAAAGAAAGAATTTCCTAAAAGGTTGATAATGGTGTAACCATTGAGAAATAATTAACAGATGTCAGACATTACACAAGGCATCAAACTGTAACCTGAGAGGCTACACAATAACTTTCCTTGTTAAAGTAAAGGATGTTTGTTTAGGAACTAGCCAGAGCTTCTGACTGAATAATTACTCACATGTGAAATAGCTCTGCATAGCTCACGGTGTTTTGTTTTGTTTTTAAAAAGTGAGGAATACTTGACCACTAGTGCTGGATAAAACTGGAAAAAAGTTTTTAGAATCATAGGGATCGAAGGGACCACCAGGGTCATCTAGTCTACCCCCCTGCTATGATACAGGATTTGTTGTGTCTAAATCATTCAAGACTCAGCCTCCTTTTGAAAGCCTCCAGCAAAGATTCCACAGCTTCCCTGGGCAGTCTGTTCCATTGTCCTACTGTTCTTACAGTTAGGAAGTTTTTCCTGAGATTTAATCTAAATCTGCTCTGCTGTAGTTTGAACCCATTGCCTCTTGTCCTGCCCTCTATGACAAGATAGAACAACTTTTCTCCATCTTTTTATGGCAGCTTTTTAAGTATTTGAAGACCGCTATCATGTCCCCCCTTAATCTCCTCTTTTCCAAACTAAACATACCCAGTTCCTTCAGCCTTTGCTCATATGGCTTGCATTCCATCCCTTTGAACATCTTGGTCTTATGCCTTTGGATCCTTTCCAGTTTCTCTACATTCTTTCTATATATTGGTGACCAAAATTGGACACAGTACTCCAGCAGAGGCCTCACCAGAGCCAAGTAGAGCAGTACTATCACCTCCCATGACTTGCATGCTATGCTTTTGTTAATGCAACCTAAAATTGTATTTGCTTTTTTTGCAACAGCATTGCATTGCTGATTCATGTTGAGGTTGTGATCCACCACAACTCCCAGATCCTTCTCAGCAGTGCTGCTGCCAAGACAGTTATCCCCCATTCTGTATTTGTTCATTTGTTCATCCCTAAGTGTAGCACTTACATTTGTCTTTGTTGAATTTCATTTTATTGTCCATAGCCCAGTTCTCCAATTTATCAAGATCCCTCTGAATTTTAGCTCTATCATCCAAAATGTTGGCAACCCCCCACCCCAGGTTTGTGTCATCTACAAATTTGATCAGTATGCCCTCTATCCCTACATCCAGGTCATTAATAAAGATGTTAAACAACACCAGACCCAGAAAAGATCCCTGTGGAACCCCACTTGAGACATCCCTACAATCAGACATAATTCCATTAATAGTTATTCTTTGTTTGTGGTTGTTTAACGAATTATATATCCACTTAAGGGTAGTTCTGCCATGCCCATATTTCTCGAGCTTATCTATCAGAATGTCATGTGGGACTGTGTCAAAAACCTTGCTGAAGTCCAAATATATTATGTCCACCGCATTCCCCCTATCCACCAAACCAGTTACCCTGTCAAGGAAGGAAATCAAGCTGGTTTGGCATGATTTGTTCTTGGTAAATCCATGCTGGCTGCTAGTGATCCTCCAGGTGTAAATTGAATGTTTTATACATTGCTTTAATAGCTTCCCAGGTATTGAAGTCAGGCTGACTGGTCTATAGTTCCCCAGCTCCTTCTTTTTCCCCTTTTTTAAAAATGGACACTACATTAGCCCTTCTCCAGTTTTCTGGGACCTCTCCTGTAATCCATGACTTTGCAAATATTATTGCCAGTGGCTCTGAGATTTCTTCAGCTAATTCCTTCAGTATCCTCAGGTGAATAGCATCTGGGCCCTCTGATTTGAATTCATTCAAATTGATCAGAAGATTCCTGGCATATCTTTATATATCCTGATCTGCATCCTTTCCCCTTTTCTGTCAGTGGTAACTTCACCAGTCATCTGGTCAAATTTTATTTTTTGTGAGAAGACTGAAGCAAAGTAGGCATTGAGCAAAATTTAGTGCCATTTTTTTGCCAATTCATTTTGCATGTTTCTATGTTTTTACACATTTTGTGAAATTTCAAAAAGGATCAGAAATTTTTCAGATTACCTTGAAAATCCATTTCTAGTTTGACATTTCCCACTTTAGATATGATGTACATTTCAGATGGTATGCCAAGCTACCATGGCAGCCATAGTGCAAAGGAATATGTTGTCCTCTGATTAGCTTACACATCACAAACAATAATACCTTACATTTACATTAATAGCTTTCATCTGAGGATCTCAGAGCACTTGACAAAAGGAGAACACTTCAGCACTTCTAAGTATCTTTCCTTAGGTACCAGAAGTGATGCACCCAAATTGGAAAATGTGGGGCTAGGTGATTTGTCTGTGATTCACTGTGTAGTTATGGGGAAAAGAATCTAGATCTCCTAACTGCTGGTTCCTTGCTTGAACACCCTTTCTCCCCGCTATTCATGTTAGCATTACTCTCATAAGCAGAGATCCCTCTTAAATATGTACTTCCCATGAGTGTTGATTAACAGATTTGGGCAGACTGTCGACATAGAATCAGAAGTTTCAGAGTAACAGCCGTGTTAGTCTGTATTCGCAAAAAGAAAAGGATTACTTGTGGCACCTTAGAGACTAACCAATTTATTTGAGCATAAGCTTTCGTGAGCTACAGCTATGCTCAAATAAAATAGAATCAGAAGAATGTTGAGTTGAAAGGGGCTTTGAGAAGTCATCTAGTTCAGTGTTTCACAATCTTTTTAATACCAGGGACCGGCTTGCTGCTTTCCTAAACTGTGTTAGGAGATCTCAGGGATTGGCACCAGTCCACAGACTGGTAGTTGAGAAATACTGATCTAGTTCATCCCCTGCACTGAGGCAGGACCAAGTATACTTAGATCATCCATGACAGATGTTTGTCTAACCTGTTCTTAAAAACTTCCAGCGATGGTGATTTCACAACCTCCCTTGGTAACCTATTCCTGTACTTAATTATCCTTACAGTTTGAAAGTTTTTCCTAATATTTAACCTAAATCTTCCTTGTTGCAAATTAAGCCACTTACTTCTTGTTCTACTCTCGATGGACATGGAGAAGTGACACTGTCCTCTTCAGAAACAATTTGAAAATTGTTACCATGTCTTCTCTCAGCCTTCCCTTCTCTACATTAAACATGCCCCATTCTTTCAACCTTTCTTCATAAATCATATTTTCTAAACCTCTTATTTTGTTGCTCTCCTCTGGACTCTTTTCAGTTTGTTCCCATCTTTCTTACAATGTGGTGCCCAAAACTCAACACAGTACTCCAGATGAGCCATCACACAATTGGGTGGGACAATTACCTCCTGTGTCTTGCTTATGACACTCCTGTTAATATATCACAGACTGATATTTGTCTCTTTTGCAACAGCAGCACACTGTTGACTCATTCAATGTGTGATACACTATAACCCTCAGATCCTTTTCTGCAGTACTACCGCCTAGCCAGTTAGTCCTCATTTTGTAGTTGTGCATTTGGTTTTTCTTTCCTTAAGTGTAGTACTCTGCACTTGCCTTTGCTGAATTTCATCTCATTGATTTCAGACCAATTCTCTAATTTGTCAAGGTTGTTTTGAATTCTGATTCTATCCTCAAAGTGCTTGCAACCCTTCCCAGCTTGGTGTCATCTGCCAATTTTATAAGCATAGTTTCCATTCCATCATCCAAGTTATTAAGGAAAATAATGAACAATATGAACTTAAAAGAGATTCCTGCAAGCCCCCCCAGATATGCCCTCCTAGTTTGAGAGCGAGCCATTGGTAACTGCTCTTTAATATGGTCTTTCAAACCAGCTCTGTACCCACTTTTCAGTAATTCTATCTAGACCATATTTCCTTAGGTTGCTTATGAGAATGTTGTGTGGGACTGTGTCAAAAGCCTTGCTAAAGTCCAGATATAACACATCAGCCACTTCCCCCCATCTACTAGGTTGGTTACTCTGTAATAATATGATACTATCTAAATGTTACAATCCTACTGATGAGTGTACGGGGGTGGACAAGGCTACCTGGAGCCCTTCCTCTCCCCAATTGCTCATGCATAGGAGGCAGCTATGGTTTGGCTGTCTGTACTCCCTTAGCATGGAAAGAGGTTGCTGCTAGCCTGAGCCTGAGCCTGCTCAGCACCCCAAGGGTGGCCTGGCTGGGCAGGGTGGAAGGATAAATCCGGCCTTGATTCCCAGGGTCATACAATAGCACCATGGGGATTTACAGATTACATCTTTCCAAAGTTGCAACAAATTGAACCCCTTCTGCCCCCCAGCATTTCTGAAGCTGGAGCCATATGCCCAATCCTATCCTGCACCAGTATAATGGCTCCAGCAGCACATTATCATAGTGCAACTCCTTCCCCACTATCTCCTTTTCCGCACTCAAGTATAGCTTTGGCTCTGGAGCCCTTATTTGCCTAAAATGGTCTGTCCCTCTTCATTTGGATATAAACAGGGACCTGGCCATCACAGAACTGGAAAACAAGCTTCTGGAGCTGGTCCTTTCATTTGCAAAACACTCACAATTAATTGGAAGATCACGAAAGACAAGTGTGCGATGCCGTGGTTGTCCTAGCAAACTGTTAATACGAAGGGAGGAGCTGGAGGGTTTACAATCTTTCTCTATAGCTGAAAGGAAGCCTGGACTAATACTTGTAATTGACTGGAGCAGCTCTTACCATTTCCCAGAAGGTTACTTAAGCACTTGAAACCACTCCAACTGCAACCTCTGTTACTGTGTTGTTTTCTTGCCCCCGATGATGAACACTGCAGTCTGAGCCTACCCAGGTCTTACATAAAAATGAGAAAATTGAAGTTAATATATGAAAGTGAAAGGCAATAATGACACAGATGGCCTCTCTAGTGACAGAATAAGCCTGGCTTTGAGACTGCCAAGATGGTGTTTATTAAGACTTTTGTTGTTTGCACCCTTTTTTTTTTTTTTTAAACAAGGTCAGTTTTATTCCTGCTTTAATAGTTTTCATGCAAGTTGGCCTTAGAAAGCTTCCTCATGTGGTAGTAAGAGAAGGCGGCTTGTGGTTCAGACACTGGACTGAGCTTTTAATTTCTTCTCTTGCTATGCACATTAGGACCTTGGGCAAGTCACTTAATCTCTTTCTGCGCCCCAACTGTGAAATGAGGATGATAATACTTTTGTCTATTTAGTCAGTATGTTGTCAATGAAGAGACTGTTGTCTATGTACAGTGCCTAGCAACAGGCCCTAATCTTGCTTTGAGCCTCTAGGGACAAATATAATAATGATAGCAACTCCTGGAATGCTAAAGCCTTGCTGTTTTGTTGTTGTCACAGCCATGCTGACTGACTTTGCCCACTGAGCTGTATATGTAGTGTTATCTACTTGGATAAGGTATTGTGGTTTGAGTTTTCTCAATATTTGCATTAGAAAGGCCAATTTTCAAGACTTACGTAGTTTCATTTTTTATTAAACCTGCAAGCGGGCGGAGCCTATTCTCTTCTCAGTCCGTAGTAGTTCCTCGTAACAAGAGTAAGAGCTTCTTGTGTGCGTTAAAAGGAAAAGTTGGAACACTATCACAGCACCAACATCCTCACACAGCTCCACCAGCTCCCCATTTATTTCAAGATACAGCTGGAAATTTTCATCTGGCTTCACAGAAACTGCTTCAGCTGACTTCACAGACCGGGTGGGAGGGAAATGGGAAAATAAGTGCACTTGCTGCAATCTGGTCCATTATGAAGCCAAGTAATTTGCTCTCCAGTTTTGTGATCTCCTGCCATAGATTAACTGTGCCAGGAGTGATTTAGCAGCATGAAGAGAGCAAGTGAACTCAAGAAGTAAGTCACACAGACCCTCCTCCCTTTACTTGGTGACAAAATGTGAAGAAGGGTTATCTGTGAAGATTCCAAGAGCCCCCTCCAGCACAACACTGCCCTTCTTCTGGCCTGTACCTCCTAGTTTCTCTTTCATTCTGCTGTGCCATTTCCTATTTAACACTGTGTTTGCTCTATTTAACTCACTACAGACTTTCAAATGGCATGAAAGACGTAGCCTTCTGTGCTGCAAACAAGACCTTTAGTGCAGAGGAGGTCATCTTCAGAGTAGAGTCAAGAAAATACATAAGTGTTTTTTGCTGTTTCTGTTGCTGTTTCCCTGGCTTCTGGACAAGAAGACTCAGTGAGTTACTGTTGAGTGAGAAGTCCAAGTCCCTGAGGCCCAGATCCATTGAAATGAAGTTAGGACCCTTTGTGGATCTGGGCCTGAGTCTCTAGCTGTGCAAGCACATGTACAACTTTTAGTGGTCCCCATGGTAACTTGTAGGCACTTTAAGTGAGAATCTAATCTGAACAGTGACCGCAAAAGTCAGCATTGTGGGGTTTCATGTGTCACACTGTATTTGTGGCTTGTGTGCTGTAGGTCATAGACTGTAGGGGAAATAAGGAGAATATGTCTATTAAAGGTGTAGAAAATAAGTGGTTTGTAATTTAGGATACTAAGAAGTATATTAATTTTAAATTATAAAATTCAAATAGCAGATTCATCAGAAATAAATGTCCCTTAACAAATCCCTTAATTAAAGGCAGGCAGGCCCTTAATTGCAACCTAAAACTAGACCTGGCTCCAAAGTTAAACTGAACTCTGAGGCTGTAGTGAGCTTCTGAGCTAAAAACCTCCAAGCTAGACCGTGTTTCTGAGTTCTAACACATTCCCAATCTGAAGTAGGCTCCTGAGTTATATTAAACTCCCATGCTGACATAACCTCCTCAGAGCTGTAGCATGGCTCTAAATAAACTGATCTACTTAACTGGAATCAATGCCACAGAGTCAGAACAAGCTTCTAACAAGTCTAAGCTTCCAAAATGGCGTGAAACCCTAGCAGCTGGTCTGGAGTAGGCCTCTGCCTAGTTAAGCTCCCATATTGACATCAGCTCCTCAACACAGAGTAGAATTCTTACTAAAATCAACTTCCAGACTGCAATGAGTCCCTACTGCTTGAAGCAGACTTTATAGCTTCTTCAACCCACCCCTAACAGATTCTGGCCAATCAGCATCCTCCACTTGATTCAAAATGGAGTCTCACAGGTTTAAGAGAGCACCACCAACAAATCTCCCCTATGGAAAAGTATTTAAGTCTCTTTTACAGGATAAGGGAAATTAACAGAAGAAAAGGAGAAACCCACCCTGTAGTTGGTGTCTGTTTTCTCATTTTTCCATAGAGGATTCTTATGTAAGTAGCTAGACTTGGTTGCAAAAAAAAAAAAAAATTCACAAACACTTGAAAAGAAAATGAGTATTTTGGTTTGTTTGACTGGATTGGAAAACTTGTTTCATTCAGGCAAAATAAAAAAATCTTAGGTTTTTGGGATACTACTTTTCTTACTCTTTATTCTCTTCTTTGGTCCTACGGTTAGTATGGTGTTTTGTTTTTAAGGGAAGGGGGAAGAAAGGACGGGAGCCGCCCCAGGTAAGCACCACCGGGACTACCCACCTTGCCCCCCGGCAAGTCCCTCTGGCTCTTACGGTGGGGGGGGCTCTGGCAGCTTCTATTGGCACTTTTCCCGGCCAATGGGAGCCACAGAGCTTGCACTTGTGGTGGGTGCAGCATGTGGAGAGTCTGGAGACCCCCCTTGCCGCTCTCACCGTAGGAGCCAGAGACCTCCTAGCAGGGCTGGTGAGTGCGGCCAGGGAAGGGGGCTGGGTGTGATGGTGAGTATCTAGGAGTTGGGGGGGGGGGTGCTGGGCTGTGAGGGTGTGGAGGGCGCTGGGCAGTGAGGGAGGTTTGTGTGTTTTGGGGTGCTAGACAGTGGGGCCCTGTTGGGGCGTGCTGGGGAGTGGGGGAGATTTGTGTGTGTCAGGGCACTGGGTAGTGGGAGTCTGTGTGGGGCATTGTGTAGTTGTGGTGGTGGGGCTGTGGGGAAGGCCACTGGGAGGAAGGATGGGAGGGAGGGGAAATCTGTGTGTATTGGGAAACTAGTGAGTGGGGGGTTCTGTGTGGGGTGCTGGACAGCTGTGGTGGGGCTGTGGGCAGGGGGCACTGGGCAGGGTGTGTGTGTGCACAGCACTGTGCATTTGTGGTAGAAGGGTTGTAGGGGGGCTCTGGGCATAGTGGATCCAGGGGCTGCTGGGCAGGGGAGCTGTGTGGCGCAGCATGGGCCCACCTCCAACAGGAAGGGGCATGCTGGTAGCACAGGGCCAGGCGGACCAGTGTGCCTCTGGCTCCGGTCAGGGCTGTGCACCTGTGTCTGTCTCTTCTCCCCGCCCCGCTCGCCCAATGTGTCCTAATATTTCGCTCTTACAATCTGGTCACCCTAACCCTGACTCTGATCTCTGCCTCTGGTTCTGACCTGGACTCTGGTTCCAGGCTCCTGGTCCTACACCCACTCACTGCTAGTTGTCCAAGGTGTGTTCATGTGAGTTCACCTCCCAACTCTGAAGGGGGGGAAGGGGGTGTGGTTGAGCCATGCCTCTGGTCCTGCTGCTCACCACTATCGTTGTCTTTGCTGCTGCATAATGCTCATGGCTGCTGCTGTGATCCCATGTTCTGAGATTCTGCCACTTAGCCCTCTTCTAAGGGATTGCACCAGGTAATGGGGAAACCCACTGCTGCTATAGCCTCTGGGTTATCTTTCACTGCAACACTATTCTGGTTCAAGCACTGCAATTACTGAATAGAAACAAGGATACTCAACTGAACCTGAGCAGCTCTGTCTTTAAACACTAGACAGGTCAAATTATGTCTAGTACCCTTTCAACAGAATCCACACCCCTTCTGATTTTCAGTCAGATTTGGTATCACTATCTCCTTCTTAGCAAGTGAGGTTAAAGTTAGGGTGACCCCCTCGATTAGGACATATTAAATACAGTTCAGCTGTTTAGTCATACAGTAAAAATAACATTTCATTGCCCGTGTTCAAGACTAAAGTGAATTTTAACCCAAAGCAGGCAAAATTGATCACTTTGGCAAAGCAGGTCTATCCCCTGATCACCTAAGCAAAGTAGGTGTGTTGCTGCAGATACAGTCTGCTCCTGAAGTCCGGTTCATTGTCCCAGTTCGTCAGTGGAAGGCAGGGGAGAGCTCATTCACATCCTGGCTTACATCTGGCTCAGACAGCTACATGTGAGCAGGATGAAATGAAGTCTGTAAACGTCAAGAAAATTATAGTGTCATTTAACTTTCAGCAGAAGGCTTATTTATTTCTAAAGAGATTACATAAACTGTTCCCATCAAGAACAGAGCTTTGTTATGTGTGTAAAATTGTTGGAAGGAAACTTTTTATTCATGCTAGGGGATTGTCATGGCATTGAAAACTTCTGGCATGAAATTATAGATTCCATTCATAAGACGGTATGTCTGATGTTTCCAGTTTACATACACCAGTGGTTTGCTCGTGGAATAATTTGGAGAGTATATGTTTAAAGAAGCATCAAAAGAAACCGATGGAAGGATGCAGGTTCAATCTCAGTAGTAGACTGTCAGGGCTTAAGGCAAAGGACTGGGATAGTGTGCTGGCATAGGAGTCAGTAAAGCAGTTCTACATCACCCAGGGATTCCCCTACAGGATACAGGTGGCGGAGTCTTTCACGTCTCAGTTAAGATGGATTTACAGATGTTTACATCACAAATGCAGGACAAAGAAGCCAGAGTAAGGACTAGGATCTGGCCACTTATAAGTAATCTTCCTCTATCGTAGACTACTGATGTCTCCCTGGCCTTGGCCCTAGATAGCAGAAGGTTCCAAGGTGGGGTGATGATGAGCTATAGAAAGCTACCCTAGACATATAGGGTCTGATTTTCAGTCCTGCTTAGGCCCATTTACATCAGTGTAGCAGCATAAAGGGGCTTTTCAATGGGCAGAAATGACCCCCTAGGAATACCCTCGCACAGAGGGCTTCCCTAGCTGATGCGGAGCTGGGGTAAAAAGCTGTACAGTGGCCCTGTTCCCAGACCCAGGCATAGGGCTGGAGTGAGGGTGTGATAAATTAAGGGAGTGGGAGCTACCTTTTATGGACACCCAGCCAGCCAGTTAGCTAAAAAGTCCCTCTTGATGGCTGCTTGTTTTACCTGTAAAGGGTTAAAAAGTCCCCCAGGTAAAGAAAAGGGAGTGGGCACCTGACCAAAAGAGCCTATGGGAGGGCTAGAACTTTTTTAAATGGGGAAAAAAGCTTTCCCTTTGTCTCTCTGTTCTTCTCTCTGGGCTGAAGAGACGGGGGCAGCTGGAATGTGGTGTAAAGTTTGGACCAGATATGAAAATTCATCATCCATACCTAGAAGGATTCATTGGGACAGGGAATGTTTAGAGAGACTCAATTAGGTTTATTTCTTTTATTTTCTGTAAGGCTTGTGGACTCTTCTGTACTAACCCTAGATGCTTTTGTTTTGCTTGTAACCTTTAAGCTGAACATCAAGAGAGCTATCTTGATGCTTAATTTTTGTAATTGTTTCTTTTAAGATCTAGCAAAAAGCCTTAGTTCCAAATGTATTTCCTTTCTTTTGGGGTTTAATAAAATTTACCTTTTTAAGAACAGAATTGGGTTCTTGTGTTCCTAAGAGGTTTGTGTACATGTTGTTTAATTAGCTGGTGGCAACAGCTGATTTCCTTTGCTTTTTTCTCAGCTCTTCCCTGGAGGGGGTGTGAAAGGGCTTGAGGGTACCCCACAGGAAGAAATTCCCAAGTGTTCCTTCCTGGGTTCTCAAAAAGGGGGGTGGGGGAGTTTGCACTTGGGCGGTGTCAGCATCTACCAATCCAAGGTCAGAGAGAAGCTGTGGCCTTGGGAGCTTAATACCAGCCTGGAGTGGCCAGTATTAACTTTTAAAATCCTTGCGGGCCGCCACCTTCTGCACTCGAAGTGCCAGAATGGGGAATCAGCCTTGACAGAGGACATGTGTAGGACTTGACTGGAGTGTATTACACTGTGGCTCTTCTGTTTCCTAGGGCTCATGTTTGGCCATGGGAAGCAAAGCATCCGTTAAACCATTCCTGACAGTGTGCTAACGCTGGGTGTTGGCAGCCCTCTCCATGGCCACAGAACAAAGGAAGTGCAAAGGTGGCTTAAAGGCATCCCTGCCCCCAAGCACAGGCGTGTAGTAACTGACCTTCAGCCAGGAGACTGCAGGACTCTCCTGAGCTATTCCCTAATATGACTCTAACTTCATGGAGCAGCAGAAAGTGCCATGGTGAGGGAGTGGGAATGCTCAATGTAAAAAGGCTCCCCTTACAGCCTGTCTAACTCTCTGGGATCACAAGGTACTGTAGGATCCTAGACCGTGGCAGCAGCTGAGGGAGTTATTAAAAAAAAAGGCCATTAAAATTTACAGATGCAATACAAGCCCAATGGGAGTGTAACAGGGAGGCAGATTCTAGGATCCTGAATGAAGATGCATGACTTTTCTGTTGTCATCTTGATGTCAGAGGTGCTTGAACTATACATAGAGATGCAGAGGTATTTCTGTTGAGTCACTCTGCGGTTAGACTAGATCCATTTTAGAAGTATAAGAGGGAGTTGGAGGTAAAGAGAACTAGGGGCAGATACTATGAGGTCCTACAGGGGAAACCTTAGGAAAGCTTATGGTTTTGTGGTGATTTAAGGTCATAAGAAAGACAAACTGCAGCAAGGGACAGATTTAGTTTACATTCATTATGTATCTGTGCTGTTCAGAAGGGGTTAGCATGTGCATACTGGGACTTGTGCAGGTGTATGTAAGAACAGAATTTAACCCTGTGAATATATTATTCCGTATCTGTATTACAATAGATCTTAGAGGCCCCAGCTGATATTGAAACTCTACCATGTGAGGAGCTGTACACATGCCTAGTCCATGCCCTGAAGATTTTATGCTCTAAAGAGACAAGACAAATAAAAAGTAGGAGGTAAAACAAAGGCACAGAATGGTTTAGCGATTTACCTAAGGTCAGTGACAAACCAGGGCTAGCACCTGGATCTCCTAACTCCTAGCCTCATGCCTGTTCCACTAGCCCACACTTCCTCCAAAGCTGTAATATGTGTTAAAAGGTAATGTATAAAACATCTCAATTAAGATATAAAAATTTCTGGTGTCACAATCCCATGTAAATACCTCCAGATACTTTTAATATCTGTTTGTTGGAAAGAAAAAAAATCAGGTAATTAAACAAAAATAATTTAGTCATTTAAACTCTGCGAATATGATTAATCTACCTGGCATGTCTGGGTATCCATCGTTATAGGAGCTGAGCACCTCAGAAATGCTAATGACTGTATCCTCCCAATGCCCCCAGAAGCAGAAGATTACTAGAGGTACTGGAAGGGAAAGTAATTTGTCCACATTCACAAAGGAGCTGGGAATTTAGCCTAAGTTTCTACATCCCAGTTCAGTTCCCCAAACGCAAGTCCCTCCTTAGTCTCTTGATTTAATGCTGGTATCTCCTTTCATATGCTTTGCTTTCATGTGTTTATTTTAAATACTGGGCAAAACCAAGCTCTTTTTGTCCCAGCGAAGATCCCAGATTAGACACCCAGAGCTCGGTGTTGCTCTTGCTTATACAGTTGCAACCCCAGTGAAGTCAGAGAATTGAATTTGGCCTTGGCACTGCAGCAACCTGCTCCTTTGTGCAAAGCGGGTATCATGTAATGCAAGCTTCCCTCACTGTTCAGTGAGGGATTAGGCCTGGATTGGCCTGGACTAACCATCCTTTAGCACAGGGAGAAAAATACTGTAGGCTCTCTTAATTACTAACTCTGCCTTTGTTCCAGTGTGTCACATTCGGGCGATGTGGCCAAATATATCTTCCTCAGAGGATGGACGAGACTGCCGTCTGCATTTGGCACTGCTTACAGCATTTCAGCCGTGTAGTTTTCCAGGCTACCCACTCAATGCTAGATTGAGACTACAGACCCAGACTACAGATGGACTGGCAATGCAATATCCACTTTACCCATCCAGTCCCAAGGGCACTGTTCCCTCCACAACTCGCCAATAATCGATTTATCTCATTCTACTTTGATCTTTTAAACTTAATCCTTTCTAGCCACTAAAATGGAAAAAAAAATCCATGCTGAACATCCCTTGGATCTTCTTAGGTTAGGGCCATATCATACTCCCTTGCACTGATGCACTGTACCAACACTTCCCATGTACAAGGAGAAATAGGCTCCACAGAGCTGGTTGGTCATCCCCCCTCCTTGTGTAGATAGCCAGGAAGAGGTGGGAGGACACTGAAGTGTCTTTAGCACTACCTTTCCCTATCCCCAGTTTGTCCTGGCAATGTAGTTACGCCTGGCAATGTAGCAGCGTGGGCCACAGGGATGTGCGGGCCACAGGGACGTGCTGGCTGCCGCTTCCCGCAGCTCTCATTGGCCGGGAATGGCAAACCGTGGCCACTGGGAGCTGCAGGTGGCCGAGACTGCGGACGGTCAATGTAAACAAACTGTCTCGCGGCCCACCAGCAGATTACCCTAACGGGCCACGTGCGGCCTGCAGACCACAGGTTGCCCACCACTGATCTAAAGAATGGAACAGTGAGAAAGAGAAACAGCATGATAGAAATTTTCTAACGTTGTGGGTCAAATTCTGCTCTCAGGTGCTTGTGAGTGGTTCTCTTTACAGGGGGTTGGGGAAGTGTGTACTTTCTAAGGGACTACTTGGCCCTGTAAATGTCAAAGAGTGGAGGGGGATTGGTTGTGGAATAAGGTACTACTCAGCACTGATACCCATGGCAAAAACTGGTCCTGAATAAGAAACTGAAATTACTTGTAGATTTCAGTCATTGGCTCTCACCTGAGGTATCGAAGTTGCAGTTTGCAAAATAAATAATAGATATAGTTTTAAAAAAAGTCAGTGTGCTTGAAGATACTCCATTCACTCCTATATAGTTTTTATTAAGAATTATAGAAGGCTTACTGGGTATTGAGGCCCACATTTTCAAACACAAATGTTTCTAGTACCGGATGGTGTGTAATAACATGTGGACTTCATATTTCTAAAACAAAACTGGCTCTTTTTTAAGAGAACTATTTGCTTTTTGTTCTACATTTGTACAGCACCTAGCACAGAGGGGAGTAATACAAATATATAACATAGAGATTAAAATAAGAATGGCCATACTGGGTCAGACCAGTGGTCCATCTAGCCCAGTATTCTGTCTTCCAAAAGTGGCCACGCCAGGTGCTTCAGAGGGAATGAACAGAACAGGCAATCATTGAGTGATCCATCCCCTGTCATGCACTCCCAGCTTCTGGCAATCAGGGGCTAGGGACACCCTGAGTATGGGGTTGCATCCATCACCATTTTGGCTAATAGCCATGGATAGACCTGTCTTCCATGATCTTATCTAATTCCTTTTTGAACCCTGTTATTGTTTTGGCCTTTCCAACATCCTCTGGCAAAGAGTTCCACAGGTTGACTGTGCGTTATGTGAAGAGATAAGGCAACCAGAACTACACTCAGTATTCAAGCTGTGGGTGTACCATGGATTTATACAGTGGCATTATGATATTTTCTCTCTTATCTATCTCTTTCATAATGGTTTTAACATTCTGTTATCTGCTCAATGGACAGCAGCAGTGAATAAAGCTGTTTTCAGAGAACAGTCCACAATGACTCCAAGATCACTTTCTTGAGTGGTAACAGTTAATTTAGATCATAGATTTTTAAGGCCAGAAGGGACCATTGTGATCATCTAGTCTGACTTGCACATTGCAGGCCACAGAACGTCAACCACCCACTCCTGTAATAGATCTCTAACCTCAGGCTGAGTTACTGAACTCCTCAAATCATGGTTTAAAGACTTCATGTTACAGATAATTCACCGTTTACACTCATTTAAACTGTAAGTGATCTGTGCTCCATGATGCAGAGGAAGGCAAAAAAAACCCAGGATCTCGCCAATCTTGCCCAGGGGAAAAGTCCTTCCCAACCCCAAATATGGTGATCAGTTAGATCCTGAGCATGTACTCAAGAACCATTAGGCAGACACCTGAGAAAGAATTCTCTGTAGTAACGCATAACCCGCCCCATCTACGGCCCTGTCTCCAGCCATTGGGGATTTTTGCTATGAGCAAAACCCATTATAGGCAGTGCCACCCTACCATCCCCTCCATAAACTTATCCAGTTCAGTCTGGAAGCCAGTTAGGATTTTTGCCCCCACTGCTCCCCTTGGAAGGCTGTTCCAGAACTTCACTCCTCTGACGGTTAGAAACCTTCACCTAATTTGAAGCCTAAATTTGTTGATGGCCATTTATAGCCATTTGTTCTTGAGTCCATACTGGTGCTTAATTTAAATAACTCCCCTCCCTCCCTGGTATTTACCTGTTTCGCGCGCGGCAAGCCTGGGAGGGAGTGGGGAGAAGTGGAGTGGCGGCAGCACGCTCAAGGGAGCAGATGGAACGGAGGCAATCTGGGGCGGCGGGGGGCACATTTCTAGGGGCGGCATGGCCAGCGCCGGAACGCCGCCCCTAGAAATGTGCTGCCCCAAACACCTGCTTGTTTTGCTGGTGCCTAGAGCCAGCCCTGCTCCTCAGCCTTCTTTTGGTTAGGCTAAACAAGTCAAGCTCTTTGCGTCCCCTCTCATGAGGTAGATTTTCCATTCCTCAGATCATTTTAGTAGCCCTTCTCTGCACCTGTTATACTTTGAATTAATCTTTCTTAAACATGGGAGACCAGAACTGCACGCAGTATTCCAGGTGAGGTCTCACCAGTGCCTTGTATAATGGTACTAACACTTCCCTGTCTCGACTGGAAATACCTCGCCTGAGGTATCCTAGGGCTGTATTAGCCTTTTTCATGGACGCATCACATTGACAGCTCATAGTTTTCCTGTGATCAGCCACTACTCCCAGGTCTTTCTCCTCCTCTGTTGCTTCCAACTGATAAGTGCCCAGCTTATAGCAAAAATTCTTGTTGTTAGTCCCTGAATGCATGACCTTACACGTTGCACTATTAAATTTCATCCCATTTCTATTACTCCAGTTTACAAGGTCATGCAGATCTTCTTGTATGATATTCCGGTCCTCCTCCGTATGTATACCTGGAATTATGTTTTCCAATGTGCATTACTTTGCATTTATCAACATTGAATTGCATCTGTCATTTTTGTTGCCCAGTCACCCAGTTTTGTGAGATGCCTTTGTAACTCTTTGCAGTCTGCTTTGGACTTAACTATCTTGGGTAATTTTGTATTGTCTGCAAATTTTGGCACCTCACTGTTTACCCCTCTTTTCAGATCATTTATGAATATGTTGAACAGCACTGGTCCCAGTACAGATCCCTGGAGGACATCACTATTTACCTCTCTCCATTCGGAAAACTGACTGTGCATTTCTACCTTTTGTTTTCTTTTTTTTAACGAATTACTGATCCATGAGAGGACCCTCCCTCTTATCCCATGACTGCTTACTTTGCTTAAGAGCTTTTGCTGAGGGACTTTGTCAAAGGCTTTCTGAAAGTCCATATATACTATATCCACTGGATCTCCATTGTCCAGATGTTTGTGGATCGCTTCAAAGGATTCTAATAGATTGGTGAGGCATGATTTCCCTTTACAAAAGCTGTGTTGACTCTTCTCCCAACAAATTGGGTTCAGCTATGTGTCTGATAATTCTGTTCTTTACTATAGTTTCAACCAATTTGCCTAGCACTGAAGTTAAGTTTACCAGCCTGTAATTGCCAGGATCGTCTCCAGAGCCTTTCTAAAAAAATGGTGTCACATTAGCCATCCTCCAGTCGTCTGGTACAGAAAGTGATTTAAGCAATCTGTTACATACAGCACTTAGTAGTCCTGCAATTTCATATTTGAGTTCTTTCAGAATACTTGGGTGAATATGCTACAATTCAGCTACATGCCCACAGACTTTCTGGTGTTTTCTCCAAACTCTTCCCTCTTGCAACCTTTGTCTCTCCCTCCAAGTTCCAGGTAGGTTGCTGCATACAATTTGGGTTCTAAATCCATTTTTATCCATTTTAAGTAGTCTGCTTTTCAGAAGCAGCGAGCACTTACAAATATCATAGAATCATAGAATATCAGGGTTGGAAGGGACCTCAGGAGGTCATCTAATCCAACCCCCTGCTCAAAGCAGGACCAATCCATACTAAATCATCCCAGCCAGGGCTTTGTCAAGCCTGACCTTAAAAACTTCTAAGGAAGGAGATTCCACCACCTCCCTAGGTAACGCATTCCAGTGTTTCACCACCCTCCTAGTGAAAAAGTTTTTCCTAATATCCAACCTAAACCTCCCCCACTGCAACTTGAGACCATTACGCCTTGTTCTGTCATCTGCTACCACTGAGAACAGTCTAGATCCATCCTCTTTGGAACCCCTTTCAGGTAGTTGAAAGCAGCTATCAAATCCCCTCTCATTCTTCTTTTCCGCAGACTAAACAATCCCAGTTCCCTCAGCCTCTCCTCATAAGTCATGTGTTCCAGTCCCCTAATCATTTTTGTTGCCCTCCGCTGGACATTTTCCAATTGTTCCACATCCTTCTTGTAGTGTGGGGCCCAAAACTGGACACAGTACTCCAGATGAGGCCTCACCAATGTCGAATAGAGGGGAACGATCATGTCTCTCGATCTGCTGGCAATGCCCCTACTTATACATCCCAAAATGCCATTGGCCTTCTTGGCAACAAGGGCACACTGTTGACTCATATCCAGCTTCTCATCCACTGTAATCCCTAGGTCCTTTTCTACAGAGCTGCTGCCTAGTCATTCGGTCCCTAGTCCGCAGCAGTGCAAGGAATTCTTCCATCCCAAGTGCAGGACTCTGCCACTTGTCCTTGTTGAACCTCATCAGATTTCTTTTGGCCCAATCCTCTAATTTGTCTAGGTCCCTCTGTATCCTATCCCTCCCCTCCAGCGTATCTACCTCTCCTCCCAGTTTAGTGTCATCTGCAAACTTGCTGAGGGTGCAATCCACACCATCCTCCAGATCATATCATTGTCAATGGGAGCTGTAGCTATTCAGCACTTCTGAAAATCACATTAACTGCACGTAAATAATTACAATACGGTTTTAGAAGCCTAATGTTAGGTATCCAGGTTAGCAAATTTGCCCTAAGTCAATAATTGCCTTCATTAGCAAAAACAAAAACACAAACAAACCAAAAAGGTATGTTGATGGTCTGGCACCACAGAAGTTAACTGGAAGCAGAGCTCAATTGCCTTAAGAAATCTTTGGTCATGCAGAACACCATTACATACCATACGCCAAAAAGAGATGACTTCATGGCTCAATCCCCCTTGGAGATTGGATTCCCCAAAGCACTGGGTGGGGAGTTGTAGTTACTGGGCACATACTACGTATCATTAGTGACTGGTGTGGAAAAAGTGCAGGTTGCTGCCTCCACACCACATTAATGCATCTTTGTTTTTAAGAACTATATCTCTCCCTCCCCCCCATCCCCCCCCCCAAAAAAAAACCACTTCACAAATTCATGGTTGTTTTCACAAGGGACACTTGAGTGGTCCTTACCTCAACAAAGATTATTGCTTCCTTCATAGTTAAATATTCCTGCTACCTAACACTGGCTGAGAATTGAAGTACATTGCATTCTCTGAAGTTATCATGCCATTCAAAGCACTTCCACATGACACCATAATACAGTAGGTTACTGTAAGTATCCTGCATGCTGTGCCTTCAAATGTACCCGTTAATTACTGAGCCCTGTAAACTTGCTAACAAGACGATCCTTGTTCTTCCAGTCTATTGCTTTTTGCCAACAAAAAAAAAAGAAGGCAGTCTGTTGGGCAAACAAATCTTTCCAGAGAAAACAGATCTGTTTCCAAATCAGTCAACTGTGCTGAGCTGGAAAGGAAGAAATTTTATTTTTTCAGGATGAAAGCAAAACAAGATCCTTCCCTGTTTACCCTGTCTCACCCATTTCTAAAGAAGGTCAGTTTAATTCCTTCATTATTTTTTTCTAAAGTCTTATTTATCTTGAAGTCATTTAGTCCCTTTCAGTTCTATTAGCGAAGCTCTGCCTGGTTAGTCAAACATAGAAGCACTGTGCTTGGCCCATCACAAACATGTGCAGATGCTGAATTACCCATGGCACTGAATAATCAACCGGGGGGCGGGCGGGGGTCTATCCTCTTCATTCTGGAACCCCAGTTCTCTTAGGATCTGAAAAGCTCCATATCAAGAGCTCATCTCTTGATTTGGCTTTCTTTTACTGTACTGTTGGTTAAAAATATCTTTAAAGCTATTTAAAAAATGATGATTTCATATTTACCCAAAACCTCTGCGTTGTGTTAGAATCAGAGTTTACGTTTCATCCTATCAGCACATTTTAATACTTGCACCTGACACCAAATTCACAGGTGGTGAAAGGCTGTGTAACTACACTGTGAGTTCTCCAAGTCAGGGACTGTCTTCATAGTATTTGTTTGTACACTACCTAGTACAATTGGGAGCTGATCTCTGGTTGAGGTATTTAGGTGCTACCATGATAGAAATAATTAATAGTAGAGTCCCTTAAATTTGATCAGGCTTCCTTAGTACACCAATCCTGTCTCGCAGCAGGAGGCTTCTGGGTACATGTCTGGCTCTGTTGATCTGTTTCCTTATTTCCTCATGCAGGTATTGTAGTTTTGAGAATGCTTGGTGAAGATCTTGTAGGTGTTGGTCTCTACAAGAGACACCTACAAGATCTTCACCAAGCATTCTCAAAACTACGATAACCCACATGAGGAAATAAGGAAACAGATCTACAGAGCCAGATGTGTACCCAGAAGCCTCCTGCTGCGAGACAAGCACAAGAAAGAAACCAACAGAACTCCACTGGCCATCACATACAGTCCTCAGCTAAAACCTCTCCAACACATCATCAGTGATCTACAACCCATCCTGGAAAACGATCCCTCACTTTCACAGGCCTTGGGAGGCAGGCCAGTCCTCGCGCACAGACAACCTGCCAACCTGAAGCATATTCTCACCAGCAACTACACACCGCACCATAGTAACTCTAACTCAGGAACCAATCCCTGCAACAAACTTCGATGCCAACTCTGCCCACATATCTACACCAGCGACACCATCACAGGACCTAACCAGATCAGCCACACCATCACTGGTTCATTCATCTGTACGTCCACCCATGTAATATATGCCATCATGTGCCAGCAATGCCCCTCTGCTATGTACATTGGCCAAACTGGACAGTCCCTACGTAAAAGGATAAATGGACACAAATCAGATATTAGGAATGGCAATATACAAAAGTCTTCTGTAGGAGAACACTTCAACCTCCCTGGACACACAATAGCAGATTTAAAGGTAGCCATCCTGCAGCAAAAAACTTCAGGAGCAGACTTCAAAGAGAAACTGCTGAGCTTCAGTTCATTTGCAAAATTGACACCATCAGCTGAGGATTAAACAAAGACTGTGAATGGCTAGCCAACTACAAGAGCAGTTTCTCTTCCCTTTGTGTTCACACCTTATCTGCTGGAAGAGGGCCTCATCCTCCTTGATTGAACTGACCTCGTTATCCCTAGCCTGATTCTTGCTTGCATATTTATACCTGCCTCTGGAAATTTCCACTACATGCATCTGACGAAGTGGGTATTCACCCTCAAAAGCTTATATTCCAAGATGTCTGTTAGTCTATAAAGTGCCATAGGACTCTTTGCTGCTATTAGGAGTTTTGCCATTAGTTTGAATGGAAGCAGATGGCATCTATATTTCTATTCTAAACATTTTTATTCATTCACTCTAGATACTACTAAACTCTTTACCCTGTCATCCGAACCCAACGTAGATCTAGTCTAGCCTGTGTGAAAGCAACATTTGCCAGGTGGGCTGCCAAGAAATTACACTGTGCAAATAATTGCCCTGGAGGAGGATAGCTCGACAGCAGCCAAATAAGAGCTGGAGAAATGGAAGTAGTCAAAAGGCAAGGTTTCAAGGAGCTCTGCCATAAGTGTCTGATGAAACATATTAAGGAGACATTTAGCAAATGTGACTATGAACACTGATTCGCTGCCAGCTGGCAGGTTTGAAATTACAGCCATAACAATTAGCTGTGATTACTTCCTGATGTTGCTGAGCACAGTGCAAAGATCACCAGCTGAAGTAGCTGCATTCTGTGATATTTGTGGGTGGGCGGCACAAAGAAAGAGTATCCGATCATGGTGTGAACACTAGACACATGTGTTAGGGATAGACAGGTGTGTGTATGGTATGGCAGAGGGAGGAACATTTGTTTACTTCAGTTTATCAAGCCTCTCTCTAGAGATCTAGCTGCAGTACATAATTAAAATACAACTATTATAAACTAAATAAAAACTAAAAGCAAAACAGCTAAACTTCCCAACCTGGACCATACTGGCTACAATAGTTAACCCATGATAACAACAACTCTAGTCAATTACCATCCACCCTCAACCAACCAGCCTTTACCCCACTCTGCTGACCAAAAACAGAGAGAAAGGCTGGGCTTTGTAACATGTCCAAAAGGCTAATAAATCTGGAGTCCGATCCAGCATGCATCACTGTCCTTGGAAAGACTCCCAGCTACATCAGTGGGTGCTGGATCAGGCTCCTCGACTCTTGTGGATGGAGGCGTGAGAAAATTTCAGAGTCAAAGACCCTTCCCAGAGAATGCTTTGATGCCAGCTCCTCACATTTAAAGTGAACGGGGCTCCATCTGAATTCTCCTCCTGATACCAGCTGCAGTAGAATTGCATAGGGACAGAGGCAGTCTCTAGCTAGCTTGGAATGCCTGCTACCAGCTTCTATTCATAGTTACCTATGAGGCTAACCCATTAATTTCCCCTCTAGAATTCAGAACACAGGATGAATCCCTGAAGATCTTTGTAACATGAGAAGAGCTCTGCAAATTATTCTGAGCTCCAGACCCACTAAAACTTAGTTCTGGGGTTGAAGTCGAACTTTGGCTTTTACTCACAATGTTCAGTGAACATGGGCTGTGGATATTTGTACTGAAGAGCTTGACGATTCCCCTCCCCACAGCCAGTCTTTCTCTATTTACTCAACTTCCCGCCTTCCTCAACAAACCCCAAGACCTTCCTGAAGACACTGGATCTGGGAAGTGGAGGGAAAGGATAGTCTGGAAGCCCAGCCTGGGAGATCTTTTTTGACTTTGTTGACCTCAATTCCCAAACCAAGCTTGATTGGTTTACTTTGAATTCTTGTGACTCAAATCATGCATGGATTCCAAAGTGTCAAGGTGAGACATTTCAATGTGGCATTTGTGGTCAGCACATGTAACTGCTTTGAGACAAATCATTAGTTTTTAGAGCTGAGTAAATAATTTGTAAAGTTTCATTCAATTAACTATCTTTGTATTCATGTAATAGCCACAATCTGACTGCAGTCTCTTCCAGTTTATTTGCAATTCATCATTTCCTCTGTCCCGGCATTGGAAATCTCTAAACCAAGTGGTGTTTGCTTAGTTGTGATTAGTCATGTAAGTCACATGATATTGTTTCTGTTCCTTGACAAAATGAATGTAACTCTTATGACCAGGTTTCTGGTGTGAATTCTCATGAAAAGCCTTTTACTAGATCACATGGATGCTCATGAAAAGCAACCATGGTCAAAGTGAATTTATTGAAACATTTCAACCAATATTTACTGAACCACTGCAATAGTTGCTCAGCAATAATTCTTTCATAAACCCTGCAGCACATCAGTTTCTCTGTAATTGTATGATTAAAAGAGGGACCATTGCCTACAGATCTACATCCAAACCATATTAATTGCAGTTCATACAGTCCATTTGGTACAAAGTTTCATTTGCCTGCTTGACAAATCTATGTATTATCATCACATGTTAAAAGGTGTCTCTGGCTGGCATTTGATGATTTAGAAATGTTAAGAAATTGACAAAAGCTAAACACAGGACTGGTGGGGGGTAATCTGATAGTATGCTATCATTAAATCGAAGTGCTTTCTCCAAGTAACACCACCTCATGCTTAGGATACCAAGAAGATAAGAACATTTTCAAGAGGAGATACTTTGTTGTGCAGTTAGTAGAATAAAGGCTTCTCTAATGCCTGTATCAACTGTGATATATAACACGTGGCACTACTTAAGTTCTTTATGGTAATATATACTGATAAAGGAATTATTGTTTCTTGGATTGTTGATTGCAGCTGTATGGTAATATAATGTGGGTTTAGTTAGCACCCAATGTTCCGTGGAAGTGTTCTATCTCCTCTATAAAAGGATAGAAATCAGCAGGCTAACGATCGTAATTGCAGTTCATAGTTCCATAGGTTAAAACCTAGTTGCACAGATTTAAAAAAAAAAAAAAAAGTTAGTTAACTATGTGATGAACTGAATTCTGCTCTCAGTTACACTGAAGTCAAAAACAGTTGTACCAGTGGGTCAGATTGTTCCCCGACACGATAACACCCAGGAAGGGTGAAGATAACTCTGCATGCGTCCCTGTAGTGGGTACCCTACTCCTGAGAGAAAAGGCTAGGCTGATTGGGGAAGCAGCCACAGCTGGGGCCAGGCCCCAATCAGGCCACACCTGGTCCTGTTATAAGGGCTCAGGGAGGAGCTGGGTCAGTCTCTCTCTAGCCTTGCTAAAGGCCAAAACAGGTACTGGAGTTGCAAAGGTGCAGCCCGGGGATAGACAAAGGTGGCAGGGCCTAACCCCTTGCCGATGATGAGTGGCCCTTACAGACTGCAGTCTGCCCCAGTGAGCAGGGGCTAGATGACGACTGGCAGTAGCCACTAAGGCAAGGTGGGTTTAAAGAGTTAGGGGTTTCCCTGGAAGGAGATACCCAGAGTGTGGTGATACAGTTGGGGCAGAAACCTGAGGTAAAGGGCACTAAGGTCCCGGGAGGGACACAGGGCCTGAGGCAAGTGAGACAACAACCAGCGGAGGGCGCTCCGGAGCGGGTCGTGAGCTAATTCCCTGGATGACCAGGAGGAGGCACCGCACCGGTGAGCCTTACCTCACTACCGTCCCTCAGCAAAGTTTTCTTTGTGTTATCTCACTGAGGGGAGAACAGATCATGGGCTTTGCCCTACCCATGGAAGAACATAAAGGTCTGGCCTATAAATCTTGTGGCTGTATGTGGACGCACAGGACTCAGTATCACAGGGACTTAGTATCATGCATGGGCTCTTGACCTTCTGTGGCTTTCCCAAGGGCCACCTCTGGGCACAGCAGCCCCTAGAACTCTCAAGAATCTGTGAGAAGGCACTGAAAAGTAATGAGGTGCTCATCTCTGGGTGCCCAGTTCACCCATCCTCCAGCCCACTCCTCCACATAGATCCCTGGATCTGCTAAGAGCTTTCTCTAGTGCTCAGGAGAAGGGAAAAAAAGCTGATCCACTTGTGGGGAGGCCTTTTTGTCCATCCCAGGAGCACAATTAGGTCCGGTGAGCACAATTTGACCCAGTATCTATAAAATCAGTCATGCTAAGAAAGGGTTACCCACTTGAATGGCCACATTTGCTATTCAAAGAAAAGAAGACAGGAAACTAAAAGGATCTATTTGGTACTGCTTAAAAAAAGGAGAGAGAGATGAGGAGGATTGTCAGTTAGATGTGTTCAATGTCCCAGGAAAAACGGAGCAAACTGAACAGTTAGTCAGAACTGGGAGTAATTCTTGGTCAGTGTCACAGTCCAACAATAAAGACCACATTTTTTCCATGCTGCTTAAGTCCATCCTGGCTTCTATCAGTGACTCTCTCTAAACCTGCCCTCCCAGTGCCAGTGTCGACCTTCAAGCAGACATCACCTTCTGAACAACCATCTTTTGTACAGGCTGCAGTACCTTGGTGCACAATCTATCTTGTACAGTAGATGAATTGGGAAGTCACGGGGATTGGGGGATTCCTACGAATATAGACTAGGTGAAGTCAGAATGATTTGATTAGTCAGTTATCAAAAGGAAGAAGGCTAGGGAGTCAGGAAGTGGGCATTAGGATCCTGGATCTGCACAGATTTCTTGTGAGCTTAGCTAAATTGCTTAGATCAAACTTTCGTGCTTAAAGTTAGACGCACATTCATATTTAGGCACCCAAAAAAAAGTGGTTTGACTTTTTAGGGTTGAGCATGCACTACTCCCATTGTCTTTAATGGAGCTACCATAAGAAAGTAAGGATTAATCCTGCAGATCCAGCATTGGATATTAGGTCTGTACAAAAATACAAAGAGAATAAAGCTTCCCTGCTCTGTGTTTTCAGGGTAACACCTCAGGTTCCCTGCTATCTCTGTTCTAAATAGAGAATAATGACAGTACTCTCTCCAGCTTGGTTTGGTCACTACTGTAAAAGCTGACCATGGTACAGAAGAACTTCATAATGAATAGAAGACCTTCATTAAGTAAAGCTATACATTTTATGACCAGCCAGTAGTGTACATAGATAGACTGTATGAGGAAAAAAATATATTTGTCCAAGCCCTGTATTTCAGGTTTGGAATTTCCATCTCTTTTCATCGGTCAGCAAAACAGGCTAAACAGAAACAGAAGCCTATGGCATCGTTGTACAGCTGTCGGTTTGGTTTGGAACACCCAACATCGAGATGTGTAATCCAATCTTGGGAGTGAACTCCTCTGCAGTGCAAACGGAGCCCATTCTGCATTTTAATATTTAATGTAATGTTTGGACCACAATCATTTTGGCAGTGCTTAGATTATAGAGGTCAGATTTAATACAATTATTTAATATAAAATGATTACTAAACTATATAAACAGCTTTAAAAACTCCTTATGTACTAAACCTAAAAATATCCATTCACTAACCTTTTGGGGAGACAGCCTGGCCCACTTGACGGAGTACTGACCCGATAATCTCTTTCAAGTTCTGTCACTGGAAAGTACTTTGGCTAGAGCTCCATCACAACTTAATTCTAGCAATGAAGGACATCCACCTTAATATCTATGGATCACATAGACCCCTCAAGTTAAACAGATTGAGTCTTCCAAAGAGAGGGTCAATCGAAGGACACTGTCTCCTCCATGGAATCATTTCTCCCCTTCCAGATTGGGCTTTATGCTGTTGGAAAGGGTGAGCTAGGAGGAGTCTGGGCCAAGGAATGGTTGCTCTTTAAGGCATCATTTTCTTCCCAACTCCATGGCCCTTTAGAGTGGAAGTAAATGCCTAACTATCACCATTAATTTACCCAACTTTCCCCTCCATGATGGAGAGTCCTTGGCAAAAGGACTCCTGCAGGAGCCAAAAGGCACACAGTGGAAGCACACGACTTCTACACTTATGGTGCTTTGCCTTCCAGAGTCCCACATTCTACATGGGGGAGAAGGGGAGGGACAGGAGAAAACTTCCTGCTACTTACTTGGGAGCAAACCAGAGCTACATGTGGACAGTGCAGTGAATGTGTTTGGTTTCCACACATTGGAGAGAAGACTGACTGGAATATCTGTCCGTGTCGATTCATCTAATCTGAAAGCTCTTCAATTCTCTTCTCTCCTCCCCATCCCACTTCCCTGCCACACTCCAACAGAAAAATGAGTCCCTTGTGGAATTTCCTGTCCACTGTGCAAAAAGTTTTGCCACTGACTTATATAAGGAGCAAGATCAGACCTTGGGTAAGAAATAAAATATGACTTAAAACTATTAATTATAGCTGGATGCAATGAAAGCCTGATTTCCTACAATCACTTTAGAGGCCTACACAGAGTTTCTCAGACCTGGAAAACCGAATATATCAGGGATTACACTGCCTGACATAAGACAGCCAAATGGGACAAAGGAGTCATTTACCATGCACATCAAAACTTTAGTGTGCATACCTGACATTTTCTATTTAATTAGAAGAGCATTTCTGAACCCAGAGTAGAGAGTTCAGACTTAGAGGAATACAAGCAACTTTGTCCACCTAATTTACGTCTCCACCAATGGGAGCTGTCATTTTTAGCGTCATTCACTGCAGCCCCCCAAATCTTGTCCCCACTTCCCACAGCTGCAGAGAAGCTACTCTGGGTTGTAACAGTACGTGCCACTGACCTGGTCACACTCTGAAGGTATTCCTGGAAGCACTACCTCTGGAGGCCTAACAGAAAGATATCTGCTGCCCACCTCTTCATAAGGTAAGAATTTAGTGATGCAGAGGGGTTCTTGCGCTGAGGATGGAATATATTTCCAGACCTTACCCATCTCTACCATTGGTGCATCTGAAATACTGACCCCACTGTACACAATACTCTGCTCCAGTGAGTAATCATTTCTCTGACAGCTCCTATTCTGCAAGCCCAAGAAATTGTGTGTAGTCAGAGAGAGGAAAGAAAGTCATTTGCATACCGATCATACACTTTGTAATTGCCTGCTGTTCATCCTAATGAGATTTTGCCAAACTCATTAGAATAATTCCATGCCTCTTAATACCCAGTGGGATTGCTTTATTATTTGATAAAGCCCAACAGTTGGCATGTAGCACTGCGTCATTTTGTTCAGCTCCTTCAAATCTCTGAAAGCTGCCAAACAAAGGCTGTGAACAACCACGTTTGTCTCCCCCTTTCTCTTGGGATGTCTAATACTGACAGTGACTCGCAGTTGTCACAGTCAAATAGATCTCTTTATCAGCCACACTTTCACTAGTTTCTTAAAGCTGCAGGTATTCGTTCATTCAGGGCTGCCTCGTCTGTGTGTGGCTGAAAGTTAGAAACTCCTGCACCCAGCATGTACCTAGTCCCTGTCAAAGGTCTATGAGCTGCCACCTCCCATGAAGGGTAAAGAGCAGAAGCATTTCCATACAATGCAATATTTCTATTGGTAATATTCATTTATGCCTTCCTGCCTTGTGTTTTGTTCCCCTTTCATCAAATCATGCCTGAAATCAGGCCCAATTTTGTAATGAACTCTGCATAGGCAGATACTGGTTCCCACACAGAGCTCTTTGCAGGATCAAGACCTAAGATAATATGCCGTTCAAGCAAGCACTGTGTATATTGTACTGATTTAAAAAAAAAAATCACATGTTCAAATGTATTTATGTTTTACTTGCCCTTCTTGCTGTCTGAAAGAGACACACAGACAACAGGAAAGTTTACTTACTAACTGACCATATAGAGAAAAACATTGAAACTGACGAAAAACTGGTCCACTGTTTGAAATTTCAATGAAAGGGGATGACAAATTTTGGCAAAATGTTACACAGTGTTCTTGCAGTTTTTCTGTCTCATCTACATTCTGGAGGCAGAGTGCTGTCAATTGCACTAATTAAACAAATTTGGAAAAAAATACAGAAATATGTTTCTCTAGTCTTTTAGCTATAATAATTGTATGTGTTACAAAGGTAATACAAGACTATAATAGACTTAGGTGTTTTCTGTAGCAACATGAGGTAAAAGACCCAGCAAGAAGTGTGATTTTTAATTTGACAGGGTCCCTTTAAAGCAAATCCAGCCTGGATGACATTTGCTTTGGGACTCTGCTCTTACAAATGGACCCTGTAAGTGATCAAAGTAAACACCCACTTTAATCTCAGATCAATCTCCATTTCCTCCTACTTCCTGTCCCTTCCCTTCCAAGACAACACTATTATAGACAATTTAAATCACACACACACACAGGGCAATGGCAAAGGCAATAAACCCAGCATAGGAATTATTCTCACATCACACTAGCATTTACAAAAACAAAGAAAGAACAATGAACACTCCTAGCCTGACACTGGTCATTTAATTTTCTCATGCTATGTAATGTTAAACTGGCTAATGCTACCATGGGAATCACTAGCAACAATTAAGCATTTATATGAGGAAGTCGGCATCAGTGCTTCAGCATGATCATTAGCATCAGGGTAACTCACTGTTCATGCTGATGGTGATAACTAAGTGCAATAGAAGTGGTGCAACTGAAGACAGATTAAACACAGGTATGTGTTGACTATTGTAGATTGTTTCTCAGCTGATCTTATTCCTCCCTGAGATCTGGTTGCAGGAGACATGCAGCTTATTGAGGGCTCATGGAAAGCCAACTTGTTGGTCAATGGTAGGAATTATGAAAGAGTAGAGGAGATGTACTGCTTGGTGTTAATGTAACTAAAAATAACTTTTTATTTCCCTGCTTTTGTGTCAGGTGTCAACCTTAACAATTTCACAAAAAGCTCTTTTTTGGCTGCATAACATCAGATGCAGAAGAGACCTTGGTTTTGTACTATATATGTGTTCATCACTACATGAGTCCACATCTGGCTTCAGTATCTGATAAATTCACATTGTTCCCTGCTGTAACGTCTCTTTTTAGTAGTCAGGGGCAAATCATTATCAAAACCTTGTCCAAATTAACTGAGGATCTGTGTTCCCTCCCCCCATCTTACATTGGGGATTGTTTTGTTTCAGATAGAACTCCACCTCAAACTTTTGCCCACCTATGGAGGCAAACTCAACACGAGCTTTTAGAGAGAGACTGAAATGTCTGGCTAAGGTTTACTTTTTACTTCCATTTCCTGACTGGGACCTCTGAAGTAACAAAGTCAGTGGTATTTCTGGCCACCCTCAGACTGATATGGGAAAAGGGGGCCTGCAGTGTCCACTGGAGACAGAGAGAGACAAAGACCGATAGAAGGAGACTAGTGGCCACTTAGGAAAAATACCAGAAAGGCAGTGAATCCACTTAGTCAGAAATGTTAGGATAGCAGGTCAGCAGGCCTCCCCTTCAAGAGGGCATCCTTAGGTAAAGGGAATCTGATAGGAACAGATCTAGTAGAGGTGAGAGGGAGGTGCAAGCAGGAAAGGTCATTGACATTCAGGCACCAAAATTCCATTCTCTTCCCATCACCCCTATAGATATCCATAGTTCTCCGGTGGCCTAGGACTAGATAAGAAAACTTAAGTGTTAATGGCAGAAAACATGGGCAGATATCAACAAATTCCTGCACAGGGAATTCTTTCTTTCTGCCTGTGGAAAAAGCAAAATGATCCACCTCTGTCCAACCATAGCATCTGCTAAATAATGTCCCACTGAACTATTCGGGCTGTGAATGGTCTTTTTAGCCCAGAATGCTTCCACTCAACTCCATAAACCAGCACCTCTCACAGTGAAACACTATTGTCAACCTGCTTCTCAGAGAAAATCACTTGCATTCAAGGCCCAGTATTTCAAATACCTCCTCATTCTGAATTCAGCCCCTTCACATAACAAGAGGTCCTAGAAACACTGCAGGAAAGCCAAGCCACCTCCTGCAGCTCTGAACCATTCCTTTCATGACTAGAGAAAGAGTCCAGAGTATCTGAGATGCCTACAAATGAGATTTTCAACACCTTTAAGAAATCTATGATCTATCCAAGCTTGTTGTTATTTAGAAACCATCACCTGATTCAAGCAACCTCCCCAAATATGGCTCAGCATCTAAATTTCCCAAAACTAAGTAAGCTAAGTGAACTTTCACAAGGGTTACCTCCATCTTGATACTGCCATCCTTTACTCCTTCCAATTAGGCATCCAATCGGGGCATGGAATGGAATTGGCACTGACATCAATGGGTAGTATCTTCTTGGCTGTGGGTCGTATTCATATGGCTGGATGTCTCCATGACATTTGTTAGAGCAGACTGTGAAATCATGTTATCCCACCTTAGAGACAGTTGGTATGTGTTAGTGGACTTGTGCTGAGATTATTTCACTTACAGATAGCTAGAATAGGGGCCCTCACCAATATTCCAAATTTCTATACATCCAGACTTTGAATCCTCTCATAGTCATTGTATTCCACTTGTTTTCACTGAGACTGTCACTCTAGCTCTGATCAGCAGCATCAGATGCAAATGGTTCTTGGAGAGAAAAATGGTGCATTACACTTATACTAGCACACAGTATACTGAAGAAAGTTCACTCGTGAGATGTATCCAGTGTTACCTAATTATCATACTCAGAGATGTTGTGGAATTATTTAGCCTCAATTAATGATTAAAAATACATGATACTTTTGGTAGCTACAGTACAACTCAGTTGTTATATAGCTGAAATTATATGAGCTATTAAAGGGTAATTATAATCAGCAAGAGAGTGAGTTGTGGAAAAGGAAATGTGAAAAGGCAGCAACGCTGTTGACAATACATTGTATCTGTCTCAATAGTCTCAATAGGCCTTTTAGCTAGAGATAAGTAGAATTAAAATGCAGCTTTCATTCCCTGTAAAGACCAAACACCGGACTCCCCAACCACTGTGTACTTGTGGGGGGGCAAAGCAGGGCAGTGCTCTGGGATTTCTAGGTGAGAGGGGGCAAGGAGTACTCAAAGCACTTAGAGCTTGGGCTGGGAGGGGAGGGGAGAGGAAATGCAGAAAGTCTTCAGAACCTAATTGTCTTTGATCTACTTTTCACTCATTTCTAACCCACTTTCTCTCTCTAGTCACTGCATGTTGGTGAAAGGGGAATTTTATAACCAGAGGTGTTCATAACATCCCCAAAGGCTGAGACTGTACTTGTAAGAGGATCTAATTTCTGTCACACTGAGTGTTTATCCCCTGGCAGCTGTATTAACATGGGGGGCAGGGGGGAAGAAAAACAAAACCCCTTTCATGACTGTATAAAAGGGAAGATTTTTATCTGTGTGTCATCACTTGCATTTTGGAGCCCTGGAAAGTTTCCTGTGCCACATAAAAGGGAACTTATTTTTTCGCCGCATGTGAATCTGCTTCTCCACTCTTCATGCTGTTTGTTCACTGATGCGGTCAGTAATACATGTCCAGCCTCCAGAGGGAGAGAGGCAGGCTCAAACCCAACCTCATGTTAAGACATTATCTAGCATGAAAGGTTTTAATAATTGAAAATTCTTGTGTACACTTTCTCCTCAGAAACAGAGGAGGCAAGACAAGCCCTTCGACAGGTACTGAGTGGTCAGCATGAGAGAGGGACAGGAGGAGTGTGCTGTTATGAGGTTTGTATTTATTATGGCTTATTTTCCCCATGTACTGTACCTTTCAGGCTATAGGAACGGATGGCTTATAGCTGCAGGCAGCCATTTTAAGAAGCAGAGTTCAATGAAGACAGCTACAGGAGAAAGACTCCCTCTCTCTCATGGAGATATTGCTTCTGGTTTGGTTTTGTTCTCAGTCCAAAATAAAGACCGTGCTCACACAGTATTTGCTCTGTTTCAGAGTAGCAGCCGTGTTAGTCTGTATTCGCAAAAAGAAAAGGAGGACTTGTGGCACCTTAGAGACTAACAAATTTATTTGAGCATAAGCTTTTGTGGAATGGAAATACTCCTGATTCTTCTATTAACACAGGATGAGTTCCCTTCCTATTATGCCCAGGCCCTTCTCCATTCAGCAGATAAAGCATGACAAACTTCCTGCAAAATCCATTTTATAAAATCCTGTATTCATGTCTTTTAGTTACATTCAGAAGGAACAAGCTAAGGCTGAACACAGCCCAGATTGACCGTAAATGTGAGCTTCAAACCCACATGTTTATGGTGGGGCCTATTGGTGTTACAAAATGTGAGGGCTCCTTTCAGGCTGGGTTGAACCATACCTCTCTGTTTTGAGGTAATCCTCCATTGAAACCCTAGTTAAGTTTACTGGGAACATAGAATCATAGAATCATAGAATATCAGGATTGGAAGGGACCTCAGGAGGTCATCTAGTCCATGTACCTCCCCAGTCACAATCAGTATAAACCTTTCATTTTTTCCTTGCCATTTTCAATGATGAGGTAACAACCTGTTTCACTGCCCCTAGCAGTGGTTAACTGGTATTGTCTTTTATTTCTGTGGATAGGCAGAAAGCATGTTTGAAGGAAACTTGTTTACTGGGATTAGGTAACAAAAACACACTGGGCAAGCAGGGAGGCTCTCTGAGCAAGGCTCCTCCAGGCAGATTCTGCCAGTGAGTGCAATATTTCACAATTATGTTGCTGCGAACTTACAGTTTTCCCAAGCTGCTCTGCAAGATGTGTGCTGCTGCGTGTGATAGAGTGCCCACAGGGTAAGCAACGTAGAAGTAATATTCTTCTTCCGCATCCTTGATCATTCTTTAGGGCTCAGTTTTGACTAGCTGCCTGTGGGTGTGCAGGGAACAGATGCATTTCACACACCTATGCAAGGGGCAGCCACCATCTCAATCCTTCCTCTCTCTGCATATGTCCCTAATACTGACAGCAACCCTATACTCTTTCTATAGCACATGATGGAATAGGGCTACACAAGGGGCAGTACACCACTCCCTCTCCAATTGCATCAAAAGGCTTCTGGCTGACTCAGCTAGAGCACTCCTGGGGTCTATCACTCAGACAGAGCACCTCTACGGTCTCTCTCTCCCAAGGATGGATCTGGTTTACAAAGCCCAGACGGTGTCCTTCATCTACATGCCTCAGGAAGAGGGAATTCTAAAAAATCCACACACAATTGCAGCCAGGATAGCAGCTCTCTCCCAGTTCAGCTTTCCCAAACACTGCTCAGGGAGCAGACAATAACAAGCAGCATTGATTTATTGGTGCAGATGAGGTGGAGAAATAGGAATGTAATAAATGTCGAGAAGACAAGAAATGCACCCATGCCCTCACCCCCTACATACACTTAGCTCAGAAAGGGAGAGGAGATTATCTGCCATGAAACAGCACATTGCTGAAATTCTAATGAACACAAAAAACTAGAGCCAAGTCAAGTAGGTGGTGTTAGAAATGCAAAGTCTGATGTGCATTTATCACATTAAAATGTCAAGCGCAAGCCAGCAAGGAATGTCAGGGGAAGGGCAACCTACGTTTTGTAAGATGTATGGTAGGAAAGTTAGAAATTGACTTTTGGTGTGATATGATTACAATAGATGTGTATTACACACACACACAAAATATATTAAAAGAACACTACAGTTGCAAAGTTAGGCTCTCAAAAATTAGGTAAAAGCCAGAATTAAGGTTAGCGATGGGGCCTTAATTCACCCCCTCCCCTTGTGCATGTACATTATGACATGATCTTAAATTACACCATCACAAGCTTGACCCCTTTTGCCCCATCTCCTCCGACTTGACTCTGTCCCAGTCCTGTCTCTTCCCTCTGCCCGACTCTTTGTCCAAGACCCATTCTCCTCATTTATCGAGACTCACTCTCCACTCCCCAGACTTCTCATCCCAGCTCCAGTGTCTTTGCCCAGCCAGTCCCAGTTCTGCCTTTATCAGCTCCTTGTCCAATCCCTCTCTTCTTCCCACACTGGCTCCCAGTACCAGTTTACTTCCAGTACCATGGGCTCCTCAGACAATCTCAGTGTGCTAACCAGCCTGACCACTCCTTCGCTCCTTGTCCCAGGCTCTTCCCCAACCAGTCTCAGTTCTCCCCCTAGACTCTGACTCCACGTCAGATCTGTTTTCTCTTCCCCCCACACTGGTTTCCAGTCTTACTTTCCCTTCAGCCTCCCCACTGCCAACTGGCTCCCAATCCCCCGCCCACATCTGGTACAATCCAAGCATGTGCAAACTAAGATTTTTCCAAAGGCTCATAGCTTGGCCAGATTTGAGCAGATTTTTATGGGCTGTGCATCTGCTCACGGTAGTGTTAGACTCCATCCTTGTACTTAACCCATTATTTTGTAGAAAGTAACACAATAATTCTATAGTGTAATGTTGGGTACAAGAGTAAATCCAAGAAATAAACACAGAGATTTATAGCTTCATTTTCTTGGAACACATCATTATATACAATGCTATTGAGTCACAGAAACATGATCTGGCCAGAGCTAAATGGCTTTGCTCAGGTCAGCTTGAAAATTTGATTTGGGTTGTATAGGTGTTGAATACAGACTAATGCATGTGCTGGAAAAACAACAAATCATAATTCTGTTGCAGAACAGGAAACCTTTTAGTTACACAATAAAATAACACAATGTAATGCATGCAGTATTTCTCTACTAACCTTTATACATGTTCCCCAATGCTTTATACAAACAACTTTCATACTGTACCATCAAATCCAGTTTAAAGAAAAGAAAGTCACTTTTAAAATAAGCTTTCAAATTACTTCTAAACAAAGCATTCATTGGCAAAGAGTTCCATTAACAGTTTGGAATTAATGTTATAAGAGTATGGAATACTGGTAGGAATCTAAATCCATGCGATTTACTGGTGCATTTATTGGTTAACTCATTATATTCTCTGTAAGGCACCATTAATGTTCTATAGCAAATCTGAAAGCTCTCTGGCAGAGGAGTTAATTATACTTGACTTAAAACTCACACACACACCAGTACAATCCTGGCATTTGAAAAGCAGGGGTCAAATTGGTGGTGGTGTGGGAGCAAGGCGAATGTATAGTAATCTCAAACCACAATCCCAGCATTCCTCACTCATCACTCCCAGCATGCTAGCATTCCCTACTTACCACTCCCACATAATTAGGACCACCCCTTTTTCTTACTTAACGGCAGGTCATCTAAGATTGTATTGGGGTGCAAGCGGGCATTACAGCTTTTATTCAGATTGTGTTTGAGTATTTGCAATTCCACTTACCTTTTTCTAGGACACTATTAGTGCCTGTTTGGCCATTTATGAGACCAAAATGACAAAATTTTGCCTCTTCAGCATGTTCCTGGATGGTGGAAATACCATGAACAAAAAACAAAACAAAATCTCACAAAAGCTGGCGAAAAACATACAAACACTAAGATACTTGAGGATATTCAGGTTTACCTGTGTACACAGCCCTAAATTCCAATTCAGAAATAACGTGTCAAGAATTTTTAAATATTTTGAAACATTTCTAATTGTTTGATCCATTTTTCAGTAATACTGTCATTTACAAGTTTACTTCAGATCATTATTTTAAAATTGATACAATAGCTACTTCTTCCAATGTTAGTTTGCTTTATATGTATAAAATACTGGATTCCCCTTTTAAAAATCAATTAAACACTCTGCTTTGTCTGTCTGTGCCTAGTTCCCCCTATATTGTGACTATATACCCAATCCTGCAAAGATTTATGTACATGCTTCATTTTAAACACTGAGTAGCCCCATTGACTTCAAAGTGGCTTGGTTTCAATGCGGTTATTTACACTGTGTAAAGTCAAGCATGTGCTTACGTCACTGCAGTGGCCTACACACTCACATACTGTGAGACCAGACTCCCCACTGCCTTCATGCAAGCTGCCCTTTCCCCAGGATGTCTGCTGGAGACATCCTTCATAGTATCACTTTGCTTATCTCTGTATTTTGTCTTCTTCCTTCTTTTCTGTCATGTTTTTATTCTCCTGCCCTTTGCTGCCTCTTTTCTTTACTGCCTTTTCCTCAGAATCTTCTCTCTCTCTCTAACATTTGCCTCCTTTCCTGTTCACTGGCCTCCTTCCTGCCTCTTCAGCATCCGGGTACTTCCCTTTCCTACTCCCACAGCCCTAAGTAATTTCTTTCCCAGCCTCCCCTGCTGCTGCTCTGCCCTGCCATGCACTGCTCCAGTCCTGAGCTGAACAGAGTGGTGGAGGCATCCCGGGTTTGTTAACTGGATCCCAAACCCCCAGGCACATACGCCAGAGAACATGGCTTGCCTCCCACCAGGGCCAGACCCCTTGGTCGCCTTCCACAATTTTGGGGGAAGCAGGAATCAACCTCAGAAAAAATGCTGCACTCGGCTATGACCCCACACTTTTCTGGGCAGCAACAAAACTTGACAATCATAGAATCATAGAATCATAGAATATCAGGGTTGGAAGGGACCTCAGGAGGTCATCTAGTCCAACCCCCTGCTCAAAGCAGGACCAATTCCCAGTTAAATCATCCCAGCCAGGGCTTTGTCAAGCCTGACCTTAAAAACCTCTAAGGAAGGAGATTCTACCACCTCCCTAGGTAACGCATTCCAGTGTTTCACCACCCTCTTAGTGAAAAAGTTTTTCCTAATATCCAATCTAAACCTCCCCCACTGCAACTTGAGACCATTACTCCTCGTTCTGTCATCTGCTACCATTGAGAACAGTCTAGAGCCATCCTCTTTGGAACCCCCTTTCAGGTAGTTGAAAGCAGCTATCAAATCCCCCCTCATTCTTCTCTTCTGCAGGCTAAACAATCCCAGCTCCCTCAGCCTCTCCTCATAACTCATGTGTTCCAGTCCCCTAATCATTTTTGTTGCCCTTCGCTGGACTCTCTCCAATTTATCCACATCCTTCTTGAAGTGTGGGGCCCAAAACTGGACACAGTACTCCAGATGAGGCCTCACCAATGTCGAATAGAGGGGAACGATCACGTCCCTCGATCTGCTCGCTATGCCCCTACTTATACATCCCAAAATGCCATTGGCCTTCTTGGCAACAAGGGCACACTGCTGACTCATATCCAGCTTCTCGTCCACTGTCACCCCTAGGTCCTTTTCCGCAGAACTGCTGCCTAGCCATTCGGTCCCTAGTCTGTAGCTGTGCATTGGGTTCTTCCGTCCTAAGTGCAGGACCCTGCACTTATCCTTATTGAACCTCATCAGATTCCTTTTGGCCCAATCTTCCAATTGGTCTAGGTCCTTCTGTATCCTATCCCTCCCCTCCAGCGTATCTACCACTCCTCCCAGTTTAGTATCATCCGCAAATTTGCTGAGAGTGCAATCCACACCATCCTCCAGATCATTTATGAAGATATTGAATAAAACCGGCCCCAGGACCGACCCTTGGGGCACTCCACTTGATACCGGCTGCCAACTAGACATGGAGCCATTGATCACTACCCGTTGAGCCCGACAATCTAGCCAGCTTTCTACCCACCTTATAGTGCATTCATCCAGCCCATACTTCCTTAACTTGCTGACAAGAATACTATGGGAGACCGTGTCAAAAGCTTTGCTAAAGTCAAGAAACAATACATCCACTGCTTTCCCTTCATCCACAGAACCAGTAATCTCATCATAAAAGGCGATTAGATTAGTCAGGCATGACCTTCCCTTGGTGAATCCATGCTGGCTGTTCCTGATCACTTTCCTCTCATGCAAGTGCTTCAGGATTGATTCTTTGAGGACCTGCTTCATGATTTTTCCAGGGACTGAGGTGAGGCTGACTGGCCTGTAGTTCCCAGGATCTTCCTTCTTCCCTTTTTTAAAGATTGGCACTACATTAGCCTTTTTCCAGTCATCCGGGACTTCCCTGGTTCGCCACGAGTTTTCAAAGATAATGGCCAGTGGCTCTGCAATCACAGCCGCCAATTCCTTCAGCACTCTCGGATGCAACTCGTCCGGCCCCATGGACTTGTGCACGTCCAGCTTTTCTAAATAGTCCCTAACCACCTCTATCTCCACAGAGGGCTGGCCATCTCTTCCGCATTTTGTGATGCCCAGCGCAGCAGTCTGGGAGCTGACCTTGTTAGTGAAAACAGAGGCAAAAAAAGCATTGAGTACATTAGCTTTTTCCACATCCTCTGTCACTAGGTTGCCTCCCTCATTCAGTAAGGGGCCCACACATTCCTTGGCTTTCTTCTTGTTGCCAACATACCTGAAGAAACCCTTCTTGTTACTCTTGACATCTCTGGCTAGCTGCAGCTCCAGGTGCGATTTGGCCCTCCTGATAACATTCCTACATGCCCGAGCAATATTTTTATACTCTTCCCTGGTCATATGTCCAACCTTCCACTTCTTGTAAGCTTCTTTTTTATGTTTAAGATCCGCTAGGATTTCACCATTAAGCCAAGCTGGTCGCCTGCCATATTTACTATTCTTTCGACTCATCGGGACAAGTAAAAGGGACTGATGAGGGTCCTACAGGGACTCACATATACACTCCCTTTCTCCCCCCACAAGTAATAGTACAATATACTGAGTCCCCAACACCTAGGCATACAGGTTAACCCTCACTAACCCAAGTAAGAGTCTGAATTGACCCATCCCAGATGCCCCAGTCTCTTAGTGCCAAAACAGGGTAACTTCAGCCCCTTGCCATTTCTTGCACAGTGTGAAGAGGGGTAACTTCTGGTCCCTGCTGTGTTGTTGGGTGTCCTTCCCCATGGTCGCAGTGCTGGTCAGGCCTCTTCTCTGGATCTGGATCTGTCCCCCAGCCTAGCTGTAAGCATGCCCCAGACTACTCTAAGCTGCTCCGCTAACCTAAGAACATAAGAACGGCCATACTGGGTCAGACCAAAGGTCCATCCAGCCCAGCATCCTGTCTACCGACAGTGGCCAATGCCAGGTGCCCCAGAGGGAGTGAACCCAACAGGTAATGATCTAGTGATCTCTCTCCTGCCATCCATCTCCACCCTCTGACAAACAGAGGCTAGGGACACCATTCCTTACCCATCCTGGCTAATAGCCATTAATGGACTTAACCTCCATGAATTTATCCAGTTCTCTTTTAAATCCTGTTATAGTCCTAGCCTTCACAACCTCCTCAGGCCAGGAGTTCCACAGGTTGACTGTGCGCTGAGTGACAAAGAGCTTCCTTTTATTTGTTTTAAATCTGCTACCCATTAATTTCATTTGGTGGCCCCTAGTTCTTATATTATGGAAACAAATAAACAACTTTTCCTTATTCACTTTCTCCACACCACTCATGATTTTATATACACCTCTATCATATCCCCCCTTAGTCTCCTCTTTTCCAAGCTGAAAAGTTCTAGCCTCTTTAATCTCTCCTCATATGGGACCCATTCCAAACCCCTAATCATTTTAGTTGCCCTTCTCTGAACCTTTTCCAATGCCAATATATTTTTTTTTAGATGAGGGGACGACATCTGTATGTAGTATTCAAGATGTGGGCGTACCATGGATTTATAGAAGGGCAATAAGATATTCTCCGTCTTATTCTCTATCCCTTTTTTAATGATTCCTAACATCCCGTTTGCTTTTTTGACTGCCGCTGCACACTGTGTGGACATCTTCAGAGAACTATCCATGAGGACTCCAAGATCTTTCTCCTGATTAGTTGTCGCTAAATTAGCCCTCATCATATTGTATGTATAGTTGGGGTTATTTTTTCCAATGTGCATTACTTTACATTTATCCACATTAAAATTTTATTTGCCATTTTGTTGCCCAATCACTTAGTTTTGTGAGATCTTTTTGAAGTTCTTCACAGTCTGCTTTGGTCTTAACTATCTTGAGCAGTTTAGTATCGTCTGCAAACTTTGCCACCTCACTGGTTTACCCCCTCCTCCAGATCATTTATAAATAAGTTGAATAGGATTGGTCCTAGGACTGATCCTTGAGGAACACCACTAGTCACCCCTCTCCATTCTGAAAATTTGCCATTTTTTCCTACCCTTTGTTCCCTATCTTTTAACCATTTCTCAATCCATAAAAGGCTCTTCCCTCTTATCCCATGACAATTTAATTTATGTAAGAGCCTTTTGTGCAGGACCTTGTCAAAGGCTTTCTGGAAATCTAAGTACACTATGTCCACTGGATCCCCCTTGTCCACATGTTTGTTGACCCCCCCAAAGAACTCTAATAGATTAGTAAGACATTATTTCCCTTTACAGAAACCATGCTGACTTTTGCGCAACAATTTATGTTCTTCTATGTGTCTGACAATTTTATTCTTTACTATTGTTTCAACTAATTTGCCCAGTACTGACGTTAGACCCAGTCTGTGGTTAGGCCTCCTTCTGCTGCCAGTAGCAACACCACATGTTCTCACCTCATTTGTGTGGCTCTTCTCTCCAGCTCCACCCCATGTCACCCAGTTCCCTGTCCGTGGTTGGACAGGGCTGGGCTCCGGCTGTAAATGGAATTCCTCTCCCCCAGTAAGAGGTGGGCTGACAGGAGGAAGTCAGGGGTGGGATTTCATCCCAGTTCTCTCACCAACCAGGGCACTGGGGTCAGTTCCCCTTTCTGCCTGCACCCTAATAAAGCAGGGTATGTGGGAATGAGGGCGGCCCTTTCACATTGCAGCCAAGTTAGTGTGGAGTGGGGGGCTATATAACAGAATAGCTAAAGGAATGTGACCAATGCTCTCTAGTTGGTTAATTACACTCCCTAATCCCCACACAGCATCTCCCCTGCTGCATCAAGCTGCTGATTGAGCTGGAGGAGTGGGACTGGAAACAGTATATTGAGAAGTCAAGGGAGTGTAATTAACCAGCTAGGAAGGGCTGACATGCTTCACAGCTGGTTAATCTCAGTTATTCCACTCAGATCTGGAGTAGAGCAGCGTGTAGCACTGAGGGCAAGAGGAAGAGCAGGTCAAAGAGAATGCTAACATGTCAGATCCACACAAACCAGCTCCAGCATACAAGTCTGGGAAGAGCAGAACCAAGAGGCCCATGAAGAGTATGGCATTGCTGTAATCTAGTCTGGTAACCATCCCTTAAAACCTCAAAGTCCTCTGTGGATAGGGGAGGTTTCTGTTTGATTATGGATGATAAAAGCCATAAAAGGGATAAATGGTCACTGCTCCAATCCAATACAGCGTGTAATTGAGGAACAATGACCCAGGTACGAAATGTCTTTCCTTGGCAGAAAGGAGTTTTTTTGTTGGTGGGTTTTCTCCACCCCTGGTTCCCCCTCCTGATTCTTTGGTTTGGTGGGGCTCTCTCTGCACTCCCATGTGGTAAAGCCAAGGGTGGGGGGAAGAGAGAATAGTCTCCCATTGCTACAGAGGGAAGCTGGGACAGCTGATAGATTTTCTATCTTTTCCATTCCCCTCCACGCATAGGCGGAGTCCAGTGGCTGGAACACTTTTGGATTTATTGGCAGAACAGGGATCATGCAAAGTGATGTTTCACGAGCTACATCAGGTCTAAGATGAGTGCAGCAGACTTTGTAGTATGCCTTAGCTCCTTGAAGACTTTTTATAGGACAGGAGCCAAAGGAGCATATCATGCTGTTTATATACTTGTGTGCTCCTTATCAGCACCAGCATCCCATTGATAGCACTGTCACAGTTAGGAAACAGGGTGGACAGTTCAGTTTTCCGACAGTGCACCATGCTCCTAGGGCTAGCATGTCAACGTTGGGAGGGGGGGTACTAGGTATTAAGCACTCTGACATAGGGATACTTTGACTCAGGTCTGTGTGCTGGAGTGTAGACGTCAGAGCCTAGGTTCCAGTGTAACCCACGCACCTCCTGGGTGTGGTGTTCTATCCCATCTAGTGGCATCGAGACCACTTAAAGAGAGAGAGCTAAATGAGTCTGCTCTTCTGCCTTAGCTACCAGGCAGTTGGCTTTTAGCTTATGCTGAAGAGGCTCATGCACGAAGCTCCAGAGGTCCCCGGTTCGATCCTGCCTGTCGACGACCAGGGGAGTCTGTCAGTGTTACACCAGCACAGGTCAGAAAATCCTCAATATAGGGTTAAAATGTAGTGTAGATGCTCAAGCCCAAGGTTCCCTGATATGTGACAGCTGACTCATGTCCCACTGACCTTAGGCTTACATTGCTGTACAGACAATATAAGAGGAAATAAGGATTGTTTTTTTTATATAAATGTTGTCTCAGCTATGGGCCTAAAATTCACTTTCCATCAGTATTAATAGATTTTAAGGCTAGAAGGGACCATTATGGTCATCTAGCCAGACATCCTGCATAGCACAGACCAGAGAATTCCACCTAGTAATTCCTGCATCCAGCCCAAATATTGTGTTTGAGGTAGAGTGTAATTTTTAGATAGACATCAAATTTTGATTTGAAGTGGTGGAGAATCTACCACATCCCTTGGGGAGTTGTGCCAATGATTAATTATCTTCACAGTTAAATATTTTATTTACTCCTTATTTCTAGCTTGAATTTAGCTAGCTTCCATTTCTAGCCATGGGATTTTGTTATGCCTTTACCAGATAGATTGAAGCGCACTCTACTATTGATTCTTGGGGAAAATTTTTTACTTGTTACAGAATAAAAATTGGGGCAAACCTGGTCAAATTGCAGGTTTGTAGGTCACTGAAAGGTTTGCAGACCTCTCACTTGTTGCCTAAATCTAATGCTAGCACAAATAGGTACATTTACAACAGAATAATATTAGTTCTTCCTGGTAGTTATGCAAGCTTGAAGGGCCTGCATATGACTACAGTTTCTGCAGAGCAGTATTCCTTGAATGTTGAGGCTGGGCTTCCTGTGCTTTATTTTTGCTCACTGATTCTTCTGGGTTTCTTATCTCCTTTGCTAGGGGAGTAATTTCCAACCAAGCTGTAACAACTGCAATCAGGCCCAAAGAAAATAAACAAAAAGGATAAATTCCTTCCCCAATCCTACAATGAATAGTTTTCACTTAGAACTCAAAATATCAGAATGCATCTTAAATCCTGTGGGCTGGGTCCTGGATGTTTGTTAGTTCTGCTCTTGGTGAGTCCTTGATATTATGTAGCAAGGTATGAAAAACCCCAAGTCTCCTGACCTTGAGTTTAAAGCAGTTCTTCAAAATGTGTTGGAAAAAACAGCCCATGGATCAAATTTAGTGCAATATTAATCTCTGATATGGAGTTATGGCCACTAGTATCAAGATGTAGAATGCCTGCTCTGTCCTCTGTAGGGCTCAGTTCTGTTCCACTATGGCCCCTTTATGCCAATGCAGTGCAAAAGGCACAGTGAACTCCCAAGGGGAATTCTTGGGCCGAGGGGGCTTTCCCACTGGCATGGGGTTGACTCGCTAAGCCATGCACAACAATGTAAATGTATGTTTGGGTGCTGGGAGAGGGTGGGGCCAGAATATTATGTGCTGTAACTGTCCTGAGGTACAGACTGTGCCAAAGGTGGAGTAATTCAGAGAAACTTCTGGAGCTCCTCCTCGTTGTGTCGGGTGCTGGGGAGGCTCCTGGCCCATGCCAGATGATGTAGGGTGGAAAGATGGCATGAAACATCTTGCCCATGCTCCATTTCCTGGCTGGCTGTATTTTATGGATCAAATCACTATATTAAAAGGAAACGCAGATGCAATCTGTTCCATTTAATGCAAATTAGGTGTAGCCCCTTGCTTTTCTAGGCTCTGACACGGCAAAGCCAACCATATTGGTGAACTCCTGTGTCTGGTCAGGGCCCCAGTGAAGCCAACAGGATTCCATGCAGAAGTCTGTGCGCGTCTAATTGCAGGATTGGGGCCCTACTGAGCAAAAAGCACTCATCTGGATAGGATGGGCACCCTTGGAATATATCCACTCATCAGAGTCTAGATGAGTCTAGACTATTGCAAACAATGCATATTTACAAAGACCGACCCCAAGTGAAACTCGCTGTCCACACAAGTCATCTACATGGGAAGGTACTTTGAAATGCATGTTTTTGAAAGGAAAAACATTTAACAAGTTTATTTTTGTTTGACTTCAGTGCTGACCCACCAGGCTAACAGTCTGAACTCTAAATTGAATCTTAAGAAAGTTTCCAAGATTACTCTTTCTTTATTGCTCGTCTCTGAATTTCCTCCACTTTGCTGATGTTTCTCTTGTATCAAGGTGCACGTCATTTTTGAATTTGCCCCATTTGCCAAAACTACAATTTAAAACAACAAAAATCCATAACACAATGTACAATGTGAAGATTAGTTACCTCACAGCCTTAAACAATATAAGTCTCCCACATTTTCCCAACATTTTGCCCAATGCCCCTTTCTTGTGCTATGCTGTGATTTATATATCTTAGACTATAAGATGCTCAGGGCAGGGGCCATGACTTTTACTTGCACCATCCACAACCATAGTCTATATACATAAGACATAATAGTATAGGCACAGAGAGAAAGGATGATCCAGTGGTCAGGGCACTAGCTTGAGACTTGGGTTCAGTTCCCTGCTCTGCTATAGATTCCCTGTGTGACGGGCAAGTCATTTACACCTGAATGCACAAAGGATTTAGGTGCCTAAGTCCCAGTTTCAGAACTGCTGCAAGGCATAAAACTCCTGCTGAAACCCTGTAGGCACCTATGGTTTTGGAGGGTTTTTTGGCAGTAAAATTCCCTAACCGCCTATGTTTCCACTTCTGAGCATGTGCATTGCTGCCTCTCTGGGAGCATCCACATGCGTATCTCCCCACCGAAGCCCCAGAGTGATTCACAAACAAGCATTCCGCTGCCTAAGTCAGAGAGCCTACCCTGATGGCGTGCTTTCAGAGACCATCTAGCAGCTCAGGCTCTGCAGGTGCGTTCACACAAAACAGCCGAGGGAGGACAACCTTTCTCATGACTCCTAGCTTAGTGGTTAGGGTATTCATGTGGGAGACCCTGGGTTCAAGTCCCTCCTCCACCAGAGGGGGAGAAGAAGCTGATCTCTGTTCAATTCAATACCTAACTCCTTTTGTGCGTTCAGGCCTTAGTCCCTCTGTGCCTCAATTCCTCCTCTGTAAAACAGTGGTAATAGTACTTCCCTACCTCACAGGAATGTAGTGAAGAGAAGTATATTACTGATTGTGAGGTGCTCGGATACTATGGTAAGGGGGGGCAGGTAAGTACAATACAGAGATCTGTTGGGTCAGACAGTCTATCCCTCTACCACTGCCAGATTGTTCCCTTCATTGTATATTGCCTTTTTTAGGGGATATAACCTAATTAATATGGAAAACAGCTTTTACCGCTACACTTGAGTGAAATGGTGTTTGTACAGGAGTGGATACTCAGAAAGAACTGACACAAATGCCTGTGAGATGACATCGTGAGTGGCATGAGTGTGTCAGTCAGGCTGGAGTTCCACAGCATTAAGGACAAGACAGCACACAATGGAACTCTAAAGACCACAAAGCTGTTTGCGCTGGACATCTGACTTTCCCATTCTTCCATGAGGAATTCATCTGCCAGTAAATAATGAATTTCATATGTTGGACCCCTGTATTCATTCCCCAGTTCAGGAGAACAGATGACTTGGTAGCCTTTATTTTTAAAGTGAGCTGCTATTTAAAGGAACTTACACATGCTTAGTTTGGATACGAAATACAGATGAGCCTCTTTAATAGGTTCAGTATTTAGGCTCAGATCACATAATCTCTCCAAAACCTGGATGCTTATCTGAAGCCAATTCATAGTCTCTGAACCTCTTGTGAAACAGAGGCTTTAGGGAATAGGATCTCACCAGAGATTTTGAGTGCTTCTATTTTCTGGTCAGACTAGAAGACCCCAGGATCAGCACTTCTTGCAGTGTAGCTGCATTTCCAGTCCCTGCTGGAACCTGGATATAAAGACATGCGGCATATGGAGGAGGGAAAGTGAATCAAAGGCTTTTCTAAACTTTGATAAAGTTCAGGTTCAGTTCAAGTTTTAGGTGAAGAATCACAGGCAGGAAGATGAGCTGTCTTATCCAAACTAGTTGTCCCATCCCTAGCTTGTAGTTTGAAGTGCGGCCACAAAGGCATTTACTATAGGTATAAAGAAAAGGAGGACTTGTGGCACCTTAGAGACTAACCAATTGATCTGAGCATAAGCTTTTGTGAGCTACAGCTCACTTCATCGGATGCATGCTGTGGAAAATACAGAAGACGTTTTTATACACACAAACCATGAAAAAATGGGTGATTATCACTACAAAAGGTTTTCTCTCCCCCCCCCCCCGCCCCACTCTCCTGCTGATAATAGCTTATCTAAAGTGATCACTGTCCTTACAATGTGTATGATAATCAAGTTGGGCCATTTCCAGCACAAATCCAGGTTTTCTCCCCCCCCTCTTCCCCGCCCACAAACCAACAGGAGAGTGGGTTTGTGTGTGTGGAAAAAAAAAAGGGGGGGGGGGGAGAGAAAATCAAGGTGGGCCATTTCCAACACAAATCCAGGTTTTCTCCCCCCCCCTTTTTTTTCCCACACACACAAACCCAATCTGTTGGTTTGGGGGGGGGGACGGCCCACCTTGATTATCATACACATTGTAAGGAGAGTGATCACTTTAGATGAGCTATTACCAACCGGAGAGTGGGGTGGGGGGAGAGAAAACCTTTTGTAGTGATAATCACCCATTTTTTCATGGTTTGTGTGTATAAAAACGTCTTCTGTACTTTCCACAGTATGCATCCGATGAAGTGAGCTGTAGCTCACGAAAGCTTATGCTCAAATAAATTGGTTAGTCTCTAAGGTGCCGCAAGTACTCCTTTTCTTTTTGCGAATACAGACTAACACGGCTGCTACTCTGAAACCTGTTACTACAGGTATGTAGACAAGCAGAGTATAGTGCCTGGGCCACTTCAAACAGCTCAGGCCTCAGTAGGAAGGGTAATGGAGAGAGAAGACTTAGTAAATGGAAGAAAGAAAGAACTTCTCTAGAGGGAAGAGTAGGTGCTCAGGTACCTTGGTGGTGGAATGATATAGGATAGAATAATTATTCTACAGAGAGAAGACAGTTTGAGACTATTCATTTCATATATTGGTTACTTAAGGTTTTAATCCTGTTTGTTTTAAAAGGTTTATGTCCCTCACACTTTTCACCACCTTTTGCCAGAGCTGTGACAGCATCATTGCACCCCTCCTTGCAAACAATATGGGATTGTGGTGCAATAATTCTTTCCTTTCTGACTTTAGTCTGCTTTGGCTTTCAGAAATGTGTCAACACTTGTGTTAAGTAGGATTTAGTTAGATGCCTATTACAAAAAAAAAATCATTCAATGGTGTTGTTTCAGAACAGAACCTGTAATTTGGAAATGGTTCTAGAAACAGGGTATACATTTCCTACTCTTGCCTGCATCCATGTCAGTCAAACAAAGCTCTTGTCTCCTTGACAACGAGGACACAAACAATAAGCCTTACCTGGTTCATCTTTGCCATTTGTGTCTCAGTTAGCTGTAGATTTATAGGCGCCAGGCAGAAGCATTCCTATCCCCCGAACATTATATATCTCTTTAATTCTCCCTCTGACAGGCAAGAGACTTTTTAAAGAAAAGATACTGAAACAATCAAGCCACTTGCTAGTGTTGTCCATGCCAGAGTAAACTTGTGCTTTCTGGCTGAAACATCTGTCAGATGACTGATTACGTTTTCTATTTATAGGACTCCGAGATAAAGCTACTCCTGGTGTAGGTGGAGTTATTATATGCCATTTCTTGTATGCTACAAATGCTCCACCCATGTGCTTTAAGAGGGATACTGGATACCTTGTTCATTTGTCACATCAAACATCATCCTATACATTTGGCAAAGGTCTAATCTGGAGGTGTGTATTTGTCCATCTAAGGCATAAGCCAATCCAGGCGGTGTAGGTGGCAGCCATCACTTAAAACATCTGAGTACCCCAGGTAAGTGGTGAATTTAAGAATTCTCTAGTCCCAGCCTGCTGAAATACTAGAAAAACATACCCATGTCTGAAGCAATCAGTGCTGGATGCTATGAAAAGCTATCGCCTCACCTGGTGATACAGATATCAGAATCACTACTGACAGCACAGAAAGCTAATTATCTGCTTTCTTGATTGGACATAAGATACTACGGTCCCAGAATGAGAGGACAAATCAGGTTGAAAGAAAGTGTTTAAATTCTTATTTCTACAGTACCCTTCTCCTTCTTTGCATGTGATGCACCCATATGGGCATCTAGCCATGTGGGTGTAAGTATAGCTGGGAGAGTGTACGTGCCAGGCATGACAGAATATCTTTGGAAATAAGAACATTCCACTCTTCCGTACAATATTTTAGCCAATGCTTTATAGGGTCTGGTTTAAAAATAGCCCAAGCAATAGGGCATCTCTGGGAATATCTCCTATGGTCTAAGAGGTCTCGTAGATTTTTCTTGATATTCATCTTGCATTTTTCTTTGTTCTATTTAATCACTCTTAGCCATATCTCTTTCAACCACACTAAACAATTCCTCTTCCTTGCTGGATTTTATATCTATCAAATCCTTGTGGATACATTTTCTTTATTTGTTGTTTAGTCAAAAAGTACATATTTAGGATTAGATTATCCTTGGGTTAGGTAGCCTCTGCTGGTGGAACCGTGGGCACATGAGCCCTAGTAGCGGACAACTGGCATAGTGGAGGAATACAGAGGGGGTTACATCAGCACAAGGCCTTTATGAGCTTCCTTAACCAGGTGATCTGCAGCTGGCCAACAGAGCCCCCAGTTGCGGGGGTGGGGTTGCTGGTGGAGCACTGGGGTGTTAAAAGCGGCTAGGGGATGCTTTGATTCAGGACTTCCCCAGGCTGCTCTCTCTAGGACAGGGGGGCTCTTATGGAGGCCTAACCATAGTTTAAAGCTGCCCTCCCCAGGCAAACCTTGTAAAAGAGAACAGCAACAGAAATGCTACCTGCCGTCCTTTGTGGGTGACTCTCCCCTGGGAGGAAAGCAGCTTCACTGGCTCAGAGGGTGGAATTTGAAGCATCAGGCAAAGGCCATTGCTAGTGTTGATCACAGAGCTGAAAGGAGAAAGTACACTCTGTATTCACTTGCATGTGTTCAAATAACATCTTACCCTGTTAATTTCCCGCCTACCTTTATAACAAAAAGGGAGCACAATTAGTTTGATCTCTATTCACAATGGTATTGACAACTTGTCCCAAATCAGTCCCACTCGTGCCTAACATGTCCAGCCCCTCACTGGAGTAGTGCAAAGCCGTACCACAGTGACAGAAGCTACTGGAGCCAGGACGACTGCTGGAGCTTCCCAGCTTGCAGGGGTACATATCCACTGAAACGCTCATGGCGTGTAAGCACATGCTCCTCGCCATAATAGGACACCTTGCTGACGAGTATGGAGCAGGAATCAGGGCAGTCCTTCCTCCTCCAATTCAATAAGGCAGGAATAACATCAATTTCTGTTGCACACCATTGGGGATGGGGCTGCATTGCCCCTAATCCCTACCCTTTGCTTATGGTGCTTCAGCTAGTTTTCAGCCAAGAGACAACTGTACCCAGTGGTGCAAGTATGGTGGTACGGTACTGTATGCTGTACCAGTAAGATATTTATGGCTGGTATTGTGTAACGGAAAGACACAGGAGGAGCCCACCCCCAGCCCTTCCACACAGCTGCGTCTCCTGAGTCCTCCTGCCTGGGGTCTGTACAGCAGAGGTGTCCAGCGCAGTGGGAGGAGGACAGAGACTCCTCCCTCCCCCTGATAATGGGGGTGGATGTGGACCACGGGGAGGGGATGGGGAGAGCGCAGGGGCCTGGGCTGGGGACAGGGTGGGGAAGAATCATGTGGAGGGGTCACGTGCCCCCTCCCCCCGTGTCCCTCCATGAGTGCAGCATACCAGCAAGAAATTATTTCTACTTGCACCACTGACTGTACCCAATCCAATGTAGATGCATTGTTCCAAGTAAAGTGTTGATACATACTCTATCAAATGTTTCTCTAAAACGTAGGGTGGAATTCTAGCTCCACTGAAGTCAGCAAAGGCTTTGCCATTGACTGCAGCGGGGCCAGGATTTTACTCCAGATAGCATGCTAGAGCAGCAGTTCTCAAACTGGGGGTTGGGACTCCTCAGGGGGTCGTGAGGTTATTACATAGGGGGTCGCGAGCTGTCAGCCTTAACCCCAGGCCCCGCTTTGCATCCAGAACTTATAATGGTGTTAAATGTATTTAAAAGTGTTTTTAATTTATAAGGGGGGTTGCACTCAGAGGCTTGCTATCTGAAAGGGGTGACCAGTACAAAAGTTTGAGAAACACTGTGCTAGAGCATCTAGCCCAATCCTGTACTGGCACAAAGATGCCCAAAAGCCAGCTTAGCTGGACAGTAAAGGATTCTCTAAGCATATGGGAGCTTTTCCACTAGCTCTGCACCAGACCACCCCCCATAAACACACTGGCTGCTGATATAAGGGCAGGGCCAAAGGTAATGGGGCATGGTCAAAGCTCCTTCACACCCAGCTAACAGCCAATATAAAGTACAGCAGCCCCAGTTTCAGGGAAGCACCAAAGTGGCTTAAACTATGCTGAGTGCTCTTGAGAAACAGCTTGGGATCTGGCCCATCACATCTACAGCATTCCTTTCCTCCACTAATTCCGTAATTCCTTCCAAAAAACCAATCCTGTTTGTCTGGCATGTTTTATCCTTATAAACCCAAACTGTTTATTGCACGACTCTTTTTGTCTAAGTGCTTACAGACTTCCCCGCCCAAACACATATTCCCCCTTAATACTTTCTCCAAACATTTCCAGTCCTGTAGTTCTTTCAGTATTACTGCATTAGGAAGGAGGGTTGGAGAGCAATAGTTTCATGTGCCTGTAGATGAGCCAACTTATCCAGAACTAATTTGTGTAGCAATCTGCCAACAAGGGTGTCCACCCCAATGCTTTGTGTGCTGTCTGCTGACTTTTCCTAACAGTGTCACTTTTCTGGGCTGTGTGTTGGATGCACACTGTCTGCCCGGAAAGCATGTTCAAGATCTGAAGCTTGGGGGCTGGAACATAACACCATTTCATTCCTACTCTTTGTATATTACTAACCTTCCAGCCAAAGTGAATTCTTTTTTTTTTTTTTAAATTCAAGCAAATGTTCCCTGAAACTTTTGAGGCATTCAGTTAGCTTATAAGCATGTTATATGCATTGAAGAGTTCTTAACATAAATCCATTATGCTTAAATGATTAAAACAGAAAAGAACATTAAAGACATAAGTAAAACGAGACTGAATCATAGTATATTACCATTTAGTTCTTTACATAGCACTTTGGATCCAAAGGCCCTAGTGAATCATAGATGTTAGAAACAAAATAGACCTAGTAGTAGGGTTGCCAACTTTCTAATTCCAGAAAACTGAACACCCTTGCCCAGCCCATTGCCCCACCTCCCGCTCACTCCATCCCCTCTCCCTCCGTCGCTTGCTCTCCCCTATCCTCTCTCATGTGCTCATTTTCACTGCAAGGCCCAAACAGGCATATGTATTGTTTTGACAGATATATTCTTATGGTGTTGGTCCTGCTTTGAGCAGGGGGTTGGACTAGATGACCTCCTGAGGTCTCTTCCAACCCTAATCGTCTATGATTATGCTAAATTCAGGTTTTATTTGTTACAGGACACTAGAGCTGGCAGCAAAATAGTCAAAAAGGGTAATTTTTAAAAAAAATTAAATTTCACAAAGATTTTCATGATTCTTTCCCTCCCCTCTTCCCATTTTTCATAACCAGCTCCATGTTTTTTGTTTACTAAAGTTATTGTAATTTTATGTGTGGAATTAGCACCACACATTATCACAGCTGCAATGGGTCCATTAAAGGCCCACTCCCAAAGCCCAAATACAAATCCATAGAGCACAACCACAGAAATGCACACCTGTCCAGATACCTATAAAAATAAATCTGCAGAAACTGACTCCCACACCTACATGCAGATACACATGTGTATTCATGTGTACATATCTAGCATGCATTAAGACACATACTTCTACACTATTTATTATTACAATTGTTGTTTAGTGTCTAGAGACCCCAACTAAGATCAGGGCTCCAGGGTGGTAGGTGCTGGATACACACATAAAAAGAGAGAGTCTGCAACAAAGAGTTTATAATGTAACTAGACAAAGGTGGGGAGAAATGTATGATACATTGGCTCTTTTCCAATTACTAGTCAACAACATTCAGCTTTTAAGAAATAATACATTTCTTTTAGAGTTCTTCTCTTTTAAAAACTTGTTATGAAATGAATACACACATTTTATGTCGTCATTTTTTTTTTCGTGCACAAGCCAGCAAAAGGAATAAAAGTCAAAAAGTCAGGCTGCAAATTTTATTCTCACAGGTATACACACATGCGGCAATACACACACCTCCCTACACAAAGACTCACAGTCTCTTACACACATACAATGCACACACTTGCCTACACAGAGACACTTTTTCAAACACTTTTCCAGGGGCTGCCTAAATCACCCAGCCGGGAAGGGAAGAGGGTGGGCTGGAGGGGAAAAGATGGGTGGGGGTGGAGGAGAGAGGATGGGGAGGGAAAGAGGCCAAGGATGAGAGCAAGATGGGGGTGAGAGGGGGCAGTGAAGGAGAGAGGAGGGGGTATGTGGGGTGGATGGGGATGCAGGGAGAGGCAGAAAGCTACAAGTGCATGAGGACGTGAGGGGCACAGGGGTGTATAGGGACATAATGGGAATGCAGCAGTGTGTGGAGGTGAATGGGGTGCAGGGCTGTGGGGGGTGAGGGACATGGGGGGTGGTGGCTCTGGGAGGTGGAGGGCTGGAATGAGTACACGTTGGGGGCAGGATGGGATGGGGAGGGATGCAGTGATGAGCGGATGGGGGGGTGGGATGCAGTGAGGGGGATGGGAATGCAGGGGGCTGGAACAGGGAGGGATGCAGTGACGGGAGGATGGGAGTGCAGCAGGGTTGAGATGGGGAGGGATGCAGTGAGGGGGATTGGGGTGCAGCATTCCCAGCACTCGAAGATGGGGATACACATACCTCCAACTCCTGGGTGCCGGTGATGGGGCGATAGACTGCGGTTCACAGCAGGGCACGCGCCGCAGCTCAAGCCCAGCCAGAGGAGGAGTGTGAGGAGAAGAGGTCCGGGCAGCAGTGGGAGAAGTGCATGCCATGCAACCCCTCAACAGCTGCCTGGTGATGGCTCATGAGTGGCAATAGTTCCTCCCCTGCCCTGACCCAGCCAATGGGAGCTGTGCCTGCAGGAGGGGGACAGAGCAGCACGTGGAGTGCCCTTGGCAGCCCCTAAGGCTAGGAGCCAGAAATACTGGCTCCTTCTGGACCAGGGAGCTGCGCACAGCACTAGCAGGGAGCCTGCCATCCCCGCTGCAGCACCACGAACCGGACATTCAACATCCTGGTCAGCACAGCCGACAGGATTCCTTTTCGACTGGGTATTTCAGTCCAAAACCAGATACCTAGTCACCCTATCTAGTAGGCCATCCCCTCCATCTCCATACAAATGCAGGGTAGAAGCAAAAAAGGAAAATAGAGCTGGATTTTTTCAGAGGTGCCAGGCACCCACAACTACAACTGAAGCCGCTGGGAATTGTAAGCATTCAACAACTTTAAAAATTAGGCCCAAAGTGTACAGAAGAGACTGCTAGGGAAATGGGGGGTGCTGAAGGGATGCCAAAGAAGATCCATCTGAATCAAACTAGCCCATTTATATATAACAACACCTCTTCAAGCCCGAGGAACTGAACCAATTAAAAGCACAATATCCTTAATACAATTAAAATACAAATAACTCTCTCTACCTGGCTCAAATAATATATTACAGCCAATGTAAAATAATAAACTCATAATGTGATACATTTTAGTGGGTAACATTCATAATGTTAAAATATTGCTCAAGCATGCAAGGTTGTAATCAGGAAGGCCAAAGCACAATTGGATTTGCAGCTAGCAAGGAATGTGAAGGGTAATGAGAAGGGTTTCTACAGGTATGTTAGCAACAAGAAGGTGGTCAGGGAAAGTGTGGGACCCTTACTGAATGGGGGAAGCAACCTAGTGACAGATAATGTGGAAAAAGCTGAAGTACTCAATACTTTTTTTGCCTTGGCCTTCACGGACAAGGTCAGCTCCCAGACTGCTGCGCTGGGCAGCACAGTATAGGGAGGAGGTGAGCAGCCCTCAGTGGTGAAAGAACAGCTTAAGGACTATTTAGAAAAGCTGGACATGCACAAATCCATGGATCCAAATCTAATGCATCCGAGGGCACTGAGGGGAGTTGGCTGATGTGATTGCAGGGCCATTGGCCATTATCTTCAAAAACTCATGGCAATCAGGGGAGGTGGATGATTGGAAAAAGGCAAATATAGTGCCCATCTTTAAAAAAGGGAAGAAGGAGAATCAGGGAACCTACAAACCATGAGGACTCACCTCAGTCCCTGGAAAATCATGAAGCAGGTCCTCAAGGAATCCATTTTGAAGCACTTGGAGGAGAGGAAGGTGATCAGGAACAGTCAACATGGATTCTCCAAGGGAAGTCATGTCTGACCAACCTGATTGCCTTCTATGATGAGATAACTGGCTCTGTGGATATGGGGAAAGCAGTGGACATGATATATCTTGACTTAGCAAAGCTTTAGATATGGTCTCCCACAGTATTCTTGCCAGCAAGTTAAAAAAGTATGGATTGGATGAATGAACTGTAAGGTGGATAGAAAGCTGGCTAGATCGTCAGGCTCAGTTGGTAGTGATCAATGGCTCGATGTCTAGTTGGCAGCCGGTATCAAGCGCAGTGCCCCAGGGGTTGGTTCTGAGGCCGGTTTTGTTCAACATCTTCATTAATGATCTGGATGATGGGATGGATTGCACCCTCAGCAAGTTTGCAGATGACACTACACTCGGGGGAGAGGTAGATATGCTGGAGGGTCCATAGGGATAGGGTCTAGAGAGACCTAGACAAATTGGAGGATTGGGCCAAAATAAATCTGATGAGGTTCAACAAGGACAAGTGCAGAGTCCTGCACTTAGGACAGAAGAATCCCATGCACTGCTACAGGCTGGGGACCGACTGGCTAAGAGACAGTTCTGCAGAAAAGGACCTGGGGATTACAGTGGACGAGAAGCTGGATATGAGTCAGCAGTGTTCCCTTGTGCCAAGAAGGCTAACGGCATATTGGGCTGCCAGCAGATCGAGGGAAGTGATTATTTCCCTCTATTCGGCACTGGGGAGGCCACATGTGGAGTATTGCATCCAGTTTTGGGCCCCCACTACAGAAAGGATGTGGAAAAATTGGAGAGAGTCCAGCGGAGGGCAACAAAAATTATCAGGGGGCTGAGGCACATGACTTATGAGGAGAGGCTGAGGGAAGTGGGCTTGTTTATTCTGCAGAAGGGAAGAGTGAGGGGGGATTTGATAGCAGCTTTCAACTACCTGAACAGGAGTTCCAAAGAGGATGGAGCTTGGCTGTTCTCAGTGGTGGCAGATGACAGAACAAGGAGCAATGGTCTCACGTTGCAGTGTGGGAGGTCTACTTTGGATATTAGGAAACACTACTTCACTAGGAGGGTGGTGAAGCACTGGAATGGGTTACCTAGGGAGATGGTGTAACCTCCATCCGTAGACGTTTTTAAGGCCTGGCTTGACAAAGCCCTGGTTGGGATGATTTAGTTGGGGCTGGTCCTGCTTTGAGCAGGGGGTTGGACTAGATGACCTTGTGAGGTCTCTTCCAACCCTAATCTTCTATGATCATATGAGCATGTATAAAATATATTTACATATAATCTTATTTGTATTAAAGTAGCATCTAGGAATCCTAACCAAAATTCCACAAGGCCCCATTGCATTAGGCCCTTTACAAACACATAGCCCTGGTCTACACTAGGACTTTAGGTCGAATTTAGCAGCATTAAATCGATGTAAACCTGCACCCGTCCACATGATGAAGCCCTTTATTTCGACTTAAAGGGCTCTTAAAATCGATTTCCTTACTCCACCCCTGACAAGTGGATTAGCGCTTAAATTGGCCTTGCTGGGTCGAATTTGGGGTACTGTGGACACAATTCGACGGTATTGGCCTCCGGGAGCTATCCCAGAGTGCTCCATTGTGACTGCTCTGGACAGCACTCTCAACTCAGATGCACTGGCCAGGTAGACAGGAAAAGAACTGCGAACTTTTGAATCTCATTTCCTGTTTGGCCAGCGTGGCAAGCTGCAGGTGACCATGCAGAGCTCATCAGCAGAGGTGACCATGATGGAGTCCCAGAATCGCAAAAGAGCTCCAGCATGGACTGAACGGGAGGTACGGGATCTGATCGCTGTATGGGGAGAGGAATCCATGCTATCAGAACTCCGTGCCAGTTTTCGAAATGCCAAAAAAAACCTTTGTCAAAATCTCCCATGGCATGAAGGACAGAGGCCATAACAGGGACCTGAAGCAGTGCCGCGTGAAACTTAAGGATCTGAGGCAAGCCTACCAGAAAACCAGAGGGGCGAAAGGCCGCTCCGGGTCAGAGCCTCAAACATGCCGCTTCTATGATGAACTGCATGCCATTTTTGGGGGTTCAGCCACCACTACCCCAGCCGTGTTGTTTGACTCCTTCAATGGAGATGGAGGCAACACAGAAGCAGGTTTTGGGGACGAAGAAGAAGATGATGATGATGAGGCTGTAGATAGCTCACAGCAAGCAAGCAGAGAAATCGGTTTTCCTGACAGCCAGGAACTGTTTCTCACCCTGGACCTGGAGCCAGTACTCCCCGAACCCACCCAAGGCTGCCTCCTGGACCCGGCAGGCGGAGAAGGGACCTCTGGTGACTGTACCTTTTAAAATACTATACATGGTTTAAAAGCAAGCATGTGAAAGGATTAATTTGCCCTGGCATTCGCGGCTCTCCTGGATGTACTCCCAAAGCCTTTGCAAAAGGTTTCTGGGGAGGGCAGCCTTATTGCGTCCTTCATGGTAGGACACTTTACCACTCCAGGCCAGTAACACGTACTTGGGAATCATTGTACAACAAAGCATTGCAGTGTATGTTTGCTGGAGTTCAAACAACATCCGTTCTTTATCTCTCTGTGTTATCCTCAGGAGAGTGAGATATCATTCATGGTCTCCTGGTTGAAATAGGGTGCTTTTCTTCAGGGGACATTCAGAGGAGCCCGCTCCTGCTGAGCTGTTTGCCTGTGGCTGAACAGAAATGTTCCCCGCTGTTAGCCATGGGGAGGGTTGAGGGGGTAGCCATGCGGTGGGGGGAGGCAAAATGCGACCTTGTAACGAAAGCACATGTGCTATGTATGTAATGTTAACAGCAAGGTTTACCCTGAAAGACTGTATCCACTGTTTTATAAAATGTGTCTTTTTAAGTACCGCTGCCCCTTTTTTTTTCTCCACCAGCTGCATGTGTTTCAATGATCACAGGATCTTTTCCTTCCCAGAGGCTAGTGAAGATTAGAAAGAAAAAAAAAACGCACTCGTGATGAAATGTTCTCTGAGCTCATGCTGTCCTCCCACACTGACAGAGCACAAACGAATGCGTGGAGGCAAATAATGTCAGAGTGCAGGAAAGCACAAAATGACCGGGAGGAGAGGTGGTGGGCTGAAGACAGGGCTGAAGCTCAAATGCGGTGTCAGCGTGATGAGAGGAGGCAGGATTCAATGCTGAGGCTGCTGGAGGACCAAACCAGTATGCTCCAGTGTATGGTTGAGCTGCAGCAAAGGCAGCTGGAGCACAGACTGCCACTACAGCCCCTGTGTAACCAACCGCCCTCTTCCCCAAGTTCCATAGCCTCCACACCCAGGCGCCCAAGAACGCGGTGGGGGGCCACCGGCCAACCAGCCACTCTGCCACAGAGGATTGCCCCAAAAAAAGAAGGCTGGCATTCAATAAATTTTAAAGTTGTAAACTTTTAAAGTGCTGTGTGGCATTTTCCTTCCCTCCTCCACCTGGGCTACCTTGGTAGCCGTCCCCCTATTTGTGTGATCAATGAATAAAGAATGCATGAATGTGAAGCAACAATGACTTTATTGCCTCTGCAAGCAATGATTAAAGGGAGGAGGGGAGGGTGGTTAGCTTGCAGGGAAGTAGAGTGAACCAAGGGGTGGGGGGTTTCATCAAGGAGAAACAAAGAGAACTTTCACACTGTAGCCTGGCCAGTCATGAAACTGGTTTTCAAAGCTTCTCTGATGCGTACCGCGCCCTCCTGTGCTCTTCTAACCGCCCTGGTGTCTGGCTGCGCGTAACCAGCAGCCAGGCGATTTGCCTCAACCTCCCACCCCGCCATAAACGTCTCCCCCTTACTCTCACAGATATTGTGGAGCACACAGCAAGCAGTAATAACAGTGGGAATATTGGTTTGGCTGAGGTCTAAGCGAGTCAGTAAACTGCGCCAGCGTGCCTTTAAACGTCCAAATGCACATTCTACCACCATTCTGCACTTGCTCAGCCTGTAGTTCAACAGCTCCTGACAACTGTCCAGGCTGCCTGTGTACGGCTTCATGAGCCAGGGCATTAAGGGGTAGGCTGGGTCCCCAAGGATACATATAGGCATTTCAACATCCCCAACAGTTATTTTCTGGTCTGGGAATAAAGTCCCTTCCTGCAGCTTTTGAAACAGACCAGAGTTCCTGAAGATGCGAGCGTCATGTACCTTTCCCGGCCATTCCACGTTGATGTTGGTGAAACGTCCCTTGTGATCCACCAGAGCTTGCAGCACTATTGAAAATTACCCCTTGCGGTTTATGTACTCGCCGGCTTGGTGCTCTGGTGCCAAGATAGGGATATGGGTTCCGTCTATGGCCCCACCACAGTTAGGGAATCCCATTGCAGCAAAGCCATCCACTATGACCTGCACATTTCCCAGGGTCACTACCCTTGATATCAGCAGATCTTTGATTGCGTGGGCTACTTGCATCACAGCAGCCCCCACAGTAGATTTGCCCACTCCAAATTGATTCCCAACTGACCGGTAGCTGTCTGGGGTTGCAAGCTTTCACAGGGCTATCACCACTCGCTTCTCAACTGTGAGGGCTGCTCTCATCTTGGTATTCATGTGCTTCAGGGCAGGGGAAAGCAAGTCACAAAGTTCCATGAAAGTGCCCTTACGCATGCGAAAGTTTCGCAGCCACTGGGAATCGTCCCAGACCTGCAACACTATGCGGTCCCACCAGTCTGTGCTTGTTTCCCGAGCCCAGCATGAACCTGCCCCATTAGCACTATGATGCATTCACTGGCAGGGCCCATGCTTTCAGAGAAATCTGTGTCCATGTCCTAATCACTCACGTGACCGCGCTGACGTCGCCTCCTCGCCCAGTATCGCTCTGCCAGGTTCTGGTGCTGCATATACTGCTGGATAATGCGTGTGGTGTTTAATGTGCTCTTAATTACCAAAGTGAGCTGAGCGGCCTCCATGCTTGCCTTGGTATGGCGTCCGCACAGAAAAAAGGCACGGAACGATTGTCTGCCGTTGCTCTGATGGAGGGAGGGGTGACTGACGACATGGCTTACAGGGTTGGCTTCAGGGAGCTAAAATCAACAAAGGGGGTGGCTTTACATCAAGGAGTATTTCAGGCAGGACTTCATGGAGGGTTCCAATAAGAAATGGTGCACCTAAGTTATTGTTCTTATTGGAACAAGGAGGTTAATCTGGCCTCTGATTGATACATGGCTAGATTTACCTCGCTGCACCTTCTCTATGAGTGACTGCAGTATGACCTAGAGGAATGAATCCCCTAGACAGGGGAGGGGGGGGAAGCAAATGAGTACAAAACAAATCCAGTCTATTTCTTGTTTTGATCCACTCCATCTATCTTTTACATCTTTGTCTGGCAGCAGACAGTGCAGAAGGACTGCAAGCCATCCACATCTCATGGCTGCTCGGCAGAAGATGGTGCAATACGACTGCTAGCCCTCCTCATCTCTTGCCTGCCCAGCAGAAGATGGTGCAATATGACTGCTATCCATCCTCATCTCTTGCCTGCCCGGCAGAAGATGGTACAGTACAACTGCTAGCAATCCGTATCGCCTGCCTGCTCACCATAAGACGGTTCAATAGGACTGACTGCAGGTCTAAAGAGAATGACCTGGTCAAGTCACTCCAAATTTAGTCCCTGCACCCATGTCTGCCCAGGCGCTCCTGCCCGATGTGGCAAGGAGCAACTCGGACATGACGATGACAGCTACCAGTCGTATTGCACCGTCTGCTGCCAGAAGGCAATGGGTTGCTGCTACTGTGTAGCAATGCAGTACCGCGTCTGCCAGCACCCAGGAGACATACGGTGACGGTTACCTGAGCGGGCTCCATGCTTGCCGTGGTATGGCGTCTGCACAGGTAACTCAGGAAAAAAGGCGCGAAACGATTGTCTGCCCTTGCTTTCACGGAGGGAGGGAGGGAACGGGGGCCTGACGACACGTACCCAGAACCACCCGTGACAATGTTTTAGCCCCATCAGGGATCTCAACCCAGAATTCCAATGGGCAGCGGAGACTGCGGGAACTGTGGGATAGCTACCCACAGTGCAACACTCTGGAAGTCGACGCTTGCCTCAATACTATGGAAGCACTCCGCCGAGTTAATGCACTTAGAGCATTTTCTGTGGGGACACACACACTCGAATATATAAAACCGATTTCTAAAAAACCGACTTCTAAAATTCGACCTAATTCCGTAGTGTAGACATACCCATAGTAAACAAACATCTGCCCTGAAGAGCTTATCCTCTAAATAGCCAAGACAGACAAAGGGAAATAGGGGCACAGAGAAATGAAGGGACTTGCCCAACGCAGAACTGGGAATAGAACTTGGGTTTCCCTTTATTGTAGTTTGATGCTCTATAGACTCCTCCCTTAAGACTGCACACCACTGCTCCAGTCCCACAGTTCATTCGTCCCAGGGAAAGAAGTGTCTTACTGCAGATCCTGGAGGTGACCAGTGTCTTTCTCCTTGGGATCCAAGGGAGAAGTAAATTGCGAAGGCCTGACTATAAACCTCTCCCCTTATTGACGATGGGATTCTTAGCTCAAATGCCTCCTTTTTTATCACAAATGCTGTGGTATCACCTGAGAAGTGAGACAATCCCAGGGGTCACAGCCATTTAAAATGTGTATTCATCTTATTTTTAGAGTGTCAGCTCACCAGAGAGCAATGGGCAGATCAGTTCTGGTGGGCTTGAGAAAGTTCAGATGACACTGAAAGACCAGGGTTAAGATAAAGCTTTTATGATCACTGGCAAAAATCAGTTATCAGCCTACATAGGCATGAGCCCAAAAGATTATATTAGTTTTGATCCATTCAGCTGGCTTCCCCAAACCCTGCAGAGATCACATTCCATTGGTTTTCCATTGTCAGATATGTGGAAGGGGATCCTGGGGTGGGGCTTCAGATCAAAGAGGTATAATGGACACATTTTAATGTGCTCTCTTCCTGACGCTGTTGTCCAGTTCCTCTCACAGTTTACTCCTACCGCTTCCAGAAGTAACCCACACTGGGTATAGAACTGATCAGGGGCACTACACTTTAACTTGCAACCATGTAATCATTTCACAGCAAACAGGTCTGCATTTGGCCCAATTAAGGTGTTGAATCCAGTAAATGGTCAGGCAGCTACCTGTAGAGTGCAAATCTGAGGAGTACTGTACCAATCAAATATGTTTTCCTTAGCGACAGCCATCTTGCCTCACCAGTGACTCATTTTGTTAATGTATAGTGGTGTTCTCATGGAATCTCCTGCACTAAGTCTGCCTTAATAGCAGTACAATATGTATTTATTAGCACTGGTTGGAAGAAGAAGAAATAGAAAAATATTTCACAAAACATTTCAAAGGGGTTTCTTTTTTGCAGGGTTCTAAATGGACTCAATTTCCATGAAATCCTTACTGAAATTGCTTTGACATTTTTCATTTACCATAAGCCTGGTTTTCTATAAGAAAATGCAGTTTTTGGTGAATGACAACTTTAATGTTTCATTTTTGAAAGAGACCATTTTATGCCGAACAAAACTTTGTTTGCAGAAAGTTTCCAACAGCTCTAGTATTTATTCATTTAAAACAGTCAGCCATAGATCATAACCAGCATTATCTTCAGGCTCTGGTTCATGCTCAGCTACTGTCCTGGTCCTCTCTGGTTTCACCAGGTGAGCCTTTGTTAAGTATTACGTATTCCTGTGCTAAGGGGACATTCTATTTATCTGTCCATCAGGTTCTAATAATGTTTCCATCACTAGGGTATCTAAGGGCTCAAGGAGAAGTTCCCATTAGATATCATCATTAGGTATCATTACAGTGCAGCGCATTCTACATGTAGTGTATGTTGAATGATGCTTGTTACAATAAATAGCTCCCCAATAGGGGGCATTATAGTCTGATGCTTATGTATAGAGTAAGGTCTAGAAACTTGGAGAACTTACAGGAAGTGCTTGATAAGAGGCATCTGGATATGTGGAGGAAAGAAGAAAGCCTGAATGTTGTGCTGTTTTGGCTCTCTTCATATGCTTGAACACTGAACAATGATTGCTTAGCTAGCTATATTTTACATATGCTGAAGCTGTCCAAGTGCATATTGCTGCTGATTATATGACTTCAGATCCTATACAGTGTAGACTGTTCTGTATTTGATTCCAGGAAGGACAAGGAGGTTACAGACATCCTGAAGGATACACTATTATTTCCAACAGTGAAATAATGCACACCCTTGGGATTACGACAAACATTTTGTGGAAGTAACACTACTGGATCATTGACTGGTTGAGCACACTGGCTGAAACTTGCTCAATTGCACACAGTAGATTCACAGTATGAAGCCTTCATGTGAGATTCTTGATTAATTTTTGGCAGAGAGCTTATCACCAACCGTTGCAGCTGCATTTGCCTCCCCACGTTACTCTCTCGTATATAAATGTATAGTAAACAGTCCCAGTTTTTAATCCCAACTTTACCAGAGTCTGTTGTAATCAAATTATCTATCACTCTGTACTCAGACATACATTTCCTACAACGTACATGTGTGTGTAGGAAAAAAAACTTCAAAGGGCTCATAATGGTTCTATTTACAAAATAATCAAAATATCCCAGTTTCTCTCTCTACCCATCAGATTCTCACATTGGCATCCAGCATGCATTATCTCAGTGACTAACTTTCATCCTAAAGTTATTGGGCCAAATCTTGAAGTCTTCATTCAGGTAAAACTTCCATTAACTTCAGCAGGAGTTCTGATTTGAATGAAGACTTAGGTTTGGAGCCCAAGTTTTCCACATATGCTAACATTACGCAGCTCAATCTATACTTAAACACCTTCTTCTGCCAGAAGCTGGGAATGGGTGACAGAGGATGGATCACCTGATGATTACCTGTTCTGTTCATTCCCTCTGGGGCACTTGGCATTGGCCACTGTTGGAAGACAGGATATTGAGCTAGATGGATCTTTGGTCTGACCTAGTATGGCCGTTCTTATGTTCTTATGTTTATTGTTCTAATAAATGATCTGTATATTAGCAGTGGTGAGCACCTCCCGCGCTTGTCAAGTAACTTTCAGTACACAGATTTTAAAATGTTGGTCTTGGTCCAATTTAAACCATATTTGCCAACAATCCCACTTGTATCCTACCTTCCCGTAAGCAACCATCTTCTGATTTTGACTTATTGTAAACAGACTTCTGTTGAAACTAAGTGCTAAGTGTTAACAAAAGCAAAGGTTTGTCAGGTCTTAGACTTACGGAGTAACACGAACATGATCAGGTACCCCTGAACTCCTTACCCTGAAGGCCTGGACTCTGGGACACCAGGCCGCCATCTCTCTCCTACTCCAACCCTTACTTCCTCCACCCCCAGGAACATGTGAACCAGGAGCTCCCACCACCACCTCTTGGAGGCTGACCTGAAAAGGCCCTGGCGAGGAACTTGCCCAGGACAGCAGTTGGATCATGGTCAAGAGGGAAGAGAGCATCAGTGCCATATAAACCCAGACAGTAGAAACCTAGCTGTCCTGTGGCCTCCTATCCCTTCCATGAGGCAGAAAAATCCACCAGCACTTTCCAGGGACTGCCATAGGAAAGGCCTCTCTCGTTCCAGGAGGAAATTACTGAAAACTACATAAGTAGGTCCAGGAGCAGGGAGAGGGAATGGACTAAGCAAAGTAACCTTAGTCCATTCCCAAAGTCATGGGATAAGAGGGAAGGTCCTCTTATGGATTGGTAACTGGTTAAAAGATAGAAAACAAAAGGTAAAAAGGTATAAATGATTAGTTTTCAGAATGGAAAGAGGTAAACAGTGGTGTCCCCCAGGGGTCTGTACTGGAACCAGTCCTATTCAACATATTCATAAATGATCTGGAGAAGGGAGTAAAATTTGCAGACGATACAAAACTACTCAAAATAGTTACGTCCCAGGCAGACGGCGAAGAGCTACAAAAGGATCTCTCAAAACTGGGTGACTGGGCAACAAAATGGCAGATGAAATTTAATTTTTATAAATGCAAGTAATGCATGTTGGAAAACATAATCCCAACTATACATATAAAATGATGGGGTCTAAATTAGCTGTTACCACTCAAGAAAGAGATCTTGGAGCCATCGTGGATAGTTCTCTGAAAACATCCACTCAATGTGCAATGGCAGTCAAAAAAAGTGAACAGAATGTTGGGAATCATTAAGAAAGGGATAGATAATAGGACAGAAAATATCATATTGCCTCTATATAAATCCATGGTATGCCCACATCTTGAATACTGTGCGCAGATGTGGCCGCCCCATCTCAAAAAAGATATATTGGAATTGGGCAGGGTTCAGAAAGGGCAACAAAAATGATTAGGGGTATGGAACGGCTTCCGTATGAGGAGAGATTAATAAGACTGGGAGTTTTCAGCTTGGAAAAGAGACGACTAAGGGGGGATATGATAGAGGTCTATAAAATCATGGCTGTGTAGAGAAAATAAATAAGGAAGTGCTATTTACTCCTTCTCATAACACAAGAACTAGAGGTCACCAAATGAAATTAATAGGCATCAAACAAAACAAACAAACAAAAGGAAGTATTCTTCACACAACGCACAGTCAACCTGTGGAACTCTTTGCCAGAGGATGTTGTGAAGGCCAAGACTATAACAGGATTCAAAAAAACTAGATAAATTCATGGAGGATATTTCCATCAGTGGCTATTAGCCAGGGCGGGCAAGGACGGTGTCCCTAGCCTCTGTTTGCCAGAAGCTTGGAATGTATCACTTGATGATCGCCTGTTCTGTTCATTCCCTCTGGGGCACCGGGCATTGGCCACTGTTGGAAGACAGGATACTGGGCTAGATGGACCTTTGGTCTGACCCAGTATGGCCATTCTTATGTTCTTATGACTAGCTGGACTCTCCTCACCATTCAAGCCAGGATCTGGGGAACCAGTTCCCCTACCCCGCTATGGATAAGAGGGGTGGGAGACTCCATGCCTGCAGCTCCCCAATGCCTCTCCATCTGAGGCAGTGACGCAGGACAGCACAGAAACAGGATTGGTGGTAGGATCAGAAGCACCTCCCCACTGCCTCATGGGAGTCTGCTTCCATGCTTTGACTTCCACAGAGCTATCTCAGCAAACTCCCATTTCTGCAGGGAGGAGATTGCTTCTGTGAAGCAACAGGAAACACGTAGCTCATTCAGGGAGATGCCTGGCATGAGATCAGTGCTAAGTAAATAAGCTGAAAGAACAACAAAATGAATGAGTAAGGCACATGAATGACAGGTTTCAGAGTAGCAAGGCACAGAACGTAGGTGGGAGCAGAGATAGTGTGAGTCACAAGAGAAAGGGAAGGGGTTAAGGAGCTGGGGCCCTGATTAACTTCAGTGGGACTGCTCAGATGCATAATGGTAAACAGGTGCCTAGGCACCCGGCTGAATGTGGAACTGGAAGAGTACAGCAGATCAGGACACAGAGAAAATCCTGCCCTGGGAGAGGATAGGAGATGAACTAATGGTCTGTTTTATCTGTAAATTCTATGAGCAATACAGAGTGTGTGGGGGTGAGCGAGGAGAATAGAGCTGACCAAACCACAATGGGATGGTGGAGAGTAACAAGAAGGATGAGTAATAATGAGGTGCTAGACATTCCAGATAACATGAATCATCAGTTGTCTAAGCTGTCTTTTTGCGGATACAGACTAACACGGCTGCTACTCTGAAACCTGTCATTATGCAAGGCACTGAATTTAGCCATATGGAATGGAAATCCATCAACTTAATGGAAAAAACCCATACAGATATAGACAGACATCATCTTCCTTTCCAAATGCAAACAGATGGACATCATACCAAAAGGACTGAAGGTAAAAAATCCATTACAATCTACATATCACACAGACTATGCTGAGAGATTAGCCACACACTCTCAAAGAAACTGTGAAACCACCTGATCAACATCCTATACAGCAAACAGGGAAAGATTAAGAATGAGCTCTCAAAACTGGATACTCATAAAAAACCAACCTTCCACACAAACTTCCTCATGGATAGATTTTACAAAAACTAGACAAGCCATTTACAACACAAACTTTGCTTCTCTACAACAGAAAAAGGACACTAAACTATCTAAACTGCTACATGCCACAAGGAGCCACAACAGTAGTTCCCTTAACCCACCCAATAATATTGTTAATCTTTCCAGCTATACTCTTAGCCCAGCGGAAGAGTCTGTCCTATCTCGGGGCCTCTCCTTTTGTCCCTCCAGGCCCACGAACATGATACGGTTCTGTGGTGACCTAGAATCCTACTTTCCACATCTCTGACTCAAAGAATATTTCCAACGCACCTCTGAACAACATACTAAGCCACAGAATCCTTCCTACCAACACTACAAAAAGAAGAATTCTGAGTGGACTCCTCCTGAAGGTCGAAACAACAGACTGGACTTCTACATAGATTGCTTCTGTCAACGTACACGGGCTGAAATTGTGGAAAAACAGCATCACTTGCCCCATAACCTCAGCCATGCTGAACACAACGCCATCAACAGCCTCAGGAACAACTCTGATATCATAATCAAAAAGGCTGACAAAGGAGGTGCTGTCGTCATCATGAATAAGTTGGAATATGAACAACAGGCTGCTAGGCAGCTCTCTAACTCCACATTCCACAGGCCATTATCCTCTGATCCCACTGAGGGTTACCAAAAGAAACTACACCATCTGCTCAAGAAACTCACTGAAAAAGCACAGGAACAGATCTGTGCAGACACATGCCTAGAACCCCAACCAGGGGTTATCCTACCCCTTTCCCCCCCCTTTCCCTCCCCCTGTTCCTCAGACGTTCTTGTTAAACCCCTGGATTTGTGCTGGAAATGGCCCACCTTGATTATCATACACATTGTAAGGAGAGTGATCACTTTAGATAAGCTATTACCAGCAGGAGAGTGGGGTGGGGGGAGAAAACCTTTTGAAGTGATAAACACCCATTTTTTCATGGTCTGTGTGTATAAAAACATCCTCACTGCATTTTCCACTTTTATGCATCCGATGAAGTGAGCTGTAGCTCACGAAAGCTTATGCTCAAATAAATTGGTTAGTCTCTAAGGTGCCACAAGTACTCCTTTTCTTTTTGCGAATACAGACTAACACGGCTGCTACTGTGAAACCAATATTTACAGTGAAGATCACCAACCATCCAGTTTGCCAGTTCCTTTTTTGACTGGCAGCCAAAGTCTCTCTTCTTGCTCAATCAAGCATGAAAGCTCCAAACTAACTCAGAAGAAACCAAACAACAAAAACAGGTGAGCAATTATACAGTTGATATTTGTTTTGACCTTTGTATGGGACTTTGGAACAAGTTTCATAGATAAAGGACATGAAATTGAAATTTCTTGAAGTGTCTGAACTACAGGTGACAAAAGATAATCCCTGCTAAGATGTCAGAATAGTCACGGAACTGCAGGAGCCAACCACTGAAGTAATGGATACCCTTCTCAGACTCAAGTGTGAAATAAAAGAGCTGAAGATCCGAAGGGCAGACATAATTCACAGTGAGAGTGTCAAGTTCAAAGGTGGTCAATATTTGAAAATACATTAAAAATTAATTTTTAAAAAGTGATCCAATCTGTTCTTCATGGACATTAATGATGGCATGGCATTTTTCATAAGAATAATAGTATATCTTTCTGCCCTTGACCAACATTGTTATTTGTATTACTGGAGAGACCATGCGCTACTTCCAAAATCAAGACCCCATTGCACTTGGTGCTCTACACATGTAGTAAGGAGACAGTCCTGGCTCTCCCCTTATCCCTTACACATGAATGTACCAAAGCCCTTATATCTGGCACAGGTACTGGAATTAGGTGCTGCTGCAGCCCCTGGCTGGAAGTGGTTACCATTATATACAAGGTTAACAGTTTGGTTCAATGGCTCTCAGCAGCACCCCCACTATACAAATTGTTCCAGCACCTCAGTATCTGGTGTAAATAGGCCTCAGCAGCTGAAACTCTATGCCCACATATGGAGTCAATTCTAAATTCAGGGCTTAACTAAATAGGACAGTTAAAGGGTGGGGAAAGAATGTTTATAGGTGTGTAACTGAAGCACAGTGAGCTTGACATCATACAGGAAGTGTGTAACAGAACCAGAAATCGAACCTAGGTCTCAAGGCTCCAAGTGTCCCAAGTCCCAGTCCATTCCCTTAGCCCCAAAATCATCAATGTTCTCTGCTACACACACGTCATTCTGTGTGCCAGCTGGCTGCAATCTTCTCTGTATGATTGTGTTTTAGCAACATTGTCTGTATCAGACCTATGCAAAAATAAGGAATGTTTTTCATTTGACAGATTGTACGGTTCCATGCCAAGTGATCTTGCAATTCCAAATTTCACTTTTAAATCACATTTCAGCACAAGAGACACTTTACTGTGTGGAGGGAGGAGTTGTGGAGTTTTGCAGGGGGTTGGGGTTTTGCACTGAATCACAGAAAAACAAGGCCACTTTTTACACAAAACGTTGTGCTCACAAAATTTTGAACAGGAGATCTGAGATAGTGGACATCTCTGAAATTTGTCTTCATGAAGGAGGAGATAGGGTAGAAGAATCAGTGACAATTATGCATATTTGTAGCCCGTTACATTCACGGTGGCTGCCAGCAGCCCTGAGAAACTATTATGGCTAAACATTAACAAGCCACAAATGATGCCCTAGCCACATGCACTAATCTGCAGCCATTCCTCCGTATCAGCCAACACACCACCTAAGGATTTCCCTACAGTAGAATAATCCTGCAGTGAATGGCTAAGCTGGCTTTGAGGCAGCTTTGTGCAAAGCTTCCTAATGTAGAAGAGAATCAGGCCCTTTACATTAAGTGTATGAATAGCTCTTGGTGAAGGATAAAACTTGTGCTAATTTTCAAGACAATAGGTTGATAAAGACGTAATAAACCCTAGAAAACAGTCTGCTGTCCATTCATTTGTTAGTGAAATAAGGCTGTAGTGAGTGCTGTCTTTCAGCTTTTGCACATGTGTATTTGGAAAGGGGCAGCGTTAAAACTACATGACAAGAAGTGGGAATCTCATAGCAAGGAACACATAAAACAGGACTGGAAAAACACATTGTCAGGGAGAATCCTGTCTTGGCAGGGTGATGGATTAGGGGACCTCAGAGGTCTTTTCCATCTATGATTCTCTCATGTAATTCTATGTAATCACAGAAAAGTGGATGCCTAACATAGATCAGATCATTAGCTACTATCAGAACAGAACGAGCAGCTCATGAGAGTGCCTTTTGGCTGAGCTGCACCAAAGTGCCCTTCAGGCTGGAAGTGGTGCTTTAATGCCCTCCCCTCAGCTGTCAGCCTTTCTCGGCTCTGAGTGCAAGGGCTGAGTTCTCATTTGGTCCTGCATATCTGCATCTTTACAAGAGTCAGAAGAATCAATCTCTCTCTCTCCATTCTCTGCCAATGCTCATTTATCTCTTCCTCTGCTTTCAGTGCTAAATAAGTAAGTTATAATATCTTTGTATCCATATAGCAGCCCTCCGCTGAAGATCTCAAAGCATATTATAAAAATAATTTTCCCTGCTCCTCTGTCTCTACTGCTCTGCACCCACTGTGGCCATTTGAACCTGTGCCAAGTGATCTGGTAGCATTTAAATCCTGTCTTGCAGAAGACTAATTGGTTCCACTAGGTACAGAGCAGTGGAGAATTGGGCCCTGAGCTGGAAAGGCAGCCAGCTTCCTGTGAATCACAGAGAGGTCACTCATGCAAGAAAACCCTCGTCCTTTGCGATAGAATTAGTGTCCTGCAAAGCCTAAACCAAAACAAAGCTAGACACAGCAGTCCAGACTCCCTGATTCCAGTGGAGTTACATCAGGGATGGCATTGGCCCCTGTGTGTTTCTGCTTAACAGAGAACAGAAAATGTAAAGGGCAGGAGAAATCAGAACAGTATGCTATACAGCCAGCAGTTAATAATTTACCACTGCCCGAGTGACCTTTTCATTGATGGCAACAGGTATAATTAAATAGCATATTAGATAGTGAGGGTGTTGTATTGAGGGTGAGAGTGAGGGTGTTGTTAGATAGTGAGGGTGTTGTATTGTATTCTCAGGGATTTACTAATTTGCCTTTGTTCTGACTAGTCAAGCGAAAATGCGTGTTTGTCAAACTGTGGCATGCTCGGGTATAAGCATGCCAGGGGATCTCTGATTCCTGACTCCTCTGATGCACACACCCAATGTCCTGAGTTTGTTTGCATATCTGATTTCTTCAGCATGATATAAACACATTTGAACTGGTAAATTCCTAACAATGACATGTGACTCCAGATCTTGAGGGCCACATCCTGGTACTTGTATATCCCATGGACTAAGGTGAGCTGGATTTGCCCTTTTATAGATTTTGCATTAAGACGACAGACTGTGCTGCTGGTATAGACAGAAAGTTGTCACTCTTTATTTAGCCAGTACTGCCTAAATATTACCAGCTGCCTGTGTCAAGTTGTTTGAGATGGTATTCCAGCACCATTATTAAGGGGGAACTGTAGTGTTATTTTACTTTTAAGGCTCTTTATGTAGAGTGCTTTATTTAATATTCCCAGACACAAAATTGGATCAGATGTGATTTCAAGCCATTGGACACACTAAATAGAGGTTAAAAGTCAGAGGGTACAGCTAGCATTTATTCAACAGCCAGGATCATAGTGCCTACCTGGTTGTGCATAGATAGTTAGCTCTCACAGCCACATCACTGGGGACAAGGGCAATTTATACTCTGTATGCAGAGTGTGGTGGAATAGTGATGAGTATTGGAAGATAGCTCGTAGACAATGAGATGTCAAAATGTCACTTGAATATAGTGGGAAAGTGAGTCAGAGGTCTTTGATTTGTATCTGCCAAGTAAAATGGGGGTGGGCTAGATGACCCTTGAAGTCCCTTCTAACTCTATGGTTCAATGATTCTATACAAATGTAAGATTATTTTAGCTGACTTATTGCGGGAGGGTGAATTCAAAGTCTGTAAGGGTAGGTGGCTCCAATGTACCGAGAGGGTACTTTGTACATTATTAGGTGTTATATGGACTGGTCTAAGCAGGGGTATGTAGTTTCCATTTGAAATGCATGAAAACTGTATCTTAATGAAGCTTTGTTTGTGCTTTGTCCTCAGTTTAAGAAGTTATGTCAAAGCCTTGTCATGTGAAAAATTGATGTAGATTATTTCTTCGGAGATCAAGAATATATTTTTTCCTGCAATTACAGATTTAGTGTAAAAAAATGTATGTGGTTCAGTGAAACAGAAAACTCAAATAATGTGCTCCTGGAGTACGTGATCTCCTCAATTCTCTGTAGCTTGTTTGGCTGAAGTTTACAGACTCTGCCAGCACAGCTGTACACCAACAGAGTTTATAAGCACCACGGAGTTGATAGTCTTTTGCTGAAGCTGAATGTGTCTGTAACATGCAGAGTTTATAAACATCAGACCAGTGCCTTATGTACACTGTAGTAAGGAATACTTCAGGGATGCAAAGGCTACAAATGTTCATGTAATACTGTACTTGAAGTCCAACTCCGGCTCCAGACACTCCATGTCCTCCCTGAGGCAGGACACATGATGGTGAAATTCACCCCTGTACAGAGGGACAGCACAAGTTCTTCTGTCCCTTTTGAATCCCATTTAACCCTGTAAGTGGAATTTAAGTGGTGCAGAGATGAGAGCTCAGTAAATAATTTATTTTTTTGTTTGTTTGCGTGGTGACTGAACCAGAAAAATCTAGAAAAAAAATTATTTTGGGTTAAAAGAAATGTTTCCTTTGACCTGAAAATAAACCGTTTTAGTATTTCATTTATTTATATTTCCAGGTGGTATTTTTACCCTTGAAAAGCCCCTCAAAAATCTAGCTAAATTTCAAACAAAACAGTGACAGGTTTCAGAATGTTTCAAAACAAAAAATCACAATTTTTCAGTTTGAAAATGTCAAAACAAACAGTTTTCACTTTTTAAAAAAAAAAAAAAAATCTTAATTTCATTTGGCCAAAACTATTCAACCTGTGTTCCCAAATAGTTCTCATTTTCCCCAAACTGCACTTTTTGGTGAAAAAATTATTCAGTTGAAAAATTTTGCCCAACTCTAGCAGAGATCTTGTGCTGGCTCCTTGCACAAGGGTGAATTTCATTCAGAGAGTTCTTAGAACAAAGGTAAGGCTCAGCTCTGTACTTTGCACTATGAAAAGTCCATCAAGGCCAATATATCTTCTGACAAAGTTCTTCATGTACGCAGCTGAAGAAAATCTCCATCAGGTCACCAGCAAAGATTTAAACAAATCTCCAGGGTTCAGATTTGAGGAGAGGTCGGGGGTGGGGACACGACCAATAACTATAATCACTTAAATCTCGTCTCTTTATGAATAAACTTATTCTTAGTTTTACTCTAAACCATCTCCTTGCTGTTATATTAAAGTAAAGTGAGCATCCTCAGCTGATCCAGCAGGTTGGCATTTATTCTGTCTCTTTGGAAACAGTGGACTAGGTTCATTTCTGTGTGTCCAGTGACAGGGATTGGACACTGCAAAGAGAGACCTCTGGGGAACTCAGGACCAGAAGTTCACAGATGGTTACCTGCAAGTCAAAGCTTAGACTGACAGAGTATGTTGGTGAGGAGTTTGTTGGGGAGGTGGACAGACTGGCGTGGCAGTCACACAGTTTAAGTTCCAGCAAAGCACTCTCTTGCTGAGGCAGAGAGCTAGCACCTTGACTCACGGGTCTGAACTCCCTGAGGAGAGCATCATGGACGTTTTGAGAAACAGCCTCACCTCAGCTTTAAACAGTGCACAGCTTGATTTGTAAACCAGGCCAAACAAATTGCTGATTGGGTCATGTTCCGTATACTGAAGTACGGGGCATTTGTTATAAAAAAGGGAAGTGCTGAAGAACGAACAACATTAATTTGGTATTTCTACCAAAGAAGAACAGAACTACCTGACATCTTCAAACCCCCACTCAAAAAAATGGCATTTAGTCAAAACATTTTTAAAAATTTGCAGGAAAATGTTTTAAATGAAATTGGTGGGCAATTGCAACATAAAAAGATTTTTATTTTATTTTTTAATTGAAGTTTTCTGTTTGGTTTTGTGTCTTTTTTTTTTTAATCAAATTTTGTTTTCCTTTTTGCCACTGAATCCAACAAAATTAATTGATGTCTAGGGAGGTGTCCACCCACCCACTTTTTTCGTTTCCCACTTTAACTTTTCCATAGTTGAAAAAAACAAAAGGGAAGATATAAGAACCCCCACCCCACACACACACATCCCACACACTAAACGTCATTCATTCCACTGCATTCCATGGCAAAATGTGGAAAAGGAGGAAACAAACTCTTTTGTTGTTGTTGAAAAGCAAAAGGAAAATTTCATTTTGAAACCAAGTTTTCCATTTTGGAGCCTGATGAATTTCATTTTGTTCTTCCTTCCAGGGCAAATAAAATGAAGACAGTTGTAAAAGTTTTTGAAGTCCTGTTGCAATCAGTGAACTAACTACAGAGTAAGTTTCTACTCATTGGGAATATGTCTGATAGAATCTGGCACTTATGAAAAATATCTAATAGAGATTTTGTTGTGCCGTTCTACAGCAAACTTTCAAGTCTAGGTGTGAAGTAGGGAGTATGGGTCATGTTCTGCCCAGACTTACTTCCTGTGCCATCCACTGAAACCACTGGAGTGACTCCCAAGTTTTCTTTGATATAACAGAGAAGAATCAGGCCTAATATCTCTTCCCCAACTGAAAAAAAAAAATCCATGTTCACCTACTGACTGAAGGAACCACTGGCAAAGTTTACCAATTTCAAGGTATTATGGATTACACACCACTACAGACATAAAACAAAGGCTTGGAGATAGACAAGAGGGTTTAAAATACTGTATTCATCCACAGCACACCAATGTGATAATACACTAGGTATTTTAGAATACGATATTTGCATGCACTTATGGTGTAAGAGCATGCAAATAAGACCAGTGTCTATGTAAGCACTAGCCTGTTAAAGAACAGTTTAGAACTGTCCATAGGTAAAAAGAGAGGCCCTTGCATACAAATTAGTGTATGGCCTGAACATTAGAGTCAGCTTGCTTCAGAAATCTGCTCTTTTCTGCACAAAGGCATAGCAAAATGATAACAGCTAGAAACTTCCCTCTGGACACAGGCGGAAAGTTTGAGTTTTCTTCAAATGTTTACTAGGAAAATATGCTAGGAATTTACTAAGAAAAATGCTTTATGTTTTCTGCACAGTGAACTTGGGCTGCTGGAAAAAAAGACTTAGGCACTCTCTTAAAGGCCAAAAGAGGAGCTTGGTTTCTCCTGCTTGGTTTCTGAAAAACTGACATGATGGGCAGATTCTCAAACAGTCACAATTAACAAACAACTATCAGTGAAGAGAAACCTAGGAAGGAAGTGAGTATCTTCTGCGGCACATGGGCCAAGTTCCATGGGTGCATCTAAGGAGAGATTTGGGTCCATTAATAAATAAATCTGAAGAACATACCTATTTGTAGCGTATGTAGCTATTAAGCCTTTGTGGTGCATTGCACCTTTAAATATCTAAAAGCTCTCATGTCTAAAGACACAGTGAGGCATTTTGTTCTCAGTGATGCTTCAGTCTATAATGGAGGATACACACACAGTGCTCTTATGGTGACTTTCCTTTCCTTCTAAAAAGAGTAATTTGAGATAAAAGAGAACTGCAAGAAAGAAAGTACATGCTTTGCTCTTTGTATATTGACAAATGTAACACGAATAAAAATATTGTTAACCTCTGAGGATAGGACAAGAAGCAATGGACTTAAATTGCAGCAAGGGAAGTTTAGGTTGTACATTAGGAAAAACTTCCTAGCTGTCAGGGTAGTTAAGCACTGGAATAAATTGCCTAGGGAGGTTGTGGAATCTCCATCATGGGAGGTTTATAAGAACAGGTTGGACAAACACCTGTCAAGAATGGTCTTGCCTTGTGCACAGGGGACTGGACTAAATAACCTATTGAGGTCCCTTCCAGTCCTACTCTTCTATGATTCCTCTATGCACCAGCAGCTATGCATTTCTGTCATTGGAAATTATTGTAAATATTTCAGTGACTCATTTGCATCCAAACCAATGGAAAGATTGAAGACCAGGGCCAATGCTGTTTTACTGAAAATGTAAAGATTAGAGGCAATAAGCAAATTCCATCAACAGAACTGCCCTAGACTTGGCTATTTCAATAAAATGGGGAAGGAAGGGGAAGAGACTTCAGCTCACTGTGTTACTTTCATGATCAGCATTGTCTGATCACTGCTAACAATGGGTGACTGTAAGCGGTTCACCTCCCACAGCATAGAGACATGGCTCATGCCTCTGTTCCCCTCTCGACAGAGACTGGTAGTGGGAGTTCAGAGCTCTGGACCTCTGGCCTAAGCAAAAGGTTTCCCCTTTATAGGGGGAAACAAAAGGCCAACTAAACAAAACATTTTTTCTAGGGCTGTCAGTTAATCACAGTTAATGCACACGATTAACTTAAAAATATTAATCGTGATTAAAAATTGAATCACAATTAATCGCAGTTTTAATCGCACTGCTAAACAGTAGAATACCAATTGAAATTTATTAAATATTTTGGGTGTTTTCTACATTTTGATATATATTGTATTCTGTGTTGTAGTTGAAATCAAAGATTATATTATTTTTATTACAAATATTTACACTGTAAAAATAACAAAAGAAATAGTATTTTTCAATTTACCACATACAAGTACTGTAGTGCTATCTCTTTACCGTGAAAGTGCAACTTACAAATGTAGATTTATTTTGTTACATAACTGCACTGAAAATCAAAACAATATAAAACTTCAGAGCCTACAAATCCACTCAGTCCTACTTCTTGTTCAGCCAAATCGCGAAGACAAACAACTTTGTTTACACTTATGCTGCCCTCTTCTCACTTTCTGGTGCCATGTATATAAGAACAGGCATTTGTGTGGCACTTTTGTAGCTGGCATTGCAAAGTACTTACATACCAGATATGCTAAACATTCGTATGCCCCTTCATGCTTGGGCCATCATTCCAGAGGATGTGCTTCCATGCTGATGATGCTCGTTAAAAAAATAATGTGATAATTAAATTTGTGACTGAACTACTTGGGAAGAATTGAATGTCTCCTGTTCTGTTTTATCCACATTCTGCCATATAATTCATGTTATGGTAGTCTCAAATGATGACCCAACACTTCTTGTTCCTTTTCAGAACACTTTCACTGCAGATTTGACAAAACAAAGAAGGTACCAATGTGAGATTTCTAAAGATAGCTACAGCACTGAACCCAAGGTTTAAGAATATGACATGCCTTCCAAAATCTGATCAGGACGGGATGTGGAGCATGCATTCAGAAGTCTTAAAAGAGCAACACTCTGATGCAGAAACTACGGAAACCGAACCACCAAAAAAGAAAATCAACCTTCTGCTGGTGGCATCTGACTCAGATGATGAAAATGAACATGCATCTGTCCGCACTAATTGGATTGTTATCAAGCAGAACCCGTCATCAGCATGGACGCATATCCCCTGGAATGGTGGTTGAAACATGAAGGGACATATGAATCTTTAGCATATCTGGCACATAAATATCTTGCGATGCCGGCTACAACAGGGTCATGAGAACATCTGTTCTCATTTTCAGGTAACATTGTAAACAAGAAGCCGACAGCATTGTCTCCTGCAAATGTAAACAAACTTGTTTGTCTAAGTGATTGGCTGAACAAGAAGTAGGACTGAGTGGACTTGCAGGCTCTTAAATTTTACATTGTTTTATTTTTGAATGCAGTTTTTTTGTATATAATTCTACATTTGTAAGTTCAACTTTCATGAGAAAGAGATTGCTTACTTGTATGAGGTGAACTGAAAAATACTATTTTGTTTTTTTACAGTGCAAATATTGTAAACAAAAATAAATATAAAGTGAGCACTGTACACTTTGTATTCTGTGTTGTAATTGAAATCAATATATTGAAAATGTAGAAAACATCCAAAATTATTTAAAAAAATGGTATTCTATTATTAACAGTGTGATTAATAGCATGATTAATCGGGATTACTTTTTTTAATCACGCGACAGCCCTAATGTTTTTCTGCTCCCTTCTGAGCTCTGTAGGACAGTGTGGCCCTTTCCAGGCTCTCAGGTGATTTCCTGGCTTTTTCCTGGCTGTGTCCCACCAGCCCTCTATACATTTTCTTTCCCCCTTGCATTCCCACACATCCTCTGTGCATGGCACTATGGGGGCATTGGGGAGGGGGGGAAATGGGATGCGTGCCCTCCCTCTATTACAGCACACCAGTAGTAAACTTTCAATTCTCAGACTCAAAGCTGCCCTGTTTCTCTATTTCCCAGGGCCATTTCATAACTTCAGTGCCACCTCTCTGGCTCCCCCAGTACACAAACCTCTCCCATAGGTCCTGCTGTAGCCCTTCTGTAGGCCTCTTTTTTAGCCCATTCCTAGCTCCTTCACAAGTCCCTAGCTGGGAAGGAGTCACCATTAGTCCTTCCCCTGAGCCTGGTTTATAGAGAGCAGCATAGCGTTCCTCCTGCCAGCTATCCCCCTTGCAGTGAGCACAAGTTGCCCCTTATATCTCCTAACAGGCTTAGCCCTAATTCCCTTGATCTGGAAAATAAACCAGGCACAGGAGAGGTTGGACCCAAGGTCCCACAGCTCATGCTGTGACGGTGACCCTCAAAAGATTTGGAAGTTTGGTATGGAAACCCCCCTCAACATTTAGAAGCTCATCCACGATATCCATAGACCTGTCCTCTTTCCCACCTGTTGGCTTCATAGACTTAGGGCTAGATCCTACCATTTGCAAGCAAAAATCATATTATTGGGCGACACTCTACCTAGCTAGAATTCCTCACGTGAATATAAAGCTGAGCTCTGCCATCCCAGGAGAGGGTACAGCATGTGCACCCACTCTGCTCCTGGAGAGTTTTAGGAGCTGATGCATGGCAGAGAGTGGGGCTGTGTGGGCATGCCCACTTTCCGACCGCTAACACCAATGGGATACCAGCAGGGAGCAGGACCTGTGCCTCCCAGCAACAGTGTGAAATAAAACAAGTGTTTCACAATGTAAAAGTGAAGAATAACTACTGTAATAAATCAGTTGAAATTGCAAGGGAATATAGGTCAACAGAATATAACCCGGCTTGACATTTGGCCTGGAAACAGGCACTTGAAGCTCTAGCAAACAGGCTATGGGTTCTTAATGATCATGAGGGAGTAGAACGTTATTTTTATCACATCCAAAATGATAGAAGCCCTGCAGCTGCTGCCTGGAGCTAACAAGCAAGGACAGCAGCTGATCCACTTACTGTATCATCCAGGATTTAAAAAAAGATGAATACTTGACGTGAGCTGTAGCTCACGAAAGCTTATGCTCAAATAAATTGGTTAGTCTCTAAGGTGCCACAAGTACTCCTGTTCTTTTTGTGGATACAGACTAACATGGCTGCTACTCTGAAAACTTTATTTTCTGTAATTCACTGTCACTGGCATCAGATGATGAGCTGCCCCTTTCTTCCATTAGCCTGCTGTGGAGGCAGCTGTATTACATGACATGCACAAATCTTTCACTATCAGTGCTATCAACAGGGATTAAGAAACATGAAAAATGGGAATAATTTACCACGTGATGTGGTGGATTCTCCGTCCCTGGAAGAGTTTAAATTAAAATGAGGTGTCTTTCTATGTATGCTCTAGTTTAACCATATTTTATCGGCTCGAAACTGGAATTACTGGGTTAAATTCTATGATCTGTGTTATGCAGCAGCTCAGACTAGACACTGTTCCCTTTTCACTTTAAAAATCTAGGAATACATCAGTAGTTCGCTTCAGTGAAAAGTCAGTATCTGACCTTCTGCCACTGAGGGTTGGTAAAAGAAGCATCACTGATTTCAGAAGCATACAGAATCATAGAAATGTAGAGCTGGATGGGACCTCAAGAGGTCATCTAGTCCATCTCCCCGTGCTGAGGCAGGACCAAGTATAACTGGATAAGCTCTGACAGATGTTTGTCTAACCTGTGCTTAAAAACCTTCAGGATTCCACCCTCTCACTTGGTAACCTATGCCACTTCTTAACGTTCTTTATAGTTAGGAAGTTTTTCCTAATAGCGAACCTAAATCTCCCTTGCTACAGACTAAGTGCATTACTTCTTCTACCTTCAGCGGACATGGAGAACAAATGATCATCATCCTCTTTCTAACAGCCCTTAAAATATTTAAAGAGTGTTTTCAGGTCCCATCCTGAGTCTTCTTTTCTCGAGACTAAACATACCCAGGTTTTTTAAACCTTTCCTCTGAGGCCAGGTTTTCTAACCCTTTTATCATTTTTGTTGCTCTCCTCTGGACTCTCTCAAGTTTGTCCACATCTTTCTTAAAGTGTGACACCCAAAACTGGACACAGCGCTCCAAATGCAACCTCACCAATGTCGAATACAGCAGAACAGTTACTGTCAATGTCTTACATACAACACTCAAATTAATATATCCCAGAATATTAGCTTTTTGCAACTGTACTACATTGTTGGCTCATTTGTGATCCACTATTACCCCCGGATTCTTTTCAACAGTACTATAGCCTCACCAGTTATTCCTTATTTTGTATCTGTGCATTTGATTTTTCCTTCCTAAGTACTTTGTAGTTGTCTGTACTGAATTTTGTGTTGTTGATTTCAGACCAATTCTCCAATTTGTCAAAGTAGTTTTGAATTCTAATCCTATCCCCAAAGTGCTTGCAACCCCTCCAAGCTTGGTGTCCTCTTCAAATGTTATAAACACACTCTCCACTCCATTATCCAAGTCATTAATGAAACTATTGACTAGTATCATACCCAGGACTGACCCCTGCAGGACCCCGCTAGATACATGCTCCCAATTTTACAGCAAATAAATACTCTGAGTATGGTTTTCCAACCAGCTGTGCTCCCATCTAATAGTAATTTCATCTAGACCACATTACCCTAGTTTGCTTATAAGAAGGTCATGTGGGGCTTTGTCAAAAACCTTACTAAAATCAAGATATGCCACATTTACTGCTTCTTCCCCATCCGCTAGGCCAGTAACCTTGTCAAAGAAGGAAATTAGGTTGGTTTGGCATGATTTATTCTTGACAAATCCATGCTGGCTATTATTTATCACCCTATTATCCTCTAAGTGCTTACAGACTGATTTTTTGATAATTTGTTCCAGTATCTTTCCAGGAATTGAATTTAGGCTCACTGGTTTATAATTCCTCAGGTCCTCTTTGTTCCCCGTTTAAAGATAGGCCAATATAGTACTTTCTCCATTTCTCTGGCACCTCACCTGTCTTCCATGAGTACTCACAGATAATCACTAATGGTTCCAAGATTGCTTCAGCTAGTTCCTTAAGTACGCTAGGGTGAAATTCATCAGGGACTAGAATACATCGAACTTCCAAGTATTCTTTAAACTGTTCTTTCCCTATTCTGGCTTGTGTTCCTTCCCCCTTGTTGTTAATATAAATTGTGTTCAGCATCTGGTCACAATTAATCTTTTTAGTGAATAGAATGTTATGATATGATATGATTGATAGAAGAGAATGTTGAATAGACTTAAGGCTTGATTCACTAATGTAACTCTGTTAAAACCATCATTTCATACACCTCCAAAATTCAGCTACCTCTGGGCAGGGAATGGGGGAAACAGTTGTGTCACAGCCATCTCTATCCTCACCTGGCCTGATTCTGAATTTATACTATTTTCTGAGGGCATCACAGCACTGGGTGGGTGGGTGGGGGAGTGAGTGAGTGAGAAATTGCCAGCTGTCCATATGGTTTTTTAAAATAATAAAACACATAATAGATTGGGGGTATTAAAGTGACACAGGAAAAGGTGTCAACATTTGTAAACATTCCTCTACCATAATTTTAGCTCCAGACAGTTTTGAACGATCATCTTCTTTCTTTCCCTTATCAACACCATTACAGCTGGTTGAATAGTAAAAATTAAGAGGATGAAAATAGATTCATAAACATTTTTTGCAAATAAAAGCACCAAATAAGCTTGGTTGGCTATAATTTCTGGAGACATGTTTTACTAGTGAATATTCAGACAGCCAATGAGCATAAGTGAAAATGATCACAAACTCTAAAAGAGTGGTGAATGATTACTTGTTTGAAAAGTGCCTAAAGGAGCTGCATTATCCTCTAGTCTATGTTAATTATTCTCTTGTTTAAAACATTTAATTTATGTATTCAGGGAGCAGAAACAATACCATGAGATTTAGGAGACCAACGGCACATCCCAAGTAACCATCAGTGGAGAGCCATAGCAAATAGTTCTGAGTTGTGAGATACAGTATAAATGTGACAATGATTAATCCAAACTGTTTGAAGAATAACGAATATGTTTGAAAAAAAATCAAGACCAGTTCTTGAACAGTTTACTGGCCAAAACCAAGACTAAATTCACAATGAATAGTTCGACCAGTTCTGATCAACACTATAGAGGGATACAGGAACGCACCGTTCTCTTATTGCTCACCCCTGCTGGAGGGGTCATGTCGGGGGAGAGTAGAATTTCCTTCCTATTAGCATTTGATGCAGTGGTGTGAATTTACAGTGAGAACCTAAGTATCTTAGTGCTACTGGTTGAATCTGCCAGTAATGCATAAGGTGATGCACTCTGAAGCAGGCTGCTGGAGCTCTGCCAACAAAATAATGCTGGATCTGTTCCTTCATGTGTGTGGACTCACTTCCTTTACTACAGAACATTAGGTAACTCCTTTGCATGCTAGACACACCCTGTATGTTTTCCACACTGCTACTCTCTCTCACTCTCTACCAGTACATTTGCTGTACCCTCTCTTATACACTCTACTCAGACCTTTGCAGACAGGTGGACAACCCCAGTCTCAGCAACAGCAAAATTGACAAAATTTCAGCAAAATCAAAAGTAAATCAAATGACGTGCGCTTGGAGAAAATGGCCAACAGCAGGTGACACATCACCGCAATAGCTTGTGGGGCGGAGGGGGAGGGTTCACATTAATCATTAAAGACCTAAGCATGTTACAGAATTTAAATACTCTCTAATAATACTGGGCTCTTCCTAGTACTTTCCAGCTGAGATGCTCAGACAACAATGAAGTCAGCCTCACAAAACTTCAATGACGTAAGCAACTCTTATTATCCCTGTTCTACTGATGGGGAAGCTGAAGCACAGAGAGGTGACCTACATTTGCCAGTCACACAAGAAGACAATTGCAGATCCACAAATGAGACTTTTGTTCCTGACTCCTCGCACTGTGCCTTAACAAGGGGACTATCCTAGTTAAGGATAGATTTATCTAAGAACCCTGCTCCTATAGTGCATCCTAATGTGCACTTCAGATATAATAATGCCTAGCTCTGACATAGTGCTTTTCATCAGTAGATCTCAAAGAATTTCATCATCTTAAATATATTTATCATCATAACACCCCTGAAAGGTAAGGAAGTACTATTATTCCCATTTTACAGACGGGGAACCAAAAGGCTGTCACACAAGAAGCACATGATAGAGCCGGGAATTGAACTGGGACCAACTCCTAGGTTGGTGCCCTAACCACTGGACCATGCTTCTTCACAAGAAAGCTTACTTTAGTTCCTGTTTCCAAACTGGGGCACATATATATAGCCAATTAGTTCACATTTTGATTGTTAGAGTAGTCTATATCCATTTAAATCATTCCCGTTTTAAAAAAACAACACTTTTTTTAAAAATAAAAGCTTTTACAATTCTTATACCAAAATCAGCATGAAGTGAGCTGGTTTGGAGTGATTTGACTGGAAGTTGCATGTGGTTATGCAGGACTCAGTTTGATTCCTGTGTCATTGCCCAGTGGGAAGAACCATATTGTCTAAAGTATCACGTTAATTGACATCGAAATACTCAGGAGTAGCAGGTCATGCACATTGGGGGGGATGAGGGAGGAGAGAAATAAAGAAAGAATGAAAACTGATGACACCAGAGGGAAGTTTTTCTGGTGCTTGGCATGAATCTAAAGCAGTAGTGGGCAACCTGCAACCTGTCAGGGTAATCTGCTGGCAGGCTGCCAGTTTGTTTACACTTGCAAGGCTGCCTGCAGCTCCCAGTGGCCACAGTTCACTGTTCCCAGACAACGGGAGCTGCGGGAAGCGGTGGCCAGCACGTCCCTGCGGCCCCGCACTGCTTTCCACAACTCCCAATTGCCACAGACTGACCACCACTGATCTAAAGCAACATGTCAGTCTGAGGCTACGAATATTCATGTCTTTATTCATAATTGTATTATTATTATCCTAGTAATCGGGCTATTCCCTGAGCCTAAGGCTATGGTTACACTACAGCACCTGCAACTGCACCACTGTAACGCTTCTGGTGAAAACACTCTAAGCCGACAGGAGAGAGCTCTCCCATTGGCTTAATAATGCCTACCTCCGGGAGAGGTGGTGGCTATGTTGGAAGGAGAAGCTCTCGCCCCGACATAGCGCTGTCCACGCCGGCGCTTAGGTCGGCATAATTTACGTCGCTCTGGGGTGTGGATTATTCACATCCCTGAGCAACATAAATCATGACGAAGTAATTTGTAATGTAGAATCATAGAATCATAGAATATCAGGGTTGGAAGGGACCTCAGGAAGTCATCTAGTCCAACCCTCTGCTCAAAGCAGGACCAATCCCCAACTAAATCATCCCAGCCAGGACTTTGTCAAGCCTGACCTTAAAAACTTCTAAGGAAGGAGATTCCACCACCTCCCTAGGTAACGCATTCCAGTGTTTCACCACCCTCCTAGTGAAAAAGTTTTTCCTAATATCCAACCTAAACCTCCCCCACTGACACTTGAGACCATTACTCCTTGTTCTGTCATCAGCTACCACTGAGAACAGTCTAGATCCATCCTCTTTGGAACCCCCTTTCAGGTAGTTGAAAGCAGCTATGAAATCCACCCTCATTCTTCTCTTCCACAGACTAAACAATCCCAGTTCCCAGTTTTATGTACACAAAGCCTAATTCTTTAATGAAAACCATGATGTACCTTTTACTTGCATTTTGCAGTGCTGAAAGGCCTATTGATGAGTAATGTACTGGGTGGATTTTAGTTGTTGTCTGTTGCTTTAATATTTATATATGTTTCATCAGCTTCCGTTTCTCCAGTGCACAAGAGATAACTTTCCCATTCCATCTGGCCTGGCTGTGCTTGCTGTTGGCACTATCTCCTAACAGCAGTTCTGAACTCAAACCGTTTACAGCTATTCCTGATGTTACCAAGCTGTGATATTGCAGCATAAAGCTCTATGTTGACACCAACTCTACAGGAAGGGCAGAGCTGCAAAGTCTGAATGTGGCACTGGCTCCAAACATGCCCAGTATTCAGGAGAACTTGGGGAAGGTGACTGGGTTCAAATACAGGACCATCAGATTACACTATCATAGAATCATAGAATATCAGGGTTGGAAGGGACCCCAGAAGGTCATCTAGTCCAACCCCCTGCTCGAAGCAGGACCAATTCCCAGTTAAATCATCCCAGCCAGGGCTTTGTCAAGCCTGACCTTAAAAACCTCTAAGGAAGGAGATTCTACCACCTCCCTAGGTAACGCATTCCAGTGTTTCACCACCCTCCTAGTGAAAAAGTTTTTCCTAATATCCAATCTAAACCTCCCCCACTGCAACTTGAGACCATTACTCCTCGTTCTGTCATCTGCTACCATTGAGAACAGTCTAGAGCCATCCTCTTTGGAACTCCCTTTCAGGTAGTTGAAAGCAGCTATCAAATCCCCCCTCATTCTTCTCTTCTGCACTAATATCATTGCCAAGTAGAGCTAGACAGGAACTGGTTTCTCTATCCCATGAAAATTGTCAGGATTATGAAAAGAATTTTGCCCTGACTTGGAATGAAAAGTTTCAACCTTAAAAATGTTCACAACCAAACAGTCGGCAGGGCTGAGGAGAGGAGATAAACAAATCAGGTTGGGTCAATTCAGATGTTTCATTTCAATAATCTTGAAGTGTTTGGTTTTGATTTTGACCATTTTTTACGCTAATTAGCTTAAATTTCTAAATCAGGGGTTGGCAACCTTTCAGACGTGGTGTGCCGAGTTTTCATTTATTCATTCCAATTTAAGGTTTGGTGTGCCAGGAATACATTTTAATGTTTTTAGAAGGTCTCTTTCTATAAGTCTATAATATGTAACTAAACTATTGTTGGATGTAAAGTAAATAAGGTTTTTAAAATGTTTCAGAAGCTTCATTTAAAATTAAATGAAAATGCAGAGCCCCCCAGACCGGTGGCCAGGACCTGGGCAGTGTGAGCGCCACTGAAAATCAGCTCGCCTGCCGCCTTTGGCAACGCATGCCACAGGTTGCCTACCTCTGTTCTAAATGAAGTCATTTTGAAATGAAAAACCCAACTTTTTTTTGTTTAGAAAATGTCCCATTTTGAAACTTTTCCCTGCCAAACATGGATCAAGTTGAGAAATTCCTCAAAACCATGAAAAGTTGTGGTTTCAATGAATCACCATTTTCGATGAAAACCATTTCAAAGAATTCCCAATCAGCTCTACTGATGATGCAACGCCAGTGAAATCAATGGAATTACAGAGTCACGCAGCTGGAATAATAGAATGGTGAATCAGTCCTCCATGATCCCAGCTTGCAGCCTGCTCTACTACAAATATATTTTAGTTTCAACAAAAAGTGACAGATCAGTGTCACCTACTGTAGCAGCGGGGAAAAATGGATCAAAGGTGTCCTCCTAATCTTTTTTGATCTGTGCTCACATATCTCAGTTCACATGGCATGCTTCACATGCATGGCTGGAGGGAGCTGTCCACTTAATTGTGCTTATATTGTTCAGGATACTTAGTCTCATGAGAGTCTCTAGCATGAGTTTCATTCACAATGCATTTTACCATACACTATGCTTCATATATGGCTATAGGATAATTTTGCTACATATAACAAAAGGGTTAGGGATAGGGTCCAGAGTGACCTAGACAAATTGGAAGATTGGGCCAAAGAAATCTTCAACAAGAACAAGTGCAGAATCCTGCACTTAGGATGGAAGAATCCCATGCACTGCTACAGGCTGGGAACCGACTGGCTAAGCAGCAGTTCTGCAGAAAAGGACCTGGGGATTACAGTGGATGAGAAGCTGGATATGAGTCAGCAGTGTGCCCTTGTTGCCAAGAAGGCTAACAGCATATTGGGCTGCATTAGTAGGAACATTGCCAGCAGATCGAGGGAAGTGATTATTCCCCTCTATTCAGCGCTGATGAGGCCATATCTGGAGTATTGCATCCAGTTTTGGGCCCCCCACTACAGAAAGGATGTGGAAAAATTGGAGAGAGTCCAGCAGAGAGCAACAAAAATGATCAGGGGGCTGGGGCACATGACTTAGGAGGAGAGGCTGAGGGAACTGGGCTTGTTTAGTCTGCAGAAGAGAAGAATGAGGGGTGATTTGATAGCAGCTTTCAACTACCTGAAGGGGGGTTCCAAAGAGGATGGAGCTCGGCTCTTCTCAGTGGTGGCAGAGGACAGAACAAGGAGTAATGGTCTCAAGTTGCAGTGGGGGAGGTCTAGGTTGGATATTAGGAAAAACTATTTCACTAGGAGTATGGTGAAGCACTGGAATGGGTTACCTAGGGAGGTGGTGGAATCTCCATCCTTAGAGGTTATTAAGGCCCAGCTTGACAAATCCCTGGCTGGGATGATTTAGTTGGTGTTGGTCCTGCTTTGAGTAGGCGGTTGGACTAAATGACCTCCTGAGGTCTCTTCCAACTCTAATCTTCTATGATTCTATGATTTAGCCATCATTTGAAACAAGACAGAATAGTAAGTGTAGTAAGTAATAAGAAGAGAGTGGGAAAGAAGCTAAAAGCGATGCAGTTATACAAGTTAGTTATATATACAGCTTGATGACTCTGAATGTTTTAGATTTTTTTAAACCTAAAAATTGATAATATCCAGTACTTTCCCCTTCACCCGATGAATGTTCAGATTCTCAATTACTTACATGACTCGAGGAGCTGGGGCATCAAGAAACAACACCAATAAGCCACTAGACTTGGCAATACTGAAGATCAATTATCTCCAACTGTGGTTCAATCTTGCCAACCGCTTGGTGATTTCTTGTAGCCATCACAGAGGCAGTGGATCTTGAGGGGAATAAGGCAGTAGTACCTTTCAGATTAGGGAGGGTTTTCCATGCATGAGGCACAGCATCAGAGAGAACACAAAGGGATCTGTGAGAGAAGAGGACAAATGGGTATTTGAGATTGTTGCAACTGGAGGAATGGACAAAGAGAGAGACATTGAAGCATTAGACACAAATGAGGGACAATCAAATTATGAAGCTCCATGCAATCTGCAAAGAGGGGCTTTGCATTTTGGTTTTCAGATTTGTGTGGGGGAAAGTGTTCAAATACAGTGCTGCAAATTCACTTGAGCATATAATAGGAGGTGCAAACAGCGCAGAAAAGATCTGATACTGTGTCTGTCTAATAGTCTTTCTTAAAGTGCCGCTATATCAAAACCTAAGGAAATTAAAGAGAAAATTCCAAATAATATTTGACAAACTGGCCATCAGCAAATATTCAGAGTTAAATAAACTTCACATTCTTCTCTCTCTCACTCACTCCTTTCCGGCCACTGTTTGTAGGGGTCTCCGAAGAGTGCCAGATGTTATATATCATGTGTGCTTCAATGCCTAGGAACAATTGGGTCAGCTAAGAATGAAGTGAAAGCCTCAGCTCTGACATGTACATTTTTAAAGGGTTGCCCAGAGACTCCCTTAATGTCAAAGCCACTTGCTCAGTAAAACCCCGTGCAATGCTTTGAAAATGAGTGGGTCAATGTTTGTACTGTACATATTGTACAAAATAGTGCGGCTGACCTGGCAGTCCTGATACAAGCAAAAAAACTGCTCTCTGGCAACTGCACACTTGTCTGCAATTTGGAAAGTTTTAGCACAAGCCCAGTATCTTATCATCACTTTACTTTGGCAGTCTCTTTGCTGCAGTCAGAAGTGCCCACTCCTGCAAGGCTTTAGTAGTGTGAAGTCAATGGTAACAATATCAAGCCCTTGGTAATGGGATATCATTCTCACCTTGTCTCAGAAATGAAGGCCCAATAATACGAGGTGCTCAGCACCTTCGACCCGAGTTGACATCAGTGGAAGATGAAGGTGCTTAGCTCCCTGCTGGATCAGCCCTCCCTTGGCGAGGCTCAGGTCTACTCAATGTAAAAATCTCACTTCTGACTCAATCATGAACATCTTACATCTCTCGTTTGTGTTAATCCTAGCAATTTAATTACTGTGGTGCATCTGCCCAAAAAGTAGCTGTCCCAGATTTACCAACAAGCCTAGCTACAGTGCTAGAAAAGAACACTGGCAGATGGCTATAGTGGCCCCTGGCTGCACCATTTCTTCCTTTTTCAAAGAATTATAGTCATGTGTACTCTACGGGTAAGTCCTATGGCCGTGGCCATGCTTTTGGGCCCAGTCCTGCAGAGTGAGAGATGCCTTCCAATCCCATTCATGTCAATAGGAGGGAAGGTGCTCAACGGCTTGCATAGTTGAGTCTTCCTTGGGGATGTTAGGATATAGATATTCAGGCCTGTCTGTAAAGGCCTATACTCTAAGAATTTAGGTGTATTCTTATCACTTAGCTAGTTCTAGAGGTATAAAAGAGAGAATCAAAATCACTGTCTGACTGTATAAGGCCTTTTCTCAGTGTGACAGTCTGAGGCCCTGTTCTTGGGCTAAGCTGCAGAGGCAGCCATAAACTGGGAAGCGACCGGTTACATCTTTACATTCCAAACTAGTCTCATTGAAATAAGGTGCTATTGAGCTGTTAGGAATACAGTCCTGTCCTGATAATAATGCCTATCACCTCCAGAGAAAGGGAAGTGCCTAGAAAATGTAAAATGTAGTATGACAGCATCCTGTCTGGCAAGAACTCACTTATCAATAGCTGGGATGTGAAATCTTCATTTCTGTGTTGTTCTATCATTGTAGTCTCCATTTCCCTATTGTTTGTCTGTATAATCTCTGTCTGGTTCTGTGATTGTTTCTGTCTGCTGTACAATTAATTTTGCTGAGTGTAAACTAATTAAGGTGGTGGGATATAATGGGTTAAATAATCATGTTACAGTATGTTAGGATTGGTTAGTTAAATTTCAGTAAAATGATTGGTTAAGGTATAGCTAAGCAGAACTCAAGTTTTACTATACAGTCTGCAGTCAATCAGGAAGTAAGGTGGGGGATGGGGGGAAATTGGAATCATGTTTTGCTAAGGGGGGGGATGGGAACAGGGACACAGGTAATGCTCTGTGGTGTCTGAGCTGGGAAGGGGAACACTAAGGAAGGAAACTGGAATCATGCTTGCTGGAAGTTCACCCCAATAAACATCGAATTGTTTGCACCTTTGGACTTCGGGTATTGTTGCTCTCTGTTCATGTGAGAAGGACCAGGGAAGTAAGCGGGTGAAGGAATAAGCCCCTAACAGGGGAAAAGTGTTTTTCCCTTTAAATATGCACATCGCAGGATACTTCCGGTTGTGTTACATCACACTATGCTGCAGGGCGCTAGTACTTAATGTACAGTAGTGAAATCCACAGGCACCCAATAGGGGTGAATCTGGATTCAGCATGTTTATAAGAAGCTTTTGTCTGTCCAGATATTATGTAGATTATATAACCTGCACAGAAGTATTAGACTAATAAAAATGTTAATGCACAATAGCTAGTAGCCCAGCACTAGCACCTGCTGCAGCCGTGGTGCATCAACCTTGGATGCTGTCCCTGGGGAGAGAGAGAGCCAAGAAAAGGGCCACTCAAGCTGAGGAGGGGGCTCAGAATCCACGCAAAAGCCAGAGCTGGGCAAGAGAAGGTGGTCTGGATGCTGAGCTAGCAGATGAGCTGGGGTAGAAGATGAGGTGATAAAATAAAAAATGAACAGGAGGATAAAAGTAGGGGACTGGGAAGTGAGAAGGAGGAAAAATAGGAAAGGTTTCAGGATCATGAGAAGCAGGGGGAAAAAAAAAAACGGACCTGGCTCTGTGAGCAGACACTGTTAGAGAAGAGAAGTAAGATCTACAGACATATCAGATTTCAGAGTAACAGCCGTGTTAGTCTGTATTCGCAAAAAGAAAAGGAGTACTTGTGGCACCTTAGAGACTAACCAATTTATTTGAGCATGAGCTTTCGTGAGCTACAGCTCACTTCATCGGATGTATAGAGAGAGTATCAAGGCAAAAAAGTGAAAGGAAATAGAACTGGTGAAATAGGGAACTGATCAGAAATCTGTGTGAGATGAAAACAATAAACAAGAGGCTCACCCTCAAAGGACCGACAGGATACAAACAGCAAGACTGACTGTGTGAACATCTATTGACAGAACACAGGTAAAAGGTGCCTAGCTCACAAGTGAGGACCCCGCTTGTGGATGAACTTGGTGAAAAGAGGTATAGCCACAGGAACATTGAATCTAAAGGAGCACTTCAAGCCAGAGGAGCAAAGAACAGGACAGCAAGAATGGGATTGGATTTACAGCCCAGGATAGGAAAAGCTGATTCTTCTCTGAAGTGACACGGTATATTGTTGAGTAATCTTTTGTTCTTGTTAGTAACAATACATTTGGTATTAACTGCACAGAGTGAGGAAGAGTAATGTGTACAAAGCTCGCGAAGATAAATGTGCCAGTAACCTATAGTTTATTATTGTAAGTAGTAAGTACTTGACAATGTTCTATGTTATTTATGCTCCTGGTACAATATTTGGGTTTTCCCTTGTAAAGTTCTCAACATTTAAAATAATCACTTTTGTCTTAGTTTGTCTCTGCCTCTCCTCACAGTTAGGCTAGCCTGGTCACTGCATAGCGACCAAGTGCATGTGGGAGCCAAGTGATGTACAGAGAGAGCCTTTTCCCGTGGCAATTAGCTCTGCATTGTTCAGATTTGTTACCCAGTTTGGAGTCTTGACATCCCAATGTATCTTCCCACATACAAACATCTTAAGCAAATTCATCAAACAATCCCTGGAGACGCTTGGAAAAAACAACTCCAATATGTGGCAACAGCTGATACATAAACGTTCATATCCATCCACACGTATTCCTGACCCATTGCCACTGTAGTAGGCACAGTATTTCCTCAAAATCCCCCTTTCCCCCGACGATGAAAGACCATGAGGAACTGAATCCAGGAATGGAGGCTCCAAACACTTCACTTTAGGCTACGCACAGCTCTCAGTGCAGAACAGTAAAAGCCCCTATCTTTGGCTTTGGGGAGCTGCAAATGATGGGCCTTGACATTCCTGTGCAGACACTAAATTCAATGATTGGATTTTAAAAGAGGGAGGAGATGAACATGAAGGCAGAGTCTGAAACAGACATGGTGAAATATACTGTACTAACATGCCGAGCTGCCTCATATAATTAACATCAGTATAAACCGTATCTTCCAGCTCAGCTTCAATTCATATGGTGTTTGTTCAGGAGCCTTCTTGTTACAGTGTGGCATTCCTGGCAGCATCCCAAGCCTGGCTAACCTGTCGGTCTCACCTCCTGCACCATTTAACTGTCAGTTATGTTTTTGTGGTTGACTGGTCAGTGAAATGACGAATGAATAAATGTTTGTGCTAACTGATCTACTGGCAGATGCCTCATTAAGCAGAAATGGACAGTGGATGATATGCTGTTCATGTGGTTTTGTTTAACTTCAGCAAATGCCGGCTGGGGTGAGGGAACATATTTTATATCAGACATGTTTGGAAAATAAAATACTAAATTTATCCCTCAGTCTGTTCCCCACGCCCCCTCCCCTCCTCTCTACCCCTCCTCCCAGCCTGTTAAAAGCCTGTTGAAATAAGGAACTCCTAACTGAGCCCAGCTTTATGTTCTGTTTAAAAATATACAGACTTCCTGGGCAGCTCTTACTTTTCCAAAAGGCCTGGCTCACGCTGAAAGCCAGGACTGCACTCCTGCAAAACATGTTCCTTCATCCCACTGAGTTTCAATGGAAGTTTGGTACCTAACACACTTATTTAGAGTTAAATAAGCACTAAAAAGGCATCGATCCAAGGCTCTAAGTGCACTAATAAACCATTAGCTGTATGATTCAATCTCAGCAGCATTAAAATAATCATTTCAGCAGGAGCTCAGCCACCAACAGGAAACTCCTTTCTGCCCCTTTATCATAATACCCTCAGTCTTCTCCAACCCCACTGTCAAACACTTGGTTTTTGCAGCACACCCAGAAGGTCACCAAATTTGAGCTCTCTCAGCACAAGGTGGGGAGCACATTCTCGAGTCCTGGAACCCACACAGAGAAAGAAAATCCCACCCTCAGTCAGGCACAATGCTGCTAACTTCCATGAGAGTTTCAAGCAAGTCAGGAATGAGAAGAGACTTCAGGAAATGGTTAATGGTTTCTAAGGCTTTCCGTGTTCAATTTTACAGACTTCAGGTTTCCTGCAGGGAGGCAGTCCTCTTTAAATGTGATCTAGCCTTAGGTCCCGATTCTGCAAACACTTTAGCAGGTTATTTTTACAGTTGTTTATTATCTGTTAAGGACTAAATTGTGGCTTTAGGCACAGCCCTGAATAAAGGATTGCCCCAAGAGGCTTGTGGCCCTGACATGCCCCCCTAAGTTACAGTTCCCTCCCTGCCTCCTCTTTGCTCCATGATGGCAAGTCATTGGTGTTAATAAGGACCAACGGCAAAACTGCAACACCAGTTAGCTAGCACATGAGCGGCGGGGGCAGAGCTAAGGGTGTGTCTGCCCTTCTAACTGGCGGCGTGGCTGCAGCATGGGCAGATGTACCTGAGGTAGCTTTGATCTAGCTAACCCAAATAACAATCGCAGTGAAGCTGTGGTAGCACAGGGGGCAGCATGGGTCGTACAAGCCCCCCAGGCCTCTCGGTATGTACTCAAGTGGCTAGGCCATGCTGCTGCCCATACTGCCATGGCTTCATCCAAGCTAGCTCAGGTATACCTAATGTGCTACAATCACACTCTTGAATGCAGCCTGGACACACCCGAAGACTGTCCATTTGCTGAATCTCCTTACCTTCTACTGTGTGGGGTGAATAAGTAGGTGCTTCCTCCTGCATAACTGCACCCAAGGTCTGGGTGACCTGCGCAGAGATGTAAGAGGGGCTGTTATCTGCCCTCTCCAGGCATGTGTTCCAAATCACAACATAGCCCTAAGTGAAAAGAATCAACGTGTTTACAGCCCAAGGACCCGAGAAGCTGTCCTCAAGCCAATAGTGCCATTCACATCAATAGGAGATGTGGGTCCTCGGCATCTCTGATAATCAGGCACCAGGGGTCTCAGGATGGGTACCCTAGAATTAAGGCAGAGATATGAGTACAGACAGTACTCCTGAAAATTTGGCTGCATAGGTTTGCAGGTGAAAGTATCATTTCTTTGTAATGAAACTGGAAACTCTTTTCAAACACCAGCATTTGGTAACCTTCTCTATGAGAAAGAAACCTGAAAACCAGTTAAGCTGATGAGCTTCAATAGTCAGTTGATGGGTGACCAGGAGAAATGGAAATATTCTCTTCATTTCTAACATTCCTCCCACTGGGAAATAACAAGGAAGGTGATTACTACGGTCCCTGAACAACTTTGAATTGATATTACATGCCAAATTCTGCAGGAGATCAATATTCCCTTAACAGCTCTGCTACAGCTGACAGAGCTAGTTAGTACGATGTGGATTGCTAGGGAGGTTGGAAATCCTGTTTTACTTTGCTGGCTGAAGGGTCCAGACTTTATAAGGTCTCTTACAATCTTACACTTACTTGAAGACTAAGGGCCAAAGCCTGCAGTCCATGCTGAGTCCTTCCTCAGGTAAAACTCCCTTGATTAAAATGGGACCACAAGAGCTGGCTGTTATTATGTACTGTATTTCCAAACTGAGTGAAAAGGCACAAAACAGCAAGCCTACCAGAGAGAAGCGATGAAGAGGTTGCTATTTTGGGGCCTGATCCTGTATTCTTTGATTATCCCAAACTCCCATTGTCTTTGTAACCAAAAAAGAAAGTGAAAAATATCATTTTAGTCTTAGTCCTTTGGTATTTTTTTCACTTGAACTATTTGTTGTGTTTCCATTGCACAGACTCCCCCTTGTAACTGCAGGTGTGTACCACCTTGTTTCACAGAATATGTCCACTTTGCAATGCAAAGGATGATTGCACTATGAACAGACATATCTATACAAGCATGGCTAAAAATAGCAGTATAGATGTGATGGCACAGGAGAGCCACCACGTAGGTCCCCAGCATACTCGTAGAGCCTGCACTGAAGTCCCTGACTTTGCATCTGCACTCCTATTTTTAGCTAGTGTGAGCAAAGTGAGCACAAATATGTCTACTCATGCTGCAATCACATCTCAGATTGCAGTGCAGACATACCCATGAATCACTTGGGTCCTTTGTTCAATCCTCAAGAGAAAAATATTGTTTAGAAACAATTTTTGGTTTGGGTGGGGACAGGGCTGGATTAAGGCAGGGGCTTTCGGGGCTGAAGCCCAGGGCCCCAGCTCAAGGGGGCCCTGCAAAAATAAATCACAGGTAGTGATCTCCAACCTTGGGCCACTAAAAGTCCTGCAGCACAGAGGGACACTCAGGCAGGCTGCCTGCATCCATGGCCCCACGCCGCTTCTGGAAGTGGCTGGCTGCTAGCACGTCCCTGCGGCCCCATCCCCAGCACCGTCCTCACAGCTCCCATTGGCTGGTTTCCCAGGGGCCGCAAAGACATGGTAGGAGCTAGCCATTTCTGGGAGCGGCGTGGGGCTATGGCAGGCAGGCCGGCAGCCTGCCTGAGCCCTGTTGCACTGCTGGCCGGGAGCCGCCTGTGGTAAGCACCTCCCGGCTGGAGCCTGCACCTCGCACCCCCTCCTCCACCACAACCCCCTGCCCCAGATCAGAATCCCCTTCCTGCACCCAGACCCCTCCTGTACCAAATTCCCTCCCAGGAAAAAGACTTGTACACAGGAGCCCCACAAAACCTAATAGCCACGGGCCCACAGGAGAGTTAATCCGGCCCTAGATGGGGATAAGAGTCTTCTAAAATCTGGTAGTAAAATATACTTTTCCCTTTGCTACAATGCTCAGCAGCCCTTTGGCATCAAGATTTGACCAGGCTTCAAGAGGAATGAACATGACAATAAAGTAGATAGTTGTTGCACTAATGATTCAGTGCTAGTCTGTTTATTTCAGACAGCTACCCTACCTGGGTCCAGTCCTGTGTGGTGCTGAATGCCTTCAACTTTCATTAAAGTCAATAAGAGGATCAGAGCCTTGACAAACTGGATGAGACTAGGAATGGTTCTTTCTTCCTCTTAGTCCAGAATCCTCATTCCTAATGTTGGTGCACATACGCAGTATATCATAGGAGCCCTGTCCTGCCTGTGAGATCACCCACTGCTGCAATGTGGTGCAATGGCAGTTGTAGCCACTGTCTTGACCCAGAATATAACGGACAAAGGGTTATGTACCAGAACCTGCTTTGACAGGTTTTAAAAAGGCAGCTTCATAATGTTAGTTATAGCTATTTCTTAGCTAATCTGCCTCTACTGAAAGCACTACTTAATTCTATTGTAACACTGCAAAACACTGCAATGGTGTTTGGAGTTATTATTGCAGAATACTGTCATTTTCATTGGGCTGGGAGCATTTTTTATTATAATAGGACTGACTGCTCTGATGTTCGGAGGAGGAGTCCTTCCCCATAACCCTTGTGCTGGTGGTCTATGCAAAGCCCATTCATTTGGGCTTTGCACAATGGAGCAGGACTTCCCCCTTAATATAATGTTCTGTGTAAATGACTGATTGCTGCTCTCTTTCCTGCATGACAGAGCATACAGACCTTTGGGGTATTTGAATGCAAAATAACCACAATTAATTTCCACAGACAGCTACAGCGCGTACACACACACTTTTCAAGTCTCTAACAAAAATCAGTTTGAATGCGATGATTGTGACACAAAATCTCTGCTAAATAAAATCAAATTGATTTGGTTTATTACTTATTTCTATGACATGTTTACAAAGAACAAGGCAGCACTCCAATTCCAGGGAGAACCCTCTGGATAAATCCATCTTCACTTTTAACCAGAACAATCCATAACATTCATATTAGATTAATATCATAATATAGTACAATAAGCAAAAATCTCAAAACAACAAACAAAAGTTTCATACTAAAAGGGATGCTTTAGTTACAGAAGGCAGGAGGCAACCTGAAATTCTGACTGCTCTGTGTTTTCTGCCGCTTTAAATGAAAGGAAACACGCAAGGTTAGAAATCAGCGGGGAGATCTTCAAAAGTACATATGGCAGTTCGGTGCCTACCTGCCATTTATGCCTGTGAAAAAAAATCTGCTCACAAATTAATTTTTTTAAAATCCTTCTGAATACTATGAATAATCCTGCAGATCATTAAAACTGAGCTGCTTGTTTACTTTTCTCTCAATTTGGACAATAAAACCAGACTAATGAATTTCACTTTTATTTCTAATCCACATGTGGGATTTTCAAATATGACAAAATAATGTAAGAATATAAATTCTGTTGAAAGTGAATGGGACTTGTTCTCCTAAATCCCTTTGGAAATTTTGAACCTCTCTCCCAGTAACTAATCAATTTCACATTCTGGTTTTCACAAACCTGCAATGTTTGGGTTGCAAATACTATAGGAGAACATTTATTGGTTTATAAAAATGTTTACATTGGATTTTTATATAATATGTCATAGAAACATATCTAAGGTTTTGAAGAAACTTGTTTTTAGAAGACTTACATTTAGGGGCAAATTTCACCTGACAATGTGTCTTTAAGTGTATCATACTACAGTATTTGAAAGGTAGTCACCTATGATATTGTAATACTGGATACCTAAGATGTGCATTTGATGAAGTTGTTCCAAGGAGCAAAATATTAAATAAACAAACACGTTAATACGTCAATGGAATTATTGTGGGCCAGACCCTCAGCTGGTATAAATTGGTGTTGTTTCATTGCCTTCAAGAGAACCATGCCAATTTTCACCATCTGAAAATATTATGGCCCATTGTATATCGTTTCAGCTGGTTTCTGGAGAAACTGAACTAATCCAAACCAAAAGCTACCTTGGTTTTTTTCCAGGCTATATTAACATCATCAAAGAATAGTAATAAATTTTGACATAACCCTTTGTAGGAAATCCTTTGCAGGAAACAGAAATCCAATGAAGGAGAACCATATTTACCCCTCCACCAAAAAAAATAAAGGAAAATGCTTCAGAAATTAGTTTCATTTCCAAAGTTGTGAAAAAGGAATGAGTGGCCTTTTGCTATTTTTTTCCACATTCGTTACCTTAATTAAAGTTGTCATGAGTCATGTTTATAACACTTGACATGTGTTGGGCCAATAAGAAAGACAGACATTCAGCCACTGCCTTGTTTGTCTAAATTCACCAGGGATTTGTGCCGCTATCGTCATTATACTTCCTGTACGTGGAAAATGAAAAGGCCAAATTTAGAAATGGATCACAAGTCTCAGGTCAGTTTGTTTCCGAGAAGCCTGATGAAGTCTGCTTTCTTATTTAACCTAAACCTGCCTTCCCAAGTCTTATCTTCCTTGAGACTTTCAGACCTGTTTCCATCCTTTAAGCTGTTAACTCCTGCCACATTAGAACGATAAGATATGACTAACCTGGCTCTGAAGCCAGCCGGAGGAGGCCGGTTGTAATTGCCATTTTAAAACAAGAGACAGCTCTCATTGAAGTCACCAGAGCTTCTACTGTATAGTTACACACACAGAAAAACTACAAAGAGAGGTTATGATTGTTGTAGTGACACTAACTAAGGTTGAGCGAGCCACCTTATTTTCAACCTCTGCTTTCTATAAGTCGTAACTTTCTCAGTCATTGACCTTTGGAACTGAAGTTATTTATGGAGAAGTAAATTATTTGTAAACATTTGATCAAAACCCCATTCAGCTGACTTTGAACTGGTGACCATGAAATAACTATATGCTGTAAACTTCGAGGACTAGTTAGTGGAGCCTTTGTTTTCAGAACTTTAAAGATTTTGCATGTGATGAATACAATCTGTGCTATGTGTGGAAAAAGCTGGTAAAAATTGACTGAAGGTGACATTCTGAGCCTGTGCTCAGAGTCACTGTTGTTATTTATGAAACTCTGGCAATGTTCTTTTCATGCACAAACTACAAATTAAAGACTGTCCCTGTCCTCAAGGGCTTACAGCCTGCAGGCCAGGCAAAGAGAAAATCAGATACATTAGCACACACAGAGGAGAGAATATTAATTATTATATTTATTACTATTATTAATTATTATTATTATTATTATTATTATTAAACTTGGAGGGTTGTTTGTTCTTCTGGTGTTTTAAGTGTTATTATTAATAGTTCACTTCTTGTGGGAAAAAGTGAGCCTCCACATGCCCAGCGTCATTTCCCTAGGCAAAATAACTCTGTGCAGCATTCACAAGAGACTCAATCAGTGATTCAACATTCAGCTAAAGCCACTCACTCTGAGTGCCGAAAGGCACACCTGCTGGATTCTGGGGCCACTTCCTGGGCTTTTATAGGAATCTGAAGATTCCAACACTTTTGGTGGCTTTCCAGGCATGACCAGAGATAGTCTCAATTGTAAACAGTGGTTAGTACGCATAGCTCTTGGGCCAGGGCACTTCTTCCCCCATCGCAATAGCCAATAAATAATCTCATTTTACTTAGGTCCTTAGGTCAGACTGCTACCCCTGTTTGTGAGCTGACAAGGCCAGTATTTAATCCACTTAGCCTGCCAGCACCCCCCACCTCCTTCATGCAGACACAGTAAAAGCACAGATCTCCTGTGTGTCGTGTATAGCCCTCCCCCCAACCCATTCTGCCCTCTTGGGAACATGCATTTGTAAAGAGATGGATTAGGAAAATTACAAGGTGGGTCACAGAATGTCAAACTGTTTTCAAGGCTTAAATCCTTGGATCACTCAAGAGGCAACCCCCTTGGTTCTTGCCAGGGACAGTTCAAGTGACTCTGCTTTCTGACTTTACAATGCCACTTACAATTGACCCTGAGGTATATTAATAGTGCTGCTTGATGACAGAGGATTCAGGTCCACTGCTATGGTAAACAACTAAAGGATCATGAATTCCAGAAATAGGTTTACATTCATTTGCTAATTATTCACTGTGAAAATATCTATTTAAATCCAATGGTCCAGATCCTCCGCTGAAGTAAATCCACTTTGCTCAAGGCATTTCGGTGGATCTGACCCAATAATCCTTCTCCCTGAGCTAGCCAGTTCTCAGACCAATCATTTTTATTGTCATTTGATACAAAGAAAGAAATGAAGCATTGCAGAACGACTGCTGGAGAGCTTAAATGTACACCTCCAGGATGACGAGTGACTATCTCTGTGGCTACGTCTCACTTGTTTCTGTCTGTTCCAGAATATGGGATAAGAAATTCGGAATTCTCCATCAGTTATTACTATTATTTGTATTATAGCAGTGCATCAAGTCCTGAAGCAAGATCAGGGCTCCATTGTGCAAGGCACTGTACACAAATAATACAAAGACTGTCCCTTCCCGCAAAGAGCTTATAGTCTATTACAAAGTGGGTCAGATTCTGTCCTCAGTTTCACCAGTAAAACCTGCTTGGCTTCAGTGAGGCTGCACCACTGAACTGGAAGTAGAATTTGATCCAATGTTAGACTCAATTCTGCCCCTTCAGAGTAGTTACAGAATTCTGCAAGAGGACATTACTGAGAATTTTGTCGTCATATTGAAGTACAATGCCATCAGCGTCTCAGTCTATCACATCAATCTGATTAAAATATAATTGAAAGACATAACGTAGCACACTATGCTCTCATGATATATGGAATTGAATTAACATTGCAGCATGTCATTTGATCATAAAGCCACGCATGCTTTTGACCTGGTACCACATTGCACACTTGGCATGTACTTTACAAATGACTCAGTGTACTCTGGAATTTTTTTTTAAATTGTATTTACCAGAGCCGCACGCAATACATTCCACATCTGTCATACCACTAAACTGTAGAGGCCCAATTCTGCTGTCATTTACACCAGTCCAACCCCATTCAGCTTCACATGAGTATTGTGCACGTACAAATCTGGATACTTCACATTCACAATTAGAGATGGGTTTAAATCTTCCAAGGGAACATTTTTCCATTAGAAAATGCTGATTAGACAGGACTGAATCTATCAGTACTTTCAAAGGAAATCTGGCAACCAGCCTGGTTTCCTGCCAGCCTGGGCTCCCTGACTCCCTGGGCAGCTGCCTCCAGGGGCTGCCTGACTCCCCACACCTCCAGCTCACCAGGGAATTGGGCAGCCAGGCACAAGCTGAAAAATTTATTTTTAGTTCTCACAAAATGGAATTTTTCAGAATTTTTCCTTCCACAAAAAAATTCATTTTTTTTGCTTTTCATCCCAATTTAGGACAATTCTCCTCCCCAGCCCCCATCAGTGTTTTTCATGGGAGGGAAATTCCATTTTCTGGCTAGCTCTATTCACAATCCTGCAGACCTCTTTTCCTCCCATGTACAATGGCATAACAGCCCTGTGACAACTACAGCAATTGCCTACATAGAAAGTAATTAATACACGGCTAGATTTTTTTAGGGCAGTTTAGTGGTTGGAAAAAATCAGAGGAGGAGGCAGGATGTGACAAATCAGCTCTCTACCAACCACCACCAGTGGTCCATGGACAAAAGGGCTGAGCACCACTGGTATATATTCACTCAAAGGAGCCCACAACCTGAAAGAGCACTGATCTGAAGAAAGTTAAATGTCTTTAGGCTACAGCAAGATATCTGGGTGCTCTATGGAACAACATGGGATTTGGTGTCGAGGATTTCCCCTGTGTATATTTCAAGCATGACTCAGCAGATGTTGATCTCTGATTGATATTTGATAAAAGAAAATATTTGCTTTATACAAACACACATGTAAGCAGGATTAGGTGAGAGAAGAACAACCCACACTAACAGATCCACTAAACTATGAGGACACTCGCACTCTTTCCATATATAAAAATAGAAAGTTTCCACAACAGGGAAACAGCATCTGGCCCAAATTTCATATTTTTCCAGGTCTCTCTTAATCTGCCTTCCCACTTTTGTTTACTGCTTTTCTCAATCCCCTCCTTCTCCAGAAACAGATCTACACATCAAACTAATTTATACTCTGTTTCCATTTCCCAATAATGTATTCCTTATCTTTATTAACCCTTGTAAAGAGAGAGGCTTGGTCTAGTGACTTGAGACTGGGACTGTGTGCAAGGAACAGCTGAGTTCTAATGGTGACTTTGGTCAAGTCACTTAACCTCCCTGCCTCAGTTTCCCATATGGAAAACTTCTATAGAACTGAATAGGGAATGAGACATTTTCCATCTAACTTTAAACCAACAGAAAGAATTCAATAGCAGGGATGTAATTCTCTGTTACAAATTCTACAGGTTGATCTAAAAGTTATATAGAAAAGATCACAAAAATGCTATCTAAGTAAAAAGTAGAATTAATAATTCTACCCATGTTCCCCATTTGAAATTTGCTATCATTTTTTATTTATTTGAAGTTTCTTATTTCTTTTCAATTAAGTCCCCTAATTCTGGAATCTATATCACTGTGTAACATATTCCTTTGTAACCTTTGTCAATCCCTTTTGTAACTTTAATACCTTCTAGCAGGTGACCTCACAAATACAGAGACTATGGGGCAGATTCTTTACTCGTGTAAACTGTCATAGCTCCAACTGAATCTGCTGCAGTGATTTTTGTATCAAGAAAAGCATCAGGAAGGTATGTTTTTATTTTACCAAGGGTTTTCGCAAACTCATTGAGGCTTACATTTCTTTTATAAGCAAGGGAGGGTCCATGAAACACATCACGGAGGAGGCAGCATTAGACTATTACCATAGCAGCTATATTTGAAAACCCCACTCCTTAGAGTGGTTTAGAAGGTTCTAAAGGAACCTCCTTTAGAAGGTTCGTCTGAAATACAATTGCAGTAGCCACAGCATGGAAACAGAGGAGCGGATTGTCTGACTGCATTGTGCCTTACACACCAAGCAATCCCAAAGTGCTTACACCCCTGTACAGAAGGCCAGAGTGCGGCCTAAGCACCACTCTACTCCTACTTATGCAGCTAGGCTGGCTGTGTGCCATTTGGGGATTCCCCTGTGGCAGAGAATCCCCAGCTGCCCTCATAGGGCACACTAAAGTCCCATCTGTGTCACTGGGGGTAGCTCAGGAGTGATTTAGCAAGCTCAAGGTCCTTCCAACCATCTTAAATCAGGGGTGCTGGAAGTAGGGCTGCTAGGGGTGCAGTAGCAACCCTTGGCTTGAAGTGGTTTCCATTATACACAGGGTTTGAAGTTTTGTTCAATGGTTCCCAGCACCCCCACTATACAAATTGTTCCAATACCCCTGGCTTAAATCTGCCCCCGATGTGCTCTTTCATCACATGGTCACACTGCTGTAATACTAAATGCTACATATACACACTATTTTAAAAGAATTGTGTATTCAGAGGTCAGTGGAACCAATGGCAAAAATCTTAAACCTTTCCTCTCCGGAAATCTGTACTTAAATTAGGGATAAGTGAATCAATCTGCCCCAACTTTAGCTAGCCATGAATTGAACCAACTTGCAACCTTTTTTAACTGCAGCTCAGTTCACATAACTGAGCTTTCAGACTCCCATCTTGTGACTCCCAGTACAGCAGGGGTTCCCCACCCTCCACATAACCAGCCAATCCAGCTAGGATGGCCAGATGTCCCGATTTTGGGGGCTTTTTCTTATATAGGCGCCTATTACCCCCCACCCCATCCCAATTTTTTACACTTGCTGTCTGGTCACCCCAAATCCAGCTACACTTCCAACTGTTAAATTTCCCTTGCTATTTCCATGAATGCTAAACTGTGCTCTAGACTGTGTGTCCCCTTCTCCCCAGCACAGGAAACACAGTCTGTGGATACAGATACATAGGGGTAAGCGGAAAGGCATGGGTGGTGGATATAATAGGCAAGGGGAGGCCTCCCCTAGCACAACTGTCCTTGCCACCCGACACCTGGGCTGTGGTGCCCCCCTCCCTCCCGCCTCTTCCCCTCCCTACTCTGACCCTTCCCAGAGGCTCCCACAGCTTGCTGCAGCTACCTGGGGTGAATCTTTCTCCTTTCCTCTCCTCCTCCCCATTCCCTCCCCACCCCCCCCGGTCCCCACAGCTGCCAGCCCATCTCTCCTCATCCCCCTCCAGGGTGTGTGTGTGTGTGTGTGTGTGTGTGAGAGAGAGAGAGACAGAGAGAGCGCAAGCGCGAATGTGAGCAGGGAGTCAGTGGGGGGGGGGGGCGGAAGAAGAGGTGAGGGGAGAGGGTCCCTGAGTAACTTTACACAGTGAAAAAGCCTCCTAGTAGCAGAGATCATTGAAACTGTTAAAGAGCCGTTAAAGTGGTCATGAAGCCATTTAACAGGCATTTGCCAACGCCCAGGAAGCCTTTGGCCACATTCAGCTGGCTTTTACATTGTAGGAAAATGTGTTATTGGGGTTAAAAACCGTTTCAAATGAGGAGCCTTCAGTTATTCTCTGTACCCAGAAGAAGTAACTGCTAACCTGGCTCAAGGAAGAGATGAAAGCCAGTGAGTGTATTTCTTGATCTAGTCGTTTTATTCAATCCCAGTTTAAGGAAACGAGTCTGGCAGGGAATTCTGGGTAAGAAAGGTGATTAAACTACTGCCTTAATGCAGGCTGCAAATGGCAAGCAGTTTTTCAAAAGGAGAGATTAAGCTTCAGGCTGGCGCAGGTAGCCTGGCTTTTCCCCTCTCTCTATACAGCACACACCAAACTTCCTGCCACGCAGAGGAGAATCCATCTGGCAACTGAGCTATACCTAAAAAGGAAAGGAGTACTTGTGGCACCTTAGAGAGTAACCAATTTATTTGAGCATGAGCTTTCGTGAGCTAGTGAGCTGTAGCTCACGAAAGCTCATGCTCAAATAAATTGGTTAGTCTCTAAGGGGCCACAAGTACTCCTTTTCTTTTTGCGAATACAGACTAACACGGCTGTTACTCTGAAACCTGAGCTATACCTGTTGCCTGCTCAGCTCCCTTGGGGAATGTTATTAGTGCTTTAAGGTGAAAAGGGGAGGGGGTGTCCTGGGGGTGGGGCAGGGGGGCAGCAGCAGGGTGAGTGACTATAACAGGGTTCAAAAGAGAACTAGAGAAGTTCATGGAGGATAGGGCCATCAATGGCTATGAGCCAGGATGGGCAGGGATGGTGTCCCTAGGCTCTGTTTGCCAGAAGCTGGGAATGGGTGACAGGGGATGGATCACTGGAGGATGGCCTGTTCTGTTCATTCCCTCTGGGGCATCTGGCATTGGCCACTGTCAGAAGACAGGATACTGGGCTAGATGGACCTTTGGTCTGACCCAGTATGGCCGTTCTTATGTGAGGAGGCGGGCGGCGAGCCAGCTGCACAGCTGAGGCGGCCTGGCTGTCTCGTGGCAGGTAGGAAAAGGGTCTGGTGGGGGGGGTGAGGAGGCGAGCAGCAGGTGGGCGAGCGGCAGGCAGGGGAGGAGGTGATATGCGGGGGAAGGGTGTGAAGAGGTGAGTGGCAAGTCAGCAGTGGGTGGGGGTGGGGCCTGAGGCAGAGCAGGGGTGGAGTCTGGGCGGGGCTGTGGGCAGAAGAGGTAGGAAAAGGAGCTCGTCTCCCCCAGGGGAAGTCTCACCCACTGCCCATGCGGAAAGAGACAGAGCTTTGGCTTTGCCCTCCCAATGTGCCAGCCAGCACAGCTGAACTGACGTAAGGTGGAGGTAGTAATTGCTGCTAGCATAGAGCAGCAGCAGATTACTGTCCTCCTGAGCCATTATTGCTTCCCTGGGGCAATGCTGCAATGTGGCACCCATTACTATGGGCTGCATCCTTATAGCCCCCTTACTATAGCCTTGTAGCCTTTCATGTCTGGGTAACTGACTTTTTCCTTATGGACTTGTATTTGGTCAAATTTGCCTTAATCTTTGAGCAGTTTTATTTCATTTGACCCCTAACCTCACCCTATGATCTCATTTCTCTGCCTCCTCTTTATGAATTCTCTGTGTCTTACAGTGAATGCCTCTTTCTTATCCTTGATTGTTTTTGCAGGTCCATATTTGCCTTTGTTTATTCCCTTTGGACCCCGTTCTGCAACCCTTACTCATGCTGGCCAATAGTACCTTACTAAACAAGTAGTCTCCTTGAAAGCAAATGGCCCACTTGCATAGCAAGTTACTACTCAGTATAAACAGTATTGGCGGAATTAGGCACTTTGTGTTTACTACTAGATAGCACTCGCAGCCGCTTGGCTTTTTAGCCATCTATCTTTGAACATCTGCTATTTCTCCACAGTAGATTTCCTTTTGTCTACTTTTTCTTTCCCCTCGTGCGTCTCACATTCTCTCAAAATCAGTTAGGCAGAAATCCAAATATATGCAACATCTTAACACAGTTGACAAATGGGAAGCATTGGCATGATCCACCTTTTGGTCTTCCAATAAACTGCAGCACACAGAAAGAATGATACAGGTCCTTTAAATGGAGAGCAAGAAGTTGTCTGGAATATTAGTTCATGTTTTCCTAAAATAACCTCAACACCTGAGGCAAAGTGGGAGTTGCTATTTAACACTGCACAGCTTCCAAAACAGCCCTCACCTCCTGTGTGATTCAAGCCAGAAGTACAGAACTGTTGGCAGCATTTTAAGGATGACTAATGCAGCACTGCTAAAAACAACTTGAAGGGGTTTTCCATGAGCAAGCCTCATTACAGGTACAGTATTGCCTTTTCATCTGCTAAATACAAGAACTTCACTGTAATGTACACACTGCTGGGCTTTTTATCAGCACATACCACAGCTAGTAAAATGAACCCTGGCACTTTCATAAACAATGGCAGCACCTGATCCTTGTTAACACCACTTCACATAGGCATAGGACTACGGGAATGGAGCTTGAAGCATGTGGAGTAGGCACAAAAGAGGAATAAGAGTAGAGTGTAATAAATCTCCATAGAACACATCACCAGGCATCAGCAATACCGGGAGGGATGAGCTGGAGTGCCAATGAGAAGCACAGTGGGGAAAGTAACTGAAATACTTTTCTCCTGGATTGTATTTTCTAAATGGACAACCTGCCTTAAATTCTCAATTATTGAGGGACAATCTTCACTCACAGCTATATTTGCCTTCCACAACCAACTCTCTGTATAACTTTTCATGAATGATGTACCCGAATACTTGGATGCTAATATCTAAACTGTATTCTTAAATTTATTCACCTAAATTTGTGTTATTGCTGATTATGCACTACAGTAGATGTATTTTATGACTTTAAAAACAGACTTTGTATTTGTGGATAATGTAAGCCAGTGCTGGGCAATCTGTGGCCCAAATGCGGCCCATCAGGGTAATCCACTGGCAGGCCATAAAATAGTTTGTTTACATTGACCTTCCGCAGGCGTGGCCGTCTGCAGCTCCCAGTGGCCATGCCAATGGGAGTTGCGGGAAGCAGCGCAGGCTGGCCGCAGGTTGCCCACCACTAATCTAAGCACTATACCCAGATGTACAGACACTCTTTTCTTAACATGTGTACTATATAACTTTTTAAAAATTAGCTTTAATAAAAATTTTAAATATGTATTGCATAAATGGATAGAAACATATAAAGGCTCAAGGCAAAACATAGAAAATAAGTCAGAGTTGGTTGGAGAAATTTCCAGGGAGCCCTATTCTGTCCGAACACGCAGTTCCATCAGCATCAAAATGCTTTGCAAAATCAGGTTGTTTTCACTGGAATTTCATTCTGAAAGAAAACCCAGGGGAGAAACTTCTGACAATCCCATTTTGACTTTCTGAATGAAACATTTTGTTTTGAAAAAAAGTTGATATTGAAACAAAATCTTCCAACTGACCTGAAACAAAAACAAAATATGGAATTTTCCTTCATGAAGAATTTTGAAAATTTCAGGTTTTGTTCTGATTCAGAACAAAGCCTAAGTTAGAAATCTCAAAATCCTTTGCACAACAGAATTTATCCTCCACACAGCTCTACGTACCAGTAGCAGAAGCATACTGTGAGTATGTGAATATCCAGTCTTGTTCAATGAATGTTTTGTATACACAGACTTCAGACTTACAGACTCCTAATGAACTGTTCACTGAGATTATTCCTTTGAGTAGTTGATGTTCAGAGATCAATGTTCAAACTGCGTGATTCATCACATGGCACTGTTTGTGCACCCTGACTTGGTGACCCAACATTTATAAATTACATCTGCTTTCACGTTAAATTAATTTGATTTTGTTATTTAAATTTATTTTGGTTTGGGATTACCCAAATCAAAGCCACTTCCCAATAACACTCATAAAAACAAAACATTGCTTTGCATAAATGATGATGAAAAACAAATAAAGAGGTGTGTATCTTTGACTGAAATGAAATTCTACTCAAATTCTACTCAGAAGTTACCAAAATGCCTGTGGATGACCTTTCACTACGAGACAAGCTCTACCAGCAGCTGAAGTTAATGAGAGCCACATGTGGGACTGGAATTTGACCCAAAATATCTTTCTATTTCTGTCTTTCTATCTTAACGTTTTCTACAGTGCCCATTACCACAGTATCTAAGCATTGCCCATGTAAATTAGATCAAGGTTCCCATCATGGAGTCTTCCGCTTTTCTCCCTTTCCTGATTATAGGAGGCTTTGCTTGAGTTATGTTGGTGGGCCATGGAGGAGGTCGTGGCCATTAATAATTTTGCAGAGGAGGAACAAGGCCCTGAACTGGCAATGGAAGAAAACTTGCAGCCGGGGCAGAGAGTGGAGCAGAGGGTTTCACTGTAAATGGCAGCTGAGGTGGCCAAATTCTGAACAAACTGGAGCATTTGAATTGCCTCCATAGTCAGCAAATTGCAGTGAACCGGTCTGAAGGGGATGAATGCACTGTAGCTAAATCCTAGTCTGGAAAGAAGGGGAAACCAAGTCTATTAAAATGATTAAAGTGGACAACTTTAATAAACCGGCACTACGGAACAAGATGTAGAGATGCAATTTCTCACCAACTTACATGATTGCTTCACAGAACAGCTAGTTATAGAGAACACAGGAGAAGAGACTATGATCAACTTATTCCTAAGTAATGGTTCAAAGAGTAACTAGCTGACCCACTCAATAATAGTGCTCACTACATGTGGTAATTAAGCCTGACCTCTTCATGGGAAAAATCTAGCACCGTAATACTAAGCTTCAGAAAGGCCAGTTTGAAAAAAAGAAGCTAATTGAAAAACCCCTAATGTCAAAAGTAAGGAAATTAAAATCTGCAGACTGAACATAAGGCTACTTAAGCACAGCATAACAGCATCAGTGCAAATGAAAAGTGATAAAAGGAAATCATTTTAAAAAACACATTACATAGCCAGCCTCTGGACTTCCTTGCTATTGGATGTTGCTGAGGCCAAGAACCTGGTGGGACTCAAGAAAGGAATACACATTATATTAGACAATGAGAACATTGATAATTATATTAGATAGGATAAGACAACTTCTTTTTTTTAAAGAAAAAAATTATAAACTCCCAGCCTTCGCGATAAGCCAACCTTTAAATAAAGGAGGTTATGCAGAAATTTTCCCAATTAACAAATTAACAGCTTATTGCATAATTGCTCACTACGGGATTACTTGCACCTGCCTCTGAAGCATCTGGTTCTGGCGATATCACCACTCGTTTGATCTGGCAAGTCCCAAGTTCTTATGCAAAAGGTAGCAACTTGCCTTTTGCCAGGTGCCCCGCTATGGCTAGAGGTGTTTCCACAGGTCCCTCCTTCTGCTCCCTCTCTTCAGGGACTTTTGGGAGTGCTGGATAGGTTTTCTCGGGGCTATCACCAAGATCGGCTCTAGGCACCAGCAAAGCAAGCACGTGCTTGGGGCGGCACAATTCCAGGGGCGGCGTTCCGGCCCCCCCCCTTTTTTTTTTTTTCGCTTGGGCGATTGCGCTCTCGGAACTTGGGGCGACAAAAAACCTACCACCAGCCCTTCCCTGAAATGGGGTTAGTAGCCCAAAGTAATTCAAACTAGTCCTCAATGTCCCAAACACAAGGTCTATCATAGTCACCCCATAGTTCAAACCCATCTCCAAAGCTCCTGTCATCCATGGAGACCTTGTTCTGCTCAGCAGAAGCCTCACCTTTCAGCTCTGCCTTCCTTCCTCTGTCCACATGCTGAAGCCGGCATACATACTACCCTCCTTCTGAAAGCTTCTCCAGATTGAGGGGGGAAGCACTGCTTCACCCTACCCCACAGGGCTCCTGATCCCAGATTCTTAAAGTGACAGTATCCTGGGATCTTCCCATCCCATTGCTAACTCTCCAGGACCACCGCCTCTCTTCCAGCTTCAGCTGGTTTCTGATACTGTGTGACACCAATATCCTTGAAAGGGGGTCTTCTGGACCCTCTTGTGCTTGAAGGGCCAGTACCCTCTGTCACACAAAACCAAGTTATGACCCACTAAATGACCTGGAACTAAAAGCAAATATTATTTTTGCAGTTTTACATAACATTTTCCCCAGTTATCACACAACACTATTAACATCTAATTTGTTTCTGATCCCAGGCTGAGGGAAAGCCATTCCTTGGGTAGTTTGATTGTGTCAGGGTTCTTCGAATATGTAAATAAAGATACTGAGATAAGAGCTATTCAACAACAGAGGCTTTTTACATTCTATATTTATCAGACTCTTCAAGCTAAATAAAAACACCCTGTACATTTGATCAGTTTAAGAACATGCCCAACAAGCGATCATCAAAATTCCTTTACTCCACCAATTCTTCCCAAACAGCTCCATGTTATGTAAAGGCTGCTCAAGAAGAGCATCTAAGAGGATCTAAGGTAAAATTTTCAAAAAGCACCTCAGTGACGTAGGAACCTAAAACCCATTTTCAAAAAAGACTTAGCCAGTGAGAAGTGGGATTTTCAATGACACATAGGGTCAGAAGTGCCTAAAAGCCAGTTGTTTAAAAGGTATTTAGGTATTTAAAGATGCAGAGAGGTGCTGACTGGCATTTTCAAAACTGTCTCTACTCTGGCTTTAAATCATTTTTGAAACTGTGACCTACACTCCTAAGTCAGTTTGGTGTTTTTGAAAATTGTACCCTGAGGCTGAAGGAAAGAGCTCTTATCCCCTCGGGGCCTCCTTCAGGCTACCGGGCTGGGTGCAGTTTGTCTACAGGTCAGCTTGTTTAGCAGGATTCCATGACTGGATGCAACCTAAATGCAGGCAAAGTAGAAGCTGGCTCCTCTGTTGCCTGCTTGCAGGTTTTATTTCAGCTAAGTCTCTTAGACACAAAACCTGGGAGCGTTTAAAGTGCCCTGCTGTGGCACTTCAGCAAGTCAAATGATGGAAATTGATGCAGAGCTTTGCAAACTAAAGTCTGACATGAAGGTGCCCCTGTATGAAGTGTCACCAGATCATATGGAAGATGGTGTTGGCCATTTCTATCTTCATCTTTTTCATGATCTGCAGGCAGCACCAGGTGCAACAGCCCCTTCCCTTTGAGCTCCATTTAAAACAGAGGTGATGTAAGAACCACTGAACACAAACCAGTAGTTACATTCATTTTATTTGGACCAATGTTTAAATGATTACCACCAATTTTTCAAGGTTTTTATGCAAGGTCACATGTGGGATGCTGAGAATCTCTAACTAAATGTCTAGGTACATTGAAATAATGGAACAGAAAGAAATCCAGGAGAGAAAAAACAGTCCATAATCAGCAATTACATGGACAAATGATCTTTCACTGAAATCCGACCCATTGGTGTTTCAAAATTAACATGTCTGAATTAAATCCGGCCTTCAGAAAGGCAATGAGCTATCTGCTATTGACAGTACAATATGAAACTGCTGGCCTGCTTGCTTTTAGCATTGAAATGGGAATGCATTTGGTTTGAACAACAGACGGTTATTTGCCCAGTTGATTATTTATTAAGCGTTTCCTTTGAATGTGTTTTTATTCTATTATTTTAATAAACCTAAAAGTAGGTGTCAGCTTCATAATTGTGACCTCGCCTCAGAGCCCAGAGGCACTGATGGCTGAACATTGCAGATATAAAACAAACAGAACAATACCCACTGATAGTTGAAAAGCACCTCTAGTAAGGTTCCCAGACCGATATACATTTCACCTAACCGGCCAGGGCTAGATCCTGTGGGGAGTGACTGTTGAGAGGGTCTCTGTCTGCACAGGCAGGAAGGCTCTGGGAGCCAGGGTGCAGCACACTCCAGAACAGGGGTGGCCAACCTATGGCTCAGAAGCCACATGCGGCTCTTCAGAAGTTAATATGCGGCTCCTTGTGTAGGCACCGACTCCGGGGCTGGAGCTACAGACGCCAACTTTCCAGTGTGCCCTTGCCACAGGCCCTGCCCCCGCTCCACCCCTTCCCACCCCCTCCCCTGCTGTGCCCTCTCTCCTCTCCCTCCCCCCTCCCAGAGCCTCCTGCACGCCATGAAACAGCTGATCGGGAGGTGCGGGGAGGGAGGGGGAGGCGCTGATCGGCAGGGCTGCCGGTGAGCAGGAGGCGCTGGGAGGGGAAGCTGATGAGGGGCTTGCTGACATATTACTGTGGCTCTTTGGCAATGTACATTGGTAAATTCTGGCTCCTTCTCAGGCTCAGGTTGGTCACCCCTGCTCCAGAACATTCCTTTCCACGTCTTCAAACAGTCGCAGCGTGCATCCTCTCCCCCAGCACCTCTTGCTGAAGGCACCATAAATGCAGGGGAGCCAGGTGCCTGGACACACCCCAAACCAGTTGGCCAATCCCTAATGGAGCATCACTGGATTCCCTGCCTGGTAATCAAAAGCACTAGGCCCATATTATGCTCTACTTGCGACCTGTGCTTGGAAAGGAAAGGGGGAAAGAGGAAGCTCTCTGTATGTCCTAATGCACTCCAGGCAAGACATGTGAGAATGTTTCCCACAGTATACACTGCACCCGGGCAAAGCCAGGCTCAGAAAGGAGGAGCTGTGTCACACACAAATTTGGACCTTTCCTCATATTCTTTCCTGGGGAGATGATGGTGGCTCAAGGGAATTCCAGACCAAGTTTTTGGGGGGAGAAGGGAGCCCTCATGACCACTTTCATGTCACCAGCCCCACTTGGCTGCCCCTCCACACACCATACCACAGCCAGGAGGGAAAAGCACAGCAGCCAGTGTCTGAGCATCTCCTGTTGGCACACTGCCCTGGAAAGGCTGCGTCAGCCAGCAGAGATCTGGTGGAGCATGAGCTGCAGTTTATCTGCATATTTCTTAAGCAACCAAACACGTCTGATAATATCTATCAGGACAAAAGTACTGGACATTGAGTACAATTTAGCTATGTCCATGAACTCAAGCAATTTGGGTTGTTTTTTTAACTTTTGACTATAAACATTCTTTTAAAAAAACCACCACTAGGAAAATTTATCCAAGTGGAACTAATATTAAATTATACGTAGCAACAACCCAGCTCTCCACCAGCATGAACGCAGCAATCATAAATCTCTATTAGCTGTAATTTTTCACATATTTGGAATCTACCATCATGCAAATTAGTCCCATTTGTACAACCAATGTTGATGCCATTAAAATCAATCTCATTTGCCAAAGCATATGAGCACAACAGTTCCTGGACTTGATAATTTTTCAGTTCAAAAATCACCTTGGACTAGGTTCTTAACCTGAGTTTTACAGCAAGAAATCAGATTGCATTTGGCAACAGTACCCTTATAATTAAAAATTGACAACAGACCTACCATTCGTTTTTATTGGCACTTCCTGGTGCTTTAACTCCTTTATTTACTTTTGTTCTGGGGCTGCCAGATGTTCCACCCAACTCCAACTTGACCTTTTTCTTCCCTGTCCCTGCCTATTGTTGCCACAAGAATTTCAGTGTAGTCAGAAAGAGAGAACACAGACTTCTCAGAGCCTTCCACCAGAACTGGTCAAAAACTTTTCATGACAAGTTTTTGCAACCATTTTTCAAAATTTTAAAACCTTTGAGAGTGGTTGAATCTTTTTGAAAATTTGAAATTTCAACAACAAATTCATGAAAAAATTCCCCCATCCCTCAAAAATCACTATTTTTTCTGCCTTTTCAGCCCTTTCTCAGTGTCTGTTCTTCACTCTGCATGATGCTGTGTGGCCTCAGTTAACAATGAACCCTGAACATTGGACTCTTACCTTCCTCAAATAGCTTAAAAACTGTCTCATCTATTTCCATCCCTGTCATCCTATGGCTCCCATCACTGCAGTATCTGGGTACCTCACAATCATGAAGGAATTTGTCCTCTCAGCACTCCTGTGTAAGCTAGGAGAGTATTATTAGAGACGAGCGACTGACGCAGAGACAGAGTAAGTGACTTGCCCAAGGTCACCTAGGACAGTGTTTTTCACGACCCAGTACTGGGTTGAGGAATATAAGGCATTGGGTCACTCTAGTCACCACCGCCGACTGGGACGTTAAAAGTCCCGTCGGTGATGCTGCCCGGCTAAGGCAGGTTAGTGCCTACCTGTTCCGACACCACTCTGCACCCCAAAAGTGGCTAGCAGCAGGTCCACCTCCTAGGCAGGAGGGCCACGGGGCTCCATGCGCTGCCCCTGCCCGAGCACCGGCTCCGCACTCCCATTGGCCAGGAACCAGCCAATGAGAGCTGGGGAGGGAGGCGGTGCCTGCTGGCGAGAGCCACGTGGAGCCACTTGTGCACCTCCACCTAGGAGCTGGACCTGCTGGTGGCTGCTTCAGGAGCCGTCAGAAGTAAGTCCATGCCCCAACCCCCTTCCCTAGCCCTGAGCCCCCCCAAACCCAGAACCCATTTCTGCACCCCAAACCCTTCATCCCCAGTCCCATCCCAGATCCTGTACCCCCAGCCCAGAGCCCTGACCCCCTCCTGCACCCCAACTACCTGCCCCAGCCCTGAGCCCCCACAAACCCGGAGCCCCTCCCACATCCCAAACCCCACATCCCCAGCTCCATTGGGTCGCGGGCATCAACAATTTTCTTCATCTGGGTCCGAAGAAAAAGAAAGGTTTGAAAACCATTGACCTAGGAAGTTTGTAGCTGAGCCCACATCTCCAGAGAGTCTCAGTCCAGCACTTAGCCACAAAGTCATCCTCCCTTCCCTAGCACACGTTCATGGATTCCAAGGTCAGAAGGGACCATTGTGATCATCTAGTCTGACCTCCTGTGTAACACAGCCCATAGACCTTCCCCGGGATAATTCCTAGTGCACATCTTCTAGGAAAAACATCCAATCTTGAAACACTTGGGCGTTATATGAACACACATATATATACACATACAGTTGCTTCTCATGCTCCCCGAAGGCAGCGGGAGCTTATGGCGAAAGAGAACCTAGCCCCTGCTGGTTCTTCTCTCTGATCAGGTGAGGCACCCAGTGCTACTCCCACTTCCTGCCAGCCAGCTGCCTGCTAGAGCAGAGGAATCAGCAGAAGCCAAGGAAGGAAGGGAAAGGAAAGGGTCTGTGATGTGGGTGGCCCGCCTCACCACATCAGTCATGTAACCAATGTGTGACACCCCCTCCTCGATAATGGGGAGAGGGTGGCAGGCAGCAGAGCAGACTAGGGGCTGCACATGACTAATTCAGAAACGTCGTCTACAGTGTGAACCAGCCAACACTAGGTTGAGCAGTGGGGCAAGGCTGGCAGATGCAAACAAGTGTATAAAATTGTCCTGTGGTGCTAGTGAGCTAAGGAGCACAGAGATGAGGCCAGCCCTGTCTGACCCTGAGGATGTGTACAAAAAGGACATCCAGGGGCTGGCTGGAACTGGTCTGCTTGAGCTGGAGGAATGTCCCTGCCTGTCTGGGCTGGGGAGGAATCCATCATCAGAGTAGAGGGGAGCTGCTGAGATGGGAGGGATGAAGGAAAAGTTTGTTGGTGGAACCAGCTGAGATGAAGAATGTGTCGGGGGGAGCCTGAAATTTTCAGTGGATATTGGCCCCTGGTTGGCAGCACAACCAGATCATTCCTAGGCAGTCCACTGAACACGGTTCCACCAGAGGGACACCTCAGTGCTGCTGGGGACATACCTGTAGATCCATTCCACACTCCAATGACTCTGTTTACTAGTGGCTGCACAGCTCTATCCATCTGCCAGGTCTCACTGCTATCTCAAGATAGTGAGGGCACTAATTATTTGTGGTATTATTCAGTGATTTCTCATAGTTACTGCTTGGGAGTCAGATCCACAGCAAAACACACTATCTACCACCTTCCTAATCTGATGAGCTATTCAGAACCCTCTGATCAATAGCTTTTGATCCCTTTGATAACAAATTGACAGTCTGCCCTGGATGTGGCTTTCCATCCCCCATTTTTGCTGCCCTGGCTGTCTGGCGTGTGGCATCATCTCTCCACTGACATCAGGGCTGCAGTCCAAGGACAGTCTCTTTGCTAGATATTTTTGCATCAGTAAAACAACATTTTCATGGGAATATGCTCTTAATAGTAAATGAAGAGGGCTGTTAAAAGCCACAGCAAACCCGATTTGGCAGCAGACATTTCTAGTTTCCATATGCATCACACGTGCCTCACAGCTGAGAAGCTGACCGAAATTTTAAAAGTTGAGACGCCTGAAAGCATCTGCTAACCATTTTGGGTCATCTGTGAAGGCCAGTCTGAGTACTTAATTCTTCTTTTACCTCAACCAGAAAGACTGCCCAGTGGATGAGTTTTGTGTGCGTTTCTTTATCTTTTCCACACTCATGTAATGATTACCATTTTTAGGGGCAGGCTGTGTGTGAGTGCACAAGTGAGGGGGAGGGCACAAAGAGCTCTCTGCCCCTTTCTTTGTGGCTGGGCTCTGTGAAGGGGCACAATCACAGTCTTTGAGCTGTGGAGTTAGGACTCCTCCAGGCTCACACTAGGATCAGGGAGCAGTATACTAAGGGAAGGGCCGTGGTACCAGTCCACCCTCTGCATTGGCCAGTGCTGCTGGGTGAATGACATGTGGTGGACTTTCTACTCCAATGTGCACTCCCAGAACAGATTGGACTGATTTACATTTTAATCATGATTTAAAACAGCAAGCAATGAACTTAGATTTAAAGAATACATTTTCATCGTGTTTCCATTTGTACTTTGTAGTCATTTTCCCAAAGAAAGGTTAATTCTCATTGGTAATCATTAAACCAACTAAATGTAGCTTTCACACTAAGCTTGGTGCTTCTTTATGCTAGCCAGAAGGTCACACTACATTTATTTAACCACTTAGCTGAACTTACATAATAAAAATTCAGTGTCTGAATAAATGTATGAAAATGGTCAATGATGCATTTCTTATGTACTAGATGACTACTTTTAAACTTGCAATTTGTGTAAAGCTCTATTGGGATGGAAATGAAAATCAAATAAAAAATGCTCAGAAACAGTATTTAGTTCCTAAAAATGAGACAAAGCTATATTAAATGTGCTGAATACATAAGAAAAAAAATCAGCGTTCCTCATAACATCTTTTGCATTAAAACTAATTGATTCATTAAACAAGTATTATCTGTATTAGTGAATTGAACTGATAGTTTCTGGCTAAGAAAGGGTGTTCACCCCACATTAGCCTGGAAAGGATTTGTGAGGCTGAGAAGAGGCCAGTTACCTGGAAAGGTCATAGCTGGGGGGGAATTAGGTGGCTGAAGTAACCCCTGAATGATGATGGAAGCCAGCTGAGAAGGAACAGACAGGACTAGTATAAAGCCAGGAAGCTGGCAGCAGAAGGGAACAGCGAGGGAGCCTGTGGCTACGCTCTGGATGTTACAGATGCAAACAAACCCAGGGGGAGAGTAGAAACCCCAGGGAATCCAGGGCCTGAAGGAAGGATTTATCCAAAAGGGTGGTGGGGCAAAAGCCTGAGAGAGGTGGAGTAGGAAAAGGCTCAGGGAAATGGCAGCAAGGTGGGACATTGCAGATCTTAGCTGCTGATTAGAAGGTCCTTGGGCTGGAACCTACAGTAAAGGGCAGGTCTGGTTTCCCCTATTAGCCACGGAGGAGAAGGCTGCTATTTTGCATGGAGAGACTTTGCTAACCCCCCAGAAAGGGAAAACCACACAGTGACCTGGCCAGAGAGTCACGTGGGAGAGAGCACTCTGAGTCGCAATGAGAGAAAGGGAGGATGGCAGGGTGCACGAACAAGTGACAGAAGGGGGTGTTCGACCCGGAAGGAGCTAATCAACAGTGTAAAATGCACGGACCGCCTGTGACACTGGTCACCATTAGTTCAAGATTTAACCCTAGCACATTTCCTCCTCACACCTCATTTTAATTCATAGATTGAAAGAGGAAAACAAGCTTCCGTGCTTTTTCAACTTCCAGTTGGTTTCTCAACTTTGAACGAACTGGTCATTGACCTGAACTAGCTGAATGAAATGAAAACATTCTCTCTGCACTTGCAGAAGAGGTTACTGCTGTCGAAAGCTGGTTTAGCCCTTCAACAAACTATGGTTCCACATGTTTAGCCAGTGACTTCCACCCGTTCAGTGCTTCGACTTTCTTTAAAACTTGGCAGCAAATATGTACTGTTTGGTTTTTTTAATTTAGTTTAATTTAATCTAAGGGCAGGTCTTCACTACCTGCCGGATCGGAGGGTAGTGATCGATCTATCGGGGATTGATTTATCGTGTCTCGTCTAGACGCGATAAAAATTGATCCCCGAACGCGCTCCCCGTTGACTCCGGAACTCCAGCTGGCGAGAGGTGGAAGCGGAGTCAATGGGGGAGTGGCAGCGGTTGACTCGCTGCAGTCCTCACGGCCAGGTAAGTCGACCTAAGATACACCAACTTCAGCTACGCTATTCACATAGTTGAAGTTGGGTATCTTGGGTCGACCCCCCCCTCCCCCAGTGTAGACCAGGGCTCAGTGATGTAAATAGACGGTCATAATTTCAAATTTAATTTTAAAAAGGTTTAAAACCCAGAGCCACCAAAAGAATGCTGGTTGCATCACATGGAATAATGCCGGGGGGTGGGGATGGGGACGGAGGTTGCCTTCCTCTGTACCATGGGGCATTTTCTGGTTTGAATTAAAAGGAGTGGTGGATTCTCTGTAACTTGAAGTCTCTAAATCAAGATTTGAGGACTGCAGTAACTCAGCCAGAGGCTCTGGGCTTACAATAGGAGTGGGTGGGTGAGATTCTGTGGCCTGCAATGTGCAGGAGGTCAGACTAGATGATCATGATTGTTCCTTCTGGCCTCAAAGTCTGAGACCTCCAAGGACACCCACTGTTGTACAGCTCTCCTACAGGACAGACAGTGGTTCAAAGCCCAAATCCATCCTGTAATAGGTATTTTAGGTACCACACATACCCACAAACAGCCCTAACATTAAATCATAAACAGCAATGTTCACTCCACATTAGGTTTGTGAGCAGATATGCTCATTTGAATTCTCCATTTCCCTGCTACTGGACTGATCTGAGTAAACAACACCCCCGCCCCGCAACATTTCACACGCCACTTAGAAATGTTTTAGCAGAAAATAAATAAGTGAGAACGTTCAGTGAAAACCTTCCATTCAGCCCTGCCTGCTGCACCTGTCAATGTGACCTATAGAGATACCAAGGTTACATTCCTTGAGTGAAAAGCTGCAAGCCAGCCAACAGTGCTTTTAGGAGTGTACAAAGACCAGGACAGATCTTCATCCCTCATCCTTTGCTATTTGTACATTAGCAAAGAGAAGCCTACATTACCACCTTTCTCCTTGACCAGCCAGTCCCATTTACCCCTCCTTGTTCCTCAGCCAATCGGTCTCTTCTCCACGCCTCCTTCCTTCCACCCCATTGTTTCGCCATCCCAGTCTCCTTCCCCAGCCAGTCCCAGTCTTCCCCCCACCTCGACTCCCAGTTCCACTTCTTCCCTTCACCTGCCAGCCTCCAAACCTAGCCTCCTCTCCCTGGGCTCCTTCTAAAATGTACTCCCCCTACCTCCTCCCAGTGGTTGCAGAGGGGCATTGAGATCGTAGGAAAAACAGTCTCCCTGCTCTCACTTCTGGTGCCTATCCCGGGCCCCAACCTAAAACACACCAATTGCAGGAAAAGTTCTGTTCAGCCTTTGACTGAATCATGCTTAGTGCATATGGAAACTTGGGGGAATTTACCTATGAATCTCTAGCAAGTCTTCAGTGAGCATGTGCAAACTGTGATTTTTCAAAAGCTTATAATTTAGCCAAATCTGGGTGTATTTTCACAGAGACAGCAAAAGGTACATTCCTGACACAAAGGCCATCTCCTGACAAGCCTCTTGCCAAATTTCAAGTCCCTGCTCTGAAGTATTGTGCTAGATGCTGTATAAACACATAGTAAGAAACAACCCCTGCCTGCAAAGGGCTTACAATCTAATTAGTCAAGACAGACAAAGCATGAGAGAAAGGCAGAGCTATTATCCACATTTTACAAACAAGAAACTGAGACACAGAGATTAAGTGACTTGCCAGAAGTCACACAGGAAGTCTGTGGCAGAACTGGAATTGAACTCAGTTCTGAGTTCTCAGATTTCCTGAGTCCCTGTCCCATTCCTAATTTATTTAGGTCTGGTGCATACCATGGCACTCTTCCTCTAGCTGTATAAGCAGCTGCCTAAATTCACTTGTCTATGGAGGATGACTGAATGCATTTGCTTTTTAGTGCATTTTCAGAGGCTAACTCTCCTTTCATTGCACATCAGGCTTACTGTGTTTAAGACTGCCAAACAGGCCAGCTCTGCTTGTTCAAATTTTTGGCCCTCCCTGAGTTCACCCACTACAGCAATCACAGTAGCTGCTGCAAACAGAACTCTTTACTTGAGTCCCGCACAAGTGCTTTCAGATCTGCAAGGGAGACAGGTCATGCTCACTATGAAGTCTATGCAACTCCTGCATCTCTACCAGCCCAAAAGGAGCAGCGGAGAAAGGACCAAACTACTGCTGCACTGTATGAGAGTCTGCTAGGCTCTGGAATTTGCCTCTCTCCCTGCCCATGTCTGCCAGCTCACAGTTCCTCATGCATCAATACAGGGAAATCTGCTCCACCATGCCCAACCACTGACCATCAGCAGTCAAGGGAGAACTCCCTACCTCAAAAACCAATGAAGACCTATTCTCACACAGGACAGTAGGAGGTCTTGCCTGGCACCAGTCTTCCCAGCAGAGGTTGAAAAGAAACCCATCTGCTACCACTGTGAGGGACAGATGCCCAGGTGAGGGTCTGTGGTGTGATACAGAGTTCCTTGTCCAACTCCTCCACTGTTACCAGAGAGGACCAGGATGTGTTGCAGCTGGAAGCCTAATAAAGATAGGGACTTCCTGGCTGGGGAGTTCTCTAGTTGCTGCTTAAAGCAGGGCTCTTTGTTCATGTCCTCACACCATGTGGTGTCAGAAAGGAGTGAATCCCTCTATAAAGAAGGAGTAAAGGAAAGAGAAGAGACCCCCTCCCCCCCCCCCGACTGCCAGAGCAATGAGTGAGTGGAGAAAGTGGAAAATCAGGGAGGAAATCGAGGAGCCCATAGTGCAAGTGGCTGTGCTAGAGAAGTCTGATTTTGGCAACTCAGGCAGCTGGTCTTGCTGGCTCCGTAGATTTGAATGATTCCAAATGGCTTCTGGTTTAACAGAGAAAGCACAAGAATACCAGATAAATTCTCTGATGCCATGGGTGATGCAAGGGGACCCATAAACGCCATGGGTGATGCAGCTGATGTGTGCCCTTCCCCTCTCTGCTGAGGAAAAGTAAGAATGCTTCAAAGAGAAAGAGGTGTTTGATGCCCATTTCACAGGCAGACAACATATTACATATGAAAGGACTAATCTTAATAGGAGCTGCCAGGAACCAGGGGAAACAGAGAAGCCTTTTGTTATTGCAGTTCATAGTGTTACTAAACATTGCAAATATGGAACGTTAAAAGAAGAACTAATAACAGACAGGATAGTTGCTGGCATAAGAGACACCAATTCACCAGCACAACTTCAGTCAGACCCAGCTCTTACACAAGCAAAAGCTATAGCAAAAAGTGAGAAAGCAAGAAACCCTAAAGAAACAGCAGTGTGACTTACATGCGAGCAGCATCTGGAAGACTGCATCAGCCAATACTGACACAGTGAAGAGCAAATACAAATATGACAGGAGCAGTCAGACCAAATTTACCACAAGAACAGTGCACAATTAGAGAGGGAGAGACCAAGGAACCATAATAAGAGGGAAGCTTGGAAAAGCTGTGGCACATGTGGCAAGACCCCAAGCCACAGCTGGCAACAATGTCCAGTAAAAGGAGAAGAATGTAGGAGATGCTACAAAATGGGACATTTTGCAGAAGCACTCAGGACACTAAGTGTAGCGGAAACAATCCAAGAGGGAGCGTGATCATCAGAGGACAATGAGGCCATACTTCTAGGGGCTATATTCCTCAATAGGAGAGACAGCTCCTTGGTACACAAGCATGAACTGAAATGTCCTTAAACCTTAAATTTAAAACGGATACTGGGGCAGTCGGCACTGCAATTCCAATAAAAGATATAATTGATCCTCAGAGGGAGATCCGCAAAGACCAAATAAAATTTTATGTGGGGCTAGTAACACTACATTGGATGTTTGTGGCCAGTTCCTTGAGAAATTGGGGAAAGGATGGAATGTTCTTCATCAAATAATATATGTAATTCAAGGACAGACAACTCTCCTACTAGGGTTGCTACCATACAAGGTCTACACCTAGTAGAGAAACTGGAATGGCAAAAAGCAAACTATATGGGAGATGTGTCCACATGTCTTCACAGGGCTTTGTAGGGGGAGTACAAAAGAGAATCGGTGCCATCGGTACTTCCTTTGCTCTGACAGCCTCATGCCACATGCTTGCTAGGAAAAAGTCAAAGAAGAATTAAAGGAAATGGAAGATATAGGGGCTATTTCCCAGACAGAAGAAACCACTGACTAGTGTGCAGGCATGGTTGTAGTATCAAAGGCCAATGGCAAAATCCAGATTTGTTTGGGCCGTAATAAAAACATGTGCAGAGAAAGACACACACTTCCTGCAGTTGACCAGACGTTAGCTCAGTTATCAGAAGCCAATGTCTTCTCAAAGTTAGATGCTATAGCCCACTTCTAGCAAATCCCCCTTGCTAAAAATCCATCCCATTAACTACATGTCACCTCATTTGGAAAGTCCTGGGTTTTTTGTGCGTGTTCTAGTCAGTATATCTTCCACACCAAAAGACTTCCAAAAGAGAATCTCTCACCTCGTGTCAGGTTTGCCAGGTATTCTTTGCCATGCAGATGATGTGTCAGTATATGGTAGAGATAAAAATGAACATGATGAGCAACTACATGCAGATCTGAGAAGCTTCCAACAAACTGGTGTCACTCTGAAATGTGAATTTGGAAAGGAGCAGCGAAAATTTGTCCGACACAATTATCCAACAGGGAATTCAGCTGGATTCAGACAAACTGAAGACATTACTTGCCTTACCCAAACCCAAAGTTGTTTCTGCTATAAGAAGATTCCTAGGCATGACAAATCATTTTGGGAAATTCTTACCAAGTTTAGTTCATCCAACACAACCCTCAAGAGATCCCCTGGATGATTACAGTATGTAGATCTGGGGTAGCCACAACAAAATACATTTAATAAAATAAAAGAATTACCGAAATCTCCACCTGTTTTGGCACAATATTTGGTAAGCTATCCAACAATAGTAGCAGTAGATGCATCACATAAAGACAGCCAGAAGGAGACCGGAGACCTGCTGCATTTGTACCAAGAAGCCTCACAGAAACCAAACAGTGGCATGCTCAAGTGGAAAAGGAAGCTTTATTAGTCACTTGGGCCTATGAATAGTTCAATACATATGTGTTTGGCTTGGATTTCAACACAGAAACAAATTAAAAGCCCCTAGTGGTGTTATTGGGTTCAAAACCACTGAATGACTTTCCACCTAGGATTCAAAGATTTCTATGAGGGCTAATGCAATTCTCTTTCAACATAGAACACATACCAGGGAAAACACTCAGAGCAGCAGACACTCTTCTAGAGCCCCAATTGAACGGCCACCAATAGAAGAAGAAAAGTCTTTAGAGGCAGATGTCAAAATCTACATTGACCTTGCTTGCATTGGCCTATCTTCAGCAGAAGTTCTGATGAGAAGATGAATAAGGACGCCTTTATCTGTGGCACGAATACAGCTTAAGCATAAGTGGCTTGAACTGAAAACATTTGAGAATGGGATGTTGAAACAAAAATTCAGCAGCCACAAGACTTCAAGTGTTGGCACAGAACAAAAGCACTATCTGAACTGAGACCAGAGAACAAAGTGTAAAGCCGCTGGCAGTGACTCACGTGCATCATTACCATCCTCAGGGCTGACTGTTAGGAAACATGGCACAACCCCAAATTGGTTGTGAGCTCTATACTTAGATTTCACCAACCAATCATCAAGTATAAAATGCTCAGGCACTATAATAGCCTTCACATGGAGTCACAGACAGTCGCCTTGGAAACTCTGATCAGTCTTGCCACCCAGGTGAGCATGCCTTTGTGACAGATGGCCCCTTATACCAAGATTCACAGCAATATTCAGGTCACTCCCAGTCACAAAGGACCAGTCACTTACCCCAGATTAATTGCACATTAGATCTTACATCAAAGACAAAGCTTGCAGCAAATCCTATAATAAACTATCTAAATATTTATTAACTAGGAAAAGGAAATGGGAGTTATATACAAGGTTAAAGCAGGTAAACATATATACACAAATGAGTTGCAATCATAAGTTTCGAAAGTAATAGAAGCTTCTATCATAAGCAATCCCTATACGATCTCTAGGGCTAACCCAGGCTAAGCACAGAGAATCTCTTGCTTATGCCTAGTAAACCTTGCCCCCCAGAGTCCAAGCAGCATAGAAATCCCGTTCCTTCTTGTTAGAGCTTTTTTACCCCTCTCCTCCATTGTGCTCTGAGCTGCAAGCTCAGCTGACGGGAGGAATCCACTTGTATGACTCATCTTCACAGGGGGAGGGCAAAACAACAAATGTCTTTTGTCCTCTTTATCATCCCACAATAGTTCCTCTAGTGTCGATGGACCTTTCCTGTTGCAGATCAGCACTTCACACTAGTTTATGTCTCTCTCCATCTGGTGACTTACATAGTCAGAGAGGCGTACAATCCAACTGCTCAAATAGTACCTTGCAATATGGGCTACAAATGTTATAAGTAAGATTAATGCATTCAGAAACTCACAAGCATTTGATAAAGTCTAAACACTAAACACATTATTATAACACTATACCTATTTTAACACTACTAACACACAGGTGAGCCAGACTGATTCCAGCTATGTATTTGTCAGGGTTCCCTTGATGCATGGGGACTTTGGCATGATCTGGCCAGTATCACACACAGTTTGGCTCAAAAGCTCCCAAACATTTGGAACTGTTCAGAACTTATCAGAAACTCCAAGATCCTACCTAGTGGAGCCACCGAAAGGACTTATCTGGAGGAATCAGGTTCATCTTCAACATTTCCAAACACAACGGAGAGAGGATCTGGGACCTACAGTACACTGTCAGGAAGTGAGTCCCCTCCACAGGGAACTCCACACACAAACTCAACAAATGTGAGAACATGAATGGAAGACTGATCAGACCCCCTCAAAGGCTTGTTTTTTAGATTATTGCTCAGGATTATTTAAATACAATTGATAAGGGGACATAGCTTTACAGATTTATAGATTCCTAGGCCAAAATGGACCACTGTGACCAATTATTCTGACCTCCTGTATAATACCGCCCATAGAACTTCCCAAAAATAATTCCTAGAGCATATCTTTTATTTTAAGGAATCTGAAGTTTATTTTGTCTCATTGTATATGTGTGTGTGTGTGTGTGTGTGTTTGTTTATAATTTAAGTTTTGACCTTTTATTATAAAATAAGGGAGTCATGGAGAGTTTACAAAGTTCCTGGTCCTCCACATTACCAGATAGGACCAGGATGTGTTGCAGCAGGTAGCTTAATAAAGGTAGGAACTTCTGGGCTGAGGAGATCAATAGTTTCTGCTAAAAGTATCGCTCTTTGTGTATATGTTCTCACTCTACCAAGGACCACCCAAAGAAGATACTCAGTGAGATACTAGAGAGAGAGAGAGAGAGAGAGAGAGATGGTCATTCTAGAGGCTCTCAGCCAGGGTGCAGGGTAATAAGATGTAATATAGTTCTCTTAAAAACAGTTTGTTTCCTTTATTAAAATGCTACATTGTGGCATAAACCTGATGGTTTAACTGTATTTAATTAAATACCACCCTTTTATAGGGAAAGTCAGACAGAATTTATTCTAAAATCCATTAGAACTTAATACAGAGTGTCCTTTCGCGAGGTTTTTGGACTCATCCTTCAGAATTCTATGGCAGGGACGCAATTCTCTATTAAATGCTATAAGACGGGTAAAGAAACTATTGAACTGTGATCATTTTCTATTAAACTCTATAGGACTTTTTCCACAAATGCAGTTTTAAATCATTCGTCTTTTAAATTCTGAATTCATTGTTAGTTTTGTTATAGCATTTTAAACAGTGGTTTAGACTCACTTGAACGATGCTTATTGGTCATACGTGTCCGCCACAAATAACATCAGTAGCACAGAGGAGCCAATCTGAATTCTGCACTAACTGGAGAATGGAGCTTTGCATGTGCTAGACTAAGTGGTTCACTTTCAAAGTGCTATTATCATTGCTGTAGACTGCATTTGGTTGCTTAGTAACCATCCTTATCGATGATGCAAGTTTTCTCCAGTTAACGTTGTAAATGGAGCGCACGTTTATTTTTCTTTCGGCAGTTGTATCAGGGGAAATTATTTTATAAAATCACTCCAAAAGGAAACATCTTTCTTTGTCTAGGCAATAGTTTTATTGGAGTGCTAGCTGAGGCACATATGCAAATACTTCTGAAAAATCTGATTTTAGAAAGCATTACTGAGCGGTACAATATTCATAGCCCTATTGTTTGGCTGGTATTCATTGGAAGAAGAAAAATGAATTTCTATGCAACTGGGAAAGCATATCTGTTAAAGAGCTAACAAGCAACAAATGGTAAAAAGAAGGTCTCTGTAATGTTTCATTAAAACCACAGACATTACCATGTGGACAGTAGGCTGCAACTCATTAGTAAATGGATTCTATCTGTGACAGCCTTCCAACCCCAGACTTTGCTGATTACATTTGGCTTTTAGGCAGTAATCCCAATGGAAAGTGATTTATTTCAGTACTCGATGAGTTACTCCATAGATGGTAGTGATGAAGACATTATATTGACATGGGTTAGTAGTTGTAGGCATTATGGAAGAAGTGAGTTTTCAAGGGGGATTTAAATGAAGACAGGATGGGAGCCAAACACATTGGGATGATGCTTAAAGCTTACAAAGCATGTCCCATCCATAATACTAAAGCATTTTACAAAGCTGGATAAGAATTATTATACACCAGTTACAGATAGGAAAACTGAGGAACATGTAGGTCATATGATTTTCCCAAGGGCACGCAGTGAGTCAGTGGTAGATTGACTAGTCCTGTACCCTATCCACCATCCCATGCAACCTCCCGTGGATAGGGAGATCATTCAGGAATAAGAAGGAGCATGGAAAAGAAATGTAGATGAGAGAAGGAGAAGGAAATGAAGGTGGGGTTGGCAACACTGGGGGTGGGGGGGTGGGAATGTAACGTGATAAGAAATGGGAGCAGAGATGTAGTCAGTGGTGGAGATGAGGAAAGCCTTAAATTCCAGGACTGAGGGGACTAAAGAACAAGAGTATGAGCACTAATATGTACAAATAAATTCAGGCTAATGTATCGTCATTGCCAAGAAATGTCAGGCAATGTAGCTATGACGATCCAGAAAATGAATGTATTTCTTAACTTCCATTCAAGAAATACCCAATCTTAATGGTAAAAAAGAAACCACACCGGTCCTTTAAGATATTTCTGACATCTGTACCTCAGCCGTGGTCCTCTTGCTAGACTTAGGTCCCGATTCTACAGCCTGATCCAGGAATGGATCCTTGCACACTGAAATCCATAGGCATCCACACAGGTGCAAGGGCCTTCTTTGTCAGTGTTGAACTTTCACCTCTGTAGGTGGGCAATCACTTTTACATTCTGATATTAATTCCAAAAATGCAAAGTTTCCCCATCACAGTTCCCCTCAATAACACCAATTAATTACTTCTCATACACGCAGTTTCCTGGTGGTCCCTACCTTACAAAGTAAAGCAGATTGCCTTAACCTATTCGAGCCAAAAGCTGTTTTTAATGACATTCAGATCAGCACTTAAAGTATCACACAGGACAATCATAACTGGAAAACTCATTTCAGGCTTCTCCCCATTATCCTCCCGCTTCGCCATTCTTGGGGCGCAAGTATCTAGGGCCCCAATCGAACTCTCACTGAAATCAATTAATGCCTCTCCGTTGACTTCAATGGGAACCAGCTCCAAATTAGTATCAAATCTTTGCTCTGTAGGTCTGGTAGCATTTAACAATGAACTTCAATTTCAGAGGTAGAGCCAACCTTCCATGGAGCAGGAATTACAGGGATTTCAGAAAGCTGCCTTGTGAAAACTCCCACAGGAAACTCCCTCCCTAGCCCAGACCTTGAAACAGGTTCCAGTGGCTAAGTCTGCTGGCAGTTTCTCTCCATGACATTCCATTTGCGGAACTGTAAAACTCATGACACATGATAAATCAACAGACAGAAAAATACTCTCATAAGCCTAAAACCAACCACATCGAAACCAAATCCCAAAGGCCACACTACCTCATCCTCTTCCTCCTCAAAATTCCTCTGGCACTTACCCTTCCAAGAATACTAAGGTAAGGAATGCAGATTGAGCTGAAGTGGCGGCAACTCACAGTTGGAGCCACGGAGAGGTGGATCTTAAAGGGCTTCTCCACCCAAAAATAATATTGGGACCACAAGAGCCACATCTGGAGATTAGACAGCAGTAGGGAATAAGAGGAGGTGTTGGACGCCAGATCTGTCCCCAGAAACAACAACATGGGTCGGAAGCAGGGGCTGCTGATGGAGCAATTGTCCAAAGCTCCTCATTTAGTATCAATGTAGTTCTTGCTCTGAGTAGAAGAGGAGAAATCAAACCGTGGTCCAGTGAGAATAAGTAACCTTCTAACAAGTCTAAATCATATATACAAACATTTTCCCTGCAGTCAAGTAGGCTTGGTACATCCAGCAGTCACATGCAACCGGTGTTGCAAAATGTACAGTGAGCCAGCCGTGACCTTCTATTGATTTCAGTGGACCAGCCATTTAAAATGGCAGCACGAGGCCCTGCCAGGGAGGTTACGTTCACAACTTTTCTACATGAAAACAGTAGGCTATAGATTCTACCATACATCTATAAATTAAATACAGCAAAAACTCACTCTGTGGTTGCGGAACTGCAAGTCTCATGCAAACTCAGGAGAATATTTGATGTCTATAGAAAGTGTTGAGTCCATTTTCATTGAGAATAAGAGTATGTCTACAAAGCAGTTAAAATGGTGCTTCCCAGCATGGGTAAACAGAGATGTGTTACCTCTGCTCACGCTAGTGTGCTAAAAATAGCAGCGTGACCACAGCAGCATGGGCGGTGGCTCAGGCTAGTCACACAAGCACAACCCCACCCGACCCCTGGGTATGTCCTTGGGTGCCTAGCCCAAGCTGTGCCCGGGCTGCTGCGGCCACAATGCCATTTGTTAGTGCACCAGCTGAAACAGAGCTAGTGCGTGACCATCTACCTGCACTGGGAAGCGCCGTCCCAGCTCTGGTGTGACATACCCAAAGTTTCTCTACCCCTTATTTAAGGCTCTGGAATACAGCAGATGTTCATGTACGTACAGCATGATAATGAGACAATATCAATATGCTTGTAATAGTGAAAGCAAAAGGGCTTATTTCAGTTACTAGCTAATCATAGCAGAGATCTGTAACTAATTGCAAGAATAAGTGCTACTAAACCTCCAAGAACTAGTGCTATCATTTATTATTTTCAGTTCCAGTCTCCTGTTTGGAGCATGAAAGTTCAGCCGCTATAAATCAGAAACGTGATATGATTGCTGCCAACTCGGTTGACAGTATTTGCTCAGTGATAATGCCCTTTGATACACAAAGCGGCATTGTAGCTGCAGCTTTTGCAACTGTGCCTGCCAACTTGAGGATTTTTTGTCACTGAATGACAGATGAGAAGTTACCAGAGCTTGGAGAAGAGTGTCTGCTATTGATCTCATTTATTCATGGAAAGAGGGGCAGTATGTTATATTATTACATGATCATTATGGGAAATATTAAACAGAACGTAAATGTTAACTGTTGTAGTGGCACCCAGAGCAAAAGGAGGGGCTTCTCTTGATTGAATGATTAAAATTTTACAAATCTAAATGAATAAATAGGTCAGAGTAGAAGAAAAAAAGATGAATTCTGGAGATACTGGAAAGGGAAAAGTGACCTTCCTCTTAAGCACCTGGTACTAGCCACTCTCAGAGACAAGCTATTGAATAAGATGGACCACAGCTCAGATCTGGCATATTCCCATGTAATCCCCAAATTCTCACATAAATTATTTGGGGAAACTTTTTATTTTCCAGTTTTTGATGTGCATACTTGAAGTGACTTAAAGCACTGTGTAAACCTAGAATGCGAAACAATGATGATGATAATACATCTGAAAAATATAAATATAATAAAATTCATCTTCATAGATACTGGTGGATTTGAAAATAAAATAGCCCAAAGTTGGTAGCAATTCTGTACTGCTGGGTTATTTCAAATACCCACTTTGCATTGGTGATAATTCTTTGAATATTCAATTCTCATTTTATAGCACTCAGCAATGATCTGCATGCTTCCTAGAAGATAATTAAAGGCACAGATCCAGATTCTGAACTGCCATAAAGTGGTTTATCCCCATTGACTTTAATGGAGCTATTTTGATTTACACGAGCTCTGACTCTAGCCCATAGTATCTGCCTGTAAGGTAGTGTACTTACCATCCATAGCACCCCCTTATGTCAGGGTGAGATGCTGCTAGGGGTTCTCATCTCTCGTGTCTCCTAATGTCCATCTGCCTCTCACCAGGGCTTCTGTGGCTCAGTCCTCCAGCCAAATCACATCCAGTTCAGGCTCCTTCCAGGGTAACAAAAAGGTCCAATTGAAAATCCAAGCTAAACATTCAAATAATAATTATACTGTTTTCGGGCTCTATGGAAGTGCTTTTACTCACCCCACCTCAGAGCCTCCCCCGCAGGAGCCTAACTTGCTCCTGCAGCATTCTTCCTTTGTTGCTTCTTGTCTTTTCCCTCACTGCCTCCCTTCTGCAGGGACTCTGGCAGCTTCCCATGGGATCTCCCTGCCCTTTGTCAGCCCTACCTCAGGACTTCCCCCACAAGAGCCTGTGCTGCTCCCTGTGGGGCCTCTTACATGACTTCCTGACCGTTTAAGCCCTATCTCAGGGCTCCCACACACAGGAGTCTGACCCTGCTCCCTGTGGGTTCTTCAGACTCCCCCCCCTCCCCAACTGAGTTCACCACTTTGTTTGTATAGTTTTTTCCTAACCCTTTCACAGCTTGGATCCCTGGGAGCTAGCTGCTAGGTCACAGACTGAGCTGAGCCTGATTTGCCTCCAAGGGCAGCCAGCCTGTGACACGCCCCAAAGAGGTGACAATCTAAATGTTTCATATGACCCTAGAAGCGTTGGTATCACAGCACATACAAACACATGGTTACTCAGGTTAGCCAAAGTCTCCCCTTAGTTATACTGATGCATTCCCATTGAAAGTAACATAGATGTCTCAGCGCAACTAAGAGAAGAATTTGTCCTATAACATTAAATGTGCTAAGTATCAGAGGGGTAGCCGTGTTTGCCACTTTTACAGATCCAGACTAAGAGTCCTGTGGCACCTTATAGACTAACAGACGTATTGGAGCATCAGCTTTCGTGGGTGAATACCCACTTCGTCGGACACATGTAGTGGAAATTTCCAGAGGCAGGTATAAATATGCAAGCATGAATCAGGCTAGGGATAACGAGGTCAGTTCAACCAGGGAGGATGAGGCCCTCTTCTAGCAGATAAGGTGTGAACACCAAGGGAGGAGAAACTCCTTTTGTCGTTGGCTAGCCATTCACAGTCTTTGTTTAATCCTCAGCTGATGGTGTCAAATTTGCAAATGAACTGAAGCTCAGCAGTTTCTCTTTGAAGTCTGCTCCTGAAGTTTTTTTGCTGCAGGATGGCGACCTTTAAATCTGCTATTGTGTGTCTAGGGAGGTTGAAGTGTTCTCCTACAGGTTTTTGTATATTGCCATTCCTAATATCTGATTTGTGTCCATTTATCCTTTTACGTAGGGACTGTCCAGTTTGGCCAACGTACATAGCAGAGGGGCATTGCTGGCATATATTACATTGGTGGACATACAGATGAATGAACCAGTGATGGTGTGGCTGATCTGGTTAGGTCCTGTGATGGTGTCGCTGGTGTAGATATGTGGGCAGAGTTGGCATCGAAGTTTGTTGCAGGGATTGGTTCCTGAGTTAGAGTTACTATGGTGCAGTGTGTAGTTGCTGGTGAGAATATGCTTCAGGTTGGTGGGTTGTCTGTGGGCGAGGACTGGCCTGCCTCCCAAGGCCTGTGAAAGTGAGGGATCATTGTCCAGGATGGGTTGTAGTTCACTGATGATGCATTGGAGAGGTTTTAGCTGAGGACTGTATGTGATGGCCAGTGGCGTTCTGTTGGTTTCTTTCTTGTGCTAGTCTCGCAGCAGGAGGCTTCTGGGTACACATCTGGCTCTGTTGATCTGTTTCCTTATTTCCTCATGTGGGTATTGTAGTTTTGAGAATGCTTGGTGAAGATCTTGTAGGGTTGGTCTCTGTCTGAGGGATTGGAGCAAATGCGGTTGTACCTCAGCACTTGGCCGTAGACAGTGGATCGTGTGGTGTGTCCAGGATGGAAGCTGGAGGCATGAAGGTAGGCATAGCGGTTAGTGGGGTTTTGGTATAGGGTGGTGTTAATGTGACCGTCACTTATTTGCACCGTGGTGTCTAGGAAGTGGACCTCCTGTGTAGATTGGTCCAGGCTGAGGTTGATGGTGGGGTGGAAGCTATTGAAATCGTGGTGGAATTCTTCCAGGGTTTCCTTCCCATGGGTCCAGATGATGAAGATGTCATCAATGTAGCGTAGGTAGAGAAGGGGCATGAGTGGATGAGAGCTGAGGAAGCGTTGTTCTAAGTCATCCATAAAAATGTTGGCATATTGTGGGGCCATGCGGGTGCCCATAGTGGTGCCACTGGTCTGGAGGTCTACGTTGTCACCAAATTTGAAATAATCGTGCGTGAGGATAAAGTCACAGAGCTCAGTAACCAGTTGTGCTGTGGCATCATCAGGGATACTGTTCCTGACCTCTTGTATTCAATCAGATATTAGGAATGGCAACATACAAAAACCTGTAAGAGAACACTCCCTGGACACACAATAGCAGATTTAAAGGTAGCCATCCTGCAGCAAAAAAACTTCAGGACCAGACTTCAATGAGAAACTGCTGAGCTTCAGTTCATTTGCAAATTTGACACCATCAGCTGAGGATTAAACAAAGACCGTGAATGGCTAGCCAACGACAAGAGCAGTTTCTCCTCCCTTGGTGTTCACCACCAAGCTGCTAGAAGAGGGCCTCATCCTCCCTGATTGAACTAATCTCGTTATCCCTAGCCTGATTCATGCTTGCATATTTATACCTGCCTCTGGAAATTTCCACTATATGCATCTGACGAAGTGGGTATTCACCCACGAAAGCTTATGCTCCAATACGTCTGTTAGTCTATCAGGTGCCACAGGACTCTTTGCCATTAAACGTGTTGACTTTGCAGTTTGTGGAGACTGGTGTCAGATGATGCTTAACAGTGTAGAAATCCCACTCTTGCAGAACTTTTGAAAAGACTGAACTACAGCTACAGCAGAGTTATACTTTCAGTACCAGCCGCAATGGACAGCACAAAGCAAAGCAAACTCAAGCCTTGCAGATGAGTTCTTAGTACCATAGTACCAAACCAACACATCAGCCATTTTGATACTGGACATTTGCTCCAAAAATGAATGGCTTACATAAGAATATAAGAATGGCCATACTGGATCAGACCAAAGGTCCATCTAGCCCAGCATCCTGTTTGCCGACAGCGGCCAATGCCCCAGGGGGAAAGAACAGAACAGGTAATCATCAAGTGATCCATCCCCTGTCGCCCATTCCCAGCTTCTGGCAAACAGAGGCTAGGGACACCATCCCTGCCCAACTTGGCTAATAGCCACTGATGGTCCTATCCTCCATGAATTTATCTAGTTCTTTTTTCAACCATGTTATAGTCTTGGCCTTCACAACATCCTCTGGCAACAAGTTACACAGGTTGACTGTGCATTGTGTGAAGAAATACTTCATTTTGTTTGTTTTAAACCTGCTGCCTATTAATTTCATGTGGTGACCCCCAAGTTCTTGTGCTATGAGGAGTTATGAGCAAATTAGTTGAAACAGTAGTAAAGAATAAAATTGTCAGAGACATAGAAGAACATAAATTGTTGTGCAAAAGTCAGCATGGTTTCTGTAAAGGGAGATCATGTCTTACTAATCTATTAGAGTTCTTTGGGGGGGTCAACAAACTTGTGGACAAGGGGGATCCAGTGGACATAGTGTACTTAGATTTCCAGAAAGCCTTTGACAAGGTCCCTCACCAAAGACTCTTATGTAAATTAAGTTGTCATGGGATAAGAAGGAAGATCCTTTCATGGACTGAGAACTGGTTAAAAGACAGGGAACAATAGGAATAGGAATAAATGGTAAATTTTCAGAATGGAGAGGGGTGACTAGTGGTGTTCCCCAAGGGTCAGTCCTAGGACCAATCCTATTCAACTTATTCATAAATGTTCTGGAGAAAGGGGTAAATAGTGAGGTGGCAAAGTTTGCAGATGATACTAAACTGCTCAAGATAGTTAAGACCAAAGCAGACTGTGAAGAACTTCAAAAAGATCTCACAAAACTAAGTGATTGGGCAACAAAATGGCAAATGAAATTTAATGTGGATAAATGTAAAATAATGCACTTTGGAAAAAATAACCCCAAATATACATACAATATGATGGGGGCCAATTTAGCTACAACCAATCAGGAGAAAGATCTTGGAGTCATCATGGATAGTTCTCTGAAGACGTCCACACAGTGTGCAGCGGCAGTCAAAAAAGCAAACGGGATGTTAGGAATCATTTAAAAGGGGATAGAGAATAAGACGAGGAATATCTTATTGTCCTTATAGAAATCCATGGTACGTCCACATCTTGAATACTGTGTATAGATGTGGTCCCCTCATCTCAAAAAAGATATACTGGCATTAGGAAAGGTTCAGAAAAGGGTAACTAAAATGATTAGGGGGTTGGAAGGGGTCCCATATGAGGAGAGATTAAAGAGGCTAGAACTTTTCAGCTTGGAAAAGAGGAGACTAAGGGGGGATATGAGAGAGGTGTATATAAAATCATGAGTGGTGTGGAGAAAGTGAATAAGGAAAAGTTATTTACTTGTTCCCATAATATAAGAACTAGGGGACACCAAATGAAATTAATGGGTAGCAGGTTTAAAACAAATAAAAGGAAGTTCTTCTTCATTCAGTGCACAGTGAACTGTGGAACTCCTTGCCTGAGAAGGTTGTGAAGGCTAGGACTATAACAGTGTTTAAAAGAGAACTGGATAAATTCATTGAGGTTAAGTCCATTAATGGTGATTAGCCAGGATGGGTAAGGAATGATATCCCTAGCCTCTGTTTGTCAGAGGGTGGAGATGGATGGAAATCACTAGATCATTACCTGTTAGGTTCACTCCCTCTGGGGCACCTGGCATTGGCCACTGTCGGTAGACAGGATACTGGGCTGGATGGACCCTTGGTCTGACCCAGTCTGTCCTTTCTTATGTTCTTAAATAATACTTTCTTATTTATTTTCTCCAAAGCACTCATGATTTTATAGACCTCTATCATCCCCCCTTAGTCGTCTCTTTTCCAAGCTGAAAAGTCCCAGTTTTATTAATCTCTCCTCATACGGAAGCCGTTCCATACTCCTGTGTATTTTTGTTGCCCTTTGCTGTACCTTTTCCAGTTCCAATACATCTTCTTTGAGATGGGGTGACCAAATCTGCACACAGTATTCAAGATGTGGGCATACCATGGATTCATATAGAGGCAACATGATATTTTGTTTGCTTGTTGATACCTTTAGTGATTCCGCCTGTTCTTTAGGCATCAGTTCCTTCCTGTTACTGTTTTAAAAGGAGGAGTCAATTTTGGGAGCGAGAGTTAGTTATTTATACTGCCATCATCAGCGGATATTGGTCCTTAGGCTGATATACCCAGACAAGGAAGAATCCCCCACAGCAGAGGATGGGGGGAGCAGAATCGTCCTTCTCCCTCTCCCCGATTTGCTGCTTGGGTTGTACTGAACATGCTCAGTATCACTGCTGAAGCGAGTTGCCCTCACTCTGACCCTCCCACACTATCGGCAGGCATGGGTCACCTCTGCCCCCCTGCATAGGGGGATCCTCCCATAGCAGCTCTTACACCATCCCCTTTGTGGCTACTGTGGTAGGGTTATACCCTGTGCTTCCTGGCAATCTTCTGATTGCCAGCTGAAATATTGGCCCCCGTCACAGCTCTTGGCAGATGGCAAAAGATAGAGCAGCCCCAAAGAAATCAGAGCAGTGCACAGCCAGCCCAGGATGGAAAAAGGACAAAGGAATCTTAGTGCCACCTTTGTACCTCCTAAATTGTGCTGTACTAGTGGCTGTTGCCAAAGATCTGGTCTTATATCTTTATACAAGAATACCCTGTATGGAGATTTGGAGGACACCATATTTGTCATGCTCTGACTCTTGAAGAGCTTTGCAAAGCAACAAGTGAAATCTCATTGGACCTTATTTTGCCACAGTTACGCTGAGTTGTGCCTTTCTCCATGAGTAGTCCCACTGGTTTCAACAGAACTACTCACAGAGTAAGATACTACACAGCATGAGTAAGAGTGGCGGGAAAAATGAACCAGTCATCCTACGTACACTGCAACATCACACCACCAGCTTGCATGTAATTCGTCTATGGTTGTTCCCCTTTGTCATAAATATAAAGGGAAGGGTAAACACCTATAAATCCCTCCTGGCCAGAAGAAAAACCCTTTCACCTGTAAAGGGTTAAGAAGCTAAGATAACCTCACTGGCACCTGACCAAAATGACCAATGAGGAGACAAGATACTTTCAAAGCTGGAGGGGGGAAAACACAAAGCCTCTCTTTCGGTCTGGGTGATGCTTTTGCCGGGACCAGAGCAGGAATGCAGGTCAGAACTCCTGTAAAGGGTTAATAAGCAATCTAATTAGATGTGTGTTAGATCCTGTTTTGTTTAAATGGCTGATAAAATAAGTTGTGCTGAATGGAATGTATATTTCTGTTTTTGTGTCTTTTTGTAACTTAAGGTTTTGCCTAGAGGGATTCTCTATGTTTTGAATCTGATTACCCTGTAAGGTATTTACCATCCTGATTTTACAGAGGTGATTCTTTTTCTTTTTCTTTAATTAAAATTCTTCTTTTAAGAACCTGATTGTTTTTTCATTGTTTTTAAGATCCAAGGGTTTGGGTCTGTGTTCACCTATGCAAATTGGTGAGGATTTTTATCAAGCCTTCCCCAGGAAAGGGGATGTAGGGCTTGGGGGCCTGGGGGGAGGGAAGACGTTTCCAAGTGGGCTATTTTTGATAGACGCTTGGTGGTGGCAGCAATAAGGTCGAGGGGCAAAAGTTAAAATAGTTTGTACCTTGGGGAAGTTTTAACCTAAGCTGGTAAAAATAAGCTTAGGGGGGTTTTCATGCAGGTCCCCACATCTGTACCCTCGAGTTCACAGTGGGGAAGGAACCTTGACACCCTTCCTCTAACCTTTGTCTTGTTTGTCTGTCCTTAGATTCTGAGGTCCTTGGAGCATGAACTGCCTTCCTTGAAAGCTCCTAGCACATAGCAGCCACTACCATTGCTAATCTTGGATCGAACAGGAAGCAAGTTCTGGAGCAGAGGAGCCCTGCTGACAGTCTTTTTAAACTAGGGGGCTGTCCGCTTGAACATCTCTGCTGATCACAATTACCCTCAAGTCACAGTGGTCGAGAGACATGATGAGCTCTTATGAAGCCAGAACCCAAACCATTTGTGGCTTTTATAAGTTAATAATACCACCTTAAATTGTGCCCCAGAATCAATTGGCAGCTAGTCCAGATCATGAAGCACTGCTGTGATATGCTGCCCATATGAAATGTTGCTTAATAAGTGGGCCACAGAGCTCTGCACTTACTGCAATTTGCCACATGTTTATAGGCAGAATCGCCACATAGAATACACTGTAATAATCCAGTCTTATGGGGAGATCAGCATGGGTAACTGCAGCAAGGTCCCCATCCATAGGACAAGGCTATAATCTTCTCCCCAAGCATAAATGATATAAAGTGCTCTTGGCAACCGCGGCTCCCCCTGGGTCCAGAAGTAGCTGGGGTCGCACCAAGCCCCGCAGATTTTGAGCCTAAGCAAGCTAGAGATTTCTCCCCCACCCAGCTTTTGTGACTATTTACATGGGATGGAACACTCATCCGCTAGTCAGAATCACTGTTATTTTTAATTCACCCATTGTATGATCATTAATTACACCAATACCATGGGGATAGGTATATAAACCTGAATAGAACAGAACGGAGATTCTGCAAAAAATACACACAGGTTATCTGCATAACCCTGCACAAGTCTGAAGACGCTGGGGGTGAAATCCTGCCTCTGCTGAAGCCAGTGACTTTAAGGGGACCAGGATTTCATCCCAGATTTTTTTTGTGAATGAGCTTTGTTAAAAATGTGGGGGGAGGAGTGTATTTTTAAGCACAGGAAAAGCCTAGCCGTGTTTGTTTATTTGTACTTATGCACTGAACAGTGACCACGTTAACTCAGTGGGCCACAACAGGGAGCATGTTCTGTTGGCTGTGCACATTCACAAAGCAAGGCTGCGGAGTGGGGCCATAGGAAGCTCCACATCCAGGTAGCTGTGAGGCCATGCAGATGGGCTGTGTGCCTGAGTATGCCGTGCAACCTAGCTCAGGGGCAGCCTTCCCAGCATGGCTGCAGAGGCCACAAGCTACACATCAGGGCTATGCAGAGATTGCACAGGTGTCCTGTGCCCAGCCCCCCACATTGCAGGAGGATTTCATCCCTCCCAGTCTCCTGCCTAGTGCTCCCCTATGGACAGGCAATTTACTTGGCCTATTCACATGGCCAGATAAATTGTACTGCCCTTGTGCTACTTGGTCATCACTAGAAATGAGACTCAATCAACGGAATTCCCAGAAGAGCACAACGTGGCCCAAAGAACGTACTAACAGTAAGGCAACAGTGGACAAACACATCCTGTTCACTTGACTAGCAAACCAGAAAGCCACAAGCAGCAGGTGGCTTAATATATTTGCCTTCCCTCTTTATGATCCCAGCACTTGTATTATTTCCCCACCACATAAATAACCTTTATTTACATGCCTGTCTTTGCAGCGTATGCAAATGCTAGATGCAGACAGAAAACTGTACACATCTGAGTCTCTTTTCCTGTGACATCAAGTACATTTGCTCAAGGCAGTTTCCTAGAATAAGAGATCTGCATCAACCCTTCTTATGCCAGCTAAAGAAAATGTTGAAATACGTTTCTGAGAAGAAATTCTGATTAAGCTAAGCTGATCTAAATCAATAAATTATGCCAAGGTAGTCAACTCCTGATTATCCAAATTGTAAGGGTGATCTCTGTATTAATTTATTATTAATCAGGAACATGCTTACAGTTTACAATACCAAACATAATCAGACAATCAGTAGGAAGGCAGTCAGCGGAACAGGGGAAAAGGCTGGCAGTTTGTTCAACAGGGAGGTTCAGAGCATGGGGATTCTACTGTATTTAGAGGTTTTGAGTGATGTATCAAATGAGATAAGAACCTGAACAAGGATACATTTGATATACTTTTTCAAGCTTTCAAAGATTCATAGATTCCAAGGCCAGAAGGGACCATTGTGATCATATAGTCTGACCTCCTGTATAACACAGGCCATAGAATTTCCCCAAAATATGTCCTTTTGAACTAGAGCATATACTTAAAAAACAAACAAAGCCCACATCTAATCTTGATATAAAAATTGCCAGTGATGGAGAATCCACCACAACCCTTGGTAAATTGTTCCAATGGTTAGTTAATCTCACTGTTACAAATTTATGCTTCATTTCCAGTCTGAATTTGTCTAGCTTCAAATTCCAGCCATTGGATCGTGTTATACCTTTGTCTGCTAGACTGAACAGCCCATTATTAAATATTTGTTCCCCTTTTATATAATTATAGACTGCAAGCAAGTCATCTCTTAACCTTCTCTTTCTTAAACTAAATAGATTGAGCGCCTTAAATCTATCACCATAAAGCAGATTTTCTAATCTTTAAATCATTCTCATGTCTCCTCTCTGAACCCTCTCCAATTTATCAACATCCTTCTTGAATTGTGGAAACCACTACAGGGCACACTATTCAGCAGTACCAGTGCCAAATACAGAGGTAAAATAACCTGTCTACTCCTACTCAAGATTCCTCTGTTTATGCATCCAAGGATCTCACTAGCTCTTTTGGCCACAACATCACAGTGGGAACTCGTGTTCAGCTGATTATCCACCATGACCGCCAACTCTTTTTTGGAGTCGCTGCTTCCCAGGATAGAGTCCCCCTTTTCGTAAGTATGGCCTGCATTCTTTGTTCTTAGAGGTACACATTTTCACTTAGCCCTATTAAAGCTTGCAGCTGAGCATCTCAGAAACGTTTTGATTTTTAAAACACATGGCATTTGTTTGACAGCATTTAAGCAATGATTTTCTCTTGTTTTCTTCTTTTACAGGAAACAGAGCATCCTGGATCAGCAGAATATATGGCGGAATGGGGAGGAAACTGCAGAGCAAAGACCACCACATGATTAAACGCGCTCAGTCATCGATGGAACTAAGTGTTGTGGCAATAAATTATTTTCCGTTCTGACCGTGCAAGAAAGGCAAACTTTGCTGGAGAGAGCTCATAAGGGGTGGGTCAGATGACAGAGGAGAAGGCAAGGAGGACAAGAAGGAGAGCATTCAAGTCACTTTTTTTAAGCTGTCACATGAAAGCAGAGCCTACAATAACAACTAGACAATTAGAATTGGTGCACATTTGCAGCTGGCAAAACTAACAACCCTTCCTCTCCCCTCCCCCACCCCCTGCACACAAACACACACACACAGAAAGAGAGAGAAGAGGGAAATGGAAGAAATAAATTACTAAACCAAATGATAAAGGGATTGTTACCATTCTTGCCTTACCCTTCATGAGCTGCACTCTTCCAGCATGCCTTACCACATTGCTGTACCATACACCATCAGGACTCCTCAGGGGCTCCCCAGTCTTCTCGTGGGCAATTTAGGGTGGGTGCAAGTTACACTTCTTGAGTGCCTAGTGACAGCCAGCGCAGGGTCTGAACCTGATAACATCAGTATCAATGGTAGTTTCAGCCCTGATTTGGCAAAGCACTGAAACACATGCTTACCTTCTAACTCCATCCCTAATCAGCAAAGTGCTATTTACTTCAATGGAATTTATGCACATGCTTAAAGTTAAGCATGCACTGAAGTTTGCCAAGTGGGGTCCTCTCTCATTAACTTTAATAGGAACTGCATTTAGACCCTTGGAAGAGCAATACAGAGATGTTACTGGTGTTGATACTTGTGTAACTTCAGATGGGGAACTGAACGTGGCATTTCCAAATTTGTAGGCCAGTCACAATTAACTGCCTAGTTATACTACAGCCAGCTGTGAGGGGAAGCTCTCAGAACTTCTGTATCTCACACAGGCTTTAGCAGCTCAGGTTTTTTGCTGTTAACTCATTAGCTAATGAAAAACAAGGCAAAATTGAGAAAGGATGGCTTAGCGTTTAGGATACTAGGCTGGGATTTGGGAGACCTGAATTAAATTCTCTGCTCTGCCATAGACTTCTTGGGGAAACTGGGGTACATGGGCGACAGGTATCGCAGGCCAGACAGCCAGGCACGGTACTGCCCATGCTCCACCCAGAGGCCCCCTCTTGCTTCCCGCTCTTCCCCCCTGGCCCCAGCCCAGGATGCTCCTCTTCCCACCCTTGCTTAGCCTCTCCCCCAAAGCGAACAGGGGCTGGGGCTAAGGTGAGCCAGCCAGCAGCTGGGACTCAGGACAGCTGGGGCCGGTGCTCGGGCCAGCTGGTTGGGGCTGGAGCTGCCTGGCACTGGGGCCACCCAGCACTCTGGGGCTGGGACCATCCGGTACTCAGGCCGCCTGGCACTCCAGGGCTGGGCCGCCTAGGACTCAGGCCGGCTGGGGCGGGACTCCTCCTGCCACGGTGGGGGATCGGGGCTACAGGGGAGGGGCCTTGGGCAGGAGGGGTGGGGCCAGGGTCTAGCCTCCCCAAAGTGGGGCTTCACACACCACCCATGCTTGAGTAAGTCACTTAGGCCCAGATCCACAAAGGTCTTTAGGATTCTAACTTCCATTGATTTCAGCAGAAATTAAGGGCCTAAATACCTTTGAATCTGGGCCTTAGTCTCTCTAGGCCTCAATTCCCCAGGAATGCACTTCTCTACCTCACATGGGTGTTGTGAAGATAAATACATTAAAGATTGTGAGGCACTCACATACTATGGTAATGGGAACTATATAAGTACCTAGACAGACAGTGCTATATTGACTTTGTGACTGAAATTCTGGGGAAATATTATCAGTTAATAGATTTGTCAGCTTAGGGTAGATTTCTTTTAACAATGCACTTCTTACTTTTTCTTAACTATATATATTATGGCAGGAGTCACCTGTTACATGTAATCTTACAACTTATTTTTCTTATTACACGAGTAGCATGCTGTCTTTGAAGGAACACTGTATTACTCTTTCTTTGATGATGTCACTTTTCCTGGGAAGCTGTTGAAAGCAGCAAGAGTTTGCTCTTTTCTTTAATTGCTCTAGCTTGAGTCAATTCCTGCAGAGCTGCTTCCTGGGAACTGGGCATTGCTTTTTGGGCTGAGATCCCTGAAGGAGCTTGGGTGCTGTTTATAACCTCTCTGTTCAAGGATTGGTATATATAGTGTAAATAAACAAGTTACCCTAAGGCCTTGTCTACATTACAAAATTAAGTCGTCCTAAGTTTGCTCAAAATATAGCCACCACAGTAAATACTGCAGTTTTTCATGTCCACACTACCTTCTTTCTCACAATGGCGTGTTTCCTCACCAGGAGCACTTACACCTGTGCCAGGCTCACAGCTGGAGCCCCTCTGCCCCAAGCTGTCAGTCCTTCAAAACTGGGTGACTGGGCAACAAAAATGGCAGATTAAATTCAATGTTGATAAATGCAAAATAATGCAAATTGGAAATTCTAATCCCAACTATACATATAAAATGATGGGGCCTAAATTAGCTGTTACCACTCAAGAAAGAGAATCGTTAGGAAAGGGGTAGATAATAAGACAGAAAATACCATGTTGCATCTATATAAATCCATGTTACGCCCACATCTTGAATACTGTGTGCAGATCTGGTTGCCCCATCTCAAAAAAGATATATTGGAATTGGAAAAGGCTCAGAGAGCAACAAAAATGATTAGGGGTATGGAACATCTTCCATATGAAGAGAAAGTAATAACACTGGGACTTTTCAGCTTTGAAAAGAGACGACTAAGGGCGGGATATGATAAAGGTCTATAAAATAATGACTGGTGTGGAGAAAGTAAATAAGGAAGTATTACTTACTCCTCATACCACAAGAACTAGGGCACACAAAATGAAATAAATAGGCAGCAGGTTTAAAACAAACAAAAGGAAGTATTTCTTCACACAACGCACAGTCAACCTGGGGAACTCTTTGTCAGAGGATGTTGTGAAAGCCAAAACTATAATTGTGTTAAAAAAAGAACTAGATACATTCATGAAGGATGGGTCCATCAATGGCTTTTAGCCAGATTGGGCAGGGATGCGAAACCAAAACAATGGAACCCCCTACCCCCAAGATGACAGGTTGGGGCAGGGGGGTTCCAACTGTGAGCCTTGCGCAGGGCTGACAGGCAACAGGCGATGTAAGTGACACAGTGACTACATGGACACTGCATCACCCTAACTACATCCACCTAAGCGCTATGCATCTGTCAGAGGTGGCATTATTAGGCTGAAAGAAAAGGAGGACTTGTGGCACCTTACAGACTAACCAATTTATTTGAGCATAAGCTTTCATGAGATACAGCTCACTTCATCGGAATAAACTGGTTAGTCTCTAAGGTACCACAAGTCCTCCTTTTCTTTTTGAGAATACAGACTAACACAGCTGCTACTCTGAAACCTGTTATTAGGCTGGTGTAGTGGGCAACTTACATAGCGGGAGCAATGCTGTAGTGTAGATGTTCACAGAGTTAGGTTGACATAAGCTGCCTATGTCACCCTAGCTCTGTAGCGTACACCAGGCCTAAGAAAGTACCCACACTCCACATCACTTATCTCTCCTCCAACAGAAAGCCAATCTGCAAGGGCTTAAAATCTCCTATCACTCCACAGAGGGCCAAAAATATGTAGATTAACAGGAAATGTTTATTTGATATACTGGGAAAATTAAGCAGGTTTGTGACCTTGCATTTGAGACTGTCTCATTAATGTGTAGAGAATCTTTGTGTTGCTTTTTCAGAAAGAGATTTGTGCTGCATTTACATTTGGAGAGCATAGATTTTTCCCAGCTGCTGCCTCTGTGGTGCTGTCTGTCTGATACAGGAGCTGCTCCACACAAGCTCCCAAAATGGCAAAGCACCTTTTACCAATTATTATTACATTATTATCTATATTACAGTAGTGCCTAGAATTTCCAATCAGGAATCAGCTCCCCTCCCCATTGTGCTAGGTGCTGTACAAAGAGAAAGGCAGAAGGATACAGCAAAGACACAAGGAAGTGGGAGGACAAGGTAACAGTGAAATGATCAGAGTTAGTAAAATAAGCTGTGGATGGAGGGGATGAGCCAGGGCTTGGTAGGGCAGACCTTACAATGAGAGGGTCAAAGGAGTCAAGAGAAGTATAGAATAAGACCATAAGAATGGCCATACTGGGTCAGACCAATGGTCCACCTAACCCAGTATCCTGGCTTCCAACAGTGGCCAATACCAGATGCTTCAAAGATAATGAACAGAATGGGGCACTGTATCAGGTGATCCATCCCCTGGCATCCAATCCCAGCATCTGGCAGTCAGAGGCTTAGGGATACCCAGAGCATGGGTGACCGATCACTTTGGCTAATAGCCATTAATGGATCTATCCTCCATGAATTTATCTAATTCTTTTTTGAACCCAGTTATAGTTTTGGCCTTCACAACATGCCCTGACTACAAGTTCCACAGGTTGATTGTAGAGTCAATGACTGAGACAATTGAGGCGAGAGAGCAGAGAGAAAGGAATTTAGAGCACAGGAGTAATCAAGGCATTCTCTAGGAATTATTTTGGGGAAGTTCTATGGCCTATTTTTTGCAGGAGCTCAGATTAGATTATCATAATGGTCCCTTCTGGCCTAATAATCTCTGAATCTGTGGATATTGATGGGATGGCAGTCAAGAAAAGGCTGGCTAGTTGGGGAAGGAGAAGGAGGCAGATGAACAATGCTGAAGGGGACACAGGGATAGTCAGGCAGGTAATTCAGCAATGGAGAGTGAGAGAGAGAGCTGATCCAGGACTGCAGGCTAAATGGGGAGAGGAGGGCAAGGAGACAAGATGCCAGAGGTGCCAATGGGAACTTTATATACACACTATTTTGAGTTATACACATTTACCTCCTGTTCTAAGAGCCTTGATAAAAAAAATCTTCATTTTTGCCTCCTTGAATGGAAAGTTTGTGTCAGCCAGGAGCTACTGTACGGAGAGAAGCAGGGCACACATACCAATAAGGGCCTGATCCCTGATCCCTGTTTTTACAAAGCACAAGAAATATAGATCTGTACACAACTCAGAAATGTACTTAAGGGTTGGTTGGTTTGTTTTCTTCTGTGATCAGAGGATCTCTGTGTGTGTCAATAGCTACTGATATAGCAACTATTATGATAGAGAGATGGACCCCACCACCACTTCCACCACACACACATAGTTACACCTCTAGTGCAGTGGTTCTCAACCAGGGTAGGCCATGAGCAGGCTTCAGGGGGGCCACCAAGGAGGGCCAGTGTTAGACTCACTAGGGCCCAGAGCGGAAGGCCGAAGCCCCACAACATGGGTCTGAAGCCTGGAGCCCCATCACCATGGGTTGAAGTCAAAGCCTGAACAATGTAGCTTCGTGGGGGCCCCCTGTGGTGTGGAGCCCAAGGCCATCACCCTGTTTGCTACCCTCTAATGCCGGCCCTGGCTTTTATATGCAGAAAAAACAGCTGTTGTGGCACACGTGGGCCATGGAGTTTTAGAGCATGTTGAGGGGGCCTCAGGAAGGAAAAGGTTGAGAACTCCTGCTCTAGTGGACAGACGTTTGTATCTTTTCTGACAGAGAAGAGACAGCATATCTCAGTATTGGCTAGATATTATATACACCACAGCCCTGAGTCGTGGGCATGTGTAGGAGGAAATAGGGCAAAATAGGAGGAGAGGTGCTTGTGAGTACAAGACCCATTTTTCCCCATTCCCCTCTCCCCCAGATTTTTGCCCCCTCTGGGCCTATCTCCATACTTTTGACTTTGCTGCACTTCCCTTCCCCCATGGTGTCCCTAGCCCGTTTGCCAAAAGCCGGGAATGTGTGACAAGGGATGGATCATGTGATGATCTCCTGTTCTGTTCATTCCCTCTGGGGCACCTGGCATTGGCCACTGTCAGAAGACAGGATACGAGGCTAGATATACCTTTGGTCTGACCCAGTATGGTCAATCTTACATTATATTCATGTTTCCATCTTGGTCCCCTTATTTCCCCCCTCCGCCGCAATTTTTTATCCCAGTGTTGGCCAGGGAGCAAATTCTGAGGGCAAGTGAAGGCCGAATTAGGGCACCACCTACAAGGGTGTGACTGGCGTAGCTGCAGGCGACGACTCACCAGCCCCGCCGGTGCGCCCCACGCCCGGAGCCCAGAACACGCCCACGCTGGGCAACGCGCGTTAGAACGCTCGCTCCACCCGTCCCTCTCAAACCACCAATCAGCGCCTGGCAGCCGCCTCCCGCAGAACCTTGTCTCCTGCAGCGTTCCATCCACGGAACGCTGAGAGAGAACCTTTGGCGGATGCGCCACTCGAGCTCTGGCAGCTCCCTGCTCCGCACAGTGCAAGCGGGATGCGCGCTCGCAGCCAGGGGAACGCGGAGGCTGCAGGCAGCCCTGGCAGGTGCCGTTTGTGTTTAGGCAGCAGGGGGACCGGAAGGGTAGGAGGAAGCAGGAGAGGGTTTCCTGAGATGAGAGATTACTTCCGTCCATCCATCCTGCCAGCCCCCCTCTCCTCAGTCTGCAGCCAGCTGGGGGTACTGAGGAACCAGCGCTGGGTCTCAGGGCAGTAGCAGCCACGGTTACTCCCGTCACGGGGGTGGGGGGTGTTCTGTTGGCTCGTCACAAACCAGACCCAGAAGCCAGGTGGCCTCCGGCATTTCTGAGCTCTCTAAATCTCCACCCCAGAGCGATGGTGGCCAAACAGCGGATCCGGATGGCTAACGAAAAGCACAGCAAAAACATCACACAGAGAGGGAACGTAGCCAAAACCCTGGTAAGGTGACATGGGAAGAGGGGGCAGAGGGGATTGCGAGGAGGCAGGGCTTCTCTCTGCCCATTCCTCGGCTCAACACGTGGGAAGGTGTGGGAATCGTGAGCTAAAGGGTTAACAAGCTACAGGAGCCCCAGGGGAAGCAGAGGATGATCCTTCTTGTGCTGCTGACGGGAGTAAATGCTCCAGCCAAGCTAGGGGTGTGGAACAACGGGATAGTAAAATCAGGGGCTCCTGTCCCAAGCTGCGGCAGAATGGAGGAAATGTCACACCACGATGACTGAAGGTGTCAGTGTCTCCTGGAAAATACACAGCAAAAGTGTTCACTAGGAGAGGAAGAGATTGACTCTCACACACCTTCCACCTAAACACTCAGAAGGGGTAGAGTCTGTAACACAAAGAAAAATATACACACACCCCAGCCACTTGAGAAGAGAGAATGCAGCACACGCAACACATCCATCCCTGTCTAGGGGGACATGTATCAGTATCCACCAGGGCTGGCTGCTGCAACATTACAGCTGTTGGAAGTGCACAGGCATGGAGGTGTACTCTCAAAGGGTTCTATCTTGCGAACAGGGATAGCACTAAGGGGAGTTATTGTGGTTTATTTCCTGTGGCCTCTGGTTTTTAAGAGATTCAAACATAACAGTTTATTTGACTTTACTAATTGTAAAATGGGTTTTTGTAGATGAAAGTCTTTTAGGCCTCTGAATCTCTTTTTTCTTGGCTATTTTATTTGAATGAGCTGTTTAGCTAGTTGGTCTTTATGGCTTTGTCTTGATGAGGAAAAGTAATTGAGTTTAGACCAGTTTAGTACAAGTTAGCTGAGTGCAACCTGAACTTGACCACTTTTCCTAGTCAATACAAAGCCTATGTCAATAGAAAAGAAGTAACTCGGCTGTGATCCCATTTAGTCTTTTAGGGCTCACTTCCACCCTCAGGTACAGTGGGACTAAAATGGAGCCCTTACTGAGTTGGCAGGTCAGCTGGGACAACAGCCCTCACACCTGATGAGGCAATAGCCTTCCAGCTAACGACATCTTGCTTATTACTTTAAATAAAGGTCGCACTTATGCTCCAGTTGTATACGCTGAGATAGAAAATTGAAGAGTTTAACTGTGCTCAGATTCATGCATTTTGGTATTAGCAATGGACTCGGCTGAGCCACTGACATTTCAGCTGCTTAAATTCAGAGTGTTCAAAAGGGCTCTTAGAAAGCTGGTTAATGGGAAAGATTTTCGTCTGAGCTCTAGCTCCCCTTTTCTCAAAGTTGTTTAGAGCTCTTGCTATTCTAATTCCACCCACAAAACCTTGAGTGTTTATTAATAGCTCACTATTCTTTCAGAGCTCCCCCCACCCCAAGAGTAACTGTTTCAAAGAGAACCCTGTTACTATAATGTCAGGGAGCTGCTGGAAATTCATAGTTGGGATTTTTGCTTTGCCAAGAAGCTCTTGCCACTTAGGGCTTGTCTACACCTGTAAATGTAAGCTGTAAGGCAGCAACAGCACCACTGTGGGGTTTAGTGAAGATGCTACCTATGCCGACGGGAGAGCTTCTCCCATTGGCATAGATACTCCACCTCCCTGAGAGGCGGTAGCTAGGTCAGTGGCAACATAGCGCTCACTGTCTACACCAGGGGTTAGGTTGGTATAACTCTGTTGCTCAGAGGTGTGCATTTTCTACACCTTTGAGCGATGTAGTTGTACTGAAATAAATTGTGATTTAGGCTTGATCTACACTAATCTCTTAACTCCCCCATCCTAGAATCCTGAGTGACTGAGCTAGCCCAGAAAATGGGATTTCTGTTCAATGAGATTTGGCTGTAATCTAGTGTTAACCTGGGTGAATCACACTATCACCTTAAAGGTGACCTGAAATGCTCTTTTTAAAATACATTAAAACTGCTAAAGTTTTCAAATCCTTAACACAATAGGATGAGTTATTTAAAAATAAATAAATAAATGCATTTTAAATTAAAATGTTTCAAGGTTGATTTAAAAATGCCAGGCTGTGGGACAGTGCCCTGCCAATGGCCAAAAGTAAGGGACATACCTTTGTTTTTTATTTACCACAAGTCACGTGACTGTTTTTCTCTGTTGTTCCTACCACTCGCTGATGCATGAAGCAGCTTGTCTGGAGGAAGTGTCTGTGACTAACAACAGATCTTATCTCTGGTGAAACAAATTGTCTGTGACTTTTTTATTATTTCGAGGCCTCTCCTGTTTCTGATAATACTGAGCACTTAGGGTTTGATCCTGCACCCCATTCAAGTCAATGGAAAAAATCATACTGATGAATGGAGAATTAAGCCCTTATGTAGCACTTTTCACCCAGAGATCTTGAAGTGCTTTAAAAAGCATTATTAACACTGTTTAAATAGATGGGGGAAATGGAGACACGGAGAGGTTGTATGACACACCCACATTAAGAGGGCAGGTCGGTAGAAGAACCAGGGATAGAACCCGAGTCTTCTGATGTGTAGTCTGGTGCCCTATCCACTGGATAATTCTACCCTCCTCTTTACTGTCATCCCTTTGGTTTTTCTCCTCTCACTCTTCTTTGTTTCTGACCTTTTTGCTATCCTTTCCCTTCCTTCTCTCTTTTTTCACTTCTCCCTCCTCCCTTCCAGTCTGCTTACTAGCTTCTCTCCTCTCACCCCATCTTTTGCCATTCTCCTTCCCTTGGCCACTTTTCTGCCTTTAGCCTCCACTCACTTGGCACTTCTTCCATGCAGCGCTTCTAGAATTAGATAGTAGCAGAAGCTCTAGCTTTCTAAAAATCAAGCTGGTTTGGATCAGGACTGCAGATCCATTATTATTCATATTTGTAACATAGTACCCCCTAGAGGCCTCAACCAAGACCAGGGTCCCTTTGAGCTAGGCACTGTAGAAACACGCAGTAATAGACAGTCTTTGTGCCAAAATGCTTACAGTCTAAACAGACAACAGTTGGGAGAAAGCAAATATTATGGTTGCCATTTTGCAGATGGAGAACTAAGGCACAGTGAAATGAAGTGACTTACCCAAAGTCACACAAGATGTCTGTGTCAGAGCTTGGAATTGAACCAGATCTCCAGAGACCGCAAGCATCACAAAACCATCCTTCCTCTAGGCACAATTCCACAACTTGAACCCAGATATGACTTTCAATTCCTTCTTTACTTGCCTGCCCAGTCCTGATCTTCGTGCTGTGTGAATCCTCTGCTTCCATTGATTATGTCCATAGTATCTCATGTCATCATATAACCCTCCGCTCATGTCTTGGTTGGTAAGAAGCTTCTAAGTCCACCTGTCCACCTCTTCCCTCTGTGTGGTCCTTGAAATCTTACAGTTAAGATGTTTGTATTTATGCTTAGTTATAAAAGCCTCTATCTAGTGCTCTAGGCTCCAAACAATAATCATACATCAAAACAAAAGTCAGCAGTTCAAACTGGCCATAGAAGACCATCAACTTCTTCCTTCCTTCCTCTCCCCTTCCAAGTGACCTGTTAGAACATTCAGTCATGCGTCCTTAAAATAAACTGACTAGAGTTGTGACTGTTTATCAAATTTATATTTAACTTAAGGATATTTTTGGCACATGCTGACCAAAATAAAATAAAAAATGAGTGTCCTTTGATATTGTTTTTCACAATTTCCTCTCCCAGTGGATGGGAATTGGCTGTAGGATATATATGTTTAGTTCTAAAGTGACAACCCAGTCAGGGAACATAGTTATTTTTCAAGCATCCCACATCTATTAGGTATCTCAGAAAACACCTAAGAACATATTTTCTGTCTCAAAGAACTTAAAATATAGATAGAACAAGGGAGACTAGTAAACAGCCCAACTGTGGGAGGGGAGAGGACAGAAATAGATAAGCAAACATTGAGGAATAAAACTCACTTTACCTTTCCCTAGAGAAATTCAAGTCGACTGATCTGCAGAGAATCTGTGAGAGTCATTATTCTATTTAAAGGGGGGGAAATGGGAGATTTCAATATTGTTGAATTAAGCTGTCTGATCTACTATAAATACAATTATCCTCTATTACTCTTCTGTTAGCGTATTGTGCTTCAGCTTTTCCTTTCAGCTTCTTAGCATTCCTGTGAAGCAGTTATGACAATAGAGTAAACTGTTTTACGTTAGACCTTTTGAGTATGTTCACTGTTTGAGGTTTGAAGCTGAAACCCCACCAGTTCTTTATCTTGATTTTTTGCATCTATTTTTAAATGAGCTACCACGACAATTGGTTAAACTGGTAACAAACTGAAATCTTCTTTTCCCCCCACATTTTAGAGGCCCCAAGAGGAGAAATATCCTGTAGGACCATGGCTACTGGCACTGTTTGTTTTTGTTGTCTGTGGATCAGGTATGAACACACCACTGAGAATAGATAAAGAAGGGGTGTGGGAGGGAGTTGAGCAGACAGTAGAAAAGCATTTAAGAGCCTGATCCAGCTCCCACTGAAGTCAGTGGCATGGTTCCCATTTACTTCAGTGGGAGTGAGATCAGACCCTAAAAGTTTGTGGACAAAATTCGGACCCAGGATGCATGCACACAACTTCCACTGCAGCCAATGGGAACCTCTGTGTGTGTATTTATGAATCGAATTTGATGCTTGGCATACATTGTGGCTCTGGATCTGTCCCAGAGAAATCTACATGAGCATTTAGGAAAAGTTTCTGGAGATTGCAAGTGGTTTAATTTATTTTTCCTCTCAACTCTTTATCATTCGTTACTTATTATATAGTCTTGCTTAGTGCAAATGCATCCTAAGAGGAAAGCTTTTTACGCTTTCAGTCTAAAACTGGAGTTTCATTTCTAAGTGGGACCGGATGGCTCAAGTTTCCATGTCCTCTTAATTTTTCTTTCACCTCTAGGCTGTAGGTTTGAACCTGGGCTGGGATGGTAATAGCGTTACCATGTGATGAATGTGAAATATATTCAATGGCCCAAACAAAATGAGTTCTTTGTAGTAGTCCAGTTCCTAGCAGACAGGTGTCCAAATCACAAAATCTGCATTACAGTTTGGCTGCAGGTGGCACATCTATTGGCAGAGTCAGAAAAGAGGCCACTGAATGGGAGGGATTTAACTACCTTCCAGAGCCGAGTTAAGACTAAGTAGTGTGCAGGAGCATATGATTCCACTTCCTTTGCTGCGCTCCTTTTGTACCCAGAGGAGTTTCTTTCCCCAGGTTGTCAATCTAAGATCTTTCACAAGACGCGTGTTTTATAGTAATTTTTTTTAAGAGCCCCAAGATGGAGCGGGTCATAGACAGACCCACCCTGGAATAAGGATTAGTCCATTGGTATTGCTCTGTTCATAGAGCTACCCATTGGTATTGCATTGCTTTCAGAAATGGAATGCAGTGACCTTTGTGTTGATGTCTGACTTACTAAATGCCATTTTTGAGAATTTTCTGGGCCTATTTTTCACCTAATCTTAAAGCAGAATTTCAACTCCCCCCAAAAACAGATTGTAGTTTGATAAATCCACCACGGCCCATTGCAGCTAGATGTGTTCTTCTAAACGGTGCTAATGTAAGGCCTGATGCCTCATTCCTTATGCACCCAAATCTCTCCCTCCCACCAAAGTCAGTGGGAGTTTTTGGTGAATTTGGGTTGTCCCTGTAGTTATGGATTGCTAAAGCTAACAATCATGTAGAGCATAACATTAGACTGCTGCAAACCCTCCGGCTTCAGCTAGCCTGCAGCTCCAAAGACATGTAATGGAGTTGGGTGTCCTGTGAACTTTCATGTTTATTTATTCCCTTACATGGCCTCTAACTAACAATAAAGATGGTGATGCTTTTTAGACACATCAGTTGTGATGTCAGTGTCTCAAGAAATAATAGTTCCTTCCCATGACAAGATATCATGTGGTTTCAAACATGCTTTGGCAGAAAGAAAGAAAGAGCAGGGTCAAAGTGCAGTTCCCTATGTAGTTATTAGTTCTGTTGGGGGGGGGGGCACCGAAGAATCCCAATCAGGGCTCCACTTTACTGGGCAGTGATGACCAAACAACATACATGCAACCCTGCCCCAGAGCTCACAACAACAAAAACGCTAAGAAAAGTGACAAAAAACGAGTGATTTTTTAAAAAATGAAATTGAAAATAAGTCAATAAAACAAAGTCAAAATGTTACTTATTTTTAGAAAATAAAACTAGGTTAAATAGCTGAACATAGGAGATACAAAGAAGATAAATAAATATGCTGGTGATAAATGACAGAGTACATCCAATTGATTGCCAAGCAAGAACATTTTGTGGTATTGAATTCAACCCTGCATTCTTTACTCATGCTAACTAATCACTGACTGAAATGGGAGTTTTGCCTGGTGAGAACCATTGAATTGGTTTCATTATCTGAAGAGACATCATAATAATGTGGCTCAGATGTTTATCTTTGTCATTTTTAGAGCTCTATCAAACGTCAGTATTTGCTATGGCTATGTTTGTTCTTTCAGTAGTGAATCCATTAGACAAATGCCTCATTTTTCCACAAACATTTTCAGGGCTGTTCTTCTGAGCCATTGCAATCACACATGGCTTTCACTGTAGTCCTTTTAATTATTCTTGACATTGGGCCCCATCCCCAAGGTGCCAGGCACTGTACAACCATGTAACAACCAACATGGAACCTGCCCCTGTTGCACATCTCTTTGCACCATGCAAATCAAAGGCCAGATTGTGCCACTGGACGAAGTACGCGGACCGCTACCATTCCATTTGCAATGTGGACCTCAGTTTTGAGATGGTGCCATTTTGGAAAAGGTATATTGGGGTATTGCTGCACAAGGAAGGGAATTCCTAGCTTCTGTAGCTCAGATTTACAGATGTTAAAGCCAGAGAAGACCACTTGGATCATGTAGTGTGATTCCTACATTTTGCAGGACTAGTCTCCACTTAATTCCTGCAAATGTCTTATCCACTATCCGGTCACCTCCATTGGTAGCCTCCACCCAAAGGCTGTTACTGTTGAGAACTTTTGCTTAATGTCTAACCTGAACTTTTTTCCTTCCTTAGCTTCAGGCCATTGCTCCTTATCTACCATCTTCTGAGAATGGAATAATTCCCTTTCTTCATTTCTGTTATTACCTTGAAGGTATTTATAAACTGTGATCATGTTTTCTCCCAGCCCTCCCCTAGTCTTCTCTTTTCTAGAACATGCCCATTTAGTTCCCTCCCCCAGTAGGTTATAGACCCGATCCTTGTGTCCTTTGTGTTGTGTCTGTATATACTTCCTAAATGCTGAGGACTGGAAAGAAACACAATATTTCAGGTCTGCTACGTAGTCTGGCCCCCTTACCTTTCTAGTTTATACATGTGAAGCCTATTTACGTATCTGAGACCAGCAATGGTTTCTGTTCCATTTGCTTGTTTTGCAGTGGTGTTGCACTTGAACCGAATATTTCGCTTGCTATCTTACTATCACCCCTTGGTCTTGGCAGACATCCTGTTTCCCAGATAGCTGTCCTCCAGTTTGTATCAGTGCTGCTTACTTCCTCTTCCTAGGTGTATGGCTTTCGTATTTGATTTCATCTCATTGCATGTAACCCACTCTGCAAAATGATTCTTATCCTTCTGTGTAACTGGCTCATCCTACAAGGTTGAGATTGTCAGCAGTTTGAGCATGGTTGAATTTACATCTTCCTTTAGATTACTAATTAATGTATTAAATAATCTGGGGCCTAGTATGTGCCAGTGACACCACATATAGAGAACTTGCCATTTACAATATCTCTGTTCCTCAGATGGTCAGTCAATTTCTAATCCACAATTTGGAATTTGTATCTTGGTATGAGTCACTATAATAGAATTAAAATATGCTGGTATAAGAAAAATCTTATTACGATGAAGGTCCCAGACACCCGAAAGCTGAGGTACTATTTTTCAGCTCTGCCACTGATTCACTGTCTGAACTTGGGCAACTCACTTAACCTTACTGTGCCTATGTTCACTTATCTCTATAAAGGGATATAATGCTCACCACTTCGAGGCGATGTGAAGTAACATTAATTAAGGATTGCAAAGTGCTTTGAGACCCTAGAATGAAAGTAACCATGTGAGCATGAAGTATTATTGTTGTGAAAGCTGGCTGGTTTGCAAGGCCAGGTGAGATTCTAATCTAGTGATACAGGATCTGTACAACACTGGGGGACGCAGGTGAATTTACCTGAACTGGAGTTGTTTGGTAAATCCATCCATTTATTTACTAAATCAGTAAAGAGGACAAAGAAAGGTAATTGTGTGAAGTGATCTATTTTAACAAACACGTTGGTGTAGAGATGTCTTTCTCCCAAATGTTTACATTGACTATTATTTTGTATGTTCAGAGAGTTTGCCTAGAACTACTGTCAAGCTAATTGGCCAGTGCATGTTCTTCTTGTTACTTCCTACTCCCTTTGCCCTTTTTACAAGCACCTCTGCTGACCTACAGCATTTACTGAAGAGACTGAGCTTCCAAGATTTCCTTTGCAACTTCTTTTAGGATCTTCAGGGGCATTGCATCCACAGTTATAGATACTTTGCTCCATCCGGCACTCTAGCACCAACTCTTTGTTACTCTCTGCTCCTGGCATCTCCAGCAATTGTCTCTAATAATTTCCCAGAATCCTAAAGGAGGTTGTCCCATTATCATTATAACGAGTTGAAAACTGAGCACCAATAGTTATTTTTTCCAATACAAGATAAATGAAGCTTTCCAGCTAGGTTAGAGAGCTGACTTGTTTGCACTGGTCCTTCTCCCCTCTCCTTTTGACCCTTCACTTTTCTGATTGTATTTCTAGATTCTTTATTCCTTGCGACAAATTCTCTTCCTCCCTAGATCTTACACAATTTCATTTTGCTGGTTTGCTCCTTTTATGCTCCTCTGTGGCGAGCTTGGACCTACTCAATTCACCCTCCTCTTCATTTCCTATACACACTTCCTTCAGTTTCAAGTCTTCCTGTATCCAGCTCTTCAGCCTAGATGGGTTTTTACATGCATCTTTCCTCTACCCTGCTGCCTGGTCCAACTGCAACTCATTTTATTCCGCCAGTTTGCTTATTTCTGCAAGGTTTGCAGCATGAACACGTAGTGGAAGGTTTCTGCCTTTTAGAGTTGGGGGTTGAATCCAGGAAGGTGCTGAGGATCCTCAAATCCTTTCAAAGCCCCGTGACTAGTCACACAATTATAAATGCCACCCTTGGTCTCCCCACACAAAGCAATCATGCTGTCCGAGCACCCAGGACACCAGGACCATTTTAACGCCCCTGCTTCATGCCTGCTAAGCCATCCTTGTATTTTTAATACTTGAGATGCTGCTATGCAACCAATAGAACTTACTCTGCTTATTAATAATCCTTTGGATCGGTTAGTTACTAACAGGCCTCCTTTCAGGGTTCTAATGTCCATGTTGAATATTGTCCCCTTTTAGTGCCTCCCTTTCTGTCTCCCCCGTTTCTCTTAGTCAGCCATATACTCACTGGCACTGTTATTCTCTCAGCTCTGCTCTCCCACCATTAAGTTATTAACTTCTCAGAGTCTAGACTCCCCACTTCCTTTCTCTCTCTCTCTCTGAACTTCCTCAGCAACTCCACTATTTTCCTGTTCCTTGCTGCACTTTGGAGTCAGATGCTATTAAACAGATTCACTCACTGGTTTACAGGCAGAGCTGGGTGCTCCGTGGAATTTGGGTTTTATAAAACCTCTTGCAAAAATAGTAGCTTTCTACAGTACAGTGGGTCAGGCAAACTGGGCCCGGCCAGGTGACAGAAGCAGGTGATTTTCACTAGTTTTGCTGCTCCATAGCCTAATCGACTTATGATTCAATTTAGTATAATATTGCAAGAGGCTTAACTGAATGGACTGCAGGGAAAATCCCATTTGATTGAGGAATCCTGTTTATTTAAGCAAGAAAAATAAATCTCAGAGAAGTGAATTATAAAAGCACTTACAGAACAAAATACAAAACCAAACAAAATCGTGTATTAAAAACATCTACAAAATCAAAACCACAAACCCTACCCCAAGCGGAGTTTCCACACAAAAGAACTGCCAGAGGCGCTGTGAAATCCACTGTGGACTTTGCTATTGCTATGGATTTCCACAGAAGGTGCTCAGATAACCCAGTGATGAGTGGCAGTAAAAAACTCTGTGATAGACAGATCAGATAGTTCCAGGGCCAGATCCTCAGCTGCTGGAATTCGGCATCACTTCCTTGACTTACATACACCAGCAGAACATCTGTCCCCTGAAGTTGGCCGTTATTTTAAGTATTACCTTAAATAAATGGGTTTGGCGTTTAGTGTCCAAAATGAAGGCCTGACTCTGCAAACCCTTGTAGAGGGAGTCCTTAACCAAGCAGCAAGTCTGTACGCCCGCTGGAAACCTGCGTCCTAGGGTGGGTAGATAGACACCTGCTAGGCAGCTCAAGCTAGCATGCTAAAAATAACAGTGTGGCTGCAGTGGCAGCTTGGGCTACTTGCCCAACCCCTTGGGTACTTACATGGGTGGCTAGCCTGGGCCACCCACTGTGGCCACACTGCTACGTAGAGCGTACTAGCTGAAGCAGAGTAGTGTGTCGCTGGGAAGCACCGTCCCAGCTACTATGTAGCCGCGCCCTCCTTGACTTCAGTGGAGCTTCTCAAGTGTCTGCAGGATGAGGGCAGAGACTCAGCGTAAATTACTGCAGCTCAGCAATCAAAGTCACCCTTCCCGATCTTACGCATTTTACTGTCTCGGTTTAAGAGGAAGCGCGTTTTTCTCAGTTTTTCTTAAGTTTTACAGACACACACCTCAAAACTCTAAAAGGGCAACGGACGAGGGAGCTCTGTGAAAATACGCTTGCAGGGCCCGGGTCTTTTCACGGGACACGCTCAGCCCCTGCAGCTGCGTCAGCACAGACCGACTCGTGTGCTTGCACTCCCTGGTTCCAGCAGATGGATGCCATTCCAGAGCGGAGGGATTAGGAGGCAGCGATGGTACAGATAAAGAGAACTTACATCATGTTTGTATAATTAAGAACCACGGCTCGATCCTGCAGCCTTTCAACGTCCCTTGAAGTCAGTGGGAGTTTTGCTCGCATGAGGTCTGCAGAATCAAGTCCTTAGTAATTAGTGTATTAACTATACTAAAGGACAGGAAATACAGTTACTCAATGCTCTGGTCCTTTTCTCTGTGGAGGTATAGGACCAGTTTGTGCCATCAACTTTGATACCAATAGAGATTTCTGTTTCAACTGTGATGGCACAATCTGCCTCATAAGAACGACCATGCTGGGTCAGACCAAAGGTCCATCTAGCCCAGTATCCTGTCTTCTGACAAAGGCCAATGCCAGGTGCCTCATTTCCATTTAACCAGTTCTGGGGAACTGTCCCATCTTCTGATCTGAAATTTGCATCCCACACGGCTAGTAAACAGTAGTAAACACTGCTCTTGTTTGTGGGCTGCAAACATAGGCCCCAGTCTTGAGAGTCTTCGTGGGCAGACACACGTACAGTGGGGCTCTGCATGGGTCCACTGGAACGGATCTGTTTGCAGGATTGAGATGACAGTGCCCCATCCGGCAAAACCTTGCTTCCCAAAATCATCTTCCATGCAGCTCCTCACATGAGTGCATTTTTGCAGGATTGAGCCCACGGTATGGAATAATACAGGAGTTTAGATGGCCCAACCCCCACAAATCAGCTGCAGCAATAATTAAAGTAGGCTAGATTTGTGAGAGGTTGTATTCCTGTTACTGGTCTACCTACTTATAAGGAGCCGTTTTATAAACGGCCCTGTAACAAGAAGTGATTGTTCCCAAGAAAGAGACCCACCAACTGGTTAAGTGTACGCAGCTGTGCCTGGCAGCGGTGCTGCACACACTCTAGTTGAAGGGGTCTAATCCCTCGTCAGCGCCGGAGGATTTACGCATGGTACTTCCATTAGTGTTCTAGACAGTACCTGGGTAATCCTTTTTGCATCAATGGGGGGAGTAGGCCCCTACTCAAAAGAAGTCCACTGATCGAAGCACTTGCAAGATAACATCTAATCATGCATGTGAGAACACGAGCCATTCAGCTGTTTAAAGCCGCAGTATCGGAGTACAGGATTGAATTTCAGGAACGTTAACCAGCACCTCAACAGCCTCTCTTTTTGCCTTGTTGCAGCTATCTTTCAGATCATTCAGAGTATAAGGATGGGCATGTGAGGAGCTGCGTAGATTCGACATTGCCTTATCATCCAACATGGTGGACCAGATACAATTTTAGCCTGACTTAAATGTGAAGAGCTCTTATTTGAGAGTACCTGTGCGTTTCCTCTTGAATGGGGCAGACCAAATTACCTGCTGACCTGTCGTATCGGTTGTGCATGTGTTTTAACTGCCACAGCAGAAAAGGACATTTTGCTTTTCTATTGACTTAATGAGTTAACCACATTGGTTAGCTGTCAGTGCTGTTCAGTTGATTTATTTCTTTTTACCTAATGTATTTGTGTGTGATCATGTGAGTGCCTGTTTATCTACTCTGTACATTCTAATTGTTTTATGCTGAAATTTGTTTTTATTACAAATAAATATTCATGTTCAACTTGACTACATTTGTTCCATTTTTCCAAATGTATGGCTGTATAAACCGCCTCCCCTCCCTCCCCCTTAAAACACACACTAATGGCCAAATCTTGAGTTCCTTACTCAGGCAAATCTCTCAGTAGATCTGATTTGCCCTCACACAGGTGTAAATCAAGAGTGGCTAGAGTTAAATTCTTTGGAGTTACAAGAATTTTACATTGGTGTGAGATGAGAAATCAGGCCCACTGGAAGGTTTGTCCGAGTAAGAACTAATTAAAAACTCACTTAGGACATTGGGAATAGTTGTCATGATATAGCCATTTAGGAATGATGTTTTCATAGCAGGATGGTTTCAGGATTTTCCTTTGACTAGAAATCCTCTGAAAGTTGTTTGCAAAAGAAAAGCCTTCCCTTCCCAAAGCAATGGGAGTGACTCAAGAGGAGATTAGATGAAAAGGTTGGCGTCCTGAGGTTCTTTCACATCCCTTTATTTCGGAAAGTCCTTTCTGAATCCCTAAACAGGTTTAATAAAGTGGTCATTGTTCTGTAGCTGCTAAATGTCCACCCTAATGAAACTTCTTCCTAGGGTTGCACGCCAGGACCAGGAAAAATCATTTCCCAACACAGTGCGGGAGAGGGAGGATTTGCATATGCACAAGTGGCAGTTAGGTGACTAACCACAACTGACTCAGGCCGTTAACTACCATTTGTGCCTTTGAAAATCCTCCTCCCACCCAATAAATGCTAAGCTGGGATTTCAAAGAAGCCTAAAGTAGGTAGCATCCAACTGCCTTAAACCTCTTTTCAAATCTGAGCCCCTAATTATAGCCTCAAAATGTAATTTTTAAGAGAGGACATAGGAGAGAAAAGCCAAGACCCTTCTCAACGTTGATCAAGGGCCTGAACCATCACGGTGCTCCTCTTTTTATTACAGTTTCAAACACTGTTGGAGACTACAAGTAAATTATCTTTGCATGGATGAGTGGGAATAATATTAGGAGCATACTTCCTTTTGCTATCTCTCCCAGCCCCTCTTTATAATCCTACCCACAACGGAGCAGCTAGTCACTACCTGCACTCCAGGTAAGCAGTCTCCACAATGGCAATGCTGGTCTGTAATTAGCTACTTTCAATTGCTACAGGCAGAATACATTTCTTCTCCCTTCCCCCACAGACTGAATATCGCTCCCAGCCCCAACTAACATGAAGCACTGTGGGGTCTCACCTAAAACACGGTGGCTTGTTGCGTCAGTGCATAGAGTTATCCATTAAGGGACAGATTTGCAAAGGGACAAAGGAGAGTTAAGCATCCAACTCTCACAGAAAGTCAGTGAGTACCTTTGAAACATCTGCCCCCAAGATATCAAAAAAACCCACCACTCCAGTTATTTTAAAAGGTAAGGGACAATTGTCAGCTCCTAACTCCATTTTTAGGCACTAAATAGAAGTGGCCTGATTTTCAAAGTTGCTGAGCACATCATGTTGTAATTACTTGCATTACACAGAGTAGCACCGAGAGATCACGGCCCCTTTGTGCACTGTGCTGTACAAACATACTGGAAGAGAGAGTACCTGCCAAGACGAGGTTACAATCTAAATAAGCAAGATAGATAATCAGAGGAAGGAGAAACAGAGGTACAGAAAAGTGAAGATGACTTTCCCAGGGTCACACAGCTGATTATTCCTGGCTCTGCCATTAATAATAGAATATAGCACCAAGTTCTTACATAACATGTGTCATCTGTAGATTCCAAAGCACTTTACAAAGGAGGTCACAGTATCATCTTTTACAGCTGGGGAAACTGAGGCACAGAGAGGCAAAGTGACTTACCCAAGATCTCCCAGCAGGGCAGTGGCAGAGCCCAGGTCTCCCACATCCCAGTCCAGGACCCTCTCCACTCAACTATACTATAGCTCCACTTGACTTCCATGCGATTTGTGGGTACTTAGCTCTTCTGAATGTTAAGTCATTTGTAGCCAGCTGCCTAAAAATGGATGATAAAAATGAAACTTTAGGCACCCATGTTTGAAAGTTTTGTCCTAGTTTTCTGCCTCACAAAGTTTTTCTTCAAGGCATTTTCAAATCAGTGTTTCCTGTCCTGGTAAAAGAGCAAAAGACCCTCCCTCTTACCCCCTCCCCTTCCCCTTGTCCCATTCCTAAATAAATCTATTCCTCTACGTTTTATAGGATTAGCTGGTCAAGATTTGAATGATATGTGCATGTATGTTTTTGCCCTATTAGCTCTAATGCAAACTTCACACACACAGTAAAACTTTCAGCTGCATGACAACACAAACAGAGCAATTATCATAGGCAGAGAACAATGTGTGCCGAGCAGCTCGCCCAATTTGGGTTCAGCGATGCTGCACAAAAGGCGGTGGGTGCCCTCACTAAGCACATGGAGGCAGCTAGAGCTGTCAGTTACTGGTACAAGGATGTTTACAAGGCCCACACATCTACTTCTTGTTCCAGAATGTTCTGCCTCTGCAGGCAGCGCACCCAACTCTCACCTCTCCAAATTTTCTTCTTTTTTCTGATTCTGAACTATCCCCTTTTTACCTGATTTTGCTTTGCTGTCCTTTCCCGCACGTGGCACAGTGCTTTGACTTTACCTGAGCACTGCAAGCCAGGTAGCCATGCTCAGTATCATGGAGTAGAAGAAACAAAAGGCCTGTTCCTGTTCCTAAGGCAAGGCTCCTGGATAGAAAGGAGGAATCACCATTTCTAGTCCCAAGGAAGAACAGCTAAGGCAGGAAAGATGATGAATTATCTATGATAGCCACAGCATCCGGGTAGGAGAATGTTTCCGCTCCAGCCTGTTCAGAGCTTGTAGGCTCCAGCTCTGTACAGATACTAAATGAAAGCTTTCAGAAAGTACCAAGAAACTTGGAGGCACTAAAAGATTAACGTGTGCTGCCTGGTGCCTGATTCTGGCCTTGCAGTCACTTGCCAAGAGTCCATTTGACTTGCTCTCACGGTAGTTGTGATCTAGGAGAAGGGGCATGGCGGGACTCCGAGTTACTGTCAGTTGAGGATCAATAATGCACCCATCCAAAGAGACAGTGGTTCTTGGCTTGCTGATTACATTGTAATTTGAGTTTGCAGAGATCTCAGGGCACAAGACTCACATCAAACTGGCCAAAGTGACAACAAGAGAAAGAAAATGGTGGCACAGTCTTGGGGCTAGTCTGTGCTGAGGGTGTTTGCACCAATATAGCTTCACCCCAGCGCAAACCCCCACTGCAATGGTTTAGCTCAGCCTGATTTCAAACCACATTAGTGCAAGCCCATGGTACTGCACCTGTAGGCTGGAGCGTGTCAGTTTTGGTACTCATTCACCCGTATAAACAGGTTCCCAGTGTCATGCAAGATCTAGTTGAAAGAGTAGGAATCTTACCAGAAGACCAACTTGCTATTTGTAGCCAGGATATCTAAAGAAGAAACCCCGCAGACATCGTAGCATGGTAGATAAAAACAAAAGTACTTAATGACGCCTACAAAAAAAAAAACACTTTGTACCCCTCCAAGGAACCACGCGTGAACTCAATAAGATCTGTTGTTATTTTGCGGGTGGCAAAGTTCTCAGCCTCAGATTCCAAGATTGACAAAGCTGCCACCAGACTCAGTGTTTCTATGCTTTCACAAAGCCTTTTAAACTGGACCCATCAGCATCCATGTGCAACAGCATCCTTATGCAATAGGCACTCTGCACTGAGGTAACCTCAGAATTCCAGTCTTCCCAGTTCTCTCTCTTCTGACACTTCCCAGCCTAACTCTTCACTTAACTGCTGACTGCTTCCCATCTGTTAAGAATGATTGGACCCAGATGCAAGAAAGAGGTCACTTATACCTGTCAATGTCTTTTCTCTAAGACTTTGGGACAGCTGATCCTTTTGCACCTACAGGAATGACTTTCCAGTCTGCGTGTCATTGTGGACCATTGTCTGCTTAAGAGAGGATTTAGTCTGTGGTGAGCTTGTGCTTTTTATCCAGAATATGGAACATTTAGGAATTTGAAGAGACAGCCAAGTTTATTCCAGATAAGTCATTTCAGCCAATGTAATAAATATTTTAATAGATGCTAAGTCATCACTGAGTGAGGATATCAAAATGTGCAGTGATTTAGACCCGGATTTTTTAACAGGTTCAGAAGTGCATTAATTTTAGGACTGTTCAAAAGTTTTGCATCAAAACTTTTCTAAATGGAAAATTGGGTTTTCAATTAATTTTTTGAAAAGTGAAACGAACAATGTCTGCTTTCTGCAGAAAATTTCAAATATTTATTAAAAAAACAAAATATTTCATTTTGGCGATGCTGCCGTATGCCTGATGGGAGTTGTAGTTCAGGTGCCTTATTCCCCCAATGTAATTTGTACCTGGGAAGCGTTGCCCAGACTGCCTCTCTCTCTTTCCATGCACTGCCTCCTCTCACCAAGGTGGGAGACCATGGTGCACCATGGGAGATGTAGTCCAACCAGCAAGTCTGGCCTATAAAGAGGAGAAAGGGAGTATGAAGCACCTCAAGAGCATTTCTAAATCAAAATACACACTGCTATTTATATTTGAGCTAGCATGAGTATGTGCGCACAAGCAGGTGAATCACACCCCTCACTGGTAGTGTAGACAGAAGCCAAAGACAGAAAATTATCTCAATGTTGCAGATCCCTTCTTTAATTAGCCAGCTGGGATCTCTAACACTCCATGTCAAATGCTTTAATCCTCCCTCTTTAGGCACAGTTTAGTGCTACTAATAAATACAGTATACTGCATTTTGTAGTTGTAGTGAGGACGCACACTGGGCCCCTGTGGTTTCGGCCCCTGTTGCCCTCTCCAATCAGGAATGCCTCAGCTCGATGCAACACCAGTGTTCTTTATTTCCCCGCCTCCACTTTCCACCTATATACAGATTTTGCAGCCAACTTTGCCAAGCACAGGCCTGGCCAGCAACAGACCCGAAGGCTGTCCACTCTCCCCCTCCCTCTGAGCCTGACCTTTCTCTTCCTCCCTTCTCTCTGGCTTCCTCCAGCCTTTATAGCCCTGGCTAATGAGGCTGGCAGGGGCTGCCCCATTAGCAGACAGCCACAGGGCTATCCCACCAGTCCCAATCCATTCCCCTTGATTGGGGCTGAGTGGCAGGGGCTGATTAGGTGCTTCTCACTCAGCACCCTGTCACAGTAGTTAGTGTAGTACAGGGGCGGCCAACCTGAGCCTGAGAAGAAGCCAGATTTACCACTGTACATTGCCAAAGAGCCACAGTAATACCGTCAGCAGCCTCTCATTAGCTCCTCCCTCGCCCCTGCCCAGCCCGCTCCCAGCGCCTCCCACCCTCCGGCAGCGATCAGCACCTCCCTCTCCCTCCGGGATGGAGTGCGGGGGGAGCAAGGGTGCAGCAGGCTCAGGGGAGGGGGCAGGAAGGGGCAGGGGCCTTGGGGTAAGGGGTGGAGTGGGGGCAAGGCCTGGGGCTGAGCAGTGGAAAGTTGGCACCTGTGGCTCCAGCCCCGGAGCCAGCACCTAGGCAAGGAGCCGCCTATTAACTTCTGAAGAGCCGCACGTGGCTCCAGAGCCACAGGTTGGCCACCCCCGGTGTAGTATCAGTATCCGATACAGTTGCCTCATCTGTAGATACCTATCTTACAGGGGCATTGGGTGGCATTTAGTGCATTGAACGAAGCCCTTTCAGTGCATTGAACGAAAAACATCATGCAAGTGCGAAGTATTATATGCGAACATTTAACATGGCAAATGGAGCTCTTGGTATCTCTTTCTGAGATACATTTTCATAAGACACTCATTCCTTTCCCTCCTCTAAAGGCTGTTTTTCAAAAAGGATGATGTGAGACTTCACATTTATATAGCACTTTCCTTCTTCAAAGAGCCTTACCAACTAACTAATTACTGTCAAGTGTTCATCCATCACAGAAAAGCTCTTTATTTTAGCATTGCTTGTATACATCTGCCCTGGCACCAACGTATGTTCTGTATTTCCATTTTCATGGTTTACGGAAACAGGAGGCTTCCAGGACAATGCTCCAGCTGGACTAGTCCCACATAAATAAAAATCTTAGTCTGAAGTTACCAAGCCTCTGTGCTCCTAGAAAAATGCCTACACTTAAATGCATTTAACCCAAATGGCCATCATCTCACAAATCCAGCATTTCGATTTGATCTGTTTGGTAATTTTTCTGATGGTAAAATGTGCTAGTCTGTTGAATAATTACCCATCACTTGCAACATTTAAAATCAAGCTGAACACACTAGAAAACACACTGTAGGGAACAGCCATGTAATGGCAGGGAGAGGGACTGGGTGACCTAATTAATCTTACTCATTTCCAACTTCTATGTTTTCTTTAGAGGATAATCTTTGCTACTGATTTTCTACAGACTTGTTTAGTTCTGCAAGGACTTAAAACACACTTTAAAGGCTGTTCAACTATATGGTCACTATTGTGGACAGTGTTTGCTTTTTTGTTTTTGTAAAGGTTGCTGCTATTTTCAAATCTGCTTGATCTAACATGGTTTGGGAGAACAAAATATTCAATGCTTCTTGACCCTTTATTGCAAAAGACAATCTGGAATTTAGAAAGCTCGTTTACAGAAATTTCTCACAAGTTGGCTCTGCCCTCAGCTGCTGATGAGACTGTGAGAAAGTAGCAAGGATTGTAAGAATACTGTTCCTTTAGTCACAGAATAATACCTGGTCTTACAGCTTATTACTTTCCTAGTAAAAGGGCTTTTACAGTACTACCTATATAATACAGAGCAGTAGCTGCCAGACAATGGCTGGTTGTAGACAATATAATAAAAGCCCTGCAGTGAGTCTTTTGTGGTGAAAGAGTAAATGCCACTGCCTCTAAAATGAAAGCAAAGTCTAATCTTATTGAGGTTATATTCAGTTACCGTACTGTGGGACACCAATTAGGAAAGCTACAGCCCCTTTACCTGTTTGCAAAGCTAAAGGTAAGTGATCCTTTGTCTTTTAGTTACTTCAAAAATCGCGGTGCTCTTTCTTGGCCCTTAACAAACCGACTGAATTATTGACACAGGTAGTTTGTACAAAGTGGAAAATCGAAAGGATTCTTTAATGAGATTGCTTTTTCAAATGTGGAGCTTGATGCTTTTGTTATGATTTAACCTGCCACAGGACAGGAAGAACTTTCACATCCCCCTTACGAACTTGGGACTAGATCCTGTATTTCTTTTTCATCCAAACTCCTCTTTACTTCAGTGCAGGATCAGGGCATCAAAGCAACAAAGGCAGCGAATGCTGCTGCAGGAGGATCCACTTACACAACACAATCACTACGTTGGAGGGGGTGGGGTAGAGAAGGAGGGAGGTGGGCCTGTTACAATATAGCTCCCCTATCACCAACCCCAAGCCTCTGAGAAACTCCTAAGATTTTGAAGAATAAATACACTTGGGGTTCTTTATTTGCCTTTTGGTTTCTGACTCTTCAGGTTACATTCAGTTCAGGTTTTCAAGCTTCTTTCCACAACCATGAGGGCTAGAAACTTACTCTTCTTTTCAATGAGAGCTCAGATTCTCATGAAACAACAGGACACCAAGAGCTCAGACTTTGAGAAAACCACCAATCAGCATAAGAGTTGTGGCAAAATTACAAGAGCTGGCAATTCTGCAGTTATAGCTATAAACAGTGTCTCATCTTATGGTGTAGATTGGACCTACCTGTACTTTAGTAGTGTCCTTGGAACACAGATGATAGTTGTTTCATATCTGTACACAAGCATCCAGTGTCCCAACCTGTAACTAACAGCAGCATGTTTTCAAAAGGTGACATTGTCTGGTAGTTTAGAGCAAAAATGTAAACATTGGTTTCTTTTTCTTTTTTTTTTAATCTAACCTACATTGTGTTTTAAATGTAAACATGGTTTGTTTGAGTTGAAACATCCCCCAGGTGTCTGCAATCCAACCATTCTGCGTTGTGTTACCATAGGAGAATCAGAAAGTGAAACTTAATCAAAACAGAAATGAAACTGTCAAGATGATTTGCAATGTCTAAACTGAATTAAATGCAAACGATACAAATGGTGACAAGCAATTTAGATTTTTTCAAAACTCTTTGAGTTTAAATAAATTGTAGGTGTTGTTAGGAACACAGGCAAGGACACTATATATTAACCTGCCAGTGTTCCTTTAAAATAAATATACCAGTATAAAGGTGCTTATATTGATATAAATTAACATATACTGATATAATCACCTTTATACTGCTAAAAGTGCATTGACATGAACTACATCAGTTCCTCAATTGATTGACTTAAAACAGATAAAAAATGTGTGCGAACCAACCCTTCAGAATGGTTTGGTTTTTATCAATATTCACGTCCTTGGTGACGTTTACAAAGGGACACAGGTTCAGAAAACAATGCTCCGGCATTGCTGAACCAGTGTCATGATGTATTATTGTGTCTCTGGCACTTTACTATGCATTATGTATTCAAGTGGTGGCACTTGCTGCTCAAGAACACACCGTATTATGTAACGGCTGGAACTCTGTCTGGTTTATGTATATCTATGTGCTGCTATATTTGAAGACTCCCCCCCCCCCCCCCTCCACCCCCTTACGGTGCTGAATCTGGGCAAGGTTTTAATAAGCAGAGCCACCAGAAATCCACATGTGGAATCTGCATCCTCTCTGAGCCCCTCAGTTCTCCTGCAGATCTTTAGCATTCCTCCTCCTTACCACATAATTTAAACGTTCATTAAAAAAGAATGCGTCTAACTTTTCTGGTTGGGAGGATAAGCGGTGGAATGGAAACAGATACATTGATACCTGAAGGCTTTTCTACACTGAACTTTTTATTTCAAGCTAACTGACAACCCAAGGCTTTATCATCACTGAAAACAAAAACACAAGATGTGTTTTAACATCAAGCTTGTTATCGGGAAGCAAAACAGATAGTTTTGACTTTGATGTACCTGGTCAAGGTCAGCACTGTACCACACAGATGGGATTGAGCTAGACTAGCTACACTGAGAAAAACTGACAGATCTGGTCTCCGCTAGGATTTTCCAGTGAGTTAGCTGTAAACATTTTATTTTTGGCAGAGAAGCCAAAGATAAACACAAAACATCAGCATCCTTGAAACAAAATTAAATTTTGGGGTTTTGATTTTCTTTTTTTTAAGGGGGCGGGGGAGGAGTGTCCAGACCAGCCTTTAGAAACCTGTGAACCACCTGGAGCTCAATGGCTAATCAGCTAACTCAAAATAAGACACTCTAGTGTAATCAAGCCCTAAAACAATAGCACTGCAGTGTGAACTGCTCTCATCCATCTCAATAGGGTGTCAACCCAGAAGCCTAATTATGGCAATTTAAACATTAACCTATAAAGTGGATCATTGATGCATGGAAAGGCTTTAGTCAGGTTTAAGCCAATTCTTTTTTAAAAATCAGGAACAACCAGCTAACCTGCTCATCTAGCAAAGATCTGTTGCCATTCATTTTAAAGGGTATTCAACAGGACTAAAGGACAGGAGACCCTCCCTCAATCCACTTCAGCCCTAGATCTCATTCTCAAGGTTGCAGACCAAGGTCAACCATGCAGGCTGGCACTGTTGTTATTCCTCCTGGTAGCATTCCCATGCTGTTGCTCATGAGGTTCTGCTGAAGCACGGGGATGAGCTGGAGCGGATGCTGGAGGGGTTTGCTTAGAGCAAGCTGCCTGTGTGGATGACCCCTTTTGTAAAGGGACCACTCAGGTGAACTAAAACAAACGCTCTACTCCCAGAAAAGCTGGCTGGGAGCTTGGCGCTTTATTCAACCGCATGATCTGCATCACAGACTGGAGGGGAAACTCACAGTACAGAAAGGGGAACTTGGGGTGGAGCCTGGCTCCATCCCATAATACTCTGGATAACCCAGTTAACCCTATCATGGCCACTTTACTACAACCCCTTCATGTCCTTTTCCCATGCTCAACTCTGTGCCTGCTTTCATGCTGGCCCATATCCCTACAATCCCCTTCCTGATCCTGTGTACCATGCCACCTCCTTTTCCTCCATGTCTGTTTTCCAATCTTACATCTTCCAGGAGAATTATAAACCATAGGACTTTCACACAGTGAAAAAAGCAACAAATACAATATATTGTAAACATTCACCACTGCTTTGATACTCTCTCAACATTGCATTTGCCTCTCCAGAGACCATGTTATTGTATTGTCCTCTGCTGTATCCTTTCCTCCTCTTAGGCTTTCCTGCATGGTCAGCTCCTACCTCATTTTCATCTTAATGAAGACTGTCAGCACCTCAGCATTTCAACATACAGACATTGGAAATACAGAAATTATTCCATGCCTCGCGAACACAAACTAGGAATTGAACTAGAGAACCTCCAGAACTGACAATGTAAGTCAATCCAGCTTAAACTAAATGTGCCAGGCTCCACAGGTAGAGACTGTAAGAGATGCATATCCTTTGTGGATCAGGCAGAGAGAGGGATTCATAACACACATTGAGCAGTGGGTTACACTAGCATCACACACTCTCTCTCTCTCTCACACACAGACCTCAGAGTTTGAACGACAGCTGCTGCTCCTTACTAAGGGCTTGTCTACGTTACCCGCTGGATCGACGGGCAGTGATCGATCCAGTGGGGGTCGATTTATCGCGTCTAGTCTAGATGCGATGGATCGACCACTGAGCGCTCTCCTGTCGACTCTGGTACTCCGCCAGGGCAAGAGGCACAGGCGAAGTCTTCGGGAGAGCATCAGCTGTCGACTTACCGCAGTGAAGACACCGCGGTAAGTAGATCTAAGTATGTAGACTTCAGCTACGTTATTCACGTAGCTGAAATTGCATAACTTAGATCAATCCCCCCCTCCTGGTGTAGACCAGGGGTAAGAACCCTCCCAAGGACTCTCTCTCAGGACTTAGTCCCATCATCTCACTAAATCAGTGTATAGTAGATGCGAGACCACTCGGGGAGACTGATGTGCTGCACCCCCAATATGGAGCTGACACCCAGCTTTAGAACTACTCTCAAGGGTACATGTACATAGCAGCTAGGAGGGTGCTGCCTTTCTTTATCAGTTCTGAACATGGCTGCCTGGGAGCAGGAGACATCTGACGATGCCACAAACGGAACTAACTTTAAATATAGTCTCTTGCTTTCTTTTGTTTTGACACTCTGGTTTGTTTTTTTTCAAACCTCCCCTCCACTAGCTTTCATTTGTGGTTGGGTCTTGGGTGAGCTTTAATAGCCAGCTCTAAAAGAATAGTTCAGACTGAACTTTAAAGAAAGAAATGTAAGTCAGTTAAGAATGTTATACACAAGTCTTTAGTACGTCTTGGGTCTGGATGGTGCAAGGGACCGGTACTGGGAAGTCTTTTACTGCTACATCACGACTTTCTGTGTGGTTTAGGGAGGTCATTACTGTCTGTTACCATCTGATGCTGATCTGAAATGAGTTTGGTGGCTTAGTCCCGTTCCTAGGGTTGCTGCCAGCTCACAAGACCACCACAGTTGAGACTGTAACCCTTGCAAGGAGACTAACAATTGCACGAGCAGGAAAACGGGAACACCCCTCTCCTTTCCAGAAGTTCTTCCTGCCAGTGACGGTGGAGGCACGTTGGTGGGACAGCATGAGGAGAGACTGCGCAGTCACCGATGGGCAATTTGGATAAACAGGCAACTCCAGTCTCTAGTGCCACCAGTGCAGCCTCTTCCGCTACCAGTAAGGAGACTGCAAAAAAGTTAACACAAATCTTTGCTGCTGCACAACCATTATATCATTGCGTCAGTTTCAACATTCATATCCACACCTAGAAAGAAGAAAGGTCAAATTACTTACTGCCATTAAGAGTCAGGACATGCCCTGTCCTCTTCTGAAGCATGAGGATTCTGGACGGGATGGCCCAACGGTCTGAGGCAGTACTGCAAACCATGTTCCTAGACAGCACTTTTGTGTAGCTCGTCCATTTCTGCCCCACAAGACAAAAGCCTCGATTTTACATTAGGACGTGTCCTAATTTCAGCCACTAGCAGCCAGTCACTGCTGCAGCTGCACAAAGGCAAACCCAAAGCAAGGAAAGCTGTGATCTGCTCTGGAGGAATTCACCCATGTTTCAAGCAGGAATAAGCTGCACTGATCCAAGTTTCATCTTTCATTTTCTGTACTAGAGGACTGCACTGGTGCAGCTATACTGAACGCTAGCCACCAAAGACTGAAACTGGGGCAAACCCTTGATGCAGGGGACAGAATTCTTGCAGGGACTGACTTTGCTTCATAAAAGTCTCGCCAAAGTTAGAAAATACGTTGAGATCTTAGATTTGACAAGACACCTGATCAAATTGCAGCTGTCCTTTCTGATGGATGTTGAGCTGCAATCAGAGCACCAGCAGAAAGGCAAACTTGTTTTTCCTTAGTGATAAAACTAATGGGAGGGAGAACAAACACTGTTTACTATGGGATCCACAGTGAGTGTGCTCAAGGAGGTTAAATTTAAAAACAGGAGTTTATGAAGACATCAAGGGTACGTCTACACTGTATTGTAAAGCCGGGTATTAATGGGTTCATCTACACTGAAAAATCCTGAACCAAACCAAACCAAAACATGGTAGAGTCTCAACAGACTCAGGCTCCTGGGGCTCATGCTTTGGCTCTAAAAATAGCAGTGCAGGCATTCCCACTTAGTCTGAAGCTCAGGGCATGAGACGCACCCACCATGCCAGGTTTCAGAGCCCGAGCAGGACAACAGAGGTTTATAATGAGATGCTCAGCACACAGTAACTAGAGAATGCAAATTGGCCTGCTTACTTATGCATTACCAGCCTAGGCTCAAGAACAGTTTTAAACAACTATTAAAAAAGCCTGTTTTGACTTATCTTCAAGTGTAGCATTGTCAAGATTGATTTGGAAAAGCTGTAGTGTAACTAGGGCCATCCACAACGTCTCTCCCCCCCCCCTTCCTCACAAAATTCAGAGAAGGCAGTGGGACAATGCAATGCAACAAATGGGGTATTTGTGCTTCACTGTAGCCAAGCGACTCTTCGTTGACTTTGGCTTTTTAATGATTCCCCTTTTTCTATGTATTTACATTGTAAGAAAATGTGCTTATTGGCGTTTTTGTTTTTATCGTCATTGTTGATTTTAGCCTCCCCCCTGACAGGAATTAGACCCTACTCCGGCAGACACTGACCAGAAATGATGCAAACTCTCTGGGGTGGAATTTTCAAAAGCACCCAGTGCTGACCTCACTTTGCGCTTTTTGAAGTCAAGGGTAAAATGTCCCATTGATTTTTATGGAGGGGAGGGTCGGGCCAATGCAGAGTGCTTTCAAACTCCCTCTTTTAGCACAGAAAAAAGGAAAACAGCAACTTGCTTTAGGCAAACAAGGGTAAGGTCCCCCGACGCACATCATAACTTTCCTTGTTTATGTCAGGGGTTTGCATCAGTGCAGCTATGCTCATTACTGGCTGCCAGGGACTTGAGTTGGGTTAATTTTCAATATAGAGAAGGCCTTAGATTTACAAGTTGCTAAAAGTCTGCTCTACCAGAATGTATTCAAAGAGAATGTGGTAAAATGTATAATTCTAAGAAAATTCTTCCCCCTTTTTAACATTATTATTTGGAAGTCAACTAGTTGCTGATAAAATGTCATGTGTTTTTTTAAAAACTATGAAAAAAATCCTAACTGGCAGTTTTGGAAAGTGTTAAAAGTAAAATAATTTACCCTCACTGTCCTCAGCTAGCTTTGCACACTCCTATGTTCCCTTTATAAAGGAGGAGGGGTATACAATTCCCTTTGTATACATCTGAATTTGTTTACTATGGGCATAAATGATTTCCACTGTGAACTTCCCTAGTAGCCACTTACAACTTCACTAGCCATTTTTCCCCATTGAGGCATACAGGGTTTCCTTTCAGACTATACAATTACTCCATATAGAATTAAGGAGAGGCACTTATATACAAGATATTGCAATGCCTCCCACCGTTGTTTAGAAAATATGGTCAGGTACAGATTGTGTGATCTTTAAATACCATGTTAGGTAAGTGTAACTTCTATCTAGGTTATTTATAATGCACCCACAATGGTGGCACATGAGAACATATGAACTTGTCCTTACTTTAAAAAGCATGTAGACATTTACAGGAAAAAGAAAAGGGGGAGGGGAACAGGATATGAAGCTACTTGTCTATATGGCTCAATTTTTCTATCCATACCACCACACCTCATCACTCTGCATATTTGCTTTATTTTAAACCGCAATTAAATTCCAGTGGGAAGGTAAAATGACAAACTAAGGGCTTATCTACATAATGCCAAAGCCTGGACTACTGGGGTATGAATAAAAGAGTGCTTTAATGTCAACACTAACTGCCCCATGAAGATCCTGCTGGCGTGAACTAAAAGGTACCATGTTAGCATTGTCGCCGTTTCAAACAGGACTCTCTTAATGCAACTTAGCTACCTTTCAGTTTGCACCAGCAGGGTCTATACAGGACAGCTAAAGCGCTCCACACCCCTGTAGACCTGATTACAGCACTGTGTAGACAAGGATTTCATAGCTAAAAGCTATACAGAGAACGGAAATTCTATTTCATTAAGGATTTTGAGATCCCAAAATATAGCTTAGCTCGGAAGAGGAGTAAAAACGGAAAATGTCAGTTATCCGCACAGGAAAATGAAAAAACAAAAACAAAACTGTTTTGAGTGGTTTGAAAATATTTATCTTGATTTTGACTTCTATTTTGTAGTACAGTAGCTAATATGAACAAATTCAAAACAGTTGTTTCAAAACAAAAAATTGGAATGTTTCATCACCAAAATGTCAAAACAGGCCCTTTTCTAGATTGTTGGAATTTTTTTTCATTTTTCTTCCAATGAAATTCTGGTGAATTTTTCAGTGACTTCCAGAAGCAGTTTGATTTCAATGGAACAACATATTCCCAGGGAATATGGTTCTATCAAAGTTTGTCCAGGCAGTTCTAATACCTAATAGGAGGATTCAAAAAGACAGACTGCAGTGTTGAATAAACAGCTCTTCACAGATAGGCAAGTCCAACGCTTCATTTATTCTAATGTTCAACTGTACATTATGCCAAATAAATTCTGGAGTCCTCACCTTAAACTAAAATCTTCAGTCTTTTTAGGTTTCAGAGTAACAGCCGTGTTAGTCTGTATTCGCAAAAAGAAAAGGAGGACTTGTGGCACCTTAGAGACTAACCAATTTATTTGAGCATGAGCTTTCGTGAGCTACAGCTCACTTCATCGGATGCATCCGATGAAGTGAGCTGTAGCTCACGAAAGCTCATGCTCAAATAAATTGGTTAGTCTCTAAGGTGCCACAAGTACTCCTAGTCTTCTTTTAGGCACTATGCTGCTGGGCACAGTGTAAAATCCTAAACAGAAAGTATGGTTTGGTGGCTCACTAACATAGGTAAAAGGTATAAAACTAATGTTCAAACATGGTCTCAACATTCTCCAGTTTGCACAGAAGTGGGATCTTTAGACAAGTCAAATATGTTGAAAACATGTATTAAAATTAGACGTGTATAACAGCCTGGCCTGACTGTTCTAGAGAGCACTAAAATTGGGAGAAAAACAATGGGACACTATTAGGTAAGTTTTTAAAAATCACTAAAATCAGCATTCCTTTTATTAGAACCCAGATAAATCAACTGAAATTAGTTATTTCTAATTTTGAATTTTCGTCAATTTAGTCTTAACAAAAAAGCATCTAGTATCTTCAATCTGGCTGTATTTTTAAAAATGCACATTGTTCAAATGAGCCCACTTCATTATACAGTTGGTTTTTTTTTTAAAGTATACATTCAATAAAATATTGAGATCCCAGAATCAAACTACAAATCAAGGCCCTGACCCTGCAAAAGATTTACTGATGCGCTTAGCTTACCACACTGTGATCAATCTTATGGAAGACAATGGGACTATTCAATGTGTAAAGTTAAACACATACCTAAGTCTTTGCAGGATAAGGCCCTAAATGTGTAAGAATTCAATTACAAATCAACATTGTAGAACAAAACTGTTTTCTGTAACCAGGCCTTCATGTTCTACTTTCCCCTGCTGCAGCTGCTTGCTCACTAAAATCTAAAGCACTGTAAGAAATGCCACTCCTGATTTTATGGATATCTTGGTTTTGTGTTTCTTCTGCAACTACTGATATGAACACCATAAAATATATATGAAAAACACCCAAACACAAGATCCTGAAAGGAAAAAAAAAAGCTTTCCACTCTTCTTTTAAGAGTTGTGTATTAGTTACTGGATCCAAATTTTTAGTGCATCTAACTTAAAGTGATGACCTTATAACACCAATTTAAATATTCTACTATTAAAGACTTGACCACTTTATCTTTAATTCTTGGCTCAAAACTGTAAATATGTAGGACTTCCTTCCTTAGTTCATTATGGTCCTAACCAGTAAATGGCACTCTGATTATGGAGTAGCAAATTCTTCAGCATCTCCCAATTCCAGGCATCATCATCTAGTATATGCATTTTGTAACACTGGACTTATTTCCAAGTTTACACCATTTTATCAATCAACAGTAGTGCTGAACAGTGAGCAAGTAGATTCTGTGCCTGGGCTGATAATTTTTCCATGACAATTTTACAAGGCTGAATTGATGCTGTGTTCCAAGTTTGCATCATCCCATTTCACAAATAGAAACCAATTCACTTCCCACTCTGCTGATGAGGATGAGTGAGGAATTCTTGGACACCCACTTTACAGCACATTCTAAATCACTCAAAGCTCTAGCTAGTATGTAGAGTTAAGAGTGATGTAATCAGGAAGCTACAGTAGCTACTTGATTTACCACATGGACTTGGATGGTTCTGAGCTGCTGCCTAGCATGGGAATGCCTAGTTCCACATGAGGAGGTGCAGTTTGTTGCTAAGGAACCATTGTTCTCTGAGGTTTACAGGTTCATTGCTGTTCATGGGGCAGATGTCCATACCGCTGCACCAATTACTACAGAGGGAGCAGAAGGCACACAGCACTTCCCAAGAGCTGGTCAGCATCTCACAGGATTGGACCAAAAGAGGGAGCATTTGTCTGATACTCAGGCCCCCTCCTTTACACACGCTTTAGGATTCCCTTCCTCCCCTCTCTTCCCCCCCAAAATAGTATTTTTTCCTACCTCTTTAAAGTCAGTTTATATGGCAACTGTATTTTTAATTTTCACTTTTAAAAACTGGTATTATAAAGTTTTTAAAAAACCACAAACAGAATTTAGTACAGAAATCTTTGTCCAAAAACAACTTAATCAGGTTACACTGGAAAGTTGCACTGAAGTTTGTTGAAATTATTATGGTTAACCTTACAATATAGAAGTCGTTATTTATCAACATCTTATGCTTTATTGAAGGTTGACAAGTGCAACAGTTAAATACATTGACGTGTTACAACTGTTTAGATAACATGCACAAAAACATATGCATACTACTATACAGATCATATGCAAAAATCCATACTGGGAAACCCATTTTGTTTTATTCTTTTGCTAGCAGGAATTTATAATTTTTGAAGTTTTTTTTTCTTAAACCAAACTACAGTGAACAAAGATTTACTTCAAATATTCAGCAGCCAGGGAAATTCAAAAATTACACAAACAGCATAAATATGCCAAATTCTGATCAGCTGCGTAGGTACATTCTTATTTATGTAGCATTAAAAAAAAACAAACTATCCAAACTTCATCAGATCAGCCAATGAAACAACTAAATTTCAATCTGTACAACCTAAATAGTAGTTACAGTTTTCTATTTTACAAAGTAATTACATTAAATACACAAATATACATTAGGCAAATAACCTTCATTGTAATTATCCTACATCCCAACTCTGTCACCTACCTTCTCTCTCTAATACAGCTTTATGCACCTGTCCACGGCTTCAAGAAACAGTGCAAACATATTTGCACTTAAGGTTTCAGGTGACAGTTTAGTGTTGAACACTGAATTTACCTTTCCCCCTTTTCCTCTTAGATCCTATGCATCAGTCTTTACTGTGGATCCCAATTGGATATGGATCCATCACTTTTACTCCAGTCTATTTCTTCATGCCTGCATCAGTAACAGCAGTGGATGGATGGAAGATTTAAAACAAAAATCAAATCAAGCATGCAACTCCATTTCTTAGCCATTTGCAGAAGCTGTTCAAGTCCCCAGTGCATTTGTGCTAATTCTCTGGAAAAAAGTGTGTGTGTCTTGTTTTTTTTTTTTTTAATTCGCCAACCTAAAAATAAGAACTCCTTTTGCCAAAAAGAAAGGACAGATGAGTGCTTAATACTGAAAAAAAAAATTTCTTGTGATGGTGCATGCAGTGTACAGAGTCCTTGAGTCTGGACTGCAGCGTGCAATGAAATGGATGAGGGTGGCTGTGGCAGATTTCCACTTGTCCTCTTTTCTCTGGGTAGTCCAGAGCATACTGGCCACAAAGGCCAGGACATTGGAGACTATGCTGAAGGTCCTGAGCCCTGCGATGCTGGCTGGGCAGGCTGTTGTGTTGTCCCTTGTGTCTGGGAAGAAGGTGGAGAACCAGTCTGCAGCTGTGCTTGGAACTGGGCAAGTTGCTCTGGGCTGGCCAGTGTTTTCAGCAGAGTGTTTTCCTGCTCCAGCTGGGAGTTCTTCTCAATCAGCTCTTTGATTTGTTCTTTGAGGACCTCCACTTCCTCCCTCACAGCATACATCAAATGGCTCTTCACCAGATCCTGAAACACAAAAGAGCACACAAATCAGGCAAGAGGTCCAACCTTAGGGCAGGGATCCAACCCTGCTCAGCCAGAGAAACAATAATCCAGCCCAACTAAGGCAAGCAGCAGATGTGGAGCCAGCTTTGAGAGGGCAAAGCCCCGGTGGATGGGCAGGAGAAATCTGCCCTCCATTTACCAGTGTTTGTGAAGCGTTCTGAAGATTAACATGTGGAGCCAGAGCCTGCCTTCCCCGAGCACCCAGAAAACACACAAGTAATTTTGGATGTCCATGGACCGCAGTAGGCCAGTCTCATTACAAACCTGACCAACAGCCTGGCCCCTACTCTACTGGCTCCCCCGACCAGCTCACCTATGAATTGATCTGAATAGAAAAATACCATCGAACTGATTCAGGCTGGAAAGGGGGTGGGAGCGTTTCTGCAGGAAGCCGGCCCGAGCCGCTAATACCCCGCCTCGTGTCGTCGTCCTCCACCACCCCCAGCCGGCGCTTCTTCCCGGACGTGCCTCCGACGAGGGCTGGGACCAGTGGGGTTTCGCGGCTGAGAGGCGCGGACCCAGGCACCAGCCCCGGCCGGCGCCGCGTGTTTGTAAAAGCAGGAACCTCCTCCCCCTGCAACAACGGCTCCCCGCCCGCCCAGCCTCCTCGGAGCGGGCTGCAGCCAGCCCTTACAGTGCAGGTTGCCGCATTTCCCTCCCTCCCTGCCTGCCCGCCCGAGGGTGACGTCAAAGAGACCCGGGCCGACCACCCCCACGCGCCTCAGCCAATGAGCTGAGGAGTTATTTATAGCCGGGAGTTAAAGGTTCGGAGTTTGCCTAGCAACAGTAGGCAGAGGATCCCGTGAGAACAGCTACGGGCACCGCTCCAATAACAAAGAGCGGCCAAGGCGGAAATCAAAAAACAGGGAAAATTAGGCACAGACGCAGGGGTTGCGGGTTGGGGGGGGGTGTTTTTTGGAGGATTTTTTTTTTTTTTTAAACCGACTTCTCCCCATCGCGCAAAGGAGCCCATGATTCCCACTGCACTTCAGGGCAGCAGCCCCAGTGTACAAGATCCCAGCTCCAAGGCACTTTACCTTCCATTGCCGGCAAGCATGGGAATTAAAGCAGCTTATGGTGCCCCTATTGGATCCATCAGCACACTGTGGCTGGTCCCATTTTCCAGGGATAATCCAGCTGGGATGGTTGGGGGATTATGAAAAAAAATAGGAGTGGAAATATTATTTCATCCCTCCCCACCCCGCCCATGAAGTCAGGATCGATCATTTTTTAAAAGGCAGAATCCTGAATGCGATGCCGTCATAGACATTTCATGGATCTATAGGGAAACGTATGCATTCCTCGCATTTGGAAGCCTTTGATCATACAGTGTATTTTAAAAAACCCCAGCAGCTTCACTATTGAAAAAACACGCCCATGCATCGGTTAAATATTACCCAGAGAACCTTGATATTGTGAACACTTACTTCTATTCACAACTCGCGCTTTAAACATTAATTGTATTTTTATTAAACAATCGGTACATACCATCGCTTGCTCGATTTTGTTGTCAATAGCTACCACACTTGCACCCGAGGAGCTGAAAAGATGGGAAAAAATGTATCAGCAGCTGAATTATTTACAAGACAAGAGAGTTGAATACTGATAACTAGCTAGCTGAGAAATATATCCCACACTGACTTAATGCTGCTGTTTATGTCACCGGGATGCTTCAATGCAGTGAAACCAACCTGTAAAGCCACCTCAAACCGCCCGCTACAGCGGGATCAAAGATCCGGACATTTTCCCTAATAACCCACAAAGATGGAGCTTAATTACATAATGCGGTAAAAGCGATCCGTGTCCCGGAGATTCAGTCTCTCACAAGATAAATGTAAAACACGCCGCCCGTGCCACTGCAGCTTCCCAGTGCTGCCCAGTCCGATGGACAAAGGAATCAGCCCCCTGGCATTCACCTGCATTACTGCAAATATTCCAGCAAGGAAAAACAAACACATTTTATACCAGAGTTATTTACCTACTGTCGAGTCTCAAAGAAGAATTGTCGGTGCCCAGCAAAGATGACAAGAAAGAAATTGAAAAATGTCTTAGTTGATAAACTCCTAGATCCATTGCCACTGATCTACAACATTGGGCATTCATGCAATTCCAGCCAGAAACACCCCCCCAAAGAAAAAAATCCCAACAATGCAGAGATCCTCTGTTGATCTACATTAATCTTAGTTTAATCTCCGCCACGCGGGAGGAGGAGGAGGCTGGCTAGATAGATATAATTTTAAAAATACAGCAGTTTGTGGCGGTATGATCCTGGAAGATGCTGATCCCAGGGCTGCGCAAAGAAATCTCCGAGGTCAGCTCTTCTATACTCAGCAGAAAACCTGAGGTTCCAGTCCTATTGCATAATATATGCAAGAGAGTCAGTGCCTATTGGCTGGCCGGTCATTCTGAACCTCCCCCCGCCAGAACGGCTCCTTTGCATCACTTCAGTAGCAGTGAACCAAAATCCAGTTACCCTCAATCAGGAGACCTCTGGCCAGAAGACCCCTGTTCTCCCCAGTTAAAATACTACGATTTGCAAGGAACCGCACGAGCACTTAGCAGATCTCTCAGTGCAATCTGCAGAGTCGGAGAATTTGGGTGGCAACAGCAGCGCAGAAACAAAACGATCCAGTGCCCAATTTAAACCTTTCCAACATGTAAGATGATTCGCTTACAAGATGCACAGACTGATTTTTGCCTGCAGAAAAACTACACATGCAAAGTTTAGCTTGGGTAGAAACGATAGGATATAGCTGATGTTGGAATTCAATAACAAAATGTCACTAAACTTACATTTAGCTACTCCAATGCCGCCACCTATTGGCGCAACACTATACCTTTAGACTAGAAAAGAGTACAGAACATGCACTTTGGAAAGTCCCAGGAAATTTACACTGAGTTAATTAAACCATAGGACCCAAGTTCCCTTCCTCATCAGATGCCTTAGAATTTGCTTGGTGAAACCACTTCCAATAATAGGATGCTTCATTTTTGCATCATCCGTTTGCAGTTGACCTTCATCGCACAACATGAGAAGGGTTTTTAATCTAAAGGACTATCACAGATGGTTCTTGAAAGAGCAAAATCTGTTTTTCATATGAAAAGACAAAAGGATTTTTATGATGGTGAGAAAGGTTAGAAGCAAGAAGCTGACAGGATGGTGTAGTTTAGGCACAAAATTCACACTCATGGTTCCTGGGCTACCAGGAGAGTTTCACCTTAGAAGTTACAATCCTCACACAATTTTAAGGTGTTCATATGTCTGCCTCCACAGTACTTCAGCACACGTTGGCATAGGAAAATAAAACTAGTTATTCTATATATTCTTATATATCTTGTATTCTTCAATGCATTTGTGAAAATATTTGCAGCAGGAAGCAAATTATAAATGAAAACCTATAGCTCACTGTTCTGGCAAATTCCTAATACTTGTCTACTCTTTATTCAAATTAAATGGCCTCTGTGCCCTTTTTTATAGCCTTTAAACCATTCATTTTAAGATATTCATCCAGCAGACAATTCAGAAAATATACACACAGCATGAATGTGTAAAATTCTAGACAGATGCTTTTTGACATTCTTACATTGTAACACTGAACCTGTCTACTATCCGCTCTTTTCCAGATGAAGCAATACAACAGCTACTTTTCAAACTAGGTCATATACAAAATAAGGGATTTTCTTATTTTCTCAATTAACCACAATATATTTCAAAATGAAGGTGTTACAGTTCTAATATTTTATTTTTGAACAAAGTCACATTCAGATCAAAATGATTTTAAAACCGTGCGCTCTCTCCACTTGGCTATTTAACAGACCTAAATTATGAATTAGAACAGTACAAAGCAAACTGCTTAACCTTAAATAAAACTGAAAACACCCTTTAAAACACATAACCTATAAAATATCAACATTCATGTGATATAAACATACAAAACAGAAAAGCCAAAACTCTTTACTCTTCTATAGTGCACAAATTTTAAATATATATTACAGTTGTCACCCTCACAAAAGCAGGGAAGCTAGAAAGGCAAGGAATAATAGTCTTAAATTTAACTTTAGCATTAGCATGTCATCATCATCCTTCTTAAAGAGATTATTTTAGCTTTCTTGGTCTACACTATTCTTTCATTCAGTAATACCAGCAGAGTGGCGCAAGTAAGCTAATCCTACTTACAGGGAAGGTTACATTTAAGAATACTGAACTTTGCATAAATGTTTTTCCAACATCAAAGCACATGCATTTCCTTTAAGGCAGAATTCCCACCTTACTTCTTTGTTACTTTATAAAAAAATAGTCACATTTCCCATGCCTTCCCAATGTTTCCCCTATTTTAATTATCTGCACCTGTTGACCATGTAATCAATTCCAATTTACTTAATATTAACACCAACATTAGGACATATGTCTTGAGCTCCTTCTGCACTCCTGGACAGGCAAAAGGACATCAGTAACCATACATTCCTTTTATACTCTTTAGCTGTCCAAGAGGTTACACCTCTCATCAGCCACATACCAAGCCAAGGTGATCTATGTGTTTGTCACCTCTAAACTCAACTACTGCAACATGCTGAACATGAAAGCTCCAGAGGGTACATCAGGCAGCCCCTCTTCTTACATGACTACTATGAGAATACACCACCCTGGCCCAGGGCTCTCGGTACTGGCTCCCAGTCCAATACTTGATCCAATTTAAAACCATGATCTTCACAGCCCTTAGTGGTTGTACCCCAAAATACTCAGATCACCTCTCACTATGCCAATTAAGCTTCAAGGACACTGGAGGTGATTGTGTTTAGGCTGAAATTTGCAAGTGCAGGGGATCTGAATCTCTTGGCAGATTTTTTTTTTCTGGGGCTAGTTAAAAATCTCTTCAAATTAGGTTTTCCTACAATAACCCACCTCAAGATGGCAAGTGATAAAAACAAAACACACACTTGTCATGCTCTCTTTTGGCTGGACAAGACAAGAGGCAGACTGCAGTCTTTCAGACGGATTGTGCTATTTGTAATTTTGGTTGTGCTCTGATTCAAGGATCATAGGCACATTCTAGTTAAATCAATGTTTCTGTGGAATGATCAGTAATGATTCCCTAAAATTGTTTTTAGAGATCTACAAGTCTAATTGAGTCAGTGCATAGTTAGCTGCATCTGTGTTCCAACATTTTGTCAGTAGTGTGGATGGGATAACACAAACATAAGCATGCTGTCCTGTCCACTTTACAGAAAAAAGCAAGTGTTAGAACACAGATACGCCTACCTGTCAGATAACTGTGCTCTGACATGATCAGACTTATCTGCTCCACAGATTACGTAGAAAAATAGCAAAATGTCAGGAAAGACCTCAATCCTTAGAATTTGTGGATTTTCCATCTTTGTCAATTTCTATGGTCCCTGTTTATCAGGGACTTTCAGGAGAGAGTTATAATTCTCTTAACAGTCAGAAGACAAGAATAGCCATACTGTATCAGATCAAAGGTCCGCATATCCCAGTATCCTGTCTTCTGCATTGGCCAGTGCCAGATGCTTCAGAGGGAATGAACAGAAGAGGACAATTATCAAGTGATCCATTCCCAATTGTCCAGTCCCAGCTTTGGCAGTTGCAGGTTTAGGGACACTCAGAGCATGAGGTTGCATCCCTGACCATCTCGGCTAATAGCTATTGATGGCCCTATCCCTCACGAACGTATTCAATTCTTTTCTGAACCCACTTACATTTTTGGCCTTCACAACATCCCCTGGCAATGAGTTCCACAGGTTGACTGTGCACTGCTTTAAGTTTGTTTTAAATCTGCTGCCGATTAATTTCATTAGGTGGCCCCTTGTTCTTGTGTGATGTGAAGGGGTAAATAACACTTCCCCATTTACAATTTTACAGAACTTTATCGTATCTCCCTCAGTCTTCTGTTCCAGGTTTAGCGTCCAAGTCTTTGTCATCTCTCCTTGGGTGGAACTGTTCCATACCACTAATCATTTTTGTTGCTCTTCTCTGTATTTCTTCCAATTCTAACGTACCTTTTTTGTGATGGGGTGACCAGAACTGTGCGCAGTATTCAATTGTGGGTGCACCATGAATTTATATAGTGGCATTATGATATTTTCTGTCTTATCTATCCCTTTCCTAATGGTTCCTAACATATGGTTAGCTTTTTTGACTGCTGCTACACACTGAGCAGATGTTTTTAGAGAACTATCCATGATGACTCCAAGATCTTTCTTGTGCAGTGACAGCTCATTTAGACCCCATCATATTGTACGTACAGTTGGGATTATGTTTTCCAATAATCATTACTTTGCATCTGTCAACATTGAATTTCATCTGCTATTTTGTTGCCTAATCACTTAGTTCTGTGAGATCCCTTCGTAACTCTTCAGTCAGATTTTGACTCAACTATCTTAAGTAATTTTGTTTCAGCTGCAAACTTTGCCACCTCGTTTACACTTTTTTCCAGGTCATTTATGACTATGTTGAACAGTATTGGTTCCATACAGATCCTCGAGAGATCCTGCTACTTACCTCTCTCCATTTTGAAAACTGACTATTTGCACCTAACCTTTGTTTCCTATCTTTTAACCAGTTATTGATCCATGAGAGGACTTTCCCTCTTATCCCATGACTGTGTACACTGATTAACAGCGTTTGATGAGAGACACAGTCAAAGGTTTTCTGAAAGTCCAATACACTTTATCTACTGCATCCCCCTTGTCCACATGCTTGTTGACACCATTAAAGAATTCTAATTGATTGATGAAGCATGATTTCTCTTTACATAAGCCATGTTGACTCTTCCCCAACATATTGTGTTCATCTGTGTCTGATGATCGTGTTTTTTTGTAGCGTTTCAACCGATTTGCCTGGTACTGATGTTAGGCTTACCAGCTTGTAATTGTCAGGATTGGCTCTGGAGCCTTTTTTAAAAATCAGTGTTACATTAGATGGCCTCCAGCCATCTGGTACATAGGTTGATTTAAGCTATAGGTACATATGGCAGTTAGTAGTTCTGCAATTTCGTATCCGAGTTCCTATAAAACTCTCGGGTGACTTATTACTGTATAGTTTACCAATATGTTCCCAAACCTCTTTGGTTGACACCTTAATCTGGGACAGTTCCTCAGATTGGTCAAGCTAAAAAGAATGGTTCAGTAGATGCTCATGGGGTGCTGAAACAATTTGTATGGTGGGGGTGCTGAGAGCCATTGAACCAAATTGTAAACCCGGCATACAATGGAAACCACATCAAGTATGGGGATGCAGCAGCACCCCCAGCACCTATGAATGCTCAGCACCCCACATAAATGGGTTACTTGAGATGAGCAATCCAGTAACACTTGAAAGTTTTGCTTGGTTTTTGTTTTGTAACTTCCATTCTCTTTTCCTCCTCAGAAAAGACTTATTTTGGTTAGTTTTCCACCACTGATCTTGATATGGGTTCTCCCCTCACCACTCCTGTGTCTGACTGAGATTGAATGAGAGAACACAGCATTTTATATTTTCTGTATTAAATGTCTACATTAAAATTTATGAAACAAGACAAGTCAAAGGAGAGCAACAAAAATCCTCTCCCAAACTCATTTCTTCCTTTCCCTTTGATTGGTGATCCCACTTCACTAGCCCTTTCTCTTCTCTCCCCTAACCACGTATTTTTATTATTTATAGTTTGCATTATGGTAGTACATAGAGAGTCCTCAGACATGTGGTCTACTCCCATTGCACTAGGCATTGTACATTGATAGGCAATGTACATTAGACATGGCCCTTCCCCACAAAAATTACATCAGGCCCCCAATTCTGGAAATGATTATATAACATTAAAAATTGTACACCCACAAGTTCAATGATATTACTCACACGTGTCATGTTATTCGTGTACATATGAATCTGTAGCATCAAGGGCTAATTTCTGTCCTATTTAAACTCTGAACCTGCAAAAAGATTCACACATACAGAGTCCACCCACACAGAGCTCATTGCAAGAATGTATCATGCTTCGGAAGCTAACATTTGTAAAGCACCACAGACATGGTATAAATAAAGCACTGAATAAAGTAATACATAATGCTGAGATGGATGCATTCTTTACCCACCAAATACGAGTACAACGCTAATTCAAGCAGCTGATATGCATGCTCTGATCTTTTCATACAGAGATCAATTAACTACCTTAACAACTGCAAATTGTTCCATAGCTGAAAAGATTGTTTGGCAAACTACTTTTTGTAGGGATTTCATTTTTTTCTCTTATTAAAAATTACCTCGTCTTAATAATATTTAGCCCTTAAAGAATTTTTCATCGTCAGCACATAACTAGATAAATATTAGTACAGACTCATTTAGACCCTGTAACCTGTTTGAGGTTCAGTTTGTTTCTATGTGCTTGTTAAAGACGCACCCCCCCACACAGTTTTTCTACTTCCCTTGGGGTTTGATTTAATCTTTCAAGTACTTTGACAATGTGTCTCCTCTTTAGAAACAGACATTTTAAAAATACAGAACAAATATCTCCCAAAATTGAGATAAATCTTAAATCTTTTCTACACTATAAAACACTAGCAAAACTGATTATTTCAGGGCCTTTGTTACAACACGGTAGTCCCCTAGCCATGGGTAACAATTTTAACTATATTTCTCAACTGTAAAATGCTGAAATACAATCAAAATGTGGTTCAGTCACAAAATCATTAAGAACCAACTGCGTTGTAACCACATTGGTGGCGCAATGGAAGAAAGACTGCAGTAACTGGGTCCTGCAAAACATTTGCCTTTATTACTTTAGAGGGAATTTTAATGTGGATTATACTGGATTAATGGCATACGTAGAGTTGCCTTAAAAATTCTTAAATTCAAACCCATATATATACACTGGGAAGAGAGGGGGAACTAGTGTAACGATTCTGACAGAAATCCACAAAACTCTAATTACCTAGGCTGAAATCTTGGCCCCACTGAAGCCAATAGTAAAACTGCCATTGATTTAAATGAGGACAGGCTTTCCAGCCAGTTTTAACCAGGTTCAATTTGGGCAGTTTAAAGGGGAATAGTTTCTCCTGACTGAACTGTGAATTTCATAGACTTTAAGGACAGAGGAGACCATTATGATCACCTAATCTGCCACAGGCCATAGACTTTCAGCCAGCAATTCCCATATCTAACTCAACAGCTTGTGGTTACACTAAAACATCTCTTTCAGAAAGCCATGCGATCTTGATTCAAAGACTCCAAGCCACTGAAAATTTACCACATCCCCTGGCAATCTGTTCCAAAAGGTTAAATTGCATCTTATTTTGAGTTTGAACTTTGCTGACTTCAACTTCCAGCCAATGGATCTTGTTATGTCTGTCAGTTAAATTAAAGAGCCAATGAGTACCAGATATTTCTACAGTATTAGCTTTTAGCTTTTTTTTTTTGCTCGAACCTTAAAGCTATTTAAACCTATGGTTTGATTGCATGTGAATTTCCTTTTTTGTTTTTTCATAATTTTTAAAAGAAGTGTTAAAGATTAGAATCTAAAACCTCAAATGAAATTAAAAAGAACCAATGTGTCACTTACCATGTTTGTAATTTTTTTTTTTTTTTTTTTTACCATTAGCAAGGTGTAGAAAAAAATTAAACTATAAAGTGGAAAGAACATTCATTCCACCCTACATAGAACCTAGTTGGCCGGCAGTAGTATAACACCAGTGTCTGAAATTATAGTACATATATGATGATATGCTCCGCACTCTGCCTAGAAGACAGAAGGATGCATTTAAAAGCAAGTTGATATAAAATCAAAGGACAAAAAAAGTCAAACTGACGTCTCTGGGGATACGATACTGGTCACAGCTCTTTTGTTTCTATAGGAAAACAGATAGTTAACTAAACCCCATTTGTTTTAATGAGGATGTCATCATATCACATCACTGATTTTAATGGTGATGCAATAAATCTTGATTTAAAAAAAAGAAAAAAGTCTGCATCTCTCCAGTTCAGGAGTCTCAGCAAGGAGAGAGAGAGACAGGTTACAACCTTCAAAGAACATCTAGACATCTTCAGACGACCTCATGGGTGGGAAGAACTAAAACATTCTGAGATTACCAAAGAATCCTTCCAGAGATAAATTTAAATAAATTTGTTAGTATCTAAGGTGCCACAAGTACTCCTTGTTCTTCCAGAGACAAGTAACTATGTCTAGCAACACAATTTGAATTCTAGGAATAGAATCTGTTGTGTGTATGACCCCACTGGGCTAAATCTCTTAATAAGAGATCTAACTTCCATGGTTACTCTCTACCTTGCAATTAGCAACCAGGACACTACCTACCTGAATCTAGGGTTGAGTAGATATGAAGTACCACCTAGTTTGGGAACCAAACATGTCTTTGTCTGTAAATTCAACCCTAGATTAGAAATCTGAAATACCTAAACCTAATACAACTGAAAGCTCTCCTTGGAGCGCTATAATTACTTCTGTTCAACAATCATGGAGAGGAAAGGATCCACCCACCAAGAGCTGTGCTTTTAAAATTTTAAATGACACACTCCTTGGTCAGGGACCCAGTCTGTCCCTCTGCTCTTCACAGGCCACAGTCAGGTTTATTCCCGCCCTAACCCTATAGTAACTCTTGCACAACTTGCCCAAAAGGAAAGGGGGGTATTAAAAGGACTGATATCAAGAGGGCATTTTGGTGTGTGAAAGGTTGGAAGAACATTACAAGAGCTCCTCTTCCTCCGACGCTGGCCAGCTCTCTGGCACGACCTTCCTTTTTGACCTCATACAAGAGATCATCATTACCTTTGAATATGCTTGGCCACTCTGCAGTCAGTACACAGCCTTTCAGAGCTTCCAGGCTTTAGAAGACTGCATATATAATTTCATCTGATACATCCCTATGTGAATTTATTTACCAGAAAACTAAAGTTACTCAAAGTTTATATTTGATTCCATGCTTTCATCTGTATTTCTAACGTGTACTAGTTTCCTTAAAGCCAAAGGAAACACCTTTGAATCCTACTGTTCTCTGAAACGTACATTACATATTTTCTGAACTGCACTCCAACGTTAAAGGAAATGACTGGAGTATTTCTAGTTACACCTACCATGACAAAAAAACAAAAACAATGATCAGATAGTCACTTGGCAGCAGTGCGATCACATGCATTTGAAAAACACAAATTATCTTATGTTAGACTGTAGCTCTCAACACTGGTCCGTTCTGATAGGCCAGCTGGACCTTGTTGGTGATGTCACAGCCACACTAGCTCCCAGCAGTGCATGGCTGGGACTTCAGCCCCCAAATAAAAACAAGAAATCCTTATGTCTTTGGGCAAGAGAGGACAAGTTATCTGCTCCTCTCTCTTTCACTCCCTTTTCCATCTATCCACTTTCTACTGCTCACCCCTTTCTTCTCTCCCTTTTCTTCCTGACTGGTTTTTCTTTTTACTGTTCCCAATGAAGTTACATTGGGAGTCTTGAATTGGCTCCTAACCTATTTTAAATTCATTTCAAAGCAGCCCTGCCTTTTGTCTAGCAGAGCAGCTGGACTAGGTTTCTAGCTGGACAGCAGTTTTCCTTTGATGGTCATGTCCCTCTTCAGCTTCACACTTTTAAAATTAAGCCTATACTTAAAAAATTACATTAGAAGCCAAGTCAAGACTCCTAGGCATTGATTCAAAGCCCATTAAAGTCAATGGGAATCCTTCCACTGACTTAAACTTTGGGGATCAGGCCACTATTATGTTTTAGGGAACAGTAAAAATCTATGGGGATCCCGAGAAAGGGGAGGCAAAAATACAGGGGAACAAAGTAGGGTAAAGGGAAATTGCTATGACCCCTTGTCCTAATTAAGCCAACTGCCTGCACACTAACATTTTGTTTTAAAATCACATTCAGCTTGGAAAAAACAATGGCTGTTCAGCATCACCCCATTTTGTCAGAAATTAATGCTAAATATAGTAAATAGATATTACTAGATAGAAATGGTAGAATTATCAATAATTACACTTGGCAGAATTAGATTTTTTTTATTATTTTGATAGATATTGATGTTTATTTTAAGAGATTTTCAATTTTTATCTATATAAATTTTCACAAATTGCACAAAATTATGGGTTTAAAGCTTATTTTCATTGATTTAAATTTTCAGTTGCAGGAAATTATGGCGAGAGTCAGAAAATTTAATAACAGTGGATCTGAGATTCAAAAACTTAAAGCTTTATAACTGTTTAAACACCAATTGTCAACTTCACATATCAAAATTTACAAAGTAAATATCCTTAAATCAAAATTCCCAAGCAGCATTTTGTTTACTTTGCCTATCTGTAAAGTTCAATTAACAGATTTTTTAAAAAAATTTTGTGCGTGGTGAAATCTAAGTTTACGCACATTTACTGATTAAAATCTATTCCTTCCAAGCCTAATAATAATAATGCAGAAAGAAATATTTATTGAACACTTCTGTCTTGTTCTGTATTTGAGGAAAAAGCAGACATGTAGTCTCATCATATGGTAACACTTTCTCCACCAGTATCTCAAGAGAATGTTAAACAGCAGAGTTTAATGTTGAGATATTTTTAAATCAACAGATCCAGATAATTTACATCCATGAGTTTTAAAAGAGTTGACTCAGGAATTGCTGCACCACTGAAGTATTTTCAAAAGTCTTGGAACACAGTTCCGGAAGACTGGAAGAAAGCTAATGTGCCAGTATTTAAGATGGGTAAACGGGATGACCTGTGTAATTACAGGCCTGGCAGTCTAAAACCAACCCCAGGCAAGATAATGGAACATCTTACATGGGACTCACAGGATTAAAAGAGGGCAATATAACTTATGCAAATCAACATGGGTTTATTTTTGTGATGAGATTATAAATTTGGTTGAGCAAAGTAATATCGATGTAATACACTTAGAGTTCTGCAAAGCGTGACTTGGTGCCACACAACATTTTGATTAAAAATCTAGACTATAAAATTAACATGGCACACAAATAGATTAAAAGCTGGCTAACTGATAGGTGTCAAAATACAATTATAAACAGGGAATAGTCATTGAGCGGGTGTGTTTCTAGAGGGATCCTCCAGTAATCGTTCTTGCCCTATGCTATTTAACATTTTTCATCAATAACCTGGAAGAAAACATAAAATCACCAATGAGATTGCATATCACACAAAAATAGGGGGGGTAAATAATGGAGGACGGGTCACTGATTCACAGTGACCTGGATTGCATGGTAACCTAAGCATAAGCAAACAGTGTGTGTTTTAATACAGCTAAATGTAAACGTACACATCGAGGAACAAAGAATGTCAGCCATACTTGGGAGGATGGGGGAATCTATGCTGGAAAGCAGTGACTGAAAAAGATATGGGGGTTGTGGTGGATAATCAGTGGAACATGAGCTCCCACTGTGGCCAAAAGGGCTAATGTGATCCTTGGATGCATATACAGGGGAATCTTGCCTACATGGGGAATAAATATTTAATAATTAGCTCTTCAATCTAGGAGAGAAAGCTATAACATGCTCTAATGACTGGAAGTTGAAGCTAGACAAATTCAGACTGGAAATAAGGCGTACATTTTTAATGGTGAAAATAATTAACCACTGGAAAAATTTACCAAGGGTCATGGCAGATTCTCCATCACTACATTTTTTAAATCAAAACTAGGTGTTTTTCTAGAAGATGTGTTCTAGAAATTATTTTGGGGAAGTTCTATGGCATGTGTTAGACACGAGGTCAGACCAGATAACAATGGTCCCTTCTGCCCTTAGAATCCATAAGTATATGAATGCTCTTCAGCAATTTCAAACTATAAAATAGGAAGAAATAAAGAACAAACATGTATTATAAATATCTTATTTCTTATTTTGTAAGTCATTAAGAAAAAATCATGATTATCTACGTTTAATTCAGCACAAGACTGAAGGGGTGGGGACAAAGTTGCATTTAAGATTTCTGATACTCTGGGGGCGGGGGGGTGTCTGCCTACCTTCAATGTAAACTGTAAAAGCCTTAGGGTACTCTAATTTTCTTTTAGAGTCCCCATGCCTCTCTCTAGCCACAGCACAGTGGAGCTCCAGTTCAGCATCCTCCTTTGCGTGTACCCCGGACACGCCCCCTACATGAAAATTTTAAGGGACTGGTGTAGTCATTTCACCAGCAAGGAAACACTGCAGGTATTGCCTGGGTGAAATCTGTTGCCTTTAGGATCCTCCTTCACACCATCCAGTGGCATAAAGAAGCCTCAGGGCAAGACAGGTTTGGGCTCTTACACTCCAAGACTTTGAAACTCTGCTGGTTTGCAAACAGAACACAAATTCCATAATCTGGAACCATTTGAACACTGCTGTCCTGGACAGAAGCCACTGACACCTAGCCACCCTTGACGTTCCGAGAACTACAGAAGATCTACCTCTTAATGTTTACTTGGCGAATCATGTATTAAAAGATTAGAGCTTAGAATTTCATACCTATGCAACACCTGATTAATCTCTTTACAAGTACTTGGCACTGGCTAAATTTGTGTTAACGTTGTCCCTATTAATTATGGAACAGTCCTCAGCATTCCCTGAAGGTTTTGTATACCCTTACAAAAATCCTTCATTCAAAACAGGGCTTAAGTTGGGCTAGGTCAAGCTGGGTTATTGACTCAGCACTTTTGGGGGATTGTCATCTTATTCTCCAAAATCAATTGTGTTAAAAAAAAAAAAGCCCCCAGCCTTCCTAGTTACCAAACCCTCTTTCCCTTCCACTCCCCAGAAGGGTCTACACTAGCTAGCTTACCGTGGCAGATCTGTATGGATGCAGTAGCCGCTGTATGTTGACAGGAGAGAGCTCTCCCATCGACGTAATTAAGCTGCTCCCAATGAGCAGGGGTAGCTATATCAGTAGCACAGTCCACAATGACGCTTCTGTTGGTGTAACTTATGTCGCTCAGTGGGGCATTTTTTCACACCCGAGTGACATGTTTACTAACGAAAGTGCTAGTGTAGCCATAGCCTTAGTGATGCCTGAAAGAGCTCAAAGATGTGAGCTTCCTTGTTCATCTTAAATGGGGAGTTAACTCAGTAAATTTTAAAATGCCAACACCATTAATCATTACAATGCTCTGAAAGCATGGAGGAGAATGAACCACATGAGAAAGGTCTGTACACATCTACTCTGAATGGCACCTCACTGGTAGGTGGCATAAGGGCATGTCTCCATGACTATTTAGCTTGCAGCAAGCTGGGGTGTAAATCTACTCCCCACCAGCGTGCTGCGCACTGTACGTGGACCCTGCTGACACACAATAACCATTCATTAGACTGCTTTGATCTAGTCCTCATTGAAACAAGCTACAGTACCATCCCCTCCCCACTGATCTGACCAGGGGAGACAAATGGTCAAAGAAACAAAGCCCAGAGAACATCTGAGCCCCACCCATGCGGAACTAATGTCACAGAGCCCACAGAGGCATCCAAGCCTACCCCCAAAACCACTCAAGGCAACCTCCAGAGCTGGGAAGGCCTGCGTGGTCTGCTCTGGTGCTAGGTATAGGACATGTTAATGCTTCCTTGGCTCTACTGGCTACTGCTACTCCCTCTACTAGAGGCTCTCTGCAAATTCAGGGACACACACTGCATCAGTCACACCGTTCAAGTTTCCTGAGTAACCACGATGGCTAGAAGCAAGCCAGTTTTTAAATGAAAGCTGAACTTTTGATTTCATCACATGACTCTGGGAGCTGAGGTACAAGTCTATGCCTGAATCTGGCCTGTCCAAGGGTGTATCTGAATCTCAGTGGAGGGAAGCCTGGCAGAATCCATATGATCATATTCTGAACACCTGCATGATCTGAGGAAAGAAGCTTGGAAGCGTACCACCACTTCCCCCATCTCCAACAATTTGAAACTTGTCCAAATATAACCGACTTTTTTGGGGATCCCTCTTGCAAAGCTTTAATAATATTAATAAAGGTTTCCAGGATCATGTCCTAGTATGACATGTCAATATATGCTGGAATGCTATTTACAATTCTGATGTCCTTATTTTAAAAAAGATGTTGAAAAAAAACAGGAGACGGTGCAGAAGAGCCACAAAGATTATTTGCAAAAAGAAAAGGAGTACTTGTGGCACCTTAGAGACTAACCAATTTATTTGAGCATAAGCTTTCGTGAGCTACAGCTCACTGGAAAAAAACCTCAATCTCTTTATTTGTATCAAAAAGACTGAGAAATGACTTGATTACAGTGTCTAAGTACCTCCACAGGGAGAAAATACTTGATACTAAAGGGTTCTTTAACCTAGAAGAGAAAGGCATAATATGAACCAGTGGCTGGAAACTGAAGTCAGACAGATAAAAAGAAATAGGGTACTATAAGAAAAAGAAAAGAAAAGAAAAATGAAACTGATTAACCATTGGAATCAACTACCAAAGAAAGTGGTGAATTCTCCATCTCTTGAGGCCTTCAAATCAAGACTGGATGCTTTTCCGGAAGATATGCTTTAAACAAACACAAAATTATTGGGCTCAATAATATAGGAGAAAAAGGGAAATTTAATGGCCTGTGATAAACAGGAGATCATCTTAGATTATCTAATGGTCCCTTCTGGACTTAAACTATGAATGGAACAAAGGAGGAAGACTGGAGGGAGGTTATCACTACAAGCAGGATTAAGTTTAATTTATTGTTGCAGACAGAAGTCTATAGATATTTATTATTGAATAGTGTTAGAATTGTTCACCTAACCTTAACTTGTGATTTCCACTGTTAATTTATTTCCCCCTTTTCTGAAATCAACATGTTGAATTCAACTGTTTGGAGCAGCACTTCGCTAACAAAGGCTATTGTCTGAGATTATACTGTACATTTATACAACTCTTTTTGTCAGCCCAAAGCATGTCCACCCTGGAACTGCAGCAGCCTCTGGGATAAAGGGCAGCAGCCAAACGATGCACACCAGTTGCTGCATGACCATGGAGTGAAGGGAAAAAATTATACGATGACACCAGAGCAAACCCCTGCTCATACTAAATGTATCATGGGCATTTTAACATCCACACACAGCCAGAAATCCTATTATTAAGGTCTGCTCTTAAAATTCTATGTAGTAAACTGCATGGAACACAAAAAGAAAAGGAGTACTTGTGGCACCTTAGAGACTAACCAATTTATTAGCTCATAAGCTTTCGTGAGCTACAGCTCACTTCATCAGATGCATGAACACAGATGCATGGAACACAGTCTATCTCCAAGAGAATGGCTTGAGCCAAACCTGCCTCAATTTCAACTAGTGGCTCCAAGAGACTAAATATTTCAAACCTGCTACAGGAGTAAGAAACCTTTTTTGCCAGAAGTTGGGATAGTCAAGTATGTGGGCATTGGCTGGGCTGGAGGAATTTGGGGGATTAAGCAATTCATGGTGAAAATTAAATTTGCTGTGCATACACTCTCAGTGCATCATTCCCTCATGGCACACTTAATGAGCTTAGCAAAAAACCCTCTACTCTTCATGCTCAACAGGTAATTTTTAAAACACGCATTCAATCAAATCAACACCAGGTTGGTTTTTTTGGACCAAGGTCATGCGCTGTTCCTCAATGAATATTATTTCCAAGCCAAACTGCAACATTAAATCAGCCACTTCAGCAACAGGCTGTTCAAAAACCATCACAAGAGACCAAACATGGAAAATTTTAGCCAAAAGAATGATTGTTGCACAAAGTTATAAGCATCTGAAAATGGGCATTATAATGGAAAGTGTTTTACAACCTCACCCGTTCATTACAGTGGTCACTGCCAGGAGTTGACAGTAATATAAATACAGATCTCTTATATTAAAAAGACCTAGCACATATAAAGACAGGTTTTAAAATAAATCTTTTACACATGCAGGTTAGTAATTACACACTAAATTATATCTATACTGTGTGTGTTTAACAGTGATTGCTTTGCAACAACAAGGTCTTCAGTGAAGAGACACCTGAGTAATGATGAGCCCTTCTAAGTTATACATGATATTTCAGTGGTGTCCATCTCTTCCAGGCGGGAAATGATGCGGTGGCAGCAGCCAGTAAAAACTAAGGAAGACAAAAGGTTCTGCTTATTTTGAAACTGGTGGACAGCATGTCTATTATCCAATCCTAGTTTCCAAAAAGCATCTAGAGTATAATTATCCAACATGCTTCTGTGAGAAATGAAGCAATATGCATATTGTGGTCCACCCTGAAGTTTATTGCCTCAGACAGAAGCATGAGGCAAGCCAGGGTGCATGCGCGGACCAACGGTCACTACTTTCAAATTCTCTGATTCCGGGCACATGGGGTTTATGCATAACCCTCAGTGGAATACAATAGGGAGAATCACTCAAAGCAGCAGCAAAATAAAAAGAGGTAACCTGTTGAAACGAGGAACACAGTAAAGTATACACAAATCCTGTTTATACAACAGCTGTTGATGGGTGTTTTTATGAGCTGATTTCAGAGTAGCAGCCGTGTTAGTCTGTATCCGTAAAAAGAACAAGTACTCCTGTTCTTTTTATGAGCTGAGGTATTGTATCTAACAGCATTATGACAGGTTTCAGAGTAGCAGCCGTGTTAGTCTCCAAGATGCCACAAGTCCTCCTTTTCTTTTTGCAAATACAGACTAACAAATTTATTTGAGCATAAGCTTTCGTGAGCTACAGCTCACTTCATCAGATGCATTCAGTGGAAAAAAATCTGAATGCATCTGATGAAGTCAGCTGTAGCTCACGAAAGCTTATGCTCAAATTTGTTAGTCTCTAAGGTGCCACAAGTACTCCTTTTCTAACAGCATTATGTAAGACTGAATATCACTTATAACAAAGCTTCAAGTTGCAGGGCAGAAAGGTCAGAAAATCTTTTTTTCCATGATTCACATGCTTGCTGCTCTTCTTCTGGGCTATGATTGATTGATCCAAACATTGAGAAATATATTCCTAGTTTGGAAATATGCAGTAACCCAGCTTGTTCAATTACTCACATATATAGTTTATGAGTAGGGAAGCAACTGTAACCTGTTGTCATGAGCTACATTTGAAATGAGTTATCAGTAATGATTGTTATAAGTGCTAAGATACCAGTTTAGTGTAATAGTGTATTTACTGTTCAACATTTGAGAATACTTAAAAGTCAAACGTATTTTTAAACAGTTGCCTGCTGAATGAATCTCAATATAGATAACTAATTTTATAGCAGCTTCCCAATGTATAAATTAAGAGGGTTGTGGGGTTTATTTATTTATTTATTTAAAAGACTCCACTCACGCTATGGAGAAAAAGTTACTCTTTCTCTAAAGACATTATTAAAGGCAGTGATGTGAAAACACCTTCAGAGGGCATGTGTTAAGTTACCATTTTAGTGTTCCTGAATACAATAAGAACAACAAAGTATATTATGCCAGATTTTCTGGGCAAGGCAAAACCAACAGCAAATTTTCATAAGCAAAGAAGCTATTATTATTTATCCTCTATTCACACTATGATCACACAGCAACTAATACCGAGACTAGTATCCTGAACAAAGGGTATGAAAGTTGCTTTCATATGTTTGGTGGGTGGGGAAGGGGCAAGGTAGGGCAGGAATCTACCCTCCAACTTACTCAATCCAGAAAATCCTACATGTCATCACAGGGTCTGTTAAAAAATATAACACCCATTATTTGTGTTTGGAAATGTAAAAGGTTATATTACATTTCTTCCCATAAAGGTAAATATATTCATTTGCACTAGGCAAATAGCAATTATGCAACATGAAGGAACCAAGGCTTATCTACTTTCATGAAAAATATTACATGTACCTTAACTCAGCTCTGTAAAATAATCCCTCACATTCTCCAAGTTAATACTTGAGATTTTCTTTTTTTTTAAATCATGAATCAGATAAAAATCAAAACTCGTAAAGCAAATTAATCCCAAGTAGATCATGTAGCATTGCTCAGGTGGCCAAAGAGGATAAACATTAAGTGCTTTGATGAAACCACAATTCAAGATCATTCCAATTTGTAACACAGAATAACGTAAGTGATGTATTCAACTCTTCTTTGTAGGTGTTCGAAGAAATAGTAGAAAACAGGAAATATGTAACTCTGCAAAACTTCTGTTAAAGTCATTTAAAAGGGTACAAAAATATTTTTATGCATTTTAGCAGGGAGTCACCACATTATATACCTGCAATGAATTTATAAAGCCCACAACTTTTTAAAAGAAAATAGCTTCTAAATACCTTGATTGCCAACAGTTTCTGATGAAATCTCAATTTCAAATTGCAAGATAGGTCTAGCTCTTTTCAAAGAGTGGAGGTTTTAGTGAATACGTAAATCACTCAGCACAGCAAAGCACTTCTCTGAATCGGTACCATGCTTCTAGTTTGAGACACCTTTAATGAAGTGACAAGCACCTTGATTTAAGAGTAGCAATATCATTTTTAAACACTAACAGTAAGTTTAAGAACTGCTTAAACAACCAAGAATCTTAAAGGAAAATAAAAGCTTTACAAATACCTCTTAAGATGCTGTTCCAATTCCAAAAACAACACTTTCATGGCTATTCCATCACAGTTTTGTTCTTGGAGAAATGTCACTTTCATTGATATGACTATTTAGTATGACTATTGATTTCTCACAGAATGAAACACCGATGAAGCACCTTACAAGATTAGCATTAGCATTCCACTATTAATTTGGGAGCCCTGCACTCAACAGCACTTTCAAGAATTAAAAAGCTGTGCTGTTAAAGATCATTTCCTTGCTTCTATTCAAAATTTACTGTGTTTAACAGTGGTTGGTCATGAGCAACAGAGACAAGACAGAAACGATGACGTCACAGAGCTTGAGATCACATGATGTGCTGTTACATAAAGCATCAAGAGAGATTAACAACTTGAGAAGTGAAATCCTAATCATCATAAACAGCCACAGGCAGTATATCTTCTTTCAGCAGTGCACACTTCTCCAATTCTGAAAGTAAGTCACGCTGTGCTCTCCGTTTTTTGGAGTAGTGCATACTAATTGTATCATTCTTCTGCTTAAAGAAAATCCGCTGTCTCATACTAAATTCTCTCATACTAAATTTTAGTAGTTAAACAACAGCAGTAATTAAGCACATGGACAAGTGCCAGGACTGGATTAGGAAGAAAACTTCAGTAAGCAGAAAGTGCATGGGGAAAACAGAGTCTATGTCATGGTGATGACTAGTGACTACAACCTGAAGTAGGCTCTCAACAGTGTTCCTGCACTTACTAGAATAAAGTAAATCTCCATGATGACAGTGACACTCTCCCTACCAAACCGTTCATGTAACACACGTGACAATTGAAATTTCAAGCTGAAATTTTAAATTCTTCCTAACACAAATGCATTTCTCTCTAGTATTTCTAATACACTTATAGTACCAAGGTATTGTTTCTAATAAACTGAAAAATCCAAGCTCACAAGCATCAGGGATCCTAGCTTTCCCATGATAAAAAACCCCAAAATTCTCTCAAACAAAAATTCACATTTTTCTGATTAAAATGAAACACCGACCTTTAGTTTCCCTAGCCACAATATATAAAAGTATCAGCTGAACATGTTTTATTGATATACAGCAGGACCCTGTTTATCCAAGCTTCCGTTATCCGGCTCTCCGTATTAATCGAACCACCAGCTGTCCAGGGCTGACAGCGGTTGGGGCTCAGGCAATCAGACAAGGCCCCCCCGCCAGCCATCTTGAAATAAGGGATAGAAAGCTCTTTGCCAGTTCTCCTGATTATCCCAATTTTTGATTATTCAATCTGTCCCTGGTCCCAATTAGATTGACTAAACATGTTACCACTGTAAATTTAAAGCACATTCAAAAAAAAAAAATCAACAAGAGGGGGAGGTTGTATGCATTGCGTAAATGACATGGATACTTTCAGTAAACTTTATTAATTTTTTTTCACAAAATGTAAAAGCTAAAGATTCTCTGTAAAAATGTAAATTCTGTTTTTTTCTGTGGCAAAGAGATTTGTAGGATCCCTGATCATCATCCTGCAATGGTTTGACACATCAGATAAATTTTGTGATACTTTATATGGTCATACATAATGCTTCTAGTAAAAAAGTTTACAGTACTGCAACTTGTTACAGAAAACTGAATGATGTCACATGTAACTCATATTTATGCTCTATGCATGAGCTCGAGAATCAGAAATTAGCTTGTTTGTCTGGGAAGTCCAGGGCAAAAAACTAAAAGTGGTGCAGGATAGCAAACTTACAGGGCAATGTAATAATCATTTGCACTTCCAGAATAGGTTCCACTGAAGGATCTCGAAGCACTTTATGAATGATAAGGAATTAACCTTAACACCGCTTTCAACTATTATTCCTCTCTTTACAAATGAAATTGAGCCCAAATTCACACAGCATATCAGTAACAAACTTGAGAACAAAATGTAAACTTCTTGAATCATTGGTTTCAGAGTAACAGCCGTGTTAGTCTGTATTCGCAAAAAGAAAAGGAGTACTTGTGGCACCTTAGAGACTAACCAATTTATTTGAGCATGAGCTTTCGTGAGCTACAGCTCACTTCATCGGATGCATGCCGTGGAAACTGCAGCAGACTTTATATATACACAGAGAATATGAAAAAATACCTCCTCCCACCCCACTGTCCTGCTGGTAATAGCTTATCTAAAGTGATCATCAGGTGGGCCATTTCCAGCACAAATCCAGGTTTTCTCACCCTCCACCCCCCCACACAAATTCACTCTCCTGCTGGTGATAGCCCATCCAAAGTGACAACTCTTTACACAATGTGCATGACAATCAAGTTGGGCCATTTCCTGCACAAATCCAGGTTCTCTCACCCCTTCACCCCCCTCCCAAAAATCACACACACAAACTCACTCTCCTGCTGGTAATAGCTCATCCAAACTGACCACTATCCAAGTTTAAATCCAAGTTAAACCAGAACATCTGGGGGGGGGGGGGGTAGGAAAAAACAAGAGGAAATAGGCTACCTTGCATAATGACTTAGCCACTCCCAGTCTCTATTTAAGCCTAAATTAATAGTATCCAATTTGCAAATGAATTCCAATTCAGCAGTTTCTCGCTGGAGTCTGGATTTGAAGTGTTTTTGTTTTAAGATAGCGACCTTCATGTCTGTGATTGCGTGAACAGAGAGACTGAAGTGTTCTCCGACTGGTTTATGAAAGTTATAATTCTTGACATCTGATTTGTGTCCATTTATTCTTTTACGTAGAGACTGTCCAGTTTGACCAATGTACATGGCAGAGGGGCATTGCTGGCACATGATGGCATATATCACATTGGTGGATGTGCAGGTATACGAGCCTCTGATAGTGTGGCTGATGTTATTAGGCCCTGTGATGGTGTCCCCTGAATAGATATGTGGGCACAATTGGCAATGGGCTTTGTTGCAAGGATAAGTTCCTGGGTTAGTAGTTCTGTTGTGTGGTATGTGGTTGTTGGTGAGCATTTGCTTCAGGTTGCGGGGCTGTCTGTAGGCAAGGACTGGCCTGTCTCCCAAGATTTGTGAGTGTGTTGGGTCATCCTTTAGGATAGGTTGTAGATCCTTAATAATGCGTTGGAGGGGTTTTAGTTGGGGGCTAAAGGTGACGGCTAGTGGTGTTCTGTTATTTTCTTTGTTAGGCCTGTCCTGTAGTAGGTAACTTCTGGGAACTCTTCTGGCTCTATCAATCTGTTTCTTTACTTCTGCAGGTGGGTATTGTAGTTGTAAGAAAGCTTGACAGAGATCTTGTAGGTGTTTGTCTCTGTCTGAGGGGTTGGAGCAAATGCGGTTGTATCGCAGAGCTTGGCTGTAGACGATGGATCGTGTGGTGTGGTCAGGGTGAAAGCTGGAGGCATGCAGGTAGGAATAGCGGTCAGTAGGTTTCCGGTATAGGGTGGTGTTTATGTGACCATTGTTTATTAGCACCGTAGTGTCCAGGAAGTGGATCTCTTGTGTGGACTGGACCAGGCTGAGGTTGGTGGTGGGATGGAAATTGTTGAAGTCATGGTGGAATTCCTCAAGGGCTTCTTTTCCATGGGTCCAGATGATGAAGATGTCATCAATATAGCACAAGTAGAGTAGGGGCTTTAGGGGACGAGAGCTGAGGAAGCGTTGTTCTAAATCAGCCATAAAAATGTTGGCATACTGTGGGGCCACGCGGGTACCCATAGCAGTGCCGCTGATCTGAAGGTATACATTGTCCCCAAATGTGAAATAGTTATGGGTAAGCACAAAGTCAAAGTTCAGCCACCAGGTTAGCCGTGACATTATCGGGGATAGTGTTCCTGATGGCTTGTAGTCCATCTTTGTGTGGAATGTTGGTGTAGAGGGCTTCTACATCCATAGTGGCCAGGATGGTGTTATCAGAAAGATCACCGATGGATTGAAGTTTCCTTAGGAAGTCAGTGGTGTCTTGAAGGTAGCTGGGAGTGCTGGTAGCGTAGGGCCTGAGGAGGGAGTCTACATAGCCAGACAATCCTGCTGTCAGGGTGCCAATGCCTGAGATGATGGGGCGCCCAGGATTTCCAGGTTTATGGATCTTGGGTAGTAGATAGAATATCCCAGGTCGGGGTTCCAGGGGTGTGTCTGTGCGGATTTGATCTTGTGCTTTTTCAGGAAGTTTCTTGAGCAAATGCTGTAGTTGCTTTTGGTAACTCTCAGTGGGATCATAGGGTAATGGCTTGTAGAAACTCGTGTTGGAGAGCTGCCGAGCAGCCTCTTGCTCATATTCCGACCTATTCATGATGACAACAGCACCTCCTTTGTCAGCCTTTTTGATTATGATGTCAGAGTTGTTTCTGAGGCTGTGGATGGCATTGTGTTCTGCACGGCTGAGGTTATGGGGCAAGTGATGCTGCTTTTCCACAATTTCAGCCCGTGCATGTCGGCAGAAGCACTCTATGTGGAAGTCCAGTCTGCTGTTTCGACCTTCAGGAGGAGTCCACCTAGAATCCCTCTTTCTGTAGTGTTGGTAGGGAGGTCTCTGTGGATTAGTATGTTGTTCAGAGGTATTTTGGAAATATTCCTTGAGTCGGAGAAGTCGAAAATAGGATTCTAGGTCACCACAGAACTGTATCATGTTCGTGGGGGTGGAGGGGCAGAAGGAAAGGCCCCGAGATAGAACAGCTGCTTCTGCTGGGCTGAGATTATAGTTGGATAGGTTAACAATATTGCTAGGTGGGTTGAGGGAACCATTGCTGTGGCCCCTTGTAGCATGTAGTAGTTTAGAAAGTTTAGTGTCCTTTTTCTTTTGTAGAGAAGCAAAGTGTGCGTTGTAAATGGCTTGTCTAGTTTTAGTAAAATCCAGCCACGAGGAAGTTTGTGTGGAAGGTTGGTTTTTTATGAGAGTATCCATTTTTGAGAGCTCATTCTTAATCTGTCCCTGTTTGCTGTAGAGGATGTTGATTTGTGCTGGAAATGGCCCACCCGATGATCACTTTAGATAAGCTATTACCAGCAGGACAGTGGGGTGGGAGGAGGTATTTTTTCATATTCTCTGTGTATAAATAAAGTCTGCTGCAGTTTCCACGGCATGCCTCCAATGAAGTGAGCTGTAGCTCACGAAAGCTCATGCTCAAATAAATTGGTTAGTCTCTAAGGTGCCACAAGTACTCCTTTTCTTCTTGAATCAGAATACTGTGCTTTAACTACTAGATAATATGTTATATATTTCCTTCATACACGTTTTCCCTATACGGATATATTTGATTAGGCCCCACAAACAGGTAACCTCAAACAGGGCACAGTATATTTATTATTTGTATTACTGTTGGGTCATCCAAGGCTGGCTGTGTGGTTGCTCAGGTGACAAGAGTCTGGCCCAGTTTGAAGAATCCACACCAGTTTAAAAGGAACTACTGTTTGACAGCAAATCTAGCATAACAAAAGAAATTGGGTTTGTTTGTTTTTTTGCAGGGGGCAGGTAAGGGAATGGACATGAGCAACACATCTTGAACAACAGGTGGACTCCGCGTTCACAATCTAGCAGCATGCAGTACTGCTCTACCGGAGATTCTATACTTGTCCTTTCCATGGGTCTCCCCCGAACACTTTAAACAGCTGTTGTGGAGGTCGCTAATGGGCATCGGCCTGTCACACAAACCACTGACTCTCTATTGGGAGTGGCCTTCCCCTCCCATTCGTGTCTCATCAGGCAAAGGAGGGCCCCAAGGACATGGGGGTGCACCACCATTTGCCCACTGAGGTTTTGATGGGGGGGGAGACACACTTATAGGACTGGCCAAGCAACCCCCAGACCACCCTGGTTGTGACCCATAGCCAGAGCCAGCGAGGGGCACTGCGCCCTGACCTTGGGGAGGGTGCCACACCGGAGGCGCAGGACCCTACCCTGGTGGGGAGGGAGCGCCGAGGGGCACGGCTCAGAGAGGCGGTGGCCTCAGACCCAGCCAATGAGAGGGAACCGGACCCCATCTAACATCCCATCACAAGCCATTGGGCATACCTACCGCTAATAGTTGAAGATCAATTAATTGCCAAAATTAGGCTATCCCATCGTATCACCCCTTCCATAAACTTATCAAGCTTAGTCTTGAAGCCAGATATGTCTTTTGCCCCCACTGCTTCCCTTGGAAGGCTGTTCCAAAACTTCACTGCTCTGATGGTTAGAAACCTTCATCTAATTTCAAGTCTAAACTTCCTGATGGCCAGTTTATATCCATTTGTTCTTGTGTCCACATTGGTACTGAGCTTAAATAATTCTTCTCCCCCTGTGGTATTTATCCCTCTGATATATTTATAGATAGCAATCATATCTCCCCTCAGCCTTCTCTTGGTTAGGCTAAACAAGCCAAGCTCTTTGAGTCTCCTTTCATAAAACAGGTTTTCCATTCCTTGGATCACCCTAGTAGCCCTTCTCTGTATCTGTTCCTGTATGATATCCCAGTCCTTCTCTGTATTGGCAATACCTCCAAGCTTCATGTCATCCGCAAACTTTATTAGTACATTCCCACTTTTTGTGCAAAGGTCAGTAATAAAAAGATTAAATAAGATTGGTTCCAAAACCGATCCCTGAGGAACTCCACTAGTAACCTCCTTCCAGCCTGACAGTTCACCTTTCAGTGCGACCCGTTGCAGTCTCCCCTTTAACCAGTTCCTCATCCACCTTTTAATTTTCATATTGATCCCCATCTTTTCCAATTTAGCTAATAATTCCCCATGTGGCATGGTATCAAACGCCTTACTGAAATCAAGGTAAATTAGATCCACTGCGTTTCCTTTGTCTAAAAAATCTGTTACCTTCTCAAAGAAGGAGATCAGGTTGGTTTGACATGATCTACCTTTTGTAAAACCATGTTGTATTTTGTCCCAATTACCACTGACCTCAATGTCCTTAACTACTTTCTCCTTCAAAATTTTTTCCAAGACCTTGCATACTACAGATATCAAACTAACAGGCCTGTAGTTACCCGGATCACTTTTTTTTCTTTCTTAAAAATAGGAACTATGTTAGCAATTCTGCAGTCATATGGTACAACCCCTGAGTTTACAGATTCATTAGCAAAAATTTTTAATGTGCTTGCAATTTCATGTGCCAGTTCCTTTAATATTCTTGGATAAAGATTATCTGGGCCCCCCGATTTAGTCCCATTAAGCTGTTTAAGTTTGGTTTCTACCTCAGATGTGGTAATATCTACCTCCATATCCTCTTTCCCATTTGTGGTCCTACCATTATCCCTACGCTCCTCATTAAAGACTGAGGCACAGTATTTGTTTAGATATTGGGCCATGCCTAGATTATCCTTAACCTCCACTCCATCCTCAGTGTTTAGCAGTCCCACTTTTTCTCTTTGTTTTCTTCTTATTTATATGGCTATAGAACCTTTTACTATTGGTTTTAATTCTCTTTGCAAGGTCCAACTCTACACTTTGACCTTTCTCACTTTATCCCTACATGTTCTGACCTCAATAAGGTAGCTTTCCTTGCTAATCCCTCCCATCTTCCACTCCTTAGGAAGTGGAGCGAAAATCTGAAAAAAATATTTTTTGTAAAACCTGGGAAATTTTCAGTAAAAATCAGTTTAAACTGAAAAACAAAGGGGCTTACCCTATCACTTAAATCAGCTTCTGTACCAGATAACTGGAGCATATTTAATGTAAGGTCAGTTTTTAAAAAAAAAAAAAGACTCTAGAGGCGATCCTAGCAGTTACAGGCCAGTAAGCCTAACTTCAGTACTGGGCAAATTAGATGCAACTATAGTAAAGATCAGAATTATCAGACACATAGATGAACACAATCTGTTGGGGGAGAATCATCATAGCTTTTATAAAGGGAAATTATGCCTCAATCTGGAAAACCGAGCAAACAGTTAAGTGGCAAAGTTTGCAGACAATACTAAATTAGTCAAGATAGTTGAGTCCATAGCAGATTGCGAAAAGTTGCAAAGGGATCTCACAAAATTTGGTGACTGAGCAAGAAAATAGCAGATGAAATTCAGTATTGATAAATGCGAAGTACTGCATATTGGAAAACATAATCCCAACTATACATACAAAATAATGGGGGTCTAAATCAGCTGTTACCACTCAAGAAAGATCTTAGAGTCCTTATGGGTAGTTCCCTGAAAACATCCACTCAGTGCACAGTGGCAGTCAAAGATAAGAGAATGTTAGGAACCCTAAAGAAAGTGAGATAAGACAGTCAATATCATGCCACTGTATAAATCCATGTACGTCTACGTTTTGAATACTGCGTGCAGTTCTGGTTGCTCTATCTCAAAAAATATATTAGAACTGCAAAAGGTAAACAAAAGGACAACAAAAATGATTAAGAGTATGGAACAGTTTCTGTAGGAAGAGAAATTAAAAAGATTGGGGCTGTTCAGCTTGGAAAAGAGATAAGGGGGGGCCCTATGATAGAGGTATATGAAATCTTGACTGATGTGGAGAAAGAATACAGAAGTTTAATTTATCCCTTCACATAACACAAGAACTTGGGGGCACTCAATGAAATTAATAGGCAGCAGGTTTAAAAACAAACAAAAGGAAGTACTTCTTCATGCAACACACAGTCACCATGTGGAACTCCTTGCCAGGGGATGTTGAAAAAGTATAACTGGGTTAAAAAAAATTAGATAAGTTCATGGAGGCTTGGTCCATCAATGACTATGTCAAGATGCTCAGGGATGCAACCCTATGCTCTGGGTATCCCTAAGCCTCTGACTGCCAGCTGCTGGAGTTGGGTGACGGGATGGATTACTTGATGGTATCTATCCTTTGATCAGACTGTGGCCACAGTCCACACCTGGGGAATAAGGGCCATCAGCAGCTTCACATGTCAAGTGTGTCTTCCTTCCCTCTATCCCACCTTTATATCTTTCTTTTCCTTTGTATTCTACTTCTTCCTCTATTTCCCCTCTCCTTTCTGCTCCCACTTCTCCAACACTGTATTATTCTTTCCTAAATCACCCCATCAATCTTCTCTCATACTTCTGTCAAATGCGCTGTATGTGGAGGACACCTGAAACCACTGAACACAAACATGAGAGGTTGTGTGTGGGGGACAGTGACCAGGGACAATGCCTATGTGAGAATCCAACCTTCTGCTACCAAGCTGCTGGACAAAGGAGAGTGCCGGGATTCCTGTCAGGGTACAATCCCTGGAGCGATCTTAAGGGCTTCAGTCTCCAGCAAGTAGGTGTCTGAGCTATACGAAGCCGCTTCCCTCCACCACATCCTCTATGGCTGCTGGAAGAGAGGAAATTTCTCTGCTACTTAATTTTTACCTTACACGTTCCAGGCTGCAACAAGGATCCAAAGGGTAAGAGCAGGGGCGAGGGTTGTCTTTGCTACTCTACCCCACCCCTCAGTGTTCTGTTATAATGGGGGTGTACTCTACTAGTGAGCTAGAGGGGGGAGACTAGCTACTGGGCCACCCTATAGCTTTTCCAGAGGGTTGGTAAGAGAATTCTTTGGGCAACACTTCACAAGCTTCCTACTTGCCTGGGTGAATACATTTTACAAGTCTTGGATAAAATGTGCTTATTTGACATCTATAAAGTTGGCCGCCTTTTTATTGTGTCTCTTTAAATGCTTTCCATCCCTTTGGATAAAGCACATTGCTTATAATTTAAACAGACATATCAAGCTAGTGATGTAGGCATTGCTGACACTGCTATCCTTGGCCTCAGAGTTAACACTCCATTGAGATAAATGGGGTGGTCACACTCAGACCTATCATCTCATTTTGTCTGACAGGCAGTATTTCACTAGCTCAAAAACAACTCTCTTCACAGTCAGAAGGGCTAGAACGGTTATATAAATGAAAACTTAAATTTTGCAGGAGACACTAAAGGCTTTAGAGAGGCCCTACATCTGTGCTAAAAACATGCAACTTCTGATCTTGCAATTTCAATCCTTATAATTCTCGCTGCTACTGCTAACTAGATCCATGACATAGTCAGCTTGGCAATGAACACTTAACAGATGTGTTATAGGGAGATTTTTTGCTCGTATTCCATGAAATGCCCATTACACCACACCCCCTCTCCATACTGTACAGCAGGGGGCACTGTTCAGGCTCAAACAAACAGCCATGCCTCCCCCCCTGCACGCGCGCACACACAAGCAATATTACCGATTCTTCTTCCTCCATCCCCACTTCCAATCACCCCTTAAACATTTCACCAGCTAATTCTAAGCTGGTCTTGAGCAATGCATTCTCTACATGTTGTCAGTGTACAATCTGTTAATAATTCTGATCCATTACTTTCTAATTACTGGAATTGTTCTGTCTCCAATGGAGTCTATTTTATTTACCTTATATGTCAACTTCATAAAACTAAAGACAGATTAAAACTTGAGAAGGGTTCATTAGTTACCATGTTGAGACTGACTTCTATTTTAAACACCCGTAACTGGCTACAGTAGGGCTGCTCTGAGAATAGGATAGGGGATTTTTCTTCTGAACATTCCCATAAATTTCCCAATTCAAGTTGCAATATGTGTTCAACTAATTAGAAGTATTGCTCAGTGCTGGGATTCTCTACACTCAGTATGTGAAGGTCAACAATTTACAGGTAATAGAAACTAAGAAGAAATCTTAAATCAGCCGGGTCAACTAAGTGATAGAACATTTTTTACTGCTTTGAAAAACAGCCTCTAGCTACAACTGAAAATGCCTCACGTACAAGGATCTTCTTTCTTCCTCTGTCAGATTCAAGAATTCATCACCAAGCTATGTTTCTCCTCTTTTGTCCTGAACCATTCTAGCTGTTTATATAAAGTGACAGTTTGCACACAGATGAATTACCAATGTGGGTACACTAGGATGTCAGATATAGGCAAGTTAGCCTTGAACGATACAAAAACAAGATTTAGTGCATGGTAGTGTCAGGGTACCCAACGTTTTTAATTTGTTTTCCTCAGTGGATGTCACATCTCAAGAATAGATATGGTGGATCAAGATGTTACACCCATTGTACACGAGAGTTTTGTTTTTTGCCAAAATTGTCATTCGACTAGGGAAGTTTACTGTTTGCGTCAATCTCAGTGAAATTAACAGTTCAAGCATGAACTCCTGAGTGTGATACACATCAATGAGTTAGCTGCAGTACCCATGTGTAGTAAACACTTTTAGATAACAATCACTATCAGGTTTCACTTCCATGTACTACAGACAAATATGGCTTTTTGAGAAATTCAGACATTATTATATTGAAAAGCATCAAGTGGAAAGCAAGCGAATTTTCACTCTAAAGAGGTAAGATCACAGCTTTCTAATAAAACATCAGTTTTGATGTGAAGCAACAAATTAACAATGAATTTAAAATTCTATTGCAAACATCAGCACTTTAAGAGACAGAAAACATTAAAACAAACCACTTGAACCCTTCTGGTGGTTCTTAACTGTATAAAAAATAATCTTTAATACTTAGCCTTAAACGTCTCATTAACAAAACAGATGATTTGGGACTGATATCCACCAATAAACCACAATCATTTAGAATCCCAAAAAGCATGTTTTGCAATTATGCACTCACACAGGTGTCTAAACACTATTTCTTCAAAAAGTCTAGCAAGCTTAAATCATCCCTTATTCTCTCATGAAATACAATACATTGAGCATTTAATCCATGCTCTGTCTCAACATTTTAGTATTCCTTGATATTTTAATTTTAATTTTATTGCAAAGTGAAATCTATAAGATATACTTTAACAGAATGTTTCGGAATTCTGATATTCAGATGCTGCAAGGTTTTTTTAAAAAATGCAGTGCACTACATGAAAAAGGTTCTGGCTTCATAAGACATTCATTTTAACTAAGCGGTGAAATGATCCCTGCTCTGAGGATTGAAGCAAGCAAACTAAGGGAGAAAGGAAGGAAACAAAGTAAGACAGAAAAACCAAGATGAATCCTGCCCATAACTGCTTTATAGATCATAACCAGGATATTGTAACAGAAACCAGCATAGAGATGCCAAAGCAGGAAGCATGTCTGAAATACCTGTTTCATTCTCAGTGCAAGCACTTTTTTTGGTGTGAGTTTAAAAAAGAAAAAAAAACAAAACAACCCACCCACTTGAACTTTTGCTACTCCCACATTTTCAATCAATACTCTTGATTCTTCAGTTACAGAAGAGATCTGTGTTTCAATCCAGCATTAGAACCAACAAAACAAAAGAGAGATATTAGTCAGTCTCCCTTGTGTCCCCTAGGCATGCATCTCTGCTCATCTCCTTCCCTTCTCCACCCCTCATCTCCAAAAATGTGGATAGCCAAATCTAAAAGATAAGAAAACTTTCAGCTAAATAAGCATTAAAAATTTACATACATCCTATTTAATTTTAAATTTCTTTCTTGGCTGCTGTTGGTACAGATGTTTGCAAAATGCGAGATGTATTTCACTTATAAATCCTGTTGAAGCTTAAAAGTCCGTAATGCAAAACCACCCTGAACCTGGTCAGAACTCTGGATGGTTCATTCAGAATGAACTGGATGCTGTCCATTAATTTTGTGGCTAAACCACCAATAATGAATTATAATTATCAAGCCTCGCCAGTAAAAAAATACATGTATCAGAATTTCTAGGTCAGATCTGAAACAGTCCCTACACCTTACAATTTTGCAAAAACACATATTTGTAACCAACTGTAATCAAGATAAAATTACCACATAAAGTAAATCCCATTGAGGGACCACAATTGGAGTTTTGTGGATGCTTTAAATTCTACTAGTATAACTAGCAGAACTGTACCACAACATTCATGAATGCAAGACAAGAGAGACAGGACTATCTGAAGTTACAACAAAATCTATTCAGCTGTTTGAGGTACAACAGCATGAAAAAAAATTCACTCCCCTCCAAACTCTGCCTCCTCCAACAAAAATTAAGGAAAATGTATAACAAAAGAAATTAAGATAAATTTCGAACCCTGAGGGACTATCACCCATTAAAACATTCCTAGATTTAAAAAAAAAATCTGGGACTACGTTTAAGATTCTAACAAACCAACCTTAACTCTGCCCACCTTCCACCTATAGATAAGACCTCTTTATCCTACCTGCGCTGTCCTAAAAGAAAATTATCTTACTTCGTCATAGCACCTGTGAAATCTAGACCAATGGAACTAGGTAACCTGGACTAGCACAGCACAGCACCACAGTTAGGCATTTCTTCCTACGAGGGGTTGTCAATTTATCTTTCATGAGGACAGCTGGATTTGAGACAATTTGAGCTGTCAAAAATATAAAGGGAAGGGTAAACCCCTTTGAAATCCCTCCTGCCCAGGGGAAAGCTCCTCTCACCTGTAAAGGGTTAAGAAGCTAAAGGTAACCTCGCTGGCACCTGACCAAAATGACCAATGAGGAGACAAGATACTTTCAAAAGCTGGGAGGAGGGAGAGAAACAAAGGGTCTGTGTCTGTCTGTAGTCGTCTTGGCCGGGGACAGAACAGGAATGGAGTCTTAGAACTTTTAGTAAGTAATCTAGCTAGGTATGTGTTAGATTATGATTTCTTTAAATGGCTGAGAAAAGAATTGTGCTGAATAGAATAACTATTTCTGTCTGTGTATCTTTTTTGTAACTTAAGGTTTTGCCTAGAGGGGTTCTCTATGTTTTTGAATCTAATTACCCTGTAAGATATATACCATCCTGATTTTACAGGGGGGATTTCTTTATTTCTATTTACTTCTATTTTTTATTAAAAGTCTTCTTGTAAAACACTGAATGCTTTTTCATTGTTCTCAGATCCAAGGGTTTGGGTTTGTGGTCACCTATGCAAATTGGTGAGGCTTTTTATCCAACATTTCCCAGGAAAGGGGGGGTGCAAGTGTTGGGAGGATTGTTCATTGTTCTTAAGATCCAAGGGTCTGGGTCTGTAGTCACCTAGACAAATTGGTGAGGCTTTTTACCAAACCTTGTCCAGGAAGTGGGGTGCAAGGTTTTGGGAAGTATTTTGGGGGGAAGGACGCGTCCAAACAGCTCTTCCCCAGTAACCAGTATTAGTTTGGTGGTGGTAGCGGCCTGTCCAAGGTGTAATATTTTGTACCTTGGGGAAGTTTTGACCTAAGCTGGTAAAGATAAGCTTAGGAGGTTTTTCATGCAGGTCCCCACATCTGTACCCTAGAGTTCAGAGTGGGGGAGGAACCTTGACATGAGCATATGTAGTTAGATCAGAAGGGAACAAAGATTTGTGTTTTTAATTTTTCTCACCATATTCACAGTGCGACCTGAGCTATGTTTATGGGGTTATGACCAGTTGTCCCCAATTTAGAGGGTTAGGACCAGTGTATGAGACAGAGCCATGTTGTTACATGCTGACTAAAGCCAGCACAGTCAGACTAGGCTCCATTATGACAAGATTTAGAAATGTCTCCATTTCGGAGGAGCTAGCCACACCACACTTACACAAGAATTAGTTACAGTTCTTACTAGGGAAAATTCCTTTGACATTAGCCATCAGCCCAAGCCTTGCAAGCACGAGTCAGCTGGCACAGGACAGCCGGGGGTGTCTAAACGTAGTGTAGATATACTCAGAGTACAGACATATTTAATCCCTCTCAATGGAGATGTTTAAATTTTTTTAAATATTCATGAAAAGTTACCCTTTTTCAAAAATAATTAAATTAAAATGGTAATTTTTTAAAAATAAAAACAAAAAGTTTGTTTGACTTCCTCCTTTGCTCAGCAGCAGAATCAGGAGTGAGACCCATGCATGGAACTAGGATTGTATTGGCCTCAAGGTGATCGCCTGGCAAGGGTTAAAGGTAAGTCAGTGGAGCTAAATTGAACCTGCAAAAGGATGTGGTTCAAGGTGTCCATGCTGATAAAGCTAACAATCAAAAGCCATTCACCACAAGATATTTGCTCATTAGCAGGATCACGTAGACTGGATGAAGCAGCTCTTTCAATGAGTTTGTTCCTTCCTCTAAGAGAAGTTCCAAAGGGTAACATGATAGGAAACTGCTCATCTTTCCCAAAGCGCCTCATAGTTATGGGATCTTGTAGAAACATATATATCTAGGACACAGCTAAAGCACCTACCCCCCGTGCTATCTAAGTTATCAGCGTTACCCTTCCTGTTCGTGTTAAATGAAACCACTTTGAAAGATTTGTGATGTTTAAGACTATGTCACCAGTATAGAAGGATATTCAGCTACATGCTTCCTTTTTCCTTCAGATTTTACTTTCAATGTTCTTACCAGTATTTGACAGATATAGCCATCTGGATAAAGGTGACCTGCCTGCATCTTCTGCTCACATTGTTACTCAAACCCAGAAGACACAAAATTTGAATGCTATCTGTAATTTCAGTATCACAAATTCTGACAAGCAAACCTCCTTTTCCATCTCTTTAAAAAAAGAGCTAAGTAAATACATATATATTAATCAATGCAACATTACCTTTGAGTTTTTACATGCACAAAAACTACAACCATTGCAACACTGTATGGGGTATGTAATATAGCCCCATTTAATCAACATTTGTGTATACCCCTAAGATTTCAAAGCCATGCAAGTCGGTTTTGAGGCCAAGCAGAATTTAGTTTCTTTACCACACCCAGGAATTAATTTTTCCTAGGTGGGCTGTGTCTGTGTTACATAAAGGCAAAAATGCCAACACCCCTCTCTGCTTAAAAAACTGTGGAACAAAGAAGATTTTGCCAACCATTACTCTGATCACTCTGCTTGTATGTTATATCCCCCCCACCCCACCCCCCTCAGTCTTGTCCACTTAGTTTGTAAGTTCTGCAGGACAGAACCATTTCTTCTATATATTTCCATGACGTCTAGCACAATGGAGCCCCAGTCTGGCATTTTAGAGCTGATGCACAACCAAACAGATTTCAGGGCTCTGAGGGCACTATTATGAGGGTAATAAAATATACTGATTTGTTTAGACTTTTTTAGAATATGCAGTAAGGTTATATGTAATGGCTAGATAAGGAAATAGAAATAATGGGACAGTCATGTCAATACTGATAAAATAAAGAATATGGATTTCATAAAAGGATTTTAAGCATTCACAAATAGAGTTTGAGCCTTTTTCTACGATATGAATGTTCCACCATGAATGTTTCAGCCACATCAGCTGATGTGCACTGATCATATAGATATATTACCCTTTAAAGGCTCTTTGCTACATTAAGTACAGGTTCCATGTACTTACCTCAAGAACATTTAGCTGATCTAACACATTCTACATGTATAAAGGACTTCTATTTTTATTATACCCAGGCGTGAATTCCTAGGTCCTTATGAATACAGATTTCATTTGTATATCTCTCTACATCCATCTACATTGCATATGGTTACGTAAAAATTTCAGAAAAGGAGACATTCACAATCTTCAATTTTTCTATTTGCTTACGTAACAAAAGGGGAAAGTTTTTAAAGGAATATCTCCTGTCAAAGTATTCTCTGTCAAGACTTTTGACTCTGATATTCACTTTCACTCTATCCAAAGGAGCTCGTATTTGTTATCCTTCCAGAAAAGGCCCCTCTTTTTAAATCAGGAATTCAGGCCTCAATCTCACAACCCTTCTTCATGAGGCCAATTCTGTTGAAGTCAATGGAACTATGCATGTAAGTAAGGGCTACAGAATCAGGACTGGGTGGAGCGATTGCAGGCTGTAATTGTGTTTTATAGAAGTGATTCTGTTTATCTTGTGAGCAGCTGATTATTAAGGGTGTTGAGCAGTTTCATTGCATTTACGGGAATCTTAATATTATGTCAGAGCATCCACAGCAAATGCACCTGGCTACACTTTTACAAACTGAAAGAACAGGAAGAAGAGCGTGGAGATGGAAGAGAAAAAGGAAAGGATGGAGAAAATTTAAAAAGGGAAGAACGGGCAAGAGACTGAAGTGGGGAGTGAAGAGGGAGAGAAATGAGATGGAAAAGGAGGTGAGAGGGACGAGTAAACGATGGGGAGAATAGCGGGAAGAAGGGGAGAGAGACAGAGAACTGAGGGAGAAAAAAATGCACAAGAATAGGCAAAAACTCAGAGAAAGGTGGTAGGGAGAAAAGAAATGAAAAGTAGAAAGCAAACTCTGCCAAAATATAAAAAAGGGGTGGGAAATGATAGATGGGAGAGGGATGAAGGGAGCTGGATATAAACCAGGGTGAGATGCAGCTGCAATGCTTTTTGAGGTTGAAATATAACTCCCCTGCCTCTGCTAACAGAGTGGAACTCCTCCCTCTCTCCCTGACTTAGGGGAGCACTGCTCCCCACTCTTCCTCGGCTGGTGTGGCAAGTGCTCCCCTTCCTGCTTCAATGACCTTTACTCATTGACTGCCAGGATGTAGCATGACATGGGGAAGAAAAGGGGGTTCATTACAAATACTCCACAAATGGGAACTCCTTCCCATAAAGGTAGGAAACTACGGGCATGGGGACTGATCAGAGTGACATTAAGCAGCTCCAGGGGGAGCTTCATGCATTCAGCTGGCCCAAGGCTGGAGTAGCAATGAAGATTTGCCTACCGAAAGGTCAGATATTGCTGCTTGAGGGATGTCCCTTGTCAGGTAGAAGCTATTGCTGCTTGGGAAAGAGAAAGGAGAAGGAAGAGAAACTATGTTCTCAGTATGAATGACTGGCAAAGCCCACAATTCCCCTTGGCCACACAGACATTTTGATTCAGTCAGGTGCAGCGACAGCACACTGGGATGAAAGCTTGTGTGTGTATAAGAACAAATCTATACACAAAGTCCCTTTTCTGAAAAGCAAAACAGATAGTATATTTTAGAAAGAGAATTGAATGCTGAATATCAAATATTTCCCAGTAGGTAAATTAGTAACTCAGACCAATTTATAGCACTAAAGAAACAAGCAGCTGTCTCAGAAATGAAACCAACAAGGCCTGACCTACGTGAGACCTATTCTCTCAGAACCCTTCACCACTAGCGCAGCTCCACCATTGTAGCAACAATGAGAGCACCAGAGTTAACAGTCATTAGTGGCGGCTGCTGTTTTAACCACCAGGTGACCGACCTGTTTGGAGCAGCATAACAACAACAAGGTGGTGGTCAAAAAGCAGTCTACACTACCCCTCCCACTGTTGCTACTGAATCAGTGGTAGCAATGGCGGGAAATTTTAAGGAAATGGGTCTAGTACAGACAACCTAGAAGTACAGCTGTATTTTTAGTCCTCTTTAAAACGCGTATTTCTCATTTTAGATGAAGCTAGTTTTGTTCACATGTCTGCTCTTTGGTTAGCCAATAGTGGAAACATTTAATAAGAAGACTGCAGAACAGCTAGCTACAAAATGCATCACAATACATGCAGATTTCAAGCTCTAAATGCCTGTAGAAGTGTCTATACATTAAGGTTCAATGGTTTATGAATATCAATTTATCAAGTTATAAAGGTGTAAATTCTCTCTCAAGGTGCCTGAATATCAAAGAGTGAACAGTTCAATATTCCATTACACATCTGTCATGATCACTATTGGACAGGATCATCAGGAGTATGTCAAAGATAAAAGCTGTTCAGGCCCTCAATATTTCAGTAGGTTTGGTACTGATGGAAGCTGAACTTTCTATGATTTATTATGAAGACATAAACCAAGCTACAGTAAAAATTAAATTATGATTTTTTTTGTAGGAAGCAGTTGGCAGAGGTGTATTTGTTTTATGCTTATATCTATATCTTTCTGATTTATTAAATATATGTGGAGTCTGTTGTACATTTGACAATTTTTATCATTTCAGCTTATTTGTCTAAATTAGAAGCATATAAGAAACAGTCAATAATCTCTCCAGTCAGCACCATTAAATATTTTAATGTGGGTTTGTGGTAACATAGCTCATAATTGCTCATTGCTAATATGTCAACTTCCAAGTTCTATTTAAAGCAGGTACTGTAGAAGGGTCTACTTTCATAATCTAACAGCACACCAGCAAAAAAATCAGAGTACTACTTTGGCCCTGTTTACTGTACTATATGAGCTTCACTGAATTAGGGAACTGCAACTATCCCATTTTACAGTGAATTGAGGCAAGGAGAGAGTAAGGGACTGGCCCAAGGTCTCGCAGGAAATTTGTGGCAAAAGCCAGGACAGGTAATCTAAACATTGTCTAGTTCTCCTTTTACTGCCACCAGTTAAGAAACACTAAGGTCAGGTCTACATTAAAAAAAAAAGTCAAGTCAACTCAGCTATGTCACCCGGCCATGTCACTCCACAACCCCGATTGACGTTGTTAAATCAACTTAATCCGCAGTGTAGACAGCGGTAGATCAACGGAAGAATTCTTGGGCAGTTGGATTAGCTACGACAGGGAACCCCTCCTGTCACTGTAGAGTGTGTCTACGCTGAAGCACTGTGCTGCTGTACCAGTTTAAGTGTAGACATAGCTTAAATTTTCAACGCTGATTCATTTTTATGAAGTGCCAAAACGTACACACTGGAAACTCAATTTTAAAAACACAAACAGCTCAGAATCAGTTGTTCTTCTCTACGCTACTTGTCAAGACCTGAACCTGAAGTTGGGAATTTCTTCTGCAAAAGATGTCACAAACATCTTAAGCAGTATAAAGAAATCAGGTTGTTTTTTTTAAAAAAGGTGTTTGTGCTACATAACTGTCATAGGTTCTTATGCTGCTGAAGATCAACTGACTTTTAAAAAGGTAATTTGCAAATTGGCTTGAGAAAAATCCATTAACTTTGGAATTATATACTGAATGCCCCCAAAAGCAAAGCCAAATAGGGACACTGAGCATACAGCTGATTTTAAAGGTCCCCCCCCCTTTTATATATATTGCCATTAATATTAATATTGTTTTCTGTAATTCTGAGTAGATCACATTTAATTCTAATATAGTTAATGGACAATACTGAGTCAATTTAACATAATTGACAGCTCAGAGATTTAAAGGTAGTTTACAAGTGTGCATGCTCCCTTTCCTATCTCACCCCAAAAATCCCTTTCAGAATTATGTTCTGAATGCCCCATTCTAAGAGAAGCAATCTGTAGGTTTGTAATTTTAAAACATCCTTTGTTTTTTCTATATCCAAAGGCCACATTGCCATGTATCAGTAGCTTTAAATTCCTTCTCCTGATACATTCTGCTGATGGTCTAACATCTGCCACTGAACATCATGGATAACATATCTTGCCATTAAAGGTTTAATTTTCAGGCCTTTCAGACTGTTTACTTAGCACACTGTTGGAAACATCTGTACAGATTTTAAATGTTTTCAAAAACAGCATTTTTTCTAAACATTTACAAAACAGTACACTGTTCTAAAAATAGCTATGTTACTGCTAGATACAGAATCCACTTTTCAGAGTGCTTTCCAGTATGAAGCTACCAGCAGAATGTATATTGTGACATTCCTCCAAAAGGAATTGGGCAACCTAGACTTCACAAACCTGAAAAGTTAAAAACAAAACCACATATATTCTAGATAATAAATCTGCTGCTTGCCTCTCTTATTAAGGTTATTTGGGGCATTGAACACAGAATTTCAAGCTGTGTTCTTTTAATATGCATGTGCAGAGGGGAAAAGATACAATTAAAGCGTCTGAATCTGCAAAAACTTAGGCTACATCTACACTAGAGTTTGCAACTGCACCGATACAGCTGCACTGCTGCAAGATCTCTCGTGTAGCTGCTCTATTCCAACAGGAGAGAGGTCTCCCATCAATGTAATTAAGCCACCCCCAACAAGCAGCGGCAGCTATGTCAGCGGGAGAAGCTCTCCCGCCAACATAGCACTGTGCATCCTACCACTCATGCCAGCATAACTTTATGTCACTCTGGGGTGTGGGTTTTTTTCACACCCCTGAGATACATAAGTTTTGCCTACATAAGTGGTAATGTAGACATGGCCTTACTGGTTATATTGTTTACTAATGCATATAGAAGCATTGACGCTAATGGGGCTATTCATGATAGTAAACACTATACTGGTAGTGTCTGCAGATGAGGTCCAAGTTTTACCAAAGTTTGGTTCACCTTACTGAAAAGGTAATAGGAATTCCCTGCAGCTCCTCGTACAAATTCATCCCTAAAATACATTTTCCATCAATTTTAAAGGTAACCTGCAAAAGATTTTGAAAGAGTTGGGCTTGTCCCTTTTCTTAGTTTATTTTATATGAAGGCAGCCTGATAGCTTTCCCCCACCAAAAAAAGCGTTCCCCCACTTATCTTTTAATTTAAAACCAAAGGATTTAAGACTTGTCTTTTTTAGTTTTGCTGAAGCATCTTTTGAAGGTCTCAGAACATGGACATTGTGAACTCTCACAACTTAACTGAAGGGGCAAGATATAAAGTTGCTAGCAAACGTTTTGTCCAAAATGTTAATTCAACATTCTAGTTTAATAGGTGTTAAACCCCAAAGTGTTGTTAAAAGGTATCCTCTCTCAATTGGCCTGATCTACACTTACACATGTACATGTGTAAAATATGTTGTAATTATGTTGGTTTAGGGGTGTGTGAATTTTTTGCTGACAGTTACATGGGGATAAAGGTGCCCTATGTTGGTATAGTTTATTTCAGTTCCTGAACTGGAATAAACCACACCAGTATAAGCTTTTTAATGTCCGTATAACTGCATCCACACTTGGGGTTGGGGGGAGGGGAGTTACTGCCACTAACTCTACTGGTAGGTACTAAAGCCTTAAGTCTGAGCTCTTTGATTTGTGAAGTCATAATTCACCATTTATGTAGATACCATAAAGTCTTCCAGGGAATACAAGACCTAAATTTCTGATGTTGGTGGGGAAAGAAACAGCCGCCGTCACTTTTCTGAGGTGGAGGTAAAGGAATTGGTAGGGAAGGGAACTTTTAGGCCATTCTTCTTTGTAGGTCACTTTTAACAGCCAATTGTGATGATATCAGCATCACCTTATGATTGAATTTATCCAGTGTATTATCCACGACTGAACTGTTATGTCTTATTAAAGCCTATTAAACTCTCCAAGCAGAGATTACATTCAATAAATATTGGTAATTAAAAAAGTATTTACCTGTGTCAGAAGTACATCACGATTGTTGAAGAACCACATTCCAAAAAGGATAAGCAGACATAGGAGGGAAGGGGAAAAAAGTAAAATTAAATTATAACTACAATATCTAAGATGCCCAACAACATATACAAATCTAACATTCAGTCCAACTACAAACTTAATTATACATTAATTGAAAACAGGCTGCACATTTTATATCTAGGAATAAAGAGATACAGTGACACTCATACTAATTCACAACTGCTTTTTTATGAACAAAATAAATCATGCATTTTTCACTAATTAAATTTCAACATACATGCTCTATGATCAGCTAAGGTTGACCCTCTGAGATACACAAACACATTAGTCAATTTAGAAAACATCTGCTGAGAATCTTATTTGAAAGAAAAATATGTTGACTACTAAATCACAAAGCAAATGCTCCAACAAAATCCACTCATTCCAAACTAAACCAGTGCTACATCTGGACCTGAGTACTTTATAAAAAGGTGTTCCTGGGTTTTTTTCATAATGGGAGCCACCCCTTAACAGAAAAAGTCTTATGAAAACTACCTCTTGCCTGTGATCAGGTAATAGCCTCGTGATACACACTGATTACATGGAAAAGTGTTTAGAAAGGAGAAAAGAACCAAACACTGCATATGATTTCTAGCCACTTGCCTTCCCTCTGTATATGATGCCCAGATATCCAGCCCTCTTGTTTTCCTGCTTCTCTGAACATGACTGCTCTGTTCACAGCTGGCAGCACTAGTCTCACTAATACTACTATTCCCTCTACTCCTCTTATGTTGCAGTAGCCTCAAAGCAGAGATAGATAAGCTGGGTTCTCCTAGTTTCCAGCTCCTTTCACAGTATCCTAGGCTCTTCTTCACAATAAAGAACTTGAGCACTTGTCACAGTATTTGGACACAAAGAGGAGAGCCAGCCCTATGTGGTCAACCAGGTCTTCATGCACAACCAGTGAGCGTTACAGTGGACCATATACCATACTGCTGGTTAATAGAGAATGCTGAGTTAAAAGACAAACTCAAGACAAACTGATCCTTTCAATTTCAAGCATATTTCAATTTACAAAATCATCTACACAAGTTCCAGGCTCTCTCACAAACCAAACTTAAAAAAACCCAAAAACTAATTGACCAAACTCAAAAGTTCTCATCCCCGGCACCAACATGCAACCTCATTCTGCCAAAAAATAACCAAAAACCCTGAAACCTAAATCAACTTCCTATTCTTAACCCATCCACTTCCATTCAAATCAGTCCTTTGTAAAAAAAAAAAAAAAAAAAAAAAAAAAAGCCACAATGGGAATATATTGTCAAGTGGCTCTGAAAGCTGTTCTAAAAGAAAAAGCTGCATAAAGTAGGGAATTTTAACTGCTCTAAGACAGAAACCAAAGACAAATTTATGTTTAAGTTTTGGAGACACATTTTACATCTGGGAGGATATTGTGGACAAAGAAAAGATGTTAAGAGGTTGAAATTTCTTCATTAAGCTTGGTAGAACATCTCAGGGTTAAGATTAACTTTTGTATGGCATGCTGAAATTCAGTTACACCTGGTCAAACATTCTCAATCAAAATGAGTGTGATAGGAAACATCTTTTCTAAAAATCAGAAGGATCAAAAAGTACAGGAGTTTTGTTGAAAAATAATGGTTTTTCAATTATATCCTGAAAAATGAAAATAGTTTCAGTGAAATAAACTGTTTACTGAATTTTTTCATGGGGGGAGTGGGAGGAGAATCATTTCCTCACCAGCGCTAATTATGGTCTTCACTGTAGTCTGCAACCTTGCACATATAGATGCAAAACAGCTATCAACATTAAAGATTGAGGAGTCAAGCCCACAAGAGTCACAACATTCCAAAGGTTAAAATCTGTCCTACAACATTAAAACTGTTTCACGTTGCACGTCCTGTATATATTTGTATCCTGCATACTATACAGATTACTATGGCTTGCATTAGACAAGTAAAGCAGGAGAAAGTATATAAGTGCGCCCTGGCTCAAATCTATTTGCCTCAGAGGGCTATTACAGGACTTCTATGATTGTGTAACCCTCTCTTTTTCTGATTTTTTTCAGGAAAGTGTTCAGAGAGAGAATTAAGGAAGAGTGTATAGGTCCCCATCCATACATGCACCCACAAAAAAAGGGGAGAAGTGTACTTTGTCATAACTCCAGTCTTCCTTTGCTCAGCATATAAATCCTTGTTCGGAGACAGAAAAAAAAAACAGTTATATGTCCCAAGCATTTCCCAACTCATGAAAGATTTAACTCACCACTTACTGATCCTAACGTCATTTGCCAGTGTTTATTACTCATTGACTCAGCCTATAACTGGACTTTCCTTCCTGTCAAGAGACCGTACAAATGCCTTGCTATCTTCTATGTTGTCTTGGGCTCTTAAGGGAAGGAAGGCTTTTTGCCTAAGCTGTGTCTAGAAAGAATCCTATGTAGGCCAACTATTTCCAAATGAAGAAACCGGGATTTGGGTACACCAATAAATTAACAGTGCTTCCGGACCCTTGGGAGCAACACACAAGTCTGCTAATAAGTCAAGTGTTAGGTGAAAGGCCCTTCAAATCCACTTTTTCCACCCTGGAGGTAAACAGCTTCTTAGATTTAAGCAGGAAATCTACTGGTTCCCAAGAGTGAATACAACATTGAGCTTTTATCATTTTAGATTCCATGCCGACAATTTCAGCTGCTAGAGACTGGATAATTTAGAGGGCCTGGCAGAGGAGACTGTGTCCAAGTTATGAAGGTACTAACTTATAAACAAACACTATTGCTAGTTGTGGGAAGCAAGACCTTCAGAGCCAAACAGATATGATCAAAATGGTGATATTTTCATCCTGGATTCCTCTGGTTATCCTCAGTAAGTGTGGAAAAGGGAGATATTTATACTCGCTCTCTTTCTACTCCACTCATATTGCCTCTTGCCAACCATCTCCCTCTCACTTTGTTCAAAACCCTTTCTTTCCAACTATCCACCTCCTCATTCTCTACCCAGCATCTTGTCAACTTCTTTAAACGCAAAATTGATGGGATCAACCCTTTACACTATCCTCCTGTTCCTCTTTCATGATGTCAAATCAGCTAACTAATGACTAGCCTGTGTGATAGTCCGACTGATTTTAAAAATATTTACCATGATTCAGAACCATCGCATTGCACATGCAATTTACCTAGGTAATAGAGTGAGATTAATACTGCTCCTCATTTCCAACCCACTCGCCTCTTATAGTTACTCACATCTTATTTCAAATTAGACTAGCTTCTTTGGGGAAGGGACTGTCTTTCCATGCATTCAAACAGACTAAGAACAATGTGATCCTAATCATGATTGTGGCAGTTGGATACTACTGCAGAATAAAATAACTGTCCTCTTTTAAACCCCGTATTCTGTTCTTAAGGCTCTATCTACCTTAAAAATCTCTATTTCTGAACTTGGCCCTCATCCCATCACACCTCTTAATCTACCTTCTCTCCCTCTCTCATCAATATCCTCTTGGACTCCTTCCCTCTGTATAAGTGTGTTGCTAGCATTACTTAACGCTCATCTGCTCCCCATACCATTAAAATCACCCCTTTGTTGAAGCTGGATACAAGCTAAAACAAGTGGGTGGGCACAGAGACTGAAATCGCCATTCAATAAAGGGCTGCTTAGTTGAAGACAGGGTTGAAATGGAAAAGTTATATTGCTGGTTCCTGTGATGTACATGTTCTGCAGACAGAAGACCCTGGCAGTCCAGAAGGTTAATCTGGTGCCTTTCAGATTTTTTAAAGGGGGAAACGTTAACAAAACTGTACGTGTTAGCCTAAGATACAGGCAATTATGAAAAAACATTTTTAGCATCAAACTTTCACGCATACTAAGTGTCTATTTAGGCAACTACATAAATGCTCACCAGCTTCCACTGATCTCAACAGGAATTGCAGGACCCTCAGATCTTTAGACAATTAAACAAGTGGCTAGGTTTTCAAATGGGAATGATTTTGAAAATCTGGCCCTAAAAGTCTAATTTATGTTTCAGAATTTTTTGACTTTTAATATTCCATTCACCTTGGGCAAACTGGTTAGCGTCTGGACAGTTTAACTTTGGTTCTCACACAATGCTGTTGTGTTCACAGTGCAGAGGGGGGATTTTTTTAAAAAGCTTTTTATTGGGATTAAAAAGGTATTCCATAAAAACTACTTTTATTCTATTTTGTGTGTTTTTAAAGCAATTAGCTAATGAGTCATGCCATGTGTTTGTACCCAAAATCGCCTTCATGCACCAGTAACATTCCTCTTTTTATAATATACTTTTTATATTGTGTAACAGTTCAGTTGCCAATAAAATATTCACATCTGTTTATAACACACAACATTCATGCATGCAAATTATCCATATGTTGAAGAACTGAACGCTTTTCTAAAGATGCAAAAATGAAAATTTTTCGATTTTTATTCCTCCACTACTGCATTAACTTGACTATATAACAAGGTAAAACTGCCATTGCTATCAGGGAAGTACACACACTAACAGGGAAGGTAAAACAGCAATGCAGTATTTTAAGACCAATTACTATTAGGCTGTGTGAATACGTTTGAAAAAGCAAAGAGACTGAGGGGTAACACATTTTAAAATGTTCCCTTTAGAGGTAACTCAGAAGCTGACACACAGCTGCATGTGAGGATTATGCAACACCCAGATAATCAGCCAATCAGATTCCCAGACAGGCTGAACACTTCTAAAGACCTACAATTCTGTTTCTAAAAATTGCTTCTTACTCTGGAATGGATTTAAGATTAAATAAAGAGGTTTCTTCTACCTCAGTGTAAAATAACTGAAGCTATGGGTCTCACTGTGTATATTTCAGTGCTCTATTATTAATGACATCACACAGTTACCTCTGTTTGTATTATGGTGTGTCTCATTCACAGTAAATTCAAAATAGAATTACTCAGCTTTGCTTAATAGTATTATTGCCTAAAGCAGACTTGCTCACAATACGCACTGGTACGTTTAGAATCATTTACCCACTCTTCCTGAGGACAGCATATTTTGGAAGGTAGCTTCCATATGTTAATATTCCATTGCAACAACAATTTAGGCAACACTATATTCATCAGAAGTACAACTAACCTCTCAGGAGCAGAAACGTATGAACTGTTTAGTTCTAATATGCTCCATTACTGGTACACTGGGATCAGCCACAGAGATCCAAGCACTGATTGTCATGTGAACTGCTCCTTCCTTTCCTCTGCAGCTGACCTCTTTATTTCCCTCCCAACCCATGCAGTTTCCTCCTGTTGGAAGCCAGGGGCTTGGAAGAGTTGTTAACTGCTCATGTCTCTGAATTGCCTGGGTCAGATAGGGCCAAACTCATGGTGGCTCACTGATCTGGTACTGCTCACCCTCTCCCAGCTGCTCCTTGTGCTCCAGAATACAAGTTTCAGGCCCTCCCCAGCTCCCTGGGGAAGTCTAACACTAACAATTATGAAGAAAATCTTCCAACTGAGCTGAAGGTAAACAGTGACATCTGCCTGAGTCCGCAGACATAGATCTTTAGTGAATGTTAAACACTCAGTCCTAGATCTGACAATTTAAATGTCACCATTAGCTATTTCACAGCTGAGCAAAGGATCCAAGCAAATGGATCATCATGTTATGAAGAGCTGCACAATCTAGTGTGAGCAGTGCATCTCACCACAGTGTCACAAATGAGTGGTGCTTGGCAGAGTACCAGCATTTATCCCTTTTCCCCTACCCCCAATAGCTGATTACCATTACTCAGGGACCAATCTGAATATATGTTTACCCTTTAATTCTAGTATGGTTAAGACATCAGTTATTCCAGTTATTCACAAGAATATGTAGTCTGGGTTCCAAAGCAGTTCTATGATTTTTCCTAATTAATGGACACAATCTTAGGGCCGAGATCCTGCTCTCACTAAATGCCAGTGACTTGCAGAATCAGGCCCTCAAAGAACCTCTGACATCTCATGGAAAAAGTGATATATACGCAAATTTTGCTTATTTCTCATATTCTGTGAATTTCTCTTGCCTTGCAACTTTATTACTAAGGTCATTAGCATAGAAACTGTTTCTTCGGGAATCAGTGACTACAGTTTCACCACCAGCAAGCACATGTCTCTGTCACAGCATTTGCTTGCTACAGAGACCATGAGATCAAATAATCAGAAAACTGTAAAAGATAAACCAATTGCATCTGATAAATTGGCAAGATGTTCTTTTCACACATACATCATTCATTCTCAAGGGTGGAGAAAGACAAATAAAAACAAATGTGCATCAGTTGTCTCCCAAGGCTTCTGCTTAGAGAAAACAAATACTCCAGAAGACATCAGCAACTCTTTAAGGACACACTGAAAATAAATTTGGTTTATTAGGTATTTATAGATGCACAGATTCCAAGGACAGAAGAGAGACAATTGTGATTGTCAAGTCTTACCTACTGTGTAACACGGGCCATAGAACTTCCCCAAAATAATTCCGAAAGCATATCTTTTAGGAAAATATCCTACCTTAATTTAAAAATGAATCAGTGATGGAGAATTATCCAAACACTCCGTGGTAAATTGTTCCAATGGTTAATTACACTCACCGTTAAATTTTTATGCCTTATTTCCAGTCCGGAATGGTAATACTTGCTTACAAATAAGCCATAAAGATTTAGTATCCCAAACATATCAGTGCCTGCAAAGGATTCAGTAGTCAGTTATATCCATACCATAATACAATCCTGCCCCCTTGTGGTGCACTGGCAAAAAGTATCATTCTGTGATATCTTCCTGTCTAAATATACTTAAGAATTTCTCTTCTAAAAGCTGAATATTTAGGACTGCATTCCTCATTCGTATACTGGCCATTTTATTTCCATATCCAATAGTCCAAGATGTTAATCTCCAGTATGTACAGTTGTTATAGTCGCTACTGTTTAGAAAAAAAATCTTCCACTTCCAAGCTCATTTACAATTTCATCTAGTTCAGTCAACTGTCAGAAGTGCATTGTAATAAAAATCTAGTACTCCCCTCGCCTGTGAGAACCCAGACAATAACTTACATGTGTTACACTAAACCAGGGATAGGCAACCTTTGGCACGCAGCCCGCCAGGGTAAGCCCCCTAGCAGGCTGGGCTGGTTTGTTTACCTGCCGTGTCCACAGGTTAGGCCGATCACAGCTCCCACTGGCCGCCGTTCGCCACTCCAGGCCAATGGGGGCTGCGGAAAGTGGTGCGGGCTGAGGGATGTGCTGGCAGCCGCTTCCTGCAGCCCCCATTGGCCTGGAGCGGCAAGCCGCGGCTAGTGGGAGCTGTGATCGGCCTAACCTGTGGACACGGCAGGTAAACAAACCAGCCCGGCCTGCTAGGGGGCTTACCTTGGTGGGCTGCATGCCAACGGTTGCCGATCCCTGCACTAAAAACTGTTCTTACCTTTACTGGGTTAAACACAATTGCAAACATTTCACTGGCCACTAGGTAGCACTACTTGATAAATTTAAACAGAGAAATGCCGTGGAAAACAACTGCATTACTACAATTCAGTTTAGGTTTGAGTCTTTAAAAACATTTTTCTTAACCCTCAAAATTATCAATGCATTCTAACAATGTACACCTGGAACATCTCTCTAATCCCAAACTTCACACTGTCCTCTCTGCTCCTTCAAATACTTCTCTTTCTTCCATTGTCTCTCTGCAACCACCACCTACCATCTAAATTAATTTATTCTACATTAAAAATAAAGAACCATATACAAAGTACTATCATATGCAAGCAAACAACATATAATTAAAGCAAGCTCTTCCGCTTGCCTGATGTCATCTCTCCAGCACACTGTTGTGTTTATGAACTCCTTGAAAAATGTGTTGTACCAATTCTTAGGGGCCAATTCTGCCTGACCCATATGCAGGTACACAGAAAAGGGAAGGTCACAAAATAAACCTCTTCTCCCCTTCGCACGTCCCACATAAGGGCCAAGCAGATTCGCGACATCGTTTGGCCAGCTGCTTGCAAATACAGTTAGTAAAAAAAAAAAAATACATTCTTGCTATAAAAAGTGTTGCCTGGTCCCCCTGAAACATAATTGATGGCACTCTGAAGGAAAGACAACAACTGACTGGCCCTTTTGACATGTGTGTTATCAGCAAGGCAGTCTTGATTGTCTACAAGGCCTCCAGCATTGAACCACGCATTTCCTTCCCCCTACTCTTCCCTCGCCGTATTTATTCCAAATTGCAGAGTAAACCAAACAAAAAACTCCCCAAAGTAGTATCTCCCCAACCAAAAATTCTAAGAACAAGAGGATAAAAGTGGGTTGTACAGAGAAAGCAAGAAAGGATTGCAACAGAGCAAAGCACAAACCGTCAGCAGTTTCTCTTCAATAATCAGTTTGAGATAGGCGGTGACTCCCAGTCAGGTTGCAATAATGTTCCCATAAAACAGATTATCTTTGGAGAATAGTTAGCAATAGATCTCTGTGCATTTAGCTCTGAAAAAAAACTGTCTGAGCCAGAACAGTCTTCGTTTTCTCTCCCCCTGAACAAACAACATATGAAACCTGTGTACACACAGTGCAGATCTGATTAAATTCCCACCCTTGGGATAAGCAGAAGATGCAATTACTGCTTTACTTGCCCAAAGTCTGCTTTGAGAATCTGCTTTTGTTTTTGAATGGAGGCAGAAAGAGACATTGATGTGTAACAAACTCAGAACACATGACTTCTTTCTGGATAGAATTAATCTCTCAAACTCATCAAATAAGACAGAGCAACAATTAACAGGATAAGTCAAACTCTAAACTAAATCAAGCTGAAAAAAAAAAAGCAAGGTACAAAAGGCAATTGGAGTAACTTCCTGGAATAAGTGTCAACAATCTATGAAAAAGGAACCCACATGGCAAGTTAGACAGGTGTATCTCAGCATGAAAAAAGTTTGCATTTTCCCTTCAAAATAGTTAAATGGCAGAAGGACCATGTATGAGGAAGTTACTCACCTTGTGCAGTAACAATGGCTCTTCAAGATGTGTGTCCCTATGGGTGCTCCACTTTAGGTGTCTGTGTGCCCCTGCACCTCTAATCGGAGATTTTTGGTAGCAGTGTCCCGTTGAACCCGCACATGTGCTCTCCCTCCCTCGTGGTCTGCGCACTGCACGGGCGAACCCTCCTCACTTCTCTATAGGGCTCTGTGGTAGAGAAGGAACTCCAAAGTAGAGGGGAGGAAGGCGGGTTGTGGAGCACCCATAGGGACACACATCTCGAAGAACCATTGTTACTGCACAAGGTGAGTAACTTCCTCTTCTTCTTCAAGTAGTGTCCCTATAGGTGCTCCACTTTACGTGACTCTGGAGCAGTACCCACCACTGGAGGCTGGGACTTCAGAGCGGAGTCTTTTACTATAGAGAATACTGTGGAGTCTAAGATGGTGTCAGCGGCCAAATCTTCAGTGATCACATAATGTTCTGAGAAAGTATGGACAGAGGCCCCAATCATTGCTTTATAGATTAGAGAGATTGAGGTAGGAACTGATCTCATGGAGTGTGTATGGACGGTAGCAAGTTGCGCCCTTGCTAAGTGATTAACGCAACTAGAGACCCATTTGGATAGTCTTTGAGGAGATATCACAGAGCTTTTGGATCTTTCTGTAGACAAAAGGAAGAGTTTAGGGGATTTCCTGAAGTCCTTAGTCCTGTCCAAGTAGAATGCTAAAGTCCTTCTAATATCTAGCATATGCACAATTATCTCCCAGTTGTCACAATGTGGTTTTGGGAAAAAACAGGGAGATGGATCTGTTGATTCATATGGAAAGTGCACAAAAAGTAGGGAGAAACTTGGGATATGGCCTTAGAGTTATTTATTATTACTATTTATTATTATTAAAGACAAAGGCCATGAATGATGGGTGTGCTATCAGGGCCGCTATTTCTCCTATGTGCCTAGCTGAGGTGATGGCAATTAGAAATGCTGTTGTCATGGACAGGTGTAAGAGAGAATAAGTTGCCCTGGACTCAGAGGGAGGTCTAGTCCAAGCCCTGAGAACTACATTAAAGTCCCAGGCTAGAGCGGGTGGTGTCACATGGGGGAAGAGAGTCCCAATGCCCTTAAAGAGTCTACACATTAGTGGTTGAGCAAACTCCAAGTGGGAAACCATTTTTCCCATGAGATGTACCTTAAGGGAGCTGAGTGAGAGTTTAAAATGTAGTGCAAAATCAGAGGGAGGAAAGATGAGGCTAGGTCTGTCCGTTTGGAATGGTACAAACTTGGAGACATTTCCATTTTGTAGACAGGTATGTGGAGTGGTCAACTTGTGGTTGTGTTGCAACATGTGTTTCAGATTGTCAGAGCATTCTGCTTCTAAGCCTTGGAAGAAAAAGATCCAAGCCTGGAGGCGGAGGACCCATTGGCTGGGGTGAAGGGTCAGCCCATTGTTTTGAGAGAGAGAGAGTGAGTGAGGAATGGGCTGACGTCAGAGGAACAGGAGGGCGTATTGCCATCTGCATCAGGTAAGGGAGCCAGACTTTTCATAGTCAAAAGGGGCAATCACAATAACTCTTGCTTTGTTTCGTTGAATTTTCAACAGAATCTTGAATAGGGTAGAAAACTGGGAAAAGACATACAAGTGGGCCCTGTCCGCTGGGAAGATGAGGGCAACCTCCAGTGAATGTTTCCCCAAAGGGTGACTATATCTTGAAGCACCTCTGAATTCAGTATACACTCATTGTTGTGAGAAAATTTCAACAGCGACTGTTGGTTATCCTTTTCTGTATCCCTTGTAGGCAGACAACTGAGATGAGCACATTGTGATGGGTGCATCAATTCCAAAAACTTTGAATGCTGTCTTGCAGAGGGAGGGAGATCTGGCAGCTCCTTGGCAGTTTATACAAAACATACAGGTCATATTAAGTCCATCATAACCGTTGTGTGTTGCTGTGTAGGTGAGCTCCACAGCATATTAGGGAGACGTGTTCCAAGATGGTGAATATGGGTAGTGAGAGAAGCGCTCTTGCTTGTACTGCATCAGGTTGGTGCTGATAAAGTTCAGGCACTGTACCGGGGTTAGTATGCCACTACAATTAAGTGAACCTTGGAGACTACCCTGTGTGGAGCAGTCTGTACCTATAATGATCCTGCCCCAAATGTAAGCAGTAGGAAATCTCCTGTACAATGGTTGTATTGAGATATGGAAGTAGACACCCTGTAGATTCAGGGCTACAAATCAATGTCTTTGCTCTAGAGCTGGTCCTAACTGCTGTGAAGTAAGGTAAGGTGACTTCTGAGTGGTGTGACAGGAGTATAGATGGCAGTTGATGCTGTAAGGTATCATTGTTCAGGACCCCAACCAGCTCAAAGTGCTTATAAGAGGCAGTCTGAGAGGTCATGGACTGGGGTGCAGACTGTTCTCACTTTTGAGCCCTCTCACACTGTGGCTCATAACAGCACAGAGATGGTGAGTACTGAGAAGATTGTGATCTGTGGTGTGGCTGAGAGGTATATCTTCTCTTCTGTTCCACAGCGCAGATTCCTAAGGAGTGTAGCGTGGTCCAAGAATCCTTCAGGATGTGGAGAGAAAAATCTGTCTTCTCCGCCAAGAGTTTGGCCCTTCAAATTGGAAGTCTGTAGCTCTTTGGGCAATCTAGAAGGGTGTAGCGAAAAAACAAAACAAAAAACCCACAACCCACCTCACTACCACTGTTATGGCAGCTGTAACAGCTCCATGCAGTGGTGTCTCTAGGATCAGTCTGGCTATTAAGTGACCTTCTCTAAGAATGGTCTGAATCTGTTCTTTTGTGTTTCCAGTAATGTTTCAGAAACATCCTGGGTTTCCCAAGATTAACAAAATTGTTTTGGCCATGACAGTTTGGTAATTTATTACTCTAAACAGTAATGTTCTAGATGAATACGCCATTGCAAAGCCTGATCATATGGAATTGATATGGCATTATGTGGCTTGCTTCATACATTAACCACATCCACTATGATGGAGTTGGGTTGTGGATGTTGAAAACAGAGTCTGCTTCTTTGAGTAGAGATGTAGGGCTGTTTTTGTTTACACTCCGATCCTGGTTGGTGCGATGGAGGCTGGCTCTGCCAGATGATTTTGGTAGGATCTAGAATCAGCTCATTCATTGGGAGGACAGTTCTAGATGAGAAGGTAGTATGCAGAATTTCCACCAACTTGTGATGTGTACCTGCCACCTCCTGTAAGGGAATCTGCAGCTCGCCTGCCACCCTCTTGGTAAGATCCAGAAAGTTCTTAAATCTTCACTCAGTGATGAGGGGTGGGCAGCACAGTCTCATCTGGGAGAGATGAGACGTGTGTTGAAGAGGGAGCTTCCTCTTCAGTGTGTTTTTTTTTTGTTTTGTTTTTTGTTGTTTTCCCTCCCCCCCTTCTTTCTCCCCTTCACCCTTCTTTCCTGTTCTGAAAAAGGGTTCTCCTGCCCCGGCTCAGGTGCCAAGCTGTAGCAAACCATCTGGTGGACTCCCCGAGAGACACCGGAGATGGTCACGCCATGTGTGTGTATAAACCCAAAGAGTTACAATTTGGCCTTGGGAGGGAGAGGCAGGAAGGCAGGCACAGGTGGTTGGCGTGATGGAACTGGGGATGACCCTTGTAGTGTGATGGTGGGAGACTTTGAGGGGCCAGGGAATGATCTCCTCCTGGCCAGTGTCAGATTCGTCAGTGGGTAAGGGTGCCGCTGACTGGGGTATTGGCAGTATACAGCCCAGTGCTAAGAGCGATTCTGGGTGTTAGGATGTGCTCAATACCAGGGTCCTGGTACCAAGTAATGGGAAATGTGGTTCTTCCCTAATCATCAGGTCTCCAGGGTACCAGAGCTCATGCAGGACCATGGGTTCCTTTGGTACCACAGAGGAGGGTCCGTGGTACACTGTCAGTACCAACAATTGGGCAGAGCACTCCCTAAATGAGAGTTTTGCCCAGTACAAAAAGTTTGTTGGTGCCACTTTTTTAGAGACTGTATGGTAATTGTCTCTCCCTGGGTACTGAGGCCACAGGTCAGCAGCGTATCAGAGCACCTGTGTTACCATGGGCTCATCCAGAACCCCAGAGGAGTGTCTGTAGTCTGTATCAATGGTTGGGAAGGTGCAGAACACTTCCTAGATGGGAGTTTTGTTGCATCTGGTACCAACGGATTTCTCTATGACGCTCTTTTAGAGATGGTACAGTAACTGTCCCCTCTCCTTAGGGGATGGTACAATTGCCTCAGAGCATAAGGGTGGAAGCCTCTAGTGTCTGGGTGCCAAAGCAGAGCTGACAGCAGGGCTTCTCTGTGTCGCTCTTTTAGAGGTGGTACGGTAACTGTGCCCTCTCCATGCATTAGTTGCCCAGAATAGAACTCCGAGCAGCACAGAGCTCACAGAAGCCCCTTGTCGGTGGGGAGAGCAGAGCTCAGAGCAGGGCAGAGCTCACAGCAGGAAGCCCCTTCTCAGGTTTCAGCTTCCAGAGCTTCAGTGCCAAACCAGAGCGGCAGCTGAGCTCACAACAGGAGGTTCCTCTGCTGGTATTGTCCTACCAACATGGCCACACTGGGGAACTCCCCTCTGGCTGGACCAGCTACTCAGAGGAGCCTTTCCAGGGGGGAGTCTGCTGGTGGCTGCTTCTTTTTCTCTCTCTCTCCCTCCTCCTCTCCATCACCCGACCCATTTTGAAGTGAAGGCTCCGGGGATGAGCCAGGGTCAATACCCACCGGAGTCCCCTGCAGACTGAAGTGTTTTCTCTATAGGGAGGAATCTTTACTTCAGCTCCCAGCTCCTGTGAAGCTGCAGTTTTAGCTGTGGCAGGTAAAGCACTTCTGTGAGGGTCTCCCAGGCCCTGTGAGTGTCTGGCCATTACAGGAACTGACTCCTGGCAGGAGAAGCACTGCTTGGAGCAGAGAGCCAGGCAAGCCCCTGGGCAGGGGGTGTCAGCCTCTAGCAGGGAGGAAAATGCAGAAGAACGTCTTTATTTTTTTTTTTAAACTGAAAAAAAAAATTATGAGTCTACTAGATGCGGGGGGGAGAGTGCCCCCAGACAGGGAAGGAAAGTTAAGTTATTTTTTTTTCTCTTTTCTTTTTTAACCAAAGGAATAAAATAAATAAAATAAAAAAAAACAAAACAAAACACTAGCCTGAGTACTTTTAGGGAGAACAAAGGTAACAAAACAAACACTACTTATGCTAATGACACAGATAAGGAAGGGACAACTGCTCCTTCTGTCAGAGGCCAAAGGAAGTAGAGAAGGAAGTGAAGGAACTGAAGGGGGTTCCCCCAACCCCCCCCCCCAGTGCTAAACAGCCTCGAGGCAGACCACAAGGGCAGGAGAGCACATGTGCAGGCTCAATGGGACACTGCTACCAAAAATCTCCGATTAGAGGTGCATGGGCACACAGACACCTGAAGTGGAGCACCCATAGGGACACTACTCGAACAACAAAATCATTCTCCTCTCCATCACAAAACCAGTCTCACTTTTCTTATTTCCATGTACTGGAGTAAGCTCTCACATCAATCGGATTACCAGTTTCCTACCAGTACATTTGAGATGAATCATCTACAATTGCTGATTACCTTTTCCAAGATTCAATCCCCAGAAGGCCATTAGCTCATTCTAGAGCAAACATGATCATACATACCCATGATTTTGCAGTTTCCTCTACTAAGTGTTTACTGGTTGACTAGATCTTCCTATCCTTTTCTGTCAGGTCTCACAAGGCACCACAAATCGTTAGTATGAACCTTTGACCTGTTAGTCTATTTAAAACAGGCTCTCTCTCCCACTGAATTATCCCAATGAATAATTACAATTTATCTTTAAATAAATTATTAAGGGAGTCAAATGCTTTGGATTTGAATCCCAAACAACGGCTGCTTGCATGACTAGGAATGCTTCAATACAGAGAGAGGAAATGATTCACTGGAGAGTATGGATACAAAACCGATTGACAGTGCAGTGTATCTGAAGAGCCATTTGTTAAATGGAAGTTTAATATATTTAGCAGTTTATAATTATCTCTCTTTATAAATCAATCATTCACATAGTATTTAAAAAACAGTTTTCATAATTTTTATTTTGTTTTTAAAATTTCCAATATTTGTGAAGAAATTACATTAGAAGTATGAAAATATAATTGCTTTCACTAAGGTTTTAAAAAAAAGTTTTCACTTTTCCTGGTGGGCAGTTTTTCTCCCTTTCTCACATGGCAAACACTGACTGTTTCCCCTGCCCCACTCAGCGGGTCCCCGTCCCCTCCACAAACCACCACTCAACTTGGCAAAGAATTATTCCTTGCTTGCCAAAAGCATCACTAATATAAAAACAGATTTCAGAGTAGCAGCCGTGTTAGTCTGTATTCGCAAAAAGAAAAGGAGGACTTGTGGTACCTTAGAGACTAACAAATTTATTTGAGCATAAGCTTTAGTGAGCTACAGCCCACTTCATCCCATGTGTAGCTCACGAAAGCTTATGCTCAAATAAATTTGTTAGTCTCTAAGGTACCACAAGTCCTCCTTTTCTTTTTACTGATATAAAAGTGCTGGCATACTTTTGTTAGTAAATCTGTGCTCCTTCTGAAAAGGCAGAACATACATATTGCCAGGTCAAGCATTAATGGAAACTACTATTTTGCTCAGCCCAGCAGTATGAAAGCTTACAAGACAAGAATCAGTTGCACCACGAACAGTAAAAAGGAAGGTTACTCACCTCTAACTTAATTTCTCCAACTACATTGCCTTTGCAGACTCCATATCCTTGGGAGACCACAACTCACAAATCCCCAAGGAGTGGGGACACAGCAGAAGCAATCTCAGAAGGCGAATTAGCACTTCAGAGATGCCAGCTGGAAAAACTATTAACTTAGTCCGTGAACGTGACATCTTGATGAAAACTGACGTCATCTATGACATTAGGGACTCAATGGGCAAGACAGTAAACTATTCTACAAATCTTATTTAATAATGGTTTAACTATCATAAAATGTAAAACTAGAGTTTGAATCTTTTGTCATTCCCATCTATAATTTTTTTTGTATTAGCGTATTTAATACAGCACATATGCTGAGGGTTTCCTGATCTGCCTGGTTTTACAAATCAAAAAAAGCTGTACTTGATTACTTCAGCAAGTGGCCTTAACTTCCCTGGTTACTTCCACAAGAGTAGTCAAGTGCTTGTTAATTTCTAGTCATTTAGAAAATCCAAGGGAACTAGTCTGATAATGAACCTCGATTAGAGGATGTGGAATTGTAAGCACTCCTGAAGGGAAGCAATAGTAAAGCACAGATGTTTTTCTATTATTTTCAGGTCAATAGGGAAATAAAACAGTTCAATCAAGGTTTAAAACACTGCCTGACTAGATTAGAAGCCTTTGAAATAATGTACAACATGGCTACCAAGCAGTCCAGTGCACAATAATCTGCACCTCCAATGGAACGGTTGCATGGAAAGAGTAGGTAGATTAAGAGAGTCTGATGTTCACAAAAAGCTAGAATTGATAAAGAACATGACAGATCAGCAGAAAGTCTACATGCCACAATTTTAAACCCACTGGATTGGAGTACACAGATAAATGATGTAAGGTTTTTTGAAATCTGCAGTCCAGATTTATAAAGAAAGGAAAAATCTTTGTTTATTGACTCATTGCAAACTATCGAATAGGCAGCTAGCATATCCTTATGCGTTACTATACTAATATGACTGTTTGGAATACAACCATGATTGTTTGTTAGATCATCCTGGAATACAAAAGCATATTCATCTTCCACATGTACATTATATAAATGCTTCTATCAACATCAGGCATTAGCAATTGCATGGTACAGCCTTAAACTGCAATCTCTATGTGACCAGTTTTGAAAAGTTTGTAGAGTCCCTTTCAACTTAAATGATTCCAATAAAACAGTACTTGGATCTACTGATGGTTCATCAAAGTAAAACATACAGACATAAGTCAGAGCTATTTCATCATCAAATAGAATGTACTATAATTATCATTCAAAAGAACGTAAGCTAAACTACAACTATTACTACTATAGACAGGGATATCAGTTCATGGCAGCAACATCCAAACATTGTATTCCTCCAAACAAGAACTTTTTGAATTAGTTCAAAGTTTATAAAGCTTTAAGCAAGAAGATAATCAAACAAGAAACCCAGGAAGGAAAAAATATATTATAATTTTTCACCAATATCCTGTCTGCAGTACAAAACTGACCATATAGATTGGGCTTTGTTTCATGGTTGTCCCAGCCAGTTACAACACAGTTCCATCTTGCAGTATAAACTGAACTAAATCCCATCCCCAAATCACTCTAAAGACTGCCTTCTCCAAATGTTGTTCTAGGTTGTAGCATGATTTGGGGATACAACTACAACATAATTCGATCCTATCTATACTATATGTTTAAACAATGGTTGGGGACAACTGCACTGTCACTGAACCTGCTGTAACTGGATTTTAGAGTGTTGACAAGATATGAAAACATTTGCTCAAACTGGAAGGATCTCATCTACTTTACAGGGGAACTAAGTGATTCAGAATACTCTTTAAACATGCCTAGAACACTGCAAATACATTTTCAATATTGTTCTCCTGATCCTTGAAGAACAAATCTATTCACCTTATAACCATTTTTCAAAAATTTATGTTCTGTACTAAGTTTGTGTAACAGATGGCTTTAGATATTAACAAGAATATTGCTCAAATTCAAATTAGGACCAAAGCGTTCCAAGCAAAAAATCTGCTTGTGTTTTTTCTATAAACAGAAAAATGTATATCTGGAGGTTCTCCATCTCTGTGTTCTGACCATTTACATTTTTTATATAGTTTAGTCTCTCAAACTCAAGACTGTTTCTTTGAAATTACTGGATGACAATATTTCATTCAAAATGCTCAGTTTATGGCTACTTAAAAACAGTAACAAAATTAAATTATAGAGGGAAATATTTAAAGGAAAAATTAAGTTTAAAGAATGAATGAGTAAACAAATCAAACAGAGAAGAATTAACATATAGAAAAATATCCAGTGGGGAAATAAGACCTGACCATCAGAGGAGGAAACCTGATAATAGAATATTACACAATGTTTAAAAGGAAATAAATTATTCAGTTTAAGATGGTCTGCAAAGCAGCAATAATGTCCTGAAATTAAAGGAAGAAAATGTTTATTGCATTTTGTTAGGAAGTATTTATAATACAAGGACCAACTGGGCAGAGAACATGAACATTAAGTTCAGCAGAGGTACCCCCACTGCTGAAATACCAGAACAAGTTACTGGGAATGATTCAGACTGGATGACCCAAATGGACTCTTCTAATCTATGATTTATGGGCCACACTAGCAGTTATTTATCATGAACCTGCTACAAAGTTTGTTAACTGCAGTATGCAGACCAAGAGAACAGATATTCTCCATAATCTTTCGTTAATACTGTTGTCTAGATTTTGAACAATCAGGATTTTGATTAGATAGAGGTCACATCTGAATTCAAAGAATACTATATTTTTACAGCTCTTACTCATAGGAACTGTCATATGAGATCAGACCAAGGTCCATCTAGTCCAGCAGTACCACGTCTCTGACAGTGGCCAAAAGCAGATGTTTCAGAGGAAGATGCAAGAACCCTGCACAAGTCAGATATGGGACAGTAGTTAGTGACTGGGTTGAGCCCTGAAGAATGAAGTTTAATATCCCTGTCAACATTTTTGTGGTCATTAACAGCAACTCTGGATATTTTTAATAGCAACCTCTTTTTGAATCTTTTAAATTCAAATTGAATTGAACTGAATCCAAATATCCAACCTCTTTTTGAATCTTAAATTCTTGGCCTCAACAACTTCCTTTGGGAACAAGTTCCATAATGTAATAATCACACACTGTGTGAAAAAATGTTTCCTCTTATCAGCTTTGAATTTGCCATTTTTCAAATTGTACTGAATAGTTCCTTGTTCTTATTCCACAAGACAGGAAGAAGAAAAGTTCCTGATTTGCCTTTTAAGTTATGGAAACAAAAAAATTTGGTATTTTCATCTCTCTCTAATGCCAAAAAATTGTACTCAACACTGAACTCTGATACCTAGGGCACAGTGCAGATATGAAATTTGCATCCGTATCCGATCTGTGATCTGCAAACATGGTCCACAGATATAACGTGGATATCCGCAGATTTGCAGATACCTACTGGATAGTACGATTGGGGCACATTAGAATGTTTATAATAAACAGATGCTTGCTAAAATTATGAACAACCCAAAGATAAACAGTCATCTGAAAATGGCAGCTATAAACTCAGACTCTAAACCACCACACACATTCTGCTCATGGTCAAACAAAATTGTTCTCAACTTTTTTGTATCTGGGCCCTAAAAGCACACACAGGTATCGCAAACAATTCTCACAATCCTGGCAGCCACAGAGTACTGGGAGATGGGGTTACAGTGAAGAACATTGGTTGTTTGAACACAAAAGAAATCAAGTGAAAGGAGCTAGTGTGGGGGGGGGGGCGCATAGAGGAGGAGGGGTGGCGGGGAGGGTGTTTGGACTTGAGGCTTCTGCACCACCAACAAAAAGAAGAAGAATCTTGCTATTGTTAAAACTAGAAGAGAAGACTCCATCTTGGTGTGACAAAGAAGTTTCAAGTTATTCTTTTGAATCCTATGCCATTTAAGAGAAGCTTTACTTGAATCCATTCTTCTCAGGTAATAGCCATTCAGAATCAACTTCCTCCATCCCTCCCCCGCAGAAAAAACCCGATGATCTACATAAAGAGCTTTCCCATTATGTTTCCCATTTTAAGGACAAGTTTGTTTCATAATTTTAATTTCTTCCATTGTCCTTGATTGCACCTATACATCTTTCTAAATCATTAGTTAAGCGTTATACAGCATGCAATCATCGTTAAAACCCAATCACTCATCTATCTCCTTGATTGAAATATCAGTTTCATAACTTTAGCAGCATTTCACTCTTGTATACTGTCTGTAACACGTATTAATTCTTTAACTATCTTAATCAGCTAGATATTAGAAAATATCCACCCATCAGCTTTATTAAAAATATAAATTGAAAACTTTACAGAAGATAAAAATTGTAACAAGCAATGCACTCACAGTTTACTGTACTAGTTTCAACAACAGAGAGGAAAATCCCTCTGGGACAAGATACTTAAGTGCACAAATTTTGGAAGAATGGGTTTAAACATTTATAATTATATCAGAATCTTAGTCTACTTTTACAAATAAGGCTTTAACTAATATTTTAGTTAGCTTTGGCTAAAACAGTTCGAAGAAGCATCGTGATTTGACCTGACTGCCATGGATGTGCTGTATGACCGTGGCAAGTCACCTCTCTGTATCTCTGTTTCCCTACCTACTCTGTGTCTGTCTTGTCTATTTAGGGTGTAAACTTCTGGACAGAGACTGACTTGCTAAGTGTATGTACGGTGGCTCCCATTGGCTGGCAACAGTGAACCGCAGCCACTGGGGGCTGCGGGTGGTTGTACAAATGTAAACAAACTGTCTGGCAGCCCACCAGCGGACTACCCTGATGGTCTGCATACAGCCCATGGGCCGCAGGTTGCCCATCACTGCTCTAGGTGTTACCATGAAATAAATACTAAATTATAAGAATTCTCTAAGTCATATCTATAATAAGATCACTCTATAACAAAAACACAGAGAACAAACAGAATTGATTGCTGAAGAAGGAACCACTTAAGCTTAATTTATCCATTGTGTTATTTGGGAACCTATTGCTAAAAAAGGTGCACGCTCACTTCAGTCTACTTACAGAAGGTAAAGCCCAAATGTAATTTAAAAGTGTAAGCCTTCTCTACAGTACAAAAATTCATCAGCTTAATTAATTTTAAAACTTAGTTTAAACTGAAAATCCCTAATACAGACATACTTAGATTGATTAAATCATTGCTTATATCAATTTAGCTAGCACTGAAAAGTTACAGACCTAATCTAAACTGACGTAAACAAGGGCTCAACTGGTTTAAGTGTGTCCACATTAGTAATTTGCACTAGTTTAACAAGACCCATTTTCAAACTGATTTAGTCAAACTGGTACATTTTCTAGCACATAAGAACATAAGAGTGGCCACACTGGTTCAGACCAATGGTCCATCTAGCCCAGTAGCCTATGCCCAGGTGCTTCAGAGGGAATGAAAAGAATTGGCAATTCTCAAGTGATCCATCCCCTATTGCCCATTCTCAGCTTCTGGCAAAGAGAGGCTAGGAACACCCAGGGCATGGGGTTGCATTGGTGAGCATCTTGGCTAATAGCCACCTATCCTCCATGAATTTATTTAGGTCTCTTTTTGAACCCAGTTCTAGTCTTGGCCTTCACATCACCCCGGCAACAAGTTGCACAGATTGACTGTGTTGTATGAAGAAATACTTCCTTTTGTTTTAAACCTGATGCCTATTAATTTCATTGGGTGACCCCTAGTTCTTGTGTTATGAGTAAATAACACTTCTTTATTTGTTTTCTCCACACCAGTCATGCTTTCACAGACCTCAATCATATCTCCCCCCTTAGTCATCTCTGTTTCCAAGCGGAAGAGTCCTAGTCTTTTTAATCTCTCCTCATATGGAAGCTGTTCCATACCCCTAATCATTTTTGTTGCCCTTCTTTGTATCTTTTCCAATTCTAATATATCTTCTTTGAGATGGGGCGACCAGAACTGCATGCACTATTCAAGGTGTGGGAGTACCATGGATTTATACAGTGGCATTATATTTTCTGTCATTTTATCAGGGATCCTGATATTCCATCATAACCCCACCCCCAAATAAAAATCCAAAATCCATTTTTCCATAATGAAAATGAAATGCTAAACTTTAATTTCCCTAGCCACACAATACATAGGTATCAATTGAACACAGTGTTTTATAGATATACAAGAGAACTCAGTTTATCTGAGCCTCCACTATCCGGCTCTCCATGTTAACCGAACCGCTAGCTGCTCGCTGCTAAGTTGTCGCCTGTACCCAGCCTTCGTCAGAGCCAGATAACGGAGGCTCAGATAAAACGAGGCTCCACTGTATGTAGATTTAAAGCGCATTCAAAAAATCAACCACAAGAGGGGGAGGTTGCGCATACTGAATAAATGACACTGGTACTTTCAGTAAAATGTAGTTAATATATGTTATTTTTTCTCTGTAAAAAAACAGAAATTCCGTGTTTTTCTGTGGAAAACAGATTTCTAGATTCCCTGCTTATTATCTATCCCTTTCCTAATGGTTCCTAACATTGTTCGCTTTTCTGATTACCACTGCATATTGAGTGGATATTTTCAGAGAACTATCCACAACTCCAAGATCAGCTAATTTAGACCATTTTATATGTATAGTTGCGATTATGTTTGCCACGTACATTACTTTGCATTTATCAACACTGAATTTCATCTGCCATTTTGTTGTCCAATCACCCAGTTTTGAGAGATCCCTTTGTAACTCTGCTTTGGACTTAACTATCTGGAGTAATTTTGTATTGTCTGCAAATTTTGCCACCTTACTGTTTACCCCTTTTTCCAGATTTATGAATATGTTCAACAGCACTGATCCCAGTACAGATCCTTGGAGGCACAGGTGCAGACTCCGTGGATGCTCCAGGGCCGTAACACCCACGGAAAAAAAGATATATATAGTGATTGTTAGGCACTCACTGGCAGATCCATGGATCTGCTCCTCCCCCACCCCCAGCGCCTCCCACCCACCAGTGGACCTCCCTGATCAGCTCCTCCCCTGCCCTCCCACCCACTGTGATCAGCTGTTCAGAGACATGCAGGAGGCACTGGGTGGAGGGGGCGGAACAGGGGCAAGAAGAGGCAGGGTGGGGGTAGAGCAGGGGTGGAAAGGGGCTTGGGGTGAAGTGGGGCCTGGAGCAGAGCAAGGGTCCAAGCACCCCCAAGGAAATCACAAAATTGGCACCTGAAAACTGACCATTTATTCCTACCCTTTGTTTTCTATCTTTTAATCAGTTACTGATCCATGAGAGTACCTTACCTCTTATCCCATGACTCCCTACTTTGCTTAAGAGCCTTTAACGAAGCACCTTGTCAAAGGCCTTCTGATAGCCCAAGTATACTATATCCACTGGATCACCCTTGTTGACACCTCAAAGAATTCTAATAAATTGGTGAGGCATGATTTCCTTTTACAACAGCCATGCTGACTCTTTCCCAACAAATCATGTTCATACATTTGTCTGATAATTCTGTTCTTTACTATAGTTTCAACCAGTTTGACTGGTACTAAAGTTAGGCTTACAGGCCTGTAGTTGCCAGGATTGACTCTGGAGCATTTTCTAAAAATTGGTATCACATTAGCTATCCTCAGTCATCTGGTGCAGAAGCTGATTTAAGTGAGGTTACATGCCAGTTAGTAGTTTTCCAATTTCATATTTGAGTTCCTTCAGAACTCTTGGGTATATCACATCTGGCCCCGGTGAACTTATTACTGTTTAGTTTATCAGTTTCTTCCTAACCCTCCTCTATTTACACCTCACCTGGGACAATTCCTCAGATTTGTCACCTAAAATGAATGGCTCAGGTGTGGGAACCTCCCTCTCACCCTCTGCAGTGAAGATGGATGCAAATAATTCATTTAGCTTCTCTGCAACAGCCTTGTCCTTCTTTAGTGCTCCTTTCGTACCTTGACCACTCAGTGGCCCCACTCATTGTTGGGCAGGCTTCCTGCTTTGGATGTACTTAAAAAAATTTTTTGCTGTTAGTTTTTGAGTCTTTGGCTAATTGCTCTTCAAATTCTTTTTTGGCCTGCCTAATTTTATACTTGACTTGTCAGAGTTTATGTTTCTTTCTATCTTCCTCAGCAGGATTTATCTTCCAATTTTTAAAGGATGCCTTTTTATCTCTAACCACTTTTTATCTTGTTGTTCGGCCACAGTGGCACTATTTTGGTCTTCTGGTTTTTTTTTATTTGGGGTATACATTTAATTTGAGTCTCTATTATGGTGTTTCTAAAAAGTTTCCATACAGCTTGTAGGCATTTCACTTTTGGGACAGTACCTTTTAATTTCTGTTTAACTAGCTCCCCCATTTGTGTGTCGTTCCCTTTTCTGACATTAAATGCTATTGTGGTGGGCTTCTTGGGTGTATCCCCACTCTCACACACAGAAGAATGACTAAATTTAATCATCATATTACTGAGCGATTCAGCTTATATTCACCTCTGGAACCAGATCCTGTGCTCCACTTAGGAGTAAACCAATAATTGCCTCTTCCTTTGTAGGTTCCAGGACTAGCTGCTCCAAGAAGCAGTTACTGTGCCTAGAAATTCTGGTGTCTAGTGCACATGAGTTTACAAGACAACTTATCTGTATGAACTTTTAGGTTCTAAACTGCTCAAATACATTTGAAATATCCTTTTTACCCAGTGACAGAGTAATTTATTTTCCAAGACACTCACTAAGGAAGTGCATGAGTTCTCACTGTTTCAAGCTAATCTGGAAACATATTTCACAGCTCATTTTATAGTTCAACAGTGACACTAGAGGAGCTGTACCTACCATGAAGTATTATTGTTTGACATTATGATGGAAAGTATGAAGCTCTTACATCACCTCATCACAAAAATCACACTGTCCGAAATCAAATGATTTCTTCCAGTTTTACAGAAAGAATTTGCAGAGACACATTAACTAGGAAAAATATTTCCATTTTGAACACAAAATGAAAGCCATTATTTCCATACTATCTAATGTGAAAGAGTTAAATGTTTAAAGTTTTTGCTTCAATACAGGGTCTACTTTAAAAAAAGCATGTCTGCGCACAAAAGTTGAAGGAGTTGACCCACTGATTCTTTCAGTCATATTTTTATCAAATTGAACGCCTAACTAGGAATTATTTATCATAGATTATTAGGGGTGTTCTCGACTAAAAGAGAGATCAGTATCTCTATTCACTGACTTGAAATATTGAAAGCATATGGTTTTAAAATCAGATTTAAAAATTCTATTATTGAGATTCTGCCTCACACACCATTATTCAACTAACTAATCTCAGATATAAAATCAGTAATATTTATCAATATTTTACCATATGATGGAAAATGGATAAAAACATAACTAATCCCTGGGATCTTCCTTTAACAATTTGATTAATTTCTTATGAAGGTGAAAAGGCAAACCCACAAAACATACACAGACAAGCAATGCTGTAACATAAAAATCACACAAAAATTAAGCTATTCATACCTGAAATTTAGAGAACTCATTTTTTAAGATATCCCATATTCAAGTTATATCTCACAGCTCATGTGACAAAAGGATGTATTATTGACTAGTCAATATAAATCTGATTATCGGGAACACCTTTCACTGAAAACAAATGGAAGGGCTCCATGGGGAAGTGGATCAGGCCCCATACAAACAGGAAACATTTTTGCTTCAAGTCCTTAAGAACAAGGATTTAAAAAATATAGGTTATGCTACCTATAGTTAATTTGGGGAGATGGATAGCTCAGTGGTTTGAGCATTGGCCTGCTAAATTCAGGGTTGAGAGTTCAATCCTTGAGGGGGCCATTTAGGGATCTGGGGCAAAAATTGGGGATTAGTCCTGCTTGAGCAGGGGGTCGGACTAGATGACCTCCTGAGATCCCTTCCAACCCTGATATTCTATGATTAGAAAACAGAATTTGGTGAATACCAAATTCATCATTTGGAAGTATTAACACCTTTGTCTCAAAAATCAGTACAAAAATAGGTGTTTGGATCTACTAATTTAGTTAAAAGATTTCAAGGCAACAGAGAAAGGGAAAGAATTGTTTGCCTAGGAAGGTGTGTATGTTAATAAGTAAAGGGGCAACTATTTTTGTGCAACTGTGAATACAGAAGTATTTCAGAAGAATGTTCTAATATCTGATGTTTAGTATTTAAAGTAAGTGATCAGGTAAGCATGTAAGGAACCCATTTCTAATTTTAAAAGGTTATTATACTTTCTCTATTTGTGCATTCCCTTGCATTACACAGCATGATTAAAATGTTGCCGCACTGTGCCTTTGAAAATTTATATCGTACACCTTCAAATCAATTAAGTCTTACACCTACCATGGAGCCATTGTGTTCAGTTGCTAGGAATAAGCATGTCACTTCATAAATCACCTGCCTGCAAGTTGTGGAGGAGAAGCACAATGATGTGAGAAGGTACCACACATCCAAAAGCAAGTGAAGGTATGGAATAAATAGTCAATATTTATACATGACCCTGTCAAGATCACTAGCAACGAAAATCAAGATGATAAAATTAATCGACCAGCTTGCTACCTCGTATATCTGAGACCTCCTTGGGGCCCTCAAAGATCCAAATTATTTTCATAAAGACACAGTTTACACTTCCTTAGAATTGTATAGTTGTCTCATTTACAGTAGATGTTGTCCCACCAAGTTCAAGGCAAACATCTTGCAACTATTTTAAGAACTGGAAAGAAGAGAATTCTCAAACCGAAGCTTCACACCCCTCTCCATGTCTGAAATACACAAAACTCAACTTGAGCACAAACTCTTTCGCATCCTGTGTCTTAGAGGCCTGTAACTCGCCTTCTGTCTCTTCAGAAATATGGTTTCCAACATATTCCTCTGTTGAAACTAATTTATGATTTATTCTCATTGTCAGTAATTTAATTCCTTCTCCTATGGTCTCCAGAAATCTCACTTCTCAAATTCTGTTTACCCCAAATTCAGCAGATTATCTTTTATCCTTACCCACATTTAAGACACCTTTCCATCCTACAGACTTCATTTGGAACCAGGCCTTTTCAGATTCCAATATTAAATCTCCATTCCAGTTTTGACAACGTATCACTGAGTTATTTACTCCACAGAGAAACCTACACTCAGACTATTACCGTTCCATGATTAAACATTCTAAGGAGCCAAGAAATATATAAACGTAACCCTGTCTCCTTGTACAAGTCTTTAGTTACAAGATAGGTACATTGCTATTTCTAAAATAATGTTAGACTGTTTTTCTACATTACATACACATGTAAGCAATTAGTATTTTTCCCCGTTGTCTTCTACCAAGCTTTCTCAGTTGCTTTGAAATAGGCTGGCCAAACCTGGCAATGATGCCCTAAACCACAGATGTCCATACCTAGGCTCCTGGACTGATCACAGCCTACTTAAAAGGTCTTAAACTGTCTGTATCAGGTCCAGAGACATGTTTAAAAATGTTAAGTTTTCACACGACATTCTTCTAGTCCAGGCAGCCTTAGTTTTAGACTGTCTTGTAAGCCCTATGGCTACAATACAGAGCTTACAGTGGCACAGCTGTAGCACGGCTAGTGAAGGCACTAACACTGACTTAATTACATAGCCCCCCAAAAAAAAAAAACCTTAGGTTCCAGAAATAACCATACAGAAAGCAGCAATGTCATTCCCTTACTGCTGGCAATTAGCTTCCACCTTTTCTTGTTGGGGGGGGGGGGGTGTTAGGGAGTTCCCCTATTCAGCTTCCTTGAGAACACTCCTTTATGCCATCTGACCCACATTAAGTACCTCTATGGACCAGTTTAAACATATAGAAACGGTTATGGAGAACTATTATTTTTTGTGAAATTCCACTGAAACTTTTAAGCTGGCAAATATTGTACATTAACCACACTTTACAAATTCTACTTGCTAAAGCAGAGTAGCCGAGAGGCCCCAATGACTGAAGACATTAAAAATGTGATCGTTTCTACTGGTCATTCAAGGTGAAAGAGAACCTCACAGGCGTAAGACTGGTGGAACTAGAACCTGAAAAGATATGCTAGGTGTACTCTGAGACATTGCACTTTTGCACAGTACTAAATTAATGCCACAATACACTGTCAAAAACATGCAACAGTGGATGCCTGCCACATGAAACTTCTGGTGCTAGTGAGCATGATAAACTGATCCTTTTTGATTTTACTGATCATGTATTGGGGAAGTCACAAGTTGTTCAAAATAAAAGCTGAGAACTGTGGCAGTGGATGACTTCAGGATCTATACAAACCACAACATCCATCATTTCTTGAATTTCATTATTTTTGGATTATGCCACTATTGTAGAATACTTAATAAGTCAATCCACTTATCAGTATGTTAATCTTTCTCCTGACATTTAATTGGCATAATACAGTCAAGAACCAAGGTCAGTATTTTCAAGAGCGACTAGTGATTTTTAGGACATCTCAAATTTTTGGGTGCTCAATCTGGGTCTGATTTTTGAAAGTGCTGGGGATCCACCCACCCACCGAAACTCATGCTCCTTTAATGTGTCAGATTGATCATCCAAAAACCGAGACACCCAACTTCACTAGTCAAAACTTCGTCCATGGTAATTTGCATGTGTTCTCCATCCTGGACTCTTCTTATAGTTCAGTATATGTATGGGTTCTCCATTGTAATGGAGTCAATTGTAAGGAGACACCTTTTAATCTTTTAACAACAAAAGCACAAAGCAGCACTTGGAGTTATGTTTACTTATGCAAAAGCCAGTTTAAACATGATCACTTAAAATCTGACAATTGGTCTTGCCTAACTCCACTGATGGTTTTGGAACAGTTAACTGGAAACATAAGTAACAAAAAATGACCACTCATTTTGCTGACTCTCTCACATTACATTTGCTTCATAAAGCACTCATGATTTTAATGAAATTGCTAAACAAATATTTATGGTGCAGTATCTAAGTCAGCAAATTACCTTTAGTTATATTCAATAAGTGAATTTACCACACAGATACCAGAGAATGCTTTAGTACTAAAATTGGCTCTATATTCTTAAAAGAGCCCTTAATAATACATAGGCAAAAAATTTAGCTCATTCATCAGTAGTGTTTTGAGTGAATTAAAAGTATGGGACCTCTAGGTGGGTGGGTGATGGTTGAATCTTCCCAGAGTTCCAATCACACAACTTTGAGGGACAAGAGGAAGGAACTCACTGTGGTCCCCTATGGGGGGTCCACTGTAAGTGTATCTGTGCCCCCGCGGCTCTACTTGAAGATTTTAGGTAGCAACGTCCGTTCAGCCTGGACATGCGTTTGCCCTCCCTCATGGTCTGCCTCGAGGCAATCTAGCACTGCACTGGCAAACGCTCCTCAGTTCCTTCTCTACTGCTGAGCCCCTTATGGAGAATTCCGAAGTAGAGGGCAGGTTGTGCAGCACCCATAGGGACACACATCTCAAAGAACCATCGTTACTTCACAAGATGAGTAACTTCCTCTTCTTCTTCGAGTAGTGTCCCTATGGGTGCTCCACTGTAGGCAACTTTACAGCAGTAGCCCCCGTGAAGGCTGTGGCTTCAGAGTGGAGTCTGTTACTACAGAGAATACTGTGAAGCCAAAGATGGCATGGGAGGCCGAATCTACAGTGATTGCATAATGTTCTGCGAAAGCGTGGACAAATGCCCCAGCCACTGCTCTGCAGATTTGAGATAGGAACATCTTTAAGGAAGGTAGAAATTGACCTCATTGAGAGCGTATGAATTCCAGAAAGAGACACCAGGTTGCATCCTTGATAACAGTGACCTATTTGGACAGTCTTTGAGAGGCTATTGCAGAGCCTTTAATCTTTCCGCAAACTAAAGAAAGAGTTAAAGAGGGCTTCCTGAAGTCCTTAGTCTTGTCTAAACAGAAGGTTAGTGCTCTTCTAACATCTAGCATATGCATAATCTCCTCCCTGTAGTCACAATGTGGTTTGGTGAAAAAACAGGGAGATGGATCTGTTGATTCTACATAAAGTTGTTTCCACTTTCCATATGAAAGTTGGTATGCGGCCTCTTTGTTACTTTGTTTTTAGAAAAGACCCTGTATGGTAGGTGAGCCATTAGGGCTGCTATTTCTCCTATGTACCGAGCTAAAGTGATTGCAATTAGAAATGCTGTCTTCATGGACAGTTGTAAGAGAGAGCAAGTTGCCCTGGGCTCAAAGGGAGGTCTAGTCAAAGCTCTGAGAACTAGGTTAAGATCCCAGGTTGGAGCAGGTGGTCTCACATGCAGGAAGAGATTCCCAATGCCCTTAAGGAATCCACGCATCAGTGGATGAGCATGCTCAAATAAACTGGTTAGTCTCTAAGGTGCCACAAGTACTCCTTTTCTTTTTGCGAATACAGATTAACACGGCTGTTACTCTGAAACCAAACACCAAGTATCCATCTCCATGATGGTGGAAAGCAATTATGGCCACAAGATTCAGGGAGATGAGAGTTTTGACCTCGAGGTCTAAAATGTAGTCTAAAAATCAGAGGGAGAAAAGACAAGGTTGCTTAGAATTATACTGAACTTGGAACAGTTTCCATTTTTGTTGTTAAGTACATTGAGTGGTCAACTTTCAGCTGTGCAGCAACACATCTGTCACCTCACTGTTCGAGATCAAAGGCGGTTGAGAAGACCTGGGGGGGGGGGGGGTCATCCACACAGAGCTAGACAGGCTCGAAGCAGACCACGAGGGAGGGAGTGCTCATGTGCAGGCTGAACGGACACTACGACCTAAAATCCCATTTAGAGGCAAAGGGGGAGATTCACCTACAGTGGAGCACTACAGAGACACTACTCAAAGAAGGTGGCTAGGCTAAAAAAGCCAGTAGGGTATCCCACACCAGTCCTTTCACAATTTCACACCTAGAAAGTGGGAAGAAACTCTCTTTTGCTGACTAGCTGCTGCAGTAGCCCCTAAGATACAGGGCTGTGCATGCACTGAAAACGGGGTCAGCCAGGAAGCAGAAGAGGAATATGAACACACAATAGAGACTGATCAATTATCAGGGGGTAGCCATGTTAGTCTATATCCACAAAAACAACAAGGAGTCCGGTGGCACCTTAAAGACTAACAGATTTATTTGAGCATAAGCTTTCATGGGTAAAAACCTCACTTCTTCAGAGGCAGTGTTCCTGATGTGCTTGGAACCAAAGAGCTGATCTTTCCTCCATAACCCTCCTCCCCCCATCCCCGCATACCAGCCGCCCTAACTCTCACCAGCCATCTGGATAACTAGGGGGTGCTTGCCTATCAATTTGAACTTGCAAAAGCAGAGTCAGCAAGTGGATTTGATGAAAGGAAGAATTTTAAAACAAACCTCATTGATGTTCCCAAATTATATTAGTTCCTGTCCCAGCATCATAATCTTGCCTGGTAACTAACTGTGCCACAATTATGCTCTTAACCCATGTTCCCCCAGTTTTGTTTGCACTAAACGGTCTCATTCCCTTATGATGCAACAAATCACATTCTGGAGAGAAGTAAACTGGCCAGGCCTGCTGGATAAGGAAACACAACTGGTGTGCCCCACTGAAAGTGAGACGACTGGTTGTGACAGGGAGCAAAACCTTAGCAGCTGAGCTGGGCTATCAAGGGTTTTGAACATCTGACAAAACGTACAAGTTGTGTGCACATCACGCCAGTGATTAACTGAAACTCTGTCACTCACAGCCATGGAGAGGTCAAATGAGCAGGAAGGAGACTGCATAGCTTTTTAGATGCAGCACGTCTCTGGGCAACAGCATGATCACAGATGAATGATGTGAGCAGGGATATGCTTGCTGCACAGCAGCAGGAGCAGCTCACAAATCATTGTTAAGTATGTCAGGTCAAAACAGGGGTGGATAATTTTAGCATCTCCTAGCGATTGGTATGTTTAAACATGTATCGTAGATGTATGATCTGAACGTACAGTGGTATGTGAGACTACAAAAATTCTGAGTACCAAGTGTATGAGCTGAATGTTTACTCATTAGGGATTAATCCAAAAATTAGTTATGCAAGTCCTTCCAAAGGGCATGGCAATGAGAACTATGGAAGCCAAAATCACAGTATATTGGTTTATACCATACATATCCAATGTAATGATTTATTTGCCTTATTCTGTTTGATCTTTCCCCTTTAAGTCTGTCAACATTTTCCTTTTGATCTATATTTATTACTACACAAGCTGTGACATCATTAGTATAGCCCAGAACTTAAAGTCCACAGAGACACAACTGCATCACAAAAAAATCAACTGATGTTCTGAATGGAAACCACACAAAAAAAAGATTGAAAATTTAAGTATGTCACATTGGAGCATCAACTGGTTAGTGTTGCCCCTGTAAATTTGCTCAAATTGGGAAACACTGTTTCTGTACTGAAGCCCACAGAATACGTTTCAATTAGTTTGCAAAGTTAATATTACAAACAATTCGGGGGGGAGGGGGAAGTAGAGTAAACCAGTAGGTACCCTAAGTGGGAAAGGGGTATCCAAAGATGGTATAAAGTTGTCATGGTTTTAAGAGATGAGGGTTAAAACAAACATTTAGGTTTGTATATCTTGTATTTAATAAATATGTAATTATTTATTTTTATTTTGAATGGAAGGGTGTGAGCATAAGCAAGTACTCAGGCCAGATATAATAAAGGAAAGAGGCCAGGGATGACGCAGCATTGGGTCCTGGTTTTCAAATCTTGAAAAACTGTCACCTAACACTGAAATTAACTGGAATAAAAAGTTCATGCTTAAAAGCTGAAAGGGCATTCAAACTCTATTACTCTTTCAGTGTCTTTTTAACTGAGAACCTGTTAAATCCCGAGAGATTCCAACCTTGATGGAAGCCTTACTATGCTAGCTAGTGCACAGACACATGAAAACAATGGTAGGAGCTGTAAGTGCTGATGAGTTATGTAAGTGCTTATGTTTGGTTTCCTCCTGGCAAAAAAATAAAGACCAGAACCTACTTAGTACATGGCCCACACATGCAGACTAGACTGCTGGATTTTAATATAAAAGACAACATTTAAAAAAAAAAAGCAACAGAATACCAACACAGGCACAAGAAAATAAGAAGGGAAGCAGAGCATTCATCATTAGTATCAGTCCAGGGGTACACGGACTGAACTGCTAGGACGCTTCTAGTGTTGACATGTAATGACATCAGAAGGCTATCACATCTAATTCATCTTTGGTTTAACTCCATTACAAAAAAATATGAATTTGGTCCAATTTCTCAAACCCTGTAATGTGCCATTATGTTAGATTCTAAGCTTTCAGAGTAGACAAGTCCCAGACTGAGTGTAAGCCAGCGAACTGCAAGGTAAAAATCACCACTAGGGGAAGGGAGAATAGGCTAGTTTTTTATTTCTTAAAATGTAAAACGGCTGTACAACTGTTTATGCTGTATAGCTGAACACATACTGGCAGAATTTCAAAGGTGGCCCTAAACTTACCAGTAAGTCTTCAGAAAAAGATCATAACAGAAAGATAGAGGAGGCCTGGAAAGAGCAGAATTACATTAATCTATACCTACAAAAGCTGGCAGTTCCTCTTGAAGATTTAATGGTAAAAAGTGATTGAACCTCTTACATTAATTACAAGACAGGACCTTTAATACATTTATTAGTATACTACAAATTAGTAATAAAATTAAAATTAAATTATTTTCACAACTAAAATTTAATTAAGTATGCTTTAGGATGCATTAGTCTCTCTTTATATTGTGTGTTACTCATTAACTGACAATATTGAATAATGGATCTTCATCAGTATACATTAGCAAGGCCCTCAAAAATAGCACACCTAATTTGCATTGCAGTACAGCAAAATGAAACTCATCTCAGTTTAGAAGGCAACAATAGTTTGCTACCTTAAGAAAAGTTTACATTAAAGCTGAACAGGGAGGATGTTAACCTCTTTAAAACATCAAGCATGAAAATCAAGTGTTTGGTACTAGACAGAAGAGCTATATAAAATTTCTGCATGAAAGACTAAAATATGTCTGACCCTTGTCATGCTTACAATAGATAGATTCTTGGTACATACCTTTATTAAAAAGACGAGTGGGGGAGGTATCTTTGAAAGCTGTCCAAGTTAAAAACTTAGTCATGTGGTGTCTACCCACCTGCCCTGGCAACTTTGAAATTCTCAGAATGAAATGTTAAAGAAAGCATTAGAGTGTCATTAACTTCAATTTTATTGATCTTCTTCAAAGGAAGACATTTTAAAATTCATTACTTAAAACCTTTATGGTATCACTCATGAAATCACAAAGGACATGGCTAACTTAAATAAATCAGATATTTAAAGTTATCATCAAGTCATGTTAATGTTCTCTTAACTAACCTGTGTGTAGGATTTTTGTCCACGAAAATTAAAACTAGGGGTAAAATGAAATAGCACTATGCACCTTCTCTTATCCTCCAATTTTAAGAGGTAGTAGTGTTGGCCAATGGCTCTACTAGGGAGTTTTGGCACTATTTGCCATAATAATTAGCTAGCTTATAAAGCAGTTTTCTCCCAGTCTATAGCAACCCAACAAGCTCAACAGCAAGGAACAATTAACCCCCAACTTGCAGAAATATAGAGGAGAATTTAACTTTGTATTAGTGCCACTAAAAATCATCATCCCAGATTAGTGGAGAGATAGACAGACAGACACACACAGCGTAAGTGCATCTGCCTGTAATAAACTTCTTTCTGGGTCTTCAATCTATAAATCTGCAATGATGGAACCTGAATAGCACCCCTCCACACCAAAGGGTGGGGGGAGCAATGAAAGTTGAAAAGGCACTGGAACACTCTAAAAGAAGTCATCAGTAAGGAAAAACAGCTATTTAGGTTACCGTGTTTGGTAAACAAATGCAGGGAGTCATACCAGCTTTCTACAAAATTTGTCTGAATAAATATACCCCCATTCAGCCTTCCAAATTAACGGCTTAGGTGAAAAAAACTCAAGTTCAGGGGCCCCTTGTTATCTGCAAGGCTGAAATACAAAGGCAAATCAAATTGGCAAGAGTTTTTACCGTGGTTTTTGATAAACTCCTGAGGCTGATGCATGCCTTAAAGGTAAGGCATAATACTGAAGATGAAGGTTCCCCAGAAGAGTCCTCATGATTTGGGAGTGACAAGGAACAGTGTGTGGGACTAAGCATCCTGGAAGGCTAAGTAACATTCTGGGCTGAACACTACAATTGCCATTATTATTGATTCTGTCACTTGTTTTTCTCCACATCAAAACTGCTTAGTCATTTCAAGAGCAAGAATGGTCTGTCACTCCTCAGTTTATTCAAAGCTATGAAACAGAGAGAATCTGTTCCATCACGCGCATTAGTGTTTGTAAAGTGTATGTAAAACCTGTTCATGTCATATTAGTCCAACCTCCCTTCCTCTCCTATGCATCACCCACCTGTTGCAATTTGCCATAGAAGCAATTTATTATTGATTGTCCATAAGGGCATATTTGGACTACTCACAAAGTTAAACATACGCAAAAGCTTTTGCAGTATTGGGGCCTAAGACTGTAAGCTCTTTGGGACAGGAAACATTAGTGCACAATGGGAACCCAGCTTGTCAGGGGCTTCTGTCACTACCGTAATACCAAGATATAATAAATTGTCTCTATGGATAACAAGATACAGTTACCAAACTCTTCCATTTCATTTAATCTTACAAGCCCAGGCACAGTTAAAGTCATAATACCCATGTATTTAATAGTGCCTGGACAGCATAGCTGGTACCCATTAGTCCATCATAACCATAGCCTTTTGTCCACAAAAACTCAAATGCCAGAGAGGTAACCAGAAGAAATCTTAGAAGGCTTTTCTATAACATACCTTCTCCGACTGCCACACAAGACCAAGAGGTTTGATATATTCCTGTGCATGAGAAGGCAGGGACCCACAAGAGCAATGACAAGTTTGCGAAACTTCTGAATTTCTTCATTAGATAACGGAGAGACCACTTTACAGAAATCCTTCAGCACACTCTCAGGAATCACCAAATAGAGGCACATACACCCATAACTAGACAGAAATATTAAACTGATGCTTTATAAATAATTCAGCTGACTGGGTACAGAATCAAAGAAGTCCTTCGGGCAGTTGTGATCTCATGTTTGTAAACAGGAAATTTCAGGAAATTCCATGCAGCATCTTAAATAAAAAGAACAACTTTTTTTGGTCTTTTACAAACCAAGCACATTGCTGGCCCTTAAATAATCAGTTCAAAACAGACTGGAGACATAGAACAGTGGTTTTCAACCTTTGTTTCATTTGAGGACCCCTAAAAAATTTCAAATGGAGGTGCAGTCTCCTTTGAAAATCTTGAGAGTTTGTAGACCCCCGGGGTCCACGGACCATATAGAAAAACTATCAGCAACTGAACAATTATATTGGGGGTTATAGTAGCAAGATCGCCTTCGCAGTTTCTTAGAGGACTATTCTGCCACCTTTAAATCATGCTGAGCTATACTTTACTTCAAAAATCAGCAGCCCCAGACACTGACTGAGGTATTACACAGCATGAAGTGGCAACTCAGCTTCTTTATTAAGAAAGCCCTGCTTCCAAGGCATATGCTCTCTCTTTGATTATGTAATACACACAAATACTAAGACTTCTACAAGTGAAGGCCCCTCGTAATTACAAACAATTGTTCTAAACTACACTTGCAAAATTATATTTGCTCACTCATCCAGGGCGTATTTTTTTAAAAAAAAACTAATGAGTAAAATAGGTTTTTCAGCAGCATCATGGTAACCATGGGCAACGCAAGTAGATTTGGTAGACTTTTTGGAGGGGGACAATTTTGCAAAGATATTCACAATAGATAGAAAGCAAAAAAGCAAAGCAATCATTAGGTGAAAATGTCTAAAAAAAACATTGTTTATGTAGTCCAAATGCCTCTGCATATCATCTTAAATACACTACAAAAATGCCATTGTAACTTTCTCATTCTACAAATAACGACCACCAAATTGGTGTCCAAGTGCATTAAAAATGGGAAAAAAGTTAAGTTACTTGATGCCCAGTTGGTCAGCCTGTGCACTGTAGTTAAACTTCACTGCCCTTTCAGGGATAGGGCATCCAGGCGGAGTCAAAGGAAACAAAAACAGGAAGAAGCTTTTTGCCATCTTTTCCCTCTAACAGCAGTTCTAATAGGTCATGGCTCCTTGCAGTGGCAAGATAAAAAAAGATTAAACAGTGCTGGAACATTAAAGACTGGTTAAGTACTACAAAATGTTTTGAAAGGTTGGGAACAGTGATTTTAAAGCACTAATGCAGTTTAATAATCAGACAGTTTTGATGGAAATGCAGCCAGCAGCAAGGTTGTTAGAGTTCTGATATTTGACCTCTGGCTGGTGGCTAAGCCTTGTAAATGACATCTTTCAAATGACACCTATAAAAAAAAGGAGGCTCCAGCATGGTTCTGCCAGGTATAGTAGTTTAAATTTTAGAAGTTACTGAAAGACAACTTTATAGCAAAACAATTTACACCACACATTCTGAATACCTCCAGACGGAACAAAATTTTCAAAGTTGTAGAAAACAATATCCCCTTGCATTAAATGTCCTTTAACTTAAATTTTTTGTTTTTAAAAAAGCCCACCCTCATACCCTAAACCTGCAAACACTTCAAGTGCGTAACCCCATTCACAGACTTTATCAAGACTAGTCACACGAGGAAAGTTACATATACGCATAAAAGAGTTTTCAGGATCAGTGGCTCAGTTTCCAGCAATACACTTCAAGTGATGTGGCTATCATGGACACTTAAGAATGTTTGGGGTGATCCAAGACAACTGTGGTGTGAAAAGATCAGCTTCACCTACATGCCTATGCTGGAGGTTGTTCAGGTTTTATGCGGAAAAGGTTGGCCAGACATGGGCAGGAAGTAATGGTTATTATGGACCAGTACTTCATGGTCTACAAAACTCAGACCATAATGTATTTTTATTTTCTTTATTTTAAATATAAAAAATCATCTACTACTAAAAAAATAGGCACTTCCCAGGAGTCTATCATACCTTAAATTTACTACCTCTCGCACAAACATTCCCCCTCAACAAATGCACATATTTCACGCACCTATCTTCTTAAGAACAGAATCATGATGTGAAAACTAAAACAGAACCACCAATATTTAAGTGCTATTAAAGTATCCACATAATACCACTATATCCACATTTGCATGCCCTCACTTGTTAAAACACTGTCTTGGGTGGATCTCTAAAGTCTTTAAAGTATAAAGTCAAGCTACAATGTAATGCTAAAATTTCAAGCATAACTCCTCCTCTTAAGATTACATTTTTCATTCACTGATAGTCTAGTACACTTATACTTCAAAGCTGAAGCGGTCATTAACATTGTACATGGTAAAACATACTTAGTAGACATTGGATAGTTAACTAAAATCTCACTGTTGCATTCATAAACCCACAAGCTGTAAACAAAGCACAAGAAACAAGGGCAACATGCAAAGACAGAGATGGAGAATAGAAACCATGCTACAAGAGGGAAAGAGCTTATTAGAAGTTAAAAAAATATCTTCACCAGTAGCAAAACAAAAAAAATACTGACTTAAGTGATCCTTTTATTATAACTTGCCAGAATTTGTTCTGTTGTGATAGCCCTAGATTTCTGATAAGTGGGGGGCTGAGGTTTATTTTTTAATATAAAACTATAAATTTGTTTCCCTATCTGGTTGGTGGTACTTAAACCTCTGTTTACCTCCTTGGAGGTCTTTTTTTCAAATAGGTAAAGAAGCAGAGTTACTTTTGTTGTTGTTGTTGTTTTGGTTTTGCTTTTAAACATAAATTCTTTGTGTGACTGACCCTATATCAGGTTCTGGCATGATTTGGAGGAACATATTCCATCTCTGATTGAGAGCTAGGAATGACAAGTCAATGGGGGAGGAGGGCAATGAAAATACTTTGCCTTGTTATACTTCATAAACCTGGTTGTTATTTATAACTTTTGGGCCATAGCTGCTACTGCATTACAATCAGATATTAAGGTCCCCACTGTGCTAGGCACCATACAAAAAAAACCAAAACAAAACACCCACCACACACAAAAATAAAAGGGCTGTCCATTCTGAGCCAATCTTCAAGTTCAGGATAGTTTTGCACTTTGCACGCACAGACCCATTCATAGTGAAAATAGTGAACTGCATCTCGATGAGGAAGGTAATTTACCCTTCTTGTATTTTATTGTACACAGCCTGGGACCATGAATTCTTGAAGGCCAGGGCAAAGTATACTACACTAATTAAGTCACTGATCGTATTGGAACAAGTGAATTTTCCTGAGTCATCTAACTTGGGAGATTTCAAGGGGACTTCGGAAGGGAAAGACATGCTTACCATCCAGGAATTAATTTGAGGGGAGGAATAGGAGCTTTGTAGACCTTTTGGTTCTCTTATATTTAGACATATCTAGAGCACAGGAGGGTCCTTAACAAATCAGCAAGAAGGTTGTTCCAGCAGAAGGCTTGTGTTGAGATGGTTTTGTACAGTCCATCCCATATCACAATTTTCAGGAGACAGGTTTCAGAGATCTCTGGATCACATCATGACCACAAAAACAATTAGACTGTTCACTAAGTAACATGCTACCCAGCATAAGCAGGAGTATCATAATCCCACCTGTAGATATTTGTGGCTTGGATTTCAAATGTTTGCTTCATTTATATATTTTCGCTTTGTATAGATACATACCCAAACATGGGTATAGATGCATATGTCCATGGGTCCAGAAAAGAAGCCCTTGAGGAATTCCACCATGATTTCAACAATTTCCATCCCAACATCAACCTCAGCCTGGACCAGTCCACACAAGAGATCCACTTCCTGGACACTACGGTGCTAATAAGAGATGGTCACATAAACACCACCCTATACCGGAAACCTACTGACCGATATCCCTACCTACATGCCTCCAGCTTTCATCCAGACCACACCACACGATCCATTGTCTACAGACAAGCTCTACGATACAACCGCATTCGCTCCAACCCCTCAGACAGAGACCAACACCTACAAGATCTCTATCAAGCATTCTTACAACTAAATAACCACCTGCAGAAGTAAAGAAACAGATTGACAGAGCCAGAAGAGTACCCAGAAGTCACCTACTGCAGAACAGGCCCAAGAAAATAACAGAACACCACTAGCCATCACCTTCAGCCCCCAACTAAAACCTCTCCAACGCACCATCAAGGATCTACAACCTATCCTGAAGGACGAGCCATCACTCTCACAGATCTTGGGAGACAGGCCAGTCCTTGCTTACAGACAGCCCCCCAACCTGAAGCAAATACTCACCAGCAACCACACACCACACAACAGAACCACTAATCCAGGAACCTATCCTTGCAACAAAGCCCGTTGCCAACTGTGTCCACATATCTATTCAGGGGACACCATCATAGGGCCTAATCACATCAGCCACACTATCAGAGGCTCGTTCACCTGCACATCTACCAATGTGATATATGCCAGCATGTGCCAGCAATGCCCCTCTGCCATGTACACTGGCCAAACTGGACACCTATCTAGGGAATAAATGGACACAAATCAGAAGTCAAGAATTATAACATTCAAAAACCAGTCTGAGAACACTTCACTCTCTTTGGTCACTCGATTACAGACGTAAAAGTGATAATTCTTCAACAAAAAAACTTCAAAAACAGACTCCAAGGAGAGACTGCTGAATTGGAATGAATTTGCAAACTGGATACAATTAACTTAGCCTTGAACAGAGACTGGGAGTGGATGTTTGTCATTACACAAAGTAAAACTATTTCCCCCATGTTTATTCTTCCCCCCCCCCCCCCCCCCCACTGTTCCTCACACGTTCTTGTCAACTGCTGGAAATGGCCCACCTTGATTATCACTACAAAAGGTGTCTCCCCCTCCCACCCCGCTCTCCTGCTGGTAATAGCTCACCTTAAGTGATCACTCTCCTTACAGTGTGTATGGTAACACCCATTGTTTCATGTTCTCTATGTATATAAATCTCCCCACTGTATTTTCCACACAATGCATCCGATGAAGTAAGCTGTAGCTCACGAAAGCTTATGCTCAAATAAATGTGTTAGTCTCTAAGGTGCCACAAGTACTCCTTTTCTTTTTGTGAATACAGACTAACATGGCTGCTACTCTGAAAACTGTGTAGTTAGTTTGTTTAGCACTAGGGTAAAAGTTGCAGAAGTGCTTCTTAAATTACTCTTCAGCTAATTAAAGAGATGTTTCGGTAGGTACTTTAAGTGGCATGACTAGTGTATTGCTATAAGAATGATGGTAGTGAACAGGGTAAACTGATTTCAATCAGTGACTTAAATCACCAATTTTAAAATCACAATTTAAATTAGCAAGCAGGCAGCCTTGAGTTAAATCATGTTTTGTATTTGTACTTTAGTTCTTTTCCTAAAGAAAGGTAGAATCTCATGGGATGGTAACAATTAAAACATGTTGATTTCCAACTAATTATAGCCTTTACACTAAGTTCGGCGCTTCTTTTTGCTAGCCAGGATGATGCACTATCACTCTATACTTTTGTTTAAGCAATTATAAAGCTTAACTTATACTTATTCAGATTCTTAATTTTTACCTTTTGTTGTTAGAATGAAGAGGAATGATGCACTTATTTACTAGAGAATTTTTTTTTTACTTGCAATTTGCATCTTTATTTGGATGGAAATTCAAACAATTAAAAATGCACAAAAACAGTATTTTCAATTTTTTTCCAAATATTAACGCTACATAAGAAAAAATGTTCAATAAAAATGTTAATATTTTTTTCATTTATAATTGATTATACAAAGGAAATATCTATGGTCAGTGAATACTGATTGTTCCTGATTACCGTCTCCTTTTAGATTTTAGAAATAGTAGATCTCATTCTGTTCTTATTCATGGAAGAAGAAAACAAGCTTTCCAGCTTTTTACATTTCCCAATTTTTTTTCTTAATTTTGAATGAACTACTCATTGAACTGAACTAGTTGAACAAACTGAAATAAGGAAAATATTCTCTGCGCCTGCAAAAGAGGCTACTGCTATCAAAAGCTGGGTTAGCACTTCAAACAAACTTGTTCCAAATGCTTAGCCAGTGACTTCCACCAGTTCAGTGGTTTCATTTTCTTTAAAACTTTGCAACAAACACGTACAGCTAAATAGTTTCTGTATTTAAATTATTTTAATAGATTAGAGTTTAGTTCTTAATATAGGTTATCAATTGTATTATAGGTATATTTTCAAAAAAGAAACCTGTATTTAAAAAATGCAATTTAAATATAAAAATCTGATCTAACCTCATCTGATTTTTAATCATGTTAGTGAACAGTCTTCAGAGTGAGCGTAAGCAAGGATGAACTCATTCTGCACAAAATTTAATAGAAATAATTAAAAATAAAAATCTTGGGATTTATACAGGTGGAAATGAGATATATCCTGGCAAAAGATCTCATCACTGCCAGTACATAACCACCTAAAAGGATTACAATATATGAAAATTCTGGTCAACATATTATGTGACCAAAGAAAATATTGCAGTGACCTAAATAACACAGCAGTGGACAAACCAGAGTCACGGGTGTTTTGCAGGTATTTGATTAAGATTAACCTTACACAAAATTATACACATTGCTGTATTTGCCAAAAATCTACAATACAGTAGTCCATACTATCCTGAGAAATGTAAAAAACTTTTTGGAATCCTAGCTACCTACTTTTGGGGAGGGATGGTTCATGAAAAACAAAGTTAACAATCCACAATAAAAACAGCAAGGTCTTCCCAATGCTGCAGTAGGCCTTAACTAACTTCATAAGATAATCTAGTCTCAACAGCATGTAAATAAGCAATTTTTATTAACAAAATTCAAAAAACAACTTGACACATGGAATTATCTGTCCTTTATTTATATACAAGTGAATCTTGTACCATTATTCCTTTCTGCTACAAAACCATATTTTCACAACTACCTAATTTAGAAAGACAACTTATTTTAAAAATCACAAATTAAATGTATGAATTTAAGTTGTATAAATTAGTAACATTCAATTTCTGGTGTCTCACCACAATGAGCAATTTATTTAATAAACGATGCAATTTTTTTCTGTTTTAATTCAACTTTTTCATATCAAAACACTATGTTCAAGTCATAGGGATTTTGGTTTTTTAATACCCAATTTACATTTTTAAAGAGTTTGTAGTATTTAAACCCCATTTTGATATAATAATAACTGAAAAAAGTTGAGTTACTTGATTTTAAATCTTTGTTAGTGGCTTATTTTTACAACCATTAACATGCCACACATATAAAACATTAACTCATTTTTCTGCCAAGACTAAAATTAGATTAATTGTGGGTTTCTGTATAATCTGATGGGGTCTCAGTTTTAGTTCCTGTACTTCTCCGGAACTCAAGCAAGTCCCTCTTTCCCCATTATCTTGAGGTTACTGAACATTCCATTTGTACACATCTCTGATCTTGGCTCCACTCAGTTTACACATTTACATTTAAATCTAGATTTTGTCTCTTCATTGTGACCCTGGGACCTCTTGATGCCAACTGGCAGAGGGCACAGAGGAGGTGCATTGAGGTTTATATATGGTGCATAGGGATCCCTTGGGTCCAATGTTACATAATAATGTGCCAAAGTGTAGCATGAGAGGTCTCTACCAACAGCCATAAAACACTGGTCATCCTAACCATTGTGAGATGTCTGTGCAGTTAACATTTAAAGAGTCATGTATCTATGCTGAAAATTATGCCCACAAGTCGAAGCATGAAGGGGCATCTGAATGTTTAGTATATCTGGCACGTAAATACCTTGCAACTACAACAGTGCCATGCGAATGCCTGTGCTCACTTTCAGGTGACATTGTAAGTAGGAAGTGGGCAGCATTCTCTCACGTAAATGTAAATGAACTAGTTTGTCTTAGTGATTTGCTGACCAAGAAGTAGGACTGAGTGGATTTGTAGATTCTGAAGTTTTACATTGTTTCGTTTTTGAGTGCAGTTATGTAAAAAAAACTACGTTTGTAAATTGCACTTTCACAATAAAAAGACTGCACTACAGTACTTGTATGAGGTGAATTGAAAAATATTATTTCTTTTGTCGTTACAGTGCAAATATTTGCGATCAAAAATATAAGTGAGCACTGTGCACTTTGTATTCAGTGTTGTAGTTGAAAACAATATATTCAAAAATGTAGAAAAATGACCCAAAAATATAATAAATTTAAAGTGGTATTCTATTATTTTTAATAGTGTCATTAAGACTCCGATTAACCATGACTTTTTTTAAATCTAGTTTGTTTTCTGTTAATCACATGCATTAACTGCAATTAATTGACTGCCCTACTATAAACAAACCTAAGTGGAGCAGTGATGAAACTGGTAAGCTGTGTACTACTGCTTTGGGAGCAGCAGATCTCTAAATTCCATGAGTGTCCAGTGGAACATGGGGTGGACACTCCAGAGAGATGCTTGGAGGGCTCAGGGGATGGAGTGCACCTATTTCCTTACCTGCAGAGGGACAGCAAAACCTGCACAGGCCAAGAGGGGAGTGCTTGTGTTGCCCATGGCTGGTGGAGTCAAGGAGCTAACCCCTGGCAGGCACTGAAAGTTTCCTCCCATAAAGGCCGGTGGTAGCGAGATGCCTCACAACCCTGAGCACTCCCAGGAACCATCACAATCATACTTTGTAACACAGATACCCAAAATTCAGTATGCCTCCAGATTGTGTCCTGTTACTCTTCTCTAGTAGATAGTGCAGACACAACTCAGGAAAACACTTAGGTACATTCTTAAGATCATCCCTGTTCAGGAAAGTTCCTAAGCATGTACTAGGACATGACTAAGTACTTAAACTCCATTGAAGTGCTTTCCTGGATAGGTATGCTTTCCTGAATCTACAGCCATGGGAACGCCAAAACATAACTACACGTTTATTTTCTGATGTTCATAATGTTTACTTACCATTTATTTCGTTCCCAACTTATCTTTATTTCCATATTATCCCCTTCATTAGTGTATGTTGCACATATCTATTAGAAAATCACTGTAAACGTAGGAATAGTATAAGCCCTTAGTACAAAGAGCTAAGATTTCCAGACACTAATCCTTGCATCCTATTTCTCCCCCTCCCATTTCTGGCACAATTCTAGCAAATGGGTTCATCAATAATAAGTATTGTAAAGAACCATCCTAGAGTGGGTGGGGAATGAACCAATTTTTTCCAGATCCTTTTATGATTCAATGCGGAAAGTACCGGGCTTTTCAAAAAAAGCCATTTAAACTATGCTCTTGAATTATGCTCCCTGCCACTGTGCAGCAACCACATCAAGAATCAGCTATTTAATGAATACACACATTATATATTTCAGTTTATCAAGATAAGGTACTAAAAAAAAATCACAGTAAGCAGAAGAGCCCTTCAAATAACGTTTCATCAAAGACATTAAATTTAAGTCGAAATCTAAATTTGGTAACTATGACAGCATAACATTTATTTTGACAAAATATCTAATTTTCAACTGTTAAATGCAAAAGCTGACCAAAGCAGATACCACAGTTAACAAGGAACATTCGCTTACATTTTCTTATACCTGATTCCAACAATACAGAAGAATAATTTACCTAAACTCTGTCTCTGGAAAGAATGCTCTGGATACTACTTTTTATTAGCGGATAACCACTTTGAATGAACATGGTAATCTTGTTTAGAATTTCAGGATCTACACAGATGGTGTCCTCATTTAAAACCTACACTGCCTTGTGGTCTGAAGTGCATCAAGTTGCATTTTTTTAACCTTTCAAATAATGTTCTGGGTTCTAAAATAAGATGACCAGATCAGCAGCACATCTGTTTAACCATATGTTTTAACTCCAGTTGTTCAAATATTCTTCACATTAGTTCCATACACAGGTATGAGGTTTCTTCCCTGCCCTGGGCTGGGAGGGAAAGTGATCAGTTGCTGACAAAGTTAAAGTTACACAAGGAATTCACACTAAAACGTAACCTACCTTAACCATTTGTATAGTCTGGTGGGGCATGTCCTCTGGATTCTAAATATCCATTAACTTTCCATTAACTTCCCCCCCAAGAAAGGTATCATTTGTGAGATACCATAATAAGAGCTTGTCTTATTGCTTTGCAACAAGCACCTTACTCACACTATTCCCAGAACTGTCCACACGGTCTTGACATCCATTTGCTTGGTGCACAGACAAACAAGAGATAGCAATGTTGGCTTCTACTACAATAGAAAGAAGGGGAGCAATAGAAGGAAAGTACAATATGAAACAGACAATTTAGCATAGAAGTATTTTTTCCCCCAGATTCTAAAATGAGGGGGGTAAATAACCATGAAAAAGTTAAAGGGTCACTGCCTCTACCTTCAAGTCCAAAGTTTAAAAGCCATAGTTTAAAATGTTCTCTTTTCTTTTTGGTTAATTATTTTAAAAAATCCATTCTCCTAGGTAGCCAAAACTAAAGATTTCAGAACCATTCCACATATGCAAATATATCACACCTTTGAAGGGAACACTCATGCAGCTTCCCTTCAAAGTGTGGTTGACCACACAACCACTCCCAGTTCTTCATAGTCCATTTGCACGAAAAGCCATTATGTGGCTTCACGTTCGTGTGCATCACCAATTCCATACCAAATTTACTCAGCTCACAATAATTTTTCCAAATTTTTCGCAATTTTTCCAAAACTACAGCCCTTCAACTTCACACTGGGCTCAAAGTCAGGCTGGGCTCTTTCTCACACCTCACCAGTGACAGAAGTTCTGCAGGCCAAAGTATGCTCTGTGTGCCACCTGTGCCAACCTACTTTCCTAAGAATTATGCCCTCTATCAGTTACATGTGGGCAACCCATTGGTTGTCAGTAGAATTGCAGAGATGTAATAGATGGTATTATTTGGCCTTCAACATATTACTTGCGAGAAAGCACAAAAAGGAAAGAGCCCAACTTGACTTTCAGAAGTCAGAGTAAATTTGTATGGAAGACAAAAAAGCAACATCTATTTCACTGTAAACGGAGCAAATCTGAGGTGGCATAAGTGATAAGAAAGAACATGGAACCCCAGAAGGGCTTTCCCCCCTAAGCAGTTACTTCTCTTCCTTACACATTGTAAGGAAGGGAGAGATCTCCAACAGACCCTTTCAAGAGATCTGGAGTAAGCACTGATAATGTGTTTCTCAATGCCATTGAAGAGGATCAGCTACATTTGGGGCAGCAATGTTGGCAGGATTTTGGAAAAGAGACTTCACATCACTCCCAAGACATTGTATCCAGAGTCAGGATACAGACTGAAGAGGATGGATAGAAGGTATGGCGGAATAGATCAGGACTTGATGGTGTACTAGGACAGCTTGAGGGACTGGGTTATAACTTGCACGGGGGGTGAGGGGGGTGTGCCAACAGTGAGGATTTTCTTGATGGGTTGAGAGAGGGAAGTCTGAACTAGCCAAAGAAGTCAGGGTCACAAATTGCTAGAAGCAGGCACCTATGAAGAAGGTAAGATCACATCAAGGAGAAATAATTGGGATAAGGTGGTTCTAAGACTTAAGGAAGTTGACCAGAAATCAGGCACACAGAGGTAAGTCAAGTCCCAAGACATTCTGCTAGGGCTTGGGCAATAAGACACTAGTATCATAGGACAGAATTTCTTCTTACAGTCCTGGCATTTTGGAGTCAGGATAAAGTAGACAGAGTGAACACCTGCTCTGAACATGTGTAGAAATCTGAAATATAATATAAACATAAGAAAACAGATTGTTTTAATACTTTTATTAATATTTGATAATACATAATCAAAAGACACCTTTCTATAAAACACCAGCAGTCAAGCTGCAGGTTACAGAGCACCAAAGATTACATTACACAATGCTGGTGCAGAGCAGAAGTATCAAAATACCAACAAAAAACTATTTTTTAAAAGTGTTAACAAAAAAATTTACTTTCATGAATGGAAATAAATTTGATATGGACAGTTTTAAGTTTTCAAGGGGTTGCAACAAAGTCAACTAATATTTTTTAAAGCTTAAAAATATTTTTTAAAACTTGACATGTCGTCTTTAGAGACTTTATCATTAAAACAATTCTCACTAGGTGTGCAGAGTAATTTAGATTATCCTTCACCAAATAAAGTTTATTTAATACTTCAATTCAGAGGAGGATGCCTATTCAGGAAGGGTACTTAAGCATGTGCTTATCTTTAAAATCAATGGGACTTAGTCAGATACTTAGGTCCTCATCCAGGACAGCACTTATACCAGCAGTGTTTTAAGATCACATATTTTGCCTTTTTTTTCTTGGATTTAAAGATGTTTAGTCCTGAAGCTCTACAATTGGATTTTAAGTCTCTGCAGGCAAAAAAAAAAAAAGTCAAAATAAACGTTGCATCCAATGAAGTGAGCTGTAGCTCACGAAATCTTATGCTCAGATAAATTTGTTAGTCTCTAAGGTGCCACAAGTCCTTTTCTTTTTGCGAATACAGACTAACATGGCTGTTACTCTGAAAGTTATTCAATATGCATAAGTGAGATACTGACTTCAAAGACAGACAGCTTTCTTTAAAAAGTTAAATACATCTTCACTTTTGATTTACCACACTGAACTTTGTATGGCATCACCACACAATTGTGTTTGTGGATTAAAGAAATCAGTGTAAATCAGTTCATTTTAAATCAGTTACTGCAGTCCAACAAACATTTTATTAATTTTCTAAAAAACATAAAATTATAAATTGTATATCTTACAGATTATATGACTACAGCAGAAATCAGGATGTAAGCAATAAGCAGTTTGATAGCTATTCTTGGCAAAGGAAAAGCCACATGAATGATTTTTTAATTTGAAAGGGCCCAATTTAAGTAAATCCAATGTGAATGGCTCACTACGTAAGTATGTATTTAAGCAACACTATCTAAATAATTAGTTTTAGACAATATACTTCAACTGAAATGTATTCCAGCATGATAAGAAATCACAACTGCCGTGAAGTTGTAGCCTGGGGGCTGTGTTAAGACTGTTAGGCAATTTAGGTATGCTGGTTAATTTAATGAAAGATCTAGGCATTAGTCAAAAACATTTCATGGTGAACGGATTTAAGAAACTAGGTGGAAGGAGGCACAAGCATCTGATCAGTTTATTCCAACTGCCAGAAGTAGATCGTAGAGAAAAAAACAGGATGCTCTTCCGCTATTGGTAAAGAGTAATGTTAATCCCCTACAGGAACTTCCAAAACTATTTTAAGGGTTTTTTTTGAAATCTGAAGAAATAAACCTTGTTCTTCAGCGCCCATTTCCTAAACTGGAAAGTTTGCTTATGACGTTCAGTAATATGCTTCAAGTAATGCCAGACATATTACTTATTTCTCAGCTGATCTAGCACCACACTGAACTGAATTTGGATACAGAAATTATCTTATAAAGAACTGCTACATACTGATGTACAGAATAGGCTTTCCCCCAAAAAAACCTTAAAAGCCACACTGAATTATATCTCCACATCTCTCCTGAGCCCTCCAAAACACAAATGTAAGTAAACAATTTGCTTCAATTTGTAGAAATTTCAAACATGTAATACTGTACATCTTGGTATTTTGACAGTTTGGGCTCAATTCTTTCCTAAAAACCCAGGGAAGAAGAAACTGATTAAATAAATCCATTATTTTTCATAAGTTCTCTTTACAGATATACTTTATAGTTACAGAAATTGAACCAGAAGTGCAAGAAGGGGGGTTGGTCTTATAAGAGCAGCGGTGTCTGGAGCACGAGAGAAGCAGGTTTCAGATTCCTCTGAGGTCTCCTATGCAGAGGATGAGGAGGCCCAAACGTCACTTAATTTGAGATTTGAAGATCTGCTCACAGTAGACTTGCAAGCTTTATCAATGTATTTACTTGAACCATGGGGCAGCAAGGTAAGAGGGGCCAGATCAAACAAACATTCTGCATAACACTTCAGTGAAGAACTACAGGAGACCAGAGTGTCTCCTGAATGAACATTTATTTCCTAGGAGCTGAAATCTATCTGGGCTTCCACCCCAAAGACAGCCAATATTCTGGCTCTAAGGATCCTGCATGTTCTGGAAAACAAAAACAAAACAAAAAACCCTCCTCTTCCAAAACCTGATTTGTGTCAGGGAATCTTACTTGTGAAAGGTCAAGATTCAAGAATAGTGCTTCATTATCTGGAATCTTAGAAGGCCCTCCTCAAGGTCTTTCCACTGAGGGCTCATGGCACTGTAAGAGCTGAAAGTTCATGCAGCAATTTTTGGGGAGTGAGGAGGGAGAGAAGAGCCGAGCCACTGGAGCCACCTGGTTAGTATTGAGTGCAACATAATTCTAGCTGAATTGTCTTGGTATGAAAGAAGGACGGGGGAAAAGAGGCCTGGACCTTTGAGGCTGCAAAAGCCCTCTTAGAATCCCACTGCTCAATGCAGGGCTGATCTCTGTGGTTACAACCAGGGGACACCCAGAACAGCCTGTCTGCCTCAGTTATGACACAGGTGGAGACGGGGAGGTCTGACAGTAGGCAGTCTGAGGGAGAGGGAGCTGCTGCATGTCATGTGAAGTGAGGAGGGAGAGCTTACAGTTAAGCTCCTACTCAAAAAATCTCCCCACTAAAATCATTCTCTGGGCCATTGGCACAGCTGCAGGGAGGGGTCAGCAACATCCCCTTGGACCAGTGAATTCTTGCCCTCGCACCCTGCTCCACTGTAGTCACACAGACAAATCAAAGCATATGGGGACTTGCCAAATCCAGCAATGCAAAAACTAGTAAATCAGATTTTCCTGGCTGAGAGAAAAAAAAGTGTCTGGGTCTGCCTACATGGTTTCCACAGTCATAGTATCTCAGCTCCTTTGTGCAGAGAGGGGAGAGGAAGAGCAGTAGGAGAGCCTACAGCACAAAGCAGTACTGTCAGTTGGGGCTGGAGACCATGAGGTGCATATACAAACCCCTCAACAGGGAGCTTTCCAAACTACAGCGAAGTGGGTGGGGAGAGAAATGCCTTCCCTATTTCTCACAAAAATCTGTTGAGCCAAAAGCTCTACCCCTCTCAGTCTAGAAAGGTGAGCAACAAAGAAGAAAGGGCAAAGAACTAGCCAAGTCAGTCCTCCACACTTGAGATGGCGGCAATACAAGCGGCTATCCCCAAGTGGGCTCTACCTACCTGCAACACTGATGGAGGGTTCAAGAATTCAGTGTCTATCCAGGGAACAAGGGAGGAGCAAATCCTGGAAGCTGATCCTTCCCCAAAGGAAATCTCATTTTGACTCTGCAACTTGGGAGCTTCTGCCTGAAACTGACTCACTGATATTTCTTGGATTCTTGTCTTCTTCCTTTCTTCAATCATCTTTCTTGTTGGTTTCTTCCCTTTGCTTTGGGGGTCAGCTGGAAAAAGAATGAAGCAGAAGACTAAAGGCATGACTCCATAATTCCAGGACAAAGAGGTAAGACTGACGGTGAAGGAGAAGCGTATTTGATACCTTCTGAACAACAGCTTCTTTACAGGTTTTTCAACGCTCTGATTTGTCAAAAATGGCTAAAATCTTGCAATTTTTTAAAAATTGCCAATAGGCTAAGACCAAGCACAAGAGGTTTTTGTCCAGAAAGGTTTTTTCCATGTTGTTACAAGTAGAGCTGGTCAGAAAATTTTGAACTTGTCCAAATTTTGTAGAAAAACTCAACTTCCACAATTCTTGCTCTTCCTTCCATTTTCTGACAAGCTCTAATTATAATCAGAGTATCTACTATTGCAACATAATGAACAGCTCCCCACAAGATTAAGCAGAAAGAAGCTGCAAGATGAAAAGGTGTTTGTACTTACCTGGAAGTTTCCTTTAAATTGTCCCCTCTTTTCTTAGGGGTACTAGTCCACAGCTCCAATAGGAAGGTCTTCCTCTCTACTTGCAGAACCAGACCCATCAATCACTGGCAGCAAGGTAAAACTCACTTCCCTTCCTGAAAGCCCACCAGATGGGAAACTTCAACAGCTAATATGGTACTGTATACTTGTAACTACACATAATGCCTACTGTAGAACACAAGAACCTCCGCAATCCCTGTGTTACTGTTTTGCATTCCTAGACCAAATTTTTCTTCCCTGGGGAGCTGGATCTGTGATGCTTTGCTACCTGAAGAAAGCAAGTGTTCAGGTAATTAATCTTCCTTTTCTTTAGCACAGAAAGTTCCATAGATCTTTAAGATTTTACCAGCACTGCATCGCTGGAGTGATGAGGCATGGCAGCTGAAGTGACTGCAAATATATGCTTATTTACTTTAGTCTGCTTTTGTTCACCGAGGTAAACAAGTACCTGAAGTAAATGAATGAGTAAGGTGGCTCTGAAGAAGTTGTTTTACTTGTAGATGATGAAGAAAGATCCTACCTCTTTCATCAGTTCACCTTCAGACACTGAATACGATGAAGACTGTGTTTAACATGGGAGCTTTTGCCCAATAGCAAGATCTTGTAGACAATTGAGGATGCACTGTTTTAGTTGAATTTCATGATCTCTGCCTGAATATTTGAATTTTACCACCATCATGTTGGTTCACTTCTTTCCAGAGATTAAAATGGTGGACATGAATGTGGCTGAGCATCATCTCTTTTTAATTATGGTTTGCCTCTCAAGAGCCACATGCAGCCTAGTCAAGCCTGCTTGGCCCTTTATGCATGACAAGCCCTTGTGGAGAAAAAGGTCTGTCCTGCTTTGGAGGAAAAGTAGCTGACCTAGCAAGATACTGATCAGGTCCAGGCAACGGGGTTTTCTTAGCCAATATATCATCTTTGCTCTCTCTAACAGTCTACATCATTCTGGATAGGAGTGGAAAAAGGAGAGAAGAAAAATTGTAGTATATGCAGTGCTCTTTGGGACAGAACTTCTGATGCTATGTATTTGATAGCTGAATACTCAGAAAGGATAAAAATAATTCATGTATTACACAGTGAATAAAAGTCTCACTGGTCGTATCTGATGACTGCCACTACTTTGCTTCTAAAAGAGTCTTCATGTTGCTGGAAGATGTTGCTTGCACGTCCACCTTCCAGTACTGTAGTGACATGTAATGTCTGAGTATCGCACTGCAGGCCCTGGTGCTGGCTGACAGGTACTGGGAGTCCAAAGAGGCATCCAAACACAAACAAAACTTCCACAGTATTGAACCCAGCCTAAATTCTCTCCTGGTGCTAAGCAGTAGTGCACCCAAAGAATAAATCAATCCACCCATCCAAGAATTTGCTAAATAAAGCAAGGAGTTGCATGCGATGGCCTGGCTCATTCCCTTGTAGTTTTCTCTCAGGCAGGAATCTACCTTGGGATCCCTGGAGTCTCTCGTAAAGGAGTGGCTAGCCGTTCAATGCACATACGTGCTTTTTATCCTTTCCAAGGGAGTTCCTAAGTTTGCATAGGTTTACCTTGAGGACTCAGGAATAGGAAGATGGGCCCTGGTTTGTATGTTCTGGCTACCATATACTCTGATGGGACTTTTGAACTCCTGCGGTCACATTAGTTGGATGCTGCTATATAGATGTATGTCTCTGGGAGGGGGACAGCTAGATTCTTCTGCATCTTTTTGGAAGCTTGTGGGATGGTGTATTTTACTTAGCCTTTCCTTTTTCCAGCTTCTTCTTTTTCAGATTTGGAGGGACAGAGGGAAAAGATCTAGGTCTGATGCACCTGAATTCCTCTTAGATGTGTCACAAACATGGTTCCTTCTACCTTTGAGGTATGTGCTTATCCAGGGAAGTCTACTTTCTTGCCCCTATTTGGGTTATTTTCATGAGGGCCATTGGAAGAGACTCAAGATGCTGAACTGTGCTTGGACCAGCAGGGTAGGTCCCATATATTTACTGGGAAAAGAATTCACCGATTCCTTTGACGTGGAGGGCTGTGTTGGGTTCTTCCTCGCTGGTGGAGAAAGAGCATCATGGTTACACCACCACCAGGGAAACACAGGCTAACAGACTCTGGTAGATGGGCACAACAGATAGATTTAGAAAGTGGACTGATGGTCTATGGTACCCTTTTCTGCCTTCTGTCTGGTCCACTGGCTGTACCGCGTGCTGGTCGGCTTCCTTTCACAGCCTTTTGTGGAGAGGCAAGAGGCAATGCTGTTGCTCCACATGATGAACTGCTTTTATTGTTGATGGGGACTCTGGGAGTACAGCAGCTCCCTCTGATGTCTTGCCTGAGCTGGCCTCACTCTATTGCCCCTAATAGGATAGGGTCGACTGCCACTCAGTAATTCTTGGGGTTAGGGAGAAAGTGGCAACTGTTTTTCTGTATCTTTCATGGCTCTGCTCAGAACCTCACGAAGTAGGCCTACACAAGCCTGTGTATGACCACTATGGAAGCCCTGTCTGGAAGACAGACAACAATCCCCAGAGACACATTTGGTAAGTAGAGAAGAGCATAAGCAGAAAAGCTTCCCTTTTCCTTTCTTCTTTGTCTATTTGTTTGCCATGGTGAGAGCAGCATTCGTCAGAGCGCACACCGCTGCAGCACCTCAAAGGAATGCAGAATCAAAAGTCTAATTCCAGATACCCAGCTGCTAAACCAGATGCATTTTAACCCTTTAGATCCACTGAATTCTTTTGCTTTGTTTAAAAATGTAACTGATCATCTGCAGCAGTGAAATAGGAGACACCTATCCGCAATTACAGATGCGGAAGTAAAAGGGCAGGTTCTATAGGAGAAGTGATTTTTATCCTGCTTCCAGTTATTGACAGGTCTGGTTCTACTTCCAGGACTGCAAGTAGGCTGAAAATCCACTATAGGATTTGTTGATCTGCCTATGCTAAAAAAAGCTGTTTTGAAAACCATGTACACAATATAATACCAACAAAGTAAATCCTGGCAAAATAATGTCTTCTTTTGGCACCAGTATGAAACATACATGAATTGTTAAAATATCAACAATGGACATGTCAGAATGATTGCTTAGCACTGAGTTCTGTTAGCTATTGACACTAATTATGGAAAAATTGAATTTTTAAAAAAAAGTGGAAAAATGGCTTTTGAACAATACAGCAGCTACATTTTAAGGGTCTGTTAGGATTTCCCTTTAGAAACCTACTTTGAGGTGTTTTATAACGCAGCTGAATAAAACATGCTTAAGGCTGAAACTTGGCATAAAATGTCTCAGAAGCAATTTTAGTTTCTTTTAAAAGCAAACTAGGTTTAATTATTTGAGACATCTACAAAAACAACATGTGATCCTGACTCTCCCTTGGGGTGGTCACAAGAATCAGTAAGGTTATCCTAATTTTACATCTTCAGTAATTATCTCGGAGTTAAGGTAAACCAAATGTGAATGAAACAGAGATCAATGGGGAGGTATTGCAAATACCAGGAGAAAAGAAAAAGGATAAAGAGATCTAGAGAGGTAGAAAATATGAGCAGGAAATAAAATTAGATTCAAAAAAAATCAGAAAATGTACAAGCTAAGGGCTTATCTACACTGGAATAACGGACATACGGAAAAAAAACTAAGTAAGTGCACCTTAGCTAAGCAGCAACTAAAAGGAACATGGTAACATCTGAAGGGCGTAAATATCAAGAAAGGAGAAGAATTTAAGGTGATATAAGAGGATATAACTAGGAGCAATAGAATGAAACTTAGCCTATTGAGGAAAATGTCCTGACAAGAAAATCTTGTAGACTATGGAACAGTCGTCCACATGAAGAAGTGAATGGCCCATTTTCTTTAGACATTTAAAATTACACTGAATTAAGTACTAGAAATGTACTGTGGGAACAAGCACACATTGACAACAGGACAGACTAGATGAGACCACAAGAAATTTTTTTTTTCCCCTTTCTGATCACTGGACTATCAGCAGTGTAAGTGTCCTGGTGTTAAGAGCTTTTGATGGCATAAAACATTGGTTTCTAGCATCAATAAGTCTTGAAACAACAGTCACTACAGTGGAGGAAAAAGGAAGCAAAATGATAATCTGAATAGTTGATTTTGAGGTCAAATATCACACAGCCTACCATGAAAAGAAACAAATGCCATATACCATCAGAATGCTCAGAATTGCAACTTTCCAGTTTGTATAAAGCTTTGGTTTCTGACCATTTTGCTCTAGCAGAGCATTTGTGTCACCAGTTTGGGAGCTCTGCTACCAATGATGTGGACCATATCAGATTAGAATATATTTTATTAAATTAGCGCTGAATATAACACATCCTGGGGCAGTGCAGTTTTCAATCCTTGGATGACCATCTCTAATTTAGAGAGTTTCACAGAGTTTCCATCATACCTATCAACTTCTGTGTCACATTTGCACAAATCTGAAGTATATTTCTCTTGCCTATGTTAGAGTCAAGAGAACATGCATAGGAGCAGTAAATGCATGGGAGTAATGAGGCTGAATCATGATTGATTATAACAAATGATTAATGAAAGAATTATTATGCATAAACGTAGTCATTTGATAACATTATGATTTTGGCTTTTAAAAAAAATACCAAGTCATTGATATAGTGGTCCAAAAACCTCACTTTTAAAAGTCATTTTAAGTTACAGGTAGCATATTTTAAAATCCTTAGTAGAAGGGGCTATCAAGGTTGGCTTTTTTTTTTATTATTGTTTCTTTTATTTTTTCCTTCCTTTCAAAGTTTGTATGCCAAGTGTAGCCGACAGCGAACTTCAGCAGACTAGTTAATAAAGCATTTTAAACCAGACTTTAATAGTCAGATCTCATTGGCACTAACATAAGTCCACTGTAAAAAAAAAAAAAGAAAATGCCCTTTCAATTTTCAGGAAATTGTAAAGCCTCAAGTTGTTCTGAAAAAAGTATTAGAATTGGTAAAAGAAATAAAAAATTGTTTTTGAAACAAAGATAAAGTGGGTTTTCTTTTGTTTTTGTTTTGTTTTTTTGAAGGGAAACAAAACAAAACCAAGTTTACCAACATATTGGTATACACATATATCCTTAACATACTAAAATTATTGTGCAAAACTTGCAATTTCTTTATTAATAGCGGCTTTCATTTTACTTCTCAGAATTCAGTGCTCTGTTTACTTGATTCAGTTATACCTGCAATTAGCTTATGTATTTTTTTTCTATACCATTTGATTTTGTACCTTGCTGATTTTCCACTCAATACTCTGAATTCTCACATTTCTCCTAAACTTCTCTAGTCTTTCAACCAGTTTTCTGTTTGGGTCAAGTTCCAAGTTTTTGTGCTACAGATGAGCAGTGTGAAGGATAACCACTCCAATAAGGCTACCTGCATTTTTCAAACTGAATTTTGAAGATGACATTTTGCTAGTCTATTCTCCTTTGGTATTTACGCCTGCTCTTCTCCATGACTCTCCTCTGATGTTTGTAATTTCTGGAGAACTCAAATATAGCAAAAAGTAAAGAAAGTTTGCATCCCTTACATGTAACCATCCTACTCTCAATAAATATAGATCACTGCCATTAATGCTAGTGGAGAATTACTCATTGTGCACGGAAAAGAAAGAATCCTAAATAGACTACTTTTTGTAGCATTCATTCAAAAATGTAAGTGCTACCCTATTTTGAAAAGGGACTCAACGATGGCATTGTAAGGTTCCATGTTTATTGTGTTTCATGTCAAATGTTCTCAACTTTCAGGGGAAAAGATTGTTTCCTATCAGCCTCGCAATCTCAGCCTGGAATATGAGACTCAAGCTGGATTCTTTTCTTGTCTTTACCAGCAATAAAGGATGAGGCGGATTTGGGCCCTCAGTTATACCAGTTTACTAATTGGAACTTAATCTTATTGCTGAGGCACAAGCAGATCCTTGATGTTCTCATAGTTGTGTTGGTTCTGCTAACAGGAGTACAAAGTGATAAAGCTTATTTTAGTCTAATGTGTGCAGATATGATTGAATACATATGGGGAACAATTTAAAGCCCTGACCTTGCAAGTGACCAGTGTGCCCATGCACTATGTACTGCAGGATCAGGGCCCAAGATCTGGTAAGAAGGTTCAATTTTTAGTCATTTTTCAGAGTAGAGTCACACTTCAAAAGTTGTTGATTTCACCAATCTTATTACACATGTAAGATATTAACAGTATATAAAGTAAAGCTGATGATCTTCCCACAGAGCTTAGTCAAAGTTATATTCAGTTGTACTGAATATTCTTGAAGTAGTTCTGCAATAATTTAGCCATTTAACATTTTCAGAATGTTTTTTGATTTAATTACGTTTCCTTACTGGACTAAATCCCAAAATTTACCCATATTTTAATTTTTAATATTAGAAATTAATATCCATATATAATTTCCCCCAAATATGACTTAAAACAAGACATACAAAATATGTTGAGTTCCTCTTGTTTGAGTCTTTCCTTGTAAGGAAATTCTCACCAACTCAATTCAGGCAGAGTTTTCTATTTCTTTTAAATAAAACTACTTCTTACGCTCACTTCCCCTCCATCTCTTCTCCATGCAAGCATCTTTCACCTACCTGCTTTGCTCAGTCAGACCTCCCAGCATTTGCACTAGACATAATTAACTTTGGTAATGCCTCTTCACAGGCATACCAGTGTGCAATGTTAGACTCAGTCATTCTGTATCTGTTGAAATATTAGCACTTGTTTTAGGTCACTTACAAAGAACAAAGTTAAGCCATATAAAATCAAACAAAACAGATACAAACACACACATACAGTTTTATTTCTACCTTAGGCTCATTACTTTAGAAGAACTATAAAATATAGAAAAAACATTTGCACCAAAAACCAAACTTACCCCTCTTAATGATGTGGGTTTCAAAGTCTGATTAACCATATTTCAGATGGTTTTGTGTGTCTCACAGGACCCTCTCCTTCATTTGAGTCAAGCCTTGATTGACAAAAATGAACACAGTCTAGGGCAGATAAAAAGAACTTCCCTCTTGATGAAACAATGCTTCCCTCTAGCACCCAACCAAACATGCAACAGACTACTAGTCCTTTTGATCACAAACACTATGTTATTTAATTATTGAACATTTTTCTGCACGATTACTGCATGCACAGATTCTTTTGAACTGAATTCTTGACAACTATGTTTGCCAAATACTTTCTTTGGAGCTTCATATTAATTTTCTGACCTATTTGATTTCAATTATTTTTCCTTAAGAATATAATGAAGTTACAGGCTGATATTGCCTCAAAATATGCATTTACATTAATTTAATGAAAATCTTCTACCTGAAGACTCTGAAGGTAACCCCAGCTCCCCTCATCAGGTATGAAGGGCTATTATTCAGAGAGACATTTAAAAGCTATTAAGACTAGATTAGACTGACTCTGTGTTTTTCTTTTGGGGTAAAATTTTAAAATTAAATTACAACCTGCACTGTGATAGAGAGCTTTGCATTAAAATTAAATGTTTTGAGACAAACTCTAGAAAATATACCTAAATTAGGAATTTCTAAATCTTAAGTGTTACATGTAAATTATAAATCTACTTTATATTTTCTCCTCATAATTTTAATAGTAATAGCTTCCTACCTACCACTAAATAAAGTGAAAGAAACTAGAACAAAGTGCAGAAAGAAGCATAAAAATCTCAGCCTAGGATATTTGAGCTGTTCCCCTCTGTCCCATTTCTGTAGGTAGACTATTTTAATCAGTGAATGTATGTTGAATTTTCCCTTCCAAACAAACAAAAACACCCCCCATAATATAGGCTTAGGGCATGAAAGTGCTATCAAAACAAAAAACAAGGGCGGGGGAGAGAATACATGTGACAACTCAGGCTCAAGCTAGTCAGCTAACTTATGGGAAATTGCATTGCAGATACTTAATGAAGCAAAACCAATCACCAGCACATGCCCAAGGTTATGTTTTGAGGCTGTAAAGTTAAACTATGTTTTACATGGTGTAAGATTTAATTTAGAATTATTCTAATTTTTTAACTTGAGCTACTCTAACAAGCTGTTTGCCCAGATAAAGTTTTTAATAATTCTTAAGGATAATAAAACAGAGGATATCCCTTAAGCATTTAGCCAATTAAACTATATAGTTTGTCACTACTTTTTTGCTGGACAAGAATTATATTAGCAATAATCATCTCATGTCAACTCCTGCAACCCAAGGGTATATATTTTCATGTACCTCTGAGCTTCCTTTAATGCTTTATATCAGATGGTCAACATCGTAGTTCCCATAGTTCCAAAAAGTGACTTACTGTAAGACCAGCTGTTAGGATCAAGAATCCCTCAATGTTTTTTTTCAAGTGGTCAGTTCAGCAGGGAAATACTTGGGGGGGAAAAAAAAGCAATGACCTCTTATTTGTGCATTTCACATAAAATAATGCAGTACACACAATCCCCATGAGACAAGCATACAACTTGTTTATGTATGTGGTACCAAATAAAGCTATGGTCCTCCAACAAGATCTGGTTGGGCAAACTTATATTCTTTGGGAATTCCATTGAAATCAGTGAGACTCTGCATAGCTGTAAGCATCTGCCTGCATTAATACAGCTGCAGAATCAGGGACTACTTTATTTAAAAACCCCACTACAATAGTTATGAGATGGTTGAAAAACCAAAACAAAGGGTGGATGAGAAGCATTTGGAAAGTTCCATCCCATCTGACCTTTCCTAAAATTAATTGCTACAGTAATTCTTCCAGAGACTAATGAAAGTGGCAATACTACATTAAACTTCAACCAATTCAAGTACATTACAGAGACGGTATAATGTAAACCCAATATAGCTTTCAGAAGCATCAAACATTCAGCTAACTGTAATCAAGAGTTTGCTTTTCTTTTAGTAATATGCCTTAGCATCAAGATACAAAATTATGATCTTTTAACTGCCATTAGCAATTAAAATCTTTCTTAAATCTCTCCACTCTGTTCTGAAAGTGATGTTAACTGTGTTTAATTTGCTGCTCCTTTGTTGTTTTCCCATTATTATGTTTTAAAGAATAACACACTAATTGCTTGCCTTTCATTACCAACAGCAAGTATGTGTTTGCTCTCAAACCTTTGAACAGTCTGTTCCACAGTCTTGGAGGGTGAGGGGTGTGTTCCACATTGAATTAAAAGCAACTGCCATGAAGGATGCTTTCAGTCTCTAGGGGAAGGGGTGCCAGAAATGTCCTTGAAAAATGTTCGCCTGCTGCCTCTGAAGAAGTCATTTCTCCATTCATCCAAGCCACATGTTAAGAGAGTTTAGCAAATTAGGAGAAAATGAGAAAAAGACGCAGTAGAAACATATACTTAAATGATTTTATGTTTTAAAATATTTTCTGCTGTGAAAGTCTCTCAAAGCCAAGGAAGTATAAAAATACAAAAAGTTCATATTGCTTACACACACTTATATGTACAAATATCTAACAAATCAGTTATCAAGAGAGGTAAATGTTTAACCCCAACCACTTTTACAGTGGAAAGTTTTATTAAAGTGAAGTGTTAATTTGAATGTACACATTTATTTTTTTATCCCTGATTAAAAAAAAGTAAACATTGAGGTAAATAATCTTGATCTCACGTTGAAAGCGTGCGGAACACGCAGTGAACCCTGATACTAACTGCAATTGGGAAAAAAAGATGGTAAAAACTACCAGAGAGCATAATTTTTGAAGGAAAGCATAGATATATTCTGTCTCTTATGTTTTTGGTATTTCAATTAGCATGTACTTTATATGAGAATTCTCAAACTATCCCCACAGTGGACAAAGTTGGTTTCATAGACCACCTTCTCCCTGCCATTCACAACCACATGGAGCACATCCCTTCCCATTTGTAATCATTTAAAACCCATGTAGCCACTGCTTACTTTAAGAAGTCCTATAAGGAAAGTATGAACATATTTTAGCAGCTGGAAATCGCAACAGCCAACTCTCCATAGGCCGTAGACCACAGTTTGAGAACCACAGCTCTACTACATATTAACCTGGAACCTCACTGGGGTAACATACAAGTGTATCAGGTGTAGTACATAAATATGATGTGTTATGCTGCAACAAACGTGTCAGTGCATGCATCCATTTCCTACAAGTCACAATGCAAAAGGTTCCTTAGATAGAATCACACAGTGACTGCAAGACAGCATGTTATGCCAATCCACGCTCATAACAGTTCACACAACCTCAAACAAGCAGCTAACATTAAATAAAAAAAATGCAAGTGAAATATTTTGCAGTAGTATGAAGAACAGCTTTATACATCTATAAAGTCCTTGGGAGGAGTTTTTAGAGTCTCTAATAGTAATTTAATTTATTCAATGACAAGAAGTCCTCTAGCTAAAACCATTTTTTTTTTTAAGGGAAGTTTTCCATAATTTCCAAGTTGTTATTTAATCATTAAACTTTAATAATTACACATTAGAAATAATGTTTTTCTTTAAGGCTCTGTGGCACTGCCTCAATTTATATTACAGAAATTTATAAAATAGGATCTGGGTCCAAAGGTTTGTATTAATATGCTCCATCCTGGCAGAACCGAATAACTAGGTAGAGCACCACTTACTTTGATGAGGTTCTATGCAGGCTTAAGGTTCTGTCTATATGGAGCTTCTTGTATGATTAATTAGGGCCTTAGTGATGACTGTACTACTTAGTTTTGAGGATTAGTCAAAATATTGGCATCAATGTCATGGTATTTGTGATTTAACTCAGGCCTCCCATGCACACACCATGATGGAAGGCGACAGTCTTCCTTGCTGTTCAAAGCAGTTAGTTCAAATACCCTCCTATTTGCCAAATATTTAAAAACTACTCTAGTCTCACACTGCAGTGCTTGTGGTGTGCAAATATTAATTTTAAGCAAAGACTTCTATGCTTGACAACTACTTCTGCCAATCTCTCATTTTGAATTATATGAGAAGTGTTTTTATTTTTACACTAATACTTCATATTTCCTTCTTACTTTAGACTCCTGTTACATGAGTTTAGGAACGTAATGAGAGAGTAGATTTAGAAACTTACCACTAGAATACAAATAGTAGGGATCCTACAATGAGTAATAGGGCCCTAAATCTGAAAATGGAACTTCTCTGGGTGATAGAGGAACATACACTTCTACTAACTACCATTCTAAAGGATCAAGTACATACCCTATGTAGGAGTTTAAATGTTTAAAATGTACGTACACTTAAAACGACTAGACTAGTATGATTTAAGTAGTCAAAGCAGAGGCATCTTTGAAAGTTTTTTAATCTTTAAAGCTATAACCAAAGCATTATATTCTGAACACGAGTAATAATTTGACTTGTGCCACGGTTCAAAGAGTTTAATCAACCTAACTTACAAAAACTATAGCTTTTAAATTGTTGAATTTTTTTCACGTCTTACTTCAGTGATTTGCAAACATAAAATATTTTATCAGCATTTCACAAACAGAGATAGGAACAAAGTGCTCAGAGGGAATTCAATCCTTCCATGGGCATTTTAGTTCAAATTTAATGATGAATTTTTCCTCTCTTTCTCCTTCCTTGCTTTTTATTCCAAGTTGTAGCCTTATAATTTCTTTGAGGCAAGAGAGGAATGTCATCCTAAAGTTTCCAAATGCCAACATTTTAGAATAGCTTTCCAATTTAACCAGCAAAATGCCTCTAAGTAGTTAAGGTTGAATATTTCAAAAGTAGCATCTGATTCTGAGTGCCTCAAAATTTGTGTGCCCACCCTGAGACATATTGAGCTTCATTTTCAGAGGCATCCTCCCACTTAAGCCACCCCAAATTACAGGAAATTTTTCAAAGTCTGGACCCTAGATGACCTTGTGCCAGAACAAATACCATCCAACAGAAATCATAAAACAAACTGGAATTGATAGAATTACTTTTTAAAATTATAACCAAACTGGAAGTTAAGAAAATGAAACACTACAGGCAAGGACCATCACAAATTAGGCAACAGTTTGACTGGCATTCTAAAAGGAATCTCTGCAGAAAAAGCTGTTGGTTCACAGCACTAAGTGAAAGGAGAAGAGACACTATAAAATAATGGAAGGGGGACGCAATCCTCTCATGTGGATCTACCTAGCACCAATCTAAGTTCAAAGTGGTCTTTGAAGTCAAAAGGCATGTTAGCAAAATGTACATTTGTATCCAGTATTTAATGAAAGCCAGAGAAAAACCCACCCCAAAAAAGCTTCTCCAAAAGGGAGCTGAAATGGACTATTTGTTTACATTGGCTGTCATATCGATAGAGACCCTTCTCCTAGAAGCCAGCAAAATTCCCACTTCTAATACTAATTTTGCACTTTAAGCCCTCCGCAGTTCTTACACCAAACTGAAACAACAATAATGACAACTGAAGCAGAGGGCTTCTTGCCATTTTAAACAATGTTTTGTTGACACTCATTACTGCAAAGATCAAGTGTGTTGGGCTGATCAGTTAAATAAGAAGACTGCAATCTTCAGTTTCTGAGGTAGGGTTCTGGTGTAATTCTTGTCCATGGTGGTGCTGTCCATAGAATTTCTCTCATTAGAGGAGGATATATCTTTACTAAATGAAAGGAGTGAATATAACATGGTTTCCACTGATTCAGTCTCAGGGTCCCACTGTGACAGCAGGTATCTGAAGTGACAATGTAAGGTGACCCAAAGTACCAAGTCAACCAAAGAAAATATAGAATTACAGATAGGAGGGACCTTTTACTTTATTATTACTATTATTAACTAATAAGTGGAAAAATTAGAGAAAGTTACTGTCTCAAGCAACTTGTAGAGAAAAGTGCCACACTATTTATAAATTTTAGAGTTTAGGTCCAAAGTAGGATTTTAAGAAGGGGGATATGTACTGCCAATTTTATTGAGTTTTGCCTCTGGTACCTGCCAGAAGCTTTTAGATAAGGATTAACAGATACGAGAGAAAAAAGGATTTGGATGTAGTTGAGTGAGAATGGTATAACATACCAACATTTTCTTGGCTGCAATCCACCTACCTTGGTCTGCTCCTCAGCTGAACAAAGCAAACAAAAAGTAACGAGCTCTGAATTATTACGTATGTTAATATTACAAGCTCTGTAGTATTCACATATGTCCGAATTATTGGCTTCACTACATCAACTCCTTCTGCTGCACACTTCTGCTTCCTTACAAGGTGCAGTAGGGAAAGTGAATGCTGTGCAGACAAACAGCAAAAGTAAGTTAACAGGTTCTTATATGCTATTCTACCTTTTGAAGTTTTTCTTTTCAGGCTTCTGCTCTACTTTGACTCCTCCCCTCTACTCTCTTCCATGGCTACTCAGAGGTCAGGGGAAAAAAAAGAGAAAGATGAAGAAAAAATAAATGAAGTTGGACAAAAAAATTGAATAAAATCTAATGATAAACCCACAGAAGTTAATCTGAAGACAGCTGTAGCGATGACTGAATGGGCCCTGAAGTAGGAGGAACTAGTAAGGAGAGGGGCTGTGAGCATATGGAGAGGATAACAGACTAAGTTTTAATCATAAAAAACACAAGACAAATATTATAGTTGTGTTTTAGTTTTTTCAAGTAATCTGATTTGGGTAACTGAAATAGCTAAATCTAAAGCTATAAATGAGAAAAATTTAAATGTATTACAAAATGAAATACTGAACAATGGCATGACTGCTTGTGATGCAGAAGCTTACATAAGTTCCATATTTTGCCATATATAAAAACTATAGCAGAACTCAAACAGCAATGCTCAGACTGTGGACATACGAAATAGGGCCATTCTTCCCCATCTCACACCCTATTTGGACACCGGCTTTCTGAGGAACTAGTGACTTTAAAAAGGGACTGAAAGAGAAGATATATACAGTGACACAAGGAAGGGGAAGGTAAAGTATTACATGAGGAAGAGTAATGAGTGTTTAAAATGGAGAAGATATTGCAAGTGAGGGCAACCTGTAATCAAATTCCTTGCACCTGATCTGGCAATGTTCTTTGATAGCTGGATCGTGGGGTGGCTGAGTGGATAAGAAAGTTTATCACTCTGAAGAAGAAATAAAGATGGACTGCAACTTTAGAAAGGAGAGAAATAAAAGAGAAATTCTGTAGGCTGGAGGCCAGTGATTTAGGATACTTGATATTTACAGCTGTGGTACTGAAATGGCGACAGCATATTTACTACTGTTTTACCACAGCACCAGTTTATGAGGTTCTGTTTTGGTCTGAGATGTCTAATTTTGAGAGATGGGTTAATTTTAAATATTTCTTTCATCATTTAGTTATTAAGTGAAGCACAGGTTCTCTGCCATATAAATTCAATACCTTTTATTAAAAATATTTTAAGAATGGATAATTTTAAAAGAGTGTCCTGCATGTAACTTCAAAACAATCTGCAGCAACTTGGTCTCCCTAACAGTTACAGTGAGGAAAAGCTAATGGACTAGTCCCAGTTCCTTTCAGACACCCCAGATCTGAGTGGGCCCATGCTACTTTATGGTTTGAAAATGTTAAATTCTCAATAACTTCAATGAACTGTAAAATCTAAGCTTTTCATGGTTTACACTGAAGCAATATTGTTTTGAAGTAACAGATTTTATGCCACTGAGGTTTTTTTTTTTTTTTATAAAATTACAGTTTTAGCAGCATCAGATGCTAAATCCATCAGATGCTGCTAAAACTATAATTTTATAAAAAACCTTAGTGGCATAAAATCTCTGTTACTTCAAAGCAACGTTGCAAACACTTGCACACATGGGTAATCCATTGAAGCTAATGGGATTATTTACAAGTCCAATTATGTACTACTGAAGTGTTTGCAGAACCAGGACCAATAATTTGTAAAATTAAAACACAGACCGTACTAGTAATGGCCTTTAAAAAGGTGTTTAAAATGTATTACTCTTTGAGCACTATTCAGACAAAGCAAAACCATGCAAATAAGAAGTCTTCATAAATTGAGAGAACTATGAGGAAAGTACCAAAAATAAAACCTTCCATAATTAACAATGCTTTTCCATGTCTGCCAATAAAAAAAAAAAGATTCAAAAAAGCAGATGCACAGCTATTGAAAGAAGCAAGGAGCTGTTAAATGTTTTGAGATGCACACAATTAGCGTGCAATTCTATTTGGAACACGAATTTCTAATTACAAAATCATAAAGTCATCACCTAGAAAAATTTACATTTTTCTAGATTTACACAGGATAACTATATACACACATGCTCAACACATGCTCAATAACGAACAACCTATAAGGCGTTGTTCAAAACCTTTATGCTATTGTGCCTCAGCTGTTTTTTATTACTTTTATTTAAGTAAGCTTTGTGCTGAAAAACCAAATTAATTAAATTGATTTCATTAACCTTTATAGGACAAAGAAATGATTAATCCAAATACAGAAGTCTACTACTTGTTTTGATCACTGAAATGTAATGTTTTATTGTGCAATAATTGAAAGGTTTGATAATATGAAAAAAGAAAAAAAAAAAAACAGGAAAAAGCAGTGCTATATAAGTGCCTTGAATTAGGTTCCAGAACTCTTAAAATTTCAGTTAGACAACAGTAATCATAAATAACAGTTTACATTTATTTTTTAGATCAAGACAGGGGGGTTTGGGGACTTTGTTTTGAGAGTGTGTTTGTTTCCATTTCTCCCCACCTTTGCCACTGCTGTCCCTCCCCTCATCAATAGAGAAAGTCCAAGTATTCTGCTTTACTGACTACACAATTCACTTCTCTAGTCATTTAAAAAAGAAAAAAAAAAAGCAGCACAGCATTTGTTCACTTACCCGACTTCCCATAAATGAAGGCAAAACACCACCTTTCCCAAACCTTATTTCGGTATGCCCAGAGGATACGTTTACTGTGCATTAATTTGATATAAACGCACTTAGTATTATGATAGTTGAATACAACTTTAGAAAGAGCACATCTGCAGTTATATGCTCTTCCATCCAATAGTTTTAAGAACTATGCATTTTGGAAGAAGTCCACTAACCCCAACCCCGCTCTATTGCTTATCTAAGAGATGCTACATCATTTAAGGGTAATTTAACTTGTTAGAATGATATACAGGACTCTTTTGGTTACTTTTTCCTGTTGCCTTCCCGCCGCCCTCACTTCTCTTACATGTCGCACACCTACCGCTGTTCCCATCACGTAGACAACTTAATATTGGAAGAGGAAAAGTTATCAAAACCTATCTACCTAAAAAGAAAAAGAGTACTTGTGGCACCTTAGAGACTAACCAATTTATTTGAGCATGAGCTTTCGTGAGCTACAGCTCACTTCAGGAGCTCACGAAAGCTCATGCTCAAATAAATTGGTTAGTCTCTAAGGTGCCACAAGTACTCCTTTTCTTTTTGCGAATACAGACTAACACGGCTGTTACTCTGAAACCTATCTACCTAAAGCGTACAAACTAGCCAAACCACAGAATATTTTAAATGCAGCAACTTGGCAACCCTTTTTAGGACTCTTTCATTAATCCCAAGCCTTCAGTCATGCATACGTGATCACTCCCAAAATGGAAACACCACGGTCAGTTCTTTCAACTCGATTCAAAAAGCAACACTGAATTAACACTCCCTTCCACCTTGCTTTGTTGACTTAAATTAGCAAGTCTACTGGAAATCTTTCACCTTAATTCTTCACGTGGCAACACTAAAATTGTTTCCACAGGCTATTAACCAACAGACCATTCTTCAAGCAAATATTCTGAAGAATTTTTATAAGCCGAGTTCTGGCAAAGAGCACCTTCTAAAGATATTGGTTAATTTAGCTCTATATTAAATTATTAGAGCACATCCAATCTACCAGTCAATATACTATACAGGACTATTTGGTTTAACACAGAAGACTTAGGTTTCTTCTTTGTGCATATAAGCCATTTTGAGATACTTACACTACTTATACTGAACTGCTGATCAGATGTACATCTTTCGCATACAGAAAGATCTTAAATATATTTCTTACACAAATTTATTAATATTGTACTATGTTTATACAGTGCCATCTGAGTTGATTGTACATTACAAATGATAAAAAGACAAGGTTCCTTGGGAGCTCAGAATCTAAATTAGACACACACAGTTAAGACAGACAATAGGAAAGTAAGAGGGCATGAATAGAAAGGAGGTCAGCAAAAAAAAAGGTTAATTGGAAGTGGAGAGTTTGGAGAATGCATTTCAAAAGGAGACAATCCATACATAAGGTACATACAACTGAAAATACTGAGCAGCTACATTAGCTTACAGTGAAAAAAGTTTCAAGAGCCCAAAACAGTCTATTAAAAAATAAGACTAACGTTCTAAACATCATATGCCAACATTCAGAATAAAGATGTACAATTTTAATTAAAATTGTACTTAATTTGATTTCCCACAGTCAAAAGAAACATTATCATACTTCAACAAATAGCAGACTAACTTTGTATATGGTTAATAATTCTCCCCAGTTTCGAGGAAGAACACTTTTTCCCCCCGTCTAGTTTTCAATCCTGCTCATCTCTATACCCATCCTCATTCCATGTTAGTAATCAGAAGATCTTTCTAAAAAGTTCATAAACTCAATGACACACATACAGTGAACTTTAAGGCTAACAAGAATCATTGGTACATGTATTAGGAAGAAAACCTTGCTTGCTTATCAGACATATCTGACAATATCACTAGACACTAGAGCTATTCTTTTCTTAAGTAGAATTTATTAAAACTATTTCCCTTCCCTAGTAGCTTGTTCCAGGTCTAAATCTTCTTGGAAAATGATGCGCCTATTCTTCACAATATCCATTCTAAACCTCTCTCTAACCAGCTTCAGATGGTCATCTCATGTAAGCTGATTAGATCCTTAAGTATTTATTTGGAGACGCTGATATTTCCATATTAATTAGGCCTCTTTTATAGTCTTCTTTTGAAGGCTAAAAAAAATGAAGGTCTTGAAGTATTTCTTCATAAACCTTTTAATCTTCTAGTAAGCCTTGGGGCCCTTCTCTGCACCTATTTAGGAATTTGAGAAAAGTATGCTGGTCCCTCTAACATTTAGGACTTGCTACATTTCCAAGTCACTAGCTATCCTATGATCCAACTATGGACGTGCACAGTTATCAATAGTTAAAATACTGCTATGCTCGCACACAACATACGTAGAATATATTGCTTATTAAGGGCTTGTCAACACAAAGCACTACAGCAGCTTCAGTGTAGACACCACCTCCACCGACAGGAGGGGTTCTTCCATCAGCATAGGTAATCCACCTCCCAGAGAGGCGGTAGCTAGGTGGACAGAAGAATTCTCTGTCTACAAAGGTATTTATGTTGGCTTAACAATACCATCAGAGGTGGTGGATTTTTCACACCCCTGACCAATGTAGGTAAACCAACCTAATTTTCTAGTGTAGAGCAGCCTAAGGTTGTCCAACAGATCCCACTATAATACCCTGTTTTCAGTTGCTTCGGACTTTGCCAAACTAACCACTTAACAGCTGAAATTTTCCACAGTGAGTGTCTTTCTCAGGCTCCACTTATTTAAATAAAAATAGCCAAAGTGGTTTGGCTGTTTCAGAGAATGAAGCCGGGGAAAATAGATTGGGTCTGAGTTGGGAGCCAGGGTGGGAGTGGGAATAGACTGGGAGTAGCTGGGCAAGACTACTAGCACTGAGAACCAGGGGATGGAAGGAAGAAAGGAGATGGCTGGAAAGGGGAGACAGATCTGTTGAGAAATTGGGGGAGAACTGACACTGTCTGAGCAAGAAGACTGGATTGAGAACCCTAAGGAGTGGAGACTGGAACTAACTAGGTGAAGAGGGGGTGGGGGAGAGAATAGACAGAAGAGTCTGTGCCAACCAGGGCTTTGGACCTGTGCTCCAGCTCCAGGCAAAAACCTGCAGCTCCACTGCTCCGGCTCCGCTCCAAAGCCCTGGTGCCAACTAAAAACCACACTCTTTCTCCAGAGCCTGGACTAGAACCATTCCTCTGCTTTCAGCAAGCATCTGAAACCCACTGGCAAAGTGTCCCATTCCCCTCTCATGCTAGTCCACATGGAGGCTGACAACCTACCAGTGTTATCAGCCATTCTATTAGCTCAAATGGCAGAGGACTGTGTGGTGGATCTAAAGGTTACAACCATTCTGATGACACCCACGTGGGTTAATATAATGCCACATCATCACTTCTGTTTTTTCAGTCTGCTTTTTAAAAAAAGCTAGGAAAATGCACAAAGCTATATTAAAGGATTATTAAGGTTGTGATCATAAAGACTATATAATAATGCATATGTACAAGGGGCCAAATTAAGGTCACATTGGCAAACTTAATTCTGGCATTTTCTAATTCTGAAGTGCTTGATTTTGCAACCTTAAAAAAACTATATTAAAAGAACACTATTAAGTGTCTCATTTATAAATAATTGATTTTGCATTGTAGTGGCAACCCTAGGTCTAAATCAAGATTCAAGTCTACTATGCTAGGCACTGCATAAACAGATAGGATTTATGGTCTCTGCCTCAAAGAATTTAAAAATTAATTTGAAACAAAATGCAAGGAGTATCAAACAGTAGGGAGAGAGGAAAGGAAAGATGGTGGAGGGTAAAGGTAATTTAGGTTATATATAAAAAGTTATCAACTGCAGAACACGCACCATACGTAAGATCTCAGAAATAACCCCTTCCCCATTCTGTTAGTCTGGAATAATTTTCACATACCCATAAACCTGGGCTGGGGGAGAAACAGACACACACACACCCCAAGGTTGTGTCCACATACTCTATTTCTTCCTTGGTCATGTTTCTAACATAGGACTTTTCACTCTATCCACACTGCTACATTTCTCATTCAAGCCCTCCATCATCATCTCCAGTCTTTACAACAACCTCCGCCTTGTGCATCATTCTGAATTTACTTCATTCCTTCCATTGGCTCCTCATTTTCCATCACATTAGATTAAGGACTCTTTTCCTCATTTTTAAGTACCTTCACAGCTCTTCCTCTCTTTAGTTACTTATTTTACGCATTTCCCACCACCACACCAATATATTTTTGCACCCTCTTCCATGCTGCTCCCCAAGTATTGAACATCTTCCATGAACTAATCAATAAAGCCACTAACCTCTCCTTCAAATACCTCCTCAAGACCCCCTCTTCTGAGATGCCTTGAAGATGTCAGCCCACTTATAATGAACAAGTTATGGGGCAGTCATATATAGTTGCTGTGGACTTTTTTTTTTAAAAATAAATATATACTGTGCACCAGGGGTTCTCAACTTCTCTTTCTGAGAACCCCCAACATGCTATAAAAACTCCACGGCCCACCTGTGCCACAATAACTGGTTTTATGCATATAAAAACCAGGGACGGCATTAAGGGGGTAACAAGCAGGGCAACTGCCTGGCAAAGCTACATTGCTCAGGCTTCAGCCCCAGGTGGCAGGGCTTTGGCTTTCCGCGCCGGGCCCCTGCGAGTCTAGCACTGGCCCTGCTTGGTGCCCCCTCCCCGCAACCTGCTCACGGCCCCGGGGCTCCTGGTTAAGAACCACTGCTGTACATGCCCTGATTGTATCCCACTCTCCAATCCTTTGTACACTGCTTGTTTTCTTTAACTGTCCCCGGCAAGGATCTTTCTGTCTGTGTGAACAGCACCTGGCACATTGTAAACACTGTCAAATTAAGAACTGTAAAAAACAATGACCATATTTTCTTTAATTTCCAATCCTGTTGTCCCAATTACCTCAGGTGCTAAAGATGTTCAAGGAACTTAGTTTTCCTTCATCTCAGGGCTATCCACAAAAGCAGAAGGGCCACTCAGTTAACTCTACTAGTGTTGCCAATTTTAAATACAAATTAATTATTCAAGTATTTTCTGAACAGTAATAAAAATAACTAAATATGTTTAATTACATTTTTAATGCAACATTTTATATCATGATACAAGTATTTCAAAATGCTTCAACATTAAGGGAAAGCTCTATACTCAACACACGTATTAGATAAGGTTGTACTATCCCCATTTTTCAAACAGAACAGGGGTCCCCTTTCTGTGGGAATAGCACATTCCTATTCCTAGAAGACTGGCAGGTGCCAGACACCCCGCCACCAAAAAGCGGCAGCAAAAAGAAGGGTCACTGCCGAAATGCTGCCGAGACACAGCAATGTACAGAACTGCCCCGTGGGTGCCACTGCGCCCACAGGCACCGCATTGGGGACCCCAAAATAGAAGCACAGATTATTTCCTGTATGAAATTCAGAGTGTCATCTAAGACTGCCAAAAACAGGAATAGATCCCAAATTTCTTGACAAGCAATCCTGTACATCAAGTATACACCATCTATTAGGGCAATTAGGAAGTGTTATGTCGTTTGTTTTTTCATTTCTTTTACACCCAATTCTGTTATTTACTACGATGTTATGCAATGCTACCAATTTGTACGTTTGACATCTGTTGGAAAATGCATGTTGCTGAATAATCTGTTAAACATATAGTCATTTGATTACTTACTCAGCTGTTTAGGATTACTTTAAAACTGATATTTTGCTAATCCATTTATACTTTAAGAGCGACATCTACAGGACTTTCTGGATCTCAGATTAATGACCATTCTACCACTGATTTGTAATCACATTCAAAGTAGAGAGTAATTTGGATTATACCAAAATCAGACCAGTTAACTGCCTCCTCCAGAATCCAAGCACAACCACTGAAATATGTATTGAATCTTTCAGCTTCTAAACCAAGATTCCTGGAACAACAACTGCTGAAAATCAAATACAATACCCATATTTACAAAATAACTCAAGGATAACATTTTCAAAAGCACCTAAATGACTAAGGCACACGAGTACCATTTTAAAGTGATTCAGGCACTTTAGACTTGCTTTGACTGTAGATTTAGCCTCAAGTTAAAAATTTAATGTTGCTACTAACTTGAGTCCCACGTACACACAAAAACCCTTTTTCTCAAGTGTGGTGGCGCTTTTCATTCAACTTGGCTCCCGCATCAGGAGGTATAGGCTAAAGCTCAAGTTGGCACTACTCATCAGTTGCTAGCACAACCACTCTTGGCAGCTCAAGTGTTATAAGCTTTTGTCTCATTTTTACTATTTAACTTCGGAAACCATTTCTTACATTAGTCTCAGCAATTAAAGTAGTTACGACCTCAAAAGTATTATGGGATACTTCCCTACTAATAAGGATACGGCCTTTTCCTGTAACCATATTGTAAAGCCTAAGGCCGTTGTCCGCAGCCATATTAGGAGAGTAGCAGCCATTACCCAAGAAGCAGAAAGTCACATCCTCACATTCCATCTAAATTACATTACTACAGACAATGTAGTATCAGGCTGTTAAGGGGATCCCGTCCTAATAGCACCCACTATCACCAGATACAGAAACAGCCCCTAACATGGTTAAAGAAAACTTAGTTTGATAGTGTTCTGTCTGGCAAGAAATCACTTAATCAATAGTTGTGGTTGTGAAAGTCTCACTTTATTGTTTTAACTTTACAGTTCCCACTTTTCTATTGTCTGTATCATCTCTGTCTGTTTCGTTCTGTTACATAATTATTTTTGCTAGGTGTAAGTAAGGTGGTGGGGTATGATTGGTTAGATCATTTTCTTACAATATGTTAGGATTAGTTAGTAAAATTTTAGTAAAATGATTAGGGTACAGTGAGCAAGACTCAAGTTTCACTATATAAACTGGAGTCCAAAAGGAAGTTCTCTGGGAACCAACTCCAGGATACAGCCCCAAGACTAGAGCTGCCAGACCTCAACTCCTTGCCAATGACACCATGCAGAAACTGGAGTCCCCCAGATGACCTGATCCTGACTGGCCATCAAGAAAAGTTCATCTGCTTTATTGGGAGTGGTGAGCATTGTATGTGTACCGTGTACATTGTGTTCTGGTGATTGTTAAGTAGGATATTACTGTGTCAAGCTCTTTCACTGGTAAAAGACCCCACAAACCTGTAAAGTGTAAGGATACACCCTGAGCCCACAGAAGGGAAATGATGGGTGCCTAAAGTAAGAGGGGTTTGCCTTGAGCCCTAGGGAAAGGGTAAAGGTGGGTGCCCCTAAAGTGAGAACAACAGAATTGTGTGTGGGTAACACTCCCCCAAAAAGGAGATCGAGTAGTTATAATGCAAGGCTAGAGGATTTGCAAAACTGAAACGTACATTGAGCACACAACTTCCTTCTCAGTTTTGACTGAGAGGGTATCAATTACTAATTAAAGTAAGCCAGTAGGTTTGAAATAGATTTGATAACAATATGGGGCCTACAGAAGTCCATCCTGGGGCCTATGGACAACTCTAATGACATCAGTGTACTCAGCAAAACATTTTTAAAAGGATATTCAGTATATCCAGTCCCATTTTTATTTCCTGCACTGAATTTTTATGTTTGTCTATGAGCGGGTTAACCATACTGTGATATACGACATGTATAGACAGTACAATATAAAAGACTTTGAATGCCAAATTTAAATTCAGAAAAAAATAGCAAGACAGAAGATGCTTCAGTACTGCTCAGTGGATGCTTGTTTCTGAAACCATTTTTCTAACAAATCTGGTACTACATTTTTTCAAAACTATTTTCCTTATTGTTTTTATAGTAAATTTAGAAATTCTGTATATTTCTTTAAATACTCAATTCATACAGTATGGAGGTACACTGGAAAAAAGATTACAAAAGGTGTATTTGCTTTTTTCCCTTTTTTCAGATGCCTTCAATAATTTTTGTACCCCTACTTCAACCATAAAATAGAGAGTATTTAGTCTACTACACTAATTTGCTTTCTCCCTTACCCCCAATTATGCACTTATTTTACTGTACTTTAATTGAATTAATAAAACTTAATATTTATGGATAAATATTTTAAACTGTTAAATTTAAAAGGTTAGGGAAAATTTCCTTTTCAATATTTTATTTCAGCAAGAATCCTTGAGATTGTTTCACAGACAGAAGAGATTTTCTTTGTATCCACATACACAAAGCAATGCATACAAGCATTCCAATGAGGAATATCTACTTCGCAGTAGATGCAAGAACCACCACTTTTTTGGAAACAAAATTAAGATATCTATCAAGGTACAAAATGATGGTTAAGCAGAATATTCATTTGCAAGTGACAACCATGCAAAACATACATACTATATTTTATGCTGTAAACATTCTGCTGCCAAACTGACCATAGGTGAAATGGCAGAAATACATACACCACACTGACTAACTCTTGATGGTAAAGATCTTACCAAGACAAAGTCTTTTAAAAGCTAACCTAGTTACTCAACTCTGAAGTACACTTTTTCAGGAATTCTTAAATATCTTTCTAGAGTTGCTAGGGTGATGCATACAACTGATGAGATGTTAAAGGCCATTAAAAACAAGAGACATGGACGTTCAGAGTCAAGTCCTTGACTTTCCCTGTTGTGACTAGCTATTGAGCAAAAGAGACAGAGTGAATACACACAAATCAGAGATTGAAGAGAGACCCAGTGACAAAGGAAACCACTTTGAATGGCTAGGAGAGCAGTAAAAAACAAAACAAGACTAGTAAGTTTCACTGCTTTTATTTAGAACCCTGAAAAAAGCACTGAAATGCAAGAACTATGGTAATGTCATAATGCTGCTGCTTAGGAAAATAGGAGCAGAGACAGGCAGTGGAGTTATTCAGAGGCTACTGGAGAGGGTAGAGTAAAAGACACCTCTTTCCTTTCTCTTGCAGCAGATACACCTCTAGAAGGGTGGAGTAGCAGAGATTTTAAACCTCCCCAGCCCAGCCCACCCCCCTCACGGCTAGAAGGAAGAAAACCAATAGAAAGTGCCTTCTGCTTCCAGTGTAGATCTTCAAGTTTATCAGACCACTGCTAGCAAGAGGTTTGAATCAAAGACGAAGAACACCTGGGTCCTGCTGTGGACCCTGCCAGGAGACATACAAGCATCTAAAAAGACATGGGGTAGGGAAAAAGCAGAGAAGTCCAGACCCTAAGGTGTTGGCCTTGCACCCTACTGATGGGACTTCCTCCCTTGTCTTTTGTATCTACCGATGGCTAATCGTCCTGAATAAATTTATGAAGACAGAAAACTAAGTTAAATATTTGCATTCATAATGTAATTAACCCATGTTTTTAGCCAAAACATTGCAACTTCCTCCTTAAAAGCATTCTATGGTTTATGAATAACACAATTTAAAAAAAATTTGATAAAGTGCAAGATTTTCAGAAATCAGTTTAAAATATTTCTAAAAAAACTGAAAAAGCTTAGCTTATTATACACTGTTTACAGTATTTGGCTTTTACAGGCCACTTGGATGTTTTCTAGTGGTGCTTCAATATCAGAGCTTTAGTGTCTGAAGTGCTATTTTAAAGCAATTGATATGCTGACAATTACATTTTTCAAGCACGAGGATGGCTTCCTGAGCAACAAAGGCTAAATGAATGAGAATGTTTCAGTTCAGCCATGCTGTTTATAGTAACAGCACTCCAATTTTGACATTTTTGTAGTGATGCTTTAGTACAATATTGTTTTGGCTACAACTTTTCTGTACCTAAAAGATCCAACACAATCTTAAAGTTTATTATTACATAAAGCCAGTGCCTTATGCCACTGAGTTATGGTTGGTATTTAATGGTTACATGACCAGTTTTGATCATTTGAGATTCTATAAACAACTGAATTGGAAAAAAAATCTCTACTATTAATTTGCCTTTTCATCCCATTACATTAGTTTCCCCTCCTTTCCACCTACCTTGAGCCTGTGTACTCAACTAGGCAAAACTGAGATTTGATTTATGACTCCATTGGTTTTATTATTTCTAGTTTGAAACATAAGAGCTATACTGGATCAGTACACCATCTTGTCTCCAACAACTACAAATACTAGAAGCTTTAGAAGAAAGTGCAAGAAAACTGCTGAAAGTAGGTATGAGGAACCTGCCCCAGGGAAAGTTTCCTCTTAACCCTGAATAGTTAGAAGTTGGCTTATGTACTGAAGCATGAGATTTTCTCTCACCAAAACTCATTTATTTTTATTTATGAGATCTCAGCTAAAACAGCTCAGCCTTGTCCAAGAACAAGGTTAGGAAAAAACAGTGTTCCCCAGGTTAAAAAGTTCTTACAGCTGTTTCATGGAGAAGCTGTAGAATCACCATGCTTTAGAGCAGAGAGACTTAAAATTTGACAGGAGGAAGAGGGAAACCTCCCTTCTGTTAGAGATGTGCCTTTTGCCATTTCCAGGAAAATCCAATGCACATTTGGCTGAATTATAGGCCACTAAAAATAAATAATCAATCTTACACTCTTCCCTTGAGAAGGCTTCTCTGGTGTCCTTGTCAGGAGCTTTCCACACAAGGCCTGTCCTCCTCCCCATACCTTCCCCTCCTGAGCTGGGTTACTCCCTTTTCAACCCTTTCTCCAATTGGAGCATGCTCTGCAGGTCTGGAGGGGCCAGGCTACCTGGGACCAGTACCGTCCTATAGCCCCTTCAGGCTCCACATGGGATCTGTACATCCCATCACATGAGGATAACCTTAAACTCTTTATAAGTGTGCTCAAAAGTTTAAGAACTCATAACAGAATGTGTGTAAACTAAAAAAACAAATTAGATTTTTAAATCACATACTTGAAGACAGTTCATTCTTTCATTTACTTACTCAAATTCAAACTCAGTATTCTTTTTTCCTCTAGAAAAGTTAGTGAAAAACACCTAACAATGCTTGAAAGTTTTCTTGCTTCACTTCAGTAAAGGCAGGAATGCTATGATATGGAGCAATCTGAAATTTCATTGAAGAAAATGGAGGGTGGTATGTTCTTCATCTCAAACAAATAAAAAATCAAGCACAGTTATTTTTTGGAAAAAATCTTATTCGTTCAGAAAATTAAGCAGATGAGATAAAGGAAACATCTGTTGGGTTCAGAAGATGCTATTTTTTACAGTCACCATCCTGACCATAACCATACTTTAACTATGTCATCATCACTTGCAGGAAAAATACAGAACACTGAAATCTTTTCATATCACCTAAATAAAGGAAGACCCAATTTTAAAATATTCAGGTATATGAATTCTAAAATGGTTTCATTTTTAACCTTTTAACAGGTTTCAGAGTAACAGCCGTGTTAGTCTGTATTGGCAAGAAGAAAAGGAGTACTTGTGGCACCTTAGAGACTAACCAATTTATTTGAGCATGAGCTTTCGTGAAGTGAGCTGTAGCTCAAATAAATTGGTTAGTCTCTAAGGTGCCACAAATACTCCTTTTCTCCTGCTGGTAATAGCCTATCCACTTTGGATGGGTTATTACCAGCAGGAGTGAGTCTGTGGGGGGGGGGGCAGAGGTTGAGAAAACCTGGATTTGTGCTGGAAATGGCCCAACTTGATGATCACTTTAGATAAGCTATTACCAGCAGGACAGTGGGGTGGGAGGAGGTATTGTTTCATGGTCTCTGTGTGTATATAATGTCTTCTGCAGTTTCCACGGTATGCATCCGATGAAGTGAGCTGTAGCTCACGAAAGCTCATGCTCAAATAAATTGGTTAGTCTCTAAGGTGCCACAAGTACTCCTTTTCTTTTTGCGAACCTTTTAACAGGTAGGTTTTGTTTTTGTGGAATCTCACTTTTTTGGTTGTTGATGCTATTGCTTTTTGTTTTCAAGTTTACAAAAAGTTTTCAGGTCACATTTCAGCTCAACTGTTAAGGTCTATTTTACTTGTTAAGCTGAGAGACTTTTTAGGTCAATAAATCTCAAAACAGGTTTGTTTATAAGCATATACGCGTGTACATACTTTAAGTTTCCACTGTGTTACTTGCAGAATTCTTACTTTAACTACTTCTGTGATATTTACAGGCTATTAAATCAACTGTTTAACAGGTATTTGACATTACAGAATGCCAAAAACTAGAGATACTCTTTTCCTCTAATAGTTTAACATCCATATTAAAATGAATCTTGTTCTAGAATTTAAATAGTGTATACAGTAACAAGGTACATTAAAACGTAGGGACCATTCATTCAAACCATTTGACAAATGCAAAAAATCAAAAACTTTCAGTGTTAAGTCATCTACTTTTAAAAATTATTTCTATTTTCCATTCTTTAGAATACAACCCCTTTTTAGGAACAAAAAATAAAGGTGTCCCACTATCAAGTTTTTCCCTCTATTCACATGTTAGTTTCTAGCCTATTAAAGGGAACAAAGGTGCTGAGTAACATCTCTCGCTGTATTCCAACATAAGCAGTCGGCAGCAAGAAGATAACTAACCTCTACTTTTAGGGTTGTGTAACAGGCAAGGTAACCAACATACTGATCACAACAAAAATATATGGTAGCCATATAAAACATTTAAAGTTATGCCACATTAAATGTTTAGAGAGAGTACCATTCATTACGGAATAAGAAACCCATTCAGAAATGTACAACAGAAGAAGCCAGAAAAAAAAAAATGTACATACTTTTCATAAAGTCCCAAGTATTCTCAAACAGACAGCATGTTTGGCAGCTTTCCAACAGAGATTACATATATCTCAAGATCAACACTGCAGTCTTGGTGTTCACAACTCAAAAAAAAATATATCATTAAATTCACTAATATTTTCTAGCACAGATAAAGGACACTATCAATAGTTGTATTTAAGCTTGATGTAATTTCATAGATCTAGTTTTAAAAAGGGGTTAGAAATAGTTCAGCATGCTCCCCTTTTTTAAAGTATAATTACTCCCTTTTACAGCAAAAATGAAATTGTAAACACTATTTCTATAAACTTGGCAGGTAAAAAATGCAGAGAGGATTTGCACAAAAACCCTTTGAACAATTTCCAAAAACAAGTTTAGGACTCACAATTTCACCCAGTTTAAGATATTACTCCTACTAACAGCATTTGGCAGTACAATATGCTGTCCCATTCTTAACATACTGAACTCATTCTACAGATTAGAGTCCTGTGCACTTACACCTCAGACCCATCTGAATACTACAGTACATTATTAAGCAACTATTTTAATGTACAGCCATTTAACACAGCAGCTTTCACTTGTACCAAATTTTATGCTCCTACCAGATAAGATGAAGACTAAGTGGAAATAAAAAAAAAAGCAATCCCCATTTCTCTAACCAACAGATTTAAAAAGGAATATTCTGAAACATTTTACATGTATGTGGAACCCTATTAATTTTTAAACCTGAAAACTTCCCAAAGATGAAGGCAGCTATGGGTAATTTATAGAAATCTCAGACTAGAGTCAATATTTTTAGTTAAGTAGTTTATAAACATTAAAGCTGTTTAAAAAACTTCCTTAATATAATAGACTAACTTATAAAACTCTTAATAGGAAACTTTTCTTGCCAGACTTTAGACACAGACTATGAGTTGATGAGCATCCTCACATACAACAGACATCAAGGCAAAATGAAGACATTCAGTATCTTGCAGAAGGCCTTCAGCACATAAGACTGAATCATTAAATGCTATGACTTCTTCTAGAACCACCTCTCTGCCTTTCTATAATGCTGCCATTAAATACATGATCAAGGGTGAAACCTTGGACCCACAGAAGCCCATGTGTGCCTTTCCATCGTCTTCAGCGGGGCCAGGAAGAAACTGTGGTCTAGTGGACTACAGATGGAGCTGGGACCTCCTGTTTCGAATCCAGGCTCTGACAAGGACCCAGCCAAAACTCTCAACTTCTGTTTCAGTTGCTTCTTCTGCCAAGTGAGGATAATACTTATTTACATACCACAAAAGCATTGTGGGGATTAGTTAAGTATATAGTTAGCCAGTTGGAAGAAATTCATAAGAAATGTCTAAATGTCAACCTTCTTTAATAAAAGAGAAGTTATCCATGTCAGCAAAAACACCCAAAGTTAGCATACACCACCTTGTGCCATATGCATAATCCTACTGCAGAGAATCTAGTTAAGAAGTTTTCTGAGATTATTTCTAGGACTAATCAATCATACCTTTCCATTGTTATAGGATAGAATTCTCTGAATGCATGTTTGGGCCTTCCGATTTGGCTTTCAAATAACTTATCCAATTAAGCAGCCGTTGGAACACATCTAAAGGCCTGCTAAAGAAGCACCATAATTAATAATAAAAGAAAATCTCAGGACTCAAAGTTTGATTTAGAATATAAATACTATGACCATCAATGGCAGTGTCTGTATCACAAACAGGACTGAGATATTAGAATGTAATTACTATGAGGAGTATTAGAATAATAAGTAGACTTCTAATCAAAGATATTAAGAATACTGAAACTGAAGGAATATTATTCATACAGAACATTTCTGGGTTTCAGTTAAGAAGAGATTGTCAAGAGTTAGTACTGTTGAGTTTACAATATTAGATTCAGTTCAGCATATATAAACAACTAATGAACAGATCTGGGTTCTCATTCAGTAATTTTAACTTATTCTTCTTTAAAAGAACTAAAAGTTTTCAGAGCTCCTGAACAAGCAAAAAAGGCTCTCATACGCTAAGTATGGACTCTTTTGACCCCAATCATACCACACCTTTATTGCTTTGTACTTGTTGCTGTTAAAGAAAATGCCAAGGACTGGAGTTTAGAATGAGCACTGGTTTCTATAATTAAGTTGTGTACACTGCTGGGAAGATATTATATTTTCCACCACCCCTAAAGACTATTAAATCAGAGGAGTATGAAGGCAGGTCATAAGTAAAGAATTAAAACTAAAAGCTTTCATTTTGAGCAATAATTTTAAATTGAAATCTTTTTAAATGACTTGCTAAAAGGTGAAGTTACTTTAAGTGTGTGACCAGTGTGTGAAACCAATTTTAACGTGGTTAAATTTTTGTTCTTATAATTTACGTAAGAGCAATTGCAGAAATCAGAACTGTCAGTTGTCACGTATCACATTCATATATGATGTTAGGTACATCTGCCCATACAAAAGTGTTCCAGGAGTTGGGTGGAGGAAAGGTAAGGAGATGCTTAGCAGAAGTCTAAATTCCACTTACTCTTTCAGATGATTTAATCCCTTGGCATTGCACAGCTGGCGGTTCACAGACATAGGAAAAGCTAAGGTTAAGAAGGTATTTCCATTTTATATATCGGTTTTTCATTTGAGTGCTTGAAGAAACTCATTTCTGTGCTAAGAATAAAGACTACTCAGCACAGAAATCAAAAATGTTAGTTTTTTTTTTAAATGTTTCATGCTATTGGAAATATTTGAACATGCAGGAAATATTTTTCACCACTTAAAAATTGTTCAGGTGTCTTGTGTTTAGTTGACAACTATTTTTAAAAACTGACACTTAGTGATAGCATGGAGCACTGTTGATCTATTTGAAGACAGTTTACAAATAAAACTATCCATGTTTAAAAACCACATTCCAATGTAGGTTCAGTCTGCTGCTTCTGCTATTCTGGAGAATGAATCAAAGTTGTAATGCTCTGGATACAAGGTTTACTAGTGAAGTACTCCAGTTATACCAGAGGTACATTTATGTTCAAACCCACAAAGCTGTGCAACTCAGCTGTGAGTGCCATACTGCACACAGCTACTGCAAGATAAAATTGGACAGCACATACAAAATATTACATATTCGTAAAAGGATGGTGTAAAGATTGTTGTACTGCCCACAACTGAATTTTCTGACTGGCATGTTTGAAATCTCATCCCTAAAACTCCACTAACATGGTTTTGTTTGGCATTTTTTGGACAGTGTTCTACATTTTGTTCACGTGGGCAACAGGGCCTGAGTTTGAAAAATTAGGGGGGGTGTCAGGAATTTGTGATACATCCCTCCTAGAAGTCTTGCAAATTTCTTTTCATGGCCATGCAAACCAATAAGGAAATATTCATGCAAACAGAATAAGTTAGCCAATCAATCATTTAATGACAATGGGACTAGATATGTGGTTAAAGTGCTTTGCTGGATCAGGGCCTAATATTCTACAGTATGAAGTACCAGGTTGGGCGAAGAACACAAGCTGTACAGAATCTCCAGTTGCAATTGGAAGTCCATAACTGAACCAAAACATTTAGTTTACATATTTTCAATAGGCATCAGCATTTTGTTTCTCTCGAGTTATGCACAAATGTATGGTAGGCTTCCACCTCCTGCTCCCCATGAAAAGTTATTGTAAAAATGATGCTACTGGCTTCCATGTTTGTGCTTCAATGATTACAAAGTTGACTTAAAAAAAAAAAAAAAAGGTAGCACCGCTAGCCAAAAAGTAAAGCCATGTCATTTCCCAAGCTATTCACCCCAATTACCTTCAAAACTCTGCCTTACACCTGTACAATAACCACCGTTTCCTTCAATGAGTCTGCGCAGGCAATCCCAAGGGCAGAATTTGTCCCAGAAATGGAGTAACAGTTCTGTGCAAAACAATAAAATTCACTACTTTTCCATAGCTTTGCTGACTCTGCACTACTAGTGAAATATAAATGTAGGCCAAGAATTTTAAGCCTGCATACCTAAAGTTAAGCACCTACATAAGTCACCTAATTTTCAGAGTTACCCAATATCTGGAGCTCCACTGACTTCAATAGGAGCGTTAGGTTCTCAACACCTCAGAAAGTTAAGCCACTTATTTATATACGGATTTAGATGCCTATTTTTGCAAATCTTGGTACAGAACAATAAATGAACACCATTAGTAACTTAACTGAATTGCTGTATAACTAACAGCCAATCAATGTATATTAAAATGGTGGAGGAGGAAAGGGAAGTCAGGAGTCACTTCTGATCACTTAAAGAGGAATAAATTTCATTTAAAAGGTCTATTTTAATGGAGTGCTCTGATCTGGGATATAAACATTATGACTTCAATGGGATGGCTAGCTCAAAGAAAAATAGTTGACAGCCATTGTACAATGGAAATACATAATTCTGGTCCATTCTAACTGTAATCACTCATGATTTTACAGTACAAAATTATAAACACTTATTTCACTAAAACAGGATACTAAAAAACAAATATTTTACTCATACATACGAAATGTGGTAAATGCGGTCCCTTAACCTCTACATAATGTCGAAGTCATGAGAGTCCCTGTTCAATAGGCTTTAGCATGCCATCAATTCACAAACTAACTATTAATGATAAAATATCCATTTAACCATGTGTACTAGCTTTCTTCAAATGCAAGGATTTACCCAAGAGGCAAGACACATCATGCTTTCATGTTCTATTCATTCTCTGCTCTGAAAACTTCCTTCCCAACTTCATTGGGAGATGAAGTCTTTCACATATAGTTTCTACCATAAAATAAACCAGGTCCAAAAACGGATACTATATAACAACTGTTTGGTGATTTTCATGCAATGAGTTTATGGGAGTTAAATGTTCACAGCACAACAGTAAGTTTCACAATTAAACTTGTGTCAACAGTTTGCAATGGCAGGCCAAGGACCAAAAGGGTACAATTCAGATAGCAGGACCAGAAAAAACAAGTTTGGTCATCCAATCTGACGTCTTATTTTGTAGAGCTTCTCACCACATGACTGACATTAATGTGTTTAGCCTTTAAAAAAAAAAAACACACTCCTTAACAATGGTGCTTCAATCACACATCTTGGGAGTCTATTCTGCTCTCCAGTTCCGCTTAAGAACTTTTCCCTGCCTTCCTTAGCTTCAGGCTATTGTTTCTTGTCCTATAGTGTTTTGAGATTATGAATAGTTCTCTTACTTCATTTATATTAGTTGTTACCATGAAATAATTTCTCGATTGATCATCGTCCCTCACCTGCAGCCCCTCTCCTAGTGTATGGTAAAGCATGAAGTTTATACTTCTGCTTAATGTTATACTTCTCCGGTGTTCTCATGTTAGTTGGCTATTTGCACTCCCATGTTTTTTTCAGACTTGTTTCCATCCAGCTAAAAAAGGTCTTCCATTCATGCTATTTTTCTCGCCAAGGTAAATGACTTTACTACTACTTATTCTTTGTCTGTGCTCCAAATGTGTGCTAGCCATTTAAACTTTACACTTCATTAAAACGGACTTATATTGGTTCATACAGCTCACTGTTTTACTCATTCCAGATAATTCTGCAATCCCACCAAAGTAGTATTATTTACTCAACTGGGACTTCATCATCAGGACTGTAGTACATAGTAAGGGCAGGAAGTTTTGTACTGCCAGCTGACAAGCTGTACTTTCCGATTCTGTCAGACTAGAAATTTTCACAAGAATTAAATTTATTTTAAAAAAATTGAGAAATTTCACAGTGGCTGCTTTTCAGTGTTAAATAGCTCCAACTCCTTATTTCTTACACATACATATAAAGGATTTAACCAGACTATGAATTATTTTCAGTTTTTAAAAATAATGAAGACAAAAAGGCACACAAAACTAGAGCGCTAAAGGTTTAAGAAAATTCCCGCAGAGATCAAGTTACTGGCTGGAAAAGTATAGTTCTCAGCTTCTATGACAACCAGCCATATCGAACAGTGTTAGAGGCCAGCATATAGCAGAAGGTGTTGCTGGTTTCTTCCTGCCCTTCGGTAGAGCCACTGGAATAGCGAGGACTGCTGCAGTGGTTGGTGTGTCAGAGTATCATGGAATGGGAAGCAATGCATCTATGTAAGGTGCCAAAGAGAGCATCTTCCACATGGGTATCCCGAGTCCTCTCAATGAAAGCATTGTGTGTTTGGAAGAGCAGAGTCTTATGTCTCAGAACACATCATGGCCTGAGAGTGAACCAAGACTCTTGCAGGAAATAACGGCGACAGACCACACTTCTTTCCAGAAGCAGTTGCTTGGTGGAAATGAGAGTGGAGTACCCTGCTTCCTCCCTCTTCGCTTCCAGCAAAGCAGAGATATAACAGTGACGAAGTCACTCCTGCTGATGCATGGCATCCTATTCCTCTGTGCAGACTGCAGAGCTGAGCCCGACAGCATGACACAGCAACAAGAGTGTTCTCTGCATCACAAGACAAAACTACATTCACCAATCTGACTCACTATTGGTGAGAAGGTAAGTGTACTATTCCAGTTCTGTTAATAAACTGAATTATGAAAGATCTATTAAAATAGACTCAAACATGCTCTTCTGGGTGCAAATTTTAATGACAATTTCAAATTCAAGGCAAACTTATGAAGTTAAATTTAGCTTCTGAAATTAACGGATTGTAACAATGATAGTGCTGACAGTCTGGTGTTACAGCTTACACAAATTCAGAAGCTCAATGCAAACCGCTAAAGTACTATGCCATGTTAAGGATGCCCCACAGTTCCCCCACAGCCCCAGTTCACAATGTATAAAGCCTATGATAAAATCTTAGTTTAAAAACAAGCTCCATATAAATTCACTAAGTTGTAAACTTAAAAATTAAAAGCATTAATAAGAGAAAGGATCATGCTATACTCACAATTCTACAACCTGACCTGCTTACCATAGGTCAGAGGTGGTTAGCGACATCCTTAAAATCTCATTTCCCCTCTTTCCTGACTGCATTAGCTTGCAGTTAGCATTTTTTTTTTTAAATCTTTACCAGTGTGCTTAATTCACTTGGATTGGTTTCATCCATCCTCCCTTTTCATAACTTTAAGAACCCTTGGACCAATCCTAGAGTCTATACACAGGCAAACGTCTCTCAGCCACCTGTCCAATTTTAAAGATATCAGCAATCTGAAATTCAGTGTGCGGGGGGGATGGGGGATGTAAAATAGTTTCAGGTACTACACATGCCTTGAAGTCTCCATACCAGTTTTTATGGGTTTACAATCATTTTCCTACTTTTAAAAACCGGTTTCTCACACCCTGTTACTATGTGAAAGACACACACAAACAGGTGAAAAAACAGACTGACTAGAGAGGATGCAGTGAAAATGACTTACACATAAAGTGCTCTGAAGTGCATGAAGAAAACAAGTGAAGAAAAAGATTTGTCTGATCTTTACTATCATTACAAGCAACATTTATGAATGAGACGCAAATTGAAACAGTGTGATTTAAATTAACTGTGTACCTATAAAAATCAGTAGAAATACAACAGATTTGGATTTTGTACTTATATGTAAACTAAATACTAAGAGCTGTGCTCTTTATTGCACACACAGATTCCCACTGTGAACTTATTTGCATATGATGTTAACGCACTGCCTAGGAAGGTGTTATCTTGACTCATTTTGCAATACAAAGTCTACATACATGAAAATGTAATGGAAAAATATTTATTAAGATCTGTTTATCTATTTGAAAGATTTCAAGGGCATTAAAAATAAAATGAAGAAAGATTTCCATACTTAAAACATCTGAAGATCAAAGATTGTTTGAAATTGACTTGATTTAATAATCAGTCTCTGTGTAAACTGAGACAAGAGCCACCTACAAATGAGATAACTTTATGAAGAATCAATATATATACTCTGACTCAAGAAAAAAGAAATTACCTAAACACCAAAAGGGAAGTTGCCTATATTTTAGGAAACTGAGCTATTAGGACAGATGACAAGTTGAGAGGTTGACATGTCAAAATGTGAGGTGTATCTGACAGGCTAAGAGAACAGCAGCCAGAGGAAACAGCTTATTAATATGGCAGCTGTAACACTATTGCTTTTACCCTCTCTCTTCAATGACTGAAGTTCATAGATTAATTTTCCACAGGATATCCTGAAGGGAGTGCATCTTTATGTTCCTTTTTATGGCTTCTCTGCTATATTTCTAAATATAGCAGTCTGACTTATATTGGGGAAATACCAGCTATTATTTCAAAGAGAAAATTCTCTCTCCTCTTAAAAGGGTGTAGATAACAGCAAAGTATTTAACACCCTATGTACTAATAATGGGCACAGGAAAGTGCAGTTACTGCTCTAAAGAGGTAATAGGGTTAACAATTTTAAGGCAAAAGGACATTGACACATGACTGTACACACAACTATAAAATGGCTCCATTGAAAGCTGCAATATAATTTACACAAGATACTACATGGGTCAGACATTTCTTCAGATGCATGCTCACAATGGAATTTTACAACTTCTTCACCAGTCCAATTATGCTGTCACTGAGCATTATTCAATTACATTTTTTCTTCTACATTTTCCCTTGTCAGATTTGGAACCACTTGTGATGTTCACATATTAATCTTAAATCAGAAAATGTAGTGCCCGCCTGGAGTCTAGAATCCCCAGCCCACATTTTACTTTAGACATATTTTAGGGTGCCTATTTCTTAGGCATAGAGTGTCCAGGTACGTAATACAATATTGTTCCCTAAACAGGAGGCATCTAATCTAATACATACACCCTATAGCAAACAACAAACCAAAACCAAGAACACCTACTAAAGGAGACTGGTGGCTGAGGATATCAGAGAAAAGCCAAACCAAAGAGATGTCACTTTTAGGAAATGTCGCAAGGTACAAGACTCAGACTCTGTTAGACTGCAAGTGGAAAGGCATTACAGAGCCAAGGATCTGCTACTGAAGATACTTTCTCAGTAGCTCCAGGATTCCATCCCCAGATGGAAAGAAAAACATTCCCACTAATGGTATATTCTGAAAGGGATACATGGGAGAGGATCTCGGAGACAGCCAGGTACTAGAACATCTGTAAATAATCTTTGAATAAGCAGTGGACTAGCAACCAATGCAGTGCACAGCGATAGTATAGTCTTCTCTCTACAGGTCTTTAAAAAGCAAGCAGCCATATTCTACTCTAAGAGAAGCATCTGAGTGATGTTCAGTGGTAGCTACATGAGAGCACATTTCAGTAGTCTACTTGGAGATGACAAAGACATAAATAATGAGGGCACAGTCTGTGTGGGAGGGGAAAGGATGTATTCTTTGGCCAGCCAAGAAACTGAAGAAGGCAGCATTCCCAGCAACTGCTACTACCTGGGATTCAAGAACTACAAACAAATCTATCAACTGTGAAAAACAGCTGATTTCTACCCTCAAAATAAGTGTGCAGTCACATACCCCAGCCAATTCCTCAAAACTCTTTCCAATATCAAAAAGCATACTGCCATCTTAACTGGTTTTAGCACACCAGCTAGCATCAGTTTCGATTACTGCTTCCAACACTAGAAAAGCAAAGAGCAATGTTCAGGTTCTCCAAGGGAAAACAGAACAAAAAAAACCTCACAAAGATGATCATCACCAGCATAATGATGACACAGCGGGCCCATAACATCTAAATACCTCCTCTACCAGCTTCACATACTCGTTGAAAAGAAAGTGGGCCAACAATGAAATATTGTGAGACCTCTTATGCGAGAGCCCTCATGGAAAATGAGCAACCTTCTAGCCCTCTGGGATCTTTTAGAAAGAATGATTAAAGCCACCTTAAGCACATCAACACCTCATGATCAACAGTATCAAAGACTGCTGATAATATATTAACATTAATATCGAACCCCTTTCAGCATCCTGAGATCTACCACAAGGGGGACAAATTTGTCCTCTGCTAGTTCTCAGGACTTAAACAGCTGTATGAACCTAAGACTTATAAAAAAAAAAAAAAAAAAAAAATCACCCGATCACCTCTCATTGCGACTACATCCAAGGAGGAAAACCTGAATCTTTCCTTTTTTCCATTTATTTTCAAGGCTATTTATTTCTGTCCTAAGTTACCCTCCTCTCACATTAATGGAATTTCTTCTTCTCAGGGCTTATCTACACTTACCAGGGGATTGACTAGCAGAGAACGATGCATCGGCGGTCGATTTAGCAGGTTTAAGACCCGCTAAAATTGACCACAGTTCGCTCTCCCGTTGACTCCTGTACTCCACCGGATTGAGAAGAGAAGGGGGAGTCGACGGGAGAGCATCTCATAGCGTGCACCCCATGGTAAGTAGATCTAAGTTACGTTGACTTGAGTTACACTATTCACTTAATTCAAATTGTGTAGCTTAGACTGAATTTCCCCTGTAGTGTAGACAAGGCCACAGACTGTAAATTCTTTGCGAGAAGTACCATGTCCTCATATGCATTTTTATAGAGCCCATTACAATAGGGCCCTAATCCCAACTGGGTTTACCACATACAGCTACAACATTAGTATTAAATAATAATGGTTGTAAATGGCTGTTGCCAGGGCTGCTACATTCTGTACAGGGAGCAGAAACCTTTGAAATTGACAGTTACACATTGCCAAAGAAACCAGCACACGCACATACACAAACATACAAATTAAGATACCCAGTTCTCATCTATTTTTAAAAACCCCTCATGTTTCAAGTGTTTAACAATGGTTCCTCAGAGACTGTACTACAGACACCAATTTCAAAGGCCTGTGCAGAACTGAGCAACTCCAGCAACAGAATAGGGCTTTAAAGTGGACACTCCAGGAATGAAACATCCAACTGCCTTGGGTTGGGCTCAAAGAGCAGCAAAAGTGCGGTTGGAAGGGAGGAACAGCAGCAGAGAACCATTGGGAGAAAACATCTAGGGTCAGAGTAGTTTCAACAATTTGTTTTAAAATAATCTCCTCTCACCCACCACCACCCCAGAGCTGCCCCACTCCACCTCCATATTGCCTGAAGTGGCTGGCCCAAACCTTCCATAAGGTATTCATTCACAGCAGACCGAACCATGATGATGTCAAGATTCAAAAAGGAAATCTGAGATGGAGAGAACTCTTAGGCTTGTAAAATATACCTAAAAATAAATCTCAAATAGTTAATTGTATTTAAGAATTGCTCCCCAAAAACTTTAAGTTACCTAAGTATACCACCACGCTCCAAAGCATACTTTTCCAGTCAACTATACACATTGTGTGTACATATAATATAATGAAGGGAGACAACCTGCTAAGTATTACTACACATAGACAGTGTACTCATGCAACATAGTTTCAGAGTGCAATGAATACAAAAATTTAACACAGTAGCTGAATATGTCGTCATGACCTGAAAAACTGTTTTTCCTAACAAAGCAGGTATCACAACTATATCTGCAGCCTTATACTTATTCATCTTATGAAATCACTGCAATTGTAATTGCAAACTAATGTACATAAAAGTGATATGGTTTCTTTGTAAAGTTACTGGCATGATCTTACCTCTCATCCTCACCATCAACAAGATGGGTTGTCAATGGCAGTACCTTCAGTGGAAAAAGGGAAGCAGAGGAGGTTATGTTGCTGCCACTCCCATCTGAAACAGCCGATGCTCCACCACCGTCACCACTGGCAGCTTGAGGTAAACCAACTAAGGAAGGATCTGTAGGGCGCCTCCCATCTTCGATTTGGCTTACAACTGACTGAGTTAGTGATTGTGCAGAGAACTGGGTAGTGGTGAGCGGTATCTGTTGTGGCACATTCTGTGCCACTGGCATACTTATACCAGTTGTTATCAAGGGAGGCTGACTAACACTTTGAACCAAATTCCCATTTTGCACAGCTGAAGCTTGTGCTATGTTCTGTGATGGACCCAAAATTACAGGAGCAGAAGGTATACCAGGAGGTACATTTGAACTAGCTTGACTTGGTGCAGGAACAGTACTAGTAGAAGGTATAGGGCTAACTGCAGGCAATGGTTGGCTGGTCATTCCTTGAACTACAGTTTCTACTTGTGCCTGGGGTTGTACAGATAAAGCATTTTGTGAAGCAATGACCATTTGCGGAGGAAGGCTTGAAGCCCCAGCTTGTAGCCCCTGCTGAATTATCCCAGTCTGAACAGGCTGCACCACTTGTGAAGACGGAGGAGCAGCACTTTGCTGCATAACTGAAGGTGTAATTTGGTTTGCAACAGGTGGCTGCTGCTGCACCACAGCAGGTACACTTCCTTGTTGTCCAGTGTTAACAATTTGACCACTAGTACCTACAGGTGGCTTTGCTGTCTGAGCATGTGCAACAGGCTGAGCTGGTGCCACAGCAGGGTGTACTTGTACAGAAGGTTGGATGCTTGGTGCCTGAGCAACAGGAACAGGTGTTCCTGCTCCTACTCCTGTAGAGCTGGATTGCACAGCAGGCACTGGAGGTTGAAGTATCTGCTGATGTTGTATGTAGTCCGGTATGGTCCCGGTCACGCAACTCTGATTCACTGGTTTAACTCGTGCTGGGGCCATCTGCGTAGGAAGTGTCTGTTGTTGTCCATACTGTAACTGCTGTTGTGGTACAACAGGCAAAGTTTGCACAGGCTGTGAGGGTTGAGAATATGGTAGCTGCTGTTGAGCCACACTTGGAATGGCAGGTTGTTGTTGACCTAAAGAGGATACCCCTACCACATTAACTGGAGTTGGCTGAACACCAGTAACAGCTGTTAGACTAGCCTGCACTGAAGGCTGGACTCCTTGCTTTTGCTGTGGATAGTTTACTTCTTGAGAAGGCAATTGTACTTGTGAGAGCTGTGACTGAGAAATACTCTGCGGTATATTGGATGCTGGAATAGTCTGAGGTCCAGTACTACTAAAATCCATCTGCTGTGGACCCACACCTTGAAATGTCTGCTGTTGTATCAAAGTAGGTGCTCCCATTTCCCCGCTTCCCACACTTTCTGTGTAGTGACTCAGTGTGCTTACATTGCTGCTAACAGAACTCCCACTGGTGCTCTCCCTTTCAGAAGTCACTTCAAATGGATTTTGTTTTATAGTCTCTACCACCTTGTTTACTGCTACTCCTTCTGTAACTGCTACAGTGTTTTCTTTATCATAGAATTCAGTGCATATCCATCTACCTTTTTTAAAAGGTTCAGAACTAGAATCTAATTTTACGACTCTAAACCTTGATGTGCCAGCTGCAGGCTGCTGCTGACTTGATCCTACTGCCATTCCTGCAGTTGGATTAGTAACATTATTAATGATATTAGAGGAAGCACTCGTACCATTGCCAACACCACTCAAGATATTCACATTGCTGCTGGCTCCAGACAAAGCATGTACATTAGCAGCACTTGTGATGTTGCTTAAGTTTATATTAACGTTACCAAGCATGCTGCTTGTCATACTAGGACTACCCCCGCCCACATTACTTAACGTACTAGTTCCAGTAACAGGACTTACACCTACACTGCCAGGAGTACTCGTAGTGCGAATATTAGACAGGGCAGATGCAGGTGTACCAGTGGATGATGCAGCAGAAACTGGTGCAGTTGTGATAACATTGTCAGAGCTTCCAGCGGTGGACAGCTTTCTAAATGATGGACTTGGGGGTGGTCCTCCAGAAGCTGGTGTACTGCCCACCCCAGGATGCGATGGATGATGATGCCCATGATGGTGATGATGAAGGTGGTGGTGATGGTGACCATGATGAGGGTGAACATTTCCATTGATCACAACACTCTGCTGTGGGTGATGAGGCAAAGGGGTATGCTGCTGAGGAAGGTGAGGCTGGTTTGGAGAGATAGCCCCAGGAGTCTCAGCCTCTTGGAAGTTATTTAAAGTCTCTTCGGAGGAGCTCCGTTCAGGTTCACCCAAGTCAGTGGCCCTGGATAAAGAAACATCCAAAATTTCTGAAGACGACAGGTCTTCAGTGTGGGACTCATCCAGGTCGTCGTAGCTTTCCGTGTCCTCCGCTATGCTGTTGTTAGAGCTCATACTGGCAGAGATCTGAGCTGGGGTCACGCTGGTAATTTGGAAGCCACTTTTCTTTTTCATTTGGGCTCCAGCCTGTGCAAGAGGCTGTGGCTGGAGTTGAGACTGGGAGAGGAGGTTCAGGCTTTGTGGAGGAGGGGGTGGAGGCTGTGCACCCGCCGATGAAGATGCTGCAAGAGATGGAGGCGGCGGCTGGATGAGCAGAGGCGGCGGATAATCCTCGGTGGAGAGGGCACCGCTACCAGCGCCGGTACCTGGTGCATTGAGCGCAGTAACGCAGCTGCCGCCGCTGCCCCTTCTAGGAAACATTGCCGGGTGCGCCATCTTCCTAGCACTAATGTCTGCGGCTGAGTCAGGCTGGTGCATTGTACCGGGTTTATTTTAAGAGTGCAATTCCCCGGCCCGGAGAGAGGCAGCCACACAGTTAGCTTTGCATGCAACCCAGGAGAGAGGCACCACACACACACACAACCCCCTCTCCCCGCTGGCGCACACAGCGCAGGCTGAGACGCCTCGGCACAGCCGGCACTGTCACTAAACCGCCCCTTTTCCTCCTCCTCCTCCTCCTCTCGGGGGCTGCGGGGGGGGAGGCGAGGCCGGGTCCCTCCGCCGCCTTCAGATCAGAGCCAGTGAATGTGACACTTTCAGTTCAGACTCCTTCGCCGTTCACTTTCCCCTCCGATCTCCACTCCCCCCGAGCCCTCTTCTCCGGGGGGGAAAGCAAATACCCACGTTATCCGGCCAACTCAGAAAGCAACCGCCCGCCCCCCTTCCCCGGCTCCCAGCCGAGCTGTGTGTAGCTACAGCGGGGTGACTGTGGGCAGGGCAGAGCAGACCTCCCCGCCGCGGGGCCCCGGGGGAGCGGCCGCCGCCGCCGCCGCCTCTGGCGGCCGGGTGCGGAGGAGAGGCGCGGGGCTCTCGGGGGCTCCGCGGAGCGGCGGGCTGGGGCGCCTAGCAGCAGCAAGGCGCAGGCGGATACGTACAAGGCTGGCACGCAGCAAGGCGGCGGCGGCAGCCTGAGCCGGGCAGGGACATTCCCGTCAGTGGCAGCCATGGAGCTGAATCATTTTGGGGTGGTTAGAGAGAGAGGAGGAGGCCGGAACAAGCAGCCAGCCAGCCAGCCGGCTGGCCAGCCGCCCTCCTCCCCCAGGAGAGCCCGGCGCAGGGAGGGGAGCCGGCCCGGCCTCTCCCCCTCCGCCGCTCCCTCTCGCTACTGCAGCCGGGCGTTCGCTTCAGCCGCTCTGCCCCGGCTCCCTCGGGCTCACGCCGAGCTCCTCTGCAGAACCAGGCTGGGGATGAGTCGTCCTCCTCCTCCTCCCTCTGCTGGGTCTGTCTGCCCCCCGGCTCCCCCGCTACCGCGACTCGTCCTCCCCCGCCCCCCAGGCCTCCTCACACGGCATTGGAGCACGACGCCGGAGCTGGGCAAGGGGAGGGATTGGCCGGAGAGGGAGGGAGAAGAAGGGAAGTAAGATGGCGGCGGCGCAGGCGCGCTGAGCCCGCAGACATAAAGGCCTGTCTAGAGCCAGCGGACAGAAATAGGTTCGGCTCCGGCCGGCGGAAATTGCCGAGCGGTGACGGGGCGCTCGGCTGGCCCAGCGAATCCGGGTGGGCGGGGCTGGCCGCGGGGAGAGGGCTGGGCGCCTACCATTGGCGGAGCGGCCCACCGGTTATTAATAGGCTCCCGCAGTGCTGGGGGGGAGAATGGGGTGACTGCACGGGCTGTACCGCGAGGGAGGGGGGAGATGCCACGGCCACGCCCCGGGCAGAACGTCACTGTCTCAGACCCACGCAGCTCGGGCTGCACCTGATCGGCCCCGGCCCCTCCCCATCCTGTTGCAGAGGTCGCTACAGTGTTAAGTTCTGTATCTTTCCATCGGTTCTAATTTCGATCCAGGCTATTGCTCTTCTCCTTCTCCTCCCCCCCACCCCCCTTTGCTGAGTGAGAAACCTGAGGCTTTATCATCAGGGCTGCCTTTTTCCCGCATCACGTGCCTCTTTTGTGCAACAATCTGCAGTTGCCATGTGGTCCCCCTCTCTCTCCATAGAGGGCTGGGTGGGGGAAGCGGAGAGGTTGGTGGGTGGGGTGCAAATAGCGCCCTTATTGGCTACTGCACAGTTGGTCACTGCAGTTAGTGGAGATGTTTCTGGTGTGACTCATCCTTTCATTGGATTGGGTGAAGCTCTGGAGGTGGGCTCATGCTTTTTAACTCCAGCCTAGCGCAACTCCCTCCCCCTCGCCCCCCAGATTTCCACTCACCTGAAACCTATGAACTACAGCAGAGGAAGATGTGAATTCACAACCATTAAAATGTTTTCAGTTCAATTGTTCCCTCATAAATGTCAGTGCTGTAGATAATATAGTACCTCTTACTGGATTAACCAAAAATTTAGGAATATATAAATATTTAGGCAGCAAAGATCTTTTCTACAGTGATACAGGCAACGGAGATGATAAGATATTAAGCACAGTATATCATCGCTGTGCTAAACATTCAAAGCTGCATGCAAAAAAGATTCAACTAATGAATGCAGCTTTTTTTAATTTGCTATATCTACATCAAATGTATATAGATAAATGTTTCTTATAAAACAGCTATAACTAAAGGAAACACTCCCGTGCAACATTTCACATCTCGCAATTAATATACGTGTTGGTGGTAGCTAAATTATAGTGTAGTAATTTTAAATCCACCAATCAAAATAGCACCCCTTTCAACAGCCTGCAACCAACATTCTGCAAAAGAAGAAAGCTCTCACTTTCCGTCTACCATCAGAAAGATGAAAAGGAGTACTTGTGGCACCTTAGAGACTAACCAATTTATTTGAGCATGAGCTTTTTGAGCTACAGCTCACTTCATCGGATGCATACTGTGGAAAGTGTAGAAGATCTTATTATATACACACAAAGCATGAAACAATACCTCCTCCCACCCCACTCTCCTGCTGGTAATAGCTTATCTAAAGTGATCACTCTCCTTACAATGTGTATGATAATCAAGTTGGGCCATTTCCAGCACAAATCCAGGTTTTCTCACCCCCCCCCCCCCACACACACACACAAACTCACTCTCCTGCTGGTAATAGCTTATCTAAAGTGACCACTCTCCTTACAATGTGTATGATAATCAAGGTTTTCTCAACCTGGATTTGTGTTGGAAATGGCCCACAATTCATTAGAAAACATTAACACAACATTAAACAAGATTTTGTCTTTAGTGTGAACAAGAATTTTAAAAGTGTGAGTAAATATGTTTTCTAGCACCATGCACTTCCCAGTATAGACTGGGCCGACATAAGAAAAAACTTCATCAAGAGCTAGTCCTTGATCCAGCCAATGAGGTGGCCTAGCAGATCTCTGCATGGAACCACATTAATTTCCAGGAGGCTCCAGCAAATGTGCAAGGAGCTGCCCACATGGAGCTCGTTGTAGCATCGGGACCTTATAAACATGTTTAATTTTAATGGGACTACACATGCTGAAAGGTAAGCATGTGCATAAGTGTTTTCAAAATCAAGCCTAAAGTGGCAAGTCTCCTTCCATTATAAATTCCCGCAATTTTCTCAGAAATTCTTCTTCGGGCTGAAATTTTCCATTATCAGTCTCAGCCCAGAAGGGATTTTTTTTTTCTGAACATTTTAGCAAAATACAGTGAGTTTTAAAATATGTGGTCAGTGAAAACAGGTAGAACTTTTTCTCCCCCACTTTAAATAGCATTAAAACATTTAACTGCACATGAATAACTAAAAAGGGACTGAACTTTAAAGTTTGTATGTAACTACTTCCCAATGAGGAATAGACATCAAATAAGTTTGAAAAAAAATAGCAAAATTATAACTGGTTAAATATTTACTTTTGCACAAGGATGCTGAAAGAGTTCTGTTCACTTGATATTTTGATAGTTGTATGTAGCTCTACTGGGCTGTAAGCTCCAGTTAACAACAGCTAAGTCCTGATCCTGCAATTGAGTTCTCACAGTTCTGTTACTGCAAATCAGAAACAGAAAGAAAAATAAAGTTCAAATAAGAAAGTTAACTCCGTTATATAATGCACATATTGTACAATAAATTAGACATTTAACAATCCAAACAGTAATCTAGGTTTGTGGACGAATATATGATATAGTCTGATAAGAGTCTTTTACCTAAATAATATTCTTTATGCATACCCTTTTCTTTAAAATCTCGTTGTGAACCTGAATAAAATGTCAGCAGAGTCACATTTACCTGTGTTCTTGTGAATGGTTATTGGTATAGCTGGTTAAAACGAAGAGAGTAGAGGGAATTATCACACAAAATGTTGTGATTTGTTTTTCATCCCTCTCCATTTTAAATTTCTTTGTCAAATTAAGCATATTTCATTGAAAATTTAATTTAAGACTCCTTCTTTTCTTCAAAAAATTGTGACCCACTCTGTCTCTTGGTTTCCAGGTTATAAATGAATACTGAAATTGTTGTATAGCTGATACTTCCAGGAATCTGTGGCCTGGCACCTTTTTTATGATCTGGAGGAAAGCTGCAAAGTGAGGGTACTGCTACATCAATCAAATATAAAACTATAGCTGTGACTGCTTCATGTGCCGGATGCAGCCCCCTTGCCTTTGAGCACAACTAATGGTTACGAAATGGGCACTACTGCAATCCATTCATTACATCTGCTAGAGGTGGAAGACTTCAAGAATGTTGCAAAGGAAGAGAAGTCACTTTGGACTGGACCTTCCCATGTATATGCTTCCCCAAATGTATAACCACAGATGTCCTCAGCTCCCTTCCCAGCCCTTGGTGCTACATAGAAAGGCTGTGTGTCAGAAGGAAGATGTCTAGTTCAGCCCAACAATCTTGTAACTTCAATTACTGCAACAGGACAGACTAAATATTTGGCTATCTATCTTTTATATATTAAAAATCTTATCAAAAGGGAAACAACAAGAATCTGGCTCCCACCACGTATTCTCAAGCTACTGCTCCACAGATATCAGAAACAGCATTATTTTAGTATTAGTAGCTTCTTCACCATGTTACGCTTGTAACACACAGGTTTCAGAGTAACAGCCGTGTTAGTCTGTATTCGCAAAAAGAAAAGGAGGACTTGTGGCACCTTAGAGACTAACACATTTATTTGAGCATAAGCTTTCGTGAGCTACAGCTCACTTCATCGGATGAATAACACACATTCATCTCTGTTCACACCATCGACTGTATGTGGATGTAAGCTAATTACTAAACCATTCAATAGGCACAGTTTGTTGGCTTTAGTCAAGACTAGGACAGGAACATTGCAAGTCAATTTCCAGGTTTATTGGTGAACCTGTATGGTAGTACTTTTTTTTTTTTAAGTCACTAACAGTAATAAAAAATGAAGTGTTTTGCTATGGAACTGCAATAGTTACTTGAGATAGTGGTTTAGCATTCTATGGATTGGTTGTTGTTTTTTGATTGTTTTTAACTGGTGACTATATTTAATCTATAAAGGTGACCTACAAAGGCTTGTGCAACCTTTTTTGTTCTTTAAAGAAGTCCGAAAAGGAATTCTCTCACCCTTCATCTCCCAAAAAGTTTGATTCTGCTTCCCTTTTTTTCTTAGAAAAACCAGGAATGTCATATCTTGAATTTTCTTTTTTTGTTGGATGATTTATTGGAGGATTCAAAAACACATAGTGGGAGATTTTTCAGCGTGCAAGCGAAGGGCAGCAGTGTTGAATCTTTAGCAAATACAATTTCTTCCAAGTTTAGTTAAGTGTTGACAGAAACTAAGAATTTTAGCTATCTTAGTAAAAATACCATACCCTCTCCATTAAGCTGGTTTAAGCCTCTTGGTTTGGTACTAGTGAATTGTAATCATACTAAACCATCTGTAAAGTAATTTTTTAAAATGTCACTGCATGGTTTCTCAAGCCCTGCCATGTGGGGAGGTTGCACAGTAGTTAGCCCTTTTCATGAACATTACATTCAAATGCAAATTTGATTAAAAAGGTTTAAAAGCTTTGTTTTATCATTCAATTACAGCATGTAAACACTGAACACAAAGCTCTAGTACAATGGTAAAGGTTAAAAGAAAATGTTCAGACCTTCTGTTGCTCATACATTATCAACCAAAGCAACTGCCTGATCTTATTGCTGTTACCCATCATCCTCTCTTCTACTCCCCCACCTTCACCTCCATTTGCAATCATCACTCATCAAATTACATCCTAAATATGGGCTCAATTCTGGAAGGCCTTTGATAAATATTCCTTATTCATAGATGTAAAGTCAAGCATTTAAATTAGGGTTTACAGGATAGAGCCTTTAGCTTTTGAACTTTTGGGGTCTTTTATTAGTCTGTTATGTACCACACCATATTTATGATGCAACTTAAATAAAATCAACGATCAAATAATTTACAGAAAATAGTTTGCTTGCCAAATATAGCCTCCTTTTGTCCTTGCTGAATGTCCATGAGCAGACTGTGATTCCCTCAGATTTCCTCAACTGGTTTTTGTGGTTTCTTTTACTCTTAAAAAGAATAGTTAGATTGGGGTATTTATTACTCAATGGTGGAAAGCTGAGCTGTTTTGGTTAGTTGTGAGTGGGCACATAATACACATGGTATTGTTTCTTTTCACTGGCTGGGACCCTATTGAGGAAAGCACTTAAGCACATGCACAAATCCATCTCTATTCAGAAAATCATTTAAGGGTGTGCTTAACTTAAGCATGTGGCACTTAAGTACATGCTTAAATTCTTCCTTAGATAGGGATGCTTTTCTGATTCAGGGACCAAAGGAGTGTAATACTTATAATAAGGGGCAGGTCTTTAGAGCCTCTGTTTAGGGACAAATAAACAAGAGTAGGGAATTTTGGAACATGCTACATCTTTTTCCTTCTGGGCCACCTAGGACTTTTCTGGGGCACAATTCCTAGAAAATTAATCTGTAACAATCAATAAATACTACAATCATCTCATTTTTCCATCGCATAAAGTAACTGGAGGTGCATATGCTGTCCAGTGAAGAGTGCAGGCAGATCCTTTTTGGACTCATTTCATTCTTTCTGCGTCCTGTGTGGCACCCCAGCTGTGCCAAGCAAAGTCTGATCCTATATAAAATATACCGTTCCTCTTGCAAATATTTTTTTTTGAAAATCTAAAATTTGCCATCTTAAACTTTGCTTACTGTATGCATCAATCCTAACAAAACTGGATTGTTTGTGGAAGAAAAACACAAAAGAGGCATAAGCCCAACAGAAGCAAATTCATTTTAAGAGCATTCACCCAGCTCTAAAAATAAAGGATATTTATATTGTCTTACTCCTCTAACAATGGAGATGTAAAGTCATTCACACTAATAATAAAGCAGGATATTTTAATTCCTCCATCTACATGAGTTCTTTCGTTTGTTCCCCATAAACCAAAGAACTCATATAGATGGAGGTTATCCAAAGCATCCTCACTTTGAACTTTTTCAAATTTTAAAATGCTGTATCTCTGCAGTGCATGACACTCTTGCTCCTGTATATATTTTTTATGCAAATCCTGGGAAATGAAATGGAATGTCAATGCAAACTAAGACAATTTAGTCAACAAAAGACAATGGCGAATAGGTGGAATGGGATTCCAAATTGGGGTGGGAGTGCGGGGGTGGAGAATAATTGGATGATTTTGTCAATTTCAGTAAAGCAAAAGAAATATACATCCTGCAAACATTTATATGCATGGGCTTAATTTTAGTCATGTGATTCGTTCCATTGACTAGTTTAATTTTCAATCACTAGCACAAATTAAGTAGGTTCTTATGCACATGCTTCAGTGGGACCACACATGAGCTTAAACACGTGTAAGTCTTTGAAGGATCAGGGGATAAGAAATTGTGTTTGCTCTGGGCAGTTGGATGTTGCATTAGGATGATAATAGTATTCATTCCTCACTGTAAGGTAAGTGATGTCATTCCACATACTCACAGGTATGGAACTAGAGGTGCTGGGGGTGCTGCAGCCCCCTTGGCTTGAAGTGTATATACAGGGTTTGCAGTTTGGTTCACTGGCTCTCAGCACCCCCACTATACAAATTGTTCTCGCACCCCTGTACCCACCGCCAAAATAAAGATCTTCTACAACTTTTTAAAATGTATTAGCACCTATTAGCTTGTGGTTTTAGCAATAACAACCTGCCCAGCAGTTTTTCAGCTTCAGGCTCTGGTGAAATTACATTTTTCCGTTTTTACCACACATTGAAGGGGGAAAAAAAGACAAATAAAAACATGCTTTTATTGATCAAAGTCTGCTTTCTCTCTCTTCAGTTAAAACCTGGAGCTCACCAAGGGTGACTGGGAATGCTAAATGTGGCAGTGTTGCTAGCCCTATCTTCCTGCAAAGTGGACTACCAACTAATGTAGACTAAGAAAGGTGGAGAGGGTATCAAAACATTCCCTAAGTTCTGCTCACAGAATACCATAGCCTTTTCCTGATTCCCAAAAGGCTGCAAGGATAAAGGGAAATGTCCCTACATGGCTCAGGTCTGTCCTCCAAGACTGTATCCAGAGGATTTTTATGACTAATTGTTCCTCTGCCTCTTAAGCCCTCCCCTGTCATGCAGTCCTCTCCCCCGTGCTATTCAACATCAATATGAAGCCACTGGGAGACCTAGTGAGACAACATGGGCTGAAGTACCAACAGTATGTTGCCTACAGTCAGCTCAGTAATATCTCCCACTACCCCAAAAGCATTTGTCCTCAGATTGACACAGGCCTGCTTCATCTCCTCATCAGCTACGTAGGATGAACCACAGAGAGAAGCTGCAGCCAAAGAGGGGAACAACTCCCCATGTGCCCGTTTTCATTGAGCAAAAGGTGAAATATCAGCCACGGAAGGTAAGCATTAGTCATTCTGTATCTAGAAGAGAGAATAAACAGAACACAAACTAAATTTATAGATTATATTAAAATGGGAGGTGTTGTGAAAAAACAGTTAGGACAAATAAATAATACAAAGAGACCTACATGTAAATAATAATATGAGATTCAACGTGGGAAAAGATGCAAACCAGAACTGTACAGTTAGTGAAAAAAATCTGAATCACACATACTCAGTGGGAGGGAGAAATCTGGCAAACAAGAATACTGCAAGGAAATTAGAATGATAGTAAACAGCAAATTAGACATGAGTTTGCAATTTGATATAGCTGCAAGAAGATACTTGTAATCTTTGGAAGAATAACACAAGGAGTATGGGGAATAAACAGGAAGAACTGGAAGTATTAGTACATGAGCTAAATTATTACTTAACTGACATCACAGAGACTTGGTGGGATAAATCTCATGACTGGAATATTGGTACAGAGGGGTATAGCTTGGTCAGGAAGGACAGGCAGGGGGGAAAAAGGAGGAGGTGTTGCATGATACATCAAGAACATACACACTTGTTCTGAGGTCGATAAGGAGGTGAGAGGCAGACCAGTTGAAAGTCCCTGGGTAAAGATAAAAGATGGGAAAATAGGGGCTATGTCAACATGATAGGGGTCTACTATAGACCATCAAATCAGGAAGAGGAGGTGGATGAGGTATTTCTAGAATAAACAACAGCAATATCCAAAACACAATATCTGGTAGTAATGGGAGACTTTAACTACCCAGACATCAGTTGGAAATTTTCCAATATGTTCAAGGTATGTACTGGGGACAAATTCTTTAACAAAGTGGAGAAGTAACCAAGGGGACAGACATCCTCAGTTCTCCTCCCAACAGGGAGGAATTGGTTGCAAATCTGAAGGTGGAAGGCAACTTAGGTGAAAGTGATCATGAAATGACAGATCTCCTTATTCTAAGGAAAAGGAAGAGTGAGAGCAACAGAATAAGGACAATGGACTTTAAAAAACAGACTTTAACAAACTCAGAGAACTGGTAGGTAAGGTCCCATGAGAAGAAAATCTAAGGGATAAAGGAGTTCAGGACAGATGGCAATTTCTCAAGGAGACCGTATTAAAGGCACAACTTCAACTATCCTGATGAGAAGGAAAGATAGGAATAATAGTAAGAGGCAATATTGCTCCATCAGGAACTCTTTAGTGACTTGAAAGTCAAAAAGGAATCCTACAAAAAGTAGGAACATGAACAAATTGCTTAGGAGAAGTGCAAAAGAATAGCACAAGCATACAGGGACAAAACTCAGAAAGGCTAAGGCACAATACAAGTTATACTTAACAAGGGACAGAAAAAGGCAATAAAGAGGTTCTTTAAATATATTAGGAACAAGAAAAAGATGAAAGATAGTGTAGGTCCTCTGCTTAGCAGGGAAGGAGAGCTAATAACTAATGACATCAAGGAGGCTGAGGTGTTTATTACCAATTTTGCTTCAGTCTTCACTAGAAAGGTTAATGGTAACCAGATACTCAACACAATTAGGGGGGGGAATGCAAGCCAAAAATAGGGAATTAACAGGTTACAGGATATTTAGATAAGTTAGATGTTAAGTTGACAGGCCTGATCCAATTCATTTTAGGATACTTAAGGAACTATCTGAGGCAATCTCAGAAAAGGAACTATCTGAAGCAATCTCAGAACCATTAGCAATTATCTTTGAGAACTCATGGGTGACTGGAGAAGGGCAGACATAGTACCTATCTTTAAAATGGGGAACAAAGAGGTCCTGGGGAATAATAGACCAGTCAGCTTAACTTCAGTACCTGGAAGTATAGTGGAACAAATTATTAGGTAAGTACCTAGAGGATAATAGACTTATAAGGAATATCTAGCCTGGATTTCTCAAGAACAAGTCATGCCAAACCAACATGATGTCATTCTTTGACAGCACTTCTTTGACAAGTACTCCTGTTCTTTTTTCTTTGACAGAGTTATTGGCCTAGTTGATAGGGAGGAAGGAGTAGACGTTACATATTGTGATTTTAGTAAGGCTTTTGACACAGCCCCACATGACATTCTCATAAAAACAAACTAGGAAAATGTGGTCTAGATTAAATTACTATAAACTGGCTGCAGAACTGGTTGAAAGACCATGCTTAAAGAGTAGTTATCAGTGATTTGCTGTCAAACTGGGAGGACATATCTAGTGAAGGCCTATAGGGGTTAGTTCTGATTCCAGTACTATTCAATATTTTCATTAATGACTTGGATAATGAAGTGGAGAGTACGCTTATAAAATTTGTGGATGACACCAAACTGGGAGGGATTGCAAGCACTTTGGAGGACAGGATTAGAATTCAAAATGACCTTGTCAAATTGGAGAATTCATCTGAAATCAACAAGATGAAATTCAATAAGGACAAGTGCAAAGTACTACTCTTAGGAAGGAAACATTAAATGCACACTACAAATTGGGTAGGTGGTAGTACTGCTGGAAAGGATCTGGGCATCATAGTGGATCATAAATTGAACATGAGTCAGCAACGTGATGCAGTTGCAAAAAGGGATAATATTATTCTTGGGTGTGTTAACAGGAATGTCATATGTAAGACATGGGAGGTATTCTGTGTTTGGCACTGACAAATCTCAGCTGGAATACTTTGTTCAATTCTGGTTGCCACATGTTAGGAAAGATATGGATACATTGGAGAGAGTCCACAGGAGAGCAACAAAACTTATAGAAGGTTTAGCAAACCTGACCTATGAGGAGAGGTTAAAAAAAACCAAAACACTAGGCATGTTTAGTCTTGAGAAAAGAAGACTGAGGGGGGACCTGACAACAGTCTTCAAATACGTTAAGGGCTGTTACAAAGAGGACAGTGATCAATTGTTCTCCACTTCCACTGAAGGTAGGGCTAGAAGTAATGGGCTCAATCTGCAGCAAGGGAGACTTGGGTTAGATATTAGGTTAGATATTGTGTTAGAAAAAACTTTGTAACTATAAGGGTAGTTAAGCTCTGGAATAGGCTTCCAAGGGAAGTCGTGGAGTCCCCATCACTGAAATCTTTTTAAAACAAGGTGGAAAAATACCTGTCAGCTTTGGTCTAGGTTTACTTGGTCCTGCCTCAGCTCAGAGGGCTGGAGTTGATGACCTCTCAAGGTTCCTTCTAACTCTACATTTCTATGATTATATGATATGCAAAGGCATCAGGTTAAAAGCTATGGTGTGGCTATGTGTGACCCAGGAATCTTGATGCCAACTTGGATCCCCTGGGTCAATTATATGCATAATAATTCACTAAGGGTATGTTTACACTATGAAATTAGGTCGAATTTATAGAAATCGTTTTTTTAGAAATCGGTTTTATATATTCGAGTGGAAAATGCTCTAAGTGCATTAAGTGCATTAACTCGGCGGAGTGCTTCCACAGTACCGAGGCTAGAGTCGACTTCCGGAGCGTTGCACTGTGGGTGGCTATCCCACAGTTCCCGCAGTTGCCGCTGACCATTGGAATTCTGGGTTGAGATCCCAATGCCTGATGGGGCTAAAACATTGTCACGGGTGTTTCTGGGTACATATAGTCAGGCCCCCGTTCCCTCCCTCCCTCCGTGAAAGCAAGGGCAGACAATCGTTTCGCGCCTTTTTTCCTGAGTTCCCTGTGCAGACACCATATCACGGCAAGCATGGAGACCGCTCAGGTAACCGTCACCGTATGTCTCCTGGGTGCTGGCAGACGCGGTACTGCATTGCTACACAGTAGCAGCAACCCATTGCCTTCTGGCAGCAGACGGTACAGTAGGACTGGTAGCCGTCATTGTCATGTCCGAGGTGCTCCTGGCCACGTCGGCCAGGAGCGCCTGGGCAGACATGGGCGCAGGGACTAAATTTGGAGTGACTTGACCAGGTCATTCTCTTTAGTCCTGCAGTCAGTCCTATTGAACTGTCTTATGGTGAGCAGGCAGGTGATACGGATTGCTAGCAGTCCTACTGTACCATCTTCTGCCAGGCAGGTAAGAGATGAGGATGGCTAGCAGTCCTACTGCACCGTCTGCTGCCAGCCAAAGATGTAAAAGATAGATGGAGTGGATCAAAACAAGAAATAGACCAGATTTGTTTTGTACTCATTTGCTTCCCCCACCTTCCCCGTCTAGGGGACTCATTCCTCTAGGTCACACTGCAGTCACTCACAGAGAAGGTGCAGCGAGGTAAATCTAGCCATGTATCAATCAGAGGCCAGACTAATCTCCTTGTTCCAATAAGAACAATAACTTAGGTGCACCATTTCTTATTGGAACCCTCGGTGAAGTCCTGCCTGAAATACTCCTTCATGTAAAGCCACCCCCTTTGTTGATTTTAGCTCCCTGAAGCCAACCCTGTAAGCTGTGTCGTCAGTTGCCCCTCCCTCCATCAGAGCAATGGCAGACAATCGTTCTGCGCCTTTTTTCTGTGCAGACGCCATACCAAGGCAAGCATGGAGGCCGCTCAGCTCACTTTGGCAATTAGGAGCACATTAAACACCACACGCATTATCCAGCAGTATATGCAGCACCAGAACCTGGCAGAGCGATACCGGGCGAGGAAGCGATGTCAGCGCGGTCACGTGAGTGATCAGGACATGGACACAGATTTCTCTGAAAGCATAGGCCCTGCCAATGCATGCATCATGGTGCTAATGGGGCAGGTTCATGCTGTGGAACACTGATTCTGGGCTCGGGAAACAAGCACAGACTGGTGGGACCACATAGTGTTGCAGGTCTGAGACGATTCCCAGTTGCTGCGAAACTTTCGCATGTGTAAGGGCACTTTCATGGAACTTTGTGACTTGCTTTCCCCTGCCCAGAAGCACATGAATACCAAGATGAGAGCAGTCCTCACAGTAGAGAAGTGAGTGGTGATAGCCCTGTAGAAGCTTGCAATGCCAGACAGCTACCGGTCAGTTGGGAATCAATTTGGAGTGGGCAAATCTACTGTGGGGGCTGCTGTGATGCAAGTAGCCCACGCAATCAAAGATCTGCTGATATCGAGGGTAGTGACCCTGGGAAATGTGCAGGTCATAGTGGATGGCTTTGCTGCAATGGGATTCCCTAACTGTGGTGGGGCCATAGACGGAACCCATATCCCCATCTTGGCACCGGAGCACCAAGCCGGCGAGTACACAAACCGCAAGGGGTACTTTTCAATAGTGCTGCAAGCTCTGGTGGATCACAAGGGACGTTTCACCAACATCAGCGTGGAATGGCCGGGAAAGGCACATGACGCTCACATCTTCAGGAACTCTGGTCTGTTTCAAAAGCTGCAGGAAGGGACTTTATTCCCAGACCAGAAAATAACTGTTGGGGATGTTGAAATGCCTATATGTATCCTTGGGGACCCAGCCTACCCCTTAATGCCATGGCTCATGAAGCCGTACACAGGCAGCCTGGACAGTAGTCAGGAGCTGTTCAACTACAGGCTGAGCAAGTGCAGAATGGTGGTAGAATGTGCATTTAGACGTTTAAAGGCACGCTGGCGCAGTTTACTGACTCGCTTAGATCTCAGCGAAACCAATATTCCCACTGTTATTACTGCTTGCTGTGTGCTCCACAATATCTGTGAGATGAGAGTTCATCTCCTTGATGAAACCTCCCGCCCCTTGGTTCACTCTACTTCCCTGCAAGCTAACCACCCTCCCCTTCTCCCTTCGATCATTGCTTGCAGAGGCAATAAAGTCATTGTTGCTTCACATTCATGCATTCTTTATTCATTCACCACACAAAGAGGGGGATGACTACCAAGGTAGCCCAGGAGGGGTGGTGGAGGAGGGAAGGAAAATGCCACACAGCACTTTAAAAGTTTACAACTTTAAAATTTATTGAATGCCAGCCTTCTTTTTTTTTGGGCAATCCTCCGTGGTGGAGTGGCTGCTTGGCCGGTGGCCCCCCCACCGCGTTCTTGGGTGTCTGGGTGTGGAGGCTATGGAACTTGGGGAGGTGGGCGGTTGGTTACACAAGGGCTGTAGTGGCAGTCTGTGCTCCAGCTGCCTTTGCTGCAGCTCAACCATACACTGGAGCATACTGGTTTGGTCCTCCAGCAGCCTCAGCATTGAATCCTGCCTCCTCTCATCACGCTACCACCACATTTGAGCTTCAGCCCTGTCTTCAGCCCGCCACTTACTCTCTTCAGCCCGCCACCTCTCCTCCCGGTCATTTTCTGCTTTCCTGCACTCTGACATTATTTGCCTCCACGCATTCGTCTGTGCTCTGTCAGTGTGGGAGGACAGCATGAGCTCAGAGAACATTTCATCATGAGTGCGTTTTTTTTTCTTTCTAATCTTCACTAGCCTCTGGGAAGGAGAAGATCTTGTGATCATTGAAACACATGCAGCTGGTGGAGAAAAAAAAAGAGACAGCGGTATTTAAAAAGACACATTTTATAAAACAGTGGCTACACTCTTTCAGGGTAAACCTTGCTGTTAACATTACATACATAGCACATGTGCTTTTGTTACAAGGTCGCATTTTGCCTCCCCCCATCGCGTGGCTACCCCTTCAACCGTCCCCCCTCCCCGTGGCTAACAGCAGGGAAGATTTCTGTTCAGCCGCAGGCAAACAGCCCAGCAGGAACGGGCTCCTCTGAGTGTCCCCTGAAGAAAAGCACCTTATTTCAACCAGGTGACCATGAATGATATCTCACTCTCCTGAGGATAACACAGAGAGATAAAGAATGGATGTTGTTTGAACGCCAGCAAACATACACTGCAATGCTTTGTTGTACAGTGATTCCCGAGTACGTGTTACTGGCCTGGAGTTGTAAAGTGTCCTACCATGAAGGACGCAATAAGGCTGCCCTCCCCAGAAACCTTTTGCAAAGGCTTTGGGAGTACATCCAGGAGAGCTGCAAATGCCAGGGCAAAGTAATCCTTTCACATGCTTGCTTTTAAACCATATATAATATTTTAAAAGGTACACTCACCGGAGGTCCCTTCTCTGCCTGGCGGGTCCAGGAGGCAGCCTTGGGTGGGTTTGGGGGGTACTGGCTCCAGGTCCAGGGTGAGAAACAGTTCCTGGCTGTCGGGAAAAGCGGTTTCTCCGCTTGCTTGCTGTGAGCTATCTACAACCTCATCATCATCATCATCTTCTTCATCCCCAAAACCTGCTTCCGTATTGCCTCCATCTCCATTGAAGGAGTCAAACAACACGGCTGGGGTAGTGGTGGCTGAACCCCCTAAAATGGCATGCAGCTCATCATAGAAGCAGCAGGTTTGGGGCTCTGACCCGGAGCGGCCGTTCGTCTCTCTGGTTTTCTGGGATGCTTGCCTCAGCTCCTTAAGTTTCACGCGGCACTGCTTCGGGTCCCTGTTATGGCCTCTGTCCTTCATGCCCTGGGAGATTTTGACAAAGGTTTTGACATTTCGAAAACTGGAACGGAGTTCTGATAGCACAGATTCCTCTCCCCACACAGCGATCAGATCCCATACCTCCCGTTCAGTCCATGCTGGAGCTCTTTTGCGATTCTGGGACTCCATCATGGTCACCTCTGCTGATGAGCTCTGCATGGTCACCTGCAGCTTGCCACGCTGGCCAAACAGGAAATGAGATTCAAAAGTTCGCAGTTCTTTTCCTGTCTACCTGGCCAGTGCATCTGAGTTGAGAGTGCTGTCCAGAGCGGTCACAATGGAGCACTCTGGGATAGCTCCCGGAGGCCAATACCGTTGAATTGTGTCCACAGTACCCCAAATTCGACCCGGCAAGGCCGATTTAAGCGCTAATCCACTTGTCAGGGGTGGAGTACGGAAATCGATTTTAAGAGCCCTTTAAGTCGAAATAAAGGGCTTCATCGTGTGGACGGGTGCAGGTTTACATCGATTTAACGCTGCTAAATTCGACCTGAAGTCCTAGTGTAGACTAGGGCTAAAGGGTGACATGCTAGGTCTCTACTGAGAGCCACTAACACATTGGTCATCATAACCATTGAGAAATGTTTGTAAGGATAACATTTAAGAGTTATGTCCCTATATTGTAAATTATGTCTATGAGTTAAAGTACACAGGTGGTGACAAATATGTTTTTTTCAGACATGTAGGAGACACTTATTTATCTGTCTGGTTACATGCAAATTAAGTATTGTATACATCACAATGAATATCTATTAGCATACTAAACTACCAGCTAATCAAGATTAAGAAATTAACAAGAGATCGCAAAATCTACAGGAAGGAACACACAGCAGGAGGATGTCTGGTTTATTAATAAAAATCAAAGAATTGTTTTGTTATATCTGGAAGTGCAAAGGAACATGCTGGTATCTTTCTATTTACTTCCTAGGAAGTAAATTGACAGTGGGGCATACTTCACAAATGGAAGATAATAGCCAAGTCTAACAGTAATATTCTGGAAGGATTGTGGGTAGGATTTTTCACTTATGGCACAATAATATCCTATCAGTTAAGTGTAGGCTCTACTAAGCACATTGTGATTTTATTTTATATTTTGTTTCCAATATTTCTGCTTGCTGTCATTTGAATCTCTGTTCTTTGTTAAATAAAATTAGGTTTGTTTATAGAGAACACAAGTATAAGTGCTGTGTGCTAAGCAGAACTGAGTTCTACAAAGTAATTCGTAAGCAGCAGTGTACTGTTCCTTTGGAACAGAGGATCTAGGAGTTCTGAGTGTCCAGTGGATCGGGGCTGGGCACTCCAGGGAAACGTTTGGAGGACTCTGGGGTTGGAGCGTGCCTGCCATTAATCTGTAAAGAAAGAATGGGACCTGCAAAGGCCTGAAAGGCAGTGCTTGTGTTGTCAGAGGCTGGAGGGGTCAGGGAACTGACCCACAGTATGGTATCAGTATGAAGAATACAGGGCAGCCTCCAATTAGCAACCCTGAGAATTGGTGCAGTAGTCAACTTTTGTTTCGAAGTTCTCTGGCAGCCCATCTACTCTCAAGTGGCTGTTTTCCATTCTATCTACTTCCTTTGGGACCACCATCGAGAATTCAGAGATTTCACAATAATAGAATATCTCTTTACAAATCTTCAATAGTAACCACCAAATCCTAAGAATCTACAAAGTTCTCTGAAGGTAGTTGGAACTAGCCAAGTGATGATAGTATCCGTTTTCTATTTATTGGGACAGATCCCATCTTGAGAAATTATATGACCAAGATATTTCACTGAAGACTGAAATAGTTTACACTTTGATGGTGCAAGTTTTAAATCATAGTCCTGAAGTCAGTTCAGAACTTTTAGGAGACATTCCTCATGTTTTTTTTAGAGTGGCTGAAAAGATGATTAAATCATCCAACGATGCTACAACTTCTGTGAGATTCATACCAGACATAACACACTCCATCATTCACTGGAAGGTAGCTGGAACATTAGTCACACCTTGAGGCATCATTTGGAAATGCCAATCACCAAATGGTGTAGTGAAAGCTGTCTTCGGATAGTCAGCGTCTATCAAGTTCTAATGGAACTTGATAGTATCCCCTCTTTAGATCCAATACAGAAAACCATTTAGATCCTGCCAAAAAGGCAAAAAGTTTCTTTTACCCTGGGTAATGGTTAGGCATCCTTTCGGATAATGCTGTTCAGTTTTCTATAACCTACCACCATCCTAAGAACTCTTGTCATCTTATGCAGGAACGCCACAGGGGATGTGTATGAACTACATGTTTCCTCAGTCACTCCAACTGCCACCGACTCACATAGATGCAGCCATAGATCTTCAAAATCTGAGGGAGAAACCCTTCTAGATCTTTCTTTAAAGGGTATCTTATTTGTGAGCTAAGTGTCTCTCCTACAACTCTTTCAGAGTCTAGATCATGAACAGCAAAAACCTGACCAGTTTCCTTATTGATAGTCTCAGCAAACTTTTTCCTCTCAGCACCACTGAGAGAGGATCCTTCAAAGTCAAGTGGTAATATGACACTCTCTTTCTTTATGGACGGCTGCTGAAACCCGGGTTAGCAATGGTTTTATCCACTCAGATGCTTGTCCCTTTGCAATGACAGTGTGAGGTTTCAATATGACCTCCTTCCTTGTTAATTTTTTGACTTGTACCCCAATTCTATTAATGATGCCAGTGACTTGAACAAATTGAGGCAGAACCACTAGCCCACCGGGCCCAACTGCGACAAGCAGCATTAGGGCAGTCTCCAGTTCATTCACCACAAATTTCAGAATTCTGAGCACTGTTTTGGATGTGCCACGTAGGATTGTCACTGATTTTCTTCCTCTCAAGACTACCTCAGCCCCTTTGTCAGCATCTTGCTGTAATCTCTGAGTGAGGAGAAATTGACTATAAACTTCAGCCCACTCATTTGGTAATGATCCTACTTAAGAATTTAAGACCCCATTTCTTCTCCTACAGTTTCCTATAAGATGATTCAGCACACGTATGCCTATGGGCACTGACACTTGCTGATTCAGACATTGGTCTGGACAAAGCAAGACTAGTATCTTATGTCGTTTGTTAGTCCCTCAGATGAACTTTGGGAATCATATCTTTAAGGATACATATCCCAGGTATGGAACCATTTGCACTCCAGCCCTTCTATCTGAAGTATACTGCCAATAGACTGTAACTTTCAAAAAGATAAATGCTCAGAATAGAAAGTTTTGCATATGCTGGTCACTTCAGAACCAGTATCTAGTTAGGCAGATACTCTTTACATCATCTAGGTAAACATAGCCATGACAAGCTGGTCCCACTAACTGTTCATTGGCCTCATTGACACCCATTTGGGTAGCATCTGTCTCCTGAACCCCTTGACTAGCACCTTTGCTCTTCTTTCTTTTCTTCCTCGCTCGAACTTCTCTGATTTGAATGTCTACCATTCAGTTGCTGATATAGTAGGTTGGGGTTAGGAGAATTCTCACAAACTTTTTGAAAATGTCCTATTTGCCCACAGTTAAAACATAAAGGATTTATTTTCTTAAATTTTGGTATTGCTTGTTTATTAAATTCTTTGGGTCTTTGAGGTGTGAAGAGTATATCTGAAGCGGACATACGAGAACTAGGCTGGGTCATCTGCTGTCCTACCAACTGTTGCTTAGGATGAGTTCACCACTGAGTCTCAGTCTTTGATCACCAAATCTATACAGTCTGCTGAGTCAAAAGGAATGCAACAGTATTTTCCTTCCTCTTGTTCACAGAAATCTCCAGCTGGAATCCATGCAGATTCTTTCTCCTTCTCTTCTGAAATCAGTTAACTAGTTAACTATTTAACCAACCAATCAGATTAAGTATATACATTAAAAAAAACCCTCAATGTAGTCTGAGTCTAGCTACAGGGAACCTATTGAGCATGTCCAAAACTATCACACCCAATTCCAGAAACTTCTGGGTGTGGAGTACTAATTGTTCAACAATAACCCAGACACAACTCATTCCTCCCTGCCTCCCTTTTAAAGAGATATCTCCCTATTAAGCACATGGGTACATGTGTTCACAGGTTAGTGGTGGTAGGTAGGTCAGTGAAGCTCAGTCACCAAGAACATTTCAATCTAGATTGGACAAAATTCAAGAAAATTGACTGTATAGAAGAACCCTGCCTTGCCCAGGAAATGGACGGAATAATCTATTAGATCTTTTCCACCTCTAATTTATAGAATTGTACTATGTTGAAGGGGAATATGAGCTTGTTGACAAAGGGGCTTAAGGCCCTGACCTGACCACATGGTTTAAAATGACTGGTGATTACCCAGCGGGAAAAATGATATGGCATTATTCCCTAAGGTATACATAGCAATAACTTTTAAAACTAAAATTCTATGGATAATTCAATGTCTGCTCAATGACAATTCTAGATCCTGCTGCTGTCATGTGCCATAAGCCCACAGCATTCTGAATCAGGCTCAGTTGGGCTTGGATGCTGAGAATGTCTTCCCATGTTTGTCATTGTCACTCACACAGAACAGCTCCCAGCAGTCCAGATAAACCAGTCTTCCTGAACAAAACTCTGGACAGGTAAATGAAAATAGATTTGGCACTTATCCCAGCTGTTAAAGACATTGGCAGCTGTTCCTTGCTGTTGGTGTCTGCTATATTTTCAGGCAATGGTGGTTCAGACTGATTTAAAATCTCTCGTTAAAGACAACAAAATCAGCATCATATAAACAATTTCCTTCTTTCTTATTTTGCCCCTTTTCAACCCAAGTGGCTTGTCGAAATTTGGGGCCCCGTGGGCATTCCAGTTGGAAACAGAAATTGGTGACAATCAGGTATTTCTTTGATGCCGTTCTGTTTATTCACAAAGAATGTACAAAGTGCTGTGTCTCTGAATGCAGAAGGAACCAATAGCAGGAAACAGCTTCTTTTACTCACAGCACCAAGAGCACTCTTTTCAGCCTGCTCCTCTGATCCAAAAACCTCTTTCCAGATTTTCTTCCAGAGTCAGCCACTAGCTTTTGTAACCCACATGCCTAATAGGGTGATATCTCTTTAAGAAACCTAGAGAGAAGTTGGGAGTGGGGGGTGGGGAGGGGGAAGTGACTCAGTTGTGTCTGAGTTATTGTTGCTAGGTAGATGCACAATCTTCATTCTACTCTGAATAGTTTCTGGAATTGGAAGTGGAAGTTTTGGACATGCCCAATAGATTCCCTGTAGCTGGACTTAATAGACTCTATTGAGAGCAGGGCAATCAGGGCAGCTGCTTTACTAAAGACCTTGGCCTGGTCTACACTACAAAGTTAGGTTGACATAAGCCACGTTAAGTCAATCTAATAACGTATGTGTCTACACTCCTGAGTCCCTTCCGCCGACCTAAGTGGCCTGTAAAGTTGACTTCTGTGCTTCACCTCTGTGAGAGGTGGAGCACGTGATTCGACATCCATGGATCGATATGGGGGTCGTGTAGATACTGCGTTGTGTAATTCGAGTGAATTGGCCTCCAGGAGGTATCCCACAGTGCTCCGCTGTGACCACTCTGGAGAGCACTTTCAACTCCACTGCACGTCAGCCAGGTACACAGGAAACAGTCACGCCCCTGTTAAAGCCCCGGGAACTTTTGAATTTTTATTTCCTGTTTAATTGGCATGGAGAGCTTGTCAGCACAGCTGATCATGGAGACTCAAGGCCACAAACGTGCTTCTGCATGGAGTACACAGGAGGTGGTGGATCTTATTGCTGGTGGGGAGAAGAGTCTGTGCAGGCAGAGCTCCAATCCAGCAGAAAAAATGCTGACATCTATGCCAAGATCGCACAGGGCATGGGGGAGAAGGGCTACATGAGGGACACACAGCAGTGCCGCGTGAAAATAAAGGAGCTTCAGCAAGCATACCAGAAGACAACGGAGGCAAACAGTCATTCTGGTTCTGCCCCCCAGACATGCTGCCTCTATAAGGAGCTGCACGCAGTTCTCAGCGGCAACCCCACCACTATCCCAAAACGCTTCGTGGATACCTCCCAGGAGCCCTGGGCGGCCTCGGGCAACAACGAGGAGGACATTGTTGATGAGGAAGAGGAGGAGGAGAATGTGTGGCAGGAAAGCGGAGGATCCATTCTCCCCGACAGCCAAGAACTGTTTTTAACCCCGGAGCCTATCCCCGCACAGGACCAGCTAGTGGCAGAGCGTGATGCCGGGGAAGGCATTTCTGGTGAGTACACATTTTCAATCAAACTTTAGGGGTTACATGTTATTATTTTTAAAGTTTAATCTGAACAAAAAAGTGGGTGTAGTGAGTATTGGTGGCCACTCCAGTCACACAGAGGATGTTCTCTGAAAAAGACTGGGTATGTGCATGGGGATGGCCCTGGAATCCTCCATGGAGATCTCTAGGAAGTTTTCATGGAGGTACTCTGCAATCCTTTGCAGAAGGTTTCTGGGAAGAGTTGCCTTATTTTGTCCACCACGGTAGGACACTTTTCTGTGCCACTCTGGTATTAATTCTGCTGGCATCATTGCGGTACACAGCATTGCAGCATAAGGACCAGGTCTGTACCCAGACACTTGCAGCATCTGCTCCCTTGCTGCCTCTGTTATCCTTAGGAGAGTGATTTCACATAGGGTCACCTAGGGGAAAAGGGGGAAGTTTTCAATGCTAGCCCTTAAACCACAAACAATTCAACAAGTAATCTGCCCCCTGTTTGGTGAAATCTGGGTCACACAACCACACTTTCCCAAATGTGCCATGGTTGTGGTTGGAAGGGATCACAGAGCACTGCAACCAGCATTTTTTTTTTAAACAAAGGGGGGGGGCTTCCTGTTTGTCTCCCTTCCCCCCAACCCCGTGCAGCTTTTGTAAAAAACAAACTATTTGGGGGGATTTACACTGGTGCCTGTCCTCAATCACCATCCAGGTTGTTAGGGAAAAGGGGGCTTTTCTCAAGTTCCAACCTGTGATCCCAAGGATGTCTTCACAAAAGCTGCAGCACAAGCCCTCTCGCCTATGCCTCATGGCCTTACTCACCATGGTTGGAGCAGCAAACCGACTCTTGCAGTAGCTAGCAGTTGTGTTTACATTGTGGCTTGTAGGGAAGTGCATTGAGGGGTGTTTCTTTTTATAAAAAGAATTAACCTTGCACCAGAAACAATGTATGAACGGTCAATGCTACCCTTGTGCTTTGTATTCTTTGCAGCTGAAACCTTGTCTGTTGGCGCATACTCCACACCGGGACAGAGACTTTCCCAGATTAGAAGGCAGAAAAAGAAGACTCGGGAGGACATGTTCAATGAGTTAATGTGCGCCACTGAGAGTGACATGACGGAGCTCTGAGCATGGAGGATTACACTGTCCGAGAACATGGACTTGGACAGGGAGGACAGGAGAGCATGCAGGGAACACGAGTGTGCCATGCAGGAAGAGATGCTGCGGATTATAAAGGAGCAATCAGACATGTTGAGGCATCTGGCTGAGGTTCAAGAAAGGCAGCTGGATGCTAGGGTCCCTCTGCAGCCTGCGCTGAACCTGCTGCCCTCATTGCCCAGTTCTACCATCCTCCTCCCCAAAACGTCCTCTGAGGCGGGAGGAGGGGGATTTCACTATTCCTTGCACTCAACACCAGGGGAGGGTACAAGGACCATAAGGCACCCATTCCCACACCTTTGATTGTTATTGCAGTGCATTTGTAAGCAAGCTGTCCTTGTTTCCCTCCACCACCACCACCACCACCACACACACATAGTGTTATCAGCCCTTTTGCCCCAGGTTATCTTACTTTTCTGTGCTGTCTCTGTGTGTTTGTGTGCAAATAAAATTTAACGGATTGAGGAGAAAAGGCTCTTTATTCATTCAATACATGGTGGCTAGTGGGGGTGGAGTTTAGAGGGGAGAAAATGCAGTGGAAGGGACAGTTTGCTAAGGAACAATATAGATGTCACATTATTGTGGCTAATCACTGAAACTGGTTTTCAAAGCCTCATGGAGATACGGAGCTCCTCAATGTGCTCTTCTGATTGCCCTGGTGTCTGACTGCTCAAAATTGGCTGCCAGGTGATCTGCCTTAACCCCCCACCCCAGCGGAAACTTTTCTCCCTTTGTTTCACAAATATTATGGCGCACACAGCAATAACAATGGGGATATTGCTTTCACTGAGGTCTAACCTAATAAGCAAACAACACCAGCGGCCTTTTAAACATCCAAAGGCACATTCCACCACCATTCTTTACTTGCTCAGCCTATGGTTGAGCAAGTCCTTACTGCAGTCCAGGCTGCCTGTGTACAGCTTCATGAGCCATGGGAGCAAGGAGTAGGCTGTATCTCTCAGGATCACAATTAGCATTTCAACATCACCAATGGTTATTTTGAAGTCTGGAAAGAAAGTCCCTGCTTGCAGCTTTCTGAACAGACCGGAGTTCCTAAAGATGCACGTGTCATGCACCTTTCCCGACCATCCCACGTTGATGTCAATGAAATGGCCCCTGTGATCCAGCAGCGCTTGCAACACCATTGAGAAGTACCCATTTCCGTTTAGGTACTCTTTGGGAAGGTGGTCTGGTGCCAAGATAGGAATATGTGTGCCATCTATCATCCCATTGCAGCTGGAGAACCCCATCGTGGCAAAACCATCCGCTTTGTCTTGTATGTTGTCCATAGTCACTACCTTTCTTAGCAGAAGTCTGTGGATTGCCGTGCAAACTTGGATCAGAACAGACCCCAAGGTAGATTTAACCACTCTGAATTGATTCCCCATTGACAGGTAGCAGACTGGCATTGCAAGCTTCCACAGAGCTATCACCACTCGCTTCTCCACTGTCAGAGCAGCTCTCATTTTAGTATTGCTATGCTTCAGGGCTGGGGAAAGCTCTTCACACAGTTCCTGGAAAGTGGCCTTACACATTCGAAAGTTCTGGAGCCACTGTTCGTCATCCCATAGCTGCATAACAATGTGGTCCCACCAGTCTGTGCTTGTTTCCTGGGCCCAGAAGTGGCGCTCAACCATGTCAAGGTGATGCACGACTGTCACCAGCAACTGTGAATTGCTCCACCCTGTGTATTCCAGCAGGGCTGCTTGCGTGGCATCACATTGTTCCGTGCGGCAGCTCCTGTATCGGCTTTGTAAATACCACAGAATAAGGCGCGAGATGTTTGTACAGCTGAGAGTGGGGTCCATGATTACCGTGCTATGGCATCTGTGTAGGTAATCCAGACTTACGAAAAAAGGAGCAAAAAAGGCTTCGTTTGTTTGCCGTTGATTTCAGAGAGGGAGGGAGATAAGTGCATCATGGGAGGCTAATGCCATGTTCCCATAACCAGCTGCACAAATGTTTTGGTTCCATAAGGCATTGCAAGCCCAACCCAAAATTCCATTCGGATACGTGCACTGTGGGATAGCTACCCACAGTACAGTGCTCTGTGCATCCATGAAAACCCCCTGCTAGTGAGGATACACTCCCCCGACACAATGAGCATAGTGGGGACATGCAAGATCAACTTGCTTAAATCAGAGGCTCGATGTCGACTTACATAAAATCGACTTAACTTTGTAGTGTAGCCTTGGCCTATGTGAGTGACCTGTTTGGGTGGAAGGGAGAAATCCAGCTATAGGAGCAAAAAGCAGGTTGTTTTCCCCTAACTCTGAAGTATTTTACAGCAGGTCGATGCTATTGTTAACTTTCCGGCAGGGAAGCATTGGTAAGCCTAGTTATAGAACAGGAAATTGGGAGGGAAAATTAATTTCTTTCACATTAATTGTGTACTTTGAATGTTGTTTGATATTAGTCAAATTGTTTTCGTCAAATTATTTTAACTCGTGTGGTTCACCAGCTCTTTTCTTATTTAAATGTGATGGCAAGGAAAGAGTCATTTATATTTTGTTATTTGCAGTTTTGTATTTTTTTGTAACAGGGTGATTCATTTACACACTTAATTAATACTATTGGTTGGTTAATTAGCTAGTTGTCTAGCTAATTGAGTGATTCCGTAACCCAACAGAGGCGGAGAAAGAGTCTGTGTGGGCTCCAATTAGAGATCTCTGCAAGAAAAGGAGGGAAGATATTATTGCAGAGCTTTTGACTCAGCGGAATGGACAGAGTTGATGAACAAAGACTTTAACTAAGACTCAGGTGAACTCATTCTAAGCTTTCAGAACTCTGAGTTACTACTCACTGTGTTTCTGTGGGAACAAACCGCTTTAGATTTAGTTTGTTTATATATATATATATATATATATGATAACTGAAGATAATGTGGATTATGAAGTAGGCTTATTTTTAGTAGAAATTAGCTATTATTATCTTTCTTTATCATTATTCAACGTTATGAAGTTGGTACTTAAGAATTAAGTTAATTTTTCTTGTTCTTTTCGGACCTGTCTGTGGGAAGATCGACCCTATGTGATCCTTGCTGAAAATCCTCAGTGACTGAATTATGTGTCTCCATGTGCTTTTTTATACATATGTTGAAGCCCTGGGAGAGGGGTGGTAAAGTAAACTGTAGCCAACTCAAAGGTTACCCTTTCAGCCACTCCTTCAGGTTGTCACACTCTGACTCGTCCCATTTTCTGTGTGTTCTTTCTCAACTCCCCCCTGCCTGCTATACACCCACACACCTGGTCACAGTATCTAATGAACTCTCTGCCCATCTGGTGCTAGTTTCTGGACAAACTTTATTAGGCTTTGTTTTAGGTGTGGTCCCTTAACTGTCTCTTACAATGGTCTTAAATGGGGGGACTGATTCACACATCCATTTGAATGAGGTTTTAACAAAGTTTTACCCAGCTCATAACACTATTCTACTACTAGTTATCTCTTACCATTACCTTAAAATTGACTGATCCAGTGTATAAACTATTTCCCCTCTCCCTGAACTCACTTAAATTACTTCTATAGCTGTGCTGATTCTTTTTCCTTTTTGAGTAGTTATGGTATCATCCTTTCACTTTTCCTCCATCCTATCTAACATTTTATTCCTTATTGTTGTTCCTTTCAATGACTTTATTTATTCTTTCTCCCTCTTTACTCCCTGCTTTTCTTCTCAGATAAAACTTCTACTCACTTCAGACCAACCAGCCAATCTGTCACTAACTGCCCCCACTCTCAGAAATTTCCAGCTCGATCAGCCTCTTGCCAGTTCGAGTCACACGGGGTCATAAGTTTCTCTGAGCTTCTCTTCTGATCCTCAGAGGCCACGAAACAGGTTTTCCTAGCAGAACATGTGACTCTGCTGAGACATTAAACTAACATACAAAGTGATAAGAAGTAGCTAATTTCAGCGACTGTAGCCAATGGTGGGAGTACACACTATTTTGCTTCTATTTATTTGAGAAAGTTAAGTGATATCCCTTCTTGTGTTTCTTTTCCCTTTCAAAATATTTCTTCTCTCTCCTCTTTGAAAAAATGTGTGCACATGTGTATACACATGATTTCTCTATTCATTTTTCATGGTTTCTGTACAATGCCTAGCACAATGTTGTCTTGACTGTGATTGCTATATGCTACTGTAATATATTATGTATTACTAAGATACATAATAAGTTATAATACTATTGCACTAAGAATGTTAGAGGAAGACATCCTGGTGATTGCGTACCAGGAGAGGGGTTCTAGCACTGAGTGAGGTCTTCAGACTTTTCCATGGCATTCAGGTTTCCAACTCAATAGTGCCTTAATCTTCTGCTCAGCATGGCCTCATTCTCCAGCTGTTCATATCTACAGTAGCTCAGTCTCCGAGCATCCTGCTCAGTGTGTGTTGTGTCCCTCTCCGTGCTGTAGAAACTATGCTACAGCTGCTAGCTAAGGGCTTAGTATACTCTAATGGCTCCTGTTTTTGTTAAGCAATTCTGGGTTGAGTTTTCAGGGATGACCAAGATGACAGTCATTATAAATGACATCATGCATTTATTAAAGTGATAAATAACCTGAACTACACCTTAAATTATGAGAATACAGATTATTATTTGTATATGTTCTGTAGCACCAACACGGTGACAGCAAGTACAAACAGAACAAAACAAACAGTTAATCAAATGCTAAACAAAAACTATTGCATCTGGCATTCTGGGCTGAAAGTTGCTAGATTCAGGCTGAAATGGACTGCCAACGGGAGTGAATTCTAAAGGAGGTGGCCATCAACTAAAAATCCTTGTTGGGAAATGCTTGCTGTCAGAATCCATCTTTAACTGCTTTGATCCATAGAATGAAAGTTAATTTCTCAGAGAACTTGGCCCTAATCACTCAGGACTTTAAATATCATTTACACCTTTGCAACCAGAAGGAATTGCAACCAGAAGGAAACAGAGAGCCAGAGCAGACTAACCATGAGTGTTGTGTTCACATAAGACTGCATTGCTTAGCAGCTGGTTTCATACTACTAAGCAACATGCTGCTGCTGCTGACCAATCCTGCTCCTTCGAAATCTGAAGCTGCCTCTTGTCCCCTCAACCTTCAAAATGTGACCCAAGGTAAACTGATGCAGTGTCTCTTCCTGAGTCTGCAGACAATCTGAAGCAACCGTTCTGAGTGGCATAATCGACTGTATGCATTGCACAGGGTGAAAATCTGAAACCTGAAGATCATGATGTACGTGTCCCCACCGTTAACTATTTCACTGCTGGAAACATACATCTTGTGTCCACACTCCTAACTTGTTTCCCAAGTTGGTACTAAAAAGCCTCATTTCCCTCTTCACCACACAAGCTGGCCCTGGAAACTGCTGACACACCACCATTTGGGTATGTGATTGATCACCAACAAGAGGGAGAACATCCTGATTTTCTGATGTTTTAACTGCATTTTGTCCCATTTTCGAATCCACTGCACTACAAAAAGAAAAGAGTTTCAATGAAGAATCCGCATGACGTGGATGGGGATTATATATTTTTATTCAGTTTAAGTCCCTCAGTAGGAAACAGAAGATCAGGGTGACAGATTCCAGCCAACGAGACAAGACAGTGAACTAAAACAAAACAAGTTTTAGTAATGTCCAAGCCACACAAGATTAAAGGCAACATTCCCATACACAGGCAGCCTATAAGCAAGAGACAAGACATCAGAAATATCAAATACCAAACAGAAACATAGCTGTAAAAAGTATCTCATTGACTGAATCCTTATACATTGTGGGAACTTCAGGAGTATGCTTTGAGGATAATAGCAAATGGAATCGGGTTTGATTTGGAAAGAGAAGAAAATTATGGCTTTCTTTGCTAGAATCAAAGCCAAAGTGATTTTGGATGCTTTCCCTTACCGAGGACTGACTCGGTCTCCTTACTGAGTTTAGAGTAGCGTCAACTGCAGAGATGCCAACAAAGCTATCCATCAAAACGCTGGCAGGAAAAAGCACAGGTGCGTTCCTGCTCCAGCTATTTATAGAAAAGGCATGTGACCACACGTGATACAAACTCAGTGGTTTGGTTGCTACATTCCAGAAGCCATAAAACTATTTCTTTGGTTGAAAACACAGAATTACAGTTGGAAAGAATTACAATTGGAAACACAATTGTAGCTGGCTAGCAAATAGACCATGAGCAGCAGTCCCCTTTTTGAGGCTCTTTCTGTACCAGGAGGAGCTTATTGTTATTTCTGAATATATTTCTTGTCCCAATAACTTAGTTTTATAAAGCTACATGATCAACTGAAAAACTTACAATGTATTCAAACATGTTTGTGAATAATATAGGGTCATATTCTTCCCCCATGTATGTGAGGGATTCTGTCATTTTAAACTCACTGAACTCTATGCATATTCTCTTAATGGGAAGGAGAAGAGGAAGGGCAAAGGGCACTGGGTCTAACAACCACTTCTGCAGGAATACCACAGATCATGCAGTAGTTCTGCCTATCCCTTCCCTGGCCACATGGCTCCTCTGGAAATCATGATCCTAGGAGTTTTCCTTTTCTTCCTATGCAAAACCCCATCTTTGAGGGGTACAGAAATGGAGCATAAGCGAATGATGCAAGGAAAACTGTTTATTTATGCATGGATAGCCAGAAGTTTTAGAGGTCGCATGCAGCAGATAGCATCATGTCCTCTGCCCCTTGCTTACAGAATACCCATGAAATCTTGCAGGGCCCCTAATGCCTAGAGAGACAAATAGAAACCCCATTTTCCCTCTGCGTGTTCTTAGTGCCCCAGCCACTATAGTGTCTGAACATTATCCTAAGATGTTAGCATGCTGCATTAGTGCTGTGACCTCTTCCATAAATAGGGGGCCCTCTGTACCCTTTTTCTCCTTCCTTTGTTCAGCAATGTGTGTGAGCAATAAAGAATAGTACACTTCTATTTTGCTTTTTTTCTTTGAAGTTCCATAGAACCATTAACTTAGCTAACATACAGCTATTACTAAGTTCCATTACCTGTATACACTGGTTGTCTATTATGAGTTATTTTTATATCTATCTGTCCATCCCAATAAGTGTTTATTTTTGAGAAAATAATACAAATATTGGTTCTCAAGGTGCTCTAATACCATAGTATAAGCTTCTTGGATGAAATCTTGGTTCCAATAATGTCAATGAGAATTTTGCCATGGACTTCCACAGAGATTTCACCCCTAGATAGATCATAATAGATATTAGCCAGAAACTTTCAAATGAATCTATGTCAAGGTACAAACGCTCTACAACACTCCCACACCAGCATCAATTTTCTGTACACCACAATCAGCTGCAAAAATGGAACCCTACAGCCAATTCTATACCAGAAACCCACGGATTACCACACTTATTTTAACAGATCCAGTAACCACTCCAAACACACCAAGAAATCCATTATCTACGGTCAGGCACTCAGATACCACAGAATATGCTCTGAGGAGAAAAATCTGGGATATACACCTTAACTCACTTAAAACTACCTGTGCCAAGCAAGGACTCTCCTCTAGAAAAGTAGATTGCATCATGGAATAGGCCACCCATATACCCCAAGAGAATCTGCTCCAATATAGGGGAAAAAACCCACTGACTGCACACCCCTAATGGTCATCTCTCACCCCACGCTGGAACCCCTATGGGGTATCATTAAACAATTACAGTAACTCCCCACTTAACGTCCTCTCGCTTAACCTTGTTCCAATCTTACGTCCCTGCTCAATTACAGAACATGCTCCATTTAAAGTTGTGCAATGCATCGCTATAACGTCGTTTGGCTACCTGCTTTGACCACAGCTGACAGCCCCCCTGTTAGCTCCCCTACACCCCTCCCACAGCACCTCCCGCCAGCCAGCAGACCCTGCGGATCAGTGCCTTCCCCCTCCCCCCCACTCCTCCTGCCTGCGGCAATCAGCTGGCTTGCGGTTTTCAGGAGGGAGGGGGGAGGAGCAAGGTGTCGGTGTGCAGGCTCCCCCTCCCTCCTCTGCCTCTTGAACACCACAAGCCAGCTGCTTGCCACAGGCAGGAGGCAGGGGAGGGAGGGGGAAGGAGAGAGGATGCGGCATGCGGAGTAAAGGGGGAGGAGTGGGGAGAAGAAGAGGTGGGTTAAGGGTGGGGGCTTGGGGGAAGGGGTGGAGTGGGCAGGCTGAGGCTTGAGCCCCCCCCCCCTTGCCGGTGCTTGCAGAGTAGGGGAAGCTGCTGCTGCGCAACATGCTTCTCCTAGCCTACAGCACCTTCAGCCTCCTTGCCTGCCTCATTGTCTCCAGTGCCAGTCGGCTGTGCCTGTGTTGGATAAAGCGGGGGAACCTCCCAACTATAGTACTGTACTGTACTGCATGGCAAAAAAAAAATTTCCCTGGAACCTAACCCCGCCATTTACATTCATTCTTATGGGGAAATTGGATTCACTTAACATCGTTTCACTTAAAGTCGCATTTTTCAGGAACATAACTACAACATTAAGTGAGGAGTTACTGTACAACCCATAATAAGTGGGGAGCACATCCTGAAAGAAATATTTCTGGCCTTCAAACAGCCCCCCAATCTCTTGAAGCTCATCATCATAAGCAAGCTCCCCACAAACCAGGACCCACCAACTCAGAAGTGGCCCCAAATCCTGCCAGAACAACTGTTGCAAAACCTGCAGACATCTCCACTGCTGCAATGATTATTTCCCCCCTACTCTCCCCAACACACCTTTCATGATCCATGGCTGTCACATGCCTATCACAACATGTGGTGTACTTCATCCAGTGCACTAAATGGGTGGGTGACATGAGACAATCACTATGCTCTCAAATGAACTCACATAGAAAAAGGATAAAAGACAAAAACACCTTATCACCTTGGGGCAAACACTTTTCACAAACTGCTCATTACATATCTGACATCTCAGTCCTCATCCTCAAGGGAAACCTTCAACAAACTACAACACCTTCAAAAGGACGAGCCTGGGAGCTTAAATTCATAACTTGGCTAGAGACTAGAAATGATGGACTCAAAGATGCTGTGTTTATGGCTCATTACAACAATCTGCAATCCACTATCCCTCCTTTGTACCATGACTGCAAGAGATTAACAGCCGACTTCCTCTTGAATAGTCTCTTGCAACATGTATGAAATCCTTTGCTTAACAGTCTATTCCAAGAGGTATTCAGCTGTGATTCTTTGTACCTTTCCCATTCCTGAAGAAAAGCTCAGTGTAAATTCAGAAGTTTTTCTCTTTCCATATAGAGCAGTGGTCCCCAAACTGTGGGGTGCACCCTCTGAGGGGCACAAAGGAGCATCCAGGGGGCATGGCTGGGGTGAGAAGGAAGCACCACCTTGCCCTGCTCTGTCCCTAGCTCTGCTCCAGCCCTGCTCCTGGCCCCAGCTCCCAGCTGCAGCACCAGCCCTGCTCCTGGCTGCTGGCCCCCACTCCCAGCCCTCGTCCCAGCGGGATGCAGATACATTTCTGTACTGGGAACGGTAGTGGGGCGAGAGGAAAAGTTTGGGCACCATTGCCATAGAGATAGGTACAATAAAAGATATTACCTCACCCACCTTGTCTTTCTAATATCTGGGGACCAACATGGTTGCAGCAATGCTGCAAACAAAGGTACATGGTACTTGATTCTGGGTTGTGGGGAGGACTTGAGGAAGGGGTTGCTCATTAACTTTCCTTTAAATCCACAAATTAATTTCTTCTTAATCTGATGACTTCCTACTTGTGTAACAAATAATGGACTTGGAATGGGGCCATACTGATTGACAGTCTCAGCTTGAGTGTGGCACATAGGTTGGTTGGTCAACTTTTTTTTTTTTTTTGCCTAATGCTTGCCTGATTGTTTCTGTGTTAGTGTTTAAGCTCCATCAGCTACTCAGGATATGAAGAAAAGTAGCATGTAAACAAAAAGCAATTTCAGATTCAGAATTTCTGAGATTATATCAGATGCTATCACTTTCTATAATTGCTCTGTGAAATTCATATTCTACTTACAGATCTAAGCAGAGAAAAAAGGAAATTAAAGGAACATTTCAGTAAAGACTGTCATGACCTACTGTTGGACACAAAACCTTATGTCCCACTGACACTTTATACATGAGTGGTCAAATCCTGGCTTGACTGAAGTCAGTGAGACTTTAATATCGACCAGAATTTGGCTCCGGTGTAAAGGCTGACATTGGTTTTGACTATGCATCTACTTTCTGCCAATGACGTTTTAAAAACTCTAATATATTGATTAGAACTGTGTGCAGAATTGATACAATGTTGCAGGACAGGTATTTTTGAAGATACAAAACACACAACTTAAAGTTGAGAAGTAGTGTGATTTATTCCCCAAAGAAGGACATTTTCAAAGAATAGTGCCGTTTTAGCTGTACAACTCCAATTGACTTTATTGGTCTGGTCCTGTTTCCATAGCAGTTGATGACAAAACTCCCATTGACTTCACTAGGAATGGTACTGGGCCATGAAGCCAAACAGCTAAAGCACCATGTACTGCTTTGAAAATTAAGGAAGCATATAGGTCATAACAATAACTTGCATTAAGTCTGACAAAAATAAGGCATTTTGTACTGTCCAACTGTTCATGTCATTGTACATGCAGAGTAACAGAAACTTTGTAATTATGCTTAGTAATGCTGAACTGGCACTGACTGAAAAGGTTCTTTACAAAACATACAGCCCAGGGCACAAGCCTCCATAAAAATCAATGTTTTTTAGTGGTTGTATTATTTATAACACAAATATATTTTACTGAAACTTTTTTAAAGAGAAAAAAAATAAGGCCATGCAGGATGGTTTAACTCAACAAATGTTGAGTGTCTCTGAAGAAACTTAAGGCTTTAAGCAGAATTTGGCGCAAACCCCAGGAAAAGTTGTTACTTCACTATTATACAAATTGTGTCAACATAAGACTTAATAGAATACAAATGTATGCAATGAGATAGATTATTATAGAATGGGTTAAGTGATGATTGAATTACTGGCACAGTCTATTAAAGTATATTGGAACATATCCTGAATAAGAACTTTGGCATTTGGCCCACTGAAAGATAATAGATAGCACATGTAACCTTAACTCAGCACCCTTGTGTTTGTGTGCTATAGGACCAAATCCTCGCTTCAGTGGATTTACACCAGCTGAGGATCTGGCTCCATCTTTAATGACATGATCATATGCCAAATCATATGACCAAATAGTACCTTCATTTTTTTCTACAGTCTTAAACATATAAAATACACAGTACTGTGCAATTCATACAAATGAGTCCATGACAGTTATTTATATAATTATGAAACATACAATATATTAAGCATACAACAGTACTAGTGAATTTGTGTAGCCTGCCTATGTTCACGGGTAACAAAGTTTGTGGTTAACTCCTTCAGTCGTTGAAGACCGTCTTGTCAGTTCTGGCTTATGCCCTGAATTGTACCTTAAGAAGTTGGTGCTATTGGTTATAAAGAATAATGCATAGTAAATGGATTATTAATTATTATTATTATAATATTGTGTATGAGAGAAGAGGCATTACCATCCAAAAACCTAACTCCATAAATATCATGGACTGTGAAATCTGGTCTCCCCCCGTGAAATCTGGTCTTGTGTGCTTTTACCCTATACTATACAGATTTCACAGGGGAGACCATTGTTTCTCAAATTGAGGTCCTGACCCAACTTGTCAATTACTGGATAATATAACTGCAGTAACAGGGTGACTGGTAAACTACTGTAATAATGATAATTCTTTTTGCAGGACAGAGATACAGTCAGATATGACACCTCAATATTATTTCATCTTATTTTGTGGGTGATTTTAATTTTACTATAGATTTCTGTATTGTCATTTTCAGTGACCTCATATTAAGTCCTGATCATCATAATTTTAAACTGAGGGACGCCCACTACAGTTATAGTGAATTATAAACATCTGTAAAATAAGGGGAAATAATACTGAGAGGGAGGATAAATTCATTAATGTTTATGTTCTTAGATATTATGGTGACAAGTAACATAGAAAAGCCCACACCCTAAATAAACATTTCCCTGAGACTTAGAATTGGCCCAAATTCAAAGGTGTGTAAATTACATGTCCTTAAAGTGAATACGGGTAAATTGCTATAACATATTCCAATAGAAGGAGAGGGGAAGGGTTGCTACAAGAACACCAACAGGAGGATGTAAAAAATGGAAGTTAAATCAGATCATCTCAGTGTATAAAATACACCAATATACTCACGTTCCTTATATCAATTTACCAACATGTAATTTGTATCACTATTTACATCACCTCTGAATCTGGCTCTGTGACTTGAAAGCAATCCATGTTTGTGTTTTCCATTGTTTTTTAAATCTTAAGTTTAAAGGGTGTTCGGGGCCATATCATGGTATCCATTTTAAAAATGTGAAATCTCGTAAACTGATCGTATGATATGGTCTACTGTCCATAAGACCTTCAGATCCTTGGCACAACACTTTACATTTTTAAGCACAGAACTAAGACTAACATCAGGACAGGATAATGATTTAAACATACTTTTTGTTGTTCACAAGCTGTAACCTGGCTCTGGTGGAAATAGTCACAGTTTGTGGACTGGCCGGGTCGCAGTGGAAAAGGAGGAAAGGCCTTGTCACCTTTATCTTCATATCTTGTTACCTAATTCTCCCTCTCATGAAAAACTTGCCATTTTGTTGATTAACATTTAACAGAGAAGGGATCTGATCCTGCATGCACTATGGTGATGATAGCCAAGTGCCGCCCAGTTTAATAGCTTGGCAATAGCAAGGTCCTTAACAACGGACTTTGTGGAATCTCTGGCTTTTGGAAGCTCTGGTCAGGGTGTTATTGTGTTTATTTGGGGATGGGTTGAGGAAGGTCTGACTTCCCCTCCCGCCCTTATTGAATATACAGGTTTTGGTTTCACACCAGTTTCAGTAATATCTGCTCCTTAGTATTGGTCCCCAATATACACCTCTACCCCGATATAACGCTGTCCTCAGGAGCCAAAAAAATCTTACCGTGTTATAGGTGAATATAAAAACCACGTTATATTGAACTTGCTTTGATCCACCGAAGCACGCAGCCCCACTCTCCCCCGGAGTGCTGTGTTACTGCGTTATATCTGAATTCATGTTACATTGGGTCGAGGTGTATTGTATTGCTAATTTTTTTTGACCTTTCAAAACTAGCTGTTACCTAGGGGAGATTTAGTGAGGTTGTGGTTGGAGATCCTGAGCTGCTAAGAGGATTCTGGTCTGGTCCTGAATGTAGAACTTCTTCTTTAACTGCCCTTTCTCACAATTGTAAAACTCTTTATGTACTGGAAAATTCTGAAGTATCCTTCATGCAGTTAAGTATCAGGAAGGACCCTTATAACTGCTCTGCCTCTAGGTCTCACAGACAGGCTTGCAAAGCAGGATGGACAGGCATATAGCTGAGGAGAAGGCCTCCACTTCCAATCATTTCAGTGATCCAGGATTCCAGCAGAATCTCCCCTCTGGAATTGGTTGTGTGATTTCATCATGTTCATCATTTTTTCCCCCCGATGTACACTTTTGGCTTGTATAATTAAAAACTTGGCCCCAATGTACAGTCATGGACATTAGAGACTGACAGGCCTTTTATTGGGCCATCTGATCCATTTCTTCACAGACACTGACTTTTGTTTTTGCCAGTGGGTGATCCACCCCCACTCTGCGCCAAGGCTCCGCTCCCATTCTTCCCCCAAGGCCCTACCCCATTCCTCCCCTTCCCGTCCCTGCTTCGCCCCCTTCCCCAAGGCTCCCGCCTGCCCACCTGACACTTGCTCCTCTCTGTCCCCTCTCCCAAGAGTCCCCCTGCCCACCCTCTACACCCCCTCCTCCCAAGTGCCGCCTGCCTGCTCCTCTCCACCCCCTCCCCGAGCGTCTCCCTTCCTGCCATTTGCTCCTTTCTGCCCCCTCCTGCCTGAAGGGCGAGTGATAGGGAGAACGGGTGGAGAAGAGTGAGCAGTGTGGACCTCGGGGGAAGAGGACACGGTCCCTGAGTGCTGAGCACCCCGTATTTTTTTTTGTGAGTGCTTGAGCCTCGAAGCACCTATCGAATCGGTATCTATGCATTTCCACCCGGATTCAGGATGATTTTCTACAGTATATTTTCAAGTACTCTGTCTAGTCTAATTTCAAGTGTCCTCCTGAACCTAATGGATTACACTATTCAGTATATACTTAAATTATAAGCAATCTGGAATAGGGGGCATCTTTTGTGATGCATTTGTACAGTGGTTAGTACACTGGGGACTTGATTCCTCATGGGGGCCTCTACACATTACCACAATAAAAAAAATAAATAACCATATGATACACAAAATAGCATTGCACTTTCTCCAGCAGGGGCTCCCACAGCAGGTTCTGTCCCCTTAAGAAAGTGCCAAAACTTTCTTTGAATCCAAAGGGGAATCTTTGTTTTACACCCTGTGCTAGTTTTCAGTAGTTCACTCCCTCAAACTGTCCAAGGGGGCTTCAATATAACAAAAATATCTTGGAACTTTCTGCATTCCAGACATATAAGGAATAAAAGGGGATGCATTAGCCTGAGGACAAGGGTGATCCAGTCCATGTAGTGTACTTGGATTTTCAGACAGCCTTTGACAAGGTCCCTCAACAAAGGCTCTTAAGCAAACTACACAGTAATGGGATAAGAGAGAAGGTTCTCTCATGGATCAGTAACTGGTTAAAAGACAGAAAAAGGGTAGGAATAAATGGTCAGTTTTCAGAATGGAGAGAGGTAAATAGTGGGGACCCCCAAGGATCTGTACTGGGACTATGCTGTTCAACATCTTCATAAATGATCTGGAAAAGGGGATAAACAGTGCAGTGGAAAATTTGCAGATGATATAAAATTAGTGAAGATAAGTAAATCCAAAGCCGACAGTGAAGAGTTACAAAGGGATCTCCAAAAACTGGGTAACTTGGCAATAAGCTGGCAGATGCTATTCAACGTCGATAAATATAAAGTAATACACATTGGAAAAAGTAATCCTAACTATATGTACAAAATGATTGATCTAAATGAGCTGTTACCACTCAAGAAAGAGATCTTGGAATCATTGTGGAGAGTTCTCTGAAAACTGCCCAAAGTGCAACAAAAGTTAAAAAGGCTAACAGAATATTAGGAAAGGGATACATAAGACAGAAAATACCATGCCATTGTATAAATCCCCGGTATGCCTACACCATGAATCCTGCATGTAGTTCTGGTTGCCTGAGCTCAAAAAAGATATATTAGAATTGGAAAAGATGCAGAGGAGGACAACAAAAATGATTAGGCTTATGGAACGGCTTCCACACAAGGAGAGATTGAAAAGACTGAGACCGTTCATCTTAGAAAAGAGGTGACTAAGGGGGGATATGAATGATATATACAATCATAAATGATCTGTAGACAGTGAATAGGCAAATGTTATTTACCCTTCACATAACACGAGAACTTGAGGTATCTGATTAAATTAATGGGCAGTAGGTTTAAAACAAACAAAAGGAAGTACTTCTTCACACAATGCAGTTAACCTGTGGAACTTGTTGCCATGGGATGTTGTGAAGGCCAAAAGTATAAAAACGTTCAGAAAAGAATTAGATAAGTTCATGGTTAGTAGCCACTGATGGACCTATTCTCCAAGATGGTCAGGGATGCAACCCCACAGGCAGGAATGCAACCCCATGCTACAGATGTCTTTAAACTGCTAACTGCCAGAAGCATCTGGCACTGTCCACTGTCAGAGACAGGATATGGGGCTAGATAGACCATTGGTCTGACCCAGTATGGACTTTCTTATGTTACGAATTGAGTCAGTCTCCGCCTCCAAAGAACAAGCAAACTATCTGTAAATCAGTCTGTCCCACTGACCACTCTCTGCACCTGGCTTAGCCACTTGCAAGGTTTTGCAGCCTCAAACCTGTGAGCCCTTAACTCAAAAAGAACTTTATTTTCTCCACTTTCAGAAAACCTATGCCATGGAAGCCAAGTAACTTCATAGTGGCATTGTAATTGACCTCAGCTGATCTACTTCCTTCCTCTGCTTGGACTTGCATTAACCCTTTCCTGCTCTCCAGATGCATGGTAGTTAACACTTCCCACAACAAGCAGAACATGTAAGAATAAAGAAACAGTAATATTTTGTTAAAATAGCAGAGTCATGTGAGAGCCCTTCAGAGAATTAATGTTGCAACCAAACTGTTTTAGCCAGAGGGCTGAAAAAAGTACGACACTGTCAGGGAACAAATTATTTTCCAGATTATAAAATTCCTCCATTAGGGTTTAGTCATTAATATTTGAATACCCAAAAGACACATACTTTGCTTGTGGGTTTTACAGATATTTACTAACAGTAGAGAAAAGGTAAGACTCAGGAATCTGAGGGTTCCATTCCAGGTTCTAGAGGACAATGTTCTCTAGTTGTTATAGACCTTTCTGCTCCAATTCTTGTCCCAGTCCTCTCTTCCCCCAACAATTTCTTGTTTCAGTCCCAGTCTCTTTGCCTAGCCAGCCCCACTCTCTGTCCCAAGGCTTTTTATCCGTTCCAGTCTCCAATTCCCCCATCCCACCCTCCTTGTCTGATTTCTGATCCCTCCCCCAGCTCTCATCTCTTTTCCTTCTGCAGCCATTCCAAGTTTCTGCCTCCTGCCCCGACACATTCTCTCTGTCTGTCTCTCTCTGTGGAAGGAAAAGGTAGTATGTGTATAATGGGGGAAGAATGGCATAAGAAAGAATGGTAATAAAAGTGAAGGGGAGAGACCATAATGAACATGTTTCAGAGTAACAGCCGTGTTAGTCTGTATTCGTAAAAAGAAAAGGAGTACTTGTGGCACCTTAGAGACTAACCAATTTATTTGAGCATAAGCTTTCGTGAGCTACAGCTCACTTCATCGGATGCATACTGTGGAAACTGCAGAAGACATTATATACACAGAGACCATGAAACAATACCTCCTCCCACCCCACTCTCCTGCTGGTAATAGCTTATCTAAAATGATCACTCTCTTTACAATGTGTATGATAATCAAGGTGGGCCATTTGTGCTGGAAATGGCCCACCTTGATTATCATACACATTGTAAAGAGAGTGGTCACTTTGGATGGGCTATTACCAGCAGGAGAGTGAGTTTGTGTGGGGGGGGGGGGCGGAGGGTGAGAAAACCTGGATTTGTGCTGGAAATGGCCCAACTTGATTATCATACACATTGTAAGGAGAGTGATCACTTTAGATAAGCTATTACCAGCAGGAGAGTGGGGTGGGAGGAGGTATTGTTTCATGGTCTCTGTGTATATAATGTCTTCTGCAGTTTCCACAGTATGCATGTGATGAAGTGAGCTGTAGCTCACGAAAGCTTATGCTCAAATAAATTGGTTAGTCTCTAAGGTGCCACAAGTACTCCTTTTCTTTTTGCATAATGAACATGGTATATGGAATGGAAGAGATGGGGAGGGATAGTTAGGTGAAGGAGAAAGAGCTGAGTTAATAAAGGGGTAGATAGAATAAGAAAAGGGGAGTAAAAGGGGGAGGGAATGGGAGTGAGAGAGCTGTGCTCCTAGGACTGAATCTTCAACGCGGTTGATCTCCTACAAAAGGAGAAAAGATCTCAGAATGGTAAGATAGCGAGGAAGGCAACAGTCAGTGATCTTCTACAATACTTCCTCCTTTGAAAAGCCAATAAAAACATACCCATGAAGACTGCATAGTATCTTTATGGTTAAGCTTCAAAAAAAGATAAACAGCTTAGATCCATAAGAAGTAAAGTGGTGGATAGTTCTGTATTATGACTGGGTAATAGAAACTACGCTGCACTGATCAGACCATTTGTTGGCCTCATGTTCTTATTGGAATGATGCAAAAGGGGTCTCACAAAACATTAATCTTGAATTGCCAGCACGTTGGCACGGCCCAGGGACACCAGTTTGTAGATCCTAACATTCAGATGACTGCTTTTTCATTCCCATTACACCTATAGCCATTAAACATGAATGTACGAGTAGGTTCTTAGATTTTGATGTGCCATCACAGAAATGAGGAAGGATTTAAATCCAAAGGAAGAAATACAGTTGAAGGAGCAGAGGGAGAATAAGTTTTATTTCTTTCTAAACTAACTGGAATGTATTTTCCTCCTTATGTTTTTAAACAAAATATAATTGGTTGGAGAAGTTTCTTGTATAATTTGCTAGACTAAAGCAGAGCTGAAGCACATGCATGTGTATGGGAAAATCATAATTCTGAAACAGATGATCAAGGTTACTAATTGGAGATTATTAACTAAGGAGTCAATTCCATGCTTCCATTGAATTACAAACATTTCTAAGGAGCAGCATTAATTTCCCTTTTTTCTGTTCTGAATGCAATAAATGAGCTAAAATTTGTTTTTATGTTTCACATTCTACAGTTAAAAACTAACCAAAATAGTTCCTTATGTAACATGCCAAAGTAAGTTACAGCTGTTCCTAGATTTGTGTTTTAAGGATAAAGACCCCCACATATCGTATCAATTATTTAGATAATGGCATAGAGAGTTCACTTATAAAGTTTGCGGACAATACCAAGCTGGGAGGGGTTGCAAGTGCTTTGGAGGATAGGATTATAATTCAGAATGATCTGGACAAACTGGAGAAATGGTCTGAAGTAATACGATGAAATTCAATAAGGACAAATGCAAAGTACTCCACTTAGGAAGGAACAATCAATTGTACACATACAAAATGGGAAATGATTGCCTAGGAAGGAGTACTGCGGAACGGGATCTGGGGGTCATAGTGGACCACAAGCTAAATATGAGTCAAAAGTATTGCAAAAAACTCACTGTTGCAAAAAAAACAACAATCATTCTAGGATGTATTAGCAGGAGTTTTGTGAGCAAGACACAAGAAGTAATTCTTCTGCTCTATTCTACACTGATAAGGCCTCAACTGGAGTATTGTGTCCAGTTCTGGGTGCCACATTTGAGGAAAGATGTGGACAAATTGGAGAAAGTCCAGAGAAGAGCAACAGAAGTGATTAAAGGTCTAAAAAATATGACCTACGAGGGAAGATTGAAAAAAATGGGGTTTGTTTAGTCTGGAAAAAGGAAGACTGAGAGGGGACATGATAACAGTTTTCAAGTATATAAATGATTGTTACAAGGAGGAGGGAGAAAAATTATTCTTCCTAACCTCTGAGGATAGGACAAGAAGCAATGGGCTTAAATTGCAGCAAGGGCGATTTAGGTTGGAAATTAGGAAAAACTTCCTGTCAGAGTGGTTAAGCACTGGAATAAATTGCCCAGGGAGGTTGTGGAATCTCCATCACTGAAGATTTTTAAGTGCAGATTAGACAAACACCTGTTAGGAATGGTCTGGATAATACTTAGTCCTGCTATGAGTGCAGGGGACTGGACTAGATGACCTCTCTAGGTCCCTTCCAGTCTTATGATTCTATATCTGCATAAAATAACATGCCTTTATTGGTATTCTATTACTGAGGAAGTAGAGAAGAGGAGAAAAAGGAGAAGGGAACTACAATAAGTCAAGCTAGAGTGAAAGGTTAAAGTTCAGATAACATGCAATGGCAGATCATGAGGAAATAGGATATTAAAATATATTTAGTGAGAAACTACAAGCCAAGGCCCAAGACTGAGATTGGAAGTCATACCTTTGAGGATCTTTGCCATAGTTACAACCCCACATCTCCCCTCACCCCAGTCCCTTTTATTTATCCTTACTTTACATGAGTAAGTATAACAAGATCTCTGACTGAAACCTGTTTTACAAACAGTAGACGCACTCTCTTGTTCGGGGGGCCCAACACAAACTTTGCCTGTTCTTCTGGTAGATACCCTCATCCTACCAAATTACCATGAACTTGTCTGGAATGAGACTCCACCACATTATCCTCTCCTAGGTCCCAGGCGTAGAGATGCTGGCTCATTTAATGCACTGCCCCAGCCTGGTCAGAAGAGATTATACGTGTGCAGAGATAGATGAAGGGAATCCGGGAAAGAGAAATAGGAAGAGAAAGTAAGAGGAGAGGTAATAGTAAAAGGGAAAGGAGAAAGAATAGACAGAAAGGAAAAGGAAAAATACAGAAAATAAAAGTGAAAGCTGGAAGGAGGGAAAAGTGAATCAAGGAATTAATTAAATGAGAGAGGGAAAGAAAAGAAAATTCTAACTCTTTTCAGGTTAGAATTTTGTTTAAATTTAATCAATATTTTATTTCATTTCCCTGTCAGAAAGTGAATGAATGAATGAATGAAATAATGGAGAATCCAGTGTAGGCTCACTGGGGAACAGCGGTTTCATAGATGATCAAGATTTCTTATGGCTATGGGTTATATATTGTCTAGTTGAGCCCAGCCTGGGAAATGGGGCTCTACCATCAGGTTTATTCCTCATTTCTGGCAGCAGTAGTGGATTGTCCACTTCTCTAGATAGTTGCATTGTGCAGAGGCAGGGAGATTATTATCATAAATAATGAATTAATATTGCGGTAGCATCTGGGAACCCCAATGGACCAGGACCTTGTGGACGTTATTGTGCTAGTTGCTGTACAAACATCAGAACAAAACGATAGTACCTGCCTCAAGGAGCTGATCTGATGGATGTTGGTTCAGGGCAGGTTTTAAATGGACTGGGTTTCCTTTTACTTGACAGAAGAGACTCAGGACCTGTCCACATTAGGATAAAAGGTGAATTTTTAATCATTTTAAAACCCTAATGCGGACAGCGCAAATTGTATTTTAACCTGTGTTAGCTGCTTATAGTGAACCCGAGTTTCTCCACTCAGGTTCAGCTCAGCCAGCTCCATATATTATAATACCTCTTGGCCCATCTACACTAGGGTTTGAAGTTGTGTTAGTTAAAACAAGCTAGCTAACATGGTTTAAAAATTCATTTTTTACCCTAGTCTAGACAAGCCCTTACTAGCCACAAGAAAATCACCCTCCTGGATTTTTTATTTATAATTAAATCCTAGCTTTCCTTTTAAAAAATGCATGTCTAATCCTTTTCTTTGCCAAGAGAGCTTCCCTCTGCATGCCTGCTGCAGAAACCTGTTGCTTCCCAGCCTACCATATGGTCATACCAATGGCGTAAAATCAAGCCTGTCCTGGGCCATTCACCTTGAACCCAGCAAAGTAAGTGGGAGAGCAGAGGGAAGGGGAAAAAGGGATTTTTAAAAAGAGATATAGTGGCAATGCTTTTGGCATGGACCTTTACCTGGTCACTTGCTGCGAATGTGAGCTAGCCAGGGAATGCACATGCGCATTTGAAAAAGTGGCTCTCTGTGTCCAAAGTACCTGTCTGGTTTAGACTGCAAGTCGCTGGGGGCAGGGGCTGTCTCTCTTGCTTTGCATAGCACAAGCACACTGGTGGTGCTCAATATTATAATGATTAATTATAAATAATAAATTCCATGCATAATGGATTCATTTCTAAACTCCATAAATTAAAAGCAAGAACAGTATCTGAAGTACCAATTGCAATTTTGGGGGAAAGTAAGGTTGTAAAAAAACCCCTTCATCTCCCATGTTCTACACTGGTAATTTGATTAAGAACTGTGATTAAAACTTTATCCCTAAAGCTAATTCACAATATAAACACAAATAAAGTCAGAGTCTGCATTCGCCTTTCAGGGACTTGACAGGGCATTTCTCTCCAGTCTCATTAGTTCTGTGCAGGGTCAGATTCCTAAACCCAGGTGGTTCCCTTTGATAGTTTTCACATTGCTTTATTGAGCCTCACAGATGAAAATGCTGCAAACACCAGTGAGGATAGAGAAAGGCTAGACATATGGATAGAAAAATAAAAATAACAAAGTGAAACCCAGTTGAAAAATGAAGTCTAAAATATCTGCGGGGAATAATCTGAAACACAGATGCTTAATGGGAGGAAAAATCTGGCCAAACCACTGAAAAAGACGAAGGCATGAGCTTGTGACACAATCTGACAATAAAAAGGCCAATAGAGCTTTTGGCAAAGCATTATGTAACAGCATAGGGCGATACTTTAGTAGTCACTCTCTACACAGCTGTGGTGCATCTGCACACAGAATATTGTATTCAGTTCTGGGCACCACATTACAAAAAAGAAATATGTTAAGGGGAGATCTGTACCGATGACTGGCTCACCACTCTATACAGAGCAATATGCTTTACACTGAAGCCACTCTGGAATATACATATACGTTCTAAGTGACTTAAAACAACAAATTTAGTTAAACAATTATTTCAGAAGCACATTATAATTACTGGTATGCTGGAATGGAGGCAATCCCTTTTCAATACATGCAACCAGTGGTGAGCTGGAGCCGGTTCGCACCGGTTCACTAGAACCGGTTGTTAAATGTAGAAGCCCTTTTAGAACCGGTTGTCCTGTGAGGGAGAACCGGTTCTAAAAGGTGCTCTGGGGCTGGAGCACCCACGGGGAAAATTTGGTGGGTGCAGAGCACCCACCAGTAGCTCTCTGTCCCATGCTGGTCCCAGCTCACCTCACCTCCGCCTCCCCCCCTGAAAGCGCTGCCCCGCTCTGCTTCTCAGACCACCACCACCCCCCCCCGCTTCCTGCGAATCACCTGTTTGCATGGGAAGCCAGGGAGGGCTGAAAAGCAGGTGGCGGCTTCGTCCTCAGGCCCAGGGAGGCGGAGGCGGAAGGGAGCTGGGGCGGGGGGGCGCGAGGAGGGCTGTCCACGCCGCAGCAGGTAACCCCGGGGGGGGGGAGGCGCAAGGGAACTGATCCCCACCCCAGCTCACCTCTGCCTCCCTGGGCCTGAGCGCGAAGCCGCCACCTGCTTCTCAGCCCTCCCCGGCTTCCCGCGCGAACAGCTGATTCGCGGGAAGCTGGGGGAGGGGGTGGAGAAGCAGAGCGGGACGGCGCATTCAGGGGAGGAGGCGGAGGCGGAGTGGAGGAGAGGTGGGGCCGGGTGCGGGGCGGGTAGCTGCCAGTGGGTGCTCTGCACCCACCAAATTTTCCCTGTGGGTGCTCCAGCCCCAGAGCACCCACGGAGTTGGCACCTAAGGCGCCACTTTTGATGTGATCAGTGGGGGGAGCAGCTGCTCCCCCTGCTTCCTCTGTAGCTATGCTTCCCCGCCCCTAGGAGCCAGAGGGACCTGCTGTATGCTTCCCAGGAGCTGCCCCAGGTAAGCACTGCCAGGACTCCTCACCTTGCCCCTTGGCAGGATCCTCTGGCTCTTAGGGGTGGGGTGGGCACCCACTACAGTGGCCCACGAGACCCTTCTGCCTGTTTCTGGGGCAGTCAGGGGATGGGGTAGATTTGGCAGGGGTCCCGGGTGAGGGTGGTGTCAAGGAACGCGGGGGGTTGGATGGGGCAGGAGTCCCAGGAGGCGGGGGTGGGCCATGACCCCTTCGTGGGGTGAGGAGGGAACCAGTTGTTAAGATTTTGGCAGCTCATCACTGCACGCAACTGATTATCAGTCTGGAAATGGCAAGACTTCAGATCTAAAAATCTACAAGTTTACACTTCATAACCCATTAACTGGGGCTGGCCTTTGAATAGGCCTCCTCTTGTGTTTCTTGGAAATGTGGGGACGTAAATCCCTTGATTTTAGTGGGACTTAATCACATGCTTAAAGTTAAGCATGTGCTTAGGAGCTTTGCTGGCCTAAACCCTCTTTCATGACCACTAGTTGACATAGCTTGGACATAACTTGGACACATTTTATTCCACTGAGTATAACCACACTTCACATTGCTTGAGCCAGAAACTGCCATCCACTAAATTCATTTTGCAGTGAGTGGTCTTAAACTGGCCCGGAATGGTGAGCAAAAAAGGCCCCCTTTCCAGGGCAGTTCCTACATCAGCTACCACTGCCATAAAGGGAGAAAGTGGAAGGGCTGGGAACCAGGGGTGGGGAGTTGCATGGTGGATTAGAGCTCTGCTATGCTGAATCCTACACTGGCATAGTGTCATTGAGGGACCTTACATCAGTGGCATAAGTTACTGCTGTTCCTTAGCAACTCTAATTTACCCTGGGGCCAGGTGACACAAGATCAAGTCACTCTTCTACACCTGAGCTCCAATTAGGCAGGCTAGAAAATCCAGACCCTTAGCTCTAATGGCTCTCCCTATGCTTATCCCGGCTCCCAATTTCACACATCTTAAATAACAAAATGTATTTGGCACGTGAGTGAAAATAAAGCAAAAGCTATAATAAAGGTACGTCAAATGTAAACAAAGCTTGTCTAAATTATGTGAAAACCGAGGTGGCTGGCTTTACTCTGAAATCCAAAATATGGCTTAAGAGAAATGAGAATTTTTACATCATAAAAATACCCACAGCTTAGCTATATTTTCGCTCAGCCTTTCAGTCTATCATGGGAAGTCTGTCTGCTTCTCTTTTCCAGGGTCAGAGCTCAGTTGTGTGTTTTTTCGTATCCAGCCTCTGACGATTTCCTTTTCTCACAACTAATATTTCTTGTAAAAAGAAAAGGAGGACTTGTGGCACCTTAGAGACTAACCAATTTATTTGAGCATAAGCTTTCGTGAGCTACAGCTCACTTCATCGGATGCATACTGTGGAAACTGCAGAAGTCATTATATACACAGAGACCATGAAACAATACCTCCTCCCACCCCACTCTCCTGCTGGTAATAGCTTATCTAAAGTGATCACTCTCCTTACAATGTGTATGATAATCAAGTTGGGCCATTTCCAGCACAAATCCAGGTTTTCTCACCCTCCGCCCCCCCCCCCCCCACAAACTCACTCTCCTGCTGGTAATAGCCCATCCAAAGTGATATTTCTTGTGTAATTGGAGCACCTCCATTTGAGGTTTGAGGCTCAACTATGAAAGTCTTAGGATCTCGGGACATTGCAGTTGCAACTTGGTTACAATAATCTTTGGCTAAGTCTATTTTTCTTTGTTTATTGGCATGGTTTTTTTTAAATGATCCATCTACTTTCCATGCTTGCATTTCTATTACTGTGTATCCATTCAAAGGGTTTGCGCTCATTTGAGATAATGTTTTGAACCAGTAAGGAATCTAGATGAGTCTGAATATACCAACATTATTCTTTAACATCACTGAAAGTATTCTGAGTAGTCACCTTGCCTTTTTTTTTTTTTTTTTTAAAGGGCTTTCCTACCTTCTTTGGTGAGGCTCAATAAACATCCCTCATTGGGGAGTGTTTTGGCATATTAATTATTTTGTCACCCATGTGGATCTGGGGTTAAAGGACAGATTGTGCCCTCTGAGATCTGAGCACTGATCAGTATTGACAGAAGTTCAAGATTTGGCCCATTGTGCATAAACAAATAATTGCATCTTTCCTGTCTCAACCACTCTGATCTAGTTGAACTCGCGGCTGAGTCAGGAGATCTGAGGGTCTTGTGACCTGTGTTCTGTTCTTGACTGAAACTATTTTGCAGCATGACCTATCTTAGTTATCTTTTTACCTTAGGATTTTCTATTACATCCATAGCTGCAATACCTAAGTGCTGGGCAAGTCATTTATCCTCTGTGTGATTCAGTTTGGACATCTGTAAAAGAAATGCTTTGAGAACCTCACATGAAAAGCACTACGTAAGTGGGAAATGCAGTTATTTCATTCACTATTATGAGTAGGGTTACCAGAGAGCAACTGTGAAAAACAGGACAGGGAGGTAATAGGTGCCTATATAAGAAAAAGTCCCCAAAAACAGGACTGTCCTTTAAAAACAGGACATCTGGTCACCCTAATTATGAGCTAAACAGGAGTTAAAATGATGAACAAAAAGTACTGATGAAAATGATCCTGTGCACTCCTCCCGCTGTGTGAACTGTGCATGGAAAGCAGCCTTGAGATTCCACCTGGCTGCAAAACTCTGTTATTCTTCATATTAGTATTTTCATGTCTTTTTAAAAGAGCCTATTCCGTACGCTATAACTCCCTGATGACCTTGGGCTGGCTGAAGCAACTGAAAGCTGGTCAAAAGTCATTTAGGCCATTTTCAGTGTGTTTTCTACTACCTTGATGTCGGTGGAAAAATACCAAAACATTTAATATTCATTCAACAGTAACTCAGTCCCATTCAGCTATACTGCTGAAAATATGGCACTGCTGAAGAGCTTGAGTGGATTCTCTGATCATTTGAAATTAAATACTAATTGCCCAATTTTAAAAATAATTAATTCAGAGAGTCTGTTCCAATAATTTACTAAAAGCTGCATTGTCTTCTGCCTGAATCGACAGAGCTTTGAGCACCATGCAGTTACCAGGTATGTGTATAAAGGATGGTAACATGTTACAGCAGGTTTCCTATTAAAATGTTGACCCTTCCCTTTTCCTCCTGCCTCAAATAACCTTTTTATGTCCTCTTGCGCTCCACTCTACTTCATATAAGCAATGGGAGGAGTGTGATATTGTATACAGTGCTTTTGACAACCTCATTAATAACACTAATTCTCTCCATTGAGCATATAAAATAGAAATGGAGCTCACCTAAAATCCCTTTTTATCAATATTCTCAACACTTGCATTTCATTGTGTTGTGTAATGTATAGGCTTATTTCTTAGCCCTGGTCTACACTAGGAGTTGAGGTCGAATTTAGCAGCATTAAATTGATTTAACCCTGCACCCGTCCACACGACGAAGCCCTTTTTTTTTACTTAAAGGGCTCTTCAAATCGATTTCCTTACTTCACCCCCGACAAGGGGATTAGCGCTGAAATCGGCCTCGCTGGGTTGAATTTGGGGTATTGTGGATGCAATTAGATGGTATTGGCCTCTGGGAGCTATCCCAGAGTGCTCCATTGTGACTGCTCTGGACAGCACTCTCAACTCAGATGCACTGGCCAGGTAGACAGGAAAAGGCCCACAAACTTTTGAATTTCAATTTCCTGTTTGGCCAGCGTGGCAAGCTGCAGGTGAGTGCAGAGCTCATCAGCAGAGGTGACCATGATGGAGTCCCAGATTCGCAAAAGAGCTCCAGCATGGACCGAACAGGAGGTACGGGATCTGATCGCTGTATGGGGAGAGGAATCCGTGCTATCAGAACTCCGTTCCAGTTTTTGAAATGCCAAAACATTTGTCAAAATCTCCCAGGGCATGAAGGACAGAGGCCATAACAGGGACCCGAAGCAGTGCCGCCTGAAACTTAATGAGCTGAGGAAAGCCACCAGAAAACAAGAGAGGCAAACAGCCGCTCCGGATCAGAGCCCCAAACATGCCGCTTCTATGATGAGCTGCATGCCATTTTAGGGGGTTCAACCACCACTACCCCAGCCGTGTTGATTGACTCCTTCAATGGAGATGGAGGCAACACGGAATCAGGTTTTGGGGACGAGGAAGATGATGATGATGAAGTTGTAGATAGCTCACAGCAAGCAAGTGGAGAAACCGGTTTTCGCGACAGCCAGGAACTGTTTCTCACCCTGGACCTGGAGCCAGTACCCCCCAAACCCACCCAAGGCTGCCTCCCGTACCCGCCAGGCAGAGAAGGGACCTCCGGTGAGTGTACCTTTTAAAATACTATACATGGTTTAAAAGCAAGCATGGTTAATGATTAATTTGCCCTGGCATTTGCAGCTCTCCTGGATGTACTCCCAAAGCCTTTGCAAAAGGTTTCTGGGGAAAGCAGCCTTATTCCGTCCACCACGGTAGGACACTTTACCACTCCAGGCCAGTAGCATGTACTCGGGAATCATTGTAGAACAAAGCATTGTAGTGTATGTTTGCTGGCATTCAAACAACATCCGTTCTTTATCTCTCTGTGTTATCCTCAGGAAAGTGATATCATTCATGGTCACCTGGTTGAAATAGGGTGCTTTTCTTCAGGAGACATTCAGAGGTGCCCGGGTACCTGCTGGGCTGTTTGCCTGTGGCTGAACAGAAATGTTTCCCGCTGTTAGCCACGGGGACGGGGGAGGCAAAATGCGACCTTGGAACGAAAGCACATGTGCTATGTATGTCATGTTAACAGCAAGGTTTACCGTGAAAGAGTGTACCCATTGTTCTATAAAATGTGTCTTTTTAAATACCACCGTCCCCTTTTTTTCTCCACCAGCTGCATGTGTTTCAATGATCACAGGATCTTCTCCTTCCCAGAGGCTAGTGAAAATTAGAAGGCGAAAAAAACGCACTTGTGATGAAATGTTCTCTGAGCTCCTGCTGTCCTCCCACACTGACAAAGCACAGACGAATGCGTGGAGGCAGACAATGTCAGAGTGCAGAAAAGCACAAAATGACCGGGAGGAGAGGTGGCGGGCTGAAGACAGGGCTGAAGCTCAAATGTGGTGGCAGCGTGATGAGAGGAGGCAGGATTCAGTGCTGAGGCTGCTGGAGGATCAAACCAATATGCTCCAGCGTATGGTTGAGCTGCAGGAAAGGCAGCAGGAGCACAGACTGCCACTACAGCCCCTGTGTAACCAACCGCCCTCCTCCCCAAGTACCATAGCCTCCTCACCCAGACGCCCAAGAACGCGGTGGGGGGGCCTCCGGCCACCCAGCCACTCCACACCAGAGGATTGCCCAAGCAACAGAAGGCTGGCATTCAATAAGTTTTAAAGTTGTAAACTTTTAAAGTGCTGTGTGGCCTTGTCCTTCCCTCCTCCACCACCCCTCCCAGTGCTTCTCTCCTCCACCACCCCTCCCGGGCTACCTTGGCAGTTATCCCTGCTATTTGTGTGATGAATAAATAAAGAATGCACGAATGCAAAGCAACAATGACTTTATTGCCTCTGCAAGCGGTGATCGAAGGGAGGAGGGGAGGGTGGTTAGCTTACAGGGAAGTAGAGTGAACCAAGGGGTGGGGGGTTTCATCAAGGAGAAACAAAGAGAACTTTCACACCGTAGCCTGGCCAGTCATGAAACTGGTTTTCAAAGCTTCTCTGATGCGCACTGCGCCCTCCTGTGCTCTTCTAACCGCCCTGGTGTCTGGCTGCGCATAACCAGCAGCCAGGTGATTTGCCTCAACCTCCCACCCCGCCATAAATGTCTCCCCCTTACTCTCACAGATATTGTGGAGCACACAGCAAGCAGTAATAACAGTGGGAATATTGGTTTCGCTGAGGTCTAAGCGAGTCAGTAAACTGCGCCAGCGCGCCTGTAAACATCCAAATGCACATTCCACCACCATTCTGCACTTGCTCAGCCTGTAGTTGAACAGCTCCTGACTACTGTCCAGGCTGCCTGTGTACGGCTTCATGAGCCAGGGCATTAAGGGGTAGGCTGGGTCCCCAAGGATAACTACAGGCATTTCAACATCCCCAACAGTTGTTTTCTGGTCTGGGAATAAAGTCCCTTCCTGCAGCTTTTGAAACAGACCAGAGTTCCTGAAGATGCGAGCGTCATGTACCTTTCCCGGCCATCCCACATTGATGTTGGTGAAACGTCCTTTATGATCCACCAGTGCTTGCTGCACTATTGAAAAGTACCCCTTGCGGTTTATGTACTCGCCGGCTTGGTGCTCCAGTGCCAAGATAGGGATATGGGTTCCGTCTGTGGCCCCACCATAGTTAGGGAATCCCATTGCGGCAAAGCCATCCACTATGACCTGCATATTTCCCAGGGTCACTACCCTTGATATCAGCAGATCTTTGATTGCATTGGCTACTTGCATCACAGCAACCCCTATAGTTGATTTGCCCACTCCAAATTGATTCCCGACTGACCAGTAGCTGTCTGGTGTTGCAAGCTTCCACAGGGCTATTGCCACTCGCTTCTCAACTGTGAGGGCTGCTCTCGTCTTGGTATTCTTGTGCTTCAGGGCAGGGGAAAGAAAGTCACAAAGTTCCATGAAAGTGCCCTTACGCATGCGAAAGTTTCACAGCCACTAGGAATCGTCCCAGACCTGCAAAACTGTGTGGTCCCACCAGTCTGTGCTTGTTTCCTGGGCCCAGAATCAGCGTTCCACAGCATGAACCTGCCCCATTAGCACCATGATGCCTGCATTGCCAGGGCCCATGCTTTGAGAGAAGTCTGTGTCCATGTCCTCATCACTCTCATCACCGCGCTGACATCGCCTATTCGCCCGGTTTCGCTTTGCCAGGTTCTGGTGCTGCATATACTGCTGAATAATGCGCGTGGTGTTTAATGTGCTCCTAATTGCCAAAGTGATCTGAGCGGGCTCCATGCTTGCCGTGGTTTGGCATCTGCACAGAAAAAAGGCACGGAACGATTGTCTGCCATTGCTCTGATGGAGGGAGGGGCGACTGATGATATGGCTTACAGGGTTGGCTTACAGGAAATTTAAATCAACAAAGGAGGTGGCTTTACATCAAGGAGAAACAAAAACAACTGTCACACAGAATGGCCCGCTCAAGGATTGAACTCAAACTCCTGGGTTTAGCAGGCCAATGCTCATCCCACTAAGCTATCCCTCCCTCTGGTATTTCAGGCAGGACTTCACAGAGGGAGGGAGGGAGGGGGGAGCAAATGAATACAAAACAAATCTGGTCTATTTCTTGTTTTGATCCACTCCATCTATCTTTTACATATTTGGCTGGCAGTAGACGGTGCAATAGGACTGCTTGCCATCCTCATCTCCTGCCTGCCCGGCAGAAGATGGTACAATAGGACTGCCTGCAGGACTAAAGAGAATGACCTGGTCGAGTCACTTCTAATTTAGTCCCTGCACCCATATCTGCCCAGGCGCTCCTGACCGACCTTACCGAGGTGGCCAGGAGCACCTCGGACATGATGAGGATGGTTTTCAGGCCTATTGTACTGTCTGCTGCCACAAGGCAAAGGGTTGCTGCTACTGTGTAGCAATGCAGTACCACGTCTGCCAGCACCCAGGAGACATATGGTGACAGTGAGCTGAGCGGGCTCCATGCTTGCCGTGGTATGGCGTCTGCATAGGTAACTCAGGAAAAGAGGTGCAAAACGATTGTCTGCCCTTGCTTTCACGGAGGGAGGGAGGGAACGGGGGCCTGATGATATGTACCCAGAACCACCCGCGACAATGTTTTAGCCCCATCAGGCACTGGGATTTCTACCCAGAATTCAAATGGGCAGCAGAGACTGCGGGAACTGTGGGATAGCTACCCACAGTGCAATGCTCCGGAAGTCGACAGTTGCCTTGGTACTGTGGACACTCTCCGCCGACTACATGCACTTAGAGCATTTGTGTGAGGACACACAAAATTGACTGTATAAAAACACTTTCTACAAAACCGACTTCTATAAACTTGACCTAATTTAGTCGTGTAGACATACCTTTAGTCTCCATTCAAGACTAGAATCAATTATTTGCCAGTGGGAGGGGAATCTAAGGAGATTTTGTGCTGTGAATTTTTAGCTGTTCAGTAGATTTTAAAATCAGGTCTAACCACTTTTATCATTCACATCTGAGTCCTCATGTGCAGGCTTTTATTTACTCATTGTATGGGAAGAATTTCATAACCTGCGTACATGGCAATGAATGAAACAGAACATCTCACTGGAATCAATCAATCACAGTATGTTAACTATATCATACCCTATTAAAATGCTAATGTTTTAACTAGCTAGATTAATAATTTGGGTCAGCTATGATGTAATTAAGACTCTCTCATTTTCTTTCAAATCATCCCTCATGGAAACATGATGGTGATTTTGATGTCTTTTCTTGACTTGTGAAAACTACTAAAGACAATAATTTAGATGTACCTGTTTCTTTTGTGTGCATTTATTTAAGCCAGCCTATAACATTATAGAAACTATTCACTTTTAATTTCATTTGCATGGCTAAAAACCAGTTTGAAAGAGACACCATTGAGCTTCAGAGAGTGTCAAAACATTTCTACTGAACGAGGAATTTTTTTTTTTAAAAGATCATTTAAAGTGTCTGCAGAAGTGAGAAAACAGGGAAATCTCAAGCTGAGATACAGTTTTCTTCGACCATAACAATGACACTAGGACCAGTTAATCACCACTTCCATAAAAGACCAAATCAAGTTCCGTGACCTTTCAATATCTGTTGTCTTCCTCTTGCTGTCACCCACTTTGCTATTCAAGTAGAAAACAGTTAGCACCACTTTCTTAGAAGACTGAATTATAATAATGTATTAGAAAATAGAGGAAACAATAGTGACAGAAAATCCACTATGAGAAGTAAAAGCCTATAATGAATTGAATTCCCTTTCCTTTTGGAATACAAGAAAAACGAAAAACACAGGGACTTGTATCTATATGCACCTCACCCTGAAGAGATGGCACATGAAGCCATGGTGGCAAACATCTCCAGAGATCATTTGCATTGTAGATGAAAGAAGCGTAGCCAAACATTGAATAAGTGATCAGATTATTCCTGGTGTGTGGTCTTTTCTCCTTAGTTTGCTTTTATAAAGACTTTTTTTGTCTTTTTAGCTTTAAAGAAGAAAATTTATTATATTTTAGGAAGTGAACACTATGAAATATTTGCAAAAAGAAAAGGAGGACTTGTGGCACCTTAGAGACTCACCAATTTATTTGACCATAAGCTTTCGTGAGGGTTTATAAAACCTAAATGGGCTAAAATTGCAGTCAGTGGACTTATACGAGGAATTAATTTGGCTTAATATCTACCTTCATTTTCAACCCTCAGCAAAGAACAAAGGAGGCAGAATAATCAGTGTTATTAGTTATTTGCATTGTGGTAGCACCTCGGGGCTCCACGCATGGATCCAGACCCCACTGCGCTGGGCACTGCAAAACCAAGTAATAAAAAAAATGATAGTCACTGCCCCAACAACCTCACAATCACAAGAGACAGAATAGATGGACAAAACAGAACAGTACGGGGAAGGAGTTAACAGTGAAACAAGCATGTTTTTGTAGATTAAGCGGGCGTCTCAGCTTTCCAAATGCCTGGTCATAATGCAGATTAAACCTTTCCTTAGACTGTGAGCTCTTTGGTGCAGGGACAATCTTTTTGTTCTGTGTTTGTACAGCACCTAGCACAATGGGGTCCTGGTCATGATTAGGGCTCCTAGCCACTATGGTAATACAAATAATAAAAGTAATAATAACATATACTAGTGCAGCAGTTCTCAAACTTCATTGCACTGCAACCCCCTTCTGACAACAAAAATTACTACATGACCCCAGGAGGGCCGAGCCCTACTGCCCCAGGCAGGGGGACCTAAGACGCAGCCCAAGGGCAGCGTTTCTCAAACTGGGGGTCCCGACCCAAAAGGGGGTCGCAAGACCATTGTGGGGGTGGGGGGGTCACAGCGCTACGGCTGGTGGCTGGGTGCCAAGCTCTGAAGGCAGTGCCACCACTCGCAGCAGCACAGAAGTCCAGGTGGCCTGGTATGGAGGGGGGGTCAGCACAGCCTGAAATATTTTCAAAGGGGGGGTCTCAGCAAAAAAATTTTGAGAACCTCTGCCTAAGGGCTTCAGGCACAGGCGTGGCACCTGTAACCTGAGCCCCGCCACCCAGGGCTGAAGCCTGAGCCTGCTGCCAAGGGCTGAAGCCTTCATGCTTTGGCCCTGAGCAGTAGGGCTTGTGTTTTTGCTCTGGGCCCCAGCAAGTCTAATGCCAGCCCTGGAGACCCCATTAAAACGGGGTTGCAACCCACTTTGGGGTCCCAACTCAGAGTTTGAAAACCTCTATGCTAGTGCAAATGTCCCACTAAATCAAGATAAAGGCAACACTTTCAGGAAAAGAGTTAATTTGGTTCCCCTAAGAGTTATCGATATTATTATTTATTTGAATCACAGAAACACCAGCCAAGCTCAGTACCTGTAGATAAGCACTATACAGATGTGTAATAAGAGACAGCAACATTCCCTGCCTTGAGGAGCTAGCAAACTAAAAAGGCAAGATGTACAAAGGGTGAGAGAAAAGGCACCTTAGAGACTAACAAATTTATTAGAGCATAAGCTTTCGTGAGCTACAGCTCACTTCATCGGATGCATTCAGTGGAAAATAAAGTGGGGAGATTTTATATACACAGAGAACATGAAACAATAGGTGTTACCATACACACTGTAACCAGAGTGATCAGGTAAGATGAGCTATTACCAGCAGGATAGCAGGGGTGGGGGGCGCGGGGGAAACCTTTTGTAGTGATAATCTGATAATCAAGGTGGGCCATTTCCAGCAGTTGACAAGAAAGTGTGAGGAACAGTAGGGGGGGAAATAAACAAGGGGAAATAGTTTTACTTTGTGTAATGACACATCCACTCCCAGTCTTTATTCAAGCCTAAGTTAATTGTATCCAGTTTGCAAATTAATTCCAATTCAGCAGCCTCTCCTTGGAGTCTGTTTTTGAAGTTTTTTTGTTGAAGAATTGTCACTTTTAGGTCTGTAATCAAGTGACCAAAGAGATTGAAGTGTTCTCCGACTGGTTTTTGAATGTTATAATTCTTGACGTCTGATTGTGTCCATTTATTCTTTTAGGTAGAGACTGTCCAGTTTGGTCAATGTACATGGCAGAGGGGCATTGCTGGCACATGATGGCATATATCACATTGGTAGATGCGCAGGTGAATGAGCCTCTGATAGTGTGGCTGATGTGATTAGGCCCTATGATGGTGTCCCCTGAAGTTGGCAGCGGGCTTTGTTGCAAGGATTGTTGATCAGGTGGTTCCGCAGTTTCTTTGAGAGTGTGTGGCACAAGCTGTCAGCATAGTCTGTGTGGTATGTAGATTGTAATGGATTTTTTACCTTCAGTCCTTTTGGTATGATGTTCATCTGTTTGCATTTAGAAAGGAAGATGATGTCTGTCTGTATATGTACAAATTTTTTCATGAAGCTGACAGATTTCCACTCCATACGGCTAAATTCAGTGCCTTGCATAATGACAGGTTTCAGAGTAGCAGCCGTGTTAGTCTGTATCCGCAAAAAGAAAAGGAGTACTTGTGGCACCTTAGAGACTAACAAATTTATTTGAGCATAAGATTTCGTGAGCTACATTGCACATTTGGGGACAATGTATACCTTCAAATCAGCGGCACTGCTACGGGTACCCACATGGCCCCACAGTATGCCAACATTTTTATGGTTGACTTAGAACAACGCTTCCTCAGCTCTCGTCCCCTAATGCGCCTACTCTACTTGCGCTACATTGATGACATCTTCATCATCTGGACCCATGGAAAAGAAGCCCTTGAGGAATTCCACGATGATTTCAACAATTTCAGTCTCACCATCAACCTCAGCCTGGACCAGTCCACACAAGAGATCCACTTCCTGGACACTACAGTGCTAATAAACAATGGTCACATAAACACCGGAAACCTACTGACTGCAATACTTACTTACATGCCTCCACCTTTCATCCAGACCTCACCACATGATCCATTGTCTACAGCCAAGCTCTACGATACAACCGCATTTGCTCCAACCCCTCAGACAGAGACCAACACCTACAAGATCTCTATCAAGCATTCTTACAACTACAATACCCACCTGCTGAAGTGAAGAAACAGATTGACAGAGCCAGAAGAGTACCCAGAAGTTACCTACTACAGGGCAGGCCCAACAAAGAAAATAAAAACACCACTAGCCATCACCTTCAGCCCCCAACTAAAACCTCTCCAACGCATCATCAAGGATCTACAACCTATCCTGAAGGATGACCCATCACTCTCACAGATCTTGCGAGACAGACCAGTCCTTGCTTACAGACAGCCCCCCAACCTGAAGCAAATACTCACCAGCAACCACACACCACACAACAGAACCACTAACCCAGGAACCTATCCTTGCAACAAAGCCTGTTGCCAACTGTGTCCACATATCTATTCAGGGGACACCATCATAGGGCCTAATCACATCAGCCACGCTATCAGAGGCTCATTCACCTGCGCATCTACCAATGTGATATATGCCATCATGTGCCAGCAATGCCCCTCTGCCATGTACATTGACCAAACTGGACAGTCTCTACCTAAAAGAATAAATGGACACAAATCAGACATCGAGAATTATAACATTCAAAAACCAGTCGGAGAACACTTCAATCTCTTTGGTCACTTGATTACAGACCTAAAAGTGACAATTCTTCAACAAAAAAACTTCAGAAACAGACTCCAAGGAGAGACTGCTGAATTGGAATTAATTTGCAAACTGGATACAATTAACTTAGGCTTGAATAAAGACTGGGAGTGGATGTGTCATTACACAAAGTAAAACTATTTCCCCTTGTTTATTTCCCGCCCTACTGTTCCTCACACGTTCTTGTCAACTGCTGGAAATGGCCCACCTTGATTATCACTACAAAAGGGTACCCCGCGCCCCCCGCCCTGCTCTCCTGCTGGTAATAGCTCACCTTACCTGATCACTCTGGTTACAGTGTGTATGGTAACACCTATTGTTTCATGTTCTCTGTGTATATAAAATCTCCCCACTTTATTTTCCACTGCATGCATCTGATGAAGTGAGCTGTAGCTCACAAAAGCTTATGCTCAGATAAATTTGTCAGTCTCTACGGTGCCACAAGTACTCCTGTTCTTTTTGTGGATACAGACTAACACGGCTGCTACTCTGAAAAGGGTGAGAGGAAGCAGAAGCACAGAGAGGTCAAACAACTGACGCAAGGCCAGCAGATCAGTAACCAAGACAGGACTTGAACACATGTCCCCAGACTCCCACTCCAACATCCTACCCACTGGATCATGCTGCATAGTTCAGTTTTAGAGTTCTTTTGAGCAAAAGGCTGGTAGATTTTTGTCAAAATGAACCCGGTATTTTCAGTGTGGGCTGCCATGCTTCAACAACAACTTGAGAAAAGTAGCACTGGGGATTATACAAAGGATCCAGTCCTGTATCTCTGATGATGGCAAACTCCCACTTGAAATTTTCTCTGCCCAAGAGTTGTAGAATAGGGCCCCCCCAACTGTAGTCCTAGAAGTCCCACCAGTTTGTTTTCACCTCACAGCTCTATTCAGAAATATTACTCAGACATATCATTGTATTACAACATAATTTCTATGCGGCTGTAGTAGGAAGAGAGCCTAAGACATAAGCCCTTGTATCAGAGGCCTGGTATGAGGCAAGACCTATAAATAAAACAAATGCTAGCATTAAAAAAAAAAAAAAGGCAGGGGAATGTAGCTGAGACCTGACCCAAAATAAGTAATTAACACCTGGAGGGAGGCATCATTTTTTGAAAAATATGTGCATACCACTGGACACATGGGGCATGAATGTATGAATGGGTAAAGCAAAATGACCAAGAATCAGTGTTTAGGTCACAGAATCAGGCAAGAACAGGGCTGATATTGCAGAAATACACATTCCTAAGAAGTGCTAAGCACAGCGTACTGACGCAAACACATCCCGGTTTGGTAGCAGAACACCCTGATATCAAGAATAACACAAAAACATTCCCAAGGATAACAGAAACACACTGACCCCTCCTAAAAGATAAGGTCAAGATGACAGTCTGTAACTTGTTTATATCAGGGTATAAAGATGTATCTCAGAGGGAGTATCTTTGGCCAGCCTAGGGGGCAGTGGAAAGTCCCGCCACTGACTGAGCTGCATCCATTGTCACGGGTATACATGTCTTAGTATCCTCATAGAGTCTGCCAGGTGCTATTACCATGCTTGGTTGACAATAAACCTGGCTGGGCGCCTTTGTACCTTAAAAGATCTTGTGGTCATTGCGCGGTTCGCTCAAGGTCTGCTGTGCCAACTGTCTGCGCAGAGCTGGGGCAGCACACAGAAAAAACACACACATGCAGCCAAACATCTGGCCATAGTGGCTAGCTGAGCACATTATTAATCACCCCAAATTATAGACTTGCCTGTGTGTGTTATGCCAGACCACATATTTGTTTCATATTGGTCAATAAAATATGAAAGAAAAGAAGAAATTCTTACATCACCTCTTTAAGCTATATTCTGTCTAGAATCCCTGCCTGGGATTTTCAAAGTTAGACCACTGAAGCTCAGTGAGATATGGGCACCAGCTCCCGTAGACTGCTTTGGAAATCCCATGCCAATACATAGCAGAAGTCATCATGTTGGCAGTCATGTAGTACTTGCCTGACCATTCTCACATTATCACAGATGCCACTCAAGAAAGTCAAACAAATCAATTACAATACTCCAGTGAAATTACGGTTCATGAATCAGGGCATTTAACACTCATCCCTCCTTCTCATAAGAACGGCCATACTGGGTCAGACCAAAAGTCCATCAAGCCCAGTATCCTGTCCTCTGACAGTGGCCAATGGAAGGTCCCCCAAAGGGAATGAACAGACAGGTTATCATAAAGTAATCCATGCCCTGTCACCCAATCCCAGCTTCTGGCAAACAGAGGCTAGGGACCCCATTCCTGCCCATCCTGGCTAATAGCCATTGATGGACCTATCTTCCATGAATCTATCTGGCTCCCTTTTGAACCCTGTTATAGTATTGGCCTTCACAACACCCTCTGGCAAGGAGTTCCAGAGGTTGACAGTGCGTTGTGTGAAAAAATACTTTCTTGTGTTTGTTTTAAACCTGCTACCTATGAATTTCATTTGGTGACCCTTGTTCTTGTATTATGAAAAGGAGTAAGTAGCACTTCCTTATTTACTTTCTCTATACCACTCATGATATTATAGACCTCTATCATATCCCCCCTTAGTCGCCTCTTTTCCAAGCTGAAAAGTCCCAGTTTTCTTAATCTCTCCTCATACGGAACCCGTTCTATACCCCTAATCATTTTTGTGGCCCTATTGAAGTCAATGGGGATTTTGCAATCACTTTAATGGGCCAGGATTTCACCCACAAATTTTTCCTATAAACATTGTTTTGATAGTTGACCAGTTGAGGTTCAACCCTCACCTAACCATCCAGTTTATTACATGTCTCAACTGCTCTGCCTCCCTCATTAAGAATGCAAGCAGGAACAATATTTTTCTCTCTGTGCAACACCAAGCACAATGATGAGACTCAAAAACCCCCACAATAATTAATTTGATAATGGCTGAGCAAACAAAATGAACTTTTGAGCATGATCCAAAATTCTCCTGCCATTAGCTATTAAGCAGTTGCCACAGCATAGTGATCATTGTCTCTGCAGGATATCAGCAATTTAACACGTGCATATTACATATGGTTTCCATTGCCACTAAAGCAAAGCATGCAGAATCCCATTGGAACAACTAGAACTCTTTTATTCAGATAAATAAAGATGTCTTGGTATACTAGGAGTATTTTCTTTTCTCAAGTCAAATAATACGTGAGGTGATACCAAGGTCTTGTTTTAGGGTGTTTGATCTGTAATCCATTAAATAGAATTTATATTTCCGGTGCCGGAAAGGATTGTTGTTCTAGAGCCAGCTGAAAGATCTGCAAGATGTTTCTGATGACTTCTGATGTTTTTCATGGGATCAGCAGCTTGAACCATTCTACATGCCTAGACCGGGGGAGAGGGGTGTGAGGGGGAAGTTCAACCTATTTCTCTTTTTCACACTGTGAGAGTTACATTAAAAGTGAAGGTGGAACATTTGGAAAATCCTAATGACAGTGCCTCTGTATGCAGAAGTTACTGCCCGCCCAGGGACTAGTTTGATTAACAATACCGGGGAAGAAGGTTCCATCTCTAAGGCAAAGAGGAGATTTAGTATTTTTTGAACGCTGAAAGTAAATTATGTAGATAATGAAATGTAGATTAAGCAGTTGTGGGTGGCATTGCTATTAACTTGAAGAAGAGCTCTGTGTAGCTCGAAAGCTTGTCTCTTTCACCAACAGAAGTTGGTCCAATAAAAATATTACCTCTATCTGTTACCTCCTTGATTCTTTAATATCTTGGCTACAACACCACTGCATATTATCAGTACAGACAGCACAGGCATAGGTGGGGATATACCACACATGCAAACAAGTTTTAATTTTCTGGGAGCCACATTTTTTAAAGTTGTGCAGGTAAGGTTCCTTTTGTTTATCAGGTTCTTTATTAATCTACATCTCACTGCAATTGCTACCTTAGGGCCAACCCTACAAACAACCACATGATCAGCCCTTACTCACATGAGCAGGGTAGAGTATTAGGCCCTGGCCTTGTCCCCATTGAACTGCCATGGGGTTTTGCCTATATGTAGATGGCAGGAGCAAGCCCGTTGTGCATAGCGGCCGGTCTGCTTTGGGAGCCAGCAAGTCTGGGGTGAGATTTTTAAAAGCGGTCAGTGTTGGCTGAACTCTGATCCCTTTGACGTCAGGGGGACGCTCAGGCATTATTAACAGTCTCGGCAACTTGCCTTAATTCCCCCCCCCACACACACACAGAGTTTTAAGTTCCTGGAGGAGCTATGGTAACCCACCCTCCATGGAATAGAATACAATCATACATAAACCATTCATAAATGTAATATAATGTTCCTCAAAGATACTGCGTGTAATTGCAATATCTGTCTCACACACACCCTGTGCCTTCTCTGCCTTTCCTTAGAAGCTGAAGGACTTTGTTCTCTTTCAAGGCGGTCTGTGTGAAATTACCAGCCAAGAGTCCATGAGTCAGATAATCATGTTAAAAACAAAACTGACTAAAAAGAGAAACAATGATAGTAAAACAAAAGAAATGGGTCGGCTAATGCACCTCGGTTGAATACTCTGCAAAACCCAGCAAGGTAGGCTCCTCTTAGCCTAGTCACAAAATGAAAGAAAAGAAAAAACTTTACCTCCCTCAGAATCCCCAAACTGACAGCTTTTAGGGGTGCCTGCTGGAGTTTAGGGCCTTCTCTGCAAAGGCCTGGTGCCTCTGCGCTGCCTCCCAGTCTTGCTCCTCCATCTAGCCCCTTGGCAACATGGCTTCTTCAAGAGTCACGCTGCCAGAGGCTCCGCCAGAGGTGCTGGAACTAGAAGTGCTGGGGGTGCTGCAGCACCCCCTTGCTTGAAGAGGTTTCCATTATTTACAGTTTGGTTCGATGCCTCTCAGCACCCCCCCTGTACAAATTGTTCCAGCACCCTTGGGCTCCACTGCTGGCCGACTTTATAACCTAAGGGAGAAGTCTTGCTCATGTGCCAACATTTCATGTCGGATTTGGGATGGTGATATCCTTATAGCCTAATCCATTTCCTCCTGACCTGCACAGTGAATCCAAACCCTGTGGCGTACCCATGGATATGTTTTGTAAAGTAAATTCCTATCCTGGCAGTGCACTAGTCACAGGGGCATGTGGCCCATTTTATGTTGGTGCTATCCTTGGATATGCTGTTCAAGTCAGCTTTCTCTCAAAATACTCCTAAATCATGTGGTTTCTCTGCAAGTTCTGTGATAGAGTCAGTAGTATAAGTCATCAGGTATGAGACTCACAAAGCAAAGCAAACTCTCATGGGACCTGATCCTGAAGTCCTTCCTCAGGCTACAAATTCCTTTTGAATTAATTCTGGCTGAGCGTGGGGTTCTCTCTAAGGCTCTCAAACTTTTCATTCCTTTTTTGGGTCAGATCATGGAAGATGCAGATAATAGTCAGTTACCAATGCCTTCTAGGTGTTATGGGTGTTTAGCACCCACAGTTTACAGGACCGGGCCCTTCAAAGACACGGGTCTTAAGCAAAGGACATGTCTGCTTTCAGCTGACGTGAATTCAAGTGTGAAGCAGCGAAAACACTCTATTCATATCTATGGCTTACAGAATGTCACAAAAAGATGTCACACTAATGACGTTCTTTATAACTAAACTCAACTGAGACTTTTGGTAGAGTGATTTCAGTCTGAATTTTCACTATTTGCTATGGTTAGTATATTTTCATAGGGATGAGCGTGGTCAGTGATTCTAAACCCTTTGATTTATTTGAATATCCCTACATTGGAGTATTCAAACATAAAATTTGGATCTGCTGAGATACTGACAATATAATAGTAGTTTCTCACATGGGAAATCAGGGAAGTGGAAAGAATTCAAAACAATTTGGGTAAGCTTGCATAACTCCTTTGTAGAATTGCTGCACTAACGATTTGCAATTAAAGTGAAAGTGTATAAAAATAGAATGACCCCGCATCCAACAATCACAGTATTTTGCAGGCTCCCGGGCTATTTTACAACTGACCTGCAAACACTGGTAAAGAAACACATTGTATATACATAATGGCATTGCCATTAAGAAAGCACAGCTCCACAATGCCACATTACAGGAAGGTTTTATCAGCATTACGCCATTCGCAGCACTATTGAGTGTAAAGAAAATAACGGAATAAGATAAGATTAGAACCGGAAATTTTCTGAACTGAAACTATTGTCTGTCAGGTGATCCTGAGGGACTGTTCTGCTAATCTGGAGCCCAATCCTGCAAAACCTTAGTCACATGAGTGGCCCTACCTCATGCAAGTCACTAGTCTTATTGTCTGCAAGGGGATTATTCACATGAGTAAGGGTTTGCAGGATTGGAGCCCTCATTATGGAGAGATTCTTTTATGAATAATGGTTCCTTATAGCATTCCCCTGAGGTTAACACTGTGGTTAAAGTTGCAAAAGTACTTTCCCTAAGAGTCCCGGTTTTCACATGCTCATAACTTGCCAAAAAAGTCACCTTTTCAGACTAAACTTTTCATGGTTGATCACAATCGACAGATGATACATTTTTTTAATGTCTGAGCAAAATCTCTTCAGTCAGTTGTGAGCTAAGTATGTATGTGTGTGTGTGCGTGTGTGTGTGTATTGGGGGAAGTTCATCTATGGACAGGTAATTCCATAATTGCTCATTTTGGATTTCTTCACCTTCCTCTGAAGTACCTGGGCCTGGCCAATCTTGGAGACTGGATTCTGGAGCACAGGTCTGATCTGGTATAGCAATTTTTATGTTGTTGTAAACTTGGCATGTTAATACTCATCACTGCTCTACATCCAGGGCCAAGCTTGAAACAAAATTAGTTGGAAGTGAAAGGCATGGACATTTGGAAAATGCTTTCTGACAAAGCACAGTACAAAACATCACTGTATCTGAGAGTTTGTACTCTGGGGCATGTGTCTTTCAGACATGTACACTTTCCTATGAAAGTCAATATGCACCCACCGGCCTTAAGGCCTTAAAGTAGCTTAAGTGCTAATACCACTAGAAGACTTTGTAAGGATTTAAGGTGGCTTAAGTGCTTACATTGTGCCACCTGAAGGCCACTATGCTGCATAGTTGCCCATTGGTTACTATGAAATCTTTTCATTAACCCTCCCCCAACACACTAGAGTAAAGTTACAGAACCAAATGCACCTTGAGATAATAGATACTCCTCCATTGAAGCCAGTGGAGTGGCACCAACTTAGCTCAAGACTGATTTTAGCTCACAAAGACTATTTATAAGTACTTGGTTCCCTTCCATGCTATATAAGAGGGAAGGGAACATGGGGGAATTGATTGTATCCAACTAAGTCCTAATAGCATGGTTAACCACGATGGAGGAGAGTAAAGTGTTCAAAACTTCACCTGGAGTTACATCTATGCCCTCTGTGCTGGATGTTCTCCCAACTGCAGGCCTGGTGAAGAAGCATTACATAAAGAAAGAGGTGGTGCTTTATTAAGGCACAACAATCAATAAGAAACTCTGGCTCTAACTGCTTGGACTGTCAGACAGACCCAGAGAGTGTCCACATTGTGTGCTCAGCTAAGCCAACATCATATCACATCACTGGAAGCATGATCAGTGGATGTGATGTGCTGTCTCTGGAGAGGTTTCAGAGTAACAGCCGTGTTAGTCTGTATTTGCAAAAAGAAAAAGGAGGACTTGTGGCACCTTAGAGACTAACCAATTTATTTGAGCATAAGCTTTTGTGAGCTACAGCTCACTTCATCGGATGCATAAAGTGGAAAATGCAGTGAGGATGTTTTATACACACTGACCATGAAAAAATGGGTGTTTATCACTTCAAAAGGTTCTCTCTCCCGACACCCCACTCTCCTGCTGGTAATAGCTTATCTTATTTGTGCTGGAAATGGCCCACCTTGATTATCATACACATTGTAAGGAGAGTGATCACTTTAGATAAGCTATTACCAGCAGGAGAGTGGGGTGGGGGGAGAGAAAACCTTTTGAAGTGCTAAACACCCATTTTTTCATGGTCTGTGTGTATAAAAAATCCTCACTGCATTTTCCATTTTATGCATCCGATGAAGTGAGCTGTAGCTCACAAAAGCTTATGCTCAAATAAATTGGTTAGTCGCTAAGGTGCCACAAGTACTCCTTTTCTTTTCGTCTCTGGAGAGTAGGCAACATCCCTCCAGTGGGAATCACAGACGAAGGCAGAATTAATTAATGCCACTCTGAGTGGCATTAACTAATTCAATGTGTTTGCACAGAACTTACTTTGAAAAAAGAGAGGGAACATGCTGCTTAGAGTGGTTCTTTGCTGGCTCCACCCCCAAAGCCTTGGCTACACCCCCTTTTTCCCATAATCCATCAAATTCAAATTCATGGCAAGGTACTGTGAAAGATTACCCTGGAGGGAATGAGTACAGTGAATAGCTGTCTTTCCCCTCTGCACAAATTCCTGGTGAAGCTAGTTTAGCTCCCCTCCCTGCTATACAGCTGGAGGAAGTGCAGGAGGAACCCAGTTTTGTTCTGTGCACATGCAGATAGTTCTTGGTTGAACAAAGGGCAGGGGAGAAAACCCCAAACTAAATCCACTGCAGAGAAAGTGTCAAGCAGTTGGGACTGCAGTTCAGCTCTGACCTCTAGCATCTCCTGTAGCTGTGCCAACTGCCAAACATCTTGGCCTTCCAAATCTTTGGGCCCATTCTGTACCACCAAGAAGGGGGCTCTGGTCCTAAGGCAAGCCTCTGCCTCCTTTTTTTTTTATTGCCTACACGTTGCATCAAAGTTGTGGGTATGATGGTCACCTTCTTGAAACGTGCTTGTTGGAAAATGAGGAAAACTGGTACATCAAGCAATTGAAAAGAGATGAATGACCCTCGGAAGGCTCCCATCAATGACAGAGCTGGAGAAGCCTGACATCGATGTAGCCACTCACTCTGAAATCAGACTAGCTGACACAGGCTCTCTACACAAGATGCCTTAAAATGAGACCATTGCACACATGGGGTGGGTTTTGCAGTGAAAAACTCATTAGTCTCCATGGTCAAATGTCCTGTTGCAACAGCAGAATAGAACATATTGCTAAGAATATCTACTACAGGTGGCTCTGCCAACATCAGTACATGTGCTTCAACACTTTCCTCCACCTCTGAAGAAAAAGGACTTGTTCTATCAGCAACTCAGTGTCATCAGTAAGCTACCACTGAGCAAGCAACTTTGGCTACTGGGAGACTTCAATGCTAGAGTTGGCTCAGATAGTGAGATGTGGCTACTATGCCTTGGCCACCACAGGAGGTAAAAAACTAACAACAACGGGCAAAGACTACTAGAACTCTGCACCCTTGAGGGACTGTATATTACCAACACCTTATTCCAGAATGTCTTGAGCAGACATCACAGATCTGGACACTAGCACCAACTGGATTTGTCATCTGCAGGAAGCAGGTACAAGATGTTCTCCAAACTCAGTTTTTATCTTGCACACTGTGACAGACCATGCACTTGTATGTGGCAAAAGAAAACATTCACCATGGAAATTCTATCGTACTAAACAAAGTTGTCACCCACTGTAGTGGGATCAGCACCCACCTCTCACGAGCGCCCCCTCTCTGGCTGATGGCAGTTCGGTGGGTCTTCAGCAACTCAGCCCTCTGGCCAAGTCACACATTGCCCCCACCCCTCAGGGGTATATAGTCTCTAGTTCTTTTTCACGGCCTGGTTTGGGGCAATAGCACCAAGGCTTCTTTCATAGAGGTACTGCCTTCTTTAACAGCCCAACAGAGGCCCATCTCGGTACTTTCAGTTGCTGTCCTTTCTGCAGCCCTCCCTGGGCTCAGTCTTCAACCAGACCAGCAAGGCCCATCATGGTGCCCTTGCCTGGTCTGGCTAGGTTCTGGACTCAGTTCCCTGAGCACAGCTTGCCCGCAGACCTGTCCATTGACCTGCTGCTCTTCCAGCAAACCAGGGACCCAGTCCTTGGCAGCCTTCCCTGGGCTCAGTCCTGCCTGCAGTGAGCTGTCCATGGCCCTGCTGCTCTTTCAGACAGGCCTCCCTCTTCAAGCTCCAGGCAGCAACTGACTGCTCTGCCTCTGCAGCTTCCTTTTATATAGCCCCAGATTGGTTGCTTCAGCAGCCCCTCTGATTGGTTGTTCCCCAGCAGCCCCTCTAGGCTGCCTGGAGGACTTCTCCTCTGCTCTTTTCAAGGGCAGGATGAGGCAGTACCATGAGGCCTCTAGCAGGGGGCCTCCAGACTTAGTCCATTCCATAATACCCACATATTAATATCAATAACACAAAAGACCCAGGATGGTGTCCAGCGTACGACTAATCTCAGGGAAACTATGTCACTACTGGAGCTCTGCATCCACTTCAGGCTGTGTATTACCAACACCTTCTTCTAAGGCATTAGGGGTTAGGGCCAGAGTTTCCCATGGATTGATGTGCCTTATTAAAGCACCACCTCTTTTATGTAATGCTTCTTCACTAGCAACATCATCGATTGCACCTCCCTTGAATGCTGATGGAGCATGGAACACACTCAGAATTAAAATCCATACAGCTGCAAACTTAGCTTTTGGGGGGGGGGAAGACTGTGTAAGATAAAGATTGGCTTGCAATATACTCTAAAGAAATGCTTTCAGTTACTGAAGCAAAATATTCAGCATATCTCCACAAACATGAACCTCTCTCCTGAGATATGTGCTAACCCCAGAATGGCCAAGAGCACACTGCAATGAATGAATGAATGAAACATCAAACTGGCTTGACTGGAGGAAGATACAAATGTCCTTTGAGAATGGAGATCTGAAAAAATATGGTTGATGGACTCAAGAAAGCAATAGGTCCTTCAAGCAAGAAGACTGCCCCACTCAAATCTCTTAGTGAAGACAACATCATTGACAGAAGCAAACAGATGCACTAGCCAGTGGAACACTATCACAAACTCTATTCATGTGAAACTACTGTTTCAGAAGCAGTTTTAAATGTCTCACCAGGTTCCAGTTCACTGAAGAGCTCGATATAGAACCATCGGTAAATGAGTTTGAAAAGGCAAATCACCTTCCAGGCACCAGGCAGGGCTGCAGGAAGAGATGGAATTCCAGATAAAGTATTGAAAAAAGTGGACAGTTTATACTTAAACATCTGCACAATGTCTTGCTCGCTTGCTGGAAGGGAGGCAGAGAACCATAAGACATGAAGGATGCCAACATCATAACACTGTATAAAAACACAGGAGATCAGAGTGGCTGCAATACCTGCAAAGGAATTTATCTCTGGAGTGTTGCTGGAAAGACATTCACATGGGTCATTCTCAAAAGAGTGCAAGTTCTTGCTGAACATGTAACTCCAGAAAATCAGTGTGGTTTCTGTCCCAATAGATCTGTCAACATGGTCTTTGCATGAAGGCACGTGCAAGAAAAAGCCATCAAGAACACGGAAAACCTCTCTAAATGGCTTTCGTAGATCTTACAAAAGTTTTTGACCTGGTCAGCAGAAAGGGCCTTTTTCAATTGCTAGAGAGAATTGGTTGCACCCCAATCCTACTGAGTCTGATTTGATCCTTCCGTGAAGGCAACAATCCAGTATGATGGTAACCAATCTGAGAGCTTTCGAATCTGCAGTGGTGTCAAAAAGGGATATGTTTTGGCACCAAGAGTCTGGTATATTCTTCTCTCTGCTGCTTCATCATGCTTTCTCATCTAGCACCAAAGGTGTATCTGCATACAAGTTCTCATGGAAAACTCTTCAACATTGCTCATCTAAGATTAAAAGGCAATGTCAAAAACCTCTGATAAGGGAATTTCTTTTCCATAAAACACAGAGCTTCTCACACACAGTGAAAGGGAGCTTCAACACCTTCGCAATAGCTTTGTGCTAGCTTTTGATGAATTTGAACTAACCATCAGCCTAAAGACAACAATGATTACAACACTAGGTGTGTTGACTGCATCAAAAGTTTCAATAGTTAACACCACACTAGAAGCAGAACTTTTATACAAGTATCTAGGATCCACTATGTCAGATTTATCTTTAGGTGACGAGCTTAATTCTTGCATTGGAAGGTCAGCTACCACATTTGGCCAATTGACCAAGCTCATGTAAGGTAACAGGAAATTAACTTTGAAGATGTGTGTCTTAAGCATGCTTCTGTATGGTAGCAAGACCTGGACTGCCTACAGGAAGCATGAGAGAAGGATAGACACCTTTCATACCCACTCTCTTAGCCAGATTTTAAATATCAAGTGGGAAACCAAAGTTCCTGACTTCGAAGTACTTAAGAAAGCAAAACTGCCAAATCTAATCACTATTCTCAAACTCATGTGTCTCCATTGGCTTGATCATCTGCACCAGATGGATGATGAATGCATTCCAAAGGAGCTCCTGTTTGGAACACCTGTGGATGCTCCAAGGCCACCTGTCAAGGTTCCTTCCCCACTCTGAACTCTAGGGTACAGATATGGGGACCTGCATGAAAACCCCCTAAGCTTATTTTTACCAGCTTAGGTTAAAACTTCCCCAAGGTACAAACTATTTTACCTTTTGCCCTTGGACTTTATTGCTGCCACCACCAAGCATCTAACAAATATATAACAGGGAAAGAGCTCGCTTGGAAACGTCTTTCCCCCCAAAATCCTCCCCAAGCCCTACACCCCCTTTCCTGGGGAAGGCTTGATAAAAATCCTCACCAATTTGCATAGGTGAATGCAGACCCAAACCCTTGGATCTTAAGAACAATGAAAAAGCAATCAGGTTTTTAAAAGAAGAATTTTAACAGAAGAAAAAGTAAAAGAATCACCTCTGTAAAATCAGGATGGTAAATACCTTACAGGGTAATCAGATTCAAAACACAGAGAATCCCTCTAGGCAAAACCTTAAGTTACAAAAAGACACAAAAACAGGAATATACATTCCATTCAGCACAATTTATTTTTTCAGCCATTTAAACAAAACAGAATCTAACACATATCTAGCTAGATTACTTACTAAGTTTTAAGACTCCATTCCTGTTCTGTTCCCGGCAAAAGCATCACACAGACCAAGAGAGCCTTTGTTTCCTCCCCCACTCCAGCTTTGAAAGTATCTCGTCTCCTCATTGGTCATTTTAGTCAGGTGCCAGCGAGGTTATCCTAGCTTCTTAACCCTTTACAGGTGAAAGGGTTTTTCCTCTGGGCAGGAGGGTTTTAAAGGTGTTTACTCTTCCCTTTATATTTATGACACCACCCTAGTCTCAGGTTCAAGAACGTTTGCAAGAGGGACTTAAACTTTCAACATCAACTCCACAAGCTGGGAAGATGCAGCTAGCAACATGCCACACTGGAGGGCCACGCTGTGCCAGGGAGTCAGAGACTGAGGACTTTTTTAGACACTTGTGGTGCCACAGCATGACATAGTTCCTGAAGTGCTTTGCTGCTTACACCATCATATTTTGAAATGGACAACTGCCATGTGGTTTTATAAATAAAAATTTGTATATACCGTGTACAACTGATAATTAACTTATATCATATGTCTCACTAAATAAATGACCATTAAATGTAATATTAGTGCAGACTATTAAATATAATAATCAGTAATGCAGGTAGTTTTATCACTTCTATTATACTTCACTTAAATCCTACATACCACTCTGGTATAGCTAATTTTCCCCCCTCTTTTCTTAGGCTATGAAAAAGGGAGAGGTTCTGAGGATTGGAGTGGTTATATTCATGGGTTCTGAGTTTGTATTTTAATTTATGAGGTAGATCTCTAGAGTATCGGATGGGCACCTATAGACATTTTATAAATTCAATTAGAAATAAATGGTGAAGAGGAATATAGAAGCTCTTGCAGAGTTCAGTAAGCATGGTACAGAGACTTGAGGTTACTTGAGGGACAAGGCTAGAGAAGCTAGCTTTGTATTCCTTAGAAAACAGCAGATGAGCTGAAGCTTATTAAAGTTTACAAAATAAGACAGGAACAAAGTACCCTAAATAATTTTGTGTCATCTGCAAATTTGGTACTAGGCTATGTGAATTACAATACAACATCATTGTGTACAGCATTCATGCTCATTATGTCTCAATATGCTTCAAGGGGCTCAGTGAGGCTGCTCCGGACAATCGTAGAGGAAGAGAGAAGTTAATAGACAGAAGCAAGTATGCTTTCAGCTTAGATCTGAAGTGAGATGGGAGAGTCAATGAAGCAGAGAGCTAAATGTATTTACTAGAAGGGGTCAAGAATTCAAATTGAGTTTAGGCTGGGTGGGCCCAGAAGGAATGTTTGTGGAATTTTTTAAAGAGCTCATGTAGCTAATGTACCGAATAAACTGCCATGGGGAGAAACACAAGAAGCCAGTAAAACAATTTTTTTTTTAAAGGAGTGAAGAGTGGATGGAAGGAAAGATACTGGGAGGTAAATCTGATAACTTAAAGGAGACAGATTTGGGAATAGACATCAACTTTTTTCCATTGTAAAATTTCCTGTTACCACATTAAAATTACAATATAATTATTTCTTTCCTAAACTAATTAAAAGGCCAGGCCATCCAGGGATCTGTGCCCACAACTTCCACTGACAACCATGGGAACTCCAGGCATGCTGTGCTTGCAGATCAGGCCTGGTGAATGATCACAGCTAAACAGGAAGAGCTTTACCAGACTTTCAACACTATGCCAAGAGTTACAAGCATTCAACTGGATAAATACATTACAAATGTTTGCATGACATTGCTGGACAATTGATTTACAAGAAGACCAGTTGGGAATATCTGGGATTGTTGGAATACCCATAAATCTGTTGTTTTTGCACTGGATTGGAAGAATGTGGAGTCAGTTTGGAGGGTTCTCTGCCCACATCTACTTTTTTCACATTTGTTTTATCCCCTGGGTTAACAGAGGAATCTTGGGTTGTTGAGAGTGTAGCAATATGGCATCCAGTAGCAGGTTTGGTTTTGAAGTTCATTTAATTGTTTTAGGGAGGTGGTTTGGGGCTGTATTCTCCCCTGAATTTTCACACATAACCGCGACTAGTGCAGCACTCAAAGGAATGTCAGGGTTAGATATACTTGTGCCCTGTCCTGCTAAGGATTGAAGGTCTGCTGTGGGGGGTCAAAGGGGACAGCTCTGGTTGCAGCAGCAGAGTTCTGTGTGCTCTGAAAGGACTAAGCAGCAATGGGGCTTGCGCAAGCCGTGCTTGCTTATTCAGTTTATGCGCCAAGGACACATATTGAAGAATTTTACAAATAGCTGGATCTTCCTTCTGAGATGCCAGAATGTCTTCTCATGGAACAAGCTTTATGGTGGATTTAATACCCATGGAGAAATCTTCTACTGCCAAAGGATTGGTAGTAATAACTGCTAAACAAGATACTCTGTCATGTCTTTGCTGTTGTAAAACAGCATTAACAACATCTTTGCTTGTCATGTATTTTTCCATGTCAAGGGATATTCTGGGTAAAGCATTGCCTCCACGTTAGACTTCCCTGGGCAATATCTAACTTTAACTTCAAAGTCAGCTAATTCTGAAAGCCAGCTGTCTGCTGTGATGTTTAGCCAGTCAGAGGTAAAAACACTGGGTAGTGAGTTATTACTGTAAACCATCACGGAGTGCACATAGTAGAGGTAGTCACAAAATTTGCGAATTACAGCCTATTTCAAGGCTAGAAACTCCAGCTTTCCTGCATGAAGATGATAATTCTTCTCAGCTGCAGTTTGCATTCTTGCCCACTAACTCATGACTCTTGGTTTACCTTTCTGATGTTGGTGTAAGACTATCTAATCCCTTATTGGGATTGAGGAATAAAGAGTAAGGCAAAATTGGGATAGACTATTCGTGGTGGCTGTGCCAGGCAGTTAATTATCTGGTTTCAAACTTTTGGATGTTGCTCAGCCCAGGTAACTGGCTGTTTGGATGGCATTTGTCCAGATCCCTTTCCTTGCCTTTTGGCTTTCTTCTTTTTCTAGTCTACTTTTGATGGTGTTGTGTTGACTATTCCATTGGAATCTGACACAAGTCATACAATGGCTTTGCTATTTGAGAAAAGTCTTGAATGTACCTTGGAGAGATGAGGAAGCCTAGCAGCTTTCAAATATCCCTTGTGGAGTTTGGTTGTTTCTCTCAGAGATCACAAACAGCCAAGGTGTCAGCTGGATCCATCTTGTTACCTTCAGCAGATACAATCATTCCAGCTTTCAGCTTAATTCCATGCTTCTGTAACTGTTGTAATATTCTTTTTATATTCTCCACATGTTCTTCAGAAGTGCCACTGTACACAACGTTATCGTCCAAGTAGGGAATACACACCTCATCTCTATGCTCCACAAGACACTCAGACACACCTGGAAGGCAGTAACTGCATTTGCTAAATCAAATAGAATTCTAACCCATTCATATAGACCCCATGGAGTAATGAAACCTGTGAGGTGACAGCTTTGTTCAGCCATGAAACCTTGAGCATAGGTTTTCATTTGATCTTAAACAGAGAACCAAGATTTACCTCCTAATCCAATCAGAACATCTTAATTTCAAAGGATGGGTTCTCTACCAGTATGGGGGTTTTTCCTCTTCAGTTCCTGACAGTCTATGCCAGTGGTTCTCAAACTAGGGCTGCCGCTTGTTCAGGGAAAGCCCCTGGCGGGCCAGGCCGGTTTGTTTACTTGCCACATCCGCAAGTTCGGCAGATCGCAGCTCCCAGTGGCCGTGGTTCACAGCTCCAGGCCAATGGGGGCTGCCAGCATGTCCCTCGGCCCGCGCCACTTCCTGCAGCCCCCATTGGCCTGGAGCGGTGAACCGCGGCCACTGGGAGCCTCGATCTGCCGAACCTGCAGATGCGGCAGGTAAACAAACCAGCCTGGCCCGCCAGGGGCTTTTCCTGAACAAGCCACAGCCCTAATTTGAGAACCACTGGTCTATGCAGAGTCTTAGACTACCATCTCTTTTCTGAGCACATATCACTGGTAATGAATAGAATTACTTTGATTTTGAGATATATCCCCTATTTAGGAGATCCTGGAGAAATATCTCAGTGACTCATCCATTACATACAGAGGTAAAGGAGTAAGTCTTCTGTACAGGTTGATGGTAATATAACTTAATATGCATCCACAGACAAGGGGTTTGTCCAATGTCCCTATCATCTCCCGAGAAAGCTTTGGACTCCTCTTTCAGCATCTACTGGGTTATTTTCCTTTTGCATTTCTCGCAAATAGCTCAGGTTCATTGCTGATTCAAACAAATCTCAATCATAGAATCATAGAATTGTAGTACTGCAAGGGATCTCAAGACCTAATCTAGTTTAGTTCCCTGCACTCATGGCAGGATTCAGTATTATAATTATAGACCATCCCTGACAGGTCTAACCGGCTCTTAAAAATCTCCAACAATGGAGATTCCACAACCTCCCTCGGCAATTTATTCCAGTGCTTAACCACCCTGACAGTTAGGAATTTTTTCCTAATGTCCAATCTAAACTGCCCTGGCTGCAATTTAAGTCCATTGCTTCTTGTCCTATCCTCAGAGGTTAAGGAAAAACAATTTTTCTCTCTCCTCCTTGTAACAACCTTTTATGTTCTTGAAAAGTGTTATCATGTCTCCTCTCAGGCTTCTCTTCTCCAGATTGAAAAAACTGAGTTTGTTAATCTTCCCTCATAGGTCATATTTTCTAGACCTTGAATCATTTTTGTTGCTCTTCTCTGGCCTTTCTCCAATTTGTCCACATTCTTCCTGAAATGTGGGACCCAGAACTGGACACAGTACTCCAACTGAGGCCTAATCAGCACAGAGTAGAGCAGAAGAATTACTTCTTGTGTCTTGCTTACAACACTCCTGCTAATACATCCCAGAATGATGTTTACTTTTTCTGCAACAGTGTTACATTGTTGACTCATATTTAGCTTATGATACACTATGACCCCCAGATCCCTTTCCGCAGTACTCCTTCCTAGGCAGCCATTTCCCATTTTGTATGTGTGCAACTGATTGTTCCTTCCTAAGTGGAGTACTTTGCATTTGTCCTTATTGAATTTCATCCTGTTTACTTCAGACCATTTCTCCAGTTTGTCCAGATCATTTTGAATTTTAATCTTTTCCTCCAAAGCACTTGCAACCCCTCCCTGCTCAGTATGTCCACAAATTTTATAAGTATACTCTCTATGCCATTATCAAATTGTCATTGAAGGTATTGAACAGAACCAGACCCTGATCCCTGTGGGACCCCACTTGATATTCCCTTCCAGCTGGACTATGAAACACTGATGACTACTTTCTGGGAATGGCTTTCCAACCAGTTATTTACCCACCTTATAGTACTTCTGTGTAGGTTGTATTTCCCTAGTTTATTTATGAGAAAGTCATGTGAGACAGTATCAAAAGCCTTACTAAAGTCAAAATATATGACATCTACCACTTCCCCACTATCCACAAGCTTGTTACCCTGTCAAAGAAAGCTATTAAGTTGGTTTGACGATTTGTTCTTGACAAATCCATGCTGGTTGTTACTTATCACCTTATTATCTTCTAGGTGTTTGCAAATTGATTGCTTAATTATTTGCTCCATTATCTTTTCTGGGACTGAAGTTAAACTTACTGGTATGTAATTCCCCGAATTGTCTTTATGTCCTTTGGTGATAATTATATCCCTTCTCCCCACTTTAAGCATGGAAGGGGCATACAAATGTTTAGCATATCTGGCATCTAAATACTTTGCAACGCTGGCTACAAAAATGCCATGGGAACACCTGTTCTCACTTTCAGGTGACACTGCAAATAAGAAGCAGGCAGCAGTATCTCTAGTCAATGTAAACAAACTTGTTTGTCTTAGCAATTGGCAGAATAAGAAGTAGGGCTGAGTGGACTTGTAGGTTCTAACGTTTTACATTGTTTTGTTTTTGAGTGCAATTATGTAACCAAAAAAAAAAATCTGCATTTGTAAGTTACACTTTCACAATAAAGAGATTGCACTTCAGTACTTGTATGAGGAGAACTGAAAAATACTATTTCTTTTATCATTTTTACAGTGCATATATTTGTAATAAAAATAATAATATAAAGTGAGCATTGTGCACTTTGTATTCTGTGTTGTAATTGAAAATGTAGAAAAACATTCAAAAATATTGAATAAACTTCAATTGGTATTCTATCATTATAAGTGCGATTAATCATGATTAATTTTTTTAGTTAATGCTTGAGTTAACTGTGATTAATTGACAGCCATATCAGAAAGCTGTGTCTATTTTTCATGTTAATATAACTTAACCTCTCTAGTGTAGGTTTTAAAAGTTTTTAAAATAATTATATTTCAACCCTAGCATCAACCGAGAAGTTTTTATTACAATTTATTACTGCTTATCAGAAATTCCTGTAGAACAGAATTAATAAGAAAAAATAGCATGACCCTGCCACAGTCTACTGGCACAATGCTGATGCTCCTTTAAAGGATTTACTTATATTACAGTAGTTTGCAGTCAGTGGAGTTACACCTGAGCAAAAGTAGTGGAACTGAGATCACATTAGGGCAGTGGTTCTCAAAGCCGGTCCACCGCTTGTTCAGGGAAAGCCCCTGCTGGGCTGGGCCGGTTTGTTTACCTGCCGCGTCCACAGGTTCAGCCGATCGTGGCTCCCACTGGCTGCGGTTCGCCGCTCCAAGCCAATAGGGGCTGCAGGAAGGGTGGGCAGCACATCCTTTGGCCCGCACCGCTTCCCGAAGCCCCCATTGGCCTGGAGCAGTGAACCGCAGCCAGTGGGAGCCACGATCGGCCAAACCTGCAGATGTGGCAGGTAAACAAACCAGCCCGGCCTGCCAGGGGCTTTCCCTGAACAAACGGCGGACCGGCTTTGAGAACCACTACATTAAGGCCGAAGATATTCCTGTGGTTTATTGAGTTAGAGAAATGCCAAAAGAAGTGCCCATCCATATGCTCTCGGCACCCTTGACATAACTTAAAAATACATCAATTTCAGCTATACAGTCAGAGAGAACCTTACACAGTAGCTTAAACAACTCAAACTCACCTCCCCTTTTGGACTATTCTTCCCACCCTCTCCACTTTCAGGTACCTGGGAAAAGAGGAGTCTTGCAGGTTATGCTGATATTCATCAGATTTGAGCTATTTTCAGCCAAGTGCTAGTTTATCTAAGTATCTGATGTTAAAATATCTTCTAAAAGTCTGTGGGTAGGTGTGTGCATGTACGCACACGTGAATAGAAGTGTTGACTGGAAGACAGAGGGTCACCTTTACTAGCTACAGAAATGGTGGTGTAAGTTGCTTAGAAGGCGTATGTCTGGTGAAATGCAGTGTAACTTGAATTGATGTGATATTATCAGACGTGCACCATTCTCAGATCTGTTATTCTACTAAGATAAAATTGACCCCTGATGTAAGTGGGCCCAACTTCTACTAAAACCAATGAAGCTGTGCCTGCTTATGCCAGGGGCTGAATTTGGTCTCATTCTGATAAGGGTGCTGGGAGTGTTGGGGAAGGTGAGGGAGCAAGTTAAAGCGGATATGGGGAAAGCTTTATCTTATACCAGGAATGTAACTCCTGGCTCTACGGTACTTGGTGGCCCAGTGCTACAAGAGGGAGAGGAGCCAAACTGAGCTTCCAAGAGCTGTCTCCCCACTTGTTTCCTCTGGCTGGCCTGTGAGGGGGAAGAGTTAAGGAAGGAAGAGAAACAGGGCTGCACAATCTTCTGGTCAGTAAAAGAGGATGGGGGAGGGAGCTGGGATTGGTTGCTCTCCCTGTCTCCTCCCCACCAGAGGCAATCGTGCTGCTGCCTGCTTCTCTGACCCACACCATCTCCTGGGCACCAAGCACCATGCTGAACAGGCTCCAGCCTGAAAGGACACAGCCTGTTTACATCAACCCAGGGCCTGAACATCGCCCTGGAGTGGAGTAAACTACGCTTCATGCAATAGTGTTCAGTAACATATACTGTACGGTGTTTGTCTACTAAATTGGAATGTACTCTTTCCATAATGCGTCCTATGCGGGGGAAAACACTGCCCAAGGCCTCTCTGAAATGCAGTTTGCAAGCCAGTAAGATGTGCATTTGGCTGTGCTGGCAAAGTGTTAGGTCACTTTATTCCTTGTATCTGGTCTACAGAACAGATTGCACACAGTACTTTCTATATGTTGCTAGGAACCGTTTTGGTTTCATATATTAATACAAATATATAATTGGACTCCATGATTTGGGTTTGGCAATACTGCTATAGACCCCTACTCAGGAGTGGGACCCTATTTTGCTGGGCACTGTCTGACAGAGTGGGATATGTCGGTATCAGATTGTGAACTCCATCTTGTTTTGTGAACTTCTTTTTCCTATCACCTTTCATTTTATGTGCCAGCTACCATTTTGTGGTCTGTGTTAAGAAACCAGCCTGTGTAATATATAAGTATGGGTTAAGGCAGTAATGCAAAAGCCTGCAGGTCTCAAGCCTATAAAGACAATAGCTTAGCCAAACTAATTATGGCCCAAGGCCTAAAGATTTGACATAAGTAACTAACCCATAAATGACTCTCTATCACAAAGCATCACAAAATAGAGTGATGTTATAAGTAAGTGGTGCTAACCTGACAGGTAACCACAAGATGCTAGTTTATACCAGCTTCAGGTATTTTAAGTTTGGAACATCAGCAGATGTTCAACCACAAAAATATCATACTAACTAATTGATCTATATGCTAATAAGCATGAGGTAAAAGGCCTACTAACCTATTGGAGAAAGGCACCTAAACATTAGTAAAGTAAAGAAATACAAATAAGGAAAATGGGGCTATAACCCCTACGGAATATGCATTAAGCATAGTGGGAGTAATATCATAAAAGCTGTATCCCAACCTGCATGCCTGCAGAGATGCAAGGATGATGACCACTGGTGATGAGGAGGAGGAGGACTAACAGTTCAGGGTGGGTTTTTTGCAAGGGATAGTGTGAATATGTGAATACTCAGATGGCAGTTTTGATCATTCTGTATTCTTTCTATCTACTTTTCTGGGTTGGAGCATTTGTGATTTGCTAACTGTGCTAATAACAGGTTTCAGAGTAGCAGCCGTGTTAGTCTGTATTCGCAAAAAGAAAAGGAGTACTTGTGGCACCTTAGAGACTAACAAATTTATTAGAGCATAAGCTTTCGTGAGCTACAGCTTGCATCCGATGAAGTGAGCAGTAGCTCACGAAAGCTTATGCTCTAATAAATTTGTTAGTCTTTAAGGTGCCACAAGTCCTCCTTTTCTTTTTGTGCTAATAAAGCTATTGCAAGGACAGAAGGCCTTTCCTAAGTGTGATCGTCTCTTGCACACGCCAGGGTCCTAGTAATAACTCTAATATTTCTGGGTCTGGTCATGTGGCAGACTCTTGCCAAACTACAGAGTGTTATATTGATCACTTAGAAAAGTCAATTAAGTAATACACAATCAACAGATCATGCCACACCTGACCTTGACATGCCCAGCGTATTCCAGGCACTGTCCTGCTCCAAAAGGTTGTGGAACACCTCAGAGAAGACTATCAATGAGAGACCCATCAAATTATGAATGCCTCAATAACTGGTGCACCTCAGAGAACAATGATTTTCTTCAGACAGGACTCACATGACTGAGGGCTGGAATTTCCTAATCTATGCAAAACAGGGATAGGAACTGTTTAAGAGGGGGTGTTTTCTGTGAAAGGGAGGCCATTCACTGCCACATGGCAGAAGACTAAGCTGGAGAGAGAGAGAGAGAGAGAGAGAGAGAAGACAAGAGTGTCTGCCTCACCTGGAGGATAGCTAATGTGGCGCCAATTTTTTTTAAAGCTCCAGAGGCGACCCCGGCAATTACAGGCTGGTAAACCTAACTTCAGTACCAGGCAAATTGGTTGAAACTATAGTAAAAAACTACAGATGAATATGATTAGTTGGGGAAGAATCAACATTTTTTTTGTAAAGGGAAATCATGTCTCACCAATCGACTAGAATTCTTTGAGGGGGTCAACAAGCATGTGGACAAGGATGATCCAGTGGATATAATGTACTTAGATTTTCAGAAAGCCTTTGACAAGGTCCCTCACCAAAGGCTCTTAAGCAAAATAAGCTGTCATGGGATAAGGGAGAAGGTTCTCTCATGGATCAGTAACTGGTTAAAAGATAGGAAACAAAGGGTAGGAATAAATGGCCAGTTTTCAGAATGGACAGTGGTGTCCCCCAGGGGCTTTACTGGGACCAGTACTGTTCAACATATTCATAAAAGATCTGGGAAAAGGGGTAAACAGTGAAGTGGCAAAACTTGCAGATGATACAAAACTACAATATAGTTAAGACCAAAGAAGGCTGCAGAGAGTTACAAAGGGACCTTACAAAACTGGGTGACAGGGCAACAAAATGGCAGATGAAATTCAGTGTTGATAAATGCAATGTAATGCACACTAGAAAACATAATCCCAACTATACATATAAAATGATGGGGTCTAAATTAGCTGTTACCACTCAGGAAAGAGATTTTGGCATCATTGTGGATAGTTCTTTGAAAACATCCACTCATTTTGCAGCAGCAGTCAAAAAGATAATAGAAATGTTGGGAATCATTAAGAAAGGTATAGATAATAAGACAGAAAATACCAAATTGCCTCTATATATCACATCTTGAATACTGCGTGCAGATCTGGTTGTCCCAAAGATATATTGGAATTGGAAAAGATACAGAAAGGGGCAACAAAAATGATTATGGGTATAGAACACCTTCCATATGAGGAGAGATTAATAAGACTGGGACTTCTCAGCTTGGAAAAGAGACAACTAAGGGGGGATATGGTAGAGGTCTATAAAATCATGACTGGTGTGGAGAATGCAAATAAGGAAGTGTTATTTACTCCTCATAACACAAAAACTGGGGGTCACCAAATAAAATTATTAGGCAGCAGGTTTAAAACAAGCAAACAGAAGTATTTCCTCACACAATGCACAGTCAACCTGTGGAACTCTTTGCCAGAGGATGTTGAGAAGGCCAAGACTATAACAGGGTTCAAAAAAGAACTAGATAAATTCATGGAGGATAGGTCCATCAATGGCTATTAGCCAGGATGGACAGGAATGGCGTCCCTAGCTTCTGTTTGCCAGAAGCTCGGAATGGGTGACAGGGGATGGATCACTTGATGATTACCTGTTCTGTTCATTTCCTCTGAAGCACCTGGCAGTGGCCACTGTCACCTAGCCAGTTACTCCCCATGCTGCAGTTGTGCACTTGATTTTTACTTCCTAAGTGTAGTACTTTGCACTTGTCCGTATTGAATTTAATTTATTGTTGATTTCAGACCAATTGTCCTATTTGTCAAAGTCATTTTCACTTCTAATCCTGACCTCCAACCTCTCCCAGCTTGGTACCATCCACAGTTTTGATAATCATGCTCTCCAGTCCGTTATCCAACTCATTAATGAAAATATTGACTAGGACTGAGCCCTTCAGGCCCCCACTAGGTACGTCCTCACAGTTTCACAGCAAACCATTGATAGCTACTCTTTGAGTACAGTCTCTCAACCAGTTGTGCACTCACCTTACAGGTTTCAGAGTAACAGCCGTGTTAGTCTGTATTCGCAAAAAGAAAAGGAGTACTTGTGGCACCTTAGAGACTAACCAATTTATTTGAGCATGAGCTTTCGTGAGCTACAGCATCCGATGAAGTGAGCTGTAGCTCACGAAAGCTCATGCTCAAATAAATTGGTTAGTCGCTAAGGTGCCACAAGTACTCCTTTTCTTTTTACTCACCTTACAGTAATTTCATCTAGACCACATTTTCCTAGTTTGCATATGAGAAAGGGATGGGTAAGAGTAGCCGGGCTTCACTGAACAGAAATGGTCACATTTACCTCATCAAATGCTTTCCCTCAGTCAGGGGTACTGATATCATATTTCTCAATTCTTCTTTTACTGCTTCTTCTGACCTATCAGCAACATCTCTGCCTTATCTAGATAGAGCCTTACCCAGTTAGCTGCTCATGCATGGCAGTCACTGGGTCATCCATTCCACTTCATCAGACATGCTCAGCTGAGATGGAGACACTGAATGAGTATCATGAGCAAATTAAAGACTACTCACCCCATGACTTCCTACTAACCTGCATAACAGACTCATCTAAATGTTGAACATGATGGGGGAACAATGGGGTTCTGCAGCACCCCACAGGAGAGAACCTTCATTTCAGATACACAATCACCCACAATTACTACTAAATGATGACAAATCAGAAAATAAATTAACTCAAAGGAAGGAAAGGAATTGTTTAGTGTGGTCCATGATTATATACATTGGAATAAGGAAAGCAAAGGAGGATGTACGTTGAATATTAAACATGTGGAGCAAATAATTAAGCAATCAATTTGCAAACATCTAGAAGATAATAAGGTGATAAGTAACAGTCAGCATCGATTTGTCAAAAACAAATAGTCTCAAACCAAACCAAGCTTTCTTTGACAGGGTAACAAGCCTTGTGGATAGGGGGGAAGCAGTAGATGTGGTATATCTTGATTTTAGTAAAGCTTTTGATACTTTCCCTCATGACCTTCTCATAAATAAACTAGGGAAATGCAACCTAAATGGAGCTACTATAAGGTTGGTGCAAAATTGGTTGGAAAACTGTTCTCAGAAAGTAGTTATCAGTAGTTTACAGTCGTGCTGGAAGGGCATAATGACTGGGATCCCGCAAGGATCAGTTCTGGGTCCAGTTCTGTTCAATATCTTCATCAATGATTTTGATAATGGCATAGAGAGTACACTTATAAAGTTTGTGGACGATACCATGGTGGGAAGAGTTGCAAGTGCTTTGGAGGATAGGATTCAAATTCAAAATGATCTGGACAAATTGGAGAAATGGTCTGAAGTAAGTAGGATGAAATTCAATAAGGACAAATGCAAAGTACTCCCTTTAGGAAGGAACAATCAGTTGCACACATACAAAATGGGAAATGATTGCCTAGGAAGGAGTACTGCGGAAAGAGATCTGGGGGTCATAGTGGATCACAAGCTAAATATAAGTCAACAATGTAGCAAGAAACGAGAAGTAATTCTTCAACTCTGATTAGGCCTCAACTGGAGTATTGTGTACAGTTCTGGGCACCACACTGCAGGAAGAAAGTGGACAAATTGGAGAGAGTCCAGAGAAGAGCAACAAAAATGATTCAAGGTCTAGAAAATATGACCTATGAGGGAAGATTGAAAAAATTGAGTTTGTTTAATCTGGAAAAGAGAAGATAGAGCGGGGACATGATAACAGTTTTCAAGTATGTAAAAGGTTGTTACAAGGAGGAGGAGAAAAATTGTTTTTCTTAACCTCTGAGGATAGGACAAGAAGCAATGGACTTAAATTGCAGCAAGGGCAGTTTAGATTGGACATTAGGAAAAAATTCCTCTCAGGGTGGTTAAGCACGGGAATAAATTGCCTAGGGAGGTTGTGGAATCTCCATTGCTGGAGATTTTAAGTGAAATTTGGACAAACACCTGTCAGGAATGGTCTAGATAATTAGTCCTGCCACGAGTGCAGGGGACTGGACTAGATGACGTCTCAAGGTCCCTTCCAGTTTTATGATTCTATGATAGACTTATGACTTGCCCTTGATGAATCCATGCTGACTGTTCCTGATCACTTTCCTCTCCTCTAAGCACTTCAGAATTGATGTCTTGAGGACCTGCTCCATGATTTTTCCAGGGACTGAGGTGAGGCTATAGTTCTCAGGATCCTGGGAACTACAGGCCAGTCAGCCTCACCTCAGTCCCTGGAAAAATCATGGAGCAGGTCCTCAAGGAATCAATTCTGAAGCACTTAGAGGAGAACAAAGTGATCAGGAACAGTCAGCATGGATTCACCAAGGGCAAGTCATGCCTGACTAATCTAATTGCCTTGTATGACGAGATAACTGGCTCTGTGGATGAGGGGAAAGCAGTGGACGTCTTGTTCCTTGACTTTAGCAAAGCTTTTGACACAGTCTCCCACAGTATTCTTTCCAGCAAGTTAAAGAAGTATGGGCTGGAAGAATGGACTATAAGGTGGATAGAAAGCTGGCTAGGTTGTCGGGCTCAGTGGGTAGTGATCAATGGCTCCGTATCTAGTTGGCAGCCGGAATCAAATGGAATGCCCCAGAGGTTGGTCCTGGGGCCGGTTTTATTCAATATCTTCATTAGTGATCTGGAGGATGGTGTGGATTGCACCCTCAGCAAGTTTGCAGATGACACTAAACTGGGAGGAGAGGTAAATAAGCTGGAGGGTAGGGATAGGATACAGAGGGACCTAGACAAATTAGAGGATTGGGCCAAAAGAAGTCTGATGAGGTTCAACAAGGACAAGTGCAGAGTCCTGCACTTAGGACGGAAGAATCCCATGCACCGCTACAGACTAGGGACCGAATGGCTAGGAGGCAGTTCTGCAGAGAAGGACCTAGGGGTTACAATGGATGAGACGCTGGATATGAGTCAACAGTGTGCCGTTGTTGCCAAGAAGGCCAATGGCATTTTGGGATGTATAAGTAGGGGCATTGCCAGCAGATCGAGGGCCATGATCGTTTCCCTCTATTCGACATTGGTGAGGCCTCATCTGGAGTACTATGTCCAGTTTTGGGCCCCACACTACAAGAAGGATGTGGAAAAATTGGAAAACGTCCAGCAGAGGGCAACAAAAATGATTAGGGGACTGGAACACATGACTTTATGAGGAGAGGCTGAGGGAACTGGGATTGTTTAGTCTGCGGAAGAGAAGAATGAGGGAGGATTTGATAGCTGCTTTCATCTACCTGAAAGGGGGTTCCAAAGAGGATGGATCTAGATTCTCAGTGGTAGCAGATGACTGAATGAGAAGTAATGGTCTCAAGTTGCAGTGGGGGAGGTTTAGGTTGGATATTAGGAAAAACTTTTTCACTAGGAGGGTGGTGAAACACTGGAATGCATTACCTAGGGAGGTGGTGGAGGAATCTCCTTCCTTAGAAGTTTTTAAGGTCAGGCTTGACAAAGTCCTGGCTCAGATGATTTAGTTGGGGATTGGTCCTGCTTTGAGCAGGGGGTTGGACTAGGTGACCTCCTGAGGTCCCTTCCAACTCTGATATTCTATGATTCTCTGATATGATTCTTTGATTTCCCCACAGGGAAGGCTTGCAAGCTTCCTTGCTTATACATAACTCTCTAGAGTAAGAAACAATCTTACATATGCAGGAAGATGCAGAAGATAATTTAAGTGTTTATCATCTCTAACTTCTGTCATCTTCTAATTCTAGAGCAATGGAAGAGTCATTAAGCATGTTGGCAGCAAATGTAAGCAAATCATGTAAAAAAGAATGTAAAATGAAATTGAATATAATAATAATAGTTTAGACATGCAACTGTTCATTTGTGTGTGCAACCACCATGATTGACCCTGCATTTGTGGTGATTGCACATGCACACTTGTACACACCTCTGAAAATTTAGCCCTATATCTACAGCCCTAACCTTGTATTTATAGCCTGATTACATGATACCTTTATAAAAAGAAAAGGAGTACTTGTGGCACCTTAGAGACTAACCAATTTATTTGAGCATGAGCTTTCGTGAGCTACAGCTCACTTCATCGGATGCATACTGTGGAAACTGCAGAAGACATTATATATACACAGAGACCATGAAACAATACCTCCTCCCACCCCACTGTCCTGCTGGTAATAGCTTATCTAAAGTGATCATCAAGTTGGGCCATTTCCAGCACAAATCCAGGTTTTCTCACCCTCCACCCCCCCACACACAAACTCACTCTCCTGCTGGTAATAGCCCATCCAAAGTGACCACTCTCTTTAAAATGTGTATGATAATCAAGGTGGGCCATTTCCAGCACAAATCCAGGTTTTCTTTATGACAACATTAACAACTGTATACACATACAAGGGATATCTATAAAGGATTGTTTTCTATTCTATGTGTAAAATCAGAATATGGTCAATCTTTCTGGTGTGAACAATAAATTCAAACTACTCCTTTCATAGTATTCAAATGCTTTGCCTTGTATCTGCATTTCAATAAATAAATAAATAAACAACTTGCCATAACTACTATGAGTGTGTGAACAGTGTATGACCAAGTTATTAAATATTCCTTGCTTTTAAATGAAAAACAAAGTATTTCTCAATAAAGAGAGTGTTAAATCGAGCCCCTGTTCCCATTTGGCACTAGCTCTGCACTGTGTTTGATATTCTGTGACAAGTGATTGTGTGGGGATTTCACTGGATGCAAACGCTGAAAAATCTTGTTTACTCTGCCATTCTTGCTTACTCATCCCAGTGGTGATTTTTCCATTCTCTCCCTTTGTGGACCTTAAAGAACATACGTAATCAGTTTAGCTCTCAGGCTTTAAGGGCTCTCCCTAGTTAAACACATACCTCTTGCTGAGTCAATAAAAAGTTACCTTTTGTTATATCCATTTAATTAAACTTGGATTTATTTGGATTTTAGTGCCATCATTCTCACATCTTTTTCAGAGTTGTTTTGATTTGTTTTGTTTTTACATTTTTAATCTGTTATGACATTTCAGTGCTATTTATATAAATAAATTCCACAAAATATACACTAGTAAGATTATACTGCTGAACTTCCTGATTAGGGAAAAAATATAGGGCTGGATCCTGACTCATATTTACAACTCCAGTACACATAAAAGTGACATAACTAGACAGCAGAGAATTGCTCACAGGGGAATCACTGACTGATGTGAAGGTGCCATAGGCAGGTCTGTGTCACACCCCTACTCAACATATTAGGTCCATTGAGTGGTCTAGGTTGAAGACCAAAGAGACAACTAAGTCTAATCAAATAGTAATAATGGGTGACTTCAACTATCCACATCTAAATGTGTCACATTTGGGACAAGTTTAAGGGCCATAATTTCGTTACACTTTGTATGATTGCTTCTAAGAACAAACAGGTCTGGAGCACACAAGACAAAAGGGGAAAGGAGAGGCTGTTTTTGACTTTGTGAAGCCAGTAGAAAGGAACATAGATTGCAGCATGTAAAATGTAAAATAGATATTAGTAAGGGATTTGAACGGCAAATAGTGATAGATGTACTTAAAATTTTTCTTGCTCTATCAGAAACAGGAAGCTTATGAGAAAACTTTTGAACTATCAAGGAATTAAGGGTGCAGTTGAGGAAGATAAGAACGTTGCAGGGAAATGAACTGAAGTCTTTGAACTGAGTCTCATTGTTTGGGAGATAGCTACCCTAACCCTAGTCTTTTTAGGCAAGAAAGCCAAGGTACTGAGTGGCAAGAGAGGATATGCAGGAACAAGTTGATAAATTAAACAGTAACTGTGTGCCAGGGCCAGATGGTATACTTCAAACTGTTCTGAAGGAATTTAAGAATGAAGTGGCTGAGCTATTACCCAAAATATTAAATCTTATTAAATTTAGCTAGAAGACTGGAGGGTGGCAAACACCATATCTATCTTAGAAAAACCCCTAATGCTGTTTTTAAGAGAATTACCAGTGAGTTTTACTTTAGCACTAAGAAAATTGGTTGAACCAATAGAATGATTAAATGCCTACCAGTGTATACACATGATATGAGAGGGACAAACAGTCATGGCTTCTGTAAAGGAAAATCATGCTTCTCTAATCTGCTATACAGGGGCAGCAGGTTTGTATAATTTTTGGTGGTGCCCAGAACGGGTCCAAAACCCCCTCCCACCTGCCCTGTAAACCGATATATATTTTTTAAAAAATGTAAAAATGGACTGGAAACAGTAAGCATTTAATAGTTTCCCTATATTGCACAATGTGGGGGGTTGTGGGGGATGAGGGTTCTGGCTGGGGGTGAAGGTTCTGTGGTGGGGCCAGGAATGAGGGGTTCATGGTGCAGGAGGGTGCTCAGGGCTGGGGCAGAGAGTTAGGGTGTGAGGGGTGAGGGCTCTGGCTGGGGGTGCAGGCTCTGGGGTAGGGCGGGACCAGGGATGAGGAGTTTGGGGTGCAGGCAGGCTGTCCCAGGGCTGGGGCCAGAGAGGAGGACTCCACAGTCCCCCCAGCCCTCTCCCCGCTGGGAGCACACTCACCCGGCACCATCAGTGCACATGCTCCTAGGGGCCAGGCCCCCCTCAGGTCCAGGAAGCCCACTCGCCTCCCCCGTGGTGGGCGCCGGGGCAGGGGGAGGGCTGCCATCATGTGTGCACCTCCTCCCTCCACAGGCCATGGCTGTGCCGCCACCTCAGCCTGCTGCTGGCACCACTCCCTTTTGTAGCTGGCAGCGGCTTGAGAGGAAGCGTAGCTCGGAGTGGCAGGGCAGCCACCTGCTGCCCAGGGCACAGGCAGGGACGCTCTGGGGGAGGTGCATCGTTCTGTGTTAAGACCACTGTTTAATACATTTACTAATGACTTTAAAAAAGTTGAACAGTGAGGTGGCAAAATTTGCAAATTAGACACATATCCCCCCAAGATTAATCAAGACCAGAGAAGACTGTGAGGCACTTCATAAGTACCTACCAACACTGGTTCAACAGGCAACAATATGATAGATGAAAACCAGGGCTGACAAATACAATGTAATACACACTGGAGGGAATAATATGAACTACTCATACACAAAGCTGGGTTCTGAAGTACTTGTAATCAGTAAACTCAAGAGCAAGCGGCCTGAAAAACAAATAATTCAAGAGTGAGAGAAGGATTTTTTGTTTTTAATACAACACATAATTAACCTGTGGAACCCTCTGCCACAAGATATCATTGAGGTTGATAGCTTTCTAGGATTCATACAAGTTTTAGACATTGATATGGATAATCAGAACACCCAGTTAATTAAAAAAAAGTAGTTTTTTTTTAAAAAGTGATATAAATCCTGATGCTTCAGGGCACAAAACAACTAGTCACTGAAAAGTTTAAAAGAAGCTTCACCAAGGGAAAATTATCCCAGCACTGTCCACTATGAGGTTTCTTACACCTTTCTTTGAAACATCTGGTACCAGCCAATGTCAGGGTATTAGACACGGTGGCCGAATGGTCTGTACAGCAGTCCCTTTCTTCCCATTATAAACCTGTCTGGCTGCCATCCCTCATTCAGTAGTTATCCAAAGTAGTTTATGGTTCCACTACATTCCAAATTATTGAAGATAGTGTCCTGACGTTTGGATCTATTATCTAACAATGTTGTAGTAGGATTCTGTAGTACAGAAATATATTTGGAATGATTGAGTAGACTTACAACAATAGCATGAAATTTACTCTCAAGTCAACATTTGAATTTCCTCCTCTGTGTAACATTAAAAAGAAAAAACTAAAAAAAAACCCCAAAACCAAACTCTCCCCCTCCTTCCCTTGCCCCCCTGCCCCCCGCCCCACCAAAAAAAACACAACCAACCAAACCTATCATTTGGGATGTAAAATTAACTGGCCGAATGACAAAAGGAATCTATTGTACATCATGAACCCAGAATGAAAATAACACGTGACCCAAAACAGTCTAAGCAGCTCATGCCAGCTGGTTCTATGGGCGAAAGTGAGAATGTTAATAAACACCCAAATGAAAGGAAATTGTTGGATTGTAATTAACATATGCCATTAGTATCTGCCTCTTTGGCCAGACACAGCAGACAAGCTGAACTCATACATACAAATGAGTGTCTGCCTGAACTCTGCAGAGAAGAAAGAGAGATGATTTCATTGTAAGCGTCTGGTGCTGTCAGCAGCTTTAAATCACAGTGGGACTTAGTAACAAAAACAGTAAAGGCCATTGTGTTCTAGAACAATAATACAGCTTTTTAAAACCTTGTTTGATTTAATAAACTTTTCTGCATGTTTGTTCGCCCTCCTCTTGCCATCAAAAATAGTCTCTGTCATTTAAATACATGTCTAAATGACAAATACTGACCAGTAAGAAATATTTTTAATATGATGGCTTTTTCCAGGACCCTGCATCTGCTGCTCTTTTGCAACAGTTTCCAAACCCTTTGCCAAATAGAAAGGTGATGACAGCAGTCTCCTGGGTATCATTATCAATGTGCTTCCTAAGAATGTGATTAACAGCTTCTTGAAAACCTAAATGGACCGTGAGACTGTATAAACCACCCACTAGCAGAAGCCTATTTCTGCTTTATAATGGGCCCTATGAACCCCTCTATTCTGCAGTGCGGAGGGGAGCAAAAGCGTGTTGATCATGCAGCAATAGCTATGAGGAGACCACACAAGAGTGGTAAAACAGCTATCCACTATTATTCACTACCACACTAACACTGTGCATACCAAGGGGCATGAAAAAGGGGCCATGGTCTGCCAGAGAGGGGAGGGTTTGGAAACGATCTTACTTGGCTGACTGCTGTGCAAGTTAATGTTTCTGCAAGAAGAGTTAACTCTACTATCATACTCTGTGTCCTACAACATAGGGGTCTCATAAGCATTGCAAGACGTAGGAGCCAGTGACGGCGATGCAGTTATGTCAGATATGCTCCCAGTGCGGAGGAAAGGAGGGCTACAAATAGCATGGAGACACAGCAGTTCTTGCCTGTACTGTCCATGGGATTTGCCTAGTCTGCTGATCTCAAGTCTACACATGGTTGTCCTGTCTACATCCCTTATCCTTTATTGGCAATCCACAGGTTCTGAGGATGCAATGCACTGGGACGGTGACTGCTCCAGAGCTGTAGGCATTTTAAGGCAAGTCCTCATAGTCCATTTTTACCTGTAGAACTATGTGTTAATTGCTTTATTAAACTAATGCTGCTTTGGCCAAAGAGTTACTGATACCATAGTGGAGGAGGTGAGTGCCAATTTATCTCCTTTTTCTGAAGGAAAGGCTTCAACATTTTGTATAGGAAGGTAAATCCCAGTTTTATGAAGAGTCTTGGGGGACAACCAAAAACCTTCAATGAGCTTTGGATCAGAACCTTATTGAAGTCAATGGGAATCTTTCCATTGCTTTCAATGGGATTTGGATGAAACCTAAAGTTAGTGTCTTATGAAAACAAAAGTTGGTTTTGATAAAAATTTTAGATGTGGGTCAAGGTACAAATATCAGAAAACATGGAGTCAGAGACTGAGGGTTTGGGAAATCAGGGTTTCCCTGGGTTCTTGTCTCACTGGACAATATTGTTAATTCTTTCTTACCTTGTGCAGAAAGATGAGACTATAATTTTCTGATTGTAAACTCCACATTTTGTGGTCTACACGACAACCAGCAGTAAATTCAATAAACTAGAGTGTGAGATTTTTTTACTGCTCCCTTATTCAACCCCTCTATTTAGCACAGGTCCTTGTAGTTTGCTGGAGCTGAACCAGTAATGATTCCGCTCTATTTCTGTTAACAATAATTGTCTTTATACTGCTTTATATTCCTTACCTAAAGCTTTTCTCTCTGTGTCCTAGGGGTTGAAAAATTGATACATGCAGACAAGCACATCATCCTATTGGCAGAGTTTGAGAACTCCCAGTTAATTGCTAGGGTTCTGTTCGGATTCTAAAGAGCAATGCCAAGAATTGAAGGCATTAGCCATTTTATTATCTCTCACACAAAAATCTCCATAAATTAGAAAACTAATGATTTTTAAAGCCTAGAATATATTTCCTGAGCCTAAATTTATATATTTCCCTAGCCTAATTTTAAATGATTTTTCCTGTCTTCCTGCAACTTTTAAAAATTATTTACACTCGTGATTGACTCAAACAATGTCACCACCAAAAAAACCAGACAAACCCATATACCTAGGATTTTAACATTATTGTACTAAATCTGCAGCATTTTCTGTCTGAGGGTTATGAGAGGGCAGATTGTATGTAAGAAATTCTGTGGCATGGGGATTTTTTTACTTGTGTTTTGCAGTCTGCCAGGCAACGTAGGGGTCAACAGCCCAATTGATCTGCTGAATTCTGGTTGAGGTTTGTCATCTAGGGTGACCAGATAGCAAGTGTGAAAAATCAGGACACTTTTTTTTCCCAGGGGGAAGGGAAGTAGGATAGTTGCCTTTATAAGACAAAGCCCCTAATATTGGGACGATCCAGATAATATTGGGATGTCTGGTCACCCCATTAACATCTAATCTTCTACTTCTAAATTTTTTCTAATTCTCCTGCATGTTGACAATTTAAAAAACTGTTTTTATTAACTATGAGACAAATTCTAAAGTCCTTACTTCAGACTTACTTTGACTAAACTTCTGTTGTTGTTAGTGAACATTTTGTCTGAATAAATATTGCGTAACAGTGCAGTATTTCCACCATTGAACCTGATTCTCCTCCCATTTTATATTCATCAGTTTTGTACGGATGTAACTCCACTGACTTCTCCGGGTTTACTCCCAATTTACACTAAAATAAGAATCAGGCCAATGTGTCCAAAGTACACATTGATATGCTACGATTGTCTTTCTGACCTCTCCCAATTTGTACATCTACCATTGCCCTCTGCTGGATAAAATACGACAAGTGGTTCCATGCTGGAGACACAAAGAGTTCACAACACTAGCTATTCAATAAATAAAGCTTTGGGAGTTCAGTTAATGTTCTAGCTGAGACATTGTATCAGTGTGCAACACATCAGCACCTCAACGGGCAACACCTGCTTTAGCTGGATTGTAAGAACATACTTTTCAGAACTACATAAGTGGTACAACCCAAAGGGCACACTGCAAGATGATGCTAAAAGGACTTTCCTAAAGAGCAGGAATTTATGAAGACTAAAAATGCTGTCAGATTGTCAGGGGAAATAATATCTTGGTAAGATTGTTTTTTGATTAATTTGCACCATTTCTTTCAGACAGATTGCAACAGCATGAATTTTGTTGTGATAGATTAGTGAGTCAAGTAGGAAACTACTTTTGGAAGTAGATCAGGCACTTTCAGAGAGAACAGCAATGAAACCTCTTCAACACTGTTTAACACTTACCCAGTGAATAGACTCCAACGGCCTGGTTCTGCTCCCAGTTACACCAGCATAAGACTCTGCCCCTACAAATGGATCCTTACTCCTGCACAGATTCCCATTGACTGAAATAAGATTCCAAGGGCAGAAAAGTCCACTGTTTCAGAGCAGGTTGCAGGAGCAGGATCTAATATCTGGGCAATTCCACCAAAATCAATTAAGTTCAACTGGTATAAAAACTGGTTTAAGTGAGATCAGAACAGGCCCAGTGGTCCTACTGGCAAACAAAACAAACAAACAAACATTGTATCATTCTCTTTCCTTAAGCTTTCTACAGTCTTTTTTCTTGGTTGTTTTGACACATGAACACCATTTGCACAAGAGTACAATTTTTTAGAAGTGCATCAGTCAAAAGCATGAGAAAGAGAAGAAATCAGGTGAAATGTTGCCTCAGGCAGTAGATTTAACCTTGAAATGCTCATATTGATTATTATTTAATACTGATCATACAGTAGTATTCAAATGGCCTATTGTACTTGGTGAAAGTATAAACATACCAGAAGGCAGGATTCCAACCCTATACAGTTCACAGTCTAAGGCTCTAATCCTGCAAACACAATGTGTTTAACTTTAAACTCATGAATAATCCCACTGGCTTCAACAGAACTACTCACATGCTTAGAGTTAAACAAACATGTAAGTAAGTGTTTGAAATGACAAATCACCTCAGGCCCTTCTCCTGCAATCTAATGGCTTGAATACATTGTGATTTTATATGGCTATCCATTTTTTAAGTGCAAATTTACCATGATAAGCATTATGCCAGGTAATGTGCAATATAGTTAGGCTCCTAAGGATTTAATTTTTATTTTCCATTTACTTTGACAGATATCTAAGTATATATCAATGCTTATTCAAAGTATTTTAAAAATTTCATCTATTTTAATTTTTGCAGTACCTGAAAATATATTTTTAAATTCCAATGTTAGTGACCGTAGAGAGTTATAAGAGATTCAGAAATAAAACCATAATAATAATATTTCAGAGTATGGTATTAACTAACTGCTGGATATAATTGACAGCAAAAAGTGCAACAGTTTTCCACAAATGCAACATACCACATTTCTAACTCACCCTCTCTGTGTACTTTGATTAACAACATAGTGTTTGATTAATAACATAGCATTTTCTATCAGCATTTGGGTCAAGGGAAAAACAGACAATTCATTACTGACATTTGGGGCCAGACTTTCAGAAATGCTCACCTCCCATTTAGGCAAGTTAGTAACAGCCAGATTTTCAAAAAGTGTTCAGCACTTGGGAAAATCTGGCTATTTATTTTGGTGCCCAAGTAGGAGCTGAGCTCTCTGGGAAATCTGCCCCTTACTGGTAAACTTCTAATCTTTTCAAGTCTATATACACTATATACTTGCCATGAATTTGCACTTGTGTCTTTTAAAGCAAACATTGTGGTGACTAATTTACTGTTACATTCATGAACCCCACTGAGAATGAACTGCTGACCCACTGACTTCAGCAGGACCAGGATTTCCCCTGTCAAGGGAAAGCCAGGTCACCTGACCTAGGGGGATCATAAGTCCCAGAGATAGAAGGCTTGCTTTAGAAGGATAAATCAAGGAGCTCCCTTCAGAGTGGAAAAGAGTAAATGCCAGTTACGATCAGCCTCATTACCCTGGCAAGGAGAGGGCTAATGAGGGTCTGTGGACCCAGCTGGCCATACCCCGCTGCAGCTTTCTCAAATATCAAGAGTGAAGAGGAGAGTGAAAAGAGGAGCACTGGCTCAGTTTGGGGCTGACTAGGCAGGAGAGCAGAGCACTGCTTCTCCCTTGGTGAAGGATGCCTGATTTCAGCCAAGAGTCTGAGACAGCTTGCTCCCTGAATGAGCCTCCCATTGGGTGAGATGACAAGCCCTGAGGAGAAGAGTGGAGTCTTGCCGAAGACTCCTCGGATGACCCTGATTTTGAGTTCACAGTTGTCAAGGTTCCTTCCCCACTCTGAACTCTAGAGTACAGATGTGGGGACCTGCATGAAAACCTCCTACGCTTACTTTTACCAGCTTAGGTTAAAATTTCCCCAAGGTACAAACTATTTTACCCTTGGACTTCCACTGCCACCACCAAACTTTATCTGGGTTCCTGAGAAAACGTAGTTTGGAAACATCCTTCCCCCCAAAATCCTCCCAACCCTTGCACCCCACTTCCTGGGGAAGGTTTGGTAAAAATCCTCACCAATTTGCATAGGTGACCACAGACCCAAACCCTTGGATCTTAGAACAATGAAAAAGCATTCAGTTTCCTTACAAGAAGACTTTTAATAGAAGTAAAAAAGAATCACCTCTGTAAAATCAGGATGGTAAATACCTTACAGGGTAATTAGATTCAAAACACAGAGAATCGCTCTAGGCAAAACCTTAAGTTACAAAAAAGACACACAGACAGGAATATTCATTCTATTCAGCACAGCTATTTTCTCAGCCATTTAAAGAAATCATAACCTAACGCATATCTAGCTAGATTACTTACTAAATTCTAAGACTCCATTCCTGTTCTGTCCCTGGCAAAAGCATTACACAGACAGACACAGGCCCTTTGTTTTTCTCCCTCCTCCCAGCTTTTAAAAGTATCTTGTCTCCTCATTGGTCATTTTGGTCAGGTGCCAGCGAGGTTACCTTTAGCTTCTTAACCCTTTACAGGTGAGAGGATTTTTCCTCTGGCCAGGAGGGATTTTAAAGGGGTTTACCCTTCCCTTTATATTTATGACAACAGTATTCCTTTATTTTTCAACTATAATACTCTGAAAGAAGTGGACTCAAGCGTGTGTTAACCGGATGGCTAAAGCACCATTGTACCAGACCCATGACAGCAGACAACAGCCCATCGGAAACCTCACGACAGGGTGAGTAGTGCCCTGTTGGGCCCCAGGAGGGTACCACATAGGCAGGCCCTCTCCCAGTTTGGTGGAGAATGCAGGCACCGATCTAGGCCCTGCAGAAGGGAGCAGGCCAAGACTCAATATATATATAATCACCTTCAAAGTGCAGGGAAGCTTTCTCCCCAAAAATATGGACTTGGAGATTTAGTTTTGTGTAGTTTTGGGGTGTGCAGGGGAGGTATTGCCCCCACAAACAGAGGTGATCTGTAAGGGGTGTCACCCGGGGTCATGTGCCACATCCCCCCGCATTTCTGTGAGCACTGAACTGCCCTGCAGGGCTTGCTCTGCTGGGGCTGCCCGGGAGCAGGGTTCTGTCCTTCCCACAGTGCACCTGCTCCCCCAGCACATTTCAGCTCCTGGGGAACGGAAGGGGCAGGATGGAGCAGCTGTTCCCTTACACACCAGTTCGCTGCCTTGGCAGCTGGACTGGACACCGTGTCCTGGGGCCTAGAGCCTGCCTGTTTCCTGTACCACGGTGAGTGCCCACAGTGGGGCAGGGCAAGAGAGACAGGGTGGGGCTGGGAGAAGGGGGGTGGGAGAAAGAGACAGTGGGATTGGGCAGAGGGAAGAGAAGGCGATGGAATGGGGCACAGGACAGTGGGGAGAGAAAGGGGGCGGGGATGGGGAAGAGAAGGGGATATGGGAATGGGCGGGGTGGAAGGAGGAACCCAGCCTGTGGCGTCCCCTCAGCGGCAGCAGCAGCAGCCCCAACAGGGGGGTGGCTGCAGCAGCCCCAGAGTAGCAACATCACCCATGCCGTGTGTGTGTGGGGGGGGGGGACTACCAGCAGCAGCTGGGGCTCTCCCATTAAGCCAGCCTCTCCTCCCAGCACCGGCAGCCCAGGTACCACTCCAGGCAGGGGGAGAGAGCCAGTGAGCCAAGGGAACTGGCTTCAGCGTGCACTTGTGTGTGGCCGCAGGTGCACGTGCGCCCTCTGCCCCTTCCCCCAAATACAGCAGTGAAACTACACCTATGTTGGGAGTCTGTTACAATGGATTGCGGAGCAGGCCACCCAACGCCTGCAGCAGCTGCAGCAGTTCTTACAACTGGTCACCCAGAAGCAGCAGCCGATTCAGGAACTGTCGGTCTAGTAACAGCAGCTTGTACGCCAAGTGTACACGCCCTTGAAATCTCCCACAACAACGAGGTCTTCTTCTGTGGGTCTCAAGGATGCAGCTACGCTGACTTCAGCTGGACCAATCCGACTCACACAGATGGGGCCCAAAAACGATGCAGAGGCCCTTCTTGAGACATTTTAATGGGTGGCAGTGCCGTGGCCAGTGGAACAGTGGGCCATCCTGGTGGCCTCATATTTGACTAGGCAGATCAAGCTGCCTATCGTTGCCTGGATCCCAAGGTGCCATGTTGGGCCATTTAGAGACCTCCAAGGAGACCCTCCCCCAAAACTTCCAGGAACAGAAGAATTCCTTTGGAAGTCAGTCCTAAGGGGTGTCATGGAAACTGCAGGGCCTCAGTTGGCAGTGGCTCAAATCAGAAGCAAAGATGGGGACCCAAATGGCACCAAAAGGTTGCAGGACAGAGAGTGTCCAAGAATCCCTGAGCAACACTCACCCCTCAAGTGAAAACCTCTTGGCAGTGCGACAGGGTTACACCAAGTGGAAAGATCAGCCAGATGGTTAGGAACAGGTCTTGACTCTGGTCACCAGGGGCAATGCCCTTGCTTTCTGTGAAGGTGCCCAGGGCAAGGGTATTGAGGCTTCCCCCTTATAGAGTGCATTATTGTACAAGTCTGGACTGCAGAAGACAGGTTACATTGACCATCCCTGTTAGTGTAAATGAAACAGAGGTGGTGGGGCTTGTACACTCAGGATGTGATCAAACCGTGGTGAGGTAATACTTGGTGACATCTGCAAGGCCTCCTGAGAAAAACAAAGTCATACCCTAGCACATGGGTACAGCTCAGCATAGGGGACCACACTCAGTCCCTAGTGATTGGCCTGGCCCTATCACTTGCCTGCCTAGTTATTGAGCTGAGGCTTGGACCATTTTGGGGAACTCTGAAAGAGGTTTTTGAGACCTCCACACAATGCTGGAGACTCAACCCCTATTTCCTCAGAACTAGGGCCTAATAGGTCTGGTCAGGATAGGAGAGACAGACTGGCCAGGAAAAGGGACTTCTGGCTAACCAGCCACTTCCCTAGACATCCTTTCTCATACAGAGCCATTGTCAGCCTGATATCAGAAACTGGTATACTTACAAGGTTCTCCAACTTCATAGAGGAGCAATGGGATGACAAAACCTTGAGCCAGGCCTACATACAGGTGGTAGTCATGAATAGGGAAGTAGTAGACCCCCCAGAAAGTCAAGGTCTTTCCATGGTTTGAAATCCAGAATGAATGGCTGTATTATCCGGAGAGAGACCATCAAATGAGAGAAGTCCAGTCCCAATTCCTGGTGACCTACACATACCACCAGGAAATTGTGTCCTCAGCCCATGTCATGCCCTTTGATGGACATCAGGGCAAAGAAGCAACCTTGGCTCAAATCTTGACCCATTTTTGTTGGCCCAGTGTATATAAGGAGGTCAGTGACTTCTGTGCCTCCTGCCCAGAGTCTCAGCTGGCTGCACCCGGAAGAATGCCAAAGGCCTCATTGGTTCCTGTTCCCATAGTCAGCATCCCATTTGAGAGAATCAGAATGGACCTAGTCAGACCACTTGAAAAGATTGCAGCTAGCTACTGGTTCATTCTAATAATTGTAGATTATTCTACAAGGTATCCTGAATGCTAAGACCATTACATCGGAGCTAGTGAAGGTCTTTGCCAGGGTCGGACTGCCCCAGAAGATTTTGACCAACCAAGGAACCAAGTTATGAGAGAATTCTGTAAACCACTAAAAATTAAATCTCTCTTAACTTCTGTCTACCACCCCCAATGGATTGGTGAAATGTTTTAATTGGATGTTGAAGAACAGGCTAAAGAAGTTAATCACTTCAAATCCTTGTCTTGGAACTAGCTGCTTCACCACCTCCTGGTTGCAGTATGAGAGATGTGCCACTCAACTATGGGCTTCTCCCATCTTGAACTCTTACACAAGAGGCAACCTCAGGGGATTTTTGGACTTGGTGAGGGAGGTGTGTGAGGAACAGGCTTCTTGAGCTGAAAATGTTGTCCACTATATACTTAATCTTCGCTAGAAGCTTGAAGCCCTAGGTTCCTTTGGGCGGGAGAATCTTCTGAATGTTCAGCCAAAAGAGGCTGTACATCCAAAAGAGGATATACAATAAATGAATATACCTCTGAGTGTTCAAACCTGGTGATTGGGTGCTCCTATTGCTCCCTAACAGAGTCCTTTATTATTTTGTCAAATGCCATACTTGCAAATACCAACATTTAATTGAAATGGAAAAGGATGCAACTCTCACCAAGAAAACTAATGTAAATGTGATAAAATTGGACAAAATCAGATTCAAAGCACATTCTCCTTTCTCCTCCCCGCCCCCTACCACACCTTTGAAATATAATTCAAAAGTTGCTTTGACCTTTCTGATTGATTTTTACACTTATATACAAACTTGGCAATAGCTTCTTTCTTATACTTCCAAATATTTTGTTGTAAGAGAGAGAAGGTGGGTGAAGTTGGTCCAATAAAAGATATTACCTCACCCACATTGTCTCTCTAATATCCTGGGATCAACATGGCTACAACAACCCTGCAATAAAGTATTATTCCTATCCAAGATCAAGGGGACCAGAATGTATTCTCTAATAACAATTATGCAGCACAGAGTAATAAACCTATTGTCTAGTCAAACAAGCAAGTCTGGTAATTTATCTTAGTATTCCTACTAATGTTTTGACTTTTTTTATATCTTCAAATGCAGCAATCTTTTCAACAATACAAACAGAGCTGGGTCCTTCATGTCTGCATTAGTTCGCGAGTCCATCAGAAGATGTATCATAAGATGCAAATGGATGGAGATTGCACCTCCCAGATTGCCTAGCACAAGAACAGATTCAAAGAGATACATTCATGAAGAAATGTCGTGGAACAGAATGCTGACCTGTGGGGTGGGCAGGTTAAAGTTCTAAGTCACAACGGCTAGGAAAATATAACCTGGGTTAGCTAGAACGTTGCAAATCTTTTCTTTAAACACGGCACTCTTGATTGGTTCCCAATAACCTTGATGACTTCCCTCTCTGAACTGGCCCTTGATCTTGTGTCTTTTTGGGGGGTTCTCATCCCCAACGCCTTTGTAATATCCCAAATCAATTCCACGCTCAGGAAACTATCCAGCACATCCTATGGCTGACACATCACCCATGCTGGGGTGGGTTGTGTGGGTGTGTTCTGGGATGCTGAATGCTTCTGAAAATGTTCCACTTTTTCCAAGCACTTCTCTGAGAGTGTGGACTCTATTAGCCCATGGTAATGAGTGATTTCCATATGCTAATGAACACTGGTAGGTGGAGACACAGAGGGCTGTATGCCCAGATCATTTATATATCCTCTTTCAACCATTCATCCACTACATAAGTGCTCTGACCTGCATTGGCCCCATCCAAGCATTCCTACCCTGACAGTCGTCAATGTGGCTTTCTCTTATGCCATGGCAATAGGCTATTATGATAGTTCTCCTTCTGTGGCCAAGGGATGGAGTGTCCCTTATGCCAGCTGCACACTTGCTTCCTTTGCTCTTAGAAAGTGCCCGTCCGTGAGCAAACAGCAGTTGGTGTTCACCTTGGCTGCCCATGAATGTTTATAGTCTTAATGCTCTGTGTGAAGTCTGCATTGCTTCATCTTGTGACCCTTTCCCAGAGTAGGCTGCAGACATCTGTGATATCGCACTAGGCTCAGGCAGCCTGTGCAGGTAAATGGTAACTTATATTTTCAGACACAGACTTTGCCCATGATCAGTTCTTAAAAATCCCACAGAAAACAAGTTCAGGTAATTTCCCAACCATGTGTCCATCTCTCTACTTTTGAAAATCCAGGTCTCAGATCATAGCAAACTCCTATATATAACTGAGAGAAAATTACCAGCTAGAAGAGGTACAAAGTCATGTGAAAGTAACATCTCAAAAAAGTTTGACAAATTATTTCAGGTGTCAGTCACCAGCACATAATTCTGAGTCAGTCTGGCTGTCCTCCGTTAACAGGGCGAGGTCCCAGCTTCGTTTCAATAGCACTTTTCTTTGACAGGTTTCAGAGTAGTAGCCGTGTTAGTCTGTATTCGCAAAAAGAAAAGGAGGACTTGTGGCACCTTAGAGACTAACAAATTTATTTGAGCATAAGCTTTTGTGAGCTACAGCTCACTTCATCAGATGCATGCAGTAGAAAATACAGTGGGGAGATTTTATATACACAGAGAACATGAAACAATGGGTGTTACCATACACACTGTAACGAGAGTGATCAGGTAAGGTGAGCTATTACCAGCAGGAAGAGAGGGAACACGGGGGAATCTTTTGTAGTGATAATCAAGGTGGGCCATTTCAAGCAGTTTACAAGAATGTGTGAGGAACAGTAGCGCGGGGGAGGGGGGTGGAGGGGAAATAAACATGGGGAAATAGTTTTACTTTGTGTAATGACACATCCACTCCCAGTCTTTATTCAAACCTAAGTTAATTGTGTCCAGTTTGCAAATTAATTCCAATTCAGCAGTCTCTCCTTGGAGTCTGTTTTTGAAGTTTTTTGGTTGAAGAATTGCCACTTTTAGGTCTGTAATCGAGTGACCAAAGAGATTGAAGTGTTCTCCAACTGGTTTTTGAATGTTATAATTCTTGACGTCTTATTTGTGTCCATTTATTCTTTGTGTCCAGTTTGGCCAATGTACATGGCAGAGGGGCAATTGCTGGCACACATCACATTGATAGATGTGCAGGTGAACGAACCTCTGATAGTGTGGCTGATGTGACTAGGCCCTATGATGGTGTCCCCTGAGTAGATATGTGGACACAATTGGCAACGGGCTTTGTTGCAAGGATAGAATAGAAGGATAGGAGCAGAAAACAAGATCTATGGGGAAAATAAACAGTATTCCATGCTCTGTATGAGTCATCTACTCATGCTGGCCTACATTTTCTATGGTCTTCTATATACCTGATACAGACCACAGGCTTACTGTTAGTTGGAAAAAAATATTTTTTAAAGGAACTAGGATCCCATTCCTGCAATTGATCGTAAGCGTATGGACCCCTGTGCCCAAGTAGAGCCAGATGAAATCAGTGAGGTACCATACAAATGATCTGGCCATGTGCAGTCAGTTGTTGGAGTGAGGCATTTTTTACAGTCTGTAAACCCTCAGCCTCCTGAGGGTCACTCATCCCTTCTGTTGACTCACTACAGCATGAAAAGCTGGCCAGGAAACTGAGTGTGGAGGAATTTGCATCAAGTCACCAGCAATGTTCCCTCTAATTTTTTACATCCATGTGCTGAATGAATTTTGTTATGTGCACCAATATGGAGGTGACATGTGGGGGAGGAGGGGCCAAGGGGTTCCGAGTATGAAAGGGGGCTCAGGCCTGGGGCAGAGGATTAGGGTGCTGAGGGGGGTGTGAGAGCTCCGGCTGGGGGTGCAGGCTCTGGGGTGGGGCCAGGGATGAGGGGTTTGGGGTATAGGCTGCCCTTCTGAAAGAGGACTCCCCCCAGCCCTCTCTCGCTGCAGCAGCCTGAGGCCAGGGGAGAGCCACCTCTCCCCGAGCCATGGCAGCTCCGTGACCGGGGGACAGGCACCCCTCCCCAGCCACAGCAGCTCCAGGGCTGCAGCCGGGGAGAGGCACTCTCCCTGCTGCAGCCCTGCACACCCCCTACCTCTCTCCTTTTCAGTCCAGGCCCCTGTGACTGCATAGCTGCATGGCCCTTGATAGCCTGCTGCAGGGTCACACGGCTGCGCAACTTAGAGGGAATTTAGGTCAACAGTTGTTTTACAGAAGTAAAAAAAAAAAATTCAGGAAGGTTGCCAACTGTACAAGATATTAAACGAGGAAGTGATTACGTGGTTATACATAATGAATGGGCTAATGAAGATTCAACACATTAACATCAGTAGGATTTCATAGGATAATGGAGCAGCATTTGGCCCTGGCATGCAGATTGGATCAACATATTATCCACCTTTCTTAGGTTTCTCTATTGACCCCATCTGGTAGCATGTAAGCAATAGGCAGAACACTGCAGAGTTTGAAATGATGAAGAGTAGCATAAGTACAATGGTGAAAGATTAACTGAATTCAGTGGACTTAGTTCCTGATCTGTAATTGGTTTTCCACCAATATAACCCCAATGGCTTCAATGGCAATTGATTTACATTGGTGTAAATGAGATCATAATCAATCCCAATGCCATTATTCAAAGACTGTGAAAGCAAAGGGGCCAAGGGACAGATAGGAAGATGAGCAGTATGTAATCTTCCTTCTTTTATTTTTAAGAAGCAATAGGTGGGAGAAACATGGAACAATTTGTCAAAGAGAAATAGAAGCAAGTGTAAATAGAATAGGAGCAAACGCATGTGTAAATCTATTTTCAGGGGGACTGATTTGAAGCTGAAGGGGAGAATCTGCCACAGACTTCCTGTATGATCTTGGGCAAGACACACTGCATAGTTAACAGGGACTCCCATCCACGCAAAATCCTCTTACCTGAATTAATTGGTGCTTTCAGTCTGGGCTAGCTGGCCTGTCCTTGGTGTGTGGGTAAGACTCTAGGTTCTGCTTTTATCCCAGCTGGTAACTTACTCTATTTACAGTCAGGACACAGGCTAAACCACTTGAGTGTTAATAATCCTCCAGTACCTCACGATTCCCACTGTGTGTCCAGAAGGACACACAAATTCTCCCACAATTCACTGGGAAAGAATCATTAAGCAGCTCATCTTACTGCAGGACAAAGAACCATGAGATATGCCCCCAGCAGTCCTAGCAACACAGCACCAGTATAGCATCAGTGAGAACACAGTAACTTGAGTATGGGTTTGCATTATGGCTGCTCACATATCTGCTAGGCTAGGCTAACCTGGGCTCCAATTAACCAAGTTAACTCTGCAGCGAAGACATACCTTTAGTCTCTCTGGGCCTCAGTTCTTCATCTGTAAAATGGGGATAATACTACTTCTCTGTATCACAAGGATGTTGTAAGGATAAATCTACTACAGATTGTGATGTGCTCATATTCTACTGTAATGAAGGCCCTATAAGTACCTTAGCTAATACAATTATCTCAGTGCATAATGCACCATACAATATGTAATAAGGCATTTGCTAATTCCTAGAGTTGGCTGATCAGGTGTGACCTTATACCACCAACCCAATAATTATGAGAGAGGAATGATTCCTAATTTTGTTTCATATTTTGTTCCTCTCACCTGACCTGGTTCACTCTGTGTCAGACCTTTCCATCAACAGACCAAAAATAGCTGGATAATGATTTCATAGATTAATATAATACTTTTTACTCACTGCAGTAATATGAAGAAAATGCAAGACCACAATCTCCATTCCCACAGTGGCTGGTGATTTCTTAAAGCCTCTTGGTTTATTAAGAAAAGTTACACTATTCTTTGAACGAAAGATGTACTGTGTAAAGGTCAGTATAGGCGTGATTCTCCTCTCACACCAGTAGAAATCAGAATTGACTCTATTTGTCAATGGAGCTACAGCAGTTTAAAATTGCTGTAACTGAGTAGAGAATCAGGTCTTGTGTTTACAAGCTCAACTAGAAGACAGCTTGAGTAAAAGGTCTGGTTAATGGGAAACATCAGTTCCACTTAGAATCAGCAGTATTAAACATAACACGTCAGCTTTGACTCTTACTCATACCTAAGTGTCTCCAGAACTTATTGCCATTTGGCTAAACCACAATACAGATGTAGGCTGAAAATGCCAACACAGACGATAGAATCAACATTGCTACAGCTCATGTGAACAAAGCAAACTGCTGGAACTTCATTAGCAAAGTGACGTTGGACTAGCTCCGGTTGGATGGGTACAGGTAGGGGTAATTGCTATCAGACAGCACAACTGATGTGGAGATGAAAGAAACCTCTGAGAGAAAATAAAACAAAGCCAAAACCAAATGGAAATGGAAGAAATGCTGTTGAGAGACACCAGGACTGTGCAGTAAGACAGCACAGCCACAGAGAGAACAAGGTGCCCCAGTCAGCAAAAAACAAATACACCCACACACGAGAATTAATTTTCTTATACTTATTGAGCAAAAGTAGAATGGCATACTCAGTTTCTGCAGCTCCTGCACTTGAAATACGCTGCCAAGTATTTTTCTTTAAGGGCAAAAGAAGACAATATGAAATTAATGGGAGCCATCTTTGTGGTGGGCAAAATAAGCAGATAACTGTAATAGTAAGAGCTGATGGTAGCAGTTAGATGGGAACACTTAACAAAGCTGGCAGCAGTAAAGCTGCATGAAACTGAACAGAAAAAACAGCCAAATGTTAAACAAAACAAGCTAATTAAACACCTGAAAAAAAAATCAGCAGCAAGGTTTGCCTTTTCTCCCAGCAGTCAGTATGCATGAGGGTAACTTTGCTCAGTGACAGCAAATATGGACAAACAGTGCAGTCCAGTGGCTAGGATAACAGAGCAAGTTCTGTTAGAAGAGCTGGATACTACTTCCATCTCCGCCACCAAGGCACTGCGCTACCCTCTCTGTGCAACAGTTACGCCCTCTGCAGTTGCATCTATCCACCTGGGAAATGTTCTGAGATCAGTGTATGAAAGTCCTAAGTAAGTACTAACTATTATCATTAAGTATCTTCTGAAATCTGTTTCGACTTGAACTTGAAATGCCAACATGGCAAGTGGCTCTTCCCTGACACCACATGGGCCAGAGGGGGAAAGTATTATTATTTACTGTTTCTATTTAGTTGTGCTAAAAGTGTGTGGTGAGAAGCAGGGTCCTGTTGTGCTAGGAGCCAAACAAATGCAGACAACAAAGGGACTCCTCACCTAGGTAAAGTTAATAGGCATGCGTGTACGGGTCAGGGCCTAAGAAGTCAAGCGATGTATGAAAGATAAGAAAGAAGGACCCAATCCAAGATGTTCAATATATTTAAACCTTTGCTATTTTGGTCTGTTTTTTTAGTTTTGTAATAACATAAATATCAACTTTTCTGTCAATGCTTTGGGCAGCTAGTGCTGCAATCCTGAGTCTACACAGAGCAGCTGCAGAATTTGTGACTCCAGAGACAGTCAAGTCTCCTCTGCAGCGTAAGCATTCAGCTGTTTCCCAGAAGTGGAGACTAACAAGCAGATGTGTGATATAGGATTTGCTGGGCATTAAGCACTTTCTGCTGCTTGGGAAGCTCAGGCCAGGGCCACAGAGCATTGGGAAAGTCTGATACAGAGCAGTAGCTGAAAAAGGTGAAACACTGCACTGTATGCTGGTGTTAGGAGGGCAAGTTGAACTGGTGCCTTTGTAATGTTTACAGCTTTCTGTCCCCCATGGGGAGAAACCAGTGCTGGATGTATCATTTTCAATCAGACCCAAGCTAAGGACTTTTCCCTAAGTGTATTACCAAAGTTTGTAAAATACCTAGCACAGCTGTTGTTCCAGCCAATAGTTTGTTGCAACACTTCCACCTAGTGTAGAAAGGGCATCAGTGGGATTAGAACTCAAATTGGCTGATACTTCTGCCCTCAGGCTTCTAGAGGACAATGTTTCTCTCATGACTAGTGTTTGTGATGATTAGATTTACTGTTCAGACTCCAGTCCCATACAGTGTCCCAAGGGAGCTGACTTCAAGTTAGCCTAGGTAGTAGAGTCTATTTCCAAACTTTAAATAAATGTGAAATCTCACATTACAAAATCAGAAAAACGGGATTTTCTTGAAGAGGCACCATCGACATATTTACTGTGTATGGCAAGGCAACACATACAAAAAAAAGAGGAGGAACTGAAATACAGTACTGGCAGAACAAGCCAGCACCACATGTTAAACACATCCAGCATGGTGACTTCAAAATCAACATGTAAGCAAATGCTGCTCTGAATTTTAATGAACCTCAAAGCAGTATTCAGTAGCATTTTGTTGTCAGCATGAAACAAAAGAGGGTGTGTGTCTGTGTGCTGGTCTTGGCAATCAGAAGTAGTTTATGTTACTGAAAGGCAAAGAATGACCAGTCCTCTGTGAAAGGGGAATAAACCAGGGAGTTCTGTGAAAGTTTATAGACGGGGACAACATCAGTGGAATAATTGATGACTGAGTCATTGGAGCAGCCTACACATGCAAGATGCTAGATGAGACTATAATTTCAAGGCAAACAATTAATTTTGAGCAGCACCTTGCAGATAAAAGCTGGCCAAAGAGTTCACAGGCCAAATAAAAGATAAGTACAGGAAAAGCATAATCCAGTCAAAAGTAAAAACATATTTAAGTAAAGATAATGGTATGGGTTGGGCTAAAACTCACTGAAACTGCGGGGTGTAACTGCCACCTTTCCTTTAAGATAGCCGTAAAAACCAGTGACGCTCCTTTATGAAACAATAGCAGCCTCCTCCCCAAACACAGGCTCATATCACCACTGCCTCCCCCCCTCCCCAACCCCCCCCCACGCCCCAAAAGGCACAAGTAAGGCTGCTCAGGATTTTAAACTACGTGGGTAGAGGGGCTTGGCTAGAGCTGACTGCTGGCTGAAAGAGGCTTGGAGCTGTGAGCAAAGAAACTATCCCCTGTTCTGAACACAGGACTTTGCACACTCTTTGTAAATATATAGGACTGCCTCAAAGACACCTGACCTCTAACGTCAATTTCTCCTCTTAACAGAAACAACCCACAAGCCCCTGAACTTTGGCTGTCTGCCAAAGTAACAGGAATAGCAAGTAAACATCTTCAGTAGGATTTTAAATCAGGCAAACAGCAACAGTGGTCAGCTAATGACCAAAAGGCATAATGAGCCATGGTTTCTTCTTTAGTGAATGGAATTCACATTATGTAGTAGCTGAGAAAAACAAGGGGGGCGAAGGGGTTGGAGATCTTCGAATAAATTCAAGATCTATTCACGGTTTATATAGAATGTGGACTCTGGTTTTATTGGTCAATTAAAAGATCTTAGCATTTATAAATATCTATATTTTTACTCTATAGCTAGCCGGTGTAAACACAGTGTGATCAAAGGAAAATGTGCTGTACTTCCTTCACTACAAGACTACCACACGGGCGGAATTTTGTATACGTTGAAGCTAAGCGCTCAGGTGGTTTGGGAAAGCAGACACCAGGGCATTACACTCCTCTAATCGGAAGGAGATAAGAGGCTGGATGAGCTTTTCAGTATCTGATCTGGCTGAACACCAGAAAAAGCCTGCTCCTGCCCTTAGAACCACGAGAGGCCTTAACAAAGCAGAGAAAATGATCGGAGAGATGAGGTCAGTGTTTAAACTGGCTATAATATGCACCTGTCATAATCTGAGTTCATTCCATCCCTATCTATACATCCAGAAGATCCTTTTGGCAGCACACAAGTAGCGTGATTTTGAATAGCTGACTTAGCTAACTCATAATTGTCGTTAGTGCAAAACTGAAATTAGAGCGGAATGAGTAATTCCCACTGAATATTTTATTCCACAAACATAGCACCTCTGTCTGCTCATGGAATGGCCGTGAGCACTTTGTGATGGCCTTAGACTGCTGTTCTTTGAATTTACTTGGCACATTTTAATGAATTGTTTGCAGGTTCACTGTTTACAATATTTGATATTTGAGCATATCCCTCATTGGTTGAGCACATCTGCAGGGCCTGGTCCAGAACCTTTGTGATTGACTTCACGGGGCCTTGGATCAGGACCCGAGTCAGGAATTAGACTTGATGAAACCACTGGGAGAGGCCAGACGGATTAAGGCATATAGACATAGTTTACCTTTCTGGTATTTTCCTACTGGGCCACGTAGATCTTTCACAAGCTAACATTCCTAAGAAAAAAGAAAAGCTACTGTAAGATTTTTTGGACCTATAACACCAGTGCTGTAAAATGGTATCATGCTAATTTTGTGGTTTTACACTCACTTTGTGCTAGTGCAAATGACTAGACAAGTTGCAGGGCAACAGAGACTCAGGCCCAACACTGGCTGCAGTGTTTAAATTTAACTTTCTTCCATCACATTCCCATCGAATAACTGAAAGTCTACAAGCAGTCCCAGTTGGGAGCAATGCAGTCAGATCTTTGTGGCTTATCTAACAGCCTGCATGTCAGAACTCTGGCAAGAGGCTTTGTGAACCTTGTTCCTTTGTGTTGTCACACAGTCTCCTCTCCTATGTCAGGTATGTAACCTCCAGTGGGAGTATGTTCAAAGTTCACACTCTGGTCCAGATCTTCTGGTATGCCCAATATATTTGATATTATTGAGATGGCTACGGGGGATAGTCATGCAAAATAGAAAGAGTTAAATTACATGACCCTAGGTGATTGTTTTTATCCCTATTATTTATGATGTTCACACTCAACAGGTGTAACAGGAGCTGCCTGAGGACTAATATTGAGAACCTTGTCTCCCCTTCCTCTTGAACACCTCAAAGCTCTCTGATCATTTAACTTTAAAAGTGTTTGCTTGTAAAATACGAACCTTCTTCTCTTTTAAGTCTGGTTGGAAAACAACCCCATTTAGGGAGTGTATAAATAAGTAATAATTGGGAACACAATATTATAATCCTTTTTTTAATTGAATGGTTTATTGATGCATTTTAAAAGCTTTGTTCTCAGTCTTTGGGTATCTCTTTACTTTTCCTGTTGTGAGCAAATCCATGTTAACTTCGCCATGAATTTTAAAGCCAACAAAATAGAACAATAGTAGCTGAGTTGGGCTGAGGAATGGCTTATTCTCTCCCCTGATTTCCAAGCTAACAGAAAAAAATCATCTCAGACATGTCATTAAAGCAGCAGCAAGAATGGTGTTACACCAGAAATGTATCAACAGAGCTGTTAGGATATAGATATTTAAAGGAAGTTTAGTTTGATAGTTTTCTGTTCGGTAAGAACTCACTTATCAATAGACACAGCTGGAAAACCCTTATGTCTTTATAAATGTAGATGTAAAATCCTCACTTCTGTATTGTTTTGTTATTATAGTTTCCACTTTGCTATTGTTTATTTGCATGGTCTCTGTCTGGTTCTGTAATTGTTTCTGTCTGCTGTATAATTAATTTTGCTGGGTGTAAACTAATTAAGGTGGTGGGATATAACTGGTTCAATAATCATGTTACAATATGTTAGGATTGGTTAGTTAAATTAGTGTTAGGATATAGATATTTAGGCCTGTTTGTACAGGCCTATACTTTAAGAATTTAGGTGTATTTTTATTACTTAGCTAGTTATAGAGGTATAAAAGAAAGAATTAAAATTACTGTTTGCCAGTGTAAGGGCCTTTTTTTACTGTGACAGTTATAGCTAAGTGATTATACCTAAATTCTTAGAGTATAGGCCTTTACAGACAGGCCTGAATATCTATATCCTAACAAGAGCACTTGACTCAAAGCATTGAACATGCAAGAAAAAGAAAAACAGGGAAAATATTTTAAAAGACCAATTAAATTGTTTCTTCTTAGTCCCGGTAGATCTTACTAAACACAGTCAGAAACTTAAACCTATACTATCCAAACTAACCCCCATATTTGTATGGGTTGTAATAGAGAGAGTGGAAGAGGAATGTGTGCTGTTTGTGAAGAGTCAAAGTGCATTCTGTCTGTAATTCTTGGATTGAATAACTGCTTTCATAGAATATAGAAATAAGGGATGGAAAAGACTATGGTTTGATGCTATCTAGTAGATCTTCTCCCAGCATGGGACTATTGGCTACATTATATTCACCAGTGCTTTGGCCAGTCCAATTTTAAATTGCTCAAGTTTAAGTTGCTCAGATTTCAGCTTTCACCACTTCCCTTGGGAGGCTATTTGAAAATCTAACAAATTTCACTCTTAGGAAATGTTTTCTGATTTCTATGCCTGCATTTTCCTTTTCCTAATTCCATCCAACTTATTCCTAGTTGTAACGACTTGGATCATACTAAATACTCACTCTCCATGATATTTTTGTAGACTATCATCATTTCCCTTTGCTGTCATTTGCCCAAGTTGTACATATTTACTATTTCTAAGCTTTCTCCGAGTGCGTTAAGATGTGAGAAAGGAAAGGACAGCCCGGATTTGAGCGATGAAGTGAATGTCGCTGTCTTGTTTGGGGCTGTTTTATAAACACACCTGCTTTCTGGGAGGAAGAAGAGGGCAGCAGAGGAATTTTTTTCTCCAAGGTTGGCCATTGTTTATGTGACCCTTTCAGTTTATTGACCCAGTCACCACTGACAGAAACAAACCATCTCATGCTGGTTCTAAATACAGTAACTGGAGAAAAACTGATCAGGGACAATTCTGCATGCACCTAATCTCATGTTGAAAAATGTAAGCGCCCAGGTGGAGAAGCCAACATCTTGGGAATGTGGACTGGGAGGCCAAGCGGAGAGCGTGGGCAGTGGGAGGGAGAGAGGCAGGGGCTGGAGACTCAGAAAAGCTCCTAGATCACATCCATGTAAAGTTGCTGCAGCCATGGGGCACCCAGAAAAGAAGCCAGCATAGTCAGTACAATAATAAAATAATAATTAATAATGATAAATAGTAAAGATGGATACTTTACATGCGAAAGTTCCCTCCAGAGGATCTTCCTCTTTGGTCCTGGCCTCAGTTGCTGGCTGGGACTCGAGCTCAGCCAATGAAGGGCAGGAATCGGACTGGCTTTCAACATGGTCTCCATCAGAGTCCTGAGTCCCAAACAGATCCTGGTTCTCAGGGGACAGTTTTTCTCTGGCCTTGTCCCGCTCAGTCTCTTATGAGTGGTGCTGCTCATCCTCACGGGAGTGGGTGAGAAAGGGAGCTGGCAGCAGGATCCACTCATTGTCTGTGTTGGGTGGCTGTATAATTTGTGTAAAATCCTGTCCAGCTCTTCATAAAATGGACAGATAACATGTCCTCTTCCTGATATTTTCCTTGCATCTTTCATTTTAATGTAGACCCTCCTGAACTGCTGGCTCTTTTTATGGTACCAGTCGTGACCCTTTGCGGGCATCCTCTTTGCAATGTCCACAAAAAGGTCTTTATTCCAGTGGCTGGCCACAAGTGCTTTTTTCCCCAGATAGTAATGAGATCCAGAGTCTAAGCACAACTCCAAGCAGCAGCATGAGGCATATTGTGGGGTTTGTGGAATAGAATCGCTATATTATCACAAGAATATTGCTACACTGGAAACCAGGAGCAAATGGCCAAAATGTGATCCTGTTCCAGCTTTTAAACTGGAGAAGGGGCATCCAGGGAACTTGTCACAGAACAGGGGGAGGCCACACAGGTCAAACAAACAGGTCAGTAATGATCGACCGTAAAGCAGTGTGGGATAGTTGTTGGCGGCCTGCATAGCTGTTACATGCACATGAACAGCAGACTGAACTAATTAAATTCACAGAAAACTTACTCCACTTTTCAATTTAATTCCAGAGTTCATGGTAAGTGCAGAGTTAATGTGATGTGTTGCATTGCATCGTGTGCATGCTAACATTTTACAAGAAGATTAACTCAACTTGAGCTGGTTCAAAACCCTGTGTAGATAAGCCCTTAGTCTGGTTTTGTAGTGATGTGACTTTTCTGATGGCAGATTAGTTATATCAATTAAAAACTAGTGTATGTCAGGTCAGAATATGGATAGGCAGACAGCTACTATAAATGTGGCTTGCAGATTAAAGAAAGATAGTAATTATAGGCAGGGCTGGTAGCACCATCTATTATTTAGGTTTCCTAACACTTCCCATTATAAGACCCTGTTTTCAGTTGTTCATAACGTTGCCAAACTTAAACTGTTTGGTCTTATATTTTCCATGCTGGGTGTCTGCTTCAGGCTGAAGTATCCTGAAAAAATTCAGCCAGAACGGTTCAGGCATTTCTGAGAAGGAGGCTAGAATAAAAAAAAAAAAAAAAATGGTTGTTTTGCCCATGTTAAAAAATTCTGGCGACTTTTACTTGACCAGTTGTAGTGCCCCCACACTTTAAACTAGCAGCTTGAAATTTGGCAGGAGGGTGGCCTTTAAGTCAGGGATGTCTTTTGCCATCGCCAAGAAAATCCAACCAAATTTGGCCAAGTAATGAGAGTGGCGGGTGCTCAGCACGTCTGAAAAGCAGGCCACTTATTTACTCGCAGTGCCTAACATTAGATATTCACAACTGAATTTTTTGGTTTCTAATATTTGTTGCAAAGCTTTTGTCAGACCAGGCCAGAAGGATACAGTGCCCTGTCTCCACCACAACAATCACCAGTGAGAATGAGAGCTACATTTTCAAAAATGACTAGTAATTTTGGATGTCTCCATTTTTGGGCACCTAACTTAAGACAATTTAAAGTAGTCTGGCAAGTGTTCGGTACTCTCTGAAAATCAAGCCCTTAAAAGGCTCCTAAAGTTGGACAAATGGAAGCATCCAAAAAATCACTAGTCACTTTTGAAAATGTAGGCTCTGATAAAGGAATATTCTAGTTCCACTTATTATGCATTTCAGTGTCTCAACACATCCCCAAATCATCAGAAATTCCAGCGGCAGTGGGTCATTTGATATAAAGGGCCAGTGAAGGACATGAAACTGCTCTGGAATAATTTATTAATACTGTTTGGCGACCTGGTTATTGGGATGTACTGTCGGCAAATATTGGTTTAGTTTAATAGCAGGCTGTAAGGAAAACAAGCAGGAGCAAAACAGAATGACCCAACATAATAAGCCACCTCTCAGCAAACTTGAGGGTTGTTAAGAGACAATGGCAGGATAGAAAAAGGCCTCTGAAGCAGAGATCAAAAGGATTATTGCAGTTTAAGAAGAGCGTGTCCCTTTCTCAGGAGGAGAGCAGTTGTTGGGGAGATGTTCAAGGCAACGAGATGGAGATAGGCATTCACTGGGTTGTCTGGAGAAGCTAGGCCTGCCTAGACTGCCATCACAGGATGGTAGGACTTTAGGTAAGAGAGACCTATGTAAACTGTTGGTCATTTAAAAATTCTTTTTTTTCTAAATGCTTTGTTCCTACTGTTAAATAAACAATGCTTTGGTTTCGGAAGGTTGTCTATATATACCACTGGTCAGACCCCTGAAGGGGAGAACCATAGTGACTGATCCCAGTTGGACCTGCTGGGGAAGCATGGTTGGTACACAGGTGCTGTAGCAGGGGCCTAGACTAAGACTGGTTGCACCCCAGAGAGGTGAGGGCACAAGGCCTAACACCTCAGGGGTACACACAGAGACACCGAAAGGGGTGCAGCTCACCCTGTAACTGTGACAGGAGTAGAAGTGGAATAGGGACTCCAGTTTAACAATCACAGCTTCCTTCTTTATCCTGCACAAATACCACACATGGAACTCCGGGACTTACCTAACTGTTATGCATATGTTTAGGCTGCTGTGTGATGAGGTTGCGAAAGTGATGCATCACCAGGCCCAAGACTGCAGGAGTGTTGCTACTTCTAGCTGTGAATTAATTCAAATTAGCACAGGAAATGGGCCTCTCTGACTTCTAGTGCCCTGAAATTGTGCTTCTCAGATGCAGGCATGTTAATTAGCAGCTCACTGTGATGGCCTTGCCCCCTTGTGCCTAGAGATGTGCAGAGGGGATAAAAATACTACAACCTCTGACAGCTATTAGAGATTTGCCTTCAGCTCAAGTAGAAGAGTTATTGATATTGGTTCCCAGGGTCTCTGGCTCATGTCCCTAGATTCCTCACAGACTGAAGCAGCATCACTTACTTATGAGACTAAAGAGATGGATTTGATGCTGTGAGCTTTTGGGGGGTGGGCGGGAAATCTATCAAGTTGCACTCCAGATCCCCTCTTCCTCCATTTCCTGTGAGGTTAACTGTGCAGTTCTGCTCTGAAAAATTGACTGTTATAATGGTATTGTGCGGTCCCATGGTTATGGTCTTCTCAATCATTTCAAAATCGAATGTGTTCTCATTGCCAGCAATTCCCCAGCCATCAGCCCTGCAAATTCCATCTGGTATCTGAAAGCGAAGCTGAATTTTTTCAGGTTCCTGTAAAACTATGAATAATAAATATTCTGCAAGCGAGATTCTTCCCACAATTAGTCCAGTGCAATTCTGTTGGCTTCAAACTAAATCAAAACATGGGGGCTGCACGCTTGTACCTGTAGACAGAATTTATCTTTGCAGCTGATATCTAGTGAATCTGTAGAGGATGCATGATTGAAAATAGAAGCCAATTCACTCTTTTAGTTGTGTTGGCTCTGCAGGGCCAACAGGAATAACAGGCGATAAAAATTCATTTTTGTCACTAAAGTAAATGTGGTAGTGGAGAAAAAAAAACCACATGCCGAGCAGAACTGATGGTTGAGAAGGTGTAGTTTGAACATAGTCACTTCATTGTAGACCCACACTTTTAAGCCACTTTTTAGCTACTTCTTGGGATAGCTACACATGTTAGCAAGGGGACTGACAAAATTCTTTGCTGAAATACTCTGTAACCCATGCCTGCTTATTGTGGCACTCTGTTCCCCCTCTAGTGGCACCTAGACCAGCTAGAGATTGATGAGCCTTCTACAGCCACGTCCTTTAGCTCCTGCAGTAGAGGCTTATGCATTAAGCTCCAGAGGTTTGATCCTGGCCAAGGATGACTAGGGTCTGTCGGCATTACAAGTCTAAGGAACTTCCAAGGGGCTCTGAAATTGCACATGCCACTGTGAGCATTTCTGTACTGGGATTCTGGGGTATTTCTGGATGTGTAGAATCAATTGCAGTTGTATTAACACAACTGACAAGAATGCCTATGTTAGGGGGCTTATTCCTTCACTCACTTACTTCCCTGGTCCTTCTCGCATGAACAGAGAGCAACAATACCCGAAGTCCAAAGGTGCAAACAATTCAATGTTTATTGGGGTGAACTTCCAGCAAGCATGATTCCAGTTTCCTTCCTTAGTGTTCCCCTTCCCAGCTCTGACACCACAGAGCCTTAGACCTGTGTCCCTGTTCCCATTCCTGCCCTTAGTCAAACATGACTCCAATTTCCTTATCCCCATTCCCTGTTCCCATCTCCCCTCCCCACACACCCACCCACTCACTTCCTGATTGACTGCAGACTATATAGTAAAACTTGAGTTCTGCTTTGCTATACCTTAACCAATCATTTTCCTGAAATTTAACTAACCAATCCTAACATATTGTAACATGATTATGTAACCAATTATATCCCACCACCTTGATTAGTTTACACCCAGCAAAATTAATTATACAGCAGACAGGAACAATCACAGAACCAGACAGAGATTATACAGACAAACAATAGCAAAGTGGGAACTATAATGACAAAACAATACAGAAGTGAGGATTTCACATCCCAGCTATTGATAAGTGAGTTCTTGCCAGATAGGATGCTATCAAACTAAGTTTCCTTTTACATCTTCTAGGCACTTCCCTTTCTCTGGAGGCAATAGGCATTACCAGGACAGGATTGTATTCCTAACAGCCCAATAGCACCTTATTTCAATGTGACTAGTTTGGAATGTGAGGATCTGACCATTTGCTTCCCAACTTATGGCTGTATCTGTTGCTTAGCCAAAGGCCTTAACCTAAGAACAGGGCCTCAGACTGTCACAGTAAGAGAAGGACCTTACGCTGGCAGACAGTGATTTTGATTCTTTGTTTTATACCTCTGTAACTAGCCAAGTGATAAGAATACACCTAAATTCTTAGAGTATAGACCTTTACAGACAGGCCTGAATATCTATATCCTAACAGCCTACTCAGCAATTCTAAAGTTCTTCTTGTAGGAACTGGTTAGGTTGGGTTCCCTATGGAGCATTTTTTTTCAGTCTGGCACTCCCTTGGCACTATAGGAGGGGTATTAACACCACAATGCAGCCACACTTTGGAGAGTACTCTTTGACGCTAAAGCCCCTGTTGAGTAAAACTAGAGGTAGGCCTAGATGGGAACCGCAGATCAGACCAGCCACAAACTTCCGCAAAGTGCACATCCACATCTGGATATCAACTTCATGCCTATGACACTTATTTCCATGCTATAAAGAACAAATCCCTCACAGCTGGATGACTGAATTGTGCTGTTTGACCTCCATCTCTGAGTAAATCATGCATACTCAGCTTGGAACATATGTTTCCAGAGAGACAAGCAGAAAAAACATTGTATGCATGCCTGGTTACACCTGCATACATGGACACATGCACACACAGACACACAGATAAAAAGTCAATGAGCAGATATTCTACAAGTGGATTAGAGACCTGATAGCATGGTGATGGGCACTTTGGAAATGCAATCTACAGATTATTATTACATCACCATGGTACCCAAAATGTAGTAGGCTCTCAAACACAAAGAAATAGGCAAGCCCAGTCCTAAGGGGCAAACCATGTAGAGTTGGTTAGATTATGAAACATTTGCCCTTTCAAACAACCTATATATGTACACTTTTCTGGCATTTTCTGGCTGAAATGCCAGAAAGGGAAAGAAATCCTCACAGTGGCATGTGAGCATCATTTGGCTGATTTATGTTGTCCCGTGTGACCTGTCATAACCCAAACATGTGTTGAATAAGAGATCTATTGAAACAGCAACAAGTCCCGCCATTCTCCTTCCTAAAACGGCAAGAAAAAATACATAGTGTATTCTCCCCATTTCCTATGAACTAGTGGAAATCCTTACTTCCCAGTGACAGTGGTGAGAAAATCTACTAAATATAGTGCCTTTCTGGTACGTCTACACTGCAGTTGGGAGCAAGCCTCCCAACCCAGGTAAACAGACCCACGCTAGCTCAAGCCAAACTAGCGCCTCAAAAACTGCAGTATGGTCATTGCAGCACGGGTGACAGCTCCAAGCCCCTGGGTCAGAGCTCAGCTGGCTAGCCTGAGTCTCCGCCAGAGTCGCAAGATCCACACTGCTGTTTTTAGCACACTAGCGCAAACCCCACTCGTGTGAACCTGTCTACCCAGGCTGGGAGGCTCTCTCCTAGCTGCCGTATAAGCATAGCCCTTGTGGCATTCTGAATGCAAAAGAAATAAGTCCCTTCAAACAGACAGTAATGCACAGCATCCAGAATACACTAAGAAACCAAACCTAACAGAATAATAAAGCAAACAAAAATCTAACCCAAATATTATGAAAACCAAATGTTCGTCCTTAGCAACATAATTCAAAGCTGGTGGTAACCCTGGAAAAACCACCACAAAAACACACATCAAAGGAACCCCTGGAGCAATTCACACCCATCAATTAACAACACCAGGGAGGCTAGATACAAAAGTTACCATTCATCACAGTAAAAGGAAAGAGGAGGTTCATGAAAAGGAGAAACCACACCAGGCCCATTACTGCAGAGTAAAAGCAGCAATGGAAGGGCAATGTGAGGATATAAAAGGCAAACAGAATAATTTATTTCAGTGCAATAAAAATCAAGGAGAAAGTCTGACTGTAAGTACGTGTGCATGTGTGTGAGAGAAATATGCGATGTGGGGTTCTATAAAGCTTTTATTGCCACAATTTTGAGGTTACTGCGTTACAAGTTTTCCCACGCAAATGGCAATAAATGTTTTTATAGCACCCCATGCTGTTATACAATCCACTGATAGCATGTGGATCAAATTCCCTTTTAGCATAAATCAGTACTGTCAATGTGGCCTCTGCATTTTGTTTGTTTAGCTTAGTTCTTCATTTTCCCCTCTGCTTTTCTTTCAAGTTGATCAAAAGTACATGGATATAACAAGGTCATTTGTACTGGTGAAGCCTAGAGTGTCCTTCACAAGCAATGCAATAACAAGTCAATTTATCTACTGGCTTGAAATTTACACTACAGCTTGCAGAATATAGGAATCTGTCTGATGATTTAAGACAGAGAGCACTACCATTTGTATCTGCACAGGGTCCATGTTACCACTGGGGTCCGTACAAGTAGCATAGTTATCAGTGCCTGTATTTTACTAAGAATCAAACTTTATAGACAACATGTTGGAAAGCTCTTGTTCTCAGTCTTTTTAAACTAGTTAAAACACACAATAAATGATTCTGATCTGTATGAAATTTTGCATCATAAATCCATATTGGTATGAATTAGAGAAGATAGTTTGTATGAAATCCAAAGTCCTTTTCCTCTTTTTTTTTTTAAATTTGTGCCTTGTACTTTTAAAAAAATGTTCTACACCTTTAAATTCCCCTGGATTGTAGAGAAAAGATCATGAGGCCTAATGGAATGGAATTAGGCCCTGATTCAGCAAGGTACTTAAGCATGTGTGACATTACACTTCATATTCTATATGAAATTATGCTTATGATATGCATATGACATAACTGAGATGTACTTTATGCATGTAAGATATCATTTGAAAGGTTATGATTTACTGAATGTGATTATCCAATTAGTATGCACGTTTCATTTCTGTATCTAAAATTAGGAATATGGACTATGTAACAATTACAACTGGATATGTATTGGGAACCTGGGAACCCATCAGGTGACAGGCCATCAGATTTGATGGGCCATTAGGAAGCTACTAATCTCTCTCTCTCCTGGGAGGTGTCCTGGGCAGTAACTGTGACACTATTAGGTCAGGTGGCCTTGTCACCTGATACTAAACATTATCTTGGACTTCTTGTAACTTTCCACTGAAAGGAAAGTGGGGTTAGGTTTGGGAAACAAAGGATTCCCGCCATATGTAAATCTTATTTAAGGATTGGGAGGAAGGCAAACGGGACTCTCTCCTTTATGCCTACCCAAGAGGAAAGACTGCTGAAAGTACCTGAAGGGACAAAGAAACCAATCTGAAAGGAAAGGCAGGGGTGGGTCCAGACTGAGACAGGGGTCCAGTCTGTAAGAAAAATAACTGGAACTCTGAGCTACAGAAACTCTGCATCCTGCCTAAATTCAAAATTTAGGGTGAGAAATTACATTTTGTAACCCGTTTCTTTAGTGAATCAAGCTTAGTTTGCGTGTTTTGTTTTATTTGCTTAGTAATCTGCTTTGTTCTGTTTGCTATCTCTTTAACCACTTAAAATTCACCTTTTGTAGTTAATAAACTTATTTCTTGTTTATAATATTACCCCATTTGTACAATTCATAATGGGGGGGAAGGGGTAAGAGGCTGTGCATTCCTTCCTCCACATTGTGGGAGGAGACTGATTTCATAACATACCCTTCAGGCCTGCAATCCAAGGGAGGTGGACACCTGAGTGCTGGGGCAAGTCCCTTAAACTAAGTCTCCCCAGAGCTGATCTAAGGTTCTGTGTCATTCTGCAGTTGGTAGCCCTGCCTGTGTGTGTGCTGGAGGAGGTTTAATAGCCTGGCTCAGGAAGACAGATAAAAAGGGTGCCCAGGCTGGCAGAACAGGCAGGCTCAGTGGTATCTCAGTACATCAGGTGGCATCTTAAAGGGGGGCAACCCATCACTTTAAGACATCTAACTTTAAGACAATGTGTATTCCTGCTGATCTCAATAGGACCACTCGTATACTTAAGAGTGGTCCCATGGAGATCAAAGGGAATACTTGTGGACTTAAAAGTTAGATCCATACCTGGGTATCTTGTAGAATAAGGATCAAAATGTCTTTTTTCTAAGCAAGGTAATATGTTCAGATTCTTTGGCAGTTGTATTTTCAGAAGAATTTTGTTATTCAACATCTTTTATCCTCAGAGAGACCAATTTTCAAGTGTGGATGCTTTAATAAAACATCATTTTTGATAGTCAAATCAGCACTTAGGCATGTTGGTGGGCCCCAAAACTTTGCTAGATTCAAAAAGGAATTGGATATTTATGTGGATTTTAAGACTATCTAGAGTTATAATTCTTAATGCTAACATAAAATTTGGAAGGGATATTAAACCTCATGTTCCGCATCTTAAACCAGTCTCGACTAGGGAATATGATGAGATAATTTGTGGTGACGAGGTGGATGGACTATCCCATATGAATTTACTGTGCGATGCTTACACCTTTCTCCGACGTGGACCTGATGGACTAGTGGTAGTGGACTAGATGGACCTCAGATCTGAACCAGTGTGGCAATTCCTGTGTTATGTAAATACCTATGAAGGTGTCCACTTCTTCAGATAAGCAAGATAACTTTGTCAAGAACATACATTCAATTCAGAACATTTTTTCTTTTTTAGTGATTTATCACTCATCTTGTTCTTTTACAATTTTAATAATTTTGAAACTTGTCCACATACGTACAAGACAACAACTGTATAAACATAACAAATAAAAATGTATTTGACATATTGTTACTTTTGTATTTCCCATCATCTGATAGGAAGTTGTAATAAATTAACAGTGTAGTATGAAATATGCTACACTGCATAATGCAGTAATAAAATGTTAGTTATTTGATTTTTAAGAAAAGAAAAGAAAAAAGAGGAATACAAGTCCTGTTCACCCACCCAAGTATAAAATGTTACACATGTAAAAATTGTGTAATTTTGGGAAGGGGGGGAGTGTACGTTCAGTACTATAAAGAAATAAAAACTACAGAGAAAAGCAGCCCCTTTATGAAAGGTTAGCCACTTAAATAGACACAAGTTTAACAATTCCACAAGAATGAAAAAAATGTCTTCCTTAAAAGGGGAATTAGGATTATTGAAGCTTGGAATAAAAAGTGTTTGCATTTGTTTCTAAATCAGTCTACAATTTTTTTTAATGTAAAATTATTTATAACTCAAAATGAAGTGACTAGACAAAGTAAATTAGGAATTTTACATTCCTGATCATTAACTGAGAGTTTACTCTGTGCTAGCAAGCAACTAAACTGCACAGTCAAATCAAAATATTTTTTCCGTGGTTCCTGGGGACAGTCAAAACAAATGCAAATCCCACTTCCTGCTGCCCTGCAGTCTGTTTGGCCATCCTAACACTAGTAAGTCCTATTGAGTCCTGCCAGAAAAGCCCATCAGGTCTTTCAGGTTCCCCCAGGAAGGAAAAGATACACTTCCCATTTCATGAACATTTTGAAAACAGAAAATGTGCTGAGCCTCAGTGTCCTTGGAGTGGCCATAAATCACCATAAATCACTCATAGAAAAGACAAGGGATTAACGGGGCAGCCCGTTGTACACCCAAAGAGGAGCTGGAGGACCACCTCCAACATCACGAAAGAGTGAGTTCATCGGGAGGAAGTAAGGCTGAGTGAATAGCAAAGAAGCCCTGTTGCAACGATACCCTGTTCTCGAAAAGAGAGCAGCTTTTGAAGAAGTGACAGAGCTTTGGATCTCAGCTCGCCGTGGCAAGTTCAGGCAAGTTAAGACTCGTTCCTTTTGTGTGATAGAAGGTTTAAGTTTATTATTAGATCTGACTCAAAACATCCTTGCCAAGTTTGAAAGTTCATGATGTTTCAAAGAAAGAAAGACAGAAAGATTTCCCTCTTATAGAGGTTTCTTTCTTGATTATGAAGGAGGCCAAGGGTTATTTTGTTTTCCTTCCCAATGATGTTGACAATAAGAATGAAAGATGTATAAGGAGTAATCAGCTGTGCTACTCGAACCCGAAAGCAGTTTTGTCCTTCACAACTTCTAATGAGGCCATTGCTGCATTTGTCCCCATAATAAAATCTGTATTTCCCAGGTTTGTTTTTGGTTGAGGATGACACAAGGGTTACATGCAGATCAAGTCAAGGTTCATGCAACAGTACATCAAGTAATAATGTGCACTATATAATAGTAGAGAGACCTATTAAGTTACATGTTGGGTAGTCAGTCTTGTGTCATTCAGATGGATAATTCAGATAATGCAGCAACAGCAATGCATGTTGTTCATCTGCAAAGCCTATCGGAGTTTTTCATGTGAAGAGCGTGTACGTTCAGACCCAGGAGGTGTAATATCCTCCTGAACAATATCCTCCTGAGTGGCCCTAAAACTGAGGCGACTGCTGGCTATAGTGCTCCACATTCTCCTGAATACTGGGAATGAGCTTTTCTAGCACTCTGGTGTCTCTCGTTTACATTAGTCACAGATCAGCCCTAAGAAGCAGACTTCCAGCATTGTGTAAATAAGTCCAGCAGTGTGTGTCATCTATCTTACTGAAATCTTCGGTTTGAAGGAACTCTCCTCTGGGCACCAGCCCAGCGACAACACTTTCTGGTCTAAAGCTATGACCCAATCAGTTACTTCTTTATTTATGGGGAACAAATATTTGGAATAATGCCCAGCCTGGGGGCATCTCCCCTACACAAAGAAGTTTGAGTAGTTTTTTTCTCATAGCCCTGACAACAATAGATAACAAGTGTTAAATAGCCTATAAAAGGACAGGCTAGAATTTGAAAATCAAATGAAAAAATTAGGCCCTGAATTTTTTACCCCCCACATCCAGGACATCTAACCAAATCCCAATTTCCCTATTATTTTCAATGTTTGATCATTTTTATTGCATACATACTGTATTTAAAAATTATGCACATTTTATATTACATTATATAATTTTATTACTACTCAGCTAATTCTCATGATGTTTAAATGAGACACTGCCAATTTCATTCAGTAAAACAGAAATATCTTCAATGGTCCCATCTAGAAGACCTTCCCTTTGTGCTTCCATGTAATGCAAAAAAGTCTGAAGTTTTTAATCAGGAGTATAATATTAATACTTAAAAAAAAAAATGAAACCTAAACCACCAATGGTGAGTTGCGAGGTTTGCATCTGTATTGTATTCCTAGAGTTTCAGACATTAGAGATGGAAAAGACTTATTAAACCATCGCCCTGCCAAGTCAGGACTGTTCCCTATAATATGTTTTCTGGTGATGTGTCCAAGCTAATGTGCCTAGAAAAATGCTAATTAATGAAGTTCTAAAAGGATGCTAGATTTATCACAGCTTGATTGGAACAACTGATCTTCCATAAACACCATGACCCTCAAGCAACAGACTACATGATGGGTCGCAAATTCCCACAGTTTCCCCAGATTTGTAGATCTCTTTGGGCCAGGTTCTCTCTGATCTAGATGCAGGTAAGCCATGGTGGGAGAAGCACAAGAAGCCTTCATCTCCCCCTTACACATCCTGCCTAAGACCCAGCCATGGTGGTAGCTCTTGTGCTCTGGAAGCACAGAGGCTGCTCCTTCCCTGCTCCCCGAAAGGTGCTGCATGGCCCAGAGAGGTTGGGGAGGGGCAGGCAGGAGATGGGACCTATGGAGCTGAGCAGCCACACAGCAAAGAGTAACCTGTGCCCCACAAATGGGTGTAGTAGGGGGCCCGGAGTTTGTGTAGAGCTGGGAACTCTGAAATGCATTCTCTTTTACCAAAGCAGGATTCCTCCCAGTGCTCATTCTGGGCCGGTATAGCTCTTCCCTGCCCCCAGCACAGAGCTGTGCCTGTTTGACACAATCCAGTCTTGTCTGAATCACACTTACAACATACCTGCCAAGGCAGGGATACAAAAAGCCAGAGAAATAATTCAACAGTTTCTTTCCTAGAGGCTGCTCTTTATGATTTAAAAAAAAATAATAATCCAGTTATTCCAGTTAGTGCCTTCCTCTATCAGCTCCTCTGAGGAATCCTGTGGGTGTGCTCATCTGCATACTTGATTGTTGGAACAACCGTTTGCTGACTTCTCCATCCCATGCAATCCTCCACAATGGGGTCCTGTTCTGTGGAGTTTAAGCAACTGCTTGGTCTCTGCTGGGGAGAGTTTCCTTTCCAGAGTGCTAAGTCTGAATGATGATGTGGCAGCCGCATTGGTGTTAGATGCCAGGCAAAATAGCAGAAAAGAAATATTTTTTATTGTGAAATGCCAAACTGATTTCACATCCAGCTGGCACTATTTATATATCCTCCTCTTATTTTTTTTTTTTAAACGCTGCCCTAATTTCACAGCCTGCAATTGTTTTTGCAGCCCATTCCAAGGCCAGAGCATTCAAGAAAACCAAGGGTTCTTTCTCCATTGACAACATTAGCCAGCACAGCAATTCCACAGAGAATGAACTCGTGCTGTCATAAGGCGTACAGTGTCTGTAGGATTCCCTTGGAACTGCAGGAACAAGGCAGAAATCCTCATGCCGATGACCACCGGCTGGAAATGCACCAGAACAGGTACTGACTCCAAACACGCCATATATCTGGAGCACCTTAGAAATAGCAAATCATTGAGACTAGAGCCAAAACTCTCCAAATAGCATGAAATCCAGTGAAAACAGACCCTAATCTTAAGCATGCCCATTTGGCATTTCAATCTGTCCACTGGCAACAAACACCATTGGTACCTTTTTGCAATGAAACATCCCAGGAATAGTTCATTCTCACAGTATTTCCTGTGAATTACTGTGGGACTAATTGTTTCCAGCCTATTCCCAGTGCCAGCCAGGCACCTGTCTGGGTGGATTTGAACACACAAAAAGGCTGAAAATGAAAATGAGAAATGAAAATGAAGAAACAGAAATGAATGGAAAAAATGAAACAAAAAATCATAGATAACAGGGCTGAGTCACCGAGTCCTGAGTCACCGAGTCCTGAGTCCTCTCCTCAGACTCCAGGATGGCCACTGTAATACTGTATATACAGTACTTTCCAAGTGTCTATCTAATCTTGCCTGGAATGCATCTACTGTATGAATCATAATTACCCCACCAGGCAAAGCATTCCGGTATCTGATGTCCTTTCTGATAAGTTATTGGGAAAAAATTCTTAAGTTCAACTGATCTTAAGCTGCAGTCATCCATTTCTCGTTTTCCTTCATCCAGTGTAAATAGCTGTTTTCTTCCACTTAGGTTTCCATAACCCTTGCTTTTATAAATTCTTTTCCCTTATGTGCTTATGGCTCACTGTGTTTTAACCCTTTAACAATCACATACTGCTATGCACTGTCCTTCACAGAATGAGGTGTAGGCACTTTTGAATTCAAAAGCTATAAAATGTAGCATCAACTGTATAACTTTTTTTAGTCTTTCAATACAAAAGTCAAGCCTTCCAATTTGATGAAGGAAGGTGGTTTCAGAAGTGTAGTCCATAGCTACTAAAAGCTCTCTCATCATGGGTGTTTTCAAATTCTATTCCGCAGCTAGCCAGACACGAGCAAACTCAAACCTCAAAAGATGACTGGAAAAAAGGTGTGTCATTAAGTCATCCGGAGCTATTACTAGAAGTCCTCAAAAATAAACAGAAATACTTTGAAATTAATAGCAGATGTTATTGGTGGCCAGTGAAGTAATTTGAAAAGCAAACAAATATGACCAAATAACCTGACTCTATTTGGCCCCTCGCTGTGTCGTTCTGTACCAGCTGCAATCTTTTAATAGCAGTCTATTGGGTTCAAAAATAATGCATGACAATTACATACAACACAAACACAAACTCTTATCAGCCAAATCATTCCATAGGAATGATTTCTTTTGGCTAAATATATTCATATTTCTTTAAATTTGTGTGTAAGTCATGAAATCTAAAACTTTTGGCATGTTAAAAAAAAGCCAGATTAGTTAAGAACACACACAAAAAAACCAAGAGCTACAAAAAGAAGGCTTTGGGGAGGGGGGGTTTAAGAGGCTTGTCAAGACCGTGACTCTTACAGAGCAATGGCTAGGACTTCCCCTTCAAACACTGGCATAGCTGCAACAAATGGAAACACCATGTTCACTTTCAAAGATGTGTGAAGGGAAACAGACTTGCCCAGTGACAAACATACCTACACACAGGCTGCTTACAGGTCAGCAGCCATACCCTACAGTTCTAATCCACTGGGGTATATTAGTTTGAGACATTTCTTACTTCATCTTTATAGATTTATCAGATATTGAGAAATCAGGTTCTCTTTGGTAGACATCATTTTGATTTATTTTCAGGTGTCTTCTGTAATTTTTACTAACAATTCATTGCACCTGTTATGGCTAGCCTTGACCCTGTTGTTTTGTTGCTATAATAACCTTCTGAGGGGGAAATTTAGAAAAATATGTTACCAATTTGTTTTTAACTCAAAGAATGCATAATCTTTGTATGGAGAAAGCCAAGGTTAAATTAGACAAGGTCTGTGTGTATTCCATGAAAGAGACATATGCTGATCAGAACTGAAGTGAAGGTTAAGAGTAGCTGACTCATCCTTGGGACTTGAAATCAGTGGGCCTTTTTGCAGAATAAGGTACTACCAGGGCCAATCGGGGACATTTCAAGTTGTAAAGGCTACTTATTAACACTAGAACATTTTAAACTATGGATATGCCACTAATTTACAGCAGAACATTTCAAATATGGTTGGCTACATGTTTTAGCAATGAAAGACATTTTGTAGTTAGCTTGCATTGTATTTTTTACATTGTGATTTACTTTTTCTAGAATCCTTGTTCCTCCTTTCCACCTTCTTCTCCAATTTTGCCTGACTCATTTTTGTAACTTGTGTATCATCTGTGACAGGGGTGGCCAACCTGAGCCTGAGAAGGAGCCAGAATTTACCAATGTACATTGCCAAAGAGCCACAGTAATACATCAGCAGCCCCCCATCAGCTCCCCATCCCGCTCCCAGTGCCTCCCACCCACCGGCAGCCCTGCCAGTCAGCGCCTCTCCCTCCCTTCCCGCACCTCCCGATCATCTGTTTCATGGCATGCAGGAGGCTCTGTGAGGGAGGAGCGAGGGCATGGCAGGCTATGGGGAGGGGGCGGGAAGGGGTGGAGTGGAGTGGGGACAGGGCCTGTGGCAGAGCCAGGGGTTGAGCAGTGAGCACCCCCTGGCACATTGGAAAGTTGGTGCCTGCAGCTCCAGCCTCAGAGTCGGTGCCTCTACAAGGAGCCGCATATTAACTTCTGAAGAGCCACATGTGGTTCCGGAGCCACAGGTTGGTCACCCCTGATTTGTGAGCTCCCGAATTCATTTAACTGTCTTTTGTTTTTTGACCTTACAGTTCAACCATTTTATTATAATGGGCACAAAATAAAATAAAATAAAACACTAAGCATTGTTCCGGAATCTTGAAATCCACTGGATTATTTTTATTAGCTGAGTGGGTTCAATTTAGAATTGAAAAGGAGTGAAATGAATGCATTTATTTGTCTAATTTTTTGGAGAGGTTCTCTATTTTTATTTTTATTCCATTTTCAGACAGATCACTATGAAGAGGAGATTTGAAAGTGGTGCAAGCAAGATGGCGATAGCACCTGAGTGAAGCAGCAGCTAAAAGCTCAGAGCCAATAACTTCATTTCTCAAACCAATGGAAAACACATCTTACCCAACAAACAATGCTACAGATAATGAAAACTCCACAACTGCAACAGGTGATATTTCAATGCCAATACCTGAACATGACGATAGTAGTCAAGAAGGAGATGTGCCAACAGTAACAGATGCAACAGAAGATCCTGTGTATAGTCAAGAAACTCAACAGGAACACGTAGATCTTACGCAGCAAGAGCAATTCATGAGTACTACAGATTTGACTGTGACTGACACTGGAATTATTGACAAGAGCAATGCTGCCCAAATGCAATCTTTTCTTCAAATTAGTTGTTTTGAAATTCCAAGTAACATTCCATAAGATGCTGATAATCACGTTTTCCCTACTCTCCTGCTGACAAAAACTCTTGCAAATGGAGAGACCTGCACAAGAGACTGGTTATGCTGGAGTACAGAAAAACAATCTCTGTACTGTGCACCCTGCTTCATTTTGAACAAAAGTGCTGCAGATGCATCCGTTCTCTCTGATCAATTAGGATGGAGCATCAACAGAGGTTGGAGGAAGTTGAAAGACCTAATACCATCACATGAGAGTTCAATGTCACACAAAGAAAACTATGTTGCATGGAAATCAGTCAGTAGGGCAGCATCAGCTGCAAGTTCATTTGAGAAGTTACTCTTGACTGAACTCTCTACAGAAACTAATAACTGGAAAAAACTTCTTGAGTGCATCCTGAATGTCATCCTTTTTCTTTTTGAGTGGGGATTGGCTTTCTTTGCTTCCAGTCAACGTATTGGTGATTGTGCAAATGGAAACTTTCTAGGCATAGTTGAGCTCCTCTGGAAATATGACCCACTTTTATCAGAGCATGTTAAACATGTTTGGGAATCGCAAGAGAGTCAAAAGCGCATGCAAGTCCATTATCTCTCCACATGCATAGAACAAAATGAGTTTATTGAGCTATGTGGGTCATTCGTACAAACAACAATTCTTGACGAGATTCGAAATGCCAAGTATTTTTCAACCATTGTTGATGCCACTCCAGATTGTTCTCACAAGGAACAGAGTACTATGGTTATTCGATATGTTAAGATTGTAGACAGCTCAAAATTTTCAATCGAAGAAAAGTTTATTTTGTTTGATAATTTCACGAGAAAAACTGGAAAAGAAATAGCTGCTGAGTACTAGCAATTCTAGAAGGTTTTAAATTAGATTTTACAAGTCTGCATTGGTCAAGCCTATGACAATGGATCTAATATGGCTGGGAAGTACAAAGGTGTACAAGCATAATTCAAACTGTATTTTCTCCAGCTGTGGAAACCACACACTAAACCTTGTAGGTGTTGACTGTGCTGAATCATGCAAGGAGGCAATTACTTACTTTGGAACTGTTCAGCAAACGTACAATCTCTTCAGTAGCAGTCCACAAAGATGAGAAATTCTGAAGCAATATCTTCCTGTTTCACTGCATGAGATGCCCAAAACTTGATGGTCTGCACAGATTGATGGTGTTCAACCAATTACGCAGCATTTGAATTCAGTGAGAAAGGCTTTAAATGAGCTTGAATCTCTCAATCTCACTGCACAGGCTTGAACTGAACTTCAGTCTAGTCAGAAGCACATGTCCAAATTTGAATGCATTCTGATGTCATCTTTGTGGATGAAGCTACTTGATCCACCAAAGTAATCTTGTAATTGAAGCACACAATACTACACTTGATGTCGATAACATTAAAAGTCTTATCAATGACATTCAACACATTCGTGAACAATGAATGGAATGCAATCCTGACTGAGTCCAAATTAGTGGCACAGAATATTGGCATTTCATCTGAGTTCTCCACCAATCGCAACTTACCTACAGAATCCAATGTCGAGCAGCATTATTGGGTCAATGTCTTCCTTGTCATCATTGACTCTATTCAATCAGGTCTTACACGTCGATTTGAGTCACTGTGTCTAATTTGTACCCTTTTGGGGTTTCTTTGGCAGTTCAACAGGCTGAGTAATGAAGATCTACTTCCTGCAGCTGAACAATTTCAGCAACAGTACAACAAAGAAATCTCAAAAGATCTCAGTGACAAGGTCATCTTCCTCAAATGAATATATTCCACAAACTTTAAATTGGATTGCAAGCCGAAGGAATTGCTTCAAAAAATACTTGAACTTGGACTCTCTGTGGTGTTTCCTAATATCACAATTGCATTATACATTTTTGTCAATTTGCCTGCATCAGTGGCTTCAGGTGAACACACCTTCAATGTGTTGAAGCAGGTAAAGAACTATCACCATTCATCCATGGAACAAGAGCATTTGAATGGGCTTGCCATGCTTAATACCAACTGTGACATTGCACGAAAGCTAGATTTTTCCTCAATAATTAGTGCGTTTGCACAGAAAAAGGCTAGAAAAGCATTTGTTAAACAAGAAAATATTCAAATTATGTCTCACTCTTTTTTTGGTGCCTTATTTTTTTTTCATGTGTCGTCATTTTTTATTTTTATTCTGGCTAGGGGCCTCAAAAGCTGGAAGTGGCCCGGGGCCTCTCTGGACCTCTGAGAGGGCCTGCGTACTACCCAACACGAATAAGCCTAGCAGAATCAGGTCCTCACACTTTCGATGAGAAATATCATTTGTGTATGCCAAACAACATGCCATAAAAAAATGGGGCTGGATTCTCCCCTTACTTATACTATAGTAATTCCAATGAAGTCTGTGGCGCTTCATCAATGTAAAACTAACATGAGTGAGAATCAGGCCACTAACAATCTATCAATGTACGATGTAGTTGTGGTATAGCCTTTGAACACTCATTTACTTAGTTTTACATTTTAATAGGCATCATTTTAGTGATTTGTTTATCAAACAAAAAAGAGGCAATACAAGTAAAATATAATTTCACATACCAGTGGCAGCAGTAAAAGTCAATGTGTCTTAAATGATCGAGTTACCCAAGGCTTCATGCTCTGAAGACAGGATCTGTGATGCTGACTAATGTCATATTTTTATCATGTTTAATATCACTGGTCAGGTAACTCAGGAAAACAAGAGTGTCTGAAAAGAAGAAAATATTCCTATTTGTTCCTGGAGAAGAGAGTTGTGAGAACTTGGGGAAAGAAATATTTTAATATCCCTCATGCTCTGGTCTTCATCATCCCTGGATCACTAAAGAAGCATCAAGAACTTTATGAGACAATATGGGGAGGTTGCTCAGTATCCACAAGAACACACGGGGCTGACGGTGACAGGGCGGATCCCACCAGTCAGAACAGTAGCAACACAGCTTGGTAGGAGAGGCTGGTGGCAGCAGCAGTTTGTTAGTCCTTTCATCCAGAAGGAAGTTGTTTATTAACTGCTTATCGGTTGAACTCTTGCCCTATTAGAGTTGTGTCATCCTTTCCCCAACACTGCTGAGCCAAAGCGCACTGTTGTTCACCCATCCAAGTCCTGGTACCTCAAACCAAGCAGATCAGGAAGGAACCCAGAGGATGGCTCTGAGATTTTAAATTATTTTATTTCAAATTAAAGTTAATTTAGTGTTCAGGAAAGATGCTAGACTGACAGCCTGGAGCCTGAAGGCCTCTACTGAGCCATAGGACAGAGGCAGTGCAAACAGCTGTACTGCATGCTTCCTCACACAGCCCTCCCCATATGCCTCAACCCCGTTAGGGAGTGACAGCCTCCAGAATGAGGGGGTAAATTAGTCTCCAAGCCCCACTAAATCCTTGGTTTATAGAACAAGACTGCCATCAACAGCCAATACTGAGGGTGGCTTTGGCAAAGTGAATGCCTGATCTCCCAAACTATCACCTCATTTCACAGATACTGAAGAGTCATCAAGTTATAGTGACTTTTAGTCATTACAAACCTGGACTGAACGAAAATCAGTAGCCAAGGCTCAATATCCCCAACCCATCTGCTCCTATCCTAGTGATATTACAAGAAGACCATTTAAAAGACCCTTTAAGTAACACAGTTCCATTGGCTAGTATACATTAACCACGGAATATTAGTTACGGTTACCTTTCTCCTCTCTATGCCTACAGTTTGGTCATACTCACTTCTTGCATTGTCTTAAATTAGATTGTCAGCTTCTTGGGGCAGAACCAGTGTCTTTCATATATTTGCATAGTGCTTAGCACACTTGAGCCCGCCTCCTAAATGGCCCCCTTATGCATTACCATAATATAAATACTTAATAGAACCTACTGCTGATTTGACAAAAAAAATCAACAAGGTGGAATATTTCTAATGTAATTAATAAATATAATATGTTCCCTCTTAATCCCCTTGCCACAAAAGGAACAGAAGACCAAATTGCTGAATAATTTCTATCCCTATTTTTCATGAGCGGTGGTAATTTTACATTAGCAGAAGCAATTTATCCTACTAAACTTCAGTAAAGATAGTTTCTCTCATTGGTTTTTCCAGTGGCATAATGTTTCATATCACTAAAGCCAAATGACTAGCTTTAATACTCTCTCTGTCTCTCTCCTTGTCTTATTGAGTTGACTTCTGTTGCTGCTTGGATCTAAGGCCAGCTGCAGGTTGAATGTAGATTCTGCGCAACAAAACCCAGCAGGCATTGCGGGCCGGTGTCTGGCAGGAGTCCTGTCTTTGTACTTTGTAGCTGTAGAATGCCCAGTGGGTTTCGCATTCTTAAGGAAAACAATGAATGAAATGTCCAAGAAACAAAGATTTCTGTCTTGATGGCTCCAGTATGGGCTCAGTTAAGAAGTGAAGGATTTTATTATTCATATTTTCTTCTGATCATTATGGCCAACCATATAAACATTAGCAGCTCAAACCAATGTAGGTGCTAACACCCACTGCTGGACCTGTTGCACTTTGTTTCAATTATCGTTTGACTTCCTTGTTTGCTTGGCTTCTGTTTAAACACAATGACACTTTTTCCCCTATCTGTATTCATATGCTATAAAGTTATGCTGGTAGGGGAGGGTGAAACAGCTGCCCTTCATTTAGGTCAAAGATAAGAAGCAGTTACTCTGTAAAATATAAAGATCTTAAGATAGCTGAAATAACAGGAACCATCACCTAAAACACAGGCCACATGCAAGACTAGTCAGAAACTGAGTTATGTGGGCAGAGGGGTTTCACTGGGTATTATTTTGCAGGAGGCGGATGGTGTGGAAGCTGACAGACAAGGCAGCAGAAAGCTAAGGACAACCAGAGAAACTTGTAGCATGACCTGAGAGAAAGCCCTGGAGCACTCAAGGAAAAAAATTAGCGGGTGCTTAGCACCCACCAGCAGCCTAGCTTCCCTCCTTCCCCAATGCCTCCAGTCCGCTAGCAGCCCCACTGATCAACTCCCAGAACAGGTGTTCTGTGGCATGCAGTCACAGAACAGCGGTTCCATGGCATGCAGGAGGCGCTGGGAGAGAGTGGGAGGAGCGGGGATGGGGTGCGCTCGAGGGAGGGGGCAGGAAGAGATGGGGCGGGGGCAGGTCAGGGGCAGGAAGAGGCAGGGTGGAGCCCTGGGGGAAGGGGTGGAGTGGGCGTGGGGCTCGGTGCGGAGCAGGGGTGGGAAAATGCAGGGTTGGGGTGGGGGCTTGGAGGAAGGGTCTTGGGGGGGGTGGACCTGGGGCAGGGGAGTTGAGCACACCCCTCCCACTCCCCGGGCACTTAGCTTTGGTTGTTTCCCCCTGTAGGGAGGAGAGCAGCCTCCAACCCCGGAGAAGCCTATCTCCCTGATGCCATTAACCTTGCGGCAACTTGTCGCCCCCCCGCCCCAGACACACACACCAGCACCAGAGGACAGGTTTTAAAAGGTCTCAGGCAGCCCTTAATTGGACCTGAGGTATCTCCTTCTCAGCTTGTAGGAAAAAGGGCCTTTATCATTCTAGGGCTAACCTACCTGCCGTCTGCTCACACATCCAGGCAGAGTTCCTCTGGGCAGCGTCCGCTGGCTCCCTTGACACCTTCCAGGAGCAGTGGGCGCAGTCCGGGGTTCTCTGCTCAGTGTCCCCGGCAGGTTCCCTTCGTTTAGCCCTGTGACCTCACTCCTGTCCCTGTTATATCTTTCGTTGTCCCCCATAATTAATTGAGATCCTGGACTGTGTGGATCCTCCCCTTAGGCTGGGGGAGGTCCTTTAGCGTGGGGGCGGGCTTCCTCACGGATCCCAGCAGGATCACCCTCTTGCAGCCATCCGGCCTGACTTTGTCACAGTACATTCTGTGTAAATAAACAGGATTTCATCAAAAGAATACCTGACTATCATGAATTTCTCCTCCTAATGAATACAACTCACAAGGCTCTAAATATTGGCCTACTGCTTGAGTCAAAGCAGGCAACAATGTCTATTTATAAAGAGATTTTTTCCCCCTAGCACAGAGTTAATATAAAATATATTTCATAGTGCCTTTGTAGATTCCAGAGCACTTGATGGGTCAGATTCGCCTCTTAAAATTAGTCTAACTCCACTAGCTTGAACAGGGTAACTCCAGGTCTACATCCACACACAAAATCAACATCAGGCCTCCTCCCTTTTACACAGTGTGCCCCACTCCAATGCCTGTGAAACCCATTTTGGATTTCTGAACTACTGGCGAAATTCACCACAGCATGTGGGCCCATACAAGTCCCTCCAGAACATTTAAACCCCGCACATATTGCACAGTGCAGAGGGAGTCCCGGTGCCAGCTCTGAATAGCTCAGCATGGGAAACCCAGTGGCAATGAGGCTACTCTGTTGGTGCTGACATGAATCTACATCCAGTAGAGAAGGACCCCCCATTTAAAAGGTATGAAAGTTGGAAGCTCTCCAAGAGTGGCAGTGACCGTGCTGCTCAGCTTTCTGGGGACCAGTCTTCACTAGAGAAATAAACAGCATTGACCGTCAATTGCACATGAAAGAGGCAAACCCATGTTCTAGGGCTTCCAGATAAACAATACAGAAATAGCTATTAGCGTGTAGTTACTAATGATATGTATATATGTGTAAGCAGAGTCAGGATGAGCTCTACCCTGACATCTGGTGGTGAGTCATGGTGGGTTGTGGAAAAGAACTTCAGGGGCTGATCTCATTTGCATAGGCACACCCATCCAGCCTAGATGGTCACTTTGGCTGCTGTAGGAGCTCCAATTTCTCTGTTATTGGGGCAGGAATAAACTGTTATTATCTTGATTATGTGAATCAAGGACAGTGGAACTGTAGTTGGCCTTTTGTTATGATGGAGGGACTCACCGTCAACTAAGCAGCACTCTCTAGGCAAGGGTCATGGGTTCCAAAACCCAGTGAATGAAGAGAGGCTGGGGATAGGTATTAATACTTGGTGGCATGGGCCCCTTGGGGAGGGTATTATATGCTAATTGCACTTCTTCCTCTCTCCACTGTAGAATATCAGAGCTAATTTTGATTCCATTAAGATTCTAGTTACAGGCTGCTGAGCTGAATTCACTTTGGGCTAATGGTGCACCAGTACTGAGGCTCCCCTACTACAAGCTAAACTTACTAAAAGCTAAAATCACTGAGTGTTGTGTTAAGTAGTGGGGGAGCCTGAAGATATATGGCGGAGCAGTTTGCAGGACGGCTGGCAAAGCAGAGCGGCTGGTGGAGCAGAGCAGTTTGTCAGATGCCTGGAGCAGCTCATGGGGGCGGCTGGCAGAGCGGAGCCCCATGGAGAGGTGGGGCAATCAGCTTTGGACCACGTAAGGTGCCCCTTAACCCCCCCCCCCATATCTCCACCCAGGTTGGGAGGTAAAACTCTGCAGATAAACTTTCGAACTCTGGGTCTGCCCTGACCAGGGACAGAGACTTTTGGGTTGTTGGACTTCGGGTGATTTTGGGTTGCTGGACTCAAGAACCAAAGGGAAAGGACATGCCCCAATTTGCTTGGGGTGGGTTTTTTTTTGCTCCTGGGTTGTGTTATGAATCCTGTTGGTGGTGTTTCCCCAACATAATGCCACATTGTTTCTCTCTGTTATTAAAAAGCTTTTTGCTACACTCAGACTATGTGCTTGCGAGAGGGGAAGTATTGCCTCTTGGAGGCGCCCAGCGGGGGTGGTATATATTTGTCCCAGGTCACTGGGTGGGGGCTCGAGCCGGTTTTGCATTGTGTTATTGGAATGGAACCCCTAGATACTGAACCTGGCCCTTGTTGCTGCCAACTCTGGGCAGAAGGGTTACATATGAATTATTTTGTTATGATTTAACTCCTTCATGACCAATCCTAGACATCTCTTTCCCATTCCTCCAGAGTTTTCTTGTACTGTGCTTTAAAATGCAAATTTCATTGAAATTAATGGAATGAGGAGAAGATGTTCCAAGTGTGAGGCCTGGACCAACAACTTCAATGGGTCTAACTCACATGATTAGTGAATGACTTAGGGTTTGCTGGATCAAGCCCATACCATTCAATGCAGAGGTATTTGGAATATTGGTACCATGGCTGTAGTGATGTGGCTAATATTCCTGTGGCCCCAATTGCTTATTACTTTAAATTATTTATTTTATGTTAATATAATTTTCAAGCTTCATTACAGCTTGTGGGTGGAGAACTAAGGGTAGCTGCTTATCAAGAAAGGCAGGAAGAACAAATGGAAAGAAGGAACAACTTCTGTGATATGGATGTCATGTAAGCCTCTGAGCCCAATTTTCATGCCACTGAACACTTCATTGCATGCATTTGCCATTCTTGATGGGGATCAAGTCTTGCTTATATCAAAAGTGCAGATGAGTTCAGCAGTTGCCCCAAGTTGCCCCAACACTAACCCACTCTAAAAGAACAAATCTTGTTTGCTATGATCATTTATCCAATCCTGTCCTATTCTTTTCGTCTCTAATTTTAAAATCAAAATTTCTTTCAGCACATTCATATCTAGTGGGGTCCCGCAGGGGTCAGTCCTGGGGCCAGTACTGTTCAATATTTTCATTAATGATTTGGATAATGGAGTAGAGAGTATGCTTATAAAATCTGGGAGGGGTTGCAAGCACTTTGGAGGACAGGTTTAAAATTCAAAATGACCTTGACAAATTGAAGAATTTGGTCTGAATTCAACAAGTTGAAATTCAGTAAAGACAATTGCAAAGTACTTGAGTTAGGAAGGAAAAATGAAATGCACAGTTACAAAATGGGGAATAGCTGTTTTAGGTGGTAGTACTGCTAAAAAGGATCTGGGGGTTATAGTGGATCACAAACCAAATATGAGCCATCAGTGTGATACAGCTGCAAAAAAAGGCTAATATAATTATGGTGTGTATTAACAGGACTGTTGTTTGTAAGACACAGCAGGTAAGTGCCCCGCTCTATTCGGCACTGGTGAGACCCCAGCTGGATTCCTGTGTCCAATTCTGGGCACCACAATTTAAGAAAGATGTGGACAAACAGGAAAGAGTCTAGAGGAGAGCAACAAAAATGATAAAAGGTTTAGAAAACCTAACCTATGAGGAAAGGTTAAAAAAAAGTGGGCATGCTTAGTCTTGAGAAAAGAAGACTGAAGAGGGACCTGATAACAGTCTTCTAGCCTGTTAAGGGCTGTTATGAAAAGGATCTTGATCAATTGTTCTCCATGCCCACTGAAGGGAGGACAAGAAGTAATGGGCTTAATCAGCAGCAAGGGAGATTTAGGTTAGATAGTGGGAAAAGTTTTCTAACTATAAGGGTAGTTAAGCTCTGGAATAGGCTTCCAAGGGAGATTGTGGAGTCCCCATCATCGGAAGCTTTTAAAAACAAGTTGGACAAACACCTGTCAGGGATGGTCTAGGTTTACTTGGTCCTGTCACAGCGCAGGGGGCTGGATTTGACTTCTTGAGGTCCCTTTCAGCCCTACATTTCAATTTTATTTCTTCAATCTCTTTTTTTTAAGTTCCTCTAGTGGCGGGGGGGCAGTGAGGATTTTTAAAGCTCAGGAGGAAATAATGGGTTTTCCCTTTGGTAATTTTCATCTAGGAGATGTGTCAGCAAAGGATTTCCAAGTCTGGATCTCAATAAATGCGCACTTTACAATCAACACCAGTCCTAGGAAATCTACACACGAGAGCCACCAGTTTGTTAATTAAGGCTTCTTTCACAAAAAAGGAATAATGAATTTAAGTCACTGCTTTTGTTGTTGGCATTTCCAGTAGTGCACTACTAAGCATCTTTTAATAAAAAAGACACATTAGCTGCAGACTCATTAACACTCCAGAATTAATTTCATGTGAATGGGTAACATTTTTCAATGTATCGGCAGGATAGATGTTCATTGAGTCATTGGGATGTCAAACAGTTTCAATGTATTATTAAAATCCAATTTAAACTTCATCATCACTTTGAAGCCAACTGATTGATTTATATTTTACTGGCATTATGCATTAATCTGTCACAATTTAAGGATATCATTAGCGTAGGGTTGAGATTATAGCTACCCAAGTTTAAAAAGAAGTTAATACTTGCATTTTGATAGCAACTTCCATCCTAGGGTCTCAAAGTGCTTTACTGGCATTCGTTACATTTCACAACACTCCAGTGAATATGGAGTACTATTGTACTGACTGGCTAATTCTCAGGGTTTAAATGATCACCCAAGAAATCAATGGTAGAACCAGGACTAGAAGCGAGGAATCCTTGCTCCTAATCACCTACTGTATTCACTAGGCCACACAAAACCATTAGTGTCTCACAAAAGAAAATGCAAGAACAATGAAAGCGTACTTTCAAGGCCTAAACAGACCTTTGAGTTACTGGGTGCAGGTGAATTTCTCATGGCTCTTCTGGGAGCCCTCTCCAATTTTCAACAACCTTCTTGAATTGTGGGCACCAGAACTGGACACAGTATTCCAGCATCAGTCACACCCATGCCAAATACATAGGTAAAATACTTTTCTACTTCTAATCAAGATTCCCTTGTTTATGCATCCCAGGATTGCATTAGCTCTAGATGTGAGGGTCCAGAAAAACCTGTAAGATTTCAGGAAAAAAGACAAACTTTTTTCCCCATTCCCCTCCTGCCCTCCAGGAGGTTAACCTATCCTGAAGGATGACCCATCACCCTCACAAATCTTGGGAGACAGGCCAGTCCTTGCCTACAGACACTCCTCCAACCTGAAGCAAATATTCACCAGCAACCACACAACAGAACCACTAACCCAGGAACCTATCCTTGCAACAAAGCCCTTTGCCAACTGTGTCCACATATCTATTCAGGGGACACCATCATAGGGCCTAATCACATCAGCCACACTATCAGAGGCTTGTTTACCTGCACATCTACCAATGTGATATATGCCATCATATGCCAGCAATGCCCCTCTGCCATGTATATTGGTCAAACTGGACAGTCTCTACATAAAAGAATAAATGGACACAAATCAGATGTCAAGAATTATAACATTCATAAACCAGTTGGCGAACACTTCAATCTCTCTGGTCACTCGATTTCTGATCTGAAAGTGACTATTCTTCAACAAAAAAACTTTGAAAACAGACTCCAACGAGAGACCGCTGAATTGGAATTAATTTGCAAATTGGATACAATTAACTTAGGCTTGAATAGAGACTGGGAGTGGTTGAGTCATTATACAAAGTAAAACTAATCCCCCCTCTCCCCCCCTCCTCAGACGTTCTTGTTAACTGCTGGAAATGGCCCACCTTGATTATCACTTCAAAAGGTTCTCTCTCCCCCCACCCCGCTCTCCTGCTGGTAATAGCTCATCTTAAGTGATCACTCTCCTTATAATGTGTATGATAAACACCCATTTTTTTCATGGTCTGTGTGTATATAAATCTCCCCACTGTATTTTCCACAGTATGCATCCGATAAAGTGAGCTGTAGCTCACGAACGCTTATGCTCAAATAAATTGGTTAGTTTCTAAGGTGCCACAAATCCTCCTTTTCTTTTAAAAGTGGTATTTCTGCTGCACTCAAGTCCTTCAGAATGCTAATAACTGAGACTACGTTTTAGTCATGGGTATTTTTAGTAAAAGTCATGGACAGGTCACGGGCAGTAAACAAAAATTCATGTCCCGTGACCTGTCCATAACTTTCACTATACACCCCTAACTAAAACTTGTAGGGGAGGGTGTGGCTCGGGAGGGGGAGGCCAGGGGAGCGTCCTGGGGTGTGTGCGCCACGGGTGCTGGGGAGGGGGTCGTGGCCTGAGGGGCGCTGCGAGTGCTTGGGGGGGGAGGGTCGCATCCCAGGGGGAGCACAGGTGCTGTGGGGGGTTGCGACCTAGAGGGGGTGCAGGTGCTCGGGGGGGTCCGTGGCCCAGGGAAGCACCACAGATGCTCGGGGAGGAGTCACAACCCGAGGGCCATTGTGGGTGCTTGGTGGGGGGGGGGCGCCACGGGTGCTGGGGGTGGGCGTTGGTGGAGCTGGGGCCGTCACCTTATCTGGCTCCTGGGAAGTGGGGACCCCAGCGCCTAGCTCCACATGATGCCTCCGCTCCGCCCCAAGCCCCGGTTCTGCAGCTCCCATTGGCTGAGCGGAGGCAGCACGTGGAGCTCGGAGCTGAGGGAGGGGAGTTCGTGTTGGCGTTTGGGGAGCCCCAGAGCAGGTAAGCGCCGCCCTGCACCCCAACCACAGCCCTGAGCCCCCCCACACCCAAACTCCTGCTGCTGGGGGAGTGAGAGAGGACCATGACTGCCCTAGCCATGGCTGATGTGCCTGGCCCAGGGGCTACCTGAGCTGATCGTGCCACCCCAGAGCCAGGTGCACTGGCTGCTGCAGAAGTCATGGAGGTCATGCAAAGTCACAGAATCCGTGACCTCTGTGACAACGATGGAGCCTTGCTAACCGCTAATAAGTATTTCAAATGAAGTCACATTATTTCACAACTTATAGTATTAGGCAATTACAAGTTCCTATATTCTGGAGGTCTATGTACCATATATTTCTCAGTGTAAACCCCTGGGGCATATTATTACAGCCCCAATCCGCAGAGGGCACTGCCATCTCTACTAGAGAATAGGAGTGAGTACAAGGGCCCTATGTATGGATTGCTGCCTGCCTTCCTCTGGTGACTTCTGTCCTAGAAGTGGAGTTTGGTGTAGGAGAGCTGCTACCCTGAAGCTGCTGTCCTCCAGACTTGTCCCAGTGAGCAGGCCACTCATCCCAGAGACATCACCTCTCCTCCGTGGACTGGGAAGTTGACACCTTCTATCAGAATAAAATGATAAAATTAAAACTCTCTAGCAGAACAAGATGGGTAAGTGTGGTGATGTCTTTTGAAAGTTTATTTAAAAACAAAGAAGCTCTTCATGAACCAGGGATAACTGAACGGCTTAAAGTACTTAAAAATGTATGACACACTGTACTTGGTGAGGATCCTCTAGGTTCACCTGCAGAACTCTCTGAAGTTTCAACAGCCAATTAATTGCATCTGCAATCACACCAGCTGAATCAAACCAACCACTTTTCTCAGACATTCCTCAACATATGGCCAAGACAAAGTCAATTGTTTTTGACAATCTACATGCATCTGCACTCACCAATCAGGATGTAGTAAAAGTGAAGGACTTTATTTGTAGGTGAGAAGAATTTTGCTGCAAGCCAATACAACCTGCTGCAAACCTTTTAGATTAATGGTAGTAATGTTAGTGATGATAGCATTGTTACAGTATCTGACTAAACTATTAAACAAGCAACACACTTAGGACTAGATGTTGGCAAAGTACCTTCAAATGTTGCAGAATACAGAACCTCTTCAGGTGTTTAGTCCAACAATGCAATCTGTGAATCTGCCAAGCACGTTGCTCCTACAGCATAGTGGCAAGGCCTTTGTACAACACAATCACCGACTCCTCTTGCTTCCCATTTGCTTCAGATTCCTCCATCTTCTGCAGCATGTGAAAGAAACTGGTCAATGTTCGGAAATATACACACAAAAATCAAGAAACAGACTAACATATGAAAGACTTGAGAAACTTGTTTCATTGCATGCAAATCATCAGTTTAATGAAGTACATGAAGACCATAGTGAAAGCTCAGAATCAGAAGTTGTGGATCTTTCACACGCAGATTCTGATTAGAGAAGTCACAAGTTAAAACATAAGCTAGCATTTCCATGATTATATTAGTAACTAAACTGTTTACGTTATATTACACTTGTTTATAGGATAGCTAATTTTGCCTACAGTTGTGACATTTACAATATAGATGACGATAATGCTCTACAAAAGAGCCTGGTGTTTACTATAAAGTTTGGATGTTTACCCAGATTCATTATTGGTCCTTAATATTGTGCTGTGTTAACTACATTGCCCTTTTCAGAGTCATTGCTTCCCAGCATAGTTTTCCCCTCCTATAAGTATGGCCTGCGTTCTTTGTTCCTCGATGTTTACATTTACATTTAGTTGTATGAAAATGCCTCATGTTTGCTTTCATCCACTTTACTAAGTGATCCAGATTGCTCTGTCCTTCATTATTTACCACTCCCCCAATTTCTGGGTCATCTGCAAACTTTGTCAGTGGTGATTTTATGGGTTAAGGTCTTTTCTGCCAGGAAACATCTCTCTCAATCTCTTTTTCTATATCTATTGCTCCATTATATTGCCTATGCTCCATTACATTTTGTATTGCATTGTAATGGAGTATAAAAAACAAGTAACCTTTCCAAGCTGGAAAGGTTGTTGGCAATGTGTTGGATGCTCCCCTCTACTTGTGCTGACTGAGGGGGAAATAAAGGGGACATAGAAGGGAAGGAATAGACTGCACACTGCATGCTCCAAACATTCCCCTATCCGGCCAAAGCCCCATGCAGACATACCATGGAGTTGAGTCTGTGCAAGCTGGTATGGGGGAACATTGGGCCTAAAAGGGAGAGAAGCCAGGAGAGTAACCACTCTCCATGGTCTGCTGTCCTAGGATCCAGTGGATTTCTGAGTGAAAATTCCTACAAGGGGCCCAGAAACATCCACATTTACAGTACTGAAGGGCTTCAGCTCCCTGAACGTTGTAAATGAGGCATGAGATGTTTCCATTTTAATCGCTTGAGAGCAACTGGGAAACTTGGCAAATGCTAAATGAAAAGAGGGAAAAAAAATTGTGTAGCAAAATTGTCAACACATTTTCCTTCTTGCTTTCCAGAGACCACGGCTCCACTCCTACGAGTCAGGTTCTGCATCACATAAATTAATCTAGCCTAAATAAGATCCTGTTAATTCCAGTGCCAAGTGTTTACTTTTGAAGGCCATATTCTTTCATCATAAATGACTTTGGGTGACACTTGTCACCATGATACCTATCCTTGAAAATATGCATTGTGAAGTGCATTGGCATTCCACAGCATTTGCTGTGCTCATGTACAAAGAAAGCAGTTTAAATGTTTTGATCATGAGAATACTGATAATTCTGCCAAACCAAAACTTGGTTAAAAGCTAATTTAGGCTGCTATTGCCCAATGTCACCCAATTCAAAATCAATACTGAAATTTGCATGAATTATTATTGTAGGGATTGCCCATTGGTCCACTTCTCCCACAAAAAAACCTCTATGCTGTACTGCCCTCTGAATGAGAACCACACTCTCCATCAAGATTTCAAAAATCACCACCTAATCCTGTATTACAGCCTTTCTTCTAATCTGCTTTTGCTGTGATGCCTGCAAATCACTTTCCTTTGGCAGCAGTTAGGCAAGCGGTGAGCTTTTCTGCTCAACTGTTTTACCTATCTTCCCAACCCCCAACTTCCGAACCCCATATTCCTGTTCATCTCTTTCCTCTACCTGCTGCATCTGCTGAGAGTGACATTTTCTAAATGGTTGTGTACGTCCAATGAGGCCAAAGTTGGAGACACATTAGTCCACTCTTCTGACCTTGTGTGGCAAAGTCAGGAGTAAAATAGGCTAATGTTGAAGCTTGAGACATGATAGCCCCAACGTGGTCTGAGAGTTGCAGGTAGCTGACAGTGCATAAAGCTCAGATATGATCAATGTTAGCTAGTACATCTATTCAGTGCAGCTATCCAGTGTGTCTGAAAATGGAAAGCAGATGAGGATAAAGGGGGAGACGTGGCTGTCAAGGTGGCCAACTCATAGAATCATAGACTTGTAGGACTGGAAGGGACCTTGAGAGGTCATCTAGTCCAGTCCCCTGCACTCATGGCAGGACTAAGTATTATCTAGACCAGTGGTTCTTAACTTGGGGCCCTGGGGGTGCGAGGTGCCCTTTCTGAGGGGGTGAGACATGCCAGATTTTTTTAGAAGGTAAATCATCAAAAACATAAATTAAGCACAGGCACGTAAGTACAACTATTTTGTTTCATCAAACCTATATATTTATTAACATTATACATTTTTAACAATTACTGTAATATGCAAACAAAAAAATATATCTCAGTTTAAAGAACTGACCTACTTCAACAATTTTTGATAAGGTTGCAAGAACATATTTTGATTTTTGGTAAGGGGTGCAAGAACATATTTTGAGAACCAAAGGGGTGCAGGCTGAAGTAAAGGTTAAGAACCACTGATCTAGATCATCCCTGACAGGTGTTTATCTAACCTGCTCTTAAAAATCTCCAATGACAGAGATTCCACAACCTCCCTTACAATTTATTCCAGTGCTTACCCACCCTGACAGTTAGGAAGTTTTTCCTAATGTACAACCTAAACTTCCCTTGCTGCCATTTAAGCCCATTGCTTCTTTTCCTATCCTCAGAGGTAAAGAAGAACAATTTTTCTCCCTCTTCCTTGTAACAACTTTTTATGTACCTGAAAATTATTATCATGTCCCCCCTCAGTCTTCTCTTCTCCAGACTAAACAAACCCAATTTTTTCAATCTTCCTTCATAGTTCATGTTTTCTAGAACTTTAATTATTTTTGTTGCTCTTCTCTGGATTTTCTCCAATTTGTCCACATCTTTCTTGAAATGTGGTGCCCAGAAGTGGACACAATACTCCAGCTGAGGCCTAATTCGTACAGAGTAGAGCAGAAGAATTACTTCTCACATCTTGCTTAAAACACTCCTGCTAATACATCCCGGAACGATGTTCGCTTTTTTTGCAATGGTGTTACACTGTTTATTCATATTTAGTTTGTGATCCACTATGACCCCCAAATCCCTTTCTGCAGTACTCCTTCTTAGGCAGTCATTTCCCATTTTGTATGTGTGCAGCTGATTGTTCCTTCCTAAGTGGAGTACTTTGCATTTGTCCTTATTGAATTTCATCTTATTTACGTCAGACCATTTTTCCAGTTTGTTCAGATCATTTTGAATTATAATCCTATCCTCCAAAGCACTTGCAACCCCTCCCAGCTTGGTATCATGCACAAGCTTTATAAGTGTACTCTCTATACCATTATCTAAATCATTGATGAAGATATTGAACAGAACAGGACCCAGAACAGATCCCTGCTAGACCCCACTCATTATGCCCTTCCAGCAAGACTGTGAACCACTGATAACTACGCTTGGGGATGTTTTCCCAATGACTTACGCACCCTCTTATAGTGGCTCCATCTAGATTGCATTTCCCTAGTTTGTTTATGAGTAGATCATGCGAGACAGTATCAAAAGCCTTACTAAAGTCAAGATATAACACATTTGTCGTTTCCCCCCATCCACAAGCCTTGTTACATAACATGACACCCAACATTATTGCTAGAAGAAAAACCACGTGTCCCAAAGTGTTGTCAATATTGCTGCCTCCTCCCCAGAGTTTCAATCCATGTACCACGCCTATCTTCTCCAACATCAGACACCAAACTTCTGAGCAGATGTGTGCTAGGGAATCAGTTACGGCTATCTTTTGCTAATTTTTATATAGCAACTGTGAAAGCTTCCCAAATAAGATGCAATACCACAATTAAATTGAATGCATTTAATAGCCAAATGCTTTGCAAATTGCAAAGTGATACCACTTCTTATTTCCCTGGCGCTTGCTAGAAAAATAGCTACTATTAATGAACCACATTCTGCACTCATTTACATTCAGTCAATTCTAGTGAAAGCAACAAATTGTCTGGGTGTAAATGAGAACTAAATTAGGCCTATAATTTTCCATTTAGCCCTATTTTACAGCCTGCCTTGTTTCACTGAACCAAGAAATGAATCATTACATATCATTTATATTTCACCCTGGCACTTCAAAGCACTTTGCAAGTATTGCCCAAATAACAGATGTGCAGCCACATCTGGGATAGAACAAGCTTGCAGCTTCAAGGACAACAGCCAGCTGCTTTCTGACTCTACTGACTTATTTTCTTCCTCACATATTAACTGGAAAATAGACGAAGCTATGGGCCATAGAAGCATAGACCAGTACAACTCATTTACACAAGTGTTCCAGCCCAAAACCAAATCAGGGCCCCAGAGATTAAACGTAAACGTGTGAATCATTCCACCCTCTTCCCCTAAACTTTAATGGGGAAGCATTACTCAAATATTCAGAAACAGTTTAAATAGGGAACAAATATAGTGATGTAGCTCCAGAGCTCTCTCACTGTTTGCCACCTTACAGCCACCAGCAACAGTTTCATCCACTCCACAAGCCAGGAACCAAAGGAATTGTAACAGGTTCTTTCTGCAGTTGTAGAACGAACTTTCACAAATGTTAGTATTTTGGAAAGATATACAAATAAAAATCATTGGCCACTGTGCAGAACGTCCTGTGAAACATGGCTGCCTGTTGCAGCACGGCCAGCACCCCCAGGTTTCACTGACCCATTTGCTACTTGAATTTAGCCATTCCAAATGACAGATCACTTGAGACAAATTCCCTCTATTTCTGTTACTTGAAAAACCAAGGAGCCTAACATTCACATTGAGTCTGGTCCAGTGCCCACAGCTGTCCATGGGAGTCCTTCCATTCATTTCAATGGGCATTTGAGGAGGCCCATGACTAGATTTAAACTTCAGTGTAGATTTCTATTGCTAAAAGCCCTGTGAGAGAAACAGCGAGGCGGCTCTTACCTACAACACAGGAGAGACACACTGAACTATGTACTCCAGATCCAGAATTTTGAGTCAGGGAAACAGGACAAAATCCTTATCCCTCTATCCTGTTGACAGGTGGATTAAAATAAGATGAAAACAGGGAGAGTGTCTGGCATGGTGAATTGGCAGGGCACAGCGGGGAAAGGGAGTCCCTCTTGCTTAGAACTAGTAGAAAATGTTCCTTTCAAACTTTATAGGGTGGAAAAATCTTTTTTCATTGAACATTTGTTTGGATTTTCCTTTAGAGGTACCTTCCACACATTCTTTCCCTTTATTACACGCCCCTCCCCTAAAATGATCTAAGGCTTTGGGCATGGAGCATATTAGAACAGAAGTGGGAGGAAGCAGAGCCAAGAAGTAGTCACACTCCATAGTGTGCTCCCCTCAACTGCCATGCTTTACCCATGTACAAAGAGCAAAACTCAGTGTACATGAAGGATGGGAAGGGGAAGAAGAGACAGTGTAGCTGTAGGCCTGGATTAGGACAAGTGTCACCGCCAGCTATGAGGCAGAGGTACAGATGAGGGAAATATCGGTTACTGTATAAGTAATATCAACAACTTAATGCTCAACTGTCAGGTGTCTCTCTTCCCTTCCCTGCACTTTGGAAAGTTCCTCCCAAAAGAAAGACTCAGAGCCACGCTTCTCATGGACAGGGATTTCTCTGACAGAACCTAGCCCTCAGTTGCAAGCACACTAATGTACAAGATAAGAGAGCAGGTTCCACAGCAGACCTGCATATAGATGCTGTATAAAAGGGAGCCAAATATTCTGACCAATAACACATAATATAAAAGATATTCCTCCCTCTTCCCCAGAAAAATCAAAAACAAATTTGTGGTGGCAGATCTACATTTATCACACAAATTGTATTCAACCCTAGTGATTCCGAGCATTCTGGTAAGGAAATGTGGGTGGGGGGTGGAAACAGATTCAAGAATTCACCACATATCCCATTTCCTTGGGGACGAGCATTACAGTCAGACCTTGGTAAGTCCATATGTCAGAGGATGGAGCCAAGACATGAGGTCTAGCTTGAATCTGTAATCGAAAACATGAGCTAAACCATTGCAGCTGACTACGCATCTGAGAAAGTAAAAATACCCTATCAAAGGTCCCTGTGGCCACCTTTTAGATAATGCCAGAATAGCCTTAGTGAGTTGAATCTTTGTCAGCCAGAGACATGAGCTGAATCCAAGCTTCGCTTAAGCCTCCACTGCTTTAGCCATTGTAAGTGATGCTAGTGGCAAGACAGAAGATGTACTGTACTTGCACTCAGTCTATAATATATACTATATTGATAGTCCTTTTTACTTCCAGGATATTAAATCACAGACAACTAATCATTAATGAGTTCCCATCATACCAAACAAAGAAACAAAACAAAAGTCACACAAAAAATCTATTTCTCTTTCTCTTTCCCAGCGCAATCTGAAAGCACTTTAAAGTGTGACACTGACACCCTATGGGGAAACTATTCCAGTTCGAAGCATATCTGCTGACACAAATTCCCCCTCTTTTTTTAAACTCTGCACCTATATAGTTATCAACTGGAAACATAATCCTCTCCAGTGGTAATCAGTTCTGATGTCACAAATAATGGATTCTAACTTCAGGTGATCTCAGGAAGCGCGGATCAATAAAAATAGTGTTTTCATGCAAAAATAATAAATAAAACCCAGGAGTGAGGGGGAGATTTGTGTAGTATGAGACAGGTTTCAGAGTAGCAGCCGTGTTAGTCTGTATTCGCAAAAAGAAAAGGAGTACTTGTGGCACCTTAGAGACTAACCAATTTATTTGAGCATAAGCTTTCGTGAGCTACAGCTCACTTCATCGGATGCATACTGTGGAAAGTTTAGAAGATCTTATTATATACACACAAAGCATGAAAAAATACCTCCCCCCACCCCACTCTCCTGCTGGTAATAGCTTATCTAAAGTGATCACTCTCCTTACAATGTGTATGATAATCAAGGTGGGCCATTTCCAGCACAAATCCAGGTTCCCCCCCACACATACACACAAACCCACTCTCCTGCTGGTAATAGCTTATCTAGAGTGACCACTCTCCTTACAATGTGTATGATAATCAAGGTGGGCCATTTCCAGCACAAATCCAGGGTTTAACAAGAACGTCTGGGGGGTGGGGGGGAGTGGGGTAAGAAAAAACAAGGGGAAATAGGTTACCTTGCATAATGACTTAGCCACTCCCAGTCTCTATTCAAGCCTAAGTTAATTGTATCCAATTTGCAAATGAATTCCAATTCAACAGTCTCTCGCTGGAGTCTGCATTTGAAGTTTTTTTGTTGTAATATCGCAACTTTCATGTCTGTAATCGGGTGACCAGAGAACACTTCAATCTTGAATAGAGACTGGGAGTGGCTAAGTCATTATGCAAGGTAATCTATTTCCCCTTGTTTTTTCCTAACCCCCCCCCCCCCCGACGTTCTTGTTAAACACTGGATTTGTGCTGGAAATGGCCCACCTTGATTATCATACACATTGTAAGGAGAGTGATCACTTTAGATAAGCTATTACCAGCAGGAGAGTGGGGTGGGGGGAGGTATTTTTTCATGCTTTGTGTGTATAAAAAGATCTTCTACACTTTCCACAGTATGCATCTGATAAAGTGAGCTGTAGCTCACGAAAGCTTATGCTCAAATAAATTGGTTAGTCTCTAAGGTGCCACAAATACACAGGAAGGTTTGCAAGTAAACAGAGCCATTTACAGGTCATTGAATCTGAAGCACCCTTAATGGCTTCCACTTAATATGTTTACATCAGTAATACAAGTTTAGATCTTATTCTCCTAACTCCAGACATAGAACTAATACATGCAAACGAATAGGATGAACACACTCAGTAGACTATAAGCTTTGTAATGATACCTTACAAGATACCTTTTGCATAAAGCATATTCCAGTTACATCATATTCACATTTATAAGCATATTTTCATAAACCATATGGAATGCAAGGAAAATTCCTCTTTTCTGGACAGGTCATCTGCTACCCAGTTCTCTTTGGAGAAGGCTCTCAATTCAGGTATGTGTTTGGGGTTTTGGCAAGGAAAAGGTGCACTGCAACCATGCCTGCCCTCGGCCTCTCCCGCTGGAATCTCTTTGTGTTGGACCTCACCAGCTTGTGATGCTTTCCAAATGAAAAGTTTTTCCTCCCCCTGCTTTGAAGCAATAGTGTTATCTATTCCAAGCATGGGAAGAACAACATCTTTCAGTGGAGTGCTTTGGATTGGTAATATCCCCGCGGTCACCCCATTCTCTGTTCCCAAAAGGTCAGCTGGGTGCACTCTCCCCGCCAGGAGATCTGACCTCCAGTCTTCCCTTTAAACCTGATCCACAGGTGAGGGGTCTGGCATTTCAGATGCAGATGCTTCACCCTTTGCCTGGGGAAAAGCCTTCCTACAAAAGGTGGGCAGACTCTCCTGTCCCCCCGCACCTTCCGTCTGGACTTTCCTCTCTGGGCTCCTCTCTGAGGCAGACACTCCTTTGTCTCCCAAAAGGGAATGTGACCCTGACCTGGTTGTGGGCTCACAGCTACCAGCTATGACAGACCCTTCACTAGCCAGCCAAATTCCCCCCCCCCGCCCCCCCCCCCGCCACTCAGGTTGGGCTTGCTTCCAGCTACAGAGTCCTTGGGGTCTGTTCGTATTGCAGCAGTCACCAGGACCCCAACTTCCACCTCCAGGATACATGTCTCTGTGCACCTCTTCCACTCCATTACGGTCAGTTCATGCTTCTGGGTCTCAATTTGTGCTTGTCTCTGGGCCTCAATTTCTTTGTCTTTTAAGTCCAGGGTTTGCTGGTGGGCAGCCTTTTCTTTTTCCAGGGCAGCTTTTTGTGCTTCAATATGAGCCTGTTTCTGGGGCTCAAGTTCTTTGTCTTTTAAGTCAGGGCTTGCTGGCTCTCTCATTCCTTCTTAGCAATTTGCAACCTGTGCAGTTCTAGCTTCTTCTGAGCTTCACTCTCAGCTATTTTGCTTACTTTTCTGTCTCTATTCTCTTACCCGAAATAAGCAAACAGAAAATAACAAACCAGTAACTACTTTGTCTGTTCTCCGGCCACCACAATTAAAACTCACTCAAAATCACTACCAGTGTCTCAAAGGAATCAGCTGTGCACATATCCTGTTCAACTATGCCACTGTGATGGGTTTGGTTACAGAGACCCCCTTGGGACTGTCACCTGACATGCTGAAATTACCTCTGAGCCCATTTTCCCTGCCAGCTTGGGACTCCAGAACCCTGCCTTGTTGAGCCAGACACACTAGCCTGCTGCGACACCAACCCAGGTCTGGTCCATGCCCCAAAAGTTGCAGACTTTAACCAAAAATTGCTCAGCAGGTTACCTCTCCGGCACCCAGACACCCAGCTCCCAATGGGATCCAAACCCAAATTTATGAGTTTACCCTGTATAAGCTTTATACAGAGTAAAATGGATTTATTTGGGATTAGATGAAAATTAAAAAGATCACTCACCAAGGTAAAATGCCTGCAAGCAATATGGAGGCTATTTTAAAAACACCATAACAGAGGCTTAGAGCAGTGGTTTTCAAACTTTTTGTATTGGTGTCCTTATAAATTAAAAGGGGAGTGGAATTTAATGGGGGCTCAGGGCTTTCAGCCCCACAGAGCTCAGAGCTCATGACCCCCATGTAACCATTTTGCGACCCCCTAAGGGGTCACAACCCCCAGTTTGAGAACTCTTGGCTTAGAGGAAATGTATACCCCAAATCAAAAAAAGATGGGGCATCAAAAGCATGCCACTATGGCTAAACAGCAGAGTAATGGAGGCTGTTAGAGGCAAAAAGGCATCCTTTAACATTTGGAAGTCAAATCCTAATGAGGAACTAGAAAGGAGCACAAACTTTAGCAAGTAAAATGAAAAAGTATAATAAGGCAGTTGAAGAACGAATTTGAGAAGCAGCTTGCTAAAGATGCAAAAACTAACAGTAATTTTTTTTAAGTATATCAGAAGCAGGAAACCTGCCAAACCGGCAGTTGGGCCACTAAACAACAAAGGTGGAGTGCTAAAAGAGGACAAGGACATTGCAGAAAAGCTAAATGAATTCTTTGAATCAGAGTTCTCTGAAGAGGATGTGGAGGAGATATACACATCACCGCTATTCTTTTTGGGTGACATATCTAAAGTATGGACCCAAATTAATGTGTTAGTAGAGAGGTTTTAGAACAAATTGATAAACTAAACAGTAATAAGTCACCAGGACCAGATGGTATTCACCCAGGAGTTCTGAAGGAACTCATACATGAAATTGCAGAACTACTAACTGTAGTATGTAACCTACCACTGCAATCAGACTCTACCAGATGACGGGAAGTAGCTAACAAAAGTCCAATTTTTAAAGAGGGCTCCAGTGGCCACGGTTCGCTATTCCCAGCCAATGGGAGCTGCGGTAAGTGGCGCGGGCTGCAGGTACGTGCTGGACGCTGCTTCCCGCCGCACCCATTGGCCAGGAACAGTGAACCGCAGCCACTGGGAGCTGCGGGTGGCCATGCCTACGGATGGTCAATGTAAACAAACTGTCTCGCAGACCACCAGCGGATTACCCTGATGGGCTGCAGGTTGCCCACCACTGCCATGGATAGTTCTCTGAAAATTTCCACACAATGTGCAGCAGTGGTCAAAAAGGCAAACAGTATGGTAGAACTAGGGCTGTCAATTAATCGCAGTTAACTCACATGATTAACTCAAAAAAATTAATCGCGATTAATCGCAGATTTAATCTCACTGTTAAACAACAGAATACCAATTGCAGATTATTAAATATTTTGGATGTTCTTCTGCATTTTCAAGTATATATTGATTTCAATTACAATCCAGAATACAAAGTGTACTGTGTTCACTTTATATTATTTTTATTACAAATACTTGCTCTGTAAAAATGATATACAAAAGAAATAGTATTTTTCAATTCACCTCATACTCAAGCACTGTAGTGCAATCTCTTTAACGTGGAAGTGCAATTTATGAGTGTAGATTCTTTTGTTACATAATTGCACTCAAAAACAAAACAATGTACAACTTTAGAGCCTACGAGTCCACTCAGTCCTACTTCTTGTTTAGCCAATCACTAAGACAAACAAGTTTGTTTACATTTATGAGAGATAATGCTGCCTGCTTATTTACAATGTGACCTGAAAGTGAGAACAGGCATTCACATGGCACTTTTGTAGCTGGCATTGCAAGGTATTTACATACCAGAGATGCTAAACATTCATATGCCCCGTCATGCTTTGTCCACCATTTTGGAGGACATGCTTCCATGCTGATGATGCTCATTAAAAAAAATGCATTAATTAAATTTTTGACTGAACTCCTTGGGGGAGAAATGTATGTCTCCTGCTCTATGTTTTACTCGCATTCTGCCATATATTTCATGTTATAGCAGTCTCGAATGATGACCCAGCATGTTGTTCATTTTATGAACACTTTCACTGCAGATTTTACAAAATGCAAAGAAGGTACTACTGTGAGATTTCTAAAGATAGCTACAGCACTCGACCCAAGGTTTAAGAATCTGAAGTGCCTTCCAAAATCTGAGAGGGACAAGGTGTGGAGCTTGCTTTCAGAGGTCTTAAAAGAACAACACTACAATGCAGAAATGACAGAACCCGAACCACCAGAAAAAAAAATCAGCCTTCTGCTGGTGGCATCTGATTCAGATGATGAAAATGAACATGCGTTGGTCTGCACTACTTTGAATTGTTATTGAGCAGAACCCATCATCAGTATGGACACATATCCTCTGGAATGGTGGTTGAAGCATGAAGGGACATATGAATCTTTAGCGCATCTGGCACGCAAATATCTTGTGGCGCCGGCTACAACAGTGCCATACAAATGCCTGTTTTCACTTTCAGGTGACATTGTAAACAAGAAACAGGCAGTACTATCTCCTGCAAATGTAAACAAACTTGTTTGTCTGAGCGACTGGCTGAACAAGAAGTAGGACTGAGTGGATCTGTAGGCTCAAAGTTTGACATTGTTTTGTTTTTGAATGCAGTTATTTTTTTGTGCATAATTCTACATTTGTAAGTTCAACTTTCATGATAAAGAGATTGCACTACAGTACTTGTATTGGGTGACTTCAAAAATACTATTACTTTTGATTTTTTACAGTGCAAATACTCATAATCAAAAATAAATATAAAGTGAACATGGTACACTTTGTATTCTGTGTTGAAATTGAAATTAATATATCTGAAAATGTGGAAAATATTCAAAACTCTTTAAATAAATTGCAATATTATTGATTAATTTTTTTAATTGCTTGACGGTCCTAGTAGGAACTATTAAGAAAGGATAGAAAATAAGACAGAAAATATCATAATGCCACTATATAAATCCATGGTATGCCCATACCTTGAATACTGTGTCCAGTTCTGGTTGCCCCATCTCAAAAAGGACATAGTGGAACTGGAAAAATGAGTCAGAGAAGGGCAACAAAAATGACTAGGGGTGTGGAACTGCTTCCATTTGAGGATAGATTAAATAGTTAGGGCTGTTGAGCTTAGAAAAGAGACAGCTAAGAGGAGATATATCGAGGTATATAAAACCATGATTCATGTGGAAAAAGTGTTATTTATCCTTTCACACAATACAAAACCACAGGTCACCAAAGGAAATTAATAGGCAGCAGGTTTAATACAAAGAAGAGGAAGTAGTTTTTCCGCACAACACACAACTAACCTGTGGAACTCATTGCCATGGGATGCTGTGATGGCCAAAAGTGTAACTGGGTTCAAAAAAAGACCACCACCACATGCCAGGAATGGAAGATGGGGTGAATCACTCCATAATTGCCCTGATGCCCAATACAGGCCACTGTTAGACAGAGTATACTGGGCAAGATCGACCATGGTCTGACCCAGTATGGCAGCTCTTATGTTCTTGAGGACAAAATACTATTATAACCTCCTTATGTGTGTCATTGCAGGTTCTCTCTGTTGGGCTTCAGCATTGGATGGGTCCCTCAATCCACAGTAGTGCTGATGAGTTAGCAGGACTTGCTGAAGGGTATACTGCTGCCCATCATCCTCTACTTCAAGGTCCATGATCATCTCCTCTTAGATCTTGTTTAGTTTCCATTTAATTAGTCCAGGCCAGTGGAAACTGAGGTAGGAGCTCTCCCTCACTATCAGAAATACTGAGAACAACTGAAACAGAGCTTTACGACTACTACTTGTCATACCAACAGGCCAGCAAGTCCCCTTTAATTTGAACATGAGTGGCTGCATTTACCTCCCATTGATAAGTAAGAGCAGTGTTTTATACTAGTTCTGTGAACAACTATTTGATAATTCTACATTTGTGAAGGTCTAATGATTGTTCTGCAATAATCCTGACAGGGGGTTGGGACTACAGTGTTTGCACAAGCAAGAAGCTGAAATGGATTAACCTATTGTTTAAAAAACAAAAGACAGTACCCAAAGCTAAGAGATCAATGGAGGATGATCGGTTCATATTTTGGGGTAGTTTTTTTTTAAATTTATACAGCAAAAAAAAGCTATGTAAATATAGATATTGGAACTTCTTTGGTGCCTTGTTTCAGCTATTATCCTAATTTTTGAAGTCACCAGCTTGCTGTGCAATAAGAACACATTTAGCTGAATGCCATCATGGCATATGGTGCAATGTAAGCACAAAACTTGGAATGCAATCTACTGATGTTCCGAAACCAGATCCCAAAACTGACATCCTAGGCCTGCCGCTAGTGTTGTGCTATGAGTCACGAAGGGAAATAAATAGCAGAAATGTGAAATTAAATAGGACAAAGCCCCTTTGCTGCATTTCAAAGCAGGACAATCATTGCACTGCAACATACAAATTAAAACAGATCTGGATGATTCTTCTCCAAGAGATCTTCATGTTTGTAATAAGAAATATCTCTTTAATTAGTTTCACTTAATGAAATTTGTGCACTGTAAAGTGGGAGTTTTGCTCCTGGGCAGAAACTAAAAACTTCTCTCAGCTCAATTGGGCCATTTTTTTTGTAGCAGTCATTAGCAAATTTTATTGAATCCTTGTGTCAAAACAGTAACAACTATTGTTTGCCTAGAACACAGGTCTATTTATAAGCTGCAATATGACACATCTTGGAAACCCCCCACTGAAAAGCACTTCTACAAAATTCATTCCTGGCAAGAAAAAGTAATTTCAGATTCTCCAAAACACACAACAGAGAAACTTTGACCTGATTTTTCGTTTGCTGTGATCAGATATTCATTTATCTGTGCCATCTTTCCAGGCATGGCTAAAAAAAAAACCTTTTAAAAAATGAAATAAAAAGGAGGAGGGAACGGAGGCACCTCGTTTTTCATCTCTCCAGCTGAAAGCTTGGGTTTGCTCATTTTCATTACATCAAGGCTCTGTCAAATGAGTAGAATTCCTAAGATGTACATTTGCTCTTATGGAAATATTGACCCATATGTTTCTGTTTAAATCCTCTCTGATGGTCTCCAGAGACAAAGCAATATCCATGGTAACAAACAACTTCACTGCAGAACAGAGAACACATCCAGAAAGGGTATAATAGCTCTGTGTATTGATGACTAAAAGTCTGAAAGCATTAAGTTTGAAGCATAATGGAAGCGGACTGATATTCAGCTGAATTGCAGAGCTTTTATATCAGGATGCTGTTTTACAAACATGTCAGCGAGAACCTAAAGCAAAATCAAAGTTTTGCCCAATAGTTTGATTTCACAACTATTTTAAAGAAGGAGAGATAAAAGGTGGTGCGCCACTTTGAGTTTATGGTTCTCCACTGAGCAGCTAAAGAAAAAAAAATGGACCAGAATGAACTACAATGGAGAGGAGGCACAATGCGCAGGAATAACTCACCAATAAAGACAAAGTGTTTAGATCAATAGTTCTTACTGAAATCTTGTTTTCTGCATATATTCACTCCCTTCAGGGGGTTTGTAAACTTTGGCAATAAGGCCATGGTTCAACATTTCAGACTCCGCTGTTCCACCGTAGGCACTTAAATCCACATGTAGGTACCTTAATGAAAGTAATCCAATTTTCAGAGGTACCGTACTATCATGTGTGTAGGTGCTGCTCTGAGAAGCCACAATACTGTGGGCTGGGAAATGTAAGTTGCAATGGTCAAGCATGGGTAGTTGTATTCTTAAAAGCTCTGAGCAGTGGCTCAGACCATTACTGCTGCTTGGCCCTGATAGCCCAATGAGTGAAATCCTGGCCCCACTGAAGTCAATGACAGTTTTGCAAGTGACTTCAAGAAAACCAGGTTTCAGAGTAGCAGCCGTGCTAGTCTGTATCCGCAAAAAGAAAAGGAGGACTTGTGGCACCTTAGAGACTAACACATTTATTTGAGCATAAGCGTTCGTGAGCTACAGCTCACTTCATCGAATGCATTCAGTGGAAAATACAGTGGGGAGATTTATATACACAGAGAAGATGAAACAATGGGTGTCACCATACACACTGTAACGAGAGTGATCTGGTAAGGTGAGCTATTACCAGCAAGAGAGTGGGACGGGGGGGTAACCTTTTGTAGTGATAATCAAGGTGGGCCATTTCCAGCAGTTGTCAAGAACGTCTGAGGTACAGCGGTGGGGGGGGGAAGGGGAGGATAAACATGGGAAAATAGTTTTATTTTGTGTAATGACCCATCCACGCCCAGTCTTGGCAGCCCCTCTGCCATGTACATTGACCAAACTGGACAGTCTCTACATCAAAGAATAAATGGGCACAAATCAGATGTCAAGATTATAACATTCATAAACCAGTCGGAGAACACTTCAATCTCTTTGGTCACTCGATTACAGACCTAAAAGTGGCGATTATTCAACAAAAAAACTTCAAAAACAGACTCCAACGAGAGACTGCTGAATTGGAATTAATTTGCAAACTGGACACAATTAAATTAGGCTTAAATAAAGACTGGGAGTGGATGGGTCATTACACAAAGTAAAACTATTTCCCCATGTTTATCCCTCCACCCCCACTGTTCCTCAGACGTTCTTGTCAACTGCTGGAAATGGCCCACCTTGATCATCACTACAAAAGGTTTCCCCTCTCCTCCCCCGCTCTCCTGCTGGTAATAGCTCACCTTACCTGATCACTCTAGTTACAGTGTGTATGGTAACATCCATTGTTTCATGTTCTCTGTGTATATAAATCTCCCCACTGTATTTTCCACTGAATGCATCCGATGAAGTGAGCTGTAGCTCACAAAAGCTTATGCTCAAATAAATTTGTTAGTCTCTAAGGTGCCACAAGTCCTCCTTTTCTTTTTAAGAAAACCAGGGTTTCACCCAGTGAGTCTGTCTTCTCAATGGACTGATGTCTAGCAACCAACTGGGAGACACAACAGGCTTTCCTGTAGCCCAAATGGCCCACTCTGTTTCCATGAGGTTAACTGCACAGTGTAGTGTAGCTTTGTCAATAGGCCACCACCCCACTGCCTATCTCACTGAGCCATGCTTCAAACGGAATCCAGCAGCACTGACTTCTAGACCAGAAAGGATCAAAGCACTGGACCTTAAAAACAAGCCTTAATGTTAAGTCTAGGAAAAAAGTGATTTCAGATCATTTTAAAAACATTTTTGGCTTCTCGGTCTCCAAGAGCCCAGCACGGTTAGACTGCTGGTGACTAAGACAGCAGACACTGCAGGTAGAGGAGACAAAACATAGTCCCAGTCACTTCACTTCAAAACAAAAAATACCCAAGCTAACCCCTTCCAAAAAAGACCTACCTATCATCTGTGACAAACCCAAAATGCACAGTGGGATAGGGTAAAAACTATCAATGTTCCTTTGGAATGATTTGCCTAGCACGTAATTTGGCTACTTGTGGGTAATGCGACCATCCCAAACTCATGCCAATACCGCACCACACTGACCTGAACTCCCCATCTAGAGTGTTATTTCCAGGAGCGTCTCAGCTGTTATTACGGCAAATCAAATGACTCTGTCAGAATCAGAAGAGCATCACCCATATGCTAGACAGGAGGAGAGGCCTTTAGTTTCGGAAACAGTTTGAATTCCTAATGCTGATGTGCAGCAAAGGAACATTTACCACTGCCCACAAGATGTTTTAGGACTATCATACTTACCACAACAAGTAATGCCCTTTGGCATGGGCTATGTGCCGACCAGCATGGAAAGATGATGCCACATCAGACACACCCCTCCTTCTCTATACATGCCTTCTCATACTAGGGCTTCCTGTACTTCCAATAAATGTTTTTGTCACATAAATTTTCTATATCTCTTGAGGAAAGAGATGGTCTGTAAACAAGAGCTAGTTATTTGAAAATTAACACTCAACATAGTATCTCTAATGATGTCAGGACAATGGCTTTACATCTTGGCAGTAATGCAGTGTCTCCTGTCACCGTGCAGGGGCATTGGTTCATTATCCACCCAAGTATTAATCAGGTCCCCACTGGCTTAGCTTCTAAGGTCTGAAACACACGACCCTTTGTCCCCCATTACCCTACTGACTTTATGTCTTCCCAGATTCATCCCTATTTGAAGATGAAGCCAATGCCCTAATTACTGGCGTTGCAGTTCATAGTGCAAGGGAGTCCAAAATTATGTCTCACTTCACTAAAATTGACTTTGAAAGAGACACTATCCTCTAGCAACACAGTAAAGTATTAATTGATCAAAAGTGTTTTAAAAAACAGCACTTTTCATCCATATTTGCAAGAACAATAAGGAACCCAGCATACGCCCAGGACAACGCCACCACAGTTCCAAAAGGCGTGAAAGTGATTGGAGCTCAACTGCATAATATAAAACAGACTGAAAATCTCCTCCTCAATTATTCTCAGCCAAAAGACACATGTGGGAGGTAGGCACTATCTGTCCATTGTGCCATTGAAAATGTCCCACTTAAATTCCACAGAAACTGATGTTACTGAATGATTAAAGAACAAGAAACAGGATAACTTCCTCCCCCCAGTAAAACTTGACAGTGACGCGCTCTGCGAAGGGCAACAGAGATTCAGATTCTGTCACAGATTAAGACACAGGCTGGTAGTCCACACCATTTCTGAAACTTGCCTCTTTAAAAACAGAACATATTGCTTTTCCAGGCTTTAAGTGGTTATCTGGAATTTATTAAGGGTGAGCCAGTGAACCAAAATTTGCTTCCCATCAGGCATACACACAAAAAAGCCACTGGATAGCTTTCGATTAATGCCCAATGAGGTTTTCATAAAGGTCAACATTTTCAAACCTGGATGACTGCAATTAGGTTCCTAAATCCATATTTAGGTACCTAACTAGAAGGGGCTTGATTTTCAGGTGTGCTCAGTAACCCTCACTCCCAGAGGAGCAAAGAAGCTAGCCGGAGAAGAGTTGTACTTCTTTTAGCTTGTCAGCGCAGCTGCTAACAAACAAGACATGGTTTGCTGGATCACAGCTCCTCCAGTTTCTTTTTTTCTCACATCGCTATGACCCTGCTGCAGAAATTCCATTCCCCAAAAACATAAATGGACAGTTCAAATGAATGGCTATTGGACCCTATACTTGAACAGGATCCATGAATAGAGAATATTGTGATTTTTCACTAAATGGTGCAGGATAAAGCAAATAAACACTGAGGGTCGGAGTGCTCAAGATTCTCTAATTTCCGTTCACTGGCAGATGTGGATCGGACTGTATTGGACACTGACGCAATACACTAGCACATTGAACTTTTCCTCATTAGCTAATTACAGAGAAACTTACATGACCTTTTTATATAAAAATAGACACAAAAATAGTATGGTAATTCAGAGGACATAAGTTCAGATCTTCATCAAACAGTAGTGATTTTAATGCATGCAACATCCTTCAGACAAAACTGAAGTTCTACTGAAGTAGAAATCAAAGCTCTCTATTATACACACTTTATGCTGGAATTAAGTGTTTCCATATTCCAAGTTAGGGCATACTGTTAAAAAAAAGAAAAAAACACAAAACCAACCAAACACCTTCAGACCAAGTGCAAGCCTGGTTATTTTTCATGCACCCAGAATGCACGAGTCCACATAGAAATCCAGTTATGCTCTACTACATCTGATCTCCTTGGGCTCATCCCTAGGTTCAAGGCTTGTTTGGCAGACCTGAAAAGAAGCATATGTATTTCTTCCACCAAGACCAAGGCATGCATCAAACATAAGGCAAGGATGGTGTGGGCTGCCTACAAGCTGTGAATGTGTGTGTTCATGCATTACAATAACTCTCACATCGTGACTGGGTGGAACAGACTCCTAGTGATTCAGCAGTTAAATGCACCCAGTACATGCAATCAGCAATAATTATAAATAGAAATGCTGGGTGACTGGATGGCTCAGGCAGCCTGATGAGGCAGATTATAAGCAGAGATCCTGCAGTTATGCTCATGACTGCAACAGGACAACTTTGAAGAGACAATTTTAGTATCTGTCATCCCATTTATATCCTGAATTCTATCATTAACGCTTAGGCTATGTCTACACTACAGTCTATTTCGGCAGAACTTATGTCACTCAGGGGTGTGAATAAACCATCCCCTGAGCGACATAAGTTACACCAAGTTACACCAAGTAAATACAGTGCTATGCTGGCAGGAGAGCTTCTTCCACCAACATAGCTTCTGCCAATCACGGGCGTGGATTTTTATGCTGGTGGGAGAGCTCTCTCCCGTCGGCACATAGCATCTTCACCAGACGCGCTGCATGAGCGCCGCTACATCGGTAGAGCTGCACCACTGCAGTACATGTAGACATGGCCTTAGATTGTAATAAAGACACTGGGACAAATTTCTTATCCAGCTCCATGAAATCATTGGAGTTGCACCTGAGTTAGGCTTTTCATATAACTGAGCAGAAGTGATGGCTTAGTAACAGTGCTAATAACTAAATATCTATAAATCCGATATACAGCAGAGAGACAGACATGGAAGGGTGGTCTGAGCACAGGACTTGGGGGGTGGGACAAGAACTACTGAGTTGACATCCCAGCTCTAGACAGGGATTCTAGCTGTGAGTGGGAATCCAAGTCACTTAATGGGTGGCTATCCTCAGATTGTACCTGGCCCTTGAGGGTCAGGATTAGCAAATCATCCAGTAAGGGTATAATTTTAAAACTATGATTTTGTGGGGGTGGAGTATTGAGAGTTCCTCCCAGAAGCCCTGAGGTCCTTATCCCTACACCAGGGATAAGCCCCGACTAAATTGTCCGAAAGGAACGACTCCTCTCAGACTCCCACAAGGCAGCAATGGGGACATTCAGGACTAGGCAGCGGAACAAGCTGATCTCCAGGACATACTGCAGTTGCAAAGGGTGGTGTAGGGAGCCAGGGTGCTCCCCTCTGAACCAGAGGGTAAAGACCCACCCTCTCAGCCTGAGTGGGCAGGGCCAGACCAAGCTTACGCCAATCCCTGGAAGGTGAGGGGTGAGACAGGAAGTACAAAGGGCAGGGCCCTTTGCCCAGTGAGGCGAGCACCAGGGAGGGAGACAGACACAGGCTGCTCCCTCGCGATCCTGCTGCTGGCCCAGGGGAGGCCCTGGGCAAGGAGGAACCTGACCGGGAGGAAGGCCTGTGGCGACCAGGGCTGCCAGCCGCTGAGTACCTGGAGGGGCCCGGCTGCAGCCCGGGCCAGCGCGCATCCAACACAGAGGGGGAGCTGGAGCCGCGGAATATCCTCCAGCCGCGGAATACCCGGACGAGCTGGAGGGACCGGAGAGACCCCCTTGAGAGACCGGGTAGGAAGTAGCCCAGGGGCAGAACTGCACCGTGGGGTGGGTGTGTTTGGTCAGCGGGCACGGATGGCCCTGCTGACCCAGCAGCAGGACCTTCGTCTCCCGCTGCTGACCGGGCCCTGGGCTGGAACGGTTCCCCTACCCCGGCCAGCCTGCCTTGGGTAGCAGAACTGTGCGCCGCAGACTCAGGCCGGGGCTCCCCTGCCTGAGGGGCGCGCCGCAGACTCGGGCCGGCACACCTTCCCCGCTAATTCCCCAGTGCCTGAAAGGTGTGACTAAGGCCTGCCAGTGGGACCATAGCTCTCCACCGCCCCCTAGGGGCTCAGAGGACCGACTGAAACGTGTCACAAGTGGTGGAGAATGTGGGCAGGCGATCCCTACCCCTGCAGAAAGGGGTTAGTGCGAGGGCGCCTCTGAAGCTCCCCTACTGGAAAGAGGGAGATGGAAAGGCTTATCAAGTTCCTGGCTGAGAGCCAGCAACAGCAGCAGCACCAACTCGTACAGCAGCTGGGCGCCCACCAACAGCAGTTGCTTCAAACTCTGGGGGCCCAGCACCAGGAACAACAAACCCAATGCTTCCAGAAGCTTGCAACCCTGTGGCCGGGCCATGGTGGTGCTCAACCGGAGCAGGCAGCCACCCCGACCCCTCCCACCCCACCAATCCGTCTGGCCAAGATGGGGCCTGAGGATGACCTGGAGGCCTATCTAGTGACCTTCGAGCGGGTTGCCTCAGTGGCTGGTTGGGCGCCTGACCAATGGGCGACACTCCTCGCCCCATATCTGACGGGGCTGGCCCAGAAGGCTTACCGTGGGCTTCCAGATGATGAGGCCTGCATTTATGCTCCAGTGAAAACAGCTATCTTGGATGCCTTCAACATTACCCTGGAAACTTTTTGGCGACCGTTTCGGGAAAAAGTCTACCCACCGGGCGCCAGACCCCAGGCCGTGGCCCAGGAACTGAAGGACGCAGGTACCCGATGGCTCCAGCCCGAGCGTCGAACCGCAGCTCAGGTGACTGAACAGGTCATCCTCAAACAGTTCGTGCACATCCTCCCACCCCAGGGGAGGGCTTGGGTGTTGCGGCACCAGCCACAAAGTCTGAGCATGGCCGTCGCGCTTATGGAGGACTTTCTTGAGGCAGAGGCCCCAATAGGACCGGCCGCCCACCCCCCAAACCCTGGACCCAATGCACAGAAACTTGAACGGAGGGGGCCCACCTCCCAAACCAATGCACCCCACCATACACGACGACAGGATGGCAGCAGGACCGAGTTTTCCCGACGCCCCGAGTCCACACCACTCTCCGGCCCTGGACGCTTAACCTGACCACCAGGACCCAGCCCACTCTGCGGTCCCACTGGTGCACCCATGCGGCCGGCGCGCCCAGAGGTAGGACCTTGTTTCTGATGTGGCGACTATGGTCATCTGCAACGGGGCTGTCCTGTAATGGACTGCAACTTTGGCCTGGTGTGCGCCGGGGAGTGACGGGCCCGTCTGCCCTCCATGGCCAAACTGACAGCTCCCATGGAAGTCGCCGGGGTCCCCGTGGTGGGTCTAGTTGATTCGGGCTGTGGGCAGACCCTTGTCCGCCAGGCGCTCTTCTCGGACACCAAGCGGACCATTGGGAAAGTATGGATTCAGTGCATCCACGGAGACGTAAAATTGTACCCCACGGTTCAGGTCCCCATCACAGTGCACGGAGCAACTCAGTTAATGAATGTGGCAGTGGCGTCATCCCTCGCCTATCCAGTGATCCTGGGCCGTGATTGGCCAGACTTCATCCTGGTGCTCCAATCCCTACCCACCAAAGAGGGGTTCAAGGGAGCCCCGCCTGAGAAGAAGACAGGACCTGACTTGAGCTCTGACCCTGGAGCTGACCCAGGTCCCACCCTCGGGCAGGATGGCCTGGAAATGGCTGGTCCCCCTCCTGACCTGGTGGACTTTAGCCGGGATCAAAGGGAGGACCCTATGCTCCGGTTCGCCTGTGAGCAGCTGGCCCGGGTGGATGGTGAGGTCGTGGAGGTACAGCGCACCACCCAATGGCCCAGGTTTGAACTCAACCACGAGCGGCTCTACCGCCTTGACCGAGACCCCCAGACCCAAGAGGTCCAGACCCAACTTGTGGTCTCCCACATTCATCATCGGGCTGTCCTGAAGCTTGCACATGACATCCCGGCTGCTGGCCATTTAGGGCAGGAAAAAACTGTGGCCAGGGTCCTGGCCAGGTTCTTCTGGCCCAGCGTCCACCATGAGGTGAAGGATTACTGTGCGTCGTGCCCGGACTGCCAACATGCAGCCCCGGCAGGGGTACGGAAGGCCCCCCTGGTCCCGTTACCAGTCGTAGGTGTACCATTTGAGCGGGTAGCAATGGACCTGGTCGGGCCTTTTCCAAAAAGTAAGGCGGGCCATCAATACATCCTCGTCCTGATGGACTATGCCACCTGCTTCCCCGAGGCCGTCCCCTTAAGAAGAATCACTCACCGCACTATCGCTGCGGAGCTCGTGAAGATCTTTGCAAGGGTGGGCCTCCCATGGGAGACACTCACTGATCAAGGGACCAACTTCACGTCTAAGCTGTTCCGTCAGGTATGTGCCCTATTGGGGATTAAGAAATTGCAGACCTCGGTCTACCACCCCCAGACTGACGGATTGGTCAAACGGTTTAACTGGACCCTGAAGGTAATGTTGCGGCGTTTCCCCACCCAGGACCTCCGCCAGTGGGACCAGCTGCTCCCTCCTTTACTACTGGCAATTTGAGAAGTCCCACAGGCATCCACAAAGTTCTCCCCATTCGAGCTCCTCTATGGGCGGTGACCCCACGGGGTGTTGGACCTCTTGAGGGAGACTTGGGAACACAACCCGTCCGCAACACAGGGTCTCTTGCAATACGTCTTACAACTGCAGGGGCGGCTGGCGCAGGCGGGTGAGCTCGCAAGGGAGAACTTAAACACAGCCCAAAGAGCCCAGGAGCAGCACTACAATCGGGGCGCCCAGGCTCGATCATTTGGGCCAGGGAACCGAGTACTCCTCCTGCTCCCCTCGGAGGAATCAAAGCTTTTTGCCCGCTGGCAGGGTCCGTATGAGGTCCTCCGCCGGGCCGGCCACCTACGAGATTTGGCAACCTGGTCGCCGTAAGGAAAAACAGATTTATCATGTAAACCTCTTAAAACCCTGGCAGGACCGGGAAGGGCTCCTAGTTGCCCCATATCCCCCCAAACCGGAACTGGGGCCCCAACCACCCGAGGAGTCGGATAATGGTGAGCCACAGCTAGCAGAGACACTCACAGTCAAGCAGCAAGAACAGGCACTCTGCTTAGTAAGGGCATTCCCCAAGACGTTCACCACGAAACCCGGGCGGACTTACGCTCACCTACCACGTGATCCAGATGGAACCCGGGGTGGTGGTCCGAGAGACAACCCGGCCATTGCCTAGGCGAATGCGGGAGGCCGTAGAGGAGGAAGTCCAGGCGATGTTGGATCTGGGTTTTATTGAGTGCTCCCAGAGCGAGTGGGGGAGCCCCGTCGTCCTCGTACCAAAGCCAGATGGGAGCCAGCGGTTTTGCATTGACTTCCGGAGGGTAAACGCCATCTCAAAATTTGATGCCTATCCGATGCCCCGCATCGATGAGCTCCTCGACCAGCTCGGGGAGGCCTGTTATATCACCACTTTAGATCTCACCAAAGGGTACTGGCAGATCCCCTTGGATCCTAGGTCCAAGGAGAAGACCGCGTTTGCCACCCCTTCAGGTTATGCCATTTCACCCGGATGCCTTTCGGCCTACATGGGGCCCCAGCAACCTTCCAGCGTTTGATGGACCGGGTATTGCAACCACACATGAAGTACGCTGCGGCCTACCTGGACGATGTGGTCATCTATGGCAATAACTGGGAGGAACATCTTAACCAAGTAGCGGCAGTCCTCCGGGACCTCCGCGCAGCTGGGCTTACGGCCAATCCAAAAGAATGCCGAATCGGGCGGGAGGAAACCACTTACCTGGGGTACACCTTGGGCTGGGGATAGGTCCTCCCCCTCATTGAGAAAGTCCAAGCACTCCAGGAATGTCCGGTGCCGACCACGAAGAGGCAAGTGCGTCAATTCTTGGGCTTAGCTGGTTATTACCGGCGGTTTGTACCCCACTTCGCAAGCATTACGGCCCCACTAATGGAGCTCTTGACCAAGGACAGTCCCCGCCGGGTACTTTGGTCCAATGAGTGCGAGACGGCCTTTCGAACTATCAAAGAACGGCTGTGTAGCGATCCAATACTCTTCAGCCCTGACTTTCATCGTGACTTTATTGTTCAGACTGATGCCTCAGGCGTAGGGCTTGGGGCGGTCCTCTCGCAGGAGGTGGATGGGGAGGAACACCCGATTGTTTACCTAAGTCGGAAGCTGTTCCCCAGAGAACGGAACTACTCCGTCATGGAGAAAGAGGCCCTAGCAGTTAAGTGGGCAGTCGATGCTCTCTGCTACTACATCCTCGGGACCCCCTTTATACTGGTTACGGACCATGCACCCCTGAAGTGGCTTAATAAGATGAAGGATAATAATGCCAGGCTGATGCGGTGGTATCTCGCTCTGCAGCCCTATGCCTTCACGATTCACCATCGGGCGGGACGAGACAACGCCAATGCGGATTTCCTATCCCGCCTCGGAGAGGTGAGGATACCAGCTCCGAAGATCGGGAGCTGGATTTGAGGGGTGGGGTATGTAGGGAGCCAGGGTGGCTCCCCTCCAAACCAGAGGGTAAAGAGCCACCCTCTCAGCCTGAGTGGGCAGGGCCAGACCAAGCTTCCGCCAATCCCCGGAAGGGGAGGGGTGGGACAGGAAGTACAAAGGGCGGGGCCCTTTGCCCAGTGAGGCGAGCACCAGGGAGGGAGACAGACACAGGCTGCTCCCTCGCGATCCTGCTGCTGACCCAGGGGAGGCCCTGGGCAAGGAGGAACCTGACCGGGAGGAAGGCCTGTGGCGACCAGGGCTGCCAGCCGCTGAGTACTCGGAGGACCTGGAGGGGCCCGGCTGCAGCCCGGACCAGCATGAGTCCGACCCAGAGGGGGAGCTGGAGCTGGAGCTGCCAGCAGCGGAATACCCGGACGAGCTGGAGGGACCGGAGAGACCTGCTTGAGAGAACGGGTAGGAAGTAGCCCAGGGGCAGAACTGCACCGTGGGATGGGTGTGTTTGGTCAGCGGGCGCGGATGGCCCCGCTGACCCAGCGGAAGGACCTTCGCCTCCCACCACTGACTGGACCCTGGGCTGGAACGCAGTGGAGTTGGGTGGGCCTGAGTTCCCCTAACGCGGCCAGCCTGCCTGAGGGGCGCGCCGCAGACTGCGGCTGGGACACCTTCCCCGCTAATTCCCCAGCGCCTGAAAGGTGTAACTAAAGCCTGCCAGTGGGACCATAGCTCTCCATCGCCCCCTAGGGGCTCGGAGGACTGACTGAAACGTGTCACAGGTGGGAAGGAGCGAAAAGCACCATCAGGAGCCTTTATTAAAGTGGGGGCATCGGCAGGGAGGGGATGAAACAGAAACTCCCACATAGGAGAGGTCCAGAGGTTAGGGATGCCTCCCCCTCCAGTGATGCCTGATATGGGGCAGGACGCAAAAGGTGCTAGCATTCTGAAAACCTGTTTGGATAAGCACTGCAACATTCCGTTTCATCATGTATCAAAGCCTTTTAGTCATGGAATTTTCCAAGAATACTCATAATATGTATTTCCACTACTTCTGCGTTTCAACTGTGCCAGAAATTTCATTCCAAAATCTTGGTAGCATCTACAGACACCAACAGAATTCAGGACCCATTTTCCCAGGCACCGATGAAGTCACAGTGACAGTCCTTGCCCTCAGGCGTTAACAGTGTAAATAGACAATATGTAAAAAGGGTGGGAGAAAGGAAGCATTTTAGGAGGAATTTCTGTACCTCAATTTCTTGTGTATAAAATCAGGATAACACTTCCCTACCTCACAGTAGTCTTACGAAAGGTAAATTAGTGTGAGCAAAGTGCTTTGAGCTCTGGATGCCATTTAAGGATATTGCATTATGAAATTATACATACCTTTGACTCTCACTGCATTATTCTAGTAACAAAGAGGAGAACTTGGTGATTGATTTTCGTACATCAGATTGAATGAGTGAATTCTCTTTCTTTCCTAGTTAGTGTGTTACAGTCGATTCAAAAGCATTTCCCTCTTTGTATTCTTTGCTACAAGTATGAAGCTTATTGTTCTATTTATCACCACTGAACTGCATTTGGCTGAGCTATTTACAGAGCTGAAAAAGATGAATCTAAGTGGTGAACTCAAACTGGGTCAAACAAATGTCTCTTTGGCCTCGTGGCTTAGCTTGTGTTAATGGTCTTGGCCTTTAAGTTAGTTTAACGCAGCCAGACTGAAAAACTACAGTCTCCCATAAATACTTGCAATAAAAAGCGCTCACTGTTTGCGTTAGAGGGACATGGGTGGGTAGCAACTCTCTACATTTACACTTTCCTAGACAACCTGCTTTTGTTTTTCTCCATTTATCTTTAATGTTTCAGCTAGCCACATCAGAGCAGTGAGGAAGAGATAACAAGGAGTCCTTGTGGCACCTTAGAGACTAACAAATTTATTTGGGCATAAGCTTTCATGGGCTAAAACCCACTTCCTCAGATGCATGGAGTGAAAAATACAGTAAGCAGAATATATATTCTAGCACATGAAGAGATGTTAGTCAACTATGGAATTTCTTGGAGGGGTATATAAGGTAGGTTATTATAATTGCAAAGAACACACAAGTGACAAGAGGTGTTAATATGGAAGTGACTTCTTTACTGCCTGCATTAAGCTTCTGAGCCTGTCCAGTGCAAAACTAGAAGTTTCCAGAAGCCTGAGCAGACTCAAGTTTGATGGGAAAGAGTGAGAAACTCACAACTGTGTGGATATACCTCTTGGCCTAACTGCGGAGTCTTTGCTAAACATTTCAGGGCATATCTACATCAGTTTTAAAGCACCACTGTACATTGTAGGCCCCCTTCTACTGGATTTTGTCTGTTTTTCTTTATGGTCAAAATGACAAGGTTGCCAAAAAATTAGACCAACCAAGTACCATATACCCAGCTTGACAGCATCTCTAAGGGTATGGCTACAAAATCAGGTCTGTGGGACCTACACTTGTGGACTCTGTTTCTGAGCCCCTGCTTGAGTGTACATACTACATTGTAAACCTGGACCTGGGTCTCACAGCTGTGCTAATACATTCATATTGGACGATGCAGACCTTCTGACTCGGAACTGTGGCTTGAGTGCCATCCACACTGGAAAGTGATGGAGTTTGGACCAGAGTTTCAGTGGGACTCGGGCTTTGACTTGGGTTCTGACTGCTTGCTGACCCGAGTCACAAAGGTGTATGTATATGGTAGTAGGGGTTGAGCTCCAACATGACTCTCAACCCAGATTGACAATGCAGGACAGATGTACCCTAGGTCTGTACTCAGTTTGCACAAATGAAGAGACTGAAGCAACCCCGCTGTTTGTGGAGCTCTGGCCCAGAGACTACAGAACCAAGGTTGCTCATGTCAAGATGGAGCATAGAATGCTAAGCCCTGTAGTATGCAGAGTTCTCTATGACTCAAAAGCTTGTCTCTCTCACCAAGAGAAGTTGGTCCAATAAAAGATATTACCTCACCCACCTTGTCTGCTACATCCTTGCAGTGAGATGACTCTCCCTGTTAATAATTAAGGCAGCAATAGGCCACATTGCCAAAGTAGAGTCATGCAATCTCTACAAACAGTGAAGATGCACACTGAAGTAGTACAAAAGCCCACACCACTGATGGCTGACCGTTTCAAATAAAAAGTAGACCCAGCGGGTCGGGGGAGGAGTGAGTCATTTAAACAGCATGCATCCGATGAAGTGAGCTGTAGCTCACAAAAGCTTATGCTCAAATAAATTGGTTAGTCTCTAAGGTGCCACAAGTACTCCTTTTCTTTTTTCATTTAAACAGATGACACACTAGCTTAAGACTCTAGTTTTTAACACAGAAAGCAACTGCTACTTAGGATTTCCTTTTTAAAACTAATGCTTAAGTATATTTCCTTACTGAAGTCCCAACTGAATATACTAATCCCGTGTTGGGAACAGTCTGTAGTTCATCTATATGCTAATTTTGAAAAAGACAATGATTCAAATGTTTAAAATAGAATGAGAGAGACAACTTTATATTACCAATTTTCTAATGATGTGTCACATTGCATCAGGCTTTATTAAAAGGTTTACATTTTGGGTTTCCCTGTGGGGTTTTACACATCAGAATTGCAATGATCTTTGTGTACAGCCAAATTTTAATTGCCCTTCTAAGTCACAGCCACCATCCAACTTACTGACAGAGACTGGATTTGACTTCCTTCAAAGGCTATTAGCATGGCCTTAATTCCTCAGAAAGGGGTTCCATTTATTGAAGCGCCTACATGATCTTCACTTGAAGGCCTTGCAAACAAACGCCCCCAAGAGATCAGGAAGTAGTAGTATCTGCATGGTGAACCCAGGTACAAAGATTAAATAACTTGCCCATAGTCAAATAGGAAACCTGTAGCAAAGTCAGGATTTGAACCCAGATCTTCTAAATCCCAGTCTAGTGCCTTAAGCACAAGACCATTCTTTCTCAATTGCAACAAGGGAAACCCACAATTGAAAGTGTATATTTAGCCTATCAGTCCAGAGTCAAACAATGCAACCCAAGGCTTTTACCTGGCAAGGCTGAGAATTAACACTAGGCTATGGGCTCAGCATTACTCCTAGGGGAATTCTGCACCACTGCGTGTGTGCATAATTAATGAGCTGTGCATATTTTTAATTTTTTGCACAGAAAAAAGCTTCTGCTGAAAAGTTGCTGCAGTTCTGCTTTTTGCCCACCAGAGGGCGCTGTGGTGATAGAGAAGAAAAAGAGCCTGCCTTCTTCACAGCACCTGTCAGGCCAGGTCAGGACACAGGGGATATGGGGAAACAGAAAGCGTGGGGTGTTGTCAGACAGGGGCTCATAAGGGCTAATAGGGGAGAACAGACTGGGGTGGGGGCTGAATGGGAGTGGAGGCACAGGGCTACAGGGGGAGGGAGGTGCAGGGCCACATAGTGATGGAGGAGTGGGTGCAGATGGTGGCTGGGTGGGGGCACAGACACATGGGGACAGGGGGAGTGGTCCAGGGCCACATGTGGATGGGAGGAGTGGGTGTCTGAGTGGGGGTGGAGAGGCTAGGGGTTAGCTAGGGTCTGCCTGGGGAAAGCTCCCTAACAGTCCCTCCCCACCCCCTCCTTGCCCCCCAAAAAACATGTGCCATACTTTTCCCACCCGTACCCAACAACCCTCCAAGTTCACGCTAAGGCTCCTTCCCAGCAATTACTTCCCTCTCCCTCAGCTCCTCCATTACCCCTGACTTCCCGCAGCCTTTGCACTGCTTCTGAGGGATGCAGGAAATATGGTTTTATATTGTAGCTTAAATGAATTATTACTCAGAGTTCTCTATTAAGATGCCTAGTAAGGAATCTATTTGTCAAAAAACATTTTCTGAATCTTTTTTGTTGTTTCTATCGTTACCGACATACTTGCTGACAGGTATTTTGAAATAAATGACCAAAAATAATTGAAACTGGTGTGATTATATTGTGTGAGTCTGACAAATAAAATATGCAGCATTTTGCAGAAATTGAAAATAGTGTGCGCAGAATTTTTAATTTTTTGTTGCCGATTTTTAAATTTTTTGTGTGGAATTTCCCCAGGAGTAAGGCATGCAAGTGGCATAGTATAGCTCTTGTACATAAATGATCAGAGATTAATATTCTCTCTAACTTCAGAGAAGCAGCCCAGCGACTGCATGAGGGGAAATCACACATCCTCCCACAAAGGAAAGAAACCTTTTCAATCTGAATAGCACATTTAAGAATCTGTTAAATATGGGCCAATTAGTCACTGGTGTAACTATTAGAAGCAATGGAACTACCCCAGGGATGAATTTGGCCCACCACCTTTGCCTCAATCTCGCATTATAACTAGAAATTTAAAATAAAGCCCCTTGCCCTTAAAGCTGATAGAGGTGCTTAGCCTGCTCCCGTCTTCCATACACCAAATCACACCATAATGAAATGCCAAGTTTCTACTTTAATTGGTCCCATAAATATCAGGTACTTACACCTTTATGGCACCATTATATTTATTCAATTCTATGCAAAAAACAAAGATTTTTTTTGAAACTGGGTTTATACTTTCTTCTTCAAAAAGCCTGAAATGTTGCTGCTCCATCCCCATCCCCCCTAAGTTAAGGTATTTTTTTACTTTAGAAAGAAACAGAAGTGTCAATTCTGGTCTTCCATGACTTTGCTAGCCAATGCCAAGGCTGTCTCAGGCATGGATTAGGAGATCTCACACCTTAACTAAATGGGTAAACAGTACTACAAAAATCTTACAGACATGGCGTCTCCCAGAAATGTGAATTAGCAACTGAAGTTAAATAGGTGCCAGCAAAAACAAGGGGTGAAAAAAAGGATTTTTTTTTTAAACCCTAAGATTTACTCTGCCTTCACAATATAAGGCAGGCAAATTTCAGGAGCTGTTTTGAGTAGATCTAGAGAGAAAATAACTACCTAGTGTTTAAAATAAAGAAAAGAAAAATTAAAATGTAGAATTAACTGGCCTTAACTGAAAAGCGAGGCATGCAGTTTGAGAGACCAAAAAGGCTCCTAAATGTGGTCCTAGCACATGTCATATTTGGAACTCAACATTAGGAAATAACCTTAACTACAGAATTGCCTTGGACAATGTACTGGCATCCTCCCTTTCACAACCTAAACATTCCCCATTTCATTTGGTCTTTTGACCACTCATGCTACCAGATCAGAGTTCATTCTGTAAGTCTTTTTAATGGGAGAGCTCATTATTTCCCCACATAAAGTTGGTGTAGGAAACAGAGTTAAAAATATACCTAATGCATGCATACAGCAAAGGGTTGTCCTCCAGTCACAATAAGTAGATTAGTACAGACAAGTAAATGCTGACATTGCTAGTTAAATACATTATGATCCTGTTCAAAACCAGGATCTTAATTTTCCTAATTCAGATAGACCAGTGGGGCACGCTTGAAAGAGGTTTCAAGAGCCTGATACATGCAAAGTGCATATTCTTTTACGAGTACAGAAAGATAAGTCCCATTATCAATGTAGAGAGAGCTATTTCTGTGAGTTCTTTTTATGACACAAGTAATATTCCCACTACCTGAGAGGAAACCCTACCTCCCCCCACTCCCTCCCACACACATCCCCCTTTTAACCTAAACTTTAGTCATAAGGAGCACATGCATAACCTAAACATAAGGAGCACATGCAACTGCAAACTAGGTTTGCATGCATAGTAACAACTATGCCACAAGGGGCCCGTTAAATTCAGAACTGACAGTTTGCCTGTGTAAATACTCAACTTGCATACAGAATCACAATTGTGCACATACCAAATAACTATATATGCATTTTCAAAGAGAGTCAGACACTTAATCTTATGGAGTGGGAGCACAGTTCCAAGAGACACTATGGCTAATGGGGCTAATTGTTAGTTGCTCATTCGACTTGTTTTATTTTTTTTTCTTTCCTGTGATCTTACATTGCTTTTCTTTTGAGTCTTTGGTCTCCCTTGTCAGTGAGGAGCCCTAAGTTTAGACCCTTACAAATTAATCAGTCTCAACAGGAACAGTTTTTCCTGATGAAATCTATAGTGTAAAACTTTTTTTTTTAAAAAAAAACCCCTAGTACTGTGCTTTGGAACATCTTAGATCTTTCAGCGTGTCACATTCTCCTGGATGTTAGTTTTGTTTTACTGTGCTGGTATGTGTTTTAAATGACAGGAACCTATACAGACAGACCCGGTAAAAGTTTATATAGCATGTACAATAGAGAAGAGATGGAAAAATTGTATTCTGCCAAGAACCACCACATCTTATCAGTTACAGACAGGAGGCTCTGCCTGAAGAATCTATTTAGGAACAGTCACAGGAACAGCAGATGGGAAGGGACAAATCACCCAAGCAAAGAAAGCAGGGAAGTGAGGGGAATATTTACAAGTTATTAAATGTTTCTAGATTATATCAATACAGGAATATTGAAGACTGATACCACTCTGCTTCACTAGCCCCAGTGCCCTTCCAAGGAAAAATGCTGAATACCTAAGTACTTTTCATCCATCTCTCTCAAAATTACAAGGGTAGTTAAGCATTCCTCTTGGTTTACACAGATAGGGAAACTGCGGCAGCAAGGTTAAATCAATAGCCCAAGGTGATACAAAGTCAAAGAGCTGGTAATGAACCCGGCTCTTTGACTCAGAGTTTGGATCCCACTGCCTTCTCTTTCAAACACATGTAGATATGGAATTTTAAACATTTAGCTTCTTTCTATAATCTTTTCTTTAGTGTTCTCCTCTCTTCGGCTCTCCAAGATCAGCTTCCGCACCTGGCCTCAGCTTTGCTTGGGTACTGATGAAGTCCTAGGACATTCTCCATCCTTCCCTCATGCCATTTAAAATGTTCCAAGAGGAACTGGAACTTGCAGAGAACTACAAAACATTCTTCTACCTTAACCAATAGCCATCTTTAAAAATAAATGGTAGACATATTTCAGCCGATGGTAGCCAATGTAGCCCGCTTAGATATTGGTATTAGTTTTGTGTGTGTAAAACCCAATGAAGGCTGGACTTCTACATGTGTAACAGGATGAATCACCAACATATTCTACACTAGTTCTAAAAAAATATTAGTGAGGTTACAAGACCTGCATTTTTGTCCATAAAAGACTTTATAACTGTAAGTTCAATGGACTGCTTGTGGATAATGGGGTTTAAATGATGAACAGAGGTGAGCATTGCTGTGGATAGGCAACGTGGGGGTGATGAGAAGGTCTTGATATATATCTTTCTAGGTAGGGTCAGCAGATCCCTGTTTTTAGCTCCAATTCTCTGAATTGTGTCATAGTATTCTGGTTTGTGAGGGGGTCTCCATGGGCCACGCCAGGCCACCCTCATTGGCCAAGTGCGGGTTTAGTACACCCCGTCATTCAGTTCTCAGGATTCCTTGCTAATTCAGGAAGTTGCAGCCAGGTGGGCTCCGGTTCCCGGGAAGGGCCACGTAAACAAACAGTCTATGGTCCCTGAGCTTCCAGGGCTGGGACCAAGAGCAAACAGCAGTCATGCCTACTGGCCTGCGGTAGGGGAATCCAGCCCCTCCAGCTCCACCAGGTTCCAACCCAGGGTCCTAGGAAGCCGGGGACTTCCTCACTAAGGGTTTAGGCATCAGCTTCTACTACCTCCCCTGGTTCACTTCCTACCACAAATGGCATCCCAGGCATCTCCTCAGCTGGTGGTGGCCTGGCGTCCCCGTCAGTTTCTGCCATCGGCGAGTCATCTGCACTGTAGTCTGGGTTCACAGGCTCTGCTGCTTGGAGCATCCTCAACATCTCTGGAGGAGTCTACAGTACACATCCTTCCTCCTCCGCAGCCAGCCCTAACTGAGCTGGGCTGCCTCTTTTTATTTTGTTCTTCCACCTGGAGCACGTGCAGCAGGGGAAAGCGGGCACGGCCTCCTGGGCTAGGGTGACCAGACAGCAAGTGTGAAAAATTGGGATGGGGGTGGGGGGTAATTGGAGCCTATATAAGAAAAAGACCCAAAAATCGGGACTATCACTATAAAATCGGGACATTTAGTCACCCTATCCTGGGCCCACGATTGGTCCATCCCCGTTGGCCGAGTGCAGGGTTCTGCCCTGTTTTTTTATCCTATTTTTTAATTCTGAAGTCTGCAACTTTAGAACAGCTACAACACAAGTACAGACCAGCTGCAAGAACCTTCACGTAAACACAAAATCACAAGGAGATGCTTACAATTCAGTAATACAAGGCCACAAAGTTCATTTCTTTATTCCCTTCACAGACAGAAGCTATCCCATAAATGAGAAGCATTGTTCAAACAAAACAGAGTTGTCTGTTAAGTCACATCACCATTCACAAACTTGACTAAGGTTTAGACAGCTGTAAAAACAGACTTCAGTTTTTCTGGATTAATAAGTGAAACATGGAATTTTAAAAGGAGGGTAATGAATTTAATTCAGACATCTTCTGTAGCTAAGTTACCAAAGCTGGAAGGGGGAGGGGGCAGTAAAATGTTGAGTACTTTTATCCAGTGCAAGTCAAAGGCTGAAAGTACCATTTTTCAAACCATAATGCCATAATCCAACCAAAAATCAATAATGAAACAATTAAAGGCCATGCATAGCATAATAAAGAAATCAACCACTGCACATTCAAAATGCAACTGGTTATTTCTTACACAGCCACAGACAGGCATCTTCATGCAAGTGGGAGGAAAAAATCCATTATCATACTCGGATACAAAAAGAAAAGGCAAAACTGCAGAAACAAAACTGCAGCTGCTTGACATAAGCAAGACAGGAAATTACAGCATTAACATTCCAATGTGAAGGCTAGATGAAAGGTATTAGGAAAGCTAATTCTGGAATGTCAGGTGAAACTCCCTATTGACCTACAAAAGGAACCAAAGTGAAAAAGTGGGGTTTTCTGTATACGGACCACAGCTGCTACTCCTGGTTTAATGCAGCCTACCCATCTCCCCTTAGATTAAGCAGAAGCAGTTCATTCCTGGAGCACAAAGGGCAGTTTTAAATATATGCAGTACAAACACCACAAAAGCAAAATGTATTATTGATTTAAGACAGGTAGTCCTTCTATGTTAAATGTTTTTCCCAGAAAGGTACCTAACCACACAACGGGAGGGTGGGAGGAAGAGAAGGACTTCTAATGGGGCTACATCTACTTTTTGTAGAATTTTAATGATCTTCAGTCAGGGAACAGAGGTACAAGCAATTCATAGCAGAGCCTTCCTCACACAGGACCTCCCTCTGCAAAGGGAGATTTGCCACAAGCTTCAACAGGAACAAGAGCAAGACCTTAAGGGGCGGTGGATTAGTTACCCCCCTCCTACCCCCAAAAGTGCAATTCTGTAGTAATCCTAACTTGCTCATTTTTTGTTTACTACACTGATGCTGTTGGATCATATTAAAGAAGTTCTGTATTAAAATCACAAATGAGTTTAAATTCCAGACTATTACTAATTAAGAGGTCTCTTGGTTTTTGGTCTCTTGTTTTTACTGTTTCTCTCCCTCTCTGTGTGAAACATGCAAGCTGCTAATTGTGTTAGTACATCCTAAGACAGAGTCCAATCTCAAAGCAGTACTTTGTAACAACAACTACTCACACAGAGAGAGACTCAAAGCAATACTTTGTAACAGAAACAGCACACAGAGACTCCCTGCCCTTTTGTTGTATTTATCTCGCTTTGTTAACAACTGTGATTAAAATACACATAGAAGATGTATGTGGATGGATGCTTGATGTGGATAATAACTGAATGATCAGGGAGGTACCAGCCTAAGAATCCAGTGTCCATCGGCTGAAGGAGGGGTCAAGTGGAAACAACCAGAGGACCCCCCCAGAGGGCAGACTGGAATCCACCCAACAGCCTCAAGGATGGGAGAACCGAAAAACACAGAGCCGTCAGAAATGTGCCATCTGCTGATTGATTCAGCAACAGCATGATGAAGCAATTCCCATAGACTTGCATAGGAAGAAATTCCTATAAAAATGGACTCTAGAAAGTGAGAACTTTGGGGTCTGATTCTGCAAACCAACTTCCAGGAGCGTCAGATGTGCATCTGACAAGGCCCTGCTCCCTCCTCGTGTCCAGGCCACCTGACCAGTGGCTTGGCACGAGCAACTCTAAGGCTGGTAACTATGATGATAACCTTGCAGAACTTGTGTGTGTGAATAAATATGAAATTGAATGGAATGTTATAGCTATAACTAACTGCTTACTATGATTCTTTCTGTATTCACAATAAGATACTGCTGGTTTTTATTTTATTGGTATAACAATGCAACTGCTGATTTGACACCCCTCCCCACACACATACCAGTCTGAATACAAGTGTATCCAGAAACCAAATTCTGTAAAGTTCCAATCTCCTTAGCTAAATTTTCGCTGTTTTTCACTGCAGTAAACTGTGTAAGAGCCACACTCAAGGTAATAAAATGAAGTGATGGTATGTGGGACCACCATGGGAAGGATGAGTCATCTGGATTGCAAGTACAAATATAACAAGTTTATGATTGCTGTATTTAATAATCTATTACATATACACATTCCTAGGACTCACCACCCTCTTACATGGGTGCCAATATTTATATAATTCCATAAATGTACACAGTATGTTACATAGTATACAGTGTAGCTATATATAGTAGAGCAGTAAAGATGGAATTTTTCAGCTATTCCCAGCCTCCTGTACTCCATGAACAAGATTTATTTCCACAAAACTGACAAGTGTTTTAAAAACTGAACAAGAGAACTTAATACATACAGCTATTGGATAATACAAAAAAAACCTACAGTCCGTAGCATTCTGCAGGTTAGATGGAGGGGTGCACTTGTACCAGAATGAGTAAAGCAAAGAAAGATCAATGCATTTCCTGAGAAGGCAATTTAATTTAGAAACTGAGCCTACAATATGTAAGAATTGTGGCTAAAATACAGAATGTGGGGAACTATTTTTAAGCAGATGAATGGACTAAGTCACTGTCATATCATATTTCCACTAGGAGCGAGACAAACTGACAGGTGAACTTCACAAGAAGGCACCTGACAAATATACACACAATTTAACAAAAGGTGGCAAACTTATTTTTAAATCCTCAACTAATGCAACTTTAAAGCTCATAAAAGCTTGTATGAGATTTATAACTTCAGGCACCACAGAGAGGAATGAACATTTTGTATGAGTGACATTAATAGCACAATTCCAAGGAAATCCACGGGATGTGTCACTGGCATTTTAAAAATGAATCAGAAAACAACAGGTTATAGAATGCCAGATAATAGTCTTAATTTTATATTAACTAGGGGAGATAAAGAGAAACTCATCCTAGGAAGCCTCCTTTACTCCAAAATTATAATTTAAATACAGAGTAAAATATAGCCCTCATTCCTACAAGCAATAAGGATGACCAGCTACAGCAGTTAAGGCTTGAGGTGAAGCTATGTCTAAAGTTACAGGCAGATATTAATGGATGGATAAAAGGTAGCAGTAGCTATTGGTTTGTCACTTAAAGAATGATTTCAAGCAATTTTCTACTCTCTACTTAACTTCCCATCTAAAGCTGCCACCACCTTAACTGTGCTTCCATTTGCTCTGCTCAACTGATTTATTGTACTAGTGGTAGATTTCAGTGTGAAAGTGTTAGAGCCAAACCAACTGTTTTGTAAATTTTATATTTTAAACCAACAACAGCTGAGATATGTATTAAAAATTTATTTCAAAACATTCAGGGCCTCCGGTGACAACTGGTTGTCTGAGCATGTTTGAGAGCACTATTATCAACAGCATAATTTTGCTCGGATTATGGTTTTAAAACACTGGCATATTCTGTAATGAAGAGTCCTCAAGTCAAACCCAGGGGGCAAACAAAGATTGCTACTGAAGAAAGTTGTAACTATGCTCCACTACTGAACTTTTCAAGTAGAAGGCAAAGAGCCACCTGAAATGGATGCAGTTTCCACAAGGAAAGGGTCACTTCTGGCAGAGTGTTCAGAAAAGTGGTTTTAATGGTTCTTAAAATACAAAAGATAGGATTTTTGTTTTCTATTCTACTGTCTTTCAAAAAATATTTCAGTGAAGTACAAAAGTTGAGCCTTTGGTCCACCCTCCATGACACAGGCATACTGTAACAAACGTCAGTTTTCTTCACATCGACTTGCTGGGGTTTCCCATGTCTCCTCATCTATATAGTGAATCATCTGTGATGCCTGACTGATAGCTGCTTTTTCACTTTGAGCTATAAATAATGCATCTTGTTCTCCATCTGCTAATTGACGGTCAGAGCTATAAGAAACATTAGATCCATCAGGTCTGTCCGTCAAAAACTCCGCTGCAGCTCTAGAAGCCTGTCCACTGTCAGGTTCAGCGACTGGTTCTGTCTTTAAGTGAAGTCCAAACATGTCATTTCGGGTGATGTATCGAACACACTGCAGAATCACATTCCTTTCGTGTCTTATGTCCTGGGCTAATAACTGGAATGAAAAAGAGAAAGTGACGCAGGCTTCTGTCTCCCGAGTCAGTAACAGATGCAAACTAAACAGGTATGGTGGCATAGTTAGTTAATTTAGATGTGTTTACAAATGTATATAAAAGGTTTGCAAGCAAGACCTGGAAGCAAAGAGGCAGGAGAAACTATCCTGTTAGGTTGAATTCAGGACTTGGAGCCAATCTCAGAGTTACCGCTGATTTACTGTGGGACATTGGCAAAGTCAGAGACTTATCTGTAAAATGGGATTGCTTTCCAGAGATACTGCAAGGCTTGTAACAGTGATACAGTGTTTTGGAAGTTTTAATCAGTATGCAAACCTTATGACCCTGATTCAGTAAGGCACCTTTTTTCCCACCGACTTCAAATTGGATAACTCACATGCTTTAGCACTTTGCTGAATCACAGGGCTAGAGTTTTATCACTGCATTAGAGCTGGCTGAATTTGACAAAATCCTTTTGAATAAGCTGTCATTCCCAGTTTACCTACCTGGCAGAAAAATTAGTTAATACATCCAAATGCCATGTATTTTCTTTTCCCCCATGAAAAAATTAACAACATTTCTTCACTAGACTGCTGAAGGCATTATTTTCTTTGAACTCCTACTGATGCTTATAGAAAGTTAAATGAGTATTTATACAACAGTTGGAAGACTGTAGGACATTTTTAGGGGTTGTGAACACTAGAAGTAAATGGACTGCTGAGTAAGATGTGAGTATAAAGTAGGGGGTTAAATCTGTGACTATCTGATCATTTACAAGAGAACTACTGTAAAAAGTTGCACTCAGCTGAACTTGGCATGTAAGATCTGATGGGAAGCAATTTTGTGCTATAAATTTATTTCCAACAAAGAGGTCTATTTAGCCAGTTAACGGGTGTTTGCTATCCAGGATAGCTTTTTAAAAGACTTGCAGGCAGTTAGTCCATAAAATGAACTAGTTACACTTTTTGATATTTACCTATACATAACATTTTTGGTATGATTGAAGGCAGTTCAGCTAGTGGAGCTGATTGTAATCATTACACGCACACAGACACACACACACAGGGTGAGGACAATGTCATAACATTCTTGTTGCTGTAGTTGGGGTAACTGCAGAATTCCCGAGTGGTGGCAGGAAGAAGCAGATGGGACACACAATCATCCTTTAATAAAGTTTGTTAACTCACCATCTGTCACATTATATTTAAACCATATGAGCAACTAGATGCACAACACCTTTTTATCCTGCTGTATATATTGACAGATCTTGGAAGAAATATAACGTATGGCTTTTGTTATTCTCAGTCAGTCTGTATGCTATAGATGTATCTAAACATACATTGTCATATGTGGGACTATGATAAACATCCTCGGAGTACTGAAGCCGATTTACTAAATGCCAACAGAAAGCTCTGCAGCACCACTACAAGATCTGCTTTTAAAAAACCACATCATTTCACACACAGCACATTCTTTCAATAAGCAAATCCCTTGGGAGGGAGGGGGTGGACAGGTTTTCTAGAGACTTTCTGACTTGGTTTCTCAGAATTTTCACGCCACAGACCACTTCCTACAGTGGCAATCCTCTTCTGGATACCTCCCATCACAAACACCCACTCCAATCTACATTTTTCTTGCTACAACCACGGTGATTAATGTATGAACAAGTAATGTTAGGACAATATGAAAGTGAGAAGACAAAAATAAATATGCTTTACAATTAAACATCTGTTCCATCCAGCTAAGATCCTCAGCCCACATATTATATCTATGCAGTTTATTCCTTCTCTATGGCTACAGAACTTGACATTAGTAGCCAGTCCTTTTTTAGGCACAGTTCTTGCTGTTCTGATCCCCAAGGCGCTTTATAGATTGGTTCCATCCTCAGCATTGCCACACCTCCAATTTCAGTATTGCTTGAAAGGAACCAGGGTTGTTTTTTTTCCCAACCTTCCTCTGTAGCATGGGGCAATGATCGCCTGTTATGTCCAGATGATCTTATCTCACCTAATCAATTCCCTGCCATTGCAGAGAGGCCTTGGGTATTAGTGGCACCTCAGTCTCTCCTATTTTTCTCTGCCTCTGGCACACAACAATTTAGTACCTGTAATACACGTGAGGACAGACTAGATGATTGAATGGTCCCTCCTGGTCTTAAACTCTATGAAATGACAAAAAGAAAAGGAGTACTTGTGGCACCTTAGAGACTAACCAATTTATGTGAGCATAAGCTTTCATGAGCTACAGCTCACTTCATCGGATGCATATGACTTTATGCATCCCATGAAGTGAGCTGTAGCTCACGAAAGCTCATGCTCAAATAAATTGGTTAGTCTCTAAGGTGCCACAAGTACTCCTTTTCTTTTTGCGAATACAGACTAACACGGCTGATACTCTGAAACCTATGAAATGACAGTTTGATCACAGCTGAATCTGCCAGAGAAATGTAAAGAGCAACTGTGCTGGATGAAAGATTCATTTATTTATTTTATTGCTTAAGTTTAGCTGATCAGAATAGCCTCTGCATACCCCCGACTCATCCTCAGCTAGAAAGAAAAGTCATAACATGAAGACTGACTGCTTTGGTCAAGGGGGCTTCACCTAAATCTTCAGAAGACCAGTGATATATCACTGAATCACTGTTTGTGAATCACTGAAAATTATATTTCTACATAGAAGAGGTCTGTGTATGCAGGAGGGAATCATAGAATCATAGGACTGGAAGGGACCTTGAGAGGTCATCTAGTCCAGTTCCCTGCACTCACAGCAGGACTAGGTATTATCTAGACCATCCCTGACAGGTGTTTGTCTAACCTGCTCTTAAAAATCTCCATTGATGGAGATTCCACAACCTTCCTAGGCAATTTATTCCAGTGCTTAACCACCCTAACAGTTAGGAAGGTTTTCCTAATGTCCAAATGGGGAAGAAGGAGAGAAGAGGGTTGGATAGGATGCCTGATGTTCCCTGACAACCATTCTAGCTGATTAGAGATGTGTGTTGATGGGGCACAAGGCCACCATCCAGCCTGTCCCACCCAGAAGCCTGGTGATCACCACCTCACTCAATGTAGGGCCTCACTTCAAGAGGGGTAGAGGGAGGGGAGAAGAATGGGATCAGAATAACGACTGGACCACATAAAAGCAAACAGGATTCATAATGTGCATATTGTTTAGAGCAAAAAGAAAGTATCTTTTTTGCCCTCAGTGTAGCTTCCTAACTATGTGATTAAGTTTTCAATTCTGGCTCAACAAAGCAAGCTACAATCTGAACAGTACCACGCAGTAATCTGTTTACATATTTGTGCAACATTTTTGCTGAACTGCATGTTCATCCAGCCACTACCTTAAAAGAGCTGCTGCTAATATAGACAGATTTATACTGTAATATGACTCATGTGTAGTTAAAGTAAGACCCTTGTGTGGCAGGCAGCCATTATTTAAGAGACAGAGGTCCTTTACCATTTCCAGCAGTGTTGGACGACGTTTGGGCAGTACAGGGAGCGACTTCTTCCTCCGTCTGTCAGAACCTCTGCAGTGCCCTGTGTTTGTATTTGAGCTCGCCAACGTTGCACTTGTAAATTCTGCACGTTCCTTGCGGTTTATACTGTTTGGACTTTGAGGGATATTTGAAGCCTGAGGGATATTTCGGAGGATAGTCTGATTTTCCTTAAGAGCTTTTGCTACAATCTTGGCAGGAACTTCTAAAAAAAGAAAGAACAAAACTGTGAGCTCTCAAAGTCCTAAAGGTCTCAATAACGATCACAGATCTCAATACCGACAGCTCACCTATTTACTACTACTGGTACTAGCATGCCCTGTTTAATGATCATAGAGTTCTACAGAGGAGGGAATCTTATCACCATTCCCATAAGAGAAAACAAGCACACAGAAGTTAAGTGACTTGCCCAATATCAGAGAGCCAGCAGAGAGAGTCTGGATCAAAACTCGGGTCTCTGTCTTGCAATCAATCCCATGTTCTATACATTAGAGCACACGGCTTCCATTTTATAACCAGTTTGCAGTGAAATACATGGACAATAAGGATGGCGCCATGGTTAGGTGCTAGCCTGTGACTTGCAAGATCCAAATTCAGTTCCCTGCTCTGCCACAGACTCCCTCTATGACCTTGGGCAAGTCACTCAGTCTCTGCGTCTCAGTTCCCGGTATGTAAAATGGGTGGTCATAGCACTTACTCCCTCGCCAGGGTGAGATGAGGAAAACTACGTTAAAGTTTATGAAGTGCTCAGGTATTACTGTAACGGGGACCATGGAAGGAATGAGCTCTGCCTTAAATCAGAATGTGCACTCAATCTCCAAGCACTACAAGAATCTCTAGTGGTAGCACCCTTATGTGGAAAGTACTAGAAGCTTGGATATTAGCTCAGAGAGTGAGTGACAGCACCTTCCTGGCCCTCTTCACCAAACACAATTTTAGGGTAAGGATTTTAAGGCTGTTTTTCCCCTCACATACATTTCTCCAAAAGTTCTACATCCTATCCAAAAAGAGAATTTATCTCCACCTTTATCTCAGAATAAGGTGGTAGGACAGGACACGTAACATGGGGGGGAGAGGAGGGAAACAAAACAAGAAAAACAACATTGTGAACCTGCCACCCTTTGAGGAAACTCTGGAATGTAGTATAAAAAAGGAATGATCATTAATAGACAGGCTATGAACTAGATAAATCAGAGGTCTGATCTTTTAGGCAATTCTAATGTTCTCACTCGGTGAATCCTTGGTATACAAATGGTACAATGTGGCTGCTACTGCATATAAATAATAAGTGGTCTCTCCCCCAGGGAGTAACAGTTGCTCTTAGAGTAGCCTGCTGGGTTTTCCCATCCTTCCATTCATCCCATGTTACCTTTTTCATCCTCCATTTGTGTCTGTGTTCGTACGAAGTACACTGAAAGCAGACAGCGCTGCAAGCAAAACAGCAGAAAACCTTGCCCCTCAAGATACAAAACATTTGACCTTTAACACACGTATTCCCTCACTGCCTAACAAGCTACAGTGGCAGATTCAAGGCTGCTCTCAATTACTCCACCAGCAACCAAAGGTGCCAGGAACCAGGATGTTTTCCTGCTCATGAATACCCTGGAAGTAGAGCCAGTTATTGTTGTGTTTGCTTCTTTGGTTAGATCTAAGAATGTAAGTCTCTGAATATAAAAAACTGCAAATTTATATATTCATAAATGAGGACAAGACTACGGGAAGAGAGATGGCAGGAGGGGGACAGAAAGGCAGGAGAGGGCAAGGTGCCCGCACTGTATGCCACCTTCCTTCTCAGATTGATCTAAATACAGAGACAAAATGTCTTTTCTGGTAAACTTTGAATGCTTTCGCTGATCACAAGAGAGAGGGCGAAAAAAGCTTGTTAGGCCCCAACTCACCCTCTGGCTCGCTCTCGGATGTGCTGCCATAGTTGGCCACCAGTGAACTCAGGGCAGAGGTTACCTGCTTCGGAATGACAGTCACTCCCAACTTTGCATCCTCTGCAGTTGCTCCATCCTTGTCTGACTCTGCAAAGAGAGTACCAAGACCTTTCAATGCTCCTAGATGTTGACAGCCAACTTTGTCACTAGATCTTCTCCTGGAGAATATACATCTGATACTGGACAAGGTTATTCAACACCACTGCTTGATAAAATGCATGCTACTTTCTTTCCATTAACATTCAGGGGCAGGAGTTGTCTAACACTGATTTATAGCTCTGACAAAGACTGTAGCGGAAAAAACAGTTTGATTTCTCTGAACAAGGACTTGGGCTTTTGGCTCCATCTTCATATAGTGAATTTAATTACAGGCTTTGCTATTAATTGAATATAGAGAGGGAGAAACTTGTTTAGATTTCCTGGATGTAGCTGGGTGATAAATATGTGCAGAAATTAATCTTTTACAGGGGGAAGAGTTATTTACATTTAAAATTAGAATTTCCAAGGGGAAGAAATTTTGAGATTGTGAAATCACTCTAAGGGACATTCAAATCAAGCTTATAAGACTATGGCAATGAAATCTCGGAGAATTTGAATACTTAAAAATATGTATTTAGCACCATCTGTATGCATGCTGCTTTAGCGAATAAAGAGTTTATAATCCAAACTGTTCACGATAACACAGAATGCCAGGGACCTAAGATACAGGATAAATGGACCAACAACTTATGAATAGCTGCTAGTGGGCAAAAGGGAAAAAATCTACTAAAAGCATCCCCAAGTAAACAATTCAAATCACAGATAAATTTAATGGGATGCAAAGCTACATGTACCATGACACACCATTTCCTTTGGAGGCATCACAGATATGTGATGTGGGCATTTAACCAGAAGGCTAATACAAGTCAGTTCTTTTGCATGAAACCTACATGGAAATTTTTGGGGAAAAAACATGCAAAACCCTATTGGTAACATTATTAGAAAGGTCTCTGTTGAAACTTTTTGTGGAAGCCTGGTTCAATTACAAGAATTAAAGACAGGTTTCAGAGTAGCAGCCGTGTTAGTCTGTATTCGCAAAAAGAAAAGGAGTACTTGTGGCACCTTAGAGACTAACCAATTTATTAGAGCATGAGCTTTCGTGAGCTACAGCTCACTTCATCAGATGCATATCGTGGAAACTGCAGCAGGCTTTATATATACACAGAGAATATGAAACAATACCTATTCCCACCCCACTGTCCTGCTGGTAATAGCTTATCTAAAGTGATTTCCAGCACAAATCCAGGTTTTCTCACCCTCCACCCACCCACACAAATTCACTCTCCTGCTGGTGATAGCCCATCCAAAGTGACAACTCTTTACACAATGTGCATGACAATCAAGCTGGGCTATTTCCTGCATAAATCCAGGTTCTCACATCCCCCCCACCCCCATACACACACAAACTCACTCTCCTGCTGGTAATAGCTCATCCAAACTGACCACTCTTCAAGTTAAAATCCAAGTTAAACCAGAACATCTGGGGGGGGGGGGGGGGGGAGGAAAAAACAAGAGGAAACAGGCTATCTTGTTTTTTCCTACACCCCCCCCCCAGATGTTCTGGTTTAACTTGGATTTTAACTTGAAGAGTGGTCAGTTTGGATGAGCTATTACCAGCAGGAGAGTGAGTTTGTGTGTGTATGGGGGTGGGGGGATGTGAGAACCTGGATTTATGCAGGAAATAGCCCAGCTTGATTGTCATGCACATTGTGTAAAGAGTTGTCACTTTGGATGGGCTATCACCAGCAGGAGAGTGAATTTGTGTGGGGGGGTGGAGGGTGAGAAAACCTGGATTTGTGCTGGAAATCACTTTAGATAAGCTATTACCAGCAGGACAGTGGGGTGGGAGGAGGTATTGTTTCATATTCTCTGTGTATATATAAAGCCTGCTGCAGTTTCCACGATATGCATCTGAGGAAGTGAGCTGTAGCTCACGAAAGCTTATGCTCTAATAAATTGGTTAGTCTCTAAGGTGCCACAAGTCCTCCTTTTCTTTTTAAGAATTAAAGAAACACTACCTGAAATCAGGATTTTGTAAAAATTGTATTGCCTATGCATTAACCCCACATTAGATTATTAAACATGAAAATTTACAAAAAAAAGTTTGTCACTATTTTTGTTTTACTTTTTACATTTCACTCACCTTAAGACAATGAAGTCAGTTTCACTTTTAGATTCTCGGAACAGCAGAATTTGGTTTCAAACATAAAGGGACTTTCATTTTTTTCAAAAGCAATATTTTTGTGTGGAAACCTTTCTATTCCTTTGTTTTTAAATCAAAGTTTGTTTGTACAACAGTTAATTCTGGACCAAATTTAAGTTAACACTGCCCCTTGAATCTATTTATTGTAGAACATGTAATACTGTACGCAAACCTCTCCTTGACAGGGTTTCCAAATCACTGACCAGGAGTACAAAGTTTCAGGATTCTTCTATGGACATTTTATGTTCTTAGCAGGAATTTCCATTCAAAAGGAAGTTCTAATGAAAACCTGGGTATAAGGCTCTTCAGTGAAGCTGGCAGCAACAAATCTATGACCTACTAACCTTTGAATTGCTTTGGCTGTAGTGCAAGAAAGTCCTAATAATGTTTTAAGTGGCAGATAGAAGAGTTGTCAAGTATGACAGAGCACTTATCAATGGCATCTTCCAAACCAAGAGTAAATTCTTTGAAAAGACAAGTTCTTTTCAAGTCACCAGCTCTCCTAAAAAGCTGTTACCTACGTAACATTAATTCCCCCTAAAGTAAAAGATTTCTCCAACCTCCTTCCGTCATCTTACCAGCATCACTATTTGCCAGAATGCCAAGTGGATCCACATCCTTCATACAGGTCTGTGCATCAGAAACAGATTGTTTTTCAGGTTCCTTAACAAATGTACGATTTTCTGGTCCACTAGCTGCATTTTGAGCTTTCAGCAGAGATGCATCATCTCCATCACCTTTCCTAAACTTCTTCCAGAACTGACGCTTCTGCTTCTTCTTCTGTCTTCCTTGCCACCCAGAAGTCTCTTCACCTTGTGGAGCTTTCCACATTCCCTTCATTTTGCTAGAGGAAAGAAAATGTAAAATTCTTACACAAATAACACCACACAAAGTAAATTAAACTAATCAAGGTAAGCCCCCCCCCCCCAACAAATTTTAAAAACCCTGTGTCCTATAGCAGCCAAGAGATTAGAGGAATATTTATCCTCCAATACAACATTTTTCAGCTCTCCCATCTTACGTTGCTCTGCCCTGCTTCAATACTTTAATCCGCCAGTTTCAGCATATTAGTAGCCAAATGCAGTTTACTAGAACACCTATCTACAAGTGCTTTATTTGGCGCTAGTAAGTCTCATTTCGCTACTGGCACAATGAACTGAGACATGACAGAAGGAAGACGAAGCTATGCCGGACACAAACATGGGGGGAGGGGGGGAAAGACGACAAAGAAAGCGAGACAGAGAAATGGAGAAACACACACACACACACCATGGGGGTGGGACAAGGTATGGAGAACTCTTTCTCCCACATTTTGCTTTTATTTAGACTGTAAACTCATTGGGGCAGGAACTGTCTCTTACTGCATGTTTGTACAGTGCCTAGCAGAATAGGGCCATGAACTCAGTTGGAGTGTCTAGGCACTCCTCTAACATAAATAGCAATACTTAACCAATGTTTCACAGGTTAAGGGAGGCTGTGATGCTGGAGGTGCTGTCTTTTGACTAAGACATAAAACCAAGGTCCTGACCACTTGTGGTCACTAAAAACCCAAGGTACTTCTCGAGAACCAGAATTGGATGTCCCAGTCAAATTCCAATTTGGAAACTGCATTCTGCCCTCATCTGCTGGTTCTATTAGCAAATGCATCCTTCACTTCCTGTTCAAAACTACAGCATAACTGTGCAGTATTAACCAGCTGCTACATTCCACCCTGCAGGTAGCTACATTGAAATGACAGGTGAAGTGGTCATCTCTAATCTACTCCAGAGGGATGTTGAGAATTAACATTTGTAGAGCACTTCAGGGGGCCAGAATTCAAGGGTGGTATAAAAGTATCAAATGCTTTTGAAAAATCTTACTTAGCTATTTGCCTCAATAGGAAAGCTTCCAGAGAGCAAGCTGAATCCTCTTCTGTCTCACACATCAGTAAATTTGCAAGAATAAGCACCAGTTCCAGATTGCTATTGTTGACATTCATACCACAAATTACAGCTTTTTGGACAGCAGATTGAGTTTATAGGACTAACAGTTAGGAAAGAGGCTTTTTAAGAAAGCCAGGGTTATAGAGATCACTTACTGAGAACAAACAGGACACAGTTTCGGTCATTTTTCTGATCACTCTTCTGACCAGGAGAAGTAGGAGATTTAAGTATAATTGCTGAGTGACACCTAAGGGCTGCTGCTGAGTCACAGCTCACTAGTGAAGCCACATGCGGTAAAACAAAAATTATTAAATACCATTGATTTTGTTACTTTGACAAGCCAGACTCACTTTTAACTTCAGTTACTAACCAAGTAGGAGAGTCGCTTAATGTCTGTTTTCATGCATTCAGTGCTTTAAATTCACAACTAATACTAGGAATCAAGCACCTGTTGAAATGCCCCTGCAACTGCACACTCCTCCCCACACCAGCAAGGAGAATCCCATCTTATTTCTTTAAGAGCAGAGGGCTTTGCTATGGGCCAGAAGAGATGAGTAAAGGCAATCTGAGATGTATCTGAGATGCTACAAGAGATATAAGTGACAGGAGTGGCTTCTGAAGCTTCATCTACATTAAGAATATTTGCAACAGTGGACATTACCAAAATTAGGTTACATTGGTATAAGTCCACTTTGCATTTGTGCAGCCCATCTATATGAGGGATTTGCACAGGCATAACCAAATCAATGTAGTAACACTGGTGCAAGAATTTTTACTGTAGACAACTTCAAGGCCCAAGCCCACTTTCCCACAGCAGAAAGAAAGGTCCACAAAGAGGCAGGAAGGAGTCTGACATAACAAGCTGGGAACATTCTTGCTGCCCCCACTCAGATCCTCTGGTCCACTAAGCCAGACCCTGGAGGTTTGGGAGATTATAACGCCTTTAAAAAACCCCTCCCTATAGCAGTATTCAAGCAAAGCCACTGATGAAGCTCAACATGAGGCAGACAGTATGCAAAAAGGTGTGGAGGAAAAGAGCAGAGGCCACACATGTGGAGGTATGGAGAGGGGAAAAACAGATCAGAGTACATGAGGGGAGTGAACAAATAAAATCCAAGAGGAACAAAGAAGAGCCCCAGACGAGAAATCAAGATGAGGCAAGGTGGAAGAGATGAAAATAAGAGTATTGAAGGTACTTTCAGCTACCAAAGCAGTTTACAGTGATAATTAGATAGCTTAGAAACTCAGATAGATCATTCCTTCTTAAGTTTGTTATTATTACTCTGACCCCACCATTTGAAAAATGAAGGCGGGAGGGGAGGGGAGAGGAGGAGAGAGAAATACAATCTATAATCATAAACCAAGTAACTTTTTGTTTTTTTCCCTCTCTCTCTTGCAAGGGGAAGCAGGGGGAGAGTGCATTAGACCAGTCAGATTCAGGTAGGAGGCAAAGTCACACAATGTAACTTCTCTTTCAAAGACTCGGCGTCTATTACTTTAGCCTAATGGCTATTCTGCAACTTGGTTTTCTTAAACAAGCCAGAGAGTGGAAAACTCTGCAAACACATCAAAAGTTGTAAACGTAAACGTATTGTTTCAACTGGATCAGACTCACTAGTCTGTGGAATACTGTGGAATACTGTGGACAATGTACTATATTGGTAACATGTTGGTGGGTTAAATGAAGGATACAAGTGCACTCAGTTTATATACATGTACAGTGAAAGTTACAAGTATTTGCACAAAAGGTAAAAAGAATCAAAGATAGTATTTTTGGACCAACTACTAGAGTGAACAAAATTGTCAGAGAAAGCTTACCCAAACTGCGTAGTTGTCAGCACTTCTCCTCTCTCCTCTTTTTCTTTCTGTAATGCTTTCTTCTTTTCAATGTTGGCCAATGTAGGAAAGTTTCTAGAGCAAATATATATATGTTTGTTTTAAAAATGTTTTACACACCCCTGGTCTAACCCACATTTGCATTATGACCAGCACAGGAAAGATTTAGTTGCATAAACAAAAAAATGAAATATTAAAATCAAATTGTTTCCTCCTGAAGCAGGGATTGGTTAAGAAAAATACATATACCTCTACCCCTATATACGTGGGTGCAGATGGACCTTGAAGTGCAGAGCTTTTTACACACATACACACTCTCTCTGACAGAATAGGATTCTGCCCTACAATTTTTTATTTTAAGCGCTTCGTGCAATCTAGTTTTAACGGTCTTAAAAGGCACAATATATGTTTAGCAAGATTTTCACATGGAGGATGAGACTGAGTTTCTGCTTATCAGTCTCACTGACACTGGGTTTTGAGATTAAAAAACCCACAAAAGTGTATCACCAAAACAGTCTCTGGATGCATATTCAGCCATGACACTTTCAGTATCTAGCTGTCATTGCTCTGTAAAGCACTTTGAGACAGCAAAAGGCTATACATAATCATCTAATTCTATTCTGTTCTTTAGGAGAGTAATTCAGGTCATTAATATTTTATAAAGTCTATTAAGATGGAAGAGTGAGAAGCCTAGAACAGCTATACATATATATTACCAAAAACAGTCTTCAGACCTAAATATTTAGTCTTGTCACACTCAGCTTCCTTTTATTATATATCAGCAAAAGTTAAGTGCTAAAAAGTCACACTGATGCAAGACAAGGTGAAGGACAAGGATGGAAAAAGCAGAAGTGGTTTCTGAAAACCCTGCCTTGAACAGGAACTCTGGTATTAGGAGGTTTTCACCAATCATGCTTAGATTCATGTTTTCATAGAGATTCCAAAGCCAAAAGGGACCACTGTGATAATCTAGTCTAATTTCCTCTATAACACAGGCCAGAGAACTCCCGCAAATAATCCTGCTTTGAACTAGAAAATTTCTTTATAGAAGCATCGAATCTTGATTTAAAAGTTTCCAGTGATGGAGAATCCACCAAAACCTTTGGTAGCTTGTTCCAATGTTAATTACCCTCACTTACGTACACCTTATTGTCAGTTTGAATTTGTCTAGCTTCAACTTCCAGCCATTGGACCTTGTTATACCGTTGCTAGATTGATGAGCCATTCAAAACACATTCACTGTGCCATTTATTATGAAGAGAGGATTTAAAAAAAAAATCTTTAAATGTATTGATTGGTAATAGGATATGAAGCCTGTTACCTTCAAAACAGACTAACATGGCTTACCACTCTAAAACCTGTTACTTTCAGGTCACCAGTTCAAGTGCAGCCTAGATTGCTCGTCACCAGAAGTCACAATATGGTGGCTATTCAGTAGCCTATATGCAGAGTAGGCAACATTAATCCAGACCCCAGTGGGAAGGTGCCCACATTTCAAAATCTACAATCACAAATAGCTTCTTTGTTGGCAGAGAGATCAAGAAATGAAAAAGCATAGATAACTACACGCTTATGGAGACAGTCCTTCTAGGTCAGGGGTGGGGCACATTTCTGGGAAAGCTTAAACTTTTGCACATGCTGTACAAATTCTGAGAACTTCAGTGCCCAAGCTTGTCCACAAAGTATCCACACTACAGAGAAATGAATCTTTTTGTTTTTCTGGCAGAGATCTTAAGAACATGAGAATGGCCATACTGAGTCAAACCAATGGTCCATCTAGCCCAACATCATGTCTCCCAAAAGTGGCTGGTGCCAGATGCTTCAGAGAGAGTGAACAGAACAGGACAATTTATTGAGTAATCTATCCCCTATCATCCAGTCACAGCTTCTAGCAGAAGCATGGGGTTGTGTTCCTGACCATCTTGACTAATAGTCACTGACAGACCTATCATCTGTGAATTTACCTAATTCTTTTTTGAACCCAGTTATACTTTTGTCCTTTACAGCATCCCCAGCAACAAATTCCACAGGTTGACTGTGCATGGGGTGAAGTTCCTTTTGTTGGTTTTAAACCTGCTGCCTATTCACTTCACTGGATAATGTCTGGTTCTTGTGTTATGTGATGGGATAAATAACACTTTCCTATTCACTTTCTCCACACCACTCATGATTTTATAGACCTCTATCATATCCCCCCCGTCGTCTGTTTTAGCAGCTGAACAGTCCCACTCTTTTCAATCTCTCCTCATATGGAAGCTGTTCCATACCCCTCATAATTTTTGTTGCCCTTCTTTGTATTTTTCCCAATTCTACTATATTGTTTTTTGAGATGAGTAGATCAGAACTGCATTCAGTATTCGAAGTGTGAGCATACCATGGATTTATATAGTGGCATTATGATATTTTCGGTCTTATTTTCTATCCCTTTCCTGATGGTTCCTAACATTGTTAGCTTTTTTGACTGCTACTACACATTGATGAGATGTTTTCAGAGAACTAACCACAATGTCTCCAAGATCTCTCTTGAGTGTTACAGCTAATTTAGACCCCATCATTTTGTATGTATAGTTGGGATTATGTTTTCCAATCAACACTGAATTTCATCTGCCATTTTGTTGCTCTGACACACAGTTTTGTGAAATCCCTCTAACTCCTTCCAATCAGCTTTGGACTTAACTATCTTGCATAATTTTGTATCGTCTACAAACTTAGCCACCTCACTGTTTACCCCTTTTTCCAGATCATTTACGAATATGTTGAACAGAACTGGTCCAGTACAGATCCTTGGGGGACCCCGCTATTTACCCCTCTTCACTGTGAAAACTGACCATTTATTCTTACCCTTTGTTTCCTATCTTTTAACCAGTTAATGATCCACGAGAGGACCTTCCCTCTTATCCCATGACTCCTTACTTTACTTACGAGCCTTTGGTGTGAAACCTTGTCAAAAACTTTCAGAAAAAGTCCAAGTACGCTATATCCATTGGATCACCCCTTGTCCACAAGTTTATTGACACTCTCAAAAAAAATTCTCATGAACTGGTGAGCATGATTTCCCACTATAAAAGCTGTGTTGACTCTTCACAAACATATTGTGTTCATCTGTGTGTCTGATAAATGTGTTATTTCCTATAGTTTCATCCAATTTGCCTGATACTGAAGGTAGGCTTACCAGCCTGTAATTGCCAGGATTGCCTATGGAGCATTTTAAGCAAAACAAAAAAAAAACAAAAACACCCAAAAACCTGGCATTACCTTAGGTATCCATCAGTCAGCTGGTACAGAGGCTAATTTAAGTGATAGGTCACATACCACACTTAGTTGTGCTGCCATTTCATATCTCAGTTCCATCAGAACTCTTGGGTAAATACACTCAGGTCCTGGTGACTTATTACTGTTTAATTTATCAATTTGTTCAAAAACCTCTGACAACACCGCAATTTGGGTCAGTTCTTCAGATTTTTCATCTAAAAAGAATCTTGTAAAGAAGCTCAAGTTAAGGAAGACTGCTTCCTGTATATGCGTAAATGCTTAAAAATAAGTCCTATCAAGTCAAGAAAAAGGTGGTGGGGGGGGGGGCGGGCGGGGAGAAACGCTCCTCTAAACAGAGAGAGTATCTGCACTATGGAGGCATCTCTTCTCTTTTCCCAAGCTGAACTTGTTTTTGATTTATAGACTGCAAAAGAGAAGAATGAGGGGGGATTTGATATCGGCTTTCAACTACCTGAAAGGGGGTTCCAAAGAGGATGGATCTAGACTGTCCTCAGTGGTACCAGATGACAGAACAAGGAGTAATGGTCTCAAGTTGCAGTGGGGGAAGTTTAAATTGGATATTAGGAAAAATGTTTTCACTAGGAGGGTGGTGAAGCACTGGAATGCGTTACCTAGAGAGGTGGTGGAATCTCCTTCCTTTGAGGTTTTTAAGGTAAGGCTTGACAAAGCCCTGGCTGGGATGATTTAGTTGGGGATTGGTCCTGCTTTGAGCAGGGGGTTGGACTAGGTGACCTCCTGAGGTCCTTTCCAACCCTGATATTCTATGATTCTATGACTTAACATTTCTCAGGGCATATGTCCAAAAATTTAGACAAAAAACAGAAGAGTTTTTGCCTCTTTTTCAAAGGGTAGTATGACAAGGACATTTTCCTCCCCAACTAATCAACCAGTCAAAGAGAGACTCATAAAACAAGGAAGGGCTTTTAAAAGGTCAGGTACAGTCTCTGCCCAACCAGTGGACAAAAAGCAAACTCCAGTATCTAAGCGCCTAAAATACTCTGTCTATTACTTGGGAAAGAATTGGTCTTGGTAGATTGATTTAAATCAAAGCAATTGAAATCACTGATTTTAATCATTATATAAATCTGCAAGCAGGAAGCCTTGATTTAAATAATTGATTTTACCTATTTTCCTAAAGATGGGCTGAATCTCATTGGTTGGTAAGCATTAAAACATACTGATTTGCAACTATGTATAGCCTTTACACTAAATTTGGTGCTTTTTACTAATAAGGAGGAAACACCATACCTACATACATTTTTTAAGCAATTATGTAGCTTACAGGCATTTGTTCAGATTCTTAATTTTTACCTTTTACATTATGTAGAAAATGGCGAATGATCCATTTCTTACTTCCTAGATTAATTTTTTACTTGTAATTTGTGTCAAGCTGTATGTGAATGTAAATTTAAATCCAATTAGAAAAAACCCCCACAAAAATAGCATTTTAAAATTGTTTTTCCATTAGTTAAATAAAACTACCTTAAGTGTGCTGGATTCATAAGAAAAAAGTTAATGAAAAGATGTTTTGCATTTAGAATTAACTGATTTATTAAATAAAATAACTGTAGTTAGTGAATTGAACTATTGTTTCTAGTCACCAGGTCCTTCAAGGTTTCAGAACTAGCAGATCTCAGCCTCTCACACATCATTTTCATTCACAGACTGGAAAAAAGAAACAAGCTTCCCTACTTTTTCAACTCCCAATTACTTTCTTAACTTTGAAAGAACTAATAATTAAATTGAACTAGTTGAATAAACTAAAGAAATATTCTCTCTGCACCTGCAAAAGAGACTTTTGCTGTCAAAATCTGGTTTAGCCCTTTAACGAACTCTGGGTACTGTTTAGCCAGTGATTTCCATATGTTCAGTGCTTTGGCTTTCTTTAAAACTTTAACAGCAAACACATATTGCTTAATGGTATTTTTTTAATTTAAATTTAGATTTAAATTAATTTAATTTAAATAAAATTAATAGATTAGTTTAGGCCCTGACCATTTTAAATACTTTGATTTTTTTAAAAATAAATCTGTATTTAATTAAAATAAAATCAATGTTAAAAAAAATCTTTGTTTTTTAGCCATCTTGAGCAATGATCTCAAGTTGCAGTGGAGGTGGTCTAGGTCGGATATTAGGAAACACTATTTCATTAGGAGGGTGGTGACACACTGGAATGGGTTCCTAGGGAGGTGTTGGAATCTCCTTCCTTATAGGTTTTTAAGGCCCAGCTTGACAAAGCCCTGGCTGGGATGATTCAGTTGGTCCTGCTTTGAGCAGGGGGTTGGACTAGATGATCTCCTGAGGTCTCTTCCAACCCTAATCTTCTATGATTCTAACATCTGCTAGCAGGTTAGCAAATTGTGGCATGCCGTACACTCCCCGTAACTCAACCTGTTAGCACATTAAAAATACTAACTGCCTCGTCTTTACTAGTCATGTGTTACCAAACACGGGATAAGAAAACACTTTTTCCTGGTGTGGTTGCACCAACAGAGGAAACAAGACCACTCTAGCAGTAGAGTTTACTTCAGCTAAAAGACCACAGACAAACAAACAATCTTTTGGTCAGCATTCATACTCATTCATGGAGCACCCAAGTGTGCACCGCAAAAAAATGTAGAAGACAGTCCCTAACCTGAACAGCTAGAAACATGACAAAACTGGATTGGAGAAAAAGTGGAGCAAGAGAAAACAAACAAGATCAGAAGGAGATGGTCAGCTAATGCACATTCTACTATACCTAGGCCTGAAGACCAACTGAAAGGGAAATGTAAGAATTTCAGATTACTCCAGAGTTGCCTTGCTATAACCTTCATAATCTTTCCCCAGAAGAGATGGCTAGGGAAAGGATAGTTTGATTCCTTATGGACCAATGGAATGCACAGGTTTCATTATGAAGGAGTACTTCCCATATTACTCTTGAGGGAAAAATCAAACAAATAAAAATTCTGTGCACAGCATTCTAAAATTCTGCAAATTTTATTTGTCAATAAATAAATGTGAAGGCTCCAGCATGGCAGTGGGGAGCCCAAGCCACTAGCTACCCAGTGGTGGGAGATCATCCTGCAGCCCTCGCCTCCGGGACAGGGATTCAGCAAGGAGGCTGCACCTGACCCCGCACAAGGGCCAGGCCTGGACCCAGAAACACCCCAGGGGCCTGCTCCTCTGTGTCAGGCGCACAAGGTGTGGGCAGGTAGGTTCAGCCCAGCAGGATCCAAGTGTAGAGGGGCTTAGTATGGGGAGGTCCAGGTGTGGGGTGAAAGGGTTCTGTGTTGGGAAATCTGGGTGCAGGCAACTCAGTGTGGGTGGATCTGGATGCAGAGGGGCTCACTGGGGGGTTCTTGGTGAACGGGCAATGGGACTCTGCGGGCGGGTGGCTGAAGCTCAGCAGGGGGATCTGGGTGTGGGAAGATGGGGCTCAGTGGTGTGTGGGTCCAGATGTGGTCCAGGGGCAACGGGGTGAGGCTCAAGGGGTGGGGGTGGGGTTGATGGGCCTGCTTAATGGGGGAGCCCCACTTGCTGCAAGGGGACGCCGCATGCCAGGCTCCTGCTTCCTCTCCCCCTTCCTTTCCCCACTGTCCCCTGCTCCATCCCACCCCCTTTCTTCCCCCCCACGCTTCCCCCATTTCCTCTGCCCCGCCCCCCCGCTTCCTCCCCCAAACTAGATGCATTGGCCTCCTCCCCAAAAATTCCCTTTGTTTCCCCTGTATTTTCTGCAGGGAAGCAAAGAAATCTCCAGGGGGATATGAATTCTGCACATGTGCAGTGGCACAGAATTCCCCCAGGAATACCATATAAAAGGAAGCAAGATGAGAACAATGCACTCTGAGATAGTAAAGAAGGCAAACATATTCATGGTAAATAATTCTTCTTACCCTGCCTCTCTCCCTGCATACAACTGCCAAAACAACAAGTCAAGAGACTTTTCCACATGCTGGAGGGAAATACACAAATGAGATTTACTAGCTTTATCAATAAAGTTGACATCAGAGCCCTCTACTGGTTGCCTGCATTGTCTGTGAGCACAGAGGCCCCAAAAAGCACCTCACCACACCTGCCTAACTTTAGGTTTCTGAGGCTGAGGAGGTGCTTACCAGACCCGGAGACTACCCAAACAGCCTCAGGACTTTCAATGGAACAGCAAGTCCATAGTCACCACCACAGTTAAAGTGACATTTCCTAGATTAAAAAAGTTCTGTTTAGGCAGACTAAGAAGAGAGAAAAGTATCAGTTTTCCTATTACAGGTGGGTTTGCATCCTTGGTGTAGGTGCAGACTCACTAATAGGTTTTAGTAGGACACACATTCTTGGAAGATGGAGCAACGAATATAAAAAATAAATATTCTGATCCTGCAAAGTAACAATTCATAGTTGAAAAAACCAGCAACAGAAGAGGAATTAAAAAGAGCCCTTAGAGTCTTAGCATAGAAATGAACACACTGTTCTCTATTTATGAGCTCACCAAATGATTACCTTAAAAAAAATCCCTCCTGAATAACCACAGGAACTTTCAGAAAGAAAAAAATTGTTTTTCTAATATCACAATCCCAAACTGCTTAACAGCTCAGATTCTCTCTGGTGCTCCCTTTTCATTACAATGCACTGTTTACTGTGACTCAACAGCACAACTTCAGTTCTAAATTGTTACTTTACTGGAGGCCCAATTACTGCTTCACAAAAGCTACAGTTTTTCAGGGTTTTATAAAAAGAGTATCAGAAACCACACACGTAGTCATTTTGTTGCACCTATTAATTATAAATAAGATGCCCACACGGCAATGAAAGCACTGAAATAAACCACAGAACTACACCACCTAGTGGACATGTTTTAGAACAAGTTCCTAGTTACTATTCCTATTCATTATAGCTCAGCAACGAGCCCATTTCCAAGTATTTTTCTCTGGCAATTTTATACAAAGTTTCCGCAGTAACTTATTTGCAATATGACATTAAGAGTATCTGCACACACATACTGAGTAGAAAAATTTGAGTCCTTACACAATTCAGGTATAAAAGATTTCACCAGTAAAAGTTTACTTAGAATTAACTGTAGACACCTTTATAGTTGACTCAGATTCAACAAGGAAATCATACAGTTTTACTTTATAAAAAGTGAATAGTTTTTGCAGGGTACCTATAAATTTGCCAGTGCCCTTAATTCAATCCAGCTCATATTATTTCCCTCATCTGTTAGTGTCTAGTACAGAATGTTTATACGCACATAAACCTAGAACTTTTCCAGTGACTAGACAGCCAGCTAAACCATGCAAATTGAGGGCCATGCAACAGGTGTTTGGCTTTACCTGAGGGCTGTTTAGAAACACAGAAAGTGCCATACAAGATCAAACCTGAGGTCTATCTAGACCAGTATGCCATCTCCAGTGGCCAGCACCAGATGCTTCAAAGAAAAAAGTGTAAGCACTAAGCAGGAGGCAGAGGTGTGATAATCTGCCCACACCCCCCACCACCACGTTAAATCTCATCCTAATCTCTAATAGTAAGAGATTAAGCCAATCTCTAAAACATGAGCCTTAATATTCCTTTCACAGAATTTATTAATTACTACTTCATTAAAAATCTATTTTAACTTGTTTTTTGAAAGGTAAAGCACAAGAGAAAAAAGAACATTAATGCTGCAATAGCACTTATAAGGCAACCAGTAAGGGCCCCATTATGCCTAGCATTCTACAAACATAGTGACAGTCACTGCCTCAAATGGTTTATATCCTGAAAGACTAACTGCTACACTTCCTTCTCCAACGTCAGAAGCTGGAAAGGAGAAGCCCTCATTCTGAGGGAATACAATAAAGTAATATCACTGCTATAACTTTAAAAAAAAAAAAAAAAAAACCACCACAGAAGCTCTAAGGAGATCACCACCTACTGAGTACACCACTGTAGTCTTCTCCCGAAACAGGACAAACTCAGCAGTCACTACTTCAATGTACGAAGACCTTAAAGTTGGTTCTCAGGATGACCAGTTTCAAAACCAAATCTAAGGTTCAGATGAGTAAAATTCTACTGTATTATTTAAAAACATTAAATATTTACTTGGGCATTCTGTTAGTCATGCTTCGGTCATCAGCAAGATAGAACCTTGTAAGTTAACTTCCTGTTTTTACTGAAAATTAAACAGTCTTTAATTTCTGATGTAGAGGTACTTAGTCTGATGTACAAAATGCATCTCCTGTGCTACGAAGTATTTTGTAATGAAATCCAAAACAAACAAACAAAAAAACTGCATTTTTAATGTAGGCCAAACAGTAGCCATGTCTTCATGTATGAACAGCTTAAATCCCATTACATAAATGAATGTTTCAATGTACTTCTTGCCATGGGTGTTAACACCTTGTGCTTTGCTATCTGACCTTCCCAAGGACAACGTTACAGAAGATGAAGTATAACTACAAACAAAATGGGAGTCTTGCTGTACAAGCAAACAGAACTGACATCAGCACAAGTTGGAAATTTGCCCACAAATATTCCCCCAAAAGGAGACTTTTTGAATCAAAGTGATGAAAGGAGTTGCATGTGAAAAACCCACTATTAATTTTCAACTATCCTAAAATACTAGATTTTTATTTGGTGCTATCCTAGTGCCACAAAAATTAGTCAAGGGGTACAAATATCATAGGTTACATTTAAAGATATTTCTATTTAATGAACTCTGCAACACTTATTAATAATGGGGTGGGGGGGGAAGGTTCTAGAAGCTTTGCTGAAAAAGAAAGGCAGTTTGCTATAACACCAAATTCCAGGTAACATGGAAGTGAGCCAAGAAATCCTTTTGAATTGCTTTAGGATAAAGAGGAAGCTTTGGTACCTACAGCAGCTAATAGTCATTAAAGTTATTAGACAAAAGTTAAGCTTGTTTTTTCCCCATTAACTGTTACTCCTGGGGGAATTCTGCACATCTGTGGATGCGCAGAATTCATCTGTCTCGCATAATATCATTTTCACTCACAAAACACATTTTGCCAAGCAGTGCTGTTCTGCCTTTTGCCCACCAGAGGCCGCTGTGGCGCCAGAACGGCCAGCTGCTGTTCTAGCACTACAGTGGCCTCTGGGGAGCAAAAGAACTGCAGCAATTAGGCAAAATGTTTTTTATGTGGGGAAAATACACAATTCTATGCGCAGTGCTGCAGAATTCCCCCAGGAGAAGAGTTCATCACAGCATCCTGCCTGCTGAGCCGGGTTAGGACAGGGCAGGGCACACAGAGCTGCTGTGGGGGGTCACAGACTAGGATTCAGAATGGCTAGTGGGGGGACAGACTGGATGTCTGGTGACAGCGCTAAGCCTGGGGCTGCAGAAACCCATGGGGATGAGGGGACGGGAGGCTTCCCAACACATTAACAATCCTCCCCTGCCTCCCAACAAAAACCTCCCACCCAACACCCTCCAGGTTCACTCCTAGGCTCCTTCCCTCTCTCTCAGCTCCTCTGTTACCCCTGACTCCCCCAAGCCTTTGCACTGCTTCTGACAGGTGCAGGAAATACAGTTCTGTATTATAATTTAAATGAATTACACAAAGTTCTGTATTAATATGCCTCGTAAGGAATCTGTCAAAAAAAAACGTTACCAGAATTTTTTTTTTTTTGGTCTGTATTGCTACAGATATACTTGCTGACAGACATTTTGAAATAAAGTACCAAAATAATTGTAACTGGCATAATTATATTGTGTTATTTTGACAAATAAAATATTAAAAAACTGAACTGGTAATAGAAAAATTGACGGTCTAGTGTTGTTGATGCAGCAGAACGTTTCCACAGTTTGTGCTAAAAATTGCTATAATCATTGTGGGAAAATTTTACTCTGGAGTGGTGATTTCCTTTTTTCCCAGAACTCTATTAGCACTTCACCACAAGAGGGCTCTTAAGACAAAAACATGTATTTCCCGGCGGGGCGGGCAACCTGAGCCTGAGAAGGAGCTAGAATTTACCAGTGTACATTGCCAAAGAGCCATAGTAATATGACAGCAGCCCTCCCATCAGCTCCCCCACCCCACTCCCAGCACCTTGCACACACCCGCAGCCCGGCCAGTCAGCACCTCTCCCTCCCTCCCCGCACCTCCTGATCAGCTGTTTTGTGGTATGCAGGAGGCTCAGGGAGGGGCAGGAGTGAGGGCACGCAAGCTATGGGGAGGGGACAGGAAGGGGCAGAGTGGGGGCTGGGCCTGTGGCAGAGCCAGGGGTTGAGCAGTGAGCACCCCCCAGCACATTGGAAAGTTGATGCCTGTAGCTCCAACCCCGGAGTCGGTGCCTCTACAAGGAGCCGCATATTAACTTCTGAAGAGCCACACACGGCTCCGAAGCCACAGGTTGGCCACCCCTGATCTATTTCCTGCTATGTACTTTGTCTGCATGTGACAAAGTGTTCTGGGTGACAGCTACAAAGCAAGACTTAACTCACACTCCCTGCAACAAATGTATATCGGGATTATAATCAAGACTACACTGAAGATAAACCACTTGTACATTTCCATACAAAAGTCATTAATGCACAAAGTCAAGCCTTATAGAGGCACCATAGTGGCTCCATAGATAAGGTTATGTTGCTTCTTCCACTTAACGTGGGGTTTAAATACTTCACATGAGCAGGAAACCTTGCATGGATTGTTCCCAAGATGAGTTCACTAAGGAGGACAAACGTCAATTTTCTAACTTTATGTAAAAAACAAAGGAAGATAACCTTATTTTGGACCTCCTCACGCTCAAAGAGGCAACAACTTAAAGGGTATGTCTACACAGCATTTTGGAGCTCATGGGAGCAAGACTCCTAGCCCTGGGCTAGTGCTAGCACTCTACAAATAGCTGTGTAGACAGAGCTTTGAAGTTGCAACTCGGGCTGGAGCTGGGTGCTGAAACCTGGGTTTGGGGGGTGGGTTGGGCTTCAGGGTCCGAGCTTCAGAGAGCTGTCTATGCAGCTATTTTTAGACAGCTAGAACAATGCAGCTAGTCTGTCAACCCGGGATGGAAGGCTCACTCCTGCTTGCTCCAGAATGCTGTGTAGACATATCTGAATTATCACCCACCAGTGCATTAGGCTGCAGGTCCCAACATTAGGTTATTTCGGAAAGTTTAATACCAAGCTTCTTCACTGTAACTGTTTTGTTTCAAAAAGAGCTCTACATCTTTGTAAAGAACTTCTATTCTCCAGTGCTGTCTCTACTACCCATCTTAGCTCCTCTCTGCGGCCAGCCTGCTTCCCTAGCACCTAATCCCTGCTATCCTGTGTCTCTGGCAAGAGTCCCTGCCTCCTGCTTCCCCCCCGCACCCCAACATCCTTACCCCTAGCTTTTCAGAAAATTCAAAGCTTGCCAGCATGACTTCACATCATCTTACCTGCCAAAGTCTATCAGGCCATAGATTTTCCTAGAAAAATTGCTCCCTTTGTAGCACAAATACACAGTCCTCTTTGTCAGACAAACTTGTCACTGGGCCTCCCTCTCCCCCTGTCCCCTCCTTGCTACTGTTATGACTGAGACATGGTGAGAGAGGGAGGCTTGGAGGCAGTATCCTGACAAGTAGAGCTTGTAGATCTACCACAGAGAAGGGAAGATCTCCTCCATCTGGCAAACCTCCTTTGATTCACTAGGGGTGAGTCCTGAACTGATAATAAACCTGCCAAGGTCTACTAAGACAGAGTGCAGGCAATTCTTAGTATGTCTCCAGAAGGAGAAATTAGAGAGCCATGTGGGAGAACAGAAGGCACAGGGTCAGAGCAGTGGGTTTCCCTGCACCCCCTGGCCAGCCTACCCACTGGTTTCCAGCCCAGTAACTCAATCCCAGTGCCCACCTTATCTCCCCAGTTCCACGGTACCTCTTTCATCCTACACCAAATCCACTGGCACACACACACACACACACAAATCTCCATGTGTCCCTGTAGCCCGGTGAAGGAAGTAGCAGGGTGGCTGGCTGCCGGCTGAACTCCTTCTCCCTCCCCCACTGCAGCTACTGCTTCTCCTTCCCTGTTGCCTCCACCCCCGAGTCACCTCAACAGGTGGTCTGCAAAGCAGGCAGCAATGCAGGGACTCCAGCAGCAGGGCAGAAGCAGCAGCAGCTGCACGGCTGGGGAGAGGAGGAGTTCAGCCTGCAGCTAGCCACCCCGCTGCTTCCTCCACCCCACAGCTGCAGGGACACAGAGTGCTGCTGCCAGGGGGAGCCGCTGCCTTCTCACTGCTGGGCATCCCCACCAGAGGCGTCCTGCCAGAGGTGTCCAGAGAAATTGCCAGGGGAGGGAGAGGGTGGACAGCATACGAACGCTTCATTTGTGTGTGTTTAACGTGGCCCTCTAAAAGTGGTCAAATTTAAATGTCTGCGCACACCCCTGTTTATGAATTAGCAGAGCTTGCTGTATGATAATCAAGAGATATAGGTTAGAAAGAATGTTAGGTAGAAATTTAAAGTCTACAGAAATTACTTGTCAATTTCTGCAAGTCTGCACCCAATGAAGTATACTATAGCGGTGGTGAGTACACCATATTCAGATGTTCACATCTTTATTATTTCAGACCCAACTATTTCCAACTTCATCCAGCATACATTCCCCATTTCAGGAATCTGAGCTTTAAACAGGACATGTAAAAACAGTATGAGTTATCTAAAGACAAAATAATGCATCTTAAAGATTGAGTATTTTTCTTGCTGGCGTAACTTGAGAGTTTGAATCTTTTCCCCCCCAAAGCATTAAAGAAATAATTAAGTTAAGGGTTAGGAACCCCAAGGGAAAAGTGCACGAGAGCGATGAGAAGTTTTGGAATTGAAAGCCTCTTATAACTTACAGTCTCTGAAGCTTACTCACCTTTTTCTTTCCTCTCTCCATTTAGCAATCTCCTCTGGAGTATCTAATTGTATTCTTCTAGCACCAGGAGCATGCATCTATGGAGGACAAGTTTTCAGAAGCATTACAAAATGTGACTGAATATTCCCTTTATGCAATTACATGAAACTCTGCAACTTTAAAAAACACAGACGTTGCTGAAGTTGGCTGTAACATATAGAAAATGAGAAGACTAAAAATGAAACATGGTGATTGTTATTTCTATTATGTTGTCTTTTACATACTTTTCATGTTTAACATGGGACTGAGGGTCAGTTTTTAAGGCTGAGACTGGACTTTGTCATTCTAAAGAAATATAAAAATGCATAAAGACAGCCAGAGGAGAAGCTAATAATCAATTCTACAATTTTCATGGACTCAATTTTTGAAGCAGCTTGGGGTACCTACATTCTTCCAGTGAATTTGAACCAACTTCTCATGTGCACTGAAACTGCAACCATCTTCTGCACACTGAAAGAGAAGAAAAATACTCTGACACTATTTGAATGAAATTACGCACAAAAAGAGTCAAGATGTAGCTCACTTATTTTTAACTACACTGCATAGTAGATCACTTTCTTGAATGGTGAAACAAAACAACAACTGCCAGCATAGTCTCGGTTACTCGCACAGAGTTTTGAAAATGTAAAAGGCTAAGTACCAGTACTACAGCATTAAGAATTACATTTTAAAAAGGAGACATTCAGTTACTAAGTGGCGTAAGAGTAATACATTATGTTCACTACGTTTTAAAATATCTATTCTCCCCAGTACTCATTTAGGATAACATCTTAGGATTCAGAATGCACTCAACAGTTTATAGCAGTGAAGATCTTCCATCATTTCATGCAGGAATTGGGGCAGCCGGCATCCGAGAATTAGTCTTAGCCCCACCATAGAGGACTTGCCTAAATTGTACACACTGTAGTCAGCCCAGTTCTAGGGCAGAAGACCTTCAGCATTTCAAATTGGATGCAAACAGCACAAGCACACTGTCAACATTTGTTAGGTTCATGCTGTACTAGATACCTATAGTGTCCAAAACAAGGCAAATCCCTCTAGTAGCATCATCCCCAAAGACTTCAGTAATGCACGCAAAATGGTATGACTAGTTCATATACCATGGATAATTTCAACTACTAACTACCAATTTTACATTTACCATTATGAATCAAAGACCTACATAACCAGCACCCCAACGCCTATAAGTACAGGCAGAACCTCTGTACTCAGTTAGGGCCTCCATTTTACATCTTAAATCAAAAAAGCACACCCGTAGCAACACAGCGACTCCTTGCACTATTTGGAGTCAGTGAAGGAGAGGACTCCAAAGAAAGTGCCACCTACCAACACTTCCTGTAGCATGTGATTTTCTGTTGGTGATCTCCCATTCAAGCACTGCCTAGGACCAACACCTGCTTAGATTATGAAACCACAGTCCAAAATGGTATGGCTGTAAATTGTAAATATAAGCTGTTTTATAACTTTCCCGCCTATTTAAACTAACCTGTGTGTGCTGTGCAATGTGTTCATCATATTTTTCTTGGTTTTTATAGCCACGATCACAAGTATCACAATAATGAGAGAAAACTGGTTCTTTTTTCCTTTTGTTCTGTTAAAAGAGTGACACTGTTATGTTCATTTCTTCAAAAAAATAAGTTACACTTTCTTTTAAATAGAAACCAATATGCCGGAATATCCTTTCAGGAAGATATTTAAATTATTTTAGCTGGAGTTTCAATAGTCAAAACATTTGATACATAATCTAGACAGAAAAATGACTAAAAAGATCAAATTATTGTGTTCCATATCTTGCAGTTTCCAACTCAAATGTGCTCAGTTTACAAGTAACATCTTTTTACTAAGTGTCACCACTGCCAACATAACCAAAATGCCAAAGCGGCTTCAACACCAGAAATAAAGGCTGTTGCAAGGTTACTACGTCTCAGCAATTGAATCATGTGCACAATGTACAATTTCAATAAGTTGATTAGAGCATCCCTCCCTTGAACGAATCCAGGACTTGCAGACTTGTCTCATCATGGAATGCTCTCATTTATAACATAATGGTTAACATATGTTATAACATAACCCTAACCGGTGTGGTGGGATTAAGAGTACTGTATCCCAGAAGTACAACTGAGTTACTAAACTCCACATAATAGCTATAATAAGTACCTTTTGCTTGAAGTTTCCACCTGGAGAATGTTTAAAAAATGCAGGTGTTTGTTCAGCTTGCCATTCTTGGGTAAAATGGCAATTTCCACCTTCAATAAAAAAAAAAATTACAAGAAAAATGAAATTACACGTAGCTGTTTAATACTTTCTTCAATATTATATTTGGGGAAAAAAGTGCACTCTAAATAACTGAAATAACCTTATCAAAATCTTTTAAAGAAAAGCAGAAATATGGAAGTTTTTGATCCATCTGATATTCCTTACCTCATCTGTGTAATCACACTATTACACTACTTGTTACCTTATATCCCTTGGTGTCCTAAACGTCATTGTTGAGACTTCTCAGGATCTCCCTTATTCTATCAATCCTTTTAAAAAACTGCCTGAAAATCAGTGCTACCACTTTTAAATAATAATAAATCAGTATTTTAGATTTTTTTTTGAAGTGCAGATAACACAGGAATGTTTTGGTTTGTTTTTTCAATGACATCATCAACATGGCAAACCCCAAAAGGACACAGCCTCCCTGGAGATATATTACAGCATCACCAAATCTTTGGCAAATAAAAGGCAAAAACCTGGTTTTAAGTTTCAGGATTGGGAAGCCTGGGAAAGAGCGTGGGAACTACCTCGCCCTTCTTTGAGTCATAAGCAAGAAGTAGCCAGCACTGGAGGAAAGCAACAACCACCTAAGCAGATCCGCAAGCCAAAGCGCACGGGAGAAGCAGGGCTGCAGCACCCAGGACCACTCCTCCGCACCCCCCACCCCCGAGACGCAGCTGGGGAGAAACCCCCTGCAGAAGGATGGATATGGGGGAAACGAGGCAGGAGCCCCTCGGAGGGGGGTGGTCGTTGGGAGAACAGGGAGAGGGGGAATATCCGGCCCAGGTGCAGAAGCCCCTCCCTCTTGCCCCCGCGGGGGTCTCCCCTACCTGGGTGCGGGGCTGTCGGCCGCTCGCCGTACGCCGGTGACGGCTGGTACCATGCGGCAGGCGGCGGATAATCCCCAGGCGGCGGCGCCCAGAAGCTGGGGTCCCAGGCGGGGGGCCCCGGGGGCGGGCAGAACACAGGTGGCCTGAACACGGGAGGCGGCGGGTACCAGGCGAACGGATTCATGTCAGGCCCGAACAGACGCCTCCGGCCTCCCGTGCTGCCACTGCCAGCGGCGGCTGCCTCCACATGGGGGACGCAGGCGGCCACTGCATTATACGTCACTTCCGGCACTACTGTAAACACCCCGCCCCAAAGCCAGGGTGCGGAACTCCACCGGCCACACGACCGGGGAACGTCATCGCACAGCGCCGGAAGGGCCATGGAGACCGTCAGCCGCCTGTGCGCCGGCGGGTTTGTCTGGGCCGCACGGGTCGCTACGCAATACGCATGCGCCTCCCACGGCGGCGGCGGCGGCGGCGTTGTTGTTGTGCTATGGCCCGAGAGCTGATGGGGCCGGCGCTGCCCCCGGGCTTTGCCCGCTGTGCCGAGGCGGACCCGGATGAGGACTTCAGCCAGGGTGAGGACGCGTTAGGGGGCCGGGCCGCCCCAGCGCCAGGGTTTAAGCGGCACCTGGGCGCGGCCCGGGAATACAGCCGTGGGGCGGGGGCTCCTCAGAGCGGTTCAGCCCGGTCCCAGCCGGGGGCTGTGGGTAGCCCCGGCGCCGCTCGGTGCTGGCCGAATCAGCGCGCCCTCCCGTCTCCCGCCTGCGCGGGCCGGGGCCGAGCCGCCCCGCGGGACCCGTTAGCAAACCCCCGCACGGGGCTGTTTGCCCGCCCGCCGGCCGGCCGGCCGGGTGGCGCTTCCTGCGGTGGTTTCCAGCCGGCGGGGTCCGCTCCTCCCTTCGAAACGTTCTCGGGGTCCGCCAATGGAAAAGCGGTTGAACACCGCGGCTGTGCGGCAAAGTGACCCCTCTCTCTTGGGTGCTCCTGCCCTGCCGCAGCTAAGGCCGAGGCAAGCTGCGCGTTTCACAGCCGCTGGTTTTCTGTGAGCTCTAATGCAAGTGATTTCTTTTTTCCTTTGTGACACTGAGGGCCACAATGGCAACTTGCCTGGTGCTGCACCCCGGTTTTCAGGTGATTTCATGTAGCCTGTCAAAGATAAACACACACAACCGCTCTGTTTTCTTGTAGTTGTGTTCTAGGATATTTTACATCGGGGGTTTCTCAAACTTCGTTGCACCATGACCCCCTTCTGACAACAAAAATTACTACATGACCCCAGGAGGGGAGGGACTGAGCTCGCCTGAGCCCTGGTGCCTTGGGCGGGGGGGGGAGGACAAAGCCCGACACCTGGACCCCAGGCGGGCGTGGGTAGCCGAAACCCAAAGGCTTCAACCCCAGGCAGGTGCCTGTAACTTGAGCCCCACTGCCCAGGACTGTAGCTGTTGGGCTTCAACCCTGGGCAGTGGGGCTCGAGGTTTGGCCCCAGGCCCCAGCAAGTCTAAGCCAGCCCTGGTGACCCCATTAAAATGGGGTCGTGACCCACTTTGTGGTCCCGACCCACAGATTGAGAACTGCTGTTTTACACACACAGAGCTGCCATATAATTTACTATTTTCTCTCTTCCGGGGAGGTATTGTTAATGCTACTGACTTTTTAGACTTTTTTTCTGGCCTTACACTTTGTCTATTTAAGGGTTTCATAGCATTTACTTGTCCTTTAACTGAATTTTGTCATCTGTGGTAGATCACAGATACCTTGGGTTTGGTTCACCTAGAGTAGGTTACTCTGTCATGCTTCACTATTTACTGCTGCATTTGTCTTATCAAAGGACTATATTTTAAACTCATTTATTTTGGGGAGGATGCTAAAATTATGTCTTAGCACAAAATTTAACTATGTATCTGAAAACAATTTAACTTAATTCATTCTGTCTATGAGTATTCTTACAACCATATTTGAGCACCCACATTACCCCTCTGAAAATCACATCCAATGTGTTTTGCAATGCATAAAATCACCGGACAAATATAAAATACAGCGCTTTATATATCTTATGCTGCTTATGCTGATCTACATTGTGCTAGTTCTGAAGAAGCCTCTGGGCAAACAGTCAAGATGCTGGTATTATTGTTGGAATGCCCTTGAGAAAGATCTAAAGTGGCTTTGAAACAAATTCTGTAAAACATTTGTCTGCAGCACAAATAAATGGATTTAAGCTAAACCTCATTCAGTATTATGAGATGATTCTCTAGAGGAATTTTAAAATAGTTACTTAACATGTGTAAAATGGTCTTAAAAGGTTATTATACGGAGGCAGATTATGTTAACCATTTTTAAACAATATTACTTTATTCTTAGTTTAAAGGTCCATCTGTGGTACATGGGAGGATATTTGATGGGAGGAACTGGTGCAACTTGCTAGGGGATAAGGATGTCAGTATTCCACACCTGCCACTGCTGCCACTACTTCCCAGCTGCTCCTTCCTGGGCCTTGCTCTTGTTGGACTAATACTTGATGTTTCTTTTCTTTTGACCTGATCTGAACAACTCTTCAAATATGTATTTTTTTCACTTGTTTGGTAGTTGAATTTATGTGTGAGCTTGTCCTTCACTTTTCCTCAGGGACATTTTCATTTCTAGACCTCTTTTTTAGCATCTACCTTCTTTAGAAAGAAAAGGAGTACTTGCGGCACCTGAGAGACTAACAAATTTATTAGAGCATAAGCTTTCGTGAGCTACAGCTCACTTCATCATATGTATCCAGTGAAGTGAGCTGTAGTTCACGAAAGCTTAGCTCTAATAAATTTGTTAGTCTCTCAGGTGCCACAAGTACTCCTTTTCTTTTCATGGATACAAACTAACACAGCTGCTACTCTGTAACCTACCTTCTTTAGAGAAAATGACATACAAAATTGTGCACTTTCAATCTTGTAATTCCATCAGAAAGGGTTAATTTGATACCTTAAATCAGAAGAGTGAAGACAACCATTTATTAATGTCAACATTCATGAAATGGAATTGCTACTTCACATGCACAGTTTGGTTATGTGTAATTTTCATAAGGCAGTATGTCAGTAAATATTTAATAATCCATTCTTTTGGCTTCCTTATGCCTACTTATTGTTTTTGCATATAACATACTACATTAAACAACTACATTAAAAGGACACTATTAAGGTTTCAACATCAAGCATTCAAAAGTTAAGAGATGCTAGAAGTAAGGTTTCTTTTACTTGACACAAAGTTCATATTCACACCCAATTTTAATTCCCTGCTTCAAAGGATCTGTTAAAAGAAAAGATTGTTTTGCCCATGTTAAAAAATTCTGCCAATGTATTTTTCCATAGCCCTGTTCTTAGAAAATGCGGAACCATTTTGGCTGAAATTTTCCAAATATTTCAGCCCGAGACAGACACCAGGCATGGAAAACTTAAGCCCAAATGGTTAATATTTGGTAAAGTGTTAAGTCTCTGAAAACAGGGTCTTATAATGGGGAGTTTGGGGCAACCTTAATAATAGGTAGCATTAGCAGCCCCATTTATTATTGTCTGTCACACCTGTAGGATACTTTACTCGTTTAGGTTCTGATTCTGCAAACATTTATACATAAATTTAACTTTATACATGTGTAATGCCACTGAATTTAAGTTGTGTAAAGTTGAGAATGTGCATAGGTGCTTTCAGGGTCTTAAATATATATATTTTTAAATAACTGATCAAAAATAGGCCATGCATTCAGTTACACTGATCAAACAAACCAAAATGGATAACATATTGACAGTAGTCGGTATAATATGTTGCTTATTAATCCTTGGCCTCTTTCCCGTGTCTTCCATAATCACGTCTTATAATTTTTTTGGACGGTGGAGGGGATGCACAACTCTGACCAGAAATATCTGGTATTGAAGTGGACTCATGGATCTGTTGTCTTGGTTCATTTCATTTCCATGCAAACAAGAAGCTGAGATGAGAGGCAGATCAGTGGTTGCTTTGTAAATTGTATAAAGAAAAGAAGTACTTGTGGCACCTTAGAGACTAACCAGTCTCTAAGGTGCCACAAGTACTCCTTTTCTTTTTGCGAATACAGACTAACACGGCTGTTACCCTGAAACCTGTAAATTGTATGTTGTTCTTGTTTTGTGTTTTAGTTATGTGAAGAAATGATGAGTTGTGTAATGTCCCCTTTAATCTTTCTCATCCTTGTCTAAGACTTACCTAATAAAAGTTGAACCTAAGAGACCAACAAATTTATTGGAGCATAAGCTTTCGTGAGCTACAGCTCACTTCATCGGATGCATGCAGTGGAAAATACAGTGGGAAGATTTTATATACACAGAGAACATGAAACAATGGATGTTACCATACACACTGTAACCAGAGTGATCAGGTAAGGTGAGCTATTACCAGCAGGAGACGAGAAAAAAAAAACTTTTGTAGTGACAATCAAGGTGAGCCATTTCCAGCAGTTGACAAGAACGTGTGAGGAACAGTGTGGGGGGGAATAAACATGGCATATTTTTCCCCTCTACTGTTTCTCACACATTCTTGTCAACTGCTGGAAATGGCCCACTATGATTATCACTACAAAAGGTGGTTTCTTTTTTTTCTCCTGCTGGTAATCTTTCACCTTACCTGATTACTCTCATTACAGTGTGTATGGTAGCACCCATTGTTTCATGTTCTCTGTGTATATAAAATCTCCCCACTGTATTTTCCACTGCATGCATCCAATGAAGCGAGCTGTAGCTCACGAAAGCTTATGCTCAAATAAATTTGTTAATCTCTAAGATGCCACGAATACTCCTTTTCTTTTTGCAGATACAGACTAACACAGCTGCTACTCTGAAACCAATTAAAAGTTGAGCTTCTAGATGGATCTGGTTTATTTTGCATAATTTAAAAGGTCACAGCTCTTTAACTGTAGATGTCATTTTCTCTCAGCCTTCATTTATTTCACTTCATTGTACCTGATCTTTTTTTGTTCTAATTCTTTGGCTGCAGTAAAAGTTCACTGTACCTCTTCCCAGACAAATAAGTTTCCCTTCTTGTCTGCTTTAAAATCAGTGTTTGAAATTTCAAAAGGCCCTGTGGAGTTTATGCCTCAGAATGCACTGTGAAATTATAAAAAGTCCAGTAGTGTCAGAGCCATTCAGTCCTGTGATATCAATTATTCATTTAGGCCCTAATTCAACAAAGAAATCCATCTTTATTCAGCAAATTATTAAAGCTTGTTCTTACGTGCTCGGCTGTGTCAGGACCTTTGTTAAATCATTGTTAACTCTTATGTAGAGACAGGACTGTTTTGAATAAAGTTAAATCCAGCGAAGTATGCATTTTGATGATACCAAAAGTGGTAATATTCATTTAAAGTGTTTATTAAAATATCCACACTAAATCTTCATGTTTAGTTGCAGGTCCAGTATTGCCTCCTGGCTACAAAAAAAGCTCAGAAGTGCATGACCGTGATGAAGGCCCCAAGTCTCCTCCTCTGCTCAGAGAAGCAAATAGAGATTCTGAAGAGGAGCAGGACACTGATCCAGTACCCAAGTCAGTCTGTGTGTCATTCATGTAATTTACACTGGTAAAATAAGCAGAAATTGGACCACTTCATACAATGAGTTGACTGAATTAGCCAGATGCAGAATCAGAAAGAGGCTATATTATGCAACTAAAAAAAGCAGACATGAAAATAAAGGCTGCTAACGTTGTCCCCTCATCCTTTCCAGGGTGATAGTGGCTACCTAATCTGTGTGTCTCCTTAGACTGTGACTGGCTTGTTCAGTGCAATCTAAATTGTTCATTTCACTTTAATTTTGTATCTAGGTTGACGTGTCACTTAACCTTTAGATTGTACTTTTAATTTGTGTGTATACACAACAGATGTGGATGGTGGGCACTTTATTAGAAATCTGAAAACTTAATACTGAGTGAATTCTGTTTCCAAAGTACAGCAAGTTGCCCTGTAGAAAGTAATAAGCAGCTTGTTAGTATAACTAATATTAAAGTTGCTGTGATGGGCCTGTTCATGGAAGTGTATTTTGGTAAACTATATCTTTGCTAGCAATAAGCAATGGCATCTATAGTAGACTTTGAGTGGACTGTCAATTTTGAAATTAGTGTTTCCTAATATAAATGTATATTAAGAAGCGTATTGGAGGTAGAAATGAAATTTTGAGGTTAAAAAAAGAAAAAGGCCAAAATTTTCAAACCTTGTATACCTAAACTTAGACTCCTATATCCACATTTAGGAACTTAAATAGAAGTGGCTCAATTTTCGGAAGTTCTAAGCACCCACAAATCTCATTGACGTTAATAGCTAGAGGTGCTTAGCATCTTTGAAAATTAAGCCTCTTCTAACTTTAGGCATAAGGTCTTGAAAAATGTGGCCTTTGACTCTACATGAATATAAACATACTAATGGGAGATACTGCATCTGTTTTAGGAACAGGTATATGGTAAGAATGCTCAGATTGTCATAACATCAAAGTTATAGATCACATGGATGATCACAGGGAAAATTAGCTTACCAATGACTTAGTGAACAATTTTCAACTCCCAGTAGGCCTGATCCAACTCTGATTCTCTGACAAGTTAATAGGAGTCTTTCTATTGACTTCAGTGGGAACTGGTTTGGGCTCCTAGATACAGTGTTCATGTTAACTCTGTCTGTTTATCTTACGCATTTTTATCTCCTTTTTAGGCTATTACCTATTTAACTTAAATATTTGTAACATGCCTGTCATCATAATATTGTATATAGGGACCAGTCTGACTCCCATTGACATCAGCGTAAATATTCCTGTGCGTGATCAAGCTCTAAACAAGTGTGGGTATATGATTATTTTGATTTGAAGGGTGGAAATGTTGGGTTTTTTTAATAGCAAATCTCAGCAAACTGCACATACTCAAATTTAATGGGACTAGTCAAATGTGCAAAGTTTAAGAACATGTAAGTGTTTGCAGGATTGGAGTCTTAGAGGGCATTATACGATTTCCATGTAATGCTCGTTACTGTAAATACTCCCCACTTTCCCCCCAGGGTTTTATTTACTGATTGTTCGATCTAAAATTCGATTTGGAAAAGTACTAGTCAAAATGTATAGAATGATGGTAAAAATGTAGCAAGAAATATGCTGGTGTTAAAACTACTTTATGCATGCAAAACAGCATTACCGTGTTTTACTATTTGATTTTCTCTTTCTGCACACCAATAACATTTTTTTTTTAAAATGTCACTGTAGTGTAAGAATGAGGTTTATGCTAACAAATATTTAATTGCTCCAAATTTTCAGAGTCTTATGCTGTGTTTCCATGGTAACAGCAAGATAGTACATAATGTAAGACTTTTGGAAATCATTTTATTTTTTTTCCTTTGAAGTATAGATAATTGCCATCTATGTCAGAGTAATTATTAAGCTCAATCACTGTATTTGTAGAAAACAGAAAAGAGCTCGGGAAGATGACGATGATGGCTTTTTTGGACCTGCTCTTCCTCCTGGGTTTAAAAAGCAGGATGATTCCCCAGAGAGGTAATTAAAGCGGAATAGTGTTCAGGCTCCTCTTGTTAAAACATAATTATTTTCAATAAAATATTTTGTGGCTCTATCAGTGAACACCTTAGTTACACTTAAGATTTATGTGATTAGAATTCCTTTGTAATTTGAGTACAAAATTCCCCATGTACCCTCTGGAAAGTCCGAGAGAAGAGGAAAATTGTATATGAACTGTCTAATCATATTTTGAATATCAAATTTCTCCCACCTTCTAAGATAAAGCTCAAAAAGAGTATGCTATGCATGTTAGTCAGGCAAACTGTTGTATGGTGTACGCTTGTGGTTTTATTCAATATATTTTTTTTGAAGATTTTATAGGTATTAGGCCCAAACTCTATGAACTCCTCAGGTGCAGGGGCCCACCTGCATGGAACTCATTGCAGGACTGAGGTGTTAATTTGTTCCTATGTCATATAATACGGTTATATTATTGCAATGGTTGTTTTGTTAATACATTGGGATCATTAGTTTTCTTCATGTAAACAATGCTGAATGGTGTATGTTTGTTAAAATCATATTTTACTAAATCAGCATTGATAATAGCCTCTTTGTCAGAAACTAAGCCCATTCAACCACACACAATTATAAAATACCTATTGGAGAAAGATAGTTGTTAATTTTCCTTTCAGAATTTAACTGTATCTGACAGCCTCCTAATCTTCACATCAATCTCAGCTCTTTCCAGTGTAATCCAAAATGATATTCTGTACAGAAATCACTACTTTCAAGAGAATGTTGTTAGATAAAGTGTTCAGCAGAAACTTCCTTGCAGATTTGCTTTTGACATCCGTGCTGTTTGCTTCCTCAGTGCTATAAAGAGTTAGTAGATAAAATGATCCAATATTTACCTGTCAGAAATAATGTCATTGTTAGGAAGATGAGCCAGTCTGTTGCTGAACAGTTCTGGTTGTAGCATTACTGTCTGCAAGAAATTCCGTAGTTGAAAGTGTCTCTCAAATCTGAGAACTTTTATTGAGAGAGAATTTCTATATATTAAGAAATATGACTGTCTCTCCTCCAGGTTTAAATCTGTTGAGATGATTTGGGGAAACTCTCTGTGTACAATGTATAAATTTTGGTTAATTTTATGATATTGTATCATTGAGTACTGCAACGTGAAGTAGGTCTACCATGGGCTGCCAGGGTCCATGACATCTCTCTCACTCTCATAAACACACCCGTCTGGAAGAAATTACAGAACAGATAAAATAAATCATTAACTTTAACAACTGAACTCTGGCTGAGCAATGGGTATGTTAAGGATGGTGCTTGGCAGATCCCAAAACCTGAGCTGTGTGACCTAGTGGTTGGAGCTAGCAGCAGAGACATGGTTGTGATCACACCAGAGGTCAGAAGCCACGCCAAGGGTCAAAATCAGAGTCTGCAACTGGGTCAGGGCAAGGAAGCAGGCAACAGGAACAAGGCATGGTAGATAGCAGGAACCAGGTGAGGAAGCAGGGACCTGGTGTCAGTGGTCTGCGCATCAACAGGCCTAATGACTAGTTGCTCAGACAAGGAATGGGACAGGAAGTCTTGTACCCGGTGGTGTCCAATCGGCTGTTAGCCATCTGGCCATGGTGAGTCAGTGGGTGTAGCTTCTGTGATGAGGTATTAGCAGCAGTTCTGTTGTCTGCCCTTCTAGCTCAATGGCACAGAAGATAAGGCTGCTGCTCAACAGCCCTGCAGGCCTGGCTTTGAGACCTGTGGCACCTGACCATGTCTGAGCTGTGAGAACTAATTCTGCCTAGGTTGTGTGAAGGGAAGAAGGTTTGAAGAGTGGAAAAATCCCTTAACAGGAAACCAAAGAAACCAGGTGGTAATACCTTTAAATACTCAGAGGGAGTCAGACACAAGGAGAAGCTTGGGCAGGAAAGGGGAACAAACAGAACTTGTTTTTGTAGCAAAGGGGGCCTTTGACTGTAGAACCAGCCAAAGTCAACGGAGGCTGGCTGGAGGAAAGAGAGGGAGAAGAGATCAGAGAGATTCCATGTTCCAAAGGAGAAGCCATGTGCAGGAGAGCAGGGAGAGAGGAAGGATCCCAAACTCCAGAAACAAATACTGAGCCAAATCCCAAAGAATGCTCAAGAGAGGTGAGGAAACTGAGGCAGGGATGATGTGCAGATGTTGTATTGTTTTGTGCTGTCTGTAGTAAAGAGTGACTAGTTTGAGAACTTTTTCAAAGCCTGTGCATTGTGTGTTTCAACTATCGTATCCCTAGAGAGGTGAATGTAAACTAGATTTCCCTCAAAGTTGGCACTCTGGGAAAGGCTATGCTTAAGATACTGGAGAACCTGGGGGAGCTAGCACAAAACATAGGGTGTAGGCAGTTGAACTTTCAGGCGGTAGTGTAAGCTGGAAGATCTGCACATCCAGAATGTGGCCAGTGATCCAAAGGCAGTGCCTGGACTCTGCTTAGACTCAGGAAGCTTAAAAGCACATGGACTCAAAACAGCAGCTTGGTGAGTGTCTGGCAGGCGAAGTTATACCAGAGCTTCCACATCTTTAATGCAATAAAACTGTCTCCAAATGTGTAGTTAAAAGTAGTATAAATAGCTGGTATAATTATTTCAGGGTAACATATGGTACCTCAGCGCTTGCTTTCATTATAAAGACCATTACCCTCTCATCCTTCAAATCCCTCCTCAAGGAACGATTTCTGCTGTCACACATAAAGGAAGTCAGCCAAACAATGGCTAGGTGGGACAGCAGCTGGGGAAAGCTGATTTTATTATTTATTTGTTTTTTTTTTTCTCTTTAGATTATTTGGGACCATCTAGTTGTGCACATCAATAACAACTCTATGTGACTGTTACCCTTCTTCTCCCGGTTATTATTGTATAAATGCAAGTAAATGCGAACCAGCACCCTGCACGGTGGGGTCCTGGGTACTACCACAGCACAAATAATACTGAAAACATGTTTCATTGGACAAGAGACATTCTTTCAGCCATATAAAAATAGAATCTCTAATAAAACAGCCAAAGGGTCTGCTCCTGAAAGCTTTACACAGTTAGTCTCAGTTAGTCCTCTTGATGTCGACGGGACTACTCATGTGAACATGGCTAGCAGGATTGGGCCCAGAGGGGGAAAGGCAGCCATTTAAAGGTGCACTAAAGAGCAATGAACTGTGCACTTTTCACTTCTACTTTCTGACATAAAGTAGATTCCGCTTACTAGCAATCCCTTGGTTGCCAGCAAAAAGTTGGTACTGTATTACTGTCAGTTGCTAATAAGTGAAAGGCAGGTTTCTGAGGTAGCACCCAGGGAAAGAAGTGCTTGGACATGCCTTTCCTGGCCGCAGTCCTGTAAGCCTGGCTACAGGCAGGGCAGCAGCAGGGATGGAAGCTGCAGTCTGGATGCTGGGGCTTTCTCTGGGGATCAGAGATGCTGGTGACCATTGGGGCTGCACCATACCTCTCCCTGAACTCTCCAAAGGTTGGGGCTCAGTATGTCCCAGCACTTCCTTCCTTCAACAGTGCATACCCCCAGCAGGGCACAGCCTGGAGAGTTCAGGGAGCAGTACCATGCAGCTCCGACATCTGTGCTGCATTTCCCCTCTCCACTGTTCCCCTGACCACATCCTCACGTGCCAGTCCACAGCCACTTACCTCCTGTGTGGTCCATGTGAACAGGCTGATTTGCCAGGCAGCTGTCCCAGAAGGAAGTACTGGGATGGACTGAGCACCTGCCACAGACAGTTATCCAGGCTTGCAGCCAGGGGAAGCACATGCAAGCCTGTGTGCAGGGTGTACACAGCACATCCCAGCGGTTCCTTCCCCGACTGCAGCCCGCAAACCTATGTGCAGTTGTTCTTTTAAAAAAAAAGAAAGATTCCTAATAAGCAGCATGCTGTTGCCAATCTCCAAATTCCATTTACATTGATGTTAATGGAATAGGATCGATTACCAGCAAAATCTTGCCAGTAACCAAAAGTTGCTAGTATCAGGATTGCTATTAAGGAGAATATACTGTATTAAGAGTGTCTTAAAGTCTTTTAGTCCCCTCCCCTCCCAGATTTTTTTTTTCTTTAGTGACTTGCTTCTAAATGGTCAAATTAAACAAAGCACAGTTAGGGCTAATGTGCATTAACTGAACATATGGGGCCAGATTGTGCCCCATCCTGTGTGCTGGCACAAGGGAGCAAAGGGGCATTAAAGGGATCCCCTTGCACCTTGAGAGAAACAGACTTTGCAGAGCTACCATCTCCCCTTTTTGAGCAAATGTGTGAAAAGGGCATGGACCAGGCAGAGCCTTGTCTCTCTTCTACCGCTCCCCAGTGCACTGGCAGGGTAACTATGCTGGCACATTGGGGAGCACATGATGTGACTGGTATAGATCTGATGCCATTTACTCCCTCACCAAATCAGTGGGGAGAGTGGGAAGGAGATTGTGATGCCTAGTTGCAGTCTCCCTCCTGGGCTGTTCCAGGGGCAACAAAACAACACAGTGCCCCTTATTCTGGTCAGATTACAATCTGCTCAATCTAGTCCATAATTACTGAAACAAAATGATGCATGTTGATTTCAGTGCATGGATATCCCAATGTATGATTGGCTCATAAGTGTGTGTGGATGTACTGTTTATGCCTTGTATAATATATCCCCCACTCCTTTTGAACATCTTTATTTCTCAGACACATCTTTCAAATTTGTCAAAGCATATATTCTTAATTGAGCACTGTATATATGACAATTTTCAGCTTTTAAAACACCTTTTTTGAGTTAGTCAAGTACAAAATATAAATGAACCATTTTCTTTAGTTTTGAAAAGAATATCCCTCTCTAACGAAATTATAATATGAAAATTCAATTTGTGAATATTTTCGGAAAAAAATTAAAATCAGAGTTGAAAACAAACATAAGACGTTTTAGCCCCAAATGTACAAATTTTGAAGAAATTAAGCCTCAGAAAAATAGGATTGGAAAAGAGAGTGCATTTTCAACCATAATAATAGCTATGGCTTGAAAAATCCAGTGACTAATGCGGAAACTCTCAGGCAAGTAGGGGGTCCTCGATGCATCGATTTTTTTGCATAACTTAAAATTTCATTTTAAAAAATATTGTTTCCTGCCCTTATATTTCTAAAAATAATCTTCTGCATATGTGCAAAAAGTAAACAGCAGCCCTGTTTTCTGCCTGAGTCTGTAGAAAAACAGCAAAGCTGTGCCAAACAGAAGAGCATATTAACAAGATTTCACTCAGATTCGCACTTGCTGTTCGAGATGATCTGGGCAGCCAGGAAGCTGTCAAAAATCATGTCCGCTCCATGCTGCTGAGGAAAGCCCTGAGCAGCAGCAGCAGAGTTCTTCATACAGAAGACACCACAGAAATGGAGGCTGTGGGACGTGTAGAATATTGAAAACCATTTTCCTACCCACTCCTTGGAACAGCCTACAAGGTGGGAGGGGGTAGAGTAGCGGAGGCCTGCCCCTCTCTCTGGCTTTGTCGACATGGGGAAGTTTTATGGGTTATACAGGTATAACCCCCAGCATAGATACCCTACTCTGGACTATGAGGGAACATCTGCACTGCAGCTGGGGTGTGATTCTCAGCACGGGTAGACAGACTCATGCTAACTCTGCCTCAGCTAGCGTGCTAAAAATTGCAGAGCGGACACTGCAGCATGGGCAGCAGCTAGGGCTAACCACCCAAGCTTGGACTAAGGGCTTCGGCAGGCTTGGACTCAGGCAGCTAGCCCAAGCCGCTGTCAGTGTGGCAACATCCCCGTGACTTAGTGTGCTAGATCTGCCGGAGCTAGCACAGGTCTGTCTACCCGCACTCACAATCACACTCCGGCTACAGTGTCGTAGGCAGAGTAGCTTCCTCTTGTTTGGCGGACACCCCTCCCCAAGCAACGTAAGCTAAACCAAGAAAGGCACTCTTCCGCCAAAATAAGGGGTACCGCCAGTATAAATGTGTTTGTTTTAAATTCACACTTCGGTTATACCAAAAAGCCTTCCTGTGTGGATACTGCCTTAGTCGTGAGAAAGCAGAAGAGAAGCCAAAAAGCTGCTTCTCTCTTCCAGCAGCTAGATGGGGGTGGAGCTTCACATTTAGCAGACACTTGTAAGCCGGAGGCTGCAATGAAAGATGGAGCTCTCTAGCTAAGGGCAGTGCCACAGTAGAATTATCGGTTTCAGAGTAACAGCCGTGTTAGTCTGTATTCGCAAAAAGAAAAGGAGTACTTGTGGCACCTGGAGGGTGAGAAAACCTGGATTTGTGCTGGAAATGGCCCAACCTGATGATCACTTTAGATAAGCTATTACCAGCAGGACAGTGGGGTGGGAGGAGGTATTGTTTCATATTCTCTGTGTGTATATAAAGTCTGCTGCAGTTTCCACGGTATGCATCCGATGAAGTGAGCTGTAGCTCATGAAAGCTTATGCTCAAATAAATTGGTTAGTCTCTAAGGTGCCACAAGTACTCCTTTTCTTTTAGTAGAATTATCGGCACCCTTCCCCTCCTAGCACTCCTGCTACAGCAGGCTGGCTTCTCGGGGGAGGATTGCCCCTGAACCTTGCAGGTGCCCCCTGTTTACACATACGCCCCTTGTTCTATCTCCTTTTTGTTAGTAGGTGTAATCCTCTGACTATAGGTCTGGTACGATTTTGTTTGTTTTGCTTGAAGTCTTGGCAATAGCATCACTGCTGCAAGGCTTGATTGATTAGATTATACCAGATTTAATAAAAGCATAATTCAATGGCACTGGGGCTCATTTCCTCTGTTCCTAAAATCTTATGTTTAGGGTTTCAGCCAGCCATCTGCAGGAGTTAGGAAGGTATTATTTTTCCCCCCAGTGTCTTCTGGGTTGTGTTTTTTTTTTTTTGTTTTGTTTTTTTAAATCTCCTTTGAAGCATCAGGAATGGCCAAAACTGGAGATGGGACATTGGGTGTGGGGGGCCAGGACTCTGAAGTGTCACTGAGCATTTTCTCTCAGGTGCTTGGCTGGCTGGCTCTTACTAACATGTTGAGGGTCTAACGCAGAGATGGTCCCATGGGCCACATCAGGCCTGTGGGACCGGCCCGCGGGAGTGGCTTGCCCGGCCCTTGAGCTCCCCTCCCTTCCCACACTGTCCCCCCTCTCCCGCAGCCACCTCCCAGGCTTTCCAATAAGCCTGTCCTGCCGCTGCGGCATGGTAAGGGGGTGGGGGGGGTTGAATAAGGGGCAGGAGGTCCTGCGGGGCAGTCAGGGGACGGAGGTTCGGGGGGGGGGCGGTCAGGAGACAGGGAGCGGGGGGGTGGATAGGGGGTGGGGTCTCAGGAGGGGGCAGTCAGGGGACAAGGAGTGGGGGGGGCTGGATGGGTTGAGAGGGCCTGTCGGGGGTAGAGGTGTGGATAGAGGTCGGGGCAGTCAGGGGACAGGGGGGGTTTGATAGGGGGTGGGGTCCTGGAGCGGGGGGACGGTTAGGGGCGGGGGTCCCGGGACAAGGAGCCAGGGAGTTCTGAGGGGGACAGTCAGGGGATGGGAAGTGGGAGGGGGCGGGGGGGTAGGGGCAGGCTGTTTCCAGAGGCACAGCCTTCCCTACCCGATCCTCCATACAGTTTCGCAACCCCGATGTGGCCCTTGGGCCGAAAAGTTTGCCCACCCCTGGTCTTATGCATAGACCCTGACTCCGTAGGTGCTCTGGGACTCAAGCACCCATGGGAAAAAAAGCTAGTGGGTGCTCAGTTCCCAGGAGTCAGAGCTTCAGTGTGGAATGTGATGAGTTCTGTGCTGCTAACAACTCTGCTCTTGGGGCAGGCAGTTTGTTTATAAACAGAGACAGGGTGATTACAATAACAAAACGCTTGTCATTACATTAAGGATCCTCAGATGATCCTGAAGACATTCCCAGGCACTCCAGTTAAAAGATAGGAAACAAAGGGGAGGAATAAATGGTCCATTTTCAGAATGGAGAGAAGTAAATAGTGGTGTCCCCCAAGGGGCTTGTACTGGTCTGGGATCAGTGCTGTTCAGCATATTCATAAATGCTCTGCAAAAAGGGGTAAACAGTGAGGTGACAAAGTTTGCAGATGATACAAAATTATTCAAGATAAGTCCAAAACAGTCTGCAAAGAGTTACAAGGGATCTCACAAAACTGGGTGATTTGGTAGCAAAATGGCAGATGAAATTCAATGTTAAATGCAAAATAATGCACATGGCAAAATAGAAACCCAACAATACATACAAAATGATGGTGCATAAATCAAGAGACACATCTTGGAGTCATTTGCTGTACTCTGGAAGCGCTATCTTTCCAGAGTACTGCCAATTCATAAGAATCCTTTTCACTGTGCCTGTATCATTCTGAACTGTGGAATGCTCATTTTCCTGCTTCAGAAGACTTAAAACTTATCTCCAGTCATCAATGGGACAGATACAACTGAATAATGTAGCTGTCCTTAATGTGCAATTCAGTAATAACAGGGAACCTAGATGTAAATAAGATTGCTGACAGTTTCATCCAGAAAGCTCCAGTGAGACATAATGTCTTTAAACTGGGATGTTAGTGAAGACAGCTTGAAGGTGATTGCAATGATCTTAATATAATTTAATTATGTAGTTCATAATAATTTAATCATTATTCAAATAGTAAAGATACCAATGATAGACCTATTCAATAACTAGAATAAAGAAATGTGTAAATATGCTGAAAATAGCCTTCTCCCAAAACTGGCAGAGCACCCCCCCACACACACTCTCTGTCTCTCTCTCTCTCTCTCTCTCTGTTTTTCTTCAAAAGCACCCACAGGCAAAAACAGTCAGCACCTATGGTCTAAGGGATCATCATATGCAGGGTCAGGAAGGAATTTCCCCCCGGGTCAGACTGTCAGTGATGTTGGGGGTTTGCACCTTGTGCGAGTCATTTGACAGGATTATCTGGGTATATCTCATTTAATCATTTCCCTGCCATAAAAGGGGCCTCAAGCAGTGGTGCACCTCAGTCCCTCTTGTTCTCTGCCTGTGGCACATAATAGCCTAATGATCCTCTAGTCTAATTTTGGTTGTTGAGTTTAGTGTGTGGGTGCTGGGTAATGTTGTTGACCTGTGAATATACAGGAGGTCAGACTTGGTGATTTGCTGGTCCCTTCTGGCCTTAAACTTTAATGAGCTATTTTTGATTGCACAAAAACGTGGATAGTGGAGGTCATATTGATAAGCAGATGGAAAGTATTTAATAAAGACAGTACCTGCTTGTGGTTTGTTTTTTTTTTTTTTAAGTGATAACTTTAAAAATCTGGAACATGGAGATGGAAGTGTGCTTTTTCAAGTTGATATCCCCCTTGTGTATGTAATACATAGAAAGATGAAAATGTATGACGATCAATGAAAATGTGACTTTACAAGAGAATACACATTCAACTTTACCACTTTACTGAACTGTTCAAATACTGATTCTTGCTGCAAACAATAAAAAGTTGTTACTTAAATGTGCTTTTCATGCTGATTCTTTTTTTTAATTAGGGAAGGGAAATAATTCTTTTTTTTTCTTTGAGGCCTGTTATAGGTCCTGCTTTGCCACCTGGTTTTAGGAAGCCTACACAGTATACTGAAGATAACAGCTGTTCCATAGGATCTTCTATTTCTTCAGAATTCCATACCCAGGTTTGTAAAAACTGAAATGGCACTGATCTATCTTGTATTTATAGTGCATTGGCATCTGAAGGATTCTAACTGATGACCTGATCCAAAGCCCACTGAAATAACTTTTTAATACAGTAGATCTTGCTTTCCACCTACAGAGCAAGACAAATCCCTGTCCTGTAGAGTTTATGGTCTAAAATATCTGGCTCATTTTGGGTGCCATTGCAGTATAAACAATCAATGATAATCAAGTAGCTTCTGAACTGTAACTGCAGAATCCTGTCTGAAAGGGATTGTGCAGAGGAAAAGTAAGTTTCTCTGCCCACCTTTTCATTTATCTTGTGCTTGAGCATGCTAGGCACTTCAAAGAATTTAGAAAAGAAATAATCCCTGCCCTGTAGAGTTTACAGTCTAAGTTCACTTATCTAACAAGTGAGTTGGAAGAAAACATCAAGACAGGGAGTTGGTGAGGAGCAAGAGGATAAAAGTAAGGAGCTGGCCAAAGGAGAGGAAATGTTGTGAGGTTTGGGGGAAAGGAGGGATGAGGGTGCAAACAGCAGGTGTTATAAAATGGTGTCAAACTTCTTATTCTTTATCACAAAGTCTGCTCTTTCTTGGTTTTGCTGGAGGATGGGTGTTTGTAGACAGAATTAAATAAAAAAGCCAAGCCTGTGGACTTGTAGTCAAACAAACGTCACCTCACTTTCTCTTCTGGTATGATAGTCTCTCCCCTAGAGGGTATTGTGGCACAGTTCAAACAAGCTTCCCTTCCCAGGACCCAAAATGCAAGTAAATCCCAAATAGATGGTATTCACTTCCCTGGCTCTGGGAGAGAGACAGCCAGGTGGTCAGCATGGCTAGCCTGGCTTGATGGGTTCTAAACTACATTCCCAGAAGTCTGGGACAGTGCCCATTGACAGTTGAGTCGTGAGGGATACAGCAAATTCCCAACCAACCCACACCTGGAAACTTCACTCTTGCACTGTGAACAGAGGCAGTAATCTGGGGCTGCTTCCCAAACTACCATCTGTCCCTGAACTCCTGCAGTGGCTGGAGAGAAATCCTGAAAGCTGATTAGTGCTGGGCTCAGATGATTCTCATACTAGATATAAAGAGCTGTTAGACTAGTTAATATGAGATCTCACACTTATTTTGAAGGAGAGGGGTGTTGAATATTTAACAATGACAGTTTCTCCAAAGTGTTCATTTTGTATTGAGCTTAAACGCCACAGTTTTAAACATGTCTAAAATCTCATCTCTGCATCTGATGAAGTGAGCTGTAGCTCACGAAAGCTTATGCTCAAATAAATTGGTTAGTCTCTAAGGTGCCATTGGTACTCCTTTTCTTTTTGCATATCTTCTCAGTTGCTCTTGTCTTTTGTGATATGTCAGTGGTTCTATGTAGATGGGGCCTGAATTGTATGTTTTTAAAAAAGTAAAAAAAAAATGGATATACCTTTACATGCCTCCTTTATCTATCCTAAGGAAGTAAAAATTGGGCACAAGCGCTCCCCCTCCTCCTCTGCATGTCCTCTTCAATTACTGGTCAGATCATGGTGTGCTTTAGGATGGGAAATGGTCATTTTTCTTCCCATTTACTCTCCTCCCTATTTGAGATTTTTTTCAAAATTCTGCTCTCCATTACTCCCTCCCGTTGCCCTTCGTGTCTTTCCTTTCTCACTACTACCTCTGAATGCCTAACTCACACTGGTATGTGACTTAGCAGGGAGCCCTGCTCCAAGGTAATATATACTGGTAGGGAAAGTGTAAAATATGTGACAGAATTGTTGCCAAATGTTCAGTGTCATAACACACGTAATTGTTTCAGGTAAACGTTAGCACATGTTTGTACCAACTTTTCCTTATTCTGTTGTTCTGAAGTGTTTCAATTTTCAGTGCAAGACCCCAGCCTACTAGAGTGTAAGTGCTGTTCTGAAACCAAGCTTTTTTTATTAGCACTTTGTGCTGTGACCATTCTGCTACCTCCTACAGCCCGTATTGTCACAATTTATAATGAAGAATGATAGTCTGCTGTTTAAAAATATTCCTAACTGCAAATAATGATTAAGCAGTTTGTCATATTGACAAATGTCTGGTTGCAGAGATATCAAAATTTGGCTGTTTCTACATTTCAAACAAAAAAGTATAAAAATTCCTCCATTGTTAAATAGGGACCTCCAGATCATGTGTCAAGTGAAGTGTTTGTAACAAAGAAACTTAATTTATTGCAGAGATTTTCTTCTAGTTTCAACAGGTAAAAATTTTTATAATCTTTTCGTGTGTTAACTGGGATGATGCGATTTGTTCCTATAACACTTATTGCACAGTTGTAGAGGGTATGCATTTTCTACATTAAAATAACTTTTTTTTACTATTCAGTTTGGCAAGAGGAGGTTTTTGTTATCTGTAGAGACAGCTTATTCTGTCGACTCCTCTTCACTGTAATTGTGTATTGAATTATCTCACAATACCTGTGTATTTTTTAGATTTGTTTAAGTGCATGTATTTGGGGACAGGAGGTAGGAGTGTGTTAAGTTTAACATTAATGAGCAAGGAAACAAGATGGACTTCGATTAAAACCTAGCAGAGTTTCTTTATCTTTCATCTTCAAAGCGCTTATGATAACTTGTGGAATCTTTTAAACTTTTGTTCCACATTTTTTTTTCTAGCCTCTTTGGCCACATCCTGAGAAACAACAAAATACCACAGTGGTAGTTTATTCAATACTTACAGTTTAAAATCAGTGAAAAAGCTTTAGGGTAAAAAGAGAAGAGATAATACCATTACATGCACACACTATTAGGGTTATGAAAGGATAATCATCTTTGTCCTCTTCAGCCTTTCAACTCCATTGGATGCAGGTAGTCACAACATCCTTTTCAACTCTTCCCTCGTTTCATGACTCTATACCTCACACACACACTCACTCTCTCTCTCGCTAACTTTTGGAGTGTTGCTTCAGTTTTTCCACCTCTTCCTGCTCCCACTAGTGGTCAGTTTCCAACAGGGTTTTATCCTTGGCCATTCTTTCTCTCTGTGTGCTATAGATCAGGGTGACCCCATCCAGGATTATGGTCTCAAATGGCCGCCTTCTTCGAGTAGTGGCCCTATGATTGCTCCACTGTAGGTGTGCTTGCATCCCTGTGCTGCTGATCAGAGAACTTTCGGTAGCCATGTCCGTTAGGTCAGTACATGTGCTGTCTCTCCTTGTGCCCTGCGATGAGACTAGTCAGTGCACACACGCTAACCCTGCTCAGTTCCTTCTCAACCACCCCTGGCTCAAGATGTAGCTATTTGCAGTCCACTACAACAATTGCTTTTGTTTCTGCATTTACATAGTTAGTACTTAGTGTAGTAATTTTTCCCCTTAATTTTCTCAATTTTTTTTTAAATTTTTTTCCCCATTCCCGCCCTCCCCCATTGTGGACCCTTCCTCCAATGGGGTATGCCCAGTTCACTGGTCTTCAAGAAGTGCCTCTCTTGCAAAGAGGTGATCCCTACCTCAGACAAGTACTCCCAGTTCATTTGCTGCTTTGTGGAAGGCCACATTCAACAAAAGGATGATCTCAGCCAACAATTCAGGTCCCACTCTCATAAGGATAGAAAGCCCAGACAGAAGATTTTCATGGAGGTGGCTCTCTGACCCTCTCTGGCCCTCCGCCACAAGTCACCTGGCAGATGTGAGTCTTCGCTACAGCCCTCAACATCTAAAGGTTGCAGGTCAAAGAAACAAGCTGCTAATCCCTCTCACGAATCGTCAAAGCAGGAAGTCTACCACAGTGAGCCCTGAGAGAGCCACAAGCGTTCTCTGGCATGCTCAGTACTATCAGCAGCAAGACTATCCCAGTCCAGTACCCATGGCTCATGGAAGTTCGCAGTGGCTGGTAGAGTTGAGAAGCCTATGGACCCGATGGGCAGAGGCACTGAGTCACGAGGACAGGAATAAGCACTCTGCTACAAAGGCATTGCCGGTTCAAAAGTCTACATCGATACCAACATCAACACCTCATCCAGCACCAGAGCAGCCAGTACAGACAAGATCCCCATCTCCCCCAGTACTGCCAGTGGCAGCCAGTCAGTCAGTCCCACCAGAATTCCAACATTCTAGGGACCTCCATGTATCTGATGTACCAGAGCCTCTTCTTGGTACCAGCACCTTTGCACTGAGTCTTTGCCCAGCACAGGAGTCCTCCCCACTCCCCCGCCCTCTAGTAAGGGCTCAGATAGCAAACCCAAGGAGGTAGCATCACAGTACTCCTCCCAGGCTCCTTACAGAGTTCAATATCAACAGGACCCTCGAGCATACCTTCAGATGGCCCCACCATCTTGGCATGGGCACCACCACGCTCTCTGCCACCAGGCCATACTGGGACCCTTGGGCTGCCTATCGCCAGCATGCCTCTCGAGCTTCTGGCCCCACTTGAGAACCCTCGAGATGCACCCCTTTAGCTGCAGTGTCCAGAGCTTCAGAACCTCCAGAAGAAATTGTGGAAGAACAGGAGGGCAGTGCTGAGAAAGAAGTGACCCCAAGGACCAGATCCTCCTCCCCAGATGAGGCAGTCATGCCTCCCCCACTGTCTCTGACTGGGGACTTTAGTCTCTTCCAGGATCTAGCAAAGAGAGTGGCAGACATGCTCCAAATACTGCTGGAAGAAGTCACGGACACCCACCATCATCTCCTGGACATACTCTGTTCATCCTAGTTTTCAAAGATTGCCCTGTTAACAAGGCCATTCTGTACCTGGCAAGAATCATTTGGCAAACCCCAGCATTGGTGGCACCTACCTGCAAGCGACCGGACAAAAAATATGTCCCAGCAAGGGAGACTGAATTCCTCTTCTCCCACCCTCCACCTAAGTCCATTGTGGAGGACGCTATTACAGAGGCTCCCCGGGTTACACAAGACCCAACTTACGCAAATTTGCACTTACGGAAAAAGTTCCATAAGCTAGAAAGAGGAGTGGGGTGGTTTGTTTTTTGCGTAACATTCGGGTATACGTTTCTGACTTACGCGAAATTCTAGTTACGCAAGGCTTTCCAGAACGGAACGATTGAGTAAATCGGGGAGCGTCTGTAGTTCCTGTGTCCATCAACACAGAAGAGGTCCACTCCCTACGATAGTGACTGGAAGCATTTGAATGTCTTTGGAAGGAAGGTGAACTCCTCAGCCATTCTTCAGTTTCAATTTGCCAATTACCAAGCCCTGACAGAAAAATACGACTACATAAATTATTCAAAACTGAACGATTTTATTGAGCACCTGCCTGAGTCACATTTCAACCAATTTAAGGCCATTATCCAGGAGGGACAGTTAGTAGAAAGACAATGCTACAATCTGTCTTCAATGCAACCAACACAGTGGCCAAGTCCTTCTCCACCGTGGTGGTGATGCCATGGGTGTCATGGCTCCATCTGTAGGGATTCCCGAAGGAGGTACAATCAACCGTTGGAGACCTTCCCTTTGAATGCACTAAGCTCTTAGTGGAAAAGACTCATGCCTCTCTTCACACCTTGAAGATTCTTGGACCACTCTCTGTTCATGGGCATCTACATGCCAGGACAAAAGAGGAAGTGTAGTCTGCAGCCCCAGAACAAACCACGCATCTCCCAATACCTACCTCAATATTACTGCAAGCCACAGAGGAAGAAAAACGAATTTTCAAGATGTAAACCATCTGGCCCACAATCTGTCTCATCCTAGCAGTCTACATCCAAGCACCAATTTTGATGTGTTGGTTGAGGTGTCAATAGACCACTTCCTCCAACTGCTACAGCCATTGGTTGACATTTGGCCACTGGTTGACAATGTTATGCAGCATCTGGAAACACACAGTATTGGACCAATGTATCCTAGAGATCATTCGCAGTGGGTACTCTATCCATTTTACATCCCTGCCCTCTCCAACACCCTTCCGTGTCCCTTTTCAGTGAACCTTCTCATGAGAGTTTACTATGCCAAGAGGTTAATAGTCTCCTCCGATTAGAAGCCATAGAAGCAGTACCTCAACATCTATGAGGCAAAGGATTCTACTCTTGATATTTCCTAATTCTCAATAGGAAGAGAGGTTGGAGATCCATAATAGACTGCAGAGTTCTCAACAAGATTGTCAAAGCTCAAAAATTCGAGATCACTCTAGCAATGATCATCCCAATGTTGGAATAGGATGATTGGTTTTCAGCCCTTGACTTTCAGAATGCCTACTTCTGTATCGCAATCTTACCCTCTCACAGATGATTTCTCAGATTCACTCTAGGACAAGACACTACCAGTAAAGGCTATTCCCTTTCGGGCTATCATTGGCCCTGAGAATATTTTCCAAGGTTCTCTCAGTAGTGGCCACACGCTTATGCTCCCAGGGGATCACAATTTACTGTTATCTGGATGATTGTCTTCTCAGAGCCCTATCCCTCCAAGAGGCTCACTGAGTCACTAAAGCTGCAATGCACTTGTTCACAGAACTGGGTCTACAGATCACCAGCCAAAAGTCAACCCTTGTTCCAGTGCAAAACCTGGAATTCATAGGTGCCAACCTCGACCCATTACAGGCCAGACCTCTTCTACCTCAACACAGATTTCTCTCCCTGGCCACACTCAGAGACCATACAAAGCAGCCCACAAATATCAGCCAAACACTCCCTCCAACTCTTGGGGCAAATGGCTGCGAGCACAGCTGTAATACCACCTGGAGGCATTGCATGGGAAGTCTCACATATGTGGTTCAGTTCAGTTTACAGACCAAACAGGGACAGACTAGACAAACCCCTGTCACTACCCACCAGGATCAAGAACTCCTTAGAGTGGTGGAAAGACACAGGCAACGTTGGAAAAGCGACCCCCTTCTCACAACTTTCCCCCCACCCCTCCCGGACACATCGCTCAGAGAGTGGGGTTCACATTTAAATGACCTCACAACACAAGGCACGTGGTTACCCACAAAGATAGCCCTTTACATGAAGCTCCTTGAGCTAAAGGCGGTCAGGAATGCCTGTGCCCACTTCGTCCCACTGATGAAAGGGTCGCACACAAGAGTCTTAACAGGCAACATAGCCTGTATGTACTAAATAAATTGACCAGGGGGAGCCAGTTCACCTTCCCTCTGTGCAGAGGCAATGAGACTGTGGAACTGATGCGTCTTCCACGAAGTCACACTGTCAGCAGCTTACCTCCTAGGCACACAACTCTCGATAGCAGACAGTCTCAGTCGGGAATTCCCACAGAGCCACAAGTAGGAGCAAGACCCAGAAATACTTCACACTCTATTAGGGTGGTGGGAGACACTGACCATAGGTCTGTTTGTCACTTACCTGAACAAGAAATGCCCACGCTACTGCTCCAGAGCTGGAATAGGATAACATTTTCTGAGCGATGCTCTCCTCCTCCCTTGGGACTGGGACCTTCTCTCTGCCTTTCCTCCTTTTCCCCTACTGTCCTGCTGAAAATAAAAAAAAAGAGATGGAACACATCATACTGATCATCCTACTTGGCCAAGACAGACTTGGTATTCTTACCTGTCATAGCTTCCAGTGTGCTCATTGATCCCTCTCCCAGCCACTCTACCTCCTCTCAGAGAGCAGAGGATATTCCCCAGGCTGAGGTGTAGGGTTTCTTCGCTTTGAGGCATGGCTCCTTCTTGGTTCCAACACCTAGAAAGCTCCTGCTCCAAGGAGGTACAAGAGGTATTATTACACAGTAAAAAGTCCTCAACATGACATACTTACCAGCAAAAATGGTTCAGGTTTCGGAGTCGGTGTACTTCCCAACAAATATCCCTGACATCTTCCACATCTCTTAGCCTAGGCACTGGCCCTAAAAAGATCAGGACTATCTCTAAGCTCTCAGATAGCTGCACCTAGCAGCTAGAACAGCCTTCCACCAACCAGTAGAGGGATACTCAGTACTATCACACCCAACCACGAAAAGGTTCCTCAACAGTATAGTAAACCTCTTCCTGCAGCCGTGACTTCCTACTCGCACACAGAACCTAAACCGTAGCCTTCTACCTGGATAGGACAAAGGTTTCCCCCTCCTATGTCATCTTCAGCTCCACAATACAGTCATCTGTAACTGACCCAACTCCAAAGACCCAACCTGCTAATAAGGGTAGTGCATGGGAGTTACCTGCAGTGGAGCACCCATACGAACACCACTCAAAGAAGTTACTCATCTTGTGCAGTAATGATGGTTCTTCAAGATGTGTTCCCCGTGGGTGCTCCACAAACCACCCTCCTCCCCTGTACTCCAGGGTTCTTGTCTATGACTCTGCGGTAGAGAAGGAACTGAGGGGGGTTAGCCCACATCTGCTGTCTGATCGACACTACTACTGAAGTTCTCCAATCAGCAATGCAGGGAGGCAAGCACACCTGCAGTGGAGAACCCATAGTGACACACATCTCGAAGAACCCGCCTTACTGCACAAGGTGAGTAACTTATTTTACACTGAAATGTGGTGTGTTTTTCTCTCCACTCTCTTCTGCCACTGCCTCATCCACTGTTCGGAAGCCCACCTGTCAACTTAATCTCATACCCAAATAAATCCCTCCTTTCCTTTCTCCATCATATTAGATAATTCTACAGTTGTGTCAGTTTTGTGGGCCCACAACCTCATTGTCCTCCTACTCTCTTGCCTTCTGTGACGCAGCAGGGAGAGGGGAGTGTTGACCTGGGAATGTGCCAGGGGGGTTTCACTGGGGATGGGAGACCTGAGAGCCTGTAACCTGAGCCAGGAGTGGGAGGGGTAGGTAACACCTCTGCCCAGGAAACTGGACAAAGGCTGCAGGAGAGAGTCTGCTGGGGTGGGGGGGGTTGGTTTCAGTTTTGGGCTGAGTGGTGGAACACAGGGAACCCCAGGGCTGGGGTCTAAGCTCCCTGCCCCCCAGAAGGACTTGACTCAGGGGTCCTGGTTGTACCCACAAGCTCTGTTTTAGACTGTGTTCCTATTGTCCAATAAACCTTCTGTTTTACTGGCTGGCTGAGAGTCACAGTGAATCCCAGGAAGAGGGGTGCAGGGCCCGGACTCCCCCACACTCCGTGACAGCTGGTGGCAGAGGTGGGATGTACTGCACCCCGTGAATGGCGCTTCCTGCAGTAAGTGACTGGGGAACAGTAAAATTAAGGGGGATTGACGGGGACCAAGCGTGCTGAAGATTCAGAGAGAGACTGTTTCAGGGGGCGGTTAACTCCTGGGAGTGTGTGACCAGAGAGGACTTTTGCAGTAACAGGGTCCCCTGGGGGATTGCAGCGAGCGGTCCCAGGGGCAAAGCGGAGGTGCCCTCAAGAAGGACTGGCACCCTAGGGGTTCTTCCTGAAAACCATGGAAAGCTGCACAGGCCTGCGAGTGGCCAGCAGGGATATGTATGCTAAATGCCTTAAGAGCGACCTGGTGGAGCTGTGCAGGCAGAAGGGGCTGCACATTAGGAGGTCCACTAAGGCACAGCTGATTGCCCAGTTGGAGGAGAAGGATCGGTTGGATGACCCGATCCCTGTCCCTGAGGGAAGCCGCCCAGTGGACGCAGCGTGGGCCCTGGGGCCTGACCGGGCTGGGAGTGGTCAGACTGCTGCCAAGGACATCCCGAGACCCTTCCTACCTATGCCTAGGGGAGGGGTGGGGGAAGTCCAGCGAATACTGAGGGCACCCTGACCCTGGCAGCCAGCAGGAGATCCTCCCGGCAGAGCTCCCCATCACTGGAGTGGAGTTGGCTGGAATGGGAGAGGGAGCTGAAAATGAGGGAGCTAGAGGATCATGAAAAGCAGCGTCAGCATGAGGAGAAGCAACGTCAGCAGGAGGAGAAGGAGAAGCAGAGGCAGCATGAGCTGGAGCTGGCCAGGCTGAGGAGCAGTGGGGACCCGGCTGCGGTGAGTTGGGGGGACCCAAGACTGTAAGGAGCTTTGATAAGTGCTTCCTGGCCCAGCGTAAGGAGGGGGAAGACGTAGATAGCTTCCTGACAGCCTTTGAGAATGCCTGTGAGATGCACAGGGTTGACCCTGCAGACAGGCTCCAGTTTCTCACCCCCTTACTGGACCCCAAAGCTGTGGAGGTGTACAGCCGAATGAAAGGGGAGGAGGCGGGGACTACGAACTGTTCGAAAAGGCCCTGCTCCGTGAGTTTGGGCTGACCCCCGAGATGTACCGGAAAAGGTTCCGAAGTCACGTAAAACGCCTGAGGTTACATACGTACAACTGGTCAACTGAATGCAGGGATATGCCCGCAAGTGGACGGCTGGGGCCCAAGCTAAAGAGGACCTACTTGACCTAATTGTACTGGAGCAACTGTATGAACAGTGCCCTTCCGAGCTGAGGCTGGTGGACAAAAATCTAGAGAACCCACAGCATGCAGGGCAGCTGGCAGATGAGTTTGTGAACAGTTGGTCAGGGGGTAGCAGGGAGGAGACCCAAAAGAACAGGCCCCCCATGATGCAGAGAGTGAGTCACCATGGGACCTCCCAGCGGGGAAATATGGAGAACCCCTCCCAAAGGGAACACATGGCGTCAGGACCATCCGACCCGCTCGAGGGGACCAACATGACATGAGCTGCTATCACTGTGGCCAGAGAGGCCACGTACGGACCCAGTGCCCCAGGCTCAGGGACAGACTGAGCAGACCCAACCTACCCAGGGTTAACTGGGTAGGGACCCACCTGGACGAGGGGCAGACGGCCCAGGCAAGGGGGGCTGCCAGCTTGCCACCTGCTCAGGAGAGAAGAGTACCCCAGGCCAGCTCCTCCAGAGGGCTCGATGCTCTGGACTCAGGGTTCTCTGTTTACAGGGTGGGCGTGGGGCTGTCCCTGTGGAGCGAGTGCCTTGTTCCCCTGGAGGTGGATGGGAGAAAGGTCAATGGATACTGGGATACGGGTGCGGAGGTGACGCTGGCCCGGCCCGAGGTGGTGGCCCCAGATCAGGTGGTGCCCAACACCTACCTGACCCTGACGGGGGTGGGTGGGACCCCATTCAAGGTGCCCATGGCCAGGGTACACCTGAAATGGGGGGCCAAGGAGGGCCCCAAGGACATGGGGGTACACCACCATTTGCCCACTGAGGTTTTGATGAGGGAGGGGGACCTAGAGGACTGGCCAAGCAACCCCCAGACCGCCCTGGTTATGACCCATAGCCAGAGCCGGCGAGGGGCACTCTGCCCCGACCTTGGGGAGGGTACTACACCGGAGGCGCAGAACCCTACCCTGGTGGGGAGGGAGCACCGAGGGGCATGGCTCAGAGAGGCTGTGGCCTCAGACCCGGCCAATGAGAGGGAACCGATCCCCATCCCTTCCCTAGCCGCTGAGTTCCAGGCCGAGTTGCAGAAAGATCCCTCCTTGCAGAAGCTCAGGGACCTGACAGACCTCAGTGTGGTACAGACCATGAGGAGAGGTTGCCAGGAGAGGTTTTTGTGGGAGAAGGGGTTCCTGTACCGAGAATGGGCTCCCCCAGGAGAAGTGGAGTCCTGTGGGATCAGGAGGCAGCTGGTGGTCCCCCAGAAGTATCGCCGCAAGCTACTGTACCTGGCCCATGACATCCCCCTCTCTGGGCACCAGGGAATCTGGCACACCCGGCAGAGGTTGCTACAGAACTTTAACTGGCCTGGGGTCTTTACCACTGTCTGGCAGTATTGCCGATCCTGTGACCCCTGTCAGAGGGTGGGGAAGGCCTGGGACAAGGGGAAAGCAGCTTTGAAACCTTTGCGCATCATAGAGGAGCCTTTCCAGAAGGTGGCCATGGACATAGTGGGACCTATCCCCAAGACAACCCAGTCAGGGAAGAAATACATTCTGGTGGTGGTAGATTTTGCCCCCGCTACCCAGAGGCAGTGCCCTTAGCTTCCATTGAAGCAGACACCGTGGCAGATGCGCTCCTTACCATTTTCAGCCGAGTGGGGTTCCCCAAGGAAGTCTTGACAGACCAAGGATCCAATTTCATGTGAGCCCTGCTCCGGTGCTTGTGGGAGAAATGTGGGGTCCGGCACAACTGGGCCTCAGCTTATCAAACCCAGTCCAATGGGCTGGTGGAGGGGTTCAGTGGGATGCTAAAGATGATGCTGAAAACCTTTATGAACCAGCATCCGCAGGATTGGGACAGGTACTTATCTCACCTGCTGTTCGCGTACAGGGAGGTACACCAGGAGTCTACCTTTCGAACTGTTATATGGAAGGAGGGTAAGGGGCTCCCTGGACCTGATGAGAGACTAATGGGAGAGGAAGGCCACTCCCAATGGAGAGTCAGTGGTGGAGTATGTCCCGATCTTCCGAGAGAGACTTGCTGAACTCATGGGCCTGGCCAGGGAGAATCTGGCCAGAGCCCAGAAGAAGCAGAAGGTGTGGTATGACCACACAGCGCGGGCCCGTGCCTACGCCACCGGGGATCAGGTGATGGTTCTCATCCCCATGAGAGAGAACAAACTACAGGTCGCCTGGGAGGGCCCTTTCAAGGTTGTCAAGCAGCTAAATGAGGTAAACTATGTGGTGGAGATGTCTAACGGGGTGCACCACCGCTGGGTGTACCATGTGAATATGATGTAGCCATATTATGCCAGAGGGAATGTGGTGTTGGCCATGTGTGGACATTGGGAGGAGCAGGGAGATGACCCTTTAGTAGATCTGTTCCCTGGGACCAGAGCTGGTTCACCCCTGGAAACAATTCCCCTCTCAGATCAGCTAACCCCTGCCCAGCAAGCTGAGATCAGGGGGGTGCTGCATCCATACCAACAGCTGTTTTCCAACCAGCCTGGACGCACTAATCTGACTGTCCACCAGGTGCAGACTGGATCGCACCCGCCGATAAGATGCTCCCCCTTCCGAGTCACAGGGAAAACTGCTCAGGACCTGGAAAGAGCGGTCAGGGACATGCTGGCTTTGGGGGTGATCCAGCCATCTGCCAGCCCTTGGGCCTCGCCGGTGGTGCTGATCCCCAAAAAGGACGGGTCGATTCGGTTCTGTGTGGACTATCGGAAGCTCAGTGCCATCACTGTATCTGATGCCTACCCCATGCCCAGGCCTGATGAACTCCTAGACAAATTGGGAGGAGCTCGGTACCTTACCACCATATGCATCTTACAAAGGGCTACTGGCAAGTGCCGCTGGATGCAGATGCCTGGCTGAAATCGGCCTTTATCACCCCTCTGGGGCTCTGAGTTCCTGACCCTGCCTTTCGAAAAGCTGGACGTGCACAAGTCCATGGGGCCGGATGCGTTGCATCAGAGAGTGCTAAAGGAGTTGGCGGATGTGATGGCAGAGCCATTGGCCATTATCTTTGAAAACTCATGGCGATCGGGGAAGTCCCGGACGACTGGAAAAAGGCTAATGTAGTGCCCATCTTTAAAAGGGAAGGAGGAGGATCCTGGGAACTACAGGCTAGTCAGCCTCACCTCAGTCCCTGGAAAAATCATGGAGCAGGTCCTCAAGAAATCAATTCTGAAGCACTTAAGGGAGAGGAAAGTGATCAGGAACAGTCAGCATGGATTCACCAAGGGCAAGTCATGCTTGACCAATCTAATTGCCTTCTATGATGAGATAACTTGCTCTGTGGATGAAGGGAAAGCAGTGGACGTGTTGTTCCTTGACTTTAGCAAAGCTTTTGACACCGTCTCCCACAGTATTCTTGCCAGCAAGTTAAAGTAGTATGGGCTGGATGAATGGACTATAAGGTGGATAGAAAGCTGGCTAGATTGTCGGGCTCAACGGGTAGTGATCAATGGCTCCATGTCTAGTTGGCAGCCGGTATCAAGTGGAGTGCCCCAAGGGTCGGTCCTGGAGCCAGTTTTGTTCAATATCCTCATAAATGATCTGGAGGATGGTGTAGATTGCACCCTCAGCAAGTTTGCAGATGACACTAAACTGGGAGGAGTGGTAGATACGCTGGAGGGTAGCGATAGGATACAGAAGGACCTAGACAAATTGGAGGATTGGGCCAAAAGAAATCTGATGAGGTTCAACAAGGATAAGTGCAGAGTCCTGCACTTAAGACGGAAGAATCCAATGCACCGCTACAGACTAGGGACCGAATGGCTCGGCAGCAGTTCTGCAGAGAAGGATCTAGGGGTTACAGTGGACGAGAAGCTGGATATGAGTCAACAGTGTGCCCTTGTTGCCAAGAAGGCCAATGGCATTTTGGGATGTATAAGTAGGGGCATTGCCAGCAGATCAAGGGACGTGATCGTCCCCCTCTATTCGACATTGGTGAGGCCTCATCTGGAGTACTGTGTCCAGTTTTGGGCCCCACACTACAAGAAGGATGTGGAAAAATTGGAAAGAGTCCAGCGGAGGGCAACAAAAATGATTAAGGGACTGGAACACATGATTTATGAGGAGAGGCTGAGGGAACTGGGATTGTTTAGTCTGCGGAAGAGAAGAATGAGGGGGGATTTGATAGCTGCTTTCAACTACCTGAAAGGGGGTTCCAAAAAGGATGGCTCTAGACTGTTCTCAGTGGTAGCAGATGACAGAACAAGGAGTAATGGTCTCAAGTTGCAGTGGGGGAGATTTAGGTTGGATATTAGGAACATTTTCACTAGGAGGGTGGTGAAACACTGGAATGCGTTACCTAGGGAGGTGGTGGAATCTCCTTCCTTAGAAGTTTTTAAGGTCAGGCTTGACAAAGCCCTGGCTGGGATGATTTAAATGGGGATCAGTCCTGCTTTGAGCAGGGGGTTGGACTAGATGACCTCCTGAGGTCCCTTCCAACCCTGATATTCTATGATTCGGCCTCAAGGGAGCGCCGGCCACCTTCTAGCGCCTGGTAGATCAGCTATTAAGGGGGATGGAGAGTTTTGCCGTGGCGTATATTGATGACATCTATGTCTTTAGCCAGACCTGGGAAGACCATGTGTCTTAGGTTAGATAAGTGCTGGACCGACTCCAGGAGGCTGGGCTGACCATAAAAGCTGAGAAATGCAAGGTGGGGATAGCTGAAGCTATTGGGTGGGGAGCAGCCACCTAAAGTCGGAACCAGCTATGGCGGAGGTGATCAGAGACTGGCCTGCTCCCCACACCAAAAAGCAGGTCCAAGCCTTTATTGGGTTGGCAGGATACTATCGAAGGTTTCGCAAAAAGAAAAGGAGTACTTGTGGCACCTTAGAGACTAACCAATTTATTTGAGCATGAGCTTTCGTGAGCTACAGCTCACTTCATCGGATGCATGCCGTGGAAACTGCAGCAGACTTTATTTATACACAGAGAATATGAAAAAATACATTCTCTGTGTATAAATAAAGTCTGCTGCAGTTTCCACGGCATGCATCCGATGAAGTGAGCTGTAGCTCACGAAAGCTCATGCTCAAATAAATTGGTTAGTCTCTAAGGTGCCACAAGTACTCCTTTTCTTTTTGCGAATACAGACTAACACGGCTGTTACTCTGAAACCTATCAAAGGTTTGTGCCCCACTTTAGTGCCATAGCTACCCCCATCACCGAGCTATGCAAGAAGGGAAAGCCAGACAAGGTGGTCTGGACCAAGCAGTGCCAGGAGGCTTTCCGGGCACTGAAGGAGGCTCTAGTCAGTGGCCCAGTTCTGGCAAACCCAGACTTTGACAAGCCCTTTATGGTGTTCACCGACGCCTCAGACATGGGACTGGGGGCGGTGTTAATGCAGGAGGATGAAAAGTGGGAGAGACAACCCATCGTGTTCCTGAGCAAGAAGTTGCTACCCCAGGAGCAACACTACGTGGCCATCAAGAAGGAATGCCTGGCCATGGTGTGGGCCCTCAAGAAACTAGAGCCATATCTCTTTGGGCGACACTTCACCCTGTACACAGACCACTCTCCCCTGACCTGGCTGCACTAGATGAAAGGAGCCTACGCCAAACTCCTGAGGTGGAGCCTGCTCCTGCAGGATTATGACATGGACGTGGTCCTTGCGAAGGGAAGTGCCAACATGATAGTGGATGCGTTGTCCCGGAGAAGGGGCCCTGAACTCCCCAGGTCACTGGTCAGAGTGACCCTGCTCAGTTCAGTCTCGAAGGGGGGGGAAGAGATGTGACGCAGCATGGAGTGGGGAGTGTTGACCTGGGAATGTGGCAGGGGAGTTTCACTGGGAGTGGGAGACCTGAGAGCCTGTAACCTGAGCAGGAAGGGGAGGGGTAGGTAACACCTCTGCCCGGGAAACTGGACAAAGGCTGCAGGAGAGAGCCTGCTGGGGTGGGGTTTGGTTTCAGTTTTGGGCTGAGTAGTGGAACGCAGGGAACCCCAGGACTGGGGTCTAAGCTCCCTGCCCCCCAGAAGGACTTGACTGAGGGGTCCTGATTGTACCCACAAGCTCTGTTTTAGACTGTGTTCCTATTGTCCAATAAACCTTCTGTTTTACTGGCTGGCTGAGAGTCGCAGTGAATCCCAGGAAGAGGGGTGCAGGTCCTGGACTCCCCCACACTCCGTGACACCTTCTTCCACATTCACGGGGTGTCTAAAGCCTGCCACATCTTCCTTTACAAAATATCCAGATTGGGTCCGTGGTTTTCCTTATCGACTGGAGGTGGGGACACTTTTGTCTATTGGGATGGTTCTCGGGGTACCTAGGACTGTTGGTCATGTTGTTGCCCCTGTCTCTAGTAGGAGGTAGCCTTGCCCACAGTGGTTGTGTTACTTCCCTACCAACACCAGATTGTTCTCCACTCAAGCTCGCTCCTCTGGACTATGCCAACCCTGCTGTTGCCTTGTAGGTTACCAATAGATACCATCACTCTCCTCTGCCACTTGAATGCATCTGTCCCACTTAACAGGCCCCACCTTTACATCAGCGTCAAACTCCTTATTCTCATTTTCAAGGCTTTGCACAACTCTGCTACTTCCTACAGCTCATCACTTGTCACTCGCCTGTCTCTTTCACAGAACCTGTGTCCTTTCATTTCCACCTAACTTACTGTATATATTCGTTCAGAAGCCAAATATTTTTTGGTAAAAAAGTGACGCATCAAAGAGCGGGGGTCGGCTTATAAACGGGTCTACACCATAATTTGATGATTTTAAACTCTATGAAATCATTGAATATCTAATACATTTTCATTTTGTTTACCTGGAGCATCTGCAGGCATGGTAGTTCTTTTCTCTTAAAAGAACTTTTGCGCCATCTCCCATTCAGCACTCTACACCTAGAATGTCTCCCTTTATTCTGTACTCCATCCAGCCTTCTTCAGATCTGACTTTTTTTCCAACAATCCTTCAAATAATATAAATTCCATTTTAAACAATGCTGAAAGGGAATTTAAAAAAAAACCCAAACCTTAAGTAGGAACTAGCATAGCATATGCTGTACCAGTGAAGCAATCCCATAACTGTATTCTGTGTATTCCTTCCTTCTTTCCACCCCCACCTTTTCCTGTTATTCTCCTCCCAACATCCAGTCTTGCTATAATCAGCTTAAATTCTAAGCTCTTTTCTTGCTATGTAAAATGCTAGGCACACCTATGGCAATACATTAAGAATGCTGATGGCGGCAATGGAGGATATATTGGTGCCCATGATATCAGAGTTGTACGTGTACATTTCACTTGTATCTGATAATCATTTATCACTAAGAGCTTCAGGAGAGTGAGCAGAGTATCAAAAGATGATATCTTGATGTTGAATATTCTACACATCTTTAAAAAAAGTGCATTATTAATGTCTCTCAGGCAAGAGTTCTACTGACCACCACTGATGACACTTTCAGAAGTGTAGAGATTAGAAATAATCTGGTTCCTATTAAAGGCAATGGGAGTAAGAGCTGGGACTGCACAGCTTTTAAATGCTTGGATGTATAAGTAATGTTTATTTATAATACACTTCTTCTTTCTGAATATTGAAAGAAATTATTGGTGACAGGCATGTTTGAGAAGAGTTGGGTTTATATGAACCATTAGGGAGACAATAGCATACAATTTATGTAGTTAAAAATATTTCTGTAGTGACCTATTATGGTTGATATCTTATTTTATTTTTGGAAGGCAACAGATAGCAGTGAGGAAGATGCTGTCATAGGTCCAATGCCTGCAAAAGGACCAGTAGAATCCAATGTAACTAGAGACTTTGAACGCAGAGCTCAGCGAATGAAAGAAAAACTTACTTCTTCAGATGACGTAAGTTAATACTTTTGACTGTGCGTGTTTTCTTGTCCTAAAAAAGTTTGTGTGAATTTTAGCAAGCCCATCTATATGTATTGAAGATGCTAAATGACTGTAGCGCTTAAGAAAATGTTATCTAGAAGAATTCATAGTGGAAAGTTAAAAATAAATAAATTGTAATTTTTTTTCTTAAAGGATGGGTCCAAGCAAGTTTCAAGGGAGTCTTGGATGACTGAGCTTCCACCAGAATTGAAAGGCTTTGGATTGGGCCCAAGAACTTTCAAGAGAAGAACAGATGAGAAATCAGGAGATAAGTCAATTTGGACAGATACTCCAGCTGACAGAGAGAGGAAAGCCCAAGTGAGCATTTATTTATTCATTCGTATAAACTTATCAACAGTCTATATGTTATAGGTCTTCTCAAAGTTCCCCTCTGCCATGCAGGGAAAACCTAATAAAAGTGCTCTCATTATGTTCCCAAACACAGAAATTTTAGACCTAAAGTAGTTATTTTCCTTACATTAAACAACATTCTATCTCTGTCTGCTACAGCCTGGGAAGTCTGTTGTTCTGTATCAATTTAACGAACAGTGTGGCCAGGCTGTTTCTTATCAAGCAGAACAAAAATGCCTGAGGGGCAGAGGCACCAAAGCTCTATCTTGACCTGCTCCTCTAATATTTAAGCAAGAAAAATATAGATTTCTTTGTCATTTACTTCAGGTATGCTGCCTGCTCATAATTGCAGTCTGCTTTCTTTCATCAGGAAATGCAAGAGGCAAAGAAGTCAACAAGTAAAGCTGATGAAGAAATTGTATTATCAGCGAGAGACAAGAGACTGGCTGAGCAGCTATCTTCATACAATGTAAGTATAAGCACAAAATGCTTTTTCTTCTAGGTTTCCTTGACTTCTTTACTATCTTTTGGTTTTTCATTCCTAGCACTGTTGGTTTCCATGGTGATATCACTATATTCTTCTCTTCTGGGGCCCCAACCTGCAGCCATTTAAGCCATTAGAGAATTTACCCTTGACTTCAACAAGAGCAAGATTGGGCCCTTCTGCTGCTGAAAAAGTGTCTGTGTGTAGGTTTTTATATGCATTTTCTTAGATGAGTTTCAGTTTGTGTTTTATTTAAATGATTCCCATGGTAGAACTTCCATTGCTGGGAACAGACAGTTTCAAGTCAAACAGTAAAAGACTGCACTGAATTATAGGCATCCCTGGAAGAAAATAGCATTACAGGTTTAATTGAAAGGTTAAAATACAGAACCATCCAAAGGAGGCTCGATGTGCCAAAGAGATCAATACCATAATTGTCTGCCTTTCAGGTAATATTTTTACTTGGAAATAGTCCTTGCTTTCTGCAAAAGCAGTTGTGGTTTTCATGGACAAATATTGGTAATTAAAAATCTGCCTCATATCAGCTCCACAATCACTTCCCTCCCCCACCCACTGCTGTCTCACAGCATGGGCTATTGTCTGTCCAACAGCTGCCCCTTCCTTTTCTCCCTTGTTTACAGCCATCAGCTGGAAGACAGTCAAATCTCCTGAGAGAAAACAATTAACTGAGAGTACAGCAACCTTGGTTTATATTAGAAGAACTGAGTTTATGGGGCACTCTTAATAATTGATTTGCAGTTCATTAGGTGCTGTATCTTTTCAGATTTATAGGGCTTACAGATCCAGAGCTATTAGTGTACGGTCTTGAATTTTCTCTGTATTTCCTGCTCCTGGTTCCGTTGTGAACATTACATAAATGCAGTTCTTTTAAATTGTATTCTGTCATCTCCCCTACCAACGAGAAACCCGTTACTGTGCAAGGTTAGCTGATGCCTCCGAGACTGTTTTGAAAAATGTTCTGCATAGAACTGAGCCTTAGGAAAGGGAAGAAAAGTCATTTGAAAATGACCTCTGTCCATTGATTTCCTACCAGGCCGCTTCCATGGAAAGTGCTTTATATCTTAGTTTTAGCATCTGCAGTGATAACTTGGCACTATCAGTCCTCTGGTGTAACACTATTAAAGTCAGTGGAATTACACCAGGAATGAGTCTGGCCTGTGATTTAATGATTTTCAACAGCAACAGTTTGATATCACAGAAGATGGTGACTACAGGTGGGGAATAAGCAGAAGAAAAAATAGAATTTAACAAAGAGCTTGTCTTCATGTAGATGTCATTAAAAATACAGACAAAGATACAAGCAGATTTGCTTTTAGACCAGTTCGTGTCAGGCCTTTGCACAGGTTTGCAGTGGGATGGGAGTTCCAAGGAACTGGCTAGCCATAGCAGGACGTACACACTTTACTCTCAGAGGATGGTGCAGCATCCCCTACTTGGGACTGATGCTGCTCCTGTTTAAAATCAATGGGAGTTTTACTATTGACTTGTATGAGAGCAGCATCAGGTTCTGAAAAACAACATGAGCCACTGATTCAGCAAAGCACCTAAGCCTGTGCTTAACTTCAAGCAGGAGAGTAGTCCTATTGACTTCAGTGGCCTAATCAAATGCTTAAATTTAAACACATGCTTAAGTATTTTCTTGAATTAAGACCACGCTTTAGTACTTTTTTTTTTTCCTGTAACTGCATAGTCACTTGTCTCCAGTGACAGCTTGAGGTAAGAACCCCATTTTAAAACTGTGTATAAAAGTGTATTTTTCTAATTTGAGTTGCTCTGCACTTGTCTATATTGAATTTCATTTACTTTCATGTTGCCCAGTAACTTAACTTGTTTTTCTGGAATTCCTCATAACCATCCTGACTCTAACACCACTTACGTCATTTTTGTTTTTGCTGTGTTTCACCATCATTCTGCAATATTCACCCTCCTTCTTCCCCTATTTCCAGGACTCAAAAAGATCAGAATCTCTCATGGATATGCATCAGAAAAAATTAAAGAGCAAAGCAGCTGAAGATAAGAAGCCTCAAGAGAGAAGGCCATTTGACAGAGACCAGGACCTCCAAGTCAATCGATTTGACGAAGTTCAAAAGAAAGCCCTGATAAAGAAATCCAGAGAGTTAAACACCAGGTTTTCACATAGCAAAGGAAATATGTTTTTATAATGCAAATATAAAATTTTATTTCAGGATAAATCTATTGAACTTGAACAACTTCCCAAAAAAAGTACCTTTTTCTGTAAATAATACTCATGTGCAAAATAAATTGTTATGCTTAAAAAGGAATGTTGATATGTGAATTTTTTTTTTCTTACACGTATATATTCTATTTAGGAAATGTACAGAACAACAAAGTTATACAATCTAGTGTATAAAAATCAGAAAAGATATTCAGTTCAAAATTGTTGCAAGATAAGTTGGTTAACCACATTTTTAAATAATTTCAAAAAGGATAAATTTAAAAGTGGTTATTGTGATCCTTTGGGATTCACCCAGGACAGTAAAGCATTCAATCACCACCTGCCCTGCAACTCTGGGAGCCTTGAATGTTATTCTGCTGTGGCTCACAGCCCAGACAGCCTACAAGCATGCAGGTCTCACCCAGGCTTCCACCACCCAGTTACTCATTGCAGAGGGATCTCCACAACCCTCCCAGCCCCAAGTTCTCCCCAGAGACATCTTTCTGCAGTGCTCAGTCCCCGCTTATTGTAGCACCCACAAAACTACCAATTTTGCTGCTCTTTTAACAAGGCAGTACACAGCAGCTGGTTAACTTACCTGGGGTTCTCTCACCCTTTCCTTCAATCATAGTCCTGAGTTGGTTTATAGTAAAAACTAAAGTTCATTAACATAGACATAGGCTTAAGTGATAGAAATAGTTGCAAAAATATGCTACCAAGACTGAAATGCAATAAACTATAGATTTTTTGTTCAAAAAAGTTCTCACCATAGTCATTCTTCCAGCATGGCTGGCTAGTCCTGGCTGAGGATCAATTACATAGCCTGAAGTGCTTGGTTTTCTTTGTCTCCTGTGGTGAAGGATAACTTAAGGGATCTCCTCTTCCCCTCCCCCTTTTTATAGTCCAGTAAACATTTGAAATGTATAATCCTGAAGTGCGTCCCCAGATAAAGTTCCTTTCCCCTGCTGGCTCCTCCCCCACTTGTGACTTTTACAATGCACATGATCTTCTTGCAGTCTACAATACAAAAGGCCGGCCCACTTTCCCTTGCCACACTTGGCTTGAAGTGTCAGTCCTTCCTTTGTCTGGAAAAACCTATGTATCAATTTCTCCTGATATGCCTGGTGTAGACATTTTTAGTTATTTCCAGCACATTTAGTATAATTCTTTGCAGGTTAATTGTACATACATCATAATATTAATGACCAGTGAGTTATTAGTTTTCTGAGGACATTAAATGCCCCCACTGGATTTAGTGTGAGGTGGACTGAGCTGGCCAGGCCAGCTGAGATTCATTGCTCCATACTAGGGAGCTCCATACCATCTGGCACTGGGGTGCTCCTAGGGTCAGAGTTATATTAACTAAGTGCTGATTTAAAACTGGCCTTACAATAGCGTTGAAAGTTTTGGTTTTTTTTCCCTCCTGGGTTCTGAGATACTGGGTCTGATCTGAAGTCCAAGGAAAGGCTTCCATTGATGTCAGTGGGTTTGAATCAGGCTGTTATAGGGCACACTCATCCTTGGAGTGCCCCCTTGCCTCAATGCCTAATGTCACTCATATCCTCAGCTCCAGCACCTCCTGCAGGCTGCCTGCCTCTTGCTGGGTCTTCCATGGTTCAGCCATCCAGCCAAGCCCACAGTTCAAACCCCCTATGAGTACTCAGAGTCCCAGTTGACAAACAAGAGTTCCTTCACCCTTCCTGGGCTCAACTCAGTTCTTTCTCACTCTTGTCAGAGTGTCAGCTCCCCTGGCTTTTCCCTTGCTGGGAGTCCAAACACAACAAACCAGTGCTCTGCCCCTGCTGGCCTTCTTTTCCTGTTCCCTGAAGGCCCTAACTCAGGGCTCCCCCGACCCCAGAAGCCTAGCCTGCTTGCATTGGCCTCTTCTGTTACCCCCTTGGAACACCACCCCACAGCTCTGCTCCTACTCTTGTAGTTCAGCTCTCCAGCCCTAAACTGCTGGGCCTCTCTAAAAGCACCCAAAAGCTGGCCTCCCAGACATGACAACAAGCATCCCCTACTGTCCCCCTGCCCTAGTGCCTCAACCATCTTCCTTTGGGGATCTTCCTCTAAGCCATAACTCAGGGCTCCTCCCTTACAGGAGCTAGCTCTGGTTCTCCCTAGCTGGTAGGCCAAGGCCCTGCATAGGAAGAGTACTTTCCTTCTTCCTCACACCTGGGATCTCCCTTCCTACCTGAGCAGCTTCCTAATTATGCTGTGCAGGCAGTCTTATAGAACTCAGCTTCTCCCTTGCTAATTGGCTAACAAGCCACCATCTGGAACAGGTACCAGCTCCTGGGTGTAGTTTAGAGGGGCATCATGGGCCAGTTAGGCCTTGATTCTCCCTGAAGATCCGCTCCACCGCCTTCCGGGCTCTGTATCACCTGACTGGAGTTGCCGCTGACAAATATAAAATCAATAGCGGCTTCCACCTGATGAAAAGATACTGTTTTTCTGAAAATTGTGTGTCTATATATAATTCTTAAAGTAGTGTATGTAATCCTCATTTTTCTTTAAGTACTCTTCAAGGTAGGAGCTGAAGAGTGGTTCTGTTAGTCTTCAGTGGGCTTGCCCAGATGTAACAAGGCATAATTTGGTCTGCAAATCTTTGTATTAATTGTGATATATGAGGAAAAAAGAACTGCTTTTAACTCCAAGCCTGTTTTGAGTTTGCAGGACCAAGCCATGGGCAGGGGGTGAAGCTTCCCTTGGGGAGGCTAGCCCCCTCCCCGCCTTTTCCGCCCGAAACCTCACCCCCACTTGCTGCTCGCCTCCCGCAGTGGCCTTGACCGGGGTGGGGGTGTTGAGAGCCACAGTTGGCTGGGACCATGGCAGATCTATCTCACCTGGCTGGAGCTCTGAGCCCCTCCCCATTCCGCCCCTTCTACCTGCGGCCCCACTCATGGCCCCACTCTATTCCATCCCTTCCCCTATGATCCTGCTCCTGTTCCGCCCCCATTCCACCTCTTCGCTCCCCTGCGGCCTCACCCCCCCCTTGTTCCTTTCCCCCTGTGGCCCGAGACCAGAAAAAGCTCTGTGCCCCCGCTGCGGCTCAAAGGCCGCAGCAGGGAGTGAGAACTTCTCCAGCCCTGGGCCCATGGTTGGGGGGAGGTTTTTCAGAGGGACCCAGATCTGTGCACCCCGCACCCCCTAGCAGCATTACGTGCCACCCATGGACCAATCTAATGTCCTTGTTTGACAGGGTTAGTGGCCTAATGGATGTGGGGGAAGCTGAACATAAGAAAGGCCATACTGGCTCAGACCAAAGGTCCATGTAGCCCAGTATCCTGTCTTCCGACAATGGCCAATACCAGGTGCCCCAGAGGGAACGAACAGAACAGGCCATCCTCAAGTGATCCATCCCCTGTTGCTCATTCCCAGCTTCCAGCAAACAGAGGCTAGGGACACCATCCCTGCCCATCCTGGCTAACAGCCATTGATGGACCTCTCCTCCATGAACTTCTCTAGTTCTTTTTTGAGTCCTGATATTGTCTTGGCCTTCACAACATCCTCTGGCAAAGAGTTCCACAGGTTGATTGTGCATTGTGTGAAGAAATACTTCCTTTTGCTTGTTTTAAACCTGCTGCCTATTTTGAGCGGGGAGGGCAGAAATCTGGGACTGGATTTGGATCTCATGCTGGTAATCTTTAAGGCTGTAACAGCCAAGAGGTGGCTGGCTGGCTGGCTGAAGCACACACAGACATAGCTGGGAGTGACTTGCATGCTGGAGGCTGTTTGATTGTGAGTAGTCCAGGTTGGTTGCTACAGCAGTAAGGCATTGTAAAGGGCATCCCACGTCACACAGCAGGGGTGACGCAGCTACTCACTGGTCTGGATTGTAGTCGGGTATGTCACATCTGGGTCTGGTCCTATTTAATATTTTCATGAGTGACTTGGATAATGGAATGGAGAGTATGCTTCTACAATTTGTGCATGACACCAAGCTGGGAAGGATTGCAAACATTTTGGAAGACAGGATATAAGGATTCAAAATGACCTTGATAAATTGAAGAACTGGTTTAAAATCACTAAGATGAAATTCAGTAAAGAGAAGTGCAAAGTATTTCACTTAGGAAGGAAAGATCAAATGCACAGCTACAAATTGTGGAATAACTGGCTAGCCAGTAGTTCTGCTGAAAAAGATAAATTGCATATGAGCCAACAATAGAATCATAGGACTGCAAGAGACCTCAAGGGGTCATCTAATTCAGTCCCCTGCACTCAAGGCAGGAGTACATAATAACTAAACTATGCCTGACAGGCATTTGTCTAACTTATTCTTAAAAACCCCCAAGGATGGAGATTCCACAGCCTCCCTAGGTAATTTGTTCCAGCGCTTAACTACCCTGACAGTTAGGAAATTTTTCCTAATGTCCAACTTAAGCCTTCGTTGCTGCAATTTAAGGACATTGCTTCTTGTCTTGTCCTCAGAGGTTAAAGAACAATTTTTCACCCTCTTCCTTGTAACAACTTTATATGGACTTGAAAACTGTTATATCCTCCCCCTCAAACCAAATCTTTCCAATCTCTCCTCATAGGTCATGCTTTCTAGATCTTTAATCATTGTTGTTTCTCTTCTCTGGACCTTCTCCAATTTGTCCACATCCTTCCTGAAATGTGGCACCCAGAACTGGATACAGTACTCCAACTGAGGCCTTATCAGTTGGGAATAGAAATTAATAGGCAGCAGGTTTAAAACAAACAAAAGGAAGTATTTCTTCACACAACACATAGTCAATTTGGGGAACTTGTTGCCAGGGAATGTTGTAAAGGCCAAAAGTATAAATGGGTTCAAGAAAGAACCGTATAAGTTCATGGAGGATAGGTCCATCAATGGCTAATAGCCAAAATGATCAGATATACAACCCTATGCTATGAGTGTCCCTGAGGGACTAGACAGGTGATGGATTTCTCTCTCATTTCCCCGTTCTGTTCATTCCCTTTGAAGCATCTGGCACAGGCCACTGTCTGAAGACAGGATATTGGGCTAGATAACTATTGGTCTGACCCAGTATGGGCATTCTTATGTTCTTGTATTATCTTATGTTGCCTCTCTAAATAAAGTCATTGAACTTTTGAAGATATAAGCAAGGAGAGAGGCCATCTTTGGCATCCATTAGTGGACAGACACAAGGGGCCAGAGCTCTGCAAGCTGAAAAAGATGGGCCCTTCAATCAAGAATGGGCTGAAGCCACTGGAAACTGAATATAGGTGAGAAACCTGCTTAGGCCAAGACCTTTCACCTAAGAAGACAAAAGTAGTAATCGGCTTAACCTGCAGCACAGAAGTTATATATTAATTAGGAAATCCTTTCTAACTATAAGGATAGTTGACTACTGGAATAGGTGACCAAGGGAGGCTGTGGAATCTGCATCATAGATGTTTTTTAAAAACAGATTACACAACTGTCAGGGATTGTGTAGGTTTACTTGGTCCTGCCTCAGCATGGAGGCTGGACTAGACCTCTCAAGGTCCCTATGATTCTAGGTCTATGATTCTATGACTTCCATAAGAAAAAAAAACAGTTTTGTATTTGTAAATTGAGCAAATTTGATTTGGAAATCAAAACATCATAAACATGAAGCCTTACAATTTCATTCAGTAACTTTAGTACATAATCACACTTTAACCTCAGCAAAGGAAGGAAATTTGCAGTTACATCTGAAAATCCAGGCCAGCACACAGACATTCACTTATGTCCTTTTATCACTCTTACCGCTCTTTCTTGTGTAACAGCATAAGCAAAAGTCAGTGAAATAACCTGTATTATTGACATTAACTCTATTTTAAAATAGCTTATGAACTTGAAGCAGACGTTGTCTTTATTTTAATTCCCCTGATCCTTTTTAAGGAGGCATTGGGAGAACCAAAACTTGTCCATGTATATACTTTGGTAAAAAAAGACTTTAATGACTTATTTGAAGATGATGTGAACTTTTCAATTATTACATGTTAAATACAGCATGGCTCATGCCATAGTTCGGAAAAGTTACTGTGATATACTGTATCTGGGTTTTTTTTACCTGATTAACAGATCAACAACCCACACACTGCCATGTTTTTAGTCAGTTTATTGAGGTAATACATAGGTCCTGAGAGCGCGGTGAATCTGTGTGCTGACATTTTTTGTCACTTTTAATGCAAAAAGTTAATGTGCACAATAGTTAATTTCTAAAACAATAATTGAAAAAACAATGTAGCCTTATCTGCAGAACATTGTTGTTAAAATCAATTGGTTTTGAGGTAAAGCCTCTTAGTTTTTCAGGGGAAAAGAAGGTTTGTGTTTAAGGATTAAACCACCAAAGAGATTTTTTTTTTTCAATAGGCTTAAATCAGTGGTTCTCAAATTTTTGTCACAACAAATTACACCTCAATAGGCCATTGGCTTCTGGACAATCTCCATTCTCACTAGTGATTGCAAGAGCTACCTCCCCTCCAGTTAGAGATTGAACAACATTCCTGTGGCAACTACAGCATTGCTGACATGGAAGTGTAACATTAGGGAAATATTTAATATATTTTAACTTCTTTGGGCATTATTTTTCAGCTGGAAACAAGGAGGAGGAGCTGCATTCTCTGAACAGCCAATTCTTTATGGCCCACAGAAAATGCTCTTCAAACCACAGTTTGGGAACCACTACCTTAGGCAAATCCTTTCTGTATCAAATGTCATTTTATGGCTGAGGTACTTGACTGAGGGCTCCTTAAATGAGGATTTCTCATATGAGTAAGGTTTGCAGGATCAGGTCCTTCACCATAAAAAGTCCCTTGATGTTTTAGCTTGGTTGCCATTGAAGTCAATGAATAAACTCCTAGTGAGTTCTGTGCGAGCTGCATTTAGTTTATTCCTGAAGTGGAGGGTTATAACAAAAATACTGACAGACCTATAGCTACAGCAGCACAAACAGAGCATTACAGTCATTTTGCACTGCTTCAGCCAGTGCGCCTTGAAGTGTAGGGTACACAATTCTAATTATCAAAGCCTTGATATAAATTTGGGAAGTCATTTTCACTGTTCTGATTTTTTTTCCCGATGCCTCACTTATTCTGGCTCTGATGAAGCACATGTTATAAACATCAGTGGGTGAAATAGCTGAATTTTTATTGAGAGTTTAAGCTTTTCATTTCTTTCTGTAAATTGAGTGAACTTTCGAGTTGTATTAGTACACAAATTAATCTTCCCCTAGTAATGCCAAATCATCTCCAACCCACTCATTAAAATAAACAGTAACTCACTAAATTAAAAGCTCTGAAAGCTTTTATGTGAAGAGATGAGCTGTTCTCTACAATTTGGGCAAACCGAATAGCATTTGTGCTAAAACTCTACAGGGTGATATTCCGAATCTCATTTAAAAACCAGCGTTTAGGTCATGAAAAATCCCCAGTATAATTTCTGGGTAACATTTGTGGTAACCAGCTCCTAAAACATATGTAATAGCCTCTGTTGCTATTCTATGTTGCCAGGCTATATGGTAGCATATCAATCTATGACTGGTCAGGAAATGTCAAAGGCAGGTTTAAATGGACTTATCCTGGGTTTAAATTGCTTATCTCTGTTTTGTGGCGCTGTACAGTATATTTTTAAATGCCTTCATTAAAAACAATTCACAACAGTGGTAGCCTCCTTTTGTGAACTATACTTTTCAAGACATGCTTGGAAATCCAACCATAGTGAAGCCAATAGAAAGAAGCATGCACTCTGTCAGGTAAGATGTAAATGAAGAGGGTTAAGAAGGAATATTAAGGGTGAATGGCTGGATACACAAATAAAATAAGAACATCGTTTATATCAGAAGCCTGTAAGAGCATCCATTGGTGGGTCTCCTATGTTACCAGGAAGCAATAAAAGAGAAAAAGGACATCTCAGAGACTTTAAATAATTTGTTTGCATTGTCTTCACCACAAGGCAGTGAGATACCATGAGGAACAGAATAAAGTAGACTGAGCTGTCGATCTGCATTTCCAATATAAACATGTCATCTCTTGCATGCAGTTACAATGTGTGTACTACTCAAGTCAGTTTCACTGGATATGTGAACTTTACAAATAGTAAAGAGCTAATGAGGAAATGCAGATTTTAGGCCCTGATGGTGTAATTTTGTCTGTAAATAAAGGTTAATTTAAATTTCTCAGGTTAGCAATGTCATGGTGTTTTGTTTTTTGATTATGCATTTCTGTTTAGTAGAATTTCTTCCTCTCAGAAAAAAAGATTGTTCCAGGAATTGCTTGTTAGGGTTATTTCTACTGTGTAGAACTTCTTTCTTTAAATGTGAATTGTAATATTAACTCCATACAAAATAACTACACAACTATATCAACTGTACACGGAGACTGAACAGGATAATTAGCACTTAAAATTCAGAATTTGCCAAAGTTAAAGTTGGGCATATGCATTATGAGGCTTCAGTTATACGATTATACATTATTCTCGCATAAAATAGAGTATACATGTTTTTTATAACTGGATGCAATGTATAGTATCTTGTAATATGTTTTTCATTCTTGTATGCTTACATTATTTTAATTTTCATGGTGGTCTGATATTTCATATTCAATTTTTAAGGCTCCGAGCTCAGCCAAAATCTAAACCATTGTTCACGGGAACAATGAAAAGCATGTCTCAATGTCATTGTTCTTTTCCCAGCTATTTGTCAAAAAATATTGCAAGAATTTTGTTGTTTGAATAATATGGAGAATGCTAGTGCTGCTGGCTAGGGCTTGGCATTGTTTCGACAAGCACTTGTAAAGCTTCCCTGTGTGATTCTGCCAGTGCAGATGGTGTCTTTGTGTCTGAGGTCATTCAGGCGTGAATGTACTACCCTAAACCTGCCCTAAAGTTACATTCCTATTAAAGGCATTAGAATCTCCTCTGATGCTCTCAGCCCCATTAACCAAAGGGAATTGTAGTTTTGATGAAAGCACAGAAATTCCAGGTTCATATGGCAGATTTTGTTTCTGCCACCCGCCCCCCCCACCCCCCGCCCGACATGGAGCTCCAGGCATTTACCTCCATTTACTCATAGTTGAGTTAGTTTTTCCACATTCTCTTGTGAGCTGCAACCAGCTCTCCAAATTAATTGCTAAAGCCCTTTCTCCAAAAAGAGACAATCCTGTCCTTTATTACACATTAGAGGGCCTGATTCTCCACTCTGATCCACTGCTTTTAAACCCAGAATACATTCAATTACACTCCTTGAAAATGCAGCAGTTTAAAATCAGTGTAACAGTAGTGAAACAAGACTTTTTCCCCGCCCACCACCAGTCTTTTAGAGTTGAATCTTAAGGCTTCCCAGATACATAGCAACAGAGAATGCTGTCAGGCTACCATGAGCAGCTGCAGCTGAAATTTCTTTCAAATGACAACCAAATTTATAAATATTCCAAGTGCAACTCTCATAAGTGGACTTTGAGAAAGCAGTTATGCCCCACACTCTCAGCTGGTGTCAATCAGCATAGCTCTGGAACTCCCAGCACTCCAGAACACATGGAATTGCATCAGCTCGGAATGTGGCCCTGGATTTCAACATACTCATTTAGGGCCTGATCCTGAGAGGTGGTGAGTCAATTTACAGCTACTTCTCAGGATCTGGCCCTCACTAGACTTTCAGAGACAGTTTTTATAATCATCTGCCTGTGGAGCCCTTTCTTTCACTTTGAAATGGCTGCTAAAGAATACTGGTCTACCCTATAAGGTGACAAGATAACCATTGTGTCCCCCTCCGGTATTCAGGCATGTACACAGAATTAGCATAAACTTGCGATGATTTGTTTAAAAGCATCTTAGCTATATAAATTAAGTGGATGTTTCATCTCACTGTTTCTCAGAGCATCAGATCAAAGTGAGATGTTTTCTGCTGTCGTAGCACAAGGGTGACCAAAGTGGAGGCTGTTGGCTACCCATTGTGTTGGTAAAGCTGTCCTGGTAGAGGATTCAGCACTGCATTTAAATGGTCACATGAGACGCATGGTGCTGAGAGCACCTGTACGGCAGAGCCCCCCTTGCTAGGGACCTGCTTTTTCTGTGGCTTTAGAGTCAAATCGCTCCTTTTAAAAATCTCTGGATCGCCGCAGAGAGCACCTCATAAAGCACTGTGCTGCAGGGAGCAATCCTGCACAAGCAGCGAGGTAAAGTGGGTGGCCGAACCATCTCTAGAGCCTATTATCCAAATCCTTCCCTCCCTATGTCAAGCCCATGTTTCGCCATGTGAAGAGCGAAACATGAACCATGTGGGTGGAGGTCCCTACATTCCACTGGACATTCCTCGCTAGCGTAACATAAATGTGGTGGGGGTAGGGCTGGCACATAAGCAGACGCCAAGGATTCACGAGCCTCTAACCCAGGTGATTTCTAGACCGAACATGTCAGCTTGCTCTGTCTCTGTATATGCCTCCCACTTCCTCCCTCAGTGCTGGAAGCACAGCTGTCACTTGTGCTCCCTTGGCAAGGTGCGCCTATAACCCTGTCAATGGGAGCATATGTGGGGTGTGAGTCGTTGCCAGCAGTACGGCTTTGTACTGCTGATTCCGACGTCCGCCACAGCAGTTTGCTCATGGAACATGGAACATCGAACAGCAGTTCCCTGTCACCTTCCCCTTCTGTCTCACTATAGCCTCCCTGTGCTGCAGAACGGATTTGCAGTGGAAGTACAGCAAAGGAATTGTTGGTGGCTCCGTATAGCCACTCCAGCCAGACAGGATTTAGAAGGACCTGATCAGATGTGCTGGGAGTTGGATGGTGCTCAGCCCTTTGCCAGATTAGGCCCAGTATGTATTTCCCCTTTGTACTGCCCTGTAGCAGCAGGCTTAGTTGTTGGCATCATTAACATCAGAGCATAGTGCCAACTATTCTATATCTCGCTGCAAAAGGGAGGGGAATGTATGGCCCTATGGTTTCTATCTAACTCTGAATTTAACTTAACTGATTTGACTACGTTAAACATAGAGGGCCTGGTTCTTGTTTAGACTAAAACAACTTGTCACTGTTCTGGTAGTTAAAGGGCCTGATCCTTTCCCCCTCCGTCTGGTTGCTTTGCAATGCTCCTTCTGAGAGCCAGTGGCTTGCAGTGACAGTTTTAGTAAGGCACGCAACAACTTGCTTGCCTTAGGGAATCCAAAATGGTGTCTTCCATGCAGCGTGACTCACTCATATGGTGCATGCAAGGTCATGCTGTGTGAAGGATGCCATTTTGTTCTGGAGGCCAGATGGAATTGTCCGGTGGGCCACCAGATGGACAATGCACAGCCAGTCAGGCACGCAATGCATGCCTTGCTTCCATAGATGGCATGCCCCCTGGAAGCAGCTGAGGATTCCCTTTGTCTAGGGGAGTGCCTAGGTAGTGTCGGACTAGCATAGCCAATTCTATACTACCCACCCCTTGTCCCTCCCACCAGCCTTCCCTGCACTGGGGGCATGTCTAGGGCAGGAGTGCGCCAGTCATCCTGGGTCAGCAGAATGGTCCCTAGGGGGATGGTAGAGCCATTGCAAGTTAGCACAGCCATTTTGTGTAGTATTTCAGGAAAAAAGGAGTACAGTAGGGAACAGCAGCTTCTTCTTACAACCTGTTTCCTGATTTCTACAAAACGATGTCAGCCTGGAGGAAACCGTTCTGCGACCAACAAGGATTCTTTCCAGTTTCTAAGGTAATTTGTATCTTTTGTGAGCCAGATGAGGCTCAGACTTTCAAAGCACATATGCAGGCTACAAATAATTTGACTGAAATGAAAAGCAAGAGTAAGGTTTAATATGGATGATCTGCTTTAGGGTATTGTACTGACACAAGTTAAGTATTTGAGTGCCTCTCGGGTAACTAGATTGGAATAACACAGTCTTCATGGAGTTTCTGCTCTTCTGCCTTTCCTTGCTTACAGGAAGCTCTATTTCCTTAAAATGTTTTTCAGAGGTGAGCAAGTAACCATCGAGTATGATTCCAGATATCCAAATTCCCCTTCTCCAAAAATCCTAGTTATCTGAATCCAGAGTGTGTTCCCCCATGTTGCCCTGTTAACTAGTTAGTTCATCACTTATGTTTATCCAAATGCTTGGGTGTCCAAAAGTTTTGGATGTCTCCCAGGCCATTCAGATACATGGGAGTCTACTGTATTTAAAACATTGCATTGCCTGTTACCTTCATGTAAGCACAAATCTATTCCCCACATGTGCAAAGAGACAGACATGAAAAAACCTTCAAAGAGGTTGTAAACCTGCACACAACATTGCGCAGCTTGCTCAAAATTTTACTTAAAATGAAAAGGCCTGAACCTACAAACTGCACAGAGGACCCAATTGTGCTCTGACTGAATTCACTGGGAATTTTATAGAGTACAGCTATAATTTTCCAAGAAAATTTGTGTGATCAGGTGCCATTCTGGTTAAGCCACCAAAACCCATAACTATGAAACATCATATTGCCTAGACAGTACTAAAATGTAGCTAGAATAACTTGACTCACCTATACCTTTACTAAAATGATACTCGAGTTTGGACTAGCAGAATGTGTCATTCAGATATGAAAGGAGCCAACAGAGTGCTCAGATACTGACTGCCTGAAGAATTCCACTGGGTATCTCAGGGAATGAAAAAGTCAAGACCACCAAAACTTTGTGTCAGGCAATATGATGCAGATGACAGTCTCCCTAGCAACCATCGAAAAATTCTGCTGCTATACAATGAAATCTAAATCGCTATTTATTCATAAGATCACATGGGTCAGATGTTGTTTATCTCTCTACCATCTATTACAAAAGTCACTGGGCTTTTAATTGCCTCTTCAAAATCAGCAGGAAAGAAGAAAACAAGAGAGACAAAAGTAGGCACACCTGGGCACAAAGTGAATGTAGTATTTTAGTGAATTTTTTTTGAAGTTTGTACTATTGTAAAATGCCTCAGCACTGTGTTCCCAAGGGTAGTGAAATCAAGGCTAATGCAAAAAGCTTTGCAAGCTTCATACAATGCTTGTATTCATTATTATGCTGTGTACATGAGCAGAGCTTATTATGTGAATGTAAGCTTCTGGTAGAGCTTGTGAACGTACCTTCAGTTGTTTAGCAATTATACTGTTCCCTAGTCAAGTGCTGACATTTAATTGCTTTTGTATGGCCTGGGGACTTGGCTGTACAAGGGCAGCAGGTATACAAGCTCCAGTCTGAGTTTTTAAAACAGGAGCCAGGCAATAAGACCAAGGCAATAATACTCCATTTCGGAAATGGCATAAGTTGCAAATGATGGGCTGTGTTCTGGCATTAGTCCACGTACAGGACTCCCCAGTTAATTCAATGGAGAGTTCTGCATAAAATAGAGGGGAGGATATAGTCTGATGCATGGGGCTTGTGTCTCTTCATGAATTATAAACAGAACTAGCAGTGATGCCTGTAATTAATGTTGCCTAACACTTTCCATTATCAGAGGGGTAGCCGTGTTAGTCTGGATCTGTAAAAGCGGCAGAGTCCTGTGGCACCTTATAGAGTAACAGACGTATTGGAGCATCAGCTTTCGTGGGTGAATACCCACTTCGCGCATGCATCTGACGAAGTGGGTACTCACCCACGAAAGCTTATGCTCCAATACATCTGTTAGTCTATAAGGTGCCACAGGACTCTTTGCCACTTCCCATTATAAGACTCTGTTTTCAGTTGCTTATAATTTTGCGAAATAACTGCTTGGCCTGAAATTTTCCATGCCTCGGCTGATTTTTTTCTCTTTTAAAGATTTTTGCAGAGAAGAAAGTTGGCATTTTTTTTGCCAATGTTAAAAAGTTCTTATAACCCTTTCATTGAAAAGTTCTTCCTGCTCCACTGGATGGAGGTGTAACTACAGATTTGGTGAGGAAGGCGTCTTTCCCTGGAATCCAAAAAGTACCTTTTGCTGTCCGTGTGAAAATCTACCCAAATCTGGCCAGGTAAGGAGCCTCTGAAAAAATCTCAGGTTGCAAATGCTCAGTAGAGACTGGTTAGAGTTTGGCAGCTAAGTTCTTTTTAGATTCCTTCTGCACTGGGATACTGCAGCCCAGGGTGACAGGCTGAACAGGACGGCTCCTCCCACCAGCCAGTGTAGTGCTCGGCAGCAGATTTGTGAATGTGGAGACTGTCTCTCCTGGACTCTCAGTGATCTTGCTGCTGGTGCCCATGAAAAAGAAAACATCCCCGCTTATGTCTGGCAACAAAATCTTGTGGTCAGCTGTATCAAAGGATATTGATATATCTAAAAGAATCAGCATGAACAGTTTGTCTTGTCCATTGCTAGGAGGATATAATCAGCAAGCACAACCAGTGCAGTTTCTATCACATACCAAGGCTTATAACCAGATTGCCCAGAGTCAAGGAACTCTGAGGAATCAAGAAACAGCCAGCGTTGCCTTGTCAGAATATTCTCAGTAACCTTCCCTAAAAATGAGAGATGGGACACAAGTTGATCATCAGGCTTTTAACATCAAGAATTGATTATTATTTTTTTAAGTGTAGGCCTCATGATAGCTTCTGTCAGAGCTGCTGGAATCCTGCCACCCATTGTGATGGGGTGTCCACCCAATCGAGGATTGGAAAGGATTAAGGTGTCCAGGTTTAAGGTGTCCAAGATTAAGGTGTCCTGCACCTGGAGGAAGAGAGCGGGAGCCTGGAATTGATTGCAAGCAAGATCAGCTGGGCAGCAACAGGTAGGGCCTATAAAGCCAGGTACCTTGCAACAGATAGAGGCAACTGAAAAAGGCAGCAGTCACAACCTGGGCGGAGGATTTGGAGCTGATACTCCCAGCGAAATGGGGGAACCAGGAGTGGTAGGAAGTAATCTAGGGAAGAAGCAGTGAGGACTAGAAGAGTAAAGCCCAGAACTACTCGGTGGAGGGTCCCTGGACTGGAACCTGGAGTAGACATTGGGCCTGGGTTTTCCTACCAGCCAGTGAAGGAGTGGTACCTGAGGTAGTGAATGGGAAGACTGCCTAGAATTGCTGAAGAAAAGATTTTGATTACCCTAGAACGGGGGGATGCTGAGTGACTGGCTGGAGGGCTGAGTCATGGAAAGGATGCTCTGGTTCATGGGATGAGAGAGGAGCTATAGACCTGAGAGAGAGATGATGTGATGGCATGTGACCATGGGAAGGGGTGTTGGCCTCGAGAGCTAATCCCCAGAGTGATCTGAAGGCGATGCCGGTGAGTGGTGCACCCAATCACACCCATAGAGAAATGCTAACACTCATAGCAATTCCACTGTGCCACACTTTGCAGGTGCTATGTTAGGAGAAAAGAAACATAGCCCAGGCATAGAATCTTACAATCCCAGGATGCTGCAATTGATATAAAGTACTTCAGAAATTCTAAGTAGTTTGAAAAAATCAGGCCCTAAGTGTCTCATGTTGGACACTCAAAATTAGTATGTACTTTTGTCTACTGGGGCCTTAGTTTCTCCATGAGTCCATTCCCCATCTGTAAAATGGGGATAATATTACCACCTCACTGCAGTGTTGTGAAGACAAATATTTATGAAGAGTTTTTTTATTTAAGCCACAATGGCCAGTTACTCTAAACCTAAGCACTTCATTAGTCCCATCTTTGTCCTGTAGTATGTCATAATCCTCAACTGTAGGGCACAATGCAAAAAAATTATCTTTTTTTATTAATACAACTTTTTGCCATTCCTTTACATTTTTCTATACTAGGCTTTTGAATTCCTATTTATTTAAGGGTATTTCTATGTCAATCCTTCCTTTTCCCCCCTGCCACAGAATTTTTAGCTGCTTTGTCTATCGTTTCATTCCCTGCTATCCCAATATGCTCTGGGATTCAAGCTAATGCTACATGTATCCCCATCTGTACTAACTCTGTTATTACACATAACTTCATTAATTAAATCACATACAGAGACACCCATTTTTATTGCCATATGGCCTGAGATTGAATCTGAAAAAATGACAGCAGCTGCGGGGTGTACATCCCAGAGCCAATTTAATGTTAGCATTATTGCTTCTAGTTTGGCTGTCATGACCTACTAAATAGTACATCTAAAAGAATATCTGACTGTTTTGGTATACAATGTGCTGTCCCTATTCTTCCTGGGTTTTCTTCTTCTTTTTTGGACCCATCTGTATATATTTGACAAAAACAACTCCACTTTTCATCTATACACTGATACATTTAATAAAAATACAGTATGTATTAAAAATGAAATTTATACAATCTAAATCCACATTTGGACACGTGACTTCCCATCCATAAATAATTTTCCCATGGCTAAAAGTTTTGACTTCATTCAGCTTTTCCTTGTCTTTCAGCCCCTGCATCCACACTTTAACTCAAACAGCATGTAGCGTTCTAACATCGTGTGCTATATACAGTTCACCTATCGAATTCCCAACAATCCTCAAATGTGTTTGGTGCTTCATCATTGCAGTTCCCATTAACTTTGGCTCAGAAAGTTAGGTCCAGTAGTTTCACGCATAGCGTAACTGGCATTTCCCTAGATGCTATCTGTAGCATACATAGGTGTTGTAATAAATGCATCACATGCAATTCATGGTGCCTTGGCTTGTATTAAATCTAATTTTTTAAGTTCTGATTTTGATGCTGACCCAAAACCTTGTCAGCCATAGTTAATAATTAGTCTACTTAAGGCTCTGTATACCATCAGTAGTGTTTTCTTATCTGTCTCCCAATTAGTCCCAGCAGGACTTTTAAGCAGGTCAATCCTTCCTGTACATTTATCTTTAACATAGTTTATATGATCTTTCCAAAGTAATATCAAATATCCCCAGGGGTGAAAGTAACTTAAAGGACTTATCGGTACGCCGGAGTCCTGAGCAGGGGGCGTGGCCTCAACCAGAAGAGGCGGGGCCTTTAAATATGCAGGCCCTTTAAATCAAGATTTAAACTCCCTGAGGCTCTGGCTGCGGTAGCAGTGGCTGGAAGCCCCTGGCCCTTTAAATCACCCGCCAGAGCCCTGCCGCCGCTACCCCAGGGCTCCGGCAGTGGGGCTGGAGTGGCGATTTAAAGGGCCCAGGGCTCCCTGCAGCAGCTGGAGCCCCAGGCCCTTTAAATTGCTGCCTGAGCCCTGCTGCCGGAGTCCCTGGGATAACGGTGGTGGCCCGGGGCTCTGGTGGTGATTTAAAGGGCCAGGGGCTCTTGCCGGTACACCGTACCAGACCATACTGGTTTACTTTCACCTCTGAGTATCCCTAAGAACTTGAACCTTTTAACCATATCTATTTGTTCTCCATACAGATAGTTTTATATTCCTTTGTAACTTTCCTTTTTGTAAAGATCAGTCTTTTGATTTTAGCAATGGAGAACTTGAAACCCCATGCATTTCCCCTGTCAGAGGTCTCTCATAACACTTCTGTTTTCTGACACCTCAGTATTCCTGCTCTTAACCCACAGAGCACAATCATCTGCAAATAGAGTAACACCTACCCTAGCATTTATTTATTCTGGGACATCATATATCAAATATTAAATAAGGTTGGGCTGATAACACCTCCCTATGGTGTACCATTTTTAATATTATCTATATTTGACATAACTTTCCCAACTCTGATTTGCATGGCCCTTTAGTGGGGCGGTCACCCCGCTCCGGCTCAGAAGGGGTTAAAAGCCAGCCCTTGGAGAGGGCCGGTGCTGAGAGAAAAGGCTAGGCTGATGGGAAGGTAGCCACAGCTGGGGCCATGCCCCAATCAGGCCACAGCAGGCCCTATAAAAGGGCTGTGAACCAGGAGCTTAAAGAGACTCTCCCTCTAGCTGTAGAGAGAGAAGGACCTGGCTGCCTAGCGCTGAGGCGGGTACCGGAGCGGAGCAGGGCTGGGGAAAGGCCAGAGGAGCTGGAGAGCTCCAGCCTGGAGAACCCCCAGGCTGCAGGCCTTGCTGAAGGCCCAAAGCAGGTACTGGGGTTGCAGAGGGGCAGCCCAGGGTTAGACAAAGGCAGCAAGTCCAAACCCTCCTTGCTGATGATGAGTGGCTTACAGACTGCAGTCTGCCTCAGTGAGTGGGGGCTAGATGGTGAATGGCAGTAGCCACTGAGGCAAGGTGGGGATAGAGGGTTGGGGGTTCCCCTGGGTGGGGAAACCCAGATTGTGGGTTACTGCTGGGGAAACCAATAGCATTACAGATAAGGTGCAGAGTGGTTTTAGGGGAGGAAGATGTTGAAAAGGCACGTGATGTGCTATGGAGGAGAGGCTTGCTATACAGAGTAGGTGTAATAGGGATAAGGAGAAGAATGTATGGGTGGATTAGAGAATTTTGGAGTAAAAGGGCCTGTAGCGAGGTGGGACTCACCAGTGCGGTGCCTCCTGCTGGTCATCTCAGGAATTAGCTCTTCCAGCCCCGAGTGCCCTCTGCAGGCCGGTGTCTCACCTGTCTCTGGCCCCCATGTCCCTCCCGGACCTTTTATAACTGCCATTTTGCACTCCTCATTCCACCACAGAATTGAGGTTTTGGGGTACTTCAGTAACCTAGTCTGGCTACAGAAGCTGCTGCTAGTAATCCTTTTGTTACATTATCACTAAAATTTTGTCATCACTCACAATGATTATTCACAAATTCAGTACATTTACTTGTAAATAGCTCCCAGTTAGCTTTCTTAAACTTAAAGGTGAGTAATTTTCCATTACCTTCAACCTTACCTTGCCCTTGAAAAGTAATGAGCACAGGGAAATGATTTCTCCCCATTCCTTCTTCCTTATATATTTTCTATTTGCATATACTTCTAATACCTTCTGTTATAATTCCCAGGTCTAAGCAGGAAAAACTACTATCTGCTGCATTTAAATCTGGTTGGGGTACAGCTGTTTAAAACCAGTGACCTCTAAGCATGAACCATTTATCAGTTGTCTTGCTTCCCCACAATTTATTATGACTATTTAGGTCATGACATGTAGTATATGATCTTTTAGTATTCTTCACTGTTTCTTGTTGCTCTGAACTTTCTAATTCCCACATAAATTAAGGATTTATAGTGTCTATAAAGAAATATTAGTCTTCTGCATTGTGACCTCAACAGCATCATAGTTGAGGCTTAATTCTTCATTCTCTACTGCTATGTAGTGTATTCTTTCCCTTATGAAAGTACAAACTCCTCCTCCTTGTCCTAGTTTTCAGTCTTGCCTAAAGGCAATATACTGTGGAATTTGAAAAGCAAGCTTTTCGACCAACCATGTTTCCTGGACATATGCGCTGACTCCGTGGGTGCTCCTGGGCTGGAGCACCCACAGGGAAAAATTAGTGGGTGCTCTGCACCCACCGGCAGCCAAGCTCTCCTCCCCGCCTCACCTTTGCTCTGCCTCCGCCCTGAATGTGCCGCGTCCCTGCTCCTCTGTCTACCTCCCAGTGCTTGCTGCTGCCAAACAGCTGTCTGGCAGCATAGCAGGCTCTGGGAGGAGCAGCAGGAACGTGGCGTGCTCGGGAGATGAGGTGGGGATTTGGGGAAGGAGTTGGAATAGGAGCAGAGTTGGGGTGGGGACTTTAGGGAAGGGGTTGGAATGGGGGCAAGGGAGGGGTGGAGTCAGGGCAGGGGGCAGCGGCGGGGTCAAGCACTCACCAGCACGAGCAGAAGTTGGCGCCTATGTTCCTGGATACATAAAACATCTGGTTTAGTTTTCATTTCCAGGATATTTTCTTGACCATGTGCTATCAGACTGTGCATTCCAACAAGATTGTGATCCCCATACTAGTCATATTCATGCAATTTTGAATGAAGGTAATGGTGAAATATGGTCCATCGACAAGTTGCTAACATACAAGTATTTTTCCACTGCCCTTGCTATAGTTTTCATTTTTTTTATTCCCCCCAACCCTGCTGCCTCATTTGTGATGGACACTTTATCACTTCTATCATAAATGCAATAAACCTTTCTTTTTTTCATTACTGGTAGATCATTGCCTATTCCTTCTGCACTGTTTAGCCTCATTCTACAAAGAACATTTGTGTCTGCAGGTCCCCTTTTCCTGTGCTGATTGTCTCTTCCTTCTCCTCCTGATGCTTTGAGTATCCTTACAGCTTCTGCAACTTTTGACTTCATCTCTTTAGCTTCCTTTCCATGATATACCCGCTATATGTTGGATTGTAATTACCACTGCAATTACTAGATTTGACCTCTTTCCCTTCTATGTAACTTTCATAAGAGTATTCTCCCCCACACTTACTGCATCTTGTTTTCCCTTTACAGACAGCTACGACTTGCCCATACCGTTGGTACTTATAACAAGAGCTGGTTTGCTCTGAGAGTATAGTATTGTCATCAAATTTAAGTACACCATCACCACTGTGAGTCTGAATCCAACCCAGGGCAGAAATCTGAAATAAGAAAGAGGGAATCTACCTCTGTCAAAGGGTATATTTTATTTTGGAGACATGTAATCTGTGTACAGCAGATTAGTTAAGAGGCCTTGAAACTATTATTTGAAAAGGGGTGGTGGTGGGGAACAGTACAAGCAAATGCTTACTGGGAGGGGAGAGTGATTGGTTGGAAGAGTAGGTGGGAATGGGGGGAAAGGGATTGGGTGGTCAGGTGATGGGGAGATGTGGGACAGAAGACATACGGATGAGTCTTCTCATCCATGGAGAATAGTGGCAGCCCTACATTCCCCTTCTATGTGCCACAATCTGGGGGCACCCCGCTCATCTACTGAGGTGTGACCCCCTCCTTTCCCTGCCATAACAGGGCAGGACTCACCACCACAGCACCTCTTGCTGGCAGTACTGGGAATTAGCTCTTGGTTGCCAGTGCACCTTCCTCTAGTGGTATCTCAGCACTGTCACTTCTGCTCCACCTCTAAGACCCATGTGACTCCCCAGACCACAGCATCCTCTTCTGGGCTCAGACCTCTAGCTGTGCCCCACTCTGCTTTCTCCCACATTCCAGGGGAACTGGCTGCCTAGTCCATCCACTTGCTGCTGTGGCCTCCTGCAGCTTTTGGTCTAGCCCCTCATCTCCAGGGGCAAATTGCAGTCCGAATACTGGCCACACCCCTCTGTGGCAAGTGGGGGAAAAGCGGGGGAGGGACCCAGACCCACCCGCTACTCCAGGCTCTGACCCAGGGACCCTATAGCCAGCGGTCACATGCTGCAGCTCCTCCAACTCCCACCACCTATTTCCCTGGGCTACTTCCCCATAGCCCTAGCACCTTCCTGGCCCTCTGTATCAGGGGTCTCAGTCTGGCAGTCCTCAGGCTGGAGCTTCCTATTGCTCCCCTGCCCAACACTGTGCTATCTAAGGGCTCTTCTGAGGCAGCCAGTCCTTCTCCCTTACACTCTCAGGAGAGACTGCCCCTGCTCTGAGCAGCCATTCTTACATGGGCTCCCCCAGCCCTGAGTGGCTGTTCCAACAATCCTTCTCCTGACTCTCCACAGGCCCTCCTCCCATTGCTTGGGTTTTGCGCAGCCTCCAAAAGGCTGCTTTAACCCTCCATCTACCTGTGTGGGGCAGCTGCCCCACCACACCTGCTTATCTCAGGGGTCTGAGCCCCTCCCCTGTTTTAGCTGGCATCTGGGGGTCCTGAGCCCACTTCCTGCCCTTGTGTATTTCCAATATGAGGGGTCCCTGCCCATCTGTGGGGGTCTGACCCTCCTTTCTTACCTCACAATGTGAGCCAGGTTCTGGGTGGGGCTTGCCTTTCTGGAGGTGTCTGAGCCCCTCTCCTTATCCCACCTCATGTAAGCTGGAATCTGTGGTGGCTAAGGGGGCTTAAGCCCATCTCTCTATCCCACTCCTGATGTGAGCCAGGATCTAGGGAAGCCCTGCTTGGGGGTGGCAGGAGAGAGATAGGAGCTTAGACTATAGATTCCAAGGCCAGAAGGGATCATTTTGATCACCTAGCTTTACCTCCTGTTTAACCCAGACCTTCCCCAAAAATAATTCCTAGTGCATATCTTGTAGGAAAACAGCCAATCGTCATTTAAAAATTGACAGTGATGGAGAATCCAACATGACCCTTGGCAAATTGTTCCAATGGTTCATTATCCTCACTGTTAAAAATCTGCTTTTTGAATATGCCTAGCTTCAACTTCCAGCCATTGGATCATGTTATACCTTTCTCCACTAGACTGAAGAGCCCATTATTAACTATTTGGTCCCCATACAGGTACTTACAGACTGTCATGAAGTCATCCTTTAATATTCTCTTTGTTAAGCTAAATAGATTGAGCTCTTTGAGTCTATCCCTAGAAGACATGTTTTCTAATCTTTTAATCATTCTCGTGACTTTTCTGAGCCCCTGCAATTTATCAACATCCTTCTTGAATTGCAATTATGGGGCACCTGATCCAGAGGGGCTGCAGGGACCATGACGATTTCTTGGAGGCTAGATTATTGTGGGACATAGAAAGAAACAATTCAAGGTGGTGGTTGTTCATGGAGCAGCTGCAGATGGTGGAGTACCAGTTCTGTACCTGAGAAACAAGCACTGAATGGTGGGATCACATTGTAATACAGGTTTGGGATGATGAGCAATGGCTGCAGAACTCTTGGATGCATAAGGCCACATTCACGGATCTGTGTGCTGAGCTCGGCCCAGCCCTCCAGTGCAGTGACACCAAAATGAGATCTGTCTGACAGTGGAGAAGTGAGTGGCGATCGCTCTGTGGAAACTTTCAACGCCCGATTGCTACTGATCAGTTAGGAATCAATTTGGCATTAGGAAAATGCTCTGTGGGGGTGGTTGTGACGTAAGTGTGCAGGGCTATTCATCGCATCCTGCCATAGAGGACTGAGACTCTGGGCAATGTGCAGGACCTAGTGGATGGTTTTGCAGCAGTGGGGTTCCCAAACTGTGGTGGGGTGATAGATGGCATGCATATCCCTATTTTGGCCCCAGAGCACCTTGCCACAATGTACATCAACAAAAAGGGCTATTTTTCTGTGGTACTGCATGTGCTGGTGGGTCATTAGGAATAGTTTACCAACATCAATGTGGGCTGATCAGGGCAGGTGCATGACAAGCACAACTTCAAGGACACAGGCCTGTCCAGAAAGCTGCAAACAGGGACTCTCTTTCCAGACTGATGAATTATGACTGGGGATGTTGAAAAGCCAGTAGTGATCCTGGGAGACCCAGCCTACCCCTTACTCCCATGGCTCATGAAGCCATACACTGGCCACCTTGACAGCAGCAAGGAGAGCTTCAACTCCAGGCTCAGCAGGTGCAGAATGACAATTGAATGTGTCTTTGGCTGTTGGAAAGGTTGCTGGCACTCTCTAGTCATGAGATTAGACCTCAGTGGAAAAAAATATCCCAATGGTGTGTGCTTCATAATACCTGTGAAGCAAAGGGAGAAAAGTTTCCATCAGGGTGGATGGCAGAGGTGCAATGGCTGTCTGTTGATTTTGAGCAACCCGATACTCGGGCTATAAGGAGAACTCAACACAGAGCTATTTGGCTCAGGGAGGCTTTGAAAGACTATTTCAATAGTGTGCTGTACCTGGCATTGCTGTTTTGCATCCCGGTATGAACCTTGTAATGAGTGCTGTGTGTGCAGTATTCTAACATTGCAAATGCACCTACTGCTATTATCAGTGAATGATGTCAGCTCCAACAGCATATGTTGTGAACTAATGAGGACGAATTAAGTTTCCATAAATAGACTTTTATTCCAAACCCATGCAAACAGACCCGCTCATAACTGAATAAAACTTAATAAATAAAGGAGAAAGAACAGTCCTTTCCATTTCACAATCACATACACTGACCTGTGAGACATGGTTGGTGTATTTGCAGCTGTGATTGCCTGTACTCTCCCCAGAGATGGAGTGGAAGGGGTAGTGCAGTGGCCCTGGACACCATGAGGAGGGTGGAGGGGCATCCGGGAATGCTATTCTCTGTGGGGTACAGAGGGAGGATAGTACGGGACTGTTAAACCAGAAGGTTAACAAGAGTCTGCAGCATCTCTGTTTGCTGCTTGAGAAGCATCTCCTGATGCACGTTCTTCTTTTCCTGTGCCTTTCTCCTCTCCACGCTATCCTTGGCCATGCTCTCTGTAAGGGCAATCCTCCAAGCCCTGTGCTCGGTAGCCAAAGCACCAGAGGCTTGCAGGCTCTCTTGGAATATGTCATCCCACTTCTCTTCCTTCTCTTCATTATCTGACTGAGCTGCTCTACAGGCATGGATGGAGAGACCCTCAAGGCCACATTTCCAGCTACAAAAGGTACAATGCACAGAGGTACAACTGTGCATGTATTCACGAGATAAATGGAAACTTAGTACACTGAACTCGCTCCTCTTGATCCACACTAGTTACAAACATTACATTTTCACCTCTTCTTGGGATTGATAGCGCATGGGGACAGTCCCAGCCATGGTGAATAGGGCCCAGAGCGGGTGCGGGGGCAGGGGCGAGTTGATGCAATAAGCTGGGGAATTGGTCATTGGCCTGAGTATATGTGGATAGGACAATTGAACTGAATACTAGCACCGTTTTCCACAGGCAGTGGTGATTTTAGTGGATATCTCACTCTTGAGAGTAACGAGGGCTGAAAGGGAGCAGCTCCTGCATATGTCTGGCTGCAGATCTGGTCCGCATGCTGCTAGCTTGTGTGCTGCAATGGTGTCTGAAGTAATTGCTGAGGGGCATGGGAAAGCGTCCTACCGTGATGGAAGAAATAAGGCAGCCTCCCCAGAATCCTTTGACAGAGAATTGCCGATTACCTCCAGGAAAGTTTCCTCAAGGGCTCCGTGGAGGATTCACGGGACATCCCAGTGCACATTTCTGCAAGAACCCCTCTGCCTAACTGTACAGGGGAATGAGAAGCAGATAGCAACTCTACCTTTATTTGGTTATTTCACTACTTCTTCTACCATGATTAATAAAGAGTAAATGAACAGATGTGTCCCTGCAATATCAAAGCAAATTGCTTACTTACTAGAGGTTCCTTCTCTTACATGAGGCTCGCCCATGCTGGACTGTAGGGACTGACTCAATTGCCCTGAAGCCAAAAACAGGTCCTAGCTCGCTGCGCCATGAATCCCTGGTTGCCTGTCCCCCATACTCCTCTTCCTCTTTGTCCAACACCTCTTCCTGACTGTTCACTCGGGGGGACCTGTGACTCTGGCTCCTCTGAAGTAGCCACAAGGCTTTTGGGGGTGGGGTCTCTGCCCAGGATGACATGCAGCTCTTTGAAAAAGCAGCATGTCTGCAGCTCAACACCAGCATGACTGTTAGCATCCCTCGCCTTCTGGTACACCTGCCGTGGCTGCTTGGCTTTCATGCAGCACTGCTGCACATCCCTCTTGTAGCCCTTCTCCCCCATGCCCCGAGCAATCTGCTTGTAGATGTCCATGTGTCTACGGTTGGCTGGCTACCTGCACAGCATCTTCTCCCCACAGATCCAGCGGATCTACCTCCTCCTGTGTACTCCAAGCACGAGTGCATCTGCAGCATGGAACTGGCATGAGGAGCTGGGTGAGCTCTCCACGCTGGGCAAAGAAGAAATGGATTTTCAAAAATTTATAGGGATTTAGAGGGAAGGGGTGTATATCTGTATAGCTGGCTGCCAGGCAGCAGAGTTCAAAATGGTGATCAGAGTGGTCACAGTGGGGCATTGTGGGACACCACCTGGAAGCCACTAAAGTCAATGTAAGTAATTGTGTCTACTGACACTGCATCAATCTAACTATTTTGACCTAATCACTACACCTCTCACGGAGGTGGAGTTATTAAATTGGCATAGTAGGTGAGTTACATCAGCTGGAGCAACATTGTAGTGCAGATGCTTACAGAGTTAGGTCTTCATAAGCTGCCTTATGTCGATCTAACTCTGTACTGTAAATCAGGCCTAAGCGCTCTAAAGTCTGCCTGCTTACACAGCTTGCCTTGAAATTTGTTATGCCTCATGGGAGTGCAGGGTAGGGTTAGTAAGCCAAATGGGAGATCATTTAAGAAAGAGTTTCCTAAGATTCAGCCCCCAGGAAAAAAAAACCAAGCATTTCATTAAGTTGAAGTTTGAAGACCACCCTGGGCAGAAATCTGAGAATGAACTGTAATCATTTGGGAAAAATCTACCTCTGAAGTCCGTTACATTTCTTAAAAAAATATCTGAGTACAGCAGAATATTTGGAAGGCAGCGAAAATATTTTTGAAAGGACCATATATTATACATGCAAACACTTGCTGGGATGGAAGGGGTGATTCAGGATGCAAGAGGAGGTGGGTTTAGGGGAGAGGAGTTTGGGTCTGCAGAAAGGACAGGAGTATTAGGGCAATGAATGGATGGTAGTTGAGGGAAGAAGGGTTAGGGGTTCAGGTAAGGGGTAGGGATTGGGGAAGTGCGAGGGAAGAGGCTGGTGAATAGGAGAAGTAGTAGAGGAAGTTGGTGGGTTAAGGGAGGGGGCTGTCCGCTCTGAATTCTCCCCTTCCATGTGTGTTCTGAGATATGAGGGATCCTGCTCCTCTTGGGGTGTCGGAGCACCTCTCCCAATCCCTCTATGTGAGCTGGGATCTGGAGTGAGGGGAATTAAGGTAACACAAATATAAACTTCATTTTCAGGATTTCAGATGTTAAGATACATATTCCTCTGGGTGGTGGTGGGGGGCAGGGGAGAACTGGCCAGTGTGTGTGCGGGAAGGGTCTGCTTTGGAGGAGGCACAGACTGGGAGGACCTGGGGTATGACTGAGGAAACCTGGCTGAAGCAGGAGTCCCAGCTGGGATTGGGTAGTGGGAACGAGGGGCCCAGCTCAGTGTGCAGCTCAGGCTAAATAACCAAGATACCATGCAGCCCTCCAGGAAGCTGCTGCCTGTGATGTTTGTATGCAGCAGCATAGGGCAGGAGACAGAAAATAGCAACTTATATGTTAATGGCTTCTATAGATGGGAAGGGGAGCAGGAGCTGGAAATGTTGGTGGGGGCGGTGCACTTCATGGTGCAGTGAATAGTGGGGTAGGGGGTGGAAAAGGAGAGAGACACACACTAGACTTCTCACATGCTTAAAGTCACTGTAACAAACATTGTTACTATTTTGGGACCATAGACCATCGATAAGAACATAAGAATGGCCCTATTGGGTCAGACCAGAGGTCCATCTAGCCCAGTATCTTGTCTTCCAGCAGTGGCCAGTGCCAAGTGCCCCAGAGGGAATGAACAGAACAGGTAATCATCAAGTGATCCATCCCCGGTCGCTCATTCCCAGCTTCTGAAAAACAGAGGCTAGGGACACCATTCCTGCCTATCCTAGCTAATAGCCATTGATGGACCTAGTTAGTTTTTTTTAACCCTGTTATGGTCTTGGCTTTCACAACATCCTCTAGCAAGGAGTTCCACAGATTGACTGTGCGTTGTGTGAAGAAATACTTCCTTTTATTTGTTTTAAACCTGCTGCCTATCAATTTCATTGTGTTAAGAGAAGTAGTAAACAACACTTCCTTATCTACTTTCTCTACACCAGTCATGATTTTATAGACCTCAATCATATCTCCTCTTAGCCCTCTTTTCCAACCTGAAAAGTCCCAGTCTTACTAATCTCTCCTCATACAAAGCCGTTCTATACCCCTAATAATTTTTGTTGCCATTTTCTGAACCTTTTTCAATTCATCTTTTTGGAGATGGGGTAACCATATCTGCACATAATTTTCAAGATGTGGGCATACCATGGATTTATATAGAGGCAACATGCTATTTTCTGTCCTATTATCCATCCCTTTCTTAATTATTCCCAGCATTCTGTTGGCTTTTTTGACTGCCGTTGCACATTTAGTGGATGTTTTCAGAGAACTATCCACAGTGACTCCAAGATCTCTTTTTTGAGTGGTAACAGCTAATTTAGACCCCATCATTTTATATGTATAGTTGGGATTATGCTTTCCAATGTGCATTACTTTGCATTTATCAACATTAAATTTCATCTGCCGTTTTGTTGCCCATTCACCTGGTTTTGAGAGATTCTTTTGTAGCTCTTCACAGTCTGCCTGGGTCTTAACTATCTTTAGTAATTTTGTATTATCGGCAAATTTTGCCATCTCTCTGTTTACCCCTTTTTCCAGATCATTTATGAATATGGTGAATAGGACTGGTCCCAGAACAGACCCTTGGGGGACACCACTATTTACCTCTTTCCAGTCTGAAAACTGACCATTTATACCTACCCTTTGTTTCCTATCTTTTAACCGGTTACCAATCCATGAGAGCCCCTTCCCTCTTATCCTGTGGCAGCTTACTTTGCATAAGAGACTTTGGTGAGGGACCTAAGATGAGACTTTTCTCACCAACCCTGAATAATTACACATTGTAAACATTTCAATGCATGACCGTTATCCCCATTCCACTATTACAAAATGTATAGGAGGTGGGAGGAGCACTGAGGAATCACACAGGCCTGGTTGACACTAAAAATTTTGATCAACTGTCATACCCCTGAGCACTGTAGCTACACACTGACCTAACCCTTTGTGTAGCTGCAGCTAGGCCAGTGGAAGAATGCTTCCATTGAACTAGCTACCAAGGCTCGGGGAGGAGGAATTCCTACAGAGATAGAAAAACCCCTTCCATTGGTGTAGGAAGCATCTGCACTATGTTTCTATAGCCGCATAGCCACAACGCCATAGCTGTGCCACTCTATTCCTGTTGTGTAGAGATGGCCATAGCAACCACGTGGCCTAAAGACCACTGGACTGCAACTATTACTAGCTCTGCCACTGGCCTTCTGGGTGACCTTGGGCAACTCACTTCACCCCTCTGCCTCAGTTCCTCTTTGTTAAAAGGGGATAATGATGTAAAGTTCTTTGAGATCTGCTGATGAAAAGCACTATATCAAAGCTAAGTCTTTTGATCATTACCTAGCTCTACAGTAGCATATCAATTGCAAACCCAGGTGAAACTACAACTGCCTAAATGTCCACTAACTCCTACCAACAAACATTTCCCTTTCTGTTTAAAAAACCTAGGAAATAAAATGGCAAAAAAGTTCATTAGTGCAGAGCTAAGGTTGCCCAGCGGGAGCTCATGCCCTTCCACAATGCTGAGTTCAGCAAAACTTAAACTTCTGAAAATCGGATAATACAGAATTAAAGTAAATACCCACACAACCTTAACTCTGCCCTCTTTGAGCCATACTCCAATTGCCCATAACACACACACTCCTAACTCTGCCTTTTCACTGTAATGGACAGGCACAACATGCACTTGCCCAACTACACTCAACCATTGAACCTATCCCCCGAGATCATACCACACTTGTAAAATTTAACAACCATATCATAACCTTTTCCAATCCCTTCATATTTGCACACAAGATACCTATACTATACCTAAACCTATACCTCCCCTACCCATCATTAAATCCACACACTGTTCTCATATCTCAACTCAGTACTCAGAATAGCCATGGCAAGAAGACCCCAGTGCCTTGCTATTGACACAATCTATCCAATTCAATTCTGTATTGAAATGATGCAGACTGGAACCTCAGGGTACACATGCACCTCAAAGGAAAGATCCTTTGATAACACACAGGTGGGGACTCAGACCCAGATCTTCTCATATCACACCTCTTCCTACCTGCTCCAGCTTATTCCTCCATCATTCAATACACCTATACCGAACACAGTAAATGCAGCTGCACTGAATGTAGATAACTCCCAGTGTCTCTTGCCAGCTGGGACGTGGAGGGGAGAGAGTTAAGGTTGTTTGGGCATTTACCTTATCTTCATTTCCTGACTCTTGGAAGTTTGAATTTTGTTGAACAAAATATTCTGGAAGGGCACAGGTGATTGCCAGACAACCTTAACAATGCACTAATAATATTTTGCTATTTTTTTTCTGCTCCAGCTTCCTTCTGCCTGAATTACTGATCAGAAGCTTAAACCCTATTTAACACAATCTGTCAACAAAATCAAATAAGATGTCATGTGATTTTTAAGTAGTTAAGATTTTTCATTATTTCACATATATCCAATTTGATTTTGTAGGAAAATACTTTCTTTTTTAGGGTAGGGAGAGTGGAAAGTTTTACTCCTATCATTAATACCAATATTAGTATATGGAACAAGGAGACGTAGTGCTGTAATTAACAATATTTAATAGACTACGAGTACCATTTTAGAAAATTACCACCAACACACACTCAGCAACAACAGCACTAAAAGCAAAAGATCATTAGGCTCCAGAAGTAGAAATCCTAAGAAAGAAGCTGCATTTAGTTAGCAAGAATGATGAACCAGACAGGCCTGATGATTCAGATTAATCATCTCACTTAAAACAAAGAAGGGGAAAAAATCTATTGAAAATAGATTTACTTTGCAGCTAAACAGAAAATGCCTCTCATTCTATCATTACTTAGAACTAAAGATTGTTGTTTCATCTGAGACGTGACTTTACTGCTCATGGTGTATAAAAATAAATTATCACAAAACTACTGACCTATCATGTTCGCAGGAAGTATCTCTAAAGAAAAAATGAAAATCAAAGGAAATGTAAATGAATCAAGAAGCCAACAGCAGATAGAAGAGAATTTTTAGTTATATAGCATCCTCCATACTTACAGTACAAAAAAGCACTTTAGAAACTGATAAGCTACATAGAGCGCACATGATCAGCCAAATAATAGCACAAAGAGAACGTTGGACTTTGAAAACCTCTTAGTGAGAGAATGTTTGTTTGGCCAGTGAACTTTTCTTGAGAAGTGCTAATACTTTTAACAGCTAACTGGACATACACCAGAGAGAAGCAGAGGAGAACTTGATTAAAAGGGACACTGTCAACTTGAAATCTAGTCACTTTTAAAAAATTGGATAAAATAAAATTCAGATACGACACCCACCCTTTTAGTCCCCCTGATATTTTTTGTGATTTTTTACAGCCACATCATCCTACTTTTAAAAATATTTTTTCTCTTCCATGCCGTTGTGTGAAAGATTCATTCAAACAACAAGGGAAGTTATTTATAGTAAAACTGATTGTACACAATGCCCCTGATTCAGGGAAGTATCCCTAGTCAAGAAATCACTTAAGCACATGCTTAAAGCCCCAATGAAGTAGTTTATGGCATCAGAGTTCAGGGCAACTGCAGTGTTATTCCCCTTCTTTGGTCCAGCAAGGGTACTAACTCTAGGCTTCTGGCTTCCGAGCTCTTGGCTGTCTTGGGTGGAGACATGTCTCTCTCTCTTCTGTTTGCAGTATTTTCAGGCTGTACAGTCCCCTGATTGTATTGTGATATCCCCAGCAAAAGACAGGTTGCCTAAGCAGGCTTCTTTTGCCTTCTCTTCAGAAATGGTACACAGTGTAATTGTCATGGGTATACATTAAGACACTTTTTTTTTTTTTGGATATTTTCTACATTTTCAAATATATTGTTTTCAGTTACAACACAGAATACAAAGTGTACCGTGCTCACTTTATATTTAATTAATGCATTCTTTTTTTAACAATTATCAGCATGGAAGCATATCCTCTGGAATGGTGGCCGAAACATGAAGGGGCATACGAATATTTAACATAACTGGCACGTAAATACTTTGCAACGCCGGCTACAAAAGTGCCATGCAAATGCCTGTTCTCACTTTCAGGTCACATTGTAAATAAGACGTGGACAGCATTATCTCCTGTAAATGTAAATAAATTTGTTTGTCTAAGTGATAGTTTTACATTGTTTTGTTTTTGAGTGCAGTTATGTAACAAAAAAAATCTACTTTTGTAAGTTGCACTTTCATGATAAAGAGATTGCACTACAGTACTTTTATGAAGTGAACTGAAAAATACTATTTTGTTTGCCATTTTTTAAAGTGCAATTATTTGTAATAAAAATAATATAAAGTGAGCACTGTCAACTTTGTATACTATGTTGCAATTGAAATCAATATATTTAAAAATGTAAAACATCCAAAAATATTGAATACATTTCAATTGGTATTCTATGGTTTAACAATGCAATTAATCGTAATTAATTTTTTTGAGTTACTCACATGAGTTAACTGTGATTAATCGACAGCCCTACTAATATTCTGTACTGCAGAGTCAGCTCCAGATATGAACTCAATATCATTCCCTAGACTGCTATGCAAGTGCTGTTTGGATTAAGTAATTAAGTTTGGATCAACTACTTTGTGTTTGATGGGAGCAGTATTGTTAATGTACTGGTGACAAGCAATCCTGAAAATTCATGGCTGCAAAAAATATTTCCACTACCTCTAGAGGAGCATCCTGAAAATCCTTGGTTGTAAAAGGATAAGAAACAGACCCAAGGTTAGATGGTCTATATTCTGTGCTAGGAGTTAGTTACTTTGGGACTCCTCTCATCCCAATGTACATGATCATACTCTACATGGACAGACTGTTCTCTCTTGGTAGTTTATCCCCTTCTTATTCCACATAATATAGGGTAAACACAACAGCTGAAAGAAGAAATGTCCTTATTTTGGCTTAAATACAGACTAACACGGCTGTTACTCTGACAGCTTTAAGAACACAGGACTGTTCAGGAAGCTGCAAGTGTAACCCACACACCTCCTGGGTGTGCCCATTTGGTGGCACCAAGACCACTTAGAGCAGGGGTGGGCAAACTTTTTGGCCTGAGGGCCACATCGGGGTTCCAAAACTGTATGGAGGGCCGGGGAGGGAAGGCTGTGCCTCCTCAAACAGCCTGGTCCCCGCCCCCTATCCTCTTGGTCATTGTGGGACAGCTACTGAAGCAGTGTTAGGGTAGCGTGTAAGATAAGAATAAGGATAATGACACCTGAAGATCTGCCCCACTGTCTGCTAAACCAAGATGATGAGGAGGCAAAACCTGGCATATTTGATTGAGGAGGACATGAAGCTCTTTGGCAGCCTAACTCCATTAGTTTTTTTTCTCTGAAACTGCTCAGCACTTTTTTCACTTTAATTTGTTCATGAGGTTTGCTGACAAGAATGAATGAAGTAAGAGCATCAGCTGTCCCTGGATCAGTTTTCTTTCTGATAAAATGCCTGTATCACTCCTGCTTTGAATGAAAACCTATCATCTCTCCCTTTTCTGCTTGGTTAGATATTTGCCTGAGCTGTGGAGTTCAGATCCAGACCCAAATCTGAATTTTCCCAAACTCTGGGGTGTTCAATTTCAGTGCCCTTTTCACAGGTCCCTTACAGAGATATGCCTCAGGCATGACAGCATCCAGAACCAGAAACCATTCAGATTCCACAGCAAGAGGTAATGTATAAAAGCATAGATAGATCATCAAAATTCATGAAGAGGAGCTGGTGGGTGCATCTAGTGTTCTTGTCCTGACCCATCCCTAGGTCTGGTAAAATTTTTTTAACAGCCCTATTAATAATAATATCTTACATTTAGATAGTATCTCTCATCCTGAAGTTGCCAAAAGCCTTTATGAACTATATACATGCACCAATCAATCAATTGATGCAACCACCTTTGAGATGAGAAGCACCAAACGGACAATTTGCACACAGGAATAAATGAGGGAGGAAATAAAATATTGCCTAATTGGTGAGCAGAGGAAAGTAAACTGCCAGGAGATCCTGAATGTCCATGTTGAGTAGACAGGACCCTCAGGTTTTAAGGGAGGGGTATGAAAAGAATTAGAAGTAAGTGAAGAAAACATAGCTTGTTGAATGTTTGAATTTGAATTACACCCGTACTTTCCTGAAATATATATGGCTATCTTCCAGGAACTGACAAAATACAATTCCTCTGGTCTGGTCAAGCTGTACTTGGCACAGGACCCAAAGGAGGGAATAACAAAAGTGGCTTTTTGTTGCTTCTCAATTGTGGGGCTGGCTGGGGATGCTTTGGACCTCAGCACAACTCTAAGCAGCTTCAGAGCTGCTCTAAATTGCCTGTGGTCTCCAAAGCTGTACTGGCAGCCATAATCACGGAGGTATAGCAATACATTGGCCATGCCCCCTTTTGTTCTGGGAATAACCTTTACAGTTAGCACTGGGGGGGGGGGGTGTAGTGTAGAACTGGTGTAGTGGTTCTATAGCACCCTGGAGGTTTTCTCTACATGGAAAAACTCATTTGGCCAATAAAGTTGAATTCACAGTCCCTCTGTGCCAGTAAAGCAGTACAAATGAGCCAGTGGGGCTATGAATCTGTCCTTCTGTTTCTTAGAGCAAGATTCTTCTGTTCTATTATTACACACCCACTTTATGGAAATATTTTTTCATTAATATTCACTGAGCACCGCCTGCTTTGCTTATAAATCCAAACACAAGTCAAGAGACATCTGTTTAATATAAGTCAGCACTTACAGGTTTGTGTGATTATATCTGATCTGTTTGATCTACCACGTCAGCACTGTTTGTTAACTGTAATTTTATCTGATGTGGAAAACTCTAGAATGCTTGCAAAAAGAAATCTCTCTATATATGCATTCCATTACATTGTAAAATAACAATTACTGTATGCTATGTTTTATTTCCTTTCTACACACAACAGCTCACTTTCCTGGGGAGTCCTCTAAGTAAGGGGAAATACTGGAAAGGTATGTTTGATTAAACATACCAATATTTGTAAAACAAATCCTCATTGGGTTTTTTTTTGGGGGGGAAGGGGGTGGGGCTAGACATGGGAGTACAAGAACTATATTTAATCATCCAGCAGCTAAAATTTATAGGACTGGGATAAAGAAATCTTGGACACCACAAGGCTTACCTTGTGGGGTTTCCTCTGTATACTGCCCCCCAGGAGCAAGGAATTTTGGAGCCCTTGAGGTGGCAGCGGGCCTGGTCTCCAAACTCTGTGGATCAGTACTAGGAAAGGAAGCTGCGACCTATGGTGTGCTATACCTTCCATTGTGATAGCTGAGAACTGCTCCCTCTCTGTTGCCATTGCCTTCTCTGCCTGCATCTATGCCACCCCTTCCCCTCTCCAATGGGGCTGCTGACATAGTGCAGGTTGGACAGTGTTAACTCCTATAAGCGTATTTTCCCTGATATCCTCTTGGTTCTGAGGGAAGCATACATAAATTTGTGGTCCACAACAAAACTCCTATTCATTTTAACGGTACAGGATCAGGCCATTTATGTCTGTAGATTATTTTTATTTTATAAATCAGCACTGCCAGTCCTTAGACTTCAGGCAGCAGCTGAAAGTGACAAAGGGAGGTCCTTCTCAGAGGCTTGCTACAGTGCAATCTATTGATCCCACTTGGTGGGATGAAAAAAATCAGAAGCAAATGTTCTGTAATTTAAAACCTTGTAATTTATTTCCCCAATTTGACATCTGTTGCATATAAACAGGAGCAGAAATGGAAACACAGAGCTCCAACTCTCAGCTATTGCCGACTGGTTTCTGATTCTTCATCCATGGAAAGAAACACTGGAATGGCAAACATAAGGTTAGGATTTTAAATGAGGAATTAATGAAAATGCTTCTTACTTTGTTGCCGCCCTTAATGTAGTTTCCATGGAAACAGGACTGGAAAGGCTGCCTGTAGCATATAGCTGGGAAGGAAATCTCTGCCTTGTCAGTTTCAGCTCTGAGCCCAAGTGATATTGCCAGATTTTTTTCCCTACTGTTTTTAGCACCTTAAATGAGAACAATGATTTCCCACAGGGCAATTTAGGTAACAATCATGATTTGGCCAGTTATGTTGGTTACTTGTGCACTTGGCCTATTTAATTCCTCTTTTTAAATTTTTACATTAGTTTGGTAGTGTCAGTAATGTATATTAGAACTATTGACTCATGACACCAGATTATTGAAAATGTCACTTGAGTTGAAGACATTCATTCCAAGTCATTTTTAAGTAGCGGCAGGTGCAGTCTGAGCATATGGCATGAGCTAGACACAACTCTGCCATTCACTCGCTTTTTGATGAATCACACTGGGCCTGGTGTTGAAAGGCACTGAGCTCTTCCTACCTTCTTGTGCTCATCACTTCACACTCAGTCCCTAAGCCTCAATTAACAATCATCTGTAAATCCTGCCGCTTGCAGAACTTCGAGATGCTAAATATCCTCCCCACTGAGTTCAAATAAGAGTGTCCACACAAAGACTTGCACCGAAATAACTAAAAGTGGGAATTTACAAATAACTTAGTTGTTAGGGTTCTAGTTTCCAGGGAGACAAGCCCTGCATTTCACTTTCAGGCTTTTAGAGTTGCAATGCTGGGGTTTCAAACACAGCAGTGGGTGATTCTTTGTTTAAATATACGTGTACCTAGTGAGGTTTTACTTTAATTTGGGGAACTGTCACCAAAGTGTTCTAGTAAAAGCTTGCTTTTAACGTGAATTTTGGGCCAAATCTGAGTTGACAGTTCGAGCCTGATTCCACAGTCCTGCCCATGTTCTGGGGATGCTGTGAAGTAGCTGACTTTTACACTATTGACGTAAGGGTGACCAGATGTCCCGATTTTATAGGGACAGTCGTGATTTTTGCGTCTTTTTCTTATATAGGCTCCTATTACCCCCTATCTCCTGTCCCCATTTTTCACATTTGCTGTCTGGTCCCCCTAACTGATGTTAACCATTATTGATTAAAACGGCATGCATCTGACTTCCTCCTGCTGGAATGGCAACCTCGGCATTTCTATAACCCTTGCTTAGTTTGTGCCAGGGGACAGCCCGGGCACCTCTAGGCGTGGCACTTCATATCCCACCACCGCTGGGTGGCCACATCAGTTATGAAAGTAAACCATTGCTTCAGCCCTGGCACCCCTTTCATTACAAATTAAGCACCGTCTATAACCCAACTCGTCCAGGGGCCTCTCACTCAATCCGCCAGGGGCAAGGCCAGTGCCTGCTTTTCACCTCCTCCCTACCCGGGCAGCTTGGGGGGCGTCAAACCCGGCGCTAGGGCTCACTGCAGCACGCCGGGCCTCCCCGCTCCAGGTGCGGCCCGCAGCGAGGGGAACACCCAGGCGGCCGCCGCCGCGCGGTGTCAGTCACCACAGTGCCCCTGGCTCAGCCCCTGTTACTGCCCCCCCCCCCACGCCTGCCAGAGGAAGCGCGAGGGACCAGGTCCCGCAGCGCGGGAGCCCACGCGCTTCCCTCTTCGCCCTTTCCCGGGGGAGGCGAGGAACGCTCTCCTCGCTCCGCTTTACCGCGGAAGTTTGGCAGCCTGGGGCCGCCGTAGACGGGTGAGCTGCTGATTGTTGTCCGGGTGGATGCAATCGCCGTGGTGGGTGCGGGCGCCTCGAGCTCGTTCGGCGTGTCCCTGCGTCCCCGTCCGCGTCCCCCGCCCGGGCCCGGGCCGCCATGAGTGAGCGGGGGGAGCTGGACCTGACCGGGGCCAAGCAGAACACGGGCATGTGGCTGGTGAAGGTGAGAGGCCGCCCGGGCCCGGCTAGCGACTCATCCTGTCCCCCCGCGGGGGAGGCCCCGCCACGGGCTGGGGCGGCTCCTTCCCTCCCTGGGGCCAAGACCCGGGCTCGCCTCGAGACTGCGCCGGGGCGGGAATCCCTGCGGCGGGGGCGGGGTTCCCCGTGGGGGCGGCGAGGGGAAGGTATGTGGGGGCGGGGATCCTCGTGGGCCGGGGCGGAGCGGAGCGGGGGAGAGAGTCATCTGGGGGGCCCGAGGAAGCGGGATGAAGGGCGGGGGGTGGCAGCAGTTCCCTGGTTCTCTGGCTTTTGGGGGGGGTGGGCGGAGTGACTTTCCCACTCCCCTTGGCGGCCTCTACGGTCTCCGCAGGAAAGCAGGGGCTCGGTCTGGTTTCCCTGGAGCTGCGGAGACCTCGGCGGGCAGGTCCCACGGCTGCTCTCTGCTCTGCCAGCACCGTGCCCAGAGAGCTGCGAGACTCCAGCCCCTTCAGTGGCTGGGTGTTACCATACACACTGTAACGAGAGTGATCAGCTAAGGTGAGCTATTACCAGCAGGAGAGGGAGAAAAAAACAACCTTTTGTAGCGATGATCAAGGCGGGCCGTTTCCAGCAGTTGACAAGAACGTGTGAGGAACGGGGGGGGGGGGGGAATAAATCTGGGGAAATAGTTTTACTTTGTGTAATGACACATACACTCCCAGTCTTTATTCAAGCCTAATTTAATGGTGCCCAGTTTGCAAATTAATTCCAATTCATCAGTCTCTCACTGGAGTCTGTTTTTGAAGTTTTTTGTTGTTCTATTGCGACCTTTAGGTCTGTATGATTACATTAGGCTTGAATAAAGACTGGGAGTGGATGTGTCATTACACAAAGTAAACCCCCCACCCCGTCCCCCCAGTTCCTCACAAGTTCTTGTCAGCTGCTGGAAATGGTCCATCTTGACTATCACTACAAAAGGTTTTTTTTCTCTCCTGCTGGTAATAGCTCACCTTACTTGATCACTCTTGTTACAGTGTGTATGGTAACACCCATTGTTTCATGCTCTCTGTGTATATAAAATCTCCCTACTGTTTTTTCCACTGTATGCATCCGATAAAGTGAGCTGTAGCTCACGAAAGCTTATGTTCAAATAAATTTGTTAGTCTCTAAGGTGCCACAAGTACTCCTTTTCTTTTTGCGGATACAAACTAACACAGCTGCTACTCTGAAACCTACAATTAGTTGGGCATTTTTACCACTGTGTAATCACAGGCTAGATGATACAATGGTAAAAACATGTAAATTCTGCCCAAGTTAAATTTTTTACCATTAACATAAGAACATAAGAATGGCCATACTGGGTCAGATCAAAGGTCCATCCAGCCCAGCATTCTGTCCACTGACAGTGGCTAATGCCAGGTGCCCCAGAGGGAGTGGATCTAACAGGTAATGATCAAGTGATCTCACTCCTGCCATCATCTCCACCGTCTGACAAAGAGGTTAGGGACACCATTGCCGCAACACTTGTGAATTACAGCTATAAAGTTTGCTAGTGTAAAAGGGTTATGCATGGTTTTCCCCTACTGTCCTGGTTTAAAATCCAATTCAGACCCGAAGGAGAGATAGCAGACCTGCTTCAGGTCTGAACTGGAATTTTAAACCAGGGCAAACTTTTGTAAGTAGGTCCCCCAACATGTTAAGAATCACAACATAGATGGGACTTAATCAGTTTTGCTACAATAATATGATCATTTGGTGGATTTAATTAAAAAAAAAAAAAGACTTCTCTTTAAACAATAGAATGTTTTGTGTAGTGCTGCTTTACCACAACAGTTCACAACAAGATTTCCCTGGCTAATGAAGAGCAGGCATAACAATGTTGAAATTGTTAATTAATTTCTGGGGAAAAGGCTTGCTGGAAAAACAGTTCTGGCTAACCTGGTTTCCCTTTAGAATGTGTGGAGCTAATATAGAAAGTATCCCAGAGAGAGACAACTTAATAGGCAATAATAGCCCAGATATTACAGTGGTGGGTGCTTTAGGAATATATGCAATAAAAGTAAGTACAACTAAGGCTGTGAGGTTTTAGAGTGCAAAATATAGAAAAGTAGGTTGTGCTAATTAGGGAGTATTTTATTTTGAAATGGTATTGCTTTATGTCATCTCTTTTCTCACATGGTCATGTTACAAATTGTGAGGGAGAAGTATTATCTCTACCTACACAGCCAAGAATAAAGACCATGTCTCTAGAATCTTAAGTATTTTATATATGTTTTGTTCAGATGCTGTGAGTTCATTCGTGGCCTCGGGTCAGACCTTAACTGGGGAATCCCTTTTCCAAAATCCAAGTTAAAATTATTTGAATTCTGTTTTTGTTTATAGAAACAAATTGCAATGTTTCCATACACTATATTCGGGATTGTTAAAGGATTTTTGAAAACTGATCCTCCTAATTGTTCTTGCTAAAATTAAAAGAAATCCGCCATAGTGGGTGTTTTATTGTGTAAAACATTTCCTGTCTTCCTGTAGATTGCATAATCCCATCCACTATACAACTACAGATTTAGCTGGGTGAAGTGAGGCCCTACACTTAATGGCATCTTTTTTTGTTCTGTGTCTAACGTGACAACTTTTGAACATGTTGTATCAATTCCAAAATTTCAGAGAATGTTCTGAACAGCAATAGGCAGAACCCTGTTGAGGTTGGTGAAAATGTAAATCTGGAAAAGCTTGATTTCTGCCGGTATAAGTGAGGGAAAATCAGGCTCACCAAGTGCCTGATTGGTGCTGCAGGCAGATAAATCTTAACTGATGCCCCCTGATACTGCCTATACATCACAGGTTGTGGCTTAATATTATTATTTAATATTTGTATTCCATAGCACCTACGAGCCATAGTCATGGATCAGGATCCCATTGTGTTGGGTGCTTCTCTCTCTCATTGGGTGTGCAGCTCTTCCAACATAAGCAACAAAGTAGGCAGTCCTTTAGTTGTATATACTTTCAACAGTGGCTATAAATGCAAATATGGAATGACTTTACTGTATTAGTAAAACCCTAGAAAGTGATTGCTACAAAACTAAAAATAAAAGTGGATTTGCTGGAGTTTCTGATGCATTGTGAGTGTCAAAAGAAGAGCATAAAAAGAACATTGTACATCAACGCTTTTTTAGTGTATGGCTTTGGGGTTAGTAAAACGTGACTTCCTTTTTTGTTCCACAAGTCAGTCAGATGTCCTGTTAAGTGTTAAGGCTGCAATATGTAATCACCTCTTTTAGTTTCATTTAAGTCATACATCTTAGGCTATGCTTGGTAGGTTTTGGAAAGTTTAAATATGATCAGTTTTTGGTGCTGACTTCTTCTGTTTGCCTTCCCTAGCAAAGAAATACACTGGAGATTAATATTTTGATTGTTGTAAAGAAAGCAATACAAAAAAGATGTTATTTTTTTAAATTAAAAAAAAATCAATAATAAAATCTTGGATATAACTATCTGTTGCATAGTTATCTGAATTTCTTTTTCTTTCTTTCTTTCTTTTTTTTTTTTTAGGTCCCCAAGTACTTGTCACAACAATGGACTAAAGCTTCAGGAAGGGGTGAAGTAGGGAAGCTGAGGATTGCCAAGTAAGTAGTTCACCATACTTTTTTTTGGTAGGATTTCTTAGAATTATTACAGAAGTAGAAAAAGTTATGTTTAGTGTACAGTAGTGTATTGCAGTGAAGTACTACTTATATTGCATAATATTTATTGAAAGTACAAGTTGGGTTTATTTCTATGAAATTAATAAGCTTGAAATATAGCTGCCTAGTGATTATCATTGTATATTCTAAACAATATGAATACAAAATATTATACTGGTGTGTGTGGATATATTTTAGAACCCCATTTCTGATTTCATAGACATCGGCAATAGGCCCATCTAAATAAAGAATCTCCATCAATTTATTTATATGCTATTGTGTTGCTTCTATTTGCTCCTGCTGATTTTCCCATTTGTCCTTGGGTAGCTCAGGAGTGAAGACAGTAACAAAGCTAGAATTTGAGGTTGCTGCTGTTATCAGAGGAGCCAAACCTGTGAAATTAGATTATGGAAACTAAAATATTATATATTTTCTTTTACAGAAATCAAGGAAGAACAGAAGTAAGTAATTACCAAATCCAAAGGCTATCAATGTGTTATATTTTGAACTTTAGTGTTGCTTAAAGTAGTGTACATTTCTCTTATAGTACTTGTAATAGAGCACTGGACTGGGAGTTGGGAGATCTGGGGGACTGGCTCTGTCACTGGCCTACCGCGTGACCTTGGGCAAGCCACGTATCGCTTCATGCCTCAGTTTCCCCATCTGTAAAATGAGGATAATGATGCTAATATCCTTTGTAAAGCGCTTTGAGATCTACTGATGAGAAGTGCTATATAAGAGCTAGGTATTAATATTAAGCAGAAAAAGTTGGAAACAAAGGAGTAAGAGTTCAGAAATATACCATATCATATTTGGTATTAATTCATTAGTTTTGTTAAATATAAAGCATTAGGGAATTTGAGGGTCTTTTCATCTGCAAAGGCAGTTGATTAATTTCTTTTATTAGCAATTGAATGAATAATAGCTTTACCAGGTATTTTACCTTTCATGTTAGATGGGAAGGTAGCAGCATGATTCAGTAAACCCCAGAGCCAACCAACACATTGAATTGGAAGAGACTTAACAAAAATTCAGCAGTGGGGAAAAGCTGAATATACCATCTTAAAGTCTGATTTAACTCTCATTGGAATACGTGGAGAGACTCCAGTTGTCTTTGGGATTTGTTCAGGCTCATAGCTGGCTGTAATATATGCTGCTGACACTTTCTCAAAAGTGAAGGTAGCTGTGTGAAACGTTTAAAATATCTACATTGAAAGGTATAACTATCTTAGGTTCTCAAACATTTTTAAAAATAATGAAATGCAATTAATTGTTCTCTGACATCAAGAGGAGATAATAAAAATCTGTTGAGTAAATTGTATAAATAATCCTATGTGAAAATGTTGAATAAAATATTTCAGAAGATTAGTATATTAAAATTATATATATATTTGATGTATATTTGAACAATTCAAAATTGTATTGTATTATTTCATTTTTCTTTCGTTTCCTGTTTCCTAAGCTCTAAAATCTATGTAGTTAAAAGGTCTATGTACTAATATTATGTTCATTGTGGGTGTTAGGTATCATTTACTTTGAATGAAGATCTTGCAAGTATCAGTGATATTGGAGGAAAACCTGCTTCAGTCAGTGCACCCAGAGAACATCCATTTCTTTTGCAAAGTGTGGGAGGACAGACGTTAACAGTGTTTACAGAAAGCTCAGCAGGTAAGTTAGAATGAAAATTATTTGTTAATATAATTCCTGTCATGCATGTTTGCGTAGATTCATAATCTCAGCATGATAGTTGGTTAAAAGGACACCATCAAACTGACGGATCTAAAATAAAGACCTTTCAGCTTTGTTTTATGGTCACATGCATGCACATAACACTTCATTCTAGTTGACTATTTTTCTTCTTTTAATTGAGTAAGAGCCTGAAATGTCTCCAGAAAGGATTGTATTGTACATTCCAATACCAGCCTGCTGAACAGCTCAGAGAGGAAGAACGGAGTACAGTACAAAACCTTTGGGTTTCATCACAACTTGTGCTTCTGATAGGATGACCCAGCAGAAAACTGCTGCTTTGTTCAACACTTCTTTTGGAGGAAAGGATAGATTTGTCAGGAATCTAGCTACAGTGTGATGAAAATCAATTTTGAATTATGTTCATTTTTTTCTATCAGTCTTGATATAGTGTCTTGTTGACCAATGAATATTAATGGTTATTCATCGAACTTTCCAGTTGTTTACTTTGTCAGAAAGTGTAATAGTAGTGTGGTATTTGGCACGCAGGAAAAATAACTGTATTTTTGTCTATTGGATTCAAATTCCTTGACCTACATTATGTGTAGGTCACTGATATTACAGTAGCAATACATGGTAAGTGTGGGACATTTTCAGGATACCACATTCTATGAGCATGTTAGGCCTAAATTATATGATGGAAACATCAAAATTATGATATGCCCTCCCTTTCACTGCTCTCCTTCCTCTTGTGGAATAGTCAGTATATTTTCCCTTTGCTGGTTGGCTGTTCTGATACTAAATTAATGTTATGTAGTCCCCAAACTTTGTGTGCTGCAGATTTATATACTGTAAATGTATGGCAGCATCACAGAAAATAAGGCGGGGGAAAAGAGAGATTGGATGCCTTGAAAGCTTAGTATAAGATACTAAGGCATCTTGGAATGTTTGGGAGTCCCCATCAGGCAAATAAAGTTTATGATGCTTTCCCTCCCCTTTTTGGGCAGGGTCAGAGGAGTACATTTGGATACGCTGGATTTTTGGATGGTTTGAATTCTTCGTTTTCGACTCCTGCAAGGCTGGCCAGGAACCAGCTGTCCCTGTTGCATCTTGCCCAAATATCTGTCACTATATCTTAGAGTGGATAAACACATTCCCTGAATATGAATGCTCAACAATGGAATAGTTAACAGTGACATTTGAAGTGTAATAATTAGGCTTCAGATTTGACATCATAAAAATATGGGATCGTTCACAAGTCTCTGAGATACTGTTTTGTTTTTTAAAAAAGGGTAAGGGACAGACCTACTTATTGCTATGAACTGATGGTGATACAACATGTTCCTGTAAGGCACACATTTATGATTGCATTGTGTCTATCATAAGGCAATGAAATGGAAAAATTTAAATTTCCGCATTAGAGTGGGTAATTATATGAGAGTGATTCCTATTACACTTTCCATCTGCTATCTGACTAGGTGTATCCTAGAGAACGTCAGATAGATTAGACAATAAGGTGGGGTAAGAAAAAAATACCTGGGGATAATACTGATTCTCATTTTTAATGGAGAAGAATGTGTAGAAAGGCTTTTTGAGCCACTTTCTCCCCTGATTTACGTCTTGTGCAATCTTGAAGTGTAAGCCAGACCAGAACTTGGCATTAATGTTTTAGCTAAATCTGAGGAGTCTTTCACGATAAAATAAATGATCATCAGCTTTACTTCTTATGAAGCACTGCTTGCCATAAATACACAATTCTGATCTCTCAGAATGGGTTATGCCCTTTGGAAAGAAGGGAAGTCCACTGAATTGCTAATATTCTAAGTTTTACAGTCTAAGTTAGTATAAAGTGTATAGTTAGCAGCAGACTGGGTGGGTTCCTTTAATATCCATTCGGTGATTAGTATGCTAAGTTAACATAATGGAAAACGTAATTCGATAAACCCAAAATCAATTGCTAGAGGAATTGTGCTTCGGTTAGCAAAGACAGCATGGTATGCAGAAAACTGATTTACAATGTATACAGAAAGGTTGGTAGAATGGTTTAGTTTTCTGTAAATTGGAAACTAAATTCATTTATTCAGTAGGTGAAATTTTTTGTTTCATTCAGTTGTCAACACTGATATTTTTTTTTTCTGATGTGATCACCCCTAAGTACTTACATCATAATTGCTCTACCATGCATTGTTTCTGAGTATGAAAAAGTTATTCCATTTCATACTTGTTCTTTAAGGGAAAAAAGTTCTGCAAACAAGATAAGGAATCTATATCCCTATGCCTTTTTGTTTAGGGGCAGTGGGAAGTCCTTAACGTCAATTTTAAGAGCCAAGTTGATTAATAAACTAAGAGCAGCAGCAACCAGTATAGTTAAAGTTGTGAAATGGTTAATGTTCTGAGCCCCTGTTTTTCAGTCTCTTACAACTTGCTGTAATTTTTCAAGTTTGGTCTGTACTTTAAGATGAATATTTGTTTAAACGTCCCAAAATAAGATTAAACTATTTTTGCTTATAAGTGGGGGGGAGGAAATCCTTGTTACTGGAAAAGTAAAAGAGAACCCTTGCAACCCTCTCTTGTACAATTGTAGTATCAAAATGGCGTGGGATATTAAACTGAAATTTGGCATGGAAATAGCTACCATTGACAGTGCACCTATGGGTGTTCTGCTGGAAAAGTTAGTTTTGATTTAACCAAATTACAAGCCTTTGAAAATTCTTTGTGTATGATGCAAAGAATATCTTGTGTGACTTTTCTTAAAACACACTCTAGCAATATTCTGAGTAAAGCTGGCTGCATTGTGTATTCATGTATGGCTAACTTTAAAATTACATTTTTTTTTCTACAACCCAAGCTAGCGTCTTTTGATTGTGTATTCATCTGTGTATGCTGTATGAACTGAATCCATGAAAATCATTTATGTGAAACTTAGTTACATCCTGATTCTGTAAAGTCTTAGCCTGTATAACTCTACTCATATGAGTAGTTCACTGAAAGAAGCACTGTGACACATCATTCCACTTCGGTCTATATATGCAACCACCAATAGGATCATCTTTGATGCTCGTCAGGTGATGTGGTCAGAATCTATATGGGAATCCCTCTGTCTTCTATACCACCTCAAGCTCAAGCTTCTTGCAATAGCCTTCAAAGCCCTAAGTAGCCTTGACCCATCTCTCATGACATGAACCCACCTCCCCACCCTCCTGTGATGTGTTGATACACAATTTGTCCATTTACCCAACAACAGTCTGTGCTTCTTCCATGGCACTCTCTATGCATGCAATGCAGTTTTCTGGGTTGGTTTGTAAAGTCACTAATGTCTCATTTAAATCCTTCCTGAAGACCTACTTTTCCCACAATGCCTATTTCATTATTTATCTTATGTATGAACTGCTAATTTATTTGAAGAGAGTGGCCTACAGACACTGGAGCTGAATCTAGAAATTACCATGACAAAAGATGTGGATTGAGTTGTGGAGGGAGGAAAAGAGGGTAAGGGGTAAGGAGTTTATTGCCTTGTTTAATTTGAAAACAAATGTAAGTAGCAAGAGGTACCTGTCATCAGCCAGATTAGTTTGCTTGGGTATTGTTTCCCCCCTCCACACACTTCCTTTCATTGTCTTCTTAGAGTGGTGGATGCTCTTTGGAGCAGGGAACTCTATTTCCTCTGTGTTTGGAAAGTAGCTAGTGTATTTCATAGAATCATAGGAATGTAGGATTGAAAGGGACCTCAAGAAGTCATCATATTCAGTCCCTTGTGCTGAGGCAGGACCTTGTCCAACCTTTTCTTTAAAATGTCCAGTAATGGAGATTCCACTCCCTTAGCAGTCTAGTTCAGTGGTTAACTACCCTTATAGTTAGAAAGCATTTCCTAATATCTAACCTAAATCTCCCATGCTGCAGATTAAGCCCATTAGTTGTCCAGTCTTCACTGGACTTGGAGAACATTTGATCACTGTCCTCTTTATAACAACCCCGAAAGTATTTGAAGACTGTCATCAGGACCCCTCATCAAGATGTTATTCTTTTCTCAAGACTAAACATGCTCAGTTGTGTTTTTGTTTGTTTTTTTTTAAATCTTTCCCTATAGGTCAGATTTTCTAAACCTTTTATATTTTTGTTGTTCTCTTTTTAACTCTCCCCAGTTTGTCCACATGTTATGATTTGGCACCCAAAACTAGATACAGTACTCCAGCTGAGGCCTCACCAGTGCCAGATTGAATGGGACAGTCGCCTCCCATATCTTACATTTGACACTCCCATTAATCCAGAATCATATTAGCCTTTTTCACAACTGTGACTTTTTGGGCATTGCTGCAGTTGTGGAATATGTCTACACTGGGACCAGGGATCTGATTGCAATTTGTATAGACTACTCACACTAGCTTTAATTTAGCTAGCTTATAAAAAATAGCAGTGAAAGCACAGTGGCATGGGTGGCTCAAGTGAATATGTACCTACGGGGTTAGGTGGGCTTGAGCAGCCCAAGCAGAAGTCCACATTACCTCTTCCTTGCTACTATTTTTAGCAAGCTAGCTAGATTAAAGCCAGCACTGGTATGTCTACGAGAGTTGCAAATCACACCCCGATCTGCAGTGTAGATGTACCCTTCACAGTAGTAATTTTCGTCTGTTTTAAGGTTTGTCTGTGTTCAAAAGAATTTTAATGATGCAAGCCCTGATCATGCTTCTATTGACTTCAGTGGTCGGTCCTAGGGCCGGTTTTGTTCAATATCTTCATAAATGATCTGGAGGATGGTGTGGATTGCACTCTCAGCAAATTTGCGGATGATACTAAACTGGGAGGAGTGGTAGATACGCTGGAGGGGAGGGATAGGATGCAGAAGGACCTAGACAAATTGGAGGATTGGGCCAAAAGAAATCTGATGAGGTTCAATAAGGATAAGTGCAGGGTCCTGCACTTAGGACGGAAGAACCCAATGCACAGCTACAGACTAGGGACCGAATGGCTAGGCAGCAGTTCTGCGGAAAAGGACCTAGGGGTGACAGTGGATGAGAAGCTGGATATGAGTCAGCAGTGTGCCCTTGTTGCCGAGAAGGCCAATGGCATTTTGGGATGTATAAGTAGGGGCATAGCGAGCAGATCGAGGGACGTGATCGTTCCCCTCTATTCGACATTGGTGAGGCCTCATCTGGAGTACTGTGTCCAGTTTTGGGCCCCACGCTACAAGAAGGATGTGGATAAATTGGAGAGAGTCCAGCGAAGGGCAACAAAAATGATTAGGGGTCTGGAACACATGACTTATGAGGAGAGGCTGAGGGAGCTGGGATTGTTTAGCCTGCAGAAGAGAAGAATGAGGGGGGATTTGATAGCTGCTTTCAACTACCTGAAAGGGGGTTCCAAAGAGGATGGCTCTAGACTGTTCTCAATGGTAGCAGATGACAGAACGAGGAGTAATGGTCTCAAGTTGCAGTGGGGGAGGTTTAGATTGGATATTAGGAAAAACTTTTTCACTAAGAGGGTGGTGAAACACTGGAATGCGTTATCTAGGGAGGTGGTAGAATCTCCTTCCTTAGAGGTTTTTAAGGTCAGGCTTGACAAAGCCCTGGCTGGGATGATTTAACTGGGAATTGGTCCTGCTTTGAGCAGGGGGTTGGACTAGATGACCTTCTGGGGTCCCTTCCAACCCTGATATTCTATGATTCTATGATTCAGTGGGACCTAACAGCATGTCTGTCTGACTAACACTGCTTAGTGAAGAAATAACATAAAAAATATGTGATAGGCTTGTATACGGATATGCATTATGTTAGAGCCTGCAGGTGAGAACCCAGTTGTCAGAGGCACTGTGTAGATTTATAGGAAGATATCCCCTGCCCCAGTGAGCTTATACAAACTTAGTTTAAGAGGCAACTAATGGGTGAATTATGTGAGCATTCATAAACAACCCTGATTTGTGCCTCTCGCTAAGCCCAGACCATTGAATTCTCATGTGTGGATTTTTTGTTACATGCTTATAATAAGTTGTGTGATGATATACACTTAAGCCAAAAATGTGCTTATTGGAATTACTGTTATTTATGTAGGGTATTACCATTGCACCAATTTAACCATAAATTCCTTTATTAAACCCAAAGGCTGTATGGTATTTACACAGTTGCGCTAAACACGCCTAAATAATAAGCAATTTACTACTGCCAAACAGTAACAAAACACTTATAAGTATTTGATTAAGATACTTACAAATGGGGAAAACGCAGGGGTCCTTAAATCCATATTGGTCAGCTCTGACTTGGGCAGCAAGTATTAACCCTTTTATGAGTTTACTTTTTTATACCCTTTAACAAACAAGTGGTGTCGTTGCCAATTATTAGACCCTAGCTAAGGCCAGATGAAGGAGTTTCTTATACATCCAATTATTTACTGGACCTGGTACCCAGTTAACCATATTTATTTCTGTTACTTTAGCTATTTTGAAGGCTCATTACAAGTTTAACACAACAGCTCTTCTTTCTCATGACTTCTTTGGTTGCATGCCATGAGTCTATTGCTCAGTTCCGCTATTAATCCCAACTCAATTTAAAGCCAGGGTTCATCCATATCTAATGTGGGCCTACATTCCTACCATGCTTTTTTTTGTTGTACTTCAATTTTATTTTATTAAGTTTAAAAATCAAGTAACTTTGGTAAAATACGATGCTTTTGAAAACTGGGGACTGATAGCACTAGTTGGTGCCAGGTATACAAACTATGAATGAGCGTTATGTCAGCTTCCAGAAACAGTTGTGCTAGCTGACCTCAATCTAGATTTAAAACAGCCCTTCCATGGTACTCCTGTTCTGGGTCTCTCTTGACAAGAGATCGCCAGTTCTTTCACATTGAGTAATGTAGACATACGTCCTCTGGCATCTTTAGGTAATTTCCATTAATTTTGTAACTGCGCCATCTTTATATCCACTTCATCAGAAGTGTCTTGTTTTTATTTTTTAAAGGAAAAATAAGCTAGTACATCAATCCTCTGTGCCCATTTCTTCAATTGGAGAAGAAATGAGGTGCTTAAGATTTGTTCTCTTAATTTGTTTAATCTTCAGGAGTGCATGCTAGAGATTATACACAGTTTTATAAGGTCATCTTTTGTTCTTATACTGACAAATAATTTGGGGGATGCTAATCTGTTCATATCAAGTAATTGAGTAAAGAAATATTAAAGCTGGCTGGACAGAGTTGGAGTATTCAGACCTTATATATTGAGTGGGTTGAACTAACATTTAAGTATAACTTCGCCACTTTTGAGATCCATTGATATAAATACTTGTTTTATTCATTAATGTGAATTGTAAAATGTAGCCAGTTTGCCATACAAAGGTTTGGAAAGACTATTTCTTACAGTTAACTAGAATTCAAGCTTTCTTTGGCTTCTGCTATTCCTTTCCTTGAAAAACTAATTAATGTGTCTCCTCTTAAAATATACTTATTTTCCCATTGTTTTTAGGCTGGCTCACCAAAAATTTGCTTCTGAACTCACTACCATTATAAAATTTTGCCCTTGGCTTTCCTACAGCCCTAAAAGTATGCAATGAGTAATCGGCAGTATTGGCTCAGACTTTGGGGAATCAAGTATATCTAGATAATTAACTGATTTGGACTTGCACTCATAAACCATTGGAGAAATCCTAAGGAAGAATATGCAGTTTGTTTCAGGGCTGGTCTATGCTACCAAGTTAGATTGATTTAACTTCATAGCTCAGGATTATGAAAAATGTCACACCCTGCGTGATGTAATTAAGCCAACGTAAGCTCCAGTGTAGACGCTGCTGGGGTGACAGAAAAATTCTTCCGTCAACCGAATTAAGGCATCTCGGAGAGGTGGATTTTACTACAGTGATGGAAGAACGTTTTCCGTTGCTGTAGTACATGTCTACACTGTTGTGGCAGAGCTGCTGCTGTAGTGTTTCTAGTGTAGACACTAGTCCCTGGGCTTTAGGTTTTTATATGGATAGAGCTACAGTATTTATAAAATTGTGTATAATGCTGGTAGCCTATGGAAATCTGTACAGAGAATATGCTGCACTCTGTACCTGTTTGGTGGATTAGATTGTGTATAGTTAAACCTCAGCAAAGCTATCTGAGGATATTAGGGATTCACTGTAGGACTAAACCAGCATTGATAGTCTGCTTCTATAATTTGTCCATCATAGAAATCTAGAGAGTGCTACTTGGAGTTCTTTTCACACTTTTACACAGTACTACTCTCTCAACTTGGTGGTTTTTTAATAACTGCATAGTGTTTGTTGAAGGCATATGGCTCTACTGAGTAGAATTTGCAGTGTTTATCAGGAACAAACAGTCTAGTGGAACAAGTGTTCAGGGTGATGAGTGAAGAGAAGAATTAAGTCATTGAATGACTTTTATTTCCAGTCTCACTGCTGGGAAGAAAAATAGGCACAAGCATATAGTTTTATCAGCCACTTGGAGACCTGGCAAACTTGTATAAACATTGGGCAGTTAGGACATTGCTTTTAATTGCAGCTTTGGTCACAGCCTTAAAGCAGTGTTGCAAAATACACAGTTTTGGCTGGGTAAGTGAGACTTTTAGGAAAGAGAAGTAGTAAGGTGGGAAGGGAAAAGATGGGAAGGGGTAGGGGACACACTGAACTTCTCACATCCGAGGTGGTGGTTGGGATACATCCGGAGCCAGTGGAAGCAGAAACGTCATCTGAGTCCCTCTCTTGGCCTGGTTTGGTCGGGACATCTCTCAGGATTAGGATGACAAATGCCCATTGGTGTCATGATGGATCCCAATGTCCCAGGAGGTGGTGAGGGTGGCAGCCATAATGGTGAAGCTTCCCCCCTCCCCCTTTTTTTTTTTGGAAAATATGCATCTGATGAAGTGAGCTGTAGCTCACGAAGGCTTATGCTCAAATAAATTTGTTAGTCTCTAAGGTGCCACAAGTACTCCTGTTCTTTTTGTTTTTAAAGTGTCTGTCACAAACTGCACTACAATTAACAAGAATGCTGGTAGAAGTGCCAATCTGAGCAGGTGACCCAAAAACAAAATTAGCATGGAGATCATTCTTCCATTTGAATGCTCCTTCTGAGTCTGGGTTGAGACATTAGTAAAACAATGTGGGTGAAATGCATTTGTTCTGTAGATAAATGGAGTACTTCATTTTCCAGTGCTTTCAAGTCAACACCTTTCCTAAACACAGTACTAGTTTTAAAACAAAATGAAACAAAAAAACTTATAAAAACCCAATTGATTAAATCTACAGTACTTCCTCTTTCTTTTAGAGTATGTTCATAGGCCAAAGATATTTCCTTATTTCTCCCTCCTCTTCCTGTGGACCTCAGGAAAGTGACCATCCTTTCTGGCTGAGAAAGGAGGGATGGAATATAGCTGCCTCTGAATTCTGCCATTGCTACTTTTAACAGTAGCCAGAGAGAGGTTGCTACACAGATTTAAGGCACTTCAGCCACTACTTCACCTTGTTCTTTCTCTGTGGACCTCTCTGAACAAGGGATCAAGGGATAAGGGATCAAGCTTGAGGAATAATAGATGATCCTCCACATAGTATCATGTTGCATAACTCCCGGACTACTGCGAGAGATTTCCAGTTCTTGTTCTTGTCATGATAAAGATGGTTACTTAAAATCTGTTAAAATCTGGAAGGTGAAAAAAAGTGAACCCACTTTGGTTCTTGATTCAGACAATGTGTCCATATGTAAGTCTGCTTACTGATCATACGTATGTATCCATATAAGTTGTATGTAATGGAAGTTAGGTGTCTAAATCCTTGTGAAAATCCCATTAGGTGCCTATCTGCATCTTGAGGCACTGAAATACCTTTAAAAATCTAGCCCATCCTACCTGTATGCTTCCAAAAAGCATATTAGGCTTTGTGTGTTGATGCATTTCTGGGACCTTCCCTGTCCCAATCAGTTTAGTTTTGCACATATTGTCTATTGTGTTGAACAATATGAAGCATTGTACTGCATTCCAAAACACCAGGTACAAAATACCAACCTAATTTGCTCTATTGTCCAACTACAGAATAACAATTGAAATATCTATTTAGTGTAGGTTGATACCTCTCAAAAATGTTATTTGGCTGGTTTGGCTTATGCAGCCTTTTTTGGTAAGGATACTAGTGTATGTATCCTACTGCTCGTAAAACACTAATGCCTGGGTAATGTTCCTGAAGATCAGTTTACGAAACCTGTGTAACTGGAAGGTGTGGTTTCTATGATTGTTGCACAGGGAACCCAAAACACAATTGTTTCTCTTGCTGCTTGCTGTCTAGGCTGATTTTTGGTCTTATTTTTGCAATAAATATGAACTATATCCTGTTCCATAAACATCACCATATGTACATCACTAGTTGCTATGCAACAATGCTATTTGTGTTTCCAGTCATTTTGTCTTATCTTTGTCATCAGTTATCATAGTTGTAATTTTTGGGGGGGGGGGAGGGGGAGGGGAAGGTGTGTGTGTGGGGTTTTGAAGGTGTTTGCATTCCAATATGCTACACTGAGCAAAATTAGTGTGTTTTTGTTTTTTTTAATATATGGGTAAGTTTTCTCTTTTAGATTGGACATGTTTGATTAAAATTGTCATTTCTGAGCTTTCTACTGACAGCCACCATGGGGCTAGAAAGCAGCATTATTTGACAGTTTCAATCCTGGATCAAAAATTGAAAGGTGATTGTGTTAAATATTTAGCAGTACACTTTCTTTTCTGAATGTGAGTATAAATCAGTTCCCATCCTATTTTAGTAGCCCCTTACATCATTTTGTGACAGCAGGTAGCTCAGAAATGCTGACTCTAAATTTTAACATTACTTTCAAATATTTGATTTATGGATGATGAAAAGTGCTTTTCTTACTATGTTAGATCTTGGGTAGAACTGCTTGGAAAAATGTGCTACTTGTGTGATTCAGAACAGCGGGATCAGGCCCAACATATGGGATATGTGTAGATTTTACACTATGGGCCAATTCAAACCTAGTACAAGGTGGATAATTCCAGTAAATTGGGTGGAGTTGGTCCCATTTACATGGAATTTTGAGGTTTGGCTCCATAGATCCTGGACTTTCTCTTTCTAATGACCTGTTCCTAGATGCAAGTAAAATGCTACTTTTTTTTTTTTTTTTTACTCTAAACTTACTATATGTCTGAAATATTTGTAGATCAAGCTGCCACATTGAGTTATAAAATGTGGTGTTAATGTTTCCTAGATTTTTCCACCCACTTTTTAAAAGAAATAGCTTTAGTTTTAAGAATTTGGTTGTCTAGGTTCTTATATGGCTTAGTGTGGTTTCTGAACACCTATCAGTAATTTCTACCTTCTAATCTTATGTAAGAAATTGTTTCTATTGAACAGTCATAGTACAGAGATTTCCAACATAAACAGCACAGAAAATAACTATATTATCTATTTATCTCCAAGAGCCATTCAGTGTTCGATGGATTGATTATGTGTACTATCATGATCTCCAGTCCTTAACAAAAATGCAGCTGCTAATATCATTCATGCCAGTTTTTTCTGACTGATACTCCTCTCTTAGAGACTTTCCAGTGCATCAAATTCAAGCTTTTTGTGATTGCATTCAAAGCTCTAGATAATTCTGTCCCTCCCTCTTCATCTGGCCGTGTCTCTTAATATGTCGCACTCAATGTCTCTCCACCCTCACAACGACTTAATTTTCTTTTTCCACAACTGACTTTGTCTCTTTTTCCATGCTAATTCCCACGTGGAAAGCCCTTTCTGAGCTGGTATGCAGAGCTGCTACTGCAGTATTAGATTCTTCACATGCAATTTTGTACCAACCAGAATTAATATTCACAGTTTGTACTTTGGGTTTGTTGTGACCAGTTGACATCTTTGAAACCTCAGACGTACCAACCATTTTAAGAATTTTGGAGAAAAGATTTACTTATAGAAAGTGATTACAGTCTTAGAAAAAATGTTTCTCCCCTCCTTCATTAAAGTAATGCTACTAACATGACTGTAATTACTTTTTTTTTGTTTTCTATAAATTCCTCAGTTTTCAAGATTTTTAGCATCTTGTGTTATTATTTCAAACCACAGTTAAGCTAAATGATGGTCTATGATTTTTCAGTTCAGTTGTTGTTGCTAAACAAAATAACTTCTGCCGCATTATTGAAAGCTGCTGTTTTTCTTGATACCTGCCTAACCCCCTCGGAGGGCAGGACACTCCCCACATCTTCCACCCAGGATAAAATGAAATATGAAATTTCTGAAAAATAAAACAAAAAGTTGTAAAAAAAAGAAAGAGATCCTTCCTGCTCATGCCACCCTTTCCAGCTGTCTGTACTCTTGTGATTCTAGCACTTAGCCACACATTCTGTTGTCCAAGATACCTCTGAGGTCTCATTTAATACCTTTTTGTTACTTTATGTACTTGAGTTTTTTACTGACTGTCTGTGGAGCTGTAGCAGTAGGAGGAGAAAACCCATTGACAGCCAAATGATTAAAAGAGGTAGAAGCAACAGTAGCCTTTTAGATCTATCTCGTAAATGCAGATTACAAAATATTTGCAAAGATCATAAAGAAGTTGCATTCTATTATCAGAAAACCAAAAATACTACTCCAACTGACTTCTTTACAGACTGCATTTTGGATGATACCAGGCCTTCACTCACTTTGGGCAAGTCACCAAATCTCTCTGCCTCAGCTTCTCCATCTGTAAAATGGGGATGGTGTATGCTCACCCTTCCCGATGGGTGTGGTGAAGATTAACAGATGTTTATTAGCTGATCGAGTGTGGCTGACTGTCAGGGGTAAGCTATTGTTTCATTGCATTTTAGTTTTTTTAACTAGAATGTCCTGAGCCTTGGATAGGCAACCTTTTCAATTCTTGTATAAGTCCAAATAAGACATTTTGAGGATATAAAGTGCAAAATAAATGTTAGGTGGTGAAGGTTGATTCACTGAGTGGGGAATGGGGTTGGCAACTTCTTTACTGCAGTAACTTTAAAGATTATATAGCTACTTTGGTGTATGAGAGGTTCCCAGAACGTTGGGCAATAGGATTTGGCATTTTTTACTCCTACATCAATGAGACTGAACAAATCTGCAGTGATTAAAATATACTTAGTAACTAGGCAGAAGAGCTACTTCCTCCAAGGTCTGTCTGAAGTTAGTACTGAAAGAGGTACTTTTTCTAAGACCGGAATTCTAGTTTTATATCTGCTGTTAAGGGCATATTCTGTGGCTAAGTAAAAGCAAACCCACTCATCCGTTTGTAGAACTTGATTGCTTAATCTAGAATCTAAAACAGGGGTGGGCAAACTTTTTGGCCTGAGGGCCACATCGGGTTTCCGAAATTGTACGAAAGGCTGGTTAAGGGAGGCTGTGCTTCCCCAAACAACCAGGCGTGGCCCGGCCCCCGCCTCCTATCTGACACCCCCTCCCCCCTGCCTTTCGCCTGCTAACGGCACCCCCCAGGACTCCTGCCCCATCCGCCCCCCCCCCCCCAGCTCCCTGTCCCCAGACCACCCCGGGACCCCCGCCCCTGACTGCCCCCCCTGCCCCATCCAACCCCTCCTCTCATTCCTGACTCCCCCCACCCCCGCCCCGGGACCCCTGCCCCCATTCAACCACCCCTTCTCCCTGTCCCCTGACCACCCCCGAAACCCCTGCCCCTGACTGCCCCCAGTCGCCCCATCCAACCCCTCCTCTCCTTCCTGACTGCCCCCCCCCCCGGACCCCTGCCCCCATTCAACCCCCCTGTTTCCTACCCTCTGACAGCCCTGCCCCCTATCCACACCGCCACCCCCGACCACTGCCCCAAACTCCCCTGCCCTCTATCCAACCCCTGCTCCCTGCCCCCTTACCGCACTCCCTGAAGCACCAGTGGCTGGCAGCGTTACAGCTGCGCCGCCCAGAGCACCAGGACAGGCAGCCATGCCGTCTGGCTGGAGTCAGCCACGGCGCAGCACAGAGTACCAGGACAGGCAGCCATGCCGTCTGGCTGGAGTCAGCCACACCACGGCGCAGCACAGAGCACCAGGACAGGCAGCCATGCCGTCTGGCTGGAGTCAGCCACGCCACGGCGCAGCACAGAGCACCAGGACAGGCAGCCATGCCGTCTGGCTGGAGTCAGCCACGCCACGGCGCAGCACAGAGCACCAGGACAGGCCACGGCTCTGCAGCTGCGCTGCCGCCCGGAGCATTGCGCCAGCAGCACAGTTAGCTGAGGCTGCAGGGGAGGGGGAGGAGCAGGAGCAGGGGAGGGGTTGGGGGCTAGCCTCCCGGGCCAGGAACTCAGGGGCCTGGCAGGAGGGTCCCACGGGCCATAGTTTGCCCACCCCGATCTAAAACCTCTCAGAACGATGTGAACTACCTAAGTGTATTGCCTTTTTATGCAGTAGTCTTAGCTGAATAACAAACCTTACATTGCTCAAATGCTGAGAAATGACCTGTGGTAGAGTTTACTTGAAGACTTTAGTAGTATAAAGACTCTGGAATTGTGAAATAACTTTCTCTAATGACAGGTTTCAGAGTAGCAGCCGTGTCAGTCTGTATTCGCAAAAAGAAAAGGAGGACTTGTGGCACCTTAGAGACTAACCAATTTATTTGAGCATGAGCTTTCGTGAGCTGCAGCTCACTTCATCGGATGCTTATGCTCAAATAAATTGGTTAGTCTCTAAGGTGCCACAAGTACTCCTTTTCTTTCTCTAATGATCAGTGCTTTAAGAAAATTGCAGGCCATAATTTTGTTGAAGAAACTGCAACTTTTTATAGTTGCTGTAAATTTGACTGGCATTGTGGCCCAGTGCACCAGGTCACAAAGCCACCCACTCAGATTTGGCCTGTTTGCCCTCCATCATGTTTGCCTTCCAGCACCAGGTGGGGGACACAGTGTTCTGTTCTGCTTTACTGTCGTGGAAGGGAGGCTGTATGGCTTAGTGCGCACCAGAGCTGGTGCTCCTTCTGGGGTTCCCTGGGGGAGAGGGGGCGTGTCTTCATTCCTTGTCAGGAAACAGGTGAAGAGGAAGCCTGAGACTTAACCCTCATGGGAGTGTTGTCTTGTGAGTGTCTCCATGCTGATGTTTCACTGCACTAAAACCACAACTTAAAAGTTTCTGCAACAGGTGAACCAAAAATCATGACTCTTACAACCTTAATAATGACTTTCCCCTTATTTTGTAACCTAGTTAGGGATAGATTATCTCTTAGTTTGTCCACTCAGACTTCAGTAAGGCTCGTACATTGTTGTGCTTACAGAATTTTTTGGAAATAAATTACCTGTACAACCAAATTGGGATACTGATTACTTTAATGTTTGGGTAGTACCATATGTTAGGATATAGATATTCAGGCCTGTCTGTAAAGGCCTATACTCTAAGAATTTAGGTATATTCTTATCACTTAGCTAGTTATGGAGGTATAAAAGAGAGAATCAAAATCACTGTCTGCCAGCGTAAGGTCCTTCTCTTACCGTGACAGTCTGAGTCCCTGTTCTTAGGCTAAGGCCTTTGGCTAAGCAACAGAGGCAGCCATAAGTTGGGAAGCGAATGGTCAGATCCTCACATTCCAAACTAGTCACATTGAAATTGCTATTGGTGCTATTGGGCTGTTAGGAATACAATCCTGTCCCGATAACATCTATCGCCTCCAGAGAAAGGGAAGTGCCTAGAAGATGTAAAAGGAAGCTTAGTTTGATAGCATCCTGTCTGGCAAAAACTCACTTATCAATAGCTGAGATGTGAAATCCTCATTTCTGTGTTTGTTCTATCACTGGTTTCAGAGTAACAGCCGTATTAGTCTGTATTTGCAAAAAGAAAAGGAGGACTTGTGGCACCTTAGAGACTAACCAATTTATTTGAGCATAAGCTTTCGTGAGCTACAGCTGAAGTGATGAAGTGAGCTGTAGCTCACGAAAGCTCATGTTCTATCACTGTAGTCCCCATTTCCCCATTGTTTGTATAATCTCTGTCTGGTTCTGTGATTGTTTCTGTCTGCTGTATAATTAATTTTGCTGGGTGTAAAGTAATTAAGGTGGTGGGATATAATGGGTTAAATAATCATGTTACAATATGTTCGGATTGGTTAGTTAAATTTCAGTAAAATGATTGGTTAAGGTATCGCTAAGCCCAACTCAAGTTTTACTATATAGTCTGCAAAAAGAAAAGGAGTACTAGTGGCACCTTAGAGACTAACCAATTTATTTGAGCATGAGCTTTCGTGAGCTACAGCTCACTTCATCGGATGCATTCAATGGAAAATACAGTGAGGAGATTTAGATGCACACAGAACGTGAAAAAATGGGTGTTATCATACACACTGTAAGGAGAGTGATCACTTAAGATGAGCTATTACCAGCAAAGGGCGGGGGGGGGGGGAGAAAACCTTTTGTAGTGATAATCAAGGTGGGCCATTTCCAGCAGTTAACAGGAACATCCGAGAGCAGTGGGGGGTGGGAAATAAACATGGGGAAATAGTTTTATCCCCTCCCCCACCCCTCTCACTGCATCCGATGAAGTGAGCTGTAGCTCACGAAAGCTTATGCTCAAATAAATTGGTTAGTCTCTAAGGTGCCACAAGTACTCCTTTTCTTTTTGAGACTATAGAGACTTAACCTGGTTTAACTGTATCCAGTCATCTTCCCATTTCTACTCCTTGCAAACTGCATGAGTGCAGATCAACCTGTATTTCTAAACCTACAAAATAAAATGAGTTTAGTCTAGCATGGCTTAGTGAAGTAGAAGCTTTTCTATTCATTATTTAAATCCAGTCTTGTCACTGACTCCACATAGGCAGCTGCCTGCACTCAGATGGAGCCCTATTAACAGGAGCTTAGGGGTGCTCCTGCATGGAGTTTGTTGTAGGCTTGGACTCCAAATGAGACTTTTGTTGTTCTTTGTGAGGAATTGCCTCTTTCAAAGTATATTAATAAACTCAAAGGAAATTACTCCTGTGTTTGTGCTATTTCTCATCCCTTTTATCCACTTGTATATTCTTGGATTTTTGCAAGTCACTTCTTAGACATACTTTAGAATAATTTTTATCATACTCCAAGATCAAAGAAACATTATTGTTCTTTTTCTGCAGAAAGCCAGCCAGAAGAAAAATCTGAGAACAGCAATGCTGGTAAGTGTTGGACTCGACTGCCTGGTACACTTGAGAAATGCTTTGCATCTAATAAAGAAATCCTCATTTTCAGTTTTTCTATTTTACTTTTAGTTTTAGTGTGCTAATTTCTTAAAGGTTTGTTCAGGGTGACTAGATAGAGAAACACATAAAATTGAAAAATTACTTAAATTGCTATAATCAGAGACTTAAATTATTCATAGATTTTTATAAGAAATGTAAAGTTACTAGGAAAGGAAGAATAGTAAATCCTTAATATTTCTTAAAATCTTTTTTTAAATGTTTGGATTCAGTATTTCTGTTTTTGGGTTTTTATTTATTTATTTTATTTTGTGGTCTCATGTTTGATTATTTTTAGTTTATGTTCTGACTTTTTGATGGGAAAGTATTTTCTGTCTGATTCCCAAAACGTGGTATTTGTGTTTAACCCCTACAGAGTAAGAAATCAAAAAAGGTCATTCGATTCTGCATACTTACCTGTTGTGCACAGGATATAATTGTCAAGAAAGGAAAAAATAATACTTGGATCAGTAGTAAGGCGGTTGTTTCAAAAGTGGCTTATCAAATAGGGTTAAAAATGACGGTGATATTTAAATCAGTTCAAATTGATGGAGCACACATCAATGATCTTTAGTTCAGAGAGCCACTGGGATAGGAAGTTTAGCACAAGAAATATCTATCAGTTAATGTACAACATGAACACTAATAAAATCTGCATATACACATTTTGAGAAGGTGGGATCCATTGTCTCTTTCAAATTGTGTGTCAAAGCAAGCATTTTAAAGAATTATTTTGTATAATAACCATCTGTGTATATTAAGATTTCTTTTCTAATTGTGGGAAAACTACATTTTCAAATGATGAACTGTAGTTGCTACAATAAAGAATGTAATAAGTATAGAAATAGTCTTTTGTGCTCTTACTGAAAGGTAGAGTAGTATGGTACAAAGGAAGTCACACATACATTTGGACAACCTCTGATTAGTCACAGAAAATCAGATACGGCTTGCCTAGAAACAAACTGTTCTAATGATTTTACTAAGGTCAGCAACATGTTTATATATTATTACGTTGCTGGAGTTTCAAAATGAGCACACGAGAGCATGATAGGGTTAAGTGTTACTTTTTTGAAATGAAAAGCTTTTGTTTGATGGAGAACAAAAATATCATTAAAATGCAGAAGCAAATAAGGGCCAATACTAAGCAAGAACTTGTGGAATGGGGATATTAGACACAGCTAGCATAAAATTTGGAGACAAATGTAAGTCTTCTCAGAACATGGGTTACCATTTACATGTACAAATAAAGTACAGTAAGGGCTATGATGACACTCAGTAAATGGTAACGAAAGGGATTTTAGATTTAGATGGCTTGCAAAGACTGGCTTCTTCCTTTTCTTCCCTCAAAACAATCCTTAAACACATGTCCAATATTAACTGTTTCAGAATGACTCACCAGAATATTATTTTTCATCCACCTCCATATAAATCTTTTAATGTTCCAATATTTTGACTTTTATTTGAATCACATCTTAGCTTTAAAGGTTGTTGAAAGAGCATACCATTTAGTTCTGGGAATAATTATTTCTGAGAGGGGATAGATTTCCAGTACTGAGCTGATTGAGATGCTTTCTGATAAAATGGACTAACCATGTCAAAGGGATCATGATGAGTGCTTAGAAGTATTTGAGTTGGGAATGCATTTGTACAATTCCATAGTGTGTTTATAGTTGGGAATGTTGCATGATTATTTGTTAAAATCTATTCATTCCGATTACTGTTTTACTCTTGTATTTTAACTGTGTTGTAACTTAAACAACTGGTCTGTAATGAACTTAGAGGTGAATGTTTTATACTATCTGGAAGCTGAGATTTGCTGCTTTCAGCTGGTGTATGTACAGCAGCTAGTAATTGCTAAAATCTTTCAGAATGGTACCATTTATGTTGTATTCTTTTAACATTATTGGAGATTTTTTTTCTTTTTTTTTAAAAATTGGACTGCAGTAGAACTGTCACACTCCATTTCTCTTCCGGGGAATTATTAAATTATTACCTCTCCCACCGTAGGCACTCTACGTGACCTACCCCTATTGACCACATGCTTACATAGATTCATAGATATTAAGGTCAGAAGGGACTATTATGATCATCTAGTCTGACCTCCTGCACAACACAGGCCACAAAATCTCACCCACCCACTCCTGCGAAAAACCTCTCACCTATGACTGAGCTATTGAAGTCCTCAAATCGTGGTTTAAAGACTTCAGGGAGCAGAGAATCCTCCAGCAAGTGACCCGTTCCCCATGCTACAGAGAAAGGCGAAAAACCTCCAGGGCCTCTTCCAATCTGTCCTTGAGGAAAATTCCTTCCCTACCCCAAATATGACTGTCAGCTAAACCCTGAGCATATGGGCAAGATTCACCAGCCAGATACCTAGGAAAGAATTCTCTATAGTAACTCAGATCCCACCCCATGTAATGAAGTAAATAAGTGCAGTAGTTTGGGATTTTGTTGTGCCACATTATTATCTGTATTGCAGTAGTGCTTACAGACTTTTATCAGGCATTGGAGCCCCATTATACAGGCACTTGTGTACACATAATGAAAAGATGATCCCTAACTGAAGAATTTAGAATCTAAAAAACTAGAGAAAGGGGATGGATACTAACAAATTGATGGATGTTTACAGAAAAAAATCTTGGCAGTCACATTTATCTTATTTGGTTAACACTTCTACATACAACATACAGTACAACTATACATACAAAACGATGGGGCCTAAATTAGCTGTTAACATTCAAGGAAGAGATCTTGGAGTTGTGGGTAGTTCTCTCAAAACCTCTGCTCAGTGTGCAGAGGCAGTCAAAAAAAAAAAACCCTAGGTGTTAGGAACTAATAGGAAAGGGATAGGTAATAAGACAGAAAATACCAGAATGCCACAATATAAATCCATAATGTATCCACACCTTGAATGCTGCGTGCAGTTATGATCACCCCATCTCAAAAAAAGATATGTTAAAATTGGCAAAGGTACAGAGAAGGGCAACAAAATTTATTAGGGATATGGAACAGCTTCCTATGAAGAGAGATTAAAAAGATTGGAACTGTTCAGATGGGAAAAGAGATGACGAAGGTCTGTAAAATCATGAATGGTGTCGAGAAAGTGAATAGGGAAGTGTTTTACCCTTCACATAACACAAGAATCAGGGGTCAGCTGATGATATCAGTAGTCAGCAGGTTTAAAACAAAAAAGTACTACTTCACACAGTGCACAGTCATCCTGTGGAACTTGTTGCCAGGAGATGTTGTGAAGGCCAAAAGTATGAATGGGTTCAGAAAAGAATTAGATAAAAATATGTCCATCAATGGTTATTAGCCAAGATGCTCTGGGTGTCCCTAAACCTCTGACTGCCAGAAGCTGGGACTGGATGACAGGGGATGGATCACTTGATAAATTGCCCTTTTCTGTTCATTCTCTCTGAAGCATCTGGCACCAGTCGCTGTTGGAAGACAGAATATTGGCTAGGTCAGGGGTGGCCCCTCACTCTCTCCCCCGCCCCACTAGAACTTCCTGCGCACTGTGTAACAGCTGATCGTGGCGGGCGGGAGGCATGGGGAGGAACGGGAGGCACTGATAGGTGGGGCTGCTGGCGGGCAGGAGTCACTGCAGGTTGGAGTGGGGGGAGCTGATGCGGGGCTGCTGACATATTAGTGTGGCTCTTTGGCAATGTACGTTGGTAAATTCTGTCTCCTTCTCAGACTGAGGTTGGCTGCCCCTGGGCTAGATGGACCGTTGGTCTGACTCAGTATGGCCATTCTTATGTTCTTATATTCTTCTCTTCCAGAAAAGTCATGAATCTAACATGACATTTGCAAACTACCTTTGAATCATTCTGCTTGTGTATAGCATCTCTCTTCACCCTTCCCTTTGTCTGCCATGTCTGTCAGTTTACGCTAAGCAGTTTTGAGATAAGGATGATTTCTTATATATGCTTGTACAGTGGTTAGCGCCACCCTTCTTTTATTGATCTAGACTAGCAGTCTAGATACAGGCTTCAACAGAACATGAATAAAATAAGAAAAAGTGAAATAATAAACACATTTCTATTTATCCGTTTTACCCACTCGTAATAGAATTATTTTTCTTTTTCTTTTCTTTTTTTTTTAAATGAGGAAATTACATGGCAAGAAGAGAAAAAAGCTCTGCAAAAATAAATGTTATTAGGTCTGCAAGGGCAATCACTCAAAAGTTAGGAAATACCAGAAATAAGGTTGCCCACTTAACCCTAATCTAGTCCCTTTTTGTGTACACCTTATGAGCCAGTCTTCAATTAGCTTGATCACATACTATTTTTTCTATAGGGATCCTGCCTCATTCGGTGTGTAGTGCGGTCAATGCTCAGGGACTGAATCAGGGTTGTGTATTGATCGAGGCTGTTGTCTGTAGGTCCCTGACTTATTCACTTGGAAGGTGTAAAGCAGATTAAGCAGATGAGTGTAGGAAAAGAGTACGTGGTGTCATGGTTAAGGCTTCTGAATGACACGCAGGAGAACTGGCTGTTTTATTGACTTCTTATGTGATGCAAGCAAGTCACTTAACCAGACATTTTCAGAGGTGGCCACTAATTGTGTGTGATTTGCTTTCTGTGTGCTCAATGTGAGACACCTTTGCCTGACGTTCAGAAGTGCTGAGCACTTACAACTACTGAAGTCAATGGAAGCTGTGGATGCTCAGCAGTAACACACCACTGTCTCCAGGAACGAGCACTGGGTTAGGAACCGGGAGTCCCTACATTCGAATCCTGGTTCTGTCATTGGCTCTTTACGTGGGTTTGGGCATGTCACTATTTCCCTCGCTATAAAATGAGGATTATAATACCTACCCACCTTCCTCACATGGGTAATGAGAATGGTTTAGTTAATGTATATACCGTGCTTTGAACATAAAAAGTGCTATTATCAAAAATAAGCAGTTGGAAGAATCCATCCCTAACTGCCTTAAATTGGAACACCCCAAATTAGTGGAAATTCTTGTGAGATTTGGCCTTAAAATCTGTGTCCTCATTTCTCTTGTGTAAAAGCACTCCTTAACTTTCATGGGTGCTGCAAAGACAGATTCATGAATGTGTTTGAGGCTCAGATACTATGGAGATGGGTGCCATAGAAAACCTCAGGGAGAAATCAATTCCATATGTAATGCAAGGTATGGGTGGTGTACAGGAGAGAAGGTATAGGGCCACATTGGTGAGAATAAAAAGAAATACTCAACAGTAGCCTCAGTCCCTGAGTACCATCCATCCTTTGTGAAACAGGTGCTGTGGAAGAAATGTGTGGTCATATAATTGAAAACCGTGACATAATGCACTTGTGTAGGTTAAAGTTGCATGGGCAACCTTAGTGCTGACATTTTCTAAATTTTGAATGCCTAACTTTGCAAACTGAATATTCTTTTCACACAGCTTTTGTATGTAATGGGTATACACAGATGTTATCTATTGATGAAAATAAAATTACTCTGTTCTTTTAAATTGATATTGTTCCTTGAGAGTATGTGCATGTCTGTGACTTGCATGTTTATTCACTAGTTGATGTGAATTATAAGTTTTGTATCTATGAGATACCTGGAGCTGTAGCAAGCCGATCATACACTTAATACATCTAAATTCAGGTTTCAAAATCTTGACATGAATTCATAGCAAGCCCTGAACAACTGCTACTTAACGCATATATTCCTTTTGGACAACTTGTCACTCGTATTCTTTTCCTGAACTTGCCAGTGGGCAATCTTGATATCTTCTGTTCTGGTGGGAAGAGATGCATCCTCTTTATAGTTTTCCTTGTGCATTCAAGCAAAAGGAGTTAATTATTTGTTATACCTCAGGCAGTACAGCGTGAACCTAGTGTGTAAATTTTGTCTGCCACAGATATTCATGTGCTGGCAAATTGTAGGCAAAAATACTTAATTCTTAAACTGTCTGTATATGGATAAACCTAATATAGTAAAGAATGTGAAATAATGTGGAAAGAAAGGAAATGATTTAGAGTATTTCGATGACATTTGTGCTGGAAAATATGCAATACAGTGCAAACTTTTTTGTAGGGCAGGGAGAACAGTAAAATTTTTATGGAAATTTGTATAAAGTTATGTAATTTTGTGCAACAATTTAAGAAAGATTTGCTGTTAGTTAGGCTCAAATTAGATTTCCTTTCTTCCACTTAAATCTTTCAACATATATTTTACTAATAACGTTTTGAAGGAAAGCTGTAACTCTGTGAAATATGGTTATCAACAAGAGTTATGGTGCAATACTCAAATTAATTACTCTCCAAAAACACACACAACCTAATTGTTAAAAAATCCATTCAAGTGTGAAATGTACCATTTTCCAGCTTGTGACGTTATATGTGACAAGGATCCCTAATTGCCTCCTATTTAGTGTCTTCAGGACTGAGCAGATACACACAACATTTATATTATGAACTTTTCACTAGTGCCTGGAAACTCTAGTCAGGATTGAGGCTTCATTTGCTATACAAACACAGAGTAGGATAACAATCCCTGTCCCAGAGTGTATCCAGTCTAGATTAAAACATGGAACAACAATGGATATTACAAACATTAGGAAGAAGTAGGGAGAGAATACTAGTAATAAGGACAAGAGCATGCATTAACATGGGTCAGCAATTATAAATATCAGAAGTCCCTAATGGCCAACTATACATTTCAGTATACTATGAATATTTTATTATATTTGTTTGCTTTAACAGCACTGTCATGTTTTCAGTTTGCAGTGGTTTTCTTTCAGTAGCAATTAATGTTTACCTTAACTGTAATTTATTTCAATAATAAAAAAGAAAGTTTGTGCCTCATGCAGACAATTTGACTTCACTTCAGAGCTTTCAATCTAGATCACTACTCTTGGCATGTGCTGTCTGAACTGAAGGCCACAAGGTTCTGTTCTAAGTGCAAAGTTTGTGTTCCTTTTCAGAGTTCCCTGCCTCTCTAGACAAGTCAGACATGCCTAGGTTGTTGATGTAGTAGAGTAAACCAAAATACTCTCCTCGCTCAGAAACTGCAGGATCTTCCTCCATTTCCTTTGTGATGAATCCCCAGAGTGAGCCTCACGTTACAAAACCAGGCTCCACAGACTAGATAGAGGATTATAATGCCTTGTCAGTGACCACTGCTACTTTAGGTGGGGCTCCCGGAAGATAAGGCATCTTCAGCCTCTGTAATTTTTTCAGAACAAATGAACATCTATTTTTCTCCTGTTTTTTCAGTTCTGTGATGCAAACACATTGTCCTCTACTGACTTCAGACCTGATGGTGGAAATATTGTGAGAGCTGAAAGCCTTAGACAAAGCACTCTTAGTATTAATAAGAGGCCTTTTCTTGATTTTACTGATTTTTTTCAACCAAGCTTGCAGGATCTCTAATTTATTTCTCAGTGTCACTGGTTTCAACATTGAACAAATATACTGCTTCCTCCCCCGTACTTTCCAACAGGGTTTAATATCTCTGATGTATGTAAGCACTAGGGAGGCAACAAACTATACTAAATTTGGTGTTGCAGTTGCTTATTCTATTTGTTTCTGAATACTTATTCCCCTCATCACTCGTTTGTTTGCTTAATTCTCCTTCCTTCTTCATCAACAGTTTCTTTATGCACTCCTGACCTGTTCTCTTTCCTCAATCTATTAATCATCTCTCAAATTTAAGATCTGTTTCTAAGGTGTGGGGCTGCAGTAGCATGTCTGTATTTAGTACTTTATATTAAAAATACAGTTGTGAATTTCCCATTCCCCAAACATCCACAAAAAAGCACTTTCTGCCTGCAATTTTGCATATGATAAGCCAAAACAGAATTTTTTAGTAGTTTTGAGATTAATCAGACTCATCCATTTGAGATACGTGACTTCAAAGAAACAACTGTTGTTTAATATTTGGAAAGGTCTTCTATTGTGTGTCTTTGTCATTGCATATCTCAAGAGTGTGGTGTCGGAATGCCAATTTCCCACATTTTCTAGGCGTCAAGTAGAACTAGCATTTAAGAGTATTTTTAATTACACTGTTTGGATAATAGAAAAGGTATTTGCTATTGGAGAAAAACAGATTTCTGGTTGCTTCTCTAAATGTCCACAAAGATAATATATTTTGAGATGTCCCATGAGCATCTAATATAGGGATCTATAGCAGGCTGTGGTCTGCTCCTGGCTTCTTGCATCACAGAAACCTGCTCAGAAACCTCCACTGGTTAGGTATCCACACTGTTGTTTATATGTGCTCCCTCCAACAACATCTTTACGGTCCTGTGCAGGAGTGCTATTTACAGTGTTCCCTGTGCTTTTGGCCCTTTCTCTAAGGCCTGAGGAGCAGAGGTCTCCCTTCTCTAGGATCTTCGTGAGAGTGGGCTCAGTTAGCCTGTTCACCCAGTCCCTTTCTTCCTTGTGCCCTTCTTATCAATCTTGAGCTGATGGGCTAATTGTATCTTTAGCTCACCCAGCCCTTGCCCCCCCTTGGGATAATTGAATTTAATTATCTAATCAGCTTTCTCTGGGGAACTAATTGGTGGCAGAGTGATCAGAGTGCAGACTCACCTGTTAACTCCCTGCACTCTTTCACAGGATCATACAAACAAAGACTATGCTATTGTAATTCTCATACTCACCAGAAAATGCAAACACATTTTTCAAGGACCAACTAATAGGGTTCCCGCCACCATAATGAGTGGATAAACCAAGGTAAGGGTGTGTGTGTGTGATTTTCAATACCAACATTAACTAAATATTTGCAGACTTTTTGGGTGGATTATTTTTAAACAATCACCTAATTTTTTGACTTTAAAATGTTGGTGTGTTAACTTGAGCTCAGATGTCTTCACAGTCTAGGAGTGATTTAAGTGAAAAGCTATTATGTACAATTGTAATTAACAGTTTGGGGACCTTTTTATTTCTGAAGTAGCAGAGTAATACTCTATTCTAGAGGTTTTTAAATGACATATCTGTAATGGAAATGATGTTAATCTATTGCCACTACAGGTAGAAACTATTTTTTTAAAAGACTGTTTCTTTAGCTGCATGTGGTACTTATACCACACTTCAGTAAAATCATTCTCCAGAGTCTAACGCTGCTGTTAGCAGGTGACTGTACTTTCCTCTCCTGTTCAATTTACCTGATTATTAAGACTCTACAGCTCTCACACTGTCATCTACCCTCCTTAACATCAAACCCTAACTTCCTTCTGGAGTTCTCACCTCACTTTTCATCCATGCTTATTTCTGTGTAAATGATGATCTCTGGAGACAAACATTTAAGTTTACATTCCATATATTGATATGTAGTATTTTTATCTTAAAAGTGCTTTATACACGTTAATTTACTAGTTTCAAATGTCTTCTTCCTTCTCAATGACTTTAGTGAATGTCACACCCTTATCGCCTCTGTGATAGGGTTGGGCCAGATGGCTACAGGAGAGGGATAGAAGGCAGATATATTAGCCCCAGTTTAAGTAGGTCCCTTTTCCCTGGGTAAGGTAACAGGGAAGGTTCCAGAATAATCAGGAACTTTCTGGAAACAATTAAGGCATACAGGCTGATTAGAACACCTGCAGCCAATCAACAAAGCTGCTAGAATCATTTAAGGCAGGCTAATCAGGGCACCTGGGTTTAAAAAGGAGCTCATTTCAGTTTGTGGTGCGCATGTGAAGAGCTGGGAGCAAGAGGCACTAGGAGCTGAGCGTGAGAAGGCATACTGCTGAAAGACTGAGGAGTACAAGCATTATCAGACACCAGGAGGAAGGTCCTATGGTGAGGATAAAGAAGGTGTTGGGAGGAGGCCATGGGGAAGTAGCCCAGGGAGTTGTAGCTGTCGCACAGCTGTTCCAAGTGGCACTCTAGACGGCTGCTTTCCACAGGGCCCTGGGCTGGAACCTGGAGTAGAGTTTGGGCCCGGGTTCCCCCCAAACCTCCCAACTCCTGATCAGACACAGGAGGGGTTGACCTGGACTGTGGGTTCACAAAAACGGCCAAACTGAGGGCTGCCGTGAATCTCCGAGGTGAGCAAATCCGCCAATAAGCTCAAGACCCACCAAGGTAGAGGAGGAACTTTGTCACACCTCATAAACTTGTTTTTAATTGACATAGCAGAATTACCTCTCTTCTTCATTGAACTGCCCTTGGCTTCACTATTGGTGGCCATCTCCTTGTCAAGTTTAACATTTCTCCCTTAGGGTTGTCTACATTAGGAAGGATTATCTAACAAAAGGCTAGCCAGCCCCAACCTAATCAAAATCTTTTCACTAGTATAGACCTAGGTTAAAACCTTATTACCCCTCAGTTTAGCTGGTCAAGGTATAATGTTAGCTAAACCTGACCCATTTTTCTAAGCTAGACAAACTCTTAAACAAAACAACCTCTACATCTCTTTCTCCAGCTGACTACTCAAAATTTTTAATCTTCCCTAATTTAGATGGGACAAATCCCCCTGTGATGGTTGGTTATCTAAGTTCTGTTCTCTTGCTCTTATATAGCTTACTCCATTTATCATAAATCTGGACAGTTCCTCTAGTATGACAACCACCACAGGGCCTATAAAACTACTGTCTGGTACCTTGAGGACTCTGGTTTGTATGTTTGCTCTGACATTTTCAAATCTTGCTTGACTCAGTATAGCACCTTTTTCAGAACGCTTAAAATCCAATATTCTGTGTCTTAAGTGCAGAATTTGCTGGCAATCCTCAATTCCTATTGAAACGTAACCTTCCTGTTTCACCTTAAATCTTCCATCCCTTTCCACTTTGAACGAGAGTAATTTTGCTAATGTTCTATGAAAAGATAACTACCACCACCACCTGAGCTACCTTTTAATATCTCTGGTTTCCCTCCCCAAACCAATAGCTTCCTCTTTCCATTCACTCAGTTTGTTTTCTATCTGCTTGCTTGTTCTAGTCCAGTCTCTTAGAACCCTTCTGGATGTTTTCCTTTCAGTGAATAAATGTACCTCATAACATAATGCTGTTCCTTTTTGTCTTGTTCTCTCTTGCCTCTGCCTAACCTGTCACACCAATTAACTGAATCACTACTGAATTTTCATAAATTAACTTTTCAGCCATGCATGTTCACTTGTTTGGGGCACAAGTGAGATGTCATAAAAGCTTACATGGTATTCTTTAAATTCATTTTTTCCTCAGATTAGGAATTAAATAAATCATATCTACCTAAAAGATATTTTAATCTCAGACTAGTTGACAATTATTCAGTTGTTATAGTTACAAATGCAATGATAATTTAACTAAGACATACGGTTGTTTAATGCAGTGTTAAGGTGATGATATAAAACATGGTCATTGGGGAAGCAAGCATTAAAGTTGATCAACTCCTGCAGCGTTAATCTCTCTGGAACACTCCCACACTAACATCAACTTCCTGGACACCATAATCAGCTTCAACAATGGAACCCTATAGATAAGAAACCCACTATCGCCATACCTACCTTCAAAGATCCAGTAACCACTCCAAACACACCAAGAAATCTGCTATCTGCAGCCAGGCACTGAGATACCACAGAATATGGTTTGAGGCGAAAGTCTCAGATAAACACCGTAATACACTCAAAAGCACCTTCACCAAAAAAGGACACTCCACCAGAGAAATAAATCTCATAATGGAATACCCCAAGAGAACCTGCTTGGGTACAGAAATAGAACCTCCTCTGACGGCAGACCTCTACTTGTCACTTACCCGATATGGATTCTATACAGGTGGTATAATCAAATAACTACAGCCCATACTCAATGGGGACCCCATCCTGAAAGAAATCGTTCCTGAACCCCTACTTCTGGCCTTTAAACAACCCACCAACCTCTCCAAGCTCATCATCAGAAACAAGCTTCCCAGGACACACCAACTCACAGCAGCACCAGACCCTGCCAGAACAACAGATGCAAAACCTGCAGACACATTTCCACTTCTGCAATGATCAGCACCCCCCACAAACGCATCTTTCAAGAGGCATGTGTAGGATCCATGGATATCACATGTGGTATACCTCATTAAATGCCCCAATAACAATTAAGTGGGTGAAACCATTTTCTTATCACAGGAAAATAAGACAAAAATACACTGTCACCTGTGGGTGAACACTTTTCACAAAGCAATCACTCTGTATCAGACCTATCAGTCCTCATCCTCAAAGGAAACCTGCACAACACTGTAAGGCTATGTCTACACTGGCAAATGAATGACCATTCAGAGGTGTTAAAAAAAAAACAAAACACTCCTTCCCCCAAAAGACAAAAGTTTTGCTGATGACAGGCGACGGTGTGAACAGCGCTTTGTCGGCAGGAGCGCCCACAAACAGCGGCTACACTGCGCCTTTTAATGTCATGGCTATAGCAACACAGCCGTGTCGCTAAAAGTCGCGTAGTGTACACAGAGCCTAAGCTCGCTAGTGTAGACATGGCCTGAGTTGCAATTCCTTTTGGTGAAAAAACAGGAGGACTTGCGGCACTTTAGAGACTAACAAATTTATTTGAGCATAAGCTTTCATGGGATACAGGGCTACTCCTGTTCTTTTTGCGGATACAGATTAACACGGCTGCTACTCTAAATTCCTCCTATGGTGAAGTTATATTCTGCCTAATATTTAGAGCTGAACCTAACAGTTCAGTCTAATTAGTAGTATAGTCGAGGGTGAACTTGGGTAAACTGAGTTTACTCCTTATTTAGGGAATATGGAGTTTAGGGTGGTTTTATTTTATTTTATTTTTTTTAAACCATTACACCATTAGTCTAACCCTTAACAAGAAAAAGAGGAAAAGAAAATACTTCACCTGTACTTAGTGCCAAAGCTAGCATTGCCAGAACAATCTTAACTTCAGGTATTTTCTGACCTTTGAGCACTTGATTCTGTAACTCTAGTGTTGTATCAATATTAACACTTAGCATGCAATTTTCTACTACTTCTTTTTTTTTTTTCTTTTTTTTTTTTTCAGGATAAAAGGGGGAAAATCCCTGAAGATAACTGGGTTGCATATCTTACTACCTTCTCTGGCAAAAGTCAGCTGTGTTTGAATTCAAATGTACACCTAACTAGCTGTGCACACATGCAGTGTATTGATCTATTGGTGCATCTGTAGACTAAAAAGGAAACCTTTTCTATTTGAAAATTGCATACTGTGAATATCCAGCAATGTTTCAAACTGAGCAAATGTACAGGTCTGCCAAGTCTGTATCCAGTTGCAAACAAATTGTTCTTACTATAATCTTGTCTAATGCAATGTATCCAGTTTTTAAATGTGGAGAGGGAGAAAATTCTCTTGTCCCCCTGCATAAATCCTTATTCAGACAGCTGAAGGGATTTTGCATAAACTTTTTGGAAAATACACTTTCAGAGACAGAGCTTGACAAATTTCAGACAGGAGGTAGACGTCGATATGGCAGCAGGCGCTCTCAAGTGCTTGTATGAAACATTGATGCCAATGATATTTTAAATGAGAATTGGGAAGCTTTCTAATAAGAATTGTTTAATAGCCTGAATCCTTGAGACTTAAACCCACAAATTTTGTAATATAATGGGTAAAATTTGTTTCTTAGTCCTGGGCATAGGATTCTTTTTCTCCCCTGGGCATATCTGACCTCCAATACAACACATGTTTGTGGTGAAGCTTCTTGAATTATTTCAGATAGTAATGTAATCAGCTGCTAGAAGGCAGCGTGTACCCTGGACTTAGGTCTTGTCAAGTAAAAAGCTTTCATTTAACCTTTTTAAAAGCATTGTAGTGTGATTTACTCTTTTTTTGTAAACGTATTTGTGATGGGGTTGGGTTTTATGCTATTATGGGTGGGCTGGTGTGGTAATTTAAGTATGGACTACCATTTTTTAATAGTGAAGAACAATTTCCCTTAGTAAAGACAGAATCACCAGATCTGCGCTCTCCCTTCCCCCAGTCCCTTTTTTTTGAGTGTGAAATCTTAAGGTAAAGAAAATAGTACTTCTCTGACATTAAACAACTTCAATTTCTTTAAAGGTCAAATGCCAAGAAGTCAGTTGAAAAGGTAAAAGACAGTATATCTTTTGTATTAATGACTGTTACAATCAAAATAAATATTTACTATTTTCTTTATTTAAAATTCAATAGTCACTTTAAATCCCAATCAGGCATTCAATAGAACTGAAGATTATATCCAAAAATGTTTAAGAAAATGGATGATTTGACATCTTATGAATGACAGCCTCCTCCAGACTTTGTGCTTATACAGTTTTTGTTTTGACAGTACTGGAAACAAACTTCTTTATGATTTGTAGGGCAGTTATGGTGCTTTCTTAGGTTGTCTGCCTAGTAACTATTTATTACCCATTCTAGTATGGAGATGACAAGTCCACTAAAGGTTTTCTTACTGTTCGTTCACAATTATTTTGTGCCATGGTATCTCTTTTTGCTATAGTTCAGAGTCCATTAAAAATCAGAAAAATATGGGAATGGAGTTTGTTCGTAACTCTGAACAAAACGTTATAGGTCTTTCAAAAGTTTACAACTGAATGTTGACTTAATACAGCTGTGAAACTTGATTACGCAGAAGAAAAATACTGCTTTTAACCATCTTAATTTAAATGAAGCAAACATGGAAACAGTTTCCTTACCTTGTCAAATCTTTTTTTTAAACTTTCTCTTTATTTTTTAGTAGTTTAACACAGTACTGTACTGTAGTTTGCTTTTTAAAAAAATTTTTTTTTGGTCTCCACTGCTACCAGACCGTGTACTTTCAGTTCCAAATGCGGTGTATGGTTGACCGGTCAGTTTGTAACTCTGAGGTTGTACTGTATCAAACTTGGTGCATGTAAGTTTTCACAGTCACTTCAAATAGGAGTTATTGACAGCGCTATGTTTACTAATTTAATGGCTAATGAGGTTTCTTGTAAAGTATACTGATCTGAAAACATTTTGTGAAAATGACAATGTAGTGATCTATTAGAAACTACTTCAGTTTAAAATGGTAACTTTCCCACATACCACTATGCTATAACTATTCCTGAGTGTTGTACCTATAAGCTAAATAGAAAAATGCATAGTTTGGAGTGGTGATCTTATACATTTTGGGGAGGAATTCCAGAGAGATTTCAATAAAAAAATTGTTTTTTCCCACATAGAAATACCATTTTGAGTCATTAAGTGTGTCTGTTTTCTTGTCTGGAAATTTCAGTCCTCTCTATATTGCAAATTATGTCTAGTGAGACACACAGTTATTCCCAGTTATTGTTGAAGTACAGTTCCAAGTTACAGGATAGACACACAGTGTATTCCCATTTCTTGTTAAAAATTGGTTTGGTCCTGTCTAAAATCCAAGACAGAATGGTGCTTTAAGCTTGTCTGGTGACAGTCGTGTTGTTCAACATGATTGAAATTTTAGTGTAGTGAGAATCCTATTTTGAATGAAAACTTTTTTATTTTTTCCTATGTAGAATTCACTTTTTATACTAATAAAGCGAAGAACTCCAGTCTTATTTAGTAAAAAACTACTGTTTTTAAAAATTTAATGAGCATCAGTTTCTTCACAGTTGATTTCAGTTGAACGGTGCATGGTTGATAGAGTCAAAGGGCCAAATTCAGACCTTGCATAAGCTGGTGCAACTCCAACTGACCCAAAGGTGAGGTGAATAGGAATTGCACCTGCTTACATGAAGGTTGTGTTTGGTCCAAGTTTTCTTATTGACAGATATTTAACTAATGTTTACTTCTGGATTCATTAATTCTAGTTGCACTGTGGATGATGTAACTTGTTCCCTTACTAAAAATTGTATATGAAAGAAAGAACTGGATAAATATTAAGGAAGTGAGAAGGGAGAGAAATGCCTTATCTGCCCCTTACATTAATGCGTTTTAAATATCAGCAGGTGATCTATTCAGAATTCAAAGTTCCACTTACTGGTTAGTAATACATTATACAAAGCAATAGATCTGTTCATTTGCCACTCTTTATGAACAGCAACAACAAGTGGAAAATGTCAACTTCAAAATTTGAATGTAATATGTAATTGATAACCTGTTACATTAAATTTTATGCAAAACCTTTGAATAAACCATTCAAAATATATACGTTTGAAATATATCTAGTGCTCTACCTACCTTTATGCATTCACATATTTCCTGTAATAAAAAGTAAAGTAAATTAAACTAGCATTATTTGGCTTTTGTTATTGGAGGCATTTCTTCAGGGATTCTCAGCAAATGAATGATGTAGTTGTAAATTTGATGATTCCAATACACGAGCTCTGAAATCTGTTTAATTTTAAAATCAAATTGTTGGCTTTTACAGCCTTTTGCAGTCTTCTATTGTTGTAATTTCAGTATAATTCAGCTTTGAATAGATTTGCAGAAACTGTAATGAACACTCAAAATGTTTTATTCCAGTTAAAATCCAGTGTGAATTTTGTCATAAGCAAAACATGTTTCAAGCTTGCATATTATATGAAAATACTTTCACCACTGTTCAACTGAACAATAAGGTGTATGCATGTTAATCACACAAGTACACAAACCATTTCAGCTAGACTCTCTGGGTGAAAGACAACGTGAAGGAAAAATATATGCAAATAGTTGCAGCACTCAATCTGTATTTACAATGTTTAGCAGACATTTTTATTAAATTTAAACATAAGATACTTGTTCAGCCTAAATAACCCAGAGATTAATGTCATTATGGAATTTACATACCATTAGCTCACATTAATTCAGTAGCAGCAGAGCTCTGTGGTACAGGGCTAGTTAGATACATTATTTGTGATGTCTGGATGCTGCAGTTTAATGAGGTTTACTGGCTGCGTGCTTGATGCCTTTGTCTGGTGATAGAAGTAATTACTTGATAAAATGAAGTGCATCGCTGTGAACAATTGACCCTTTGGAACAATCCAGACTGGTCAGCAGTCTAAATCCACATTTTAAAGCCATCATTATAGCCTCAAACTTAAGAGTTTCCAGGGTGCAGACAAAGGTGTTGTCTTCCTTCAGTACAAGTCGTGTACCATTTTCTGACTTTATGAAGTATTTGAATTGAATAATATTTGAAGATATTGAAAACTCCTCTGGAAATCCATCCAGCCTGCTTTTTGACACCAGAACAATGCGAGATTTGATTTTTGCTATGAAATCAGGAGCATTACAAAAGATCCTAAGACCTTGTGAACGGTCGTGGCTATCAGTTATTTCCAGGAAAGTAGTCTCTCTGGATGCTGTCTGTTCTTTCTCCCACCGTGATTTCACTGCATCAGCTAACATCTTAAGCTGAAAAAAATCTGCTTCTTGTGCCAAAAGTTGATTTTCTCGAAACCCCTCCGGTAGAAGAAGTTCTCCATTTCGTAGGAAGTTCAGAATGTGCCTGAAAAGGAGTCCATCCCTGTCTATGAAATAATGGCCATCTGCATCAAATGGACAGACGATTTTTCCATTTATCACACCTTCAAGAAAAGAGTCTGGGTACTTGGTTAGTGTTTGTTTTTGTGTAATGTACAGGTATCCACCAACATTGAGAGTAATCAGAGGCATTTTACAGTTCTTGCTTTCTTCAGTACCCTCAGAGTTGATGTGCTTTTCTTCATGTTCCTTTTCTCTTCTGTTTATTTTTCGCTCCATTCTTAAAGCCAAGTTAAAAAGACAGCTATCTTGCCTTGTTCTTGTGTGCTTGAAAAGAGATATTTTAAAAGCACCTTTATTCGGCTCCAGCACGGTGATGGAATGGAAGTGCTGCTAGCATTGCATGGATTGTCAGCTCAGTTTTGCAGTAGGTGGCGTATCAGTTATGTATGCCCTGAGATATCAGGAGTATGGCTGTAAGGAGAATTTGCATTTAACTGTGTAAGGGAAGAGGATGGATGTAAAAGCTGTTTTAATTATTTTCTTTGAAGTCTGGTAGGTTTAAATTATTTAAAAATAGCATTTTGAATTACTCTGTGCAGAATGGACAATACCTTTTTACTGACCAGTTAAATTTTAATATTTACTTTAAAAATGTGTTTATAATGTGGCATTGCTGAAGAATGGTTAGCACTGAGAATGTTGTAGTGGTAGCTTTGTTTCCTTTTTTTCGGTATTTTTGGTTTTATACGATACCTTTACAAAAAGCAAATTGTGTTACTGTTTGAAGTACTTCACCTATTTAATGGAAGATAGCTGAAAACAGAGGATTGTGTGTGTATACCTTATGTATGAAACACACAGTGGCTTAAAATTTGATCAGAAAATGTTTCAGAGTGGTATTATAAAGCATTTCTGATCTAACTGGTTTAGCATATAGTGAAACTATCATTTTTTGTTGACTCAGCTACCCTCAGCGAGGCAAAAAATATAGCCTTTATTAGATTTTGTATCCTTTTGATATTAAAAAGTCTCTCTTTACCATAGATTAAAAACTATTGTAGAGAAAAGGCACATTTATTACTGGTATTGGTAATTTTAAAATAATCAATGTTAGATTTCACAGATTATCTTATATTTAATCAAAACAATTCTGTTGCCGTGCGGAACAAAGGGCCAGTGTGCCTATAGAAATCTTTGAATATCACATAACACTATAGCTTAGCAACACTTCAGTAAGGGAGAAAACATTGACAAAGTATACTTGAATCAAATGGCTGTCTCATTTCTCTGTATGAAGCTGAGATTAAAGGTTCATTTGAAATTACCTTTTTAAAAGAGGTTTTCCCCTTTAAACATTTGCAGCTGGGGAGAGGAAAAGGAAAGCTGAACAAACCTTTGTGTATTTCTTTAGGGAGTGTGCAGGAGATGGAGGGTAGTGTATGCAGCATGCATTCCAAAGCAAGGTAGAGATTTAACACTTATCTTAGCCTGAACATGGAAATCAGAGATTCAGATTTTTTTTTTAATAATGTATTTTTTAGTCTACAAGCAGATGTCTATTGCTTTGGCCTGTTAACAACAAAGTCAATTGTCCTTTTATGAAAAGGATTATCTATACCTCTGTTTATGTTAAGACTATCTTCATACTACTCCCAATAGATATATTAGCAATTACTTATAGATATTGTAGAAACGTTGCTTTAATGATGTGATTTTTTTATTGATTAATATGACTGTGTGCCTGTTGATGTAAATAACATGCTGATTCTACTTGTTGCCCCCATACTTCAATATCCCCAGTCCACAGAGCTGCTCTTCTAAATCTTTTGTCTGCTGCTATGTATAACATATTGAGCATTATTTTATTAATTAGACTTTGTGTATCAGGCATTACAAAGTCAGTGTTTAAATTTAACACTTTGATGCCTCATTGTGTTTAGTATCACTTCAATTTGAAGAGATTTTAATAATTTAATAACTTGAATATACTAACCTTTTGAAAATCAACTCTTATGGCAGTTAATAAGAGTTAATAGAGGTATTTGGAGAGAGAGAAAAACAGGTGGTGTATTTTTGACATAAGCTTTATGGATAATATTTTGCCACTGTGGGAGACTTTTGCTCAAATCCAGTTAATAGTCAAGTGTCAGACTCCATTTGATTTGTTCAAGTTTGATGTGGGTTTTAATCTTATAACCAACTGTAAGAATCATAGTGGTAATTGATAAACCCTTTGATTGACACTGGCGTCATTCTATCTTGCATGGTGATCTTGTCATCTCTTTGAAGCTAAGCTGGATCACTGCTGGATGGGAGATTTCCAAAGAAAGCCCAGATTTGTAAAGGATTTTGAAATCCTTCGTGGCAAACCGAGCTGTATAAATTTAGGACAGGGCAGCGGCAAAACAGTATCCATTCCTTAGCTTCCTATGCTCATCTTCTGAAACCTCTGTGTTTGGGGCTGAAATTTTCCAGGTTTGGCTATAGTTAAATATTTTTGAAAGGTCAGGCTAAATCTCTTCAGCTGTTTAGAGAGTAAAAAATGCCAGCAAGCTGTTAGCTGCCATCCCCAGGAGTGGGGGCGAAGGAGTGGGAGGAGAAAGAGAATGTGAATGTGTCTAGATACAGGAATTTACAGGTTCAGCTGCTGACTCAAGGTGAATGTCCAGTGTGCCTATCCTTAAACTTACGAAAATTGCATAAAAGAGTTAGTCTTCCACACCATACCCCCACACAACCTTAACTCTGCCCCCTTGCAGTTGGCAATAGGCAGTTCAACAAAACCATACCTTGTCCACAAAATCTGCAATTTTTTGTGGTGTTTGTTCTCAACACAGCGTTATGCCATTCTTCAGACACTCCTTACTGAATTAGATGTAGTTGTATTGATGCAGAAATTAGTTGCAGCAAGTTGCTAGATATCAAACTGCCATCTGAGCAGAGGAGCAGCTGCAGCTAGAGGAATCAGGGATCTTTTTTTTTTTTTTCCCCCTGGGCTGTGATATTCAGGAGATCAAACTGGATGAGCACAATGGCCCTTCTTGGCACAAAAATCCAAGTGTTTATGAAAGAGTTTCTGATGATGTCTGTAGGGTTTTAGGACCACTAGAATGACTGTGACCTCTGGAAGTTGACATTCCACTGGGCATATCAAGAAATAGGGGAATGTAAGAGTGCTTCACCCCAGTCTAACTCTTGCATATTTTCAGTGCCCAGCACAAAACCCATATCTACACTGGCATTCATACAGTAACCTGTATACTCTGTGCTGTGCTATTTCCCTGAAGCATTCTAGCAGTGTGATGGCATCCTTCACAGTGCACCATGACCCTCAGTTGGGGCTAACCTAAGGTGAAGTCTGAGAAAGAATAACTTGGACAAGGATTGAATAGCTATTGATATTGAGCAACTCTTTGGTGCTTTGTCTGGAGTAAGTGAATTGGTTGCGTGAAGGTCATGCCTAGCTAGCTCACGTCCACTAATTCTGACCTACACATGATCTTGATTACAGTGAACATGAGGCCTAAGTGTTTTCCCACACTACTGTTGTGTACTTTCCACACTGCCTGGGAAAGGTACAACCCTATAATCTCTCACAGGGACTTGAGACATCGCCAAAAGGAGACTGAGTTAAGATTGTGTGGTGAGAGAGATGTTACCTAAACAATGTGTTTCCTGGTTTTCAGAGATCCAGGCATAGGTTCATTTGACATTCTAAGGGTACAGATCACTGCTGGTCAGTCTGAACCATGTGTTGTTAAAGTTTTTTGGACAGTGTTTTTTTGAGGAAGTGGTGACAGTGAGGTGGGCATGATTGAGGGCGGAATGAGTGGTTTTCCTGGGAACACCTTCCTGTCTTTCAGCTACCTGTTCGGCCTTTCATGCCCCTTGGGCTGACGGGTCATGTGGAGGAGGGAAGGTGGTAATCATTAGGTTGTTAAGGTATCATATACAAGCTGGAGGCGAGCTCCAGCCTCCTTAGCTAATTCAGGGGCTAGGGAACAGGTCTCTGCACAATCCTCGGCAGCACAGGAGCATTGCAATGAAGTGGCCCGTACATCTCAGTGGGATGCTCTCAGGTGAATGAGAACATTTCATGGAGGTGAATGCAGCCTGACATCCAGTTCTGAGAAGTGCAAACTGCACTGTTCGTCTCAATTAGTGTTCTCCTTCCCCCTCTCCCAAAGTACACAAAACCTTGTTGTGGCACACCAGTGTTCCAAACAAGTTTGAAAGCTCTTTGGGGTGGGGACTGTCGTTTTGTTTTGTTCTGTTTTTACAATACCTAGCACAATGGGCCCTATTTCATACCTAGGGCTCCTCAGTACTGTGGTAATAAAAATAAATAATAATCTCACTGTGTGCCTGTATTTTAGAGCACGTAGGTTATTAAAATCAGCTTCTTGTTGGGAGAGGTGTATCTAAGGAGCTCTTTGACCAAATGTGCCCTACTAGCTAGACTTGGCCCTAATATGGAACAGAAAATTTCATGGTAGTTTGAGAATCCATGTGGATTGTAGAACACTTAGAAATATCTACTCTTAGACAAGGCAAAACTTGACAAAGGAACCCCTTCCCCAAAACAGAATGAATGGCAAAGTGTAGTAATGTCCATAGACATTTTCAGGAAACTGCTGGGGGAGGCGTTGAGCTTGCTAGGTTCAATAACGACAGCGTGTTGCCTGAGCTGCTCTGGCAGGTGTTCCTGTATACACTCTCTTGCTCTTCACAAGAACGAGTCTCTCTCATGATTTATCTGCTTATCATGGTCTGTAGTACATCACCCAGATTCTAGCCACTTTGTACAGCTAACTTTAACACTTAACTATTAAATATTGCTTTTCATCATGGCAGTGTGTGCTGGACTAGTTGAGTTCAAACCCAATCAGGTGATATCAGCTTGAGGTGAATCAATGCAATAGTTTGAACCCCAGGTGTGTGCAAAAATAAAAGTTAGAAGAACCAGACAATTTTATTCAGTTCCTTTTTTTTAAGGGTGCTGTGTCCTGGGAATCACTCAACCAAATCACTCTAAGGCCATGTCTACACTAATACTTATGCTGGCAAAACTTATGTCGCTCAGGGGTGTGAAAAAAACACACACACGGGGGTCATAAGTTTCACCGGCATAAGTGATAGTGTGCATAGAGCTATGTCTGTGGAAGAGCTTCACCCGCTGACATAGTTACTGCCGCTCATTGAGAAGGTTTTATGTCGATGGGAGAGCTCTCTTCTATCGGCATAAAATGGCTACACAACCAGCCTTACAGCGGCACAGCTGCATCGGTACAGTTGTGCCGCTGTAAGCTTGTTAGTGTAGACTGGCCTAAATTTGCATCACTAACCCACCATGAACTCTGGTGAGGTACTGCCGTTTTCAAGACAATCTGAGCATGTGTGTGTGTATTAGAGTACTTAGGGCTTGTCTATACATGGAGCTATTCAGGGACAGCTATTCCTGAATAACTCTGTGTAGACAGGTTTCAGAGTAGCAGCCGTGTTAGTCTGTATTCGCAAAAAGAAAAGGAGGACTTGTGGCACCTTAGAGACTAACCAATTTATTAGAGCATAAGCTTTCGTGAGCTACAGCTCACTTCCTCAGATGCATATCGTGGAAACTGCAGCAGGCTTTATATATACACAGAGAATATGAAACAATACCTATTCCCACCCCACTGTCCTGCTGGTAATAGCTTATCTAAAGTGATTTCCAGCACAAATCCAGGTTTTCTCACCCTCCACCCCCCCACACAAATTCACTCTCCTGCTGGTGCCAGCAGGAGAGTGAATTTGTGGGGGGGGGTGGAGGGTGAGAAAACCTGGATTTGTGCTGGAAATCACTTTAGATAAGCTATTACCAGCAGGACAGTGGGGTGGGAATAGGTATTGTTTCATATTCTCTGTGTATATATAAAGCCTGCTGCAGTTTCCACGATATGCATCTGAGGAAGTGAGCTGTAGCTCACGAAAGCTTATGCTCTAATAAATTGGTTAGTCTCTAAGGTGCCACAAGTCCTCCTTTTCTTTCTGTGTAGACAAGCCCTTTGGAAGATCAGCTGTTAAACAGTAAGTTCATCTCAGTCTTAACTATAATGTGGCAACAGTCCCCCTATAATGCCTTCGGTACAACGCGAGGTGGATCTTGTAAATGTGGTATACCTGCTGCACACCAGAGTAAGGAGTTTATACCATCTAAAGCACCACAAATCCATTGCTTCCAGAACAAGCTCATTGGTAGGTATGCAGTGCTTGTAAACTAGGAAAGCCAAATAGCTCACAATTTTTCCTCCTTTTTTTTCCTTTAAAGCAAAGAAAAGGGTATAGGCAAAGAGGTATTAAACTAAAAAGACAAGCTTTAATGCATTATTAAGATTGCAATATCTAATGCTCAATATTCAGGAAATTATTAATAAAGAAAACTTAAAACCCTCCTCAATATGAGGTTATTATATATATGGTATCTTTGGTGGTTGTAGACAGCTAAAGGGTCAGAAAGGGAGCAGGAACTGTCATCACATTCTTCCATCCCAAGGAATATGGGGAGGGTGGTGCATCTTTGCTGCTGCAGGCTTTATCCAGCTCTCTAGCAGACATCTTAATTTAGGAGTGTTACAATTCCCAAGAGAACACGAGAGAGAGAGGAGTTTCAGACTTTGCCCTCTGGACAGTGGCGTTGGCAGTATTATAGGTGCTATACATCTGCCCCAAGAGGATTTCCCCTTCAGGATATATGTAGTCCATTGTGGAATGCAGTTAGTGAAGATTTTGCTTTGTTAGTGAAAGAATGGGGAGTTAAAACAATATTCCTTAATATAAGTTGTGGCTGTTTGGGGAATCATACAGCTTATTTATTCCACTTTGAAATTGTGAACTCTATATATCGTTGTCAAACTACAAATTCCATTTTGAATGTGGGGCTTGTCTGCCTTCTATTTTTTTTTTTACCTCCATGTTGGACTGAAATTCCAAAGGATAATGACACAGGGCTAACAATGGAGGGTTGTTAAACCTTTGTAGTCCTCTATTCACATAGAAGCACTCTTGGACAGAGTTGGCTATTGCCCCAGAAGGACCAGACTGCCCAGACGGGCTTGGTAACTGAGCAGTGGGTCACTTGCTGTTGGACATAAAACACCTGATGAGGCTTGGCTTAGGGCATCACTGGACAAAGGGGACTGGAGGTTATAAAAGAAAAAGGTCTCTGACTGACATTTTAGAGGGGGAAGGAGAAGAGACCAGAGAGATTGTAAGTTCCAGATGAGAAGCCATGGGCTGGGGGAGAGGAAGGATCCTGGACTCTCTAGAAATACCAACCCAAGTCCAAAGAACTCGCCAGAGTGGTGAGGAAGCTCAGGCAGGGATGTTCTATAGACCTGGTGGTGGTCTGCCTAGATCTGTATATTTCTTGTGTTGTCTAAAGAGTGATAACTTTTGTAACCTTTTCAAAGTATCTGGGTTATGTTCTTCACCTATCATGTGATCCTAAACGGAAACTGTAAAGCAGAGTGCCCACAGTGTTGGAGTTCTGAGAATGGGTGGGCTTAAGCAACTGGGGTGTCTTGAGGGTCAGCACAGGGTTTTGGTGACCAAGAGTAGTGGTTCTCAACATTTCCAGACTACTGTACCCCTTTCAGGAGTCTGATTTGTCTTACAGCCCCCAAGTTTCACCTCACTTAAACTACTTGCTTTCAAAATCAGATGTAAAAATACAAAAGTGTCATAGCACACTATTACTGAAATATTGCGTACTTTCTCATTTTTACCAGATAAATATAAAATAAATCAATTGGAATATAAATATTGTACTACATTTCAGTCTATAGTATATAGAGCAGTATAAACCAGTCATATGAAATTCTAGTTTTCACTGACTTTGCTAGTGCTTTTTATGCCATTTGTTCTAAAGCTAGGCAGAAACCTAGTTGAGTTGATGTACCTACTGTAAGACCTCTGTGTACACCCAGGTTGAGAACCCCTAACCTAAAGCAGCTGTCCATTTATGTTAAGGTGTAACAAACAGAGAGCCTGTGCCCAGGTATTGTGCCAGAGAGGCCCAGGAAAGAGTGCTGAAGCCTAATCCAGACCAAGGGAAGCTTAAAAGCACATAGATCCACTGTGTTAGGACTCGGACATAGCAGTCTGCTGCATGTCCAGCCTGGAAAGCTTTACCAGGGCTTTCATGTGCAGGCAGTGAGGTGGGCTCGTTATGGTAGTGTGTAAGCATTTTAAAAGAGGCTTTTTCAAGGGCCTAAAATTTTCTGTTTTTAAACTGAAAGCCAAGAGCAGATCTATTAGTCTGTTCTGGATAAAGCCAGATAGAAGCTGATCTTTCTTGAGCTGTTCATAATACATGCTTGCTGAGGAGGATGTTAGACAACATCTACTAGGTATAAACATTTTAAAATCCGCAGGTCTGTATAACTTGCACGCAGGAGTTATAAAAGAGTTGGCTGAGGAGATCTTTGGCCCACTAATGTTAATTTATAATAAATCTTAGAAGACTGGGAAAAATCAGAAGACTGGAAAAATGATGATAATCAAAAAGGGCAAGCAGGATGACTTATGTAACTGTATGCTGGTTAGCCTGACATCAATCCTGTGTGAAATAATGGAAAAGCAGAAATTGGATTTAATCAATGAAGAATGAAAAGATAGGAATATAATTAATACCATTCAACGTGGTTTTATAGAAAATGGGTCCTGTCAATTCTGAATTCATTTTTTGAGATTAAAAGTGTAGTTGATAAAGGTAATTACGTTGATTTAATATGCTTTTACTTTGTAAGGCGTTTGACTTAGTACTACATGACATTTCAGATAACGAATTAACACTATGCTATATCAATAAAGTATACATTAAATGGATTAAGAACTGGTTAGCTGACAGATCCCAAAGTAGTTGTCAATGCGGAGTCATCACTGAATGGGGGTTGCAGAAGGGTCATACTAGGCCTGATGCTGTTCAATTTTTAATCAGTTATCTGGAAGTAAATATAAAATCACTGCTGATAAAACATACAGATGATATGAAGACTGATGGAGTGGTAAGTAATGGCAAGGACACCTGTCATACAGAGCAGTTTGTAATGCTTGGTAAACGGGGCCCATTCAAAGAAAATGCATTTTAATACAGCCAAATGCAAAGTGATGTATTTAGAAATAAGGAATGCAGGCCAGATATACACAGTGAGGGGACTGTATCCTGGAAAGCAATGACTCTGAAAAGCATTTAGAGGCCAGAGTGGACAGGGAAACTCAGTATGAGCTCCCAATGCAATACTGTGGGAGAAAATAGGCTAAAGCGATCCTACGATGTATAAACGGGAGCAGTGAGTAGGAGTTGGAAGCTGATTTTACCTCTATACGTAGCAGTGACAAAACTGATACTGGAATACTACATCCCTTTCTGGTTCACACTTTAAAAAGGATGTTGAAAAATTGGAGAGGATGTAGAGAGGAGCCATGAAAATGCCTTAGGCTGAGAGCTTGCAGAGCTCAGTCCGTCTAGCTCAGTGGCTCTCAACCTTTCTAGACTACTGTACCCCTTTCAGGAGTCTGATTTGTCTTGTGTACTCCAAGTTTCACCTCACTTAAAAACTACTTGCTTACAAAATCAGACATAAAAATATAAAAGTGTCACAGCCCACTATTACTGAAAAAGTGGTTACTTTCTCATTTTTACCATATAATTATAAAATAAATCAACTGGAATATAAATATTGTACTTTTCCGTGTCTAGTATATAGAGCAGGATAAACAAGTCACTGTATGAAATTTTAGTTTGTACTGACTTTGCTAGTGCTTTTTATATAGCCTGTTGTAAAACTAGGCAAATATCTAGGTGGGTTGATGTACTCCCTAGAAGACCTCAGTGTACTGATTGAGAACCAGTGGTCTATCTTATTAAAAAGATTGAGAGGTGACTTGATTACAGTGTGCAATCACCTTCAGGGGGAGAACATTCTGAGTACTGAAGGACTTTTTAACCTAGTGGATAAGGGCATAACAACCACTAATTGCTGGAAGCTGAAGCCAGTCAAATTCAAATTAAAAATTAGGCTCAGATTTTTAACAATGAGGGTGAATAACCATTGAAACAAACTACCAAAGGCAGTAGAGGATGCTCCTTTTCTTGATGTCCTCAGATCAAGACTGGATGCCTTTCTGTAGTTATGCTTTAGCTAAAGACAAGTAACTGTGTTTGGGGTGGGCGATGGAAAGGGGGCTGGGCGGGCGATGAGCTTTGGGTGGGTGGGTGGGGGGCTTCATAAGGAAGGGGTGGGCTGGGCCGGGAACTATCCTCCCTGAGCCCGTAGTTCACTCACCCGCCATACAGCCTCAGCTCTCCATGCACAGAACTGTCAGAAAAGACAAATTCTACTTTATTGTTCTTTTGAAGGATTTAATTCATTCCTTAAGCAAAGCAAAAACATATAAATGCAACCATGTTAAATGCCTGGCATCAGATGATTGTTCTCTGCAGTGTCATTAGGGAGATCAGAGTTAGATTTTTAGGTTTCAGTAAAAAATAATTCAGTCAGCAAGGCACTGAAAAAACAACAGATGTAGTATACTTATAAAGAGAGTAGCCTGTGTTGCTTAAAATCCCTCTAAGCATTTTTTTTTATCGTCAGTGCCATCTGAATGGGATGGTGGCACTGCAGTGCCCTAAAGCAAAGACAAGTTAGTGATTCTTCAGGCTATCGAGGCTGGGGGGCGGTGAGGTGACCTTACCCTTATTTTCAGATGTTCTTCCAAAGGAATGAGTTTGGCTTGATACATCAAAGTTAGGACACTCAGAGCTGAGAGTAAAATTCTGTCCTTACCATATCCTATTACATCTGGTGTTTGGATGGGCTGTCCAAACAGAGGGTGTATTTGGATGTATTGTGCTGTCTACCTGCAATAGGGAGCATTGGAGTGAAAAGGACATAGTTAGGAGGGTGGTATTTTAAGGATATTCTAGATGTAGTCACCTATGTTTGCTTTCTGTACAGTACTACTTTTGGGATTTCAGTAATTTTTCATTTCCCACAATTGGAAAGTGCCACTGCATTGCTCTGTCAGTCACTGCTATTGCTCCGGACAATAGCTTGTTGCCACCAAAGCACCAAGTGGCTGTGTGTTGCAGACAGCTGGATAGAGAACACAGAGTTTATTACAGTTGACAACTGAGGAAGGTAAACTTACAGTACAATCTGTTTTTTTACAGGTTTAAAATAAACAGTGTTAGTTTTAACTTTGTTCTGTTACATTTCTTTTTGGAAAGGGGATTGTTTCATTATTTTAGAAGATTAAAAATAGAGAACTATGTTCTAGAAATTTGTGAGTTAACACACAAGTATCTGAAACAACTTTGGCCCAGGATTCAAATTGGTAAGAAGACATAGTACCACTTTTCTGGTGATTGCTGCTTCAATTCTACTCCAGCACAGTTAATCCCTTTGATGCTGTACAGCTTTTCCATGCTTGTGTGGGGAAGTGGGAGGTAGTGTAAGTGTGGTGGGTTAGTAGTCTAAGCAGCACAGCTCCTGTGTTGGCAGCTCCTCTGGTTCTGTGAGGCTTGGAGGCTCTCAAACCCTTCCCATACAAGGAATTTTTGCCCAGAAAACTCCCTGATGTTCCTATATCAGAGTTTTCTGGAACCCCTCCTGAAGAGGGGACAGTCTGGCGCCACATGGGTTGTTAAATCTATATACCTGATGTTGCTATATACTTTCTACATTATTTACTCTATCCTTGCCCGATAAAAGATATAAATGAAAACAGTCCCTACCTGAAGGAGTTCACATTCTGAAATGCAAAGGAAATGGGGGAGGAGGGGGAGAAATAGTGATATAAGTAGAGGTGTGTGTGCTTTACATGTATAAAATTGAGGTTTAAAAAATAGAAATGATTGATGAGGTGAAAGCTGAGGTTTTGTTGTGTTCTGCCACCAAGGCCAGCCTGTATATCATGGTGCTTATGGAATTAGATAACTGTCCAGTATTTCTTTTTATCCTCACCATTCCATGTGCAGCTGCATGCCTTATTTACTGCATACCATCCATATGCTGCACTTAATACAGCATTTTAAAATTTGTCATAGTATCATAGTGCCGTATAAATATTTAATGAATATGCCTTCACAACACCCATGTAGGGTAGGGAAGTATTATGCCCTTTCTATAGATGAGGAAGTTAGGCAGAGTAAGGCCAAAAGTTTTGTAGAAGTGTGTCCACTGATTTTGGGTGCCTCAGTGATTGGGCGCTCATCCTAAGACACTTACAATATTTCTACACTGCAGTTAAAAACCCATGGCTGGCCCATGCTAGCTGACTCGATCTTGCAGGGCTTGGGCTAAGGAGCTGTATAATTGTGGTACAGATATTTGGCCTTGAGCTGGAACCTGGGTGTTAGGACCCTGCGAGATGGGTCCCAGATCTCGGGCTGCAGCCCGAGCCTGAAGGTTTACACTGCAATTAAACAACCCTGTAGCCCGAGTCCCATGAATCCGAGTCAGTTGGTGTGGGCTAGTTGCAGGTTTTTATTTGCAGTGTAGACGCATCCTCTGGGTCTAATTTTTGACAGATGCTGTGGGCCTGGAGCTCCTGTTGGCCACTAGTGAAAACTTTGGTGTCAGTGACTTGCCCAATGTCACATAAGAGATCTGTGGGAGAGCTAGGAATGGAACAGAAGTTCTGTTTCACAGAAGGTACGGATATCAAGTGTATCATTCTTCAGCTCTCTAAATAGCTGAATAGTGCCAGACAAAAGGATTTATATTATGTTTTCTAAACTCTGAGCATAAATAGTAAGACAGTAGTTGAAAAGGTGAATGAGGTACAAGTCTGTGTTTTATAATAAAGTGTTTCTTTCTATTCAAGACAAACTTTCATTGGAAGGAATAGTGGTTCAACGTGCTGAATGCAGACCTGCAGCTAGTGAAAATTATATGAAACTGAAAAGGTAGGGATATCTCTTTTTATTATCAATGAGTCTGTAATGTCTTGTTTTGATATTTTATCTTCTTTCCTGGTAAGATCCAGATTATTTTCTAAAAAGTAAAACTATTTTATTTGCCTGATTTTGTTTAGGGTTTAAAGTTGGATTTAGGTATAACAGAGTGTGTAGTGCAGCAGTTTTCAAACTTTTTGAGCTGAGCTTCCCCTTTACAATTTTTGGTTTTTCCCCCCAACCCAGACAAAAAGAAATGAGTCAAAGGGTGCAGGTGGTGCTCCCTCCCTGATCCCCACCCGAATATTCCTCTGCACCCCCCTGGGGGGGGGCACGCCTCCCAATTTGAAAATCTCTGCTATAATGTATATATAGTGTATATAAATATATCTAAATTTGTGCATATACATAGATGTTAAACTGTAATACAGAAAATAAAAAGGAATACACAAAGATGTGGTTTCAAGGTTTTCGTTGGCATGGGTAGGATGATCATACTAAATGGAGGTGCAGACTGCCCAAAATGAGTGCCAATAATACCTTATGCTGTACTGTTCCATTATGTGGTGAGCACATTTAAGAACATGAGAATGGTCACAGTGGGTCAGACCAATGGTCCGACTAGCCCAGTATCCTGTCATCCGACAGTGGCCAATGCCAGATGCTTCAGAGGGAATGAACAGCATGCAGCAGTTTATCCAGTGATCCATCCCTGGGTGTCCAGTCCAAGCTTCTAGCAATCAGAGATGTAGGGACACCCAGAGCATGGGGTTGCATCCCTGATCATCTTGTCTAATAGCCACTGATAGACTTATCCTACATGAACTTACCTAATTTGTTTTTGAACCCAGTTATACATTTGACCTTCAACATCCCCTGGTAGCAAGTTCCACAGGTTGACTGTGGGTTGTGGGATGAAATACTCTCTTATGTTTGTTTTAAACCTGCTGCCTATTAATTTCATTGGGTGACCCTGGTTCTTGTGTTATGTGAAAGAGTAAATAACACTTTCCTATTCACTTTCTCCACATCACTCATGATTTTTTAGACCTCTATCATATTGCCCCTTAGTTGTCTCTTTTCTAAGATGAACAGTCCCAGTCTTTTTCATCTTCTCTCATAGGGATATGGAATATTGTCCATAATCATTCTTGTTGTCCTTCTCTGTACTTTTTCCAATTTTAATATACCTTTTTTGGGATGGGGCAACCATAACTGCACAAAGTATTCAAGGTGTAGGTGTACCATGGATTTACATAGTGGTATTACATGATATTTTCTGTCTCATTATCTATCCCCTTTCCTTGGTGCTTCCTAACATGATTAGTTTTTTTGTCTGCCCCTGCACACTGAGCAGATATTTTCAGAGAACTATCCATGATGATTCCAAGATCTCTTTCTTGAGTGATAACCTCTAATTTAGACCCCATCATTTTGTATGTGTAGTTGGGATTAAGTTTTCTAATGTGTATTATTTTTGTATTTATCAACATTGAATTTCATCTGTCTTTTAAGTTGCCAAGTCACCCAGTTTTGAGAGAACCCTTTGTAACTCTGTGCAATCAGCTTTGAACTTAAGTATCTTCAGCCATAGATAAAGTTCATCCTTCCAGTAAGAGTCTGAAAACTCCATAGGGCTATTTTAATTAAATGGAGTGCAACTTTCTGATCATCCTAAGTGGCTTCTGCGGGTGATCAAAGAACACAGGCAATGAAAATTGTGGATCATTTTAATGCTAGCAGGAGTTTCCTTCCAAACCAAAATTGAAAAGATTTTTCAAGTTATAGAAATAGTAAAGGCTTCACAGAGAAACCTTATACTTAAAATGGGAAATATTGCTAGGAAAAGTAATAGGTAATATTTGTGGAAGTGGTACTTAGGAGCCTACCTAATTGAAAGTCACTCAGAAGGTTTTGAAAATGTTACTTCATCTGTAGAATCCATCCTGTAATTCACATTGTAGAGAGAGAGAGAGAGCTCTGCTGGTTAATTATGCATTTAAAAAAAAAGTGATTTTTTTTATCAGTTCTAAGTTTATCCTTCAGTTAAATTAAATATCCTCTTAGTCTTGTATTATGAGGGAGGTTAAATAGGTCAGTTGGATTTACTTTCCGTATATCATTAATTAATTTTGTGTAACTCTGTTATGTCCTCTTATTTATCTTCTCGCTAAACTAAACAGTCCCAATCTTTTCATTATTATGTGTGGGTGTCCATGTATACAATTTTTATACACTGATTTACTGTAATTTCCGAAGGCTCACTATTGCAGGTACTTCATGTGCACTTCACAGTGCTGTCATGTTTTCTGCCATTGATACAGAATGGAATTTGAGCTACGCTGAATCTTCATTGAAGGGAATTCATTTTAATCTGGCAAATTTAAATATAGTCTTTATCTGTTTCAGAATTGTTTTAATCCCATTTCCTGAGCTGAACAGTTTCTCATTTTTTTGTAAACTATCACCTATTAGTTGATCATACCGGGTTCATATGGGAAGGTCGCAGAAGGAGGCCAAATGAAACTGACAGCTTTAATGAAATACTGTCCTAACTTTGAATTTGTTGGCATTTTACATTCTGATGTCTTGCCTGCAAACACCTACCTGCCCCAGACTATCATTTGTGTCTCTTGTCACAGTGAATGCCTGCAGGAGCAATAGACGCAGAAAGAATAAATAAATGAAAACAGTTTTTCTCCTGAGACATGCACCTTGGCAAGCTGAAAACTGATTGTAGCACTGGTTTTTCTTGTGGAAAGGTTGTGTCAGGCTTTCTCTGCTTAGATTTGAACTTCTCACATTATTAGAAAATTCTTATCTTTGAGCATTGAGTGGAGCTAAAAATTCTCTCCTAGTAGAACTCAGTTTGATATTTAGCAGACCTGGTTATCACAACCTCAGAAGAAACTGTTCATCTTTTGTACACTTTTCCTAATGGGACCAGTAGCAACATCTAAACATTTTTCTCTAACTTCCTTTGCTCTCTCCAAGTCCCCACATGCTTCAGAACATATTTAACGCTGTTATTTGTTTTGATTTAAGTGTAAAGATTATGAGTGTACAGGTTATGAGATTAAATTTCATAAAACTTCTTTCCTTCACATTTTTTATTTACTACTTTGCTTTAGAGGAGATAAGCTTCCCAGAGGTAGAATTTAATATTGATAAAAAGACAAGAAGGGACAAACAAGTATCAGTTAAGCTTTAACTTCTGTAGTAACAAGGTCAATGCAGGAGAGAAGTACAAAACTGTAAAGTAATCAAAAACAGAACATCTTGAAGTATCACTAGTGAAAATGGTTTATTTGTGTATCTTACACAGACTATCAATATCAGAAGAGTTTATCACTGGGGAAAAATGATTGTTTTATGAAAATTCTCTAAAGAGAACGTGATTAAAATCATAAGGAAAAGCTACTGGAACAAAAAAGCAGTATAAACTAAAAGAAAAAACAGACATTAAGCCATTCCAAAATAGCTCGCCTCCTGCTATATTTAAAAAAGCTAAATTTCTGCACAGATATTTTGAATGTCTGGCAGTCTGTGCCAACCAAGAGCATGCTGAGTACCAGTGAAATTTAATTGCTGCTTACCCAACAAGTTGCTGACCTCTTTAAAAATTCTGAGTGCACTGAATGACTGACATTTCAATTTATAGCTGAAAATGAACACTATATTTTGATGTCAGGTTCTTTGCAAATGCCAGCACAACAGTAGAAGACATGGATAATTTGCTTGGTCTGCTACTTTGTTAAATTTTTCCTCTAGCTCTGCTCAAGCAGTTTGCTTTTCTACTTCCCTACACAATAAATGCATATGATTACCTATTCATGCACTTCCGCCTCGCCCCCCCGCACCAAAATGCAATGTGTATCACAACTGCTGATCAGTTATTTGAGGTAGGCCATTTTTGTGTTCAACCTCAGGTTTGATCTGCTTGTCATTCAGTGTACCCAGGATTTTTAAGCACATAAATGAACATCTTGTTCTTGAAGTGAAATTCATTATATGTACATATAACAATTTATTGGGTTTTGGGTTGTTTGTTTTTGTTTTTAAAATCGTAACTCATTTTTATGCCAAAAATGAGGACAATATTTCCAAGTTGTATAATAACATTTTAGCTCCTTGTTTTACTTAAGCATATTACCTTACAGGACTTGCACAAAATTGTCTGAAGTTTGGGTTTGGTAGGCAGAAAAACTATCCTTGGGAGATGTATGCGGTCTTCTACGAAGTGCCTGGGCAAACAACAACAACAAAACTACTACCTCTAGCAGTGAATACTTTAAAGATTTGCAGTGCAATTAATAAGCAGATAGTACTTATGCTTCCGGTCTCTAAGTCATGGTGATAAGAGCTTTTCCTTACTATATTACTATATTCTATATTTCTATTAAAATATAGAAAGAGAGGGAAGCAAGAAATTTGGAGGAGTATTTAAAATGTTGTTAAAATAATGTGAATTTAATAATAAGGTTGTGTGGATAAGTACTGGACTTGGGGGGTCAGGATCCTGGATTCTCTGTCTGGTTTGTCACTGACCTACTGTGTGAAATCGAATAAGCAACTTTACCTTTCTTTGCCACTTCCACCACTCACTCTGTGTCTGTCTTGTCTGTTTAAACTGTAAGCTCTTTGGGGCCGGGTCTGTCTCTTACTATATGCTTGTACTATAATACAAATAACAGTTACGGTCTTTTTAAATGAAATTCAAAAAATATGAAGATGCAAAAACTGGGAAACGTTTACAGAAGGGGGACTTGGTTAGGAAGAAGTATCTTCTTGACTAACTGATGGAGCTGTGTACATCAAGATCCAGAAAATCTTCAAGTCTGTCTTGTCTCAAGTATAATCACTCCAAAATATTCTGATCTTTCAGAATTCTCTGTTGTTCAGCACAAGACTGATGAGGCCTTATGTTCTTTGAAGGGCTCTCGTGCATCCCTAAAATGTTTGGAGTTTGTTTTCTATTTCTGTTTATTTTGCTATAAGGAGGAAACCAGCTAGTCACGAGTCATATCTAAGGCAGCCTATTATCATCAGTATAGACCTTCTGAGCCTCCCAGGAAGCATTAAAAGTACTAAAGGAGGAAATTGTCGGCATCGTCCAGGTCGTCTGTGCACCCAGCTGCATCTTCAAGGTGGAAAATTTGTCTCGTATGGAGCTCCTAACAGACGACATCTAGTGGATTGTTTGATATCTCCCCTTCCTTTGGCAACTGCTTTTTTTTCAGTTTCATGGGAGTTGGAGTTCTATAACAGACTTGGATAATGGAAGATCTTTGAGTGCTTCCTCATGTTGATTTCATTCTAGGTGTGCATGCCCACGTGCACAGTCTTCGGAGATTTTTGCCTTCGCGGTATCCATAGGGTCGACTGTGGTGCCCCCTTGAGTGCTGCGCTCATGTGCTGGTATATTAGGTGCCCGCCAACACTACAGTCTCTCGGTTCCTTCTTACCACCCATGATGGTTGGTCTGAGTGCCTCATCTTGCATTGTAAGAGTGGTAGACAATGGGCTGTAAAGAACCACTATCTTCTTTCTATATAGTTTGTAGGTACTTGGCCAGTAAGTGTTAGGTTAGTTTGGTAGGTCGTATGACCTCTTTAATATTATATCCTCCTCCACCCCAGCCCAGGTCGCGCTGCCCGTTCACCCGTGGGTCCTTAACATTGCCAAATCACTGTGGCAGACTCCCTCTTCCATTCTGCCTACTTCTAAGAAGGCAGAAAAGAAGTACTATGTCCCTGCAAAAGGGTTAAAATATTTGTACATGCACCCTCCAGTCGCGTCACTGGTTGTGTCCGCTGTTAATGAAAGGGACAGGCAGGGCCAAGTCAGTGGCAGACTGAAAAACAAAGACACCAAGAGACTGGACTTGTTTGTCAGAAAAGGTTATTCGACAGCCAGCCTGCAATTTCAGGTGTCTAACCACCAGGCCCTGTTAGGCAGGTACAATCTTAATCTGTAAAACTCCCTTAAGCAAATTCAAGGAGGCCCTCCCACAGGACCACGCCCAGGAGTTTGCCACTTCAGTGGAAGAAGGCACAGCGGTAGCGAGAGGGGGCCTTCAGCTGGCCTGGGACGCTACAGACTCAGCAGCCAGGACTCTGCGGAGGTCATGAGGCGCAGCTCCTGGCTGCAGTTCTCTGGGTTATCCTAGGAAATAAGGGCAACAAACAGGACCTCCTGTTTGAGGGGGCAGGGCTCTTCTCCGAGCTCCTGAGCAAAGGCACCACATCCTTAAAGACTCTCATGCCACCCTCTGCTCTTTGGGCCTTCATACGCCTCAGCAGGCCAGGAAGTCATTCCGTCCTCTGCCTCTCCCACCTCCCAAGTCTAGATCCTTGGGAACTCCCTGGCTGAGCACCTGCAGGAGAAAGGATAGAGACAAAAGGTCTAAGCAGTGACACCCGTTGTCTTTCCATTCGTCTGCTCAGCCTGGCCCTTCCAGGTACCAAGGAGGCCAGAAGCAGGCGTTTTGAGGGTACCCTCAAGGACGACACCCCAATCACTTCCCAGGATCCATCCTCCCACTCTTTTCTCAACTGCCTGCACCCCTTCCGGTCGGCCTGGTCACGGCTGACCTCAGACCATTGCGTGCTCGACATAATATCTTCAGGTTACACCCTGCAGAGCAGTTTGCCTGGCCTATCAAGCCTTCCTACCTCACATAGAAAGCAGGGTGGTCCAGGTCCTGACGGACAATACAGCAGCTATGTTCTATATCAACAAGCAAGGTGGAGCCAGATCGTCTGCCCTTTGCCAAGAAGCCCTCAGGTTCTGGGACTTCTGTGTACAAGACAACATCCATCTCGTAGCTGCGCACCTCCCCAGGGCCAGGAACACTTTGGCAGAGCACCTCAGCAGAACCTTCTCATCTCACCACGAATGGTCCCTCCATCCAGAAGTGGTCAGTATCATCTTCCAGAGGTAGGGAACTCCCCAGGTAAACCTGTTGGCATTTCCTGTTCTGCCTGGATGCGATGTTTTCTGCTCGATTCAGTGGATCAACAAAGGCCCTCTGTCAGACGCCTTCTGCTCCTGTGGTCGGGGTCTCCATTCTATGCCTTACCCCCAGTGCTGTTAATTCACAGGGTCCTCATGAAGATCAAACCGGACAGGGTGAAGATGATCCTCATAGCACCAGCTTGGCCGTGCCAGCACTGGTTTGGAATGCTGCTGGACCTTTAGGTGGCTGCTCCGTTACAGCTACCGTTCAGGCTGGACTTGCTGTCCCAAAACCATGGCAGTCTTCTGCATCCGAACCTGGCAGTACTGCACCTGATGGCTTGGCTGCCGCATAGTTAAATGCGGAGGAGCAGGGGGGCTCAGCCAGTGTCCAACAGGTCATTTTGGGCGCAGAAAGCCCCTCCAAAGAGCAACCTACCTGGCTAAATGGAAGCGGTTCACTTGTTGGACCTTGGATGAAGGCATCTGGCCTGAGCGGGCCTCGCTGCAGTTAATCCTGGACTACCTTTTGCATCTCAAACTCCAAGGCCTGTCCCTTTCATCTATCAAGGTCCATCTGGCCACTATCTTGGCCTTCCATCTGCTGCTCCGAGGGTAGGTCGGTTTTCGCCCAGGACATGACTGCCAGGTTTCTCAAGGGCCTCGAGCCCCTCTACATGCACATCAGGGACCCCATTCCTCCATGGGACTTGAATCATGTGCTGTTGCGGCTCATGGGACCCCCCTTTGAGCCTCTGGCTTCCTGCTCTCTCCTTCTCCTTTCCTGGAAGGTCACGTTCTTGGTTGCAATAACATCTGCCCGCCGGGTCTCTGAGATTAGGGCGCTTACCTTGGAACCACCCTATACAGTCTTTTACAAAGACAAGGTCCAGCTGTGGCCACACCCAGCCTTCTTGCCCAAGTGGTCTCGCAGTATCATATGGGCCAGGACATTTACTTATGCGGCTTTGGAAAAAAGACAGGTAAGTTGGAGGAGGACTGTAGGTTGCATTCTCTAGACATCAGGAGGGCGCTAGCCTTCTACATTGAAAGAACCAAGCCATTCTGCAAGTCAATACAGTTGTTCATCATGGTGGCCAATAGGGTGAAAAGTCGTCCAGTTTCCGCTCAAAGAATTTCTTCTTGGATCACTGCCTGCATTTGCTGGTGCTATGATCAGGCAAAGGTACCCCTTCCGGCGATTGTAACCACCCACTCAACCAGGGCACAAGCCTCTTTTGACAGCTTTCCTAGCCCAAGTGTCAGTCCAGGATATCTGTAGGGAGGCCACCTGGTTGTCCATCCACATGTTCACATCCCATTACGCACTTACCTAGCAGGCCTGAGATGATGCTGGCTTCAGTAGAGCAGTGCTGCAAGCTGCTAGACTGTGAATTCCATACCCAACTCCAAGCATACTGCTTGAGAGTCACCTAGAATGGAATCAACATGAGCAAACACTCGAAGAAGAAAAAACGGTTACCTACCTTTCCGTAACACTTGTTCTTTGAGATGTTGCTCATGTCTATTCCATTACTCACTGTCCTACACCTCTGTCGGAGTTGCCGGCAAGAAGGAACTGAGAGGTCATAGGGTCAGTGGCACCTAATATACCAGCGCATGAGTGCAGCACTCCAGGGGGCGCCACAGCCGACCCTACAGATACCACTAAGGCAAAAATCTCGGATGACTGTGCACGTGGGCGCACATGAACCTAGAATGGAATGGACATGAGCAACACATCTCGAAGAACAACAGTTACAAAAAGGTAGGTAACAGTTTTTTATAGAACTGGGTTACTCCATTCAGTTTCATACCTTCCCTGTCCCATTTCAGGACCCCTCTTGGAGAAATACGCACATAAAAGAGAGATGAAGGGCAGCTCCGCTGAGCTCAGCACACACCTTTTACTCTGCATTACTCCTTTGTAGGAGCATTGTGTTCTTAGGCTTCTTTTGGCATTTGTCTTAGTCATTACTTAGACTCCTAGCACCAACCTCCATTACCGCTTGTGAGTCACTATCAGCAGAATGTACATGGGCAAGCACTTGAAAAATAAACTCTTATTTACCTTACAGTAACTGTGGTTCTGCACAATGTGTCATCAAGATACATTCCATACGCATCCGCCTTCCCTGCTGCTGTGTAGAGTAGGAACTGAGGGGTGGTTGTGGTTGACCCGTCTTTTATACATGCATTCAGGAGCATGAGAACTCTCCGGGTGCAGGCACAGCCCCAGTGGACACTGCTGCCAAAAGAATCTGAACTTGAGTGCACAGGGCACAAGTTCACCATCAGTGGAATGTGCATGGACAACAAGTATCTTGAAAAATCCCAGTTACTGTAAGCTAAGTAACTATTTATTGTATTACTTAAACTTAACCTTCCTTGCCAGTTGGAATAGGTCCCACTTGATCCAGACAAAGACTAACTTTATATTATTTCCAGCAAAAGGCCACAGAACCTCCTAAGAAAAAAAAACAGAGAGGGAGAGGTTTGTCTTACTCTGCTGGTATTGACTCTCACAACATTTGGCCTGAGATGACAAGTTTGACTCCATGGTTTAGAGACCTGAATTGATCTACAAGGGACTACATCCTTTCCTTCCACCTTTTGGCAACTGCCTCTCTTTTTGGTTGCTTAGACTTGAATACCCATGGACCGTTGGAGCCTCAAAATCACCCACAAAAGCTATGGGGTCCAATTTCATTCAACTGTTGCTTCAGGTTCCGCATGGTCACTCTGTCTTGCATAATTTCCTCCCTAGATCAGTTTGCAACTCATGACTTCCAGAATACTTATTTTCATGTGTCCAACCATACAGCCCACAGAAAATTCTTCTGTTACATAGTAGCAGACATGCATTACCAGTTCAGGGTACTACCATTCAATCTTTCCACAGCACCATTATCAAATGCCTGTCAACCATGGCAGCTCTTTTGTGAAGACAAGTGATTCTACATTTATACTCATCTCAATGATTGGTTGATGCAAGGCAAATCCCCACAGCGGGTCACCAATGCAAATAGTTTTCCACTGCTTCTCCTTGATAGGTCTCAGAATCAATTAGGACAACTCAAACCCTTGGGGTTCAGACACCCAGTTCTCCCTTGGGGGTGTCTGGACCCTGATTGTCCCAGGAAGTAGAAGTAGCAAAAACTTACCTGTAGCTTATCTTTTCCTTGCTGAAGTCCAGTCAACCATTGCATACAATTGGGCTAAGCAGTTTTAATCTTTTCTGTGAGAGAGTGCATTTTTCCAATTGCAAAATCTAGATTTGATACAAACCATATCAGCTCCCATTGCACCAGCATTGCCAGGGTGTGCATACATCCAACAAGGAAAAGAAAAGGCCTTATCAGCTTTAACAGAGATGGTACTCACAACCCTGTTGCCTGTCAATCTAGTCATTCCTCTTGACTCAGCAGTAGCATCACAGCCCCTGAATAGTCAATCTAAGGTTTCTTCTGGACTCTAGAGTAGCATTCAAGCTCTAGTCACCCCATTCACACACACTCATATGCTCCAAAAGGAGCTTTCTCATGTTTGAAAGGAACTCTCTCCTATTCTCTCTCCTCCTGGTAGGCAGAGTCTGGTGGTGATGGTCACAGAAACTCTAGCATGGAACCCTGTGTCCCCACTTTGCTACTTTGAATACTTTGTCAGCCTCCCGGCAGAGGCCGTCTCTGCAGACACTTTCTTACCAGGGTTACACATCTTTAATTATAGCAGCAACGTAATGCAGTTGCAAAAAGAAAAGGAGTACTTGTGGCACCTTAGAGACTAACCAATTTATTTGAGCATGAGCTTTCGTGGTTAGTCTCTAAGGTGCCACAAGTACTCCTTTTCTTTTTGCGAATACAGACTAACACAGCTGTTACTCTAAAACCTGTCGTAATGCAGTTGCTATACTTAACTTAAACATCGTCCATAACATACATCCACCCCCACCTGCCCAATAGCTACCGGAATTGAGACTTCTTTTCTGTGGCTTTAGGACTACAATCACTCATCTGAGGAAACTCAGACTAAAAAACTGGGGCTGGGGCGGAACTCAGACATTTTATTTTTATGTGGGGAGGGGGCACAATTTCTAGGGTAAGCAGTGCCTGCTTCTGCCCCCCCTTAGCTGTGGGACTGCCTAGGACTAAAGGAAACAAAACAGAGAAGGAAGCAGAGATGTTTCCTTCAGGAACATGGCTCAAGGGAACCCTGGCTTTAGCCAATCTGAACTCTCTTAACCTTTGCTTCTCTATGTTAAACTAAGGACTTTCAGATTCTGTATGCCAGGTGATTAATATGTTGTTACCTTGTTTTTGAAAAAACTGCTTGGTTTCACTGCAAATGCTTACTGAGACTATTACACCCTGAAGGGGTACAGTACAAGCCTCCTGCAGAGGAGTCTGGCTTGGCTAGGTTTGCAGGAAGCCATGGAGAGAGACAAGGATCACTAGTCCCAAAGGCCCAATTTTGGAGCTGTGGAGGCAGCAGGCCTATCCTTATGGAACTGTGTGGACCCTACATTAAAGGATTATTCCCAAGGGACTGGTTACATATTAGGGCATAGATCAGACCTGTGAATCTGTGATGGGGGGCACAAGGGCTCCACGGTGCAATTGCAAGCTCAGCGGACACTGAGGCCAAAAGAATCCAAACTCTCACTCAGTGGGTACATTTGCACCTATAGTGGTATCCATGTAGGTAAAACATTTTTGAGAACTGCAGTTACTGTAAGTAACTATTTTTTCTTGTACTGATGGGTGATGTAGATTTATGTCTAGGAGAATTCTTATCACTCGTGTACTTCAGATAGCAGTATCACAGGCACATAGAGGAAGTTGAAGGACTGGAAAATATACCCTTTGTTCTCAGGCCAGGTCTATACTAAAAACTTGCTGGTATCGTCACTGGGGGTGATTTTATGTGTGTGACATTTCTGTATTGTTGAAAGCCTAATATAGATGCTTTTACACCAGTATAAAAGTACTTTTCCTGATGTAACTTATTTTGCTCCCTGAACCTGTGTAAGTTATACTGGCAAAAGCATTCTTTCACTGGTACAAGCTGCAGCTACACTAGGAGGGTTTGCCTGCATAGCTATATCGGAAAACCTTTTCTGGAGTAGACAAGGTGTCAGTCTAGCTGTAAAAACAGCAGCCAACCACAGTGGTCAGAGGGTCCCCATCTCTGCCTTCCTCCCTGCTGCCTTGGATCTCTCTGTTACAAACATTTGGCACAGAGCAGATGCCTCTTCACTCTCAGAAGTAGAAGGAGACTGGGTTCAGAGCACCCTCGAATTGTCTGTGCCCCCCCATCTGGCCTGATCTAGTTCATGTTATCTGCCCCTCTCAGCGTAAGAACTATTGCTTCCCGCTTCTCTTTTCAACAAAGGAAATGTCATCTTGTTTCAACCTTAACTATAGCGTATGTGCAATACATGTTCCAGAGTGGTAGCCGTGTTAGTCTATCAGCAAAAACAATGAGGAGTAAATTTGTTAGTCTCTAAGGTGCCACAAGGACTTCTCATTGTTTGTGCAATACATGTTATGGAGTGGTGTAAAAGTTTGACTGGTATGAGTGTAAGATGGCCACATTACCCTGGAGAGGCAAAGTTGTGAGAGAATTTACACAGGGTTATCCCAAATGTCTGTTTAAAAAAACAAACCAAAAAACTTCTTATCACACCTACTCATAATGTAGTTTATTTATCCACAGATTAGAGGGAAATTCATACAAATGCTTTAGAAAAGAGGTGTCAAATACCTGGCCTGCTTGATGTATTAATTCAACCCCTATGATACAGTAAGATCCCACAAAATTTATACTTTCACTTGAAAAAAGTATCTAACCTGTATGGTTACAAATAGAACTATTCAAGCATTAACAAATGTAGTATTTTCCTGTTCCTGGAGACAGACTGGAATAGTTCTGAGAAGCATAAACTGACTCATTCATCTCAATGACATCTGAAACTTACTGCCAAATGATGTGTCCACATTGTGGCTTTTCCTTGTGGCGTGAGTTCATTTTAGCAGAAACATCCAGCTGATGTTCACCAGTTTTTGATAGTAGTAGCAGATTTAGTACCTGCAGCAGACTGCACTGCTGCCCTACTGCTCTATGTTTCACTATCATGGCCTGCCCTCTCATTGAGCGCTTGAGAGAGGAAAAGGAAAGATAACAGTGATCCAGGAAGAGAAACCATCCACCAGTGGACATTCCTGCCCTTTGCTTCTGGGCCATATTGAATTCTCATCTTTTGTACAAAACTCCCATTGATTTAAATGGGAATCCACTTGTGAATAGATGGTAGTGTATGGCCTTGATTTGGTAATCCCAGACCACAGGCTCTGTATAAAAAATGTAGTTCAGCCCTTTCTACAGAACTAAACGCAACTGTTTCAGAGTGTGTTAAACATTTGACTGAATGCAGCAAATCCAAAACTGAGGAATGGGGGGGGTGGAATTTAATGTTCTGCCAGAGCTAGAAACAAGTCGGCAGATTTATTGTTGACATTGAATAAATTACTTATAAGTCCCATTTGAAAGCAGGAAGGGAGAGATTTCTAGCTATCCAGTAGTGTAAAGCATGTTTCTGTCCCCAATCTTAGAAGTTAAACCTAATTCAAATATAGAACTTAATCTTGTCCACACCGCACCTTACATCAGTATACTGCTGTCTTGGGGAAGGATGCGTGAAAGGGAAGGCAAAAATATTTGTTGTGTTGTTGTTGTGGGGTGGTTTGTTTTTTGTGTGGTTTTTGCTTTTTAAAAAGCAACTTTTTGAAAGCTCCTGAAAGGTTTGGAATGTTAGAAGAAATCCTAGCAAGATGTTTTAGTGGATTTGAGTGCAGGTGACGCGATCAAAAATTCAAGATAAATGCACGGGGATATTACCCTATGTATGTTGATGCATACATGTACATATGAATGAGATTGAGTAGTAAGAAAAAATATATAGGTTAGGCATACATTTATATAGCACCTTTCAATCAGAAAGAACCGCCTGACTTTCTAACTATACGTATGGGAATCATTTCATCCTGTGCTGTAATACCAACGCTGATACTAATTGCTGTTGTGGCTTTTAGGAAGCCTCTTAACCTCTGTTTCTCAGCTGGAAAAAGGGATTTAATTAATTTCATGCACCTTGCGGGTGGTGGTGAAAGTTGCTAACGCACTTCTAAGATGTAAAGCAACATGCAAGTGTCAGATGTAACTGTTTTTAATTTATGCTTTTGTGTAAGTGTTTACAATAGTAAAATCTGAGTCATAAAAAACTGACCTTTTCAATGACAGAGATTGATAGATTAACACAATTGTGTTCAAATCAGACTACTGTCAGCCTTTCAAAAAGAGCTACTATGGATAGAGTAAATTAGTAGTCCATACTACTTTTCAATATGCAAATTGAGAACATGAGACTTTTAGGTTGGTAAAGCATGCAGCCTCATGATGGTGGAGAAGGTGAATCTCTTTACAATAAAATAAGACAAACTGTCCTTTAAATAGCAATGGTAAATCAGTTGGGAAAACCATCACACCTTTAATTTGGCAGCATTTAATGATCCTCCTACTTGTACCTAACATCTTCAGAAAAATACATTTCAGAAGACTTGAGTATCAGTGGGTCTGTGTTTGTTATCAGCATGGTGCAGTTGCGGCATCTGTCTGTTCAAATGCAATCTTTGATAAAGTATTGCTAATTAAATCCTTGGAGGATTTATCTTCAAATCCTGTGAAATTGAATCATACAAATGTAGTCCATTAAATTGTTCCAGATTAGATATCTGCTTTTTATTTGTCTTTGCATCAGGAGTGAAATGTCGTCTTAAAATCTTTGAGTTCTTTCCATATTCTAGTAGAAATAAAAAGAAACCTAAAGCATCCTTTTCCAATGTCCTGAAAAACAATTCTCAGAGTGGTATGAGGAGAAAAAGCACAGCTCATCTATGTTGCTATGTGTTGGAGTGAGTGGCAGTTTAGTGGGGTATTTTAAATTTATGTCTAAACTGCATTCTTATTCTATGCAGTAGTTTGTTAAAACTGTGTGTTTATTACTCTTTCCTTTTTCTAGTCATTAATTTACACAAAGGTGAAATGATGAAAAGGAGGTAGGGTGCAGATCTGAAGATTTATCAGCACAAGCATTTTTTTTTTCAGTACAAGTGATATTGCTCCATGATTTAACAAGCTGCTTCCCATCGAAGGTGCTAGTTTGGAGAGCTGTATCAAGGGCAGCGCTAACAAAATGACATTCCACATTTAACCATTTACTTCATTGAGGATACCCTTTAATAACAAACGTAAAACTATATTTTATTTTCCCATTACAGTTTGCCTTTCCTTTTACTCCTGCCCATGCCATACTCGCTTTGTTACCAATAAATCTCCAAGTCTTGGGCACTTACATTATATATATATATATCTGAAATGGTACCTACCTTTTGGATGTCATATTAATGTACTGTAACTATTAGGAAGGCTTTTTAATACATATGATAGTTAAAGTAGCTTTTGCTCTCCATTTTATCGAGTTACTTTTGTAGAAGTGACTATGCAAATCAGATAGTGCAATGTTAGAATCGGAGTGAGTATACTAATCTGTGTTTCTGAGCATGCCCAGTATGAACTAGATTTTTCCAGAAGCCAGAGCATGTTGAGGGTGAAATGAGTATTTATTTGTGTATTTAGTAAAGTGATGTGTCTTCTCTCTTGATGAACCCGAGTAGTTATTAAACATGGCAGTTCTGGAATGCTTTCTCTTTTTCATTTGACTTTATGTATTGCAGCTAAACCTTCAGAGTACCCATAAAATCAGTCACTGTGTAGTCTGTGCCCACAATGAGGGTGGTGTGATTAGTGAGCAGTTACCATAATTGAAATAAGGAGTCTGTGTTTTGTCAAAATATAGACTGGAGTCTTAGCACTATTTGGCTTTATTATTTTGCTCTTATAATTTAGGAAATGCAGCCATTTTCCATTACATACAGTACTTCACGTTTATAGATGTGCACAGTGTAACTAGTGGAGAAGATTCATATGCTGCAATTATTTAAGTGTACAATTTGTTACAGTATAGAACTTGGCAAAGCCATTATAGGGTTTGATAAAGGGATTGAAAGGTAGAGGAAAATAGCTTCTTGGGTATTTTTTCCTTCTATTTATACAGTAAAACATAGGATTTATAAGTACAAGGAAATAAGATTTGTGGAGATTGCTTTAAAAGCAGGTGGTTGGTCTAAAGAAGGATGAACTCCTTGCATCTAAATTGGTAAAGCAGATTAATTGGCACTGTTTCCTTTCTAAAATATCTACATTTTCAAATGTTGGATGCAGGGTATTTGTAGCCATGTTTGTCCCAGGATATTAAAGAGACAAGGTGGGTGAGGTGTAATATCTTTTATTGGACTTACTTCTGTTGGTGAGAGAACTTGGCAAAGCTTGTGTCTCTCACCAACAGAAGTTGATCCAATAAAAGATATTAACTCACCTACCTTGTGGCTCTACATTTTCAAATGTCTGTCAGATGCTGAAAATGTGGATATGAAGTGGATATAGGGAAGTGTAACTATTCTTTTTTGTTTTGCCAAATTTAGACCTCTGCTCATAGTTATTTTACTCCTGGAGGAGTTCTGTGCCAAAAAATTAAAAATTCTGCACACAATATTTTAAAATTCTGCAAAATTCAGCATATTTTGTGTCAAAATAATGCAATATAATTACACTAGTTTCAGTTAGTTAGGTAACTTATTTAAACTATAATACAATGGATGGAGAATGGGAGTGGGGAGCTTTGGAGGAAATCCCCAAGTCCCGTTGCCGAATAGTAAGGTAGCTTGGTTTGACCCCTTATTTCTAGTTATTAGTCAACAAATACATGCATCCATATGCTCAGTGTTACATTATAGGCAACTGAAGAGCAAGTGAGGGCTGGGGAATCAAACTTACATTAGCTACTGACCATCTCCAGAAAGGTTAGTAGCAAACAATTCATGAAGTAGATTTTGATAAGAAATATTTTCAGTCCAAAAATTTAGACCAGTTCTATTCACTAAAGCACTGTAAGCATTTATAAAGCCATACTGTCCTTTACACCACTCTGGCCATGTAAAGGAGCCATAAAACTTATATGCTTCTGGGGGAATTCACAAAGACAATGGGAACAATTCACTAAGTAGGCAGGCTGCTAGCCTGTGCCAAACCTACCTCCTCAGACACACGCTGAAGCCCTGCCCCTACATGCTGAGCAATCCACAATAGTGAGCGAGAGGGACAGAGTGTGTGTGTGTGTGTGTGTGTGTGTGTCTCTCTCTCTCTCTCTGTCATGCACAACTGTCCACCCCTTCACACACCCCTGGCAGTGATTCACGTCTCTATTGGCTGCTCTGGGCGCTTGAACCAACCTGCCTGTGCTGCCGGGGAGGGGCACCTGACTGTTCTTGCAGCTCCCCTGACAAGTCATTTTTCTGCAGGGAAGCAAAGAAATCTTCAGGGGACATGAATTTTGTGCACATGCAGTGACGCACAATTCCCCCAGGAGTATTATTGCGTATAAATGTATAGAAGTTAGAAAATAAAGGAAATATTATGTACAATGGATGTAATATGCAATGTGTTCTCTACTTCAGGGTTTCTCAAGCTGTCGGTGGGGACCCAAAATTGGATTGCCAGAATGCTTCAAAGGGTCACATGGCAGCGCCTGTGGCTCCTGTCCCACGGGCTGGGTTTGCTTGCCTCCCTACTTCAGGCACTGCAACTTCTGGGGTCCCAGTGTAACCCAGGTTTGGCTCAGCCGTCATGATGATGTAGGTAGGCCAAATTTATCTGAGTGGCACTGCAACCCTATGAGCCAGGTCACAACTCCACTCACACAAATTTGGAGGTTGCAATGCCTGCAGCAGAAAACCAACCTCATCCAGCCCCACAGCACAGGAGCTGCAGGGTGAGTGCTGGACAGGACCTGACAAAACCACCCCAGGGCTTCCACCCTTAGACTATTTACTGGGTTGCAACAGGCCATACACATTTACAAAAGGGTCCTGAGCCCAGAAAAGGTTGAGAATCCCTGCTCTACTTAGTACAAGGGCGGGCAAACTTTTTGGCTTGAGGGCCACATTGGGTTTCGGAAATTGTGTGGAGGGCCAGTTAGGGGAGGCTGTGCCCCCGCTACCTATCCACCCCCCCGCCTGCTTCTCACCCCCTGATGCCCCCCCCCCGGGACTCCTGCTCCATCCAACCCCCCCCTCTGTTCCCTGGACCTCTACCCCATCCACACCCCCCCCCCCGATTCCCTGTCCCCTGACAGCCCCCCACTGCCCCATCCAACCCCCTCTCCTTCCTGACTACCCCCCTGGGACCCCTGCCCCCATTCACCCCCAATCCCATCGACACCCCCACCCCCGACCACCACCTCGAACTCCCCTGCCCTCTGTCTAACCCCCCCCTGCCCCCTTACCGTGCAACACAGAGCACCGGTGCCTGGCAGCACTACAGCCGTACTGCCCAGAGCATTGTGCTGGTGTAGTGTAGTAAATTGCTCTCCATAACTGCTACCAGAAGCACATTCCTACGTAGAGCAGTTTAATACACTACACCAGCAGCATGGGGTGCTGAGGCTGCAGGGGAGGGGAAACAGCAGGGGAGGGGCCAGGGGCGAGCCTCCTGGGCCAGGAACTCAGGGGCCAGGCAGGAGGGTCCCGCGGGCCAGATGTGGCCCGCGGGCCGTAGTTTGCCCACCTCTGACTTAGTATCATTATACTTGTGTTTTCAAAACAAAAAGGGGAGAGGTTATATCTCCTAAAGTCACAAATAAAACTTCCCTTTAGGCTGACAGGAATCTTGTAGTTGTGTCAATTGGACCTATGCATGTAAATCTTCTGCATGTAAATGGTAAATTTTATCCCTCAGGCTTGAGCCATAGTAAAAGGTGCCTATTTCCCTGATATTTAAGGGATGATAATACAGTGTATTTCTCCAGTGCCTTCTAGCCTAAGATCTCAAAGCAATTTACAATCTTGAATTAATTTAGCCTCACAGCACTCCTCTGAGGAAGGTAAGAGTTATTCTCATGTTACAAATGGGGAAACTGAAGTACCAGAGGAGTTAAGTGATGTTACATGACCTTGATGACCTCCCACTCATTGAACATCTGTGTGTGTGGTGAGGGGATTGAAATTAACTAGATCCCTTGTAAATGTACCCAACCTAATTAAACAAGAGTGTAGTAGTGAGGAGTCATATATGTCCCATTCAGTGTGGCACTATATAAATATCCGACTGATAAGCCTGCTTAATGAAAATTATGACATGTCTGGCTGCCCATGAAGTAATTTAGAGTTATGTGGATTATGTGTAGATTGATTTTTGAAACTCATATTAGTAAAGTATGAAACTGTTCATGCTGAGGAGATTAAAAGGATATACAAAAGTCCATGCAATTACTGCATGCACAGTCTGTTTAAAAAAGAAAGAAAGAAAGAGTTGGCGTTTGGGACTCAGGAGTTCTGATGAAGGAAAAAATGAAAGTAGGACTTGACAGGGGTATGTGAAAGGTTGCTAGACTGTGGCGCGAGAGAGAGAGTGTTCTCTTTCAGATGAAGAAAAACTCATCTATCTTTGCACGTGAGGGGAAAATATCTGGTTAGGTAATATGGCTTAGATGAAGATGTTGGCAGTTCTTAATGATTTTGTGTTGTTGTTAAAAAGAGAAGTGGCACCTGTCCAGGAGACTTCTGTGGTAAAAATCAAAAGGCATACTAAACTAACTGCTGAATATTCTGACATGACAAATGCCAAAGAAGTTCCCATTGAGGCCAGTTAGGACCTGATCCAAAGCCCATTGAAATAAGTGGAAAGACTCCAGTTTACTGCAGTAGGCGTCAGATCAGTCCCTTAATGTCTGTATAGATTGGCTTTCACTCAGTTGTGTTCATTATCTTGTATGTGTGATCTCAGATTGTGATTTAAAAAAACAAAACAAAAACAAAACGTATTTTGCACCTTCTGGTGTAATGCAATACATCCCCCTTTCTCCCTAGCCTTTTTCTGCCTTAAAGACAAGTAAGACACTCCTGCTGTTCCTCTCCTGAAACAGAAACGGAAGGGAAGAAAAACCCATTCCGGAGTGCCACATTCTATTCTATTCTATATAGGTTCTTAACCATTGAAAAAGATTATGGGTTTTGCTGTAGGGCGAAATTCTACTCAGTGAGATGGCCACTCTCACAAGCTTCACAGCTATACTTTTTTCCTTCAAAAACCACCTTGAAAAGCGACGAGTGCCGCAGTCTCCGTGACCTCCATTTAAAAAAAATAAATGGAACCTGGCTTTGGTTTCAAATTTGAATGGGGATGAAAATGTCTCTGAAAATGAGTTCCTCTTGGTCAGAATCTCTCATCAGAACTGAGCTCTCACAAAGACCAAACAATTATCACTCTCCTTATTCCACTATGTGAAGAGAGGCCAGCACCTCTGGATGTAAGAAATCACATTCGCTGCTCAGAAAAATTGAACCTAGCTTCGGCTTCAGGTTTGTACAAAACTTTTGCTAAGTTTAAAAAAGAAATAAAGGAAAAAAATAAAGTTGAGGGAAATAAGAGGAAATGTAAAAGTACTTCCAATGTGTGTCTATATTAAAGAGGGCAGAGTGGCGGCTTCAGTGCCCTTACGGTTGATGGCTCTGTAAGAGTCAATTGGCAGAAAAGATGGACTTATTCAACTGTTAGTCCGGACTGCCATAGCTTGGAACCTTTTGGTTTATGACTCTTTCAAAGTAAATTAATTCAAAATAGTCTTCTCCACCTGACTCCCAAAGGCCCTCGCTCTGGCAAAATGATCAAGTGGGTGAAGTATTAACTGCTGCTCTTCATGCATCTTTTATCTCAGGGGCTCCTATAGTCTTGTCTTCAGGAGCAATAGAAGTTTTGACTGGGGTATTTATTAAAGTATAAAAATGTCAGTTTATACGTAGTGTGTCTTGAATTGCATCATTCTTGATTACAGCCTACTGATGAGGGAAGCTATATTGTTTAAATCATGGAATAATAGTTTTGATCACAAAGTTAAGGGTTATAGTCCTTCCCTTTTAAAGGTCAAAGATTATTTGAAGGTCTAGACACTAGTGCCTAACCTAAATGACTAGAGCTTTTAATGACGTGTTTGGAAAAATCTGTCTGTCCATTTGGAAATTACTGATGCAGATTTAGATTTTATTCAGATTTCTTAAGTAACTGTAACTATTTTCTTAATAAAAAGCACATAGTATCAGTACTCTCAGGGTGGAATTCTGGAAGAACTCTGTGCCCAAGATCTAAATAGTTATGAAACCAGATTGGTTTAAGAGGGCTGCTGGTAAAGGTGCTGCTGCTCATTTAGTAGACCTTCTGTTGAGGGCCTGGCTGGGCATTATAATCTACTTCTATACAAAGATTGATAGAGTTTTAGACCAGAAAGGACAATTTGAATCATCTAGTTCAATCCCCTGAATATCATAAACCATTAATTTTAACCCAGTAACAAATATTTTACAAAAACATTTCTTCCAGAAGGGCACCCAGGCTTGATCTGAAGACCTCAAAGGATGGAGTATTCAACACTTCCCTTAGTAGTTTGTTTCAATGGTTAATTATCCTCACTGTTCAAATTAGAAATTGGGAACGGATTTTTAATTTGTCTGGTTTTAACTTACAGGCATTGGTTCTAGCTATGCCTTTCTCCACTAGATTAAAGAGCTCTTCAGTAATCAGTATTTTCTCTCTGTGAAGATACTTACACACTGTAATCAAGTCACCTCTCACTCTTCTTTTTAATAGACTGATCAGACCAAGCTCTTTATGTCTCTCTTTGTAAGCCATTTTCTCCAACCCTCAAACCATTTTTGTGACTTTTTCTTTCCCCTCTGCAGTTTCTCAACATCCTTTTAAAAATGCAGACATCAGACTTGTACATAGTAAATCATCTCACCAATGCAGTGTACAAAAGTAAAACACCTTCCTAATCCAACTCACTACTCCCCCACTGCCTCAGAAGATCTCGTGAGCACTGGACTGGGACTTGTGGGTTCTATTGCTAGCTCTTCCACTGGCCTGCTTGGTGACCTTGGGCAAGTCACCTCCCCTCTCTGTGCCTCATGCCTCTGGGCTTGCTGACTTTAAAAATAGTTATACCTAGTAGGTGTTTAATATCCTCCTTGATTATTAATGGACTTGATTTCTGTCACAACTCACCAACCATGAATTTTAAAAAGATGGTGCATTCAGTGTTTGCATAGATTTTTGTATATCCTTTTAATCTCTTCTGGGTGATGTATGGTGTGAGGTTCTGCGGGGATGGGATGCTTCCACGCACTACCCAGCAGCCACGGTAGGGTCACGTATTTAAACACCCCAGGAAGTGCCACCTTGAAAGGCCAGACTGTTAGCTTCTCTCATAGTCCCTGATTTAAGACCAGGAAGAGTTCCAGGAAGTGTCCATGCAGCGAGGTTGACTTTCCCGCTAGCCATAGCAACGAACCTGTCTCTTGGCTCACTCTTGGACTCCCAGTTTCCTCCCTTAAACTCTGACTCCAGCTTTGCCCCTTGACCTCGGTACTTGGACTCTGTCCCTGGCTTTTGGCCCCTGGCTTCAGTACTTGAACTCTGACTTTTGCTTTGACCCGGGGCTTTGGCACTTGAACTCTGACTCTGGGTGTGGACCCTGGCTTTGGTCCTTGAACTCTAGCCCTCTTCCTGCCCCATGGCATTGGTACTAAGAACATGACCGTGGTCCTAAACTCAAGCTTTTGCTCTTAGACTCTGACTCTGGTTCTGACCCCCAACCTAGGCCCCTGGACTCTGGCACTGGCCCTGACTTCCTGACTACTCAAGCCCTGGTCATGACATATGAGACAGTTTTGTACTTTACTAATTAGTTTGGGAAATGAATTTACACATAATCCGCACATTTTATATTACTTCACGAACAACCAGCCACTGTATAATCAGCCTTACTAAATCATCTCTTGCTTTTAAAAAATTAGCAGGGGAATTGCATTTTAGCCTCACTGAATTCCTAGATATTGATAAGCCAAAAGTTCTTCTGTGGTTAAATGTTCACATTTTACATTTTAAACCTCCTGTAAACAAGTAAGTAGAGCAATAAGAAGATTATACCCTTCGGCCCTGGTCCTTCAAACTTGTCATATGAGGGCTTGAAGCCTTTGACACCTAAGCAACATTGTTTAGTATTATTGTATTTGAAGAGGTTATAAGAAGCATAAAAAGTGATTAGGTAAATTTTGTAAAAACTAACTATGGACACACTGATCAAAGTTCCATCATTATTCTTGAGTTTTCCACTTATAATTTCATCCACTTTTTTGTGTATGAAGAATACAGCATCCCCCCCCCCAAAATTACAACATGTACTGTTAGGGCATAGAATGAATTTTCTGACAATTTACATCTACATCTATTAATTAGTTTGAGTTAAAATTAGTTTTAAAATGGATCCTTTAGGAAATTTAACACCCAATGCCAGACCACTTTTTGCCTCAAATTATCTTAATATTGGAACAATGCAGACCCTTCAAGCTTCCCACATAGTTAAAACCCACTCATTAGCTGCGTTTCAGTATTTGTTTTTAGGATTAAGGGTAACTTTTTTTTCTTCATAATTGACATTTTCTTCTTAAGCCCAGGCTGATGAATAATGTTCTTCCACAGAGAACTGCCCACTTTCCAAATGTCTGCCATCTCCCATTCTCAATAGAAGTGACACTACAGGTGACTCAAAGGAAAGATGCCCTATTTCAGAATGTCCCTGGCCTTCCCTTTCCAGTGGGAGTGAAGATAGGCTCACCTCAGAGAATGTGATGGCTCCTTAACACACAGGGGGCCACCATCTTCCCCAACAGCAGTTTGGCTTCACTCACGCTGAGAACAAGGTGAGGCAGTGATCGTTTCTGAATCTTTGTTCAGAGTAGCTTGAAATGTCCTCCTCAGTGAGTCCTCCTTTTGAAAGAGGATAATTATTTTTATTATTTGTATTATTGCAGTGCTTAGGAGCCTTAGTCATAGACCAGGAATCCATCATGCTAAGCACTGTACAAACGCAAAACAAAAAAGACAGCCTCTGCGCTAAAAAGCTTACAATCTAAGTATAATAAGCAGGAGACAATATGGAATCAGACAGATGGGGGAATACAAGGAAACAATGAACCAGTATTGGTCGGTGAGTAGGCAGTTGTCTCAGGGAATTCCTTGTGGCAGAATTTTATTTGTCAGCCTCTGCTGAAGAAGAAAATGTCAGTGATAAAGGACAGCAAAAATTATGATTGATTTAAAAAAAAATCTACCCATTGCAGATCTATTAAATAGGGAGAATAGGGAAACTGGAGGGTAGTGATATGCAGGGAAATGAGGAGTTAGAAGAGAGGGAACAGGAGGATGGGGACAAGAGGGTATGCGTAGAGGAATGTATGGCACAGGAGCCAGGAAAAACTAGACAGTATGCTTTAGCTGCTTTGTGCTACTCAACAGTGGACTAAAACTGCCAGAGCGTACTGGTGAATCTGGCTCTAAACGTTAAAATTATTAGAAGTTGATATTACATGTCTTCTAATTAGAAATATTACATGGTAACATTCGCACTGGATATCTTGTCTTTAAAAAAGATCCATATCTGAGAAATAAATTTTTTTATTTGGATATTTAACCTAAACTCTGAACTTCCTCAGTTTGTAATGCTTGTTTTGGGGATCATTGCAACATCCCAATAATGTTTTTCCCCTTAAATTATTGATGTGTACTAAACCATAACTCAAGTTTAACCTAGTTTTTATCTGGGAATAAATTAAGAGTTGAGGGAACACAATCTGAAAACGGAGCAGGAATAACTGATGGAGGCATGGAGGTCAATTTTAGAGGGCTAATCAATTGGGAAGCAATCCTGAAGGGGCAAGTTTGCATGCTGTATAGTCTCAGGGTATATTGTCTAGATGTACCAGAGATCATGGAATAATTATGGAGTTGCTTGTTGGGAGTAGGAGACATAGGGGCGTGACAGGGTGTGCCGGGTTAGTGAGGTGAAGGGTATGATTTGGAAGAGTTATAGGCAAGTGTGGGACTGCCCATGTCCCTCTGCCAATACAGGATTGTTCACTATTGTGGATTCTTGAGTTCTTGATTAACTCTAATTTTAAATTACTCAGGTCATGAGGACTTAACACTTCAGTTGGGAGACTGTTTCCCCATCTACTAGATATTGCAGGCATATTATTATGTCTATTTTTATTACATTTGTATTGTTCCATCAATATAGTATCTCAATATTCAGTTTAACTTTGAATCATTACTTTTAGATATACAGCCCTGAACCATTCTAAACATTTCCTCCCTATTGCTGTTTACACCCTGAAATCCTCAACTGCTTGTTCCTCAGTCATTCTTTAGCCAACCTATACATATTTTTCTTTTAATCTCCTGATTACAGAGTTACAGAAAACACACACATTCTCTAATACACATTCATAGAAGCAAACTGTGCAATCCGCTCATTGATGGAGTTCTGTTTTTAAAACTGTGATCTGGTCTTGATTGCAGCAAACATCACTCCAATGCCATCTGTCATGAAATGTGAAGCGGGAAAGAGCCCATTACAGAAAGTCTTTTATTTAAGCTACTATACTATGGAATAAATATAAATATTCCATGGCAGAATACCCTGTGTTAAAGCATGTGGCTTAAACCCACAAAAATCTGTTTTTCCTACTGGTGTTTTCTTGCATTATCATGTCCACCAGTTTTTCACTATTCCTCTTCTACTTGAGACCTGGGGATTGTCAATCAAGCTCCGAGTTGCAAGCTAGATTCTTCTGTATCCTGTAACAGAATTTATATCAGAGATACGACTATAGCAAAATTGTTTCCAAATTTTCTTCAAAAACTTGATTTAAAACATTTATTCTGAAAGATTTTTTCTATAATTTGCCTTTTTTTTTGTTCCCTCTTTTTCTGGAAAATGGTTCCTGTGATCCTGCTTGGTTACTCCTCAGGCTCCATAGTAAGAGAGCAGCTCCTTCCTTCAGAATGCAAGACTTTCTCAGAAAAGCAAGAGCCTAAGTCCACAAAAGCTTTTAATGTGCTGTCTTTCCTGAGCCAAATGTAGGAGAGGGTATTGTGTGTGAAATGTCTGTTCTCAAGTTCAATGAGATTCCCTAGTATCTGTGGCAGCTATACAGAGTGAGGTAATGAATTGCCACAAAAAGGCAGAGTTCCTGAGCATATGAAGCAGCAAGGCCCCACCGTGATCACTACTTTCTGCAGTCAGAGATACAGACCCTGCCTGCAAGAAAGGGGTGGAGGCACAGATATTTGTGTTCCATTCCGTTCTTGACTACAGGATATGAGAATCCTCTGACAGTCTTGCAGAGATGATAAAGTGAGGGGTGGGGATTTCTCCCCCAGAAATGTAAGGCTAGCTAACAGGGTTTCTGAAAATTAATGCTACTGTAGCCCATCTTATTGTGGCAATATTTTTGGTAGTACTTGTAAATCAGTCTTCAGTTCTCTTAATTATATTCTCTTAACTATTTCCTTGTGTCTGTTCAGATGACTTTTAAGAGATTTTGCCTATCCATTCTTCACTCATAGGTGTCCTCATCTTCTCAAGACTTGGGGACAGAACTTGAAAAACATTAACCCTAATAGGATGAGCCCAGCTCAACAGTTCCAAACCAGCAGAGTTCTTCCAAAGGTGTAAATATTGTGACTGAGACAAAAGTACTACTTTTCAGTTTTTCTAGAAAAACATTACCTTTCTGTTCAAGCACAGAGTCAACAATAAATAAGAAATAAACTTATTTTGGGTTGATAGAATTGGGAAAAGGAAAGGGACCAAACAGAAGGGCATGATACTTAAGGGAAATAAAAACTTTTCTTTTTGATGTGTAGCGGCAGGTGGATATAATATAAAAAATAAATTATTTAAAGGCAGTGTTATTCACAGACTTTAAAGTAAGAAAGGGCCATTATGAGATTTAGCCCAGGGGTTCTCAAACTTTATTGCCCCATGACCCCCTTTGGACAACAAAAATTACTACATGACCCCAGGAAGGGGGACCCAAACCTGAGCCTGCCCAAGCCCCACCACTCTGGGCGGGGGAGGAGGCCACAGACAAAGTCCAAGGGCTTCAGGCCCAGGCAGGGGGCTTGTAACCTGAGCCCCACCACCCGGGGCCGAAGCCTTCTGGCTTTGTCCCTGTGCCCCAGCAAGTCTAATGCCAGCCCTGGTGACCCCATTAAAACAGGGTCGCGACCCACTTTGGGTTCCTGACCCACAGTTTGAGAACCACTGATCTAGTCTGATCTGCACAAACACAGGTCATAGAATTTCACCCAGCAGTTCCTGCATCATGCCAACAACTTCTTGTTGAGCTAGAGTATATCTTTTAGAAAGACATTCAATCTTCATTTAAAGACTTCGAGTGACAGAGAGTCTACTGCATCTCTTGGTAAATTGCTCTAGTGGTTAATTACCTTCACTGTTAAAAATTTGCCTCTTATTTCTAATTTGAATTTGTCTAGTTTCAGTTTCTAGCTACTGGATCTCATTATGCCTTTGTCTTCTAGATTAAGGAGCCCTGTGCATCAGAAATCTCCTATACATGTGTAGATCTTTGCAAGATCAAGCCACCTCGTAGACATTCTTTGGATAAACTAAATAGATTAAGCTTCTTAATTCTCTCACTGTAAGACAGATATTCCATGCCGCAAATCATTATTGTAGCTTTTCTGAACCACTTTCAGTATTTCAATCTAATTAATGCTGTGCACAGAGGCACGGTAATAACCACCTCACTACTCCTGTTTAATATTCCTCTGCGTATTGACCCACAGCATTGCACTGGAATCTCAAATTCAGCTGGTTATCCAGTAATATTCCTGAGTTCCTTTCAGAGTCTGCTTTCCAGAACATAGGTTCTCTCACCCTGTAAGAGTGACCTACATTATTTTCATCTGAATGTATGGCCTTGTATTTGGCTCTGTTAAAATGCTTGTTACTCAAATGAGCCCAGCATACCAAGTGATCCAGACTGCTCTGTTGACCTGACCTGTCTGCATTATTTACCGCTCCAACAATTTTGTGTTTTCTCTCGGTTGAACTAGTATACATACTATTCAATATGAAGTATCTACTACTTACTTTAAACAAAAATAAAAAAGTATTTTTAAAAAATTTTATAGCACAAGAGCTCTCCAATCCCAGAAATTTTTATAGCACAAAAGCTCTCCGATCCTACCAAATTTTTAAAAGGCCTAAATCTTTTAGAATTTCTAAAATTTATACCATCAAATACATTTCAGTAGTGTTTTACCCTTGAGGATATGGTGATATGAGCACATGGAACTGAAAATTGTTGTGATTTTAAATATATATTTTCAGCCCAAGTAACCAGTTCCACAGTGTATTATAGTTCTTGTTTGTGGTGTTGTATGTCTGATTTGGTCAGAACATGTTTTATGGCAAACTAGTATAACCCCTGAAAAACAACACCAACGTTTTAAAAAAATAAATAAAATACTTGTAACTGTAGCAGTGTGAATGGTGGTGCTGTAATTTGAAAAAAAATTATGCATGAAAGGTTTTGAAATATAAAGGTCTTGTAGCATCTTACAAGCTTATTACTGTATAGGGGTTACTCAAGTAAATTATGTTTTCATGGAGACTGCTTTCACACAGACGTTATGGACAAACCCAATTATACAGCTTCCTATTTGGGAAACAAGAAAATGGTTGTGCTTTAGCCATTGGTAAAGCCATTAAGTAGTTTTGGGATTTGTCATGCCAGATGAATTTATAATCAAATCTTTTCTTTTTATTTAATAACAGGATAGATATTGTTTCACAAAGCCTGGGTAAAACATTCAGTGAGTCTCATCTTATCTACTAATGAGCCACTTTCTCTGTCTAAAATTCTCTAAGGGGGAAAACAGTAGCATTGAAGAATTCAGATGTATATCATATTCTTTAATAAACAAACCTCACAGGGAGCATGCAAAAGTTAGCATGTTGAGCTAGAACCCTAACCCTATCCTATTATTACAAACAAAAAGCAGCACATTCCCTTCAGTCTTAAAAAAAGATATTTTTAAAGTCTTAACAATTAAATTTTATATAAATGTACAATTTAATTTAATTACAGATAATACTTAGTTATGGGCTAGTTTGCAGATTGTCTTTTTGACAACATCTTTTTAGGTAATCGGTGAAACTGTATATTTAACTGACAAACATATTGTAAAGAGTTTCTAATGGATGTAAGTAGAACTGGTAGTTAAAGGTATGGCAGAGCCTCAAAGCTAAGTGTTGAGTCATGGCATACAGCACCTGAGGGTATTGTCAGAATGTTGTACTATAGCTCTTACCCAACATTAAAGATGTGATGCTATGGCTGTTGCCTTAAGCATGAGCAAGTGTGGCAGCCTTTATTAAGAAAATGAGAACAAAATCTCCTCTCAGTGAGATGGGATGTGATAGCGTAGAATGAAATTAAGGTGGAAACTAAACGCAGCAGCAGAATGTTATGAAAGTGGCAAAAGAATATGATAGGCTGAGATGAACAGTGGCTGAACATATAAACAAAACTAGGTATTGTCTTGGTTTGGCTTGATGTAGGAATAGTTTGCTCTGCAGAGAAGAGGTAGAAGCCCTCAAGCAGTCTACTTTTTAGCATGTTTGAGCTTCGGTGCAGGCAGACTCCATAAGTAGGAGAGAGGCAAAGGAAAACCTTGAGCACTCAAGCCAATTAGATTTTCAAGGAAATGTTCCAAGTGATTCACAGATTGCTACAAACTAACAAGAGAAATTGCTTGTTGTAAATTTTAGCTGCAAGAGCAACAATAATTGACCTAGACTCTAGTCTCCTGTAGAAGTATCAGGGTGGCAGATGAGGTATTTTGGAAGTGGAGTGCTAGGTATGAATGCTGTTCAGTGCCCAGAGTATGTAGTTAAATGTGGATGGTGAAGTTGTTGTGTGAATATAAAGAGGAAGGAGAGTGCTGGGAGTTGCAACTCAGTGGTAATGAGGGTTAAAGAAGAGACCGAGATGGAGCAGGGAATGCCAGAGTCCCTCCCAGAGGTGCTTTGTGAGAGACTGGGAGTATTGCTTTCAGAGTCACTTGGTGAGAATGAAACAGGTTTAGGTTGAGAGGTCAAGGAGAATTAGCAGAGATGCTGTAGCTGCCCTAATTTTTATTTTGGGAATCTTTAACACCAATCTGACTCTTCCTTTCCTGCTGATCTGTAACTACTCTCTGAACAACTCCGTCACAAGATTTTGCAAAGCAAAATAATTGAGCTTGTAAATTAACCCTCCTTTACTGAAAAAGAAAAGGAGTACTTGTGGCACCTTAGAGACTAACAAATTTATTTGAGCATAAGCTTTCGTGAGCTACATCCGATGAAGTAAGCTGTAGCTCACGAAAGCTTATGCTCAAATAAATTTGTTAGTCTCTAAGGTGCCACAAGTCCTCCTTTTCTTTTTGCGAATACAGACTAACACGGCTGCTACTCTGAAACCCCTCCTTTACTGTTACCTTAAACCCCAGGCTTTGCAACAGATGCAGCAAAGGGGAGTGAAAGAGCTAAGAGCTTTTCTAAACTGGATTCTTCCTCCTAAAATTTCTCACCATTGCTACCACCAGCAAAATGTTCCACCATTCCACCATGGTGGATCTGTACCAGGAGCAAGAAATTTTAGACTGTCTTCCCTAGATGTTTTGCCAGATCAGTCCCTGCTTTTAGTACTCTTGGTAAATAATAAAAGTGACGGAGGATTTTATTATTTGAGGACAATGGAGTTTTTTTTTTCATTTTAATGTAGAAATTATTGTTAACAGCTAAAAATTTCAAATGCCTTTTCGACAATCTGAGTTCAAATAAGATCTAACAATAAGGAGATACTTTTATTTATTGTAAAGCAGTCTTAGGACTAGTTTAAAGGTGGAGGATTTTATTTATTTATTTATTTATTTATTGCTTTATAATGTTATGATTTCCTGAAAAAGGCACCTTGGTATGTAGTGGATTTTCCATCACTTCCAGTCTTTAAATTAGAGCTTTATATCTTTCTATGCTATGGCTCAAACAGAAGTTATGAGCTTGATGCATGAGTTATTTAAAAGATTTATTTTGGTTTGATTTTACATTAGGAAGTCAGGTCTTGTCTACCCTGTCTTTCCTGGAAGTCTTTATGGATCATGTGAGAACTAGTAGGTTTATGACCTCAGAGCAACTATTGAAGTAAATTCCTATTGAGATAAAAGGTGATTTAAGGCTTGATCCTGCAAGTTGCTGAGCTCTAAGGGCCCCAGTCCAGCAAAGCACTTATATGTGTTTAAGCACATGAATGACTAGTCCCATTGATATCAGTGGGATGTGCTTGAGTGCTTTGCTGGATCAGAGCCCACGTGCTAAGTGTAACTCACACACCTCCAGGGTGTGGTGTTCTGTCCCATCTAGTGGCACCGGGACCATGTAGAGAGAGATAAAATGAGTCTGCTCTACAGCTTTAGGTAACAGCCCATTGGCTTTTAGCTCATGCAGTAGAGGCTCATGCACTAAACTCCAGAGGTCCCTGGTTCGATCCCACCTGCCGATTACTAGGGTCTGTCAGCGATACACTAAGCACCTTGCAGGATTGAGCCCTTACTTTCATATTGAAAATGTTTAGATTTATTTTGTTTTGATTTTTATCTACAGGTATTTCACTGAAATACTTGGGGAAAAAAACTGTGTGTGATTGATTGATTGACTGAAAGATTCAGCATAAGCTCCCTTTCAAAAAGGAGTGAAAGAGCTCCCAGTCCATAATTGTGAGTCAACCAAGAGTGAGTAAACAGGGAAGATAAGACTTGATATTTGTGACATTTTGAGTTTAAAAATAAACAAGATAAAAACAAAACCCAAGCAGCATAGCATAGAAACATTTAATATATGTATTTGGGCTTCCTTCATATACTTTAGCAAGAAGTCACAAAAAAAAGTATTCAGTCATTCTTATTCCTTTAAATAAGATGTGCAAACGCAGATTTGCTAGTTCAGTTTTTCTATTCAGTGAAGTATTTTCCCTCACAAGAATTCTCTTACGGGTATGCTGCAATTATTATTATTAAGGAATTGAGTTAAGAAATGTTTATGATAACATACTAAGCAAAAAACCTGTTTTCTAAATAAAAGTCACTTGTTAAAATTTTGTTGTTTGATCCTTTCTGAAGAAGTTGAAAAAATAAACTTAAAAGGACGTAACTGTGGTGTTTAGATGCTGCTTGTAATTATTAGAACTGGGAGCGCTGGCTCTTGGGAGTCTGAAAGGACAGGAAACAGGAAGGGGGTGGGGAGCTGAGGAGGCAGAGCGAGAGCTACGGAGGGTGCAGCAGCAGCTTGGTAAAGAGGTTTCCACTTTAAAAATAAAGTCCTGTTGAAGTTTGTTAGTACCTTGTCTGGTTGCTACAACAGTAACCTGCATTTTAGAATAAAAAGCCTACAAAGTTGTTAGCTATCCTAATTAGGTTGCTAATGATTCATAGTTCAAAAGGCTCCAACTTTATGTAGGCTCTAACCTAGTCTCTAACTTTATATATCAGTAATTGTCCTGTGAAAATATTTGGCGCTTACTCATGCACAAGGAGCACCTCATAAACTATTGCAGTGATTAACTCACTCTATGCCTCTTCTGAATAAGTGCTGTGAAAAATATCTTGCAACTTCCTCCTTTCTCGACTCCCTCTTTCTCACCTCCTCCTTCCCCAGTCTTTCAAAAATACTTCAGTCAGAATCATTTTCCTTTTTCTACCACTCTGACTCCACTACTCTGCACCTCAAATCCCTTTATTGGCTTCCTGTCTTTTTCCACATAAACTGAAGTTCCTTACCTGTAACTTGATGGCTCTTCAGAACTCTGCCCCAACATCCTCTCTGCTCTAGCTTTAGCTTCTTCCTACACGCCATCTAATCATTTCTTTTTAGTGTTGCCTTTAACTTCTCCATCTGCCAACTTCATGCCTTTCTCATGCAGCACTCTGTTTAGAACAGCCTCGCTCTTTTCATGCACAAATCCCAGCAACTGGTTTTTAGTTTGAATTTAGTTTTAAGCCTTGTCTACACTAGAATTATAGCTGCCAGTGTGACTGTCCCAGTGCAAACCCTTAGTTTAGTCATGGTTTGTACCAGTGCAGCTTAACTCAGTTAGAAACCAAGGTCAGCTTCATTGGTGCAAATTGTGTATATGCTAGGGGGTTGCTCCAGTGTAGCTGCACCGGTGGATAAGGTTTTAAAAGATTACTCATCCCTCCGGTGTTGTCTCTTCGCCCATTCTTGAACCTGATCTTTGAGTTAGATTGAAAGCTGTGGAGGGCAGATAAATTTGTGTTTTCTATTAATCACAAAACATTTAATTACAATCACGACCAATACTCAGGGTTTTGGAGCTTGTTTGAGTGACTGAATATGGTGTTTTCAGTATGAAGAGGATTGCAAAATCCTAATCTGTTAAACAAGTACAGGAGTAATGTTGCAAACATCCCTGCTTTGCCAATATAAATAAACTATGTAATAAAATGATACTCCCTTCTTTGTTCTGGGCCAGATTGTGACTGGCCCACACACGGGGCCTCACATCAGTGAGGACCCTTGGGGGCAAGGAGAAAGTGGGGTTATAGCCTCGCCTCCCAACTGCACTGGTCTGCAGAGAAAGTCAAGGAGGAGCTGGCCACATCATTCATAGATTCCTAGGCCAGAAGGGACCATTGTGATAAATAGTCTGACTTCCTGTATAACACAGGCCATAGCACTTCCCCATAATAATTTCTTTTGAACTAGAGAATCTCTTTTAGAAAAACATCAAATCTTGATTTAAAAATTGCCGGTGATGGACAGGTTTCACTGTTCCAGTGGTTAATTACCCTCATAGTTACAACTTCTGTAATCATCATGTGCAGGATGGGTTTCCTTACAGAGTCACAGTTCCTCTCCAGGCTACCCCTGCCATGTTGCAGCTCCACAGCATTGCGAGCGTGGGCCAGTGGCTAAATGTCACAATATGGGCCCTGTGTGTAATACATACAAATGTTTCATAGACAGGTGTCTAATGGACACAGACAGATTTGATTAAATATGTGTGATGCCAAGGAAATCTAATAACTTTGTTCAAATTATTGATTAAAAGCACCTGCCCAGCTTTAAGCTCTTGAGCACTCTCATCAACTTTAGTAGGGCTATTTACATGTTTAAAGTTAGGCATGTGCTTAAATTCCTTCTGAACTGGGGGCACTAATAGGTAAAGTGAATGCAGTGGATACGTTTGGGGCAAGGTAATACCATCCTGGGATTTTGTCACTTTATTCTGGGATGCTGAAAGTCATGTATTTATACTGATGGCATTCAATCTTTACCTTGAATGTAAGCATAAGTTATGGAATACTAAAAAACTCAGACATAAAACTAGGGATTTAGCAGCTCTACTGAATTACCCACATTTTATCAAACAGGGAACAAAACAAAGCATTGAAAAGAGAATGTTGTATAGTGTTCAACTGTCACTCATTTCACTTCATGGGGTATGTAAAGCAAAAATATAGAGAATTGGAATAGTCAATCATGCCAGGGGATGCTTGTTGTCTCAATAACAGACATGAAAATGCCAAAGACTCCAGTGATTCATCACTCGCTCTTTAATATACACAAGATGCCAGCCTACAGAATATACACAAGATACCACCCACATTAGTAGGTGTAATTAACATAATGTTGTCACAGTATGTTTCTTGAAATGCTGGGGTTTCAGCATTAAAAGTTAGTTTGAAATCCCACTCCCTAATCAGAGCATGAAAAATTCAGTCATCCGCTTGGTGTTGGAGAGTCAAATAATAAAGCAATGGCTCTTCTTCCCCCACCTCCTCCCAGCCAGCTCCATCCAATGTCTGCTCCCACTCCTCTATTCTTGCCAATTGGGGTTTCGTTTACTCTGCCTTGTGGTAGCATGGGTATCAGGGTGACACTCCAGTATGTGAAAGAGACTAAAGAATTCACCTGTGGAATTAGACTACAATTAATGAATTTCCATTGTAGGTGAAACAATGGCACTGTTCTCCCACCACCAGGAAAGAGCAGGTTGTCGGGAAAGTTATGCACCCCTTTCATAAAGAGGGAACATATGTAAGAAACAGCAGGGCTCTTTATGTAGCTCCCAGCAACCAAGAGAGAGGTGGGTGGGACCAGAACTGGACTCAGACCAATTAATTTCACATGCAGCAGTCATTGAACAGCTATCCTGTGAAAATGACTAAGTTGCATTAGAACCAGAGGCCTATGGTGAAAATGTTTGTGTACCAGTTCTCTAAACCCTCCTGATTAGAGTGACCATTTTTCTTGACTTTGACTAAGAGTATGTTATTCTACCAAGCTTATTTCATCTTTCAGAGAGCTGTTGGCCTATGTTTTAGGAGCATGAGTGTTTGAGTAGTGTCTAGTTCCTTACTGAAGACAGATGAATTAAGATGTAATTTATTTCTGCGTCACCAAATCTCAATCTGCTATTGCAACAGCTTTGATTTTTGGAAAATTGTCCTGTTATATACTTTCTTCCATGATACAACTATGTTAAGGGGGGGGAAGTTCTATGATACAACTATGTTAAGGGGGAAAACTTCTGCCTCCAAGTTGGGCCATGATGCCAGCCTCCATCACTTGTTAAATTTTCAAACGGGCACCTTTGTGCTTTCTCTCATGCTGCCCCTCATGTTTGGGTATAGCTCCCTGTAAACATCCACAAACTCATTATCCTTCAAATCCCTCCTTAACTCTCCTCTTCCCACGATGCCTACAAAACAACTTGACCACAGTTAGGCTGCGAGGGTGCCAAGACCATTGCCTATTGTGCTAACCAGTGTTGTCTCATTGTTTCCTTGCACTCCTGTGTTAGTCTGTCTATGTTCATCGGTTGTCTCATCTTAGATTGTAAACTCTTTTGGGGGGGGATTGTCTTTCTGTTCTCTGATTGTACAGCTGCTAGCACAGTGGGGTTTTAGTCCACGAGTGGGGTTTTAGTCCACTGAGGCTCCTAGGCACTACAATAATACTACTACTAATAATTAATGATTAACTTTTAGGATTTGATGATTTTCCATTGTGGTGACTTCTCAACTTTCACATTACATGAATGCTAGTTTATGAAGTAAAATTTAAAGTTGGAGAGTCCCAATCCTTGATTCAATCTGGTACATCACAATGTTAGTGAATATACTTGGATCTGATGGGCTCACTCTCTTGTCTATCACCTGTATGTTTCTAGCCAAGACATACAAAAAGATACAATAACAAGAAAGACTTTCTTTCTTTCTAACTGGGGAGAGAAATTAACACCAAAGAGAAAACCATGGCATGAGTATTGTGATTCTTTAAGATCACCAGTTAAAGAAAGAATAGGACCAATGAGGAGAGTAGAAGGCAGAGGAGAAAAGATGAGTGCATCACAAGGCAGAGAAACAGTTCCAGGCTAAGGCCCTGACTTCAGTAAACCTTCTTCAGGATAGCATACAACTCTGAGCACAGGTTTAAATGCTTTTCTGAAGTGGGGCCTAAACCAGCACACTTGCAATCACTTACTTCTGGGGCCTGGTAATACTTGTTAAGAAAGCCATACTAAAGCAGTAAGAGTCGTTTAAGTTTGCAAAAGACTGAGAAAATTCAAACTATTTTGGTAAAGCAATTCTGTGCCTGAGACGCAAACAGTGAGGTGGTATTAAGAAACTAAAGTAATGGTGTGCATGTGCTGGTAACAAAGGAAAAGAAACACTTCAGACAGTTCTGGTCAGTGAAAAAGCAGTTAACAGCAAAGAGGAGTCACAGCGGGAATCAGAATTGACGGTGATTATGTGTCAGTACAAAATAAGTAAAATCTTGGTTTGATGAAGTAGTGGAGTGTATAGAAGGGGAAAAAAGAGAATTATTAACTTTGTTATTACATGGTATATCCTAATAGTTGCAGTTGCTGTTAAATTGTGCAGAGGCGTATGTATCTTAGAGGTCATTTATTTATGAATTATTTAGTATTGGATGAGAACCATGTTGAGTTATTTTAAATTATGAAAGGTTTATATAAGAAATGTCCAAGATTTTATTCTTTGGAAGCATTTCAGCCCTTGTTCCACACCCCATTAGGCTTTCAAATGATGGGGTTCCAGGTAAACTTTGATCCTTTGTGACAGTTGGACCTTAAAGTAACTTGATTGATAAAGTGGATATTAAACAGGTTAGGGTTCTGTATCACGTTGTCTGTAAAAAACAAACAAACTTGATTTGTATGTTTTGACTGTATATTTAAAATATATATTTAATTTTCATGTTGATAATTTTAATGTCTTTGAATTTAGAGTAATCATAGTGATAAATCTACAACAGGGACAGTCTGACAGTATTATTATTGTTACGTAATAAGCATTGCTTACATTGTGTACCCATTATGGTAATTTATCATACAGTTTGTAATTGGAAATTTTTCTCTATTAGAGTGATTTTATTAAGGTCTGTCCTGCAAGGTGCTGAGCTCTCTCAATTCCCATTGAATTATGGGAGTTGAGTGTTCAGCATGTCAAGAGGTGTTCATCCCCTTGTATGATCAAACCCTTGGTGTACTGTATAATTAATAGGCTTGTTTCAAATATTAGAAAGGACTAAGTTAAAGAAAACATGGTACCTTATTCAGATTCATGTATCTGTAGTCCACTATAAACACAAAAGGAAAAGAAGGTGAAGTTATACTTTACATGCATTTAGATAATGTACTATATTGCTTCAGAAATGATTATCCAACCAGAGAACAGAATCAAAAGGAAAACCTGCCACTAGTATAATTGGAGTGCAAAGCAAAAAGGTCATTTGGTTTCTTTTGGCAGATGTCATCGAAACATTGTGTAAGAAAGCTGTGTGTGTTAGTGCCCTGCATAAGTAAAACCAAATACAAAATCAAGGGTATATTAAAGCTCTTCATTCCTATCTTTGCAATATTACTCTCAGAAAGTTTATTAATTCCAAGCTGTAGCCTCAGCTATAACTCTGATTAATACCTTACTTCAGAACTTGGAAATTCTTTTGCAATCAAAAATTAATCAGGCCAAATCATCTGTCTAGAACCATAAGTTTATTTTTCCAACAGTGGAAAATACTATTAATGCATAAAGTGATGAACAGTTATTTATTTTCGTGTGCATACCGCCCTCAATTATTTGCTACTTTTTTATGATATTGAGAAGTAACATACTACAATTCTAACCTTCCTGAAACTTTTTCTTCTTCAATCATAGTCGTAACAACATATCAGTTGACATATACAGCACATTGACTTGGTAATGATGTGAACAATTTGATGCCACACTGGCATGACGCAGAGGAGATCCATTTGATCTTGGACGGTGGGGGAGAAAACCACAGTGCACACTCTGGTGGAAGCTTTACATAATTTAGTGGTGACTTTGGAAAAAGTCTGCATTCTGTTTTCTTGGCCAGACACTAAAATGTGCTATGGTGGCAGTTATTTTAACTAGAAGGAATATGGAAACGCTAAATCCAAAAAGATTGCCTTTGTGTAGCTCCTAGCACAATGGGGTGCTTGTCCATACCATAGCACCTTGGAGCCCTAGTTAGTACTTCTGCTAAAAGGAGTGTTATGGTGAAAAGTCACTGGTCCTTTACTTCATTGTCACCAGTGATTCTGACTGTTGACTTTTTATTCCTGCCATCAGTATTTCAGTTAAGTTTCAAAATAGCGTCTCTGAGAAAAATGTCTATAAAACCTATACTTTTGTGTGTCATTGTTCATAGTCTTTTTCAGGCTGGTATTAGTTTCTTAGTTTACTTTCACAAAGATGTATTTTAAAATAATTATCCCTCTAGCATGTTGAAACTTCAATCTAAAAGGCTAATATAGTTCCACATGGAAAACTTCTATTACCTCATTTCAAAGACTAATTACTTGAATGTGGAAATGTTTTTATTTTTTTTTTCAAAATGAGCAAAAATAATGAAATATAGGAATGTTAGCTTCAAGGATGGGTTATACTGTCCAACTGTATTTCATCAATATAGGAAGATTGTATTTTGCTCTGACAAAATCTGCCTTATTTTGTGGTTGAAAGCATGGTCTGCACTGTTGCTCCTGGGGGAATTCTGCGTCACTGTGTGTGCACAGAATTCATGTCCCCCACAGATTTCTTTGGTTCCCCTCAGAAATATTACTTCTGACGGGGAAGCAAAGGGAAGCCGCAATAGCTGTCACTTGCCTCTCCCCGGCAGCGCAGGCAGGTCAGTTTAGGCGCCTGAACCAGCTGGTAGAGATGTAAATCCCTGCTGGGGAAGGTGGGGCTGGGCAGTCGTGCCTGTGAGAGATGGAGACACACTCTCCCTCTCGCTTGCTATTGCAGCATTCTCGGCAGGGGGGGCAGGGCTTCGGGGTATTTCTGAGTAGATAGGCATGGGGCAGGCTTTGTCCCCTCAGGCAGAGCAGAATGTAGCAGTCTGCCTGCTTAGTGAATTGTTCCCATTCTCTCTGTGAATTCCCCCAGGAGTATAAAACAGGTGTAAAGGTTTTAAGGCTCCCTTACATGGCCAGAGTGGTATAAAAGACACTATGGCCTTATAAATGCTTATAGTGATTAGAACTGGTCTAAATTTTTGGACTGAAAAATTTCCTATCAAACTGTGCTCCATGAATTGTTTGCTACTGACCTTTCTGGAGATAGTCAGTAGCCAATATAAATTGTGAGTTTGATTTCCCAGCCCTCGCTTGCTCTTCAGTTGCCTATGATGTAACACTGAGCATATAGATGCATATATTTGGTTACTAATAAGTAGAAGTAAAGGGTCAAACCTAGCTACATTAGTATTAGGAAAGGGGATTTTCTCCAATGCTCCCCATTCCCATTCTCCATCCACTGTATTATAGTTTAAATAAATTACCAAAATAGTTAAATCCAATATGATTATATTGCATTATTTAGACAAATAAAATATGCAAAATTTTAAAATATTGTGTGCAGAATTTTTTAAATTTTTTTATGCAGAATTATGTCAGAGTAATGCACTGGAGTTTATAAATATGTTGGGTAGAATTATTCCATAGAACTGCTTTTACACTGTTATGGACCAAACATGGTTTAGTTCATCCACACTGCAAAGTTCTGTCAACTACTGGAACAATATTAGTGTGTTTGTATCTATCATGCTTCTCAGCTGTTTGTAACTGCACGTTCTGGGGCTTCTGAGCAAAGTGACAGAGCAGCTGGCATCAGAGTACCAGAGGAAAATATTGTGAATGTTATCCAACATGGACCCCCGATGTTTCAAAACATCTGGAGATGTGTTTGGATGCAATAATTCTACAAGACAGTGTGAAGACATAAGAAAACAAAAAATGGGAAAGATGGTCCAATGGGGCAAGAGATGGAAGGAGCAGGTTGTCCATCATTTTCATAGTGTGGACACATATTAAAAAGAATATCTCATGGCTCACCATTCCTCCCACTTACAAATGCAGAACATCTTTGTGGCAAGTGCAATAATTGCTTATGTTAAAGAGTGATTTTAGGAAATTGATATATTTTTAGCTTTCTATACTGCAGTTCAGCAGCTGGAAACAGGAAGAAAAGTTAGCCCCTATGTTATCAGCTAGCTTTCTGTGGACCACCAGTGGTTCATGGATCACACTCAGGGAACCTGTAGTGCAGAAATCAGAAGAAACATTGAACTACCACATTAATATTTCTTAGACCTTAGTGGGTGACAGATACAGTGATTTCAACTGGAGAATTGCTACCAATGGAAGGTGGTACATCTTGGAAGTGAGCTTGCCAACATCTGCTCAAACAGGTTGAATTGGCTTGCAAGTTTCATTTGGTAGAATTCTCTCTCATTCTCCATAAAGGCAAGAATTTTTTCAACCTCTCCTTACAAATACTCTGTATTGGGGGCGGGGGCTTCACATTACATTCATGACTGCTTTTCTTTTGCTTAGTATTGAAATGTGGCGCTCAAAACGTAACGGTTACAGACATATATTTAGTCAAAACAAAGATCCCACAAGGCCTGTCACTCTTTGAAGACGGCAGACATAGGTATTCTGGAAAATACCACTGCTCTAGTGTTAACATAAAAATACTAGACTGCATGGCAACTGTTTTTAAGAAATGTAAATGTAAGAAATTACTGTCTTGCTTGTATGCAAAGTAGGTTAATTTTTAGAAGCTTCACTGAAATGGATAGTAAGAGTTTGTGCATTTTAATATAATTTTAATTAAAATGTTGAAACATGGAAGTGCTCTTCTTTGGCCTTAAATGGTCTCCAATCCATAACAGGTACTGTGCTTGCAGATCTCTTGATTGCATTAACTATGGTCAAAATTTCTGATTAATTGAGCAGCAGCAATTTTGGCATAACAATCATAAGGCTATTCCCCGTGTATTATGAGGTGTTCAAACCCATACTTTCAGTTTTATTTTGAAAGTAGTGTTATTTTATCAAGATTATATTCATCTGTGCAGAAGATTTAATATTCTATGGCTGTTTTCCATTCAGTGCAGTGGCTGGAGGTGTTGAAAAGCCATAGTGAGTATTTCAGTATTGAAGTCACATATCAGTATGCAGGGTTTGATCCTGCAAAATGCTAAGTGCCCTCAGTTCCCACTAACCCTAGAAGAAGATGGAGGTATTCAGATTGGTTTTAATATAGCTATAGACAAATATATTTACCTGATAAATGTACTGTAATGGGGAATTGTTGGTAGGAAGGAATGTGCAGAATGGAAAGGCATTGGTTTACATTTGGCCTATTACCACAATAGCAGTGAGATCTAGTGGACTTGAACACAGGGTTAGAAGCAAGGAACCAATGAGTCCTAGTCCTGGCTTTGCCACAGACTCAGTATCCAGTTCTGGGCAAGTTATTTAACTTCTATGCCTCTGTTTCCATATCTGTAATATGGGGAAACTTCCCCGCATTGTTCTTAGGCATGCACAAGCTGGACATGCGCAAGTCCATGAGTCTGGATCTAATGCATCCGAGGGTGCTGAGGGAGTTGGCTGATGTGATTGCAGAGCCATTGGCCATTATCTCTGAAAACTCGGATGATTGGAAAAAGACAAATATAGTGCCCATATTTAAAAAAGGGAAGAAGGAGAATCCGGGGAACTATAGCCTCACCTCAATCCCTGGAAAAATCATGGAGCAGGTCCTCAAGGAATCCATTTTGAAGCATCTGGAGGAGAGGAAGGTGATCAGGAACAGTCAACATGGATTCAACAAGGGCAAGTCATGCCTGACCAACCTAATTGCCTTCTATGATGAGATAAGTGGCTCTGTGGATACAGGAAAAGCGGTGGATGTGCTATATCTTGACTTTAGCAAAGCTTTTGATATGGTCTCTCACAGTATTCTTGCTAGCAAGTTAAAAAAGTATGGATTGAATGAATGGACTGTAACGTGGATAGAAAGCTGGCTCAGTGGGTAATGATCAACGGTTCCATGTCTAGTTGACAGCCGGCATCAAGCGGAGTGCCCCAGGCGTCTGTCCTGGGTCCAGTTTTGTTCAACATCTTCATTAATGATCTGGATGATGAGATGGATTACACCCTCAGCAAGTTTGCGATGACACTAAGCTGGAGGGAGAGGTAGATACGCTGGAGGGTAGGGATAGGGTCCAGAGTGACCTAGACAAATTGGAGGATTGGGCCAAAAGAAATGTGATGAGGTTCAACAAGGGCAAGTGCAGAGTCCTGTACTTAGGACAGAAGAATCCCATGCACTGCTACAGGCTGGGGTTCAACTGGCTAAGCAGCAGTTCTGCAGAAAAGGACCTGGGGATTACAGTGGACGAGAAGCTGGATATGAGTCAGTAGTGTGTCCTCGTTGCCAAGAAGGCTAACGACATATTGGGCTGCATTAGTAGGAGCATTGCCAGCAGATTGAGGGAAGTGATTATTCCCCTCTATTCGGCCCTGCTGAGGCCACATCTGGAGTATTGTGTCCAGTTTTGGGCCCCCCCACTACAGAAAGGATGTGGACAAATTGGAGAGAGTCTAGCGGAAGGCAAAAATGATCAGGGGGCTGGGGCACATTACTTACAAGGAGAGGCTGAAGGAACTGGACTTGTTTAGTCTGCAGAAGGGAAGAGTGAGGGGGGTTTTGATAGCAGCCTTCAACTACCTGAAGGGGGGCTCCAAAGAGGATGGAGCTACGCAGTTCTCTGTGGTGGCAGATAACAGAACAAGGAACCATGGTCTCAAGTTGCAGTGGGGGAGGTTTAGGTTGGATATTAGGAAACACTATTTCACTAGGAAGGTGGTGGAGGAGCACTGGAATGGGTTACCTAGGGAGGTGGTGGAATCTCCATCCTTAAAGGCTTTTAAGGCCCGGCTTGACAAAGCCTTGTCTGGGATGACTTATTTGGGGTTGGTCCTGCTTTGAGCAGGGGGTTGGACTAGATGACCTCCTGAGATCTCTTCCAACCCTAATCGTCTATGATTATTAGCTAACATCAGTACAGTGCTTTAGAAACGTAAATAATTAGATGATTATTTACTAAGTGTTATTAAATTGCTCATGTGGGGAATCCTAAAGAGGAGACCATATCTCAGCATTTGCCCGTAGAACACATTGTATCTTGGCAGTGCTACTGGGGATGTGTTATGTTCAGCAGCATAGGTACAATCCTTCACTATTGCAAGGGTGCTGTGTGGTGGTGTGAAGGGATGATGGGAACAAGAGGGAAATTTAAAATAACCAGAAAGAGAAAAGTAGAGACACTGAAATGGCCTTGAGGAGGTTGTTCTAGTGGGCTAATGGCAGAGCATCTGAATTCAAACCTAAGCTATAGTCACGTATTTCCTGAGAAATGCGAATTTAGCACACAATACCTACTTCATCTCTAGAAACCGCTTTGGCAAAGACAAGGAACAGCACTGAGCGATTTTGTCAGGAACTGTCTCTTGTCCTCCTTTTCTAGGAGGAGGATTGCCTAAAAGAGGGGCCTTGTAGTAGACAAGTGAATCAGGGGAAAAAATCGGGCATGAGGAAGACTCAAAGACCCACATTGCCAAATGAGAGGAAAAGGGGAAGAGAGACTGACATATAATGTCCTGAATTTCACCGTGTTTAACCTCACTCACGTATGGGTTACATGAAACTGAGAACAGGGCAGAATTTGGGTTATGATGTCCATTGGAGCTGGGGAGAAGACATTCAAATTTACTTTCACTGTTTTGTCCTCTTCATCCCTTCTGCAAAAATCAGTCTATGCACTTGAGAGTGCTTTGGTAACCAAATCAATAACATGTAACAGTAACTGATTAGACCAGAAGACAAAAGAAACCTTTAAAATAAAAAAATGCTGCTTTCATTTGAAAGAACAGGAGCTGGGGGCAATGGGCAAGAATTAAAATAAACCCCGGTGGAAAACTAATCCCAGACAGTTAGAGGAAAAATTGGCTAATACTTATGTAGTGAAGGTGTTTTAAACTATGTTTTGTTCAGGGTTGGCTTTAATTAGGAATGTTGGCATTCTTAACTCGGGTTTAGAGTACAAGGCAGATGTATTTTTAAGACACCCTGAAACTATCAAACAAATAATTTGCAAAAATCCCAAGGAAGTGGAATATATATCTCTGTAGAAGAAAATCTGACTGCGACCCAGTGCTCAGAGATGCTAGATTTGAAGGATGATTATTGAATCTCCAGCAGCTGTATATAGTAGATCTTAACTTATTTTCCTTCTGAAATTCTCTAAAATAAACACATTGTTTCTGTCATTATAATTTATTTTTCTATTAGAGACAAAAAGAGCAGATTCTCCCATTGTCAATGTAAACTGTAAAAGTCTATGTTGGATTTAATCTTATATATCTGACACAGTGGTTTTCAAATGTATCTTTTCAAACTATATTTTACAAGTGCATGGATAGGAACAAGCAGAACGAAAGAGATCAGAGAACTTTGACGTTTTTAATCTCATGATTTTTTATATTATCTGGTGGTTTTTCAGGTGTTGTATTTTGTGTGGCCTTAGTGTCAGTGTTTTTTCTTCAGTACCAGAGAGATGTCATGGTTCACTTACTATTAGGGCTGCCAATTAATAGCAGTTAACTCACGCATTAACTCAAAAAAATTAATCGTGAGTAAAAAAATTAATTGCGATGAACTGCATTTTAATTGCACTGCTAAACAATAAAATACCAATTGAAATGTATTAAATATTTTGGAAGTTTTTCTACATTTTCATACATCTTGTATTCTGTGCTGTAATTACAGGTTTCAGAGTAACAGCCGTGTTAGTCTGTATTCGCAAAAAGAAAAGGGGTACTTGTGGCACCTTAGAGACTAACCAATTTATTTGAACATAAGCTTTCGTGAGCTACAGCTCACTTCATCGGATGCATACTGTGGAAAATACAGAAGATGTTCTTATACATACAAACCATGAAAAAATGGGTGTTTACCACTACAAAAGGTTTTCTCTACCCCGGCCCCACTCTCCTGCTGGTAATTACTCTAACTGTTTCTTTTAGGGTAACAGAACTTTAATTATGAAAGTAAATCCAGGAAAAAATGTAAAGAACTATAAAAGTTTTATGAACCACAGAAGCGGTAATTATCTGTTTAGCGACTGCTTAGAAGGCATATAACATTTTTTGGTCTTTTGCTTTCAAGCACAAAATCAAAACAAATAAATACAGTAATTACCAGCAGGAGAGTGGGGTGGGGGGAGAGAAAACCTTTTGTAGTGGTAAACACCCATTTTTTCATGGTTTGTATGTATGAGAACATCTTCTGTATTTTCCACAGTATGCATCTGATGAAGTGAGCTGTAGCTCACGAAAGCTTATGCTCAAATAAATTGGTTAGTCTCTAAGGTGCCACAAGTATTCCTTTTCTTTTTGTGTTGTAATTGAAATCAAAGTGTATATTATTTTTTATTACAAATATTTGCACTGTAAAAATTATAAGAAATAGTATTTTTCAGTTCACCTCGTACAAGTACTGTAGTGCAATCTTTGTCATGAAAGTGGAACTTACAGATGTAGATTTTTTTTTTGTTACATAACTGCACTCAAAAACAAAACAATGTAAAACTTCAGAGCCTACAAGTCCACTCATTCCTACTTCTTGTTCAGTCAATCGCTAAGACAAACAAGTTTGTTTACATTTACAGGAGATAATGCTGCCCTCTTCCTATTTACAGTGCCATTAGAAAGTGAAAACCGGCTTTTGCATGGCACTTTTGTAGCCAGCATTGCAAGGTATTTACATGTCAGATATCCTAAACATTCGTATGCCCCTTCATGCTTCAGCCATCATTCCAGAGGACATGCTTCCATGCTAATGACACTTGTTAAAAAAAAAAAATGTTAATTAAATTTGTGACTGAACTCCTTGGGAGAAAAATGTATGTCCCCTGCTGTTTTACCCACAATCTGCCATATATTTCATGTTATAGCAGTCTCAGATGATGACCCAGCACATGTTGTTCCTTTTAAGAACACATTCACCGCAGATTTCACAAAACGCAAAGAAGGTACCAATGTGAGATTTCTAATGATAGCAACTGCACTCGACCCAAGGTTTAAGACTCTGAAGTGCCTTCTAAAATCTGAGAGGGATGAAGTGTGGAGCATGCTTTCAGAAGTCTTAAAAGAGCAACACTCTAATACGGAAACTACAGAACCCGAACCACCAAAAAAGAAAATCAACCTTCTGTTGGTGGCATCTGACTCAGATGATGAAAATGAACATGTGTCTGTCCGAACTGCTTTGGATTCTTATCAAGCAGAACCTGTCATCAGCATGGATGCATGTCCCCTAGAATGGGGGTTGAAGCATGAAGGGACATATGAATCTTTAGTGCATCTGGCACGTAAAACCTTGCGATTCTGGCTGCAACAGTGCCATGAGAATGCCTGTTCTCACTGTCAAGCGACATTGTAAACAAGAACCGGGCAGTATTATCTCCTGCAAATGTAAACAAACTTGTTTGTCTGAGTGATTGGCTTAACAAAAAGTGGAACTGTGTGGACTTGCAGGCTCTAAAATTTTACATCGTTTTATTTTTGAATACAGATTTTTTGTACATAATTCTACATTTGTAAGTTCAACTTTCATGATTAAGAGATTGCACTACAGTACTTGTATTAGGTGAATTGAAAAATACTATTACCGTTTGCTTTTTTTTTACAGAGCAAATACTTGTAATCAAAAATAAATATAAAGAGAGCACTGTACACTTTGTATTCTGTGTTGTAATTGAAATCAATATATTTGAAAATGTAGAAGACATCCAAAAATATTTAAATGGTATTCTATTTTTGGTTAACAGTGTGATTAAGCTTGATGCATTTTTTTTTATCACTTGATAGCCCTATTTACTATTATACAATACTTGGATCATGTATGATTAAAAATTGATATTTGTATCTGTAAAGTGTGCCTTTACGGAAAAACTATTTCACTGCTTGAAAGGTTTTGTTTTATTTAAGTGGTGATGTCAAGCAGAAATTAATTTAAATTTTCTCTGGGGGCAAGTTATCCTATAACTTTCTACTGCAGGGTTTCTTGCACCTTCCTTTGAAGCAGTTGTTTGTGCCAGTGATACTGAATAAGATGGAGGGCTGGGTCTGGCCCAGCACAATAATTCCTTTGTCCTTAAATTACTTTTAATGTGATGGAATTAGCAAAAATTGTGTAAATTTGAACCTTAAACTAGGCATTCAAAAATTGATGTACAGTAACTTTGGACTAAGAGACTGCTTTATGGTCACTTTTGTTATATATCTTAGCATGCTGACTGATCATATGTTGTTCCAAACTTGGATAAATGTATCCCTGCATTCATGCCTTTTACAAGTGACTTGCAAAAAAAAAATTGTGCTCTTTATTGCTTCTTTGTCATGCAAGATGAAGGCCTGAAAAGTCTCTTCTGCATGTTTTTATATTTATCTTTAAAATACTAGGGACATTAAGACTATTCTTTCCTAGTTGTGGTGGAAGGCTCCTTGGAGGACTGCATAGCTGAAGTGAGTGTTTTCCACAGCCTTCCATTGAATGAACTAGAGGTGTGGATTTGAATCTTTAACAAAAACTTTTTCTCTCAAGAGTTTGTCATGCTTTTGAGTTAAATTATGTGTTAATAAATCTGACCATCCCCACTCAATTGTTTTTAATATCTTCTGGATGGCTTAATCCCAAGTTTTCCTAGCAGTCCATAGAGTTCTCGAGCAAAAATAGGATAGACCAGACCTGATTTAAAAAATAAAAAGATTTATGATTAATCTGGTGTTATGGTATATTTGATGTATTTGAAAAAAAATAACAATTATAAATATTAAAAAGGGGGCAGAGTGTACAAATACTACTTTTCTTTGCAATTCACCTTTGATTAGAGTTGGTCCATACTTGTTGATTCTTAGAATAAATTCAGTAGTGGTGTACGTATTGTGAAGTTTTTAATAATTATACTCTTTCTCTATTGAAGGCTACAGATAGAAGAATCTTCTAAACCTGTAAGACTATCACAGCAATTGGACAAAGCTGTAACAACCAATTATAAACCTGTGGCTAATCATCAGTATAACGTAAGTTACTTTAATCTTTTTCCTTGCTAATCTTAATCACTACAAGTCTCTCAGGAATATAGTTGATCTGTGCAGTGACTCCTCTGTAGGTCCAGGCTTTGTGTGTCTTTTTTTCGTTTAGAAAGTCTTCGCCTTTTGAAAATCCTTTTTTCTGTGATATAAAGATTCTGCCTATGTTTTGTTTCCTGGATAACTTCCTTCTCTCTGGAGTCCAGCGCCAATCCAGTGGCTAAGATCTGCTGATTCTAATTCCCCTTTGTTGCATGGCAGAGGCATAGCAGAACTCTCCTTCCTGTTTTTCCTTCCCCAATCTCTTTCTGCTGTTTTTATTACCTCTCATCTTTAGTCATGTCTGAAATTCAATTTTGTGGCCTTAAGGGCAGAAATACTGTACCCTGAGATTGTACATTCCACTTTTGCATCATGCATAATAACAATAATGTATTCTGCAGATGTGAAAGGCTAAGGAAGTATCTTTAACTTCTAATCCTTTGCAGCGAGTTTCCTGAATGACAGGAAACAATTGGTAAATCTTTGCATCATTATTCCTTCATAGTACATACTCCCTTATCAATTACTCTAATAATATTACATCCACATTGCAGGTCAGTGTCATTTGATATGCATACAAGCTATAATGCCCTCCTTCTTAAAAGATCCTTTTTTGTGTAATTTGTATGTATGCATGTATAATAAGCAACTTAGATGCTGAATGGAAGGAACGTTGTTAAAATTAAGTCACACTAAGAATTAGTCACTGTATGAGTCATTTGCTCTTTTGTACTTCTGATTAAGATTTTATTTACATAAAACAAATGACAACATGTATGGTACACAACCATTACTGTAGAATACAATCCAATTTAAGACCTGGTCTACACTTAAAATTTAGATTGATGTAGCCACATATCTCTGGGTAGGAAAAACTCACTCCTCTTTGTGGCATAGCTATGCCAACCTAATCCCTGGTATAGATGCAGCTAGGTCGATGGAAGAATGTTTCTGTCAACCTAGCTACTGCCACTCAGGGAGGTGAATTACCTACGGTGATGGAAAACCCTCTTCTGTCACTATAGGCTGTATCTACATTATGGGGTTAGTGCAGCGTAGCTATGCCATTGTAATCCCCATAGTGTACACAAACCCTTATTCTAACAGGTCACAAAATAATCATTCCTTTCTCAGCACACACTGCTTTTATAGTAGCTATAGTCTAAGGACTGATCTACGCACAGATTTCATTTCAGTTAAGAGTGTGACTTTTTACCAAAATAGTTATACTGGTAAACTCTTTAGTGTAGATGCGGTTATACCAGCATGCATCTGCCTTATCCTGGTATAACTTATTCCTCTTCCAATACTGAAATAAGCTACAGCAGTAAACGTGGATCCATACAACTGTAACCGTTTTTTTGTGGGTCACAAGTGAGAATACCAAATTCAGGACAAACTCCTGAGAAATAGGGCAGACACACCCCAAATTGGTGGTTATTCCTCCATAAATATACTAAACCAGCAACAACAGTAAACTTCTCTCTCACCACACTGGCTAACAAGAAGTCAGGTAAGCAGTTTCCTTAGATATTCCAGTCCTTGTATCACCCCCAAAAACACTGGATTTAAAGATGAGTGGTTCTTTACAACCAGTCTCATCAAATAAAAGGTTCTTCTGATCCCAAAGGACCAGCCACATACCCAGGTCAATATACAACTCAGACCTTACCCAAAAATCACGCTGATGTCAGTCCTTAAATATCTAAAATCTAAAGGTTTATTTATAAAAAGAAAGAAAGAAAGGTGAGAGTTAAAATTGGTTAAAGGAATCAAATACATACAATAATTGCAAAGTTCTTGGTTCAGACTTGTAGCAGTGATGGAATAAACTGCTGGCTTGTTAAGTCTCTGGGTGCTTTCAAATCATTGGAAGGACCTCAGTCTCTTGGTTAGAATGCTCCCATTAGTATAAGTCCATAGTTCAGAGGTTTGAGCAGGAAAGAGGCAAAATGGAGGGATTTCCAGGGCCTTTTATAGCTTCTTCCATGTGGAAGGAAACCCATTGTTTCAAACAAAGCCCTCAGCACAGCTAATGGAATATTGCAGGTAAAAGATGGGAGTGTGGAGTCAGATGGGCAAGTCTCATGTCCATGCTTCATTTTGCTTAGTCATAGCAGGCAGCCATTACCTATACTTCAGATGGAACATCTACAGGAAAGTCCATTCAGTTTGGATGGGCTTCTCCCATGGTCCATTGTGAGTTAAGTGTCCTTTTGATGGGCCACTTAATTTGAATAGTCCCTCTGAGATGTGCTGGGTAACTACCTTGTGGGCATTACCCCAGGAGCAAACGTTTGAAATATAGGTATAGAGCCAATACTTATAACTTCAAATACAAAAATGATACATGCATACAAATAACATAATTATATTCAACGAATCATAACCTTTCCATAGACACCTTACATGCCACATTTCGTACAAGATTTGTTGCAAATATATAACAGTGGTTGTAGCAATGGTCTGTACGGTCATATTTTAATAAGATAACATCACACCATATTAGGGGGTTATACTACTTTGACTATATCACTATAATTAAAGCGGTAACTTTTGTGTGTAGACAAGCCCTAAAGTTTTAGTCTAGTTATAGATTACAGTCATGATGCTATTGATACTACAGCTTTTAACAGTCTTGTTACACAGTTGTCCCCCCAGGCTGTTACTAGATCTCCTAGGGGATGTCTACACAGCAGAGAAAAACCCAAGTCTGGCCCATGCCAGCTGATGTGGGCTCATGGGGCTTGGACTGCGGTGCTGTTTCATTGCTATGTAGACTTCTGGGCTCAGACTGGAGCATGGGCAGCGTGTGAACCACTGGCTGGGGGAGGCTAGCCCCCAGACTCACGCCTCTTCCACCTGAGGCCCTGCCCCTTCTGTGCCCCTGGAACCCACATCCTCCCCACCGCGACCGCTGGTCCCTACCTCGGGCTGGCTAGTGCCCGCAGCCCCCTCTCCCCAGCCCCGGAGTGGCAGGAGAGAGAGAGCGCATAGCGGTGGTGCTGCAGCCTCCCCAGCACGGCAGGAGGGAGAGCACGTGGCACCACCACAACCCTGGGAGGCGGGGCCCTGGGGGCGGAATGTGGGCAGAATGTGGAATGAAGCTTGAGCTCTGGGACCCTCCCACCTCACAGGTTCCTAGAGCCCAGGCACCAGCCCAAGCCCAGACGTCTACACAGCAATGAAACAGCACCGTAGCCCAAGCCCCATGAGTCTGAGTTGGCTTGCCCATATCTAGTTGCTGTGTAGGCATACCCGTAATGAGTACATGGTTGTAATATGGGAGTACCCAAATTTTAACATTGTCAGCAGTTTGCACAGCTGTTCGTGTTGATATAAACATCCAGAAGACGTACGTATCCGGTATGGTTAGTTGTAGAACTTTTGATGGAAAAAGCATATTAAAATAGATCATGTACATCATATCATCCCTCCTTCATTTCCCACCCCCAAATGCCAGTGCAGGATTGTTTTCTTCAGTAACTTCTCCAGTCTGCTGAATCTAGGTTTAGATGTCCCAAATGATGAGTCTTCTCCCATTTCTCTTAAAAGATCATTCCACAATCTTTTAAAATCTCACAATTAGATTTTTCCTGACTTTTTCAGGCTGAAATTATTTTCTTAAGCTCATCCCAATAGTCTCAGTTATACCACACTGCTCTAATAAGGGCAGCAGTTATCAGAGGAGAGGAAAGAAAAAGGAAAATATGAACTGATGTGGGAAGGGGGAAGAAGGACAATCATCTACCATGGAAGAGGGAGAGTCCCAAGAAGGGTAAAAATGAAAGGAACAATAATACAAATGAAAGGGGTGGAGCTACTGACGGGAAGGTGCATAATAAGTGAGACAAGAGTATAACTCCACCTCTTCGCCCTCCACTACCCCATGATGGGAGGTACAAAAGGGAAGGGTAGGAAGAAGAACTAGAAGTGGGCAGGGGAAGTGATATCTACAATCTTTTTTCTTCATTTTTTTGAATGACATCCCTCATCCATCAGTACGAGAATGGAGGGGGAGAGATTCTTTCTCTCCCAAAATGAAATTAAACCCTGCCTTCTCACTAGAATATTGTAAATTATAAAATTTATCATGTAACTGGTAAATGTAACTTAGAGTTTTAGTTCTTTGGGGAAGGGAATTTCTCCTTATGTATTTATAAATGCCATGCTTGCCTGTAGTGTTATAACAATGTTCTCACGGCTGTGAGACTTCTGTTGCTTTACTGTCTTTTATCATATGCTAACAAAGCTCTCTAGGCTCCACTAACTGTGTCTACATCACTTTCAGTTTGTCTGTTTTAACAATGCTAATAAACAGAATAATATCTGTTAGGTGATAATACAGTCAATAAGACCACCTCTGAGTTAATTTTTTAAAAAGTTATTACTTTTACGTGCAGTGCAAAATAATTAACTTTACCTAATAATCTTCAACCATTTGTACCACAACAAGAGTGATAAACACCTAATATATGGAGGAATGTATTATCAAATCATGGTCAAATAGTATTTATTTTCATTTTCCCAAGTCTCTTGAAGTCTTAAATTGAATCCTGCAGATATTGCTCTGTATGGAGCTTACCATGGCCTCGTTAGCAACAAGACTTGTATAGTCTGTCAGATGCTTTTGCAGCAATATTGGTCAATATTTCAAGCCTGAAATCTGACTGACTTTAAGATTAATATAATTTTGCGAGGCCTGAGCCCTAAGAGTGAGATTGTAGCATGTAAGTTATTGCCTGCAGTGATGGGGTCCCGAGACATTTGTTTCCCTCATAGAAACAGAAGGAAAAGCTCTTGGTTTGGGGTGTCTTAATTTTGTTCAGCCCTTAGAAACTATGATGATGGGCACTAAATTAAAAACATAGGGAGGGCATTTCAGAGGCATTGTCTCTAGATACATCCTTTCAAAAGGTGCTGCATCTCTTCCCACAATAAGAGCCCAATCCACTCTCATTCCCTCTCCTACTTAGAGTGTCACTGAGCAAAGTGGTGGGAAAATATCTTGTCCCTTTCCCCCTCCAAATACAGGTCTATTCACCATCTAGCTCTAAACATCTTGATGTTGGTTTAATAACTGTCCCCATTTCCTTGTTGAGAAAGTTTCTGAAGTACTCACTATTTATGTAAGCTTCAGACAATATTTTAGGGATTTGTGCTCCCTTTAGGTGTCTCTGCAGACTAACAGACCACATTAATTTCAAGCGCTTATAAACATGAGTGGGAAAATAGCACTTTACAGTACAAAATATAGTGATGGGAAATTAAATTGTATGTAGAGAACCTTAGCAGTAAATAGTGTTCTTTCTTTAAAGGGTATTCATCCATATTATTACCAGTCCCAGACACCTGTCCCACATACATAGACATCCCCTGGCCCTCAGGTACTGGAGAACTTCCAGTCAGGCTGAAAGAATTGGGCCCCCAAAGCCCTTCACCATCTTTCTAAGACCATTGCTTCCCCTTGTACTGCCGTCACTCCCCATTTCCAGCATCCATCACTGGTTACCACTCTCTTCCCTCACCTGTCAGTTCCTTTCCTTTAGTAGCTTCTCTCTCCGCTTTCAAATCAGTTGCAAGCCCTGCCTGTCACTAGCCTCTCTTCCCCTGTGACTGCTCCTATTTGCTGCTGCTGTTTCCCATGGAGACCTCTTTTCTGTCCTTTGTTGGCATGGACCTTGCTTACCCAGTCCAACCCTATAATTTTCCCAGTCTCTCTGCACAAAGCCTATCACTTCCATTTTTCTGCTTATGCATATCCACAGAACTCCTCCAGCTTGACTCAACCTGATTCATTTTGGCTGCATTTACACTGAGAATGTCTGAAACTCTCCCACCTGTGGTATAGTATTGGTACAACTCCACTGTACTAACAGTGAGAGTACTAAATATAGGCTGATCTCATAGATTTTTACCACCCTGCCATGTAACCCTGCTCACAGCCTGGCTAGACTACATGATTGAAACACCAGAAGTCACAAGTACCATGTCTTACACTGATGCTCCTGCTGTTGCTGAAAAAGTAGAACAATTTTCAGAAAAAGTTTAGAGTGTAGACAAGACCTTACTTCAACACGCAGCGTGGAATCTCTTCAGCAAATGCACATTTTGTTGAACTTCAGAATACCAGGCAGACCAAGAAAGCCATTTTGAGTTGGACTGTGAATTTCATTGTTAAATTAATTGCGTTTATTTGTTCGCTAGAGTAGCTTCTTTGCAGGATGAAATGATAATTGTAGGGGTGTTTCACTGAGTACAGAATAGTTCTTTATTTTAAAAAAAAGAGTTTTGAAAAGAATATAGAACCTTTTAAAGCTTCTTTCAAATGTTTTTTTAGAGAAAACTTTTTACTTTCACCTAACACATCTTTTTCATCATCTTTGTATTAACCATCTGCTGAAGAAATATAATACATGTCTGTATTAATGACGCCTTCAAATAGGGCATCTTGGCAACCTTCCAGTAAGTCTAGTGACACACTGTGAAGGTAAACAAAGAAAGAAAAATTGATCTTGTATAAAGGATTGCAGGGGATGAAACAGCAACTTCAGTGCTTACCAGCCCATCCCAAAACTACACCCCATGGTATCCAAATATACTTGGGGCTAATTTAGCTACAACTAATCAGGAAAAAGATGTTGGAGTCTTCATGGATAATTCTCTGAAGACATCCATGAAGTGTGCACCAGCAGTCAAAAAAGCAAATGGAATGTTAGGAATAATTAAAAAAGGGATAGAGAATAAGAGGGAGAATATCTTATTACCCTTATATAAATCCATGGTATGCCCACATTTTGAGTACTGCGTACAGATGTGGTCCCCTCATCTTGAAAACGATACACTGGCATTAGAAAAGGTTCAGAAAAGGGCAACTAAAATGATTAGGGGTTTGGAACAAGTCCCATATGAGGAGAGATTAAAGATAGATAGTGTTCTATCCCCGATAATGTCACGGCTAACCTGGTGGCTGAACTTTGTGACTTTGTCCTTACCCATAACTATTTTACATTTGGGGACAATGTATACCTTCAGATCAGCGGCACTGCTATGGGTACCTGCATGGCCCCACAGTATGCCAACATTTTTATGGCTGATTTAGAACAACGCTTCCTCAGCTCTCGTCCCCTAACGCCCCTACTCTACTTGCTTTATATTGATGACATCTTCATCATCTGGACCCATGGAAAAGAAGCCCTTGAGGAATTCCACCATGATTTCAACAATTTCCATCCCACCATCAACCTCAGCCTGGTCCAGTCCACACAAGAGATCCACTTCCTGGACACTACAGTGCTAATAAACGATGGTCACATAAACACCACCCTATACTGGAAACCTACTGACCGCTATTCCTACCTACATGCCTCCAGCTTTCACCCTGACCACACCACACGATCCATTGTCTACAGCCAAGCTCTGCAATACAACCGCATTTGCTCCAACCCCTCAGACAGAGACAAACACCTACAAGATCTCTATCAAGCATGCTTACAACTACAGTACCCACCCGCGGAAGTGAAGAAACAGATTGATAGAGCCAGAAGAGTTCCCAGAAGTCACCTACTACAGGACAGGCCTAACAAAGAAAATAACAGAACACCACTAGCCGTCACCTTCAGCCCCCAACTAAAACCCCTCCAACGCATTATTAAGGATCTACAACCTATCCTGAAGGATGACCCAACACTCTCACAAATCTTGGGAGACAGGCCAGTCCTTGCCGGGAGACAGCCCCCCAACCTGAAGCAAATACTCACCAACAACCACATACCACACAACAGAACCACTAACCCAGGAACCTATCCTTGCAACAAAGCCCGTTGCCAACTGTGCCCACATATCTATTCAGGGGACACCATCACAGGGCCTAATAACATCAGCCACACTATCAGAGGCTCGTTCACCTGCACATCCACCAATGTGATATATGCCATCATGTGCCAGCAATGCCTCTCTGCCACGTTGGTCAAACTGGACAGTCTCTATGCAAAAGAATAAATGGACACAAATCAGATGTCAAGAATTATAACATTCATAAACCAGTCGGAGAACACTTCAATCTCTCTGGTCACGCAATTACAGACATGAAGGTCACTATCTTACAACAAAAAAACTTCAAATCCAGACTCCAGCGAGAAACTGCTGAATTGGAATTCATTTGCAAATTGGATACTATTAATTTAGGCTTAAATAGAGATTGGGAGTGGCTAAGTCATTATGCAAGGTAGCCTATTTCCCCTTGTTTTTTCCCATCCCCGTCCCCTCAGACGTTCTGGTTAAACTTGGATTTATGCTGGAAATGGCCCACCTTGATTATCATACACATTGTAAGGAGAGTGGTCAGTTTGGATGAGCTATTGCCAGCAGGAGAGTGAGTTTGTGTGTGTGGGGGGGGGTGAGAACCTGGATTTGTGCTGGAAATGGCCCACCTCGATTATCATACACATTGTAGGGAGAGTGGTCACTTTGGATGAGCTATTACTAGCAGGAGAGTGAGTTTGTGTGTGTATGGGGGTGGGGGGGTGAGAGAACCTGGATTTGTGCTGGAAATGGCCCACCTTGATTATCATACACATTGTAGGGAGAGTGGTCACTTTAGATAAGCTATTACCAGCAGGAGAGTGGGGTGGGAGGAGGTATTGTTTCATGGTCTCTGTGTATATAATGTCTTCTGCAGTTTCCACAGTATGCATCCGATGAAGTGAGCTGTAGCTCACGAAAGCTTATGCTCAAATAAATTGGTTAGTCTCTAAGGGGCCACAAGTACTCCTTTTCTTTTTGCGAATACAGACTAACATGGCTGTTACTCTGAAACCTGTCATAAGAATGTTGGAAAGCCATAATATCTCTTCAGTATTTGCAGGATGTCCTAGCTCATTGCCTGTTGGATTTTCAGTGGAGTGCTTTGGATACAAATGTCTGTGTACTGTTTAAAACAAAAAAGTAGACTGCCTGGATTTTTGTGCGCATTCTGTAGTTTCTGTGGAGTCCAGCTGTTATGCTGTAGGTCTTGGCAATCAAGATGGTATTTTATAACCCACTTTATTGACTGGTGCAGTTTGCAAATGTTGCTGACTTGCTGCTCTTTTGAAGATTTCTCAAATTTAAGAAACATAGACTTTCAGAATAATTATAGTGTAATAAATCACCAAAATGCACCCGAGAATGAAAATAAGTTGACTGCGTCAAGAGGTGTACACTGAGAACTTCTGAATTCATATCCCTGTTCTGACACTGGGATGTGAACTCTCTCTAGCTTTGGACAAGTCACTTAATCTCTCTGCATCTGTTCCTTTATTTGTGAAGTGGAGTTATTATTTATCTATGTGTTAGAGGTACTAGGGATTGATTGATCATTCACATGTTGATTTTTTGGAAAGGAAAGGCAGGAAGTAGCTGCAAAATGTTTTATTAAATAGATGGGTTTTTTACAAAATAGATACTGTAGTACTCTGTATAGAGAAATACCCAGAGATTGTGTTGCATGTACATCTTTTTTAAAAAAAATATTTTAATTCATAGATTGAGTATGAAAAAAAGAAAAAAGAAGATGGAAAACGAGCTCGGGCTGATAAACAGCAAGTGTTGGACATGCTTTTTTCTGCCTTTGAAAAACACCAGTATTACAACATTAAGGACTTGGTGGACATAACCAAACAGCCTGTGGTATGTATGTGTTTATAATAGCCTTCGTAACATATTTTTCAGTAATGACCACCACAAAATATATTGATGATTAGGAATATGTCTTTTATACTTACAGTACATAGTCTTAAAAATATACCTTTTAAATGTATTTATTGTGTGTTTATAGTAAAGAGAGGAAAGTTGGCACACAATTTTAAGATACATTTATTCAGAACTAAATAGATATGAAATACTGTGGAGATTAATTCCTCCCTTGGCAAAGAGATGGCTAAAATAATAGATCTCTTCTATGTTTGGCTTCTGTGTTTTAATGCTAGAAATCAGACTCTTTATCTATATAAATAGGTAGAAAAAAGTCAAGTATCATAATATCAGGCCCCAAATACATTTAATATTAAATTCTCATTATTGCCTACATTCAGACTTTTAAAATTCCACTTTTGGGAGTGGGGGCAGTTCAGGCTTTTTTCTACCTCATTTGTGTGTGTGAGACTGTTTAGGATGAAAATAAAACAAGAAAAGAAACACAAAAATACATACTCAAAAATGGGCTTTGAGGGAGTAGCCCTATCCCTTCTTTCCCTTGATGAAATGACATTCTACAACCTCACTCCAGCCCTCCGATTTCTTTTCTGTTTCCCTTTCCCATCCTGGCAGATCCCAACCGCGGCTTCTGGCAAGTGCCAGCAGCCTTCTGCAGGGGAGAGACTGCCTTTTATGCCCTGCTAGTTCTGGCAGCGGAAGTGGAAAAGGAGTTTCACTTGTAGGATTTTGCCTCTTTCTCCAGTTCCCCGGGATTTCTGTCTTTATGGATACCCTCAACAAAGCATCATGAAATGCAGAGCTGCTGTTCAGCCTGTCTAACTCCCTAGTTCTCTCCCTTATGCACCCACCCCTAGAACTGTAAATAGCCTGCTGAACACAATAGCAATCCCTGAAGACCAATAGTAGGAACTGCAGCAGCTCTGGCTAATTTCCTGAGCTCCTTCCAGCACTCCATGTTATATACACAACACAAATAGTGGCCCAAATTATAACCTAAAAGTATTAGATCCCTATATTCCTTATTATAATACACTGAATACACATCAGTTTTGCTCACTTAATACGTATCAAATGTGGAGATATGTAAGTAAATAGACTGTCTGTGTGATGCTTTTGCCGGAGACAGAACAGGAATGGAGTGTTAGAACTTAGTAAGTAATCTAGCTAGATATGCGTTACATTCTGTTTGTTTAAATGGCTTAGAAAATAAGCTGTGCTGAATGGAATGGATATTCCTGTTTTTGTGTCTTTTTGTAACTTGCCTAGAGGGATTCTCTGTGTTTTGAATCTAATTACCCTGTAAGGTATTTACCATCCTGATTTTACAGAGGTGATTCTTTTTTACTTTTTCTTCTATTAAAATTCTTCTTTTAAGAAACTGAATGCTTTTTTCATTGTTCTTAAGATCCAAGGGTTTGGGTCTGTGGTCACCTATGCAAATTGGTGAGGATTTTTATCAAACCTTCCCCAGAAAAAAAGGGGTAAGATTTGGGAGGATTTTGTGGGGAAAGATGTTTCCAAACGAACTCTTTCCTAAGAATAATAATAATACCGGTGTTAGACGTTTGGTGGTGGCAGCGAAAGTCCAAGGGCAAAGGGTAAAATAGTTTGTACCTTGGGGAAGTTTTAACCTAAGCTGGTAAAAGTAAGCTTAGGAGGTTTTCATGCAGGTCCCCACATCTGTACCCTAGTGTTCAGAGTGGGGAAGGAGACAGTTATTTAAAAATTTTAACCAGTTAAATGATGGAGTGACCTCCTTGAGCAAGTCCACAAAGCCATGATTCTCTTATTCAGGCACCTGAAGGCTGAACACATAGAAGAAACAAGCTGATTAATTCATCCATTTCTCTGTTTCATTTATTTATTATATGAGTAAACTCTTCATCTGTTTGGAGTGGGAGGGTGTAGGGACACAAGCTGAGAGTTGGTGTGGGAGGAAGATGAGGGCTGAGTTGTGTGGAGGGAATGGGGAAGGGAATCTTGTGTTCTCAATTTAAAAAAAAAAAAAAAAGATAAAAATATACCAGTAATACATGACCAATCATCATCTTGATTGCTTTGCTTATATGTTGTACCCCTTAGTCACACTTTTTTGTCCTCATCTTTTCAGGCTGTTCTTATTGGGAGCAGGGACTTTGTCATCTTCTGTATTTGAAAAGCACATAGCACAAACTGGGCTCTACACCAATTTAAATAATATCTGTCACTTTCGTTTTATTTCCATGAAAGAAATTATATTCTGCTCATAGTGTGGTGGATCTACATTAATTAATTACTCTAATCTCAGTGAGCTCTATTGCTTTTAACCGTAAAACTCTTAATAATGATACAATCTACCTAAATTTATATTTTGTTCCAACCCAGCACCACGTTTTCCTGTTTACTTGCACTGAACCTGCCCATTTCTCTGAAGACTACCAAGATTTTACAGCTGTTAAACCCTTTCCCTCTCAGTATGTTCTGCAGTGTCCGTTCAGAAGAACGTGATATATAGTTGCCTCTTCCTGTTTACTTTTTTGATGGATGTTTGCCATCTTTGTTTGCTGATTCCCCTACACCAAATATTAGTGGGGATAGTACAGCCTGTGCTTGGCTGCCTTCCTCTTTGTTCACATGATATCCAGTGTACTGATAATTTAAAAACATTCTTTCAATATGCCACCGACCCCACCCCCTCCCAAATTAACATGCTAAGTTTCTAACTGTTTCCTTTAAGTACTTCTCTAGTAAGCATTTTCTAAATGGAAACAATTCCATTAGCAGCTATCAGCTATTTGTTTCCTGCCCTTCAGCCCATTTTCATTCCAGTGTGCCAATTTTCTCGGTGCCCCGTAGACATTAATCTCTAGTGTGAAATATTTTTTTCCAAAAATATAGTATCTGTTCCTATTTCCCACTGTGGCTTCATTGTTGTTACAGCAGCTCTGCTTTCCGCCGGCGCGTGCACACATGCATGCCAACAGGTCCAACAGGTATTTCCTCTTCCCACTTATTGTAAAGAGGTTGGCTGTTAATTAAACTCTGCATAAGTGTTCACGGCTTGATTTTCTAAAATAGCTTTTAAGACTTTCTTGGTATGTAATTTTTCCTCTAGGTTTCTAAATGTTGTGGTTATTTTCAGAATTGACTAAAAGGTTTTGCCAATTCTTTTTTCAGCTGTGCTAGAATTAATCTATTGATGCTTATCTCACCGGGTGTTAGTGTTAAAACTTCACGTAGCAAAACAGTCAAAAACTTCGTGAATCAAATAGCAAATAAATGCCAGTATTTTTGGTGTGATTGTAAACAGCATCCTTCTGACACTTTTGAAGCATACATTGGTATATGTTGGATCTGACATTATATTTATTCTGAAGTCCTGTAAACACAGAGCAGGTCTCTTGTGAATTCTAGTATATTTTATATTTTTACTTCAAAATAATATAAACACATACAAATTACACTATGATAATAGTCAAATCTACTCTCCTTTACCCTGATCTAAATATAGAGTAACTCCATAGAGGTTGTTGGAATTGTTCCAGACTTAGACTGAATAAATAACAATGAACGGAATTTGTCTGGTGTGTAAACAATAAAATATTCACTAAAGAATAGGACTACTGTGTCTAATTTGAACTGTATTTTTTTATAAATGGCTAATAGTGAGGACTATTTATAACTATTTCTAACACTTAAGCTCAGTCCACTTGTTCTCGAGTATTTTTGCATTCCTCATAAGTTTTGGAAAACATTTTTCAGAGCTTAGATGTTGATGCATTTTGCAGCTTCCCCAAGTAAGTTCTCACTATAATGCCATGCTAACATTTCACTCTCCATTTAAAAAACTGCATTGAGACTTCTCAGACCTTAAAAAATGCAGTAGCAATAAGAGCGTCTTATGCTGTAACTCCAGTCTTTGAAATTTTGGAGACAGTTTTCCCGAACAAAAAAATTGAAAGACTTTGTGTGCGAATGGTTTACTAGGTGGGCTCCTTTTTACCTGTTTTATTGCAGAATATTTGAACAGTATTGGTGCAGTAATGTCTGATCTCATAGCTCTTAGTGCATGTAATAAATGTCATGGGGTAACGTTAAAATAATGGATATTGCTGAAGAACAGAAAACAATGAGCAGGAGTTGGTGATTTGGTTTATTTTGAGATTTTTCAGACAAACCTCTGGAAAATACTGTGCGAGGACATCAGACTTCCTTACCAATGCAGCCTGAGCAGTGGGAAGTTCAAAAGTTGCTCTGAAATCACATTCTTCTCATTACTGTTTATTTTTCTGTCAGTGGGGATTGGTTTTTCAAATACTCTGTATTGCTCTAAACTAGAGGTTTCCAGTTTAACTTTTTAATAAAGTTCTTTTTTGTTTCTGTTGCCCTTTTTTAAATTTTGCTGACAGTGGTAGCATTCACTGGTAGTAGCATTCTCCCTCCCATACTTTTCAATTGCTCTTAATTTTCTCAATTTAATGTGCCACAAGTTTGAGATAATATTATATTTAGAGGCTTTAACTTGGTGAGGTTGCACAAATATGCTGAATTTCATTTGGAGAGAGTTTTCAAATATACAGGACGTGCAATGTTGCCAAGTTAACACTATGTTTTAAAAAAAACTTAAATTTTGGCATTTCCTGACTTTTTTCTCTGCTTGTTTTCCTTCATATTGCATTAATTAACTCTTGCACATAATATTGAATATGCTTGAGTGTTTTATAATAATCTGTAAGAGATAGGCAACAAGTTTCTTGGAGAAATTGCCCTTTTAATTATGTTCTGACACTTGTATACGTGCATATAACTCCGACTAGCTTCAATGGGTTTAGAGCAGGTTTAATTTCATTATCGCTTTCTTCACTTCAAAAAAGTTGCTTTTATGTTAGGGAGCAAGATCTGAAGCAAAGGGCAAGGGTAGAGAGATAAAGAAGGATGTGAAAAGCAAAGAAGGGGGACAGAGAATGTGGGGCACTGAGGAAAAACTTACTGTGTCACAGCAAAAAATCAATGTGAAACTGATAATCAGTTGGCCTTAAGAACATTTGAGACAAGTGGCAGATGAGGCCATCCAGATATCAGGAGCATTTGCAGGTGCACTTATGCTCAAAGAGAAGTCTCTCTAAAAAATATACCACTCACTTCTGTCCCTGTGGATTTAAAAGTGGACAGAGCCATCAAGCAAAGGCTCGGGGACTAAATCTTGGGCCTGAAGTTGAAAAATGAATTGAAGATACACAATTCATGCATCTAAGAGCATCTGAACACTTTTGCCTTATCTACTTATGTACTTACATAGAAAATAATCTAGCATCCCCTTCCACAAAAGTACGTGAATCCCTAATAACAACAACCAGATTCAAAAAATAGTTTTAACATCAATTACGAGTGTGGAGATGAAGGTTGTCTTTGGTTGAATGACGACTACTTTTTCAGACTCAGCGGTGAGATTCAGTAATGTTATCTACTTATTGTTTGTTGCCAAGTAATTTTGTAACGAGTGCTGTGTATTCAGTGAAACACTACTAGTTAATTTATTGACGTCCTTTTTATGGTACGGTATCTGCCCCAGAAGACTCTTGCTTTTGTTGTTAATTTCAGCTCCAGCATTTTCAAGGCATTCTCTTCACAAAAGGAGAATATTTATGGAAGTTGTCTTGAATCCCTGATCACTTACAGTTTTGCTTCAGACTGCAAAAAAACCCAACATAAAACTTACTTGTGGTGATATGGGAATTCTAGATGCAGACTGGTATATTTATTATGCTCACTTGTGTGTTAATACTTAGACAGTCAGGCTAATCTAACAGTGTAATTGTTCCAGTGGAATAGAGCTGTTTTGGGAGGTACTGATCACAGAGGGAGAGGTGATCTTTTAGGGTAGGCTACGCAGCCAAAAAAAAAAAAAATCTCCATGGCAGCAAGTCTCTGAGCCCAGGCCAGCTGACTTAGGCCCAAGCGACAGGGCTAGAAATATCAGAGTAAATATTTTTTACCCTTCCAGACCCTCCCCTTTCATCAGGTTTCAGAGCCCAGGTTTCCACCCAAGCCCAAATGTCTACACTGCTATTTTAGCTCTGCAGCGTGAGACTCATGAGCTTGAGTCAGGTGACCCAGGCTCTGAGGCGGTGGATCTTTTTTTTTTTTTTTTTTTCCCCTGTGTAGACATACCCTGAGGTAGCCAGGGCCAAAGCCCGGGAGGGTTTTGAATATCAGAACAGAGACCTTGAATTGGACTGTATAATCAAAGGGGAGCAAGTGCAGATGGTAGAGAATGAAGTGATGGACTCATGATGATAGGTGTTGGTAAGCAGACAGAAAACCGGAGCATTTTCTTCCGGTTGGAGCTTTTTCAGGGCACGTGGTTTCATTCCAAGCGATGAGTTTCGCTAATCAGCCTGAAGGTCACTAAAGGCTTGCATCTCTTGGCCAGGAGCAAGTGCAATAGCAATCTTCAGGCCAGTGCAGTCTTCAGGCCACTCACAGATGAAAGTGGGTGGCTTAGTTACCATGCCTATTTGAGCATCCAATAGCACTGAAACTGTCAATAGCACTGAGTAATCCAAAGGATGCTTAGGCTATAATATGACAGGTACCTTTGATAGTGCAGGATATTAGTGAGTAGATAAATTCTCTTTAATGACTCCATTGTGCCATCTGGATGCTAATTTCCACTAGGCATTGTGAAAGCTGGGAGATGGAGTTAGGTTAGGTGTAAAGGAGAGGAGGGGAATCAGGTTGTAATATGCTTAATCTTGACACTTCAGCCCATGTCATTTCACGCTCTCCCACCACTAATAATAATGTGGAGTCTTGAATTTTGTCTGACTCTGCAGAAGAGGCTGTTAGAGATGGGGGAATAGTTGCTTGTAATGACCTTCTGGACTCGGACCGTGAAGAAGGATCTGAGCCAAAGGGGGATGGCGTTTTATTTGTAATTTTAACTAAACTACTTCTCTGCTCAGTATTTCACAGTTGGAAGAGTTGTTCCAGGAATTTAAATTTTCTAGGTAACAGCAGTAGTTTTTGTATAGTAGATCCATTATGATGGAGGGGTGACAGCACTTTAGTTAAGATTGTGTTACAGAGTTGGGTTTTAACAGAAGCTTTAAAACCTTTATTTTTGTAAAAATCTCTTTGAAATGGCAAAACCCAAAAGATAGAATATAACCTTTGAGCACTGTCTGACTTGTTCATGGTGATTTGGTGAAAAGTGAATTGATACAGTGAGAATAAGGGTTTTAAAATAGCGTCTTTTGGCAGTATTTCCCCTACGGGATTACCTTTTCTTTGTACCCCTTTTGCAATAAATCTAAAAAACTCTTGAGACCTGTCCTCTGGCAACATTGTTGCTCCTCATATGCTGATTCCTAAAATTTCAGTTCTACATTGATAGTGTTTGTCAACAGAATATTTTATAACTTCTTAGCCGTAACATAAAATATGTGCCAAGCTGAACCCATCACATTTTAATTTGATGACAAATCTGTTGCAGTGTGAATGCCAAAAACTACTGGCTGAGGCTAAAAATAAAGAGGTTTGCACACTCTCCCCCCCACTTCACTAAAGACACCCATAGCCATGGGGAAATTACTCTGAAGTGGGAAAGGACACTAGGGATTCAAATCTCATCTCTTTGGTGCCTTAAAGGATTTAAATGTCCTTGCTGCTTACTACCCTTGTATCATTCACTACAACAATGAATCCCAACCTAGAAGACAGTGAGGGAAGAGCTGCTGACTGTTCAGGTAGTCACTGTTAAACATGCAGGGCTGCTCTTGGTGTACTTGCTTTCAGTAATTTTAATGGGCAAATGTTATATTGACCCAAGGAATACACTGAGGCATATCAGTCTCTCTCCCTTTTCCAGGGGGTCAACATACGAACAGTCTGAACATATTTTCGCTCTGAGTCATAGAGAGTAGCACCACTGCTTATCCCTGACTTCTGGAGGGCTTTTCCACTGAGGTACACCAAAGCTGTGAGGAAAAACTAGGAATTTAGCTAACAAACACTGTTTTGTGATAGCTAAGCCTGTGGCAGGACACACCTCAGCAATGTTACAGCAAAATGACTTCCCAAAGGCATGCATTGTGTGACAGTCAGATGTGTTGATCTGATAGTATATAAATGATAGGAAAGCATTTGAGGTCTCTGTTAAGGATTTGTGCTAGAGTGCACAAATTTGATGGAGATTGAAGGAAAATTCAAATGCTTTTCTTTTAAATGTAGTGTTGATTTACATTACGGGTAGTTGAGGTCTGTGAGTTTTTGATCAAGGGAGATAATATTGTATCTATACTCCCCCTTAGTTTCTCTTGACGAGAATAAAAGGTGGTTTCTAAAATATGTTAGTTAGAACATTGCTACCTAAAACATTCTTAAAATACACCTTTCTATTCTAATCAAAAGAAACCTTAGAATCAGCGCTCCTATGAAGTGTTCACCTTTTACCCTCTGTTCCTAAACTTCCTGCCCCCTCTCCGCAATTGTGGAAGAAGGGAGAGGTTCCCCTACCAGTTATTTTTTCTCTTTAGTCTAACTCAGGACTCACTGAAAACAAAGGGAAGTTTCTCAAGCAGGGAAGTGCAACAAAAACAACCTAATGAACTCAATATCAGTCCTGTTTTGCATTGTTCTTGTGAACTTGTTTTTACTGTTCCCACAAGAGAGACTTCCTTTGTTACTTTCTGATATAATTTTGAGTTATACTAAAGAGAGAGACGCTAGAATTGGCAAATAATCTCATTTCTACTCATGCCCAAATCTCCCAGCCCCTGCTCTCCAGTCTTTTGGCGCTGGCAGGGAGAAGGGTATATGTACAGATATGGAGAATGCTTAGTTGTTTTCAAAGGGTTTGGGGGTGCAGCGATTTCATCTACAACTTATTTACAAGGTAAACAAAACAAACTCACTTAAAACAATTATTGACATTTTTAAAAACACATCTTGTTTTTTAAAAATATTAAGCTCTAACAGTTTCTAAATTCTGTTTAAACTTCATTTTAATTTTAATCCTATTCACAGTGTCTTTAAACCATGTTTAAATTGAGTTTTAAAACCATGCTTCAGGTAACAGTTTAATCCCACAGTAGACAGGGTCTAAATTCCCTTAAATTTCCTCACAAAGATCAAATAAAGTTAATCAAATCTTGTTCTCAGAAAAACCTGTCTGTTCTGTTTGATCCAAAAAAATAAAGTGCCTAGTTCTTTGAATTCTGTTCAGAAATGCCCATAAGTATTGTATTCCTCACGCTATGCTTTCTGTTCCACAGAAGCATTTTGCAGTTGTGTGACCTGTCTTCTAAGCCATAAATACATCAAATCAATCCAATAACTGTCTACATATATTTGCTTAATGTGGTTATGTGGGTATATAGCTTTTGTTGTGCTTCATTCCCATGGACTTCAGTGGTAGCTGTGCACGTCTTCAAGAGCAGAATTTGGCCTTGATTCCATAAATAGATCTTAGTCCCAAACACTCTTAAACCATGCCAGGAAGTGCAAAGTTGCCTGTGCACGGGTGCACAAGAGTTGAAAATGAATGCATGCCTAATTCCATGTGTGCATGCTTCAGTGTACTTGCATGCAGTTCCTGTTAATTGTATGTATGGCATGCATGTTTTTGAAAAGATTTTGCACGCTACCAGTATCATTTTAACAAAAAAGCTCACATCATTGATCTGCACGATCTAGAATCAAATATGAATACTCACTCAGGCCGCTGAAAAGTCTGTCTAGTTTGTAATATGAAGGCAGCTGTATATTGTTTGGAAGGAAGCTCATCTGTTCTCACAGATTCAGTAATGTGCAGATTCAGATTCAGTTTCCTTTAATCTGTTGCTGCCACCTGCTGGGGTTAGTTCTCTACAGCACTTAAAACTCAGACACTGAAGAGTCATCCATGCAGTACAAAATGAACGCTGTGTTCTTTGTTTGCCATTTGTACCAATGATCGTTTTAATTGCAGACCTGGAAAAGGATAATGAAAAAGCAGCTTGTTTGTATGTGTGGTTATTAATCCAGGTTTATTTATAATCATTACATAATAATCATCAGAATGGATTTTTAAGAACGATTTTCCTACATAAATCTAATTAGAATAACATTTTTACAGAAGTGGTGGTAGACTATGCTTTGCTTAGGGCTTGGCTACACTTGCGAGTTTACAGCGCAATAAAGGAGCCCCAGGTGCACTAGCTCACTATCCGTCCAAAACTGGCAAGGTACGTAGAGCGCTCTGACTCCGCGGCTACAGCGCTGCTGGTACTCCACCTCGGCGAGTGGAATAACGTTTGCTGCGCCCCGCTGGAGCGCCGCGGCGTCAGTGTGAACGAGGTGTTGCATTACTGTGCTCTGATCAGCCTCCGGAAACGTTCCATAATCCCTTTAAGTCAAGTGGCCACTCTTGTCATTGTTTTGAACTCGCTGTAGGAATGTGGATATGTCCTTTCAAAGCTCCATTTCTGACAGCTGGCTGCTTATCTGCTCTGGGACAGAGGAACCGTTACTGAGGAATGCTGCTTGCTCTGAGTGAGAGAAAGAGAGGCGGGGGAAGGGGAGGGAGGGAGGTCTGCTGCTGTCTGAACTTACAAGACAGCATGCTGACATGCTCTCAGCCCCCCAAAAACTCACTCTCTCTCCCCCCACATACACACAACACACTCCCTGTCATTCTCCACCCCACCCCCTGCATTTGAAAAGCATGTTGCAGCCCACTTGCATGCTGGGATAGCTATCGCAATGCACTGCTCTTTGTGGCTTTGCAAGAGCTGCTAATGTGGCCATGGCAGTGCGCTTCCAGCTGAGAGAGTAAACACTCAGCAGGGTTTTCCCTGCTGCTGTCTCCGAAGGCTGGTTTACTCCCAGTGCTCTACAACTGCAGGTGTAGCCATGCCCTTAGTAAAATGTTGATGTGGGAGAATACTAATGATCAGAATCTGTAAAAGATAGAGAGCACATCTTTTTTAAGTTTCTTAAAGCCAAAATATAAAGTTGGCCAAATCTTTCTTGCATACGTTCACCTCAGGCTCTGCTCCAAGTAAAACTTGGGAAGGAGATAAAATTGCACAAGGAAGAGAGGGCAGGCTGTTGTATCAACAAATGTCTGCTTTCCATGGGCTCAGCTGTAAGAGAAGGATCAGGCAGACGTTATCACTTAGTGTCACTAGAGATGTAAAAAGCTGTAACAATTCTAACAAACGCAGATCAATACATTTTGTAGAATGAGTTGGAAAGTGCTCACACTATACCTGTGTCAGGGTATAAATCTTATGTAGTGATTCTCAAACTATAGTTGCTATAGTATTCCAGGGTAGGCAGTACCTGAATATCTAATCCTTTTTAAAAAAAAAGAAAACAAGCCAACAGCAAAACTTTCCAATATACATTATGAAGAAGCAAAAGAGGCCACAACCCCAATTTTTTTCTTTGTACTTGATCTTTAGATGCAATCATTGTTAACTGTTTCACGGTCAAAAAACTGATTAGCTTTAGCCAGCTTGTAAGCTCTTTGGGGCAGGGACCAATATCTACTTCTGTTTGTACAGTGCCAGAATAATGGGGCCATGATCTTGATTGGGGACTTGGGGCACTGCCATAATATAAATGGTAAATATTTTCATAAAGTCGGGGGTAAATTATTATGGACCAATAGCCACACTTTAAAAATGTATATCTGGAACAAATGAAATCCTAACAATCGTATAAGTCTGTTAGTAGGTGGGGTTGGTAAAATGTAAGTAATGATGAAGGGAAGGCATTTTTCAGTACGTACATGTTCTTTATTTGGAAGAAAACAAGATGATATACTCACGTCTTAAAGGGATGACTTTGTTTTATCACAATTATTCTGACAGTAGTTAGGTAGGATGTTAAATAACTACTAAAGTTAAACATTTTAAAATCTGCCAGACCACGTAACTTTCACCCAAGAGTTTTAAAATAATTGACAAGCTTACAAGAAGTGTAAGGTTGGACATATGACCAGGGAAGAGTATAAAAATATTGCTCGGGCATGTAGGAATGATATCAGGAGGGCCAAATCGCACCTGGAGCTGCAGCTAGCCAGAGATGTCAAGAGTAACAAGAAGGGTTTCTTCAGGTATGTTGGCAACAAGAAGAAAGCCAAGGAAAATGTGGGCCCCTTACTGAAAGAGGGAGGCAACCTAGTGACAGAGGATGTGGAAAAAGCTAATGTACTCAATGCTTTTTTTGCCTCTGTTTTCACTAACAAGAAAGCTCCCAGACTGCTGCGCTGGGCATCACAAAATGGGGAAGAGATGGCCAGCCCTCTGTGGAGATAGAGGTGGTTAGGGACTATTTAGAATATCTGGACGTGCACAAGTCCATGGGGCCGGACGAGTTGCATCCGAGAGTGCTGAAGGAATTGGCGGCTGTGATTGCAGAGCCATTGGCCATTATCTTTGAAAACTCGTGGCGAACCGGGGAAGTCCCGGATGACTGGAAAAAGGCTAATGTAGTGCCAATCTTTAAAAAAGGGAAGGAGGAGGATCCTGGGAACTACAGGCCAGTCAGCCTCACCTCAGTCCCTGGAAAAATCATGGAGCAGGTCCTCAAAGAATCAATCCTGAAGCACTTGCATGAGAGGAAAGTGATCAGGAACAGCCAGCATGGATTCACCAAGGGAAGGTCATGCCTGACTAATCTAATCACCTTTTATGATGAGATTACTGGTTCTGTGGATGAAGGGAAAGCAGTGGATGTATTGTTTCTTGACTTTAGCAAAGCTTTTGACACGGTCTCCCACAGTATTCTTGTCAGCAAGTTAAGGAAGTATGGGCTGGATGAATGCACTATAAGGTGTGTAGAAAGCTGGCTAGATTGTCGGGCTCAACGGGTAGTGATCAATGGCTCCATGTCTAGTTGGCAGCCGGTATCAAGTGGAGTGCCCGAAGGGTCGGTCCTGGGGCCGGTTTTGTTCAATATTTTCATAAATGATCTGGAAGATGGTGTGGATTGCACTCTCAGCAAATTTGCGGATGATACTAAACTGGGAGGAGTGGTAGATACGCTGGAGGGGAGGGATAGGATACAGAAGGACCTAGACAAATTGGAGGATTGGGCCAAAAGAAATCTGATGAGGTTCAATAAGGATAAGTGCAGGGTCCTGCACTTAGGACGGAAGAACCCAATGCACAGCTACAGACTAGGGACCGAATGGCTAGGCAGCAGTTCTGCGGAAAAGGACCTAGGGGTGACAGTGGACGAGAAGCTGGATATGAGTCAGCAGTGTGCCCTTGTTGCCGAGAAGGCCAATGGCATTTTGGGATGTATAAGTAGGGGCATAGCGAGCAGATCGAGGGACGTGATCGTTCCCCTCTATTCGACATTGGTGAGGCCTCATCTGGAGTACTGTGTCCAGTTTTGGGCCCCACACTTCAAGAAGGATGTGGATAAATTGGAGAGAGTCCAGCGAGGGGCAACAAAAATGATTAGGGGTCTGGAACACATGAGTTATGAGGAAAGGCTGAGGGAGCTGGGATTGTTTAGCCTGCAGAAGAGAAGAATGAGGGGGGATTTAATAGCTGCTTTCAACTACCTGAAAGGGGGTTCCAAAGAGGATGGCTCTAGACTGTTCTCAATGGTAGCAGATGACAGAACGAGGAGTAATGGTCTCAAGTTGTAGTGGGGGAGGTTTAGATTGGATATTAGGAAAAACCTTTTCACTAAGAGGGTGGTGAAACACTGGAATGCGTTACCTAGGGAGGTGGTAGAATCTCCTTCCTTAGAGATTTTTAAGGTCAGGCTTGACAAAGCCCTGGCTGGGATGATTTAACTGGGAATTGGTCCTGCTTCGAGCAGGGGGTTGGACTAGATGACCTTCTGGGGTCCCTTCCAACCCTGATATTCTATGATTCTATGACTAAGATGCTTTCTGAGGTATTGAATGTTGATATTTAACAAATCTTGTGGAGTACTGGTACTAAGTACAGACTTGAGGTGACAAAAGCAAGGATCACTGTAGCAATCTGAAAGAAAAGGTTGCAACCTCTGGCTAAAAGTAGTGAGGAAAAAAGCAGTTGGTCACTGGTATCATCTGCACATCCAGAAGCAGCTGAGGATCCAGTAAATGAGCAGCACTGCCAATAGGCTTGAGTCATAGTCATGGAGTTTAAGGCCAGAAAGAGACCACCAGATCTGATTGCTTGTATATCACAGGCCACCAACACTAAATCCAACAACCAAAATTAGATCAAACGATAACAGCCTACAAGAGACTAGACTATTATGCACCATAGGCAGGGAATAGGAGGGACCAAGGTGCACCTGTGCCTGAGGCCCCCCATGGCAGGGAAATGAGATATACCCAGATAATCCTGGCAAGTGAGCCGCACTGACACCACAGAGGAAGGTGGAAAATCCCCAAGGTCACTGCCAGTCTGACCTGGGGGAGAATTCCTTCCCAATCCCACATATGGCGATCCCTTAGACCATGACCATGTGAGCAAGAACCAGCCAGCCAAGCACCTGAGAGAGGATGCTTGAAGCCACCTCAAAGCCCTGGCCCTCCCCATCCAGTGGCCCATCTCCAGCTGCAGCCATCCCTGCTGCTCCAAAGGAAGGAGATTTAAAAAAAAAAAAAAATCCAGAATACATGGGGGGTGGAGCGGGAAATAGTTTTTTGAACCCCACAGGTGGCTGGCTGAAACACGAGCTTTTAGGAGCATAAGATATAAACCACAAATTAGTTCCAAGGCTGCTAAGCCTGCACCTTGCCATCAGAAGCAACACGGTCATACAGTTGGACTCATAAATTTGTCCTGCTCTCTCAAAACTAATTAAGGTATTTTCCTCCACAACTTCTATTGGGAGGCTGTTCCAGAGCCTCACCCCTCCGATGCTTAGGAACCTTCTAATTTCCAGCCTGAATTTGTTCGCAGCCAGTTTTATACCCGTTTGTTCTTGTGCCAACAGTGTCCTTTAGCTGAAATATCTCTTCACCCTCTCAGGTATTTACTCCCCTAATGTATCTATTGAGGTGATTGGGACAGCTTGCAGTAACCTCCTGAAACTCCTACACTCAGAAGCTCACCATCAGCACATGTGACTTCCTGCCATATTTCCGAGCCTCTGAAGTTGAAGGCGCTTCGTCACTTGGACTCCTTTGTAGCATTGTAGTACTGTCCAGTAGAAAGATAAAATTGTCCACTCTGAATTTTGGTGTAGCTACATTTGTAAAGCATATGGTATCTTCGGCATCTTGCAGCCTTTTGATTTTTCTAATCTCCCAACAAATCAGTGTGCCGTGGGATCCTTCTTGCCTCCCGACCTCTGGGTATTAATGTTTTGCATTTACATGTGCTCTACAGATATTATATAATCCTCCTTCCTGGGATGTTAAGAATACTGCTTCTGTGACACTCCAAGCACCTGCTGCCCCAACATCTGACCCTTAGTTCAGCTCGCTAGAGGTGCTGCACTTCTAAACTAAACAAAGAGGCCAACTGAAGAATTGTCATAGTTGGGACTCAGGTGTTCCTTCTCCAGTTCCAAGGATGCATTCTTGACTATTAAATCTACTTCTGCTTTAATATGTATTGTAGTCAAGGGATTTAAAACCTGTCAGACATTCATTCAAAATGCAATTATTGCACAACTAATCGCACAGAGTGTCAGAAGTTAGTTCCATTAAACTATTAAACCTTATAAAGAAATTGTTATTGGTAGTTGTCAGATTATTTCATTTTCATTTTTATTAACAGTGTAAATGTGGGTTGGCAGATCGTGTGTTGTTTTCAATTAGAACTACAGTAATTGCGTGTCTTTCTAATTTAAATGTTTTGTTTCTTTTCAGATATACTTGAAAGAAATTTTAAGAGAAATAGGCATCTACAATGTTAAGGGGACCCACAAAAACACATGGGAGCTGAAGCCAGAATATAGACATTATCAAGGAGAAGAGAAGAGTGATTAATGTCACTGTTAATGAAGCAAACACAGAGGCTGTAGAATAATGGGACTGCGCTGAGGGAACGCTGCAGTTAAACAGACTGGACTGAGCACAATTCAGTACCAAGAGATCTTAAAAAGAGTAATACTTTGTAATTTGCCTGGCTTCATTTTTAAAAGCAAGTTTCTTGGATGTTTCTATACGTTTGTCTTGTTTCTGACAAAAAAATTACAAAATAAACTTGTATTAGATTTATCTTTATTAGAAACCTTTTGAGTTTTGGCTTTGTTTTTTAAATAGTTTTGAGTTTTGTTAAATATTGATCGCTTTAAAGTAAAATGTACTTTAGAGGGACCTGTAACTTTGTGTTTTGCATCCCAGCAGTACTGCGTTTTTACTTCCTATTCTACTGTGTTCCTTAGGGGCCTGATCCCGTGAGGTGGTGATCATCCATAGTTAATACTGATTGGGAATTTATGGGCACTTTGTGCTTTTTAGGATCAGTCTTTAGTCATGACACTCATGGTGATCCTAAGTCTACCTGAGAACAAATAATACTCAGTTTAAAAAAAAGCTCTTTACTAAACTGGTTAATGGGGAGAGGGGAACCACTACAGTTGATCACTGAGGAAAAATTACTACGGCCCCATAAGACCTTTAATATGTTTGTTTTTTAAAATGTGCTCATGTTTTATGTTTAAGCATATCAATAAAGAGAGCATTTAATTTGTACCAAATAAAATTATGTATATTATTGGGTGAATATTAGAGCTCTGATCAATTGAATTATATAGATATGAAAGGCTATTTTTAGACATAGTTTCTATCCCTGAGTTTGCCACTGGATCTCCCTGCAACATTGAGAAAGTCACTTAACCATTCTGTGCCTCGCTTTCCCCATTTTTAAAATGGAGCTAAATGCCCACTTTTGTAAAGCACCCAGCTGACATGTACTGTTGTAAGTGTAAAGTAGTCTCCTTTTATTTTTTTTTTTAAAGAATTGTTATATTTTGGCATCCCAAAATTTCAGGAAAAATAATGTGAAAACAAAAGTAAGGATGCATATGAATTAACTCAGTTATAGCAGTAGTTTCAGGTTGGGTGGAGGTTAAAGGCATTTTGTTTTTAAGCAGGGTCAATTTAACTTAATCTATGCCTTGGATATTTTTTCCCTCAAAACATTTTCCCACATCACTAAAATCTGTATGTCACTTGTAGACAGATGTCAATGAAATTGGAAAGATCTACTTAAAAAAAATTTTTTTTTAATTGTTAGTAAGAGTAAATACCAATGTTTTTATTACAGAGACAAGGGGGGTGAGGTAATGTTTTTTTATTGGAAGAACTTCTGTTAGTGAGAGAGACAAGCTTTCGAGCTTACACAGAGCTCTGTTTCAGAATGTCACAGCTAAACAGGAGGTGGAACAGATATTTTTATTGTCATTATTATGTTGATTATGGAAGAAATGCTTTAACAGAGAGGAGAGTCTTTCAGAATTGCCTGAAGGTGATGAGATTCTGTATTGTTCTGATCTGCACTGGAATTTTGTTCCACAGCTGAGCTCCTTCAGCCAAGCATGCTTTATCTCCAGCTCTGCAGTGCTTTTTTTCTGGACTTTCTCAGCTGCATTAGCCATGGATGGGTGTGGCCCATGGATACAAATGATGACACTGATGTGGCAGAGTCCTAGGCCACTTATGGCTTTGAAGGTCAAGGTGAAGGTAAAGGAAGTGGAGTAGGAGCCAAAGGAAGGACAGTAGCTCAGAGGCAAAGTTTCACAGTGGTATATCCAGTTGAGGTAAAAAAATATTTACTTGGAGTGAGCGCAGAGAAGAGGACTGTATACAGTTTACCCTGCTTACTTACCTTTTGCTTAAGAAAGGAAGAAAAAGCCTGATTAATTTTTCCAATTTAAGTACTTTCTATTGATTACCTTTATTTGATTGAACTCAGTTCTCCCTTATTGTTGTTTTTGGAAATATCCTGATTTCTAAAGTCACAATCCTAGTTATTATTTATTTGTTGTACTGTAGTGCCTAGGACTGTCATGAAAAGGATGCCATTTGCTAGGTGCTGTACAAACAGAACAGAAATACGTGTCTCTGTTGCAAAAAGCATGCAATCTTGTTCCTCTATTTGTAATTTGCCAATATTGATATAGAAATTAAGTCCAGCCATTGGCGTAAAATGCTCTTAATGGCAGTCCTGTGTGATTCGCCTAACAAGAATTGTATTTTTGATTTTGATGCATGTTAATTACTGTTTCATAATCTGTCTTCAGCTGCTCAGTGGTTTGGCAAAATATTATAGTTATAGTGAGATGAACTGATCAGTCACAGTAATACAAAAGAATTAAAGAAATTCAGTTATTTTAGTGATATGCAGAATGCCTGTTACTATAGGAACTAGGCACTGTTTACAGAAATTAAAAGCATATATGAGATAAATATGTATTATAGTAACCTATTCAGAATAGGCAACTAATGTTGCCAGAAATAAATTAATATCCATATCTTTGCAAGTTGATCCACCCAGGAGCCGGGCCACTGTGTTGTTCACAGGCTGAAGCTTGCAGGTGATCTTCAGGCATTGACCTAGAGACAGAAAAGACTTCAATCAGCTAATTCATCCATTTCCCTCCCTCTCCCTGGTTTCAGGATTCTTCCGTATGGTGTAACACATGGTGCTAAGCACCTCAAGTTTGTCTGAATTAGGGATGGGATGAATAATCCCTTCATATACAAATACCTACTAATCCCAAAATAGTGTTGGGATTCTAGTTTTTACTAGCTTTTTCTCCAGGGAGCTCCACCAACAGAAGGGGGAGAGGAGTGCCACTTGCCCAGAGCAGTCTGATGGGAGTAGCCTGGCTTTAGGCAGTCTGGTCTGATGCCCTGGTCTCCCTGACTACTTATTTATTCATTTAACCAGAGAGTTGCAGGAATGTCGAATTTGATTGTTCCTCCACTGACTGTCTTTTCCTGCTTGATGGTGATGCCTACAATAAGGCTGCATTTTTCTCTAATGCAGAGGTTCCTGAACTGTGATTCGCAAAACACATCCTTGCTTGGTCATCCCTGGAGAACTGGCCGGTCACGTGGTGCTGTTTCTCCTTGTATCTGCCTGCTAAATTTCATTAAATAAACAATGTATTTTTAGGTTTATCAGTTTCCCAATGTCACTTCGTGCTGGCAAGTTCTGTAGCTGCCACAGGGATATTACATACTCCTGAACAGAGGGAATATGGTGGCACAATTGTGTGGCCTGTGCAATAGTGAAAGAGAAGGGAGATGATCCATGAGAAGACCACTGTTAAGATACGACTCAAGCACTGAAAAATTGGGAACCCACCCTGTAGTTCATGCCATGACATATGTTTTAGGCTGTGTAGTAGACTAAGGATCATGTGCATGTGAAGTAAAATAAACATCAACTGGAAACGTCTGAAACTGCACGTTTTGCATTTAGTTCCTAAAAACAGCCTCTGAATATTTCAGACAATAAATGTTGAAATCCATAGCCCTAATTCCAACCCCAACATTATTTGTCACGTGTCAGCAGTGTGCTTGGTACTTCAAAATAAGACAACCCAGTCTCTGTCCCAAGTAGCTTACCCTAAAGATGACAGACAAATGGGATGCAAAAAGCTAGTCATCAGTGTTAGGGATATTGCACCCATTCAGCTGCACTGGTATAAATCCAGAGGGTAAACTCAGAGCAGCAGCTTCAAGCTAGGGCATACCACATCAGTGCAGTTATCCCAGTGCAAAACTCCCTAGTGTAGACAAGGTCCAAGCTTATGTGACTCATGATGAAGGCAGTGCAGGAATCTAGCAGTAGCAGTCTCCAGAAAATTATGTGGAAGATGGGCAGGTCTAACTTGGAATGTGCATATGTAAGTCTGTATATTCTAAAATATAAACTCAGAACACCGGGTTGGAGCAGATGATGCTAGACACTGTCAATTCTGGGAAGTTGTCGTATAAATAAGAGATGTTAGTTTTCTTTGTTGCACCTCAAAGGGAGCACCATGTGAATATTAAAAGTGTGCTGGCAGAAAGTCACACATGTGTCTATTGGAACAGTGTTACTGATTCTTTGACACAGGTATGAGCATCCTCATTTGGAGTGGGAACAGTGCAAACTAGTTGTTAAAATTCCAGTGAGTGCTCCTCAAAGCCTACCCTGTTTTGAGTCACTTCTGTATTGTCTTCACCAGCTGCTTTAAATTGGCTTTGACTGAACATACCTCCTGTATGTGTCAGTTCTGCCTACCCACGTTCAGATGTCACCATCACTAAGATGGCATTTGGTGAGTCATCATATTGACTCCCAGCAAATCATTTTCTTTGATTATTTATTATTCATGATTGAAAGCACTTCTGCAGGCTCATCCCGGTGAGGGTCCTTTCTCTGCAGTTTCCAGAGACAGTTCAGAGCTGTGGTCAACATGAGACACCTCACAGGGGCAGCCTGCCCCTTTGGTACAAACAACAGTGGGAACACTTCCCCGGAGCTTCTCTGCCTTGTGATCTTTAAACTTCTGTGAGAGGAGTTGTGAGTTTTCAGATTTTTCTACCTTTCAGCTCTAACCTTCTCCTCCCTTGGCTTGTTTATCCTCCATCCAACCAGCTACTTCTCCAACCAAGATTTTTCAAGCTTATTGTGCATAATCTGAGATACTTCCCCTTGCCCACTTCTCTCCCTGAGTGCAGAGGATAGAGGCCGACCTGCCATGAGCAACCCATGAATCCTCTCTCCAGAGTAGAAATGGGGAGACTGGGAGTGGGTGACGGTAGCTAGAGATCCTAACGTAGACTAGAATCTGGGATAAGAAGTAGTCCTGGTGCCTCTCTGGGGAAGAAGTAAAGGAAGAAGAAATGCAGAACATTAAGGCCTAGTTTACACTACAATACTAAACAGTTGCAGAGCAGTTGTCAGTGATAAGCTTAACACTGGGCACCACTGAGTTGCAAGGGTAGACAAGGAAAAACCACATTCAGCATTGTTTCAGCTAACCACTTACACCTTGTGTTATGAGCAAGGTTTGAGCACAGTCATCTGAAAGAATGCTGAACACAAGTGCTCTTGTAGCTAGTCCTTGCTCAATACCAATTCAGCTAAACCAATTGCAGACAACCATGTTCTCAGTGTTTTGATTCTGAAGCAGAGACGAGGCCTAAATGGCCATAAAGAGAAAAAGAATAAGAAAGGACAAAGGGTTGAGTTAAAGTGGCAACTGAAACAATGGAAGCTTCTTTAAAACAGTTGAATCTGTGTCAAATTGTTGCTGGGCAGCGTTTATTTAAATTAGTCAATAAAATGAATGGAATGTGCCTGTCAAGGCTACCTTGAAAATCAGTCAGTATAAAGGAAATGGGAACTCCCAGGAGTGGAAGAGCTCAGTAGCTTTACATTTGCTTTTGAAAATGATGAAACAATGATCCCCACACAATTGTGGTGGAACAGATAATGAAATGCCCTACTAGAATTAATGGCCCAGTATGGGGAAAGAGGGGGCTTGACCAAGGTCTGTTTACCTGCCTAGTAAGTTCTCACATTGAAAGGGCTCTGCTCTTTTGTTAGCATGATCAAAGGAACCAATGGCTGCGTTATACAGAGAATTTTAAAGTATCTAATTAATGCAGTAGGCTGAGGGGGAGGGGGAGAGAGAGAGAGAGAGAGGGATGCTCTCTGATAGTTTGCTCAATGGTGAGGCAGACATTTCTGTGTGTAAGACATCTAATAACCTGGAATCACTTAAAATCTCCTGCTTAATTCCAAAAGCATGCAGCAATGCCTTAGAAGTGAGGGGTGAGAAGAGCAATGTTCCCTGCAGGAAAAACCCTTCCTAACCCAGTCAGCTGCCATCACACACTCAAAAAGCCTGGAGAAAAATATAGCAATTAGTTAGTCAAAATGATGATGTGCCCCTAGAGCTGGGCAGACCTTTCCCTCTCCTCTCCACCTCTCTGGAATCCACCAGGTGATTTTTCAGTTTAAGACGGAATGAGCATTTTTCCATTCAGCTCTCGACAAAAATCATGTTAAAAATGATGGTGGGATTTCCAGTTTCAAGAGAAGCTGTGGAAGGCCTCAGCTGCTGGACATCACAGGGACAAGAGCTTGCACAGAAATGTCTCCTGTCTATGGCCTGTGGGAGCTCTATCCGTGCATCTGACCTGGCAAAACTCCAGCATGTGGACTAGGTGGTTCTTTATTCTGTTAGCTGAATTTCTAGACAAAATTGTCCTGTCTTCTAAGTGCTGTGGGAGTAACTGGTGAGATGTCGGTGGCTGCTGGGTAGCTCAGAAGAGAGAAGGGGCCTACCTAGATTAATGTTTGAAATTTTTACAGTTTCATTTGTGTTTCTGCTTCTTTGGTGTGTGACAAACAACCCAGTATGTGTGGACTGACCTGTCCCAAGTCAGAGGGACAGACCTTTTACAGACACCTCGCGTTTTTCTGCTTTTCTCCTATCTTTAATGCTATGATCCTGTTTTTTAAATAACATCTGAAGGCCCTTATGCCTTGTTTGAACTAGTGTTTAAGGATCTGGTAACACAATATTTACTTGGGCAAAATTCCTATTAAAGTTGATAGGAATTTTCTGGGAGAAAGAAGCATTATAGGGTCACATCCCAACTGTTGTAAACCTGGAAAGCAGCTTACCGTTGTAAACAGCAATGACTTTCCATAAAGTTTTCTAGTAACCTTTAAGTAGCAAAATGTTTCTCAGAGATTGTTGTCTGTAAATGTTATATGGTGATACAGTCCATCGATACGTTATATCTATTGGCATTATTCCCTCCCTCCAAACGTCTACAGTGACAATGTATTGTGACATCTGAAGAAGTGGGGTTTTTACCCACGAAAGCTCATGCCCAAATAAATCTGTTAGACTTTACGGTATAACCTAGTGTCCCATCACAGAGTGTGGTGAGTTTTGTGTAAAACTTGGCATGGACTCTTTGGGAGCTATTTATCTTGGTTGTGCCAAGTCCAGATCAGGAGCATCCCATGGAAGAGGCTTTTTACATCTGACTTAATAGTGCTACTTTGTTTGAGGAGAAAAGCCTAGGACAAACACATCTGTTTTTGTAGTACACCTAGTACAATGAGATCCTGATTCATGACTGGGGCTTTGTGGTACTGCTACAATATAGATAATGCAAAGTAATCAAATGCTAAGTGAAAATGCTGCACACTTTTCCACCGGAGTGTAACTGCCCCAAGTGGACCATTCTGTCATTGAGCCAGTCACTCTGCGGCTGAATCTGGCAACGGGGTCAATAGCTAGTTTTTACTCAATGTTCGCTTTCAAATATATTCAATAAAACTGTACCACGTGAAGTGCAACATCAAAGCATCAGGAGTAGGCCTGCTTACCTGTCCCTAATCCAGCCCCAATTTCCAGCTACTCCAGCTACTGGGGAACTATGTGTCCTAGCCGCCCCCGCTTTCCACTCAAAACTGAGCAGTAGTTTGGTAGATTGAGCACAGACTAGGAGATGAGACTTTGAGGTTCTGTTCCTGTCTGGCCACTGGATTACAGTATAACCTTAGCCAAGACCCTTAACATAGATGCCTTATTTCTGTAAAACTGGGCTACTAGTGCTTAGGCAGATTTGTAAAGCACCTGTTTGAAATGTGCTGTATAAGGCGACAGTAATAACACTAACTGGTCCCAGGGCCCCAGATACAACTCTCTCAGCCTCCAGCAGCAGTTGGGTACCAGGAGTGGACTGTACAGCCCCACACACCTTCTGCATCACTTGATGAACATTCTCATCAGATTTCACCATTCTCCTCCACTTTGACAATTGATCTGCTTCCTTAATTGTCCGTGGCTGTTACGAGTTCCCATTACCAGCTTCTGACTAACCCTTCCCAATCTGCTTTAAAAAAAAAGCCACCTATGCCCAACTCAAATAACTATAAATAAATACCCTCTGTCCCTGAAATGTTGGATATTAATACAAATTCTAAGTATAAAAATCAAAACCTCCAACAAGAAAGCAGACCACAGGGTTGGCAGGACTCTGCTTGATTCACTGATGAACTGCTGGACCTGGTTAGAAGCCTCTCTCTCTTCTGCCCCCTTAAATTTTATTTGTCCACATATGTGCTGAACTGGGGGTGTATTCCTTTATCTTCAGACTGGAATCTACCAGCACAGGTTCTTCACAATAATCTAACCATGATATTAAAGGTGACCTGCAAAGATCTTTTTTTAAAGTGTGTGACTCTTTTGTTTCTTTATGATGTAAATGTTCTGGATGTTTTTTGATTCGTCGGTTTCTTTTCTGCTTGTTTGTTATCTTGGAAATGTTATGAAGATGAAGCTTTTCTTTGGAAGAGGGGAGAATTGGAGGAGGCAGAGCTTTCTCAGGCTTTCCTTTGAGGAAGTGAGTTGTTTAAATCTTTCCTAATGAAAGCTGTCAGTTTAATATTTTTTTAAAAAGCTCATTTAAATGAAAGAGTTTAAACCACCTGACTAAAAATCTCTTCTCCCCTCTCCATCAGGGGTTCTCACAAGGCCACTCATTCTCCAAAGTGTCTTCCAGCAAAAGAGAAGTCAATATGTGATATTTCTTATGGAGACGGGGAGTATCCAAAAAAATTATTTGCGGGGAAAGGGAGGTTAGGGGGGAAAAAGGGGTGGGGGTGGGAGGAATGAAGACTTCTTATACATTATAAAGAACCGAAAACAAACAAACTAAATGAAAAACAGTGTGTGGGAGGGACAGATTGCATGGGGGAGGGATAGAATATTCACTGGTTTCTTTTACAGGTCACTTATGCGGTTACCTTTATTGTTGGGAATTGTACTCCAGCCAGCCAGCTGGTGTGTTTCCAGTGCACAATTGCCAGTTGGCTCCCACCATGCAACAATATGGCCCTATATCTCCCACATCACCTCTTCTGTCAGGTATATGGCAAAGCAGCACATGGGAGTAGGTGTTATCCACATCATATGGATGGGGAAACTGAAACACAGGAATGGTACATGAACTGTACAAGGTGACAAACCAAGCCAACAGCTGAATAGGGAATAGAGTCCAGATATTTTTATTGCCAGTTCCCCTACTTTAACGCCATGGCAATGCTGCTTCCTCTAACATAGGTGGACTCTGTTATTACCCACACAGGGATTTGGCCAACAGTGTTAAAACTTCACTGTTCTCATGCATGGTTTTAAGTGGTCAAGAACTTGATTGTATGTCTCATCTGACAAACCCTAGCACAAGGCAGAGTCATTGGTTAGGTACTGATTTAGAAGGAAGTGACTCACCAGCCTTACTTGCTGCATGTAAATGTAGCTTAGGACTTGTCTACATCAGGGAAATTAACCTGCAGAGCTATACCAGACTAACTATGCTGCAATAGCTCCCCATGTGGACACTCTATTCAGAAGAAATTTGGTGTAATTATTCTGAAATAAATACAGAAGGGAATTATTCTGAAATAAAATCTTATTCTTGAATAGCATCCACACAGGAATAGTGACGCTGGCTAATTTCCCCTAGGTAGACAATGCCTTAGAAGATTCACACTCAAGCATTGACCTGGGTCAACCAACTTAGCCTGTGAGATCTGACAGGATCCTAATGAAAGGCTAAATGGCTACAAGCTAATTTGTATGAGAGAACTTGTATTTTGAATCATCTGGACATCCTCTCATCCTCTTGTGTAAGTTAACACAATACTCTACTGACCCCGGGCATGGCCTCCTTATTAGTCATCAGAGGCCATTAGAAAACTAACCTAGATATAAAACTGCCAGGCTATATCAGCATTGCAGTAGTCACAGTGCAGCTGTTAACTTGGGGTTCTGTCTGCCATATTTAGGGGACTTTTTGTGGTAATGTAACCATCATCCCCAAAGCAGCTGACCAGTAGAAATATTTGCATACATTAATCACGAAATGACATTCTGGCTATTTTAATTCTTAGGAAAACTGAATAATTGCCCGGTCTTTGGGTGTGTGTGTATGGGGTGGTGGAGGGGGTTATCTGATGTGCAGGAAAAAGGGAAGGGCTTGGCTGATGAGATAGGGCCAGGAGGAGTCTAGAGTGGAATCAGTACTTTTGCCTGTGACCTGTATGCCTGACACCTACTGTCAGCTGATATCTTCCCAGTTAGGCCAGGAAGATAACAGGGTGAAAGTGGGGAATTTGAACTGGAGCTTTCAGGAAAAGGCAGGAAGCCCCATGCATATCTGTGCTTGAGCTGTGAAGGCTAGTGGCCAAAAGGACACAGCCAGGCAGCATAGATCTGTTGGTCCATGGGACCTTCCGGCATGATCAGAGAGAGGGGCAGGAGTGCACCAAGCCTTGGGGAGAGAAGAGTGATTGAAGAGGTATTAAGAACAAGTGTACTCCTCTTCAGAACCGAAGTTCTGCAGTCCCATGCTCTGAGTGGCCCTAGCCTGTTTACCAGAAGCTGGGAGTGGGCTACAAGGGATGGGTCACTTGATGATTATCTGTTCTGTTCATTCCCTCTGGGGGACCTGGTATTGCCACAGTTGGAAGACAGGATACTGGGCTAGATGGACCTTTGGTCTGACCCAGTGTGGCTGTTCTGATGTTTGTAAGTGTGTAAAACAGAGGACAATCCTCTTCCCCTTCAGCATTGTAAGGCTTAAGTGACTCCCGCCTAGCCTTGTGAATTGGATGACAGGCTGGGTTCTTGTTATCTTATTCACAGGGTTTCCCTATCCAACTTCTTCCAAAGGGCCTGGTCAGAAATGTGTGTGAGACACATGTTGGCTCTACTGAAGGTGTAGAATGGTAGGTGAGAGATGTGATAAGCATGACTGATGTGATTGCAGGATTGTATCCCACCGCTGGAGGGAGGTGAAATTTCCCCAGACATCTCTTGGGAGAGAAAACAGAGTAAAATGAAGCCATTTGTGATGTGGAGAGGGCCGGGTAAAAATAGAGCTATATGGGAAAGAATGTCCTCAGTACAGGTTGAGAAGGAAACGGTGCATATGCTAGTGGGGTTATTTTACAAACAGGAGTGAATGCAAAAACACCCTCTTGGTTTAAAAACAAACAAACAAAAAAGGTTTCCCCATAGTCCAAAAGTCTATGTTTGCTGATAAACTTCCTCCCTTAGATGGCAGGAAAACTACAAGGCCCAAGGTTCCCTGGGCAGAACCCAACATTACCCTGAGTCCTATCCGGCCCTTTGGCAAGGCCTGTGCCATTGTAGCTGCTATTCCCCGAACCAGAGCTGTGCATTAGAACTCCCTACAGCCATTTTAATCCAGTTCCCCTGAGCTTCAGACTGGGAATCAGTGGCAGCTGCTGGGAGTTGTCACTGCATGGCTGGGTTTTTGCTGTAGCATTCAAAGTGGAAGCATCTGAGTGATCAGATGGCTTCCTCCCAAGCTATGACAGCAGCTGGTCCTCTAATCAGCACGTGGATGGAATGTCCAGGGGACAGCCATATTCCCTTTTACCTGGCATTATTCTCCAGCTGGTGGCTGACAGCTGCAGTCCCTGTGTGAAGGTCCTAACACCTCCCTCCTGTTATATACCAGTGGTCCTAGCACAGACTATAAGGATGGTACCCCATCCATGTTTCCAGCTGCTTCTCCAAGCCATACCTTGCAATGAAGAACCTAGCCAACCTGAGAAGCAGCTGGAAATGGAGGAAGAGCCAGCAGTATGTGACCTCCCTGTCCTCAATGGCCCATGGACCAGGATGGGAACTGCTGAAATAAGAATTCCTGCATGTTTCCTGTATTGGTTTCCAGACTATTGGGTGGGGGTAGAATAGATGTATGTAAATAAGGAATTAGTGGAACAAAATGACCCCAGTGGTAGCTGTTTGCAGTGTTGTTGTAGCCATGATGATTCCAGGATATCAGGCTATGTCTGCACTACAGACCTTAAAGCGGCACAGCTGTGTCACCGTAAGGTCTCCCAGGTAGCCGCTCTCTGCCAGAAGGAGACAGCTCTTTGGCCAGTATAGTTAAGACACCCCTAAAAAGCAGCGGTAGCTATGTTGGCAGGAGAGTGTCCCCTGCTGACATAGTGCTGTCCACGTGGGCACTTTTGGTGGTCAGGGGTGTGTTTTTCTCATACCCCCAACTGACAAAAGTTTGACCGAGGAAAGTGCTAGTGTAGACAAAGCCTCAGAGACAAGATGGGTGAAGTAATATCTTTTACTGGACCAATTTCTGTTGGCAAGAGACAATCGGTCACGCTATGCAGTCACCTGAAGAAGAGCTCTGTGTAGCTCAAAAGTTTGTATTTTTACCACCAACAGAGGTTGATCCAATAAAAGATCTGACCTCACCCACCTTGTCTCTCGAGGGACAGTTGTTGAGGCATAGCACTGGGGAGTGAAGAAGCCAAATTCCACAGGAAATTAGACACTGGAGGACAGTTGTTCTTGTCTCATCACATACTAGCGAGAAGACATGCAAGTATAGAGAATATAGACAAGGCTTTGCCTTTACTTCCAAAGTACTTTCCTACCAGTTTAATTACATCTGTTTAAAAATCAGTCTAGTTAAATTGGTGCAAATCCCTAATAGATGCACTTAAACTGGTTTACCATGTTTATACTGGCATAAATCAGCCACAGGAGGCATCACTGGTGTACTATCTCAGCTGCCAACCACTGACAGCTGAATCGGGGTCAATCTCCTAGTCAATAAGGCCCAGATTTTAAAAGGTATTTATGACCTGAATCCTGTTGATTTCAAAGGAAGTCAAACACTTAAATACCTTTCAGAGTCTGAGCCTAAGTCTTTGTACACAAATCTTTAAAGACTAGTAATAAATGGTGAATTTTTGTAATACTCTCTTCTTCTGCCATATATAAGTAATTTAACAGGTATGGTAATAACCCCCCTTTTGGGGAGAATAGAAGGCCAGGGCATTTTATGTTAGACTCCAAAATAAACATTTGTAATTTCCCCTCCCTGTTTCAGCCTATTTATATTATAGCACTCTTCACCTTTATCTTGTATTTTCATTATAGTGTATTATAAAATCTTAGAAATGCAATATATAAACAGTAACATTCTGGTAAATTGCTAGTAATTAAGGAGGTGTGGAAGCAGTCAATTATGACTACTCTTGAATAGTTACTGTATCACAAAGGTGTCAGGGAGCTAAATCATAAATGAAAGGAGGTTCTTTGCTGGCAGCCTGATTCATTAAATATTCTTTCTGCATGTAAACCCCCCATGTTCCTTTGTTATGTTCAGCTTTTGGGTCCACGGGACCCGTCCATGACACAGTGCCAGAGAATTTGCAGGGTCTTGATGTGAGGGCAGGCAGCGGGGTGATGAACGAAGACTTGAAAAGAAAAGATAGTTGCCCTCAGAATGGAGTCAGGTCTCTCTTTTCTCTGAGCATGCAAGTCTCTGTGCTCACACAATGTTCTGAGTCAGTTACTGGCTTTGAATACAAGGAGGAGGAAGTGAAGAGGCTACTCATCTCTTTCCTCTCTGTGTGCAACTGCTTACTCAGGTTCACTTTGAACTCATGTCAGAAGTGGTGTTTCCAAGGGTGCTGATGCAATAACACTGCCTTAGAAGCTGCAGCCCAATCTGTGCTGGAGTCTGCTGCTCAATGAAACGCCAGGGTTCTAGTAGCCAAATAGATACTCACTAGTCAATACTCAACTAATACTGGATTGAAAACCCCCACCCTTTAGAACACCAATTTAAATTAGGCTCAACTTCTCTTGGCACAATGGAGACCTATGAATCTGATAATATGTTAGTTGCTAGCTGAAGAGCTCCTGCCAGTTTACACCACAGCTCTGGGCAGCCTACGCTACTCTTCAAAGAACGACCCTTGTATTGCTGTTACCCACATTTTTTCACTTCCCGTGTTTGTGATCATTACTCTTCAAGAACCATCTTAACTTAGGGCCTGATCCAGCAAATACTTAATACAGGAGCAACTTTACTCATGTAATGCTAGTGAGATTCTTAACATGGCTGCTTTTGTAGGTTAGACAAGGCCAGAGATTGACATCTTGAATTAAACCTTACCCTGCTCAGAGCACCTGACGGGGAACCCTGGGAAAGTTGCCAATGCTCAGAGGCTCGGACTACTCATGTGAGTAAAATTATTCACGTGCTTAAGTGTTAGCAGGATTGGGCCATTAGCTTGAATGGTACGTGGCACAGGCTGGCTTCTATATGTAAGGCATTAGTCACGTTTATAATGCTTTATCAACAATAACTTGGTGCTCGCTGTTCATAGGGGGTTCATACAAAGCTCTTTAGCATCCACTTCACGCTCCGTCCATTAAAATCAATAGTACTTCAATAGTAGTCAGGCCAATGCTGAGTATTTTTTGACAAATCCCCCACAGGATTTTTGGGGCTTCGATCACTTTCTTCTGAGTGTTTCTTGTGTCACTTAAGTTTTTCATTTTTTACTTACAGAACACTCTAAACAGAGGCATCTCACTCTAGTATCAGTGATGGGAGCCACAGAAGCCTTAGGATAGCTGCCGGTCAATGGGATTGTATATTAACAAAACCAGCCACAGCACAGCACAACTCTCGAATCTGTGTGCTGCCAGTCTTGGGTGCAGTTTGACACAGGGGTTGGTTAAGCAAGATGAGCAAGTTTCCAAGCAGGGCTTGTCAAATTGAAAATCCAGTGAAAATGAAATAATTGGAGCAGGGACTAATTTAGCAAGATTTTTTGCCAAGACCTGCAGGGATTTTCTTCTTCTTCTTCTATTGAGACATTTACATCATGGGTAGAATGAGAGGCTTAAATGCACATATCCTGTTGTAAGGTATCATGGAAGCTGATTTATTTGGTGGCTAGTGTAGGATTAAGAACCCTAGTTTATAGATTAAGGACCTCTTAAGATCCGTAATGTAGACATAGCCTCAGTGTACACTGACAGGAGGGTTTTTTCCCATTAGTGTAGGAACACCACCTCCCCAAACGACATTAGCTATGTCAACAGAAGTTCTCTCCCCTTGACATAGCTCCCAGCATAGATGCAGCTATGTTGGCAGTTGTCAGTGAGGGGTGTGGTGGTTTCACACCCCTTGACTGATACAGCTGCAGCTAAGCTGATATTTTTCAGTATAGACCAGGCCCCAGGAAAGTTAAGACTAATCAACTGAAGTCCAATGCACATTGAAGTGTGTTAAATCCGGGTGTGGACACTCTCCTTCAGGAGCCAAGTAGGCTCAGAGCATTGTTACAGAGAATGTTCACAAGATGTGATGTACTCAGTCACTGCATTAAATGCCCCAGTAACAACTATGCAGGTGAAACCAGACACTCACTATGGGCTTGGCTACGCTCACGTTTTATAGCGCTCTAATTTGCTGGCTCAGGGGGGTGAAAAATCACCCCCGAGTGCAGCAAGTCAGAGCGCTTTAAAGCACTAGTGTAAACGGGCTCCAAGCACTAGGAGCCACACTCCCAGCACTCGGAGCTAATCCCTTCATGGGAGGTGGATTACCAGGAGTGCTCTCGTGTGACCACACTCGCACTCTCCCAGCGCTCCTGCAACAGCGCTTTGAAGTTTCCAGTGTAGCCATGCCCTTTGCTTTCAAGGGAATTCACCCAGAAAAAATAACAAAAATCCTATCACCTGTGGGTAAACACTTTTCACAAAGCGATCACGCAACATCTGCCCTACTAGATCTCATCCTCAAAGGAAACCTGCACAAAATACAGGCCTGGGAGCTTAAATTCAGAACTTTGCTACACATTAAAAATCATGGACTGAACAGAGACATTGGATTTATGGCTTATTACAACAATCCCTAACCCACGAACAACTACCTTGCACCCCTCCCTCCATGACTGCACAGGTGTTAACAGGCCACTTAACTTAGAATGGTCCCATGAAACATGTCCTAACTACTTGTGCTAAATAATCTGTTCCACCTTGTATTTAGCTCTGACAGTTTCCCAGATCTGAAGAGCTGTGTGTGGCTCAATCTCACCAACAGAAATTGGTCCAATAAAATATATCACCTAACTAAGCTCACTTCACTCCTGAATGAGAGCATCCACACAAGGTGTCATAAATATAAAGGGAAGGGTAAACACCTTTAAAATCCCTCCTGGCCAGAGGAAAAACCCTTCCCCCTGTAAAGGGTTAAGAAGCTAGGATAACCTTGCTGGCACCTGACCAAAATGACCAATGGGGAGACAAGATACTTTCAAAAGCTGGGGGGGAGGGAGAAACAAAGCCTCTCTCTCAGTCTGTGTGATGCTTTTGCCGGGGACAGAACAGGAATGGAGTCTTAGAACTTAGCAAGTAATCTAGCTAGATATGCGTTAGATTCTGATTTCTTTAAATGGCTGAGGAAATAAGCTGTGCTGAATGGAATGGATATTCCTGTTCTTGTGTCTTTTTGTAACTTAAGGTTTTGCCTAGAGGGATTCTCTCTGTTTTGAATCTAATTACCCTGTAAGGTATTTACCATCCTGATTTTTACAGAGGTGATTCTTTTTACTTTTTCTTCTATTCTATTAAAATTCTTCTTTTAAGAAACTGATTGCTTTTTCATTGTTCTTAAGATCCAAGGGTTTGGGTCTGTGGTCACCTATGCAAATTGGTGAGGATTTTTATCAAACATTCCCCAGAAAAAAAGGGGGTGTAAGATTTGGGAGGATTTTGGGGGGAAAGACATTTCCAGACGGACTCATTCCCAGTAACCGGTGTTAGACGTTTGGTGGTGGCAGCGAAAGTCCAAGGGCAAAAGATAAAATAGTTTGTACCTTGGGGAAGTTTTACCCTAAGCTGGTAAAAGTGAGCTTAGGAGGTTTTCATGCAGATCCCTACATACGTACCCTAGAGTTCAGAGTGGGGAAGGAACCTTGACACAAGGGTTTAATGTGCTTGAACATGCACTGACTTTCCCAAGTGTTCCCATGTAGACAAAGCACTCAGGGATGGCGACAATGCCAGGGAGTTCTGAAGGTTTATTGTGTTTGCTCAGTCATGGAAGAGGTGGAGCCTATAGCATTACTAGGTCACTTAGATACTTAATTACATTTTGTAAAGGTGCTCAATGGCAACATGGGAAAACAAAGGGTCACTATATTGCAGCTGGCATGGTTTATATTCTTAAAAAGCATCTACTATAGAAAGCCATAGATCAAAAAAATAAACATAAAAGCAGAGCTAGAGTCAAACAGGCTCCGTGAAAGGTGACTCACCTCTCTGAACTTTCTCAAAAAAACCTTTTCTTGCTTTTTCCTCACTTCCTTGGCACTTGCCATGCCCTGATCTTCCTGGGGCATCAGCTGGCCACAGTCTAGACGTCCAGCACTACTTTCTACCTCCTAAAGACCCCAAACCCCTCTGTCCAAGCTTTTTTATGTCTTCTTTTGTGGGTTCCCTTTAGCAGTGCTCTGGGCTAATGCAGCAGCCTTTGGCTTTAGCCAAGTGCATAGATGGGATTGTCATTTTTTACATTCCAAGACCGACTGTACTAGGCCTCCACCTTCCACACCTATAGTACCAGGGTTAGTACAGACCAAAAAAAAGTTGAGAAGTACTAAACACCTAGATTTTTCTACTTTCTATGGAGGAATAAAGTGACAAGACCTAAAAGTCATCGCACTGGGACTAGCTACAGTAACACACTTCAGTTTAGTGAGATGTTACAGAGTCCAGATAACAGGAACTGACTGAAATGTATGTAACAACTATATTTTTCAAAGGGTCGAAAGCAGACTAGTGAAACAAAGCCAAGAATCTAGCTCTTCTCTAGCACCTGTTTTCTGACTAAAAAGCTACAACATAATGGAACCACCGCCCTCCAGCAGTTTAGTACAACCCAAATCTTGCTCTTTTACAAAACTGGATTGCGGGGGGTGAAGTTAGCAGGTGCTGTGGCATTTGGATTTTAGGAAGCCAAGTAAAGTATCTGAGACTCAATTTTTCAGCAGCACTTGGATTTTAACTGACTGAAGCACTAAACGCTAAAGGAACTGCAAAGCACTGAGCATAATTTGTAGGGCTGGGAGATGAGGGCAACAGGGCTATCAATTGGCAGCGTGCACCGAGTCAAGACAAAGACACAGCTGTGGTGGAAAGCAGTTAGGCTGCTTAGACAAATGCAGGGTATTCATTGAAAGGGAGAAAATAGAACTCTTAGCATATGCACAACGTGCCTCGGGTGGCACATGACTAGGACTCATCAGAGAATTTGGTCCAGTGGCTGGGCCAGTTGTTTCCCTGGCCCAGGCCAGGCACTGACCGGGAGTGCAATGGGCTATCCCCCCCATAAGAGCACTGAGCAATACCAAAAGGACATGATGCTGACACTACATGCAGAGCACTTTCTCTGGCTACAGCCTTTTAAAAGAATAATTTCCCCCCAACAAATAACCCTCTTTACATCATGATAGATGATGAATGTGGTAAGATAAAAGGAGGGGAAGGGATATAGTTTCAGGGTCTACATGCATCATAGACCTTGAAGAAGTCAGTCCAAATTGCTTTGAATTTTTTGGGCATTCACCTTCTGCAGCCTGCCAGCCTCTGCTAGCTGCAGGAGAACAGCTGTATCACTGAGCCAGGCATCAGCACTTGGCAGTGATTGACAGCTATTATTTGCACCATTAATTTTTTAGTGACCCAAAGCTGGATTGTGGAACCATTCTGGTTTGTTACCAAGTAAGTTCCACTTCTTAGGCCAATAGCCAAGAATAAAAATGCAAGGAAATAGGGTTTCAGTTCAGCTGCTCAACCCTCTTTTATTCAAACTTTTGACAAAGACTTAGGAGAAAACCCCCCCTTCAGTCAAGGGCTCAGGTTGTCTAAGGAATCCTCCACCAAAGCATCACACTTGATATCCCACATTTTAGAATGGGATAAAAAATGTGTTTGTAAGCAGAGGGGTAGCTGTGTTCATCTGTATCCACAAAAATAATGAGGATGCCAGTGGCACCTTAAAGACGAACATGTATTTGAGCATAAGCTTTCATGGGTTAAAAACCATACACAAACTGGATATTTTACCCATTAAAGCTTATGTTCAAATACATTTGTTAGTCTTTAAGGTGCCACTGGACTCATTGTTTTTGTAAGAAGAGTTTAGACTGAACATACACTTAAGCTACACGGTGATAATTGTCACTTTGGGGTGTGATTTACTACCATTGTAATTATACAAACCCATGCTGTTATAAAGGAGATTTATAGCAGATGAGTTTAGTGCTCATCCTTCACTGCAATAAACTATGAACTTTTGTACCCATTTAACTGTATTCACATAAGGGACCTGCTGCTTCACATAGTGGGTACATCTGATGCTGCAAAACTTTTGATGATAGACAGCCCTGAGGCTTTCATTATTCATCACTGACATCACTTAATCTGACTACATGCTAAGTGGGGAAGATAATCAAAAGAAATTTGACTGGAGCAAAAATGATAACATGAGGAGTAGTTGGCTGGACATTATATGAAGTGTTATGAAGTCCTGCTGTAGAACCCATCCCAGCTGTACTGGGCCATGGTGTAGCTTCAGACTCCCATCTTGGGTACGCACACTAGAAAATAAGAAATAGGTTGAACAGAAAGAGGTCTAACACAACAGCTGCTTCAATGAAGACAGATTAAAGTCACCCACTCCAGAAGGGAATGAGTCAAGAAGCCCCTCGCAGTTCATGGGGCTAGCATCCCATTGCTTCTCTCCATTAAAAGTCTGCTAGCGTCCAGGAGAAACATAACTTTGTACATAGGGGAAGGGTGAAAATCTAAGGTAACAGCCTTCCCCCATGAATAAAGCTGGTGACTGTAGCCTAGATACTAAGTCCCTCCTCATTGTCCACCCCTCTATGCTAGACTGAAAGTTGAATGAATAACTACAAGATTGCCACTTAGACTACAGTATCTGATTTACTTTTGTTGGCAAAGATAAGTCCATTGTGGAGAAAAGAGTAAATCTTATTTCCATCACTGTTTACTATGGCAGCTCTATTCTGATCTAACAACCACCTGCTCTGAAACACAACCTAAACTGATCACAGGTAGCAGAAACCCTTTGACCAGGCTATTGAGATTGGAAAGATATACCCAATTCTTCCAACTATTGACAAGCTTGTTAATGTCAAGCTACTTTAGTTTAACAGTAATTGCTCTAGGCTAGTTATATTCCTTTATTCAATCTGGACTGTCACATGACAACAGGCAGAAAGCGCAAGGAACTGTTTTACTCTTGCATCCTAGTGAGGACCAGAAAAGCAATGGTCACATGCTCCAGGTCTGTCAAGTAGATGCATTGTTAGTGACAATCCTCTAGCAGGGACTAACACCCAAATAAAAGCTCAGTACAACACTATTGAAGGGGTTGTAAGGTCTAACCCCAACCCTGCCTCCTTTACTTAAGTAGCAAGGTGGTCTATTGCCTTTCTCCAACACTTACTTTCCTGTCAAAACCTACTTCATATTTTCATTGGGAATATTTTAGCTAGTTCATGTATATTCAGTGTCCCATCTATCAAGCCAGTTGTAAATCTACTTAATCCTATGACTGACCACTTATGCACTGCTGCTCACAGTGAGAATACTGCTCTATGGTTTGGTGGTAACTGTAGACAGTCCATAAAACTATATTGTAATTTTATATTAGCTGCATTTCCCACGCCATCCCCCTGTACACACATGCACTAGCTCAACAGCTGCATTCTGGTGTTGTTACTCAAATCTTCTCCCCCCACTTTAAGATTGCTGTGCAATGTAAAGAAACCAAATATCCTTGCCTGATAAAGAAGCTCAGCCAATACTCCATATTAATAGCTTTGAATTCAGTTTTGTTTTATTGGTTTTTGGTATCTCTTCCAGAGAGTTAATTACTTCAGTTTGTAGAACTGTGAGAGATGCAGAAGGTCCACTTCATTATGATGGCACTTCTTTGGACATTTCCCTTATTCACCTCATACTGCTAGGCAGGCAGAAGTTAGGAGCCTGCACTTGCATTCCAGTGTCTCAAGTAGTGACTTGCATGAAGTCTATCTGAAGACAGTCTTAAGTTGCAGTGTACTAGGATCAGGCTATATTACTGACAAGTATAAAGGTCCTTGGGCACAAGACTTGCAGCAAGCTTACTGTAGGAGTTCAGCTCAAGAAACACATTAGACCAACAGGCATTACCTAGAATGGGTTTAATGAGTTTTATTTTAGACAACCTACATGACAAGTTTTTTTTTAAAACAATGCCTCCACTCCAAATCAGGGTCAAAAATAAGTGAATAAAGCTCAAGATGGTATCAGTCCAGTTGGTAGACACTGCTGAGTCCTGGTGTTTGTTGATGAGGAAAGAGCAGCAGCAAGTTATGACGACAGGTGATCCAAAATAGTTGCTCGGTTTTGTTACTGTAACAAGAATAAAATGGTTATTTCAGGTTCAGTCAAGCAATGGTGTCTCTGCATGTGTTCCCCAATTCAGTCTGAGCTGCCATGTGATCAGGCAGGCAGAAAGCACAAGGAAGTTCCTTTTGCATCACAGTGCAAACCCAGGAGCAGCAGGAGAATTGCTCAAGGTTTATCAGAGGATGCGTAACATTTCTACAAGCTTTCAGAGCTGCTGGTGCTCAGTTTCTAAAGGTACTCAACAGAAGAATAGTCACCTAGATTTCTCCCCTACCTCCATTGCTGGAAGGGTAATGTGATGGAGTTCATCTTATGCTACCTCCTGAATACACCTTTAAAAGGCTCTTGCATACCAGAAAATTTACAATAGACTTCAGTAAACGTTTAAAGCCTTGAATCTAGTTTTCCTGGACTAATATTGTTCACAGCCACTGTAACATATGATCCTGCAGTACTGGCCCCAATCAAAGTAATCTAAGGGAAGGGATTTGCTGTGGCAGATTATAATCAAATACTAGATTCAGTGTAGGATCAAATTAATTCCACCCTGGATACTTTATGACTAGAGAACAGTAGTCAGTATTTGCATCAGTTTCATCACAATGATCAACAGCAATTCTTCTCATGGGTTGTGGCCCAGTCCAGGACTCTCCAAAGATCACTTCTAGAACTGGCAGGTATTTAACCTGCCAAGTTGGGTAATTCACTATATTTGAGGCCAATTGAATTTGAAGGGAAGGCGTGAGCCAAGCTGCAGTTAGAGTGTAACAGGGGCTGCGGCAATCCAGGGTTTAGGTACTGGAATATAAACTAAGAAACCACATCACCTGCATTAGAGGTTTTATCTTGTCTTACATACTGCCCTAATACTGTTAGGCAAGAACCACTAGGATTACCAGAGGAAAGGGATGGAATCTGATCTATATGGGGACCACCACTGTAATTAACACACCATGAAATGTATCAACCACTGCTCTGATTTACTCTCCCTGTAGTGGGACCACATCTTTGAAAAGAGATGCCTTCCAGTACTGTTTCAGCACAATTAATAGTCCCTTCTGGCATTAAACTCAGATCTCCTATATATCAGAGGCTGTCAGACTAGCTATTAAATTTCACCACCTACCCCCTGTATGGAGCCCAGTAACCAATGTGGTTACATCTACATTTTGACAAGTGATTCTAGTTCCAAAACTACTCTGAATTAGTAACTTGCAACATTTATATTGCAACAGTGGACATTTTATACACAAGGGAAGTTAGCCACATGAGTCAAACTAACATATTTGAGCAAGAACTCGGTACTTACACACTTCTCAGTTTCTAAACCATCCTTAAAGAAAATCATATATGGAGTTACTCCATCCTCACGGAAGTCCAGGAGAGCCACCATGCCATCTGGATTCATGTTTTCACCTACAAAGAACTTTGAAAAAGAACTGGTGTTACTACAATTATGAATGTACTATGAGGTAAAGACTAACTATGAGTAACCAAAATACTCTATGGACAGTGTTTGGGGGGAGGGAGAGAACAAAAACAAAAAAACATTGTCATCCAGACCCAGAAAGTTTTCTTGGGCAAGTGCCATCAACTTCTAATGAATTATGCCCAATTTGGAGAAGCTCTCTCTCTTAGGGTTAGAGCCTTCCAAATAAGTCAATACAGTATTGTCTTTTTAATAAAGTTTAAAAGCCTCCACTGTACATTCAACTGCTAGGCAAAGCTGTGATATTTAGACTTTGGTCAACTGTACTATTTCTCTTTAGAGCCTTATAGGCAGTGAAAGTCAAGAGTCAGGTCAACTCCATTCTGTTGCTGCTCAGGAAAGCCATGAGCAACAAGCACATTAGAGCCATTTATAAATTATGACAAGACAGCCTGGAAAAAGGTAGATTGAAGGCTCCCCCAAGCACTACCCTTACAGCAGTCAGGAGGTTCAAAGTCTATAAGGTGTCTAATAGTAAGACAACTCAGTTGGTATTCCTTTGTTTCATACTACAAAAATAGTTAAAGCTATTTAAGCTTACCTGGTAATTTTTGAAGTTTGTAAGGATGTGTTTGACTTGTTCTGCAGCCCCTGTCATGAAAGGCTTCACTCTGTCTGGCTTGTGCTCCTCAAGTCTGGCTTTGATTCTAAAAGAAATCAAACAAGCTCTTAACTAGAATGAAACAAACAAAGGAGTTCAGCAGATCAGGGTCACTTCATGTCAAGGTGAAGAAGTTTGCCTCCTGTTGCTGAACCTCTATTCAGCAGCATTCCTAATACCACGAGCTCCTTGACACTATTGGCATCTGCAAGGCAAAATGTTCTGGCTGCTAAGAAAAGCTACTAACAGTACTTTCATGGATGTGTGGAGAGTAGGCAGAGTTCCATATCAGCAAGAGCACTGTTCCAAGCAAAAAAGGGGGAGACAGAAGGGGCCCAAGGTGGGACTCCCAAGTTGGAGGGGACATCTTCCACTTGGAGGGAAGAAAGTTATGAGTCTGGATGCTGGACAGTTGGATAATTAGACCAGAGAGTTTATTAACATACATAATTTTAGGCAATGAAACATTGTGTTGTGTCAAATTAAACAGCCTCCTGGAAATCTAGAGCAGTTTATAACACACAAGAATTTACCTACGAATACACTAGTTCTAGAATGCCTCATCTAAGGCAATGGGGCCTAATAAATGTTAGCACAGTGGTTCTCAAACTTTTGTACTGGTGACCCCTTTCACATAGCAAGCCTCTGAGTGCAACCCCCCCCCCATAAATTAAAACCACTTTTTTTTATATATTTAACACCATTATAAATGCTGGAGGCAAAGCAGGATTTGGGGTAGAAGCTGACAACTTGAGACCCCGAGGGATCCCAACCCCCAGTTTGAGAACCCCCATGTTAGCACACCAAGCCTCACTCTGTGGGGTAGAGGAAACATTTCTGTTTTATACATAAAAAGCCTGCAGCACTCAATGGAACAGGAAGGCAAGGGTAAGACCTACACCTCATGAACAATTCCTGTACCTTAGCTAAAACCATTTTCTGAAGTGCTCCTCTATACTCAACCATCAGGAGTCTCAAATGATGAGACACTATTGGAGCACTGAAGTTATTCAAGTGTCAAACTGACCACACCACATATCAGCATCTACCATCTCTCAGACTTACTTTTGGGACTGATACCTAAGGAGGTGAAATTCATGATGTACCGTTCACAGAGGAGTTCAAGGGTAACACCAGTTTTCACTTACGCTTTCATGTAGTCCTTGATATACTTCTTGTAGGACTCTTTTGTAAAGCTAGTTTCCTGAAGATGGTGATTCATTACTATATCGACACCAGTGACAACTGTGGGATCTGTTCCTTCTTCAATAGCTTCAGAGGAGGCATTGCCACCAATTAAAGCATCAGCAATCTGACCCTCTGTCCTGGTGACCATCTGGATTTTAAAGAGAACATCAAAAACTTACTAGAGAAAAGCACCACAGAATCAAATGATACTTACACTGTTGAGAAAAGCACCATTAACTCAGCCCTACTGCTGCTGTCAGTCAATTCAGGAACTGCTCATTTTAAAGCTGAAGTGGACTATAGAACTGCCCCATTATTTAACAATACCGGCGCTGAATTCTTCGCCTGTCCTATCAGATAAGCAGGGATAGAACTTCCACACAGGTTAAAGATCTCGGTCAGTACTGGGATACTAGTCCTGTACCCAGTCCTGACAAGAACGATAAACCACCACCAAAAGCTACACAGACTACTGGAGCTGAAGTATCCTCAGATAGGTCAGTCTTCTAGCTGGGGTACTCTCAGACATGCCAGTCTCCTCAGCGGTTGGCTTCCCCTCACTCGCAACAAATCAAGCTGTAACCGTGTCAGCAAAGAGCTAAAACACACAGTTAACTGACCTGCTAGCAGGCGGGACCAAGATAAGGTGAGCTACCGTCCACTGTAGGTGTCGCCAAGCCCTCGCCCTTGTTACTCCACGCGTGGGTACCCCTGTGAGGGCCAACAAGGCTTGGCCAGAGCTGCCCCCGCCCCGCACCGTAGCAGCTTCGCTCCCGAAGCTGCCTCTTGTCCCCCAGCAGCCCCGAGCAAGCAGCGGGGGCTACGGGCCGGCTCCGACCAGTTACCAGACAGCCTCGCTGGTTACCCCGGGCCTCCGCCGAGCAACAGGCCGCTCGTGGGCCGGGGCTTGGCCGGAGAGCCGCCCCGGGGGGGGGGGGTAAGTGCCGGGCTCCGCGGCCGGGCCACGCGCGCCGCGGGCAGGGAGCGGCGTCCCCAGCAGCTCCCGGGCTGCGGCGCGGGCAGAGGCCCCCGGGACACGTGTCCCCGGGCAGGCCCAGCCCCGGTGACTCACCTTCCCCTCCACTTCCAAGCAGAGCCCGTCGGCGACCTCCCGGATGCTGTAGATATCGGAGAACATCTCATCCTCTGCGGGGAGAGCGCGGCGTCAGCCCGGCCCGGCTGCCCCGCACCCGCCGAGCCCGCGCCCGCGCCCCCGGCCCGGGCCGCTCCGCCCCGCGGCCCAGGCACCGCCCCTGGCCGCTCCCGGCCGGGCCGCGGGCCGCTCCCCTCCCCCGCCGCAGAGCTCCGCATTCCCCGCCCGGCCTGCTCATGCGCGGGGCCCGGCCGGTCCCGCAGCGCCCCGCCGCGCGCGCGCGCGCGCGCCCGCCCGGCCCCCCGCCCCTCCCCGCGGCCCGGCGCTCACGGCTGATGCAGTCCCGGTAGATGATCATGGCGGCGGCGGCGCTGCTGCTGGGCGGCGCGGCTCGTTCTGTGCGCGGCGAGCGACCCGAGAGCGGGCGGGAGCGAGGCGGAAAGGGCCGAGTCAGCGGCTTCCAGAGCTCATATAGCGGGCACGTCCCTGCTGCGTCACCAATCCCTGCGCTCCTCGCAGCGCCGAAAACAGTGACGTAGCACACCGGCCCCCCCCCCCCGCGGCGCGGCGCCACCTGGCGGCCAAATCGGAGGCGGCGACACGGGGAAGCCCCGCGCCGCACCGCGCCTGCGCGCCTGCTGGGCTCTCTGACGCAGGGAGTCTCCGGGAGCGCTGCTGCCAGTGGCAATGGGCGAAGCGGTCAGTGAGTTCAAGGGGCACGACCCAGGCCTGCGCCCCGGGGAAGGGGCTCGGGGTTGGCACTGAGAGCAGTGTGAGCCTTCCTGCAGCCTGTGCTGGGGCATCATCTCCCAGCTGGGGCTGCAGCTGCACAGGGCGCACCAGGTGGCAGGTCAGAAACAGGCAGGTGGCAAGTCGAATGTGACCCAAAGCCACAAACTAAATAGAATCATAGACTATCAGGGTTGGAAGGGACCGCGGGAGGTCATCTAGTCCAACCCCCGGCTCAAAGCAGGACCAATCCCCAATTTTTGCCCCAGATCCCTAAATGGCCTCCTCAAGGATTGAACTCCCAACCCTAGGTTGAGCAGGCCAGTGCTCAAACCACTGAGCTATATCGTGAAAATAGTCACAATTTTTCATTCTTTCTTCTAGCCAGTTCCGCTCAGCGCCCAGGGCTACGTGGACCAGCCAATACATAGGCCTGGTCGACACCTATCTTAAGTCACAGCTACATTGCTCAGAGATGTGAAAAGTTTCATCCATTGTAGTTAGGTCGACCTACTCCCCGCTGTGGATGTAGTGGAATTCTTATGTCGACCGAGGTGATGGCAGCCTCTCTGGGGGTGGATTTAGTCGAGCAACAGAAAAACCTCTTCTGTCACAATAGCAAGTGGCTGTGCTTCAGGGACGTAGCTGCAGTGCTGAAGCTGTAGTGCTCGCAGTGTAGACGCACCGCGGAGAGAGAGTCGTTATATATTTGCTAACAGGATGACCACAGACTCCTTTGCCTGCCCCTCGGCAATAACCCCACCTCCCCTGCTTTGGGGGGGCCAGGCAGGGTATGAGAGTTATTGCTACTATTATTTATTTGTTAATATTGTTTGTTTATTTATACAGTGTCCCACCCCCAAAAACCAGGTCCTTGCCATAAGGAGTTTACGCTCTAGGACTGCAGATAAGGAAAGAGCATTTTGCACTCAACTTTGCACTGGTACAAATGACTACACAAGTCACAGGACAGTGGAGAATTTGACTCCTTCTTTTTAATGTAGCATGTAACTGGAAACGTTACATTGATACACTGCATACATGTTGTTGTAGACCTGAGGAAGAGCTCTGTGTAGCTTGAAAGCTTGACCCTTCCACCAACAGAAGCTGGGCCAGTAAAAGATATTACCTCACCCACCTTGTCTCTCTAATATCCTAGGACCAACATGGTTACAACAACACTTCAAAAAACAATTAGATTAGAATGACAAGTGATAGATGACAGTAGTTATTTTCTTACTCAGTAAGAGGTACATTCTTACGACAGGTTTCAGAGTAACAGCCGTGTTAGTCTGTATTCGCAAAAAGAAAAGGAGGACTTGTGGCACCTTAGAGACTAACCAATTTATTTGAGCATGAGCTTTCGTGAGCTACAGCTCACTTCATCGGATGCATACCGTGGAAACTGCAGCAGACTTTATATATACACAGAGAATATGAAACAATACCTCCTCCCACCCCACTGTCCTACTGGTAATAGCTTATCTAAAGTGATCATCAGGTTGGGCCATTTCCAGCACAAATCCAGGTTTTCTCACCCTCCACCCCCCCACACAAATTCACTCTCCTGCTGGTGATAGCCCATCCAAAGTGACAACTCTTTACACAATGTGCATGATAATCAAGTTGGGCCATTTCCTGCACAAATCCAGGTTCTCTCACCCCCTCAGCCCCTCCCAAAAACCACACACACAAACTCACTATCCTGCTGGTAATAGCTCATCCAAAGTGACCATTCTCCCTACAATGTGCATGATAATTAAGGTGGGCCATTTCCAGCACAAATCCAGGTTTTCTCACATCCCCCCCCACCCCCATACACACACAAACTCACTCTCCTGCTGGTAATAGCTCATCCAAACTGACCACTCTCCAAGTTTAAATCCAAGTTAAACCAGAACATCTGGGGGGGGGGGTAGGAAAAAACAAGAGGAAATAGGCTACCTTGCATAATGACTTAGCCACTCCCAGTCTCTATTTAAGCCTAAATTAATAGTATCCAATTTGCAAATGAATTCCAATTCAGCAGTTTCTCGCTGGAGTCTGGATTTGAAGTTTTTTTGTTTTAAGATAGCGACCTTCATGTCTGTGATTGCGTGACCAGAGAGATTGAAGTGTTCTCCGACTGGTTTATGAATGTTATAATTCTTGACATCTGATTTGTGTCCATTTATTCTTTTACGTAGAGACTGTCCAGTTTGACCAATGTACATGGCAGAGGGGCATTGCTGGCACATGATGGCATATATCACATTGGTGGATGTGCAGGTGAACGAGCCTCTGATAGTGTGGCTGATGTTATTAAGCCCTGTGATGGTGTCCCCTGAATAGATATGTGGGCACAATTGGCAACGGGCTTTGTTGCAAGGATAAGTTCCTGGGTTAGTGGTTCTGTTGTGTGGTATGTGGTTGTTGGTGAGTATTTGCTTCAGGTTGCGGGGCTGTCTGTAGGCAAGGACTGGTCTGTCTCCCAAGATTTGTGAGAGTGTTGGGTCATCCTTTAGGATAGGTTGTAGATCCTTAATAATGCGTTGGAGGGGTTTTAGTTGGGGGCTGAAGGTGACGGCTAGTGGCGTTCTGTTATTTTCTTTGTTAGGCCTGTCCTGTAGTAGGTAACTTCTGGGAACTCTTCTGGCTCTATCAATCTGTTTCTTTACTTCTGCAGGTGGGTATTGTAGTTGTAAGAAAGCTTGACAGAGATCTTGTAGGTGTTTGCCCTCTACACCAACATTCCACACAAAGATGGACTACAAGCCGTCAAGAACACTATCCCCGATAATGTCACGGCTAACCTGGTGGCTGAACTTTGTGACTTTGTCCTTACCCATAACTATTTCACATTTGGGGACAATGTATACCTTCAGATCAGCGGCACTGCTATGGGTACCTGCATGGCCCCACAGTATGCCAACATTTTTATGGCTGATTTAGAACAACGCTTCCTCAGCTCTCGTCCCCTAAAGCCCCTACTCTACTTGCGCTATATTGATGACATCTTCATCATCTGGACCCATGGAAAAGAAGCCCCTGAGGAATTCCACCATGATTTCAACAATTTCCATCCCACCACCAACCTCAGCCTGGTCCAGTCCACACAAGAGATCCACTTCCTGGACACTACAGTGCTAATAAACAATGGTCACATAAACACCACCCTATACCGGAAACCTACTGACTGCTATTCCTACCTACATGCCTCCAGCTTTCACCCTGACCACACCACATGATCCATCGTCTACAGCCAAGCTCTGCGATACAACCGCATTTGCTCCAACCCCTCAGACAGAGACAAACACAGGATGGGCTATCACCAGCAGGAGAGTGAATTTGTGTGGGGGGGTGGAGGGTGAGAAAACCTGGATTTGTGCTGGAAATGGCCCAACCTGATGATCACTTTAGATAAGCTATTACCAGCAGGACAGTGGGGTGGGAGGAGGTATTGTTTCATATTCTCTGTGTATATATAAAGTCTGCTGCAGTTTCCACGGTATGCATCCAATGAAGTGAGCTGTAGCTCACGAAAGCTCATGCTCAAATAAATTGGTTAGTCTCTAAGGTGCCACAAGTACTCCTATTCTTAAGACACCACACAGTTCCCATTCAATTGCATCTCTCACTGACAACAAAGGACAGCTATAGCTGTGACTCTATAGGGCAGGGGTGGGCAAACTTTTTGGCCTGAGGGCCACATCGCGGTTGTGAAATGGTATGGAGGGTCGGGTAGGGAAGGCTGTGCTTCCCCAAACAGCTTGACCCCTCCCCCCATCTGTCCCCTCCCACTTCCCGCCCCCTGACTGCCCCCCTCAGAACCCCCAACCCATCCAACCCCACCTGCTCCTTGTCCCCTGACCACCCTCTCCTGGGACCCCCTGCCCCTAACTGCCCCCCGGGACCCCACCCCCTATCCAAACCCCCCTGCTCCCCGACCCCTGTCCTCACCCCCACCCCTGACAGGCCCCCTGGGACCCCTGACCCATCCAATCCCTGCACTCCTTGTCCCCTGACTGCCCCCTCCCGGGACCCCCATTCCTAACTGCCCCCCCAGGACCCCACCCCCATCCAACCCCCCCGCTCCCTGTCCCCCCCATCCCGGGACCCACCGACCCCCCAGGACCTCACCCTCTATCCAGCCCCCCTAGCTCCCTGTCTCCTGACCACCCTCCCCAAACCTTCACCCCATCCAACTGCCCCCTGTCCCCTGACTGCCCCCTGGGACCTCCTGCCCCTTATCCAACCCCCCTTTCCCTCCGCCCCCTTACCATGCTGCTCAGAGCGGCAGGACAGGCTTATTGGAAAGCCTGGGAGGTAGGTGGGTGCAAGCCATGCTGTCCGTGCGGAGGCATGGCTGCGGGGGATGGGGGACAGCGGGGGAGGGGCTGGGGGCTCAGGGGCCAGGCAGGACCGTCCCGCGGGCCACATCTGTAATTTGCCCACCTCTGCTGTGGGGTCTGCTCCAGAGGTGAAAGTAAGCCGGTCCAGTCTGGTACGGTGTACCAGCAAGAGCCAGTATGCCATGCCAGACCGGACTGGCTTCCCCGGCGGTGATTTAAAGGGCCCAGTACTCCTGCCACTGTGGGGAGCCCCGGACCCTTTAAAGCACCACCGGAGCTCTGGCTGCAGGACTCCAGCAGGGATTTAAAATGCCTGGAGCTCTGCGGCGGCCGGAGCCCCGGGCCCTTTAATTCACCCCTGAATTAACCCAATTCACCCTGAGCCCCGGGGCTCCCAGCCGCCTCTGCAGCGGGGTGATTTAAAGGCTCCAGGGCTCCCAGCTAGAGCCCTGGGACCTTTAAATTGCCTCTTCTGGTTGAGGCCATGCCCCCACTCAGGACTCCGGCGTACTGGTAAATCCTTTAAGTTACTTTCACCCTGGTCTGCTCCCTGGAAAAAAAGTGATGTGGGCTTTGAGTAGAGGAAGTGGGGACTCTGAGATGGAGATGAGTGAGTTGAAAGACACAAGGGATATTAAGACTGCAACCCTGGAGGAGCAGGTGCAAATGAAACTATTTGTTGTTATACCAATATTGTACACTAGTGTTTTGGGTGGAAGTGGGGGAGCTGAAGGGAGGGATTTTAAAATGTAGCGCTTGTGAGAAAGCAGTTACAAATTTGAAGTCCAAAGTCCCAATTATCACTAAGCACGCTCAGTGTATAGTTACACAGGGCCCAGGATTCAGTCTGGAGAGGCACTCAGTGGCTTCAACTCCTGTGGAAGGTACTGGAAGTTGAGGGTGCAGAGCACCTCACAAGAATGAGCCTGTGTCCCTAGAAACTCTTTGTTCTCTACTGCTGAAACTCAGGGCTAAGACACACTGTGACTTTGTAGCCCTGACTCTACTTTGTACATAAAATTGAAACATTGTAGCCTTAACTGGGCATTTTAAACTTTTTACAGTGAGGAGTTATCAGGAGGTAAGTAGCTTGTTTTTTTTCCAGGTGCTGAACTACGGTAGCCAATGGGAACTGTTTGTGGCTAGCACCTTTGAAAATCAGACTACTTGTTTGTTTGTTTGGGGTGTTTTAATTAAGCCTGCATAATTCTAGTCTGTCTCTGTCAATCATTGGGGAATTTCAGATTGGGTCCAGAACCTGAGCTGAGCTTCATAACTCACGTTTATCTCTACAATGAGCCAAGCCAGAACCCTGGATCTAAAGACCCTGAAAGTTTTGAGAAATTTCAGATTTGGTTTCAATGTGACTTGGAAGCATTTCTAATCTATTGATATGTAACAGATTATATTAGATAAAATATTAGATTATTTTAGATAAATACCCAAGGCAAAGGCTTCATTTATAAGGTATAGTGAAGGCCTTTACCAAATAAACTGGAGTTTGCCTCTCCTGCAGTCTAGGCAAAGGTTACGGAACAAATGTATGTATCATTGTTCTACAGTTTATTTCCTTTCCATTGCATGCTTCCTTGTCTGCAGTACCATTAAGGTTACACTGAACAGTGGCATTAGGCCTGTGGCATGAGTGGTAAACTCATTAGGTTGTTTTTTTTTGTTTTTTTTTAAGATTCTTAGTCAGAACAATCATTGTTTGTATATTTTTGGAAGGGGTACTATCCTTCCCATGGCTGTCAGAGCCATGAGGGTTGTCTCATTTTTCCATTACTTTACACTGTAAACCACCAAAAAAGAAAATCAACCTTCTGATGGTGACAGCTGACTCAGATGATGATAATGAACATGCATCGGTCTGCACTGCTTTGGATCATTATCGAGCAGAACCTGTCATCAGCATGGACACATGTCCTCTGGAATGGTGGTTGAAGAATGAAGGGACATATGAATCTTTAGCACATCTGGCAAGTAAATATCTTGTGGCGCCGGCTACAACAGTGCCATGCAAATGTCTGTTCTCACTTTCAGGTGACATTGTAAACAAGAAGCAGGCAGCATTATCTCCTGCAAATGTAAACAAACTTGTTTGTCTGAGCAATTGGCTGATCAAGAAGTAGGACTGATTGGAGTTGTAGGCTCTAAAGTTTTACATTGTTGTATTTTTGAAAATAGGATTTTTGGACATAATTCTACATTTGTAAGTTCAACTTTGTATTCACTTTGTATTCTGTGTTGTAACTGAAATCAGTATATTTGAAAATGTAGAATGCATCCAAAAACATTTAAATAAATGGTATTCTATTATTGTTTAACAGCGTGATTAATCGCACAATAAATTTTTTTAATCACTTGACATCCCTCATTTCTGGGTGACACCCCCAGCCAGATTGGCATCAGCATTATCCATCCAGCTTAATAGCCTATCAAGGGCAATCACCTGTACAATGAACCAAAGGAAAGAAGCCTGTGTCTGTACCTATGAGTTAGCAGGACATATAGGGACATGCCTGTGGACAGGGGATTCCAAGTACTTTTCCATGCCCATGTGCCGTTAGCTTGTGTTTGGGACAAAGGATGTACAAGCCACAAGGGAAAAGATATAAAAGGCAGCTGCATCTTCTCCATTTTGTTTTCAATCCAGCTTCTTACCTCTGGAGTAACTTCTCTACAAACTGAAGCTTTGAACAAAAGACTGACAGTCCTCTCCAAGCTTTGGATGTTTTCAAGGTTCCTTTCCCACTCTGAACTCTAGAGTACAGATGTGGGGACCTGCACGAAAACCTCCTAAGTTTACTTTTACCAACTTAGGTTAAAACTTCCCCAAGCTACAAACTATTTTACTTTTTGCCCTTGGGACTTTCGCTGCCACCACCAAACGTCTAACCGGTATTATATTATCAGGAAATAGTCCGTTTGGAAATGTCTTCCCCTCCACCCTCCAAATCCTTCCAAACGTTACCCCCTCTTTCCTGGGGAAGGTTTGATAAAAATCCTCACCAATTTGCATAGGTGACCACAGACCCAAACCCTTGGATCTTAAGAACAATGAAAAAGCAATCAGTTTCTTAAAAGAAGAATTTTAATACAAGAAAAAGTAAAAAGAATCACCTCTGTAAAACCACGATGGTAAATATTTTACAGGGTAATTAGATTCAAAATATAGAGAATCCCTCTAGGCAAAATCTTAAGTTGCAAAAAGACACAAAAACAGGAATATCCATTCCATTCCGCACAGCTTATTTTCTCAGCCATTTAAAGAAATCAGAATCTAACACATATCTAGCTAGATTACTTACTAAGTTCTAAGACTCCATTCCTGTTCTGTCCCCAGCAAAAGCATCACACAGACCGAGAGAGAAGCTTTGTTTTTGCCTCCCCCCAGCTTTTGAAAGTATCTTGTCTCCTCATTAGTCATTTTGGTCAGGTACCAGCGAGGTTATCCTAGCTTCTTAACCCTTTACAGGGGGAAGGGTTTTTCCTCTGGCCAGGAGGGATTTTAAAGGTGTTTACCCTTCCCTTTATATTTATGACAGATGTGTTCCAGAGAGACTCATTGAGCCAGCAAACTCACCAATGCTGCTAAGAACCTGATATATGGACTCTGAAATCATATGTATGTATCTGATTGCTTTGACCTCTTCTCTTTCTTTTCTTTTATAATAAAACCTTTAGTTTCATATACTAAAGGATTGGCTGGCAGTGTGATATTTTGGATAAGATCCAAACAAATAGTGATCTGGTAATGGTGGCTGGCTCTTTGGGTATCAGAAGAACATTTGTATAGTGAGTAGAGTTTTAAAGAACTCCTCACCTTACTGCACCTATTTGCTGATTGGGAGCCAGAGAACTTGAATGCAATAAAGGGGGCTGTGTGATTTGTCTTTGTTTTTAGCTTCTTAATAACCAGGAATCAGGAGCACAGTTTGTGACTGATTAGTGAATCTAACTACAGTGTTAAACACCAGTTTTGGGAGAATCTGCTCTCTTTTTGCAGCCTGCCCTGACCTTGACATTTTCAGTGTGGGCTACCATGGGCACCTCATGTCACACAGGGCTCACCAGCCAAGGGTCCGTCTGGAGAGATTCCTGGATGTTCCATAGCATGAGAAAATTTACATGATAGACCTTAATCTCCTTCCTTTTGCCAGGTAGATAGATCTCATAATCTACCAGGTCTGTTTGTCTAAAAGTATCACATTGTAGCCAATTATTCTAGTTTATTGTTCATTTACTGTGTGGTTATGATTAACTAACATGCTGTGTCATCTATAATCATTGTATGTTAAACAGAGTTAAATTGCAGGATTGTGAAAGTATAAAATCAGTATGTAGAAGGAATAACCATTGTGATGGGTTGTCATGCCCAGGATGCAGTCTGGGAGCTGTGGGAATCGCTGTGCCCCCTAACCCACCAGCTGGGCAGGCCTCTCTCACACTTCTTTGCTGATGATTCAGCCAGCCTCTCCAGGCCCTGTTGTCACCCAACACGACAGCAGGTGGTGCCACACGCTCAACTGAGCTATCTGAGTGCTTTACCTAAGCCACTCAAGGACAGACAGGATACAAAAGCCAATTTCCCAGCTCCCCAGCCTTGCCACCTTGCTGGAGTATAAACCCAGAATTCTACTGTCTTGCACTGCACAGGGATACGTACAATGTAAGCTCATTAATATATTCGCTTTCCCCTCATTGTGGGAAAGATATGCAACAGCCTTGGTTCACAGAGCTGAGATTTTCCCAGACGCTTCACTCAAAACACGATGGTTAAGATAAATCATAACACGAGTTTATTAACTAAAGAAAGATGATTTTAAGTAATTATACGCGATAGCAAACAGGTCAAAGCAAATAAACAAAAACACAAACTAAGCCTAAAATATTAGCTAGGATTTGAATCAGTAATCTCTCACCCTGATTGATGATACAAGCAGTCCACCAAGTTTTCATTCACAGGCTAGAAATCCCTTTATCCTGAGACCAGCACTTGCCCCCAGTTCAGTCTTTGTTCCTCAGGTGCTTCTAGGAGTTCTCTTGTGTGGAGAATGAGGCCAAGAAATGATGTCACTCCCCATCTTATATAGCTTTTCCATATGGTAGGAATCCTTTGTTCCATGCTCAGTTCCCAGTCCAGTTTATGGAAAAATACAGGTACCAAAATGGAGTTCAGTGTCATGTGGTCTGGTCACATGCTCTAGCATACCCTGCTGAGTCATGGCACCTTTACTCATAGGCTGGCTGAAACATTCACAGGAAGGCTAAGCTCTTCCATGGTCCTTTGACTCTGTTGATGAGCCATCAGCACTGTCTAGCTTCTTCATTGTTATACCTGAAAGGCTAGTTGTGGGTGTTACCCAGAGCAAGCACATTTGAAGTGCAGATACATAGTCAATATTCATAACTTCAGCTACAAAAATGATACATGCATACAAATAAGATAATCATATTCGGCAAATCATCACTTTTCCATAGACACCTTACAAGACATATCTTGTACAAAATGTATTATAATTATGTCATAATCATATCATAATCATGCCACTATGATTAATATGGGGTATAGTGTCACAACCATGTATTAAGTATCTAAGAAAATAGGGCTGAAACACAAGGCCTACAGGCTAAGGCCTGTAAGATTTTAGCTTAGCCATACTAGGCCATAGAGTTAAGAAATGCTGTAAGTAAGTGACCAAAGAATAACCTGATGCCCTAAGATTATGGAAAAAGATGTTCCAGTGCGTGATATTGTGAAAAATTAACAGTAAGAGTAATTTTTTGCTTACAAAATAGGGCATGTGTTAGAAAAATGTGATGACCCACAGGGTGCACGATATGCGTAAATACTAATGAGGTATAGTCAGAATCACATTATAAAAAGGGGGTGCCCAGATTGAGAAAATTGAGTTCTCTATGGGAAATTCCAGCAGGAACCGTCCCTCTACTGATGATCAATCCATGAGAGACCCATCAGACCATAACCCTATTGTTAAGGATGTAAGTAACTATATTTGTAACCTTTGCATGGATCTGTATAGAATTTCTATATGCTTAGGTAATCATAACTTTAATAAAACTTGTATATCAGACTAGACTTGTACTTGTGAATGTATGTGTGGTCACCACCCTTGTCTTTATGTGTTTCTAGATATTCTAAATCTAAATCAAGTAGCAGAGGTGACTTTCACACAGTTTAGCTTGAAACTGTAACCACCAGAGCCGAACCCAAAGTGGTATAATACCACATTACAAAATTCACTTTAAATAAAATGAAAGGCTACAACGTGGGCCCTGCCAATGAGTCATCAATTTTGACTCCAAGGATGGTGATAGCAACAGAACCCTGTCTCCCAGGTGGAAAATTTGTAAGTGTGCTTTTTGGTTGTACTGCTGTTCTTGCCTTTGTAGAGAGCCCAGAAGAAGTTCTCTTTTGCACAAGTGCTCAATGTCTTAAGGTGCTCTAGTAGATGTATAATGTACTGGGTTGTACTGAGTGTGTTTGCATATTGCTTCTCCTAACCTTCTTGATACATGATTCCTCATGCCTGGTGTCCATAGAGAAGTTTGAAGGATGAGCACCCCATTGAGGCTTGGGTTACGTCACACACAGCAAATAACAGCGATGGGAGGAGTTGGTCCCAGTGCCTAGGCTTGGTCTCTACAAACAGTTTTAACATCTTCAACATTTTGTTAAATCTTCCCATCAGGCCATCCATTTGCAGATGGTACACTGGTGTTCTCAGAGTCTTGATTTTAAGGTGGAAGCCCTGTCAGTCAATATTTCCAACTGGAAACCTGCCTGGACAAAGAGTCTCATAAGCACAGGAGTGATCACTGTTGTCTTAGCTGAATGCAAGGCTATGGCTTCTGGATAGTGAGTGGTGTAGTCCACCACATTAGTTTCCTGAGGAGTTCTTTTCTAAAGGCTCCACCATGTCAACCCATATTCTTTCAAATGGCGTTTCCAATAATGGCATTGGGATGATGGGGGGCCTTTGGGGCATTCTTAGCTGCAGGTGTGTCCCATTTCTAGTGATCCAGCCAGAAAAAGGAACTGCTCCACAGTCTGCTCCCTCCCTAGCTGCCTCATGCAGAGAATATTCTGAACTAGCTACATTATAGCTTGGTGTTAGTTATGAGGTACCAGTAAGTGAGTTCTTACTACCCCCGACTGTGAGTTCTGCTACACTCTGTACAGCCGCTCTTTCTCTAGCACAAAGTGGGGTACGTGGCATATCTGGCTGTGACTGTTGTTCCAGTGGGGGATAGCTATGGTCACTCAATTAGGTGAACTGCAAAGAATGGGGCAGACAATCCCCATAAAGCTGGTGGATAGTCCAATAGTTATAATTTCACATACAAAAATGAGACATGCATATGGATAGCATAATCATAACTAGCGAAACATAACCTTTTCATAGACACCTCACTCGACAACCTTTGTATAATATTTGCTGCATATATATAACAATGGTTGTAACAATGATCTATATGGTTATATTCTAATTAGATAACATCACAACAAGGTAAGAGTTAAGGTTATGCAATCCAGATGATTTCTCAGTTGTTTAATATGTTCGATGGGAAGTTACAGTATTACTTAATTTTAATTAAGATGATAATATAAGAACATAAGAATGGCCACACTGGGTCAGACCAGTTGTCCATCTAGCCCAGTATCCTGCCTTTTGACAGTGGCTGGTGCCAGATGGTTGAGAGGGAATGAACATAACACGGAAATTTATCAAGTGATAAGTCACAAGAGTGAAATGCCTGCAAGCTGCATAGTAACTTTTTAAAAACACCATAATAGAGTCTCAAATTAAATTTATACTCCCAAATTAAAAAGAATAGTGAAAGGACCCAAAAAAATGCCACCATGGCTAAAAAGAGTAAAAGAAGTGGTTAAAAAATGGAAGTCAAATCCTACTGAAGAAGATAGAAAGGAGCATAAACTCTGGCAAGTCAAGTTTAGAAGTATAATTAGGCAAGCCAGAAAAGAATTTAAAGAACAACTAGCAAAAGTGACCGGGATCCCGGGGGGGGGGGGCACACTGAGGATACTCAATCAGGGTGAACAGCAAAGAATGGGGCAGACAATCCCCAATGCTGGTGGATATTCCAATACTTAGATTTACCAAGCCAGCACAAAACAGCTTCTGTAATACCTTACTGGTTACTCAGAAGCCTACAACACAGTTCCCTTTGTGACGGGTTGGATCACAGAAACCCCCTTGGGGACTGCCACCTGATGTGCGGACACTACCTCTAAGCCTGTTTTCCCTGGCAGCTTGGGACTTCAACCCTGGGTTTGAGTCAGACATGCTAGCCTGCTACAAACACAGACCCAGGTCTGAACCACATCCCCTGAAAGCTGCTGGCTTAACTGAAAACAGCTTAAGAAGTGTTCCTGTCTCCAACACTCAGATGCCCAACTCCCAATGGGGTCCAAACCCTAAATAAATCTATTTTACCCTGTATAAAGCTTATACAGGGTAAACTCATAAATTGTTCACCCTCCATAACACTAACTGCGAGCTATGCACAGCTGTTTGCCTCCCCCCACCAGGTATTAATACTTACTCTTGGTTAATTAATAAGTAAAAAGTGATTTTATTAAATACAAAAAGTAGCATTTAAGTGGTCCAAGTAGTAACAGACAGAACAAAGTGAATTACCAAGCAAAATAAAATAAAACACACAAGTCTAAGCCTAATAAAATAAGAAAACTGAATACAGATAAAACCTCACCCTCAGATGTTTCAATAAGCTTCTATTACAGACTGGATGCCTTCCTAGTCTGGGCACAATTATTTCCCCTGGTACAGCCCTTGGTCCAGCTCAGGTGATAGCTAGGGAATTTCTCATGACTGCAGCCCCCTTTGTTCTGTTCCACCCCCTTATATATCTTTTGCACAAGGTGGGAATCCTTTGTCCCTCTCTGGGTTCCCATCCCTCCTTCTAAATGGAAAAGCGCCAGGTTAAAGATGGAGTCCAGTTCAGCTGACATGATCACATGTCACTGTAAGACATCATTACCCACTTGCTAGCACACAGGTATTCAGGAAGACTTGCAAGTAAACAGAGCCATCTACAGTCAATTGTCCTGGTTAATGGGAGCCATCAAGATTCCAAACCACCATTAATGGCCCACACTTTACATAATTACAATAGGCCCTCAGAGTTATATTTCATATTTCTAGTTTCAGATACAAGACTGATACATACATACAAATAGGATGACCACACTCAGTAGATTATAAGCTTTGTAATGATACCTTACAAGAGATCTTTTGTATGAAGCATATTCCAGTTATATTATATTCACACTCATTAGCATATTTTCATAAAATCATATAGAGTGCAACCGTCACACCCTTAAAGCAACCCAGCCTCAGGCCTCCACCCAGACACCCAGTCAAATATGATGAGAATTACTGAAAATCTTATTCATCATATAAGAAGGTTCTACCAGTCCCAAACGATTGGACATATTACCTCCCAGGTTAATGAATATTCCAGATTTTACCCAAATACTTACAGCCAATCCTGATTAACTAAAGCAACATTTGTTAAAAAAGAAAAGAGAGAGAGTATTGGTTAAAAGATCAGTATACATACAGACATGAGTACAGTTCTGAAATCGGAATCATAGTAGAGATGGTGAGCTTTGTAGTTGCAAAGGGTTCTTTCAGAATTACTCCATAGGTTCTAGTCCAATATCCATATTCAGGGTGATCCAGATAGGAATGGAGATCTCAGTCTTATGGCTTAAGCTTCCCCTGCATGAAGCATCAAGCAGATCCGAGATAAAGAGGATGAGGACCCAGGATCAGACATCTTTATACAGTTCCAGGCCTTCTTTTGATAGCTTGGAGTCCATAGGCGAACAATAGGCAATCATGCAGACTTTGAAATAGATCTATTTCCTAAGCATCACCGGTAATTAGCTACAGGGATTAACATAAAGCAATTGCCTGTTTTCCACCATTCGCAGGTGATTTGCTATGCATTTCAAAGATAGATGAATACAATGATATCACTATGTTTATAGTTCATTTAAATGTTAATATTTCCTTTTGATCTCTGAATTAACAGAATACAGGATAGATAGGGACTGCTCAATTACATTGTTAACCTCTAACCATATACGTGTAAACACACAAAACACAACCATTATCTACCAGCATGTCCCTAAAGGTTGAATCTAGGTCATTTATTCTGCAGGATGCTTAACCCTTTCTGGCCATGCATCACACTTTGCATAAGGTTTGTTGCAACCATATAACGGTGGTAGCAACAATGATTTGCATGGTCATACTCTAATCAGATAATGTCACACTAACAGCAACATTTTTTTAAGTACATAAAATCCAGGAAGCCTGCCAAACAATGGGTGGGGCCACTGGATGATCGAGATGCTAAAGAAGCACTCAAGGAAGATGAGACCATTGAGGAGAAGCTGAATAAAGTCTTTGCCTCAGTCTTCACGGCAGAGGATGTGAGGGAGATTCTGACAACTGAGCCATTGTTTTCGGGTTTCGAACCTGAGGAACTGTCCCAGACTGAGGTGTCAGTAGAAGAGGTTTTGGAACAAATTGATAAATTAAACAGTAATAAGTCACCAGGAACAGATGATATTCACCCAAGAATTCTGAAGGAGTTCAAATATGAAATTGCAGAACTACTAATTGTGCTATGTAACCTATCACTTAAATCAGCTTTGTACCAGATGGCTGGAGGATAGCTAATGTGACACCAATTTTTTAAAAAGGCTCCAAAGACAATCCTGGCAATTACAGGCCAGAAAGCCTAACTTCAGTATCAGGCAACTTGGTTGAAACTATATTGAAGAACAGAATTATAAAACACATAGATGAACATGATTTGTTGGGGAAGTGTCAACATGACTTTTGTAAAGGGAAATCATGCCTCACCAATCTATTAGAAATCTTTGAGGAGGTCAACAAATATGGACAAGGGTGATTCAGTGGATATAGCATACTTGGACTTTCAGAAAGCCTTTGACAAGGTCCCTCACCAATGGCTCTTAAGCAAACTAAGCAGTCATGGGATAAGAGGCAAGATCCTCTCATGGATCAGTAACTGGTTAAAAGACAGGAATCAAGGAGTAGGAACAAACGGTCAGTTTTCAGAATGGAGAGAGGTAGTGATGTGCTGTGCTGTGCTGTGCTGTGTTGTGATGTGTTCTGGGACCAGCGCAGTTCAATATATTCATAAATGATCTGGAAAATGGTGTGAAAAGTGAGGTGGCAAAATTTGCAGATGGTACAAAATTACTCAAGATAGTTAGGTCCAAAGCAGACGGCAAAGAGTTATAAAGGGATCTTGCAAAACTGGGTGAGTAGGCAACAAAATGGTGGATGAAATTCAATATTTATAAATGCAAAGTAATGCACAATGGAAAACATAATCCCCAACTGTACATACAAAACGATGGGGTGTAAATTAGCCTTTACCACTCAAGAAAGAGATCTTGGAGTCATTGTGGATAGTTCTCAGAAAACATCTGTTCAATGTACTGCAGCAGTCAAAAAGGCTAATAGAATGTTAGGAACCATTAGGAAAGGGATAGATAATAAGATAGAAAATATCAGAATGCCACTATATAAATCAATGGTACTTTCACACTGGGAATACTGTATGCAGTTCTGGTCACCTCATCTCCAAAAAGATTTGTTAGGAATGGAAAAGATTCAGAGAAGGTCAACAAAAATGATTAAGGGTATGGAACAGCTTCCACGTGGGTGGTAGGTGAAGCTTCCCCTTGGGGAGGCTAGCTCCCTTCTGTATCTCTTCCGGCCAAGGCCCCACCTCTTCCGGCCAAAGCCACGCCTCTGCTTGCTGCTCTGAGCCCCCAATGGCTCCAGCCGGGGCGGGGCTGAGAGCTCGGCCCCTTCCCCCCATGGCCAGTGTGGGCAGGCCTGAGAGCTCAGTTGGGGCCACAGGGTGAGGGACCTGAGAGCTCGGCCCCAGCCCGAGTCAAGCTCTCAGCTTTGGACAGGACTCCTGTGGAGCTCTCGGCCCTGTCTGGAGCTCTGAGCCTGGAGCCTCTCCCTATTCCCCGCCCCTGTTCCGCCCCCACTCCAGCTCTTCTCCCCGAGATCCCACCCCCCACTGTGGCTCTGAGATCGGAAAAGCTCTGGGCCCCCGGGACCATGGTGGAAGGAGATTTTTCTGGGGCCCCCAAATCCGTCACTGCCCCCACCCCACCCCTCCGGCAATGTGAGGTTTGGGGAGGCTTAGCCTCTTGCAGTCTCCATTACGCTCTGCCCATGAGCTTCCATATGAAGAGGTTAAAAAGACTGGGACTGAAAAAGAGATGACTACTTTCTCAACACCATTCATGATTGTTTAGACCTCTATCATATCCCCTTTAGTTGTCTCTTTTCTAAGCTGACCAGTCCCAGACTTTTTAACCTCTCCTCATACGGAAGCTGTTCCATATCTCTAATAATTTTTGTTGCCCTTCTCTGTACTTTTGGACGAATGCTTAATGGACTAATGGCTGAGGATTCACATTTCATTCTGTGTAAATGTTGTGTTAATGTATGATTTCCTAGCTTGTCAGTGTTTGCTTTGTGAGGAAACACACTTGAGCTTGCTTAACACTAAGCATGGTCTACAATATGATATCTTACTATTTCTGGACTGTAACAACTGCATTAGCTGACGTAAATCTGAACATGGCTTGTGTTGGTCAGTATTGACAGTGAAACCTTGTTCAGCATTGTGTCAGCTAACCTGTTAAGACACTGTAAATTAATGAAGTTGTGTGTGGGAATTATACCATTAACTTGAAACGAAACAGTTTAAAATTAGAGACAAACACAGAAACATCTTTACAGAATCCTATATTTGCTCTGCAAACAGAGGCAAAAATCTTTGTAACCTTCACTAATACTTTCCACAGATTTCTTGTGATCTTTGTTTGTATTTTTTGTTTAGTAATTATCATTAATAACCGACACATTAATCAATTAATCTAAGCACTGAGGTGTAAAGCCAAAAACATGAAGCTTAATTTTTAACATGCCAGTACACAGTGTGCCAAAATAAAGTCCAACTATTTGAGCTGGCTTCAGCCTCTAGTCAGGAGAGGCTTTTTGGAATCAGGTTTTAGAATCTGGCGCAAAGTTGATCTGTCATGTGCTACAGGGGGAAAAGTTCAAGTTTTAAATGTGATTTTGAAATGCAAGAGAACAGCAGAACTTAGATTTACTCCTAAGAGATGAGAATTATTGTATAATGTTTCATTTTATACCTGTCCCACAGAGCTGTTGATTGTCCCTTGAGTCCTGAGCCTTTCCACATTAATGTTCTGAAGCGCTTTTTCAACTCTTAGGGCTCTTCGTATGAAACATTCAGCTATATCTGATAAAAAGAGTTCAGGATGTTGGATCATATTAAAGAAGTTCTGTATTAAAATCACAAATGAGTTTGATTCCCCAGAGTTTAAATTCCAGGGTATTACTAATTAAGAGGTCTCTTGGTTTTTGGTGCTGTTTCTCTCCCTCTGTGTGTGAAACTTGCAAGCTGCTAATTGTGTTAGTACATTCTAAGACAGAGTCTGTTCTCAAAGCAATTCACAGAGAGAGAGACTCAAAGCAATACTCTAACAACAGAAACAGCACCCAGAGACTCCCCGCCCTTTTGTTGTATTAACAATTGTGATTAAAATAGAGATAGAGGATGGATGTGGATGGATGCTTGGTGTGGATAATAACTGAATGATCAGGGAGGTGCCAGCCTAAGAATCCAGTGTCCATCGGCTGAAGAAGGCGTCAAGTGGAAATAACCAGAGGACCCCACCCGGAGGGCAGACTGGAATCCACCCAACAGCCTCAAGAATGGGAGAACCAAAGAACAAGATAACATCTTGGAGCCGTCAGGAATGTGCTATCTGCTGATTGATTCAGCAACAGCATGATGAAGCAATTCCCATAGACTGGCATAGGAAGAAATTCCTATAAAAATAGACTCTAAAAAGTGAGAACTTTGGGGTCTGATTCTGCAAACCAACTTCCAGGAGCATCAGATGAGCATCTGACAAGGCCCTGCTCCCTCCTCATGTCCAGGCCACCTGGCCAGTGGCTTGGCATGAGCAACTCTAAGGCTGGTAACTATGATAACAACCTTGCAGAACCTGTGTGTGTGTGTGTGTGTATGTTTGTATGAATGAATGTGAGAATAAATTTGAGATTGAATGGAATGTTATAGCTATAACTAACTGCTTACTATGATTCTTTCTGTATTCACAATAAATGTGGTATTTTGCCTTTTTCCCTTTAATAAGATCCTGCTGGTTTTTATTTTATTGGTACAACAAGGAGACTAGGAGAATTATAGGGCCAATCGCAAAAATTTCAGTGTAAGCCTGAGAAGATTTTAAAATTGAGCCATGCTTTGGCCTGCTGTACACTAGGAAAAATTGGACATATAATTCAACATTGGTGCAACTCCATGAGTGGCACTAACAATGTATACAGATGTGTTTTACACTATGTCTTCTAACGTAATTTAGGCTTTGTCCAGAGTGACTAGGATAAAAGGTGTGTTAGATTGTGGGAGCTAATGTGTTCTAAAATTCTAGTGTAGACAAAGCAGTTTATACTTCACTCAACCATCTTAGCATATGTTAGAGCCTAGAGGCAAGCCTAGGCTTTAACTTGATCAGCTTAGTCCATGTTACTGCAGGGGTGGCCAACCTGTGGCTCTGGAGCTGCATGCGGCTCTTCAGAGGTTAATAGGCGGCTCCTTACCTAGGCACTGATTCCGGGGCTGGTGCTATAGAGGCTAACTTTCCAATGTGCTGGGTGGAGCTCACTGCTCAACCCTCTGCTCTGCCCCAAGCCCCGCCCCGACTCCACCCCTTCCTCCAAGGCCCCTGCCCCTTCTCCTGACCCTGCCATGCCCTCGCTTCTCCCCCCTCCCCTCATAGCCTCCTGTGCATGTGAAACAGCTGATTGTGGTGGGCAGGGGGAGGGGCGAGTAGGCGCTGATTGGTGTGGGCTGCTGGCAGGCGGGAGGCACTGGGGGCTGGGGAGCGGATGGGGGCTTGCTGACATATTACTGTGGCTCTTTGGCAATGTACATTGGTAAATTCTGGCTCCTTCTCAGGCTCAGGTTGGCCACCCCTGGGCTACTGTCTACCTTGCCTGTCATCTCCAGACTTTCAGAACATGTTTGTTAGACTGGTGATAGCTAACACCTTATAGAAAAACACCTTTAAATCCTACTCTAGATAAAACCTGAGAGTAGTGAATCGCAGGTCCCAGTTTTGCCAGTGTAGATGCAGTTGTAATAAATAAAATGGCGATGGCTGTTTCCCTCAAACAAAGAACAGAGGGGAATGGGACACAACTATTTAATGAAGCTGTTGTATAAATTAATGGAGTTCAGAGTCTGATTTCACCATTACTGTATGTGTGCAGGACAATGTAGGTACCTCAGAACCTGGTGCATTCACTTTGGACTTGCTAGAAAAATAGAGAGAGAAGATAGTGGATGGGGGAGAAGAAACTGGAGGTTGTTTCATAGGAAGTAGAAGAGAAAGCTAGTATAGTTCTTCCGTCTGATTAAACAGATTTTGGAAGGGAACTTTGTTCTATAAAAGTGCGAGAACATTTTAATTGCTGCTTATGCAAAAGAGCAAACTAAAAACCTGTGGACTGGAGAGTGGAATGACCTAGGCCATAACGTTCATCTGTTATTCGCATGTATTCTGATTTGGACGTGTGTCAAACCTTTCCTGTAAGGAGAAGCAAAACTACATTAATACTAGAGTTTCATCTACTTAATCTCTAAACGGGTCTTCCTGATACACCTAGAAGTTTTTCTTTGGAAGTATCCAATTACTATTCCAAACTTTGCCTTGCCTTACTTTTCTTGCGCAGTCTGACAGGAATCACAGCACAAAGTGGGATTGCTAGAGGGGCGACATTAGGTTCAGTAAATTCTTAAAAACATTTCATGGCTAGTGTCCAATAGAAGCTTCAAGCTACGTTTATAGGTCTTTCACACTGAACTCATCTGACAAGTGGCATCTTGTGATCAGGTGTCCACCCTACACAGAAGTAGAAGGGGTTAATAGAGGCCAGATGGGCCAGTTAACCTGGTAGACTGAATGCTAAGGGGAAAGTCCTAATTAAAGAAACAGGCTCACTTGTGCAGGAACAGGCGGGCCTGTATAAAGCCAGATAGCTGGCTGCAGGCAAAAGCTACAGGGAAGTAGGCTGCAGTCACTCCCTGAATGGAGGGAGTTGGTATGCTGGCAAACCCAGGGCGGGATGGGAAGCCAGACAGGTAGGAAGAAGCATAGGGAAATAGCAGCAAGAGGTTGGATGGTACAGAGACCTTGGCTGCTTATTATAGGGTCCCTAGACTGGAACACAAAGTAGAGGGTGGCCTGAGTTCCCCTATCAGCTGCTGGGAAGTGGCAAGGGCATTGGAGATGCCAGCCAGATACCGGGTCTGGAAAGATTGTGAATTCCCCACAAGGGGAGGACGTTAGTGACCTGGCTGTAGTGCCAAGCCATGAAGAGATTGCAGATCTGAGAGTGAGCAGGACTGCAGAGTGAAACAGGGAGGAGAGGATACCACCAGAGGGAGTGCAAGCCTGGTGGAGCTAATTCCCAAGATGGCCAGCAGGAGGCGCTGCTAGCAATGAGTGTATCCCATGACAAATCCCTTAACCTTAAGGAAGTTAGTGCTTGGATCAAAAATCCAGATTGCCTGTTAGGTAATGTGGTAGCAAAGAGCTATGAAGTGCAGTACAGCTTTGGGATTGCTAACCTAGCTTTCCCACCCCCCGCCAACCTGTGAGCTATATCAGTGGTTCTCAAAGCCAGTCCGCTGCTTGTTCAGGGAAAGCCCCTGGCCGACCGGACCGGTTTGTTTACCTGCTGCGTTCGCAGGTTCAGCCGATCACGGCTCCCACTGGCCACAGTTTGCCGCTCCAGGCCAATGGGGGCTGCGGGAAGGGTGGCCAGCACGTCCCTTGGCCCACGCCGTTTCCCGCAGCCCCTATTGGCCTGGCGAACCGCGGCCAGTGGGAACCGTGATCGGCTGAACCTGTGGACGTGGCAGGTAAACAAACTGGTCCAGCCCGCCAGGGGCTACCCTGAACAAGCGGTGGACCGGCTTTGAGAACCACTGAGCTAGATGATTTTTAGATTAGATTCTGCTTCATTGATTAAAGACTTGTTGAGCTGATTGTCTAAAATCAGTCAAGTTCAGATAAATTGGGTGGAGCTGCTAAGTCTATATCCTCTCATCCTTGTGTCAAGATATGATCCCATGTGGCTTTTCTTAATTTGGTTCTAGTCACGCCATGTAGATTTATATGCTGTCCTTGGTCTTCAGTATAGAGGGGGCAAAACCAGATTACTCTGTGCACATATCACTACTCTAATTTTTTACCAGTCACTGACTCTCTCTGCTAACAAACTCCCTTCATATCCTACTCCTGCTCCTATCTTTGTGCCTTCTTCTTCACTTCTCCTACACCTAGAATTCCCTCCTTATTCCAATGTTCCAGATATATGCTTTGCTTTAAAATCCCCTTTCCTTTCAAAACTCAACTATGAAGCCAACAAATACTCACCCACATCAGCAAACGTGCTGTCATCCACCCATTATTAAAGGAGAGAGAGGGAAAAAAGATGCTCTTAGACAGAACCTCTGGGCCTCTCCCTATATTTTATGTAGCCCATCTATTTTGATAAGCTCTTCAGGGCAGGTATTGTGTTTTGTAGAGAGCAGAGCACTTAGCTCATAAAAATAATAAAAGCAGTGGACTCAAAGGCTGTGCAGAATCCAGCAGAAGTTCAGCCTGTGTTAGAGCCTCCAGGTTTGGACCAGTCTCCCATAAAAGTTACAGATACTGCAAAAACCAAAAGTTGAACACCCTCAAGGAGGTGTCCTAGCATCTGCTATTTCCTGTTCTCCAGATGAGTGCCCGGGGGTCTGATGATCATACTGGGAATGAGAATCTACAGGCCTAGGACCTAGGTCTGCTGGCTCCATGGTGACTTTTGTATCCACGCTCCACCTGGTAAAGCACTGATTGATGGGGCTGCAGGCCCAAGAGCCACCGATGTGTTGGCCACAAATGGCCTGACTGGCAGTGCTCCTGGGGTCCCTGATTGGTCCAGGCACACTACTTAAGCCTGGAGGGAACACCAGGAATTGTCCATTGCAATTAGGTGGATCCTCAACAGGCTGCTGTGATGGACTCCGCTCCTTTGCCTTGCTGCTGGTTCCTGGCTTCTGACCCTCAGCTATGGTTCCTGAGCCTCTGGCTCTGACCCTTGGGTCTGGTCCTTGGCCCCTGACTCTGGTTCCACCCATTAGGCCTGTCTGCCCACACTCTAGCTGTGATACTGGGTCTCTTGAGCGATGGCATCACTGTGTTTCTACAATCCCAGTTTGTTTGGCATAATCAGGTTGTGATGTCAGGCTATATTTCCCAGTTTTTGATCCTGTGGCAGGCTGGTGACCGTCTCTCCCTGTCACGCATAGTATAGCTTGCTGAGGTATGTCTATGCTGCAGTGCACAGTGAGCCTCCCAGCCCAGGTAGACAAACTCAGGTTAGCTCAGATGGCACTAGCATGCTAAAACAAAGTAGGGTGACTGTTATGGCTCAGGCAGCAGCTTGGGCTCTGAAGCCCACCTGAGCCCCTGGGTCTGAGCTGAGGTGGCTAGCCTGAATCTCCACTGGAGCTGCAAAGTCCACACTGCTATTTTTAGCACACTAGCTCGAGCTGAGCTAGTGTGAGTCTGTCTGCCTGGGCTGGGAGGCTTGCTCCCGGCTGCAATGTAGACCATACCTTTGCGGTCTTTGTATTCTTGGCTCATGAATGACTGCCAGGATTGCTCTCCCTCCCTCTCTGACTTGGTCTCCTTCTCTGCATCTGGACTTTCTTTGGGAACGTTGGCTTGGCCTCCAATCACCTTCCTAAGCAGTTTGCAGAATCAACAACATTTTGGTTCTAAGGCTGTGAAAGGTGTTAGTGCACTGGTTCTCAACTGCAGGTCTGGGGCCCTCTGGCGGGCTGTGAGCAGATTTCAGGAGGTCTGCTAAGGGCCAGGCTTAAGCCCCAGGTGGCAGGGCTTGGGCTTCAGCCACCTCCACCCCCTGACTCACCTCAGGAGGCCACCCAGTCTGTCTGGGTTGGGGTCTAAGTTCCCTGTAAGCTGCACGGCCGTGCAGCAGCCTATTGAGTGCTGTGCAGGCGCTCAAGGTACCCACCCAGCCAGGACCTGCCAGGGCTGGAGGAGAGTCACCCTTCCACCAGCCCTAACCCAGCCCTAGACCTGCTGTGGCCGGGGGACAGGCACCCCTTCACGAGCCCAAACCCAGCCTCAGCCCAGACCTGCCGGGGCTGGAGGAGAGGCGCCCCTCCCCTGGCCTGAACCCAGCCCTGGACCAACCATGGCTGGGGTAGGGGCACCCCTCTCCCAGCCCCGGCCCAGACCTGCTGTGCCAGAGCCCCTCTCCCCCCCCAGCCCAGGTGCTGCTGCTGGGAGAGAGAGAGCTGGGGGGAGTCCTCTCTCCCCACCATAGCCCCAGGATAGCCTGAACCCCAAGCCCTTCATCCCCAGCCCCACAGCCTGCTCCCTCCAGATGAAGCCCTCACCCGCGCACCCCAACCCTCTGCCCCAGCCCTGAGCCCTTCGTTCCCGGCCCCACCCCAGAGCCCGAACCCCCAGCTAGAGCCCTCACACCCCTGCACCCCAACCCTCTGCCCCAACCCTGAGCCCCCTCCCACACTCTGAACCCCTCAACCCCACCCCCCCATTAATTTTGTTATGTGCACCAATATAAAAGTGACATGTCACACATCACCTCCATATTGGTGCACATAACAACATTCATTCTGCACACATGTGGGAAAAATTAGAGGGAACACTGGTTGGGGGGTGGGACACAACCAAAAATTGCAGCATCTCTGCAGAGGAGAGATCTCTCCCTCCCATCAGAAGGGGTTGCTTCACAGCCATTGACTCCATGAGCAGGCACAGCTAGCCAAGGAAACACACCATTGCTCTGCTCTGCTACATCATCACATCAGGTTGCAGAGCCAAATGGAAGGCAGAAATCTGGGTCGGGGGCATGTTGTTCCAGTGTGTCATCCCCCCCGCATCACTGCTGGTGGTTTAGGGGGTCTTGGGTAAAAAAAGGTTGTGTTAGTGGAAGCAATTCTCAACTGCAGCAGTTTCCTCTGGCTGCCTGTGTCCGTTCTTCTGTCCAAATCCCAGAGATGGTCAGAGTGGAACAGGCTTTTCCAAATGCCTTTATTTTCACATCAGCTACCATGGAACCAACAGCCCCCCTGCCTTTCAAAAGGAGACTCACTACTGAAGAGATTTCTTTTCATTTAAAAAGATTCTTGTTTTGTTTTATTGGCCAGTTTAGCTGCAGAAGGAGCTGCTGCAGTTACATGTCTGTTTTTCTGTCCTCACCCTCACTCACAGCATCTCCTTTCATAAGTTTCTCTGTCTCTCCTCATTGGTTTTCTTGTCTCTCTTCCTCCTGTTGTTTCTTTACCCTTGCTTTATACTCAGAATGGAAAGTAGTGAGGTTTGTACTAGGACTGTCTATTAATCGCAGTTAACTCACACGAAAAACTGAACAGTTAACGGAAAAAAATTAATAGCGATTAATCACAGTTTTAATCACACTGTTAAGCAATAGAATACCAAGTGAAATTTATTAAATATGTTTGGATGTTTTTCCACATTTTCAAATATATTGATTTAAATCACAATACAGAATACAAAGTGCACAGTGCTCACTTTATACTGTTATTTTTGATTACTAATATTTGCACTCTAAAAATGATAAACAAAAGAAATAGTATTTTTCAATGCATTTCATACAAGTACTGTAGTGAAATCTCTTTATCGTGAAAGTGCAACTTACAAATGTAGAATCTTTTTGTTACATAACTGCACTCAAAACAATGTAAAACTTTAGAGCCTACAAGTCCACTCAGTCCTACTTCTTGTTCAGCCAATCGGGAAGACAAACAAGTTTGTTTACATTTACAGGACATAATGCTGCCTGCTTATTATATACAATGTTACCTGTAAGTGAGAACAGGCGTTTGCGCTTTTGTAGCTGGCTTTGCAAGGTATTTATGTGCCAGATATACTAAACATCTGTATGCCCCTTCATGCTTCAGCAACCATTCCAGAGGACATGCTTCCATGCTGATAATGCTTGTTAAAAAAAATGCATTAATTAAATTTATGACTGAACTCTTTGAGGGAGAATTGAATGTATCCTGTCCTGTTTTACCTGCATCCTGCCATATATTTCATGTTAAAGCAATTTCAGATGATGACCCAGCACATGTTGTTTGTTTTAAGAACACTTTCACTGCAGATTTGACAAAATGCAAAGAAGGTACCAATATGAGATTTCTAAAGATAGCTACGGCACTTGACCCGAGGTTTAAGAATCTGAAGTGCCTTCTAAAATCTGAGCAGGACAAGGTGTGGAGCATGCTTTCAGCAGTCTTAAAAGAGCAACATTCGAAAGCGGAAACTACAGAACCCGAACCACCAAAAAAGAAAATCAGCCTTCTGCTCGTGGCATCTGAACTCAGATGATTAAAATGAACATGCGTTGGCCTGTACTGCTTTGTACTGTCATCAGCATGGACACATGTCCTCTGGAATGGTGGTTGAAGCATGAAGGGACATAAAATCTTTAGGGCATTTGGCACATAAATATCTTGTGACGCTGGCTACAACAGGGCCATGTGAATGCCTGTTCTCACTTTCAGGTGACGTATATAATAAGCAGGCAGCATGATGTCCCATAAATGTAAACAAACTTGTTTGTTTTCCCAATTGGCTGAACAAGAAGTAGGACTGAGTGGACTTTTAGGCTCTAAAGTTTTACATTATTTTATTTTTGAATGCAGGATTTTTAAAACATAATTCTATATTTGTAAATTCAGCTTTCATGATAAAGCGATTGCACTACAGCACTTGCAAGGGGGGAATTGAAAAATATTATTTCTTTTGTTTTTTACAGTGCAAATATTTGTAATAAAAATAAATATAAACTGAGCACTGTACACTTTGTATTCTGTGTTGTAATTGAAATCAATACATTTGAAAACGTAGAAAACATCCAAAAATATTTAAATAAATGGTATTCTATTATTGTGTAACAGTGCAATTAATTGCATGATTAATTGTGATTGCTTTTTTTAATCACGCAATTAAACATTATTAATTTTTTTTACTCACTTGACAGCCCTAGTTTGTACTCGTTCTTTGATCCTGCAGGAGTTCATTACATAGCCTTGGACTGGCCCCAAAGAAAGCTCTATCTCCTGCTAAAATTAACTTTATCCTTACTGTAGATATCCCATTGCTCCACAGAAGTAGAATTATCATCAATGGTCCTTGTACCAGACCGTTATGTGATTTTTCTTTTTTTAGATATTCCAGGATCAGACCATTGGGCGCCTTACAGATGAGGACTGAAACCTTGAATTTGACACACTATTCTGTGGAAAGTGTAGAGAGTTTTGAGAAGGTAGGTCAGTTTGGATGTGCTCATGGTAGCCCATGTCACTGAGGAGGTGAGTTGCTGCATTCTGTACTAGTTTAATTTCCTGAGCGCTTACAGTTTCACACCCAGGTGGATTCCATTGCTGTAGTCGAGTGAGGAGGTAACAAAGGCATGTATGGCTGAGGCCTGGTCATCATCCACCATGAGGAAGTGCAGTCACTTAGCCAGGCACAGACGCTATAAAGTGCTACTTGGGATGCTGCTATGTGAATCTGGCATCACTGAGGAATCCAGGAGCAATCCTAAGCTGCTGGCCGACTTGTCCAGTCATAGGTGTGCATCTTTGTTCACAGCTGACTGTTTTGTGGTGGCAAACTCCTCCAAGTGTTTGCTTCAACTATCCAGCATACCATGTCTTGCTCAGGTTTGAACTTCAGGTAGCTGTTCCTCACCCATGAGCTCATATTGGCCAAGCACTGGGTTAGTTTTGTGACAGTGGTGTTATCAGATGTAGAGTAGGTCAACATTTTTTTGAAAGAATAGTTTTTCCTATTGAAAAATAACCTTGTTTTCAAAAACAAACTTTGTTGTCTAAATTTTTCATTATTTTTTAAAATAAATTTTTAATCACAAATCATTATCAAAAACATTATTCAAACCAGGTTTTCAGCAAGGAAAGTCAATTGATAATCATGTGGATGATCTTTTTTAACAACTTGGGGAAAAAATTGGGGAAAAATCAAAAATTAGTGCATTTTGAGCACTTTAAAATGAAAACAACTTTGAATTTTCAGATGTTTCACAAACATATGCTCATTTTTTGGATCTTGTCAAGTCCTATGTTGTGGATAACGTACCTTTTTGTTATGACCCCTACATTCTTGACATTTTACTTCACTGTAAGAGCAGCATTACCCCAATTAAAGAACTTCACCACCTGTAACACTGCTTTAATGGGGAAGTGGACTGTCAATCAAAATGTATCTTACCCTGCAGAAGCTTTGTATTATCCCACACACTGCTGAGTAAGAAGAAATCAGGTGTCCTTTGATTTGCCAGAAACCTGAGGATATCAGCCACATAAACTTTTCTGAGTAACATTGGGGAACTATGCAAAAATGAGGTGGTTAGTTAAACAGAAATTAAAAGGTACAGTGACTAGAGTGAAATCCATGCAAGCTGCATGGACACTTTTCCAAGACACTCAACTTAAATGAGCCAAGAGGCTCAACTTAAATGTATACCCCAAATTAAAAAACAGAGTAAAAGAATTAAAAAAGAGCCACTATGGCTTAACAACCAAGTAAAAGAAGCAATGAGAGATAAAAAGGCATCTTTTAAAAAGTGGAAGTCAAATCCTAGTGAGGTAAATAGAAAGGAGCATAAACACTGCCAAATTAAATGTAAAAATGTAATAAGAAAAGACAAAAACGAGTTTGAAGAATAGCTAGCCAAAAACTCAAAAGGTAATAACAAAATGTTTTTTAAGTACATCAGAAGCAGGAAGCCTGCTAAACAACCAGTGGGGCCCGTGGACGATTGAGATACAAAAAAAACACATAAAGATGATAAAGTCATTGCGGAGAAACTACATGAATTCTTTGCTTCAGTCTTCATGGCTGAGGATGTTAGGGAGATTTCCAAACCTGAGCTGTCCTTTGTAGGTGACAAATCTGAGGAATTGTCACAGATTGAAGTGTCACTAGAGGACGTTTTGGAATTAATTGAGAAACTTATCAGTAACAAGTTAATGGGACCAGATGGCTTTCACCAAGAGTTGTGAAAGAACTCAAACGTGAAATTGCGGAACTATTAACTATGGTTTGTAACCTGTCCTTTAAATCAGCTACTGTACCCAATAACTGGAAGGTAGCTAATATAACGCCAATATTTAAGAAGGGCTCTAGAGGTGATCCTGGCAATTACAGACCGGTAAGTCTAACGTCAGTACTGGACAAATTAGTTGAAACAATAGTAAAGAATAAAATAGTCAACAACATAGAAAACCATAAATTGTTGCGCAAAAGTCAGCATGGTTTCTGTAAAGGGAGATCATGTCTTACTAATCTATTAGAGTTCTTTGAGGGGGCCAACAAACATGTGGACAAGGGGGGATCCAGTGGACATAGTGTACTTAGATTTCCAGAAAGCCTTTGACAAGGTTCCTCACCAAAGGTTCTTACGTAAATTAAGTTATCATGGGATAAGAGGGAAGAGCCTTTCATGGATTGAGAACTGGTTAAAAGACAGGGAACAAAGGAAAGGAATAAAAGGTAAATTTTCAGAATGCAGAGGGGTAACTAGTGGTGTTCCCCAAGGGTCAGTCCTAGGACCAATCCTATTCAATTTATTCATAAATGATCTGCAGAAAGGGTGGCACAGTGAGGTGGCAAAGTTTGCAGACAATACTAAACTGCTCAAGATAGTAAAGACCAAAGCAGACTGTGAAGAATTTCAAAAAGATCTCCCAAAACTAAGTGATTGGGCAACAAAATGGCAAATTAAATTTAATGTGGATAAATGGAAAGTAATGCACAATGGAAAAAATAACCCTAACTATGCATACAATATGATGGGGGCTAATTTATTACAACTAATCAGGAGAAAGATCCTGGAGTCATCGTGGATAGTTCTCTGAAGATGTCCATGCAGTGTGCAGCGGCAGTCAAAAAAGCAAACGGGATGTTCGGAATCTTTCAAGGAGATACTCTGCAATCCACTACCCCTACCACTGCACCCCAGGGAACATTAAAGACAATCACAATAGCACATACACTGACCTGTGAAACACATGGTTGGTGTATGTATATCTGAAATGGAAATGACAATTCTTTCCCCGTTGTAAGTTCTGTTCCCTTAATTTATTAAGTTTTATTATGTTATACATTTCTTTTATTGCATTGTTACAGAATCAAATTCTATTTTTTGAAACAGAAGTCATCTTTATTAGTTCACAACATATGCTGGCTGGTGCTGAGCATGTCTGACATCCACCAATGTCCTGTTACTTCATTTTGTCTCAGAACCCATAACATCCTTCTCAAACAATATTAATAGGTGCCTTGGCTATGTTTATATTCTTAAACACACAGCTTTCACTATAAGATTCATACCATGCTGCAAACACCTAGAAGATAATAAGGTGATAAGTAACAGTCAGCATGGATTCATCAAGAACAAATCATGTCAAACCAACCTGATAGCTTTCTTTGACAGGGTAACAATGTTATACCAATAAAATAAAAACCAGCAGGATCTTATTAAAGAGGAAAAGGCAAAATACCACATTTATTGTGAATACAGAAAGAATCATAGTAAGCAGTTAGTTATAGCTATAACATTCCATTCAACCTCATATTTATTCACACATTCATTCCTACAAACACACACACAGGTTCTGCAAGGTTGTTATCATAGTTACCAGCCTTAGAGTTGCTCATGCCAAGCCACTGGCCAGGTGGCCTGGACATGAGGAGGGAGCAGGGCCTTGTCAGATGCTCATCTGATGCTCCTGGAAGTTGGTTTGCAGAATCAGACCCCAAAGTTCTCACTTTCTAGAGTCCATTTTTATGGGAATTTCTTCCTATGCCAGTCTATGGGAATTGCTTCATCATGCTGTTGCTGAATCAATCAGCAGATAGCAAGTTCCTGACGGCTCCGTGCTGCTAGATGTTATCTTGTTCTTTGGTTCTCCCATTCTTGAGGCTGTTGGGTGGATTCCAGTCTGCCCTCCGGGGGTCCTCTGGTTATTTCCACTTGATGCCTTCTTCAGCCGATGGACACTGGATTCTTAGGCTGGCACCTCCCTGATCATTCAGTCATTATCCACACCAAGCATCCATCCACAAACATCCTCTATCTCTATTTTAATCACAATTGTTAATACAACAAAAGGGCGGGGAGTCTCTGGGTGCTGTTTCTGTTGTTACAGAGTATTGCTTTGAGTCTCTCTCTGTGCGAATTGCTTTGAGAACAGACTCTGTCTTAGAATGTACTAACACAATTAGCAGCTTGCAAGTTTCACACATAGAGGGAGAGAAACAGTACCAAAAACCAAGAGACCTCTTAATTAGTAATACCCTGGAATTTAAACTATGGGGAATCAAACTCATTTGTGATTTTAATACAGAACTTCTTTAATATGAACCAACAACAAGCCTTGTGGATGGGAGGAAGCGGTAGACGTTGTATATCTTGACTTTAGTAAGGCTTTTCATACTGTCTCGCATGACCTTCTCAAACTAGGGAAATGCAACCTAGATGGAGCTACTACAAGGTGAGTGCATAACTGGTTGGAAAATCATTCCCAGGGAATAGTTATCAGTGGTTCACAGTCATGCTGGAAGGGCATAATGTGTAGGGTCCCACAGGGATCTGTTCTGGGTCTGGTTCTGTTCAATATCTGTTCAATTGCCAGTCAGCCTCACATCAGTCCCTGAAAAAATCATGGAGCAGGTCCTCAAGGAATCAATTTTGAAGCACTTGGAGGAGAGGAAAGTGATCAGGAACAGTCAGCATGGATTCATCAAGGGCAAGTCGTGCCTGACTAACCTAATTGACTTCTATGATGAGATAACTGGCTCTGTGGATGAGGGGAAAGCAGTGGACGTTTTATTCCTCGACTTTAGCAAAGCTTTTGATACAATCTCTCACAGTATTCTTGCCAGCAAGTTAAAGAAGTATGGGCTGGATGAATGGATTATAAGGTGGATAGATATCTGTCTAGATCATTGGGCTCAACGGGTAGTGATCAATAGCTCCATGTCTAGTTGGCAGCCAGTATCAAGCGGAGTGCCCCAAGGGTCGGTCCTGGGGCTGGTTTTGTTCAATATCTTCATTAATGATCTGGAGGATGGCATGGATTGCACCCTCATCAAGTTTGCAGATGACACTAAACTGGGAGGAGTGGTAGATATGCTGGAGGGTAGGGATAGGATACAGAGGGACCTGTATTGGGCCCCACACTACAAGAAGGATGTGGAAAAATTGGAAAGAGTCCAGCGGAGGGCAACAAAAATGATTAGAGGGCTGGAAAACATGACTTATGAGGAGAGGCTGAGGGAACGGGGATTATTTAGTCTGCAGAAGAGAAGAATGAGGGAGGATTTGATAGCTGCTTTAAACTACCTGAAAGACAGTTCCAAAGAGGATGGATCTAGACGGTTCTCAGTGGTAGCAGATGACAGAACAAGGAGTAATGATCTCAAGTTGCAGTGAGGGAGGTTTAGGTTGGATATTAGGAAAAACTTTTTCACTAGGAGGGTGGTGAAGCACTGAAATGGGTTACCTAGGGAGGTGGTGGAATCTCCTTCCTTAGAAGTTTTCAAGGTCAGGCTTGACAAAGCCCTGGCTGGGATGATTTAGTTGGAGTTGGTCCAGCTTTGAGCAGGGGGTTGGACTAGATGACCTCCTGAGGTCCCTTCCAACCATGATATTCTATGATTCTGTGATTCTCAACTGTCAGTGTGGATCTCATTTTTTTATTGCTGCACTTGAACGCTGGGGGTGAGCTCTGTACACAGGTCCAGGAATGTGGCCTTGAACATCCAAAAGTTCTGCCGCCACTACTAGTCATCCCAAATCTGCATGACAATGTGATCCCACCAGTCCGTGCTTGTTTCTTGGGTCCAGAAACAGCACTTCAGTGTTTGCATAAGAACATAAGAATGGCCATACTGCGTCAGACCAAAGGTCCATCCAGCCCAGTATCCTGTCTTCCAACAGTGGCCATTGCCAGGTGCCCCAGAGGGAGTGAACCTAACAGGTAATGATCTAATGATCTCTCTCCTGCCATCCATCTCCACCCTCTGACAAACAGAGGCTAGGGACACCATTCCTTACCCATCCTGGCTAATAGCCATTAATCGACTTAACCTCCATGAATTTATCCAGTTCTCTTTTAAATCCTGTTATAGTCCTAGCCTTCTGTAGCTGGTCCATGGATGCCAACAACAACTTTGAATCACAGGCGCTAACTTTCAGCTTTCCCTGGGGGTGTGTCACCCCCACTTGGCTCTGCCCCACTCCGCCCCTTCCCAGAAGGCCTCACCCTTGCTCCACCTCTTCCCGACCCTCCTCCGCCCTCCCTGAGGCTCCACCCCAGCCCCGCCTCTTTTTGCCCCCACTCTTCCTCCTCCCCTGAGCGTGCCCCACCCTTGATCTGCCTCTTCCCACCCCCCGCTCTTTCCTCTCCCCGCAGCACCTCCCACCCGCCGCCGAACAGCTGATCGGCAGCGGGTGGGGGGAAGAGCTGATTGGCAGGTGGTTGGTGAGTACTGAGCACCCACTATTTTTTTCTGTGGGTGCTCCAGCCCCAGAACATCCACAGAGTTGGTGCTTATGCTTTGAATTGTTTCTTTCTATGTCCCACAGCAAGCTAGCCTCCAAGGACTCATGTTTCCCGTGGCTCCTCTTGTGGCTCTGCAAATACTGGAGGATCAGGTGCCCCATGCTCACAACGCTCATAACAATAGTGCAGAGATGCGCAGGATCCATGTCACAGATGGCGGACAGCAAGGAGGGACATGCAGGTTTGCATGGGTGATTTTGGAAAGAAGTGCAAATTATTATGGGATGCAGATGAAATTATGGGATGCAGAACACTGCATTATGGGATGTTGAACCCATGCTCCAAATCGCCCCTGAGCAACTAACTCTTTTTAGCCCCTGGAGCGTTGCAAAAATTTCCAAAACACTGCAGAATGGGGGTGAGTTGCACAGTGGGACAGCTATCCATGGTGCACTGCTCTCTGCATCAATACAAGTGCTCCTGGTGAGGATGCACATCGCTGACACAAGGACCGTAGTGTGGATGAGCATAAGGCATGTAGTAACTGTGGCAGCTGTCAGCCAGTGTAACTTAGGTCCACATAATTTTGTAGTACAGGCATGGCCTAAAATGGGATAAAGGTTGAATGACCTACTGCCATAGTTGGAAGAGTTCCTCTGTATGCAACATATTTGTTTACAGACTACAGCTGGAGGGTTCTGATTGCTTGGGGCTTCTTCTGGAAGATTATGTTATTATTGTCGATTCACATGAGGTACAATTTAATGTAATGTAATTTCCTCTGAATGCTGTAAAAGCCTCTTTCTTTGGAGATGTAAAACCAATCTCCCTACCACTTGGAGTCATTAAATATCACTTGGCCCTTTCCATGAGAGGTGAGCTGTTAACCTGTGTCCTTATCAAATTCGAGTTCAAGTAATTTCAGCCTGCCTCCCGACATAACGCCAGCAGATTCAGTTGGCTACTTAACTTCCTGTCCTAAACTGCTGTGCAGTATTTTTAAATAACTTCTGAATTCCTCCCCAGTTGTGTCTGCTTTTGAGTTGTGCTAAAGTAATTCCTATTTGTAAAACAAGTTGGGGATCCTTCAGGATGAAGGCACTATATGTACTGTTGCTTAATGCCATATATAGCTAATATGTTGCATGCAATAATGTCAATGGCCATATGCAAAGAAGCATTTTTATTTGGAATCAGTGTCATGTGACAGTAGTAAAGAATTATATACGGAGTTGCTTTGGTCTAACACTAAAAAAGATTCTTTACTAGAATTTTTTAAAAAAATGTTTAATCATAGACTATCAGGGTTGGAAGGGACCTCAGGAGGTCATCTAGTCCAACCCCCTGCTCAAAGCAGGACCAATCCCCAATTTTTGCCCCATATCCATAAATGGCCCCCTCAAGGATTGAACTCACAACCCTGGGTTTAGCAGGCCAAAGCTCAAACCACTGAGCTATCACTCCCTAAAGCTTCTCTCTCTCTCTGTCTCTCAGCTTCACTGTGCGTAGAGCATCTGTGTAGAACCTCTCCCAGCCCACTCATGCCTGGCTTCCTATGACAGATTTAAAGAAACAGAACACATGTCCTTACGCACAGTGCAGGAATCATGGTCGTCCAACTTTAATATGTGGAAAAGAATCTATGTCCCTATATGTGGTGGTGGGGAGGAGCAGAAGGTGGAAGGAGGGGAGAAATTTGCTCCTTAATAGGGTAGAGTTTAAATACCTGACAGACCTGCTTCCATCACGTGGAACCATATCAGAAAACAAATCTTAAATGTGCAGAGTAAAATGCCATTCTAGCAACATCTTGAAATAGACTTCTCGCAATAGTGGCAGGGGAGGTTAATTTTTGTCCAAGGTAATATAGGAATGACTTTCATTTGACCTCTGCTCCAGGGATTCTTGACACAAGCTGTAAGGTTTTCAATTGTATATTTCTTTACTCAGCCAGGTCTGTTTTAGTTTTCACTCTTGTGTAGGGCCAGGTACATTGCTGACCCTTAATAAATAATTACACCCAAAAAACTACACCACAAGGACATTATTGAGGTTGCAAAGTCAAGCAGTCAAATGCCAGAATTAAGGTTGGCTGTGCAACCTTATTTCAGTCCCTTGTGCATATGCATTAGGATACAGTCTTTAACTATATGATCACATACTATTTTTTTCCATAGGAACGTTGCCTCATTCAGTCCACATGGTTCCTACTGCCAGTCTCCTTGTCCAGGTAGTCCCAAGCTCCACAGCTCCTCATCTGATCTCAGTCCCTTCCAGGTTCCCAGTCACAGCCTCCTTGAGCAGCCAGTCCGAATTTCTGTCTCTCTACTCCCATCCCCGTCTCAGCAGCAGGCTTATCTCAGTATTCTCCTCCTCCCCCAGCTTTTGTCCCCTCTGCATTTGAATCAGGAAGCTTCCTCCTTCACATTGAATGGGCCCCAGCAACAGGGTCACTGAGTGCACAAGAAAGACCGGTTCCCTTCTCCCAGTTCCAGTTCCTGCTTGCCCCACCCTACCCCAGAGCAGCCATTACAGGGAAAATCTGGTTTCGCTCCTGTGTAACCCAGGGGGAAAGGAGGGAGCATGCTCCAGTCTCTCTGTGGGGATGGTGTATGTGCAGGCAGTTCACATATAGAAGCATGTTCAGTCTCTGTGAGGGTGGCACATGCACAGTCCTGTCTCATGCACAAGCTGTGAGGGGGTGGCATATGCAGTTTGGTCAGTACTAGGAGCTGTGAGTGGCTTGAGGATGCTCAGTAAGGACTGAATCTCAGAGATTTAGCTGATTTTTAGCTCTAAGTGTCTACTCAGATTTTTTAGGTTTCAGAGTAACAGCCATGTTAGTCTGTATTCGCAAAAAGAAAAGGAGTACTTGTGGCACCTTAGAGACTAACCAATTTATTTGAGCATAAGCTTTCATGCATCCGATGAAGTGAGCTGTAGCTCATGGAAGCTTACGCTCAAATTAATTGGTTAGTCTCTAAGGTGCCACAAGTCCTCCTTTTCTTTTTTCAGATTTTTTAAAGGCTTATAACTTGGCCAAATGTAGGTGGATTTTCATGGGGATGCCAAAAGGCACACCGCTGACACAAAGGCCACCCCACTTCCAAATTTCAAGTCCCTGCTCCAGAGCATGGGAGTGCTAGAGCTGTTCAAAGAAATGGTCACCAGAGTTTTTTAACTTGGACCAAATGTTTTTTCACTACCATGGGCGGTGGATATAAAAGGCCAGGGAAGGCTAAGCCTCCCCTAACCCAGGCTGTGGCCCAGCCCACACTCTGCCCTGAGGCCCCACCCTGGGGTCGGCCAGCGGGGGCTCTTCAGGCCGTTAGAGGCTCTTGGGGCTCCTTTGGGTGCTAGCCTCCCTGAAGGGGGTTTCACCGCCACCCATGTTCCCTACTGATTCTTGGAAATGGCTTCACTGTTTTGGCTGAAATTTCCAAAAAATTCATCCTGAGACAGACCTCCACATGGAAAATTTCAGCCCAAACAGTTATTGTTTGATACCAAAGAGGTACCAGCCCTGCCTGTAATAATGAAGGGGAGCCTGAATGAAGGTGGTTTCTAGCAGTGGAAAAGGTAGGGCTCTGTCATCACTACCATTCCTCTTGCTTCTCAAGAATCATTTGTATGCATGCAGCTGTGTTGGCTGGAGTGGATGGGGCAGGACTTATTTAAAACTGTTTGGAAGACTAGCTTGTAGCCGGGCCATCTACCTGTTGTGGGGCCCATTGGTGCCTGGGGTTAGTGGTCGAAGTGGTCCCGAGCCCAGGCGCTAACACCAGTGCCCTAAGTGTTCAGTCAGCACCCATTGTCATTGGGTGTAAGCACAAGGGGGTGGGCTCGGTCCTCACTTTATCAATCAGGTTTCACATGGGGTTTGCTGGTGGGTGCAACCCCGCTGTGTGTGTGTGTGTGTGTGTATATAAAAGAGGGCTCAGCTGCAGGAGCCCAGCGCTTTTCATTAGTAAATCTCAAAGTGTTTTACAAAGGTCAGAATTATCCCCATTGTACAGATGGGGAAATTGAGGCAGAGCGGTAACCGAGGCACAAGTGACTTGTCCAAGGTCTCCCAGTGCCAGAAAACCCAACTGCCCTGAAGAAGGGCATCATTTGGTTGGAGACACAGGGGCAGTGCCCGCCCTCCCCCCAGAAGAGCCTACTGTGCACATGGCTCTGTACGGGGCTGGAGTGGGGAGGGTTGAGACCTAAAGTCACCCCAGCAGCCCCTGTAAATAACCCCGGGGACAAAGGTCGCCTCAGCTCAGCCGCGCTCCGCCCCTCCCCCGCCCCATCGTGAGCCGGCACTGACGGGCAGCCCCGCACCGCTCCACCAATGGGAAGACGGGGCGCGGCTCGCGGCGGCTCGGGGGTTGGCGGCGGCGCGGGGTTGGCGCGCGGGGCGGCCTACGCAGGGCGCGGGCTGGCTGCGGAGGGTATAAATCCGCGGAGCAAAGCGGCTGCCGCGCCGTTTGATCCCGAGACCTCGGCGGGCCGGCGGGTTTGCTGGGACCCAGCGGGGCGGGCGCCGCCGGTAAGCGCGCGTGGGGGAGGGGAGCGGCCGGCCGGCCGGGGGCCCTGCCCGCGTGTGGCCGGCTGGGCTCTGGCGCGTCGCCCCGCGGCGGGGCCCTGCTGTGGGCACCGCTCCCGGCTGCCCGCGGGAGCCGCTGCGCCGGCGTCTCCTCGTGCTGGAGCCCGGGTCTGAAGCACCGTCCCGGTTTTCTCGGGCGGGCTCGCTGACAGTCCCGTGTCCGGCGGGTGCCGGACACTGGCCGGTGCGCGCCTCCAGCCGGCCTGCTTTCCCCTCCTCAGCCCGCGCTTCTGTCACGTTTGTCTTTACAAGTTAGCCTTGCAAGGAGGCTGACTGACGTTCCTGTTGTTGTCCCCCCTCCCTCCACCCCCGAATAAAAGCTTCAGCTCAGCTTTCTTGGGTGAAAGTGAAAACTGCCTCAGAGGGATGTGTCCTTGCCTCGGTGCCCCGCTTCACGGCATGCGTCGAGAGAGGTGCTGCCGTTCGGCCTTGCTTTCGGCAGCAGAGATCTCCTCTCCTCCTGGTGCCTTCCCAGTTTTTCAGGGGAGAGGACTAGGACAGGCTATAGGCTGACAAGTGCAGGGAGCAAAGATGGCTTGATTTTGTACCACTTGTCTTTGGAAAACTACTAACATGTGCTGTCAGCTCTGTTAAAAACCACAGGGATAATAGTGAGAGCAGGATGAATTCCCATGTAGATTTGGGCATTGGGTAAAATATTTGAAATCTCTGTCTAGTAGCTTTTTCTTGTCCTGAGACCATTGGAAAACTGGTGTCTCAAATAATTCCTGCATAAAATAATGTGATAGGAGGGTCTGCTTTCAGACTTGCTGAGAGTCTGCTGCTTCCATTAAATTCATTTGGAGTTCTGGATTCTCCACACTTCTGAACATAAGGCCCAAGATCAAGAAGGTTTCTTCCTTTTTTTTTTTTTGCTTTGGCAAATATGGAAGATACCAACACTAGTGACTATGTGCCTCCCACCCTCCCCCGTCAGATTTATAAAATGAATGTTGCCTATAGAGAAGGTAGGTCATGTATTGTACCCAGCATTTTTCATAATAAAAGAACAAGCACATTCAGTAACACTGAAATGCAAATATCTAGATATTTGTATGCACATATGCTAGTAAGCCAATGCTACCTGTTTCTTGGTTGTAGAGTTAACTTTTTCATTGCAAAAGAACAGACCCAAAAAATTCAGTAATGACTTACTTAAAAATCACACTGGATATGAAGCCATAGTCCGATTAATATTCGCTCAGCTAGAATTGTAGAAACATGGGAGGGGAGGCACTTTTTTGATCTTAAAGGTCAATCATAATAGTATTGAGTTCTGTGCGCCTAAAATTATCCCTGATAAGTATTTGTCTTAGCCTTTTACAATCAAGGTATTGGTAGTCAAAACGGTTGTTGAATATCCCGATTCAAATCCAGATGTGTGACAGCATTGTTAACTGTCTTTCTCCCAACCAGAAAGTCAATTAAGTATCACATTCTTCTTCTAAATTTTCTGAAGGTTAATGTTTTAATTGATAATGCATTTGAGTTTGTTTTAAAATGTTCTGTTATAAGCATGCCAAGCTTCCTAATGTGTAACACAGTGCTTTGCTGTCTACTGTACTGTGACACACATAGTCTAGATCCCTTGCTGCTGTAGTAAAAAAATAAATGCATTTGAGGGAGGAATATTAGTAATAAGTTCAGAATATTGAGCAATGTAGTTCCCCTAAAAATACTAAGATTTTGTATCTTTCGAATACCTAATAAAAGCCATTGCTGCCTCTTGTAGAAAGAAGAATCCAGAAGAATGTCTGCACTGAACTGGAAGCCATTTGTTTATGGAGGCTTAGCTTCAATCACCGCAGAATGTGGTAAGAAGTTAATCTTCTAACTGTTTGCATGACTTATTCTACATTAGGAGGTTCAGTTTCAACTCTCAAATGTATCTAATGTGAAAAATAAAATAGCTACTGCAGTAGATTACTAACTTGCATTTAAAGTGCTTCCAGAAGAACTTAAATTTTGAAGGGCTATTGTTGCTTTTTGTCTAATGTGTATTGTTGAAGGAAGGGAAAAAAATAGTCACCAACCCAATTAATGATACTCAAGTGTTTTCATATTGCCAAATAAAAGTTTGTCATGTTAACTTCTTTTTTTAAAGAAAAAGGAATTATTTGCTCCACGATATCCTAGAGCACTTCTTAAATTTTTATTGAAGGGGGAAGCCTTGAATGCTGGATTTTTTTATGTGAATGTATGTGGAGATCTGGAAGTGTGGTACTGGAAATAGTACTGATCTTATTGGCTTTAGGTCTCATGTGACAAGTAGTTTCAATTTAGTCTGTCGAATTTTTGAACAGAACTTTACAGATGTTAAAGATATAGAAAATAGAAATAACAGCAGTCAAGTAAATGGTGAACTAGTGTTGCATCTGCACTTTTTTATATGAAAATTTTCATGGTTATTTATAGCTGTCCAATACAGTATTATGATAAAATATGGTAGTGATCTCATAAGAGGTTAAAATGCAAATAGAGATTATCGGGGATAGATGTGAGGAAGCAGCCATTTCTTCCTCAGGCCTCAAGAGAATTTGTTTAACATGTTATCAGGAGCAATTTTTTTTGGAAGGAATCATTTTCTTAAGATTTGCAGACAATAAGTGCTCATATGGTTTCTGATTCCCAAAATGTTTGCCCTTGTGTACAGCTTGAAACATCTAACAGTAAAATAAAATCATGATAGCCTTTCAATTCACTTACCATGTGTATAATTTAGCATGCACACAGTCTAGATTGGCTGAATCACATTTTTCACTAACTACAAGTAACACAACACATCAGTGCAACTACAGATATGAACAAGGATTGCTTATGAGTAAGGGTCTTCAGAATTTGGCTCTAAATAGGTGCAGTTTAAGAGCAGACTCCCAAAGTTAATTTTCTGTGAGATTATACATCAATAGCTGTGTTGTTACTTGTAGTTAGTGAAAATGATCAAGGGGATTTGCAGGTCCAGGCCTTCAGTTTCTTATGTGGTTTGTAGCAGAAGTTCCTGTTTTGAGTCTATATAACTTGATATTGAAGCACTGGCTGCCACTGTAGAGCTCTCCATAAAGCCATTTGAATGTAAATGACTGGCTCTGTTAGCCTGCAACTAATTATACATTTTCTTTAGTCTTTAGAAAACACTGAGGTTCTGCATTATGTTAACATTTTGGTTTATGATGTATCTGCTTTGGGTAGACAAATGTTTCATGTTAAATTAATATACTTTTTCCTCCCCTGACTTTAAGGTACTTTCCCAATTGATCTCACCAAAACACGTCTCCAGGTTCAAGGTCAAACTAATGATGCCAAATTTAAAGAGATTCGTTACAGAGGAATGGTGCATGCACTAGTGAGGATATGGAAAGAAGAAGGGTTGAAAGCACTGTATTCTGGGTAAAATAAAATATACTTTATGTAACCAGTTTGCATTTGTGAATTTTGGGACAGTTTATGAAAAAATACTGTCACATACAATGGTATTGGATTTTAACTAAAAAAAAAAAAAAAAATTTATTGCCCCACTTAAAAAAGAGATCATGAGGGAGAGGCAGGCCATATCTGACAAAGTATTTGAATAGAAATGGTTCAGAATATAGGGCATAATTTCAAAGTACAATATTTTTACATCATGGTAATTGCTGTGTGAATGGCATTTTATTTTTTAATAAACTTTACCCACTGTAGTAGAAGGGAGGTTTTTTGTAGTTCGCTTTGAGATCGTAGGTGTACTGTTATAACTGTAGTTCACAATGCATTATATTTTTGGAAAATGCATCCGAATAGACCAATAAAATACCATATAACTTCCATGTAAGTTATTGTGAAAAGTCATTTTTACTATTATATCATACGATAAACCCTCTATCAGCTAATGTAAGTCAGATACTTCATTTCATATTAGTGATGGCAAAAGTAAATTTAAATCCCAACTTCCTTCACCAAGTGATAACTAACTTCATTTGTGTGGTGGTGTTGGGAATCCATTTGTAGGGTTAACATCTCTACTGAACTGATGATTAATACAAGCATGAGCTAGCATAGAAATGAAGAGTGAGTGTGGTACGTTTGTATTAGAGCTTAGGTGTAGTAAACTCGTAGTAGCAAAATTATCTCATGTCATAGTATATCGTCGCACATGCAATGCATCAATTATAACAATAGCAGTAAAAGTCCATTTGACTTTCACTGTTGTGATTTTTATAGGGCATTAGATTAAAAAATCCTGTTTCTTATGAAATCAATGATTACCTTATTTTTAAGAGATTTGTTTTCCTACACAAAAGTGAAAAACTGGTATTCTCTCATTGTAGCTGACATAATATTGAAACATGCATGTGCTGTGCATATATGTATTCAAATGTAGCTTTTATACTTTAGCGACATGTTTTAAACTCGCACTGTTAATGTCAGGCGATACTTTCAAAGTACCACATCAAGTTACAGGAAATTATAATTACTGTTTTAATACGTTATTCAGAGAATATCTTTTGTTCTGTATACATTGATTTTTAGATTTTTAGCTCGTTGCCAAGCAGGAAATGATTGCCAAATCAGTACCAGTGTTCATTATGGCAATCACTGTGGTTAGGGTTTTTCCTCAGCCCTTTTAAAAGGGTCGGTAGTACCACCGGACCTTCATTTCTTCCATGCTTGAATATAATTTTTACTGCAGGCCTTCCCCCTATCTGTCCTGGTTCTGAAATCATCTGGTTTAAGTGAACAAACCTTTCACTTTTACTGTATACCCTGAGTTCAGCCTATCCTACTCTTAAAAATTCATTGAATAAACCGTATTTGTGGGTCCCGAGACTTCAGGAAGCTTTGAATGTATACATTATCTGCTTCTTCCTATTTTTATAGGATTGCCCCTGCAATGTTACGCCAGGCTTCGTATGGAACAATAAAAATAGGCACTTACCAAAGCTTGAAGAGAGTATTTGTTGAGCAACCAGAAGGTGAGCGGGTTTTTCAGCTTTGTTACGACTGCTTGCTAATATATTTCATCTAAAGTTGTTTATATTGTTTCAATATCAGTCATATGATGCATACATACATTGTATTGTATCAATGAAATGTATGTATGCATCAGCTTTATATTCATTTCAAAAATGCTTCTGCAAATGAAATTCCAACAAAAATTGAGCTATCTTAAAAACAAAAAGAATTGACTTTGAGGGTTTGGCTACTTACTTTCAACTGCCTCTTTCATTAAAGAAGGTAAAGCATTGACTTGCACTTGATGTCTTATCACAGTGTAAAAGCCTGTGGCTGAGAATTTGTTTTTGCTTCTGGAAATAGATGAAACCCTGGTGGTAAATGTATTGTGTGGCATTCTTTCGGGGGTGATTTCATCATCTATTGCCAACCCTACAGATGTTTTGAAGGTAAGTGATCTTTTTTATCAAGTTTCTATTTTCGGCATAGGTTCCTTTGTATTCTTGAGATGAGAACAGTCTACTGATAAGAACATAAGAATGGCCATACTGGTTCAGACCAAAGGTTCATCCAGCCCAGTAGCCTGTCTACAGTGGCCAATGCTAGGTGCCCCAGAGGGAGTGAACCCAATGGGTAATGATCAAGTGATCTCTCTCCTGCCATCCATCTCTACCCTCTGACAAACAGAGGCTAGGGACACCATTCCTTACCCATCCTGGCTAATAGCCATTAATGGACTTAACCTCCATGAATTTATCCAGTTCTCTTTTAAACCGGGTTATAGTCCTTGCCTTCACAACCTCCTTGGGCAAGGAGTTCCACTGGTTGACCTTGCGCTGAGTGAAGAAGAACTTCCTTTTATTTGTTTTAAACATGCTGCCCATTAATTTCATTTGGTGCCCCTAGTTCTTATATTGGAACAAGTAAATACCTTTTCCTTATTCACTTCCTCCACACCACTCATGATTTTATATACCTCTATCATATCCCCCCTTAGTCTCCTCTTTTCCAAGCTGAAAAATCCTCGCCTCTTTAATCTCTCCTCATATGGGACCCATTCCAAACCCCTAATCATTTTAGTTGCCCTTTTCTGAACCTTTTCTAATGCCAGTATATCTTTTTTTTGAGATGAGGGGACCATATCTGTACGCAGTATTCAAGATGTGGGCGTGCCATGGATTTCTATAAGGGCAATAAGATATTCTCAGTCTTATTCTCTATACCTTTTTTAATGATTCCTAATATCCTGTTTGCTTTTTTGACTGCCACTGCACCCTATGTGGAAGTTTCAGAGAACTATCTACAATGACTCCAAGATCTTTCTCCTGTTTAGTTGTAGCTAAATTAGCCCCCATCATATTGTATGTATAATATTTGGGGTTTTTTCCCATGTGCATTACTTACATTTTTCCTCATGAAATTTCATTTGCCTTTTTGTTGCCCAATCACTTAGTTTCATGAAATCTTTTTGAAGTTCTTCACAGTCTGCTTTGGCCTTAACTATCTTGAGCAGTTTAGTATTGTCTGCAAACTTTGCCACCTCACTGTTTACCCCTTTCTCCAGATCATTTATGAATAAGTTGAATAGGATTGGTCCTAGGACTGACCCTTGGGGAACACCACTAGTTACCCCTCTCCATTCTGAATATTTACCATTTATTCCTACCTTTTGTTCCATGTCTTCTAACCAGTTCTCAATCCATGAAAGGCTCTTCCCTCTTATCCCATGAGAACTTAATTTACATAATAGCCTTTGGTGAGGGACCTTGTCAAAGGCTTTCTGGAAATCTAAGTACACTATGTCCACTGGATCCCCCCTTGTCCACATGTTTGTTGGCCCCTTCAAAGAACTCTAATAGATTAGTAAGACATGATCTCCCTTTACAGAAACCATGCTGACTTTTGCACAACAATTTATGGTCTTCTATGTTGTTGACTATTTTATTCTTTACTATTGTTTCAACTAATTTGCCCGATACTGATGTTAGACTTACCAGTCTGTAATTGCCAGGATCACCTCTAGATTCCTTCTTAAATATTGGTGTTATATTAGCTACCTTCCAGTCATTGGGTACAGTAGCTGATTTAAAGGACAGGTTACAAACCATAGTTCCGCAATTTCACATTTGAGTTTTCAGAACTCTTGCGTGAAAGCCATCTGGTCCCAGTGACTTGTTACTGTTAAATTTCTCAATTAATTCCAAAACATCCTCTAGTGACACTTCAATCTGTGACAATTCCTCAGATTTGTCACCTACAAAAGATGGCTCAGCTTTGGGAATCTCCCTAACATCCTCGTCCGTGAAGACTGAAGCAAAGAATTCATATAGTTTCTCTAGAATGACTTTGTCATCTTTAAGTGCTCCTTTTGTATCTTGATCATCCAGGGGCCCCACTGGTTGTTTAGCAGGCTTCCTGCTTCTGATGTACTTAAAAAAAACATTTTGTTATTACCTTTTGAGTTTTTGGCTAGCTGTTCTTCAGACTCGTTTTTGGCTTTTCTTATTACATTTTTACATTTAATTTGGCAGTGTTTATGCTCCTTTCTATTTACATCACTAGGATTTGACTTCCATTTTTTAAAAGATGCCTTTATCTCTCACTGCTTCTTTTACATGATGATCATTGCATGCTGTGTTCTATTGCTTCAAATATACTCACTTTGAAATTACTTACTGAGTAATTCAGAGGTTCCTGGGGAAAAACTGAACTGTAGAAATTTCCCTCCAGGCATGCTGGTCAGCTGGAGGCATGCAATTTGATGAAATCCGTGTCCTTGGAGGCAAGGAGAAACACTTGATTGATTACTTTTTTCTTGCTTCAGAACACAATGAACTACTAAAGTGCTTTCCCTGCCCCCCTTTTGCTCCAAACTTGACATGCTGAAGCTGTACTCTAAATTTAAAGAAATCAGTGTAAGTTGACCTGGACAACTTACAATGCTGTTCATTTGGAAGTATGTAAAGGACTACTTACCAATCACTGACATCCAGAAATCTCTAGGTTGGAAGAAGCATTAGGGTTCTAGAAAAAAAATCCAGTAGGTTAGGATCTCTATTCTGTCACCTATGGAAAAACTAGTAGCACAGTGTCCCTTTGAAACAATGCCCCTGCATGGTACATTAATGACTTAAGCAGAGTGCCACTTAGTGAAATCACCAACACCACATTTTCAGCAACTGTTTTAAAATTTGTGATTATCTCCTGTCCAAGTACTGGTAAGGTTGATCCTATTTAACTTACAAGATCATGGCCTGAGATTACTTGGCTGCTTCTGCACATGCTAAAGTTTTCTGAGGATTGAGGGGAAAAACGTTGCTTTTTACATAGTGCCTAATTTTAGTCCTCCTTCCTTCAAATAAAATAGAATGAAAACAAATTGTTTAAAACTTCCCATTTCATAGAAGGGGTAGTGGAAGTATCAACACAGGTAAGCCTTTATTGGCTCTATTCTGGAATTATAGCATACAATGTGACAGAGGACAATACCCTGGACAAACTTTAATGAATTAAGTTAAATGTCACTGGAGTTCATTGTATTTAAAAATGCAATTGTTTGCGTTAGAGATTGTGTACAACTTTTTAGGAGGGTGATGCTAACATAATTCTTCTGGTTATTGGCCCTTTGAAGCTGCCTCTGCAGAACTTCATATATACTAGGTCAAACTGGTTTCTCCAGGAACCAATGGACAAAGAAAGATTTTTGGATAAATAGCCTGGTTTTAAACAGGTTCAGGGCCTTTCTAACCTGGAAACAGACAGGACTTCTGGTCCAAGGTGGGTCCCAATCTTTAGGGAAGGGTTGGAAGGACTGTGATCTACTGAGGGCACATAATCTGAGCACTTGTTCTGAGTTGAAGGTGTGATCAATTTATGACCATAGGGAGCACTGCTATGTGGGTGGGATTTGAAGGACTAATCACCAATTAGAATACTTGTTGTAGTGTGGGGGTGATCTCTGGCAAGCTTTTTAGCATGCACGTATGTTTTCATGTTTTTAGTGTTTTCTCTGTAATGCTTTCTACCTTAAGAATAAATCTGCTTGCTTAGAAATAGCCATGTGATAACTCACAACTGACAATCACACTGTACTCTCAGGTGAGACTTGAATCATGCCTGCTTACAGCCTCTTTCTGAGAATCACATGGTCAGGAGTCTGTGCAGCCTGTAAATACCCCAGTTAGAAGGGAGAGAGATGCATGTCTCCCCTGAAGAGGCAATGGTTGGGGAGCTGGAAGCCTAGAGGGGTGTGCCCTTGCTGGATTGTAGAGGGAGAATACAGCTGCAGTTTCCCTGAACTTGTGACAGGCTCTATTCTGGAGTGATGATATGCATGCTGGGCTGGGTGACAACACTAACTCCTAAAATTAGGGGTGAATTCTCATTTGCTTGTCACACTTACCATGAATCCAGCAGTTTGTCCTTGAAAAATCAGTCTTTAATTTCAAATCCAAAAAGTAAAGTACATAGTTCTTCCCAGCTGAAACTCTCATCGTATTGACCTTTTGTATTAAGATGTAGCTGGTGAGTTCAAGGGAGAACACTGTAAAGGACACCATGCAGAAGTCTTCTGTCAATCTAATCTACATGTTAGTGCACCAATTCAAAAATAGCAGTGATTTGTGGTAACTAATCTAAAAGCTACACCAACTACTAGTTCAAATTCAACTGTTCCAAATATAGCAGCTGCACTTGAAGGATAGCTGATATGTATCTACAGATAGGTGGTACTACCATGATGCAGTCAGTCCATACTTGTATAGTTAAGAAGCAGAGATCATATTTTAAAAATGTTTTAAACTGTAATGTTTTGCAGTGCCTCTTCATAATGTTGAGAAACTAAACTAAATTATAATTTTCAGTGTTTGAAAACTGATAACTGCTTTTTGTTTTGGGCTGCCTTAGATCAGAATGCAGGCCCAAGGCAGTGTGATTCAAGGAGGAATGATGGGCAATTTCATACAAATTTACCAAAAAGAAGGCACTAGAGGACTATGGAAAGTAAGTTCTTCAGCTATTACACTAACTCTTCCGAGGTTGTTCTTGCAATAGTAAGTTTAAAAAAAAAATCCATTTACTGTTCTACATATTGTTGCATATAGCTCTGCAATGTCTGCCAAAATATTGGTGTAAGATGTACCTAAAGTTGTATATATGTATATTAATATTTTTAACTGCTATATTACTTGCCATTCAAGGATTTCAAAAGCACTTGAGAAGTATTAATCTATGTAGATAGACTCATCACCTCTTTGGAATATTATCTCCATTTTACAAAAAGTGTAGTGTACAAGAGTGAGAGTTTATGGACATACTAGGGCATTGTTCGGGTTACGTTGGCATGACCCTTAACTCTTCACTTCCTGGTTTTCAGAGGTTTGAATGTCACTAAACTTGACATTCTGGAAGGGTTCAAGACATCACTGAGCAAAGTTAACTCCAGATTAATGAAGTTTCTTGTCAGCGAACTTCCTAGTTTGAGTAATTTTTTGTAGGAGTTAGTGGTCATTTACGCAGTTGTAGTTATTTCATAGGTTTGCAGTTGAGATGCTAGCACGGCTGGTGGTGATGTCTAGCTCACAGCCTTTTTCATCAGAAGATCACAAAACACTTTACAAAGGAGGTTAACAACATTATATTGTTCACCCAGCAGGTCAGTGTCATAGCCAGAAATAGATCCCAGGTCTGCTGAGTCGCAGTTCCTTGGCTCGGTCTACTGGGCCACATAGTTGTGATTCCTATATACACTTCGACCTTCCTATGCACGTTGTTATAGTGGAATGGGGACAGTGGTCATGCTTTGAAATGTTTTGGAGGATATAACTGCTTACAGTTTTGATTCCTCTCATCAGCTCTATCAGGAGTTTGGGACAAACTGTGTCTATTACATGGCATTTTCAGTAACTAAGCAAGTGTGAGAAGACTGGTGTCTGTCCTTCTCCACTCTTTCCCCACCATTCCCTGCAACATCTAGCCCCAAGCCAGCATCTAGCTCACCCTTCCTTTCCAGTCCCATTTAGCCATTAGCACATAGAAGGTTGTTCCTTGCTGCATAAATATGATGTGGCAGTCCCTGCTGCATACACATGATGGGCAGCACCTTACTGGAGGATTCCACACTTCCTTGGTTAGATAGACTGGGCCCCTTTGCCCCTGCTTCAGGCAGGTTTCCCCAGCTTTCCCCTAACCTATCTGTTCTACCCCATGCAGGGGAGTCACCTTGACACATTTCCTAGTTTTTTAGAGGTTTCAATTTGCTTTATCTTCAGGAGCCCCTTGATCCTGGCTCACATGGAGAGCAGAGAGGGGCTCCTATCCCCATCTGGTAGAACTTTCCCAGATCCTGGCACGGGGGGGGAGGATGGGGCGCTGACAGGCCCCCTGCCTCCCATTCCCTCTGACTTGAGCCCCCAACCTCTTGCTCACCTCAGCCCCTCCCCCACTCCTCTGCCTCTAATCCTCCCAGCAGTTGTTTGCAGGTGTATCTTATTTTCTTCTCAGAAATAGTTTGAGCACCTTCTGAATTACCTGATGTACTCAGATTATATTTTCCCCGAACAAAAAAATACCCTGGTACAAGGGGATTGTACAAAATATGCATATAGATATTTCAAAGATTTCTGCCAAATGTAGGTTTCAAACTTTATTGCCTGCGTGCAGCTCAAGTTCAATGACTGTAGCATGTCCCCAGGAGCCACCCAAGTCATGTGGAAACTGGCTGACTAGAAACCTCTTGGCTAGATTTCCTGCACGTGTACTTTGTAATTTGTTTGGCACGTGAACATTGAGTGCAGACCTCTCTAGAAAGTTTTTCTTTTTTGATCAACATTTTCAATATTACTTCTCCAAAGAGGTAGTGCATGGCATGCACTATCTGGTTTAAATCTGGGGTGTGATCAAAGCCATGATTTAAGTCCCATATCTGCACAAAACACATCAGTAGAATTTGTGAACATTAAATGCTCTCTTTTTAAGGGTCTTTTTTTCCTCAGGGACTCCTTTGCTCAAATGACCCCAAATTTGGATACTTAGCTCACCCTTTGAAGTATAGCTAATTTCAAGGCAATCAGAATAAGCATGTGGATATTAGAACACTTGGAGTTAGCCTTTAAATGATGCTTCTCAACCTTAGCTCTGCTATAAGTTTTGACAAAAGTTATCCTCTCCAGCTGAAAACTGTTACTTATATTGGTGATGGTAAAATATTTCCTTGGCATGGGGAATAGAACTCTTCCATGAACTTGAATGAATTAACCTCAAGTTATAACACTTACAAGGAGTATTGCGACCATGTAGAATTAATTTTAACTATGTATACCTTTACTGGCTGACTTAAAATTGAAAGACACCTTTAAATATATTATATCTTGGTTTAAGAGCAGGCTGTTTTGTTAAATAGCTTCAGTATGGGGAAGCTCGCTTCGTTAGATGAATGTCTTTGAAAGCAGGGACCAAATGGCTCTGGGGATTGATAATTTGAATAGACTCTTGATTTATAATCTTCTGTTTCAGATTTAGCCCATGATGGTAGAGGAGTTGTTCAGTGGTCAGTTTCTTGTGATCCAGTGGGTTAAGGCATGTGTCTCGGAGAATGGGACCTGCGAGAATAGGATTTTATTCCAAGTTCTACCAAGCACCATGTGAACTTGAAGTAGCTACTTAAGCTGTGCACATCTTTTTCCCTTCTGCAAAATTGGAATAATTTCTACAGTGTGGAGGAATTGGGAATTAGCCATTTAAATGGTGTGGGAAGTCCTTTGTAAAACATGTTATCATCTGCTGATGAAAAGCACTATGGTATTTAAAATAAACTGTACTTGGCATTAAATAATATTTAATGAACTCACCTTCTCACCTGTAACTGATTGGGGGTTTTCAAATTTTCAGTGTGGATTGTATTTTAGCAAGTCATGGACTGCCTCGTAAACCATTCATGATTACAGAAAATGTCTCTGGCCACTACTGAAATTCTGTGCATGAAAAATATTTGCACTTCCACCTGTTGACAATTAGTGGTTAGTCTTTGAAAAATGCAGTCAGTCTACTTTTGCTCTCCATTTTATCTCCCCCCCTCAATATTCTTGGTTTCTCTAAGCTGACTGTAAGATGAGCCAGCACCAGCCTGCCAGCTCTCAGCAGACTACCAGCAGCAGTCCATAGACTTCAGTTTGAGAACATCTGCTGTAGGTCATGGCTGAGATGTTGGTGGGGAAGTTTGTATTGCTGGTGTGCTTTCTGTTCTGCAGATTAACTCCAGTCACCAGGTTGGTCCATCTGGGATCTTTTCCAAGCAGTACATTTACACACCTTTATACCATACACCACTTTATTTTTTAAAAAAACTTTATAAAGTGTATTTTCTCAGTATACAAAACTTGTTCTATGAATATTTCCTAGGTGCTTTTAATCTAAAATGTAATGGTATATGAGTTATCTTCAATCAGACATATAAATGATGCCGTTTTTAAAATCTCAAACATTATACATTTGTTTTGCCAGGGGGTTTCCTTAACAGCTCAGAGAGCTGCTATTGTTGTGGGAGTGGAGCTGCCAGTCTATGATCTCACCAAGAAGCACATAATTATGTCTGGACTCATGGGAGACACTGTGTATACTCACTTCCTGTAAGTTTGAACAAGCATAAAAGTTAAGTTTAGAAAGATCTAGTTGTATGATTAAATCCCCTTTCAGAGGTTACACATTAATCTCTTAATGTTAGACTTTTCAGAGAATATAATTAGATCTCACATTTTTTTCTCACTATCAATTGAGATGTAAATATACTTCTAGTGTATTTAAATGTTTACTTGTAGTATTATTTCAAATGACATTTCATGCCATGGAAGGTAATAGTTTTTTGTGCTATTTATGTAATTTTTGACCTGTGTAGACATTTTTATGGTTCAAAATACCTAAATTAGGTGTGTATATAAAGGCTGAAACTAAAATGTGTTTACTACTTTATAAAATAAAGGGATGGATTTTTAAAGTGTGAAACGTCTTCCTGATTGTTACTCTGTGTGTGTGTGTATAACAAGTCTTAGCTTGATATATATTTTTGTCAGGTAAAACTAACTGAAAAAGTAGTTTATTGATAAAAATGCAAACACAACTTTAAAATGTCTATGCTATAGCTAAAATTTTCCATAAGGGAGGGAATGTTTCTGTATACTTCTAAGTTGGTGGTAGTAGGTCATATTTTTATAATGGTTTATCTTTCATTAGCTCAAGCTTCACCTGTGGATTAGCTGGAGCACTTGCATCAAATCCAGTTGATGTTGTGAGGACACGGATGATGAATCAGAGAAAATTTCGAGATGGAACACATTCAGGGTACAAGGGTACTCTGGATTGCTTATTACAAGTAAGTACAAAGTGTATAGCAACTAGTGGTAACTTTTATACAATCTTGTGATATCAGACATGAATTAGAGGGTTTTCTGCATTGTAGGTAGACAGTGTTCTAGGTAGAATGTAGAATCTAGGTAGGTGTTCTAGAAAGCCACTTCTGTGGTGTAGGACTTGTAGAGAGAACTCTGGAAATAATACATTTTAACTTTTGAACTTGCTGTGCCATGTGCATCTTTTTCAAAAATTTGGACTCAAATCCTGCCCCATCTCTCCCACCTTCTGCTATGTAAAATCTGTTCAGTGTTGATGAAATGGAAAGAGGTCTGCTTGCAACATGGAGGAACATATATGCATTCATTCCTGCTGGTATTTAGGTCAGGTATACTAACAGGGAATTCTTCTGATGTGAGCACACTTTTTAAAAAGGTACTGAAAAACTTATGAAAATATTTATTGAAATATTGGGACAAGGAGAAAGGAGAATATTTCAAATCCCTGAGTATAGGGACCTACCAAGATTGACAGTTCTTTATAGCTTGCATTTGCAGTTGGGATGAAGAGAGGTGTAGTATCACCAGAAATCAATCAGTTAAAAAAAAAGATTTCTCACTTTTCACAGTTCTTGCTTCTACTTCCTGCTTGAAGGCAGGAGACAGGAGAATTATAGCCAGAGCAGACAAGAAGTGGTTTGTTGTATCCTAGGTTCTGACTGGCTGTGCCAAAAACAATGACTTCCCCTAGAAGGAGTCAAGTTAGATTATTTGGAGGGAGTGAGCCAGGATTGTACTGACTGGGAGACGGGGCTCCAAAAGAGAAGTGGGTAGGAAACACACAGCAACTTTTTGAAAGGGTTATGGGAAACAAAGTTAAACATCCTGTTCCTGAGTATTTGTAAGTGTAATTGGAAGCTGCTTCCAAGGAGACAGTCACCCAAAGGCTCTTACCAGGACATAATGAACTCCATTCCTCTTTTAGGTGGAGGCATTTGTGTAGTACCTTTTTGCTGTTACCAGCTGCATCTTGCGTTAGTGGGTACTAAGCCCTGGTCTATGCTTAAGTTAGTTCGACGTAGCTTCACACCTCTGAGTGCCGTACCTATGCCAACCTAACTCCTGGTATAGATGTGGCTAGGCAGATAGAAGAAAGCTTCTGTAGACCTAGCTACTGTTGCATGGGGCGATAGAAGCAGTTTTTCTGTCACTGTAGATAATGTGTTGCTATAGAAATTTCTATGCTACAGGTGCTGTAGTAGTGTCCTGTAGACTATGGCTTAGACTGGCCGTTTCCCCCTGTGGTGGCTACTGTATTGTCTCAACCCACTTTTCAGCAGTGGTCATTAACCTGTTGATCACGATTGACTGGTCGATCCTGGAGCCTCTGCCAGTTGATCACCTGGCACCCCTCACTCCTGCACCCCAACCCCCCGTCCCAGGCTCAGCCCAGAGTCCCCTCCCACACTCCAAATCCCTTGGCCCCAGCCTAGAGCCCGCCCCCCTTCCCAGCCCAGTGAAAGTGAGTGAGGGTGGGGAAGAGCGAGCGATGGAGAGAGTGGGGAATGGAGTGGGCAGGGCAGGGCCTCGGGGAAGGGGTGGGATAGATCCTCAGTGGATCTTAAATTCAAAAAGTGATCTTGTGTGTAAAAAGATTGTAGACCACTGTCTTATAGGCTACTTGGGGAACATATCTAACACAGGGCCACCTGCTGGTGAAGGAGGGAAATGGTACCAGAAGAAGCTGCTAGGGCCAGTAGGAAAGACTGATTTTGGTGATTGGTGTCTAAAGGTGCTGAATGCTGTTTTGCTGTAAGTGGATTACGGGTCATTACCTCCTGCAAGGTCTCTTGGGGAGGCTGTCTTGGAAACTAACATGAATTAAATACAACCTGGCCATTTGTTTCAGTTGCAGGTTTTTAAGTAACTCCCACCTGTGCCTAAATCACTGTTCAACATATTCGTAATTGATCTGGAAAAAGGGGTAAACAGTGAGGTGGCAAAATTTGCAGATAATATAAAATTACTCAAGATAAGTCTAAAGCTGACTGAGAAGAGAATTACAAACAGATCTCACTAAATTCAGTGACTGGGAAACAAAATGGCAGAAATAATTCAATGTTGATAACTGCAAAGTAATACACACTGAAAAAAATAATCCCAATTGTGCACACACAATGATGCACATTAAATTAGCTGTTAACCACTCAAGGAAGAGATCTTGGAGTCATCATGGATAGTTCCCTGAAAACACTGGCTTAATGTACAGCAGAGGTAAAAAAAGCTAACAATGTTAGGAACTTTTAAGAAAGATAAGACGACAGAAAATATCCAGGTTTCAGAGTAACAGCTGTGTTGGTCTGTATTCGCAAAAAGAAAAGGAGTACTTGTGGCACCTTAGAGACTAACCAATTTATTTGAGCATAAGCTTTCGTGAGCTACAGCTCACTTCATCGGATGCATACTGTGGAAAGTTTAGAAGATCTTATTATATACACACAACATGAAAAATACCTCCTCCCACCCCACTCTCCTGCTGGTAATAGCTTATCTAAAGTGATCACTCTCCTTACAATGTGTATGATAATCAAGTTGGGCCGTTTCCAGCACAAATCCAGGTTTTTTCAATATCCAGAATGCCACTATATAAATGCATGGTGTGCCCACGCTGAATATTACATACAGCTCTGGTTGTTACTTCAAAAAAGATTCCTTTTGTCACACCTTTTCCAATTCTAATGTAATAAAAATAATTAGGAGTATGGAACAGCTTCCATACAAGGAGACATTAAAAAGACTGGGACTGTTCAGCTTAAAAGAGAGACAACTAAGGGGGATATGATAGAGGTCTAAAATCATGAATGATATGGGGAAAGTGAATAGGGAAGTGATTTACTCCTTCACATAATACAAAAACTAGGGGTCTTCCAATGAAATTCATGGGCAGCAGGATTAAAACAAATATAAGTACTTCACACAATGCACAGTCAACCTGTGGAACTCATTGCCAGAGGATGTTGTGAAGGCTAAAAGTAAAACAGGTTCAAAAGAATTTGATAAGGTCACGGAGGGTAGGTCCATCAATGGCTATTAGCCGAAATGATCAGGGATGTAACCACATACGCTTGGTGTCCCTAAACCTGCAACTGCCAGAGCCTGGGACTGGACTACAGGCAGGATCATTTAAGATTGCCCTGTTGTCTTCATTCCCTCTGAAAAGAGTCTACCACTGGCCATAGTCAGGTTGCTGGGTTGTATGGGCCATTGGTCTGACCCAATATGGCTGTTTTTAGGGTCTGGTGTCTTGTCATTAAATGTTGCTTTGTGTTTTAAAATGTGTTTGTAAAGGTTCATGCTAAAAAAACCCAACAGCTTTTTGTAGCCCAAATAGTAACAGGAAACATGGATATGTCTCTGCTGCAAATTAAGGGGCAAGTAGTGTTGGTATGCCTGCCTATGCTACAGCTTTAATTTAGTACTGGTAATAGTGGCAATGAAGACATGGTAGCATGGACCTTGGTTTGGGCTAGCTGCTGGAATACATACCTAGGATCCCCAGTTGGCTTGTGTTGGGATGGCTAGCACATGCTGTTACCCTCACTAGCTAAATCAAAGCCAGTGTGGGTATGCCTAGCCCTGCTACAATTATTCCTTAATTTGTGGTGTGGACATACCCTTTGTGTCACAGATTTCAGGTGTGGGTTTCCTAGTCTTCAGTCTTCACTGAAGAAGTTTAAACAGAGCAAGGTGTGGAATGGGGAATTAACTTGCTATTTGGGTTCACAATGCCGCATGGGAAGTTAAATCTCCCTCCAAAACTTTGCAATACAAGCTGTTTCAAAAATATACTAATCTTTCCCCATAATGCATAAAACCTAATATTGTTCTTTGTATGTAGTGGATGACTGGGAAGGGGAAATTGTGGGCCCAATGTAAATGAAAGATCCCTTTTTAAAATAACACTACATAAAATTATCTTTGAAAATGAAAATTATTTCTTCAAAAAGACTCTATTGCCTGTAGTCGCATATGACTGGCTCTGTTTGAGTCTTAATTAAAGTTATATGTTAAATGTTTCTTGTGAGAGCAGCTGAAACTTTTCAAACTTCAAAAATGTGGGGAAATATTTTCAAAAAACAATCGCAAACTTACCCTTTTTGACTAGGTCTGATTCTTAATATTATGTCTGATATTTCATGCTCCTTTACTGGACAAAAAACCCCCTTACTGGGCTTAAATTTAGTTTTTAATACGTCTTTTCTAGTAAAGTTAAATTAGTTCTGTAATGTTGCTGTCAATGTGGATTATTTAATTAAATATATGCTCTATATTTAAATTAAATAATCCACATTGTTATGGTTAAAGTAAGATCTTAATTTACTTAGTCTGGTGTTGAAAACTCCTGCTGTCCTATTGCTGATTCCACAAGAATGTCACTGATCAGCAGGTTTAAATGCCAAACTTCCCCTGAAAGGTTTTATCAAGGTAGTCACGACTCTTGTCTTTGTCCAAAACTGGATGGGCAGTAATTCTGCAACATTCCCAGTCTGAGTTGCTATGAGACAAGAGACGATTACTGTGAATTGAACCAAATGTCTTCCTCCTGAGGTAGCACAGAGCACCTTGTAATTGCATTCATTATGTAAAGTATTAGCTGTTCTTTGGATATAATCTTTCAATGAAAGTTTTGTTTTACTCTTTTCTCATTCATATGCGTTTTTAAAATATTTATTTCAGACCTGGAGGTATGAAGGCTTTTTTGCTTTATATAAAGGATTCTGGCCAAACTGGTTGAGACTCGGTCCTTGGAATATTATCGTATCCTCTTCAGAAGTATTTGGAAATATTTATTAAACTTTTTTGTGAAGAGCAGTAGGCATTGAGTAGAGACAATTGACTAGTGAATTGTGCTTCATATAAAACATTTGGTGTAACTTGTCAGTATAAAAGTAAATTTATTTTCCATCTCTTTATAAATGGAGTACTATGGCACCTATTAATATTCCCTAAGATTTATATAAAGCTGAACCTCTAAATATAATCTTTTTCAAAACATTTTTTCCTTTAGCTCTCAATTTACCATTTGCATGTTTTTAGATTGCAGTTTAGTTGACATAATAGTGATCAGGTCAATTAGCAGTTTGGGTGGAGGAGGGTGGGTGGGTGGGTTTCTGTTTGAAACTATTTCCTGCATTAATAAAACTGTAGATGGTCACAAGATCTTTTCACACACCAATTTTTACCTTATTATACAACTTGTACAGTAGACCATTTGGCATATGTTTATCCTTAAGTTCATTGTTTTGTGAGAAGATGAGGCACAGCTGTAATATTCCTTTCTCTCTTCCCACAAACAAGAATCTACACAGCTTCAGAGTTTCACCCACTAAGAAGATAGGAGTCAAAAAGGCTGTGGGTTCCTCTCCTATTTTGGCCTCTCTGACCTTTCCCCAATTCTAACTTTCATGTTTAAGGTGTTTGGGATAGAACTTGGGGAAGAATTAGGCTGCACTAGGAGGATCCTGTTGGTGAGAGTAACATGCACTGAAACAAGTTTTCCCATTAGCAGTTTGCTACAATATTGCCTAGAGTTCTCTGTGCCCTGGACTATAGGGAACATTAAAGCAACTGCTGGAGAGGAGTGACTTGTTTTGTGGTGGACTTGTGGTTGTGTTAGGAGGCATTTAACAGGAGACCAAAGTTCCGCAGGGCTGCAGTCAGTAGTTAAGTGAATGCAGTAGGAATTACGCATCACAAGTGTGTTAAATAAAAAATGCAAATATCTGCAATTGTTTTCCTTGACTAATTGCACAGTTCTTCTTGACATACGAACAGCTGAAGAAATTGGATTTCTGAAAGATGCAAGATTGTGTAATAAATCCAGTAGACTGTGCTGACATGGTATTTGAACTCAAGGCATCTTTTTAAAAATGCTCTTCAGTGTTTTCTCATCAGAGCATAGGACTTGCTGGCAAAAAGCAGGAGGACCATCAGAAGAACATTGTAAATCAAGACCATACATAAAATGATCTCAGAACTGTGGATGCTTAACTGATGTGCCAAATGCTATGCACCAATTATTGAAATGGAACCGAAAGTTGGCAATACTCCTCTATCAACTGTTTAAATGCTGTTGGACATAATGTATGGTACAACTCCAGAGGTTTTTCTGCTGAAATGTTTTACTTCTGGATGAAATCTTAATAGGAAAAGAGCTACATCTGTTTGTCCAGAGGTAAGTAGGTAATGGAAGAGCCTCACTCTTTTGTCCATACTGATGAAACTCGATGTATTAATGTCATAAATAGTTGATTAAGCTTCTGAAATTTTTGATGTCTTGGAGTTCAAGTGCAGGACATTGAAAATTTTATTCCAAGTGACTCCAGGACTTTGTAAAAATACTTGTTAAATGAACTTCTGGATTCAGAGCACATTTCTGTTGCCGTCTGTCATTTAAATGTATATGTAACTTACGTTGAGAGCAATGATGCTTCAGTAACATGACTTCTTGTTACCATTTTCCATGTTTGAGAAAGGTCTGGCATTTTTTAAGATACCTTATTCTTGGTCTTCAATAGAAGGGATTCTAACAGGTTTCATCAAGAAATTAATATCTATAGACTTCAAAAAAATGTAGTAAAAATAGAGCATTCACTCTCCCATCTGCCTCCTGTGAAAGAGGGACTTAATTTTTCAATACTTGTTCGAGTCTTATGAAGAGGAACTGCTTTAAGCAGTTAGTGGCCGTCACACATCACCTGAAAGATGCATGCCACACATTGAGGCAGTTGAACGACTGAAAGCTCAAGAAATGCAGATGCTTACATACAGAGAGCATACATCCAAAAGAGGCAATCTAATGTATTGCTACTTTCCTAAACAAGAATTAGAGAATTGTGCTCATCAGTGCTGATGCTTTCATTCAGCAAAATGAGTTCAGCTGAAGTTAGTGTGAATTGACTTCTTTGTAGGTTCTACTTTTCCTTTGACTTGTGCAGGAAAACTTTCTGCCATAAACTAAAGAAAATTAGTATCAGGGTTACTGTATGAATGCAGTTTATTCAGTTACAAAAGCATAGGAGCGAGTGAAGTGAATGCCTATTCTGGATCCATTGCGGCTTGCAGCGTAGGATTATTAAGTGTACAGTTGTGGTCTATGGAGATTTCATCTTGAAACATTCATTACAATATCTGCATAGTCATACGTTGCACTTAAAGCAATTCATGTTCTAGTGTGGATTTCACTCTTAATATTTCAGTGTGTAAATGGTTGGTTTCAAGATGCACAAAGTAGGTATTTTTTAAATGCACAAGGCACTTTTCTGAAAATACCAAGTGTTAAGGTAAAAGCATTACTTTTCAAAGTGTTCGAATGTTTTTAAGGTAAAAATTATGATGCATAGTTATGCTCGTTTGTGCTGTCTGTATTACTGCAATTAAACTTTTGTGTAGACATCTTTGTAAAATATTTTTTGTACAGAATGTAAAACAAAATTAAGGATATATCATTTAAGCTTTTTAGAACTTAAACACTTTTTAGAATGAATAAAATGTATTGTCGCTAAGTTGAGGTACATTTGCTTACAAATGGAACCTAGGGATGGTTCTGAGGCATTTGGTTAGTGTACTTAGAATAGTCAGTAAGAGAATATTCCGCTGGTACTGCAAACTGTATGTTGTAATTCATCATTTAGCTACATTAAAATAGAGTTCCTGTAACTAAAAATGTATATTTCAGTCACAGTGTCAATAGGTTAATAAAAAGAAAGAGTACTTGTGGCACCTTAGAGACTAACCAATTTATTTGAGCATGAGCTTTCGTAAGCTACAGCTCACGAAAGCTTATGCTCAAATAAATTGGTTAGTCTCTAAGGTGCCACAAGTACTCCTTTTCTTTTTGCGAATACAGGCTAACACGGCTGTTACTCTGAAATAGGTTAATAGTAACAAAAATCAGGTGGGAAGTCTGACAAGCTAATTCACTTCCAGTTTGACAGGCTTGCAATTGCAGACCCAAGGGCTCCATGATAGAAAGGTCAGACAGTCCTTTGCATGTTCAGTACCCCCCGCTGCTTAACACCAGAATCTTTGATCCCAATTGGAATGCCTTTGTTTGCAAAGGATTGCTGTGGGTAAAATGGACATCCTGACAGTAACTACAAGTGTTTAGAAGTCCTCACAGTTCTCACTGTCCCTCTTGTGCTGCCCTGATATGAGGGAAGAATTAGTGATTCCCAACCTTTTCCAAACCATGAGTCCATGTTACAACAGAAAAGTCTTGGGACCCCCATTCCCATCTAACTATAAAGAAAAGGAACTGTGTTTGCAATTTCCTGGAGAGAAGCCATGCCACAGATACTTAAAACACTGGCCTACAATCCTAAATGGCATGAAGGCATCAAAATAGCCTTGCCCAGCAGTGCCAGGGCTCTTAAACAACTTTTCTTAAGGAAAAGTCTGGGGGGGAAGAAAGACATCTTAAGATAAGTTAAATGTTTGAAATTATAAGTTGTAATTGTACTTTCATCTACACATTAGTATTAATAGTATGAGCCTCTTGCAGAAATGTTCTATATTTTTCTGGTATGATTGAATTTTCATTGCTGCTTGATATGCAGAATAGGCAGGTTACCCCAATCCACTGTACCAAAAAGTTGAGTTTGTGGGTAATGTATATGCAAGTATATTGTCTCATTTGCAGTAATGTGCACCACCTGTCAAATGACATTACTAACCTTTCATGCTGCAACTTATCACATTGAAAGGGATATGCAAATATTCAGAAAATCACCAAAGCAATTATCTTTATTGTGCCAAAAATATTGACTTATAGAATTGCATCACTTTGTTTTCATATTAGATCATATCAGTGTGTTCTGAAATATTGAACGTATGTTTCATTCAGCCCAGTTTGTTACTGCTGCTCATAGATTTATTGTGCTAGTGAAGTTATTTATTCATATGGAATGTTACAGGGAAACGCAATGTTTTTATGCTTTGTGTTCACATGCCTTATCTGCATGGGAGGATGTCTTATTTCAGCATAATAAATACATTTGCGGGGAGAATGTAAGATGCTTTGGCCTTTGGGGATCTAAAATAAATTTTTAACTAAACTCACTCAACTTGGTTTTCCCATTTCGACAATGCTTATTGCCTAATTAACAATCAAGACTGTTTGTAATTCCTCTTCACCCCTGGATCTAAGTAAAACATTGTGTATTTAATTCTACCAACTTACTAATATCGTGAAAGTTTAACCATTTTTTGTCTGAGTTTTTAAAATGCCCTAACTTTGCTTGAAGTAGGGCGGTACTGCTGTACTGCCTGGGACGAAAGAAAGAAGGCAGGCATGTAGGGCCATATTTTTAAATGTACTTGGATGCCAATCTGCATATTTAGGCACCAAAATACCTTTAAAAAGATGGACTTTAGTATCCCCCTCCTCTGCTGGGAGACTCCAGTAGCTGAAGGAAAATGCCATCCTTCTGTCTCCTTCCTCCTGTATTTTGGAGATGCTGGAAGGACTACAGACTTGCTGCAGATTTTGAAGGGAGCAGAGACCTACCAATTAGGGTAGTAGAGAAAGGGGATGTGACCTAAGGATGGATGTCAGTTAGGAAGCAGTTCACTAAGAGCAGCCTATTCTTGGAAGACAGCCTATTCTTGAAGCTCTAGAACTGCCCTGAGTTGGCATTTCTTCAGTAGGGGGAAGAAAGGAACGTCCTGTGCTAAGGCAGTGGTTTTCAAACTGCAGGTCGTGACCCAGTACTGGGTTGAGGAATGTAAGGCACCGGGTTGCAATGGCTCCGGTCAGCACCACCAACTGTCTTGTTAAAAGTCCCGTCGGCAGTGCTACCCAACTAAGGCAGGCTAATCCCTACCTGTTTTGACACTGCTGTACTCCAGAAGTGGCCAGCAGCAGGTCTGGCTCCTAGGTGGGGCGGCCACAGGCCTCAGCACGCTGCCCCAGCCCTGAGCACTGGCTCCGCACTCACATTGGCCTCACTCCCAGCCAATGGGAGCTTGGGGGGGTGGGTGGTGGTGGTGCCTGTAGGTAAGAGCTGTGTGGAGCTGCTTGCATGCCTCCGCCTTGGAGCCGGACCTGCTGCTGGCTGCTTTTGGTGCACAATGTGGTGCATGGTGCCAGGACAGGCAGGAAGCCTGCCTTAGCACCCCTGCTGAGCCGCTGACCGGGAGCCACCCGAGGTAATCCCACACCCCAACACTGTGCCTCACTCCCTTGCCCCAGCCCTGAGCCCCCCCAAACCTGGAGCCCTTTTTGGCACCCCAAATCCCTAGCCCTACCACAGAGCTTGCACCCCCAGCACAGACACCCTCCTGCATCCAGCCCAGAGCCCTCTCCCACACCTTGAGCCCTGCACCCCAACCCTCTGCCCCAGCCCTGAGCCCTTCCCATGCTCCAAAACCCTCATCCTCAGCAATGTTGGGTCACAGGCATCAACAATTTTCTTCAACTGGGTTGCCAGAAAAAGTTTGAAAAACACTGCCCTAATGCCAGTTATTTGGGATATTTATAATTTGGGCTATCAGAGATAAAGTTGGAGCAGGTGGGCACAACCAAAGTTAGGGACTAGTGGCAACTTGCATTGTGCTTGTGAGGGACTCAGGCTGTAATAAAATACTTCAGCCAGCATCTGTCTGAAATAGTACCTTTAAGCACCTAGAGGTCAGGCACAATCAGACCATGTTTTGTAGCAATGTTGATTCTACCATGAATTTTTCACCTCCACACAGCTGTGGCTTACAGTGGAGTGTAAAATGTGGCAATTTTTGGACCATTTTTGAAGATGAGGGATTTTTGCCACACTCCTTGGGCACTGTCCAAGCAACCCGCCCCAGAACCTCATTTCCATTGTATATTCCAAAGAAATATCTCCTTCAGACAGCCTACACTTCTGGTTCCTGTCACTCCCTGGCTGCAAACTAAACTTGAGCTATCATTCCCTGAACCTTTGCTGCTTGGTTCCATAGAACAGTGTAGGAGGAAGTATGCACTGTAATCAGACTAACCTCATCTTGTAGGGAAAGCTAGAGAGCAAGATGCAGGACAGGAAGGGCAAAACAATATAGCGTGCCTAGCTGCAGCAAATGGTGAATGCCATACACAAATTTGGCATTTTTGCTATTAGAAAAGTCCAACTCTAACTGTGGAATCAGAGTGCAGAGCCTTTTAAGGTCGATAATATAGTTTGACCTCACTTGTTTTCAAGTTCTTTCCAGGCTCTGGCAGGCACCACTGCATCAGTTTGTACTGTGGTTACATTTTCAAGGTTATCTCTGTACTTACAAAGGCTAGAAACATTTCTTTTTTGAGAGAGAACTCAGAGTACAACTCCATACCAAGGACTCAATTCTGCAGCATATTCCATAATAGAAGTAGATAAAGCCTGAGTATAGTGTGATTTATTACAAATAATTAGTATAAAGAAAGCCTTTTGAGTTTTCAATCTGGATTAAACATGATCACAGCACCAGAACACAAACAATTTAGGAATGTTTAGATACTTAATCATTTTGATATATATTACTTAAAGTATAATTTGTTTACTAAAACAGTACTAAACATGCCTTTTGATATCAAGATCTTACATTTATAGTGAGCTGTAGTTATAATTGCCATTAAACTGAAGTGTTACATAGCTTTTTGTACTGATTGTAGTAGTCTGTGCAGGTGTAACCTTCGGGTGGGCTAGCATTCACTTTATAGCCCTTCTCCAGTGTCTTTTAAAAAAAACCCCAACTTCCACAGAAAATAGCTGGAGACCTAAAGTTCAGTCTCTAAGGATTTTCAGCAGGAATTGCACTGGGTCAGCCTCCCCACATTCAAGTTCCAAAAGGAACTAAAGAAATGAATTTCATTAAATAACTTTATAAAATCTTCTGATAAAGAAGCAAATCTAATGTTTACAGAATGACATGGCTGTTTTATAATCCACAGCCATTACCTTCAGTTATACAGAAACATAAATAAAGAAAACAAATTAAGATCTGAAAAGTTCACTCCCCCTAGAAACACAGTGAGAAGAAAGAGTTCCCAAAAGCTTAGGTTTTGTTCACCTAAATCTCAGTCTTTGATCATCAAATCTATAGTCTGTTGAGTCTAAAATAACATCTTCCTTCCACTTGCTTGTAGGAATCTTCAGTTGGAATCCATGCAGACACTTCCTCTGCTGAAATCACTACTAGCCAGTTAGCTAACTGATTAAATCTATACACTTAACTGAGTGATTGGTTAAAGAGAAAACTGCTGCAAAATACTTCAGAGTTAGGGACAACAGTCTGCTTTCTGCTTCTGGGCTCAGCTCCTCACTAGCTGCCCAGACTGCTTGCCTTTATGGAGTCTGACCCCAGCAACAGGGAACCTACTGCAGCAGACCCAAAACTACCACACCCAGTTCCAGTAGCTTCTGGATGTGGAGTGATTAATCTACCTATGAGGATCCTCTACACATAGCCCTGGTCTACACTAGAAGTTTAGGTCGAATTGAGCAGCGTTAAATGGATGTAAACATGCACCCGTCCACACGATGAAGCCCTTTTTTTGACTTAAAGGGCCCTTAAAATTGATTTCCTTACTCCACCCCTGACAAGTGGATTAGCGCTTAAATTGGCCTTGCCGGGTCGAATTTGGGGTACTGTGGACACAATTCGACTGTATTGGCTTCTGGGAGCTATCCCAGAGTGCTCTATTGTGACCGCTCTGGACAGCACTCTCAACTCAGGTGCACTGGCCAGGTAGACAGAAAAAGGCCCGCAAACTTTTGAATTTCAATTTCCTGTTTGCATGGTCACCTGCAGCTTGCCACGTTGGCCAGAGCTCATCAGCAGAGGTGACCATGATGGAGTCCCAGAATTGCAAAAGAGCTCCAGCATGGACCGAATGGGAGGTACGGGATCTGATTGCTGTATGGGGAGAGGAATCCGTGCTATCAGAACTCCATTCCAGTTTTCGAAATGCCAAAACATTTGTCAAAATCTCCCAGGGCATGAAGACAGAGGCCATAACAGGGACCTGAAGCAATGCTGCGTGAAACTTAAGGAGCTGAGGCAGGCCTACCAGAAAACCGAGAGGCAAATGGCTGCTGCGGGTCAGAGCCCCAAACATGCCGCTTCTATGATGAGCTGCATGCCATTTTAGGGGGGTCAGCCACCACTACCCCAGCTGTGTTGATTGACTCCTTCAATGGAGATGGAGGCAACACAGAAGCAGGTTTTGGGGATGAGGAAGATGATGATGATGATGATGAAGTTGTACATAGCTTACAGCAAGCAAGCGGAGAAACCGGTTTTCGCGACAGCCAGGAACTGTTTCTCACCCTGGACCTGGAGCCAGTATCCCCCAAACCCACCCAAGGCTGCCTCCTGTACCCGCCAGGCAGAGAAGGGACCTCTGGTGAGTGTACCTTTTAAAATACTATACATGGTTTAAAAGCAAGCATGGTTAATGATTAATTTGCCCTGGCATTTGCGGCTCTCCTGGATGTACTCCCAAAGCCTTTGCAAAAGGTTTCTGGGGAGGGCAGCCTTATTTCGTCTACCATGGTAGGACACTTTACCACTCCAGGCCAGTAGCACATACTCGGGAATCATTGTAGAACAGGGCATTGCAGTGTATGTTTGCTGGCATTCAAACAACATCCGTTCTTTATCTCTCTGTGTTATCCTCAGAGTGATATCATTCATGGTCACCTGGCTGAAATAGGGTGCTTTTCTTGAGGGGACATTCAGAGGTGCCCATTCCTGCTGGGCTGTTTGCCTATGGCTGAACAGAAATGTTCCCCGCTGTTAGCCACGGGGAGGGGTGAGTGGCTAGCCAAGTGGTGGGGGGAGGCAAAATGCGACCTTGGAATGAAAACACATGTGCTGTGTATGTAATGCTAATAGCAAGATTTACTGTGAAAGCGTGTAGCCATTGTTCTAGAAAATGTCTTTTAAAATATCACTGTCCCCTTTTTTTCTCTACCAGCTGCACGTGTTTCAAGGATCACAGGATCTTCTCCTTCCCAGAGGCTAGTGAAGATTAGAAGGCGAAAAAAACGCACTCGTGATGAAATGTTCTCTGAGCTCCTGCTGTCCTCCCACACTGACAGAGCACAGATGACTGCGTGGAGGCAGACAATGACAGACTGCAGGAAAGCACAAAATGACCGGGAGGAGAGGTGGCGGGCTGAAGAGAGGGTTGAAGCTGAAAGGTGGCAGCAGCGTGATGAGAGGAGGCAGGATTCAATGCTGAGGTTGCTAGAGGATCAAACCAATATGCTCCAGCGTATGGCTGAGTTGCAGGAAAGGCAGCAGGAGCACAGACCACCGCTACAGCCCTTTTGTAACCAACCGCCCTCCTCCCCAAGTACCATAGCCTCCTCACCCAGATGTCCAAGAATGCGGTGGGGGACCTCCGGCCACTCCACCCCAAAGGACTCCCCAAGCAACAGAAGGCTGGCATTCAATAAGTTTTAAAGTTGTAAACTTTTAAAGTGCTGTGTGGCCTTGTCCTTCCCTCCTCCACCACCCCTCCTGGTGCTTCTCTCCTCCACTACCCATCCTGGGCTACCTTGGTAGTTATCCCCCTATTTGTGTGATGAATAAATAGAGAATGCATGAATGTGAAGCAACAATGACTTTATTGCCTCTGCAAGCGGTGATCGAAGGGAGGAGGTGAGGGTGATTAGCTTACAGGGAAGTAGAGTGAACCAAGGGGTGGGGGGTTTCATCAAGGAGATACAAACAGAACTTTCACATCGTAGCCTGGCCAGTCATGAAACTGGTTTTCAAAGCATCTCTGATGCACACTGTGCCCTCCTGTGCTCTTGTAACTGCCCTGGTGTCTGGCTGTGCGAAACCAGCAGCCAGGCGATTTGCCTCAACCTCCCACCCTGCCATAAACATCTCCCCCTTACTCTCACAGATATTGTGGAGCGCACAGCAAGCAGTAATAACAGTGGGAATATTGGTTTCGCTGAGGTCTAAGCGAGTCAGTAAACTGCATCAGCGTGCTTTTAAACTTCCAACTGCACATTCTGCCACCATTCTGTACTTGCTCAGCCTGTAGTTGAACAGCTCCTGACTACTGTCCAGGCTGCCTGTGTATGGCTTTGTGAGCCATGGCATTAAGGGTTAGGCTGGGTCCCCAAGGATAACTATAGGCATTTCAGCATCCCCAACAGTTATTTTCTGGTCTGGGAATAAAGTCCCTTCTTGCAGCTTTTGAAACAGACCAGAGTTCCTGAAGATGCGAGCGTCATGTACCTTTCCCGGCCATCCCACGTTGATGTTGGTGAAACGTCCCTTGTGATCCACCAGAGCTTGCAGCACTATTGAAAAGTACCCCTTGCGGTTTATGTACTCGCCAGCTTGGTGCTCCGGTGCCACGATAGGGATATGGGTTCCGTCTATGGCCCCACCATAGTTAGGGAATCCCATTGCGGCAAAGCCATCCACTATGACCTGCGTATTTCCCAGGGTCACTACCCTTGATATCAGCAGATCTTTGATTGCTTTGGCTACTTGCATCACAGCAGCCCCTACAGTAGATTTGCCCACTCCAAATTGATTCCCGACTGACCGGTAGCTGTTTGGCGTTGCAAGCTTCCACAGGGCTATTGCCACTCGCTTTTCAACTGTGAGGGCTGCTCTCATCTTGGTATTCTTGCGCCTCAGAGCAGGGAAAAGCAGGTCACAAAGTTCCATGAAAGTTCCCTTACGCATGCAAAAGTTTCGCAACCACTGGGAATTGTCCCAGACCTGCAACACTATGCGGTCCCACCAGTTTGTGCTTGTTTCCCGAGCCTAGAATCGGCATTCCACTGCATGAACCTGTCCCATTTGCACCGTGATGCCCACATTGCTGGGGCCCGTGCTTTGAGAGAAGTCTGTGTCCATGTCCTCATCGCTCACGTTACCGCGCTGATGTCGCCTACTCGCCCGGTATCTCTTTGCCAAGTTCTTGTCCGCATATACTGCTGGATAATGCGCGTGGTGTTTAATGTGCTCCTAATTGCCAAAGTGATCTGAGCGGGCTCCATGCTTGCTGTGGTATGGCATCCGCACAGAAAAAAGGCGCGGAACGATTGTTTGCCGTTGCCCTGACGAGGGAGGTGCGACTGATGACTTGGCTTACAGGGAATTAAAATCAACAAAGGGGGTGGCTTTGCGAGAAACTGAATGGCCCCCTCAAGGATAGAACTCAAAACTGGGTTTAGCAGGCTGTTGATTTCACGGAGGGAGGGAGGGAGGAGAAAATGAATACAAAACAAATCTGGTTTATTTCTTGTTTTGAACCACTTCATCTATCTTTATACATCTTGCTGGCAGCAGACTGTGCAGTACGACCGCTAGCCATCATCATCTCCTGGGTGCTCGGCAGAAGACGGTGCAGTACGACTAGCCATCATCTTCTGCTAGCTGGAGGTTAAAAGACAGTGCACTGCCGGTAGGACTCAATCACCTCAAGACGAAACAAGGGAAATGACCTGGCTGAGTCACTCCCATGTTTGCCCAGGCGCCCGATTAAAAGAGCACCCAGGACTGCGTCAATGACGGCTACCAGTCATACTGCACTGTCTGCTGCCAAAAGGCAATAAATTGCTGCTGTGTAGCAATGCAGTACCACATCTGCCAGCACCCAGGAGACATACGGTGACAGTTAGTTGAGCGGGCTCCATGTTTGCCGTGGTATGGCGTCTGCACAGGTAACTCAAGAAAAAAGGTGCAAAACGATTGTCTGCCCTTGCTTTCACGGAGATAGGGAGGGAACGGGGGCCTGATGATAGGTACCCAGAACCACCCGCGACAATGTTTTAGCCCCATCAGGCACTGGGATTTCTACCCAGAATTCAAATGGGCGACGGAGACTGCGGGAACTGTGGGATAGCCACCCACAGTGCAACGCTCTGGAAGTCGACTCTAGCCTCGGTACTGTGGAAGCACTCCGCCGAGTTAATGCACTTAGAGCATTTGTGTGGGGACACACACAATCAACTGTATAAAAACGTTTTCTACAAAACCGACTTCTACAAATTCGACCTAATTTTGTAGTGTAGACATACCCATAGAAATGAACCTCACCCTGTATGCAAAAAGAAAAGGAGTACTTGTGGCACCTTAGAGATTTAACAAATTTATTTGAAGCTTTTCTGAGCTACAGCTCATTTTATCGGATGCATTCAGTGGAAATTTCCATTGAATGTATCCGATGACACTGAATGCATCCGATGAAGTGAGCTGTAGCTCACGAAAGGTTATGCTCAAATAAATTTGTTAGTCTCTAAGGTGCCGCAAGTACTCCTTTTCTTTTTGCGAATACAGACTAACACGGCTGCTACTCTGAACCCTGTATGCGTTCATGTACATCTGCAGATCAACAAAAAGTATAGTCTGGCTATGCAATCCTTTTGGAAATGAAATAAGATTGTGAATTTCTTGGGCTTCTGGGAAAATATTCAGATTTAATAAAAAAAACAATGACACAGACACAGCTCACTTCTACCTCTCCACCAATGGGTCTCTTAAAGAGATATCTCCCTATTAGGCACATGGGTTACACGGGCTTTTCAGAAAGGCCAAATTAATCAACTGGATAAGTGGTATATTTTTTTCATAAAGTAATATGGAAAAGTAAAATTAAAAAGTCAATTTTTAATGCAAGAAAGGTGCTTAACATAAAAAGTACTACATAAATAAGTTAGGATGCTAGTTTCAAAACTGAAAGATAAACTGGGAAATAATTGCAGGATTGTTTCATGTTGGTTTTAATGTTCAAAATGTAGCATCTTTTATTACTGCACAAGCAAATAAAGCTACATTTAACAAAGAGCAAGTCTGAAGCTCTTCCACTAATGAGAAGAGTAAATACAAGTAAAGATGATGGAGTTTAATGTGTTGTGTGGCAATGTGGAATAGTAAGGTCCAATAGTGACTAAACCAAATGGAGGAAAAAATAAGAAATTTTGCAGAGCTCTTTGAGAGACTGTACAATGAAGAAAGACAACCAGTGTTAATTTCCATGAGAAGATACATAATTCTAGGTGTCGAACTATAATGACTCAAATACCTTTCCCCTTGTCTGAGTGAAGGGAAGAGGCAGGTCCTGCACAATTGTGTACAGGTATTACATGCCCTAGCCACGAAGGGGTGATAACTGTGAGGGGTTCCACCCAGTGACCTCTGCTGGGGTAGCAGTGATAGTGCCCCTGTTTTCCCTCAGTAGCTGGTTTTAGACTTAATACCCCTTGAAGCTGACTAGATGGGTCTGAGCGCTCAGGCTCTGGCCAATCAGCCCTCTTGTTCCAGACTGGCTGCAGACTCAGGCATATGCCCTGGCAATAGTTACACTCCATGTTTCATCGGTTTGTCATCAGGGTAGAACTAAACTTTATTTTTAAAGCGGGGGTGCTTGGGTTGTGGCTTCCAGCGTCTTTGGCTGCAGGAGGATTGCGGGGACGAATACAATTGGCCAGCAGTGCCACCGACCCCAGCTAAAATGTCATTATTACAGAGCGGGAAGTGACTTGCTCCGGGTCTTTGCACCCTAGCGGCCAAAACGCGATTAGAACCCGTGTCTCGGGGCTCCCAGCCCAGCTGAGCAGGGGCCTGCGCTGCAACGGGCGCAGCCCACTGTCAATAGCTGCAGTCTCCTGAGCTCATTGGTCACAGCGGGCCGGGCAAGCAGGCCCCGTCCCCACTGCCCGTCTACGCATCGCAATGACGTCATGAGGGCGAAGGCGCGCTTGCGCCCCATCGGGTTCGAAGAGTCCTTTTCCTGCGCCGGAAGTTTCCGTCCCCGATCAGCTCCTCCCGCTGGTTGTGAGCGCGTGGAATCCTCCCGCGTGTCTCGTTCCCTGCGGAAGCGTTTCCGTGTTCAGATGGTTCCGCTCCTCTCTCTGCCCCTCGCTGCGTCGGACGCGCCCGGATCCCGGAAGTGGCCTCTCCTGCCCGCTCCGGCTGACGCTGGCCGTGAGGATGGCGGAGCCGACCCCGGAGCTGGGCGACAGGGAGATCCGGGACAAGCTCGGCCTGTGGGACCGCAGGCCCCGGCCCACGGCGCCTCTCACCGACCGACAGACGGACTCGGTGCTGGAGCTCAAGGCGGCGGCCGAGAACCCTCCCGTCCCGGCCGAGGTGAGCGGGGAGGGGCCGGGGCAGGAGACCGTTGCGGCGGAGGCGGTTGGGGGGCGCCTGGCGGACGCTGGGGCCTCCCCGTTCCTCTAACGGGAGCAACTGCCACGTAGCCAGGCGGCGCGCGGCCTGGGCCGCCCCCCGGGCTGGGCGGGGCGGGGTGTGTCGGGGGGAATCATGGGCTGGGCTGGCCGGAGGCTGCTACCCGGGGCCCGCCGGGGGGCGGGGCGTGTCGGGCCACCTCCTGCTGCTGCCCAGGTCGTGCCCTTGGTCTCGGTGGGGCTCTGAGCCGCATCGATCCCGTGCGGAGCTGCCCGCGGTGCGGGGGACCCGGGTCTGGCAGGCGGGGACCTCGCTGGTGGTGCGGCAGCTCGCAGTGCTGTCCTGGAGATGAAATGAGCGAAGTCTTGAGGAGTTATGTGGTTAAGAAGGCCTCTCTGGCATCTTCCCGAAGAGTGAGCTCCAGTACCTGCCCTGTTCTCCATGCAAATAACTACATTTCAACTATCCTAGCGTACTGCTCTGGTTTCACCTGGATTCACTATTCGCTTCATGTTGCAGGGGGCCGTTCCACCCCAGAGATGGCTCCATTGTAGTAACTGTAGAATCATAGGGACCTCGATAGGTCATCTAGTCCAGCCTCTTGCACTGAGGCAGGACTTACTGTTATCTTCTAGGAATGGCCAAACCGCGGCTCGCAGTTTTACAATTAAAGTGTGGCTCATGGAACCCCCCACATCCCATCATTCTCCTCCTACCAGACGCGGGGAAGGAGGGAAGCTCCGGGCTTCTGCAGTGTGGAGGAGTGGTGGGGCTAGGGACTCCTGCCCCATGGGAGACACCTGCTAGGGCTTGGGACTTCAGCCCTACTCTTGCTGAAGTCCTGAGCATTGACACATGTGCCTGACACTCAAATTTCTGAAGATTATCATATGCATCTTAGAGGATCTGTAAGTTTGGCCATCCCTGAAAAGTGTTTGACTAGTCTGTTCTTAAAATTCTTTAGTGATGGACATTCCATAATCTTCTAGCTAATTTGTTCCACTGCTTAACTACCCTTACAGTTAGAGGTTTTCCTCATGAAAAACCTAAATCACCCTTGCCGCAATTTAAGCCCATTACTGCTTGTCCTTTTTCAGTGGATAAGGAGAACAGTTTATCACCATCCTCTTTTTTTTCTGTTCTTGAAGATTATGTTCCTCCTCAGTATTCTTTTCTCCTGACTAAACACACCCAATGTTTTAAATATAATAATCCAGACAGATAAAATTTTGTGTATGGCTTTCATCTTGTAAAGGACTGTAGGATGCTTTGTTGCCACATAATTTAAAATCAGCACTGAAAGGGAGAATATTCATTAAAATACAACTACGTAAACCCAAACTTCCATAATGTCACAAACGCTAATAAAACATAAGTTGATTTTGCTCTCGTGTGATGTCTGATGAGTTGGGACCTGTAGCAATATGGCATACTTGAGTTATGAATGCATTATTTAGACAGCAGATGTGCTGGGGTAGAGCCTATCAGTTAAAAAATGAAGTATTTCTATTTTTTACCATCATAAAAGTTTATGCCCTATTGATTTTTAACAAGAAGCAATGCAATTAAATTATTTTAACCAGAAGTTGGTCAATAACACATTAGGGTAGTATTGGTTTTCGTTTTACTAGCTCTGCACAATATCACTCTTGTTTGTCTTACCTGCAAACTGTAATACTGCCTGTTGCATATAATTGTTTTAAGCTGTTAAGGTTACTTTGATGAATAGTGTTGTTAGCATTCCGAATACATATTTCTGCTAAGAAGACAGGCCGGTCTGTATCTTGTTAATAACTGTTGTTAGTATAGGTTAATTTATTCAACACCCTGAGCATATTTAATTTCCTTGTGTGAAAATCTGAGTCTCACAATCAGTTTTCTCATATGTTTGCTAGCAGGAAAAACATACATAGCAGCAGCTATGTGCTGGTGGAGTTTACTTAATATATTTAAGATGGACAATTTGGGTATACATGAAGTAGCTAGAAAGTGTAAAACGTTGTTACGGTCTTCAAAATTTCCCTTTGAATGAGAAAATATTTTATAGTTGAATAGAATTATAGTACCTGTTACAAATCCTAGTTTTTTTAAATGCTATTGAATGGACAGATCTATGAAGAAAAAAGGGAACAAAAATGTTGTTGTTCAGAAATACTAGGTGAGTTAATTGAAGTATTTCCATGTAGCTCCATTCTGTTGTAGCTGAATTTTACAACAAATTCTTATTTATGAATGACCAACTTACCTATTTCTTATATTGTATTTAATTGAAATGCAATAAGCTGTCAGCAGACTAATAGTCCAGATGTTTATAGAAGGGTTATTCATTCTTGGACAGCATAGTGATCGAAAGGGTTCGTGCACATGATAATACTTAGCACTTCTATAATGCTGTTCTATCATAGATCTAAATTTGTCTTACAAAAGGAGGTGGGAAAACAGAGAAGCAGAGAAGTTATGGGCTTGATTTTCACAGATGCTGAGCACTCTTAGCTCCCATTGAAATAAATTGGAATTGTGGGTCTTCAACGTATCTGAAAATTGGACTCTAGCTGACTTGCCTGAGTTCACGCAGCTAGTCAGATTAGAAGCCAGGTCCCTTAGCTCTCAGTCTTGTGTGCTATCCACTAGCCTTTCACTTCTGGAAATCTACGTTAAAATTCCACCTCAAGTCACCAGCTTCCCCATCCTTAGACCCGGTTTGTCCATATTACAAAACTACCAGTTTGATTAGCAGGCATGGCAAACCCTGCCCAAGCAAGGATCAGGATTAAATGGTGGCAGACTTGCACCCCAACGAGACCCCACTACAAAGGTCAGGTTTGTGTTGGATCAGAAAACAACCTGAACCTGTTTGGTCGGGTTGTCCCTGTTCACCTTGTCTTGTTGGGGGGTCCTTATCCGCTGTAGGCGCTGCTCCTGCCTGCCAGCCACCGCAACCTCTTTGCACTGTATATGCTGAGGTGTGTTTGTGTCAATGGGTCGCAGTGTCTTTCACTCCACAGTGCAGAGGCGGGTGGCAACCAGCAGGAATGGGCTGTACAGCTGCCACTGTGACAACCCCAGAGGTAGGAGGTGGCTGGAGATGGATTATGGGCACTGGTTATGGGGATCCCCCACCAGGCTGAGCCCCAAGCAGTGGTGTGCTAACACAGGGTCGGAGGGGGAGTGTTGCAGGCAGGTCTGAAAATGACTCAACCCTCTTGGGCTCGGGGCAGGTCAGGCTTTAAAATTAGTCCTGCTAATAGTAGCTAGATAGTAGGCATGTTGAATGTCAAAATTAAGATGCATTAACAAAGCTGTCTGAGGAATCTGGCATCATCAGCCTCTACTTTTATGACTACTAAAACTGCCTCTTGCAAAAACAAACAAACAAACAACCTGCTAACAAAAATCAAAAAGATATGAAGTTCTGTTGAATTCATTAGTTATCAGACTTTTAAAACCTAGACGAGGCTTTTTACCTGGTTAATATTTTCAGACAATGACTTTTATTGCCACAGAACTTGTTCTGTGTAGAAAAGTAATACTTTTTTTAAAATTGTGTACAGTGCTCTTTTGTTATGTTCTTGGTTGTTGTGAGTAAGCTTTAATTGTGCAAATGGTGGGCTGTAGCCCACGAAAGCTTATGCTCAGATAAGTTTGTTAGTCTCTAAGGTGCCACAAGTACTCCTGTTCTTTTTGCGGATTCAGACTAACATGGCTGCTACTCTGAAAGAAGAGGATGTTATGTTAGAATAGTTAGGGAGAACATCCTCGTTAGCTGTAAAATTTTTTTCAGGGATAAGATACAGCATCTAATTCCAAGGCAGTCTCCAGTCTAAAAATACTTAAATTAAATTGTCCCAAATTACTTTGATTTTTTTATGTTCAGTAAAATATATTTAATAAGCTTAAATTCTGAAATATAGGAATTATCTTCTAAAGAAACCTTCCTGTATAATCATCTGGAATATCTATTTGGAAGTATTATTTAAAACATTTTGAAATTATTGGAATTTCAGGTTGTGACAATATTGGGCTTGGAATTTCCTTTGGTCATATGGCAGAAAAATCTAATGGAAGTTTGTTTAGCTTGTATGCCAGTCAAAGGGTTTTTGTGCTGTGTAGATACTGTAAACCTTTGTTATTTTGGCTTGCACTTGGAAATATGAATCATCATGGGCTTGTCTCCACTATGGGTGGGATAGATGCTGCGGCGATCAATCCACTGGGGGTCGATTTAGTGGGTCGAGTGAAGACCCGGTAAATCAATGAGAAGAGTAAGGGGAATTGACAGGAGAGTTTCCGTGGTAAGTAGATCTAAGCTACTTTGACTTGAGTTATGCTACTAACGTAACTCAAATTGCGTAGCTTAGATCTACTTTTCCCCATAGTGCAGTCCTGCCCCATGTCTTCTGATATTCAGTCCACAAACATTAATTTGTCTTGCTGTTTAGCTAGCTAAACTGGAGATTTGTAACGCTTTTCAATAATATAGATCATATCCAAGAGGGTTGTATTAATTCATTTTCAGTTAATCTTGTTTAGTAGAAAGTATTAATTTTTTTTTTTTTTGGTCCTGGGATAATTAAGTGAATATTTTAAATATTTCTGAATTTTGATACTCTGGTGTTTAAATATATTATTGAAATAGTTTATAAAATGTCCATGCTGATTATTCCTTCAAAATTAAACAAACGGGAACTTAAGAAATAAGTTTGGTGTGATTGAGATGTTGTTTACACTATTGCATATTAATTTAAAATTAAGCGTTAATTTTTAAAAAGTAATTTAACTAAAATGATGGGATTTTTATGTACAGCTTCCAATTGAAGATTTATGCAGTTTAACATCACAGTCACTAAGTGTCGCGCTGACTGCAGCAATACCTGAATCAACAGAGGATATCCTCTTGAAAGGATTCACCACTTTGGGAATGGAAGATGAAAGAATTGAAACTGCACAGCAGGTAAATCACACCAAATTAATTGCTTTATAATCCTAGAGGCATCATTTCAGTGCTAAAATTCTTCCCAGTGGATTTGTGAAGCTTTAGTGTGCCTTTCTTATGTTTTTTATAAAATTCTTTTGTTAGCATTTGAGACATGCAAAAAAATTGAAGAAAATTAAACTTTAACATCTTGGTTGTTCAATACTAGATGTTTTTCCTGTATTGAGAGGCTAAAGCATCAACAAAGGACAGTGGTGTTGCCCGCAGAATGTTGCATTTCAATCCCATAATGTTTGCAGTGAGATAGACAGTGCTAATGTTGTGCTCCTAGAAACTCAAGGAGATCGCATTCTACCTTTTTCCTTTAGTTAGGTGGTAGAATTGTGCTCTGCTAGGTTCTGGACTGTCTGAATCATTGTTGAGTACTTAAGGGTTTTTTTCCTTTAATAATGAAAGATGCTTATGTTGTGGTGCAATTCATCATCTATATCCTGTTGATTGCTCTAGAACTCCAGATATGATGGTTTCTCTAATTGGTTCCTTGTAATGTCTGGGTTGTTGACAATCTAAAAATCTGTGTTCTAGTTCTTCTCATGGTTTGCTCAGCTGCAGGCCCAGATGGATCAAGATGAAGGTGCTAAGTACAGGTATGATCCTTCTTCCATTTGTTGAATTTTATCACTGTATATTTTTAGTCTCTGCCCCCAGCAACAGCTTCTAAACTAGAAGTGAAATTTTGCTTTTATGTATATATCAGTTCCCACTTAGACATATTACAGCATATGATATGTAGGATTTTATCCTGTCCACTAATATATATGCATCTAATTTTTCAGCATCCTATGGCACTTTTCCCAGTTATGTCTAATTTGTATCTATTTTCACCTGACTGACTTTCTTTCTTCAATCTGGGAAGGACTACTTTCAACTGACTTTAGCTGTTTATCAACTATTCATAAAGAGTTGTGTCTGAAACATTTCTGAGTGACTGATGATCTTAGATATTTCTACTGTGGCTAGTGCCACAATGTTGAGTTGCCACATCCAAAATTAAGAGCATGCATTAAATTTTACTGTAAAATAACCTGCTCTTTTCCCTATCGCTTGGTTTTTACGGTCTGCTTGTTCTTTGGCCTTTATTGTGGGAAGAGTTTTGTGTTGTATCTGGAAAATGGTAAGGCTTGGGATTATTCTGAGCCCATATTTGTGAACCTGTCGCAAAGTTGGAGAGTTGCATCCCTGTTCTCTCTATTATGATGTGTTTCTGATGCATGGCAGTAGTGTTTGTAGATCACAGATGGAAAAGTGGTCTATTACGTGGCTATGCTTTATCAGTTTTAGTTGGAGGAGTCTAGAGAAGAGTGTTAATTAGTTCTGTGCCCTTACTATTCTGGGGATTACACAAGTCTGAGAAGAATTTATGATTTTACATACTGTTGTATATGTGCTAAAATAGAGCACAGTAGTTGAGGCCCAAGAGTCATTAGTTTTGAAGTTCCTTTTTGATTTAAATTGGGCACTTAACATTGTTTTAATTTATGCTTAATAGTGTTTGAAAATTGATGTCTTATCAGTTTTAAAACAGAATCTATGACCCATGAGCTTAAATATCAGGTCAGTTTGTGATTTAAGATTTTATTATACATTGTTTTTTGTTCTATGCATTTACTTCCTACAAGTGATCTACTCTTTTCTAGAGAGGTTTATGTATCCTCAGGAAAATGGAGTAAATCATGCTATGTATTGGTTATATTTTTAAATATAAAAAGAAAAACATTACCCTTTTTCATTGTGGTTCTCTTCTCTAGACAGATGAGGGATTATTTGTCTGGATTTCAGGAGCAATGTGATGCTATATTGAATGACGTGAACAGTGCTCTTCAACATTTGGAGTCTTTGCAGAAACAGTATCTCTTTGTGTCCACCAAGACAGGAACACTGCACGAAGCCTGTGAGCAGCTTTTGAAAGAGCAGGTAATTTGTGATACGGTAGTTACTGAAGCTTTTTAAATTGAAAGGTACCAAAAAATAAAGTCCTCTGTTTACAGAACAGGCATCTTGTGGGCAGTAATGGCAGTGCATGATTTATTCCTGAGGGAATTCTGTGCCAAAAAAATAAAAGTTCTGCACACAATATTTTAAAATTCTGCAAATTGCATTTGTCAAGAAATAAATGTGGAGGCTCAGCATAGCAGTGGGGAGCACAGCCCAGTGGCGCTGGGAGATCACCCTGCAGCCCCCCCCTAACCCTGGGACACAGACTCGGCGGTGAGGCTGCACCCAACCCTGACACAGCACAAGGGTCAGACCTGCCCCAGAAACACACAGGGGCTCTGCCTCTCCATGCCAGGTGTGGGCAGGCAGGCTCAGCCCAGCAGGATCCAAGCGTGGAGGGTCTTAGTGAGGGTGGATCCAGATGTGTGGTGAGAGGGTTCTGTGTGGGTCAATCTGGGTTCAGCTGGCTCTGTGTATGTGTGTGTGGGGAAGGGTCTGGGTGTGGGGGCATCTGGATGTACAGGGTCTTGTTGGGGCAGTTCTGGGTGCAGGGGCAATGGGACTCTGCAGAGGGATCCAGTTGAAGGTGGTTAGAGCTCAGCGGAGAGGAGTCTGGGAGTGGGGGATGGGGCTCGGCACGGGGGAGGATGAGTGTGGGGGGCTTTTTGGGGAGGTCCTTGGTTCAGAGGAAGAAACAGAACAGGAGCAGAGTTCTCTAGTCTCTTCACTATGGTCCCTGGGAGTTGAAGAGGAGAGTTCCTAGTGAAAACACTTTTCTGAAATTAGAAAGGTCATGTTGGAATTGTGTAAACCATTCACCAGAAAGTCATATATTTTAATGTGGAAATATTTTCTTCAGTAGCCACCTAATTAGAGGAACATCCTAAGACTTTTTCCATTCCTCTTTTTTGGACTGTTTTACCTGTGAAAAATTTGGGTTAAGGTTTGTCATTTATACAGGTTTATTTAGCAGTTGTCTCTGCCTACCATTTCTCAGCTGGGGGCTGCCCTTTATTTTTTGCACCCCTTTAGTAAAGGATTTTTAAAAGGTCTCTTAAGCTGTTCACACTTATTCATAAACCCACAAGTCCTTCGGGTTTCAATTTAGTTGTCTGCAGACTGATGAAATTACTGTTTGAACATTTATGGGAATGTTGCTTAAACTTTCTCTGTTGGAAAACAGAAAACTAAATGAGTTGTAGGCTGTTGTAGCCTGTCTTACACCATGTTCCACTCAGACAAAATGGTCATGAAGCATTAACCAAAATTGTCAAAGGTTGTTATAGCTAAACTGATACTATTCTGAAAAGTGATGCCACATAAACAGCATTATGAGTGGTTCCATGTTTGTTTACTATCCAGCTGACCTCAAGAGCAAGTGCTCAGTATACGAGTAAACATATTTAATATTTAGAGAGACAAGGTCAGGTAATATCTTTTATTGGACAAACATCTGTTGGAGAACAGTCTGTGTCATCAGAAGAAGTTGGTCCTGTCAAGGTTCCTTCCCCACTCTGAACTCTAGGGTACGGATGTGGGGACATGCATGAAAACCCCCTAAGCTTATTTTTACCTGCTTAGGTTAAAACTTCTTCCCCAAGGTACGAACTATTTTACCTTTTGCCCTTGAACTTTATTGCTGCCACCACCAAACGTCTAACAGATATATATAACCGGGAAAGAGCCTGCTTGGAAACGTCTTTCCCCCCAAAAATCCTCCCAAACCCTACACCCCCTTTCCTGGGGAAGGTTTGATAAAAGTCCTCACCAATTTGCATAGGTGACCACAGACCCAAACCCTTGGATCTTAAGAACAATGAAAAAGCAATCAGGTTCTTAAAAGAAGAATTTTAATAGAAGAAAAAGTAAAAGAATCACCTCTGTAAAATCAGGAGGGTAAATAACTTACAGGGTAATTAGATTCAAAACATAGAGAATCCCTCTAGGCAAAACCTTAAGTTACAAAAAGACACAAAAACAGGAATATACATTCCATCAGCACAGTTTATTTTCTCAGCCATTTAAAGGAATCACAATCTAACGCATATCTAGCTAGATTACTTACTAAGTTCTAAGACTCCATTCCTGTTCTGTCCCCGGCAAAAGCATCACTCAGACCGAAAGAGAGGCTTTGTTTTTTCTCCCCTCCAGCTTTGAAAGTATCTTGTCTCCTCATTGGTCATTTTGGTCAGGTGCCAGCGAGGTTATCCTAGCTTCTTAACCCTCTACAGATGAAAGGGTTTTTCTTCTGGCCAGGAGGGATTTTAAAGGTGTTTACTCTTCCCTTTATATTTATGACAGGTCCAAAGGAAGATATTACCTCACCTGCCAACATGGCTACACCACGCAACAACACTGCATACAATTTTTTTTGTCAGCACTGCAAACTCAGTCTGAGATGTTAGTCTAACTGCTTCCTTTTCTTATCCCACATCACCACCAATAATACGGTTCTGCAGAGCAAAATATGCTCTCAATAAGCACCATCCATGCATTGTTCAAATTTATGTCCTCAATGACTCTTATGTAAACATCCCATTGCATTTAGTGGCTTTGCACATGTGCAACTGCTTGGAAATCAGTAAACTATTCTGATATTGAAAGAAGAAAGATTATATAAAAGTAAATGATATTCTCCAAATCTACTGCTTCTGCAGATCTATAATGACTTTTTCCGAGTTATTTTTCGGATGCTTTTGAGGAATAAAGGAACTGAAGATAGGAATGTTTGCATGGTATATTTTTAAAGAATGTTGGGATCCTGAAGTGCTTCAGAATAGCATATAATAGCTTTACTACTTGAAAAGATTCTACGGCTCCTTCAGAATACTGCAAGACCCCTAGGTTGTGTGTCCGTAAAGACAATACACTTGAGAACAGCATTTAGTGGTAACGTTTCTTTCTTTAATTCAGAGTTTAGAACTTGACAGGATTTCTGCTTTCTGCATATTTTTTTGTGGTCTGTTATGTAGCTAGCAAAATCTGATCTTATTTTTTTAACATGTCTTATTTGAAACCTAAATAGTTTAAGTTACTTACAGTCTTTTATTTGCTCTGTTTGAACAGTCGGAACTTGTTGACCTGGCTGAAAATATCCAACAGAAACTCTCTTATTTTAATGAACTAGAAAATATTAACACAGTAAGTGTTGTTTTATTTCTTATAATCTTAGAAAGTCAAGTAGGCTATATTAATCATCTCAGTTCTGTGACCAAAATTAGTTATTTCTGATGTTTTCTTAATTTCTTCTGATTGATGTGTTTTTGGTTTTTAAAGAAATTAAATTCCCCAACGTTGTCTGTGAACAGTGAAGGATTTATACCTATGCTGGCTAAGCTTGATGATTGTATTACATATATTTCATCACATGTAAGTAACTTAACATTTTGTATTTTTTGATTAAATCTTAACACTTTAGAGATGCATATTCTAGTTACTTTGGATTTTTAAAAATGTGTTTATTTTTACAGAGGGAAAAAAGGCAAGGAAGACACTTTCTGCTCCTTAAAATGTATCTTATCTGCATACATTTAGTCCACTTATGCTTAAGTTTATAAACCTGCTACAGTTAGCTTGCATTGGATACTTTTTACCTTTTACTTGTTCTTTTTAAAAGTATTTTTTGTACATCTGCCATTACTGCCACATTTAAAATGTTTTTCTTTGTTCTTTGCAGCCTAATTTTAAAGATTATCCCGTGTATTTGGTTAAGTTTAAACAATGTCTTTCTAAAGCTATGCACCTTATGAAAACATACACTGTGAACACACTACAGAACCTCACAAGCCAGTTGATAAAAAGGGTAAGTTGGGTAAGCAGGTACTGACTTGATTAGTCTGATGTATTTGTAATAACCCTAGACCAGGGGTTCTCAAACTGGGGGTCGTGACTCTTCAGGGGGTGACAAGGTTATTACTTGGGGGGTTGAGAGCTGTCAGCCTCCACCCCAAACCCCACTTCACCTCCAGTATTTATAATAGTGTTAAATATAAAAAAATGTGTTTTTAACTTATAAAGGGGTCGCACTCATAGGCTTGCTGTGTGAAAGGGGTCACGAATACAAAAGTTTGAAAACCACTGCCCTAGACAGAACCAAAAATACCTGCAACTTCTTTTAATATTAATTTGACTGATGCTAATATTAATTACACTGTTGTATTGGACAAGCATTTTTTGGTGATATGGCCCATTTAAATACTTTCTTTTGATTAGTTTGTAAAGCACATTAGTTTACGCTGCTCTGGGACAGCTGCAGAGCTGCAATGACAGGCGCAAGTAATCCAAGCGATATCTTGAAAATAGGCTATAAAGATGAATTTTTAAAAGGAACAAAGGGGAGTTAGGTGACCAGCTTCTATTGACTTTCAATGGGAGTTGAACACCTAACTACCTTTTGTGCCCATGCAAATCTCCCCTAAAAATCTTGCAGAGATGATAAAATCTGAGTAGCAAAATTATGTATTTGACTATATAACTTTGGCTGAAATCTGGTGAGAATAAATAATTCCTGTGAGCGTTTTGTAACGTGATTCAGAAGATTTGGGGGTGGGGAAAATGAGCCCATATCCCTTCTCAGAACTTGAATGTGTGCACACTAACATATTGCCATTCAGACTTCTGTTACACTGTATACCTTTACAGAGGTAATTTACTGTGTCTCCATTGCTTTTATTTTACATGCTTTTCTTTCTCATTTCCTTCTGTTGTCTTTCTTTCAGTGTCTCCATTTTCTTTCCCTTTCTCTCTTTGGCTGCATTGCTCTGTCTCCCTTTCCACCCATTTTTTTCCAGTTTCTCCCTTTCTTGTCTCCTCATCCCGAGAATCTCTCTTGTTCCCCTCTTCCTCAGTCTCACTGCTTTTCTAATCTATCTCTTCAGCCTCTCCCTCCTATATCCCCTGCAAACTAAGGTACTGTCTACAATGCAACCCCCTTCCCCCCCCCCAAAAACAAAAAACAAAAAAAAACAAAAACAAAAAAACAAAACAAAAATAAAACAGACTCAGGCAGTGAGTCTCACAGCCCAGGTCAGCTGAGTTGGGCTTATGCTGTGGGGCTAAAAACAGCAGTGTAGACGCTTGGGTTGGAGCCTGGGTTTTGAAACCCAACGGGAGGCATGGGTCTCAGCCTGCCCTCAGGCTGGAACCTAGGCTCTGAGACCAACTCCCCTTGTTGGGTTTCAGAGCCCCGGCTCCAGCCTGAGCCTGAATGCCGACACTGTTGTTTTTAGCCCTGTAACGTGAGCTCAGTGAGCCTGAGTTGGTTTACCTGGGTTCTGAGACTCACTGCTGTGGGCCTTTTTTTTTTTTTTTTTTTTCAGCATAGACATTCCCTAAGGATACATCTACACCACAGTACAACACCCATGGCTGACCTGTGTCAGCTGTGGGGCTGTAAAATTACAGTGTAGGTGTTCAGGTTTGCACTGGTGCCCAGGCTCTGGGACCCTGTGAGGCTAAGGATTTAGCTAGATTAAAAGAGGGATTGGACAGTTTTATATGAATAACAAGAATGTCCAGAGTTATACTAGGTAATGCTAACAAAAAGGGTACTGGAAGAGAGACAGAACTTCATGTTTCAGGGTTTAAGCCAATCTCTAGCTATGGGGGATTATGAATATGACCTTCGTGGAGGAGGAAAGGGAAGATTACCCCATATCCTTCTACAATGAGGTTTTTTTGCACTTTCCTCTGAAGCATCTAGTGTTGGCTTCAGAGATAGGTTAGTAGATTAGATGGACCACAGGTCCGATCCAGTAAGGCAGATCATATGTTACTGTGGAAAGAAATTCATTGGGGGCTAGCCTGCTATTTGCAGTCTCTTCTGCTTTCCCTCTGAAGGTCTTCTCTCTGCCTCCTAACGGGACAGGAAACCAGTGTGGTGGTCTCTATTTGTGGGAGCGCAGCCAGACTGCTTCAGGGGATGGGTAAAGAAGAGTTAGAGGTGGGGCTACTTTTTGCCCTCTTCATGTCACAGGCTGAATGCTGCTACTTCTCCCCCCGACCTCTGTGGGAAGTGCCCTGGGAGCAGGAGAGGGAGGTGAGCTGGTGACTAAATTATCCAGAAGGTATTCAAATGTGCAAGGTTCTTTTTTCTGCTCTCCATTCTGGTCTATTACTAGAGCAGGTAAAAGCTCTTGCTTTGCACTGAGCTGAGCCATGGAGGGCAAGGCAAATGCCTGAGACTCTGGCAGCCCAGTTCAGGCTTCGGTGGGAGTGGGTTGAATTTTAACTCAACCTCTCAGTTCCAGGATAGAAGTTAGGTTTCCATTTATCAGTGGTCACCATTTCTGGTTAATCAGTGGAACAGCATTGGCAGGTTTCAGAGGAAATGGCATTGTGACTGTTTTTTAGTGGAGAAGAAGGGAGAGAAGTAAAAATAAAAGTGTGCAATAAATATTCTAACCCTTGCTGCTCTGGTCTTGAATATTGTTCTCCCAACTGGGTTTATCTGAGTTTTGAGAGAGTGCCAGCCTTTGGCACACTGAATAGAAAAGCATAAAAAGGTCATAAAAGTGCAAACATTTCACAAAACAGTTCCTCAAAAGCTTAAATGTCTCAACCAGTTAATACTATGAGCTAAATATAGACGAATCTTATTTATCAATTTGTTCTTTCTCTCTTCAGGATCCTTCATCTATGCCAAATTCTGACAATGCCTTCACACTATTTTACGTAAAATTCAGAGCTGCTGCTCCCAAAGTTAGAGTAAGTAGCTTGGTAATCAATAGCTGATAGTGAAGCCATAAAATGAGTTTTAAATTCATTGTTAATGCTAATATGTGGACTGCAGTTTATTTCTGTTTTAAGGATAGTGTTCAGATCTACCTTCCTATGTTAGAAAATGGTGAATGATGCATTTCTTACTTACTAGATGATGAACATTAATTTTTTACTCATTATTTTTGTCAAGCTGTGTTTTGGATGGAAATTAGAATTAAACTAAAAATACACGAACAGCATTTTAAAATAGTTTATTAGTTAAATAAAATCACCTTTAAATGTTCTGATACTTTTTTCTTGTGTAAGTATCGAAGAATGTTTTGCATTTAAAACTGAATTATTAAGCAAGGGAAATATCTGTAGCTAGTGAATTAATCTGATTGTTTCTGATCACCACGTCTTTCAAAGACTTTAGAATTAGTGGATCTCAACCTCTCACCTCATTTTTGATAGATTGGGAGAGGGAAACAAGCTTTCCTGTTTTTGTTTTTCCAATTCTTAATTTTTCTCAACTTTGTACAAACTAAATATTGAAACGAATGAGTTGAATAAACTACAATGAAGAAAATATTCTCTTCATCTGCAGAGGAGCGTACTGCTGTGTCAAAAGGTGGTTTAGCACTTCAACAAACTCTTGTTCCAAGTGCTTAGCCAGTGCCTTCCACCAGTTCAGTGGTTTGACTTTCTTTAAAACTTCAGCAACAAACATACTGCTTTAATATTTTTTATTTAATTGATTTTAATAGGTTATAGTGCTCTAAAGCCTTAATGTAGGTTGCCATAATTTCAAAAGTAATTTTAAATAGGTGTATTTTTAAAAAGAAAAATGTTTACATTTAAGAGTGATTTCTTTTATTAAAAAATAATTTTTATTCACCCTTAATGTGCTTGGAGTTCATGGTTTTTTTTTTTTGTCTTTTTGTTCTCTTTCAATATAGACTCTTATTGAGCAAATAGAGCAAAGATCTGAGAAGATGCCAGAGTGAGTATAATATAATACATTTATTTTCAAGTGTTTGAAATTCTGGAAGCTTAGAATATTTTACCTCAGTTAAAAATATTGAGTTAAATAAATACTGCTTTTTGGAAACACCCCCCCCAACAAACAAACAAACAAAAAAACTAATAACTTTGCTTTGTTTTGAACTATGTAGCAGAAAAGTTAGAATACTGGCAGTGGTGACCTGAAAATCTAAATCCCTTGTACACAATTGTTAGGTTTTTTGTTTTTGTTTTTGGCTAGGTACCAGCAACTTCTGAATGAAATCCATCAATGTTACCTTGCTCAGCGGGAACACTTGCTAGGCCCTAGTATTACTAGTACTGTAACGGAATTAACCAGTCAGAACAACAGAGATCATTGTGCTCTGGTAAGAATCTTAGTGGTGGGGTTTTTTTGTATGTTTTCAGATTTCTTTAGCAAAACTCAGATTCCTTTCTAGATCCAACCAGCCTTGGATAAAATGACAGATTTCCAGAAATGTTATTAGTGTGAAATTTTGTCCAGTTTTTAGTAAAGTTTGAGTTTTTTCCCCTTGTAAAATCTGTGCTGTTCCTCACAAAGTGACACTGACAAAAAGTGATTCTCTTTTAAACTTTGCCCAGTGCATGCAAAAACATAAAAGTTTCCCAAGGAGCTTTCACTTGTTTGGCAAAATCTGTGCTAGAGATCTAGTACCTCATTTTCAACATAGTGTAATTTTGAACAGCTGAGAGAGTAAACTCCAAATTAGTCTTATCTGTAGCAGCAAAAATCACTAACATCCCTTTCAATGTAAATGCAAGAAAAATACAATTTGTTAATTAAGTATTTGTATTTATGAAATGCAGGTACGAAGTGGCTGTGCCTTTATGGTCCATGTGTGCCAGGATGAACACCAGCTCTACAATGAGTTTTTCACAAAACCAACACCAAAATTGGAGTAGGTAGTACATACTGTTCTTGTTTTTTTGCATGCCATGTTTAATGTAGTGTTATACAATAAGTATCATCAGAGGTTAGATTAGGCAGTGTTGAGGTGGTTTGCGTGGACTAATAGTTTTTCCTGATGGTTCCTGTTTTGTGCTCCAGAATCAAAGCTTTAATTTAATTGTTTTTAAATCTCTAGCCCTTATGATTCTGAAGATAGTCTTAAACTCCTGAACCTAGTGTGAGCTGATGTGCGTGGTTTGAAAGACTTCCCTTCTGGAAGTCATTATTCTACTTTATTTCAGGTTCTTATACTGTGCCTATCATTGTAGTGTCTGTGCACCTGGGCGTAAACTGTCTCTGGTTCCTCTCATTGGGAAGTTAAGACTGATGTGTAACAATAATTATTCAAATGTCAGAATTAACTAATTCAGTGATAATCAAAGCACATGCGAAAGAGGGACACTGATATTATGAAAATCTGCACGGTCTGCTTTGACTGACATCATTTTAGTGTCACATTGTGGGTGGGTGGAGCTTGAGGAAAATACTTCCGCTCATTTTTCCAGTTGGCTCCTTGAAGCCAAAAGCTAGAGGGGAGAAGCAAAGGGCATCAGAGCCTTATTAAAAGGAAGCCAAGCTCCGAAATGCCAACAGGGCATCTGAGTCTCACTTGGGGTACTATACCCAAGGAGCCCTTTGAAGCCTAATTGGGGATCCATGCTCCAGTGAGGAGGAGCCCAGGGATATCTAATCCCCATCAAAGAGGAGCCAAATTATGAAGCCCAGCAGAGCACAAATGTTTGTATTCTGAACATCTGCTGAGTAATGCCCAATTTTCACATCTTGACTGGACAGAGCCAGGAAGCCAGTACACCTGCCTCATTTGCTCGTCAGTTCAACCCCTGGCATCATTGGGAATATGCAAATATTGACTATTCAGGTTAGGGTCACTACAATTAAGATGCTTATTCTTTTCTTAACCCTAAAAGTGACCCTATTTCCCAACAAAGATGCTGATTCTCTGAGAGTCACTCATTTTGGTGCCTGAATATGGATCTATGAACCTTCCTTTAGGCACCCAGGCTTGACATTTTTGCCCTGAATTCTTGCTGCTGCTGTTTTTTTTTGTGTGTGTGTGGTGTTGGGCTGTGGAAATTTGCCCCCTTTTCTCAGTGTCTGCTCTTACTTTACCTTGGCAAGCAGCCCTGATTATGCTGTGTTATATTTTGAGAGCTCTTACAGGATGCCTATACCAAAATATGTACATTTTAAAAATTTATATTTTCGTCAGCTATTCACAAAAAGAAAAGGAGGACTTGTGGCACCTTAGAGACTGACAGATTTATTTGAGCATAAGCTTTCGTGAGCTACAGCTCACTTCATTGGATGCTCAAATAAATTTGTTAGTCTCTAAGGTGCCACGAGTCCTCCTTTTCTTTTTGCGAATACAGACTAACACGGCTGCTACTCTGAAATCAGCTGTTCAGTTACTTGGGCAGAGTTCAAGATGCCTACTGCAATTGTCAGTAATTCCGCCTTTAAAAAACATGGTTTATCTAGTTTAGAAGGACTTTCCTATTGGAGTAAACTTTCAAATATATGAAAGTGTAAATACTTTAAATCCTCTGATTGAATTCTTTAATTTATTTTCTGTTAATTAGCAGGCATGATTTAAATGTTCAGATTTTCATAAGCACATTACTGGGACTTCATTGAAATCTAGGAGAAGCTCATCTGAGAGAGTGAGACAGCTCTTGTTAAAATACAAATCTTCTATGATAGGAGAGGGAGCACTGAAAAATGACAGTGTAAACTTATTTTAGCATGAATATTAGTATTTCCTAGTTTGCTATAATGTAATACTCTGTAAGTAGGGCTTAATTATAGAACTGTGCTCTCAATAGCTACACATCAGTTCTAAGGAGAAGGGATGCCAGATTTGTAAATTGGGTCTGAGATTATAGATTTTATATAATTCAGTTATGAATGGTAACTTCAGTTGGATTAAAATTAGGATACATTATGCTGTAAACAGTTTGTTGGTGCTGGCATACAGGAACTAGTCCTTTCTGTAACATGATCTTAGTTAGTATTTTGGTATCCTGGAAATGTTTTTTTATAATATCATACATTTTATCTTTCTTCTAGTGAACTTTTGGAGAAATTGTGTCTCTCGTTATATGATGTCTTCAGGCCATTGATCATCCATGTTATTCACTTAGAAACTTTGTCTGAACTCTGTGGAATTCTCAAAAATGAGATGCTTGAAGATCATGTACAGAACAATGGTAATACATAGGTGGAAAATGAGTGATTGTGGTGTTAATCAGTGTTAGAAACTACTAAACTTCATAGGAAACCGGATGTAGATGTTTCTTATGTGCTAAACGTGTTAGAGGTGACACATGATTATTTTAGATGAACTTTGTCCTTTTTTTGTTACATTATGGTAAAAAAAATTGTTTTAAAACATTTCTGTATTGAAATGAGTATACAAGGGGTATTCTAGAGATTCTTGTTACATTTTGATTTTACTAACAGGCCTTGATCCTACAAATGCTTATGCATGTGTATAACTTTACTCTCACAACTAATCATGTTGATGTCAGTGGAATTGCTCAGATCAATGAATTTGTGCTCTTGTGGGGTACAGGACTAGTGCCATGTAGAGTGCAATGAAGAGAATAGTGTATGTTATACTTTACATCTAGTCAGGGATTCCAGATTTTTTTGAAAAGTCGTCTTATTCATGTGGGAACCAGGGTTGGCAATTTCCTGGGGGAAAAAACTGGATTAGGACACGGTGCTGGTAAATTCCACTTAAACCCTGTTTAAACTGGGAAAAATAATTGCATCAGTGTCCAGCACATTCAGCAAGCATAGAATGAATCTTTTCAACTTTGGATACATCCATTCAAACCTGAGGAATAGGCTCAGTCTATCCCCAGCATCAAAGTTGGTCTTTTGCTGTAGGCTGCTGCAAGGTCAGATGGACCAGGACTGGTAGTCTGCAACTCTGCATGCTTATGATTGCTTCATGCTTCAAGCCTAGAACTCTGCATTATTGTTGTTTTCATATAATGGAATGTTTTTGAGTTTTGTGTGTGTAATATTGAAAACTGAAATGAATCATAAGATGTATAGCTTCCTTGAGAAGATACTGAGCCCGAAATGTGTACAGACATTCTGATGTTCAGTATTATAATTTTATATATATTAGTATTCTACCCACTGCAGTTTTACTTTTTATTTGTATAATCCTAAATTAAGCTATGAATACTGTTGTCTTAAGTAACTAAAATAAAGTGTAATGTGTGAAATAATGAAACAGTTTTTAAAATAGAAAATGCCTTAAATTGAGGTGGTAAAAAGCATGATTTTACCTGGTAAAAACCACCTCTGGTAAATATCATGCCATTCCTGTTAGGAACTAGTTCTTCATTTGTGGCTTACTGTGAAACTTATGAAATCTAGTCATATGCCTTTAGATTTCCATTCCCTTGTAGTATGTAATTGCATATGGAATAAATATGCAGAAATTTCTGCTCATCTGAGTGGCTATCCATCTCTGGGATTGTGAAAATAGTTAATTTACTTTCCTAAGAACAGAATTGTGACCCTGATCCCTCACACTATCAAAAACAAAACACAGAAGCACAGTATGACACTTCAGTCCACATGGTAATACTGTACTGTGTATATGACAAAACTACTCTAGGGCATATTCTTAGTATAAAGGCAAAAACTTCATTTTGACACATATTTTTAGCATCTCCCAAAAATCAGCATACTTAAACTGTAATATGGTATGTTATGTTCTGTCGTATTCCCAGTTTGCGTGTGGGGAAATCTTAGGCAGAGAGAGAGCTGAAGTGACTGGCCCCACACCACATAGCAAGTCAGTGACAGAGCTGTAGTTAAGAGCGCAAGAGTTCATGGCTTGTTACAAACCATTCATTGTGCAGCTCTTCAAATGTTATTTGTGCCTGGCTTTCTTTGCAGCATGTAAATTAATTTGTGACAAAGTATGAAACTCAAAAATTCTTTTTAAACATTATTTTCTAGATGTAATTACTGAGCAATTGTATTGGTGTTTTTTTGTCAGCAGAACAACTGGGTGCATTTGCTGCTGGTGTCCAGCAGATGTTAGAGGATGTACAAGAACGCCTTGTATACAGGACATTTATCTACATTCAGACAGACATCATAGGTTACAAGCCTGCTCCTGGGGATCTTGCATATCCAGATAAATTGGAAATGATGGAGGTATAGTATCAGTTTGCTTTATTTGCTTTCCTAGTTTATACATCATATGCAATTATATAGTGAAGAGCATGGCAAACAGGATTTTTCTATTTATATGTGTATTTAAAAGCATTGACACCATCAGGGTGGCATCCGTTGATTAATCTTTGGCCCTGAAATCAGATAACTTGATAAAAGATATATTATACTAAGTCAATCTGGACACAATTTCTACCACAGCATTAGTGTGCATTGTGGTGCTTCTAACTTTCTCTTCTTTAAACAATTTCTGTTTATTTATTTTAATGTTCTTGGTTTTTGTCAATGGAAAGTTGGAGTTAAATGTACTGAATTGTAGGATAAATTCTACGGACGGACACAGTCGGCTGATATTTTGTTTTCAAAGTTGCTGGTCTGATACTGGCTTAAAAAAAAGCTTCAAAGATTAATTTGTTAGGTCGCTAGTAGTTTCCAATAACTTTCTCTTTCAAGTAAGTACTGTCACTAGCTATTCATAACAGACATTCCCAGCTTCCTGCAGGGTAAATTCATTCTCTTCACACTGGTCCTGGTGGAAAGAATAAAAAAATAATTTTACTTATAATTTAAAATAAGTATAATGGATACAAGATCTCAGGTAAATGACTCATAGTGTCAATATCTTGTCAAGGAATGATTTGAAAACATCTTTTGGATATAAAGAAAACAGTGAACTTAATACATAATTTAAGGCATATTAAAAACGGATATTTCATTAAAGGGGTTAGTCATAAGAACGTAAGAATGGCCATACTGGGTGAGACCAAAGGTCCATCCAGCCCAGTATCCTGTCTACCAACAGTGATCAATGCCAGGTGCCCCAGAGGGAGTGAACCTAACAGGTAATGATCTAGTGATCTCTCTCCGGCCATCCATCTCCACCCTCTTACAAACAGAGGCTAGGGGCACCATTCCTTACCCATCTTGGCTAATAGCCATTAATGGACTTAACCTCCATGAATTTATCCAGTTCTCTTTTAAACCCTGTTATAGTCCTAGCCTTCACAACCTCCTCAGGCAAGGAGTTCCACAGGTTGACTGTGCGCTGAGTGAAGAAGAACTTCCTTTTATTTGTTTTAAACGTGCTGCCCATTAATTTCATTTGGTGGCCCTTAGTTCTTATATTATGGGAACAAGTAAATACCTTTTCCTTATTCACTTCCTCCACACCACTCATGATTTTATATACCTCTATCATATCCCCCCTTAGTCTCCTCTTTTCCAAGCTGAAAAGTCCTAGCCTCTTTAATCTCCCCTCATATGGGACCCGTTCCAAACCCCCAAATCATTTTAGATATGCCAGTATATCTTTTTTTGAGATGAGGGGACCACATCTGTACGCAGTATTCAGTGGGCGTACCATGGATTTCTATAAGGGCAATAAGATATTCTCCGTCTTATTCTCTATCCCTTTTAAAATGATTCCTAACATCCTGTTTGGTTTTTTGACTGCAGCTGCACGCTGTGTGGACGTCTTCAGAGAACTATCCACAAAGACTCCAAGATCTTTTTCCTGATTAGTTGTCGCTAAATTAGCCCCCATCATATTGTATGTATCTATGGGGTTATTTTTTCCTATGTGCATTACTTTATATTTATCCACATTAAATTTCATTTGCCATTTTGTTGCCCAATCACTTACTTTTGTGAGATCTTTTTGAAGTTCTTCACAGTCTGTTTTGGCCTTAACTATCTTGAGCAGTTTAGTATCATCTGCAAACTTTGCCACCTCACTGTTTACCCCTTTCTCCAGATCATTTATGAATAAGTTGAATAGGATTGGTCCTAGGACTGGCCCTTAGGGAACACCACTAATTACCCCTCTCCATTCTGAATATTTACCATTTATTCCTACCCTTTGTTCCCTGTCTTTTAACCAGTTCTCAATCCATGAAAGGATCTTCCCTCTTATCTCATGACAACTTAATTTATGTAAGAGCCTTTGGTGAGGGACCTTGTCAAAGGCTTTCTGGAAATCTAAGTACGCTATGTCCACTGGATCCCCCTTGTCCACATGTTTGTTGGCCCCTTCAAAGAACTCTGATAGATTAGTAAGACATGATCTCCCTTTACAGAAACCATGCTCACTTTTTCCCAACAATTTATAATAGTAAAAAATAAAAACAATGATTGCTGATGCTAATTTGGCAATGAGAGCTCAGAATGTTAAAGGATTTGACTGGAACGTTGCCTTACTTGGCCATTGTATTTGTAAGATTGTAACTTGTAGTCCATTTTATTTTCCAACTGACCCTAACAGCACAGATGGCATTGTCAGACTTACTGCTACTGAAACATCCTCAAAGAGGCAGTTTTTTATGATCACTTGGTTGGCACATGTTACTATAGGTTTAAGTTGTACAAATGCTTGCCTTGGACAGGAGAAATACATTTAGTAAAACTATATAATTTTTTTTACAACTCTGTCCTTGCAACTGGCAAAGCTTTATAAGAAGTGTCCTGTTCAATGCCCTATCCGTGTTCCTATAATCATGAATGTTTTCTCACCAGTATAAAACTTCTTATAATACTATTGTTCAAGCACAAGTAGTAAGCACAAAATGCCCAGGATTGTATAAATGTAGTTATGATATTCATATTTGTGAACATATTAGCCTTCTACTTGTATCATTATGCTTTCCCATATAGTATAATAATGTCTTTTAAACAGCTGTTAAATGTGTCCCATCCATTCAAGCCTATCTACACTCAAGTTTTACCGATATAACAATTTCAGTTAGAAATCTTTTTTTTTAACATTGAAATTATTTATAACTGCCCTAGTGGATGCAGTTATAAAGGTATGCAGGAATAAAGTGACTTTTAAACCAGTAAAGTTCTTCCTCTTCCGATACATGGATAGCTATACTGGTATAAAATACCTTTATACCGATATAACTGCCCTCATGCTTAGCAGGGAAGGTATTTCTACCACTCTAACTATAGCAGTATAACAAAAACAGTACAACTTTCTAGTGTAGCCAAGGTCAGTCTTACGGATAATATGCTAATTAAGGTTCTGTGGCTGATCATTTATAGAGAAGCAGAGGTTTACACTTAATTCCACTGATAGTATAAAGTTTCCACTTCTTACATGTCCTGGGGTTGTCATTGTGATTCTGATCATTGCTGCCAATCACTTTTAAACCTCAAACTTTGAATATTTGGAGAGCAATGATTAAGTCTGAGTAAATGAATTATTCAAATGTAACGCTTAAAATGCAGTGTAAGAGCATGTTTTAAGCTCTTTGCTCAAACATCCTCTTTCCATTTTCAAATGGCTGCTGCCAATCTGACAAATAGTTTGAAGTGCTAAAGTGCAGCACTGTAACAGGACTTCAAAGTGCTAAGCAGAGTCTGGAAAATATTTTGCTGAATTCTTGTGAAGAATGAGCTAAAGATAATTCTCTGATGCCACCCAATGATAACATTTATAGGAATAAACAATCCAAATCAGCATGTTATTTTAGAGTACTGAGAATTGTCCACCTTTAAACAGAAAGCAGTGCCCAAACTTAACTAAAGCAGAACAAACCCATCCCATAAACTGTGATCTGCATGGAATCTATTGAAATGTTGAATCAGGTTCCATGGGTCAAATTCGAACAGCTGTTCCTAAGTGGGCCAGTTGTCCATATCTCTGTAATAGGTGAATATTGGTATACTAGGAAGCGTTCAGTTAAAATCTTGATAAACAAAACACCTTAAAAATGTATTTAGTTAAAAAGTGCTAAACAAAAATCAAGTTTTGCTATCCTTACTTCTGTCCTTTTTCCACATACAAATCTGAAGATTTAAATAAAAACCTCCATTTTTAGTTGACATTGCATCATTAATGATATATTTTTCTGCAGTACCAGAGTTCCGCTTAACACAATTTTTAACAGAAGGGGTGAAGAAACACAAGCCAAAACAGGAAAAGAACAGGCTAAAGAATATTTAGATAAGTTAGTTGTATTCATGTTGGCAGGACTTCATGAAGTTCACCCTAGATGAAGCAATCTTGGAACCATTAGGGATTATTTTTGAGAACTCATGGAGGACAGTGTGGTCCCGGAGGTCTTGAGAAGGGGAAGTATAGTACTTCTCTTTAAAAAGAGAAACAAAGAGAACCTGGGAAATTATAGACCAGTCAGCCTAGCTTAGATATTTGGAAAGATACTGGAACAAATCATCAAACAATTAATTTATAAGCAGGCTAATAGGGTTATAAGGAAGCAGTAAGGACACAGTCTATATGAGATTCTCATAAGCAAACTAGGGACATGTGGTCTAGATGAAATTACTATAAAATGCATGCACAATGGTTTGAAAAAACATACTCAGTAGTTATTAATGGTTCACTATCACAGTGGGAGGGTATGACTAATGGGGCCCACTGGAGTCTGTCCCATTTCCAGTACTAGTCAACATTTTCATGAATGACTTAACTAATGGGATGGAAAGTATGCATATAAAGTTTGCACATGACACCAAGCTGAGAGGGCTTGCAGCACTTTGGAGGGCAAGATGAGAATTCAAAATTGGTAAATGAGAGACTTGGTCTGAAATGAATGCGGTAATATTCAGTACAGACAAGTGCAAAGTTCTGCATTTAAAAAGGAAAATTCAAATATCCAAATACAAGGTGAGGAGTAATTGTTAGGTAGTTAAAAGAACAGGGGTACTTGTGGCACCTTAGAGATTAACAAATTTATTTGAGCATAAGCTTTCGTGGGCTAAAACCCACTTCATCGGATGCATGTAGTAGTACTGCATAAAAGGATTGGGGGTCAGTGTGTGTTATGATGGATCACAAATTGATTGAGCCAACAATGTGATGCTGTTACAAGAAAAGGCAAATATCATTCTGGAGTGTATTAAAAAGAGTGTCATATGTAAGACCTGGAGATATTTGTTCTGCTCTACTCAGCACTGGTGAGGCCTCAGCTGGAGTATCATGTCCAGTTTTGTGTGGTACACTTTAAGAAAGATGCAGACAAAATGGAAGTCAAGAGTAGAGTAACAAAAATGATAAAAGTTTTAGAAAGCCTGACCTATGAGGAAAGGTTAAAAAACTCGGGATGCTCAGTCTTGAGAAGAAAAGACTAAGGCAGGGGTCGGCAACCTATGGCATGCGTGCCAAAGGCACGCAAGTCGATTTTTAATGGCATGCTGCTGCCTGCCGGGTCCCAGGCACCGGCCCCGCTCAGCCTGCTGCCGATCCCAGGCCGGCAGTGGGCTGAGGGGGGGCCAGTGGCCAGGACTCTGGCAGGCAGCAGCGTGCCATTAAAAATCCTGCCCGCCCCAGCCCGCTCTTCTCTGCCCCGCCCCCCGCGGGAGCAGGATGAAGAAGCTTGGTCCTGCCGTCTACTGCTGCAGGGCAGGCAAGCTCCGCTCTCCCTCGCCTCTTCTCCCAGTGTGCTGGGTTCCTGCCCCTCCTCCTCTTCCTCCCTGCTGCCAGTCAGCTGATGGCCCTTGCAAGGGAGGGGGAGAAGCAGAGATTGCTGCTCTGCTGCGGAGGGGACGGAAAACAGGTGGGGATGGGGCCTTAGGGAACGGGGATGGAATCAGGGCATATCCCCTCCAGCTCCCTGCTGTGAGCCACTCTGGGCAGGGGGCTGGGAGCACCTCCTCGACCCTAGCCCACACTCCCAGCCCTCTGCCTGGACCCCTGTCCCCCGCCCACAACCCCAGCCCTGACTCCAGCATCCCCCACACATACCCAGCCCCCCCCCACACTCCCTGCCCTGACTCCTGCAACCCCCACGTTCCCACCCCGAGCACCAAACAGGAGCTCCAGCGGGGGGCCCCCCCCACATTCTCACCTGCACCCTTCGCACCAAATGGGAGCTGCCCAGGTAAGCACTCCACACCCAAACCTCCTGCCCAAACCCTGAGTCCCCTCCCTCATTCTAGCTCCTGGCCAGACCCTACACCCCAACCCCCAGCCTGCTCCTTCACCCCCAGCCCTGTGCTCAGCTCAGTGCAGAGAGAGAGGAAGAGAATGGGCTAGAACCAGGGAGAAGGTAGGTACCTGCTCAGCCCACTGCTGGTCTGGGGTCCTGGCCACCGGCCCTGCTCAGCCCGCTGCCAGTCTGGGGTTCTGACTGTCGGCCCCTTGCCAGCTGGGGTCCTGGCCACAGGCCCTGCTCAGCCTGCTGCCGGCCTAGGTGAACGGAACTCCAGGCCAGCAGCGGGCTGGTGGTGTAAGATCAGCATTTTAATTTAATTTTAAATGAAGCTTCTTAAACATTTTGAAAACCTTGTTTACTTTACATACGACAATAGTTTAGTTATATAATATATAGACTTATAGAGAGAGACCTTCTAAAAAATGTTAAAACGTATTACTGGCACGTGAAACCGTAAATTAAAGTGAATAAATGAAGACTCGGCACACTGCTTCTGAAAGGTTGCAGACCCCTGGACTAAGGAGTACCCGATCAGTCTTCAAATATGTTAGGCTGCTATAGAGAGGACTGTGATCAATAGAGTTCTCCATGTCCACTGAAGGTAGGACAAGAAGTGATGGGCTTAATCTGCAGTGAAGGAGATTTAGGTTAGATATTAGAAAAAGCTTTCTAACTATAAGGCTAGTTAAGCACTGGAACAGGTTACAAAGGGAGGTTGTAGAATCACTGTCAGTGGAGGTTTTTAAGAACAGCTTAGACAAGCCTGTCAGGGAGAGTCTAGGTATAATAGGCTCTGTCTCTGCCGCGGGATGGACTAGATGACTTCTCGGGGTCCCTTTCAGTGTTATATTTCCATGATTCTGTACCTTCCAGACAATGTAAACAAATAGATTCTCCACACCTCAGAGCTTGCAGTCTGTTAAATGTAAATGTTAACTTCTATTTTAAGGTCCTGTCTGAACCCAGCACACTAAACAGCAGTGGAAAAAATAAATATCTCACAATCTTCATATAATATAATGTTAAGTCAGAGTTGCTCTATTTGCCCAACACATTTATGAATAGATTTTTCACTCTCCATGTTATGTTGCTTTTCACATTTTAAAAATATAAAGAATATTTCTTTTGCAGTACATGAATATATTTATGTATTTTGGCCCAACAGTAACATTTATAGCAACTTTGCTTAATGAAACCACCCTCATATTAAAACATATATCACTTTACATTCACTACTGTCTTTTTGGTATTTCTTTGAATATTTTTTACACTCTGGAGATGCTGTTTTTTTAGATCAAGGAAAAATGACTTAAAATGTGGCGAGTGACTGTCAAAATGGCACCTCTTTACTGGATAGATCTGTTATGTGTTTGTATGTAATTATATTCACTTTAGGGACATATCTTTGCCTTTTACTTCTGTTAGCCATAACAAAGGTAACACAGCTAACAAAGTGAGCCCAATGTCTGTTCCTTCTGGCTCATCAGCAGAGTTGTTTACTTGAGATTCAATTGTTTACACTTGTGCAAACCAATTAAAGGCAATAAGATTACACAGGGGTCACTGAGCCAATATTAGAAGGTTGTAGAGCTGCCCAGGTGTAACAGAGGGCCTAAACTGACCTACAGAACCTTGATTACTGGTGGTGGAGTGAGAAGAAACAAATCCAGCTTCACTGAGTCCAGGTTTAGTTTGTAGTTGGGGCAGCTTATAAGTAACAAGATTTTTATGAGTACCTTTTCATACAGGAATTGAGACCGATAAACTTTGGACTCCCATTGTGATGTTTTATTATTCACTTTTTTTGAGTAGAACCATTCAGTGTAAAGCTTCTGAATCTGATCTCAATACTAAACATTTCTCTGTTCCTGTATGAACAGAAGTGCTGGGTGGGAAGTAGTTTTCCCATCATGGTAGAATTTTTGAGATTTTGAAAATTTTTCTTATACTGAATCAAGACAAAAAGTCAGTCTCAAATTTTCACCCAACCCAAAATCTGAATTTTTTTGGATTGGATCAGTCCAAATACTTCAGCTAGGTTTTGACGTTTAAAAATTTTTTTAAACTTTTTTTTTACTATGTTAACTTGGATTTTTAAATGAAAAATCATTTAGACTTGCAAAAGAACTTTTTCATTTGGAAAGTGTCAAAATGACACCTTTAGACAATCTTGATCTGTCTTAAGGTTGCAACTGAACTAGCACAGCAAATAGCAGCAGAAAAAAGAATATCTTGCAGTCCTCATATAATATAGTGTTAAGTTCATTTGCTGAGCACCTCTCTGAATTTTCAAAATTTTTTCTCAATGGAAAATTCAGAATCAACCCTTTCCCACAAACAGTTTAGGTTTTGATGAATTGGCATTTTCTGACCATCCATATCCGCCCCCCCCCCCCAAAAAAAAGTTTTCTCGAAAAAATTCCTGACCAGCTCCATTTAGCAGCAGCAACATTTGTTCAGTTATCTGGTTTTGCCATGAAAATCCAAGTAGGCTGGGCACGTTAACTTTTTTCTACATTGTAAACATAAGTTACAGATTCTTCTTAAAAAATAAGTCTGTTTAATGTAATAGTTGCATGACATATCTTCCCCTGCAGCAAATTGCAGAAAGTTTAAAAGATGAACAGAAGAAGTTGCCTTCTGATGCTTCATTTTCAGATGTGCGGCTAGAAGATCCAGAGTCCTGCAACCTAATAAAATCTGGTATGTTTGGGAATATATTTTATAATATCAAATGAAGTAGTAAAATAGACATAGTGGGCATTAATCTAAGCAAATAATGAGAATTATATTTACTTTAATAAAATATTATTTTAAAGTATTTGGAGAATTTTGGGAAGAGCTTGTGTAAAAGGAACTTTGACTGAAGAATTTTAATTTAAACTTTTTAAAATTGTCTTCCCAGAACACCTCAGGAACTGGATTTTCAGTGTGTTTATTACCTGCCTTAATCCCATGATGGTGATTGTGGCATGTCTGTACTACAGACGCATTCATTCTGCAAAATACTTACTCCTGTTGTCAAGGGGCATAGCATCTTTTCTTATGAAGTATAATAAAGAGCTGAGATCACAGGAGAAGAATGGGTTTTTTGTGATTCTGGCATGTGTGTTACATGAGCGCTCTGGAAGTTGTAGTTCAAGAATGTTTTCCTGTTTAAAACATAGAATCAGACAGTGATTGCATCCTTTCAGTGTTTTTCTTAACCGATTTCAATAACTTGTAGTCTAGTTATTGCAATAATTCGTTCTTTAGTCTATGAATTTTATAACCTCATTTTGGGATCCACGTTTTTATACATTTATAAAGGTAATTAATTCCATAAAATTTGGTTTTGTTAACACCAGAATGCCACATGAATACTGCTTACATGCCTTTAAATGTGCCTGGAATCCCTGGATGACTTTTTTTCCCTCCATCTTACTACAACTTATTAATATTCTGCTTCCCAGTTGTATCTTTCTAGCTCTGGCAGTTGTCTTCACTATTCCATGGATTTATCATGGTTTCCTACCCTGGACATACCAGGCTGACACACCAAAGACCCAGACTAGAACCAGCTAGAACACACAATTCTAGCCTTGAACAAATGGTAGGAACTCCACAAATGGAAGAGATTGTTAGACTATCCCCACATCAGGACATTGCAGGCTTTTGTTCCATGACTGGTTCTGAGACTTCCTTTTAGTTTTTATTTTTTAAAGTGGTTGTCACTGAGGTTAACTAGTTGTTGCCCCAAAATCTGGGGGAAAGATGAGTTCTGTGGAGTTCCGTGCCACCAATTGTTAAGAAAACCCAATCTGAATGTGCACAGTTGTTTTTGCACCTTCTTTGTCATGAAGGGTGCCCTTGTAACAGGGTTGTGACTTCTAATAATCACCATGACAAAATCATTGTCAGCTGTTAGGACAGAGAACAATGTTGCCATATTAACATGGATTTTAAATTCTATATTTCAGCTGTATTAAATCTGCTCAGGTCATCTACTGTACAGCAAGGAAAGAATAGCAAAGTAAACTTAATATTATTCCTTTTCTCTCCTCCCTCTGGGTTCCTGTTAAAGCCCTGTGGGCCCTCCTACGTTTTCCCCCCTGTCTTTTCTTCCCCATAACTCTCTTCAGTAGTTATGCATCACATCCTTTTAGCAGCTAGGATGCTACAGTAACTTCCAGAGAAATGCCTATAGAAGTAATACATTTAACAAAGGAGGAACTAGATCTCCTTTGGATAGTCAGTAGTACATATAAAATTGGCCAGGGGTGAAGGAGTAGATGGTTGTCATTGGGTGAAGGAAGATACGCAGTCTCAGATATGGGTCACTGACTGGACCCGATGGCCTGAAGAATGAGTGTGGTAGCAAAGTTATTTTCAAATGTCTTTTAGCAATTTTTTTTATTTAGGAGGGCAGGCTAGTGTTTTCTTTTTGATAACCATGTATGCCCTCTTCTTAAATACATGTTTCAGAGTATATTCACCAATTCAAGATCACTCAGTGCATTTTCAAGATGAATTCAAACCCTACATAGCTGCCCGCATAATCTGTGCATGTATATACTGGAAGTCAGGTTTCTTCCCTCTGAGGAGGTTGAAAACAAAGTAATTTTGTAATGTGTAACATTCCTATGGAGGTCAGCATTAAATAACATTCACTATGTATTGTTTTCAGATTGAAGAAGAGTGATAACTTTTTAATGTGTGTTTTCTACCTTTAAATAGGTACCGCAGAATCCCTTAATCCCAGATCACAGACTATGATTTCACCGGCAGATCTACATGGAATGTGGTATCCCACTGTCAGAAGGACTCTAGTGTGTCTCTCTAAACTGTACAGATGTATAGATGTATGGACCTCTTCTTGTAACTTACTGTACCATTTTAAGTTAAAGTAGATAAAAAGAGAATGGATGACAAATTCTAAATATTTTTGTCTAAAAATAACTGGAGAACATTGATATCTATCTTTTGTTAGCTGTTGCCTTTTTTGCTGGTCTCATCTTATTGCAAATTGGCAAATTGCAGATTGTTCAAAGACAAGTGATTTTGCAAATGTAAATTTAGAAATGAAGCACCAAATCAGGTCCAAAATTGCATTTGCCATCTTGCTAAGATTTTTTCAACAGGTAATGTTTAAAAAGTTACATACCACACCACACAGATTTAAAAAAAAAGAAAAAAATAATAATGCTCTATCTCAATCGCAAGTTATGGGATTGATGTAGAAATTATTGGGTGAAATTCTGTGGCCTGTGATATGCACTCAATCAGACTAGATGATCATAATGGTCCCTTCTGGCCTTAAAAATGGAATAATTTATAGTTACCTTAGAAAATGTTTTAAATCTTTTGCATCACATTTTTAGTAACTGTAAAAGTACAATAGCAAGAAACGGACAAATTTACGTAAAATAAAAGACTACTTTAAGCAGTGTTTCTCAAATGCGGCCACCAGGTGCTTTTCTTGTGGCCGCAGCCTCCTGGGCTGTGATTGGAGGGGCGCAATAGAGCAGCCCCTCTGACTCCCTGTTGCTCCTGGATGCACTGCCTTGGTGTTGATTGCTGGGACCACCAGCAGCAGTTGGGTCCTGCCTCCCTCCAGAGACACCTGGGGTAAAATGCTGAAGGAGAAGGCAGCCAGTGAATTCCCCACCTTCCCAAGGGTAGTGGGACTCAGGCTTTGGGCTTCAGCCCTGGGATGGCGGGGCACCAAGCTCTGGCCGGGGGCTTCGGGCTACAGCTCCAGGCTGTAGCTGCTCAGTGACAGGGCCCAGGCTTCAGCTGTGGGGCTTCAGGCTCCAGCCCCCTGTTGTCTCCCCCGACACCCCATCCAGGACTTCATTTGCCCCAGGTGTGGCAGGGCTGAGTAAATCTGCTGTGTAAAGTGATACTTGTACGTTTATTAATATCACTTTACACAGCAGATTTACTAATTAGCAATAAATAAATTACAATGATTTGGACGTGTATATGTGCATATTTATTTGTTTTTCCTAAAGCTAATTAAGTATTTTAGGAAGAAGTGTGAGAGTGGCCACCAGCAAGAGTTGATGGTGGCAATCTGAGGCCACCAAATTTTTTTCCTGAGAACCCCTGCCTTAAAGTATATGAAAGTATACAACAGTGTGAATCTGTGTAAAGCACATCTAATAATCACAGATACAATAAACACCCTGTTCATGGAGATGCAAGAAGTACTTATTCCGATAACTTACTCTTAAAGGAAAAGTTTCATAATTAGATTGTCATTTAACAAAACTACAAAAAGGCTGGTAAATATCTAAGAAACCCACAAAACACATGCATTTTTGCTGTATGTTGATTTTTGTTTTTACTCAGTTGATAGGAGACACAGCAGAAGGGCTACTTTATCACTTTTGAAGAAATCCTTATTTAAGAGGCATAATTTGTGAAAGTGTGGGAGGTGTTAAATGGAACATGGAAAAATATAATAATTAACATTTTGATAATCTCAGTAAAAATAGACAAGTACTTCTTTAGTGTTTTTTACTGTTTTTGGTTGGAGCCCACTCTTTGAAAGAAAGAGAGTGCAGTTTGGAATTATTTACATAGTCCAATTATAAGGGAGTGTGTATGTGAAGAAACAGGGATCATTGATCAGCATACAACTGAAAAGAGTTTCAGTTTTCAAACTGAAGTTTTAAGTGGACCTTTTTAAAATCTGACGCTTTACATATATTGTTGAGTATCTAAAGCCCTTGCTACGCTACACATACAAAAGTGTTTTTGTAACCAGTTTTTGTGACACTCTCATTTGACTGTTTACAGCAAACACAGTGGAGCCAAGTTCAAACAATTTTTTTCCCATGACACAACAGTGGGTTTTGTGTGTCCACACCTTACTCTATATCAGTGTGTTCTGGGAAAATCTGAGTAACCATCCTACATTACCTAAGCAGGGGTAGGGTGCACAGAGGTATGCACGCAGAGTGGAGCAATGCAGTATGAGATGTCCTACTACCCAAGAGAGCTGTGAGAAAGGAGGACTAGCCACAGTTGGTTTTCCAGCTCAATCCGGTGGTGACATCTACACTGCAAAAGTAGTGTGCTGAATAGTTACAGGAAGACCGCCATGTTCTAGCCTAGGCCACTGGCAATGGCAAAACACTGTTTAGGTGCCATGGTTACTAATAGACTATTAAGCATGTGGTGTATAAGGACACAAACCATATTCAGAGCAACCATGTCACTAACTGGTTACAAACTCTGTTAAAATTTGTAGTATATGTAGTATATTCCTTATTTTAGTTGCTTAATTATGCACCCACCATATCCAGTCTGTTTACTTGTTATGAAAATCTTTTATATTTGTGGGTTCCATTGCATCTTCCTGAATGTGGAAAAAGTGTTCCCTGCTAATGTGGCTCCAACCCTGTACACTTACGTATGTGCTTAACTTTATGCATCATATGCGGAACCTTTGACTTCAGAATCAGAGCCACCGTCCTGTATGTTCTTTAAGCTATGTAGAAGGTTGACAAACATTTTTTTTCCTCCCTCCAGAGGGCAGTATTCCAAGGATTATCACAAGAGGCTTTATCTGCCTGTATTCACTCACTGCTGGGAGCTGCAGATTCAATTTCCAAAAATAAGGTCAGGCAAAGTTACCTTTTTGAATGCAGTAGTGTTCATTAGGTAAGATTCTTTCATATATAACGAAGGCCCTTAAAGAGTTGTCCAGAATTCTGTTGAAATCTGATCACAATACATTGTCTCTGTCCCCAAAGATCTGTTGGAATTGCTTGCATTCCACTGTGATATAAGATGTGGTAAAGCAGAGAAAATGATGCATACACAAACTGTGCTGAAAAACTACACTTGCAAATCGTAGAGATAAAGGTTATAGGCTAGTGTAACTCATATGACTCAACTAAACAATAGATTAAAGTGGGATTCCTCTAATCATCTCTGCACCTAATATTTCTCTGTGTCCTATACTTTTACTGGACTTGCATGTGTTATAGTGAGTATTAAGTTCCGTACTGGGCGAGTTGATAAGACTGTTCCTTGCCAATATTGGTCTGTACGATCAAAAGAGGTGCTCTTATCTATCATTTCTTCTTAATGGAACACTGTCAATTTAGTTGGTGTTCTATATAATAAAAATATTTGTGAAAACTTTTTCTTAAATTTCATTGAAAATACATTTTAATGTAAATGTTTCTCTGTAGTTTATTGAACACAAACATTGGAGTGTTGTTGCTAATTCATAAAAGCCAGAAAGATAAATTGCTACAAACAAAAATAAAATGTTGTGGGCTATAATAATAGAGCAAACTTAGTGGATTGTATAAATGGCAAAAATATTTAGAATTTATTTAAAAAAAAAAAAGAAAAAAAAAGTCCCTTTGTTTCAGTTACCAAAGCTGGTTGTAATTGATTTGAAATACACCTACTTGTTTCCGAGTGTCATTTTAAAAGCATAATTCATGAAACTAATTGATAGATTCAGGGGAATCCAGTGATACAGGAAAAGTTTCCTTAAAATTTCTGTAAATTATTATCTTTCATATGCAGCTTGTTCAGAGTTCTGCAGTTATTTGGTATTGTGTCAATATCCTTTATTAGATCAACCTTGATAGAAAGTGTTGTAGAGACTGAGGCCTTGACCCTGCAGTGATTTCTGTGCAGGCACCGCACTTCCTGGTATCGGGGTTTACGGCACTTCATCCTGGGGCATGTTAATTTAACACTCACTAGAGCACTGTCAGATGAAGTCATTCATTTAAAAAAAAAAAAAGCAAATTTCCATACTGTATTGTTAGAAATGCCTTGTTTTATTAAAAATGTTAATTTGATTTACTTTTCATCAGTTTTGTTCATTGTTTGTTTTTTCTTTTAAAATGTTTTCTTTTTTAATGCCAAAGTACAGCCATTGCAATGCAAACACATGTTGCTGCTTTGTTAACTTAATCTTAGAGAAAAATCTGTCCTACCTAGCAATAGCAACTTCAGAGGTGTAATCTTGGGTCCCATTTCCTTTACCTTAATGAGGCATTTAAGATTCAAATCTTCAAGATTTAAAAATGTGTGCAGCATTAAAAGTGCATAGCTGAAATAACAAAGAATGCAAGAATTAAGGTTCTTATAGTATGGTGAACTCTAGCCTTGTACTCTGTATCTGTTTTACTGCTTAGAAATTAACTCAGCTTTACATTTAATGATAAAAACTAGGGCTGTCAATTAATCGCATTTAACTCGTGATTAACTCAAAAATTTTTTAATCATGATTAAAAAAATGAATCGTGATTAATCGCACTGTTAAACAATAGAATACCAAGTGAAATTTATTAAATATTTTTGGATTTTTTCCTACATTTTCAAATATATTGATTTCTTTTACAACACAGAATACAAAGTGTACAGTGCTCACTTTATATTGTTTTTGGTTACAAATATTTGAACTGTAAAAATGATAAACAAAAGAAATGGTATTTTTCAGTTCACCTCATACAAGTACTGCAGTGCAATCTCTTTATCATGAAAGTGTAACTTAGAAATGTAGTTTTTGGGTTTTTTTGTTATGTAACTGCACTCAAAAACAAAACAATGTAAAACTTTAGAACCTACAAGTCCACTCAGTCCTACTTCTTGTTCAGCCATTCACTAAGACAAACAAGTTTGTTTACATTTACGGAAGATAACGCTGCCTGCTTCTTATTTACAGTGTCATCTAAAAGTGAGAACAGGCATTCGTATGGCACTTCTGTACCTGGCGTTGCAAGGGATTTACGTGCCAGATATGCTAAACGTTCGTAGGCCCCTTCATGCTTCGGCCACCATTCCAGAGGTGCTTCTGTGCTGATGATGCTAATTAAAAAAATAATGCATTAATTAAATTCCTTGGGGGAGAATTGTATGTCTCCTATTCTGTTTTACCCTCATTCTGCCATATATTTCATGTTATAGCAGTCTTGGATGATGACATAGCACATATTCATTCTAAGATTTCACTTTCACTTCAGATTTGATAAAATGCAAAGAAGGTACCAATGTGAGATTTCTAAAAATAGCTACAGCACTCAAGCAAAGGTTTAAGAATCTGAAGTGCCGTCCAAAATCTGAGAGGGACAAGGTGTGGAGCATGCTTTCAGAAGTCTTAAAATAGCAGCATTCGAAAGCGGAAACTACAGAACCCGAACCACCAAAAAAGAAAATCAACCTTCTGCTGGTGGCATCTGACTCAGATGATGAAAATGAACATGTGTTGGTCCACTCTGCTTTGGATCGTTATCAAGCAGAAGCAATCATCAGCGTGGATTCATGTCCTTTGAAATGGTGGTTGAAACGTGAAGGGGCACATGAATCTTTAGCACATCTGGCACATAAATCTCTTCTGACACCGGCTACAACGGTGCTAGGAGAACGCCTGTTCTCACTTTCAGGTGACATTGTAAACACAAAGCAGACAGCATTATCTCCTGCAAATTGTAACCAAACTTATTTGTCTTCCTGATTGGCTGAACAAGGAGGAGGACTGAGTGGACTTGTAGGCTCTAAAGTTTTACATTGTAGTATTTTTGAATGCAGTTTTTTTATACATAATTCTACATTTGTAAGTTCAACTTTCATGATAGAGATTGCACTCCAGTACTTGTATGAGGTGAATTAAAAAATACTGTTTCTTTTGTATTTTATAGTGCAAGTATTTGTAATCAAAAATAAATATAAAGTGAGCACTGTACACTTTGTATTCTGTGTTGTAATTGAAATCAATATGTTTGAAAATGTAGAAGACATCCAAAAATATTTAAATAGTATTCTATTTTTTTAACAGTGAGATTAATTGCACAATTAATCGTGATTAATTTTTTTAATCACTTGATAGCCCTAATAAAAACAGAATAGCAAATACTACAGTCTGGCAGAGCTAATGTGTTTAACTCTTAGGCCTGGTCTACACTTAAAAAGTAGATCAAGCTAGCTATGTTGTTCAGGGCTATGAAAAATTTAGCGCCTTGAGTGCTGTAGTTAAGTTGACTAACCCCGGTCTAAATGCAGCTAGGTCAATTGAAGAATTTTCCCTTCAACCTAGCTACCGCCTCTCGGAGAGGTGGATTAACTATATCAACAGAAAAACCCCTTCTGCTGGTGTGAGAAGTATTTACCCTATGGCGCTACAGCTGCCTGGCTATTGACATAGTCTCATATTTTATTATATTCCAAAGGCATTGAAACAAAAGATCGTCTAAGTGAGAGGGTGGGCTGCCTTTGTCAGATTGTGGGAGTTATGCTTGCTTTGCACACGAATGCAGAAAGCATGTAGTCAGGGTCTTTTAAGGAGCATGCAAATGATCTGTTTCTGTTGAATGAGTTATCAGAAGTAATATAGAAACGTAGCGTGTCAGACACGGGACAGAATTATTGGTGCTATGAACCTAGAATTACTTGTAAAAAAAAAACTAGGGCTTTAGTATTAATTAAAGCAAGTAACTGAAATAATTGGGAGAACTTATAATTATGCTCTTGTATTAATATTTCTCTAAGTTTTTGACATTCTTTTTCTCATTGTAATTTAGACCCAGGTTGATGGACAGCTTTTCTTAATAAAACACCTTTTGATTCTTCGTGAACAAATTGCTCCTTTCCACACTGAATTCACCATTAAGGAAATTTCCCTGGACCTTAAGAAAACTAGAGGTACTGCACAGTGCTGGCAGACAGAGCTGGGGGGGCATTCCCTCCCCTAATGTGCTAGCAAAGGTTGTGGGTTTATTTTATGTTCACCTGCAATGATCTGCATGCTTGCTACATTGTCTTGCCTTGTTCTAATCCTTTCTAATACAGATTTTACCTACTAAGCAGAGCAGCTCAGAATGCTTCTAACAAACTCTACTATACTTTTGATTTATATCAAGTGCATATCTGTGCTTTTGCCACTGACTTGTCCAATTCATACATGCTGTTTTAAAAAAAAAATGCTAAATAATAAGCTTCACATTTGTATTGTGCTGAAATATCTTTCATCCTTATCTATACTCTGCAGAGAAGTTTCTTGCTACTTAACAAATTGATTTTAATAACATGAAACTTACTTGCCTAGGTCAAAATTAAAATTGCCCCAGTCTTTTCTGTCGAAGTTTGACTAGAGAAATATTCCTTATACTGTAAAGTTAGTCAATACTTTTCTATTTATCACGGTGAGAGTTGTTTCATGAAGCATACATACATCTAGTGAGCAGGAAAAATAAAGAGCAGAGGTCATCCAGAAGAGGTTATTAACGTTTTCCTGAGAGTGCATTATGAAGCACAGAGGGGAAAAAAACCTTAATGAAAAAGGGAAGGGTGAGAGAGACTCAGTGCTGTTCATAAGCCTGAGAAAAAGGAGCTGGAGCATCTCTTTCCATTACAGAAGAGTAAGTTGCAGAAATAACCTTTCTTTTCTGTCATCTAATACACTGTTATCTTTGCCTTGAAGTTACTGAATCTTATTACTAACAATTACATCTATTGCATTTGAACATCAATGAGACCTCCCTCCTATTAAGTAGTTTCTAGTTGGCTGGAGGTTAAAGGGTAAATATGTCCTTATGGTGTCTTGTCCTGGCTGACATAAAAGTTTGTTCTGTATCTTTTTTTTAAATGAATAAATTTTTGTACCAGCCAGTGTCTTACGAAGGTGGTAAGTAACAGGAAAAGGGGTTCGGTTGGACCAAGCTCTCTGCAAATAGACTTCACTTAAATCAAATGTGGATTTAAAGTTTGAGACATCATCAACTTAAAAATCATGCTCCTGTCTGAAAAAGAGGTACTTATAAGTAATACTTATAACACTAAGATTATTATAACTGAAAGAGATATGGGGGAATATAGCTTTTTTTTGTTGACTTTGTGTATTTAACAGCATTTCCAAGATAGCTAGTCTTCCAATAGTCAGTTTATCCTGTTTGTGTGGGCCTTTTATACAGCAACATGGGAGAGAAACTCTTTTTAAAAATAAAAGGAAGATATGGGTATATAAAACAAATCGGCAAATGGCGTCTGGGACACAGGCAGTACCTGAAAATACTTCTAATTAATTTTTTAAATTTTGACTAGTTTTCAGGCTGATGGTATCCCTTTAATCTCTCACACCTCTTTGGAAATGAGTTCATTTTCTTTGGCACTTATATGTCGGTACATTTACTGCAAGTATCAGTATTACTACTTTTCTTCTCACTACTTCCACAAACCTCATAAACACAAACCCAATTCAGTACTGAAATTTTGTCACCTTCCCCTTCCCTTATTAAAAAACAAACACCATGCATCTAACACATCAGTCACTGGTTTGTGATGCTGCATGGGTCTAATTCTGTAAACCTTTACTCAAGTGACTAACTCCCAAGTTCTGTGAATAATCCCACTGACATCTGTAGGACCACTCAGACATAACTCAGGGTTTGCAGGATGGGCCCTAAACAATCACCATTCTCTGTATGGCCGAGTGCATTTTGGTGTATTGTATCTGTCTATTTGAAGTGTACCTTCGTAAGAACAGGTTTTGTCTTGGACAGCACCATTTACGTTGCTGGCACTAACAAATATTAGGTTGTCTGGCTATACCAGAAGGAGGATAGGAGACTCTGGATGTGGTTTAATTAGCCCGCAATTTTATTCCTAAATGTCTTAGAGTAGCTGGCAGATAAGAGTACAGTGCAGGTACTTCCATAATCACTTACATATATCCCAGGGGCTGCTGGCAGCCCTCCCCCTTTCCTGTCTTAGTCCCCAGCCAACCTGCTGCTGGGACCTCACCACCCCGCGTCCCCTTGAATGAGTATTAAAAGGGGCTATAAAAGAGCGGATTGACTCCCTGCCATATCAGTCATTGGAGCCCCAAACCCCCAATTTCTACTCCTTTAAAGAATACCTCCTTTAAATAATTTCCCGGTCCATTTTATTTGATCACTCTATCCCTTCCCTACAAAAGAGCTGCAGTGGACATCCATTCCAAGCTTACATCATGAGTTGTGACATGATAGGCTAACCCCCCCTTTTCATTTGTTCATCCTACTAAGCCCCCCAACTTGCTGCGGGAAGGTAAAAATAACCACCTTTCTTTGGCCAATCTGGTGAGGGAAAAATTCATTCCTAGGCATGACCCCCCCCCCAAAGGAGTGACTAGCGTAATGCCCACCACAGATCATGATGAGATCTGGTATTTCAGCTGTTGCCGTGGATGGGAGGGGGGTGCTGCTCGGCCTGGTCCAAATGAAAAAGAGGGTGTGTACTGCACAAATATGGGTGTAAATAGTCCCCTTCTCTTCTGATCACCTGGGGAGGGGAGGGAAATGGGTCTGCATCCCCACGTTGACCTGTCCTGGAGCAGCCTCTACTTAGTATGTATCTCGCTGGCTTTCTAATCCTTAAAGGAGTAACACACCTTCTCTGACAAGCCAAACAAAGGGCACTGCTGCTTAATGTGCGGTGAGGTCATTATAAACTCCCCAGTGTGTGGACTCTCTTTCATTTTGTTGTTGTATTGGGTCTAGCATGAGGGACGCTCATCTGACTGGGGCCTCGCGCGCTACTTTAATAACAAATAGTAGTAATCACGCCATGCCATTGTAATGAAGAAATGAAGCATTTCTGTTTAAATTTACTCTGGCTGAATCCTACACATTTACAGTCTGGTTGACTTTCTGCTTCACAGATGCAGCATTTAAAATCCTGAACCCAAAGACTGTTCCAAGATTTTTTAGGCTAAACAGCAACAACGCACTGATACAGTTCTTACTGGAGGTAATATGGAGTCTTTTTGTTAACGCCGCGTAGGAAGAAAAAATCTCATTTCGTTTAAATGTGTGGTGATTTCTGGGCAAATAAAAAGAAGATAATTGTCTTATGTTCAAGGGTACTCCAGAGATCAGAGAACATTATTTTGACTCTAAGAAAGATGTGGATCACCACCTGAAATCAGCTTGTGAGCAGTTTATTCAGCAGCAAACCAAACAGTTTATAGAACAACTGGAGGAGTTCATGTCAAAGGTACAAAGAGGCTATGTATTCACTGTGTTGATTGAAATGTTTTTTCCTGAAATGGCAGGATTAATTTGTATTTAAATTTGTTTAATGTTCATTTTATAATAGATGGCGTTGGTAGAACAGCCTATACTTAAGGTTGCCTGACACTTCCCATTATAAGACTCCGTTTTCAGTTGCTTATAACCTCAGCAGAAATTGTTCCTCCGTTGCTGAGAATGAGATTAGGGAAACATATTTTGCCTATGTTAAAAATAATTCTCATGCTGTTTCATTGAGAAGCGCATTGATTCAGTGCTTTGGAGCAGGGACATGAAATTTAGCCGGAGGGAAGGGGGTGCCTTGGTGCCGGGGATTTATGTTTTGGTGTTTTGTGAAAAGCCAGCCAAATTTTACTGAGTGTATAAGCTCTTGAAAAATCACAGGTGTCATGTGCTTAGAGGCTTAGTCTGGCAGTTAGTTAAATTAGTTACATTCTCCAAAGATTCTGTCAGTATTGGGAATGCCCGGGCAGGTGTGGGGTGAGCAGGACTTTTCCTTGCAAGTGCTGCTCCTGGCGCAGGAGCAGAGGAAGATGCAGGATTCGGATGAACGGGATAGTGGAGTTGGGAGGCTGGGGCAGAAGGGTCTGTAACCACTAACTTGGAATGGAACCCAAAATTCCCGAGTTTGGCCATTCTTCTGCTGTCAGTAACTATCCACTAGCCAATATGTCTCATCCCCCTCTAGTGCTGGTCCACATGGAGGATGACCATCTACGATTGCTGCCAGTTACTCTTAGTTCAAGTGTCAGAGATCTGTGCAGTGGATATTAAGGTTCTGACCCTGCTGATGAGCCATGTGGGTGTTAATATGATGCCACATGATGGAATTTGTTTGTTTTGTTTTTTTCAGTTTGCTTTTTTTAAAAAAAACAGGAACATCATAATGTTCATTTAGCAGTTTTTTCACTGAAAAGTTAGGAAATGCCAGAATTAAGGTTGCATGTTCAAATGCATTACGATAGTTTGTAATTTCCTAACTTCTACATGATTGACTTTGCAACTGCTTTATTTTCTTACCACAGTTTTTATGAATATGGTATTGAAAGCTTTAAGAACAGAATTACTGTGTCACATTTTAAGTGATGAACATGAACTAAACCCAACCAAGCGAACATACCTGAGAATAAACCATAATGGTTTTGCTTAGAATGGCAATACAAGTTATATTTGCAGTGTGAGAGATTGTAACACAGTACTTTTAGGGCAGTATTTTTCATGGAAGAATAGTGTTCTTATCCTTGGCAGATAGAAGTAGTCTATATTAAATAGCTTTTTTTTTTTTTCTCCTGATGTATACTGTTGAGATGGAGGCCAGAGATCCATGGAGGTAACTTTTGTCAGACTTTTTTATAGTAACACTTTCTGTAGGATAGACTTTAAGTAGTAAATGTGTCTGTTTGAAGGAGGGTGCAGCAAAGCTTCCTTTCTGTTCAGTATGCATCTCTGAACCAGTGTTAATGCTGTTTGTTCTCTGGAAGTTATCCCTTTATATGCAAGGTCAGTGTGGAAAGATCGTACAATAGAAGTGATGTTTGTAAAGTGCTTTGAAGAGGAAAAGCACTGGACATGCTGAGCACTGTTATGAATCCTCGTATTTGTAACCTCTTTAGCATAACTGCTTATAAACAGGTTTATCATGAGGATCATGAAACCTCAAGACTAGTGGTTGCAGCGTTGCAAGGACACCAAAGTTATCCTGTTTCTTTGCTTTTGGGAGTTCAGAAAATTAAAACAGTGCATTTACTTTTAAAAAAGTATCTATCTTACCGTAGTCCATGGACTAGATGAAATATTTACATGCCGAAGGATGGATTGAAAATCACAGATTGACGAACCTAGCTTACTTAGGCACTTTAGTATATCCCACTGTGGGGCCTAAGTAAGCTAGGTGCATAAATTCTATTGAAAATCATAGGAGTTATGCACCTAACTCACTTAGGCACTTTTGTAAATCCCTCTAGGGCCTATCTGTAGGCATCTAAACATATTTGAAAATCTGGTCCCATTTCTAATTTCAGTTGTGAGAAGAGTTTTTGTATTGTACCATATGACATTCTGACAACTCAGCATGTTAAGATGTGTACATGGTTTTGACTGTTGCATTTGCATTTCTTTGGCCAAGATTGGCTAGGTACACTTTTCCTTTTTTAAAGGCTTACTGTTATCTTTTATGTAGCTACAGATTCTTGTGAAATAGTTAATGTATCTCATTTTGCTTCCCTTTTCATGTATGGCAGGCATAAGTATTATCAAGCTTAAATTAGCCTCCTATTAATTGTATAAATAAATAAATATGGAGCATAAATCTTACCCTATTGTTTTTGGAATTGTTTGTCATGACTTGACTTTCCTTTTATTTATATCCTCAATCAAAATATACAAGAAAGGCAAAAAATGGTCTCAGACTAGAAATTTTAAGAGATTTATTTAAATGTTACTGGCTTGTTTGACATGATTTCACTTTTTGATTCCAATGGAAACAAAAATTTCTCATTCTTTCAATCTCATTGTTTTAGGTTGCTGCATTAAAAGCAATGGCCAGTCAAGGAGGTCCCAAATACAACCTTTCACAGCAGCCTTGGGCACATCCAGGTATTCCTTTGCTTTACATTTTTCATTTTATTCAGAATAGTCTTATTGGTACAACCTTTCTAGTTATCACTTTTGAGAACATTAAAGCAATACAAAATGCATTCTGGGCTAGGCCATTTCAGGAATAATTTGTTTTGTGTATTACTAGGTCATGACTTTCAAAATTAGCCTAAAATACATTGCATATTCTCAAGAGCTGAAAATGTAAAGTGGGAAGCCAACTACAAATTTCCTCATATTAAGAACTCAAATGAGAACACTTCCGAGGAACCTTCGTTGGCTTTGAGCAGTTAATATTTTGTGATATTTATAGCAAGCAGAACTAGAAATCTGAATCTTTTGTGTCATAGATCTGAACCTTTAGTTGCACTAAGTTCTTAAAATGCAAAGCCTGACCCATTTGCTCATAATTCAGTGCTGCCTCATTGGAGGTCAGACAATCTTGCTGCTAATTGGAACTCTTGGCTATAGTTTCTAGTTTCTTCAGGAATATGTCTTAACATTTGCTTTGTGATTCTGTACATAAATGTAAATGTGAATATAGCATGTTTGCAAATGAAAACCTGTTTATCTTAAATGAAATTTCAAGAAGCAGCTGGTATGTAGGACAGTGCCAATGAGCTATTTGCCATGCTGTCAGATTTCTCAGAGGCAGGAGGAGGGAAAGGAAAATACAAAAGCTGCGAAAGTAAAAAAAAAAATATGTAACCCTATTTTCCCCAAAGCTCTTGAATATTTCCCCATGTTTTCTTCAAGCTTCTTTGCAAGATTTCTTTAAAGTGCTCATGGCCATTCTTCATGGAGACAGACAGAGCACCTAGAACTAACCATATGCCTCAGATGGCTATGCAGCCTACCATCACAGGAATGCTGTGCTGGATTGAAACATGGTTTCTGTATTGTTGCTACATATTTTCAATGCCATTTTCAAAGTACTGTTTTCTTTTTTTGGGCTGAGTATTTCCCAACAGTCACATCTCCAACTAAATAAGGAACCTTGAAGGGAGGAGCCTTGTCAAGGCTTTTTACCACTGAAGGGTGGTGACTGTGATTTTGGGGGTTCAGAGGGGACTGGGGTGGTGATGTACATAAAGTAGGGAAAAAATAGAGGGGATCATTTGGAACATAGACTTTCAACCAGCAGGAGCAAATATTTGTGTCTAATAATTTTAAACTTTATTTCCAGCAAAGGTCAATGATTTAGTGTCTTCCACTTATAAGACAATAAAAACAAAGCTGCCATCAATGTTACGAAGCATGTCATTATACTTGGCCAATAAGGATACTGAATTCATTTTGTTTAAGCCAGTTAGGGTAAGTATTGTTAGTGTATACATCAGCATACTTTCCATAGTTTGGCCAACCTTGACATAGTTGAGTAGCTTCTGAAAGTGTGCTTTGTAAGCTCATTTATTTTTGTAGGAATGAATTAATGTAGCTGTTTCTAAGTTTCTTTATCAGATGATTATTTGTTTTTCTTGTTAACTCTCACAAGATTTTCTGAATTTCTGGGGTTCTTGTCCATTACATAGACTCTTGTATGTGAGTTATTGTACATTAGAAAGCCAGACAGTAATCATATGAAAGACACCATGCATGTAATAAGTAAGCAGTCTAGTGTATCATAAATTATAGTGTGGCTTTGCTCTGAAAAGGGATCATTTAAAAATGGCACCTTATTCCACAGACCTGATGTAAGTGTTCAGAGTAAAGAAAATAAATGTATATTGCTTTTACTCCTATCCAGTGTGCACAGCAAACACTATAGTGAGAGAATTGACTGGATTCTGTTTATTCTTGTGTATCACCAACATTTGGTAAGTCCAGTCAGGTATACCTGTGCAGACCGATCAAAGGCAATGAGGGTTGCCCAGGTTTAATAGGGGACCTGTTACTGGTGAATGTGCACACACAAGAAAACCCAGCATGGTTCTTAGATGCCAGGTTAAGTGTACAGGGCTAAGTGTTAAGAACGCTCTCTCTCTCCCCCCCTCCTCCCCATCTTTTATTTGTTAACATAGCACATATTACCTGGAGTCGTCACACAATAGACAAGGAAACCTCTCCATGCCATTTTTAGAGTTACTTTTTAGAGGAGAACCACTTTTAAGAGCACAGAGTTCTACCACACATACAGCTCCGTTCACTTCAGAGGCTGTTTGATACACAGGATGTTCAGTTTGTTTCATATTTGAGACAGATCTTGTGATATTCCAACACTAAATATTTTTCTTTCCTTTGTAAAGAATAATATTCAGCAAGTGTTCCAGAAACTCCATGCTTTGTTAAAGGAAGAATTTAGCAATGAAGATCTCCAGATCATAGCTTGTCCTTCAATGGAACAGGTATAAAGTGAAGCTCCTTATTTTACAGATTACTCATTTTTGCATGACTAGCTCACACTTTTAAATTAACCTGCTTTTCCATTTTGCCCAATTTTTATTCGTATTCCTCTTTTCTGATTCTTTGAAAATCCAAAATTAATTTGAACTCTAAACCCTGAGCAAATGCAATTGTTTAGTTTTTACAAATATCTGTTAGGCTGTTTTAAAACTGAGATTAGTGATTAAGACATGCAACATTGGGATTTTATTGTACATGGCAAGGACTTTTCTGGTGAACTACACCCACTTTGGGCATCTTTCCTCTTTGGAGAAGTGATCAGAGGTGCTAGGTGTATAAAAATTCTGAAGGAATTGCAAGGATCTGTTTGAACTAAACAACAACTGGAAAAATGTGACTAATCATGGAAACTTAAACAGAATTTCAGGTATAAGGAGGGCCTTTATCCTCAAAGATAATCAGTGGAAGGAACTCTCTGCATCAGGAGGCCCTGCATAAGCCACTGTTTTAGCAATCCCATAGCTTAAAAAAAAATAAAATTATTGGACATCAGTGGTATCTTGGGTATAGGGGATCAACTGGTGATTCTTGTTCACACAGTATTAAACTGTTCATCAAATATGTGGACAGGAGGAATTTCCCTACAGGGTATTTTGACAGGGAACATGAAGTGGGAGAAGAGTATTAACTTCCTCTGAAGATGGAGCAGGAATAATCTACTGGGATAAGGTGGATTTTTCCCCACAGTAGTCAGATTTCTGTTCTTTCAGTGATGGACAATGATGCCCCAGTCTTTTGGATCTCTTTTATGCCTCCCCTTCTGGTTTATGTAAGCTAAAGTTTGCAGGTTATTAATAATGTAAATGATTCAGAATGTGCCTCTTGGGTATTTTAAATTTACCTAATTGTCTCTCAAATGCCTATTGCACATAACTTTCTTTTAAAATCACATGCAGATACACACACACTTATTAGAAGCTGTGTTGACACAATAGACTGTAACAACTGAAAGAGCTAGTCTGTCAAGTCATCGATTGCATAGTAGGAGTCTGTAAGTTAGCTAGAACTGGTGATTGACCAATATTCTTATAATTGTTCTCTTGGTTCCTCTAAATCCTTGGAGATTCGTAGAATGTTTGTTTAGATGCTCAAACAGCATAAGTCTGCTCCTGACCTTGGATGATGGTAACAACACAATAGCTAACATATACTTTAATTTTGCCTTTCAGGTGAACCTACTTTTGTCAATGTCTAAATAGCCCAACAGTCAGGCTGTTTGAGGTGAATTTCAGTGGTATGCCAGGCAGCGAAGGGGAGATGAAGTCATTTGCCAGAAGTAAATAAAGGATTTACACTGGGATCCATCAAGGCATCAACTTTAATACCCCCAGGCTGCTCAATACTGATTTACAGAAGAATTGAGTTCTACAAATTGTTTCAAGTACAGCAGTTTTTTCTTTCCTAAAACTTAAGGGAACAAACTCGCTGAAGATTTTTATCCAAGCTCAGTTTCTGCCTTGCCATTAGATGTAAATGCGTCTCAGATTGAAATGCTAAGACTTAAATATATTTAAGACCTTACTTCTTTTCCTTTTATGGAAAAGATGTGTGTGCAGTAAAAGAAGTAGCAATTTCACAGGACACACGGACGATAAATGACAGGAAATCCAAGTTGGAAAAAGTCCTTGTGCAGGGTGCTTGACTGAGATGGGGACCTGAGTGTCAGGTGTCGCTGTAACTTTGTTTTGACAGCCACACTTGTTTTTCTCAGCCCTCCGAAGAATCCTATTCGTCCACAATGCATTTGAAGAACATAGTTCAAAGAATATTAGTTTGTGAAAACTGTCTTGTTTCCCTTGAATTTCAGAATGTTCTGCAATATTTGATGCAATGTATTTTGGGGGCCCTGTAATGATTAGTAGACGTGAGCATGAACACCTGTACTTTGATATTCTGGAGTGCTCTAAGTGAAGAATCTTTAAAGAGTTCTGACTGTGTTATGAAATGACTATCTGGGGTTTGCAGTGGAAAGCTGTGCAATATAATTGTTAATGTTTGTGCGGGGGAACGACCCATGTACTAAAAGCTTTATGGCAAAGGTAAGGCTTAGCATTAAAGTTTTCAGGTACTTAAGGTTTCAGGTTAAGGGTTTCTATTTTTTCTGATTTAAGGTTGAGCAGTGCAGCTGCATTGTCAGAAGTGAGTGCTAAGATGCTGTAGGCCAGAGAAAGGGGCTCAAAGAGCAGCTCCTGGTGGCAAAGCTGTGACTATGGAACTTGTGCAGTACTGGTGCTCTGGAGTAAAGATGTGTAAAGGAGAAGTAGATGATGAGTGACTACAAAAGCACCTTTGTTAAGTTAGGGTCATGAGAGAAATACCTGCTGATCAGTAAACTATGCATATGTGTAACATCTGTTTATGGTCAGCGTGCAATGAATGATTGATACACAACATTGGTATGTTCCATTTCAGAAGGTTAAGTGCATAAACACTTGTCCATAAACTGGATGAAACACTGAAAATGGCTTTAAAAGTGTCTTTACTGACCTTATTGTATAGATATGTGGAAGGCAATACAGTGACTTAAATGGCAGATTTTTACTTATTCTCTAGCTTGCATGTTGTAGAAATTTTACATATTTTTGGTATCAGTTTTGCTGTTGCAGATCAGCTGACTGGATACTAAAAAGGCAAGTTTTAAAGCCACCATGAGCAGCATTATAGCAGATGCTCTGGGGAATGGAAATGGTACTTACAGGATCTCATGTAGCTTTTTTGAAATTAACTAAAGAACTAACAAGGAAGAGAACATACCCCTTCCCTTTACCTATTCAAGAACCTAGGCTGTAAAATAATGTCCAATGCCTTGTAATGTATGTACATTTGGTCTTTTTATAGTGTTTTACAAAAGAGTGCATGATTGCTGTACAGAGTTATGACTGAATTAATTGTACAGAAATGGTCTGAAGGATAAAATATTATGTTAGTCTTGTGTTTTGAATCTTTTCACTTCTAAAATACTCAGACAGCTCTAGGACAGCTGATTTAAAAGATTACAAGAGCAATCAGTTTATTCAGCCTGTTTGCTAAATGAAGATTTGTTTAAACATGTACAGTTTCAGATATTTACATATACAATAGTGTAAATAATGTCAAAAGATTAATTTAAAGTGCTTTATATGATCTGACTAGACATTTGCTGTTTTTAATGTTTCTTTTTTAAATAAAAATTTTGCTTCCTATTTTGGTCCCTGAGTAAAGCTTTGTGTGTATTTGAGACTTGTCTGACAAGATAACTGTAATGGCAAACCAATAAATATCCTGCAGGCATGCACAATGCTTCATTAAGAAAGACAAGATCTATTTTGTTGTTAGCAGTAAGAGCACTGACTTTATCTAGCACAGACAGATGTATCACTGAGTACTGAGTGTGCGGCTAATTGTGTTAAATTTATCTCTTTATAGTCATAATAAAAGTAAATTTGTATTTTCTTTACTCATGAAGGATTTTGTGTGACTAAATGGTCTCTTCACTGCAATTTTATTATAGGGAAGAAGCCAAAGTTGTAATATTTTAACTAATTGGCTTTTGCTAAGAGTAAACTTGGGACCTGATGGCAGAACACACAAGTATTATTCAACCCTTATTTTATTTAATGACTTTTTTCTTGTTGCCTAGCTATTTGCAGGCTCATCTATCTGTCCTTTGCCGTTAGGTATTGAATGTATTGTTCTTCTGGTATTCAGTCCTGTAGGAACGTTCCTTCCAGAGGGTTGTGGTTTCTTCCTTGTAATGGCAATATAAACTTCCCATTTATCCCTTGCCTTTGATAGTGGCATTTGAATGAACTATTTTTAAAAAATCCTGTTTTCCCTAATCTCATTTGTAGAATTCAAGTGGTTTAATTGTCACACAGCGGTGGTTCTCAGCAGTTGCTTCCTGGTCACTCCCCTGGACACACACAACATAATGAAGAGGCAAGGTTCTAACACCTGTTTGAATTATACCGTACAAAACTAAATGGAGTGAATAACTAAGTGGCACCCAAAGAAGTCTTTTGGACATTATTATTTATTTGTATTGAGTCTTGATCCAATTTCCACATCCATCCCAATTGCTAGTACAATAGTGAAAATCATAGGGGCACCCTTTGTGTCCAAGCCAAGAAGTTTCAAACAGGAGGAATGATGTGGGGACAGCATAAAACACTTCAGAACACACTCAGTTTATGGAAGGAATATTTATTAGATAAGTAATTTTTTTCTAAGTTTATAAAATTCTGTAACGTCATGCCTTCCTAGGTACACTGGATGTAAACATCTATAACAGCCATAAAGAATAAGCAGAATGAGTTTATAAAGAATGTCATACCACATGAACATGATCACCTTTTAATACATTTACTAAACTAATAAACGTCTAAGATCTGAATTCTGGTACATCATTTGATAGCATTTTGAAATTTTACTTGGAAAAACTAATTGAAATTGATTTGGTTATGAGTGCTGCCAAATGGATGGAAAACTAGCTGAAAGACTAAAGAAGGTATAGTGATGACTAATAAAGGGACCTAGAGAGGTAGAAATATCATCAGGAAATAATAAAATGAATCTGAACTTGTTAAAATGCAAGCTACTGTACCTGGGGGAAATATGAAACCCAGCTAATCAAGGGGAGAGAAATCTGGCATTCAGTACATTAAGAGGCCCAAGTTTGATCATAGTGAATTAGGTATGAGCTGGTACTGTGAAATGGTAGGGAGCAAAAAAAATTAGGCTATATGCACAGACACCATATGTTGTTGGAGAGCAGTGAACTTGCAGTCTCTTTTCAGTGAGTACCAGTCAGACCACTCCTAGAATATACTCCATTCAGGTCTGGGCTCTTCAAGAAAATTGTAGACAAACTGAAGGCCTTTCAGAGAGCAAGAGAATCATGAAGACTGGAGAAAGTGACTTACAAGGACAGACTGTTTGTGGTGCCTGTTTCATTTAAGAAAACTAGTTCACAGAGGGAAAAAAATTCTTAGCTCCATTTCTTTGATTAACTTGCCGTTTCGCTTAGGATCTGTGGCAGAGCCCCATTCTCTTCACCCTGTCTCACTTCGAAAGCCTCAAATAAAAACACACCAGCCAGCTTGTTCAATACCAACCCTAGTCGCTCAGGCTACTTCACTGTTAAGCTCCTGGAACGATCACTGTGATAAGAATTGGGGAGAGTTCATACCACACAAGGCTCTTCATCCACAATCTTTTCCTTTCTTTCATATTCAGACCCTTCCCCTTTAGTAACCATGAGGGGTGTTTTGTTACATTATACGCATGCTGCGTATTCATTCCACAATGAATTTCTGGGCAGAAATGCTGGGCCAGGGTGCCAGGCCTGCTCACTGAGTCACACAACAGGCACGGTCTGATATAGGCTCCCACCAAACTGAAGGTGACCCCTATTGTCCTTTCTCCTACCTATAAGAACCACCTTCTCATTCTGTCAAACTAGCGCGCATGTACTGTCGATCCGTAGGCATATACAATCCACTGCCTATTTTCAAATGTGCTGTTTAGTGCCATAGCTGCTCTACGCTGGAATACAGCTAAACACTTACGACATGCTTGAAAATGAGTTTTATTGTTTCTACAGTGAACTGCCCGTGTAACCTTACTTGGCTAGAGAGAAATCTAACATTGCAACACCCGGCGTGTCTACTGGGCAAGAGTCTTTCTGCATCTCCATTTCAGCAGTTTACGCAGCTGTGCTAGAACACGGGGCAGCGTCTGAATTTTGTCCAATGGCGTGCGCTGCAGGTCTTGTAGTACTTCCTTCATTTTGGCTAGGAGGCTGTTGATCTGAATGCTTTTGGAGTGCAGGAGTAGCCCCAGCTGGCTTTCTGCTGGTTTAAGTAAGTGGAGTGTGGCTGTGTCTTTCAACTGCAAAATAGCCAATGTAAAGATAACTTAATCTTCCGAGCCAACCGGAAAGGCAGCATGCTTATTACTTATAGTCCCAATTGCAGAATATCAAAAAAAATGTGGCACTATCCGTCTCCTGCAGTGTGTTTACAGCTTTAATTTAAACCACATTAAATCGTCACCTGTAAACATCTAAAATAGTTTCATAGATTCATAGATTCATAGATATTTAGGCCAGAAGGGACCATTATGATCATCTAGTCCGACCTCCTGCACAACGCAGGCCACAGAATTTCACCCACCACTCCTAAAAAAGACCTCACACCTATATTGTGCTATTGAAGTCCTCAAATTGTAGTTTGAAGACCTCAAGGAGCAGAGAATCCTCCAGCAAGTGACCCGTGCCCCATGCTACAGAGGAAGGCGAAAAACCTCCAGGGCCTTCCAATCTGCCCTGGAGGAAAATTCCTTCCCGACCCCAAATATGGCGATCAGCTAAACCCTGAGCATATGGGCAAGATTCATCAGCCAGATACTACAGAAAATTCTTTCCCTGGTAACTTGGATCTTACCCCATCTAAAAACCCATCACAGGCCATTGGGCCTATTTACCATGAATATTTAATTACCAAAACCATGTTATCCCATAGTTATACATCTTGAAGCTGTGTCCCTAGTAGTCCACGTGAGATAGGGGTTATTTGCTGCAGAAAGTAAATTAAACTCTTCACACCTGTTTACTGTGAAATCCTCCTGGTGCGTCCTTTGTTCACTGAAAATAATCCCACAATGCATCATTCTGTGAGACCCCCCCCCTGTTATCAGGGCATGCCACAAGAAATGCATTTTGATTTTATTTGAGGTCACATTCTGGAGTAATTTCTACAAAGCCAAGCAAACCCTTATTAAAAGTCTCAGGAGGGTCCAACAGTGTCCCTAGGTCCTTCACACAGGAACTGAGTAAAGTTGAGTGAAGACAGGTGGAACTAATCCCTCCATCTCCAATTTGTCTTTCTCCCACAAGCTAATTTTTTTAAAAGATGAGCGTGGGGAGGTTGTGTAGTGGGACTTTCAGCGGTGCAGTAATCAGTACAACAGCTGAGGAAACGTCTTGGGACTTGTGGACTCCAGCTTACTGTTTATGGGTGTGAACTTGGATCTTCCTGCTTCATAGACTATCAGGGTTGGCAGGGACCTCAGGAGGCCATCTAGTCCAACCCTCTGCTCAAAGCAGGACCAATCCCCAATTTTTGCCCCATATCCATAAATGGCCCCCTCAAGGATTGAACTCTCAGCGCTGGGTTTAGCAGGCCAAAGCTCAAACCACTGAGCTATCCCTCCCACTTCAAAGCCACAAGACCCATACCACTTGAGCTAAGAGATTTCCATAGCTGTTAGTAATATAGGAACAATGGTCAAGAGCTGAGTAGTTCTGTTTTCATCCAGCAGAGGGCACTGATGTACACATGTATGCCTGCAAGTTCACTACCCTATTAAGCCAAGTTCAGCAGGAGAGCTAGCTGGGCAGGAACCAGACTTTCCATTTCATAGGATTAGTTCTGAATTGGAAGAAAAACCATTCTGGGGGGAAAAAAATTAGTTTCAGGTCAATTGAAACATTTTGTTTCGAGAAAATCAAAACTTTTCATAGAATATCAGGGTTGGAAGGGACCTCAGGAGGTCATCTAGTCCGACCCCTTGCTCAAAGCAGGACCAATCCCTAATTTTTTGCCCCATATCCCTAAATGGCCCCTTCAAGGATTGAACTCACAACTCTGGTTTAGCACGCCAAAGCTCAAACCACTGAGCTATCCCTCCCCATTGACTTGTTGGTTCCATTGACTTATTTTCTATAATATATTTCAAAATGAAAATTAATGTTGAAACAAAAATATCAAAACTTTCTGTTCTGAAAATGTTAAAATGGAATGTTTTAACCTGATCAAAATGCTTTTTATTTCTTTTCTGAAATGAAATTTCATCAGAATCAGTCCCAGTGGAAGTTTCAATTTGGCCAAAACAGCATTTTCTGACAGAAGAATGCTCCAGTGTACAATTTCCAGCTAGCTCTATTCAGCAGCAATTGCAGATGTGAAATAAACTAAGTAGTCAGTAAGGATTTTTAACAACGGGCACTAACAGGACTCCAGAAAATGTCACATCTCAGTTGAGCCTTTTCTATGGAGAAGTTAATGCCCTGTCCTTTGGGACAGCTTAGTCCCATTAATTGGTAAATAGGAAATGGATCTGTAGTACTGATGCTCAGTTCTGAGAACTTACCTTTAGCCTAGCCCCCATGTTGAAATGGATGCAGTTTTGTTGTTTAGCAAATGATAAGTAAATTTTCTCCTGAGCCACAATTTTAATCCTGATATAGATGTTTAGTTTCATGCAGATGGGCTGGAAAGGTGGTGCATGAACATGATGGCTGAAGTCATGCCAACTCCAGTGCTTCTGTCTTCTTCCTTTCTTATCGAAGTAGGAGCCAGTGTGGCTATCCAGATTCAGCCTAGAGAAAGAGTCTGAGTTAAGGCATGCAGAAGACCAAAGTACACACTGCCTGGGGAATATAAATAATGAAGAATGTCTCTCTTTGGCCTCTTAGGACCCACTGTCTTCTCACTGGTGTAATTGTTGCCATCAGTGTAGTTTCTCCTGATACTCTGCAGTAGGAAGGAGATCCGAATCATGCCTGGCATGTTTTGCTTGTGAACTCAGTCAAACACAAAAGCTTCATTTACAGTAACCCCTATCGAGTGATGGATGCACTTGTAAGCAGAGCCGAGTAGGAAATGTTTTTTTTCATCCCAGGAACGTTTTTGAGATTTTTTTGAAAAAATGTTCCCAGCACCAATCAGGATGAAAAGCCAAGCTCAAAAGTTCTTGTGAGCTGACAATCAAAGAAAGAATAAATCAAATCTGGTCAGGTCAATCGTGATGTTTGGTTTCAATTTTGACTTTTTTATTAAAATTGGTACTATAATTAGCTTAAATTTCTAAAGGAAAGGTTGGTTCAGATTGAAAACAAAATGGACATTTGTTTGGCAATGTCAAAATGGGATGTTTAGACAATTTCAAAACAAATTTTCCAAAAAATTTTGAGCCCAGAAATTTGTTGAAAATGACCTGTTCCCTCAAACAGTTTTGGTATGTTCCTGACCAGCCCTACTTAGCACAGTTTCCATAATGAAGGGAAAGTGGGGAAGGCGGAGGGAGCTCTAGGAAACAGATTTTCAAGGGCTCAGCCCCCCACAGTTGCAGCCAGAGTTTCAAAAGAGCCTAGGTCCTGTGATAATACTTATGGCTGGGTTTTTAAAGAAGTTCAGTGCTCAACATGCAGGGCTCTTCATCTGCTCCCTGAATGGGAGCAGAGTTCTTGAAAATCGGCCCCAGACTGTGGCTGATGAGCTTTTTTTGACCCCATTGCATCTGATCCAACTTAACGGAAGTCCAGTTGCTTCACTTGGACCATACGGGCTTCATCTTAGGCAAATAGCTACTCTACAGCCACCAGACGCTTCATGGGAGTGGCCTGTCAAAATGAGGGGAAGCCAGTGTGTGTGTGGTACACCTCCCACAGCTGAGCAAGTATTTGATGCTAAAACCATACAGGTGTTTTCCCACCTCTGATCTATATTCCTGAGCTAAGGGAGCTCTCACCATTGATATGTATCCCTTTGGTACTTTTCTTTTACACAGTGGCACCGAGCCGGGCTGCAGTCTTTCCCCTACACTATACACACTCACCATTGAACTCCTTGCTGTCGGTACTCAAAATGCAACAGAGGTCACTGGAATACTTGTAAAGCAGTTGGAGCAGGTAGGTGTATGTGTGCTGCTCCCAATGGGTGCTTATGGCTAGCTGTGGAAGAAGGCAGCTCCCTACATAGCCTCTTGGAAGGATTTCTGGCTATAAGATTAACCACTTCCAAGCAGAAGACCATCTCTCACCTGCTGTTCTCCAACAGCCGTTTTTGGAGTACTATTTTCAGTGGCCTCAAAAGGGGATTATTTAACTGAACATCGCAAATGCCAAAGCTGAGAGGCAAAGTCACACACTTATTCCACAAAAAACTATTAAAGTAGCATCACAATTGCTCACTCCAGCTGCCTGTAGAAAAAAAACTAGACTAGGCCTTGAGAGGGTCCTTCTACTGTGTTTTGATCGTAAGTGTAAGGCACTCACATACCATGGGGAGGAGCACACAGTACATACAGTTAGATGAAAAACGACCTATATGAGTGGAACTTAATTCCTCTGTTACTTTGTGGGCTGATATACCCCCAGAAAATGATTTTACGATGCTTTTTGTTTCCTAATTCCCACTAACAGAGCAAAATGACACTTCCACTGCAGCTTTTCTTGAGGGTTTAAGTACAGCCACTTTGACAGTGAGTGGCTAGGCACTTATTCTGTGTGTTGTGTTGCTCTATTATACGCCCTGGTGGGTGAAGGTCACCCCAGCGCAGAGGGCCAGCTGCACTCGCTTGATGTACCACGTAAGCCCTATTTTAAGGTTGTAAGCGAAGTGTAAGTGGTGCAGCAGCCTAGTTTGGTTCCTGTTCCCAGGACTGAATTTCATTCTGCTGTGTTTATTCAGCAGGAACTCTGAGAAGTTCTTGAGTGGGATGGGGGCAGGAGGGCTCACCTATTCTGGTTTGGCCTAGCAGTGCAAGCCTTTTGGGCCCAAAGTGCTTTGTGACCCATTTTCCATTCTGAATGGTGATGTCATGCCCTAGCCATTTCTCCTCATAGTGGAATCAAAGAGTAAACCCTTTCAGGCTCCCCCAAACAGGCTTTGATGCTGTGTATAACACGCAGTCTGACACTTTTATTACAGTGTGAGTCCAAAGGACCACTGGATTTCACTCTAGGGCTAGAAGAGCGGTACTCAAACTGTGGGCCATGACCCCACTTTAATGAGGTCGTCAGGGCTGGCATTAGACTTGCTGGGGCCCGGGGCTGAAGCCCCACTGCCTAGGGCCAAAGGCTTCAGCCCTGGGTGGTAGGGCTCAGGTTACAGGCACTACACCTGGGGCTGAAGCCCTTGGTCCCCCCTCCTGAAGTCATGTAGTTATTTTTTTGGTTTCAGAGTAGCAGCCGTGTTAGTCTGTATTTGCAAAAAGAAAAGGAGGACTTGTGGCACCTTAGAGACTAACCAATTTATTAGAGCATAAGCTTTCGTGAGCTACAGCTCACTTCCTCAGATGCATATCGTGGAAACTGCAGCAGGCTTTATATATACACAGAGAATATGAAACAATACCTATTCCCACCCCACTGTCCTGCTGGTAATAGCTTATCTAAAGTGATTTCCAGCACAAATCCAGGTTTTCTCACCCTCCACCCCCCCACACAAATTCACTCTCCTGCTGGTGATAGCCCATCCAAAGTGACAACTCTTTACACAATGTGCATGACAATCAAGCTGGGCTATTTCCTGCATAAATCCAGGTTCTCACATCCCCCCACCCCCATACACACACAAACTCACTCTCCTGCTGGTAATAGCTCATCCAAACTGACCACTCTTCAAGTTAAAATCCAAGTTAAACCAGAACATCTGGGGGGGGGGGGTAGGAAAAAACAAGAGGAAACAGGCTACCTTGCATAATGACTTAGCCACTCCAAGTCTCTATTTAAGCCTAAATTAATAGTATCCAATTTGCAAATGAATTCGAATTCAGCAGTTTCTCGCTGGAGTCTGGATTTGAAGTTTTTTTGTTTTAAGATAGCGACCTTCATGTCTGTGATCGCGTGACCAGAGAGATTGAAGTGTTCTCCGACTGGTTTATGAATGTTACAATTCTTGACATCTGATTTGTGTCCATTTATTCTTTTACGTAGAGACTGTCCAGTTTGACCAATGTACATGGCAGAGGGGCATTGCTGGCACATGATGGCATATATCACATTCACCAACAACCACATACCACACAACAGAACCACTAACCCAGGAACTTATCCTTGCAACAAAGCCCGTTGCCAACTGTGCCCACATATCTATTCAGGGGACACCATCACAGGGCCTAATAACATCAGCCACACTATCAGAGGCTCATTCACCTGCACATCCACCAATGTGATATATGCCATCATGTGCCAGCAATGCCCCTCTGCCATGTACATTGGTCAAACTGGACAGTCTCTACGTAAAAGAATAAATGGACACAAATCAGATGTCAAGAATTGTAACATTCATAAACCAGTCGGAGAACACTTCAATCTCTCTGGTCACGCGATCACAGACATGAAGGTCGCTATCTTAAAACAAAAAAACTTCAAATCCAGACTCCAGCGAGAAACTGCTGAATTGGAATTCATTTGCAAATTGGATACTATTAATTTAGGCTTAAATAGAGACTTGGAGTGGCTAAGTCATTATGCAAGGTAGCCTGTTTCCTCTTGTTTTTTCCTACCCCCCCCCCCCCAGATGTTCTGGTTTAACTTGGATTTTAACTTGAAGAGTGGTCAGTTTGGATGAGCTATTACCAGCAGGAGAGTGAGTTTGTGTGTGTATGGGGGTGGGGGGATGTGAGAACCTGGATTTATGCAGGAAATAGCCCAGCTTGATTGTCATGCACATTGTGTAAAGAGTTGTCACTTTGGATGGGCTATCACCAGCAGGAGAGTGAATTTGTGTGGGGGGGGTGGAGGGTGAGAAAACCTGGATTTGTGCTGGAAATCACTTTAGATAAGCTATTACCAGCAGGACAGTGGGGTGGGAATAGGTATTGTTTCATATTCTCTGTGTATATATAAAGCCTGCTGCAGTTTCCACGATATGCATCTGAGGAAGTGAACTGTAGCTCACGAAAGCTTATGCTCTAATAAATTGGTTAGTCTCTAAGGTGCCACAAGTCCTCCTTTTCTTTTTGTAGTTATTTTTGTTGTCAGAAGGGGGTTGCGGTGCAATGAAGTTTGAAAACCCCTAGACAAGGAGATTAAATCTCTGAAGAATTACACTCTCAGGAGCTAACACTATATCCTGGCAGCTTGAAGGAGGAGAAATGTATGTGAATTGGGGCTGTGCCGCTGTTCTCCTCGCTTTAATGTAACTCACCTCACTTGCTCAGTTTTGATGCTGTGGCTCAAACTCTGCCATCATTTCCACTGGCAACCCCCACGCCCTTCCAGCTAGAGGGTTGCCTCTGTGTAAATAACAGCAGCTGATGGCCTCGTATTTTCATTATGATTTTGCCCATACGTTAAAAGGATCTGATCCTGACCTAGTGAAATCAGTGGGAATCTGTATGTATTTGTACCTTATACATGTGCAGCATTTCAATTAAAACTAAATACATGTTCTCTGTATATTTTGTGTTTGTATGAGCGAGCGAGCTGACTTGCGGGATAAAGATAGCTGAATGAAATGGAAAATCACAAATTCACAAGATACAACACGGGCAGAGAGGCAATCAGGGAGATCACTCTGAGAGCTGATAAATGGCCCCCAAATGAGGAGTTCAGATAGTTTTTATAATTCAGCCTGTTTGTCAGTCTGAATTTTTGTCTAGTTTAAATATAAAGAAATTGATTCTTACCTCACCACAACACAAAACTGACCAGAACAATGGCCGGTGAATGGCTTAGCAGACATGTTACATTATGTGTCAAGTATTAAAAGAAATGCAAAACAATAATACACCCCTGCTAGGCTGCTCTGGAGCACAAATTGAAGACATGTTTGAACTGGTCTATGTTAAAATTAGATGGCACAAAAGTGCGTTAGTTTTATTTTGAAACCAAGGGTTTTAAAAAATGTACTGTAACAGTCATTTATTCTATATAGCCCTTAATTTCTCTCTACAGTGAAGCACCGAGCAAAGGTATCCCCTCTCACAACAGTACAGCTATAAATCACGGACCAGATCCTTGGCTAGTGTAAATCAGCTACACCATTTACACCAGCTCAGGATCGTGGCCCTAATGTTCCCCCCAAAAAACTTGTACCAATCCCAAAAGAAACCTGGAGTGATTATGTGTTAACTCAAAGAATTGAAGAAAGGCAGAGGCAGATCAACTAAGTGCATTGTAAGTTGTGATCATGGAATGAGAAGCACATGGTTAAGCAATCTTAAATTTTAAGATTACTCAGAGGCAGGGCATTTCCATAAACTTATTCTCATGGTGAAAATAGGATTGTGACTATGATGCTTGCTTCTCTCTGGGATTTGCTTCTCGCTGCTGCACTATAATATTTCTCGTTCTGATCCATGATTGCTACTGTGGCCCAAATGCCATCGGAATACGAACAAGTGTAGGTGATGTGATATGACTCCAGTTGGTGCAAACAATAAAAACGAGGGACCATTATTCTACAATCACAATTGTAGACGAAGAGAGCGAGAAGGACTGAAATAAGGGAAACAAATGGCTGGAATGCTTCTGAAAACAAGAGGAGCCACCGTTGCGTTCTTAAAGCGACTGCACAAGCATTTCCAGACCAGAGAGACAAAGAAGAGTAATGGAAAGACAGCAGGAGAAAGAGGTGGAAAACAGAGGTTCAAGCCTAGGGGGTCAGTGGTATTTTACTGCTGCTAGGAATTGCTGTGTTACAGTGTTGTAAAAATCATACTGCTTCATGATGGATGAAAGAGCAATGTGTCTGGAGGCAAATACTGGGAGGGTAGTGGCCTTTATGGATGTGTTATTACAAAAGCTATTTGCAATGATTTGTAACAGCCAGTAAGACATTTAATGTATCCAATAATTAGTTTCAACACAGGGAGGACTTGTAAAATTTAAATCAGCACACACTTGCTTCCCCGTGTAAGAGATTAAAATGAAAAACTGATATTTATGTGCTGCATTGATGTCTTTCATTCCCTGGCTTTTTTTAAGGTAAACTTTCTGGGAGCCGGGGGTTGGAAATTAGGATTTGATGACTTAAAAAGCAGGGATTCCTGTTGCAAACAATCTATCATTAGATATTAGGGTTTAGTCTATGGAAGAAATTGGTCATCTGAGCAATGCTTTATGGCCTGGAGCATTCACTGGATATGAGAAACAAACCAAATGCAAGGTTGTCATGAAGCCAAATGATACTGGCCCTTGCAATTGCCATTCCGATGCACAGACTAATATACAGAGTCTGGGCAAAACAAATTGGGAGGTAAAAGCCAGGAATGGTGGCATAACTGGGTTTAAGCCAACTGATAGCAAGGGGGTAGCAATAGACTGAGATGTGTAACTGGGGTAATGAAACTCTGAAATTCTGAACACTCAGAATTACTGGCAACTTGCCCAAAGACCTCAGTCTACAATTAATGTATATAAAATGGAGCAGACAGCAGCTACTGTCCCCTTTAAAGAAGAACTGTGACACTCTTGCTACAAATACTAGCATGTCTCGGGCTGAATGGTCCTTGCCTCAGCTCACAATGGAGTACCATATGGCCTGTAGTCTATGAAGGTTATACCTCTGGATTAAGCCTGAGGGTAGTGGGCTGCCTTTGGTCCGCTGTCGCTATCTCTTAAGTGGAGTATGCTGATCGGTTTCGGCTCATAGTTACCTTGTGCTCCCCTGTTTGTTTGTTGTATGAATGTGTTGGGTCCTATCTTATGCACATATTGCAAGCTCCTCAGGACAGGGGCCACCTTTTGTCTTGTGTTTGTACAGCACCTAGCGCAGGGCCCTAGTCTATGATTGGGGCTCATAGGTGCTGCTGCAATACTCAATAATCAATCAAGGCTGGACTGGCCAAATGAGCACCCATAGGTTTTAGAACCTAGCTGTTGGATGCACCAGGAGCAGTCCAAAGGACAGCAGGGCTTCTGTCACTCTGCAACCCCCTCTCCACCCACACAGCTGGGCTCCCCCAAGTCCCAGTGGCACATCGCTCCTCCTCTGTGACCAGCTAGCAAGTGGCTCAGCTCCTTCCCTAGGAGAGTTGGCAGCACTGCAGCCGGTGGAAGTGTGCCAAATCTCCAGCTGCTCCTGCCTGCTTAGCTATCCTCACCGCTGAGACTTCCCTACCCCAAAAGCCAAGGTGGTGTCCCCAGTCACTGATCATTAGGCCCGGGCTTCCTGGCTGTAATCATTCGTACTGGCTGGAAGACTGTCTAACAGTACTTGTGCTCACCAGATGAGCCCATTCCTATGGTAGCACGTGGCATAGCCGCGGTTTGTGAAGAATGCTTGAATCCCTGAGTATGTGTGATCCTCTAGGATGACGTATATAAACTGTACTTCCTTGACATACACGATCAGGACGGCAATGTTACCTGATGGATAACTGCGAAATAGTTAAGGAAAACCCTTCCCCCAAAAACAACCCCCCCCCCCACACACAGCTCCTGCAATAAGGCAGATTTCAGTGGAACACTACCCTCAGTAGACTCAAAGGGTCAGGTTCTTGGCTGATTTTAATCAGCATAGCACCTCTGCAGTTACTGAAGCTGCTTTACACCAGCTGCGGATTTGGCTCACAATGTTGAGATCTAGTTTATCTGTTAGTACAGGCGGAAACTCCTAGCCAGAAAAATCCTCAATTAGATCATTCTGAAATTTGACCCACTATTTAAAGGAATACATCTTTGCGAGATACAAAACCTGACCTGTCCCGTCTGGAAAAAGAAGAAAGAATTTCTGCCCATCAGGATAATATCTTCTTACAGGGTCACGAGCATGACAAACCTGTAGAAATAAAGTGATCTGGTGAAGAGAGAAAGCGTGGGGTGAGGAGAGGAGTTCCAGGCCAAATACCCATCAGGAATTTTTCACGATTGTGTATGCAACACATGCACCCCCAACTAAAAATCTGTAACAATGTGACAGAGAGACTGAGATTCCAAATACGATATTCACAAACAAGATCTCCTCCAACATTTGCTCATCTCCAACTGGGACCAAAGCATTTGGCCCAATAATATACATCTATAGATGCTGTATCTCCCATTTCGCCCTTGAAGTTGGTTTTTAATTCAAAGTCTGCTAACTGACACAGGAGACAACACTCTCCATAGTTTATATTTTACACGTCTTATGTACAAAGCTCGGCTCTCTTTCATTTATATTAGTAGCCTTTTCCCGATAATATTTTGCCAAGAGGCTTTCTTTCCATCAGACACACGAGTTAATTTACCCTGCAATGTACTGACAGATGATTGCAGAGAAAATATAAACACGTCTTCACTTTGGGGCTGGCTCCAAGCGCTGCATGAGGTTGAGCACCATGCTTCCTTGTAGGAATGAACAGCAGAGCCATTTGCTTCTCTTAGAAAAATGCCAAACTGTTTGCTTTGTTAGTGGGGGGGGGGGGCAAGCGGGAGCGGCTTTGCAGTCTAGCATTTTCGCATTATTAATGTAAGCAGTGTCAGGATGAGCTCCACCCTGACATCTGGTGGTGAGGTGTGGCAAGTTGTGGAAAAGAACTTCAGGGGCAGATCTCATTTGCATAGGCACACCCACCCCGCCTAGAATGAGACCATAGCTGCCCAAATGGTCACTTTGGCTGCTGTGGGATCCCCAGTGTCTCTGTTATTGGGGCAGGAAGAATAAATTGTTATTACCCTGATTATGGGAACTGTGCTTGGAACTGTACGTGGCCTTTTGTTACGATGGAGGGATTCACCATCATCTAAGTAGCACTCGCTAGGCAAGGGTCATGGGTTCCAAAACTGTGTGAATGGAGAGAGGCTGGGGACAAGTATTAATACTTCGTGGCATGGGCCCCTTGGTGAGGGCCTTACATGCTGATTGCACTTCCTCCTCTCTCCACTGTGGAATATCAGAGCTAATTTTGATTTTATTAGAAGTCTAGTTATAGGCTGCTGAGCTCACTTTGGGCTGACAGTGCCCCAGCACTGGGGCTCCCCTACTATAAGCTGAATTCACCTAAGAGCTGAAATCACTGAGTGTTGTGTTAAAAGCTGAGTGAAGGAGTTCGTGGGGCGGCTGGCGGAGCGGAGCGCAGCTGAGCGAAGGAGTTCGTGGGGCGGCTGGTGGAGCGGAGTGCAGCTGCGCGAAGGAGTTTTGTGGGGCGGCTGGCGGAGCGGAGCGGAGCGCCGCTATGGAGCTATGGGGCGGTCAGCTTCAGATCACGTAAGGTGCCTCTTACCCCCGTCCCATTTCCACCCAGGTTGGGAGGTAAAGCTCCGCCGATAAACTTTCGAACTCTGGGGCTGCCCTGACCAGGGACAGAGACTTTTGGGGCATTGGACTTTTGGGGTTGCTGGACTCAAGAACCAAAGGGAAAAGGGCATGCCCCAATTTGCCTGGGGTGGGGTTGTTTTTGCTCATGGGTTGTGTTATGAATCCGGTTGGTGGTGTTTCCCCAACATAATGCCACATTGTTTCTCTCTGTTATTAAAAGACTTTTGCTACACTCAGACTATGTGCTTGCGAGAGGGGAAGTATTGCCTCTTGGAGGCGCCCAGCGGGGGTGGTATATATTTGTCCCAGGTCACTGGGTGGGGGCTCGAGCCGGTTTGCATTGTGTTATTGGAATGGAACCCCTAGATATTGAACCCGGCCCTTGTTGCTGCCAACTCTGACGGGCAGAAGGGTTACATTTTTGGGGGCTCGTCCGGGATCGCCTGGGTCAGTACCCCTCGCAAGCACCTGTTGAGTGATCCACTACATTGGGAAACAATTTATATTTTTTTTTTGTTTGTGCTTATATTTTGAGGAAATTACTGTTTGTATAATGGCTAATATGTCAGGTTTGTTGGGCCCTGGCTCAGCAGCTTCTAGCTCGGAGGCTGCAGCCTCGGCTGATGATTGGACAAAAGCTCTGGGGCAAATATTGGAAAAGGTTGTGCTGCCCCATGCTGAGTCAGACTCTTGTCGTAAGTTAAGATTATTTGCTGGGGAGGAGGAGTTTGAACCCTGGTTAGAGCATACCACTGAAATGCTGCAAGAGTGGGCCGTACCAGATGCAGAAAAGCGAAGATGCCTTATAGAGAGTCTTGGCGGCCCAGCATTAGATGTGATTCGCACCCTGAAGCTCATTGACCCTGGGGTCAGTGTGAAGAACTGCCTAGAGGCCCTTGAACACAACTTTGGGAGCGTAGAGGGCCCTGAAGACAGCTACTGTAAGTTCCTTAATTCCCGACAACAAAAGGGCGAGAAGGCTTCAGCCTACATACAGAGACTGGAGAGACTGCTTCAGAGAGCTGTCATGAGGGGAGCAGTGACTGCTGAGCAGATGGATCAGACCAGACTGGCTCAAATTGTAAGAGGAACTCAGTATCAGAACCCGATTCTACTTCATCTCCGGCTAAGAGAACGACGGGAACATCCCCCAAGTTACTCCCAGCTGATAAAAGAGGTCCGAGAGGAGGAAGAAAGGCAGGCTGCCAGTGAGTTTTGGGAAGCCCAAACATCGGAACCAGCCAGCACAACACCACTGCAAATGGCCAGTGTACTGATGGTGAGCACCAGAGAGGAACTTGCCCAACAAATGCAGGTCCTGACGGAACGGATAGCTGAGCTGCAAAGTACCGTTGACCGAGTTAAGACTTCTAGGAATAAGAAGCCTCAAACTGTGGCGATTGAGAAGCCCGCACTTAGAGCCACCATCCCCCCCAGGCGAAGGGGGAAAGGTCAATTCTTCTGCTACCGATGTGGTCAGGATGGACACAGTGCTGCCAAGTGCCGTAATGAAGAAAACCCCTCCTTAGTGTATGGAAAGCTGAGGATCAGTTGGGAGAGATCCGGTAGCTGCCAGAGGGTCTGGGGACGGGGACCCCCCAGGTCTGCAGGATTTGAAGATTCCCCCAGAAAAGACTTTCCAGCTGGGATCCCTGCAGGACTGATAGGGCCTCGAGCAGAGGTCATGGTGAGGATCGAAGGGGTGGAGTGTAAAGCAGTGCTTGACACTGGATCTCAAGTGACTATTATATTTCAGTCATTCTACCAACAGATGCTTAGGCACCTGCCTATACAGCCACTGACTGGCCTTGGCCTATGTGGCCTCAGCATGGATGAATACCCCTATCAAGGGTATGTCATAGTGCACCTGGAATTCCCAGAGGAGGTTGCTGGGGTAAGAGAAGAGGTAGACACAGCTGCCTTAATATGCCCTGACCCTAAAGGGACTTCTGATGTGTCTGTGCTGATAGGGACCAACTCCAGTCTCTTCAAGGTACTCGCGGATTACTGCAGAAGGCGGGCTGGGGACCAGTACCTGAATACCCTGATGATCCATACGCTTTGTGCTGAAGCCTATAGGAAAATTGAGAGCGCTAAAAGGGACACATCTGAGCTACCGCTTGGGGCACTGAAGTACGCGGGCACAACCCCCTTAGTAGTGCCTGCAAGGACGGAGCAAGAAGTGCTTGTCATGAGTACCTGTCTGAAAGGCAGTAAAGGGACGTTAGCAATGATAGAGCAGCCGATGGGAGGAGAGCTCCCTGAAGGAGTGCTGGTCCCCAGTGGAGTCATAACCCTACCTGCTGAAGCCCAGGAAAGGGTGACTATACTGATTGCTAATGAAACGAGTCGTGATATTTTTGTGAAGCAAGGACAAAAGATAGCAGACCTCTTTGAGCCTGAGTCGATTGTAAAACCCCAGTATGAAACTCCAGTTCCGGCAATAGACCCAGCAAAGTTTGACTTTGGAGATTCACCAGTGTCCGAGGACTGGAAAGATCGCCTGAGGAAGAAACTTTGTGAAAGATCCAAGGTGTTCTCACTGCATGAGTGGGATGTGGGATGTGCAAAAGGAGTAGAGCACAATATCAGACTACATGACTCTCGACCTTTCAGGGAGAGATCTAGGAAGATTGCTCTCTCTGAGATGGAAGATGTGCGACATCATCTTCAGGAGCTGGCTGCGAATGGCATCATTACAGAGTCCCGCAGCCCATACGCCTCACCCATTGTGGTAGTCCGCAAAAAGAATGGGAAAATCCGGATGTGTATTGACTACCGCACCCTAAACAGCCGTACGGTGGTCGACCAGTACACTATGCCTCGAGTGCAAGACGCCTTAGACTGTTTGCTGGGAAGCCAGTGGTTCTCTGTGTTGGATCTTCGAAGTGGATACTACCAGATCTCTCTGGGAGAAGAAGATAAGGAGAAGACAGCCTTCATCTGCCCATTAGGGTTTTATCAGTTCGAACGCATGCCCCAAGGGATTTCTGGAGCACCTGCCACCTTTCAACGTCTCATGGAGAAAGTTGTGGGAGACATGAATTTACTGCAAGTGTTAGTTTATTTGGATGACCTGATTGTGTTTGGAAGAACCTTAGAGGAGCATGAAGAAAGACTTCTTAAAGTGCTTGATAGGTTGGAGGATTATGGTCTGAAGCTTTCAATTGACAAATGCCAGTTCTGCAGAACCTCAGTGAAGTATGTGGGTCACATTGTGTCCCAAGAAGGTGTGAGTACTGATCCTGATAAAATAGAAGCACTCACTACATGGCCACGTCCAAGTAACTACAGAGAACTCAAGACCTTCCTTGGATTTAGTGGCTACTACCGCAGATTTGTGAAAAACTATGCTACGATTGTAAAGCCTCTGAATGATCTTACCAGGGGACATCAGTCCAGCAAGAACAAATCTAAGTCCAAGAATAAGGGGAGGTCCCCAAAGCCTCCTGTGCAGAGACACAATGGCCCCTTTGCACCATTTGGGCCACGGTGGGATGAGAGATGTGAAAGGGCTTTTCAAGAAATCATTACTTGCCTAACTCATGCTCCAGTCCTAGTTTTTGCTGACCCAAGCAAACCATTTATCCTGCATACTGATGCCAGTTTGGAGGGTCTGGGAGCAGTCCTGTACCAGGAAGTGGAAGGCAAATGTAAACCTGTAGCCTTTGCCAGCCGAGGATTGTCTGATAGTGAAACTCGCTATCCCACCCACAAGCTGGAGTTTTTGGCCTTGAAATGGGCCATCACTGAGAAATTTCGAGACTACTTGTATGGTGCTCAGTTCCAGGTGTGGACAGACAACAATCCACTGACTTATGTGTTAACAAGTGCTAAGCTGGATGCTACAGGGCAGAGATGGGTGGCCGCCTTGGCTAGCTATGAGTTCAGCATTCAGTACCGATCAGGGAGAAGCAATGTAGATGCAGATGCATTGTCCAGGCGTCCGCAGGCTCCAGAAGTTGCTGTGATACCCACAGATGGAGTGAGAGCTATTTGCAGTGTGAGTCGCCGAGAGCCAGAGGCCCGTGAAGACTTTCAGGGATGTGTTGCAGAAGCTTTGGGCCTGCCCCCTGAATGCATGCCTTCTGCTTCGGTGAACTATATTGCATTAGACCAATCTCCTTTGCCCATGCTCAATGCGGCTGACTGGCAAGAAGCCCAGCGGCAAGATATTGACATTCGTGATACACTACTTGCCAAAAGGGAGGGGCGAAGCCCAACTGCGGTTGTCCCACCTAACCCGGAGGGTAAACTACTATTGAGAGAATGGACCAAACTAAAACTGATTCAGGGAGTGCTACACCGAATGACCACTGACCCTTTACAAAAACAACGAGCACAACTAGTACTGCCAAAAAAGTACAGAGCCCTGGCCATGAGGGCCCTGCATGATGACTTTGGGCATTTAGGGATGGAGAGGACCCTGGAACTTATTCGTAGTAGGTTCTATTGGCCCCGAATGGCTGAAGATGTTCGCAGGAAATGTGAGACTTGCGCTCGATGTGTTCAAAGGAAAACTCTGCCCACGAGGGCTGCATATCTCAAGAACATCACCAGCAACAAACCTTTGGAGTTGGTATGCATTGATTTCTTGTCTGTAGAGGTAGACAAGAGGAATGTTGGAAACATTCTAGTAGTGACTGACCATTTTACACGGTATGCACAAGCATATCCCACACGTGATCAGAGGGCCACCACCGTTGCTCGAGTATTGTGGGACAAATATTTCTCAGTCTATGGATTCCCGGCTCGGATACACTCTGATCAGGGGCGGGATTTTGAGAGTCACCTTCTGAAGGAGGTGCTGAAGATAGCAGGAATTAAAAAGTCTAGGACAACGCCTTATCACCCCCAAGGTGATCCTCAGCCAGAGAGGTTCAATCGAACCCTATTAGATATGTTGGGAACTTTGCGACCAGAGCAGAAGGCAACCTGGAGCCAGCATGTCGCATTTCTGGTGCATGCCTACAATGCCACAAAGAACGATGCTACGGGAGTCACCCCATATCTCTTGATGTTTGGGCGAGAACCAAGATTACCCATAGACTTGTGCTTTGGTGTATCAGAAGATGGAGATAGCTATGAAACTCATCAGCAATATGTATCCCGACTAAGAGAAAAGCTGCGGGATGCTTATCGCTTAGCTACCGCTGCGGCTCGGAAGAACGCAGACCGCAACAAACATCGATATGATGCTAGAGTGCGTTCGCAGGAGCTCCAGCCGGGGGACAGAGTCCTTCTGCGAAATTTGGGTATTGCTGGCAAACACAAGATAGCTGACAGATGGAAGGCAATACCTTACCTGGTGATGGAAAAGCTGGGAGATCTGCCGGTCTACAAGATCAAACCTGAAGACGGTCCAGGGCAAATAAAGACGGTGCATAGAAACCTTTTGCTCCCTGTGGGGGAATTGGTAAGCACCCCTTGTGAGATGGGCCACGGCAGGGCCGCCGGGCAGAACAGAGGTGCTAGACCAAAGCCGCCATCCAACACAGACAGTGGGCCCCCTGCAGCTAACTTACCCCTATTCTGCACATCTGAGAGTGAGTCTGAGGAGGAAGACACAACCCTGGTGTATCCTGGGATGGAGACAAGATTTCAGTCTCGATCAGCTGAACCAAACAAGAGTTTTCCCTCTTCCGCCCTAAACCCAATGGCGGAACTATTTAGGCCCCTTTCTGATACCCCGGTGCTGCTGATGAGACCCCCCTGTGATGACACACACAGGTTATTGGACAATGGGGACAGACAGGTAGAGGATGTCCTGGGCACCTTGGACCCTCCAGCGTTAGAACTAGGAGTGCAGGGGCCTACGCCAGTAGCCGAGGGACCCTCCAGGGAAGCCTCTCCATCCGTCACTCAAGAGGATGTTCCCCTTACTTCGGCAACAGAGATTCTCAATAGACGAGACAGGGTGATAAGACCAGTGAAACGGTTAACTTATGATGCACCTGGGGTGACTAGTGAGGAGCCAATACATTTAGCACACAGGCTTGTGGAAGCTAAAGTGGGCTTCCTGAGGCCCTTTGGAGGAAACCAATGAGTTGGTATAAAGGGAGTGTGATTTGTCGGGACGACAAAGTCTCGGCTGGGGGGAGGATGTAAGCAGTGTCAGGATGAGCTCCACCCTGACATCTGGTGGTGAGGTGTGGCAAGTTGTGGAAAAGAACTTCAGGGGCAGATCTCATTTGCATAGGCACACCCACCCCGCCTAGAATGAGACCATAGCTGCCCAAATGGTCACTTTGGCTGCTGTGGGATCCCCAGTGTCTCTGTTATTGGGGCAGGAAGAATAAATTGTTATTACCCTGATTATGGGAACTGTGCTTGGAACTGTACGTGGCCTTTTGTTACGATGGAGGGATTCACCATCATCTAAGTAGCACTCGCTAGGCAAGGGTCATGGGTTCCAAAACTGTGTGAATGGAGAGAGGCTGGGGACAAGTATTAATACTTGGTGGCATGGGCCCCTTGGTGAGGGCCTTACATGCTGATTGCACTTCCTCCTCTCTCCACTGTGGAATATCAGAGCTAATTTTGATTTTATTAGAAGTCTAGTTATAGGCTGCTGAGCTCACTTTGGGCTGACAGTGCCCCAGCACTGGGGCTCCCCTACTATAAGCTGAATTCACCTAAGAGCTGAAATCACTGAGTGTTGTGTTAAGTAGTGGGGGAGCCTGAAGATATATTGTGGAGCAGTTTGCGGGAGGGCTGGTGAAGCAGTTCGACACGGAGCAGTGTGTGGCTGGCAGGAGCTGCTTGTGGGCTGTGGAGCTGAGTGAAGGAGTTCGTGGGGCGGCTGGCGGAGCGGAGCGCAGCTGAGCGAAGGAGTTCGTGGGGCGGCTGGTGGAGCGGAGTGCAGCTGCGCGAAGGAGTTTTGTGGGGCGGCTGGCGGAGCGGAGCGGAGCGCCGCTATGGAGCTATGGGGCGGTCAGCTTCAGATCACGTAAGGTGCCTCTTACCCCCGTCCCATTTCCACCCAGGTTGGGAGGTAAAGCTCCGCCGATAAACTTTCGAACTCTGGGGCTGCCCTGACCAGGGACAGAGACTTTTGGGGCATTGGACTTTTGGGGTTGCTGGACTCAAGAACCAAAGGGAAAAGGGCATGCCCCAATTTGCCTGGGGTGGGGTTGTTTTTGCTCATGGGTTGTGTTATGAATCCGGTTGGTGGTGTTTCCCCAACATAATGCCACATTGTTTCTCTCTGTTATTAAAAGACTTTTGCTACACTCAGACTATGTGCTTGCGAGAGGGGAAGTATTGCCTCTTGGAGGCGCCCAGCGGGGGTGGTATATATTTGTCCCAGGTCACTGGGTGGGGGCTCGAGCCGGTTTGCATTGTGTTATTGGAATGGAACCCCTAGATATTGAACCCGGCCCTTGTTGCTGCCAACTCTGACGGGCAGAAGGGTTACATTAAAGCAACAGCTAATTCTGAAATGCAGAAAGAGGCCTTCCCCACTATCTCTCTCTCTCTGGGAGATTAGAGCTCCACCTCAGTAGCTTCCAGGCTTATGCCTTTCTCCTGCGTGAAGTGACTGATTTTGGCCATAACAAGAGCCCTAATTTATAACCAGCCCGAGGATGTATATTTTAGCTCTGCAAACTAGCTAAAAATGAGCTCCTGGTTGTGAGGGGGTGGGCGGGGAGAAATAAATGTTGCTCTGGCTTCCATTTTTCAAAGACTTTTTATGACGCGCAAAAGCAGACAGTTCTAGATAGGAGGCTTTGTCATGCACATAGCTCACGGGGGAAAGTAGTATAATGGATTTCTAGATCTACAATAAAAAAAAACATCCACTGCTTGTGATGTAAATCAAGGTAATTTTCATGTAAATTTATGGGTTCTGTAACATTTTCTGCTTTGGAAAGCAGGAGGGATTTCAACATAACAGCCCAGCCCTTGTTCACAATGCAGGTTTGGTGTCGAACACCTTCTAATCCCATTGTCTTCCATGGGAGCTGGGGGTGATCGGCACCACACAGGAGAGCCTCAGGCCCATGGAGTGGTAACTTATCTTTGGGTATTGCCACTTCCTCTTCATGTACGCGCAATGTGCCTCAGGTGGCAAGTGACCAAGATTCATCACCAAATTTGGTTCTCTGGTTGGATCGTTAGCTTCCCCAGCTCTGGCCGGGTACTGATGGGGAGTGTGATGTACTGGAGACAATAGGATTGAAACTCCTCATGGAATAAAGGGGCTATTCAACAGGAGCCCAGCCCTAGATTATTGACTGTAGTTCTGTGACACGAATCTGAAGAAACCCTTGCTGGGAGTGAATGAAGGAGCAGAGGTGTGGAATCAGGAAGAAAAAGCCAACATATCATATTGCTACCTTCCTGTACATAAACTGGTTTCCAGTCCAGTGTAAATCATTGGCTTTTGCTAATACATATGTCTACACAGTATACATCTGTTATAAAAGCAGTTGAACACTTCCAGCAAATCACACCCCAGTCCAGAGGCACATCCTAGTGTAAACGAACTGGCTCCCTGCATAACTTTCAGCTGTGCCTGCTTATGAAGCACCACACTCAATTCAGCTTCAAAGTTACCTCTGTCCAGACACATCTGCTGTTATCTCGCTGTTTGCATTGTGAAACGGTGGGGAAACAGACTACAAGAAACCAGAGGCATGCTGAAGGAGGGATCCTGCATATCTCTGGCTCCCTGCTCTGCTGTTTGGCTGTGGTGGTTTTGTGTTAGGTCTAGGTCCCTGCCAGATGAAGAGCTCTGTTACCTGTGTCTCGCTCTTACCATGGGTGGACAAAATAAAAAGTCCTCTGTAACTCTGAAAAATTAGCTACCATGCATGTGAAATTGTTCCCCCCCCCACACACCTATTTTAAGAATTCAGAAGGGAAATCAAGAGTGTGAGAGCACTGGTCTGAACCAAGCACACTGCCTAAGAGCAGCTACTGTACCTGCTTTGATCCACCTCTCACCCCTGCTCTGCCAGTGCATCTCAGTACTAGTATGCAACATCCTGTCTGGATCTCTAGTGAGAGACACCACTACTGGGGTCAAATTGTGAATAGCCTCCTGTGTAGAACTGGAGACAGGAATCAGACACTAGTTCCGTGCTCACTCATGAGCGATGCTCGGATTTGAAGTTGGCTCTCTAAAGCTTTCCAGCTACACAGAACTCTTCTTCAGGTCTAGGTGAAGAGGAGCTCTGCGTAGACCTGAAGAAGAGCTCTGTATAGCTTGTAAGCTGGTCTCTCTCACCAACAGAAATTGGCCAATAGAAGATATTACCTCACCCACCTTGTCTCGTGGGCAAGTCACGTAATTTTGCTGTGACTCAGAGCCCCTTCTGTAAAATGGGGATAATAATAATTCCTCTCTCTCAATTGTTGTCTGTCTATTTTGACTGTAAGGTCTTTCGGAGCAGGGACTTTCTCTTAATGGGTTTGTACAGTATCTAGCACAATGGAGTCCTGATTTCTGTTGGGACTGCTCGGGGCTAGTCCAGCACAAATAAATTAATAATAATAAACCATGTCTCTGGGCAGTTCATAGAATAGACGGTATCCTCCTGAATCTTTCTTTTGGGGTAGAGTGACCAGATAGCAACTGTGAAAAAATGGGACAGGGGTGGGGAGTAATAGGTGCCTGTATAAGAAAAAGTCCCCAAAATCGGGACTGTCCCTATAAAAATGGGACATCTGGTCACCCTATTTTGGGGTTGTACTTTCCACAGGCAGGAGGGTTCCGTATGCTAGTTACAGGATCCACAGATACTTGCAGTGTACTCACTTTACCGGCCTAGGTCTGGCGCAAGCCCCTGAATAGACGTGTAAAGTGGAGTACACAGTGGCGAGAGGGCTGAACAGTTGTGCCAACTCACAGAGAGCGGTGTTCTCTCTAAAGCAGAGGCTCAGCGTATTCATCTCACGGTTCGAGTGAAAGGTTTCGTGTCACCATCCCACTTTTCTAAGTCCCATTGAGATTTTCTGTCACAGGTGTTGCTGCCCTTATAACAACACTTTCAAGAGACGTTGCTGAATAGACAAAATCTCGTGAGCATTCAGAAAACTTACTTATGTGGAGCGATAGGTACTAGCATCAGAAGAGAATGCAGCTGTCAGGTTATCATCACACACCTTTAAGTGCTCTGCTCTGAACGTTGCATCCAGGTCTTCAGGAGTTTGAGACAGTGCTGGATTCTCTTCTCGGAATTGCGAGAATTGAAATGAAATTTTGGTCACTGAAACAATTTTAAAATGAAAGTGTTCAGGGAATTCAGTGCAGCTCAGCCTCTCGAAGCTCAGAGTTAGCCCTAATCTCATCTATATCGTGGCACTTCTGTTTAAGGGTAAACCAACTGCAAGGAAACTTTAGGGGAAAATCTGACGATGAGCTCTATAGGTCTGTCTACACTGCATCTGGGAGTGAGCCTCCCAGACCAGGTCCACAGACTTGTGCTAGTACGCTAAAAATCGCTGTGTAGACGTTGCACCTCAGGCTTCCGAGTGTGGGGGGGAGGGCGGGCACTGAGAGATTGAGTGCCACCCTGAGCTGCAGTGTCTGTACACTAATGTTGAGCACATCAGGGTGAGCCCTGCTAACACAAGTCTGTGTATGGACCCACTCCCAGGTGCAGTGTAGACATACCCCAGGAGTCTATGGGAGAGTTTCCCAAGGGGAGTGATGAAAGCCTCATTGCTTAGGGTAGTTAAACTAAACGGCCAATATGCTATAAAATGTTCTGGAGGGAACAATCCTGCCCTGACTAGAAGATGGATTACAAGTGACCTAACGGGTCTCTTCCATCTCTGTCCGACATGATTCTAAATCAAACACAATGACTAAAACAGTACCATGGTTACCGTACTTACAGGCACCAAACCTCATATGCCGCTCATACAGTTCCCTGTATTTATCAAAACCTCGCTCTTGCAACCTAAGGACAACAAACAATATATTTTTAAATCACACACTTGTTTTTGGCTAATGACAACCTAAACAATTTCAGAAAAACATGTGACATTAGGTCATGATGTCCTACCTGTCCATTTACATATATAAATAATTACTCCACATGAACACCCCAGGTCATGTCAACATTGTTGTCTGCCCAGCAGGGCCTTCTGTGAGAGGCAACACTGAGGTGGGGTCCAGCAGGCCTATGGGACCCCTCTGCCGCCTCCAGGAGCCACTGACTCTAGGTCCAAAAGAAGAGGCTTTATTGCTTGTCCACGTACATAACCACATGGGAAACTGAGGAGAATATGGAATTCTACATGCAATGCTCCATCAGTTACGCTCTAGTGTACTGGTCAGGAAACGTAGTGGAGAGGGACTCCTGATTCCTGCAAAGGTTCTGGATAATGGGAGAGGGTAAAGAAGTCACCTGAGATTTTTCTCCCAGATGGTAGGAGAACCTGACCACGCCCAGTGATTTAGTGCCTTACTTCTTGCAAGGAGGCCCTGCCTTTTGATGGGGGATCAGAAGGAAAGTTAAACGCCGTAATGCACTCAGGAGTACCCCCTTTCTAGAGCCTCTCACAGGGTTGTGGGGGCAGGATGGGGGAGTCCACAATGCAGCCAACAACACAGCGCCTGCAGAGTGGGTTTTGAGAAATCTCTCTGGCTGGACTGCTGAGTTGGGCTTACTCTGTCAGCCTTACCCTGGTTGTTTGCTGCAGTCCCTGTAGGGTCGGGGGTCTCTTAGACGGGAGTTCTCTTTCTGGCTTTAGGAGTCCCCACAGCAGTCTCCTGCTTAGGGCATTCCTGTTCCTCCCCATCCTGAGCTGACTGCAGTTTCCTCCTTTTTAAATGCCTTCTCCCCTTCCATACATGATTGACAAGGCTGGAGAAGTGGGGCTAGCTCTGTCACTAGGGCTCTCTGGCACTTCCTCATCAGCATGGGGTCTCACAGAGACACTTACTGTTGCTCAAGTTTCTTTCTGGTGTCACTTTCTAGCACTGTTTGTGAAAGGTGAGGATGAGGAGCAATATCAATCTCTTCGTCAAATGAGTTGCCTTCCATCAGCTCCTTGATCACACACTCAAATACGTCCTTGTACATCCTGCAGCACAAAATCTACAAAATACACCAGACGTAGGAACACAATGGGACCAGCCTACAAGGAACTGGCAAAAAGTGTGATCTTTTCCACACACGGCTTCACATTCCTCCCAACAGGCAAGCAGTCTGAGATTAGCCAAGATCATGAGTGATGCAGGATTTTCCCACTTCATGTAGCTTTATTAATGCCAGTAAACCAGGTTCTCTGCTTAGCTCCATTGCACCAGCTGTGGATCTGGCCCATTTGTAGAATCATTGAATATCAGGGTTGGAAAGGACCTCAGGAGGTCATCTAGTCTAACCCCTTGCTCAAAGCAGGACCAATCTCCAATTTTTGCCCCAGATCCCTAAATGGTCCCCTCAGGGATTGAACTCACAACCCTGGGTTTAACAGGCCAATGCTCAAACCACTGAGCCATCCCTCCCCCCATTGACTCACCGCTGCTCCATTTCCAAGAATCCCATGCTTCTGTCTCGCAAGCTACAGCTCTTCCTCTTGACTGAAGCCAGGCTGTCTCCCTCCAATTTTGCTTCTCTGACCATCTACTCCTTCAGTGATCTCTTCCCATTCCCTCCTCAACACCCATGCCCAAAAGGTGCTCCTCTTTTCTTCCCCTTGCCTTCTTAATCCAATTTCCTATCCACTCCAAATTGCTTGTCCACTCAACCCTCCCCAGGTACTTCCCCCTTAGCCCTGCTTCTGCCTTCCTCCCCAACTCTGATGTCTGGTTGTTGCCCTCCTTCAGACATAAAAATTATCACTACAGCATATAGCAGGAGCTTTCTTCCTTTGTCTCCCTCCCCTTTCTGTAATGTATCATACTACATTTATGGAAACTCAGGCTCAGATTAAAAAGGCAATTTGCTCATGTCCTCAAGTCCATAGTAGAATCAGGAACAGATCACAAGAGTCCTGAATCTCAAACCTTGCACCCTGGATACTGGACCAAACTGCTCCCATTTTTTGTTGTGGATTTTCCCTCCATTGGTATAATTCACAATGATTTTGGGGTGACCCTGTCTTATGTCCAACTCCTGATGGCAGCAGGAATTCTTGGGGATGCCAAATTTTCTTCCTTCCAGGGTACTACTTGACCAAAGTATAATCCTGAATATATTACAAAAGACCTAGCAGTTCCCTCACCGCCACTGTCCTGGTCTATGTTTGGTACTAGTTATCAGGAACTGCCAGGGCATGGTAACCTATTGGCTTTGCTGCTGGAAGATTACCAGGAAAAGATAGCTTCATTGTTTAAGTAGCACAGCTACTCACAGTTTCCAGTGGTTGTGTCTCCAGGTCTTCTACTGTTGGGATGGGCTTTGCAACAGCCTTGCAAAACTCACAGCTTTCATATCCTTCAGCAATGCGATTTTCCTCAGAGGACAAAGGAAAATGGTGAAGAACATTAGCTTTTTTTTTTAAAAAAAGCTTGTACTTGAAGCCTAGCTGCTCACATGAGAAAATCACAGTTCTCTAAAAAGAGTCAAGTTTGCATCTCTCCAGAAAGACCACTATCAGTAAGGTGCTGTCACGAGGCTATCCAGGAAGTTCTAGGTTACGTGTGACAATCTGTATTCCCAAGTGAATTGCTGATTTTTACTCCTTCATCAGAGCTGGATGAAAAGTGCTAATTGTGTTTTGTGGGAAATTTGTGGGGAGGGGGGGAAGTTGGTTTTTTTTTTGATGAAAAAAATGAAAACCAGTATGATCACGTAGTCTGATCTCCTGGATGACACAGGTCAAAGAACTTCCCCAACACAATTCCTAGCACAGATTTTTTTAGAAAAACATCCACTACATTTAAAAATGGTCAGTGATGGAAAATCTACCACAACACTAGGTAAATTGTTCCAATGGTTCCTTATCCTCATTGTTAAAAATGTACACCCTGTTTCCAGTCTGAATTTGTTTAGCTTCATCTTCCAGCCATTAGATCACATTATACCTTTCTCTGCTAAATTGAAGAGCCCATTATTAAATGTGTGTTCCCAAAATATTTTATAGGTACTTATAAACTATGATCAAGTCCTTTAACCTTCTATTTGTTAAGCTAAATAGACTGAACTCATTGAAGCTGTCACTATCAGACATGTTTTCTAATCCTTTTATCATTCTCCTAGCTCTTCTCTGAACCTCTTCAGATGATCAACATCCTTCTTGAATTGTGGACACCAGAACTGGACATGGTAATCCAGCAGTGGGCACATCAGTGCCAAATATAGAGGAAAATTAACCTCTCTATTCCTACTTGAGATTCCTCTGCTTATACATCCAAGGAGTGCATTAGCCTTTTTGGTTACAGCGTCACACTAGGACCTCATGCTCAGCTGATTATCTACCACGATGCCCAAATCTTTTCTTGGCGTCACTGTTTCCCAAGAACATGTCCCCCGTCCTTTAATTATGATCTACATTCTTGGTTCCTAAAAAGCTTATGCTCAAATAAATCTGTTAGTCTTTAAGGTGCCACCGGACTCCTTGTTGTTTTTCTAGAAAGAATAGTCTTTCAAGAAATTAGAACTGACAAGACAGTCTGTACATGGCTCTGGAAGAGCTGTTATCATCTATCATACAAGTCTTGACATTTAGATGAATTTGTTAATGAAGTATTATTGTTACTAGTCTATCGCCATTATGGTCTATAATACTAATGTGTCTGCTCTGCAGGCAAACAAAATCCACGTAATAAAATCCTTTCAAAATATTTGTTGAAATAAGTTACCGCCATAAACAGGAGACAGCTTTCAAAAATGATTTTCATATATACACATCATGGATGGACATTCCCTTTTGGTCTGCATATTTCTTTGTTTAGCTTTAAGCTAACAGCTCTTTTTAACAGCCAAGCCAGAACTACAAGATCCTGAAAGTAAGGGGTGAAGAGAGAATTGATATATAACACATTGGAAGGAATCACAATCATTACAGCAGGGGAGCCCAACTTTGCCCAACAGAGGGCTGTAATGGGAAGCTGACAGAAGAGTGAAGGCCACAGCTACCGTAAATTACATAGCACAGAGGCTACTGTTTAAGATGGAGCATTGCATGCTGAGACCAGAACCTCCATATTAATGATGAGGCTTCCTTGCACTGTGTGGGCCTGATTGGGTTTTCTCCTCGGCCTCCTCTGAACTAGAGCAATGTAAACATCCAGACACAAAAAAAAAAAAACTCCAAGCCCCAGTTGAAATGCTGGTGGAAGTAGAAACAGACAGATAACCAACTCGCCCTCTTTCTTGTCTGTATTTTTAACTGGGCGATGGCTAAGCAAATGACACTGCAAAGGAGGCAAATAAGATTGAGTTTGACAAGCTGAAATACCAGAGGGTCTGACATCGGTCTCCTTTTAAACTTGGCTTCACTTTGAGAAGCTGCAAAACCAGAGGGGGAATAAGGAAGACATTTCGACACATCACACCCCACATGTTTTTCATCAGGTCCCATGGCCCGAGAGCCATCTGCTGTCTGAGTCAGTAACACCTACTCTTTCCTTTTCTTGTCAAACTGCTCCCGTTGTTTTGATGGTCAAATGTAAATCTCTCTTAAAGGGAATAGCATTTGCCTCTTCAGCAATTTTTGGTCTATTGTCAGGAAAGCAAAGCTAACTTCCTTTCCCCTGGACACTACTCACAGTTTCAGGAGTGTCAAAATATCCCAAGAGAGCATTTTTCTGGAAGCTAGATATCTTTTCTGAAAGGCATCTCACCACAGACCTGACAAATCTTATACTACCTGACTGGAAATATAACCACATGGTATTAGTGGGGTCAGGGAAAACAAGCCCTGCCTAAAATCCTCTCTGTTACTGAAGAGCCTTTAGATTAGACGCACTTTTGGTGTAACTCTGTGGAGATCAACGGAGTTATACCGGTGATGAATTTGGCCCTCTGTTTCTATGTGTCAGGTGCATGGAACTTTCCATGAGCTCCTTTCCGATTTTCATCGAGGAGCTGCCTTCCTTTGTCCCTCTTTGTTCTGAGAGAATTTAGTACTTGTCAGAGGTGGTGAAAGTGATGCCCCACAGGACACCATTTATCCACAACAACACTGCAACCTTCCCTGCAAAGCCGACCCACAAAAGAATGCAAAAATAAACATGCCTCAACCTTAACCAGACGGGACAGAACCTCTGTGTGGGAGAGGATCATTCAGTTTTAATGCTCATTCAGTGGTCGGCCCCCCTCTGTGCTGAGACTGATGAAAAAGCTGCCCGACTGAGAGAGGATTTTTTGACGTGAACATTTATCCAGCACAGACTGGACTGAGATCCACACACCCACTTCACACAGGCCACCAAACAGCATCAGGGAAAATGTCACAGCCCTATCCTCAGCTGATGTAAATTGGCAGAGCTCCACCAAGTGAAAAAAACTCACCAATTTACACCAGATGGCTGTGAGTCTCTACCAGTACAGGTTGGGTGTGGAATGGTGACAGACAGGCGAAAGGCTCCATTGTCCAGTTACCACTCCCTTGAGTCATGCAGCTTCCTCTTTATAAATGACTGGTGTATTCATTTTAATTTCTCCATGGGCCTCACCTCATCTAGGAATAGGGTAGTTATTTTCAGGTCATCACAAGTCGCCTCTTCTGAATCGGGCTCCGGGGCTTTTTGTACGAACAAGACAAAGACATGAATTAGCCTTCACTCACTGTGTAGAAATGTTGTGACAGTTGCATCAATTGTCAATTCACCCACAGAGGCACTGGAATCAAAAATTTCAAACCTGACTGCCTACGGTTAGGCTCCCACATCTATTCTTAGGCAGCTCAATATAAGCGGCCTAAATTTCAATGGTGCTGAGGAGCCTCTGTTGATTTCTATAGGGTCTGTGGGTGCTCGGCGCTTCGGCCTATTTAAATCCATATGTAGCCACCTAAATGTAAGTGCTTAGGTTTTCAGATGTGGTGTCCAACTCCAGGCATATTAACAGGGCCTGATTTTCAAAAAGTGAAGAAACCCTCGCTCTGAAAAATCATCTCCCCCCACCAATCTTAACAAAAAGTCACTTGTCACATGGATTTAGAAGCCTAATTTTAGGAACCCAGGTGTGGACATTTTGGCCTTGGCGAGTAAAATATAAGGAAACTTTGCAAAGAGGGTGTAATAATTTATATGCACTTCTGAATTTCGGTGTATAGTATAGAAGAGGGATTATAAAAGTGTTTCATAGTAATAAACTGTATACTAGACTGCAAGAATTGATGAAAACGAGATATTACAGTATAATACAAATGTCTTATTATGGCAGGCCATAAACTTCTATATAATAGTTTTTAAGAGCATGATGATGCAGCGAAAAATAAGAACTATAAAATCTGTGTCAAGAACAAAAATAAGTTAGAACCAACTTTACCCAGATTATTAAATAGCTAATTTATCATCCAAATTGTCACTCACTAGTGCCCCTCTGCTAGGTTTTTATAAACTGGAGAGAGGGTGGATACTTTATATGCATTCTCAGGTAATTTTAAGACAAGTAATTTCCCACATTAAGGCAGAGTAGTTCAAGTGGAGATAGAGGCGGTTAGGGACTATTTAGAAAAGCTGGACGTGCACAAGTCCATGGGGCCGGACGAGTTGCATCCGAGAGTGCTGAAGGAATTGGCGGCTGTGATTGCAGAGCCACTGGCCATTATCTTTGAAAACTCGTGGTGAACCGGGGAAGTCCCGGATGACTGGAAAAAGGCTAATGTAGTGCCAATCTTTAAAAAAGGGAAGAAGGAAGATCCTGGGAACTACAGGCCAGTCAGCCTCACCTCAGTCCCTGGAAAAATCATGGAGCAGGTCCTCAAAGAATCAATCCTGAAGCACTTGCATGAGAGGAAAGTGATCAGGAACAGCCAGCATGGATTCACCAAGGGAAGGTCATGCCTGACTAATCTAATCGCCTTTTATGATGAGATTACTGGTTCTGTGGATGAAGGGAAAGCAGTGGATGTATTGTTTCTTGACTTTAGCAAAGCTTTTGACACGGTCTCCCATAGTATTCTTGTCAGCAAGTTAAGGAAGTATGGGCTGGATGAATGCACTATAAGGTGGGTAGAAAGCTGGCTAAATTGTCGGGCTCAACGGGTAGTGATCAATGGCTCCATGTCTAGTTGGCAGCCGGTATCAAGTGGAGTGCCCCAAGGGTCGGTCCTGGGGCCGGTTTTATTCAATATCTTCATAAATGATCTGGAGGATGGTGTGGATTGCACTCTCAGCAAATTTGCGGATGATACTAAACTGGGAGGAGTGGTAGATACGCTGGAGGGGAGGGATAGGATACAGAAGGACCTAGACCAATTGGAAGATTGGGCCAAAAGGAATCTGATGAGGTTCAATAAGGATAAGTGCAGGGTCCTGCACTTAGGACGGAAGAACCCAATGCACAGCTACAGACTAGGGACCGAATGGCTAGGCAGCAGTTCTGCAGAAAAGGACCTAGGGGTGACAGTGGACGAGAAGCTGGATATGAGTCAGCAGTGTGCCCTTGTTGCCAAGAAGGCCAATGGCATTTTGGGATGTATAAGTAGGGGCATAGCGAGCAGATCGAGGGACGTGATCGTTCCCCTCTATTCGACATTGGTGAGGCCTCATCTGGAGTACTGTGTCCAGTTTTGGGCCCCACACTTCAAGAAGGATGTGGATAAATTGGAGAGAGTCCAGCGAAGGGCAACAAAAATGATTAGGGGACTGGAACACATGAGTTATGAGGAGAGGCTGAGGGAGCTGGGATTGTTTAGCCTGCAGAAGAGAAGAATGAGGGGGGATTTGATAGCTGCTTTCAACTACCTGAAAGGGGGTTCCAAAGAGGATGGCTCTAGACTGTTCTCAATGGTAGCAGATGACAGAACGAGGAGTAATGGTCTCAAGTTGCAGTGGGGGAGGTTTAGATTGGATATTAGGAAAAACTTTTTCACTAAGAGGGTGGTGAAACACTGGAATGCGTTACCTAGGGAGGTGGTAGAATCTCCTTCCTTAGAGGTTTTTAAGGTCAGGCTTGACAAAGCCCTGGCTGGGATGATTTAACTGGGAATTGGTCCTGCTTTGAGCAGGGGGTTGGACTAGATGACCTTCTGGGGTCCCTTCCAACCCTGATATTCTATGATTCTATGATTCTATGATTCTAAGTGTGGCCCATGAAACCCTACACTACTGCCTATCTTTATCTTTAATACAACAGCCTGGATCAAGGAAATATGGCTTCTCAGATCCAGATGGAGTGTTCCATTGCAGTGAATCCATAGGTTGAGACAGCGGACACAATGATGATATGGACACATCCCACCCACAGACACAGAGGAAGCTGGGACTAGAACTCTTGTTTTCCTTTAACTCCTCCCAAAAGGCCTTTTCCAAAGGAAAACTCTGGGAACTTCTATGGGCAGCATGTCACCTAGCCTCACTCTAGGCCAGCCACTAAAAAACAGCATCACTTACTCACAATACACTACTTTATACTGGGCCCTGCAATCTGTTGGGGCCACATCTTTGTATGGAAGATGAGGAGGGCAGCAGTGTGGTGTTTTTATACTATGGTGATTAATGGGAGTCCCTGAGCAGACTTTGGTTCCTCTGAATAAAGTGTCAAACTCTTGTATGTTCTGTATGCTTCCTGTAGCTTCAGCAAGTGATGCATTAAAAAGACAGTATCCAGAGGTGAAAGTAAGCCGGTACAGCGCCGTACTGGGACCGGCTTTCCCAGAGGGCAATTTAAAGCCCTGGGGTAGCGGTGGTGGGGCTTCTGGAGCCCCGCCGCTGCTACCCCAGGGCTTCAGCAACCGGGCTCCGGCGGAGATTTAAAGGGCCCCGGAGCTCCAGATCCCACTACCCCGCCTGGGTCCTTTAAATCTCCGCCGGAGCCCAGTTGCTGAAGCCCTGGGGTAGCAGCGGCGGGGCTCCAGAATGGATTTAAAGGGCTGGGGCGGTAGCGGCGGCTGGAGCCCCGGAGCCCTTTAAATCCCTGATGGAGCCTGGCTGCTGCTACTCCAGGGCTCGGGCAGCAGGGCTCAGGCAGGGATTTAAAGGGCCCGGGGTTCCGGCAGCTGCTACCACAGCGGAGCCCCAGGCCCTTTAAAGCTCTGCCGGAGCCCAGAGCCCCAGGGTAGCGGTGGCAGCCGGGAGCCTCCAGGGCTCCTCAGTGATTTAAAGGGCCGGGGTCTCTGCTGCAGTAGCGGCAGCTGGAGCCCTGGGTCCTTTAAATTGCCCCCGAGCCCCGGGGTTCCCACCCACCTCTGCAGCTGGTGGCTTGGGGGTGATTTAAAGGGCCCTGGGCTCCCAGCCGCCACTACCGCAGCTGGAGCCCTGGCCTTTAAATCAAGATTTAAAGGGCTTTGGGATTTAAGGCCCTGCCTCTTCCGGTCAAGGCCACGCCTCTTCTGGTTGAGGCCACGCCCCCTGCTCAGGACTCCAGTGTACTGGTAAGTCCTCTAACTTACTTTCACCCCTGACAGTATCCAAACAAACCTAGGGTATCAGAGGAAATCCATAAAATCCAAATCCCCCTCTCAGAGACAGTGGCCTCCCTAAATACCTATATTAGAGAAAAAAGAACTCCGAAACACACCTACTCATAATCCAGGAGCATACACATTACACTACATGCAGACATTTAATATGTACATCCTTTGTGAGTGGATGCATGCCCAGGCAGTGCACTTATTTCTGAATGAGCACATTTTATGGAAATCAGGTTGTATTCCCTCAACCTTGCTTATATCATCCTGTTTACCATCATTGCAAAGTAGCACTCAGACAGAACTGGCTCCTGATCAGCTTATTATTCATGGTTACACGAATGACGGCGCAGGAGGTGGAAAGAACATAAATAAAATTGGTTTCACTAGGTTATCTCAACCTGTATTACTCATAGCAGCTTTTCCCCTAGTAAATTAAAACAAACATGCACGCAGAGGCTCTAACCATACAACATGCGAGGGCCTCTTTTGGGACAAAGCCTCAACTTCTTCGCTGCAGGAACCTGTACTTATTTACCTCTGTGCTTTTGTAGAACTGTTTTAAAACCATATGTCTTACAAATGAGCATTCCAACTTCAGACCTCAATTTCTTCAAGGTATAAGAAATGAGCACAAGGGATCCGGCTATTACAAGATAATCACACCTCTGGGGAAAGTACTGGGCTCACGTATCTATGTTCCACAGATCATGATAATCTCATTGGGGTCGGTTAGCCATCAGGAAAGCTTGTTAAACCAGCGTGGCTTGTCAAGCCCTTGTCATTCAGAATGCTTACCAGGCTGTCCTAGTTTATAAGGATCTCTGGATCCCATGAGCTTCCTCAGTTGGCATTTTGCACCAGTATTTACAACACAAACACAATATTTATCTCCTAAAATCTATCATTTTTAATCTAAATTTTTTTTATAATTTAACGAATGCAGGACCCAATTCTGTTCTTATTTGCACCCGTGCGACTCTAAACTGACTTCACTGGAGTTACTGCTGATTTACACGGATGCAGGAGGAGAATCAGGCCCTCTTTAAGACTGATTGATCCCAAAAAGAAAGGATCTCTGCAGGGCATAATACATATACAGAGAAAAAACGGGTGGTGACCTGTGAAAAACAGAATGGAACTTCCCTCCCTGCACCTATTATTATTAGTAGTAGTAATTATTTCTATTATGGAAGAGCTCAAAGGCTCCAATCAAGATCCGGTCTCCCTTGTGCTAGGCACAATATAGTCGCAGACAGGGGTCTCTCCTGAAGACCTTACAGTGCAAATAGACAAGACAGAGAAAACCAATATACAAAGTTCAAACAACAAGTCTGGGATGATGTCCTGTGATGCTGGGTACATGCCGTGTTAGTTACAAACCTTCCCCCTCCCTCTTTCCAGGTGCTACAGCCAGTCTGCTGTCCCAGTGTGTTGTCTTTCTATACAACTCAGATATGGTGTGAAAGAGAAGAAGGAAAGGGATGACAAAGATTTAAGCAATATAAGCCCCCACACAAAAGTCAAAAGCCCCCCTACAAACCTTAGCTCTTCAGGGCAGGGACCAGTTTTTTTGTTCTGTGTTTGTACAGAGCCTAGCACAATGGGGTCCTGGTCCATGACAAAGGCTCCTAAGCATCACTGTCAAACTAATAATCCATAATAATGATGAATTTTGGGGGGGTTCCTTCCCAGCCCACCAGGGCCAAATTGACATACCAGTGGTCTGGTTACTCCTCATGCTCTAGCACCATGTGGTATGGATAGGGCTCTACCAAATTCATGGTCCATTTTGGTCAATTTCACTGTTATAGGATTGTAAAAGTTGTAAATTTCATGATTTCAGCTATTTAAATCTGAAATTTCACGGTGTTGTAATTGTAGGGGTCCTGACCTAAAAAGGAGTTGTGGGGTGAACATAAGAACATAAGAATGGCCATACTGGGTCAGACCAAAGGTCCATCCAGCCCAGTATCCTGTCTACCGATAGTGGCCAATGCCAGGCCCCCGGGGTGGTTGCAAGGTTATTGTAGGGGGGGTTGCGGTACTGCTACCCTTACTTCTGGGTTGGTGATGGCAGGGCACTACCTTCAGAGCTGGATACTTGGCCAACAATTGCCACTGTCCCGTTGCCCAGCTCTGAAGGCAGCGCAGAAGTAAGGGTGGCAATACTCCAACCCTCCTAAAATAACCTTGTTGCCCCTCTGCAACTCCCTTTTGGGTCAGGACCCCCAATTTGAGAAACGCTGGTCTCCTCCCTGAAATCTAAATAGAATCACAGAAGATTAGGGTTGGAAGAGACCTCAGGAGGTCATAGTCAAACTCCCTGCTTAAAGCAGGACCAATCCCAACTAAATCATCCCAGCCAGGGCTTTGTCAAGCCGGGCCTTAAAAACCTCTAAGGATGGAGATTCCACCACCTCGCTTGGTAACCCATTCCAATGTGTCACCACCCTCCTAGTGAAATAGTTTTTCCTAATATCCAACCTAGACCTCCCCCACTGCAACTTGAGACCATTGCTCCTTGTTCTGTCATCTGCCACCACTGACAACAGCCGAGCTCCATCCTCTTTGGAACCCCTCTTCAGGTAGTTGAAGACTGCTATCAAATCCTCTCTCACTCTTCTCTTCTGCGGACTAAATAAGTCCAGTTCCCTCAACCTCTTGTCATAAGTCATGTGCCTCAGCCCCCTAATCATTTTCGTTGCCCTCCACTGGACTCTCTCCAATTTGTCCACATCCTTTCTGTAGTGGGGGGCCCAAAACTGGACGCAATACTCCAGATGTGGCCTCACCAGTGTCGAATAGAGGGGAATAATCACTTTCCTCGATCTGCTGACAATGCTCCTAATGCAGCCCAAGATGGATTCTGCACTTGTCCTTGTTGAACCTCATCAGATTTCTTTTAGCCCAATCCTCCAATTTGTCTAGGTCACTCTGGACCCTATCCCTACCCTCCAGCGTATCTATCTCTCCCCCCACAATTTAGTGTAATCTGTGAACTTGCTGAGGGTGCAATTCATCCCATCATCCAGATCATTAATGAAGATGTTGAACAAAACCAGCCCCAGGGGCACTCTGCTTGATACCGGCTGCCAACTAGACATCGAGCTGTCGATCACTACCCGTTGAGCCCAACGATGTAGCCAGCTTTCTATCCACCTTATAGTCCATTCATCCAATCCATACTTTTTTAACTTGCTGCCAAGAATACTGTGGGAGACCATATCAAAAGCTTTGCTAAAGTCAAGATATATCACATCCACCACTTTCCCCCTATCCACAGAGCCAGTTATCTCACCATAGAAGGCAATCGGGTGTAGTATAGGGTAAAAGCGCACAAAAGACCAGATTTCATGGGGGAAACCAGATTTTACTGCCTGTGATGTGTTTTTCAGGCTGTGAATTTGGTAGGGCTCTAGGTATGGAGTAACAGCTTCTCCCTGCTGACTGGGAGCGCTGGGAGTGCTGGGATGTCCCATGGGGAAATCAGGCTGCCTGCCCTGGTTCCTTGGCTTTATCTGAGACCCAGCACAGGGTTTCCACCTCCTTCGAACTAGAAGGAAGCTTCCACCCACAAGTCCCCTAAACTCTCAACACCAGTACTGGACACGAGCCCTGTTGTCTCCCCACCCTTCCTCACCCAGCTGGTAAGCAAAGCAGTTTGGGGCAAGTGAGGGAGGGAAAAGTCACACACTAAATGTTTACCTTAAAATGCAAGGGCCCAGTTAGCTGCCTATGGTCTGTCACCAATGCACCATCATTGCCTTTGTTGAACCAGCCCTGGCAGTGTTAACTATCTGGGGGGATTTAATTATTAATGATTCAACACTTTCATTCTGAAAGCACCTTAGGGTCACAACAAGGTCAGGCCCCTTTGCAGCAGGGGTTGTATAAACTCATGATAATGATAATCCTTGCCCCGGGGAGCTAATGGTATAAAAGATAGCAATAGGCGTAAGGAACAAAAGTGCAGTGAAACCCTGCAAAGATCTGATCCAAAGCCCACTGAACTCAATGGGAGGTTTTTCCCACTGATTTTAATGGGCTTTGGTTCAGTCTCCCAGCTGAACTTAAGGTTGCAGAGGGGTGAGCTGGAGTGGGGAAGGGCCAGGAGAAGTGTGTGGTGCCATTTAAAGAAACTGGGGAAGTCCCAGTCCAGAAAACTCTAAGACACGAGCCAGTGCAATTGGTATCTAGCAAACTGGTAGCTGCTGCTTTAATTATCTCAGCAGACACCTCACACCAGTGAGCGGCTTATTGTAATATGGGTGCACTGAATAATACATATTTACTGTGAAGAAAGGAAGGTGTTATTGTGTGGGAAGAATTTGGCAGCTCTGAATACTGAACAGCAGTTTCTGCAGAGCAGTAGGATTCAACCCGGTAATCAAGCCCATTAGCATTAAAAGGAACTGTCTAAATGTCAAGCCAGGTCCGATAAATAAGCCACTAACTCATTTAGAAATGGTTCAGAATGGCAAAATAAAAGTTTTGCTGCTAATTATGTCTCTTATTTTGGAGTTCTGTCACTTCTTGCTTTTTGCTTCCATTCCAATGAGATAATCATCTGCTGCCAAGATGTTCTGAAACCTGAGGCAAGGCAAACTTGGCCATGGAAAATAAGAACTTGTCTGAACCTCAGACCTCATTCACAAGCATTTGGAAGGGTCAAAACTGTGGGCGAGTACCCACTAGCCAGGTGTCCTTTAGTATCACCCCCGCCCCCACCTCCCATGCGGACATCAGCCTGAGATCTCTTGTCTGGACCCAGTGACTCATTCCACTTCCTGCCCATCAAAGCCCCTCTTTTCCACCCTGACTTTTGGTCCGCACCTGGGCCTTTGTGGATGTAGATTCTAGATCTATCAGAGGTCTCAGCAGATCTCAAAATCTCTGCCGGGCCCAGCCTGGCTGCTGTTTTCAACTCTTGCGGGATCAAGGGCCTTCCTTAATCAGAGGTACCCCTGGAATATATTGCACTGCCCACCACTGACCTGCCCTCAAACCACCCCCTTCCCAGCTGTCAACCCTTTCTGTCTCCCTCATAACGGAAAGCATCCTTAGCCATCAGATTACCCAAATGGCCACATATCCTGGCATACCTTCATCATCTGACTTCTTGTCTTCTCCTCCTGCTGCATCACTTTCAGCTCTCACAACTACAGATACAGAACAAGCATGGCGTGTTTTAGTGGCTAATCTGCTTGGGCAATGGTAGTTGCCTGACCTACATGTCATATGGCCAGATTCAGGAGTGGTTTAAGTGTTAGACTTGTGGGGACTGAACTGAAACATAGGAAATGTCACAGTGAAACTGGCTGTTGGTTCAGTCAGTCAGGTACTTTGCCTCTGATAGTGACATATAACTGATACTCCTGGTGAAGGCAAACCCATTCCTCCTCCTTTATGCACCTGGTCAATCATACAGTACCATACGATAGCATGGGAGAAACTAATTTTGACACCCCTCCAAGATGGTAATCATTGTATGCCCTGAAGCATAAAGATTGATAGCCTGTGTAATTTGCAGTTTAGCTAGTGCAATTGCAGATGTTAATCCTATATACATACATTCCAACCAAGCAAAAGTGGGGACGCTGTGGTGAGCGAGAGGAAAGAATTAAGCAAGCTTTCTATGGAGCTTCCTCCATAAAATTTTGGAATCTCAAGTCCAATGCCCTCCATTTTTGAAGACTAGCATGTTTCAGTTATTAAAGTGTATGGGGTCTGGGGGAGGGTGGTGGTGGAAGAGAGGCTATGCTGGGATGGGTTTGTCTGGAATTCTGTCCTATAATAGGTTGCCTCTGTCAAATTACATTCTGTTAAAGTACCAAGAAAGGCTGCACATCAAGACCGCAGGGCCCAGATTCATGCAGGTGTTTCCTACCTGACAACCACAGAGCTACGTATAGAAACCAGCATCAGCACAATACAGAACAAAAGCAAGAAAACCCACACACATGGAAGCAGGCTGCTACCCCATGCCTTCCTCCTGTCTTGCTGTGCTATGGACAGATGTCATCCTGATCTACAGATATCAAAATATACTCCTATTTGGCTTTATGTAATATTTTGGTGCCAAATTTTCTATGAAGCAATGAGAAAAATTAACTTGCTCGGCCCGTCTGCCTCATTCTTTGCTTTCCTATGTTTGCTTTGTTAGCTGCCTGTTTCTTTTCTCCTCAACTTTACTTCTAATTAAATTTCCCCCCTTTCAAGCCTTTCCCATCATCTGACCTTTTCCCACTTTCTTTTACTCTTTTTTCATTCTCCTTTCCCTCTTCCTCTCATGCTCTATGCCTCCTCCTCCCTCCCCACATAGTCCTTCCCAACGTTTTTCTTTCATCCCCCCTTCTCTCAGATTTATTGTCCACTCTCTGACTCCCCCACATTCTCCTTTTCAGTTTTCTTTTTCCCCTAGCCCGAGCTTTTTCTCACCTTTCATGGCGTCTACAGATTCCTACCCCTCCAGTAGGGCCCCTGCACTCTCCCATGGGATGGAAATATGGGAACCACTGGCAAAGTTGGGGAGGGAGGCCACATGTTGCTAAGTGTTTCATGGTGAAGTGGGGCAGGGCATGGTAGGCTGCCTCCTTCAAACATTCAAACAGGATCAGGGGAGGTGGCATGATCCAGTGCCCAGATGGAAGCCACAGTCTGAGACTGTGAATGGACAGCAGCTATCCATGGGCTGACCCCCTCAAGCAGACTGGAGAGGTGGTCCATGCTGCGCAGGGATACAATGCCTCTTGATGCTTCTCACAGAGACATGTCTGCCTGGACGGTCTAATACATTCTGACTCTTGCTACTTTAGTTGCCACAATAGCCTTCTGCAGCAGTGAGTTCCGTAGGTTACTTATACTTTCTAGTTAAAAGTATTTCATTGTTATCCTTTTGATTTCATCGAGCATCCCGTGTGCTTGTACTGTGGGAGAGGCCTGGGAGTCTGGAGGCTGGTGGGACAGGTACTGATAGGAGATGAGGAAAGCTGGAAGATGACTGCTTGGTCAGAAGGTAAAGGGCAAAATGTTACATCATCAGATGGGCAAGCCCAAAGTAACACCTACCTCATTCAAATCCCCACTCATGAGCCAGAACTGTCCTGCCAAGGTGCCAAACCCCCTCTCGCTTTGGTTGTTGCCCTGGACACTATTCCTGGACAGGGTGATTTATCCCCCATTACTACGGAGTGTTAGCCATCTCTCATCTACAGCAACAAGGCTGGGATTTTCAAAGGAGTCTAGTTCAAAACCCTACTTTAATTTACAGTGATCAGGATTATTCACAGATTCCCAGGCCAGTCTGACCTCCTGTATACCACAGCCCATAGAACTTCCCCAACATAATTTCTTTTCAACTAGAGCCTCTTTTTTAGAAAAAGCTCCAATCTTGATTTAAAAATTGCCAATGACGGAGTCTCCACAAGCGCACCCTACCTTCATCTTTGGATTTAGTTTGGTTACTTTCTTCGCTTCCTTCTTCAGACTCTTGTGTCTTAATTTCTTCATCTGTGTCAGGAAAGAGTACCACAGTGCCTGAAAGATGACAGCAGAGTTCATGTTACGCGTTGGTCTGATAGAGCACCGGCTGTGCTGAACTAAACGAGGCTAATCCCTAACCAGAGACCTGTGGTGTGTGGCCATAACTCTTGTCCCACATAGCAACGTCCCCCACTTTTGTACCTGGGTAACATAGGCTCGGGAACTAGGGGCACGGCAGATGCTGCAAAGAGCATCCCCAGGTTTCACTGTGAAAAGTTTGCTGGTGCTATCAGAATGGAGCTGGCACTAGTTTGCGATTCTTGAGACTCCTGGAGCTGTGCAGCACCCGGGTGGTGTGAGCGGGAATCACCCTTTCCCACATTGCTTTTGAACACACGTGGTTTAGAGTTTTGTGAGCTGTCTTCAGCACCACTGCCTGGGTAACCATGAATCATGGGGTGGAAGTTACCTCCCATTCCCAGCTGGGGATCATTTATGTCCCTAACCATAAAAGTGGATAACGTAGCTTTGTCAGTATAAAATCAGATTGTAACACAGGCCACTGTTGGTGCCAACGGTTAGAGAACAGAGACAGTGCATAGAGTTTTACAGGGAACCCCTGGGTTGGATAGATGCATATTAATTCACCAAAGGTTGGCATGTAAGGTCTCTACTGAGAGCCAGTTGCCCACTGGTTGCCATAATCATTGCAAAATGTATGTACAGATAATATTTAAGGAGTTATATTTCTATACTAAAAGTTATGTTCTTAAGGCAGGTAACCAGGCAGTGACCTGTCTCAGACAATCTCTTTTGAGGCAGTGGGTAACAGACGCTTATCGCCCTGTCTGGTCGTTGTGTATTGTGCTCATAACAATATAGGCCTATTTGCATATTGAGCCAGATGCTGATTAACAGATTGGGAAATCGACAAGTAAGGAGTATACAGGAAAAAAAAACCCAGCAGGGGGGCGTCCTGCTTATGAAAAAGGACAATGGATTGTTCTGATATATCTGGGGCTGCTAACAGACACCCTGGATTTTGGCTCACGAATAGACATTCACAGCCAAGCCTGGCTGTAAAATGCTAGAAGAACTTTGGGTGAGCCTTGCTCTATAAGACATGAGAGTATCTAGTTAATTAAGTCTAGGTTTTAGAATGTGTGTTATGACTTTATTTGATACATGACCCTTTGTTTCCAATACTTCTCCTTGCTGCCCTTGAATTGCTATGCTTTGTTAAATAAGATCACACTGGTTTTTACCGTACACGTGCCTATGGGATGTGGGTTAAGCAGAGTGGTGATCTGAGGTGAAGCAGATAAGCTGGGGTGTACTGCTTCTTTGGAAGCAGTAAATCATAGAATCATAGAATATCAGGGTTGGAAGGGACCCCTGAAGGTCATCTAGTCCAACCCCCTGCTCGAAGCAGGACCAATTCCCAGTTAAATCTGTGACTACTGTAAATGTCCGTCCAGTGGACCAGGGGCTGGACACTCCAGGGAGACACTCAGAGGGCTCAGGAGTTGGGGTGTGCCTATCGCTAACCTGCAGAGTGAAAGCAGGGCGTGCATAGGCCTAGAAGGGTGTGCTTGCGTTGCCTGTGGCTGGTGGGGTTGGCGAGCTGAGCCATGGCAGGGACAGACAAGGCCCCCTCACAACCTTGGGACACCCAGGAAGTGTCACACTGATACTCTTTTGCTAGACGATATGCCCGGGAATGCTCTGTGGCAGTGAGTTTGGCTGTCAGCCTGACCGCTCTCTTTTTGTCCAGCATTCCACAGAGCTGGAAAGACACGATTCCAAACAGAGATGTTACAAAAGTATTAAAAAAACCAAACACCTGTCCCTCTGCTTTATTACTTATCAAAACTGGAGTCATGCCTTGGAGGTGGAAGAATCAGCAGGCAGAGCGGTTTGGGTCCTAGGAACTTGTGAAAGCAAGAGGTTGATAAGAATGAAAGGACAGAAATCATAAAATGGTTTGTTCTAATTCCTTCGTAGTCACAGTTGTCCATAACTTACAGAGAAAGGATGGTCCAGGGGTTAGGGTGATTCAGGACACCTAGGGTCAACTCCCTCCTCTACCACAGACTTCCTGTGTAACCTGGGCAAGTCACTTAGTCTCTGTATGCCTCACTTCCCCATCTGCAAAATGGGGATAAAAGTCCTTCCCTACCTCCCAAGGGTACTGCAAGGACAAATACATTAAAGAGTGAGAGGTGCTCAGATACGGTGGTCATGGGGGCCATGCAAGCACCTTCCATAGGAATAAGATTGAACTGCCCTCTATGAAGAGTTACAGGAATTTGTTATGGCCTGTCGATCAGCTAATAAGAACCTTCCCTCCCTCTACACAGGTTTCCTTTTTTCAAGCTGGCACTTATCTCTGGGGGGCTCTGGAACACACAATATTATGGGCCAAATATTCAAAGATAGGTACCTAAGTTGAGTCCATTCTGTACAGATATACATTTGTATACAACATCTGGTTCTTGTGCATGTGGTCACCCATTTTGCAGGCACACCTGTTTCATGGGCACCTATTTTTGAACATCTGCCTATGATCTACGAAGCCGGGACGCACTATTTTATAATTTATTTACCCAGGAAAGCTGCAGTGTCTGGGAATTTACTGTTGTTTCCCCTCTCAGGTAAATTTGATCGTTACCTGACCTTCTCAGGTCTCAGCTCAGCCAGACATTATGGACTTGATGCAGGAACCACTTAGTGGCCTGTGTTTCACAGGAGGTCACACTACATGATCACAATGGTCCCTTCAGGCCTTAAAAAAAAAAATCTATGAATCAGTGTCCCACAGCGAGAGAGCTGTTGAGCTGGATTTACAATTTAGGATTCCCCTGGCTTTTAGTCCCGGACCTCCATAACTACTAGCCCATCCAACACCCTCTCACATGCTTTATCTGCTGATGTGTTATTGATTAAAATTACTGATGCCCTAAGAGATTAACAAATATCAGTGTTTAAACATTGTTTGTTCCAGATTCAATTTTTTAAAGAGTTCATTTTATTAAGAATCACCAGTGTATATTTCCAGACATTTTAGTTCTAAGCACATAGGGTTTTTTTTATACTCATCTCACAGAATGGTTTCCATGCTGTCCAAATTCACTGGTATGCTCCAGTGCTTTACACCATGCTGGAAAGGCAAAGCAGTAATAAACCCAGCTTCACCGTCTGGTTACACCGAGTTTGTAGCGTTACAGTGGTGCAAAGCAGCTGGATCCTGCTGGTAAATCCAGCCCCAAATGCTGACATTTCTGTCTTAACTTGGCCTCATCACACATAGTATGTGCGTTGCCATAGCAAGTAGGGCCTCACTCCTGGACGAGGACCCCATTGTGCTAGGCACTGTGCAAAGAATTTAGTGGTAGCTGAACCGCTTGGTAATAGTGACCATAACATAACAACCCTGTGCATGGGAAAGCACCAAAGCAGCTCACCATTTAATTTCAGAAAGGGGAACTACACAAAAATTAGGAAGTTAGATAAACAGAAATTAAAAGGTACGGTGCCAGAAGTGACATCCCTGTAAGCTGCATGGAAACTTTTTAAAGACACCATAATAGAGGCTCAATTTAAATAAACACCCAAATAAAAAAAAAATTGGAGGACCAAAAAAGAGCCACCGTGGCTAAACAACAAAGTAAAAGAATCAGTGAGAGGCAAAAAAGTATCCTTTAAAAAGTGGAAGTTAAATCCTAGTGAGAAAAGAGACAGGAGCATAAACTCTGGCAAGTTATATATAAAATATACTTTGGAAGGCCAAAAAAGAATTTGAAGAACAGCTAGCCAAAGACTCAGAAAGTAAAAGATTTTTTTTTTTAAATACATCAGAAGTAGGAAGCCTGCTAAATAACCAGTGGGGCCACTGGACAATCGAGATGCTAAAGGAGCACTCAAGTAAGATAAGGCCATTGTGGAGAAACTAAATGAATTCTTTGCATTGGTCTTCATGGCTGAGGATGTGAGGGAGATTCCCAAACCTGAGCCATTCTTTTTAGATGACAAATGTGAGGAACCATCCCAAAACTGGGTGTGTGGGCAATGAAATGGCAGATGAAATTCAATGCTGCTAAATGCAAAGTAATGCACATTGGAAAACATAATCTCAACTACAATATACATATTAAATGATGGGGTCTAAATTAGCTGCTACCACTCAAGAAAGAGATCTTGGAGTCATTGTGGAGAATTATCTGAAAACATCCACTCAACGTGCAGGGGCAGTCAAAAAAGCTAACAGAATATTGGGAATCATTAGGAAAGGGATAGATAATGAGACAGGAAATATCATATTGCCTCTATATAAATCCACGGTATGCCCACATCTTGAATACTCGTGTAATGCCCCATTTCAAAAAAAGATATATTGGAACTGGAAAAGGTACAGAAAAGGGCAACAAAAATTATTAGGGGTATGGAACAGCCTCCATATGAGGAGAGATGAATAAGACTGGGACTTTTCAGCTTGGAAAAGAGACTACTAAGGGGGGATATGATAGAGGTCTATAAAATCATGACTGGTGTGGAGAAAGTAAATAAGGAAGTGTTATTTAGTCCTTCTCATAACACGAGAAATAGGGGTCACCAAATGAAATTAATAGGCAGCATGTTTATAACAAACAAAAGGAAGTATCTTCACACAACACACAGTCAATCTGTGGAACTCCTTGCCAGATGATGTTATGAAGGCCAAGACTATAATAGCGCTAAAAAAAGAACTAGATAAGTTAATGGAGGATAGGTTGATCAATGGCTATTAGCCATGATGGGCAGGGATGCAAAACCATTCTCTGAAGTGTCCCTAGTCTCTGTTTGCCAGAAGCTGGGAATGGGCGACAGGAGATGGATCACTTGACGATTACCTGTTCTGTTCATTCCCTCTGGGGCACCTGGCATTGGCCACTGTCAGAAGATAGGACACTGGGCTAGATGGACCATTGGTCTGACCCAGTATGGCTGTTCTTAGGTGGTAGTGTCTATCCCTGGTTTATTATTGAAGGTAGGCCTTACTACATTGCTGCTTATATTGTTAAATGTATACAGTAAATACACTGGATATGCAATATGGCCATGTTAGTATTGCTGTAGGAACCTGTCCTTTTGGATTTCCAGGGCCTCACTTTAATCACTGGGCTGGGCTCTGGGGGAGAATGGGGGTTTGGGTGTATTAGCTGGGGGAATGTTACCGGACTATATGGGGAGGGGTTTTGCATGTCTGACCCTCTCCCCTCCCGCCCCGCATCTGGGCTCTGGGGAGGAGGGAAGGGTGCAGAGAAACAGGAACTGCATTGTCATACGGGTTTCTTTAATTCTCTACTCCTGGGGGAATTTTGTGTGTGTGTCTGTATTGTTATAGACATACTTGCTGACAGGTATTTTGAAATAAATTACCAAAATACTTGAAACAGGCATGCTTATGTAGTGTTATTTTGACAAATAAAATTTTGAAATACTGTGTGCAGAATTTTTCATTTTTTGGAACAGAATGCTCCCAGCAGTAATTTAGGCACCTAAATCCCAGTAAAATCAACGGGAGTTAGGTGCCAAAATGCCTTTGAGGGTCTGGTCCATAGAGCCTAATTCTGATCCTTACTCCTGTTCAGTAGCATTTTACTCCATCTGTGATCACATGGCTTTACTGTGGCTATTTGCAGAATAAGACATAAAATAAGAAAGTGTATCGGAATCTGACCCTTAGCGCTCCTCACCTTGACTCAGTGTGGGCTCAGGACTGTCCTTGCCATCCACATCTTCTCTGCTCCTCTTCTCCTCTCTGATTACTGATATAGCTTAAAGATCATGTTTTAGTTATGAAGTAAGCTTAGGAAGTAGGATGGAAATTAAATTTACTGCTTCTGTGACTACAGATATGAAATAAAGCTCAGATTCAATGATAGATCAATATCACCAAGGTAGTTTTATTAATAATTTAAAACCAATGAGAAATGAGCATAATAATTCTATGAATCCCAGTTCTGACGTCCTGTATGTTTTCTCCCAGGACATCTGTTTCAAAGCACAACTTGCACGTCTTTGGCAAAAGCTACCATTAATAAGTTAACGTCCTTTGTTTTACTTGCTACTCATTTAATAGATTCAGAGGTGGGCTGTGATAGGTTGGCGGTAATGCATTTTCTGTCATATAGCCATGAAAATACTGCACCATCTACTCCCAGTGGCATGACAGACAACCTAGCTCAGCTGGGGCCCTGTGCAGTCTAAATTTTTTCCCAGATTCTGCAACAGAAGAGGGAATGTCCTCCTTTGAGGGGGCCCATTCTTCTCAAAGGCAGGTACATAGGGCCTGATTTTGTTCTCTCACCAGTGTCCCAGAGTAACTCCACTGAAACTACTGGAGTTACACTAGTGTAAGAGGACAAGCAGGCCCTTAAAGGTGATTTCACACCATCGCAGAGACCTAACCTGTTCCTAGGCATCCAGGAGAAACCACCTCCTTCTGCAAGACAACAGTAGGGCCATTTTTGAACCAGCTGACTGAGAGTCCATTGTGGTAGAAGTTTTAAGGCACTCATACATGAAATGAACAACTCCATTATGAACCAGGAGCTATCAGTAAGGGAGAAGGGACCCATCAGCCGGAAGAGACCTGTAAGGGTCATGGGGATAGGATGGGAATGTGAGCAGAAAGGAGCTCCCCATAACTAGAATGTTTCTAGGTGTGAGGTCTGCTGTAAGGTATGTCTACACTGGAATTAGACACCCCTGGCTGGCCTATGCCAGCTGACTCGGGTTCCTGAGGCTGTTTAATTGCAGTGTAGATGTTCAGGCTCAGGCTGCAGCCCAGACTCTAGGTCCCTGTGAGGGGGAGGGTCCGAGAGCTTGGGCTCCAGCCCATGCCAGAACGTCTACACCTCCATTAAACAGCCCCTTCGCCCAAGGCCTGTGAGCCTGGGCCAGCCGCAGGTTTTTAATCGCAGTGTAGACATATCCCGAGTGTCCTTGTTGGTTTTGTCCAGGTTTCCGCACACCCCTGCAGACTGGCCACAGGAGGGAGCCAGCAGCCAACAGGGGCAGTGAAACTGACAGCAGTTTGGCGAAGCACACACGTGCCTGAGGATCAGCTCCCACTGAGGCTTTTCTTCTGTTGCAACCCTGCCTGCCGACTCCTGTGAGGTCTCTCAGGGAGCCCTATTCAGTGTTGGAGCCTTGGCCCATTGCAACTGGGCCCTGTGAACCTATGGGGATGGGACTCTAAATGCAGGGGGTCATTATGACTCAAGGCGCTCCTGCTGCTCACAGGCAGTTCTCAAGTGGAACCCTTGCTCTGATTTAGCCTCAGACCTGAACTCTGGCCGATATCTAATTTCATGCTAGAGGTGGATCTGAACACCGCTACCTGAGCCAATCTTTGCATAAAACCCTGCTAAAATACAAGGCAAAACAAACCTGGCCTCAGAAAACCAGCTGTTCAAGTGTAGATGCGCTGCACTGAATAACAGGAGGGCAACACAAATCAGGAATGAGAGACTATTATCTCCCTGTCAAAATGCTTCAAATGCATCAAAGTTCATGCTGAATAAAATTGTGCATTTTTATTTTTACCACAAAGCCGTTTTTAAGAGCAAACCGACTGTTTCGTTTTCCCAAAGTGCACTCTTTGGAAAGCAGAGTGTTTTGGATGTTAAATACGGTGCTGCTGTTTGATGAGCTCACCGTTCTCAACGGACGCTAGGGATTTGTCTGAATAACTCCATTCCGTCTGGGTCCCCAGATCCTCAGCCTCACATCTTCTTCTGTGAGTGGCGGAAGAGCCACCAGCAGACTTTCTGCGGAGAGGCCACAGCAGACTGGCTTTTACATCACTACTAGTGGCCACCCCCCGACTTCTGCAGTTCTGTGCTGCTGCTGGCGGTGGCGCTGCCTTCACAGCCGGCCCGCAGCCGCCGTCCTCCAGCTGCCCGGTTCTGAAGGCAGCGCCGCCGCCAGCAGCAGCGACGTGAGGATGGCAATACCGTACCATGACACCCTTACTTCTGCATAATGTTTGGCCTTCGCACTGGGAGGGGTGGCTACTGGGAGGCCAAGGCAAAGTTTCGGGTGGCTATTACCTGTGCAAGCCTCCACCTTTTGCCACCCCTGGATTTTGGGTGCCTCCAACTTAAGACACCTTAAAGGGCCCTGATTTTCAGTGTGTGTGTGTGGGGGGGCACTTTCTGAAAGCCAGACCCCTTTAAGGTGTCTCAAGGTGGGCACCCACAATCACCAGTCACTTTGGACTCTCAAAGGGAACAGATCTGTTGCATAAGAGGCAGCTGTCTTTGCACAGAACTTTTCAGAAGAAAGTCACACTTTAAATTGAATGAAAACATAGGGGCAACTATCAGCCTCAGGCACCCAAAACAACTGAGTAGCATTAGTGGGGATCCAGTGTATAAGAGCAAGCCTCCAGCCTTGTCACTTTCATTACCGCTGATCCCGAGGGTTTCTAACCTAAGCATGACTGGCATGTGCTCATCAAGCCTAAACTCAATTTGGAGTGATTGATGCTCTGCTCATTTCATCTCAGAGGATTCTGCTGCATCTTCTGATCACGCTGATCGCTCAGCTCAGCTCCACTTCTTAGTGTAGCATTCACTCTGCATTGTGTGCACGCCACAGTCCGACACAGGGGCTGCATGTATTGGTGAGGAGAAGGAGATGGGTCTCTTAGACCTCTGTATGATTAGCAACCAATGAGGTCTGAGGGATTGGCCTGTCATTTTCTGCACTTTCTTTTCACCTAAAATTGACTGGCAAGCGGTGAAATCATTTTGAACTAGTGTTTAAGAGCTGACATGGTTCCTGTCTAGCCATCTCTGCCTGACATCCCTGTGAGATAGATAGTTAATTTGGTTTGCCTCCTAAATGGTAATTTAAAGGTGTTCAAGGTCTTTATGAGTATCCTCCTGCATAGAAGGAACAAGGTTGAGCAAAGTGCGACCAGGGGCTGATTGAATGAGACCCCAGAAAGCCAGTGGATTTTTTTCCCCATAGCATTAGTGATTCAGCGAGGCCGTTACACATCACTGCCTTTGTATTATGTGTCTTATGATTAAGAATTTTAAAAGATTCTGGACACTGTATACACTGAAATTTACATATTAACTGATGAAACCCCCAGGGGAATGCAGGAATGATCAATCTAAGTTACTTACATGGCCCCATTACTGTAGTATCCGAGTGCCTCACAATCTTTTAACATTTTTACCCTCCCAACACCCGGGGAGGTAGGGAAGTGCTAGAAATCTCAGCCTATAGAGGAGGCACAGAAGCACAGAGAAACAAAATAATGTGCCCAGGGTCATACAGAAAGTCTGCTGCAGAGCAGAAAATTGCACCCAAGTCTTCCAAGTCCCAGGCTAGTGCCCTAATCACTGGCTCAGATCCTACCTCACCTAGGAGCCAGAACTGCCCACCTCCAGGGAAAGAATAAAGCCCCCCCCAATGCTTTTCTACTTTCTAGGTTGCCAATAAGATTTTTCTTGCTTTTGCACAGACCATTTGCTTACGCTTGTGATCTTCCATTAGTCCTCTTGGGAGTTGTGGAGCTAATCTCTTCTCCTATCACAGTGAAGCATTTACCCCAGGATGTGTACATGACACCCTGACACCTCACTATTCACCGCTGTCATGTAATTAGCATATGTTTTGTACAAAGTATGTCTTGTGAGGTGTCATTCTGAAGTCTTGATCTGCTAGACATTAATATCATGTTGGATTGTATGTGTTATTATCATATGTGAAGTTGGGCTATGTATGTGCCACTGAAACACATTGTGAGATTGAAAACACCCACAAACAGCCTTTCAAGTACAACTGTAAAAAGGCCAAACACTGTTAATGGCTTATTGAGGAAATGCACACAAGCACAAGGGTTACCCCAGGAACTGTGTACAACAGAAACCTCTCAGAGATAGCACTACACAATGGAGACTGTTTGACCCAGGTCACAGCAAAAGAGCATTCCAGCAAGTGGGAAGAAGATATAAAAGAGGGAAAATGACATCATAGGGGGTCCTCGCTCTCCGTCCAGCAACATACCTGGAAACACCTAAGGGGCAAGGATTGAACTGTGGAAAATGATGGTCCCAGGCTAGAAGGACCATTAGCCTGTGTATGAAAACCTAGGAAAGCCAAGGCAACTTGTGCCTTAAGAGTCTGCCAGCCTGTGTTATCACTCAGGTTGAGAATCTGTTAATTTATATCCTACCTATCTAGTGTGTTAAGCTCAGTTTGTGGTTTTTGTTTATTTACTAAGGTAATCTGCTTTGGTCTGTTGGCTTTCCCTTATAATCACTTAAGATCTACCTCTTCTACTTAATAAACTTGTTTTTGTTTTAAACCCAGTTTGTGTAATTCAAAACTGGGGGGTGCAAAAAGCTGTGCATCTCTCTCTCCACATTGAGGGAGAGAGCGAATTTCAATTAGCTTACGCTGTACAGTTCTCTGTGCAGCGCAAGACAATACAATTTTAGGTTTACTCTCCAGAGGGGGAGTGCACTTGCGTGCTGGGCAATTCCTTAGCTGAAAGCCTTCCCATGTGGTACTGATTTCAGTGTCTGCGTCTTTCTCAGCTGGGTGTGTCCCTACCTGTGTGTGAGTGTATGCTAGAGGAGGCTTGAGGTTCTGGCTTAGCAGAACAGGGTGAGGGAGCCCAGGCTGGTGTAACAGGCAGGCTTAGTGGTACCCCAGTATATCAGGTGGCTCCCCAGAAGGGGGGCTGGCAACCCATCACAGTGTACTGTTCCCCCAGTTTTCAGAATTTTGAAATGAATGATGCCTCAGTTCTTCCAGGTTGTAATTTGCAATCAGAGTGGATACCTCAGAATGAGACATTTCACTGTGTCTACATGTGGCAATACAATAATGTTCTTTCTATAAACAGACTATTATAGCTATTTTGGCTAGTGTTACATACAGACCCTTAGGCGTAAAGGCCCATCCTTTTACTATCGGAAAGCATTGCTCAAATATTAACAGTTAAAGGAATAACATCAGTGGGCCACATTCACCCTTAGTGACAAGTAAAGTACACCAGAGATTAATTTGGTCCAATTCATTCTGAGCCAAAATTGTACCTTTTTTTTGCAACAGCCCTGTTATTCCCCCCTCTCTAAATAGGTCTAACATTTATAGAGGAGGGCCTAAAATTGGGCCAGATCCTCAGGTCATGTAAATGAGCATAGCTCCACTGAAGTCAATGAAGAGAACAATGGAACTGTGCTGATTTACACCAGGAGAGGATCCAGCTCACTGTTTCACCCAAACTATACAAACATTTCATCAAATAAAATCATATAAATACACGCACAACTTCCAGGGCTGCATTTTCCTTTAAGAAACAATTATATTGATGTCTGCACAGGTTGACAACGTCCTTTTTAATATAGCAAACGACGCGGGGTATGAGACAATTACTCAGACAGAAGTAACTTCCAGATTATTAATAGCACAGATACAGCAGATCCTGCCAGAATGTAGATGCTGGAGATATACTGTACATCTCCAGTTGTTAGATGTTCACAGTACTAGCCTAGGTATTGTACAAATATACAGTAACCTGACTGAATCGTACTGAAAAATGTTATCAAATACTCTCCTTACTTTGATTCCTTTGATTTAGAACCAGCATGTGGAGTTGATAGAGAATCTGCCTGAAATTCTGGAGGGGAGAGGAAGAGAAAAGTTTTCTTTAAACATATGTTTTGCCCTGTGGAACAATGGAGCTTTTCAGTATTGAATTTTCTTGCTATTCCACTATTTTGTATTTCAGACAACACTTTGCCAGAGTTGCTGCCTTAATTGGAAGCTTTTTGCATTTTAATGATACAATAAATTGTATGGGGCGGGGAAGGCCTTTAAAATTAGTTATTAAAAAAGCCCTTGGAGTCTGAGGACAGAATTTTCAGAAAAATGATAAGTTTTACAAGCGAATTTACTTTGCCTTCCTATTCAATTATGATTATAACTAACCTGTATCGCCTAGGGTGACCAGACAGCAAGTGTGAAAAATCAGGACAGGGGGTGGGAATAGGCACCTATATAAGAAAAAGACCCCAAAATCAGGACTGTCCCCATAAAATCGGGACATCTGGTCACCCTAGTATCATGTCATACTCTGCAGACTGTACCGTATGCTGTTCCTAAAGAGATAAAGCTGTGATAGTGTGCCATGTAAATTATTCTACAAACCTAGCAATATGCCATGTGTACACAGTTAGCACTGTTATGTAAATTCCAATAATACACACACACACACACACACAAACCTACAGCAATATGCCTTTTCAACTACCACGGACAGCATGCCAAGTGAATTCCTTGCATAGAGTATAAACCAATACGTTTTGAAAACTTTTGTCCAAACGTCCCACAAAGTGCCATGTAAAATCATGTATAGGGGGAGTTAAATTGGCTGTAGGTTGGCAGGAACCCCACATTTTGCCCGCTTATCAAAATAGCGGACTCCTGTGGACTTCTCACTCGACTTAATCATGCCTGTGCTTCTGCACGGTAGAGTGTTCTTGGGGGCATGTGTGTGTATGTGACTAATCTGAAACTAACTAGAATTGCACAGTCAATTCTTTCTAGTTGAAAACAATTGTTAGTGGTGCTGAGAGTGTGTGTAACCCACACACCTCCTGGGTGTGGTGTTCGGTCCCATCTAGTGGCCCTGAGACTACTTAGAGAGATAAAATGAGTCTGCTCTACAGCCTTAGCTAACAGCCAGTTGGAGTTCAGCTCATGCTATAGAGGCTCATGACCTAAGCTCCAGAGGCCCCCGGTTCGATCCTGCCCATCGAGGACCGCGGTCTGTCAGCGTTACACGTGGTTCTGAGGAGCACAGAGGCTGAGACTGAGCGTCCTCTGATGGTGCTCAGGGAGAGCTAGCGTGAGTATAAATAGCAGTGTAGCTACGGTAGCATGAGTAGCAGCAGTCAAGCCATGACTGAGCTGTGCCGAGTACAAACCCTGCAACTTGGTGGGTACATGGCACGTCTCAGCCAGGCCTCTGCTGCTGCTACCCAGGTTACCACAGCTACACTGGTATTTACACCCACAATAGTTGGATGACAGCTACTGTGTATGCATACATGAGCAGAGGAAACCAGCATGCTAGCTCGGAATGTAGATGTAGCCCATGAATATGCCTACACTGCAAGTGAAAGGTGTGATTTTAGCATGGATACCTGTGCTAGCTTTAACCTAGATAGCATGGGTAACAATAGCAGTGGGGGCATGGTGACATGGGCTTCAGTATGGGCGAGCAACCCGAGTAGGTGCCCAGGGTCCCTGGAGGACTTTTTTGCAGGTTGCTATCCTGTGCTGAAATTAGGGCCACGACATCTGCACTGCTGATGTTACCTAGGTGATCTAGACTGAAGCTAGCATGGATATGCCTCCTTGTGCTACCATCCCATCTTTACCTGCACTACAGACACACTGTAAGAGCTTGTCTACACTTGGGATTACCTCTTACACCAGTACAAACCCTCAGTGTAAACATGCTGCACCAGTGTAAGGTAGTTTTCACCGGTGTGGTTTATCCTTGTTTGCAACCAGGGCGAGCTGCATCAATGCAATCCATTTTTCACACGCGTGCAGCACGTCTATACTAGGTGCTGCTGTAACCCTCTGGTCAGTGAGTGTTACACATCCCACTCTGTACCCACCCCTCAGAGACTATGGGTCTGTTACAGCTTTCAGCTAGAGAGTCTGGCTCTTTAGCTCAAGCTGTAGAAACTCTGCTTCAAAGATCCTTGGTTCAATTCCTGATGTTGACCAACGTGGTGGCCAAGGCCACACTAGCATCAGTGGAAAAATCCCAAGCATGGTTGTGAAAAAAAAGAGGAACTTATATAGAGAGAAATAGAGGGGAAGAAGACAGAGCCATTCAGCAACGAGTAGGAGATGGAAGAGAGACGTGAGAGACCATCAGGGATTGGGGGTCGGGGGGAGAGAAGAAAAAGGCACATGGACAGCAAGAGGATGAAGAGAGAGGTTTATACACTAAGGTGATGGGAGGAGGTTGAGGATAAGAAAGGGAAGATGCAGAAGACACCTGGGGAAAAGAAAGCACAAGAGAGAAGTGCTGAAAGTAACTGGACAGGTAAGCTGAAAGAATCAAAAACGGTTCCTGGATGCCATGTTAATGCCCATACTTCATGGGCCATTCACACCAGGACCCCTTTATGCTGCTCTGGCAGCACGAAGAAACCTAAAAGTGGGTACCTGGTGCAAATTTATACCCACTTTTAGGTCCCTTTACACGTCTAGAGTAGTGTAAAGGGGCCGTAGTGCAAATGAAACTCTGGCCCTATATTTTTACGTCACGGTGGACATTCTAAAACAATGTGTTGTAGAGCTGCACATATATCCACTATATTAAACTTTATAGGACAGTCATTTAAAAATGAAGAGGAGTTCATTTTAATATGTTCAGGCCCTTGTTGTATCTGCTTTCTGTAAATATTTTAGTGGGTGAGTTTACTGGCATAAATATTTGTGGCAACACCAAATTTTAAGCAAAAGTGTTCATGGACAGGAAATTCTGAGTTTGTAAATGGAGTATTCACACTGAAAACCTGATTCTAAAGTTGGGTTGACATTATACAGACATTCAGACCTGTTCTAGGACCGGTTGGAAGAATAGTGCACGCAAGGCTCTGGAAGATGGATCTGGTTTAGTTAACTTGTTGAAAAGTGGTTTTAACTAAACTGGTTTTAAATATGGATCCCTTTGCTAGAGCTTGTTTATATTACTGGATAATCAGCTTTAGAACGGGATGAAATATTTTTGTAAATTTCTGAAGAGTAGACAGGACTTAAGAGTTACTCTCATCCAACCAAAAAACAGAAACTTACCACATGATCACAGTATAGCATACCATGGGATCAACGTGACCAATCAAATCTAACCACACCAGTTCAAATTTCAAATATTGAATTCTCCCACAAATTACTCACAATCTACAGTCCAAGAATTATTTGTGACTATTTTTGATCCAACGTTAAAAACTGGAAAAACAACGAGAAACCTGTAGGTTGTTCAGTCAGCACATGAAGAAATAAGGCAAAATTCCTCCTTTTTTTGCTACAGATTATTTTACCAGCTTTCATATTTTTCCTGCTTTTCCCCTTCCTTTTGAGATATTTCCCCACAGAAATATTTCATTTTTTCTTTTTGAAAAAACAAAACAAAAACAACCCCCCCGCCACTAATGAACAACGAATAAAGATGACAAAATAACATTTGGAATTTCCCTTCTTTGACAATTTTTGTCCTGATAAGAGTCTGTATAAATCTGTATTATTGACTGTGCTTTCTGGGTCCAAAACAAGGAGTTCCCAAAACCCATATTTGATTTTTTTACCTACCATGCATCCATGTACACTCTATGCCAAAGAAGCCACAGACAGAGTATCATCTTACTTGCATTTTAAATTGCAAGTCAAAAGTTTATGGTCCAACATTTTAGTTCTTAGCTTCCTTCCTCAGAATGGCATTTGTTGAGGTTACTATATGCATTCAGTTCTAGTTAGTTGACAGCATTGTTTCAAATCTTTGACCTATTCCAGTGGGGGATTTACTTGCAAGGATGTAGCTCGTGTGAGTGCATGCTAAGAATATTTGATTTCATTGTGGAGAAGAGAGACTTTAAATGGTTTTTATGCATTAAGAAAATAAACCTTGTATATGAGCAGAGATGACTATTGTAATTCTAAGGAAGTGGGTAAGGCGTGCACTGCAAATACACAGAGTGGAGGGGAAAATACCTATCCCCGCTACATCTCCAGAAGACACAGTGCTGCTGCTTTCGCTCCTCAGGGAGAGGCAGCTGCAAAAGCAGCAGCTGTCCCTGCAGCTCCCAACTGTTTGCCGTTGCCTCTCCCCACAGCCACAGCTCGGCTTGCTGGCTCCAGCAACTCCTATGCAGGGAGAGGGCCTGGTGGCATCATGAGATGGAGCGGGGCCAGCAAACCCTGGCAAAAATCTGGGGAGGACACATGACCCCACGTGCCTTGCCTACGCGTTGCCTCTGGCTTCTGCTCAGCGGGGACGGGGGCTGTCTTGGGGTTTCAGCTTTCAAAGTTCTTAAGATTGTCATATGTGGCTCAGAGAGTCAGTAAATTTGGCCACCCCTGGTATAAAGCCTTTGAAAATCATAGTTCACGCATGCTCAGTAGAGAAGTCTTCAATTTTAACAGCTATAAAGCCAAAGTTTGTCATCACTGAGCATGCTCAGTCCCCACACAGTTACAGAGCATGCTGCAGCCCAGACTTCCCCTTAGTGACCACTCTCAGGTGTTCTGGGCTAGGAGGGGAGGATGCGTGGTCACTGGAACTCAGAAAAGGGAGCCTGTCTCCTCTGAGTGCTCAGTGACCTGTCTTGCTGGTATTCATGCTATGTGGAGGAGGAAGCCATCTGATTCTAAAGCAGAGGGGACAAAAGCTGGACCAGGGGTGAAGGAAAGGAGAGAGATTGGTACAAGAAGCCTGGTGAGACTGGGACTGGGGGCAGGAGAGAAACTGGGATTGGCTGGGCAAGGAGACTGGGGCTTGGATGAGCAGCCTGAGGAGTAAAGACTAGGACTGGCTAGTCGAGAATTGACTGGGATGAGGCGCCAAGGATGGAGAAGAGGCAAGAAAGGACAGGACATGGATAGGTTGAAGGGGCTAGGACTGAAGGGGTCAAGTCTGAAAGGAACAGAAAGAAAAGTCTGGGCCCATGAGAGAACACTCCCCTCCAGAGTCTGGAATTGAACCCACAGTTCCTGAGTCTCACTATCCCTCTGCTCCCATCAAATAGCTTTGAAACTCACTGACCAAGTGTGTCTCTCATTCCCCTCTAGTGCCGGTCTACGTAGAGGATAACAACCTACTATTGCTATCAGTTACTCCCTTAGCTCAAGTGGCAGAGGTCTGTGCAGTGGTTCCAGAAAGTTCCAACCCAGCTATTGACCCATGTGAGTGTTGAATTTATATTTTTTAATTGCTTTTTTAAAAAATCTAGAAAATTATATACCCTTTCTTCCAAACTGGTGTGTAAAGAACTTTATAAATATTGCTAAGTCAAACTCTCAAAAATTACGAAATACCAGAATCAAGGTTGCCTCTGAAACCTTAATTCAGTGTCCTTATGCATATGCATTATGTGATTGTGTAATTAAAGACTGAATCATACTATTTTTGCCACATTTTCTAACTTTTGAGCACTTGACATTGCAATCTTAATCGTTGTTCTTTTAACAGAGATTTTGTGTGTGTAATTAAATAGAAGTGTGGCTATCGACCACACGTGAGCAACCCATTGCAAAATAAATTTGGAATTTTAATCCCATATCCATAAAACATTATTTCATGCAAACTAGTGCATTTATAGTACAGGACCTGGTTTTTCCACTCACTCCCTGGGTTTACACCAGTAGAACACCAATGACTTCAATGGATTGGCTTCTGATTACACTGGTACAAGGGAGTGGAGAATTGGGTATTTCTTACTACCAGTTTTAAAGACAATCACGTATAGCGAAGTGACTCCAGAATATTGGGGACTACAGTGAAATAAAAGGTGTTGAAAGCAGCGTGACACAGGTGATGAGGCAAAACGGTAATGAGTATAAGTAAACAAGATTTTTGTGATTTAAGAGGTACTTTAAAAATAAATAAAAATTAAACTCTTCTTCCCTCAGTTTTCTGCGTTGTACAGTTGGCTAGATTGCGTGACAAGCAATAAAATAATGCTAAAGGCTGGGTATAAAGCAAAAGAGTTGCAATCAAACAGATTTAGGATATCACCACCTGACATTGTCTTTTATTAATTTGCTGGTGCTTGTATGCCACAGAATGTCCTGTTAAGTTCCAGATGGGCATAAGCCACAAAATTCACATCTGGATTTCAAGCACCTTGAAAGTTCCAAGGTGTCATTTTGGCCCCTCGTATGGATGGGATTTGCACCCAGCCTTGCCCTAACTCTGGTTCCCATCACTGGTAAAATTCCCACTGACTTCAATGGGAGTACCTAGGCCAGAGTGCAGCACTACTGAAAATCCCTCCCAGAGCGTTTGTGTTTGCATTCAGATTTGGGTTCTGACCCCGCCATCAAAGCTCAACACCCTTCTTTACCCAAGATATCTGATGCAAAAAATCCATCTGTTTATGTGGCAACTGTGGATCCATTTCCCAAAGCTGGGTACCTAAAACAAGGTGCCTAAATCTGGATGTAGGTGGTCCATGGGTGGGATTTTCTAAAACACTCATGATCGGCCTAACTGCTCCCACCAAAGGTTTCAGAGTAACAGCCGTGTTAGTCTGTATTCGCAAAAAGAAAAGGAGTACTTGTGGCACCTTAGAGACTAACCAATTTATTTGAGCATGAGCTTTCGTGAGCTACAGCTCACTTCATCGGATGCATACCGTGGAAACTGCAGCAGACTTTATATACACACAGAGAATATGAAACAATACCTCCTCCCACCCCACTGTCCTGCTGCTAATAGCTTATCTAAAGTGATCATCAAGTTGGGCCATTTCCAGCACAAATCTGGAAATGGCCCAACTTGATGATCACTTTAGATAAGCTATTAGCAGCAGGACAGTGGGGTGGGAGGAGGTATTGTTTCATATTCTCTGTGTGTATATAAAGTCTGCTGCAGTTTCCACGGTATGCATCCGATGAAGTGAGCTGTAGCTCACGAAAGCTCATGCTCAAATAAATTGATTAGTCTCTAAGGTGCCACATGTACTCCTTTTCTTTTTGTTCCCACCAAAGTCAGTGGGAGTTTTACTGTTGCCTTCACCTGGATTATTTAGATCAGCACTGAGAGCATCTTTAAAAAGCCTTCCAAAAATAACCATGTTCTCCTTATCTGAACACATGTTTTAAAAGGACAAAGAAATCCCCCTCTCAGCCAAAATACCTGCCAATAATCTGCCTTTGTGTGAAATTTCTTCAGCCTTTTCCAAGTGAATTTCCTTGTACTTTTTATTCAGCTCTCTTGAAAGGAAGGAGATGGTTCCTTCCGGATCTTTTTTATCTGAGACATGCTCTCTGCTGACTTCCCCACTCCTCTCTCTCTCTAGCAAACAGAGATTACTCTGCTTAATGTACTCCTCCACGGACTGGTTACTAAGGACTCCTTTTGCAGTCAAATACTCTTTTTCTAGCTTTTTAACATTTTCTACAGTGAGGCACAAAATAGCAGATTGGGAATCTGATGAAATACACCCAGAGGGAGATGGGGATGTTCTCAGTTGGGGCTGGTTACTGCCAGCCACTGACAGCTTGTGTCCTTTCGACATATCTGCAATGCATTAAGGAGATGAAAATCTTCAGCAACAGGCAAGAAGTCAATTCATCATTCTGGTAACAAAGAAAGAAAGAAAGAATAATCCCATTAGTCATTTGCTACTGCTGGGCACATTGATTTATGTAGTTAAAATATTCACACTGAGATAACCTTATTAGATTGAAAATCACTTTCTTTTCAGGAGGGTCTACTAGGGCTCCAATCCAACAAAGCACTTAAGCGTGTCCTTAGTATTAAGCATGTGCTTAAATCCCATGGAAGTCAGCAGGACTTTGTTAAGCGTGTGCTTAAGTGCTTTGCTGAATCAGGCCCTGGGATAGCTTAAAAAAATGAAATACCAAAATACCTCAAAGAACTCTATATTCATAGGCTCAAACACACTAGAATCAAATACCTCGCCTCATAATACACATTACCGTGGTACCCACTAATGCTGCACTAAAGATTGCGCCGGTGATGTCATTATTAACCCACTTTTCCAGGGGCTTTGTCATTGGCTATAAAATGCGGAATGGTTGAAACTTACCATATGAAGCCTAGATCCAAGTGCACTTTATATTCACTATCAGCGTTCAAACAAATTGTTTTAGGCATTTTATGCTACATGCTGGCAACCACCACAAATATACAGAGGAATCTGTTTAACTGGCCCAGCTGGTGGTCCATTTAACATGCCAATTAAGAGATGACAAACAAGACAGCCCAAGAAAGACTTGAAATGAATAAAAATATTAGCCTTTGAAAATCCTGTATGGATCTGATATTTTTAGTTTTGTACAGCTCTTTGTGAAACATACACTAGTCAAGCAGAGTGACTTGCCCTGCTCTTTTGAATACCTGGCTAATGATAGCTTCTTCCTCTGATCCACCCAATCCGTTTTATGTAAAGAAAAAGGAAAAGGGGGGTGGGAGTGGACTAAAGATAGGTTGATGGCCCCTGTGCTTCACAATCCCATCTTGGATATTATCATGCATTGTTTTCCTCTACTCTAGTTGCTCACCAATATGGTCATTAACACACATTTTACCTATGTTAAACATCAGATTAATAGTTTGGAGACTCTCCTTTACCTTTTTAAAGATTGGAGGAACATTCAGCTTTTCTCAGTGATTGAAAAACTCACCTGATTACCATAGATTCCAAGGTCAGAAGGGACCATTATAAAAAGAAAAGGAGGACTTGTGGCACCTTAGAGACTAACCAATTTATTTGAGCATAAGCTTTCGTGAGCTACAGCTCACTTCATTGGATGCATGCAATGGAAAATACAGTGGGGAGATTTTATATACACAGAGAACATGAAACAATGGGTGTTACCATACACACTGTAACGAGAGTGATCAGGTAAGGTGAGCTATTACCAGTGCGGGGTGGGGGGGGAGGGAGGGAGGGGGTATATTTTGCAGTGATAATCAAGGTGGGCCATTTCCAGTAGTTGACAAGAACATGTGAGAAACAGTACAGGGGGGAAATAAAAGGGACCATTGTGATCATCTAGTCAGATCTCATGTATATCACAGGCCATAGAACTTCCCCAACATAATTCCTAGAGCACATCTTTTGGTATAACATCCAATCCCGATTTTACAATTGTCAGTGATGGAGAATCCATCATGACCTAAGCTCCCTCTAATCTGTGTAGCCGCGCAGCAGGCCATCAACGGCCGCATAGGTGCGCAGTGGGGAGATGCACCTCTCCCCCAGCCCTGGGCTGCTGCAGCGAGAGAGGGCTGGGGGGAGTCCTCTCTCCCCGCCGCAGTCCCGGGGCAGCCTGCACCCGAAACCCCTCATCCCTGGCCCCACCCCAGGGCCCGCACCTCCAGCCACAGCCCTCACCCCCCATAACCCAAAGCCTTTTCCTCAGATCCGAGTCCCCTCCCATACCCCAAACTCCTCATCCCCAGCCCCAAGAGCCTGCATCCCCAGCCAGAGCCCCTCACCCCCTGCACCCCAACCCTTTGCCCCAGTCCTGAGCCCCCTCCCACACCCCAAACCAACCCCCAGAGCCCACACTCCAACCCTCTGACTAGCCCTGAGCCCCCTCCCACACTCCGAACCCCTCAGCCCCACCCCCGCCACACATCAGCTGCATATTGGTACACATAACAGAATTCATTCTGCACATGGACGTAAAAAATTAGAGGGAACATGGATCACGAGCCATGGTAAATTGTTTCAATGGTTAATTACCATCACTAATAAAAAATTAAAATGTTATTTCCAGGCTGAATTTGTCTAGCTTCATCTTCTGGCCATTGGATCATGTTATACCTTTCTCTGTTAGATTGAGGAGCCCAATATTTGTTCCTCATGTAGATACTTACAGCCCGTGATCAAGTCACCCCTTAACCTTCTCTTTGTTAAGCTAAATTGATTGAACTCCATGAGTCTGTACCTATAAGCATGTTTTCTAATCCTTTGATCATTCTCCTGGCTCTTCTCTGAGCCCAATCAAATTATTTATATTCTTCTTGAATTGTGGGCACCAGAACTGGACATAGTATTGCAGCAGTGGTCACACTGGTGCCAAATATTATCCTTGCTGTAGTTCTGCTATATTCTCAGATAGTTCCTTTGGGGCCCTACATTACATCTCTCCAAGTTCTGGAGAGTTTTGTTCATTATGTTTCCAATGAAAAGGAAAGGAAAGGAAAGGAAAGGAAAGGAAAGGAAAGGAAAGGAAGGGTCTTTTGCCATATTCGTCCAAATTAAGGGCAAGGAAATTCAAGTCTGGTGAGGGAACCCAGGGGGAGGGATAGCTCAGTGGTTTGAGCATTGGCCTGCTAAACCCAGGGTTGTGAGTTCAATTCTTGAGGGGGCCATTTAGGGATCTGGGGCAAAAATTGGGGATTGGTCCTGCTTTGAGCAGGGGGTTGTACTAGATGACCTCCTGAGATCCCTTCCAACCCTGATATTCTATGACTCTAACCAAATGCAATTCCTTGCAAGGAACATCTAAGGCTCTTTAAGGAGTTCTGTGCTGTACATTGGTTTGGTGTTATTACAATGTATTGTTGCTTTCCAAGAATGTCTTGCAAAAGCCATTTCAAAACATTTAGCTATTCTGAAATTCTGCTGAACCTTGCCTTTCCTATCTCACAACAGCTCCCCTTTTCCTGTCCTACCCTCTCCTTAAAGCATACCCTCCTCCTCCTCCTAATAATAATAATTCCAGGGAATTCTGAGGTTGGGGCTGGTGGAATAAAACTTTGAAGGCAAGTTTCCTTATTATTGCAGACTCCTTATATTGTAGTCTGTGTAGAGAGGGTTGATGTAGTGCATCCTGTCTCCTATCCCAGATTTGGAAAGAGGTCCAGCAGAGCAGCCATTCTGGGTCTGTGATGTGACTGGAGGAAGTTTTAAGAGCCTTGCCCTCATCTGCAATGGGTCTTGTTTGCTTCAGAGCAAGCAGGGAATGTCCATTATCATAGCTCTCACTGGTATATTGCTTTTGGGGATTTTTCAAGTTCATCAGCCTACACTTGGTGACCATGTCATACATGGGTTTGTTGTGGTCTTCCTGGCAGCTGCTATCAGAACCCCAGGTTCAAGAAAAATGGAGCTGGCCACCAAGGAGTCAGAGAAAGAGGAAGTTAGAGATGAGGTCTGGGAATTCATAATCACCAGAGGCAAGAAATCACGGAGGCAATCTGCACAGCTGGAGACAGATGAGGATGGGCGCATCACAGAGAAGAGGACCACGAAGAATTCTACACAGACAGAAGTTTCAAATTGACACCAGGTCCTGAACGTAGAAACGTTGGAAGAGACCTCTCAAGATCCAGGAGGTCTAAGGGGACAGAGAGATGTATGGTACACACATGTAGATGGTAGCTTGGTCCAACCTGTATGAAAAATCGAGTTGCCCTCAAAGAGTGTTCCAGCCATCCAAGGAAGACAGACAATCCTTGTTGGAGATCCAATACTTAGAACTCAGTCTATTTAGTTTATCCAAGAGAAGGTTAAAAGGTGACTTGGATCACCATCTACAAGTACCTCCAGAGGGAGAAATTTTTATAGTAGAGGACTCTTTAATCTAGCAGACATAGGCAACAAGATCCAATGGGTGGAAGCTGAAGCTAGACAAATTCATGCTAGAAATAAGGAGCAAACTCTTAACAATGAGAAAATTTAACTGTTGGAACAACTTACCTAGGGTTGCGATGGACACTATGACTTGAAGGCCTTAAATCAAGAGTGAATGTCTTTTTAAAAGATACACTTTAGCTCTAGAAGAAGTTTATGGGTGTGATTCTGGAAATCACTTGGTGAAATTCTATGGCCTGTGTTATGCTGGAGGTTAAATTAGAAGCATGTTATGGTCCATTATTAAAATCTATTAATATAAATGAGGCCTGATCACAATTTGGTCCAGTAGTTGCTACAAATTAATAATAATAAGCACTAAAGAATAGCTTCATTCATCCATAGATTCCAAGGCTAGCAGGGACCATTTACCATTATGATCATCTAGGCTGACCTCCTGTGTAACACAGGCCATAGAATTTCCCCAACATAATTCCTAGAGCAGATCTTTTAGTAAAAGCATCCAATCTTGATTTTAAAATAATTGTCAGTGATGGAGAATCCACCATGACCCTTGGCTAATTGTTCCAGTGGTTAATTACCATCACTGTTAAAAATGTACACCTTATTTCCAGTCTGAATTTGTCTAGCTTCATCCTCCAGCCATTGGATTGTGTTATACCTGTCGCTGCTAGATTGAAGAACACATTATTAAGTATTTGTTCCCTGTACAGATACTTATATACTGTAATCAAGTCATCCATTAACCTTCTCTTTGTTGAGCTAAATAGATTGAACCCCTGGAGTCTCTCTCTATAAGGCATGTTTTATAGCACATTTTTCACATAAACATTAGTACAACAATAGCAGAGCCTCGTGGCAGTATCCACTCCCTAATATACAGGGTGTTTAGCTTGACTGCTCACCTTCCCCACCCTGATGTTCTTAAAATGAAATGTCAAAATCAGCTTATAAACCAGGTGCAAATGTAACACCAACGCTCTCTGGTGGGTGGTTGGCAGCAGAGATCACACTTGGAACCTAGTACATGAGCTTTCACTACCTGAACACACACAACCCTCTCTGTTAGCCGGTGCTGCAGCAGACTCTTCAATTTCTAGTTGACTTACCCACCACTAGAGAGGGACAGAGTGCCACACTTTCACAAAGAACTAATGGTGGGAAGTCATTTCAACTGTATTTTTCCCCGTGCCATGCAAGTGCAGAGTATGAACGCCGTACAGATCGAACATCCTAGACTTTAGGGATGTGTCTACCTCTGTTTGTACAACATCTGCCATAATGGGGCTATCATCCTGATCCAAGCATCTGGACAGTACCGCTATTAATACAATTTATATTGCAGTAGTTTCTAGGGGGCCCCATAAAGGATCAAGTCTCCGTTGTTCTCTACAAACATGAAAGACAGTCTCTGCCTTATAGAGCTCCGGGTCTAGGAAGCCATGAAATAGAATATCAAATAATAATCCAGTCACAGCCTAGAAAATAAACCACAGAATGTTAAATTGCCATTAAAAATATCACAAGGGATCACCTGTTTAGAATATACAGATGTTTGCATGCAGCTATTCCTCTCCTGCAAAGCTGAACCAAATCAAGCTGTGCCAGGGCATCCAGACACCGCAGTTGTATTTAGAAAAGTGATGCTTATCTGCTATTTCCTTTACACAGTTTCACATTCCTTGCAGCTTTTCTATGCTGAAATCTAGTCCGAACTCTTGAATCTTAAGGAAACAAACACATCTGAAGTGGGCTGAAGATTGCAGGCTTATGAGGCCAGGGGTATAGGAAAAGAGAGGGTCATATTCGTTTTAATAAATGTGGAATCGCCTCGCTGGCGTAGCTGCCCCTTGAATTTATTTCTTCCTTAGTTTCATCTTCTGTCTCACCACCAGTGCACTTCAAATCTCCATGGCAATCAGAATTGGCACATTTGCTGGAAGCAGCAGAAGGACCTTGTTTGATCCAGGGCCTTCAGGCAGTGGAGTGAGTGTCAGAGCAGCCTTCCCTCATTAAAACCAAACCAAACCATCTGGTAACTGACAGTCTCGCCCAGATAAAATTGACCACTCAAGTGATCTCGGAGTCCCCCTGGTGAAGCAAGCGACTGAGCATGGCCTACTGTTGGCCTAATATACATTCTGGTCACATCCCCTTGGTTCACTGTTAAAAACAGGTTTCCCTTTCTCTGAGCACTTCAATCATAGCTCATAAAAATCAAGCTGTATTCATTCCAGTTCACGCATCCTCCTGATTTGGGCTTGGAGGAAATCATCATTAGCGAATCAGAAACTCTTTCAGGTGACAGTGGGGTAAGTGCTCTGGGCCTGAGAGAATGATGCAAGAAGGAAGGCTGAAAGTGGGTCTTTATGTTCAGGGATGGGGCAAGTGCCTGGCTCTCTCACATGTGCTGATGCTCCCCGATGACCTTTCCGTGACCTTCCTACCTTAGCTTTCATGGGGAGAAATGTGAAGAGAGTCTCTGAGGCCTTGTCAATACTCAGGCATAGCCTTGATTCAGCACTAGCAATGATCCCCTATAGACAACATTATGCCCGGGGTTTACTCTGACTGAGCTAATTGAGATTTACCCCCAGGTGCAACCAGGATAAACCTTGAGTACGTCATCTGAAAAACTCCAGCTTGCTTTTCCTACACATAGGGGTCAGCAGTGATGTAGATAGCTAGATGTAGATGGCTCTAGACTGTTCTCAATGGTAGCAGATGACAGAACGAGGAGTAATGGTCTCAAGTTGCAGTGGGGGAGGTTTAGATTGGATATTAGGAAAAACTTTTTCACTAAGAGGGTGGTGAAACACTGGAATGCGTTACCTAGGGAGGTGGTAGAATCTCCTTCCTTAGAGGTTTTTAAGGTCAGGCTTGGATGATTTAACTGGGAATTGGTCCCGCTTTGAGCAGGGGGTTGGACTAGATGACCTTCTGGGGTCCCTTCCAACCCTGATATTCTATGATTCTATGATTCTATAGACAGATTGATGGCCACTGATTGCTGAATCAGACCTATTCCTGACTGTAGATAAGGCCTGATTCTCTTCTCACACCAGTCTTATACTGGCGAACCTCCATTAAGATATTCCTGATTTACACCAGTTGGGGAGAATAATCGGGCCCAGAGTCTCTGGCAATAAGCTCTGTAGTGAGGTGAGCCTGGGTACCACCCCTGGGAACCTTGCGTTTTGTTTGCGGGTAATGAATGCACTTGGAAGCCTTTCTCAGAGAGAATCCCTAGCAGGCATAAGAGCTGAATGAAACTGCATCAAGATCCAGTGCACACTGCAAGTACACAGAGAAGACTCCCTCCTTCTGGGATTAACCAAGGACAGGGGAGGGAATCTTATTATTTGATGTTTATTATTTGTATTACTGCACATCCCAAGCCAGCAGCAGGAGGAGGAAAATGTAATCCTCTTAAATGAGGTTAAACACAAAGTATCGTACTGAGAACTTCCAGCAAAATTATTTCTAGTTGTAAGCTCCCTAAACTTGTCCCAAAAGATAGAGAGCTAATATGTATGCAATGCTAAAGAGACTTTTGTATACAGCAACTTAGGCACTAAAGGAGAATTTTCACACAGCAGCAAGCTTCGAAATAATACTCTGCCAAAAGAATTTTACTCAGCCTGCATTTGCCTTTGTTATATTTAAATATAGTTGTGCTTTCATACGTGATCTTTCCTGCCAAGCAGTGACTGCTTGATCCCACAGTATTCATAATCCTCTGCTTCCATAGTCTATTGCTATGGAAATGCATATAATGGTGATTGCTATTTGTAAAGCCCTGACAGGTACAGATCTGAACTATTACCTTTACCAACCAAACTTGTAATTTCTCCAAAATATGTATATCAAATTAGTTTGACAGAATCTATTTCCCATAAACCGATGTTGATTTTCATTAATTACATTACCCTCTCTAAGGCACTGTCCCTGCTCAGAGGAGCTTACAGACGACAACAGGTGGACAAAGCAAAATGCTCTGAGAGACTCAGAGGAAGGGCCTCAAATGCAGAATTGTGACTTTACTGCAAAACAGGCGGAGAAGCAGGATTTGCTGCGAGGGAGCAAACAGCAAATGGACCCGCTTCTCCGCTAATGTACACTGTGAATCAAAGTGAATTCCACCAGGCCAGGTTCTGCTCTCAGTTACTCAGGTGTAAATCTGGAGTAACTGAACTGACTACCATGGAGCTCCTTCGGATTCACTGTAGTAATGGCAGCAGGGTTGAGCATAGCCTAGTTATACTGGTGCAAGAGGGAAATCAGGCCCTAATATCTTTGACAATTAACAAAACTGATAAGAATTAATAAATCCATTAATCGTTTGGATACACTTGATTTCTGCTCAGCTTCTTGGTAAATTTCCCCATGTGTCTAAGGCTTTCTTTATGAACGAAAGTTGAAGAATAAGGGCTTGTCTACATAAGTATTTAGTTGGCGGCAATCTGCGGTGTGAATTTACCCTGCACTAACCCACCACGCACTAACTGGGCCCCGCTGATGTGCACTAACAGTTTGTTAGAGCATTTTAATCCACTCCCGTTCTAAAGCAGGTAGATCACGTCATCAGGGTCCACACGAATAGTTAGCTTGTGGCAGGTTAGTGGAGTGCAGATTCACATCTTGGATTGCCACAAACTAAATGCTTGTTTAGACAAGCCCTAAGAGTTCAGTCACAAGGGCAAATCCCACTATATTATTCTGCTCCCGTTCAAGCCCCATCCTTAATTGGACTTGTTCCCTCTCTCCATTGAGAATAGGATGCAGTGCTAAATTTTTCTGCCAAAAGATAAAATGCCAGAAGGGATGGGAAGGGGGCGGGAATCGACAGACGTATAGCTGATCCTTTTTGTCTCTTTCTTGAGAGGTCAAGAAGTTCAGGAATCCAATATAATCCATGGGGACCTCTCTCTGTAACTCAGCACTTTCAGCCTGCTACCCTAATGAACATCCTTGTCATCCATACCCACAGGCAGGGACCCCACACTTCTCATGGGGGTGGCACACTTGGTAGAAGTAACCAGAAAAGCTTTTGTAAAGAAAAAATTTAAAAGTGCTGCATAAATTCTAAACCATTCATGTGTATAGGCCAGTTCTTCCCTCCGTGACACTAATTTTAGACCGGTGTACTCCCACTGAAATCAAGGGAGGTCCAGCAACACAGATGTGGTGTAACGGAATGGAGCGTCAAGCCTTAGTACACAGACTTAAAATTTACAGACACATTTTAAAACAAAACAGCCCCACATAGTTCCTCCATCACATTCCTGCCCAGATCTGCGTTCAGGGTCTGCGCTTTCCCTACCGCAGCTGATGTTATGGCAACCCGCAAAAATAGCTCCATTCGGCCCTGTTCTAGGTGTTTGTACAATAATCAACTGTTGCAAACAACACAATTCTTACCCAGGGTCCAATTCTGACGTCCTTACTGACGCTGAGTAGCACTTACTCAGATAAGTGCCAATAGCTCTATTGGAGTCAATAGCAGTACTCATGGTTGTGCACCTCAGTGTAAACTAAAAGGTGGCAGAACTGGGCTAGACTGTAAAGTTACAATCTGCTCTGCGTAAGGGGGCAGCATTGTGCTCTTGTCTGCTCTTAGGATGGCAGAGCTAACTATGACTCCCAGCCAAAATACCGTCTCTGCTCTCCCCCATGCTGTGGGTTGGGGGAATAAACTCCTTCATTCCCTTTAGTGCAGCAGTTTACTCCTGTCTAGGCACCCAGCCAGCTACTCTGCCATTGCCTTGCTTAGCAGCCCATCTAGCCCATAGTGTCTAGATCCCTTCTGGACCAGATTGTCATAGCATTACTCATACTGAGTGGCACCTGGCTTCATGATCATTCCTACCGAAGTGAATGACACACACCACACATGGAATCAGGTGCATTCAGCATGAGTAAAGGTATCAGAATCTGGCCTCTGTACAAAAATGAGACCAGTATTACTCAGAGAAGAGCTTAACTCAGTGGAAGTTTCTATCACTGGGCCTGATTCTCCATCACTTGGCACCTTGTGCAGTCATTTACACCTGTGCAAAGTACATGTAAAATGCTAGTAAATGAGAATAGTTACTTCTCTGCTTTCAAGTTGCAGAGGTGTAAATGGCTATACCAGGTTCAGAGGAGGGAAAAATAAGGCCATAAGTCTCTGTCTTTGGTGTTTTTAACTCACCTATCATATTGGTAATTAAATGGCAAGTTGCACCAGTGCATCCCAGGGCAGGCTGGGCACATATTCTATTAACAGTTGAGGATCTTGCGTTTCTGAAATACTCTCTAAAAAGCTTCATCGTTCAACAGGAAAGCAGTTATATGACATAATAAAAAAGAATGGGTCGGTCCATAAATTGCAGTTATCAGGGAGTATTTATGGATTCTTGTCATAAAAGAACAGAGATAAAGTGTTGCTAGATAGTCCAAATGCAAAGAATTCCCAGAACATAACATTTCCAGTTATACTGGCTCCTTCGTGCTTTGAAAGTAGAAATGATTGTTCTGATGATACCACAGAAGAATTATTATATTTAGCTTTAAGTAATATTTCTAGTTTGAGTCAGAAACAGGAGTAGAGTTTTGATTTCCAACACTGCACTAGGTTTCAGGCAGAAATATTTTTGACTTCAGTGGAGGAGTTACTCCTTATTAACCCATGTGAGAAGAATCAAGTCCATGTAACAGTGCATGAGGCCCTTTCCTTTACAGAGGGAAAGTATTTTAAGAGGGCCCAGTTCTGCAACCTTTACACATGGCAAATAATACTTACATTAGTCCTTGGGTCTATATAGACCCTAAACACAGGGCTAAAAGTAAGTTTCACCATGTACCTTATAAAATGCTGGGACAGAAGTTAGGCACTAAGCTAAAATATACCAGGGATAAGGACCAAATTTAAGACACCGGTTGCCAGTCTCATTTATACTGGACAAATTGGCAGTAACACCAAAGACGTAAATATAGTTACTCCAGATTTACACTAGAATAAATGAGTCACTTGATTATTCATATAGTCCCCAAAATAAGCATCTAGAATTCTAGGGTAGATCTCAGGGGCGGGGGGGACGGGGACACTTCCAGAAATCGCTATTATAACTAGCAGTTTAGCAACAGAAATTTATCAGAGTTTGACTTGCAAACGAGTAGGTTGTGGGTGAGGTGCTAAGATTCTATACAACACACCTCTCATCGCTTTCCACTAAGTTTATTAGCTTTCCCATATAGTGGTACTAGAACAATGTGTATAGAGGGGGTGCTGAGAGCCATTTAGATAAACTGAAACCCCTGTATAAAATGGAAACCACTTCAAGCCAGAGGACGTGGCAGCACCCCCAGAACTCCAGCACCCCCAGAACTCCAGTATAGTTCCCATCTATATGCCTGATTCAAAATTGTTTGCCCTTGGAGAAGCCCTCACCTTTTTTAAGGCCTGCTGCCAGTATTTTGGGAAGGTTTTGTTTGCTTTTAATCCACATTGCAGAAGGGAAAATTTGGAAGTCAATACAAACTAGAGAAAGTATAAAATATTAAGCAATATTAAGGCAGCCACAGTGTTTAATATTCACAGCTAGACTCTCCTAAACCTCTTCCAGTAATAAAATCTCAGAGCTGTCTCAACAAAATGTAATTTTTTGCTCTTCTTTCTGAAGAAACATTTGAGTGAATGAGAACCACCCTCTCCCTGAGTCAAATCAGTCCAAGACTTGCCAAACACACAGACCCCTCAACAAAGTCAGCCTACCATGTGCATCTGAGTCCTGCCTGGGGGACCTGGGCCAGCCCCACCTGGGGGGGTGGAGGGCTTGGCCAGCCCACCATGGTGTCCCGTTTTCCCTTTGGGAAATATAGTCACCCTAGCAATAACTCAAAAACGAAACAGACAAAAAACCCCAACACCAAAAAAAAAAAAAAAAACCAAAAAAAACCCCCTTTCTCCCGGCGCAACCACATTTCCCCTCCAACCCTGGAAACTCACGTCCCTTGTTTTGCAACATTTTCTGCCTTTCAGTGACATCAAGAACTAATTAGAGCAGGAGAGAAGCTCCTGCTTGTCAGAAATGAAAAGCACTCGGTCTACAATTCATTTCTCTCTTCTGTCCCACCTCTCCTGACCAGCCAGTCCCGCTCCTAGTCAATTTTTAGCCCGGATGCCATCACCGCGGCTCAGCATTCCCCTCCCCCTGCTCCGACCTTCCTTTCGAATCCTCGCGACTCCAACGTTCGGGAAACATTGTCCTAGCGTTCTCTCAGCCGCCGGGACTAGCAGGCCCCCAGAGCGCGTCTCGAACCCAGTTTAAATTTGCCCCGCCCTCAGCCGGCCCACAGCCGTTCGTGTGTTATGCTTTCTACTCCCATGGCAAGCCGAGCACCGCTGCCTTGCGCTGGTGGATGCTCCGCCAGGAGAGCAGATGCCCTGCATGGGGGATTGCTTGCAACTTACTCCTCTTCTTTCTGGCTGGGGAAATTCCTCAGGCATCCTGTGCCAATGGCCTGGCACAGACTTAAATCTCATTCCTTAATATAACTGGAACATTACCTGGACTGAAATAAGCATAGACTGGAGAGGGATGGGGGCTTGGGAGATGCTGTGTTCCTGGAAGATAAAGTCTTCTGGTCAGGAACAGTCTAGTGACACCTTTCTTCAGAGCCAAGATGTTAGTGCCTATGTCCTGGTCCATTTCCAACTAAGTACGGCTTTCTGCCCCCGGATTTTCCCCAGAACAAGGTATCCCTCTTCCCTTCCTGTCCCAAATTGTTGTGCAGCGCAGTGGCGCCCCCAGCCATACACGTCACTCACGGTACATACCCCTGGCAGGGGCGCCAACTCATCAGGGTTGGCCACTCCCAACGGCAGTGGTATGGAGGAGCAAGTTTTGCCTTGTTCCCCCTTCATCGTGACGGAGGGGAACAACACTGCAACCCCCATGCACCAGGCCGTAGTGCCGCTCACTCAGTTTTGGCCCCACCACCAGTTGTCACCATAGTGGGACAGCAGGGCCAAATCTGGGTGGGTGGTGTGGTGGACAATGCCGCTCCTCCTTGCTGCTGCTGTGGGGCTGGTTCCTGCACTAGGGCTTCCCCCTGGGCCAGCCTAACCTTGCCCGGCTGACAGCAGCCCGTACCCCCTTTGTTGTGCCCACACTGCCGGACTCAGTCCGTAACAGCCTGATAGACCTGCTGCAAGTATGGGGAGCTGCAGTGCATGTCTGCACTGGAGAGCCTGCCGGGAGAGAGGCAGCAGACAGTACCATGTGAAAAATTTCTGGGGTCATCCTGGTGCCTTGTTGTTCTGCGCTGTTAACCAATAGCTCTGTTTCCACACAAAAGAGTGCTACAATTCAGTGGCGAGTGATACATTTCCATATATCCTTGATATGCCACATCCCTCCTGCAGATCTGATTATTGACCTAGGTTTTTATATGGTTGTCCATTAGCCTGGCATCTGAGCAGCTGAGTTTACAGTGCCTCTGTGTTTGGAAAGTTTTGGAAATAGGCAAAGGCTGGTTCTGTGCATCACTCAGATGTTTCTTCATAAAGAAGAGGGAAACTCTGTAGTTGGCAGCTGGTATCAAGCAGAGTGTCCCAGGGATTGGTCCTGGGGCCGGTTTTGTTCAACATCGTCATTAATGATCTAGATGATGGGATGGATTGCACCTTCAGCAAGTTAGTGGATGACTCTAAGCTAGAGGGAGAGGTAGATATGCTGGAGGGTAGGGATAGGGTCCAGAGTGACCTAGACAAATTGGAGGATTGGGCCAAAAGAAATCTGATGAGTTTCAACAAAGACAAGGGCAGAGTCCTGTACTTAGGAAGGAAGAATCCCATGTACTGCTACAGGCTGGGGACCGACTGGCTAAGCAGCAGGTCTGCAGAAAAGGACCTGGGGATTACAATGGATGAGAAACTGGATATGAGTCAGCAGTGTGCCCTTGTTGCCAAGAAGGCTAATGGCATATTGGGCTGCATTCCTAGGAGCACTGCCAGCAGATAGAGGGAATTGATTATTCCCTCTTTTCGGCACTGGTGAGGCCACATCTGGAGTATTGCGTCCAGTTTTGGGCCCCCCACTTACAGAAGGGATGTGGATGATTGGAGAGAGTCCAGCGGAAGACAGCAAAATGATTAGGGGGCTGGGGCACATGACTTATGAGGAGAGGCTGAGGGAACTGGGCTTATTTAGTCTGCAGAAAAGAAGAGAGGGGGGGGATTTGATACCAGCCTACAACTTCCTGAAGGGTGGGGTTGCATAGTGGATGGAGCTACGCGGTTCTCAGTGGTGGCAGATGACAGAACAAGGAGCAATGGTCTCAGGTTGCAGTGGGGAAGGTCTAGGTTGGATATTAGGAAAAACTATTTCACTAGGAGGGTAGTGGAGCACTGGAATGCGTTATCTAGGGAGGTGGTGGAATCTCCATCATTAGAGGTTTTTAAGGCCCGGCTTGACAAATCCCTGGCTGGGATGATTTAGCTGGCATTGGTCCTACTCTGAGCAGGGGTTTGGAGTGGATGACCTCCTGAGGTCTCTTCCCAGCCTAATCTTCTATGAGTCTATGATTCTAATAACCGCATTTAAAGAGACAGCTTTTTTAGAGTCTAGTGCTGATGTGGACAGGTGTGACCAAGAACTCTGTTGCACTTTCTTGGAGTCTTTTGCTTCATAGATCTCGCTGGCAGCTATGGCTTTGTCTTTTATAGATAGTTTCATTGGTCCTGAGCCCTATATGTTATTTAGAAGGGTATTTTTCATCTTTGCTATTATTCTTATGGGGTGACCCAATAGAGTGACCTTAAGTAATTCACGAGGAAGAATTTTTCTTATGTTCTGTTATTCTGGGTGTTGAAATGAGAAAAATGACAATAACTGAAACAAAACTAAATATGATAAGGTCAATGGCCACAATGCCATGTTGCCAGCAAAGCCCTGTGCTCTATATGCCCTTCAACTTGCCAGCACATCCTTGCTTTTCTCTTTGTGAAATGGCAATAGAAATTGAACAAAATGTCAGTGGATTTGACCTTTGCAATCACTCTGAAGGAGTTAAAATTGATAAGAGGAAAGTTGGAGACACTGGAGTAGCTTGCATCCCTTTACCTACTCCAGCAACCGGGACTGCTTCCCCCATGCCAATTTAAGATTTTAATCTGACATCATGGAGGACTTGTTAAAGTCAAACTCCTAGACCATCAAGTTATGTATAGAAAAATGGTTAGAAAAGATTATGATACACTTTTAACAAGGATGAGAGGGCTTGGAATTTCAGTTCAAGATGAATGGTTTTGGGGAGAGAAGAATTTAGGGCTTCCTGAAGTAAGATTTTTTTTTTAATATGTATAATTGACTTCAATTTCCCTTTAGAAAAAGGTCAGTTCTTGTCTTCCAATGATGACTGAGAGGAGGAAACCTTAAGACTATGCAGTAAGCAGGCAAAGAGATCAAGAGATCTCAGCTTCTTCTATTTGATCTAAAACAGAGTTTACTGCACCTATACCCTAATCCCTTTTATATTTAGATAGAGGTCCTGGAGCATATGTAAGGACAGTTTTTGAGATAATGGAGGGAAACCCCTGGAGCCAAAGTCATTATTTTTGCACAAAGTGTTTAATGCTAAACATAAATATTGAGAGAATTGAATTCCCAGGCTGTTGTAGACTTTACACTTACACTCCAGATCTTGCTTCACATCCAATTATTAAGAGCACGATCTTAAGTGAATAGAAAACTGATAGGAAAACTTTAAAGCAAAGACAATTAGAAGGCATTATTTTACAGTTAAAAGGGAAAAAAGCATTTTTTGATACAAAACAAAGAAAAATGGGGCACATTAGCATCTCACCACAGACAGCACACTCCAGTGGGTCTGTAAGGGGGGAAACACAACTAAGGGAAATGACTTTCTGCAGTGATGATCCAAGAGTGGATTGAAGTGTGAGTTCCTGTGGTGCACATTCATCAGTCTCTCTATTGTAATTCTCATGATTTACACCCCCACAGTCATGATTACATGGGGAAAAAATGATCTACAGCCTGGATGACTCCAAAAAGCTACATTCTTTGTCCAAATCCAATCAAGTTCCATGGCGGGCAGGACTTTTGGTTTAGCATTAATTTAATATATGAGGCCCTGAAAATAACACTCGTGGCTTTTGAAACCTCAGAGGTGAAAATAATGTTGCTTAAGTACTGAACAGCAGATTACCTCTGAAATCTTGTCATTGCTCATTCACGAGGGAGTTTAGCTTGAGTGAAGAATTGGACTCTACATCAGGATGGAATTTATTGCAAAATGTAGTCAATATAATTTCTTGGGCAAAATTCACTTTTCATGAACACAGGGGCAAATCTAGGGTAGCTGCACTGGAGCTGTTTATGGATTTACTCTGGATTTACACTGTTGCATAATGGACAGCAGAATTTTGCCTCTCATCATTAGACTGCACCTGTGTGAAATCCTCATGGCATTTCTTTGAAATGCATAGTAACAGCTATAGTAGAGGTTGCGAAAATGTTTCCATTCTGTGTGTGAAATCCTGGCCCCATTGAAGTCAATAGGAGTTTTGTCATTGACTTCAATAGGGCCAGGATTTTACCCTAAGACCTTATCTCCAGTTGCTTGTAACCCTTCTGCCCGTCAGAGTTGGCAGCAACAAGGGCCGGGTTCAATATCTAGGGGTTCCATTCCAATAACACAATGCAAACCGGCTCGAGCCCCCACCCAGTGACCTGGGACCAATATATACCACCCCCGCTGGGCGCCTCCAAGAGGCAATACTTCCCCTCTCGCAAGCACATAGTCTGAGTGTAGCAAAAGTCTTTTAATAACAGAGAGAAACAATGTGGCATTATGTTGGGGAAACACCACCAACAGGATTCATAACACAACCCATGAGCAAAAACAACCCCACCCCAGGCAAATTGGGGCATGCCCTTTTCCCTTTGGTTCTTGAGTCCAGCAACCCCAAATCACCCAAAGTCCCAAAAGTCCAATGCCCCAAAAGTCTCTGTCCCTGGTCAGGGCAGCCCCAGAGTTCGAAAGTTTATCGGCGGAGCTTTACCTCCCAATCTGGGTGGAAATGGGACAGGGGTAAGAGGCACCTTACGTGATCTGAAGCTGACCGCCCCATAGCTCCATAGCGGCGCTCCGCTCCGCCAGCCGCCCCACGAACTCCTTCGCTCAGCTGCGCTCCGCTCCGCCAGCCGCCCCACGAACTCCTTTACTCAGCTGCGCTCCGCTCCGCCAGCCGCCCCACGAACTCCTTCACTCAGCTCCACGGCCCACAAGCAGCTCCTGCCATCCACACATTGCTCCGCGTCGAACTGCTTCACCAGCCGTCCCGCAAATTGCTCCACAATATATCTTCAGGCTCCCCCACTACTTAACACAACACTCAGTGATTTCAGCTCTTAGGTGAATTCAGCTTATAGTAGGGGAGCCCCAGTGCTGGTGCACTGTCAGCCCAAAGTGAGCTCAGCAGCCTATAACTAGACTTCTAATGAAATCAAAATTAGCTCTGATATTCCACAGTGGAGAGAGGAGGAAGTGCAATCAGCATGTAAGGCCCTCACCAAGGGGCCCATGCCACCAAGTATTAATACTTGTCCCCAGCCTCTCTCCATTCACACAGTTTTGGAACCCATGACCCTTGCCTAGCGAGTGCTACTTAGTTGATGGTGAATCCCTCCATCATAACAAAAGGCCACGTACAGTTCCAAGCACAGTTCCCATAATCAGGGTAATAGCAATTTATTCTTCCTGCCCCAATAACAGAGACACTGGGGATCCCACAGCAGCCAAAGTGACCATTTGGGCAGCTATGGTCTCATTCTAGGCGTGGTGGGTGTGCCTATGCAAATGAGATCGGCCCCTGAAGTTCTTTTCCACAACTTGCCACACCTCACCACCAGATGTCAGGGTGGAGCTCATTGCTCATAACTTTCTGAAACTTTGAGCTACCGAGCTGCATTTTTTGCTGGTAACAGAGTATTCAAATTGCAAGTCAAACAAAGGAAAACTGCAAAGCATGTACACACTTAGCTGGTTTGGATTCACCTATGTGTGGGTACAACTGGTTGCAAAAAGGTTAAAACAAAAAAATCCTCAAAAAAATTCTCCAGAATTTCTTTCTATATTTCACTGAAATGTCAACCCCTCCCCCTGCCCCTCCCTGCCTCCCCCTGCCCCCCCCGGCCATCTCTAATGAACAGTAACAATTTGTGATTCAACCATTCAGAAGAACCAAACAGCTCATGGATGTATGGAAGGAAGAAATCAGGGGGTGCATATTACTTAGCTACCACAGACTCAGAACATGAATTTGAATCAAAAACTTAAGCTGGCTTCATTCAAAGAGTCAAATGAGCTAGAGTATTTTTATTAGCACACTACATATACAGATTAAAGCAATGTTCTTTTCTGATAACAACTATGTAACAACTAACCACTCATATTACACAGCTGATAGTTCTTTCCTATATTCTTGAGTGGGTTTCCTTTTACTCTTTCTAGTCTGAACAGAAAACTCTGGTGATGATTGTGAAGGACAGATACAGAATTACTGGGCTTATATTAGTAAAGAGTGTGAGAACTGACAGGCCTGCAATTTGCGCAGGGAAAAAAACGATGAGGCATCTCAAAAACTCACTACTTTGACAGAACAAATGGGATCTGTTGGAATGCATGTAATTTTTGTCCCATTACAACTGCTCTGGGAGCCTGTTTGCAGTGAGATTCAGAAGACATTTGTGTACATAGTGTCCTTCATACAAACATCCTGGGCATTTTATAATTCAAAGTTCTACAGAATTCTTACCAGAAGTAAACATTCCACAACACGTCAAAGCCTGAGATCTCACTATGTGAGTACAGACAACGCTACGTCATCTACGGCATTGTCTAGACAGATGAGATTTTTAGGGATATCTCCCACCATTACAGTAATAGGGGCACTGCTTAAACTGACTGCTAATTTTTTAGTCTTCAGGTCATGTAATCCTGCTCAAAGAACAGGTTGGAGGTTTCCTTACAAATTTCAGTGTAGACAAGGCCATCACATCTCTTTCAAATGAATCTGTGGAACTCACATAATGGATGTGAGGGGCAGGGTACTCCACCAGTTTCTCTTTCTCAATCAGCTTCTGTCCTTATTTGGTCCCATCCAAATTATAGTTGCATTTAAAAATTGCGTTGCCAGCTTAGCTACTTTGCCACTAGATTTAGTGACTTGTTGGTTTTCCTAGTGAGAAAGTAAGTGCCAAAGTGACCAGTGACAAATTTAGCAACTTTCACTGCCAATTACAGTGACATTCAGAGAAAGAAATCACTAATATGCACAGTCACAAAATCATACACAAGCAGCTCAGTAGTGTTAATAAAATGCATTCCATGCTTTCCTTACTACTTTCTTTTGCACACCAAGTCAATGTCTCAATTGAGCATGTCTTGGGAAGGAATCACATTCCAGGGCTTCTTGGGCTGAGATCACTATAATCTGACTGCAGGAGAGGAAAAGAAGTTCGTGGAGGTTAATTAAACACTTTGCTAAAGCCAGGTGCTCTTTGGAGAGAGCAGCACATTAGCCAGGGCTTCTTTTTAGCCAAATGTGTTCTTTCTCGCTGCTCCGTAGTAGGTAGCGCACCTAGTGATGCAGGGAACATGGCTAATGAAGCAGACAGGGTTGGGTAGGCAGGTAAGCCAGCAAGGAGAGCTGCATGGATGAAAGGTGGGGTGGGATAAGACAGGGCCATATGCCCCAATGGGGCGGCGGGCACCGTGCCCCCAGGGAGGAAGCCCTTACTACAGGATCAAAGGTGGAACTAGCTTGATATTGGCTCCCTTTTACTCCTTCCCTTGGCTTGGCCTGGGGTTAGCTGCACAGCTGATTTCAGAAATCAAACTCTGGAAGTGGGGAGAAGAGGTCCGGCTAGCAGATTTTTGTTTTTAAATCTATTTTCTTGGCTCCCTGCAGTGTCAAGATCAGTCAGGCGAATGCCCTTTTCCCCCAAGCCCTCCCTTTCACTAGCCTGTTGGCTCAAATCCAGGCTGGCAAGAAAGACTCAGCTGAAATTAACTGACCTGGGCTACAGTGTACAGAGTGCCCTTCCCGATGATGAGAGGGCCACTGGTTCACATACAAACCATAAGCCCTCTGCTGAATAGGCTTGGATGGGGGGAGTGCACTTCATCAGGGCCAGGGGAGGTTCTGCCATTGCAGCCAGGCCCCCTTAAGTGGGTGGAAATTGGACTCTCTATTAGACAAACGGCAAAGTCCATACAGCTAAAGTTTGTAAATCCTCCTCCTCCACTTACCCTCTGGATCAAATTGTTGAAATTAAAAGCACAACGAAACAAACAAAAAGCCCCCCTCCTCCCTTTCCGATAACATGGCGTTGTTTTATAAATGAAACACACATGATTAAAGGGGAAATATTCATTAGCCCCAAAGTAGAAGGTCTTTCCTACCAATCGGACGCATTTGGCAGGTCATAGCCCCAGCACCTCTGGGCAATGCTTAATTTGTGCTGGAGCTTGCAGGGACTGAGGACAGCTGAGCCCTGGCACTTCTTTCATCACAAATTAAGCACTGGGCATACCTAAACCTGCAAAATATCCTCATCCCACTGCAGCGCAGGTTGGCTGGGGTTGGTTAATTTCAGCCAAGCCTCTCTTTCTTGCCTGGATTTGAGCCAACAGGTTAGTGAAAGAGAGGGCCCAGAGCCAAAGGGAAGAGGGCATTCACCTGACTGATCTTGGCGCTGCAGGGAACTAAGAAAGTAGATTTCAAAACAAAAATTCACTAGCCGGACCCCTTCCCCCATTTCCAGAGTTTGATTTCTGAAATCAGCTGGGCAGCTAACCCCAGACCAAACCAGGGAAGGAGTAAAGGGGAGGCAAAATCAAGCTAGCTCCACCTTTGATCCTGTAGTAAGGGCTTCCTCCCTGGGGGCACAATGCCCCCCACCCCATTGGGGCATATGGCCCTGTCTCTTCCCACCCCTCCTTCCGTCCGTGCAGCTCTCCTTGCTGGCTAACCTGCCTCCCCAGCCCTGTCCGCTTCATTAGCCATCTTCCCTGCATCACTGGGTGCGCTACCTACTACGGAGCAGCGAAAAAGAACACATTTGGCTAAAAAGAAGCCCTGGCTAATGTGCTGCTCTCTCCAAAGAGCACCTGGCTTTAGCAAAGTGTTTAATTAACTTCCACGAACTTCTTTTCCTCTCCTGCAGTCAGATTATAGTGATCTCAGCCCAAGAAGCCCTGGAATGTGATTCCTTCCCAAAACATGCTCAGTTGATACGTAATATTGACCTTGTGTCCAACAGAATGTAGTAAGAAGAGCATGGAAAGAATTTTCTTAATACTGTTGAGCTGCTTGTGAATGATTTTGTGACTAGACCAGCCTGGGAGCACGCGCGTGCATGTGTATATATAATTCTCTGTTGAATTCTCTGGAAATTTTGTTTAGTGACATTTTTGACTCCTTTTGAGTGCTTAAACAGCTACATGTAGTGACTTTTCAAGGTTTGTCTGGTGACTTCCTGCTATGTAGAATGGCAATATAGTGTTAACTTTAAACTCCAGCCATCGTCTATTGTCACGAGAATAAAACTAAAAATCCTTTTCGTATGGCAGCCCTTGCCTCCCTCCTCCCCCCCAAAATAATTAATAAATGGTAGGCTTGTTGCCAGAGACTCAGAAGAGACAATGAACATAAATAGCAAAAGAGGACTCCTCAAACTTTCAAGCTTTAAATGCAAACATCACTAGTATGTTCTCTGAATGAGACAAAGATGTATGGAGCTTGATGTAGGGTATACAAAGATACTGGATTCACCTAACTAAGAGGAACCTTGTAGGTGAAACACCTTAAAGATTTTAAAGATCATTTGGAAACCGGTGGAAGTCTCTCAGAGGAGGTATAATGTAATCTTGACACCTCTAATGAGTAGCCCTGCTGTGGGATTCTGAAGCAGCTGAAAATGATATAAAGAGTTAGTGGGAAGATCAAAGACAAGAAAAGAGCAGTAGTTGAGGCAGAGAATGACAATATTATGAATCAAGGATTCTGGTTCTCCTTGAGATAACAGAGGTCTCAAGTTAGAAATATCCCTGAAAAGGCAATAAAAGGCTTTGACAACCTGATTGATGTGGGCATTACCACAAGTTCTGACATACAATATGAGATGCTGCAGGTGCTTCGTTTCTTCCCTGTGAAAACAATTAGCACAATGTAGTTTGCCCAGATATACTTGTGCAATGTTGTACTTATGTTTTCCATAAAATAATATGAATAGATGCCTTTATAGTGAAATATAACTCTCTGTACCAGTTATTTTATATATGTATGCTACTATGGGCATTTACATCAAAGCACTTTTTAACAAACTTCATGGCTAGGCAGGATTTCAGTTCAACCACAGGTGGCACATCTGCCTTTAATATTTGGAAAGTTCCTTAGTGATACTATTGTTTTAAAGAAAAGGTTGTGTCCCTTACTATTTACTGATATTACATATGCTGAAAATGAAACAAGCTTTGGTTTAGACTACTGTTAAGTGGCCTTAGCTACAGTATTATGTATTTTCCTTTAAACAGATTGGATTCAAGTTTTGAGTTGAAAGGACACGATTTCGCTTGCCATTAATGTTTACTTGTATTTTCCAATTGGAAGCAGTTTCCTTTTCAATCACTGTACCTACCAAGAGATCTGCATCATGGCCCTGGTGATCAACCAGAACACGAATGCTCTTGGCTTCAACTGTGCATCATAAATGGCACATCTGGCCAAATGCCGAGCAATTTCTTGGCTCACCTTCTCAAGCACATTTATTGCACAGGAAATGCTGCCTGTCAGAAACTATTTTGTTTTCTTTCATTTCCTCTTCTTCTTCTTTGCAGTAGCACCTACAGGCCCCCCCCATTGGGGATCAGGGTCCCGTTTTGCTAGGTGTTGTACTCATGAGTAAAACGAGCAGGTACAAGAGAGGACAAGCTGCAAGAGAAAAATGGAGATGGGGTCAGGTAGCTTTAAAGCGAGTCTATTTGCACAATTTAATAGTCTCAGTCATAGAAGTCACAGGTGGCCATCAGCCTTGCCAATTTCTAATTTTCTCTTTTAGAAACAGTGCCACATGAAATAGATGCTCATTTGGTATTGGGTCACTTAGGGCCTGATTCAGCACTCACTGAAGTCAATGGAAATAGCCCAGCTGATTTCAATGGGCTTTGACTCTAGCCCTTAAAGATCAAAACTGCACTAGGTTCACCGGCTCCACTAGTGCCTATGGCTCATGTTAAATTAAACCAGCTTCGTACAGCGCTTTGCGCTTTGCACTTGATACAGTGATTTCCTATTCCATCTATCTGCCTATTATTTTATTAAGGAGTTGTACCCCAAATTCACTTTTGAGTTTTAACTCAGATAGACATAAGTTGGTTCCTATTGGCCTGGGTTACACATAAAACCCAAATGTCTCTCCTGAGTAAGTAATATTTTTTTCTGGTGTTACAACTGATCTATCATCTGTACCAAATCCTCTTTAACTTCCTTCTGCTCCACGTAAAAGCGTTATAGGCTTAAGATACTGCGGGGACTGCCACACAGAAATTTCTCAACCTGCGTTTAAAAATGTCTCTTCAGCCTCTGTGTTTCTGTGATGGTTCCTTGCAAATCAAGAGGATTTAATAAGCACTCAGGAGGAGGCCGGTTTGTCAGGAGAGAAGGCACAGCACGTTTATTAATGACAGAAGCACCCATCTCAGTCTGAACATGCTCAGACTTCTAAGACATCTAGTTTGCACTGGCATAATATTAGCATAATCAGTCCCATGCTAACATTACATCCTGTCGTACAAATAACTTTATACTTACTCTTACACACGGTCCAGACTCAGTCTCACTTGGGCAAAACTGGATGAAAATCCCATCTCAGAGCCCTCAGCTGTTTCTTCCCTAGATTCTTGGCTTGAATGGTTACTGAAGTTAGACACATCGGCCTAGGAACGCAGGATTTAATTTCAGACATATTTGTAGTCCCAGCCTCCCAAATGACCAACCCGCTCCAAAATAATTAGCCTGCAGATGACGGAAATGTCAACAAGAAAAAAAAGGAAGAAATCAGACTCAAAAAAGGAGCTCACTGATCTCATGTCATAATATTGCCACAGATCGCACGGGCCCTTGTGAGAAAGGCATGATTTTAATATCTGTGTAGACAGACTTCCTAAGCAGAGCTGAAGCCGAAAATGTTGCTGTTTTTAAATGGGAAGTTTTGTGAGGGATCCATTTAGGAGTTTTATCACGGAAACTTTTTCAGCGTCATTGATGGTAAATGAAGAGTTCGGAAGCTGTGCCATTAAACCTGCAATATTCTCTCCATGGCAATTCACAGCTATCTGGGAATTATGTATACTGTTTGCAATACATTTATATATATATATATTTTAAAAAAATGCTTGTTGCTTTATTTGCAAATATATATAAAAGAGTCAACAAAAAGGTACCCTGACCTTCCAGGAATATTTGAGAGGAGAGACAGTTGGGGAAGAGAGAAAATGAGTGATGTTTGAGATCTGAAAGGTGTAGTGGTGGGATTTGGAGAAAGGGGAATGAAAGATTGAAGTTTTTGTGAGGAGGGGAAGGTGGACTTTTGGGAGGGTGATAAATGATGTGGAATTTTGGTGGGGTGAGAGTTTTCAAGGCAGGACGAGAAGAAGGAAGAGAATCTGCCTTAAAGATACTTGTGAACAGTTTTCTTTTGTGCAGTTTGTTTGTTTTGGAATGTGCCAGATTTCACCAAATAAGTTCCTCATGGAAAATGCCCCCCAGGCCTCACTACAAGGGCCTGATCCTTTTCCTCGATGAATGCCCCGGAACATCAGCTTGATTTGCTTTCCTTCATGTCTACAAATTATTCAGGGGGCGGGGGGGCTGATCCTTTGAAGTGCAGAATACCTTCAACTTCTGTTCACTTTAATGGGAGTTGAAGGGGCTCAACACCTTGTCGAATAGGACCCTAATTTGGGGGCTGATCAAAAGACACTCTGAACCACTTTGTACCTGCCAATCAGGCCTTGTCACGATAGTTCTTCCCAGCTACTCTTTACCACTGTTCCAGAACACATCTGCACCCGTCTCCCATACACAGAGCTGGTATGCGGACCCCTATCAGTCCCTCTTCCTGTTTCCCCTGAGGTTGAGCATGTGGAGTTTGGAAGAGTGAGCTGGATTCCATTCTGGCTCATCAGCAGAACTGTTAACAAAATTCCGATTGCTCACCAATTTCTTTCCTCCGTTACAACTCTCCCCAAATGCTTGTTTGTATTCCCAGAAGCTTGTCATTTAACCAGTCATATTTTTATTCCTGATGAAACAGAGAAAATAAAAATAAGTGGTTTTCAAAAGAAAAAATATGAAAAAAAATTCTCTTTTACTTGCAAATGGAGCAAATTTCATACATGAGCCATTGAGAGGCAGGGTATGTGGAAGTCCATGGTGACACTTTTACAGAGTCCCTTTCAAAACAGGACAACACTTTGCTTTCTTGCTGGAAGGAATTTTCCATTAATATTTCAATGGCTTTTAGCTCCCTTATAAAGTACCATTTTAGAAGGAAAGTTACAGAAAACAGGCTCATCATTTCATACGGAAATTATAAATCTGACATGCAAGACAGAGGCAATCATTTTCTACATCGTCACATACCTTCCAATACAACTTTCAGCATTGTCAACTCTCATGACTTTGTCATGAGTCTCATGGTATGTGGTGATTTATTTGAAGCCCCAGCTCCTGGAAACATGGGATTGTAAGAAAATCTTTTAAAAAGTAAGCTTCTAGCCTTCATGGTTGTGAAGAAAATCTTGAAAATATGACTCAGAAACCAGAAGGCAAATAAAAAGAATCCATTTTTTATCTATCTATCTATCTATCTATCTATCTATCTATCTATCTATCTATCTATCTGACACAAATCTCATTATTTTTAGCCAATTTCATGATTTTGGGGCAGGCCAACTCATGATTTTTGAGTGCTTGGCGTCAGCAATACTGAACTCTGACAATGAGACTCTACAATGCAGATGATAATGATATCTTTGATCTATCAGCTATGGCAACAAAGATGAAGGTGCCCTGGCAAAACTGGTGTGATACCCGTAGGAATAGCCCTTTTTGTCATTCGTCAGTACTTGGTATGAGACTTGCAGAAATTAATCAACTTTGGGGCAAAAAGGTGAGTGAACTTAGGCTGCCAACTTGCACCTGGTCTATAAGATTATGACAGGATTTGGTTTGGTTTGTTCCAGATGAGGCCCGCAGGGGTTTTTGGAATAACCTTCTCTGTCTTGAAGAGGTGGTAGTTGGCCTTTCACCACCTGTTAATGTCAGGTACAAATTTTAGCTAGAAGCAGGAGAAAAGTATCCAGATTCCCTGTTAGTTAAAGAAAAGGTGACAGGCAAAGCAGCAAAACCCAGAAATAATGCAAAACACTTAAAGGACCTTCCTATTTTCTAGAGAAAGGTTGCCAAGCAATTTTAGTAATTGCTGAAGTTTGGTCAACCACTATTTGCGAATCAGTTCAACCACGTCTATAAATATGAAAGTAATGCACACATTAGTAATGCACATTCTTTCAGAAGAAAAATGTTGTCAGCAATACATTCTGTGTGACTTGGGATGCTAAATTATTATTCTGTGAAAGCTCTTTGGGACAGGGACTGTCTTTTTGCTCTGTGTTTATCCACTGTCTAGCACAATGGGGTCCTGGTCCATGCAGAGGCTCCCAGGAACTACTGCAATAAAAATAAAAGGAGTACTTGTGGCACCTTAGAGACTAACCAATTTATTTGAGCATGAGCTTTCGTGAGCTACAGCTCACTTCATTGGATGCATACCATGGAAATTGCAGTAGACATTATATACACACAGAGACCATGAAACAATACCCCCTCCCACCCCACTGTCCTGCTGGTAATAGCTTATCTAAAGTGATCATCAAGTTGGGCCATTTCGTGAAATGGCCCAACTTGATGATCACTTTAGATAAGCTATTACCAGAAATGGCCCAACTTGATGATCACTTTAGATAAGCTATTACCAGCAGGACAGTGGGGTGGGAGGGGGTATTGTTTCATGGTCTCTGTGTGTATATAAAGTCTACTGCAGTTTCCACGGTATGCATCCGATGAAGTTAGTTGTAGCTCACGAAAGCTCATGCTCAAATAAATTGGTTAGTCTCTAAGGTGCCACAAGTACTCCTTTTCTTTTTGCAAAGACAGACTAACACGGCTGTTACTCTGAAACCTGCAATAAAAATAGTCCATCAATAAAAATAATCTGTCCATTCAAATATCTGTGTTTGTGCAGACATAATTTTCTATTTAGAATATAGGAAATGGCAAGGTTCCACATGGAACCTTAACGTATGTATCATGAAAAGCTGTCATTTATTATATGTTTATACAATGCCTACCATAATGGGTCCTTGACCTTGCTGGCCTCTAGGCACTATCACAATATTAATATTAAATAGTAATAAGAATGACCATTTACATTATTTTCATGACCATTGTGACCCAATATATTTCTACTGCTTTGCCTCTTCCTACAAACCGTATGAGATAAAGTAGCATTTTTTTCAGGTGAAAGGTGATTAGGTCTATTTCTTTCACAGCCTATTCTGATTGGTACAGGTTTCTAATTTTGTTGGTAAGTAATGCCTGATGGTTTCTAATGTGGACAATCTGCTAGTGTCTGTGTTGAGGCTACAAACAGACTTTGCTTCGATATCCCAGACATTTAAGGCCCACGTTTTAAATCCATGTAGCACTGTCTCTTTCCATTGCATACTAAAGTCCAAATCCTGAGGACACTTATGTGGCTAAAACCAGCTTCAAAGTTATGGTAGGGGGCCAAAACAATGTAGGCCCCTGCACTGAGGGACTTGGTAGAGCTTCCGGGGTGTAATCCAGACCAGCGAAAGACCCCCTAAGCTTATATTTTACCAGTTTAGGTTAAAACTTCCCCAAGGCACAAATTCCTTTCCTTGTCCTTGGACAGTATTGCTGCCTACCACCAAGTGATTTATACAAAAATTCAGGGAAGGGTCACTTGGAATCCCTATTCCCCCAAAATATCCCCCCCAATCCCCTTAACCCCCTTTCCTGAGGAGGCTTGAGAATAATATACCAACCAATTGGTTAGCAAGGTGAGCACAGACCAAACCCTTTGTCTTTAGGACACTGAAAATCTATCAGGTTCTTAAAAGAAGAAATTTATTTATAAAGAAAAAGTAAAAGAATCACATCTGCAAAACCAGGATGAAAGGTAACTTTACAGGGTAAATAAAAAGATTTAAAACACAGAGGACTCCCCTCTGGACTCAGCTTCACAGTTACAAAACAGGAATGAAACTACCTCTTTAGCATAGGGAAAATTCACAAGCTAAAACAAAAGATAACCTAACGCATTTCCTTGCCCTACTTACAATTTATGTTATTTTAGATGGATCATTCCAGGTATATTTTCAGGAGCTGTTGTACCTGCTTGGTCTGTCCCTCGGTCCGGAGAGGGAACAAACAAAGAGAGCCACAAACAAATCCTCCCCCCGGCCTAGATTTAAAAGTATCTTCTTTCTCATTGGTCCTTCTGGTCAGGTGCCAACTAGGTTATTTGAGCTTCTTAACCCCTTACAGACAAAGCGATGTAGTACAGCTGCCAAGGAGGGATTTTATGCTACCCTTCTTTCTATGTCTGTGACAAGGGGTAAGAAACAACAAGGGCAATAGATTATAGTGGTTACTTCTTCCACCTTTACTCATGTTGAGATATATCTGACTATGCAAAAAATCCCACTGATGAAGCTGCTCATGGAGTAAGGTGAGAAAGGGTAACCGAATCAGGCCCATTATAATTAATAATGCTTAGCAGAAAACATGTTATTGCTTGTGGGGAGGGAAGTGGGAAATTCGTTATTATTTGAGTGTTAATTGGTAGTAAGTGAAGGTTCGCTATATTATGCCAGCAGATGTTGCTTTATGACTACATTAATGTTAATATTTTCCTCCTGTTGCATGTGAAAACTATTTAACCTATTTCTAGCTCTTTTTATAGTTTGCCTGGTATTCGAGCTCCAGTTGTTTTTCTGAGTCTCACCCAAGTTTGGATGGGTATTTTGTATAGATGTTCTATAGGTAATTTATTAGAAGTTGCAATTACTACCTTCCATTTATAAAATATTCCTTTTGCAACCTCTAGTCACATAAGGAAAGATCCTCAAAGGTAAATGAAAGATGAAATCAATGGAAGTTAGGAGTGTATATACTTCTGGGGATCTGGGCCATAGGTGTCAATGGTTAAACTTCATAAATTAGAGATCGAAGGAAATGACTAAGAATGGCAGCTTTTCTGGCTGCAAAGCCTTCTTCAGGATTAGATAACATGTCCAAAATTGCTTGTGCAACTGCTGATAATGGTAACTGGGACACAAATGTTTATTCTCTTATTGTTAAAATCTCTCTATTTTGCCTGCATGCTATTAAAAATCACCACTATGGGATTCAAGAAAGAATTTTCAAGCCATTGAAGCATGGGCTGAACAGGTGTTAAAACTGTGTTCGGTGGAACAAGGTATACTTTGGCCTCATCAAACCAATGCAAGTATTAAAAAGGCAATAAGGGGGTAAACCAATGGCAGCTGAAGAGTTTGAAGTCATCTCACATCAGCTCCACTCCATAATATGATTTTTGTTGTGATTCTATATTCATCTTTACTGTGTTATTATTCATGTATCTGGCACTGCAAACGTACATGATACCATCTAGCAGTAGGCAATCAGTATCTGCCCCAAAGGACCTATAATCTTATTATTAACCATTAATATATATTGTACTAGCACCTAGCAGCCTCAGTTAAGGATCAGGGCCAATTGTACGTATGTACGTATGTTGCATTGCTGAATCACCTGCACTGTAATTGGCTTATAGTAGGAAAGAGGTGTGCGGTTTCGGTCTTACTCTCTCATCCAGGCAAACCATGTGCTACATTCAGTGCAGAAATTGCAATGAGAAGGGCAACAGATGTGGATGGAATGGTTTCTCTGCCTTTCCAGAATTACTGCTGTAAGGGCAACTGCATTCCCCTATAGGTTGTAGTTGGCTACAGGCTTCTTTGATGAGGCCTACATTTGCCATGTCTTTAGACATCTGTAGCATTTTATAGGGGCAGCAATGCCACCTGTTGCTCCACTACACACTGTTGGCCTGCCATCAGATTGTCTGAGACTAGTTATTAGATTTCCCTGCTTATATGGCACTTGAGGTCTTCTGAATATCTGGCCCCCACGGTATAGTGAAAAACAGATGGGGTCATTCTGGAAGGCTCTCAGATACTATGGTAATGATGATGTTACAAGAACATCTATAAAATAGCATGGAATATTACAGAATGGGATGTGCCCATTGCAGCCTGAATGCTTCTCAGAATAAGAGACTGTTTAGTAATTTGTTGAACGATAAGACAGAGGGCATTTGGCCTGTGCAGTATAAATAAGCTATTCGAGGAGTATGAGACAGCATGGAGAGAAACATGGAGTTAGGGGGAGGACAAGGTGATAAATGAGGCAGCGAGGAAGAAAATTTGGTCAGATCCTAAGGCAGAGATTGAAGGAGATGAAAACAGAGAAAGAGGGACCCTCTTCCACATATACCCCATACTATGGAGTTGCCCCAGACATTGGAAGTGATTATGGACATGAAACTTATCAGCATCGTGTGACCTGTGGAAGAAACACCATGTTTTTCAGTACTGGCATTATACAGCAGTGTCTCAAAAGGCACTGGTGAGCATGTATCACTCTCCATACTTCAATAACAATACCTGTAAGAAATTCAGATACCTCCATTTTGGCTATTTAGTTCAACAGGGAGATGAACACAGAACAAAAACCACAGCACCACATGAGACTAGAGGGATACATTCATATTCTCATGTAAGTTAAAGAGAACTGAAATCATGGTCAATTCATTTCAGTATAGGTGGAGCTGGTAGTGTCATCTGTAGATCAGATTGCCTAACAATTTCCATCATAACTCCCTCTGTTCAGTTGATTATAACTTTGCCAAAAACTTGAATCATTTGGGCTGAGATGTACCAGGTCTGATGTCTGCCTCAGGCTGATATTTTCTTTTCCATATCAACTAGAATAGTTCAGCCATTTCCAAGCATGATGTTAGAGAACAATATGTTGTTTTGACCATGCTAAAAAATTCTTATCTGTTTCATTGAGATGCTCTCGCCTCTCCATACTCTGGAGCAGGGATTTATAATTTGGTGGGGGGTTGCCCTAGTGTCAGAGATATAACTTGTGTTAGATGTGTGAAAATCTGCCCAAGGTATAAGCCTTTGAAACTCTCATTTTGCACATGCTCAGTAGAGGTTTATTCAAGTTCGGTCTCTACATTTTCTGAAGATTCTGTCTGTACAGAGGATGCTCCAGCCCCACACAGCTCCTACATACTGACTAGATTTGGCATGTACCATCCCCTCAGAGCAACCAAGCATACTCCATCCTGGAGCTGCAGGCACTGAGCAGGATTTCCCTTGCAATTGTTCCTCTGGGAAGATGAATGCTCAAGCTGTGGTACCAATCACTGCAACTGAGAGTAGGGAGGTTGTTTCTCTGATATTCTAACTGCTCCCTCTACTCAGCAGGCACGCCAGGCATTCCAGGTGGCCTAACTCAAATGTGGAGGGGTGAAGAGCAGAGTGGTGAGGAGACAGAACAGGAATAGGGGATGGAAGAGGAGTAGATAGCATCAGAGGGGACAGAAGCTGGAGGGAGAGAATGAGGATAGGCACTGGGGGGTGATGAGGGGCACAGGCCATGGGGACAGAGCAGCAGGGTCTATATCTACTGGAGAACACTCCCTTCCAGAACTTGGAATTGAACCCAATTGATTCCTGAGTCTGATCATTCCTCTGCTGTCAGCAAATAGCTGTGAAACCCATTGGTAAGCTGTTATCTTGTTCCTCTATAATGCTATTTCACATAAAGGACAACAGCCTACTACTGCTACCAGCTACCCTGTTACCTGAAGTGGTAGAGGTCTGGCTGTGGTTCTAAAGGGTCTAAACCTACTGTTGACCTATGTGGGTGTCAATATGATGGAATATCTGTTTTTTCATTTTGCGTTTCCCAAAATGTAGGGAATTACATTTAAAAAGCCATAACCAAACCCTACTTTAAAAGAATGTTAAGGTTGCAAAGTCAAGCTCAGAAATCAGAAGATACCAGAATTGAGAGTGCCTGTTTTTCTAAATCACAGGAGTCTCTTTTTTGGTAGGTTTCCTTCATGTTATCATTTAATTGTGCTATTTCAGTACTTTAATAGGTTTGTAATGTTTGTCTTCATGTTTCTTTGCTTAGCAATATTAAAAGTAGCACTGTTTATAGTATTTTATCTACTAAATCCTAGTGAGACTACATTTTAAGGCCTCTTTAGCTCAGTCAGCTTTATAGCTTGGATAAAACTAAATTGTTAGATTTTAGTAAACCTGGTCCTTATTATTTCTGGAACTGGTTTGATAATGAATTAAATTGGTACTGTGGGGCCGTCACATGTTGTTTGATAAGTGTTCCATTTTAATTAAGGAGTAGCTAATGGATAATTAATAGGGAGGATTACACACTTAGCTAATTTGATGATTTTAAAATTTAGAATGTACAGGCTCACATAAATCACTATTAGGGGCTTCTTAATAAGCTGAAACCTCAATTTTCTCAATGTCAATCAAAACTGGAACTGATGGCATTCCTCATCAACCCACGGATACCTGTTCCTCGAGTCCTGGTTGCTGCTTAGGAAGGATCACTCTAGTCAGAATGTGGGCCCGATTCAGACCTGCTGTAAGTGGGCGTGCTTCAGTGAGGTTCAGGTGGGTCTCAGTCAGTCAGCTGCCAAAATCTTAACAACGGATTCCCTCCTCACCCCACGAGGGGGTCATTGCCCACCCGCGCCCCCCGGGGCTCCTGCCCCATCCAACCCCCCCGCATTCCTTGATGTCCCCTCCACCCCCATCCACCCCCCTCCCCTGTCCCTTGACTGCCCCCAGAACCAGGCAGAAGGGTCTCGTGGGCCACTGTAGTGGGTGCCCACCCCATCCCTAGGAGCCAGAGGCACCTGCTGCGGGGCGAGGTGGGGAGTCCCAGTGGTGCTTACCTGGGGCAGCTCCCAGGAAGCATCCGGCACGTCCCTCTGGCTCCTAGGGGTGGGGGAGCAGGGGGAGCAGCCGCTCCCCCACTGATCACATCAAAAGTGGTGCCTTAGGCGCCGACTCCCTGGGTGCTCCGGGGCTGCAGCACCCATGGGGAAAATTTGGTGGGTGCAGAGCACCCACCAGCAGCTCCCCGCCCCATGCCTGGCCCCAGATCACCTCACCTCCGCTCCTCCTCCTCCCCTGAATGTGCCACCCCGCCCTGCTTCTCCACCCCCTGGCCCCGGCTTCCCGCGAATCAGCTGTTTGGCGGGAAGCTGGGAAGGGCTGAGAAGCAGGCCACGGCTTCCCACTCAGGCCGAGGGTGGTGGAGGTGAGCTGGGGTGGATGGTGGTTCCCCCCCCCGGGTTACCTGCTGCGGCACAGGCAGCCCTCCTCACGCCCCCCTCCCCCCGTGCCCCAGCTCACCTCTGCCTCCCTGGGCCTGAGCGGGAAGCCGCGGCCTGCTTCTCAGCCTGCCCCAGCTTCCTACGCGAACAGCTGATAGGGAAGGGAGTTACCTCACAAGTGGAGAACCAGTGTTGACAGGGCCAATTTGATCAGGGTGGCTGTAGTCCACTCCCAACAATAGAGGAGGAGGTGTCAATTTCAGGAGAGGCAAAGCTGCTTTTGTAATGAGCCACCCACTCCCAGTGCCTAATCAAGCCCAAATTAATGATGTTAAATTTGCAAATGAATTTTAGTTCTGCTGTTTCTCTTTGAAGTCTGTTTCTGAAGTTTTTTTTATTCAAGTATAGCTACTTTTAAATCTGTTATAGAATGTCCAGGAAGACTGCTTTTACATAGGGACTGTCTGGTTTGGCCAATGTACATGGCAGAGGGGCATTGCTGGCACATGATGGCATATATCACATTAGTAGACATGCAGGTGAATGAGCCTCTGATGGTGTGGCTGATGTGGTTGGGTCCTCTGGTGGTGTCGCTAGAGTAGATATGGCGACAGAGTAGGCAATGAGGTTTGCTACAGGGATTGGTTCCTGGCTTAGTGTTTCTGTGGTGTGGTGTGTAGTTGCTGGTGAGTATTTGCTTCAGGTTGGGGGGTTGTCTGTAAGCGAGGACTGGCCTGCCTCCCAAGGTCTGAGAGAGTGAGGGATCGTTTTCCAGGATAGGTTGTAGATCATTGATAATGTGTTGGAGAGGTATTAACTGGGGGCTGTACGTGATGGCCAGTGGTGTTCTGTTATTTTCCTTGTTGGGCCTGTCCTGTAGTAGGTGATTTCTGGGTACCCATCTTGCTCTGTCAATCTGTTTCCTCGCTTCCCCAGGTGGGTACTGTAGTTTTAAGAATGCTTGATAAAGATCTTGTATGTGTTTGTCTCTGCCTGAGGGATTGGAGCAAATTCAGTTGTATCTAAGGGCTTGGCTGTAGACAATGGATCATGTGATATGTCCTGGATGGAAGCTGGAGGCATGTAGGTAAGTATAGTAGTCAGTAGGTTTCCGGTATAGGGTGGCATTTATGTGATCATCACTTATTTGCACTGTAGTGTCCAGGAAGTCGATCTCTTGTGTGGACTGGTCCAGGCTGAGGTTGATGGTGGGGTGGAAATTGTTGAAATCCAGGTGGAATTCTTCAAGGGCCTCCTTCCCGTGGGTCCATATGATGAAGATGTCATCAATGTAGTGCAAGTAGAGGAGAGGCGCTAGGGGATGAGAGCTGAGGAAGCGTTGTTCTAAGTCAGCCATAAAAATGTTGGCATACTGTAGGGCCATGCCATCATGTACAGCCCCCAGTTAAAACCTCTCCAGCACAATGTCATAAATATAAAAGGAAAGGTGACCACTTTTCTTTATATAGTGCTATAAAATCCCTCCTGGCCAGAGGCAAAATCCTTTCACCTGTAAAGACTTAAGAAGCTAAGGTAACCCCTATGGCACCTGACCCAACATGGCCAATGAGGGGACAAGATTCTTTCCCCCGACAGCATGGGGATGGGATAATCATCATAGACTGCAAAAGTCCACCTTTCTGACCAGCCCTTGTACTGGACCAGCAACTTGGCTGTAGGCAAGTCAAAAGAGTTTGACTTGAAGGGTTGAATTGTCACTTGGACCTCTGGGTCAATTAAATTGGGGTCCACTTAGGAAGCGTTAGTCTTTATATAGTTAATAGTATATTTAGACAAATATGTGTCTTATTAACTCTGTTTTCTCCTAGAGCGCCAGAAAAAAATCACAGCCAGTGTTTCACCCTATCTGTGATTTGGGGGGCGTGTCATAAATATAAAGGGAAGGGTAACCACCTTTCTGTATACAGTGCTAAAAAATCCCTCCTGGCCAGAGGCAAAATCCTTTCACCTGTAAAGGGTTAAGAAACTAAGGTAACCCCGCTGGCACCTGACCCAAAATGGCCAATGAGGGGACAAGATTCTTTCAAATCTGGAGGGGAGGACAAAGAGTTTTGTCTGTCTGTGTGTTACCTTTGCCGGGAACAGATCAAGGATGCAAGCCTTCCAACTCCTGTAAAGTTAGTAAGTAATCTAGCTAGAAAATGTGTTAGATTTTCTTTTGTTTTTTTTTTTGCTTGTGAAATTCGCTGTCCTGGAGGGAATGTGTATTCTTGTTTTTGTGTCTTTTTGTAACTTAAGGTTTTGCCTAAAGGGATTCTCTATGTTTTGAATCTGATTACCCTGTAAAGTATTTACCATCCGGATTTTACAGAGGTGATTCTTTTACCTTTTCTTTAAATAAAATTCTTCTTTTAAGAACCTGATTGATTTTTCATTGTTCTTAAGATCCAAGGGTTTGGGTCTGTGTTCACCTGTACCAGTTGGTGAGGATATTATTATCAAGTCTTCCCCAGGAAAGGGGGTGTAGGGCTTGGGGGGATATTTTGGAGGAAGACGTCTCCAAGTGGTCTCTTTCCCTGTTCTTTGTTTAAATCGCTTGGTGGTGGCAGCGTATCAGGTTTTAAACCTAAGCTGGTTCCCAAGGCAAGAAAGAAATCTGTGTCTTGGGGAAGTTTTAACCTAAGCTGGTAAGAATAAGCTTACAGGGTCTTTCATGCAGGTCCCCACATCTGTACCCTAGAGTTCAGAGTGGGGGAAGGAACCTTGACACACATTATCAATGATCTACAACCTATCCTGGAAAACGATCCCTCACTCTCTCAGACCTTGGGAGGCAGGCCAGTCCTCGCTTACAGACCCCCCAACCTGAAGCAAATACTCACCAGCAACTACACACCACACCACAGAAACACTAAGCCAGGAACCAATCCCTGTAGCAAACCTCGTTGCCTACTCTGTCGCCATATCTACTCTAGCGACACCACCAGAGGACCCAACCACATCAGCCACACCATCAGAGGGTCATTCACCTGCACGTCTACTAATGTTATACATACCATCATGTGCCAGCAATGTCCCTCTGCCATGTACATTGGCCAAACTGGACAGTCCCTACATAAAAGAATAAATGGACACAAATCGGACATCAGGAATGGTAACATACAAAAGCCAGTAGGAGAACATGTCAATCTTCCTGGACATTCTATAACAGATTTAAAAGTAGCTGTACTTGAATAAAAAACATTCACAAACAGATTTCAAAGAGAAACAGCAGAACTAAAATTCATTTGCAAATTTAACACCATTAATTTGGGCTTGAATAGGGACTGGGTGGCTCATTACAAAAGCAGGTTTGCCTCTCCTGAAATTGACACCTCCTCATCTATTATTGGGAGTGGACTACATCCACCCTGTTTGAATTGGCCCTGTCAACACTGGTTCTCCACTTGTGAGGTAACTCCCTTCCCTTCATGTGTCATTATATAATGCCTGCATCTGTAATTTTCACTCCATGCATCTGAAGAAGTGGTGTTTTACCCACGAAAGCTTATGCCCAAATAACTGTTAGTCTTTAAGGTGTCACCAGACTCCTTGTTGTTTTTGTGAACACAGTATATTTTACACCTGAGAGGATAAACAAAAGTAGCATGTAGCACTTATCTATCATGGTGATTTTTATTTTCAAAGCACTTTACAAATGTGAACTAAATAATCTTCACAACGTTTCTGATGAGTATTATTATACCCATTGCATATGTGAGGAAACAGGCACAGAAGTATGCTACCAAAGGTCACAAGGGTCAGAGGTGAGGTTAAAACTATGAAGTTCTCATTGCAGCACTCAGTTCACTCCATGGCACTTGCTTTCACTCGCATGAGAACGAAAGGTCAATATTTTGCATGATGTAACAAATGTGGGATGTAAAGGGAACATCATCAACATCACTATGGTATGCCACTGGAAGGAGAATTTGTCTGACTAGACTGTGGCATGGATGGCTCCCTCAAACATTTGATGAGTCTGGAATACATTGTTTTGAAGGTTTGCATTATTGATTTATAGTAGGGCTGTCAAGTGATTCCAAAAATTAATCGTGATTAATCTCAGTTTTAATTGCACTGTTAAACAATAATAGAAAACCTTTTATTTAAGTATTTTGGATGTTTTCTACATTTTCAAATATATTTCAATTACAACACAGTAATTACAATTACAAATATGATTTCAATTACAACACAGAATACAAAGTGTACAGTGCTCACTTTATATTATTTTTATTACAAATATTTGCACTGTAAGAAAGAAAAACAAAAGAAAGTATTTCAATTCACCTCATACAAGTAACGTAGTGCAATCTCTTTACAGTGAAAGTGCAGTTTACAAATATAGATTTTTTTTTTACATAACTGTACTCCAAAACAAAACAATATGAAATTTTACAGCAGTGTTTCTCAAACTTTGTGTACTGGTGACCCCAACTGGACTTAAAAAAAAGCCATCAGGGAGAGAGAGGTGCAATTCAAGTTAAGGGCCAGTGGTAGTATAATAACAAATGCATATAAACTGTCCATTAACAAGATTAGGCTTGAAGACAGATGAAGGTTTCTAGCCATCGGAGAAGTGAAGTTCTGGAACAACCTTCCAAAGGGAGTAGCAGGGGCAAAAATACTAACTTGTTTCAAGACTGAATTCGATAAGTAGAGCTGTGAAACAATTAAAAAAATTAGTCGTGATTAATCACAGTGGAAAAAAGACAGTTATACGTAGTGTGACAGACCCAGACCGGTTGGGTGCAGGAGTCTGGTAGAAGGAAAACACACTGGATGAATAGTTTTCTGTTTCCTGAGTGACCAGGGCAGGGGCTACCCTAGAGCAGTCAGGAAGGTGCTAGAAGCAATTAAGTCAGGGACACTCCATAAGACACCTGGAACCAATTCAGAACTGATAAGAAGCAATCATAGAAACAGGCTAATCGGATCACCTGAAGCCCATTTAGAACTATCTGGGACTAGTTTAAAAGGAAGCCCCTTCAGAGACGCCAGCTGGCAGGAGCTGGGAGAAAGAAGGTGTACAGTAAAAGACCTGGGAGAACAAGTGTGGTCAGGTACCAAGGAGGGTGCTAGGAAGGGCCATTTGGGGAAGTAGCCCAGGGAAGGGCTATAGCTCTGGCAGTATAGGAAAATTAAATTTCTGCTGCCAATTAGGGTCCCTGGGCTGGAACCCGGAGAACAGGGCAGGCCCAGGTTCCCCCCAATTTCCCCCATAACTCTACACAAATGCTCCCTGAGTAGGAAGACAGGGACTAAAGAGGGTTCTTACACCAAACCCATTGACTGGTTGATGATGAAGGTGACTCAGTACGCTGTAACCCTGGGCTCTAGGAGGGGAGAGGGGCTACATGGAGGGTCACAGCAAATCTCTGAGGCAAACCCTAACCGCCTAGAAGTGCAGGACAACCCGAGGCAAATCCGGTGCTCTGCCAGAGTAGCCATTGCAAGGCTAAGTTTCAATACCATCAAAGTACTTCAAGTCTGCAGTACCACTTACATGCCAAACATGCTTTCTCCTCCAGTTCTTGCGCTATGAATCCCACGAGCAAATAAATCCCAACAAGCAAATGAATCCTGCCAGCCGTGACAGGGTACACTTAGAGTTTCAGATTGGCTATAAGCCATTGGATCAAACAAAGGACAACAGCTTAACCAATCCTATTTCAAAGTGGATAACTATGGACTGCAGACCACTCAACATTGTAAATGACTCAGGGCAAAGATATGTTATTCAAATTGCATCTTCCAATCAGTTATACACCTTGCCCTTGGGAACCATTGAATCAGGAATACATGATCTATATCACAATGCGAAGAGTACAAAGTTGGAGCTTCTGAAAAATGCACTAGCTGTTGCTTTGACTGGTGATTACTGGACAGCCTTGAGCAATTACAGCTCTTTCAGAGTCATGGCACACCTGACTGAGGTTGCATGGACATTGCAGTAGTTTGCTTTAACAGTAAAGAATACTAAAGGGAGACATTATGCTAACACATGTGTAGAGAATTTCTTCGATGTGGTGAAAGAATACAATATTCCAGAAAAAGTGACAACAATTAGTACTAACAGTGATATCAAAATTGTGATTAATCATGATTAATTTTTTTATTTGCAATTAATTTGTTTTGAGATAATCACAGATTTAACTGAGATTAATTGACAACCTTAGTTTACTTCTCTTGTTCACTGCAGGAGTTGTTTGGGAAGACTTGTTAGAGTTGATGTCACCTCTTGCCCAGGACCTTGCACAGAAGTAAAAGGAGCTGGCTTTCCCTTCTCCTCCCAGGTGAAAGAGGTCTGCCTTAACAGGCTTCTCACCTGGATTCACTTCCCAGAGACTTCAAGCCTTCCTTGCTTGAAGGGCAAAGCTTGCAAGTGCTCTGGAGCCTTGTGTCTGTCTAGTGATGGATGCCAAAGATGGCTTCTCTTCTCCAAAGTTCCAGGACCTTCTTTCAAGAGGCAGGATGACCTTCTGCTCTTCTTCCCTTCCTCTGCGCTTCCCAAGCCCCTGCTGATTTCTATGGAAATGAGGCTTCCCTTGCGTTTGCTCCCCCTTTACTCCATTTCTTTGGAGAAAGGGAGCTAGATGCCTTCCCTCCTATTGGAGGGGAAAGCCTGCTTCTCCCTTGCTTTGCTCCCAGACTGTAAAGCAGAAGATCAGGGAGTCTTCCTAATTCCTCAGCTTGTGTGAAGACCTCCATTTCACCAGGATCTTCATCACCAGTGTGTGAGAGGCTTCCAGAAAAGGCCTTGCTCAATACCTTTTCAGAGCCCAGTACTATTTGATACAATCAGTTGATTCAACTCTTTATGACTTGAAGTTCAGCCCCTCGTCTTTCTAGACCAGCCAGCCTTGGCAATGTAAAGTAAAACCCAGACCAAGCTTCTCTCTCCTGCTGGGTGGAGACGCCATGCTCTCTTCTCCTCTTCTGCTTGTTAGCTTGAGAGCTTTCTCTACCTCCTACCTCAATGACCCTTGATTCTCTCGGCCTGACGAGCGGGCTGCTCAGAGAAGCAAACCGTTTCCTTCGCCTAGGGCAGACTCCCCATGACACGCCTGGCTTCAAGACATTGCAGTCATCATTCCAGCCTCTAGCCAGAACTCTTCATACCCACCGGGGGCGTACAGCAGCGAGCAAGAATAGTAGGGATCGGGAAGTTCTCAGGTTTTCCACAAGACATTCCAGGACACCGTTAAGATCCAGATTGAAAACTACGCTTAATTGGTGTGGAACTCATTTCCTCAGCCCAGTGAGCCCCTTCTCTTCCAACACTGGGACACACTTAGTGTCACAAGGATCCACTTTCCTGGCAGGTTGGCTTTCTCTTGTTCATCGGCAGAGTCGCTTGAGCAGCAACGGGCAGAAGAGGCCTGGAGGAAGGACCCCGTAGCCAAAACAGGAAGGGAAGGGCAGCGATGAAGGTGGGATTCGAACCCACATATGCAGAGCACAACGTATTAGCAGTCCATCGCCTTATCCTCTCAGCTACCTCGTCAGTTGAAAGGGCCCCCCTGGACACCAGCTCTCCTTTGATTGGCTGACGCTGGCCGCCTGAAGCAGGATGAGACTCCTTAGGAAGCGCAGCCTGCCACCGTGCCAGTGGTGTAGAGGCATCATGCAGGATTCCCATTCCTGCGAGCCGGGTTTGAGTCCTGGCTGGTGCAAACCTGCTGGGTTCCCGGCTGTGTAAGGTCCTTCTCTTGTGTTGGTGCCTGGAAGCGTTCTTGGGAGAGGGAGAAAAGGCCCAGAGCAGTAACTCAGTAATCTGCTGCCCCCGCAATAAAGAAGAAGGGAAGGCTCCAGACCAAGGTTCCCTTCTAAGCAGCCTGTAGGATGAGCGGTCCTACGGCTTTACCATTCAGCTAAGCAGGACCTTGAGGTACCTGCCATCCTTCAGCAGCCAAAGACAGGTACCCAAGCCAGCTGGAGAAGAAGTGTCAGTCAAAGCCTGCAAGCTTGCCAGTAGCGCTGAGGCCTGGTGTGAGATTCCTCTTTCTTCGAGTTTGAGGGGAGACCCGGCTGGCACGAGAAGCACCGTGGCATTGTCCCGCTCGGGCATGCTGTGAGAGCTGGTGTCACCTCTTGCCCAACACCTTCCACAGAAGTAAAAGGAGCTGGCTTTCCCTTCTCCTCCCAGGTGAAAGAGGTCTGCCTTAACAGGCTTCTCACCTGGATTCACTTCCCAGAGACTTCAAGCCTTCCTTGCTTGAAGGGCAAAGCTTGCAAGTGCTCTGGAGCCTTGTGTCTGTCTAGTGATGGATGCCAAAGATGGCTTCTCTTCTCCAAAGTTCCAGGACCTTCTTTCAAGAGGCAGGATGACCTTTTGCTCTTCTTCCCTTCCTCTGCGCTTCCCAAGCCCCTGCTGATTTCTATGGAAATGAGGCTTCCCTTGCTTTTGCTTCCCCTTTACTCCATTTCTTTGGAGACAGGGAGCTAGCTGCCTTCCCTCCTGTTTGAGGGGAAAGCCTGCTTCTCCCTTGTTTTGCTCCCGGACTGTAAAGCAGAAGATCAGGGAGTCTTCCTAATTCCTCAGCTTGTGTGAAGACCTCCATTTCACCAGGATCTTCATCACCAGTGTGTGAGAGGCTTCCAGAAAAGGCCTTGCTCAATACCCTTTCAGAGCCCAGTACTATTTGATACAATCAGTTGATTCAACTCTTTATGACTTGAAGTTCAGCCCCTCGTCTTTCCAGACCAGTCAGCCTTGGCAAAACCCAGACCAAGATTCTCTTTCCTGCTGGGTGGAGATGCCATGCTCTCTTTTCCTCTTCTGCTTGTTAGCTTGAGAGCTTTCTCTACCTCCTACGTCAATGACCCTTTATTCTCTCAGCCTGACGAGCATTCTGCTCAGAGAAGAAAATGGTTTCCTTTGCTTAGGTCAGACTCCCTATTACACACCTGGCTTCAAGAGATGGAGAAAAGTCCCAGAGCAATAACTCAGTAGCCCCAGGTGAAAAAAATGGAAGACTCAAAACCAGGTTTCCATTCCAAGCTGCTCTTTACTTCCAGGGAGGTTTTTTTTTCCATTTCTGTACTTAAATAGAAAACCTACAGAGCTCTGTGGTTGGGTTTCCAGTTTTTCCACCACCTACAGAGCTTTTGGTTTTGGGGCTCCAGGCCCCCACTGTTTTGGAATGGGATTAGTTCATGAAAAAATTAACACATTAATTGTGCTGTGAATTAATCCTTAATTGACAGCCGTAGTGCAAAGTGAAAGGTCATGGGGACTTCTCAGTTGGAAGTGACAGAGATGGAGTGAGACCTGGGTGTATTGGTCTGTCAATGTGATACAGCTGTGAAAAAGGCTAATTGACTCCTAGGATATTTCAGCCATTGTACTTTCAGTAGAGATGGGGAAGTGTTATTACCAGACCTCATCTGGAACATTGGGTGCAATTCTGATCTCTCATGTTTAACAAAGATGATTTCAAATTGGAACAGGTTAGAGAAGGGCTGCGAGGATGATCAGAGGAATGGAGAAACTGTCTTACAAGAGGAGACGTAAGGATCTTGGCTTGTGTAGCCTAACAAAACAAAGGCTGGGGGGAGAGTATGATTGTTCTCTATAAATACTTCAGAGGGATAAACATCAGGGAGAGAGAGGTGCTCCTGAACAGGAGAGGCTAACAGGGGAGTTTTGAAAGGGAGTTCTTCAGGTGAAGGAGAAGCAATTATGTGACCCTTGAAGTACATATGTTGTCAGTAGTGTGTGTGTTTGTGGTATGTTTGCTGCTTGACTGAAATATACCGTGTGGTCTGTTTGTTTGGGGGACCGTGTGCTGAGCCTAGTGGCCTACTAGGCATGGCTGAGAACTTCTTTAGGAGGCTCTGATCCCTAAGTCCTTTAGCACCCATCAACCCTTAACCAGCGGGCAGGGCTTTAAAAAAGGCCACACCTAAGCGACCAGAGGAGCTAGCGACCAGGGTTGACTAACAGGGGAGTTTTGTGAGGGAGTTCGTAGAGGGAGCGTTTGAGGGGGGAGCTAGATACACTTAACAGTCTTTGAACTGAAAAGTCAGAAACACCCCCTGATAAAAACAAAACATCAACAAAGGAACGCACTGCAGGAGTTAAAAGAGAATGCAGGCAGAAGTCCAGCAACAGAGTGGGGGCTACCCAGTTTATTGGACCCAATGTAACATATATGATTATCTGCCCTATAGGCAGGTGGGGTATGAGTGCATTCGGTGCAAGGAGCTCTTGGCCCTCAGAGACCGTGTACAGGCTTTGGAGACCAGAGTGGCTGAACTGGAGGAGCTGAGAGAGACAGATAAGTACATAGATGAGACTTTCCGAGACACTCGCAGTCTGACAGCCTCTGTGCTGTTGAGGAGGATGAAAGTCTCAGAGAAGGAGAACATCCACCGGGAGCAGACGGAAACGATCCCATAGTTGGGACCCTCCTTTCAGATGATGTTGTGGTATCCTCTCGCACTGAGGATACCTCTCCAGGGGAGGGCACTCCAGTTATTAGGAAGAGACAGGTAATAGTTATGAGGGATTCAATCATTAGAAACATAGATATCATTAGAAACATAGATGGGTTTGCGATGACCAGGAGAACTGTGTGGTAACTTGCCTGCCTGGTGTGAAGGTTATGGATCTCTCGAGACATCTAGATAGACATATGCATAGTGCTGGGGAGGAGCTGGTGGTCATGGTACATGTAGGTACTGTGACGGGTTGGATCACAGAAACCCCCTTGGGGCTGCCAACTGATGTGCCAAGACTACTCCTGCCCCTGCCCTCCCTGTCAGCTTGGGACTCCAGAACCCTGCCTGGTTGTGCCAGACACGCTTGCCGGCCACAAACACAGACCCAGGTCTGAACCACGTCCCACAAACTGCAGGCTTAACTGAAAGCAGCGTAAGAAGTGTTCCTAACACTCATATGCCCAACTCCCAGTGGGGTCCAAACCTCAAATAAATCCATTTTACCCTGTATAAAGTTTATACAGGGTAAATTCATAAATTGTTCGCCCTCTACAACACTGACAGAGAGATACGCACAGCTGTTTGCCCCCCCAGGTATTAATACATACTCTGGATTAATTAATAAGTGATTATTAAATACAAAAAGTAGAATTTAAGTGGTTCCCAGTGATAACAGACAGAACAAAGTGAATTACCAAGCAAAATAAAATAAACCATGCAAGCCTATGCCAAATACAGTAAGAAGCTGAATACAGATAAAATCTTACCCTCAGAGATGTTCCAATAAGCCTCTTTTACAGACTAGCCTCCTTCTAATCTGGATCCAGCAATCACTCACACCCCCTGTAGTTACTGTCCTTTGTATCAGTTTCTTTCAGGTATCCTTTGGGGGTGGAGAGGCTCTCTCTTGAGCCAGCTGAAGACAAAATGGAGGGGTCTCCCAGGGGTTTAAATAGACTTTCTCTTGTGAGTGGACACCCCTCCCTCCCCCTGTGTAGAATCCAGCTACAAAAAATGGAGTTTTGGAGTCACATGGCCAAGTCAAATGTCCATGCATGACTGAGTTCTTTACCAGCCAAGCCACATTCCTGCGAAAACTCAGATGTGGATTGGCATCTCCAAGTTCATTGTTGGCTTAAGTGTTTCTTGATTGGGCACTTACTGAGAATAGTCTTTTCTCAGGAAGCTGATCAATTGCTTCACTGAAGCTATTTAAAATTAAACAAGTATACAGCCAATATTCATAACTTCGAGTACAAAAATGACACATGCATACAAATAGGATGAATAGATTCAGCAGATCATAAACTTTACAGAGATATGTTACATGGCATATGTAGCATAAAGCATATTCCAGTTATTTCATATATACAATTGTTGGATCATATTAAAGAAGTTTTGTATTAAAATCACAAATGAGTTTGATTCCCCATAGTTTAAATTCCAGGGTATTACTAATTAAGAGGTCTCTTGGTTTTTGGTACTGTTTCTCTCCCTCTATGTGTGAAACTTGCAAGCTGCTAATTGCGTTAGTACATTCTAAGACAGAGTCTGTTCTCACAGCAATTCGCACAGAGAGAGACTCAAAGCAATACTCTGTAACAACAGAAACAGCACCCAGAGACTCCCCGCCCTTTTGTGGTATTAACAATTGTGATTAAAATAGAGATAGAGGATGTTTGTGGATGGATGCTTGGTGTGGATAATGACTGAATGATCAGGGAGGTGCCAGCCTAAGAATCCAGTGTCCATTGGCTGAAGAAGGCGTCAAGTGGAAATAACCAGAGGACCCCTGGAGGGCAGACTGGAATCCACCCAACAGCCTCAAGAATAGGAGAACCAAAGAACGAGATAACATCTAGCAGCACGGAGCCGTCAGGAATGTGCGACGTGCTGATTGATTCAGCAACAGCATGATGAAGCAATTCCCATAGACTGGCATAGGAAGAAATTCCTATAAAAATGGACTCTAGAAAGTGAGAACTTTGGGGGTCTGATTCTGCAAACCAACTTCCAGGAGCATCAGATGAGCATCTGACAAGGCCCTGCTCCCGCCTCATGTCCAGGCCACCTGGCCAGTGGCTTGGCATGAGCAACTCTAAGGCTGGTAACTATGATAACAACCTTGCAGAACCTGTGTGTGTGTTCGTAGGAATGAATGTGTGAATAAATATGAGATTGAATGGAATGTTATAGCTATAACTAACTGCTTACTATGATTCTTTCTGTATTCACAATAAATGTGGTATTTTGCTTTTTCCCCTTTAATAAGATCCTGCTGGTTTTTATTTTATTGGTATAACACATTCAAAAGTATATTCCCATAAAGCATTATGGGGTGCAACGTCACAGGTACCAGTGACATAGGGAAGGATAGGAGAGAGGTCCTGGAGGCCAAATGAGGCTGCTAGGTAAGAGATTGAAGTCCAGCACCTCCATGGTAGCATTCTCTGAAATGCTTCCAGCTCCACGTGCAGGGCCAGTTAGACAAGCAGAACTGCAGGGTCTCAATGTATGGATGAGACGATGGTGTAGGGAGGAGGGGTTTAGTTTTATTAGGAACTGGGGAAACTTTTGGGAAAGGGGGAGCCGATTAAGGAAGGACTGACTTCAGTTAAACCATTACAACCATAGGTGCTGACTCCATGGGTGCTTCGGGACAGGAGCACCCCCGGGGGAAAAAGAATGGGTGCTGATCTACCAACCAGCTATATTGCTTGCACAGCCCCTATCAGCTGTTTGCTGCGCTGAAGCCAATCAGCTGTTCCCCATCCGGCCAATCAGCTCTTTGGAGCAAAGCCACCTATCAGCTGTTTGCACGCAGCTAGCATCTGTTTCCCAGCATGTGTAGCTGCTGCATCTCCCAACCTGGCTCTCACTGCAGGCAGGTGAGTTCTTTTCCAGGGCAGAGGGAGCCCAGCTTGTTGAGGGGCTAGCAGGGACACAGGCAGCTTCTCAGCTGGTCACAGGGGGCTGGAGCTTGGGGGAAACAAGGTGGGCAGCTTCTGGACTGACTGCAGGGGACTGGAGGGAGACAGGGCAGGTTGATAGCTTTGGGCTGGTCGCAGGGGGCTGGGCCTGCGGGGGAGACAGCCTGGGTAGGTAGCTTCTGGGCTGGCTGCAGGGGGCTGGGACTGGGGGAGAGGATGGGCGGACAGCCCCCCAAACCTGGCAGAGCCCCCCCAAACACACACATCTCGCCCTTAAGGCAGGAAGGGGCAGAAAGGAGCAAGCGGTGAGTGGGCTCAGGGGACAGGGCCTAGGGGAAGGCAGCAGAATGGGGGCAGGGTCTCGGGGGCAGAATGGGGCAGGCCCTCAGGGGAGTGGGTGGAGCTGGGATGGGGCACCTATCGGCAAAATCAAAAGTCAGCACCTATGATCACAGTGAGAAGAGTACAAAGTTGGAGCTTCTGAAAAATGCACTAGCTGTTGCTTTGACTGGTGATCACTGGACATCCTTGAACAATCACAGCTATCTTGGAGCCACGGCACACCTGACTGCTTTAACAGTAATGCATTCTGAAGAGAGACATTATGCTGAAACATGTGTAGAGCATTTCTTTGATGTTGCGAAAGAATGGAATATTCAAGAAAAGGTAACAATGTTTAGTACTAACCGTGCAATCAAAACTGCGATTAATCTTGATTAATTTTTTTAATCATGATTAATTTGTTTTGAGATAATTGCTGAGTTAACTGCAATTAATTTACAGCCCTAATTTATACACTGCCATCCCAATTCCCTTGTGTCCTTTTCAGAGCAGAAGGAATGCCTTGATATCCCTGGTAACTCTTTCTGATCAATTACTATGCCATGAACACAGACAAAATAGGCTACAAATACCTTGTTGTACCTCCCCAATTAACCAGTTTTGGAGCTGATGCAAAGCCCATTGAAGTATGTATCAGTCTTTCCACTGACTTCGGTCTGGTGTGGATCAAGCCTTAAATCCTGGGGTAGCATAAAGAATGATGATTCATTCACATCAGTTTGTACAGTTATGAGAAAAGGCAGGAAAACATAAAACACAAACATGAAACACAAACTTTACTCCTAGCAGTATTTACTAATTCAGAAGAATTGGATTTTTCTCTTTTGATCAGTACTTATTACTGGATTGTTCTTATCTTCGCTAACTTTGGCTCCAGTAAATTACTGAGCCCTTAAGCTTTTCTGCCAAGGTCTGCTTTAGTATATTGTGCACCCTTGGTTCTCCAGGAGTTGAGGAGGATCACCAGTTCAACAATCACCTTTCCTAAAGCTTCCTACAACCACTCAGCAAACTTCAATCTCCTTCTATCAGAGGACAAACTCCCTGCAAGAAACTGATTTTCCTGCTCTCCACTGTAGAATACTTGAATTAGAAAGTAAACAGAATGCTCTTCAGGGAGTTGCTATAGTGACTAGTGATGCTTTAGTGTTGTCTGAGATTAAATAGAAGTGTGGAAAAAATTACAGTGAGAATTTGTATGCCTAGGTTTATCATCCTTGCATAATTCAAAAATAGCTGAACTGGTTTACCTCCAGCTTTCCAAAAGAATTACAATTACCTTAGGGCTAAGGCCAAGTTTGGTATTTTCACCTGAGAAGAAATTAACTGCAGTGTTTGTGACTCAGGAACACTCGAATTAGAAAACACTTTATTTTACTCTTAAAGATGCAGCAAATAAGAAATAGGAAGAGATCATTAAAAATGGAAAGATGTGAAAGTGCAAATAACTGCTTTGGATAATGTCATTAACTTTAATGCCCGGATACTCTCTGCTGTCTATTTTCTTGTTAACAGGATTCAGTGATATCCTAGCTCTTTTAATTTGTAGTAAAAAACCCCAAAACCTGCCAACCTCAAAGTTAGTTTTGGTGCAGGCCTCATACTGGATAAGAGGAAGGTGTTTTGTTAACTTCAGTATCAATTCAGAAGTGTACCTAATTTGAATTTCTGTGATGGAATAAATCATATTCTCTAAAAACAAAGTACTGGAAAAAGAATTCATTTGAACTGCTTCTAAGATCATATGTGAGGATGGAAAACAGAAGGAGGACTTGATTCAGGAAGGAGCTTGAGAATGAGCTACTCATTATAAGGAAATGGAGGTATCTTCTATTTAAAAAATCCACATACAGATCTGGAAAAAACAAGATATTCTTCAGAGATTGTGGTGGGAACAATGGAGATTAAGTTGTGAGAATATAGTATTAGGAAACTTTTGATGGGAAACACTTGAGATCCTACTGAAGCTCAACAGGCCTGGGGAGCAGATGCCTTTCAACTCCATCAATTGAACTGTTACTCTGGATGTGCTTGAATATTGCGTCTATGTCATAATGGGGCTGACACATTTCCTTCTTGTTACATGCCTCAGTTTGAACACCATGGTCTTGTCTCTGGCCATGCTGAAAATCAGTTCTGAGGAGGTAGAGGCTGAGGCAGCTTCTGGTACTGGGCCTCAGCATTGGATGCACTATAGTTATTAACCAACTGCGTGACTGGAGAAGATAAAGAGAAAAGAAACAGGACATCGGTAGAGTTATTATCTTTTAAACAGAGGTAAGCAGATATACCTACTACTACTGAAGAATACTATTCAACTTGATTTTAGATAGCTTTGCTCATGCAAACTGTACCCCCAAACGGCTTACAGGATTGTTTAATACAGAGCTAAACGAAAATGATAACTGAGATTAAGAGAAATTAAAAGGCCTCTGCTAGTGAGAAAAGATGGGTGTGGTTCACCACTTGACATTACTCTGGTTTTACACTGATGTAACTCCATAGAAATCAGGGTAAAACTGGAGTAACACAGTGATAAATCAATCCCATGTAAAATGAGATTTGAAAAGAGATTGTCAATCAGTGCGACAAAGAGAGACAGAGAGAATAGCAGTGAATTTGCCTTGGAGGTTTAGTGTATATATAGTAGATTAATAGATTCTTAGATTCCAAGGCCAGAATGGACCATTGTGATAATCTAAGCTGCCCTCCTGTATAACACAGGCCATGGAATTTCCCCAAAATAATTCCTAGAGCAGATCTTTTAGAAAAATATCCAATCTTGATTTAAAAATGATCAGTGATGGAGAATCCACCCTGAACTTTGGTAACGTGTTTATGCTACACTATAGATAATTAACCATGAATCAGTGACCTCTATCTTTGCTCTCTGATATTGAGATCACTGCATTCTTATTAAACGATCAGTTAGAGAAAAAGCAGAGACTCAACTCTTAGCTGAGTCACACAAGAGGTTAAGTAAGAAAATTGAGGAGTGTACAAAGTTAAGAAAATTAAAAAATGTATAGAAAAAACATGAATTAGTAAGAGATTCAGGCACTTATTAGGACAAAGAGGGTGCAGCCTCAGAAGTCAAAGAAACTCCAGTAATTTATGAGGTAATTGTGGATAGTCTTAGTGAAGGAGAAACCAATGGGGGTAACAAAGGAGATGGAGATTATGGAAAAGAAGCTACATTATTAGGATCTTTTGATTCCCAGACAGCATCACGAGCAGTTGACTATGTTGCTTCAGTTAACAACGATGTAAAGTCCAGTAGAATTATGTCAGAATTAGGTAAAGTTTTTAAAGCCTACAAGAACACCTCTCCCTAAAAAGTGTTTTAACTCACTTTCCCGAGACATAAGTCAAAATGATGAAAGGTTGTGCTGGGAATTTTCTTGGCAATACCCAGACAAGACTTGTCCCACAGCTCAGGTTTGACCAGGGTAACATGCCTTGGGTTCTTTCTCAAAAATTAAGACAAGTTTGTATTGCTGCTGGAAAAGGTAATTATGCTGATCTCAATTCCCACTGGAAGCAGCAGCATGGACCACTGAAAAGCTAAAAATTAGCATATTTTCTTTTTCTTGATCGCAAAGAGAACTCAGTGTGGTATGTGTGATTTTTTTGAAACTTTCTGGAAAAGGACACAGCCAGGGCCGACATTTCCAAACTTGGATGCTTAAAATTAGGGTCCTAAATCCACATGCAGGCACCTAATAGAAATGGGCCAGGTTTTCAGAGGTGCCAAGCAGCCTTAGCTCCTACTGACTTTGGTGGCATTTGTGAGAGTAGAGCAGTTGTGAAAATGAGGCCATTTATATATATGATGCCTAAATATGGAGTTAAGCACTTAATTCCAGGCTCCTACTTTTGAAAATCTTGGCCAGGATGCTTTGTGAAATCCGTGTCAACACAGAGCTCCACTTGTGAAATGGAAGGTAAACTGATGCAGTGGAGGCGCCTTAAGCCAGACTGGGTGAGTCCTTGCTACAGATATAAAACCACTCATTATTGCCATAAACTTACACTGTGACTCTCAAACATACATTGAGAGATGTTCCCTGCTCCAAATGGCTTATAAAATAAGACAAAAAGTTCATCAGGAGGAGGTGCCGAGGTTTTGGAGAGCAGAAGAAGGTAGGGAGTATCCCTGGAAGAAGTGGGTTTTACAGAGGAATTTGAAGGAATCAAGAGAGAGGCTGTTTGGCAGCACATGAGACAACCTGCTAGAAGATGCAAAGGAGACAAGGAGAGTAGAGGAGAAGGACTGAGCAGATTGGGAAGAGTGCACAGATAAAAGAGTCATAGGAGAAAATGAGGACAGAGGTGTGGGGAGGTGAGACTATATATGGGTTTGAAGGTGAGGACAAAGCATTTATTATTATAGTTACTTATCTTTTGCCAAAAGTGTTCTTAGCACCTCAGAGGCGGACAAGGGCCCTGCACACAAGCTGAATAGACCGAATTGGATGCAGTACGTGACAGGAAGCCAGCTGATGGATACAAGGAGGTTTGCAAGAGGAAGGTGACATAAGCAGCAACATTTGGTCCAAGTGAAGGAGGAAAAGTGAGAGAAGGAGCAGATTGCCTCAACTTTCTGTGATTAAGTTGTGGTCAAGCAGTAGGAGTAGTAAGGAAACCCGGGTTTTGGTTATGTGAAAAAGGAAGAAGCAATAGGACTGGTTAGCAAGAAACAAGCATTGCGGGAGGGGAAGCTAAAGAGTCAAATATAATCCCGAAAATGTAAGTCTGGGGGACAGGAAGACCAGGAGAGCGGCCAATGGATGCAAACAAAGGAACAGAATGAAGAGAGATCAGAAAGAAACATAAGGAATTCTTTTTTAGAATGACTATTTTTGAGATGGTGGCAGAACATGCAAGAGGATCATCTATGAAAAACCAGAGGCCAGTGCTGTGGTTCAGTGCTGTTTTTTGTTCTGTTTTTGGTCATTTTGTGTGTGCATTATACACCATTCTGTGCTCTACATTTCATAAGTTTCTACATTTTTTGATCCAGTCTCACCTCCTGCATAATACAGGCCACAGAAATTCACCCAGTAATTTCTGCACCAAGGACTGAATTTTCAAAGGTCCACAAAAATGCAGATAGGAGCTGTTGAAAATCCCACTAAGCAAGTTAGGTGCCTGACTCCCACTGATATTAGTATGAGTCAGACATCTAACCTGCTAAGGTACTTTTGAAAATTGGGCCTAAACCTATAACATTTGTAAACTCATTTGCTTGTGAATAGGTTGGAAATGAAATCGCATAAGGAGATTCCTGTCTTTTAGCCCCTTAACTATGCTCAGGATGAAGCTGTATTGTGCACAAAAAAGCTGGTAGATATAGTAGTATTAGTTTTGCCAGCATCTGCAAAATTGTTTTCAGCCATCACAACCATTCCGACAGAGGCTGATCAACTAACAGACTTTGGGAACTAGATTTATCCGCTTATTTCTTGTCTAATTGAGTTCAGTTTTGTCTTTGAACTTCATAACTAATCCTGTTTTTGTATTCCATATTCCAGCAGTCCTGACTGAGCCTCTCCACAGACCCCTTTCTATCTACTCCTTGCTAAGGATAACAGTCTACTACAAAATTACTGAAGAAAATCTTTTCATACAGACTTCTTCACTTCATTTACTTTTGATCTGATGAATCACCAAATGCAACGGGCAGAACCAGATATGGATTACATTCCCCCTCGGGTCAAGCTAAGTGATGAGACATTTGTCTTTATAGATGGCAAATGGGTGAGTGAGACCTATAATCAGCCACCTTTTGCTTCCCAACAGAAACATTACAACAAGAAGATGCAGAATGACTGGACTCTCTGGGAGGAGAACAAAGCACTCTGGGAAGAGATCAAGGCCCTCCGGATTGAAAACAAGGCCCTCCGGGAGGAGAACAAAACTCTCCAGTGCCTCCGGACGCAGAATAAAGCCATCCAGGTTATTTATGATGAGACCCTCCAGCAGGTTCTCCAGAAGGAGAACAAGCCCTTCCCAATCTTCCGAGAAAGGAATATAGGCTTCCAGGTCAGCCAAGAGAACAAGGCCCTTCAGGTTGTTCGGGAAAATAATATGGCTTTACAGGTACTCCGGGAGGAGACCCAGGCTGTCCCAGTCTTCCAGAAGGAGACCAAAGCCACACCAATCGAGGAGGAGAGCAAGGATGATGTCCCTGCCATCCAGGAGGACAGCAAAGCCAACCCAATCCAAAATGAGATCAAGGCTGTCTCAGCCCTCCAGAAAAAGAGTAATTCTGTCCAGGACATCTGGGAGGAAAGCAAAGCTGTCCCAGTTCAGGAGGAGAACAAGGCTGCCCCAGGTATCCAGGAGGAAAATGTGGCTCTCCAGGCTGTCAAGAAACTAAATCAAACCCTCCAGGCCCTGCTAAAAGAGAACCAGACCCTTCTGGAAGAGAAAAAGGCAATCCAGGTTCTTCAGGAAGAGAACAAAGTCTTCTGGGAAGAGAACAATAAGTTGAAGCTGCAGCTAACTGTAGTGAAAGGCACAGTGTTGGAGATTATGGCCCGGATGGAAATACTGCAAAAGGAGCTCAATACCCTTTCTCCTGTTCAGTGTAATGAGATGAGGAAGCCAGACAGGTGCTGGTAAATGAATATCAGCAAGGAGAAATGTGCTGCTTGGCACTAAAGACCTGCTAGAACACATTTGATGGAAAAAGCTCTCTCCTTGTTTCTAATAAAGTCCTGGTGGAGACTCAGAAAGAAACAGATGGGGGAATATTGCTTTATTCTGAGACTTACATGTATTGCTTTATCTTTATTTTCTTGTTTCCTCCTCTGATAACATGCATATTGGTGTGTGTCATGAAGTTGCTGTGTCGGCCATATTTCCTAGCCTCACATGAGCAAAAATGTCATCTACTAGGGATTGATAGATTTTTACTCCTAGGGGCTCACGGGATTACCAACCAAGTGATTTTTTTAAACTGTAACTCTAAGGATAATAAGGCCTAAACGTTCAAATGCGGCTTGTGATTCTGGGTGTCTAACATGAGATACCTTAAAGGGTCTTGTTTGTCAGAGGATGACTGCTCAACACTTTCTGAAAATCAGGGCCCTTCCAAGAATTTCTATATATTATAGATGATAATTTCCTAACTCAAGTGTTTCATCCAGCACAAGGGAATTCTATCTCAGACCTCGTCTTGATCGATGAAGAATGGATCACAGAACTAAAAATTAATGGTAACATTGGTACAAGTGATCATGACTTGATCACATTTATAATGTTCTAACAGAATAAAGTTAAAACCAGTAAAATATATATATATATATATATATAATTATAATACACACAAACACACTGAGTGCTTTAAAGGGGCCATTTTCACAAAGCTGAAAACAATTATGAGCCAAATCAGCTGTGAGGAAAAAATTAATCAGGAAAATGTGAATTATAAATGAGAATTGTTTAACACTTTACTAGATACCCCAAAAGCCACAATCTCATAATCAAGGAAGTAGGTTGTACTGGTAAAAAAAAAAAAGATCTGGGGAAGTAAAGACAGCTATAAAAAATGAAGAAAAAAAAAAGAAATGGAAGTTGATAGTAATGAATATATATCAGAATCTAGGAATTATAAAATAATGATAAGGGAAGAAAAGGGACACTAGGAGAAATCAATGGCAAGCAGATTTACGGACAATCGAAGATTTAAGGACAATCAGAAGGCATTTTTAAAGTGTATTAGGAACAAAAAGAATCCCGACAATGATATTGGTTCATTACTTAATGGAAATGACAGAATTATCAATAATAATGCAGAAAAGGCACAAGTATTCAATAAATGTTTCTGTTCTGTTTTTAGGAAAAAACAGATGTTATAGTCTTAATATATGATGATGATAACACTCTTTTCCGTCCATTAGTATCTTGGGAGGATGTTAAACTGCAGCTACTAAAGTTAGACATTTTTAAATTAGCAGGTACAGATAATGGATAATTCTGTTCCTGAATGACTAACAGTGCTATATCCCAAGTATATCAGGATGTTATGATTCTTTAGAGGAAAAAGTTTTATAAGAATTGACATGGTAAATGAACCTTGTCTCTGATGCAATCTTCTGTGAGGAGCTAGAGGAGAAGGGTTCTCAAACTACCCTAACCGTTCAGGACAAGAAGTGAAGAAGATCTATATCAAAAGCTGATTGAGCTGTTCATTGTGTATAAGCTAGCCGTCACATTTAAGCAAATTATGCAACAACAATAACAATCAAAAAACTCACACATGTTTGTGGAAAAGTGAAGAAAAGGCTGGCAAATGCATAAAGTCAAAAAGTATTCAGAATTCAATTAAATGTTTGCAGAAAAGTTTCAGTCATTTTCCCTGTCTCTTCCCATATATAAATAAAGAGCCAAGAGAGATCTAGGTATTCAGAATACAATCGTCCTTCACACCTAATATTCTTTTCTTGTGAAAAGTGCCATGACAATTGTAATGACAAGGATGCCATTTCTACCTCTTATCATTAAGGCTAAGAGTTAGTCATGGGTATTTTTAGTAACAGTGGTGGACAAGTCACAAACAATAAACAAAAATTCATGGCCCTGTGACCTGCCCATGACTTATACTATATACCCCTGGACTAAATCTTTGGTGTTCTGAGGGGCTTCGGGGGTGCAGCTGCTGCTCTGGAGGGGAAGCTCTGGGGCACCTGCTGGTGCTGGGGGGAGGTGAGGAGAGGGCTCTGGGACACTTGCTGGTACTGAGGGGGGCCTCCAGGGTGCCCGCTGGTGCTCAGGATGGGGGCTTCAGGGTGCCCACTGGCGCTTGGGGTGGAGGCTCTGTGGCACCTGCTGGTGCTCGGGAGGGGGAGGTGCGGGGGTGGCATCAGACTGCCACCATCGCTGCTGTCAGGGGATGGTCCTGCCAGCCCAGGACCGTAGCAGCCGCAGCTTCTACTGGAAGGAGAGCAGCCCCGCCAGCCTGGGGTCACAGCAGCCACTGCTGTCAGGGGGCAGCCTGGGACTCCCGCCACAGCTGGGGTGTAGTGTGTGGCCCAGGACCACCGCTGTTGTGGGAGAGGGGTACAGCGGGCCCCAGGGCCACCCGAGCTCTTGCAGCCCTAGGGTCAGTCGCACCAGCCGGCTGCAGAAGTCCCCGAGGTCCCAGAAGGTCACGGAATCCGTGACCTCCGTGACAGACTCGCAGCCTTACTCATCGTCACCCTCCTCTACAATCCCAGGTGGAAGTATTTGTTCTAACTTGGGGATACGAGTGCTACTCACTGAATCGCCAGCACCTGGGTTTTACTTGGGAGCTCTCAGTACTTACACAGTCTAAATCAGCGTATCGTCTAAGATCTAATCAGATCACCGCATGAGATAGGCACTGACTAATTTTGCAACTGGAGCTGGTCAGAAAATGGATTTTTTTTTCCTTGCAGGAAGTTTTCATAAACATGCAAATAAATAAATAAGTAAAATTGAAAAATAAACATAAAATCATAATTTGTCTACATTCTCCATGGAAAATGTCAATTTTTCAGCAGAAACTTTAAAACAAAAATATTTTGGCTAACCTCCGGCCCCAAACGTTTCAGTTCAGGAAATGCTGCCCCCATGCCTGATAGGAGCTGTATTTCAGCTGCCTCATGCCTCCCATTCTCTTCTACAGACCAGGGTCCCCGGTTGGTCTACATCTCCCATGGTGCACCAGAGTCTACCCCTCTTGAAGAAGAAAGATGGTGCAGCATGTGAGTTCCTGGCTATGGCACATCATGAGACATGTAGTCTAGCAAGGGCAGGGCTGTCCCTAGCTATTCTGGGGCCCCATACAGCCCTGCCATGGGGGGTGTATGGGGGGGGGCCCAGGCCTCTGCGGGTGGGGTGGGGGCAGGGGCTGGCTCCAGGCCTCTGCGGGGGGGGCAGGGCTGGCTTGAGGAATAGGGGGGACCCCCCCCCGCCCTCACTGGCGGTATGTCTGGGGCTGGGTCGCTGCATTTCCTGCGTCCGGTGAATGCAGGCCCAGCCCTGCTGCTCTCCTCAGGGGAGTGGGAGCGGGGCTCGGGAGGTGCAGGGGTGGAAAGAGCCTGGGCTGGAGCCGGGAAGGGGTGGGAAGAGGCAAGGTGGGGGCGGAGCAGGGGCGGGGGCCCTGGGGAAGAGCCGGAGCAGGGGCTGGAGCAGCACGCAGCTGTGCAGGGCACCAGGAAATTTGGTGCCCCAAATTTCCTGGTGCCGTATGCAGCTGCGTACTTTGCATATGGGTAAGGACGGCCCTGAGCCAGGGAGCCTGAGCCAGAGAGGAGAATGGGGATGTGAGACAACCAAACTACAGCTCCCATGAGGCACTGAAGCAGAATATCTAAATCAAAGTGGTTTGGTTTTTCAGCTTTTGGATGAAAACTCAAGAATTTCGGCAGCAAGTGGACACTTCACGAAAAATGACACTTTGTCGAAAACCCAGTTTTATGCTGAAAAACAATTTAGACAGAAAATGTGCAAACAGGCTTACAGTGGCCAAGAATATGGGATCTTCCCTACTGAAAATGGAGCTGCTAGAATACCCTCTTTGTTCTCTTCTCCTCTCACATATTCCTGCCTTTTTCCATTGCCTCTAGCCCCTGCTTAAAACACTTCCTCAAAGAGGTCTATAAACCCATTTCTTCCCATATAGCAACAGTATCATAAAATGTTACTGAACTCGCAAAGATGTATATTACATCATGTCTCTTCCTGCCCCAATATTTATTAACATCTCTCATCATATTGCATTGGGCTTTATCCTGCACATACTACTGAGTGCAGTGTTCATTAGCATGAGAAGTCCCATTGATTCCAAGGGAGACTACTACCCTATAGTTAACTGTACATCCAATTAAATGAGTACAAGGCTGGACTCTTAGGGATTGCTCTAAAGCCCACTGGAGCCACTAGAAAGACTCCTATTGACTTCACTGGGGTTTGGATCAGGGCCTCATCAGAACATCTTTGAGACAAGTACATTATCTTTTACTTGTCTGTAAAGGACCATGCATATTTATAGAACTATATAAATATTCACAATGGGCTAGATCCTGAAGTCCGTTGGGCTATTGGTTTGGGGCTAGATTGTGGTGTATAAGATGTGACTCTCCGGGAGTAGCCTATGAGAGTCAGAGAGAGACCCACCTGAGTGCAGGGGGACACACATTGTGCTCACTCTATCCTATGTGCCTAGACATAAGGTCCAGATAGCCTCCTTAGGGCATTAAGGGAGCTTTTGCCACCTCTAGCTACCTTGCATGGGCAAGTAGTCCAAGTGACTAGCTAGCCCATAGTAAGTATACAGCATACTACAAATAAGCTTGCTGATTAATAAACTGTTTCTTTCAAAGAAGTAAACAAGTAACCAAATGTAATGGGATGTGTAATGTCGGCCTGAGGGGGGAATCAGGGTACCTGGCTGCACATGGAGGGAGAGCCTAACTGAACAAGAAGCCCAGCTGGGCAGGAGTAGGCTGGATTATAAAACGAAGAAGTTTGCTGCAGAAAGGGGCTGCAGGGAGAGTGTCAGCAGTCATGCTTTGAGACCAGAGAGTAGGGGAGGAGAAAACCTAAGAGGGAGAATAAACCCTGAGATTCTAGCCCTGGAAGAAGGGTCAACCCCAGAGGAGTTGTGGGGAAAGGAAGCCTGAAAGGGCTAGGTAGGAAGAAGCCCAAGGAAACAGCAGCAAGGGGTAGGACTGTGCAGACCTTGGCTGCTTGTTATAGGGTCCCTGGGCTAGAACCTAATGTAGAGGACAGGCCTGGGTTTCCCTACCAGCCATGGGGAAACAGCACAGGAGCATTGGAGATGTCTACCAGACAGCTGGTCTGGAGAGACTTTGTAAACCCTGAAGGGGAAAACTACAGAGTGAACTGACATTAGTGTTGAGTCACAAAGAGGGAACACCCTGAATTATGAAGAAAGAGAGAGAGAGGAGTCACACCTTGAGTAACTGATGGAAGAGGGTGCCAGATCTGGTGAGAGCTGATCCCTAGAACAGCCACAAGGAGTGTGAACTCCTTCACCTCAAGTCTCCAGAAGATGTTTTGCTGGATGTTCAAATCCCACATCTCATTGCTCAAACTAGCACTTAGGTGTGTAAATGCCCATTTTATGTATCCAATTGCCAATTTGAGTTATCCACATACAGAATTTGGGCAGCCTAACAAAACCTCCATGTTTGAAAACTGGACCTAGTCTCACAACTGGTATAACTAGAAAACCTGGAAATGTATTTCTCTCTCTCTCTCTCTCTCTGTCTTGGACTCCTGTGATGCAGAGCAATTTGGCAAAATCTTTCAGACAGAACATTGAAACCTTTAGATAATCTAACAAGACAGCACCAAGAAGGTTTCTGCAATGTAATTGAAGGTAGCGTCATTATAGAGAAAAGGAAAGGTCACAGTGAGAGTTACATCTTGCAGGGTGGCCTGAGAAACATCTTGTCACTACAGTTTATAAGTCTCTAAATGATTAAGCATCAAATTACTGAAAGGATGAATTATCTTTCACCTTGTATTTCGCTCAGATAACACCTGGCCAAATACCAGTAATAACTGTTTATTTCAAAGTACTAAGGATAGAACATCAGCTTTTGCTTTTAGGACATCTAAATGTTGAGAGGAAAATTACCTCATGGTTGAAGATACAGGATTTGGCTCTGCAGAATGCAGGTATACAGTATTACGTATATAATTGCAAGGTAAAAAGTGAGGGGAGGAACTGGGAAATCATCCTACTTTAATGAGAGCACTCAGAGCCACCAGGATGCTCCTGCCTAGTGACAGTAGCATAGCTAAAGAGGGGAGCATGTAGCTAAATACCTCATTTGAATGCTGAGGATCATGTTTATGTCTATGTCTCCTCAGAGACACTCACTCTCTGCTTGCTCGTTCTTTCTCTCATTATTTATTTATTTAGTATTTATATTTTGGTGGCTCTGAGTATGAATAGTGTTTCTTAAAACTCTAGCAGGAAGCCAGGCCTCAGATGGGGCTGGGGAAGGTTGAAGGCAGAAGCTCTAGAGTGAAGCAGAGACAGAGAAGTTTTAAAGTTAGTATTGTTTTTCCTATTTTAATAAAGTTCTTTGTTCAGTGTTAGAAAAAAAATGGACTCTTTCTGTTATTCTTTACCAGTTTCTCATGACATGTGTCTCACACAAGGGTGTCAGAAGCTGCGAAGAAAGGAAGTGCTAACCTCATTTTACAGATGGGGAATTGATTAGGCCAGAGCCCTCCCCACTAGATCATCCTTCTCACTCTAGTAGATAACCTACCAGAACTTCAAACATTCAGTGTGCCTCAGACAGGCTGATGATTCTGATATCAGATACTCTAGTGCAAATTCAGAATAACCGTACTGTAGCTAATGACATCTTAGAGACTAACAAATTTATTAGAGCTTTATAAGCTTTCCTGGGCTACAGCCCACTTCATCGGATGCATAAAATGGAACATATATATATATATATATATATACATACACATACAGATAAGTAGGAAGTTACCATACAAACTGTGAGAGGCTAATTAGTTAAGATGAGCTGTTATCAGCAGGAGAAAAAAACTTTTGTAGTGATAATCAAGGTGGCCCAATTAGACAGTTGACAAGAAGGTGTGAGGATACTTAACTTAAGGAAATAGATTCAATATGTGTAAGGACCCAGCCACTCCCAGTCTCTATTCAAACCCAAGTTAATGGTAACTAGTTTGCATATTAATTCAAGCTCAGCAGTGTCTCGTTGGAGTCTGTTTTTGAAGCTTTTCTGTTGCAAAATTGCCACCCTTGAATCTTTTACTGAGTGGCTAGAGAGGTTGAAGTGTTCTCCTACTGGTTTTTAAATGTTATGATTCCTGATGTCAGATTTGTGTCCATTTATTCTTTTGCGTAGAGGCTGTCCGGTTTGGCCAATGTACATGGCAGAGGGGCATTGCTGGCACATGATGGCATATAGCACATTGGTAGATGTGCAGTTGATCTATCTATCTATCTATCTATCTGTTCCATTCTATGCATCCGATGAAGTGAGCTGTAGCCCACGAAAGCTCATGCTCTAATAAATTTGTTAGTCTCTAAGGTGCCACAGGTACTCCTGTTCTTTTTGCGGATACAGACTAACACGGCTGCTACTCTGAAACCTGTAGCTAATGAAGTTACCACACGTTTAGATCAGAATCTGATTCCAAATGTTTATAGAATTTGCACATACTCATTCCCTCCCACCCCTCCATACCTGTGGGCTTATAGATATGCCTTGTTGAAACCCATTCCATATTCAGATCTATTGGTCTGATCCTGTTCCCATTGAAAGCAATCACAAAATTCACTCTGACTTCAATGGGGACAGGATTGGGCTGCATGTTTGTATGTGCCTAAATATCGTAACCAAATCTGTCAAAATAATTGCACACATATTCATGTTAGCTCTTTTAAAGCTTCTGTGCCTCTGGGTTAATAGGGGGTGGAGGTATTGGTGTTGGGGCAAAGGTGTTATAATGAAAACACTCAGAACTATCCATTTTTAGAAAATTATAAATGACAGAAATGTTTTCAAAATGCAAATTGAACATCTCTTTCTTTTGATCCTTGGCTATGCCAGAGCTCTAACACACATCTTTGATCCTGTGGCAGTGTCTGGAGAAATTATGGGATTCTAATATGGAATAATAGATTCTCATCAAGACTTCTAGCTTTAGGAAATTGTTTAATCTCCATTCGCAGTGGCTGTTTCTTTGATGCAGCTGTGACTGAAGGGTCCCAAGTGTTGGGGAAAACAGCTCATCAGCTCAGAACAAAGCTGATTATGTAAATTACACATTAAGATTCAGCTTTGATTTAATTTTATTCTGTAAATAAATATCCCATTAACATCCATCTGTTAAAAGTCAGGTAAGACATTTTCAAAAACTACATTGTTGTGGCAGATGTGAATGTACCACAAATAGTGAAAGGGAGGTGGTATTAGATTGTCAAAGTACAAAGCGTGGAGCAAATTCTTAAAATAGCAAGAAGGCTATAACGTTTATTTGAACAAAAAGCTTTCTGATTGTTTAAGACAGGCAGTGACTCCATTTGTGGCCTTGCTGTTTGTATAGCACAAAATGCTTTCTCTGATTGCTGTCACAGATCAATAATTATAGGTCATGAATTCACTTAAAAATAAAAAAAAAACTTCAGCTGATGAGGAGGTCAGGACTAAATTATCTGCAAGCTTTTTTTGTTTAATGGCATTTTATTTCAACAGCTTATTTCTGAATAGTAATCTTTTTCTGGTCTATTTGGCTTTCTGCTGCCAAAATTGTGAAGGATTACAGAGATCAGGAATAAAATGATGAAAACATGTCGTGTTTCTTAAACTACTCTTGGAGAAGAAAAAAGGTTCAAGAACTCATACCCAAAGCTATTCTTGTCTTAATTTTAAATAACAAAGGAGCTCTTGGGCACCACAAATGCACATTTGACAAAGGAGCTCATCTGGGCTAGACTGTATTTCATTTATGCTGATTTAGTGGAGTTACTTCTGAATTTACATCAATTGAGATCAGAAACAGGCTCTTGAAATTTACTTGACTGTCAAGAGGGAAGATCTAGTGGTACTATTTTAGTTCCCTATACAATGTAGAAGGGATATTACCAAGAGCTACATCCCTACATTGGGACATTCCTCTCAGCCCACAGTAAGGCCTTGTCTACACTACAGAGTTTTGTGGACAAAAGTTATGTTGACACTCAAAAAGCGCTGTAATAAAAATCGGTATTGCATATTCACACTCACTCTGTCGGCAGAGCGCATCCACAGTTGGGCCACTATCATTGACTGTGAGCAATGCACTGCGGGTACCTATCCCACAGTGCAGCTTGACACCTTCTGCCGCTAGGTGTTGTGGGAAGGTGGAGCGGATCGCAGAGCATCTTGGGACCAGGCTCAATAACCCATGATGCATTGTTTTCCGTCCCAGCATTCCATGGGCTTCTGTTTTTCTTTCACAGCATTTTTCAATGGCCCTTGTTTGCTGTGCATTCCGGCATCTGAAGGGATGGATCCCGCAGTGTTCTCCTATGCTCTGAGAATTATCATTAACACATCGCGAATGGCAGTGCAGTTAATCACAAAGTTCCTAAATGAACAAGACTCCCAGTTGCCTGACATGGTGTGTGATATGGATAGGAGCAACTTTAGATTGCTTTTGGCATTCACGGAACAGCTGCACACAGTGGATCGTCGCGTTTGGGCTCAGGAAACAAGCACTGAATGGTGGGATTGCATTGTCATGCAGGTCTGGGATGACTAGGAGTGGCTACAGAACTTTCAGATGCAGAAAGCCGCCTTCCTGGAACAGTGTGCGGAGCTCACCCCAGCACTCTGGCTCAAGGACAACAGAATGAGAGCTGCTGTATCAGTAGAGAAGTGCGTGGCAATTGCAGTGTGGAAGCTTGCGACTCCAGACTGCTACTGGTCAATCGCAAATCATTTTCGAGTTGGGAAATTGACCATTGGGGCTGCATTAGTACAAGTGTGGACGGCAATTAATCACATCCTGCGTCGAAGGACCGTGACTGGGAAATGTGCGTGAAATAGTGGATGGTTTTGCAGAATTGGGTTTCCTGAACTGTGGAGGGGTGATAGATGGCACACATATTCCGATTTTGGCACCAGAACACCTTGCAACTGAGTACATCAATAGGAAGGGGTACTTCTCCATTTATGTTGCAGGTGTTTATGGATTACTGTTGGTGTTTCACTGACATCAACGCGGAGTGGTCCGGGAAGGTGCAGGATGCATGTATCTTCAGGAACACCGGCCTGTATAGAAAGCTGCAAGCTGGGACTTTCTTTCCAGACCAGAAGATTACAGTGTGTGTGTGTGTGTGGGGGGGATGTTGAAATGCCCATAGTGATCCTGGGAGACCCGGCATGACCCTTACAACCATGGTTCATGAAACCTTACACGGGACACCTGGACAGCAATAAGGTGTGGTTCAACATCCATGGAATGTGCCTTTGGCAGATTAAAGGGGCACTGGTGATGCCTTTATGGCAGGTTAGATCTCAATGAGGGTAATATACCCATGGCCATAGCTGCGTGTTGTACGTTGCATAATCTTTGTGAAGCTAAAGGTGAAAGGTTTGCTCAGGGGTGGAGTGCTGAGGTAGACCGCCTGGCTGCTGATTTTAAGCAGCCAGATACCAGGACTATCAGAGGAGCCCAGAGGGGAGGCAATTTGAATCAGGGAGGCTTTGAGGCAACACTTTGAAAATGAGAACCAGGAATGTAATTGGTGCTGCAATGTTATATTACATGTAGGTTTCCTAGGAAGTAATGGTGACATTTGGGGCCTTACATTCCAGTTAGTAAATGGTCAGACTGCCTGTGTGTGTCTTGGTGGTGCCCGCTATCTCAGTTTGTAGGACACAAATAAAGATTAGTTATCGTTCAAAAACTTTGCTTTTATTTCAGGAAAAACAACACCCACACACACATGCTTGGTGGGAAAGGAGGTACCAGGGAAGAGCAGACTTTCTTAGCTGTGTGTAGGTCCAGCTATCATTTTGAACATTGTGTGAGCGGGGTGGAGTGAACGGGAAACTGAGAACTTCTGGAAAGTGGAAAGGACGGTGTATTTGGAGTTGGGGGGCCATGGAAAAGAGTTCTGAATGGGCTTCAGGGGAGGGCGAGCACCAATCCGCTCAGTCTGCAGCATTATTAAGCACTTCAGCATCTGTGTTTGCTCCTCCATGACTTTAATTATCCAGAAAGTAGCATTCTTAATGAACTCCTGATTTTCTTTTCTGTCCTGCCTTTCAGCTTCTCTCCACTCCCTGCGTTCCCTTTTCTCTGCATTGGAGAACTCCAGTACCTCCTGGAACATGTCTTCTTTGCTTGGGTGCTTCTTTTTATCTGGCAGAGACACTCTGCTGGAGTGTGGGGGGTGTCCCTCAAGATCACATCTGCAGAAGCACAAGAAACAATGCTCAGAAGCATGATTGTTAAGTTCATGCATAGCATTGAAACATTTCAGTAAAATACACCTCTGGTAACATAACATCACTTTCTCACTGACCCTTGACAAGTGCACATCTTGGTGAACACCCAAAGCATAGTGAGTATTGGCTTGGGGTGGGAAGGCACTCTACATGGGGAAAAGAGCATGCTGCAAGGGTTGCAGTACAGCTGACTAGGGAAAAAATTCTAAATTCTCCCACACTTTTCCACAGCTGTGGGTCATTGCAGCAGATATCTCACTGCTGAGGGCAAGCAGGGAAGCAAGGGCACATCTACTACACACTTGTGCATTCTGCCCTGGTCCCTATGCTGCTCGCCTGTGTGCTGCTTTGGTCCTTGCACAAATGATTGCCTAATGGCGTGGGAAAGTTTCCTACAATGGTGGGAGGAGCAAAGCAGCTCTGCCAAGGAACCTTCGGTGGAGAATTGCCGAGTACCTCTAGGAACATTTCCTAGAGATCTCTCTGGAGGATTCCTGGACGATCTCAGCGTGCATCAACACCTTGTTCTGCCATACTGATTAGCTGCACAGAGAAATGTCTGGCACACAGAAACACAGCCAGCCCTATACATTTCTATACCCTGAACCCACCTCCACATTACACAAGCCACAGCCACTTACCAGGCATCCCCTCTACTGCTTCTTGCTCACTGGAGAGCAACTGCTGAGACTGGCTAGACACCGCTGTAGTAGTGAACAGTTCCTGGCTGCCTGTCCCACTGGGTGACCCAGCTGTGTGCTCCGCATCGTCGTCTAACTCCACCTCTTCATCAATTACTTCATCCTCCGGGGTAGGTCCTCTTTCTGCTGCTTCCAGGACCGCCAAAGTATCCACGGGGCTCTTGGCAGTGGAAGTGGGGTCGCTGCTAAGGATAGCGTCCAGCTCCTTACAGAACCGGCAGGTCTTGGCTGCAGCACCAGAGTGACGGTTTGCCTCCCTTGCCTTATGGTATGTCTTCTTCAGCTCCTTTATCTTTGCACTGCAGTGTGTCCTGATCATAGCCCTTTCGCACAAGCCTTGAAAAGTCTGCCTGTAGATATCAAAATTCCTATGGCTCAAGCGCAGCTGGACTGCACAGCTTCCTCTCCCCAGTACTAAGCAGATCCAGCAGCTCTGCACTGGTCCAAGTGGGAGAGCATTTGCTGAAAGCCGCCATGATCACCTGGTACGATGCGATGAGACCTCTCCACGCTGAGCAAACAGGAAATGGAATTTCTAACATTTCCAGGGCTTTAAAAGGGGAGGGGTTGATGGTTGTTTACCTGGTTACAGGGCAGTAGAATTCAAACTGCTGACAAGAGTGGTCAGGATGGGCATTGTGGGATAACTCTGGGAGGCCAATTAAAGCAATAAAATCAAGTGCGGTGTCTACACTGGTACTTTGTCAACCAAAGTTTTGCTCAAAATGCCTTATGTTTCTCGTGGGGGTGGTTTTATTTTGTCACCAAAAGTCGCATCGTAGTCTGTACACATCCATCCTTTTGTTGACAAAAGCTGCCTTTTGTGACAAAACTCTGTATTATAGACAAGGCTTGAGAGGCAATGCATAGCTGTGGTGGAGCAATCCAGGAAAGGAATTTTGACTCTTTCAGCTGTCAGCTCTATCAACTACCTTCAGATTTTCTTACAACTTTGCCATGCTCTGCTATTCAACATAAACCTCTTAAATCACAGTGAACATGCCAGAGCTACCCTTTTTGAAATCTGTGCTCTTTGTGCAAACCAGCACCACCTGAAATAGGCCAATTTCAGGACTAAAAGTGTGTGCATTATAAGGTACAATTGTTGGTCCAATAAGAGTGTATGTCATACTGTGTTTTAGATTCAGATCCCCAGTAATTATAGAGTAAATCTAGATGGTGTATTTAGCCCCTAATGTTTGTACATTGCTTTGAAAATATTAACTAACTAATCCTAACAAATATTGTCCCCATTTTGCTGATGAGGAAACTGAGGCATAAAGAGATTAAATGATTTGCCCCAGGACACACAAAATTCATTTTCATAATTGGGTTAGAATTCAGGATTAGAGCTGAGGAAATAATTGAGTTTTTGGTTCAGAGGTTGAACTGAAAAAAAATTTTGGGGGGTCAAACCAAAACCGTTGCTTTTCAGTTTGCACACACACACTATTTAAGAAAAATAATTTTGAACAAAACAATTTATTTGATTTGAAATATATTTGTTTCTTTTATGGTTTTGGGTGGGTTTTTTTTACCCCGTTAATTTTTTTTTGGTAAACATATCTAGCTACATTTCAAAATGAAATATTGCTTTGAAATGAAAAGTCAAATAGTCTTTTTGACATTTTCTAAACAAAAAACAGTTTTGACTGCATAAAAACTCTCCACTGGCCTCTCCTGAACCCTGAGCATCACCTGGGATGTGAGACTTTGATTTCTGTCATCATCATCTCCATGTGTCCCCTTATCTTTTCCCACTTATCACTTCTCTTTTTTCTCCTTTTGCCTTTTGTCTAATCATACTCTGGTCTTGCCAGCCAAGACTATATATTTTGCAATGCTGCTGTAAGTCTGTGACCAGAAAGATAGCACAAAGCAATGCCCTGAACAGCCTGATGCTGGTACAAGTCTGACCGGCCTCGGCATGGCTGATAAGACTGTGTGCTGTGCCTGCATTTCTCCAGCGGGGAGGCTGCAAGTAAGGGCTTGTCTACACCACAAAATTGAGTCAACCTAAGTTAGGTCAACCTGCAGCCACTGTTCATGTCCACACAACCCTCTTTCTGCTGGTAGTGCGTGTCCACACCAGGAGCGCTTGCACTGACTTAAGTAGGGCGGGGGTGGGGGCAGTGCTGACAGCACAAGCTGTCAGCCGCACACAGGGCTCACAGCTGAGACCCACCCCCACCCTGCAGCTGACAGCCGGAACTGTCAGCTGTGCGGGGGGGGGGGCGAGGCTCACATCTGGAGCCCCCCCACCCTGAACTGTCAGCCCCACACAGGGCTCAAATCTGGAGCCCCTGCCCCAAGCTGTCAGCCACACACAGGGCTCACAGCGGGAGCCCACCCGCACCCTGAGCAGTCAGCCACACACAGCTCACAGCTGGAGCCCCTTGCCCTGAGCTGTCAGCCCCGCCATGTGCGGGGGCTGATAGCCAACAGGCAGTGTGAGTAACACAGGGTCTACACAGACACTGCATCGCTCTAACTACATCGATTTAATTGCTACGCCTCTTGCGAAGGTGGAGTTATTAGGTCGCTGTAGTGGGCGACTTACATTGGCGAGAGCAACGTTGTAATATAGACACTTACAGAGTTAGGCCAATGTAAGCTGCCTTATATCGACCAACTCTGCAGTTTAGACCAAGTCAACACCAGAGACAGAAGCTGAATTTTCTCTCTTTGCTGTTCTTTTTGTCTTCACTTTTGTGTGTGTGTTGTTCTGTCTTTAAGGAAAGCGGGCTCAGACTTTAACAACAACAGCTCCAGCACAGCTCAGCTAACTGTTTCTCTTCTGCCCCCACCACAAAAGGAGAATTATTACCATCTTTAATACCATCTAAACGCCTGTCAAAGGGGCTTTTAGCTTCTAAAAACGCTGTACAGCTAAAGGCAAGAGATATTGTTAAAATGGAAGCCTTAGTTAATACTTTACATTTCAAATGTTTTAACTGGTTTTCCTTCTCTTTCTGTATCTTTAATAAAAGCTTAAAAGGATTTTTAAAGGTGTTTGCTATTGTACTAAGCAGGCTGAGTCTCTGCACTTGGAACCCCAAATCTTGTTTAAAACCGTTAGTGTTGTGCAGTGACAAGGTCATGTTAATGCCTTTGATTCTCTGGGCCCATTTAGTCCATTCAAATTAATACAACACAACTGTAAAGAAGACTGTGCTCAGCAGTTGTCATCAGCTGGAGTGCCTGAGCTGACTGTCCCTAGATTTGCATGTCTGGAGCTGTGGGCAGGGTCTGTTCAATGGTGGGCCCTAGACTCCAGCACTCACTTTCTCCAGTAGACTGAAAGGACCTGAGTTTCTTGGCCTTTCTAGCAGCATGACACACCATATGTAAAATACAACACATGAGCAAAACCCCTATCCTGGATTCCACTCACCTCATTTGCCCCATTATTGGAGTTGATGAGCCATGGTGAAACAGAGCAAAAGACTGAGCCACTCACATAATCTTGCCAGACAGCTTCTGCAATTTTAGCTTTGCCCAAGCTGTAAATACAGAATATTGCTCATTGACACAGACACTAGCTACTAAAGTCAGTAAGAAATCCAGGTTCTTCTTGGAAATAAACAAAATTTAACACCTGCAGTCAGTGGTTCACACTTACTCAGGCAAACAGCCTTGTTGAGGCAAGTAGAACTACTTGTGTGAATAAGGATTACACACTGGAGTATGTGTTGCAGGAGTTGGACCTTCTTTACACCATATCATTGAAGTTTCACAGTCAAAGATTGCTTCCAAAATGCCTCAGAAATAAAACAAAATAAAGGAATTATCAGGTTTTTTATTTTTTTGGCCTGTGCCGCTTCGGTAAGTTTTCTAGACTGATAGATTATTTTCTGAGACTCCCCCCACCCCCTTTGAGTGGCTGTGAGGCCAGTGACATCCCATGTCACCTTTCAGAAGCCATAACATGATCCTAGTTGCTTAGAATGAACATCTTTCTAAAATAGACTTTCAGGAGATGCATATTATTCTAATCAGATGCTGCTGTGGTCTTTCAGCACCAAGGACAGGGATCATTGGCAAGCTTTATTGAGTATGACTTAAATGCATTAGATTAGAAAGCACTCAATTTAGCAGGTTGCTTTTCCTGATTTGGTTGGCTACTCCACTCATCTCTCCCTTCCTCTCCTTGTATTTTGATGGAGATGCCATTACATTGGAATGCAGAAAGACTACACATCAGCTCATTCAGAGATCTAAAGGGGTGAGTTATCCATGATTATATATTATAGTAATGAGCAGAGTTCCATATCTATTTTATCATAAATCTGAAATTAAATGCAAGAGAAGCTGGGAGTAATTTAGGGCCTAATATTCAGAAGGTCAGCCTCTCATTTTGCACGTACACTTTGCATCTGGAATTGAATTGCAGGTACAAATCAGAGCAATGAAGCCTCTAACTAGTTGCAAGAGTAAATCACATAGTTCGAGGTGCAAACATTGACATATATTGCCCACATTTCATTTTGCAAATGCAAATTTTGCAGGCAAAAATTACACTTGCAAAAAGAGAGGCCAGAGGTCAGCCCTTTAGAAATTTTAACCCGTGATTTTTGCTATTGTAACATGTAGTAGACTTACTTTTCCATTTAAGGAAGAATTTCATATAGGAAAACCCTTGAAATATATCACACTTAAACATAAATCCTTTATATAACATAGAGTGCCTTTCATTCTGAATGTTAAGAATGCCATAACTCTGATCCTACACCTTTTGAGTTCTATACGAGATTACCTGTTGACCTCAAGGAAAGCAAGATTGGGAACCACTGGCCTGCAGCTATCTCTCAAGTGAAAAGCAACAACCAAGTCACAGGATGCTGCAGGGAGGAAAAGTGTTGGTCAAGGACATGGCGGGAGCCCCTGTTGTTGAGATCACACATTGTGCAGACAGGCCCTTATTAAGGTCACATACAGAAGGCTCATACACAGTACCCACGTTATCTATTTCTTCAGAGGGAACTTCTGAGTTAATCCAATCATGATGAGAAGCTATGGTTGCAAGGATGTGAATGACACCATTATAGGGCTAGCTGTCTCTTTGTCCCCTCTCAAGAACATAAGAATAGCCATAATGGACCTTCCGACAGTGGCCACTGCCAGATGGTTCAGAGGGAAATAAGAGAACAGGGCAATTGTCAAGTGATCCATCCCCTATTGTCCACTCCCAGATTCTTGCAGTCAGAGTTTTAGGACACCCAGAGTATGGGGTTGCGTCCATGACCATCTTGGCTAATAGCCAGTGATGGACCTATCCTCCATGAACTTATCTAACTCTTTTTTGAACCCTGTTATACTCTTGGCCTTCACAACATCCCCTGGCAATCAGTTGCACAGGTTAATTGCACTCTGTGAAGAAGTACTTCCTTATGTTTGCTTTTAACCCTGCTGCCTATTAATTTCATTGCGTGACCTCTGGTTCATGTGTTTTGTGAAAGGGTAAATGACACTTCCTCATTCACTTTCTGCACACCATTTATGATTGACTGCTATCATATTCTGCCTTATTTGTTTCTTTTCCAAGATGAATCCAGTCTTTTTAATCTCTCCTCATACTGAAGCTGTTCCATACCCCTAATCATTTTTTTGCCTTTCTCTGTACTTTTTCCAATTCTAATATATCTTTTTTGAGAGCAGGCAACCAGAACTGCACGCAATGTTCATGGACCAGGGCCCCACTCTAGTAGGTGCCATACAAACACAGAACAAAAAGATGGTCCCTGCCAAAAGAACTTACATTTGAAGTATATGACAAGGGACAACAGATGCTTTTAGACAGACTGGCGGTGTCTGTCTCCCTGTCAGACTGTTCTCTGCAAACAGCTCCCTGGTGACGGCTTCTCCCCACTCTCTCTAGAGAGTAGCTTTTTCACTGATTAGTATCCTTTTAAGCATCTGGCTCACAGCCGTGGTAAAATAAGTCCTGTAACTTAGGCTGGAGCCTGGAAGTATCATCCTCCCAGTTAATAGTTCAGGATCTATGTGACCCTCTCCCCTTGCCATGTTTACCAGGAGGTTGCTTATCTGGAATTGTTGTGTTGCCTTCCTACTAGTTTCCTAACAGTCCTGCTAATAACTAAATCAACATGTGTATGCAGTAAACATTCCAATAACGCAATATAACCATACAGTAACTAGCCCAATAACCAGGTCACATACAGTATTGATACAATACAGATCAGCCACCTGATGCTTAGGCCACTAACATATCCTTCCAAGATCACCATACGATGACGATACACATATATTTGATTAAAATCAGGGGTTGTCCCTTTCCTCCCTGCCCTGACAATGACCTTAATGCTAACTTTCTGACATCAAAATCACTTACATGGTAACAGATTGTAATTCCACAAACATGGGTTTATGACTTCACTGTTGGATCAGGGTGGAGAAATTGTACATGAAAATGTTTTTATTCAAGCACAGATATCTGAAGTAATAGGAAGGGGAAGAGAGACAATTAATACTCAAGTTAATTGCTTTTGTTTAACTTTCCCCAAATTTATTCCAGCGTGAAATTCCTTGTTTAAGGTCTCTTGGAGTGATCAATGTATGCCTTTCTAAAGAGCAATTTTCATGGAGGTTACACAGGACAGAAATATACCATGACTCATTTATGTGATTGCTTTTATCCAAAGTGCAGCCATTAGGCTTCTGATGAAGAATAGTCTTTTAAAAATTGTGCTTAATAATACTGACACCGAACTTTTCATCTGCACAGCATGTTACAAACAATAATGAATCCTGTGAAATAGCCAAGTTAATATTATTATCCTCTTTTTTCAGGTGAGTACAGAAGCAACGAGGTTGCATATACAGCTGGTCAGAAAATGATTTGTTTATTTTTTTAATCTGAAGAAAATTTTGACTTTTAATTATAAAAAATGAAAACATTTTGGGTTTTGGATGAAAATTTTCAGTTTTTCAAAAACTGAAAATGTTTGAGGGGAGCAGACCCTTCCTGGGCTTTTTTGTTCAGATGAAAACCCCGATCTTCTGTTTCAAAATTGTCAGAAAATTTCCAGTCATCACTAGTTCTGTGCCTTGCAGAAGGCTGCAGAAAGAGTAATTGCCTTTACGTCAGCGAAATGTGCCCTATCTTGAAAATATCTTAAAATAATGTTGAAAACTGTTACAGGTAACTTCTGATATAAATACATACATTTTCCTGGCTCCATGTTTTCTGCTCAGCCCTTTGTACTTTTCCAAATCTAAGGATCCAATATTTGAGTGCTTTGCTGAATCGGGGCCCAAAACAAACCAGTCTAAGCACCACAGAGAACTCAGCTAGGGAAATGTAATGTAATGTAATGAGGATTTAAATTAATCCATTTCATCTGTGTTACCTAAGAGAATGATATGATTTGGCTAAAATGAAATCCTATGAGATTTAGTAAAAACCAAAACTCTAACAGGAAAACAGCATGAACATCACTGTGTTTCAATGATATGTGTTTAATCAGCTTTTGATTCTGCATGCATTGAAAAGTAGGGGCCTGTCAGGACCCCACAATTTTAATCGACAGGCTACAGCTGACAAGGAAAATATTTTCTTTGTGATCCATGTCTGCAGTGTTATTTCCTAATGCTAGAAGTTCGCTGGTGAAATTCAGCTGCAAGCAACCAAGCCTGAAGCAACGCTACTGTCATAAATATAAAGGGAAGGGTAAACCCCTTTGAAATCCCTCCTGGCCAGGGGAAAGCTCCTCTCACCTGTAAAGGGTTAAGAAGCTAAAGGTAACCTCGCTGGCACCTGACCAAAATGACCAATGAGGAGACAAGATACTTTCAAAAGCTGGGAGGAGGGAGAGAAACAAAGGGTTTGTGTGTCTGTCTGTAGTCCTCTTGGCCGGGGACAGAACAGGAATGGAGTCTTAGAACTTTTAGTAAGTAATCTAGCTAGGTATGTGTTAGATTATGATTTCTTTAAATGGCTGAGAAAAGAATTGTGCTGAATAGAATAACTATTTCTGTCTGTGTATCTTTTTTGTAACTTAAGGTTTTGCCTAGAGGGGTTCTCTATGTTTTTGAATCTAATTACCCTGTAAGATATATACCATCCTGATTTTACAGGGGGGATTTCTTTATTTCTATTTACTTCTATTTTTTATTAAAAGTCTTCTTGTAAAACACTGAATGCTTTTTCATTGTTCTCAGATCCAAGGGTTTGGGTTTGTGGTCACCTATGCAAATTGGTGAGGCTTTTTATCCAACATTTCCCAGGAAAGGGGGAGTGCAAGTGTTGGGAGGATTGTTCATTGTTCTTAAGATCCAAGGGTCTGGGTCTGTAGTCACCTAGGCAAATTGGTGAGGCTTTTTACCAAACCTTGTCCAGGAAGTGGGGTGCAAGGTTTTGGGAAGTATTTTGGGGGGAAGGACGCGTCCAAACAGCTCTTCCCCAGTAACCAGTATTAGTTTGGTGGTGGTAGCGGCCTGTCCAAGGGGTAATATTTTGTACCTTGGGGAAGTTTTGACCTAAGCTGGTAAAGATAAGCTTAGGAGGTTTTTCATGCAGGTCCCCACATCTGCACCCTAGAGTTCAGAGTGGGGGAGGAACCTTGACATGGTGGCACAGTGGTGGGATTAACCTGAAATCATTTTGAGATCCAGTTGAGATTTTTTGAACTAGAAATACAGATTTTAAAAAGGAATTTTTAGGAAGTCCAGAAAGCAGCTTTGAAACTGAAAGCAGCTTGGTTTCTCTCTGCTTTGTGGCCAAGCAGAGACAAAAGGGGATTATCTTGTGAATTGCAGGTTTTCTTTGCCTAGAGGCAGGGTACTTAACTCCTGCAGGGAAATTCACAGTCTTCCAACCCAGAGGTTTTTGTTTTTTTTTTCTTTTCTTCCTAAAAGTAAATAGGGGGTGTGTGCTCTACCCATTTGCCTGGAGACAAAAGTGGCAGGGTTTTTTTTTAGGATTTTGATTTTTTTTTTGTTTTACAAGGAGCACAGGTTTGAAAAGAAATTTTTTTTTCTTCTTTGGGCTGGGTAAGCAGGTTTCCAAGTAGTTGGAGGTTTTTTGCTTTAATTTGGGCCCAGAGCAGAGACAAGGGAATTGTCTTTTTCTGTAGGCTGACAATCACTATCAGAGAATAGGTATTCTATTCCAGCACAGCAAAATTTTACAGCCAAGTTTTGTTTGTTTATTTCTGAACCTCGGGTGTAAAGTTAGTTAAAAACAGAGAGGTTAGAATGGGCAAATCCTCAGCTCGACTACAGCTGGAATTAGCCAAATTTCAGGCTGAGGAAAAACAAAGGGAACATGAAAGACAGATAGAACTCATGCGGCTGAAGGAGGAGGAGAAGGAAAAAGAGAGGAAGCATGTGGAGGAGATGGAGAGGATAAAGGCCCAGCAGAATATACCAACAAACCCTAGCAATCCTTCTCCAGGTACCACTTCCCATCCCAGAAAGTTCCCCACCTACAAGGCAGGTGATGATACTGAGGCCTTCTTAGAAAACTTCGAAAGGGCCTGCCTTGGGTACAACATCTCTACTGACCAATACATGGTAGAGCTGAGGCCGCAGCTCAGTGGACCCTTAGCTGAGGTGGCAGCTGAAATGCCTAAAGAACACATGAACAAGTATGAACTGTTTAAATCCAAGGCGAGAGTCAGAATGGGGATAACACCCGAGCAGTCTCGTCGGAGGTTCAGAGCCCTAAGGTGGAAACCAGACATGTCATTTACCCGACATGCCTACCACATTGTAAAACATTGGGATGCCTGGACATCAGGAGCAAGTGTTGAATCTCCAGTAAATTTGCCCTTCCTAATGCAAATGGAACAATTCTTAGAGGGTGTTCCTGAGGAAATAGAAAGATACATCCTAGATGGGAAACCCAAAACTGTAATTGAGGCAGGAGAGATTGGAGCCAGATGGGTGGAGGTGGCAGAGAAGAAGAAAACTGGTCGCAGTTGGAGCGGAGACCAGAAGGGACCACCCCAGACCACACCCTATTACCGGGGGCCACCCAAAGCCCCACCTACCTCCCAAAGAACCCTCCAGACCCCTTATCGTCCCACCACCCCGTTCTCCAGCAACCCTCCTCGCCCCAGTGACCCGTCAGCTGGACGATGTTTTAAGTGTAACGAGCTGGGGCATGTAAAGGCCAACTGCCCCAAGAACCCCAACAGATTACAGTTCATTGCACCGGAATCACACCAGAGGTCCACAGGCCCAGATACCTCCCAGATACCCTTGGAGCGGAGGGAAACTGTGAGTGTGGGTGGGAAGAAGGTCACCGCGTGGAGGGACACCGGAGCACAAGTGTCAGCTATCCATGCTTCCTTAGTGGACCCCAATTTAATCAACCCAGAGATCCAAGTGACGATTCAACCCTTCAAGTCCAACTCTTTTAATTTGCCTACAGCCAAGTTGCCTGTCCAGTACAAGGGCTGGTCAGGAATGTGGACTTTTGCAGTCTATGATGATTATCCCATCCCCATGCTGTTGGGGGAAGACTTGGCCAATCATGTGAAGCAGGCCAAGAGGGTGGGAATGGTCACCCGCAACCAGGCTAAACAAGCCGTGAGGCCTAGCTCTGTTCCGGAAACTTCTATCAGGACCCAGTCAGAGGTGATGGACCTGGACCCCAGGCCAATGTCTGCAACAGCAGTAGTGGATCCAGTCCCAGAGACCCAGACGGAACCAGTCTCAGAACCGGAACCAGCCGAACAACCAACACCAGACCCCGTGTCAGCACTGAATCCAGTACTTGCAACCTCAACACCAGAGGGCCCCACCGAACCTGAACTGGCAGCAGCCGATAACCCTACACAAGAGGCTCAGCCGGAGCCTGAATCCCAACATAGTGCACCAGCGGAGAGCGGTTCACAGTCAACAGAAACAGCTCCATCCCCTATATCGCTTCCAGAGGGACCAAGCCTAGGTCCACAATCCCATGAGGAACTGATGTCTCCAGCATCAAGGGAACAGTTCCAAACCGAACAGGAAGCAGATGAAAGCCTCCAGAGAGCGTGGACGGCGGCACGGAGCAACCCACCGCCTCTCAGCTCTTCTAATCGATCCAGGTTTGTTGTAGAAAGAGGACTTTTATACAAGGAAACTCTTTCTGGGGGACACCAGGAAGACTGGCATCCTCAGAGACAGTTGGTAGTTCCAACTAAATACCGGGCCAAGCTCTTGAGCTTAGCCCATGATCACCCTAGTGGCCATGCTGGGGTGAACAGGACCAAAGACCGTTTGGGGGGGTCATTCCACTGGGAGGGAATGGGCAAGGATGTTTCTACCTATGTCCAGTCTTGTGAGGTGTGCCAAAGAGTGGGAAAACCCCAAGACCAGGTCAAAGCTCCTCTCCAGCCACTCCCCATCATTGAAGTTCCATTTCAGCGAGTAGCTGTGGATATTCTGGGTCCTTTTCCGAAAAAGACACCCAGAGGAAAGCAGTACATACTGACTTTCATGGATTTTGCCACCCGATGGCCGGAAGCAGTAGCTCTAAGCAACACCAGGGCTAAAAGTGTGTGCCAGGCACTAGCAGACATTTTTGCCAGGGTAGGTTGGCCCTCCGACATCCTCACAGATGCAGGGACTAATTTCCTGGCAGGAACTATGAAAAACCTTTGGGAAGCTCATGGGGTAAATCACTTGGTTGCCACTCCTTACCATCATCAAACAAATGGCATGGTGGAGAAGTTTAATGGAACTTTGGGGGCCATGATACGTAAATTCGTAAATGAGCACTCCAATGATTGGGACCTAGTATTGCAGCAGTTGCTCTTTGCCTACAGAGCTGTACCACATCCCAGTTTAGGGTTTTCCCCATTTGAACTTGTATATGGCCGTGAGGTTAAGGGGCCATTGCAGTTGGTGAAGCAGCAATGGGAGGGATTTACACCTTCTCCAGGAACTAACATTCTGGACTTTGTAACCAACCTACAAACCACCCTCCGAACCTCTTTAGCCCTTGCTAGAGAAAACTTACAGGATGCTCAAAAAGAGCAAAAAGCCTGGTATGATAAACATGCCAGAGAGCGTTCCTTCAAAGTAGGAGACCAGGTCATGGTCTTAAAGGCGCTCCAGGCCCATAAAATGGAAGCATCGTGGGAAGGGCCATTCGTGGTCCAGGAGCGCCTGGGAGCTGTTAATTATCTCATAGCATTCCCCACCTCCAACCGAAAGCCTAAGGTGTATCATATTAATTCTCTAAAGCCCTTTTATTCCAGAGAATTAAAGGTTTGTCAGTTTACAGCCCAGGGAGGAGACGACGCTGAGTGGCCTGAAGGTGTCTACTACGAAGGGAAATGTGCTGGTGGTGTGGAAGAGGTGAACCTCTCCATGACCCTTGGGCGTATGCAGCGACAGCAGATCCAGGAGCTGTGCACTAGCTACGCGCCAACGTTCTCAGCCACCCCAGGACTGACTGAACGGGCATACCACTCCATTGACACAGGTAATGCTCACCCAATTAGGGTCCAACCTTACCGGGTGTCTCCTCAAGCTAAAACTGCTATAGAACGGGAGATCCAGGATATGTTACAGATGGGTGTAATCCGCCCCTCTGAAAGTGCATGGGCATCTCCAGTGGTTCTAGTTCCCAAACCAGATGGGGAAATACGTTTTTGCGTGGACTACCGTAAGCTAAATGCTGTAACTCGCCCAGACAACTATCCCATGCCACGCACAGATGAACTATTAGAGAAACTGGGAAGGGCCCAGTTCATCTCTACCTTGGACTTAACCAAGGGGTACTGGCAGGTACCGCTAGATGAATCTGCCAAGGAAAGGTCAGCCTTCATCACACATCTCGGGCTGTATGAATTTAATGTACTCCCTTTCGGGCTGCGAAATGCACCCGCCACTTTCCAAAGACTTGTAGATGGGCTCCTAGCGGGATTAGGAGAATATGCAGTCGCCTACCTTGACGATGTGGCCATATTTTCGGATTCCTGGGCAGACCACCTGGAACATCTACAAAAAGTCCTTGAGCGCATAAGGGAGGCAGGACTAACTGTTAAGGCTAAGAAGTGTCAAATAGGCCTAAACAGAGTGACTTACCTTGGACACCAGGTGGGTCAAGGAACTATCAGCCCCCTACAGGCCAAAGTGGATGCTATCCAAAAGTGGCCTGTCCCAAAGTCAAAGAAACAGGTTCAATCCTTCTTAGGCTTGGCCGGTTATTACAGACGATTTGTACCGCACTACAGCCAAATCGCTGCCCCACTGACAGACCTAACCAAAAAGAAACAGCCAAATGCTGTTCAGTGGACCGGAAAGTGTCAGAAGGCCTTTAACAAGCTTAAAGCGACACTCATGTCTGACCCTGTACTAAGGGCCCCAGACTTTGACAAACCGTTCCTAGTAACCACAGATGCATCCGAGCGTGGTGTGGGAGCAGTTTTAATGCAGAAAGGACCTGATCAAGAATTCCACCCTGTAGTGTTTCTCAGCAAAAAACTGTCTGAGAGGGAAAGCAACTGGTCAGTCACTGAAAAAGAATGTTATGCCATTGTCTACGCTCTGGAAAAGCTACGCCCATATGTTTGGGGACGGCGTTTCCACCTGCAAACCGACCATGCTGCACTAAAGTGGCTTCACACCGTCAAAGAAACTAACAGAAAACTTCTTCGGTGGAGTTTAGCTCTCCAAGATTTTGATTTCGACATCCAACACATCTCAGGAGCTTCTAACAAAGTGGCTGATGCACTCTCCCGTGAAAGTTTCCCAGAATCAACTGGTTAAAATCGTCCTTGAGATGTGGAAAATATTGTTAGTCTTTATGTACTTGGTAGTATATTTAGAGATGCATGTGTCTTATTAACTCTGTTTTCCTAGAGCTCCAGGAAGAAATCCCAGCCAGTGTTTCACCCTAGCTGAGATTTGGGGGGCGTGTCATAAATATAAAGGGAAGGGTAAACCCCTTTGAAATCCCTCCTGGCCAGGGGAAAGCTCCTCTCACCTGTAAAGGGTTAAGAAGCTAAAGGTAACCTCGCTGGCACCTGACCAAAATGACCAATGAGGAGACAAGATACTTTCAAAAGCTGGGAGGAGGGAGAGAAACAAAGGGTTTGTGTGTCTGTCTGTAGTCCTCTTGGCCGGGGACAGAACAGGAATGGAGTCTTAGAACTTTTAGTAAGTAATCTAGCTAGGTATGTGTTAGATTATGATTTCTTTAAATGGCTGAGAAAAGAATTGTGCTGAATAGAATAACTATTTCTGTCTGTGTATCTTTTTTGTAACTTAAGGTTTTGCCTAGAGGGGTTCTCTATGTTTTTGAATCTAATTACCCTGTAAGATATATACCATCCTGATTTTACAGGGGGGATTTCTTTATTTCTATTTACTTCTATTTTTTATTAAAAGTCTTCTTGTAAAACACTGAATGCTTTTTCATTGTTCTCAGATCCAAGGGTTTGGGTTTGTGGTCACCTATGCAAATTGGTGAGGCTTTTTATCCAACATTTCCCAGGAAAGGGGGGGTGCAAGTGTTGGGAGGATTGTTCATTGTTCTTAAGATCCAAGGGTCTGGGTCTGTAGTCACCTAGGCAAATTGGTGAGGCTTTTTACCAAACCTTGTCCAGGAAGTGGGGTGCAAGGTTTTGGGAAGTATTTTGGGGGGAAGGACGCGTCCAAACAGCTCTTCCCCAGTAACCAGTATTAGTTTGGTGGTGGTAGCGGCCTGTCCAAGGGGTAATATTTTGTACCTTGGGGAAGTTTTGACCTAAGCTGGTAAAGATAAGCTTAGGAGGTTTTTCATGCAGGTCCCCACATCTGCACCCTAGAGTTCAGAGTGGGGGAGGAACCTTGACAGCTACAAATGGCACTAGAGGTTACTTACAATACTGTACACCTTTTGGAATAATATAGTCTAGCTTAAAGGGCAGATGCCAAACAATATGCTTGCTATGGGTTTCCCTGCTGCCCCAGCAGCTTGGCTACATTATAGCAACTCTCCCTTTCCCGTCAGAATGGAACTTTAATTTTAAATTTCACAGTATGTTGGAAAACAAACAAAAACAAGTGACTAAAGTAATCAGGGGCGGGGAAATAAAATGACAGACAGTCACTGTCCCGACTTCCACATGTCAGAGGTGTCCACTTGTTTTCGTGTGTGTTACAGTCTCAGTGTGGCCAGACCTACCTTGGTGTATTATACTCATTGCAGTTGAGGCATGAAGGCTGGCTTCCAGTTTTCACATTAACCTTTTGAAATCCCAAATGGAAAAACATAAAAAAGAAAAAGTCAAGTAATAACAGATGTAAAATGTAAGCATATTGTCTGGGCTCTGGCCCGCCAAGTACACAAACAAAATATACCTAAACCTGTATCATTTCTCTGAATAAACAGTAACAATGTGGGAGAATACTGAGCATGAAATTAACACATTAAAGTTTGACAGCGCTTATGAATACTAGCAAGAATGACCTATGCCGAAAGCAGATCCCCATAGCAACACTACACCTGAGTACTTCATCACCTCGCCGGCAAAACTCTGAGTGATTGAATATCTTTCTGAAAGATATGCTCCAGCTCAGCAACGAATTTGGGGCCTGATGCAAGAATTACTGGGTGAAATTGCATGGCCCTTCCCACCTTCCTCCTCCCCCCGAAGCTCAGACTAGATGATTATTCGGTCCCTTCTGGCCTTAAACGCTACTAATCTATTAATCCAATACAGGGGTGACAGGGTGGCTGGTGCAGGAGGCTTTATGTCAGCAGAGAGTTCTCCTCTCCAGGGGGAATTCTCCACGGGCCTTCTCCAGTGGTGCAAAGTACCATTAGCAGACCAGAGAACCTGGCCCTTATTGACTTCAGTAGAAATTACATTGGTATAAGGGCTGCAGGACTGGGGCCGTGTGGGAAGATCTTCTGGGCATTGTGCTCAAAGAATATCTAGAAATCTGTCTCTTTTCAAGCTGACTCTTATAAGATTTCAATTGTTTTCAGTACTGTAAACTATTGTAATGCAGTTTTTTGACCAATTCATTATCAATTAAAAAAGTAGTATAGTGGGCTAGAGGGAGGTCTGGTCTGACAGAGGACTGGCAGACTAGAACTTTTGAACTGAAATTCCACACAGTGACACTGGCTCCCTCTTTGGCCTTGGGTCAGTGAAACCTCTCTGCCTCAGTTTCCCCCAGTATAACATGGGGGTGATAATATGATAGCATAGCTTTTCATTACGCTGTACGGCCTGGACACTGAGACCTTCACAGCAGCTGTAGGGATAGAACTCAGATCGTTCTATTCTAAAACCATACCCCTTTATCAGTCGAGTTAAAGGAGAGCTTGAAAGCACAGGACCTCTGTCCAGTTGAGAGAAGTGATATGTACACACAGAGAGCTGGTTCATTACAATACTTGCCTACCTCACAGGGATGTTGTGAGAATTCATTAGTTAGTGTCTGTAAAGCACTTTGAAAAAACTCCAGGTAAGTTTTATCATTATAGTTCAACTCCTTACTTTTTAAAAGCTATGAAAATGCCCCTTGCTTGTGTCAGCATGCCAGAGATTTAATAGAAAAGGCATAGATCATTTAATAGCAAGCGAGAAACCTTCTGAATGTGTGTACGGGTATTTGTGTGCCCATGCATGCATGCGTGTGTAATATCTTAGTCAAGAGCCCACAATTTTTGTTTCTCTTTCAGAAAAATCACCCTCCAGCCTCTAGTGTATTGTCCAAGTGCCTCTAGTTCGTCCGATTAATAAACACCTGGCAAACACAAGACACTAGTGACAGAGTTATTCAGACTGGATATGGAATGAGAATAATCATTACTTGTAAGATTCCTGCAAGCTGACTTTCTCATTAAAATTTCATTAATGCCTTTTTCTGACTCTGTGAAATCTGGTATTTTTAAAAGCATCTCACTCTATTATATTTCCATTAACATTACCCATCATATTAATAGCTTTGAAATATGCACTAGTGTGTCTGTGCTCTTAATGAGGAAAAAAAAAATCCAGAAACACAGCTATGCTGTGCAAAATAAATAATCGTTATTATGCTTTGTATTCTTCCCAGGAATGTACTGTAAAGACATCAGCAGGGTTCCGGCCTGTTTTCAAAGTTCTCACTTGTTTAGAAACAAAATGGCACTGAGATATTATTACTGAGCACAACCAGTATCTGGCTGACAAAAAAATGTGTTAAGTGGATGCAGTCAAGTGGCCATTTCTTTCTCTATTCTTTGTTTTCTTTTCTCTTCTTCTCTCAGTTCCACTGGGAGCTGCCCCATTGCAGTACCCTTTCATCAGCTGGTAGGACAGGCATTCATGCGAATGACTCTCTTTGGAACTTGCTTGGTAGACCTGTCGGAAGAGGTTTCTACAAGGGCAATGCAGCAAAGACCCTTTGCCCCTAGACATTGATTACATCAACTCTGTGACATGCAATCCTCTGCTTGATGAGCAGGCTCCCTCCCAAATCCCAGTTTACTCCTCTGAAACTCAGTCTCTCTCTTCATAATAACAGCCCCTTCCTCCGAATTAAACAGTTTGAAATGTTAAACAGGGGGAATGTACCCTCAGTACACGCCTGAAAGGGTATGATCCAACTCCTGTTAAAGTCAATGGGAAAACTCTTTTTTCGGTTTGTTTTTTGTTAATTTAATTATTTAATTACATTGTTGGTTGCCTAAAGAAACCTAACAGACAGGCCTGATTCTGATCTCAGTCCAGTGCAAACCAGGAGTAATTTCATTAGGGGTTAATGGAGTTACACCAGTGGAAAACCACTGTAAGACTCCACTCAAGCAAGGAATTTAAGCATGTACTGAACTTTAAGCATGGCAGTACTCACTCTGAAATCAATGGAGCTTCTCACATGCTTAAGTGTCTTGCTACATCAGGGCTGGAACAGCATCAGAATCAGGCCCAACGCATTTAGCTCATGAAAGAAGCAATTCCACTTTAAAGATGCTCCCAATTATCAAAGATTGGTGGGAGGGTGGAGAAATGTTGCAAAATGCAGGGAGTTATTGTGCCAAAGTCCATTTGCACCAACACAGATGTAAATCTGGAGCTAATCTAGTGTGGTCAGTGGAATTACATGGAGACTTACATTGGTATAAATGAAAGCAGGATTTCACCCACTGCCTTAACATAATGAAAAATATAGTGACCCTGAGGACTTGAAATAGCCTCATTCATCCATCGTTTCAGGATGTGTAGGTGCATCCAGTAAACTAATACAGTAATCCAGGAACACAAAGGAAGCCTGCTCTATTATTCAAATTATTATGCGATCAGTAATGTTTACTTTCCTATACCTTTCTAAATAGTGTGAGGGAAAAAGCAATATCCATGTGTTCTGTCTCCTGGGAGGAGACGGAAATTTAACATGTAACCTAAGAGGAAGACAGAGTTATCTATGCTGAGGACCCCATCTAATCTTCACTTTGCACAGAGGGATTAGGGTTAGAGTTATGAATTTGCAGTTTTAATCAGAGGAGCCAAAGGAAATTTCATCATCTATTTTGGATTATTCTGGCCACTCCATGTACCCCTATCCCTCAGAATAATGATGAGCATTTGATTGAATCCCATCTCACTGATACCTCCAGGCTTTTATGACTTTATGAAAATTTGCAGTAATTTCAGCTGCTGTCTCTCAGCTCAGAAAATAATAAAGTTTCCCCTCACAATTTTCCAGAAGATTTGGGGATTTAATTAAGGAACATTTTCTGTAGACCATTGGGATGACTGTTCCAGTCTAATCTGCTCCAAATAATAAAGATTGAACTCCTGGTTCAATTCCTGTTCTGAGTGACCAGCAAACGGCATGGAATGGTCTTGTCCTAGACACTACAGTATCAAAGAAATTTCAGTCCATCTGGTCCAAGGATGAAAGTCTTGTTGGGATTTCCTCTGAGACCTCTTTTCATTCAGCTTTCCAAGAACTCAGTTCGACTCCAGACTTTGTCACTTAGGTATCTTTATTTGGCATATGGCAGTGCTACGCCGAGTTGATCAGACTCAAATGCAGTGGAGATGGCTGCAGGGTACATCATGGCTCCAAAGTTACACAGAAGCCCTCTCCCTTTATATACATTAAACATCTCATTGCTTTTACTGTACATTTGTAACCCCTTGGGGTTTAGAGAGTATGGCCCCTTTAAATCTTTTTCCTAAGCGGGAAGGGGGAGAGTGAGAGAAAGGAGGGAAACTCCAGGTGGGGTGCTGGAGCTGGAGTGACAGAGGAGGGCTGCAGCAAGCAGGCCCTCCCAAAGTGAAGCAGCAGAGAACCTGCCTGAAGCCTGGGAAGGACAGGGTGGCCAACTGAGGACACGCCAGGACCGGAGCCAGGAGGAGCACTGTGCCGGGGGGAATTGCCCGAGAAGGACAGGCCGGAGCTGGACCCAATATCACTGCTGCCCAGAGCTGCATGGGGTTGTGAGTACTGGGGCTTGTGACTCTGCACTGGGAATAAGGAGGGAGGCTGCTAGCTAGTTAAGTGGGGAGGTGGTCGCTCTCTGTGGCTTTGCAGAGAGCAGCGGAAGAGGGCACCGGAGGGGTTTATTGGAGAAAGTTTACTGGTGGTGAAGATGACGAGGAGCACCCAAGACTCAGCACTAGACTGGAATTTTGCTCAGGCCTTCTGAACTCTGTGTGCAGACACATTGCTCAGTGTCTGCCCTTTCAGAGTGTGCTACCACTGGGCCTGCAGGGCCTTGGTTTGGATGCAGCCCTGTTCTACTGCTCCCCCTATATTTCCCCTTGTTGTTTTTCTCCTCTCATCCCTTTGTAAATAAATATTTCCCTTTCTTATATCCATTGTACTTTTCCGGTGTGTGTGTGTGTGTGTGTGTTCACTCTGGGTACTTGGAACAGGTGCCCCTGGGGTGGAAGGGATTTTTCCTGCTGTATTCCTGCACGCCCCTTCTCTTGGCCAGAGCTGCCTGCAGGAGCAGACTCCATCTTGGCCACAAGGGCGCTAAAGTTACACATTGCATCACACATTTTTGGATTGGTTTGGTTACTTTGCAGGAACCAGTCCCTATGCAGCGTGCCCTGTCCATGGTTCGACTTCCTCTTTACCTCAGCTCTACATTCCTAACATATTTTGTTCCTTGTTATCTAGTTCATAGTAAATAGTTCCCTGCGTGTTCTGCCTCTTGTCTTAGTTGGCTCAGACATTCTGTCTTCTTAGCCTACTGACCTATTTACTTATCTTATTTAGCACAAACATTCTGTTCTCAACCCTGATGATTCATTTACATCCCTAATTCTATCTTCCAAAAAATGAGGCCTCCCTCCATGCGTTAATTATTCATGTCGGGCCAAGCCTCAGCTCCAAGCCTGAACAAGTTTCCGCTGAAACCAGATGTCCTCATGTAACAGCAGAAGCCAATTTCTAGCTATAAAACCCCCATAAGACTGGAGCATCATAAAATATGTGCTGCTTCAATCCTGCCTCACTCTGATTAAAGAGGAAAAGGGGGTAGATCAGAAGGTAGAAATGCATTTCTAGTAATTTCTCTTGCCCCTTTATTTTGCTTCATAACAGAGTACTCCCAGTCACCTCAGTGAGAATTGTGCATGCTCACCACTTGGCAGGATCAAACCCCAAAAGGTGGACTTGCCATTCATTTCTTAGGTCCTAATCCTGCAATTTACAATGTGTGGTCAGCCCCCATGTCGATGAGGCTCTGTGCACGTGCAGGCTGTACCCAAATGTTGTACATTTGAGAATCAGGGCCTCTGATTATAAGCTGTTTGGAACATCATCATCATCAACCATGCATGGTCTACTGGGGACTGTTGCACCAGCAAGAGTGACTATGGTTAATGGTGTTGCCACAGGCATTGTGCAGTTAAGGTCCCAGATCTGGCTCAATCCCCGAACTCCACGAATCTCTGGGGTGACCTTGTGGGAGGTAGGGGTCAAGGCTTGCACCCCTTCACGCATTGATGGAGGGTTTGAGAGCACAATGTACTGGCGTGTCTTGTCCATCCTGGCAACGTGGCTGAAGAGCCTGCAATGCTGATTTTGAACACAGTGAGCAACTGAAAGAAAGCCACATCTCTCTAAGACTGTGACATATCTTACAAAGTCAAACCACTTTGTGCTCAGGATTTGGTGCTGACAGCACATATGGAATGACTCTAGCTGCTCCAAGCCTGCCTATCAGAGAGTCCAGGTTTCTGATCCTTATCGCAATGCAGGTGGTATGGAGGTTTGATAGAGCCTGAACTTTGTCTCAGCACAAAGACATTTTTGCATCCCTTAGCAAGACATGGACTTCATGCAGGAGGTGATGAGACCTGTTCATTGAAAAGTGTCCAGTTTGCTGTGACCACTTGAACTGTGCTTGCAGCCTAGGTAGATGAACTTGTCACTGCTCTTCACGGTACAGGACCCCACCTGCAGTGAGAGTTCTGGTGGCCCAGCTCTGAGGTTCTGGACCTTGGACTTCTGCCATGAGACATTCAACCCCAGTGTCTTGGAGACCTTGGAGAGGGGGGCTGAATTTCTCTGACTTCTCTGCAAACAGGGCATCATCATCAGTGTAGTCTTGTTTGGTAAACACTTGTTCACCAACCTTGATTCCAATGTGTGGAGCGACAAATCCTAATATCCAGTTAATAGCTTGACAGAATAGTGCCAGGGCAAGAACGCATCCCTGATACACACCTGAGGTTATGTAGAAATGCATTGAAAGCTGTGACCTAACCTGAAGGGACTGTGTTTTCCTGTGTGTTTGTACTGCACCTAACGCTGTGGGACATTTAGCCCGAGGATAGCCCCGGGAGCTACTGTAGTCTATGCATTGTTGCCCCTTTGCCGAGCAGTAGCAGATTTTGGAACCAGGCAGGTTCCTATTAGGATGGTTTGACATGATTTGTTCTTGACAAATCCATGTTGACTGTTCTTATCACCTTATTATCTTCTAGGTTAATGCCAACTGATTGCTTGATTATTTGCTCCATTATTTTTCCAGGGACTGAAGTTAAGCTGACTGGTCTGCAATTCCCCGGGTTGTCCTTATTTTCTTTTTCTAGATTAGCCCTACAGTTGCCATTTTCCAGTCCTCTGGAATCTCTCCTCTCTTCCATGACTTTTCAAAGATAATCGCTAATGGCTCAGATATCTCCTCAGTCAGTTCCTTGAGTGTTCTAGGATGCATTTCATCAGGTGACTTGATGTGCAATCCATTAGCACCTTTTGCTTAAACAATAATAAGTAATGAGATTGCAAAATCAAAAAGGGCTAAAGCTATACAGAGAAGCAAACTCTCAGCCCCCTGGATCCTGACCAGCAGCCCAGATTTCAGTCCCTCCACACTCCATACACAGAATGGACATAGGAGACTAAACTAGTCTTTCACCCCTGGTGGGCCTGCTAGTCTGTCAGTGCAATCCCTAGTTTCCATGGAAAAAATTCTTGTGCCAGATCTCTGGAAGGCGAAGGTAGGGGTGGGCACAGCATCCACATTTAGGGATTTCAAGTGAAGAGGGAGTAAAGACCTCTGGATTTGGTTGTTTATATTGATTGTACACATTGAATACTGCATAACCCCAGCCAGTGGATGTTAGGGACCCGATTCATTGGCTGCTTTGCAGCACTAGGACAATTCACAGCAGCCTGAGAGCAGGGGGTGTCTGTGGGCCCTAAAATGTTAGCATTATACTTTCTCAAGGAAAACAGAATTCACTAGACAGCCTTGCAACTGTGCAATTGCTTTGGCTTAATCTCACTCATGTTTGTGACGTGGATGAAAGGTGATAACTCACCTTTTTCCAATTTCTCTGCCATTGTTTGGTATAGGACTGAATCACATTCAGTTAAAGCTGTTTTTATAATAAATCTTGGATCAAATTCAGTTTAACTTCAGTCTCTTTGCCTGTAATTTAGTTTTCATTGATGCAGTAAGTTGGTAGAATGGATGTATTCTGAAGGCCTTTACAGTATTTGTTAATGAGAACAAGGAAATGCCACTGGAGGAGCATTTCCACCATTGTATTTTAAAGCCAGAGACATTTTAATTTCTTACTACTTTTCATTAGCCTGACAGCTTCAGAAGTCAGAGACCAAATGGACAGACACAGGGATTTATCATTCCTTTTAAAAGAAACCCACTCATTTCCTTCTGAATACATTTTATTTTTGTCTGTAGCTACGGAAAAAACACTTCTTCCCTCTTTTACAGATGTCTGAAGCCTCCCCTATTACCTTGTCACTACCAGAAAATAGGATTTCTCACCTACAGATGGCGAGGAGGGAGGAGGGTGGCCGTGAACATTAGGTTGAAATTACTTGTCAAGTTTGATCAATTTGTAGAAAGACAAAATCCCTTTTGAAAAGGCACGGTTGATTTTTGAAGATTAGCAGTGTTGTCCTTCCAGCTCCATTGTTTGGCTAAATTATACAAGGATGCAGTTTATTACATAAATGAAAAATGCATTTGCATGTAGATGGTACATAAATTATTTCATTCTGCTCAGGACAGCTCAATAAACACTTTCCCCCTCCACACATCCACTCCAATCTGGACTTATGAGATATTTGGTTTTTTTTTTCTCTTTTCCCTTTTATTGCTTTGTATGTATTATTATTTGACAAGGCACTAGGGAAGGACTACATGAATCTATTAAAGATAACAAAGCTCCATTATGACCTGAAACTCAGGAAAGGAGGCAAATCAATCTTTCGTAATGTGGAATAGTTCGTCTCCAGTTCTTAGGGCAACAAAAAACAAAACAAAAAAAGTTGATCTCAAAGTGAACACAAATCTGATTTCTGCTACTGTTTTAGTGCTTTCTTTTTACAAGTTAGTCATGGCATGATCTGATGAATTAATTACCATTTTTGTGGCTCTGTTTATGGGAGCATTAGGAGACAATACCTGATTCATTACATCCTTGAGCAGTATTTCCAGGACACAAGTATGTGTGTGAGAACTGATTTGTTGTATACTTTAAGGTCCATAGCTAGAGGCTGCTAATAGGTAGGTTAGTTGGCTTAAAGGAGAAATGCTATTTTTTATATATGCCAAAATGTAGCCTTTTTGTTTAGAGCGGAGAGAAAAATCTTGATTGCAGACACTGACATCTATAATTTATAGCTAAGGTTGTGCCAGTCCTATTCCAGTAGAACCCACCCATTTCATCATTGTCACTGGAAAGGCCTCATCCTGTACCACTGAAGCCAATGGGAGTTTTGCCACTGACTTCTATGTAAATGGGATCCGGAGCAAACTTCTCTCCTGGCTGAAATATGCCTTACAAGACCTCAGCCAAGAAGACCATTTTTATTTTAATTTATTTTTTACATAGCTGTTAAAACAGTGGGCCAGAACCTGATCCCGGTTGCACAAGCCCCTAACTTTAGTAATCCTAGCTTGCAAATATCAGCCCGTAACATCTCAGGGCTTGTCTACACTGAAAACTTACATCGGCCTACCTACGTCTCTCACGGGTGTGAAAAAACCCACATCCTTGACAGACATAGCTATACTGACCTAACCCCCAGTATAGGCAGTGCTAGGTCAAAGGGTGGATTAGCCTAAAGAAACGGAAGAACCCCCATAATCTACACATAGCCTCAGTATCCACATCTGTAAAACAGAGATAACAAAACCTACCTCACAGGTTTTTGGGGATAAGTTGGGTGGTAAAACTCATCCCATTCATTCTGAATGAGAAACGGCTGTCCAGAGCTCTAGTCTTTGGCAGTGTCGAAATCTCACCCTTAATATTTATAATGTGCTATCCCAGTATCATTAGCAAACAAACTAGGCCCAGATTCTACTAATCTCATTAAAGTAGTAATAATAAAAAACCTTCCTGTTTGTAGATACTTTCCTCCCTCCATTAACATTTTTTTTTCCTAAAAAACCCTATCAAGTTGCTGGACACGTTAAACAGTAGAAAAAATAAAATGAAACAACCTTTTAAACCATCACATTTTTTTAAAAAAGATGGTTCTAAAAGTGGTCCACACAGCGCCTTTGTAGCTACTTTCATTAGCTTCCGTGATTATTTTTAGCCCATGGTCTCACCGTGCATGCGGAGAGACTGTATTATAGTAAGTGCATGCTGCCTTTTAATCCCCTGGCAGCGTTTCAATCCACAAAGTACATTTTTAGTACTGCCTCAGCGTTCTATGGCACTACATTTTCATTTGCAAACTGACAACTGCTCCGCAGCCATCTGTGTATTAATTAGAGGGGGAAGTGGGGGAAAACCAGCCAACCAACCAATGAAAATCAATTCATTCCTCCCACTTGCCATTACTTGATCAATCCTGCAAGGTGCAACCTTGCTGGACTGGGCCTAAGGTTATGCTAGAAAACCTAAAGCAAGGGCCTTCATGTGAAATCCTCCACCCAGTGTTTCATGGGAGGGTTACACTAACTCCCCCCAATGCTGCACAGGGAGTTCACATGGTAACTCCTCCATCAATGTCAGCTGTTACAGGCATGAATCCCCTGGTTCACTGAGAGGTTAGTCCCCTTAGCATGAAACTTACCTGAAACTTGTAGACACAAGGAGATAGCAACTTCATGGTTGATATGTTGGGGTTCAAGTTTTATGCTCTGTTTTTCCTTGAGATTTGCATCCCTATCAGAGAAGTGAGGTTCATCACATTTCTTTACACACCCCACGTTAGCCTCCATTCCAGTTATGATGCTCCCATTCATCTACCAGGACAGCTCATGAGTTTAACTCTTAACTCCCCGCATTATGGAACAGCGACCAAAAGGTTCATGGCATCCACTAATGCAACCGACAACCATCCTCTATCATGCTGTATCTTAGATAGTATGGGCAGAAACTGTCTAGTGTGTATGTACACCACTGCCCTCTGTTGGACAGAAGCAGACCTGCTCAACTGTGCATCATATACCTTGTACTATTAATCATAGAAATCACAGAAATGTAGGGCTGGAAGGTACCTCAATAGGTCACCAACTCCAGCCCCCTGCACTGGGTCAAGGCCAAGTAAACCTAGACCATCCCTAACAGGTGTTTGTCTGACCTGTTCTTAAAAACCTCCAATGATGGGGGTTCCACAACTAACAGAGCATCTGAAGTGACAGAAGACTGTGCTATATAAGTGGGAGGTTCTCAGTTCCCTCCCTGTTATCACTCTGAAGTCTGGGTAGCCATGCTGTGTAGCATAGTGACACCTATGAAGTTCTTGGCAGCCACTAATTAGTTAAAATACAGAGAGGGCTTTTGTCTTTCAGGGTTTATTAATGTTATGGGGGGAGGTGTTTTTAGCAATTTTTGACTTTTATGTAGATGTCGAAAAATCTTTTTTTTTTCAGGGCTGTCTTTTTGTATATACTGTAATGAATTATATCTATAATATATATATATATATATATATTACTCATTACACTAGTATGTACTGTAATGAGTAATCTCTTTTTAACATTCCCTAGTGCCTATTAATGTGGTACTGCTTGAACCAGCACTCTGTTAAAGCGCACTAGGGAACCTTTAGTGCATGCCAGCAGGAGCTACATGGAACAATTATTTTACAACACATTAGTGAGCTTCAGAAATCACACTCACATAGTCTGCATTACTGCTCCATGTAGACAAGCCCTGAGATATAAGTAACCTTTTCTGGTGTTTTGCTGATGTTTATTGGGTAAACAACCAAAATGTTTATTGGTTACAACAAAAATCGGAAGCCCTGCATATAGAGGTATGGCCTATGAAGTCTAAGGATTCTAACCGGCCACAGCCCAAGTCAGCTAATAGTCTGTAATAGCTTTGTTTCATTTGGTTTTGTTTAATTATGGAATAACTGAACCAACAGACAATTGCTATTTGTCTACCAAAGACGATATAAGTGCAAAGCAAACATTATGGTTGTGCATGTGTTTATTTTTGATTAAAACCTGTATGTAAATATATATATGTACAAATTAGATCTGGCCATCAAACACTCAGCATGTTGCCTAAGTAACCCTCAGTATCTTAAAGATTGGCACCTGTTTTATTGTGTTCTGTGGCAATCAATAAGTTCCATCCTCAAGTGTGTGCGCTTCATGTACATGTTCAAGGAGAGAATTTGGCCCTTCATGCTCTTTTAGTGCCATTTTCATGGGTATGTGTGTGAGTGAATTAAAGGTGTCTCGAGTCCAGAACAAATACATTTTCTTTCTTTGTTTTATGTAAAACAGAGCATCTCCAAGATAGGTTCTAGTAGGATTAAGTAGTGATGACCTGGTAATTCATGTGGTGGATGGGACTATAGCATGGATCCTGCATTAAAGAGTGAGCCGATGCTACGCCACTAAATCATGAATATTCACTCTGCACATCCGGTCAGTTTTGATCATTCAGGGCTACTCAAGGCAATTTTCTATCAGGCATCATGAAAGCAGGAAACAGGTTCTGGGAATAAGAAAGTAAAGAAAAAGATTGAGGTTAAAGTGAATTGACAGGCAATAGGATTAGAACTCCTGATCTTGCAAATAACTAACAGTAGCCTGGAATTAAAGAATTAAACCAAGAAGGTTTTCTTGACGACTGGTCTGATTGCTCCAGAAGGTCTGTTCTGGGGGCATTCTCCTGTCAGTCCCGGGGAGACAGAACGAACACCAAGCAAGCTGTGGTGACCAGCTCCCTTTTCTTTCCTCATAATCAAATGTGGAAAAGCTCCGTAATATTACGAAATTGTATTGCCTTGCTCTTGGTTTCCACACATGGAGCCATAATTAGCCTCTGGCTACCAAAGGGCCCAAGCTGCAAAACTGAGGTCCCTATCTGGAATTTGAAATCCCCTCCACCAAAAGTGGAGAATGTAGTGTTGGATCAGAGGCTTTGGTTCAGCCTGAGAGAGAACGCGACAGGGATCAGCCAAAGTTCGGGGGTGTGTGGACCTGGGGTTTGGTTGTATCTATTGTGGTGGTGATGGTGACCTTTTTCTCTTAGATCCAATTGTGATCATAAATGAGGGGAAGGTTAAAGGTGGGGGACAATGAACAATAAGTCAAGCTCTGCAGCCAGTGAGTGCACTGTTGCAATTGTTCTTTCTGTCGTAGTATTTCATTCCCACCATCTCATGATGCATGCCCTGGTCATAAAAATAACCCTCCAATGCAAGCTGGTGTTACAAGGAAAGAGTACCAAATAGGGTTTAATGCCATTTTTCATGGCAGATATTATGAAATGTTTTACAGATACAGATAGAAAGGCTTATTACTGCTCTTACATGTAAATACATCATCATAAGGATTTCTAGAAAATTATATACACCAGTTCAGATTAAGCAAGTCTCTCTCTGAAATATCATAGCATCCTAAAAAAAAGTGTTTTTCACAATACAATACATTAGGATAATACAAAATATTTTAAGATGATTGTAGAAAATTGAACAAATACAAGCATATTCCAGACATTGCTTGAGAGAAAACAGTACGTAAGAACATAAGAACGGCCATACTGGGTCAGACCAAAGGTCCATCTAGCCCAGTATCCTGTCTTCCGACAATGGCCAATGCCAGGTGTCCCAGAGGGAATGAACGGAACAGGCAATCATCAAGTGATCCATCCCCTGTCGCCCATTCCCAGGTTCTGGCAAACAGAGGCTAGGGACACCATCCCTGCCCATCCTAGCTAATAGCCATTGATGGACCTATCCTCCATGAATTTATTGAGTTCTGTTTTGAACCCTGTTATAGTTTTGGCCTTCACAACGTCCTCTAGCAAGTAGTTCCACAGGTTGACTGTGTGTTGTGTGAAAAAAGACTTCCTTTTGTTTGTTTTAAACCTGCTACCTATTAGGACTCATGTAGATACAATAAAAAGAAAAGGACGACTTGTGGCACCTTAGAGACTAAAAAATTTATTTGCGCATAAGCTTTTGTGAGCTGCAGCTCACTTCATCGGATGCATGCAGTGGAAAATACAGTAGGGGGGTTTTATATACACAGAGAACATGAAACAATGGGTGTTACCATACACACTGTAAAAAGAGTGATCAGGTAAGGTGAGCTATTACCAGCAGGAGAGGTAAAAAAAAAACCTTTTGTAGTGATAATCTAGGTGGGCCATTTCCAGCAGTTGACAAGAACATGTCAGGAACAGTAGGGCAGGGGGGAAATAAACATGGGAAAATAGTTTCACTTTGTGTAATGACACATCCACTCCCAGTCTTTATTCAAGCCTAATGTAATGGTGTCCAGTTTGCAAATTAATTCCAATTCAGCAGTCTCTCATTGGAGTCTGTTTCTGAAGTTTTTTTGTTGAAGAATTGCCACTTTTAGGTCTGTAGTCGAGTGACCAGAGAGATTGAAGTGTTCTCCGACTGGTTTTTGAATGTTATAATTCTCGATGTCTGATTTGTGTCCATTTATTCTTTTATGTAGAGACTGTCTGGTTTGGCCAATGTACATGGCAGAGGGGCATTGCTGGCACATGCTGGCATATATCACACTGGTAGATGTGCAGGTGAACAAGCCTCTGATAGTGTGGCTGATGTGATTAGGCCCTATGATGGTGTCCCCTGAATAGATATGTGGACGCAGTTGGCAACGGGCTTTGTTGCAAGGATAGGTTCCTCGGTTAGTGTTTTTGTTGTGTGGTGTGTGGTTGCTGGTGAGTATTTGCTTCAGGTTGGGGGGCTGTCTGTAAGCAAGGACAGGCCTGTTTCCCAAGATCTGTGAGAGTGATGGGTTGTCCTTCAGGATTGGTTGTAGATCCTTGATAAGCATGTGCTTAAGTCTGTATCTATTTAGCAAAGTGCTTAAGCACCTGCTTAAATCCCATTAAAATGCCACTGAAATCAATAACTATTAAGCATATCTTAAGGTGCTTAAGTGCTTTGCTGTATAAGGGCCTTTGTCAACATGCCCATTTATAGGCAGTGTAAAGGATTAAGGTCCTTAACTGACTATTTTCCTATGCCATAGCAATAAAGGCATCACTTGAGTTAAGTTTAGAAGCAAGAGCTACAAGGCTAATGTCATGGTGGGCATCTGCTATAGATCACCAGACCAGGAGGATGTAGTAGATGAGGCTTTCTTTGGATATCTAACAGAAGTTTCCAGATCACAGTCCCTGGTTCTCATAGGGGACTTCAATCAAGCTGACATCTGCTGGGAGAGCAATACAGCAGTGCACAGACAATCCAGGAAGTTTTTGGACAGTATTGGGGACAACTTCCTGGTGCAAGTACTGGAGGAACCAACTAGGGGCCATGTTCTTCTTGACCTGCTGCTCACAACCAGGGAAGAATTGGTAGGGGAAGTAATTTCATAATTTCAGTAGAAGTGGGTGGCAACCTGGGCAGCAGTGACCATGAGATGGTCGAGTTCAGGATCCTGACAAAAGGAAGAAAGAAGAACAGCATAATACGTACCCTGGACTTTAGAAAAGCAGACTTTGACTCCCTCAGGGAACTGATGGGCAGGATCCCCTCAGAGGCTAATAAGAGGGGTAAAGGAGTCCAGGAAAGCTGGCTGTATTTTAAAGAAGCCTTATTGAGGGCGCAGGAACAAACCATCCTGATGTGCAGAAAGAATAACAAATATGGCAGGCAACCAGCTTGGCTTAACAGAGAAATCTTCAGTGAGCTTAAAGACAAAAAGGAAACTTACAGGAAATGGAAACTTGGACAGATGACTAGGGAGGCATATAAAAATATTGCTCAAGCATGCAGGGGTGTAATCAGGAAGTCCAAAGCACAATTGGAGTTGCGGCTAGCAAAGGATGTGAAGGGTAACAAGAAGGGTTTCTACAGGTATGTTAGCAACAAGAAGAAGGTCAGGGAAAGTGTGGGACCCTTACTGAATGGGGGAGGCAGCCTAGTGACCGATGATGTGCAAAAAGCTGAAACACTCAATGCTTTTTTTGTCTCGGTCTTCACAGCAAGGTCAGCTCCCAGACTGCTGCACTGGGCAGAACAGTATGGGGAGGAGCTGAGCAGCCCTCAGTGGTGAAAGAACAGGTTAAGGACTATTTAGAAAAGCTGGATATGCACATGGGTCCAGATCGAATGCATCCGAGGGTGCTGAGGGAATTGGCTGATGTGATTGCAGAGCCATTGGCCATTATCTTTGAAGACTCGTGGCGATTGGGGGAAGTCCAAGATGATTGGAAAAAGGCAAATATAATGCCCATCTTTAAAAAAGGGAAGAAGGAGAATATGGGGAACTACAGACTGGTCAGCCCCACCTCAGTCCCCGGAAAAATCATGGAGCAGGTCCTCAAGGAATCCATTTTGAAGCACTTGAAGGAGAGGAAGATGATCAGGAACAGTTAACATGGGTTCACCAAGGACAAGTCATGCCTGACCAACCTGATTTCCTTCTATGATGAGATAACTGACTCTGTGGATATGGGGAAAGCAGTGGATGTGATATACATTCACTTTAGCAAAGCTTTTGATATGGTCTCCCACAGTATTCTTGCCAAAAAGTTAAAAAAGTATGGATTGGATGAATGGACCACAAGGTGGATGGAAAGTAGGCTACATCGTCTGGCTCAATGGGTAGTGATCAACAGTTCTATGTCTAGCTGGCAGCTGGTATTAAGCGGAATACGCGGGGTCAATCCTGGAGCTGGTTTTGTTCAACATCTTCATTAATGATCTGGATGATGGGATGGATTGCACCCTCAGCAAGTTCACGGATGACATTAAGCTGGAGGGAGAGGTAGATACCCTGGAGGGTAGGGATAGGGTCCAGAGTGACCTACACAAATTGGAGGATTGGGCCAAAAGATATCTGATGAGTTTCAACAAGGACAAGTGCAGAGTCCTGCACTTAGGAAGGAAGAATCCCATGCACTGCTACATGCTGGGCACCGACTGGCTAAGTGGAAGTTCTTCAGAAAAGGACCTGGGGATTACAGTGGACGAGAAGCTGGATATGAGTCAACAGTGTGCCCTTGTTGCCAACAAGGCTAACGGCATATTGGGCTGCATTAGTAGGAGCATTACCAGCAGATCGAGGGAAGTGATTATTCCCCTCTATTTGACAGTGGTGAGGCCACATCTGGAGTATTGCATCCCCCCCAGTTTTGGGCCCCCCACTACAGAAAGGATATGGACACATTGGAGAGAGTCCAGCAGAAGACAACAAAAATGATTAGGGGGCTGGGGCACATGACTTATGAGGAGAGACTGAAGGAACTGGGCTTATTTAGTCTGCAGAAGAGAAGAGTGAAGGGGGATTTGATACCAGCCTTCAACTACCTCAAGGAGGTTCCAAAGAGGATGGTGTTAGGCTGTTGTCAGTGGTGGCAGATGACCGAACAAGGAGCAATGGTCTTAAGTTGCAGTGAGGGAGGTCTAGGTTGGATATTAGGAAAAAGTATTTCACCAGAAGGGTGGTGAAGCACTGGAATGGGTTACCTAGGGAGGTGGTGGAACCTCCATCCTTAGAGGTTTTTAAGGCCCGGCTTGACAAATCCCTGGCTGGGATGATTTAGTTGGGGTTGGTCCAGCTTTGAGCAGGGGGTTGGACTAGATGACCTCCTGAGATCTCTTCCAACCCTAATCGTCTATGATTTTATGATTCTTGGAAAGGAAAAAAAATGTGGAGTGCAGAACTTATCTTCATTATGTTTAGCAATGGATAAACTTCAAAAGATCTGGAGGTCAAACGAAGCATTTGAATTATTATCTGAACCATAAGCAAATTGCAGAATCCTTTGTTCCTGTTCTACAAACCATTCCCCTTCGATCCATTACTGCCAATGCCCTTTGGAGATCCAGGCCCAAACACCCTTTGTTACTGTTATTAATACTCTTTTCTTTCTACCTTTGAAGAATTAGGAGAAGATCCTAGCATACCTCACGGCCACTTTGCAGATTTTCAGATTGCCACATGCTTTCAAATTCCCTGCACTAGTGTTTCCAGTGGGAAATGAGATTATGTTAAATATATATTAGCACTCAATGTAGACAAGGGTTGTTTCTAAATCGGAGCCTAGGGTTAACCATGACCAGCTGATTATAAATTCATCAGTCCTTGTCTACAGCAGGTGGTAACATGTGTTTAATATCATGTTAGTTACCATGTGTTACAACACAATGTCATTTCCCATGGTAGACAAAAGCCCTTTGAGGCTTCCTCATTACTGGAGACTCATTGCGCACTCACCTTGACATGAAAAGGGCTTTGGCAGCTGAGAGGACACCAGACTGTCCATTTTTTAGAGCAATTGAATCAAGTGGGTTTCAGCCACTGGGAGAAGAAAGGAGGCTGGGAGTGCTTGTCAGGGAGGACCAGTCGGGTGCTTTTCATAGAGAAATTAGAAAAGTTTGGGTTGGCAACTGGGAGAGACTTGGGCTGGGGGCCAGAGTTGCTTGTCATGAAACAATGAGGAGATTGTTGACACCTGGTAAGGGGTTGTACTAGGGCATGCTGGTATTTTAAGGATGAGATCCAAAGAGGGTCTTGACAGCTGGGGAGTGGGCCAGGGATTGGATGCTAAGGAGTGGACATAGGAGTCAAGGCGTGGTCACAGAGAGGCGCTAAAGAGGGAACACCTATGCTCAGATTTGAACATGAGCCAGATGTTGAGGGAATGGGGAACATTTGGTGCTGGTTCTTCAATAGACTTAATCCATCTGTGATTATAATATAGAAAAGGAAACCTGTTCTGAGCTAGGATTGGGGACCTAATAATCAGAAGGTACTTAAAATAAAACTGCTCTGGGATAGGTTAGAACGGCTGAAGCACCAGGACACTTTTCAGATCCCAACCTGCCACAATAAAAATAGAAACAAAATTGATGCCTCAATGAAGGACTAATAACACAGTCCTAACTATATCAACACACAGTAGGGCAACAAGTAATAGACATGTTAGTGGCAATGAAAATGATCACATGCTTCGTTCACCACTATGAATTCTGTCTTTTCTGAGAGGAGTTTTGGACAAATGTTTGTGCAGTTGAGTATTTATCTACAGGCCAGCTGTGATGTAAATGGAAGCCTCCAAGATGTTTTTCGGAAGCATTCCTGCTTCAGAACAATTAAATATCAGAGCTGGCTCAGTCTGTGAGTCTCTCATCAGACACTATCATGCTGTATCATTTAAAGTGAAAGGTGACACTTAAAAATGACTCTGTGGGGTTCCATGTTTATTGACGTTCTTCATTAGTCAATTTGCTCAGTTGACGAATAGTAAAAAGATAATTTGCCAACTGCCAGCCCTGCAAACTCAAACTGGGATCTGAACGTCAGGCTGTGTCTGTTCCTGTTTGTGCATTATCACCAGTAATGAAGAATTTGCTTGAAGATGTTGCCTTTCCTGATCCCCACTATAGGAGTCTATCGTCCTGCTGTGTGACCACAGAACACATTGAAAGTTGTAAATAGATAATGGTGTGTGTGCACGCATCTCCTTGGGATACCACATTCTGGAAATGAGGGCGTAAGGAGCCTCTTGCATCTCAATATCTTCATTTCCTCTCTTTCTGCTAGCCTGTGCAGCCACACAACCAAATCTCTCCCTGCATCAGTTAAGGTTAGGTGAGTTGGTTTTTTAGCCTTTTCTGCTAAAATATGTTGCCTTTTGCAACGTGTTGTATAGTCCTTAATGTCATTATTAAGGTGTACAGTGTTTGTGTTTTTAGAGTTTATTATTTTATTTATTTTGGAGGACGTGGAGAAGAAAACAGGGTTTATGTAGTTTTAGTTTCATAGATTTCAAGGCAAGACGGGACCATTATGTTTATCTCGTCTGACTTTGTGCATAACATAGGCCACAGAATTTCACCAAGCGATTCAAGCATCAAACCCATAACATGGTTGAGAAAGAGCATAAATGTAAGAGGTTTAATAAGTGTTCCTCTTATCCCACTCTAATGTGCATTTCAGACTAACATCCCCAGTGCTTAAAGTGCTTGGTTAAAGGGCACTTACTTCATCAGTGGTTGTGCTTTTATATCCAGGACCAAAGAAAGGAGTCTGAGACTCACACCCATTAATAAAGAAGAGGTTTGGAGAATCCAAGATGCAAATGGAGCATTTCCCTGGCATATATCCAGGATTCAAGTTACTTAGAACCAGTGCTTAAATTTTTCTATGAATATGTCTTCACTGCATCAAGTTATCCATGCTCAAGTTAATTCTTTCGAGTTAGCCTAGTTTAATCGAGATTGGCACACCCGAGCTGCTATGTTCACACTGGCACTGCACTCACTTGTGAGTTGCACTATGACATTTGGGGGCACATTCCAGGATTTTTTGCACTGCACTAAGCTGAGCCACTCAATGAATTCTTCCTCAGTGAATTGTGAGATAATTTGTCTGTCCCTTCTGGACATACAACGGGAATGGTGAGAAGGCACTGGCTGACTAGTGGCACTAGTCTGCATCCACACTCCAGAGTGGTCACATTAGTTGACGAATTGTACTAACTAAATTGAGTTAAAAGGACCATCACACACAATTTAAGGATTTTTATGTATGAACAGGACTCAAGATAGGGGTAACATCAAAGTTATAACTCAAGTTAACTTGGCAGTGAAGAGAAGCCCTTTGTCTGTAAACAAGTAATTTGATCTGTCAGGGAAGGAAGGAAGGATCATGGAGGCATGGGTTCAAGGGCTCCTAAGTCTGAGGTTCTGAGTTTTTCAATCATTCTCCTTTGAGGTAAGCTCTAGAGTAGAGGTCCCCAAACTGTTCTCTGTGGAGTCTGGATCACTCATGGTGAGCTGGGTGCTTACTGGTGATGCTTGCAGAACTGGTCACATGGTGCTGGCTCCCTCGAGTATGTCTACTCCACAATTAGACACCTGCGGTGGGCCCGAGCCCACTGACTTGTGCTTACTGGGCTCAGGCTAGGTGCTGTTCAATAGTGGTGTAGACTTAGACCCCAGCCCAAGCTCAAATGTCTATAACGCAGTTAAACAGCCCCTTAACTGGAGCCCTACCAGCTCAAGTCCACTGGCATGGGCCACCATGGGTGTCTAATTACAGTGTAGACATACCTCTCCTTGCCTCCATCTGAGAGACACAGAACAAGAAGGAGGGGAAGATGACATGTAATACAAAAGTGAGCACTGAGATCAACTGTTTGCACTTACTACACTAAAGACAGTTAATGCATAAATGGTCAGTGTGTGTTATGCATCTTCCTCTGCATCCAACTGACAGAGGATATGAGTCTGCCTGATACAATCCTTTTATTAAGACATGGTTCCCAGTATTGTGAATGAATTGGAGAAGACCTGCTCTAGAGGGTTAGAATGTTCCTCACATCTATTTAAATGTTCCATTGAAAAGAAAAAGAATTGGCAATATGGGAATGATGATGGCTCCGCTAAGTGTCTTGCTGAAGGAAGAATTTTTCATCTGCCCCTGCCCCAAAAGGACCAGATTCACAAATACACTCCAGCCCTTTTGTGCCCCATGAGCCAGATTCCAGCTGTACATGGCCTGCTGAAAATTTCCCCTGTGGAAAGGGAGCTAAGAATTCCCCCTGTGGAGGGCAAAGTTGGCAGAAACAGCTCATGTGCCAGCCATCCTGTATGCATAGGGAGTGAGTTGGGAAGAGCATGTGAGGGATGCCTCAGCTGGCATAAGTTAGAGCAGCTATGGCTGCTCTAATTCACTCCATAGCTTCCCATTCTGTGTGAAGTGGAGCTTGGATGTAGGGTATAATTTGTCCAAATATGTCCAGAAAACTTTGGCATATTTGGGAGGAAGACATATTGCTCAGTGGCTTTTACTACGAGTATGGAAGACTAACAACTTGTTCTGAGACACAATAGTTCTTTATGGACTGAGGATTCTTCTTGGCTTAGGTATAAAAAGTCAGGAAAAAAAGAGGTCAGCGGTCCCGAGGCGGAACATAGCAAGATCCTTCTTAAGGGCTTCCCATGATATACTGGACCTGGCTCCTTGGCTACAGCTGTCACCAGTTACATGTACTTTTGGCTGTGAAATTCTGGTCTTCTGGACAAGGTGTACGTGAAACACATTGAGGAGACTGAGCATTTCCACTCAAACACTAATTGACCCGTAGAAGAGTTACAGGCAGCCAGATGAACAGTTTGGTCTCTGGGGCAGAGTCAGACTTCACTTAGGAAAAGACAGTCTTCTTTCTGGTATCAAAGGAGCCAGTCCCATCATCCTTTTTCATCTTTAGAAGGATCAGTCTGGGAATTCAGATCTGTCAATTACTATCTAATTGTACAGCAGCACAATGGGGCCCCAATGGGGTTGACTTCTAGATGACAAACCAATATTCCTGTTGTTAAATAATAATAATTTAAAGATGGTCAGAAATCTACATAATCTTCCTCAGCCCTGAGGACATCATCCTGTACTCTAGATCCAGGAGAGAAGCAACTTTGAGGATTTGCCAAACTATGTTGGATCAGGCTCGTCAGCAGCCCCAATTCTTGTTACTCCTTTTGGAGACTATTTAGCCTAATTTTTATTGTCCTGACTAAATATCTCTGGGGACAAATAGGTTCTAGTGATGACTGAATAGTTGGTACACCCTCAAGTTTGAGGACATTCCAAAGCTTAACCCCCATTCCATGTTTTTTAAGGACATGTGTCTGAAGATACTATGGTAGAAAGCATTTATTTCAAGGTATGATCTATAGAATTTATGCCAGAGCCATAATTAGGACATTTTAAAAAGTCCATGAATTCTTAGTCCAATGAAAAAAGGAGGTCTGTGTCCAATTTTAAGTTTTCATAAGATGAACAAGTATTTTAGAAAAAATACAGTGTGTCTGGCTTGTCAGGGGAACATCAGTGCTTCCCTATATATTCAGAATAGGTCTGAGACCCTCAATCTTCAGGATTTCTCTTCCACATCTCAAAAAGGCAAAGTCATGGGCAATAATTTGGGTTCAGAGCTGAGCAATGATCACTACCAGTGCAAGGTTCTATTTTTTGGGATGGCTGCAGCATTGAAAGTATACTTTATTATTATTAATTATTATTAATTATTGTTGTTATTTTATTTACTTCTATTGCACTAGTGTCCAGAGACCTCATTCGTGGCTCAGGGCCCCATTAAGTTAAGTGCTGTACAAATAATTGGCAAGGGTGGCAGCCCACCTTCATCATCAGAGCTCACAAGCACAACCATATCTAGGCAACTGGCTCACATGAAGGGTGGCTAATGCTCTAGAACTCTTGAGTCTGTGGGGAATGGTGAATAACGATGGTAGTTTTGAGACCCTGCTGGAGACCTCGTGGTCCTACCATGCCAGAAAAGAGCAGTAAAGAAGTCCTTCAGGCTGCCTGGAGTGGCTGTGGGGGGAAGCAGCCAATCAGAGAGGCTGAAGGGAGACATATACAAGGAGCTGCAGAGCTAGAGACAGTCAGTTTCTGCCTGGAGCTGAAGGAGCGTGAATGGTGTTCCTGGCTGGCTGAGGGAGCTACAGGACCACGGACAGAGCAGGTGCTGGCAGGGACCACGGGAGCAAGAAGGAGCTCTTGGCTGGCTGCTGGGACTGAATACAAGACTTCAGCCCTACGGTAAGGATGAAGCATTTGTGAAGGTGCTAGAGCTACGGGGAAGTGACAAAGGGAACTGAAGCAGTGTAGTGAAGAGTTAAAGGGGACACAGCAGCATGTGGCTGCTATTCACAGAGTCCCTGGGCTGGGACCCAGAGTAGTGGATGGACCTGAGTCGTCCCACCCCATTAGCTACAGGGGCAGTGGCCTGACTGTTGAAATGTTACGTACCCTGGAAGGGGAACTGAACTGAACTGGAAGGGGAACTGAACTTAGTGGCTGAGCTGGGATGAGACAGGCTCAGAGACAGAGGAAGGGAGGGAGCCCTGGGGGCACAACCCCTCACCAGGGTTGGGACTGTTTAAAGACTACAGACTGAGACTTTACCTTTGAACTATTTATCCTGGAAGGGGTTTTGTTTTGTTGAAAGCACACAGCCTGCGTGTGTGACTTGGCCGGAGCGCTGAGTCACTGAAACTGCCTGAGAAACCACCGACCGGGGTCACCACAGACTGAGAGAGGTGCAGATGCACACCTGGGCAGCGGGTGATTGCGAGAGGTGGATTTTACCCTTTTACAGTCAGCCGTTCCAGACACCTCATTCTAAAGGGAATGACCCTGTCTCCCCCCCCATTCCATGCATGGTGAAAGCCACAGTTGCTTTACATTTCAGGTGGATCTCTTTTGGATTAGCTGGGGGTTCTTGAGAAGACCAGGGTACTTAGACTTCACATAAAGCTCTTAGGGTACTTTGAGCTGGAGGTGTAAATTCCAGCTGAAGGAGACAGACCCATGCTAGCTCTAATCCAGCTAGCGTGCTAAAAATAGAGTATAGCCACAGCAGCATGAATGGCAGGAGACTCTAGCCTCTCCAAGTACGTACCATCTCAGACTCTAGAGTTTGCATGGGTAGATATCCTCGAGCTGGAATTTACACCTCCATCTTGAAATGTAGTCATACCCGTAGTAGTAAGAGCAATAGGGATTGGTCAGCCAGTGCAGTGCAAGTGTATTATTTGAACAGAAATCAGTGTCTCCTGCCATAACTAGAAGCATGGGAATGGTGCATAACGATGGTGGTTTTGAGACCACAGGCAAAATTCTTGACTAGGTTAGTCTTGCATTTTCATTTGAATCAATTTCTTTGTCAGTATATTTTCCCCCTGAAAGCCTTTGTATTTACCAAGCTGCATTACATGGATGTTAAAGGAGCTGTTCATTATTCCCTTGATAGGAAAAAGCAGTTTTGGAAGTCCACAAGGTTTTTTTGATAAAATAAATAAATATCTAAAAGCCAGGATACCCAAATTCTGGGGCTATCTAAATGGATTAAATTATGTATTCAGATATGTTATATTTTAGGAGGAGTTCAGTACCTGAAGGACTTAAAGCTCATTCTTGGAGAGGGATAGCAGCAACTGCAACTTGTATTTCATATGTGTCTATTGCTAAGATTTGTAAGGCTGCTGTCTGGAGCCTTAAAACTTTCACATAGCACTATTCTCTCAGTATTGAGTCCTTGTTGGATGCCCAGTTGGAGAGAACAGTGAGTGGCAGGACTCAGCCCTCTTCCTGAAGATTGTCACTGTTTGTGTTAGTCTCTTAGGCCTGGTCTACACTACCATGGTAAATCGATCTAATTTTCGCATCTTCAGTTACATGAATAACATAATTGAAGTTGATGTAGTTAGATCCACTTACCGCAGTGGCTACACTGTGCTGTGTCGATGGGAGAGCGTCTCCTGTTGACTTCCCTTATGCTTCTCAGGGACGTGGAGTACGCAAATCGATGGGAGAGTGCTCTCCCATCGATTTAGTGTGTCTTCACCAGACCCACTAAATCAACACTCACTTCATCGATTGCAGCAGTGTCGATCTACCGGTAAGTGTAGACATGCCCTTACACTGAGGTTCTGGAGAGACAATGCCATAAAGGAGAAAGAAAAGTTCTTATCAGTAACTTTGTACTCTTAATGTATAAGCTTTGCAAAGACCCAAAGGGTGGACTAATGGTTAGCATGCTAACCTGGGACTTGGGAGACATGAGTTTAATTTCCTGCTCTGCCACAGACTTCCTGTGTGACCTTAGGCAAATACTTCCCTACCTCACAGGGGTATTGTGAGGCTCCATATATTAAAGATAGTGAGACATTTCATATGGTAATGGACACCACATAAAAACCTTAGATAGGAATCCACTGACCATTCCTCTGCCTCAGAGAGTTAAAAGAAATGTTTGGAGTAGAGAGGAAGGGCGAGACAGGGGCAGGGCTTTCATACCCTCAGTGCAATAATATTGAATCCAAAGGATATCCATGCAGAATCTCAGTATTTGTGCCAAGACCACTCCTCTTAATACTCATATCATTAGAGGGACCCTGATAGCACATATTAAAATGCAGTCTTACTCCGAAAAGTATTTATATAAAAATTACATGTCCTTACACCAAAGATCTGCTCCCTAAAGGTTCACTACATTCAAAGCTTTCAATGACTTGTATTGCAAGGTGCTGTTGTAGTAAGTGAACCTAAAAATTTACCCTACTTGTAAGCTCTCAAGCAGGACAAGTCAGTGAAAGTTATAAAATGTTACAATAACCTTTAACAATAAATGTTGATGGGAAAATGTGCAAAAGGGAGACAGACTGAATTAGTTCATATTCTCTCCTGGTTTTGTTGGTTTATTTATTGCTCTGTGTGTGTTTATATTGGAGGGGATGTAATGTTATGAAGTAATGTTCCAACACGAAGAAAACTACCCTCCATCTTGCCACCCAGAGCAGGCTTCCCCATTATTCTGAAAGCAAGATGAGTGGCTGATGAGATCTAATTGACTTATAAACAGTCATATATATATATATATATATATATATATATATATATATATATATATATATATATATATATATATATATATATATATATATAAATATATATGGTGTGGATTTAATTCTGGATAGGGGGTGGGCTAAAAGGACTAGTGTTCTCTTACTGAAGACCCTAAGGTAGAATTCTGTTGGTTAGAGCAGGGAAAGGAAGTCAGATTTTCTAATCTGACTGTGGGCAATTCACATGGCCCAGCCTTACAGGAGTTTTATGAAAATTTATTAGCCTAGGTCCAAAATCTACTCATGTACCCTTCGAATCATAGCATATCAGGGTTGGAAGGGACCTCAGGAGATCATCTAGTCCAACCCCCTGCTCAAAGCAGGACCAATCCCCAATTTTTGCCCCCAATCCCTAAATGGTCCCCTCACTATGAAGGCTGATGATAATGGGGAAAAAACTAATGCTGTTTTTCTCATCTGTCAGAAAAATATTCTCACCCTAGGCAACTGGGGAAATATAATTTTATAAGGCTGATTTAGCTCAGCCTCAATAGTTATCTACCTTGCAGATATGTAAGGCTTAATTCATCAACGCTTCCAAAGGGCTTTGAGATCCTTGGATGGAATGTATGCTAGGAGCACTGAGTGTTCTAGTAGAACATTAGTTCCAGGAGTGAAAAATCCAGGTTCTCATTTGTTAAACCAAGGCCTGCTTGCCTTTCAGCCGTGACAGGAGAGGTATAAAAACCTACAGTAAGGCCATTTCAAGGATGCAAGCAAACCAAATTTCACTGATTCTATTTGCCAACATTTTCTGAATTCTGTAGCATTGTTTCCCCACTGAAATAGTCCACTTCACCTTCATTTTATGGCAGCAAAGAATTGGCCATGCATTTTGAACAATGAATCAATTATAATGCCTTCTATGTCAGGAGATACTATACAAATTTGAAAACGTTTGCGTTTCACATTGGGGTGCTTAGAGGGGTTGCTGAGCTATCCCTGCAAGAGCAGCAGAATATTTTCTATTTTGCAGGATACTCCAAAAGAAACCACGTGAAGGGAGCCACTTAGCTTGACCATGATTCATTTGGGGAGCAGCTATACCTCTAGTGTCCTGCGTTCTGGCATCTCCAGAGTAGAAAATTATTTCACTATCAGTTTCATATGCTTTTACCTTAGCATACAAAGGCCTGGGCTGCTTTAAGCAAGTGGAGCTGTATTTTTTTTTTTAAGTTCAGTAAAAGAACATTTGCCTGAGGAGCTGAGAGACTCCGGTTTAAGTCCACAATATGCCAGTGATTTATTTATTACTGCTATGTAAGAAAATGTGCAGCAGTTTCCAGTTCTGAATATTTAACTGTGCATAGGAAAAATTAGCTGCCCTGAAATCCCTTTCATTTTAGTGCATTAATATAACCAGCACATTCCAACCAGAATTCACTTAGAGCAGAGAACTACGCTACAGCTTACACTGTAGCACTGTGATCCCATTATTGAGACTGACACTTCCTTTTTAGAAGTCATACTTCATTTCTGTCCACTTATGAATGGCAGGCCCGAGCCTGTTGAGGAAATCTTGGCTTCTCTTTGATTTTCAGTGCCACCAGCTGGGATGAAATGCTAGGTAAAGAGTCAATGAATGTCTGGAGCTCAGTATTATCTTCCTGGTATTCACCTCAGAATCAGGAAAATATTAAAGGCAGGGTTCCACCACTGATTTTTACTGATGAGTAGAGTGGAGCCTGAGCCACAGTGTTCAGATCCAGACTTTTCCATTGGTAGAGGGGCACTTGGACCTGGAGATTGTTTTTACTAGGAAACAAGGTGTGTTCTTAATTTGAGTTAGCTGACACAGGGTAATTAACATGAGTAAACAGCTAGTGATGACAAGGCAGTTTGTAGTTTTCATGTGACTTAGTAGGTCAAAGTGAACCCTAGGTTCTCCCACTCAACCTGCTAATACATGTGAAAATTACAAACTACCATATATACTCGATCATAAGCCAGTTCGTTTATAAGCCGATCCCCCCCAAGATTGATAAGTAAAAATGGAAAATTTTTATGACCCATTCATAAGCCGACCCTATAATTCAGGGGTTGGCAAACTTTGGCTCCGGGGCCATCAGGATAAGCCGCTGGTGGGCCGAGACTGTTTCTTTACCTTGAGGGTCCGCAGGCACGGAGGTAAACCTAAGTAAACAAAGTGTCCCAGCGTGCCAGCTGCTTACCCTGATGGGCCGGGACAGCAACTGGTGGGGAAATTTGGGGGGAGAAGCTCGGGGTCAGGGGAGTAACCTATGTGCCCATCCCCCCACGTGACCCCCCCACCCCTAGCCCAGGACCCCCACACTCTCCCCATCCCATCCCTTCCCACCTTAGCTGGGGAGAGCCAGGGGAGGATGTCTCTGGCCTGGCCGGAGCTGCTCCAGCAGGCTAGGCGGCGCAGCTGCAGCCTGCTCCAGTGGGCCAGACGGAGCAGCATGGCCGCAGTGTGGTCCAGCGGGCCAGGCGGCGCGGCCACAGCCTGCCAGCCCTGGAGCTGCAGCTGCTTCGGAGGCTGGGGGGAGAGGAGCGTGGCCAGAAATGGAGAGACTCTGGCCCCACCTCTTCCCTTCGGGCTCTGCTGGCTGTGCTGCCTCTCCTTGCCCCCTCTGTTGAGGGGAGAGGCTGTGTCCCACCTCTCCCTCTATACCCGTTCATAAGCCGACCCCCTTCTCTGGTGCTTCCCTTTTTTACTAAAAAAATTTGGCTTATGAACGAGTATATACGGTACCTTGTCTTAACTAACATGAGGTAAAATCTTAGTGAACTCAAGCTAAGAACACACCTTTTTTCCAAGTGAAGCTGCACCTTTAGTTTATCCTTCTATAAACAGTGGTCAGACACAAAGTTCAACTCCACATCTGGATCTGAACTTACCTTAAATTTGGGGATATTCAGATCCAGGGTATTGGAGCTGATTCAATACCAGAAATCGGTCAGAATCAAAAGCTATCACAGAAGAATAGCTCATATGAAAAACCCACAAATTTTCATGACACTACTCTCACTTGGTGTCCTATGAACACTTTTGAGCAGGGGGATGTATAGAAGAAGAGGGGGAAATGTAAAGTTGGAGGAAAAAAGAGTCATATTGCAGGTAGATATTCCAGCTGTCACTTTAAAATCTGTATTAATGAGTGAAAGCTAAGAGGCTGAGGGCCAGAAATACAACAGCACAATCAAGCTGCAAGACTTATCCTGGAAACCTTTGCGGGCTTTAGATTTCTTTTCTGAAAAATGCCCTTTGAATATTTGAGAAAATAAATGTTAAACAATGAAAACCCTCATGATAGATTATGGATACCTTGATTTTAGAGACAGATTGGTTTTCCCCTAGCAAGCCAGTCCCTCTCAAGAGCGATACGAGAATATAACTTAATTTGATTCAAAATGACGTCAGCTGGGTGGTGGGATCTGATTTAAAGCGTTAGGATTTCCAGGCCCTAGATCAGTGAGGAGTGAATACTCTTTAGAGGTAGTGGGTTCTTCTTCCATGGACGGAGTAATCTAAGGGATGAATGGATCATCTGTGCCTGTTCTATATAATGAGAGGCCAAAGCGTGTCCTCTAGGGTATGTCTAGAAATAGCAGTGTGGAGCTGCCCTAGTATAAGCCCACCCAACCCACTGGGTCTGTACTCAGGTGGCTAACACACATCACCACCTTTGCCACAATGTCCACACTACTATTTTTAGTGTGCTAGCTTGAGCTATCATAGCGTGTGTCTGTTTATCCAGGCTGGGGGGCAAGCTCCCAACTGCAGTGTCGACATGCCTTAGACTATGGGCTTTTGGGGGAAAGGGCTACCATTTATTATATGTCTGTATAGTGCCTAGCACAATGTGGCCCAGCTTGTTAGTGGGCTTTAGTCTCCACCTCATTATCCATGTTAAATGATAATGGCTGTTATTGTTGTTAATAAACAGTAACTGTGGGATAAATATGATCTGCCATTTGATATTGGGTCTGTGATTTCCCCTTGCCTTTAAATAGTGATAGTGGCTCCTAGAGGTGGTGGGTCATATGATGCAATGTTCTATGCAGACCGTCTGCTGAGGTCTGATGGAGTATTGCCATCTTCTTGCATAGTGCCTTAAAGCTTTGGACAGCTGCAACTTGCTCCATTTTAAGCAAACTAATTGCAGTCCCCCCAGTTCCTACGGAGTTGCTAATGAGTGACACCCACAAATGGGCCAAGCAGGAGCCTCTGTCCCATAGGAAATATTTCACCTTACTACCAGGAACAGAGAGCTTCATTCGTACTTGGATTTTAAGCAGACACTGAAGGAAAAGTATCTGTATAGTGTATCCAAACCAAGGATTCTACAAGTCACCCTGCTGGTTCTTTCCACGCTGGCAGTTTCTGCTCAAGAGATTCAGTGGCTATTTTGATGGAGACAACAACTTGATTATCACCGTTGAAATGTGTCGTAAAATTGTATTAACAAAACAGCGAATACATTACACAAAGGCCTTAATCACTGGATGTTTACATAATGCCCACTGTGGACAAGTACGAAAGACCACAAAAGACCTGAGACCCCCCAAAAAGTCCATGAGTTCTGGCTTTCTCAAGCTGCTGAAGCACAGTGTCTTCTTCTTTACATTTCTGCTTCAGCAGCGTGAACTTTGCTCGCAGTTATTGCAATTCCTATAGCCAGGCTTCCATTATCAGAGAAGAGCTGGGCCAGTGAGGTGTTAAGGACAAGGCAATCGCCGTCTGATATGACAGAGTCCACGCACTCCAGTACCGATCTCGGGGTAGCTTCCCACTTCAGGCGCCTCTGATTCCTGTTGAGCTCAAGCCTGTAGGTGAAGTTATCGGCTTGTGTGGGGGTGCCAATCAGCATCATGGTGGCAAAGAACTGGGGATGGCCTTCGTATTTCTCCTGCTTCCTGAGCACAAGCAAAAAATGGTGGCCCAGGCAAGAATGCATTATTATCCAATCTGTTGGTGCAGGGAGGTGCATGTCTGTGGCCAGGAAAACAATCTCTGCCCCATGAAGGATGTTGATCCGGTGCGTCTGTCTCAGATGTGATACCACCACTTCTACATGGCCTTCCCATTGACAAGAAAACAGAGGGCACATGCAAGGAATCAGTTGCGGGTCGTGCACTGTCTCGAGGGGATGGTGGGAATGAAGGCTGCCTTGCTCCGTGGAGGTCTGACCGACTGCATGCCTGTTTGATACATACTGCAAGAAGAAGAGAAAAAAACAAGATGAAAGCTGAGGATACCATACCAGGCACTGACTTGGAACATACTTACAGGTCCTGGTCCTGAGAGGTGCTGAGCACCTGCAAATCCTGTTGACATCAATGGAAGCTGAAGGAACTCAGCACCTTTGAGATCAGACAGACCCACTGTGAGCAAGATGTGGACTTGTACAGACAGCAAAAGGTGCCAATAGCTGTCTCGTTCTGCAGGGGAAAAGATAAACCAGCAGGACTGCAATAAATCGTCTTAAATGAAAGTGATGCATGTGTTTTAAAAAGCAACTGCATTAGTTCAAGGGAAACAAATCTGTATTTTGTAAAAAACAAGGAGAGCATGGGGCATTTTATGCACTTATGGCTCTTAGAGCTCCTAACAGGGAAATGCAATATTTATGGCTTTATTACCCTTTAAGAAGACACTCTGGCAAACTTTTTTTTATCTGAAATAACATGTTGTATAACACATCATTTGTGAACCAAATTCAATTTTTATTGTGTAGGGTGCCCTCAGTATTTTTCTTTATGAATAAAAATACTTTGTGCCTAAATCTTGCTTTTTTAATCCATGTATATTAAAGGTGGACACATGACAGATGAAGGCAGTGGCACAATAGCCCATGCACAGAGACACCAGCTCTTGGAGTCCTGTGATTGTGTCAACATTTCAGCTTGCATTACAAAAAAATACAAATTTCTATCCTCATGGTTGTGAAGAAACACTCAGTTTATGTTTTTGAGTTTAATTGATGCAGTGACCTCTGCCTCAGTCTGTGGGCATCCTGAAACAATAGCTCTGAGTGATGGGAACTGTCTCATACATCTCAATGGGGAGCTAACTCCAAGCTCCACTGCTCTGAGGGGCCCTGCCAACACCTCCTCAGCACAGGATTTTGTGAGTGACAGAGGGAGAAGAATGCAGGGGATATTCAACCCTTCAAAGTTCACTCGACACTAGTGGCAGTTTACTACTAGAAACCCAAGTCTCTTTCCCCCATTTTCAGCCATGGGAGGTGCTCATGCACCAGCAAAAGCAATGAGAGACAATGAGCATGCTGCTGCAGAACAAGCCATGTGCTGAAATGAATGTGTTGATATAATGTTTTGACACTTTGTCCAGCAATCCTATTCATTTTAACACATTTCACCTGAAGTAGGAAACAACAGTATGTATCAGAACATCTATCATCCGTCCCTCTCCTGATTATGTCTCTAGTAGAACTGGGAATTTATCAGGTCATTTGGCGTTCGCTTGTGAATGTCAAGTTGCTGAGGCCTAACTATCCCACCCTGTCCCACGTTCTGGACTGAAGTCTCCTTCCATTATTATTTCCACAGCACTTGGACTTTGTCACCCCAGACATCCTGGGGGGTATCCACTCGTAAATTGCCCCACTATGTAAATGGTCAATATTCACTCGAAAGGCATGATTGTAGAGTCCAGGCTTTTCAGGCAGTTGAATTTTGATATGTAACCTCTAAAGCTACAGTGGGCAGAGGGCAATGTTAAATGTGCTGCTGCATAATAGGTGGTTCTCACTGAGACCCTGTACATCTACTTTCTTCGATATTTGATGCAAAGAGTAATGGATCATTTAAACATGTACTGAACCATCTAGTACTTGCTTTGGAGAATTATTACTCCAAATTATTATGCTGTGTTCTTTTTTCATTCTTTTTTTATGTACTTTGTTGTGTTAAAATCCAAGAATTTAAAATTTCCAACAAGATTCTGGACTAAAGACTGATAAATAACCAGCATTGCCTGGAAAATAAAGTAGGTCATTATAAACTAATCAAGGTGTCTGCCTTTAGTGGCTTGCTTATCATAGAGGGACCATCGGAGATGACAGGTTCACACTTTATCCTGCATTTCTTCCTTCTTCCTGTTTGGATGAAAGTTATAGTTAATTTAAATAATCTCTTGGTGAAGGAGGTTATTGCGACAGCAGATCATAAAAGGCCCTTTTTTAAATTGCTGAAATGCTAATTGCTTCATAAAATGAATTCTGATCTCCCCATCTAATACAATGGGTGTGAGCAATTACTTTCACTCAGCAAACTGTTAATGCAACATTAGTGATTATACTAATTAAAACTAATGAACTCTTACTCACATGCTGATAAACCTCTCAACCACTCAACAAACTCCAACCGTCTATCAGTTTTATTTAACTTCCCTTTTGGAAGAGGGATCTTAAATTAACCTTTGGAATAACATTCAAAATTAGGTTTTGAAATGTAAAGCTTTATTAACTGTGTATAATTCCTCTCCAAAGATTACCAGAGTCAGAGAAACCATTTCCATTGAGGGTGTAATTGAATTTAAAAATGTATTCTCCTAATTTGATAAGTTACACTAGCATGGTGTATAATGGTAGCTCAGCCATCTGAATCGTAGTAAAAAAAAGACATGTCTCTGCAAATATCATGCTATGACAATCATTCTTTAGTGGCTCAGGAGCTGGGTAAATAATTTGTAATGAATAATTTTATTCACTGAATTTTACCTCTTCCTAGCTTTGTGAAGTTTCCACAAACAAATTGTGAATTTCTCATATGTATTCAGTATTGGAAAGGATTTGTTGAATCATTTCAGTGAAGAATGCCAGGTTGGTATCTTGTTTCAGGTCAGATTAGTATGAAACTTCAAGATAGGTTGATTACATGAAGGTCACGTGGTTTTCTTCTATTGTCTGACTGGATAACAGCAACCTTTGGCTTTGAGTTTCTGGTATGAATATTTACACGTATTAATTCAAAATTCACTTCATATTTTGCAAGATTTGTTTAAAATCCGTAGTCTCAATGAACATTCCTGCCAGAAAACTCATTTGCTAGAATATCTCCTAAAACCCTTGAGATTTAAGTGGTATATAGGCCTTTTGCTGGTTTTCTGCACAGGTATGAGTTGCACCCATAAACACACACAAAAAGGGGCATGAATATAACAATAGTGAATTAGTTTAAGTGTTCAAATGAATACTTATGAACTTTTTTCCATGTTTGACCCACTCAAACAGCTTCCTCCTGTCATGGTTTTTTGAAGGTATGGCTTATTGGACTGTGGTTCTCTTTAAAAACAAACAATCAAGTGTAATGCCTAACTGATCCATTTGCCAAAAGGCATATTTATAAATACATGGCAAACTCAGCTGAATCACAAAACGAGAGAGAGGAAGTTTGGGCTTGTTGTTAGGATGAAGAAGATCCAGGTTCAGTGACTGGCTCTTCCACACATTTTCTGTTTGAACTGTAATCTCTCTATGACTCCGTTCTCCAGCTGTAAAACAGGGATAATAATCTTTCCTTTCTTCCACCATTTGTCTGTCTGGACTCTATAGACTGTAAGTTCTTTGAAGCAGAGAGTGTCACCACAAGTGCACATACAGCACCTAGAACAATGGGGTGGCCATCTTCATTAGGGCCTGTTAGCACTACTGAGATATAAATAATCGGACTATTTTAGATTTACACTACTGTATGTGAGAGAAGAATTTGGCTTCTGGTTTAGTAATGACTGAGAACTGTAGTGTTATTCGTTTCTGTTAGCTGACAGGAAAATGAGAACATCACGCTCAGTGAACAGGGATGACTCTCTCTGAACCTGGCCAATAAGGATTTGCTGACTGACAAGCAACTGTTGTTAATAGTCAGCTCTCTCTGGATACTTGTATAACTGGGTTTTATCCAGTGATCACAGAGTGCTTTAGAAACATTAATTAATTCTCTCAAAATCCTTGCTTATTTGCTCAGACCGGTCATGGGCCTGATCCAAAGTCAAAGTCAATGGGAGTCTTTGCACAGGGTCACTCAACAAATCAGTGGCAGAGCGGAAGATAAAACACAGGAGTCCCAACACCCTGCTCTTCCCAGAAGACTGCACTCTCTCTATACTGCCATTTTGGCAGTAGATGTGATTTTTCTTAAGTTTTAGTAATGCTTTTGACATAGTCCCATATGACATTCTAGAGAAATGTGGTCTAGATTAAATTACTATAAGGTGGGTGCTCAACTGGTTGAAGGACTGTACTCAAAGAGTAGTTATCATGGTACACTGCCAGACTGGGAGGATGTATCTAGTGGGGTCCCACAGGGGTCTTTCCTAGCTCTGGTACTATTCAATAATAACTTGTATAATGAAGTGGAAAAAATATGCAAATGACACCAAGCTGGGAGAGGTTGCAAGCACTTGGGAGGACAGGACTAGAATTCAAAATGACTTTGACAAATTGGAGAATTTGTCCAAAACTAACAAGATGAAATTCAGTAAAGACAAGTGCAATATACACAAATATAAAATGGGAAATAATTGGCCAGGCAGAAGTACCACTGAAAAGGATCTGGAGTCATAGCTGATCACAAACTGAACAAGAGCCAAAATGTGATGCGGTTGCCAGAAAGGGTAATATCAATCTGGGGCCCATTAACAAGAGAGATGTATGTAAGACATGGGAAGTAACTGTCCCACTCTCCTCAGCACTGGTGAGGTCTCAGCTGGAGTATTGTGTCCAGTTTGGGACACTGCACTTTAAGAAAGATGTGGACAAATTGGAGAGTGTCTAGAGGAGAGCAACAAAAATGATAAATTGTTTAGAAAACCTCACCTATGAGGAAATGTTAAACAAAACCTGAGCATGTTTAGTTTTGAGAAGAGTAGACTGAGGGGGGACCTTATATGTTTAAATATGGGCTGGGCTGTTATAAAGAGGACGCTGATCAATTGCTCACCATGTCACTAACGATAGGACAAGAAATAATAGGCTTAATCTGCAGCAAGGCAGATTTAGGTTAGATATTAGGAAGATCTTGCTAACTACAAGGATAGTTAAGTACTGGAATAGGTTACCAAGGAAGGTTGTGGAATCACTGTCACTAGAGGCTTTTAAGAACAGGTTAGGCAAACACCTGCCAGGGACATGTAAGTTTATTTGCTCCAACCCCAGTGCAGGAAGCTGGACTTGATGACTTCTCAAAGTCACTTGCAGCCCTACATTTCTTATTTTTTGTGAAAATTCGGATTGAGTGACAGCCCAGTGCACCTTGATAAGATGGAATTTTACAAATAGTGCAGGTGAGAAACAGACACTGTTCCTTTTATGGACACAAATGACTTGCTTCCTCTGATGCTTGAACTTTTGTGCTGAATTACAACAGGCTTGGTAGACCCTCACTCCCATATTTCTACCTGTCAGTTAAGGCAGACAGAGTTCTCTTTGAATTAGACTTCCATGCCCTCCCCAGCTCCTGCACACCTCATCTATGACACAAATCACATATTAGTGATATATTTCTTCACACTTAATGAATTAATTCTAGTTCTAAAGTCCACAATGTCTGAATTGTCTCCCTCATGGAGTTTTGATGTTCATTCATATAATCTGAGAGCCACACTTTAAATGAAGTATCTCAGATAAGGAATTGATTAAATGTAACCAATTTGCTGCTTGTCCTCCTCTCTATTCGCTGTGCTGTAGAATCCTATTGATGTTCCATTTAAAATCAATGAAACATCAGGTGGTTCTTGGTACATCCCAGCAGAGCTCAGAATGTGCATTCTGCATCAAATATGGAACTTGGGACATTCAGCAGCAGTCAAAGAATTAAAAAATCACTTATAGTGTTTAATTAAATGCCATTTAATTATTAAAACCATATTTATTGAGGTTCAATAGTTACAATATAAAAAGGACAGACCTCTAACAGTTCTTAAACTTCAACAAATATTTGTCACAGAGTTATGAAACTTCCATAATAAATATACTTTCCACAAATGTTTTTAAGTGAATGTAGCTCTGGTAAAAGGTATAAGCCTATTTAAATCTTGAGATGGTGGGTGGAGCCCACCAGAACAACATAATGTCCACCCCTCTCCTTGTTTTGGAGCAGGAACTTGAAATTTGGTAGGGGAGCACCCTTTGCATTGGAGATGTGCCTTTTGCTGTTCCTGTGACATTCTGACCAAGTTTTACTAAGTTATAAGCATCTGAAAATCAAATTTGCATATCCTCAGAAGAGACTTGAATAGATAAATTTCCCCAGAGATTCCATCACACTGAGCATGCACCAGCCCAAGGCATAATAGGACTTTCTCTATGCTGCTGTGGGCTGGATTGAGACTAGGCACCAGTACTAAGAACAGGGAGCCTGTCCCTTGTATGCTCCCATCCCCTCCACCACCAGTTGAGACCAGGCAGTTTAAGGAGCAAGCTGCCTGATTTGAGTGCAGAGTGGACAAGATCCTGACTTGAGGGGGGAGGCGGGGAGTGTAGAATGGAACAAGGAGTCATGGGAGAGGATTGGACTGGAATTTGGGGGAAACTGGGACTGAATAGGTGTCATGACTGGGATGAGAACAATCTGACTTAGTGGTCAGAGTGCGTGTTGAGCGTCAGGTTGGGTCCAGTACCAGAAGGTCAGAGTCTGAAAGAGGCCAGAGGGCATATGAGGAGTCAGGTGTCATGAGGCAGGCAGGATCAGGTTACCAGGAGATCAGAGTCATGCAGCAGGAGCAGGTAGTGTAAAGAAAGCAGTTCTAAACAGGGAAAATCCAGTGCATGGACAAATTCCTGTTCCTCCACTCAGTTTAAATACAAGCAGGGAGCCAATCGGGACCCCCTAGAGTTCTGCCAATCAGATCCCAGAGTCATCGGACAGAGTTCAGCTTCTAGTTCTAGCAACCAAGGGGGTCACTAGGTGACCAGTCAGAAGTTACTAGCGCCTAAGAGCTCTGTGGGCTAGTATTCAAGGCCCTCCAGCCCCTAATGCTAAGAGGAATACTGGGAGTGGAACCTTAGAAAACTGAGGATCCCTGGCATAGGGGTATGGGACAAGAAGGGAAGGAAACAGAGTGAGCTCTGGCTTGGTGTATGATATGGCACCAGTGTGTTCTGCACTGAGTCCTCCCAGTTTGTTGGGCTGATGCCTCCCTTTTTAAGGTTTCAGAGTGGTAGCCGTGTTAGCCTGTAGCAGCAAAAACAATGAGGAGTCCTTGTGGCACCTTAGAGACTAACACATTTATTTGGGCATAAGCTTTTTTGGGCTAAAACCCACTTCATCAGATGCATGGAGTGAAAAATACAGTAGGCAGGTATAAATACACAGCACATGAAAAGATTGGAGTTGCCTTACCAAGTGTGGTAAGGCGGGAAAGGGGGTCAGTGCTAATGAGGCCAATTCAATTAGGGTGGATGTGGCCCATTCCCAACAGTTGACAAGAAGGGGTGAATATCAACAGAGGCAAAATTACTTTTTGTAGTGACCCAGTCACTCCCAGTCTTTATTCAGACCTAATTTGATGGTGTCAAGTTTGAAAATTAATTCCAGTTCTGCAGTTTCTCGTTGAAGTCTGTTTTTGAAGGTTTTTTTGTTGAAGAATGGCGACTTTTAAGTCTGTTATTGAGTGTCCAGGGAGATTGAAGTGTTCTACTGATTTGAATGTGACAATTCTTGATGTCTGATTTGTGTCTACTTATTCTTTTGCGTAGAGACTGTCCAGTTTGGCCAATGTACATGGGTCCAGATGATGAAGATGTCATCAATGTAGCGCAAGTAGAGTAGGGGCATTAGGAGAGGAGAGCTGAGGAAGTGTTGTTCTAAATCAGCCATAAAAATGTTGGCATACTGTGGGGCCATGTGGGTACCCATAGCAGTGCCACTGACTTGAAGGTATAAATTGTCCCCTCACCCACAACTATTTCAGATTTGGGGATGATTTATACCTTCAAGTCAGCGGCACTGTTATGGGTACCCGCATGGCCCCACAGTATGCCAACATTCTTCCCTGACTTAACTGAGAATAGAGTACTTGCTTCAGGAGGCAAGTGTCAGGCCTACATACAGGCCTACATACACAGTGGCCAGCCCAGAGGAGTTGGTGTTTCATGACCTGCCCTTCTATACTGCTGATATTGACTGCAGAGAGAATGCTAATGTTAGTGCATCGGTCTTCCCAGCTGATCCTAAGAATCCTCCTGAAGCAGCGCTGCTGGAACCATTCCATCCACTTGAGATGCCGTCTATAGTTTACCCAGGTCTCACCCATAGAGAAAGGTGAGGATGACAATTGCATTGTAAACCAAGATTTTGGTGCCTGTTCGCAGATCCCTATCATTGAAGACTCGTTTGAGTAGTCTTTCAAAGGATGTGCTGGCACAGTGGATCCTGTCTTCAATTTCTGTGTCAGTGCTCACTGTTTGGGAGAGGTGGCTATCAAGGTATGGAAAATGGCCCACATTTTGCAGGGGTTCTCCACTGATGGTGATTTGTGGAATACGAAGAATAGTTTATGCAGGTGAGGGCTGGTAGAGTACCTTGATTTTCACGATGTTGAGAGAGAGACCCAGGCTGTGATAGGTATCTGCAAAAAGGTTTAGGGTACTTTGCAGGTCAGCCTCTGTGTGTGTGAGAATGACGCAGTCATCTGCATACTGAATCAGTGATGCCAGTTCTCGTGATCTTAGATTTTGTTTGGAGACGTCGGAGATTGAGGAGTTGACCATCCATACTATACTCAATCCTGATTCCATCAAGAACGCAGTCATGAATGAGAATCAGGGTCATGGCAAGGTAAATGGAGAAGGTTGGCACAATGACACAGTCCTGCTTGACAACAGTGCAAATGATGAATGGTTCGGTCTCTGAGCCATTGCACAGAATGGTGGCAGTCAACCCATCATGGAGTAGTCTGATGATGGAAATGAATTTCTGTGGACAGCCAAAACTACACAGCACTTTCCATAGGGCATCACGATTGATAGAGTCAGAGACCTGGGTTAGGTCAATGAATGCCATGAACAGTTCCTGGTGTTGCTTTCTGAACTTCTCCTGAATCTGTTGTGCCACAAAGATCATTTCAGTTGTGCCTTGGGATGGCCTGAAGCCACACTGTGATTCGGGGAGGAGTTCCTCAGCTGAGCATTCCCCATGCAACCTTTATTTGAACTCCCTGTGCATATGCAATATGAGATAACAGCCTTCAGTTACAGGATCACATTTTTCCAGAGGACTCCCACATCATTCAGTGCACAGATTGGTTGGTGCTCACTTAATTCTGTTTTCTTCTTGTTTTTTGTGTGGCTTTATGCCTTATTTGCTGTATTCTATTCAAAACCTGCTCTGAAGACAGAATTATTAATTTCCTCATGGACTTTTCTGTGGTGCTCATCACTATAGTAGCTGAAAGCTTCACAAATATTCATGAATTTACCTTCACCCCTGTGAGATGAGTGTATATTTTCCCCATTTTACAGATATGGAACTGAGACAGTGATCAGTTAAGATCAAAGTATCCTGATTTTTCATATGTTCAACATACAGTTCCCATTGACTTCAGTTGCAGCTGTAAGCGCTCAGCACTTCTGCAAATCTGACTCCAAGGTCTCCAGTCAGGCACTCAGAAAATAAATTAAACTTTTCCCACTTGTGCATTCAAGTAACTTGCCCAGCATCACATAGACTCTGTGGCAGAGGCAAGGACAGAATCCAGTCCTCCAGGTCAACATTCAACTGACTTAACCATGAGATTACTCATTCTCTTTCTGCAGTCCCCTGCCTCATTCACCACCTTCTACAACAAATGAAGCAGCGATCCTACAAAGAAAACAGCCTTCTTCAGTACACACACATGATTCTTCCCCCCAAGGCATGTCCCTCTTGTGCACTGAATGAATTAGGGGTCCTGCACAAAAAATATTATGACATGTAATTCTAGGCCGGGGTAGGCAACCTATGCCAAAGGCGGCAGGCGAGTTGATTTTCAGTGGCGCTCACACTGCCCGGGTCCTGGCCACCGGTCCGGGGGGCTCTGCATTTTCATTTAATTTTAAATGAAGCTTCTTAAACATTTTAAAAACCTTATTTACTTTACATACAACAATAGTTTAGTTATATATTAAAGACTTATAGAAAGAGACCTTCTAAAAACGTTAAAATGTATTACTGGCCCGCCAAACCTTAAATTCTGAAAGGTTGCCGGCCCCTGATCTAGGCTGTATATATGATGCATACGATGGGGTTTACGCTCATCAACTGTTAGACAAGAGGATTAAGAGACAATTAGTGCACCTGTGATTGATTGATTGTCTCCTAGCCAGAGGGGGCAGAGCTAGGTAAGGATCTTTAAGTACCTGGGCCTTATATGGAACCAAAGGGAACTCAGTGAGGAGGAGATAGGGTTTCTTTCTACAAGAGAAATCCTACAGGAAACAGGATAGGCCCTCGGATGGGGGGAAGCCCTGAGATAGACTTTAAATAGGGAAGTAGTCAGGTAGGGTCCACAGGGAGCAGGTTAGAATCCTGTGGGGGAGGCCCGGAGCTGCGGAGCTGGTGTTCAGGGTGGGGGCAGTGTGCAGAGACCCTGTGGCCGCACCTCCACCTAGGAGCCAGAGGGAAATGCTGGCTGCTTCTGTGACCTGCCTGAGGTAAATGCTGCCTGGAGTTTGCACCCTGAACCCCCTCCTGCACCCCATTCCCCCTCCCATACCCAAACTCACTCTCAGAGCCCGAACCTCATTTCCCCTCCAACCCTGAGCCCCCTCCTGCACCCCAGACCCCTCATCCCCAGAGCCACACCAGAGTCTGCACCCCCTGCAAGAGCCCTCACCTCCTCCTACATCTCAACCCCCTGCTGCAGCCTGGAGCCCCCCCCCATACCCTGAACCCCTCATTTCTGGCCCCAGCCCAGAGCCTGTACCCCCTTCCACACCCTATCACCCTGCTCCAGCCCAGAGCCCCCTCTCATACTCTGAACCCCTCATTTATTGACCCACACAAGAGCCCTCACCCCCTCCCACACCCAACTCCCTGCCCAGCCTGGTGAAAATGAGGAAGGGTGGGGGAGAGTGAGCAACGGAGGGTGGGGGGATGGAGTGAGTGGGGGCGGGGCCTTGGAGAAGGGTCAGGGTGGGGCCTCAGGAAAGGGGCGGGGCAGGGGAGCAGAGCAGGGATATTCGGTTTTCTGCAGTCAGAAAGTTGGCAACCCTAAACAAAAGGGTGGAACAAGGCCTGGTGCCCAGGAAGCCCCCGGGTGCAGTGGGGAGAAGGGTAGGGTTGGAATGTCCCAAATGAGCCCTTCTTTCCTTAGCTGATGCAGGCTGCTTAAGGGACAGAGCTCCGCATCTTCTATAGAGAGGTTATGATTTTCTATCAAAAATTGTATAAATGTTCCTTAAAGGGACCGGATCTATTAACTTGTGCCATAGTTTGTGAAATGTGCTACTTATCCTAAGTTCTTCCTGACATCCTCGTTTTCTCTGCTTATATGGGCCCCACCCTATCTCCCCAGCTATATAAAAACTATCTCCACTAGTTCTCTAATTCTTAGCTCCCATTTGACCGATTTGCCACCCACTGTTACACACCCACATGTTATTTACACCTACCACGTAGGGAGTAAAGTTCTAAAGATAACATGAAGAAACTAGCAAGCCTTTTAATTCTGGGCTTCAATTAATTTCTTTTCTTTTTAGTATGCTAATGAGATTTTATAAACCTGTTGGATGAAAGAAAAGGGGTGGAGGGGAACCCATGATGTCAAAAGCCAAATTTCCGTAGCTGAAATTAAAAAATCCAAAACCAGAGCCCATGTTAGAGATGTATTTAAAATTTTAATTACATGAAATCCTATTAATTTATGAATGCATCAGCAGACTATCTTAAGTACTGTATATTAGTCAGGGGTTTGGTAGTGGAAGGCGTTATATTCACCACTATCAAATGGTGCTGAGAGGACAATTTCAAGCTCATTTTACTCATCTCAGTTTGCAACGTAATCAGGCATGAGATGGTGACACTGTGCTGCTGGAATGTGTTAACGTTTCTAATGAGGCACCACTGTATAAGGAGAGAAATTGCTGTTTTAAGCCTTGTCGACGCTAGAGTTTTGCACCATTAATAACTGAACCAGTAGGATCACACAGCGGTATTCCCCAACTGTGCTGTATGTCCTCACTACTCATGCTGGTTTTGATGCAGGTTGGCAGTAGTTTTGTTCTGTGTCCATGCTAGCACTGTACCATATTGCCTTCCAGGTACCTATCCCTCAGTTCCTAACCCACTTTGCTGAAGTGGGGGCTTCTGGGAAATTTCAGCATGTCTTCTGGGAGCTATGGGGAGCTGTGGTGGAAGAGGTTAAACTCTCATTGTTCCTCAGTGACAATCATGTAAGTCCCCTGATGACTTTTACCATTTCCTCATCCTTTTCTCAAAATGGACGCCAGAGTGAATGTTCTGCTCTGTCCTTCCCCAGCAAGAAGGATGTTTGCTGGAGCTTTTGAAAAGCATTAGTGAGGCAGCTGAAGAGGCAGGGGGAATGCAGATGAAGGATTTTCTGTCGGCACCCATCTGACTCATGATAGAGCAATGTTCATTCACCTACCACTGCCTGAGTAGACAGCTCCGTGCTGTACCGGCAATTGCTCTTCAGTGGGCAAAGTGTGGCTTTTGGGTGTGCACTACAACCACAGGCAGTCCTTCTCAAGACCTGGGATGAGCTGCAGTGACTGTGTGACATCAGGGTATGGAAAGAGACTATTCTGTGCCTCTGTGGTGAGCTAGCCCTGACTCTACAGTGCCAGACCGTGAGGAGGAGCTCCCCTAAATGTAGACAGCTAATGAAAATTAAGAGAGATGACCATCCCTGTAGAATCTGGTTGCCCCAGATAGCAATAGATCAGTTGGGTACCAGTTTGTGGCTGTGGCCAAAACAGTACCTGCTGTGGAAAATTTGCATTTTGTTTTGCAGGAGTTATGTGATCCGTGTGGCCATTGTGTCAGAGATCAAAGGGATGTAAATAGCGGAGGTTCCTGACCTGAAGGAGGCACTGATGCATCCACACGAACAGAAAAGGGTACCATTCAGTGATCAGGCATGCCTTCACGGATCACTGTGGAAGGTTCATGGGCATGTACTTAGGGCTGCAATATTGCCAACTCCAAAAAATCATGAAGGTGGGGGTTTTTTATATAAAAATGATGGTCAGCAGAGGACTTAAGTAATGGTGCTATAAGGAGGATTTGGGATGTTTCCCGTGAATGTCTCCCAGTGGTCAGAGGACAGTTCTCATGAGATGCACTCCATCTGAGAGGGGTGGGGAAGAGATTTCTGGGATACAGATTGACACAACTGATTAAAAGAGCTTTAAACTAGGAATTAGGGGGAAGACTGTTAGGAGATGCTCATATAATCTCCACGCCTGTTTCCAATATTGAGCCGGAGGAAAATCCAGTGAAAGAGGATACAGCAATGGAGACAGGAACAACATACAGTAGGAGAACAGACAACAAAAGGAAAGATAGTGCCAAGACCAATAACAATAACAGTCAGCGAGATGATACTGGCAGAAAATGACTATCCCTAGAGGCCAATTGGAAACAACTAAAAGATGTCTGTACACCAGTGCAAGGAGCCTGTGTAACAAAATGGAGGAACTAGAACTACTGATCCTGAAAATGAAACCAGATATTACAGGGATAATAGAAATATGGTGGAATAGTAGTCATGGCTGGAGTTGAAGGGTATGTGCTGGTCAGGAAAGACAAAGTAAAGGTGGTGGAGTAGCATTGTATTTTAATGAGTAGACTGTAAAGAAATGAAAAGAGATGGAATGGATAAATCAGAATCTGTTTTGGGTCAATTTCACTTTGGGGAAGAATGGTAACAGAGGCTCCACTGGTATGGTGCTTGGGGTCTGCTACAGACCCCCAAGATCCAGTTTGGATGTGAATAGAATCCTCTTCATTAATATTTCTAATGAAATAAATACGACTGAAAATTGTGTGATTATGGGAGATTTTAATTCCCATATATCGATTAGAGGACAAAAGCTACTAATAATGGTACAACCCAAATAGTTTTCAAAGTGATTGCTGACAGGGAAGCAGGTGGGGAAGCAGTGGGGGCAAAAGGAAAGCACTGGGGGCAGAAAACCTAACTAAGTTCAAGACTGAACTTAATAAATGTATGGAGTAAATGGTATGATGGCCCATCTGGATATGGCACAACAGTGTATGGCCCCTCTGCATCTGCTTTCAGAGTAACAGCCGTGTTAGTCTGTATTCGCAAAAAGAAAAGGAGTACTTGTGGCACCTTAGAGACTAACCAATTTATTTGAGCTTAAGCTTTCGTGAGCTACAGCTCACTTCATCGGATGCATACTGTGGAAAGTGTAGAAGATCTTTTTATACACACAAAGCATGAAAAAATACCTCCCCCCACCCCACTCTCCTGCTGGTAATAGCTTATCTAAAGTGATCACTCTCCTTACAATGTGTATGATAATCCAGGTGGGCCATTTCCAGCACAAATCCAGGGTTTAACAAGAACGTCTGGGGGGGGGGTAGGAAAAAACAAGGGGAAATAGGTTACCTTGCATAATGACTTAGCCACTCCCACTCTCTATTCAAGCCTAAGTTAATTGTATCCAATTTTCAAATGAATTCCAATTCAGCAGTCTCTCGCTGGAGTCCAGATTTGAAGTTTTTTTGTTGTAATATCGCAACTTTCATGTCTGTAATCGCGTGACCAGAGAGATTGAAGTGTTCTCCGACTGGTTTATGAATGTTATAATTCTTGACATCTGATTTGTGTCCATTTATTCTTTTACGTAGAGATTGTCCAGTTTGACCAATGTACATGGCAGAGGGGCATTGCTGGCACATGATGGCATATATCACATTGGTGGATGTCCAGGTGAACGAGCCTCTGATAGTGTGGCTGATGTTATTAGGCCCTGTGATGGTGTCCCCTGAATAGATATGTGGGCACAGTTGGCAACGGGCTTTGTTGCAAGGATAGGTTCCTGGGTTAGTGGTTCTGTTGTGTGGTATGTGGTTGCTGGTGAGTATTTGCTTCAGGTTGGGGGGCTGTCTGTAGGCAAGGACTGGCTTGTCTCCCAAGATTTGTGAGAGTGTTGGGTCATCCTTCAGGATAGGTTGTAGATCCTTAGTAATGCGTTGGAGGAGTTTTAGTTGGGGGCTGAAGGTGACGGCTAGTGGCGTTCTGTTATTTTCTTTGTTAGGCCTGTCCTGTAGTAGGTGATTTCTGGGAACTCTTCTGGCTCTATCAATCTGTTTCTTCACTTCCGCAGGTGGGTATTGTAGTTGTAAGAATGCTTGATAGAGATCTTGTAGGTGTTTGTCTCTGTCTGAGGGGTTGGAGCAAATGCGGTTGTATCGCAGAGCTTGGCTGTAGACAATGGATTGTGTGGTGTGGTCAGGGTGAAAGCTGGAGGCATGTAGGTAGGAATAGCGGTCAGTAGGTTTCCGGTATAGGGTGGTGTTTATGTGACCATCGTTTATTAGCACTGTAGTGTCCAGGAAGTGGATCTCTTGTGTGGACTGGACCAGGCTGAGGTTGATGGTGGGATGGAAATTGTTGAAATCATGGTGGAATTCCTCAAGGGCTTCTTTTCCATGGGTCCAGATGATGAAGATGTCATCAATGTAGCGCAAGTAGAGTAGGGGCGTTAGGGGACGAGAGCTGAGGAAGAGTTGTTCTAAGTCAGCCATAAAAATGTTGGCATACTGTGGGGCCATGTGGGTACCCATAGCAGTGCCGCTGATTTGAAGGTATACATTGTCCCCAAATGTAAAATAGTTATGGGTAAGGAGAAAGTCACAAAGTTCAGCCACCAGGTTAGCTGTGACATTATCGGGGATAGTGTTCTTGATGGCTTGTAGTCCATCTTTGTGTGGAATGTTGGTGTAGAGGGCTTCTACATCCATAGTGGCCAGGATGGTGTTATCAGGAAGATCACCGATGGATTGTAGTTTCCTCAGGAAGTCAGTGGTGTCTCGAAGATAGCTGAGAGTGCTGGTAGCGTAGGGCCTGAGGAGGGAGTCTACATAGCCAGACAATCTTGCTGTCAGGGTGCCAATGCCTGAGATGATAGGGCGCCCAGGATTTCCAGGCTTATGGATCTTGGGTAGTAGATAGAATATCCCAGATCAGGGTTCCAAGGGTGTGTCTGTGCGGATTTGATCTTGAGCTTTTTCAGGGAGTTTCTTGAGCAAATGCTGTAGTTTCTTTTGGTAACTCTCAGTGGGATCAGAGGGTAATGGCCTGTAGAATCTGGTGTTGGAGAGCTGCCTAGCAGCCTCTTGCTCATATTCCGACCTATTCATGATGACAACAGCACCTCCTTTGTCAGCCTTTTTGATTACGAATGTCGGAGTTGTTTCTGAAGCTGTGGATGGCGTTGTGTTCCGCACGGCTGAGGTTATGGGGCAAGTGATGCTGCTTTTCCACAATTTCAGCCCGTGCACATCGGCGGAAGCACTCTATGTAGAAGTCCAGTCTGCTGTCTCGACCTTCAGGAGGAGTCCACCTAGAATCCTTCTTTTTGTAGTGTTGGTAGAGAGGTCTCTGTGGATTAGTATGTTGTTCAGAGGTATGTTGGAAATATTCCTTGAGTCGGAGACGTCGAAAATAGGATTCTAGGTCACCACAGAACTGTATCATGTTCGTGTGGGTGGAGGGGCAGAAGGAGAGGCCCCGAGATAGGACAGCTGCTTCTGCTGGGCTAAGAGTATAGTTGGATTAGGTTAACAATATTGCTGGGTGGGTTGAGGGAACCATTGCTGTGGCCCCTTGTGGCATGTAGTAGTTTAGAAAGTTTAGTGTCCTTTTTCTTTTGTAGAGAAGCAAAGTGTGTGTTGTAAATGGCTTTTCTGCATCTGCTATTAGCAAATATCTCCAACAGCTGAAGATGGAACACTAGCAGTGGAGGACTCTGAGTTACTACACAGAATTATTTCCCAGATGTGTGATTGATGGGGTTCGACCACATGTTTGGTGTCTAAATGATCACCATGTTTGGGGTAAGGAAGGAATTGCCCCAAAGTCAGAGTGGTATAGACCCTGGGTTTTTTTTGCCTTCCTCTGCAGCATGGGACACGGGTCACTTGCTAGTTTAAACTGGAATAAATGGTGGATTCTCCTTAACTGGAAGTCTTTTTAAATCAAGATTTGAGGCCAGAGGTTATGGGCCTATTGCAGGAGTGGGTTAGCAAGGTTCTATGGCCTATGATGTGCAGGAGGTCAGACTAGATTATGACAATGGCCTTCTAGCCTTATCGTCTTTGAGTCTATGAATCTACCAACCATATATACTGCTTTATTTCCACGAGTCAATTATATTGTGGGGTTTGGGCCAGTCTTTTGATTTTTGAATTCTCCCTTGCCCATCCCTAGTGTGTGTGTGTGTGTGTGTGTGTGACAGTGTGTTGCCAATGATCCCAAATTTATTACGGTGACATTTTTTGGCCACCACTGGAGCTGTTCTCATCCCCACATCTGCCCATCCCCTTCACGGCAATTAATTCTGCTCCCCAAACCTTAGTTCAATCTTGTCCCCCAGCTCTCCATCCATTCTTCCCCCACATCACCTCTTCCAGCCCCACCTCTGCCCCTCCTGCAGTTCCTGGAGCTCTTCACCTACCCCCCTCCCAGGCCCAAGATGCTGGAGTGGAGTTGCAGAGGGTTCCCCTTCTTTCCCTTCTAGGCTGGAGGGGGCACTGTTGTTGTTTTCATCCCCATGGTAATTCTGGGTGACTGTGCATACCTTCCTTTCCCCCGGCCAATGACGTCTTTTCATAACTGACTACACAAATGTGCAGAGATGCAGGTTCAGCTATGCACTCAGTAGGTGCAGGATGGTGTTAGAATGCGCATTCAGGAGCTTGAAAGCAAGATAGTGAAGGCAACAGGCATCACTGACTGCATAACATGTATGAAAGCAAAGTAGAAATGTTCCATGGAGTGCCAAGGCAGCCTGGCTGACATCAACCTAGGCACAGCTGGACAGTGGTTTCACCTGAAATGATTAGTGCAATCTGCAGTCAATGTACTGCACAAATTAGAAGTATTCTATGCACGTTTTCATAATGATGATGGATTGGGCATAGGACAGTGGAGTGAATATAACCTTTAGTCTGGTTTATTTTACGCATTAAGATATCCTTTATTTATCCTCTTCCCTTTGGACTCGATTGAGATTTTATGTCTCGTCCCGGGTAAGAGGTGACGTATAGCTAGCCTGTCCCAGCAGCAGTGCAAGGAAAGAATTGTGACTCAGAGTCACAATTCCTGCTCTGATTTCCCTTCTTGCTCCAGAAGGGAAATAATTTGCTGGTGCCCTTAACCAGCAGCCGATAACTTCTGAGTCACAATATGGCCCTTGCTCTGCTTCTTGGTGGTGCAGCCACGTGCTGCCTCTGACGTGGGCTACACATCAGAAGACTGCCAGTACAAAAATTAGGATGTAGCAGACAATTTGTTTCACCCTTTATTCGGTCTGCATTTCATACAAACCTTGTTACAAAGTGCAAAGCTATTAGGGCTTTAAAAATTGAAAGCAAAGAGATAAAGTAGTTCTGGGCTGCATATGCTCGGTTTGAAAGGGACGTGAATGGCTCAGGGGGGCCCTGGATCTGATCTGATGGCTTTCTGGGTTACAGTCACACAGGGAAAACATTAATATGGAAAGGAAAAGAAAAGGAGGAACTGGTTTCCTGCTGTGCTTTTAAACTTACCAGTTCAGACTGGCTCTAATAACTCATCATCCAATATTCATTTACAAGTTACTACAGTAACAGCATGTCTGAGAGGAGAGCAGATTCATTGGTGTCAGCTGAGCTTATCAGACCAAATCCACTCAGAGACAATAGAAATTCTTTCCTTAAATGAGACAATTTCCAGCTTTCCCAATAAGGCGATTTAAGTGTAATATAAAACTCTTTCAATAACATGTCCTGAAAGTGCAGGGCTGTGACATAAAACATTCGTTTTTACTAGGAGAAAAGAAACCCCAAACCATGGGTTTCCAAACCCCCTCACTGGTAGAGATTTTATTGAATGTCAGGCTTCTTTAACTGGTGTCCTAGGTTCCCCTTCTGAATCACAGAAACATGCTGGATTTGAATGGGCCACAGCGCAGCATGGGCTGCTCCAAACTCCAGTTTTGCAACTGTCCTGCAGTCATGAGCAGCTGAGCCCCTGCCATGAAGTGCACATCTGAACTGGGATTTAATTCCTAATCCACTAAAGTCTAGATTCGGTATTCCAGTTCAGCACATTAAATTCAGGCTGGTAAAGCTAAGCTGTTGTGTTCGGATCCAGATCTGGGCCCAAACTATCTCAGTGTTTGGGAGGAGAAGCTTGGGGGAGGGGGGTGGGGGTTAGTATTGTTTCAGTTCATTGTAATGACAGGCCTGAGCTGTGAATTCCATATTGAAATCTGCACTTCTCCAACATTCAGGGAGGAGGGGGTGTGTTTGTTTGTTTTTTTAAAATGAGGTTCAGGTCCATCTCCAGTCACAATTTGAAGTCATAAGGCCAAAACCTGGTCCCTGCTCCAGCCCCTTTGTCCTGTTCTACCAGTGCAAAGGGGGCAGAAATCTACCCTAATGGGGCAGCTGAGGATGCCTCCATCAAGAGGAAATCCCTGAGGGAGTAGAGGTGATGCCACTAGCTCCCTACCTTGTCACCCACAGTGAGGGAACTTGGCTAGGTGTCAGTGTCCCCTAGTTGGAGCATACTGCTCTCCGGTGAGCCTAGTGTAACCAGCTTTGAGGTTGCTCCGTCTATGCCAGGGGCTGTAGCCTGGGGATTTGAGAGTGAAGAGTGGCTTAAACCATCTCCGCTCACTATCTTCTCAACTGCAGCAAGCAAAGCTCTAGCACAGCTGTGAATCTGGCCCATGGTTTGGAGAAACATAGGTTAGAGTGTGCACAACCGGTTGGTAAAGCTGAGGTATTAGTCTGCTAATCTGGTCCAGCTGTCCAGCCACATGGGCAGAAACCACGGTGTTAAAGATCATTAGAAAAAGAACAGAGGAAAAACCTTCAGGGTCCTAAATAATTGCACAGAATCTTACGTCTACTCCCTGAACTGCCTGTACTCCACTAATGACACCAGCCTGAACTTCCTGTTTGTACAACTAGTCCAACAAGGAGCTGTTTTTTTTTTTCCTGTCCAACCTCTTGTACATGGAAAGAACCTCTCAATTCTGGTCTCTTGATTCAAATCCCATGTTAAGACTCACCTTTTTCAGGATGACCATAAGAAGTGAATCAAACATAATTATCTTTAAAAAAAATCTTGATTGAGTTATCAAGATGTACATATACCTAAACCGAATAAGTGTGTGTGTGAAATCTTATTGCTGGAAGCCTTTCTTTGCTCGAACCAATGCCCTCCTTCTTTGCTGCCCTCACTAGTTGTTTCATGCTTGAAGTGTAAAATGTAAGCTCTTAGGGGAATAAAATTTTCTATTTGTTCTATTAGAGCCTGATCAAAATCCCACTGATGACATTAGAAAAACTTCCATGATGTCTATGGGAACGGGAGCAAGCCCTAAGCCCCAGATCCTCAAAGGTATTTAGGCACCCAACTCCCATTCGGGGTCTGGGCCTAAGTTCCTAGTATGCTAACATGATTTTGAGCACTATAAAAATAAATAACAATTGTAAAAGAAAGGGTGGTCTTATGGTTAAAACCATCGTCTGGGACTCAGGAGAGCTGATGTCAATTCCTAGATTTGCCACAAACCTTGTGTGATTTAGTCTTTCTCAATTCCCTGTCTGTAAATTGAGGGATAATATTTCTTCCCCTCACCCTTTGTCTAGGGTATCTATTTAGATGTTTTTCAGGGGACAGACTGTCCCTTGTTATGTGTATGTATAACACCTCACACAATAGGCTTCATGCTCAGTTGAGGTCCGTAGAAGCACAAATAATAATGAAATCGCCTCCTATTCAGCTATTTGGGTGTTTTTTTCTTTACGTGATATTTACATTTTTTAGCGAGGGGTCAGTTTTGAGTCTCTATAGTACTTGATTGACCATAGTCAGTCTCTATAATACAAGAATGACCATAATTTATCATTACTTCGTTGTCTTCTGAAAGTGTGACTTGAATTTAAGTATTCAAGGTTTTAAGAGAAAAAAACACTCCTCCCTATCAATATCTTTAGGTTCTAGAAACAAAAAACAAGAGTTCATGGAAATTTCACTCACTCCATGTAAATTATGTTGCTGCATCATTAGTAAATCCTTTGTAGTGGGGAAGAGGGAATTTCCATGGGAACAGTAGTGACTTAAGCCACTAATATTTTTGTTAGATTCAAAATATTAATCTGCTCCTCTTTCCACCTCCCCCTTGAATTCTGTGTATTTATCTTCCAGAAGTCGGCTTGTTCCCAGGTAGAGAAGAGCAAGTAGAGGGGAAAAAAGGAGGCTGAATTTAGTCAGAGAAGACAATGTTCCACCTACACCAAGCAAATTATGTCTATGAATAGAGGGAAGGTTTAAGAGCTTTTATTAAAAAAAAAAAACTTTTTACATTAAGCAATACAATTATGAAAGGTACCAGATTGACAGCTCTGCAGACTGAGGAGCTCTGTCTGCAGAAGTACAGCACAAGCAGCCTTGATGTTTGTTTTTTCCACACTGCCCAGCCAAGTTGCCTCAAGCCTAAACTGGGGGAACCCCGGGCCAGCTTGTCAGCAAATGTGCCAACTGACAAGGGCATTTTTGTGATGAGGATTTTCCACCAGGAACTGGAATTTGGCATTTCATATTGGAATACGGGGTGTGTCCTCTGGGCTCAGCTTACTGCTCTCCCATGTCTAGTGATTTACATCTGGCAGTGGGCAATCTGTCCTCAAATGGTGGCAATGTTTGATCATTGCCAGCCCAGGCTGGATTTCAACTGGTAACCCAAAGGTGAAAGGCTCCATCCATATCCCATTACCCTTATCGTGAGAGCCTTTCACATCAGTAGGTTTCTATGGTGTTAGTTTTTTATATTCAGATATATAAACTTCTCTTGCTGAAAGCAAAGTGCAAGTAATCAGTGTACAGGATCCGCTGCTTCAGACTTATGAGAATAATGGAGTCTTGGAACCTCTCTGTTTGAATGAAATTTTCCTACTACTGTGCTTAATTTCTTGTGAAGATCCGACAGTATGTCAGACACACAAAGGAAGCACAGCTTCTACCCAGAGGAGTTTACCACCTAAATAGATGGACAACATAGGATGCACTGGGAGACGCAGAGGAAAGTTCTATAAAGGAGCATTTATGTTTGAAGGGTGAGATTTTCAAAAGAGCCTAAGAGAACTGAGCTCCTAACTCCCACTGCCTTTCACTGAGAGTTAGGCACTCAGCCCCCTGAGCTATTTTTGAAAATCTGACACACGTTATCCAACTCTGTCTCTAATGGGTGGGTGACCGCATTTTGCCGGGGATTAGCATTTGTGGAAAAAGGGAGAACTCTTCCTGTTTCCTGTTAAGCAGCTTCTGTCTCTTATAAAAGCCTTCCAAGGCTCTCCTGTTTCTCATGTGCAAGAGTGGCTTAGCCTGCAGCTTCTGAAGTCACAGGAATGGCACGTGGCCACATCCAGACACACCGAGCTTCAGCTGGCAGAGTCCTGATGTCCCAGAGACAGCTCTGCTAACCAAGCAGAAGAACTGGCCAACAAACAATGAGGTACATTATAGAAATAGTTTTGATACCCCTACCCAGGCTGAGTAGTACCTTACTCCTTGAGTAGTCCCACTGAATACAGTGGAGCTGCTTGTGGACTAAGGCACAACTCAGTATAACTATAGGAAGCAGAATCGAGCCCTTAATAACTGTTTCGTGTGAGACTATGGGTTGGAAAAGGCAGCTATTGCCAATATGCCTATGGCACAAAATTTCATGAGCTGGCACTGGGGTAGGACACTGTGTAACCAGCTTAGGCATTGGGCCGGTCATACCAATTCTCAAACCTCCAGATTTAATTGTGAAATAAAACTAATTTGCCGCTCTTGCCATTATCAGGACAAATTCTCATCTCAGTCCTTCATGTGAAAAGCACTAGAACAAATGAATGATTACTGACCCATGATACCTATTAGAGATTACACTTGGGTCATCTCATTTGTTGGTTTAACACAAGAAATGAAGGGCCCTAGCATGGCTGTCACAAGACTTGAATTGATAATGAGAGAACATTGTTTTTATGAGAGACTTATTCTAGCACAACACACAGGAAAACGAACTAAGAACAAGACCTTGAACCTTAGGCCTTAGTTACATAAACCTGGCAGGACTTACCTCTCACTCTGGTGTCCTTGCATTACTACCTGGAAGTGTAATATAGCAGTGATGCATTTCAGTACTAAAATTAGTCTTCATATATACAGATAAGTGCTCTTGTCTTTTGCTTCAGCCTTCGCCTACATCACTACACACAGCTAAATTGCACATTGAGGTGTTTTTGAATCAAAAGAAGTTAAACTGATAGGCCAATTCATTTCCAACAACAGCAGTCTAGTTGGACTCCTGTGCACATTGCCTGAGTCTGATTGCAAACCAGGTCTCTGCTGCCAAGTGACAAAATTGCTCTTTAAAAAGCATCCTTGGTGCTAAAAAGAAACATTTCTTACAACTTTAAAATGATTGAAGCACTCTATGGCTAATCCACCCATGGACCACAAATCACTAAGAGCTAGATTCTGCTGCTCTTTACTTAGGTTGAGTAGTACTTTACTCTGCCAGCAGCTCTGGGACCACTCACAAACTAAGGTACAACACACATCTAAGATGGCAGAATCTGGCCCTTATATTTTAAGACAGAATTGACTGCAAAAAGTTAGTATCTTTCTTTCAAGTGACGGGGAGGGGTCCAGAAGCCCACCACACCACCAGCAGTTCCTTGAGACATTCAACCTGCCTGCATGTGCCGCACATATGTGGGCAGGATGCCCTGGCTACACTCAGTTGGCTTCTACGCCGCCTTCTTGGAGCTGTATTGTACCCCCCCCTCCACGTACCCTGATGGTGTGGAAGGATGGTAGAGCCATGGCTTTGTCTCTTCTGCAATGTGTTCCACCATTAGCAGCATTACCTCTCCTTTGTGCTCAGAGGAGCCCAAAGACCAGCATGATGGCCTCTGCGCAAGTACGGTTATGCAAGGTGGGAATTTACATCCATACGAGGCTAGCTACAGTGTCGGCACCAGTATGTAATCTGCTTTGGATTTAGAGCCTTCAGGCCGAGAGGTATCTATGAACACAGGGACCTACGTTTGCCTTGCTCCTTGGGTGGCCATTTACACCTATGCAAAGGGAGTGCAACGGGGTTATAAAATGGTACCAAATCAGAATGGTAGGGCCAGATCCTTAGCCAGTGTAAATTGGTGTATCTCCATTGACACTGATTTACTCCAGTTTAGGATCTGGCCCAGGAGAGTTGTACACCTGCTTTGCACCCCTTTTGCAAGAGGGAAGGGCACAGTCGGGTCCTGGCGCTTTTGTAGCTGTTGTTAATGCAGTTGTGGAGATGACACCTCTCCCCTCCCCCCATTTCCCATCTTATCCCTTCATCACACAGGCTGTCTTTCAGTTCTTTAAAGGTTTCCTCTCTTTGTTTCTTTTATGGGATTTGACCTCTCCTGACCCGAGGCTGTGAAAGCAGCTTTGCAAAGCTGGACATGCAGGTCACAAAAGACTTGTATTTCCATTTTGCATCTTTTGTGAGGCTACTTGTCATTTGTTTCAGGTTCCTAGTTACATGGAAGCCTGCAAAGGGGAGCCACACTGAAGCCTTTGGTCTTACTCCAATTTGCTGAGATTTTTCCCAGTATTGATCAGTAACAGATATTACATAGGCACTGATACTGAGAATACATTAAGTAATTGGAAAAACCAGGCCCGCATCTCCCCCTTCCTTTCACTTCAGGGCCATTTATCATAACAACATCTGTGAGCAGCAGAAAAAGATGTGCAGGAGCTGAATCAGCCATGGTTTAAAGTGGCCAGAGATAATTCAAAGTAATAGCTTTCAGTGGAGCTCTGATGTTACATTAAATACTTATGGGTGTGATAACGACCTCAGTTACGCTGGGGCAAGTCAGGAATAACAGGCATCAGTAAAATTTCGGGTCTCTGCATTTTGAAGATGCAGGTCATATCACACTGCATCTTTCTCCAGGTATTGGTTTCTTCTATGCTCACAGGGATGCAATGTCAAACACCAAGCAGGAGAAATATGTTTCTATCTCTAATATAAACACCCATTACTGCGATAGCCGGGTGCCAGGCAAAATCATCATCATCATCATAATCATAATAATTAATAAATATAATGTCACTAGGATGATAAAATAGAAAGGCCAGTAAAGGGGTTGGGGGGGAAATCAGTATTTTAGAATCCTCCCATTCCTGGAAACTGAAATGGCATTGGCAGAAGACTAAGGGACAGTGAATGCTTCAGGCTGAAAAATCAAAGCCCAAAAGGCATGATAGGACTTTCAAGAAACAATGTTACAGTAATATTAAATGTTACAGTAATATTAAAGTCACCTCATGGGTGACTTTAATTTTCCTGATATCTGCTGGGTGAGCAGTACAGCGGTGCATAGACAATCCAGGAAGTTTTTGGAAAGTGTAGGGGACAATTTCCTGGTGCAAGTGCTAGAGGAGCCAACTGGGGGGGGGGGGGAGCTTTTCTTGACCTGCTGCTCACAAACCGGGAAGAATTAGTAGGGGAAGCAAAAGTGGATGGGAATCTGGGAGGCAGTGACCATGAGTTGGTTGAGTTCAGGATCCTGACACAGGGAAGAAAGGTAAGCAGCAGGATACGGACCCTGGACTTCAGGAAAGCAGACTTCAACTCCCTCAGGGAACGGATGGGTAGGATCCCCTGGGGGACTAACATGAAGGGGAAAGGAGTCCAGGAGAGCTGGCTGTATTTCAAGGAATCCCTGTTGAGGTTACAGGGACAAACCATCCCGATGTGTCGAAAGAATAGTAAGTATGGCAGGCGACCAGCTTGGCTTAACGGTGAAATCCTAGCAGATTTTAAGCATAAAAAAGAAGCTTACAAGAAGTGGAAGGTTGGACATATGACCAGGGAAGAGTATAAAAATATTGCTCGGGCATGTAGGAATGAAATTAGGAGGGCCAAATCGCACCTGGAGCTGCAGCTAGCGAGAGATGTTAAGAGTAACAAGAAGGGTTTCTTCAGGTATGTTGGCAACAAGAAGAAAGCCAAGGAAAGTGTGGGCCCCTTAATGAATGAGGGAGGCAACCTAGTGACGGAGGATGTGGAAAAAGCTAATGTACTCAATGCTTTTTTTGCCTCTGTCTTCACGAACAAGGTCAGCTCCCAGACTGCTGTGCTGGGCATCACAACATGGGGAATAGATGGCCAGCCTTCTGTGGAGAAAGAGGTGGTTAGGGACTATTTAGAAAAACTGGACGTGCACAAGTCCATGGGGCCGGATGAGTTGCATCCGAGAGTGCTAAAGGAACTGGCGGCTGTGATTGCAGAGCCATTGGCCATTATCTTTGAAAACTCGTGGCGAACGGGGGAAGTCCCGGATGACTGGAAAAAGGCTAATGTAGTGCCAATCTTTAAAAAAGGGAAGAAGGAGGATCCTGGGAACTACAGGCCAGTAAGCCTCACTTCAGTCCCCGGAAAAATCATGGAGCAGGTCCTCAAAGAATCAATCCTGAAGCACTTACATGAGAGGAAAGTGATCAGGAACAGTCAGCATGGATTCACCAAGGGAAGGTCATGCCTGACTAATCTAATCGCCTTCTATGATGAGATTACTGGTTCTGTGGATGAAGGGAAAGCAGTGGATGTATTGTATCTTGACTTTAGCAAAGCTTTTGACACTGTCTCCCACAGTATTCTTGTCAGCAAGTTAAGGAAGTATGGGCTGGATGAATGCACTATAAGGTGGGTAGAAAGTTGGCTAGATTGTCGGGCTCAACGGGTAGTGATCAATGGCTCCATGTCTAGTTGGCAGCCGGTGTCAAGTGGAGTGCCCCAGGGTTCGGTCCTGGGGCCAGTTTTGTTCAATATCTTCATAAATGATCTGGAGGATGGTGTGGATTGCACTCTCAGCAAATTTGCGGATGATACTAAACTGGGAGGAGTGGTAGATACACTGGAGGGCAGGGATAGGATACAGAGGGACCTAGACAAATTGGAGGATTGGGCCAAAAGAAATCTGATGAGGTTCAATAAGGATAAGTGCAGGGTCCTGCACTTAGGACGGAAGAACCCAATGCACAGCTACAGACTAGGGACCGAATGGCTAGGCAGCAGTTCTGCGGAAAAGGACCTAGGGGTGACAGTGGACGAGAAGCTGGATATGAGCCAGCAGTGTGCCCTTGTTGCCAAGAAGGCCAATGGCATTTTGGGATGTATAAGTAGGGGCATAGTGAGCAGATCGAGGGACGTGATCGTCCCCCTCTATTCGACATTGGTGAGGCCTCATCTGGAGTACTGTGTCCAGTTTTGGGCCCCACACTTCAAGAAGGATGTGGATAAATTGGAGAGAGTCCAGCGAAGGGCAACAAAAATGATTAGGGGTCTGGAACACATGACTTATGAGGAGAGGCTGAGGGAACTGGGATTGTTTAGTCTACAGAAGAGAAGAATGAAGGGGGATTTGATAGCTGCTTTCAACTACCTGAGAGGTAGTTCCAGAGAGGATGGTTCTAGACTATTCTCAGTGGTGGAAGAGGACAGGACAAGGAGTAATGGTCTCAAGTTGCAGTGGGGGAGGTTTAGGTTGGATATTAGGAAAAACTTTTTCACTAGGAGGGTGGTGAAACACTGGAATGCGTTGCCTAGGGAGGTGGTGGAATCTCCTTCCTTAGAAGTTTTTAAGGTCAGGCTTGACAAAGCCCTGGCTGGGATGATTTAATTGGGTATGGGTCCTGCTTTTGAGCAGGGGGTTGGACTAGATGACCTCCTGAGGTCCCTTCCAACCCTGATATTCTATGATTCTATGATATATAAGACGGAGTATTGGGTAGTGTGAGTACAAGGACCACAACCTCCCCCTAATATTAGGACATGAAAAAGTATCCGTACACACCAATATCTCTCAAAGTAGTCTTATTTGCTATACACGTTTTGACTTACAGAGACCTTTCTGCTTGAGATCATGGGTGTTGGCATTAGACAGGTGAGGTTAGTTACAGGAATATGGGATGCAAAGATTTGGGGCTGTACATCAGAATATTATGGCAGAACAACATCCGGGGCAACTTAAATGATCCAGAGCTAAAGATAAAGCCATAGCAACTTCCTTCGTAAACCATTCTGTCATTCTCATGCTTCTGGCATTATTGTAGTGGTCTCTCAGCAACAGATGGTTGTTACATATTACACATTAGGGTACTGAAACACCATGGGGTGAATTACAAATAAGCCTTGCGTGGGGGACCTGGAGGTATCAGGGGTTGGTAACACCAGACATGCAGCCTTTCACCTCTAGGTTATCAGTGCAAATCCACCCGGGGCCAGTAGTGGCCACAGGTTGTTCCCATCTGACTGGCCTATGTGTCATAAATCTGGTAGTCCCACATCCATTGCCAGTGCAGGGGAGTTTACATGACAAAAACAACCATCCCAATTCATACTCTTGCTGATAGTCTCGAGAGGACCAAGTCTGCATGGACACTACACTACCTTCTCACATTTTGTGTGGTTCCATACAGGTCAGGACTGAGACACATGGGTGAAACAGTGTAGCTTGACTTTTGCTGTCCATATCATACATGTTCAGTGGGTAAATTCCTTCAGACTCTAGGGCTGCCATTCTGGCACTTTTCCTAAACATTAAGTTAATGTGGGAGGGAAAATAATAAGCCTTACCTATGAAAGCCTTTTCTTCTGGTGGGTTACGTTCAGATATATTGTTTTATTTGTCTTCTTTATTAAAAAAAACCTTTCTTCTGTCGATTGTGCATTGTGTTGGCAGCTTTTCTGGAACCATTTCAATTCACAAATTGTATTGTAGCCCTTCTGTTGACATAAAAGGCCATTGGGGATTTGACTTCACTATCAATGGAACAGTTATAATACTGTGCAAAGCACCCTTGAAATCAATGTGATTCTCCTATTAGAAATACTATGCACATAAATTGTAGAAAGAAGAGTCAATGTGTCTCATAAAGCATGTTAAGTGGATGCTAAACCTGCAGTGCAACCACATTTCAAACCTCAACACGAACCTCTCCCTCTCTCTCATAGATAGTTCAGAATTTTTAGCAATTGTAGTATTTGTGAGAGCTCTCAGTTGAAAATTCTAGGGACTTAAATCCAAACCAGGGCCTAGTGCTGCACTACATTATATAGTTTCATGCTGATGTACCTCCAGTTGAGATCCAGTGGCAGAGTAAGCTTCCCCTCCCAACCTAGGTGCCCCAACTCCAGCCGTAAGAGCCCACCACTGTAGGCAGTGGTTAAAGATCAAAACAGGAGTGGAGGAGCTCACCAGTCACAAGTCTTGATCTTAAGTGGTGACGCACCACAGCAAGGAAAAGAGAATGGTAATTATGTGCGGTTTTATATTGCTTTCATCTCCATGTTGTCTGAGGGCCAAGAGGGCCATAAGAGGGATGGATCTGAAAGGAGTTCATGTCCAAAAGCAAGCTCACAGCCCATCTCACAAAACTATGTGATGTTGGCCCCACATATGGGCACCTTCCTGCTGCTCTCCAGCCTCTTTCCATACATGCCTCCATTTGAAATTGGTGAGGAGAGTCTGCACCAATGTCACACAGAAACTGGGCAGAGTCCTACCACTGCATACTTTGAAACAGTGATGCAATTTCTTGCATTTGGGGAGATAAAGCAAGTGAACTCAGCATAGCCTGGCACCTGTCTGGAAGAGAGAATTCCTAAAACATTACAGCTACTGGCACCAAAACTTAAAAAAAAAAAAGAAAAAAAAAAGGACAGAGAGATATGATTGGCCAGGGCAAGAGTTTAAAAAAAAAAAGCTCATGTACTAAAACAAAAAAATTCCATTGTGAAAAACCTAGAGGGTCTTTATATGTGCCAAATTGATTTCTTTGTCTTTACTTCAAGCACGAAATATCAATTACTTTGAGGTTATGTCCTATCTTAAAAGCAGGGTGAGATTTATGTGAACAATCAGTTTTAGTTACAGGGAATTAATCTGGTGTTGGACTGAATTACTTTTCTTTTATGTCATTTGTCCCCTGATACCAAGTGGCACTATTGAGCAGGGGTATCTCTAGTAAATGTGGCTTCTAGTTATATGTCCAAATCTGAACAGCACAAATACAGATGCATGAAGGTTCAGATTCAGCAGAAGTAAATACACCCATCTGGGCTTATGTGACATAATATTTTAATAGAGTCTTATCTCCAATTTCTTATACAAACAAACAAACGAACGAACGAAAAACCACTGGTTCTATGAAAAAGATCTGAAGCTAGAAGGCAAGAACCACAATGATTTGCTGGAGCTGTATATTCCCTCTGTGACCATGTCATTGTAAAAAAAAATATAAAAAAATCCAATTATAGACATAGCAGATAGCTTGAAAATGGACTGAAATATGAACGAATGCAGAGCCAGAGTCTCAGCTGATGAAAGTTAGCATAACTCCACTGAAGTGAATACAACCAGTTTACAGCAGGAAAGGGTCTAGCCTGTAACCTTTTTGTTTCATATAATTGTAACTGAATCCTACCACCTTCAAAGTTCTCAGCCTGACCACAGTCAGCACCATCACAGCATTTCTTAGGGAGGAGACCCTTTTGCACCTCACTTTTGACATGGTGTGATAGAGTGTTCACTCCATACTTGCCCTGATAGGGTTAATGCAGACTAAGAAGAGGGCTAATTAACCCAACAGGCCACAGCTGAGAGGAATCAGGTGGCTAAGCAACCCCCTAATTGAATGAGGAAGCCCAGCTGCAGCGGAAGGAGCTGGGCAGGGACTATAAAGGCAGGAAATTGGCACTAGAAGGGGGTTCTAGGAAAAGTCTGTAGTCATTCTATAGGAGAAGGGTGGTGTGTTTTGACTGGCAAACTGACAGGTTGGGGAAGCCAGGGAGGTAGGACAGGGCTCAGGGAAAAGCAGTAAGGTCTAGAAGGGAACAGACCTTGACTGCTGGTTAGAGGGTCCCTGAGCTGGAACCTGGAGTAGAGGGTGGTCCTGGGTTCCCTTGCCAGCTACTGAAGGAGTGGCACTGCAAGGCAGTCAATGGGAAGACTGCCTAGGACTGCTGAGGGAAAACTTGGGTACTCTAGAAGGGGAAAACATGTATTGTGACCTGGCTGGAGGTCCAAGTCACAAGGAAGTGGTGGCAGCAGCAGCTTGTGGTGCCAGAGAGGTGCTGCAGACCCACTGAGAGACATGGAGAGAGAGTGTGCTATCATAGGAAGGGGTGTCTTGACCTTGTGAGCTGTTCCCTCAGAATGACCAGGAGGAGGTACCATACCTGTGGTGAATAGAGCCCCATCACACACGGTGTTTAAGATTTTACCTCCTAGCCTCTTCTATGGTGCCCGCGAGTAAAAAGCCAGAAACACGACAGTCAATAATTCCAAATTTGGGGCACCTTAAATAAAAGCGAACTTGTTAAGGAAAACAATTGAAAAATCATTAAACGTGACTCAGATTAAATGTCACTGGGTGGGCCACAGCCTCATGCTGCAAAGTTCTGCACTCTGAGTCCTTTGTTCACCTCCGTGTGAGGAGTGGATGTCCCCTACATCCTGTCTATGACACTGTATTTGCATATAACCCAAGACTAGTATGTGTATATCCAGCAAGATGTGGGGTGTTAGTCCTCCCACCCTTACCTGGTTGAAATAGGGTAATTTTATTAAGGGGACATTCAGAAGTGCCTGTTCCTGCCGGGCTGTGTGCCTGTGGCTGAACAGAAATCTTCCCCACTGTTAGCCACGTGGTGGGGGGAGGGGTTAAGCGATCGTCCCAGAGAACTGGGGGTGTGTGGGGGGGTTTAGTTGGGTTTGTGCTGCACGTTAACCCAAAAACCGCAGCCCCTCCTTTTAAATTGCCAACCCATTTTTAATGGCCAACCCAAAGGCTGCTTGGTATGGGAAATGAGGGCGCTGTTGTTTGAAACCATTCCCACATGTTATGAAGGTTAAAGAAGCCAAAAGACTGTGGCTTATCATGGCTGCCTGCAAGCCGAATTCTGTTGCCTTGCCCTGTGTGTGTGATCTCTCACACCAAACCAGCAGACCCTCCATATAAGAGACAAAATGCAACCTTGTACCGAAAGCACACGTGCTATGTAATGTTAACAGCAAGGTTCACCTTGAAAGAGTCTACCCATTGTTCTCTAAAATGTGTCTTTTTAACTACCACTCTCCCTTTTTTCCCACTCCCACAGAAGCAAATGTTTCAACGCTCCCCCTATCATCTCCGTCCCAGAGGCTAGCGAAGATTAGAAGGCGAAAAAAACCTCACTCCTGATGAAATGTTCTCTGAGCTCATGCAGTCCTCCCACACTGAAAGATCCCAGCAGAATGCATGGAGGCAAGCAATGTCAGAGTCCAGGAAAGCACAATATGAACGTGAGGACAGGTGGCGGGTTGAAGATGATAGGTGGCGTCAGCTTGCTGACAGAAGGCAGGAGGCAATGCTGAGACTACTGGAGGATCAAACTGATATGCTCCAGTGTATGGTTGAGCTGCAGGAAAGGCAGGAGCACAGATCGCCGCTACAGCCCCTGTGTAATCAACTGCCCTCCTCCCCAAGTTCCATAGCCTCCTCACCCAGACGCCCAAGAATGCGGAGGGGGGCCTCTAAGCACCCAAGCACTCCACCCCAGAGGACTGCCCAAGCAACAGAAAGCTGGCGTTCAATAAGTTTTAAAGTGCAGTGTGGCCTTGTTCTTCCCTCCTCCCCCACCCCACCCAGTGCTTCCCTACTCCCCCACCCCTCCCGGGCTACCTTGGCAGTTATCCCCCTATTTGTGTGATGAATTAATAAAGAATGCATGAATTTGAAACAACAATGACTTTATTACCTCTGCAAGTGGTGATCGAAGGGGGGAGGGGAGGGCGGTTGGCTTACAGGGAAGTAGAGTGAACCAACGGGGTGGGTTTTCATCAAGGAGAAACAAACAGATCTTTCAAACCATAGCCTGGCCAGTCATGAAACTGGTTTTCAAAGCTTCTCTGAATCGCACTGTGCCCTTCTGTACTTTTCTAACCGCCCTGGTGTCCGGCTGTGCGTAATCAGCGGCCAGGCGATTTGCCTCAACCTCCCACCCTGCCATAAACGTCTCCCCCTTACTCTCACAGATATTGTGGAGCGCACAGCAAGCAGTAATAACAGTGGGAATATTGGTTTCGCTGAGGTCTAACCGAGCCAATAAACTGTACCAGCGTGCTTTTAAACGTCCAAATGCACATTCTACCACCATTCTGCACTTGCTCTGCCTGTAGTGAACAGCTTGTGACTACTGTCCAGGCTGCCTGTGTACAGCTTCATGAGCCAGGGCATTAAGGGGTAGGCTGGGTCCCCAAGGATACATATAGGCATTTCAATGTCCCCAACAGTTATTTTCTGGTCTGGGAATAAAGTCCCTTCCTGCAGCTTTTGAAACAGACCAGAGTTCCTGAAGACGCGAGTGTCATGTACCTTTCCCGGCCATCCCATGTTGATGTTGGTGAAACGTCCCTTGTGATCCACCAGTGGATGCAGCACCATTGAAAAGTACCCCTTGCAGTTTATGTACTCGCCGGCTTGGTGCTCCGGTGCCAAGATAGGGATATGGGTTCCGTCTATGGCCCCACCACAGTTAGGGAATCCCATTGCAGCAAAGCCATCCACTATGACCTGCACATTTCCCAGGGTCAACACCCTGGATATCAGCAGATCTTTGATTGTGTGGGCTACTTGCATCACAGCAGCCCGCACAGTAGATTTGCTCACTCCAAATTGACTACTGACTGACTGGTAGCTGTCTGGCATTGCAAGCTTCCACAGGGCTATCGCCACTGGCTTGTGAACTGTGAGGGTAGCTCTCATCTTGGTATTCTTGCGCTTCAGGGCAGGGGAAAGCAAGTCACAAAGTTCCATGAAAGTGCCCTTATGCATGACAACATGTACTCAGAACCACCCGCGACAATGTTTTTGCCCCATGAGGCTTTGAGATCTCAACCCAGAATTCCAGTGGGCAGCAGAGAGTGCGGGAACTGTGGGATAGCTACCCACAGTGCAACGTTCCAGAAGTCAACGCTAGCCTTGGTACTGTGGATGCACCCTGCCGACTTAATGGTCTTAAGTGGGGACACACACAATCGACTGTATAAAATCAATTGAAACACTGGAATGCGTTACCTAGGGAGGTGCTGAAATCTCCTTCCTTAGAAGTTTTTAAGGTCAGGCTTGACGGAGCCCTGGCTGGGATGATTTAGTTGGGGATTGATCCTGCTTTGAGCAGGGGATTGGACTAGATGACCTCCTGAGGTCCCTTCCAACCCTGATATTCTATGATTCTATGATTTCAAAAAAATCGACTTCTATAAATTCGACCTAATTTCATAGTGTACAGAGGCTTAGACAATAGTGATTGTGTTGCCAGAGGCTGGCGGTTTCAGGGAACTGATCCACAGCAGAGGCACAAGATTTCCCCAAGCTCAGGCAGGTGGAGTGGTGCCTCATAACACTGTGTGCCCTTGGCAAGTGTCAGACACCACGAGAATGGGTAGTGTTGTAAGAAGATAAACAGATAGAAAGCCAGGGTTTTTTTGTGACCAATCTTTCTGCTGCATTCTCCACTAACCAATCCCTTGGTGAATGTCCCTTCTGATCTTACATAACTCTTCCAGTCTAGTTTTAAGGGATGTACTGACTTTAGAGTAATAACAAGCTTCATTTTTGAAGTACCTGATTTTGGAAGTCCTCTTCCACACTAGGGCAAATGGAAACTGGATTTGATAGGCACACTGGACCAAATTTTAAAAGGACCTCAGGCATCTGAAGATACAGATAGGTGCTTTTGATAATCCCACTTAGGCATCTAAGTGCCTGATTCACATTGAAATCAATGGAAGCTAGGTACCCAGGCACTTTTGAAAATCCTACTAGGCGGCTATCAGCATCTTCAGGTGCCCATATACCTTTAAAAACCTGTCCTTCACTCTCCACTAGGTCAGATACCTAGAAATGTAAAGGAGTTCACACCATCACCCCATAAACTGAGCACAGCACCATCTGTCACATTTTGGGATGCAGCTATCTGTCTCCTACGAAGTCTGAGACCACTCAGAACATTCTTATCCAATCCTCTCCCTCTATAAATCATAGAACAGGTACTGTCCTCTTGACACTGAACTGAAGTGTGAAATGATTAACGCTCGGAGGGACAAATGGGAAATCATCCACAGGTCAAGTAAAGAGACTAGAAACATTGATTCAAAAGGTGGGATGGAATCCACAGCTTGCGGTAATTAGCGTGCAGCCAGGCTATGGCTGCTCTTACAGATCATGAGCGGTGTGGGAGTGGAGAACTAGACATGGCCTCTATCTTCTCCTGTCTTTTAGTCCAAGGCATCATACCCACTCCGACTGCTCCCTGCATTATGGAAGGCCAGCATAGCCCTCGAGTCCCCTTGTTCCAGTTCTCCATTGCCTGTCCCTGTCCCAGGCAGTGAAGATGAGGCACTGTCACTGTGTTTTGGCCAGGCAGGGTCATAGAACATTTGCCACGAAATAAAGAGTACAACAAATATGGCTTTGGAAACACCGGACTGAACTGGTACACACTTTTCATCCTATTAATACACACCTAGTTTCTGCTACCCTTACTCAGGCTGTGCAGCACCTTACTCTGTGATAGTCCCACTGAAATCAACTGAGTTCACTGGGATTACTCACTGAGAAAGGTACGACTCCATGTGAGTTGCAGAATCGGGCCCACTGTTAGGTTGTTACTCAAATATTGCTGTAATATCTTACTTCTAAAATATGTATTAGAAGTAAAACTCTAAGTGATCCTTGGAATTTTCTGTAGTGTTCCAGCTGTTCTGGCTGGGAAACAAAGTTAATAACCCAATTAAGTGTTGAGAGGGAAATGCCTCTAGCGTGTACTCTACCAGACTCCACGTATCTTAGCCCAGAGTCTAATCTCAGTCATGCAGGTGCAAAAATACAGAGAGTGCATTAGTCAATGGGCTGCAATTCATCAGACGTTTGCATCCATTTTGCACAGAGGTGAGTGGCTGCATAGCAGGTGTAACAAGCTGCTAGGCCAAAACAGCTGTGTTTTATACCCATTTTTCACAGGTGCAAATGCCCACAACAGACGCAGGCCAATGCGTTTCCATCAGAGCAAGCTTGTTGTGAGTTCAGATTCAGATGAGCTGATTTTTTTTCTTTACACTTAGAGAACACCCTTTAGCTAGGGGTCTCAAAGCTCTTTACAACCATTAGGTGGGCTCAGCTTTTGCTGCCCTTACTCATGCTGAGCCCTGGTCTACACTAGGACTTTAGGTCGAATTTAGCAGCGTTAAATCGATGTAAACCTGCACCCGTCCACACGATGAAGCCCTTTATTTCGACTTAAAGGGCTCTTCAAATCGATTTCCTTACTCCACCCCTGACAAGTGGATTAGCGTTTAAGTCGGCCTTTCCGGGTCGAATTTGGGGTACTGTGGACACAATTCGACGGTATTGGCCTCCGGGAGCTATCCCAGAGTGCTCCATTGTGACCGCTCTGGACAGCACTCTCAACTCAGATGCACTGGCCAGGTAGACCGGAAAAGAACTGCGAACTTTTGAATCTCATTTCCTGTTTGGCCAGCGTGGCAAGCTGCAGGTGACCATGCAGAGCTCATCAGCAGAGGTGACCATGATGGAGTCCCAGAATCGCAAAAGAGCTCCAGCATGGACTGAACGGGAGGTATGGGATCTGATCGCTGTATGGGGAGAGGAATCCGTGCTATCAGAACTCCGTTCCAGTTTTCAAAATGCCAAAACCTTTGTCAAAATCTCCCAGGGCATGAAGGACAGAGGCCATAACAGGGACCCGAAGCAGTGCCACGTGAAACTTAAGGAGCTGAGGCAAGCCTACCAGAAAACCAGAGAGGCGAACGGCTGCTCCGGGTCAGAGCCCCAAACATGCCGCTTCTATGATGAGCTGCATGCCATTTTAGGGCATTCAGCCACCACTATCCCAGCCGTGTTGTTTGACTCCTTCAACGGAGATGGAGGCAACACGGAAGCAGGTTTTGGGGACGAAGAAGATGATGATGATGATGAGGTTGAAGATAGCTCACAGCAAGCAAGCGGAGAAACCGGTTTTCCAGACAGCCAGGAACTGTTTCTCACCCTGGACCTGGAGCCAGTACCCCCCCGAACCCACCCAAGGCTGCTTCCTGGACCCAGCAGGCGGAGAAGGGACCTCCGGTGAGTGTACCTTTTAAAATACTATACATGGTTTAAAAGCAAGCATGTGAAAGGATTACTTTGCCCTGGTATTCGCGGCTCTCCTGGATGTACTCCCAAAGCCTTTGCAAAAGGTTTCTGGGGAGGGCAGCCTTATTGCATCCTCCATGGTAGGACACTTTACCACTCCAGGCCAGTAACACGTACTCGGGAATCATTGTACATCAAAGCATTGCAGTGTATGTTTGCTGGCGTTCAAACAACATCCGTTCTTTATCTCTCTGTGTTATCCTTAGGAGAGTGAGATATCATTCATGGTCACCTGGTTGAAATAGGGTGCTTTTCTTCAGGGGACACTCAGAGGAGCCCGTTCCTGCTGGGCTGTTTGCCTGTGGCTAAACAGAAATGTTCCCTGCTGTTAGCCACGGGGAGGAGGAAGGGTTGAGGGGGTAGCCACATGGTGCGGGGAGGCAAAATGCGACCTTGTAACGAAAGCACATGTGCTATGTATGTAATGTTAACAGCAAGGTTTACCCTGAAAGAGTGTAGCCACTGTTTTATAAAATGTGTCTTTTTAAATACTGCTGTCTCCTTTTTTTTCTCCACCAGCTGCATGTGTTTCAATGATCACAGGATCTTCTCCTTCCCAGAGGCTAGTGAAGATTAGAAAGAGAAAAAAACGCACTCATGATGAAATGTTCTCTCAGCTCATGCTGTCCTCCCACACTGACAGAGCACAGACGAATGCGTGGAGGCAAATAATGTCAGAGTGCAGGAAAGCACAAAATGACGGGGAGGAGAGGTGGCGGGCTGAAGAGAGTAAGTGGAGGGCTGAAGACAGGGCTGAAGCTCAAATGTGGCAGCAGCGTGATGAGAGGAGGCAGGATTCAATGCTGAGGCTGCTGAGGACCAAACCAGTATGCTCCAGTGTATGGTTGAGCTGCAGCAAAGACAGCTGGAGCACAGACTGCCACTGCAGCCCCTGAGTAACCAACCACCCTCCTCCCCAAGTTCCATAGCCTCCACACCCAGATGCCCAAGAACGCGGTGGGGGGGCCACCGGCCAACCAGCCACTCCGCCACAGAGGATTGCCCAAAAAAAAGAAGGCTGTCATTCAATAAATTTTAAAGTTGTAAACTTTTAAAGTGCTGTGTGGCATTTTCCTTCCCTCCTCCACCACCCCTCCTGGGCTACCTTGGTAGTCATCCCCCTATTTGTGTGATGAATGAATAAAGAATGCATGAATGTGAAGCAACAATGACTTTATTGCCTCTGCAAGCAATGATTAAAGGGAGGAGGGAAGGGTGGTTAGCTTACAGGGAAATAGAGTGAACCAAGGGGCGGGGGGTTTCATCAAGGAGAAACAAACAGAACTTTCACACCGTAGCCTGGCCAGTCATGAAACTGGTTTTCAAAGCTTCTCTGATGCGTACCGCGCCCTCCTGAGCTCTTCTAACAGCCCTGGTGTCTGGCTGCACATAACCAGCAGCCAGGCGATTTGCCTCAACCTCCCACCCCGCCATAAACATCTCCCCCTTACTCTCACAGATACTGTGGAGCACACAGCAAGCAGTAATAACAGTGGGAATATTGGTTTCGCTGAGGTCTAAGCGAGTCAGTAAATTGCGCCAGCGCGCCTTTAAACGTCCAAATGCACATTCCACCACCATTCTGCACTTGCTCAGCCCGTAGTTGAACAGCTCCTGACTACTGTCCAGGCTGCCTGTGTACGGCTTCATGAGCCATGGCATTAAGGGGTAGGCTGGGTCCCCAAGGATACATATAGGCATTTCAACGTCCCCAACAGTTATTTTCTGGTCTGGGAATAAAGTCCCTTCCTGCAGCTTTTGAAACAGACCAGAGTTCCTGAAGATGCGAGCGTCATGCACCTTTCCCGGCCATCCCACGTTGATGTTGGTGAAACGTCCCTTGTGATCCACCAGAGCTTGCAGCACTATTGAAAAGTACCCCTTGCGGTTTATGTACTCGCCGGCTTGGTGCTCCGGTGCCAAGATAGGGATATGGGTTCCGTCATGGCCCCACCACAGTTAGGGAATCCCATTGCAGCAAAGCCATCCACTAATGACCTGCACATTTCCCAGGGTCACTACCCTTGATATCAGCAGATCTTTGATTGCGTGAGCTACTTGCATCACAGCAGCCCCCACAGTAGATTTGCCCACTCCAAATTGATTCCCAACTGACCGGTAGCTGTCTGGCGTTGCAAGGTTCCACAGGGCTATTGCCACTCGCTTTTCAACTGTGAGGGCTGCTCTCATCTTGGTATTCATGAGCTTCAGGGCAGGGGAAAGCAAGTCACAAAGTTCCATGAAAGTGCCCTACGCATGCGAAAGTTTCGCAGCCACTGGGAATCGTCCCAGACCTGCAACACTATGCGGTCCCACCAGTCTGTGCTTGTTTCCCAAGCCCAGAATCGGCGTTCCACAGCATGAACTTGCCCCATTAGCACCATGATGCATGCATTGGCAGGGCCCATGCTTTCAGAGAAATCTGTGTCCATGTCCTGATCACTCACGTGACCGCGCTGATGTCGCCTCCTTGTCTGGTATCGCTCTGCCAGGTTCTGGTGCTGCATATACTGCTGGATAATGCGTGTGGTGTTTAATGTGCTCCTAATTGCCAAAGTGAGCTGAGCGGCCTCCATGCTTGCCTTGGTATGGCGTCCGCACAGAAAAAAGGCGCGGAACGATTGTCTGCCGTTGCTCTGACGGAGGGAGGGGCGAGTGACGACATGGCTTACAGGGTTGGCTTCAGGGAGCTAAAATAAACAAAGAGGGTGGCTTTACATCAAGGAGTATTTCAGGCAGGACTTCACAGAGGGTTCCAATAAGAAATGGTGCACCTAAGTTATTGTTCTTATTGGAACAATGAGGTTTGTCTGGCCTCTGATTGATACATGGCTAGATTTACCTTGCTGCACCTTCTCTGTGAGTGACTGCAGTGTGACCTAGAGGAATGAGTCCCCTAGACGGGGGGGGGGGGGGGTTGAAGCAAATGAGTACAAAACAAATCTGGTCTATTTCTTGTTTTGATCCACTCCATCTATCTTTTACATCTTTGGCTGGCAGCAGACGGTGCAGAAGGACTGCATGCCATCCACATCTCATGGCTGCCCGGCAGAAGATGATGCAATAGGACTGCTAGCAATCCGTATCGCCTGCCCACTCACCATAAGACTGTTCAATAGGACTGACTGCAGGACTAAAGAGAATGACCTGGTCGAGTCACTCCAAATTTAGTCCCTGCGCCCATGTCTGCGCAGGTGCTCCTGGCCGATGTGGCCAGGAGCACCTCGGACATGACGATGATGGCTACCAGTCCTACTGTACCGTCTGCTGCCACAAGGCAAGGGGTTGATGCTGCTGTGTAGCAATGCAGTACCACGTCTGCCAGCACACAGGAGACATACGGTGACGGTTACTTGAGCGGGCTCCATGCTTGCCGTGGTATGGTGTCTGCACAGGTAACTCAGGAAAAAAGGTGCGAAACGATTGTCTGCCCTTGCTTTCACGGAGGGAGGGAGGGAACGGGGGCCTGATGATATGTACCCAGAACCACCCGCGACAATGTTTAACCCCATCAGGCATTGGGATCTCAACCCAGAATTCCAATGGGCAGCGGAGACTGTGGGAACTGTGGGATAGCTACCCACAGTACAGCGCTCCGGAAGTCGACATTTGCCTCGGTACTGTGGAAGCACTCCGCCGAGTTAATGCACTTAATGCACTTAGAGCATTTTCTGTGGGGACACACACACTCGAATATATAAAACCGATTTCTAAAAAACCGACTTCTATAAATTCGACCTGATTTCGTAGTGTAGACATACTCTGAGTATACCCTCACCATGCAAGTAGTGCTCTGAAATCAACAAATACTTCTGGAGTAAGGTATTACTCAGTGTAGGTTGGCAGAATCTAGCCCTTAAGCATTATTCCTTTTTCCTCCCCTCCACTCCCCCTTCTTCTCCTACCACTCATTTTTTACATTTGTCTCACCATGTCCCTGTCCAGTGGTGTCAGTAATTAAATCACAGCCTTTTTGCTAAACCTTCTTTGAGGATTCTTTTTTGTCTAAATTATTATTTTACAGCAGCTCCCTGGAACTCTGCAAAGTCTTAGAGCTTGTTTGTTTCAAGACTGTGAAGCTGAAGTGTCAGGCTCTTTGTTAATCACCTTAAGCACTTAGCTATAGTGGGGGGAGGAGGAGCTGTGATCATGGGGCACTTCAATTTGAGTGACATGCTGGAGATCTCATGTGGCCAGTACTAAAACACCAGAATTTCCTATTATAGATGACAATTTCCTAACTCAGAGTATTGCTTCCAACATGGGGGAATTCTATATTAGAGCTCATCTTGACAGGAAAAGAGGAATTGATCACTACTGTCAAAACTGTGCCTACAAATCTAGCTTATGAATTTACAATTAGGGTATCACAGTAACCTAAAATCACGAACATGGATGAGAAAAGGTAAAAAAGGAAGACAGACTGAATTAGTCCAAACAAAAAAGCCTCTCGATATAACTACAGGACTGTTAAAATCATGGTTGGTAAGCATGGATCCAGAAATCAGTGAACCAAAATTGGTGTGTTAGAAACCAGGCCTAGTTGGTGAACAAAATGATGAGAGATAGGCTATTCTACTGTGAGAGTCTGTATCCCTATGTTCACCCTTTTTATAAAACTATAACTGATTTTGTACAAAATCCATGCCTTGTGAGGGATCATTTGAAAACTCATAATGTGCTGATCTTTATTATCCTGGTAAAACGTGTGGCAACATTGTATGTAAAGTTGTCATACTGTAGACTTTTACATTGGTGAGACAGATTCCAAATTTAAAAAAGCAAGCACAAACCAGTTCCTAGGCAAAAGGCAAACTGATGCCTCAGGCAAGTGTCAACAAAAATCAAATGGACTAGCATCTGGTTAAGCTGCCATTCTTTGGCAGGAAAAAGGGTGTGAGAGATGTACATGTTGGCAAAAACAGCTGGAAGTTCCCATCCCATAGACTTTCCAGCCTGAACCCCAGCTGGAGATGATTCTCAAAGAAGAGAATTGCTATAAGAAACTGAGCAAACTCCCCAGATTCTCTCTCCTTTCATCTCTATTCATGGCATCAACAACACTTGAAAGAGAAAGGAAGCATCATTGGACTGGGGAAGGAAGCATCATTGTGACTAGAACATGAGGTGATAGAGATCCTTTTGTTTTGAGTTCACTAAGCTTGTTAAGTTAGGTGTTTTGGTTTTACCTTTTATTTCTTTGTTACAAATTCTGACTTTTATGCCTCATTACTTGTAATTGCTTACAATCTTTCTGTAGTTAATAAACTTGTTTTATTGCTTGAGCTGGGCAGTACAGTGTGTTAGGATACAAGTGCTTGGGAAACTCCATTTGAGATAACAGGGTTTGTGCACATCATTTTCTGTTAGTGAAATGACAGACTAACGCCAGCTTCTGGAAGGTTTTGGATGGAACATCTGACCGCAAGAGGGCCATGGGAATGAATTTATATATGTGATAATGGGATGAAATATAAATATACTAACCTATAGAAGGACACCTTAACATTGGTAAGGGGAGGAAATACAAATAAGGAAGAGGGAGAAACCCCTACTGAATATGCATTAGACATGGCAACATCAGTGTAACACTTTATAAAGGTGGCATCCCAGGGCAGTAGGAGAGAGATGTAGTCCTTGGGAGGGGCCAGAATGAGGGCCACTGGTGAAGATGAGGAAGGTGATTGGCTCACATTTTCAGGTGGTTCTGCAAGCAATGGTGTGAGTATGGATGTTCAGATGTACTTTCTGTATTAACTCTATCTACCTTACTGAGTTAGTCTGTGTGACTGTGCTAAATGTATTAATACATTATTTGTAAATATAAGAGTTCCTAATGTTAATTTTGCACCTATGCACATCGGGGTTCCCAGCACCGTAATTTTAATAATACGGGGCCTGCTCTTGGGATAAGAACCTGTCTACCCTTAAAGTGATAAATGGGAATTCTTATTCATAATCTCTAGATCAGGTTACAGAATTTGTTGGTGTTACTCTTAAATGAATTATATAGCAGAGCAATTTATATGCTAGAGGCTGTGTGTGAGCAGGCCAGGAGTGGCAGCTCTCACAGCAAAGCACTGTAAAAGACACCCCAGGTTAGAAAACTGAGGGGGTACAGCTGGTCAACAGTCCAGATTGTACCTTGGGTAATGTCACATCTGCCCATCACTCCTTTTTCAGGTCCTTAAAGACTTGGGGAGAAAAACTGGCTACTGGAGTGATCTTCACAATCATGACTGCCATTGCCAACATCTACTGGGACCCTGGACCTTTGTCATCCTTATCCTGAGAGATGTCCTGAGTGGGCCAGAGAGAGGGACCCAACTAGCATCCCCACCTGTACTGGCTTCACCTGAACCTCAAACACCACCTGGAATGAAACAGGATCAGATTTTAACAGCTCCAGGTTATTTCAACATTTTCTCTTTTCCCCCTAATATCTTTTTTTACCATGTAAGACTGTCAAGCAAGGGGGTCCTTCTAAAACCTCTCTCAAGCAAAAGGGAGCAAGGGCTGATAAATTGAAGCCTTATTTAATACTTCATATTTCAAATGCTTTAATTGCGTTTCCCTTTCTGTATCTTTAATAAAAGTCAACAGGATTTTTAATGGTGTATTTGCCATGGTACTAAGCAGACTGAGGTCTCTGTATACCAAACACCAAATCTTGTTCAGCAGTGTTTAATATTGGACAGTGACTGGGTTATGTCCATACCTTTAGCCCATTTATTCTATCTAAATTAATACAACCTCACAGAACTAAAAATTAATGGTAGATTAGGCAGTTGTGATCATGAGTTGATCACATTTATAATGTGCAACCAGAACGAAGTCAAAACTACTAATGTTTTAATATATACGTACATAGTACCTTAAAAGAACCAAAATTCACAAACCTGTAAACAATTACAAGTCAAATCAGCTGGAAAGAAAAATGTGAACTAGTTGCCCCAAAAGCCACACTCGAGAGGGTTGTACTGGTTAAACTGACCAGGTATACAGGGGAAGCATAAACAGCTATAAAAAAAAGGTAAGAAAGGAAGTTGCTAGTAATTAATATTAATCAAAGCTAGGAAGTATAGAAAATTAATAAGAATCAAAGGGACACAAAAGGAAACCTATGGCCATCAGAGTGAAGGACAATAAGGAGTTCAAGTACATTAAGAATAAAAGAATCCCAATAACACGATTGGTCTATTACTAGATTGAAATGTTAGAATTATCAGTAATATTTCTGTTCTGTGTTTAAGAAAAATGATGTGATCCTATCACATGATGATAGCAACGCTCTTTCCATTCCATTAATATGTCAGGAGAATGTTAAACAGCAGCAACTAAAGATAGACATTTTCTAAATCAGCAGGTCCAGATAACTTTACTCCAAGAGTTTTGAGAGCTGGCTGAGGAGCTTGCTGGACCATTAATATTGATTCCCCACCCCACCCCCCGCAATGTATTGAAACACTAGGGCAGCTCCAGAAGCCTGGAAGAAAGCTAATCTTGTACCAGTATTTTAAAAAGAGCAAACAGGATGACCCACGTAATTATAGACCTGTCAATCTGACATCAATCCCAGGCGAGATAATGGAATGGCTGATAAAGGACTTGATAGAGAATTACAGGAGGGTAATAAGTAATACTAATCAGCATAGGTTTGTGGAAAATAGATCCTGTCTAACTTGATATATTTTTGAGATTACAAGTTTGAGAAAGGTAATAGTGTTGATGAAATACTTAGATTTCTGTAAGTCATTTGATTTGGTACTGCACAACATTTTGATTTAAAAAAAATTAGAATGAGATAAAGCTAACATGGTACACTTTAAATGGATTAAAAGTTGGCTAACTGATAAAATTCCAAATATGACTGTAAATGGGGAAATCATAACTGAGCAGGTATGTTTCTAGGAGGGTCCTGCAGGGATTTGTTTGCTGCCCTATGCTAGTGAACGTTGTTTTCTTCCAGGTTATTGATCAAAATAATCACTGAAAGTTTACAGATGACCCAAAAATTGGGGGACTGGCGAATAATGAAGAGGATTGCTCTGTACTGTGACCAATCTGGATCACTTGCTAACATGAGCACTAGCAAACAATAAGCATTTTAATATAGCTAAATGTATACATATATGGCCTACAAACAGTGAATCTCAAGTAGGAATAAAGTTTATTTTACATTTGCCTTTGGCATGGTGCAATCACTGCTAGAATAAACAATTCAAGAAGGACGTTGACAAACTGAAAAGGGTTCAGAGAAGAGCCACAAGAATGATTAACTAATCAGGATACATGCTTTATAGTGATAGACGCAAGGAGTTCCATCTATAACTTAACAGAGCAGGTTAAAGGGTGATTACATTGAGAACAAATATTTAATAATGGGATCTTCAGTTTAGCAGAGGAAAGTAAATACAATCCAATGGCTGGAAGTTGAAGCAAAATATATTCCAATTGGAAATGTGTAATTTTTTTAACAGTGAAATAATTGACTATTGGAACAATTCAGGGTGAATTCGCCATTGCAGGCAACTTTTAAATCAAGACTGGATGTTTTCTAAAATATATTTTCTAGGAAGTATTTTGTGGAAGTTTACTCCTGGGGGACTTCTGCACCACGGCTCAATACAGAATTTGTGCACAATTAATGTTCTGTGCAGAAATTCCTTTCCCCCCTAGCAGAAATGGGCTGCAGAGCTGCTGGCCTCCACTGGGAGCCACTGGACCCAGCAGAGCCCAGTTCCCTAGCTTGCAAATAGACACTGCTGCTGGGAGGGAGAGGAGCTGGAGGGTTCCAGGCAGCTACAGTTCCTAGAATGCCATGAAGGAAGGAGGCAGCATGCTGGAAACTCCATGCAAGCCCAAGACCCAGCATCAGGCTGTTTTTCCCTCTGGATCTCCGGGGGGAGAGGAGCTGTGACTGTCTGGGCTGGGGGGCGGTGGGGCATGCTGCAGCTGGGCTCCAAGGGAGAGAGGGAGAGAAACCGGAACTGGGCTGTCATAGAGGTTTCTTTAACTCTCTATTCCTGGGGGAATTTTTTTGTCAGTATTGTTACAGACATAGTTGCTGACAGATATTTTTGAAATAAATTACCAAAATTTGAAACTAGGGTATGTTTATATAGTGTTGTGTTGACAAAATATGCAGAGTTTTAAAATATTGTGCATGGGATTTTTAATTTTTGGTGCCAAATTCCCCCAGGAGTAGAAGTGCTGTGGCCTGTGTTTCACAGGATGTCCGACTAGATCACAGTGGTCCTTTCTGGCCTTGGAATCTATGAAACAACATAAGCATCTAATCACTCAGTTGTATCGGGACACATCGGGCGTTGTGTGGTTCTGCTATCACCCGACAGAGAAGTGTGCCATGTTACCATGTAACTTGCCTAATGCTACCCACAGCACCAACATTAGGGTGCCTTTTCTTCCCCATAACCCTATCCAGTCTGGAGCAATCTCAGTTTCAACCTCCAGCCATGGGAGTGCCCTCTTATATAAGGCACATTGCAAAGGATCTTAGCAGTCCCACTCATGATAAATATAAAGAAGGCAGGAATAAATAAGATAGGTAGTTGTAAAACAGATTTTTGACATGGTGAGGAGCGTTGCGTTAACAGGTCTCTACTCTAAGTGCTAAACATCAAGGCCAATGCTTCCTACCACTCCCTCTCCCCAAGATAAATTGACCCTGTGTAAGTAAGAAAGTCTTTCCCAAATCACATTACAATCAGCTTAGATCACAGAGAGGCTTCAGGCCATAACAAAATTAGAGCTTTTAAATCATTATCCCTTCTCCACAAACATCTGCATGATACAGGGGAAACTAGACTGCAAAGGAGAGAGAAGGGTTTCTCCTGATCTCGTTACAGCTTTAAGTAACAAAATAAATAAAGGAAAGCTGACCCGTGGCTGAGGGAAAGCCATCAGGGGTTACACAGACACAAAGAATTACTCCAGGATGATTATCTTGTGATTCATTTTTTGTCCATGAAAATTATTTTCAATCCCTTCTATCTTTTCCTGGACTCATAAACCACGTAACACACGTACATATAGTTAGTCAGGTAGACATGTCTGTAATTTCACATTGTGTATGTGTGTAATGGCAGTGTTTTTAAATTCAGATGTCGGCATCTTATTTGTTGCAAGAATTTATTCTAATATTTTACATCACTACAGCTGATAAGTTGTATACAGGAGCCAGGGAGCGTGTCTGATCCCCTTACTATGCCAGGCAATAACTAAACTGATATGGTCATTGTACTCCAAGAGATGTGTAAACACTATAAAAACTGGAATGAATCCATCAGAACACAGGAATATATTCAGGCTACAGCAAAACAGGCTTATACATAGCATTATGCTGGGAATTGGGCGAAACCTCACTGAAGCTGGTGGGCATAACAGCCACCCTTCATTCAGGAGAAATCTAAAAAAACAAGTCAAATATGGAATAGATAGCTGAATCAATAGAAGCCACCATCCAAAACACAGGTTACATATAAGGCTGGTCAGAAATCTGAGCTATGTAGGTGGAGGGTTTGACTGGGGGCTGAATGCAAATACATGAAGGGGGGATATTGGTTGAGGGAACTCTGTGTTTGTGTGTGTATGTGTATATACTCATGGGGGGCTTGTCTATACTTGAAACGCTGCTGTTAGCTCTTGAAGTTTCCCGATTTTATAGGGACAGTCCTGATATTTGGGGCTTTTTCTTATATAGGCACCTATTAGCCCCTACCCCAGTCCCGATTTTTCACACTTTCCGTCTGGTCACGCTAAATGTAGATGCTAACCACACCAACAGGAGGGGTTCTCCTGTTGACATAGTTAATCCACCTCTCTCTGAGGCAGTAGCTAGGCTGACAGGAAAAGTCTTCCATTGACTTCTCATTGTCTACATGAACACTTAGGTTGGCTTAACTATGCTGCTTGGAGGTGTGGATTTTTCACATCCCTGAGTAACATCATTGGGGTGATCTAATTTTCTAATGTAGACCAGCTGTGTGTGTGTGTGTGTGTGTGTAAGTGAGAGAAGCAGCAGCAGAAGCAGACAGAGAAAGCAGCAGGGAAATACCAGAGAAAAGCACTTGTAGCATGTTCCTGAGAAAAAACTGAGAGCACTTTGGGTCAGAGTGTTGGCTGGAAAGAGGCTTAGAACTGAGAGCAAAGAAACTGTTTCCAGCTGTTTGATTCATACTTTGTTCAGGGAAACAGGACTTTCTGTACATTCTTTGTAAATAAACAGGATTGCATCTAAGAAATACCGGACTCATATAATTAATTCCTCCTCCTAATGGAGAGAGCCAGGCAAGACCCCAAATATTGGCTAAACATTTGGGACAAAAGGAGTAACAGTAGCAAGGTCCATGACTACAATAGTTTTCCTCAAATGAAATGTCCTGAAATCTGCCCATATCAAATCAGGATTTTCTTCAACAACCTATTTTTACTCTGTGTTCCAAACACTTTGTTTAGGTTTGGATCTAAAAAGTATTTTTATTTTCCTTCTCTTCACAGTTGAGAACAAAGAAGAAGTGAAGAAGAATGAAACGGGGGGTGGGGGGAAAGAGAAGAGGATGATTAGGTAAGAGCTAAACAAACATGTCTTAGCACACTGAGTATTAATCGTGATTTGCCATTTGCCTAGCCCTTTCCAGATGATGACCCAAATGTTTGGGTGGTTATTGTGCACACATTAAAACCACCTCAGTCTGTAAAACCCAGCTAGAAATTTTGCATTTCCAACAGGCTCTTTCAAGAAATTTCCTGCATTAGTTGCTTCCAGGCATACAACGCATCTAATATGGGCCCCCAACATCATGGTGTCTGAGCACCCCACCAGTATTGATGGAAGTATCCTCACAGCACCCCTGTGAGGTAGGGAAATCTTATCCCCTGTTAGATATGCATCAGATCTCACACAAATTCTGTGGCCGAGCCAGGAACTGATCTCATATGTCCCAAATCCCCTTGCAGTGGCTTCATCACAAGCTCTTCTTTATTCTTTCAGTGCAGAAAATGGTCTTCCTCATGGTTTTTGGCACTTTTGCTTCTGGCTGGATTTCACAAGTGCTGTGGCAGGCCGAGGTGAAAAAATTATGGAGGTTGGAGGGGGAGGAGTTGAATTGAACATTTCAGAATCTTCACAAAGGTTTGGTCAGCCGTGGTAATGGGCAATAGGTCTTGAGGAATAGCAAGCAAGTGGGATTGGGCAGGAAGAGAAGATTTCTATTTTTCCAAACCAATTTGCCCACCTTGGGTTTTAAGTAGAGGTGGTCCCAAAAAATAGGTTAAGATCCAGATGTAGATGTTTTCTAGCATCCAGGAATGTTTGAGTCTGAAGTTTCTTTTCTGGTCCATGTCTATTTTAAGCTGTATCACAGTTATAAAAACATCCCTTTCTTGCACAATGATGGATTTCCTGAAGAGAAAAAAGAAGTAACCTCTACTCCTTACTTTTACACACACACACACACACACACACACACACACACACACACACACACACACACACACACACAGAGCTTGTAGTGTGCTCATTAGCAATCAGAACATAAACATTTTGCCATAGCATGAGAACAAAATGGAAGATTATAGACAATGGATGCAGACAGAAGTGTACCCCCTGAGCAGTCATTGGCTTCACTGTAGGTTTAGGCTGCCCAAGAAATGCAGATTTGACCCCTTGTTGTGGCAAAGTTATTGCATAATTTTTCAGAATGAACAGTTTACAAAGTAACTGAGGGACACTAATGATCTTTGGACCTGTGGCCATCACGTTGGTATCAAATATACTTCTCTGAGGATGTATCCTGCCATGCAGGGAAGGACCAGAGGGGCCAAATTCATCCCAGGTATAATCTCATTCACTTCAGTGGAATTACATCAGGCCCAAAATTATATGTTTTTTCTGTCCATGATCCTATCATCCCAATTTACTATTGTAATGCCAGCAGCTGCCGGTCCAATACCTGGGATCAAACCTGGGACCTCTGAATCTTAGTGTAGAAGCCTCTACTATGTGAGCAAAAAGCCATATGGCTCTTAGCTAAGGCTGTAACAGACTCATCGATCTCTAACTGGGCTAGGTGCCACTAGACGGGGGACAAAGCACCACACCAAGCAGGCCTGGATTATACTACCTAGTATGTCAGTGCCACTCACGGTCACTGCATACGCAAAGTCATTACTTCTGGAAGGATGTTAGCTGGAGCCCTATGTGTAATGAGCTGGTGGTCTCATTTTTGTGGAGTGGGGAGAGAATCTTGCTCTCTCTCTAACCATTCTGTGCATGTTCAGTTGATAGAGGAATTCATTTGTAAACCAACTTTGAAGGTTAGGAGGAAAATGTATTTAAAAAGGGCATAATTTGCTCCGTGAAAACCCAGGAAGTTCTCCTATAATCAAAAGAGGTGGGCCATAAACAAGTCTTCGAACCAACCCTTTGAAGCCAGATCCCAGATCCCCCCATTGTCTTTGATTTTTGGTTTGGATCCAAAACCAGAAAGAGCCTGGTTCTCCAGTTTTGTTTCAGCTGTGGCTGAAATCTCATGAAAACAAACTCATGAGTATATCCCCACTATCAAATCTAAACTCAAATTGCTTTGGCCTCAAGCCAAACTCCAGATTAATATTTAACCTAATCTAGAACTGAACAAAACTTCTCTAGTCCACCTCAAATAATCACCAGAGGTCTTTCTTCTTAATTCTTCCCCCGGTGATGGTCATCAGTGGAGGCATAATTGAAAAGTAGCCTTCCACAGGCAAATACTTGGGTGGCTATAGGGAAATATAATATCCCTATTGCAGGAGATGTGCACACTGCCTCTGGAGAGTCAATAAAATCTCAGGCTCTTGCTTAATTTGGACAGTAAATCAAATGTAATCTTGAGGCCATACAATATACAGTTCAAACTAGCCTTCTAATCATATTCTGGACTCTGGGATTAAAGCTACAGAGAGTTAAGGCCCCATCTGAAACAAACATCTTCTCAAAGGGGATTACTATTTTACTCTGGGGGGTGGGGAGGGGGATGTTGCCAGTGTTGTATAAACTCTGTTTGTCCACACTCCTATGTGTAGCTTTTGAGTCATTGTCTATCATCACAATTCCCATTGACTTGTCATTTCCTCTTGTCCTGATTTCATTACCCATAACAGGAGCATAGACTGATTAACCCCCGCCCCCCCCAAAAAAACAGCATACTTAGTGTATTTCCCTGCTTCAGTATCAAAGATAGTTTCATCAGTACACTTTGTCATTTTAATTTTTCCTTGTAAAAAGCACAGCCAGCAGCAACAGTAACTAGGCTCACTTGGGGCTCCATCCTGCAAGGTGCTGAACACTCTCAACTTCTACTTAGCTCAAAAGGGGTTTAATCTAATCTTCTACGATACTGTTTAGGCTTCCTCAATAATAGATAGATTGTTTTAAGAGTAGAGCGTAGGACTAGGAGTCAGGAGATTGGGATTCTATTACTGTTTGCATCACAGATTTAGGGCATGTCTTCACTAGCAACGTTAAAGCGCTGCCCCGGCAGCCCCAGTGCTGGGAGACAGCTCTTCCAGCGCTATAAAAAAACCCACCTCCACAAGGTGAGAAGCTCCCAGCACTGGTGCACTCTCTATACTGCCACTTTACAATGCTGAAACTTGTAGCGCTCAGTGGGGTGTTTTTTCACACCCCTGAGCGAGCAAGTTGCAGCGCTGTAAAGTGGCAATGTAGACAAGGCCTTACTGTGTGAACTTCAACACGCCATTTGATCTCTCTGGGTGCAGCTTCTCGATCTCTAAAATGGAGACAAGAGTAAGTGCAAGTAGCCTGGGGGATTTCCTTTCTAGGAACCTTCTTCTAAAAACCTGGCTATTTGGCAAAGGCAAAAATTTAAGTTCTTCAGAGCAATTCTTCTGAGTCAGGGATACAATATCAAAGGGAAGGGTAAAATCATCATCAAAGAAAGGTAAGAGATTACTTGATTACAGTCTTTTAGGCCCAGATCCTCAAAGGTATTTATGCTCTTAACTCCCTATGATTTCAAAGGACATTAGGTATCTAAATACCTTTGAGGATCTGGGCCTAAATACCTAAACTGATCATACAAGATGCTGAAATCTAGCAGAATAAAGCATAACAGATCCCGTCACTGGACATTGAAACTAGATATTAAATTAAGCATTTGTGCCTTTATTTCCAGTTTAACAGTGAGGATAATAAATCGTTGAAAAAATACCAAAGACTGTTGTGGATTTGCCATCACTTGAAGTCTTTAAATTGAGGTCATCTGTCTTTTTAAAAGAGATGCTATAGCTGAAGCAGAAGTTATGGGCTTGGTGCAGGAGTTACTAGGTGAGAGTCTGCGACCAATGTGATGCAGTAGGTCAGACAAGATGATCCGAAGGTTGCCTTCTGGCCTTAAAATCCATTTAGCCATTTTTGCATTCATGGCTGGGATTGTTTAACCATACTCAGGGAGGCAAGTAAATCATCCCACATTCCTGCCCAAACTCCACACTGCTGTTACCTCTTCTAGCCTGAGCAAGGAAGCAGGACCCATTACCAACCCCGCACTGCCACCAGCAGCTTTGTTCATTCTTTAAGATGTATATTTTCAGCAACGGACATGATGAATTGACAGGATAAAGTCAATGGAAAACAATAGAGTGTGGGTCCCCTCACCCCTTGGCTGTTTTCCCTTGACTGTTATAGACATTATAGAAGTCTTTGGATCTGTACGGTATCTAACAATAGATTGATTTATGGTTCATTTAGTGCACCTTGGTCTATTATATATTCATATGGTTAATAGTCGAACTTAAAATATGCGAAGGCAGTAGCCCATGTGAACTGTAAAAACAGACAGTAATAAAGCAAGAGATTGTGGCTGATCTGCAGCTGATTTGTCTTTATTTGAGGATCTACTTCAGTGTCATACTTCTGAACTGCTTTTTTCAGCAGCAAACCCATAAGCAAGCTAATTAAATGTCAATTGGTTTTTGTAGACATATTTACTGAGCACAAAGAAGAGATCCATCTCTGTGGCTTTTCCTCTGTAAATATTTTTAAATAAGCAACTGGTATTTAATTACTACACTGTAAAATAATGGCAAATAGATCTGTTTCTAGCTACAACAGGACCATTGTTTTACGGTAATTAAATAACATCAATTGATTATATTTAGACTCAAACCTTGGAAGATCAGGAGCCTCACTTCTCAGGATGGAATTTATTGGCTCTACAGACCTTGCTTCTGGGCTGGCTCAAGCTCATACAGTTATTAAGACTTCTCAGGGTTGACAGTATTGAGAAATAGCAGGCAAGGGAAGGTGGAAGCAAGGTCTCTACTACTGTCTTGTAGGGTTTTCTTTTCACGGGAGAGAGGTGTCTCTTCAAATTTCTATTCTTGCTTGCAATCTTGAAAGGGCAGAGACTGATTACACCATAAATCCCATGTTTAATAAAATATTGTTTTGAATCATAGTCTGTGTTTTGCAAATGCAAAAATAAAATTGTGCCTTTCACTTTTCACTGGCATTGAGAGGAAATGCATCATGTTATTAAGAACAGGATCAGGCTGATAATGGGTTTTTTAATTAAAGCATTTTTATTAATTTTTGCTTTTCAGTGCAAACATCACCATACAAAAAGATAATTATAAGTTTATAGTGTTTTTTATTTATCAGTAATATACTGCAAAGTGTGATGATTCATATGCAAAAACCATTTCATTAAACTCTAAAATTAACTCAGTCAGTACTTTACAACCAATAGGGGGACAATGCTGACAAGGTAAGGAGGGAAAGTATGCCGGCAGGGAAACAGGAGGGGAGAGGTGAAGGAGTTTATGGACCAGTCAATGGGCCCTTGGGCATTCCCTAGTTGAATGTTTCTAAAAGTGGAGCCCTGATCTCTTCAAAATTATTGAACATATATGGAGCCAATATGAATGAGCCTGAGACCTTTAACACAGTCTCTGCTGAGTTGCACAAAGATACACACATCCCCACCATAACTGATAATAGATAGATCCTCCCCTACTAATTGTAAGCCAACCTGGTCCAGACGAGCACTGAAATCCATGATTAAAGATATAAGATTATGTGGAGGATCATGCACCCAACAGAAAAAGACTACATATTTTTCTCCCCTGTCCATTATACATATTCAGGAAAGAATTTTTTCTTAATTTCAAGGCACCTAGCCCAAGCCATATCCAATCCCTCAATTAGTACAATGGTGATCTTTGACTGTGCACCATTATCCTACAATTTACTCCTGACACAGTTGGCAAGAAACAAAAATAGACAGAGGTTTAATACTTCGCTGCTTTTAGGCCCCAATTTTGAAATGCTTTTAAAGAAAGAAATTGACCTCTTCCTGGGTACCTGTGAGCCATCAACTCCCTCTGGCAAGATTCTTTGAGAAACTTGAAAAGCCTGTCTTAGAGACAAAATTATTAGCTTTGCTGAAGCTAAAAGAAAAACAGGGGGAGAAAAAGGAAAGCATAGTGCTCCTTGAACGGAAAGTCAGAGCTGGACCAAGAATACACTAAAAATCCTTCTCCAGGATACCTATGCACTCTGCCAAAAACAGGTACAAACTCAATAATCCGTATGTAGTTCAAGCTGAGTTTGTACATTTTCTGTTAAGACAAAACTTCTGCCCCTTCACACGAGATCCTGGAAATTTTCCTTGTTAAAATACAAATACTCCACCTCACTGTGGGCTAGCAGCGGAACTACTATCAACATGAATGTTTATCAAGACCCTGAAATCCATGAAATTGGGTAAGGCTCCTGGCCCAAACAGCTTGCCTGTTTTTATAAACATTTTTCCAGATCCTTTGAAGGGAAAGTGACTACCTTGTTCAACACATCTCTGTAAGAAGGTAGTTCCCTCCTCCCCCACAATCTGGCCAGAAGCCTTGATTTCAGTTATTCCCAAAGTAGGGCGGGAGCTCATGTTATGCTCAGACTATAGACCAATTTTTTTCATTAATGGTGATGTGACTATACTGGCCAAAATTTTGGCAGCCAGTCTGGAGGGAGTTGTGCCCAGCATCATGTATTGAAACCAGGTGGGATTTATTAAAGGTCGGCACGACTTAGATAATTTAAGACAGTTAGTAGATGTAATAGTGGCATAGCATGATGACCCTGACACTCAAGCGCTTCTGACCTTGAACGCAAAAAAGCCTTTGATCAAGTGAATTGCGAATATATGCTACATGCCCTCCAAAGATTTGGTTTTGGACTTGTTCTTACAACATGGGTTAACCTTCTATATTAATGGCCCTGCATTTTATGTATTAACCAATGCGATAATATGAGAGGCACCAGATAGGGTTGTTCTTTGTCATGCCTCTTGTTTGATCTGGTTCCAGAGCCTGTGGCAATCATCCTACACTTTCACCCAAACATTCAGGGTCTAAGATTGGCTCATGGGAGTATATATTGATGCTATATGCCAACAATAACTTTTTGTTTATACTAATCCTGATACCACAACCCACACCCTTCAAGCATTAATCCAGGATTTTGGCTAACTTTTAGGGCTATAGAATTAATTGGGAAAAAAGTCAGAACTGCTTGAGATTTCTCAGCTGCCTTCTAGCAGGGTTTTCTCCCAGTAGCCATTTCATAGGCAATCAGAGGTGCTTAAATACTTGGGGATAAAAATACCAAGGGATCTAGAAAATGAAGTAAAAATGAATTTAGAACCCACCCTTTTACAGCTAGTGGAGAATACCAGTTGGTGGGAGGGCACTGTCTCTCTGAGACTCTGGGGTGAAATTAATGCAGTTAAGATGTATATCTTACCTAGATTTTTGTACATTGATAAGAGTGGTTTCAGACTCACAGATCTGCAGAACTATTATGTTGCCTCTGTCATGTCTCAGGCTTCTCATTGGTTCCAACCCATGAGTAACATCTGCATATAGGTGGGGATTGAAACAGAACTAATGAAACCAATCCCCTATTGGTAGTCTTTGAATCCTCATTGTACCATACAGAGAAAACAGGGTACCCTCCTTAGTGGCCACCCAGAGAGCAAGGGCCATTTGGGTAAGTAGGTCAGCCCTGAGACCGTACAAAAGTCACTGTCTGGGTTAATTCTGACTTACAGATTGGCAACCAACCAATCATACAGTGAGAATAGACTTGGTTGACAGCAAGAAGATAGTCCCTTTGCAGGTCCAGCAACATCAGTATAACCTCATTACCACAGTGATATAGCAATATATACAGCAGAAACATTTTTTGACGTATCACTTTGGTCCAGGAGCCAGAGGGCTGCCTGACACCTGTGAAGTACCAGTGAATAAGGCTAAAGATTTTGTCATGGTTATTTTTAGTAAAAGTCAGAGACAGGTCATGGGCAACAAACAAAAATCCACGGAAGCCGTGACCTGTCCCTGGCTTTTACAAAAAATAACTGTGACAAAATAGGGAAGTGGAGGGGATCTGGCACCCACCGATGCTGCAGTTCCGGGGTCCCCCTGAATTGCCCACAGTGGCTGGGATCTGGAGGGTCCCTCCTCCACCTGTGGCCGCTGGGAGCTGCAAGGGCCCCCCATGAGCTGGGAGTTGCTGTGGGCCCCTGGCTTCCACAGTGGCTGAAGTGGAAAATGTCATGGAGGTCTCTGGAAGTCACAGATTCCATGACCTCCGTGATATAATCTTAGCCTTGCTCATGAACATTAGGTGCCACCCTCGGGCAGACTGTTACAAACCAAGGCACAAACCCCAAATTGATTGTTTTCTATAATTAGCTTCACCAATCATGTATCAAGTGTGAACTCCTCTAGCACTATAACAGCCATAACAGGGCATCACAGACAGTCCCCGTGGGCACTCCGGTCTATCCTGTCACCCAGGCAAGTCTGCCTTTGTTATGGATGGTCCCTTACACCACAAGTTACAAGAACATTCAGGTTACTCCACCACAGGACCAGTCTCACTTACCCCAGGCCAATTGCACCTCAGATCACACACCAAAGACAACACTTCTTGTCAGTCCAATAATAAACTAACTAAAGATTTATTAACCAAGGAAAGGAAACAAGAGTTATTTACAAGGGTAAAGCATGTAAACATACACACACACACGAGTGACAGTCTTAGCTTCCAAAAAGGAATAGAAGGTGCTGTAATAGGCAAACTCTATATGTCCTTTAGGCCTATCCCAATCCAAGCAGCTTGGGGATCCCATGTTTAAACTTAGAAATATTCCCCTCCCCAAACTCCAGGCAGCATAGTAATAACTGTTTCTTCTTGACAGGGATTTTTATTCCCTTGTCCAAGAGCTCGAGCTCATGGGAGGAGCTTTTGCGCATGTCCCCTCTTCATGGACATGGGGGAAGCAATGAACAAAGTCTTATGTCCTCTGATGTTCCACAATGGCTTGTCTGGTGTCTCTAGCCTTTCTTTTGTTGGAGAGGAGATAACACCTCCTGTGGTGAACTGGTATTTCACAGTTGGTAATGCTTCTCTCCTGGCGGTGGGAGTTTACAGTTTCAGAGCAAACACTTTAATAGTTACAGAGCAAACACTTAACTATTATCTTATAGCATGGGATAGAGACATTATAAGTAAGATTAATACATGCAGCATCCTACAATAATTTCATAAAGAGTAAACACATTCATATACCTCTAAAACCCATTTTAACAATGCTAACACATAGGTGAGCCAGACTGGTTTCCAGCTATGCCTTAGTTGGTGTTCAGGGAGGCCTGGGCCTTGGCATGAGCTGGCACAGGTCTGCCAGCGTCACAACAGGGTGTAGTAAAGATTCTCCACAAACTCTTCAGACCCATACCATCCATATATGATGAAAAAGGGCCCTTTGCACCTCAAAGTTATTACTAAATACGGGGATAAAGAGCTGGAGCATCCCTCACAGTGGTCACTTGTGTTATACAATGCAAAACATGCTTCCATAGGGTTAGGCCCATAATGTCTGACTTTTTTCTTGGTGTTTGGAAGAAAGACGGCTCTAGCAGTTCTGAGGCCTCCAGATGCAGAGGAATAGCTCCAATGTGCAGTGCAGCCTTTGATGACCCTCTGCAAGGGGTGCATACCCCTGATTGCTGAGGAGCTATGTAGGAGCTATCAGAGGCAGAGGTATAAAATATGACTGGAGGAGAGACAAGGCAAGGACAAGAGATCCGCTGCTAAATGAATCCTCCAGCCATTGCTCTCAGTGGAGCAGGAGCTCCTCTTCCATGGCTCAGCAACCAGGGGAGATTTCCTTCTGTCTCACCCCTATGGAATTCTCTAACCCACAGCCCAGTGGTTCAGGCCACTGCCTGGGGAAGGATTTATCCCATTATGCACACACATTTCTTTCTCTTTGAAATTTTGAGTGTAAGAAATACGTCTCACATTTCTGGGGTGTACTAACTGGAATGTTGTACGTAGGACATGGGAGGTAACTGTTCTGCTCTGCTTGGAACTGGGGCCGCCTCAGCTGGAGTATTGTGTCCACTGTTGGGTTCTGCATTTTAAGAAAGATGTGGACAAACTGGAGAGAGTCTGGAGAAGAGCAAAAGAAAAGAAAAAATTATGAAGTCTAGAAAAAGTGACCAATGAGGAAAGGGCGAAAGATTTGGGCATGTTTAGTCTAGAGGAGATAAGGCTGAGGAGACAACATGATAATCATCTTCAGATATCCAGGAGGTTGTTATAAAAAGGATGGTGGCCGATTTTCTCTATATCCACTGAGGATGGGGTGACCCTAAGAGCCCCTTAATGCCCACTGACAAAGGGTTAATTGCCATGTAACAACTACCCATATCAAGCTTGATAAACTCACGACAGTATGTATCTGCCAAGATTGTTGTGTGAAGCATCAAATGAAAGCTGGTGACACTAATATCATTGTGTGATGTATGTACAGATGGTGGGTAAAGAATTATGCATGTGTGCTGGAAATATGTTCCTAAGATACGTCTTGGTGGTAGAGCTGTTAAACAAGTTTTCCTAGACAAAGGAATATGGATTTACTTGTCAGCCTTGGAATCTATTGTGAATCAAGTATTCTGAAACCAGCACAAAGGATGCTTCATTTGCATTTTAAATCAACAGAAGAGCAGGTTATTAGGAGCATGAGGAAATAACATGGTGGAAGCTTCCTGAAGCATCAACAGCAGGGGAGAAAAACTTTATCTGAGGATACACTTCAAAAGTACACATTTCAAAGGTTGACTGGACTATTAATAGAAGGGGAGTGAACCCCTTAGTTATCCATTACTTAGGGAAAAAGAGGAAGCACTCTTTGTGTGAACTGTGGATCTCCTGCCATGTGTGTGGGTGATGCTAGAAGGTTGCTTTAGGTAAGAAAAGTATTTTAGACAGGGAATGCAATCCACTACGTTTTAGTCACTGGAAAGGATGATCATACTTTTGTTACCATTTTCTGTCTCTATTATCTCTGCTTAGTATCACTTAAATCTCTGTTCTTTGTTAATAAACTTGCTGTTTTATTATAAATCCATCGCAGTGCTGTTATATTAAAGTGAAGCGTGCATCCTCTACTGAACCAGCAGACGGGTGTGTACTCTATCTCTTTAGAGACAGCACACCTGGTAATTTCTGTGCGTGTCCAGTGATAGGGGCTGGATGCTGTAGAGGTACTGGGGGCAACGAGAGTTCCCTGCGAGGAAAGGAAAGGACTGGCAGAATCCTGAGGAGTTTGCTGGGCTAGTTAACAAGCTGGAGTGTCAGGAAGCTGACGTACAGTTTAGCAACAGCAAATCTCACTTTCACTGAGGCAGAGGGTAACAGGGTGACTTAGAGTTCTGGACACCCCAAGAGAGCATCACAGTAGGACAGGAGGTGATTGGCTTAATCTGTAGCAGGGTAGCTTTAGGTGAGATAGAGAAAACTTCCTAATGACAAGGGTAGTTAAATACTGGAATAGGTTACCTAGGGAGGTTGTGGAATCCCCACCAGTGGAGGTTTTAAGAACAGACTAAACAAACATCTGTCAGGGATGACCTATGTTTACTTAATCCTGCCTCAGGGTGGAGGGAAGGATTAGATTACCTCCAGAGGTCCCTTCCAGCCCTACCTTTCTAGGATTCTCACAAGACAGTGGAAAGGCTCAATTTCCACTTGAATTTCTGCTCCCAGTAATGTTTTTGTTTTACAGCAAAGCAAGGCAGTGGTTTGGATGGAATTTGCTGTATGATCTGTACTTCTCTCACTAATGGAGATGTATGTCTCTTTGGGTAATTGAGACCTTTATCTTTTTTCAAAATCTCCCCGTTTTTATTTTAATTTTTTTTAAAGGCACAATGAGAAAACAGTTGATTGTAGTGAAATAACATGAATACAAATTTCATACATCATTTCAAACACTTTGGAAGATGTTTGCAGACAAAACTGAAAAACAAGACACATTGACAGGACAAAATAAGAGCTCTCCTTGAACCACGTTGCACCTGTATAGATACCATTCCCTGTCATAAGCACTAAGAATGGCCACACTGGATCAGACCAATGGTTCATCTAGCCCAGTATCCTGTCTTCTGAAAGTGGCCGATGCCAGGTGCTTCAGAAGGAATGATCAGAACAGGCAATCGTCAAGTAATCTATCCTCTGTTGTCCCCTCCCAGCTTCTGGCAGTCTGAGGCTGGGGACACCCAGAGCATGGAGTTGCATCCCTAACCATCTTGGCTAATAGCCATTGATGGACCTATACTCCTCCATGAATTTATCTAATTCTTATTTGAACCCCATCATAGTTTTGGCTGTCACAGCATCCTCTGGCAATGAGTTCCCCAGGCTGACTGTGTGAAGTTGTGTTTCAAACTTGCTGCCTATTCATTTCATTGGGTGATGCCTGGCTCTTCTGATATGCATTTCTGTTCCTGTTCTACCCCAACCCGTAAGGATTTTGGGTTATCCCTTGTGTTATCTACCAGTCAAGACCCCCGTAAGGGCATTGAATTGATAGGTTTTGAGTTTACCATGTAACATTAGGGTATTAGGTGGGTGTAAGTGAGATTTATGTGTCCCCTGCCTTAAAGGTCAGAAGCTAAATTGCTTGTGTTGAGAATAACTCATTTTATTCAGAATTCTGCCTGCAGCTATACCCCCTCAGGCTGCGAGCTTGTCATGTTCCAAACTCAGCAAGGCCTGGTCAGTATGTGGATGAGAGACCGCCAAGGAAAACTAAGGTTGGTACAGCAGAGTTCTGATTCAGTAGGCTCCACTCTGTCCATTTAAGTTAGTACAATGCTGACAAATGCCCCAGAATGCTTTGCTGTGGTGGGTCTTTCTTATAGAGGAGACATGACTAATCATTAAAGGGGTTGTCTTCACTTGGAAAATACATTGAGGTTGGCAACTTGCATGACCCCTTGACCTTGTTTCTAGTGAGGACGCAAGTTAGCACCTTTTACCTCAATGTAGCATGTCGAAGTCTACCCCACGTGGAAGTCTACATCCAGGTAGAAGGTGTTAAATTGTGTCTTCACTAGGGAAAAAATAAAGGTGTAATTCAAGGTGAGCTACACTGAATGTGAATGCTCCCAAAGAGACAAGGGCACTTTTCACAAGCGGAAGGTTGTTAGTACCCTCATCCTGGCCAGCCATAGTATCCCAGCTAACTTCTTCTACCTCGGATTATAATTTTCTGTTACCTAAGCAACCTCACAACCCCATATAGTTTCAGGTGGGGAAAACTTTCTTCACTTTCCCTCCTAAAAGCAAACAGATAAACGGTGCTGAGTAATGCTGGCGCAGAATGATTGCTTCGTTCTTTTCCATTGGTGGCTGCATATGAATAGTGGAAGAATGATGCCTACGCACATTATTTAACACTTTTTAAATGTTTTATATTTTCAACGTACAGGTTAATCATGAAGTAATTAGGGCCACAAATATGAAATGTGGGTACCTACAATTAACTTCCAAATTCCATATTCCAACTCCAAAGTACATGTAGCCAGACTGTGAACTGAGCTGAGCACCCACCAACCTCACTGAAGTCAATGTGATCAGCAGGTTTCTCAGCACTTCTGAAAAATCATATGGACCTTATCTACAGGTCCTTCATTTAGATTTAGGAGCTTAACTTTAGGCACCCACGTCTGAAAATTTTGGCTCAAGTCTCAAAACACCCACATGAGGTCAGAAATGATTATTAACCAAATTTTACAGAGAGCAGGCAAGACACAGAGAGGTTATAGGACTTTCCCAAGACCAGGCAGTGAGTTACTTGCAAAACTGGGATCAGCTTTAGGATCTCCTGGCTCCCAGTATCATACTCAAGCCACTATATCGTGTTGCTTCTTCTATTTTCTGCTCTCAGTTATATGCAAGCATCAAAGTGCTCAGAAATGATACAGTGATACATGAATTATAAATAAGTAAATCAGTTAGGCTTTAGGTGAGCTGTAGCTGAGGGCAGAATTTGGCTCACGGTATATGAAGTGTATTGGCATCCTTCTGAAGGAAAAGAGCTACGTGCATTATGTTATTTCATCTGCAACTTTCATGTAAGCTGTAAAAGTCAAGAACAAAAAGGGTTACTTTTATAAAGAGCTGAGAGGCAGGTTTCAGCATGAATTATTCTTCCCTGCTAGTGAGTCAAGAAAAGGTCTTTCCTTCCTTACTAACATCTGCTTCTTTAGTCAGAGTTCTCTTGCTAAAGGAGGTCGGTTGGCTTCTGGCAAATCAAAGTGACTTTAGCTTAAGCACTAATCAGGCATAATGCCTTGACACCGCCATTGGTGACATACTGTTGCTGCTGGATTTATCTGTGAATCAAGGAAGACTCTTTCTAATCATTGGCTCACTATTAAAAATACATTGAAGGGTGGAAAAATATTGAGGGATACCTTGCAAGTTAAACTAACGTTTCCAGTATGACTGAAATGTTAAATTATCAACAATTGCCCTGCCAGGCCACTGGAGAGATTCAGCTAGTTTCAGATCTGTTTTCTGATAGTGCCGTCATCTTGTCCCAACAGCCTGAAAGAAAAATTCAGGCTTGGTAATCAGGACTTTCCGTTATTTACAAGCCTGTGGCTGTGTTTATACAACCTCGCATAACCTTAGCTTTGAGTCTCCTTCTGAAATATTTTCTGTTACACTAAGAAATCCAGTAAAAGTTTCATTTGTTTTAAAGCTATATTATTTCCTGGCTGATTTACACTCTTCTGAGGTTCCAGGCACAAATTACAATTGGAAGGAAGATTCCAGTAAGGCTGCAAGGGGGAATTGGGTGAAATGATTTAGAACTATCACAAGTGCTTATATCTGTTTTCACAAGATACCTTAAATCTTGAGCTGGGTGAAGCCTATAAAAAAAAACTGCCTGCAAGTAGTCGTTCCAGTTTAAAATGAATTTGATTCAGCCACCTGGCTGCCTTATTTGTGTTCACAGTCTACAAACATTGAAAAGTGTGTGTGAACAGTTCACTGTCAAGAGTTCACTGCCAAGCATTCATGCACAAGTGGTGTATTTTACAGGGGATAGGACCCTGACAGCAGTTCCTCAAAGCCCTCACTAGAGCCCTGGCACAGAGGAAATTAAAGTCAAACATGGATCTGACCACCCCATTTGCAAGTAGGACCGTGACCCACCAATTATACACAATTACTCTGTGGGAATGAGAGGACATTTAAACGCTGCATCCCAGCCAATAAGTATTATAAACAGCATAATTATTTTTAGGAATGACACCTCAGACAAGTCTGTGTGGCCCTTAACGTGATTGCTAGAGAACTGCTTGTGAGCAAGCCATAGAGTTAAAAAAATAATTATAACATTAATTTAATAAAAGCTAGGAATCCTCGATCCACTTGCAGACATTCCACAAGGAGAAAGAGGCTAAATTCATTGAGCAAATTATTCACTCAACTCTACTTAAAACAGGGCTTGCTGTAGGCATCTGGATATAGATCACTCTGTCTTCTCCATTTAGTAATGTATTTCACATTGCCTGTATGTATCAATGAGTGACTGACATACCGCTAAGCATATTTTGGAATAATTCTCCTCATCTCTGGTCTCCCCTACACAAAGCCCACAAAGCCCCCCTTTACAATACATATTAAACATAGTTGTTAAAATGATATTCCTGGCCTGTTGATCTGCCCACATCACACCTACTGCCTTCAAATTACTCCACTGGCTCCCCTTCTCCACTGCAGTTTAAACTTCCTGTACTTGGACTAAAGGCCCTGCACAGCTCTGCCCCTGCCTGCTTATCCATCCCAGCCACCCACTGTGTCCGTCTCCTAATCAGCTTCAATGCCCTGTTTATCTGCTTCAACTCCCTTCCTTACATATTTCCTGAGCTAGTCTAAAAAAGCCATTCTCCACTTCTCCTGAAGAGCGCCATCTTCCATGACTCCTACAAGAAAGGAGTCAATGACATGTATTTATTTTTGTATAGACCTGTTTTTTTAAGTAAGTATCTGTTTCACATTGCCAGGTATCTTCCACTTCTTCGCTGAGTATCCACACGATCTTAAGTCCATACCTTTCTCCTCTGCCTTCACCCTTTTGTTTTGTGGCACCCCTCTTTTTGAAATAATCTGAAATTAAATTGTATGCCCTTTGGGACAGGAAGCATGTTGCCTTATCTGTACCTTGAGGTAACTTGCACACACTTGTAAAATAATATTGCAAATGATGTTTGGATGCGGTGCTCATATCCATATCACCTGTGTTTATCTTAAAGAGGCATGACAATCTTGGCTGGATTTTCTTTTGGACAAAAAAGGAACCATTTTCTGTTAGCTGTGGTCTCAGACCTGGAAGTGGCCTGGCCAGATTTATTACTTGTTAGATGATAGCTACCCATAATCAGAGACATCTTCTCTCGAGCTCTTAGTACCTCTCGGAAGAAGAAACTTACATGCAGCCCACAAGCCAAACCTGGCTCACATGGCTCTAAAATGTAGTTTACAATTGTCCTTATCGTTATCAGAAGGATGCAGCTAGTAGAGACAACAGGACCCAATATGCAACCCTGCATCTTTACTGGAGCGGATGATGCATTGCAGTATGGGAACCAGTAGTTTTTCTAGCATGTATCTCCCTATTAAAAGAAGAGGAAGGCTGAATTCTACTCTGTTATATGCAAATTAAGTGTGGCTCTCAGGCTCCTGGCAAGTTCCTACTACAGTCTCCATCTGAATGAAATTTGGATACCTTTAGCATGAAGACAGATGACTAAGGCCCCAACCTCACAAAAAAATCTACACATACACTAAATTCTAAGCATGTGAGTAATCCCTTTAAGTTCATGGTACTACTCCTGTGCTTAAAGTCCAGTACAAATCTGTTTGCAGGATGTGGGTCTGCAATGCTAAATATTCTGACACTGTCAATAATGTCATCCTGCAGTTACCGTCTCAAACTCTCATTTCAGCAAAGCCTGAAGGTGACCGTAACCTTTTGCCTACCCCAGCCAGGACACAGAACCCCCTTTGTGTTTATTTACTAGGTTTTCACACTTATTACTTTGCTTATTTTCCACATGGCAGTCTCTAATATTGTAAGCAAGTTTTCATTTTCTGGTGGGGTGATGCTCTTCTCTGATCTGTTGAAGCCCACCTCATTGTTTATCTGTAGCCTTTATTTGTTTTCTACACAATAAGAGGAAAAAAATCTGATCAAATCAGTAACCTATCTCATTTGTGCTCCATTTTTCTGTGCTTTGCTTTTCATTTCAATGGACAGATGGTGCCAGACAAAGGACAATCTTGGTAAGCTCCAGGCTTGGGAGTCAGGGGATTTGGATTCTATTCCAACCTGTGCCACAGATTTCCTGTGGGATTTTGGCAAGTCACCTAACTTCTCTGGAGCTTGGTTTCACCATCAGTAAAATAAGGATAACAACACACTCCTTCTTCACAGGAATGATGTGCGGATAAATCCATTGTTTGCCAGACACTCAGAAATGCCTCTAAACCTCAGTGAGGTTCAGGTGGGTCTCAGTCAGTCAGCTGCCAGAATCTTAACAACAGGTTCCCTTCTCACCCCACGAGGGGGTTGTTGCCCAACCCCGCCCCCCGGGACTCCTGCCCCATCCCACCCACCCCCACGTTCCTTGACTCCCCCTCCAAGACGCCTGCCCCATCCACCCCCTCCCCTGTCCCCTGACTGCCCCCAGAACCGGGCAGGAGGGTCTCGTGCGCCACTGTAGTGGGTGCCCACCCCACCCCTAAGAGCCAGAGGCACCTGCCGGGGGGCGAGGTGGGGAGTCCCAGGGGTGCTTACCTGGGGCAGCTCCCACGAAACATCCGGCAGGTCCCTCTGGCTCCTAGAGGTGGGGTAGCATAGCTAGCGGGGGAGCAGGGGAAGCTGCCAGTCCCCCACTGATCACATCAAAAGTGGCGCCTTAGGCGCCAACTCCCTGGGTGCTCTGGGGCTGGAACATCCATGGGGAAAATTTGGTGGGTGCAGAGCACCCACCAGCAGCTCCCCGCCCCGTGCCCGGCCCCAGCTCACCTCCGCTCCACCTCCACCTCGTCCCCTGAACGCACCACCCCGCTCTGCTTCTCCGCACCCCTGCCCCGGCTTCCCGTGACTCAGCTGTTCGGCGGGAAGCCGGGGAGGGCAGAGAAGCAGGCCGCGGCTTCCCACTCAGGCAGAGGGTGGCGGAGGTGAGCTGGGGCGGGGAGCGGTTCCCCTGTGCACCCCCTCCCCGGGTTACCTGCTGCGGTGCGGGTGGCCCTCCTCACACCCCCCGCCCCAGCTCACTTCCGCCTCCCTGGGCCTGAGCGGGAAGCCGCGGCCTGCTTCTCAGCCTGTCCCGGCTTCCTGCGCGAACATGGTTTGTGTGTATAAAAAGATCTTCTGTACTTTCCACAGTATGCATCCGATGAAGTGAGCTGTAGCTCACCAAAGCTTATACTCAAATAAATTGGTTAGTCTCTAAGGTGCCACAAGTACTCCTTTTCTTTTTGCGAATACAGACTAACACGGTTGTTACTCTGAAACCTGTCATATATCTCTAGAAACTAATTCCAGTAAACAGAGATATTGACAAACGTCTGAAAGTACATGATGCATTCAGATTTAGCCACACGTTTCCATTCAGATCAATGAGGGGAAAGGGGCTAAATCTCTCTGCTTTTACAGTTCCTGAATATCTTCTGACTTGACTGGTGATTGTTTTGCTGGTGTAGTCTAACAATAGCTGAATTGATTGCATGGAACAATTAGTTGATTGAATGATTGCAATTTTGTTTCAATTACTTAAATTGCAAATAAGGAACCCAATCCTGCACTGAAGTCTGTGGAGTGGGGACAGGAGCAGGCCAAAATCAGATTATTAAAAAGAAGCAGGAAAACCTTTTGCTTCAGATTGTCTAACAGCAGGCAAGTACCAGTGTGAGGAACAACAGAAAGGAGAGGAAGGTACTTAACAGAAAGAGACAGGCTATGAAAAGAAATAAAAATGAAACAATCCGATAAGGTGCTTAATGCCTTGACAGTCAGGCTTTCAGTTTCCAAATAAAAACACCTATCAGGACAAAAAGGCATGCTAGGAAATTGCTCACATTTACAGCTGTGTCCAGACAAAAACCTCAGCTCTGAACACTCTCAGACTGGCAAAGTTTGGATCTGGAGCAACTGAATTTGGCAGCTTATCTCTCCTCGCATTACAGCATCGATTATAAAAATTGAGCCTAATGGAGGCAAAATATTTCCTAGATCCCTTTTGATTTTCTAAAGAAAGCTTCATCCTATCAAACGGAAACTGCATTCCTTCCCTTCCCACCTCCCAGTCACAGGCCTGAGGGCAACATCTCTCAAGGCAAATGAAGGGGTCTTTTATTTTCCTTTGTGTGTGTAAATGTTGTGCACATGAGAGGTGCCAGATTGACAGTTCTGGAATCCTCTGTGTAAACTGACTCCCCGGGTTATTGATCCCTCTCATACGGCAGGAGTATTAACCTTTGTCACCCTGACCCAGGTCAGATGAGTAGAACCAGAAAATAAAGTCCAGTCTCTTATCAGTATGCCTGTGTGTCATACATTTATCACAGCTTCTGTTTCGTCCCAGAACAGGTTCAGAATAGGCAGTGTCAATGTAAAGCTTCCCCACCCTCCACCTGGAACATGTCTTAACCCTGACTTGTAAGGAGGGTGAGAAGGTAATTCAGTCTCCATGAACATTACAATGTTGCCAGCTTGGACAATTTTATTGCGAGTCTAGCCATTTTGAAGGTGTGTTATGAGCCCCCACCCCACAGGCCGGAACCGAAGCATCTCAGCTTTCATTTAAGAAAAGAAAAGTACATTTTTAGCCCTCGTGGGTGCAGAGAAAAGCTTGAAAACATAGACCCTAAAGTCTCCAACACCAAAAGACAAATGATTTTTGAGCCAAACTCATGATTTAAGGGTGTCTAAACCCCTGATTTTGAATGCATGGGGTTGGCAATACTGCATTTAATCTGTGGCTTCTCTGCTGAGTAACCTACAAAGCATGCCAATTAGTGCCAGTTGCGATTATTTTTTGTGTGACACATGTCCACTGGGAACCGGATCGAGACCTATCAACTCATTTTACATTGTCAGGCCTTTCATTCACACATCTCTTTCATTTGCACCCAGTGTGTTAGCAATAGTCACCCTATGGGGCTACATTCCTCCTGAGACGTATTAGCCCATTATGTGCAACAGAATTTAAGGACTACATTGAAAGACAATGGGTATTGTGTGTTGTGGGTGGGGCTGATGGATCAGCATGTGGGACCCTATTAGATAGTTAGTTATAAACACCTGCTGTCAAATCCCCTGCTGAGAAGATGGGTATTTCTCTAATATTATAAAAACTGCACTGTCTTCTGTTGAAAATGCCTGACTTGAAACTTCTTGTGAGGAAATTTTTCTCATTAATAAAAACTTTTTTTAAATCACATTCCTCTCAACACCAAAAAAAATTTATCATGACGGACAATAGCAATAGTTAATCTCCCTCAAGGGGGGGGGGCACTTTAAGACGATTAAGTCAGAAACTATTTTTCCCTCCATTTCTTTTGCTTAATTTTCTCTTAGGAGAGATCGCAACTGCTGTTCTATGTGATTACATTTAAACTCTGAGCTGTCCTAATTTTAAACTGTAATGTCTGTGTTAGACATTTAAAATGGAGCCCTTGTTGCCCTGTGCTAAGCCTCTGTGGGGTGTGTGTTTGTGCATGTGTCTATAAACTCAGGGTTAATGGGTTACAAAAGAGAAGAACTCCAGGGATTAGCTAGATAGAGGCATTAATAGATGGTCTCCCCCAAGGGAGAGTCAGTGAAGCATGCTCCCACATGCCTTTGATGCAGGAAAAGGGTCGTGCATGAATCACGATGTTTGCGTTTGCACAGAGATGTAGCAAACTGCGGAGGTTTCTTGGCTATTTGTCATTACGCTGATTTCCAGGTTTACATTTTGACGCCTGCTCAGCTGAGGCAGTGGTTAAGGGATGCAGCAAGTCAGCTACGGTTGGCGCCTTCTCTAGGGACACTATGCTCACACCGAAGGCTTTAGCTAAAGCTTTTACCTCTTCTTCAAATTACACTGTGTCAAATATTAATTGAGGAATAACCTGAAGCTAATAAGGACTCATTTGCACTATCCCACTAACCATGTTTATAATGTAGTATGTGTGTACATATTGTATTCTGAATGCCCTCTAGTGGTTATTGTTACTATAGTACTACTTAAATATGGGAAATTGCCTGATGAACTAAACTAGTCAGAATCCTGAACCAGAAAGGAAGGGCTTCTGGCTGGGGAGAGTGGGAAAGTATAGCAAAGTGGGTTGTTAGCAGCACATTTCAAGCTGTCTCTCTCTTTCCTTACACTAAATAAATAATTAAATCCCACGTGCGTGTACAATACACCACGGCACTTAATCCTGGTTCAAAGTCTGTTGGGGATAAAGTGGATTACAACGCAGCCTGGCTGACCAGTGTGCGTGGAGACAAAGTATTATAACAGGATTAAAAACCCTTCTCTCCTTCAGTTAAAGCAGATTTGTTTGGGTTTTTTAAAGATCTGGTTACAACAGTTTGGCCCTGTGAGCCATGCAATACTCTGAGCGGCTACAAGATTAAGCAGTGCTTGGGCACCTCTTTAAATATCGTCCGTTATGATAATGTCATGAGAGCCTAAAGGTCCTATAGAAAGGAGGAAGGATGGTCTTATAAGCACAACACATTCGAGAAAAGAATGACCGTATGTAATAAACAAAGGAAGGTGGCATTAATCACAACAAGATAGATTTCAGCATAACAGCCGTGTTAGTCTGTATTCGCAAAAAGAAAAGGAGTACTTGTGGATAGAGTTACATAAAGTCACCAGGGCATAAATTGTAAACTTTTGGGGGCTTTTTATTATGTGTGTGTACAGTGTCTAGCGCAAAACAGCCTCAATCTTGATTAGGGCCCGTAGGCACAACATTAATAAAAATATTATATTATTGTTACTGTTATTGTTATTATTATTATTAATAATAATATTAATAATAATAATTAAGGAGGACATACTCCATTGTAAGGCTGAACTGCTGCAGCAAAAGGAAAGAAGCAGAGACTTTTGAGTTCACTGATCTTCTGCCATCCCCGTAATTTCCTGCCTTCCTATGTTCTGTTTGGGAACTGAAATATAGGACATGAAAGAGCTGATAGCTTCACCACCTCTCTTGTGGTCAGATTAGCAGGATCTGGAAGGAAGAGGAACCTGTACAGTGGAGTTATCATTAATGGGAAAAAGAAAAGAAAAGAAACACACTGACCCTTCTTTACACATGAACCAGTGTACATTCCTGTTCTTTCCACACAGAGAAAGTACTTAAAACTTTCACAGTAAGCTAAATGGCCTTTATCCAGGCGAAATGAGCATTGCTTCTTTAAGCAACCCCCTTTAATTATCTTGGTCTTAAAGAGCGTAACCATTTAGCTAGTGTCTAGCTACATAATAATGCTTTTGCCTTTTATTTCAAAAGGGAGGCATCACATTGTCTGTATGCTTGAAGGAATCCCAGGTTGCTAAGTAATGGATATAATATGATTGAGAATGAAGGTGACCTATAGAAGCATAGTAAATACATGATTTTCTCTGCTCAGCAAGTGAATTTTGATTACAGCTCAGCACATGCCTCTGGTTTTAAGATGCTTGTGGCATTCTTGTGAAAGCTCATGTAAGGAGAAAGTACAAAAAGCTGCAAGAAAGAGAAATAGGCTTCAAAAAACCTATTTATACCCACATCAAATAAAGAAAATTGAGGGCAATGGTTGTAATCTTGTCTGTCCTTGTTTACAGCTGCCTGTGTTAGTCTGTCATACGAAGAGAAAACAACAGCAGATCAATACAGCTATCTGCACTGATATTTTAACTTTTTTTTTAAATACCACTAAATGGAGCATAAGCCACCCTAGTTAAGTCTTTTCTGCCTGAGGAAGAATACGTGTTGTAAGTGTGTATTTTACTGCCAACATACAGACCAGCACTAAAGGAATTGGTAAAGTGGCACTCTCTTTACAGTCATGGGGCTGAATTCTGATCGCAGTTACAGTACACTGGAATGAATCTGGAGCACTGGAATTCCTCTGGATTTACCACAGTGTTAGGAAGACTGGAACTTCGCACAATCTTGTGCTGCAGAATATTAGCATTTCCCTGCATTGCACTGGTCAGTAAACATCTTGGTAAATACAGGATCACGTAATCATGTAAAATGTACATGATGTGTAACCACAGAGCCTCAGATTGGGCTTGATCCTACATGCATTGAAAGCCCCCATTGACTTTAATGGTGCAGGATGAGGGCCCTGGTGCAAACTGACTTCAGTGGAGCTATGCCAGTGTACACCAATTGAAGATCTGCCCATAAGGGGTGTGTCAAGATAATTGATCATATAAAGAAATGCGAAAAGCCTTTCATTTATTATTCGTAATACAGTAGCAATCACATCAGTGCTCCATTGTGCTAGGCGTACCACAGATCTGGTTGCTACCGTAAGAGCAATCCCTGCCCAAAGAGATGATAATTTTAGTGTGAGCACAAATGCTCATCATTTTGGGTGAGGAAAGTACTTGCGCTCATGGCCCTTGTTCTCGGTCAGATTTGTTACAGCTTGGAGAGTTAATCGCTGTTTTTACTTGTTTTACATTTTAGGATTGTCCAAAAATAAATAAATAAATAAAAAATTATGGTTAAAATGACCAAATCATGGATAATAAAATATGGGACATCAAAGTTTGTCATAATACTATAAGTCACCTAAGGAGTATATTTGCCTTTTTATTTTAAAGTAATACATCACTTGTATTTTATTTCTAAAGTTCATAATGTATGTAATTTATTACATATTTGTACAGTGCCTAGCACTATGAGGCCCAACCTGTTTGTAGTCTTTAGATGCTAATGCTATGACAGTTAAATAACAGTTATCATTTTTCTAATGACCAAATATAGAAATCTTTGAAACTATTTCACTATTATAGTGTTCTATGACAAGTTTCAAGTAATAGATCATTTATACATTAATAACTTTGCAGCACACTTCACTTTAGAAGTCATTGTTTTTTTTCATATTGAAATGATTTCTTCACCACACTCATGTCCCCTAGTGTTATAACGTATGCAGTGAAACATGCTCGCTGGACCCTGATCCTGCAAACCCACCTCATGAGCCACTCCCATTGAAGGAAAGGGGCGTTTTTGTTGTGGGTTCAATCCTGCCATTCCACCACATCTGAAACTCCCATTTGCTTCAGTGGGACTTCTGCATGTAATGCCTGAGGCAAAGCCCAGTGAAGTCAATGGAAAGACTCCTGACGGCAGTGGGCTCTGGATCAGGCCCCTGAAGGGCTCAGCCATTATGAACTCAGATAGTGAGACACTATTTATTTCTGGGGATAAAGAAGAGAAGCACCAAATTGTTTCAAAACCTTGGAATGTACAGACTGCAGCTCCAACTTGAGAGAAATTAAGAATGCTCTGATTAACTGCAAGCCCAATCTGCCAAAGTGCTGAGCACCCTAAACTTCCACTGCCTTCCATGGGCACTCTACATCCGGCTGGACTGGCACCTGTCTCGGCTCCACTGTATCTCAACTGGCAATAACCTAGGACACTCGTTTCCTGCTTGTTGTTGTTGTTTTAAGCAGAATGATTTGATGGTCTCCTGCTACCGTGATATATCAAAGGGGTTAAAATAGAATTATCCATTTTGTTAAAATATCTTCCCTCCACATACAGAGTCTGTATATTTCTTTCTACATAGTTCCTACCTATTCTGAACAGACACATTATACCTTAAGATAACAGTTTTTTTAAATAGGTTGTATTGGTGGGGGAGGGAGGGAACCACTTTGGAAGAGATGAGACGAGAAGTGAGCTAGTCTCTATATGTTCCCTTTGCAGCCCTGCAATGCCTGCCCTACCTCATCCACACTGCTGGGGGCTCCCAACGTGCTCTTAGCATGCTTAGAAACATACCCTCCAGGAGTGGCTGTACTTCTAGAAATGACCTCATCTCAACAGTGTGACTCCCCAAGTTAGTGTTGTCCGATACTGTAAATAGCATTCCTAGCAGCCTGCATTTTGTGAGAGCTACTTTCTGGAATAATGAAAAACAAGATTGTGGTGGCAATAACCAATGGCATTTTAAAGACATTTAGGTGCCTACCTGCCATTGGCCCCGAGTTCTGAGGCGAGACCTGTTCTCTCAAAGGATCCCTTAACACCCTATGCTGGGAAGAGGTTCCCTTTGAGGTCCTGACAAGGACTTTGGGACAGCCAAAGAAGAGTCTGCCTAAAGAATCCATCTGTGGTTTTAGATGAGGCTAGTGCATGGCAGGACAGGACTTTCTGTTCAAGAGAGGTCAGTGAGGACCTCCAGCAAGCCAAGATGGGCATTGATAAAACTGCTAATTTGTTACCATAATAAACACATTAAAGACTCCCAGTAGTCTGTTTGCCTCACTAGTTGCTTGGTTCCTCTCTAGATGAGATCACAATCATTGGGTTTGGGCATAGGCTCAGCTATGTCAATGGAAATCTAGAAACTTACTAAGAGCATATAGCAAGAGGGTTATTGTATGGGGACTATAAATGGTTTTGCTTTATTAAGGCTAATTTAAACTCATGACTAAAATATGTTCACCTTGCAAACGACTAGGGGCACTTTATATGCCAGTTAAAATTGTTCAAATTCCCTTTAGAAGAAATAGACAAACACTCAAAGAAAACCTTTCTCTCCCCCTCTCCAGCTTGCTAGTCAGCAGCACTTTACCCTTTGGTATCAGACAGTTCAGAAGGATTTCCAGGATCTGTGTTCGCAATGTTTCACAAAAGGAAACACATTTTCAATAAACTAACTTTTCCAATAATTTTTTCCAAACATTTGCCTCTTGAATATTTGATACACAGACGAAGGGGGAGGAGGGATGGGCTACTAGCGGGAGAAGCACCAACTTCACAGTATTCCCTGTAGCCACTGATTGCTTGCCTTTAGCTCTAAAGTAAACCAAACAGAAAGACCATATGAAACAGTCTCTTTGCTAGTAATGTGTTCACAACAATCTGCCTATTGTGCTAGAACATCATTTCACTCCCTATGGAGAAACAAATGAGTAGCAAAAAACACTGGAATAGAAACATATTTTTAACTCACCTTTAGGCTGTGTGTTGGGTTTACAACACAGACAAGTTGCCCAGCCGCTGAAAAAACCCTCTTAGCCTTGTAATGTTGAAACCTAAGGTGAATAAGATCTAATACAGCCCCAAAGCACTGGGTGAAGAAAAGCATCACAACTTTTGTTGTTGTTGTTTGGTGAGGAAAGCAATGAAGGAGACTGTCAGTCCTTGAGACTGGGGAAGGAGTGCAGCCTGTGAGAACTACACTCCTGCATAGCTTAGTGTGCCTTCATATTCATCGTCAAAATAAGACGGTTAGAATCTTGCAGCAGTGGGTCAGCCAATCAAAAGGACCGGAATGTTATCCTTGAGGTCCAGAGACAGCCAATAACAAATGCTGCACCCCCCTACAAAAACTCCCTGATGAATTGAGCCTGGTGGAGAATGCATTATTGAACATTACCATACATCAGCACATTGCATTTATCTTGTGATTACAGCCAGCCATACATAATGCTGTGGAGATATGCAGACAAAATTGATTGTTTAATGTCTCCATTTATTAATTGACTTAATTTAACATAAGAGCTCTCTAATACCAAGGCTAAATATAAAACATTAAAAAAAACCCACCAGTAAAACTGTGAGAAAGTAGCCAAATGGATTAAGTATACTCTGTTTTACTTACAAAAGCAGCTCAGGAGAAAAATCAAATACTAGGAGAGTATTACAATTTCTTCTAGGGATTAAGCAGAAGCAGATCTGTATATATAAATAAATCTATATGTGTGTGTATGTGTGTTTGCAAGCTGCAATTAGGATTTATAGCACTCTGATGTTTTCTGAACCTTATTCTCTATTATTTTTCAGCAAAGAAATTCCAAGTGCCCTAATACAGCTTTCTTAACAAGATAAGACCAGCTCTTCAGCTGGCGTAAATTGGCATTGTTCCATTAAAGTCAGTGGAGCTATTCTGATTTACACTAGCTGAGGATCAGGTCCATGGTATCCAAAAAGTAGTAATTGCTGGATGCTGGAACTAGGAGAGCACAAAAAGGCACAGAGCATGCTTCTAAAAATAATGAAATACATGATGCATGAATGCACCCACACAGAGAAACTAACACTGAAGGAAAAGTGGCTTGTAAATCAATGGAATAATGACAGATGCAGAAGGCTTTTACTTGTCATTCATTTGCATAGAGGTGGGCAGCAAATTGCTAATTAACCACTAGATTGTCCTAGACATTAAAAATGGGATTAAGATCATGCATGCAAAATAATATGCTTTGCTATATTATTACTAATATATCTCTGCTTTGGTGAGTAAGGGACATTGCCCTAAACCATCACGACTTGTTAAACTTGAGTCCCATGACGGGGCTTTACTGGGGTGGAAGTTCCATAGCAAACGTGTGGCTCAAAATGCTTATTCATTTTGTGGGAGAATTCTGTGTGATCTGTTGCTCTGCTTGTTAATAAATCAAAGAGGGCTAATTTAATTAGCTCTCTGCCTGTACTTCCTATCAGGGTGCTATTTAGGATTGCTAGCTAAGTACTCAGATGGCTTATTCAGCCTCTGTAATCCTTTTCCCTTCAGAGCATAACAGATAAAAGTAGCTCTTTGTTGTTGTTTTTTTAAACATGAGACCAGCTTGGATCAGAATTCTGCTCATGACAGACAAGCCCACATACCGAGCCAGCTCCAATCTGTGACTGAATTGTCACAACTGCTAGTTCCTAAATCAATACTGTCTCTGCCAGACTGCCGAGGATCTTTGCAAAAACCTTGAATAGATAAATGTGTGGGATATTGTGAAATTCTGGTACAGTAGGTGATGAATAGAGAAAAAATGGGGAACAGAAAAATTTGCTTCAAAATTAGAACATAAGATATTCCTTGCAGTTCTGGGAGTATGTACTGAGAATATTTGAAGAAGAACTGAGCAAACATTATAATGAATTTATTTGATTAAATTTAGCCTTTTTCTCTTCATGACTTATCTACAGACTATCAGTTTTTAAAATTTATTTGTTATTTGAAATTGTTCACACACTTTATGTGAACATATTTCAACCTAGAAGTTGTCGAAGCAGATATTTTGCAAATAATGTCTTGCACTAATGAATGTTGTTCATTACTTATGATGTGTGATTTATCACTTAAATGACATGGAATTATTTCTGTTATCGTGATTGGATGGCTGAAGCGTTTATAAACGGTAAGGACCAGATTTTTAAATGTATTTAGGTGCCTAAAGTTGCAGATAGGTGCATAGTGGGATTTTCAAAAGTGCCTTGGTGACTAACTTTGGCTCTAAATGGTCTATCAAAGATACTGTATTTCAAAAGGGCAATATACTGACATTTTCATGAGTCTTTCACATTCCACAAGTAATCTTCCAAATAGCTATTCGCTGCTATGTGTTGTTTGCAGAAAATGACTTGCAAGAGTGTGAATACAACTGAATGTATCTTGTGGTCATTATTTGTATTCATGTTCATCAATAGTCTTTTTCAGAATTAGACCTAGATACTCTCTATTTCTATTTTAAGAATATAGGGCCTAATTCTCCTCTCACTGACATGAGTTTTACACTGGTGTAACTCCATTCATTCAATTCACACCAGTGTGAGTGAGAGGAGAATCCAGCCCAGACACTGGATTTACTTGATGAATACAATTTAATTAAGAATCCCTCATTTCTATAGCTCACTACTACTATATCCAAAGGTAATTTAATTCCACATAATCTGACAGTGGGCTAGATCCTCAGTAGAATCTGGATCTGATAAACGAGCACAGCTCCAGTGACATCAGACATTATAATTGCATAATACTTCACATGATGCTGTTACTGCTTGGTCCTAATGTGATTATAGGGTCAACCGTACAAAAAAAGCACAGCGGATCTGTAATGTAAGGGTTAAAATGTTTCTGGTGCGTTCATAGGACCTTTATTTCCCCCTGTGATTTGCTCCTTCTAAAATTCACATGCAAGCTGAAAACACTTGTTAATTTGTCAACATTCCCTACCCATTGTCTGAAGAAGAAAACAAGTGGCTACACTGTAGAACTTGACTGGGATGGTTCAGATGCTGCAGCTGCAGGGGTCCCCCAAGTCTCGAAGTCTGATGCCGTCGAAGACAGATGGAAACGCTATTGTGAGGTTTTGCTGCTCGTGTTCCAGTGTTGAGTAGTGTGGGGTACATGCTGACTGAGAGCTCTGTGGAGAGATTGAGCCTCCTGGGGAGTTAGGAGACCTGTTTCTCCACTGCTGTAGTCCACGCTGTAGTCACTTACACCTGTGCACAGTGAATGCGGGTGGTGCCAAATGCCATCACTGTGCACGTTTAACTGTGCAAGGTGCAAGGCAGAGGTGAGTCAAGTCCAAGACTTGTTTCCCCAGGGAATTCCACACCATCCCCAATTCGTATGGCATAGAAGTTTCAGGATATTTGTGAGGTCACACTCTGAACGTTGGACCTTCCAGCAGGGAGCCACAGTCATATAACTTCCTAGACTTGCTTGTACCAGCATGAGACCTAAGTTCCTAGAGAGACTATTGCTGCATTAATATTTTTAAACTCTCCCCCAGGTACCACATTTTTGCGGAGGCAAAGTGTCCATATAAATTATGTATAAACGAGGCAAAGAACAAAGTGGGTGAGAAGTCAGAGCTTTTGCCAACCATGAGGTGAGGCTGCAAGGAGACTAGGACCCTGGAACTATCTAGTTACTACTGACACACTCCTCACTGTGGTGGCTGAGCTCCTGAGGCTAGATATCCATTTTGCCTGCTTTGTTTTTAGCGGGAGTTGCTGAAGTGAAATTGAGACTCTAGTTAGGAACTGCAGGTGTCCAGGCATGAGGAAAAAAGATTGCAAAATGCTAAATTGAAAGGTTTCAGTCTGATTTTTTTTTTTACTAGACACCTTTTGGGGTGATCTTTTAAAATTCTGCCTTCTCTTCCTCCTTTCAACATCCTTACTCTCTCTGGGTCACTTCTGACAAGTGACAGGCTGTCAGTATATTGGACTAAATTCTGTTCTCACTTACACCTGTGTAAATCTGCATTAACTCCATTGAAATCAAATAAACTACTCTAGATTTACTCCTGTATAACTGATATTGGAATCTGTCCCATTATGCTCCAGCAGAAGGAAATGTAATGTTTTTCAGACAGCATTTGTGAGAGCCTGGATTCCAAGGAAGGATGAGGCAGACACTGCCTGCAGGATGCAGTGCTTTATGAGTATCTACTCAGGCAGGTTATTAGCTTGTTTGCATGACCCCATTACTGACTCCCTGTAAGACTTCAGGCAAGGCTGTCTGACACAGGACATCCCCATATACATATGGCCCAGGTATTATAGATTTATAGTGCCTTGGACCACACAGGTCAAGCAGCTATACTGATGCCCTCTTGCAAGTACAGCCTAGATTAGAGTATACTGCCTTCTGCTTTGGTGAATGACCCCTTGTACATATTCTATACCAGGGGTCGGCAACCTTTCAGAAGTGGTGTGCCAAGTCTTCATTTATCCACTCTAATTTAAGGTTTTGCCTGCCAGTAATACATGTTCACGTTTTTAGAAGGTCTCTTTCTGTAAGTCCATAATATACAACTAAACTATTGTTGGACGTAAAGTAAACAAAGTTTTCAAAATGTTTAAGAAGCTTCATTTAAAATTAAATTAAAATGCAGAGCCCCCCCGGACCGCTGTCCAGGGCCCGGGCAGTGTGAGTGCTGCTGAAAATCAGCTCGCCTGCCGCCTTTGGCACGCATGCCATAGGTTGCCTACCTCTGTTCTATACTGATCTTTAGAGCTACTAACTTGTTCTCTAACCTGACACTAGTTCTAATGCATTGCAACATCACTACCTGAGCAACCTGCACATCCATTTTGTACCTGGCAAGAGACTTCATGTGTCCATTCACTAGGTCATTTGGAAGATACCTGCTACAGGAATGGTCACTTTTCAAGCAGTACAGCCTGCAAAAAGTAACAATAAACTAGAAAGGGAGGAGAAGGCAGGTTTCAAATGCCTAAACCTGGCAGGTTTTACTCAGCCCTAGCTCTTCCCAAGGATAGATTTCATTCCTGTGTCTTTGGAATGCAACCTTAAAAACTGTAGCCCTGTCTGTTGTCTCTGGAGTTTAAAGATTTCCTGGCAGTTTTTATGAGTAGGCGGGTTTGTACCTATGCCCTTAGTCAAAAATTTCCCTCTCCCCATTTATGGTGCATCAGACTGTACACCTGGAACCTGTTTCTGTTCTCATTGATGTCCGGGCAAAGCATCCACAAGGCCGGATCTTTCCGCTCACTTTCAGCAGTAAATCAGAAGTAATGCCACTGAAGTCAATGAAGTGTAAAAGTAGCGTAAGGAAGAGGAGAATCAGGCCCATAGATATAAAATCCAGATGGACTATTATGGCCATATATTCTGATCTCCTGCATAACATAGTAATTTATTAGCACTCAGTAATTACTGCCTCAGTCCCAATAATTTATGGCCCAATTAGAGCAGTGGCTCTCAACCTTTCCAGATGACTGTACCCCTTGCAGGAGTCTGATTTCTCTTGTGTACCCCCAAGTTTCACCTCACTTAAAAACTACTTGCTTATAAAATCAGACATAAAAATACAAAAGTGTCACAGCCCACTATTACTGAAAATTGCTGACTTTCATCTTTACTACATCATTATAAAATACATCAATTGGAATATGAATATTGTACTTACATTTCAGTGTCTAGTATACAGAGCAAAATAAACAAGTCATTGTCTTATGAAATGTAGTTTATACTGACTTCGCTAGTGCTTTTTATGTAGCCTATTGTAAAACTAGGCAAATACCTAGGTAAATTGATGTACCCCCTGAAAGACTTCTGTGTACCTCTAGGGGTACACATACCTCTGGTTGAGAACCACTGAATTAGAGCATATATTTTTAGAAAATCTTGGCTTAAAGACTTGAAATGATAGACCATCTACCACATCTCTTGCTAAATTGTCCCAATGGTTATTTACTCTCACTGGTAAAAATGTGCACCTTATTTCTAGTTTCCAGGTACTTGCCTAGCTTCAGCTTCCAGCCAGTAGATCTCATTATGCTTTTGTCAACTAGATTAAAGAACCCTGTAGTATCAGATAGTTTCTTCTCATGTAGGTAGTTATAGACCGTGGTTGAGTCATATACTACCATTCTGTTCAATGAACTAAATACACGGAACTCCTTTAGAAACTCATTGTGAAGCATATTTTCAGACCTTGAAAATATACTAGTAGCTCCTCTGTGTACCCTCTTCAGTTCTCCAACATTTTTTTTAAAATGTGGACACCAGAAAGGGATACAAGACTGCAGTAGTGGTCTCACCAGTGCTGCATGCAGAGATAATATCATCTGCCTACTAGCTGACATTTCCCCGATTATGTATGTACACACAGCAGGTTACCTGTTTTGGCCATAGCATCACACTGGGAGATCATATTCATTTGACTGTCTATCATAACAAGAGCTAGTCAACATTTTTCCACACAGAACCTATTTTTCTCCAAAAATGGGGTTTTCAAAAAATTATACTTATTGTGAAAAATTAATGTTTTCAAAATGTTCCATTATTTCATTAAATTCTCCACATTTCAACCCATATTTTATTGAACATTTACTGAAATGTTTATCCAAATTTTGTTAAATAACTCAGGATTTTTCATTTCCAAAATACCCAGTTTTCAGCAAACAAAAAAAATGTCAGTAAAAATTTGGAAAATGATTTAGCTAAAAAGGTCAGTAAAAGTATCAAGTGAAAATGTCATGGAAAATTTTAGAAACATGGGAAAAATTTTAACTCTGAAATGGGGAAAAATTCTGAAATTTTCCATGCAGTTGTTTATCCATTTTTCAGCTGGGTGCAGCCTTGACCCAAGCTCTTTTCAGAGTCACTGCTTTCCACGATATAGTCCTCCAGCCTTTAAATATGATCTAAATGCTTTGTTCCCATCTGTATGCGCTTGTTGGTTGTATTCAAATATGTGTTGTTTGATTGACCCAGTTTATCAAGTAATTCAGATCGCTCTGTATCAGTGACCTGTCCGCACCATTATTTACCATTCCAATATTTATCTCTTCAAACTTTACCAGCAGTGGTTTTATATTTTCTTTCGGCTCATTGATGATGATACTGAAAAGCACTGTGCTGAGAGCCAGTTGCTGAGAACCATCTCCACTTGATTATTCCCCATTAATAATTACATTTGGAGAGCTATCAGTTAGCCAGTGTACATCCATTCAGTATGTGCCCTATTAAATTTCTATCATGCTAATGTTGCAATTAGAATATTGTGCAGTTGCTAAGTCAAACACCTGACAGTTTAACTATGTACCTGTGAAAGGGAGAGAAGAATGAGTCCCCTGACTTCATGGAAACAGAAGTAAACCCCTGGGGTCTGCCCGAGTGCCCGAGGTGGCTGCATTTCAGTGATGCTGCATTGGAGAGTTTGAAGAGCGCTTTGGAAGGAACAATATTGTACCAGAGTACGATCTGCTGTTAAAATCGGCTTTCGCTGTCGATCTCTGAAAACATGGGGCCTGGTTCCCCACTCTCTTACTCCAGTTTTATGCCCAGGTAACTCCGCTGATGTCACTGTTTCTACTGTATGAAGTGGGTTCTTAGAGAACTGGAGTCGTGGGCTGCCAATGGGAGACTGCAATGTTGCTGGCTGACAGGCTTCGAACTAGCTGTGCTTGTGTTGATGGGAATTCAAAACTGCTGTGGCTGTGTGATAGTCCATATTCTGTGTGCGTCTCTGCGCTTGTCTTCTTGTCATTCATCTTGTGGGGTAACAGCTTAGCTGGGCCTCTGGACATCTCCTTCCTGGCTTTCTATGGTATGGTATGGCCATACCAGACTCAGCAAATATTTTCTTGGTCCCTGGCTCCTGTTTCTCAGGGATTGTGTAATCAAATGAGCATTCATAGAGGACCATCCCTGAGCCCCCCCACAACAAACATGAATTAAGCTACCATGGTGATGTCATTTTAATGAAATATTCCATTCTCTTCTTGGATCTACCTATTGTCTTTGCCAACTGCGCTCTGTTTGCTCCTGTCTTGATGAGGCTTCTGGTTGCAACCTAGAGCAGTCTAGTGGCCAATTCCTGTAACAGCACCTACACAGGACTGGACCAGTCTACCTGCCACTAGATGTCATATTCTACTCAGTTGTTTCTCCTCACGTCAAGGCTATGTCTAAGTCTTGCTAATTCTTTCTGCATAACTGTAAGATACGTCCTTTCCTATCCCTCCACACAGCTAAAACTCTCATCCAGGTTCTCATCTTGCATCTCAATTATTGTATCATCCTTTTCTCTGGCCTTGACAAATGCAGTCTTGTCCCACTCACATCCGTTCAGAATGCTGCCGCAAAGATCTTTTTCCTAGCCTGTGACTTTAACCATGTCACTCCTCTCTTTGCATCCCTCCACTGGGTCTCTCTTCTTTAGCATATCAAATATAAGCTACTTGCTTTCATTTTCAAGGCTCTTCACAGCCTCTCTCTTATTCGCTATCAAAAGGTTGACTCCTACCTCCAGTCAACCCATCATGCCAGCCTCCATCACCCACTTATTAAATTTTCAAACAAGACCTTCATGCTTTCTCCCGTGCTGCCTCTTGTGTTGGTAGAAAGCTCCCTGTAAACATCTGCAAAACTAGCTCATTCTCCTCTGTGATGGGGTGTACAAACCCCATACTGGACAACCAGGGGTTAAGCTAGCCCTGCCTTGCTACCACCTGCAGTAAATGCACCAACTGGAGGAGGCGTTAAAAGGCAGGGGAGCAGCTGACTTGCTGGCAGACCAGGGAAGAGAGCAGACCTGAATCCTGCAGCTCCAGCGAAGAAGAACTGAAGGAAAGGCAGAATCTTTCCCTAAAACATTGCCCAAAGGTCCCTCCCTGGGGGAAGGGAGGACCTGCCACACACATAGCCTGAGAGGGAAGCATTCCTCTCTCCCTCTCATATGAACGTTGGGTTTTGTTAATCCCCTTTGTTTTGTTTCAACTACCCCAGCAGGGAAAAGTCTTAGTACCATACGTGATGACTTCATGGGTGCTCCAGCCCCGGAGCACCCATGGAAAAAATAGTGGATGCTCAGCACCCACCAGCTACCCACCAGTCAGCTCGGTGGGCCCTGCCAATCAGCTTTTTAGCAGCCTGCAGGAGGTGCTGAGAGTTAGGAGTGGAGCAGGGTTGGGAAGAGGTGGAGCGAGGGTGGGGCCTTGGAGAAAGGGGTGGAGTGAGGGTATAGCCTCGGGGCAGAGCGGGGGTGGAGCACCCACTTGGAAAGAAGAAAGTTGGCACCTGTGCTTAGCACTGACCTGGTCTGGGGCAGGGCCATGCCACAGCAGGGGGAAGTTGCTACCCCAAGAGAAAGGGAGCAACCACACTATCCACCACCACCAGGAGGTGCCTCGTGGTGAATGGACACCCTTCACGCTGACTTAACCCAGATGGTAACTTTGGGACAATTGCAGGGAGGTGGCAGGAAGTGGCCAAGGGAGGACAGCCTTAAGCGCCCCTGGTTGTCAGATCACTGATATCCCTCAACAGGATTGGAGCCCAGTAGAGTGGGAGGGCCCAGGCTCCTGTACCAACAATCTGCCTGCCATTCACAGGGCCAAAGCCCCTGACCACTAGGCGATGCTCCCCAACCACCCCCACTGTCATCTACTCCTTCAAAACCCTCTTTAGAACTTTCCTTTGCTCAGACACCGAAACAAACATTGACAACGGCCAGGCTGCCAGTGTGCTAAGACCACAGTCTACCGTGCTGACCATATTGTACAGTTGTTTCCTTGTACTCCTCAATCGGTCTATCTGTATCCGTTGTGTCTTGTCTTGTACTTAGATTGTGAGCTCTTTGGGGTGAGGGTGATGGTTTGGGCCAAATACCCAGTGTACTTGGACAGCACTTAGCACAATGGGGTCCTGGTGCAGGCGTGGGTTCCTAGGCACTATGATCAGACAAATAATAAAGAATGCCTCCTCCCCTGATTGGCTATGTAAGTCTGCTTAGTTACCTTCATTGTAGGCAGTTTGTACCAGTGCAGGCTTTCTTCACTGTCCTCTAAACCATTCAACGTGTGACTAACCCCTCCTTATATACCATCTATTAACTTGGCCCATGGCTTTCTCCTCAGCCACATGGGGAAAGTCAAAGGGGCTGCCTGCACAATTGACTCAGTACAGACCTGCTGAGCAGGACTTTTCTTGTTAACCTTCATTCAGCCTTACATCTCCCTCTGGCACAGAAGGACATTAATGCTATGAGGGATTAAAAAAGACACCTCTCCAATGTGATTATTATTAGTAAGAAGTATTCTAGCCACTGGGTCAAGAGGGGAATTCTGCATTTCTCCTTGAGGGATGTCTGGTGCCCAGGGAAAGAGGTTGCCTCCATCTTCTTAATTTGTTCCCATCAAACTGCTACATTTTTATGACCCTCTGCTGGTTTATTAACAGGACAGTTTATGGCAATATCTCATGCCACTTCTATCTGTGAATGTTACACCAGAGAGAGTGAGAGTCTCCTTTAATGCACAGGAGCAACACGACAACTTAATAAAGACACATCAGACTTTCGTGCTGTTATTAGGTAAAGTAACTGCCATGATTTCCTCTTTGTGGTAACTGCCTGGTTAAATTGTCAGTATAATATAGTGCCTACATGAGAGTCATGCTGCATTGGGCTACATCAGCTCAGAAAGCTAAAGTAACCTAATAGCACATATCACCTGGTGTCAGAGGAAAAGAAAGTGCCCAGAAACAGGTAGTTTCTGCATGAGCTGTAGCTCGTGCAACGAGGCGTCCCTCTAATTTTTAACAGGTTTTAGGGGCTGAGTTATTTCAATTGACAGCATGCCTCATTTTGAAAGACTGCCTCTCCTTTTGTTCATGCTCTGGCATTTGGTACTGAGTGCTATACTTAACCTGAGCAAACAGCAGCCAGCATCGCAGATTGGAGACAGCACTGGTGTCACCATATCATTTTGTTACTATGCTCTTATCCCCAGAGCTGACTTGTAGTCAGAATTTTGGTTCTCTCACTGAGCATTAAGACCATTCCAAATTGACTGTAGGGTTTTTGTTACCAAGTTTATGCAGGGGCAGGGAACCATAACCCCTTGAGGGTCAATGCATGACGTTAAGAAGAAAGAGAGTCCTAGAAAGGGAAAATGTTCACTATGATAGCAAAGCATAAGCAGCTTCAGAAAATCAGCACTATTCCCAGTGCTTAATTTATGCCAGGGCTGAGCCCCGGCACCTCTGGGCTTGCTGCATCAGTTATGAATGTAAAAAAATTGCTTGAGCCCCAGCACCTCTTTCATTACAAATTAAGCACGGACTATACCCGACCATGTCATTCCTTTCTCCAGCACAAAGACGAGACACCCAGTTAGGGCTTGTCTACAGGGAGCCGCAGTGCACATTCCGGGGGTGTGATTTCTAAAGCACACTGATGTGCTGAGCATTAATTGGTCTGCGTCTATCCCACTGGTGCGAACTATAAATTCCCTAGTGTGCGAGGGGCCTGAACCTCTCTGAGAAAAATTAAAGCAAACATGAGGACAGTAGTTAGAAGGTCATTATATGTCCCCAGTCGCTGTAGGAAGGGAGTACCCATCGGACAGGAATACCTCCCAGGAGCTTTATGCTGTATAGGGTGCACGCAATGACATTGCTGAGCAAAGATGGCACAGTTCTGCAGCTGCATTCCTCCTTGTTCTTAGCTTACTTGGGTCAAAACCCCTGACCCACCCTAACCCCTGAGTTACACCTGTTTCTGTGGGTGAATCCCAGTGCATGGCAGAAATTCCAGGTGGTTGGGGGATTCCAGCACTGCGAGGTGCCTGCAACCCCTGTTCTGCCAATGAGCCCGCAACCAGCTAGCACAGCTGCCGAATGCACTGCTGTGGCCATGGATAGCTAGAGTGGCCCTTGCACGGATGCAACACAAACCCCAGGGAACCTCTGCCAGAAAGGCTTCTTGGGAGCTATTCTCCCCTGGCTGAATCCCTGGGAAAGGGCACTGATGCAAACACTGCCTGACCTGTCCTGGTGGTGAATCCCCCATGTGACTCCAGCTGCCCCACTAGTGCTGGAGGGTGAAATTTGCACCCCTCTGCATTTATTCTGCATATGAAGAACTCTCCAGGTTATATTACAATCAGGACTCCTAGGTTCTAATCTCTGCCACTGACCTTGACTTAATCATTTAACCTTGCTGTGTCTCAGTTTACCCATTAGCAAAATGGACATAATAATACCTACTTCATGGGGGTGTTGTTGAAGCTTAATTAATAAATGTCCGTTAGGCTCTCAGACTCTTGGATGGGAGGCATTATTGATGTGCCAAGTGTTGCTATCATAATTACTATGTCTTATTGTATTACCGGAGGCCTCCAGCCTGCCAGAGCTGCACCAGGTGACTGCTTGCTAGCATTGTGCTCCTTCCCATCCACATGCACCAAATGCAGACTGGCTGCCAATGGTATTTTTCAGATAATGAATCCTCCAGCAAGTTCAGGTTAAACACAGCTATGCCGGAGACAACACAAAAGTGGTTCTTGTCCAGAAGGAAAGATCACTTGTAATCAAACCACACTTTACTATCTAATCCCCTTCCTCCTCCAAGAAATTCATGCTCCTCTGTCTCAGCTTATGTTCCCACGGCACTTTGAACACACAGAGCCTGATTCTGATCTCAGTTATACAGTAAGAATCAGGACTCAATCCACTGAAGTCAATGGAGTTACACTGGCATAAACATGGTGTAGATTAAATCAGACTGAGGCTAATTAAGCGCAAGGTGGTATTATTATTACCCCAAATTTCTCAATTACTTTTTCCTCATCTCTTCTCATTTGTAATGATGCTAGCTGCATTTCTGCCTTACCCATGTGGCCTGGCCCTTTTTTCCACACAGAAAACAGAATAGACCCCATTGCTCAAAGGGCCAGATTGTTCTCTCAGACACACATGTGCAGTGTCCCTTTAAGTCAGCAGAATTTGAACGCAGGTTTCTGGTGCCAGAGTTTGACACTAATGCACTTATTTCACCTGTTCAGGGTCATGAAAGGAGACGAGAGATGACTAGTACATTGTGAAATGAATTCATGAGCTATGCTTTAGTCTAATCTACTTTTTCAATTATGACAGGTTTCAGAGTAGCAGCCGTGTTTGTCTGTATTCACAAAAAGAAAAGGAGGACTTGTGGCACCTTAGAGACTAACACATTTATTTGAGCATTTACTAATAAATAAATTGGTTAGTCTCTAAGGTGCCACAAGTCCTCCTTTTCTTTTTTCAATTATGTTGATGTTAGTGGAGGAAACTGATTGATACTGCACTCATAGGCCAGCCAATTTTAGTGAAGGATATCTAGCTTATGCAGGGTTATGCCCTGCAGCTACCCTGCTTTCTTAACTACACATGAAAACTAGTCTCTCAACAGCAGGTTCCTCATGTCCTAGAAATAGGTCATGATGTTTAGGATGCACTTTTAGATATTTTGCCACAACCGACTTACTGCACAAATGTCAAGGTTGGACAATCTACAGAAAGTTATCTTAGTAGCATTGCTGTTCCAATCTGTTTATGGTGTCTTTGCATTTTAAGTGGAAAAATAATGCTTAAGATATGATCATAGCAGCAGCTGATCTTAGCAGCTGAGTGTTGTATGGACTTGAATGGTGGGAATGATGTAGGTAATAGGGATGCCAGAGAGGAGAAGGAGGATGTAGTAATCAACAGAGGAGATGAGGAGGGTCTGACTGAGAGTATTAGCTGTGTGGGCAGACGGAAAAGACTGGCTTTCAGATATGCTATAGAGGAGAAAGTGTGAGGCTATGGTCTGGATGTATGAAGTAAGGGAGAGAGCGAAATCAAAGATTTCTGCAAAGGTCATCTCATCAGTTCTCTGTGGCATCCATAAGATCTGTTGTAAAAACTGGGCCTACAAACGTACCCTCACTGTGAGCTCAACTGTAAAATGCATATAAAAATTCATAAAATGTCACAGTAATCTATAATAACAAATATTGATGGGAAAAGGTAGGAAAGGGAGACAGAAAAACTGAATTATCTAAACAAAAAAGCCTCCTGGTGTAACTCAAGGACTATGTTAAAATCATGGTAGTTAAAAACAGAAGCAGTGGAACTGGAAATTAATGAACCAAAATTGATGAGTTGGATGTTTGGCCTAATTGGTGCACAAAATAATGAGGGGATGGGCTATGCCACTCACCAGTCCCTTTGTGGGTCCTTAAAGAAAGAAACTTTGGGGGGAAAATACAGAAGAGCAGATGGAGGCTACTGAAGTGAGCTTCACCGTCATGGTTGCCACCCCGACCATCTCCTGGGACAATAGGTCTTTTAATATTGGCAGATGTCCTGACCAGATCAAGCCGAAAGAGGGATCCAGATGATGACTACATCCCACCAGCTCCAGCTGAATCCCAACCACCACCTGAGATGAAATGTGATTGGACCTTTAACATCAGCAGCAACAACAACAGGACGGTCAGCGTCATCTTTGATACCATCTAAGAGACTGTCAAACAAGAAGGTTTTTCCTTCTAAAACTCTTTCCAGCCACAGGGAAAGGGAACGATGGATGTTGTTAAAACGAAAGCCTTACTTAATACTTCACATTTCAAACGCCTTAGCCAGTTTTGTTTTTTTCTTTTCTGACTCTTTAATAAAAGGTTAAAAGGATTTTTAACAGTGTGTTTGCAGTGGTAAGCAGGCTGAGGTCTCTGTATACCAACCCTAGACCTTGTGTAACTGTTTAATGTTAGCACCTTCGGCCCATTTATCCCATCTGCATTAATACAACAGATCCCATCCTGCCCTGTCTGCAAATACTTTCAGTTCTTTGATTGGTAGCAAAGAGTATATTCAATGCTGCAAGCCTGGGTTACAAACCTGGGTTTACATTTTCACTCACGCATTACTTCCTAAAGGCTAGACTGTACAATCTTTACTCACCTTGTTGAGCATGTACCTCACTGGAACTATTCATGCAGGTATCTGCTCACCAATATAAGGCTTGCTCAAGCTAGCCCTAATACATTAAAAATATAGTGTGTTCCAGGTGATATCACAAGAATAATCACTAAAGGCCATATTATGGCCTGGATTTCAGTGAAGAGGTCAGTTTAATGTGGATGACATGATACAGCCTTTATTTGGAGAAGGGCTATTGGAAACACCCTATTGCTTTTCCTTCTCTCTTTTGACATACAACTCATTTACTTTGAGATACATCACCAGTAAGAAGGAGCTTCTGTCTCTAGCTCTCTACAATTTTTTAAATACAAAAATGAACCACTCCTTCAATCATCCCTTACCCAACAATAGTTGGAGTAGTTTAAAATAGTCATTTAAAGGGAAGATAGTTCTAATTTGCTGTGAATCTCTTAATCAAAGGTCTGTGTCCCAGAAACTGACTGACTGCTCTTGAAAGTGTAACCAATTTTGTCTCTGTGATATGACCATGTTGGTCCTGGAATATTCAGACCTTTATTCAATGCTGTGGCATTACATTGCTACAGGTGATATCGTCACTGCTAAAAGAGGTATATTTTTACATCAAGATAGCTATCTTGAATTGAAATCCTAAAGGAGACAAGGTACAGTAGTTTTGGTCTTGATGTAGCTAGTCAAGGTCAATGCTATGCCCTCTATGTGGGATTTATCTCCACTAGCTACTATGAGGTAAAAATTACCTTGTCTTCACTAGGGTTTTAAATCAAGAGAGTCAACTTGAGATAGCTATCTTGGTGTACAAATACCCTAATCTTCACTGCTAAAAGAGGTGTATGCCTATACCTCAGTCACAGGGTGTGACTGCATCTTCAGATGACAAACCCAAGCTAGCTTTAATCTCACTAGTTTGGGTCCCGTCCCGGAGCAGTGAAGCCACATCCGTGCATGCTTCAATACAGACTTGTCCTGTGAGTAGTTACCCAGGGTTCCAGGTGGACATGCAGTGAAGCTCACACTGCCATGGCTTCACTGATCAGGGCCACAAGTTAGCTAGATTAAAGCTAGCTTGAGGATGTCAGCTTGAACTGCTGTTCCACCCTCTAATTGCAATGTAGACCTGCCCTTAGCCACAGTCTACAATGTCCTTTGTAAGAGATAGCACTAGGTTTAACACTGCATAGAAACTAGCATTACCACATCACATAGTTATACAGTAATTCATATGGGATTGTTTGTTTTTTCCTGGTTATCTATCTAGGTTTTTATACCATACTTATCTCCAGAGTATTTGAGCGCCCTGTATCCAGTAAACCAGAATTTATAGACAGTTTTATAAAATACTTCAATAATTTATATCAAGCCCATCATGATAATATCTGGGCCCATGTTAAAAAAATTAAAGCCATCAGTATCTATTGGAAGCAACCGGCTACAGGACAAACAGCTCATCACTGTTACCCACTGCCATGGAGATATCCCCATTAAGCTATTGACCTCAATTCACAAAAACCGAATCAAACAGATGAGATTTGACCTACATTCTGTAGCCATCATACTTGGGCTCTGTGGATAGCAAGAAAGTCAATCTGAGAATTTATACTATTTATAAAATTCCATTTAAAATGTAAAAATCATGATACAGGTAACACTGAAATACTGAGTTATTTGAAATGCAGTGCATGCCATGTAGTATAACAATGACATGCCTTGGCGGGGGTTACCATTTTTTTTTAAAAATGCAAGGATGTTGAATCATCAGCTGAATAACCTGGTGTTATTTCACCCCCTCCATGAAGCAAGGCCATTAGAGACACTTTTTTCTTAATTACTCAGCAATCCCACTGAGATTAATTTACCTCCAGGGTTGAAATATGCCAGGCATTTAAAGTGCAAACCAAATGATTGTATTAAAAGTTTGCCAGAAGGACTATCAGCATTTTATGTGCATAACATCCCAGTTCAAGTGGTTTGAAAAGGTGGCTATGATGTATTTAGTTTAATTATTCCTTTCATTGCTTTTATAAATGTAGTATACATACTTGACTCTGTACACCTAGGATATATATGGCACATTCGATTTTAACTAAAAACAAACCAAATAACTAGACGCTGTTTTTCATTTGATGTATTCAGTGCATTACTGTTGGTAATGAAAAAATACAAAGTAGGTTATAGGAACAATAAAAAACTTAATGGGCTGGTTAGTAAAGCATTAAAATAAAGGCCCTCTTTGATTTAAAGAGAGGAACAAATTCAAACAATATGTGCATATCTGAAATGTCAGGCAGCAGGCTTTAGAGGAAAAAGCACAAGGTCTGGAGTTAGGAGTTTTTCGGTTCTAATCCAAGTTTTGCCCCTGACTTGTTATGCAGCACCTCTCGGTGCTTTAGTGTAGCCAAATGTAAAACAAGGATAGTAATAGTTTAGTACCCAGCAGAGGTGAGATGAAGATAAATTAATATTGGTACAGGGAGTGAATGAGTAAAGCACTCAGTATTATTAGAGTCATGGTCACGTGGTGATATTATTTGGCAACACAGTTGGTACTGTGTGTAAATTAAAACATCCAGCTGGCGTTCCTTTGCTGAATAGTTACATAATGTATAGTCTTGTGGGAAGTAAATCCACACACAAACACCTACACAAAGGCACAAGTGCAAGAATGTTTTATTAGCAGAACTCCAGCAGCCTGCTTCAGACTCTGTAAAAGCCCTACTGATTGATTCTTCCAGCAGTGCTTGAGTTTGCAGTTTAAGAGCCTTAAATAGACACACACCACGGCATGGAACAAAAGCAAAATTAAATGAAAATAGTCTCTAGACTTACCCCTGAGGGTTCAATGGCTAGTTCGGGGTAATCCTGTTCATGGGTTTTTAAACATAGCCAGGCCTTTTGATTTTGTGTGATTATAATATGGGCATAAATCCCAAGTCATATGACAGAAAGAGCCAAGTTTTTATAACCAGTTAGGAATATGGCCAGTTTTACAGCCACAAGTTACAGGGTTCCATTTGTGTCAACACACCAGCTTCTATGCCATCATAAATGTGTTTTTGCATCCACACCTGGCTCTTTGGCTAATCACCTTTTTAAGAATACATGCTGGGCAGATATCCGATTGTGGCCCAGCAGCAGCTGCCAATGCAAGTGAAACCCACATACCTCCTGGGTGTGGTGTTCTGTCTTCCCTAGTGTCACCGAGGCCACTTAGAGAGAGAGATTAATGAGCCTGCTACAGTCTTAGCTAAGGGCCATGTGGCTTTTAGCTCATGCAGTAGAGGCTCATGCATTTAGCTCCAGAGGTTCCCAGGTTCAATCCCGTCTACTGATGACCGGTTACAAAACTGTTAGTGTTGGTGTTACAAAAGGACTATGGGTATTTTTGCATCTCCCTCCTCAAGTGGGATTTCTCTGGCAAAATTTATAATCTTCTGCCTGCAAAATCGGTCATTTGCTGTGTACTTGTACAACCTCTCCCACCCCCTTCCTCCCCCGGATGAAGTCTCTAGGTGTTACCACAATATGAATGTCAAATAAATAATAACAATGATTAAGGGCCATAGTGGCCATTTTGCATCACTGAGACGTTACTGGGCCTTCAGGTGGCTGCATCTTCCATTTTCTGGATGGTGATGTCTAAAAACAAAGCGGAGATTGTAGCAGCATCCAGAGATGTATTGGCTGTGGGCATAACATGAAGCAAATGCTCCTGACCCTTGTGAGCCATGTTCCTGAAATAATGGAGGGTTCTGAACAATGCTGGGATTTCCCAAATTGTGCAGGGGCTATTGGCAGAACACCCTTCCCAATTCTTTGCCCTCACAATTAGGCCATGGAGCTCTACAACCAAAATTCTTACTCTGCTCTGGTGGATCACAGATGGTGCTCTACGGATGCAAACGTTGGCTGACCTGGCAGGGTTCATAATGCCAGGACATTAAAAAATTCCATCCTGTGAAGGAAAAGACAACCAGGGATTCTGTTCCCCCAACACATCTGCTCCAGCTGTGATTCTTGGCAAACCAGCCTACTCTGGCTAATGCAGCCATAGTCACATCAGCAGGATGTCAACAAAGAGTCATTAGTACCACTTTGGTGATGTGACACAGGCAGCAAGTGTTTGGGAGACTGAAGGGGAAATGGCAATTCCTACTGAAGCGAAATGGCACAGACTTGGAGTATATCCCTACAGTCATGGCTGCTTGCCTTGTGCTCCCTGTTGTTCGGGAAAGTTGGGAGAACATATGGGATGCTGAGGCTGGGCTTTTTCCTCAACTCACTGTGAGCCCCAGCACTTGACGTCTGGCATTCATGGCTGTATGTCATAAAATGAAGCATGTATTGAACTCTGTTCCTGGGCTTTTTATGCAGGCACATGTGATCACAGAACAGGATTTTTATGAGGAAAACAATCATGCAAAACACTTTTGGGGCTGTGCAAGCTGGAACAAGAGTGGCATTTAAATGTCAGCTCTGCTGTTTCCTTGCAGCTGATGGGTCACAGGGAGGTGACAGTTCTTGTCTCTTTCCATGCCTTACTGGTGGGAAGCAGTTCTGAGATTCCAGGATGGGGAGGAGGCATCAAGTTTGGAAGGTTGAATCACAGAATTGTAGAATCATAGAATATCAGTGAAATCTTAACAGTGAAATCCTTGCTGATCTTAAAACACAAAAAAGATGCTTACAAGAAGTGGAAGATTGGACAAATGACCAGGGATGAGTATATAAATATTGCTTGGGCATGTCGGAATGGAATCAGGAAGGCTAAATCACACCTGGAGTTGCAGCTAGCGAGGGATGTTAAGAGTAACAAGAAGGGTTTCTTCAGGTATGTTGGCAATAAGAAGAAAGCCAAGGAAAGTGTGGGCCCCTTACTAAATGAGGGAGGCAACCTAGTGACAGAGGATGTGGAAAAAGCTAATGTACTCAATGCTTTTTTTGCCTCTGTCTTCACGAACAAGGTCAGCTCCCAGACTACTGCACTGGGCAGCACAGCATGGGAAGGAAGTGGCCAGCCCTCTGTGAAGGAAGAAGTGGTTCGGGACTATTTAGAAAAACTGGACATGCACAAGTCCATGGGGCCGGATGCTTGCATCTGAGAGTGCTACAGGAATTGGCAGATGTGATTGCAGAGAAATTGGCCATTAGCATTGAAAACTCATGGCAATCGGGGGAAGTCCTGGAAGATTGGAAAAAGGCTAATGTAGTGCCCATCTTTAAAAAAGGGAAGAAGGATGATCATGAGAACTACAGGCTGGTCAGCCTCACCTCAGTACCCGGAAAAATCATGGAGCATGTCCTCAAGGAATCAATTCTGAAGCACTTAGAGGAGAAGAAAGTGATCAGGAACAGTCAGCATGGATTCAACAAAGGAAAGTCATGCCTGACTAATCTAATTGCCTTCTATGATGAGATAACTGGTTCTGTGGATGAAGGGAAAGCAGTGGATGTGTTATTCCTCGACTTTAGCAAAGCTTTTGACATGGTCTCCCACAGTATTCTTGTCAGCAAGTTAAAGAAGTATGGGCTGGATGGATGCACTACAAGGTGGGTAGAAAGTTGGCTAGATTGTCAGGCTCAAAGGGTAGTGATCAATGGCTCCATGTCTAGTTGGCAGCCGGTATCAAGTGGAGTGCCCCAGGGGTCGGTCCTGGGGCCAGTTTTGTTCAATATCTTCATAAATGATCTGGAGGATGGTGTGGATTGCACTCTCAGCAAGTTTGCGGATGACACTAAACTGGGAGGAGTGGTAGATATGCTGGAGGGTAGGGATAGGATACAGAGGGACCTAGACAAATTGGAGGATTGGGCCAAAAGAAATCTGATGAGGTTCAACAAGGACAAGTGCAGAGTCCTGCACTTAGGACGGAAGAATCCAATGCACCGCTACAGACTAGGGACCAAATGGCTAGGCAGCAGTTCTTCAGAGAAGGACCTAGGGGTGACAGTGGACGAGAAGCTGGATATGAGTCAAAAGTGTGCCATTTTTGCCAAGAAGGCCAATGGCATTTTGGGGTGTATAAGTAGGGGCATTGCCAGCAGATCAAGGGACGTGATCGTTCCCCTCTATTCAACATTGGTGAGGCCTCATCTGGAGTACTGTGTCCAGTTTTGGGCCCCACATTACAAGAAGGATGTGGAGAAATTGGAGAGAGTCCAGCGAAGGGCAACAAAAATGATTAGGGGACTGGAACACATGACTTATGAGGAGAGGCTGAGGGAACTGGGATTGTTTAGTCTACAGAAGAGAAGAATGAGGGGGGATTTGATAGCTGCTTTTAACTACCTGAAAGGTGGATCCAAAGAGGATGGATCTAGACTATTCTCAGTGGTGGAAGAGGACAGGACAAGGAGTAATGGTCTCAAGTTGCAGTGGGGGAGGTTTAGGTTGGATATTAGGAAAAACTTTTTCCACTAGGAGGGTAGTGAAACACTGGAATGCATTACCTAGGGAGGTGGTGGAATCTCCTTCCTTACAAGTTTTTAAGGTCAGGCTTGACAAAGCCCTGGCTGGGATGATTTAGTTGGGATTGGTCCTGCTCTGGGCAGGGGGTTGGACTAGATGGCCTCCAGAGGTCCCTTCCAACTCTGTTATTCTATGATCAGGGTTGGAAGGGACCTCAGGAGGTCATCTAGTCCAACCCCCTGCTCAAAGCAGGACCAATTCCCAACTAAATCATCCCAGCCAGGGCTTTGTCAAGCCTGACCTTAAAAACTTGTAAGGAAGGAGATTCCACCACCTCCCTAGGTAACTCATTCCAGTGTTTCACTACCCTTCTAGTGAAAAAGTTTTTCCTAATATCCAACCTAGAGCTCCCACACTGCAACTTGAGACCATTACTCCCTGTTCTGTCATCAGCTACCACTGAAAACAGTCTAGATCCATCCTCTTTGGAACCACCTCTCGGGTAGTTGAAAGCAGCTATCAAATCCCCCCTCATTCTTCTCTTCGCATACTAAACAATCCCAGTTCTCTGTCACCATTTCCATCATGTGACTCTATGCTTCCAAAGACTTTCTTCTGCTGCCTCTCCACCATCCTCTGCCTTTCTTTGGTGGCTTCCCACTATCCCCAAAACACCAACATGCAGTCATCTCAAGAGGATCCAAGCACCTGCTCTCCTGTAGGAGACACTAGATACAACACAGGCACTATGTGTTTTGATAAAACCCTTTTTCCACTTCCAGCCCAGTTTCATTTTTTTCTGGGTCCTGACATGACGTTGTAATGCTGCGCTTCATGATGGCTCCCGCTGGAAGCTATGCATGTCAGGAAAAATCAGACTTTTGAATTTGCTGCAGGAAAGGAAGAGAGCTGGGATGGAGCAAACCTTCTTTCCACACAAATTGATTGCTAATTAGCAAATGAGAGTTTTATGGTTTTCCTCTCCTGTACAAGAAAGTTTCCCTCAATCTGCAGGTCCCTCTTTAAAATACACTGTGGATCAGAAAGCATCCTTTATTCTTGCATTTCCACATCACTTCCCAATGCTCTATCATTAATATAAGTGCAGCCCTGAGGGTCTCTCTATTTGTGTTAGAGGGTGTCAGTCTCATTTACGGTTAATTTGGGAAAGATCAACTCCACTTTGCTTTGCAGGACTGTAGCACAGATCTGTTTATGAGACACACTTTATTACAAATAGTGGTGCCCTCAGGGTACCACATCAATTTATAAATACTTAGTCCCCCTTACTCTCGTAACCCATTAATTGCCAGCATTTTCCATTTTGTTAGCTAAATAATAAGATGATTTATGGCTATACTCTGTTTCCACCTGGAAAGTGACATCCTAACGAATGCAAATAAATCTCTCTTACCCCAGTTTCAATCTAATAATACTAATGGGATATTTACATAGCAGCTTTTTGTCTAAGGATCTCAATGAACTTTACACACACTGAGGCCTGGTCTACACTACGAGTGTATGTCAGATTTAGCAGTATTAAATCTGAATTAACCCTGCACCTGTCCACACAATGAAGCCATTTTTTCGACATAAAGGGCTCTTAAAATCGATTTCTGTATTCCTCCCCAACGAGGGGATTAGCACTGAAATCGACATCGCCATTTCAAATTAGGGTTAGTGTGGACGCAATTTGAAGGTATTGGCCTCCAGGAGCTGTCCCACAGTGCACCTTTGTGACTGCTCTGGACAGCACTCTGAACTTGGATGCACTGGCCTATGTATACAAGAAAAGCCCCAGGAACTTTTGAATCTCATTTCCTGTTTGGCCAGGCGAGCTCATCGGCACAGGTAACCATGCAGTCCCAGAATCAAAAAAGAGCTCCAGCATGGACCGAATGGGAGGTACTGGATCTGATCGCTGTATGGGGAGAGGAATCTGTGCTATCAGAACTATGATCCAAAAGACGAAATGCCAAAACATTTCAAAAAATCTCAGAGACCGTGAGGGACAGAGGCTACATCAGGGACGCAACACAGTGCCGCGTGAAACTTAAGGAGCTCAGACACGCATACCAGAAAACCAAAGAATCAAACGGACGCTCTGGGACAGAGCCCCAGACATGCTGCTTCTACGCTGAGCTGCATACAATTCTAGGGGAGCTGCCACCACTACCCCACTGTCTGTGGACTCCGATGATGGGGTACTATCCGCCATGCCTGAGGATTTTGCCAAGGATGGGAAAGATGAGTGGGAGGAGGACGAGCTTGGGGAGAGCACACAGCACACTGTTCTCACCAGCAGCCAGGATCTTTTTATCACCCTGACTGAAATACCCTCCCAACCCAACAAAGCCAGAGAAGGGACCTCTGGTGAGGGTACGTTCTTAAATATAATACATGTTATAAAAGCAAGTGTTTAATGATTAAGTAGCCCTGAGGACTTGGGATGCATTCATGGCCAGTACTGCTACTGGAAAAGTCTGTTAACATATCTGGGGATGGAGCAGAAATCCTCCAGTGACATCTCCATGAAGCTTTCCTGGAGGTACTCTAAAAGCCTTTGCAGAAGGTTTCTGGGGAGAGCAACCTTATTCCGTCCTCCATGGTAGGACACTTTACCACGCCATGCTAGTAGCAAGTAATCTGGTATCATTGCATGACAAAACCTGGCAGCGTATGGTCCCGGTGTTTGCTGGCATTAAAGTAACATCTGTTCTTTATCTCTGTGTTATCCTCAGGAGAGTGATATCATTCATGGTAACCTGGTTTAAATAGGGGAATTTAATTAAGCGGACATTCAGAGGTGCCCGTTCCTACTGGGCTGTTTGCCTGTGGCTGAAAAGAAATCCTCCCCGCAGTTAGCCACGTGGTGGTGGGGGCATTGGTGCTGAGCTGTTTGCATTTGACTAGCAGGTATCTTCCCTGATACCAGCCAGGCAGTGGGGGGGGATGGGAAAAGTGATCATCCCAGAGAATTGGATGGGGGGAGGGGGTTAGTTTGCTTTCTGCTGCTGCATATTAACAGGAAAACCGCAGCACTAAATGGCTAACTCAATGGGCTTTGCTTGGTATGGGAAAGAAGGGCGCTGCTGTTATGCAGGTTGCAGAAGCCAAAGGACTATGGCTTACCATGGTTGCCTGCAAGTCGAATTCTGTTGCCCGGCACTGCATGTGTGATCTCTAACACCAAAGCCGCAGGCACTCAATATAAGATGCAAAATGCGACCTTGTACCAAATCACATGTGCTATGTAATGTGAATAGTGTTGTTCATCATGAAAGATTATAGCCATTGTTCTGTAAAATGTATCTTTTTAAATACTTCACTCTCTTTTTTTCCCTCCAGCAGCTGCAAATATTTCAAGCCTCCCTCCTCTGTCCCAAAGGCTTTCTCAGATAGGGCGGTGAAAAAAAAAACCACAAGTGCGGTGAAATGTTCTCTGAGCTCATGCAGTCGTCCGGCACTGCCAGAGCTGTGTGGAGGGACACAATAGCAGAGTACAGGACAGTGGCTGATGAAGGCTGTCATTCAACAAGTTTTAAAGTGGCCTTTTCCTTCCCTCCTACCCTCCTCCCACACCCCACCCAGGCTACCTTGTGAGTTATCTCCCTATTTTTATAATCAATTAATAAAGAATACGTTTTTTAAATGATAGTGACTTTATTTCCTTTGCAAGCAAGCTGTGATCGAAGGGGGGAGAGCAGGTGGCTTACAGGGAATTTAGAGGCAACCAAGGGGGAGGGTTTTCATCAAGGAGAAACAAACGGAAGTGTCACACAGTACCCTGGCCAGTCATGAAACTGGTTTTCAAAGCTTCTCTGATGCGCTCTTCTAACTGCCCTGGTGTCTGGCTGTGCGTATTCAGTGGCCAGGTGATTTGCATCAACCTCCCACCCAGCCATAAACGTCTCCCCCTTACTCTCACAGAGATTGTGGAGCACACAGCAAGCAGCAATAACAATAGGAATATAGGTTTCGCTGAGGTCTGAGTGAGTCAGCAAACTGCACCAGCGACCCTTTAAATGTCCAAATGCACACTCTACCACCATTCTGCACTTGCTCAGCCTATAGCTGAACAGCTCCTTACTACTGTCCAGGCTGCCTGTGTGTGGCTTCATAAGCCAGGGCATTAAGGGGTAGGCTGGGTCCCCAAGGATACATACAGGCATTTCAACGTCCCCAACAGTTATTTTCTGGTCTGGCAGTAAAGTCCCTTCCTGCAGCTTTTGAAACAGACCAGAGTTCCTGAAGATGCGAGCGTCATGTACCTTTCCCAGCCATCCCTTGTTGATGTTGGTGAAACGTCCCTTGTGATCCACCAGAGCTTGCAGCACTATTGAAAAGTACCCCTTGCGGTTTATGTACTGGCTGCCCTGGTGGTCCAGTCCCAAGATAGGGATATGCATTCCATCTATAACCCCACCACAGTTAGGGAATCCCATTGCAGCAAAGCCATCTAGGATTACCTGCATATTTCCCAGAGTCACTATCTTTGATAGAAGCAGTTCAATGATTGCGTTGGCTACTTGCATCACAGCAACCCCCCACAATAGATTTGCCCACTCCAAATTGATAACTGACTGACCGGTAGCTGTCTGGTGTTGCAAGCTTCCACAGGGCTATTGCCACTCACTTGTGAACTGTGAGGGCTGCTCTCATCTTGGTATTCTTGCACTTCAGGGCAGGGGAAAGCAAGTCACAAAGTTCCATGAAAGTGCCCTTACACATGCAAAAATTTTGGAGCCACTGGGAATCATCCCAGACCTGCAACACTATGCGGACCCATCACTCTGTGCTTGTTTCCCAGGCCCAGAATCGGTGTTCCACGGCAAGAGCCTGCCCCATTAACACCATGATCTCCAAATTGTGGGGGAATGCGGTTTTAGAGGAAAGTGTGTTCATGTCCTCATCACTGCACTTCTGTTGCCTCCTTGCCTGGTTTTTCAGGTGCTGGTTCTGCATAAACTGCATGATAATGCACAAGGTGTTTGTAATGGTCATAACTGCTGTGGTGAGCTGAACGGGCTCCATGCTTGCTGTGCTATGGTGTCCGCTCCAGCTTGGGCAATCCACGGAAGAGGGCACGAAACGATTGTTTGCCATTGCTCTGACGGAGGGAGGGGCAACTAACAACATGGCTTACAGGGAATTAAAATCAACAAAGGGGGTAGCTTTGCGAGAAACAGAATGGCCCCCTCAAGGATAGGGCTCAAAACCTCAAGGATAGAACTCAAAACTGGGTTTAGCAGGCTGTTGATTTCATGGAGGGAGGGAGGAGAAAATGAATACAAAACAAATCTGGTCTATTTCTTGTTTTGATCCACTTCATCTATCTTTATACATCTTGCTGGCCGCAGACTGTGCAGTGCAGCCGCTAGCCATCGTCATCTCCTGGGTGCTCGGCAGACGACGGTGCAGTAGGACTGCCAGTAGGACTGAATCGCCATGAGACGAAACTTAAAAGGGAAGTGACCTGGCTGAGTCACTCCCCTGTTTGCCCAGGCGCCCCTGACCTCATCGAGGTCAGTTAAAAGAGCACTCTGGAATATGTTGATGACGGCTACCAGTCATACTGCACTATCTGCTGCCAAAAGGCAATAAGCTGCTGCTGTGTAGCAATGCAGTATCGCCTCTGCCAGCACCCAGGAGACATAGGGTGACGGTTAGCTGCGCGGGCTCCATGCTTGCCGTGGTATGGCGTCTGCACAGGTAACCCAGGAAAAGAGGCATGAAACGATTGTCTGCCGTTGCTGTCATGGAGGGAGGGAGGGGCCTGATGATATGTACCCAGAACCACCCGCGACAGTGTTTTAGGCCCATCAGGCATTGGGATTTCTACCCAGAATTCAAATGGGCAGTGGAGACTGCGGGAACTGTGGGATAGCTACCCACAGTGCAACGCTCTGGAAGTTGACAGTTGCCTCGGTACTGTAGACGTGCTACCCCGACTACATGCACTTAGAGCATTTCGTGTGGGCACACAATTTACTGTATAAAAACACTTTCTACAAAGCTGACTTCAATAAATTCGACCTAATTTTATAGTATAGACAAAGCCTTAGAGAGCAGTTATGAGGATGAAGACGGAATTAAGGGCAAAATCCTCGTGTGACACCTTGTCAGGGTGTGGGAGTGCAATCCAGACCAGTGAGGGGTTGTGTCACCACCTGTCCTGTAACCTTGGGTGCCTCACAATGCTTTGCTGTTATAGCTCCCAACCTGGAATACTCACAACCAGCCTGCCAGCGTGCAGGTCACACCCTGAGTGTCTGTGTGCTGTACAGCTCATACCCCAGCCCCACCACACTCTGGCTTCCACCAACCTTAGTTATTACTTGCAGGGAGATCCCTCCCAACACACTCCCAGTTCCAAAATTTCCCAAAAACCATGTGCTTTGCATGTCCAGCCTTTCCCTGGACAGTTCACAGAAATATAGGGTTTGATTGTTCCTTTAAAACACAAAAACACATTGTGTAAATTTAACTGGGTAAATACACCCTCCCCTTTAAACACAGCACTGATTTGGTTTATGGATAAAAAGAAATAAATGTATTAACAAAATAGACATAGGATTAAGTGAGGTCAAGTAGAAGGTAAAACAGAACAGAGCATGCTTCTAGAAGTCTAAAACCCAATCTAGCAAGATTCAAGCTTTGTTCAAGATGTTTTCTCTCACCAATCATTATTCTTCCTGGTATGTCTGACTTTCCTTCAGTCAGCACCTTCCACAAAAGCACAAGGTGCTGGCATCCCTTGTCTTTCTTGGTGAAAGATCTTTGCCTAAGCAGGTTTCTCACCTATATTCAGCTCCAGAGCCTTCAACCCCCGCTTGGTTGAAGGACCCATCTTTCTCAACTTGCAAGAGCTCTGGCCTCTTGCCTCTGTCTAGTGATAGATGCCAAAGATGACTTCTGTCCTTGCTTATATCTTCCAAAGTTCTATGAAGATGTTCTAAGAGACAGGATGACCTCATGCTGTTCTTCTTTTCCTATGGGCTTCCCCTTCCTCTGTACGATTTCTATGTGAACAGAGCTTTCATGGTTTCTGATTCCACCATGCTTAATTTACATAGGAGAGAGGCAGATACCTGTGACATTCCCTTCTGTCCGGGCACACTGTACAGTCTAATATCAATGAGTACCCCTTACATAGTGTTAATACATACATTTCACAATGATATTAATCACCAGTATGGCATTAGCTTTCAATGAAGACTCACTTTATACACTCTTATAATATAGTAATATTGTATAAAATCAGTCAATTCAATTTTTCACTTGGAGGTTCAGAACCACCACAACCACCACCTCTGTCTTTATAGACCAATAAACCTTTGAAATGGGTTCTTCTGGGGGTTACCCCTCAAAGTAAAGTTTATTTAAGCTATGAGGAAGACAACATGGAGTCTGGTGGTGAAGGAAGCTCTGTGCTCTTCTTCCCCCACTTGTGTTTGCTGAAATGCAAATTGTTCTGTTTCTTGCCACTTCCTCTCCTTGCTGTCTTGATGGTCCTGTTTCTGCTTTTATGCAAATAAGGACCTTTGTTGTCATTGCTTGAAGATTGGGCTGGTTGGAGAATCAAATATGCATACCTTTGTCTAAAGCAACCTGTTGACCAACTCCCCTTATACGCCTGTCTAGTTTTCAGTCCAGCATATGTCCATAACTCTTAATATCCACCATGTACATACATCATGGAAGATTATTAATGATCAGTGAGTTATTCATTTTCAGATGATACCACACAAGGTATATTTTGTACCAAGATTATTGCAGTAGTGTGCAGGCTGTGAATACCAGGATGCTCAACTGGCTCTACTGAAGTCAATGCAAAACTCCAAATAACTTCAATAGAGCAGGATTTCATTCTGAGTCTTCCAATGCCCAGAAGGTAGGTAAACATTGTTATCCCCATTTTATAAATGGGCAGAGAGGTGAAGTGACTCGTCCAAGCTTACACAGCAAGCCTGTGGCAGAGACAGGAATAGAAGCTGCATCTCCTAACTTCCCAAGCCATCCCTTGCTCACTAGATCATGCTGTCATTCATTTCTGACAGTTCGTGTTTGGAAGATGAATGGGAAGCCAGGGAAATTCTATCCACGCAGAACTACTCCCTGTCTCTAAACATTGAATTACCTTCCACCCAGGGCTTGGACTTTTAGTAGTTAAGTAGATTACAGCACGTCATTCCATTTACTGATTTGCAGTGTCAGAGCTACAAAATTAGTGGACCCTTCATGCTTTCCCTGCTCTGTTCTTTTCCACTTAATGCCCATCAGCCATTCTGAGTGACTATCCTTTGTAGTAAGCCTGTGTGAACATATTGATTGGGCAGTTCCTCCCAGATGACAATTGGTTATCGAGAGAGAGACCAAGGAATCCCCCTCCTCCACCATAGTGTCCACCAAACTTTGACCAGTGGTATTTGTCCAGACAGTAAATGGCCTGACTAATCATCAACTCAGAATGCTTTCAATCAGTGTCAGACCTCAGTACCTCCTTTTGCAAAGACATCTCCCCCTACCTTATGGATAAGTTCACCCTATTTAAGACAATCTCTCCAGCACTGCAGTGAAGGACTGCAAGCAGAGGTTAATGAACATGATTTCAGTCCAGTCTCACAACCAAATGTCCTGAGAGAAGCCAGCATCACCATACATGGAGGGGGATCCATGTCCCTATTAGTTGAAGTCTGGATCTGCCACTGCCCAAGAACTTCAGAGAAGAGAGCTACCAGCAAACATGAAATACACAATAATCCAGCCTGTGCTTGGGAAATCATCACTCAGTCCAACCAAATATTCCAGCTAATACTCTGACTCCAACCTTTCCTTTTTTGGCAAGCTTATCATGAAGTTGTTAGTGACTCAAATCCAGGAGCAACTGATCTTTCCTGGTTATCCTTCACCTTCTAAATCAAGCTTCAGATCAGGTTATTATAGAGCTGGTGCTAGCAGCATTCATTGAGGATCTCCTTTGCCGTGTCTCCATGGCTGATACTTTTAGGTCTATTACCAGCCTTTCACAGCAATCATGAGGTGCTGTTCCTCTGTGATCCCACAGGAGCTGAGACCAGCTGATGCTCCTGTCCCCTTTAATCATGAGGAGGCTGCTGACAGGGTGTTCTCAGTGAGGACTTCTCATTTCCCCCATCAGTTCAATGCAGCCTGGATTTGTTTACCTTCTGGTCACACTGCAACACTCCTCTGTTTCCCCAGGACTTTCTCAAGGCAACTGAATGCTTGCTGAGTGAGGGTAGCATGAGATCTTTGCTTTTCTTCAGAAGAGCGATAGGTTCTGAAGGCTGCAACTAGGCCCAGCCCTTGTTTTCATAACACTGGGCCTAATGTGTGACTGATAAACTGAGGTTGTATTGTGATTAGGGGATGGGGCACTATCAGGAGTCAAAAGAAAATAAATAACTCAAAAAGAAAGAGGTGTTCATTTTGAAAAGAGAACTTCCTCTCTATTAAAAGTTACTAGTAGAGCTGGTCAAAAACTAGCCATCAGCATTTTTCCAATGAAAAATGTTTTTTTCAGTAAGTGGACATTTTCACACAAAAAAAGAAATTCTGTTCTCAAAGATTTTTCAGTTCTCAAAATCCTAAAATTTGAATTTCTCAATGAAAACCAGAAGAAGTTCAACAAAGACAAAAAATTTCCATTTTTGTCAACATTTCTGCAGGGAAAGGGGGAATCTTATCCCAGCCAGCTCTAGTTACTATCTTAAAATAGCCCCTTTTTACTCTACACATTGGCCCATGAATGATTTCAAGTTGTATCTGCTTGCTTCACTGAGAAAAAAAAATGCTTTCAGTCACTGCAGAGCCTTTGTAGCCATCACAGAGCAGTCTGCCTCATTTAGAGTTGCCAACTCTGACTGATGCCATTCCAGGAGATTCCCCCTTCCCCCCCCCCCGTGACAGGGTTAAGGTGGACCCCATCCACCCACCTTAACCCTGTCACGGGGGAGGAGGGGGGGAGGGAAATGCACCTGCCTTTCTCAGGGAATAGGGGCTGGCACACAAGCCTTCGTGCCTGTCTCCCTCTGCTCAAGTCCGCATGTCTGGGCTTAGCAATGGGGTAGAGTGGCCCAATGGCCAGAATTTATGAAAAATGCCCCGCTCATTTGGGGTAGTACAGCCTACCGGCCAGAGTCTATGAAACTTGCCCCTACTGTCAGGGCAATGTAGCCCAATGGCCAGAGTCTATGGTTGCTGCCGGCCAGAGGGTCAGCGGGGCCCCAGTAGGGGGGCTTAGACCCACCTGACCCCACCAGGCCCTGACCCAGGGCCCTAGTTGCAGTGGTACAACCAGCTACCAGCTCAGCCGGGAGTCCCACCAAAACACTCCAAGCTTACCTCCGTGGGAGATAGCACTCCAACATCCCTCCCCCCGACCCTGGTCACTTCCTACCGTAGTCTCAGGTGTTGCAGTCCAGGAGGCATTCAGATCTTTTAGGTCATCAGCAGTGGCTGCTCCCTGGGGCTCCATAGGCTGCTGGGGTCTAAGGCTGTGGTCTATGTCTCCACTCCCCTCTAGCACAGGCTGGCGGCCATCCCCAGCAGGAGCTCCTGGCACACATCCTTCCCCACCAGCATCTCCTCCATACTGAGCTGGGCTGCATTCTTTTATACTGGTACAGCTGGAGCATGCCCAGTAGGGAGATAGGTGCATGGCCTCCTCAGCCCACAATGTGGCATTAACCTCTTCCCGTCCAGTGCGGGGCGAGTGCACCCCATCACACCACCAACATAACGTAATGTCATTTTCTTAAAATAGCCTATTAAAATCTCCAGGATTGCTTTCAATAGTCACCAGGAGATCGATGCTGACTCCAGACCAACCCTGGAGGGTTGGCAGCCCTAGTCTCATTGCACCATCAGAAGAATGATTAAGCTTCTAATAGAAGAATCTTTATTCTACCGAGTATGAGGCAGAAAGAACAACAGCTTGATTTTCAGATGTCGGGGCAGTTTGTAGCTCTGGTTAGATTTGCTATGGAAATCATTGCAAGAGAATAAAGATGGAACCCCTGCAATGGCAGTTTTACTCCCATTTTTTGATTGCAATCACACTTTAAGCAGCTTTTGTGCAGGAAAGACCCGGGTGAAAATGAGGACAAATCAGGGAACTGCAGGAAATGGCAATAGGAAGAACATGTCAAAAGAGTGTAATGGTCATCTTGCTTATGATGATGGACTGAATATTTTAGCACCCAGCATTTTAAAGCCCTGGGATGATCCTGGCTATGTGCCGTTGCAATTCATTATTAAATCATATTTAACTAATAGGGTATTAACTGTGATTGTGACAAGTATTTCTGTATGATTTCCACTGTAATGCAGACATACTGAATGCAACATTAGTTTAAAGCATTGGCCTTGAATGGATAAGTTTCATGCCAGTTCCAGCTGGGAATATGGGATCAGCTTCTGTCTACAGAGGTTAAAAAAGGATGCATACATCCTTGCTACTATCTTCAATCCTGCACTTTTGACTCTCACGTTAAAAATAATCCATTTGCAAAAGCAGAGTCTTAATTGTGCTGTCTTGGCCAAATCCCAGCAGGGATAATTTTGCTGGCCTAGACAGAGAAGTTATCCTTCATTTCCCTTCAGAAACGTGCTGCATACTGTTGCTGTCACAGAAAGATTGCAGCGCTCCACCCCGGGTGTAGCTGCTTTTCAGTAGTTGGCCAGTGGCCCCTGTAGATACATTCTACCAGTACTGCAGACCCCTGCAGGGGTGAGGGTCACGCTAGTGAAAGGCCTTGATTCTCAAACACATGCAAGGCCATTCATCAGATGCATGTAATAAGGTCATTTTTTCAGTTATAATACTTCTCCAGGATGGACCAAAAAAAGCAGGTGACAGAGCTGAAAGTTCTAAGCCTGTAAGTGGAAAGTGAGGGTTCCCTCGAAGGTTTCATCTTTGCTATCCCAGGCTTTATGGAACACTAAAGCATTGTCACACTTGCCCCCATCTTCCTCTTTTATTATTTCCCTCTCCCCCTCATTGTTAAAGCTGACATAAGAATTGTGAAAACAACACCAGCAATTCCTGGAAGTTCTCCTGAGCTTTATGGAATGTTCCTAGTAACATGTATCCAGATGCAGTGACTGTGACATCGATTGTCTCTATATATTGGGGATGGCTGGACTTTTTTTTTTCCTAATCTTTCCGTTACCTACTATATTTTTACACACAAAGGGTTCATTGCTTAGAAAACAGTTACCGTCAGCCTTTGCACAGCTGAAGAGCTTCAGCATCTTAATGGAAAGTAAATTATTGGTGCTTTCACAATCAAAGACGTTTTGTAACCTGATGGGAATCTTACCCGTTTAATGTCTTTTTTTTTTTTAATTTGCCTGCTCTTTTCAAAGTGAATGAGAACTTTGCAGAACAGTTACGGCATGTGCCATAGCAGTGCTAACTTCCCCACCAAGATGTTTTGACCCTGAGCCAGATGGGATTTCTTCTAGGGAGAGAAGATATTTCAGTTGACCTGCCCATCAGTGCATTACCCCCTTCTGACAGCAAAAGGAGGATACCTAATGAATACCTGTCCCATGGGACTTGGACTGACTTCAACTCTTTAATTTCACAGAGGCTACAACACTACAGTCAGATGGTGACAACTATTGGTGCAGTTGCATTCAGCCTGATTTCTTAGAGGCTACATATCCCATTGTCATTACCCTGATTCACTCACACTCACAATCCGCTGGCAGTTTCAACAGGATTCTGTATTCATCACTCCACCTCCACTGTTGAGAATCATAGAATCATAGAATATCAGGGTTGGAAGGGACCCCAGAAGGTCATCTAGTCCAACCCCCTGCTCGAAGCAGGACCAATTCCCAGTTAAATCATCCCAGCCAGGGCTTTGTCAAGCCTGACCTTAAAAACCTCTAAGGAAGGAGATTCTACCACCTCCCTAGGTAATGCATTCACCACCCTCATAGTGAAAAAGTTTTTCCTAATATCCAATCTAAACCTCCCCCCCTGCAACTTGAGACCATTACTCCTCGTTCTGTCATCTGCTACCATTGAGAACAGTCTAGAGCCATCCTCTTTGGAACCCCCTTTCAGGTAGTTGAAAGCAGCTATCAAATCCCCCTTCATTCTTCTCTTCTGCAGACTAAACAATCCCAGCTCCCTCAGCCTCTCCTCATAAGTCATGTGTTCTAGACCCCTAATCATTTTTGTTGCCCTTCGCTGGACTCTCTCCAATTTATCCACATCCTTCTTGTAGTGTGGGGCCCAAAACTGGACACAGTACTCCAGATGAGGCCTCACCAGTGTCGAATAGAGGGGAACGATCACGTCCCTCGATCTGCTCGCTATACCCCTACTTATACATCCCAAAATGCCATTGGCCTTCTTGGCAACAAGGGCACACTGCTGACTCATATCCAGCTTCTCGTCCACTGTCACCCCTAGGTCCTTTTCCGCAGAACTGCTGCGTAGCCATTCGGCCCCTAGTCTGTAGCAGTGCATTGGATTCTTCCGTCCTAAGTGCAGGACCCTGCACTTATCCTTATTGAACCTCATCAGATTTCTTTTGGCCCAATCCTCCAATTTGTCTAGGTCCCTCTGTATCCTATCCCTCCCCTCCAGCGTATCTACCACTCCTCCCAGTTTAGTATCATCCGCAAATTTGCTGAGAGTGCAATCTACACCATCCTCCAGAACATTTATGAAGATATTGAACAAAACCGGCCCCAGGACCGACCCCTGGGGCACTCCACTTGACACCGGCTGCCAACTAGACATGGAGTCATTGATCACTACCCGTTGAGCCTGACAATCTAGCCAGCTTTCTACCCACCTTATAGTGCATTCATCCAGCCCATACTTCCTTAACTTGCTGACAAGAATACTGTGGGAGACCGTGTCAAAAGCTTTGCTAAAGTCAAGAAACAATACATCCACTGCTTTCCCTTCATCCACAGAACCAGTAATCTCATCATAAAAGGTGATTAGATTAGTCAGGCATGACCTTCCCTTGGTGAATCCATGCTGGCTGTTCCTGATCACTTTCCTCTCATGCAAGTGCTTCAGGATTGATTCTTTGAGGACCTGCTCCATGATTTTTCCAGGGACTGAGGTGAGGCTGACCGGCCTGTAGTTCCCAGGATCCTCCTTCTTCCCTTTTTTAAAGATTGGCACTACATTAGCCTTTTTCCAGTCATCCGGGACTTCCCCCGTTCGCCACGAGTTTTCAAAGATAATGGCCAATGGCTCTGCAATCACAGCCGCCAATTCCTTCAGCACTCTCGGATGCAACTCGTCCGGCCCCATGGACTTGTGCACGTCCAGCTTTTCTAAATAGTCCCTAACCACCTCTATCTCCACAGAGGGCTGGCCATCTCTTCCCCATTTTGTGATGCCCAGCGCAGCAGTCTGGGAGCTGACCTTGTTAGTGAAGACAGAGGCAAAAAAAGCATTGAGTACATTAGGTTTTTCCACATCCTCTGTCACTAGGTTGCCTCCCTCATTCAGTAAGGGGCCCACACTTTCCTTAACTTTCTTCTTGTTGCCAACATACCTGAAGAAACCCTTCTTGTTACTCTTGACATCTCTGGCTAGCTGCAGCTCCAGGTGCGATTTGGCCCTCCTGATATCATTCCTACATGCCTGAGCAATATTTGTATATTCTTCCCTGGTCATATGTCCAACCTTCCACTTCTTGTAAGCTTCTTTTTTATGTTTAAGATCCGCTAGGATTTCACCATTAAGCCAAGCTGGTCGCCTGCCATATTTACTATTCTTTCGACTCATCGGGATGGTTTGTCCCTGTAACCTCAACAGGGATTCCTTGAAATACAGCCAGCTCTCGGACTCCTTTCCCCTTCATGTTAGTCCCCCAGGGGATCCTGGCCATCCGTTCCCTGAGGGAGTCGAAGTCTGCTTTCCTGAAGTCCAGGGTCCATATCCTGCTGCTTACCTTTCTTCCCTGCGTCAGGATCCTGAACTCAACCAACTCATGGTCACTGCCTCCCAGATTCCCATCCACTTTTGCTTCCCCCACTAATTCTACCCGGTTTGTGAGCAGCAGGTCAAGAAAAGCGCCCCCCCTAGTTGGCTCCTCTAGCACTTGCGCCAGGAAATTGTCCCCTACGCTTTCCAAAAACTTCCTGGATTGTCTATGCACCACTGTATTGCTCTCCCAGCAGATATCAGGAAAATTAAAGTCACCCATGAGAATCAGGGCATGCGATCTAGTAGCTTCCGTGAGCTGCCGGAAGAAAGCCTCATCTACCTCATCCCCCTGGTCCGGTGGTCTATAGCAGACTCCCACCACTACATCACTCTTGTTGCACACACTTCTAAACTTAATCCAGAGACACTCAGGTTTTTCTACAGTTTTGTACCGGAGCTCTGAGCAGTCATACTGCTCCCTTACATACAGTGCTACTCCCCCACCTTTTCTGCCATGCCTGTCCTTCCTGAACAGTTTATAACCATCCATGACAGTACTCCAGTCATGTGAGTTATCCCACCAAGTCTCTGTTATTCCAATCACGTCATAGTTCCTTGACATCACCAGGACCTCCAGTTCTCCCTGCTTGTTTCCAAGGCTTTGTGCATTCGTATATAAGCACTTGAGATAACCTGCTGATCGCCCCTCATTCCCAGTATGAGGCAGGAGCCCTCCCCTCACAGACATTCCTGCCCGTGCTTCCTCCCGGTATCCCGCTTTCCCACTTACCTCAGGGCTTTGGTCTCCTTCCCCCGGTGAACTTAGTTTAAAGCCCTCCTCACTAGGTTAGCCAGCCTGCTGGCAAAGATGCTCTTCCCTCTCTTCGTAAGATGGAGCCCGTCTCTGCCCAGCACTCTTCCTTCATGGAACACCATCCCATGGTCAAAGAATCCAAAGCCTTCTCTCCGACACCACCTGCGTAGCCATTCGTTGACTTCGACGATTCGACGGTCCCTACCCAGGCCTTTTCCTTCCACGGGAAGGATGGACGAGAACACCACTTGCGCTTCCAACTCCTTTATCCTTCTTCCCAGAGCCACGTAGTCCGCAGTGATCCGCTCAAGGTCATTCTTGGCAGTATCATTGGTGCCTACGTGGAGAAGCAGGAAGGGGTAGTGATCCAAGGGCTTGATGAGTCTCGGCAGTCTCTCCGTCACATCGCGACTCCTAGCCCCTGGCAAGCAGCAGACTTCTCTGTTTTCCCGGTCAGGGCGGCAGATAGATGACTCAGTCCCCCGGAGGAGAGAGTCCCCGACCACCACCACCCGCCTTCTCCTCTTGGGAGTGGTGGTCGTGGAACCCCCAACCTCAGGACATCGCATCCCATGCCTTCCAACCAGCGGAGTCTCCTTCTGCTTTCTCGCCCCAGACATATCATCTGGTCCACTCTCCGCAACGGTACCTGTGGAGAGAACTACAGAAGTGTAGTTACTGCTAAAAAGTTGCTGTGTTTCAGTCTCGAAGGGCCTGTCTTTTAGCTGTGGGTGAAGTGCATGGGGGGGGAGAGGGGAAGGGGTGCGCGAAGAGTTTGTAAAGTACTTTGGGATTCTTTGGGGACCAAACGTTGGCTGCCTTCACACCCTGTAGAATCTCATTTATTAACCCGGGGCTCCACAAAGTGTATGTCACCGTTCAGATAGGTTCATATGAATAATTTCACATGTGCACACACACAGACACTGACTATCACACACAACTCTTAAAAGATAAAAGATATTTCTACCTTTGTTGAAAAGGGTAAGGCAGAAGCTGAACTACCCACCTCAAAAAACAAAATCGTACCCAGGCTTGAAAAATTCAATAGCTTCTCAGCAAAAGTGTGTAGCCGAGGACAGACACAGAGAGGCTCTGGCTAGGAAGCCAGTAAATAGAGGACAAAATTATCTCCAGTCTCTATGGTAGGACTTGACTCTGATATTTTGCTCTCCCTCCCTGTGACATAAAAGGGAGGTCTGCATGTGTAGGGAGAATATCCTCCCATCTGTAGGGCTGGTTTGGCTGCCTGTCACCTCCTGACTGACAGCTAGACTGTAAGCTCTCTCTAAGACAGGGAGTGTCTTGGTCACATGTCTGTACAGCACCAAGTACAACAGGGTGCCCTACATGACTTGGATCCTAGATGCTACCATAACACAAATAATACTGTGATGCTGATAGACCAGGTGCCAGCTCTTACCAAGCCTGTAGGAATCAGCTGAGCACTGACAAACTCATAGCTGGAAACCAGACCAGCTCACCTATATATTAGTATTGTTTGAGATAGGTGTTAGACGTGTAAGGATGTGGTTAGTTTTTAGATTCTATAAAGTGCTTGTAAGTTGCTGTCTGCATTAATCCTACTTGCAATGTTTGTATCCTGCGATAGAAAGTTTTGCTTTATAATTGTGAAAAGGCCTGCTCTGATCTTGTGAAACTAGGCAGGAAGCGTGGTTCCCCCACTCATCAAGAAGGACCATCACAACTAAATGAACCATTGTATGACAAAAACTTTGTTGGTTGCCCATCCACTCATGAAGAAGTTACGTGCAGGAGTGCTCATCCCATTGGTTTGAATTACGGGGAAAAGGTCATATAAATATGCTCACAAGACAAAATAGTTATCTCTTTGCTGTTTGGACTCTCATAAGGGTTGGAGATCCCTAGGGTCAACCTGGGTTAGACAGATTACTACATTTCTGTCACCTTTGGTAACCATCGATTGTAACTCATTTGTGCTTTAACCTGTAGAGAACTCTCTCACCTCTTTTAGGATATGTCTACACTACGAAATCAGGTCGATTTTATAGAAGTCAATTTTTACAGTCAATTGTGTATGTCCCCACTAAGCACATTAAGTCAGCGGAGTGTGTCCTTAATACCATGGCTAGCATCAACTTACGGAGTGGTACACTGTGGGTAGCTATCCCACAGTTCCCGCAGTCTCCGCTGCCCATTGGAATTCTGGGTTAAGCCCAATGCCTGATGGGGCAAAAACATTGTCGCGGGTGATTTTGGGTACATGTCGTCAGTCTCCCCTCCCTCCGTGAAAGCAACGGCAGACAATTGTTTTGCACTTTTTTTCCTGGGTTACCCATGCAGACGCCATACCATGGCAAACATGGAGCCCGCTCAGGTCACCACTGCTGTTGTGAGCATTGTAAACACCTCGCGCATTATCCTGGCGTATATGCCAAACTGGGCTGAGACACCAGCATGAGGAGGATTTTGATGAGGCCATGGACACAGATGTTCCTGAAAGCACGGGCTGTGGAAATTGGGACGTCATGGCGGCAGTGGGATGGATGATACAGTGGAAGACCGATTCCGGGCCCGGCAAACAAACACTGACTGGTGGGACCGCATAGCGTTGCAGGTATGGGATGATTCACATTGGCTGTGAAACTTTCACATGCATAAGGCCACTTTCCTTGAACTTTGTGAGTTGCTTTCCCCTGCCCTGAAGCACAGGAATACCAAGATGAGAGCTGCCCTGACAGATGAGAAGTGAGTGGGAATAGCCCTGTGGAAATTTGCAATGCCTGACTGCTACTGGTCAGTCGGGAATCAGTTTGGAGTGTGCAAGTCTACTGTGGGGACTGCTATGATCCAAATAGCCAATGCAATCACTGACGTTCTGCTGTCAAGGGTAATGACTCTGGGAAATGTGCAGGTCATACTGGATGGCTTTGCAGCAGTGGTGTTCCCTAACTGTGCTGGGGCAATAGACGGAACATATATCCCTATCTTGGCAACGGAGCACCTTGCCAACCAGTACGTAAACCACAAGGGGTACTTCTCAATGGTGCTGTAAGCACTGGGGGATCACAGGGACGTTTCACCAACATCACCGTGGGATGGCCGGGAAAGGTGCATGATGCTCGCATCTTTAGGAACTCCAGGCTGCAAGAAGGGACTTACTTCCCAGACCAGAAAATAACCATTGGGGATGTTGAAATGCCAATAGTTATCCTTGGGGACCCAGCCTACCTCTTGCTCCGATGGCTCATGAAGTAAACAGGTAGCCTGGACAGTAGTAAGGAGCAGTTCAATTATAGGTTGAGCAAGTGCAGAATGGTGGTAGAATGTGCCTTTGGACATTTAAAAGCTCGCTGGCACAGTTTGCTGACTAGGTTAGACTTCAGTGCAACCAACATTCCCATTGTTATTGCTGCTTGCTGTGTGCTCCATAATATCTGTGAGAGTAAGGGGGAGACATTTACGGTGGGGTGGGAGGTTGAGGCAAATAGCCTGGTGGCCGATTTTGAGGAGCCAGACACCAAGGTGATTAGAAGAGCACAGGTAGGCGCACTGCGCAACAGAGAGGCTTTGAAAACCAGTTTCATGACTGGCCAGGCTAGGGTGTGACAGTTGTGTGTGTTTCTCCTTGCTGCAAATCCACTCCCTTTGTTGATTTTATTTCCCTGTAAGCCAACCACCCTCCCCCTTCAATCACAGCTGGCAAAGGAAATAAAGTAACTATTGTTTTGAAACCATGCATTCTTTCTTTATTAATTAAAAAAAAAGTGAGATAACTGACAAGGTAGCCTGGGTGGAGTGGGGTGCGGGAGGAGGGAAGGACAAGGCCACATTGCTTATTGTAGCCACACTACAAATCAGAACTGTTTGAATTACAGCCTTCTGTTGCTTGGGCCATCCTCTGGAGTGGAGGGGCTGGGTGCCCAGAGCCTCCCCCCACCTCGTGTTCTTGGGCATTTGGGTGAGGAGGATATGGAACTTGGGGAGGAGGGCAGGCGGTTATACAATGGATGCAGTGGGGGTCTGTGCTCTTGTTGGTTTTCCTGCAGCTCCAACAGATGCTTCATCATGTCCGTTTGTTCCCCCATTAGCCTCGGCATCGCCTCCTGCCTCTGCTCTTCGCACTCCTGCCTCTGCTCTTCGTGCTCACTTAATGCTTTCCTGGCCTCTAGCACTGAATGTCTCCATGCATTAAGCTGTGCCTTCTCAGTGCGGGAGGACTGCATGAGCTCGGAAAACATGTCATCACAAGTGCGTTTTTTTCGCCTTCTAATCTGCAATAACCTCAGGAACGGAGATGATAGAGGGAGCATAGAAACATTTGGAAAGTGGGGGGAGATAAAAAGGGAGAGTAAAATTTAAGATGATACATTTCTGAGAACATTTCTGACTCTTTCACAGTGAATCAAGCAATTCACAGCAGACAGCACATGTGCTTTAGGTACAAGGTCGCATTTTGCCTTTTATATTAAGCGCCTGCCGGTATGGTGACACATCACACGCAGCTGGGCAACAGAATTCGGTTTCCAGGCAGCCATGGTAAGCCTTTTGGTATGCGGGGTTGGCTTCTTATGCCTTCATAACATGTGGGAATGGTTTCAAACTGCAGCGCCATCCTTTCCCATAGCAAGCAATGCCGATCAGGTTTCACATTTAAAAGGAGGGGCTGCGGTTTTTGGGTGGATGTTCAGCACACACCTCCCCCCATTCCACCGCGTGGCTATTCTCTGGGATGATCCCTTCACCCCTCCCCCCACCACATGGCTATTCTCCGGGATGATCCCTTTTAGCCAAGTGCAAACAACCCAGCATGAACGGAGTCCTTTTACTGTTCCCTTACAAAAATTTCCCTATTTCAACCAGGTGACCATGAATGATATCTCTCTCCTGAGGCTAATACAGAAAGATAAAGACCGAATGTTGCTTAAATGCGACCAAAACCCAGGACCATTCGCTGCCATGCTTTGTGCTGCAATGATTCCAGACTACTTGATACTGGCTTGGCATGGTAAAGTGTCCTACCATGGAGGATGAAATAAGGCAGCCCTCCCCAGAAACCTTCTGCAAAGGCTTTCAAAGTACCTCCAGGAGAGCTTCATGGAGATGTCCCTGGAGAATTCCCATTCCATCCCCAGACACGTTAACAGACTTTTCCAGTAGCTGTACTGGCTGCGAATGCATCCCAAGTCTTCAGGGAAAATCAAACATAAATACTATTGCTTTTAAATCTTGTACTGTAGTTACAAATGTGCACTCACCAGAGCTGCCCTCTCCGGCTTCAGGGTCAGAGATCCCGCCTTGGGAGGGTATTGGCTCCAGGGTGATGAAAAGGTCCTGGCTGCCGGGGAGAACAGATTCACCACTTGCCTGCTGTGCATTCTCCTCCTCCTCCTCCTCTTCCTCATCCACAAAATCCTCCTCCCTGTTGCATGAGACTCCCCCCTTGCAGGTGTCCATGGACAGTGGTGGGGTAGTGGTAGGGTCCCCTCCTAGAATGCCATGAAGCTGATCATAGAAGCGGCATATATTGGGCTCTGACCCGGAACGACCATTTGCCTCCTTTGTCTTTTGGTAGGCTTGCCTGAGCTCCTTAACTTTCACGCAGCACTGCTGTGTGTCCCTGTTGTAGCCTCACTCCACCATGCCCTGTGCGATTTTGGCATATATATTAGCATTTCTGCTTTTTGATCAGAGTTTGGCCTCCACAGGTTCTTCTCCCCATACAGCAATCAGATCCAGTGTCTCCCTTTTGGTCCATGCTGGAGCTCATTTGCGATTCTGCATGGTCACCTGTGCTGCTGAGCTCGCCACACTGACCAACCAGGAAATGAAATTCAAAAGTTCCCGGGGCTTTTCCTGTGTACCTGGCTAGTGCATCGGAGTTCAAAGTGCTGTCCAGAGCAGTCACATTGGAGCACTCTGGTATAGCTCCCAGAGGCCAATACTGTCGAATTGTGTCGGCACTACCCCAAATTCGACTCAGCAAGGTCGATTTTAGCACTACTCCCCTCGCCGGGGAGGAGTACAGAAGTCGATTTTAAGAGCCCTTTAGGTTGACGGAATGGGGTTGGTTGTGTAGACGCATTCATTATAAAATCGACTTAAACGGCTAAATTTGACCTAACCCTGTAGTGTAGACCAGGGCTTAGTTAATAAATCCTAAGTTAGGTTACTATAAGATTGGCTACCAGTGTTATCTTTGGTGTGAGATATAAGGTACCAATTGGTTTGGGGTAAGTGACTGGTCTCTTGGGACTGGGAACAAGCTGAATATTTTGTGATTCTTTTTGGTGTAAGTGACCATTGATCACGATGTCCAGCTTGCTGGGGTGGCATGATACACTGGAGAGCCCAAGGGGACTGTCTGTGATGCCATGGTAAGACTGTTATAGTTCTTCAGGAGTTCACACTTGTTACTGGGTCAGTGAAATCTAATTATAGAACATGCCATCAGTTTGGGGCATCTGCCCTGCTTTTTGACAGCCTGTCCTGAAGTTGGCACTCACAGTTTTGAACCACTCCAGGCAGCATGACAAATACTACTAAATCCTGTTATGTGGCTGTGAGAGGAGCATTGTACACCACTGAGATGTGAAAGTAGGGACGGCAGTTCCCCTAGTTTTTGTTCCTCACCACTAAACCCACAAATCATTGCTGGAAAGGTATTTTACTCCCAGCTATATAGATGAGTTAATAAGCATATAATGTGTGGTCTACAATATAGACATCAATAGGAGTGTATATAGTGTAAAGCAGGTCAGAATATAGTCCACATGATAAGAAGCTCATATTATATATAAAAAAACCTTGCTTTCTTTCGCTGTAACTTTCTTAACCCTGTTAAAGGGAAGGATTGAATTTAGCTCTTGACAGGTGAAAGATTTATGGCTAGAAATGTGACGGATGGTGACCCCTTTCATCAGCAGCCCACATGCCTAGTGTGTGAGAAGCTGTGATTCAACAAGGTCATAGTCATTACATACACCCTCACCCAGAGACACAGATGACAACTGCACCTCATCCTTCAGCCAGGAAGTTTGTAGTCCAGGTTGCTAAGGCAGCAGTGGTAATCCACACAACTCATTTTATTCCACCCCCCAAAGAAAATTAACAATTTCACTTGTGATCCTAAATCCGATTCTAACCTAGGTGTCTAGATGGCAAAGGCAATTGCTTTAATCCATTAAGCTACTTTAGCTCCCTGTCTTTATCTGAAACTTGCAGACAGGAAGTGTCACTGGGAACTTGATGGACTTAAATACTTAGTGCAATCAAAGTTCACTGTGTGTAAATTACATTTTCTTGGGTAGCTTGTTTAAAAGGGAAAAAGCGAAAAACCGATCCTTATCACAAGCCTGGACTCTTCGGATACAGCTGTGGCCATGTTAAACAAACCATGGCAGTGAAGGATTTGAGAAGAGCTGGGGACAGAAGTGGTTTGTTTGTTGTTATTAATTTGGAAGTGGCTGCAGCCTGGCAGACAAGCCATTTTTAAGGGTGATGCTAACCCAACAAGAAAAAACAACAGAGCCTGTTAAATCAGTGATACTACGAGTAGACATTTGTGTGACATGTTGATTTCTTAGGTTTCAGAGTGGCAGCCGTGTTAGTCTGTATCCGCAAAAAGAAAAGGAGGACTTGTGGCACCTTAGAGACTAAGCATTTATTATGCTCAAATAAATTTGTTAGTCTCTAAGGTGCCACAAGTCCTCCTTTTCTTTTTGTTGATTTCTTAGTCTCTCCCTATTATTTGCTAAACTGCATAAGGTTTCCAACAACTTTATGCTGAATCTAGCTGTCACAGAACTATAATTTAGCGTATACACAGGAATCAGTGTTTGATGACTGGTAGCAGAGAGATGCCTAATGTCAGCCTTTTTGGCCTCAGGCATTTTAAATCCTCTAAAACTGTTGTTATGTTTAGATTCTGATTGTGGAGAACATAAAACGTGCATCCAGAACTGCCCATCTGAAGGGGGAGGAGACTGCCATGCTCAGAAGCCCTCTTTCATTTACATTGAGCTTTCTTGTGCTACCTCAGTTCAAGATTTTAGAAAGTCCAGGGTTTGATTGTACTAACTCCCTGGGAAAGTCCTTCAGGGACTAAATGGTTTGAAAAGGAGTTGGATCTGAGATTGGAAACGTGGTCAGCTCTTCATGCTCATGCCCAAGGGCTCAAAATGAGAAAAGCTGGAAGCAGAGATACCTTTGCATTGAACAATCTGCTGGTGGCAACACACATGTTGATCCCGTCTTGAAAAATTGGCCTCTTAATACCTTCAGGGAGTGTTACTTCCTAGTCCATGCTCATTAGTAGGGTGGATACAAATTGATGTTTAAAAAAACCTAGATTTTTTTAAAAATGTAAGTCACAAATAAAAAATCAATACATTAGTAAAAAGTTAAACTCTATAATTGCTTAAATAAATGTGTATAGCTTTAATGTATCCTCCTAGTTAACAAAAAAGAAACCCCAAAATTTAGTGTATTAATTGCAAATCAACATGTTTTAATGGTTGCCAACGACTGAGAATTCTTTAGGAAAATAATTATAAAATATATATACAAAACACGATTAAAATCGATTATGTAAATCAAGGTTTCCTGCTTGCTGATTTAAATCATGATTAAAATTGGAGATTTAAATCGCTTTGATTTAAATCACGTCACCTGCTGATTAGTAAGAAAGCAGTCAAATTGAACACAAAGAGTCAGGGTCCTAGAAGGAAAAGAGTGTTTTCAATTGAGTAATAATTTGAACCACAGCTGCTTCTAAATGTCTTCCCTGATTTGCTGCAAGAGTAGTTTAATCTTGGAAAAGTTGGCTGAGATTTTCTTATACCCTTGCATCATAACCACCCTACCCATGCTATGTAACTCAGCTTGACAGAAAACCTAAAATGCTTCATTACCTTTCATGAGATTATTAAAGCCAGTGAACTAATGGATTTTCAGAGATAGAAGCCACTGCAAGAGGCACTAACTCAGCAATGGGTGTTGAATCTGAATAAACTACCCTCTTACCAGGCTTTTAAAGTCCCAAAGAGAAGTGCAAGAAGCTCTGTTCTTGTGCAGGCTTAAATAATCCACATAGTCGTACGTCCATCTATTTCCCCGGACGCGTTACTCCCAAAAGGCCAGATTCTGCTGTCTGGCTGCAATAATAGAATCCTACTGCAGCCACTTGGTGCACTGTTCTTGACTAGACTCTTCCAGAACCTTCCCTGCATGAGAGTTAAAATCAGAGGAGTCATTACGGACAATTAACTTTTATAGGAGGCACAGCAAGGACCCTGGAAATTTACAGATGAAGCTAAAATGTTGTCCTTTGTTCATTCCATTCTAATGAGGTTTTCCAGCTCATACACCCTCTCCTTGCTGCAGCCTGTAACTATTATTAAAACAAAGGAGTTTTGCATGCTGCAGCTGAGGAGCAATAGGGTTTAGGGTTGCCTTGTGTTCAGCTGCTTGTTGACAAAATTATCCATAATGAGGAAAGATGAAGAATATTTCAGGTTTAGCTTTATTTGTGTGGAATTAAACTGGTTCCTTTATATAGCCTTTTTTTAACAGCCATCACATTTTTACAGTAGTCCTTCTAACGCTAAAGGTAGGGTGACCAGACATCCTGTTTTTAAAGGGACAGTTCTGTATTTAAGCCCTCCTGCAGGTGTCCTGACTTTTTATTAAAAACAGACAAATTGTCCCATATTTTCTGTCTCCCTCACATAAGTACTGGCGTGTCCTGCTCCCTGCTCGCCAGCCGCTCGCCCACCAGTGGCTGATGATGGGGGTGGGGGTGCGAGGCTGGAGGTGGGGAAAAGATGCACTGTGTGGGGCCAGCCACTCCCCTGCCAGTCCATCAGCACAGCCCCCCTGCGTGTTGGCTCTTGGCCAGCGGGTCCCCACCCCCAGTCCCATTTCCGGCCAGCACTGGCTACACGGTGCAAGCTGAGTGGCTGGTGAGTGTGGGCAGGCATCAGGCAGCGACCAGTTACGTGTCACCTCTGTTGCCCACCCGTCAGCCCTTTACATGTTCCCTCTCCTGCTGTCCTCTTCCTGCTTTGCCCCTTCACCCCACCAACCCCACTGCTCCTCCATATCCCTCCCCCCTGACGGGGCATGTTCCACTCCCAGCGCTGTGTAGAGAACCAGTTCCTGCTCAGAGCGCTCAGCTCACCAACAGCCTGGCCAGCGGGCTCCTTCCTTCCCCCACTGCCTCTGGCTGGGCTGGTGCCCTGGGGAAGCCCAAGACCCTCCAGCCCAAAACCTCTCATAGCACTGGCATAGGGAAGCCTCTCTGCCCGTCAGCTAAGCTCTGGAGTGGCGGTGGGCAGAAAGGGGGCAAAGCGATTTCCAGCCTGTTCATGCCCTGAACCTGCAGGCGCCACAGCAGTCCCCAGGGCAGGGGCCTAGCACCCTCTTCACCTGCACCTCCCCTGCATCCTGCCCCTAGGGAGCGCGGGGCTGCTCCATGCCCTAGGCACCCTCCTCTGCTGAGTCGCCTCTCTGGCTGGGTTCGCTGAAGCCCCTGCAGTGAGGTTCCCTGGGCCCTGGTGCATAATGCATCTTTAGGGCTTAACCCCATCTTGTCGTGCTGTAGCTGGGGGACAGGCGGTGGCTGGTGGTGGTAGCCAGCAGCAGCCTGGAGGTGCTAGCTGCCTTTCAACACTGCAGACAGGAAGGGACAAGCTGCTTCCAGCCACACAGGAGGGGAGGGGAGGGGAAGAGATGAGCTCTGCAAAGACAGGGGCCAGGTCGTCCCTTCCCCTTTCTCCTCCCCTGCAACTGAAAGCAGCTCCCATCCCTCCCTCCCACACAGTGTCGAAAGGCTGCTGCTGGCCACATTCTGATGTGACCCCTGGAGGAAGTCTGGGGAGGAGGCATGGTGACCATGCATGACCCCCCACGTGTTGCCTTGGGAGGACACGGTGCCAGATACTAGGAGAGGCGGGTCTGTCTCGGGGGCTCAGCCAGCCATGGAGGGCGGAGAGTGCTAGACAGAGAAGATCAGGTCAGTCGGTCACCCTCCTTGTGTGAGAGAGGTGTACAGGAGTGTGTGTGTGTGGGGGGAGGGGGTAAAAATGTGTGTTACCTCTCCCTGTGTGAACCCTAAAGCCTTCAAGATAAAAAGGTAAATAAAAAGAATCCAGCTACACAGTATTTCTTTTTAACAGGGGCTCAGACAACTTGATGTTAATTTGAACGTTTGTACAATTAATGGCCCTTGAGCTCATTTGAATACGAGTAATTTTACCAGGTGTCCCATATTCAGTATAGGGAAATATGGTCACTCTATTTAAAGGAGACCTACAAAGGGTTATTAAGAAACTGGTTTGTGCTCCCTTTTCACTCCTTTATAGTGTAGAAAGAGAACCTGATTTTGTTCAATTTGTTCTAAAAAATTTCCTGCTTGTTTTTTCCCTTAGGAATATCAGGAACATTAAGTCTACTCTTCTCTGGTTTTGCTGGAGGATGTGTGGGAGGTCTTAGAGATAGCATCCTAATGGAAGACGGGAGGGTGTTAAAACCTTAACAAAAGTTCCCTTTATTCAAAGTGTTGGTCAATCACTGAGGTCAAGTAAGTGTTAGCAAAAACAGTTTTAAAATAAAACTAAAAGTACATACATTTTAAGTAGTCTAACAAAAAATCCCATCCCTGTCAAGTTGCTCAACTTTCACTCTCCTGGGTCTTGTGATGTCACCATTTCACTACTCCCCCGCCCCGTCCCCCCAAGCAGCTCTGTAGCTTCCCCTTCCCTACTGTTTTTGTTGAGGGATGGCTGCTTCTGTTCCTTTGTCCACTGATTCCTTGGACTCATTCTCAGAGCACTGGGCAGTTTCTGGGTTTCTCTGCTTAATGTCCCCCTCTGGATTCCTTGTTCTGACTCTGTGACCTACACTTCCACATCTGTTTTTTCATTCTTTGTCCCCTGTAAGCTGGGCTCTGTGGCCCCTCACATCTGAGGGAGTGGACCTTTCATTCTTTCTGTGGACTCTGCCCACCAACCCACAATCCAGGTAGGCTGACCTCTTTCGTGAGCATTAAAGTCATGGGCAAGATTTAAAAAGGAAGCTAAAACATGAATTTTTTTTTTTAAAAGAACACTTTTCTCACACTCCTCAGAATTTGCTCTCAGAGAGCTGCAGACCTGAGCCCGGCACAACCTGCCCTATGCATTGTGGAAAAGCATTATCCTCTTCTGAAGCATTGCTCCCACTGGCCGAATGGAGTCTGCTCAGGTATGTAGACTCCTAGGTTCAAAATGGTTAAACTATTTGCCAAATGCTGCTGCTGCTATTGCCCACAAACAAAAACAAAACAAACAAACGCACAGACATGAGATGATTTAGGCTGCTTTGTCATAACCTCGTGTCTGCTCCAAGACACAGGACGTTACTAGCTCATGAGTAAGAATAATGACCACATGGTTAAAAACCAAGAGCAAATTGAAGGCCCCCTTGAAAACAGATGTTCAGACGACTCAGACCCTCTCTCCATTAATTTCAGAATTTAAATGCCCGTTAATTCCTCTTTTTATTGCACAGCGCCACATTGCAGCAGGTTCAATGTCAGAGAGAACCATCCTGCGGGGACACTTGATTGATCAAATCTGAAGGTCACTTAAAAATGTGGGAACTTTCAAAACAACGGGGGTGAAGGAGGGTGGTGCTTCAAGCAGCAAGTTTCCATTAGGAACCACCACGTTATATCGAACAGCTGCTGAAAATAGAAACAGTTAGATGTGGGGAGCTGGCAGTGATGACTTTGCCCATGACCTGTAGAAAGAGGGGGAAGAAGGCAATACACACAAAGGGATTTAACTGTGGAAGTTACCCAACTCCTAGCCAAATAACCGCTGGAAACTGGTGAATGTCTAGTTTCAAGGAGGGGCAGATGGGAGTGTTTTGGCAGCTGGTGAAGAGATTAAAGGGTATCCATTCTGCCATGTTTTCTCCTCTTTTTATTCTGCCTCTCTCCCTCCTGCTTCAGTCTATTTACCCCATCCACTCCCTTCCCTAATCTTCACCCTTTTCCCTCTCCCTCACTCTTTTTCCCAGACGCTCATTCTGTCACATTCCCTCTATCTTGTTTCCTGTGTCCTCTACCTACCACCATTCAGCACTCCCCTCTCCTACAGAGAAAGTAAACAAAAGTACAGACGCCTTCCCCAGTGACAATATCTGGAGAAGGGGGTGGCTGAGTTGCTTATAGCCTTGCTGCTTAACCACTGCATAGTCTCCGACTCTCTATGGACCTAACTCTAAATGTAGAGGAAGGCTGCCTCTGGAAGATTCACCGGGAGTTCTCACTGAGGACAGAAACATATGACCAACCTAGTGGATGGTGGATCTAGGAGACACACAACACAGCACCAGGCTGCTCTCAATTTCACCAGTTCAGCTGGCCGATGGCTATTTCAGAAAGCCAGAATCAGCAGCAGACACAAATGCAATAAAGAGCCTATAAGACCCACTAAATGGTCTATTCCATTTAGCATCCCTATATACATCTTCTTAGACTCTTGTCTATGGTGGAAGCTTGTCAGTTTGATATCTATAAAGCCAGAAGAAATCATAATTGAGAATATGTCCAACTGGTGCAGTATTAATTATCTGTAACAAACATGTCAAGTCATTATGCTGCTTGTACACATAAGAGTAGCTTCAGTTAGTGCATTGAAAGGTCAGCAGAAAGGAGAGAGAAAATGAGAGATGTGAAAAATAACATCTCTGATGTTGGGGGATACGCTGTGGGTACTCCTGAGAGATTGTCTCCAGAGTATTCCAATCCCATTCCCTAAATGAGCTGTACTTTCCTTCCATACAGTTACTATTAATCATGATGCTGTCAGTATAAAGGCATAGGAATATGTTATGCTAGCCAATGACTTTCCGATTAATTCCAACTCTTCTGTCCATAGAATATAAATCCTTTACCCACAGAAATATTATTTCTGATGGTCATCTAAGAGCCGCTCCTTAAAAGAACAGTAAGTGTTATGGAATTCTGCAATCATAAATGATATTACTACATGATAAAATTCAGGGTGGACTAGAACCTATTCAGAAATATACAGTACTCCCTTAGGACTAACAAAGTACCTTAATAATTCAAGAGAGATATCCAAGGTACAGGTTAGGCATATTGATCATCTGATGCTGGTAATGAATTGAGGCACTATTTAGAAGTCTCCAAGGAATATGCTAATTGGGAAGGTATTGTTATGTTGCTACAGTGTGATGCATTAGTGACTATTAGACTTCTGTTTAATGGATAAAGACTAGGTGAAGGAGCCACCTCCAACCCATGCAAAGCAAGCAGATAAGGCTAGGATATTTTTTTAATTTTTCCATATGGACAATATAGGCAAAAAGCCACAAAAAAATGGGTGGTCCTTTCTATGATGGCGTTCTATTTTGCTGAGTACATCACTCCTATCAATGCTGTTCAGAGTTATGTGTGCAACAAGGAAAGACTATAAACCAGTTTGAGCTGCAAAGTCTAGTTACAATGGAGTCAACTAAACAATAAGATTTCAGCCTTATCTGTAAATAATCCAGGCCTTTGTAGGTTTCCTTTAAACCTCAGACCTGCAACACTTTAGAGAAAGTAGAAACCTACCTCAGAGAATACAGATTTGCAGATACATGGGTTAGTCTGTATTTTTAACTGAAAAAGCTGTTACAGCTCTAGTTGTATTTTGTAAATCTGTAATTGAGCTGATTTTACAGTGTATAAACTATTTAAACATGTGAGGAACATATATACTAAAGATAATGAAAACCATTCATATGCTGATTAAATATTTTAAATGTTACTAAAATAAAGTAGAGATTTGTAAGGACCTAACTCAATATTGTGGAATAACAGTGTAAAATAGTACTAAATCATGCCAGCTTTGAATTATAGACACCAGCTATTCAAGGACAGCAAACTATTTCCTTCCAGTCTTCCATTTTATGGATTCTGCTCTCCTCTCCCCCAAGATGTATAACACATGTAACTAGGAGTTAAAGACAAAGACATTAAATAACTTTCACCACGCACTGAATCTTAAACCTTTGAAAACAGGGGTTTATAATGTAAATATTGACATACTGCTATGTCCTGAGCCCTTGCCACTAAAAACAGTAAGAAAGACCAGAACAGCCTTGTCACTCCAAGCATCACACTGTACCCAACTGTGATGTTCATCTCATTTACTAATATGAACAGACTTCTGATTTTATTTTTATTTTTTTGAGGCTACATGAATGAATGTCATTAGCATTGGCATCAGTTGCTACTTCCTCCCCATTGTAGCCTGTTTGCTACAGATAAGTGTGACAAGTTACATTTATGCTGCAACAGAAGGGACTGATGAAAAAAATATTAAATCTAAATGAGGATTTTAATATAGCTTTCTTTCCAAAGGAGATGGCAGAAGACCTTCAGGAAGGCCATAATAATTCACATATATAGAGCCATTGAATCTTATCAAGTTATTAATGAAATTATTCGTCTTTTTAATTCTAAATGACTAAAATAGCCTCTTAGTTGAATGGCTAACTTTAATATCATATTGATTAAGATTTTGCCTCAGGGAACTTACATCCTATACTAACAATCCAATCCGAGGAACCCATTTAACACTCTTATTAGCTCTATACAAAGATTAATTAAGCAATAATCTCTTCAAAATGGCTCCTCATCAGTGGTTAATAACAGGTTTGTTAGTTAACTTCCTAAAGCAAGATCCACAGTGGTGAATGTTCTAGCAAGCTGGTTAATTGTTTTAATGATTTTTGCAGCTTTTATTGCTGATTTAAATTCTACTTCACAATTTGTAACAGGAGTAATGTTCATAAATAATTATCCACAAGATGCTGTTATGGCAGCACAGATGGAAAAAGTCAGTCATTTAACTAAAGGGGTTCTGGAATTCATTTAGAATGAAGGCCAAAATTTATAGCAAGTAATTCTTTTTAATACATTTTCAAATGTATCTAAGATTTCTTGGTTTAACATTTTGATTTAATTTTTTTTATTATTGCTATCTAATAACATTTCATCATTTCCTTTTAACCTACACTCCAGAAAGCATAAATGTCTCCACTACCAAGCAAACAAAAGCCACAACCACAGCAGAAGTGGAGGCTGGGGCAGGTGAGAAACATCTAAGGTCTATAAATAGGCCTGGCTATCAAATATAAAGACTCAAAGCTACATTAAAACTTACTATTGTAAAGTCTGGTAGAGCCCTTGCTAGATGCTGATGACTAGTATCCAACTGATTTCACCAACTACCTGTGCCTTGGAAAGATTTGCAGTGAAAAAAATAAAAATACAACCCCCTATTAAGAGTTATGCTGACTTCTCATAGGCTCTCTCACAAGATACTGCCAGAAGCAGACAATTTCAACTACACAGTGAAGACTGTAGCTAAAGGACTTCTCTTGTACCTGCAAACCTTGCATTGTTATAATCTGCTTAAAACAAATAAAATCTATCTATCTATCTAGTGTAAGCCAGGGTCTGAATGAGCTTTCCTCTACTATCTGTTGATGAACTGGGGGGAAAAGACCTCAGGAACCAACTGTATTTGCATAGACACACCTACTTTGCCTCAGTGATCAGCAGACAGACCTGCCTTGCCAAAGAGATTGATTTTGGTGTTTTGGGTTAAAATCCATTTTAGTCTTGGATGCAGGAGCAGTGAAAGTTAATGATCCTTATTGTTAGCATAACAGACAGCAGAACTGTACTTAATATGCCTTAATTGAGGGAGTCACCTTACACTGAACCTCGCTCGCTAAGCAGGGGGTAGCGATGCTAACTTCAAGAGAAAGTCAGAGGGTGGGTGTAGCGTCCCTGAGGATACTCAGGGGTGTGTGGCACCTCACCAACACCTGCCTTTAGCAAGAGGAAGCCCTTGTTTTTGGCTCCTCTAGATCAGCTCCCTGAAACTATGAGGCTTTAGCAGCACAGGCAATACAATCCAGGCCTTGATGGCCCTGTATGGGTAGGGATAGGCACACAGCGAGCTTCAAGTTTACTGAGCATTCCCCCTTTCCAATGAACACTCAACAGAATTACCAGGCCTGCTGTTCTCAAAGGAACACGTCTAACCAGCTTGTAAGATTCAACCCAGGACCAGCACTTGTTTAACACCACAGCATTAGATATATTTATAGTGAAAACAAGAATACGTTTATTATCAAAGAATAGAGATTCAAGTGACAGTGAGTAAGAACACTGGAAAGAAGAGGTTACACTCACCTTGTGCAGCAACTGGAGTTCTTTGAGATATATGTCCCTATGGTTGTTCCACTTCAGGTATGCTCACACCCCATGCAACTTTAATCAGAGGTACTTGGTAGTAGTCTCTGTTTGACCAGTGCATGCACCTTATGTATCCCTGTGCCCCACTCGGAAGCTATATAGGGCTGCACGGGCAAATTGCCCTCAGTTCCTTCTCCATCGCAAAGTCTCCAGAGGTAACTCCAAAGCAGAGGGGAAGGAGTGCAGGTGGTGAAGCACCCATATGGACACATATCTTGAAGAACTCCAGTTACTGCACAAGGTGAGTAACCTCTCCTTTTTAAAGTAATGTCCTTAGGGTGTTCCACTTCAGGTGACTACCGAGCAGTGCCCCCAGTGCAGGAGGGGAGCCTTTGGAACCAAGTTCAAGACTCAAGACAAGATAACATTTCCAATCTAGAAGACTGGGCCACTGCAGAATGCTTGGGAAAAGTATGTATGGAGGTCCAAGTGGCAGCTTTACAAATGTCCAGAATAGGAATCCTCTTGAGTAATGCCATAGATATATAAAGAGAGATCTCATGGAACGGGCCAATACCCTAGGAGGCAGCTCTATGTCTGCAGTTACATAGTATAATCAGAAATCCCTCCAGAGCGTCTCTAGGTGGAAATTGCCAAACCTTTAGACATATCAGCAAGGGACACAAATATTCTGGTGATTTTCTAAATTACTTAGTTCTGTCCAAACGAAAGGCTAATGCCCTCCTAACATCCAAAGTGTGCAAAACAGCCTCCTCTCTGGACTCATGCAGCTTTGGGGGGGAAAAACCACAAGATGGATATCTTGGTTGATGTTACACCTGGGGTAAAAATTTTGTGTGTGGACATAAAACTTTGTCCTTGAAAAATATTGTAAATGGAGGGCACACAACCATTAGAGACTCTTTCTCTAACCCTTTGGGCAGCGGTAACAGCCACCAGCTAGGCCATCTTCAGAGGTAAATTAATGAGGGAAGTAGCTGCCATTGGCTCAAAAGGAGAATCCATAAAATCCTAAATTCCAATTCCAAATCAGAGTGGGTTCCTTAACTGGAAGGGAAAGGTTCTCCGACCTTACAGTTGTGGGATGAGCGAAAACTGAGAATCTCTCAACCAGGGAATGAAAGGCTATCATAGCCACCAAGTGGTCCCTGATAGAACTCATAGATAGTTCTGTCTTTTTGGTCTCTAGGAGGTAATCTAGAAGTATTGAGAGGGAAGAGTGAGCAGATGGAAAATGTCTCTGGACACACGGAAGGCTGAACCTTTTCCACCTGTGATGGTAAATATAGCTTGTGGAATCTTTTCTACTGTTCAATAACACCTGTTGTACCTCCTCAGAACAAGTAGATTCTATTCTCACAAACCATTGAGAAGCCAAACTTTGAGAAGAAGAATCTTCAGATTTGGGTGAAGAGTCCTACCAGCATCTTGAGAAAGAACATGAGGCATGGGTGGAAGGCTGATTACCTGACAAGTGGGTGGGTAAAACATGTCTGTCTGGGCCACATTGAAACTATTAATATGATCTTGCTTGATTTTACCACTTTCAGAATCCAGGGTGTTTGTGGAAATGTATATAGAAGGCCTCTTGTCCACTGAAGAAGGAAGGCATTTCCCAATAAGAAAGGGCCTAACACCTCCCCCACCCCCTCAAGCAAAAGTGTTTACATTTCTTGTTGTTAACCATGGAAAAGAGATCTACTTCTGGAAATCCCCAAGCCAGAAAGATTTGATTGAGAATCCAGGAATCTAACTCCCAGCATAGTTGTGGGAGAAGTGTTATCTGAGGTCATTCACTATCCTGTTTTGTTCCCTGGGAGGTAAATTGCTGAGATTAGAATGCAATTGGCTATGCACCAGTTCCAGAGCTTCATCACTTCAGCACAAAGAGAAGGAGATCTGACCCCTCCTTGTTGACTGATGTAAAACATGCAAGGCTATACTGTCTGTCAAGATCTTTATCGACCTGTCTCTGATTAAAAGCAGGAAGTGGATACAAGGATTCCTGACTGCCCTCAGCTTGAGGAGGCTGATATGTCACCATGCTTCTTAGGCAGACCATTTGCTCTGAGTGGTGGAGGTCCCTAAAGGTGCTCCTGCCCCACCCAGCTCATCAGGGTTGCATCTGTTGTTATGGTGATGGAAGGAGGAAGTTGAACAAATAAAATCCCCATGCAGACATTATCTGGATCTTTCCACCAATTGAGAAACTCTCATGCTTGACAAGGGACCAGCACCAGCTTGTTCAGGCTGTGTTTGTTTGGAGTGTATAAACAGTCCTGAGCCAGCCCAAAACATCAAAGGCAGAGCCTGGCATGTTGTGTCACAAAGGTGCAAGCTGCCATATGAGTGAGTAGTTAAAGACAAATTCTTCTTGATGTCTGTGGGCTGATTTGAATCTTTGAGATGAGATTTGTTAACATCAAGAATCTGTCAAGGGAAGATAAGTCTGGGGTGATATTGCATCTAAGGATGCTCCTATGAATTCTAGTCTTTGTACTGGCCTCAAAGTGGATTTCTCAATGTTGAGCTGCAAACCTAGCTAACACAACAGGGATCTTATCTTTATGACAGCAAAAACTTCATTATAAGATTGGCCCTTGAGTAGCCAGTTCATCCCCAGGTGCTGAAGGTAAGCTGCAACCACTGCCAATATGTTCAAGAAGACTCTTGGGGTGAAAGAAAGGCCAAAAGGAATTACATGATACTGGAAGTGATCCTGACCTATCAAAAACTTCAGGAATTGTTTGTGAGATGGATGAATTGCAATCTGAAAATAGGCATCATGAAGATTGGGGGCTGAAAAACAGTCCCGCAGTTGTAATGATGGAATTATAACTGTGAGAGACACCATCCTGAATTTTTCTGATTTCACAAAGTTGTTTAGGAGTATTACAGCCAAAATCAGCCTCCATCCCCCATTCTTCTTCGTGACCAAAAAATAGTTGGAGTAAAAAGCCGCTCCCCCTCTGTGCTGAACTGGAAATGGTTCTACAGCTCCTATGTGCAGAATGGAATTGACTTCCTGCTTTAAAAGGTACCTGTGAGAGGTGTTCCTGAGGCGAGATGAAGAACAGAGGTAGATAGAGGAGAAGGAGGTAAAATGGATGGAGTACCTGTTTTATAACCTCCAGCACCCATTTGGCTGACAATATTTGCTCCCATCAGGATTGAAAGTGGGAGAGACTGTCTCCAAAGGAGGGAGGTGGGTAGAATGGTATAGATGCAGCTCAGTTTAATGGAGTTGTTCTGGGTCCTTGACCAGCCTGTCAGAACAGTCATTTAGATGATAATGGATGCTCAATAGTGGACACAGAAGAAGCAGATGGTCTCCTGCTCTGGAACCTTGATTTCTTCCAGGGTGATTCATAAGGTCTCTGAAACTTTGAGAATGGAGCGTGGTGGGATCTTTGGTGATCTGCTAAAGTTTCATTTGCTTGTAAGTGTGTACATCCTAAGGGATCTCAAGGTGGCTCTGAAATCCTTAAGGATATACAAGGACTCATCATTGGATTGAGTGAACAGTATGAGACCATTGGAGGGAAGTCCTCAACTGTATTTGGGACCTCCCTTGGGAATCCGGACAGCTGGAGCCAGGACACCTTCTGCATGACCACTGTCATAGATATGGATTGAGCAGCAGTGTTGGTCACATCCAGCAAGGCCTGTAGTGATGTTCTAGCTAACAGTTTGCCCTCGTTAATAGCCTGAAACTGTTCACGCTGTTCAGCTGGCAGCTGCTCAATAAAGGTGGTGAACTTGGCATAATTTGAGTGGTTGTGTGGTGTCTTCCCAGTACTGAAGACATCTAGTGGTCAACTTGGATACAGACTTTACTTAAGGAGACCATAGGTACTGATCTCATAGAGTACCTCTACACTGAAATAAAAATCCATGGCATAGCTGTGGCTGGTCCAGGTCAGCTGTCTCAGCCAACAGGGCTCAGGAGTGGGGCTAAAAATTGCTATGTAGATGTTTGGGCTCGGGCTGGAGCTTGAGCTCTGGGGCCTTCTTACCTTGTATGGTCCCAGAGCTCAGACTACAGCCCGAGCCCGAATGTTTACATAGCAATTTTACAGCCCCTCAGCCCAACCCCCATGCGTGAACTGTGTGGTGCTCTCTCAATGCTGCGGGAAGCAGCTCTGATCGAGATAGATCATCATCTGCTGATGTACAGCATCTCAGATTAAAGATGAGATAGACCATGGGCTGCCATGAGGAGTACTTTGGACCACATTCCAGAATGTGTTACTGCAGAGGGGTCAAATAGCAGGTGTCTAATTCTTTCCAAAGACTGCTCTATTTTATTTTTATTATTTAAATCCACAATCACAAAACACATCAAGTACAGTGTGTCATGCTTGGGAATGCTCCAGAATCCATTTGCTGCTGCTGCTGTATGATTACAGAAATTCAATAATTCAGATGAGTAGAAATCCAGTACAGACGTTTTGCCTGCTCTCCATTTAATTTGCTGGTCTCAAACACATCCCCTTCAGAAAACTGTACCTCCTATCAAAGAAAAATACATTTCAGGGGTAATCAGGGCCCAACAACAGTCAAAAGAGTATGCTGGTGCTGTTAACCTGTTACATTTACTCCTCTTTTGACACTCAAATCAATACACCACTGACTAGTTGCTCTGAACATTGTCAGAAATATTTGTGTTGCTGTAAAGACAAACAAAACAAAAGAGAGTCTTCTTCACTATTCTTAAAGACTACAGTGCTGAAAACCAATTTCTGCTATTTAAAAGCAAGCACAGAAGGAAAACATCTTTCCAGGTATTAGATTTATCCACTTTGGGAGTATGTCATTTTAGTCATGTCATTCTCTTCACAGTTCATACTTTTTTCTACAAGTGAAAATGAGAGTTGAATCACCCATATGTAAAGGTGATTATTCCTCTTCATCCAGAAGTGCGTGGTTGATTTAAGGCTAGGACTGATGTAGACCCCTTGCCAAATGAAAAAAAAAAAAAAATTGGACTATGAAATTCCTTGTCCAGCTACCTAATTCATTAACTAACCAGTACATTTTATTACAGGCTTCAGCAAATTAATGTGAAATGGGCCCATTTTATGCTACCATGGTATATGAGCAATGTGAAATTGCTTTTCCTAAAAAGGTACTCAAGTGTTGCCCTAACTTGAGTGTTTCCTTATGAACAAACACAGCAGCAATGCAGTATTTCCTTTGATGATATTTGCATATGCACTGAGAGGCCATTGCTCCAGTGCTCTCACTGAAACACTCATGTATCCCCATAAAAATGCACAAGGGATGTAGCAATTTTGCCTTTCACTTGTTTGAGATGACGAAGACCACTGCTAATATCAGTATATTTAAGTCTTCAGGAGATCTAGCAAGATCTCACACTTCCACCTGGACCACAGGAGACAGTAATTTATGTTAAGATGCCTCAGATAGCTTTCCAATTTTTAGCACGTTTACTAGAAGTATGCAGTGAACTAAACCAATAAAATGTATGTTTATGAATCATTCTGCTAAGCACTCACTCATTCTAGAACGTACTGTACAGACTCAAATTTGTGTGCCAAAAAAGGGGGAATGGGTTAGAGTACAGCAATTAAAAAATGAAAGGGATGAATATTTCTCAAAATTATTATTCTATAATTTCCAGTTTACTTTTGAGTTCAGATTCTGACAGTCAGTGAATGTTTAGACAAAATTTGTAAGGAAAGGTACCACTGCCTAGCAGTGGGGAACAGAGCACATGCTGCTCAGTGTGGACACAATAATATGTAGCATTCCCCGTAAAGATATTTCCTTTTATCAGTTGAATTTGCCACTTCTCCATTTCATTGAATGTCTCCTTGTGTTATGAGACAGGAAGAACAAAAGCTCCCTGTCCACTTTCTCCGTACCATTATTTCATATATTTTATCATGTACTCTCATTCATCTCCTCGCCAAGGTAAACAAACCCAATCATTTTAATCTCGTTTTAGATGAGTTTTTCCATGTCCCTAAATCATTTTTGTCCCTTTCTCTGAACCTTTTCTAGTTCTGCAATATTCTTTTTGAGATGGGATGAATACTTCAGAGTATTCTTGATGAGGCTGCACTATTGATGATATATAATGACATTTTCCATATTATGCTCTGTCCCATTTCCTATTCATTCTAACATCGTTTGCTTTTTTGACTGCAGCTGTACATTGAGCACAGGTGTTCATTAAACTATCTGCAGTTATACTCAGCTCCCTTTCCTGGATTGATATAGTTAATTTAGAACCCTGAAAGACGTGCTAATAGTTCACTGTTTATTGATTTGCATTTGTCAACAGTGAATTTCATTTGCCAGCATGTTATCCATTCACTTTAGTTTGGTCTCTGAAATTCCTCACAGTTTTCTCTGGTTTTAACTTATCTAAATAAATGTATAATCTGTAACTTTTGCTACCTCACTACTTGCTCCTCTCTCACCACCACTCTTCCATGTCATTATTATATTAAACACGGGACCTGGAACGGAATCTTGAAGCACCCCCACTGTTAACCTTTTGCCATGAAGAAAACTGACCATTTATCCTCTGTGTCCTGTCTTCTAGCCAGCTTTTGATCCACAATACTTTGCCTCTTGACTATTTAGTTTTTTTAATAGCCTCATGAGGGACCACATCACAGGTCTTTTGCAAGCCTAAACAAACTAAGTGAACTGGTTGTCCCGTACCCGTTACTTTGACATGTTCAAAGAATTCTAATACATAAGGGATAAATTTTCTTTTGCAGAAGCCATGGTTAGACCCTATTCTATTTAACTTTCAGGTGTTTTACTCTATTTTTAATGATCATTTCAACAAATTTGCCCAGTACAGATGTAAGACTTACTAGTCTAATTACTCAGATGATGCCAAAGCCTTTTTTCAATACAGGTACAACATTTGCTACCCACTCCTCTCGTACACTAGCTGTTTTTAATGAGAGATTGATTGTTTTTGCCAACAGCTCAGCCACTTCACAGTGGAACTCCTTCAGAATTCTTGTATGTTTACCATCTAGGTCTAGTGATGCCTTGCTTTTTACATCATCAATTTGTTCTAGCCCATCTTCCGACACTTCAGTCTTTGATATTACCTCATCTTTGGGTTTGTCTACGCTACCACTAAAGTTGATGTAACTTACGTCACTCAGGGGTGTGAAAAAACACCTCCCTAAGCAATGTAAGTTACGTTGACTTAAAGCAGTGTCTCTACCATGCTATGTTGATGGGAGATGCTCTCCCGCCTAAATAGCTTCTGCCTTTCATTGAGGTGGAGTACTTACATCAATAGGAGAGTGCTCTCCAATCAACATAGCGCATCTTCACCAGATGCACTACATGGGTGCAACTGTACCAATGTAACTCAGTAGTGACAACAAGCCCTTTGTTGCCAGAAAAGAGCAGGACAGGAGTCAGTATCTTCACAAACATCCTCTGTGGTGAAGATTATGCAAGAAATTATTTAAGTGCTCCTTTTAGCCCCTCGGAAACCAACAGACCAACTTTTGGAGGGTTGGGAAGAGTGAGATGCCTTCTTCTGATCTTTTTGTTTTTATACCTTTGGCTATTTGTTCTCTGAATTCCATTTTAACCCTTCTAACATCTTGCCTGCTATAATGTGTCCTCCTAGTGTCAAATTTCCAAATTTTGAAGGATTTCTGTTTGGTTTGAACAACCTCTTGAACATTTCCCTTTAGACAGATTGGTTTACTCCTTGCCTCCCTGAGTCCCTTGTTGCTCAGCAGTCCTATACCTCAAGAGCGAACGATGGTCCAGCTAGCCATCACTGGCAGTAAGAAGGAAGTGAAGGGGTGTGGGGTTGGCAGGGCCCTATATTGGGCACCATGAAGGCGTGACTCCAGGGAGCGCCCAGGCCAACCCTATGGACGCTGCTAAGTGAAAAATCTTCCGGCTGGCGTGCATGCGGCACGCACACACCTGATTGGAATGGACATGAACAAGCACTCGAAGAACAACTCCAACAGGGGAGAGAGACAGCTGGACCCCAAAATAATCCTAGTGGTTAGGGCACTCCCTTGCAATATGGGAGGCCTAAGTTCAAATCCCTGCTCTGACCCACACAGAGCGGGGACTTGAACCCAGCTCTTTCACGTGAATGTGCTAACCACAGGGCTAGAGGGTGTACCAGGAGGTAGGCTATGGCTCTCAAACTCCAGCCTATGGAGACCTTCCTGGTTGGCTATAGAATGTTTTTTTTAGAAGTAATCAGTGGGTGAATATGTCGTTGAAAAAGAAGTTGGTAGCCTTGCAGCAATCTGTATTCTAGTGTGATCCACAGCATGAAAGGTTTAGACAGCCACTTATAAGGATTCTATAAATGCCCAAAAGAAAAATTTCTGGATGGAAAGGGCCAGAAGAATAACCAAATAGAAAAGACCGTTACCTTTTCCGTAACTAGTGTGCTCCGAGATGTGTTGCTCATGTCCATTCCACAATAGGTGTGCATGCTTGCCACGTGCACCGGTGTCAGAAGTTTTTCCCCTAGCAGTACCCGTAGGGAAGCACCCCTCGTGCCCCCTGGAGTGGTACCACCATGGTGCAGTATAAGGGGTGCTGCACGCTCCCCCCACCCTCAGTTCCTTCTTGCCAGACAACTCCGACAGAGGGGAAGGAGGGCGGGATGTGGAACACCAGTTCTTCTTCGAGTGATTGCTCGTGCATTCTACAATTGGTGATTCCAAGCTATATCTGTTGGAGGTGGGTAGGAGTTCAGAGACACTTGGGACTAAAGTCCTGCCAAACCCGATGTCCTCCCTAGTTTGGGAGATGATCACATAATGTGAAGTGAACGTGTGAACTGAAGACCATATGGCAGCCCTACAAATGTCCTGGATGGGGACATGAGCCAAAAATGCAGCCGACAAGGCTTACGCCCTAATCGAGTGGGCCCAGAGCTCCGAGACTCGTCTAGTGTATGTGATCGCCCCCAGGAAGGCCACCTTCCATGAGAGGTGCGACCAGGAGCTTGTAGCTAGCAGTTCAAACAGGGGACACCAGTTCTTCTTCGAGTGATTGCTCGTGCATTCTACAATTGGTGATTCCAAGCTATATCTGTTGGAGGTGGGTAGGAGTTCAGAGACACTTGGGACTAAAGTCCTGCCAAACCCGATGTCCTCCCTAGTTTGGGAGATGATCACATAATGTGAAGTGAACGTGTGAACTGAAGACCATATGGCAGCCCTACAAATGTCCTGGATGGGGACATGAGCCAAAAATGCAGCCGACAAGGCTTACGCCCTAATCGAGTGGGCCCAGAGCTCCGAGACTCGTCTAGTGTATGTGATCGCCCCCAGGAAGGCCACCTTCCATGAGAGGTGCGACCAGGAGCTTGTAGCTAGCAGTTCAAACAGGGGACCCGCAAACCTGGTCAGCATCTAGTTCAGGTCCCACTGCGGGACTGGGGGCCTAACGTATGGGAAAAGACAATCCAAACCCTTAAAGAATTGGCCAGTCATGGCATGGGAGAACACTGTGTGGCCCTGCATCAGTGGGTGGAAGGCCAATATGGCCACCAAGTGCACCTTGATGGACAAGGGCGCTAGGCCTTGGGCTTTAAGTTGAAGGAGATAGTCTAAAATGAGCTGAATCGGAGCAGCCACAGGTGAAACGCCCCGATCAGCTGCCCACCCCAGGAAAACCGAGACCACTTTGTCAGGTAGGCCCGACGTGGAGGGCTGTCTGCTTTCCAGGAGGACGCGCTGAACCCCTTCCGAGCAAGTCCTCTCCTCCTGGCCTAACCATTGAGCAGCCACACTGTGAGGTGGAGTGCTGCTAGGTTGGGGTGGAGGAGGCAGCCCTGGTCCTGGGATAGCAGGTCCGGGCGGGATGGCAGCGGCCACGGCGGGGCAACTGCCAGGCTCATGAGAGTCCTGTACCAATGTTGCTTGGGCCATGCTGGGGTGATCAGAAGGATCTGGGCCCTGTCCGCTTTTATCTTTTCCAAGACCTTGCCAATCAGCAGGATTGGGGGAAAGGCATAGAGAAACCGGCTGACCAGGACAGGAGGAAGGCATTGGAGATGGCGCCTATGCCCACCCCCCATCGGGGCAGAAGTGGGGACACCAGCAGTTCTGCCATGTCGCGAACAGGTCCACCTGGGGAATGCCCCATGTTTGGAAAAGCCTGTGCACCATCTCCAGGTGTAGTGACCACTCACGCTGAGAGAAGTCTCAGCTCAGACAATCCACCAGAGAATTCTAGGCAACCAGTAAGTGGTGGGCTTCCAGGCAAACATCGTGAGCTATCCAGAAGTCCCACAGCCTGAGGGCTTCCTGGCAGAGGGCTGAGGAATGGGCCCTGTCTTGCCTGTTGATGTAGAACATTGACACCGTATTGTCCATGAGAACCCTAACCACTCTGCCCTCCAGGTACAAGTGGAAGGCCACGCATGCCAGACGGACCGCCGTGAGCTCCTTGACATCTATATGCAGGGCAAGGTCCTGCGTGGACCACAGATGTTGGGTCTGAACATTCCCCACATTAACTCCCCACCCCAGGTCCGACATGGTGGACACCAGTTCCACTGACGGGGGCTGGCCCCTGAACAGGACCCCGTGGAGTACGTTTCCTGGGGAGGACCACCATCACAGAGAGGTGATCACTGGTTCAGGCACAGTGAGGACTTTGTCCATCGGGTCTCTGGACTGGGAGAACACTGAGGCCAACCAGAGCTGGAGGGGCCATATCCTGAATCTGATGTGGCAAACCACATATGTGCACGCCGACATACGACCCAGGAGCTGGAAGCACGCTCTGGTTGTGGTCACGGGGCACCTTGTAATTGTGCTGAGGAGCTCCCTTAGGGTCTCGAACGTGTCCAGTGGGAGAGAGGCCCTGGCCGACATCATGTCCAGAACTGTCCCAATAAACTATGCGCTACACCGGGACTAACGTGGCCTTGGTGTCATTTACCAACAGGCCCAGAGTGGCACAGGTGGACAGGAGTGCCAAATGATCCTGCACCTGCGACCTGGAGCTGCCCTTGACCAGCCAGTCATCGAGATAGGAGTTCTGTGCCTTGCTGGACAATCCAGACAACAGGAGCAATGACGCCATCCTCAGACACTGCATGGGCCACAGACCTTGCACCTGTATGTGCGGCATCTGAGGCTGCCTGACAGCCGCCCGGGCAGCAGCCGTACCCTCCTCCACCAGAGCCTTAAACTTTTTTTTTATTGTCACACTCTTGTAGGGAGTCCTCAAATTTGGGAAGAGAGACCCACAAATTGAACTCGTATCTCCCCAGGAGGGCTTGATGATTCGCCACCGTCAGTTGGAAACTCGAGGACTAATAAACCTTTCTACCGCATAGATCCAGGCTCCTCGAGTCCTTATTCTTAAGACTAGGGGGTGGTTGGCCTTGCCTCTCCCTGTGGTTGACTGACTCAACCACTAGGGAGTTGGGGGCAGGGTTGGTATACAGGTACTCATGCCCCTTGGTGGGCACGAAGTACTTCCGTTCTGCCCTCTTACAGATGGGGGGCAAGGAAGCCGGGGTATGCCACAAAGTGTTTGAGATCTTTGCCACCCCTTCATGGAGTGGGAGAGCCACTCTGCCCGGTGCCAAAGCCGAGAGGACATTGAAGAGGGAGTCCAAGGGTTCCTCCACCTCCTCGGCTTGAAGGTTGAGGCTCGATGCCACCTTTTTCAACAGTTCCTGGTGGATTTTAGTCCTCCTGTGGAACAGGCGGAAGAGGGGCTGTGATTGCCTCATCCAGGGAGGATGAGGATGTGGTACTCTGCATACCCACTAGTGCTGTAGGTCCCACCACTTGGTCCCCTTCCGGGCACAGAACCGGGGATAAACGCTCCACCGACTCCTTCTTATGAGGTTGAGAAAGGTTCCAGCCACTTAGCGAGCCACCACTGGGGGCTGCGTTGGGGGTGTGATGTTGCACCCCATAATGCTTGATGGAAATATGCTTATGAGTGTAAATATGACATAACTGGAATATGTTTTGTGCTAGATATGCCATGTAACATATCTTTGCAAAGGTTATGTTTTTCTGCATGTATTCATCCTATTTGTATGCATGTATCATTTTTGTATTAGAAGTTATGAATATTGGCTGTTACTCCACCCCCAAAGGATACCTGAAAGAAACTGGAACAAAGGACAGTAACCACAGGGGTATGAGTGATTGCTGGACCCAGACTAGAAGGAGGCTAGTCTGTAAAAGAAACTTATTGGAGCATCTCTGAGGCTGAGATTTCATCTGTAATCACTTTCTTAGTGTATTAGGCTTAGACTTCCGTGTTTTATTTTATTTTGCTTGGTAATTCATTTTGTTCTGTCTATTACTACTTGGAATCACTTAAATCCTCTTTTTGTATTGAATAAAATCACTGTTTACTTAATACATACTCTGGGTTAATTAATAATACGGGGGGGGGCAAACAGCTGTGCATCTCAATATCAGTGTTATAGAGGGTGAACAATTTATGAGTTTACCCTACATAAGCTTTATACAGGGTAAAACTGATTTATTTGGGGTTTGGACCCCATTGGGAGTTGGGTATCTGAGTGCTGGAGACAGCAGCACTTCTTAAGCTGTTTTCAGTTAAGCCTGCAGCTTTTGGGGGACACAGTTCAGATCTGGGTCTGTGTTTGTAGCAGGCTAGCGTGTCTGGCTCAAACCAGGCAAGGCACTGAAGTCCCAAGCTGCCAGGGAAACGGGCTCAGAGGTAGTCTTGGCACATCAGGTGGCAGTCCCCAAGGGGGTTTCTGTGATCCAACCCGTCACAGGGGGCCACTGGGCCCATTGGTACCATGGTGCCAGTCAAGGAGCCCAGTTCCACTGCACCTGCTGTGGCACCGGCGGAGCAGTCTGTTCAGCTTGACTAGCCCGGCCCATCAACTGACTGCAAAGGGAGGCTGGGCTGGCATATGATCTGCCGCTATCCCGAGACCAGGACGTGCGGTGGCGTCGGGAACGGTACTGACCACAAGACTGTGATCCCGGCATGGAGGAGCGGGAGTACTGCCAGTAGCAGCTGCTCCGTGACTGGCTCTGACAGGCGGATCCGCGATGGCAAGGTGCCAGCAATTGACGCCCGGGACAGCGGGAATGGTGCTGTGGCTGGGACCTTGAGCAAGATGAAGAACGGGAGCAGCGTTGATGCCCGTACCGCGAAGAGTTATGGTAGCCTCTCAGAGTCAAGGACCTCCGGTCCCGTCTGTCCCGGCCCTGACGGCACACGCTCTCCTTGCAAGGTCTATGGTCCCTTGAGGCAGAGCCTGGAACCCCTGCCAGTTGGTACCCAGCCAGACAACCTGGTGGGGGTTGACGGGGACCAGCGCGGACTGCACACAGGGCAGTCACTGAGTGGGGAATGGCATCAGGATCCTTCCTTAGACCTTGAGTGGTACCGTCCAGGCGGCAACTGCAGGGGTCTGAGCTGTGGCTTGCCTCTGGACCAGGAAGCTGATGACGGCAGTGCTACCGGTACCGGTAGAGACATAACATCTCGAGCCGCCTGCAGAGCCTCTGGCATGGAGGGCACCCGGATGTTCACGGAGGTCGGCTAAGGGTGGGCTAGGCTACTCTGCTCAACTTGAGTCGGAGGCCAGGAGGCCGATGACGACCGAGAGCTGCCCAACATGGGTCTAGTCTCGCCCCTGGTCTTGCTCCGGTGTCTCGGGGGAGAAGAGCTCTTCTTAGCCTTTTTGGAGTGTCCAAGGGATAGGGAGCAGTGCCGGCTGGTGGAAGGCACTGAAGGGTCACTGCGCACCAACACCGCGGTGCTCAGTGCAGACTCGGAGTGGCTCAACGGTGTTGGGGTCAAGGCCGACTCCATCAAAATGACTCAGAGCTGAATGTCCCACTCCTCCTTGGTCTGAGGCCTGAAGGATCTGCAAATCTTGCAGCTATCTCTGAGATGGGTTTCCCCCCAGACAGCATGAACAGTCCATGGGCAGATCACTCACGGGCATCGACTGCTCGCAAGCGTCGCACGACTTAAAGCTCGGGGCATGCCCTGACCCCGGGCGCACTAAACTACATGTACTACTAACTATGAACTAGCAGAGTCCAAAAGGGAAGCTGCAGCAAAGCTGGAGCAGAGCAGTTCCGATGCACCTTCACTGGCAGCAAGAAGGAACTGAAGGTGGGGGGGAGCATGCAGCTCCCCTTATACCATGCCATGGCGGCGCCACTCCAGGGGTTGCTAGGGGTGCTACCCTATGGGTAGTGCTAGGAAAAAAACTTCCAGCACCGGTGTATGGGGCGAGCACGCACACCTATTGTGGAATGCACATGAGCAATCACTCGAAGAACTGATTTTTGTCACATTTCTATCTCATTGGTTGTTGCTCACACTCATTATATCTGATATACACTGCAGCAGTGGTTCTCAACCTATTTACCATTGTGGGCCCTATATGCAGCCCTCTATGTATAACGTGGGCTGCATTCACACAATATATATACTACCTGTATGGTACTGAGGATGTCACATGGGCCACAGCTGTGAGCTGTTTGGGCTGCAAGTGGCCCACAGGCGGCAGGCTGAGAAATACTGCACTACAGCCTTTTCAGAGCCAGGATTGTTTTAGTTTTTTTTTAAATAAAAGATGCCTGAAAACCTCCTAGCACCTGCTGGGCATATCATCAATAGGGTGGACTACATATTAACAGAAATTCCAGGTTAGAATACAAATACTGTGCAGTGTGTGCATATGACTGATCACACCACACTGAAAGTGATGGTAATGAGTCACCACTGCAAGAACTTGTGGAGACTGCTTGAACCATAACAATGAGCCACTTCAGCTACAGAAATGTCACTTCAGGACACAAATCAGCAAAAACAGTTTGTAATGCCATAAAAAAATGGTTCCTTGGAACAGCTAGTCTCATGAAAGGTGAGAAGCTATTCTTGATGCAATCCCTGATAACATTAGGAATGGTTCAGGATGTAGGACAGAAGTGAAATTCCCCTTCCCTAAACTATTGTAAAATTAGCTAAATGCACTATGAGGGTTTTATAATTTATATTCTGAATTGGCCTCTCTCAGACAGGATTCCTGGCAACTCTTATGTTCTCCAAAACCAGAGGACTTCCCCACCTATAAACACATTCACATCACTTTTTGGAGCCTGTTGTTGCAATGACTGTGCAAGTGCGTTGCATAGAACTTTTTTCAGAGTCCCTTACTGCTACTACCAAAGCATCCAGGTTTCCTGCAGAGCACTGTAATGCACTTCTACATTCACAGGCAGAGCAAAGCCTCTCCACAGCACTCACATTTCTTGTCACACTGGAAGCAAAAGAGCATACTTAATTACTAGGGTTGAATTCAGTGCTGATTTCATGCAATACCATTAGATGAGAGTATATATCAGTGCTGCATTTGGCCCTAAATTCAAACAGCTACTGAGTGAAACACTTCACCACTAGCCCATCAAACCTACTCTATTTTGCATTGTTTATAGGGCAAAGTGAAATATATTCTTCTACACGTTCAATGTGTATATAGACTCTGACTGTTTTACAAAGAAGATGAATAAAGAAAGTTCATTGTAATTACAGACCAAACAGTGAATCTATTTTGTGTACTGCAGTCTTAAACAAGACTGTTTTAGCAATGAAACGTGTGTTTTGGAAAAGGAGATTAAAATAGGCTTTAACACAATTGGAAGCTATGATTTAATACATTCAGCTCAAAGGTTGCCTTGTAGCTATAAAATAAGCTAGAGCACTTTTAACGCCTAGACAGAACAGGTACGTTAACTCTTGCTCAGATTAAACTACTGGTGTGTGTTTAAAATACACATTAAATCATAAAAAGAGATTAATAGCTTATAAAACACGTAGGGAAGACCCCAACAGAATTAAAGTAATATAAGCCATTCCAAAAATGTTAACGTGAGAGAGATAGAAAGAACGTAAGTTTTATATGGGCCACGTTTTAGTTTAATGAGCATAAAACCAATATTGTAAAACTTATGCAAAGGCATATCCTATACAGGTATAACTATACCTATATGTATGCATACAACAAAGCTGCATATTTTCTTTAAAAAAATAACATGATTCTCTAAAAGGTACACTATTAGCATTTTGTGTGCATAACAGAGCTGGATGCCTGCATACTAGGAAAGCATACAAAATGGTTGCCTTTATGCAGAGCTACCTAAAAAAAGCTGAATTTGATTTCACGTTGATGGTCACATTGTTTTTAAGTATCTGCAATAATATATAAATTACTGGTCCCACAAAAAATGATTTCAGAATGGAGAAAAAAAGATACACAGACAGTTTTCTTCCTCCTTTAATATCAGGTGATGCAATAGACTTCTAAAAATGGACACCTTGAAATTATTACACTTGATGCATAAAACAGGTATGTGTTACAGTGTAAGATTCAATGTTATAAAAGTTGAAATGACCTGAAAACAAAGATCTTTGTATTTTTACTATTAGTTATTCCCTCCAAACACATAATAGAATTACCTGTAAAAACAGTCTTTTGTCCCATGTCTTACAGCTGCTTTCCAACCAAATCAAAAAGTTCAAAAAGCTATAAATATCAACATTACTGATGGGAGATAAACTAGGAGTTCCAAAGTGGATACTGGCTTAAGACACACATACTTCCTGCTGGATATTTGGCTGTGGAAGTTTAGTATCTTCTGTTTTTTCCTGCCCAGGACCTTGGCACACAGTCTTGCGTTTAAATAATCGTAGACTCAACCTTAACAAGTCACTGTCTACTACTGGGGAATTCGTGTAAGTTTGTTTTGTTGTGCCCTGTTTGGATTGAAGAAAGAAAAATTAGTGGCTTTTTGACAAGTGAGCTGAGATGTTAGACTCAAATATCCTCAATAATTAAATAAATAACCATATATTCTTGGAAATGGTTCCTCCTGGCATTAATTCTAATAGTAATTTTGCCTTTTCTATTGACATGCAAAGTCAGGACACCTAATTCAGCATGTGACAACTGACAAATCCTTAGAGAAAATATTTTACAGGAACAAATATTCAGTAATATTCCTAAACTAGAAAACTATACTTTTAAAAACACTATTTGTACAAAAGCTCATAGAATCCAAAGACATCAAGGGATTATTCAAAAACCATCCCTGCAACCACATCTTTAAATTATTTTAATTTATATATTTTACCTTTACAAAAGAGTGTTCCCGGAATTTAATTCAAATCTAGCATATGAGGGAGCACCCACCCCTAGTCACACATCTCAAATTAATCTCTTAGGCTAAAGTAAAATAAAAACCCCATGACCACTTAATACCAATGGAAGCCCGTCCTCCATTACATTTTAGTCAGTAAACATTGATTTTACCACATACATACAGACAAAAAAATATTTCCATCAATAATCAAAATGTACAAATAGGAAAAGTAAGAAAAAAAGCTGCTTGAGAAGTCACTTTGATTTAAGAATATTCGTTTAGTATGTTTTGACATGTGAGGTTGACAACCTGTGTTTTAACGGTTATAAAACTTCAACTTTGTGAACGTCAACATCTGCTGCCAAATACAATTTGACCTGACCACTCCCTTAATTTTGCACAACTGTGAAAATTTAAATCAATACAAATTGAAAAAATGCTTAAATACAAACATTGACATTATCCACTGAAATTATGAAAAACTAATCAAATTCTCCCAAGTCTCATTATTTGTGCATGGAAGGGGGTGAGAACAGAAAGATAGATCAGCAATGACATGTAAACTATATCAGAAGAAAAAGTTATATCGTTGTAGAAATATTTTGAAGGCAAAGACAATTCATGTTCTTATATTTTGTATGCTTTATGTAATCCATGCACTTGCCTTTTCATTTTTCACTAGCTGCTTGCGAATTGCAGAATCCCTTCTAAAGCACAGGGCTTTACAGCAAGGACCAAGGTTACTAAGAAGACCTGCTCTCTCTTCTTTTCGCAGTAATGCAGCCATGTTCAGGGCCCCAAGTTCATGTTCAAACAAATTTTCTGCATCTACAAAGAGATGATCAGCATATATAAGAATAACTTTGCCGACTGTGAAATATTTTTGTCCCACAGAAGAGTGAATTTGGTGAAGTTAAAAATTCTCACATGTGATTTATAGACTCCCTGGTCACGTATTATTTCTAAATTCTTGCCTAAAGTTGAATTCAGTGTTGGAGGAAATAGGAGACGAGGTGACTCTTGGCCTCTGAGAAGAATACAAACAACAGTTCCTCACGTCACCCTTTCCACTGATTGGTGGAGCAGCATTAAATAGAAGAGTCTAGAATGAGTGTGCTTTTCACCTTCAGCACTGTAGAGAAAGGATTATGATGGCAGTCATAACTAAGGGCTAAAAACTTGGGCACAGCTCTAGAACGGAAGAATGGGCTTCCTCGATGATCAGATGAGTGGGTGTGAAGACAAGGGGGTTCAAAGTTGGCATTAATCAAAGTCCTATGTTCCCCTTTTGTGTATGACATCACCATCAAAATGGGCCAGATGTAGCTAAACAGATGTGAGATGTAGAATATTTCCCCTTTCCTTAGTGCAGTTGCCACATCTCCCTCTGCAAAAGGGTGCCCATAGAGAACAAGTCAGGAAATAGATATTCTAACCAGCACACTCTTCCTAGGAGTCTCTCCCACCCCCAAAAAACTATCCTGTTGATGCTAAATCCATCCTCATCATCGTATCCACTCATCATACTCCACATCTGAACATAGCCTTTATATGAACAACATATCCTCATATTTCAATGTCTGTACTTTGACCCGTTAAACTTTTTGGGGAGATTGCAGATTATGTATTCCTTACGCCACCCATTCCTAAACCAAGTTTCACACCCCTTGATAATCTGTACCTTATTCCCTGACAACCAGAAACTTCTATGCTTAAACTCTGTACCGTTTTCTTTTTACTTCAACATCACCTTAATAAAATTATTTCCCCTTTCCCTAGTGCAGTTGCCACATCTCCCTCTGCAAAAGGGTGCCCGGGAAACATGGAGAACAAGTTAGGAAATAGATATTCTAACCACCACACTCTTCCTAGGAGTCTCTCCCACCCCCAAAAAACTATCCTGCTAATGCTATTCGGAATGGAAGCATTAATACTTCCTCTATATTCTGTAGAATATCTCTGCCAGAAGTGTCAGTGGGCAGCTGCAACAGAGGAGGCCAGCCCCATTGCCACTGCTTTTTGTTGGGGGAATCACAGAGAAGTGTGGATTTGGACCTGAGCTTCCTTCTACTCTTTTCCAGGTCACAACCTCTAACCCAGATAACATTGCCATCCATCGAAGAATAAAAAGGAGAGGACATATCCAAACTCACCTCTGATTAATGTAAAAACAAAAGGATAACATATTAAAGCATAACAGTGTGATCAAAAAACTTGAGTTACAAAGTATAATGTGACATACTACAGAAAAAAAGCATGGCCTTAGGTACAATTCAGTGACATCTAGATATCAAAACTGTTTTATTTGGTGCTTGGCAGAGAGCATGAGCATTTTACATGAAGCCTCACATATGGCACTGTAAAAAGCAAGAGACCTGGGACAAGTCTAACGGATAAAGGTTCGAAGGCTAATGCAGAGATCTAGGCAGAATGCATACAGGGCATGAGGATACATTTTTTTAATCCACTTACAGAGTGATCTTTTGACCAAGCTGAGCAGGACATTTTTCAGACAAGGTAGAAATAAAAAGGTACTCAGAATCAAGGATGGGTCAAAGAAAATAACAATGAAGTTGCCAAGACAATCCAGAGGGCTGATCAGGAACTCAAGTAAATGACAGACCAACAGGCAACTTCAAAGCCAGCCTGTAACCAGCCTGTGGAGTCTGCCAAGGTACCAGATGCTGTTGCTCAAAGAGCATGTTTCACAGCTGAGACCTGGGTCCTAAGAAGAAACAGTTGTAAATAGTAGATGGGGAGGAAACAACTAAAGACTAGAGAATTAAATTCCAGCACTTGCTAGAAAATGGATAAGCAAACGAGAATCCCAAAAGTGGTTTTCTTCCTTTTGTACTTCAATTCACTGATGGAAGCAAGAGATCCATGGATATGAATAGGTGAAAAAGTAAACACAAATCAACCTAAATCAATGGAGCCACTACAATAATACAAATATACACCTATACCGGCAAGTATCAACATAATATCTATGTGCGTCTTGAAACTAAAACGCTTACTAGTTCATTCTTTTCAAAGACACTTTATAGACTCATAGAAGATTAGGATTGGAAGAGACCTCAGGAGGTCATCTAGTCCAAACCCCTGCTCAAAGCAGGACCAACCCCAACTAAATCATCCCATCTACGGCTTTGTTACTTTACTAATCCTGAAATGGCATTTTATCCCAGAGGGAAACAGAATTACCTTTAGGTTTTTCTAAAACTCTCTGGCAGGTTTCTTTAATTTTGGTGAAGAGTTCAGGGCCTGCAAGTCGTTTGGAAATGCCAACTCTCAACATAACAGCACATGGTGTGAATTTTAAGAGTGCCGCCCCAGGCTCCCGTGGCTCTTTTGGCTGCTTTGGCATAAGACTGGACCAATCCACATCTATGACATCAACAGGATCTGCAAAAAGATACAATGGAGAATGAGCTATCACAGTCATCCCTTATTATGATGAATGGCTAGCTTCATCTGGCGGCTTAAAGGTAGTATAAATCAGCTGAATATTGTTCAGAAGCCCTCTCAAAAGGTGAATTCTTTCATATTTCAGAATTAAGATTGTGGTGTCAAACTCAAGATGGTGGTGGTAAACTGGATTAAGGGATTCCTCCAAAATCTAGGTCTCCTGTTTGTATTTAAAAAGAAAACCCAATTTCTGTTTTTAATATTCTTGAAACCTCCTGATGAAGCAACTGCTTAGGCTCTGCTGAATCTGCGGGTCTGGAAATAGTCACTTCAGTAGGCATAGAAATCATAATAAAACTAGGAACACACTACAATGGACCTGATTTAAAATAGTTAACTGATTGGTGTATTAGACCAATTAACTGATTAGACCTTTGGCTGCTATTCTCTGCTGCAGCATTGGTGCAGGCAATAAAACATATCTGCTCTTTAAGGAGACATGTGATTTACTGGACAGAACTGGAGCGGTGTTTTTGTCTAACATAGCAGGTATGTTGTAGCCAGCATGAACATATCCCACAGGATTTAGTATGAAATGCCTTTCCTACATTGGGTAGGTTGATAGGCATTCAATTCATTAAGATACATTGAAAAATATGAATCTTGGAACCATTACAGTATCTAAAATTTCATGTCCCTTTCAAACACACCAGTTCCCTAGTAATAATAATGAATGGGATACAAAGATACTTATCGTTGAGTCAGCTGGTCCAATTTTTGCATTCAACTGCTAGTAAAAAGGGATTTACTATATATATTTTACCTGGCATCTTCTCATCCTCCTGTTGATCCTCCCTCTTTTCAGCATCATCTGCCAGAATTTCATCTAGTTCATCATCACTGATTGGCTCATATTCTCCAGCAGCAGATCCCAGTGATTGCACATCATCTATCTTGGACTCATCTTCTCCTCCTACAGAAACAGACATGCACTGCAAGCTTAAAAACAGTAATTTTTTAACATTTCAGCATCCTGATAACTAGGCTACTGCATGTATAGGCTTGAGCAAATAAACCTGATAGCTTTCTTGTGGAAGCACATTCAACACTGATAGAAGCTGTTGAGTTCTGCGGGTGGTCAAATAATTTTTTACACCTGACAGATAATAAACCCTTGAATTTAACCTGGCTCAAGTGAATTTCTACTTGTGCAATGTTAGGCAGCATGCATACTCAGGGTCAATAGGGTTAAAAGGAATACAGAAAGTGGTGCAAGTTTCATGAAGGTAGGTGTGTGTATCTTACACTTTCAAGCCCCTTTCTGGGAAGTGTAGAAAGGAGCTTGAAGATGGTTACACCAGGTTCTCTTAGTCTCTGTTTTGCTTGTTTGATAATTTGCAAACAAATTATACTACCCTACACATCACCCCTAAATTCTATCCTTTGAATTAGAAACACCACACTGATGTCATAATTACAATAACTTATGTCATCTTGCAGCCCATGGAGAAATGGCTGGGACTGTGCCCCTCCTCTGGGATTGAAAGCCCACCCAAAGCAGTAATTCACCAGCACAGCCCACATGCAACCCACACTCCAGATGGGCACCCACAATCCAGATAAGGATGTGTACAGCCAACTGGTGGTCATCTACTCCGTAAGTCACCTCAAAGACAGCATCGACAAGCAGGAGTAGACTTTCTGGATCTGGGCACCTAGGAGATGTACTGATTCAATCCACTGAGTGAGCAGCCTCTGCCAGCAGGACTCTGATCAAGAAAGAGCTGGAATGTACAGATACCCTCTCCTTGCAGAGTGTAGCAGAAATACTGCCACCTCTCTTCCTCGCCCAGAAGCGAAACTCTGTGTGTGTGGAAGCTACATCCAAGGGTATAGTTTGCTTGCCCTTGATACATTAAAAAATTATAAATCAATGCAGAAAACTCCGGGAAAGACAATAGTAAGAGTGTAAATTAACTACTCAGAACACCTGTCACTGCTTTGCAGGGAGTACAGCATCTCTGGCATCACTAAAGTCTTCACTTGATGCAAACACATTAAACGTTCAACACAAAATCATAACTAAGTAATTAAATCCTCACACATTTTATGTTAGGCCTATACACAATGACTGTAGCCTAAACAGAAAAAGACAGCTGGTGCTGCACCAACAACAGAGTTGAAAGTTGTATTAAGACACAGTCTCTTTTCTCTCGAAAGGGAAATTTTAGAATCTACACTAAATTTCACTCTGGATCTCATCATAATTTTCAGTGTCAAAACTTATGTAACAAACTCCAGATTTTCATGATACATCCTCTATTTTCTAATAGACCCTCTTAATACTGTACTACTGAACACAGCCGTTCACATTTTTTCTCAACTACATGCTTGAGTAGAGCAGATATTTTCTGATTTTCAAAAATCGAATGACCTCCTTATGAAACAACATATGTGGCACACAAAATGTGCATGAGCCATAATGCAAACCTAACCACCAAAGTTCTTAGGTAATAATCAGTAGAAAGAATAGGAGAAAGAATGTGCATCACCCTTTTGTTTTAGCTCCCATTTTAAGAAATATTTTGCTTTGAATTACTGGAAGTGAATTAATTTCTCTCTTTTCCTTGACACACACAAATTAAAACTGTGCTATAATTAAAAAGGTAAATATAAACAAACAGATTTCAGACTGCTAAAAAGAACACAATACAATCAGGAAAAACTGAGTGACAAAATAATTAGGGAAGGAAAGTATGTGATCCTTTGGGAGAAGGTATGGACAATATAAACGTAGCAGGAAGAATTTATTGAATGTCAGAGACATGCACTGAGAATACAGTTTCTTATTCAGTCACAAATTTGTGCTTGTTCTTTTAGATTTTCCAAACAGGTTATAGAATTTTTCCCTGCTTCATAATGGACCAGACAATTCAATCTCTCTTAGATAAGTGCCAGACTCAAGCGACTTAGTTCAGCTCTTCCTCAGTGGGTTTTAAACGTAGTTTTCGCCTGAAGTGTTCGCCCATGTCTATGTTACCTTGTTTCTTAAACCAAAGCACATTTTTTCAGAGCCAGAAAAACTCACAAATTTTATTTGTGTTGAATAAAATTACTTTTCTGAAGTTATTCCTGGACAAGACCTATCGATCTATATGCTAAGAACTATACACATCTTAAAATTGTACCATCATCAGTTCTCCGGCAACTGGCTCTGTGGGAAAAAATAGCAAGACTGAGACATCACAAGTATTACCCTTTAATGATGCAACATTTTTTTAAAAAATGTAGGAAAATAAGACTCAATTTTCTTCTCCTAAACTGCTTTCTATTTCTCTACAGTTTTCCGTTTTAACTCTTCTTACCAATATCCTCCTTAGCTGCCACTCCCACACTGACAAAAAGGCTAATAGTGTAAGGGGGTGATGAAGAAAAGGGAATTTTTGTTCTTTAAACCACCTGACTATTCAGAAATATGGTGCCTAAGCAAATTAGGTCTCATTTATGTTTATTTGTCTCAAGGCTGCTTTGGAAGTACACAATTAACGAAACACATGCTAAAAAAAGCTACTCATAGGGATTATGTCTCAGGGTACCTGTTTCTACAGTGGAAAAGCTGGAGCCAATCTGCATATCAGAGAGTGACCTTTCAGTGGAAAATTATTCTGATATGCTGTAGTTCGATGTTATGTTAAAAGGGGAAGGAGTAAAATAATTGACACACTAGTTTCTGTTCCAGAACATCTCACCTTCTAAGCTCTCCACTTTCTCAGCTTCATTTCCATCTTCAAATCCTTGTGAAGTTCCCAAGTCCTTTTCTGTCCTTTCCTTCTCCAAAGCTGTAGTGTCCCGGCAAACCCCATCAGATTCCTTTTCATGATCCCTGTCCAGTTTTGGTTCATTGCGCTTTGTCTCTGTTTGAGAAGAAATGTCAAGAGTTCTGTCCCTGTCTCTGTCTCTTTCAGCAGTATCAGGAAGTTGTCTCTCTCTTTCCCTGTCCAAGTCTCTTCTTTTTTCCCTCTCTCGCTCTCTGATTCTGTCACGATTCCGTGGCCAGTCTTTATCTACATCCCGGTCCCATTCTCTCTGCCTTACATCCCTCCTTTCTCTGTCTCGTTCACGATCGTGATCATGTCTATCTCGTTCTTGAAGCCTCTCCCGGCTATCAAAGGACCCAGATCTGGAATGGACCTGACGATCTGATTCAGGAGAACTTCTTCGTGAACTGTGGCTTCTTGAATCTTGACGATCTGAATAAAATATTAAAGAGACATGACTGTAGCAAATGAATGCAGTACACATTTATCTGTATCAAAACAGACAAAAATATCAAACACAACATTTTTACAAACTCTGATGTCAAAACAGACCTTTGAGGGCAAGAACAACACAGAATGAAGATTTCTTCACAAAAATCACCTCTATGTATTTGACCTTATTCAAGGGCATGACTTCTCTCTTAATTAACCCCTCCCCCCCGGAAACATTTTTCAAAAGCTAAAAACTGCTTCTTTAAAATCAAACTGTAGGCATTTCTGTATTTTGTATGTGAAACAAAAGGAGGGAAAACAAGTGTCAACATTTTGAAAATTTGCCATTCTGAAATCCAGTAAAGCCATGGTTGGCAAATAAACTTGTTCTGTAATGCCATCATATGTCAATTTAAATCAAGATGTGGATTGACATTTGACTGGGGCCCTCCAGGATATACCAAACTGTGGCAAGAATTTCGCATTTCCCCCTTGAGTCAGTACTGAACCAATTCTTCAGCATGGTTTTAGGAAATAGTGTGTTGGTGGAGGGTGCGTTCTAACCCATAAAAGAGGAAAACCAATTATCTGATCACTTGTAATCATCAACCATTTCAAATCAAGCAATGGTTTCTGCCTAATTTCTCCTTGCAATTCCATTCAGAGACTATTCTTCACTTACAAGAAGTACTTTGTAGCACTGCATGAAATGTTAAAAACAGCTTCGTTCAAACAGACATGGCCATATTTCCGCAGAGGGTGAAAATATTTTCTATACATTCCTTACCTGCCCTCAACAATCTTTAAATGAAAGGTCCTAGGCATGTGCAAGTTATGAAGATTGACATGTTTATTAACTAAGAGCTACCAGTATAGCTTTCTTCCCTCACTGAAGTTAAAGACCCAGTAGAAAGGCCGACAGTATTGTCAGGCCATCACACATAACCACTGCCCAGCAATAAGAGTACAGGATAGAGACAGAGGACCAAGTAACCGCTGCCCAATTCTCTGCAAAACAATAGAAAGTTTAAAACAAATATTCCACTGTGTCCAGTATCACTTAAAGGAAACCATCACCTACAAAAAGCTTGTTATTGTATTTAAAGATCCACAACTTTAATTAGTATGTGTAAATGCTGTTTATTTTGAAATGTTTTCATATGGGTATATTTGTGTTCTTGACAGTATCTTACTATAAGAACATAAGAATGGCCATACTGGGTCAGACCAAAGGTCCATCTAGCCCAGTATCCTGTCTTCCGACAGTGGCCAACACCAGGCGCCCCAGAGGGAATGAACAGAACTGGTAATCATCAAGTGATCCATCCCCTGTCGCCCATTCCCAGCTTCTGGCAAACAGAGGCTAGGAACACCATCCTTGCTCATCCTGGCTAACAGCCATTGATGGCCCTATCCTCCATGAATTTATCTAGTTTTTTTGAACCCTGTTATAGTCTTTGCCTTCACAACATCCTCTGGCAAGGAGTTCCACAGGTTTACTGTGTGTTGTGTGAAAAAATACTTCCTTTTGTTTATGGCAAACCTTTACATATTTGAATCCATCAGGTTTAAAAAGTGTGGCACAAAGTCCATGTATTTTCTTGATGCTAAATCAAGACGTTTTAGGAGAAGCTTGGTAGGATTATTATCCTAATTTGAACTGAACTGGACTAGAAAGTGCAGGAGAATACTCTGGAGGCTTGTCCAGACCTCTGAGGAGACAACTGGAAGTCACAGCCACATTTTTTCATCAGAAGACTGTAGGGAATAAGTTGGACAACAGAAACATCACCACAGAAGGTGTTGATGGAGATTTCACCTTAAAATGGAATCTGTAAATAAAATAAGGATACATAATATGGGGACATATTTTAACGTCCTAGAGGGTTGAATCCTCTGTTCATGGTTTAGCAATTAAGTTTGAAGATCATCCCTCTAGAGCAAGAAAATTTTTTCAATATAACAGCCTACCTGAAACAAACGGGGTGGGGGGGAAGAGACTTGAAAAACAATGCTATCTGGTCAGGGGTCAGGTCAAGTCTTTCAACCCCACAGCAGCAATCTCAGATTGCTATGTGTCAACAAAAATTATCTGCCATCTGAAAAGGTTAAAAAATAAATCAGAGTTTGGGACACAGAAGTATGCCAATTTTGTCCTGACAACATCCAGGCTGCTCTTACTTCTTCCCTGCTCTCTTTTCATATGGAAGAACGTCCACTGATAACTCTATCAGGCAAACATCTAATTGTTCCCCTTCTGCCAAGTGGGTGAAAAGCATTTTCAGTACTGCTAAGTTACGTATGATTTAGTACAGGAAGCAAGAAGAAAGCTGGAGCTCTCAAGCAGCCAGTTCGTTTCATGAGACCAGTAACTCTCCAATGAAGGGACCTAACATCTTAAATAATTTCTTGCCCGTTTTTCTCACTTTCCACAGGCATAAAGCTAAGCAATTCAGTTCCAACTGATTATTTTGGTTCAGGGCAAAGATGATTTTCATTTGTATTAAACTTACTATTAAGGGCCGCAACCTAATGACTTCACCACAAATTTCTCTCAGGAACCATGTTGAACATAGCTCCCTGAAACATGTAAAATTTAACTTCATGCATATAATTTCATAATTTCAGTATTAAAATTTAATTTCTATTTGTTTATAATTTTTAAAATACATTTTATATAATCAAATTACTACTGTGCTCTGTGTTAGCATAAGAGCTTTTCTAATTTAAAAGTTTAATTAGTTCTACAGATATGTTTTAACCCTTACAGCATAAATTGCTATTTCTTGTTGAATATTCCAGGCTCAGCAAAGGGATAATTCATCCCCATTGATGCCAAGAGTTTTAAATCATAATCTGAAGGAATATTCAATTCCCTCTAATTTTGTTATGGAGGCAGAAGAGACTTTTCCTTTCATATCCAATGAACCAAGAGCTTAAGGCCATGCTAGAAGGATTTGGAAGTGGAGTCTATTCACTTTCACACAGTATGATATAAATCAGTCTCGTTAGGACAGTATCTTATTACCTGAAGACGTGCTGCGGCTGGGTTCCCCTCGTTTCAACTGATCAATTCTGGACTTCCGTTCCCCAGTGATTTCTAAGCTTTTTTTCTCTCTGTCCCTGGAGCTGCTGTGCAGGACCCTTTTCCGACCTGTCTGGTCATCTCCACTGCGATGAGCAGATTCATTGGAGGGTGATCGAAGTCTGCTTGATGTATGACTTCGATTGCTACCAAGACTGCTGCTGCGCTTCTGATCCACAGGTTTGCGATGAGGTGCATCTTCTATAGTAACATGTGGGGTTTCTACCTTGTCTCCCCTCAGTCTGTGGCTTTTCCTGTGGGATTCTTCAGTGCTTCTTTCTGGAACAATGATTTCACCACGTTCTGGAACATCTTCATCTGACCAGTCACTAAATGTTGTCTCTTCTCTTTTTGGAGCAGCTTCTACTGTCACAGCTTTCTCAGCTACTGCTTCAACCAACTCCTCTTTTGTTGTTACAGGGGGAGTTCTTGGGCCTTTTTTCTTTTTATGGTGCGGGACAATTTCTTCATCAGAAACCTCAGAATCACCCTTTGACCTCTTACGCTTCTTCTCAACATTCTTCTTTTTTGGAATTTTCTTGGGTGAAAAGACCTGGCCCTCCTCTACAGTTGACTCAGTGTACCGTTCCACCCCGATGTCATCATCTTTTTTCTTCTTTGTGGTCTTTTTCTGCACTTTAGATTTCTTCTTATTCTCCTCATGTATTCTATCAGATGCATCTCGTTCTTCAGAAGGGTGATGTCCTAAGCTCTCTTGAACCCTGGTTCGTGAGTTTTCAGTGACTTCTGTTTGTTCTCTCTGCTTATCTCCTGAAGACACCCTCTCTTTGAACTCTGGTTCTTCGTAACGTCTTGAACTTTCCTTTCTCTCTGGCTTTCGACTCTGCCTGTCTTCTGTAAGGTGCGTGGGGCTGAGAGATCGGGATTCTTGTGGTCGCACAACCTGACTTAACAGCCTGTGCTTCTCATCTACAAGTGGAAAAGATATATATTTTTATTGTTCAGGAAGGGGAAAATACACATTTTGTGCATCCTGTACATACCAAAGGAAGCGTCAATCAAAGCAATCCATTATTTCCAGCTACATTCTTCAAGCTTTTAAACATCTGGAGTATCAATGGATTTTTTCCACTTTTAATAGATATGCATCTTAAAGACAAATGTTGAGGTTGCTGCCCCAGGACAATACCAATATATTATAACAAAATTAGCATATAGAATAAACAATATGTCAAACATGTAGCCCCACCACTCAACAAGAAAAACAGCCTTACAATGAAAAAACAGGGAGATGACACTTTGAAAAGCTTAATCCCTCATTTTCTATTTAAGATTGCAAGGAACTTCTTCATAGTTACAGGTTAGCCTATATACTGTGGCAGAGACAACCCACTTCTACTTACTTTTATCATCTCCACTGTTGTAGGTATCGCTGTCAGGAGAATGTTCACGGCGGCGCTTGGGTGATGGACGAGGACTAGGGCTACTTTCATTTCTGTGACGCTTCCTATATTGAAAAAATAAATGCAAATTCCATGCAGATTCCTTTTAAAAAAAAAACAGCTGTATTTCTTTATCACCTCTGTAAATATCAGAACCACCACCTGTACTTTATGCACCTCTCTCAAAATACAAGGTACTAAAAGATGTCCCACAATTTTCTAGCTTCATTAGCAATACAAAAAGTGTAAAATTTATTCCATTATTATTATTCCACGGTATGCATCCGATGAAGTGAGCTGTAGCTCACGAAAGCTCATGCTCAAATAAATTGGTTAGTCTCTAAGGTGCCACAAGTACTCCTTTTCTTTTTGCGAATACAGACTAACACGGCTGTTACTCTGAAACCTGTCATTAGCAATACAGTTTCAAGTAAGATCAGTTTTGTTTGCACTCCAAATACTTAAAATACTTTCCTTGATGAGACTTCCCAACTTTTAAACAAAACATTATTTAAGATGATCACTGTGTTTTAGACAAAGGGAACTTCCAACCTTGTTAAGTATTGTTTCTGAGATGATCTTAATATCAATGTTTTTTGTGACAAAGGTCCCACACTAGCCCATACAGATACCTAGAATCCTATGAATCAGCAACACAGGCTATGCCAGAGGGGCAGTCATAACCTGCAGCACCATGGTGGGCAGTTCAGCCACACCAGCCTTAAACTCCTAGGCTACGTCTACACTGCACTTTCGTCGGTAAAACTTTTGTTGATCAGAGGTGTGAAAAAAACCAAACCCTGACCGACAAAAGTTTTACCAACTAAAAGCACCAGTACAGACAGCACCATGTCGGCAGGAGACACTTGCCCACTAACAAAGCTACTTCACCTTGTTGAGGGTGCTTTTATTTTGTCACCGGGAGAGCTCTCTCCTGTTGACAAAGAGCAGCTACATTGCATACCTTACTGTCAAGGTTCCTCCCCCACTCTGAACTCTAGGGTACAGATGTGGGGACCTGCATAAAAAAAAACCTCCTAAGCTTATCTTTACCAGCTTAGGTCAAAACTTCCCCAAGGTACAAAATATTCCCCCCGTTGTCCTTGGACCGGCCACTACCACCACCAAACTAATACTGGTTACTGGGGAAGAGCTGTTTGGACGCGTCTTTCCCCCCAAAATACTTCCCAAAACCCTGCACCCCACTTCCTGGACAAGGTTTGGTAAAAAGCCTCACCAATTTGCCTAGGTGACTACAGACCCAGACCCTTGGATCTTAAGAACAATGAACAATCCTCCCAATACTTGCACCCCCCCTTTCCTGGGAAATGTTGGATAAAAAGCCTCACCAATTTGCATAGGTGACCACAGACCCAAACCCTTGGATCTGAGAACAATGAAAGAGCATTCAGTGTTTTACAAGAAGACTTTTAATAAAAAATAGAAGTAAATAGAAATAAAGAAATCCCCCCTGTAAAATCAGGATGGTAGATATCTTACAGGGTAATTAGATTCAAAAACATAGAGAACCCCTCTAGGCAAAACCTTAAGTTACAAAAAAGATACACAGACAGAAATAGTTATTCTATTCAGCACAATTCTTTTCTCAGCCATTTAAAGAAATCATAATCTAACACATACCTAGCTAGATTACTTACTAAAAGTTCTAAGACTCCATTCCTGTTCTGTCCCTGGCAAAGACGACTACAGACAGACACAGACCCTTTGTTTCTCTCCCTCCTCCCAGCTTTTGAAAGTATCTTGTCTCCTCATTGGTCATTTTGGTCAGGTGCCAGCAAGGTTACCTTTAGCTTCTTAACCCTTTACAGGTGAGAGGAGCTTTCCCCTGGCCAGGAGGGATTTCAAAGGGGTTTACCCTTCCCTTTATATTTATGACACTTACAATGGCACGTCTGTAGTAGCACAGCAGTGCTGCTGTAAAGTGCGCACTGTAGACACAGCCTTAGTGATGTTTCATCCTCTTTCTTCTAGGCTGATGCTCAGAATTCCAGTACCAAAACCCCTTTAGGACCTTTTTCTTGCCCTTGGTAAGACAACCAAAAATGACACAGAAGTGACCTTAAAAGGAGTTCCTGCTTGAGGCTGAAGAAGAGATGGAGCCAACAAGGAGCCCACACTCAATGGCCTTTGGGTGTGGAACTAACTTTCTTAGCACTGAGGAAGATCCTGGCACTGTGGGAGTAGTCACACATTGTTCCACAGGAACAAATCTATTTGGTGCCAAAGGTGTCTTCTGCACCAATACACCAACAGGTTTTTGCTTGTGACCTGGATCATATTTATAAAATCACCTTGGTAAGAAAGGCATAGAACCCACACTGCCTATTGGTCTGGGTTCCAAGTGTGACAGCCCTCCACACCAAGAATGATCCAGAGAAAAAAGCTTTTCCCAGGAAGTACATACATACAGACGTGTGTATCTACTTCCAGGAGGAAGGAGCAGCATGATGAATACCACTTAAATCAATCTGGCATTCCTGTCCAAGTCTTTGGAGACACATCTGACGAAGGCCCAAAATAAAAACAAAGGACCAGAGTCTGGCCCCTGTTCCCACTCCTTTGCATGACTCAAGTGGTGTTCAGGCTGCAAAGACTAGAAAGCTCAGGATTCTACTGGAGCGCTGGAATCACTGGTAATTTAGAGTCAAGGAGAGGTTGGTTGCCTGAATACAGCTGTACATCTGGATGCAGAATGGGCCCTTGAGGGCTATTGCAACTTCACATAGTATAAGCTGCTTGGAGATTGCTCTAACTTAGACTAACAGTTAAACTGGGCCCTAGTTTATTTGCATTTATCTATAAGCATGCCTTCTACTTGGAAAGGAAAGTGGAAAGGTCTGAGGCAATTCTTTGTTCCTGTGGGAGTTCCACAGTTTTGCACTAGCAACTGAGGTCTTAACTTTTGTAGACAAAACAGTGAAGGTGTAACACACTGAAATGCTTCTCCTGCCAATGTAATTCCCCTGGTATGCAGACACAATAAAACCACCTCAACAAGAGGTGTAGGGCTTATGTCAGTGTAGTTAGGGCAATGCAGCATCTGTGTAGAAGATCCTGCATTCTTTACATTGGCTGCTCGCTGGGAGCATGGCAGCTGACCCAACTATGGGTGTGGATCTCCCCGCCAGAAGTGAGAAGCCCGAGGCGGCTGCCCCCTGCTCCTGGCTGGGAGTGCTGAGGTGAGAAGCCTGAGGTGGCAGTGTGGAGCTGCATGGAGTTGAGAACCCTCGCTTTCACTCCCCCACATTGCCCCTCTTCAGTCAGTGGAAGCGCTCCTGGTAATGACACACACCACTGACAGAAAGAGGGTTGTGTGGCCATCAGCCACTGCAATAATTAATGCGGTGGCTCTAAGTCGACCTAACATAGGTCGACTTACCTTTGTAGCACAGACATAGCCGAAGAAAGCACAAATAAACTTAACCCTTTCATTAAACTATTTAATTGTGCCAGTGGAATGGAGATGATTTGCAGCTTGATCCAGAGCATGAAACTGAAGTATTGCTGGGACAGCTGAGGAACTGGTCCTAAAAGCGAAACAGTGCAAGCTATTTCCTTTACAAACTAGCTAACCAACAATATATGAGAAATTAAAGGAGCTTTGAATAAAACCCAATAAATTGCTTTGAGTGCAGTGAAAAGATCCCAACATCCACAGCTGGCTACATAAAGAACTGATTGGGGTTAGTCTTGTAGCCCCATTGAGCACTGCTTTAAAGACAGTTCACAAAACTCAGACGTGCATCCTACAAGTGGAAATACACAGAGATCACTCCAATGGAGAATCAAGAATTTATTTGCCAGAAAGATCAAGAAAAAAGTTAAGTGCAAAATTTATATTATCCTTCTAAACTTTTTAATTATTTAAACTAATTAGATTTTTAAAGAAAATTAATTCTGTATTTAAAGAGTAAATGCTGTAAGTTTAGGGAGGATATGCTATCTTATTCTCACATAACAGAGGTTTCATCTCACCTTTAAGCAAGAATCTCAACACAACCACAACCTAGGATCTGCTACAGTAACATCTGAATGAGACAAAGTGAACTCTCAGAGATTTGCTAGGGGCTCTGGCGTCAACACATAACCTTTACAAGCTACTACTAGCAGGTGCCGCTACTTGTGCCGTAGCAAATATCTGGTTTACAACAATGAAAACAGAAACAGTTACACCATGAAACATTAAAGGATCGCATGGTATTTTACGTTTTTGGTGAGAAAATAAATCACATGCAGAATCACTTACTTAGATTTTCTCTCCTCATGGACATCTCTTGTATTCCTTTCTTCTCGGACATCCTCTCTCTTATCTCTGCGGTCATCCCTTCCTTTTTCTTTATCCTCCCAGTCTCTCGGACGTTCTCGTTCCTTATCCCTGTCGCGACCCCGTTCTCTCTCGCGCTCTCGTTCTCTCTCGCGCTCTCGTTCTCTCTCCCTTTCCCGTTCCTCCCTCTCTCGCTCTCTTTCTTTCTCTCTCTCCCTTTCTCGCTCTCTCTCCCTCTCTCTGTCATGGTCTCGGTCTCTGTCCCGTTCGCGTTCTCTGTCTTTGTCCCGCTCTCTCTCTCTCTCTCGTTCTCGGGCACGATCTCGTTCTAGTTCTCTTTCCTTTTCTCTCTCCCTCTCCCGGTCTCTCTCTCTTTCCCTCTCTCGTTCTCTCTCCCTCTCTCGTTCCCTCTCCCTGGCCCTTTCATCTCTCCTATCATCAACCCGGTCTACCCTTCGTTCTTCTCTCCTTTCATCACGCTCAAGATCATCGCTCCTTCCTGGGTGCCGTACTGGTGAGCTTGGTCTTTGATCTGTAAAGAAAGTCAAGTTTCACTGCCAGTGACTAATTAAATGGATACGCCTCTCACAGTACACTAATCATTTAAAATTAGAATAGAAGCTTCTGTATTCTTATTAAAGTAGAAGGATACTATCTATATATCTGCATTAAACATAAACCAGAAGCTTCTTACAGAATGCTGGAAAAGGTTCTGAATGACATGAGGGGAAGGGCACTATCTTGAAATATTTTTAAAATGAAGAAATTTAAGTCTTTTCTACTTAAGCTTAAGGTCACTACAAACCATGACTATAAAGGTTTTATTTTGTATAAGTCTATTCCCAGTAATTTCAAAACTTTATCTGCTTGCCATTTGACTACTACTATTGCCAAGAGCATGATCAGATATTTTCTATACGATTTCAATTAAACAGATGTTTAAAACGACACTCATTTTAAAATGAAGTTTATCATTCTATTAAAGAATGCAGGATTTTACTTTACTTCAATCCATTCTCAGTTCTACGGTCCCTCTAGCCAGCACTTTCAATACTTAGAAAAATATGAAACAGACTGGCCCAGTGGCTCATCATCTGATCATTCAGGTGACTCAGACCAAGAGAAGGAAGCAAAGGGGAAATATTGGAAACATCAGAACTGAAATCATTCGAACATTCCTTGCGGCTTCACATGCAAAGCTGTTATAGGCATAGCCCACAGGAACTGGTGGTGATGGATGGGGGAAGAATACATGTGTAAATAGGAAATAACTAGTCTAGAATCACAGGGAAAGCCCTATTTAACTTGAATATTAGCAGCAGCAGGGGAGGAGGAAAGACTAGAAAGGAAGACAAATTCTGATGCCTAGGTCCTTAGCAACAAAAAATATACATAGTTGCAGACATCTAAATCTCACTTAAGTGGATATAAATTGCAACTAATTTGCATCAATAACTATACTGTTATCTTAATTCCATTTTAGTAAAGAATAATGGAAAAATCCTCCACGGCATATGCTAAAGACTTTATGTAAAGGGGTGGAGGAAACATTTGTATGAATAAAGGAAAATGCAGATTTGATTTTTTGTCCATTATTGCAAAGCTGACATAATGCATATCTCCATACATTATTGAGAGAATATCCTTCAGGGGCATACATGTGGAGTTTGAACAGAACTGAGTCAATAAAACATACGTTCCCATCAGTTTAATCAATTTTCACCTGCGAGTGAATTAATAATGACTTAATGCTCCCTTGATTCCAGGTAAAATTAAAAGTAAATAGGAATGACATTTCCTGCTATGGCCGAAACAATCATTTTTTGGATATGAATCGTTAGTTCAGGCAACTTGGGTCCAGATACAGGATTTACATTCTTTATGCTGGTATGCCCACATCATTTCAATACCACTTATTGCAATAGTGCTACACTGTAATTCAAGTTCTTCATGTTTAAACTATTATTTTTCCACAGTGTATTGCCATGAGGAGTGGTATTAAGTATCTGCAAACAATGCTTAAATGTGAAACACGACAGACATCTGGAAGTATATATTTTCTAAATACACATGGGTATGGATGGATTAATAATTACTGCACTATACGTTCACATCTTTCTCCTTTGAAACACTATACTTGTGTTTCGAAACATCAGATTTAACTTTAAAAGTATTTCTGTTTTAGCTGAATATACGATACCTAATCCAGAAAATCTGTATTTTAAACCATATTAAAAACGACTCCTAGTGCATTTGGAAAGAAGTAAAATTTTCTCGTATGTGTTCCCTTTTTAAAGCACTGTCTTAGTATTTCTCAAACATCATGTAAATCGGTACTTAAAATTAACTCTTGGAGAAGATTTTAATGTTAGAAAAACTCCAGTTTTTTTTTTTTTTTTAGAAACAGAGCAAAGTAAAACCATAGGAGCTAAGGAAAGATACTTAAGCCTGACTAATTCTATTAGAGCTCCTTACAAACATTTATTGCCCTAATGAAATGCACTTCACTCTAAAACAAATGGCTTGCCTCCCATAAATTTCCTTTGTTTTACTGGTATCTTTATATTTACTTCTAAGTTTAAGATTTTTACTTAGGACTCAATAAGACATGAAAGTTCAAACTGCACTATAATTTAATCAGCTGGTTACTGCAAAGGAGATAGAGATAAAAAGTAATTAGAAACTGCCAATGTCCGGGACACTTTCAGACTGCAATCCGTAGGCTAAGGACAAGAAGGAAGCTGCGGATTAGGTTCAACAAAATCCTTCATTGAAGGTAGAAGAAAAACTAAAGCAGAGCAGCAGTTAGAAAAACTTCCAGAGCTTTTCACAGGAACAGAAGACATGACATATTGTGCTGCTCTGTGGAGAGAAGAAAACTTGACAGAGTAGTGCCAAGGAATGAACACAGGCAGCATCTGGGATTCAATGGCCACATCCAACACAATCAAAAGCTCCCTGAAGATCAAAAATTCATTGTAAGTTTACATTTATTCTCCTCACTGTCCCTCAACCCTGAGTTTGCTTTAATTAAGCTCTCTTGTTCTGCTAACTGAGGAAGTCAGCAAGCCAACTTTTTCAGAAGCCAACTCTAGGATGATTCTTCAGACTGAATGTTAGAACAAAACACCCTAGGGACAATTTCAGCACTCTTTCTGCTATGAAAATGAAGTATCTCATGCTAAGTCCAAAATGGCAGATGCTTATAAAAAATTGGACTCTCCCCATCCTCACCAGCATCTGTATCAAGATTTATTAGCCATATGACACTGACCACAGCAAAGCATTAATCAATATTAAATTCCCAAGTCAATAAAATGTCATACTGTATTAATCACAGTATTATACTGTGCCTTACTTTAGTAGCCAGTCAAGGTTAGCTAAACCTTTGCAACAGCATATTTAAATACTAAGACAAAAAATATTCTGTATGAGTCTATATCAACAAGTAACATTGTATTGAAATGCGACAGTAGGCACATGCTCATGTATATAAACAGGTAACATCCTCCAGAAAATAACAATGAAAAATGTGCAGTTCTTTTCAACTTATTCATTTTACACTGAAGTCACCCCAAGCTGTTTGCTTAAAACATAATGAATGAATAAAAACAGCAGTGGGGCAATGCCATAAGCCAGTCCTGGGAGAAAAAAAGCAAATATTATATAGCTGTGTTAATGACCATTTGTACTAGATATGTCAATTTTCATTAGCCTCAGCACAAGACTGATGCCAAACTCCAATATCAGGTCAGCTGTATGTTTCTGAATTAGTGCATGCATGTTTGCATACCTCTCTCTCTGTTGTCACGTCTGTCCCTTTCTCCATGTCTTCTTTCAAAGGATGAATCCCTTGCTTGCTCTCGATTGTCATAGCGGTCTCGGTCAGGATAGCTACTCCGTGATTCCCAGCTGTCATGGTAGTTGCCACTACTGCTATGACTGTCAACTTGAGATCCTCTGGTTGCCCTACTTCCTATGGAAAACATTTTCTCCCGCCGTAAGAGTTCAGGTGTAAGAAAATCCCTTGACATTTCACAACAATTAACTATAAGATTTAAAATATCTAAGTTCATTTAATTATACCATTGAAACAGAAGTTAAAGTCTAAATTCTATTTGACACAGAAAACTGTTTCAATGCTCAACTCCCCATCCTGATGAATTTAAAAGTTTATAGTTAACAAATCTGATACACGTATTTGGGATAATGAAATGACAACCTACCAAAACCAGAATTAAGATGCTGCACTTGTGTTCTAGGCAGCTGCAAATTATATACACCATGCCCAAATACTGTATTCTATTTTCAGGAGAAATCAACTTCCTCTAGTTACAGTATAGGGCTTTGACTGGTAATAAGGTAGCAAGGAGGTGGCAGAAATTTGTCCTTAGAAGAACATAAGCCTGCAGACAATGTGCAGAAGGAAATGAGCAGACCAAACAGTCAAGAGATAATGGAGGTTATTTTAAAATTATTGGAAGCTTTTAAAAAAGAAAATAAAAAAATTGTTACACTAAAAATAAGAAACCAAAGCAAAAAACAATGAATATAAAAGAATTAACAGTTCTTCAAATACAAATTACAATGGAACGGGTTTTGGAAAGCCATAGATAAAGTTACGTATTTTGTATGTGAGAAAAATGGGAGGAGAAGTTGAACCTGGGTATACATGCGTATTTGAGAAGAAGGAAGAGGGGTTGTGCAATGCATATGGTTAGAGAATCTGCCTCTGCTAGTCTTTCATTACACTTCAGGCTCTTATTTGTATTTCATGGCCCTTGGGAGAAGCTAAGGTTGCAGATACATTAAACAGAGTGGCGCAGGATGCCAATGCTACACTGTTTTAATGAATGGAAAACAGAGGAGTGCTATGCATTTAAGCAATAGCAGTTCTGTTTTGATGAAAATACCACTTAAGATAGCTCTAACAGCATATGCTTATTTGGCAGAAATTCATCATCAAATAATGTAGTACAGACATTGAAAAAATCAATCATATAGTACCTTTGTCAGATAATTCTGGACCTCTGCCTCGACTTCTGCCAGTCCGGTCACTTCTAGTTTCATTTCTTGACTCATTTCTGGATTCATTCCTTGTGTCAGCACGGGAATTCTCTTCTCTACCATGGGTTCTTCCATAACTGCGTGGTTCCTCCTGATACTGGTCTTCCTTTTTATGGGTATCTCGATTCTCTCTGTCTCTGTAGTCATGGGTATCTCGTATAGAACGTGAGTCTCTCTGATCACGGCTATCTTTATTATCTCTGCTGTAATCCCTTGTATCCCTGGAGTCTCGAGTGTCCCTAGATTCCCTTGGCTCCCTGCGGTCTCTGTTATCCCTGGTATCCCTCCGATCCCTTCCATCCCGAGATTCTCGGTCATCTCTATGATCCCTGGAGGTACTCTGCTCTTGGTCATAATCTCGTTCCTCTCTGGTTTCCCTCTCTTTCTCCCTTTTTCCTCTAGTTTCTGGAAAACAAAAAATTTAAATGTAATATTCAGCTTGATTAAAGTCTGTAATACTAGATTTTAACAATCCAAAGTAGAAAGGATATAAAATGATACAAGCAAATTAGATTTCTTACATAAAAGCCTATGGGGAGAGATTTACAAAGGCACAAATTGGAGTTGGGTGCTTAACTACCCTGGTTGCTTTAGAAAAATCTCCCCCATGGATTTGAATCTGTGACCTAGTGAGTATCACATTTCATTGTTTAGAGATTAAATGTATTCAGTAACTTCAAAATGTGTTAGGATGATAATTTGCTGCAATAATTTTAGGACCAGGAGCATATTCCTTTACAGAGTGCTGAGTTCAAGTGCTTTTCTTGTGGTAATTTCTCTTTTCAATTCCTTATGTACCTGACAATGTGCTCAGAGTGTATCTACGCTATCATCTTTGTTAAGATCTCTCACCACTGAAACCTGATTTTTAAAATATTTATTCACAATATGTTCCTATTATATATACACAGCAGAACCCTATTTATCCGATCTAATTGGAACCGGGGCCAGACTGGATCATCAAAAATTCAGATAATCCAGAATGGGAAAGTGTGAGACTGCAGCACCATCTAGCGGCTACCAGACAGATCGCTCACTTCTGGACCTGTGCGCGCTGGTTGTTCGGTTAATATGGAGAGACGGGTAATGGAAGGTCAGATAAATGGGGTTCTATTGTATTGTCTTATAGCTGGTCTATAAATCTTGACAAATGTTCTCTTCATAGGTTTGGGGGTGACAGTATTTTTGTTCATCAAGACTTGATAGGCTATGTGGCAGAGGGAGTGCTATAATCTTCCTTTGCACTTAGCTAACTAAAAACCACGGAAGGAGTCATCAGAGAGGATTGGATGATATACTTGGGCTCTTCCTGGTGAAAGGGGAGACAGTCATTTACAACTCTAGAGTTTTCTCTCAGCTGGTCCACTGGCAGGTATTTGGCATCTTGACAGAAGACCACTATCCTACTGTGATTGGTGCAGTCACTGCCATATACAGGAAAGGGGGTTAAATGCTAGAGAGAAAAAATGAAGGCCATTCTGGACTTAAACACATATCATATAGGTGAGACCTAATACAATGAAAGAGACCTTGCCTAAACTATCATTCTTGTTAAAGTCTCTCCCCTTTGCACTATCCCTGATACAGCAGGAACAGGAGTGCTGGCATAGATGTCTGCTGGCATTTTAACCAATGTGTTGTCTCACTGCTTGGAGCACATTAGATGACACGATTAAAATAATCAGGTTTTTAAATTGTCAGCTAACTACAATTTGGGGGCAATGTAAAGCGTTTCTGAAAAGCATATTCTTCTTCGTACCATCCCTCCTTTCGTGGCGTCTATCATGCGACTGTGAAGTCCGGTCACGATCATGCCTCCCCTTCTCTCTCCCTGGGGATTGATGTCTTGAAGGACTTCGCTTTCTCTGAGGAGAGGATGAAGAGCGCGGGGGATAGGGAGAGGAAGAACGCCTCACAGGTGGGGAAGTTGTCCTTTGATAGGCTGGAGAAGGAGTTCTTTTACGGCGGGGGGAAGGGGAATGTCTTTGAACAGAGGAGCCTGATTGTGATGAAGAGGAGTGATGTCTTGATGATATGGGAGAGTGATGCTGCCCTGGTGGGGAAGCAGACCTGTAGGACACATCATTAAAATAGTCACCACATGCACTTTTTTATGATACTATAAAAATAAATAATAAACCCTCAATACAAAAAAAAAATATTGAAAAAAATAAAATAATTTCTATATTCTCTGCCCTCTAGCCATCAACTGGAAAATAAAATCCTTCTAATTTCTAAAATATATAAATTGCATTCCTCTCTCCCATGCATATCTACTGTTATCTCAAAAATAAGGATACTTTAAGAGTTTGTTATAACCACTCTATATTCCTAGTTTGATCTTGAGATAATATTCAAGAGCAAGTCATCCAGAAAAAAAACCTAAATATTTCAGGGAAAAAAAGCACCTTCGATTACACGACAAAAACTTTGTTGCTTATGAAACATGCAGTTTTCCCCAACAACATAGCTATTTTACCAAATATGAGGTGCTTTCAAGAAATCCTGGTAACATGCAGCAGACAAATTATACATTTTCTTTCTTGGGTACATACTCTAAGTATAGCTATATACAGCATCCCTGTGGCAAGAAACACTGACTTCTTAATTTCTGTTTTTGACAATTTAGGCCCCAATCCTGCAAACTCTTATGCACGTACATAACTTTATTCACCTGAATAACTACACTGAAGACAACAGAACTACATATCTGCTTAAAGTTATGCGGGTGAGAAAGAGTTTGAAGGACCAGGGATTCACAGCTACTCATGTTAACAGTAAAGTAGATTATTCTTTAACACTGCTACTAGGGTAAATAATTCTGTATCAAAAGGCTCATGTTTGGAAAGAACACTGATACCATGTGATCTAACCAAAGAGAAAGTGACTTGATATGGTGGCAGGAAAGTTTTAATTGTTTAGGAAAATAAGAACTATATATTAACTTCCCACCTGCGAGAGGGTGAGAAAGTATGCTTGTGTGTAGTTGACTTGGCTGGAGCTCGGGAGGTTTGTCTTCTCCTTGAGGCAGGAGGTGAATATTCTCTGGAAGGAGAGGAATTACTGCCAGAATGATCAGCAGGACTTGGAGAACGCTTCGGTCTATGGGAGCCTTCTGAAGGATCTCTAAGAAACATAGAAGTAGCAGCTTGTTCAGCATGCACAATATGGGATCAGTATATCTCCAATCAATTAAAGTCAGCTCCAAGACCATACCCATAGTAGAGGATCAAGAATTACTTCTGGTAGAATAATCAGTTCATCATATATGAAATTATGTTCATCATATAGTGCTCTTCCAGAAGATCCCATTTAATATATTTTTCAATCTAATACAAAGAGGGTGAAGCCTGAACCCTTCATATTATCTGTAATTTGTTAAGCAGCTAGGTGTCAATACAAATAGGGAATTTGTTGTTTTTGTTGCTTTAATTTAATGAATTCTGTAAAATCAGAAATTTACTATTAAAAAGTTCAGACACGTTTTCGGACCTTAATGATGGCTTCTGAAGGAAGAAAAGGACTGCTGGTATCTTGAACTGCCATTTGGCTTACTGAAAGATCAGGAGGATTTCCAGTATTTGTTTTTAATATTAAGTAACTTTAAAAATTCACACACAAAGGTCACTGACATTTTTATAACAGGGCTGCAGCCACTGCCATGGAAGTACCTGCTGCTATCATGGTACCACACGCACACAGGCTGCCAAATACACTCCCGCTTCTATCACAGCTGCACTGAGTGCTCCCCACTACTGCTTGTGACCTTCTGCCACTAATTACGGAGAGGGGCATAACACTGCCTCAGATCCAACCACCTTTCTGAGTCTTTTTACTTTATCAGCTCATGACAGAATGCAAAGGTCTTCCTAAACTCCTTAGTCTTCACAAAGTAATAGCAAACTGCCCACTATACATCTTATTTTTGTGTGAGAGAGAATATTGGGGGGGGAAGGGGGCAGGAGAGGGGCAAAGAGAATGAATATGACCTTCCTTCCCCAGGTGGACATATAGGTATAGGGATGGATAAGGTGGGCAGGTATTAGGGTGAATACAGAGAATGTAAGCATCCCAAAAGGTAGGGACTTTTAAGAGTCAATTTTTGAAGAAACAGCATTGCTAAAATACTAGATTTACTAAATGAGGCTTTAGGGACAGGAGAATGCCTCCTAATGGCCAATTTGCGGAATAATAGTGTTTTCTCTTCATAGGTCCACTGACCTGATATTCTGAAGAAGTGAAGTAGTATACTTCTACAAGGGGAAGTTCAAGGTATAATGGAAAAATTATGGCTTTAGAATGAAGATATGAGGAGGACCCCAGACTGGACCACCAGTCAAGGTCTGACTCACTGATGGAAAACATGACAGCTACTTCAGAAGAGCATCTCAACAAGTTATTTTTATTAAAGTGACAACTATTAGCTGTAGTTTATTAGTCCAATATACAATGCATTTATTATATTTAATGAATTCAGAGAAACGTTGGCAGCAAGTCAAATGTAAAACCCTCTCTATTTAGTGCAATATGAACTACAGATTTAACAGAAATGCAGACAACCTAAGCAAGGTTACATTAATTCTAAAAACCTAATAATGCAACAGAACTCACCTCTGTTTCTCTTTTTTCTCCTTATGTCTTTCAAAGTCACGTCCTCTCTCTTTCCCCTCTCTTGTTTTTTCTTCTAAACGCTCTTTTGCTTTATGTTTTTCTTTATGCTTTTTCCCCAGGGGAGTCTCCTCTTGTACTGGAGGAGGTGGACTAGGTGTACGAGGACCCTTCTTTTTATTCTGGGTGCTTTTGGAACTCCTAAATGTATCAAAATACCAGAAAAAGCTATTTACAAGACTAAGTAAAATATCTGTTAATCACTCAGATACGAGCAGCACCAATTTACAGAGCCAAGCACTTTGAAGCTTTTGGGGCAGACTTCTCTATTCCATCAGCAGATAGTGGCACTTACAGCTGTACTTGACTGAATGGTGAATATAAAGGAAAATTAATGTCAAGCTCTCCTTTGAAGTCTCCCATAGCCATTTGAATTTATAACCCTTATTTCTGAAACAGGCTTGCAAAATTTGGAACTGCTCCCAAATGTGTAATTACAGCTTCCAAAGTTACAATGCCCTTGTAAAACTGCATGCATCAAAACACCAAAATCATTTGCATCTTGTCCGCTTAACACTAGATTCTGCAACTGCATACAATACATCTGTGTACAATACACTGCAGGGTCAGTGCCTCAAATTTTAAGCTGTTTGGGGTAGGGATCACTCATTCCTTGTATGTAAAGCATCCTACCATATTTTCAGGAGCTTTATGAATAAATATTGAACATTTTATTTCCACCATGAATTATAAGGAAATGTAAAGGTATTTCCTTACACCCATATGTATTTTTCATAAGTCAGTCACAAACAGATACAAACATATTAGTACCTAGATGTCACTGCATCTTAAAGTACTGTAGCAAGCAATCCCTTATACTAGTCTTTTACAGCAAAACCAACATTTACGAGTATTGTGCCCTTATTTAAGCATAACTTGCTTCAAAGGCAATTTGCTTGGCAAATATAGGTGCCTGTTTTTGTATTAGGGTTGCAATTTTCCTCACATCTAATGGAGCTAAACATGGATTCCCAGGTTCTAGAGTCAGCAAGATCTTTTTTAGTTGATTGATTTTTTTGTGGCAAAAAGCCTAGTTGTAACAGCCTGTGATTTTACCTACTTCATTCCCTCTTGTCTCCCTTTTCCAGTGCTATAATGCTCCAGCTCACTCCTTAACCTAGAAGGTCAAGTATTATCTCTTTTATAGCAATATGTAGTGTCAACAGAACACCTGACTCGGCAAACTTCAAAATTTCAATTCTATCCTAGATTAACTTGCATTTAACCACCACCAACACCCCACACCATTGAACAAATGTAATTTGATTTCTATTTAGATTTCTCCAGTGTATCTCACAGGCTCTAAGCAGTTCACATCATTTAAAGAAACAATGTTCAATGAAAAATCTACAAGTTACTAAAATCAATGGAGACATATATTTGCTGCCTTGTCCCAGGGATTTTTGTGAACTCTGCAAAAATCTACAGTTTCAAGACTGGTTCATTGAATCCATACCTTAAGGGACAATGAAAATGAGTAGCTATATCCACTGATTAGCACAAAACATTTCATAATGTATCGACATACCACCCTGTTCCCTACCCATAATGTATGTCTACCTACTGACCTCTGCTGGTCCAAAAGCGGTGAAGACACTGTAGAAGTCTTCTTCTCTTTCTTACTAACTGAAGATGAAGATTTGGGACTTGACCTTCGTTTTGGAGATTTAGACTTTCTTGGCGAAGGAGATGGTGATAATTTAGATCTAACCACCTCTGGAGAAATCTTGGATAAAGAAAAAGTTTAAACTACAACCAAATACTCATGTGCTGTATATGTATCCTGAATAAGGATCCTAATATTATTCAAACTTTAGATAGTAATAACCACTGACACACCATCTGCCTCAGACATACTAACCACATATTTCTGCAGAAGTAGTTAATTACATTAGTATTAAAATATCTTAAAATAAAGCTGATCTTAAAGAAAATGCTGCACAAATGACCTACAACATAATTAAACGACAACCAACAGATCATTACATTTCATATCCATAAAATGGCTCTAATTATTACACTAAAGTTAGCCTGAAAAATTGCATTCCAGTAAGATTTACCTACAGTCCAAAAATTCTGGCTCTTAAGGTCCCCCACCCCAAACAGACATTCTTTCCAATTATGAACCACCCACCAAGATTATGCCTAATAAAATCCAGTGTAATATGAAGACTGAGGGCAGATGGGGGATTGGCGTAGATAAAATGGTCCAGACTGAAGCATATGAAATAAATTCACAGCTCCTAAACCCCAATGGGGGCAGACATGGAGAAGACCTCTCTCACATGTACTTCACAGGTTTCAGGACAGCCAGTTTGAGTGTACAATGATTTGTGCCCCGAAGTTCCTCTCCTATCTGCCTCCTTCCCTGTCTACACAGAAAGGCTAGCCAGAACACAGCCCTGTCTTTGTAAAGTTATGCCCAACAGTCATTTATCATTTGCCCCGTGGTAACACATAGAGGCTCCAGTCATGTAGAAAACAATTAGGACTCTAAGGACATAAAATGGTTGTTGATTAGTTATAAGAACACATGCCTATTTTCAAGATACAAACCTCCTTTTTAATGACTATTTCCTCTCGCTTCTCCATGTTTTCCTGTTCCAGCTTCATGAGTTCTCTCTGAATCTTTTGACGTTTCATTTCCAAAGACAGCTCATGGTCATAATCATAATTAACTTCTCCATTATCAGAGTCTTTATTTAAAAAAGATGACAGGCAATATATGACATAAGTGGTCTTAAACAGTCATACTTCTCAAAAAACATCACACCCGAGTGACTTATTTATGCACACCTAATTTTCTAACGTAGACCAGGCCTTATACTTCGATTATAAGCACTTTGGGACAGGCAGCATCTTTTTGTCCTATGTTTGTACAGAACCTAGCAAAACACATCATAATATTCAACTACTCACAATAGCATGACGTATTTCATAGTTATGTAGATATCACTTAGCTTCACCGGAAACCAGGATAACTTCATAGTAAGTCAGAACAAGTCAACTATCTCCCGCAACAAAGGGAAATGGAACAATTCTGGTGGAAGATCACCACTTCTGTCTCAATCCAAAAAACAGTTGGTACAGTTTTTTAGTTAAATGAAAGCTAAAAAATGAGTGCTTGTGACTGAGATCCTGGACACCAAAATCCTCTTTTTGACAACAGAACAAGGAGCAGTAGTAAGCTTTCTTTTGTCACCCTGACAATGGGCTTCAACAATGACCTATATGGGCTATGTGCAAACATAATTTAGTTTTTGTGCTCAGTGAGACAGGCAAACATAAAAATTGTTGCAAAATGGAGTCTTTTTTTATTTTAAATGAGGTAAACACACCTAATTTCACTGATCAGCTGTTAATCAGCCACAACTGATGTAAGCTGGATTTGAACCAGTGACCTAGGTATGAAAGGCCCTGCCAGCCAGTCAGTGGCTGAGGGCCAATTTCTTTTTGCTTATGTACTGATCAAACAATTCTATGACTGATGTCTTGTTCATCCAGTTTCAAAACAGATTGAGAGAGAAGGCAGACAGTAACAACCTCTTGTTTTGTATTATATTTAACTTGGAAGTATTAGATTTTTAATAGCAGATGTCAGTAAATGTTGATTTCACAAACCAACAAATATTTCTATTGATAGGCAAAGTAAGAAAAATGCTGCTTGAGAAATCAGAGTTTGATTTAAGGATATTTACTTTGTACATTTTGACATGTGATCATGACATCATCTGATTGTAATGCTTATAAAGCTTTAATTTTTTTAATATTAATGTCTACTGCCATTAAATAATTGTCTGACGCACTCAATTTCCCACAACTGTGAAAATTTAAATAGATACAAATCTTAAAAAATGCTTAAATATAAACCAATATCTATTGAAAGTATAGAGAAAAAAAAGTCAAATTCCTGCCAACCCTAATTATATGACTTGATCCAATCCCAACCACTAAATTTATTCCTTGTCCACAGATAAATTGAAACAATCCTTATTCATCAATAATTCATGAATAGTCAACATATCAGTCCATTGGAATGGACAAAACTTTCTACAACCTGAGAATTTGTAGTATTTGGAATATTGTAATAGATTAAATGGAGAGTCTTACTTGAATTCAATTTACCTTCTCTATTTGTTTCCCAGTCTCCATTTTCCTCTTCACTTTCTGGAGTCCTCTCCTTCGTAATTTTGATGTCTTCCTTCTCTCTATGCCTTCCTCTTGAAGATTCTTTCTACAGGGAAAAAATGCTGAATTAGAGTAACAATTTTTTAAAACAGAAGCCTACAGAAGTCAATAAATTTGCACAGTATTTTGTGCTTTATAGAAAGAATTAAACTAATTGTTTTCTTTAGTTCGATTAGTCTAAATATCTTCTCAGCTAAGAAGCAAATTACACTGGGAAAATATTCTAACGTAATTTCACGTAATCAGTGGGTCGGGAGGAAAAACATTCATACAGGTGAAGTCAACAAAGACTGAAGGGTAGGCCAAGAAAGTGATATTTACAATGGAGACTGAAAGATCAGATCAGTTTTAAAGACCAGAAATTTTTATATGAGAAATTTAGTAAACATTTAGAAGTATTAGAACAGCTAGAAAAAGAGTAATACAATTTTAAATGAGAATGGTTATGTGCAATTTACAATTCAGCACCTGAGGATTGAACTGACAATGGATAACTAACTGCCTATTCCTTTAGAGGCTAAAGCCTGTGGAAAGTACCAAAAAGCCCTGTGTGGAGGTGGGGTGGGGAATTAAAAACATATAATAGGCTAAAATTTTCCTGACACCTTTACATCTCAATTATGTATTTTACTGGCCTAAACAAGTTAAAGTCTTTCTACATACTGTAAGGGCACAGAACCCCATGGATCCACAAGGAAAACAGAGGTCAATCTTACAGAAATAAAGTCACCAAAAAGACAGCTAGCCTTATGCTGCTCCTCTCCGCTCACCCAATCCCAGTAGCCAATGACAGCTGCTCTTGAGCTGCACTGTCTCTATGCCTGCTTCCCAGAGGGCTTTTTGGAGGAGGAGTATACTGCAGATCCACCACTTTCTCTCTGCCCCACCTCCTACAAATGCGGTGCCTATTCTGCCTCTTTTTATGGGCCTTCATTACAGACTTCTAGAACACTTGCCCAGTCAAGAAAAAAAGTTACCCAGAAACCAACTCGGACACTTAATTTCTCTCTATTGGTAGCTTGAACTGGGTTTGATTTCAGACCTCAATCAGCATCTTAGAATTACAGTAAGGAAACGAGATCACATAATCACTCCCAACTGCACAACATTCTATTTCCTGGTTTTTGCATTAATAGTTTTAAATGTAGTCTCAGTTAAGATTTCCATAGCTTCCAAGGCCAGAAGGGACCATTATGATCATGTTGCGTGACCTCCTGTGGACCACAGAACTTCCCCAACACAGGCCATAGAACTTCCCCAAAATAATTCCTAGAGTATATCTTCTAGAAAAATTTATTTTCTTTTACAAAATGCACTACCACGTGAAAATACTGTGAATTTATTTGACACTGCCATTTCCGAAATAAATATGCAAATGTTTATTTCAGTGCACAGCTATCTGAAGTTTCTCTTTGATGCACTGTTCAAAAGTTAAGTGAAATGCTTTCTCAAATGCTATACACATTTTTTCCTCAGACAAATTGTTTCGAACATGTCAAAGGCAATTATTATTTAAGAACTCAGGTGAAATTTAATTAAAAGCAGCATGTGTTATATGAAGGGCTTGGTTTTGAACTGGTTTTATTTTTTCCTTATTCATGGTTGGATATCTCAAAAATGCTAGGCCACATCCTCAACTGGTGCAAATCACATTACCTTCATTGACATAAAGTGGTGTACACCACGTTCACGTCAGCTGAGCAGCTGACAATAACTTATCAAGCTTTCTAAGAAAAATTGCACCTGGTCTAAGGCCAAGTATGGAACATTTCAGCCAAAATACACATTTCTGAAAAAGACAGCCCTATTACAGAAATCTCTTAGCTGTGCAAGTCTATGAACGAACATCATTTGCAGCCTTTTTCCCTTAGAGATTCTTCATTTTCCAAGGTTCTTTTCCATCCAGTCTGCAAACACCCTCTTTTATAATGCTGACAGCCTACATTCACCATTAATTACCTGCTACTTAATTAAGCAATAATATTAATGGAATGTGACATTGATGCTTCAGTAAAAATCTGAGAGTGGATGTAACTAGCAATTTGAAGTTTGCACATATAGTGGCAGATCCTCCACACATTGACTCCAATACACCTCTACATTCTCAAAGCCTATATACAAAATAACTTGTCAGCATAGTAGGTGCACTTATATGAGCTAGAAGGCCTGAAGACCAACACAACTTGTTAATACAACAGAATGTTTTATCCTCCAAAAATTAAAAGCTGTATGCGATATACTTTGCCTAAATCTCTAATTCATGTATTACTGGAGCCCAAATTGCATTGTTAACTATTATTGCAGATCTACAACCAAGTCTAAGCCTCAAAAACAGTTTGCTTATATTCTTTCCTCTAAATAACAAAATGCAGAATGGCGGTTGTGATGGGACAGTCTGCCCTCTATAATATAATGGGGAACAAGCATGTTTGTGAAAGTAGTTCTTCCTTTAATTACCGATAAATTCAGTGAAAACAGCTACACAATCAGTTATGTGAGTAAGCTAACTTACGATTATTATTCTAGTTTAAGAAACACACAGTACACCTGTAGTTATGCTAAACAACTTCATCCTTTCAGTTGTCAAAAGAGATCAGAGCTTAATAAGCAGAGCATTTAAGAAACACCACTCAATTTATACATTCCTATTGTTGAATATATGTATTTTTCTAGAGGACAGAATTAAAAAATCTAAGTTATTATTTCCCTAATAGGTCCTGTATACATACTACTTCCATGAGACTTAGAACACATCCAGTGGCAAGTCTTCTAGTTACTCATTTTAGTTTTATTTCACGCAAAAAACATTGTTTTTGTTCCATCAAAGTATGCACCAGACTTGCTGAGAAACCCCGCAACCTTATTAATGTTGCCCTTTCTTCAAACTTCCCTACAGGGAAGGTACGCTCCTCATTATTTGGTAAACACCTCTGGGCAAAGATTCTGCCTTATCTGTATTTGGAAGGATTTAATACACTTTTGGGTGCATTGTAAAACACTCAACCCTTTCCGCAGATTGTGAAAAAGGAAGTGCTTGCTCAGAAAACTGAGCAAGAATAGAGCCTTTCACAGCACTTTAAAATTTTTATCTTCTATAACAACTTTATTAATGGAACCATGCTGTAAGCATAGACAATAATTGAGTAGCCCCCTCTCCATTTGGCTTCAGAGGCACAATGGGATCATTCACAAAATGTAGCTACTGGAAAAGAATCTGTTCCCCAGAGGTATGTTTACAGATTAATGGCCTGATGCAGAAGTTAAAGGGATCTGGTACTTAGAAAAATATCAGATCTTAAGGGACCAATTCCGTGAGATGCGGAGTACACTGAGCTCCTAGTTAAAATCAGAGTTGTAGGAGCTCTGCCTCTCAAAAAAGGTGTGCAGCACCTCAAAATTGGACTCTTATGGCCTGATCCATACCTAGAGCAATTTCCTATTAAAGTCAATGAAGTTTGCCTGGGTAAGGATGTCAAGCCAAGAAGTTTCATTACCTTACTAATGTTAATTGAGAGAAAGTTCATGGTTCTCCTGTATCCCGCAATTCTTTTATACTAAATGTCTTATGCTTACCCGGTGTAGTAATAACCTATCAGTACATGTGCACACAGTACTAGTATAAACTGAAATATGTACACAGATTCTAAACCACAGAAGGTTTGGCGTTTAGTACAATTAAGCTTCTACTGATTGTAGCTAGAATCTTTTGGACAAGCACAACACTATTTAGCTTTCATAACATATGTTACACTTCAAAGCACTGCACAAATACTGATTAATCTCCAAAGCTCCCGACTGAGGTAGGAAGGTACTGACTCCACTTTAGAGAAGATAATGGAAAACAGAATTAAGGACGTTCCCTATGTCAGCAAACCAGTGGTAAAACGGATTAGAATTCAGGTGTTTTTGTTCTAAGAGGCCCTTATTTGCTGCATTATTAGACTCCAATGGTCTCTCTCATTCACATGGTCAGTAATTCCATTCCAGTCACAAACATGTTACTACATGCTGGTATCTGTTCTCACATCAGACATTCAGATACCACAGTGATAGACAGAGTATAAGTACATGGATTAGACATACATACGCCTTACATTCCTCCCAATAATCTTGCCTAACTGCATGCTTTAAGACCTTCTCTCCCTCTCAGCTTCATGCTGCCTCTGCTCTTCGAACTGCCTCCCACTACGTGCACCAACCCATCCACACTCTTCATGTTTTGTGAAATTTCCCAGTATCAAGCCCCCAATTAGAATGCATCTGCTCATATTCACATTTGAGCTGCTCTAAGTATTATACTTGTCTAAATTAGATTGTAAGCACAGTGATCTTGTCCCATTATTCATAAAACATTTTGCATACACTTACTTATATTTGCATACAAAATAATTCCATATAAATATCTAGGAACATAGGAATAGCCAGACTAGATAAGAGCAGTTGTCCACATAGTCCGGTATACTCTCTCTGAAAGTGGCCAGGAGCTAGATAGGTCCAAGGAAGATGCAAGAATGCCCAAAATGGACAATTATGGAATATCCAGTTCATATGGGAAGTTTCTTCCTAATTTCAGGCAGTTATTCATTAGCTGAAGCATGAGGATTTATATCCCATCTAAAAAAAGTTTTTTTCCCCCTATCTAATGTAACTGTCTAGTCCTTTTATGAAACATACTAAACTCTTGGACTGTGCCTTATGGCAATGAGTTCCCCAGGTTACTTACACATACTGTAAGAAATTTCCTTATTTTTACATTTGTCGTCTTTTAGTTTCATTGGAATACTCCATGTTCTTCTAGTATGAGAAAGTGTAAACAGGAGTGCCTAATTTACAATCTATTTACCGTTCATTATCATATACCTCTATCACGTCCCCGCTTATTTGGCTCCTCTCCGAACAGTGCCATTCTCACCTCATTGTTCACCTTCCAGACATCATCTTCTATTATATCTTCTTTCAGATGGGGTGATCAGAAACAAACAGTGTTTCAGATGAGGGTGGACTATTAATTTACATCATGGCATTTTTTAAGAATTATTTTCTACTCCATTAATTATACATCTTAATATTTGTTTGTTGTTTTGACTACTACTGCACATTGAACCATGTTTTCATTGAGCTATCCACAATAATCCCAGGTCTTTTTCCTGAGTGGTTGCAATTACTTTAAAACCCAGTAATGTGAATGAGTGCTTTAAGTTACTCCCTTTAATGTGCATTACCTTGCATTTGTTAACACTGAATTACATCTGCCATTGTACTGACCCAAAACGGCTTCCTTTTTAGGTTCCTGTGAAATTCCTCATAATTGTCCCTAGTTTTGACTAACCTACATATATTTTTTTATCTTCTGCAAATTGTCTTCTTACTGTTCAACCCTTTCTCCAGAATCTCCTTGAAGCATTCCATTGTGGAAAACTGACCATTTCTTTCTTTTTGTCTTCTGTCTCTTGGCCAGTTTCTAATCACACCTTGACTGTTTAGTTCTTTCAGAAAGCTTTTGTTTCAAGAGAGGCTACTCAAGTCCAATTTATGTCAACCAGTTCTCCTTTAGCCACTATTTTGTGGACAAGTTTCAATTCTAGTAGAATAAAGAAGTACAATTTTAATTTACAGGAGCGGTGTTCATTTTCCCTATCATATCATATTCCAAAAAGTGTTTTGTAACTATCTTTACTTATTTCAAAATAAAGCTTACTAGTTTTTGATTCTCAACTTCACCTCTAGAGGTTGCTTTTTTTTTTTTTTTTTAGATCCAATTGCGACCGTCCAGTCCTTTGGAATAGTAGCTGTTATAAGACTGTATATTTTCGTTAACAACTCAGTCACTTCATCCTTCCTTCAGAACTCTTGGTTGTTTACTGACTGGTCTTGGTGACCCATTGCCCTTTATCAATTTGTTCCAGCACCACCTCTTTTGACAACTCATTCTGTGACTTTGCTTCATCTTTAATACCTGAAAAGAGTATGTCCAGAGTAGCTATCTCCCCAACATTGCATCAATCTTCACTACAGGCAAAGGACTAGTTTTGCTTCTCTGCGAAGTCTTTATCTTCCTTAATTGCTCCCTTTACTCACTGGTAGTTCAGCAGATCCACAACTTCTCTTGCAAGATTCCTGCTTTTGATATACTTAAAAGATTATCTTGGATTTTTTGTGTGTGTCTTCGGTTACTACAGGAATAGAATATTATAGCTGCCTAGTTAAGTGCTCAAAAAACGTCCACACTGAGGTTGCACACAGCAACTAAGTCATAACACCTTTTTTTATTCATGGGAAAAATACACTTTTCCCACTCTCGTTGTACTCAAGAACTGAACCATTTTTGCTCTAACTTAAAAAAAAAATCACCTTAGTGTAGAGAGTTGACAGCACTGAAAATTTCAGCAAGTTATCAGCAACTGAAAACAAGGTTAGAATGGAAACCATTATGTAACTTTAGTGACAGCAGTTCCTGTTGATTCCTTTATAGCAGTCTTTCAAATTTCCACTTACATACAGCAAGGAACAGACCCAGAAGAGAAATAATGCCAACAACGCTCGCAGAATTCAAAACATTCATTTAAAAACAAAAAGGTTTTAGCCCTTTTGGTTGTGAAAAAAATTTAAATACTTAAAAGTAAACCAATGTTCCAGCTGTTGTCCAATTGCAGAGGAGCTCTACCAACTTTGTCTCTCTTCATTAGCAATGTCAGTGGAGGAGAAGGTGATATAGACTTCGCTGAGAAAAAAATTGATTGGGGGAATGGGATTGGACGATGGCAGAGAACAAGAATTGGTGAATTTGTTGCAGAGGTAAAAACTGATGAACCAGGGTGAATGATGGGAAAATAGCAGGGGAATGAATACATGGAGTAGTGACTACATGGGCTTATGAAGGGGGTGTTTTCTGATAAGCAAGATGGAGTTGGGGGTGACTAACAAGTAAATGATGTGTTATAATGTGAATAAGGGTGGGTGCTTTATACATGTCAGTGTTTAAAGTAAAAATGAGCTAGTAGGTGTTTGCCGGGGCTGGTACATTTTACTGACAATTTCAAAAGGTTCTGCTATATTGTTAAATAGCTTCCATGTTTCACACTGGAGGTAGCTAAATGTCAAAATTTTATAATATGCATTTCAGCTTGTGGAATTTGTAAGGAATTCTGGTAACTTTCAAGACACTACTATACAGATGCACGATAATATTAAATACTAAATATTTAATATAAAATATGAAATTAAATATTTTATAACACATTATGTTATTTATTTAATATTAAACAATTCACAATGACCATGTTTCTGAAACACACTAACCTACTGCTATTGAGGGAGGCTGGATATTCCATGCCCTCCATTCTTACCCTAACGGGAGAGGACGATTCCTCTGTATTTCGTTTCTGTGGCTCAGTCTCCACGTCCTGACGCTTGTTCTTCATTCTCTCCCGAAGATCCCCAGTGGGCCTTTCTGGTGACCTGTATAAGGCAGAAAGACATATGATGTAGCCACTTCCTTTTAAGGAAAAGGACACTCAATTTCCTTTACTGATTTTTGTAACTAATTTTTATAGAAAAATCTGTTCACAAAATTTGATTTTAAGTAATTCAGTCATGACGCCTAAGATCCCCACCCAGCAAAAGTGAGGAAAACTAGTTAAATCTTAATGGGTTTGGTGTTACTAAACAGCTTTCGGAAATTAAAATCACGTAACAGCTTCCTAGCAGTCAAGAAAGACTGAACTTCAGGAATGGGTTATTTTTTTACTGGAAGCAAAATGACTTGGTACAATATTGTATTACTAGTCCAATTAAACTGACATGCAGGGCTGAGTGCAGCTTATAACTCAGATGCAGCTTCACTTTCACAACTGTATTCAAAATTCCAGCCAGGCTGACTAGGTCTCCCTTTTCCCAACTATTGTCTAGCTGTAGTTTTCACACTCATGACCCACTAAACCCTTCCAGTTATCTCTGGCTCTGTATAAATTCAAAGATGCACTAGATTTAAAGAAAAACCATACTTTTATTTAAACCAGTGCAACTCTGAACATAGACCAGGCCTTTGAGCAGAGATCATTCAAAGTTGCCACTCACACATTGCCTTGGCCTTTTTGCAAACAAAAGGAAGCCTACTTGAATTCAGGTTTCAACAACCTGCACCCTAAGGCCAAGACTACATGCAATTTTTGTGCTCGTATAACTATCCTGATTAGGTGTATGATTTTTTTAAAAACTGAAATAGTTACAACAGTACAACACCCCTAGTTCAGATGTAGTTATGGTATAGAGGTGCCTTATACCAATATAGCTTATTCCCCCTCTTAGGGAATACCTTGTATTGGAATAAGGCACCTTTATACCAAATATAACCGTACAATTAAATCAGTACAACTTTTGTGGTTAGACAAGTCCTTAAACAGAAGGGCTGAAGTGAATGATATGCACGGCCTTTTAAGTTAAAAGCCATCTATTGTTCTCACTAAATAAACCTAGCTGAATACTGAGCTGTGTGAATCCGCAATGGCTGTTAATTCCTACTGCTGATGCTCATCTCAGATAATTCTGTAAGGTTATTAGCTTTATATCTTTACCAATTTTGTTATAGCTACGCTGAAAGATACTGATCAACTACTAGCTCCAGGAAGCCTGTCTAATATTTGAAATAATGAAACTTCCATTTGCTTCAGGACAGAAGTTTTCAACCCCTGGGGGCCCACAGACTATGTCTAAGGGATCTGCAAAAGGTGACTATGAAAATAAAGTTTCAGATCCCAGAAAAGGGAAATTTTTCTTATCAATAAAAAGTATGTGACTACCCCCACCTACAGGTCAAAACCCAGAAGTGTTATTGTTACCACAGAAGCCCAAAGGTTAGCATCCTTTCTCAAGCTGCATCAAATGCCATGCCAAGCACGTGCAACATCTACAGTTGAATTCTGTTCAGCCAGTTTTCAGTCTAAGACTTCTGTGGCAGAGAACCACAGACCACAGGTTGAATTTCCAAATGGATCTGCACCACCACTTGAAAATTTTTAGGGATCCACAAATGAAAAAAAGGTGGAAAACCACTTCTCGGAGCATTTGTTTTTTTCCTAGAGGGATTGGGAATAAGTATTTCCTGTACATGCAGCTATTTTAGAACAAAAATAAAATTTGTTTCTACTTTTAAAAATTGCTTATTTGAAGCCTTGTTATTTATGTTTCAATTTTCTCTTCTGCAATATTTTCCATCATTAAAATGTTAAATATGGCCATAAGGTACTATCTTAAAAAGATCCAATAAAAAGGCCAGTGACTCCTATTTATCCTCCTCCTGCTTTTAAATATATTTAATGTGCAGCAAAATTGTACACACAAGTCAGGGGAAAGGTTCAACAGTAACAGGGGTTTTTCCATCTGCTCTCTTTCCCAGCAGTACTAATCAACAAAATACCCTGCACATAAATATAATTAAAAGTCACCTTCCTAATATGTGTACTTGCACCATATTTTAAATTTACAGTTTTAAGTAAATTATAGCTCATTTTTAAAAGTAATTTTTTAATCCTCTAAAACAAGTTCCTTTCAGCTGTATCAAAATTTTTTCAAAGACGCTCTATGCTACTCGTTCCCTCCACAAATAGCTTTCAGCATTACAAAAAGTGGTTTTTTTTTTTTAATGTTTTGTGTCAATTTTATTTAAAAATGAGTTCCATCAAAAATCCCAAACTTGCTACATGAGGGAGGACTTGTGGAATTGACCAAATTTCATTTACATGGCAGAGAGATTACATATATAATCTAAGGATGACATACTTTGCCACAAGAACACTGGTTGAAGCATTGTTCTCATAATACCCTCTGTGGGCAAATCAGAGAAGCAACAGAACCTTCCAACAGCAAGAATCTGATGCTACTAGAATGCGTAGGGCTTTCTCCTTAAGTTTCAGGATAAGTGAGGAAACCCACCAACCCCACCACTCTCAATACACATTTCTAAGTTGGAAAAAGCTGGAAACCAAAACAGCTCAATTTATTTAGGCATTATTAAAAACTACTTTAAGATGAGGAAGGCCATCAGGAAATTAGAAGCAGAAAAAAGCATTGTGTGGTTGTCATCTTTTATTGCTTTGGGAGATAAACACTGAGGTGAAATGAAGGTAAACCCTTTTCCCCTGCAAATAACAAAACAACAAAGACAGTAAAAATAAGTAATTTGGTGAAACTAAGTTAATAGGTTTACTCCTTAGCAGGTGGTTGCTTAGGCGGCATTGGCTGGTTTGGGTACTTTGGTTTAGGGCACAGAAAAAAACCCCCATGAACTGACTGAATTTTCTACAAATGTTTCATCTGGTACACTGGAAATTGTTTCTTTTAAATAATGTTTAAGTTCGATTTATATATAAACTACACCACAGACATGTACAATGTATATTTATATATAGCGTATATTCTGTGTGCATATTATGCTTGAGTGGTCGCGAGGCAGTAATTAAGGTTGCGTCAGAGTTTTCAGTTCATCTCTCTCTTATTAGTCGTGCCTCTCAATACATCATACACATATTTGTACCTGTTAACTTTACGCTGTATTTGGTTTCATCGGTGGTTTGTTCCAACAATTGTTTCAAGTGGTTTTGTACAGCTTGCATAGTTTGCGATGAGCGTGGGCTGTGCCTTCAAACAACTCTATGACAACACTATTGCAGAAGGCAACCAGATCTCCCTACACCTGCTGATGGCACTATGTGCCTGGATTCTGCTATAACAATCCAGGACACGGAGGGAAGACATCTCTCCAGGAAAAGTAATGAAGTCCAGCCAGTCATCTTGTACCTCATGCCTCACGTCATGAAATGATCCCTCAAGAAGGTGTACCAGACATCAGGTAGTATATGAGGAGTGATGAACAACTGGCTACTGAGGTACCATTAGCAGGTAAGTAGAGAACTAGGATTCACTTTGGGATGTGGAGTAACTCTGATGTCTCAAAGATAGGGCTCAGGCAGCTGTTTACCGTGATGCCATCCTTGTCCCCCAGTAACGTACATAGTAATTTATTGGTGTGTTATTAAATTTTCTCAAGAGGAATGCAGCATATGTGCCGATGTGTCTCTCTGATGATCTATTTTATGTTGTGATTGTCATTAACAGACCAAGGCCCATGGGGAGAGAACAGGGAATGTTAAAGTACAAATAAAGTTTTATGTTAATGTTTCTGAAGTTTGAAGAAGCTAATATGTGTCCTGTTTTCCTACCCTAGGGTTAGGGTTTGCGGAGGGTGTAATGGTCAGGATAGATACATTAAGTATCACTGTGGCTTCTTTTGGGCAGGCCTGGAATCGGAGGGGCAGGGACAGGTGGCAATATTTTCTGCTACCAAAATTGCTTGCAAGACAATCATGGGACTACGCTGAGAGGATCAACTGACCCAGTGCAACCATAACACCTGGGCTTCCCAGATACCGTAGAACTGACCATGTCTGAGCTGAAATAGTGCAGACGGAAGCATTTACAAGACTTACTTGGAGACAGTATAACTGTACAGGTTCTTTGAACATAGTGTTTGACAGATGTTCCCTGATACAAAATGGTACAGAAGATGCCAAAATTCTTTAGCGTAGAACAGACTCTTTTGTGCCTTGCGAAGACCTATAGATGAGTTAAAGCAAGCTTCCAAATGCTCTGGTTGCTCACTTATCCAAAGTTTCGAGTCAGTAAGCAGCAAGCTATGTAATTTGACTTTTATATAAAACTTACAGGAGAAAAGAGTTAATATAAACAAAGATGTAAACCAACATTATTCCTGAATACCAGTGATAACTTCATGCCTTTATATGAAGCAAAAAATTAAAAACAAAAAACCTGCTAGCCATTAAAAGTAAACATCTTTTTAAAAAAAAAATGAGCAAGAAGGGCTATACACTCAATGCTCCAAATACTGTAGCAAGGGAAAGTGACATTCAGCACATAAAGGTAAGTTTAGAATCATTTACATGTGAAGCACCTCTCTTCCTTTGCTGTTTGGAGAATTCAGCACATAACATTACAATACGTTCCCTTGCATACTGAGAAAAAAGCTTAAAGATAACTTGTATTTTGTATCCCAGTTGCTACAGCTTTATAAGCAATGACAGTTAGGATGGTCTTAAGATTAAGGCATAGAAATGGGAAACAGAGCTAGGAATAGAATCATAACATCCATGCCAGACATTCTGTTTGACCTTCAACAAGTCACTCAACTTCTGTGCCTCAGTTCACCCATCTATACAGTGAGGCTAGTTCCTACCTCAAAGGGACATTGTGAAGCATTATTAATGTTTGTGACATCTTTGTATGAAAGGTGCTGAAGTGAAAATTATTAAATCATTTTTTTCCCTTCAGAAAGAATGATACAGGCTTACTGAATACAGTTCTGGTTAGGCAGCATGGACTCATGCTACTACACAGTGCCCTTTTTGAAAGATAGCACTGTGTATAATATTATAAGTCATTATAAAGTGCATTCATTTTACTTAACAACAAAGGCACATTTTTTTAATCTCTCTGCTGGACATTTGTCTGCAGAGGTGGTCATGAAACCACACTTTCCTATCCTAGCACAGTGGTTCTCACCCAGAGGCATGTGTATTTCTGGGGCGAAGCAGAGGTCTTTCAGTGGGTACATCAGCTCATCTAGATATTTGCTTAGTCAGTACAAACTAAAATTTCATACAATGACTTGTTTATACTGCTCTAATACTTACATTTCAATTGGTTTATTTTATATATAATTATATGATAAAAATAAGAAAGCAAGCAATTTTTCAGTAATAGTGTGCTGTGACACTTTCATATTTTTTGTCTGATTTTGTAAGCAAGTAGTTTTTGAATAAGGCGAAACTTGGGAGGTACACGAGACAAATCAGACTCCTGAATGGGACACAGTAGTCTGGAAAAGTTGAGAGCCACTGTCCTAGCATGTCTCCTCACAACTGGAGAAAAAGAACAGCCACCTCACTCTCCAACAAAAATACTGTTACTGGTGAAGGCAAAGGGATATGGGCTGTGATTTTGAAAGTATTGCCTTAACAGTTGCAAAACAGCATTTTAGTAGCAGAAAGAGAGGAAGACAGAAGTTGCAGTGACACACTACACAAAAATCCATTTATTAAAGTACTTGCATGTCCCATTTCAAGGCAGGTTAAAACACTGTTATGAAAAAGAAGTTAATCTGCATCCAGAGCACTTTATTAATTATTTTTAAAAGTTACACACACAAGAAAATCCAGGGAAAACCCACTGCGTCTTGCCAAGTTACTTGTTTTCAGCAGCTTCACAATCCAATAAGGTTACTGATAAAACATACCATTAGGCACACCACAGCATTTCAAATTTTTACAGAAGACACATTTGAAAAAGCTATTTTCCTACAGCATGTGAACAATTCAAAGTGAGTTCTTGATTTACCTTCTATAACTGCTGCTATAGCCTTTACCTCGTGGTGAAGGGCCATGTACGAATCTACATGTGTTCCCATAGAGGCAGTTGCCAGTCTTCAGCCAGTTACGGCACTGTGTCTAAGAGACAGACATTACTAGGTGAATTTCACACTCATTTCTGGAAATACCATTGGTGTGAGTGTGGCAGAACAAACAAATGAGTCCACATTTACTCCCATTTATCTGAGATTTCCATCCACCAGTAATTTACTTTATTAAAAACCAACAATGAGCATTAAGTCTGCCAGATAAAAAATTTAGGTTTATAAAAATATTAGTAAATGTACATTGTTACCGCTCCTCACTAGAAGCTGGAACACCACAAGTAATTTGAAAATCTAAAGATTAATAATATCTTGAACATCTAAGTGTGAATGTGTTCTCTTTACCTTTACTAACATGACTAATGACTGAATATTCAGTACTCATGAACAACTCTACCCCACTAATGTCCTGGAAGAGAAGATGCTGGGGTGGGAAGGAAGAGAAAAACACTTTTACAACTCACCTCTGCAGTACTTCCAGTGCTGGGTCCAAGCCTTTCAAACACACTGGGTCTTCGGGATGTGCTATCGGATATGGTCTTGGTATTTTCCACTGTGACCTTCCTTCTAATTTTTGACATTTTGTACTACTTCAACCAAAAAAAAAAGCAAAACTGTAAAATCCTTTAGTTTGGAGCTACTGCCACTGAATTCACAAGAAAAATTTATTATGCTATAAATTACAGGAGAATTTCTGCAGAGGTGACGAATAATGGAACGGAAGAATCATAAATAAATGGAATGTACCTGATTAAAGGGATGCCTTTGATTAACAACAAAATTGGTTCAAACTAGTCAACTGAACACCAACAAGGAAAGTTTTAAATTTTATTCTATGACCTGCTTTGGATTCCCCAACATCCCTTTGGGAGAACATCAGATGCTGTTCTGCTCATTCAGGCAGCAAACACAAAACAGCTGCTTTCTTTGGTCATGTGTGTTTGGCCATTACCTCTGATTTCAAGTGTAAAGAGCACTTTGAATGGTATTTAATCACTCTTTCGAGAGATGGGGTTTGACTGGTAAAGAGGGCTCAGTTTAGCAACTTAACGATTCTAAGGAATTCCCATTTCTCCCCTCACTGTTTATGACAATTTATTGGCAGCCATCCTCTCCTCTCCCCTGCCATACTTTAGCCATGCTCATTGTTCATGCTGGTTTGTTATTGTATGGCTGTTTGCAACTGCTGTGCTTGAAAGAAAGAATGCTGATGTACTTCTGATTACTAAAAGAACTGAATACATTTTGCAAACAGATACACCTTACGTTTGACAAATCTTCCTAGCCATAATCTGTCTTACCTGGGACCAAGGAGGGAAGCTATAAGGGGAGAGGAGGATATGAGACAGGAGAAAGAGGCTACAAAGGAAGGAGAACTGAGTCCAAAATGATTCTCCATTTGTTTAAGTGATATCAATTTATACAGAAAAATCAGCTTGGGAAAGCCAATCTGTGTGAAAACAATCCACAAGCAGTTTTAAGAAAAATCCATTACATAAGAAAAAAATACTACTAATGTAACCTACATTTTACATTTCTTGCACCTTTGACAATGTCTCTTGATTTCTTCACTACACTGAGACTTCGTTATCTGACTCTCATGGTTATCTGAATGTTGGCTCTTTCTCTGAGTTTTGACTTCAGGGCAATGTTCTCTCTCTGTAGAAAACTAGACACTGAACTCCTTAAGCTCTTTAACCCTTCTATAAACTGCAGGAGACAGCTTAGGGCTCTGCAAGAGGCTTTCCCAGTCCCCTGACTATTTATCCAAATCTTTGCTTGGGACATAACATTCTTTCAGATAATCAATGTTCACATTATCACATTTTTATTGTATGCGCAAGGTTGCTACATGCTGTGAGAGAAGTTAATTGTAGGATGTACTAGGGATTAGAAACAATGGTTAACATTTATTAATGATCTGAAGGGTGAAGACAGACAGCAAAATAGTAAAACTTGCCAGTAACAAGAAGTTATTTAGGTTAGTAAAAACTGTGGAGAATATTGAGGAACTCCAGAAAGTTCTATTGAAGCTAGAAGACTGAGCAATATAACAGCAAATGAAATGTAAATAAATGCAATGTAATGCACACCAGGAGAAATTATTTCAATTTGTATATAGATGATGAGTTCAAATTAGCCCAGTCTTCTGAGAAAAATAATTAGGAGTCATTGTGGATAGCTCAATGTGCAGCAGTGGTTAAAAAGTCTAAAGATAAATTGTCGAAGTTAGAGAATGAAACATCAAGTCCAGACTAGCCCAGCTCCCTTCCAGTTCAAGGTTGTTCCCTACAGTTTAGACTGAACGAAACACCTGGATAATTTTTAAGGTACCATGCAATTAGATCCTTGGATGGGGGGGGGGAGGAGGAAGAGAATACAGAATATATTAAAAAGGCATTGTATATATTAATGGTAAGACCACACATCAAATACTGCATTCACTTTCACAGGCTTCATTTTAAAAGAGACATCTGAAACAGAAAAGTTTACAAGAACAGTATGAAAGACGGCATGGGATGGGGGGAGGGTCAACATATGAAAGGGGAGTAAAATGAGATTATTTAGCACAAAAAGGAGTCACAGGAGCATAGTAGAAGCATATGATATATGGAATAGGAACACACTGATAAGGGGTTCCCATTCATCTTGCCTTTTAAGAAGAATGCCCCTTTATTTTCAAAAAAACAAAGGCAACAAACAGAACTGGTTATTTTTAATTTACTCTTCACTCAGCAACTAATAAACTTTTAGAATTCATGGCTACAGAAAAGTTAAGATGATTTTCAATTTTAAAAGGATAGATCTTTTATAGTATTGTGATAATAACAGCATACTTATGACTAAAGAGGTACTTTCATTTTAACTACCTGCTATTAGGCACCTATAACATTCACACAAAAATTACACTTTGGACCATAATTGCTTCATACTCTTTTGAGCCAAAAGAATTTTTAGTTAAACTCCAGCCATTTGAGTTTTGTGAACATGGAAAAAGTGTTTTCACACTTCACCAAGTTTTTTTTTTAAATGGAGTTTTGTATGCATGTGTTCAGATACCATACGATCAATTCCATTTTTAAATTTTGGCACGTTTCCAGCTGTCAACGAGAATCATGTACTTTGCTAACCGAAAAAAAATTGGTGAGACAAACCATTCCAAGTGAAAACAGCATGCTATGAGCGCACAGCATGTTGCTTTCAAGGACCATCAAAGTGCACATAAGGGTCTCAATCCTGTAATCAGATCTGCATGGTCAGACCCTAGACCCTAGAATAAAGGCCCACTGACTTCCATGGGGATCCATGCATTTGGAGCCAGTTACAGGATCAGGGCCCAAGCATGGTTATGGAGACAGAGGCAAGCATATCTGAGAACCAAATATACTGTAACACACATTTATGAAATTAAGTAGAATGCATTTATTTGAATCACTAATTTTTTATTCTTCAACAACCAAGGAAATTAAATGCACAAAATACAGTCGATATTTTACATGCAAGTAGTGAGGAAAATTGGTTTTTGACTATGTTGTGGCAAGAATAAGGAACATTCCCCTTGCCTTCCTCCATATGCACTCTTGTATAGGCAGAGGGAAGGAGGGATTCCAAAATTTTAAGGGGGAAGTTTTATTTCTGACTCTCTCAGCCAACAATTTAACAGATAGCCAAGAGCAATTGAAATGTAGTGTCCCCATAAAATTCAGCAAATTACTTTAATTCTTCCTAGGTTTCTCTAAGAAGTGCTTTTACACTTGCTTGACCACAGTCCAAAGAAAAAACAGTCCTACAATGATCACCAATGCAGTTCAGACTCCTGATCCCATCTGATCTGCTTCTGTGTCTCCTCTTTCAACTTGTTCAACAAATTTTGTTTGAGCCCCAGTGAGGATAGAGCCTTAAGCACTCAACAGTTTCCAACTCAGTCAATAAATACATTAAATGCAAAAAATTGGGAAATATCTTTTTTAAATTAATCTAAATAGAAGGAATTACTGTTAACTATTTATTTCAGTGACATGACAAAACTTAGTAACTAAATACATTTAGGAATATTTAGAAGTTTGCAACTTCCATGACGACATCTTATCACTATTAATGAATATCATAGAAAAATAATAAGGAAAACAGGACAGGGAAATCAATTTTATAATACTTAATCAATTTACAGGGTTAATTGTATTATTTAAACTGTCTAACAACAAAATACTGCTTCCCCTCCCCCCCCCCCCCATTTATATACAATCCAAAGGCGGCACTATAAAAAAATAGCAATACACCATGAACACAATTATACCTTATTCTCTTGTAGATACTTCTATACCACTCTGCAGTACAAAAGATGGCTTATTATTAATGAAGCTTTTTCAAGTGCATGACACATAACATTTAGTGAACAGAATTAACTGTATTACTATATTGCAAATGAATTCACATGTACTCCCCATCAATGCATCTGTATCCATTTGTTGTCTCTTTCTTATAGTTAGATAGTAAGCTCTCTGGAGCAAGGACTGCCTTTTCGTTCGGGGTCCTGATCCATGACGGTGGCTCCCAGGCACCACAACAATACAAATAATAACGTTCGGGTAATATTTTCCTTCCTTCTGTTAATGATAATGTGTAACGGGTGGAACAATTTAAATCAAAGTGATTTAAATCACCAATATTAATCATGATTTAAATCAAAAAGCAGGAAACCTTAATTTAAATAATGGATTTTAATATTGTATTGCATTTGTACTTTTTAATTATTTTCCTAAAGAAAGGCGGATTCTCATTAGCTGGTAACCATTAAAATATGTTGATTTCCAAGTAAATACAGCCTTTACACAAAATTTGATACTTCTTTTTGCTAACCAGAAGGATACACTATATCTACAGACACTTATTTAAGCTGTTACAGTACAAGTTTTGTTATTCGGCATGTTGAGAGAATGGGATTGGAGATATCTGTGTGTGTGCTGGTAAGTCAGAAATTCCGGTTAACAAAGAGGGAGGGAGTTTGGCAGCGGGAGTGGGCTCAGGGCAGGGGCACCAAATCCAGGCGGTGCTCACCTTGGGAAGCTCCCCGCAAGCGGCAACATGTCCCTGTTGCTCTGGCGGTTCTGCACGCTGCCTCCGCCTGCAGGCGCCACCTCCGCAGCTCCCCTTGGCCACTGTCCTAGGCCAATGGGAGCTGCTGAGCCAGCGGGCTGGGGGCAGCAGCAGCAGAGACATGCTGCCACTTGTAGGGAGGCGCCCAAGGTGAGCACTGCCCAGTCCGGCACCCTAAAATTTCCCCCGCACCCCAACCCCCTTCCCCTTCCTACACCCAAACTCACTCCCAGAGACGGTGTCCTGCACGCCCTCCCAAAATGCTGGTTTCTAGAGTTTTTCAGTTGGCAAAGTGCAGAATAACACAGCTTTTACTGTATATAATTTAACTTGCATGTATTTGGAATCTTATTTTTTCCCCTTTTTATGATGTTAGAAAATGGCGAACAATGCATTTCTTGTTTACTAGATGATTAATTTTTTTTACTTGTGAATTGTGTCAAACTATTTGGATGGAAACAAATTCAATTAAATGCACAAAGAGCATTTTAAATTTTTGTATTAGTTTAATAAATTACCTTATAGGTACTGAGTATGTGAGAAAAAAGTTTACCAAAACATAGATTCATAGATATTAAGGTCAGAAGGGACCATTATGATCATCTAGTCTGACCTCCTGCACAATGCAGGCCATAGAATCTCACCCACCCGCTCCTGCGATAAACCTCTCACCTATGTCTGAGCTATTGAAGCCCTCAAATCATGATTTAAAGACTTCAAGGAGCAGAGTCTCCTCCAGCAAGTGACCCGTGCCCCATGCTACAGAAGAAGGCGAAAAACCTCCAGGGCCTCTTCCAATCTACCCTGGAGGAAAACATTTTGCATTTAGAACTGATTTATTAAACAAAGCAAGTATTATCTGTAGTTAGTGAATTGAATTGATTGTTTCTAGTCACCATGTCGTTCAAGATAGTCATGGAACTGAACTAGCTGAATAAACTAAAATAAAGAAAGAACGAGGAGTACTTGTGGCACCTTAGAGACTAACAAATTTATTTGAGCATAAGCTTTCATGGGATAAGCCACTTCATCAGACACATGCAGTGGAAAATACAGTAGGAAGATATAGATATACAGATATAGATATATATACAGAGAACATGAAAAAATGGGGGTTGCCATACCAACTCTTAACGAGACCAATCGATTAAGGTGGCTATGATCAGCAGGAGGAAAAAAAAACTTTTGTACTGATAATCAGGATGGCCCATTTCAAACAGTTGACAAGAAGGAGTGAGTAACAGTAGGGGGATAATTAGCATGGGGAAATAGTTTTTAGTTAGTGTAATGACTCATCCACTCCCACTCTTTATTCAAGCATAATTTAATGGTGTCCAGTTTGCAAATTAATTCCAGTTCTGCTGTTTCTCGTTGGAGTCTGTTTTTGAAATGTTTTTGTTGAATAATTGCAACTTTTAGGTCTGTAATTGAGTGTCCAGGGGCATTGCTGGCACTTGATGGCATATATCACATTGGTAGATGTGCAGGTGAACGAACCTCTGATAGTGTGTCTGATGTGACTAGGCCCTCTGATGGTGTCCTTTGAATAGATATGTGGGCAGAGTTGGCAACGGGCTTTGTTGCAAGGATAGGTTTTTCCCCCTACTGTTACTCACACCTTCTTGTTAACTGTTTGAAATGTGCCATCCTGATTATCACTACACAAGTTTTTTTTTTCCTCCTGCTGCTAAGAACCCCACCTTAATTGATTGGTCTCGTTAAGAGTTGGGTATGGCAACCCCCATTTTTTCATGTTCTCTGTGTGTATCTATATGTATCTTCCTACTGTATTTTCTACTGCATGTATCTACTGCATGTATCTGATGAAGTGGTCCCACTAAATTTGTTAGTCTCTAAGGTGCCACAAGTACTCCTTGTTTTTTCTGCCGATACAGACTAACACGGCTACCACTCTAAAATGAAGAAAACACTCTCTCTACACCTACAGAAGAAACTATTGCTGTCAAAAGCTGGTCTAGTACTTCAACAAATTCTGGTTCTAGGTGCTTAGTCAGTGATTTCCACCAGTTCAGTGGTTTGACTTTCTTTAAGACTTCTGTAGCAAACGTGTACTGCTTAATATTTACTTTACATTATTTTAATATATTATAATAAATGTAGGCCTTAATAAACTGTCATAATTTCACATTTAATTTTAAATAGTTTTTTTTAAATAAGTTGGTATTTAAATAAAAAATCCAATTTCAATACAAATAATTTTTTTTTAAATCATTGGTTTTTATTACACACTTGAAGGAGATTACACCCACTGGGTTTACTTAAGTAACAGCAGCTGCTATACTATGATACTATGCCATGATTCAGGATAGAATATAGTGTACATTTAAATTAATAGTAATGATATACCTATAATTCAAATGTAGTCCAACATTTAGATTTTGTAAAAATACAATTTCACAAAATCTAAAGTTAACAAAAATGTTCACATGAAACATTGTTGATTTATCACTGATTTTGTTTTAAAAAGCAGAAAAAACGAACACTTTCCCTTGCAATAATAGCATCCTGCTTCAGTAGAAAAGCTAGCAATTGAGAGTAAATGGAAACTGATTATAAACAAAAGTGGCACTGAGTAGACTATTTTCATTGTCTAAGTGAAATGTAAAAACTAAAAGAACAAATGATAATAAGGTGGCACTAACAAGCAAGGCAATTTATGTGTATTGCCTGACTGTACAAGTTATCATCCTCTGCCATGTTGAATAGTGTCCATCTTTAAAATGCTATAAATCAGGAGTTCTCAAATTTCATTCCACCACACCCCCCTTCTGACAACGAAAATTACTACAGGACCCCAGGAGTGGGGACCAAAGCTGAGCCAAGCCAACCCTCACCACCGAGCGTGTGAGGGGGTGGGTACAGCGGCAAAGCCCAAGCCCCACTTCAAAGCCGAGGTGCAAGGGCTTCAGCCCCAGGCAGGAGGCCTGTAACCTTAGCCACACCGCACAGGGCTGAAGCTCTCAGGGGTGGGCTTTGGCCCTGGGCCCCAGCAAGTCTAAGCCAGCTCTGGCTATAAATAATATCCCATTAGAAAACAAGTCTTTTTTTAAATTGAAAATATTTTTAAAAATTTAACTGTACACTGATTATGCTACGGTATTCTGGGATATAGCAAACTAATGTCATTAAGAGATAAATAATGACACTTTTCTCCACACATTAGAGTGCTAAAAAAAGGTTAAATGTTGTATGTTCATATAGAGAAGCCAATTTTCAGATGCATAACATACAAAAACTGGAATGTCAACTTAAAATTAAAACCAAATTACCAGTCTTCAAGTTACACATGAAAATTTGTGTCTGACATGCAACAAATAATTACTCAGAGTTGGGTTTTTACAACCCTCTGCTATGAACATGGCTTCTTTTTTAAGTAAACTACACCTCTTATTTAACACAAAGCATCTTTATCATCTTAAGTGTATAGACCAATAATGGTAAGTAACTGATAGCAATGTTTCAGAGTAACAGCCGTGTTAGTCTGTATTCGCAAAAAGAAAAGGAGTACTTGTGGCACCTTAGAGACTAACCAATTTATTTGAGCATGAGCTTTCGTGAGCTACAGGTTTTCTCACCCCCCCCCCCCCATCCCCATACACACACAAACTCACTCTCCTGCTGGTAATAGCTCATCCAAAGTGACCACTCTCCCTACATTGTACATTGTAGGGAGAGTGGTCACTTTGGATAAGCTATTACCAGCAGGAGAGTGAGTTTGTGTGTGTGGTTTTTGGAGGGGGGTGAGGGAGTGAGAGAACCTGGATTTGTGCAGGAAATGGCCCACCTTGATTATCATACACACTGTAAAGAGAGTTGTCACTTTGGATGGGCTATTACCAGCAGGAGAGTGAGTTTGGGGGGGGGGGGGCGGAGGGTGAGAAAACCTGGATTTGTGCTGGAAATGGCCCAACTTGATGATCACTTTAGATAAGCTATTACCAGCAGGACGGTGGGGTGGGAGGAGGTATTGTTTCATGGTCTCTGTGTGTATATAATGTCTTCTGCAGTTTCCACGGTATGCATCCGATGAAGTGAGCTGTAGCTCACGAAAGCTCATGCTCAAATAAATTGGTTAGTCTCTAAGGTGCCACAAGTACTTCTTTTCTGATAGCAATGTGTTTACATTTGTGAATTGGGGTTAGCGTGCTATTGGTAAAATGCAACAATTCAGTCCCTAGGATTACAGAAAAAGGTAAGCAATAAAAAAAAGTATGGATGATGTCTTATATGCATGGTATTTCACATTTTGTCTGAAAAGGTAGGGAGCCACTTCCCAAAACAACTTTTACCATACTAAGGCCTGGTCTTCACTACGGGGAGATTGACACTGCTGGGATCGATCTAGTGAAAACCCGCTACATCGACAGTCAACCCTATTATTCCAGCTCCCCAAGAAGATTAAGGCAAGTCGACCAGAGAGAGTCTCCCATTGAGGCAGTGGAGTGAAGACACTGTGGTAAATTGACCTAAGCTACATCAATTCCAGATACTAGCATAACTCCCCCCTGTAGTGAAGATAAGTCCTTTGTCTTTAAATGCAACGGCCAGTTCCCATTAGGTCCCATTCAGTAGCACACAATCTATTGTACAGTAGAATCTACACTGCAAAATGTCTTGAAGCAGACCAATCTAAAAAAAAGCAATGGTCTAGGTCTAGCGAGGAGCCAGTAGAAATCCCCAGGTGTGATGCTGGAGACAAAAGGAAGAATCTATAATACTAGTCACACAAACCCATATCCTCAAGGATATGTAAGCACCCGACTCCTGTTGATTTCAATGGGAATCAGGCACCTAAATGCCTTTGAGGACCTGGGCCATCAGCATACACCAATGTTTTTCAAAGTACGCATCATGACCCAGTACCGGGTCATGGAATGTCAGACACATAACAGACTAGCTAATTAAAATTATAAAGATCGTTGTTGCGCAGCAGCTCTCAAGGGCCGCACAGCAGGGACCTGGAGAGGAGAGAGGTGGGGGTGGGCGGGAATTGGGGAGGGGAGCAAGTTGGGGCTTGCAGGGCTACGGCGGGCCTCTCCCCCAGCCCCAGAGCCAGAAGGGGGAGACACAGAAAGGCCCCTCACCCAGAGCTAGCTGCTGCTGGCAGGGAGAGGACAGGGGGGAGTCTTCTGGCCCCAGCCCTGGGCAGCCTGCTTGCACCCCAAACTCCTCATCCCTGGCCCCACCCCAGAGCCTGCACCCCCAGCCAGAGCCCTCACCCTCCCGCATCCCAACTCTCTGCCCCAGCCCTGAGCCCCCTCCTGCATCCTGAATGCCTCAACCCCAGCGCCATCCCACAGCCCTCACCCCCGCATCGCAACTCTCTGTCCCAGCCCTGAGCCCCCTCTTGCACCCTGAACCACTCATCCCCAGCTCCACCCTAGAGCACTCACCCCCACACACCACCCTCTGCCCCACTCTGGGCCACCTCCCACACTCCTTACCATAGCTTACTAAGACTAATGTCTAGTGTTAGGTATGTAAAGTGAGTTAAGCTGGAATGTATTGCAATATTATGATTTTATGAAAACTCTAGTGAAAAGATATTATGTTAGGTCACGGGTATCAACAATTTTCTTCAACTGGGTCACAAGGTAAAAAGGTTGAAAACCACTGGCCTAAACTACAAGTTCTAGATGGTCGTCAATGACAGAAGACTTTAAAGAAAAGACAAAAGCACCAAGGTTCAGGATCAATGCTATAAGGGCTGACAAGTTCTAAATTCAGCTAAAAAGGCTGATTACATTTCACTACTCTCAGCAGCTGTGACAGGGACCCCAGTACCCTGAAGCCCACAGAGGACAGAGATCACATATCTGGGAGGCAATGAGGAGCCCACAACAGGGTTCCCCTCTGTAAAGTATCAACCACAGAAATGGTAGGATGGCAGGTCTAGCTGGCAGTTCAAGTGTCGCAGGCTCTCTGGCTGATCGGTGCCTTGTCTGACCCACAGCTCTACCCCTGCTTCTTCTCACAAATCACACCCCGCACAATCTTCCCCCCATTCCTCTCTCCCAACCCGCCCCCCATTCTCATCTCAGCGCCAGGGCAGAGTCGCCCCCACAGCCTGGGGCCGATCCGCTCCCGCCTGCCCTTGCATCACGATTCCCCCTTCCCCCCCATGGCCTGGCACAACCCGCGCCCCCCACCAGCTGCTCTCCGACTCCCTGCCCGGGAGCCACCTGCCATCACCCTTCGGCCCCGCTGCCCTCCCAAGCCACAGCCCCTCAGCCCAGCGCTTCCACCGGGACCCCCGGCCTCTGCAGCCGCTCTGGCCGGCCCGCGGGGCGCAGGATGGCGGCGCGGGTGGGGAGGCGCCGCCGCCAGCACCGAGCTCCCCTCCTCCCGCCGCACGGGGATGCGGGGCCCCGCTGGCCTGCTCCTCGCGGCGGTGGGGGGAGGGGCCTATTCGCCGGGGGGGGGAGCCCCGCCCCTCCCAGGCCCGGTTTCCCCGCCGGGGCGCCACACTCACCTGCTCCTTCCGCTGCCTGGCCGGTCCCCGCCGCCTCCTCCGCCGCCGCCCGGGGCGGAGAGGGTGGGAGGGGGCGAGGGGGGAGTCCGTCCTCCCGGGCCTGCGCGCCGAGCCACACGGGGAGGAAGACAAGGAGCGCGGCCCGCTCCGGCAACCGAACGGCGCTTCCCAAGCCCAGGGGCTGCCGGGAAAGCAGCGCAACGAACCGGCCGGCCCCAGCGCCGCCGCCGCTGCTGCCGCCGCCGTCGGGAGGAGGAGCCTTGGCTCACCGGAAGCCGCCGGGCCGCCATGATCATGCGTAACAGCGCAACTTCCGGCCGCGCAGGGCAACGATGAGCCGGGGGGGAGGCGGGGGACGAGACGTCGAGGCTGAAATGCGGAAGGGTGGGGCCTAGTCAGGGAAAACGAAGGGGGCGGGGCCTGAAATGAGGGAGGAGCCTGGTCAGCGGAAGAGAAGGGGCGGGGCCTGAAATGAGGGGGGCGGGGCCTAGCCTGGGGTAGAGAAGTAGGGTTGCCGCCTTTCTAATTGCTGGTAAAGGGATCCCTCAAGGCCTCACCCCTGACCTGCCTCTTCCCCCCAAGGCTCCACCCCTGCTCCACTTTATCCCTTGAGGTTCTGCCCCCTTCACCAGCTGCTCCCCCAGGCTTCGCTCCTCCTCTGCCTCTTCTCCCCAAAGCCTCGCCCTCGTCACTCACCCCTTCTCCCCATCGCTTACTGGATCACCTTCATCTCCCTCCCGCACCAGTTGGCCGTCCTTTGCTCCGAGGCTGGGATAGGAGCTGCTGCAGCCTGACAAGGTGCCTGCCTGTAGGTAGGAGGCGGCCCTGGCTATGCAGGGACTGGCGAGGGTTAATCACGTGATACCTCCAGCGCCCCGCAGTAAGCAGACTTTTGGTGTCTGGTCAGTACGTCTGACTGGATACTGCGAGTTTCCCTTTTTGACTGGACTTTCCATAGGCATATCTCTTCAGTCTGTTCAGATGCTGGCCTGATTGGGAATATTGGACATTTGAGCTGTGTTGCGTAATAGTGAGTGGTTAGCTCAGTCATATGGTGTTGTTCCCACTTCCATGGCGAGGCACCTCAAAGGTAACTGCCACCATCTTGGCCGAAACATGAGGGATTAAACCAGGGACTTCTAGTGCTAAAAACATACGTGGCTACATCATGGCTACAGAGCCATGGCTCTCTAGCTGGGGTTGTAAGACATTCATACCCTCTGTGGATCTGGCACAGGGAGGTACCTGTAACATTGTCATCAGTGGGTTACACAAGCACTTCAGGTACAAATATTACAATTTGTTTTAAAAGTTGCTTTTCACCATTGTTGGTGTGAGTGAACTGGATTATTCAAAAATTCTCCAAAAGCAAACACTAAAGAGGTACTAAAACTGACAACATGTATTTGTTTGAATATTATTGGGCTTGGGAGGTTGCATTTGCACGGTTGTAGTTTATCTGTCACTACCCTTCTCACTCTACAGATGGCTACATTTAAGCCAAATTGTGAAGCAATTTAATATATGTCAAGGTGAAAGATAATGAATGAAACACCAACCTGTTGCTCCTAAACAAATAATAATTATAATAACTCAGTAAGTAATTCCTTTTATTTGAGTGAACTAAAAAAAAAACCACACTCGAATGAATGACACTGCCCATCGGGTCACCTAAATTACCAATTCAAGCAATGAAATGCCAAATTAAAATATAGCACATTAAACATTGTTGGTAACGTGTAAAGCTATTGCTTTGATACCACTAAGTGCTTCCATACAAGTGGGTTTAATTAGATTTGTAGGAAGCAAAAATCCATGTGTTCCTCTGTCCCGAAGTTCAAAGGTAAAAGAATACTTAATGCCAAGATCATAAGCCCAGTCATCTGAACCTCCAGGAGCTAAATCTGTAGGAGAATGAAAAGGAAACAGATTATTATCTGCAACCGTGGTCTCAGTCCTACACACTGCTTTGTGGTAGAGAGGATATTCTGTCATACTGATTATAGTACTAAAAATGATACTTACAGATAGTTTGTGCACCAGGGCCAGACTCATATATTTTGTGAGTTGTTTTTCTAATAGATTGAACTACTTTATTTGCCACAGATAGCTGAAATCAATAAAATATTAATTAACTTTTATAATTTAGTAAAAGTGTTTCACACTGACTCTGTTAGAGCATTGTAACCATCCACTATGGGTATAATAAAGAGAGAGGATCTGTTTACAGCATGGTTGTCCCCAGACCTGGCTGCATTGCAGTTTGTAATGTGAATATGTGGTTGGCTTTAGAATGCTTATAAGATGTGGCTAAACATGGTTAGGTTATGTCCATGATACAAATAGCATCTATGCTGCAATTGGACAGCAAACTCATCACCAAATCCATGATTCTGTGTAGCTGTCCTGTATTTTCCAATTCCAATTCCAAAAGGTTGTTTAAGTAACCTTTAAGTATTTTAAGTTAAAGTTAATGTTGAAGCATACAAAAAAGGATTTAATAATGGAACTGTACACTACCCTTGAACAACTGACTAGAATGAACTATTCTGTAATTAGTTTACAGGATGTCACATCTCTGCTTCACAGGTAAAGATGTGACAAATCTATATTTTCTTTACCCTCTTTCACAAATGCATTAGCTAGGATAAAAAAATAATTTAAAAGGGATATAAACCCTCAACTTTCAGGCCATAAGATGGTCACTAATTGAGGAGGCTTAGGAATAAACATTCCCCTAGAGGCAAGTTATTTCATGTTAGCTACAAGATTTTTTACTCCTTCCTGTGAAGGCTGGCACTGGTCACTGCTAGAAACAGCATACTGGACTGGATAGAGATCTGGTCTGATCAAATATGACAGTGTCTATGTTCCTACTGTATCACTGTACAAAGCCCATTAATTTAAAAAAAGAAAAAAAACTTCCATTAAAGAGACAGTAACAGCTAATTTTTAAAATCTTCCTTAAAGACCTAAGATCTGTGTGGGGAAAGAACGGATGGAATGGGAAGATTGGAGGCAACATGGAGGAGCAATCCCAAATACCCATCACCTGTTGCTGTTGCTTGGCTCCATGCCAGGGATGCTGTGGCATAAAGAATGTCATGAGACTGCCCAGGGAAGTTGTGGAAGCTCCTTCTCTGGAGGATTTCAAAAGGAGGCTGGATAGCAATGTTCCCTCCAATTTTTTATATCCATGTGTGGAATGATTTTGTTATGTGTACCAATAGGGAGGTGATGTGTGATGGGAGTGGGACCAAGGGGTTTGGAGTGTGGTAGGGGGCTCGGGGCTAGGGCAGAGGATTGAGGTGCTGGGGGGGGGGGATCTTTGAAAATCCAAATCCTGGATCTTTGAAGGAGGTTAGACTAGATGACCCTTGCAGTCCCTTCTAACCCTATGATTCTATGTCCACCCTGATGATGTCCTGTGTCTCCACATAGCAGGTCCCATGGAGTGAAAAGCCCTTCCCCATTCTGTCAGCCACTTCCTGCTCTTTCCCTGGTCCCATGCAGGAGGCACTTGGAGTAAAGAACCCCTGACCCACTCCTCCATGCACGGAAAGCACTAGGAAATTGGCCAGAGGGAGCAAGGAAAGGATTCTTTACTCTGTGGGGCTTCTCTTTTTACTCCTTACCCCAGGAAATCTTGTGAGGCTCTTCAGCAACCCAAGTAGCCTAACTGGCCTGCATATATTGGCTAACTCCAACCTAGCCTGGATCTCTTTTCCTAATCTAGATAAACCTGAAGACTTGGGGGCTAACCAGTGGAGGAAAAAGAACAATGGTGTTCTTCACTTCCCAGCTTCCCCTGTTTATCCTGTTGATTAATAGAACGGGAGCTGATCCTACGCAACTCCTAGACTCTGCAGGAGAGAGGATCCCTGATTGTGTGGACCTCCAGAACTTCACAGGACTTAGACTTCTTTTATATAGGCCTTAGGAGACCTTTAGCCCCAGGACCCCGGCTAGCGGACAACTTCATGACCTGCAGAATCAAAGAGGTGTTCTGCTTCAGTGGACTACCTATGATCTGCTTGTCCTCCTGAGGACCTCAAGATCTGTAAAAAAGGGCTTGTCTCCATCAGACCATTAAGACCATTTAAACATATTTCCCATAGAAAAAGATTTACAGAAGGTGCAGTAAAGGCTGCAGGCACCTATCAGTGTTATGGATGCACACTATTCAAGAGCAACAGAGTTAAAAAATGTTACAGACTCAGTAGGTTCAGATATAGGGAAAAACTTACAAGAAACCTGCACTTTAATGTATTGAAATGCAGTACTAAGGTACCCAAGTTACCTTTACTTTGCCCCCTTAGCGATACCTTAAAAATATCAGAAAGTCAGGCTACCTTATTCATCCAGAATAAACACTTTCATCTTATCAGTGTCCTCCAAAACTAGAATACTTTCTTGTAATCATATAGCGGTTGTGCCAACAACCAGCTTCCTTATGCTCTTATCCATCAAAAAATCAATTTTCCCAAATCTTGAGCAGACTTAAAGCCTACTGAAGGCGTCATTCACATTTCTCATTAAATGTCCATTCCTGCAAGGTGATGAAGGTGGGAGGTATAGACGAAACTTAATAAGTGGTAACACTTACCAGCTCATCATGGTCTTTACTTTTATTTGTAGTGTAGGAATATGGAAACAGTACCATCTGTGAGTAAGAGTGCATAGTTATATATGCCTTAATGTGATTTTTATGCTTTTGGAGAAAATTAGCTACAGCTTTCACTTCTGGTTCAGACTCAGGATAGGGTCCACAGTATATCTCATGACAATCATTATGAGAGGCACCTCTACCTGTAATAAAATAGAGGATACAATGTCACCTGTTGAGTTCTTATAGTATATACTGAATTGTCTCATGGCTCAGTGACAAAATAAAGCATTAGGATGCTATACAAGTGAGCATAGAATCTGGGAGACATTGGATGCATCATTACTGCATGTATCATTATTGCACCATTTAAGCATCTTGGCCTGATTCTCCTCTACCTTGCCTTATGTTAAAAAAATTGGAGAGGATACAGAAAAGGGCCACAAAAATTATTTGAGGGCTAGAGAAAATGCTTTACATTCAGAGACCTAAAAAGCATAATATGTTTAGCTGATCAAAAAGAAGTTTGAGAGGTGACTTGATTACAGTGTATAAGTACCTTTGTGGGGAGAAAACATGGGTACTAAGGGATTCTTTAATTTAGCAGAGAAGGACATAACAAGAACCAATGGCTGAAAGCTGAAGCTAGCTAAATTCAAATTGGAAATAAGGCACACATTTTTAACAGTGAGGGCGATTAACCATTGGCACAAACTACCGGGGGAAGTGGTAAAATTGGAACAAACTCTGCACATGGACTGCCTGTTGGATTATAACCTTTTAAATTGATTCCAGAAGGATTTTTACAAATCAGCAGCCTCACCATCTCTGTTATGAAACTGACCTAAGAACTTTATTCATATCCCTATGTATATTGATCTTTTAACCATAGCAACTCTCTTTTTTCTTTTTATTAATAAATCTTAGATTTAGTTAATACAGATTGACTATAAGTGTGTATTTGGGTGAGATCTGATATATTCATTGACCTGGTGAGCAATGTGTCCAGTCTCTTGGCACTGGTAGAACTTTATATAATGTGAATTAGGTTTTTAGTAGTCCTCAATATATTAGACTTGGCTGTGTGGGTGGGAGCCAAAGGCTGGATTGCTTAAAGGGGACTGTATTTTGGCTTCTTGGTAACCCGATAGATGTTTGGTTACTGGCTTGGTGAAATCTAATTACAGAATAAATCACTAGTTTTGGGGATTGTCTGCCCTATACTTTGTAGTTTGCCCTGAATAAGCATTCTCAGTGAAGCCCTTCCAGGCACCACGGTCACACCAGATCTACACTACAGACTTAGGTCGGTATAATTACATCATTCAGGAGTGTGAAAAATCCATACCCCTGAATGATGTAGTTATACTGACCTTAGACTCCCATTTAGACAACGCTATGTCAACAGGAGATCTTCTGCCTCTCAGAGAGGTAGATTAACTACACCAATGGGAGAGCTCTCTCCTGTCAGTAGAGGAGCGTCTTCACTTAAGTGCTACAGCGGCACAGCCCTCAGAGTTTCACAGCTAAATTCAAGGTGGAACAAATTGTTCAGCATAAATAATTAACACATATTTCAAGGGACCATTCAAGGAGAAGTGGCCCATTAACTCACCTCCAGTCAGAGAGGGGAAAGGAAGGGATGGGGGCAAAAGGCAGCTGGGTGCGGAGGTGGGGGCATTGTTAGTGGGTTGCAGATTGTTGTAATATGCCATAAATCCAGTGTCTCTATTCAGTCCATGATTTCTAATGTCTAGCAAAGTTATGTATTTAAGCTCCCAAGCTAATCTTTTGAAGATCATGGGCAGATTTCCTTTGAGAATGAGGATTGAGAGGTCACATATAGAGTGATTGTTTTGTAAAAAATTGTTCACACACAGGCAATATGGTGTTTATGTCTTTTATCATTTTTCTGTTTGAGGGTTTCACCCATATAATTGTTATTGGGCATTTAGTGCACTGGATGAGGTACATCACACGTTGTGATAGGCATGTGTAGGACCCATGGATCTTAATAGCTGTGTTGTTGGGGTGGTGATCATCATAGCAGTGGAGATATGTTGACAGGTTTTGCATATCTTGTTCTGGCAGGATCTGGTTCTGCTTTAAGTTAATGTGTTCTGGTCCATAATGCCAACTGAAGTCAGTTGTAATTGTACCTGCTCAACACCTCTGAAAATGAAGCCCTTCCTTTAAAGAGTGGTTCTACTTTGAAAAATACCTGTTAAATTGAAATTGTTGAGTTCCATCTTTATTGTTTCACGATGATTGTGTGTCAGATGCGTTCAGTTTAAGTAAAAAATATTTTAAAAAGAATTATAAAACTCAACCATCATCGATAATGAAGAGTCTGCAGCCAAGATTACGTTGTGATTTACACCTATGCAATCCCATTACTTTCAATGGGGTTGCTAAGGTGTATATTATTGAAATGTAATAAGCAATTCTATTGAGGATGTCCAAGAAGGAATAGAATTCTGTTTGCTTTCTGGTAGCTATATTGGTTCCACAAAATAGAAACTTACTTTAGTTACTGAAGTCATCTGATATGACTCAGTATACCCAGAAAGTAAGTCTGTTGCATGTAAAGGTGCCCTTTTTTGCCATGTGCTGGCCACCGCTTCCTGCAGCTCCCATTGGCTGGGAACGGCGAACCGTGGCCACTGGGAGCTGCAGGCGGCCGTGCAAATGTAAACAAAATGTCTGGTGGCCCACCAGCGGATTACCCTGGTAGGCCACGTGTGGCCTGCAGGCCGCAGGTTGCCCACTTATGCTCTAACCTCAGTGTGCCTGTTTCCTCACTTTTAAAATAGAGATGATGTTGGAGTTGCTAAGCATTTTGAGCACTTTGAAAATTAAATGTGCTATATGAATCCCTGCTGTAATTAATATTCACAGCATATACATTTCCTATTAAACGTACTGATTTCTCCAACTTCTGTACTGATTAAGTATTTTACGTTTGATATTACTCTTAAATCTTATATGGTCCCCAACAGCATAGTAGCTTAGCATCTCACAAACTTTAATGAATTTATCCTCACAACACTCGGTAGGGAAGTTTCCTTATTTCCATTTTACTGATGGGAAAATAGGCACATAGAGCTTAAGTGTCTTGCAGATAACCATACAGGAAGTATATGGCAAAACTGGGAATTGTTGTCTGGACTCGTGACCTTGTTATAAACATTTTTATTAAGTTCATTACTAAGGTACATTATCGTTATATCAGAAATGACTTTATGAATAGATAAATAAAAATATTTTCAAAGTGAAGAACTTTGAAGGTTAAAACGGAAATGTCTGTAATAAAATATAAAGAAAATTGCATCGTACCACACCAGCCTGCATCAAAATTCCTGTTCATGTCGGTACCAATGCACCTGTTGTTGCCATGCTTTGAGCGGCTCTTCCTCCACAACCGATTCTGTGGACAGAGACACAAAAATGTGGGTTTACATAAAAGTTTAGAAAAATGCTTATCACTATTTCACTTGCTAGTGAAAATGCAACTTTTACATGCCTAGATGTCGAGGCTAGAAACCTCCAATGAAGTGGAGCAAAAAAGCAGATTTGGGGAGCCTATAAAACAATAAGCTAGTTATCTGCATGGAATCATAGAAGGGAAGGACTGGAAGGGATCTCCAGAGGACATCAAATCCAGTCCCCTGCACTCAAGGCAGGACTATGTAATAACTAGACCATTCCTGACAGGTGTTTGTCTAACTTGTTCTTAAAAACCTCCAATGACGGAGATTCCACAACCTCCCTAGGCAATTTGTATGGTGTTTAACTACCATGACAGTTAGGAAGATTTTCCTAATATCCAATCTAAACCTCCCTTGCTGCAGTTTAAGCCCATTGCTTCTTGTCCTATCCTCTGAAATTAACGAGAACATTTTTTCACCCTCCTCTTGTAACAACTTTCTATGTACATGAAAACGGTTATCATGTCCCCTCTCAGTCTTCTCTTCTCCAGACTAAACAAACCCATTTTTTTTTCAATCTTTCCCTCATTTTCTAGACCTTAAATCATTTTTGTTGCTCTTCTCTGGACTTTCTCCAGTTTGTCCACATCTTTCCTGAAATGTGGCTCCTAGAACTGGACACAGTACTCCAGCTGAGGTCTTATCAGTGCAGAGCAGAGTGGAAGAAAGCAAGTCGTGTCTTGCTTTCAGCACTCCTGCTAATACATCCCAGAATGCTATTTGCTTTTTTTGCAACTGTGTTACACTGTTGACTCATATTTAGCTTGTGATCCACTGTGACCCTCAGATCCCTTTCCGCAGTACTCCTTCCAAGGCAGTCATTTCCCATTTTATATGTGTGCCATTGATTGTTCCTTCCTAAGTGGAGTACTTGGCATTTGTCCTTATTACATTTCATCCTATTTACTTCAGACCATTTCTCCAGTTTGTCCAGATCATTTTGAATTTTAATGCTATCCTCCAAAGCACTTGCAACCCCTCCCAACTTGATATTGTCCACAAACTTTATAAGTGTACTCTCTATGACATTATCTAAATCATTTATAAAGCTATTGAACTTAACCGAACCCAGGACTGCTCCTTTCGGGACCCCATTCAATATGCCCTTCCAGCTTCACTGTGAACCACTGAAAACTACTCTCTGGAAATGGTTTCCAACCATTTATGCATTCACTTTATAGTAGCTCCATCTAGGTTGTATTTCCCTAGTTTGTTTATGAGAAGGTCATGCGAGATGGTATCAAAAGCCTTACTAAAGTCAAGATATACCACATCTACCTCTTCCTCCCTATCCACAAGGCTTATTACCCTGTCAAGGAAAGCTATTAGGTTGGTTTGACACAATTTGTTCTTGAAAAACATGTTGACTTACTTGTCACCTTATTATCTTCTAGCTGTTTGCAAATTGATTACATGATTATTTGCTCCCAGTTATCTTTCCAGGTACTGGAATTAAGTAATGCTAAACATGCTAGGTAACAAGACGAAAAGTGTACAGCACAACGCCTGGTTGTGTCTGGTATAATGATTCTGATTTGACTAGAACTTGGACTACACAAATAGGGGAGGACTCAAAAGATTTGTCCAGACACCCAAGTTGACAGCTGCAAATCAAAACCACATTTGAGCTTAATGAAAGAGTTTGTTAAAAGTCTTCTGAGGGGGGTAATTAAGAGAATTTCAAAAGATGCTGTTTAAAATAAAGATTGCACAATTCTTGCATACAAAAGGGGAAATCGTGACATTCTTAACCAGTCTCTATTCAGTCAAACTCTCATTGAGGTCCATGGGAGTTTGCCCACATAAGGACAAAGTAAAAATTGAGTCAGTATTTTAGAATGTGGCTCCATGACCCAAATTCTCCTGTTACCTTAATCTCACTCCATTGATTTCAATGGCACTATGCATTATAACTAGGAGGTGAACTACTGCTAATGATAGAATTTTCATACACCAAACTCTTTTGCATGCACACATTGAGATCCATTGGGTATATCAGATGTAAAGTCTATGAATTGTGGGTGCAACTGGTAGCCTGTAAAGACTGTATATATAAAGTTGAACATACACAAATAGAGGCTGGATTGCGGCCCTTTTAAAAACATAGCCCAAAGTTTATAGAAATGGAAAAGACAGGTTTCTGCCTAAAAAGGGAATCTGGAAACTAAGAAAAAAGATAAATTCATAAAGCAAATGAATCATTCAGCCTCTGGGATTGTTGAACTTTCTTCTCATAGTGAGTAAGTAAAATACCTGATAAGACACTGGGATGTTGTCTGAGCTTACCTGTTTCTCATTCATTTACTTGAAACAACAAGTCTTGGGAAAACTATACTATCTGGCCTTAGACCACAGAAAGGAGAAGTGAGTTGTTCAGTCAGGCCTTTGCGCCCTTATGGTGGATTGTCATAGTATTGGCAGTCTTGCTGATGGAGCCTACCATAGTTATCACCTGACATCCAAAAGAATTAAAATCATAGGGTGGATGCTCTGACACTCCAGAGCATTGGTTTGACCTGGGATTTGGAAAATGCCTGTGTTCTATGAGTTAAAAATACAAATTTGCAGTAACTATTGTGAAGGGGCAAAGAATAGAGAAATTCCAAGTGCGAGTTAAGAGGTTTGGGCTCAAAATTGCCATATGGCACTTTGAAAAGTATGCCTTTAAATCTGTCCAGTATATCAGCCCTCACAGTACTTGTGAATAACATGCTGGAATATTCCACGGTCTGTCTAGAAACCTACGTACAGTAGTCCATGTGTATTCATAGCCATCTACATTCATCACAGGCATGACGTAGAAATCAAGATGCTGCAGAAGTCTTGTCATGATCCGATCTTTCTCACGGAAGTAGGTTGTCTATAGAACATGAAAAGAACTTGTTCATAATGTTTATAATAATGTTTTCCTCACCATCCTTGAAAGGCACCTGACAGGTCCTCAGCTGGCCCTATGTAAAATAATAATGGGATGGTGGTGGCGGCATCAGTCCAGCCCCTGGAGGAAAAATACCCCCATCACAGAAGACACCACTACAACCAAAACCTTAGTTAGCAGGGAGAGGCTTGGAATTCAATTAAAATGGAGATTCAGCTGTCTGCTTACCCAACTGGGTGGTCACTCTAGGCCAGGACTGAGGCATATTGGTGAGGAAGCTTGTACTTTTGCTGCTTGTGCAGATAAATAGTGTAAGTCTCCAAAGTTGCCACATGCACTAAAACTGCTTAATAATAGCATTTGAAATGGCTGTTGCAAGTATGCATTGTTTGGGGTTTTTAAAATTATTAAAAATGAAATACATCCTTGTGCAAAGGACCACCACAAGACCTAGCACTACTTACGTCCCATCTAAGACCTATGTTGAGGGCTCAAGTGGGACATAAGTGGCACCTAAGCCTTTTATTTGTCCTCTGCATAAGGGTAAATTGTACCCTAATAGGTTTAGCTGGGTTACTAAATATAAAGAGTTAAGTTTAATAGTATCTTTTTCCCCCCTCGTATGTCTTGCATTTGGCATGTCCTATTCTTGTAACTTCTCCTGTCCTTTTTATTCCCTGGCAATTGTTTTTCTCTGATGTGAATATAAAGTGGCAGTCTTTATTGTGCCTATAAACACAATTCAAAACATCATTAAGGAGAAGCTACTACCTGGAACGTGTATGGCTATGTTTGTGACAATTTTAATAAAAGTGTTCCTTCATAAAGTGACATGGGAATAAAGTTTTGGATTGAATTTAAAATGCTCAGGTAAATTAGATGAAGGAGATAGGGAGTTTACATTTTCTCTCAATTTGTTAACTGCTTACAGATGTTACAGGTACATTTCAGTGGCATGACAGCAGCACAGTTGGTCATCATTTAGACCAACAACAAGAGGTTAATTAGCATTAGCTCCTAAGGGAGTGTTTAAGGCTGACCTTTTTCAAAGGAGCTTGATGGAGTTAGGTGCCCAAATCCTATGGACTTTCAAAGAGATTTGGGAACCTAACTCCTGTAGGCTCCTTTGAAATCTCGTATCTAAACTCCTTCACATACTGCCAGCCAATTCTGGATCCACACTGATTTCAGTGGAGTTTTATAGGTGTAACTGAGGGCTGAAGTTAGACCCTTGTGTTTATTCTGATGCCTTTACTCTCTATATACCATTCAACTTCATAGTGGTCAAACTGTTATTCCACCTTCTAGTTGGGTAACTCTACATTTGGACTTTACCATTCAAATGCACTCTTAAGGTATGTCTGCATTGTCAAGCTGGAGGTGTAAATTCCATCTGGAGGAGACATGCCCATGCTAGCTCTGATTGAACTAGTGCACAAAAAATAATGTTCTATAGTGGCAGGAGGGGCTGGCTGCCCTGAGTATGATACCGTCCGAGATATTAGGCACGTACGCAGGGTAGTTAGCCCTTCTGCCATTCGTACCATCACAGCTACACTCCTATTTTTAGCTCACTAGCTTAGTCAGAGCTAGCATAGGTATGTCTCCTCCAGCTTGAAGTGTAGACATAGGTTTAGTTTGAAATACAATAACCTGTGTTCTCCACTCCTGACCATTCCATAAATATGAAAGACTTGGCCTAACTTACTGCTATTGTGAAAAATTTACCCTTATATCTGCTATACAAACTGAGCTTTTTAATCTCTGTCTTATGCAGACACTTTATTCTTCAGTGCTGTTGCATTAAATTGAATAGGAAGTTGTTGAGATAGAGCACAGTTTGCAAGAGAAGGAAAATAGGATCAAGGTATTTTGTTTTGTTTTAAATATTGTAATGAAAGCTACTCACATGTCCTATGAACCACAGGCAAAAAGCAGGAGAAATCCATTCCCTTGCATGGATACCACAGTCAATCCATATGGCACTTTTTGGTGTTCTGTCTCTATTAGACGAAAGCTAATGAAAGAATATGATATGTTTAAGGCTGTAAGAAAGTTGTGGATTTTTGTTTGTTTGTTGGTTTCATTAAAGTTGTTGTTTATTAAAGTTGTGGTTTTGGTGCAATCAGCGTGTCAACATGGCACTAGGCAGACACTCCCCTGGAGGTCTCTCAGGCTTCCTCTCAGCCTGTTTCCTGATGAGGAATGAAGACCCCCTCTGAGTACCCGGACAGGAGCAGCAGCCCTGGGTGCACACCCACATGTAAACTCCAGCACCTTCTTCCAAGGCATGCAGCCTTCCAAAGCAGGGCAGCAGCACAAAAGGACACATGGTGTATCCTATTTTGCTCTCAGAGGCAAGCATGGCAGAAGGCCATTTGGGCCAAATTTGAGTGAGTGTCATTGCAATGTGGTGCACAGGGTCGCAACACCACTCAAATTTGCGGCAACTATAAAAAGATGCAGTTTCCACACAAAAATTGTGGCCCGCGATTTTCTTACAGCCTTATTTATGTTGAAAGGGCACATGAGAATGGAAATAGAACAGTAAACAAAAAGAAGAAAGAGACAAGAAAAGGAAGTGCTCTCTTTCCCTCTCTCTTGCATGGCATTCTCAAGGAGACACTGGGCTGGATGCTGATCTCATTGACACTAGTTTATGTGCCCACTATCTCAAATGACTTACTGTAGTGTAAAGGAGAGCAGTATTTGACCCACTCTGTATGCCAAAGTTTAGCGGCACCCTGTTTACTTTTGGGAAGGGAGGAGTGGAACAGTACAAAACTTAAAAAAAAAAAATCACACATTTTTCTATCAAAACCATTTTTGATTGAGCTACTAGTACCATTTTTTAAAATTCTCTCTGACAAAAACCCTAGACCTATAGTTTAAATTACTACAGAAAAAAGAGCGCACATTAAATCATAACGGTACCTTCAATATATAAAGTGGGCGTTTCTCAAACGAGGATCCAATATACAGTTTCTGGAGGAGATCAGCATTCATCTCTGTTATTTCTTCCATCCAAGAATATATCTATAAAGATGGAGTGGCTCAGTTAGCAAATATAGTTTCAGTTTAAAAGTCTTCAGCCCCAACTCTGCTCTCCATGCACAGGAAATATTCCCACTGAAGTTAATGGCAGGTTTCCCATTCATTGCAAGGAATGCATGGCTGTGCCTTCTTTTTAGAAAGGGAAGGAGGGATTTTTCCAAAGTGCTTACATGACTTAGCGGCACAAGTTCCCACTCGCAATCAGTGGCTAATTATCCATAGCCAGCTCTTCTATCTCATACAATTTGAGAGACAAAAGAAGAACAAGGCGAGTGAGGTAGTATCTTTTATTGGACCAACTTCTGTTATAAGTGAGACAAGCTGTCGAGCTACACGGAGCTCTTTGTCACGTCTGGGAAAGGTACCAAGAGTGTCACAATTAAATACAAGTTCCAACAGATAGTTTAGCATAAGTATTTAGCATGTATTTTTAGGGACCATTCAAGGTAAAGTGGCCTGAAATAACACATTCAAGAGACAAGATAGGTTTCTTTAAAAGCTGTCTGAGTAGGGGAGAAAAGGCAGAGAACGCTTTTGGATAATTTTTTTCAGACTTTTTAAAGGCAATATATAAAACCAAAGAATGAATTAAAAGTGCTGTACTGAACACAATATGGAAACTTGGAAGAATGTCAACAAAATATTCATTAAGAAGGTTTTTATGGGGAAATATTAACTGGATGTGGAAAAAAAGTTAAATGTTTTGGGCCTTATGTTCAAAATTAGGTGTTTAGAGAAATACAGGCATATTTGTGTATCTAATTTACATGCACACATCAAGTAATTGTATATGCAAATGGCTAGTTACACTTCTAGTAATTTGTGCGTGCATTTTCATGTAATTAAATGAAGATTGAAAAGTGGATACTTTCTGACAGCTATCTTGAATACATGTTATGTCAACAGATATAAAATCAGCTGGAGCAGAAATACTATGTTCTCAATTTTTTTTCCAGTTTGCTGATCCTTCATTTTTTAGCTTAATTAGAAAACGTGTAAACTGTTAATAAAGTTATTAATGCAGTACTCTGTGATTTATCTGTTCTTTCCCAGCTCCACCACAGAAACCCTAAACAAGACATTGCAAGATCAAATTAGGAAAGGAGCTAAAATACGATTATACTAGGATAATTTATCTAGGACCAAAGCCTTTAGTTCAAACTGAATTTTTACTCAATTCATTACACCTGTAACATAGACGTGTAAGACATTTTACAACAAATACAGTTTCTTAAGCTGTTCTTCTGTTTCTCCTCCATGATTTAGAAAAAAAAATTCAATCATCCCTGACTGTATGTGAGGCCAGTAGAACTGGGTATTTATTAAGGTTTTGCCTAACACTTCCCATTATGAGACCCTATTTTCAATTGCTTATAATTTTGTTAAACTCTAAAAGTTTAGGCTGAAATTTTACATGCCAAATGTCAGCCACAGGCTGTTTAAAAAAAACAACAACTGCCAAAAAGGCCCAAGGAAAATGTTGTTTTGCACATGTTAAAAAATTCTAGTTACCTTTTTAATATTTTTTCGTAATATTCTAGCACCCCCATGCTTAGAACAGGTACTTGAAGTTTGGCAGGGGGTGACCTTTGTGTCAAGGATGTGCCTTTGGCCATCCCTGTAAAAATCCACCCAAATATGGCCAAGTTATATGCCTTTGAAAAATCACAGTTTGCACATACTCAGTAGAGACTTCTCTGATTTTACCAGCTAAAATCGCTGACTATTCCAGCCTCACTGAGCATGCTCGAGCGTCTCATAGCTCCTTGTGCTGAATAAATAGTATGTGATCAGATACTTGAAGACTGTGTGCTAATGCATATCCACAAAGGGCCAAATTAAGAGTACACAGGAACCTTAACTCTGGCATTTTCTAACTTCTGAGTGCTTGACTTTGCAATCTTAATAATGTTTTTTTAACATAGTTTTTTGTGTGGAATATAAATATACAGTATAACCTGCACAAAAGATTATCTTTATTAGGAGCCTAATTTAACATTCATTGAAGGCCAGTTTCACAAAGATTAAAACAATTTTGATCCTGATCAGCTGGAAGGAAGAATTCAATCACAAGAATGTGAATGGTAATTGGGAATCTTTTATGAACACCTTACTAGGTGCCCAAAAAGCTACAGTCCCAGCCTGACATTGATTCTGGGCGAGATAATGGAGAGGCTGATACAGATCTTGGTTAATAAAGAATTAAAGGAGGGTAATTAATGCAAATCAGCATGACCTTATGGGAAATAGATCCTGTCAAACTAACTTGGTATCTTTTTTAGATGAGATTACAAGTTTGGTTGATAAGGGTAATAGTGTTGATGTAATAGACTTCTGTAAGGCATTCAACTTGGTACCACATAGCATTTTGAATAAAAAACTAGAGTGATATAAAGATTCACATTTATAATGGCACACATTAAATGGATTAAAAACTGGTGAGTTGATAGGTCTCAAAATGTAATTGTAAATGGGGAATCATCATCAAGCAGATGTGTTTCTAGTGGGGTCCCACAGGGATCTGTTCCTGGCTATACACCAAGGATCAGCAACCTTTGGCATGCAGCCTGTCAGGGTTCCCTTGTTGGATCATATTAAAGAAGTTCTGTATTAAAATCACAAATGAGTTTGATTCCCCATAGTTTAAATTCCAGGGTATTACTAATTAAGAGGTCTCTTGGTTTTTGGTACTGTTTCTCTCCCTCTATGTGTGAAACTTGCAAGCTGCTAATTGTGTTAGTACATTCTAAGACAGAGTCTATTCTCAAAAGGTTTCAGAGTAGCAGCCGTTTTAGTCTGTATTCGCAAAAAGAAAAGGAAAGGAGTACTTGTGGCACCTTAGAGACTAACAAATTTATTTAAGCATAAGCTAGAGCTCACTTCATCGGATGCATTCAGTGCAGTCTCTAAGGTGCCACAAGTACTCCTTTTCTTTCTGTTCTCAAAGCAATTCTTTGTAACAATAACTACTCACTCAGAGAGAGACTCAAAGCAATACTCTGTAACAACAGAAACAGCACCCAGAGACTCCCCGCCCTTTTGTTGTATTCATCTCGCTTTGTTAACAATTGTGATTAAAATAGAGATAGAGGATTTATGTGGATGGATGCTTGGTGTGGATAATAACTGAATGATCAGGGAGGTGCCAGCCTAAGAATCCAGTGTCCATCAGCCGAAGAAGGCGTCAAGTAGAAATAACAGAGGACCCCCGGAGGGCAGACTGGAATCCACCCAACAGCCTCAAGAATGGGAGAACCAAAGAACAAGATAACATCTGGCAGCACGGAACCATCAGGAATGTGACATCTGCTGACTGATTCAGCAACAGCATGATGAAGCAATTCCTGTAGACTGGCATAGGAAAAAATTCCTATAAAAATGGACTCTAGAAAGTGAGAACTTTGGGGTCTGATTCTGCAAACCAACTTCCAGGAGCATCAGTTGAGCATCTGACAAGGCCCTGCTCCCTCCTCATGTCCAGGCCACCTGGCCAGTGGCTTGGCATGAGCAACTCTAAGGCTGGTAACTATGATAACAACCTTGCAGAACCTGTGTGTGTGTGTGTGTGTGTATGAATGAATGTATGAATAAATATGAAATTGAATGGAATGTTAAAGCTATAACTAACTGCTTACTATGATTCTTTCTGTATTCATAATAAATGTGGCATTTTGCCTTTTCCACTTTAATAAGCTCCTGCTGGTTTTTATTTTATTGGTATAACACCTTCCCCACTCTGAACTCTAGGGTACAGATGTGGGGACCTGCATGAAAGACCTCCTAAGCTTATTTCTGCCATCTTAGGTTAAAACTTCCACAAGGCACAAAGTCTTTGCCCTTGGATTAGATAAAATGCTGCCACCACCAAGTGATTTAGACCAAGAACAGGGAAAGGACCACTTGGAGTTCCTATTTCCCCAAAATATCCCCCCAAGCCCTTACACCCCCTTTCCTGGGGAGTCTTGAGAATAAACAAGATGAGCACAGATCAGCTTTGGATTTTTAAGATCCAAAAAACCCAATCAGATTCTTAAAAAACAGAACTTTATTAGAAGAACAAAAAAAGATAAGAGAACAACTCTGTAAGATCAGAATGGAAGATAATCTTACAGGCAGTCAGATTCAAAACATAGAGAAACCCTCTAGGCAAAACCTTAAGTTACAAAAAGACACAAAAACAGGAATACAAATTTCCTCCAGCACAGCGAATTTCACAAGCCAAAACAAAGAAAACTTAACACATTTTCTAGCCAGATTACTTACTAACTTTACAGGAGTTGGAGGGCTTCCATCCTTGCTCTGTTCCCGGCAAAGGTATCACACAGACAGACCAAAGCCTTTCTCCCCCCGCCTCCAGATTTGAAAGTATCTTGTCCCCTCATTGGTCATTTTGGGTCAGGTGCCAGCCCGTTACCTAAGCTTCCTAACCCTTTACAAATAAAAGGACTTTGCCTCTGGCCAGGAGGGATTTTATAGCACTGTATACGGAAAGGTGGTTACCCATCCCTTTATATTTATGACACAGCACATCAGGGAAATCCACTGGCGGGCCAGGACGGTTTGTTTACCTGCAGCGTCCACAGGTTCGGCCAATTGCAGCTCCCACTGGCCACGGTTCACCGCTCCAGGCCAATGGGGTCTGTGGAAAGCAGCAGCCAGCACATCCCTTAGCCTGCCCTGGTTCCCGCAGCCCTCATTGGCCTGGAACAGCGAACTGTGGGCAGTGGGAGCTACAATCGGCCAAATCTGCAGACACTGAAGGTAAACAAACTGGCCTGGCCCTCCAGCAGCTTTCCCTGATGGACCACGTGCCAAAGGTTGCCGATCCCTGCCCTACACGATCTAACATTTTTATCAGTGACCTGAAAGAAAAAGTAAAATCATCACTGATTAAGTTTACAGATGACACAACAACTCGGGGAGTGGTAAATAATGAAGAGGACAGGTCACTGATTCAGTGTGATCTGGATTATTTGGTAAACTGGATGCAAGCAAACAATATGTGTTTTAATATGATTAACTCTAAATGTATGCATGAAGGAACAAAGAATATAGACCATACTTACCGGTTGGGGGACTCTATCCTGGGAAGCAGTGACTCTGAAAAAGATTTGGTGGTCGTGGTGGATGATCAGTTGAACATGAGCTTCTAATGTGATACTGTGGCTAAAAGAGCTAATGCGATCTTTGGATGCATAAAAGGGCAATCTTGATTAGGAGCAGAGAAGTTGTTTTACCTCTGCATTTGGCACTGGTGTGACCACTCCTAGAAAATTGTGTCTAGTTCTGATGCTCACAATTCAAGAAGGATGTTGTTAAATTGGAGAGAGTTCAGAGAAGAGCCACAAGAACAATTAAAGGATCAGAAAACATGCTGTATTCTGATAGACTCTAAGGGCTCAAACTATTTAGCTTAACAAAGAGAAGGTTAAGGGGTGACTTGATGACAGTCTATGAGTACATGGGGAAGAAATATTCAATAATGGGCTCTCAATCTAGCGGGGAAAGACATAACATGATCCAATGGCTGGAAGATGAAGCTAGACAAATTCAGACTGGAAATAATGTGTAAATTTTTAACAGTGAGGGTAGTTAACTAGTGGAACTAATCACAAAGGTTCATGGTGGATTCTCCATCACTGACTATTTTTAAACCATGAATGGATGTTTTTCCAGAAGAGATGGTCTAGGAATTATTCTGGGGACGTTGTATGGCTTGTGTTACACAGGAGGCCAGACTAGATGAGTGCAGTGGTCGCTTCTGGCCTTGGAATCTAAGAATCTGTAAATGGAGCTTTTTCCACTGGTTTCAGTGGGCACTGGATCAAGCCCTGGGTGACCTCCTGTCTTAAGAGACCACCCTAATGTACACCCAAATATAGTCAGTATACACAATTCAATCCCATCTTTATGTGATGACCCCCTGTGTTAAGTAACCCTGTGTAATCTCTCCTTGACAATTGTCACTGCATTTTAAGAGTGGGCCAAGCAGGGGAACCTCACCCTAATTTTTCAGAAAGGGGAACATTTTGGTAACATACTTTAAACTAGGGCGGTTGATTAATCGCAAATAACTCACACGATTAACTCAAAAAAACTAATCGCAATTAAAAAATTGATCATTAATCGCACTGTTACACACTAGAATACTAATTGAAATTTATTAAATATTTTTCATGTTTTTCTACGTTTGCAAATACATTGAGTTCTGTAACAACACAACATTACAGAGTGCACAGTGCTCACTTTATATTATAATTTTTATTACAAATATTTGCACTGTAAAAATGAAAAACAAGGGAAATAGTATTTTTCAATTCACTTCAGACAAGTACAATCTCTTTATCATGAAAGTGTAATATTTGAAAGTGCTTCACCACCCTCCTAGTGAAATAGTGCTTCCTAATATCCAGCCTAGATCTCCCCTACTGCAACTTGAGACCATTGCTTCTTGTTCTGTCATCTGCCGCCACTGAGAACAGCCTAGCTCCATCCTCTTTGGAACCCCTTGGAACTCCATCCTTGTATGCCCCTTCATGCTTTGGCCACCATTCCAGATCACAAGTCCAGATCTAATGCATCCAAGGGTGCTGAGGGAGTTGGCTGATGTGATTGCAGAGTCACTGGCCATTATCTTTGAAAATTCGTGGTGATCGGGGGAGGTCCCGGACGATTGGAAAAAGGCAAATATAGTGCCCATATTTTAAAACGGGAAGAAAGAGAACCCTGGAAACTACAGACCAGTCTGCCTCACTTCAGTCCCTGGCAAAATCATGAAGCAGGTCTTCAAGGAATCCATTCTGAAGCACTTGGAGGAGAGGAAGGTGATCAGGAACAGTCAACCTGGATTTACCAAGGGCAAGTCATGCCTGACCAACCTGATTGCCTTCTATGATGAGATAACTGGCTCTGCGGCTATGGGGAAAGCGGTGGATGTAATATAGCTTGACTTTAGCAAAGCTTTTGATATGGTCTCCCACAGTATTCTTGCCAGCAAATTAAAAAAGTATGGATTGAATGAAAAGTCTATAAAGTGGATAGAAAGCTGGCTAGATTGTTGGACTCAACAGGTAGTGATCACTGGCTCGATGTCTAGTTGGCAGCCAGCGTCAAGCGGAGTGCCCCTGGGATCGGTCCTGGGGCCAGTTTTGTTCAACATCTTTATTAATTATCTGGATGATGGGATTAATTGCACCCTGAACAAGTTCGCAGGTGACACTAAGCTGTGGGGAGAGGTAGACACACTGGAGGGTAGGGATAGGGTCCAGAGTGACCTAAACAAATTGGAGGATTGGGCCAAAAGAAATCTGATGAGGTTCAACAAGGACAGGTGCAGAGTCCTGCACTTAGGAAGAAAGAATCCCATGCACCGCTGCAGGCTGGTGACTGACTGGCTAAGCAGCAGTTCTGCAGAAAACGACCTGGGGATTACAGTGGACAAGAAGCTGGATATGAGTCAGCAGTGTGCCCTTGTTGCCAAGAAGACCAACGGCATATTGGGCTGTATTAGTAGGAGCATTGCCAGCAGATCGAGGGAAGTGATTATTCCCCTCTATTCGACACTGGTGAGGCCACCACTGGAGTACTGTGTCCAGTTTTGGTCCCCCCCCACTACAGAAGGCATGTGACAAATTGGAGAGAGTCCACCGGAGGGCAACGAAAATGACCAGGGGGCTGGGGCATGACTTATGAGGAGAGGCTGAGGGAACTGGGGTTATTTAGTCTGCAGAAGACAAGAGTGAGAGGGATCTGATAGCAGCCTTCAACTACCTGAAAGGAGGTTCCAAAGAGGATGGAGCTAGGCTGTTCGCAGTAGTGGCAGATGACAGAACAAGAAGCAATGGTCTCAAGTTGCAGTGGGGGAGGTCTAGGTTGGATATTAGGAAACACTATTTCACTAGGAAGGTGGTGAAGCACCACCTAGAGAGGTGGTGGAATCTCCATCCTTAGAGGTTTTTAAGGCCCGGCTTGACAAAGCCCTGGCTGGGATAATTTAGTTGGGGAATGGTCCTGCTTTGAGCAGCAGGTTGGACTCGATGACCTCCTGAGGTCTCTTCCAACCCTAATATTCTATGATTCTATGAAATCACAGGTGGAAGATTAGAGATGTAAAACACGCAGCAGGTCATCTAGCATAACTTTTTGCAGCAGCAAGGAAGAAAAGATATTAATCAAGAAAGAAAAACATATTCCTATCTTTGCATTTTCCCTAACCTTGCTTTCAATGAGCTTTCCACATTATTCTTACTAAAGACTTCTTTGGAGTGAACATTCAATCCATGTTAAGGCAATTTTGGCAGAAATACACAACTGCACCATGCAGAGTGCCTTTTTAGGTGAACTACAGAATGATCCATTGGAATTACCATTTTCAGAAGCAACTGAAGTTATGATTGTAGACTTAGGGTGAGCATTTACATGAAATCTAAAATGTCTTGACCAAATTTCATTTTAGGTAATTACATTGCACCTACCTTAAATTTCTCATATGATTTCAGTTGGTGGGTAAAGTGGTTCTTATGTAGTGTGTTTTGTAAGGTGCTTGGATCCTTCTTTAGTAAAGGTACTGTATTAAAGTGAACTATTATTAGCTAATCAATACAAATCTAATTGTTTCCCCTATAGGGCTGTCATGTAACAGTCCATATCTCCACCAGACAGTCCATATCACCATCATCATCAAATTAAATTTAAGCCCTTGTTAATGAAATAACAATAAATGCATAAAGGATCATGAGAAAAATATAACGTATCTTACTTCATTCAGAGAGTGATATTGTTCATAATAGGATGCAGAACTGCGGGGGTTGACTGTGTCATTGACAGTTTGTTTTTTGATAACTTCTTGAACATCGTCCATCAAAACTCTGAACAACAAACAAAAAGCATAAACCATTCTTAAGCAGTGTCGCCAATTGGCTTGAATTTCTGATTTCATATCTTCACAGCAAGAAATAAGAATCATACTTGTATCGGATGGTGGATCGGTTTAGCTCAGCTTTCACATCATTTATATCGGACACATTGACATAGAAATGGACTTCTTTGTTCTTCATAATGTTTTCAGCTGAATCAGGTTTCCAGAGAATAACCTACAAAGTTTCCAAAAACAATTTTTTTCACAAGGAAAGAAAAAATACTTTACCATTTAGTAAACATTCTGAACATGATCAAAACACAATACATGTTTTCAATCTAGTAGGTCATGTGTGGGAAGCAGTTTCATGTGTTGTGCTGTCACATCATGCTATTGCTGAAAATGAAAAGTGTGTGGGTAAGAAAAATTTATAACAGCTGAATATAAATTCATAAATCAAGAACAAAGGCAGGAACATCACCTTTCATGATATAATATTACTAGTTTAATATATCTGTTTAGCTGATTATTACAATCCAAATCCTCAAATCAGTGGAGGGTTATTTTTCCTGAGGGTATTTGGGGAATTAATGCAGCTCAGACTAGTTTTTGCAGTTATTGTATTCAGTGATTACTTTGATTAGAGCTGAACCAAATGCCAGAAGGGATTTCAAAATAAATCCAGATGAAGCAGCAATATAAAGGGGCCTAGAGAGATTAAAATTGGGCAGAAAATAAAATGAAATTCATTTTAGTAAAATTCAAGTTAGGAAAATGAAAGTTAATGAAATAAAATAATCTGAAACTCAGCTATTCAGTGGGAGATTGAAAATTGGGAAGCAATAATGTTGAAAAGACTTAGGGGTGGTAGTGGACAGCAAATTAGACATGAATTTATAATGCGAAAAAAGGCCAGTGCAATTTTTTTGCTGCATATTCAACACCAACGTGTCATGAAGTAGGTAAATAATAGCTCTTCTCTCCTTGGATCTGGTGCAACTACACTTTGAATATTGTATTAATTTTGATGCACCATACAGGACTATGTTAATTACAGGTGCCAACTTTCCAATGTGCTGGGGGGTGCTTGACCCCCACTTTGTCCCAGGCCCTGCCCCCACTCCACCTCTTCTCCCAAGCCCCCTCCTCTTCCCGCTCCACCCCTGCCCTGCCTCTTCCCACCCCATTCCGCTCTCTCCCCGGAGCGTGCGGTGCCCTCACTCCTCCCCAGAGCCCCTGTACGCTGTGAAACAGCTGACCGTGACAGGCAAGAGATGCGGGGAAAGAGGGGGAAGTGCTGATCGGTGGGGCCCACCGACGGACAGGTGGCACTGGGGCAGGAAAAGGGGAGTTGAGGGGGGTTGCCGGTGGGTGCTTAGCATCTGCCACTTTTTCCCTATGGGTGCTCCAGCCCCAGAGCACCCATGGAGTTGACGCCTATGATGTTAATGCAAACTAGGTAGTTTTTAGTTCACACCAGCAGCATCCACATGGGGCAGTTAGCACCCAACATTTTGGTGTGCTCTGCAATTCATACCTCCATAGCCTGCACTGCAGTGCAATGTAGCTATAGCCTTTGAAACAACCAACGTACAGAAAGCCTCTGGAGAATATATTCTAAATTTTAAACAAGATGAAGGGCCAGATTCCGAAAGGTACTTGGCTACCTAGTCACCTCTTTAGGTGCTTATGTCCACCATTAGAGGCTGGAGACATTCTCAGAACTAGTGCTTAGCTTCTGCCTAACCCAATAGGCACTGACATTGCTGCTGGTGGGCATGCACAAAACTGCCTTTGTCCTGATGCCACCCCATAGCTAAATAGCTACTTGGAGACCTAGCGCAAGCCAAAGTCCTAGCAGTCCCCAAGCGGGATTCTCAAACTGTGTGTTTCCTTGCCTGTCTTTCCAGCAGACCTGATCCCACATCCACATGCACAGCACACCTTCAGGCTTGGGCCCTGCATGCACGTATATACACACACACACAGAGAGAGTACATGTTCAGAGTACCTAGTAGTTAGGGCACTCACCACATTTAAATCCTCACTCTGCCTAATTTGGAGTAGGGACTTGAACCCAGTTCTGCTTACACTTCAGATGAGTGCCCTAATCACGGGGCTATTGGGTACACTGGACTGGGTTTTTCTCAACCTCTCCTGCAGAAGCTGTTCCTCTTTGTATAAAATAATTAAATATTTATTGTAAAAGGGACTTGAACCTGAGTCTCCCACATCCTAGCTAAGTGCCCTGACTTCTGGCCTATAAAGTTAGTCTCCCTCTGACTCAGTGAATAGTTAATTATTCATTTAAACTGGAACAGCTTCAGCAGGCGACTGAGAGAGAGAGAGAGAGAGCAAGAGACCTACCCGAGAATACCTCATAGCATGGTGATGAGGGCACTAACCTAGGATTCAAGCAACCTGGGTTAGAGTCCCTGCTCTAAATCAGGCTGAGTGGGAACTCAAAGCTGGTTTTCTTACATCCTATGGAAATGCTGGGCATTCGGGGCACACACACTTTTAAAAAAATAATAATAAGGGTGTCATTCTATTTTTCTGTGAGAAAGTGCTGCCCTGATGCAGAGGTTCCAGGCAGGGGGAGGCACCTAAGATCCAGATCAGTGGGAGGTAGGTACCTAAATACATTTGAAGACCTGGGCTCTAAGCCCCACACTTTTCCTCTGCTATCTTCTGGCAATGAATTCCACAGGCTAACTGTGTATTGTGTGAAAAACTATTTCCTTTATCAGTTATCCTTAAATGTTACATGTTCTGAAACCTTTCACTTTTCCTCCGTTCTGGCTGGCTTAGGCTGCTTCTCACTCTTCTTTCTTAGGGTTTGTCTACACTTAAAATGTGACAGTGGCTCAGCTGTGCTTCAATGTAGATACTACCTATACCTATGGTAACTAGGTTGACAGAAGAATTCTTCCGTCCGATCTAGCGCTATCTACATAGGGTCTTAGATCAGTTTAACTACACCACACAGGGGCATGGACCAGGGTCAAGGCACAAAACATTAAGAGTTGCAATGCCTACGTCCCCTATATGAATCTAGCCTTGGGTGCCTATCTCAGGGGCAGACTAGGGGTAAGGCCTGCAACATAGGCATTGACTCCGTGGTTGCTCTCGGGTTGGAGCAACCATGGGAAAAAAATAGAGGTGCTCAGAACCCACTGGCAGCCCTGCAGGTCAGCATCTCTCCCTTCACCCCCAGTGCCTCCCGCCTGCCGGCAGCCCCGCCAATCGGCTCCTCGCCTCCCTCCCAACACCTCCCACCCGCTGTGATCAGCTGTTCCATGGTATGCAGGAGGTGCCTGGGGATAGGGGGGAAGAGGCAGGGTGGGTGGGGCCAGAGCCTTGGGGGAAGGGGTGGAGTGTGGGTGGGGTCTGGGGCGGAATGGGAGTCAAGCACTCCCCTGGGACATTAGAAAATCAGCACCTCTGGCCCGCAATGCCTAAGTACCTTTGTGAATCTAGTCCTCAGTCTGTAGTATAGGCAGGACAATAGAGGTTTAAATTAGTTTTAAGGAGACATATCATACAATCTGAATGCAATCAATTAAGCTGCTAGTCTTGAATACCCAGTATGAAGGCCGTATTCAAAGGTGAATCTAAATCTGGAGGGAGTGTAAACTGGTATAACTTACACTTTCTTTCCAGCCCCACTAAAATATATATTGCATCAACGTATGTATTTGTTCAATAACCACTTTAAGAACATGCAACCTTCTAGTACATATTTCTCTAAATCTGGCCTACTAAGTCTGAGTATAAGGAAGTACAATGAAGTCTAAGTTGGTATAAGTAAGTTAGCATAGAGTCTAGCAGGTGAATGAAGTAATCCAGGTAACACAGGAATTGTCAGAATGGCTCAGACCATTGGTCCATTTTGTCCAGTATCCTGTCACCAAAGTGGCCAATACTAACAATGTCAGAGGCAGACACAAGAATCTCTGCAGGAGGCAGTGATGGGCTAACTTGCCCCCAGAGAGAGGTTAGCTTATGCCCACAAGCATGACAGTTTATATCCCTTCCAAAACTCTCATTAATTTTCAGATATTTATTATTATAACTCTGTCAGTGTACAATGCTTTGCTGAATCCTGCCACCCTCTTGACCCCAGTGATATCTTCTGGCAATGAATTCCACAGGCTAATTGAGTATTGTGTGAAAAACTATTTCCTTTGTCAGTTATGCTTAAATGTTACATATTCTGAAACCTTTCAGTTTCAATACACATTTTTTGTTCTTATATTAGGAGATGAACGGCAGTGGTCATTCTATCTTCTATATACCATTAATTACTAAAGGCAGCACTGCCTATATTTAAGGTTGCCTGATATTTCCCATTATAAGACCCAGTTTTCCACTGCATTTGCTTTTAACTTTGCCAAACTGGCCTACTAAATTGTGGTAAAAATTTCCATGCCACATGACAGCCTCAGGCTGATTTTTATTTTTTAAGTTTCAGCTAAAATAGCTCCACTGTTTCTGAGAACAAGAATTCATTGTTTTGCCCATGTTAAAAAAGTTCTTACAGCTGTTTAATTAAGAAGCTTTAGTGCCCTCATGCTTTGGAGCAGGGACTTGAAATTTGGCATGGGTTTGACCTTTATGCCTTTTGGCATCCCCATTGAAAATCCACCCAAATGTGGCCAAGTTATAACCCTCTGAACATTCTCAGTTCACACATGATCAGTAGAGGCTAGTTAGAATTTGGCAGGAAAATCACAGAATGCTCTACCTTCACTGAGCATGCTTCAACCCAGTTCTGCAGGAACTGAGCAAGACTTTCCCTTTGTGATGCTGGAAATCAAATGCCAGCTCTGGCCAAGGCCATAGGCTTTAACTAAGAACTGACAAACCCATAGCTGGAAACCAAACCAGCTCACCTGTATGTTAATTTTGTTCAAAATAGGTATTAGTCTTATAAGAATGTATTTAGTGTTTAGACTCTATGAAATGCTTGTAAGTTGCTGCATGCATTAATCTCATTTGTAACATCTGCATTCCATGCTAAAAGGTAAAATATAAGTTTGTTTTATAATTGTAAAATGCCTGCTCTGAACTTGTGAGGTCAGACGGGAAGAGTAGTTCCTTTGCCCATCGAGAAGGACTATCAAGACTTAATGAGCCATCAAGGACAAAAAGCTTTTTTGATTGCCCCAACCACCCAGGAAGAATTTACGTGCAGGAGCCCTCATCCCATTGGCTTGATCTCTGGGGGAAGGTCATATAGAGATGCTCACAAGAAGAAATGGTGATCTCTTTGCTGTTTGAATTTTCACAGGGCCAGAGACACTAAACTAATCCCCAGGAGTTATCCCTAGGTCTGCCCGGAAAGACATTTTGAATTGACAGATAACTATATCTCTGTCATCTTTAGGAACTGTAGATGGTAACTCATTTGTGTATGTTTGCTTGCTTTAATCTATAAATAACTCTCTCAATTTTCTTCCTAGCTATTACACCTTTAGACAGATTGGCTTCAGGCATTGTCTTTGGTGTAGGAGCTAGGGTACCAATTGATCTGTGGTAAGTGACTGGTCTTTTGGGATTGAAAGCAACCTGATTATTTTGTGGTTTTTGGTGTAAGTGACCATTTATCACTAAGTCCAGTTTGTCTGAGTGGCAAGATAGACTGGAGAGTCAAAGAGGACTGTCTGTGACTTCATGGTAAGACTGTTATAGTGATCCAGGAATTCACACTCGTTACTGGGTAGGTGAAATCTAATTACAGAACATACCACCAGTTTGGGGTGTCTGCCCTGTCTTTGACAGTCTGTCCTGAGGTTGGCACTCTCAGTTGTGAGGCACTCCAGACAGCATGAAACCCTTTACTTACTCTTTCTGGCATGTAGGGGGTGTGGCACCATGGACTGGAACTGCGTACAGGGAGATTGTCTCTCCTCTGCTTTCCGTGCCCCCCCCCACACCCCCAGCCACACTGGAATGCAGAGTGAGGGAAGAGGGGATTACAGTAGCTGGAGAGAGAGGAGGGTGATCCACAGGTAGAGGGTGGGATGCAGCAGAAAGGGGAGGGAAACGGGAGCTGGTGTGGAGGAGGTGGATAGGAGCAGTTGGTGAGGGAGATAAGAAGCGGGGAAGGATAGGTGAAGGGTGGGAGGGCAACAGGAGTCAGGGGAGCAAATTGGACAGAGACAGGCTATGGGCACAGGGGCTGTTAAAGGCTCTGATGATCAGGACACATCATGAGGGATCCTGGTAACGACACTGATTGGGGAAATGGTTATGCTTTTCATTATGGGGTGCTGACTTCAAACGAAAATATGATGAAATAATGGGGGAAGTGCTTTAGAACAAAATTGGATGCCTTATTTTAATTAAATGCTCTTTCCTGTAATGGCAGATGGAAATCACAAAATCCTGTTGGTGTTCTAAGAGATTATGAGTTCTAGATGAAGAGATTCTTATTATCTAAACTCTGTCTTTAGCAAAACACCACCAAGTACTGTAAAATCCAGTCCTGCGTGTCGGGATCCTAGAAGTCATACAGTCAGAAATTGCATCAGCTTATGCTCCTGGGACTTCCTGACAAATGATTTTACCAACCATCACATGTCAGTACTTTATCATCTTTGTTTTGTTGCTGCTAATATACAAAATCAATTACATAATTCTGAAATCGGGTGCTTGATATAATATGATAAAATGTTATCAGTCAACAGAATCTGCTCATCTCAATCAGTAGACATTAAATTGATGGAAATAAAGCATCTATTGCGCTTCTACAAACTAAAAAAATATATAACATAAGAGAATGAAAGGGGGATCTAAATCTTCCTCCCAGTGGAATGGCATTGGTGTGCCTGAGAGCAGAATTTAGCCGAGAGTTTATAGAGAAAAAAATTACCTCAAAGTTGGTGGTTAAATTCTGAAGGAATTCAGCTTGTCTGTCTGATCGTGGGAGAGCACACAACACTTGATCACTGGAAAGAAAAAGACATTCAGAAAAAGCAAAGGCTTGAGTGTGAGCACGAAAACATTTTGTATTGATGTACAAGTCTGAACAGTCCATCTCAGTCCCAATTGGTTTCTCTGACTTAGGGGCTAGTGGAGCCAAAGGAGGTTCAAGCAATGAAAGCGCTGGGCCAGATTCTATCCCCTTTGCATTGCTGGAAAGCTCCTGGAGCTCCCCCAAATGGAGGAGTCCCCAGCTGATAAAAAGCTGAAGTAGCAGTAGTTCTTACACTGCTCTCCCATAGCCCCGGGGTGTGTCTGGAACCAGCCTGACCTATTTTAGAGCAGCCCGAGGCACTGTAAAGGACATCAGGGCTGGTGAATAACTGGTCCCAGGATTAGAAAGCTGTAACTAGCTCTTATGCTGCAGTCCCAAGAGGATGCTGAGTGCAGCAGAGAAACTGGCCCTCTCTCTTTACCTGATGAGGTCATACTGTGAGCACCTGATGGCAGGGATTTCCCTAAGCTCCCCCCTACACCCCCCCCCCGAATTTCCCCAACACCCCCCCACCCCGTTTTGTGAACTAGTTACATGCAGTGTTGCCAATTTAGTGGCTGTTTGGACATTTGTGCCACAAGTACTCCTTTTCTTTTTGTGAAACATTAATACACACTTTAGAACCATATGTATGATAAAATATGTGTATCTGCAAAAGTATAATACATTTGAGAAGTATGAACATAGACTAGCTTCCTTATACAGCTGTTGTTTTTTTATGACAATGTCAGTGCATTCATTTCGGTGATGTTGGCCAACCTAATACTTTCAAATTATGATTTGTAAGCAAAGTCTAAATGAGCTCTCCCTGATAGCTAGTGATGGGCTGGGGGGAAAGGCTTCAGGACCAAACTGTATTTACATTCACACCTAATCTACCTAGGTGTCCAGCAAACAGAGCTGTGTTGCCCAGGTGATAGATTTTGGCTGGGGTTTGGTTACAAATCACTTGAATGCAGGGGGGAGGGTAATTAAATGTTGTTGACCTTATTGTTTGAGTAAAGGGCAGTGGAACTGTACTTAGCCTCTGCTGATTGAGTGCATCAAGAGAGAGGGTGGGGACAGGTGTTTTGCTTGATGGTCTGCCTGAGTCACAAGTACTATTTGACCTGCCCCTCTCCACTGTTTAAAGACTGCACTGATTAGGCTCCATGGATAGTTTCTTGTTTTGTTAAGTGACCACTACAGTTGAAATCACTGATAATCAGGTCAAAGTGCTAAGACCTGCTGTGGGACAGCATTTCTGTGGAAGAGATGGCCCCGCCTGCACTAGCAGCGAGGTTCACCCACTGAGAGCTCAGCTGAAATCACTGAGAGCTGGGTGGAACCTCAAGAGACCAACTGGCAGAGGTCACAGTGGCAGGTAGCAGCAGAAAGTGATGGTGCAGGGCCATTGGCAATAGAGTGATGGAGTGAACGGTGGCACAATGAATAACAGTGACCAGAGCTAACAGTGAGCAGCTGGAGGAATGAGCAAGGTGCCTTCTTGCCCCCCACCTGGGAGGTGAACTCATGTGAAAGCACCTCTGAACTCTGAGTCTCCACTGACCCAGGACACCAGTGAGTGTTAATGAGGCTGTTAAAAATGCGGGAGACATAACACAGTTCATGCGAACAAACATGGCTGTGGCATCATACTTTCTATTTAAGCAAGAGATACCACACATTATAGACTGGAGGCCAATGTTAAGTGCATTGTCACTTGTTCATCCTGAAGCTGAACACTGGTTCTGAACAAGACCAGCAAATGCTCACTATCTTTCTGCAAGAAACTCAACTGACTGGCTAGAATGATGCAACACTGAAAGACTCAACAGTTGAAAAAGTGAAGAACTCTCTCACCACATTCAAAAAATTTGCATACATGGCTGATGAATGCACCTATGCAAATGGGCATCAAGTATTAAGTCATGTGTACATTATCTTGATATCTGTGGTAGGCCAGTAGATGCATTTCTAGATGTTCAAGTTATAGAAGACACACTGGCATCATCTGTGACAACCCACATCTTAGAAGAGTTAAATGCTTCTCAGTTGGACCCCAAACAGATGGCTGCTTGTGCATTTGATGGAGCTGCAAACTTCTCTGGAAGACATGGTGGAGTACAAGCTTTGCTTAGAGAAAAGTGTAACCCTAATCTCTCCTATACACACTGTAGAGGCCCTCTACTCCAACTAGTGCTTGTACGAGCTGCAGACTCTTCAAAAGACATTTAAAAAGCTACACATTTAATGTCTTCATTATATTCTTTTTTCAGCAAGAGTCCAAAAAGACTGAATATCTTGGAAAATATAGAAGATACAGTGGGACTGAAGTTCAAATTAGTCCAACCTGGGAAAACCCTCTGGCTTTCTCATGAACGATTCTTGGCTGTTGTCTTAAAATTACTCCAGCCGTTATTACTGGCTTTGGAAAGTATCAGTGAAGATGGGATGGATCTAAGTAGTGAGGCTGGTGGATTACTTTTGCTACTACATTCAGAGAAGACTATTGCCGTTCTCTCTCTTGTAAGTCTATGTTGAAACCACTTGGGTCATTAAACAATGCCATCCAGGCATCTGCTACAGCAGTAGTAGATCTTTGTCCAGCAATAGAAGCTACATTAATTGGATTGGATTAATACATTGGATTAATCAGAGAGCTATGCATTGAAAAAGTACTGGAAGAAGCAAAGACTTCAGTCCAGAAGTTGACTAATGAAGGCATTTATATTGAATCCTTAAGTGAAGAGGACAAGAGGTGTTTGTTAAGACAACTGAAAAAAGTACACAGACATGATTCTTAAAAATCTACAACAGCGACTTCTAGATTCTACTCAACCTCTATGTAGCTTTTATGGATCCCTGTCCTATAAAACACCGACAGTTGAGTGGAGTGAGGCACTACCAGCAATGGGGCTGCCATGTGCTCAGGACAGAATAGAGAATTTGAACACAGAGTGGAATATCATTCAATGAATGAATGAAGATTTGACTTCTACTTCTTTTTTATCATCACTAGTGGCTCGACTTGATCTTTGTGCTATGTTTCCTGGGATGAAGGAAGTAGGAGTTCATCTCTTGCTACTTCCAGTCACAACAGCTACAGCTGAGCATTCTTTTTCATCATTGAATAGAATTTTGTGTTCTGAAAAAAGTCGCCTTCTGCCTGATCATGTGAATGAACTAATGAGCATATCAATTGAAGGAATGGAAGTTCCAGACACACAAGAAGCCACCAAAGATGAATGCATTGCATTCAAGAAGTTCATTATCAGAGTTGTGCAAAATTATAATAAAAAACCAAGAAGGATGTAGATGTAGTGCTTCATAGAAGGCTTGAGTAGCCAACTTTAATTTGTGTGATGATTTTAAAACATGATTTAAATCTAATAAAATGGTCATGAAACATTTCTCAGTTTTTACTATGGTGCCATACAGCCCACCTTCACCCTCATGGTCTCACCCCTCATCAGCCCTGACACCTCCCCCCCTGTAATTTTGAACACCCCCACTAATTTCAATTCCTGGGGAAAACACTGCCTGATGGCATGTCCTGGATTGCCACAAAATATGAATATACTCCTTACTTACACATATTAAGGATGCCCCAGCTCTCTTTTCTTCCCAGCGCCCAATCCTGTTGATCTCCGCCTTCCTTTGCTCCCCTCCCCTACCATCTACCTGCCTGTGGGTCATTTGGAACCCTATATACCACTGACCGGCTCCTCTCTCTCATTCTTTACAGTTACTGATACTCATCATCCTGCTTGAAACCCATAGCCAGAGTGGCCAGCTATCTGTTGTGCTGCTTAGTGGTCCAGTTGTTCAGTTCAGAGCTAGGTGTCCTTCCTCTGACTGCATCCCTCACCCAAATCAGTGCCTGTTCATCACTGTAGGGAGAGACTGAGATGGGAAGCAGACCAAAGATGCACACACGCTGCTGACTGGGAGTTAAGGAATAACTTTCAACCCCTATATAAGTGCAGAACAGTGGTGGTTTAAATGCACCCTTATCAGGGAGTTAGGAGAAGCCTGAAATAGTACATGTGTATCAGGGATGCCAAGGGTTGGCTGTCCTTAAGAGTGAGATTTATAGCCTCAAAGAGTCAGGTGGTGTGCTAGGTCATTGCTGAAAACAGGGACTCTCATCTTTAACCTATAAATAACTCTCTCAATTTTCTTCCTAGCTATTACACCTTTAGACAGATTGGCTTCAGGCATTGTCTTTGGTGTAGGAGCTAGGATACCAATTGATCTGTGGTAAGTGACTGGTCTTTTGGGATTGAAAGCAACCTGATTATTTTGTGGTTTTTGGTGTAAGTGACCATTTATCACTAAGTCCAGTTTGTCTGAGTGGCAAGATAGACTAGAGAGCCAAAGAGGACTGTCTGTGACTTCATGGTAAGACTGTTATAGTGATCCAGGAATTCACACTCGTTACTGTGTAGGTGAAATCTAATTACAGAACATACCACCAGTTTGGGGTGTCTGCCCTGTTTTTGACAGTCTGCCCTTGGCAACATCCAATAGTCCCAGTTTTTAATCCAACCAGCACTTAATAGTTTGTTTTAAAATATGCGTTGTTTAATATTGCATATGGAACACTTAAATGTCCTCATCCATAGTAAGTCTAGGGCACGTGAGAACTCTAGATGCAATGCAAACCAGTGGATTTTAATAAAAACAATTATTTGCTGGTTGGAACAAAAACCTGGATGGTTGACGATCCCTGAGACATAAATTTGTCCAGTGTGGTTTACATTTTGAACTGTATTTTGCAAAACCCACCATCTTTTGATCAAGTCCTGCTCGTTTTTTGGGTGAATTCAGATTTTTTTTTTTGCCTGCCAAGCATTCACACACACAAACAACCCACCCACCCCCGCTGCGTAGCTTCTTCTCTCCTCTTGCACGCGTATAGAACGTGGGCCAGTAATCTCCATGCTTACCACAGTACACAAGTTTGGAAAGTGGCTTTCCAAGCTCTAAGCCTTGTGCCTGAGGCCCTCGATATATTGTTGTCTCTTGCAGTGCCTGAGTAAAAATATTTTAAATCTTTATATATTTACTCAAAATGAGTGGGATAAGCTCAAGAATCTGTGTGAGAGTGAGACAGCTTGCTAATGAGTGAGTCTGAGAAAGACTTGACATGTCTGGTGTATTGGTAGGGGGAGCAGGGAGAGGAGGCGGTGCAGGTCTGAGCTCCATTTCCATTTTCTTGGAGTGGAAGCTGCTGACCCAGAAACCCCATGGTGCTGGTGACAGTGCATGAAGCAAGCTCTTGAAGGATGACTGACAACACCATTTCAGAAGATTGCCCTTAAAACAAAACAGACAGGGCTCTCAAAACATGTAGTTTTAATCTGTGGATCATGATTGTCACAACCCACTGCTGTGATTGATTTCTAGCTGTGACCTGACTGAGGCTAGCAACCAAGTGATTTATCATTTCTGATTTTAGCGGTGTTCCATGCAATCACTGTTGTTTCTCAGGCAGAACCAACAATGTGCAGCTTCTTCCCCTCCCCCCCATCATACGAGAGAGAACCAAACAGCAATCACAGTTATGCAGCATTGGCTACTTGCCCACTTCTCAGGGCAAGGGCACTACATAGCTTGTCATTGGGGTTGTTTTGAAAAGGAGCTTGTCTCCTGATGCTGCTATCTACCATGGGAGTTAATTTTACAAAGGGTGCCTGAACTGGGCTGCCTGCATGTGACTTCTTCATGTAAGTTCCATCACTCATTATAGTGCAAAGTCTTACAATAAGGTGACTACTGTGTATTCATATCACTGTCTTCTGTTGGATGGAATCAGAACTGCTCGGCTGACTGTTATAGGCATTACATTAGTCAACAGTTAATTGAGATTCTCCTATAACTTATGTTGGAAGGGCCTGTGCTTTTGGAGCAGAAGGATCTGAATTCTGTCCTTATTGTTATTGTGCAATTTGGTGTGCACCCTGGAGAAATTGTGAAATCCTACTGAGATATCTGGAGGACAGGAACTGAGAATTCTTATCCTAGACCCTCTCCAATCTGGCTTCTGTCACTTTCCTGTAACTGAAACCACTCTCTCCAAAGTCTCTAATGACCTCTTCCTAGCCAAATCTAGAACTAGTACTCCATCCTCATCCTTCTTGATGCATCAACTACCTTTTACATCATCGAACTTGCTTTCATCTTGAAACCCAGTCCTCTCTGGGCTTCCATGACTTTATCCTCTCCTGGTTTTCCTCCTCTCTCTCTAATTGCTTTTCAGTGTGCCTGTCATAAATATAAAGGGAAGGGTAAACACCTTTAAATCACTCCTGGCCAGAGGAAAAACCCTTTCACCCGTAAAGGGTTAAGAAGCTAGGATAATCTCGCTAGCACCTGACCAAAATGACCAATGAGGAGACAAGATACTTTCAAATCGGGGGCGAGGAGGCGGGGGGAGAAACAAAGGGTTCTCTCTGTCTGTGTGATGCTTTTGCCGGGAACAGAAAAGGAATGGAGTCTTAGAACTTAGTAAGTATTCTAGCTAGATATGCGTTAGATTCTGTTTTGTTTAAATGGCTGATAAAATAAGCTGTGCTGAATGGAATGTATATTCCTGTCTTTGTGTCTTTTTGTAACTTAAAATTTTGCCTAGAGGGATTCTCTATGTTTTGAATCTGATTACCTTGTAAGGTATTTACCATCCTGATTTTACAGAGGTGATTCTTTTACTTTTTTTCTTCAATTAAAATTCTTCTTTTATGAACCTGATTGCTTTTTCATTGTTCTTAAGATCCAAGGGTTTGGGTCTGTGTTCACCTATGCAAATTAGTGAGGATTTTTATCAAGCCTTCCCCAGGAAAGGGGGTGTAGGGTTTGGGGAGGATTTTGGGGGGAAAGACGTTTCCAAGCGGGCTCTTTCCCGGTTATATATTTGTTAGACGCTTGGTGGTGGCAGCAATAAAGTCCAAGGGCAAAAGGTAAAATAGTTTGTACCTTGGGGAAGATTTAACGTAAGCTGGTAAAAATAAGCTTAGGGGGTTTTCATGCAGGTCCCCACATCTATACCCTAGAGTTCAGAGTGGGGAAGGAACCTTGACAGTGCCTATCAAGGGCTCCTCCTCATCCCCCCTCCAACTTCCTGTGGGTGTTCCATAGGGCTCTGTCCTTGTTCCCTTTCTCATCTTCCTCTGGACATTAGCTCTGCGTAATCTTATGTACAAAGACAAATTCAAATACCATTTCCATGCTGACAACTCACAGATCCCTCTCTACTCCAGACCTGTCTCCTTCTGTCCAAACTAAAATTTCAGACTGTTTCTTTGACATCTCCTCATGGATGTCTAGTTACCAATTCAAAGTCAAAACAGAGCTCTTAATCTTCTCCACAACCTCTCCCCACTATCTCCTCTCTCGATAACTGTGGACACCACCACCATCCTGCCGGTCATTCAGGCCTGTAATCTGGGTGTCATCTTTGACAGAGACCTCTCTCTAGATCCTCATATCAAGTCTATGTCTAAATCATGAAGATCCTTTCTGGATAACATATCTATGATATGGCCTTTCCTATCAATCTACACAGCTAAAGCTCTCATCCAATTTTTTAATCATCTCATGTCTCAATTATTGCAACATCCTTTTCTCTGGTCTTGAAAAATGCGGTATTGCCCCACTCATATTTATTCAGAATGCTGCTACAAAGATCATTCTGATAGTCAATTGCATTGACTGTCAATCTTCTCTTTCCATCCCTCCACAGACTTTGCCTTCTCTATCTCTTGAAATGTGACCTACCTATCTTTAGATTCAAGGCCCTTCATTTCTATGCCTACCTATGATTTCTCCTCTGATCGGCCATCACCCACTTGTTAAATTTTCAGACACCTCCAGTATTTCTCTCTGTTGTTCTTCATGCTTGGGAGCTGCTCCTTGTAAACATCAGCAAAGCTATCTTATTATCCACCTTCACATCCCTCCTTAAATCTCTCCTTTCCCATGATGCCTACAAAAAACTTGGCAACAGCCAGACTCTGATGTTCTGAGAGACCATTGTCCGTCATGCTGCCCACTATTGTCTCATTATGTTCTTGTACTCCCTCGTCAGTCAGTCTGTATCCATGTGTTGTCACTTATCTTCTACATAGATCGCAAGCTCTCTTTTTGTTCTGTGTTTGTACATTGCCTAGCACAAAGGAATCCTGGTGTACAAATAGGGCTCTTGGGCACCATGGTAATACAAATAGTAAATAAGCATAACAGGTGGCCATGGATTTGTTACAGCTTCTTTCTGGCAGCCATGAGTGTCCTTAATCTCACCCTGTACGTATCTTGCTTTCCACAACTCATGGCTTGTATTTTTGACACATAAAATTGTCCCTCGTGACTAGGAATTAAGATATTTCATGACAATGGAGAACAGAGTTGTGAACAATGGAGTCTGTTCCCTCCCACACACCTTTTAGGTGCTGTAAAACCATCTCCACCCTTATCCCCTCCCTAAAACAGTTCAGTGAGATGGACACATTCCAGCGTTGCCAACTTTCATGATCTTATTACTAGCCTTGCAATATTTGGCATTTTTCTTAAAGATCCACCTTCTGGAATCATGCTACAGGCATTGTGGTTACAGAGAAAAGTTTGGAAATGTGATCCCTAAATGCTCTGATACCAGTAGTCAAATAAAATGCATTAGTTTTGAAATCTCATGACTTTTCAGCCAATTTCAATGTTTTTAGGGGACCTGACTCATGATTTTTGAACACTGGCAGTTGCAAATACTGCATTTCTGCTGACTAGGTCAAATCTTAACTATTTTGTTTATACGTTAAAAAAAGCTTCAACTGGTCTAAATTGGTGTAGCTCCATTGACTTCACCCAAAGGTTATTTTAATGAACCTGTCCACTTCCTTCCCTATTTATCCCATTGTGCGTAACCAGTTGTAACCTGTATTTGGGTAACCATTGGAAAATGTGATTACAACACAAGGCAATAAAAACAATCTTGTGTTTCGGGCACAAGACTAGGAGCCGGCAGACCGGCATCTAGCTTCTATTCCCAGTTCTGCCACAAACTTTTAGTGTGAACCTGAGTAAGTCACATAATAAGAGTGTTGTGAGGTTTAATTCATTAATATTTGTGTAGCAGTTTGATATCTTCCAATAGTAGATGCTATTTAATCATGATTATTTTTGTTACTGGTTTTGCTCAATATTTGCATTATCTTTTTATCTCCACATAGCACAGCGTTTCAGATTTTAAAACCAACTAAATATTAGAAAATATAATCTTTTTGGCTGTTTTTGTTTCTGGCATCTGTTTTCATGTTTTCACCAGAGCTTTTTGGTTTCAGGCCATTTCTGAGGTTTATCAATAGGTAACAATAAAGCTGGTTCTCAGATGTCATACACGGATGAAATGGCTATTCGAAAATGAATTATGGCAGGAAAAAACAATCATAAAAACTCTTTTAGAAAGAAAACAGATTGTTAGCACTTTCAGAAATGGTTTCTATTTCCACTTCAAGAAGTAATTCATTTAAAGCCTTGTTTTAAGGCAAATGAAGCAAATTATTTTTTCCCATTAAGCTTAAGTATGCCATTTAACTGCATTCCAGAGCACTGACTGAACAGAATTGATTTGCACTTAAACCAAAAAGAATAGTTTTAATATGATTAAAAACATAGGATTTATGGTTGCAAAGGAGACATATATTAATTTCATTGCCTACGTCATCTATATATTATATTGATCTATACATCCAATTACAAATGCAATAAATAACCTTAGATCTTTGTAAAATGTTTGTTTATACCAGTAGGAGATATTATGGTTCAGCCAGACAACCTTCCGTACCCACAGCCACTAAAATACAGATAGTACCAGGAGTTTGTTACCTTTGAAAAGTAAAGACATGCTTTTGCTGAATGCAGATAGCTAGGGTGACAAATAGAAGGTAAAACTTCATCTCAGCAGCATCTGCCATGAAATCAAGTGCCATTAGAGGAAGCCAAGGGTTCAGGACCTACACTATAGATTTCTAAAACCATTATTTGAAGAGTGGTTAAAATTTAATACTGTCACTCTTCTCTGTCCCCTGCTTCCTGTGGTTGAGTAAATGTGACTTAATTCCTGTGGGAGATTCTGATCATATTGATGAAGCAAATACTAGAAGGGACATGGTACATTTTAATCATTTTCATATTGATGAGTCACTTTTTCTTCTGAGCTTTTAAATAATTTTATTGTGGCTACAAAATTCAGATCTAAACAAAAAGTCACATTGATACCTAAATTGTTGATGTTATCATTCTATACAGCATACAGAAAATCATGGTCTTATGTGAAACGGGGATGGTGCTCTCAGCCCAACAGAAGCAGATAGAGATCCATGTTATTCTCTTACTCCTTCAGATCAGGATTGGAACACATCTCCTAGACCTGCTTCAGCCACAGCTGACCTTGCCCACTTTTGGTGCTGCATTGGCCAACTCTAGCAGTGCGGGGACCGTGGGCCACTTGCATTGCTGCATGCCCTTTCTTGGGAGATTTTCCATTGCTGAGCCCCAAAGCCTGGATTTTCCACTGGTGGAACCCAGGTAATGAATCAGGACCTCGAGGTTTAGCTTTGTGATAGGAAGTACTAAGAGTTTTGCATAGGATTCTTCCTGTCTTACAATCCAGAGAGGAGCACTGATGCTTTCTGCTTTTAGGCCCAGTGAGACTGAGAGGGGAAAATATAGAAACAATAGTGCTTCAAATGAAAATTAAAGGCCCCAAACTTTCCCTGTATCTTTGTTAATTGCTGCATATAATACTTGAAATAAGATAGGTGATGATACCGGGCTGAAGAACCTGAAGATCAGTGTGGGGGTTGATGTCTAGTGATCACAGCAGGGGATAGACTTCTGAGTTATAGTCTCAGCTTTGGTAGTGGTTTGCTGCATGATGTTGGACAGGTCCGTTAACTTCTCTGTGCCTAAGTTTACTTATATAAATACATTTAATAATATGTACCTCCCTTAAAGGAATGGTGTGAACCTTAATTCATTAATGTTTGCAAAGTGCTTGAAGATCCTCAGATGAAAGCTGTATAGTATTATTTAACAAAAACAGTTGAGTCTTTTAAACTCAGGACATTTCTTAAATGTATCATAAGACAAATAATGGATCCCAACACAGCCAAAAATGAAAATAAGCCAAAGGAAAAATACCTCTAATGTGTCAGTAAAGATACATGAATCATTAAAAAAAGACCCTGAATTACAAAAGAAGGGCAAGACTGATTGAGCAGGACATAGGAAATGAAAAATAATAACAAATAATGAAAAGAATCACTACAATGCCCCACATTACTGCCTAGATTTCAAAGTCCCTTTTTAATCTTTTCTAAACTTTGTACAAATAAATATCAGCTTCTAGTAAGTTACACAAACAATTCTCAGATAAGGAAGCAGTGAGCACTCTGCCACCGTGGTTGATGTTTAAACCAATGGTTCAAGTGCTCCTCTGTCACATGAAAAGCTGCCTGCTGTATTGAGACCAGATCTCCAGAAGGCTCTGGATAAATCAACGATTTATCTTTAGAATTAACTGTCTCTCTTCATTTTGAAATGTGTAGCAAAGTAGAATATTGGAGGATAGTGCAATCTGAAGACTGAGCTTCAAATCACATGACACAATCTGAAGACTGAGCTTCAAATCACATGTAGCAGGGACCCTAGGAAATAATGTATTATAGTCATCCAGACTATGAATGTATGTAGTTAGCTGATTGATTAATTGATAAAAGTGCCCATCACCATAGTCTCTAGTCATTGTATTAGTTATAGAAACAACTTACCGGATAATAACACTAAAGAGTCTTATTCCACTGTGAAACCAGAACCTCTTACATACACACACAAACATCACTCCGAAGTCACTCCTAGGTAGGCAAAAATTAATTCGTTTCACAAGATTCTGTTGACACTAGAAAGTCTTGTTGCTCTCTTGTTAATGGTTACTAGACTTGGTACTTCTGACCTCTCCTGGTCTTTTTGAGTTCACCCTCCTCAGGTCTCAGGCCTTAAGATGTCTCCTCTCTCTTGGGATAGAATCATGTGATTCTCTCACTCTCAGAATCTGCCCTGGACTGCAGCCCCTTGTTCTCAACCACAACTACTGTCAGCAGGCCTGATTTATCTTCAGCGTGTGGATTTCTGGTCCCACTGACAGCAATGACAGTGATAACCAGTAACCAGACAGCCTTCTGAAAGCAGAGTATTATTTATTTAGAACCAAAGCATTTAAGAGCAAATAGATCTTAAAATAATAAACCAGTCTATTGGCATGCCTGCCTCTCCCTAAATCTTGCCATCCCCTGGATCTGGGAAAGCCCAGCTTCTTTAGAGCCTCTGTCAGTCTCTGACAATTGACCTCTCCCTTTCTCTGCTAAGAAGGGCTTTTTAACTGTTTTGTGTCCTTTTGATCTCTCAGTTCTCAGTCTGGCAAAACAAGGCTTGAATCTGCATTGGAGACACTATATAGGATCCCCAAAGCTAATAGCTTTCCCCATTAACTTTGAAGGTGTGTTGGAGATTGCTTATCTAGATCTATTGTGGTTCTTTCCTGCTTACTCATCCAAAAACTCTCATTGAGTTAAATCAATATAGACATATAATAAACATTCCAATCGCCTCATCTAGTTTTACAGTCTGCCTCAATTACTAGGCTATATATACCGCGTTCATAATATTATTACACTATTCCTAGATGAATTAGATGAATCTGGGAGAGGCTGTGCCTTCCTGCTCATTAGCATGGGGCTGGAAGGGATCTTGAGAAGTCATCAAGTCCAGCCCCCTGAACTCTGGCAGGACCAAATAAACCTAGACCATCCCTGATAGGTGTTTGTCCAACTTGTTTTTAAAAACCTCCAGAGATGGGGATTCCACAACATCCCTTGGAAGTCAATTCCAGTACTTAACTATGCTTATAGTTAGAAAGTTTTTCCTGAAGTTTAAGGTAAATCTCCCCTGCTGCAGATTAGGTTAATTACTTCTTATCCTACCTCTAGCTGATGCAATTGATCACACCCTCTTTATAACATCCTTTAACATATTTGAAGACAGTTGTCAGGTCCCCTCTCCCTTTTCTTTTCTCAAGACTAAATATGCCCAGGTTTTTTAACCTTTCATAGGTCATGTTTTCTACATCTTTTATCATTTATATGTTGTTCGCCTCTAGACTCTCCAATTTATCCACATATTTCCTAAAGTATGATGCCCAGATCTTGACACAGTATTCCAGTTGAGGCCTTACCAGCACCGAGTAGAATGGGACAAGTGCCTCCTATGTCTTACCGCCTGTTAATACCCCTAAAAATTATATTTGCCTTTTTCCCCTCTAAATAGAAGACTTACACTTTTCTTCATGTTTCTCTTTCTCCCAGTGTATTTATAGAACCTCTTCTTATTGCCTTTTATGTCCCTTGCTAGGTGTAACTAATTTTGTGTCTTAGCCTTTCTGATTTTATCCCTACATGCTTGTGCAATTCTTTTGTACGCCTTAGTAAGTTGTCTGTTTCCATTTTTTGTTGGATTCCTTTTTTATTTTCAGATCATTAAAGAGCTCCTGATGGAGCCATATTGATCTCTTCCTATCCTTCCTGTCTTTCCTTCACATTAGCATAATTTGAAGTTGGGCCTTTAAAATTGTCTCCTTGAGAAACTGCCAGCTCTTCTGAATCCTTTTATCCCTTAGCTTTTCTTCCCATGGGACCTCTCTCACTCAACCAGTTCTCTGAGTTTGTTAAAGACTGCTTTTTTTGAACCCCATTGTCCTTATTCTGCTGCTCTCACTACTTCCTTTCCTTATAACCATGACATCTGTCATTTCATGATCACTTTCACCCAAATTGCCTTCCACCTTCGCATTTGCAACCAATTTTTCTACCTGCTGGTCAGAATCAAGTCTAAAATGGCTGTCCCCCTGGTTACCTCCTCCATTATCTGAAACAAAAAGTTGTCCCCAATACATGCTGAGAACACACTGGAAATTTTGTGTTTTATGTATAACTGTATTAGTTTTCCGACCGATGTTTGGTTAATGTTCCCCATTACTACCAGATCCTATGTGTTTGGATATTTCTGTTTGTTCTAGAAATGCTTCATCCTCCTAAATTGGTGGTCTATAATTAAGGCTACGAGTCTGTCACAGAGATCACTGAACTCAGGGATTCCATGATTTTCTGGGACCTCCAGGACTTCTGCAGCCTGCTGGTGTGCCTGACTCCAGGACCCCCGGAGCAGCTTGGGTGGCCCCCGGGCCAGCCCCACCAGTCCCCCCAGAAACAGTGGCGATCCTGGGCTGCCCTCCCCGCAGCAGCAGCGGTGGCAGCAGTCTCGGGCCGCCTCACCCCCAGCAGTGGCGATCCCGGGCCACCCCCCGCCTGCAGCAGTCTTCCCAGGCCATCCCCTGCCTGCGTCAGCAGTCCCACTCCCCCACCACCAGTGACAGCGGCCCCGCCCCCACAAGCGGCAGCGGTCCTGGGTCATCCCCCGCCAGTAGCATCCTCTGGGTGTCCCAGAGCCCCCCGGAAAATCAACGGGTGCCCAAGAGCCCACCAGCACCAGTGGGCACCCCAAGAATACCCAAGATGTAGTCAGGGTTACATAATACAAGTCATGAACAGATCACAGGCTGTGAATTTTTGTTTATTGCCCATGACCTGTCCATGACTTTTACTAAAAATACCTGAGACTAAATCTTAGCCTTATCTATAAAAGACCCCCTACCATGATATCATCCCTATTTTTGTCCTTTTATGCATATATATAACACCAGAGGACATACATTCCCATGAATACATTCCACTGTATGCCTATTGGCCAAAATTTTCAAACCTAGTTGCTAAACTCTATGTTGCTGAATTTGTTTTTTGGCACCTATATTAAAGTGGCTTGATTTTCAGAAGGGCTGAACACACATACAACTCTCACTAAAATTGAGGCTATCTTTTTTTAAAGTGCCTAAATATCAGTTTAGAAATCTAACTTTAGGCACCCAGGTTTGAAATCTTCGCCAATATGCATATAGGGCTAAATTCACAAAGGAACTTGCGGGTTGCAACACTCAGCATCATCATACCTAACTTTTAGGTGCCTAGAAAGTCACTGGGATTCACAAAGCCTGAGTTACATGTTCAGGCTTCTTACACAATTTATGGAGGGAGACAGTTGTCTAAGTGCTTGTCTACACTACCTGCCGGATTGGTGGTCAGCAATCGATCCAGCAGGGGTCAATTTATCGTGTCTAGACTAGATGTGATAAATCAACTGCTGAGCACTCTCCCATCGACTCCGGTACTCCACCAGAATGAGGAGTGCAAGTGGAGTTAATGGGAGAGCGTCAGCTCTCCACTTACTCCAGTGAAGACACCACGGTAAGTAGATCTAAGTATGTTGACTTCAGTTATGCTATTCATGTAGCTGAAATTGCACATCTTAGATCGACCCTGTGTGGTAGTGTAGACAAGCCCTAAGACTGGGATTCATAAAAACCAGCACTCCACCTAAGCTAGCCAATGTCATGGTGAGGGATGTGTCCTAAGCCCCACCTGTCTCAGGACATTTACTGCCTAAATCTGGTCTGGAGGGTCATACCTCCCTCCACTTGGCATTCTCAACAGTCAATTCTCATAACTTTCAATCCAGTGGTTATGGTACTCATCTGGAATCAGGGAGATCCAGGTTCAAGTCCTCCTCAACCTGAGGGGGAGAAGGAATTTGAAAGGAGATCTGCCACCTCTTAGGTGTGTGCCTGAACCACTGAGCTATGGGATAGTCTGGCCTGGGTCTCCCTCAATCTCTCCTATTGTACCGTGGATAAATAATTAATGTAATCAGATTAGAGGGACTGGATCCTGGGTCATCCACATCCTGGGTGAGTGCTCTAATCACAAGCCTAAGGAATCATTTGCATGCTTTCTCTCTTTGGTCCAGTGACTTGTTTTAATTATTTAGCCAAAGTGGAACAGCTTCAACAGGAAAGCTTGAGGGAGACCCCTCTCCCACCATCAGAATATCCCATTGTTCAATTGAGACTGTGTGTGGAAAAGAAACCTTTAATAAAAAGGGGAAAGCAACCCAGCATTAACTTGGAAAAAATGCTGCAAGAAGGATTCGTAAGTATAAGACATGAGCAAAACACCCACCACAGAGTATGTTGGGCAATGTCCTTTGCCTCATGTTCTTAAGTCCGACAACCAAAAGTTCCTTTAAAGTGTCCCTCCCTTCTCCCTTCACCGCACCCCACTCACAGTTGTTGTTCTTGGTCAGTGAAGACCCAGAGTTTAGAAGTGCATTTGCGTGAGTTCACCTACCACCCTGGGAGGTATGAGGGGGGGAAGGCATCTTGTTCACTCCTCCAGCCACTCATTCTGCTGCTGGCCACTCCATCTGCTCTGACACCTGCTCCAGTCCACCCCACTGCTCCTCTGCCCACTCCACTGCACCCTCTGGGGTATCTTGAGGTCCCACCACTTAACATAGCTTCCAGCAATTTCAGTTGTTAGTAGGGAAGCCTCCCTGCTGGTACAGGCTAGGCAATCTCTTTCACAAAGACACTATCCCAAAGCAGGGATAATGCTTAAACCTGGTTATCAGTGATTTCAGCTCTAGTTATCTGCAACAGAAGAGTCTCAATTGAGTCTTAATCAGTTCTGTTATTACACAGTGAAATGAGAGAAAGTCAGATGGTGCCTACAACCCTTAGGCAGCACCCACACCACCATATACAAACTCCTGTCCCCACCCTCTCTCTTCCCTATGGGGCTTTGGCACCTCTATCCCATGCTGAGAAAGTGCAGTTTGGTTGAGGGTGAACCCCTCAATCAGGGCATGCCAAGCACAGTTCGGCTTCCCTTGATTCACACAACAAGAATAACAACCCTTTATTACCCTTACACCCAATAACAAAGTGACTTGCAATCCAACACCAGCCAAAAGTGATCATTTGGGCAAAGCAGCCCCATCATGCTGCACATCTAGGCAAAGTGGATGTGTCTATGCAAACAAGGTGTCTGTGCAAACATGGAGTCTTCTCCCCTAGCTCATCACTAGATGCCAGGGGAGAGCTCATGCATACCCTGTTTACACAGTAGTTAATGCCCATTTCTGAAAGGTGGCAGATCCCCATTTTAACTCCCTTCTCCCATTATGTGAACAAGGGATTTGAAGCAGGGGTCTCCCACATCCCAGATGAGTACCTAACCAGTGAGCTAAAAGTTACAATTAAAGTCCTTCTTCTCCTCCTCGTCCTCCCTTTTGTATGCTTGTCTGATGAGGTTTGATCCAGTAGCTGTGTTCAGAGCTCACCTACTAGATTGGGCCCGGCAGGAGAGTTAGGTGGACAAATGCCTACTTTCTTCCATTTCATGAATTGCTCAGGATTTAGCCATTTGGACTCCTAGAGTGAGGAACAGTGTATGTGTGTATGCATGTTCAGAAGTAGAAACAGAAACATAGGTACCTCAGGTTTCAGAGTAACAGCCGGGTTAGTCTGTATTCGCAAAAAGAAAAGGAGTACTTGTGGCACCTTAGAGACTAACCAATTTATTTGAGCATGAGCTTTCGTGAGCTACAGCTCACTTCATCGGATGCATACTGTGGAAAGTGTAGAAGATTAAAGCTTATGCTCAAATAAATTGGTTAGTCTCTAAGGTGCCATAGGTACCTCAGATACTTTTACTGCAAAAACTTAAGTGCAGAGTTTAGGCACCTAGAGCATTCGGCGGCAGCTGAGTGGGAGTTTTACGAATACCAGTGGCATCTGATCCCGGGATTTAGGTACCTAAAGTGGAAGTCAGGCATCTAAGCCTCTTGGTGAATCTAGCCCATAGTGAAACATGTCCATGGAGATGTATGTCATGTGACGGTTAGATGTGTGATACTATTGAGCATGAAGGCACGGTGTTCTAGAGCAGACTTCCTGCCAGTTTCCTCTTCAAGGCACTTCTTCAATAACTCACAAATCCTTTTGTCTATTGACAGACCTTCTTGGGTTTTGATGTATTAAATTAACTAAAACGTTTCAAATAAAGTTAAGCCCATCTGTTTCCCTTATCTCTCCCATATCTTTTCTGCCTGTAGTTTCACTCTCAAGTTTCTCTGCAGGAGTCTACTCATTCCCAGCAGCATCCGTACTCCACTCTGGTCTCCCCGAGCACCCTCTCCTTCTCTGCAGCTTCCTACTGTTCTTTATAGGGGAATCAGCTGATCCCTGCTTAGGTGTGCCTAGGTAGTAACCAGGACTGGGATAAACCCCGGGCCTCTAGTCCTTAGGGGGAAGGCCACCCTGTTGCACTCAGTCTCTATTACAGATTCATTTCCGACTGGATCAGATTTCTAGTATTCATATGATACCTATTTCTGTCACTGAAGTTTGTTGATTGACGAACCTATGAACCATACACTCAATTACCAACGCAGCAATAATAGACCACAGATATGGTATAAGGGATGTGAATGAGTCCAGGCACCATACTCAGATGAGCATTGATTTCTCTGACTTAACTCTATTATTATGGTTTATCAGCTCTCCTGTAATTTAGGACTGCATTCCACCATCTGCTCACCTGCCATACTTACACTGTCTACCTGCTTCAGCTGAAACCGCCAACTGCCTCCACCCCTGAAGACCCGAGCTGATTGCGTGTGCTGTGTTCTGGAGTTCCAGAAGCCATGAATAAAAATGTGTATTTTTGCCAGTTCTGATCGGGAATTGGTCTTTTCATCCCATGAGAATTTTTGAGATTTTGAAATTTTTCTCCAGCCTAAATTGGGATCAAAAGTTGATATCTTGAAAATTTTTGTGAAATGAAAATCTCCCCCCCCCTCCAAAAAAATCCTGATTAGGTAAATTTAAGTATTTAATTTTGATTTTCACTTTTTTAAAATATATTTTACTATAAATTAACTTACATTTCTAAATGAAAAGTAATTTAGAACCTAAAAAGAACTTTTTATTTCAAGAATTTATTTCAAAAATTTTTCAAAATGGGAAATTAATCTAAATCAACCCTTGTCTGCAAAAAGTTCAGATGTGATTAATTGGCATTTTCAGATGAAAAAACATTTTGTCAAACAATTCCCCACCAGCCTTCATTTTTGCAGCACTTGGGTTAACATTGCTTTTCCATTAAGTGGAACATTAACCCTCACTAAAACCACACCTACTGATTGTTGCTCACATAACAGATATGCATAGATTTTCTGAGATGGTAAGGGACAGTTTACAACTTTATGTCTTGGAGTAATTTTTAGTGTAGCTTTCCCCATTCCTCATGTTTTTATTTCAAAAGGGCTAATCTGGCCCAGAATTTGTAGGGCAGGATGTTAAGAAATTCATATCTTTACGTGTTAATGAAGGAAATCTGATATCAACATTTTGAAGAGACACTAAATACAAACCTCAAAATGTCATTTTTAAAGTCCCTTTTTAGAGTATAACCATACTTCAAAGGAAACTTTAAATGAAGTCTTATCCCATACTTGGCCATTTGATCATACTGACTTCTTCACCTGCTCACAGATTTGCTTCCCCATTTCTTTTCCTGTGTGCTACATTGATGTTGTAACTCTAAGTGTTCTAAAGCAGGCTCCATTGTGAACTTGCCCAGTAATGTACAGTAAACTTTTAAATTATAGGTCTGGTCCTGCATCAGCATCCCCAAGCATGGAATCCTGCACCAGCACAGAGTCCCTCTTAGTTCAGCAGACGCCATGTGTGTGCTGTGGTCCATGCTAGCAACTCAGGATGCCGAGTAAGATGTAAGTTTGGCCTGTCGGTTGCTACTGATAAATCTATTAGAAAAGCAGACATTAAGAAGCATAAAGGGAGGAGGGCACTTATTATTGCAGCCACATTTCTCAAATACTTCTCTTTTTTTTTTCTTTTTTTGTATTAGCATATTCTCTCCATTGTTGTTTTCCTGGTGGTAGCCTGTTAGCTTTCAGCTGATCAGCGATGAGTCCCTGCAGTGGACCCATCTGATTAAAGGAAATCCCAAAGGCCAAACTAAACCATGTTGTTATGCTTCAGGTTGTTTATATTCAGGTTAAATTGCTAAACAACTCCCCTAGATAATGTTTACAGATCCTTACCCCCTTCCCACCTCGGGTATTATTACTATTATTATTATCAGTGGGGAAAAAATAACTAGCTGCTCTCCATTTTATATGATGGAAAGAACAATGACTAAAGTCTAATTAAACTCTGCTCTCCACTGTCCTCCATACTAGGCAGCACAATGCTGTTGTTCATGAACAACGCAAGGATGCAATTAGTTTAACAGCTCTTTATTAGGAGTGCAGCAGAACAGAATTAGAACTCAATTTAAAAGTCTCCCTCTAAAATTCATTCAGCCATTAAGGCCACACCATCTTTCAGTTTTTCCATGGCATATAATTGATAAATGATTTCTCCCTCCACACCTCTGCTCTTCATCTTTATTCATGAATCAATTCATCTCCGTAGGATACTGTGATAATTTACATACATGGGCAATGTCACCAACTTCTGTCATCTTGTTGAGGAAACAATTTTGCAGCCTATCAAACCAGTGAAATAAAAAACTCTTGAGTATGTCTGAATCAATATGATTCTGTAATTCACTTCTGGCTAAATCTTGATCTTACTGAAGTCAGTTGGACCAGGAATTAGCTTTTACATTGGGTTGTCTGCTCCCAGTACCAAAAGCAGTAGTCAGTCATTAGCAATGTGTCCTTGGAAACAGCCCTTGTAGATGCACTTTTATATTTTCCTTAATTCTTGCTTTTTTCTTAATTTTTGACATTCTGTATTTTTTAGTTGAAAAAATAAATAGAATAATCATAAATAATAGAATGAGCCACAAATGGGAAAGATCATTTTAAGAAAGGAAAGATCTGTCACATGACTGGGACTTGTGCAGTCATAAGAACATAAGAACGGCCATACTGGGTCAGACCAAAGGTCCATCAAGCCCAGTATCCTGTCCTCTGACAGTGGCCAATGGCAGGTGCCCCAAAGGGAATGAAGAGTCAGGTTATCATCAAGTGATCCATGCCCTGTCACCCAATCCCAGCTTCTGGCAAACAGAGGCTAGGGACACCATTTATGCCCATCCTGGCTAATAGCCATTGATGGACCTATCTTCCATGAATCTATCTAGCTCCCTTTTAAACCCCGTTATAGTATTGGCCTTCGCAACTCCCTCTGGCAAGGAGTTCCAGAGGGTGACAGTGCATTGTGTGAAAAAATACTTTCTTGTGTTTGTTTTAAACCTGCTACCTATGAATTTCATTTGGTGGCCCCTTGTTCTTGTATTACGAGAAGGAGTAAATAACACTTCCTTATTTACTTTCTCTATACCACTCATGATTTTATAGTCATTCTTAGTGGTTGGAGCAGGAATCTGTAGCTAGGAATCAGAGCCAAAGGTCAGTGCCAGGGTCAGAGGGCAGAGCCAAGGGTTAAAGCCGGAGTCAAGAGCCAGGAGTGAGGACCCAGATCAGAACCGGTTTCAGAGCCCATAGTCAAAGTCAGAGATCAGGAATCAGAGATGAGGATCAGAACTGGGTTATCTGGAGTGACTCAAGGCAGGGGCATGGCTGGGTCCATGCAGGTTGAGAAACAAGCAGGCTCAGGGGCAGTCACAACTGTGGGCAAATGCTTTGAGCAGCCACTGAACTGCTGCTGCTGCTGGGCTTAAGAGCCGGTCTGGGTCTCCTTCCAACCGATCAGGCACTCGTCAGGTTGCCCAGAGACTGGCTCTGCTGTAGGCCCCAATTCCTGACGAAATCCTTAGGATTCACCTCAGTGTTTCTTCTTTCTAGAAAGCTGTAATTTGAGTGGAGACTTAGCTAAGAAAGGCGGTAAGGTCATTGTTGATGCTGAGACATGGCTCGAGAGTTCCTCAGAAGGAAATATACATTATGGACTAACTTTTTAAAAACAGTCTCCCATTTTCAACAGCAGTTTTGTGCCTCCTGCTGCCAGTAACTGATACCCAGCTGCTACAGCAATGGGCATATTAGAACTGCCATACATATGCAGTGTCTATCTGTCTGATCTTGTATTTAGCTGAGACACTCTTAGTACCTTCCCCAGACCTGAGGAAGAGCTCTGTGTAGCTTAAAAGCTTGTCTCTTTCACCAGCAGAAGTAGGTCCAATAAAAGCTATTACCTCACCCACCTTGTCTCTCTAATATTCTGGAGTCAACACAGCTACAACAACACTGCATAGATATGCGGTAGTCAGGTGGATGAATGAATGCTGGAGGTGCAAATATGAGTATTTGCATAAGTACATGACCACATCAACCTTTCAAATGGTTAGCTATCTAACTGCCATCAACTGCACCTGCACCTGTTTATATCTCTTGAAGGTACATATTTGGAGGGGAGGTTGGGGCCCCTTTCAGAAGTGTGGATCTATGTCAGCAAGACAGTCTTGCCTTCTAGGATGATAACATTTAAAGGTTTTTAAATATTTAAAATTTCTCCCTGCACCGCTTTTTTTTAAAGTTTGTTTAGATTGGACATTCTTCAGGGCATGGCCTTGTCTTCCTTATGTATGAAAAGTGCCCAGCACACTTTAGTCACAACCACAATCTAAGTAAATAATAATAATATCATCTCACATATAGGATCACAGAGTTACAAAGTTCACACTTTTGCAACAAACTCACACAAGCCTTCTGTATATCCTAGTGTGACCCAGGGAACCTCTTGATGCCAACTGGTTTAGGACATTTGGGGTGAATAGAGATCCCCTGAGTCAGCTATATAGACATGTTAGTTCACCAAAGGGTGGCATGAGAGGTCTCTACCGAGGGCCAGTAGCCTGCTGGTCATCATAATCATTGTGAAATATATGTAAAGGTAATATTGAAGAAATTGTGTATTGATACTGAAAATTACGTTCTTACGGTAAGGCAGGTCACCAGAAGGTGGCATGGCCGTGTGCAGCAGATGCTTATCTCCCTATCTGGTCATTAGGTACTGTCCATAGTGTGGTTTAGCTGCAAACTGAGCCTTATGCTAATCAAAAGATTGCTAAATGGACAACAAAGGAAGCCACAGGAAAACCCAGTCAGCGGAGGGGAGCAGGAAGGAAGGGAGGATAAGGGGGTCCTGTTTATGAAAAATAATAAAGGACTGTCCTGCTATATCTAAGGCACAAGAGACTCCCAGCATCTTTCACCAAGGAGGCAAACTTATCGTTATGTCTTGTCTCATGAATGGAAGATCATATCAAGCCTGGCTGTAAATCACTGGAAGTACCTTGGTTGAGCATTGCTCTATAAGACATGAAAGTATCTAGTTAGGTAAGTCTAGAATGCAAATTATGATTTTATTTTATATGTAACCATTTGTTTCCAATACTTTTACCTTTGGTCACTTCAATCTCTACACAGTACTTTGTTAAATAATCTTTTACTTGTTTTCCCTAAAAACATATCTAAGTGCTATCTATTTGTAGTGGAGCGATGATCTGAGGTCGAACTGGTAAACTGGGGTGTACTGCTTCTTTGGAAGAGGTAATCTGTAAATACCGCATGTGTCCAGTGGATCAGGGGATAGACGCTCCAGGGAGATGCTCGGCGGGCTTGGTGGTTGGTGTGTGCCTACCGCTAACCTGTAGAGAGAGAGTGGGGGCCTGTGTAGGCCTAGAGGAGAGAGCTTGTGTTGCCTGTGGCTGCTGGAGTCAGGGACCTGAGCCACAGCAGACACAGACAAGACTTCCTCACGCTCAGGGCAGGTGGTAGCGAGACAGCGCACAACCCTGGGTGCACCTAGCAAAGTCACATAAGCGACTGATGCAGAATTCTGGGACTTTTGAACATATTTTTGAAAGTTACGGGCTACAGCCTGTGGGTTCCACACATGGAATGAAAGCAAGATATAGCCCATGTTGTACAAATTGTCATAGTCAGCAATAGAGTCACCTTTATTTTGACTATTGCAGCATCTCTTAGAGATGGGCCCAAGCTCAGATCTGGATTCAGATCTGAATTACCCCAAAGTCTGGACACATTAGAAACCAGAATCTAATGTTCTGATTTGGCCCTGACATATGTATGAGCCAGTTGTAAAGTTAATATCTGGATCCAAACTTTACCAAACTTCAGAGCGGGAACAAAATGTTGCAGAAATAGAGTTCTGGTTTGATGTCATTATAATGTAGATGTACACATTGGTACCTCCATAGTAAAACATAGCAAGCATCCATCCAATTTGGTATTCTGTTTCTGAAAGAAGCCAGGACCACATGATTTAAGCAAGGTGTAAAATCCTCATAATGCACCTAATTAATCTCTACTATACCATGGGGGAACATTTCTGTCTTACTCCATCTGGTGATCAGATTATGCCCTGAAGCATGCTGACTGAGCCCTTGTAATTTTCATCCTAGCTAGCGCAACTGCTGATGCTCTATTCTTATTCATATAAACGTCTAAGCCTTTTTGAATCTTTTTAAATTATGATGACTTGTGCACTGAAAATCAATCATGAAACAGTTTACAAAGCCAGCTTGCTTTGGAAGTGAAGACTAAAAGACAGCTGCTGCCTTTTGGGGAGATAGAAAAGTAGGGAGAAAGAGACAGTGAAGAATTCAGAATTTCTGTGCCATGATCAAAATGCCACGGAATGATACCTTTTGTAATGACTAAGAGCATCATTCCATGCCACGTTTACCAGTCCATCAAAGCAAAACCTCAGACACCACCTGAGTCCATCAGCAAAAAGCTAGTGAGGTTCCATTTGCTGTATGTGAAGGTGAAAATATTTATATCATTCTACAATAATGTAGCTATTCCAGGTTTATTTTTCACATAAGATTATAAAATGTTAGAGATGAAAGATCTGCTGGGTCATCTAACTATATTTCCCTGACAATGCAGTACTGTAGCTGATTGCACATGGAGAGGTGCTAATTTTATGTCCAGATTTAAATATCCCAAGTGAAGGGCTTCCACTGCTCCCCATGGCAGATGGTTCCACAGTTGCAAGGTTACATACACATATATTTGTGTTAAAACTCCAGATAGATGTATTGCCATCTGGTGGTTAGTTTGCTCTACTGCATTGTTAGTATTGGGAGCATTGAGAGCTGCTAGCAAAGCATTGAGGTATCATAGTGCAGTCCGTGAGTGGCCTTGGCATGCTGTTTGAGCGAGAGAGTAATGTTCTGGGCTCTTCACTAGACCCTGCTGCAACACATCTGCAAACTTAGCTCTTTTTCATAGGAAGCTTTTATTTGGGACTTGCCCTGGTTTTTTTACTAGGTTTGTAAAATACGGTTTAAATAGGTTTGTGTAAGCAGAGAACTCACATGAACATCATTCGGGGATGTATTAGCAGGAGTGTTGTAAGCAAGACACGAAAAGTAATTTTTCCACTCTACTCCACAGTAATTACGCCTCAGCTGGAGTATTGTGTCCAGTTCAGGGCACCACATTTCAGGAAGGATGTGGACGAATGAGAGAAAGTCCAGAGAAGAGCAACAAAAACAATTAAAGGTCTAGAAAACATGACCTATGAGGGAAGATTGAAAAAATGGGGTTTGATTAGTCTGGAGAAGAGAAGACTGAGAGGGGACATAACAGTTTTCCAGTACATAAAAGGTTGTTACAAAGAAGAGGGAGAAAAATTGTTCTTCTTAACCTCTGAGAATAGGACAAGAAGCAATGGGCTTAAATTGCAGAAAGGGTGGTTTAGGTGGGACATTAGGAAAAATTTCCTGTCAGAGTGGTTAAGCACTGGAATAAATTGTCCAGGGAGGTTGTGGAATCTCCATCATTGGAGGTTTTTAAGAGCAGGTTAGACAAACACCTGTCAGGGATGGTCTAGATCAGCATTTCCCAAACTTTTTTGGCCACGGAACACTTTTTAGCCTATTACGGAACACTTATAATATTATTTTGTAGTCGTTTGGTTTTCAAATAAACAATTGCGTTATTTATGCTCAAATATATTTTATTTTATAAAACAAAGCAAAAATACAAATTTAAAATAACCTGAACTAACCATTTCTAACTGGAAAGCGCGTATAAAGTAGTACAAAAATCAAGTGTAAGAGTCAAAATTAAATTCTGGATTCTTTCACTGAACACCTATACTTATCGTGTGGAACACCAGTGTTCCATAGAACACAGTTTGGGAAACGCTGGTCTAGATAATACTTAGGGCTGCCAAGAGTGCAGGGGACTGAACTAGATGACCTCTCAAGGTCCCTTCCAGTCCTATGATTCTATGAAATATTCTACCCTTTAAAAAACAACAAATAGTAGAAAGTATGCAAAAGAACACCCAGTTCCCCCCTGCCACATTATCCTTAGTCACTCACTATTGCCTCATGCCACTCTCTGACTTCCATTAACCACTCAGCCTAAATGTCCCCTTGAATGTGCAAAATATATGCAAAGGTCAAAATAAATAACTAGGAGATGCTTTTAAAATCACATTTCCCAACAATGGATCCATTTCCTGTTCATTATGGGCTGGACTGTGAGTCAGATCTACATGTTAAGGTCTCAGACATGGATGGGCTGATCTAGTGGTTGGAGGAGGAGTCAGGAGCCGGGAAGTGGAGCTGATGGTCAGAACCAGAGTCAGAAGCTGGATACCAGAGCCAAGGGTCAAGCCAGAGTCAGAGCCAGGAATCAGAGCCAAAGGCCAAATGCCAGGGTCAGAATCAGAGTCAGAGAGTTAAGACAACGGTCAGAGCCAGAATAAAAGTCAGAGAACAGAGGCATGGATCAGCATCAGGCCAGGAAGACAGAAACTAGGACTCAGGGTGAGAAGGCAGGGTCTGATGTAGCAGCCAGCCAGAAATTCACCCAATTGCACCGACAACTTCCTGTGCCTCTTTCTGGCTTACATAGCACAGCCAGACCATTCGGTGGGGTTGGGCACTCCTCCAATCAAGATTTCTGTGAGGGTGCCTCTGGTGGGGCTAGGGTTCCAATAATCACTCAGCTCAGCAGTTACTAGCAAGCTGCCAGAGGGTGGCTAGGATACAAGGGCTGCCTGGAGACCCAGGTTCAAGACCCATGGATGCTCACATCACCCTTGCCCTAGGACACCTTCAAGGTGCCACTGGACCAGGCTTCTCAGGGAGGCTTTCATGGAAGGTTTTCACGAGTTCTTGGGCAGGGACATTCTCTGCAGGCTCCTAGGAGCGTTGTTCAAGCCCGTAGCCTTTCCAATAGATCAAGTACCAACACTTGCCCCTCTTGACTGACAGTTGAGGACATCATACACAATATACTTGTCATGACCCTGGATGTGTAGCAATGGGCAGGAGGTTGGGTTTTATGGGAAAATGAGTCTTTTATACACAGCTTTAGGAGCAACGTATGAGAAAGTGTCTATTCTGAGGGATCAAGGCAGGCGGAGCTCAAAACTGACAGGGTTGATTTGTCTATGGGTCCAACAGGGGCTGATGAACAGAGGGTGCAGTTTGTGGGTCTGTCCATGCGCAATGTTCAGCTGAGAGACATATCTTCTGCCCTTATGGACTCACATATTGCCTGTAACACTTTTTTGCTTCTTCAAGGTAGTTCTTTAACATTTCTTAGGTCTAATGGATCCATTATATCCGATCTGAGACGGCTGGGATGGAGGAGGTCATGGGGAACTCTGGGTGGAATAGGGGATGGACCCCATAATTTGCAAAGGAAGTGTAAAGATCCATGGATTAGAATCCAAGTCTACAGAGCCTGGGCCAATTGACATTCCCACAGTGCCACGAAGAAGCCTTGCAGAGCTGCAGCCAGGGAGCACTTTGGAGAGCAGACGCCACAGGAAGTACCACCCAAGGGACCCAGAGTGACAGTACCTTTCATTTCTCTGATTGGCTGAGCACCCTATTTAACTCTGGAGGGTGCCCCAGGAAGTTGTCTGGGCAACTGCACAGACTTTGGCCTGCTGTGATGTCAGACTTAACCTCATCTTCTGGTCTCTGATCCTAGCCTGACTCTGGCCTGCTACTACTCTGATCTCTGGTCTCCAGCTCTGGCCTGACTCTGATCCCTGACTCTTGCTTACTAAACTTGGCTCTAGCAATTCCTTTGACTCCTGCTCACTGACTACCATCCCTGATGTGTGGTCCCCAGCTCAGCTGTGACTGCGAGGCCAGACCACCTACACCCTGGACCCTTACAGAAAGGGCTTTTCCCAGTAGAGGCATGTTCTGCATTGTTATGTGTGAACTCCACATTAGGGTAACTGTGAGGACCAGGCATTCTGTTGATGATTTATGTAACACCATAGGGACTACTCTAGTATTTGATTTACTCTCTCCTCAAGTTCACTTGAGGGTAGTAGGCAAAAGAGTAGCAAGAGTGAGGCCCTAATATTTGGAGGGCTTGAGGCCAGAAACAGTGGATTGTGATTGGAAGGGATGTGATCCAGGAGCCCATGAAAGTGGACAACCTGGTTAACCCATAGCTGGGGGCTTCCTTGGAAGAGAGGGCAGGTGGGTGCAGGGAATAAAGTGAGCCATCTTTGTGAAATGATCCGCAGCTGTCAAAATTGTCATATACCCCTTGGACTCAAGTAGCTCCATGATGAAGTATAGAGAAAATGCCCTGCAGAATCCAGGGGGAGTCTCTAGAGGGTTGAAAGAATCCGAGGGGTTTACTGCACAGCATCTTGGTGTGGGTGCATACATTGCAGGAGGCAACACATTCCCTTGTCACTGCTCTCATTCAGGGCACCAAAAGGAACAAGATGCTAAATACTGGGTCTTAGAGCGAGTGAAATGCCCCACCCAGGGGGAATTGTGGCACAGTTGCAACTTGTGGAAGTCCAGCGGAAAGGTATATGTATTCCTTTGTGAAAGTTAGTCCATTCCAGGTGTCGTGTGATTCCTAGTTTATAGCTTCATGTTTGTCAGTGGGAGTCCCTGTGATAGCAGCAACCTGGATTAGGACAAGCAAATCGTGGCTGACTATTGCGCCAAGAAAGTTATGGGGCTTAAGGATGCAGGAGGTTTCCTGATTAGGCCTCTTTGGATCAACACAGTACTCCCCTTTATAGGACAGCATGTCAGCCTTGCTATTCCACGATCCCAGGCAGAAGGAGATAAAGTCAAAATGGGAAAAGTATAGAATCCACTGAAGCTGTCACTGGTTGAGGGTTTTGGCCCTGTGTAAGTACTCCAAGTTGTTATCATTGGCATAAACCTGAACTAGACACCAAACTCCTTCAAGGTAGTGGTACCACTCCTCAAAGTTTATTTTAATTGCCAGAATTTTTCTCCCTAGGAGTAAGCTTCCTAGAATAGAAGGTGCATAGATGTAGCACCTTCTGGGGACTGTGCCAGTGGGAGAGCACCGCTCTGATGGTCACATTAGAGGCATAAGCTTATGTGGTATCAGGGTGGACCAATACAGGAGCGGTAGTGAATGCGAGCTTTAGTTTCTCAAAAGCATGCTGAGCCTCCAGAGACCAAAGGAACTTGGTGTTCTTATGGAACAGATTGAGAAGGGGTGAGATTTGCACAGTGAACCTTGGAATAAACTATGGTAAAAGTTCACAAAGCCCAAGAACCGTTGGTGTTGCACAGTTGCGAACCACTTCTTCCTTTTTATAGGTCCATTTTGAAACTCTCTGGAGACAGACTAATCCCCAGAAATTCTATAGAGGCGTGGTCAAAAGCACACTTCTCCAAAGAGGCATATAGGGCACGTTGGCAAAGTCTCTCCAGAAGGGTTCAGACAAGTATGGTATATTGCTCAGGACAGTCCAAGAAAACAAGTATATCATCATGACACACTACCACATACTGGTCCAGGATGTCCCGAAATACATGATGAGATTTTGGAATGTGGCAGGGGAGTTCTTTAGACTGAATGGCATTATGAGATACTTGAAATGGCTGTAGCAGTTCCAAAAGGAGGTCTTCCACCCCCTCCCACTCTGATGCATATGAGGTTATACGCTCTCTGGAGGTCCAGTTTCATGAATATTCAAGGGGCCCCCAGATGATCCAACAGTTTGGGGTGCAGGGCTAGAGGGGAATCTATTCCTTATAGTTATCTGGTTCAGGGCTTGGTTATCAAAACAGAGGCAGAAACAACCATCTTTATGTTTGCTTTTGTTTTTTTTAAAAAGAGAACAGATGCCTGGTGAGCAAGGTGGATTGACAAACAAATCCTTTAGCCAAGTTCTGCTGGAGATACCTGCATAGAATAACCAACTCAGGCTCTGACATGGCATAAACGTGGTCAAACGGAATCATCACCCCTGGTTGCAAGTCACAAAGGCACTTGTGGAGACAGGGAATCAGCATTTTTCTTTTTGAATACATCAGCAAAGTCACCATATTTAAAAGGGAGTTAGGGTGCAGAATCAGCGACAGCCCTGGCAGGCCAGTCACCTCCATTGGAGTCCCACCAAGGACAGGTGCATGCCCCCACACTGGCTTTAACAAGCAATGCTGTTGGCAAAGTTCCTCGGGAAAACTGACCCTTTGTTCCTGCCAATGGACAAGAGGGTTGTGGAGGGTCGGCCAGGAGATGCCTAGGCTCAGGAGTGGATCACATGAAATTGCAGCATTTCCCGGTGCTGAACTTCCAAAGATACAGTTTCTATGGTCACCAGCCCTGAGGATATGTGGCACCCATCAGTTATGTCTCCCAGGTCCAGGGCAGACTGGGTCTATAGGGGGATTCGCAGGTTGCAGGTTATCACCATATCCATACAGTTATCAGCTGCACCTGTGTCAGTGAGGGCCCACTGCACAGGAAGTCATCTGGACTGTCCAGGAATATGTAATCAGGTCAGTACTTGAAGGCATAGAGTCAGCTGGTGGGACCCAGGGTGTGTTCTGATCAAGACTGCGGCTGGAGATTTGGTGGTGTGTTGTGATGCCCAAGCCAGCCCTCACTTACCAAGCCTGGGCCGGCTCATTTCCTGTCTCATTTTGGGCTGGGTTCTGCATAAGGCAGATGGAGAGACCTGGGAAGGAAGGGAGGGAGAGGGCCACTGTCCTCTGCTGCATGGGCCATGCTTTGAACTAGAGTAAATGGTGTATTCTCTGTACCATGAAATCTTTAAATCAAGTTTTGAAGACTTCAGGTAACTCAGCCAGAGATTATAGGCCTATTGCAGGAGTGGGTGGGTGAGGTTCTGTGGCTGCAATGTGCAGGACGTTAGATTAGATGATCATGATGGTCCCTTCTGGCCTAAAAGTCTAGGAGTCTCTGAGATGGGGTGGCCTAGAAGCAAAAGTTGAGGTGTCGTCATTGTTCCTTTCCCTCAGGGGTAAGTTACCAACAAGTCTGGTCTACTGGCATCAGCACAGTGTGCTGAGCAGGGTTTGACAGCAGGGGCCATGGGCTAGGTGGCTGTGACAACCCTCTTTTCCTGCCGCTCACACAAACAATTGTCTATCTAAATAGCAAGGTCAATGAAGGCATCCACACCTGTTGGGTTTCTACTTGGGCCGGCTTGTCCTTAACCTCCTCCTGTAGGCCTCATCGGATTTGTTACAGCTGGGCCACTTTGTTCCACTCAGTGTCTGATAGGAGTTGACAGAAATGCACCATGTAAGAGGCAGCTATGCCTTGCCCCCACTTGAGTTTCCATAGGGCAGCCTTGGCCTAGGAAGCACGATAGGGCTTGTCAAAGATAGTCAGGCTCGACCCTAGGAAGGCATTCCAATTGGCTAATACTGGACTGTCTCCTCTCATAAATGGAAGGCCTAGGCCAATGCGTCCCCAGTCAACAGGCTAATTACCAGCCCTACCTTGGCCTATTGGAAAAGTAAACTTGCAGGTGAAGTAGGAACAAGAAGCAGCAGTGGTTCATGAAACCTTGGACTCTCTGATGGTTCTGACAGGGGAATCACAGGTCCTGGATCAAAGAGCAATGCTGCAGGCCAGGTCCAAAGTGCAGACTTCTCAGTACAAAGCTGAAGTACTTGTTCCTGTAACATCTGGTTCTCGGTTGTCAGCTGTGTAATTTGGGCCTGCATCACTTGGTTGTCTGCCTGATGGCAGGCTACCTGCTTTGGTGATTCTGGCACCCATGTAGTGGGGGAGCTCTTCTGCTTGCATCTTTCCCAGCAGAGTCGACTCTGGGAGGCTAGAGGTCCATGCAAACTGTTAGGGATCGGGAGGTAGACAGTCTGACCTAGTGGTCAGAGCAGGAGTCAGGAGCTGGAAAACAGAGCCTAGGGTCAGAACCAGAGGCAGACACCAGATGCCAGAGTCAAGGATCAAGCTGGAATCAGAACCAGGAATCAGAGCCAAAGGTCAGAATTGGAGTCAGAGGCTGAATACCAGGGCCAAGGTTCAGAGCTGGAGTGTAAGAACAGAGGCAGGGATCAGGAACACAGCAAGAAAGCAGGCACCAGACAGGGAATCAGGGCTTGGGAGTCAGGTGAGAAGGCAGGGTCCAGTGTAGCAGCCAGCCAGGAACTCACCCAGTTGCACAGACAATTTTCTGTGCCTCTTTCTGGCTTAAGTAGCACAGCCAGACCCATCAGTGGGAGTGCACACTCCTCCAGTCAGGACTCCTGTGGGTGGTGCCTCTGGTGGGTCTAGGTTCCATTAATCACTCAGACTAGCTGCTACTAGCATGCTGCTGGATGACAGCTGGGCTACCAGGGTTGCCTGTGGACCTGGGTTTGAGAACCGGTGATTCCCCAAATTATGCTTCTGTGCAGAGGAATAAGGGGGTGGGATAAGACCCTCTGTTGACTCCCTGCATGGGAACTAGGGGCCTGAGGTGGGGCTGTGGACCAATACTGTCCTCCCTGCTCAGAAGTGGCTGGGATGAGGTCTGTTTTTCATAATGTCAATCATACCTAAACGCTTCATTAAAAAATGTTCTTCTGCTCTACCAGCACATCACATGATGGGATATATAATGACGTAATGAAATGTACCTTTCAAAATCTTTACTATACAGTTAGGGCCATATTCTGCAACCCTTACCCACACTGAGTTGCACTTGATTCCATCAGCATTCCCTTTTCAATCAAAAGAACTAAACACAAAGAACCAGATTCTGCTATCCTTTTGCCATGCCTTACCAGGCAAACCATCTCACTTAAGTCATTAGGCCCACTCAGAGAGTAAGGTAGTACTCAATATGAGCAAGGGAGCAGAATCTGGTCAGGAGCAAGTTACTACTCCAGATGAATACCGGTGGCAGAAACTAACCTTTCTAATCAATATTGTACACCCAACAGCATATTTCCATTACAAAACAAACAAAGAAGTAAAGTTAATGTTGATGGCTAGTGTCCATAAGGTGGGAAGGTACTGAGTGGTGAATTATATAATGCTGTACAAGTCCAGGGTGCAAGTCTACATATATTGAGTTCCAAGAGTTTGTTTAAAAATCTGTATGTTTCAGTTGCACAAGCATACAGTACTTATCACACCATTAGCACATACATCACTGAAAGGAAAAGCCTTACATTTTGACTTGTAGAATGTTTTATTTAGAGAGGCTTTTCACATCACTGTATATTTATTCTCCATTAAGGCAATTTCGCAGGGGGAAAGAATGTGCATTAAGGCAAAACTCTCTTCTTTTGCATTTGAACTACAGTAGAATGCACTTAATGAGCATAACCATGAATACCACATGCCAAAGAATAGATTCAGTGCAATGTATTTCATTTATTCGAAACAGATAGGGCTAGATCCCCAGCTAGAATAAACTGACAGAGCTTTGTTGAAGTCAATGGGAGCTATGCTTTTTTACCCCAGTTGAGGAAATGGGCCCCAATTCAGTAAAGCACTTAAACGTGTGCCTAATTAAGATACGTACATGCTGAACTGCCTTGCTTAATCAGGACCCTGGCCCCTTGTGTGTTCAGTAGCATACCTTTTATTGTCTGCAAGCCTGTTCGAAGTTGTTAGCAGGGCTGAATTATTGTTTGATAAATAAATCTGTCACTATGTGGCCTTATGTTCACTTCACTCTGGTCCCAGCTGCTACTTGAGTAGACCTCTCCTTAAGTTCTTTAGCACAGAATTCATTTTTAAGGATGTTCTTGCTTCGTAACGTGCTTATTTTTAAAGCATGTCATGAAATAAAAATGAATGATCATCTTGCACAACATGGGCTGTGAAGGTCTCACAGAATTAGGATGCTCTGAGGGCCAGACTTTTATTCAATGATTAATGTTATATTCTGCAAGTAATGCCACTGATATCACTGGGACTACTCACTGTGTAAAGTACTACTTAGTCTGGATAAGTACACCACAATAGGGCCCTTAATTAGCACTTGTGTTGCCAGAAGAGTTTCCCAACTAAGTGGATTTTACTATCGCAGAAAAATAAACACTGATAAGGACACTATGCAGTACCTGCATTGGCTTAAGGAAATCTCTTTTGTAGTTCCAGGTACAAGCTGAAGGAAAGCATATAGTATTTGTCACAAGCATGAACACCCATAACAGAGTTAATGTAATATTTCACAATCCTGAAAAAGCTGTAAACCTGATCCTGCTCCCAAAACAAAAATGCCAGGTGACCTCCAGACAATGCCTTAACAGCCATTAATATCAGCATATGTAAAGCTTGTGTTGTTTGGAAACATATTCAGGAAGCAGAAAAGGCTACATCTAGCAAAGGGGATAATGTGGCAAAGAAATCAAGCACATTGCTGTTCCATACAGAACATCGTAGATTGCTTTGCTGAATATGCATGTCACCTTTTATATGATTTGGAACCTTGTCTAGCATTCATGCTTTGGAAAGCACCGAGTCTGCATATTTCCTTGATATCTGAGTCTATGAGGAACATTCAGTCTGAGGGAGTCAGGGGGCATATACCAGTCATGAGTATCAGTCTTTTATGGCTTAAACTTTCTTCATTCCTTTTCCCATAAGGCAAGCAAACACAGTCATGACCATTTTGGGTTTTACTTCAACCAGGTCTTCTGGAAGGGCATAGACTCTTGCTCCAATTTTTCTTGCCATGGAGATGGCATATCTACGGTGGAAAAAATTAAAAGAAATGTAAGAAGCAACCTTAGTAATCAATTTATTTAACAACTTCTTGTGCTTCATACATATAAACAGTAGAATGGAGGTGAGTTCAACAGTGACAGAGAACAGGAGAGTGCACAAGGTTTCAGATGAAAGATCATGAGTTTGGTTTGAACTATATTAAATTTAAGGTGGTGGCAAGATGTCTAGATGCAGATGTCGGAGAGTGAAGCCAAGATTCAAGATTAGACGGAGGGAGACAGACCAGAAGTAGAAAGGTAGATTTGTGAGTAGTTGGCATATGGATAGTAGTAGTTAAAGTTTTGTGAGTTGATGAGTTCACCCAGATATAGGAGGTAGAGTGAGAAGAGGAGGGAACAGAGACCTGTAGGACTCACATGGGACATAGCAGAAGGGAGGAGGATGATACATCAGAAGACATGCAAAAAGAATGGCCAGGGAGAACGAGTGTTGGGAAAAGTCTAGGGAGGATAATCTGGGAAGCAGGAGGGAGTGATCTGCAGTGTCAAAAGCAGAAGGAAAGGTCAAAGAAGATGAGAATAGCTTAGGGACCCTGAGATCTGGCCAGGATCAGGTTAGAGACCTTAGTGTGAGCAGTTTCAGTGGAGCAGAGAGGTTGGAAGCCAAACCAGAAGGGACTGAAGATGGAGTTAGAGGTACGTGAGGCAACAACTGCAGAGTATTCAATAAGCTTCTCTCTATCTACGGACTTTTATGGCCCCCCATCACGATCATATCTGAGTGCCTCCAAACACTAGAGAAGAAGTGAATCCATTAGGCAGTAGTTATAGGTGGGATTAAAGGACAGGAGACAGCAGAGCATACATCTATTGTGAGATGAAGGAGTCAGAGGTGAGGGTGATATTCCTAGAATACTTTTTGGTTCCTGTTTTACATAAGTACAGTTTATTAATGCTACATAAAGAGAAAAACTGTCAGCCAATCTCTTCCCCGATTTATGTCGGCTGCAATCACTTTGACTTCAGTAAGGCTGCATAGGCAGAATTTGGTCCTTTATTGCCAGCTGGAGTTTTCCTTTGGTGAAGAGACTTGACAGGTAGGGGAAGGAAGTGCTGAATTTCAAGTATTTTGTTTTAAAATGGAAATATATCTGTGATTAATTCCACTCCTGTAGTATAGCAGTTCCCATCCTGAGGCCCATGGGAGCACTGGTGACCTGCAGAGAACAGGCTGGTCAGATGGTGGTGGCTCTCCACTGTCTTTCCAGTCACTTCTACTGGTGTCTAGGCACTTCACCACAAAGAACATAAACCTGTAACTCAGCTGGAAGCAAGAAGGAAGAGCCAGCCTGGCTACCTTTACAGGGGGTGCTGCTACAGAGGAGGGGGATAGCCAACAGGAGTGGCCCTCAGGGCCTGGATTCACCAGTGGGACTGGAGCTGCCATCCACCAGAGTGAGAAAGGGCTGGGGCAACATGCTGAGGGAAGCAGAGGAGAACAGAACTAAATAGCAAGGACGCATGTGAAGGAGAAGAGAAGTAGGTAACAGGGAAACATGAACATGAGGAGAGGGGGAGAAAGGGGCCATGTGAAGAGACACAAGTGTAGGACGCAGTGAAAGGAACAGAACAGCTGGGAGGGGGAGATGAAATACAGATTAAAAACAGACAGTGTGAGTATCTTTTTTTCAAGAAGAACAAACATAGTGTAATGCAACCCCTAGTGTCCCATGGCATGCACATACTTAGCATTATTAAGTTTCTCTTCCTCATTCAAGTCCTCTGTTTTCAGAAGGTCATATTTGATGGAACCTGGCTGAATGGCATCAATGAGATCCAGGACTGGCATGCTTGTGCTGATTTTGCTGTCCTGCACAGAGGGAAAATACAGTTAGACACAAACACAGATTGACATATGTCCTACAAAGCCATAATCATGGCTCAAGGACAGTGGATGGGTCATTCAAACGACATACTGTTTAGAACTTTGCAACAAGCAGCAGGAATTCTGTCCAGCAGGAGTTGGGCAGAAGAAGAGAAAGGTGAGATGGAGTCAAAAGTAGCTGCAATGGCCACACAATAACCCCGGCATGGTTATCTTGGCGCTCCATTTCAATATACATGTCACAATGTTATTGTATCTATAGCAGGGGCGCCAGAATGGGGGGTAAGACCTCTGCCCTTCATCTTCCCCCTGAGGCCCCGCCCCCAGCTGGCCAGAAGCTGGAGCCTGGCCTGGATAAGAGCTTCCTGGGGAGCCCAGGCAGCTGTGGGGGGAGCCATGGACCCTCCATCTGCCCTAGGTGGAGGGGCCCGAGAGCAGCCCCTGACCCGTGTCCGCCCAGGGCAGATGGAAGGTCCGCAGCTCCCCGCAGCTGCCCCGGTGGCTCTTACCATGGCCTGGCTGCAGCTCTTCAGCCCCCAAGGCCCCACCCCCAGGCCAGCCCATAAGCGGGAGCTGAGTCAGGATAAGAGCCACACAGGCAGCTGTGGGAAGCCACAGAACCTCCACAAGTCCTGGACAGAGGGCCCAGGGGGAAGGGACATGGATTGGGGGTTGCTTTTGGGCCCCCCACCTTGGGCGGGTGGAGGGGCCCGGGCTTTCTGACTCAGCTACAGCTTTTGGCTTGGCTGGGGGGGGGGGCGCGCGGGCTCAGAGGCAAAAGGAGGGGTGAGGCCATGGAGGGCGCGGGGATTTGTCCCCCCGCCACACACACACACTTTTAGGAAGAATCCATCACCCCTGATCTACAGGCAATGATTTTGTGTCACAAAAATTGAATGCCGTGAACAACTATGATGACCACAGAATACCAGGACATTGTGTGAGGTATCATCTTTTATTGGACCAACTTCTGTTGGTGAGAGAGACAAGCTTTTGAGCCACACAGAGCTCTTCTTTAGGTCTGGGAAAGGAACTCCCAGCTTCACCAGGCTGCTCTCCCAGACCTGAAGAAGAGCTCTGTGTGGCTCAAAAGCTCTTCTCTCTCACCAACAGAAGTTGGCCCAATAAAAGATGTTTCCTCACCCACCTTGTCTCTGTAATATCCTGGCACTAACATGGCTACAACTGCGCTATATAAGACATTACTGTGCCATTCACTGGCTCACTACCGCCCCATTCACTGATGAAGTGACTTTCCAGCTGTGCGAGGCTGACAATAACGGTCAGAGATTAAAACTCTCATTGTCACCTCACTTGGCATAAAGGTCCCTTCAGGATGGATCCAAGCAGGTTATAAGGCTTCAGCTTTTGAATGTCATAAACACAGTAATTTTAAAAAAAGTCTTTTTCTACTTGAACTAGAGATGAGCCTGAACCGAACCCCAAGATCTGAACATCCCTTGAAAATGCAGTGAAAAATAAACAACAGTACACACATGTAACCAGCCGGGGTCCCAAAACAGAGACTTATCATGAAAAACTGTACCTTGAAACTACTGATGACGGAACTTTTTCCAGCTTCAGTCAGTGTTTCGTTTACCCAGTTGACAATGATGTCGTCATTGACTTTCTGTCCACCACCAATATCTTCCAGGATACTCAGCGTGTACCTTAACACAGAGGACAAAATGCTGATTACTACTTCATGCTTTATAAAAAGCTTGACATTGTAGCATGGTGTACCTGTAAAACCTGACTAGGGCCAAATGCTGCAGTCTTCACTCACAACTGATTCTGTTCTCTCATGTTATGTTAACTTATACAAACTACAGGGCTGAGTCTCATTTACACTAAGGCCCCTTAACAGTGCTCCGGCAGCATCAAGGGGCTTCAGAATAGGTACAAATTACATTCACTACCACGTTAAGGCCCTTTTATATGGCTTGAGTGGTGCAAAGGGGCCGTAGCGTAAAGGAGACTCAGGCCCACAGTATCTAAAAATAATAATAGATGTGTAGACTTTGAGGCCAGAAAGGACCATTGTGATCATCTAGTCTGACTTGCTACATAACACAGGCCGTAGAATCTCACCCTGAGATTCCTGCATCAAGCCAAATGCTTCAGTTTGAGCTAGAGCCTACCTTTTAGAAAGACACCCAGTCTTGACTTACAAACTGTAAGGGATGGAAAATCCACGACATCCCTAAAGGATCTAACAAGGTGTTTCCATAACAGAAAGCAAAGATCAGGACTTCTAACTACTGTTTCAGCCCTTGACCTTCCAATGTTTTCTATCTCTCCTTTCTTGGTGCAAAGACCTGCCTTTTAATTATTGTCTGTGAAGGGCAATGAACACTTATGGTGCGATACAGACAATAGGAATAATAATAATAATAATGGTATTGATCCTCCTGTTCACTGGTGAGTGCTGGCACTCCATTTCCATGGAATCTCTCCGTACCAGAACAGCAGTCTGTATATGTTCAACGAGCGTACCTTCTCATTAACTGCCAGATCAAGGCAAGGGTTAGTGTGCGATTTCCTTCATTGAGATCCTGCCCAGCAATTCCAACGAGGGAAAACTTGGCTTGATTCTTTCCCAGATCCACTGCGTAGTTGCAGTTTTCAAGCTGTTAATGACAGAGTCAATTAGTGTGCTTCGGAAATGTGACAAAGTTGCTGTTCAGGGCATTCCTGCTATCTTTAATTGTTACAGGGAACTTAGGCCAGATCCTGCCAATGGATCCAGGCAGGCAGCTCCATCCAATGTGGGTACAGGGGTTTGGCCATATTTAGCATCTGGCCCTTAGATACTATGGGGATAGGCACCTTAGACAAATCTAACATAGAAATGCTATTGTATATCATCAGAGCCTAAATGCCATCACACAGACCAGGAAATATGGAGACACAGTGTACAGCACTGTGCAATCATGCCCACCTCCAGCAGCGCAGAGTGATTGTGTGGGACAATAACTGTGGTTTTCAGCCCCTAAGACTTAATGTTTCAGGTCTTTTAATCACCTTGTGCTGTTTCACGCACAAATAGTATGGGAATGTTCCAGACCAAAATTCCTCACTGAGGTAGCTGGGAGAAAGCTGGGTAGTTAGTGGAGATTCAGAGGGAAACTCTTAGCCAGCTTGTCAGGTATCTATGTCAGGAATGTTTAAAATCTGCTTATTTCTTACATGTGGTAGGAGGTGATCTGGAGGGCTGGAATGAATGTGGGTGTCACATGACTCATCATGGACATAAATCGGGACTTGTGATTAGAGCGAATTGGATAGTGGGAAAAATTATTCACTAATACATTTTTAAAGATTGATAGAAAAATGTCAAGTATCTTGATATCAAAAATAAAGTTTGACCATCCATCCAGCTGGTGAAACATTGTTGAGTTTATTAGACAACTCATGGAAAATAGACACTGATTAGACTATAAAACTATAATTTGGTTGGATCTACTTATGACTTGAGAACAATGTCTGCTGGCACATGCAAGTCCCTACACAGACATTTTTAAGCACAATCATCTGTCACATGCAGATGCTACATGCTATTGTTTGCATTTGAAAGAATACAAATGCTCGTGTCTGCAGGTGCAAAATTACATACACACAAAAGGAGGTCAGATTGAGAAGACTTTGAAAATGTAACTCACAGTAACAAAGGCAAATCATACTTTACACTTTGTAATTTGTTGATTAAGGACTCAGTTTCATTTTCGAACATGTGCATAGTCAATATGTAATGAGTGGAGGGATGTATGGTTCCATTTCTCTCTATGGGCTTGTCTACACTGGCCCACTAAATCAATGCAGTGGCGTCAATTTTGTGAGTCTGGTGAAGACGTGATAAGTCAATGGAAGATCGCTCTCCCGTCGACTTTAGTACTCCACCTCCCCGAGAGGTGGAAGCATTAGGTTGATGTACACTTTTTTCACACCCCCCCCAGCAATGTAACTTACATCAACTTAAGCAGTAGTGTAGATGAAATGGAATAAGAAAAGGAGTACTTGTGGCACCTTAGAGACTAACCAATTTATTTGAGCATAAGCTTTCGTGAGCTACAGCTCACTTCATCAGATACTCATGAAAGCTTATGCTCAAATAAATTGGTTAGTCTCTAAGGTGCCACAAGTACTCCTTTTCTTTTTGCGAATACAGACTAACACGGCTGTTACTCTGAAATGGAATAGATATCCTCATAAGAACCATGCCATTTTTTTTACCTTCTTCATGTTACCACCCAGCTTAGGGTATGGTGGTTTGTTCACTCTGTTCCAGTCTACCGGCACTTTAATCTTTTCATAAAGCTGGAAGATAACCATGGCATCTGACAGGTCACTGAAACAATGGAAACATATTGTGCCTTATAATGTGAGCAAGGTATCCTATTTAACCATTACTAGAACGATCACATTTTCCTAAAGAATGAAACGGAGGCGTCTGTTTTCATAAGGACTAGCAATGTGTTCATGTTTTCTAGAAACATTTTTTTCTTAAGACGTAGATCACATTAGTCATCTAAAGGAAGGATAACTTTCCTTACCTATATAAATGATTGACACGGGGACTAACACCCAAGGAGTTCATCCAGTTCCTAAATGTCCTCTCTTCCCTTGTTTCACCTAAAATAATAAAATATCAATCAACAGATCCTCAAGACAAGACTTCAGTGAAACAAACTTTTTACAACAAGGAAAATATAAACACAGATTTTACTGTATACTAAAATGACATGTAGAATGAGATATCAACAGGCAGTGAAATACAAAAATACAAAACAGTAGGTAATGTTCTGTACATACTATATGCATTGTCATATTCGAGCAGATTGTTCTCAAACTTACTTAAGAAATTCAACTTTAGTCTGTGTTGAGTCATGAGACATTTCAGCATGAGCTTTGTGAGAAAGTTAGAAGCAATCAAAAATACAGATTTATGAAGGGTTGCCATCTGCAGTCACACCACCTAAGAGATTTATCTTGTATGGAGCTGAGCATTCTTCCTCAATCCAGCAAAGCATTTACTTAACTTTAAGCACACACAAAAATCTCACTGACTTCAATAGGACTATTCATAAGAACATAAGAGACGGCCATACTGGGTCAGACCAATGGTCCATCTAGCTCAGCGTCCTGTCTTCCGACATTGGCCAATGCCAGGTGCTTCCGAGGGAATGAACAAAACAGGTTATCATCAAGTGATCCATCCCATGTTGCCCATTCCCAGCTTCTGGCAAACAGAGGCTAGGAACACTTCAGAACATGGTTTTGAATCCCTGCCCATCCTGGCTAATAGCCATTGATGGACCTATCCTCCATGAATTTATCTAGTTCTTTTTTTAACCTGTTATTGTCTTGGCCTTCACAGCATCCTCTGTCAAAGAATTCCACAGGTTGACTGTGCAGTGTGTGAAGAAATGCATATACTTATGCTTAGTTTTGAGCACATGATTTAGGTATTTTGCTGCATTGGGCTAGAAAGATGAGCACTTTGCAAAACCACGCTGCTACTGTAGACTGGTGAAATTGCATTTAAGGACTCCTTAGTTGTTGTTGTTGTCAGCTACACAACAATATTTAATAGAAGTGTCACACTAAGCATGTGCAAAAGCCTGCTTTTCATTGATTATAATTTACCCATATTTTAGAATTCTTCAGAAAGCTATCAGTGACTGTTGCTGATTGATGTCTAGACACATGCAAAGTTTAAAGTTTTGCATTCAGAGGTTTGAGAGTTATTTGTGCACAGAAAACGTCTCTAAAATATTAGCAAAGAGGGAAAATTATACTTTTTTTCTGCTCATTTAACTTAAAAATGTCCAAGCAGAACCTCTTCCCAAAAAAATTCAACTTTGGGCTGAGACCAAGCAGGAAGTTTCAGTCCAAACACAATTTTTTAGGAGGTTTAAATACAAAGGAAATAAGTTTATAATGGGCATTTCCAAGTTGTCATAGTGGATAAAATAACTAAGGTCAGCTCACAATAACTATAAGCCACACAGATATTGAAGTCATTCAAGTCAATAAGCTTAGGTGGCTCAAGTGCCACAGAAGACAAGAACTCACTTAGCTCAGAAAGGAGGCATGATGTGCAACAAAGCGAACTGTGCCTTTCTTATAATAACTCCATAAGAGATTTGTCTAGACTAGAGTTTTTGCTCTTGTTTTAACTTAACTGTTTGTTAGTTAAATCAAGTTAATTGACAAATACAATTGTAAATGCTAGTCCAGACATCCCATAAACGTTTGTTCCAGGACACAAAACTGGAACAATCATTTGTGGAGTGCCTAGAGTAGCATTTGCAATTGTGTTTGTTAACTTGGGTTAACTGGTAATCATAGACTCATAGGACTGGAAGGGACCTTGAGAGGTCATCTAGTCCAGTCGCCTGCACTCATGGCAGGACTAAGTATTTTCTAGACAAGGGGTCTCAAACACTCGGCCCGCGGAGTTATTTGCTGCGGCCCGCCAAGCTCACTGCCCCTCCCACCCTGAGTTATTTCCTGCGGCCACCAAGCTCCCCTCACCCGCCATCCCCGTCCTTCCCAGCGCGCTGTGTCCCGGCTCCTCTGCCTACCTCCAGGCGCTTCCCACCACCAAACAGCTGTTTGGCGGCACTTAGCACTTTCTAGGAGGGAGTGGGGAGGAGCAGGGAGCCGTGCACTCAGGGGAGGAGGCGGAGAAGAGGGGGGCAGGGCAGGGATTTGGGGAAGGGGTTGGAATAGGGACAGGGAGGGGGTGGAGTTCAGGTGGGGACTTTGGGGAAGGGGTGGGAAGAGGTGGGGCAGGGGCGGGGCCTCATAGAAAGGGTGGAGTGGGGACAGGGCCGGGGGCAGCGGTGGGGGGTGTCAGTGATACGGCCCTCGGGCCTATGTACTAGTCCTCATGTGGCCCTTGTGGTCATTTGAGTTTGAGATCCCTGATCTAGACCATCCCTGACAGGTGTTTGTCTAACCTGCTCTTAAAAATCTCCAATGATGGAGATTCCACAACCTCCCTAGTCAATTAACTCTAATTTAAACAGGACTATGAATCCTAGTCTAGACAAACAAAGGAGACATAAAGCCATAATGCATTCAAACAAATCCACCTACAGTGAAGGGAATCAACTATATTCTGAAGCCACATGCAAGTAACATACTGCAATATCCCATCCTCAAACCTGCCTTGGCTAATGTTGCACTAAGTACATGTCACAAGAAAGTTGAGCTAACATCTGAATTACCCAACCAGGTCTCAGTTACATGTTAAAAGTCAGAGGACTCAGTTGGATGCCACTTCTTATTTGTATTTTCCTTACCTTCAATAGAACTCCAGTCAATGTCCTGGTTCTCTGGTTTTTGGAGGGCAGGATATCTGTTAAATAGGTTGGCAATGAAAGCCAAGTTTAATTTGGGGTTGCCACGGACTACATCTGTAGCAGTAACAAACTGCCTGCAGCCCAATCTCTCTGCTTGCTGCAACATGCACTCTGCCCTCTGGATGTCATCCTTCTCCTAAGAGATATCAAACACCTCAGTCAGCAAAAACATGAAAATATGTTGACATCCAATAGCATTGAAATATCACACTCATAATACACATGTACGTACTGTCTCTTTGCATACTGCTGCTATAAAAACTACAACACATTCTTGTTTAAATCCATAACATTTTCCTTTTCCACATTATAAATCACGTCAATATCTGCAAATTTGCTTTTACCTAACATCAATGTGCTACACTATGCAACATTAAAATGCATGTTTAAGATAAATCTTATCACATAGGATAAGCTTGAGAAATAACCCAGAAAAATGTCCGTAAACATATATTGGTTAAGTATTGCTAATGTGTCTAACTGGTTCGTTGGCTTTTAAAGCTTCTGTGATAACTCATGCTGGATGATAGTTTGTTATCATTAGTACAATCTAACCTAAAACATATCAATTTAATTCTGCATTTTTGGTTTTTGAATGGAGGATTACACTCCAATGGTAAATCTCGTTTGCTTGTTTAGGTATTACAGTGCATCTCAATGTTTCCTAGGTTCTATAGATAACCATCATAAAAATGTTAGTGTATATCGTCTTACCCTTAATCCTGTCAAGTCAATAGCAATAGCTGGAATACCTTCTTCATTTCCCTTTGGGGCAACTTGGTCCAGCAAATGGTAATAAGCTTTGGAGTCCTGCAACAGACCAAGAAATTAAAGGGGTGGAAAGTTACATCGAAAGCCAGGTTTTGCATGCCAATACTTCCCATGAACAATGAGCAAGCATGCTTTGTTTTTATTACATCAACCATTTGACAACATAATTAAATTAAACAAACTGAAAGCATTTAACAGTTTCCATGTATGCCTTCTGGTTTGCATATCTGTTTGTTTTATAAAATAATTCAAATGTGAAATATGGAAAAGCTGGAAGCATTAAACACAATACTACATGCTGCATTTATGAAAAAAGGATAGAATGGATTTAATATGAACATATTAAATTAGAGATATGAAAAATATACCTTTATAAGGCTGTAGAAGTCAGTCAGCTAAAGGTTTAGTAAAAGAACAGACAGAAGTTTAAAGCAGAGTTTAAAGAAACATTGAATTGGTCACAAAGTAGAAAGTAAAGTTTTCAAGGACAGATATTAAAGCTGACACCAGTTAACAAGTATTTTTCCAGAAAAAGGCTAGAACAAGACAAAGATTTCACATACTGTTTACTTTCATGTTTTATAAAGCATAGTGTTGGTTCCATGTGTACAAAAAATTAACCTCACGTCAGAAATCATCTTAAACATAAATACAACCCTTCAAATAAAGATTCAGATTAAAAAAAAAAAAAACCCAAGAAATTGTTACTATTTAGATACATGGGAAAAGGCTCCAGGTGATATCATGCAAACCTTTACTGCCGAGATTTGTCTTCATTTGCACAAGTGATTCCATTGAAGTTTCCAGATTTCTACCCAAATGCTTCCTTGTAAGCATACATTCATTGTATACATATGTATTTACAAAAGAGGCAAAGCTGATTAGAAGTAGTAAATAATTACATCGGCTGAAATCCTGGCCCTGTTGAAGTCAATGTTACTTTATATTTTCCAACATTGATGTGACATAAATCATAGTTTAGATTTAATTAGCTACATTCTATAACTCTCCAGCCTGCCTATGTAAGGATCCCACAGCCCTTCTCCAGGCAAAATATCTATTGAGTTCAAAAAAATCTATTAAGTTCAGTGGAAATTTTATGCCTGAGGTGACTGCAGAATTGGGCTCAAAATCTTTCATATTTTCTTCCCACTCTTATTTGTTATTGGGTGGCTAGCCCAAGCCTCCATCTGTGTTTCAACAGCCAGATTGTTATTTTTCGCATGCTAATACGAGTGCTGCCAACACAACTCTGTCTACCCCAGACTGGGAGGCTCATCCCCAGCTGCAGTGTAGACATACCCTAAGGCCCTAACCCTGGAAACACCCTACCTACATGGTTAACTTTAATCATGTGAGTAGTCCTATTGAATTGAATGGGACTATTTACAAGCTTAAAGTTAAGCACACACATATGTGTTTTCAGGATTGGGGCTTAAGCCATCACCTCCAGGTGAAAAAGCTCATCCAGAGGAGAAAGCTGAAGTTTGGGGTTGTTATTTTTGCTGTAGCTGATCAGTGTTTCTCATACCTTGATGTCTGAGCTGAAGTTATTGATTTTGTTGCACCCAGCGTTCTCCAGGTGATAGTTAGCCCACCTCAGCAGCAGTTCCTCTGGGGATAATTTCATCAGATCCTCTAGACTCTCTCCTTCACGCAGAAGGGCAATCAGAGCTGGGCAAGCACAAAATTGAAAGAAAAATAAACACCATGCACAGGAATATCTGTGCTCTTAACTTATCCTTCTTAACTGCCTTTACTGAGCAAGGGCCTGATCCTTCTCCCACCGAAGAAAATGTGGGAGATCAGTGTGTTTATATATTTGAGAGGCTCAAGTAAAACGAAAGCTGTCACCTGAGTCTGCAGTTATTTTATTGTTAAGGATTTAATTTGATGTTAGAGATGTTACAGCCATTTTGCTCTGTTCTGGGCAGTGTTTTGCATAACTGCAGCATCGCAGAATTGCAAACCCAGCTTCCTCCTGCCGTGCTCAAATAAAAAATGTTATTCTACTGGCAGAGTTACATTTTGGATTTTTAATTTTGTTTTTCTATTTCACATGCCATACATTCTCAAATGCGTTTGGTTTTCATTTTATGTTAAGGAGCTACATTTTACATAGACAAAAAATACAACACAATGTATTAGAGCATTGTTCATTCACAAGTGATACAGAATGCTTTCCAGCTTTTTACACACTAAAAGTGCAAAGAAAAGTAACATCTGTAGCTTACAGTGTATTGTCTCATGTATGTAACATCTACAGATGTGGCCAGTCAGCGGTGAAGCGGTGAACTGTTGTCAAAGGCTAAGCTTCAGGAAGAATGAAGAGCATCAGTATGGAGAGCAAGGCAGTTTAGAAAGTAGGGAATGAATACTCCAGCAGTTCCCAGCTGTGGTTTATGGGTCACTGATAGTTCCTGGAGCAATGGCTGGTGATTTACAGAGCTGGCTGGTCACCTGGGGCTGGCTCCCTCCTTGTTTCCAGCTGTTTCTACAAGTGGCCAGGTTCTTCATTGCCAGGAGAGCCTGGAGGCCTTTAAAAACAGCTGGGAACAAGGAAGAGGAGTGAGCTTTGCTGCCTTTTCTAGATACCATCACTATATATAATAAGTGAAAGAGAGGAAAATGGAGCCATTCTCTGCAACTGGAGATGTCAGTGGGGCTGCCAGCACTCAGCAGGACAGCAGTGTGCAGGGGAGAATGAAGAAGGCGAGCAATATGTTCAAGGGAGACGGCAGAGGCGGTGAGGGGGAGGGGGGCTATAAGAAGTGCTGATAACTGGGCAACACATCCAGGGGAGAAGGGAAAGAAGCAGCAGGAAAAAATATGGTTGGAGAGCAGTGTGCATGTGTCATGCTGAGGCAAGTTCACACAGAATTTTTAAGAGAAGGGAGATTTGGCTCTGGATTCTGAGAAGTACAGGAAACCAGCAAGGCTTCCTGAGTGTGGCATGATGTGCTCCTGATTCCAGGTGTAGGTAAGGAGACAAGGATGCACATTTTGGTTGGACTGAAAGTATGGGGCCTCTGGGCTTATGGAGACTAGAACTGGGGGAAGCAGAGTAGTGAAGAAGAGAGGCAATGAAGACTTGACTAAGGGCAGGTCTACACTACAGGGCTAAGTCGACTTAAGTTACACAACTCCAGCTACGTGAACAGTGTAGCTGGAGTCAACGTACCTTAGGTCGAGTTATTGCAGTGTCTATACCTGCTGGATTGACCGGAGTACCTTATGCTTCTCATTCTGGTGGAGTACCAGAGTCGACAGGAGAGTGATCGGTGGTCGATTTAGCAGGTAAGACCCACTAAATTGACCCCCGGTGGATCGATCACCGTGTGTCGATTCCCCCAGTAAGTGGAGACAAGCCCTAAGAGTCCACAGGACTCGTTGAAATAACTCTTCTAAAGATGAGAGCAGTGGTTTGAGAGAGTGCACCGCATGTACCTTCATTTCTGCTGAGCTCAATGTCGGCAAACAAGCCAATTTTGATAACTTGCCATAAGAGGCCCAAGACCAGGTAAGGTTTCCCCTCTTTTAAGTCTTCAGCCCCAATGTTAACAACATGGCACCCGATGGCTGAGGCAGAGTTCAAGGCAAGGTTCAAATTTTCCTGAAGAAAGAGAGAGAGAGAGGTTTCTTATTTGGCAATAACTAAATAGTGGAGGGGAGGGAGGAGGAGAACTAAAGAGCAGGTGGTGAGGGGAACTCAGTGGAAATACAGTGAGCAAAATTAGATATAACAATTTTCAGATCAGGGCTTAGGGTGTGATAGCTCAGAACTCCCAGGAGTAAAAGCAAGTCCTGTGCCCTTCTGCAGAACAGGGAACCTCTCCTTTGCAACATGGAAAAGCTTCCATTTCTTCTCCTGAAGTATTACAAGACATTGGACCTTAAGCCCCACACTTGTCCTGTTCTGGATATTGCTCATTCTGGTGTTTACACCGGTGGAATATGGGATGAGAGAGAAAATCCATATTTTGAGGCATGTGGGGTGGAAAAAGGAGCTTCCATATATCAAGATGGTGGGGTGAAAAGAAGAAACATTTCAGGCAGGTGGCTTTTTTTTCTTTTCTTTTTTCAAAGGGGCAGTTTGAATCTGCTCAACGGTTTGGGTTGTTCAAATAAGTCCCTGGGGAGATGGACTAGTGGGCAGAGGGCAGGTGAGGCAGGCAAAGGTGCATGACAAATGCCATTTGTTTTCTGGCTCTGCAATTTATCATATGGATTTCACCACCATGAGTGTGAGAGGTACATTCAATTAGGTAGAAAATACACCGGGACACAAAGCGTAAATTGTCATAAACTGAAAAATTTATAGCATTTAAAAAGAATCCCCCTCTCTTTATTTGACAGTTGTAAAAGGGTTAAGTTAAAGCATACGTTATATTGATTAAATCATATCTAAATCTGACAGGGATTGATCTGTGCTGCATCAGTAAGATGTGCTGCTGACCAAGAGGATTAAAACTGAAAAAATGTGGACTGCAGCCCAGAAACCCAATTTAATGGCTTCTAAGCTTACTTGAGCCTGGCTAATGTTCCATTTAATCAGAGTAACTGAAGGCTACAGTGGGTTATGTGTACATATATAGTAGATATCTATTTATATACTGGTACAGAGGTACATATATACACTGTATAGAACGATGTATCTCTACATACTGTTGTAAGGGAAACAGAATAAACTTGAATTTAGATCTTGGCAGGTAGAATTTTGTTTTCCAGTTCATCTTTAAATAATGAAGGTGTGCACACACGCACGCAATGTACATTACAAAATGAATCCAACATGCCGGTTGAACAGATAAAAATCACAAAAGAAAATGCAAACGCTAAGGGCCCAACGGCGTTAACTCAGCCATCTTTCACATATGTGGTATTTTCTAGAGCAAGGATGGCCTTTTGATTAAGGCACTAGACTGGAACTCAAGAGATGTGGGTTCAGTTTCTGGCTCTGCCACAGAATTCCTGTGTGACCCATGGGCAAGTCACTTAATCTCAGTACTCAGCTGTCATTTAGTCAGGGGTGAAAGTCAGACAGTATGGGTCTGTACGGCGTACCAGTAAAAAGTGGCTGCCAGGACTGGCCTGTACGCAGCTGACATTAAAGCACTGCTGGGGTAGCGCTTTAACATCGCTGCCCCTTTCCCCACCCCCCCCGTCAGGGGTCCTGCTGTAACAAACTGTTATGGACCCTACCGGCAGGGCTGACGACGGGGTGGGTGGCACAAAAGGGTCAGCAACGCTAAAGTGCTGCTGCAGCAAAGGACGCTGCTTAAAGCGCGGCCATGGCCGCGCTTTAATCTTGTTGCCCCTTTTGCTCCCCCTCCCCCCTCCACGGGAGCCCCGGGCGGTGCAGGCCAGGCAGCATGGATGGGCTGGCTGGGGGAGGCTGACTCCCTAGCCCCGCCCCTTCCGCCCGAGGCCCTGCCCCTACCATACCGGTAAGTGTTTACTTTCACCTGCATTTAGTATTCTAGCAGTTAACCCACATTTGAATTTGTCATTGTCTTCATCTCATCCCATCTGTAGTATTCATAGAATCATAGAATATCAGGGTTGGAAGGGACCTCAGGAGGTCATCTAGTCCAACCCCCTGCTCAAAGCAGGACCAATCCCCAATTAAATCATCCCAGCCAGGGCTTTGTCAAGCCTGACCTTAAAAACTTCTAAGGAAGGAGATTCATTAGGCACCTATCACTTAGATCCTAAGATTTATACCCTGGCTTAATTATAAGCACATGAGTAGTCCCATTGATTTCAATGGGATGATTCTCAAGTTCAAAATTAAGCATGGTTGTAAATATTTGCAGAATTGCAGCCTGAGTACCCTACTTTGCCACAAACTGTGTCTGGCTGCATTGTGCAGAGCTATGAAATGTATAGTATTACATCTAATTAATTACATAACAGCGACTCAGCATTTATACTTGATGTTTCAGTACCTGTATAGTGAATGGAGTGAGCTTCTTTTTGTTGATTGTTCTTTCATCAATTGTATCTGGCACTGAAAAGTTGATCATTTTACTGTAAATTAAAGAATAAACACAAGTGAGAAATACGTCATTATGCCTACACCAAAGTCATTTTGAACCTTCATCATAATATCATAGAATTGTAGGAGTGAAAGGGACCTGAAGAGGTCATCTAATCCAGTCCCCTGCACTCAGGGCAGGACTAAGTATTATCTATTCTAGACCATCCCTGACAGGTGTTTGTCCAACCTGCTCTTAAAAATCTCCAATGATGGAAACTCCACAACCTCCCTGGGCAATTTATTCCAGTGCTTAACCACCCTGACAGCTAGGACATTTTTCGTGATGTTGAACCTAAACCTCCCTTGCTGCAATTTAAGCCCATTGCTTCTTGTCCTATATTCAGAGATTAAGGAGAACAATTTTTTCTCTCTCTTCCTTGTAATAACCTTTTATGTACTTGAAAACTGTTATGTCCCCTCTCAGTCTTCTCTTCTCCAGACTAAACAAACCCAATTTTTTCAATCTTCCTTCATAGGTCATGTTTTCAAGACCTTTAATCATTTTTGTTGCTCTTCTCTGGACTTTCTCCAATTTGTCCACATCTTTCCTGAAATGTGGCACCTGGAACTGGACACAATACTCCAGCTGAGATCTAATCAGTGCAAAGTGTGGCATGTTGATCAAATATCCAGAGACTGAATTGACCACAGGACCTTGCTTAGTGCATTAAAAAGTCCAGGAACACCAGTAGATAGTCTCCTCCCCGCCCCCCCACAGACAGACACAGACACAGACACAGACACATACACACATGTACTGCAATATTTTAGCACAGCTTTTTCCTAACCAGTGGAGGAATGGAAGGTGACAGACAGATATATTGAATAGTGGCCAAAAAGAGCAATAAAGTAAACCTGTGTGAAATTCAAAATGTTAATTTTGTGGAAATTCATGTCAAAAGATTCACTGTTTCACGTTGCTTTTCACCCTCTACCTCCAAAGACTTCATGCAAAATTTGAAAAAATAGCTATTTTCATTGTCCACAACTGCAAACAAATCCTCAGATTTACACACATTTTTGACACAAAGCCATCCATCTTCACTCAAAAATGAACCAGTCTGTACAAAAATGGTCTCAATTTTGGTCAAAAAATAGGCAGACTTCAGCAGAATTTCACGTTCATAATAAAATATGAAAACCATAATTTTTGCATCACAAATATTTTGCATGCATCTAGATAGGAACCCCCTAGAAATGCCCTGTCTCAAGTTTCTTATTACTATTACAAAACATAGTACATAAGAAAAAGACCTACACGTTCATGTGTTTACTGGGCATGCTTGACATGGAATTTTCTCTTTGTATCTAACAATATAGTTCTTTCATAGTAAGTTGTAAAGTCTTGGGCTGCTCAGAGTCCTTCACATTTAGGCAGGTTGGTTGTGTTTCAGTCTCATTTAATAGAAAAGGTAGAACCATCTCCTGAAGCCCTTACTAAGTTATTCCATTCTTATCTTCAGCAAAATGCCCATTGTGCCAAGTCTTGAAGTCCTTATTCATCTAAATCTCCAACTAATCCTACATAAGAATTGTATATGAGTAAGGACTGAGTGAGAACTTCAGGATTTGGCCCATGTTGTGTAATGCAGGACATTTCAGATACGCAAATAAGTATATAAAACTCACTGGGTTCTATATTCTGAGGTCCTTACCCAGTTTTTATTCATTTTCTACTCAGGCTCATTCCTGTTGGCTTCGTTATTTCTCCCCTGATTCTAATGGACAGAGACAATCACTTTTAATATATAAAATATCTATTTTTCAATGATAAACAATAGTTTGAAAAAACCTTATAATCTCTTAAGAGAAAAGATGTGTGAGAAAGAGAATCACTAGGGCCCTGATCCTGCAAGAATTACGCACATGCCTAACTCTAAAGGCAACGCAACTGCTTGTGTACTTCAAGGTAAGCACACGCATCCGTTTTCACAGGGTCAGGGCCTAACTGTGTAGGGAAACATAGGTGGTATTTACCACAGCACGATGCCATCACCAACCGCCAGGAAGAGGTCATCAGTGTCTGGATTCATTGGGAGCACGTGTCGGCAATCAGGGTCATTCTCTAGGGCTTTGTTAATCCAATTCACAAAGGCGTACTTTTCTTCTTCTGCAAGCAAAAGGTCAGATCTATCAATTTGGAGCCTAAAACTTTTACCAATTCTCTTGACATGAAAATCTCAGTTCTTATTAAAAGTGATTTGGTACCTTTTCTGACACTTATCTATTCCACCTGAGAACCGAACAATTATTTAAAATTAGGGAGGTTGCATTTTTGGCCAAAATACTGCTCTTACTTCTCCTCAGCTTTATTACAGTTTGTCCAAAATATGCCTGTTCTAAGTCTCCCTTATCGATACGGCAATTTCCTAAGGCTTTTCACACTGACAGTTGCGAAATGATCTCCAAGGGACCATTTAGTTGCAATTACTACCTATATCAATTGACTCTACATACCCGAATAAGAATGTTGGGTTCCAACACTGGACTGTTCTGAAGTTCCACCGATAGCACAAATCCCCTCCTTTTTATTGATTGCTTTTCGAAAGGTTTTAGCCACATCTGTGCTCTTCAGGCCGTGGAATACCTTTCAAAATACAGAGAGTGATTTTAAAATTGCAAGCTATAAAACTATGAGCTTTTAGGTTGTAAATTTCTTGGGACCATGCTGTCCTCTATGTCTTTTTCAGAGCTGAAAACAATGTGGGCATCGAATAAATAAATAATCTGTAATACTAACAATTATTTGAATGGGCACTCTCAGCAAGAGTTCACACTTGTGGCTGCCTTAGCAGAATTGGACCTTATAATTTTTTTATATTTTAACTAATAAATAGGAAGTTAAAGAGTATTAGGAATCTACAGAGTCTTTGTATTCTGGAGACAAGCCCTTAGAAGTTTAAATTTTGAACAGAGGTAAGTGCAATTCTGAAATTTCCATCCTGCAGGAAATTCCAATACTTCAACATTTGTTTTTGTCCCAGCTTGCGGAAACTGCATTTACCACTGAAAAATCATTTTGACAGAAAATTTCTGACCAGCTCTAGTTTTGCAAGTTAGACTGTTTTTTTTTCTGAATTTCTTTTTAGAGGATATTCTCCAAAATAACATTTTACTCACTGCAATAAATTCATCAAAGCTGATTTTGCCATCATTGTTTTGATCTCCCGTGGCCATCAAATTCTGAGTGATTTCTCTGATTTTATATCCTGGCAGAGGCAGATTGGCTGCTTTGAACAGCTCTGTTAATTCACAACTGCTTATGAAACCATTTCCATCAATGTCTGTAAAGGAAAAAACAGCTTAATGAACCTGTCTGCACAGAAAAGGTTTTTTTCAGGAAATATGAATTATGTGTAATGATTTTTTTAATCTTATAACAAAAATATAGTAAATTGTTTTTAACAATTGCAGTGACCTTTTCAATCCCAAGGAAAGTTTATAATGACCATGAAACAAAAAAAGAAGGAAGAATCTGTATGTTAGTTGGATATATGTTACAGTAGCAGCGCGATATGTGGATGTATTCATAGTTTGAATTTATTAAATTTACACTGAATTAATGGTTTTACAAAATAAACAAAAACAAACTCAAAACCAAAAGTTATTAGCCTTCTCCTACTGCATTCTTTTATTAAGGGCTAAAATGAGAGTGTGAGTTAGGCAGAGATTACCCTGTCTGTAGGAGCATTTCTGAAAATACGCAAAATGACTATTCACAAATTGCTCTCAAATGTGCAAATTACGCAAATGAGAAAAAATTAGTAAAATCATTTTATTTCTCTAATCTCTTTCCATGACAGTATCCTTGCATGTTACGTGTAACAGTAGCAGGCAAATAATAACAGAAGTATGATTATTCCAATATTGTCCCATTATTTCATTGCTTCTCATTTTGCTTTGGATATTGGTGAGGGTCCTGTACATACAAATGTTTAGCTATCAGCAACCCATAGCATCAAAATGCAGAACTGTATGGAATTTAAAATGAAACATTCTACCTCAGTTGCCTATTGTGATTTGTAAAGATTTTTAATGAGGGGATTTATATTTTGAAACTATTTAGATGTCATGTAGACAGATTTTTTCTTTGACATATGAAAATGCTAGCAACTTGTTATTTGTAATAAACGCTCCTATACTCTCAGTATATATATTATTGTCCCAAATGTTGTTTTGTAGTCTTCATTTGCCCAAAGAGAGATTTCAAAGAAGTATATGTTGTGATTTCCTGAGTTGAGCTGGAAATTGACCATGTCATGTGCAGCAAAACCACATAGGATTTACATTTGAGGCTGCTTCTTAGACAAATTAGAGGATTGGACCTAGACAAATTAGAGGATTGGGCCAAAAGAAATCTGATGAGGTTCAACAAGGACAAGTGCAGAGTCCTGCACTTAGGACGGAAGAATCCCAGGCACTACTACAGGCTGGGGACTGAGCGTCTAGGCAGCAGTTCTGCAGAAAAGGACCTAGGGTTACAGTGAATGAGAAGCTGGATATGAGTCAACAGTGTGCCCTTGTTGCCAAGAAGGCTAATGGCATTTTGGGCTGTATAAGTAGGAGCATTGCCAGCAGATTGAGGGACGTGATCATTCCCTCATCTGGAGTACTGTGTCCAGTTTTGGGTCCCACACTACAAGAAGGATGTAGAAAAATTGGAAAGAGTCCAGCGAAGGGCAACAAAAATAATTAGGGGACTGGAGCACGTGATTTATGAGGAGAGGCTGAGGGAACTGGGATTATTTAGTCTGCAGAAGAGAAGAATGAGGGGAATTTGATAGCTGCTTTCAACTACCTGAAAGGAGGTTCCAAAGAGGAGGGATCTAGACTGTTCTCAGTGGTACCAGATGACAAAACAAGGAGTAATGGCCTCAAGTTGCAATGGGGGAGGTTTAGGTTGGATATTAGGAAAAACTTTTTCACTAGGAGTGTGGTGAAGCACTGGAATGGGTTACCTAGGAAAGCGGTGGAATCTCCTTCCTTTGAGGTTTTTAAGGTCAGGCTTGACAAAGCCCTGGCTGGGATGATTTAGTTGGGGATTGGTCCTGCTTTGACTATGACCTCCTGAGGTCCCTTCCAACCCTGATATTCTATGATTCTATAATTCTTAGCAACAGAAGTATGGATTAATATGGGATTGTGAAAAGTGTCCTTTCAATGTCTGTTTCACAGTGAAAACAGAAACTAGTAGAGAGAAGAGGACCTAGAGAGAGGATCAGGACTGAGAAAGGGAAAATGCTTCGTAGCAATGAAAGGACTTAATGGCTGAGAATAAGTGAGCTGTGAGAGACAGAAATGCATATCCTTAGAATCAGGGGAGAGAGATGGTCCGGTGTAAGTAGAGAAAAACAGAATGGGGCTTAAAAGTAGAAAAGGGGATATGAATTTAAAAACACACCTAGAGCACAAAAGGATCAAGGAAAAGGGGCTGTACATTTGAGGTTTTTTTAATTTGCCTTTGTTTCAGTTTCCCTAGGGAATGTATTATGTTATATCAAAAATCCTTGTTTTGTCTTCTCAGTAATTTGCCTTGAATAAATGTTTGGGTGAAAATGCTTTAAAATACTTCATGTTTTCAAATTATTTCATAAAACCAGTTTCGCAACCTTCTGCTGTCTTCATCCAGCAAAGGAATGCCAATACTATACTTCCAGAAAGCTACTGCAGGCTAAAGTGGTTTTATTTGAAAAGGACTGCAGTTGTATGAACATTACTTCATATAGTTTCCATTTCACAGTATGACAGTACTGAAGCATGGCTCATTAACTGAAGCTGGCCAGTACAGCGGGATAGAATACAACTTTACCTCGTGTCGTATGTTACATGCTAACTGTACTCACCGACTTTGTTGAAAGCCTCTCTTAAGTCTGTCATCTCTTCCTCTGAGATGTGTGTTGTTGACGCCATTTTTACTTCTTTGAATCAGAAGTCTGCAGGAAAATGCATGTTATTAGTTTGTGTCTTTTATTTTTAAGAGTCAGAAGTTCAAAGCAATTTCACTTAGAAGTTACAATGAACAGCATGACACGAAGTCACTGCATCATTCTTCATAATTTACAACACGGTTTCCATCTGTATCCAGGAGTGTAACTAAGAGGTAACCTTTTTCGATCCTATAGATCAGAGGTGGCCAACCTGTGGCTCCGGAGCCACATGCGGCTCCTTGTAGAGGCACCGGCTCCGGGGCTGGAGCTACAGACGCCAACTTTCCAATGTGCCAGGGGGGCTCTCTGCTCAACCCCTGGCTCTGCCACAGGCCCTGCCCCCACTCCACCCCTTCCTGCCCCCTCCCCTGAGCCTGCCATGCCCTCGCTCCTCCCACTCCCCCTCCGAGCCTCCTGCATGCCATGAAACAGCTGATCGGGAGGTGCGGGGAAAGAGGGGGAGGCGCTGATTGGCGGGGCTGCCGGTGGGCGGGAGGCGCTGGGAGCGGGGTGCGGGGAGCTCACTGGGGGGCTCCTGACATATTACTGTGGCTCTTTGGCAATGTACATTGGTAAATTCTGGCTCCTTCTCAGTGTCAGGTTGGCCACCCCTGCTATAGATGTAAATCCATATTGATTTGTTACCAAACTGTGCTGTTTTGATAAGTCCTGCCCAAAATGCTTATCAAGGCTGGTGAATACTTTTGATACCTAAATCCCGTCCTCACTTGCCTTAATTACTCTGTGGAGGGACAGAACAGAATTATGCTGGACACTCAGGAATCCTCAAAGCCACCCTGCAAGTGGGGGTCAGGATGGCTCAGGATGTTTGGGGGCAAACACATGATTGGGAGCACTTTGCTGCTGCTGCCATGGCGGGCAGCTTGGATCACCAGTTAGCAAACGCTTCACATTGCAGCATACGTCCTCAGGGCCTGCTTGGGTCTTCCACGTATTCCCTTGGAGTGGGATACACTGTCAGGTGTCGTAACAGGGCCTTCATCTTCATGCTCTCCTCAGCTCGCGGTTCAAACTGTAGTTCTATTGTTTTATGGGCACCCGGTGGGAGAAAGAGGCATTTTGTGCCCTCTCCCTCTCAGTACACCCATGCAACTCAAAGAAGGATTAGGTTCTATAGCGACTGTGCCTTCGCTCTGATGTCATTGAGAATGCTGCACAGGGGTGGAAGATTCAGTTCCACTTGTGACAGATGCTTGTCACATCGCTGCATGCACTGCTGAAGGGTGCTCCCGTACCATGGTAATGGGAGCGGGATTGTCCTGCCCTGCCCCGTCTTATCTATTTATAGTGTAAGCTCTTTGGGGCAGAGACTGTCTACAGTTCTAGCTTCGTATGGTACCTAGCACAATGGGGCCCCACTTTTGGTTGGTCCTTAGGCACTAGTGTGATAAATATGATTTACAACATAATAAAAGGACTAGACTAGACTAGAATACTATATGGGCCCTAGTTAGAGGGTTTGAGGGTGGCTGCTGCAGTTGCAGTGCCCTTGTTTAGGAAAGAATCAAAAGAGAATGCACTAAAACTACTTCAGACCTAAAAAAAACCCCATAACTTCAGTGAGAAGGCCCAGATTGCAAACATTTATATCATTTTGTAAAAGATATTTAGGGTAGATTTGAAAAATGGAAGATGATACTTAACACATTTGCTAGAATAATTTGAGTATAACAGTTAAGCACCATTTATCTGGATTTCAGGTTTAATGCCTTCCTGAATTTATGCATTGATTTATAATGTCAGTAAGTGTGGCGTAGAAGGAGAACTCTTTATAGAAATGGATTAAAAATAAGCCAAAGGCAATACATTGTGGTGGGTTCTTTCATCCTGTCTGTCCCTACAGTAGCACAGTTTAGCTGCCTAATCTCTGCAAGCTCTGGATCAGAACTAAAAGACTTCTTCATCAGGAGAGAAAGCTGGTTCATCTTGCTCAGACTTTCTTGAAGCATTGCCCGTAGAGAAGAATAACACAATATATAAATAAGATTGTAATCTTTTTAAAGGCAGGGATTGTGTGTCTGTGTTTGTATAGTACTTCGTACAATTGGGCCTCCAGGTGCTATGTAAAACAAATAATATTTTTAGCAGTATTAAGAAGTATTACTTTTAGGGACCTACTGGAGAGGAAATCATGGAAAAGACTTATTAAGGCATCTCATTAATCCATTTTCCAGTGCAGGTTTATACTGTCCAGTCTAGATCCTTTATCAAGCAAAAGGATGTCTAACACTGCTCCAGGAAGATTATTCCACAGTACAATAGATACTGTAAACAACAATAATAGCACATACAGACTATCACACAATTCAATTACAGATATTGGGTCAAATTCACCACCTGCATAAATGGTCCCACTGAAACCAATGGACATATGCTGGTGGAGAATTTGGTCCATGAAGTACAATGCAACCTGATAATAATGGCCAGCAAAGGCACAGGTTTCACTCTTATTAATCCTCACATACTCCTGTGAGGTCAATGTTATCAGCCTCATTTTATGGATGGGGAAACTGAGCAGAAAAGTTAAATGTTTTGCCCAAGGCTACAGAGTCAGTGTCAGAGCTGAGATTGGAACTGCCAAGGTGCTGCGGTATTCATACCACTAAAGTACCCTGATGTCTCCTCCCCTCCAGCACACACACATTAGTTGGAATTATTCTATATTCTCAGTCTAACCGTACCTTTTAATTTCACCCAATTAATCCTAGTACCCAATATCCTCTTGTGCCACCAACTTCAATGGAGTTACTCCCTATTTACCCTGGGGTGCGATCAAAATGGGATCCTCAAATTCTGATTTTGTCAGTTAACCCTAAATTACCATTGGCACAACTCTATCGTGGGACTTTGCAAGTCACATAACTGTTTAAGTTGTAAAGTTGGGCACCTTAGTACCTCATCACAGGTACATAATATCCACATAACATCAGCAGCAAAGTCCCTAGTGGAACACCGCTCCTACACTGTTTCAAGATTACCTTTAACCCCAATTTGGCAAGAGATTGCAGTAAAGGGAGCGAAAGAACTAAGTCTTTATTTTTAATATTTATAGTCTCATATTTGGCCAGATTTGCTCAATAAAGTCAGTGAAGGTCCCGCAAATGTATATTGCAAGAACTGAGAGAAGAATCTTGTCCAGAAAGTTTTCAGAGTAAGAGAAACAAATTTTGTTAATGTCAATGTGATTTATTCTGGAAAGATGGTGCTTGAGAGTCTGATTTGTTGGGGTTGCCAAGGGAGTTTTTCTGTGCATTAATTTATACTTATGACTTACTATCACTTTTCTGAAATTATCTGAGGTGGTTAAATCAAATGCACTGAGAAACAAGAGAGCTGTTAAGGGCCAGGTGCCTCATGTACCTTAACCAATAGGTAGGGTTGTCAAGGTGTCCAGTTTTCGACCAGACAATCTGGTCAAAAAGGGACACTGGCGGCTCCAGTCAGCACCACAGACCGGGCCGGTAAAAGTCTGGTTGGTGGTGCAACGGGGTTGGCAGTCTCCCTACTTGGCTCCTGGAAGTGGCAACATGTCCCTCAGCTCCTAGGCCCAAGGGTGGCCACAGGAGCTCTGCACACTGCCCTTGCTCCAACCGCCAGCTCTGCACCTCCCATTGGCCAGGAACTGCAGCCAATGGGAGCTGCGGGGGCTGCTCCTGCAGGGAGGGGCAACACGCAGAGCCACCTGGCCGCACCTCTGCCTAGGACCCGAGGGACATGTCGCCGCCTCCAGGAACCACCTGGGGAAATTGCTGTTCAGAGCCCACACCCCAAACCCACTCCGACACCCCAAACTTCTGCCCCAGCTTGGAACCCCTCCTGTACCCAAACTCCCTCCCGGAGCCAACACCCCACACTCCCTCCCGCACCCCAACCTTCTGGCCCAGCCTGGAGCCCCCTCCCACACACCAAACCCCTTGGCTCCACCCCCCAGTCCAGAGCCCGCTCCTGCACCCCAAACTCCTCATTCCTAGCCCCATCCCAGAGCCTTCACCCCCAGCTGGAGCCCTTACCCCCTCCCACACCCCAATCCCCTGCCCCAGCCCTGAGCCTCCTTCCACACTCCAAACTCCTCGGCCCACCCCCCATCCCAGAGCCTCCTCTTGCACCACAAATCTGAGCCCCCTCCCTTCACCCAAACTCCTTCTCAGAGCCTGAACCCCCTCCCTCACCACAACTCCCTGCCCCAGCCCAGAGACCCCGCCCCCGCACTCTGAACCCCATGGTCCCAGCCCAGAGCCCCCTCCAGTACCCCAAACCCCACACCCCCAGCCAGAGCCCTCATCCCCTTTCACACCTCAACCCCCTGCCCCAGCCTGGTGAAAATGAGCGAGTGAGCGAGAGTGGGGAGAGTGAGCAATGGAGGGAGGGGGATGAAGTGAGCAGGAGGTGAGGCATCAGAGAAGATTCAGGGCCTCAGGGAAGGGGCAGGGCAAGGGTGTTTGGTTTTCTGCAATTCCAAAGTTGGGGACCCTCCCAATAAGGATAAATGTTTTCTACTTGTTTAATGGAATAAAGAAACTTGCTAATGACTGTCTTGTTGTACAGTAATTGCATGTGTTGTTTAGCTAATTGTATACTTAGATATTGTTTAAAAATAAGATCATCCGGTACAGTAATTCCTCGCTTAACATTGTATTTATGTTCCTGAACAATGCTACTTTAAGCAAAATGATGTTAAGCGAATCCAATTTCCCCATAAAAATTAATGTAAATAGGGCGTTAAATTCCAGGGAAATTTTTTTCACCAGACAAAAGACATTTTATATACACACACACACAGAGTAACTCCTCACTTAATGTCATCCTGGTTAATGTTGTTTCGTTGTTACGTTGCTGATCAATTAGGGAACATGCTCGTTTAAAGTTGCGCAATGCTTCCTTATAATGTTGTTTGGCAGCCTCCTGTTTTGTCCACTGCTTGCAGGAAGAGCAGCCTGGTGGAGCCAGCAGGTGGGGGCTTGGAACCAGGGTGGACCGGCAGCCCCCTTTTCAGCTCCCCGCTGCCCTAAGTTCCCTGTGCAGCAGCCGCCCAGCAGGCTATCGACTGCCATGCGGGCAGTTTAGCTGTCCCTCCCCCCACTGCCATGTGCTGCTCCTGCCCTCTGCCTTGGAGCTGCTTCCAGGAGCCACCTGCTTGCTGTGCGGAGGGTGGGGGGGAAGTGGGGTGCTGATGTCAGGGTGTCCCCCTCTCCCTGCTTCTGCCCCCCGCTCCTATACCCCATCTCCACAGAGCAGGGGGACATAAAACAGGGCTCAGGACGGAGGCAGCTTGCTGGCAGCAGCTGGTGTCTCAACTTGCTGATCTATTTAAAAAGGCAATGTACAGTATCCCAAAGCTACCCAAGTGCTTCCAGAACTTCACTGAGTGACACTGGCTTGGACTCTAGCAAAAAGTCCCCAGATATTGGGATTGTTGGGAGTCCAGCAACTCCATCTGAATCTGAACAACCTTGTAACTTGTCATTCACAATGCACTGTAAAAAATGTATGCTACACTTTATAAAACTTACAGTAAGACACGTTCCCTGCTCCAAAGAGTTTGCTGCGTATGGCAGAGAAGACAGGAGAGGACAAACAAAGGTAAGACAGTAGTTCAGGCAAAGGAGGGGGTCAGGAGATTACTAGTAAGGTGAACAAGGTGGAAAGACAACGAGGAGTCCGGTGGCACCTTAAAGACTAACAGATTTATTTGGGCATAAGCTTTTGTGGGTAAAAAACCCCCACTTCTTCAGATGCATTCAGGGCGGCAGATTTGTATCAATTTTGGTGGTGCCCAGAACGCCCAGAGCCTGCCCCCCACCTGCCTAAGGCCCTGGGAGGGAGTTAGGGTGGGGGGAGGAGGTCTGGGGTGCAGGCCCTGGGCTGGGGGAGGTGATTGGGGTGCAGGAGGGATGCCGGGTGCAGGCTCTGGGAGGGAGTTTGGGCGCAGGAGAGAGTGTGTGGAAAGCGGGTGGGGGTGCAGGCTCTGAGAAGGAGTTTGGGTGCTGGGTGCAGGCTCCAGGCTGGGGAACGGGGTGGGGATGCAGGAGGGGGTGAGGGGTGCAGGCTCTGAGATGGTATTTGGGTGCAGGCTCTGGTCTGGGGGTGGGGGTGCAGGGGAGTTTGGGGGCAGGAGGGGGTGGGTGGGAAGAGGGTGCAGGCTTTGGGAGGGAGTTTGGGAGTGGGAGGGGGTGTGTGGGAAAGTGGTGGGGGTGCAGGCTCTGGGAAGGGGTGGGGGGGTGCGGTGCCCCAGGCCGCTTTAAATCACCCAGAAGATGGGGGGGGGGAGGCGAGCACCCAGGGGTGGAAGGCGGGGCAGAGGGTTAGACCTGGCCTCAAACATTGCTGGAGCTGGGCCCCAGGCCAGGAATATTCCTGGTGCCCAGGCACCATGGGCCCATAGAATTCGCCGCCCATGGATGCATCTGAAGAAGTTGTTTTTTTAACCATGAAAGCTTATGCCCAAATAAATCTGTTAGTCTTTAAGGTGCCAAAGGACTCCTCGTTGTTGTTGTTTTGTGTGGAGATTTAAGGAGGGGTTGTCGTGACTGGAACCGTGGGAAAGAAAATAGCATTAGCAGCAGTTGTTTTGGATAGAGGGGAGAGGGGAGAGGCAGGGGTGCCAGGAAGGACAAGGTTAATCAAAGTGAAGAATGAGCAAGGTATGGTCAAGGGTTATAGCAGAATAAACGGCAGATTTGGCGGCCATTATAGAGAATGAAAAGAGAGGACTTAGCAAGAACTTGAATGCAAAGGAAGGAGCTGACAACGACCAATATGCCGGAGAGATGGGGAAAATAGTGGAGTTGTCAACAGCGAGAAAGAGGCAGAAGTAAATGGAAACAGATTAAAAGGAGAGGTACAAAGCTGCGTTTTGGATAGATTGAATTTAAGATTGTAATGGGACATCCAGACTGTGTGTAACTTTGCTCTGGGGCCTTGTCTTTTTATTTACCTTCAAAGCACCACTGACACCAATGTTGCAATCTAGGAGCAAAGTGTGCAAATGCATTCTTGTTCCAGCTTCTTAACCGTATCTGAATGTTGTTTTGTGTGTTTCTTTATTTAAAAATTATTCTCATCCTGTGTGCTGAGAATGCTGACAAATTACACTGAAATAGCTTCTGTAAAGCCACTACCCTTATTGTTGTATATTTAAAATAATACAACAGTGTAATTTGTCTGGTTTTTAGTTGACCTCATCCTCAAAAGGAACAGCTATACCATGGATGTTTTAAGAGATCTAATGACAAACTATTTTCTGCCTAGGATATAATGGAAGAACAAAAACAACACTCTCAAAACTGAGGAATGAAATGTCACCACTAAACTGATGCGCTTCAGCATTAATGTTCTTTCATGTCTTCTGATTATGAGGCCATAGTTAAAAAAATCTGAAAAGTACTGTAATCTCATGAATTATTACATATTACTCAGCAAAGTAAGTGTGCACTCAGGGTGCAATATAAATGTTAAATAGTAAAATCATTAAATACTGAATTCTTTCACAATTTGTACTAAATTAGTTACAAGAAGCTCTTGTTTCATAAGCTCCATTTTACGGTTTCTCACAGGCACTAGAATGAAAACTGTGAAGATATATCAGTGCACCTTAAGTAAAGTTGCACTTTTTGCCCAGAGCAAAATGGCAAATTTTATGTGGCAACATTACATTTCATGAACACATATTGGAATAGTCATTATCAACTCAGCAATGACTTAAAGTGCTGGAATAGCTGAAGAAATAAAAATTTTCCACACACTCTTTACCCATTGGGGCATTACCTTGTTAATAGTATGTTTTTTTCTAGAGTATTGTGGGGAACTGGGAGGGGCGAATTGGGTGTGTCCCTTGTCTCATAACTTTTCAACTCCCGCAGCCACCCTCTTCTAAATGGTTTATTTTCACTTAGGCTGCTGGAACAAGAAGCATGTCGTCCCCGCGAAATAGAGCATTTAGAGCAGTCGAGGAAAAACACAAGACAGAGGTCTCCCCCTCCCCAACAACACAGTACTGTTTACTTGGGCAGAGCTGGATCCCCTTTAATGCCTTTTTTTTTTCTTTACTCTTCCTTGCCCTATCCAAGCTGTCAGTTATCTGAGACCAGATTTCTTTGTGCAGGATTTTTCATCAGGATTATAGAATAGTTTTCCACTTTTCTGAATTAGCATTTCTTTCTGATTAATTTTAAGGAGAGTTTTTGACCCAAAATACATCAGGAAAATTCTCCTTACCTACAGCACATCCGGGCAATGAGATAAGCAACAGCAAATGAGAAGGAGCCTCCAGAAAGTGACAAGGAGTTCTGCATCTTCTGATGTACCCCAAGTGTACTTGAATATCACAAAGGTATACGGGAATAGGCAAGGGTGCTGGAACAATTTTTATAGTGGGGGTGCTGAGAACCGTTGAGCCAAACTGTAAACCCTGTCTATAATGGAAACCACTTCAAGCCAGGAGGTGTGGGAGCACCCTCACCAACCCTATTTCCAACACCTATGGGAGTACTTGGTATCTTTGGGGGATTTTCCTCACTAAATCCTTCCTCCAGTCAATGTTTCTTAAATCCCCCTCCTCATCCATGTGCATGTAACTGATGGTGATCAGAATGTCTCTGCTAGGACATTCTTCTCCTGGAATATTTCTCTATCTCTCTATGGAGACTAGCACGCATAGTCTCCATGGTTTTGCCCATACATCCTCTGACCGAGCTACAGCCCCCATGCAAAAGGCTTCCTGGTCAGACTATGTGTCCAACTAGTATATTTTGTACGGCATTTATGTTTTGGGCCATAAACATTTTTGACAACTGCAAGTAGTCTTGCCGGGAGGGCACATAATATTTTCTTCCTTTTTTGCTCTCACACACAAGGAGAGAGAAAAAGAGAAATTATTCAGTTGATCTCATGCGAAAAGAAGAATCAATGCTATAAACCACAACATTGTGGCTTAAAAGTTGCTCAACTTTAGGCTTCCGTTCACTGGCCAAAAAAGAAGAAAAAAAGTCCTAACTTCTTTAAAATCAGCATCCATAAAGGCACTGAATGGAGAGAGAAAAATAATGTTGCTGATGCTCAGCAAAACAAATGTAATGCTGTTACAGCATAGTCTAAAATTTCCTCCCTCTCATTCCTCAGGACACATTTTATATTCTATTTTTGTTATTTTAAGCTGTAATGTACATACAACCCTAGATTCTCTAGTGTTGTCAGAGGTAAATTGCACTTCTCTGTGCCAAGAAGGAAACTCAGGATGGATTCACAGCCCGGGAGGACAAGCAGTGTTAGCATGTCAACCTTCCTTCAAAGTTTCTGCCAGAGTCGGGGCAGGATTAATTTATAGGTGGGGGGTCTAAAGGAATCTAGCTGACAGTAATGCCTTAGGCAGCTAGATAGAGCCATCAATGCTCCTCAGTGCTAATCTACAACACTCCTACTTTTTCAGTCTGGAGGTTCTTGAACAGACTGGCGATCCTTCCCATTTGTGTGGTGGTTTAGTTATGTGGTTTAATGATTTTTCCCTAGCAGTCTAAGGCAAAATTTGAACTCACATCTCCCAAGGTGAAAGGACCCACTACAACACCTTGTCTGTCAGTGGTTATTTATCATCATAGAATCATAGAAATGTAGGACTGGAAGGGACCTCAATAGATCATCTAGTCCAGTCCCCTGCACTCAAGGCAGGACTAAATAATAAACATCTGACAGGTGTTTGTCTAACCTGGTCTTAAAAACCTCCAATGACGGAGATTCCACAACCTCCCTGGGCAATTTGTCCCAGTGCTTAACTACTCTGACAGTTAGGAAGTTTTTCCTAATGCCCAACCTAAACCTCCCTTGCTGCCATTTAAGCCCTTTGCTTCTTGTCCTATCCTCAGACGTTAAGGAGAACAATTTTTCTCCCTCCTCCTTGTAACAGCTTTTCATGTACTTGAAAATTGTTAGCATGTCCCCTCTCAGCCTTCTTTTCCAGACTAAACAAACTCTATTTTTTCAATCTTCCCTCATAGGTCACGTTTTCTAGACCTTTAGTCATTTTTGTTGCTCTTCTTTGGACTTTTTACCAATTTGTCCACATCTTTCCAGAAATGTGGCGCCCAGAACTGGACACAATACTCCAGCTAAGGCCTTATCAGCGTGGAGTAGAGTGGAAGAATTACTTCTCAGGTCTTGCTTACAACACTCTTGCTAATACATCCCAGAATGATGCTTGCTTTTCTTGCAACAGTGTTACACTGTTGGCTCATATTTAGCTTGTGGTCCACTATGACCCCCAGATCCCTTTCCACAGTACTCCTTCTTAGGCCACTGTGGTTGACTGCATTAGGAAACATCAACGATTTCTGAGCAAAATATCAGATTAAAATGTAATTCTTAGTAAAATGACTTCCAAAATCACTGAAGGGCATAGACCAACTAATGTATTTTGAATATGCTGCATTTAAGAAAATGCTCTTTTTCTAGGTATATATTCTTTGTAGTTTGTCCATCGGCCTACTTAAATGGCTACACATACACAATAAAGTTAAATGTTTCATTCTAATTTTCTCAAGGGTGTTGAATTAAATTCTGAATCCCAAACAGCCAAAAATGTACCCGACTCCATTAACAATATGTAACATTTCTATTACGGTAGCACCTAGAGGTTTCAACCAGGTTGGGACCCCACTATGCAAGGCATTGTACAGAACTACAGAGTAGGATTGTGAAACCCTCATGAAGTTGGTGGGATTACTTCCGTGAGTAACTGCTCCCCAGTGTGAATAAGGGGTTCACAATTGGTCCATAGTAAATGATAATACCTTCCCCCCAAAGGCTATAACCATCCCTAATATAGCTGCTGAATGATAAAGATGTTGCATCTGATCCCTTCATGCATCTATTTCAGACAGTGAGAATTTGAAGAGACTGTAGTAAAACAACATAGTTATCTCTACTTGAAGGACAACATGTTGGTGCTACACAAGTCTTAGTTTCATAAGCTTTCAAGAAAGGACATTGTTTCTCAGTATAACTTATTAAGTCCTTAAGGCCAAATCTTGGGTCCTAGACCAAGCTTAAGTAAACAGACTTTATGCAAGGGAGCTCCAGAGAGACTGTAGGGGAATGGAATCCTCCTTGCCACGAACCAGCCCAGCCACTACTGGGCTGTAGTAGTGACTGCTAATCCTGCAGGGACTTTTGGCCAGTGGCTATGCAGAGTTGTGGAACCACTAGCCCTGCCACTCTGTGCATTAAATCCTTCAGATTTTTCCTGCTGTAGAAATAGCTGACACAACACTTCTTAGAACCTGAGAAGGGGAATGAGCAGAATTCCCAGCAAAGCCCACTTTGTCTATTAGCAAGCAGACTTAATCTACATGTTCAGCACCTACTGAGTGCAGAGAGGGACTGCAAAAGAAATCTTAGGTAAATAGGGGACAGCCTCTCTCCAATCGATCCCCCACCCCTATGCAATACAGTCACGGGGGTTCTGCAAAATGTGGTGGCATGACACCTGGTGGTGGGTTGTTAGACATAACTCAGAGTGTTTACTCAATTAAAGTATGCTGCATATGTATGCAGTATAATAAATCTATTTTATATAAATTCATAGAAGAAAATTACTGTACATATTTCAAGCGAATTAGTATGTAACCAATAACATGGTGCATGTAAAATAATCATAACCAGCTAAACTTTCAAAATATATTCAGAAGGTAAAACAAAGAGCTGCCAAAATATGTTTATGTATAAACTATTAATATTTATTTGAGTTTGGTGTTCCAACTGGATTTATGAAGGATTTTTTCTCATAGTCTCCAGTCCTTTTTGCTTTTTCCCCCCATATGAAAATCTGCAGGTAGATTTCTTCCTGGGGCATACTAAGGGTTATATTGTATTATCAGTTATGCAGAAATTCTTATTGATTTCAGTGGGGAGTTCTGCTTTTAAATTGAGGTCATGATATGGCCCAAAGTCATTCAGCTATGCCCAGAATACTAGAAATGGAAAAAAACTCTGTGTATCCTACTGTTGTTTGGCTGTTGTGTACTGCTTGCCTATAGGCTCTTGAATGACTTCTGTTTAATTGTCCCTTTATCTTTGCTTCCACAACCTTGCTTAGGATGTCCTTCCCATTAGTTATTATTTTCCAAGTAAACTAAAGTTTCCTTAAGCCTGCTGTTCTAAACCTGTTCAGACCCTACATAATTCTGCCTCTCCTTACCTACCTGCCCTTGTATCTTATCACCTCACCCAGCCTCTCTACTCTGCCAGTGCCGTTTGTCTGCTTCTCCCACAACTGCCTCTGCACCTTCCCTCAAGAAAACTCACTGCTGTGATTCCTTCAAGAAACTATCTGACTAAATCATCCACTTTCCTGTTTCTTTGATTCATGAATGAACTGCTCCTCTGCATGGGGGGAGGGAGGTGAAATGTTGGGGAAGAGAGGCCTAAGGACACCAGAACTAAATCTGGGATTCAGCATGAGAGAAAGATGGGAGGGTTAAATTATGGAGGGAAGCTGGGGTAAGGGGAGTTTAGTGTGTCTAACTTTGAAAAAAGAGAACAAAAATGACAAACACCTATCTAAGAAGTCATGTGCCCATTACCACCCTGATGATCATTCTGTTTGTGTGTTTCATCCTTTTCCCCCTCCCACCGATCACCTGTGTTCGTCTTTAAGATTGCATGCACACTCTTTACCTCGGGGCCGTGTCTTCATGTGTTCAGAAAATGCCTACCATATTAGGTTGCTACCACAATCTAGTCATCCTCACAGTAATAGGTAACTACTAGAAATAAGAATCATTAATAATAATAATTTAACTGATGAAAATCATCATCATCTTCTCTTTCCCTCAGCATCAATTTATTCTGTATCCTCAGCACCCATTTTCCTTTTTGTTAATCATAAAGGGCCTGATTTAGTACCAATGACCAATGATGAGCCTATGACTGTATGATAACAAGATAGGATTTAGTATGCTAAATGTGGTTTGATTTGCTAAACATATTGCATAACATCATCAGAATTTGACTAGATTCTGCAGCTGTGTATGAAACAGATAAGTAGATGAATTAGTCAACTGTTTTTTTGAAGGCAAGTCACTGTTTAATTTTAATTTATCTCCCTGTTTCGCCACCCATTTCCTATATACACACACTTTCCAAAGTAAGCACATATTTTAATAAAATCTTTGTGATAACCATAGCTGTAAGACCTCCATCAAAATCTTTGTATTAAGGTCATCATTTCCATGGAGTCATATTGTGCCACTGAATTTTAAGCTCTTCTCTCTAATACCAGTACTAGGCCTTAAAAATCAATGGCATGGTATAACACTATCTGTTTCATGCTAATTCTGTGGGCAGAAGAGAGGAGACTATACTCAGTGAATGCCATTCTGCATATGCTTACAGTCAGTTATTTTTGAAAAGTATCTTAAAAATTCTAGAGCCATATTACATCATCCATGTTTAGGCAGAACTCTTAATTTATTTCAATGGAGGCGTCTGATTAAAAACTGACTATATGATTTTTTCTGGGGTGGGGAAGAATGTATTATCATTTACTTCAGCTTCTGGGATTATAGTAAATAAATTTTGACACTATATCAAGAGAGCAGAGCTTTCTATCAGCCAAATCACGCATTATGCAGAAATACCTCGCTGTGCTATCAGGAATTTCCCAAATGGCTCATGCTGGTAGTTCCCACTTTTAATGGGATTTTCCAGTAAGAAGGGGGTTTTCTGTTTCTACTCAATGCAGGGGGAGACTGCCTGGGTCCTTCCTTGCCTTCCCCTTCCACTCATTCTCTACTTTCAGGTCATCTGACACCATGGAGGTCTGACCCACCCCTTCAACATAAAGAGGGGGAGATATGTGTATGGAGGATCCCCTCTACATACATGTGGCCCTGAGATTTCACCAAAATGATCAAAACTCCATTTGTCAACAATCCATCTGCATCCCTAAAGAAGTAGCCTCATTTGTAATTTGTTTTTAAGATGATCTTCACTTGATGTTCGCAGGAACTAGTGGACAAATCCTGAATTAAGACAAACTCCCCTTGATGTCAGTGGACTTTTGCCCAAATGAGGACTAAAGACTACAGGATTTGGCCATTAGTTTTGTGTCACATTAACCAAGATTTTGTATCTTGGTTAATATATATTTGTTATTCTTTCCTGAAATTTTAGTGTCATGTATTCAGAACCTGACATCTCATTTCATTTATGGTTTGGAAATCAAAGTCATCCAGAGACATAATGTTCCCCAATGCTATACAGCCAATGCTTAATTAAACTTGAATTAACTTCATGGTGAATCCACACCTGCCTGGCTGAGGGTGGCAGGAAAGTATATGGAAATTATGGAATGGAAGGATCAGCAGATAGGTCCTTGTTTGTGCAAACATCACCTGAATGCTCAGAAGAGATAAAGCCACCCGGAGAATCCAGAGACTTGGAACACACAATAAATTTAGAGTCTAAATCAAAGCCGATTCAAGTCAATGGCAATACTTTAAATGACTTAAATGCACATTGGCTGGGGCTTTTAAAAAGCAAGTTTTATTCTGGGGCCGTCCCACATGTTTTTAAGCAGAAGTCTCTACTGAAATTAGTGATAAGTTCTGCCTTAAAATTGATAACCCAATATGGCTCCCATTATCGGGGAAGGGACAGCACAGTGAAATTAGATAGATAATAGGTTAGCTTATATGACTTCCTAACAAGCAACAATTTTAAGCCGTATCAGAAAAAGTAAATCAGCTAGCAAATGTCGGCCTTTTTCAGACCACTGGAACGAAAATTAAAACTACGCCACCACATCAATCCACTCTTATTCTCCCAACATTTTCAAATGGATCAAATACAGATGATAACTCCGATACAAACCGAACGAACGGCAATATACCAGAATAACGCACCACATGTACTCCCAAAGGTTTATAGAAATAATCTGCACCAGACTGGAAAATGATTCATGCTGTTACTGATCCTATGTTCTTGCTCCTGGTGACCACAGGCTTCCTGTGCAGTTAAACTGCTAGAGTGCGCATTGAGGGTAGGTGCACGGAAAAACAACAGGTGCTGTAAGCATACCAGAAATCTAATGCTGTGGTCCAACTCAAACTGAAAGATAAGATTTTTTGTAAAATTACCTTGTTTGAAAGCTGTAAAAAAATAAGTAGAAGCAGGTTGGAGTGTGCCTAGGAAAACCCTCCTTTCTGATCCGAAGTGCGACTTGTCAACCTTCAGTATGTGACCCCAGTGAAGGAAGTGACTAGAGTGATCAAACGTCATCTGGCAGTGAGATAGATTTTGTCTTTATAAGGAAATATTGCTTACTTTGGGCAACCCTCCCCTCCCCCCCCCCATCACCTGATTACTCACACAGAGCAGGTCACATTGAAATGTAGAGTTCTTTCCACTTCCTCTTTATGTCTCTTATGTCTCTCTCTCTCTCTCTCCTGTCTCTCTCTCTCCCTATATATACATACACTAATACACACTATTTATGCCTCTTCTTTTTCTAAATTAAGCAATTACAGTTTCAGGTCACAGTTCACAGTCACACTAAGGCTCAATGTAAAAGGTGCTTTAAAGTGGGTGTGAATGTAATTTACACCTACTTTAATCCACCTCTACACTGCCAGAGTACTGTAGAGGGGCCTTAAAGTAACTGAAAATTAGGCTCTTGGTATGTAAAAATGAATCTTCAGTACTATGGGAACTTGGGGTGAAATCCTGGCCCCATGGAAGTCAATGGCAAAACTCCCATTAATTTCCATGGGGACGGGATTTCACCCTTTCTCTTTTGACTCTTTTGAGCAGTGTTTCTTACTGTTTTAACTTCAGTGAGGTTACTCCTGGGGAGGAAAAAAGACCCTTAATCAAAAACAAATAGAGCACCAGCCATCAGACAAACTGACTAACTGGACCACCCTACACCTGAAGATGTAGAGTGCTTTGGAACCCCGCACACCTGAATTATAAACCCCCTGGTTAAGATCCCATCACTGATGCAAATACAGCGATCTCGGGGTGGATGTTATCATATGAAGGTATGGTATTACAGTGAAACTTGCACAGGAGTTCTCTCCACAGTAGGCAACTTCCTGTTTTAGGAGACCACCCCAATTCATGGGAAATGATTGCCTAGGAAGGAGTACTGAGGAAACAGATCTAGTGGTCATAGTGGACCATAAACTACATATGAGTCAACAGTGTAACACTGTTGCAAAAAAAGCGAACATCATTCTGGGATGTATTAGCAGGCGTGTTATAAGCAAGACATGAGAAGTAATTCTTCCGCTCTACTCTGCCCTGATTAGGCCTCAACTGGAGTATTGTGTCCAGTTCTGGGCATCACATTTCAGGAAAGATGAGGGAGAAAAGTTGTTCTTCTTAACCTCTGAGGATAGGACAAGAAGCAATGGGCTTAAATTGCAGCAAGGGAGGTTTAAGTTGGACATTAGGAAAAACTTTGTAGCTGTCGGGGTGGTTAAGCACTGGAATAAATTGTCTCTGGAGGTTGTGGAATCTCCATCATTGGAGATTTTTAAGAGCAGGTTAGACAAACCCCGTCAGGGGTGGTCTAGATAATACTTAGTCCTGCCATGAGTGCAGGGGACTGGACTAGATGTGCTCTCGAGGTCCCTTCCAGTCCTATGATTCTATGAATTCTGCTCAACTGTTATGAGTAGATTACGTCTTATAAACAACAGATTTCTGGTGGTCCCTGATGTGCTTGTGTAATCATCAAAAAAAGTATTAGAAATGACTGGAACTCAGCAAACACTCATCAGAGATCTTATGAAAAAGAAAGATTCAATTTGCAGGGCACATTTTGCGACGTTCAGCAGTCGATGCATATTTACAAGCACTGGAAGGGAAAGTTAATGACAGAAGAAAACGAAACAGAAAAAGAAGATCATGGATGGATAATGTGGTATCTTGGCTATAGCCAAAAAGAGATGAGCAGAGAATCATACAGCATGGGCTACAATTAGTTGCAAACCTCCAGTAGTGGAGATGTTGAAGAAGATGTGGCTGCTGAAGGCAGGTTTCATTGTATATAATACCTGATTTTGCTTAGCATTTATATCATGTTTTTCATTTTTAAAGTGTTTTGCAGACATGAATTAATCCTCACGGTCTTCCTGTGATGTATATAAGTATTACTATCCCCATATTCCAGATAGGGAACCTGAAGCAGAGAAGTTAAGGGACTCATTCAAAGCCACATAGTGCTAGAGCTGAGATTCGAATGCAGGAATTCCTAGAGCCCAGCCCTATGCTCAGAACACCAGCTCATTTCATGTGCTATGACTGCAGCATGCTACTTATTAGTACTAGTTAGGGGACAAAACTGGAACCTTATTGTACTGGGCCTTTGCACAGGTACACAAACAGTGAGTCCAGTGTCCCCCATCTCAAACCCAGGGCTGGTCAGTTCTATAGACAGTAGTTTAGATGAGGTCACCCCAGGGAATTTAGATAATGACATTATCATATTTTCTGTATTCTTCATCAAATTCCTGATGCATCTCAACAACTTGTTCAGTGTGTTTTTGTTTGTTTGTTTTTATCACAGCTCTGCATTAAGCAGAGATTTTCATTGACTGTCTACAGTGACACCCAGGTCCCTTACCTGAGTTGATAGTCAATTGAGAACCTTGTAAAGTGTACGAGTAGCTAATTATTTTCCCTCCAGTAGTCATTACTTTGTATTTAACAACACCGAGCTTCATTAGCCATCAAGTAGCCCATTCATCTACCATCCATTCATTCTTGTTTAGGTGTCTCTGAAGCCTCTCCCAGTCCTCTCTAGTCCTGACTAAAATAAATAACTTTGTATCATCTGCAAATTTTGCTACTTAGCTACTCACTCCTCTTTGAAGATCATTAATAAATACATTAAATAACACAGCACCTCAAACGGTGCCTTTTCATGTCTAACCTCTCAGCACTGACATTGTCCCCCACCTATCTGCCCAACACACAGCCACTCTTCTGTGCCTGTCAATCAGATAAGGCCATTCCAACTCAGAATCCCTGCATTGGCTTCCCCTTGCATGCTGCACTGAGCTGGAACTTCTCATCCTCTCCCTCAACTCCACCTTGGCCGGATAGATCTGGGACCTTACCTCTCACTACATCCTTTAGCAATCTTTCCCTTCTCCCAGGGTTGATCCCCTGTTCATTTTTGTAAGAGGGCCTACTAGCCATTTAAGGTTGGTGGGGGAAGTCTCTGGAGACAGTATGATCCTGTTCCAGATTTTGTCTGGAACTAGACAAACCTGTGGGACAGGGGATGTAGATGATGAGCAGGAGGAAGTGGTGTTGTGGCAGTAGTTTGGCACAAAATCCCAGGCTGCTCCCTTTGTTTAGGGCCTCGGACTAGAGTTCCAGTGTCAGAGTGGGCCTCTCACCCCTCAGTGCTGAGGGTCAAACTGGGGCTGTGAGCTTCCACCCAGCCAATCTCCCTGGGACCCAGTGAGCAATTCAGTGCATTAGCAAGACTGGATGAGGAGGGGGTTGGGCATAAAAGCAGCTTCCTTCTACAGTATTACCAACCCTAAAAGTCAAAAATTGAGTCAGATGCCAGTAAGTCATGAGATTGGTCTACGACTCATGAAGTGGTTGGTTTTAGTAAAGATGATGTTGTGGTTTTGGTGTGTGTGTTGATTTTCAAACTCCCCCCTGCCCATCCCTGAAGTGCGTGTGGCAACTACAGTTTGTCAACTATCCCAAATTCACAGAGTAAAGTGAATCTGGACCCCAGTGCAGGAGTTCCTGCTGGCTGCCTGAAGGTACGGAGCTTCCAGCCTCCCACCCAGATCCAACACTCTAAGCCATTCATTCTGTGCCTTTCTGCCCCCACATCTGCCCATCCCCTGCTCAGCAATTAATTGTGGACCACCCATCCCCCATATCAGTTCTGCCCTCAGCCCTATATCTGTCCATGTCCTCCCCACCAATTGCACCATCCACCCCACATATCACTTTTGCCCCTTAGCATACTTCTGCTCCAAGCACAAGGGTCCTTCATCCTTCTCTCCCAAGCCTTGGGGGGCAGCTGCAATGGGTTCCTCTTCTCCCTCTTCCTAGGCTTGGTGTGGTAGGAAAGAACTGGAGGGAAGGGGCAGAGAGCAAACTGATCTATTATTCACTTCCCCCCCTCTGAGATGCTGGGCTCTTTCAGCCATCCCCTCCTCCCCTCAAATGGTGTCAGCTGCTTCCTTCCTCCTCTCCCCAAAACCTTTTCTGGGTTCATGATGGGAGGGAGAAGAGCTCCACCTGGCTCCTAAAGCAGCCCTGATTGGTTGCTGTATACCAGAAGGCAGGCAGTGCGGAAGGCAGCCAATCAGAGGGGGCTGGCCCTGGTCAGGACTGGAAATGGGTGAAGGCTGGCGCCTCTGGCATCCTCCAGAGGTTGGCTTCAGCAGTAGCCCGCACCATGTTCCTGGTGATAAAACCACCAGTGATGCCAGCGCTGGTTCCTGTGGGATCAGGAAAGGCTCCGCCCAGCTGATGTTGGATCATATTAAAGAAGTTCTGTATTAAAATCACAAATGAGTTTGATTCCCCATAGTTTAAATTTTGGTGGAGAATTGCGAAAGGGAGAATATTGGTAAAAAACCTCAGTTATTGTAAATATTGGTGTGCACACTGCCAGCTCTATTGAGCTAGGCATTTCTATTAGGTTAACCAGACCTGCTGGGCTCTGGGAAGGTAGCAGGGGACCTGCTGGCCTCCAGAAAGGTAGCAGGGAAAATTCATTTGACTCTTTAATTCAAAGTTGCAAAACTGACAGACCTTTTTGCTAGACACGGGTAATTAGTGTTGTTTGGCTTTGGGATTTGGCATTTAACCCTTAAAAGGTAACTCAATGCTTTACAAAATTTAAAATGTTTTTAAGTTGTGGCTACAATAAGGCAGTCAAAATCAGGAGACTAGAAAAAAAAATTCTGGATTCTTTTTGGTTGGTTGGTTGGTTTTTGTTTGTTTGTTTGTTTTTGTAACAAAATAGCAGATGAGTGCTGTAGTAAAAAAGTAAATAAATAAGAAATTAAAAAAGACAATGCCCCTCTGAAGCAACAGCAGGGGTGAGGTGCACAAAACAAAAAGAAGTAATGTTAGAAACACTGAGCCTTAAAATGGCTCTGAGTGATCAGACTGTCACTGTGATAAAGGTACATGAAAACTCTGTAACCAAAAAAAAAAAAAAGAAAGAAAGAAATAGTTACACCTTATGTAAAAATTGATATGGATAATGTTATAGAAGTTAAACTATGGAAGGAATGTGCATTTTCCCCAGAACATGTGCATGGTATATTGTAGAAGGGGCAAAAGAAATGCAAACATTCCATGCTACTTAATTAAAATGCTATTAGGGCTCCAAAGGGACCCAGAATAGGTTGGGTTTTCTTTTTCAGATTGCTGTGTGTTTTGGAAGCAGAAGTTAAAAGTAATCAAAACTCTGGTGAAAGTTGATTGTGTCCCTTTTAAAATAGAGTCTCTGAACTGCTGATGGCTTTAAATCCAAAAGCAGGAAGCGTCTGTGAAAATGCAGCAGCACAAAGGAGCTGCAGATAAAGGACATACCTGGTCAGCAAACAAAGGCATGGTATAACAAGATAATTTTAATAAATTTAATGATAATAAGTACCCCTGTAACAATGTATAGTGTGTATGATTTTTGGAAAAATCCTTTAAGGTCATATGGTAATGATGCTTCTCAGCTATTACCCGTAAATAAACTTAAAGCTTAACACATCAGGAAAAAACATTATTAACTTGGTCTGCTGTATAAGAAGGAAAACTGAGGTACCCCACCTCAGGGATTTAATGTCTAAACAGTGGGATAATTTCCCCATAACCTTTAAAAGATAGACACCATTGAAACCTGGCCTGCCTATAGAACAAAAAACATGAACATATGGGGGTAATTCCTCTGTTTTGCCTGTAATCAGCAAGGGTATTTGTAAAAGAAATATTTTAAGCAATAATCTGCCACCCCAAAAAGGGGTAGAAACATGTTTTTTTTTGTCTTTCAGAAAATCAGGAAAAGCTGATGCCCAACTGAAGAGCAACCCACTACCATGAATCTACTGTCACAACAGAAATTGTGTTTTGTGTTCTATGTTTTGTCTTGTTGCTAGCACTGTTGTGTGTTTAAAAAAGAAAAAAATACTGCAGACCTGCAGGTACTTAAAAATAAATTAAGCTCTCTGTCCTAGCTACAGGACAGCCTGAAAGAAAAACAAGTACATGCCAATGTAGACTTGGTCCAAATTGGTCTGGGTAACCTAAAAGCCCGATGGAATCTTTGGCAATGGCTTAATACTACCACATGGCTTACGCAAAAGAAAAAAAATTAGAAATAGGAAACTACACAACCATAGCTATGGGATGCACTGAAATGCAGATACTTGCCCTAGCTACTTTGGAACACGAAATGTTCTGGGTCATATTGGGAAATATTAAGGGTTTGATGCATTTGTTAAAACAAAGAAAGAGATCATTGTTTGACACTTATCAATATGAATGGATGCAATACGTTTCCAGTATTGTAAAACCAGACTTTTTAAAGGGGGGAAATTGTTGTCAAAATTGTACACCAACAGTCCCTGGAGGCAAAGGTATTGAAGGTTAGCCCACTCCCCATATTACACATGGGATCCTTCTGGCTACCCTGGACCTCGAGCCAGTGGGCTGGGGAGGGAGGGAAGCTATTGGACACTAGAGCTTGTACCAAATGGACTCCTCAAAAGTGGGTGTGCCTCACCTTGCCTGTTGCCCCAGAACCTTGTAGTAAAGATACATCACTAGGATCATGTATGTGGGATGAATTGGAATCACAAACTCAAATTGCCTCACAGTACCTTATCTTGAATAGGCTACACAGAAAGTGACACTGACGATTATAAATCTTAGTGTCAAAAGGGGGATTATGTTGGATCATATTAAAGAAGTTCTGTATTAAAATCACAAATGAGTCTGATTCCTCATAGTTTAAATTCCAGGGTATTACTAATTAAGAGGTCTCTTGGTTTTTGGTACTGCTTCTCTCCCATTATGTGTGAAACTTGCAAGCTGCTAATTGTGTTAGTACATTCTAAGACAGAGTCTGTTCTCAAAGCAGTTCTTTGTAACAACAACTACTCACACAGAGAGAGACTCAAAACAATACTCTGTAACAATAGAAACAGCACCCAGAGACTCCCCGCCCTTTTGTTGTATTCATCTCGCTTTGTTAACAATTGTGATTAAAATAGAGATAGAGGACGTATGTGGATGGATGCTTGGTGTGGATAATAACTGAATGATCAGGGAGGTGCCAGCCTAAGGATGCAGTGTCTATTGGCTGAAGAAGGCGTCAAGTGGAAATAACCAGAGGACCCCCGGAGGGCAAAAGGGAATCCACCCAACAGCCTCAAGAATGGGAGAACCAAAGAACAAGATAACATCTAGCAGCACGGAACCGTCAGGAATGTGCTATCTGCTGATAGATTTAGCGACAGCATGATGAAGCAATTCCCATAGACTGGCATAGGAAGAAATTCCTATAAAAATGGACTCTAAAAAGTGAGAACTTTGGGGTCTGATTCTGCAAACCAATTTCCAGGAGCGTCAGATGTGCATCTGACAAGGCCCCGCTCCCTCCTCATGTCCAGGCCACCTGGCCAGTGGCTTGGCATGAGCAACTCTAAGGCTGGTAACTATGATAACAACCTTGCAGAACCTGTGTGTGTGTGTGTGTGTGTATGAATGAATGTGTGAATAAATATGAGATTGAATGGAATGTTATAGCTATAACTAACTGCTTACTATGATTCTTTCTGTATTCACAATAAATGTGGTATTTTGCCCTTTCCCCTTTAATAAGATCCTGCTGGTTTTTATTTTATTGGTATAACACTGAGGCACCTGTCTCAGGAGGGGTGAGCTGCCCATTGCTGTTTGACATGGTTACTGTTTCAAAAAGCTTCAAGGCAGACCCCTCTGGGAGGAGGGACCGTGGGCCAGGGGGAGGGAGGGAGCATGCTTTCTTCAAAAGGACTGGGGAAGTAAAGCCCCCTTGTTTGCATTTCTGGAAGAGAACTGCATGGGTATCACCTGTTGGTTTGGCCTGCCACAGTTTCCTACTCCCATCTCCACACCTTTTTCTGGGCTTCCCCCCCCCCGCCATGGAATGATTTCCCCGTGCCCAGTCTTGGCTTACAAAGCCCCTTGCTCTCTTTATTCAAATCCCTCCTCACCTCTGCTGAAAAATCCCCATTTCTGTGAGTGAGCGGGACCTGTTTTACCAGAGAGCATGCAGCGGGGGGCTTCTAGGAGCAGAATCGGTGCACAAACACAGATCCTCTGTGCAAATGGCCCTGGCCTCCTGTTCACCCTTCCTAGGATCCCCTCTTCTATAACAATACAATTGCCAACTAACTTGCAGGGGAGCCTAACAAAGTTTTCCTTCCCCATTTCATGCCCCCATGCTCTTTGGTGCATGGACTAGCTGGGGTCCCCCCAAGGATTTTGGGGAAGTCAACTACATTATTCTTGATTCAGTCAGCATTGATTTAGGTGGGGGAATTCCAGTGGGCTTTAGGGAAGAGACAATACCTCAGAAAATAGCTAACCTCATTCCACAGCATGAATCATGATCTCAAATGAATCCCAGTAGGGGGCTTCTGCCGGTTTGGAGGAAACTGGAAGCAATGCTAAGGAGACTGAACTTCCATCTTCTGCACTGCCTGCTTGAGTCCATCAAATTTTCATTCCCTCGGCCCATGGAAGCAATGGGGATCATTTGGACCTGACCTCTCATGACTTTTGGGGATTTGTTTTGTTTGGGGGTGACCATTTGGCCTGTTCTCCAAGGGGGAAATCTCTGCCTGCCTTCACTTCCCCAACCCTAACAGGGTGAAGGGGGGAGGGTGTCTCTATGAGTTCAATGGGAATTGAATCAGGACCTTATTCAGTGAGAGCCTGCTGCTGCTCCCATTGAAGTCAGTGCATAAAATTTTCAAAAGCAACTAGCAATTTAGGTGCCATTTTCAAAGGTAATGTGGGCACTTAGGCACCTAAATCTCATTGGAAGTCAATAGGACTTAGACTTCTAAGTGCCCAAGTCATTTTTGAAAATAGGACTTAGGTGCCTAAATCACTAGTTGCTTTTGAAAATCTTACCCAGAGGCAAAAATCCAATTGACATCAAGAGAACTATAACCTGACTTAAAAGGAACAAGCAGCCTCATAGATTCCCTGTGAATAATTCTAATTTTTGGGAGGAAAGCAGGGGGAGAACGGATGTATAAGAGGATGAAAAATGATTGGCTAAACAACAGTGTAAAATCAAAGCAATGATAAATAAGTGAAATAAAAGATACACTTTAATGCAGATTTAATAGGCCATATTCTACCATCTGTTATTAAGCAGATCCCTGCACTGGTTGCAATAGGGAGTTCTGAGTAAGTATGACTGATACAATATGAGCCCCTTTTAGGTACAGCTAGGTGGAAGTAGGCCAGTTTAGAGGAGTCTCTGCCTACTATTAAGTGAAACAGAACAGCTGTGGTGTATCTTTTTTTGTTAGACAACTAGCCTCTTGGCACTCTACTTATACAACTAAGGTAAAATAGTGGCTGTGAAATACAGAAGTGCTTATTTTGGCTGTAATGAAAAATTTTTTAATCTTGCTGGATCACACTATGTCTCAAATAGAGTCTTATGCTGAACGCACAAATATTTCCAAAAGGGCATGAGTTACACCAGTGGTTCGCAAAAAGTTTTATAGCGACGCCAACACTCATGATTTTATCACAAGTCTCATGAAAACTGGTGTACCTCTTAAAGCCTGAGCTCCTGGAGACGAGTGATTATGTAAGAATCTCAGCTTTCATTTTTTAAAAAGTACGTTTCAAACCCTCATGACTATGGGGGAAAAGCATGAAAATGTGATCTCAGCAGCTCAAGTGGCTAAATACTAAAAAAAAAAACCTATAAGAAAGTAAATAAGGACAATCTGGGGAATCAAAGACCAGTCAGAAGCTTAACTTCTGTACCCAGAAAGATAATGGAGCAAATAATTAAGCAATCAATTTGCAAACATCTAGAAGATAATAAGGTGATAAGTAACAGTCAGCATGGATTTGTCAAGAACAAATCATGTCAAACTAACCTGATAGCTTTCTTTGACAGGGTAACAAGCCTTGTGGATAGGATGAAAGAAGTACACATGGTATATCTTGACTTTAGTGAAGCTTTTGATACTGTCTCGCATGACCTTCTCATAAACAACCTAGGGAAATGCAACCTAGATGGAGCTACTACAAGGTGGGTGTAGAACTAGTCCCAGAGAGTAATCAGTGGTTCACAGTCATGCTGATAGGGCATAATGAGTGGGGTCCCACAGGGATCAGTTCTGGGTCCAGTTCTGTTCAATATCTTCATCAATTATTTAGATAATGGCATACAGAGTACACATATAAAGTTTGTGGATGATTACAAGCTGGGAGGGATTGCTTTGGAGGATAGGATTATAATTTAAAATGATCTGGACAAACTGGAGAAATGATCTGAAATAAATAGTATGAAATTCAATAAGGACAAATACCAAGTACTCCACTTAGGAAGGAACAATCAGTTGCACACACAGAAAATGGGAAATGACTGCCTAGGAAGGAGTACTGTGGAAAGAGATCTGGGGGTCATAGTGGATCACAAGCTAAATATGATTCAACAGTGTAACACTGATGCAAAAAAAGCGAACATCATTCTGGGATGTATTAGCAGGAATGTTGTAAGCAAGACCTCAGAAGTAATTCTTCCGCTATTCTCCACTCTGATTAGGCTTGAACTGGAGTATTGTGTCCAGTTCTGGGCACCACATTTCAGGAAAGATGTGGACAAATTGGAGAAAGCTATAACAGTGCCATGCGCACGCCTGTTCTCTCTTTCAGGTGACATTTTAAACATGACGTGGGCAGCATTATTTCCTTCGAATGTAAACAAACTTGTTTGTGTGAGCAATTGGCTGAACAAGAAGTAGGACTGAGTAGACTTGTAGGCTCTAAAGTTTGACATTGTTTTATTTTTGAATGCAGTTATTTTTTGTACATAATTCTACATTTGTAAGTTCAACTTTCATGATAAAGAGATTGCACTTCAGCACTTGTATTAAGTGAATTGAAAAATACTATTTCTTTTATTTTTACAGTGCAAATGTTTATAATAAAAAATATAAAGGGAGCACTGCATACTTTGTATTCTATGTTGTAACTGAAATCAATATATTTGAACATGTGGAAAACATCCAAAAGTATTTACATAAATAGTATTCTATTATTGTTTAACAACATGATTAATTTTTTTAATTGTGCAATTAATCATGATTAATTTTTTTAATTGCTTGACAGCCCTAATAAACAGAATTTAATTTGTTTTGCTTTTGGATTGCACTCAGAAAATTGCACACACATGCATGTGTAATTGTATTTGTACATATAAACACTTGCAAACTAAAATAATTGGTGTACTTTGTCACATTTTGGCTTTAAAATGTTAACATTCTAACTTGCCAATCTCTGTTCATTTTGCTCTTAGTTTATTCTCTTCATCTCCTTCACTCATCTTTTTTGAAAATTATATCCCTGTGTCTCTTCCTCTGTCTTTCAGTATCTCCCTTATTTCCACTTCTCCCTCTCTTTCATATAATGCATTCTCTCCCTCTTTCCACTGGTTCTTTTTATTTCACCTTACTTCTCTTTAATCTCTTTCACTTTCCACTTTCTCTCTCTAACTACCCTTTTCTGACTCTTCCCCTAATTCTCTTTCTGCCTGCCCTCACCCAGTCATGTGGTCTCTTCCAGCCCTGTTTTCCTTCCTACTTCTCTTTGCAGCACCCAGCCTTGCTCCCTGCTTATCTCTGAATCACCCTGCCAAGAATGCCCCAGCACTTGGCTTCTCCATTCTAGCCTATCGCTCATACAGCTCAGCAGTTCTGTAGCATTTTGCAGCCAGGAGACTGTAAAAATTATCAGTTCTCTGTGAGGAAAGGAACAAGGCCTGCCCCATAAGGAACTTGCTACTCTTCCACAGCACATAAAAATATTTGCATAGAATTGGGGTAGTAAATGCCAAAAGTGAAGGACTGGATGAATACAGAAGTGTTATTCTCAACATTTCCATAGTTGTTTTGTAGGTCATAGGCTCCATTTTTTTGCAGCAAAAAAAGCAATGACAGTTGTCACAGAGCTGCCTGTGCACCTCATTGTTAGACTGAAAGCAGAGGCGGTGCTGCCTATTGGGAGCCCTATGCAGGACTGTTGGCCCTTTTCACACACAACACATACTAAGAAAGTGAATAGGGGGGCCTCAGGAACTGCTCTGGGCCCTAAACAATTGTTTAGTCTGTTTATGTCTAACGCCGGCACTGACTGAAAGGGATGCTGTAGAAGGACAGAAAAATATAGAGGGATATGAGGTGGTGGATGAGGGATGGAGTTGGTAAAGAAATGAAGCTAATAACTTTACTGAAATATCCTGCAAGAATGAAATATAAGGACCATAGCAGGGAATGTCTGAATGGTTTGAGCTAGCAATCCCCATTCAATTCAGCCCTACCCTGAAAAATTACTGTAAAAATGCTGTCATCTTACCTGACAGATCACCCCCCTGTGTGTACTGAGTCATATCTGCTGACCTCAGTAACAAAAATTAATGTTTACTTCTGTTAGTCCCACAGAGCTTATCCAGCTAAGAGTGGGAGCTGGATTCTATTCCTTTTTATGCATCACCAACAGGTAATCTAGCACGGAAGGCACCAGTTCGTACTGGTGCTGTTGACAGCATAATCTGAAGATAAGGGGGCTGCTCAGGGGTAAATGAAGACCTAATTTGGCCGGCAGAACCTTTATTATTGAACCCAACTTGACTTACTGAGATCAAACTAAGTTTGCAGGAATGGCAGTAGGATTTTCTTTTTACCTTGTTGGTTAAATGCCTTACTGAGGCCACGTTTGCACTGTAAACTTTGGCCGAAGCATGTTACATTGGCATAAAGCCACCACACTTAGTATATTGCTCATGCACGTGTATACTTGGCTCCTTGCCATCAGCGCTGAGAATACTCACCAGCAATGTTTGTGTCAATGCACAGTGAGGCGCACCAGGGTAGATATTCCAGTGAGCAACCCACCACCAACCAGAGCACTGTTTTGGGAAGTTTTGGCAACACATGGTGGGGCAGAAACAAGTCATAGAGGCATTATTAGGAGAAGGGGTCAAGTTCCCTGCATGTGACTTTCTCCAGCCCATAACGTGAGCCCTATCCCATAATTTTCACACCTTTTTTAAAAATCCCATGAACCCATACAACCCTCCTCACTGTCCACCAGCTCTAACAGAAGCATGGAAATTACACAGCTCTGTGCTATTGTCATGAGTGTTGCAAGTGCAGGACACATGATCCTCTGATATTGGCACACCCACAAAAAGAACCACATCATGATTTGGTGGAAGACAGGTTGCTGTGGGACATAGTGAACAAAAACCAATTCAAGGTTGTTGGTGGCATTCACAGGTTTGACAATGGAGTGCCACTTTTGGGCCGAGAAACAAGCACTCACTGGTGGGATTGCGCTTTAATGCACGTTTTGGATGATGAGCAGTGGCTGCAGAACTTTTAGATGCAAAAAGCCAGATTCCTGGATCTGTATGCTGAGTTTGCCCTAGAAGTCCATTGCATGGACACCAGAATGAGAGCTGCACTGAAAGTAGGTGGTGATCACAATGTAGAATCTTGCAACTGAATTGCTACCGCTGAGTGGGAAATAATTTTGGAGTTGAAAAATCCACAGTAGGGTCATTGTCATGCAAGTACACAGGGCCATTAATTGTCTCTTGCTATGCACAACAGAGACTCTTGGAAATGTGCAGGGCAGAGTGGATGGCTTTGCAGCAACGGTATTCCCAAACTGATATGGAATGATAGATAGCATGCATATCCCTACTTTTGCACCAGATCACCTTGCCACAATGTACATCAACAGAAAGGGCTACTTTTCTATGGTTATGAAAGCATTGGTGGATCACCAAAGATGCTTCATTGACATCAACACTGGCTGGTCAGGGAAGGAGTATGATGCTCATATCTTTAAGAACACAGGGCTGTTCAGAATGCTGCAAGGAAGGACTTTCTTTCCCAGCCAGCTGATTACCACTTGTGATGTTGAAATGCTAATAGTGATCCTGGGGTACCCAACCTATCCCTTGCTCATGAAACCTTACTTGAGCCACCTTGGCAGCACCATGGAAAGATTTAACTACTATCTTAGTAGGTGGAGAATGACAGTTGAATGTGCTTTTGGTATATTAAAGGGACGATGGTTGTTAGGATATAGATATTCAGGCCTGTCTGTAAAGGCCTATACTCTAAGAATTTAGGTGTATTCTTATCACTTGGATAGTTAGAGGTATAAAAGAAAGAATCAAAATCACTGTCTGCCAGGGTAAGGTCCTTCTCTTACTGTGACTGTTTGGCTAAGCAACAGAGCCTCAGACTGCACAGTAAGAGAAGGACCTTACCCTGGCAGACAGTGATTTTGAAAGGTCCTTCTCTTACTGTGCAGTCTGAGGCTCTGTTACGTAGAATCAAAATCACTGTCTGCCAGGGTAAGGTCCTTCTCTTACTGTGCAGTCTGAGGCTCTGTTGCGTAGAATCAAAATCACTGTCTGCCAGGGTAAGGTCCTTCTCTTACTGTGCAGTCTGAGGCTCTGTTGCGTAGAATCAAAATCACTGTCTGCCAGGGTAAGGTCCTTCTCTTACTGTGACTGTTTGGCTAAGCAACAGAGCCTCAGACTGCACAGTAGGAGAAGGACCTTACCCTGGCAGACAGTGATTTTGAAAGGTCCTTCTCTTACTGTGCAGTCTGAGGCTCTGTTGCTTAGCCAAACAGTCACAGTAAGAGAAGGACCTTACCCTGGCAGACAGTGATTTTGATTCTTTTATACCTCTAACTATCCAAGTGATAAGAATACACCTAAATTCTTAGACTATAGGCCTTTACAGACAGGCCTGAATATCTATATACTAACAATGGTGTTGTTTACTCACAAGATTGGATCTCAGTGTGAAAAATATCCCAATGATTATAGCTGATTGCTATGTCCTGCATCATATCTGTGAGGCAAAGGGGGGGAAAGTTGTCACAAAGATGAAAGGCAGAGGTGGATCAATTGTCTGCTCAGTTTGATAAGCCAGATACAAGAGATATTAGAAGACCCCCAAAGTGGAGATATATGGCTCAGGGAGGTCTTTTAACAAGCCTTTAACAGTAAGCATTGTGATATACTATACTCGAGCTGGCCTTGATGTTTTGGGGCTTGTTAGAAATTTTGTAGTTCTTGGTATACATTTCTTACATCTCTTGGTATACATCTCTTATCTTACTGTCAATGCACCTATTAATTTTGTTGTGGTTGCTGTATAATTACATCATGTTTGCCACTGATCCTGTGAGTTGTGTCAAATTGTACAGTAACCAGAAACCGCTAGACACTCTGCAGCAAATGTTCTGATCTAATAAAGATGAAATATTTTCCAAATAATAGATTTTTTTCAGTAACAAAACCAATGTAAAGAAAAATCTGTGTAGTTTAAAAGCAAATACATTAAAAACTTATCAAATTAATGGAACAGAACTTAACAAGGGGAAAGAACATTCACATCCATTTTGTCTACGCATACAGCAGTGGCTCTGATACAGGTCAGTGTATGCAAAGCTACAATTGTCCATAATGTCCCCCGGTGTGGAGTGGTAGGAGTAAGGTTCCAGCCTCAGATGCCATGTGGAATGTTGAGGATGAGTGTAGGGAGGTGCTATAATGGAGTTCTCCATGGACTGCAGTGGGAAGCAAGCCCGTGATTGTTGAACCTGCACATTCACAAGAGTCCTCAGCATCCATGTTTGCTGCCCGAGAAGCCCCATTATGTCCTGGTGCATCTCCCTCTCTTCTCCTGTCCACTCTTGCTTTCTCCATACAGTCTGCAATATTCACCCTCCAGGTCCTATGCTCATGATCTGATGCAGCACTGGCTTGCAGGATCTCATTGAATAGATCATCCTGAGTCCTCTTCTTTCTCTTCCTTATGTGACTCAGGCATTCCATGAGTGTACAGAGTGAACCCCAAGGCCACGACAACAGTAGTTACAATAAAACACACAGAAGTACAGTTGTCAGGATAGTCACAACAGAAAGCAAAAATTAAGGTTCAGAACTGCCTTCCTTTTCTCCCTAAAGTTTTGAACAAGACATGCTTATTAGCACTTCAGGGTGCTTGTACACAGCGCCACTCACAGCGCCAAACATGGTGAGCATGGCCTGCTGGGGTGAGGGAAATGAGGATGGAATGGCTCAGCTGCATGAAACTATAAGGCAATGGCACTCAATACTGGCACCATTTTCAACAGGTGGTGGTGATTTTAGCTGATATCTCACTCCTGAGGGTAATAAAGGCACAGAGAGCACAGCAGCTGCTGGCATCCTGAAGCTGCCCACGCCCGAATGCTGCTAGTCTTTACTGCAGTGGTGCCCGCCCAAGTCATCACTGACTGGTGTGGCAAAGTGTCGTACTGGGGAGGAAAAAACAAGGCTGCCGTCCCTAGAAACTTTCAGGAGAGGATTGCAGAGTACCTCCGTGAAAATTTCATCGAGATCTCTCCAGAGGATTCAAGGGACATCCCTGTGTACGTAAACAAACTGCTTCACATGCCCCCTTGCCTCACTGTACAGGGGAATGAACAGCAGATACCAAGTCTTCTTGTCTTTGTTGTACTCTACCTCTTCTAGTATGACTAAAGGAATGAAAAGTCGATAGCTGTGCCCTGCTGAGTTGGAGGAACCATCAGTACATCATTTTAATGAGAAGTACATTGACACACTTACCCCAGGTTCCTTCCCCGGCATCAGGTTCCCCTATGCTCAGCTGCCAGGACTGACTGCACTGCAGTGGAGTCTCAAACAGGTTTTGGCCCTCAGTATAGCTGGATCCCCCAGTTGCATGTCCCCCATCCACCTCCTCTTCCTCCTCCTGGCTGTTCACAGCAGGGGTCTGTGTCTTGGGTTCCTCAGAGGTGGTCTGGAGGGTGATGGTAGGGTATTTGCCAAGTATGGCATGCAGCTCATTGTAAAAGCAAGAGGTCTGAGGCTCCTCACCAGATTGACTGTGGGCCTTCCTGGCCTTCTGGTATTCCTGCCACAATTCCTTCGCTTTCATACAGCACTGCTGCTGATCCCTGTCGTACCCCTTCTCCTGCATTCCCCGTGCAATCTTCTCCTATATGTCCACATTTGTATGGCTGGTCCGCAGCAGTGCCTGCACAGCTTATTCTGTCCATAGGTCCAGGAGATCCCATATCTCCTGTCTTCTCCAGGCTGGAGCACATGTGGAGCATGTAGTTGGCATGGCTGGCTGGGCAGCTGCACACAACAATGGAAAGCTGCTAATCTGCTCACCAAGCTGGATAATCAGGAAAAGGCATTTCCAAAATTTGCAGGGTTTTAAGGGAAACGGGGGAAGGAGGGAGGGCTTCCAGTATCTGAGATCTCTGGACAGGGGAGTTCACAACTGTGATCAGAACAGTCAGTGTCGGGTATTGTGGGATAGCTGCTGGAGGATGTTATGGTTGACGTAGGTAACACAGCGTCTATACTCACACCACATCAACCTCAGTACATTGACCATGGCTCAACACCATTTAGGGAGGTGGTGTTACAGTGTGACCATAACAGGCATTTACATCATTGGGAGACAATTTTACATGTAGACACACGCACAACTGGGTCTATGCAATCGGCTTACATCGACCTAACTTTGTAATATAGACCAAGCCTGAGTGACTGGTTGACACTGTAGCATGGATGAGATCTAGGTTTCTGAGGTTCAACTGAAATAAAACTAAGGTTATGTTGGTAAGTTGTGGAAGCAAACAGAAAATCCACTGAGGATTATATGTGCATCTTGTATTGAGGGTGTTTGTTCACTGTTTGTTTCTAAAGTTCAAAATTTGGTGATCTAGCTAGATCTTCAGCTGCTGTTGGGTGACTAGGCAGTAGCAGTGCCCATGACTATTGGTTTTTCTTTTTGTTTTTTATTAGATATTGAGCACAGGGGAAGACAATGAGTAGGTTTGGACAAAGTTAGCTAATGGTGTATTTAAATACTTAAAATGTAGGCCTAGATAATTTCCTTATTGACTATTGTGACAAAGTTCCTGCTCTACGTTGGTGGGACTGGCACTTATTGGCGGATTTGCTTGCCTTGGAGCTTCACGGCAGCCCTCAGCTTAGCCGTTTTTCTGAACCCACAGTCCAGGTTGACTCCTCCTGTGTCTGACCAGGAGTTGGGAGGATTTGGGGGGAACGTGGGCCCGCCCTCTACTCCGGGTTCCAGCCCAGGGCCCTGTGGAATGCAGCCGTCTAGAGTGCCTCCTGGCACAGCTGTGCGACAGCCACAACTCCCTGGGCTACTTCCCCATGGCCTCCTCCCAACACCTTCTTTATCCTCACCACAGGACCTTCCTCCTGGTGTCTGATAATACTCGTACACCTCAGTGCTCCAACAGTCCGCGTTCTCACTCTCAGCTCCTAGTGCCTCTTGCTCCCAGCTCCTCACATGCACACCACAAACTGAAGTGAGCTCCTTTTTAAAACCCAGATGCCCTGATTAGCCTTCCTTAATTGATTCTAGCAGCTTCTTGATTGGCTGCAGGTGTTCTAATCAGCCTGTCTTAATGGTCTCCAGAAGGTTCCTGATTGTTCTGGAACCTTCCGTTACCTTACGCAGGGAAAAGGGACCTACTTAGCCTGGGGCTAATATATCTGCCTTCTATTACTCTCCTATAGCCATCTGGCCCGACCCTGTCACAGCTTGTTATCCCAAGGCGAGTCTCTGACATGCTTCAAACCAATTACACTGCTTCAGGTAGAATAAACAAAGATTTATTAACTATAAAAAAAAAATTACTCTCCTATAGCCATCTGGCCCAATCCTGTCACACTATATAAATAAGGAAGTAGCCCAACCTACACCTTAAGGCCAAAATATTCAAATGTGCCCTCTAATTTGGGGGTGCCTCCATTTCTGAGTGCTGATCCTGGGACACCCTGAGTCTTGTGTGCAGGGTGTTGAAGGCTGGACACTCAAAAATACAGTCATCCAGAATGCAAGACCACATGAAAATTTGGCTGCAGGTCTCAGATTTGCTCTCCACTAATGGGTAATATACAGAAGCTGCTTGGATGCACAGAAAATATGAGCTAGAACAACCAGAACACATTCTCTTTCCTAGTGATCTTTCCAATACCATAAGCTGCTGCTTCACATTCTCTGCAGCTAGGGCCATTGCACACTGGGAAGAAATGAGACAAAGAGACCCCACGTGTTTTCAAATGGTAAAATGAGAATTATGGCTCTCAAACGCTTTCCCAAAAAACCCTAGCCCTATTCCTGAAAAAGAGCAATAAGCACTAAAACTAGAGTCTTATCTAAAAGACAGACAAGTCTGAATCAAGATTCTGTATTCATCACTATCCTGAGATAATACCAAAGAACATAGGGGGGCTTAAACAATTGACATATACAATATGGTAATATAAATCATAGTGGAATTTTGTTTTCTGCTGTTAAAATAAGTATGAGTTGAACACAGTCATGGTATTGAGTCAAATCCTGCAGTCCTTACTTAGGCAAAACCTCCTTAGACTGCAGTCGGAGTTTTATCTATATGTGGACTGAAGGCCAAATCTTGCTTACTTTACCCATGCAGTTAGTCCTTTTGAAGATAACTATTTGCATGAGTAAAATAATCAGGACTCGTACCTGAGTGAGGACTGAAGGATCTGTCCCACACAAATTAGAGATGGAAAATATTAGCTCATCAAGTCCAACACCAGCATGTGATGAATGAATTAGAGAAATCATTGAAACAAAATATGCTGGTAACATCAGTGTGATCTATGGAATCCAGTGAGTAAGCACAGTCTGCCCAGGCAGCTTTAACTTACATACTCAGATTTTCCAATGTTTAAGAAAACACTCTTGACAAGAAAATATTTAATATGCTTAATTGAGTTTCTTCCTTCCTCTTCTTTTTCCTCTCTGTTTCACGCCCCGTTTGAGCATAACCCTTGTATAACCCCCTCTTGTGCAACTGTCATGGTTTCCGAGATCTGTACACAGTTCTACGAGGGAAATAGCAAACGGCGATAATTTTTGAGCAACATAATTCAAGATAAACCAATCATAATAATTTGCATTTTTGGAGTCCTAGTTTCACATCCCGCTTTAAGTGAAACTCCGTGCTGTACGCACTGCCATCATTGGGGGAGTTTTGTTTAAACACAGCTGGTATGATAGAGTTCCCACAGTGTATGAGATGGCCACAGCATTTGGAAAGAAGTTGGGGGACAGGAAGTGGGGAGTTGGAGGAGAGAGAGTCACAGAGGCGGAGTGAGAAAGTACTACTATGCAACATTTTCTTTCAGCAATTGTTTACCGGAATGCCGATGCTGACCGCCCCTGCCGTGGTCACCTGGCCTGGAAATCAATGAGGATGTAGAAAAGACACCACTGGTTACAGAATGGTTTGCCCACCCACTCTAGTGTCTCAGTAATTCAGCAAGTTTCTAAAAACACAGTAAGTTGTTTGAAAAAACAGCACTGGGAGAAAAGAATCTATAAAAGAGAAACAGCAGAGGGGGAAGTTGGTAGGGGAGGGAGTGGTCTATTGCCACACACCCTAAAAACTTAACTATGGCCTTGTATTCAAGATCTCATAGTGAGTTGGTGGCAGAGCCGGTAGCAGGATACAGGAGTCTTTTCCTGGTTCTGTGCTCTTGTGTACAAGACTGCACTTCCAGACTGTGGCCTGAACCACACAGGGACTTAGGCAGTGGAATGCCTAACTTTTAGTCACCTAGAAAATCACAGTATCAACACTGATGATCCACAAAGTTAGGCACATCGGCTCCCTGCACAATGAATGGTGAGAGACAGGCACCCAAGAATGAGATCCACAAAAGCCAGCATACTAGCTAATGAGAGATGCCAAAGAACCAGGGGTATGCTAAGGCCACTCCATCTCATGGAGATGAGTGCTTATCTCCACTAATCATCTACAACCAGATTCATTCCTGGAATCAGGCGGTTTAGGTCAGTGTTTCTCAACTACCAGTTTATGGACTGGTCCTGGTCCCTGACACAGTTTTGGGAGGCAGCAAGCCGGTCCCTGTTATCACAAAGGTTGAGAAACACTGGCTTAGGTGATAAGTGGTTTCTCATGAGAAAGAATTAAGCACCTGCCTCATTCCACACACAACAGCTGGAGGAGGAGGAGGAGCTGCTATTAATTTTAGAAGTTTAGCCCAGTGGTCAGAACACTCACTTGGGAGGTGGGAGATCCCCATTCAATTCCCTCTTCTCCCTGCAGGGGAGAAAGGATATGATCAGGGATCTCCTATAACTCTCACAAGAGTGCTCTGGCCGCTGAGCTATAGGCTATTCAGACTCCCACAGTCTCATCTCATGAAGCTATTCCACTTTTTCTAAATAATTAGAGAGTCATGGGAGCCAGGGGATTAGACTTGGCATCTCCACCAGGGTACAGAGTCACTCTCACGCTCTCTCTGTGGCCCAGCAACTCTAAGTCTTTATACACAGTGGAACAGCTTCAAGAGAGGAGACTGAGGAAGACCAACATCAGAATATCCCATATGTCAGTGGTTAGAGCACTCCTCTGAGAGGTGAAGGAAACCCCTGTTCAAATCCTTTCTCCTGCTAAGATAGAGTAGGAAATGGACCTACATTTCTGACATTCTAAGTGAGTGTCCTAACCACCAGGCTAAAGGTTATAAGGTGGGTGGCACCACCTACAGTGAGGTGTTGAACAGGACCTGATCTAGTAGGTGGCCTCTGAGCATGCCTACCAGATCAGGCCCTGCAGGCAAGGTAGACATGCAGATGCCTATCTTTCCACAGTTTGTGGATCACATTGGAGCTTATGTGGTAAAAGCATACAATGGGTAGAGGGAGGCAGCAGCCTGCTTATCAAGGGCTTAAGCACCTAGGGAACTTCTACCCTGAAAACTTAGGCACCTACAGAGTTAGGTGATAGCAGAGCAGGAATTTTGTGGATCACAACGGAGCCTAAAATTTTGACCTGAAGTCTGGGGTTTAGACACCCAAGTATCTTCGTGGATCTGGGCCTGGATCCCTAAATGTTTTTATGCCTGTTCAGCTATGATAAACATCAGGAATTATGAGTGAACTTTTGAATGCACATCTTTGACTAGTTATTTTTTTTATATAACTCTGCATAGTAATTGTATAAAATGAAGGATTCAGACTTGCACTCTGGTTTTACTGAAGTTATAGAATCATAGAAGATTAGGGTTGGAAGAGACCTCAGGAGGTCATCTAGTCCAACCCCCTGGTCAAAGCAGCACCAACCCCAACTAAATCATCCCAGACAGGGATTTGCCAAGTTGGGCCTCTAAGCCCATTTTCCCTGCCAGCTTGGGACTCCAGAACTCTGCCTTGTTGAGCCAGACACGCTAGCCTGCTGCAGGTCTGGTCCATGCCCACAAAGCTGCACACTTAACTGAAAACAGCTTAGCAGGCAACCTGCCTCCAGCACTCAGACACCCAGCTCCCAATGGGATCCAAATCCCAAATAAATCTGTTTTACTCTGTATAAAGCTTATACAGTTCCAGCAGACATCTTAGGTGGAAAGTAGGAGTGTTCTCATGACTGACCCCTTTTATAGCTTTGGCACAAGGCGGGAATCTTTTGTCTCTCTGGGTCCCCACCCCTCCTTTTAAATGGAAAAGTACCAGATTTAAGATGGATTCCAATATCATGTGACATGGTCACGTCTTGTGAGACTTCTTTCTTCATTACCCACAGGCTGGCCCACGTGTACACAGTCAGGCTTGCAGGTAAGTAAACCATCTACAACCAGTTGTCCTAGTCAATGGGAGTCATCAAGATTCTAAACCACCATTAAAGACTCACACTTTGCATAGGACCTCAGAGTTATACTTCATATTTCTAGCTTCAGATACAAGGATGATACATGCATACAAATAGGATGAACACACTCAGTAGATTATAAGCCTCGTGATGATACCTTACAAGAGACCTTTTGCATAAAGCATATTCCAGTTACGTTATATTCACATTCATAAGCATATTTTCATAAAATATATGGAGTGCAACATCACAGGGTCTTAAAAACCTCTAAGGATGGAGATTCCATCACCTCCCTAAATAACCCATTCCAGTGCTTCACCACCCTCCTAGTGAAACAGTTTTTCCTAATATCCCACCTAGACCTCCCACACTGCAACTTGAGACCATTGCTCCTTGTTCTGTCATCTACCACCACTGACAACAGCCTAGCTCCATCCTCTTTGGAACCTCCTTCAGGTAGTTGAAGGCCGCTATCAAATCCCACCTCACTCTTCTCTTCTGCAGACTAAATAAGCCCCGTTCCCTCATAAGTCATGTGCACCAGCCCCTAATCATTTTTGTTGCCCTCCACTGGACTCTCCAATTTGTCCACATCCTTTCTGTAGTGGGGGCCCAAAACTGGATGCAATACTCCAGATGTGGCCTCACCAGTGCCAAATAGAGGGGAATAATCACTTCCCTCGATCTGCTGGTAATGCTCCTACTAATGCAGCCCAATATACCATTAGCCTTCTTAGCAAGAAGGGAAAACTGTTGACTCATATCCACCTTCTTGTCCACTGTAATCCCCAGGTCCTTTTCCGCAGAACTTCCACTTAGCCAGTCTGTCCCCAGCCTGTAGTAGTGCCTGGGATTCTTCCGTCCTAAGTGCAGGACTCTGCACTTGTCCTTGTTGAACCTCAGATTTCTTTTGGCCCAATCCTCCAATTTGTCTAGGTCACTCTGGACCCTATCCCTACCCTCCAGCATCTCTCTCTCTCCCCAAGCTTAGTGCCATCTGCGAACTTGCTGAGGGTGCAATCCATCCCATCATCCAGATCATTAATAAAGATGTTGAACAAAACCGGCCCTAGGACTGAACCCTGAGGCACTCCGCTTCATACCAGCTGCCAACTAGACATGGAGCTGTTGATCACTAACCATTGACCCCCAACGATCTAGCCAACTTTCTATCCACCTTATAGTCCATTCATCCAATCCATACTTTTTTAACTTGCTGGCAAGAATACTGTGGGAGACCACATCAAAAGCTTTGTTAAAGTCAAGATATATCGCGTCCACCACTTTCCCCATATCCACAGAGCCAGTTATTCATAGAAGACAATCAGGTTGGTCAGGCATGACTTGCCCTTGGTGAATCCATGTTGAGTGTTCCTGATCACCTTCCTTTCCTCCAAAATGAATTCCTTCAGAAGCTGCTTCATGATTTTTCCAGGGTCTGAGGTGAGGCTGACCCATCCGCAGTTCCCCGGATTCTCCTTCCCTTTGTTAAAGATGGGCATTATATTTGCCTTTTTCCAATCATCTGGGACCTCCCCCAATCACCACGAGTTTTCCAATATAATGGTCAATGGCTCTGTAACCACATCACCCAACTCCCTCAGCACCCTCAAATATAAGTCCATGGCCAAACTCCCCATTGGCTTCAATGATGACCAGTATTTGCCCCTGGTAGCCAAACTTTCAAAAGTGACCATTGATTCTGGGTATCTCCTCTTTTGAGTTCCCAGCATGAGACACCTGACTTTCAGAATTCACAGCTCTCATTGCCATCAGCTGGAATTGTGGATAAACAACATTCCTGAAAAACAGTTCATAAGTGTCTGAGGACTGCCAAATGTCCCACATCTCAAGTGACGTGCATACATAGGAAATCATTACTACCATGCAGAATCATTGGATAATCAAATTATAGCAGTCAGGCAAAGCTCTCACATCCCCTGCCCAAGAAACTCTGTACTAGTCCTGGTCCCTTTCTCCCCTCAGCTGAGAGTTATCCCTGAACAGCTATAGGAAAGGGAAGAAATTGACTGGGATCCCATTGTTGGGCTTCAGCGGTCTCCCAGGAACCAAACACTTTTCCCCTCAGTGTGGCAGCAAAGTCCTAGCATGCCGTTCGGGGGCACTGTGCTGTCAGAGGTGCCATCTTTCAATCACAACTGGGAGATTCTTTCTTGTACCTCATACATAAAATTGATGTCATTATAGTTACACCTTGGTGTCCTGGCAAAATTGTAGTTTTGGAAATTCTGCCTACCTCTGAAGTTTTCGCTGGATACTGTATTCTTCACTTCCTCTCCTGGTGAACAGTGGTCATCTGTCATGTCGGAGGTGGCTGCACTTCAGTAATGAATAAGTGATCCAAGTGTAGTCTATCATTCAGTTACTCTGCTTAAAGCACGTGCACACTTTGGAAATTCAGTTAATTACTTATTATAGGCAGAGCAAATAGACCTCCAGTGGTTAAGGTTAACCTACACTTCCCATTATAAGATCTTGTTTTCTGTAACTTCTAACTTTACCAAAATACAGCCGGCCATTCAAGCTGAAATTTTCCATGCTGAGTGTCTTCTCATGGTGAATCTTTCTGCAAAGTTTTAGCCAAAACAGTTTACCTGTTTCTGCAAACTAGGTTAGAGAAAACAAAAATATTGTTTCCCCCCCTGTTAAATTTTTTCCCATCCATTTCATGGATAAGCTTTAGTGCTTCTGTGCTTCAGAGAAGAGACCTGAAATCTGGCATGGGGCATGCTTTGTATCAGGGATGTGCCTTCTGCCATCCCTGTAAAAATTTACCCAAATTTTGCCAAGTTATAAACCTTTGAAAAATCTCATTTCACACATGCTCAGTAAACACTTGTCAGAGTTTGGCCACTAAGGTCTCTGAAAATTCTCTCTGCACCCAAGCGTGCACTATTCTGGGGTTGCAGGGCTGAGCAAGACTTTCTCTGCATTTGTTCCTTCCAGCCCCCTGGGGCTACTGTGGTGCTGGGCACCAGAAATGAGAGAGGGAGACTCTCTCTCCTGTGTGCTCAATGCTCACTTAACATCATGTTGGGTGGCTAGAGGACTCAAAGAATTAGCAGTTATTTTCCCATTAGTAATATCGTTGCCTTGCCCACACCATGATGGGTACATTAGAAATGTAGCATAAATAACAGGCTATAAACCCTCTTGATCAACAGTTCAAATCCAGCCCAGGCTGGTAGCGACTGTAAATAATTGCCATCTAATAGATGTTCTGTGGCCATGAATTGGTGGTCTCACTTCATTCCCGGTAGACAGGTATCCACAATACAAAAAGAAACTTCTACTAAGGGCCAAATTTCTAGCCGATCTCCTTATCTACAGTTTCAAAATTTACAAATATCTTAGATACTTATATGGCCCCCATTAGTGTAGCATCTGAGTGCCTCAAAATCTTTGATGTACTTATCCTCACACTACCTCCAGGAGGGAGGGTCATACTATTATCCCCCTTTGACAGATTGAGAACTGCGGCACTTAGAGAATAAGTTACTTGCCCATGATATCTATAGCAGAGTAGGAATTGACTCCAAGTTTCAGATGGCCTAAACTAGCGCTCTAACCACTGGACCAGGTTCCTCTCCTGGGGAATCTGTTTGTCTGCACATAACCTTCTATCTGTGTACTGCTTAATAGGAAACTGCAAAAGCAAATGTTGCAGGTTACACATGCCAGTCAGTATTGTGCATGAAGATGCAGGTGTTTGTGGTCACAGCTTTTCCTGTGAGGCTAATTGAAATTTGGCCCTAATAGGCAGCCTTGGTAGAGAAATCAGATTTGAAATGGCTTGAAAAGTGAATTTCCCTCACACACCTAGCCTTGGTCCCCGAAGAACTGAGTTGAGGCACGTCAGTAGCCGATGGCTTTAGCCTGCACTGGAACTTTATAGGGTCTGTGAATTCAGCCTCAGACTTTTTTTTTTTTTTTTAAGAAATACCTGAAAAGACAAAAAAGAGATTTTACTTTTAATTCTGTGTGTTTAAAAAAAAAACAAAAAAAACGGGTTCTTCTGCCGTTACATATGAGGTCTATATAATCTTTTCTGTCCTGTTCTTACTGGAGGACCAGGGTGGACATGATGAATCTTTAACAAGAACATATTTTCTTGCAGACTGACTAAAACTGCTTTCCCCTTCAGTTACTTCAGTATCACTTCTTTGCTGCTTATAATGTCATAGTCTATCCATGAAGTCATTGAGGATAAACAGGATAGACAAGAGCTGAATTTCTGATGTAATATAAAGAAGAAATTAAAAACTTTCAAGCCTTTATCAATCATAAAGGAGCAAAAAGTACAAACCTACTCTTCTTCCCCACCATCGGGAGCAAAAGCATATTTAGATCTGACAGAAGCCTGCAGTGGATTTTAAGAGTCTGTTCTGATACACATACACAGTTCTACTTATGCAGTTTAAGTAATGGCAGAGTAATCATGTTTGTGAGAACAGGAAAAGATAAAATAACTAACAAGCTAGATAAGACTGGTTTGAACTAACACTAAACCTGTACTGATGGGGGAGGAAAGTTAACATGGAAATGAGAAACTAATACAAAATGTATAAGAAAAGAGAACAAAAAGTTATAAATAAGTTTGTGTATCAAATGGAGGTTGAAGCTGTACTGTCCGATGCTGGAGGCAACTATGATGAGATTGTCCTGATAAGCTTCCCACTTGTAAGAAACTGATCATTATTCTGAACAATTTGCTGTAATAAATATTTGTTAGACTCCTCTGCTGAGTAAGTGAACCTCAATCCAACACACACACACACACTCACTCTGCAGACCTTTTTTATTTGCTGATAAAGTCCCATTCTCACCTATGGCACAATATAAAAACACTGCCAATCCAGAACCTTTCACAAGCACTGAATTCCCCAGTTTCAGACATACTGTATTTAAAAATAAGAATCATTTGAGAAACTGTCTCTCTGGCATCAGGACTGCTTCAGAGAATACAACCCAACCTGAGCCAAAGGAGGCCCACAGATTCTGAGGCCTCACCTCACCAAGGACAGATTGCAATGCTAGGGTGATGTTTACTCTTATGCTCCAGTTCCATGTAATGAGGGGCATAAGCTGCTTTGTGCTGACTGAGAGCGCAGTGGTCCTAACAACTTGAATCCCTTGAATACAAACATCCCTCAATGTATCTCTGCCTGGCTTGGGCACATAGCAGGTTCTCTCCTCGCCTGCTTAACAGGAAATCTTCTCCCACTCATATCAGTTTCAAACACATCCACAGTTGTCACTGCACTTCAGTGAGACTTAACCTCACCAGTTAGCATGGCAAAGGAGTTTGGGCTAGTTGAGTAGGGTAGAAGATTTCTCACTGATGTTTGGACCTTTTAGTTGCACGGGCCAATTAAGCGGTATTGCAGGGAGCTCCATAGCTGCTTGAACTTCTCCTTTCTGGAACATTTTTTGGTTCTAGGAATTATTCTCCTTTTTCCTAAAGTGATACACCTTAGGTGACACCACACTTCTGCCCAATAATCAAAGTCCAAGTTAGTGGAAGAGAAGTTTGGCTGAGAAAAGACAATCAGGCCATTTTAAAATAAACAGATTTTGGGGGAAGTTAACCTAGTTTTAAAAATACTTAAAATTAGTTCATTTTAATGTATAGGTTAAAAAAGGCTTTATTATATCTTCTCTCATCCCCATTAGCGCTTCTAATTGCTTGTGTGCCCAGAACTACAGTTCTGATTGACTTGTATACATACATGATTTCACTGTAACCTGCAAAATGTAATACAATCCAATAATGCTCTTCTTGGACAGGTTTAACCCTAAACAACAATGAATGGAGTTCAGAGAATCCCAGGAACTAGATCCCAAGATCTTCAACAGTGACTACTGAGGATGGATGCCTAAGGGTATGTCTACTCTGCTACTAAAAATCTGCGGCTGACCTCTGCTAGCTGACTTGGACTTGGACTAAGGGGCTGTTTAATTGCAGTATAGACATTCAGGCTCAGGATGAAGCCTTGGCTCTGGGACCTTGCAAGGTGGGAGGGTCCTAGAGCTTAGTCTATACCACAATTAAACAGCCTCTTAACCCAAGCCCCTTGAGCCTGAGTCCACTAGTGTGGTCCAGCCAAGGGTTTTTAATCGCAATGTAGACATACCCTCAGTTTTTGCATGTCTGATACCTTTAACAGAGCCTTGTCTTAAGAGGGGACAGTGCTCAGCACTTCATGGAAATTGGGTACCCAAAACCAAGGTACCCAACATTACTAATGACTTTTCAAAATTTTGGCTCGAGTATATAATCAAAACAGTTTGAGGGCAAAGGTCAGCCAGGAGACCTGCTGGTATTCAGCCAACAAATGTATGAAATGGGAGTGGGAAAGGGAAAATACCTTGTCAAGTCTAAACTACTAACATCAAATTAAATTTTCAATATTTTATATAGACATTTCATGATAAAAATCTCACAGATGTTCTGTTTAAAAAAAAAAGACATCAGTGATCAAAGACTGTGTATGAACAGCAGAGAATTACAAATGCTTAGAACTTAAAAACTTTGTTGAAACACACTCAGAAGATTTAAAGATTCCAAATACAGCAATAGAGCTGAGGTTGTATAGGCAGACAATACGTGGCGTTTAAATGATTTATCTTCTCCTACTTTCAAGGAAGCACTGGTCTACAAGATGCACTGAGATATCGTGCTTCAGTTCTCCCCAGGAGCATTACAAAAAGAACTTGCTGGCATCCTATTGTAGCTAATCTTCTGGAGACTTATATTCACATACATTAAAGGATGTTCTCATGTATTATTTCACAATCTTAAAATGTAGATCTGTTTCTTAAGTATATCATTTTAGACAGTGATTTCATCTGAGACTTCTGCTTAAGAACTGCTAGCATATTGTGTTTTTTTGTATGTTTGTTTTTTGCATAGAGTGAACATCACAAGCTTTATAAATTGCTTTGTTGACATTAAAAAATAAGTAGCAACAACTGTCTGTATTATACTTGGAGTGCACTCTTCCCTCTATTTCCAGAGTGATGGCTCTCAATTCATACTGTACCCAGAAATAGATTCATTTTACCAAAATAGACAGGGGTACTAAATTGTTTCTGAGTCTCTCCTGTCAATAAAAGTAAGGGACAGGCAACTCAACCCAAGCAAGGCAATAAGCACTTTTAAAATTTTCATGTAACATTTCAAGATTAGAAAACATAACAATGTGGGGATAGGAAAAAGTGAAGAAACTTCCCTTTCCTAAAAATGGTGATTGTTTATGGGAACAAAAAGGTTTTAAAAGGACCTGATTCACAGCTTCATTATTGCAGTTTTATATCAGAGTACTTCAGGGAAATCCATGGCGTTTCACTGGTATAAAACTAGAATGTAATAGCAATGACTATGAGTAGTCCCACTAAATGTATGCAGTGCTGTGGTAGCTGTGTCAGTCCCAAGATATTAAAGAGACAAGGTGGGTGAGGTAATATCTTTTATTGGACCAACTTCTGTTGGCGAAAGAGACAAGCTTTCAAGCCTCACAGAGCTCAAAGTACTTTTCGCAGACCTGAGAAGAGCTCTATGTGACTCAAAAGCTCTTCTCTCTCACCAACAGAAGTTGGGCCAATAAAAGATATTACCTCACCCACCTTATCTCTCTAGTCTCATTAAAGTCAATTAAGCGCTTGCAGGATCAGGGCCTTAGAGGACAAAATGAAACAGGATAATCTTATTATGGCATTTGCCTTTACAGTAAGAAATGACAGAAAAATACAGAAACATCTACTTAACTATTTTTTAAAACAGTAATTGTCAAGGACAAGTATCAGAGGGTTAGCCATGTTAGTCTGTATCCACAAAGACAATGAGGAGTCCGGTGGCACCTTAAAGACTAACAGTTTTATTTGGGCATAAGCTTTTGTGGGTAAAAAACCCATTCTTCAGAGACATGCCATGAAAACTTATGCCCAAATAAAACTGTTAGTCTTTAAGGTGCCACCGGACTCCTCATTGTTTTTGTCAAGGACATACCTTCAAAGCGTACTCTGGCAATAATATATCACAACAGGAAAGAAAGATTAAATACTGTATTAAAGCTTCAGTCACTAAAAGGAACAAAAGCAAAGCAATGTAAAGCTAGGGATAAAATTAATCATATTTAGAGAAAGTTGTTACATATCATTAAAAAAATAAAGCAATTTTTTAAAAAATGGCTAAGAAGGATCACAACAGGTAATCATTAAAAACAGAAGTTGTTATATTCCAAAAGAGCAATCAAATGTATTAACAACTTGTACTCCACCCACTATATTATTGTGGAAGAAATTCATGTTCTTCAAACATTAAGAATCAAACCCAAATCCCAGTGCCCAGCATGAGAAACTGAACAAGACGACAAACAGGAGGGGAATCCTCGAGTACAGCGTGCAGAGCTACTCTGTGACCCCTCGATGACAGCCCAGCCACTTCCACTGCCTCTTGGAGCGTGCACCGGCTGTAGTGCCCCCAGCTTTTCCATTTTCCACAGCAGAATTGCACCAGTTTCATTGCTTAGGGGACTTCTGTGGCTACAGAGGAGGGAGCTGGATTTGCCCCTACAAGCACAATATTGAAGAAGCAGCAGCAGATTTCTTCCTTGTGCTGAATATCGAAGAATTTAGGGAATTAAAGTCCCCAAGCAGGCTCATGATGATGTCATGAATTTGTAGATTTTAACAAATGTGTTTACAGTATTGTATCCGTGTGTCACAATTACAGTACAGTCTACTAACTTCAAACTCAGCAAGTTTGGGTTTTTTAAGAGAGCTCTTATCCCTGCTTTATATGCTGAAATGCAAAACATAAGCCCTGATCCTACAAACACTTAGGCAGAAGCTTAACTTTACTCACAAACACTAAGGGTGAAATCCTTGCCCTTTGGAAGCTAATGGGAATTTTACCAGTGATGTCAATGGGGCCAAAATTTCATCCCAAATGGTAGGTCTACACTGGATCTGGAGGAGTAATTTCCAGCTCATGTAGACATACCCACGCTAGATCTGATTCAGCTAGCATGCTACACAGAGAAGTGTGGCCAAGGCAGCATGAGTGGCAGAAGGGGCTAGCTACCTGAGTATGTACTTATGGTCTTGGATGGCATCAGAGGGAACCCATCCAACCACTTGCAGCTATTCTATTTTTAGTGTGCGGTCTCAATCAGACCTAGTTAGTGCGGGTATGTCTACTCAGGCTGGAAATCCAGCTCCAGGGTAGACATACCCGTAAGGTTTGCAAAATCAGGGCCTTAAAATTTGGAGCCCAACCCTGCATTCCATACGCAAGTAATGAAGGATCAGGCCTACTATTTGGTTTTGACTTCCTAAAGAGTTGGAAGGCTAATACTGTTTAATATTTAAATACAATAATCTACCTTTCCTACAACTATATAATGCTCAATGCTTCAAACACTTCTTCTCATGTGCAGGCCTTACTCAGACTGTTGGTTTTATTGAGCTCAATGGCATTGCTTACATGAGGAAGAAGTATTAATTTCAGTATGGGTTTGTATGATTTCACTATACACGAGTCACAAAATTGTCCATTCAGAGTCAAAGACAAGGAACCCAACCAAATACGTCACTGTGGACAATGTGAAAATGTGAATTAGTTTCAGCACTACAGTTTTCTTGAGATCTGTTTAAACAAGAGGATTTCTTTAAAAGTCTTAATCAGGATGCGGGTCCTGTTATGCTACATGCTGTACAAATTGAGTAGCGGATGTGGTGCCTGCCCAAAAGAATTTACAGTCTAATCTAGAGTTCATCATTTCACATTACATTACCGTGAGAACACATCTTAGACATAACATTCAGAAGTATATGAGTTGTAGACCAAATATCACGTTGTTATTGATTAAGGAGTGATACTTATATGGAAAAATCTGAACATACTGATGTAATTTAGCAAATTACCCCCCTTCAATTTTCTATTATTTATCTTACATTCAATATCCGTTTTTTTTTTTATACAAAAGCAAACCAAAATCTCCCCTCCTCCCATTCCTGATCTGTAATCTTCCATGTAGCTGAATTTGTACGTTAAAAAAAGCACAAGACAGAACAATTGCTTTGATGACAGTACAGTTGAAAAACATTAACCTTGCAGATAAAGGACAAACAACATATTAAAATCAGCAACATGCAAAACACTTTCTTTATTTCCATACTAAGTTAGAGCAGGGGTGGGCAAACTATGGCCCATGGGCCGGATCCGGCCCATCAGGGCTTTGGATCTGGCCCGGGGGATTGCCACCCCTGTGGCGCCGTGGGCCCCGCGCCACTCCCAGAAGCAGCCAGCACCATGTCCCTGCAGCCCCTGGGGGAGGGAGGGGCAGCACACAGAGCCCTCTGCCCCTCCTCCCCCAGGGGCTGCAGGGACATGGTGCTGGCTACTTCTGGGAGTGGTGCAGATCCAGGGCAGGCAGGGAGCCTGCCTTAGCCCCGCTGAGTGGCGTTACCACCCTGGAGCCGCTCAAGCTAAGTACTCCTGCACCCCAACCCCCTGCCCTGAGCCTCCTGCCACACCGCCCCTACACCTCAACCCCCCGCCATGAGCCACCTCCCACACTCCGCATCCCCGCCCTGAGCCACCTCCCACACTCCGCACCGCCTCCTGCGCCCCAAACCCCTGCCCCGAGGCCCCTCATACACACCGCACCCCTCCTCCGCCCCAACCCATTGCCCTGAGCCCCTTTCTGCACCCCACACCCCCTCCCAAACCCCACACTCTCTCCCACACCCCAACCACCTGCCCCAGCCCTACATTCATGGCCCTGTATGCAATTTCCTCACCTAGATGAGGCCCTCGGGCCAAAAAGTTTGCCCACCCCCGAGTTAGAGAAAATGACCTTCAGGGTTTATGAAAACAATTACAAATATAAAGAAGTTTGCTCTAATATGCCCCTTTAAAAAACTAAGATTAGTTGAATCACTGAAACAAAAAACCAAGAGCCATCACTATTCACACAACAAAGATACTATCTTCCTGCTACTCCTAAACATGTCACTGAACTTAATGTTTTCACCTAACAGAGATATGAAAAGCAACTCCATCTCTGCTTTCTCTCTCACTCCTTCCCCTTTATAAATAGTCTGGAATGGACCCAGTGTAGTCTTTTCTCAGGCAACATTTCTAGCGCAAATCAATAGGAGTTTTGCTTGAATCAGGACTGCAGTATTGGTGACCCTGCTGAAATCTAATGTTATCTGAAGGGAGCTTGAGTCAATTTGGAAATAAAATCCACTAAGAAACCTGTACTGTTATTAAATACAATTGGTAACGCTACGTCCAGTAGATAATGAGTCAAGGTTAAACGAATACAACTAAGCTAAATTTGAAGTTTCTTTGATTTTTTTTTTTAAATCACTGCTAAGGTGAATTCCCTTTTACTCTACACCTTTCCAGACTACACTTAGACAAAAACTATTTTGTCAACTGTCTTAAGGCTGATAACTTAACACACAACAAGAAACATGGGGAAAACTAGACACAACATCCAGAGCAACAAACATAAGATGAATGTGACAGGAGATAATGGTTTCAAAACTCACTGTTTGCTTTGTTTTCTTTTTAACTGGTACTGCTACCGTTCAGCCAGTGGTTTTCGTTCCTAGGCACACAAACAGGCATTGGAATCCTGCGCTGAAAGGAAAGGATGAGAAAAAGGGTAAGTACTCCTGAGTCATTAACTAGCAAGCAGCACGCTCAATAAGTCCCCTCATCGACAAAGAACAATATTAAACAGCAATAAAGATTATTAAAAAATCATCAGTCAGTACAGAAAAATCTAATACAAGTAACATGCCAGTAATAAATCACAATAATAAATAGCAATGAGAAACATACGTCATAAGGACTATGGTAACACCACAGCTGATAAATAACTGCAGATGGTAATGAAGGAAGTAAAACAAAAAGGTAACAGCAATAATAAGCTCATCAATAATTACTTATCACTAATAATGATAAAGCTAACCCTATAGCAGTAGTGATAAGGACTATTCTAGCATCATCCATAACTATTCAGAGACACCAATAACTATGGAAATGCTGACTAGGAAAGACTATCACTGCACTAACGAATGAAACGAGAGGAGCCCATGCTAATTACGAGTGTGTCATATTAATAATCTTCACCACTCCTGCAGTGCAATGCTGCTGCACAGGGGTCCAGCGCCGCCTCCTATTTGCCGCCCCACCTTGGCCACTAGCACCTTGCAGCTGAGCTGCACCACGCCTAGCCACCAGCCCCAACCCCAGCCCGCGCGCGCGCCGCCCCGCGGCTGAACCCCTGGCGGGAGCGCGCCGGCCTCCCTCTCTCCCTCCCACCAGCCCGGGAGGAATAGAAGGCGGGGACGCGCATTCGCGCGCTCTTTCTCTCTCGCCGCGGGGGCTGGCGTCTGAGCCCGCTGCCAGAACGAGGCTCCCCTGGGGGTTGCGAGGGCCCGTCTCCAGGGACGCCTGGGAGGCATGTGAGGGGCTGCGGCGGCGGCGGCTGCTGGGCGGAGAGGAGCCCCTCCCCCACCGCCCCCGCCCCTGAGCTCGCCCGACTCCACCTGAGGAGAGGCCGGGGCGCCCGGCCCATGCCGCTGCAGCGCTGCCAGAGGCGATGCCAGGCCCTGGGCTGTAAGGTGTGGCTGGGGGTGGTTGGTCTTCTTGGGAGCCAGGAAGTGCTTAAAGGATCCCCCCAGCCTAGGGGAGGGGAGGGGAGAGGAGGGGGTCCACAGGACCTGGAAAACCAAATAATTCCGGGGACAAGTAATGAACAACGGGGACAGGAGTGCGGTGAAAGGGTCAAACGAAGGGATCCGGACGGGGACGCGGAGCAGAGAACCCCGGACAGCGCCCACTGCTCCTCGAAGGTGTCAAGGGAGTCAGTGGACGCCGCCCAGAGGAACTCTGCCCGGCGGCGTGAACGGACGGAGGATCGGAAATAGGCCCCACCGTCACAGGAGACTCCATCGGCCAACCTCCTCACTCTGGTTTTATAGATGTTTAGCCAGGGCCAGGAAGAGGTTGACCAGGAGGTCCCGTGACTTAGTGGGGCCACAGACAGGGAGTGCACAGATAAGGAGGTGAGGGGAAAAGTGCAACCAAAATCTTAACAAAATATTTGTGAGGAGCCGGAATAGGGGCTGCAGCCCCGCGCACTCCAGGTATACTTGCGCCAGGGTGTCCCTCACACCGCAAAAGGGGCAGGTGTCCGGGATTGGGGTGAACTGTGCCAAGTACACGCCCGTGCTCGCTGCCCTGTGAAGGAGCCGCCAACTGATATCCCTGGCGGGCCTCAGGACCAGGGTGGAATATAGGCCGGCCCACCGGGGCTCCTCACCCTCTAGAGGGCTGGGGGTGGTTGGTGTCGGGGGGCAGAACAGTGTGACAAAGGGATCCTGGATCCCCCCCCCCCACACACACTTCCCCTGGGGGCTGTAATGCTGCCAGATTTCTGACCGCAGGGGTTGTTCTCAGAGCCCCAGCAAGCCTGTGTTGGCTCAGCACTTCAGCCTGCTTCGATGTGATGAACGTTTCTAGCTCTCCTGGTTGTGGTGGAATCAGAACACCTGGACTGAGTGCACCTCCGCGGCTGGAAGACCAATAGAAACAAACCCGAGTCGATTGCTGTTGTAAAATCCCATGATTTTTAAGCCAGTCTCACAATTTATTTTTTTTTACCACTTGTGGTCAGCAGTGCTGTTTTTGGATGAAACAAAGTGTGCGGCTGTCAGAAAATAGCACAACATATCACAACTCTTTGTACAGTGTTTTGATATCCTTGCATGGAAGGAGGGATAGACATGCAGAGTATTATATTCTTATCTATGTGTGTGTACACATATATACATAAATATATATATCTTCACTTTAATAACATTTGGTCAGGGGCTTAAAATATAGTTTGACTATAGCAGGGATGTTACTGTACTAAAATGTGCTTTTTTAAAAGGACATGTAGAAATAATGTATGATAATTAACAGGAAGGAATTTTTTTTTGAAGTTGAGTCCAAGATTGGGGGGAGGAGGGGCAGAGAGGATTCTTGGTTATAAAACAAAAGCAAGTATAATGTTGTGTATTACCAGTAGTTTTTGTTCAGTAGTCTTTATTTGTCCCTAATTGCAATATTCTTTTCAAAGTACACATTTATGAAAAAGTTACTTTTTTATTTAACATGCAAAGCAGATGCTTTGTCCTGGGCAGTTAATAATATGAATCTATGTGGGTTAGGGTGACCAGATAGCAAGTGTGAAAAATCAGGACAGGGGGTCGGGGTCCTGTATAAGAAAAAGCCCCAAATATTGGGACTGTCCCTATAAAATCAGGACATCTGGTCACCGTAATGTGGGTATAAATCTATTTCTGCTATACACAGAGCATAGTGGTTCTGATATTTAGCAATTATTAAAGCCAAATAGAATCTGGTTCACACTTTACATTGATTTGTGTCCCATATTGTACTAGGCACAAAAGATGAAGAGAGAAAATTTAGAGTGAAAGACATTGAAAGTATTTGCCCTTCAGTGCAAATTTATAACATGATTGAAGAAGAGTGCTAGAATTAGATATAGATAAAGAGGTCTTGTTGCTACAGCTGTGTCAAACTTAGTTTTGTTTGCAAGGGTTTATATATTCTTCTCCAACTTAGTAGTTTTTTAAGATGAGACAGGACCATTATGATAATCCAGTCTGACTATTTGCATAAGGCCATACAACCTTACCCAAAAAGAAAAGGAGTACTTGTGGCACCTTAGAGACTAACCAATTTATTTGAGCATAAGCTTTCATGAGCTACAGCTCACTTCATCGGATGCATCCAGTGAAGTGAGCTGTAGCTCACGAAAGCTTATGCTCAAATAAATTTGTTCGTCTATAAGGTGCCACAAGTACTCCTTTTCTTTTTGCGGATACAGACTAACACAGCTGCTACTCTACAACCTTACCCAGTAATTTGTGCATCAAGCCCATAACTTCGGTTTGAGCTATAGCTTATCTGTTAGAAAAAAAACTAGTCTAGGTTTAAGTGATAGAGAATCCACCTTGTCCTTAGGTAAGTTGTTCCAGGGGTTAAATACTCTGTGTTAAAAATGTGTGCCTTATTTCTTGCCTGAATTGGTATAGCTTCTGTGCACTGGATTTCGTTAATACTTTTTTTTCTGCTTGATTAAAGAACAGTCTACTATCAGAAATCTCTTCCACATGTAGGTACTTTCCAGACTACGATCAAGTCATCTCTTAATTGTTGTTTCACTTTGAGGGTTTCTTCACACACAAAGTTGCACCTGTTTAGCTAAATTGGTACGTCACACTTAGTTAAACCAGTGTGTAGTGTGTGTAGTCCAGCATCAGGTTTGAACAAACTCAAAATGACTTCCAAATGAAACCAACAAATTGATGCTAATTTCATATGAAATCATTCAAAACCGAATATTGCATTATTTGAAAGCAAACCAACAGAGTCGCATGAAAGCCCAGAGTCATAGGAAAACTTCTTTCTATGAACCTCTTTACACACTCTATATAGCTTAAACTTCTAGTCCTGCCTTTCAGTGACTTAATCTAGAGCTGTGTCCCTGCCTACATTATAGACCTTGTCTCCTATCCTGTCTCCCCTTGACATTTCTGCCCCATCAATTAACCCTAACAATGGTATTGATCCATTACTACAGGGATTGGCAACCTTTGGCACGCAGCCCATCAGGGAAGTCCGCTGGCGCAATGTTCCCTCTGATTTTTGATAGGCTGTGTGCGCAAAAAATTTCTTCTGTGCAAATTGTTGAAGCAGAGTTCAAATTTGTGGCCAACAGGCAAATGCGCCCAAGCGAGTAAAATGCTTATACATTTAAAAAGTTTTAATTTTCAATTTGTGATAATAGTTTTACACTATGTTATTTTATAAATGTCATTTTTAAATACTTAGAAAAAGGAAATTTAACCATTCTTCATGAAGCAGAAGTTAGTTTTAAGTATTACGCTTTATGATCTTTTTTTATAGACAATCACGAGCATATATCAAGCACATATTAATCATGATCTTTATCAGTCCATAGGCTTCTACCCGTTGGTGTCCACTTTCACCTTTCATTCTATACAAATGTCCGAAAAGATTTTGATAAACATATAATAAAGACAATTTAATAAGTATGCCATTATGTCAATTTATATGGGTTTTCAGATAGAGACATCATAAGTAAAAAAAGAAAAACAAGAGTTTGTGTTTTAAATTTAAAATTTTCCTAAAACATATCAATAAATGATTATCAGCCAAGAATAAGATATGTATTTACAAATGCATTTTAATTTCCTTATTGGTCAAAATGTCAAAGACTGCTAAACTAACCTTACTGTTTTTCCCTACAATCTTTTTTATTTGCCCATTCAATATAAACTCTGTCCAGATCTATCAGTCCTCCAATCAGCTGGTAACTCTTAATACGCATCAGCATGTCCAAATGATCTACTCTTAAACGATTCCGTAGTTTGTTTTTTAGAGTGTTCATTAAGCTAAAGCCACGCTCACAGTCTGCACTTGATGCTAGGAATGTTCCTCCAATATCCATCAACTTTGCAAGATCCTAAAACTGTTGGTTCTGGTGAGCAAATGTCACCATATCTGGGAAACTTAAAACCTATTGGCTTTTGATTCTTTCGGCTACTGCAAACTTGACGTCATTGTACTGATTGACTATAACAATCTCTTCAGCAAGAAAGTCTTTGTATTTTGAACATAAGGATTTGACCTGATGAATTCCAAAATTGAAATTGCACTTAACTATTGCTGCACAATCAAAAGCGGACCACACCTGGACTTCATCCTCTGGAAACCTGTCTGCCAAATGTGCACACAAGATGTTTGTGAAAGTTATTATGGAATTGGTTTCAATTTCATTATTGCATGCTCATATCTAAGAGAGCCTTAACTTTGTCACTCCATAAGACTGAATCTCCAAGGTATTGTCTTCTGATTTTGTTCAGTTTACCTTGGGCAAGGTGAAATGCTTCAAGAGGTGTAAGGCCCCGTTTCTGGAGCAGTGTGGATAGTGAAGCCAGCTCCGATAAAACATCTTTCAAAACTTTTAATGTTATTCGGCATTCCATGATATTCAGCTTTTTGTGGCAATATTTAGAAACTGGATCAGTATCTTTGTCTTGCTCAAAATATTCCAGAAGAGGATTATAGTTGCGAATAATTGCTCGAAGTGCAAAGTGCCTAGATAACCAGCGCACTTCATTGAGTGGCCTGAAAGCCACTGACTCACATTCAGAAGCATCCACTGTTTCCTGAAATTTGCATTTTCTCCTGGATGACCGACAGAACTCCGTGTAGACAGTTCTCATTAAGGTTTCGATGTCTCTTATCAGCTTGACCTCTTTCCATGCATCGGAAATCCCCAAGTCTTCCCGGTGTGCAACGCAATGTTGCTGGACTAAGTGAGGAATATCACGTTTCAGCTGAGCCGCCATGCCATTGGGTTTGCCCAACATCACAGAGGCACCATCAGATGTGAACATCACCATTTTCATTAGATCAAGTTGGTGTTTTTTATAAAACTCTTTGATTGCAGCCACTGTTGAAACAGTATCACATTCTTACAATCGTAATAGTCCACCAAACAAAGTTTTATAGTCTGCAAAATTTATGGATCTATATTTAAAGTAGAGTATCAAGTATCTGTTAATGGATATTCAGTGCTTTCATCAACAGCTAGAGTTTGAAACATTGCCAATGCTATTTCATGCATGAGGTCATTTTGGACAATGCAGTTGATAATGTCAAGAAATTCAAAAGCATAATTTTTACTTCTCCAGCTTGCTGGTATGCGCACATACTTCTCCATTTGGTCACTAATATCCTGAACAGAAAGCATTGAGCTGTTAATTTTAATAGCCAACAACACACGGTCAATAAGTACCTTGATTTCTTCTGGGTTTGAGCGCTTTTGTTCAAGATTAATTTGCCTCCTCTGCTTTTGAGCTGGACTTTCAAGAATCATGCTAAGCAATCCGCTTCGTAAGGAAGAGTTGTTGTTTCTAAGTCTTGTTACGCCATCTATGTGAGACTTACTTGACAGATGATGCTTTAAGAAATCCAATTTCCATACGTCGTTCCACATTCTTCCTGTTGAAAATTCTCCCGAAGCTCTGGCATCTTGACAATATACACAAACCACTCCATTGTCCTCATATGTGAATATTTCACGAAGTTTAACAAGCGTTACACTATGTGACTTTGGTGTAACCATCTCTATAGTCTTATCCAGCCATCCAGATTTAAATGAAGTCGCTGTTCTTTTACGCTTTAGACCTCTAGACAGTGACATTTTGGAATTGATTTTTTTACCGGATTGGTTTATTTAAAATTAATACTTTTATTATGTGGCTACTATCTTCAATGTGCTTAACAGCATGACTCGACAAAAGGGCAAACGGGAGATCATTCAGATCAGGATACTGGAAGTTTGTGCATAGCTCCGATAACGACCATTTATCTGCTGCAAAAAAAGCGGGAAAATGGTAAAACATCACGAGTAAATGTATGAAGTCCAATGCCTTTGAAAGATTTCAGTCACGAAAAGAACATTTACCTTTGTTCATTTCTGCGAAATCTTTGCAGTTCCTTAGCAACTACAGCCAGGCATTTTGACCTATTCACACGTACTTGAGTTTGTACACAGCCAAATGAACAGACTACAAGGAGATGTGTGGGTCCTGACCGTCCCAATGTGATCAACATTTCACGTTCTGAATGCTGGTGTGGAGGGGTATGATTCATTGCCCTCCTTTCCTTCCCGCCCTCCCCCCCTTGCCAGCTAGTAGCATCTGGCTGTGTTGATAGATGGCAGGCGAACAGTGTCAAAAGTCACCCGTAAATGATATTTCAGCCTGGCCCTGATGTTGTATTTCATTTTTTGTGCACGTGGTGTTTCACCATGTGCATGGGGTTCAGGATCTGTGTGAGCGTGCACACGCGCACAGCTTAGAGGGAAAAGTGGCTGGTGGGCCAGGACTGTCTGTTTACCTGCAGTGTCAGCAGGTTCAGCCGATCGCAGTTCCCACTGGTCACGATTTGCTGTTATAGGCCAATGGGGGCTGCGGGAAGTGGCAGCCAGCACATCCCTCAGCCCGCGCCTCTTCCCGCAGCCCCCATTGGCCTGGAATAGTGAACCGCGGCCAGTGGGAGCTGTGATTGGCCAAACCTGCGGAAGCTGCAGGTAAACAAAGTATCCCAGCCCGCCAGCGCCTTTCCCTGGTGGGCTGCATGCCAAAGGTTGCTGATCCCTGCATCACTAGATAGAAATGGTAGAATTGTCAATAAAATAATGAAGAAAAGGCAGAAGTGTTCAATAAATATTTGTTCTCTATTTGGTGGAAAAAATAGCTGCTTTATCATGATGATAACAAAACACTTTCTAATCCAATAATAACCCAAGAGGATGTTAAACAGCAGCTATTGAAGTTAGACATTTTTAAATCAGCATGTCCAGATAACTTGCATCCAAGAGTTTTAAAAGAGCTGGCTCGCTGGACCATTAATTTTGATTTTCAATTACTCTTGGAATATTGGGGAAGTTCCAGAAGTCTGGAAGAAAGCTATATTGTTCCAATGTTTAAAAAGGGTAAATGGGATAACCTGGGTAATTATAGGCCTGTCAGCCTGACCTCAGTCCTGAGCAAAATAACAGAACAGCTGGTATGGGACTTGATTAATAATGAATTAAAGGAGGGTAATATAATGAATGCCAATCAACATGGATTTATGAAAAATAGATCCTGTCAAATTAACTTGATATCTTTTTTTCATGAGATTACAAGCTTGGTTGTAATATACTTAGACTTCTGTAAGCCATTTTACTTAGTACCACTCAACATTTTGATTTAAAAAATGAGAACAATACAAAATTAATATTGCACACATTAAATGGATTAAAAATGCCTAACTGATAGGTCTCAATATAATTTTAAACAGCAAATTTTCATCAAGCAGGTGTGTTTCTAATGAGGTCCTACAGGAATCCATTTTTGGCCCCACAGTATTTAGCATTTTCCTCAATGACGTGGAAGAAAAGTAAAATCATCACTGATTAAGTTTGCAGATGACACAAAGATTGTGGGAGTGGTAAATAATGAAGAGGTCAGGTCAGGGATTCAGAGTGATGTGGATTGTTTGGAAAGCTGTTTGGAAGCACACAATATGTGTTTTAATAAGGCCAATATAAAATTGTACATCTAGGAACAAAATTGTAGCCCATACTTACTGGAAGCAAGTGACACTGAGAAAGGTTTGGAATAGTAGTGGATAATCAGCTGATCATGAACACCTAGTGTGATTGTGTGGCCAAAAAGGCTAACGCAATCATTGGTTGTATAAGTTGTACTCCTAGGAGAATTCTGCACCATTGTTTGTGTGCAGAATTCATGGCCCCCGCAGATTTCTTTGCTTTCTCACTGAATAATGACTTTCTGATGAGGAAGTGAAGAGAAGCCACAAGAGTGGTCATGTGCCCCTCCCCAGCAGCTTAGGCATGTCATTTCGGGCACCTGGAGCAGCTGGCAGAGAGGTAAAGCATGGGGGAAAAGCAGGTCTGGGGACACCCTGGCTGGTGCCAAGTCAGACCCACCCCCAATCTGCCCAATGCCTGTGCATCCAGACCCCCCTGGACCCTCTGCTGAGCCTACTCTCCCCTTCGTAACCATAATCCCCCCCCACTGAGCCATCCGCATCCGAATCTCCCAGTACTAAACCTTACTTCCTGAACCCAGCCCTCCCCAGCCCCTGTGCCTTGAACCTCCCGCACAAGATGCTGTGCATCCAGATCCCTGCCACACACAGCCCCCCCCTCCAGTGAACCCCCACACCCAGATTGCCTCACACAGAACTCTGTCACCCACACCTGGACCCCCCCACACTAAGCCACTCCACACTTGGATCCTGCTGGGCTGAGCCTGCCTGCCCACACCTGGTGTGGAGTCAGGGCCTCGGGTGTTTCTTGGGCAAGCCTGGCCCGTGTGCTGTGTCAGGGTTGGGTGCAGCCTCACCACCACTGAGTCCATGTCCCGGGGGTGGGGGGACTGCAGGGTGATCTCACACCTCCATGCAGCCAGTGGCGTGTGCTCCCCACTGCCATGCTAGAACTGCCACATTTATTGACAAATAAATGGTGCACACAATATTTTAAAAAACTGCAAAATTCTGCTGATTTTTTTGGGGGGGAGGCACTTTTTTTTATTTTTTGACGCAGAATTCCCTCAGGAGTAAAATGGGAATCTTTAGTAGGAGTAAGGAGGTTATATTACTTCTGTATTTGGGACTGGTGTGACTGGAATACTGTGTCCAGTTCCGGTGCCAACAATTCAAGAAGGATGTTGATAAATTGGAGAGGGTTCAGAGAAGGACCAAAAAAGTATTAAAGGATGTAAAACCTGCCTTATCGTGATAGACTCAAAGAGCTCAGTTTATTTATCTTAACAAAGAGACGGTTAAGGGGTGACTTAGTCATAGTTTATAAGTAATTCATGGAGACCAAAAATTTGATAGTGGGCTCTTTGATATAGCAGACAAAGGTATAAGAAGATTTACTGGCTGAAGGCTGAAGCTAGACAATTTAGTCTGGAAATAAAGAAAAAATTTTGAACAGTAACTGTAATTAACCATTGGAAAAATTTAGCAAAGGTTGTTGTAGATTCCCCATCACTAACAATTTTTAGATCAAGATTGGATGTGTTTCTAAAAGATGTGCTCTAGTTCAAGCAGGAATTAATTCAGGGAAGTCCAATGGTCTGTCTTGTACAAGAGGTCAGACTAGACCTAGATGATGACAGTGGTACCTTCTGGCTTTATAATCTGTGAATGATGCCAGTTTCAATTACTTGTTTGTTTCTTTCTTTCTTTCTTTCTCCCAATCCCATCTGTGTGGGCTTTTTCCAGGAATACCCCTATGCATGGAATGCTATCCCCATGCTGCTGTACCAAGCTGCTACTTTCTCTTCATTAAAGTCCCTTTTATAATACCCTTTTGCCACTAGGCCCTAAAGAGTGAGTTTATAAATTACAAACAAAAAAATGAAATCATCCTCACCAATGTGTTGCATCTCTGAAAATCTACAAGATAGACACATTTCTTAGGACAGAGGCTATCTCTGTTTTCATGTACTTTACACCACCACATACATATTTTATAGTAGCAATTCACGGTGCACTTAAAGCACAGATAAAAGTTAAATTTTTAAGTTCCTGGGTTAGTGTTTCTGTGGTGTGGTGTGTAGTTGCTGGTGAGTATTTGCTTCAGGTTGGGGGGCTGTCTGTAAGCGAGGACTGGTCTGTCTCCCAAGATCTATGAGAGTGAGGGATCGTTTTTCAGGATAGGTTGTAGATCTTCGATGATGCGCTGGAGAGGTTTTAGTTGGGGGCTGTACGTGATGGCCCGTGGTGTTCTGTTATTTTCCTTGTTGGGCCTGTCCTGTAGTAGGTGATTTCTGGGTACCCGTCTCGCTCTGTCAGTCTGTTTCCTCACTTCCCCAGGTGGGTAGTTTTAAGAATGCTTGATAAAGATCTTGTAGGTGTTTGTCTCTGTCTGAGGGATTAGAGCAAATTTGGTTGTATCTTAGGGCTTGGCTGTAGACAATGGATCATGTGATGTGTCCTGGATGGAAGCTGGAGGCATGTAGGTAAGTATAGTGGTCAGTAGGTTTCCGGTATAGGATGGTGTTTATGTGACCATCACTTATTTGCACTGTAGTGTCCAGGAAGTGGATCTCTTGTGTGGACTGGTCCAGGCTGAGGTTGATGGTGGGGTGGAAATTGTTGAAATCCAAGTGGAATTCTTCAAGGGCCTCCTTCCCGTGGGTCCATATGATGAAGATGTCATCAATATAGCGCAAGTAGAGGAGTTCTAAGCATAAGTATAATATGCTTATGCCCAGCTGCTTCACTAAATCAGAAGAATTAACTGTTACCCACAACATTAAGAAATACCAATTTAAAATTGAATTTTTATTATTAACTATAAATCTATTTATCCATGGCTAGAAATGCTGCTTTTTGTGAACTTTCAAAAAGTTTCATGTCGTGAAAATTAGGTTTCCTTTTTTTCACCATTTGCTTCTTAGAGGAAGAACCAACCACTGCCTCACTTTTATGACAATGGTGTCATACGTCATTCTGTATTATGAGCATTCCAAACCTAAATTAACAGAACAGATAGATTATTTTTTAATAATGTCACCTTTTAGTTTCCAAAAACACTACTGATAATTAGCAAAATGTCAAATTAGTTACTAAGTAAACAGAGTACCATTTTCATCCATTTATACTGGTGTTTTCTAACAGCAACTGTTTCTGGGCAGACATTTACAGTTCAATACATAAATCCAGAGATGATTTTCTTTTCTTTGCCTTATATCTAGAATTTTCAAACTTCTGAATCCTCCTCAGTTGTCCAGCAAAAATAATTATTAGGCAGAAAATGTTTGAGCAACCAAAACTACTTCGTAGGCCTCTGCCTCCAAAGCTGCTACCTGAACTGTCTATGCCAAGGGAAAACACCTATAAAGGTAAGCAGTACTAATAACAGATAGTCTTCACAATGCATAGTTCCAAGATTTACATATTCTTTGGAGACAATATTGAAGGAATGTGTATTAATCAATTTAAGTATTAATTTAAACACCATATGGTTGCTATCATTATTCAGCAAATAATAAATGAAACCAGAAGAATTCCTCAAAGAAACTGCACTGTGACAACAAGTATTGGAGTTGGAGGTGTAATGCAGTGTGAATATGACTGGAAGATGATCACTGCATATGTTCACAACCCAAAGGAAAGCCAGCGCTTGATAAAATTTGAGATTGCTATACTGGTTTTTGTATGAGAGTGTGGGATTAAGTGTGAAGAAGACCCATACAGTCTCTTGTCCTACTGAACTGTCTTCAAGATGCAGCTGTACAAAAAGTTTACTAGCTACTTAACTTGTAGAATAGAGTATTGATTAATTAGCATCCTGTGCAGCAGCATAAAGGAGAACAAGAGAAGATCGCTTCAGGGCCCTGCCAAATGCCCCAGAATAGCCATTAAACCAGAGAACATAAATACCACAGTTAGCAAAATAAAATATGTATTAGCTAATATTTATGCACTAAATCAGGAATCCCCTAATTTCCATGTTCTAATGCAGAATGTAATGAGTATCCTGAGGGGTTGGTTGGCTGGTTTTTGATGAATCAACTTGTACACAATGTAAAAGCTATATCTAAAGAAGCTACACTTGCTTTCTTGACATTTGCTACTTTCCTTCATTATGGGTAGGGCTGACTCCAGCGTTTTTGCCGCCCCCCAAAAAACAAAACAAAACACCTTGCCGCCAAACACGGAGGCGAAGAGTTGCGTCCCCGCCGCCGAATTGCTGCCGAGTGCAAAATGTGCTCTGATGGAGCGGCCGCCGAATTGCTGCCGAGGACGGATTGCCATCCCAGAGCCCGACGTCCTGCCGCCCCTTTACATTTGCTGTCCCAGGCTCCTGCTTGGTTTGCTGGTGCCTGGAGCCGGCCCTGATTATGGGCCACTGATTGATGCAGAAGGCATTTTTCCTGTAAGTGCCAGGGACCTAAGGTGTGATCCCTCTTTGAGCTTGCTCTGGGTCTGTGCTGCTGTAGACCTTGCCCAAGGACACCTGTGTCACAAAGACAAATTCTAGCCCTTAATATTGAGAATTTGAAGTATATACATGTGTACTTTCCCAAGCAGATTTCAAACCTGATATGTTCAACTCCCTGTGTGAATTTCAACCTTCCTGACCTCAATGCTCAAATGAGTTTTAAATTAGGAGTATAAAATGTGCTTATCCTCATTATCTTTGCTATCTTCTAACAGATATATATTGTAAAGTACAGCTATTTTTTAATTGGTTTATTTCTCTAAATCAGATTTAGATCTCTCAGTGCTACTGATCCAAAGCCAGTCCGTTGCCTTCAGTGGTGTAGATCTGGATTTACACTGTTTGATGTGTGATCAGATTGTGCCCCCCTATATTTTTTTAATCTCTACCTGGTTATTTACATTTTTGGCATTACATGCAACTACCTTAGGCCTCAATTCAGGAAGGTACTAGGCACATGCTTACCTCCATTTCTATTAAGGAAAGTACTTAACTTAAAAGCATGTTCTTATGTCCCATTGACTTCAGTGAGACTTAAAGTACCCACTTAAAATTAAGCATGGGCTCAAGTGCCCTTCCTGGAATCAGGGCTTTAAATTGGTAGCCATTTTAAGGTAAAGTTAAAGAGACAGTAGCTTGGACTCCTTTTTCTTCCAACTGCTTTGCACTGCTCAGGCAGTGCAGAACAGTCAGACAGCTGCCCCTGAGTATTCCAATTTGTTGGGAAGTTGCCACAAGCCAGGTGGCATAAAGCCAATGTAGCTGGCTCTATGCCATTTGCTTCAGGTGTCCCATGACACAGACAATGGGGAGGCTGTAAAAGAACTGGAGCAGGCAAGACCAGAGCATGCTGTGTTTCAGCTGTCCTTGCTTATGTAATGGGCTCTTGGGGGCATTAAAACCAGGTGCAAGTTAGAGCAGTTCCTAGGCTGCTCCATTTTGTGCTGAAGCTTGTTTGGCCCTATAGTCACCATTAGCATCAGGGTGGGGGAATGGAAACTGCTCCCGTGCTTGTGGATTTAACTTCAAACACTTGCTGATGGTTTCATACATTCAACATATCATAAGTTCATACATTAGCTGAGATGACCCAAAACTACAGTTAGTGCTGAGATAACATGTAAAAAAAAATCTTTAATCTGTGACAGAATAAATGCTTGGTTTCACATGGTCTCCCCTCCAATCCCAGAACAAACCAATGTTATCAAAAATAAATTTATAATTAAAATTCAGGATATATAAGGCTCTTTCTTGCATGCATCAAAGTTAATGGCAAAACTCTCATTGACTTCAGTGGGATCAGGAATAGACCACAAGTAATCATTATCAGACACCAGGCCATAACTGATTTCCCTAACACCATAATGAATGCTTATGTTATGATCCAACCAAGGCCTGTCACTATGTGGGTGAGTTACAAAATGACAAACAAAAAGATGTAGCAAGAGATAAAGGTGTTGGGAGAGATGAGAGAGGATGGAGTCAGGAATCAGGGCCGGCTCCAGGCACCAGCTTTCCAAGCAGGTGCTTGGGGCGGCATTTAGAATGGGGTGGGAGTCCGTGTCCCGCGACGGCAATTCGGCGGCAGCTCGGCTGCTCTTCCCTCCACAGCGGCAATTCGGCGGCGGCAATTTGGTGGCGACTGCTTGGGGCAGCAAAATTGGTAGAGCTGCCCCTGTCAGGAACACAAGTAAAGATACAGGGAAGTACAATTGTGATTAGTGATTATGAAAAAGTTAAGGGCATTTGGGGATGGTCCCATCCCTCCTGTGTACAGCTGCATAAGTAAACACTTACATATATACATGTTGAGTCATGTTGCCTTTGAAGGCAATGGGGAGTTCTGCTTAAAAACTGATATCACTGATGATACAATACAGTTCAGAAATATCTGTACATTTTGTATGCTATAGGTGACCTAGAAGATGCAAAAATGCTCTTCGCCATTTATTTAACAATGGCTAGTAACTAGGGCTGTCAAGTGATTAAAAAAATTAATCGCAATTTAAAAAATTAATCGTGATTAATTGTGCTGTTAAACAATAATAAAATACCATTTAAATATTTTTGGATGTTTTCTACATTTTCAAGTATATTGATTTCAGTTACAACACAGAATACAAAGTGTACAATGCTCACTTTATATTTTTTAATAGAAATATTTGCACTGTAAAAAACAAAAGAAATAGTGTATTTCAAAAGGAGTACTTGTGGCACCTTAGAGACTAACCAATTTATTTGAGCATAAGCTTTCGTGAGCTCACGAAAGCTTATGCTCAAATAAATTGGTTAGTCTCTAAGGTGCCACAAGTACTCCTTTTCTTTTTGCGAATACAGACTAACACGGCTGTTACTCTGAAACCAGTATATTTCAGTTCGCCTAATACAAGTACTGTAGTGCAATCTCTTTATCATGAAAGTTGAACTTACAAATGTAGAATTATGTACAAAAAATAACTGTATTCAAAAATAAAACAATGTAAAACTTTAGAACCTACAAGTCCACTCAGTCCTTCTTCAGCCATTCGCTCAGACAAAGAAGTTTGGTTATAATTTGCAGGAGATAATGCTGCCCACGTCATGTTTACAATGTCACCTGAAAGTGAGAACAGGTGTTCGCAGATACCTTGCAACGCCAGCTACAAAAGTGCCATGCGAATGCCTGTTCTCACTTTCAGGTGACAGTGTAAATAAGAAGCAGGCAGCAGTATCTCCCGTAAATGTAAACAAACTTGTTTGTCTTAGCAATTGGCTGAACAAGAAGTAGGATTGAGTGGATTTGTAGGCTCTGAAGTTTTACATTGTTTTGGTTTGAGTACAGCTATGTAACAAAAAAAATCTACATTTGTAAGTTACACTTTCACAATAAAGAGATTGCTCTTCAGTACTTGTCTGAGGTGAATTGAAAAATACTATTTCTTTTGTTTATCATTTTTACAGTGCAAATGTTTGTAATAAAAAATAATCATATAAAGTGGTCACTGTACACTTTGTATTCTGTGTTGTAATAGAAATCAATATATTTGCAAATGTAGGAAAACATCCAAAATATTTAATAAATTTCAATTGGTATTCTATTGTTTAACAGTGCGATTAATAGTGATTAATTTTTTAAATTGCAGTTAAGTTTTTTGAGTTAATCGCGTGGGTTAACTGCGATTAATCAACTAATAACTAATAATTACATATTAACTTTAAATATAGAGTTAACAGCCAATAACAATTGATAGTAGGAATATTAGCTCAATAATAGCTCAAAGAAAGAGCTGAAAACTCCACTGCTTGAGACTTTTTAAAAACTAGGTTCTGATCCTACCAGAAGGGCTCTTACTTCTGTACTGTCCCATTGACTTCAGTCAAACTTGTGCTCCCACAAGAGGCTGCTGTGCAGATTCTGATGTAGGGTCAGTACTTTAGACTGGACAATATGTTAAAATAAACTAGCACTGTAAAAGAACAATCCTGCGTTGGCATAGAAAAGATGTCCTAATAGGTCTTTTCTATGACCTATATGTAAAACAATTTAAATAGCTAAAACTATTAAATCTGAACATAATAAGTAAACTAAAGGAAAAAGTTCGGAAACAAATTTTTCATAGTATTTGATATGCATAACTAATTTGAAATTTCTTAACATTAATATTATGATATTGTTTTATTAATATAGTGTCACTTATGGTGTGTTTGTTATTTATACCAATTCCAGTTATCATTTATTATTTCACTAATTGATAAAGAATACTCATAACATTATACTGGTATGGTAAAAAATAAGTAAGAAGGGAAATCTCAGCAAGTGAATTAAAGTTGAAAAGTAAGAAGTTGCATTTCTTGTTCTCTTGATATTATTAAGTCCATTAGGGGATTAGTTGGTGAAATTTTCCATCTCTGTCAACACATTTCCAGTCTGGCACTATCCAAAATGTATCTAAATATTTCTGGCTCAATACCAGAGCTCTGCTCCACTGATTTTAAATGATTTAAAATGATAAACCTTTTATCCAGAGACAGTGTTCTGTTGCAATGGCTTTTTTTCTAGTATAACATATGATTAGTGATGAATGCTATTTAGAATGTATAGATTTATACAGTACCCTGACAAGAATCAAAGTGCTGTACAATAAAGTACATTCAAGGATCACTTCGCACCACAAAATGCAGCCATTACATTTGATGGATGTTTATAAAGTGGAGTGACCGTTGATCAGAATCCAGCTTTTCAGTAATGGTAATATGATCACCTTGGAGTACACGCTTGTTCTGTGTTTCATCAAGTATGAAACAAGTTCATTCCTTTAGAATAAGATGAACCTATTCCCAGGAAGGTGGGGCACTAAGTGGGTGATATAACGTATCCAGACAATACACAGGAGTCCTATGTGGCTGCTCTTCTAGCTGGTAGCCTAGAAAAAAGGCTGCAGCTCCTCTGTGGAGATTTTTGGGCACTGGACCCATATATTCACCATTTAAGTTTCCTTTCACAGGCTTATCACACTGGTCGCATCTGCATCATCCTAGTTGAAGCCAGCACAGAGCCCACATCACGGTGTTTAGGGGATGTGGAAGCCCCCTGCATGGTTGCTTCTGCCTGAGCCTCCACTCCACACAACCATGGCTATCATGGGGCCTAGATGGTATAGAGAGCCTTATGTGGGTCCTGCGTAATGGGATGGATGTTAGTCCAAGTGACCATTATTAGAAACTAAATATGTCAGTTCATGACTGGCTAATAGTTTAAAATTATTTGTTGGTAAATTAACAAATCAGCCATTTGGCAGTTTAACCAGTGGAAGTTTAATTTGCTGCTTCTTGTTAAAGATGGTATATATTGTTCTTTGGAGCAACACATTTCATAAGGGATTAAATTGTGGCTCTCAGTCACAGCCCCAGAGTAGGGGATCTGTGGAGGAACACTGCCCCAAAAAGAGCCCCTGCAAGCTTCTTGCAGCAAGGACTGCCTTTTTGTTATGTGTTTCCAGTGCCTCACACAGTGGGACCTGATCCTTGATTCAGGACTCTAAGCATTATCACAGTAATCAAGTTTTATGTGCACTGGAACCTCAGTAATTAGTTTTTCACTAATCTGTGTGGCTCATCATAAGCATTCTAAATATAAAAAGAAAAGGAGTACTTGTGGCACCTTAGAGACTAACCAATTTATTAGAGCATAAGCTTTCGTGAGCTACAGCTCACTTCCTCAGATGCATATCGTGGAAACTGCAGCAGGCTTTATATATACACAGAGAATATGAAACAATACCTTGAGGGGGCCATTTAGGGATCTGGGGCAAAAATTGGGGATTGGTCCTGCTTTGAGCAGGGGGTTGGACTAGATGATCTCCTGAGGTCCCTTCCAACCCTGATATTCTATGATTCAACCCCCACTGTCCTGCTGGTAATAGCTTATCTAAAGTGATTTCCAGCACAAATCCAGGTTTTCTCACCCTCCACCCCCCCACACAAATTCACTCTCCTGCTGGTGATAGCCCATCCAAAGTGACAACTCTTTACACAATGTGCATGACAATCAAGCTGGGCTATTTCCTGCATAAATCCAGGTTCTCACATCCCCCCCACCCCCATAAACACACAAACTCACTCTCCTGCTGGTAATTGCTCATCCAAACTGACCACTCTTCAAGTTAAAATCCAAGTTAAACCAGAACATCTGGGGGGGGGGGGGTAGGAAAAAACAAGAGGAAACAGGCTACCTTGCATAATGACTTAGCCACTCCAAGTCTCTATTTAAGCCTAAATTAATTTATTAATTTATTAATTTTATTATTTTATTTATTAATAAATTAATTTAGGCTTAAATAGAGACTTGACTTAGCCACTCCAAGTCTCTATTTAAGCCTAAATTAATTTATTAATTTATTAATTTTATTATTTTATTTATTAATAAATTAATTTAGGCTTAAATAGAGACTTGGAGTGGCTAAGTCATTATGCAAGGTAGCCTGTTTCCTCTTGTTTTTTCCTACCCCCCCCCCAGATGTTCTGGTTTAACTTGGATTTTAACTTGAAGAGTGGTCAGTTTGGATGAGCAATTACCAGCAGGAGAGTGAGTTTGTGTGTTTATGGGGGTGGGGGGGATGTGAGAACCTGGATTTATGCAGGAAATAGCCCAGCTTGATTGTCATGCACATTGTGTAAAGAGTTGTCACTTTGGATGGGCTATCACCAGCAGGAGAGTGAATTTGTGTGGGGGGGTGGAGGGTGAGAAAACCTGGATTTGTGCTGGAAATTACTTTAGATAAGCTATTACCAGCAGGACAGTGGGGTGGGAATAGGTATTGTTTCATATTCTCTGTGTATATATAAAGCCTGCTGCAGTTTCCACGATATGCATCTGAGGAAGTGAGCTGTAGCTCACGAAAGCTTATGCTCTAATAAATTGGTTAGTCTCTAAGGTGCCACAAGTACTCCTTTTCTTTTTGCGAATACGGACTAACACGGCTGTTACTCTGAAACCTGTCATTCTAAATATAGATGTCTAACACTTACATGTTTACAAATTACTACAGATCATTCAGTGTTGTTTACTTTGTTTAAAATTAAATTATACTTGTCAAATAAATTTACAAAGCAAAACATTTTGTGATGCAGTAGGGTTGATTTTTTTTAAATGATTATTTTTGTGTGTTTACTCAGTGTAGGGGAAATTCTCTCTAAAGCATCCAGTTTGAGTCAATCACAGTATTTTCTTGAAAAACATGTGAAATGTATGCCTAGGTATAAATGTATCTTCACTTTTCTTGCTTTTGTGTTCTCCAGACAGGATTCCTCAAAAAGACCAACCTGGAGTGATCAGAAGCACAAATGATGAAGACAGTAATATTTTTTCCAGTAGTTATTTCAGTGGTCAAACACAAGTCCATCCCAAAGATACACACTTCCTTCTTGATCAAAATCTAAAAAAGGAATTGACTCTTACTGCTCCTTATTGTTGTATACCTCCTGACTGCCCGTTGCAGAAAGATGGTAGATCCTTGGACATGGAGGTTCTAGCTCCCCCTGAGGAGAGTGACTCTGTTTATTGGTCTTTACCAGACTCTGCTGCTGCTGCAAGCACAACTGACAAGGATAGAGTTACTCTTTCTGGCTATTATTCGAGCAGTCGAACATCAGTCCAACTCAAAGTCCAAAATCTTTTTCCTGATCAAATTCTTAAAGATATTATTATAACTCCAACTCCTAGTGGTCCTGCCAGCTTCCCATTACACAAACGTCGTAAATCCTTTCGCAGGCAGCTTCTTGGTTTACCGAAGGATGAGCCTGCTTATTTTACTTCACCAGAGTTTACCTTTGGGAGCTTAGCTGCCGTGTCCCCTTCTCACCCATCACCTGTGATGGCAACCTTTAGAAAGTTACAGCGAGAAACAGCTGGCTATCAAAATCTCACTACCCAGTTGACCAATAAAGAGAGAAAGAGCATACAGACTGAAGTTAACACAATAGTATTGTCTGATAATGAAGAGTTCCCAGTAATTTCACGAAGAAAGCCTGAGAGACAGAGTATCATAGGTACTGTATTTTATATTGTCAAGTGTTCTAATTCACTTTTGTCTGTGCATGATTTTTACTGAAAGCATTTCCGAAATAGGCCTCCTTTACAGGAAAAAACGATGCCATTTGTCTGTGAGAATGTTACATCATTATTTAAGAACTAGATAGGGCAAAATTGTAGCTAGTAATAACTAAACTAACTTTATGTTTAAAAACATTAATAGCAGGTAACAATTTATACTAAGAATATCTTAAAATACTTAATAGTATAAGGAAAATGTTTAAAGCCCCATTGCTTGAGGCTTTGAAAACTGGCCCCTAATCCTGCAACGGGATCCATGAAAGATAGTCCTAACACCTGCACAGAGTCCTTCTAGGCCCAGTTCATTGTAGCTCTGCATCTTGTGTAGTCATTTAAATGAGTGTAAAATGCTAATATTCTGGTTTACTATCATTTTGCAATTACTTTGCACTAGTGTAAGGTCCAGATTTGTAAAGGTATTTAGGTGTTGCTGAGCTTAGTGTTGCATTGCCTATATCAATTAGCCTTAATCTTATTTTCTGAAGTGGTTTAGGCACTGAAGAGCCTAAATCCCATTGCCAGTAAGTAGGATTTTGGCTCTTAAGTGAGAATAAGATTTAGGCTCCTGAGCACAGCAGCATCTAAATACCCATAAGAATCTAGGTCTAAATGACTACATAAGGTGCAGGACAACAGTGAATTGGGCCCACTGGCTTCAGTAGGACTCTGATGGTATTTCTGGGTAAAGAGTGGATTGGGCTTTTTAACCATAGTGGTTTTTGCTTATGTGCACAGAGTTGAACAGGGATCTTGGGTTCTTATGACTTTCCTCCAAGTCTAAAGCACTAAGCAGAGATCTTTGATTAGGAGAAGATGAGTGTACATCTCACAATCAACTTCCTTTGCTCCCAGAAGAGACAGGCACTAGTGAACCATATTTCTTCCAATTTTTTACCTCTAAGTAAATAACAGGTTTGATAAAATTATGGTGTAGCAGTGCCCACACTACAGTTAAGATTGTGTTACAGCATAACTTTTAACCTTTTACTTATTTATTTATTTATTTATTTATAGATATTGATATCTCATTGAATAGGCAAAAATCAAAACATAGAATATAAACTTTGAGCACTGTTTGAATTTTCCATGATGGTGTGATGAAAAATGAATCGATAGGGTAATTTTATTATTATTCTCTTTCTGATGATTCCTTCTTCCACTGCCTCCCTGGATTGCTTCACTCTTCTTTGTATACCTTTTGCAAAAACTCTGCAACTCTCTGGGACCTATCTTTTGTCCAGATTGTTGCTCCTCACGTGCTGATTCCTAGAATATCAGTTATACATCGGTATTGTTTATCAATATTTTATACCTCTTCAGCTGTAACAGAAAATGTGTGCCAAAGCAAACCTACTGAATTTTAATTCAACAATAAATAACGTACCAAGAGATAGGACTTAATGTGAAATCACTGGTGGCCTAGAACCCAAGCTTATGGCATGAGCAATCCCAAGTTTAGCCACTGTGCTATGACCTTTCAGAGCAACTAACCTACTTTTAGTTAGCCTATCTTTAAACTGTAAACTGCACTTCACTCCCAAAGCCAGGGATAGAATCAACTGGTGATTTCCAGTCACCAATTTTATATTAGCTACTAAATAGGTGGGTAATCCACTGTGAAAGTGTGTCGTCTCCTCTGATGGCTGGTCTAGAAAAGGGTGAGCAATTATTCCTGTAGCTAAGTTAGTAGTGATTCACACAGGGGAAATAAGCAAGCCTTAACTGTTGCTAAATGTAATTTTTGTTTGCTAATGAAAATTTAAGAATCTGATTCTAGGACTGGTCAGACAGTCCAGTTCTATTATTTCTCTGTGCTAATTTACAGGCTTGGCCTTTTATGACCTGAAACATTGTAAACATTTTTAATGTATTTTTTTCTGGGGAAGGGTGATGGGTGGAAAAAAGTGAGTAGGCAACATTCACCCATTATTTTCTTAAAATATTTCTTAGAGAGACACTTATTTCAAGGGTTGCATGGAACGTTAAAATGAGTATACACTGTAACCAGATAGTTATGGCATTTTGTCGTTAAATTGATTGCACAATCTATAGTTCAGAACTGTTAATGTTAATATATATCTCCACCCTCATCCTGAACAAATAGGCACTGAACTCCCACTGTAAATATAACACACCAGCTGACACACATGCATATTTCAATTCTGTGATTTTTACATTAAAATTGCTTCCAAATTTGGGCCCATCACCAACCAAATAAATCACCCATTTACATAACATTTCCTGAATGTTACATAAAAACATGGTTTGCAGCCACCATTTGCAGTCTTACCCTCTATCTCATTTACACACCCCAGTACAAAACTATTTACAGAATTATGTAAAATGGAACATGAAACCACACCAACTCTATATTAATCATATGAACACGTAACCATTAATGTGGCTGTGGTGTTGAGGCTGCACATTGGTTGTTCAAAATGGGTGGAGATAAGTGGATTGTGGTTGGTGGAAGGGAGGGAGCTGAGGTTGAGAAAGGGAACTGATGAGTGGCGTGCAGATGGGCTGTTGAATGACATAGATGCGTATTTCCTTTCTTCTTATGGTTTGCATGGCTGGAAATAAAGTGCATCAATCTTAACTCTAAGATAAGCCTATATTGCATTTTAGTGGGAATATAGGTGTGGTGGTGGTTTTTTGTTGTTTTTTTTTAAATGACTGCTGAGAATACTAGAGAAATAGTGTATCAGGAATTTCAGATAGCTGTCCTATGACACATGCAAGCTATGATAAGAAATTTGGTTCCCTGATGGTCATTTATACTATGTCCCTTTATGCTGCTCTGGTAATGTAAAGAGGCCTTAAAAGTAAGCGTTGACTTGATGGTCCATTTATGCTGCCAGAGCTGTGTAAATGATCCTTTGGGTAAATGAGAAATGGGCTAGTCTGACTAAGTTAATACATTTCTCACATACCTCTTCTACCACCACTCCCAACTTTTTTCAGAAATGGCTTTGGAGGAGAAAATAAGAAAATCTAACTCATTGGAACAGATTTTAGAAGAAGGTGATGAAGGGGAAGAATCTTATATGGACAGTTTAAAGCTGTACGCTCATAGACAGAGCAAAAAAGTGTCCTATTCAGGTAGGGGTAAGATATATACATTACAATTATGAAATAAACTATGTACAGCACTGTAGTGGGAATTTTGTAATGGCAATATAAAAGATGAAGAACAGTCCTACTATCAACTCCCAATACTGCATGCCATTTTTAAGGGGAGAATGAAATGGATGTTATAATAAATTATAATGGATGTTGTCATAATAAATAATAGAAATGTACAATTACAATAAAACCAAGACAGGAAGGAAATTCAGAGCCAAAGCTTTTCACTCTCACCCTGTTGGGCTTTTGGATTGTAGGGTCTTAAACCAGTGAGTGAGGAATCCATTTGGACTATTAACAGTAAGAGTGGTAGAAAGCTTTTGTAACCAAACCTGAAATTCATCGCAAGCTTGTGCCATGGATTGAGCCACCCAGAATTAAAGCCCTCAATCAATTGCCACTTTCTGAAAATTTAGGCTTTAATGGTTTATCTAAACAGAATCAAAATCTTCAATCTCTTTAACATCATCTGTTGTGGGTTGAAGCTATAGATGGACCTGAACAAGATGCTCCCAAACTTTAGGAAAGTTCTGCTCCAAATCCAAACATCACTGCTCAGGCCCTTTTATCAATAGCTGAAACCCATTCTGCTGCTCCCCCTTCAAAAAAAAAAGTTGAATAAATTTGAATGCTTTTAAAGGGTCAAATTCTGCAGTCTTTATCCAGGTAATGCTAAGATACTGATTTGTAACAGGGAATTTTGCCTGAGTAAGGCCTGACAGTGCATGGAAGGATTTGGCTATAAATTTGGGATCTACATAATGAAGCTTTAGTTCTTTATTTCCTAATCTCAATGATTATTTCTTTATTTGACTACATATATTTTTAATTGCAGAACCTGATCGTGCCCTTGATGATGATACTATAAAGGGTATCCAGGGATTCGGGTACCAGAATTTGTTAAGAGATCAGGATGAACAAGAAAAACTGATGGCCAGGTCCAGAATGGCAGTTTTATACTGCACAATCCATAGAAGAACTGAACTTAATCTTAAGGTATACCTTTCAAAAATTACAGCTGCACCCACTTTCCATATCGCTATCCTTAATGATCAACTGCTGCTTTCATTAGAAACACAGTTTCCCTGGGATTCATAACTTGGCTTTCTTAACTTCATTCACCTAGAACCTGGTATTAAAATTGTCAGTATATGGTCACTTTTTAAAAATTAAAAATGGCTAAAATAACTTAAGATTTGTTTACCAATTTTAGATTAGTCTTAAGCTTGGTTGTTCTAGATGCGCCTTTTTAATTCTCTTGCCTCACCTTGATCTCCCTCTTTATTATCTATTTCCTCTCCTTTTTCACCCTCACTCTTCTTCCCTTATATTGTGTGTCTTTCCTCATTTTTCTGATGCACCTCATGATTTATGTGACATCTCTTGGCCCTAGCACCTCTTGCAGTATTGGACTGAGTTTGGACACATTGCTACTACTTCTCCTCCATATAGTGCCATCAGATTGCTTCAGCACCATGCAAGCAGGAGTGGCAAGATCCTGAAGGTGGGATAAGGTGCCCAACCCTCTTTCTAGGAGGCCAGAGACTTCACAGTCTAAAGTTTCTGGAACCCTGCCTGGCATTAATTTGGCCCTGTTATGTAGATGCTGTTTTTAATTATTTCTGTTTTCATGTAATGCATGGATCTGTTGAGTCAAAGCATTGACAATTGATCTGTTTGTCAGTATAATAATGCTTAATATTTATTCAACTATTTATTATTGTTCCCTGTTTACATTCAATCTGTAGTATCTGTTAGGAACGTACAGTTTACTAAGTAACTTTCATAGAAATGACTCACAATTCTAGCTTACAAGGAAATAGTTACTTCATATAAATTTCTCTAAGGTTGTAGAGAAAAGTATATTAATGTATTAAGATTATAATATATGATATAATTAAATACTGTATCCAACTATTTATACCCAAGGGTGTAGACAAAGGTTGTGCATGCAATCGTGACTTAATTTCCTGATCAGGAATTCATATTTTTTTACCATAGCTTTTTGTATGGGGTTTCCTAGCTTTGAAAGAAAGGGGTTTTAAAAAATGAAAAGAGGAAGCTTCACTTTCTAAGACTCTGGATCTCTGAGTTGCAAACATCATGTACATTCCAGAACCTATTTAGCTAGACAGCTCCAGAGTACACATCCCGTGCACCTTAGGAAGATCACAGGAAACAGCCCCGTACATTTCATACAAAGAGGGCATAATAAAAGATAAAAGTAGTAACTAGGCCATGCAGAGCATAGAAAGTGGGAACAAGTAGCTTAAATTTGATGCAAGAGGAAAGAGGAGATCAATGAAGTGGGAGGTGAGAGGCAATGTGGCCCTCAGTTAGGCAAATCCTTTGATGCTCCTTGCATAATGATTTGATACTGTCTCACATGACTTTCTTATAAACAAACTAGGGAAATACAACCTAGACTGAGCTGTTATAAGGTAGGTGCATAACTGGTTGGAAAACCATTCCCAGAGAGTAGTTATTAGTGGATCACAGTCAAGCTGCAAAGGCATATCAAGTGGGGACTCACAGGGATTGGTAATGGGTCGGTTCAGTATCTTCATCAGTGATTTAGAAAGTGGCAGAGAGAGTACACTTATAAAGTTTGCAGACGATACCAAGCTGGGAGGGGTTGGTTGCAAGTGCATTGGAGGATATGATTAAAATTCAAAATGATCTGGACAAACTGGAGAAATAGCCTGAAGTAAATAGGGTGAAATTCAGTGAGGACAAATGCAAAGTACTCCACTTATGAAGGAATAATCAGTTACACACTCACAAAACAGGAAACGACTGCATAGGAAGGAGAACTGCGGAAAGGGATCTGAGGTTTATAGTGGATCACAAGTTAAATATGAGTCAATGGTGTAAAACTGTTGCAAAAAAGCAAACATAATTCTGGGATATATTAGCAGGAGTATTGTAAGCAAGACACACTGATAAGGCCTCAGCTGGAGTATTGTGTCCAGTTCTGGGTGCCACATTTCAGGAAAGATGTGGACAAATTAGAGGAAGTCTAGAGGAGAGCAACAAAAATGAGTAAAATTCTAGAAAATATGAACTATGAAGAAAGATTGGAAAAAATGGGGTTTGTTTAGTCTGGAGAAGAGAAGACTGAGAGGGGACATAACAGTTTTCAAGTACATAAAAAGTTACTAAAAGGAGGAGAGAGAAAAATTGTTCTTGTTAACCTCTCAGGATAGGACAAGAAGCAATGGGCTTAAATTGCAGCAAGGGAGGTTTAGGTTGGACATTAGAAAAAACTTCCAAACTGTCAGGATAGTTAAACACTGGAATAAATTGCCTAGTCCTGCCTTGAGTGAAGGAGGTTGGACTAGATGACCTGAGGTCCCTTCCAGTCCTACACTTCTATGATTCTTTGTATCCATCAATGGAGTCATTTTGGTGTTTTGTCTAACTATTTTTTTTTAAATCTTTTAAATTACGTCCTGATGGAGCCAGTTCTTAGCTCTGCCCCTCCCCCACCCCATTGATAAAAAATGTTAATTTTTTAATTTAGTTAATATATCCTTTCTACTGAATATGTCTTCTAGGGTTATTTCCTGACTCTCCTTCCAGACCTGACACCTTTAGTCGACACTTTGTTGTATCTTAACCTATCATTCAATGACTTACACTTCTTTCCCAGGGAGGTATGTACCAGTTATTTTCCTTATCGTTATTAAGAGTAAAACTGTAAGACTGTCTGAATTTTTACAGTTTAATATTAAACTAAACATAAAAAAATGTAACTTTCAAACAACAATGATTTAATAAGAGATGCAATAAGAGATGCAAATTGCATAGCTCAGATATTAGAAAAACATCATTCCTTTACATTTCTGGTTATTTATGGGATAGTAAGAATCAATGTGAGCCTGGAAAGATTCCAACAAGATTTAGAAATATCTCTGCATCTGTGTCTGAAGGTCCCATTCTGATCTTGCTTTATACTAGTGTCACTCAGTTGACTTCAATGGGAAGTGACTCCTGATTTAAACTTATCCTCATTTATGGAGCACCAATCTATGGTTGATACTAATATTCTGCACAAAAAATACGCTGAAAGAACCTTAATCCGGTTGCAAAGTCAAGCACGCAAAAGTTAGGAAATTCCAGAATTAAAGTTGCCTGTGCAATCTTAATGCAACTCTCTTGTGCATATGCTATGATCCAGTCCTCAATTACATGATCACATACTACTTTTTCCACAGGATCCATGCCTCGTTCAGTGCACAGGACAGACAGTACTCAACTAATAAGCAGCTAGTCAATATTTTTTTTCCTCATTGTTCAGTGTGTGACTGTAGGCTTTACTTACTGCACATTATTCAGATCCTACTCTGAAGTCAGAAGTATTAATTTTCTCAGGGGCTTTGATTAATGCTCAGAACTATAGTATCTGAGTGTTTCACAAACATTGGTGATTTGATTTTCACCACACTTCTGTGAGATGAGTGCGTATTTATTATCCCTCTTTTGCAGATGGAGAGCTGAGGCACAAAGAGATTAAAGTCAAAACTATCCACTAATTTTGGGAGCCCAGTTTGTGATCCTGGAACCTGATTTTTCAGAGTACTTACCATTATATAGCACAGTATATGTATGTTTAGGGCCCTACCAAATTCATGGTCCATTCTGATCAATTTCATGGTCATAGGATTTTAAAAATTATAAATTTCATGACTTCAGCTATTTAAATCTGAAATTTCATTATGTTGTAATTGTAGGGATACTGACCCAAGATGGAGTTTGGGAGAGGGTCACAAGGTTATTGTAGGAGTGATTGCAGTACTGCTACCCTTACTTCTGTGCTGCTGGCAGCAGTGCTGCCTTCAGAGCTGGGCAGCTGGAGAGTGGTGGATGCTGGCTGGGAGCCCAGCTCTGAAGGCAGAGCTGCCTCCAGCAGCAGCGTAGAAGTAAGGATGGCATGGTATGGTATTGCCACCTTTACTTCTGCGCTGCTGCCTGCACAGCTGGGCCCTCAGTCAGCAGCCACCACTCTCACTTCTGCGCTGCTGCCTTCAGAGCTGTGCAGCTGGAGTGTGGCATGGTATGGTATGCCACCCTTACTTTTGTGCTGCTGCTGGCTGGGAGCTACCTTCAGAAATGGGAGCCTGGCCAACAGCCGCCACTCTCTGGTTGCCCAGCACTGAAGGCAGCACAAAAGTAAGGGTGGTAATACCGTGACGCCCCCCCTAAAATAACCTTATGACACCCCCCATAACTCCCTTCTGAGTCAGGACCCCCAGTTTGAGAAATGCTGGTCTCCTCCCCCTTCTCCCCCCCCCCCCCATGAAATTGGCATAGTATAGGTAAAAGCACACAAAAGACCAGATTTCACGGCAAGAGACCAGATTTCACGGTCTGTGATGCGTTTTTCATAGCCATGAATTTGGTAGGCTATGTAGGTCCAAAGCACAGCTTCCATTGACTTCAGTTGCAGCTGTGAGTGCTCAGCACTTCTGCACATAAAGCCCCAAGGTCTCACTCTGGGCACCCAGAAAATGAGGAACACACAATTAATGACCACCTGGTAAAAGTTTGGTTTAAGTGATTTGCCCAGTATCACATAGGAACTCTATGGCAGAGGTAGGAGTAGAATCAAATTCTCCACTTCCACTCTATTCTGTGCTGATAAGACCTCAGCTGGAGTATTGTGTACAGTTCTGGGTGCCACGTTTCAGGAAAGATGTGGACAAATTGGAGAAAGTCCAGAGAAGGGCAACAAAAATTACTAAAGGTCTAGAAAACATGAGATATGAAGGAAGATTGGAAAAAATAGGGTTTGTTTAGTCTGGAGAAGAGAAGACTGAGTGGGGGCATGATAACAATTTTCAAGTACATAAAATATGGTTCTAAGGACGAGGGGAAAAAATTGTTCTTGTTTACCTCTGAGGATAGGACAAGAAGCAGTGGACTTAAATTGCAGAAAGAGAACTTTAGTTTGGACATTAGGAAAAGCTTCCTAACTGTAATTAAGCACTGGAATAAATTGCTTAGGGAGGTTGTGGAATCTCCATCATTGGAGGTTTTAAGAACAGGTTGTACAAACACCTGTCAGGAATGGTCTAGTTATTACATAGTCCTGCCCTGAGTGCAGGGGTTTGGATTGGATGACCTCTCGAGGTCCCTTCCATTCCTACACTGCTATGATTCTATGAGACCATCATTCCTCTTCCTACAATCCCCTGTCTCATTCACCACACACCTTCCAACTGCAATAAATGAAGCAGGGTGCCTGCAGACCACAGCCTCCTGTACTACACAACCCTGATTCATCCCCAGAGCAGGTTCATCCTGTGCATTGAAAGAGGTAGGGGTCCTGTGGGAAAATAGTATGTGATAGTGTAATTAGACTGATCATAATACATACCCATAAGGGCCAAATTAAGGTTGTGCTGGCAATCTTAATTTTGGAATTTCCAAATGTTGAGTGTTTGACTGTGCAAGCCAAATAATGTTTGCTTAACATAGTTTTTGTGTAATTTCCTAGGTTTTTGAAAAAGCAAACTGAAAAACATTGTACTGAGGCCCAAATGGGTCATCAGCAGGGTTGGAATCTTTGGATCCATCACAAAAACCTCTGCCATTTGAACTAACAGAGTAACTGACAGATGATAACATACAACTGCTGTGGAGCAGTATTCGAGGAGGCCAGCACACTTTGCCATTGGGTTACACCAGTACTTATTCACAGGAGAGGAATGGTGGGACTCTGGAATATTGGTTTTCATTCCAGACTGGTCTGTCCATTTCCCCCAAGCGTGATCTGTAGTACCTCATCTCTCCCACTGGTCCGTGTCCCAGTCCTGCCTCTTCCCCACCCCGGCTTCTCATCTTAGTCCCATTCTCCTTATCTAGCCACTCCCAGTCTCTACTTCTTAGGCTTTTCATCTAAACACCAAATCCTTGTCCAGCAAGCCCTACCTCACCCCTCGGAGCTTCCTGTTCTAGTCTCCTTGCCCAGAGATTGCCAGTCCATCCCAGACCTTCATCTAAGCTGTCTCTCTCCCCCAGACTGGCCTCCAGTCTAGTCTCATCATCCACATTCCCCATCCCCACTGGCTTTCAGTCCAGTTCCAATTTCTCTTCCCAGCCTCCTCATCCAATCTCAGTGTTGTTCACCCCCCCACACACACATAGCAGGTTCTTATCTTAAGTCTCTTTACCTAGTCAGTCCCGCACTCCCCACAGCTCCTCATGCAATCTCTGTCTCTCCCATCCCCCACCTACTGAGCTTAAACTCAAAAAAGAAGCTTACAAGAACTGGAAATTTTGACAGATGACTAGGGAAGAGGATAAAATATTGCTAGAGCATGCAGGGATGTAATCAGGAAGGCCAAGGCACAATGGGAGTTGCAGCTACCAAAGGATGTGAAGGGTAACAAGAAGGGTTTCTACCGGTATGTTAGCAACAAGAAGAAGGTCAGGGAAAGTGTGGAACCCTTATTGAATGAGGGAGGCAACATCGTGGCAGATGATGTGGAAAAAGCTAAAGTACTCAGTGCTCTTTTTGCCTCGGACTTCACAGGCAAGGGCAGCTCCCAGACTGCTGCACTGGGCAACACAGCATGGGGAGTAGGTGAGCAGCCCTCAGTGGTGAAAGAACAGGTTAAGGACTATTTAGAAAAGTTGGACATGCACAAGTCCGTGGATCCAGATCTAATACATCCAAGGGTTCTGAGGGAGTTGGCTGATGTGACTGCAGAGCCATTGGCCATTACCTTTGAAAATTTGTGGCGATCGGGGGAGGTCCCGGACAATTGGAAAAAGGCAAATATAGTGCCCATATTTTTAAAAGGGGAAAAAAGAGAACCCAGGGAACTACAGACCAGTCTGCCTCACTTCAGTCTCCAGCAAAATCATAGAGCAGGTCCTCAAGGAATCCATTTTGAAGAACTTGGAGGAGAGGAGGATGATCAGGAACAGTCAACATGGATTCACCAAGGGCAAGTCATGCCTGACCAACCCGATTGCCTTCTATGATGAGATAACTGGCTCTGTGGATATGGGGAAAGCAGTAGATGTGATATATCTTGACTTTAGCAAAGCTTTTGATGCGGTCTCCCACAGTATTCTTGCCAGCAAGTTAAAAAAAGTATGGATTGGATGAATGGACTATAAAGTGGAAAGAAAGCAGGCTAGATTGTTGGGCTCAATGGGTAGTGATCAACAGCTCGATGTCTAGTTGGCAGCCGGTATCAAATGGCATGCCTCAGGGGTCGATCCTGGAGCCGGTTTTGTTTAACATCTTTATTAATGATCTGGATGATGGGATTAATTGCACCCTCTGCAAGTTTTCAGATGACACTAAGCTGAGGGGAGAGGTAGATACGATGGAGGATAGGGATAGGGTCCAGAGTGACACAGACAGTTTGGAGGATTGGGCCAAAAAAAATCTGGTGAGGTTCAACAAGGACAAGTGCAGAGTTCTGCACTTAGGAAGAAAGAATCCCATGCACCGCTACAGGCTGGGGACTGATTGGCTAAGCAGCAGTTGTCCAGAAAAGGACTTGAGGATTACAGTGGATGAGAAGCTGGATATGAGTCAGCAGTGTGCCCTTGTTGCTAAGAAGGCCAATGGCATATTGGGCTATATTAATAGGAGCATTGCCAGCAGATCGAGGGAAGTGATTATTCCCCTCTATTGGACACTGGTGAGACCATGCCAGGAGTATTGCATCCAGTTTTGGTCCCCCCAATACAGAAGAGATGTGGACAAATTGGAGAGAGTCCAGCAGAGAGTAACGAAAATGGCTAGGGCACATGGCTTACGAGGAGAGGCTGAGGGAACTGGGGTTATTTAATCTACAGAAGAGAAGAGTGAGGGCAGATTTGATAGCAGCCTTCAATTACCTGGAGGGGGGTTCCAAAGAGGATGGAGCTCGGCTGTTCTCAGTGGTGGCAGATGACAGAACAAGGAGCAATGGTCTCAAGTTGCAGTGGGGGAGGTCTAGGTTGGATATTAGGAAACACTATTTCACTAGGAGGGTGGTGAAGCACTGGAATGGGTTACCTAGGGAAGTGGTGGAATCTCCATCCTTAAAGGTTTTTAAGGCGTGGTTTGACAAAGCCTTGGCTGGGATGATTTAGTTGGTGTTGGTCCCGCTTTGAGCAGGGGATTGGACTAGATGACCTCCTGAGGTCTCTTCCAACCCTGATATTTTATGATTCTATTCTGTGATACTGATTCCCCATCCCCATTCCCATTGTCCCCTCCTGTCTCCTAGTTTCCTTCCAACCAAGTCCCAGTTTCTGTGCACAACCAGTTCCCGAACTCCCTCCTGGCTCCCAGTCTCTGTCTCCTCCATGCTGCATGGGCCAGGCGGTGTGTGTGTGTGTGGGTGTGTCATTAACTCACCTGTGTTCTCAATCTCTCAGTTAACGTGCTTGGACCCAGATATGGTATGGGTTGCAGCAGCCCAGAGCTTCAATCACTGGAAAGGTCCTGCTCTGACCTGGGCTGGAGCATACTCAGTGCAGACAGAATCTTTAGGGAAATTAGCTGCTAAAATCTAAAGAAGTCTCTACTGATCATATGTGACCTGTGATTTTTTTCAAAGGCTTATAACTTGGCCAAATTAGGGCTGATTTTCATAGGGACAGCAAAAAACACATCCAAGACACAAAGGCCACCCCTCTGCCACATTTTAAATCCCAAAGTATCAGGGTGCTAGAACTTAAAAAAAAAAGGTTTTAATCAGATGTTTAACATGGTCAAAAGAATGTATTTTTCCCTAGCCCCATTCTTCAAAATGGCTGAACTGTTTTGGCTGAAATTTTCCAAAAAGATTCAGCCTGTGGCAGACACCCAGCATGGAAAATTTCAGCCGAAACAGTTAGTTTGGTTAAGTTATAAGCAACTGGAAACATGTTTTTGTAATGGGAAGTGTAGGGCAACCTTAATAGTAGATGGTGCTACCAGCCCAACCTATAATACTACAGCAGTGTAAGTGAGATCAGGAGCAGGCCCAGAAACCACATGACATTTTTATAAGGTACTTTAACTAAAATAACATTACTAATTAGCTACTGCTGTACATTAAATGCAAGATTCATACAATATTAGGACAGTTTCCTTGTTTCTAGTTATTACAGTGTCACTTACTAATGTTAGAAATGTAGAAACTCTTACCATAACAAGAATCAGATTATCTTTGTGGTAAACAACTTTTTTTCCATTACTTTTTTCCCCCCCGAAGGTATATAATATTAAAAACTTAGAAGTACTGAAGCTCCGAAACAACCCCATCAAAGAGATCCCTGATGATGTCCACAAACTCAAGACACTTAGAATACTTAACATGTCCTTCAATTTACTATCTGCCCTTCCCACTGGGTAAGGTGTTTACTATTAATTAATAGATTGGATTACACTATTTCTATGCTCAAACAAGGATTAAATTTTTTGTGTGACCTACATTATATTCATTCATTAATTCATTTCCATACTGGCTTTGTTAATTACACCTACAGAAAGGCTTTCTAGGAATGTATATACATAGTAGGGCTGTCAAGCGATTAAAAAAATTTATCGTGATTAATCGCACTGTTAAAGAACAATAGAATACTATTTATTTTAAATATTTGTGGATGTTTTCTACATTTTCAAATATATTTATTTCAATTATAACAGAATACAAAGTGTACAGTGCTCACTTTATATTTTTATTACAAATATTTGCACTGTAAAAAACAAAAACGTATTTTTCAATTCACCTCATACAAGTACTGTAGTGCAATCTCTTTATCATGAAAGTTGAACTTACAAATGTAAAATTATGTACAAAAAAAACTGCATTCAAAAATAAAACAATGTAAAACTTTAGAACCTACAAGTCCACTCAGTCCTACTTCTTGGTCAGCCAATCACTCAGACAAACAAGGTTGGTTACATTTTACAGGAGATAATGCTGCCTGTTTCTTGTTTACGATGTCACCTGAAAGTGAGAACAGGCGTTTGCATGGCACTGTTGTAGCTGGCATTGCAAGATATTTACGTGCCAGATGCATTAAAGAGTCATATGTCCCTTCATGCTTCAATCACCATTCCAGAGGACATGCATCCATGCTGATGATGGATTCTGCTCGATAATGATCCAAAGCAGTGCGGACCAACGCTTGTTCATTTTCATCATCTGGTCAGATGCCACCAACAGAAGGTTGATTTTCTTTTTTGGTGGTTTGGGTTCTGTAGTTTCCACATCAGAGTGTTGCTCTTTCAAGACTCTCAAAAGCACGCTCCACACCTTGTCCTGCTCAGATTTTGGACGGCACTTCAGATTCTTAAACCTAGGGTTGAGTGCTGTAGCTATATTTAGAAATCTCACATTGGTACCTTCTTTGCCTTTTATCAAATCTGCTGTGAAAGTGTTCTTAAAATGAACATGTGCTGGGTCACCATCTGAGACTGCTAGAACATGATATATGCAGAATACAGGTAAAACAGAGCAGGAGACATACAATTATCCCCCCAAGGAGTACAGTCACAAATTTAATTGATGCATTATTTTTTTAATGAGCATCATCAGCATGGAAGCATGTCTTCTGGAATGGTGGCCAAAGCATGAAAGAGCATACGAGTGTTTAGCATATCTGGCATGTAAGTACCTTGCAGTGCTGGCTACAAAAGTGCCATGTGAATGCCTGTTCTCACTTTCAGGTGACATTGTAAATAAGAAGCAGGCAGTAATATCTCCAGTCAATGTAAACAAACTCGTTCGTCTTAGCGATTGGTAGAATAAGAAGTAGGACTGAGTGCACTTGTAAGCTCTAAAGTTGTACACTGTTTTTGAGTGCAGTTATGTAACCCAAAAATATCTGCATTTGTAAGTTATACTTTTACGATAAAGAGACTGCACTTCAGTACTGGTATGAGGTGAATTAAAAAATACTATTTCTTTTGTTTATCATTTTTACAGTGCATATATTTGTAATAAAAAAATAATAATATAAAGTGAGCACTGTGCACTTTATATTCTGTGTTGTAATTGAAATCAATATTGAAAATGTAGAAAAACATCCAAAAATATTTAATAAATTTCAATTGGTATTCTATTGTTATAAGTTTCAGAGTGGTAGCCGTGTTAGTTTATATCAGCAAAAACAACGAGGAGTCCTTGTTGCACTTTAGAGACTAACAAATTTATTTGGGCATAAGCTTTCGTGGGCTAGAACCCACTTCATCAGATGCATGGAGTGGAAAATACAGGAGCAGTTATAAATATGTGAAAAGATGTGAGTTGCCTTACCAAGTGTGAGGTTGTTAGAGAGAAAGTATAAACAAGGATCGATGACATCACCACTTGGCCTCTCTCCTCCCGCACCTACTCTGAAGGCAACAAGAAATTAGGAAGACAAAGACTTTGAACTGTGGAGATTGGTCCCAGGCTAAGAAAGAAATTCAGCCTGTGTAATAAGAAATGTAAACTGCTGGAACATCTAGAGGGGCGAGAAAGTGCTTGATTCAAATCTTGCTTAGCCTGTAGAATTTAGGCTGCGATTTTATTTTTATTTCTTATGTAACCAACTTTGATCTCTATGCCTACCCCTTATAATCATTCAAAATCTATCCTTCTATAGTTAATAAATCTCTTTTTTATATTTGATCTAAAACAGTGTGTTTTGGGTTGAAGTGCTTGGGGAATCTGCTTAGATTACAAAGATTGGTGCATGGTCGCTTTCCTTTGACGAAGTGGCTAACTAATTAATGAGCTTGCACTGCCTAGGGAGTCTTGAGCAGTGTAAAATGGCACATTACTGGAGCGCAAGGTTTGGGGCTTGGGACATTTGCTGGTGTCTCTTTATACAGTTCATGAGTGGCTTAGAGAGCAGTCATACAACTCAACTGGGTGTGTCACCACATATTGATGGGTGAGTGATCATAGCCTCTGGAGAGGTTTATTGCTTGTCACTAGCATAGCATATTGAGAGTCAGCCCAGGCTGGGGAATTTAAGGGGACACAGTGGTTTCACAGTCTAGATTGTACCCCGGGGACATGTCATAGTGGTGCAGCAAGCAGACTGAAATGCACAGCTTGTTGTTCTGAATGAAATTTGCACTTCATACACTGGTGCCGAGATTTTAAGTGGGTTGGCTGAATACAGTAAAAAAAAAAAAAAAAGTTACACTTTTGTTATTTTCTGTTTCTTATTTTGGGAAAGGGAAATAGGAGCAGAAAGGCATAAAAATGGATGAGAGCGATGCAGTTGCAAAGTTAGAGCTGTACAGACTGCAGGTAGCAGAAAAAGAGAGAGACTATGAGTATCAGTTGAGAATGAAAATATCCCCATTGACATGCTTATTGGGAATGATTTTTTCCATGTAGTTTCTCAAGAAGGAATATTATGGTGGGACCCCAGAGGAAAAGAGTAAAGTCCCAGGAAGTGCTGGAGGAAAGGGAGCAATTCTCTTTGATTCCTCTGCAGCAAAGGGAAGCAGCATGGTTCCAAGTGTGGATGGAGTTGAGACTGTCTCCTGCACTGCAGCTGAAGGCAGCACCTCATCAGGAAAGGAGAGAGTGGGGGTGGAGTGCCTGTCACTGACAGAACTGTTTCAGCTGTTAGCTGCAAGCCCTTTGCAGCTGAACAAAGGCTGGATCCTGCTCTAGTGAGCATAGAGAGATGTGTCCTAGAGGGAGGCCCAGAGAAGGGAATTAAGGAAAAGATTTCTGTAGGAAAGAAGCAACCTTGTAAGCATATTGTGTCAATGCACAGTGTAGTGTACCATAGCTAGGTATCCCAGTGTGCAACGCGCCACCATCCCGTGCACTGTCTTTTGGGAAGTTTTGTCAATGAATGGTGGGGAAAAAATGAGTCATGAGGGGTAACAGGTAGCAAGGGGTCAACTTTCCAGTGTGCAATTTTCTCCATCCCATAATGTCACGCATAGCCCATAATTTTCACAGCTTTTTAAAAAAATCCCATGAATCAGCACAGCCCTCCTCACTGTCCACCATCTCTGACAGAAGCATGGAATCTGCACATCTCTGCACTATTGTCGTAAGCATTGCAATCACAGAACAGATGCCGATCCTCCAGTATTTGCAGAGCTGCAAGAAGAACTGAATCAGCAGGGAACATCACAATTTTATGGAGGACAGATTGCTGTGGGACATAGCAAGAATCAGTTCAAGTGTTTTGGTGGCATTTATGGAGCAGCTGCAGATGGTGGAGCACTGCTTCTGGGCCCAAGAAACAAGCACTGACTGGTGGGATCGCATCGTAATTCGGGCTGATGATGAGCAGTGGCTGCAGAGCTTTCGGATGTGCCAGGCCACGTTTCTGGATCTGTGGGCTGAGCTTGCTCCAGCCCTCCAGCGCAGGGACACCAGAATGAGTGCCACACTGAGAGCGAAGAAACAAGCGGCAGTCACAAACACCAGTCAGTGGGTAATCATTTTGGAGTTAGAAAATTGACTGTCGGGGCAATTGTCATGCAAGTGTGCAGGGCCATTCATTACTTCTTGCTATGCAGGATTGTGACTCTCAGCAATGTGCAGGACATAGTGCATGGATTTACAGCAATGGGGGTCCTGAACTGCAGTGGGGCAATAGAGAGCACATATATCCCTATTTTGGCACCAGACCACCTTGCCACTCAACTGAAAGGACTACTTTTTTCTGGTTATGCAAGTATTGCTGGATCACTGGGGACGTTTCACCAACGTCAGTGTTGGCTGGTCAGGAAAGAGCATGATTCTCATATCTTTAAGAACATAAGATTGTTCATAAATCTACAAGCAGGGACTTTCTTTTAGCACTGGCTGATTACCAGTAGCAATATTGAAATGCCAATAGTGATCCTGGGGGACCCAGCCTATACCTTGCTCCTCTGGACATGAAGCCATACACCAGCCATCTTGACAGCACCAAGGAAAGATTCAGCTACTGACTCAGCAAATGCAAAATGACAGTTGAGTATGCTTTTGGTAGATTGAATGGATGCTGGCAATGCTAACTCACAAGATTGGATTTCAGTGAAAAAAATATCCTAGTGGTTACAGCTGCCCGCTGTGTCTTTCATAATATCTGTGATGCCAAGGGGGGAAGTTGCCTTTGGGGTGGAGGGAAGAGGTAGAGTCTGCTGAGTTTGAACAGTCAGGCACAAGGGTGATTACAAGAGCTCAAATGGAGCTATATGGCTCAGGGTGGCTTTGAAAGAGTACTTTAACAGTGAGCCACAGTCATGCATTGTGATATACTGTGCTCTGCCTGGCTCTGCAGTGTGGGGACCTGTTAGGAATTGTGGGTGCTTGCTGTACATTTATGATTATTACACTGTTCGTCACTGATTCTGAGTTTTGTGTCACACTGTACGGAAACCAGTAAGTGGTTGCTTTCAGTACTGCTAAGGACTCTGCATATGTTCTGAACTAATAAAGATGAATCATTCTCCAAATAACAGAATTTGAGTAACAAAACCAGTACAAAGAAAAATCTGTGCAATTTAAAAGCAAATACTTTAAAAACTTACTAAATTAATAGAACAGAACTTAACGGGGAAAGAACGTTCATGTCCATTTTAGCTACACATACAGCAACTGGAGCTTCCATAGGTCAGTGCTTGTGAAGCTGTGGTTGTTTGTCTCCTGGGGTGGAGTGGTAGGGTAGGGATGTGGCCACAGAGGCCACGTGGAATGCTGGGGGAAAGAGAAATAGGGAGGTGCTATAATTGAGTTCTCCAGACACTGCAAAGGGAAGTGAGCTGGGATTGTTGAATCAGTAGGTCCACAAGAGTTTGCAGCATCTGTGTTTGCTGCTGGAGAAGCCCCATTATATCCTAGCGCATCTCCCTTTTCCTGTTGCAACTCCTGGGCCTTTCTCCTATCTGCTCTTTCCTTCTCCATACAGTCTGTGATATTCACCCTCCAGGCACTCTGCTCACAGTCTGATGCAGCCCTGGCTTGCAGCATCTCACTGAACATGTTATCCTGAGTCCTTTTCTTTCTCCTTCTTGTCTGACTCAGGCATTCCATCAGTGTGGAGGGGGAAACCCCTCAAAGCCACAATGGCAGCAGCTACAGACAAAACACACAGAGGTACTAGTGTCAATATAGTCACAAAAGAAAGTGAACATTAAGATTCAGAACTCCCTTCCCTTGCTCCCCTAAAGTTTTAAACCAGACATGCTTATCGCCACTTCTGCTTCAGAGTGCTTGTGCATGGCACCACTCACAGCACCAAACAGGGTGAGCATGGCCCGTCTGGGGTGAGGGAAATGAGACAGGAATTGCTCAGTTGTATAAAGAGTATATGGCAATGGCACTGAACAGTGGCACCATTGTCCACAGGTGGTCGTGATTTTAGCTGATATCTCACTCCTGAGAGTAACAAAGGCACAGAGAGCACAGCTGCTGCTGACTTCCCGAAGCTGCTCAGGGCCATATGCTGCTGGCCTGTTAACTTGGGCAGGCACCATTGCAGTAATCACTGACTGGCCTGGGAAAAAAATCCTACCTCAGAGGAAGAAATAAGGCTGCCTTCCTAGAAATCTTCAGGAGAGGATTGCAGAGTACCTCCATGAAAGTTTCATCAAGATCTCTCTGGAGGATTCAAGGGACACCCCTGTGTACATAAACAAACTGTTTCACATGGTCCACCCTGCCTAACTGTACAGGGAAATGAAAAAAGCACATAAACAATTCTACTTCTCTTTGTAGTACCACTACCTCTTCTAGTATGAGTAAATTTAATGAAAAGTCGATAGCTGTGTCCTGTTAAGTTGGGCACTTCATTAATACATCACTGTAATGGGAAATACATTTACACACTTATCCAAGGTTCCTTCCCCTGCATTGGGCTTACCTGTGCTCAACTGCCAGGACTCACTGGTCTGCAATCAAATCTCAAACAGGTTCTGGACCGTGGCACAGCTGCACCCCCACAGTTGCATATCTCCCACCCTTCTCCTCACGCCAGAGACCCGTGACGGGCTCCTCAAAGGTATCCAAGGTTGTCTACGGGTAATGGGGTGTCTACCAAGTATGGCATGCAGGTCTTTGTAAAAACGGCAGGTCTGAGGCTTGGCACTGGATCAACTGTTGGCTTCCCTGGCCTTATGGTATTCCTGCCACACTCTGCTTTCATGCAGCACTGCTGCTGATCCCTGCCATACCACTTCTCCTGCATCCCCTGTGCAATCTGCTTGTAGGTGTCCACACTTTTATGGCTAGCCTGTAGCTGTGCCTGCATAGCCTCTTCTCCCTACAGCCCCAGGAGATCCAATACCTCCTGTCTACTCCAAGCCAGAGCATCTCTGGAGCGTGTAGCTGGCATGGTCAGTTGGGCAGTTGCATACAACAATGGAGAGCTGGTAGGTGTGCTTACCAAGCTGGACAATCATGAAAAGTTTCAGAGTAGCAGCCGTGTTAGTCTGTATTCGCAAAAAGAAAAGGAGGACTTGTGGCACCTTAGAGACTAACCAATTTATTAGAGCATAAGCTTTCGTGAGCTACAGCTCACTTCCTCAGATGCATATCGTGGAAACTGCAGCAGGCTTTATATATACACAGAGAATATGAAACAATACCTATTCCCACCCCACTGTCCTGCTGGTAATAGCTTATCTAAAGTGATTTCCAGCACAAATCCAGGTTTTCTCACCCTCCACCCCCCCACACAAATTCACTCTCCTGCTGGTGATAGCCCATCCAAAGTGACAACTCTTTACACAATGTGCATGACAATCAAGCTGGGCTATTTCCTGCATAAATCCAGGTTCTCACATCCCCCCCACCCCCATACACACACAAACTCACTCTCCTGCTGGTAATAGCTCATCCAAACTGACCACTCTTCAAGTTAAAATCCAAGTTAAACCAGAACATCTGGGGGGGGGGGTAGGAAAAAACAAGAGGAAACAGGCTACCTTGCATAATGACTTAGCCACTCCAAGTCTCTATTTAAGCCTAAATTAATAGTATCCAATTTGCAAATGAATTCCAATTCAGCAGTTTCTCGCTGGAGTCTGGATTTGAAGTTTTTTTGTTTTAAGATAGCGACCTTCATGTCTGTGATCGCGTGACCAGAGAGATTGAAGTGTTCTCCGACTGGTTTATGAATGTTACAATTCTTGACATCTGATTTGTGTCCATTTATTCTTTTACGTAGAGACTGTCCAGTTTGACCAATGTACATGGCAGAGGGGCATTGCTGGCACATGATGGCATATATCACATTGGTGGATGTGCAGGTGAACGAGCCTCTGATAGTGTGGCTGATGTTATTAGGCCCTGTGATGGTGTCCCCTGAATAGATATGTGGGCACAGTTGGCAACGGGCTTTGTTGCAAGGATAAGTTCCTGGGTTAGTGGTTCTGTTGTGTGGTATGTGGTTGTTGGTGAGTATTTGCTTCAGGTTGTGGGGCTGTCTGTAGGCAAGGACTGGCCTGTCTCCCAAGATTTGTGAGAGTGTTGGGTCATCCTTTAGGATAGGTTGTAGATCCTTAATAATGCGTTGGAGGGGTTTTAGTTGGGGGCTGAAGGTGACGGCTAGTGGCATTCTGTTATTTTCTTTGTTAGGCCTGTCCTGTAGTAGGTAACTTCTGGGAACTCTTCTGGCTCTATCAATCTGTTTCTTTACTTCTGCAGGTGGGTATTGTAGTTGTAAGAAAGCTTGACAGAGATCTTGTAGGTGTTTGTCTCTGTCTGAGGGGTTGGAGCAAATGCGGTTGTATCGTAGAGCTTGGCTGTAGATGATGGATCGTGTGGTGTGGTCAGGGTGAAAGCTGGAGGCATGCAGGTAGGAATAGCGGTCAGTAGGTTTCCGGTATAGGGTGGTGTTTATGTGACCATTGTTTATTAGCACTGTAGTGTCCAGGAAGTGGATCTCTTGTGTGGACTGGACCAGGCTGAGGTTGGTGGTGGGATGGAAATTGTTGAAATCATGGTGGAATTCCTCAAGGGCTTCTTTTCCATGGGTCCAGATGATGAAGATGTCATCAATATAGCGCAAGTAGAGTAGGGGCTTTAGGGGACGAGAGCTGAGGAAGCGTTGTTCTAAATCAGCCATAAAAATGTTGGCATACTGTGGGGCCATGCGGGTACCCATAGCAGTGCCGCTGATCTGAAGGTATACATTGTCCCCAAATGTGAAGTAGTTATGGGTAAGGACAAAGTCACAAAGTTCAGCCACCAGGTTAGCCGTGACATTATCGGGGATAGTGTTCTTGACGGCTTGTAGTCCATCTTTGTGTGGAATGTTGGTGTAGAGGGCTTCTACATCCATAGTGGCCAGGATGGTGTTATCAGGAAGATCACCGATGGATTGTAGTTTCCTCAGGAAGTCAGTGGTGTCTCGAAGGTAGCTGGGAGTGCTGGTAGCGTAGGGCCTGAGGAGGGAGTCTACATAGCCAGACAATCCTGCTGTCAGGGTGCCAATGCCTGAGATGATGGGGCGCCCAGGATTTCCAGGTTTATGGATCTTGGGTAGTAGATAGAATATCCCAGGTCGGGGTTCCAGGGGTGTGTCTGTGCGGATTTGATCTTGTGCTTTTTCAGGAAGTTTCTTGAGCAAATGCTGTAGTTGCTTTTGGTAACTCTCAGTGGGATCAGAGGGTAATGGCTTGTAGAAACTCGTGTTGGAGAGCTGCCGAGCAGCCTCTTGTTCATATTCCGACCTATTCATGACGACAACAGCACCTCCTTTGTCAGCCTTTTTGATTATGATGTCAGAGTTGTTTCTGAGGCTGTGGATGGCATTGCGTTCCGCATGGCTGAGGTTATGGGGCAAGTGATGCTGCTTTTCCACAATTTCAGCCCGTGCACGTCGGCGGAAGCACTCTATGTAGAAGTCCAGTCTGCTGTTTCGACCTTCAGGAGGAGTCCACCTAGAATCCCTCTTTCTGTAGTGTTGGTAGGGAGACCTCTGTGGATTAGTATGCTGTTCAGAGGTATTTTGGAAATATTCCTTGAGTCGGAGACGTCGAAAATAGGATTCTAGGTCACCACAGAACTGTATCATGTTCGTGGGGGTGGAGGGGCAGAAGGAGAGGCCCCGAGATAGAACAGCTGCTTCTGCTGGGCTGAGAGTATAGTTGGATAGGTTAACAATATTGCTAGGTGGGTTGAGGGAACCATTGCTGTGGCCCCTTGTAGCATGTAGTAGTTTAGAAAGTTTAGTGTCCTTTTTCTTTTGTAGAGAAGCAAAGTGTGCGTTGTAAATGGCTTGTCTAGTTTTAGTAAAATCCAGCCACGAGGAAGTTTGTGTGGAAGGTTGGTTTTTTATGAGAGTATCCATTTTTGAGAGCTCATTCTTAATCTTTCCCTGTTTGCTGTAGAGGATGTTGATCAGGTGATTCCGCAGTTTCTTTGAGAGTGTGTGGCACAAGCTGTCAGCATAGTCTGTGTGGTATGTAGATTGTAATGGATTTTTTACCTTCAGTCCTTTTGGTACGATGTCCATCTGTTTGCATTTGGAAAGGAAGATGATGTCTGTCTGTATCTGTACAAGTTTTTTCATGCAGTTGATAGATTTCCACTCCATACGGCTAAATGCAGTGCCTTGCATAATGACAGGTTTCAGAGTAGCAGCCGTGTTAGTCTGTATTCGCAAAAAGAAAAGGAGGACTTGTGGCACCTTAGAGACTAACCAATTTATTAGAGCATAAGCTTTCGTGAGCTACAGCTCACTTCCTCAGATGCATATCGTGGAAACTGCAGCAGGCTTTATATATACACAGAGAATATGAAACAATACCTATTCCCACCCCACTGTCCTGCTGGTAATAGCTTATCTAAAGTGATTTCCAGCACAAATCCAGGTTTTCTCACCCTCCACCCCCCCACACAAATTCACTCTCCTGCTGGTGATAGCCCATCCAAAGTGACAACTCTTTACACAATGTGCATGACAATCAAGCTGGGCTATTTCCTGCATAAATCCAGGTTCTCACATCCCCCCCACCCCCATACACACACAAACTCACTCTCCTGCTGGTAATAGCTCATCCAAACTGACCACTCTTCAAGTTAAAATCCAAGTTAAACCAGAACATCTGGGGGGGGGGGGTAGGAAAAAACAAGAGGAAACAGGCTACCTTGCATAATGACTTAGCCACTCCAAGTCTCTATTTAAGCCTAAATTAATAGTATCCAATTTGCAAATGAATTCCAATTCAGCAGTTTCTCGCTGGAGTCTGGATTTGAAGTTTTTCAGGGGACACCATCACAGGGCCTAATAACATCAGCCACACTATCAGAGGCTCGTTCACCTGCACATCCACCAATGTGATATATGCCATCATGTGCCAGCAATGCCCCTCTGCCATGTACATTGGTCAAACTGGACAGTCTCTACGTAAAAGAATAAATGGACACAAATCAGATGTCAAGAATTGTAACATTCATAAACCAGTCGGAGAACACTTCAATCTCTCTGGTCACGCGATCACAGACATGAAGGTCGCTATCTTAAAACAAAAAAACTTCAAATCCAGACTCCAGCGAGAAACTGCTGAATTGGAATTCATTTGCAAATTGGATACTATTAATTTAGGCTTAAATAGAGACTTGGAGTGGCTAAGTCATTATGCAAGGTAGCCTGTTTCCTCTTGTTTTTTCCTACCCCCCCCCCCCAGATGTTCTGGTTTAACTTGGATTTTAACTTGAAGAGTGGTCAGTTTGGATGAGCTATTACCAGCAGGAGAGTGAGTTTGTGTGTGTATGGGGGTGGGGGGGATGTGAGAACCTGGATTTATGCAGGAAATAGCCCAGCTTGATTGTCATGCACATTGTGTAAAGAGTTGTCACTTTGGATGGGCTATCACCAGCAGGAGAGTGAAATTGTGTGGGGGGGTGGAGGGTGAGAAAACCTGGATTTGTGCTGGAAATCACTTTAGATAAGCTATTACCAGCAGGACAGTGGGGTGGGAATAGGTATTGTTTCATATTCTCTGTGTATATATAAAGCCTGCTGCAGTTTCCACGATATGCATCTGAGGAAGTGAGCTGTAGCTCACGAAAGCTTATGCTCTAATAAATTGGTTAGTCTCTAAGGTGCCACAAGTCCTCCTTTTCTTTTTGCGAATACAGACTAACACGGCTGCTACTCTGAAAGTAGTAGTGTGCATTCACTGAAATTGGAAGGATGCATTGTTATATTTATGCTATATAAAGATATGTACAAAGCTGTGGATCTTCTGTATATCCACCATCCTTGGGCCCTTCCCCATAAGATAGGCAATAAACCAAACTTCAGATCATGGCTTTCCCAACCTTCCTCTGCTCACTTTGCTTTTTTAGTTGTATGTACCCCTTTTCCTCTACACTTCATCTTTCATATCTGGTTTGTAAGCTCTAGCTCTCACTACGTAGTTGCACAGTGCCTGACCTTGATTGAGGCCTCAGTTCTATGTTAGTACTCATGTCGCACTGGCTGGAGTGACTGTTGACCGAGAGTGCCAACCTCAGGGAAGACTGTCAAAAAGCAGGGCAGACGCCCCAAACTGATTGTCTGTTCTATAATTAGATTTCACCAACCCAGTAACAAGTGTGAACTCCTAAAGCACTATAACAGTCTTATCATGGAGTCAAAGACCGTGGCCGGGGGCATTCCAATCTGTCTTGCCAAGCAGGCAAGTTGGACTATGTGACAGATGGTCACTTTACACCAAAATCACAACAATATTCAGGTTACTTCCAATGTCAAAGGACCAGTCTCTTACTCAAAGGACCACGTCAATTGTACTCCGATCTCAAACCAAGGCAATAGCCAATCCTGTAATAAAACAAAGTTTTATTAAAAAAAAAGAGTTATTTACAAGGTTAAAACAAGAAACATACAAACACAAATGAGATACAGTCTTGGATTTAATAAGGTAATATACGCTTCTATAATAAGCAGCTCTATATATGCTTTAGGACTGACCCATGCCAAGCAGCATGGGGATCGCTTGCTTATGTTTAGGAATCCTTGCCTTTCAGAGTCCAGATGCATAAAGATCCAGTTTCTCCTTGTCAGGGATTTTTATCCCCTTCTCCCCAGAGCCCACACTGATAGAACAAGTGTCGGCGCCTGATTCCTCTTTATGTGAGTGGGGACATCCATCAACAATCTTTGTCCTTTTGATGTCTTACAATGGCTCGTTTGGTTTCAAAGGCCTCTTGTTTGAAGGCCTCGCACTTTTCCTGAGTTAATACTTCTTTCCTGTTTGAGGCCAGTTCTGCACTACAGACCTATGTCCATATAACTGCATCACTCAGGAACGTGAAAAATCCATACCCCTGAGTGACGTAGTATACTGACCTTAACCCCTGTGTACAGCGCGCTATGTCAACGTGGGAGCTTAACAGGGAGATGCAGCATTTTAAGTGTAGACCTGCCCTGAGTTACACAATAGCAGATGTTTACAGTGCAAACACTCAATATAATTTTATACCATGGGCTACAGAGGTTATAAGTGAGATCAATACATGCAGCATCCTACACTGTTCATAGGGGCTAAACACCAAACACATTCTTACAACTCTAATATTTATCTTAACACTACGAGCACCCAGGTAAGTCAGACTGGTTTCCAGCTATGTATTTGTTAGTGTTCAGTGAGGCCCTGGGCCTTAGCATGAGCTGGCACCTGGTCTGCCAGCATCACAACTAGTAACGAATAGTCCTGGAGGATAATATTTTCACAATTTCTAGAGGTCTCTAGTGGAGCCACTGCTTGGGCTTATTCTACTTCTTGCATTGGCCTGTCAAATGCACATCCTATCAGGTCTGTCTCTGTGTGGCTCCTTGAACCTCTTGCCAGCAGTGGCAGTACAGTTGGCTGATTGTCTGCTGCTATTGTGTACCATTTGCTGGCTTCACTCAGCTGACTCCTCTGAGGATTTGCAGAATATAGGAGTTGAGTACACTTTGGGACTCTTAACCTACCAGTATTTCAACCTCTCTCTCTCTCTCTTGCTCTCTCTGGGTGGGGATTTTGGCTCACAAACACACACACCAAGGAAGCATGGGGGGGGAGGAATCCTGTTAGGAATAAATTCATAATGCAGCGATTTCATTCGTAATATTGCTTTATATTGTCAGCACTACTTTAGCTTCTGTGCATGGAGCTATTTCTAATTTTGGGGTGACACCATATCTTAGTGGAATGTTTTCTGTTTTCTGCTCATTTTGGCCAACATCAACCTAAGAAATGGATGGTCTTGAAAGGACCTGTTCCCTTCCAGAAACCTGTCTGTCCAGTGGGAGTAAATCAGTCTTTTAAAACTCGTAACAGTTAACACTGATAGCAGCTGCCCCATCACAGATTTTATAGGTGGATATAAATGAGATATATACATCAGTTAGCATAGATCAATGTATTTAAATAGTTCTTCTGTAATGTACTGTGTTTTCTCTTTTTTTCAGGCTGTTTTTATTACCATATCTTAGTTATCTGGATGTTTCCTACAATGATATTAGTGTTATCCCTCATGAAATCAGGAATCTCAGGTATTGATATATAATATACACTGGAACCAGACCTATGTGTAAAATATTGTGAGCCTATTAGGAAGTCGATTGTTAATAAATCTGGAGTAACGCCACTGATGTCCATGGATTTACTCTGGATTTGCACCGGTATAACAGAGATCACAGTCTGGCCCACTGCCCTGTAATGGGGGTCTGATTTTAAAAATTAAATGCATGTCCAACTGCTTAAATATCATGATTATGCTTGTAAATCAGGTAACTTCACACAAATTATGATCATTTGTTAATTGTGCCCATATGCATGCGCACTTGCCTAATTTGCACGCATGATCATTGTAATTGTATGCCCTCAAATCATGTAAACCACATTGTCATTCCCAGAACGTGCAAATGAAGGTGTGATTGCAGTGTGGGCAGGCATACCTGCTCTAGCTTTAATCCGGCTAGCACATGTAACAGTGGCAGTGAGGATGTGGGAGCAGGGAATTTGGCATGGGCACCAGAGGACATACCCGGGATCCCCTTGTACACTAATTGCTAGCCTGTTCTCCCACTTCTTCACTACTATTATTACACATTAGCTAGGTTAAAGCTAGCACAGGTATGTCTACCCATGCCACACTTACACCTTCACTTGCAGTGTAGACATACCCTCAGTGTGTTTGTGTGTGGTAGACAGGGGAGGTTAATACTTTGGCCTTAAGGGAATGATACAGTAGAAATTTTGTGATAGACTGAAAAGGTTTTTCTGAAAAAAACATGGAATTAATGTACCTTTTAGAATGACGGTTAACATCTTTGAGGTATGTTGTATTAAAAGCAATTGTATATGTGTTATTGTGGCATTGCATGTACCTTCTCTAGTAGGGATGGGGATGCTAATATACTTCTTCCATTATAAACCCTTTGAAGCCACCCTCTGGAGAGGTGCACATATACCAGTTCAGAGTGGATTCTTCAGGCACCAACAGACAGAGAAAGGGTTTTTGAATAAACAGCCTGGTTTTAAACTGGCTCATGACTTTCTTCCTGATCCAGCAAATGGACAGGACCATTGGTCCAGGGAGGGCCCCAGTCCTTTAGGGCAGTGGTTCTCAACCTTTTCAGACTATGGTGCTGCTTTCAGGAGTTTGATTTGTCTTTTGTACCCGCAAATTTCACCTCACTTAAAATCTATTTGACTATAAAATCAGACGTAAAAATACACAACTGTCACAGCACATTATTACTGATCAATTACTTATTTTCTCATTTTACCATATAATTATAAAATAAATCAATTGGAATATAAATATTGTACTTACTTTTCAGCATATAATATATAGAGCAGTATAAATAAGTCACTGTATGAAATTTTAATTTGTACTGATTTCGGTAGTGTTTTTATGTAGCCTGTTGTAAAACTAAGCAAATCATAGAATCATAGAATATCAGGGTTGGAAGGGACCCCAGAAGGTCATCTAGTCCAACCCCCTGCTCAAAGCAGGACCAATTCCCAGTTAAATCATCCCAGCCAGGGCTTTGTCAAGCCTGACCTTAAAAACCTCTAAGGAAGGAGATTCTACCACCTCCCTAGGTAACGCATTCCAGTGTTTCACCACCCTCTTAGTGAAAAAGTTTTTCCTAAATATCAAGATGAGTTGATGTACCCCTAGAATACCACTGCATACCCCCAGGGGTATACGTACCCTTGGTTGAGAACCACTGCTCTAGGGAAAGGTTGAAAGGGCAGGGCCCACTGAGGCCTATATGACTGTTGGCATGGTCTAAGCTGAAGCTGTGATGAATTTGTTTCTAAAAGGAAACCCTTAGTATGGGGTGTTGAAGGACTGCTCCTTCCAGAGCCCATGTTAGGGCTGGGGTGAAGACTAGTCAGTTTATTAGTATGTGTGTAAGATTCTTTTATTGTTTTAATATGGTTTTTTTTGTAATGCTTTGTACCTGAAGGATAAAGTAGGTTTGTGAAGGAAGTGCTGTATGACATAGGCACCGACTCCGTGGGTGCTCCGGGGCTGGAGCACCCATGGGGAAAAATTAGTGGGTGCTCTGCACCCACCAGCAGCCAAGCTCCCCCGCATCCCCACACCCGACCTACTCCTCCTCCCCCTCCCCTGAGCGCGCCGCATCCCTACTCCTCCACCTACCTCCCAGCGCTTCCTGCCTTGCTGCTGCCAAACAGCTGGAGGGGGAGGAGTGGGAACATGGTGCGCTCAGCGGAGGAGTTGGGGAAGAGGCGGGGCCAGGGTGGGGATTTGGGGAAGAAGTCAGAATAGGGGCAGGGAGGGGGCGGAGTTGGGGCAGGGACTTTGGGGAGGGGGTTGGAATGGAGGCGGGGCGCAGGCGGGGCAGGAGTGGAGTCGGGACGAGGCCGGGGGGTCGAACACCCATTTGCGGGAGCAGAAGTCGGCACTTATGCTGTATGATGCCTTATAACAATTATACCTGTTAACCATCCCTAATGAGAAAGCATGTAGGTGCCATTGGGCAACTTGTCTGTGTTGGTAGTAACACAGTGAAAGCAGGGAACTGCAGCCTGGAGATACTCCAGTCAGAAGGGAGAGAAATATGGGTCTCTGCCCAGGACAGGTGATGACTGGGGGAGCTGGTAACTTGAGAATGGTTGCCCTTGCTGCACTGTAAAGGGGGAATACAGGTGCAGTTGCCCTAAACTGTGACACTATGAAAGAGGAATTTTTTTCCCACAAAGAGTTAATCTGTCGCTGTTTTTGGTGAGAAAGTTTGTCGGAATATCAGCAGCTGTTTATATGAGCAGAAGGAGGGCAGATATAGAAGTATACTTACATGTTAATAAACAAGAGTGTGAAGTTGAGAACACACACACTTAACATTAAGTTTTTGAGAAATCTGATGATGGCCTATGTGTGTGTTTGGACACCTGTCTTAAGCTTTCAGTTGGATACACACACAATCCCTTATTTCCAGTTGCACTAGTTGTTTAAACTGTACTTCAGAAAATAATTCTCTTTGTGCACATAATTGCATCATTGAATCAACACTTAAAATGTATTATTTTTTAAAACTTAGCCTTTTATACATACAGATACATGTGCCATCTAGGTGCAGTAACTCAGCAAGTGGGAAGTAGGATATGTATACAATTATAGCTGAGATGAATTGTGTACATAATTTGGTGGTCTTTAAAATTACAGGGCACTGGAATATCTGAATGTTGAAGGAAATCAGCTGTGTGCTTTGCCTTGTGGGGTTTTGAAGCTTCCTGTGAAACTCCTTAACACAGAAAATAATTTGATGCATCCCTCTTTATGGAAAGAAAACAGCCAGAACCAGCCACAGAGACTTACTGATCTGGCTGCCCTTTACTTCTCCAGAAACCACATGTGGCAAAGATATACTGAGATCTCAAAGGATATTCAAGAAATATTAAACAAGTAAGTGACAGAAATCTCTAGATGACACTCTGGCTTCCATGGGAGTTTTGGATACACAAGAAATGTACCAATGGCCCCTAATTACTTATTCTGGCAATGTCAGAAGGACACCGGCTTTAGACCTGGTAATGTATACTTTCTCCATCATGAAACCACCTCTGTAGATCACCACTGTAGGAGCTCCATGCCATGCATTGTGAGCCACAGAATAAGTTAAGAGAAGTTATTGACATCTTCACATTAAAATAATGCTGATCAATAATAGTGCAGTTACTTATAACAATTCTCATGCAGGTATACTCAGCTATGTATCTGAATGCATACCAGGCCTATGTATTTTTGATAATATATGGAACTGTACATTTAATCAAGTTCATCAAACATGTGCAAATTATTGCTTTGATCCATTTAAATAGCTTAACTAGTTCTGTACTGTCACCTATTACCATCGTATATTCCAGCCAAAAATGTTTGCTGCATCGTCATGTTGAGGTTGTGCACTGAACCAGTCTGTTCAAGAGAGAGCTGTGAGCTTCAGAACAATCTAAGTTGAAAAAAATACCAGCTCAATTTCTGGGAGTGGCAGAGCTATCCCCACCCCTGCGCTGCATCTCTCTATTTTCACTTTGTCTGCCTCAGACTTCCACTTGTCCTCCTTCCCCACTGGAGCCATACAAGTATAACTACACCCTTAGGGCTAGAGTCATTACCCCCATGGAATAGAGAGCAGCCTACACCACAATGTAGTTCTGGAAGTGCAGGAACCTTCCACAACCATCAGTCTCAAAATCAATCTGAGGCCAGCTAGATCCCTTAATTTCTAGTTGAAGATGCAGAAAGTGAACTGGAATGTACTGTGTGTGTATAGTCATGTGCAATGTTTCTGACTCATTTTTCTCTCCATCTTAGCTGTAGAGTCTGTGACTGCTGCAAAGGACCCTTGTATGGTCAAGGACTTCGTCTCATTCGATCTTGCAGGAACATATTTAGATTCCGCAAACTTCCTTTTCTCTTTAATGCCTGCTCACCATCCTGTTACAGCAGGTACATGTCTCAGACTGACTCTCAGACTTGAATGCTTTATGGAAATTGATCTGGGTTGCAGCAGAGAAACCGGTGATATAATGCAGTTAAGAAATATGAGGTTTTTTAGGTCATGTTGTACAAGAAAATAGCTTGTGATACTGGAGTGTTTGGGATCACTTTCTCTGTGCAATTATCATATCCTCCTTAATGTGCTTTCTGGCCTAAATGTTCTATTTTTATTTGGAAAGGAGTCTTTGCCTGTTTAGGTTTGTTTGGGATCACTCACTAGCCTTCTCGGAAGGATTTTAAGAACTGCTTATGCTTAGCTATTAAGACATGACAAGTTCTATACAAATAGCTTAAATCCACAATTCATAACTTGCTTATGTTTCATTAGACACCAGTGAATAATTGAATCAACAATATAGCAGGCCAAATTCATTGCCGTATAAGCCAAGTGAAGTTTATAAATTGTACCACCGATGATTTTGGCCCCATACTTCCTGGAGTAATAATTCATAGAAAAGAATTTTTTAATCCTCTTTCACCCTACCAATAGTACACCATATTATAAATTGGTTCTTAACATGGTTTAAAATTGGACAACAAAGTTTGTATCCCTGTAACACAACGTTAACACCATTCTATAACGTTGTCCTAAAACCTTGTTCAAGCCCTGCTAGAGGAGTAGTCTCGAACATGGTTCTAATTCAGTGTTCAGTTCCATAAACACATGCCATTGGCCTTAGAGTGAAATTGACCCATGTGCAGAGAGCCAGTGCAAGCCCTTTGCACCACTTGAGATCTGCTTAAGCCCTCAAAACAAAGCTTAAGTAGGATTTAAATGATGCATAGGACTTGGTGTTGGTCCTCTGCACAAGTCACTTTCAGCCTCAGTACTTACTGCTGCAAAGAGTTCCATTCACATACACGGGACTACTTGTGATAGTAAGCATTTGCATTTGTCCAGGAGTAAGCATTTGCAAGTTCAGGCTCTAGCGTGGGTCATACCTTTCCAGGAACCATGTCACTGTGCTGTGACACAGGGTATATTTACACAGCACTGGTAGACAGAAATGTCTGCTCAGAGGGGGTAGGTGGGATGGTTGTACTTAGGTGGCTGTCATGAGCCACCTTCTGCTGTATAGCAGCCACACTGCTATGTTTAGCCTGCTAGCTCAAGCAGAGGTAACGTGTCTGTCTACCTGTTCTGGGAAGCGCCATCCCAACTGCTGTGTAGACATAGCCACAGTTCCCAGAGGAGTAGTTTGGCTGTAGTAGCCTGGTTTTGATTTGAACTGAACATGATTAAACTATACTAGCAAAACTGCTTTTTTCCACTGGTATAAAAAGTGGTTTAAAGTGCTACACTATCTGCCACATACAAAACACTAATTTGGCTATTAGTAATTGTTAAACGGCACAACTACAAAAAGGTGCCTCTTGAACATGTCTTCAACCCAGACTTAATATACTGTTGATAATCCAGGTGCAGAGTTTATATGGGGGCTAAGACTCTCAAAAACAACTAATGATTTTTTGGATAACCAGCTGGAGACACCTCCAGGAGGCCTGATTTTTCTGAAAGTGCTGAGCAGTCACTCTGAAAATCAGACCTCGGTAAATTGTCTCAAGTTGGCACCCAAAATCACTAGTTGCTTTTGGAAATCTTAGCTGTAGTGCATATTTTATTACAAATAGCTTTGACAAAGGAAATTCACGCTAAAGTGAAGTTTGCTAGATAGTGTTCTCATTTATTTGAACACGAGACAGACGCCAATAATCTAATGTCTGGCTGATTATAGGTATGTATACTTTTGTATAGTCCTTAATTTTTTTTAATGTCAAAATCCAAGATAGGAGCTTTCCAAAGGAACCCTGTAATTTGTATTTAAAGGATGTTTGGGCTATGTCTGCTTTTAATTATATAATGTGACATTGTCAAATACAAAACATTGGTTGGTGGAAAATGTTTAATAAAAAATTAAACTTGGGGGTCTGAAGAAAAATTTGCTCTGCAAATTTCAAAAGATTATTTATCAGATTTCCTAAGTAGGAAGTCTGAATTTCTTCACCCTCAGTCACCAGTTTTGATTTGATGGGCTTGGGCTTGCTCTCCTTAAAATGACTAGTAGCAGCAGCAGCCGCCAATAGGAACACAAGGTTTTGGTGGCATCTGTAGAGAGATCTTTTATGGCTGATGTCTTTCCAACAAGTCTCCTCTATTTCAGAGAAGTATAGTCACAGCAGAAATGCTCATAGTTCAGCATTTCGCTCGTTTGAAGTTGTGGTAGTGTGTTTATCCCACACAAATCATGAAGGGATTAATGTGGGCCTGAGACCAATTTTAACCCACGTGGTTGTAACTGGAGAGTGAGCCAGACATAATTAGAGAAGAAGCCGAATTGGGGAAGGAGCTGGGTTGTGGTTATTAGAAAGGGAAGGAACCCACAGTAGAAGAATGCTGCAGGGGGAGAAAAAGTAAGTCTGCAGTCACTTTCTGGCATTAGAGAGACTAGGACAGTTGAGGAGTAAGCCCCGGGATCCTTGCCTGTGTGTAGAGAAGGCTGGTATGTGGCCAAGAGAGACAGGGAGCAGCCACGGGGGTGGAGCTGGTTCTAGAGGTATGCCATGAAAGAAAGCAGCAGCTGGTCTTCTAAGAAGAGAGTCCTGGGAGTCAATCAATCAGGGAATACAGCAGGGTAACTGAAAGAGGGATGAAAGTCAAGCCCAAGGAAGGCAGAAGTGGGATTAAATTTTAATTGTGGGTTTGGGATTTTGTTGGGGGATTCCAGGTGAGGGCCCTGAAAGTAGGAATAACCTAGAGAGGTAGTAGGGGAGAAAGCATGAGTGAGACATGGGAGGAAGAAATCTAAGGTCTGGTCTGCACTAAGACCTATGTTGGTATAACTACATCACTCAGGGGTGTGAAAAATATAGCGACATAGTTATACCGACCTAACCACCTGTGTTGACAACACAGTGTTGGTGGGAGAGCTTCTTCCATCAATGTAGCTACCACCTCTCAGGGAGGTGGATTAACTACACCCACAAGAGAGTTCTCTTCTGTCAGCTTACAGCATCTTGATTAAAGTGTTACAGCAGCGCAAGTGCACCAATGCAGCATTTTAAGTGTAGACGTGCCCTAAGGAGGTGACAGCAAGAAGTCTGGGGCTGTGAACTTTGCCAGTCTGTCCTTTGGTCCCTGGACTAGAGCCCAGTGGAGTAGGAGGGCTGGGTTTCCCTAGTAGCCACTGGTAAGATGGTGTGAAGCCCTAAGAAGGGGCCAGGGATGATGGAAAGCCCTGAAAGAAAGGTGTGAGGACTACAGGATTCTGAGGACTGAAGATTTTTTTGTCAGCATATTTGAACTCGTATTTGTTGGACGTTGTTACCCCAAAAGGGGTGAGACTAAACTGACCTGTACACCGGGGGAATTCTGCACCTAAAAATTCTGCAAAATTCTGTATATTTTATTTGTCAAAATAACACAATATAATCATGCCCGTTCAATTATTTTGGTAATTTATTTCAAAATACCTATCGACAAGTATGTCTAACAATACAGACAACAAAAAAGATTCAGGAAGTGGTTTTGACAGATAGATTCCTTACTAGGCCTATTAATACAGAACTTGGAGTAATAATTCATTTAAACTGCAATATAGAAATGTATTTCCAGAACCCCTCAGAAGCAGTGCAAAGGCTTGGGGGAGTCAGGGATAATGGAGGAGCTGAGGGAGAGGGAAGTAAGTGCTGGGAGTGAACCTGGAGGGTTGTTGGGTGGGGGTGGGAGAAGTATAGAACAGTGTTTTGTTTTGGTTTTTTTGGGGGGGAGGCATTGTCAGAGAGTTGGGAGCCTCCCCCATGCAGACCCTGAATGACTGAATGGGAGTGGTTAGCAGTCAGGCACATCTGCTCCTGTGCCCATGTGTCCCTGCACCCCCATCTCAGCCACCCTTCCTCCCTCCATCCCCATGTGTCCCTGCACCCCCACTAAGCTTCCTTTCTCCCCATGTGTCTCTGCACCCCCCCTCAGCCACCACCCCATCCCTATGTGGTCCTGCCTCTATGCCCCCCCATCTCCATGTGTCCCTGCACCCCCAGTCCCATTCAGCCCCCCAGTCTTTGTGACCCACCCCAGCAACCCTGTGTGCCCTGCTCTGTGTCCCCCACCCCCTCAATATCATATGCCTCCTCACCTGGCCCTTCAGGCAGGGCGCTCTGAGGAACACAGCCACTCCTCCTCCCATTGGTTGCTGGCTGCTACAGTGAGCCAGCTGCTTTCTGTTCTGGTGCCACAGCAGCCCCTGCTGGGTGAAAGTTGTAACTCCAGTGCCTCTCAAGCAGAATGCATTTTCTGCGGAGAAAAAATAAATCTGTGGGGGACATGAAGTCTATGTGTGTGCAGTGGCTCAGAATTCTTCCAGAAGTAAACATGGCCAGAGGGACGAGGGATGGGAAGAGAGCCTAACACAGGACTGAAGCAGCTGTCAGCTGGGGGCACCAGATGGGGAAAAGCTTGTTACACCACACTCAGCCACAAGGGGGCACGCCAGCAGTGAGAGTGTGCTTCAGCAAATGGCTTCCCCTCCCACTATATCCCCAGATACTTTTTCAGCCTTGCTTATTTGAGCAGTCTATTCAACTCAACAAAGCGGGCCTGATCCCTAGTTGCAGATAATCAGTGAGCTTTGTTAATGTCAATGGAGCTATGAGAGTTTACAACGGCTAAAGATATGGCCCAGTTTGTTTGTTGTTTCAGAGGTGGCAAACGATCTGCCACACCCTTAAACTGGGCCCTTAAAAGATGTGATGAACCAAAAGGAACATTTTCAAATGTCAAATGACTTTGGGTGCTCCTGTTTTTGGGTGCCCAATTTAACACACCTAAATCCTGATTTTCAGAGGTGTAGGGTAACTATTTTTGCCATTGGTTTCATTTGGAGTTGGGAATGTTTTATACCACTGAAAAAGAGGCCGGAGAGGACTTAAGTGTGGTACCCAGTAGTGCAGGCTAGACAACAGTTCCATTTTGCACCAGATGTTGAGGCTTTGACATTTGTTTTCATTCTGATACAGAACAAAAACGAGCCCTCTTGAAATCTTTCAAGAGAGACTGACCAATGCACCCCAGAACAGCCTGGAGGTTACAGCATTCAGACTCAGGTAGAGCAGCAGCTTGAACCTGGGTCTTCCCCATTCCAGGTGCATGCCTTATCCACCCAGCTAGTGACTGTTCTGGAGAAGTGGCTTTCTTGTTTTGATCAGAAATTTCTATTTTGGGCCTGAGACCATATTGATACGTTTCTGAAAATCATTTCAGCTTTGGCAAAATGACCTTTTTTATGGGGGGAAAAAAATGTTGTCAGTTAACTTTCATACTCCAAACTTAATGAGCCAACTGTTGATACCTCTTTTTTTGAAAAGTTTGGACCATGTAACTCAGTGGCGGATTTAGAGTTAGTGGGGCCCTATGTGCAGCTTCATTTTCAGCCCTCCTCTCCCGCCACCGGGGACCCAGCCAAGAAAAATAACGTTCTCTCTTATCTCCCCCACTCCCGTTTTTCATTCTTTTTTTCTTCATCCTCCTCCTATATTTTAAATAAGGGGAAGTAAATGAAAATAAAGTGAGGTACCTTGATTGGGGCAAGGGGTTGGGGTGCAGGAGGGGGTATGGGGGACAGACTGTGGGAGATAGTTTGGGTGCGGGGGCAGGCTCTGGGTTGGGGCAGGGGGTTGGGGTTGGGATGTGGGAGGAGGGGTGAGGGCCCTGGCAGGAGTTTGGGTGCGGGCTCTGGCAGGAAGTTTGGGTGCGGGCTCTGGGCTGGGACAGGGGGTTAGAGTGTGGGAGGGGGTGGGGTGCGGGGTGCAGGCTGGGGCGGGGGGGCAGCGCTTACCTTGGGCAGCATAAAAAGAAAAGGAGTACTTGTGACACCTTAGAGACTAACAAATTTATCTGAGCATAAGCTGTCGAGTTGTAGCTCATGAAAGCTTATGCTCAAATAAATTTGTTAGTCTTTAAGGTGCCACAAGTACTCCTTTTCTTTTTGCGAATACAGACTAACACGGCTGCTACTGTGAAACTTGGGCAGCGTGGCTCCCAAAGCTACGGCACACATACCCCTCGTGCAGTGGCTCCTAGGCCGGGGGGTGGGAACAGGGGGGTCTCCACGCGCCGCTGCCTGCAGGTGCCACCCCCCAGCTCCTCCTGGCCACAGTTTCCAGCCAATGGGAGCTGCAGAATTGGTGCTCGGGGCGGGCCAGCACGTGGACACACACACACACCCAGTGGCCGCAGGGACATGCCAGCCGCTTCTGGGAGCAAAGTGGCGCAGAGAGCGGGCAGGGAGCCATCTTAGCCCCGCTGCTGGCACGTCTCTGTGTGCACTTTGCAGGGAGGGGGGCAGCAGGTCTCTGTGGGCTGCCTGGAGTGAAGGCAGCACACAACCACCTCCCCCACTCCGCTGCCAGGGGCACACAGAGACATGCCAGCAGCCAGCCGCTTCTGGGAGTGGCGTGGGGCCACCGGCCATGGCATGCAAGCAGCCTGCTTGCCTGAGCCCTGCTGCACTGCCGGCCAGGACTCGGGGGCAGGTTGCCAGATATTTGTGCTGCATTTCGGGGGGCCCCCTGTCACTGGGGGCCCTGTGCCACTCCACGGTTTGTTTCATGGTAAATCCACTGCTGACGTAAGTTGTCTTCACATCACGCAGGAAATCTGTGATGGAGCTGAGATCAGAATCCAAAACTCCTACCTCTGGTTTTGGATCTTAACCACAATGCTGTTTAACAATGCAGAGTTTTTAATTGTATATTTTTGCTCACAGTTTCAACACAAGTGTTGAAATACACAATCAACAACTACGTGAAACTTGTGTTTTTAAAAAACCCTGACTTGTATGTGAACTAGCTCACAAGACTTACCCAGAGCTTTTCACTCTAATACAGTAACGTTCTTTAGCATTTTCCTTTAAATAGAAAAATTGAATCTGAAATTCTTTTACAATTAAACTTCAAGGGCTTTGTTCCAGTCTCAGGAACAAATATTCTCTCATTTGTTCCCAGATAGCCAACATCAGAATCAAAGCCTTAGTTTTATTTTCAATTGTTTGTTTTCCGAGTAGGGTTAACTCCTGCTACATTCTTGAATTTGCATTTCTATGTGGTTCTCTTGGCTTGTGGAAGAAAGAAGCAGTGGTATGCTCCTAGCATATACAGTACTTCCCCTTTAACTGGCTCACTGACAGGAGGGGTAGTGACTGTACAGGGACCAAACTCCCTGTAACTAAAATGCTATTAGCTGAATACTGAAGAGCTTACCATTTGCTCAGGATAGTTTTTGTAGTGGTGTTGTAGCCGCATGGGTCCCAGGATACTAGAGAGACAAAGGGAGGTGAGATAATATGAGGATAGTTTTTAGCAGTTAGTGGACAAACTTAATGTATCATAAGGTTGAGAAGCCCTTATACACAAGGGTTTCAAGCAAACACCTGCAGACAAACTTTGGACCTGACCCTTCCCCACATTGAGACAATTTGAGATCTGTTATTAACTCCTGTGTTAGGAGGAGTAGGCTGCAGAAGATTCACTGCCCCAACAGGTTTCAGAGTAACAGCCGTGTTAGTCTGTCTTCGCAAAAAGAAAAGGAGTACTTGTGGCACCTTAGAGACTAACCAATTTATTTGAGCATGAGCTTTCGTGAGCCACAGCTCACTTCATCAGATGCATACCGTGGAAACTGCAGAAGACATTATATACACACAGTCTAAAGTGATCATCAAGTTGGGCCATTTCCAGCACAAATCCAGGTTTTCTCACCCTCCGCCCCCCCCCCACCACACAAACTCACTCTCCTGCTGGTAAATCATCAAGTTGGGCCATTTCAACTTGATGATCACTTTAGATAAGCTATTACCAGCAGGACAGTGGGGTGGGAGGAGGTATTGTTTCATGGTCTCTGTGTGTATATAATGTCTTCTGCAGTTTCCACGGTATGCATCCGATGAAGTGAGCTGTGGCTCACGAAAGCTCATGCTCAAATAAATTGGTTAGTCTCTAAGGTGCCACAAGTACTGCCCCAACAGTAGCCTAGCAAGGCATTGCTCCTCAGTGATGCCCCTCTGAGGCACAGATTCTCCAGTGATCATCTCTTGTGCTGGAACAGGGAACAATCTGCTACAGTACTTTCAGGTGCAACATAATCCTGTTACCTGTGTCCGGCCAGGTCTGCTCACCAGTTCATTAGAAGGTCAAAAACCACAATTCTGCCACCTACTTGTTTGTAGGGGGAAGTAGTAGAAATAGTCTCTGCTCCCCTCCCCTGTGGAATCAAGGCAGGTCTAAGGTGGCCATGCAGAAGAGGGGGTCGGGGCGGGGGAGGAGCTTAGTCCCCTGCATGGCCACATTAGTCCCAGCCGCAGGCCAGCACTTTGTCAGTTTTCAGCTGAAGGTACCTTGTTTTTGGTGTGTAATGGGGTATTCCATAACTATATGCATTTTCCACTTTATGCATCCAATGAAGTGAGCTGTAGCTCACGAAAGCTGATGCTCAAATAAATTGGTTAGTCTCTAAGGTGCCACAAGTACTCCTTTTCTTTTTGCGAATACAGACTAACACGGCTGCTACTCTGAAACCTGTCAGTGAAGGGAAGGCGGTTAGCAGATCCTTAAAGGTTTTTAGGCACCTGTTGAACTCCTGTTGAACTCAATTGAATCAATTCAATGGGAGTTAGGCCCGTACATTTCAGGATCTGGGCCTTGGTCTTTAACTTGACCTGCTGACTTGTGTGCAGCACAGCCTACAGACTGCGCTCTGTCCCCTAAGATTGACTCAAGTTAGCTAACTCAGGTTAGGAGCACACCTTTTTCCTCGTGAAGAGACAGCCTCGGGGAACCAGAGATCTGGGCAGGGGGAAGACTTGGGAGGGACCTAGGGAAATTCCAGTGCAGAACCAGATGTGGGCATGGCAGGAAAGGGAGGGGAAACAAAGTGGGACTTGATGGGTTTGACAAGAAAAATGTATGGATTTTATGAGGAGGAGGAGTAAGGAACTGAAGGATTTGAGGGTGGAGCCTTTATGCAAATGAAAGAATACATACTCTTCAGATATGCAAAACAGGGCATAGCTTTATTTGCATAAAACTTTCAGGGTAGAAAATGGATTGCTCTGTTTACTGCAGGAGATGTTATTTTTGTGGTCCGGAATTGAGGCATGTCAGCACTGATTACAATGGGGGAGGGGATAATCTCCAGAAAAGGCTTTTTTTTCTTTCTTTCTTTCTTTCTTCTCTTTTTGTTTAAAGTATTAGTACTATCACCTTTAGGAAATGTAGCCTGTACTGGGATAGGCAGGCCCCTCACATTTTTCTGCGAACTCTGCTCAGGAAACCACAGCAGCACAGGAAAGCAACGTGCAGTTTCGTACATGTAGCAGGGACTGCTTCAATATGCTAAGAAGTGCAAACTTTGAAATGAAATGCCTCACCCAGCAACTTACCCAGCAGAGGACTTGCATGTTACAGCCACATTTCTAGTCACTTAGCAAAGGTGTTGCTGTATTTTGACACCATCGCTGCATATTTCTGGGTCACTTCATACAGACTAACACGGCTGTTACTCTGAAACCTTTCATTACTGTAGAAATTTGTTGCGACACACCCACACTCTAGCTTTTGGCAAACCACAGAATGAGCTCATTACATGAGGAAGGGCAGAGCACCCCAAGCATCGGTGCTTTGTCTAATGAAGATTGGCCTGAGATAACACCATTGCAAATGATGATGTTTTGTGACTGTGTAGCAAGAAACCTATATTAAGATGGTGTTCTCACACTAGCTTTGCCAACCCACACTGATTTCAAGAGATTTACTCCTGATTTACATCTGTGTGAGAGGACCTATGTGGTCACAAGAAGTGGTGTGTAAATAAATTTTGATGGCACATGAGCATCTTGAATTGAGATTATGACATCACAATAGTGAAGAGAAAAAAGCTCAGTGATTGAGGAGGGAGCTTTAACGGTTTAAAGCTCTTGGGGCCTGATATTCTAGTTCTATCATGCTACACATATTGCAGGATCAAAGATGGGGAAGCAAAAGTCAGTTTAAACCACCTCTATTGTCTCCCATCCAACGGCCAACTTGACCACCATCAAAGCTTAGAGCAGCCTGAAGCTTCGCCTACTTATGCCTGGCTGCCTATGGTCACAAGGGAGACACAGTGGATGAAGAAATGTCTTTTAATGGACCTACATCAGTTGGTGGAAGAGACAAGTTTTTGTGCTACACAGCACCCTTCTTCAGGACTCTCTCATATCCTGGAACCAATACGGCTACACCACCACTGCAAACAACTATGGTCACAAGGGCATTTTCTGCCAACTGAAGATCATTAAGGCACTTGTGTTCCCATTTCTTCCAAAGACCAAACATTTGATAACATCAGATGACATGGAGGTTTTTCTAGCATTGGTTTTTTGGGTTTTTTTTTTTTTTACGACCAGTGAATAGGCTTCCTCTGGGTAATTCAGCAACAGACTCTAGGCTAACGGAATTCCAAATGAGAGGCTGCATTGCTCAGCATTTCTGTAGTATATGAATAAAGGCCAGCTTCTAGTCACATCTGCCAGGTTCCAAGGGGCAGAAAACTGAGCGTTTGCATTACTTAGCCTGGTGGCAATGGACAGTGTTAAAGCTGAACAAGAGCTCTATGTGAGCTCCATGTAAGCGCCAAAGTGTCTTTCACCAACAGAAGTTGGGTCCAATGAAAGCTATTACCTCACCCCTCTTGTCTTGCTAATATCCTGGGCCTAACACAGCTACATTAACACTGCGAAAAGCTTGGTGTCTGTTATGCATGAATAAACTTTAAAAAAAATAGTCTAAGGATGGACAAAGGTAAAGAAAATTGGAGAGTGTAGAGCGCTGATGTGAAGTGTTCTCAGGGCTTGCATGAAAAATCCAGCTGTTCTTTCTGCAGAAGCTAGGACCAAGCTCAGACCAGTGCCACTTGGGCTTTACTCGCCCACTTGCATACATCTACTTCCCGACCACTCACTGTGAAAACGGAGTGGGGGGGGGGCAGTGCGAGGAGAAAGGAAGGACCTGTTCCTAAGCCTTTAATGTAGCACAATCTTTACTTGTGTACCAGCATCCCCTACTGGTATGTTTTATGCTGGAGCTTTAACCACCTGTGATATTTTTTTTAAAGAACAATGTGAACAGTTTTTACTAAAAAAAGATCTGAAGCTGTATTGTTTGCTATCATTCTCGTCTTAAAAAACAAGGTAGCAGGAGCAACTCCACATCGTTTATCTGACAAGGTGAGTTGACAAATGTAATCAAAATATAAAATAAAGCTGGTGCGTCTCAGCTGAATAAACACTGACACCTGTTCACATCACACTACTTTTTCTAACCGCCTCTGCTAAATCGTTCAGGTCTGATTCTCCTCTCATTTATACCTAGGGCCCTACAAATTCATGGCCATAAAAAATGCATCATGGAGCGTGAAATCTGTTCTCCCACCGTGAAATCTGGTCTGTTTTGTGCTTTTACCCTATACTATACAGATTTCACAGGGGAGACCAGCGTTTCTCAAACTGGGGGTCCTGACTCAAATGGGAGTTGCAGGGGGGTTGCAAGGCTACTCTAGGTGGGTAATGGTATTGCCACTCTTCTGTGTTGCCTTCAGAGCTGGGCAGCCAGAGAGCGGTGGTTGTTGGTGAAGTGCCCAGCTCTGAAGGCAGCGGTGCTGCCAGCAGCGGCGCAGAAGGAAGGGTAGCCGTACCGCCACCCCCCCTACAATAACCTTGTAACCCCTCCCCTCCCCCCCACAATAACCTTGTAACCCCTCCCCTCCCCCCTCTCCCCCCCCCCCCCCCCGCACACAATTCCTTTTTGGGTCAGGATCCCTACAATTACAACATGGGGAAATTTCTGATTTAAAGAGCTGAAATCATGAAATTTACTATTTTAAAAAAACCTATGACCGTGAAATTGACCAAAATGGACCGTGAATTTGGTAGGGTATTTATACATCTGTACTTCCAGAGAAACTCCATTCAAACCAATAGGTAACAGAGGTGTCAAACTGGTATGAGAGGAAAATCAGACTCAAACTTGACCATGCCATGCTAATAAGGCAACAATGACCAATCTGTTCAATGTCTTTGCTAGATTAATTTATTTCAGTATTAACTGTATTGTCCCTACTTCAGGAACTTCTGCATAGAGCTTCTGGTTTTTTTTATTTTTAAGTGATAAACACAGACTTTAAAAAAAATACCAAAAAAAAAATTGAAATTGGTGTTTATCCAACACACACTGGAAATGGTTACTTGTATCTAAGGGCTTCTCTCCACAGAACAGTAACACGGACTACCGGGGTGTGACTGGTTAAAGCACGCTAATGTCTTATGCATTAATTAGTCCGTGTAGACCCTGCTGGTGCACACTGAAGGTTTCCTAGTGTGCTTTAGCATAGTGCTGTTTGAAAAGTACTATGTTAAAGCACACTAGGGGACATTACAAAGAGATTACTGATGACAACATATACTGCTGTAATGAGTAAAGTATATAAAAATTGGTAAAAAAAATAAACCCTGAAAAATGAAATGAATAAATCCTAAAAAAGCAGGAGCCTTGCTGATACAGCAGTTTTGGTGCATGATGATACATTTCATTTTTACATAGGTCATTATGGACAGATGGTACGAGAGTTAAGGGCCCAGCCAGCTTATATTATATGGCTCTATTTTAGTTTCCCTATAACTCCGGATTTTAAAATTGCCCCATTTACCCTGAAGCCAAAGAAAACTGTTCTGTGAAAGCTGAAGAAACCTCGTTAGCTAAAACTCATTAAGAATATTACCCTGATTTGAAATCTTGACACTTTTCTAATGTTTTGTTGCCCTCTAGCGCAAAAATGGCTTGCTATTGACCCTTCAAACTTACAACTCAGTTTCCTCACACAGTGGTTCTATTTGAAGAAAACAGGGTCTGATCAAGCAAATAATTATATTTAATAGAGAGATTTTTTGTGTGTGATTAGTTTTGGGCCCAACCCTGCTCCTTTTGACAGCGAGCAATGAAAGGTTTTTGCCATCGACTTCAGTGGGAGCAGGAGCGGGCACTGTAAGCATGGCCTGCTGTGGCCAAAGGGTAGGGCCCAGGCCTATATAAGAGGGACCTAGTTTTTTTACTAGGTGAGACCAGGGATGAGGCAGGTCTTTGTGAGGGGCTTGAATGCTGTGGAGGAAGAGCTCAATAGGGATCCAGCGTTTGAACTGAGGTTAGCAATGGGTGCTTGTTGAGATGGAGCCAGGAATGGAGTCTGGGAGAGGTTTGGTGGAGCACAATTGGGAAGAGGTCAGGGAAAATACCCCAAATACAGACTGAAACGGGCAGTAGTAGGAAGTGACCTTGGAGACTAGGAAATGAGGCAGTTTGGACATATGGAGTCCTAAGGTCAAAGGAGAGAGAGAGGGCCCGGGCGCCCTTATGATGCCACCTAAAAACAGTGGTGAAATCCCATGACCAAAGAGTGAAAAGATGTGAGGACACCCTGTTACCTTAGAACAAGGAGACTGTGTAAATCACTGTAGGCCTGTGAGGGGAAAGAATTTAGCCTGGGGAGGCAGGAGGACTGTGAATACCTCTGTCACCAATGGGGAAGGATGGTTTTGTTGCTTTCTGTTTGAACTTTGCTTTGGTTGCACATTTGCATTGGAAGGGGCGGACTCCAGCCAAAGTCCCTTGCCAGTCTGGGGAGGATGGTCTGCAATGGGCAAACCGAAGCAATTCTGAGCATGAGGAGGGACTCTGTGAGAAGGCCCTTCCGCACACGTATGAACATGCATGGCCCCAATCCCCATCCCTAATGGTTGAGTGTAGTTTAGAAAGAACGTAAGGTTCCTTCATAGGATGCAGGGAGGGGGAATTGTACTGTGGAGGCACTTGAAATCCCCCCACCCTCTTCTTTTACACACAGAGGTGGAGATCTGCGCATGGAAGACCCACATTCCCATGTGGAGATCTGGTGGGGAGGGGAGAAGGGAGGGAAAATCTGGGCCATAGATAATAGATAACAGATTTACCTCCCTTAAATAGGACATGCCTGTGTTCTGGGACCATGTGCTGGCTGTTTGCTTGTGCCGGGAGGCTGCAGCTCTGCACCTAATACAGGTACACTTTGACACTGGCTTGCAAAGCTGCCTCAACATACAAAAGAAGCATGTCCAATGGGCTGCATGAGTCTTATGATGTTCCTATCTTTTCACTTCTTCTGCTTTTAAGTGCATGGTCTCTTTTCCCTGATGCTATAGTCTTGACTTGGCAACATTAATTCTGAAATGAAATGTTTTAGGTTTGGATTGTATCTGGACTCTTGACAACTAACTACTTCCCTGCAGTAAAGGCTCCTCTCCAATGTGTATTTCTTTCGTTTGTTAGCAGATTTTACACCATTTATATTCCAGTCAAGAAGAATTGAGACAGTGATTACTTGGTACATCCTATAACTCATCCCAGAAGTTAAGACCTCTTCTGTTGGAGAGTGATCATTTGCTGTAGGCCTCTACAAATGTGCAGACAGAGCAAACTGTAACTCAGTGCAGTTACAAGCACGTGCGTATTGGGCAAGCAAGCTGCTGAGGGAAAAAAATTAAAACAGGAAAAGTTACAACAGCTCTATGCGTAATGGCTAATGATATTACACATTTGCCTGAGCTGGCTTACAAAACTGTCAACAAAATTGCTGCAGCTATTAAACTTTCTCTCGCTCATCAGATGCAAGCCTTCTTTCTGTACTTACTCACAACTTCGCTACTCTTAGGCCTGGTCTACACTGCGGGTGGGAAGGGGAGGGAAATCGATTGAAGTTATGCAACTTCAGCTATGTGAATAACGTAGCTGAAGTCGACGCACTTAGATCTACTCACCGCGGTGTCTTCACTGCCGTGAGTCGGCAGCTGACACTCCCCTGCTGGGAGAGGGAGCACCTCTCGCTCCAGTGGAGTACCAGAGTCGATAGACTAGACGCAATAAATCGACTCCTGCTGAATCGATCGCTGCCCCTCGATCCTGTGGGTAATGTAGACAGGACCTTAGTGTGACAGTCTGTTCCTCAGCAGTTATTGCTATCTGGAACAGCCTACACGTGTCCCAGCCTAACGTGCCATCCTTGCCTATGGTAAGGACTTTTTAATTCAGCCATGTTTGTCCAGCAACCAGTGTAGCTGCATCAGGGCAAATTCCTCTTGTAGACAAGGAAAGGTGGAGATTGCCCTGGTGAAGTTTATCCTGCTGCACTATGCAGTCCCCCACAATGTCAAATCAAAGCTTTCCTGATTTGCACTTGGGGTTTGCACTGCTGCAGCTATACAGGTTGCTGACCACTGATGGCTGTATCCGGAGCAAATCTCCAGTGTAGGCAAGATTCTACACTTCTTTGTAAATTGCAGCTGAAAGCCCATTATCTCTCTGTTGCTTATTCCTCTTAATCGTTCTCCCTTCTTCTATTATTTGACTTTGATTGGGTGTTTCATTATTATTTGTTAAGGACCATTAACATACCTGGTACTGAACAGGACACAAATATAAGTGATGATACAATGTCTTGTTTTCTGTCATTTATATCAGTGTCAGAGCTTCAGAATCTGTGCACTTAATTCGTATGTGTGTTTACTGAACTTGTACAGGTGCATTTGGTTGCAAAAATGGACAGTTAGATGCTTCAGCGGCTATTTACATGTGCAAACCCCCAATTTGTATGGGCAGTAAGGTAATTGGATGCACAAATAAGTTACATAACTTCACAAATGTTTTAGAACTCTTCCTGAGACACCACATTTGGTGTGCTGCCTTCTAGAATTCAAGTCCACAAAATATGAGTGCAATTTGTCTGAAAGATGATATAAAAATGTGATACCAGCTGGACAAACAACTTTACCCAAGTAACCAAAGGTCTAGGAAGTTGTTTCCCCAGCTGCCACTCTTATAGAGAAGTAAAAGAGCGCACAACAACTATTACATTTGGCTGTGGGGAAAATATTTCATCTCAGCTTGTTGCTTTCCTCTTGATCCTACTTCACCTGGCTCAAGCAGAAGCTGTGGGAGAGGCCCCCTATGTAAATCAAAGGGTCTTTTGCACAACAGCCCTTGCCATGCAGGAAGTGAGAAGGTTTGGCATGAACAGACTAATATTATTACTAATCTGAGGGCAGAAGTGTGAAACAAATTGCAGTAGATGAACATGATCAGCACCAGTGGAAAGCAAGTTTTGCTGCCACCTGCTGTTGAAGTAGGACAGTGACACGTCCATGGATAAAATGCACTCCTCCTGTCAAGGAGACCGCAGTGATTGGGGGTTTCCTGGTACAGTGGTGTACCACTTTAAAGCTGCTTTCATGGCCATAGACAGAACATATACAAGTTCTTGAAATTTGCTGGTCAGACAAATAGCATCCTGAGGGCAGCCATGTCCCCCCACTTGTCTCTAAACTTCAGTCCTGCAAGGTGCTGAGGACACTTGCAGACTCACAGGACCAGGGTTTCTAATTCCACATCTAAGGTCGTTACTCAGATTATTTAGACACATAGCTGCCATGTCTCCATATATCATAACCAGTGGCAGATTAGCCACTGGGCCGATGGGGCCTGTGCCCAGGGGCCCCAACCAATGGGGGGCCCTGGAAAAATGGGTGTCCCCACCCCGACCCTGCTCGACGGCAGGAGCGCCAGGCTGGCAGGGAAGCCCCTGCGTCCAGTGGTGAGCTGGAGCCGGTTCGCACCAGTTCCTGGGAACCAGTTGCTAACTTTTGAAGCAGTTTTAGAACTGGATGTTAAAAATTGTTAGGAAAACAAATGTTATAAAATGATCTTAAAACGAATAATCTTAATCTTATAAAATGGTGTAGAAAATAATAGGGCAGGGGTCGGCAACCTGTGGCATGCCTGCCAAAGGCAGCAGGCGAGCCGATGTTTTACTGGCACGCTGCTGCCAGCCGGGGTCCGCTGGCCCCACTCAGCCTGCTGCCTGCCTGGGTAAACAGAACTGAGCAGGGCTAGCAGCCGGGACCCCGGCTGGCAGGAGCCGGTGGCCAGAACCCCAGAGCAGTGGCGGGTGAGCCACTGCCGGTCTGGGGTTCTGTCCGCCACCCCGCTCAGCCTGCCTCTGGACTGGAGTTCTGGCCCCTTGCCAGCTGGGGTCCCAGCCATTGGCCCCTCTCAGCACGCTGCCTGCTTGGGACCCCAGCTGGCAAGGGGCCAGCGGCCAGAACTCCAGTCCGGCGACGGGCTGAGCAGGGTGGCGGACAGAGTCTGGGGTTCTGGCCGCTGGCCCCTTGCCAGACGGGGTCCCAGCTATTGGCCCCACTTAGCCCGCTGTCATTCTGGGGTTCTGTGGGGGGCTCAGGTAAATATAAAATTTATAACTGGCACAGGAAACCTTAAATTAATGAAGACTTGTAATACAGTGTACAAAATAAACTTTAAATGCAAAGGGATGTGGAATTTTAGCAGTTAAAGAGCTGTTTCTACAACAGATAGTTCAAGATTTATGTTGCTATGCGTGTGCGCATGTAATGTCGCAGGCTGTGACTTGGTCGCATCCAAGTTCGTCCTGACGCAAGACAAACATCTCGTTTATTATTTTATTAACAGGGGTTGCACTTGCCTCGTTCGTGCACTTGCTCAACTCTTTTCTATAGAATTCAACATGACCAGTGAGTCATAGTCGGCCTGTTTGTTTCTAGGAAATTGCGTGTGATATTTCGGTGTGTAATACTAACTGGACTGTTATTCGAAGATTAAAGTTTTCTATTCAATATTATTTACTCTTCATAATGAAACACGAGAAAAACATTAGTGACTGGTTTTCCACTAAAATGACAAAACCATTAGTCAGTAGTTCTAGTAGTGAAAATAATTATTTAAATACTGAAAACGCCAATGAAAATAATTTTGGTGATGAAAATATCTTAAATGTTGAATCATCTGAAAATGCGTTCGCAATGGAAGAGGATTTACATGACTGTGAAAATGTGGTACCCGAATGTTGGACTTCCGAGCAGGCACAATATTTTTTAAAGAAATATAATGGCTTGATAATTGAAGGCAAAAAACTTGGCTGTTCCCACTGTGCAAATATGTCACATTTGGGGGTCCTTGAAAGAAAATCTTTACACATTTCTTCGGAATGGCAAAAGTGTATTATTAAAGCATCTGGAACTGATAAAAAGGGTTCAGCAAGCTACATTAAGAAAAAAAATGAAGGAACATTTTGAATCAAGCTCTCATTTGAGAGTTATAAATGTTTTAAATGAATCTAAAAAAGAACCTCTCACTACTGTGATTAATAAAGTTACTGAAAAAAATATTGCAATAATCAGCAAAATTTTCAACATAGTTTACAGCTTAGTAAAAAGAAACCGACCAATGTCAGATATGGAGGATGAAGTAGAGCTACAAATTAAGAATGAAACCGATTTAGGGAACTGCCTACATTCTCAATTTTCAGCCATCAGAATCGTAGAGCATATTGGTGAATTAATAAAACAAATTTTTAGTAAAATCATTGAAAATAATTCAAAGATTTGTATTATTATTGATGAAGCTTCTACAATTTCAAGTAAAACTGTGCTTGTAATTCTTATAAAATGTGAATTACAAGATTCTTCACCAACAATTTTTCTCAATTTAGTGGAATTAGAATCAACAAAAGCAGAAAATATTTACAATGCTTTGAGAAATGCATTAACCGATACAGGATTTGACACAGAATATTTAAAGAAAAATTTAACCGGATTTTGTTCTGATGGCGCGAGCACCATGCTTGGACATAAATCTGGAGTTGCTACAAAACTCATTCAAGATTTTCCAAACGTTATAATTTGGCATTGTTTGAATCATTGGCTACAACTGGCTTTAGATGATGCTATAAATGATATTAATGAAATAAGCCATTTCAAGATTTTTTTGGACAAGATTTATGCAATTTTTCATCAGTCAAATAAAAGTCAGTTTGAACTTAAACAAGTTTCTGAAGAACTATATATTGAAATAATCAAAATAGGCCGTGTTTTTGGTCCACGATGGGCTTCTTGTAGTCTTAGAGCTGTCAAAGCGGTCAGGAGAGCTTATCCAGCTCTTTTCCTTATTTTTGAAAAAATAAATATATTTTCTGGCATGGAAAAAAGATTGAGAAACAAAGAATTTTTAAAAGACTTGGCATTAATGATTGACATTTTGGATGAAATTGCTTTATTATCAAATGCATTGCAAGCGAGACAATTGAGTTTAACAAAGGCAGATAAGCTAATCAAACGAATGATTGATTTTTTCATACAGTTAAAAGATAGTTTTGGTATACATGAAAATAAAATTAATGAAATGATAGAAAGTGATGCTTTTAAATGCATAGAGTTTGAAGATAATGTAAGGTTTAAATCACTGCCACGAGACAAAATAATAGAGTGTATTATTGAAAAAATGAAGGCAAGATTATTAAACAAAAATCACATTAAATATAAAGAAGATAATTTAGGTCATTCTAGTAATACACCTAAAATAGTTGAATTATTCAGTGTTATAGATCCCACTTCATGGAATATTGAAGAAGTCAGGTTACCTTGGAAATCAGGAGAAGAAAAAGTGCATGAGTTAAACAAATTCATAAAATTTGTAGTTGATTTAAATGATTTTTGTGACTTTGTAGAGAATAACATTCAATCAAAACATCTTCCTGATCCGGAAACAATAAGGAAAGCAAAGCAAATTATGAACACAATTGCAATTACTTCTGCAGAAGCAGAAAGCTTTTTTGTTGATGAATATTATTTGTAGTTGTCAAGGTTCCTTCCCCACTCTGAACGCTAGGGTACAGATGTGGGGACCTGCATGAAAACCTCCTAAGCTTATCTTTACCAGCTTAGGTCAAAACTTCCCCAAGGTACAAAATATTCTACCCTTTGTCCTTGGATTGGCCGCTACCACCACCAAACAAATACTGGTTACTGGGGAAGAGCTGTTTGGAAACGTCTTTCCCCCCAAATACTTCCCAACACCTTGCACCCCACTTCCTGGACAAGGTTTGGTAAAAAGCCTCACCAATTTGCATAGGTGACCACAGACCCAAACCCTTGGATCTGAGAACAATGAAAAAGCATTCAGTTTTCTTACAAGAAGACTTTTAATAGAAATAGGAGTAAATAGAAGTAAAGAAATCCCCTCTGTAAAATCAGGATGGTAGATACCTTACAGGGTAATTAGATTCAAAACATAGAGAATCCCTCTGGGCAAAACCTTAAGTTACAAAAAAGATACACAGACAGAAATAGTTATTCTATTCAGCACAGGTCTTTTCTCAGCCATTTAAAGAAATCATAATCTAATGCATACCTAGCTAGATTACTTACTAAAAGTTCTAAGACTCCATTCCTGTTCTACCCCCGACAAAAGCAGCATATAGACAGACAGAGACCCTTTGTTTCTCTCCCTCCTCCCAGCTTTTGAAAGTATCTTGTCTCCTCATTGGTCATTTTGCTCAGGTGCCAGTGAGGTTACCTTTAGCTTCTTAACCCTTTACAGGTGAGAGGAGTTTTCCTCTGGCCAGGCGGGATTTTAAAGGGGTTTACCCTTCCCTTTATATTTATGACAGTAGTGATAAAAGGGCGAATTTAACAATTACACATATCTCAAGCTTTATGACCATCAATTTGTTGGGAAAACCACTAAGTTGGGAAAACCACTAACCCCCAATACCATATGTTAAAGCCTGGATGAGAAGTCATCGATCCGCATTAGATACCAGAGTTTGTGTATCCAACACCAAAGATTATGGAGAAGATCAAGAAGCCATTTGGAAATTACTACCTAATTAGTAATAAATAATGTACTTAAATATTCTTTAAAATATTGCTTGTTGCATTGTATACTTCAATATGAATCTATTACACTTTTTATTTTTAATAATAACTTAAGTAGTTCACATGTAATATTTTAAAATACAAGAAAAATAGGCATTTCATTCTTAAATATTATCGTTTGCTTACTCATACATCTCTTCTTTATATTTTCTTTTCAAATGTATTTTAAATTCATTTAAGAAAGCAATACTTTGTTTCTATTGTAATAAACATGTAAAATATTTTTTATTATTTTTATTGTTAAGTATGACTCCCAGTGACTCAATGCATTGCCACTTCTTATGGAAAAAAGTACAAAAAATACATACTATGGCACATCCCTTAAATCAGAACTTTATCGGGAACCGGTTGTTAAGATTTTGGCAGCTCATCACTGCCCGCGTCCCGACTCCACTCCGCAGCAGGAGCACTGGGCAGGGCAGGGGAAGTCCCTGTGCCCTGATCCCACACCCTGGCAGAAGCGCCGGGCGGTGGGGGAAGCACCAGAGTCCCGACCCTGGCTGCGGTCCCAGGACTGGAGGAGCTGTCGCTCCCTGCCGTGGCCTCAGGCCTGGGGGAGCTCTGACTCCCCGCTGCGGCCCGAGGCCATGGAGCGGGAACAGAACTTCTCCAGTCCGGGGAGCCACGGGGTGGGGGTGGGAGGGCAGAAAGGAGCAAGCACAATGCAGGGCCTCAGGGGAAGAGGCAGAAGGGATGAGGCCGTGGGTGGGGCTGCAGGTGGAAGGGGCAGAACAGGGGCGGAACTGCCAGTGGAAGTGGTGGGGAGAGGCCCCCCACTTGCTCTGGCCCGGGGCAGCCTTATTTAAAGAGAACGTGCCTCAAAAGGGCAGCGTTACACTAAACAACAGTCACAACTACCTTGAGAAGCTTTCCTTGACTTTTCCCTTGTCTGCCTTGTAAATATGAATCTAACACTTACGAGCTAGCTGGCTGCTCCTCTGGCTAATGCTCTGCACTCAAGTCTAGCCCCTGCAGAGGCAATGCGCGTCTGGAGTGAGACGGGTTCTCACGTCACTCTTGTGTCAGCTCTCTACTTAATCTAAGAGTTGCACAAATGGACGTCAAAGGGTTCAGTTCCTGGTTAAAGGAGGGTTGCTGCAATTCAGGAACTTGATGAAGTGGCAAAAATCATGGGATCAGCCAGAGACTATCCTATGAAAAAAAAACCATTTTCCTTCAATTATTTATCCCACCTTCTGCTATGAATTCCTCCTGGCATTTCGCTTAAACATGATTCTCCTTCCTTTCCTGTTCTAAATGGTTGCAGCTGTGCATTGTTGTTGCATTTCAGCCTAGAAGTAGCTACATTATAATAGTGAAGTGATTCCTATTTAAACTATTAAAGCAGATGGGGAATGTCAGAGCTACATCAATACAAGGCTGCTACTTGTTAAAGGGGATCAGAAATAGAACATTAACTGTATAGTCCTTTGAATTTTAGAACCAAGTGTTTTGCAGAGGAACAGTTACAATCCCCAGAACCAAACCAACACCTGTGGACTTGGTTGCAGATGGATGCAAATCTTGAACTATATTATACTGAACTATATTCTTAAATGCAGCCAAGATCTCACAAGCTGGAACAGCCACTCTCATTTTGAGCCAAAATCTCATTAGAACAGCTCCAAGATTTCAGTACCATTAAAGCCCAAACCCTAGCCCATATTCAGCTTCAAAGTCCAAACCCGAGCTTAACCAAACTGGGATTTGAGCACCACCTTCTGAGTCAGTGTGTTACTAATAAAAGAAGACACATGCCGAATTCAAAACCACACTTTCAAGCACATTCACCCTGTAAAAGGGGAAGACAAGGAGTTAACCAGACAGATATTGGTTCTGAAAGAGGAAGCTTCTCAGGACAGCTGTGCAGTTACTTCTGCTTTCCTGCATCTCTACAACTGCTAGCAACGTGTTTACGCCTTGCTCTTTGGAAATGTCACTAAATATGCAAATTATTAAGAGACTGAAGTTAAGCATTGAGTTGACCCTGAAGCAGCACGTTCCACTCACTGTTTATTAAAGTCCCTGACAAATCCCAGTCACTGTGGGCCAGATTCTCTGTTGTGCCCTCGTTACGCTGGGCTCAGAACTGACACTGATTTTCACGGGATTCTCTAGCCCAGCGCTTCTCAAGCTAGCTGATGTGGAGGACTGGCAATTTTTTTTTCCCAATGTGTGCACAGACCGGCAGCCGATGGTGCCGGTCCACGGATTACCACTTTAAGTAGCACTGCTCTAGCCTACATAAACTTGCCGTAGTTCCTAAGAGACCATTGCGAGCTAAGAATTGCTCTGGCTGTTCCCGCACCTCTGCCATGCCCCTTCCCACCTCTGCCCCACAGCCTGCACTGGGGCTTCAGAGAGGGCAGTAAAAGCCAATTCTGCTGCCACACACCCAGGCTGGGGGAATCCCCAGCATGACATTGACTTTAGCAGTGGCTTCCATAGCAGGGACACCATTCACCTGGCTCCCCCTTGTGGCCAGAGGTGTTTCAATGGCACACTCCATCTTCCCCCTCTCTTCCGTGCCCCTTGGAAGCACTGGGTAGTCTCTCTCAAGGCTACCACCAGACCTCCCCTGAAACTGGGTCAGTAGCCCAAAATAATCCTCAGTGTCCCAAACACAAACACAGTAACCCCATAGTTCCAACCCATGTCCAATGCTCCTGATTACAACAGAGCCTTTATTCTATCCAGCAGAAGTCTAGCCTTCCAGCTCTGCCTTCTTTCCTCAGTCAGCACATGTCCTGCTCTGAGAGAAAAGTTGGCATTTATACTACCCTCCTGCTGAGCAACCCTCCTGATTGGCTGAAAGGGGGGTGCCCTGTCCCCACTACAGGGCTTCAGATTCCAGACCCTTAAAGTAACAGTGTCCTGGGATCTTCCCATCCCACTGTTAATTACTCGGGAACACTGCCTTTCTTCTGGTTTTGGTTGCTTCCTGAGCCTAGGATCACACCAACACCCCCTTGAGAGGGCATCTTCTGGCTCCCTTTAGGCATCAAGAACCAGTACACCCCATTACAGTTCCTTTTATGAGCATAGGGGAAGGGGTGATATTCTGCTCCAGTGCATTCAGTTACCATATTGCTTCAGAGCAACCCTTATGCTGTGATTTAGTAATAATATCCCATTCAAAGGTGTCAGTCATTGCACTACTGCAGTTCCAGTTAATCTGTACTGGCACTGTGAAAAGAGAACTGAAATGTGTAACAGGATATTAACCAGCCACATCAATCACATTTGTTGCAACTGAAGTGTCTGCTGGCTCTTTGTAGAGGCTTTCCTCTGAAGCCCACATGACAGGGGAAATGGAGACAACACCTGGTCCTAATGCCCACAGACCCATGCTAATGCCTTGGACCCTTCTGTCCAAGCCAAACATTTTCCAATGTTATCCCCAAATAAGATACACAACACACCATTTTCAGTCTTGTTCTAGCTGCTATATGCCCACAGCTGTCTGGGAACTCCTCTGCTGCCAGAGGAATCCCCTGCTGGCACAGAGGATTTACCTTGTCCCCTAGTTTGGGAATGGAGCATGGGAAAGGGGGTCAAGCGGCCTGTTGTGTTCAGGTTATTCTCAGCTGCCAGAGTGGACCACTACGATAGGGCCTAGAACAGGCCCCAGTGCTGCCAGAATCCGGGGCCCATAGAGGTGGCAACTGACCACTATTGAACATCCCTCCCAGCTTCCTCTGCATTGGGCCAAGCACAGTTTACATGCCCCTCAGCACTGGAGTCTTGATCTCTTGGTGTTAGCTTCTGCAGCGGAGCTTCCTCAGTACAAACACTTATGTCACAACCGCCTCTATAACCTTGTGCAGAGCGGCGACAAACCTCTTGGCACCTTCTGTGGCGCACAGTGGGGATTACAACGAGGTATGCCTGGTCATGTAAGTCTACGTTTTACAGTTTGTAATGGGATAAGTTAATGACACTCAGGACAGGTTAAAATGAAGTACTTTCAGCTCACATGCTCCACAGACAGCTGACTGGGCATTTTCAGTCCCTCTTTCCATGTTACTTCACATCACCTACTGCTACCTCCTTTTCTTATTTTGTCTTGTCTCTCGAACACGGCAGCAACATTTGGGGTTTACTATGGTAGCATTCTCCATTTCACTGCTTTGTTTCTTTGGGTTCAAAATACCAATAGCAAAAAAGTATACTTGGTTTACTTGAGCAGCCCCCCTCAGAAAACACATCCTATCAACCAGCCATCACTAAACAAACTGCCTCATGCTAGTTTAGCTTCCCCAAAAGCCTCATTCTGGCCCTGGCCAAGAGACAAATGACTATTTACCAAACTCTTGCGAAGCTCTTAGGGCATAATGTCCTGTTGGCGCTACCTGTTCCAGCAACTCTTCGACACTAGGGCTGTGAACAGACACAAATATTTCAGTAGGGTTTTATACTGTTGAAAGCAGCCCCATATACAGTCAATTCCCAACAAGACAAATTATAAACACTGTAGGGTGCCAAAGACACCCTTGACCACTGGAGAACTTTACAGGGCCTATGAATGGCCAAATTAACATCGAAGAGTGAAAGACCCAGGCTGTATCCCCAGACACACACACTTTTAATTTAAAGAAATAGACCATTTATTTGGGTCTGCGCTTCGACCAAGCAGGCGAGCCAGGATACTACAGCGGATTGAGGTATGTGTCAGTCCACTACAGAATTTCAGCAGCTCCAAAAGAACAAGAAAGATGAAGGGAAGAGGAGAACTGTAGGATATGAAAGTTCTGTAGTTATATAATAAATAGGCTAAGTGAAAAAACTTGTAATGCTTTTTAAAACACGTTTACCCCCTCCCCCTCCACAAGCTGTCCACAAGTAGCTTGTGATTTTCAAATTTATTCAAAGGTTTTTTATTGTTTTTAAACTCAACTTTTGATAAGTTTGAATTCAAGTGGTGATGCTTAGCAATGATTGGTCAGATGATTCAAGTGGTACTCAACCAGCCTGATTAAAATTAGCATAGATTATTTGTGTGCACATGCACAAAAACTCATTTTAACATTCCTTTCTGCAAACATTTGTGGTGAGAAAACTCATTCATTAGATTATTCATGGAAAGCACACACAACCAAATAAAGCTTAAGCGAACATTTTCCCCTTATTTAAACAAACCCAGTAGTCCTGCAAATTGTTCTATACAGGGCTAAAGGCAACTTCTTTCATAAAATGTAAATCCCTATAGTAAATCCATTAATGTGGCTTACTCAGTTTTGCGTTCAGATGCAGCAACTAACATTTGCATCATATTAAATGTAGCCAACTCTAGGTGTCTCACCATCTGACGTCACTCACTTCTCAGCAGTTTCATGTCTGTTTGCAGATCTTACATAACAGTCATCGATGATAATCTTACATCTATGCAATAAGCAGTTACATTTTGTTTCCAGCTACAGGAAGATAAGAACTGTATATGAGAACTTGTAATGTGTATTGTGAAAGATTTTCAGCTTGGAAGTGAATCGCAACAGCTACCAGGTTCAGAGTCCCATTCTCTTTTAGTACAGCATTAGTGTTTGAATGGATATTTAAGGGGAAGGGTGTTTGAAAGTCCCATAGGAAATTAGACATTGAATGACAGAAGCAGATCCAGTGTCTTAAAGGCATTTAGCTAGGGAGCAAGTACCTTTGGGACATGTTCTCCAGATCAATGTCTACAGTAACCCCTCCTGTAAATGTTGGGGGTCTCGGTCAGTGGGTGTCCGTTGCTATTGCAGTGAAGCTTGAACCACGTGTGCTGTCACCACACTGAGGCAAGTGCCACAGGAGTAGGAGTGAGTGATATAGGTTCAGGCAATAGCTCAGCACTTCTGAGTGCATGAGCCACTTCCACGGCTGGCTTCGTTAGAAGCATCTGCAGGAGCAGGTGAGGAAAGCAGTCCGTTTTCAAAGAGATACCCAGTACTTGGCCTGTAGAACCTGCAGCGTTGGACAGAGTGGATTCAGGGTCATGTATCTCTCTCTCTTTCTACATGCCCTCCCCAAGTAGCCTGGCATCTCTCAGGTTGGAAAGTGCTGCCCCAGAGTTTAGTACAGGTCTCTTTTTAAAACAAAACTGATCCACCATTTTGAATTAGGATGCTTACCAGGATAACATTTTCAGGTTCATTTTTTTTTTTTTAAATCAAACTTGGAAGTCAAGGCATTTCTGTAGTATTGTTTCAAAGAGGAGAAAAAATTCTGCACATTTTATCACCTCTTGCTTGTAATAAAAATGTGACAGGGTTAAAAGAGTTTTTCAACCTTGTTTATTGTCTCTACATTGCATGCAAAGTTACATATGGGAACTGTCAACTTGTCAAATATAAAATAACAACAACAATAATAAAAACAAATTCAGAAACAAAAAGAGTAAAAAACCAATAGCAGCAAAATATTAATGATGGCATACACTTAAACTGATCACATTAAAAACTATTTTCTGTCAGGACAGGTATTCAAGCATAATATTAAAACGTTATTCTTTTTTTAAAAAGTCACATTACAAAATGTTAGCATGGCAGGATGATTTAAAAATACCAATGTTTAAAACAACATTATACACCCTGTAGACAGACGCCATATATATCTGTATCTAGTTTCTTCAGAGATATATACAGAAAATTGTGTGCCTCTTCATAGTAATCCAGTCTCACATAGCCACAGATGGAGCTTCCAAAAACATCCTCCGAGCAGCTATTCTCAGACATTTGGGGCACTCTCCAGACTTGAAACACTGACTGTGGAAGCACGCTTTGCAAACTGTTTACACACACAAGCAGGTGGGGAAAATTGCATCAATAATTGTATTCCTTGAAAGATGGTAGTTTATCCCGATACGAAAGTAACTGAAGAAGACTCATGACCAGGACAATGAAGCACAATGTAACAAGGTTAATTCCATATTTTGATCCCAAGCCAATGAACCTTGAGGTCAATTGGAGTCTTTCCATTGACTTCAATGGGCACTGGATTAGGTCCAGAAAAATCTGATGTAACAGCACTACATTTGCTATTTCAAACTCAAACAGATATGTAAACCCATACCAAGAACACACTTGAATTTTGTTTTAACTTACATGCAGACAACACATCCAAGTTTTCAAATACACAATAAACTCACTGAGACAAGAGAGTTTGAAATCAGTGGGACTACTCACATGCTTACAATTAGGCACATGCTTAAGTACCTTGCAGATTCGGGGCCTGAAATATTATACATGCACGCACACACGTTCTCACAAGAAAGAAATAGCTTTGGGATGGAACATACCTGTACATCTTTTGCATGTGGCAGTCTGAAATGGGAAGAGTACATCTGAGCTCTGGCAAAATTCACAAATAAATCCCTTGGCTTGACAAAGCTAGAAGAATTGAAAAAGAGTTAATTACTTTTTTGATGTTTATTAAAAGTTCATATTTATAAAAAAAATATGGTCAGTTGTGGCTATTCTTCAGGCTATATACCAGACATAGCGATTCCCTTACCTCGCAGTTTTCTACATGAGATGTGGAGCTTTTTAGAATATCCCTGAGAAGAGGCACTAACAGCCCTCGTTTAATCTTCACCAAGTCATCCATTGAGAACAGATGCAGCTCTGTCGTCAGGTGGCTGGAGACCTGTTCAAATTCTTTCAATACACTACAGATTAAAAAAAAAAAATTAAATTACAAAGTGACATGTTTATTGAGAGCATGTTTATCAAAACATGTAAGTAAGTGGAGACAGCCAAGTCTCATCAACCAGGAAGAACATAAAATTGATACCTCTATACACAGCAGAACTGAGTTAAAGGACACTTGTGAATTTTGCAAAAAGCCTGAAAGTTATAAAAAAATTTTTCCTGCTTCTTAACTAACCGTAGAAGAAAGGCTATTAAGTCTTGCCTACCCAGTTCCTGCTCGAGTGTTTGTTGGAAGGCTACAGTGACAACTTTCTTGGCTTGTGGGTGAGGGCGTATGGGGGTCATTATTTAACATAGCTTTTTCTCCCAAAGTTTGAGTTCAATAAGTATTCAAACTAAAAAAAAATTCTGTTCTCAATTGTGGAGGCATGAATCTCGTCATATGCAATAACCCCACCCATTCACTGATCATCCGCAGAATGCTCACACAGAAACAGCATCGGCCGCTTGCTATTTGAATGCACACAAAAAGAAGTAAGTGATTGTTGGGTTCTGATGTGGTTGGGGGGGGGTTTTGGTGGTGAGAGTGTTAAAAAGCCTTTTAGACTATTCAGCCATTGCAGCAAGCGCAAGAGGAGCACTATTGTTGTGCGTTTTAACTTTCATTTGCTAACCATAATTGGATGGAGAAAGAGTGCATCAAAAATGCTTAGTTTTGACAATAATATTTTCATCAGTCATTGAATCATTATTGTCCCTAGCCCCACGGTAGAGAGAGAGAGAGAGAGACTAAACATTTACTTTTTTTTTTTTTGGTAATTTTATTAATTTATTTTCTTATTTACTTGCCTGGTTTATAAAAGACCTCTAATTCTGTGGGTGTAAGTGATAGCATTTAAATGTCTTACCCAGAACTCAGCTCAGTGTCCAAGTGCTATCATCTGCACCCACAACTAATTGCAGGTGCAAAACAAAGGTCCATTATTTTTCCATTTTATAGTTACTACATTAAGCATTGCAGGCAAGCATTGATTTAGACAAAAAACAACAACATATCCTGGAAGAACACCTTGCTTTTCTTTAAACCCACCAATGTTCCCTAAAGCCACAGAGAAGTTAGGCTGATTGTGTAATGAAAGAAAGTAGTCAGAGCTGCCTAACTCAGGCAGAATATGCACATTTTCTACAGCTTGTTTTGTGTCATTAGTTAATGAAGATGGAATGAATACAGTCTACTAAAGAGCCATGATTTGAGCAACATATGGAATAACCACTCTAGTCACCTTAGAAAAACTTTGAACAGACATTACATTGCTGAGCAAGGACACTCACATTGTTCCTCCAAGAGGAATAGTATCAGAAGGACAAAAGAAAAAAATCTGCCAAAAATTATTACACACATCGAATCATTAATCAAGTCTCATAAGTGTTTCTACAATGGTACTGGGAAAAAAACAAGCTGCCTTATAAAATACACTATCACTTGACATTTGCAATAAATAAATTTGCAATAGATAAATTTGCAGGGGAAAGGAAGACGATATCAGAATTTCTGTTGATCATACAGAACTAACTTCCTTAAAAAGTACATGATTAAAAATTCATCTGGAGGGGGAAGCTCCATGAATAACTATTGTACTTCTACCAAGTATTTGCTATACTTAATCATGCTCCATACCTTTCAGCAAACCTGCAGGTTTTCAGTAGTTTTTTAATATGCAAAAGCTGTTCTTGCATCTCCTAAAGGATGAAGGGTAGATAAATGTAGTATTTAAAATGAAAAGCAGAGCAGCATATTTAAACATTCAGAAGTGTTTAAGAGCAGTAATTTAGACAGTAATATTTAAAAATTAGCATTTCACCATAGAGCAGTTTTAGTTTAAAATTAGGAAAAATACAGCAGAAGGTTAGACAGATCAGCTATATAATGCACCAAAAGGCCTACCCCACAAATGCGTATGCATGGCCAAAACATACAACCTGAAGCTGCAGGTTGTTCCTGCAGGATCAAAGACTAGATAAAACCAATTGCTATGCCCCAGGGCAGGGGGAAGAGTTTATAAGCCCTTCCCTTGGGTTCACAAGAGCCAATAGACTTGTGCTGAACCCTTTTGTCCAACCAGTCAGCCACAGAGCCACCTCCACTCCCCAACCCACAGGGAGGTCAATGTGCCCACAAGAAGGGGAGGGGGAGTGTGAAATCCTTAGAGGAGCCAACTGTTTTCTTTCCCCTGCTGGCCCAGACACAGCTGCTTCATGGGCAGAGAGAGGCAGCCAATCTAACTGCTCGTCTCTCCTGGTGGCAGGTACTTGTTCAATAGGGCATCCTATTCCCTGATAAACTGGACATCTCTTAAACAAGGTGGGCAATAGGATTGAGGCTCCTAAAACCCCCTCTTCCCCATCCCTTTAACCCTCATCGGAGTCGATAGCGGTGGGGTCCCAGCAGGTGGATTGGAACAGCGGGAGAAAAGGGAGGCAGGTAGCAGCCCTCCTGCCCTCAAGTGCTACAGGTAACAAATGAAGAATCGCTTGCACTGGATGAGTTATTACTGGATAGTGCCCAGATATGTTACTTAATAAGGCAGCAACCTAATTAAACCAGATTCCTGGGGTCTAGTCTTTCTTCTGGCAGCGTGCAGGACAATGCCACACACTTCAATTACAAAGAAGCTGCACTTACCCTGACTCTGTTCAGTTCCTTTGCTTTTGTATAGAGGGTTTTGTTGATACACGACACATTGAAGATGGGGTTTTGCCATATGCTGAGCAGGAGATGTTTGGAGAAGTTACAGACATAGTACTTTCTGAAGTCCCATTTAATCAATATTCGGGCAGGGATGGAAGTCTGTGCATGGCTATGGCAACAGTCACAGAAGTACTTCCCCAGGTAATCACAATAGCGGAGTCTCCTGATGTATTCTGTGGCGGGTCAACAATGAAGAATGGTTCTTTAAAGAATTACCGTATTGCCTTTTAACTGCGTCAATCCAGTAATACATAATTCAGATCTACAGAAAAATGGGCTGGGCTGGGGGGAGGGGGGGCTCCTTGTTTTTTGAAGAGGTAGACTCGTGGTCAGATTTAATATTCTGAATTAAATATGGAAACCTCTTTTGCAAGACTGATCATAGTTATATCACCATCAAAATTTACACAGATCCTTATTGGAAACAGTGTTGGCTGCTTCCCCAAAACAAGTTCAAGACTGGGGCTTGTGGTTACAGGTGTAACCTAACTAATTCCTTTGCACAGTTATTGTTAATGATTCTTTGAGTCTTTGATGTCAACTCAAATATTAATTTTGTTCTGCCAGTCATGAGCGAGTGCCTCTCTTTGTATAATGACAGGTCTCAGAGTAGCAGCCGTGTTAGTCTGTATCCACAAAAAGAACAGGAATACTTGTGGCACCTTAGAGACTAACAAATTTATTAGAGCATAAGCTTTCGTGGGCTACATCCCACTTCATCGGATGCATAGAATGGAACATATAGTAAGATAATATGTATATATACACACATACACACAGATAAGTTGGAAGTTACCATACAAACTGTGAGAGGCTAATTAGTTAAGATGAGCTATTATCAGCAGGAGAAAAAAGAGAGAAAAAAAAACTTTTGTAGTGATAATCAAGGTGGCCCATTTAGACAATTGACAAGAAGGTGTGAGGATACTTAAGGAAATAGATTCAATATGTGTAAGGACCCAGCCACTCCCAGTCTCTATTCAAACCCAAGTTAATGGTATCTAGTTTGCATATTAATTCAAGCTCATTGGAGTCTGTTTCTGAAGCTTTTCTGTTGCAAAATTGCCACCTTTAAATCTTTTACTGAGTGGCCAGAGAAGTTGAAGTGTTCTCCTACCAGTTTTTGAATGTTATGATTCCTGATGTCAGATTTGTGTCCATTTATTCTTTTGTGTAGAGACTGTCCGGTTTGGCTAATGTACATGGCAGTTGGGGGCTGAAGGTGACAGCTGGTGGCGTTCTGTTATTTTCTTTGTTGGGCCTGTCCTGTAGTAGGTGACTTCTGGGTACTCTTCTGGCTCTGTCAATCTGTTTTTTCACTTCAGCAGGTGGGTATTGTAGTTTTAAGAATGCTTGATAGAGATCTTGTAGGTGTTTGTCTCTGTCTGAGGGATTGAAGCAAATGCAGTTGTACCTTAAAGCTTGGCTGTAGACAATGGATAGTGTGGTGTGTCCTGGATGGAAGCTGGAGGCATGTAAGTAAGCATAGCGGTCAGTAGGTTTCCGGTATGGGGTGGTGTTTATGTGACCATCGCTTATTAGCACAGTAGTGTCCAGGAAATGGACCGCTTGTGTGGTTTTGTCTAGGCTGAGGTTGATGGTGGAATGGAAATTGTTGAAATCATGGTGGAATTCCTCAAGGACTTCTTTTCCATGGGTCCAGATGATGAAGATGTCATCAATGTAGTGCAAGTAGAGTAGGCGTCTTAGGGGACGAGAGCTAAGGAAACGTTGTTCTAAGTCAGCCATAAAAATTTTAATATACTGTGGGGCCATGCAGGTACCCATAGCAGTGCTTCTGACTTGAAGGTATATATTGTACCCAAATGTAAAATAGTTGTGGGTGAGGACAAAGTCACAAAGGTCAGCCACCAGGTTTGCCATGACATTATCGGGGATACTGTTCCTGACAGCTTGTAGTCCATCTCTGTGTGGAATGTTGGTGTAGAGGGCTTCTACATCCATTGTGGCCAGGAGGGTGTTCTCTGGAAGATCACCGATGGATTATAGTTTCCTCAGGAAGTCAGTGGTTTCTCGAAGATAGCTGGAAGTGCTGGTAGTGTAGGGCCTGAGGAGAGAGTCCACATAGCCAGACAGTCCTGCTGTCAGGGTGCCAATGCCTGAGATAATGGGGCGTCCAGGATTCCCAGGTTTATGGATCTTGGGAAGCAGACAGAATACCCTAGGTTGGGGTTCTAGGCATGTGTCTGCACAGATCTGTTCCTGTGCTTTTTCAGGGAGTTTCTTGAGCAGATGGTGTAGTTTCTTTTAGTAATCCTCGGCGGGATCAGAGGATAATGGCCCGTAGAATGTGGAGTTAGAGAGCTGCCTAGCAGCCTCTTGTTCATATTCCAACTTATTCATGATGATGACAGCACCTCCTTTGTCAGCCTTTTTAATTATGATGTCAGAGTTGTTCCTGAGGCTGTTGATGGGGTTGTGTTCAGCATGGCTGAGGTTACGGGGCAAGTGATGCTGCTTTTCCGCATTTCAGCCTGTGCACGTTGATGTGCACAATCTATGTAGAAGTCCAGTCTGTTGTTTTGACCTTCAGGAGGAGTCCACAGATTGACAGAGCCAGAAGAGTACCCAGGAGTCACCTACTACAGGACAGGCCCAACAAAGAGAATAACAGAATGCCACTAGCTGTCACCTTCAGCCCCCAACTAAAACCTCTCCAGCGCATCATCGAAGATCTACAACCTATCCTGAAAAATGATCCCTCACTCTCATAGATCTTGGGAGACAGACCAGTCCTCGCTTACAGACAGCCCCCCAACTAGAAGCAAATACTCACCAGCAACCACACACCACACAACAAAAACACTAACCCAGGAACCTATCCTTGCAACAAAGCCCGATGCCAACTCTGTCCACATAGTTATTCAAGTGACATCATCATAGGACCTCATCACATTAGCCACGCCATCAGAGGCTCATTCACCTGCACGTCTACCAATGTGATATATGCCATGATGTGCCAGCAATGCCCCTCTGCCATGTACATTAGCCAAACCAGACAGTCTCTACGCAAAAGAATAAATGGACACAAATCTGACATCAGGAATCATAACATTAAAAAACCAGTAGGAGAACACTTCAACTTCTCTGGCCACTCAGTAAAAGATTTAAAGGTGGCAATTTTGCAACAGAAAAGCTTCAGAAACAGACTCCAATGAGAAACTGCTGAGCATGAATTAATATGAACACTAGATACCATTAACTTGGGTTTGAATAGAGACTGGGAGTGGCTGGGTCCTTACACATATTGAATCTATTTCCTTAAGGTAAGTATCCTCACACCTTCTTGTCAACTGTCTAAATGGGCCACCTTGATTATCTACAAAACTACAAAAGAACTACAAAAGTTCTTTTTTTTTCTCCTGCTGATAATAGCTCATCTTAACTAATTAGCCTCTCACAGTTTGTATGGTAACTTCTAACGTGTGTGTGTGTGTGTGTGTGTGTGTGTGTGTGTGTGTGAGAGTGTGTGTGTGTGTGTGTGTGTGTGTGTGTGTGTGTGTGTGTGTGTGTGAGAGAGAGAGAGAGAGAGATATAATCTTACTATATGTTCCATTCTATGCATCCGATGAAGTGGGATGTAGCCCACAAAAGATTATGCTCTAATAAATTTGTTAGTCTCTAAGGTGCCACAAGTACTCCTGTTCTTCTCTTTGTATAATGGACCCAGTATAGGGCTTTACACTCATTTCAGAGATTTCCCATGCAATGAGACCTGATGAAGTGGATACATCTGCACATTACAATGCATTAAGCAGTTTGTGAAAAAAGTATCCCAAAGATTTTTATAACTCCAACAGGGTTTTGTGGTCAAGTCTTTAAAAATAAGAAAACTACTTACACAGCCTCTCTTTTTAAGACCAGTTGACAGTACGAATTGGCAAGGATTACGAATTCTATTTCAAAAGTATTTTCTAATTAAGATTTATGATTTGCAGCTTGGAGACTTGAATTTATTTTTTACTAATAGCCCACTTTAAAAAAGTCAAGCTATTTTACAACGTCATAAATAATGCTTCCAGTTTTATTATTGAAAGTCACCACTTCCAACTGTGGATAAGTAGGAGTGCTATGAAGTGGCCTATAGCTGATGGAGAAAGGCGTTGTGTTCTGGCTGTAATGACATTTCAGATGGTGATATGATCCTATTGTGCACTGTGTTAAGTGCATCCCCAACACGGAGCATTTTCTTCTAGTTAAGGTATTGTCAGAACTGCAAAATGCATCATGTCAGCACAAGAATACAGGTTGGCAAACAACCTGGGTTTGCTTGGTGTGGTATGTCTGTGGGTTTGTGTTTGTGTTTCAGTACTTACTGAGTTCTATTGGGGTTCCACAACCAGCACAAGTAAAGTTTTGTGCAGCTACAACGGCATCTCTCCTGTACAGAGAGACAAAATTAAATCTAACTATCCAAAAGCATATCTGATCAATTACATTCTCCCAGAACTACAGACACCTGCACTAATACTTATCAATATTTTCAACTTGGAAGTCTGATCATGTTACTCAAAAAAACCCCACAATGTAGGAAGAGAAGTCAGTTGTTAAAGAGAAGTCCTGTATGCTATTTTACAGTGGAACTCTAAGCTAATCTTTGTAGAATATACAGACACTGCTACCAGAGATCATGGTATGCGAGAAGTGCGATACTTCCCCAGTCTTTCTTTAAGAAAGCTTAAAGGGATACGGTCAACCCAGGAAAAAAAATCACATTTGTCTGAACATTTTGTACCCATCATTAATTGCAAGTAACACCCAAGGTTGTTTTAACAGAATTTGGCAGAAAAAAAGTTGTTCATTTACTTTGTGCATTTAACAGCACTTTAAGTAGAGTGAGATTCATAGTTCTTCTGCGTAGTCAGTCTTTTGCTTGCTGAAAAAAAAGTCTTGAGCCAGCAGGGGAGCAAAAAACAAAGATCCCACAACTAGGGTGACCAGATGTCCCAATTTTATAGGGACAGTCCCGATTTTTGGGTCTTTTTCTTATATAGGCTCCTATTACCCACCATCCTCGTCCCAATTTTTCACATTTGCTGTCTGGTCACCCTACCCACAACCCTCAAAAAAAGTTACTCACCATATTGAGTAACCATATACAGACAGTGTTAATCAGGACATAATGACTCAGCAAAAGTAGACATTACTACACAACTTCCAGTGAGACACTGGAGAACAAGGTACTGAATAACAGCTCCGAGCCAAAGCCCAGTGAATCAACAGAAATCTTTTCACTGATCTCAACAGGCTTTGGACTGGGCTCAGTGTATAACAGAAACAAAATGACTAGTCCTACAGACAGACAAGTACTTGAGACTTACTTGAGTGATGGGTGAATATTAAATATTATTTGAAACCTAGGTGGGGCCCAGTCTGTGGTTCCTCTTAATTTGGCTTTGACCTTTATTTCTTCTGCCAGATTCCCACTAGACTCAAGTTCCTTTGGAATATTTTCTTTATTAGCATACTATTGAAGACAGAAAGACAGACTTAAGTGTGGAATTTAACCTGCAACCTAGTAGCTGAACAGATGCTAACATGCTTTGCAGACTATGCAATGAAGTGTCACATTCAACACTCCAACAGCTGTCAGTACAATCACAGCTTTGATACCCAAAGTCATGTTTAGTAGCAACTCTTGAAGGACTTCCTGTGTTCACAGAGATCCCATTTACATGATTGTCCTACGTTGAATTAAAGGCATTAGAGCTTTCTAACCAAGACAGGCTCCCCCCACCCCCAAAACTGCTTAAAAATAACCAAACCCTGAACACACATATTAAGCATCCTCCTTCTCCCCTTGCCAATGAGGCAGCTGCACTGAACACGCTGAATAATAAGCACATTGTTTTCTGTTTAAAGACTTACTTTCTGCTTAGTTGTGTTCAGGCTCCTAGACAGCTGAATGTTAGTTTCTGCCTGTAACCAACATTTCCTGAATGCTTGGTATAGCTTCTGTGCTGTTACTTCAGCAGAATTGCAGCCCGGATCAAAAGATAATCTGAAAATAAAGCAAGCCAAATGGCAGCATTTCATAAGTAGATTTGTGTCTTCCACATCCCTGAAGATTCCTCACACACCCTCCCTCCTCTCCCCACTTTGATTCACCTATGACCTCTAGGACCCTTGTGCCACAGCCATCAAAAACTATGTTCCCTTCCTGCCTCTCTTTAGGAGAAGTACCATGTGGCAGGGAAGAGTATTGCCACCTGGCTATTTACTAAGTTACGAGAAATACAAAAAGTTACCTTTTATCTGGAGATGCTGCAATATTTTCCAAGTCTTCAAGTTCTACAGAAAAGGAGAAAAAATTTGTTAGCCCAACAAAAGCAAAAACCTCCTACCATTGTATTCTATCTACTTTAGGGCTAGTCTACACTGGCAATGCTAAAGCTTAACGTGCCTTGTGTGGTCGCTGTGCAGCGCTGGGAGAAAAAAAAACCCCATCTCCACAGGGGGCGTGGTTCCCTGTGCTAGGAGGACGGCTCCCAGCTCTGAGGCATTGTCTACACTGGTGCTTTACAGCGCTGAAACTTGCTGCACTCACAGGGGTGCTTTTTCACATCCCATGAGCGAGAAAGTTGCAGTGCTGTAAATTGCCAGTGTAGACAAGCCCTTAGGATCTTATATGGCTCCCATCATCATAGTATCTGAGCACCTGACAATCCTTAACATATTTATCTTCACAAGAGCGTTGTCAGATAAGGAACTGCTATTATCTCATTTTCATCAATCATCATCATCACTCCCATAACCACATTGGTTGTTGGGGCACCGTCATTGATGAGGAATCGACCAATTGTCTCCACCCCTGATGATTGTGTGTCAGTGATGAGTATCTGCGAAGTCCATTCCTGTCCACTCTTATGTTGTCTGTCCATCTCTTCTTCTGTCTACCTCTTCTTCTCTTCCCCTGTACTGTGCCTTGGAGGATGATCTTGGATAGGCCAGATAATCTTGTTACATGGCCGTACCACTTCAGCTTGCACTTCTTCATGGTCGACAAGAGGTCTTCATATGACTCAGTGCATTGGGTGATGATGTTGTGGACCTCTTCACTAGTGACATGGTCGAAGTAGGAGATGCCCAGGATTTTACGGAAGTATCTCATATCTACTACCTGTATTTTCCATTCAAGTTCTGCCGTAAGAGTCCATGCCTCACACGCATACAGAAAAACGAAGATGACCAGTGCGTGCAGAACTTTCAGTTATTTTCCAGGGAGATGTTCTTATTCCTCCAAATTGGCTTTAGCTTTGCCACCACTGCTGTTTGCACAGTTCTTGCCAGAATTTCTGCCTTTGATCCTTCATCAGTGATGATTTCCCCCAGATAATTAAACTGTTTCACTGTCTCCAGTTCTTGTCCACTGACAGGGATATGTGAGCTGACCCAGTCATGTTTGTTTGTCGTCAGCTTGGTTTTCTCTGCACTAATTTCAATGCCATATTTTGAGGAGGTTTCATCCAATCGTTTCACAAGGTTGGTAAATTCATCTTCGCTACCTGACAGGCCGGCAATGTCATCAGCAAACCAAAGATTTGAGATTGTTCGCCCCCCCCCCCCCAGTGCTGACTGTCCATATGTGGTCATCTATGGCATCAGTCATTATGTGTGCCATACTCAATGCCTTCTTGAAGTCAACAAAGATGGGATAGACATCCTGCTGGTATTGTAAGTACTTCTCACATAGAACACGAAGATTGAAAATCTGTTCTGTGATACTTCTTCCAGCACGAAAGCCAGCATGTTCTTCAGCAATGATATTCTCCATTTGTGGCTTCAATCTGTTCCATATGACTTTCAACATCACTTGGCTGGGATGGCTAATTAAGCTTATGGTCCAGTAATTTTGACACAATTGCCTTTCTTTGACAGAGTGATGATTAGTGACTATGTCCACGTGGAGGGCCACTCATTGGTCTGCGAGATCTTGTTGCAGATCTTGGTAAGTACATCTATTCCTATTTCTCCTCCGAATTTCATCAGTTCGGCTGGGATACTGTCAATACTTGTAGCCTTTCCATTCTTGAGTGATTTCACAGCTGTCTCCACTTCTTCATGCAGTGTTGGAAAGTCCTCCTCCTCTGTTGACTCTGGGCTGTCTAGGACACTAGGATCTCCATTTGTCTGGTGGTTTTATAGATCAGAGCAGTAATTTGTCCACCTATTGATGATGTCCCTTTCTTCTGTAAGACTGTTCTCTTCTTTGTCTTGAATTGTGTTAGCTTTTCAGATTTTTTACAGATAGGTAATGGAGGCACAGAGATGCTAAATGACTTGCCCAAGGTCACACACGAAACCTGTGGCAAAGCAGAGAATTGAACTCAGGTGTCTTAGGGGCTATATAGGGAATCTGTGGTGGGTACACTTTGGGCACTACCCCGTACAATGCGCATGCACGTTAATATACATGTCAACCAGTGGAAAGTATTCTTGCTGTAGAAATGAACTCCTGTATTGTTATTATGTATGATAGAGTTTTAGCACTTATGCAAAGCTATTTCAACTCTTCCCATTAGTAGTGCATGATTACCAAGAGAGAAATTTTACCATACACCTCTGAGTTTGTACTATAAAATACATACTATGGCAACATGTAGCTCTGGAAAAGTGGCACTGAAGTAGTTAGTAAATCCATCCAGACTCATTGCAAGTTGCATCTGCATAGTTTGAAAGTCTTACCAATAATTACAAATTCATCGTCTGAGTCACTATCGCAGTGAAATCTACCGGCCTCATGATGTGATGGTGGATTTACTGATGAGCTGACCTGCAGCACAGCACAACCTTTAACAAAGGAAGTGATTCATTACTAAAAGAGTTTCATGGAGGGATTAATACATTTAGATCTGTGCACTATTTTAAACATTCTGTCACTGTCTTCTCCTCCCTCTCCATCAAACAAAAACCACACACTAAATGTAGAATGAGCTTTTAGGTTGTATGTTCTTTGGGGTAGGGGCTGTCATTTCTTTTGTATTTGTAAAGTGCCTAACACAACGGGGCCTAAGCTGATTGAAGCCTGTATTAACTACTGCAGTTATAAATATTTAATAGTAATATGCTTCCCCACCCCGCACACTTCTACTTCAGTGATTTCCCCCCCCAAGAAGTTACATCGTTTAGATTCATGTTATACAATGTATTAAAATTCCTTTTGGGACATGCCCATTTTACAAATTCATGTACTGTACAGTGTTACAATATCATAAGCCTTTGTTACCCTGACTCATACTACATGTGCACAAATACTGCTTGAGATTTCATCCTACTCAAATGTCTGCTGACTGATCCGTGAACTAATGAAGTAAGTTATAAATCAAATGATGATAGTCAGACTCCATATCCCGTAATACGAAAAAGGAAGATGAAGAAACCACACATTACAAATGTTGCACTTGAAGGTGGTGTTGGTTTTTTTTTTTTTTTTTTTAAATCCTAACTTGACAGTTTCACTAACAAGGAACATGAACTACGATTTCTGGTGAATCACAGTCCAGCACAAAGAACTACATATATCCCCATGCACACTCCAAAGAGAGAGACAAACCATAAAAGATGCACAGAGGTGAATGTTAAAGAAAAACTGGCAAGCATGGGAATAACTTGGAGAATCAAATTTATCAGGGATACATCTCATAGGACAAGGGAAGGCAAACTTTTTGGCCTGAGGGCCACATCGGGTTTCCAAAATTGTATGGAGGGCTGGTTAGGGGAGGCTGTGCCTCCCCCAACAGCCAGGCTTGGCCCAGCCCCCACCCCCATCCAAACCCCGCTGCTTCATGCCCCCGACAGCCCCCTCCCCCCCCCGGGACTCCTGCCCCATCCAATCCCCCCTGTTCCCTGACAGCCCCCCCCAGGACCCCTGCCCCATCCACCCCTCCCTGTCCCCTGACTGCCCCTGGAACCCCTGCCCCGACTGCCCTCCACCGACGTTGGATCATATTAAAGAAGTTCTGTATTAAAATCACAAATGAGTTTGATTCCCCATAGTTTAAATTCCAGGGTATTACTAATTAAGAGGTCTCTTGGTTTTTGGTACTATTTCTCTCCCTCTGTGTGTGAAACTTGCAAGCTGCCAATTGTGTTAGTACATTCTAAGACAGAGTCTGTTCTCAAAGCAATTCTTTGTAAACAACAACTACTCACACAGAGAGAGAGAGACTCAAAGCAATACTCTGTAACAACAGAAACAGCACCCAGAAACTCCCCGCCCTTCTGTTGTATTCATCTCACTTTAACAATTGTGATTAAAATAGAGATAGAGGATGTATGTGGATGGATGCTTGGTGTGGTTAGTAACTGAATGATCAGGGAGGTGCCAGCCTAAGAATCCAGTGTCCATCAGCCGAAGAAGGCGTCAAGTGGAAATAACAGAAGACCCCCGGAGGGCAGACTGGAATCCACCCAGCCGCCTCAAGAATGGGAGAACCAAAGAACAAGATAACATCTGGCAGCATGGAGCCGTCAGAAATGCGACATCGGCTGATTGATTCAGCAACAGCATGATGAAGCAATTCCCATAGACTGGCATAGGAAGAAATTCCTATAAAAATGGACTCTAGAAAGTGAGAACTTTGGGGTCTGATTGTGCAAACCAACTTCCAGGAGCATCAGAGGAGCATCTGACAAGGCCCTGCTCCCTCCTCATGTCCAGGCCACCTGGCCAGTGGCTTGGTATGAGCAACTCTAAGGCTGGTAATTATGATAACAACCTTGTAGAATGTGTGTGTGTGTGTGTGTGTGTGTGTGTGTGTGTGAGAGTGTGTGTGTGAGAGAGAGAGAATAAATATGAGATTGAATGGAATGTTATAGCTATAACTAACTGCTTACTATGATTCTTTCTGTATTCACAATAAATGTGGTATTTTGCCTTTTTCCCTTTAATAAGATCCTGCTGGTTTTTATTTTGTTGGTATAACACCGACCCATCCAACCCCCCCGTCTCCTTCCTGACTGCCCCGCTGGGAACCCTGCCTCTATAAAACCCCCCTTCTGTTCCCCACCATCTGACCGCCCCAACCCCTATCCAGACCCCTGTCCCCTGACCACCACTCCAAACTCCCCTGCCCTCTATTCAACCCTCACACCCCACCCCCAACGGTCCCTGACCCCTTACCGTGCTGCTTGGAGCACTGGTAGCTGCCCGGCTGGAGCCAGCCACACCACCACGCAGCACAGAGGTCATAGAATCATAGAGGTCATAGAATCATAGAATATCAGGGTTGGAAGGGACCTCAGGAGGTCATCTAGTCCAACCCCCTGCTCAAAGCAGGACCAATCCCCAATTTTTGCCAGAGATCGCAAATGGCCCCCTCAAGGATTGAACTCACAACCCTGGGTTTAGCAGGCCAATGCTCAAACCACTGAGCTATCCCTCCCGGGTCAGGCAGCGGCTCTGCAGCTGTGCCTCCCGGCCAGAGCTCACTGGCAGCACAGCGAGCTGAGGCTGTGGGAGAGGGGGAACAGCGGGGGAGGGGACAGGGGCTAACCTCCCGGGCCAGGAGCTCAGGGGCTGGGCAGGACGGTCCCACGGGCCGCAGTTTGCCCACCTCTATCATAGGACAAGCGACCTTTTGTTTTTGAAGCCTGTCTGGGGAGTCAGTGAAGATTAGACAGGACAGGGAATTCACTTATGAGAAACACCCATCCCAACTCTTCCTGTAGGGTAATCGGGCAAAGACAGGCAAGAAGCGTTACATTATGGGCTAAAATGAAATAACTTACCTTCATAGCCACTGTCTGAAGAAGCAGAAGAAGCAGATTGTGTCTTTACTCTGGTACAAGAGGATATTTCTGAATCAGTCTGATAGCTGCCTAGCCATCCACTGGTTTCTTCTGCATTCCAGGGCTCTGCCTGTTGACTTAGGATACTGCACTTCATTTTCTCCAGAGATGCTATAATCATATCTGCAACCAAGAAGTGTGCATTCTCCTGGGCACAGAAAAGAGGAATGTTTATTACTAGTTTACTTATTAGTGTAATTAGTGTCAGCTTCTCTTCCCAACATTAACAAGCCAAGAATGCATACTTAAAGCATACGTGGCCTTTAATTTAAGAAGCTGCTGGAAATTAAAATAAAATAATGTGGGTAAGAGGTACAGTATCCAAGAAACTCAATTTATGTTGGTCTTAATGTTTTTAAAGAATATTTGTTGCATTTATTTTCTTTCCCTCTCTGAAATCAAAAGGAAGAAACTTCAAATGCTTAATTGAGTAGTCTCTTGGCAGGTGTGTATATTTAGGCATTTTTAAGGGCATATTCCCAAGATTACCCATAAATTTTAGTAAGCATATGTTAAACCATGTAGCATATTTACTAGGATTTAATTAAAGGAGTGAAGTATATATAGACACTTTAGTGTGCATATTAATTTTGAACTGGTGAGGTGTGGCAGGCTTTAATACTACTTTGAGATTCTCAGATGAGGGATGATAACAGAAGTGCAAAAGCACTTGCTTATCTCACTGACTTAATTCTTTAATGTTTGCAAGGTATAATTAACCCCATTTTACAGGTGGGAAAATGGAAACTTGCGTGACTAGCTCAAAAGATCACCCAGGAAGTTGTTGATAAAGCCAGGAATGGAACACAGATCCCCTGGCTCCCACTATGGAGTTGCTTGCTTGCATGCAACTTCAAGGTCCAATAAGAAAGCTCATTGCTTAAAAATACTCTCGGGATCTAATGTTGCAACTTGTGAATGTAGATATCAAATAGTCCACTAACAAATTGAGTTAATGCTCTAAAAATGGCACCAGTTGTAATTACAACATTCTTCACAGCAGTGTAACGGGAAGCTGTAGTAATAAGCACTTAAATTATCATCACTTAAGAACAATTAAAAATGAAAACTACAGTAGACATTTCTTCAACTTTTTGACCATCTTTAGGAGAAAGAGGTGAACAACAGATTTTATTTCTAAACAAGTCCAATAAAATGGCATTTCCCCAACAGTACAGGCCCTCACGTAACGTCTCAAGAAGTTCACATGGGTGCCTGAAGAAACTATCTTAAACTAAATGATGTTCGATTATCACCACTTCTTTTGTTAACAGTTTCCCACAGAAACCATTCAACAAGCTTTGGGACATACCATTAACAAAGGAAAGAAAATTAAACAGCCAATTTTTCCTGGAGGGGAAATACTGATACCAAGGTGATTCAGAGAAAGTTTGATGGATTCTCAATGGGGGTTAATACCAGGTCACTGGCAGATCTGAGAATACTTGTGCCATGTCCAATGGTTAAGAACTTGCCTGCAAGAGTTTGTGTTGCCAAGTGGGTTCTTGCATATTGAGGAACTTATATAAGCAAACAGTCTCCATTTACGCAAACTCTGCTCTCACCCCTTTTTCGCCACCTTCCTTTTATACGCTGAGCTCCTTCCCTTCAGGAAACAGCTCAGGGTCATAGGAGAAAGGTGAAGAAGACCTATTAGGTCATCTATTCCCTCTCCCTCCCAGGGCAGGATTGTAACTTTCAGTACGTAGATTAGTGCTTTGTCCAATCTTCTACCAATTCCCATGGGAGACGACTCCGTTGTCTAATAGAGGTCAACTGTCAGGAAGTTCTCTCCTGATATTCATCCTAATTCCCCCCTCTTAGTTTTATCCCATTACTTCTAGTTAAACCCCTTGTACCATCCCTGGTGTCTGAACCCTTTAATAGTTGTTATATTCTCCCCCTCTCCCTTTCATCATGACTGAGCTCTTTGATCTTTCCTCTAAGATGACAGCCTCCTGATCATTTGTGTAGAGGGGGCAGTGCTGCCTAGTGGACAGAGCACTGGATTGGAATTCAGGAGACCTCAGTTTTATTCCCTGCTTTGCCACTGATAGGCAGGGTGACAAAATGATGGGGTCTAACTTAGCTGCTACCACTCACAAAAGTGATCTTGGTGTCATTGTGGATAGTTCTCTGAAAACATCTGCTAAAAATGCAGCAGCAGTCAAAAAAAGCTATCAGAATGTTAGGAACCATTAGAAGAGGGCTAGATAATAAGACATAATATATGATAATGCTTCTATATAAATCCATGGCATGCCTACACCTTGAATACTGCATGCGGTTCTGGTCACCTCATCTAAAAAGATATATTAGAATTGGAAAAGGTACTGAAAAAGGCAACAAAAATGATTCGGTGTATGGAACAGCTTCCATATGAGGAGAGATTAAAAACTCTGGGACTTTTCCACTTGGAAAAGAGATGACTAGGAGGGGATATGATTGAGGTCTATAAAATCTTGACTGGTGTGGATAAAGTGAATAAGGAAGTGTTATTTACTCCTTCACATAACACTAGCACAAAACAAATCCTGTGCTATACTATCACAGAATAGCATGAAATAATGTAGATAAAATGGAGGTATAGGAAAGGGGAAAACATTGTTTGGAAAATGTTTGGAATGAAAAGGGAGTATCTTTAAAGTATTACACTCCCTGAAGTGAGTGAAAGGAGGGTGTGTAGAAGGGGCAATATTGAAAAGCTTGGGCTGAATTTTAATTTGTACAAATGCTCATCCTAAAACAGAATAAAAAAAGAAAAACAGCAAGTTGTAAAAGACTAGTTTTGGCATCACTAAAGTTTGTTCTTCTAAAGCCAATCAGACGGAATCAGTTCTACGTAGACTGACTAGCAAACAATCAAGTGTAATTATTCATAAGTGATTATTCTGCACTAGAATATTGGCACAATAGATCCATAACTGCAATGCTCTCACCTTCTCCACATCTACAGGAAGCATGAAGGTATCCTGCAAGGAACGGTTCAAGGAAATAGCTCCTATGCTTAAATCTGAAGTAGCACCTGTAGGTGTAACAATAAGCATTACTATTAGTTATGTGTTTCTTTGCACTAGCCACAATATGTTAAGTGCTTTCCAAGAGAAAAACTTACCCTTGTTTTCCAAAACTGTCAAGGGCATGGGGGGGGGGGGTCGCAGGGAGGGAGGAGGAAGGAATTGTCAAAGGTAGAGACAGTTTGAGGGACCTTGGTCTTTTGAAAATACAAACAGTACTTAACTTATCCAGGCAACCTGGAGAAAGTATGTCAAGTTTAGGGGAAACAAAGCTTAAATACACTGCAACACATAACTTCATTGTAAACCTGCCTCAGAAGTCTAAGCAAAGCCCAAAGCTGTTCATTTAGTACGCTAATCAAGCACATAAAATACCAGCGCACTGAACTACAAATAAACGAGTGTGGACCCGAGCAGTTAAGAAAAGCCACATGGAAAAGCCTGGGTACTCAATATGCTACCCTTGGAAAACGCCATGTGTTATTACAGTAAGCATGTGGAAAGTTAACGCTGCTCAGAACTGTTAGCCACTGGCTGGAAGATAAGACTCATGCTAGCACAATACAGGTTTCAGTGGGTGTCTAATCATACAGGGGCCAGCTGCAGACAATGTGGGCATTGGTTTCATATGAATGCAAGAAGCTCAGAAGAGTTTGCTGTATATTTCCATACGTCCTGAATCCCTACTGCATGTTAGCATATGTAGGACCACCATACGTAGAGATGCAGCATTTCTCGTTTTACAGTGTAGCAGCTGCCATTTTTACAGTGCTCACTGGTGATTTTGCTGAATATGGAAAACAAAAGCACCATCTCATCCCTTTCAGCACCTTTTTATGATAGAGCAGAGCATACATTTGTTTCTCTATAGCTTGAGTACCTACACTCAATCACATAAACATGATGTGCTGGAATGGGTCTTAATTCTTGTTGAAATTAAAGCCTCGCCTTCATTAAGATTAGTTGGTTCATATTCTAATATTTTATATTAAATCCCTAAGAACCACTACTACAAGAAATTAGCCAACTAATATTGGCAAGATAGAGGGGCAAGGGGATAGTTTATACAGTCACAACAAAATATATATATATCAAGGAGCATATGATAATAGCTCAGTGGTTTGAGCATTGGCCTGCTAAACCCAGGGTTGTGAGTTCAATCCTGAGGGGGCCGTTTAGGGATCTGGAGCAAAAATTGGGGATTGGTCCTGCTTCAAGCAGGGGGTTGGACTAGATGACCTCCTGAGGTCCCTTCCAACCCTAACCTTCTATGAATCTATGAATCTATGTTATAATAAAACCTGTGCTTACCACCACCTTGACCACTTCGCTTGTATATTGTTTCTCTCTTCCCTACCTTGCATGTATTGACTTGTTTCAGTAAAAAAGACTTTGGGGCAGGGCCTGGCTTCTTATATACTCACACAGCATCTGGCACGTTCTGGGTATACTGCAATATAAAATGATTTAGAACATCCAGATGACAAGCAAATGGTCTGTCTTTTTCAAACTAGACCCTCTCCACCATAGACTTTCTGCTTAAAATGATAAACTATAATGAACAGAGAGAGACTCCCAAAAACACATAAGAATAGTTTATGCAAGTCACCCCCTCCAGCTAATTAGCACTGAACATTTCTCAATACGTTAATCATTTTTATTTGGCTATAATTGGACACTTCACCTTGAATCGTCCTTTAGAATATGTGTTAACTAGAATATGTGCTAACTACTTATGCTAAACTATCTGTTTGATCTTGTATTTAGCTGTGACACAGTAAGTTTCCCAGGCCTGAAGAAGAGCTCTGTAAGTTCCAAAGCTTGTCTCTCTCATCAATCACAAGTTGGTCCAATAAAGATATTACCTCACCCAGCCTTGTCTGTCTGGGACCCACACAGCTACAACAACACTGCATACATACACTGAAGATAAAGTAATCCTGTCCTCCCCATCTTACTTCAAAAGGGTTCCCCATTTCCCTCCTGAAGGAGCTTAGTTAGGATAAGGTGGGGGAAGACAAAAAGACCAAACACGGGATCACACTAAGAGTGCGTACTTTCCTTTTTAGAAGTCTGCCTTCTCATTCAAGTTTTAACTCAACCAAGGTTCACCAAAACATTTGATTAAACTTAAAACAATCTAAAAATTTTAGTTCCTTTTCAGATTGTATCATCTTTGGAGCCTCAACTTACATCTGCAACAGATCACTGTATGCACTATTTCAGTATGAGTGAGCTAGCTGTACTTTGTAGCTACCAAGAAGGATAAGCGTCCACCTGCCTAGTCAGGTGGAGGTGTGGAAGGAGAGAACTGTGGTGCGCACACAGTCTGTAGGACGAAGGTTAGTGGGGCCTGACAGCAACGTGTGACAGACAAAACTGTAAGCAGTGTGGCAGCCATGTGGGTCCCAGGATATCAGAGAGAGAAGGTGGGTGAGATAATATCTTTTATTGGACCCACTTCTGTTAGTGAAAGAGAGAGAGAGAAAGAAGGTGGTCCAATAAAAGAAATTACCTCACCCCCTTGGACAAAATTGTCAGTTTGTTTGCTAGGCACTGTGCATCGCTGCTCTAACCCTGTTGGGGTCTGGGAAAGGACATTTCAGACAGTCACATTAGGAAACTGGATATTCTGAGTAACCTAGGCAAAAAATTAAAGCTAAAGGGAAGTGACAGCCATTTTGCTTGCCACACACCCATCACCTCAAAGACCAGGAAAAGCAATTCATTTAAACAGTTACCTAGCAAAGGTAGAGATTTGAATTTCAAATTAAACTGTACTGAAGTCATGGGGGTAGGGGGGACCTTAGTGTGGCCCTTTTTAAACAGAGATTATTGGAGAGGTCCTTAGAGGAAGTTTCATAGGATAAGTAGAAACAGTTTCATAGTTAAAAAGTAAATTCCATTAAAAAACAGTTTGTCTGGATTTAAACATCAAGGCTTGTTGGATCATATTAAAGAAGTTCTGTATTAAAAACCACAAATGAGTTTGATTCCCCATAATTTAAATTCCAGGGTATTACTAATTAAGAGGTCTCTTGGTTTTACTGTTTCTCTCCCTCTCTGTGTGAAACTTACAAGTTGCTAATTGTGTTAGTACATCCTAAAACAGAGTCTGTTCTCAAAGCAATACTCTGTAACAACAACTACTCACACAGAGAGAGAGACTCAAAGCAATACTCTAACAACAGAAACAGCACCCAGAGACTCCCCGCCCTTTTATTGTATTAACAATTGTGATTAAAATAGAGATAGAGGATGTATGTGGATGGATGCTTGGTGTGGTTAATAACTGAATGATCAGGGAGGTGCCAGCCTAAGAATCCAGTGTCCATCAGCCGAAGAAGGCATCAAGTGGAAACAACCAGAGGACCCACGGAGGGTAGGCTGGAATTCACCCAACAGCCTCAAGAATGGGAGAACTAAAGAACAAGATAACATCTGGCAGCACGGAGCTGTCAGGAATGTGACATCTGCTGATTGATTCAGCAACAGCATGATGAAGCAATTCCCATAGACTGGCATAGGAAGAAATTCCTATAAAAATGGACTCTAGAAAGTGAGAACTTTGGGGTCTGATTGTGCAAACCAACTTCCAGGAGCATCAGATGAACACCTGACAAGGCCCCGCTCCCTCCTCGTGTCCAGGCCACCTGGCCAGTGGCTTGGCATGTGCAACTCTAAGGCTAGTAACTATGATAACAACCTTGCAGAACGTGTGTGTGTGTGTATATGAATGAATGTGTGAATAAATATGAAATTGAATGGAATGTTATAGCTATAACTAACTGCTTACTATGATTCTTTCTGTATTCACAATAAATGTGGCATTTTGCCTCATTCCCTTTAATAAGATCCTGCTGGTTTTTATTTTATTGGTATAACAGGCTTTCATTTTCCAGGTTTTTTCCTTAGCAGCGGGAGACAAGGCAGCAGGAATCACACCAACATTTAAATGGTGGGGGTGGATTTGAGAGGGGGACAATACTTGTTTTCAGGTAAGAATCTAAGTGACAATTAATAGAATGCCAAAGAGAAAACACTCTAGTATAATTCCCACTCTAAAATTAAGCAGTTCATGTCTGGTCGTTTGGCTTCCTGTTCCCTTCTACTGTCCCTTCTCCTGCCTCAGTGCAATTTCAGTGTCACAGCTCCAGTGAGGGAAGAAGATATCTCATACCACTCTCTGCCCTAAGCCACTAGCCAGTGGTTTAACTGGCTGAAGAGAGGAGCAGAGGCCTGAAGTTGAGGATTCTGGAAATTGCATGATCTCTGAGATGGCACAGTAAGTTTAAAGCTCTAAGCATAGTATAAAGAATCAAAGCAAATGGCAAATTTTAAAATCAAGACTGGCTTTAAAAAAAAAAAAAAAGATATGCTCTAGGAATTATTTTGGAGAAGTTCTCTGGCCTGTGTCACACAGGAGGTCAGACTAGATGATCACAGTGGTTCCTTTTGGCTTTGGAATCTAGGAATCTATTTTCTTTGCCAGAGCTGAATGAGGTGCCTGCCCCCACAAAAAAAAAATTTCTCAGGTTTAACAAAATAAAGTCCCTAATCCTTGAATGATCTTTTTTCAAACGTGGCCCAGACCACATTCTGACTGACACCCATTGGTTGTGAAGGAACCTAACCACTGAATCCCATGTGCTTCAAAGCCCCCTTCCCCTCCTCTTACCCCCAAGGCACCACCTGCCCTGGGCAGGGGACCTGGGAGGCAGGGACACAGGCCAGGGGCTGCTCAAACCACCCACACTGCAGGCAGGTGTAGGGTGTGCCACAGCTGCCTGCCTGGCTCTTATCATGGCCAGGCTTTGGCTCCAAGGGCCCCAACCGGAGTTGGGTCGGGGAGAGTTGTGTGGGCAGTTGTTGGGAGCCTGAGGCTGGGGACCTGGGACACAGGCACGGGGCTGCTTTTGCCTCCACCTCGGGCAGAGGGGCGGGGGCACCTGGCTCCCCCCACTTTTGGGAGGACTCTGGCACCCTTGCCCTGGGCTGAGGCTGGGGCTAGTGGGGGCCGGCCTGAAGCCAGGGACTCTGGGCAGCTGGAGCCAGTGCTCGTGCTGCCCACCCACCTGGCGTTTGGGGACTCGGGTCCATGCCGCCCAGGGACTTCCCTACATCCACCTTGCATTTCCCCAACACCCCCCCCCCCATTTTGTGAACCAGTTACATGCAGTGTTGCCAATGTAGTGATTGTTTGGAAATCTGAATTGAAATTGAAACATTAATACATACTTTAAAAGCATACAAAGTGTATGATAAAATACATGTATCTGAAAAAGTATAATACTTTTCAAAAGTATGAACATAGACTAGCTTCCTTATATAGCTGTTTTTTTATGACAATGTCAGTGCATTCATTTAGGTGAGTAATGAAATGTTGTTGTTCTTATTGTATGAGTAAAGGGCAGTAGAACTGTACTTAGCCTCTGCTGACTGAGGGCATCGAGAGAGGCTGGGGACAGTTGTTTTGCTTGATGGTCTGCCTGAGTCACAAGTACTATTTGACCTGCCCCTCTCCACTGTTTAAAGACTGAGCTGATTAGGCTCCATGGATAGTCTCTTGTTTTGTTAAGTGACCACTACAGTTGAAATCACTGATAATCAGGTCTAAGTGCTTAAACCTGCAGTGGAGACAGTGTTTCTGTAGAAGAGATGGACCAGTCTGCACTAGAAGTGAGGTTCCCCCACTGAGAGCTCAACTGAAATGACTGAGAGCTGTGTGGAACCTCAAGAGACCAACTGGCAGAGGTCACAGTGGCACATGGCAGCAGAAGGTGACAGTGCAGGGCCATTGACAACGGAGCAATGGAGTGAACGGTGGCACAACGAACAACAGTGACCAGAGCGAATAGTGAGCAGCTGGAGGAACGAGCAAGGTGCCTTCTTTGCCCCCACCTGGGAGGTGAACTCATGTGAAAGCACCTCTGAACTCTGAGTCTCCACTGACCCAGGACAACACCAGTGAGTGCTAATGAGGCTGTTAAGAATGCTGGAGACACAACACAGTTCATGCGAACAAACATGGCTGTGGCATCATACTTTCTATTTAAGCAAGAGATACCACACACTACAGACTGGAGGCCAATGTTAAGTGCATTGTCACTTGTTCACCTTGAAGTTGAACACTGGTTCTGAACAAGACCAGCAAATGCTCACTATCTTTCTGCAAGAAACTCAACTGACTGGCTAGAATGATGCAACACTGAAAGACTCAACAGTTGAAAAAGCGAAGAACTCTCTCACCACAGTCAAAAAAATTACATACATGGCTGATGAACGCACCAATGCAAATGGGCATCAAGTATTAAGTCATTGTGTGCATTATCTTGATGACTGTGGTAGCCAGTAGATGCATTTCTAGATGTTCAAGTTATAGAAGACACACTGGCTTCATCTGTGACAACCCACATCTTAGAAGAGTTAAATGCTTCTCAATTGGACCCCAAACAGATGGCTGCTTGTGCATTTGATGGAGCTGCAAACTTCTCTGGAAGACATAGTGGAGTACAAGCTTTGCTTAGAGAAAAGTGTAACCCTAATCTCTCCTATACACACTGTAGAGGCCCTCTACTCCAACTAGTGCTTGTACGAGCTGCAGACTCTTCAAAAGACATTTAAAAAGCTACACATTTAATGTCTTCATTATATTCTTTTTTCGGCAAGACTCAAAAAAGACTGAATATCTTGGAAAATATAGAAGATACAGTGGGACTGAAGTTCAAATTAGTCCAACCTGGGAAAACCCTCTGGCTTTCTCATGAACGATCCTTGGCTGTTGTCTTAAAATTACTCCAGCCGTTATTACTGGCTTTGGAAAGTATCTACGAAGATGGGATGGATCTAAGTAGTGAGGTTGGTGGATTACTTTTGCTACTACATTCAGAGAAGACTATTGCTATTCTCTCTTTTGTAAGTCTACTGTTGAAACCACTTGGGTCATTAAACAATGCCATCCAGGCATCTGCTTCAATAGTAGTAGATCTTTGTCCAGCAATAGAAGCTACATTTGTATCAGAGAACTATTCATTGGAAAAGTACTGGAAGAAGCAAAGGCTTCAGTCCAGAAGTTGACTAATGAAGGCATTTATATTGAATTCTTAAGTGAAGAGGACAATAGGTGTTTGTTAAGAAAACTGAAAAAGTACACAGACATGAGTCTTAAAAATCTACAACAGCGACTTCTAGATTCTACTCAACCTCTAGGTAGCTTTTACGGATCCCTGTCCTATAAAACACCGACAGTTGAGCGGTGTGAGGCACTACCAGCAATGGGGCTGCCATGTGCTCAGGACAGAATACAGAATTTGAACAGAGTGGAATATCATTCAACGAATGAATGAACATTTGACTTCAACTTCTTTTTTATCATCACTAGTGGCTCGACTTGATCTTTATGCTATGTTTCCTGGGATGAAAGAAGTAGGAAGTCATCTCTTGCTACTTCCAGTCACAACAGCTATAGTTGAGCGTTCTTTTTCATCATTGAATAGCATTTTGTGTTCTGAAAGAAGTCACCTTCTGCCTGATCATGTGAATGAACTAATGGGCATATCAACGGAAGGAATGGAAGTACCAGACACACGAGAAGCCACCAAAGTTGAATGCACTGCATTCAAGAAGTTCATTAACAGAGTTGTGCAAAATTATAACAAGAAACCAAGAAGGATGTAGATGTAGTGCTTCATAGAAGGCTTGAGTAGCCAACTTAAATCATGTTTTAAAATCCTCACGCAAATTAAAATCTAATAAAATGGTCATGAAACATTTTTCAGTTTTTACTATGGTGCCATACAGCCTACCTTCACCCTCACAGTCTCCCCCCTCATCGGTCCTCCCCCCCCCCCCCGGTAAATTCAACCCCCCCCCCAAATTTCAATTCCTGGGGAAAACACTGCTGCCCACTGTGGCCCATGCTTGGCTGCCTGCCCGCCTGGCGCTCTGGGGCTGGGTGGGGTGCTCGGGTGGCCTGGGGCTGGTGAGAGGGTGACTCTGGGCTCCAGCAGGGGAAGGGGGGGAGAAAAGGGGTGGGCCAGACAAGCCCCCGATTCACCCGCCGCCCATGTCTAAGCCCTTCCTTTGGATGTGGGACTGCCTCCCCCAGACTCTGGAACCAGCACCTCAGACGTCCTGAGCCCCCAAGTTGCTGACACTCCCTCAGAATTCCACCTACTCTCTGGTCATGCTTGGCTTTTAGTTTAATCCCTTTGCGGACAACATGGCAGAAAGGCAAGGAACACAGGTTCAGCAAAGGAATGTTTTAAGCACAGTCACTTTACTTTAACAAGGAATAGAAAATTATATATCTTTGCAAAACAACAAATGTCCTTGGGCGGGGGGAGGAGGAGGGAGAGAGACAGAGACACAGACACACACACACACCCATCCCCAATCTTATCTCATCCTTCTGAGAATCAAAGGTACGCTCAGCATTCAGGCTAGGTAAAGAGTCCCTCCTTCCCTCCCTCTCCCCCCCCCCCAGATATTCTTGCAAGTGGTAGTGAATGGCCCTGCTCCACTGAGAAACACCCCTTCTTAAATACAGTCTGTGCTTTTTTCACAGGTGCCCAAACTGAGACATTCCAGCCCCTTCCTCCCATCAGACTTCTGAGTAGAAAGTTCATTATTCCATGGGATTGGGTGCAGTTGGAAGACAGTCAAAGTTGACTATCTGAGGGCTTTTAAATCATAGTAATTCAACAAGGTGTCAAGCATCTTTCCTGGGCTGGACACCTGTCTGGAATGCAGTGCAACAGACTGGCCTTGACAACATTTTTCCAGCACAGAATGCAAAACTGTAGTCAGCACACAGAATGGAAGTATGGAAGAATGGAATGCAAAAACAGAAGTCATACTTTGACAAAGACTATCCCACTATGCATGATAGGTAGAGCCCTGTGTGGATACAAAATTTGTATCTGCATCCAATCCACAATCCGCAAAAATGGTCCACATATATACACATCTACATCCACAGATATGGATATCCATGGATTTGCAGGGCTCAAATGATAGGACCCTAGCACCTCTGAGGACAAAATGATGGGGGTGAAATCAGGATCTACAGCAATATTAACACAGGCAAGGACATTTTTAGAGTGTTTACTTCATCTCTATCCACCCCTCCCCCCTCAACCCATTCTGGCATTTGTTTTCCAGGTGACCACTACACTAGCCAACATCATCAGACTCATGAGACATGCCACAAGCTTCCATCGTTTGCAATAAGACAGATGGTTCCAAGCAACTTTAATGCATAACAATCCCTGGCAACAGTTTGGAGACTTGGCCAGGATTAAACTATCCAGACCTGCATGACTAGCTGTACTTGATTACAAACATGGGCGTAGTTTGTTTCTTCCCTTCTCTATTCTGGACAGGATCCAAATACATTGTGCTTGGTTCAATGAACAAAGCACCTAACTGGAGCAAACCACAATCATCACGGTCACATTAATCAACGGCTCAGTGTTTATGAAACTATATGTCTCAAATAACTAGGTATTGTTAAAAGTCCCTGATCCTGCAATGGGGTCTGCCCATTTAGGAGCTCACTGCAGGATCAAGACACTTTTTGAATTAACATGACATTAGCCATTTACAGGTGAGAGAGACTAGCAGGGCCAGCTCGAGGTCTTTTGCCACCCCAAGGGCCGGAACGCCACCCCTTGAAAAGTGCCGCCCCGAGCACGTGCTGGTACGTAGAACCGGCCCTGTGAACTAGAGTACTGAGGGGTGGAGCCACAGAGTCTATCAACTGTGCAATGTTGATTTTAGAGTAACAAAAACAGAAACAAATGTGTTTAAGGGGTTTTTTTGGGTGGTGGGGGAGCATTTATTTATGATACCCGGGCAGCCTGATTTTTCCCTCCCTTACACCAGAAATTCACACCGTCTCAACCTTATGGTTCCTGGATGACTGAGAAGCTAATACAATTAGGGTATCAGATATCAATAAAAGGAAACCCAATTCACTGAGGGCTGGGGATGACTTTTACTCACATTGTTACCTTTTGTTTATGTCAACATCTATTTAATCCAAAATGCCTGACAAACTATTGAACTGAAAGCATTTTTGGTGACGATTCAGCACCTACACCATTTCATTTAATAACTGAAGACCTGATCCAAAGTCCACTGAAGTTAATTGGAGTCTTCATTAGCTCCAATGGGTTTTGGAGCAGGCCTTGAGGGAATGCCCAGTCCATGTTTTTGGGTTCTCAGAGCCCTTTAGCAAGACAGAGTACAAAAGATTTGACATTCCTGAGATTTCTAAGGTAAAAACAGAAAAAATTTTGAAGAGAAAAAAGCCTTTCGTTCAAGCCTTTTTTCTAATCATAAAGAAGGGGAAGAGAGCACAACCCCCCCCCCCAATACCTCCACCTTCAGGTCTCCTTTAAGTAGAAGCCAAATCAGTTACTGTTTTAGTTATTTGTATTAAGAGTAGCAGACAGATGTCTTAACTGAGATTGGGCCCCATTGTGCTAGGCACTGTACAAACACATGAGAAGAGACCGTCCTTGCTGCAAAGAGCAGCTCACTATCTAAAGAACAATACAGACAAAAGATGAGAGGGGAAACAGGGGCATGAAGCAACTTGGCCAAACACACACAGAAGACCAGTGGCCGAAACAGAAAGAGATCCAGGTCTGACTCCTAGTTCAGTGCCATGACCACTAGACTAGACCAGTGGTTTTCAAAACTTTTTATCTGGGGACACAGTTGAAGAAAATTGTTGATGCTTGTGACCCAACAGAGCTGGGGATGAGGGGTTTGGGGCATGGGAGGGGGTCAGGGCTCCAGGTGCAGGCTCTAAGGTGGGGCCAGGGATGAGGGGTTTGGGGTGTAGGAAGGGGTTCCATGTTTGTGGGGGCTCAGGACTGGGGCAGGGGATTGGTATTGCAGGGTTGGGGCGCTGACTTACCTCCGGCAGCTCCCAGTCAGCGGCACAGCCAGGGTGCAGAGGCAGGCTTCTCGCCTGTCCTGGCACTGTGGACCACCTGAAGAGGCCAGCAGCAGGTCAGGCTCCTAGGCAGAGGTGCACAAGCAGCTCCGCACGGCTCTCGCCCGCACACACCACCACCACCCCCCACAGTGGAGCCGGTGCTCGGAGTGGGGACAGCGCGCAGAGCCCCTTGGCCCCCAGCCCAGAAGTCAGATCTGCTGCTGGCCGATTCCAAGGCGCAGTGCGGTGTCGGAACAGGTAGGCACTAGCCTGCCTTAGCTGGACAGCACCGCTGACAGGACTTTTAACATCTTGGTCAGCGGTGCTGACCAGAGCAACCCAGTGCCTTACATGCTGCGACCCAATACTGGGTCATGACCCGAACTTTAAAAAAATGCTGGATTAGACCATGCCATCTCCCCTAATGTCACTATTTGTCCTGCACCTTGATAATAGAGAACTTTATTTTCCATTGATGACAATCTGGGACTGTACTCTTCATATGACTAAACAAACAAAAACTGAAACTTATCAGCAATGTTGCTCACACTGTATTTAGAACAAGGGGCTCCTGCAAAACTCTTCTCCCTGATCCTGTTTATGTGCTCACAAAGAACAGTGGGGAGTACCTGATGAGAAAATAAATTCCTATAAAACATAAGTTCTTTATCGTAACAATTCCAGGAGGTGATGCCCCAGAACAAGCAAACTTACTATATGCACTTTCACAGGAATGAATATGGTGGTGGTGTTTTTTTAAGGAACAAAATATGAGTATGTTGCAAATACAGCACAGTGTTAAGATTTGCATCATTTGAAGGAGGTGGATGACAAATGAAGAGCTTTTGGTGTAAGTCTGAAGATACGATCCCTTTGAGGATACCTGCCTTTTGGTGAAATCTGGTCTATTCCAAAAGCAAAAAATATATATATTCTGCGGAAGGTATAAGTCAACTGTGGCATAGGATGATACAGCAGTACCCAGAGAGAAGATGAATTCCCATCAGAGTCGGGGAAATCACCCCTCTTTCTTGTGTGCAATTTGGTGTCAAACATAATAAGGGTCTTCCAGGAATCCCCTCCAGCACATCATTCAACCATTAGCTAAAGCAAAAAATGCCAAGATTTACTTTATTTGCTTTTAGCATAAGGGAAATTCTGAGATAAGATAAAGTTGGGCAGTAGTCTCTTAAGTTACATTATCTGCATTATTAGAGTTAAATGACTTATGTTCTATTAGAGATTCAGTACTAAATTAGAATCTTTTAGCATTCTTATAAAAAGAAAATAGCAGAGACACCCCCTAGCATGTGTTCAGAGTCTCATTGATTAGTTTGTCCCCAGAGAACAGCTATTCTTAATTTGTTATTCCTCCATCTTTACTCTGTCCCATTCCAAGGCCTGGATTACACTATAAAGTTAGGTTGACCCAGCTACGTCGCTCAAGGGTGGGAAAAATCCACACCTGAGTGGTATAGTTAAGCCAACCTAACTCTTGATGTAGACAGCGCTAGGTTGATGGAAGAATTCTTTGGTTGATATAGCTACCACCTGTTGGGGAGGTGGATTATCTATGGCAACAGGAGAACCCCTCCCATCAGAGTAGGTAGTGTCTACACCGTAGCGTTTCAAGTGTAGACAGCCCCAAGTGGCAGTGTTTGCGTGGTCAGTTATATCACCACAGTGAAACTAGTTTCATTTGGGTCTATCCATTAGTACTACAAAAGTCTTACCTGGAAAAGGTTTGGAAGTGATTAAATGAAAGTTACCTTGCTGATCAGAGGGTGCTGACTGTGAACGCGGGTGGAAAGCATTGCTGCCCTCATCTCTGAGTGGCAATGGTTCCAAAGTCTCAGAATTTCTAAATGCTGCTGACAGCTCATTAGCTGTTGAATCTGGAGAGATTCCTTTAAAAGGCAAAGGGTGGTCTGGTGAACTTGAAGAGTTTTTAAGTTCTTTTTCTGAACACATAATAGCAGAGTTTGTCAATGATGTGACAGTGCCTCCAGTTAATGTCACTTGAGTAAAGTAATCACATTTCAGAGGAGACATTTCCAAGCGGGATGAGCTATTTAACGCCGAAGTGATGGAGCTTCTGCCAGGATAAAGTGGGCATGATGAGGAAATCAGTGAAGATTTAGAAGAACTACACTGAGTATTATCCCAAGATGCCTTATGCCTCATAAATCTAACATCCATTTGTGTAGAAGCAATATTGTGATGTGTATAGTCTGTGTCACTGTCATTAGAATCACCATCGGTACTCTCCTCCCAGTGTTCCATATCGCTGTCTGGATCTTCAGTTGTCTGCAATACAGTTTTCTCTGGTAGTGAAGATGGTTTAATACCAGATGTATTTAGAACAGATGCAAGAATTTCTTTGATAGCTGCAGTACTGTCCAGGAATGATCTAAAATTTCCTGCATGCCCAATCACTGCTGGCCTTGAGTACTCATCTGTTTAGGAAAAGTAAGGGATTGAGAGGTTAGGAAATCATCAAAAAAAGGTTACTAGTTACAGCATGAATAGAGAACACCTCCAATGGAAAAAAAAAATTCCAAACAAAACCCCCAACACCACTTCCACTGGAAGGTTAGGGATCTTGTCTCCTGCAACCAGGAAATGTTTCTATTGTTGATCAATCATAGATAATCATCAACAGTAAAGTAAGCCATTCCTAGCCAAGCATGTATAATCAGTAAACATTTTGTCATAAATATAAAGGGAAGGGTAAACACCTTTAAAATCCCTCCTGGCCTGAGGAAAAACCCTTTCACCTGTAAAGGGTTAAGAAGCTAAGATAACCTTGCTGGCACGTGACCAAAATGACCAATGAGGAGACAAGATACTTTCAAAGCTGGGGTGGCCGGGGGGGGAGGGGGGGAGGACGACGAAGGTTCTCTCTGTCTGTGTGATGCTTTTGCCGGCAACAGAACAGAAATTAGATAGGAGTTCCCAGAAGTCACCTACTACAGGACAGGCCTAACAAAGAAAATAACAGAACGCCACTAGCTGTCACCTTCAGCCCCCAACTAAAACCCCTCCAACGCATTATCAAGAATCTACAACCTATCTGAAGGATGACCCAACACTCTCACAAATCTTGGGAGACAGGCCAGTCCTTGCCTACAGACAACCCCCAACCTGAAGCGAATACTCACCAGCAGCCACATACCACACAACAGAACCACTAACCCAGGAACCTATCCTTGCAACAAAGCCCGTTGCCAATTGTGCCCACATATCTATTCAGGGGACACCATCACAGGGCCTAATAACATCAGCCACACTATCAGAGGCTCGTTCACCTGCACATCCACCAATGTGATATATGCCATCATGTGCCACCAATGCCCCTCTGCCATGTACATTGGTCAAACTGGACAGTCTCTACGTAAAAAAATAAATGGACACAAATCAGATGTCAAGAATTATAACATTCATAAACCAGTCGGAGAACACTTCAATCTCTCTGGTCATGCGATTACAGACATGAAAATTGTGATATTACAACAGAAAAACTTCAAAATCAGACTCCAGCGAGAGACTGCTGAATTGGAATTCATTTGCAAATTGGATACAATTAACTTAGAATAGAGACTGGGAGTGGCTAAGTTATTATGCAAGGTAACCTATTTCCCCTTGTCCCCCCGGTTCCTCAGACGTTCTTGTTAAACCCTGGATTTGTGCTGGAAATGGCCCACCTTGATTATCATACACATTGTAAGGAGAGTGATCACTTTACATAAGCTATTACCAGCAGGAAAGTGGGGTGGGGGGAGAGAAAACCTTTTGTAGTGATAAACACCCATTTTTTCATGGTTTGTGTGTATAAAAACATCTTCATCGGATGCATACTGTGGAAAATACAGAAGTGAGCTGTAGCTCACGAAAGCTTATGCTCAAATAAATTGGTTAGTCTCTAAGGTGCCACAAGTACTCCTTTTCTTTTTGCGAATACAGACTAACACGGCTGTTACTCTGAAACCTAGCTAGATATGCGTTAGATTCTGTTTTGTTTAACTGGCTGAGAAAATAAGCTATGCTGAATGAAATATAGATTCCTGTTTTTGTGTCTTTTTGTAACTTAAGGTTTTGCCTAGAGGGATTCTCTATGTTTTGAATCTGATTACCCTGTAAGGTATTTACCATCCTGATTTTACAGAGGTGATTCTTTTACTTTTTCTTCTATTAAAATTCTTCTTTTAAGAACCTGATTGCTTTTTCATTGTTCTTAAGATTCAGGGGTTTGGGTCTGTGTTCACCTATGCAAATTGGTGAGGATTTTTAATCAAACCTTCCCCAGGAAAGGGAGTGTAGGGGGGAAAGATATTTCCAAGCGGGCTCTTTCCCTGTTATATATCTGTTAGACGCTTAGTGGTGACAGCAATAAAGTCCAAGGGAAAAAAGAAAATAGTTTGTACCTTGGGGAAGTTTTAACCTAAGCTGGTAAAAATAAGCTTAGGGGGTTTTCATGCAGGTCCCCACATCTGTACCCTAGAGTTCAGAGTGGGGAAGGAACCTTGACATGGTGGCAGCGAGGTTATCCTAGCTTCTTAACCCTTTACAGGTGAAAGGGTTTTTCCTCTGGCCAGGAGGGATTTTAAAGGTGTTTACCCTTCCCTTTATGATACATTTAAACTGTGGTTGGTTGTCCCAATATGTTCCCATGTGTCATTTTTGGAAACTACATGTGAGCTGAAAAGAAAGAGCCTTCAGGAAATCCTGAACAGGGGAAAAACAAACAACAAAAACCACACACACAATGCTCCAGTCCTTACACTATCTCCTGCATTAAGGCAAGAATGGAACTTAACAGTTTCGCAAGGCAGAAGAATACAGATTACTACAAAAGGCAGAGGAGTCATACAGTATACATTGTGTCAAAAAAGAACATGAAGTGCTAGAGTCTTCACCAAGCCATTGAAACTCACTGGCAGGACTTAGGCTGGTCTACACTACAGACTTATGTCAATATAACTGTGTTGCTCAGGGGTATGGAATATTCACATCCCTTAGCAATGCAGTTATACTAACTTAACCCCCTGTACAGACAGTACTATGTCAACATAGCTACTGTCTACTGGGGGGATGGAGTACCTATGCTGATGGGAGAAGTTCTCCCTCTACAACCACTGCAACACTATAAGTGTAGACAACCGGCAAGAAAGATTCCCGCTAAACAAAGAGGGTAATGAAAGGTGTAATATTTAGAATTTAAACTTTCATTTATATTCTTTACAGTTGCAAATGTCATTTTTACAAAGGCACTTATTGAGTCTGCAAATAGATGGAAACAAGCACCAAGTTGAGATCTTTATAAGGAATTATTTTTGAAGAATAAAATATGACAGAATCCACTCCACTTAAAAAAAAAAGAAAAGAAAGAAAAAAAAAAAGCAGCAATGGATATCTACAGAGTACTTTTACAAGAACCTTCACATTTCTGATGTGCTTTCTTTCATAGAAAAAATTACCTTTCTTGAAACACTTCCCCACTCACTGATACTCCTGCTGGATCCAGACAAGATCCCAGCTGGTGGGGACAGAAAGCAAAGGCATATGATGCTTTCACTGCAGCCAGCCTTCCCACTCATTCATACTTCTGCTGGATCCAGAGGAAACAACAACCGAAAGTATGGGCCCAATACTGGCTCAGCTAGCTTAGCACAGGTTAAAGACTACACTGCTCAGCCTACACCAAATTTTAGAATGTGTTCCTTTCAATCCCAGACAAGACAAGGCCAGAATTACCATGAAACCATTATTCAGAATGGCAGCAGCATTTTGTCTGGACCCTTAACAAATAACTAACACACAGAGTTCCTTGGAAGGAATCAAAAGCTCTATATGCTACAATTTCACAATTTTAAGTGAATTACTGCAAAGTTGGAGGTCAACAGAACAGAGAAGAATTTGGTTAAGATTTTTAAAAGCAGGTCTGACATCATGAGTATGATGTACTAGTATGCACTGCAATCAATTACTACAAATTATGGAATTGTAGAACCAGACACATTTCTTCATCAAGAAATTTAGCAAAAACTTACCATCAGTCATTAAATGAAGGGCCTTGTCATGTGGTGGATGTTACGAGATAAGTTATCAGACCTCACATGACAAAGAAATGGGCATGTGTCTCATTGAAGGCAGATAAGTTGATTGTGAAAGTCTGAGAATAGGTGCAAACAGCAAGATTCATATCCAGAGCAAAGGGCGATTTATTAGGACCAGAGGGAATGCCAAGTACCACAAGCGGAACAGAGTGGCAAGTCTGGGAGACCTTTGTCCAAGAGTTGTCTCCTTGGACATTGTCAGGAAATGAATCTCAACTAAAAACAACTGGCAACAAATCTCACTAAGGCCCACTCAACTGGGAGCCAGTATGTGCTGGAATTGTTTGTTAGATAAGAGAGTTTACTAATTTAGGGACTCTAAGAGAACTCCTAGCCACTTTGCTCAGCCTAGCAGCCTCAATATTGTAAAAGCACTTCTCAGAAGAGAAATCTAAGGTGCATCTGAAAAACTGCTAAACATTAATGAACTGATCCCACTGCTTGCGGAAATCACGTTGCTAGTGATTTGTTCCTTAAGCAGCATAGACTCAAAGAGACAGGGACTGAAAGCTAAAAGACTTTCAAAAAAGGGCAATACAGTAGAACCGCAGAGTTACAAACACCAGAGTTATGAACTGACCAGTTAACCACCCACCTCATTTGGAACCGGAAGTACACAATCTGGCAGCAGCAGAAACATACACACAAAAGCAAATACAGTACAGTACTGTGTTACATAAAGGGAAAGCAGCATTTTTCTTCTGCCTAGTAAAGTTTCAACGCTGTATTAATTCAACATTCACTTGTAAACTTTTGAAAGAACCACAATAGCATTTTGTTCAGAGTTGCAAACATTTCTGAGTTACAAACAGCCTCCATTCCTGAGATGTTCATAACGCTGAGGTTCTACTATACTTGTATTTGTTTTCCGGGGGGGGGGGGGCGGGGGGGCATAGTTTGATAACTTTAATAGGTTGCACTTGCATGTCTCTCTCCCCATATGCACATCATCCTCCATAGAAGACAAAATATTCAAAATACAGCCTCTCCTCTACCTCTGACTCTTTTGCCAGTCTTTCCAATCACAAGTTCTGCCTGCCAACCGCCAGCCCTGGCTCATCCCCCAACAGCCTCTTCCTTTAATCTGGCTTTTGTACTGTGGAGCATCTCAGGTGAAAATCCCAATGACCAGACTGACTTCCTCCACTATAAATTCGTTCTCTCCTCCTTCAGTTCTGCCATCATCCTAAGTAAACAGTTCTACTTATCCAATTTAATTGAATCCCACACTCACAATCCTAGTGCTTTTTTGCCATCTTTGACTCACTCCTCAAACCTTCTCCTCCTCCCTCTACTTCTTGCCCCATATAGAATCTCACCAATTTCTTGCATGAGAAAATTAACTACATATGGCATGGCCTTACCCTTTCCCTCCTACAGCTCTCTCCATCTTCTCCTCTGTAACAGATGTAGGTTTTTGCCTGCTCACCTCCCGCACTCTCTCCACTTCCATGAGTGACCTCACCCTATCCCATCTTCTGGTAGCCCTTGCCCTCACTCATCTCCTTCCTTACTCTTCTCCTTAACCTCTCACTCTCACTGGTTCTTTCCGCTCACAATACAAACATGCTTTAGTCTCTCCCACCCTTCAACCGATTTTTCTCTCCAACTACTGCCCCATCTCCCTTCCCCGGTTCATCTCTAAACTCATTGAACCTGCTGTCTGTACAATTGCTGTCTGGAGCTCCTCTCCCGCAATTCCATCCCAAGACCTTTTCAAGTCTGGTTTTTGCTCCTTGCACTCCACTGAAACCTCTCTCAAAGTCTCTAGTGGCCTCTTCTTAGCCAAATCTCAGAACTAGCACTCCATCCTCATTCTCCTTGGCCTGTCAGAAGTAGTATCGGATTTAGAATTAGTGGGGCTCTGTGTGCAGCTTCATTTTCAGGACCCAGCCAAGAAAAATAACATGCTGTCTTATCTCCTCCCCCACCCCACTCCATTTTTCATTCTTTCTTTCTTCATCCTCCTCTTATATTATAAGTAATGTGAAGTAAATGAAAATAAAGTGAGGAACCTAGATTGGGGCAGGGGGTTGGGGTGCAGGAGGTGGTGGGGGGGCAGGCACTGGGAGGAAGTTTGGGTGCTGGGTGTGGGCACTCGGCTGGAGCAGGAATGCGGAAAGAGGGGTGAGGGCTCTGGCAGGAAGTTTGGGTCTGGGCTCTGGGCTGGGGCAGGGGGTTGGGGTACAGGAGGAGGAGTGAGGGCTCTGGGCTGGGGCAGGGGTACAGGAGGGGAGTAGGGGGCAATGCTTACCTTGGACGGTGCGGCTCCCAAAAGCGACTGGTGCACACATCCCTCTGGCAGAGGCTCCTAGGTTGGGGGGGGGGAGGGGCAAGGGGTCTCCATGCACTGCTGCCTGCAGGCACCTCCCCCGCAGCTCCCATTGGCTGCAGTTCCCAGCCAATGGGAGCTGTGGAGTCAGCGTTCGGGGCGGGGGCAGCATGCAGACACCCCCACACACACACACACTTACCCCCAGGGATGCTGGAACATGCCAGCTGCTTCTGGGAGCAAAGCGGCACGGTGGGAAGGAGGCAGAGTGGGCAGGGAGCCGCCTTAGCCCTGCTGCTGGCACATCTCTGTGTGCCCTGTGGGGGAAGGGGGGCAGCAGGTCTTCACTTTCAAGGCCCTTCATGGTCTACACTTCCTCCTACCTATCATCTCTCATTTACTATTGACATAGAATCATAGAACTGGAAGGGACCTCAAGAGGTCATCTAGTCCAGTCCCCTGAACTCACGGCAGGACAAAGCATTATCCAGACCACCCCGACAGGTGTTTGTCCAACCTGCTCTTAAAAATCTCCAATTATGGAGATTCCACAACCTCCCTAGGCAATTTATTCCAGTGCTTAACCACCCTGACAGTTAAGAAGTTTTTCCTAATGTCCAACCTAAATGGCCCTTGCTGCAATTTAAGCCCATTGCTTCTTGTCCTATCCTCAGTGGTTAAGAACAATTTTTCTTCCTCCTTCTTGTAATGACCTTTTATGTACTTGAAAACTGTTATGTTCCCTCTCAGTCTTCTCTTTTCCAGACTAATCAAATGCAATTTTTTCAATCTTCCCTCATACATACGTCATGTTTTCTAGACCTTTAATCATTTTTGTTGCTCTTCTCTGGACTCTCTCCAATTTGTCCACATCTTTTCTGAAATGTGGCACCCAGAACTGGCCACAATACTCCAGTTGAGCCCTAATCAGCACGGAGTAGAACAGAAGAATTACTTCTCATGTCTTGCTTATAATACTCCTGCTAATACATCCCAGAATGATGTTCGCTTTTTTTGCAACAATGTTACACTGTTGACTCATATTTAGCTTGGGGTCCACTATGAGCCCCAGATTCCTTCACGCAGTACTCCTTCCAAGGCAGTCATTTCCCATTTTGTATGTGTGCAAATGATTGTTCCTTCCTAAGTGGAGTACTTTGCATTTGTCCCTATTGAATTTCATCCTATTTACTTCAGACCATTTCTCCAGATCATTTTGAATTTTAATCCAATCCTCCAAAGCGTTTGCAACCCCTCCCAGCTTGGTATCATCCACAAACTTTATAAGTATACTCTCTATGCCATTATCTAAATCTTTGATGAAGATATTGAACAGAACCAGACCAGAACCGATCCCTGTGGGACCCCACTTGTGATGCCCTTCCAGCATGACTGTGAACCACTGATAACTATTCTCTGGGAACTGTTTTCCAACCAGTTATTTTCCAACCATATTGATTCCTGCATCCACTCGGCCCATGATGTCAGCTTCTATAATCCACTTGTTAAAGTTTAAAACAAGAACTTTTGTGCTTTCTCCCTCCTTTGTTTCTTTGCTGCCACTCATGCTTGGGAGGCGCTCCCCATAAACATGTGCAGACCTACCGTCTTAAAACTCTTAGCCAGGATGCCTACAAAAAATCAGTTAGGCCATTGGTACTACTGCCTATCACACTGACCAACATTGTCTCATGGTTTCCTTCTACTCCCATCTGCCTGTATCCATCTGATGTTTCTTGTCTTATACTTAGATTGTAAACTCTTTGGGCAGGCAGCGTCTTTTCATTCTGTGTTTGTATAGCGTCTGGTACAATGGAGTCCTCCCCATAAGTAGGGCTCCTAGGCACTACAGCAATAATGACAAAGAGATTCTTGTGAGACTTTCAATGTTCTCTACTGATTTCTCCAGCTTTCTATCCACATCATTTAAAGCAAAGCTTAAGTGAACAATGGAAGAGACTGTCCAAGTAGAAGTAATGTGATTGTTGCCTCAAAATTGAGTGTTTACAATGTTTGGGTTTTATTCTGGGTCAGCACTGGCTAAAATCCTTCTTTTTGGTCATAGACGGGCTAATCCACCATTATAAACTTTCATCTTTACTCTGGGCTCCTATGTTGCCAACATCAGAAGTGTTATTTTAAGCTCAAGTTTTGAAATTACAACTAGTGTATTCCTACTAATGGCTTCATCTTGCAAATTGTATTCAAGCTAGTAGCCTGTTGAAGTCAACAAAATTATTACTACTTGCATGAGTAAGGGCAAAGTCTTTATTTTCAAATACCATTCAGATTATTCATGGGAAGAAGCATTCATTTTACCTTTTGAGCACTCTGATTGCTGTTCTGACCAGAATGGATGGCAGATTCTTCTCAAGGCAAGGAAGCGAGGCAGAGTGAAGGAGGCACTTTTGTACTGACTCATCTCAACAGCCAACAAATAAATTTTCATTTTCAGTCAGTTAGCTCTCGGTAATTAAAGGACTATACAAATATCTACCATTTCTATTAATAGGCTGACTATCATGCCATGCAATCAACAGTTAAGAATATAAGTTAGAAAAATCGATTATAAAAATCATACCTGAGAGATCTGAAATTTGAGGTGTCTGAGTAAGACAGCTAATCCTTGCTGGGGCAAACACTGTAGCATTCGATGAATACACTGACTCGGAGACAGTTACCTTATTGCTTTGCTTGGTCAACTAAGACAAAAAACCAAAACAAATAAATAAAGACAATCGGATTATGGAGGTCTCTCAGGAGAACAATGCACAATGTTTTATTAAGCACTGCAGAGAAAGACAGAGTTTAGTCAAACCTGTGTTACAAAAATGCTCTAATCTCTCACCCACTGTAATATTGTTGCATTTCCATTGTTTAGGTCACAACAACATAACAGTTCAGGACTGGCAACAAAAACTGACATGCTTCACAAATGTAATGGCCAATACAACTATTTTATTTTTAGTTATTTTTGAGAAAACAAAGTTATTAAAATGTGTTGGCGGGGGGGGGGGGAACAAAATATCTAAGGGGAAGAGAAAGAAATCCTGTTTTCTTAGGCCTCAATCCTGCTGACACTTATGCACATTCTAATTCTACTACAGTGAATATTATTTATTTCAATGTAACTACTCATGGTAAAGTTAAGCATGTGCCGTTTACACGAATAGGTCCTCAGTTTGTGTTGAATTAAGATGTTTAAAAACATACTGGCATAACACTGAAAGTATTAAGAAAAGAAAGAGGAACTGTAATTCTTGTAAACTAATAGTTGGAAGGGAGAAGCTGCTAAGATACATACTGTTTTTAAACTAAATAAGCTGCACCAGAGCCTGACAGCAGACAACAGTCTGGTTAGTTTAAAGATCAAAGCAAAGCTCCTTTGGAATCTGGGAAGGAACAGGTATCCAAATCAAAACTGAAGTATTTCCATTTTATCTGGAGAATAGTTACTGGGGACAATGACATATTATGTTATGCTTGACATATTCAGAATTCAATAACCTAAAAGGTTAGGAAAATATTCTGTTAAACATCTGATTTGCTTTAGACCCTTTTTCACAAGAATTTTTAAAAACTGACATTTCCAAACATGTCATATTTAATACATACATACATACTATAAACCAGCATTATCAAGCCCAACATTTCTTATAGGAACATAAATATTTAGCAATCAGTTAGTTTGATTAAAAGTTATTTTTCAATACTCATTATTAATCAGTTATGCAATAAAGAAGCGTTGCCTTTTAGGATACTAATGCCCTAATCATCACACAAGTCAACACCACACCTTACTGCAAGTATTCTACAACTATAACATTTACACTGAATGAAAAGGAGTACTAGTGGCACCTTAGAGACTAACCAATTTATTTGAGCATAAGCTTTCATGAGCTACAGCTCACTTCATCGGATGCATTCAGTGGAAAATACAGTGAGGAGATTTATATACACACAGAACATGAAAAAATGGGTATCATCATACACACTGTAAGGAGAGTGATCACTTAAGATGAGTTATTACTGGGGGGGGAAAGCGGAGGGGGAAGAAAACCTTTTGTAGTGATAATCAAGGTCGGCCATTTCCAGCAGTTAACAGGAACGTCTGAGGAACGGGTGGGGGGTGGGGGGAATAAACATGGGGAAATAGAAAAGGAGTACTTGTGACACCTTAGAGACTAACCAATTTATTTGAAATAGTTTTACTTTGTGTAATGACACATCCACTCCCAGTCTCTCTTCAAGCCTAAGTTAACTATTTCCCCATGTTTATTTCTCCCACACACACACCCCCACCCCTACCCCGTTCCTCAGATGTTCCTGTTAACTGCTGGAAATGGCCCACCTTGATTATCAGTACAAAAGGTTTTCTTCCCCCCCCACACCCGGCTCTCCTGCTGGTAATAGCTCATCTTAAGTGATCATTCTCCTTACAGTATGTATGATAAGTGTGTATGATAACACCCATTTTTTCATGTTCTGTGTGTATATAAATCTCCTCACTGTATTTTCCACTGAATACATCCGATGAAGTGAGCTGTAGCTCATGAAAGCTTATGCTCAAATAAATTGGTTAGTCTCTAAGGTGCCACTAGTACTCCTTTTATTTTTGCGAATACAGACTAACACGGCTGCTACTCTGAAACCTGTCATTTACACTGAGTATAATTTTACTCTAAGATGATGCCTGTTAGATCTTATCAGAAGCAGTTACTAGTCTCAGAATATAGATAAGAGATTTTAATTACTTTCAAAACAACTCCCACTTAAATGAGATAATATTTCAGGTTTTGGAAAAAGCTTGAAAAGGGAAACTCTCTTAGATATGTTTAATTATCAAACAAATATTTTAGTTAGATACAATTTTACTGTAAAGTCATAAATGAGTTATCTGAAGTCAATGTCCAAACCTAACAGAGGTACACAATGCACAGTTGTAATCAAAACAAACTAGTCACAACCAATTTTAGTAAAATTTTAGTAAAACCAATTTTCATAAAATAAATAATAATTTGGTTTTCCATCTGTGTTGGGCTTAAAGTCCAAGTTCATCATGAAACCAAAAGCAGTTTAAGGATATAGCATCTATTCAATGAAAAGCGATAAGATGATTTCCAGTTAATAAAAAAGGAACCAACAACATCTTGCTTTACCTCTTGAGCACTTAACTGTTTGAAGGCCTGTGTTCTACAGTAGCTAGTTACTGATCCTGTATGGAAAGACATGATGGGAAAATCTTCATTTATTTTAAACTACCTGGAAGCAATTGAGAAAAGGTGATAACAATTACTAAATTAATCATGCTTTCATTTTGTTTTGCAGTCTTTAAATACAGACAAATCTTTATGTACTGGTAACACTTGACTGTTGTGCAGTTTCTAACCTTCTCATTTACTACCAAGCACAATGGAGTACTAACAATGAAAGGTTAAATGAGCATCTTTCTAATTCAAACAGTTTACACATACTCAGAACAAAAAAAACCTGTATTACTAAGGATAGATTAATGACATTTTCAGAAATGTGACATGAACATCGGATGGGTTTAGACTATATTTTCATTATACAAAGAGAAACGACTCAATCATAATAAGAGTTTCCCTACAATTAGGCTATGTCTACACTAGAGACCTTACAGTGGCACAGCTGTACAGATGCAGCTGCAAAATCTTCCATGTAGCTGCTCTATGCTGACGGGAGAGAGCTCTCCCATCAACATAATTAAGCCACCCCCAATGAGCGGTGGTAGCTATGTCGGTTGAAGAGCATCTCTTGCCAATATAGCATTGTCTGCACCAGTACTTCTATCAGTGTAACTTATATAGGTCAGGGGTGTGGGTTTTTCACACACCTGAGCAACGTAAGTTTTGCCAACAAAAGTGCAAGTGTAGACATGGCCTTAATGTTTCATTTTTTATAAATAAAAATAGTTGTTTAAAAATTCAGGTTCCGTACTCAGTCTCCTTTATATTTAAAGGATGTGGGATGTACTGGTAATGGACATGACAACATAATATTTTTCTTCTTTTCTCAAAATTTAATGTAAAGCTAACTCTGCTAAGGGAATTTGATAGTGCAAAGCTTGTTTAAGGTAAGCTAGTTTTTCCTTAGGCAAGTGTTTAACTTTGAGACCTTATGATTGCTGCTTCATGGAAACCTTTGGAAAACATTTAATTTAGAACCTGCCTGGGCTAAGAGATAGAAAAAGACTTATTGGAACAGCCAGTCTCTCTCCCTCTAACTTCTATTATTCTAGAAACAACTGTTTGTTGTGTATTTCAACTCTTGCTTTTTGCCCAGGATATCTATAAATAAGATTTTGTGCTTCTTTAAGATTTAGCAGTTATAGCTATCCTTTCCCCACCTGCACTCACAGTATTTGTACACAATATAAACTGCAGTTCAGAACAGATATACTATGCAGCTGTTAATATACTGTCCACCAACCTACAGTAGCACTCCCAGCTAGTACCAGGGCTGGATTAAGGAATAGGCATTACAGGGTCCTGTCTCCTAGAGTCACATGAAGAGATCAGTCTCCATTTTCACATTAGAAAAATGTTTCTAGCCCTCCTGATAGCAAAAAAAAAAAAAAAAAAAAAGCTTGAAAACGTGACCTGGTGTAATTAATGTCTGAAAACAGCTAAAACAATAGCTCCAAGTGGTCTGAATAGCACACCCTCATCTTAATTCTGCAATCTACTTCTATACCCATATGGAATGTGCCCAAGGGGCTAGAGTGCCTTAATGCAGCCTTGTTTGCTACCACATGTGGACAGCATCAATGTTAAAACAGTGGAAATTTTTTAGAAAAAAAATCTATTGTAGATTAAGCCTTAGGGCACTATTGTATCATACCTATTGAACTCAGAACACCTTAGTACAACCAATGAGAGTCTGTTTAAAAAAATAAGTCTGTGGCATGATACAATCTTTTAAAAAAAATGTTATATTATATATAAATATATATGACTTGGAAGGATTAGAGGTTTGTCAGTAAATGTCAATTTCGTCATGTACACACAAACTGACAAAATTATTTCCATCAATGATAATCAAAATTTACAGCTAGGCAAAATAAGAAAAATGCTGCTTGAGAACTTAGAGTTTTATTTAAGAATATTTACTTTGTACATTGACACGATGTCCACAATTTGTCTTTTAATGGTCACAAAGCTTTAACTTTTTGAATCTCAATGTCTACTCTCAGGAAATAATTATTGTCTGATTCCTCACCAATTCCCACAACTGTGAAAATGTAAAATCAATAAAAACAAATGCTTAAAAGTAAACATCAGTATTATCCATCTAAAATATAAATATCAAATTCTGCCACCCACATATCTATTCCACAGCACTATGTAGCCCTTTAAGTGAAACTGACTGACCTTACAAGAAGGCATTAGATGATAGAGAGATCATGTTCCAATAAAAATTTTTAAATAAATTATTAGAGACACAAAGTAGGTGAGGTAGTATCTTTTATTGTATCAATTTCTGTTGGTAAGAGAGACAAGCTTTTGGGCTTACAGAGGTCTTCTTCAGGTCTGGGAAAGAAGAGCTTTGTGTAAGTTCAAAAGCTGGTTTATTTTATAGTTAAACAGGATAATATAATCTTTACTTTACATACAATAGAATACAAAGTAAGAATATTGAAAGTCTTAGAAACACTGAGGAAGATAAAATTAAACCAGATCAACTGTTACCGAAGTCCAACTCTATGCTCCAGTATCTATTAATATTTGTACAGTGCCACAGATATGTGCTGTCTTTTACAAATAAATTCAAACAGTTTCAAGACTTCAGATTACAATCTAAGACCGTGATGCTTATATAAATGCATAACTTTACCCACCGGCTTCAAAGGAACTATTCAAATACATATAATTAAATGTGCATAAGTATTTGCAGGATCAGGGCCTTAAAAAAAAGCTAACATAAGAAAATTATGTTGCAGAAATATCCTTTGATATATGCTTAAGTATCTTCTGATAAGGATCACTGTTCATCTTTATAAAGCCGAGTAGGCCAGGTTCAGCCCTGGTATAAAGCAGGTGCTACTTCAGTAGTCACACCCGCTCATACAGCAGTGTATATAGTCCAATGTTTGTTCATGCAAATAATGAACCTAGTATAGATGCGTATGAAACATTTATAATAAAATGGAAAAATACTCAAGTACGGAATTCTTAAATGTCATTATGTATGTGAAAATTTACTCAGGACCCAATTCCACCATGTGTCTCATTCTGAATACTTTACTTCTATGAGTAGTCAAATTAAGTCAACAGGACGAATTGTCAAAGGAAGGTACTATTCATGAATAAGAGTAGCAGAATTGGGCCCTTACTTTTTTGTGTGAATTCTTTCACTAAAAATTGACCACCACATTAAATAAATAATATATTATCACATAGAACAAGATCCATTTTGAAGCGAAGGCAGCTTTGAAGTGGACAGATGCTAAAATTCATGTTTGCGTGCTTTCAATGTGAAAATATCCATTTTACTGAATTTCATGGGGGGCGGAACTGGCGAAAAAGAAAGTGAATATTTTTTCTTACACTTTCAGTTATCTAAAGAAGACAGATCTGCACAGACAATTGTCTGCATATCTGTTCGTAAATGTAATATTTGGGATTTTTTTCCAAGTTTTCCCATGAGCCTTGCCATTTATGCTGCACTCATCACCATGGAATCTGAGCACCTAAAATTAGGAAGAGTCAGCAGCTCTTTAAGCATAATTTTGGAAGAGGCTTATTTTTTTCATCTGTTAAACATTTTAGTTAGAACATATTGATCAAAGTAATTGCTGAAACATTACTCACAGCTGATTTAACCAGCATATCAAATTTACCAGAAACACATGCTAGGCAGAGGCTGATATGGAAGATGAGGGAACCCCACCTACAAGGGGCAGAAGCAATGCCCTGGAGAAACCCTACCCCATAGTTGCCTTGGTGGTTCTGGGATTCTCTCAGGAAGAGGACCCTATTTTTTGTATCCATCTTTAGCTAACAGATGAATGAAGCTTGAAATCCCAGCTCTTGGAAGTAAACAGGTTTCTCATCCTTTACCTCCCACTGGGTCTCATCTGACGGGGCCACCTTGAGGAAGAATTTCTGGACAAGTACCCCAGAAAACCAGTGATATAGCTGAGACACATCAATGATATTTTCATCCTCTGGACAGACGACCTAAACTCACTCATAGATTTCTACTACAACTTCAACATCCACCACCCATCTATTAAACTCTCTGTAGAACACTCCTGAACCAGCATCAACTTCCTGGACACCACAATCAGCCTCAGCAATGGAACAACTATAAACAAGAAACTCACAGATAACCACACTTATCTTCACAGATCCAGTAACCACCCAAACCCACCAAGAAATCTTATCTACAGACAGGCACTCGGATACCACACAATATGTTTTGAGGAGAACTGCTGGAACACAAATCTAAACACACTTAAAACTGCCTTCACCAAATAAGGACACTCCACTAGAGAAGTAGATCACATCGTAAAACAGGCCATCCAATATCCCAATTAAAGAACCTTCTTCAATATGAGGGGTGTGGGATTGGAGGCTTTTTTCCCCTAGTTGTCACCTACCACACTGGGATCCATATGAGGTATCATTAAACAATTACAACCCATACTCGACGGGAACTATATCCTGAAAGAAATCTTTCCTGAACCTTCTCCTTTTTGCCTTCAAACAACTCCCCAGTTTCATCATCAAGAGCAAGCTCTCTACAGACACAGACTCACCAACTCGAAGTTTTTCAGGGACCAGACCCTGCAAAAGCTGCAGCCATATCTCCACTGCTATAATGGTCATTACTCCACACAGTACATCTTTCAAGATCCACGGGTCCTACACATGCCTATCACAATATGTGATATACTTCATCCAGTGTGCTAAATGCCCCAACAACAACTACTGGGTGAAGCCAGACAATCACTATCTTGTTGAATGAAGTCACACAGAAAAAATGATAAGAGACAAAAACACCATATTACCCATGGAGAAACACTTTTCACAAAACAACCACTCCATATCTGGTCTGTCAGTCCACGTCCTCAAAGGAAACCTGCACAACATCTTCAAAAACGAGCCTGGGAAATTAAATTCATGGCTCTGCTATACACTAAAAATCAGTTTTAATAAAGATACTAGATTTGCACCTCATTACAACATTCTGTAACCCACCAGCCCCTCTTCTTTGTCCTAGGACTGCCAGGATGTTAATGGGACACTTCACCTTGAATTGTCCCTTAGAATATGTATTAACTATTTATGCTACACGAACTTTGTGTTTAGCTGTGACACTCTTGAGTACCTTTCCCAGACCTGATCAGAAGTTGGTCCAATAAAAGATATTACCTCTTCCACCCTGTCTCTCAGAGAAAAAGGAGGGCATGTTTTTTCAATCCTATTAGTTTAACTGAATTGAAAGCCCTCTTAACTCTGGTTAAGATGCAAGCTAACGTGTCGAAGCAGTGTTAGCTTCTATACTCTAGCCTAGATCCCCACACACACACACCTTTTGGCAACAACAGGGCAGCTAAGAGGGTGTCAAGCATGTTAGTGGTGCATCTTAACGAGTAACAAAGAAGGCTTTTCAATTGTGTTAAGCAAACTTGATTGAAAATGCACCTTTTTGCCTGTCAAAACAGGGATTTAGAAAGCGTAGTTCCAACTGCTTGTACCTCACCCTCATTTTCCTGTGAATAAATTCAGGCTTTGTCTACGCTAGCAAAAACGTGGTTATCTCAACCAGCTAATACATTTTAAAACTACAACTGCCTTGTCTACACTAGGACTTTTTAACATGTGTTAGCTACTAGCATGTATTAAACACATCCTTTTTTGTAGTGAGGATACACCCTCAGAGCTTGACTCTGCTACATTTCATAATTTTCCCAAGCAGCAACACAGTGAGAATGATGTGATTCTGATGGTTTCACTACTGTAAAAAGATTCTGAGAAGCAGCACTTAAAGCTGATGAAATTAGGCCAGTTTGTCTTTGCTGCCCTTAGGAAAGCAACAGCCAACAGTAGGACTGGAAATGTCCGCAGACAGCCCTATACCCATTCACATTCTTTGCAACCATCAAGGGGGGAAAAAAATAAAATAAAATAAAAAAAAGGCGGGCAGGGGCAGAGGGTTTAAATTCTTAAGAAATGGACAGCTCAAGCCCACAAACACACTTGACTGGTAAAGTTTCCTACTTGCCACTTGTATTTTTTTCCCCCAAGCGCTGAGTTAACATTAACTGATTCTAGAGATATGAAATATTGAGTAGGCGGATTATGCCCCCAGAGAAAGCCACTAACTTTTTATAGAACACAGTAAGTTAGGGGGAAAGCCACATAAAAACATTAAATAAATTCCTGTGTATCTTACTGCCAAAAGATATTCAAACTCTAAACAGCCAAAAGCATGGTCTCCTGCAAGAAAATTATAAAAATACTTACAAGCTAAAGTAAGAACTAATTATGGAGAAAACAAAAGCAAATTTTACCCTTTGTGTTCCTGTAACACTCCTGATTCAGCTAACACGAATACTGTTTGCAGTCAGAGCTACCTCAGGTATATCCTCTGGGAGTCTGGTTGGTGTTTTTTGTTTTTGTTCTTTTACAATAAGAACAGGTTTGGTCTCGCACAAGTATTGCTTGTTTCTTATGGCCGATTCTCCCAGCACCCACGCCTGACTACTTATTAGCTGATGCAATCTATTGACAAGTATACCAGGGGAGTCACTCCGCGCAACTTCTGAATGACCGTGTGGCTGTGACTGTTTATCATTAGCCCTCCCTTATCCAGCCCCACCAGTGCAGAAAGAGCCCCGGCCCCGGCCAGAACAGGCTTTGATCAGTATTGGCAGCAGGAAATCGAGGGCTTGGGACAAGCACCAGGTTAGGCTGACAGGGACAGAAAGAGGCTTGGAAGCCAGAGCTGCCCTTGATGTTCCCAGTCCCAGCCATATCCCGCACTACTCGGGATGAGGCGGAAGGAGCGATTCAGCGTTGCTCCTCCCAACAGTCACTGTTTTCGCTCTTCGCAATAGGGGATGCGGCTAGATCATTTCTAAACCTAACCCTAGTAGCAGCTCGCCTCCTCCCGGCTCCCTCTGTGCGCACCAGCAGCAGCCTGGGGACCTGCAGCTGCAGGGCCGGTGTCCTCAGGTCACAGGCTCTATGCCACGCCTCTGTGCAGCCACATGGTGCCCACTCACAACCCGCATCTCCACCCCCACAGCGCAGTAATAATCAGCACCCCCCCTCCAGCAACCAGCACCCCCTCTCCCCCGCCCCCTCCACCTGCCCCCCGCCCCCCACCCCCAGCAACCAGCACCCCCTCTCCCCCGCCCCCTCCACCTGCCCCCCGCCCCTAGCACCCCCTCTCCCCCGCCCCCCACCCCCAGCAACCAGCACCCCCTCTCCCCCGCCCCCTCCACCTGTCCCCCACCCCCAGCAACCAGCAACCAGCACCCCCTCTCCCCCGCCCCCAGCAACCAGCACCCCACCCCCAGCACCCCCTCTCCCCCGCCCCCCACCCCCAGCAACCAGCACCCCCTCTCCCCCGCCCCCCTCCACCTGTCCCCCACCCCCAGCACCCCCTCTCCCCCGCCCCCCACCCCCAGCAACCAGCACCCCCTCTCCCCCGCCCCCCTCCACCTGCCCCCCGCCCCCCACCCCCAGCAACCAGCACCCCCTCTCCCCCGCCCCCTCCACCTGCCCCCCGCCCCTAGCACCCCCTCTCCCCCGCCCCCCACCCCCAGCAACCAGCACCCCCTCTCCCCCGCCCCCTCCACCTGTCCCCCGCCCCCAGCAACCAGCACCCCCTCTCCCCCGCCCCCTCCACCTGTCCCCCGCCCCCAGCAACCAGCACCCCCTCTCCCCCGCCCCCTCCACCTGTCCCCCGCCCCCAGCAACCAGCACCCCCTCTCCCCCGCCCCCTCCACCTGTCCCCCGCCCCCAGCAACCAGCACCCCCTCTCCCCCGCCCCCAGCAACCAGCACCCCACCCCCAGCACCCCCTCTCCCCCGCCCCCCACCCCCAGCAACCAGCACCCCCTCTCCCCCGCCCCCCTCCACCTGTCCCCCACCCCAGCAACCAGCACCCCCTCTCCCCCGCCCCCCTCCACCTGTCCCCCACCCCCAGCACCCCCTCTCCCCCGCCCCCCACCCCCAGCAACCAGCACCCCCTCTCCCCCGCCCCCCTCCACCTGTCCCCCACCCCCAGCAACCAGCACCCCCTCTCCCCCGCCCCCCTCCACCTGCCCCCCACCCCCAGCAACCAGCACCCCCTCTCCCCCGCCCCCCTCCACCTGCCCCCCACCCCCAGCAACCAGCACCCCCTCTCCCCCGCCCCCCTCCACCTGCCCCCCACCCCCAGCAACCAGCACCCCCTCTCCCCCACCCCCCTCCACCTGCCCCCCACCCCCAGCAACCAGCACCCCCTCTCCCCCGCCCCCTCCACCTGCCCCCCACCCCCAGCAACCAGCACCCCCTCTCCCCCGCCCCCCTCCACCTGCCCCCCACCCCCAGCAACCAGCACCCCCTCTCCCCCGCCCCCTCCACCTGCCCCCCACCCCCAGCAACCCCTCTCCCCCGCCCCCCTCCACCTGTCCCCCACCCCCAGCAACCAGCACCCCCTCCACCTGTCCCCCGCCCCCAGCACCCCTTCTCCCCCGCCCCCCTCCACCTGCCCCCGGCCCCCATTAACCAGCGACCCCCTCCACCTATCAGCACCCCCTTATCTGTCCCCAGGTCCCCGGTCACACAGTCCCAAGCCCCGGTCCCGCCGCCGGATTAGCAGCCCCCCGCTGCTGCGCTCCCAGCCCGCTCTGCCCGCCGCCCGGCCCCTTACCCGTGAGGCTGGGGGGCGCAGGGCGCCGCCCCCGCAGGGCAGCCGGCCGCTCCGCCCCGCGCGCGGGCTGGGGACTGTTGGCGCCGCCCAGGTCGCGGGGCCGCCTGCCCGGGCGGCGGCTGCGGCGGCGGCGGCGGGCGGGCTCACGTCGCTGCCCGGCGGAGTTACAGCTCCCGGCTGCCGCGCGGGGCGGGGAAGCGAGAGACGCTGGGCGCAGCTTCCAGCCCTAGCCTCCGACCTGCCCCGACCTCCTGCTCCCGAGGGGGTGGGGACAGGGCCGGGGCTGTCCCCGTGCGAGCGGGCGCAAGCCCGGCCAACGGCCTCAGAGGAAATCCCGCACCCAGGGAGCCTGCTGCGCCCCCGGCCGCGGGCTGGGCGCATGGCTGCAGTCGCTTTCCTTGCTGTCACTGACTGCCGTGGTGCTACAACAGGGTGGGTCTAAACACAAACAAACCCCCACACCCCCCCTGTCATACCCCATCCTTCTGTTCTAACCCAGCCCAGCAGCTGTGTCATCAATTATCCTGAAACATACCTCAAAGTTTGAGGCAGGGTGGATCTGACTGAAATCACTAGTCAGGAAGACTCGATGCAATCAGGGATTTCTACATACAAGTGCATTCTGGTTGGTTGTTAAAACCTTAATACATATTCTTCACAACTCAGAGAGATAGGTGTAGGTTTCGTTTTTAGAAGGTACGCATACATTTTTAAAGTGATTTATTTTGAAAAACTTTTCCGATTAGTTTGACAGCTATATCGGAAAATGAAGGATTGTTTGGTTATTTCATTTACCAAAGGTAATTGAAGCAGATAGTTGTGAAGTCATTGGGAGGTAAACTATGTTCAATGCAAGAGGTTAATCATTAATATTTGGAGGATTTTCTTGCCATGCTCTATTAGAAGGACAACCTCACCAGACAGACATTTAAATTGTTTTATTTAACTAAAACAACAACATTATGTATTCTGGATGTTTTTCTTCAACAGCAAATGTATAATATTTTAACAAAACAGGAATATGAAATTTTGAATTTAGTTAAACATTCAAGTTTTTTAAAATCAGGGTTTTTTTGTTAAAATTGTTTTTAACTAAAATAGTTAACAGAAATATTTAAAAAACAAAAATTAAATCAACTATGTCAGCCAGATCATCATGAGAAACTTAAAATATTGGCTTCTGCAGCTAACTCAGCCATCTTCACCTTCATTTTCCTGTTTGTTCATAATCTGGAAAAGAAAAACAAGCTCTCCTGCTTTTTCAGGTCCCAAGCGATTTCTCAATTTGGAATGAATTAGTCCAAAGGAAGCAAATATTCTTTCTACGCCGGCAGAAGAAGCTACTGCTGTTAAAACTGAGATTATCACTTCAACAGTTTCTGAATCCAAGTGCTTAAGTGACTTCCACCAGTTCACTGGTGTGGCTTTCTTTAAAGCATCATCAGCAAACATATATTTCTTGAATAGTTCTTATTCCCAAACTGGGTCTCTTTTATGGCCTGCTGCCATTATAGGTTTTCCCTTCTAGTGAGAGAATGGTATGGTAGATCTCAAATCAATGAAGGCTACACTCAGAAAGACCTCAAGTGACTTCTGGAATATGCTGCTCAAACCGTTTCACTTTTGTTTCCACTGCCTGTCCCTCCCTTCTCACATTTATCTCCAGACTTCTTCTCCTTGTCCAGATCTATTCTGCCCCCAACCATCTTCTATTCATTGAACTTTTTGAAACTTTGCACTTTTAGAGAGAGGTAAGGGATTCACTCTGTGTACATAAATTTGCAGAGGGACAATAGGGTTGAGGTCTGTTATTTCTCACCTCTATATATCATTTGTTTATTTTAAAACATTTTTGCTGTTAACAAGCATGTTATCTCTGGAGACACAAATCCACAGTTTGAGAACTGCAACACTAAGCATCTCTGTTGGTATCTTCTAGACTGAGCACTGAGTCCCACTGGGTAGATGAAAAGATTAACCTAAATAATCTATACAGAAGCCCCTAGAACCTCATAAAATTGGGTCCCTAATCCATGAACTATTGGAATTTATTTACAAAACTTTTCTTAAACAGTACATGAATATATTGTCTCATACTACAGAATTAGAATTTATAATCCCTAATCCATGATGAAATATCTTTGAGTTATAATATATCCTAATTAAAACTATCTTTAGATAGGTTTTTTCCTCAAAACGCATTTTATCAAAAAAATCCGATTTAAATAAAAAAATCAGATTTAAAAAAAAATTTTTTTTTCAGTCATTGATTTTTATCCACCATGGTTTTAGGTGTCTCCTAATGTACAGTACACAGGACCAACAGGGGATCTTGCCTCATTTCTGGTTGGCTAGCTCTTACCACATAGCCATTAGTGGAAATAAATAATAATTAAGCTTATAGAGATTCATGTTTTTAATAATACATTTCAGTTTTCTTTGTGTAATGGCCGCACGATGTTATACTCTCCAATTATTGGTTTTATTGTATACACAAATGTATATATGTACAGTACCTGGTACAATGGAGCACTGATTCTAATAAGGGTCTTTTGGTGATTCCACAATATAAATAATAGTAATAGCCCAATGTTATTATCCCTTTGAAGTGAAAATTAAAAAAAAAGAATCTAATCTGAAGATCATTTGCCTGCTACATAATAAGAGTGGTTACTCAAACATCTAGTCAACAGACACACCTTATTAAAATACATGCAGCTGTGTACTGGTTGAGCTGTATCCAAGAACCCTATGACATCTGCTAATATGTAAAGATCAAGTTAATATAAAGATCCATTAATGCTGCATGGAGGCTTTGGGAAAGAGAAAGAGCAAACGTCTGCTAGCCAGCTCTCAGAATCAGCTTTAAAGTAGCAGTAAAATTTACAAACTACAATTTCTGATAGCCTCAGTCAATGCTAAAAATAAAGCCAAGAAAAACAGAGCCATCGTCGTGGTTTTAAAAACTTGCTGACAGTACGTAAAGTGATAATGTATATACAAAAAAAGGAAGGAAACTACTAGCAACGCAAGCACCAGAGATGACACAGAAGGCAGTGTAAATTATAGAGGAATAATTGGGAGCAGTAAACAGAAGGCCACATCTGAGCTGTAGCTGAAAAGTTGGGCTTTCAGCTTCAATGAGATAGATGCTACTGCATCTATGCTTGTAAGGTGATTAAGACATAGGGTTAGAAATCATTCAGGAAGATGAGGTGGGCTGGAATTCTGGAGACCTTGGTTCAATCCCTGGCTTGGTGGCAGATTTTCTGTGTGACCCTTGGCCAAGTTATTTAATCTACCCTGTGCTTCAGTTCCCCTGCTGAAGAATTGAGGTATTCAACAGGGGCACTGTGAGGATAAAATCCATTCATGATTATGGGAGACAAATAAATATGAACAAAGACAGAAGGAGATAGAGGTCTATTTCTTGTTTGGCCAGACTTCCTGTGTGACCTTGGGCAAGTCAGTTAATATTTCTGTGCTTCAGTACCTAAACCTGTAAAATAATCATATTGCCCTACCTTACAGGCATGCTGAGGCTCAATTCATTCTTGAAAAGTTCTCTATTTTGGATTATATAAAAGCAAAATATCAGTATATCAAAGAGCAAAACAGAGCTGACGAAGGGTAGTGGCATTTTAAAGAGTTTCAGATCACTTCAGTGCTTCTTTCTATCTATGCTACTCTTTAAAAAAAGAGGTTAGTGCGTTCTAAGCAGTGTAGGATGTTTGTCACAAAGCAGCTTTGAAAAAAAATCATGGCTGAGTCATACTGCACAATTGATAAAATCACAAATTTGTATCTATTTGTGATTCATCTTGCCTCTTTTTTTCAGAAATCTTTCCATCTCCTATTTCATGCTCTTTCCTTAACCTTCTGTGCCTCTAACAGAACCCCTTTCACAACCATCCTCTAGTGACCCCCATTAACGCCTTTCTGTTGATGGCACTAATAGGTGTGGTGGACAACTGGGCAAATGAAGAAGTACGTCCCATTCTTCATTGAACAACAGAGGGAAATAAACCCATGTTTGTGAAGTGGATGACAAAGATCCAAGTTCAAGTTGTCAGGCTTGTGCTTCAAAAATGTGTAAGAGGAAACCTACTCCAGGAGCCTTTTCAAGAAAAGTGTAGGAAAGCTTGGGGAAGAGTTGTGTAGTGGACATGGGTGCATTACAAATGCCTTGGATAGAAAGTTCTGCTATCCAGGAAGAGGTTAAGGCTTGTAACTGGAGCTAGGAAATGGGTCTTTTGAAATGTAGAAGTTCAACTACAACCAAGCAAGTTGAGGCATCTGGACATCTTCAGCAAATGAGAGAGTCAGGGTGATAGAGCTTCTCAAGGTAGGTATGCCTGAGAAGGGTTTGTAGGCAGGAACAGGAGTCAGGCATTTATCTCTAATTTATTAAATACATTTCTTCCAATATGTTCAAGACACTGGCCATCAATGCAGATATATGCTAAATGTGTAGAGTTTATATCAAGCTGTGCTCATGTGTGTGGAGAAACTACTTTGTTCTTTAAAAAGAGGAATAGATAAGGTTTTTTCAACACCTAAGTTTAAAATATAAAAGAGCTTAAAGGATTTTTTAAAAAAACTTTATCCATAACATGCTTGGGCTGTTTTACTGGAGAAACTGCCTGAAAGGTACTTCTTGCTGTTGTTGTTAAGTTGGAAGGAAATGAAAACAGAGGCCAGAGTGAATGCATCCTGCAACTTTAACTGTGGCGATATTATCACACTTTCTCAATTCCCAGATAAAAACTATATGAAAATGGAGTTGAAGATTGAAAGTACATATCATCAACGTAAGGGTAAAAAATAAAAATTACAGGGATGTTATAGTTACCCCCAAACCAAGCAAGTCCAGGAGATTCAGAGTCAAGGTTAACCTTTGAAGAAATCCAAACCTGTTAATATATGGGAATGCACAGTTAAGGTACCCAAATAATTTTAACTTTGCCCTGTAGTGACACCATGCAAGAACATAGAATGATGATTAATGCGTATTAGTTTCTGTGGTTCCCTGATTGGATTAAATTAATTTTAAAGAGACATTACAGTGTTGGGGGGTATCACTACAAGGCAGGGTTAAGTTTGTATTTAGGTGGCTTTCGAGCCAATGGAATTAACAGTGCATAGGAAGGACAAAATAGCGTCTAATAGGAGTGAACATCTGGTTCTAGAAGTATGTGGAGAGAGCAGTTAGAAGAGTTTATTGCTTTTCACTAGTGGTGGCTGCTGAGGTTTTCATGTATGATCCATCACAGGGGTGATGAGAATACTTGGCATAATGGAGGAAGAATAAGCCTTGAGGCCACAATTTGAATATCAGAAGCAGCTGAGAAAACATGATTGTAAATTCTCGGAGTCATTGAGTTTAAGGCCAGAAGGGACCGCCAGATCATTTAGTCTGACCTCCTGATCACAGGAACCAACCCCACCCAGCACCCACACACTGAACTCAACAACCAAAATAAGACCAAAATATTATGACCCATAGGAGACTAAATTATTATGTGCCACAGGCAGAGAATAGGAGGGAATGAAGTGCACCCATGCCCAAGGGCCCTACAATGGCAGGGAACTGATTAAGTGAGATATACCCAGATAATCCCAGGACTCCATGCTGCAGGGGAAGGCAGCACCCCGCAATCTTACCTGGGGGAAAATTCCTGGCAATCAGACCCTTAGCATGTGAGCAAGAACCAGCCAGCCAAGCACCTGAGAGAGTAGGGTGACCAGACAGCAAATGTGAAAAATCAGGACGGGGGTGTGGGGTAATAGGAGCCTATATAAGAAAAAGACCCAAAAATCAGGACTGTCCCTATAAAATTGGGACATCTGGTCACCCTATGAGAGAGAGAATGCTCAGTGCCACCTCAGAGTACTGGCCCACCCCATCCAGTGTCCAATCTGCACAGATACAGCTTCTGAGGCAGAGATCAGAGTGGTCTTTGAAAACTCTGTAATGCACATGTGTACCTGAAAATGTAAACAACTTTTGTTTCTATCCTGTTGCATGGCTACAGAATAGGGCTGTCAAGCGATTAAAAAAAATTAATCGCGATTAATCGCACTGTTAAACAATAATAGAATACCATTTATTTAAATATTTGGATGTTTTCTACATTTTCAAATATACTGATTTCAATTACAACATGGAATGCAAAGTGTACAGTGCTCACTCTATGTTTATTTTTGATTAAAAGTACTGTAGTGCAATTTCTTTATAATGAAAGTTGAACCTAAAAATGTAGAATTATGTACAAAAATAACTGCATTCAAAAATAAAACAATGTAAAACTTTAGAACCTATAAGTCCACTCAGTCTTACTTCAGCCAATCGCTCAAACAAACAAGTTTGGTTACAATTTGCAGGAGATAATGCCCACGTCTTGTTTACACTGTCACCTGAAAGTGAGAACAGGCATTTGCATGGCACTGTTGTAGCTGGCATTGCAAGATATTTACATGCCTGATGCTCTAAAAATTCATATGTCCCTTCATGCTTCATGCATCCATGCTGATGATGGGTTCTGCTCGATAATGATCCAAAGCAGAGCGGACCAATGCATGTTCATTTTCATCATCTGAGTCAGATGCCACCAGCAGAAGGTTGATTTTCTTTTTTGGTGGTTCTGGTTCTATAGTTTCCGCATCCGACTGTTGCTCTTTTAAAACATCGGAAAGCATTCTCCACACCTCAGCCCTCTCAGAATTTGGAAAGCAATTCAGATTCTTAAACATTGAGTTGAGTGCTGTATCTATCTTTAGAAATCTCACATTGGTACCTTCTTTGTGTTTTGTCAAATCTGCTGTGAAAGTGTTCTTAAAATGAACATGTGCTGGGTCATCATCTGAGACGGCTATAACATGAAATATATGGCAGAATGCAGGTAAAACAGAGCCGGAGACATACAATTCTCTCTCAAGGAGTTCAGTCACAAATTTAATTAACGCAGTTATTTTTAACAAGCATTTTTGGCATGGAAGCATGTCCTCTGGATTGGTGGCCGAAGCATGAAGGGGCATATGAATGTTTAGCATATCTGGCACATAAATATCTTGCAACGCTGGCTACAAAAGTGCCATGTGAACACCTGTTCTCACTTTCAGGTGACATTGTAAATAAGAAGCAGGCAGCAGTATCTCCCGTAAATGTAAACAAAGTTGTTTGTCTTAGCAATTGGCTGAACAAGAAGTAGGACTGAGTGGACTTGTAGGCTCTAAAGTTTTACATTGTTTTGTTTTTGAGTGCAGTTATGTAAGAAAAAAAATCTACATTTGTAAGTTACACTTTCACAATAAAGAGATTGCACTTCAGTACTTGTATGAGGTGAATTTAAATATACTATTTCTTTTGTTTATCATTTTTACAGTGCAAATATTTGTAATAAAAATAATAATATAAAGTGAGCACTGTACACTTTGTATTCTGTGTTGTAATAGAAATCAATATATTTGAAAATGTAGAAAAACATCCAAAAACATTTAATAAATTTCAGTTGGTATTCTACTAACGACACGATTGTTCAATTCTATTGTTTAACAATGCGATTAATCGCAATTAATTTTTTTAATCGCAGTTAATTTTTTTGAGTTAATCGCATGAGTTAACTGCGATTAATCGACCGCCCTATTACGGAACATAAACAATTCTGTATGCATGCTTTAAAAATACAACCACCTAAAAATAAGACTTGGATAGCTATCTGGAGGATGGATAATTATGTCAGAGAGAGACAGGGGATAAAGTAGAAAGAAGGGGCAGGGTGATAATATAATAACGGTAAAGGTACAGGAAATCCAGATTCTTAAAAGCCAAGAATTAAGGCCCTTTCATGCTGCTCTGGTGATATAAAAGGGCAGGAAACAGACCCCAGAGTGCTCCCCCACCCCCACCAGTGTACAGATCCTAATCCTGAGCATACAGATGTATTCGGGCAGAGAGAGAGCAGCAGACGGTGTGTGGCCAGAGTGCTATTTTATTTCCCTTGAGGCCATAGCCCATAGTAAAGCAGGCCTAACACTCTAACTGCTGTGAGGAGCAACGCTGGCCCCAGAATGAAGTGGAGAAAGGTGACTTTGCCTCCCTCCTTCATTCTTATGCCCAACGTCGGGATGGAAAAACTGACAATCAGAACCCTAATATCTCAGGCAAGGTCTACACTACAAAGTGTTTTTGCCATAGCTATGTCAGTCAGAGGTGTGGAAAAACTACATCCCCTAGCCAATTTAGTTATGTCAGCACAGCTGTGCTGATAGAAGAGCACTTCTGTTGGCATAACTTTTGGGGCAGAGGTGTTATTATGCTAGCAGAAAAAAATCATTCTGTTGGCATATGCAGCATCTACACTACAGTGCTCTGCTGGTATAGCGATACCAGAAAACATTTGTAAGGTAGTGTGACGGGGCAAGGCCAGATGGCTATAGAAAAATAGTGGGAGATATATTAGCTCCAGGCTAAAGAAATCCCTGGTACCAGGTTAAGTGAAATGGAAGCTGCTCCAGGTCAATTAAGACACCTGGGGTGAATTAAGAACTTTCCAGAAGGCAGGGAGAAGGCTAGTTTGATTGGGACAGCTGAAGCCAATCAGGGGCTGGCTGAAACTAGTTAAAAGCCTCGCAGTCAGTCAGGTGGGTCTTCATGTCAGGAGCTGTGGGAGGAAGTTGTGCTGGTGGAGAGGCTGAGTAGTACACACCATATCAGGCACAAGGAAGCTGGCCCTGAGGTAAGGGTGAAGTGGAGCTTGAGGAAGTGAGGGCTGCTGTGGGGGAAGTAGCCCAGGGAATTGTACATGTCATGTTTCTAAAAGGTCAGCTACCATAGCTGATACTATTAGGGTCCCTGGGCTGGAGCCCGGAGTAGAAGGTGGGCCCGGGCTCCCCCCCACCACCACCTTTGCCCCCTGATTAATCACTGAGACTGGGAGACAACAGAGACTGTGCAAGGAAGGATAACTTCTCCTCACCTCCCTCGCTGGCTTATGATGAAAATGGCTCAGTAGACTGTGACCCTTGTCTCTAGAGAAAGAAGGGTTACATGGAAGGTCACAGTGAGCCTCTGAGGCTAGCAAAATCTGCCAGGAAACGTGGGACCCATGGAGGCAAGGACAGAGCTTTGTCACAGTAGACAAAGCATCAGTAACATCATCGGTTTTGTAGATGGTTTATGAAATCCAGTTATTTTGCTTATTTTGTTAAATCCCAAAGTCCCCCAGTTTGTTGTTTTGTTTTCATAAAATCATAGAAGATTAGGGTTGGAAGAGACCTCAGGAGGTCATCTAGTCCAACCCCCTGCTCAAAGCAGGACCAACACCAACTAAATCATCCCAGCCAAGGGTTTGTCAAGCTGGGCCTTAAAAACCTCTAACGATGGATATTCCACCACCTCCCTAGGTAACCCATTCCAATGCTTCACCACCCTCCTAGTGAAATAGTTTTTCCTAATATTCAACCCAGACGTCCTCCACTACAATTTGAGACCCTTGCTTCTTGTTCTGTCATCTGCCACCACTGAGAACAGCCTAGCTTCATCCTCTTTGGAATCCCCCTTCAGGTAGTTGAAGGCTGCTATCAAATCCCCCCTCACTCTTCTCTTCTGCAGACTAAATAAGCCCAGTTCCCTCTGCCTCTCCTCATAAATCATGTGCCCCAACCCCCTAATCATTTTCGTTGTCCTTCGCTGGACTCTCTCCAATTTGTCCACATCCTACTATGCTGTATTTTATCCTTTACCATTTATCTCTGTGTCCTTAACTACTTTCTCTTTCAAAATTTGTTCCAAGACATTGCATACAATTGAGGTCAAACTAACAGGCCTGTAGTTTCCCGGATCACTTTTTTCCCTTTCTTAAAAATACTGTACTGTACTAGCAATTCTCCAGTCATAGGGTATAACCCCCCAAGTTTATAGATTCATTAAAAATTGTGAGATACTATTAGTGTAGAGGGAGGGGAAGGGAAATAAGCTATTTCAGTATAAGACATTTATATAGGTATAACTGTATCCACACTAGGACTTTTACCACTATAAAAATTTCAGATTGGGATATGACTTTTTTTACCAATGATTTTTTAAATGATTTTTTTACTGATAAAACTTTCAAGTGCAGACCTGGCCTTAATTCCAAACAGTTTAAATGAAACTTAATTTATTTTAAAGTATATTTTCAGAAGAATTATACCAATATGGTACCCTAACAAATCCTAAAAAGTTTTATATGGTAATATATAGCAAACTTTTATCTGCAATTGTAGTTATTGACATGTATGTTTAAAAGAAAATAAGAAGACTTCTAAATGTAAAAAGACTTTATTCCAGTTGTTTTTTCCGAACACACACACACACACACACTCAGCTATCGCTTAACATTGTTGGATTTAAATGGTCCCAACAGAAGTTAACACTTTGTTAAGATGAATAAGGTTGTGGGGGTGGAACTCAAAACTTTGTTACTTTTAATATTTGAATGGAGCCAGTTTTCTGTAAATCAGAATCTGGTATATGATGCCCACAAATGCATCAGCTTTTACTAAGTGTCCTCCTCTTAGGAAAATTGATTACTATTTGTTCTGAAGAACTAATGCTTCTAGTTTATGTTTCATTAGTTGAGTGTTTTGTCACTTCAGCTCCCTTGTAGGTTTAGGAGCATGGAGTTACTGTAGAACTAGTCTGAACTAGAATTAGCTCTCTTCGATATCTAGAATTTGAAGGTAAGCTCTTAGCAAAATAGTGGCTTTTTAAAATTAACTTACTGGCCTATGTATTCGCTAATATTTTTACTCTAAACACAATGCATCAGTGCATTGATTACATTTTGGGTTCAATACACATTTGTAGTAGACAGAATTAAAAAAATAAATTTCTTTAAAAAATGAAATCTTGGAATTTGCCAAAAACAGCAAAACTTGTAGAAACCTCCTAAAACCAAGCAATCCATTATTATCTTTTGCCCATAATTTTACAAGGTGTGTGTTTCTGCGCTATTAATATCATGATGATAAATTAAAATGGAGAAATTCAATTTGATTAAATGTATTCATAGGCTGACACCAATATATTACGGTTCACTTTCTGTCTTGCAGGTTACAAACGACTTTTCTTTTAACTAGTTCATTAATTTTAAAGTGCCAAAGACTAAATCTGCTAGTGCTGCAATCCTGAAAAGCTGCATCATGTGAACAAGTTGGTCCATTGAAACAAGCACACACATTTCTTGTTTTTAAGAAATGTTTAATCCTTTTTAAAAAAATTAGTCTAACATGAATTAAGCGCTCACTGTTGTCTCTGATAGTCCAGACTGTGTCTTGCATAAAGTCATTAGTATGCTTGTGTAAAACATGAAGCATGCGTTTCATGAGGCTGCTTGAAAAAACTAAATTTTAAATACATAATAAATAAATTTTAAAGCAAGAGTAAATTATCAGGGAGGTCAGTATTTATCTGGTTTAGAGTGAGGGGGCATAAGGTATATAAAACAGGTTATAACCAAGTTTAGTGTATAACGAGCACAACCAGACATGTTCTGCAAAGCTAAAAGAACATTATATATTCCTTACTTGGGATGGGTACAGAGTGTACCCAGTTGCTCCAAGGCTGTGGTGATGAGAGGCCCATAGAAGTATCTAGATATGTAGTCTGTCTAGTGAGCTAATTGGTTACAGTGAGAGAGCAATTGAAGAGCCACTAATTCAATTATTGTTTATTTGCAAGCATTTCCATGGTGCCCACTGTGAGTGACCCGATGTGCCTGGAGTAGCCCGCACTGGAAATCAGGGCAAGCTGCAAAAGGGAGAGCAGATACTCCCAAAATTGGAGGTTAACACTGAAGTTAAACCACCAACAAATCACAGACTGTACATCTGATCTCCCATGCTGGTTATCAAGAAGTAAAAAAAAAAAAAGAAATCACACAGCTCCCTTATTGCATTCCAGTTCTCTGGCTCACAATCTGCACCTAGGTCCAGTAGAATGAGAAGTTATTTAAATAAGTCTGCTCACTATACAAAACGTTCTTCTGAACCCCAAAGGGCCAGCCACACTGCCAGGTCAAAATTAGGTTGGATCTTACCCCAAATACCACGCCAGCAAATCCTTTAGCGTCTAAGGGCACGTCTACACAGGCAAAGTTACAACACCACTCAGAGAGCACTGACGGGAAGCCACTGTGGTCAGCTGCCTGCGCAATAGCGTGTTCACACTTGCGGCACTTGCAGCGGTATTCGGAGCGGGGCACTCTGGGCAGCTATCCCACAGAGCATCTCTTCCTCGTCTGCTGCTAAGACATGTGGGAAGGCAGAGCAGGTTGCGGGGCATCCTGGGTCCTGTCCCAATGCCCCGTGATGCATTGCTTTGCATCCCAGCAATCCCTGTGCTTCCATCCGCATTTGGTGCCATCTTTCAACAGTTTGTATACTGTGCGCCCTGCCTCTTTGGGTTGCAGGAATGGATCCCGAACTGTTGACCAGTATGCTGCTCGCGCTAACACGTCATGAGTGGCAGTGGAGTTATTCCTTAACCTACAAAGACAAGAGGAGTGTGACATTGATTTTGCCATGCATACTAGCTACGACACGAGATTACTTATGGCATTCACCAAGGTGCTGACCACACCAAGCTTCTGGGCTCAGAAAACAAACATTGGGTGGTGGGATCACATCGTCATGCATGTCTGGGATGATGAGCAGTGACTGCAGAACTTTCAGATGTGGAAAGCCACGTTCATGGGACTGTGTGAGGCGCTTGCTCGAGCCCTGTGGTGCAAGAACATGAGAATGAGAGCTGCCCCGTCACTGGAGAAGCGTGTGGCGATTGCACTGTGGAAGCTGACTACTCCAGACTGCTACCGATCTGTCACTAACCAGTTCGGAGTGGGAAAGTCGACCGTTGGACTCTTGTTGATGGAAGTGTGCAGGGCCATTAATCACATCCTGCTCTGAAAGATCGTGACTCTGGGCAACGTGCATGACATTGTGGATGGCTTTGCACAAATGGGCTTCCCTAACTGCGGAGGGGCAATAGATGGCATGTATATTCCAATTCTGGCACCAGACCACCTAGCCACTGAGTACATTAATCGCAAGGGCTATTTCTCAGTGGTTTTCCAAGGGCTTGTGGATCACTGTGGGCATTTCACAGACATTAATCCAGGCTGGTCCGGAAAGGTGCATGATGCATTCATCTTTTGGAACACTGGCCTGTTCAAGAAGCTGCAAGCAGGGACTTTTTTCCCGGACCAGAAGATCACCGTAGGGGAAGTCAAAATGCTCATTGTGATCCTGGGAGACCCCACCTACCCTTTAATTCTATGGCTTATGAAGCCATACACAGGGCAACTTGACAGCAGCCAGGAATGGTTCAACAAGGGTGAACAAGTGCAGAATGACTGAGTGTGCATTTGGCCATTTAAAAGCCCACTGGCAATGTCTCTATGGGAAGCTGGACCTGGCCGATGACAATATTCCTATGCTTATAGCCGTGCGCTGTACGCTCCATAATATTTGTGAAGGGAAGGGTGAAAGCTTCACTCAGGGCTAGACTGCAGAGGCTTGAACAGCCAGAGACCAGGGCTATTAGAGGGGCATAGCGTGGGGCTGTAAGGATCAGGGATGCATTGAGACAGCAATTTGAAGCTGAAAGCCACTAATATTTGTTGCTATGCTTGGGACTGCAGCGCTTGTAATGCTAGGAGATGATTGGTGCACATGATGCAATAAGGGGGTTTAACATAATTGTATGTTGCTTTGTAGTGCTCTTTTTGCTTTTAATTAATAGAATAAAGATTGCTTTCAAACAAACACAATTCTTTTATTAAAAGACAACAACCGGAGGAGAGAGTCAAATGAAAAAATACATCAGCAGGGAGGGGGATGGGGGAAGGGAAAGTCTCAGGAAGAGGAGGGGTCCCGGGACGGCTAAAGATTTGTGTATGTCCAGGGATCATATCCAACCTTTTCCTTTGGAATACAATGCAGCGGGTACTTCAGCAGGGCCAAAGTGCAGAGGGATTGGTGTTGAGTTCAGTGGGTACTGGGAGTCCACAGTGCTGCACTGTGAGAAGGGAGGAGTGGAAGCCTCAGGTATATACTGGAGCGAGGAGGTTGATAAGAGTGTGTTGGTGCTGTCTGTGGGGAGCATGGGAAAGAGTTTTGTGACAGTGGCTGCAGGGGAGGGCGGGCGTGGAGTTGCTGAGTTTGAAGAGCTCGTATCTCCTGAAATGTGTCTGCTTTGCAACATTTAAGAGCCGCTCCGTGGCATCATTCTGGTGCTCCAGATTCTCCTTTCGGTCCCTCTTCTCGCTGTCCCGCCACTCCTTCAATTCCTGTTCTTTGATGGTGGAGTGTGCATCATAACCTCATGCAGAAAGGCCTCCTTAGTTCTTCTTGGCCGCTTTCTAGTTCTGCACAGCCATTCTGTCACCAATAACGAAGAGGGAGGCTGGGCTCCCAAGGTCATCTCTGTGAAGTTTAAACACAACATTTTACAGAAGCGGTATTGTTTGCAACACAGACAACACTGATTCAGTGCTTTAAAACACAGCCAGTACTCACACACCTGTCACTAACTGATTGACCCCAGGCAAGCACACATGAGCCACAAGACCCCCAAAATGGTGAGTAGCCACAGGGGCAGGGTAAATCACTGTTCCCGGACCCTGCTGTACACTTGGCACATGGCTCTTGGGGAGAGCCAGCACTGTAAAGGGGGCCTGATAATCATTCCTGTCCCCACACTTTCCACAGGATGTGATCATTATGGAAGATATCTCGCTGCTGAGGGTGAGCAGGGAATCAAGGGAGGATCTTCTCCAAGCCTGCAGCTTCTGCCCTGGCCCCTGTGCAGCTCGCCTGTGTGCAGCACTGGTCCCCCACCCCCCGGTGACGGCACAGTGACACAGGAAAGTTACCATTAATGGGACAAGAAACAAAGCAACTCTGCCAAAGAACCTGCTGCAGCAGATTGCCCAGTATCTCCACAAGAGTTTCCTGGAGACCTCTGAGGGAGATTCCCGTTAAGTGAGGGAGTCAGTCAACAGCCTGTTCCGCCGCTCAGACTAGGCAAGTGGTGGGAGACAAGCCGGCTTTCTGCAACCCTCCTGCCCCCAACAAATCGCTTCAGCAATCCCCAAAATCAGATCCACTTACCAGGGGCCTCCTCTCCTGTTTGCACTTCACCAAGCTCTGACAACTGTGCCTGGCTTGCCTCCTCGCGGGTAGAAAAGAGTTCCTGGCTGCATGCATCTCTGGCCTCATCCTCATCCAAGATTTCCTCCTCTTGGCTCGGTCCACTCTCGACTGGCACACGAGCCAACGAAATATCCATAGGGGCCTTCACAATGGAGGTGGGGTCGCCGCCAAGTATCATGTCAAGCTCTTTGTAGAACCAGCAGCTCGTGGGAGCAGCACCAGCGTGGCAGTTTGCCTCCCGTGCCTTGTGGTAGGCGTTCTGCAGCTCCTTCACTTGGATCCTGCACTGCAGTGTGTCCCGGTCATGGCCCCTTTCTGTCATGCATCGTGAAATCTGTCCATAGGTATCAAAATTCTGATGACTGGAGCGTAGCTGGGACTGCCCAGCCTCCTCGTCCCAAATGCCGATGAGGTCCAGCAGCTCGGCATTGCTCCAAGCGGGGGATTGTCTGGTGCGTGGAGCAGGCATGGCCACCTGGAAAGATGCACTGAGATCACTGCGTGCATCACCATGCAAACAGCAAAGGGACTTTCAAATTTGCAAAGGAATGTACGGGGTGGGGCTGACGGTTGGTCACCTGAGGGCAGGGCAGTAGAGTTCAAACCGATGACCAGAGAGGTGAGAACAGGCATTGTGGGACACCTCCCGGAGGCCAATCTCAGAGCTGTAATCGCCACGGTGTCCACACTGGCACCGCTGTGCTGTAGCCCTGGCGCAGAAAGCTCTACGCCTCTCGTGGGGGTGGTTTTTTATAGTGCTACAACTGTGCAGTTTCTTTGCACTAAGTGGCTTGGCAGCGTGTACATCTCGGGAGTTACAGCGCAGAAAGCTGCTTTACTGCGCAGAAACTTGCCAGTGTAGACAGGACCTAAAACTAAAGGTTTATTATAAAGAAAAAAAGAGAGAACAAGAAGAGAGTTGTTAAATGGTAAAGCAATCAGATAAATACATAAGACTACAAAGTCCATATATCAAGTTCTTAGCAGTGTTGGTGAGTTTGCTAGCTTGAAAATCCCTCTGGAACATATCCACAGCTTGGATGGGTCATTCAGTCCTTGTTCAGAGTGTTAGATCCACAACAGAGGTCTCGCTAAGGGATGGGGAGCAAGCAGATACCAGACACAGTGTTGGTATACAATACTCTATATGCTCGTTATTGATTACAAAACAAACCTTACTTACTCCACAGTCACACCCCAAACATACTATACCAAAGTCCAAAGGTCAGAATGGTCCAGATGACCAGTCTAGTTTCCTTCTGTCAGGATAAGATCATAAGATGCAGGGAGACAGCAAAAAACACATCTATATCCACACAGGACTCTGGATCAATGAATGACTCCAATTTGGAGAAATTATAGGCATCCATTTATAGTCCATTCCATTGCATCATCGGTTCTTTGCCTTTGTTTACTAGGCCTTCTACCCACAAAATTCCAAAGAGACAATTCTGGGCGGGTCACCATGATCCAAGGCATGCCATTTCCTCCAATTCTTTATACAATTTACATTAGTCCGTCTAGTGTTATTTCCTTTTCTGATAATTTTCCGTATTTTTCTTGGAACATAAGATTATTTTTGCACAAAGAGTTCTAATAGTCCTTGACCTTAAGTACTTGCTTCAGTTGCTAACTTGCAATGCACACATTCATGTTAAGCACACGTCATTCATACCAGGCCTCAATGACCTATAACATATTACACGGATATATGAATCACTATATATATATATATATATATATATAGGGGTGTGTGTGTGTATCCCAACATTCCCCACTCTTGATACATGATTAATGCCATTAATTATTGTACCACTTTATAATTTTGCAAGCCATTCAATTTTATATATCACTTGCTCCAAAACTTCTTCTTGCATAATAAAGATTAACAAAATCATTAATGCAAATAATATTACAATAGGATGTAGCATTACATTTAGAAGAGCTGTGACACTGGAAGACCAGCCTTTTAAATCATCATACCAATGAGAAATTACCAATTCTTCTCCTTCTTTCTCCTATTTTAATATTTGACCATTGTGGATCAAAATGTTTATTTTCCCCAGCTGAGCAGACTTAGATACATCTTTTGCATATTGATTTTTTTGCTTTCGTAGATCAATTTTTCCCAATGTATTCCCAAATCAAACCAGTCCACATCTTTGGTTCCCAAACAATTTCCTTTTTGAAAAATAGAGGACATTGGTAAATAATTCCATTATTAATGACCTCTATTACATTACATTTGCATGACTCAATTGGGCCTTTTTCTGTCATACTTCCCCAAAAGACATGTTTTTCAGTGGTTACCACACAGATACACCCATTGCCTAAATCAAACACTTTTGTGCCATTAGAAGCCAAATATTGCATGGTACATTGTCCGCTTGAATGGTTCAAATGACTTCTCTCTAGAGACCAAGTTAGTTGTGGGCACACCCATTTGCGTTGTCCCCACTCTTCACAACGTTTCATTAATTCTACTAATTTATAATCCCCTTCTTCTTGAATCAAGAGTGTCCCACTTATTTCTATTTGCCATAATTCTCCATTAATAATTTTTTGCAACACCCAGGCCATTGCTACTTTTTCTTTGCTTCCCTGTGTTGTGTAGCAGCATTCTGCTTTTCCACTCTCCACTCAGAGTGGCTTGATCTCAATTAAACTCTATATATTTCTTCCATCTTGTAATTTGTTGATTCCATACATGAGGATCTTTGAACCACTCAAAAGACCATTGCCCATTGCTTAAGAGATTAACCATTCTCTCTATGTATTTTATTCCATAAGTTTGCATCTGTACACCTCGTATTGCTAGTACAGTTTTATTGTCAATCAGACATACCAAATAGATTTACATTTCGAGACGTTTTCAAGGCTTGGGGTTGTTTCAATTGGAGTTCCACACTTCTTATTCCTTGTTCCAATAATACACCAAAATTTTGTGTCACATTTCTGTATATCCCCCAAAATCTTACCCAAAGCTGACATTTTCTCCTGTAACGTCTCAATATCAAATGTGTTTAAAACTCCAGCTCCGATAGTATCTACGATATATTCCCTATACCTCTCTTGTTTCATATAGTCCCATCTCCCCATTGTTGTTGCCATGTTTGTAATAGAGGCAAGGCATATGACACACACTCCAGATTTTGTGCACTTATGTTTGTTGGATCATATTAAAGAAGTTCTGTATTAAAATCACAAATGAGTTTGATTCCCCAGAGTTTAAATTCCAGGGTATTACTAATTAAGAGGTCTCTTGGTTTTTGGTACTGTTTCTCTCCCTCTATGTGTGAAACTTGAAAGCTGCTAATTGTGTTAATACATTCTAAGACAGAGTCTGTTCTCAAAGCAATTCACAGAGAGAGAGACTCAAAGCAATACTCTGTAACAACAGAAACAGCACCCAGAAACTCCCCGCCCTTTTGTTGTATTAACAATTGTGATTAAAATAGAGATAGAGGATGTATGTGGATGGATGCTTGGTGTGGTTAATAACTGAATGGTCAGGGAGGTGCCAGCCTAAGAATCCAGTGTCCATCGGCTGAAGAAGGCGTCAAGTGGAAATAACCAGAGGACCCCCGGAGGGCAGACTGGAATCCACCCAACAGCCTCAAGAATGGGAGAACCAAAGAACAAGATAACATCTGGCAGCACGGAGCCGTCAGGAATGTGCTATCTGCTGATTGATTCAGCAACAGCATGACGAAGCAATTCCCATAGACTGGCATAGGAAGAAATTCCTATAAAAATGGACTCTAGAAAGTGAGAACTTTGGGGTTCTGATTCTGAAAACCAACTTCCAGGAGCATCAGTTGAGCATCTGACAAGGCCCTGCTCTCTCCTCATGTCCAGGCCACCTGGCCAGTGGCTTGGCATGAACAACTCTAAGGCTGGTAACTATGATAACAACCTTGCAGAATCTGTGTGTGTGTGTATGAATGAATGTGTGAATAAATATGAGATTGAATGGAATGTTATAACTATAACTAACTGCTTACTATGATTCTTTCTGTATTCACAATAAATGTAGTATTTTGCCTTTTCCCCTTTAATAAGATCCTGCTGGTTTTTAATTTTACTTGTGCTCCTTCCAATCAGATTGTTTGATCCCCAATAGTTGGGGCTTCGATTACTTCTCCTCTCCTATATGGGTGCTCGTCTGCCATAATTCTTGGTGCAATCTTGTTTATTGGTATCTGATTAATAAACATAAAAAAAGACCACATCCCCGAAAATATATTCCCTCATTAATTTTCCTAAAACAACTTAATCTTATCATTATGGAAGGATTTGCTATTATACCATATTCCCATAATTTAAGAGCCATTGACTCATTCCATCCCACATGAGTATTATCCAATTCTTGTTCATTAGTCACATCTAGGGTGACCACATCAAATCCCAAACTCCAAAAGGTACAGTTCAGAGTACTCATATTCAGATTGTTCTCATCATAACTAAATCTAAACCTTAGGTGACCTTCCCCCTTAGTATGTACAAATATCTCCATTGCTCTTCCAAATCTTTTGGCTTTAGATATTCCCATGTCAATTTTTTGCCATCTTCCCACCACATTTCAAATTTTACCTCAGAAGGGTTTTTCTTTACATCTGGTTTTGTTTGGTCCTGTTTTTCCCATTCTGTCCCACGAATAGTCAAATGTATTATCCCCTTCGATCCATACCTCCATCCCAGAGGTGCTGCCATATGTATATCCACATACCCCTAAATTTCCCCAAATATTCAAAAAACATAAAAGCCAAAAAACATATTTCTACCCTTTTTGAATTATTAGGATCCTCAATATTGAAGCCCTGGCCATTATTCCATATGAATAATGTCTGATGCTTCCAGCCCATATTATTTTAAATACTTACAGTAACCTCTTCTACCTTCGCTCGAGCTCTGGTATTATTATTTCTTCCTAAAATATAATGCACACAACACAATTCTTCTACTAAGCACAAAATGCAAAGCAAAGCAAGCATAAGCAATAAACCCATTACAAAAATAGTAGCACCGTATTCACACTACAAATCCAAGGTCTGTACAGAATAATCTTCGGTGCAATTGGGCATTCCTTTCCCTCTGTAAAATAAACTAAAAGGAACATTGTTTAATCTTTAGGCCATAACTTTAGTTGTGATGTGTGGACCCACTTTCCCTTTTCCCCCTTGTTAATCTGCACTACAGTAGGTAAAATTTTATTCATGATGGAAAATGGTCCAACCCATTTAGACTCCAGGACATGATTTTTCAACGTTAATTTCAAGTACATTAAGACAGGTTTCGGAGTAACAGCCGTGTTAGTCTGTATTCGCAAAAAGAAAAGGAGTACTTGTGGCACCTTAGAGACTAACCTAAGGTGCCACAAGTACTCCTTTTCTTTTTGCAAGTACATTAAGCTATCTCCAATTTTCCATGATTTACTGTCCTGAGCCACACAAGAATCCATATAGTCTCTTGCTTTTTCAATGGCATCAGTCAGTTTAAATTCAATTTTCTTAAATTCTATTGGTAACTCCCTTACCCATTGGGTAACTGATACCTCCTCCCCTTCTTCTTCTTCTTCTGGGTACAATAAAGGGCTCCACAGTCTCATAGGCCTTCTAAAGAGAATTTGATAAGGCTGGTAGCCAGGACCCAATTGATCATTACTTCAGATTGCCACCAACACCATTGGCAATTTATCATCCCAATCTTTGCCAGTTTCTTGCACTACTTTACGTAGAGCTTGTTTAATAGTTTGATTCATCCCTGCTACTGTCACTGATGATTGAGGATGATAGGGGTATGTAGTTGTTGCTTTATTCCTAAGGCTTTTTATAAACTTCTAATTACCCCTCCTACAAAATGTGGCCCATTAGCTGAATCAAATACTTTTGGAGTTCCGTATCTACTAAACACTACTTCCAACAACTTTTTGGCAGTGATCTCTGCAGTATGATTTCTGGTGGGAATTGCCTCTACCCATCCAGAAAAGGAAGCTACTATCATTAATAAATACTGATTCCCGCTTTGGGTCTTAGGCAATTTATCAATATAATCAACCTGTATTCCACTCCATGGCCCCATAATTCTTTGGTGCAACAAGGGTCCCAAATTCAGTGGTCTATTCCTGTCTGCTACACACCTTATGCAGTTTTTAACAAAGTTTTCTACATCCTCTCACACTTTAGGCCATATTCCAATTTGTTTTACTTTAAAGAGAGTATTCTCTATTCCTTGGTGGGCCATAGGGTGACACAGGTTAATAATCTCTTCTCTTTGAAGTTTGTCAGGTACCCACTTTACCTCTCTTATTTTCTTATTCACCGCATAACCACCTTGTATATTCCAGTTTTCTCATCTTTCCTCAGGTTTAACCTCTGGTTTTATGGCTTGAGCTCTAGTAGCTACAATAACCCCCAAAGGTTTGTTTGCTGATAATTTAACTAAAGCATCCGCTTTATCATTCCAATATTTTTCATTTCCTTCTCACTTTTGATGACCTTTAATATGTCTTACTCTTAATTTTCCTGGGTGTTTTTTCAACCAATCATAGATTTCCTTTGAACCATATTTTTCCTCTCAGCTGTTTCCCAATGATACTTTTTCCAAATCCCAATCCACTATAACAGTCCTTGTACCACAAAGTCTGAATCCATATAGACAGTCTGCAACATTATTTTTCTGTTTAAGCAGATCACTAAGAGCTCTGACCTCTGCTCCCTGAGCTGAAGTCATACTCTTAGAACCAGAAATAGGTTCCACATCAATTTGTACAGCCACATATTCCGTATATTTCTTAGAGTTCTCATGGTATGAACTACCATCTGTAAACCAAACCTCTTTTTTTCCGAGGCTTAATACTTCATCTACCAGGGGTGCTTCTTCAACTAACTTCTGTTCAGTTTCTGGAAGTGGGCATTCATGCTCCTCTCCTTCTGTCAGGAGGGCATATGGTAACATCATTGCTTGTTTGTTATTCTCATAAGTCACATCTCTGCTAGTTAATATCAAGGTCCATTGGGCCATCTGGGTATTTGATACTCCTTTCCCCTGCAAAAAGAAAAGGAGTACTTGTGGCACCTTAGAGACTAATCAATTTATTTGAGCATGAGCTTTCGTGAGCTAGAGCTTACTTCATCAGATGCATACTGTGGAAAATACAGAAGATGTTTTTATACACACAGACCATGAAAAAATGGATGTTTATCACTACAAAAGGTTTTCTCTCCCCCCCCATCCCACTCTCCTGCTGGTAATAGCTTATCTAGAGTGATCACTCTCCTTACAATGTGTATGATAATCAAGGTGGGCCATTTCCAGCACAAATCCAGGTTTTCTCCCCCGTACCCCACCCCCCACAAACCCACTCTCCTGTTGGTAATAGCTTATCTAAAGTGATCACTCTCCTTACAATGTGTATGATAATCAAGGCCCAAGATGAAAAAACATCTTCTGTATTTTCCACAGTATGCATCTGATGAAGTGAGCTGTAACTCATGCAAGCTCATGCTCAAATAAATTGGTTAGTCTCTAAGGTGCCACAAGCACTCCTTTTCTTTTTGCGAATACAGACTAACACGGCTGTTACTCTGAAACCTTTCCCCTGCAGTTTCCCTGATAAAATATATTTCAGGGGAGAGTGAAGTGTTTGTATTATAATAGGGGCTGTGCCCGTAGTCAAAGCAAAAGCTTCAATGGCCCACACAGCAGCTAAACATTCTCTTTCACAGGTTCCAAACTGCTGTTCCGTAGGGGTTAATCTTCTAGATTCATATGCTACCGGTGTTAACTTCCTATCAGTTTCTTGCATCAATACCACTGCTAGACTGCGTTGGGTTGCTGCCAACTTAATCACAAGCGGCTTGTTTATCTCTGGGAATTTCAATGCTGGAGCTTGCCTCAAGGCTTCTTTTAAATTACAGAAAGCTTTTTCTTGTTCAGGCCCTCACTCCCATTTTACTTTCTCTTTTAGTAAACGCCACAAGGGTCCAGTTATAATGGCAAAATTCCAGATGTGTTTCCTTAAATAGTTAAACCCTCCTAACATCACCCTCAATGCCAGAGAATCCTTTGGGCTTGGTAAATTCATTAATTATTTCACCTTTTGTTGATCTACCTGAATTCCTTGTTCCCTTAGGGTCACCCCCAAATAATTCACTCTCCTCTGCACTAGTAGGGCTTTCTCTTTATTAGCCTTGAAATCCGTTTTCTGAATGAGTCTCAACCCTTTTTTAGTCCACTCAGTCACCTCCTCTTCAGTGTCCCCCACAATAATATGTCATCTACATATGAGGTGACAGGTTTCAGAGTGGTAGCCGTGTTAGTCTGTATCAACAAAAACAACGAGCAGTCCTTGTGGCACCTTAGACTAGCAAATTTATTTGGGCATAAACTTTCATGGGCTAGAACCCACATCATCAGATGCATGAAGTGGAAAATACAGTAGCAGGTTTTTTTATACATAGTACATGAAAAGATGGGAGTTGCCTTACCAGGTGGGGGGTCAGTCTAATGAGACAATCCAATTAACAGTAGAATACCAAGGGAGGAAAAATCACTTTTGTAGTGGTAATAAGGGTGGCCCATTTCAAACAGTTGAAAAGAAGGTGTGAGTAACAGTAGGGGGAAACTAGTATGGTAAAATTAGGTTTTGTAATGACCTCTCCGCTCCCAGTCTTTATTCAGGCCTAATTTGATGGTGTCCAGTTTGCAAATTAATTCCAGTTCTGCAGTTTCACGTTGGAGTCTGGTTTTGAAGATTTTTTGTTGAAGAATTGTCATTTTTAAGTCTGTCATTGAGTGACCAGGGAGACTGAAGTGGTCTCCTACTGGTTTTTGAATGTCGTAATTCCTGATGTCAGATTTGTGTCAATTTATTCTTTTGCATAGAGACTGTCCAGTAAATGGATTATTAGTTGGTGTGCTTCTGGCTGCCTGTCCAAAGCATTTTTCACGACTGCCTGTCTAATCTTTCTAGTGGTAGCTGTCCTGATTAACCTATAAGATTCATTCATATTTAAATTCTCTGTTCCTCCTAATTCTGCCCACTGTACCAGCCATGTAGCTAAATTTTTCATATTCAGTGGGCCTAATGACATTACCATCAACTGTAAGTCCGATAAACTCGCAGGAATTATTTGCGTCTCCTCTGACTGTGTCTCCCCCACTACATCCTTAATGGTTGATCTCCATTCTATCACTGCTACAGACTTTTCTGGCTTAGGCTCTCCCGGTCAGTTTCTTATTTCTTCCCTCAACTTAGTATAAAGCCCCTCGCAAGGATGGTCAAATTCCCTTTTCTCTCGAGCCACTCGCAGATCCTTTCCATAGCAGATATCAATGGAATCCAAACCCAAATCTCTCTTTTTGACACACAGCCGCAACTTGCAACTCCTGTATTTTTACTTGCTTTTTCAATGCTCCCATAGTTTTCTGGCACCAACTGTGAGAAACGCTTACGATCTCCTCTTCCTTTTCCTTAGTCAAATCTCGAATTAACTGTCTCATTCCTATCACTTTATGGTCTAATTTATCTTTGCCTGCTTTAATCTTTACCCAATCCATCATTCTTTTCTCCAATTCCCTATGTTGTTTCCCCATTTGTTCTAACTGAGTTTGCATTATCTGTGTCTGCCTCACTTCCCATTCCAAATTTTCCTGACAAGTTTTAAAATTCTCTTGTAATGATTGTAACTCTGCACAGACTTCCCCTTACATGCAAATTGCCTTTTTTACAGCTTGCCACAACAGCCATACTAAGGCCATTTGCTTTTTACTGGCATTAGGCTTGTAAAGTTGTACATATTTCTCAAATATGTTTTCTAAGGTATCAAGTATTACATCAGGTTCCACCTTAAACAGTGTTTTAAACATTATTACACTCACACCACGTGGTATCTCCCCACGCGTTTTTTTTTTCCTCACAAATTTCACAAATAAGGAGTCACCCTTATTAATCTTAAGTCAGGACTCCCCCAATACTGTAAGACCCTGTCTCGAAATCCGGCACTCCTTAGTATCTCTCCCCTCTCTGCATTCTCCACCAGTTGTTAGACCCACAATAGCAGTCTCCCTACGGGATGGGGAGCAAGCAGATATCAGACACAGTATTGGTATACAATATGCTCTTTATTGATCACAAAACAAACCTTACTCACTCCACATTCACACCGCAAACATACTATACCAGAGTTCAAAGGTCAGAATGGTCCCAATGGTCAGTCGAGGTTCCTTCCATCAGGATAAGATCATAAGATGCTGGGAGCCAGCAAAAACCACATCTATATCCACACAGGATTCTGGACCAATGAACTACTCCAATTTGCAGAAATCATAGGCATCCATTTATATTCCATTCCACCACGTCATTGGTTCTTTGCCTTTGTTTTCTAGGCCTTCTATCCGCACAATTCCAAAGAGACAATCCAGATCTTATACAATTTTACATCAGTCCATCTGGTGTTATTTCCTTTTCTGATGATTTTCCATATTTTTCTTGGAACATAAGATTATTTTTGCACAAAGAGTTCTAATAGATCTTGTCCTTAAGTCCTTGCTTCAGTTGCTAACTTGCAACGCATGCATTCATGTCAAGCATGCGTCATTCATACCAGGCCTCAATGACCTATAACATATTACATGGATATATGAATCACAATGTGTAGATATATATATAAACAAGAGCTTCATTTGTAGCAAAGTTCCTCTAGAGGTAAGAAACAGGAATGAAGACCAGAAGCAGGACTGAAAACAAAATGGCACAGATGCAGCTGCCTTTCATACTTTTTGCCATGCGGGTTGAATTTCCTTTGTCCCAAACACAAGCTTTACAGCACATGGCCTGGAAAAGCCTTAGAGTTCTGTCATAGGAATGCCCCTGCATGCCTTGCTGAGTCATAAGGTGTATTCCCTGGTTTCTTTCAATGGGTTCATTGTACAGTTGATAACACTTGATGGGCCATGGAGCAGGCTAGACAGTGCTGATGCCAATCTGTTTAGGGGTGTCATCCAGAAACACAGCACAAGTTTGGAAATAGATATACCATACATATCTATAACTCATAATACAAAGGTGATACAAACATAAACAAGATTATCATACTTGGCAAATTATAACATTTTCGCAGATACCTCACATGGCATATCTGGTCAGATTCCTTGCAATTTTATAATATTGGTATCATCAATATCATAAAGTGCCCCATATGTTCCATACAGCGTCACACCCATCACCATAGCTCCTCACAACACTTCTGACTTAATGAAGCGGTGCTAATGACACCAGCTGAAGCCCTTTAGATTTAATTAAAAGTTCATCCATCCATGCCAGAGCTCTACACTGACTTGTACAGCAAGTTAAGCGGAAAACCCCTTCTCTATAATTTTTGTTCACCAGGCCTGGGTGTAGCACCTGGTTTTTAAGTGTCCATCTTTCTCCCAAGCATGACACTGAAAATGCAGAAGTGTAGATTCTCATTTTCAGAGGTGCTGAGCCCTTGTGTTCTCATTTATGTCAGTTAGAGTTGTGGATACTCAGCACTTTTGAAAAGTGTGCTTGTAGGGCCTGTAGATGATTGTAGTAGTTGTTGTTGCATATTGACTCCCAAACAACAAAATTTTGGACCATTTTATTGGACTAATTAAGCCCCCTGAGAACCAAGCTTCCTGCAACAGAAGGTCTGGCCTACTCTGCCCTGTGGCTACTCATTCTTCATCTCTCCTTGGCAACTGACTGGTCCTCTTTGTGACTAGCCTGTCACTCTTTCACTTCCTCCGGGGCCAGCCAGATAGTTCCACCTCCAGAGTCTCACTTTCAGTTGTATATATCTTCCCTGGTGCAGTCAACCAACAGACACTGAAAACTTGTCCTGCTTAGAAACAATGTTTGCAGAATGTGGAATCCAGTCCCTGTCATTTCGCCCAGAACTGGGATAAAGATTTAGGAAGTACCTAGAATGAGACAATGGAGAACTGAGATGAAGCATTGCTGGGAGGTGTTTACTTATTTATTTTTGGAGTGTAGCTTTAAAGAGGAAAATAAACCTGTGAATATTTGACCAATATGGGTAGATAATTCCCTACTGGCAGAACTAATTAAAATCCTTAATGTTATTTTTTGTAATAGTAAAAAGCAGGTATCAGTGGGAGGTATCTTTTATTTAGCTACCTCTGTTTTGCACGTGAGTGTAAGGGACCATGACATAGGCAATTAAGCCTAGCTGTCATGCCTGGGCTGGTGTCCACAAGTCAAAGATGACCACAAGATGGTAGTCAGCAAGCAGGGATTGGCGTAATCACTAGAGTCAGGATTGATAAGCAATGGTTCAGGGTCAGAGTCAGGCTGGGGTTGGAGACTAGCGATCAGAAAGAAAGGTGTTGGCTGGAGTTTTAGCAAGCAGAAGTCTGTGTGGTTGCCCAGACAACCTCGTGGGGCACCCTCCAGGGTTAAATAGGGTGCATGGGGTCAATCAGAGGGCCACAGGGTGTTGTCACTCTGGACCCATTGGGTGGTACTTCCTGCAGTGCCTAATCTCCACAGTTCTCCTGGGAGATGGCTCTACATGGCCTCCGGGTGGTGATGTGGGAATGTCAGCTTCCACAGATGTGGGTTCTCCTTATATTACCCACCACCACCTTTAGGGGCACCCTTCCTCTGAGTTGGTGCTGGGCCTGGATTGTCCAAATGGTTTTGATAAAAGCTTTTTACCAGGTCAGGGGCATGGACATGGGCAGCAGGTTCCCAGGAGTGCTCTTCAGGAACATAGTCCTCCCAATCAATGAGATAGTACAGTATCAGTCAAGTTTAGTGTAGACTATATTCCTCCTAGCCTTGGACCTGAACTGGCAGAGGCAGATGTTAGGACTGGTCAGAAAAGGGGTCTTCTGTTTAAGGCTTCAGGAGGAATACATGGAAAACAGGATACATCTTGAGTGAGCTGCAGTTTGACAGTGATGGAGTTGATTTGCTGACAAATCCGCAGTGGTCTGAGGAACTGGTGGCCTAGCTTTCAGGATAGCCTGTTCATACAGAGTTGCTTTCCTTCAAGACAGACCTTTTGTCCCACTGTGAGAGCTAGGCCTTCCTGGTATCGACGGTCCATGTCCTGCTTGTGTCTTTTTTTTGTCTTCAAGGTAGCCAATAAGCTCCTCCTGGATATGATGAATTCATTGTATCCAGTTGGCAGCTGCTGAGTTCAGGGAGGCAAGACCAGGTAGAAAAAAGGGCGGAACCTGCAATTTGCCAAAAAGAGACTTTGTACCATGGAGTCATAGTTGGCATTGTATTAGAACATGGCATAAGGCAGGAGTGAGAACCAGTTATCATGATGGTAGTTGACAAAGCACCTCAGATATTGCTCTAATACTTGGTTCACCATCTCTGTCTGCCCATCTGTCCGGAGGTGGTACATGGAGGAGGTAAAAGTGTAAACATCCATTAACCAGCATATTTCATGCCAAAAACATGAAATAAACTGTGGGCCTCAGTCCAAGGTGATATGGTCTGGAAGCCCATGAAGGTGGATAACGTGCACCCACCAGCCGAGAGGGCGAAGTGCACCATTTTGGTCAGTTGGCCTACGACAGTCAATACCATTGTGTGGCCATCAGAGTTGGTGAGTTCCACTATGAAATCCAGGTAGGTTGAGGCCCAGAGTCTAGGTGGGGTCTCCAGGAGTACTAAAGTGCTGAGGGGCTTAGTGCAGGGAGTCTTGATACATGCAAACAGGTCACAAGAGTCAATATAGTCCTGTACTTTGGCTTGCATAAGAGGCTAGCAGAAGAAATGGGAAGCCATGCGGAAAGCCTTAAGATGGCCAAAATAGCCCACCAACAGTGTCATGGCAAAAATGAAGCACTTCTAGCCAGCAGCTGAATGTTCTGGGGCAGAGATGCGACGGGAGAAGGACAGAGCCCCACATCCCGTAGGTGGGTGCAGGGTGGGGAGGTTGCTGGTCAGAGGAGACATGTGGGGCAGTTGCATGTCCTCCCAGTCTGTTAATACCAGGCTGTCCTGCTCCAACAGTGGGGAGGCCCAATCCAGCACTTCTCCGGTTAGCAAACTGATCACTAGTCCCACCCTGGCCTGGTCAGCGCGATACGTTCAAGGGTAGAGCAGGAAAAGGAGGCAGCATTGGTTCAGGAACCCTCTGGACTTCTGGTGGTTCCCACCAAAACACGCCAGTAGCCATACTGCAGGACTCTGTCCAGAGGTCAGTGGCCCAAGCTGAGCCTGGAGCACAGACTTCTCTTCCTGGGACTGTGCTAGCAGCTCATGGAGTGGCTGATTTTCTGCTTAGAGCTGCACCATCTGCGACTGCAGCACACAGTTCTTGGTTTGGAGTTGAGTGACACTCCTGCAGATACAGTACTCCAGGGGGTCCAGTGGATTCTGGTAGACCCGCCTCTTCCATTTCTCTGCTAAGGGGCTTCTGTGGAGGAGGTCAGAAATGGGTCTGGGTGAACTGTAAGGGATCAGGGCATTGGCAATCTGGCCCAGCAGTCATGGTTAGGGTGATGTTCACATGTCAAGGAAGGCCACTAGGTGGTAGTCAGCAAGCTGAGATCAATAAGCAAGAGCCAAAGTCAGAGTCTGGCCAGGGCTGGAGACCAGAGATCAGAGATAGTTACCAAGCTGGAATCAGGAGGCAGGGTCAGAGTCAGACTGAGATTGGAGACTAATAATCAGAAAGCAAGGTGCAGGCTGGAGTCACAACAGGCAGAAGTCTGTGTAGTTACCTAGACAACTTCCTGGGGCACCCTCTGGGTTAAATAGTGTGCATGGGCCAATCAAAGGGTCACAGGGTACTGTCACTCTGGACCCTTTGGGCGGTACTTCCTGTGGCACCTAATCTCCACAGTGCTCCTGGGATGCGGCTCTACATGATCTCCTGGTTGCCATGTGGGAATGTCAGCTGTCCCAGGCTCTAATTCCACTCCTTACAATGAGTTTTCTGAATGAGAGACTTATCAAGGAGGATATAGATAAGGGTTTTTTTGTGTGTTAAAGTAAATAGAAAAAGCATGGATAAAATGAACAGCAGCAAAGTTGTATCATATGACTGGAGAATTGCTAACATAGGGAAAAATAAGTGATCCGGGTAACTACAAGCCTGTTAGTTTGACATCTGTAGTATGCAAGGTCTTGGAAAAAATTTTGAAGGAGAAAGTAGTTAAGGACATTGAGGTCAATGGTAATTGGGACAAAATACAACCTGTTTTTTCAAAAGGTAGATTGTGCCAAACCAACCTGATCTACTTCTTTGAGAAGGTAACAGATTTTTTAGACAAAGGAAACACAGTGGATCTAATTTACCTCAATTTCAGTAAGGCATTTGATACGGTTCCACATGGGGAATTATTAGCTAAATTGGAAAAGATGGGGATCAATATGAAAATTGAAAGGTGGATAAGGAACTGTTTAAATGGGAGACTACAATGAGTCATACTGAAAGGTGAACTGTCAGGCTGGAAGGAGGTTACTAGTGGAGTTCCTCAGGGATCGGTTTTGAGACCAATCTTAATTAATCTTTTTATTAATGACTTTGGCACAAAAAGTGGGAATGTGCTAATAAAGTCTGCAGATGACACAAAGCTGGGGGGTATTGCCAATACAGGGAAGGACCGGGATATCATACAGGAGGATCTGGATGACCTTGTAAACTGGAGTAATAGTAATAGGATGAAATTTAATAGTGAAAAGTCCAAGGTCATGCATTTAGGGATTAATAACAAGAATGTTTGTTCTAAGCTGGGGACACAACGCTTGGAAGTAACAGGAGGAGAAGGACCTCGGAGTATTATTTGATCACAGGATGACTATGAGCCACCAATGTGATATGGCCATAAAAAAAGCTAATGCAGTCTTGGGATGCATCAGGCAAGGTATTTCCAGTAGAGATAAGGAGGTGTTAGTACCATTATACAAGGCACTGGTGAGACCTCATCTGGAATATTGGGTGCAGTAATGGTCTCCCATGTTTAAGAAGGGTGAATTCAAACCATAACAGGTACAGAGAAGGATGATCCAAGGAATGGAAAACCTGTCTTATGAAAGAAGACTCAAAGAGCTTGGCTTGTTTAGCCTAACCAAAAGAAGGCTGAGGGGAGATATGATTGCTCTCTATAAATATATCAGAGGGATAAATACCAGGGAGGGAGAGGAATTATTTAAGCTCAGTACCAATGTGGACACAAGAACAAATGGATATAAACTGGCCATCAGGAAGTTTAGACTTGAAATTAGATGAAGGTTTCTAACCATCAGAGGAGTGAAGTTCTGGAACAGCCTTCCAAGGGGAGCAGTGGGGGCAAAAGACATATCTGGCTTCAAGACTAAGCTTGATAAGTTTACGGAGGAGATGGTATGATGGGATAGCCTAATTTTGGCAATTAATTGATCTTTGACTATCAGTGGTAAATAGGCCCAATGGCCTGTGATGGGATGCTAGATGGGGTGGGATCTGAGTTACTACAGAGAATTCTTTCCTGGGTGTCTGGCTGGTGAGTCTTGTCCACATGCTCAGGGTTCAGCTGATCACCATAATTGGGGTTGGGAAGGAATTTTCCTCCAGGGCAGATTGGCTGAAGAAGAGCTCTGTGCAAGCTCGATCAAAAGCTTGTCTCTTGCACCACTGGGAGATGGCCCAATAAAAAGTATTATTTCACTCACCTTATCTCTCGAGGGATTTAAATAAAGTTACAAATAGGATGTTTCTGCAAGAGTAAGTACAGATTGAGGTAAAATTGTTCCAGGCTCAATTGTTTGTGTGCTCAAAATGGATGGAAGTGTTTTCAAAACGTAACAAATGAACCGAGGAGTGACATATTCTGCTCCGCAGCTGTCAGCAGCTGGCTGTTGGTCTAACATAGGGCTTCCAGTGTTGCTAACACCAGTGGAAATAAACTGATGTTAACTCCATTTTCTAAAAAAATCCCACTGTTGCTAAACTTCCCTAGCGTAGCCAAGGACATATCTTCACTTACAATGGGAATAAGCTGCTATAAAAGCAGGAGTCACAGATTCTGCCTTACTCCTCTGTCAGATAGATAGATAGCTTGGCAAGCTCCGCATCCAGTAAGAATAAAGCCATATCTGCACTACAAAGTTAAGTTGATTTCATGTAAGTTGACATTGAGCCTCCAATTTAAGTAAGTCAATCTTGTGTGTCCCCACTATGCTCATTGTGTCGGCGGAGTGCATCCTCACGAGCAGGGCTTGCATTGACTCATGGAGCACTGCATTGTGGGTAGCTATCCCACAGTGTACGTAGCCGAATGGAATTTTGAGTTGGGCTTGCAATGCCTTATTGGACCAAAACTTTTGGCCAGGTGATTATGGGAACATGGTGTTAGTTTCCATGATGCACTTACCTCCATCCCTCCCTGAAATCAACGGCAAACAAACCAAGCCTTTTTCACGCCTTTTTTCAAAAGCAATACACGTGATCCCTTCCAACTACAACCATGGCACGTTTGGGAAGGCGTGGTTGTGTGACCCAGATTTCACCAAACAGGGGGGAGATTACTTGTTGATTTGTGGTTCAAAGGCTAGCATTGAAAACTTCCCCTGTTTCCCCAAGGTGACCCTATGTGATATCACTCTCCTGAGGGTAACAGAGGCGGCAAGAGAGCAGATGCTGCAAGTGTCTGGGTACAGTCCTGGTCCTTATGCTGCAATGCTGTGTGCCGCAATGATGTCAGCAGAGTTAATACTGGAGTGGTGCAGGAAAGTGTCCTACCGTGATGGACAAAATAAGGCAGCCCTTCCCAGTAACCCACAAAGGATTGCAGAGTAACTCCATGAAAGCTTCCTAGAGATCTCTATGGAGGATTCCAGGGCCATCCCTGTACACATAAACAGTCTTGTTAGGAGCGCACCCTCCATGTAGCTGGAATGGCCACCAATGCTCACTACACCCACTTTTCTGTTCAGATTAAACATAAAAAATAATAGCATGTAACCCCTACAGTTTGATTGAAAATGCGTACTCACCAGAGAGGTGACTTCCCCAGCATCATGCTCCACTAGCTGGTCCTGTGAGGGGATTAAAAACAGTTCTTGGCTGTTGGGGAGAATGGATCCTCCGTTTGTCTCCATGCATTCTCCTCCTCCTCTTCCTCTTGCTCATCGACAATGTCCTCCTCGTTGTTGCCTAAGGTGGTCCAGAGCTCCTGGGAGATATCCACGGAGCATTTTCAGATAGTGGTGGGGTCACTGCCAAGAATTGCATGCAGCTTCTCATAGAAGCAGCATGTCTGTGAGGCAGAACCAGATGGAGGGTACGGATAGGATACAGAGGGACCTAGACAAATTAGAGGATTGGGCCAAAAGAAATCTGATGAGATTCAACAAGGACAAGTGCAGAGTCCTGCACTTAGGACGGAAGAATCTCATGCATTGCTACAAACAAGGGACTGAATGGCTAGGCAGCAGTTCTGCAGAAAAGGACCTAGGGGTTACAGTGGACGAGAAGCTGGATATGAGTCAACAGTGTGCCCTTGTTGCCAAGAAGGCTAAAAGCATTTTGGGCTGTATAAGTAGGGGCATTGCCAGCAGATCAAGGCACGTGATTGTTCCCCTCTATTCGACATTGGTGAGGCCTCATCTGGAGTACTGTGTCCAGTTTTGGGCCCCACACTACAGGAAGGATGTGGAAAAATTGGAAAATGTCCAGCGGAGGGCAACAAAAATGATTAGGGGATTGGAACACATGACTTATGAAGAGAGGTTGAGGGAACTGGGATTGTTTAGTCTGCAGAAGAGAAGAGTGAGGGGGATTTGATAACTGCTTTCAACTACCTGAAAGGGGGTTCCAAAGAGGATGGATCTAGACTGTTCTCAGTGGTAGCAGATGACAGAACAAGGAGGAATGGTCTCAAGTTGCAGTGGGGGAGGTTTAGGTTGGATATTAGGAAAATCTTTTTCACTAGGAGGGTGGTGAATCACTGGAATGGGTTACCCAGGGAAGTGGTTGAATCTCTCTCCTTTGAGGTTTTTAAGGTCAGACTTGACAAAGCCCTGGCTGGGATGATTTAGTTGGGGATTGGTCCTGCTTTGAGCAGGGGGTTGGACTAGATGACCTCCTGAGGTCCCTTCCAACCCTGATATTCTATGATTCTATCACTGTTTGCCTCCCTTTTCTTCTGGTACACTTGCCGAAGCTTCTTTATTTTCACGTGGCACTGCTGTGTGTCCCTGCTGTAGCCCTTCTCCCCCATGTCCTGTGTGATCTTGGCATAGATGTTAGCATTTCCTCTTCTGGATCAGAGCTCTGCCTGCATAGACCCTTCTCCCCACCCAGCAATAAGATCCACCATAAGGTGACCAGATATCCCGATTTTATAGGGACAGTCCCAATATTTGGGGCTTTTTCTTATATAGATGCCTATTACCCCCCACTCCCAGTCCTGATTTTTCACACTTGCTATCTGGTTATCTTAATCCACCACCTCCTGTGTACTCCATGCTGAAGCGCGTGTGCGGCCTTGAGTTGCCATGATCAGGTGTGCTGACGAGCTCTCCACACCGATTAAACAGGAAATGAACATTCAAAAGTTTCTGGGACTTTAACAGGGGAGCAGCTGTTTCCTGTATACCTGGCTGACGTTCAGTGGAGTTGAAAGTGCTCTCCAGAGCGGTCACAGCAGAGCACTGTGGGACACCTCCTGGAGGCCAATTCACTTGAATTACACAACACAGAGTCTACTCTACCCCCATGTCAACCCGTGGATGTCGAATCAAGCGCTACGCCTCTCACGGAGGTGGAGTACAGAAGTCAACTTTACAGGCCACTTAGGTTGGTAGAAGGGACTCAATAATGTAGACGCATACATTATTAGCTTGATTTAATGCGGCTTACGTCGACCTAAGTTTGTAGTGTAGACTCGGCCTAAGTGGTGTAAGAGGAGAAGGTCATAAGTTTCTTGGAAAGCAGAAATAACACCTGAGGGGTAAGTGATATCTGCTGCATTCTGAGGGTTACAAGACAACATTCCAAAGTGTCTAATTGCTGCATTCCATAGTCTGTACATTATAATGGGGTGAAGCTTCATCTCCAGAGAACAAAAGCCCATAGACAGCACACTAAAATAATTGATTTTCACTTAGGGCCTTCTCCTGTGCAGCAATGGAACAATAAAAGACGGGGATGCTCCAGTCTTCATTGAATTGGACCCCTTATTATTGCATGGATTTCTAAAGCACCCATCACCATAGCATCTGGTAGCACTTCACAGATATTATATGAGGGGCAATAATTGAATAAGCCTCTCCCCACATTTCTTTTACACTCATGACTTCTTGAAAGGATTTATTCCGAGATGAGTCATGGTGTTCCTTATGGTATGCTATGAAAACACCTTTACAAAGCAATTATTCTTGAACCATGTTGTGAGCATCTCCAGCAGAAACATGAATAATCAAAATTCCTGATGTGCAATAGCTGCCAATTGCTTCATTTTCAGTTGAATCAAGCCACTTGATTCTTGTCATTTCTCAATCAAACCTACTTTGTCTTTAACGACATACAACACTTGCACTAATTCAACTAAACTTGTTTTTTTGGGAGCCCTTTGTTTTCCCTGAAAACTGTTATGTAACTATGGTTGGGCTATTGCGCGGGTTGCAGCTAAGCAAAATGCAGATGCTCACAGTTCAGCAGCTTTGAAACACATGGTTAGTCATTTGGTTACTTCTGTATTTCATTATTAAACAGGAGTTCCTCTATTTAAATACCTACTGTTCCTTCAGTAGTAATATGAAAATTTGTTAAGGACATTTTATTAATATTGTTTTAAAATATTTCCATCAGTAAATTAATTAAGCTACACTAATTTAACTGAGGCTAAACTGGTTTAAGTGCAGCTACATTAGAGGGTTTCACCTGTTTAGATTTTTTTAAAACTGGGGCAACTTGTTTATTACAGACCAGGCCTAAGGATCTATTCCTGAAATAGGAGCCAGAACATTTATTGACTGCTCAGGCACACAGGTCCATCTGGGCAGTTCCAGTTGCAGGATTGGAGCCTAAAGTTCCTGCCCCTGAAAAGCTATATTTTCCTTACTATATCTACTATAAAAATGAGTTTGTCTTTAGTAAATTTAATAGATATAAACATACTCAGGTATTACTGTGTTGATGGAGTCCATATAAATACTTAGAAAGACACAGTATCACTTTCTAACTGTCAAGTGCTTTAGAAAGTGGTTCTGAGGACTATGAGATTGTTATATTTGTGTTGGGGTTGTATGTCTTACATGGTAGATTATGAAAGGGTTTCCTCTTTTTCTTTTTAATGTAAAGTGAAACTTTGTAATACTTCACACTATCTGCAAAAATGGACTGAACTAACCTGAATCTAATTGGAAATGGAAGAACAACCTGTGACCTTACATGAATTGGTAAATTAAGGGGAAAGCCAATGGTTAGAAATGAAACAAAAGAGATTTTGTTTCATGGAATCCAGGCTTGAGAGAGGCATTTGTCTACATGGGGAAATTTACTGGCATAATTATACTGCGGGAGTTTTACCAGTATAACTCCACATGTGGACACTCTTAAACCTGCACTCAAGCTTTTGTGACTTGAGTCCCAATCTTGCTGCCACTGCCTGCAGTCAGTGGGAGCTGTGCCAATAACTTTAGTGGGAAGAGGACTGAACTCTTGTGTCCATTTCAACCATTACTTTCTTTTCAGGTGTTTTCTTTTGTGCTAGGCTCCGCCCAAGAGAAGCAAAGCTATTGTCCTAACCCCATCTACCACCTGGGGCTCTGATGCTGATTGGGGTCTTTGAGTGCTACTGCAATACAAATAAGTGTGGTTCATAAACAGACAAGGGTGGGAGTGAAGAGGACCAGGGTGACAACAAAACATGCAGTTACTCATTAAGGCATGTACACTCTTTGAAGGTTCTTTTACTTCCCTCCCCCTCAATTCTCACAGGTTTTGTGGCCACACTACAAAAGTCCAAATATTTTATTTGCCACCTTCATATGACAAGAATTTGCCACTGGGGGCAGAACCCTGCTGATTCATGGATAATACACTTATGTGCCATTTATACATTTTCCTTTACTTGCTATGATAATAATGGCTAGAGTTAAACACACTGCAGCCAACTGGGACTAAGGAGCCACAATCCTTAAGTGATGTGTCAAAAGGCAACAACGGCCCCTTTCCCCACACACTACACACCCTGGTGAGCATGGCTATTTATAGCTATCAATGAATAATCTCAGAACAACTGCACTAGGTCTTTTTTCATTGATCTGAGATGCAGTATCCGATAGTACACATACACATTTCAACAAACATGACTGTCTCCCTGCCTTCACGGTGTGGATAATTATAATTAACACCTAGCCCTTCTGTAGTGTTTTTCATCTGTAGATATCAAAGGATTATCCCTGTTTTACAGATGGAGAAACTCAGGCAAAGGGAGGTGAAGTGACTTGCCCAAAGTCACCCAGCAGGCTAGTGGCACAGCTGGGACTAGAACCCAAGTCTCCTGAGTGGGTCCCAAGGACCTCTTAGTGCTGGCTGGCAGAGGACACACGGGCTGCATAGTGTTTTACAGGGATCCCTTGGGTCAGCTATATGCTTAGTAGTTCACCAAAGGGTGATATGTGAAGTCTCTACCAAGAGCCAGTAGCCTGCTGGTCACCGTAATCATTGTGAAATGTATGTATGGATAATATTTAAGAAGATATATATCTATACAGAAAGTTATGTTCTTAAGGTCTGAAAGACATGAGGGCAAGTAGAAATCTGGCCAAACAGGCTAAAAGAAACATGGGTATTTCTGGCTATGGGGAGGTTAGAGCTGCAGGCATCATGCGACCCTTACAAAGATACGTTATCAGAACTTGTCTTTCAGGAGGGCTATAGATAGGAGACTATGTAGTTTCACCAAATGTATTTGTGTCTCCAATTTACTGCGTCCTTCTCTTGCAGGCTTAAGCTGTTCTAGAGCAAAGATATAGAGGCGGTTTTGGGCTTGGCCAGAAATATAGTTTCCTGCACTCAACTGAATTTTTGCCAATGAGTTGTACAAAAAGGCCAGGCCTCTTCCCACACCAGTGTGGTGTCCTCATTTTGCCTGTAATACAGACAGTATCCAAACCCAAAAGTCAACCTTAAACAAATGAAACACAGGAAATAGTGGTAGGGAAACTCCTGATTATATTTACCCTGCTTCTAAGCTCCAGTTGTGCCTTGAAATTCACCCTGAGGTGCTTGAATGGAGTGGAGTGGCCTTTCCCAACTTCCAAGCAGTTAGGGAAGACTGAAGTCCAGGAGTGGAAGCCTGACCCTGTGATGTACTAAGCACCTTCAGTTCCCACTGACATCAGTGAAGAAGAACTGCAATGGAAACTGAGAGTACATTTGCAGCAAAGTATGGTCTCACCACTTGGTGCCTATTGTATGAGCCCAAAACCACTGCTCCACCATGTACAGGTTTCTCAGTGAAATACAGAAATACAAAAGAATGTCCTGAAAAAGGTCAAGATAGTTGTGGTGATTTGTGCAGCCTTCAGGGTTTTAGAGGCAAGAATGAAAAATGGTGTGGAAAAGGAGTAGATTGTGGGATGGAACAGAGGGATTTGTGAGAATTTGACCCGAGACTCCTTCACCTTTCTGAGAGGAGTGATGATATTCCACAATACAAGGCGGCAGCCCCACAGTACATTGCAAAACATTCTCACAAGATCCATAGTGGCTATGGATGTAGAAACCCTCTACACCAACATTCCACACAAAGATGGACTACAAGCCATCAAGAACACTATCCCCGATAATGTCACGGCTAACCTGGTGGCTGAACTTTGTGACTTTCTCCTTACCCATAACTATTTTACATTTGGGGACAATGTATACCTTCAAATCAGCGGCACTGCTATGGGTACCCGCATGGCCCCACAGTATGCCAACATTTTTATGGCTGACTTAGAACAGCTCTTCCTCAGCTCTCGTCCCCTAACGCCCCTACTCTACTTGTGCTATATTGATGACATCTTCATCATCTGGACCCATGGAAAAGAAGCCTTTGAGGAATTCCACCATGATTTCAACAATTTTCATCCCACCATCAACCTCAGCCTGGTCCAGTCCACACAAGAGATCCACTTCCTGGACACTACAGTGCTAATAAACAATGGTCACATAAATACCACCCTATACCGGAAACCTACTGACCACTATTCCTACCTACATGCCTCCAGCTTTCACCCTGACCACACCACACGATCCATTGTCTACAGCCAAGCTCTGCGATATAACCGCATTTACTCCAACCCCTCAGACAGAGACAAACACCTTACAACTACAATACCCACCTGCGGAAGTGAAGAAACAGATTGATAGAGCCAGAAGAGTTCCCAGAAGTCACCTACTACAGGACAGGCTTAACAAAGAAAATAACAGAACGCCACTAGCCATCACCTTCAGCCCCCAACTAAAACTCCTCCAACACATTATTAAGGATCTACAACCTATCCTGAAGGATGACCCAACACTCTCACAAATCTTGGGAGACAGGCCAGTCCTTGCCTACAAACAGCCCCCCAACCTGAAGCAAATACTCACCAGCAACCACATACCACACAACAGAACCACTAACCCAGGAACCTATCCTTGCAACAAAGCCCGTTGCCAACTGTGCCCACATATCTATTCGGGGGACACCATCACAGGGCCTAATAACATCAGCCACACTATCAGAGGCTCGTTCACCTGCACATCTACCAATGTGATATATGCCATCATGTGCCAGCAATGCCCCTCTGCCATGTACATTGGCCAAAGTGGACAGTCTCTACATAAAAGAATAAATGGACACAAATCAGATGTCAGGAATTATAACATTCATGAACCAGTCGGAGAACACTTCAATCTCTCTGGTCATGCGATTACAGACATGAAAGTTGCGATTTTTCAACAAAAAAACTTCAAAACCAGACTCCAGCGAGAGACTGTTGAATTGGAATTCATTTGCAAATTGGATACAATTAACTTAGGCTTGAATAGAGACTGAGAGTGGCTAAGTCATTATGCAAGGTAACCTATTTCCTCTTGTTTTTTCCTACCCTCGCCCCCAGACATTCTTGTTAAACCCTGGATTTGTGCTGGAAATGGCCCACCTTTGATTATCATACACATTGTAAGGAGAGTGATCACTTTAGATAAGCTATTACCAACAGGAGAGTGGGTTTGTGTGTGGGGGGGGAGTGCGGGGGAGAAAACCTGGATTTGTGCTGGAAATGGCCCAACTTGATTATCATACACATTGTAAGGAGAGTGATCACTTTAGATAAGCTATTACCAGCAGGAGCGTGGGGTGGGGGGAGAGAAAACCTTTTGTAGTGGTAAACACCCATTTTTTCATGCTTTGTGTGTATAAAAAATCTTCTATACTTTCCACAGTATGCATCCGATGAAGTGAGCTGTAGCTCACGAAAGCTTATGCTCAAATAAATTGGTTAGTCTCTAAGGTGCCACAAGTACTCCTATTATCACAAGGTAGTTTCAGAGTAGCAGCCGTGTTAGTCTGTATCTGCAAAAAGAATGGCAAGACTTGTGGCACCTTAGAGACGAACAAATTTATTTGAGCATAAGCTTTCGTGAGCTACAGCTCCGATGAAGTGAGCTGTAGCTCACGAAAGCTTATGCTCAAATAAATTTGTTCGTCTCTAAGGTGCCACAAGTCCCCCTTTTCTTTTCACAAGGTAGTAACAGTCAGCGGTTCAGGGGCCACTGGGATGCCTACCCACTGTGCCACATTTTTTGCTGATACCAGTTTGGAATGGGAAATCCCCAGTAGGTGCTGTTGTGATGGAAGCTTGTAGAATAGTGTGTTGGACGGACGCGTGGGAGTCCTGACCATTATGCCAGGGGCGAGTTTAGTTCTATGAATAGGATCTATAAAGCACATGAATGGAGAGGACAAGTTGAGAACTGCTTGGAGAGAAACAGGAGCTTCAGGGCCCGATTCCCCACTTGATTACATCATTTTTACACTGTTATAGCCTTATTGAAATCATTGGAGTTATACTCACATAGAACTGGTGTAAGTGAGTAGAAGACTCAGTATTTGGCAGTGGGAGTGAGGCTTTATCAGTATTAGAGTATTTTTATTTATTTCAGATTTTGTTTGAATTATGTATGATTGAGTCTCTTGGACTATTAGTGGCATTTGTTTGTCAAAGAAAGGAAATACTGAGTAGCTCACACAGAATTTTACAAACCACTTCACATTTGAAGTAAATTATTGCACTAAATTATAAAGGTTATTTATTGAGTGCCAATGCCGAGCTCATGGCTGCACAAAAGGAACAGGCCCTGCCACAAGGATGTGACTATATTTGAAATCCAGTATTGTGCTTTTTAAAATGAGCTGCTCACAGTTACTAAAAAGTTGTACCTCTTGGAACACCCTGCAATGTTAATTTAGTCAATTTACACATTGCATAAGAAATAGTTTCCCATCTGTCAACAGCTGACACCTCAGAAGTAAAACATTTTTACAGCTTATTTACACAATCAAAGTGCTGTGCTGAGACTTTTCTCAAATATTTTAAATTGTCTTTTATTTAAAGAATAGAATGTGTTACTTAAATATGCACACTAAGATGCTCCACCCCCCCACCTACAAAATGCATGAAGTACAAAAGCATGCACCGAATACTTAAAGATGCGCACCACAATATATGTATTGGGCTACATTTTTGTTCTTTTTCAATGAAATAAATGTAGAGTAAATTCATCTATATCAATGGGGTTTCTTTGGATTTATACAGAGAAGAATTTTGTCTAACAAGTTATTGTACTCATGGAAAAAGAGGAATAAAAACACCCTCACACTTTCCTTATTATTTAGTATTTGTATTGGATAGCCCCTGTCAGGAACTGGGGTCCCATTATGCTAGGCATTCTACACATATATAATGAAAAGCCAGTCCCTGCCCCAGGAGCTTACAGGCTAAGTATATGATGAGGCAACAGGTAGATACAAGAGACGGGAAGCACAAGGTGATAGTGAGACAGTTCTGATCAATGGTTATAGTTTCACCAAAGATAACAGTGCACCTAACATTGTACTGCCAGTGAAGTTTTTAAATTTATGCATCATGCTACATAAGGATTTAGTTTTTCCACCATTTACAGATTTTTTCCCCCTGTGCCACTTCCAAATCAGGTTAAAATCAACCAGCTTATCTTCCATCCTGAATATAAACTTTTTACATGAGAAGGCTGTTGAGAGACGTCAAGAATTCTACTATAAGTTTATTGCTACCTTTTCAGTGTCGCAGAATTATGTGTTTAACAATCAGGCCATCCATTAGGCCTTGTCTTTATAACAATTTGCACTGTCTTAATTAATATTTGTTAAAATCTATGTATTTAGTTAAATTGGTGCAAGCCACTGTGTGGACACTCTTCACTTGATGGAAACCTGGCTTGTGTCAATTTAGCTTAAATAGATTCCTTATTAACTTGCTTTAGCTTAAATCACATTTAACTTAAGGTAAACATACAACTTTAGTTAAACCCATGCAATTCGTAATATTGACAAGGCCTAGAGTTGCCAACCCTCCTGGATTCTCTAGGAATGAAAGATTAATCTTTAATTAAAGATTATGTCATGTGATGAAACCTCCAGGTATACGTTCAACCAAAAATGGCAACCCTAACAAGACCTTGTTGATGCTTTATAGATCCCTTTAATTCCCCAAACTTAAACAAAAATGCAGCGTTTCAAATCAAGGGCCCAATTTTGCAACTTTTCTCATGAGTTAGCATTAATCAAGCAAGCACTGACCCACTGTTTTGAAACTATAGGCATGTCTGAGGATGACTTGTGTAGGTGTTACATGATCAGGTACACATTTTATTTCCTATTTACTATTATTGTCGACACCTTGGGCCAAAAATATGCAACCTCTCTTTTTCCATTACTTGTGTTTGCTGTCTTTGATAACATGCAAGCAGTTCTAACATTCACATTTCTAAATCCCAACCTTACACATGTGATTAGGATTCAATATAACCTACCAGAAATTCTGAATTTTATTTCTTGTAATGTCATCTCTGATGCTGACGGTAAGAACACTTTCAAGATTTTACCTCCATTTTGATCAATTCTCTAGAAACTTAAATGGTTTTCATATATTTCATGTCAACTATTACGTTAGCAATTTCTTAAATATAAAATTTGTCTGTCTTGATGTCTTTATTATTCAATTTTCTTAAATGAGCATATGTTGAAGTTTAGGAAAAATTATACTCATTTAATGAACAGTCCCTTAAGATCATATATTGTCAGTGCACATTATCATTTCATTTTGCTCTCATTTCTAGTTCCTTAAAGTCCATAAGAGCTTTAGACCCTGATTCATTCCAATTCAGGAAGGGTGCTTAAGCTTATGCTTAACTTTAAGCACATTGCCTAGCTACTTTCCTCAGGTAGGGCCCTAGGGCTTGTCTGTACGTAAAAGGTGTTGCTTTAGCTATACCAGTATAGTTAAAGTGGTGCAACCCTCCCGAGAATGGCTACAGTTTTATGAGTACAAATGTGCATATGCCATATAGTTTATTCCCATATAGGAAGATGAATAAAATGTACAACAGGTATAGCTGCATCCACACAAAGGGCTGTACTGATATAGCTATAAATCAGTTAAAAAAAACAAACAAAAACCTACACCCTAATTGAAACAGTTACACCCAGGGCCGGCTCTACCGTTTTTGCTGCCCCAAGCAGGATGTCTGAAGACAGAAGTTGCTGCCAAATTGCTGCCGTGGCAGTCTGCAGCGTAAAGCTGCCGCCAATTTGCCGCCGCGGCAGCCTGAGGAAAGAGGCTGCCGCCGAATTGCCACTGCAGTGGAAAGATGAGACACCATCCTGATGGCACACGGACGGCCGCCCCTTTCAGAGTTCCGCCCCAAGCACCTGCTTGGAATGCTGGTGCCTGGAGCCGGCCCTGGTTACACCAGTACAAAATCTCTGTGTGGGGCAGGTTTGGTAATCTAGATTCTAATTTCCTTATTCACACTGAATGGTGCCTTACTCTGCAAGCAGACCCACTGATTATGATTGGACTACTATGTAGTAAGGCACTGGTCTATATGAGTAGGAGTATGAGAATCTGGCCCTTGATCTTGTTTTTTTAAGTGAAGGGGAGAGGTTTACCCTATCTTTACCTTTATGTAATGCTTCTGCCACTATTCTGGAGTGTAATATCTACAATATGGCTGAGAAAGTGCTTCTCTGAGGCTTTAATCTCAGCTGAAACGGAATCCTTATTGAGTCAAGCTTGAACTACTACCTGGTAAAATGGGTCCAATGGTCCTTTTCCTTTATATCATTTTAATTATCTCTGTATATCTTTATATTTTTTATTGCCAAATATTTTCTTTCATCACACTGATGGCAAAATGGCTACTCATACAGGGTGTTTAGTAAAATAAATGATTAACTGAAGCAAGCGAAGACAGCTTTCATGGTCTCCAGATATGTTCTTCTGCACCATCAGTGCAAACCCTTGCTTTTCTGTATAGAACAGTACTTTTATTTTGCCCTTTGTTGTGTATCTTAGTTGTAACTGACCAATTACTTCTGACCTTCTGCTTCTGCACTTCAGCAATGACAAAACGAAGCTGAACCAGTGCTTGACAGGGGAGCACAAACAATACATTCAGTGTACTACTTTCCAGACACTAGGCCAGATTCAATCAGGTTGGCCAGCATATCTAGCCACAGGAAAACTCACCCAGAAGAGGAATGCAAAGTGCCCACAGATTAACACAGCCCCCAGTATGAGCTGTGCTGTTTGAGAAGGGGTGATCAGGATGATAAGGGATATGTAATTTTTGGGCAGCCTTCAGCAATGGGGATCCTCTGTTGGGACTCAGATATAGAGTGGTGGTGCCATACCCCAGAGGATTAAACCCCCAGCCACCATCCTCTACACAGTAATCCTTGCTAGCACATGAAGGTGCAACTTACTTGACTGCCCTCAGTTCCCACTGGACTCACTGGAAGTGGAGGGTGTATCAACCCCACACTGGGTCAACAGGGGCTGACCGATCACTGCAGGCCCAGGAGACCACACCCATTTGCCCCTGCTGCACTTGTTTCAGGTGGAGGAGACAGATAACGGAGGCAGTCCAGTTCAGTCAGGGATGGCTGGAGAGGAGGAAGGATGTGTGCTGTAGGCTCCTGCAAAGGAATCTTGGACTCTCCAGGCCACTGGGACTGGGCATCTGGACTATGCTGTGGACGACCAGCTGACCACGGAGACTGACTGGGACGCCGAGCCACTGCCAGCCGAGGAGATGCCCAAGATGGACCTTATGGTAAGAAGTAACCCAGGGAATGTATTAGAAGCTGATGCTTGAACCCTTACTAGGGAAATTACTAGCTTCATAGGGTCCTGGGTCAGAATCCGCTGGAGTAGGGTGTGGGCCCGGGTTCCCTTAACTGCCCCACACATCAGCCACGAGGCATGGCTACTAGGGGCCCCAGTTCTAGACTGAGCACTTGCTTTAGAACATAAGAGAGGCCATACTGGATCAGATCAAAGGTCCATCTAGCCCAGTATCCTGTCTTCCAACAGTGGCCAATGCCAGGTACCCCAGAAGGAAAGGAACAGAACAGGTAATCATCAAGTGATCCATCCCCTGTTGCCTATTCCCAGCTTCTGGCAAAAGACGCTAGGGACACCATCCCTGCCCATTCTGGCTAATAGCCATTGATGGACCTATCCTCCATGAACATATCTAGTTCATTTTTGAATCCTGTTATAGTTTTGGCCTTCTTAACATCCTCTGGCAAAGAGTTCCACAGACTGCATTCTGTGAAAAAATACTTCCTTTTGTTTGTTTTAAACCTTCTACATATTAATATCATTTGGTGGCCCCTAGTTCTTGTGTTATGAGAAATAGTAAATAACACTTCCTTATTTACTTTCTCCACACCAGTCATGATTTGATAGACCTCTATCATATCCCCTCCTTAGTCATCTCTTTTCCAAGCTGAAAAGGCCCAGTCTTACTAATCTCTCCTCATATGAAAGCCCTTCCATACCCTTAATCATTTTTGTTGTCCTTTTCTGAACGTTTTCCAATTCCAATATATATTTTTTGAGATGGGCGACCACATCTGCATGCAGTATTCAAGATGTGGGCATACCATCGATTTATATAGAGGCAATATGATATTTTCTGCCTATTCCTTTCTTAATAATTAGCTTTTTTGACTGCCGCTGCACATTGAGTGGATGTTTTCAGAGAACTATCCACAATGACTCCCAGATCTCTTTCTTAGTGGTAACACCTAATTGAGACCCCATCATTTTATATGTATAGTTGGGATTGCATTTTCCAATGTGCATTACTTTGTCCAGCCCCAGAGGCTACAGGCTGTTTGTATGCTCTGCCATGCCCTGAGGGTCAGAGCCCCCAACTGCTATTGTCTGCCCCAGCCAGGAAGTTCAGGGGCCAGAGATTGAATATTTGCTCTACCCTGCTTCCGGGACTATGGACTGCTTGGTTGCTCAGCCCTGCCCAGGGTCCTGAGTTTCCCAATTGCAATCATTTGACTCAACAAGGAATCCCGATGGCCGTGTGATGGGTGTAACAACCCCACAGTGAGCCAACAGGGGTGGCCCTGCTCGACACACTGAGCCCCATGACAGAGGATACACAGCACCTATCAGTACTAAGATCATAGTGTTTGGTTACTGGGACACTGCACCCCATATTCTTGGTGATATGATTATGACATAGTTATTATGTATTTTCTGCAAGATAAGTCATGTGAGATGTCATTGAAAAGATTATGATTTGCTGAATCTGTTTATCTTATTTGTATGCATGTATCATTTTTGTATCTGAAGTTATGAATACTGATTATGTATCTGTATTTCAAATATAGTTACACCTGGGTAATGCTCACTAGACAAGATGTTTTGAGTTTAGATAGTGGTTGAAGAAGGGCCTATTCAGTGCAATGGACCATTAGGAAAAACAACAGGCCTTAGGAAAAGCTGATCTCCCACCTGCTGAGCCTTCCTGTGAACGCTCCAAACAGCCTGTGAGTGATGGCTCCAATGACTCTACAAGGAAATGTAATGAGACCACATGTCTCTAGACTCCATCTTGGGATATCAGTATTTTTCCACCAACTGGTCTGGGAACCAAGCTTTGAAACAAAGGGTTCCCACCCTATGCAAAATCTATATAAGGCAGAAATCATCTGAGGTTCTTCGCTCCCCACCCAAGATGACTCCTGGAAACACCTGAGGAAAAAAGACTGAACTGGGGGAAGTGCTGGACCCAGGCTAAAGGGATTTTTAGCCTGTGAATGGAACAGTTGGGGATTCCAAGCTGTAAAGCAAGTGCAGCTTGCCCCTTAAGAATCTGCAGCCTGCTTGTGAGGATCTGCTATTCAGATCCAATCTATTTAGTATATTAAGTTTAGTTTGCATTTTTCTTTATTTGCTAGGTAATCTGCTTTGATCTGTTTGCTATCACTTATAATCACTTAAAATCTATCTTTTGTAGTTAATAAACTTGTTTTTCCTTAATCTAAACCAGTGTGTGTGAATCTTAGCTCAGGGGTAAGAGGCTGTTGCATATTCTTCTCTACACTGAGGAAGGGGGTGAATGTTATGAGCTTATGCTGTACAGTTACCCATACAGAGCAAGACAGTATAATTTTGGGTTCATACTCTGGAGGGCATGCATGCCTCAGGAGCTGGGAGTAGCTTTCCCATGCATGGGCTGGTCAGAGAGCCTGTTTGCAGCTGGGTGTATCCCTACCTGTATGTATGCTGGTGAAAGTGCAGGCTGGAGAGTTTTGTAGCTTGTCACAGCAGTACACTGTGAGAGGGAGCCTAGGCTGGTGCATCAGGGGGCTCAGTGGTAATCCAGTTCCAGGTTGCACCCAGGGGGGAACCCATCAGAGTTACCTGAAAAAGTAATATTATGACAGTTAAGGAGACAACATGAAAATAAATTTGCTTTTATCTAATGGGAGGGTCATGCTGCCCTCCCCATTTTGAATCTATTTTTAAGCGTCACACTAAATGTTCCTTGTTACCAGTAACCCCCACTTCTCTTATCTCTCTCACCATCACTTTCCAGTCCTTATGTGGCTTCCTCGTTATTTATTATTTCTGCAACATTGGTGCCATCCCCTAATTTGAACACAGCTATGTTGGCACGAAAAGAATATACCCAGCAAATAAAGACATGAAGTAGCTGTGCAGGGTGAAGAGTGATGCTATGGGGGGTGGGGACTGTATGTTTTGTTTTTAATTTGTCAAAGAATTCTCTGAAAATCCTGAGAGGCCTAGACATGGCTACAGCCTGCAAGAAGTAGCCCTGCTTGAAGACAGACAGATGTGTCACCATGGTAACAGAAGCAGCTCCACGGAAGTGTTCTGTGCATCACACCAACCATCCACAGTCAGTAGTTCAAAAACCACTGAGCTTCCTGAAATGCAACAGAGAGGGGATGCAAATAGTCAACAGGTGTAAGGTAAAGATATTTACCCAACTTCCATATTTTTCACCTGTGAGCTCATCGCTTTTTTCAGACTCAGAATAGGCTTTCTTTTTGTATGCTCATAGCACAAAGCCAGAGAGCAATCCTGCTCTCGGTGAAGCCAGTGGGAGAGCTCTTTATATGAACAGCAAGAGCAAAGGCCAAATTTGTTCTTTTGCTTCAGAAGTTTGCTTTGTGTTACATCCTCTTTTGCCCTTTCCTCTTTGCACTTTCTGGTCTCTGTGCAGATTGTTGATATTGGTTTTCTTTCCTTGAAGACATTTTGTTTCTCTTTTGAAAACTAATAAAATAGGTGAACATACAAAAGGTCTGCTTTGACTTTATGGAATCAGAGCCACAGGTTATGAATCAAAATGTATCAAATGAAATAGACCTGTTGATTGGGTACAGTTGATTGGGAAGCCAATCTGAAAAACAATCTGGCAGTGCCAGATGTGGCCACGATACTGAGCTGCTCAAATTCATCTGTATTGGTGAACTGGTCACAGACGCCCTGATTTCAGGGATAAAACTGAGATACTTTGTCTATAAACTAGTCTAAGATTGGATATTTATGTTGAATATTCTATCTGTGGGATCTTGTTCAGCATATGGGATATGGTGTGTATATATATAGGATGGTAGAACCTGACCTAATGATTCCACTGTATTTTTCACAAAAGTTGGGGTGTTAGCCTTTTAGGGCTAAATTCCAGTTTGCGTATTTAGTCTGTAAGCTTCCCCTCTTCCCCCCCGCTCATTACTGTAGTGTGGATATGATAGTCTTTATTTCCTGCCCTGCCCTGTTGTATAGTAGTGCTGTGTGCTGTTAAAGGGCTCGCTCATTCCACCACAGAGGTGAAAGCATGTCACTGGATGGGGAAGTTATCCACTTGTTTAAAATATATCTTATAAAGATATAAAGGCATTAAGTATACCCCTAAATCACTCTCATTATAAGGCTGAGCATCAGAGAAAGACAGTCACTGAGAATAAATATTCGTGGAGCTGCTCCTTCTGAAAGGGGACATGATAACAGTTTTCAAGTAAATAAAAAGTTATTACAAGGAGGAGGGAGAAAAATTGTTCTTCTTAACCTCTGAGGATAGGACAAGAAGCAGTGGGCTTAAATTACAACAAGGGAGGTTTAGGTTGGACATTAGGAAAAACTTCCTAACTGTCAGAGTGGTTAAGCAATGGAATAAATTGCCTAGAGAGGTTGTGGAATCTCCATCGTTGGAGATTTTTAAGAGCAGGTTAGATAAACACCTGGTCACGGATGGTCTAGATAATACTTAGTCCTGCCCTGAGTGCAGGGGACTGGACTAGATGACCTCTCAAGGCCCTTTCCAGTCCTATGATTCCATGATTAAGGAGGTATAGAAAAAAACCTTTATTTCACATTGGTAGTAGCAGCGAGATGCTTGATAATAACAGACTGGAGGATTTAGTGAGCTGATAAGCTAAAGGTTACAGAAGGTCACAGGAATGGAGAAGTTGACCTTTGAACATTACAAACCACCAGACAATTATTGTGAACATTACAAACAGCCAGACAATTATTTTAAGACCTCACTTACTTTTATTGCATCTAAACACAAATAAAGACTAGGCCTCCAAGGACTCAGTCAGTTAGTATGGCTTTCTTTTCTGTTTTTGACAAGACCCCCATTATACTGGGCGGCTGGCTCCATGTGATCTATTGAACCTGTGAAACAAAACATGCGGCTGTCCTGGGCTTAGAAAGGGAATTGGGTTCATAGTTTTACTTAAGAGATTTACTGTCTTAACTAGAAGGCAGGTAGAGGAAAGAAGAGCCCTGGGGGTCTGATAGTATATATCACCTGGTATTAGGAGATACCAGACAAAACTGTCTGACCCACATGTGACTAGTTGACAATGTTGTGTGCATAAAATCATAAAAATAAAATGCTCAAAACTAATCTGAAAAACACCCTGGAGCTTTTCCTTCAGATGTGGATGAAATATTGAGTCTTTCTTTGGAGGGCCAGTCTGAAGGGTTATGGTCAGCAATAGCTCTGGTTGAAATCTAGCCTGTCTCAACATTAGGGGGGAAAACATCTCCTAGTGGTACTGAGAAATCAGAGGTAATTTACCTGATTATTCAGAACAATTCTCTGTGGTGTAAGGGGAAGCCGCCTCCTCATGCTGCATTGCTCCAGCATCTTCTGAATAGGTTGTCTGAGGTAACCATGACCAGTCAGTGGTACATCAGTGGTAAAATACCCAATGTACCCTCTCTGAGGGACCAATTGTGATAGCCCTACTCATTCCACAAGCAATCCCCTTGGTTTATTCAATGTGAGTTGGAAGGGGAATCTGGTCCTGAGCCATTTTTGGCTATTGTCCCTTCTAACGTTTCCTGAAGTTTGAAGGAAGTATGTCAAATTTAAACTAGGGGAAGCTGCAATAGCATCCTTATTTGAAAATCTTTACATGTTAGTTAGTTTCTGTATCCAGTAAAATGTGCATGATTTCACTAGATTACTTTGTAATCAGTACAGATTAGAGTTTTGTTTTATGTACTCCACCATATTTCATACCAAGGTCTACCAGGTTGCTTTAAAAAAAACAGTTTTAATGAGAGTGGGAAGGTTGGCCCCCTCACTTTGAAAAACTGCCACTGGACATCAATTTCCACTTGAACAGGTATCAGGGAACCTTAGGATACCTGAGGTTAAGGTATGACACTGCTAATGGCTATATAGTAATGTGGAACTTGGATGTAAGCACAAGGATTTGTGGAAGGCTGCGAAAACCCAGAGTTTGGCATAAATTTTATGGTAATTCAATGATTTCATGGTCTATACAATTCTTAAATATTTTTGGTAGCACCTGTGATGTTCTAGGAAGAATAGGGTAGTGCATCTTTAAAAGACATGTTAGTGGTCACTAAAATATGCATACCCAGAAAATGAACACCCTCTCCCTCAAATCTGATGGAGTGGACAAGAAAAACTCAAAGCTCCAGAAGGCTGCTGGGGATAAAATACTACTGGTGGACAAGGATGTACCAATATAAAGAATATGTCATGATTATTTATGTCACAGAGTCAGAGTTAACAAAGAGAATGTCATCTTTTCAGCCCAGCATCTTCTATCACCACGATATGTTGATGTAACCTGTATTCTGAAAGGTTCAAATGCTCAGAAACTCCCCCTACAGAGCCGTTTTCAGTGCGTTACGAGTCAACATACAGTTTCCTGCGTTTCCTCTTTTTATTCCAGTTGTCCACCAGAGGGAGCTAGACTCCACTGATACTGCATGTAAACCATGTAAACTGTAATAGAGTTGTGCCACTGAACTCTCCGAGCTAGCTGAACACAGATCACATCCATCCCCTGCAAGAGGAAGTGACCAAAGAATCAGTGTCTCTAGCACGCTTTAAAAGTATGAGTCCTGTCTTTCTCCTGACACTTGGAGAATAACTAGTATAAAGTAAGGATGTGGACATGGACAAAGTGCTCTGTGATGGGAAGAAATCTTTGTGATACTCTATAAGGCACTGAAAACTGATCCTAAGGCAGAACTGAAAGACGTTTGCTTGCTGCTGCAAATCCAGTGCACCCTGTTCACACCAGCAGGGCTGCCATTTCAACCCTGGCTTGGAGAAGAGAGGGAGGCTAATGTGTTTCTCACATGGACATATCCCACATTAATTTTGCTGATTTCATTATGCACAAGTATTATCTCAAGTCATCTGTCCTCAGAACTGAACAGAGTTCAAATCATGCTCCATACACTATAACACAGGGCAAGGTGAAGGCCTCGCACACGAATAAAATATGAATAATAACACTTCCCCTACCTCAGAGGGGTATTGTGAAGAGCAAATCACTAATGTTTGTGAGGTGCTCAGACACTACAGTGGTGAGTGCTACAGAAACACCTGTAGGCAAATAGAAGGATAATGAACCATTGTGCAACAATTAAGGGCAGGTAGAAAGCAATGAGTAAGCTATTTCTTTTATCTCCACCTGCCCTGCAGAAGCTGGTGGCATCGTGCCATGATCGCTGTTAAAGTTGCAGTGTACATTTAGTATTGGATCGTTTAAAGAAATGCCACTCCACAAAGATCAAATCCAAACATCTTATCCGGCACCAGAGATTTGGATGAGGAGTGTTGATTCAATCCCTGTACTTTCAAACTGCCTACTGATGTCAGGGTTAGCAACTGAATGTCTGAAGAAAAAAAACAAAAAAACAAACAAACTTCATTCAGATGGCGCTCAAGGAGTTACCTACTCAAAGGTAAACAGTAACTGGATACTTAGTCACAAGCTGAGGTTCTTGTCTGTCGATATTCTGTAAGACAGGGATAATACTTCCCTACCTCACAGGGGAGTTAGGAGGATAAAATCCTCCTTATGTGGATGAGGCACTCTGCTGGGGTTTACAGACCCCACATTAAACCAGAGCAAGGCATGGGGTAGAGCCTTCTGGCCCAGTACTTCCCCTGAGCAGCTGCAGGGCATGTGCCAGGTGGAGGGACAGTTTAAATGGGCACAGGTAGCCCAGGAGTAAGGGGGGAGAAATTTCAGGCTATGCTAGGTAGTGAGGTCGATGCCTGGAGCTGTGGGAAGAGTGATGATAGCATTGGGAAGGCCACTCTGGAAGCAGTGATCCATTTTAACTCCCCCACCCTTTGTTTTTTATTATTTTTGCAGTTGGAAACCCAAGAGAGGCCCTGAAGGAGGGGATGTTGTCCACCTGGCAGGCTATACTGACACTGCTAAGTTTGTGGCTGTGCCCCAGACGGAGGAGCCACAGCCTGGGAGGAAGTGATCTGGGGTGGGGAGTGTAACTTGGAGTGGACCAATGAGTGGTCTGGACATGGCAACATCCCTTTAGGGCCCCGGGCTGGGAGCTGGTAGAGTGGGAGGGACTGAGTCCCCCTCCCCTCTGTTGTGAGAGACCCCAGTGTGGGGAGGAAGGGGGAAGAAGGGACACATGGGGTGTAGTGGGGGGGTGGAACTGAGGCTCACTGTATATGACCTGGCAGGGCCCCCCTCCAGGGTGAACAGACAGAAGAGAAAGGAGGAGTCACTGTCTGACCACTAGATGAGTTGACTATTGGGCTGGGCTGCTACAGGTACTTCTCAGATGCAGTGATGGGGCTATGTTATTATCTAGGTAGATAAATATGCGAACAAGAGAGGCTTTGAATCTCTTTGGAAAACTAGAAGTATATTTTCAGTGTGGTGCTCAAGGATGAGCTGTCCAACCTCCTCCTACCCCCCAAAATGACAATGGGAGTGATGTGGCTGCTCCTCACCCCTGGGTACCGTACTGAGACTGCCAACTCATTTCGCACACAACACTTCACTTCATTCAGATCTAAGGCAAGGTCTACCCCAGACTTTTCAGCCTTGTTTGACAGTGGCTACCAAAAATGTGACTTTCACCAGCCCACCTAACACTGAACTATGCTGAAGATGCAACCTCCCTTTTAACAAGTACAGTCAGTCCCTGTGAGAATGAAGGGTTGATGCCAATTTATGAAAATAAGTATGGATTTTAATTGACCCTGGCCAGGAGAGCAAGGCAGCTGAGTTCAACTGGCCGAAGGGAGGCAGGGGAAGTTGTTTGCCCTTATCAACCAAATCTGAAAATGCTGGAGCTGCTGAATAGTTTTTGTACAGCCTTGTCAGTATAGAAACCACTGGGGTTAAAGAGGTAAAATCCCCTAATGTTAGAGTTGCCAACCCTCCAGGATTGTCCTGGAATCTCCAGGAATTAAAGACAAGCCGTCAGGAACACTATCGCCGATAATGTCACGGCTAGCCTGGTGGCTGAACTTTGTGACTTTGTCCCTACCCATAACTATTTCACATTTGGGGACAATGTATACCTTCAGATCAGCGGCACTGCTATGGGTACCCGCATGGCCCCACAGTATGCCAACATTTTTATGGCTGATTTAGAACAACGCTTCCTCAGCTCTCGTCCCCTAAAGCCCCTACTCTACTTGCGCTATATTGATGACATCTTCATCATCTGGACCCATGGAAAAGAAGCCCTTGAGGAATTCCACCATGATTTCAACAATTTCCATCCCACCACCAACCTCAGCCTGGTCCAGTCCACACACTTCCTGGACACTACAGTGCTAATAAACAATGGTCACATAAACACCACCCTATACCGGAAACCTACTGACCGCTATTCCTACCTGCATGCCTCCAGCTTTCACCCTGACCACACCACACGATCCATCGTCTACAGCCAAGCTCTGCGATACAACCGCATTTGCTCCAACCCCTCAGACAGAGACAAACACCTACAAGATCTCTGTCAAGCTTTCTTACAACTACAATACCCACCTGCAGAAGTAAAGAAACAGATTGATAGAGCCAGAAGAGTTCCCAGAAGTTACCTACTACAGGACAGGCCTAACAAAGAAAATGACAGAACGCCACTAGCCATCACCTTCAGCCCCCAACTAAAACCCCTCCAACGCATTATTAAGGATCTACAACCTATCCTAAAGGATGACCCAACACTCTCACAAATCTTGGGAGACAGGCCAGTCCTTGCCTACAGACAGCCCCGCAACCTGAAGCAAATACTCACCAACAACCACATACCACACAACAGAACCACTAACCCAGGAACTTATCCTTGCAACAAAGCCCGTTGCCAATTGTGCCCACATATCTATTCAGGGGACACCATCACAGGGCCTAATAACATCAGCCACACTATCAGAGGCTCGTTCACCTGCACATCCACCAATGTGATATATGCCATCATGTGCCAGCAATGGCCCTCTGCCATTTACATTGGTCAAACTGGACAGTCTCTACGTAAAAGAATAAATGGACACAAATCAGATGTCAAGAATTATAACATTCATAAACCAGTCGGAGAACACTTCAATCTCTCTGGTCACGCAATCACAGACATGAAGGTTGCTATCTTAAAACAAAAAAACTTCAAATCCAGACTCCAGCGAGAAACTGCTGAATTGGAATTCATTTGCAAATTGGATACTATTAATTTAGGCTTAAATAGTGACTGAGAGTGGCTAAGTCATTATGCAAGGTAGCCTATTTCCTCTTGTTTTTTCCTACCCCCCCTCCCCCAGATGTTCTGGTTTAACTTGGATTTAAACTTGGAGAGTGGTCAGTTTGGATGAGCTATTACCAGCAGGAGAGTGAGTTTGTGTGTGTATGGGGGTGGGGGGGATGTGAGAAAACCTGGATTTGTGCTGGAAATGGCCCAACTTGATTATCATGCACATTGTGTAAAGAGTTGTCACTTTGGATGGGCTATCACCAGCAGGAGAGTGAATTTGTGTGGGGGGTGGAGGGTGAGAAAACCTGGATTTGTGCTGGAAATGGCCCACCTTAATTATCATGCACATTGTAGGGAGAATGGTCACTTTGGATGAGCTATTACCAGCAGGATAGTGAGTTTGTGTGTGTGGTTTTTGGGAGGGGAGTGAGGGGGTGAGAGAACCTGGATTTGTGCAGGAAATGGCCCAACTTGATTATCATGCACATTGTGTAAAGAGTTGTCACTTTGGATGGGCTATCACCAGCAGGAGAGTGAATTTGTGTGGGGGGGTGGAGGGTGAGAAAACCTGGATTTGTGCTGGAAATGGCCCAACCTGATGATCACTTTAGATAAGCTATTACCAGCAGGACAGTGGGGTGGGAGGAGGTATTGTTTCATATTCTCTGTGTGTATATAAAGTCTGCTGCAGTTTCCACGGTATGCACCCGATGAAGTGAGCTGTAGCTCACGAAAGCTCATGCTCAAATAAATTGGTTAGTCTCTAAGGTGCCACAAGTACTCCTTTTCTTTCTGTAATTAAAGACTGTCAGGTGATGAGATCTCCAGGAATACGTCCAACCAAAATTGGTAACTCTGCCTAGTGTAGAGTCAGTTATACCGGTATACCAACTTTTATAAGTGCCTTTATACTACTTTGGGGTTGTACTGCTTTAGTTTTGTTGGTTTGACTAAGCTCTGAATTGAGCCTGTAAATGGTGCCTACGCTGACATCAGATGTTTGATAGTGGGCATTGGCCAGGGCTTCTCTTGCCTTCCATCAGGCAGGGTTGGGCGAAGTTGCCTAGCTCATTTGGACAGGTTTCACATGCACTTTCTAACACACTCAGCTGTGCTGTGACTGGCAAAAAGGACGTAGTTCTACGAGTTCTGCAAACACTAAAACCATTATGTGCTTCGCGTAACCATGTAACCTAGAGCCTGCAAGAACCCAGTAGATCTAATGCAGCCATCTGATAGTGACAGCTTATTCCCTACGAGGTATTTTCTAATATTTTGTTCAGTCTACTTTAAAATACTTCAAACAATGGGGATTCCACCATTATCCCTGGGAGATAATGCCACAATCCAATAAAATTTACCATTAGATTGGTCAAACTTGCCATTTCTTAATTTCATTTCATTACTTCTAATTATATACCCTTCCACCACTTCCTGGGGGAAGAACTGCAGTTCTACAGGACACTGGATAAACCTATCTTCATATCTCCCTCCAGAGACTAACCCTCAAAGCTCTGGCCAAAATGTCCTCTAATTTGGGGTGCCTCACTTTTCGGGTGCCCAGCTTGAAACAGTAGGGGTTAGTTTTCAGAGGTGTTGGACTCCTGTAGCTCCCAATCACTTCAGGGGACTGAACGCCCACAGCTCCAACTGAACATCAGGCCCAAGCTGCCAAGCTGTGCCCCCAGTTAGGTGACACTTTTGAAGATGTGGGCAGTGGAACTATGCCAGTCCCCATGATACTGACAGCCGGATCTCTCCTTTAGCTCAAGGGATAAGAACTAGCGCTTGTGGTGCCAAAGGTCCTGGCTTCTATCTCCTCTAGCGATTAGTCTGGATCTGTACATATCCATCGATTTATTAAATCTACACCTTCAAATAGCTCTAGACCAAGGGTTCTCAAACTTCATTGCACTGCGACCCCCCTTCTGACAACAAAAACGACTACATGACCCCGGGGTGGGGACTGAAGCCTTAGCCCGCCTGAGTCCCGCCACCCTGGATCTGGCGGAGGGGGAGGGGGGGCGTCAAAGCCGAAGCCCAAAGTCTTCAGCCTGAGGCCGGGGTCCTGTAACCTGAGCCTCATTGCCCAGGGCTGAAGCCCTTGGACTTCGGCCCCAGGTGGTGAGGCTCGGGCTTTCGTCCCAGGCCCCAGCAAGTCTAAGCCAACCCTTGCAATCCCATTAAAACAGGATCGCGACCCACTTTGGGGTCCCGACCCACAGTTTGAGAACCGCTGCTCTCGATACTTACAGTATATCTGCCTTTAGCTGTCACCTGACCATGCTATTTAGTGCTTTTTATGCTTTCTTCTAAATCATTCCTTCCTTTCCTTGCACTGTATTTTCCAAAACTAGATAAATACTAATGCAACACTGTGAGCCCTAGGAGTACCCTAATGCCAGAAGGCAAAGGGCTCCCTGTATGTAGCAATGAGCTTCAATGAGTCTGACCAGTTCAGTGAACCCTAACTCATTGTTGTCCTCACCTCCATGACAACTTTTAGATATATCTTCCTCTTCTTCGGCTATCCCTTGATGCGAGGATGATGTCTGCCAAGGGATGATTGTGGGTTTTTAAGTGGCTGAAGAGCCGAATTCATGCCCTGCAGATTTTCCCACAGAAGGGAGAGGTGTAATCTTGGAGGAGACATAGTTGTTGGCTGGACTGTTGTGTCCTTTCTTTCCTCCTTTGTCGCTTCTGTCTCATGAGCACGTCTGTTCTCTTCAAAGTGAGCAATGGTGCCACTGTGTTCTGTTCCACGCCGAGTCCTCCCATTTTGTTGAGCTGATGCCTCCCTTTTTCAGGTGTACTTTCAGTATGTCTTTGAAGCACATCTGCTGCCTTCCACAAGCCCTTCTTCCCTGACTTACCTGAGACAAGAGTACTTGCTTCAGGAAACAAGTGTCAGACCACAGTGGCCAGCCCAGCGGAGCTGGTGTTTCATGACCTGTGCTTCTCTCTGCAGCCAACATCAGCAGTATAGAACGCTGATGCTGATGCGTCGGTCTTCCCAGCTGATCCTGAGAACCCTCAGATATAGCTTATCATGTGTGACCTGGCAATATTATTGCATGGTGTATGTATGGGTGATGTATTAAAAATTATGAATATGTGCTGGAAATATGTTTTTAAAAGGTGTTTGGCAGGCAGGGCTTAAGTCGACCGATCCTAGCCAAAGGAATGTGGTTCTGCCTACTTACGTTGTTTCAGCGTAAATTGAACAAGGAGAGACAATGAAATTACATCCGTAGACAAAGCCATCAGGCAAACCAGGGTGGGAGATGGCCACTTAACACTCTCAATGGGGGTGAAAGCTGCAGCTCCAGGAAACCTTCCTGCCTCCTGAAGCAAAATCACTGAACTTTGGAAGATATTAGAGGAGAGAGCCAGCCAGCCATTGTGGCATCCTTCACCTGAAGAGACAAAGAAACCCAGCACTTCGGACTCTGTATGTTGGATCCTGGCTAAGGACACGCCAGCCATGCTGGAAGAAGGACTGTGGAGAGAAAACTACTTTGAACAAAGGATTAGATTGTTAAATTAGATTTTAGGGTTAGAAGCATATTTTTGTTTTTGTTTGTAACCATTTCTATCCCAATTACTTCCACTTGGTGTCACTTAAATATTTGTTCTGTGTTAATAAACTCACTCTTGTTTTGTTACACAGCTATCTCAGCGCAGTCTTTCATACTGCTGAGTCACGCTAACAGGCTGGGGTGGTGTATTGTCTCTTTAAAGGAGCATCAAACTTGAAAAGTTTTCGGGAGTGTTCCAGTGAGAGGGACTGGACGCTACAGGGGAGACAGTTTTGGGGCATCTTGGGGCTGGAAGGGTTGTTGGTGTCGCCCTGCACAGAGGGAACAGGCTGGTGGAAACCAGGGTGAAGCTATTTGTGCTGTGGTCACACTGTGGATATCGGGTCTCTGAGTCAAAGCTGCACAGCACAGAGGCACCTGGGGTTATCCAGGGCAGGCGGTGACAATCCCTTTCTGGTCTGGGTTGAACCCCATAGCAAGACAAACACTTATCAGCATGGTATTGCATTAAGGAGAAAGATTGGTTTTGAATAACTTCTCCTGCTGCCTCTTTCTGCCTCTGCGTCATCTCAATATGCTTGATCTTGGGCAGCCTGAAACTCTCAATATCAGTGAGATGGATGGGCATGGATCTAGCACAGTAGGACCTAAAGCCAACATGAATCCTAAATCCATGCTGATGCACTTGAACAACAATGGTCGGCTCTGAGCACCCACAAATCTTTCCAAAGTCAATGGGAGCTGCGGGTGCTTAGTTCCTTTTGAAAATCAGGCCACTTATTTAGGTGCTTAAGTATGGGTTTGGCCACTGGGTTTGAAAAATTGTGTTCGAATTGAACATGAGCTGAAGCAGGGCCTCATGTCAGGAAGGGAGAGAAGCTTCCTCCGAAGCTTTGCCACAGAACAGGCAGTTCTAAGTGTCGAGGGACAAATCTGAACCTGAACTTTCAGACAAATGGAGATGCCGTGTCTGGAGTAACACTGTACTCTTAGCAGTAAAGAGCACAGAGATGAGTTAGAAAACCAACTGCCTTTTGTTAAGGGCAAAATTAAAACTACACAGACAAGAATTTATTCCTGTTCAGGCTGATTAGGGTGCAATTTGGTGACACACAAACCCATCAGCAAGATATTGACAGCCCCCTCAGCTAGTAAAACACAAATGCCAGCTCCACACCAAAAGAAAATACTATTAATAAGCAGCAATTGGGAAATGATTGATCTCTTGTGGGGTTACACTCCTGAGGGAATTGAGGTATTCAAACTTTCCATGTTACAGCAGGCTTGGATATTTTAACAAATGTTAGGACCTAATCCCAGTCAATGCTCAAAGTTCATAAACTTTCAGCCTTAGCTTGTTGAGGTCCATCGTGTTCACCCCATATCCAGTGCTGTGTTGCCAACTGAGGTGAAATGATGAACTGCTGAGTGAATGTCAATACAATATCATCCAATGTACTGGGATAAGTCTGCTATTATATATATATATATATATACACACACACACACACACACACCTCTATTCTCCTCCTGTCTCATCTGTCATAATTAACGACTGCTGAGAGACATACTGCCTAGTTCTCCCCTGACACTAGATTTACACTTCAGTGGATGAAGCAATGTCCACTAACTCCTCAATACTGACCCTAGACAAACTTTAAAGCAGCTGCAACAATGTATATTGCCTCCAGCCACAGGCCTGTGGGTTACATTAAAATATTCAGCTTTTGGGAAGGTTTGGTAGTTGGGGAATGTTGATAAGTAAAATGCTGACGCCCTCAAAAAAATCAGGGTTTACTTGTAAAGTTTTCTATGTTTATTATGTTTGATGTCTGATATATCCTCAATATCATCACCAATTCTGAATGAGGTTAATTACTTTATCTTGATCAATCTGGAGACAACTGAAATATAAAATGCCACTAACATGAAGTCTTCTCTACAGTAGTTCTCAACCTTTTTAGGCTCAGGACCTATATATACACAGAGAGAGAGAGAGAGAGTAATAAGTACTAAATAAGCGCACCATGCATGCCAGAGTGGAAGCTCCTGTTCTGTGGGTCTGGCTGGGCTCTGTTCCCCAGTCTGGGAGTTGCAACCTCTGGGGCGAAACAGTGCTCACCTTTGGACCATCAGGAGGGCTAGCTGGACCAAATTTGTGAGAGTGGCATTGCAACTGGCTCATGGAGTCGCAGAACTACTCACTTAAATTTGGCCTAGCTAGACCCCCATTTTCATGACAGAGGAGCCGCTGGGTCAAACTTGAGTGGTACTACAACATCAGAAGTCACGATGCCTGGAGCAGGAAGCTGAGCTCAGCCAGCCCTGTGGGACTGGAGCCAGAAGAGCAACTGCTGCAGGATGAGTGTTGACAACCTCTGCAGCCTGTGCCCCCAGGGGCAGGGCCCCCCGTGATCTCCCACTCTCCCCAGGGAAAGGACTTGTCCCCCAGCCTCTCACCTGACTGACACATTCTGGTGACCATCATGACTCATGGGTTGGGAAACCCTGCTCTACTGAGCCATCTAGTGTTTCCCAAGTTATTTCCTAGGGTCACATTGTGGTAGCCATTTTCAAACAGAATGGAATTCATGGGGAGTTGTGCTTAAAAATGAATAAGACGTTATGGCCACTAATTAAGAGGATGATATACTGTGGAGAAGAACCTAATAAATTATTTGGGTTCAGACACAGTCTATAATTTGAAATCCAATTTATAACCTGAACTGAAAGGCTTCAATTCACCAGTTTTCTGTACTTCATTTAATTCAAAAGACTTTGATAGGGCAATGACATGAGTGCAGTAACATGACCTTAGTCATAATCAGACATATTATGAATGAAATGTAGTAATGCAGAAGAAATAGAGTACTCTATTCTAATCCTGGTTTCAGAGTAGCAGCCGTGTTAGTCAGTATTCACAAAAAGAAAAGGAGTACTTGTGGCACCTTAAAGACTAACCAATTTATTTGAGCATAAGCTTTTGTGAGCTACAGCTTATCCTTTGATGACAGTTTTATTAACATCATCAACCAAAGGTTTTTAAAGTCTTGCCAGGCACATGCACCTACACAGATATTATAGCCTGCTCTAACATTTTACTGAATTGCCATTCCTGTGTCCTAGTCTTAAAAAGTGACTTGTTTCAGTGGAAACAAATTGAATGTTTACAAGAGGTTTGTCAACAGTTCTATTGTTTTGTTTTGTTTTAATTATATCAAGATCACTTTGTTTTTCGTAGCAAAACCACCACTGCTACATGTACAGTAAACAGTATATATGATAATTCTGAATTTGACCTCCATTTTTAAGGCCATATTTTGCCACCCTTACTTCTGTCAAGTAGTACTTTATTCCACGAATAAACACATTCAATTCAGTGGAGCTGGGTTTTGTGTGTAAGGTGATATTCAAGGTGATTAAGTGTGGCACAATCTATCCTATAGATTATCTGTCTATTTCAAGAGTTTCCTCCTACCACGTGTTTGAACAGCACCTACCACAATGGGTTTCCAGTCTCATCTGGACACCACTGTAATATCTAATAATTTGTTTAATGGCGTTACTGTATTTTCATTGTGTTAATAGAACCAAATTAAAAATCATGCATCTAGGATAAAGGATGCAGGCCATACCTACAGGATGGGACTGCATCCTGGAAAGCCGTAACTCTAGAAAGGATTTAGGGATCATAGTGGACACACAACTAAATAGAACCTCTCAGTGCAATGATGTAGCAAAAAGGACTAATGAGATCCTTGGGTGTACGAAGAGGGAGTAGGGAGGAGATTTTTACCTCTGTATACAGCATTGGTGAGACTGGTTCTGGTGTCCAGTTCTGGTGTCACATTTTAAAAGGCTATTGGATAAAAGGATATTGGAAAATGGAAAAGGTACAGAGAAGAGCCACAAAAACGATTCAAGCACTGAAAAAATAGCTTCCAGTCACAGGCTTGAGCTCAATCTGTTTAGTTTATCAAAAAGAAGATCAAGGGGTGACTTGATTACAATGCATTACTGGGAGAAAATATTAGGTACTAAAGGGCCCTTTTAGCCTAGTGGAGAAAGGCATATCAAGAACCAATGGCTGGAAGTTAAATCCAGAGAAACTCAAATCAGAAATAAAGGCACAATTTTTTTTTAATAGTGAGGGTGATTAATCATTGTAACAAACTGCCAAGGGAAGTGGTGGATTCTTTATCTCTTGACATCTTCATATCAAGACTGGATGCCTTTCTGGAAGATATGCTTCAGCCAAATACATGTTATTGGGCTCAGTAAAGCAGTAATTGGATAAAATTCTATGGCCTATGTACAGGAGGTCAGACTAGATGATCTATTGGTCCCTTCTGGCTTTAAAAATGTATGAATTTATGAACTACTTTATAAACTAGTAATTGTTCCAAAATCCTTACTAGAACTTAGGTCTCCTGAAGGAACATATAAAAATGCAGCACTCTAGTGGGGGGTGATATCTTACTGTTTAACAGCTGATTTTTGTGTTTAAGTGTGTGTTTTAAAATCTACATGCTTATGCAAGTTTCATTGAAACTCATGCCTCACGGGGGAATTGAGGGTAGGGTTAGTGTTCCAAAACTGAGGTTGTTTGAGGCAGATGTTCCTGAGATACAGTTCCCCCTAAAAAAAAATTGTGATATCAAAATTTTACAGTTCTTATAACCTCTTTTGCACACACCTAGGTTCTGATGTTCCCTGCATTGATTTCACCCACTCAAGATTGAGCTCATCTAGTGTTTAGCATCCACTTCCCCTTTGGGGAAGCACTATTAAAAAAAGTTATTCAGGATAAAAATTGGTTCTACAATGTGGCTTGAGCCAAGCTGACAACCTAAGATAGGTGAGGAAACATGTCTTATTGTATCAGCTTCTGTTGGTAAAAGACAAGTTTTTGAGCTCCACAAAGTTCTTCAGGGAGAGGTTATCAGAATGTCATAGCTAAATGCAAGGTGGAACACATTGTTAAGCATAAGGAGTTAACATGTGTTGCAAGAAACCATTCACAATGAAGTAGGCAAACACCACCTCTGGAGCCATAGGACAAAGGAGAGTTAGACTATGTCTACACTGCACTTTCATCGGTAAAACTTTTGTCGGTCAGGGGTATGGGAAAAAAAAACCCTACACCCCTGACTGACAAAAGTTTAACTGACGAAAAGCGCCAGAGACAGCAGTTTGTTGATGGGAGACACTCTCTGAGTGACAAAGCTACCACCCCTCATTGGGGGTGGTTTTATTTTGTCGGCAAGAGAGCTCTCTCCTGCCGACAAAGCATGGCTACACTGCGTACCTTACAGTGGCACTGCTGTAGCAGCACAACTGTGCTTCTGTGAGGTGCGTAGTGTAGTCATAGCCTTACTGGGTTACAGATTGCTGTAATGAGACATAAAACCAGTGTCTTTACTGACTCCGTGATTTTTAATGTCTAGCAGAGTTATGCATTTAAACGCCCAAGCTTGTCTTCTGATGGTATTATGAAGGTTTCCTTTGAGGATGAGGGCTGAGAGATCAGATATGGTGAGATTGTTTTATGAAAAATGTTGGCCCGCAGGTGATAAGGTGATTGTGTCTTATTTTCCTGTGAGTTCATTGGAGAGCGTAGTGATTGTCTGCTTTCACCCGTAGAGTTGGTGGGGCGTTTGATAGGCATGGACACATCAAAACGCTTAGCACATGTAGTGTACCTAATCCAGTGCATCAAATGCCCCAGACCTGAAGAAGAGTTCTGTGGAGCTCAAAAGCTTGTCTCTTTCACGAACAGAAGCTGGCCCAATAAAAGATATTACCTCACCTATATCCTGGGCCCAACACAGCTACATTAACCCAGAGGAAGTCATTTGTACATGTACATCAGGACTGGAGGTCTGTTGCAAAGTAATATCCTTGCAGGCAGTCTGACAGTCTAACTGGGTGGCTCAAGGCAACATGCTCTGACTACTGAACCTGTGCCATCCCCATGTGTGGTGCATTGGAGTTGTGGTCTGGTCCTGGTGTCTTTCTTAAAAATGGCTGTTGTACACATCAGTTGCATTCTGCAGGGGCTCCTTTTGGAAGTTTTCCCTAGGGACCAAAGCAGCTAGTAAAGAGATGATACTTTAAGGTGCTCTAAAGTAGATGTGCAGACTCAGATTGTTTTAAAAATTGCTATGCCTCATTAGGGCCTGGGTAGAATTAGCCGTGCAAATTTTGCATCATTTGATCATGGGTTTCCTCAGATACAGCCTCCCAGTAAGGAGCTGTTTTTAATATTCAAATCACTTTAAAATCCACAGGCATCGACTTGAAAACTGGTATGCCACAAAAGGGCTGGGGTACAGTGTAGTGGAAATTTCAATTCCCGAGATACAGCCCCCTCTAAAATGAGTTGGTCATAACACTTTCAGATGCTTAACTTTTTATTTATTTTTTGAGCAGAGCCAGGGAAATGACTCCCATGAAATTTATATTGTAGGCTTCCCCGAGATCTACTATTGAATAGTACTAAAGAGCAATTTAGAAATATTTCAGAAGTAACTGCATTATAAAAACTTTGGCAACTCTGCTTACTGACAGTTCATATCTTGGAGAACTATTATTTCCTCCAACTTCTACATGAGTGACAGTCACTGTATACCATACTCAAATGGTGGCTTAGTGGAATAAGCTCTCTCCCTTGAATACAAGAGCGGTCAGGTCCAATCCTCTCTTGTGGAGTTTTGCATTGTGTGTCCATTAGTGCTTCCAACCTGCTTTAGTTGGGGTCACAATGGGGATCATGATGTCTTCCCAAAGCCAAGACATGAGATGAGACTGCAGGACTGGGTAGACTTCTGAAGTTGGTGAGCAAGGCTGTTATGGTGCATATCAGCACTGACAAGATGGCTTCATTTGATACCTCACAGATTATAGATGACTCTAGAGAAAATCTGAAGGGTATTGAAGGAAAGGAATGTCCAGGTGATCTTCTCAGATATCCGTCCTGTGCCATAAGTGAAGGAAGACAGAAGGCAGAAAATTCTCAAGGTGAAGTGTTGGCTAGGTAAGTGGTGTGAGGGGGAGAAGGTTTTGTTTATGTGAATATTGGGCCACCTTCTGTCGGTGGAGAAAGTTGTACAATTTGCGTGGCCTCCATCTCAGAAGGAAAATCAATATCCTAGGAGAAAAGGGGACTAGACTAGTCAGGAGGGTGTTCAACTAACAAAAGGGGAGGGTGAAAAGAAGAACAAATGAGTAATCATTTAGCACAAAATCACAATGTGAAGAACAAAATTAATCAAGAACCAAAAGGCATGAAGGGAAGATTCTTTAATTGTCTACACAAGAATGCTAGGATCCTGGGTAACAAACGAGGAATTGGAATTGCTCACTTATAAGCACAAATTCAACCTAGTTGGGTATTAGTGGAATCTGATTCACGTGACTGGAATGTTAAAATCACTCACTACAATAACCTATTTAGGAAGAGCCAAGTGGGCAGAAGAGGACAAGGAGTGGCACTCTGTCAAAAATGCAATTAGCTGTTTCTGACTCACTGATAACTCAGAAGCAAGTGATCTTGAGTGCCCGTGGATAAATGTTCTAACAGCTAATGCTAAAAATGGGGTATTAGCTGTTGTCTGCTGCACAATAATCACACTAGAGAACAGGATGACGCCTTAAGAATATGTTACAATGTGTCAGTACTAAAATGTACTTGGAATTTTTAAATGTTACAGATGACAATTTCTTAACTCAAAAACTGTTGCATCCAACATGGGAAAATTCTATATTAGATCTCACCTTGACAGATAAAGAGGTTTGAGGACAGAACTAAGTTAATGGTTGCTGATGTGAAAATCATCAAGATTTGATTACATTCATTATGTGCAACCAGGATAAACTTCCAACCAGTTATAGATATATTTGGTGTGTTAAAAGGGCCAATTTTAATAAAAGCGTAAACAATTACACGCCAAATCACTTGGGAGAGAGAGTATAAATAGAAAAATGTGAATGATACTTAGAAGCTGTTTAAGAAAATTTTACTAGATGCCCAAGAAATCACAATAGAGAAAGAAGGCTACACTGTTTTTTTTTTTGTTTTTTTTAAAGGGAAGGAGTTAATAGCAATGAATATAAATTAGAAACTAGAAATAGAAGAAAATGGATAAGGGATGCCAAAAGACACAAGGAGACCTCTTTAGTTAGCAGAGTCAAGGACAATGAGAGAGAGTTTAAGAATGTTTGGAACTAAAGGAAATCTAGCAATGGTTTGATCCATTAATACATGGAAAGGGTAGAATTGTCAATAATAATGCAGAAAAGGAAGTGTTCAATGCATATTTCTGTTCTGCATTTAAGGAAAAGTAAGATGCGGTATTTATATCATATGATATATTTCCCATTTCAGCTGTAACTAAGGAGGATGTTAAACAGCAGCCACTATTTAAAATCAATAGCTCTAGACAACTTATATCCAAGAGTTTTAAAAGAGCTACCTGAGGAGCTATTTGGACAGTGACTGATTTTCAATAAGTTTTGGAGCACTGGGAAAATTCCAGAGGACATGAAGAAAGCTAATGTTGTGTTACTAATTTTAAAAGAGTAAACAGGATGACCTAAGTAATTATAGGCCTATCAGACTAATTTCAATCCTGGACAAAATAATAAAATTGCTGATATGGGACTCAATTGAATAAAGAGTTAAGAGGGTAATATAGTTAATCCTGGTCAACATAGGTTCACGGGAAAATAAATCTTGTCAAACTAACTTGATATTGTACGTGTGTGTGTGTGTGTGTGTTTTGATGAGATTACAATTTTGGTTGATACAAGTAATACCTACTTAGATTTCTGTAAGGCATTGGATAGGTATCACACAACCTTTTTAACTAAAACTAGAATGATTCAACATGGCATACATTAAATGGATTCAGAACTGGCTATCTGATAAACCTTATAATGTAATCAAGCCAGTGTATTTCTCATGGAGTCTCTCATGGATCAGGTCTTGGCCCTATGCTATTTAATACTTGTATCAATGACCTGGAAGAAAACAATTACTGATATAAATTTTAGATGAAACAAGGACTCACTAATACAGAATGATCTGGATCAGTTGGTAAACTGAGCATGAGCAAATGATGTGCATTTTAATACAGCCAAATGTAAGGCCATATATCTAGGATCAAAGAATGTAGGCCATATTTACATGATAGGGGACTCTACCCTGGGAGGCAGTGACTCTGAAAAAGTATTGGGGGTCATGGTGGATAATCAGCTGAACATAAGCTCCCGGTGCAACACTGTGGCCTAAAGGGCTAATATTATCCTTGGGTGCATAACCAGGGGAATACCAAGTAGGAGTAGGAAGGTTGTTACCTTTGTATGTGGCCCTTGTTTAACCAATACTGTAATACTGTGTCAAGTTCTGATGTTCTACTATTCAAGAAGGATATTGAAAAATTGGAGAGGGTTCAGAAGACCCATGAGAATGATTAAAGGACTGGAAAGCATGCTTCATAGTAGTGATAGACTCAAGGAGCTCAAGCTAGTTAGCTTCACAGAGAGAAGCTTCACAGAATGACAGTAGTTCATTGAGAACAGGGCCAGTTCACTTGTGATTCTTCAGCTGCCTCCCAATTTGGTTTAAAAGCAAACAATTGGTGAATGAGGGTTGTGTTAGAGTACAGATTGAGTCAGTTGGGAAAGGCTGGGTGAGAGCTTCCAAAGATCAGGGTGACTGTGGAAGCTCCCAGAAGGAAACTAGGTGGTTCCTGGGAGAAGGCTAAAGAGCAGCCAGAGGGATTTTGCTGACTGGTGTCCCCAAGCCAGAGAGCCAGGACTGGAGAGGACTGAAGGCCATAGCACAGCAGAGGGAGTTGCCTGCTGATGTCTAAGCTGGAGAGCTGAGTCTGAGGACAAGAGAGGACTAGAAATAGGGGAGACAGCAGAGAGGCTTACATGATGATGTCTCCAAGTTGGACCCAGGGGAATGGTGAGAGGGCCAGGGGAAGGGAGGGATGGTCCCCTAGTGAGGATGATCTTCCAGCAGAGAGGTGGGAGGCTCCTGCTGGGAAGAGCAGGTCTGCATTCCAGTTGGAAGGGCTGGGATGGCACTCCTGGCAAAAGGACAGAAGAGGATGGATGAGGAGTTTAGATGTGGCAGAGCGTGTGTTAAATGGACTATGTATGGTCACTTTTGTTATGGACTATTTGCACTATGTTCTAGTAATGAAGCATCCCGAAGTAGGGGTATTGTTAGGCAAGAGAGCTATTGCAGAGTTAGTGGGGACTCTCAAGAAGGGGAAACTGAAGCAGACCCGCCAGTTCTCCCCAGTCTGCTGCAGGAGGGGCTGCCCTATGACAAGAAGGCTAAAGGGTGATTTGATAAATCTACAAGTACCTACATGGAGAACAGAAGCTTGATAATAGAGGGCACTTCAGTCTGGCAGACAAAGGCATCACAAGATCTAATGACAGGAAGTTGAAGCTAGAGAAATTCATACTAGAAATAAGGTGCAGGTTTTTTAACAATGGGGGTAAATAACCATTGGAGCAACTACCAAAGCTGTTGTGGATTCTCCATCACTGGACATTTTCAAATTAAGAACAGATGTTTTTGTAAAAGATAGGCCCTAGTTCAACCTGTAGCGAGGAGGTGTGGCCTCCCTCAGAGTGACAGGAGGGACCACAAAATGCCCCCTTGTGACTGAACCAGGAGAGCCACATCTGCCTCACTGGAAGCAGAAGGGCAGGACTGGAAGCAGATGTACAAAAGGTGGGCCCTGCAGCTCAGTTGGGCTAGAGCCACCATAGGAGACAGATGCATCCCACCTGCAGAGGATCTGCTGGGGTTGCCTCCTGAGGACTGGCCAGAGCTCCCAGGGCCGCTGGCCAACCGAGATACTGAGAAGTTGCCAGGGCTGCTGCCTGAGGACTAGCCAGATCACCCCAAGGTGACAGACGATCCCCACAGTATAGAGATACCAAACCCTGGGGATATAGGAAGTAGCCCAGGGGAACTAGAAGACTGTCTGGTTGAGTGTTGGACTGCTACAAGGTCAGTGTGTTGCGGGCGGATTCCCCGCTGACCCAGTGGCGGACCACTCCACCACTTTTAGGACCCCAGGCTGGGATGCAGAGGAATCGGGAAGGCCCATGTCCCCCTATCCCCTGCAACCCCATCTTAGGCCAGGAGGCCTGTGGTACCCTACTGCTCACCCTTAGATTGTGCTGGTGCTCACCCTTACCTGGGGCTCATAGATTGCTTAGCCACTCTGCCCTGATTGCAGGACAGAGCCTACTAACTGTCTGCTGCCCAACCCTGACTGAGGGTCTGGGGCTCATAGACTGCCATACTGTTCTGCCTGGTCGGAGGCCTGGAGCACTAAGTGCAGCTGATTCCTCACTTTGAGCTCACCTTTACAGGTACGTGAGGGGGAAAGGAGTCCAGGAGAGCTGGCTGTATTTTAAAGAATCCTTATTGCAGTTACAGGGACAAACCATCCCGATGTGTAGAAAGAATAGTAAATATGGCAGGCGACCAGCTTAGCTTAACAGTGAAATCCTTGCTGATCTTGAACACAAAAATACAGCTTACAAGAAGTGGAAGATTGGACAAATGACCAGGGAAGAGTATAAAAATATTGCTCGGGGATGCAGGGGTGAAATTACGAAGGCCAAATCACACCTGGAGTTGCAGCTAGCAAGAGATGTTAAGAGTAACAAAAAGGGTTTCTTCAGGTATGTTGGCAACAAGAAGAAAGCCAAGGAAAGTGTGGGCCCCTTACTGAATGAGGGAGGCAACCTAGTGACAGAGGATGTGGAAAAAGCTAATGTACTCAATGCTTTTTTTGCCTCTGTCTTCACGAACAAGGTCAGCTTCCAGACTACTGCACTGGACAGCACAGCGTGGGGAGGAGGTGACCAGCCCTCTGTGGAGAAAGAAGTGGTTCGGGACTATTTAGAAAAGCTGAACGAGCACAGGTCCATGGGGCCAGATGCGGTGCATCCGAGAGTGCTAAAAGAGTTGGCGGATGTGATTGCAGAGCCATTGGCCATTATCTTTGAAAACTCATGGCGATCGGGGGAAGTCCCGGACAACTGGAAAAAGGCTAATGTAGTGCCCATCTTTAAAAAAGGGAAGAAGGAGGATCCTGCTAATTACAGGGCAGTCAGCCTCACCTCAGTCCCTGGAAAAATCATGGAGCAGGTCCTCAAGGAATCAATTTGGAAGCACTTAGAGGAGAGGAAAGTGATCAGGAACAGTCAGCATGGATTCACCAAGGGCAAGTCATGCCTGACTAATCTAATTGCCTTCTATGATGAGATAACCTGCTCTGTGGATGAGGGGAAAGTGGTGGACGTGTTGTTCCTTGACTTTAGCAAAGCTTTTGACAATGTCTCCCACAGTATTCTTGCCAGCAAGTTAAAGAAGTATGGGCTGGATGAATGGACTATAAGGTGGATAGAAAGTTGGCTAGATTGTCGGGCTCAACGGCTGGTGATCAATGGCTCCATGTCTAGTTGGCAGCTGGTATCAAGTGGAGTGCCCCAAGGGTCGGTCCTGGGGCCAGTTTTGTTCAATATCTTCATAAATGATCTGGAGGATGGTGTGGATTGCACCCTCAGCAAGTTTGCAGATGACACTAAACTGGGAGGAGTGGTAGATACGCTGGAGGGTAGGGATAGGATACAGAGGGACCTAGACAAATTGGAGGATTGGGCCAAAAGAAATCTGATGAGGTTTCAACAAGGACAAGTGCAGAGTTCTGCACTTAGGACGGAAGAATCCCATGCACCGCTACAGACTAGGGACCGAATGGCTAGGCAGCAGTTCTGCAGAAAAGGACCTAGGGGTGACAGTGGACGAGAAGCTGGATATGAGTCAAGAGTGTGCCCTTGTTGCCAAGAAGGCCAATGGCATTTTGGGATGTATATGTAGGGGCATTGCCAGCAGATCGAGGGACATGATCGTTCCCCTCTATTTGACATTGGTGAGGCCTCATCTGGAGTACTGTGTCCAGTTTTGGGCCCCACACTACAAGAAGGATGTGGAAAAATTGGAAAGAGTCCAGCGGAGGGCAACAAAAATGATTAGGGGACTGGAACACATGACTTAAGAGGAGAGGCTGAGGGAACTAGGATTGTTTAGTCTGCGGAAGAGAAGAATGAGGGGAGATTTGATAGCTGCTTTCAACTACCTGAAAGGGGGTTCCAAAGAGGATGGATCTAGACTGTTCTCAGTGGTAGCTGATGACAGAACAAGGAGTAATGGTCTCAAGTTGCAGTGGGGGAGGTTTAGGTTGGATATTAGGAAAAACTTTTTCACTATGAGGGTGGTGAAATACTGGAATACGTTACCTAAGAAGGTGGTGGAATCTCCTTCCTTAGAGGTTTTTCAGGTCAGGCTTGACAAAGCCCTGGCTTGGATGATTTAGTTGGGGATTGGTCCTGCTTTGAGCAGGGGGTTGGACTAGATGACCTCCTGAGGTCCCTTCCAACCCTGATATTCTATGATTCATTCTATGATTCTATGACAGTGAGGAGGCGTGGTCTCCCTCAGAGTGACAGGGAGGGAGGGTCATGCAGCCTAAAACACAAAGATATTGGATTTGATCCAATTAATTAATTAATCCAGGGAACTCCTATGACCTGTGTTATGCAGGAGGGTATACTAGAAGGAACTAGATGATCTCAGTAGTTCCTTCTGGCTTTAAAAATCTATGAATTTATGGTTGTTGCATTCATAAGTCTGCATGGATGACGCCTACCTTAACTTTGTATTTCCTGATTTTCTAGGTTTAAATTAGTGTTACCATAACTCCTGATTTTTTTCGTTTTCAGAGGTTAAAGTTTAGCCACTCGTCACGTTCTGGAAGGGTAGGAGGCAGCACTGGGCATCATTCAGTCTACTTTCACAAAGCATTTGGGCAATTCATTACTGTCAGGCATAGTGACACGGTGCCTAAAAGTCACTATGTAAATTTGGGTCTTTTATAGGTTTAATCCATCCCTCAGAGCAGGAAATTTGAGCCAAGCAGCATTGTCTTGCCAACCTGCTTCTCTGAAGGGTGAACCACACTGCTAGGAACAAAATAGCCAAGGCTTTTGTACTCCTGTGCGTATAACCATACAACTAACAAATAATGTGGCAACTCTAAAGGCTACAGAAAACAAAGGGGACTTATAATTTGTCTCAAATTGTTAAGTGTGAAAGTTCCCACGCAAACCACTTCAAGTAAGTTTAACAAGTTTAGAGAACAAGAATACAACAAAGTCCAAAGCACATCATGTCCTCCATTGCCTAAGGGTAAGCAACATACAGCTAATAGTGGCCCGATGGCTATGTGACAGAAGCAATAAATCATTCTCTTTCTCTCTGCCCTGGTCTCCCATGTCATGCTTACTGCACAGCTGCCATGCTGACACTGAGATTTATGGTGTTTGCCTTCAAAGCAAGAATAACTTCTCACCCACCTCTCTCTCATTCTGTTAACAAAAGGACACCAAAAAAAACCTTGTTTACAAATATCTACATTAGGCATTTAGAAGATGACCATCACTTGGGTGTCACAGATTGGATAAATGCCCATTATATCTATATGTACTTTGGTTCTTTAATTTATATTGAGCACATAGCTTTGAACTTGCTGGGATTATAAACATTGCTATTTATGTTAGCACTAATGTACATCCATCAGCAGGTGATAACCTGAGTGTAACAGTTCCGTATCTGTGACATAGCAGAGACCACTGAAAAGTAGCAGAAACAGACTGGTAAGTTTAGGTCACTCACAGGACCCGTGAATTTCCCATGCATTTTTAATGACTGTAACACTCCGGTCATCCTGTGGTGCATTTTTGTAGCTGTTTGTTATGCCGTTTACTGGTAGCTTGTCATATTAAAGTGTGAGGATCTGCATTATCATTACATCTTATTACTTTTGATTTACATCGTCCGCTAGGTGTGGATAATGCTTTTCCAGGCAAATATAACATATCACAAGAGATAATATGATGTCAATCATAAGAAAAATTATGGAAAGATATTGTCATCAGGATTATAAACAGAATGGGATGCAGATGCGTTTCTTTCATGAGACAGTGTGATTTGGACTTGTAATAAGTTTGGATTCTGGCCATCCAATCTGCATAAGGCAGACCTCATTCAAATACAGAGCAAGTCATTAATCACAATTTAGAGGGATATTTTTCTGGTACAGCATCAGTATAAACCACTGGACGACAGATTTATTTAGTGTTGTGACCACAAGGAAAAAGAGTTCTTCAACTCTGACTCTTCTTTGATGGGCTGATGTCAGCCCTCATTCACACATTTGAACTCTGGTAATAGGTTTGTATCCAAGGGCAGCATTTTGGCTCAGTGTCTTTAAACAAAAGATTGACAAAATCATCAGGTGTGTAGTGGCTTTTGGGGGTTTAAAATTGACATTAATGTCTCCTGAATTCATAAAGAAAGGACCAACAACTTCTAAAACACAGAACTACCATGTCCCTTTAAATAAACTCTCACTGCTACAATTCCCTGGGCCACTTCCCTGTGGCCCCAGCACATCCTTCACCCTTACTTCAGGGCCTTGTCCTGGTTGAGTCCCAGCAGTCAGCCCAGAGTGCCTTTATGTTCTCCTCCCTCACCAGTACTGCTCTGTCTGAGATCCTATAGCTCCCTCAGCCAGGCATAACATCCACTCTCCTCCAGCTCTAGCACAGAACTGATCTCATGCTGGCCCTGAAGCTCTACTAATACTAGCCTGTGGTCCCTGATTGGCTGCTCCCTGCAGCCCCTTTCTGATTGGCTGTGTCCAATACAGCCACTCTAGGCAGCTTGGAGGGCCTTCTCCACTGCCCTTCTCTGGGGCAGGGTGTGTCAGGGCCATGAGGCCTCCAACAGGGAGCCTCAGGGCCTGGTCTACCCAGCACAGGCTAGAAGGGACCTTGAGAGGTTAAGTCTAGCCCCCTGTACTGATGCAGGATCCTGTAAAGCTAGGGAATCCCTGACAAGTGTTTGCCCAACCTATTTTTAAAATCTCCAATGATGGAGATTCCATGCCTCCCTGGGAAGCCTATTCCAGTGCTTAAATACCTTTAAAGTTAGAAAGGTTTTCCTAATATCTAACCTAAATTTACCTTGCTGCAGATTAAGCCCATTGCTACTTAGAATCATAGAATCATAGAATATCAGGGTTGGAAGGGACCTCAGGAGGTCATCTAGTCCAACCCCCTGCTCAAAGCAGGACCAATCCCCAATTAAATCATCCCAGCCAGGGCTTTGTCAAGCCTGACCTTAAAAACTTCTAAGGAAGGAGATTCTACCACCTCCCTAGGTAACGCATTCCAGTGTTTCACCACCCTCCTAGTGAAAAAGTTTTTCCTAATATCCAACCTAAACCTCCCCCACTGCAACTTGAGACCATTACTCCTTGTCCTGTCCTCTTCTACCACTGAGAATAGTCTAGAACCATCCTCTTTGGAACCACCTCTCAGGTAGTTGAAAGCAGCTATCAAATCCCCCCTCATTCTTCTCTTCTGCAGACTAAACAATCCCAGTTCCCTCAGCCTCTCCTCATAAGTCATGTGTTCCAGACCCCTAATCATTTTTGTTGCCCTTCGCTGGACTCTCTCCAATTTATCCACATCCTTCTTGTAGTGTGGGGCCCAAAACTGGACACAGTACTCCAGATGAGGCCTCACCAATACATCCCAAAATGCCATTGGCCTTCTTGGCAACAATGGCACACTCTTGACTCATATCCAGCTTCTCGTCCACTGTCACCCCTAGGTACTTTTCTGCAGAACTGCTGCCTAGCCATTCGGTCCCTAGTCTGTAGCGGTGCATTGGGTTCTTCCGTCCTAAGTGCAGGACCCTGCACTTATCCTAGTTGAACCTCATCAGATTTCTTTTGGCCCAATCCTCCAATTTGTCTAGGTCCCTCTGTATCCTATCCCTGCCCTCCAGCGTATCTACCACTCCTCCTAGTTTAGTATCATCTGCAAATTTGCTGAGAGTGCAATCCACACCATCCTCCAGATCATTTATGAAGATATTGAACAAAACTGGCCCCAGGACCGACCCTTGGGGCACTCCACTTGATACCGGCTGCCAACTAGACATGGAGCCATTGATCACTACCCGTTGAGCCCGACAATCTAGCCAGCTTTCTACACACCTTATAGTGCATTCATCCAGCCCATACTTCCTTAACTTGCTGACAAGAATACTGTGGGAGACCGTGTCAAAAGCTTTGCTAAAGTCAAGAAACAATACATCCACTGCTTTCCCTTCATCCACAGAACCAGTAATCTCATCATAAAAGGTGATTAGATTAGTCAGGCATGACCTTCCCTTGGTGAATCCATGCTGACTGTTCCTGATCACTTTCCTCTCGTGTAAGTGCTTCAGGATTGATTCCTTGAGGACCTGCTCCATGATTTTTCCGGGGACTGAGGTGAGACTGACTGGCCTGTAGTTCTGTAATAAATATAAAGGGAAGGGTAAACCCCTTTGAAATCCCTCCTGGCCAGGGGAAGCTCCTCTCACCTGTAAAGGGTTAAGAAGCTAAAGGTAACCTCGCTGGCACCTGACCAAAATGACCAATGAGGAGACAAGATACTTTCAAAAGCTGGGAGGAGGGAGAGAAACAAAGGGTTTGTGTGTCTGTCTGTAGTCGTCTTGGCCGGGGACAGAACAGGAATGGAGTCTTAGAACTTTTAGTAAGTAATCTAGCTAGGTATGTGTTAGATTATGATTTCTTTAAATGGCTGAGAAAAGAATTGTGCTGAATAGAATAACTATTTCTGTCTGTGTATCTTTTTTGTAACTTAAGGTTTTGCCTAGAGGGGTTCTCTATGTTTTTGAATCTAATTACCCTGTAAGATATATACCATCCTGATTTTACAGGGGGGATTTCTTTATTTCTATTTACTTCTATTTTTTATTAAAAGTCTTCTTGTAAAACACTGAATGCTTTTTCATTGTTCTCAGATCCAAGGGTTTGGGTTTGTGGTCACCTATGCAAATTGGTGAGGCTTTTTATCCAACATTTCCCAGGAAAGGGGGAGTGCAAGTGTTGGGAGGATTGTTCATTGTTCTTAAGATCCAAGGGTCTGGGTCTGTAGTCACCTAGGCAAATTGGTGAGGCTTTTTACCAAACCTTGTCCAGGAAGTGGGGTGCAAGGTTTTGGGAAGTATTTTGGGGGGAAGGACGCGTCCAAACAGCGCTTCCCCAGTAACCAGTATTAGTTTGGTGGTGGTAGCGGCCTGTCCAAGGGGTAATATTTTGTACCTTGGGGAAGTTTTGACCTAAGCTGGTAAAGATAAGCTTAGGAGGTTTTTCATGCAGGTCCCCACATCTGTACCCTAGAGTTCAGAGTGGGGGAGGAACCTTGACATGGTGGCACAGCGGTGGGATTAACCTGAAATCATTTTGAGATCCAGTTGAGATTTTTTGAACTAGAAATACAGATTTTAAAAAGGAATTTTTAGGAAGTCCAGAAGGCAGCTTTGAAACTGAAAGCAGCTTGGTTTCTCTCTGCTTTGTGGCCAAGCAGAGACAAAAGGGGATTATCTTGTGAATTGCAGATTTTTTTTGCCTGGAGGCAGGGTACTTAACTCCTGCAGGGAAATTCACAGTCTTCCAACCCAGAGGTTTTTTTTTTTCTTTTCTTCCTAAAAGTAAATAGGGGGTGTGTGCTCTACCCATTTGCCTGGAGACAAAAGTGGCAGGGTTTTTTTAGGATTTTGATTTTTTTTTTTTGTTTTACAAGGAGCACAGGTTTGAAAAGAAATTTTTTTTCTTCTTTGGGCTGGGTAAGCAGGTTTCCAAGTAGTTGGAGGTTTTTTGCTTTAATTTGGGCCCAGAGCAGAGACAAGGGAATTGTCTTTTTTTGTAGGCTGACAATCACTATCAGAGAATAGGTATTCTATTCCAGCACCGCAAAATTTTACAGCCAAGTTTTGTTTGTTTATTTCTAAACCTCGGGTGTAAAGTTAGTTAAAAACAGAGAGGTTAGAATGGCCAAATCCTCAGCTCGACTACAGCTGGAATTAGCCAAATTTCAGGCTGAGGAAAAACAAAGGGAACATGAAAGACAGATAGAACTCATGCAGCTGAAGAAGGAACAAGAAAGGGAGGCAGAACAACACCAAGAGGCTGCCCACAAGAGGGAAATGGAGGCAAGGAAGCATGTGGAGGAGGAGAGGGAAAAAGAGAGGAAGCATGTGGAGGAGATGGAGAGGATAAAGGCCCAGCAGAATATACCAACAAACCCTAGCAATCCTTCTCCAGGTACCACTTCCCATCCCAGAAAGTTCCCCACCTACAAGGCAGGTGATGATACTGAGGCCTTCTTAGAAAACTTCGAAAGGGCCTGCCTTGGGTACAACATCTCTACTGACCAATACATGGTAGAGCTGAGGCCGCAGCTCAGTGGACCCTTAGCTGAGGTGGCAGCTGAAATGCCTAAAGAACACATGAACAAGTATGAACTGTTTAAATCCAAGGCGAGAGTCAGAATGGGGATAACACCCGAGCAGTCTCGTCGGAGGTTCAGAGCCCTAAGGCGGAAACCAGACATGTCATTTACCCGACATGCCTACCACATTGTAAAACATTGGGATGCCTGGATATCAGGAGCAAGTGTTGAATCTCCAGTAAATTTGCCCTTCCTAATGCAAATGGAACAATTCTTAGAGGGTGTTCCTGAGGAAATAGAAAGATACATCCTAGATGGGAAACCCAAAACTGTAATTGAGGCAGGAGAGATTGGAGCCAGATGGGTGGAGGTGGCAGAGAAGAAGAAAACTGGTCGCAGTTGGAGCGGAGACCAGAAGGGACCACCCCAGACCACACCCTATTACCGGGGGCCGCCCAAAGCCCCACCTACCTCCCAAAGAACCCTCCAGACCCCTTATCGTCCCACCACCCCGTTCTCCAGCAACCCTCCTCGCCCCAGTGACCCGTCAGCTGGACGATGTTTTAAGTGTAACGAGCTGGGGCATGTAAAGGCCAACTGCCCCAAGAACCCCAACAGATTACAGTTTATTGCACCGGAATCACACCAGAGGTCCACAGGCCCAGATACCTCCCAGATACCCTTGGAGCGGAGGGAAACTGTGAGTGTGGGCGGGAAGAAGGTCACCGCGTGGAGGGACACCGGAGCACAAGTGTCAGCTATCCATGCTTCCTTAGTGGACCCCAATTTAATCAACCCAGAGATCCAAGTGACGATTCAACCCTTCAAGTCCAACTCTTTCAATTTGCCTACAGCCAAGTTGCCTGTCCAGTACAAGGGCTGGTCAGGAATGTGGACTTTTGCAGTCTATGATGATTATCCCATCCCCATGCTGTTGGGGGAAGACTTGGCCAATCATGTGAAGCAGGCCAAGAGGGTGGGAATGGTCACCCGCAACCAGGCTAAACAAGCCGTGAGGCCTAGCTCTGTTCCGGAAACTTCTATCAGGACCCAGTCAGAGGTGATGGACCTGGACCCCAGGCCAATGTCTGCAACAGCAGTAGTGGATCCAGTCCCAGAAACCCAGACGGAACCAGTCCCAGAACCGGAACCAGCCGAACAACCAACACCAGACCCCGTGTCAGCACTGAATCCAGTACTTGCAACCTCAACACCAGAGGGCCCCACCGAACCTGAACTGGCAGCAGCCGATAACCCTACACAAGAGGCTCAGCCGGAGCCTGAATCCCAACATAGTACACCAGCGGAGAGCGGTTCACAGTCAACAGAAACAGCTCCATCCCCTATATCGCTTCCAGAGGGACCAAGCCTAGGTCCACAATCCCATGAGGAACTGATGTCTCCAGCATCAAGGGAACAGTTCCAGACCGAACAGGAAGCAGATGAAAGCCTCCAGAGAGCTTGGACGGCGGCACGGAGCAACCCACCGCCTCTCAGCTCTTCTAATCGATCCAGGTTTGTTGTAGAAAGAGGACTTTTATACAAGGAAACTCTTTCTGGGGGACACCAGGAAGACTGGCATCCTCAGAGACAGTTGGTAGTTCCAACTAAATACCGGGCCAAGCTCTTGAGCTTAGCCCATGATCACCCTAGTGGCCATGCTGGGGTGAACAGGACCAAAGACCGTTTGGGGGGGTCATTCCACTGGGAGGGAATGGGCAAGGATGTTTCTACCTATGTCCAGTCTTGTGAGGTGTGCCAAAGAGTGGGAAAACCCCAAGACCAGGTCAAAGCTCCTCTCCAGCCACTCCCCATCATTGAAGTTCCATTTCAGCGAGTAGCTGTGGATATTCTGGGTCCTTTTCCGAAAAAGACACCCAGAGGAAAGCAGTACATACTGACTTTCATGGATTTTGCCACCCGATGGCCGGAAGCAGTAGCTCTAAGCAACACCAGGGCTAAAAGTGTGTGCCAGGCACTAGCAGACATTTTTGCCAGGGTAGGTTGGCCCTCCGACATCCTCACAGATGCAGGGACTAATTTCCTGGCAGGAACTATGAAAAACCTTTGGGAAGCTCATGGGGTAAATCACTTGGTTGCCACTCCTTACCATCATCAAACAAATGGCATGGTGGAGAAGTTTAATGGAACTTTGGGGGCCATGATACGTAAATTCGTAAATGAGCACTCCAATGATTGGGACCTAGTATTGCAGCAGTTGCTCTTTGCCTACAGAGCTGTACCACATCCCAGTTTAGGGTTTTCCCCATTTGAACTTGTATATGGCCGTGAGGTTAAGGGGCCATTGCAGTTGGTGAAGCAGCAATGGGAGGGATTTACACCTTCTCCAGGAACTAACATTCTGGACTTTGTAACCAACCTACAAAACACCCTCCGAACCTCTTTAGCCCTTGCTAGAGAAAACTTACAGGATGCTCAAAAAGAGCAAAAAGCCTGGTATGATAAACATGCCAGAGAGCGTTCCTTCAAAGTAGGAGACCAGGTCATGGTCTTAAAGGCGCTCCAGGCCCATAAAATGGAAGCATCGTGGGAAGGGCCATTCGTGGTCCAGGAGCGCCTGGGAGCTGTTAATTATCTCATAGCATTCCCCACCTCCAACCGAAAGCCTAAGGTGTATCATATTAATTCTCTAAAGCCCTTTTATTCCAGAGAATTAAAGGTTTGTCAGTTTACAGCCCAGGGAGGAGACGACGCTGAGTGGCCTGAAGGTGTTTACTACGCAGGGAAATGTGCTGGTGGTGTGGAAGAGGTGAACCTCTCCATGACCCTTGGGCGTATGCAGCGACAGCAGATCCAGGAGCTGTGCACTAGCTACGCGCCAACGTTCTCAGCCACCCCAGGACTGACTGAACGGGCATACCACTCCATTGACACAGGTAATGCTCACCCAATTAGGGTCCAACCTTACCGGGTGTCTCCTCAAGCTAAAACTGCTATAGAACGGGAGATCCAGGATATGTTACAGATGGGTGTAATCCGCCCCTCTGAAAGTGCATGGGCATCTCCAGTGGTTCTAGTTCCCAAACCAGATGGGGAAATACGTTTTTGCGTGGACTACCGTAAGCTAAATGCTGTAACTCGCCCAGACAACTATCCCATGCCACGCACAGATGAACTATTAGAGAAACTGGGAAGGGCCCAGTTCATCTCTACCTTGGACTTAACCAAGGGGTACTGGCAGGTACCGCTAGATGAATCTGCCAAGGAAAGGTCAGCCTTCATCACACATCTCGGGCTGTATGAATTTAATGTACTCCCTTTCGGGCTGCGAAATGCACCCGCCACTTTCCAAAGACTTGTAGATGGTCTCCTAGCGGGATTAGGAGAATATGCAGTCGCCTACCTTGACGATGTGGCCATATTTTCGGATTCCTGGGCAGACCACCTGGAACATCTACAAAAAGTCCTTGAGCGCATAAGGGAGGCAGGACTAACTGTTAAGGCTAAGAAGTGTCAAATAGGCCTAAACAGAGTGACTTACCTTGGACACCAGGTGGGTCAAGGAACTATCAGCCCCCTACAGGCCAAAGTGGATGCTATCCAAAAGTGGCCTGTCCCAAAGTCAAAGAAACAGGTTCAATCCTTCTTAGGCTTGGCCGGTTATTACAGACGATTTGTACCGCACTACAGCCAAATCGCTGCCCCACTGACAGACCTAACCAAAAAGAAACAGCCAAATGCTGTTCAGTGGACCGGAAAGTGTCAGAAGGCCTTTAACAAGCTTAAAGCGACACTCATGTCTGACCCTGTACTAAGGGCCCCAGACTTTGACAAACCGTTCCTAGTAACCACAGATGCATCCGAGCGTGGTGTGGGAGCAGTTTTAATGCAGAAAGGACCTGATCAAGAATTCCACCCTGTAGTGTTTCTCAGCAAAAAACTGTCTGAGAGGGAAAGCAACTGGTCAGTCACTGAAAAAGAATGTTATGCCATTGTCTACGCTCTGGAAAAGCTACGCCCATATGTTTGGGGACGGCGTTTCCACCTGCAAACCGACCATGCTGCACTAAAGTGGCTTCACACCGTCAAAGAAACTAACAGAAAACTTCTTCGGTGGAGTTTAGCTCTCCAAGATTTTGATTTCGACATCCAACACATCTCAGGAGCTTCTAACAAAGTGGCTGATGCACTCTCCCGTGAAAGTTTCCCAGAATCAACTGGTTAAAATTGTCCTTGAGATGTGGAAAATATTGTTAGTCTTTATGTACTTGGTAGTATATTTAGAGATGCATGTGTCTTATTAACTCTGTTTTCCTAGAGCTCCAGGAAGAAATCCCAGCCAGTGTTTCACCCTAGCTGAGATTTGGGGGGCGTGTAATAAATATAAAGGGAAGGGTAAACCCCTTTGAAATCCCTCCTGGCCAGGGGAAGCTCCTCTCACCTGTAAAGGGTTAAGAAGCTAAAGGTAACCTCGCTGGCACCTGACCAAAATGACCAATGAGGAGACAAGATACTTTCAAAAGCTGGGAGGAGGGAGAGAAACAAAGGGTTTGTGTGTCTGTCTGTAGTCGTCTTGGCCGGGGACAGAACAGGAATGGAGTCTTAGAACTTTTAGTAAGTAATCTAGCTAGGTATGTGTTAGATTATGATTTCTTTAAATGGCTGAGAAAAGAATTGTGCTGAATAGAATAACTATTTCTGTCTGTGTATCTTTTTTGTAACTTAAGGTTTTGCCTAGAGGGGTTCTCTATGTTTTTGAATCTAATTACCCTGTAAGATATATACCATCCTGATTTTACAGGGGGGATTTCTTTATTTCTATTTACTTCTATTTTTTATTAAAAGTCTTCTTGTAAAACACTGAATGCTTTTTCATTGTTCTCAGATCCAAGGGTTTGGGTTTGTGGTCACCTATGCAAATTGGTGAGGCTTTTTATCCAACATTTCCCAGGAAAGGGGGGGTGCAAGTGTTGGGAGGATTGTTCATTGTTCTTAAGATCCAAGGGTCTGGGTCTGTAGTCACCTAGGCAAATTGGTGAGGCTTTTTACCAAACCTTGTCCAGGAAGTGGGGTGCAAGGTTTTGGGAAGTATTTTGGGGGGAAGGACGCGTCCAAACAGCGCTTCCCCAGTAACCAGTATTAGTTTGGTGGTGGTAGCGGCCTGTCCAAGGGGTAATATTTTGTACCTTGGGGAAGTTTTGACCTAAGCTGGTAAAGATAAGCTTAGGAGGTTTTTCATGCAGGTCCCCACATCTGTACCCTAGAGTTCAGAGTGGGGGAGGAACCTTGACAAGTTCCCAGGATCCTTCTTCTTCCCTTTTTTAAAGATTGGCACTACATTAGCCTTTTTCCAGTCATCCGGGACTTCCCCCGTTCACTAGGAGTTTTCAAAGATAATGGCCAATGGCTCTGCAATCACAGCCGCCAATTCCTTTAGCACTCTCGGATGCAACTCGTCCGGCCCCATGGACTTGTGCACGTCCAGCTTTTCTAAATAGTCCCTAACCACCTCTTTCTCCACAGAGGGCTGGCCACCTACTCCCCATGCTGTGACGCCCAGCGCAGCAGTCTGGGAGCTGACCTTGTTCGTGAAAACAGAGGCAAAAAAAGCATTGAGTACATTAGCTTTTTCCACATCCTCTGTTACTAGGTTGCCTCCCTCATTCAGTAAGGGGCCCACACTTTCCTTGGCTTTCTTCTTGTTGCCAACATACCTGAAGAAACCCTTCTTGTTACTCTTGACATCTCTTGCTAGCTGCAACTCCAGGTGCGATTTGGCCCTCCTGATTTCATTCCTACATGCCCGAGCAATATTTTTATATTCTTCCCTGGTCATTTGTCCAATCTTCCACTTCTTGTAAGCTTCTTTTTTATGTTTAAGATCCGCAAGGATTTCACCGTTAAGCCAAGCTGGTCGCCTGCCATATTTACTATTCTTTCTACACATTGGGATGGTTTGTCCCTGTAACCTCAATAGGGATTCCTTGAAATACAGCCAGCTCTCCTGAACTCCTTTCCCCTTCATGTTATTCCCCCGGGGATCCTACCCATCAGTTCCCTGAGGGAGTCGAAGTCTGCTTTCCTGAAGTCCAGGGTCCGTATCCTGCTGCTTACCTTTCTTCCCTGTGTCAGGATCCTGAACTCAACCAACTCACGGTCACTGCCTCCCAGATTCCCATCCACTTTTGCTTCCCCCACTAATTCTTCCCAGTTTGTGAGCAGCAGGTCAAGAAAAGCTCCCCCCCTAGTTGGCTCCTCTAGCACTTGCACCAGAAAATTGTCCCCTACATTTTCCAAAAACTTTCTGGATTGTCTATGTACCGCTGTAGTGCTCTCCCAGCAGATATCAGGAAGATTAAAGTCGCCCATGAGAACCAGGGCGTGTGATCTAGTAGCTTCTGCAAGTTGCCGGAAGAAAGCCTCATCCACCTCATCCCCCACTTGTCCTGCCTTCAGTGAGCATAAAGAACAATTGATCACTGTCTTCTTTATAACATATTGGAAGACTGTTCATAGATTCCAGGGCCAGAAGGGACCATTATGATCATCTAGTCTGGCCTCCTGTGTAATACAGGCCATAGAGCTTCCCCTAAATAATTCCTAGAGCATATTTTGTAGAAAAACATCCAATCTTGATTTTAAAAATTGTCAGTGATGGAGAATCCAGCACGACCCTTTGTGAATAGTTCCAATGGTTAATTACTCTCACTTAAAAATATATGCCTTATTTCCAGTTTGAATTTTTCTAGCTTCAACTTCCAGCCATTGGATTGTGTTATACCTTTCATTGCTAAATAAAGGAGCTATTTTTAGGTCAGTCTTCTTTTCTCAAGATTAAACATGTCCAGTTTTTAAAATTTTCCTCATAGGTCAGGTTTTCTAAACCTTTTACCATTTTTGTTGCTCTCCTCTGAACTTTCTCCAATTTATCCACATATTTACTGAAGTGTGACACCAAGGACTGGATACAATACTCCAGATGAGGCCTCACCCGCGCTGACAAGAGTGTGTCAATTACAAAAAAAATAACACTATGTTTTTTTGTTATTTTACCATTTTTCTGACTTTATCCTAATATGGTGCCGCAGTTTGGACTATGGAGGGGGGAGGGGGATTGTAGACCATTCTCTTGTGTCCCAAGAGAAAAACCCTCAGCACATTACATCTTTTAACCACAAGGCAATACAAAAATGGCCAGATGGGTTAAAAACCAACCATTTGGTAACCCTACCCTGGAATGATTTTTTTTAATTTGATGGGCAAACTGAAAAAATAGAAAAAATACTTGATTTTGAACCAAAACTTTTGTTCTCACTGAAAAAAAAAATTGAGCATTGTTTCAAATTGACATTTCATAATGAACATTAATACTTAAAAAAAAATCCTCATTTTTTATTCACTCCAAACTATTAGCCACATTTTACTCAAATTCGTGAATAGGTGATCATGTTGAAACTGCATTCTTTGGCAAATTTACTATTCTAGTGAAAAATGTCACCAAACTCTAGCCTAGAATAGACATGTGTTGGATGAGATGGTGACATGTCAGGACTATTGTACTGTGTGCAAAAATGAGACCTCTTCTTTTAGGATGGTCTACAGTAGTGATTCTCAACCTTTCCAGACCACTTTATCCCTTTCAGGAGTCCGATTTGTCTTGTGTGCCCCAAGTTTCACCTCACTTAAAAACTACTTGCTTACAAAATCGGACATAAAAATACAAAAGTGTCACAGCACACTATTACTGAAACATTGCTTACTTTCTCATTTTTACCAGATAAATATAAAATAAATTGATTGGAATACAAATGTTGTACTTACATTTCAGTGTGAGACTTGAGTCTGTTATTCACTTGTGAGCCTTGTCTGAATCCAGAGCCCTTGCCACTTGGGGCTGAAGCATGTAACTTAGCTTCGTGAGGCCCTAGGCAATTGCCCTGCACTTGCGACCCCCCTAAAGCTGTCCTGTGACCCCACTGGGTTCACAACTCCCAGGCTGATAAACATTGATCTAGATGAGTTCAGAACACCCTGGAAAACTTCTGCGTACCCCAAAAGGTAGGTGTACCCCTGGTTGAGAACCACTGGTCTACAGGATGATCAAGTTCTCAATAGCTTACTTAATGTGATCTTAAAGAATTGCCCCGGAGCTTGTTATTGCCCAGTGATGGAATTTAATTGGTTCATTTTAAAAAGGCTTGTACAAAACAGACAGAGGAAAAATAGATACTAAAGATATTGGGTTACCATTTAGTCAATACTCAAAGTTTATTTCATTTGAAAAAAAAATAGCAAACCTCTCCAATTTTTTAATACTAACATTCAATAGATATGCTTGGTCTATTAAGCAAGTATAATCAGAGACTTCACTGAATAAAATCACTAGAAAAGACATGTCATAGGTATTGTACTGCTGCTCATTCTGTAATATGGTAATACTCTTTAAACAGAGAGATCTGATGGCTATATTCCTGTATGTCTCTTTTAAACAAAAGCTCACTGTTGTGATAATTATTGTTTTGTTTCTCATAGTTACATGGCAAGGATTTGTAAACCTGTTAATACTTCCTAAATACATAAATTGAGTGTATGCATGAGGTTTGTACATCCTACTTAAATGGCAACTTAAAAAAGAAGGTCTGCCTGAACATTTACTCTTGTTACAGGCAACACCGAAATTACTGTAACAGAAAGATAGTAGAGATACAGTGGCCTTATTTATTTTAAAAATTGTTAGTTCGTTTGTGCATTTGACATCACTTTGTGTATAGTCAATGTCTTCACTGTGTAGTCAGCTACTCCTGTTGATTGTGTGGGTCTTTTGCACAGAAATGGAGGCAAGAAAAGCATTTTAAAAGACAGAAAAATGTTACTTTAAAACAAAAAAATGTCAGGGGTCTCCGGGGCAGGTGTGGTACTTCCCTCAACTTTGTTTGGGGTTTTTTATTTGTTTGGTTGAGTTTTTTGGGAGGGTGGCATTTTGTTTTTAACTAGCCCCCACCCCCACCCCCCGACCTGGACCAGTTGGGGGAGGAGCACCTAACCTGCAGCCCCAGCCCCAGAGATCACACAGTGGGGAGATGTGCCTCTCCCCCCGAGCCCAGGTGCTGCTGTGGGGAGAGAGAGAGATGGGGGGAGTCCTCTCTCCCTGCCATAGCCCCAGAACACCCTCCTGCACCCCAAACCACTCCTCCCTGGCCCCACCCCAGAGCCCGCACTCTCAGCCAGAACCCTCACCCCCTGCACCAAACCCTCTGCCCCAGCCCTGAGCCCCTCATCCCCAGCCCCACTCCAGAGCCCGCACCCCCAGCCCTGACCCCCTCCCACAGTCCAAAGCCTTCGGCCCCACCCCCACCACATGAATTTTGTTATGTGCACCAATATAAAAGTGACGTGTCACACATCCCCTCCATATTGGTGCACATAACATTCATTCCGCACATGGGTGGGAAAAATTAGAGGGAACACTGGTCACAGCGCCTAAGTCCCTTTGTGGATCCCAGCCTGGGTCTGTACAGCCCAACTTAACCCTTGCCTCCTGAAGGAGAATTATATGAGGTACTGAAACCCTTGATTAATAAAGATATTTGCAGGGTTTTGTTGTCTAACATGTCTACTTTGGGCCTGAGCAGCAGGGAGGCATTGCAACAACTCAAACTACAGCAGAAGCTGTGACTGCTGAGCTTTGTTTCAGAAGCTGGCCCTCGCTGTGTTGTTTTGAATTTCCCTTTGCCCTAGTGCTGACCCATGACTTGACTGACTGAGCCAAATGTGATAAGACTGACACCATGATATGGCAGCTCAGGAAGAGAGGAAACGATGATTGTTTCTAAAAGCGGCAAGAGGGAAAAGAAACAAAAACGTGGAACTCTTAATTTTTTTTAACCCCCCCCATTACTCTGAAAAGGAGCTTGTTGGGTCAGTGGTTCCCTCCCCCATCCATTGTTTAGAGCTATTGGATTTCTGCCAAACTGTTCAGCACATCTCACTATCTTGGAGTGGTAGAAATGTGGCAGATCGGCAGGACTTACACAGCCTGTCTCATTAGCTGAAGTCAGACTGAGCCAGCTTATAAACCATTTCTGGGATAATTTTTACTGCTCTACATTTGCTGGGTTATGTCTAAAAGCCTGGCCTCCAGTCTTAGCTTTTGACAGGGTGATTTTTTATTTGAAGTTATGAATGTTGAAGGATAGTTCCTTACAGTCCCCAACAAGCAATCAGAATAAAACACTGAGTTCTTTATATACTGATACATACTGTCATACCGTGACCTTGAAATAATTTTTTGGAATATTAAGAGAAAAGCTGATGTCACAAATAATAGTAAGAAACTATAATATATTCCACTGCAGACCAGTGGCACACTGTTAGCATTTCTCTAGCCACCATGCCTATATCTAGACTTCGAGCTGGGGGGTGTTCTTCCCAGATAAGAGACTGTGACTAGAGTCCTGCACGGATACAAAATGCCTAGGGTCTCAGATGAATACGTATTTGGGATGGCTAGACCATCCCACAGGTCACACTGCTGTGGCTACATTCTATTTTTAGTGCACTAGCTGGATGAGAGCTAGCACGAGTATGTCTTCTTGAGCTGGGAATCACACCCCCTGCTTAAAGTGCAGATATACCCCTTGAGAAACAGTTTGTCACAGAGTGGCTGCCCCTATAAGGGGAGTTGCCAAAGCTAGCTGTGACTTATCAGCTGCATATGCGGCCCAGAATGTGTTACCTGGGCCATGGGGGCTGGGTGGCAGGGCAGCAACAACCTGGACCCTGACCCTGATCCTGGACCCCACACCATGTGGGGCCGGCCAGCTGTCCACCTGGACCCCTGCCGTGTGGCTGTCCTGGACCCCGTGGGGCCAGCCGGCTGCCACAGATCCTGGACTCCCACCAGACAGGGTGGGCCAGCTGCCCTGTCCCTGGACCCTGGAGTTTGCAGGGCCAACTGGCAGCCCCGTCCCCAGACTCCCATCACGCAGGGTGGGCTGGCAACCCCCACCCCCATCACATGGACTGCCCTTTAGCACACAGCTGAGCTGGGCCACAGCTGTTTGCTATTTAGGCTGCAGATTGAGAACCGCTGATCTAGAGCTAAGGTTTAGACACCTAAATCTGGGGTTGGGGTGGGGTTGCTCTTGCTCAAAGCAGGGAGTAGCTATAGGTGGGCCACCAGTCCCACCCAAATGGGATGGGCTCTGTGGTCAGCTTGGTTCACATGGCCCACTGATTCTACCCCTTCTGCCATGGTGTTTCTTCCCCCGTCGTTGCAGCAGCAGTAACAGCAGGGAGCTGTGGCGTCTCCCCCTCAGGGTGGTAATAACCCAGGGAACCCTGTCCCCATGCTGAGGGGTTTATGTTGACTGGCCCAGGCAGTGGTATCGGAGGAAGCAGGGAGGGGACTTCAGAATGTCCCAGCCCCCCTGCGAGTTCAGCAGGTGAATGAAGTGTCCCTCCCTTTACCTAGGGTTTACTCCTGCCCTCCCACAACACTTGCAGCAGAGGTATCTGCACCAGTCACTGCCTTCATGCTGTGGAAGGAGTTGCTGAGGGGCGTCTTCCCAGAGCCCCACAGGTAGGTTTGTGTTGTGGCTGGTGGTGTAGGGATGCCAGGTGTCCAGTTTTCGACCGGAACACCTGGTCAAAAAGGGACCCTGGCAACTCCAGTCAGCGCTGCCGACAGGGCTGTTAAAGGTGGGGCTAAGGCAGGCTGCAGCATGTCCCCCTCTGACTCCTACATGTACAGGCAGCCAGGAGGCTCCACACAGTGCCCCCACAGCAAGCGCCAGCTCTACAGCTCCCATTGGCCATGAACCACGGCCAATGAGAGCTGTGGGGGCAGCACCTGTGGATGGGGCAGCGCACAGAGCCACCTGGCCGTGCCTCCGTTTAGTAGCCAGAGGGGGGACATGCCACTGCTTCCAGGAGCCACGCGGAGCCTGTACCCCGACCCTCTCCCACGCCCCAACCCCCTGCCACAGCCCTGATCACCCTCCTGCCCTCTGAACCCCTCGATCCCAGCCCAGAACATCCTCCTGCACCCCAAGCCCCTCATCCCCAGCCCCACCCCAGAGTCTGTACCCCTAGCCTCAGCCCTCATCCCCCGCATATCCCAACCCCTGCCCCAGCCCTGATCCCCTTCCCACCGTCCAAACCCCTCAGCCCCCGCCCCACACCAGACCCCGCAACCGCAGCCCAAAGCCTATACCCCCACCTACACCCCAACCCCCTGCCTCATCCCAAGGCCCCTCCCATACTCCAAATCCCTCAGCTCCACCCCCCAGCCCAGAGTCCCCTCCTGCACCCCAAACTCTTCATCCCTGGCCCCACCCCAGAGCCTGCACCCCCAGCCGGAGCCCTCACCCCCTCCCGCACCCCAACCCTCAGCCTTAGCCTGGATCCCCATCCCGCACCCTGAACACCTCTTTTCTGGCCTTACCCAGAGCCCGCACCCCCAGCTGGAGCCCTCAACCTTTCCACACCCCAACCTCCTGAGCCAAATGAGCAAGAGATTGAGGGTGGGGAGAGTGAGCAAAAGAGGGAGGGGAGGATTGAGTGAATGGGGAATGGGGCCTCACAGAAGGGATGGGGCAGGGCAGGGCCTTGTAGGAGGGGCGGGGCAGGGGTGGGGCAAGTGTGTCTGGTTTTGTGAGAGTAGAAAGTTGGAAGACATATGGTGGGAGGGCAGAGCCTGGCTAAGTTGTCTCTTAGTGCATACATAAATTCCAGTCTGAAAAATCCCCATTTTCCACCCATCCCCCAAGAACTATCTGAATTGGCACCAATGCCTACATGCAGTGGATCTGGGCGACAGCCTGTGGAGTGTAATCCTGCAGGGAATATATAGGCCTCCGCAGAAGACCCAGGGTCTGGAAGAAATGACATGATTGACAGGTTGAACTTGTGCTTAAATAGTTTAAATTTGAAGAAATAAAATAAAACTGAGTCCCTGAAGAAAAAGGGACCGAAATCATGTGGCTGGAGAGTGTTCTTTGGTGCACGGGCTAGTGAGAAAGCCCACTGGCTTCTGCTGTTAAATAAGTGTCCATCTGTCAAGGTTCCTCCCCCACTCTGAACTCTAGGGTACAGATGTGGGGACCTGCATGAAAAACCTCCTAAGCTTATCTTTACCAGCTTAGGTCAAAACTTCCCCAAGGTACAAAATATTACCCCCGTTATCCTTGGAATGGCCGCTACCACCACCAAACTAATACTGGTTACTGGGGAAGAGCTGTTTGGACGCGTCCTTCCCCCCAAAATACTTCCCAAAACCTTGCACCCCACTTCCTGGACAAGGTTTGGTAAAAAGCCTCACCAATTTGCCTAGGTGACTACAGACCCAGACCCTTGGATCTTAAGAACAATGAACAATCCTCCCAACACTTGCACCCCCCCTTTCCTGGGAAATGTTGGATAAAAAGCCTCACCAATTTGCATAGGTGACCACAGACCCAAACCCTTGGATCTGAGAACAATGAAAAAGCATTCAGTGTTTTACAAGAAGACTTTTAATAAAAAATAGAAGTAAATAGAAATAAAGAAATCCCCCCTGTAAAATCAGGATGGTAGATATCTTACAGGGTAATTAGATTCAAAAACATAGAGAACCCCTCTAGGCAAAACCTTAAGTTACAAAAAAGATACACAGTCAGAAATAGTTATTCTATTCAGCACAATTCTTTTCTCAGCCATTTAAAGAAATCATAATCTAACACATACCTAGCTAGATTACTTACTAAAAGTTCTAAGACTCCATTCCTGTTCTGTCCCCAGCCAAGACGACTACAGACAGACACACAAACCCTTTGTTTCTCTCCCTCCTCCCAGCTTTTTAAAGTATCTTGTCTCCTCATTGGTCATTTTGGTCAGGTGCCAGCGAGGTTACCTTTAGCTTCTTAACCCTTTACAGGTGAGAGGAGCTTTCCCCTGGCCAGGAGGGATTTCAAAGGGGTTTACCCTTCCCTTTATATTTATGACACGCCCCCCAAATCTCAGCTAGGGTGAAACACTGGCTGGGATTTCTTCCTGGAGCTCTAGGAAAACAGAGTTAATAAGACACATGCATCTCTAAATATACTACCAAGTACATAAAGACTAACAATATTTTCCACATCTCAAGGACAATTTTAACCAGTTGATTCTGGGAAACTTTCACGGGAGAGTGCATCAGCCACTTTGTTAGAAGCTCCTGAGATGTGTTGGATGTCGAAATCAAAATCTTGGAGAGCTAAACTCCACCGAAGAAGTTTTCTTGTTAGTTTCTTTGACGGTGTGAAGCCACTTTAGTGCAGCCTGGTCGGTTTGCAGGTGGAAACGCCGTCCCCAAACATATGGGCGTAGCTTTTCCAGAGCGTAGACAATGGCATAACATTCTTTTTCAGTGACTGACCAGTTGCTTTCCCTCTCAGACAGTTTTTTGCTGAGAAACACTACAGGGTGGAATTCTTGATCAGGTCCTTTCTGCATTAAAACTGCTCCCACACCACGCTCGGATGCATCTGTGGTTACTAGGAACGGTTTGTCAAAGTCTGGGGCCCTTAGTACAGGGTCAGACATGAGTGTCGCTTTAAGCTTGTTAAAGGCCTTCTGACACTTTCCGGTCCACTGAACAGCATTTGGCTGTTTCTTTTTGGTTAGGTCTGTCAGTGGGGCAGCGATTTGGCTGTAGTGCGGTACAAATCGTCTGTAATAACCGGCCAAGCCTAAGAAGGATTGAACCTGTTTCTTTGACTTTGGGACAGGCCACTTTTGGATAGCATCCACTTTGGCCTGTAGGGGGCTGATAGTTCCTTGACCCACCTGGTGTCCAAGGTAAGTCACTCTGTTTAGGCCTATTTGACACTTCTTAGCCTTAACAGTTAGTCCTGCCTCCCTTATGCGCTCAAGGACTTTTTGTAGATGTTCCAGGTGGTCTGCCCAGGAATCCGAAAATATGGCCACATCGTCAAGGTAGGCGACTGCATATTCTCCTAATCCCGCTAGGAGACCATCTACAAGTCTTTGGGAAGTGGCGGGTGCATTTCGCAGCCCGAAAGGGAGTACATTAAATTCATACAGCCCGAGATGTGTGATGAAGGCTGACCTTTCCTTGGCAGATTCATCTAGCGGTACCTGCCAGTACCCCTTGGTTAAGTCCAAGGTAGAGATGAACTGGGTCCTTCCCAGTTTCTCTAATAGTTCATCTGTGCGTGGCATGGGATAGTTGTCTGGGCGAGTTACAGCATTTAGCTTACGGTAGTCCACGCAAAAACGTATTTCCCCATCTGGTTTGGGAACTAGAACCACTGGAGATGCCCATGCACTTTCAGAGGGGCGGATTACACCCATCTGTAACATATCCTGGATCTCCCGTTCTATAGCAGTTTTAGCTTGAGGAGACACCCGGTAAGGTTGGACCCTAATTGGGTGAGCATTACCTGTGTCAATGGAGTGGTATGCCCGTTCAGTCAGTCCTGGGGTGGCTGAGAACGTTGGCGCGTAGCTAGTGCACAGCTCCTGGATCTGCTGTCGCTGCATACGCCCAAGGGTCATGGAGAGGTTCACCTCTTCCACACCACCAGCACATTTCCCTTCGTAGTAGACACCTTCAGGCCACTCAGCGTCGTCTCCTCCCTGGGCTGTAAACTGACAAACCTTTAATTCTCTGGAATAAAAGGGCTTTAGAGAATGAATATGATACACCTTAGGCTTTCGGTTGGAGGTGGGGAATGCTATGAGATAATTAACAGCTCCCAGGCGCTCCTGGACCACGAATGGCCCTTCCCACGATGCTTCCATTTTATGGGCCTGGAGCGCCTTTAAGACCATGACCTGGTCTCCTACTTTGAAGGAACGCTCTCTGGCATGTTTATCATACCAGGCTTTTTGCTCTTTTTGAGCATCCTGTAAGTTTTCTCTAGCAAGGGCTAAAGAGGTTCGGAGGGTGTTTTGTAGGTTGGTTACAAAGTCCAGAATGTTAGTTCCTGGAGAAGGTGTAAATCCCTCCCATTGCTGCTTCACCAACTGCAATGGCCCCTTAACCTCACGGCCATATACAAGTTCAAATGGGGAAAACCCTAAACTGGGATGTGGTACAGCTCTGTAGGCAAAGAGCAACTGCTGCAATACTAGGTCCCAATCATTGGAGTGCTCATTTACGAATTTACGTATCATGGCCCCCAAAGTTCCATTAAACTTCTCCACCATGCCATTTGTTTGATGATGGTAAGGAGTGGCAACCAAGTGATTTACCCCATGAGCTTCCCAAAGGTTTTTCATAGTTCCTGCCAGGAAATTAGTCCCTGCATCTGTGAGGATGTCGGAGGGCCAACCTACCCTGGCAAAAATGTCTGCTAGTGCCTGGCACACACTTTTAGCCCTGGTGTTGCTTAGAGCTACTGCTTCCGGCCATCGGGTGGCCAAAATCCATGAAAGTCAGTATGTACTGCTTTCCTCTGGGTGTCTTTTTCGGAAAAGGACCCAGAATATCCACAGCTACTCGCTGAAATGGAACTTCAATGATGGGGAGTGGCTGGAGAGGAGCTTTGACCTGGTCTTGGGGTTTTCCCACTCTTTGGCACACCTCACAAGACTGGACATAGGTAGAGACATCCTTGCCCATTCCCTCCCAGTGGAATGACCCCCCCAAACGGTCTTTGGTCCTGTTCACCCCAGCATGGCCACTAGGGTGATCATGGGCTAAGCTCAAGAGCTTGGCCCGGTATTTAGTTGGAACTACCAACTGTCTCTGAGGATGCCAGTCTTCCTGGTGTCCCCCAGAAAGAGTTTCCTTGTATAAAAGTCCTCTTTCTACAACAAACCTGGATCGATTAGAAGAGCTGAGAGGCGGTGGGTTGCTCCGTGCCGCCGTCCAAGCTCTCTGGAGGCTTTCATCTGCTTCCTGTTCGGTCTGGAACTGTTCCCTTGATGCTGGAGACATCAGTTCCTCATGGGATTGTGGACCTAGGCTTGGTCCCTCTGGAAGCGATATAGGGGATGGAGCTGTTTCTGTTGACTGTGAACCGCTCTCCGCTGGTGCACTATGTTGGGATTCAGGCTCCGGCTGAGCCTCTTGTGTAGGGTTATCGGCTGCTGCCAGTTCAGGTTCGGTGGGGCCCTCTGGTGTTGAGGTTGCAAGTACTGGATTCAGTGCTGACACGGGGTCTGGTGTTGGTTGTTTGGCTGGTTCCGGTTCTGGGACTGGTTCCGTCTGGGTCTCTGGGACTGGATCCACTACTGCTGTTGCAGACATTGGCCTGGGGTCCAGGTCCATCACCTCTGACTGGGTCCTGATAGAAGTTTCCGGAACAGAGCTAGGCCTCACGGCTTGTTTAGCCTGGTTGCGGGTGACCATTCCCACCCTCTTGGCCTGCTTCACATGATTGGCCAAGTCTTCCCCCAACAGCATGGGGATGGGATAATCATCATAGACTGCAAAAGTCCACATTCCTGACCAGCCCTTGTACTGGACAGGCAACTTGGCTGTAGGCAAATTGAAAGAGTTGGACTTGAAGGGTTGAATCGTCACTTGGATCTCTGGGTTGATTAAATTGGGGTCCACTAAGGAAGCATGGATAGCTGACACTTGTGCTCCGGTGTCCCTCCACGCGGTGACCTTCTTCCCACCCACACTCACAGTTTCCCTCCGCTCCAAGGGTATCTGGGAGGTATCTGGGCCTGTGGACCTCTGGTGTGATTCCGGTGCAATGAACTGTAATCTGTTGGGGTTCTTGGGGCAGTTGGCCTTTACATGCCCCAGCTCGTTACACTTAAAACATCGTCCAGCTGACGGGTCACTGGGGCGAGGAGGGTTGCTGGAGAACGGGGTGGTGGGACGATAAGGGGTCTGGAGGGTTCTTTGGGAGGTAGGTGGGGCTTTGGGCGGCCCCCGGTAATAGGGTGTGGTCTGGGGTGGTCCCTTCTGGTCTCCGCTCCAACTGCGACCAGTTTTCTTCTTCTCTGCCACCTCCACCCATCTGGCTCCAATCTCTCCTGCCTCAATTACAGTTTTGGGTTTCCCATCTAGGATGTATCTTTCTATTTCCTCAGGAACACCCTCTAAGAATTGTTCCATTTGCATTAGGAAGGGCAAATTTACTGGAGATTCAACACTTGCTCCTGATATCCAGGCATCCCAATGTTTTACAATGTGGTAGGCATGTCGGGTAAATGACATGTCTGGTTTCCACCTTAGGGCTCTGAACCTCCGACGAGACTGCTCGGGTGTTATCCCCATTCTGACTCTCGCCTTGGATTTAAACAGTTCATACTTGTTCATGTGTTCTTTAGGCATTTCAGCTGCCACCTCAGCTAAGGGTCCACTGAGCTGCGGCCTCAGCTCTACCATGTATTGGTCAGTAGAGATGTTGTACCCAAGGCAGGCCCTTTCGAAGTTTTCTAAGAAGGCCTCAGTATCATCACCTGCCTTGTAGGTGGGGAACTTTCTGGGATGGGAAGTGGTACCTGGAGAAGGATTGCTAGGGTTTGTTGGTATATTCTGCTGGGCCTTTATCCTCTCCATCTCCTCCACATGCTTCCTCTCTTTTTCCCTCTCCTCCTCCACATGCTTCCTTGCCTCCATTTCCCTCTTGTGGGCAGCCTCTTGGTGTTGTTCTGCCTCCCTTTCTTGTTCCTTCTTCAGCTGCATGAGTTCTATCTGTCTTTCATGTTCCCTTTGTTTTTCCTCAGCCTGAAATTTGGCTAATTCCAGCTGTAGTCGAGCTGAGGATTTGGCCATTCTAACCTCTCTGTTTTTAACTAACTTTACACCCGAGGTTTAGAAATAAACAAACAAAACTTGGCTGTAAAATTTTGCTGTGCTGGAATAGAATACCTATTCTCTGATAGTGATTGTCAGCCTACAGAAAAAGACAATTCCCTTGTCTCTGCTCTGGGCCCAAATTAAAGCAAAAAACCTCCAACTACTTGGAAACCTGCTTACCCAGCCCAAAGAAGAAAAAAAATTTCTTTTCAAACCTGTGCTCCTTGTAAAACAAAAAAAACAAAAAAAATCAAAATCCTAAAAAAAAACCCTGCCACTTTTGTCTCCAGGCAAATGGGTAGAGCACACACCCCCTATTTACTTTTAGGAAGAAAAGAAAAAAAAAAAAAACCTCTGGGTTGGAAGACTGTGAATTTCCCTGCAGGAGTTAAGTACCCTGCCTCCAGGCAAAGAAAATCTGCAATTCACAAGATAATCCCCTTTTGTCTCTGCTTGGCCACAAAGCAGAGAGAAACCAAGCTGCTTTCAGTTTCAAAGCTGCCTTCTGGACTTCCTAAAAATTCCTTTTTAAAATCTGTATTTCTAGTTCAAAAAATCTCAACTGGATCTCAAAATGATTTCAGGTTAATCCCACCACTGTGCCACCATGTCAAGGTTCCTCCCCCACTCTGAACTCTAGGGTACAGATGTGGGGACCTGCATGAAAAACCTCCTAAGCTTATCTTTACCAGCTTAGGTCAAAACTTCCCCAAGGTACAAAATATTACCCCCGTTATCCTTGGAATGGCCGCTACCACCACCAAACTAATACTGGTTACTGGGGAAGAGCTGTTTGGACGCGTCCTTCCCCCCAAAATACTTCCCAAAACCTTGCACCCCACTTCCTGGACAAGGTTTGGTAAAAAGCCTCACCAATTTGCCTAGGTGACTACAGACCCAGACCCTTGGATCTTAAGAACAATGAACAATCCTCCCAACACTTGCACCCCCCCTTTCCTGGGAAATGTTGGATAAAAAGCCTCACCAATTTGCATAGGTGACCACAGACCCAAACCCTTGGATCTGAGAACAATGAAAAAGCATTCAGTGTTTTACAAGAAGACTTTTAATAAAAAATAGAAGTAAATAGAAATAAAGAAATCCCCCCTGTAAAATCAGGATGGTAGATATCTTACAGGGTAATTAGATTCAAAAACATAGAGAACCCCTCTAGGCAAAACCTTAAGTTACAAAAAAGATACACAGTCAGAAATAGTTATTCTATTCAGCACAATTCTTTTCTCAGCCATTTAAAGAAATCATAATCTAACACATACCTAGCTAGATTACTTACTAAAAGTTCTAAGACTCCATTCCTGTTCTGTCCCCAGCCAAGACGACTACAGACAGACACACAAACCCTTTGTTTCTCTCCCTCCTCCCAGCTTTTTAAAGTATCTTGTCTCCTCATTGGTCATTTTGGTCAGGTGCCAGCGAGGTTACCTTTAGCTTCTTAACCCTTTACAGGTGAGAGGAGCTTTCCCCTGGCCAGGAGGGATTTCAAAGGGGTTTACCCTTCCCTTTATATTTATGACACCATCAAAGTTATGTTTTTGCATAAAATATCTCATCCCATTTTCCCCTCCCATCCCCACCCCACGTAACTGGCTGCGGTAACACACACACTTTATCCCTCATTCCACTTCAGAACTGAGGCCAATACCATTCCTCAAATGAGCTGCAATAGGATACTTTAGTATAATGTGGCTAGAATTTAATACAAATACATGGATCATGTGTGTTTACATCCTATGCAGGCACAAAATAAATATCTTAATTACCATAAAGGCTTACCATAGTGTTCTATGTACATTACTTCATAATGCCACGTAAATGCAAACATAATTCTAAATCTGAATTTGCCGAAAGCTTAGGGGATGAGGATAGATCCAGTGATTCTCTGCTAAATGCAGGGTATTTATAATGACCCACATTTTCAAATTTGTATGTCTGGAGTGAGGTTTCTAAATCCATAGCTTGGTTCCTAAATGTCAATAGCTTGATCTTCAGAGGTATCAAACACACATAGCTCTCTCTGAAATCCATAGAAGCTGTGGGTGCTCAACATTGCAGAAAATCAGGCCATTTTCATTTCAGTACGTAACTTTATGTATACAAGTTTAAAATATTTGGCTAATACAGAGGTCCCCAAAATGTAGGGTGCTCCCCCCTACAGTGGCACAGAGGAACACCTGGGGGGATAGCCCCTCCGCTCCCCCAGATCCACTCTGGTCCTACCCCCAGCCACATCCCCAGCTTCTGGCCCTGTGCCTGGCACTGTCCCCAGCCTTGGTACAGCTCCGCTTCCGGCCCCACTCCTCCCCCAGCCCTGGCCCCTGGCTGTGGCTCCGTTCCTGGTGCAAGACTGGGAGTGGAGCTACACCAGGCCGCGGGTCTGGCTGCTGGCCCATTGCAGCCCAGCTGTGGCTCCACTCCCACCTCTGCCTCCAGCTGTGGCTCCTGGCCACAGCCCCACTCCCGGCTTGGGTTGCCAACCCTCCAGGATTGGCCTGGAGTCTCCAAGTTATGTCATGTAATTAAATCTCCAACCAAATGTCCAACCAAAATTGGCCACCCTACTCCTGGCCCCAGACCCAGTCCTAGCTGCAGCCCCAGCCTTGACCCCCTTACCCCATCTGTATCCCTCCGCCACACCCCGAACAGTGGCCCCACTCTCGGCCATGGCTCTAGGGTGGTGGTGGGGTGTGTGGACAAGTGTAAGGGGGGGTGACCCTCAAAAGTTTGGGGAATGCTGGATTATATAATAAATTACATGGCACTGTTACGTTACCTCTTTCGAACCCAGCAGTTAGCCAATTCAGGATCTTGCAAATTACTTCGTTTAGGGGGAGAAACTGATGATGCAGTTTGGTATTTCTTTGGTGTAATCTTATTTATTTACAAATAATGTAAAAAGTCCTGTTTCCCTGTACACAAACAGGAATCAAAGTGTGGGAGACAGTTTCCTTGCTTAATATTTAAAGCCTCCTTTTCCAGCCTGCACTCTACCCCAAAATTCCTCTCTCTTAGCTTTCTCTCAAGGTTACACTATGGGTGCTTCTCTGTCTATCCTTAGCTTTCTGTTGCCTTCTCTGTCTGCTTCTGTGGTGTTTCTGAGGTTTCCCTCCCTCCATGCTCACACACAGAATATCAGGGTTGGAAGGGACCTCAGGAGGTCATCTAGTCCAACCCCCTACTCAAAGCAAGACCAATCCCCAATTTTTGCTCCACATCCCTAAATGGCCCCATCAAGGATTGAACTCACAACCCTGGGTTTAGCAGGCCAATGCTCAAACCACTGAGCTATCCCTCCCCCCCACATAGTTCCACCAAAACAATGCCCAGACCCCTACATTTGCAGTCAGCCCCCCGTGAAACCCCTCTGCCCACATAGCTCAGCTCCTGACCATCCTTGTGTTTTGGGTGGCAATTTCTATTGTTTCAGCTATTTTATTCCAAAAAGGGAGCTTAACAGTTTTTTACATTTATCCTGAATGATGTGCACTTGTTACACCCACCAGCTTCAGAGGTTTCACCCAATACACAATAGTACTTATCAAATGACTGCTCTCATCAACCACCACTAAAGTAAAAAATGTATTGAACACTCGAAGTCCCAGATTTTGATTTTCTGCTGCCATAAGCACAAATAAAAATGTGTGGTCCATGCCTGGTCCGTTGGAATCCTAGCCATGCGTACGTAAGTAGGTGTGGCCACCAGATATGCCAACAAGGTAATGGGCCCCATGAAGAATCGCATATAAGCCAGATCCAGTGAATCCTGTAGTTCTCAAAATACAACGTAGATAGCAAACTCTTAAAGAACAGGAGTTACAGGCCTGTAAAGGACCATGTGTATGAGTCACAGTGCTCCAGTACAGATGGGAACTTACTCCAGTATGTTGCACAAATCTGTGTTGTTAACATTAACGTACTATCACCAAATCTGACAGGTAACCAGTTTCCTGTGCATAGTACACTGCATCCAATACTCTGCTCAGCTGCACACCACTGAGCTGTGTTTTAGATGCAACCATCTGTGGCATGTTGTCAGACCCCTGTATGGTTTACATTACTTTATTAACTAGCCTCAAAATGTTATGGATTGTGCTACGAATGGGAGGTTTTTGCCACACTGCTCAGATATGGACACTATTCCTGCTAGGTTTGGAAGGAATTTATTTGGCTTTTCAATAGGTGGACTGTGTGACTTTCTGACAGACTTATGTGCTTAAGATTGCCTCTCCACATTCGGCCTATACCTATACGTGTGTAGTTATTCACTCATATGAATAGCCATGTGACAGAGTTCTGGGAACCAACAGCTGTGTCAGCACTGGGGTCACCTAAACACCAGTTAATTGTTGCCAGGTTGGATCTTGCAGTATTCTTGCTAGCAAGTTAAAGAAGTATAGGCTGGATGAATGAACTATAAGGTGGATAGAAAGCTGGCTAGATCGTTGTGCTCAACGTCTAGTGATCAATGGCTCCATATCTAGTTGGCAGCCGGTATCAAGTGGAATGCCCCAACGGTCAGTTTTGTTGAATATCTTCATTAATGATCTGGAGAATGGTGTGGATTGCATCCTCAGCAAGTTTGCAGATGACACTAAACTGGGAGGAGTGGTAGATATGCTGGAGGGTAGGGATAGGATACAGAGGGACCTAGACAAATTAGAGGATTGGGCCAAAAGAAATCTGATGAGGTTCAACAGGGACAAGTGCAGAGTCCTGCACTTAGGACGGAAGAATCCCATGCACTGCTACAGACTAGGGACCGAGTGGCTAGGCAGCAGTTCTGCAGAAAAGGACCTAGGGGTTGCAGTGAACGAGAAGCTGGATATGAGTCAACAGTGTGCCCTTGTTGCCAAGAAGACTAACAGCATTTCGGTTGTATAAGTAGGAGCATTGCCAGCAGATCAAGGGACTTGATCATTCCCCTCTATTCGGCATTGGTAAGGCCTCATCTGGAGTACTCTGTCCAGTTTTGGGCCCCACACTACAAGAAGGATGTGGAAAAATTGGAAAGAGTCCAACAAAAATGATTAGGGGGCCGGAGCACATGACTTATGAGGAGAGGCTGAGGGAACTGGGATTATTTAGTCTGCAGAAGAGAAGAATGAGGGGGGATTTGATAGCTGCTTTCAACTACCTGAAAGGGGGTTCCAAAGAGGATGGATCTAGACTGTTCTCAGTGATCCCAGATGTCAGAACAAGAAGTAATGGTCTCAAGTTGCAGTCGGGGAGGTTTAGGTTGGATATTAAGGAAAACTTTTTCACTAGGAGGGTGGTGAAGCACTGGAATGGGTTACCTAGGGAGGTGGTGGAATCTCCTTCCTTAGAGGTTTTTAAGGTCAGGCTTGACAAAGCCCTGGCTGGGATGATTTAGCTAGGGATTGGTCCTGCTTTGAGCAGGGGGTTGGACTAGATGACCTCCTGAGGTCCCTTCCAACCCTGATATTCTACATGGCCCCACAGTATGCCAACAAAGCTTCCTCAGCCCTCGTCCCCTAACGCCCCTACTCTACTTGCGCTACATCTTCATCATCTGGACCCATGGAAAAGAAGCCCTTGAGGAATTCCACCATGATTTCAACAATTTCCATCCCACCATCAACCTCAGCCTGGACCAGTCCACACAAGAGATCCACTTCCCAGACACTACAGTGCTAATAAGTGATGGTCACATAAACACCACCTTGTACCGGAAACCTACTAACCGCTATACTTACCTACGTGCCTCCAGCTTTCATTCAAACCACATCACACGATTCATTGTCTACAGCCAAGCTCTAAGATACAACCACATTTGCTCCAATTCCTCAGACAGAGACAAACACCTACAGGATCTCTATCAAGCATTCTTAAAACTACAATACCCACTTACTGAAGTGAAGAAACAGATTGACAGAGCCAGAAGAGTACCCAGAAGTCACCTACTACGGGACAGGCCCAACAAAGAAAGTTACAGAACGCCACTAGCTCTAACCTTCAGCCCCCAACTAAAACCTCTCCAGCGCATCATCAAGGATCTACAACCTTTCCTGAAGGACGACCCCTCACTCTCACAGACCTTGGGAGACAGGCCAGTCCTCACTTACAGACAGCCCCACAACCTGAAGCAAATGCTCACCAGCAACCACACACCACACAACAAAAACACTTACCCAGGAACCTATCCTTGCAACAAAGCCCATTGCCAACTCTGTCCACATGTCTATTCAGGGGACATCATCATAGGGCCTAATCACATCAGCCACAACATCATCAGGGGCTCATTCACCTGCACATCTACCAATGTGATATATGCCATGATGTGCCAGCAATGCCCCTCTGCCATGTACATTGGCCAAACCGGACAGTCTCTACGCAAAAGAATAAATGGACACAAATCAAACTTCAAGAATTATAACATTCAAAAACCAGTCGGACAACACTGCAACCTCCCTGGACACTCAGTTACAGACCTAAAAAATGCAATCCTTCAAAAAAACTTCAAAAACAGACTCCAACGAGAAACGGCAGAACTGGAATTAATTTGCAAACTGGACACCATTAAATTAGGCTTGAATAAAGACCGGGAGTGGATGAGTCATTATACAAACTAAAAACTAGTTCCCCATGCTAATTTTTCCCCTACTGTTACTCACACCTTCTTGTCAACTGTTTGAAATGGTTTCAGAGTAACAGCCGTGTTAGTCTGCATTCGCAAAAAGAAAAGGAGGACTTGTGGCACCTTATTTAGTTTCTAAGGGGCCACAAGTACTCCTTTTCTTGTTTGAAATGGGCCATCCTGATCATCACTACAAAAGTTTTTTTTTCTCCTGCCTGCTAATAGCCCACCTTAATTGATGAGTCTTGTTAGAACTGATATGGCAACACCCATTTTTTCATGTTCTCTGTATATATATCTCTCTCTATATATCTCCACTGTATTTTCCACTGCATGTGTCCAGCGAAGTGGGTTTTAACCCATGAAAGCTTATGCCCTAATAAATGTTTTCGTCTCTAAGGTGCCACAAGGACTCCTCATTCTTTTTGCTGATACAGACTAACACGGCTACCCCTCTGAAACCTATCTGATGAGGCTAATTAGTGGATTAGAATGGGCTGGGGGAGGATAATGAGCAAATTGGCCCATTAACACAGGAGGTATGACAAGACACAGGAAGGAAGTCCAGAAGATATGGGGCACGTTGCTGGTGCTAGGAAAGATTGCTGGGTTAAGAGATTCCTTCCTTCCTTCCTTCCTTTCTCTGGAGTACTGAGGAGAAACTGAAACTGGTAAAAAATATGGTGTTTGGATCAGTAAAATGGTGGGAAGAGCAGATGTAAATAAACTGCATCAGGATGCTTAATAGTTGAAGATCTCTCTGAGTCTGTGCAGACAGAGCAGAAGACAGGAGCAGGTTGTTGCCCTGTCACAAGTTGCTAGGTTGCCTGAGATAGGTCCAGCCTACAGATCCCTGTTCCATGATTGATTTAATACTAGATCTAGACATTTTAGTATCTGAGCAGAGTGTTATAAAAGAGAGAGTGTCTAATTCATTTGGATAAATAATCCGCTGGTAGGTGGGCTTTATCTAACCCTCGTATCAGTTTGCTCTTTGTGAGGATATGTATTTTAAGATACTATATCCTAGTAACACCAGAATTAAATGTCGACTGGAGTAAGACAGGCAAGCTCAGAGAATTCATTATAAGATACAGAGCTGCTCTCATCTAAGTCATGGGTTCCAAGCCAGAGTAATCAAAAATTACATTCTAATCGTTGTAAAGTGGCACATATCAAACTAGGTGTTAGGCTAGTTCTTAGCAGCAGGTGCCAATATAATTAAAAACACTCTCATGACTTGCATTGTTTGGTAGAGGGACCAGCGATTATATAGCTATAGAGAATAATCCACCTATTTACTAATTCAAGTAGCTCTTGGAGTCAGAGTGAAGACATATAAACAAGGCATTATGGGGAAAATTGGAAAGACTTCTGTTTACCCGTGGACTCTGTCACATGGGCAATCTGATACCTTTCACCAGCAATGTTCAGTGCAAGATCCTGGAGTTTTAACAAAGGTCACTTAAAACAGGTAAATAACTCTGTATTCCATGCTCATGAGATGATATACTGTTCATTAGATCTAGAAACTTCCAAGCAGATAAGACAAACAGTGATGCAAGTAGGGTGGTATGGTCTGGTACACCGTACCAGTAAGCTATTTATAGCTGATGCGGTGTACCAAAGACCCAGGAGGAGCCACCCGGAGGCCCCACACCAGCAGCTCCTCCGGTGTGGCTGTACCACCCCCAGCCCTTCCATGCAGCTGCGTGCCTGCGTCTCCTATCTGTGGTCTGTACAGCAGCTCTGTCGGAGGACAGGACTGAGGTGGGCGAGGCTGGGGGCAGTACAGCTGCCGGCACGGGACTGCCCAACGTTCTGCTCCTTTCACCGCTGCGGTTCCCAGGAGAAGCCTGCGGTTCTTCTGAGACCATGAGAGATGAGGTGGGTGATATGCTCTTGAATACCATCAAAATGTAATGAAGAAAAGCATTCTAGTAGGCATGCAGAAGAGAGCAAGGCCTTAATTAAATAAAGATGGTGGCCTTCTGTATTGGCCTGAACTGTAAATAGCAGGGGGCCACCACTAATGCCCCCTTAGTGGGAAGAGGTGGGAAAGGAGGAATGACTCATATAACAGAACCCCCCAGTTTGCTACCCTTAAACCCTGACCATAGGCTACTGGTGAGAATGTAATGGGGGGTGGGGGAAAAGCACAGCATGTGAGAACATTGTTACCATGTTCTGAGGACTGGCTTTAGTTATCCTTCTTTGGAATCTAAGACAGGTATAAATGCCCTCTTCAAGAACAGGAATAGTCAGGACTTCCCCCAAATAGAACAGTTGGTTTCAATCCAGATTAGATAAAAGACTAAAATTTTTGTTCTGAAATTCAGCAAAGGGCCAGATCCTGCAGTCCTTATACAGGGAAAATCCCCATCAACTTCAGCAGGGGTTCTGCTTAGATAAATCCTGCAGGGTTTTGTCCAAAGAAAATACAGGAGCTGTGTGAATGTACTGCATAGCTGCTATAGAAATGTAATACCAGTCAGCTGAATTTACGGATGTTGTGATAGGGCAGTCAGCCCCTTTAAGGGCAGTGACGGCTAGGGGTCAGCCTACCCTTGTCACATAGGCCAGCCCACCTAAGATTTTAAAGATGTGATAATATAAAATTAAGGACGTAGGAGCTATTGGTAGAGAGGAAGCTGTCCCAGGAATAAGTGGTGTTGGGAGGAAATCCCATCACTATTTCTTTAAGGACACAGGACTAGGAGCCTGGCAGAGTTGGCAGGGCAAGGCTCACCTCTCACCCAGCCAACTGAGATGAACTTTGGGAGTGGGGACCAGTGTATACGCTGCCTTCTCCCACATAGTAGGAAAGACACCAGTGGAAGATCTGTCTGCTGAACTCTCCTAGCTGGAGGGTGAAAGGACTAATTGAGGAAAAGGGCCAGCTGTCCCCATTGTGGGTTGTAGGACAGAATTAAAGGTCCACCCCCTCAAGCAAGTGGGAGGAACCATTGAACCCCAACCATAACGGAAGTCTTGGGACAAGAAAAAAAATAGAGATAGGAGTTGAAAATCAGAGAACCAGACGTTGACATAACAAAGAACACTGGACACTGCTCCTCAAAGGTGTCTAAGGAGTCAGTGGACACTGCCCAGAGGAACTCTGCCTGGAGGCATGATCGGACAAGGGACTGGCAATAGGACCCACAGTGAGACAGCCCCTTGTCCAGCTTCCTTCTCCTGCTGTAATGGATGGCCAGCTTGGCCAGTGCTAGGATGAGGTTCACGAGGACGTCTTGTTACTTTGTGGGGCTGCAGATAAGGTGTGCTAGGATAAACGAGTCTGAGAGGGGAAATGCAGCCAGAACCTGAATAAGAGGTTCTGGAGGAGCCAGGAGAGGGGCTGCAGCCTGATGCGCTCTTCATAGACATGCACCAGGGTTTCCCTCTTGCCACAGAAGGAACAGGTGTCAGGAGTTTGTGAACTGTGCCAGATATATACCTGTGCTTACAGCTCCATGGAGGAGCCACCAACTAATATCATTGATGCATAGCGTACAGGCTGGCCTAGTGGGATTCCTTGCCCTCTGCGGGTGACAAGGGCCATCTGTAGGAGAAGCTGGCTAAGGTCTACAGCTGGTCTGAATTATGACTCTAGCTCCAAGGAGGAGAGCTGGGGACTCCTTTCTTCAGAGAATGACTGTTTTTAAATTACAACCCCAGCTTCAGAGAGTGGGTGGCGGAAGGGGAGGGAGGATCCTGAACAAGTGACCGAAGAGATGAGTTAATTCTGTAGAAAGAATTAATAAACCAGGCCCCCATGAGGGGGTGTATGCTTTGAACTAATCTGGTCTGAGTAATTGACTGAAAGAACCCAAGTGGGTGCTCCGAGCAACGCATTGCAGGGCCACCAGGGAGCATGCACGTGACAGACACCATTACAAAGAAGAGTCTAAGGCCCAGCATCTGTCTACTTGTGAAATAGATCAAGATAAAACATGAAGATCACCATGGGGGATCACAGGGCTGTCGTGAATGGAACCAAACTGTCGGAACCAGCTTGAAAACCACTAACAGTAACAGGCTAGATTCTGTGCTGCACCGCTCTGGGTGTGCCATACAGAAAACACAGCCCAGGGTGAAGGTGGAAAGGATGAGGCTGAAGGGAATGCAAAGTTGATTTAAAACTACCTGTGTATAACCCACATGTTCTATGAATCTATGTTCTCATTACAGCATTTAGTGGTGCAAATAAGGGAAGAAACAATGGGGAGGATACAGAGTTCTTGGTTTTGGTTTGAAGGACTCTGGCCTAAACCCCATTTTTAGTCACCATTGCAATCCATGAAACCCCTGCTCAGTGGCTGCCTAACCCTGTAGGTGCCTAACTTTACTTGGTGCCTAAGTTTTTTGCAGTAAGTTCCCTAGGCACCTATTTTTCTGCCTTTGCGCACTCACACTGCTGCCTCCCTCTAGGCATCTGGACACCTAAGCCCCAGAGCAACCCACAAAGCTCTGGAAGATTGGCACTTGCCCGCCTATATTGCCTGGTCTGGTGAGGGCTAGAGGAAATTGTGATGTAGGTCTCTGTCTCGCTTTCCTATGGAAGTTGTTCCACTGTAATTAAATAACTGACTTTATTAATTGAGTGGGAGAGAGTGGGAAAGTGACTCGGGTGCTCAATGGAAAAGTGGCAGATACCTCTTTAAATCCCACAGCCTAAGCGACAATCCTAACCACTAAACTAAAGGTTATAAGGGAGTTCTACCTCCTCTCCATGCCCCCACAAACATTAGGTATGGAGAGAGGCAGGTGCCTAACACATTCTCAAGAGAAATTACTTAAGTGCCTGAGCCATCTGACTCCAGGAGAGCGGTTCCCTATTGTAGATTGCTATCAGAGAGAGGTGTCTCCTTGTAGTCCCAGCTTAGGCACTGAATTCTGTGGGGGCCAGGGCTTAGGAAATATCCTTCTCCTTGGCATCTCCCATTTGCTAGCTTAGGCAGCTGTGTCTAGTGTATTGGCTTTTGAGGATCTTGTTCACAGGCACCTAACTCTTATTGTATAGGGAGCCAAGGTGCCTAATTGAGATTTGTGGATCACAGTGCAGTTCCTGTGAATTCTTTTTAATAGGTGCCTAAAAGTTAGCTGTTGCTAACTAAGTCCCTTTGTGGACTTGGCCCTCTGGGCTTACAGGCTTGCTGAAACTGAGCACAGTGATTCTGCTACATGGGCCAGGATCATCCAGAAATTGGGGGCAGGCACTAGGTTGTTTGAAGCTACTCAGGTGACTTCCATTGTGGGCAAGCAACCTGGAAGGACATACCCAGAGTCATCCTCAGGGGATGGAACTAATGAAAACTCATGTGGGGAGAGAAGTTTATAAATAGGAGTGGGAGCCAGACTGGAAAAACTTAGTGATGGGTCTGCTGTAAGGATGGTGTTCCTGGGACTTTGCCAGGCACTACAGGGTCCTTTATCTCACTAGAGGAGAAGACTACAATTGCTGCAAGCTATGCAAATTGCAGGTTGTTATTGCCAAGACTCAAGGGGAGACTGCAGGACTATAGCTTGTTTCTCAGACTTTAAGAAGCTGGTGTGCCATCCAGAGGATTTGGACACTATTCCACAGAGACTAAGAAGTGTAAAGCCTCACAGAGAAGAGCCATATGCATGTACATGTTCAAAATTTTAGATATTTGAAATTGATAGCAACAAGTACTGAAACTCAGGGGAAAGCTCCCTTGAAAGTATTTTCATTAGAAGTTACTGACCATCTTTACAGTTGTTTCAAGGGTTATGAGTAAACTATTATGTAAGCATAGAGAGAGAGAAAATGTTTTCATTTAGATATGTTGTGTCACTCTCCTATCAGAGATTTAACTCTGTGTGTGTGTATGTGTGTACACACCTGAAAAGACTAAATTTTGTCTAATCTCCAGTTGCACACCTAAAAGGTAAGCTGAGGTACAGGAAGGGGAAAGAAATTCTATACCTGATGTTAGCATATTGCCTTCCCCAAGCCCATTATATTTGCACTTCACTAAGGGTGCCTGCTCTGGGGCAAATGTGGCCCCCTGCGTAAGCTGGAGCAGCTGAGGGTGGTGCTGAATATTACAGCAGGCTCACCTACCTGTGTATGGGCTGCTCTATGACCAAGAACTGCTAGAGTGCTCTGTATTGTGCCACTTCCCCACCCAGTACTCAACACACACTACAGCCGGTGATGTGAAGAGTGGCAGTGTAGGGTTGTGTAAACTGGCTATACACTGCCAACATCCTAGGGGAACCTCTGAAGGCTGGTCCATGCATTTTTAGTCATCCAGAGTTACATAAAGGTGCTATAGTGTGTGGACAGGGGTCTTCAGCATCTGGCCCTGTGCTTTTGCTATGATGAGCATTGAACGATCTGAATCTACATGAATTAATAATAATTTCCATAGTAGTTGTTTCTACCCTCCCTAGAAAAGGCCAAAACTACGGAGCACCCCCCCCCCCTTCTGTTCTCTAGTCCCTGCAGCCCAATTTTAGCCACCCACTCCATGCTTGGGATTATGAGGGGAAAGGACTCTTCATACCTTCTTGTGCGCCTGTGGAAAGGCTGGCCTTGATTTGGCCCTACATGTATTGTTGTGGCAGAGGTCACCAGGTGGCTCTGTTACACATAGCTGTGCTTCCCTCCCCCCACCCCCCCTTGGCATGTGTCCAAGTTTTTAGTCTTGGAAGAAACACAGTGGTGGTGTTAGTTTCGGATAGAGATCTTTGAGGATGCCGTGGGAAGTAGCAAGTGTTTTTTCTCTCTCCCTTCATCTTTCAAACTAGAGTAAATTCTTGGGGCCAAGGAGCTCCTATAACTGGACATGAAATCTCTGAAAGAGGGGTTTCCTGCCTGCTGTTTGACCTCCTCTGCTCAAGGGCTAGAGTGTAGAGCGTAGAACAAACAAGTTGCACTAAGAAGGTATCCGGATTCTGCACCACTGATTTCTCCTCCACTGGGATGCTGATCTACAAGGCCTACCCATCAGCTACTGCTCAGTAGAAAGGTGATAGTATGATTCTAGCCATTCCAAATATTAGATTCGCAAAAGCTGTTACTCAAAGTGTTTGTTTAAAAGACTTATCAAGAAATTCTATAGGAGCAACAGAGGAATATTTCAGAAAGTATCCAGTAGTGCTAATCTGAACTGAGTTCCTAAGCCTCCTTTTCTGACTAACACCTGTCCTCACATTGCTACTGGGAATAGTTGTTTCCACATGAACATTCAAATAGGCCAGGTAAACACAAAGATACAAATAGCTCTGTATTACTTGTAAATATAACACTAGTGCTCTGGTTAAGGCAAGAGAGATTTCTAATTTTAGTATACTAGAATACAAACTTAAATCTTGAAAGTAGGTACAGATAAATCTTGGGTTTAGAGGAAGAGTACTATCAGAAGATGACAAAGACCAAAGCTACTGATAAAGAGGAAAAAACAGGAGAAAAACATCAGTGGGAAGCCAGAAATTATTCATTTTAAATAAGAAACAGTGGCAGCAATTTTAAACTGCATGTCTGCTTCCTAGCCAGTTTCAAGCTGCTGGAAACCTGTGATGTTGCTCAACAAGCCATGTGGTAGAAGCAGCTGCATGACGTTTCAGGGCTTCTAGAAGACTTCCATGTAGCGTATCAAACATTAGTAATCTCCCTCAGTAGGTACAGAAAGTAGCATAATTGTTCCATCTCAGGACTCTGATATCAAAAACCCGCACAACCCACTCATCCTCGTAGTTTGAGATCACCAAAACCACTTAATACAACTGTTATTGAGTGGTTATTCGGAACCTTCAGCGTACATGATGCTTTACATGTAAAGACATGGCCCTTGTTTGTCATTTAACTCCTGATAAATTAAGATGATCAGTTCAAATATGAGGTGTGGAGGCATAATCAGTGAGGGGAGCAATGTAGGAAGCCTTAAAAAAAATAGATGGGACGTGATACTGTTCAAAGCATAAGCTGATTACATGAGGGCCAAGAGTGTGGCAGAGACAAACCATAAGAGAAGATGCATCTTCTCTCACTCGTCTGTAAGTGAAATAAGAAGAGATAGAGGACAAATAGTTGAAGAGTTTTGAATAAGTACTTACAGCTTTATTTTGTATCACTGAGGGCAGGTTACATTATTTCTTGTTTTTACAAGGCTAGTGGAGGAAGTCTGGCAGCTCACGCTACCCTGTTCCAGAAGTCCTCCTGCAGACAAGACAGAGAAAGGGGAACAGACAGCCACTGAGAGAGGAAGCGATGCCATAGTAACTGTTGTCATCTGGAAAGTCCCAGGCTACTGTTCAGTTTAGGACCTGGGAGAGGAGTCTGTAGTGCAGTATAGAGCAGGCCAGGGCTCTTCTCTCAATCAACCAGGACAAATCCTGGAAAAGAGGGCAATATATAGTCAGCCTCTTTCCTCAAAGTTGGGAAGATGCTGCTAGGAAAAAGGACTGGCTGTTCTTTTGGACCAGGAGAGTGATACTGAGTGACTGTTTGGACTTAAACTATCTCTAGACTACACAGGAGAGTTGTAAAATTCTTACCCCATGAGGGACTCCGGCTGGAGGAAGGAATCCAGCACTTTTGGTGTTTGCAGTTCATTTCAAAATGTATTTAGCTCTTAGACGCTGCTCTCAGACTAGCTCTTGTCTTTGACTGGCAATAATCATACAACCATGGTTAATACATTTAGTGACTTTTTGGTCCAAGATTAGATTAAACTGATCTTTGAGATGCATTAGACTGTTCCATACTTTGAAAGAGTACAGCTAGCTCACTGCCAGGGCCCAACTTTTAACAGATTTAAATTAGCTGAATATTTATTTTTAGAATTGCTTGATTTCTGATTTAAGGGCTGCTCCTTAACCACTAGTTGTCAACTCTTCTTTCATATACATTGTGAATATAGAAATAGGTGTCAGCTAATTGTAAACATCTATTGAAACTAAAAAGCAAAAGGATTCTTATTGCCCTTTTTTTCCAACACCAGTGTCCCCGCTCTGGGGAGTGGTAGCAAATATCGTGGGGGGGCCTTGCAGATCATCTTCCTAGTGGAAACATCAGTGACGCAGAGTCTGGATATAATCTAAGTTTAACTTGCTTTATTTACAAGCATATACTAGTCCTGAAACACAGGTGGTATAACAGCATGCAGGCAATCCTTACTTTCAGGAATTTCAACCCAATCCCAATACTCATCCCCATGGAGCAACGCTGCCTCAGGAATTGACTAATCAGAGATTAAGGCAGAAAGTAACTGCAGTGCTGCTTGCACAGTTTCTTCTACTCAGAATTTTGTATAATCAAAAACTAATAACAAGCATTTCTTCAGAGACTAAAAACTTGCTCATACACTGAGAAAGAACTTTGAGGACTATATGTAACAGAGCCACCTGATGATGCCTGCTATACTGGTATCTTTGTATGCGTTAGGTGGATTGCTGTGTAGAAGCATCTGTTACAAAATCTTCAACTAGTACTGTTTGGGATGGGTCCAGGTTTAGATGATTAATGCTGAAGCTCTTTCTCATATCTGAGTCTGTCACAGGCTGAATGAATTCATACCTTCTATTCTATCTCAGGCAGATAGGGCACACTACCATTTGTATTACTTAGTGATCTGATGAACAAATGGATCCAATGTCAGAGAGTGAAACTTCTGTACTGAAGCAGAGATAGCTGTGGAAATGGTGGTAAAAATAACCCAGCATTCAGCTTGTCTCCTGATTATGCTAGTCTATGTGTCTGTCATTCATTGCTCTCATCATCTTTGTTTTGCAATGCCATAAGTATTAATGTGTGATATGAAAGTCCAGGCCCTGCTGTGAAAACTAGTCTTTTAGGGGAACTACATACTATGTTTATACTTCTGTCCAGAAATGAACACTCTTACATGTGCTATCAATGCCTCAGAAGATTCTGAACAAATGCCAGCCTTCTCACATCATTTGCCAGCCTTTTTTCCCTCCAAAACCATTACTTGCAAGGATAAAATCAGTGTCCATAAGTATAGTGGATTGGGATTATAGCGTGGGGTCCAAAAAGGGGTTACAATGCTGAGTGTCACATCACATAACTTTTAGGTACCTAGAAAATCCAGGGACAATAGTAAAAAGAAAAGGAGTACTTGTGGCACCTTAGAGACTAACCAATTTATTTGAGCATAAGCTTTCGTGAGCTACAGCTCACTTCATCGGATGCATAAAGTGGAAAGTACAATTCACAGAGCAGAGTTAGGTGCCTACGCTTCCTATATAATGAATGGGGAAAGATTGCGCCTAATAAAGTGATCCACAAAAGCCAGCATGCAGATGGAGAATCACCTAACCGAGCCAATGGGACAGGCCAAATAGTGGGGTGTGTTCTAAGCCCCACCCATATCTGAGATAGGTACCTAAGGGAGGGAGGTACCTTCCTCCGCTCAGCAATGAACAGGCACTTACTTGTGAGGAGGAGGTAGTGGTGCCTATACTACCCACCAGCCCAGGTGTGAGAGCACTCCCCTGGGATGTGGGCAACCCAGGTTTAATTCCTGGTTATCAGGAGCAAGTGTTAAATCTCCAGAAGAGTTGCCCTTCCTAATGCAAATGGAGCAGTTCTTAGAGGGTGTTCCCTCTAAGAGGAAATAGAAAGATACATCCTAGATGGGAAGCCCACAACTGTAATCGAGGTGGGGCAGATTGGAGCCAAATGGGTGGGGGTGGCAGAAAAGAAAAAAACTAGTAGCAGTTGGCGCGAATATCAGAAGGGGTAAACTGGAACAAAAAGGGTGGAGGAAGGAGAGAGGAACAATCCTGATCGCAGTTGGAGTGGAGACCAGAAGGGACAATCTCTGACCTCACCCTACTACCGGGAACAGCCCAAGGCCCCAACTACATCCCAAGGAGCACTCCAGATACCTTATTGTCCTGCCACACCGTTCTCCAGCAACCCACCTCGCCCCAGTGACCCGTCAGCTGGACAATGTTTTAAATGTAACGAGCCTGGGCATGTAAAGGCCAACTGCCCCAAGAACTCCAACAGATTACAGTTCATTGCCCCGGAATCACACCAGAAGTCCTCAGGCCCAGATGCGTCCCAGATACCCTCGAAGCGGAGGGAAACTGTGAGTGTGGGCGGGAAGAAGGTCACCGCATGGAGGGACACAGGAGCGCAAGTGTCGGCTATCCATGCTTCCTTAGTGGACCCAAATTTGATCAACCCAGAGATCCAAGTAACAATTCAACCCTTCAAGTCCAACTCTTTCAATTTGCCTACAGCCAAGTTGCCTGTCCAGTACAAGGGCTGGTCAGGAACATGGACTTTTGCAGTCTGTGATGATTATCCCATCCCCATGCTGTTGGGGGAAGACTTGGCCAGTCATGTGAAGCTAGCCAACAGGGTGGGAATGGTCACCCACAGCCAGGCTAAGCAAGCTGTCATGCCTAGCTCTGTTCTGGAAACTTCTACCAGGACCCAGTCAGAGGTAGTGGAACTGGACCCCACGCCAACATCTGCAACGGCAGTAGTGGAGAGCCAATCCCAGAACTGGAACCAGCAGAAAACCAGCACCATTGCCAGCACTGAATCCAGTACTTGCAACCCCAACACCAGAGGGCCCCACCAAACCTGCACTGGCAGCAGCAGATAACCCTACACAAGAGGCTCAGCCGGAACCTGAACCCCAACCCCAGTGGAAAGCGGTTCACAGTCAACGGAAACAGCCCCATCCCCTACATTGCTTTCAGAGGGGCCAAGCCCAGATCCACAATCCAATGAGGAACTGATGTCTCCAGCATCAAGGGAACAGTTCCAGACCAACCAGGAAGTGGATGAAAGCCTCCAAAGAGCTTGGACGGTGGCACGGTGCAACCCACCACCTCTCAGCTCTTCTAATCGATCAAGGTTTGGTAGAAAGAGGACTTTTATACAAGGAAATTCTTTCTGGTGGACACCAGGAAGACCGGCATCCTCAGAGACAGTTGGTAGTTCCAACTAAGTACCGGGTAAAGCTATTAAGCTTAGTCCACGATCATCCTAGTGTAGATGCCGGGGTAAACAGAACCAAAGACCATTTGGGAAATTCATTCCACTGGGAGGGAATGGACAAGGATGTTTCTACCTATGTCCAGTCTTATGAGGTGTGCCAAAGAGTGGGAAAACCCTAAGACCAGGTCAAAGCCCCTCTCCAGCCACTCCCCATCATTGAAGTTCCATTTCAGCGAGTAGCTGTGGATATTCTTGGTCCTTTTCTGAAAAAGACACCCAGAGGAAAGCAGTACATACTGACTTTCATGGATTTTGCCACCTGCTGGCCGGAAGCAGTAGCTCTAAGCACACTAGAGCTAAAAGTGTGTGCCAGGCACTAGCAGACATTTTTCCAGGGTAGGTTGGCCCTCCGACATCCTCACAGATGCAGGGACTAATTTCCTGGCAGTAACTATGGTAAACCTTTGGGAAGCTCATGGGGTAAATCACTTGGTTGCCACTCCTTACCACCATCAAACAAATGGCATGGTGGAGAAGTTTAATGGAACTTTGGGGGCCATGATATGTAAATTCATAAATGAGCACTCCAATGATTGGGACCTAGTGTTGCAGCAGTTGCTCTTTGCCTACAGAGCTGTACCACATCCCAGTTTAGGGTTTTCCCCATTTGAACTTGTATATGGCAGTGAGGTTAAGGGGCCATTACAGTTGGTGAAACAGCAATGGGAGGGGTTTACACCTTCTCCAGGAACTAACATTCTGGACTTTGTAACCAACCTACAAAACACCCTCCAAAATTCTTTAGCCCTTGCTAAAGAAAACCTACAGGATGCTCAAAAAGAGCAAAAAGATAAACATGCCAGAGAGCGTTCCTTCAAAGTAGGGGACCAGGTCATGGTCTTAAAGATGCTCCAGGACCATAAAATGGAAACATCATGGGAAGGGCCATTCAGGGTCCAAGAGAGCCTGGGAGCTGATAATTATCTCATAGCATTCCCCACCTCCAACCGAAAGCCTAAGGTGTACCATATTAATTCTCTAAAGCCCTTTTATTCCAGAGAATTAAAGGTTTGTCAGTTTACAGCCCAGGGAGGAGATGACGCTGAGTGGCCTGAAGGTGTCTACTACGAAGGGAAAAGTGATGGTGGCGTAGTAGAGGTAAACATCTCCATGACCCTTGGGAGTATGCAGCAACAGCAGATCAAGGAGCTGTGCACTAGCTACGTGCCGACGTTCTCAGCCACCCCAGGACTGACTGACTGGGCATACCACTCCATTGACACAGGTAATGCTCACCCAATTAAAGTCCAACCTTACCTCCTCAAGCTAAAACTGCTATAGAAAGGGAGATCCAGGATATGCTACAGATGGGTATAATCCGCCCCTCTGGCAGTGCTTGGGCATCTCCAGTGGTTCTAGTTCCCAAACCAGATGGGGAGATATGTTTTTGTGTGGACTACTGTAAGCTAAACGCTGTAACTCGCCCAGACAACTATCCAATGCCACACACCGATGAACTATTGGAGAAACTGGGATGGGCAAGTTCATCTCTACCTTGGACTTAACCAAGGGGTACTGGCAGGTACCGCTAGATGAATCCGCCAAGGAAAGATCAGCCTTCACCACACATGTCGGGCTGTATGAATTTAATGTACTCCCTTTTGGGCTGCAGAATGCACCCGCCACTTTCCAAAGACTTGTAGATGGTCTCCTAGCAGGATTGGGAGACAATGCAGTCGCCTACCTTGATGATGTGGCCATATTTTCGGATTCCTGGGCAGAACACCTGGAACATCTACAAAAAGTCCTTGAGTGCATAAGGGAGGCAGGACTAACTGTTAAGGCTAAGAAGTGTCAAATAGGCCTAAACAGAGTGACTTACCTTGGACACCAGGTGGGTCAACGAACTATCAACCCCGTAGAGGCCAAAGTGGATGCTATCCAAAAGTGGCCTGTCCCAAAGTCAAAGAAACAGGTCCAATCCTTCTTAGGCTTGGCCGAATATTACAGGCAATTTGTACCGCAATACTGCCAAATCGCTGCCCCACTGACAGACCTAACCAAAAAGAAACAGCCAAATACCGTTCAGTGGACCGAAGAGTGTCAGAAGGCCCTTAACCAGCTTAAAGCGACACTCATGTCTGACCCTTTGCTAAGGGTCCCAGACTTTGACAAACCATTCCTAGTAACCACAGATGGGTCCGAGCATGGTGTGGGAGCAGTTCTAATGCAGGAAGGACCGGATCAAGAATTCCACCCTGTAATGTTTCTCAGCAAGAAGCTGTCTGAGAGGGAAAGCAACTGGTCAGTCAGTGAAAAAGAATGTTACATTGTCTACACTCTGGAAAAGCTATGCCAATACGATTGAGAACGGCATTTCCACCTGCAAACTGACCATGCTGCGCTACAGTGGCTTCATACCACCACGGAAAATAACAAAAAACTTCTTCGGTGGAGTTTAGCTCTCCAAGATTTTGATTTCAACATACAACACATCTCGGGAGCTTCTAACAAAGTGGCTGATGCACTCTCCCATGAAAGTTTCCCAGAATCAACTGGTTAAAATCGTCCTTGAGATGTGGAAAATATTGTTAGTCTTTATACACTTGGTAGTATATTTAGAGGTGCATGTGTCTTATTAACTCTGTTTTCTCCTAGAGCTCCAGGAAGAAATCCCAGCCAGCGTTTCATCCTATCTGTGGTTTGGGGTGTGTGTCATAAATATAAAGGGAAGTGTAAACACCTTTCTGTATACAGAACTATAAAATACCTCCTGGCCAGAGGCAAAACCCTTTCACCTGTAAAGGATTAAGAAGCTAAGATAACCTTGCTGGCACCTGACCAAAATGACCAATGAGGAGACAAGATATTTTCAAAGCTGGAGAGGGGTGGGGAACAAAGGGTCTGTCTGTCTGTGTGATGCTTTTGCCGGGAACAGATCAGGAATGCTCTTCATAACTCCTTAAGTTAGTAAGTAATCTATCTAGAAATGCATTAGATTTCCTTTTGTTTAATGGCTGGTAAAATAGCTGTGCTGATGGAATGTATATTCCTGTTTTTGTGTCTTTTTGTAACTTAAGGTTTTGCCTAGAGGGATTCTCTATGTTTTGAATCTGATTACCCTGTAAGGTATTTACCATCCAGATTTTACAGAGGTGATTCTTTTACAGAGGTGACTCTGCTCTCAGTCTGATGTAGCACTGGCTTGCAGGATCTCAGGAGTCCTCTGCTTTCTCCTCCTTATCTGGCTCCGTCATTCTACGGGTGTGCCTCCAGCAGACGGCAGCAGCTACAGATAAAACACACGGAGGTACCATTGTCAGTATAGTCACAATGGAAAGTGAAAATGTATATTCAGAACTCCCTTCTCTTGTTCCCCTCAAGTCTTAAACCAGACATGCTTATTGACACTTCTGCTTCTGAGTGCTTGTGCATGGCACCACTCACAGCACCAGCCATGGTGAGTGTGGTCTGCCAGGCTGAGGGAAATGAGGTGGGAATTGCTTGGGTGCATAAAACTATGAGTATAGGGCAATGGCACTGAACACTGGCACCATTTTCCATAGGTAGTGGTGAACTCCTAAGGGTAATAAAGGCACAGAGAGCACAGCTGCTGCTGGGGTCCTGATGCCGCCGGTGCCGGTATGCAGCTAGCCTGTTTACTGCAATGGTACATGTTGAAGTTATCCCAAAGTGGTGTGGGAAAGTGTCCTACCGTGGAGGAAGAAATAAGGCTGCCATCTCTAGAAACCTTTGGGAGACGATCACAGAGTAGCTCCATTAAAGTTTCATTCAGATCTCTCAGGAAAATTCAAGAGACATCCCTGTGAAGTACATAAACAAACTACTCTGTGTGCCCCTGCCCTCTCCAGCTTAACTGTACAGAGGAATGAAAAGCAGATAACTCTTCCTCTCATTGTTGTACTGCTACTTCTAGTACAAGTAAATTAATGAAAAATCGATAGCTGGGTCCTGTTAAGTTGGAGGTACCATCAGTACATTATTGTAATGGGAAATACATTTACATGAGTACCTAAGGTTCCTTCCCCTGCATCAGGCTCACCCGTGCTTGACTTCCAGGATTGACTGGACTACAGTGGAGTCTCAAACAGGTCCTGGTTCATGGCATTGTGGTCCCCCTCCCCCAGTCGCAAGTCCCCCATCCTCTTCCTCTCTCCTCCTCGCTGTTCACAGCAGGAGTCTGTGACTTGGGCTCGACAGAGGTATCCATGGTGGTCTGAGGGGTAGTGGTGGGGTGTCTCCCAAGTATGGCATATGGCTCTTTATAAAAGCGCCAGGTCTGTGACTTGGTACCAGGTTGCCGTTGGCCTTCCCGGCCTTGTGGTTTGCCTGCCTCAGTTCCTTCGCTTTCATGCAGCACTGCTGCTGATCTCTGTTGCACCCTTTCTTCTGCATCCCCTGAGCAACCTTCTCATAGAGGTCAACATTTCTGTTGCTGATCCGCAGCTGTGCCTGCACATCCTCTTATCCCCACAGGCCCAGGAGATCTAGGATCTGTTGTTTACTCCAAGCTGGAATGCGCCTGGAACATGTAGCCAGCACGGTCAGCTGGTCAGTTGCACATAACAACGGAGAGCTACTAAGTGTGCATACCAAGCTGGACAATCAGGAAAAGGTATTTCAAAAATTTGCAGGGCTTTAAACTGGTGGGAGGGCTTTCTGGTCTCTGTGATGCCTGGGCAATGGAATTGACAATTGTGGCATAGCGGTCAGTGTCAGGCATTGTGGGACAGCTTCTGGAGGACTGTTAGGATGGACATAAGTAATGCAGTGTCTGCACTCATACTGAGTCAACCGTGGCATGTCAATCATTGCTCAATGCTGACGTGGGAGGTGGTGTTATTGCGTCACTGTAACAGGGCTCTTACGTTGGTGGGAGACACATATAAGTGCAGACACACACACAACTAGATTGATGTAAGGCGGCTTACATCAACCTAACTTTGTAGTGTAGACCAGGCCTCTGTGTTTCTTGGTTGTGCTTGCACCACCCCAACATGGTTTCAAAACTAGCTGGAGGCCAGTTCCACAGATGTTGACCAAAAACTAACATCCTGTGTTTTGAGAAAATGCTACAAACATTCGAAAGAAGTAATTAACAATTGTAATGTTTAGTGTTTAGGCTGTCTTGTACGCATCCGACAGCTGGGCAATAACTAACTAACTAACTAACGCATCCTACAGCTGGGCTTATGTAGTCAGAAATCTATTGAGAAGTGATCAATAAATGATGGGAGATGATAGTTTTATAATTGTCAGTCTTCTGCCATCATCTCCAGATTCTACAGCATTCACCTAGAACTAAACATGCACATAACCAAGCTATTCCTAGATGTCCCAAGATGGAGCTGTGTTTGCTATATCTTTAAGAATGCCTCATTGGAAACAAATGGGTTCTGAGTCTTTTTCATTGACGAGTTAAAACTATTTTGCTGTCTCTGTTGAAAATTAGCAAGAGATTAGCAATGACCAGACCTACATTTCCTGTTCTACCAGTAGTGTAGATTCTGAATTTGCATAAATGCAAAAGTCCCAGACAAAAGAATCAGTATTATGAAAATGCAAATATTAAAGGTTGTTTCCATATGTTCTGGCAAAAGTCAATCAAAACTTGACTAGTATTACTAGATACCCTGTATGTGTGCTTTAAATTATACACTTTCAGGTAAGCTTTGCTAAGTGCTTTAATACTAAAGCTTTGATACTGAAATTTGCAAAACATATGCAGCTACAGTATGTAAATAAGATTCATAATATGATGGACATGGCAAATCTCTGGAGCTCTTGGGCGTGGGGGAGGAATTGTAATGAGACGCACCCCATATTATGCAGAGTAGCAGTAATACCAGAGATGTCACTGTAGCTATTGGAGTGCTGTATTGTTAAGTTTGTGGAGAAATGGAACGGAAGCAGAACACGGTCAGACCACCAAATCTCAACAGTCACAAAGGCATTTCTTGGAATTCTGGCAGGCAGTAATCCAGCATAGAGAGGCTGTTCTTTTAGATACATTCTGCAGAATTAGACATCACGGCAAACTTGTGTCAGAAAATGCAAAGGCTGTTTTTTTAAAAATGTAATTAGCCCATAATGAAGTACACTTATTAACAGTTATGTATTACATAACATAATATGTATTATGTTGCATATAGAATGGCTTCTTAATGTTTTAAATAAAAATAATCACTCTAGTACTATATAATGCATTAATCCTTTTGAATTAGTACTTCATATGCTAGACACACAAGTTGGATGAGGTAATATCTTTCATTGGACCAACTTCTGTTGGTGAGAGAGACAAGCTTTCGAGCTTAGAGAGGGCTTTGAAAGAGAGCTCTATCTGAGCTCAAAATCTTGTTTCTCTCACCAACAGAAGTTGGTCCAATACAAGATAATAGCTCACCCACATTATCTCTCTAATATCCTGGGAACAACATGACTACCACAACACTGCATACTTCATACATTGCTATTTTACTTGTATTTAAATATATATTTTTACTAATGCTTGACTAGTCTCATGTTAATGTGTGTTTTAATCTAAGCGCTTTGGGATTCCAAGTTTTAACAAATTAAATCACAAATATAACTATCAGGTAGTTGCTATAGATATTACAAGGGCTAAATCCTATCTGGCCTGATTTTTCAGAGGTGCTGAGCACACTCAGATGCAACCAAAGTCAGTGGGGGAGATGTACATAGAAGTAGACTGCCTATACTGTAGGAACTGCATATGCTTGAGAGAGGAAGATCAGGGCACTAGCCTGGGACTTGAGAGTTGGGTGTAATTTCCCAGTTCTGCCACAGACTTCCTGTGTGACCTTGGCCAAGTCCCTTATTTGTAGTCCCACATCTGTAAAATGGGGAACACTACCCACTCTCATTGGGCTGTAGAATTGTTCAGATACTATGGTAAAGGAGAACCATGTAAATACCTAAGACAGGTAAATATTCTAATTAAAAATCAAGCCAATAATTTTTAGTCACCACTCTGGCTGCTGTCTGAGCACAGGCTATAGGATTAACCCTGAATTTTATTTTATGATATAATTTTACAGCAAATTAACCAATTTTACAACAAGGTAGCAACTACAAAGTGAGGTTGATGTACATCACCTTGAGTCCACCTCTGTCAAATTTGTCTCTGGTTGACCTAAGAGCCCTGTTATAAGGACACAATAAAATCATTTCCTAAATGGTGCAGAGCCATGGTTTACCTACTGATGTTGATGCAGAGCCAGTGTAGACATTGCATGACTTGTGTGGACTCTAAGAGTCCTCCAGCAGCTGTCCCACAATGCCCTGTTTTCTATGACAGTTTCCACTCTAGTCACAGTTGTGAACTCCGCTGCACAGGGATCACATTGTTCGGAAGCCACCCCCTCACACACACACACACACACACACACCCCGGCATGTTTTTTAAATGCCTTTTCCTGATTGCCCACCTTGGCGAGCACACCTAGAAGCTCCCCCTCGTTGTGTGCAACTGCCCAGCAGTATTGGATCTCCTGGGCCTGCCGGGAGAAGAGGCTGTACAAGCACACCTACAGACGAGTCATAGAAATGTGGATATCTGAGAGCAGATTGCACAGGGGATGCAAGTAAAGGGGTACGGCAGGGATCAGCGGCAGCTTTAAACTGCTCTCTGCATAGTTGCCATTTCTGCAGCAATTTCTAGTCTTCTCTCTCCTTTAAGCCATTTTTAACGTATACATTCAGTATTTCATATTCATGCTTCTATAATAAATTAGATGAAAATGGCAATTGGGCCACAAACTGCTGCTGCTGGAAGAGCAGCTGGGCTTCTGGAGGAGAGGAGAAAGAGTCCAAAAACTGACTGCACAAAACCTTGATAAATAAGATGGGGGCAGAATACATTGCATGTACTTTTTTTAACTGCAACTTAAAGCCAGTCCAGGGGTGCTTTAGCCAGCTATTGGTGCACTTCTTAGCATGCTGAAGGCATTCAGCAAAATGTACCCAAGCACATAAGAGAACCCTAGTAGTGCACATCCTGTTTTGGCTCATTGCTCTATTATCTGGTGATTACTAGAACACTGGAAATGAATTTCACATCTCTTTTTTCACGTCACTGGGTTTCTATCCAGCTGTGTAATTGCTATAATATTACTCAGTATGTAATGCTATTTCCTAGACTGGTCATTCTGACTTCCCCTCCCCCCGTCCCTATTCACTCTTTTGGTTCATATTCTCACAATGTTCTCATTGTGATTCACTTCCCTATTGCCATTTTTAAAAATAAATGCTCAGATGCCATGGTGATGGTTATGGCATAAGAATCTGATTAGAACAGAAATACTGGTGTCTTCCCCCTCTTTTCTTCTAGCCTCAAATTTATGGAATACTCTACCCCTCTTCATTTCTGATTCTTTAACCTTAAATGCCATCTCAACTTCTCCTTTTTTAAAAGCTGCTTTTAATGATTTGATGTTTCTCGCTCTTCTTATAATCTTTCAGTAGTTCTCACTTGATTTGGGAGCCATGTGGGTGGAGGAAGATGGTGAGGGGGAGGGAAGGCAGATCTGACAAGGAGCCAGGGTGCTGGGGGAGAACTGGGACTGGCTGAGCAAAAAGATGGACAAGGAGCCAAGTGATGTGACACTGAGATTGGATGAGGACCCTGGGGTGGGAGACTAGGACTGGAAACTGGTGAAGATGAGGAACATGGGTGGAATGGAAAAAGACAGATCAGATGAGGAGGTGGGGAAATTAGGATTGGCTGAGCAAGGAAGCTTGGAATGGGAGCGGGAGGGAAAGTCAGGGATTCTGAAGGAGTGAGAAGAGGACTTACTAGGATTGGGATAAGAAGCCAGAGGAGTTGAGATGAAGACTGTGTCAAGGAGCTGGGAGTAGGGAGAAGATAGAATGAGGACAGGTTGGATGTGATGGGGCAGAAGGGGTCAAGCTTGGGGGAAATAGATGGAAGAGTCTGTGCCCTCTGGAGCACACTCTCCTCCAGAGCCTGGACTGGAACCCAAGATTCTTGAGTCCCACCATTCCTCTGCTGTCAGCAAATATCTGTGAAACCCACTGGCAAAGTTTCCCATCCCTCTCTAGGACTAGTCCACGGAGGAAGACAACCTGCTGTTGTTAGTTACTCTGTTAGCTCAACTGGCAGAGATCTCTATGGTGGATTCAGAGGTTCTAACCCTGCTGATGAACCATGTTGGTGTCAGTATGATGCCACATGCTGGAATTCCTGTTTTTTCATTTTGATTTTTAAAAATTTAGGAAATTACACACACACAAACATGCAAAACACATTACGTAGGGTGCAAAACCAAGCACTCAAAACTTAGGAAGTACTAGAATTAAGGTTGCCCATGCAACCTTAATTCAGTTCCTTTGTGTGTATGTGTTTGTTTGAATCAAGCACGGGAATGGAAGTTAGTGGTTGCCTAGGGACCAGTGATCATGACCTTATTACATGCAAAATACGAGCAAACAGAGGACAGTCCTATACAGTTATACAAATTTGGTCTTTTGAAGCACCAAATATGTATGTGTGTGTGTTATATACTTGGGGCTTCAAAAGACCTAATTTCCCAAAGCTGAGTAAAATTGACTGGGAGGAAAAAATTAAATTGAAAAACATGAAGAAAATTTAGGAGCTCTTTAAGAAGAATTTATTAGGTTGCCAAAAAGCCACAATTCTACAATCAAGAAAGAGAAAAACTTTGGTTAAAAGCTTACCCCTGGTTCAATGGGGAAGCAAAGGCTGCAATTAGAAATAAAAAAGCAATATATAGCAAATGAAAAAATGGAAGAAATAGATATAAATTAGAAGTTACAAAATGTAGAAAATTGATAAGGAAAGCTAAAGCCATCAGGGAAAAATCCATAGTTGGCAGGGCTAAGGACAATGTGTTTTCAGAAGTATATTAAGAACAAAAGAAAACCTATGGTATAGGCCAGTGGTGGGCAACCTGCGGCCCGTGTCACACATGGCCCATCAGGGTAATCTGCTGGTGGGCCACAAGACAGTTTGTTTACATTGACCAGCCACAGGCACAGCAGCCCACAGCTCCCAGTGGTCATGGTTCACCATTCCCAGCCAATGGGAGCTGCGGGAAGCAGTGCAGTGTCAATATAAACAAACTGTCTCGTGGCCCTCCAGCGGATTACCCTGATGGGTCACAGGTTGCCCACCACTGGTATAGGCCCATTGCTAGCTGCAGATGTTAAAATCGTTGTGCAGGCAACCCTAATTCTGGCATTTCCTAACTTTTGAGTGCTTGATTCTGTATCCTTAATATTCCTCTAATGTGTGTGTGAGTGTGTGTGTAAGTGAAACCAAATCCTTGGATTGTGTAAATTGGCTTAGTTCTAATGGACTTAATCAAAGCTATGCCGAAATACACTAGCCGAGAGTTTGGCCCATGTAATTTTTCACTTATTAAGCAATATGCTTGATGCTGTACTTTCTGCACCAGTGATGCTCAATGCTACTGGGTCACTCATATGCATTTTAAAAACATAAGGTCCTGATTTTCAGGGTCCTGTTGAAGTGAATGGAAGTTGCAGGTTCTTAGCACACCTGAAAATTGGACCCTAAATGTGCACATGCCTTGGATCCAATCTGACCTATAGGTTAGAAATCCTGGGCCAAATCCTGGGCAAGTGTGTGCCTTTGAGGCTCTGGGTGATTTGGAAATGTCATGCAGGAGATGTAGTTTTAATATTCTGGTGAATAAATATTTCAAATGTTTAAATATATAACCCATACAACCTAAAATAAAAATCATGCATTTCATTACTCTTTATTAATAATTTTGTCTGTATTTATTAAGCAAACTAAGATCTTGGGAAAAAGAAAAGGACGACTTGTGGAACCCTAGAGACTAACAAATTTATTCACTTTATCACTTATTTGAGCTGTAGCTCAGGAAAGCTTATGCTCAAATAAATTTGTTAGTCTCTAAGGTACCACAAATACTCCTTTTCTTTTTGCGGATACAGACTAACACGGCTGCTACTCTGAAACCTAAGATCTTGGGGAAACTGATGGACTAACCGCACTAGCTAAAATCAGGCAGACTCTGTAAAAGAACCGTACGTGCTTCTCTCACATAGAGCTCTGTCCAGTCAAACATATTCAGCAAGCCCTGGAAAGCTATTGAAGTTGGCTGCACAGCAGGCCATCCTATTCAGTAGGCAGGAACAAAAAGGGCAAAAAAAGCCACCCCAGCACAAAAATTGTATTGCTTGCTGATAGTTGTACAGCGGCTGGAAGGAAGAGATCTTTTCATCACATGAACCACGACTGCTTGTTCTTGCCTCCCTTTCCCCACTGTAACTGTGCAGCACAGGTACAGGAACATCCCTATTTGGTAACAAGACAGAATTATGGGTTTAAAAGAGAAAATTCCAACAACCTGGTGTTGAGCTGGGAAGAGGTGGAGAGGACCATACCCACCCCTATCTCTATTGAATAAGAGAGCTCTTGCTTCCCTCCTTATTGTTGGGGCAGAGGCTGAAACAAAACCCAGTCACCTGGTCTAAACAGTACACACACTGCTATTTAAGCTAAGATACTGTTCTGTAAAGTGCTGAATGCTTTCTGCAAAGTGCTGAGCATCCTCCACTCCCACTGAAGACAGAGTTTAGGATGCTCAGCAACTTGCAGGACTAGGCCTGTACTCTGTCCATATTCTAGAATTCACTGCTTAAAATAATGTGTGTTGAAGAGTGAGAATAAAAAGAAGCTATTCAAGCTGCTACAGAAGTGGGCAGCACCCATAACTCATTGAAATGCCACTCTTTGGAAAGGTGAACATGAATATGGCTTGTGCTGAGCTAACTGGCTGTAGATGAAACACACGAATGATAAAGACCAATCGGAATGTTGCGACACTGGGTTTGTTTGAACTGTATTTCATGTAAACCACGAAAACTTAGGAAGATATTTAACACAGGATGAAAGGTGACTTCAGAACGGAAAGTCTGAAACATCATGTGACACAGTTGTTGTAGTGGAAATCCAAATTCTCATTGGTTAGTATGGATGCTACATCGTTATGGTAGGAGAGAAGGAATCTTTTAAGAATAATAAAAATCAGTCTGCATTTCAGTTGCAAGCCAGACTGACACAAGTTGTTAATTAAATAAGATGAGGAAAATCAATTATTGTTTTGCCTGCGTGGTGTTAGTTGGAAAGGGTTTTCCGTAACTGTTGAGGAGGCACATGTAGAGCACCGATTTGCATACTGACTCTACTCCTCTTATCTCTAGATTTTTCTATTTAAGTCATCTCTAGCTCCAACCTGCATGTGATGCACAATATTTAATATCTTGTCTGCATGGGTGAATAGTGAGTTTGATATTATGTTTCTTCAGTGTATTAGGAGAAGTTGTTTCATTTGTTTTGCTAGCTGTTCCTCCCCTCTTCTAGACATCTTTATGTGAGGGCCCACTGAAACAGGGAAGGCCTATAACCTCCTTCATCCCGTGAACATGTGGGAATGTGCACAAATATATTTAGGGGAACTTGAGAAACGTAACATCTGTTTATCTAACTCAGTTGCATGAAAATGTTGATGAATGATGAATGAGAGAACCCTTTCATTGAAAGCCTTATGCCAGTGTAGCCACAAAACCCTTACCCTGATGCTATTTCTTTTACTAGGAATCCCTGAATAGGAGTAGCCTGTATTACTTCTTGGGTGTCCTAACAATAAGAATGTGTTCAGGGCTGTACACAATACACTGGAAAGCAGTCCCTGCCCCAGCTGCTAAATACAGTATAGACAATACAGACTGCTCAATGTTTTATATACAAGTATTGAACACAAATAAGGCATAGGTGGAATAACAAGTTTTTGTGCTCTTTTCCCCCACTTAGTTTAGCTATACATTTTAAATGCTCCGTTATTGTCATTAAAAGATCTTGTGGAAAAACTGGTTTTAAGGAAAGTATGGAAATGTAGCAGGAAAGAACGGTTGATGAGTAGTGACGGAGAAGAAATTCCAGACACAGGCAGTAGCATGAAAAAAGGCACAGATGAAATTAGAAGACAAAGGGGAAAGTCAGGTGGAGGCTTTGGAGGAGGGTCATGGAGAATAGTCCTAAGATATCAGGAAGGCCCAGATCCAGAAAGAGACTTAGGCGTTGTGATGCTTAACAGTGCAGTACCTAACTTTTAGGTGCCTAGAAAATCACAGTAACAATGCTGCCATCCACAAATCTCCCTATATGATGAGTGGAGAGAGAAATGTGCCTTAGATTGTGTTCCACGAAGCCAGCATGGTAGGTGGTGGCTGCCCAAACTAGCAATGGGAGATGCCAGGGAGGGTTGTGTATGCTAAGCCCCGCCCTTCTCCCAGAGTACCATACCCAAGTCTGGGCAGCAGGGAGGTACCCCAATATAGCCAGACGAGTGTCTCTCTTCCCCTAACTTGTGTGCGGGGCTTGGTCTGGTGGACGTGCTCAGAGGCTGCCTAACTCCACACAAATCAGCCAGGGGATAACCTTTAGTCTGGTGGTTCTGGCACGCCTCTGGGATGTGGGAGACACCCCCATTCATTTCCCCCCCTCTGCCTGATGAGGAGAAGCGCTTTTAAGAGGGATCTGCCACCTCTAACCACTAAGCAATAGAGTGATTCTTGCTTGGTCTCTGGCCCAATTAATATTTAATTATTCAATTATTTATTAAAATAGAACAACTTCAATAGGAGAGATGGAGGGGTGCCACATCAGAATATCCCATGTCCCAGCAGCTACAGCACTCTCATGAAAGGTGGCAGATCCCTGTTCAGATCTCTTCTCCTCATCAGGCCAAGGGGAGACTTGAAAGAAGGTCCCCCACCTCCCACATGATTTCTCTAACTACTGGACTAAAGGTTATGTAAGCAGAGTCAGGATGAACTCCACCCTGACATCTGGTGGTGAGTTGTGGCAAGTTGTGGAAAAGAACTTCAGGGGCTGATCTCATTTGCATAGGCACACCCACCCTGCCTAGCATGAGCCCATAGCTGCCCAAATGGTCACTTTGGCTGCTGTGGGATCCCCAGTTTCTCTGTTATTGGGGCAGGAAGAATAAATTGTAATTATCCTGATTATGTGAATCAAAAACAGTGGAACTGTACTTGGCCTTTTGTTATGATGGAGGGACTCGCCATCAACTAAGTAGCACTCGTTGGGCAAGGGACATGGGTTCCAAAATTCAGTGAATTGAGAGAGGTTGGTGGCCCTTTGGTGAGGGCTTTACATGCTAATTGTATTGCCTCCTCTCTCCACTGTGGAATATCAGAGCTAATTTTGATTCTATTAGGCATTTCATTATAGGCTGCTGAGCTGAATTCACTTTGGGCCAATGGTGCACTAGTACTGAGGCTCCCCTACTATAGACTGAAATTGTGAAAGAGCTAAACTTATTCAGAGCTGAAATCACTGAGTGTTGGTTAAGTAGTGGGGGAGCCTGAGGATATATTGTGGAGCAGTTTGTGGGACAGCTGGTAGAGCAGAGCGGCTCGTGGAGCGGAGCAGTTTGTGGGATGGCTGGAGCAGCTCATGGGGTGTGGCTGGCAGAGAGGAGCGATTCTTGGGATGGCTGGTGGAGCGGAGAGGTGGAGCAATCGGCTTTGGACCATGTAAGGTGCCCCTTAACTCCCCCACCATCTCCACCCAGGTTGGGAGGTAAAACTCTGCAGATAAACTTTTGAGCTCTGGTGCTGCACTGACCAGGGACAGAGACTTTTGGGACTTTGGGTGACTTTGGGTTGCTGGACTCAAGAACCAAAGGGAAAGGACATGCCCCAAATTGCTTGAGGTGGGTTTTTTTTTGCTCATGAGTTGTGTTATGAATCCTGTTGGTGGTGTTTCCCCAACATAATGCCACATTGTTTCTCTCTGTTATTAAAAGGCTTTTGCTACACTCTGACTCTGTGCTTGTGAGAAGGGAAGTATTGCCTCTTGGAGGCACCCAGCGGGGGTGGTATATATTTGTCCCAGGTCACTGGGTGGGGACTCGAGCCGGTTTTGCATCGTGTATTGGAATGGAACCCCTAGATACTGAACCCGGCCCTTGTTGCTGCCAACTCTGACAGGCAGAAAGGTCACAGTTATAAGAACATAAGAAAGGCCATATTGGGTCAGACCAATGGCTCATTAAAACTGTAGCATATATATATATTCAGGCTTGGGCTGGAGCCTGGGCTCTGGGACCCTGTGAAGGGGGAGTGTCCCAGAGCCTGGACTCCACTTGGTGCTGCAATCTTTTATTGCAGTGTAAATATATCCTCAGTGAGACAATGACTGACAAACCACATGTACACAGTGCATACTCCCTGCTCCCATGACATTCAGCATCCTTTAACCAACTGTATCTCTCTGTATTATGAAATCTCAAAGATCAGGCTGTAACCATATCCACCGGCAAGTGGAAAAAATCTCACTCTGTACGTTTTGCACAGTCTTGCAGTGTTTATTTGATGGAAGGGGAGAAGGAGTGCCCCAGCACTGCAAGAGCATGGAGTTGTCCAATACAAATAAAGAAAGTTTTGAATTGTCTTTTGTAGTCACTGTTACTAGAACCAGTGAATTCTACTTCCTCCCAAGGGAGCTTATTACTTATATCCTATTCCCTGATGTTATGCTATTTAATTCAGACTACACAGTCAAGCCCCAAACCTGCAAGCATTTATGTATGTGTGTAAGATTACTCACATGCTTTTTTGGGCAGAGATTATCTTTTTGTACAGTGCCTGGCATAGTGGGGCCTTGAGCCCTGACTTGGGCCTTTAAGGAACAATGCTATACAAATAATAAGTGCTTGTCTTGCCCTAAATTACAGGCAATAATCTGCAGTTGGAGAGTGCCCATTGCAGCACATAGAACAGAAAAGAATGACAAACATGCTTACTACTTCTGATCCTGTATATTAGTAATAGAGTAAGGTCACTAAATTTAATATTATAGTAGCGTCCAGAGGCCCTGACCAATATTGGAGTCCTATTGTAATAGGCATTGTACCAACATAAATATTTCTGATTCTGACTTTACTTGCACCAGCTTTACTCTGGTAGAACTCCCTTGACTTCAGTGGAATTACACCCAGTTTACACTGTTTAACAGCAGAATCAGGCTGTTTGGAAGAGTTTACAACCTTGCGGTGGGGAGACTATCAAATGCATACAATTGTTGTGCCTTTTTAATTATTTTAATAGTAATTATAAATACTGATCCTCCCCATCTGTTCCCGAGTGGCCTATCTAAAACTGCCCCTCAGCATAGCTAATAATCCCTATCTAGTCATCAGTGTTGGCCAGTTTCTTGCTGGTGTTGACATCTATGGGACAAATGTGCTTAAAGTTAAATAGGTATATAAATGTGTGCAGGATCAGGGCCTTTGCTACATATTGGTGTTAAATACCAAATAGTTATTAAAATGTCTATCATATTGCCCCTTAGTTATTTCTTTTCCAAGCTGAACAGTCCCAGACATTGTCTACATGCTTCCCAGTCCCAGATATTGTCTATATGCTTCATTGATGCAAGACTATTATAGTTACTTTAGATATTAACTGCTTATGTTGAAACAAGCTGAGTCTTTGTCTTTCTCTAACTTAAAACAGGCAGGGCTGTGTTTCTTGGTAGTTATGCCATGGTAAGGTCACTGGAACATTTCAGGTGACTACTCCATTTCTGGATGTTTGGGTTAAATAGACTGCAGCTGTACTAGAGTGTTTGCGACTCATTCTGTGTTGCTGTTCTCAGGAGGCGTGGTACAGAAGATGCAGTCCAGGAGAGTGATAAAGGGAGGGGCAAAGGTGGTTGTATGCAACGTTTGTGCTTGCCAGAATAGTGGATTAATTTAAATCAAGGCAATTTAAATCATGGTTTAATTCACCAAGTGGAAAGCCTTGATTTAAATAATCGATTTTAATAAACTTCTCCATTTGTACTTCAGTTAAATTCTAAAGAAAGGTGCATGCTCATTGGTTGATATAACCTTTAAAATATGTTGATTTACAACTAAATAGAGCCTTTAGCAAAAGATGTACCAAATATAGTGTATCTAGGAGGGAATACTATAACTATATACATTTACATAAGAGATTATAGAGATTAATATTTTCAGATTATTAATAATTAGCGGTACATTTTTAGTGTACTAGAAAATGATGAATTAATATTGCTTATTTACTAGATAATTAACTTTTTGCTTATGATTTGTGTCAAGCAGCATTAGAATGGTAATGGGAATTTTAAACAAACACACAACAGCATATAAAATTTATGTTTACTAAAGAAAACAAGCCTTTAATATAGTACATAGAAATGAAGGACTGGAAGGGACCTCAATAGACCAACCTCAGTGCAGAGGACTGGACTAGATGACCTATTATCTAGACCATTCCTGACAGGTGTTTGTCTGACCTGTTCTTAAAAACCTCCAATGACTGAGATTCCACAACTACCCTAGGTATTTGTTCCAGTGCTTAATTACCCTTATAGTGAGAGAGTTTTTCCTAATGTCCAGCCTAAATCTCTGTTGCTGCAATTTAAGTCCATTACTTCTTGTCAAGACCTCACTGGATAAGGAGAAAAATTTATCACTCTCTTTATAACAACTTTTTACATCCTTGAAGACTATTATCATTTCCCCCCTTAGTCTACTCAACTCCAGACTAAACAAACCTAGTTGTTTCAGTCTTTCATCATATATCATGTTTTCTAGACTTTAATCACTTTTGTTGTTCCCCTGTAGACTCTCCAATTTGTCCATGTCTTTTCTGAAGTGTGCTGCCCAGATTTGGACACCGTACTCCAGTTGAGGCCTGAGTAGAGTGGAAGAATTATTTCTCATGTCTTGCTTACAACACTTCTGCTAATCCACCTCAGAATGATGTTTGCTTTTTTTTGCAACATTGTTGACTCATTCAGTTTGTGATCCACAGTATAACCCCCAGATCCTCTTCTGCAGTACTTCTTCATAGGAAGTCATTTCCCATTTGTATTTGTGCAATTGTAATACCTATCTATAAAAAGAGGAATAAGAACAAACCAGGGAATTATAGACAGTCAGCTTAATGTCAGTACCCAGAAAGATAATGAAGCAAATAATCCAACAATCAATTTGTAAGCACCTAGAAGATAATAAGGTGATAAGTAACAGTCAACATTGATGTGTCAAGAACAAATCATGTCAAATCTACCTAATATGCTTCTGTGACAGGGTGACAAGCCTTGTGGATGGGGGAGAAGCAGCAGATATGATATATTCCTTCGTATGTGTATTGCTTTGCATTTGTCCTTATTGAATTTCATCCTATTTATTTTAGACCATTTCTTCAGTTTGCCTCTACCATTTCGTATTCTAATCCTTTTCTCCAAAAGTGCTTGCTTGGTATCATCTGCAAACTTAATAAATGTTCTCAGAATGCCATTATCCATATCCTATATGAAGAAATTGTATAGAACCGGACACAGTACAGATCTCAGAGGGATCTCATTTGATATGCCTTTGTAGTTTTTGACTGTGAACCCTTGATAACTACTCTGTGAGTAAACTTTTCCAACCATCCACATTATAGTAGGTTTGTCTAGGCCATATTTCCCTAGTTTGCTGATGAGATAGTCATGTGAGACAGTATCAAAAGCCTTGCTAAAGTCAAAATATATCAAGTAATATATTGATTAAACTGCATTAAATCCATGTAGACACTCTCAGTCAGAATTAAAGTGGCTGTAATTTGGTTTATCTTAATTATTAAAGCCATTTTAATTCTAAACGAGAGTGTCTACACAGGGGATTCACCTATGGTCCAAGAGGTGAAGCTGGGTCTTTTCAATATCTTCATCAATGATTTAGATAATGGCATACAGAGTACACTTATAAAGTTTGTGGATGATACCAATCCGGGAGGGGTTGCAAGTGCTTTGGAGGATAGGATTATAATTCAAAATGATCAGGACAAACTGAGGAAATGGCCTGAAGTAAATAGGATGAAATTTAATAAGGACAAATGCAAAGTACTCCACTTAGGGAGGGACACATACAAAATGGGAAATGACTGCCTAGGAAGGAGTACTGCAGAAAGGGATCTAGGGGCTATAGTGAAATAGCTAAATATGAGCTAAATATAAATATATTATATATAAATATATAATTTATTTATAATATAATAATTATATATAATATAATAATTTATATATAAATATATAATTTATTTATATATAAATATATAAATATATAAATATAGCTAAATATGAGTATTAGTAGGAGTGTTGCAAGCAAGACCCAAGAAGTAATCCTTCCACTCTACTCTGTGCTGATAAGGCCTCAGCTGGAGTATTGTGTCCAGTTCTGGGCACCACATTTCAGGAAAGATGTGGACAAACTGGAGAAAGTCCAGAGAAGAGAAACAAATATGATTAAAAGTCTAGAAAACATGACCTATGAGGAAAGATTGAAAAAATGGGTTTGTTTAGTCTGGAGAAGAGTAGACTGAGGGAGGACATGATAACAGTTTTCAAATACATAAAAGGTTGTTACAAGGAGGAGGGAGAAAAATTGTTCTTAACCTCTGTGGATAGGACAAGAAGCAATCGGCTTAAACTGCAGCAAGGGAGATATAGGCTGAGCATTAGGGAAAACTTTCTGTCAGGATAATTAAGCATTTGAACAAGTTGCCTATGGAAGTTCTGGAATCTCTTCAACTGGAGGTTTTTAAAAGCAGGTTACACAAACATCTGTTGGAGGTGGTCTAGATAATATTTAGTCCTGCCTTGAGTACAGGGAATGGGACTAGAAGTCCTCTCGAGATTCCTTCCAGTCCTATGATTCTATGAACAGAGAAGAACCGCTTGGTAATAGCGATCATAATATAATTAAATTTAACATCCTTCTGGGAGGCAAAATACCAAAGATGCCCACCACAGTAGCATTTAACTTCAGAAAGGGGAACTACACAAAAATGAGGAGGCTAGTGAAGTGGAAATTAAGAGGTACAGTCAGAAGACTGAAATATCTGCAAGTTGCATGGCAACTTTTAAAAAACACCATAATAATCTGAATTTAAATGTATACCCCACATTTAAAAATATAGTAAAAGGGTCAATAAAGTGACACCACAACTAAACAGAGTAAAAGAAATGGTTAGAGGCAAAAAGGCGTCTTTAAAAAATTGGAAGTCAAATCCAAATGAGAAAAACAGAAAGGTGCATAAACTCTGGCAAGTCGAGCATAAAAGTATAATTAGGCAGGCCAAAAAAGAATCTGAAGAGCAACTGGCAAAAGACTCAAAAATGAACAGCAAAAAATTGAAGTATATCAGAGGCAAGAAGCCTGCCAAACACTCAGTGGGGCCACTGGACAATCAAGGTGCTGTAAAGGAACACTCAAGGAAGATAAGGACATTGCATAGAAGCTAAATGAATTCTTTGCATTGGTCTTCACTGCAGAGGATGTGAAGGAGATTGCCACACCTGAGCCATTCTTTTTAGGTGACAAATCTGAGGAACTGTTCCAACTGAGGTAGCAATAGAGGAGGTTTTGGAACAAACTGATAAACAGTAATAAGTTACAAGGACCAGATGGTATTCACCCAAGAGTTCTGAAGGAACTGAAATATGAAATTGCAGAACTACTAATAGTGCTATGTAACCCATCATTTAAATCAGCTTCTGTACCAGATGACTTGAGGATAGCTAAAATGACACCAATTTTTTAAAAAGGGCTCCAGAGGCCATCTGAGCAATTACATGCCCGTAAGCCTAACTTCAGTACCAGGCAAATTGGCTGAAACTGTAGTAAAGAACAGAATTATTAGACACATAGATAAACATGAAATGTTGGGGGAAGAGTCAACAGGTCTTTTGTAAAGAGAAATCATGCCTCACCAATCTATTAGAATTCTTCAAGAGGATCAATAACCATGTGGACAAGGTGATCCAGTGGATATAGTATACTTTGGCTTTCAGAGAGACTTTGACAACATCTTTCACCAAAGGCTCTTAAAGCAAAGTAAGCACTCACACAGATAAGAGGGAAGATCCTCTCATGGATCAGTAACTGGTTAAAAGACCAGAAATTAAAGGTAGGAATAAATGGTCAGTTTTCACAGTGGAGAGAGATAAATAGTGTCCCCAAGGGATCTGTACAATGACTAATGCTGTTCAACATATTCATAAATGGTCTGGACAAAGACATAAACAGTGAGGTGGCAAAATTTGCAGACAATACAAAAATGACTCAAGAGGCAAGTCCAAAGCAGACTGCAAAGAGTTACAAAGGGATCTCACAAAACTGGGTGACTGGGCAACAAAATGACTGATAAAATTCAATGTTGATAAATGAGAAACATAATCTCAGTTATGGATAGAAAATCATAGGGTATAAATTAGCTGTTACCACTTGAGAAAGAGATCTTGGGGTCACTGTGGATTGTGCTCTGAAAACATCTGCTCAATGTACAGCAGCAGTCAGAAAAGCTAATAGAATGTTAGGAACCATTAGGAAAGGGATAGATAATTGGATAGAAACTATGATAATACCACTGTATAAATCAATGGTACACCCACACATTGAATACTGCATGCAGTTCTGGTCACCCATCTCAAAAAAGAGATATTGGAATTGGAAAAGGTAAAGAGAAGGACAACAAAAATTATTAGGGGAATGAAACAGCATCCATGTGAGGAGAGATTAAAAAGTCTGGGACTGTTCAGCTTGGAAAAGAAATAATTAAGGGGCAATATGATAGAGGTCTACAAAATCATGAATGATGTGGAGACAGTTAATAAGGAAGTTGTGACGCTGTATGGTATATGGATGACCATTTATAATATTATTGATACCAATATTACAAAATTGCAATGAATCTTATACAAGATATGCCATGTAAGGTTTCAGTGCAGATGTTATGATTTGCTAAACGTGATAAGCTTGTTTATATGTATGTATCATCTTTGTATCATGAGTTATGAATATGGGTAGTATATTGATATCTCAAACTTGTGCTGTGCATCTGCGTGACACTCCCCAGACAGATTGGCATCAGCATTGTCCAGCCTGCTTGGTGGCCCATCAAGAGCAATCATCTGTTCCACGAACTTATTGAGAGAAGTCAGGAGCTACATCTATGAGTCAGCAGGACATGTAGGGACAGGAGACTCCAAGTACCTTTCCATGCCCATGTGCTGTGAGCTTGTGTTTGAGACAGAGGATGTACAAGCCACATGGCAAAGGATACAAAAAGGCAGCTGCATCATCTCCATTTTGTCTTCAATCCTGCTTCTTACCTCTGGAGTAACTTCTCTACAAACTGAAGCTTTGAACAAAGGACTTATAGAACCCCCCCCCAAGCTTTGGATGTGTTTCAGAGGGACTTTACAAGCCAGCAAAGTCACCAATGCTCCTGAGAACCTCATATATGGACTCTGAAGTCATATGCATGTATCTGATTGCTTTGACCATTTAACAACTCTCTTCTTGTTCTTTTCTTTCATAATAAAACTTTAGTTTTCGATACTAAAGGACTGGCTGGCAGCATGGTATTTTGGGTAAGATCCAAACTAGTATTATTTTGGGGATCAGAAGAACATTTTGTATAGTGAATAGAGTTTTAAATAACTTCTCACTTTACTGAACCTATTTACTGATTGGCAGCCAGAGACTGGAAAGCAATAGAGGGGACTGTGTGATTTTCTCCCCCCTACCAACCCCACCCCCAGCTTCTTGATAATCCATGTGGGGAATCAGGAGCACAGTTTGTGACTAGTTGGTGAATCTAACTACAGTGTTAACCATCAGTTTGGGGAGAATCTGCTCTCCTTTTTGCAATCTGCCTTGAGCATGGCATTTTCAGTGTGGGCTATCCTAGGCACCTTGGGTCACACTGGCATAGTTGGCAGGATCCACAGAACCAGATCATTTGGGTTTTGGATCAGAACCCCACACTATTCCAAATTTACAATGTGATACTGAGAGTGTTTAAACGTTAAAGTTAGACACAATGAGTGATCCATGATCATATGAGGCTATGAACACAAAAGAGCTTAAACAATTATGCAAAGATAGAAAAATAACACTTAAAGGGGACACCTCAGATCAGAAAATGAGAGATTTGCTCATGGACAGTGACCAGAGAACAGGGTCTTGGTCTGCCCCTCTCACAGATGTAGCTACTGCAGAAGCAATCAAACCGGAAGCCCTGAGAGAGAGCCAGCATCTTCAGCATGAGAGAAAAATGGCAGAACTTTGAATGCAAGAGAAGGAAGCCTTGGTCCAGCTGGAAAAAGAAGCTGGAGAGAGAGAATCTCATAGGAGACGAATGGAACTTCTGCAAGCTGAGATGGAAACTGTCAGACTCCAACTCAAAATCCTGGAAGAGAAAAAAGGTCTGTCACTGCCTGGAAGTTCTTCTCCTCTCAATGTCAAGGATTTGTCCAACTTATAAGGACAATGAAGATGTTGAGGAATTTCTGTGTTTGAAAGACTCTGTGATATTCATCAAATTCCAGATGAGAGAAAAATGCCTGTTCTCCTCACCAGATTGACTGAAAAGGCAAGAAATGTATTTAATGAAATGGAGTTAAATGATGCTTTGAATTATGTAAAGTTTAAAGAAACTGTATTGCAAAGATTTAAAGCTACTCCTGAGTCTGATAGCTTAACATTTCTAAACGTCAGTCTATCTGATAATGTTATCTATGTTAAGACTGTTCATAAATGGCTTGGGTATATAAAAAGGTGGATTAAGGGGGAAAAGGCTTATGATAGTTTTGTTAAAGTGATTGATTTAATTGCTATGAAACAGCTTCTTGAAATAGCACCTGATCATATCAGAGCTGAAGTGTGTGATTAAAAACCCTGATACCATTTTGAAAGCTGCAGAAATTTCAGGTGCTTTCAAAGAGAATAGAAACCATGGACTCAAGGAAAAACAATTCCTATTCATCAGTTTAAGAGGGAGGATGGGCTCAAGAATGAGATTAGCTTCAATTTTGTTAGAAAATCTTACACAAACCCAGAATTTAAAACTGCTTACCCCAGAGGAAAACCACTTATATGCACTTGTGTGGAATTGTTGTCCATATAAAGCCAAATTGTCCAAACAGTAGGGACAAAAAATCCCCAAACCAGCAATGCTTCAACCAAAATCTATTTGAATATGGAAGTACAGACTAGCCATATAAATGCTAACACCACTAGCTTGAGTCCAAACACAAACACTGCAGGTGTTATGCTACCACTTTAGTAATCCCTGATGGGAGGGAGGACTGTAGCCTCACTAATTATGTTATGGTTGAGACATAGAGGGATAATGAGAAGTTCATAAAGAGTGCCTGGGTCAATGGGATTATGTGTACTGGATGGATAGATTCTGCCTCAGACATTACCTTTGTTAAAAAGGAATTAGTCTGGGAGGAGAATTATTTGCCAGATCAAAGCATGAGCCTGGTGGCACTCTCTGAGCATACAGTAAAGGTGCTCTTAGCAAAAATCCACTTAGAGTGGGAAGATTTTAGGGGTGATATGACAGTTGGAGTTAGGGAACACCTCCCTGCAGATGTTTTGATCAGAAGTGATATTGTAGTTGCGACTAGCAATGTCAATGTCATAACCAGGTCACAAAGGGAATATGGCTCTGATATGGATACTGTAACTTGTGATAGTGAGGGAATCTGTGAACAGACAAAGGATATCTCTCGGCTGGTGCCAGTTGAGACTGTGGCTGAAGTGGCTCTGAATTTAGGTGAAATTCAGAAGAAGTTTTATTGGGGCCCAACAAGAGGGTGTTTCATTAGAAAGGGCCAGAATTGATGCCCAAAACCTCACCTCAGTTGACAAAGGAACAGGCAGATTTGTCATGCAAGATGGCTTGCTGTACAGAGAACCTCCTACTGGGAAAAAGCAGCCTCATGGTAAGATCTGCAAGCAGCTTGTGGTGCCTGAGGAATATAGAAGTGTTTTGTTAAAGTTGGCTCATGATGGTCGCTCTGCAGGACATCTGGGCATAGAAAAAACTTGTGACAGGTTGAAGCAAAATTTCTATTGGCCTTACCTGTTTTGAAACAGTGAGGGAGTATTGCAGAATCTGTGATTTGTTTCAGAAGCACCAGGGCTTTAAGGGTCCTAAGAATGACTCTACAGCCATTACGCATTACTGGGAGGTATTTGCCAGAATATCTGTGGCTATTGTTTCAGAGTAGCAGCCGTGTTAGTCTGTATTCGCAAAAAGAAAAGGAGGACTTGTGGCACCTTAGAGACTAACCAATTTATTAGAGCATAAGCTTTCGTGAGCTACAGCTCACTTCCTCAGATGCATATCGTGGAAACTGCAGCAGGCTTTATATATACACAGAGAATATGAAACAATACCTATTCCCACCCCACTGTCCTGCTGTTTTGTGGCTATTGTGGGACCATTCCCTAAGCCTTCCAGGAATAGAAAGAAGTATATTCTGGTGTTGATGGATTTTGCCATCAGATACCCTGAAGCTGTAGCTTTGCCTAACGTTGAGTGGCTACAGCTTTGATTACTATTTTAACATAAAGAAAAGGAGTACTTGTGGCACCTTAGAGACTAACCAATTTATTTGAGCATAAGCTTTCGTGAGCTACAGCTCACTTCATCGGATGCATACTGTGGAAAATACAGAAGATGTTTTTATACACACAAACCATGAAAAAATGGGTGTTTATCACTACAAAAGGTTTTCTCTCTCCCACCCTACTCTCCTGCTGGTAATAGTTTATCTAAAGTGATCACTCTCCTTACAATGTGTATGATAATCAAGGTGGGCCATTTCCAGCACAAATCCAGGTTTTCTCCCCCACCTCCCCCAAAAAAACCCAAACCCACTCTCCTGTTGGTAATAGCTTATCTAAAGATCCTTATCCTTGGAGAGTGATCACTTTAGATAAGCTATTACCAGCAGGAGAATAGGGTGGGGGGAGAGAAAACCTTTTGTAGTGATAAACACCCATTTTTTCATGGTTTGTGTGTATAAAAACATCTTCTGTATTTTCCACAGTATGCATCCGATGAAGTGAGCTGTAGCTCACGAAAGCTTATGCTCAAATAAATTGGTTAGTCTCTAAGGTGCCACAAGTACTCTTTTTCTTTTTGCGAATACAGACTAACACAGCTGTTACTCTGAAACCTATTTTAACATAGTGGGTTTTCCCAAGGAAATTTGTTAGACTGTGGTGCCAATTTTATGTTGATTGTATTTAAGCAGCTATGGGAGATGTGTGGAGTAAAGTGCCTAAAAGCTGTCCCTTACCAGCCAGAGACCCATGGTTTGATAAAAAGGTTTAATGGAACATTGAAGGCTATGCTAAAAATGTATGTCGACAGGTGCCAGAATGACTGGGAGGTCTGGGTGTCATATTTGTGTGCATATAGAAGTGTACCCCAAGAATCTACAGGATTTGCTCCCTTTGAGCTACTTTATTGGAGGCAGGTCAGTGAACCCCTATATCTGATTCATGACTGAGGTGACAGAAGAGCCAGTGATATCTGTCACAATGCAAAGAAAGCTTGCAAGACATGATGGATCTGGTTCTGCAGAATCTTGAGAGAAGTCAGGAAGCTCAGAAGGCTTTGTCTATTAGTCATACTGAGGAAAGAGCATTTGAAATTGGAGATGTGGTGCTTACACTAGATCCTGTGAGAAGGAATAAGATGCAAGATATTTGGAATGGACTTTATGAGGTAGTGGAGAGAATTAATGAAGTTACATGTAATGTGAAGAGGATATGCAAATAACGCATACTAATAGGTTGAAGGCTTACCAGAAGAGGGAGATAGCTGTAAACATGATTTGCTGTGCTGAGGAAGAGACTTAGTCTATGCCTTTTGTTGATATGGTTGCAGAGAGGAATCGCAGCTGGAAACCACTGAAATGGGAGAGGGTTTAACTCCAGCCCAAAAGAATGAGATATTAACTTCATGGAGGCACCACAGGCAAATATTCTCAAACCAGCCAGAACACAATGACATACTAATGCACTCCATTCAAACCACAGGTCCCCGCCAAGCTCCTAGCAGAGCATACAGAGCTAAGGGAGAAATGCAAAAGCAGATTCAAGAGGAGGAAAAGGAAGAACGCATGTTATCCATGGGAACAGTTACTAGATCTAAAAGCCCATGGACACCCCTTATTGTTATGGTACTCAAAAAGGACAAAATCATGAGGTTTTGCATGGATTATAGGCAGCTGAATGCTATCACACAACCTGACCCTTACCCCATGCCCAGAATAGAAGATTTGCTAGATACACTGGGTTTGTGTGTGTGTAGTGAAGTTCATAAGCACACTGGATTTAACTTAAAAAGAAAAGGAGTAGCCATCACCTTCAGCCCCCAGCTATTAAACCCTCTCCAACGCATCATCAAGGATGTACAACCTATCCTGAAGGACGACCCATCACTCTCACAAATCTTGGGAGACAGGCCAGTCCTTGCCTACAGACAGCTCCCCAACCTGAAGCAAATACTCACCAGCAACCACACACCACACAACAAAAACACTAACCCAGGAACCTATCCTTGCAACAAAGCACATTGCCAACTCTGTCCACATATCTATTCAAAGGACATCATCATAGGACCTAATCACATTAGCCACGCCATCAGGGGCTCGTTCACCTGCACGTCTACCAATGTAATATATGCCATGATCTGCCAGCAATGCCCCTCTGCCATGTACATTGGCCAAACCGGACAGTCTCTACGCAAAAAAATAAATGGACACAAATCAGACTTCAAGAATTATAACATTCAAAAACCAGTCGGAGACCACTTCAACCTCCCTGGACACTCAATTACAGACCTAAAAATCGCAATCCTTCAAAAAAACTTCAAAAACAGACTCCAACAAGAAACTGCTGAATTGGAATTAATTTGCAAATTGGATACAATTAACTTAGGCTTGAATAGAGACTGGGAGTGGATGTGTCATTACACAAAGTAAAACTATTTCCCCATGTTTATTTCTCCCACCCCCCACTGCTCCTCGGACGTTCCTGTCAACTGCTGGAAATGGCCCACCTTGATTATCACTACAAAAGGTTTTCTCCCGCCCCCCCCCCACCCCCCCCCCCCGGCTCTCCTGCTGGTAATAGCTTATCTTAAGTGATCACTCTCCTTACAGTGTGTATGATAACACCCATTCTTTCATGTTCTGTGTGTATATAAATCTCCTCACTGTATTTTCCACTGAATGCATCCGATGAAGTGAGCTGTAGCTCACGAAAGCTTATGCTCAAATAAATTGGTTAGTCTCTAAGGTGCCTCTAGTACGCCTTTTCTTTTTGCAAATACAGACTAACATGGCTGCTACTCTGAAACCTGGATTTAACTTGAGGGTACTGGGAGTTTCCCTTTGATACTGACTGCCAAGAAAAATCTGTTTTCATAGTGGAGTCTGGCCTGTATGAATTCAAAGTCTTACTGTTTGAATAGCAAAATTCAGGAGCCACATTCATGGGGCTTATAAATGAAGTCCCACGGGGTTTGGAATCTTTTGCCAGGGCGAACATAGATGATCTAGCTATCTTCAGCAGTTTTTGGCAAGACCACATAAACCATGTGGGAATTATGTTGCAAAGGCTTTGAGAGGCTAACCTTAACTTTTAAGGTTTCTAAATGTAAGATGGGAGTCTCAGAGGTGTCATACTTGGGACACAGGGTGGGCAACGTGTTGGTTAGCCCTGAACCCTCAAAAGTAGAAACTTTAAAAAGCTGGCCTGTCTCTAAAACAACAAAACAAGTCCAATCCTTTATTGGCCTAGCCAACTACTATAGGAGATTTGTAAAGAGGTTTAGCAACATTGTTGCTCCAATTAACAGACTTTACTAAGAAGGGAAGGTTAGAAAAGGTGATATGGACAAAGGCGTGTGAAAATGGCTTTCAGAGCATTAAAGAGGCCTTATCTAAACAACTTGTCCTAACCAGCCCTGATTTTGAGGAACCATTTCTGCTGTACACAGATGCCAGTTCAACTTTTAGGCTTTATTCCTTCTTCCACATACACAATCCTCTCTCATCAAGCACTTCCTAAAAATAGTGTTCTCAAAGTTCCTCAGTGCTCCCTTTTGAGAAGCTATCTAGTGTACATAGCATCCCTCTCCATGCTGCTGCTGCCTTTTTAAACAGCTGCTGCTGTTACCCCAGTCCCCTGCAATGATGATCGTATAAACGTCTACATTTTTAAAAGATTAAGTGTAGTCACTTGAATGAAAAGTGTTATCAATGAGAACCACACTGATTATCACTGCCATGCTTTTTCATGCTTAGGTTTTATTAACTAACAAACTTGGTATTTATGTTTTTGTAACTATTACTTACTGAAGCAAACCTAAGTCTTCCTTATTTTGGAGGAATGGACTGCTATTCTTTCCTTGTGGAGTCATTCTCTACCTATGGCACATAATAGTGTAGTCTTCTGTGGGCTGTAACGCTTTGGCCTAATTTTGATTGTTAGGATTAGTGTGCAGATACTGGGTGGTGCTGGTCTGACCCAGGAGGTGGTCCCGCCTGGTCTTAGACTGCCAGGAGGCCAGACTAGATGATCTGGTGGTCTCAGCTTCTGGCTTTAAACTGTTTTGATTCTGGGCACGTCTACGCTACAGCACCTACAATGGCATACTTACAGTGCTGCAGTGGTGCTGCTGGGGCATAGATATTTCTTACATTTCCAGAAGGCTTCCCCGCATTGAAGTAAGTAATCTGTGAGAGGCAGTGGACAATTCTGCCAGCCAACTGTTTGCAGGGGTTGATTAAGTTGACTTAGCTATGTTGCATAGGGCATGAAATTTTTCACATTCTTGAGTGATGTAGCTAGGTTGATCCAATTTTTTGGTGCGCATTGGGCCTCTATTACTCCACTTCCACGACAGGCGTAGCACTTAGGGCAATGTAGTTAGAGCGACAGTGTCAATGTAGACATGGCGTTGCTTACATTGACTTGCTGCCTTTCCCACAATGCCCTCCATTGACTGCTAAATCAGTGCAAGTGCTGGCACAAGGAGTGTAGCGTGGACAGGCAAAAGCGAGTCAATTACTGCACAGTGACATAACTTAGATAAACCTAATTTTGTAGTGTAGATTTGCCCTTAGAGATGTTCAAGTTTCTTCCCCGGCTGAGCAGGATGTTTGCTGTGCTTTAGTGAAACACACTAAATCAGGGTGAGTCAATAGGCAGACTGTAGGCCAAATCTGGACCATCAGATGCTTCTGAATGAGTGAGAGCTCTTTCTACTTACTTACAATTATTATTGTTTTTGTATTATTTTCTCTGGAGCCCGGACCTCGACAATACCTTGACCAAGAAATTTGGACCTTGACAAAAAAATAAGTGATCACCCCTGCCCGCAAATCTCCTTTGTTCAGAGTGACCCTCCCAGTGCTAGGCACAACTCCTGTACGGCCTGTCAGGCACAGGTCAGAGGGGTGGCAGGTGGCCTGACGGTTTCGGTGGGTGGGTAGCCACAGGGCTGAACGCTTGCACAGGGGTGCAGAGAAGCCGCTTTGGAGGCAGCTCCCCGCCCGGGCTGCGCTGAACACCGGCGCTCAGACGAGTCACAGGAGCGGGTTTCCATGTAACGCGGGGCTTAATGAGGGGGCGCTTCCTGAGGCGGGCAGGACGCCATGGGGGAGGTCGGCAGGCGGGCCGCGCTGCGGGCTCTCGGAGCAGGCTCGCCGGGCTGCGGCCGGCAGGTGGCGCTGGGCCGCCGCGGCGCTGCCTGAGCCGGGCCCGGAGGCGGGGGCAGCCGGCGGGACATGCGCGCTGGGCCGGCGCCGCCTGGCAAGCGGAGAAGGAGCCCTCGTCCCGGCCGCTGCCTCCGCGCCGTGCTGCGCCCTGCCGGCCCCCTGCCGCCCCGGCAGCACCGCGGGCCGGTCCCGGTCCCCAGCGGCCCCCGCGCGCCCAGCGAGCCGCGGCCAGGCCGGGAAGATGGCGACGCTGGGAGGCGAGTCTCCGGCTTTCCCCGCTGGCCTGGCGGCGGCCGGGGCGCTGCACCCCCAGCACCTCGGCGGGGGCGGCGGCTCGCTCGGCTACAACCTGCCGCTGAGCCGCGCGCTGGAGCGGGCGCTGGAGGAGGCGGCGCACTCCGGGGGGCTCAGCCTGAGCGCCAGGAAGCTGAAGGAGTTCCCGCGGGGCGCGCCCGGCCACGACCTCTCCGACACCGTGCGGGCAGGTGAGCCGGGGGCGGGCATCCCCCCAGGCACCCCCCGCGTGTACCCCCCACTCCGCCCGGGGGCGGGCACCCCTCACTTCCCCCCCCCCGGGGACGGGCACCCCTCACTCCTCCTTCTCCCGGCGTGTACCCCCCACTCCGCCCGGGGACGGGCACCCCTCACTCCCCCCCCCGGGGACGGGCACCCCCCCATGTGCCACCTGCATTCCTCATACCTACTGAGGTCTCCCCCCATGCACCCTTCTAGGACAGGTACCTCCTGCATGCCCCCCCTGGGGACAGCTGCAACCCACTCTCTGCATGTACCCACCCCTACATGCACCTCCAGTCCCTTGACAGCCATCCACCCAGGGGGCAGGCCCCCCCACGCCATGCACTACCCCAGAGGGTAGTCATACATCCACAACCCACACGGGGGCTTATACCCATTTCCTCCACATAGCCTCTATGCAAACCAGTAATTCATCTCTTAGTATGGGGATATATTCCACAAACCCTTCATATCCCTGCCCCCCCATACATTTGGGCTACCTATTCACACTCTTGCATATGCCCAGTGAAGTTGGTTGTGTAGTGGTGCTGCAGCTGGTGGGGAGTGGGTGACTACCCACCCACATAGACTCCTGCTGCTGGGGGACGTAAATACAGGTTGAACCTCTCTAGTCCGGCACCCTTGCGACCTGACTGGTGCTGAACCAGGGAATTTTCTGAACTATGGGAGATCAATGTAGGGTGTGGGCAGGTCTCCATAGGCACAGGAAGTAGGGTGCCAGTGGGTCTCCATTGGCACGGGTCTCCATAGGCAGCACCCCCAGGCTTTGCACCCAGCATGGCTCCCCACCCGAGGGCTTTGATGCCTGCCCGGGGTCACAGCCACCGGCCCCAGGTCTTCCCCCTCCCACCCGGAGCTTACATGCTGTGAATCAGGTGTTTGCGGTGCTCCAGAAGGGCTGGGATGGAGGAGGAGGAGTTGGTAAGTACAGGGCCGCTGGTGTGTGAGAAGGAGGGAGCTTGGCGACCGTGAATGCTCCGCACCCAGTCATTTTTCCCCGTGGGTGCTCCAGCCCTGGAGCACCCACTGAGTCGGTACCTATGCCGGACCACAGATGTTGCCAGACCAGGGAGTGCTGGTTTAGAGCGGATCAGTCTGTACCTACACACGTTTGGGGTTATGTACATCACCTGCATACTTACCCACTCATACACACAAGGACACATACACCTGTACCTCTTGAAGCCCACATAACCACCCAGTATTGTATCCACACGTTGGGATCACATACACTTCTACCTCTCCTGCAGAGAACAGGCACTATAATATTTTTCATGAAGAAGGAGTATGTACCTTTTTTAGACCCAGACCAGGTTTCACCTTTAATAGTTCCTTAGCTTTGTCTGTGGTGGCTGCTGCTGGTGACTGGTTCTCAGAATGATTAGTTTCAGTGCTTCAAGCGAGTTGTACCTATGGAGTAGATGAAATATATAAAAGGAAATTTATACATATATTAATTATCATGCTGGATCAGACCAATGGTCCATCCACTCTAGTATTTTGTCATTGACAGTAGAAGATAACCTGTTTGTAGAGGAGTTAGTGTTCAGCTGTCCTTTGAAGCATTGGGGTTTACATCCTTCCCGTTCACAGCATAAAACAAAACCCAACCCTCATTTTTTTTCAAATATATCTAGCCTTGTAAATTTCTGATCTTTATTTAAATCCTATTAAGCTATTGATCTTTGGGTAGCAATGAGTTAATTAGGTATTGTGAAATCACTTGTGTATTGACCACACATACTTGTAATATTTGTATATGTATCGTGTGTGTGCATGAATGCACAAATGTTTACATGCGATGTATACAGCATTTAATGTACACTGTTACGGGTATTACATGCATATGTTCATGTTTGCCATAGGCTTACTCTTCCTAAAAAAAAATTATTTAGTTGAAGTTTGTAAAAAAATATATATATATATATTTTTTTCATTTGAACATACTGGTTTGAAGCTTTTTATGTGCTGCAGTGTGGGTATGTACTCTTGTAACACTTTAACTAGGTAATGTGTTTGCAGAAAACACAACATGGAAGGGGATTTTCATCCTGGTTTTGCTTGATCTACATGGAGTCTGCAGAAGCAGTCTGTATCTTGATTTTGAAAAAGCAGAGTTTGCTCTTTATGATAAGTCTTTGTAACCTGATCCTTTTTTGGGGAGTTATGTATTTTAAAAAAATTAAAGTATCTGCATATCATCTTAACAGCATGTTGTAACCTGTTAAAGTGAACAGCCTGTTTTGTGAGTTATGTCATGGGTTGATATTTCTGGAGGGGCAGTCAGTTGTTTCACTATTTGCTTTACAAAAGCAGAACATATGAACAGTTGGAGGATATGTATGGCCAGGTCATCTAACTCTTACAGGACATTTTTGTGACAGTAATTTTTGTCTCACCCCTCCTTACATTTACATTATGTAAATACAATGCTCTTTTTGCAGCAGTTAAGTCGTACTTATTAAATTTTACTTTTACCTTTTGGCAGATAATCACTTTGACTTTCTTTCTGGAGTACTTCAACTTTGGTGCTCGTTTTAAACTTCATAGCACAGGGAGACAGGAACTTTAAGCTCAGAGATGTGAGTAATAGGGGACTTGCAAAGAAGTAAAACCTTGTCTGCACCCTGGCAGCATCTTCCTGGGGTCACAGATTTCTCAGTTGCACATTTCTTAACATAAGTTTTCAGCAAAATCTGAAACTGCAGGTACTTTATAATAAAAGATTCTCAAGGGTGGTTCCTGAACATGCTCCCCGTGTTTTAGCCAGATATAACGAAATATAAGCTGCAAAGTGTGGCTAATGTAAATAGCCTAAAGCAAAATATTTCTTAAGTTCAAATTTGATCATGTATGTTTTTCTTCAGCAAAATGTAGGACTGTATAAAGAACTCAAATTGCTTCCTATATTTTTGGAAGCTTATGGCCAAGATAGAAAATACAAAATACAGATCATTTTTCATGACATCCTTTGGATGCAGTTTGGGCACAGAGTATTAGTAAAATTTATTCAAATGTTTTGGCTGAAAATGGTGCTGAAAAATGTCTTTGCAGAATGGAAGTATATAAACCATCTGTGTCACGTGCATGTATCTTTACTAAGTTTTTATTGTTTAATGTTAGTAAAGAAGTTATGCAAAGATTGAGGTTGCTTATGGTCAACTTTATTGTACTACGTTTCCTTAAGTAAATGAGGTTACTAGATGAAATATCATACATAAAGAGTAAAATACCCTCAAGTGTTTTCTTAAAGGTACATATTTTGGTTAAAAATCATATTTAAAGAAACTAATATCCTTATTTATGTAGTTAAACAACCCAGACTACTAGAACTGGAAAATTTTGGGTTTGTTTTTCCTTTTGTTTACTACTTGCTTGTCACTCAAATTGGATAATGAAAATAGACTAGTCATTTTCACTTCCTAACTACCCTTCACCAGTGCAATGTTTGGGTTATAAGCGTTTGGGGTAATGCTCAAATCAAAAACCCACTTCTCATTTTAAATCAAACATGAAAATTTAACTTTAAAGCAGTCTTGTGCAAAAAAACCCAAGTCTACTAGATAAAATGAACTTCTGAGGGCTAACTAGTTGGCAGTATTCCTTTAATACTCCTTTTTTAAAATGCTTGTAAATGCATGGATTTAATTTACAGGGTTTCTGACACCTGCGGCATCTAACAAAAAATCATAACCAGTATGAAGTATTCTAATTACGTAACATTTTTATATGAAGATTGGTCTTGAAGTTTATATATCTTTAAAAATGACTTAAAGTTGGTTTTTTATCACTCTAAACTTGTTTTAGTAGATAAAGTCCTATTGCAGAGAGCTCTTTAAAGCAATATTTCAAAGCTACCTTTACTCATTATGGGCATTACCTGCTCCTACTAAAGTCAATGTCAAAACTCCCAATAAAGTCAACTCTCACTGCAGTAGGACTAGACTCCAGGTATGAATGAGAATCTGGTATAAATGTGCAATATTAATATGAAGGACAGTGGAACTAAGGATACTAAATAGGATGTATTTTTGAAATGTCTAAAAGTGTTGTTCATTTGAAAACTATTAAAAAGGTCTAAACAATTTAAAATTTTTTAATACACTGTTATTCATTTGGGAATTTTTCTGCTTAAGAACTGAATGAGTCAGTAAACTGAATTTTCAAGTTCTTTATTGGATGTGAAGTATTAAGGGATGTCTATTACAAAAAGACTTAGGGCATAGCAAAGTCTTTTTTTATATAAAGTTTCTGGTTAGATTTTTCTAAACCACATCAGTGTGGCTGCATTGCACAAGCAGTTTCAAAAATAATAAATGCTATTCTTATCACTTGTATTACAGACTGGATTATGCAAAAGACAGTGGCACACTAATCATATACTTCTAGAGTGAGTGTGTAATTATATTCCACACAACCACTGGGAAAGCTAGAAGCATATTAGTTTATAAAAAGAAAAGTTACTTTAGATGTGCAACCATGGCTGTGTCTGTCAGTTACTGTAACCTCTTTTTGTGAGTCTTGACTATATTTCTGGAGACTGATCCAGCAAACCTTTTCTTGTGTAACTAATACCTATATGATCCCATTGATTTCAGTGTAAGGATTGCACACATGAATAGGATTACTTGTGTGAGTAAAGAAATGCAGGACGTGGGACTTGCTTTTTTAAATTGGTTAACAAAACCATTTAAAAAAGGTACAAAACTATTTAAACATAGTTACTTGGCTAATTTGGAACAGGTGGAAACATGATTTTTTTTTAAGTTGCTTAAAATTCTCTGTAAATCAGCAGGTCTCAATACCATGTTTTTAAAATGGTTATTCCTGTGCAATGCTGCCCAGGCAAAACCATTAGTTTGAAACCATCTTCAAATAACTAAGTTACAAGTGGGAATGTATGTGACTTTGCTTTCCATATTCTCTTACGATGACTGGGGCTGCTCACACTCACCCTCTGCTCCCTAGGAGATCGATTTCAGGTGTTTTTTATTTAGCTTTTAATGAGCACTTTTGATTGAAATATGACATATAAAAGTTTGGCTCTGAGGATTCTTTCTACAGAATCTGAAAAATGTATTTTTGATGGTTTTTTATTATAAATTTTAAATACGTTAAGGCTTAACAAGTTCTACATTGCTTTTCATTTGAATTTAGTCCAAGATGGTGCTTGTTAAACCACAATAATTTGTAGTACTTTTTGTAACTCTTCTTAGAAGTTAGCTCCCCTCCTTAGATGAACTGACCATTTAATTTTTTTCTTATGTTGAAACTGGTTTCAGTTATTATCCATTAATTAAAAATGTTTGCCCACAAATTCAGATTTCCCACAGCTTCTTTTTATAAAAACTATACACATTTAATTATTTTAATTTATTCTGATTAATTTCCTCCAACCCTTTGCTATCCTAGTTGCTCTTCACAATGCTGTGTTTCTGGTAATTTTGCTAATTAGATCAGTAGATGTTCAGTCAACTCCATTTAAGATGGATATAGGTTGTTTCGGGGAGGAGTAAACAATCAGACAATCCAAATAAAAACTCATTTTCCCAAACCAGGTTTCTCTAAGATTTTTGTTGAATAAGTTATGGGGGGGGGGGAAAAAAAAGAGTATGACTATTTGACAGGTCCTATTTACTTCCTCTCTGACTTCCTTCCCTTTCCCAATGCCCACTCTGCTCCATTCATCCAGAGAGAACATAATTATTGCCTTGAATGGACGCTGAATAAAATGAATAAATTGGGCTTTGCACAAAAAGCTTCATTCAACAAAATTACTGTAATTTAACCAAATTATAAGAGTATATGGCAAATTATAATCCACCACAAGATAATATTAAAAAAAAATCAAATTCTGTATAAAACCAAAATAAGAATGATTTGAGCATTTCAGGAATTAATCATAATACTGATAGCGCATCTGTGATTTTCTCTTGTGCCTAGATGTTTGACATTTAATCCTTTTACTGAAGGTTTCTTATGTTTATTTAAGGCCTTTTAACCTTGCTCAGAGTAGCTTTTATATAAATATTACTCTAAACTTATTGGAATAATGAGGGGAGGGAAGTTAATTTGAGAGAAATAAATTATGATTATTACAGAGCCATCAAAACCAAAGCTTAAGGGAAATACAGAAATGTATAAAAAAGTGGAAAAATCAAATCAAGTAAATAAATGGAAGTCCAGTATTGTTTACCCAACTGTCAAAACAATATTGCTATTTTAGACTGAAATGTCTTGACATTATTTTTAGTCTAAACAGCCCTGTATCAACATCTTAAGGTTTCTTTTTTCTGAAGGGCTATCCTTTATAGAAGATCTTTCAGTATAAAGGAACCATTTGGAAGTAAAAAGGCTGCTAGTGATTAGTAATCACAGCCTAGCCCTTTCGAAGTCATTTTCCTTTTCGTTTGGGGCCCATAGTAGATGTCCTCCCTTCAGGTTTTGGGACCCCATAAATGTCAAGGCTAAACAAATCCTTTTTAAAAAGTACCTATTTGACCTTTTTGTTACTGAGCCTTGAATATTTTGTGGTACAAGCTGATGGCTAATGTTTAAAGCTTGTCACAGATTTTTTTTTTTCCTCTAAAACCTGTGCAAGTCCCTCTTACATTCTCCGACAGCTAGCCTTTGTGACCATGTTACTTCCTCTTTTGGGAAAGACTCCAGATCACTTTGTGGTCAATTTTTTTCCCATATGTAAAACGAGGACAATAATAGTTAATATCCTCACAGTGATGATGTGACTATTAATTAATCAGTGCTTATAGAGTGCTGTTAAGTGCTAAATATTAGAATGAGAGGAAGATGAGGAGATGGAGAGACAGTAGAACACAGGAAGGACCAAGTGTGAGAGAGTGAAATGAAAATTTGTGGAAGTGCAAGATACAGAATAAGAGGAAGAAAGGAAATGAGGCAACATAATGTGGGCCTGAACAGAGAGAATAGTTATGAGTATGAATGAAAACCAGCTTTTCAAAGAAAACAGCATTAGAGAGTAATGACAGAAAATTCATGAAGATGGATAGAATGGAAGACGAGAAAAGAGAATAAAGAATTGGAAGAAGTAAATAAGCAAGAAGAGACCTAAGTAAGTTTGACTAGTTGAATTTTATATTCTGAGAGAAATCTTACATCTCTAAATTAGAAGAAAGAGGGTGAGATTTTGAGCAGTTAAGTTATGTTAATATTGTTGGCTATTTAGGCTTAGGTAGTCCAACACTGGAGACAGAGAAAATAACACAAAATTAACAGGTGAATAATGCATTTATGTGCAGGCATGTCCACTTCTAATTTTAAAATGTTGACAAGTATACATTAAAGCCAGCACAAGAAGCTGGATTTCTCTTTCCACGCAGGAGAGAAAGCTGATGGTATTACTGATATTTGTAAAAATGCAAATTATTCTCTTCCCAAAACCCTAAGGCTGGTCTTGTATGTAGTAGCATGACCACATGAAAGGATGGAATGGCACAAGATGCTGATGCCACCTCTGTTCCTAACTGTACTCTCGCTGACCGCAGCCAGTTTTTTTGCTCACTTTTTGGGAGACTAGTCCCTGTGTCCACACCTTTGATTGTCCAATCCCCATTCCTGCCTCCTCAAAGGTCAGAGTTTAGGCTTCTTTTATAAATATCCATGTCAATAGGGTCATTGATGGGCTCAGAGGCCTAGTGGTTAGCATCCACTGAGTAATGGGGGCAGTGATGGGGGAGCCCAGGCCCTATGAGGATCAGCAGCATTTGGCCTCAGGGGAGAGAGGGTCCTCCAAGTTACCTTCCCTGGGCCATTTCCTACCACTGTTTTCCTTATAAGGTCCCAAATAAGTTAAAAGAAACCAAGCCATTTCCTACCACTGTTTTCCTTATAAGGTCCCAAATAAGTTAAAAGAAACCAAGCTATCAGCTCCAACAGGGCTCAGCATATAGACCTGTTCCCTCAGGAAGGCTTCTCCAGCGCCTTTGGCAGGAGCCTTCAGGGTAGGTCTGTCTTTCTTCCCTGCTAAGTTGGGTTGCTCCCTTTTCAACCCCTCTGGTTGGAGCAGCCTCTTCAGGGCTGGAAGGGCAGGGCTACCTGCACCCAATATGGTCTTCTAATCCTTTCTGGCCTAATGTGGGGTTTGTAAACTGCATTACAGTCCATTAGTACCAAATAAGCCAGTTAGCTCAAATAAAGAAAGTTTTTTGACATTGAAAACAAAATTTAAAAAAATCAGTACTTAAAAGCTAGGTTCAGTTAGCAGTATTGAAGTCTTGAGAGTAGAGTAGTTAGAATTTATTGAGTAGAGTTAAACATCTTACCTCTCAGCGACAGTGTTGATCTTGCAGTTAACAAGCTGAGTTCTAGTCAGTTTGAGTTGTCGTCCTAGTTTGTTGGTTACATGTGGCTCCTCCTTCAGGGATTGGGAATGTGGGTGCCAGGCCATCGTCCATGGGTCCCAAAATATTGTAAGGCCTGTGGTGAAACAAATCTTGATATAATTTTTATTTAAATTTGAGACTTGAAATTTGGAGTGTTAGGGAGGAATAAGACTTGGTTCCTTCAGTGCTTTTCATTTTTAAACCTTAAAGTGCTTTGTTTTGTAAAGGAGGGCAAGGGCCAGACTTACCAAGGTGATAGGCACCGAGTGACATTTACAAGTGCCCAAATAAATTTGGCACCTAACTCCCATTGAAAGTCAATAGGATTTAAACTCCTAAATGTCTGTGGCACTTTTGAAAATTCCACTAGTTGCCCATCTGCATCGTTAGGCACCTAAATACTCTTCTAAATCTAGCCCCATGTATCTTTATCTCCTTTTAGCATATAGGGAAGCACATAGAGAGAAAGGACTTGCCCAGATTCACAGAATAGGTCAGTGGCAGAGACAGAAATAGATCCAAGTCTCCTGGTTCCAGCTGCAGTCCACTGGACCACAATGCCTCCCAATTAGACTTTGGGGTGTAGCAAACCCATCAAAGTTTATTCACTCATATCAAAGAGGTTTGTTGAATATGTTTTAAGGAATTCCTCACAGTCTTAACACAGTATCATCTCAAAGAATAGTTCCTTCCTGCTATGGTTGTGAGTAAACGTACCCTTTTGGGAAGTCTTGTGTATTGACTGTGTTTCTACCCTATGTGGTGGTCTTGTTTATTCTCAGGCTGACTTGTTGGCCAGCATGCCTTTTTCTTTCTCTCCTTGTATGGTACTGATCACTATAGTGTATGAACATCTCAACATATTTAAAAATAGAAATAACAGTAACAATCTTTGTTCCTTCCATCCCAGGCTGTAGGAGAAATATTAAGATTATTTTTATACTTGTGTATGAAGACTTTACTGAGAGAGAGCGCCAAATAAGATGAGAATTGCATATATTTGTGAATGTGATGAGGTCTGTAGTCATTCCTGGATCTGGAGAAAGTGAGTTTCCTACTTAGCAATGCCTGTGAAAATTCTTTTATTTGAGCATAAGCTTTCGTGAGCTACAGCTCACTTCATCGAAAGCTTAAGCTCAAATAAATTTGTTAGTCTCTGAGGTGCCACAAGTACTCCTTTTCTTTTTGTGAATACAGACTAACACGGCTGCTACTCTGAAACCTGTGAAAAATTCTGACTCTCATGATCACAAGTCTGCTGACAGTTTCAGTGGAGCACAGCTGTTATGGGAGGTCCTGAGCCTGAGGGAACTGTGATCTGAGGTAGCTACGCATGATCCCATGCTGGGCTTTGAATGTCAGGACAGAGAACTTGAACTCCTCGCAGCGGGGAGGTAGAGCAGACAGCCGAATACACAGTAATTTGTCTTACTAAGTGGACAAGCTGCTGTCTTTTATATCAGTTGTAGTTTTCTCAGGGCATATGGTTTCATTTCTAGATACGAGATGCAGTAATCAAGCCTGGAGGTCACTGACTTACGGATCTCTTGGTCTGAAAATATGTTCTTTACAATGCTGAGCTTGTTGTCAGTGTTGAAAAACTAAGAGTAATACTTGAATTAATAGGTTAACTAATTGGAAATTAACTTTGTTTTTTTTTTACTTTTCAGTAGATGAAGGCATTGAAATATATGAATCCACTTGCTTGTGGCAGAGTTTTGTGTAACTTATGTTGTGGTGGTATCTTTGAGATAAATGATAGCACCTGCATTCTGCTCACTAATCCATCCCTCTCAAAATACCTAATAATATTTCAGACTTTTACGCAATTTTTATACAGTTGGCTTTAAAACTCTCCAAGCCTCAGAATTACATGGTTTGAAGTGCAGGGCTGGTAATAGGCATTCTGGACTGGTAACAGGTTTAATTTCCGGTTGTTTCTTTTGTTAACCATAAAGACTAGAATCAGAGGCATTGTACTAATGCAGTGCTGGGACTACAACACTTTTGAGATGGCTGATGTTAGAATAGTGACATTATTTTAGGTAGTAAAGCTATTTCAGATAATTTTTTTTTGCAGTGCTGTAGCCATGCTTCTTAACAATCTGCTCCACCGTGAATTTAACTATGACACTCTGAGTACCTATCCCAGACTTAAAGAAGAGCTCTGGTGTAGCTCAAAAGCTTGTCCCTTTCACAAACAGCAGTTGGTCCAATAAAAGATAATTTTTGGAAATTTCTAAAACTTGGCTAGTTTTTTCTCCTCTTCTAATGTACAGTTACTAATTCTAATGTACTAAAGTACAATTTAACTTGAGGTATCACACTATTGACTTTGTCATATTTCAAATTCTACAATATAAAGCATTTACTAGTACATTATTAAGTACCATTTAAACACCAACTTGTGAAAATGTTAAAATGGAACTGATGTGTTTTGACAAGGGAAGATATTGTGAGGATAGGTAACTGAAAAATCAACCAAAATTCAAGATGTAGAAATCATGGAAATAGTTGTTAGGCAGAAAAATAGATAGAGAAGAAGTATAAGGTAAATAAAGTACCTCATGTTGTCAGTGATTATTAGTAATGCTTTGTGGTGCCTTTATTTTAAATTCAGCATGTATTTCTGAGAATGCAATTAGGTCCAGTTGAACTTCTGTAAATCTGGTTCCCTTACACCAAAATAATACAGCAAATAAAAAAGCTGACCTTCATATTTAAAGTAAAAGAAAAGAGCAACAGCATAATAAAAATTCATAGATTTAAAGGCCAAAAGAGACCGGTTGTGATCATCTAGTATAACTTCCTGCTTACCACAAACTGTAGGACTTTCCTGATTTAATTCCTGCTTCAAGTCCAATACCTGTGGTTGAACTAGAGCGTATCTCTTACAACGGTATCCAGTCTTGATTAAAACATTTCCAGTGATGGAGAATCCACAATCATGCTGGGTAAATTCTTCCAGTAGTTAGTTACTCACACTATTCAAAATGTATGCCTTATTTCTAGTCTGAATTTTTCTAGCTTAATTTTCCAGCAATTGGATATTGTTATGCCTTTGTCTGTTTGACTGAGGAGCCCTCCATTATCAAATTTCCACTTCCCATATAGGAACTTATAGACTGATCAAATACCCTTAACCGTAACCTTCTCTCTGATAAACTAATAGATCAAGTTCCTTGAAACTCACTACTATAAGGCATTTTCCCCAATCCTTTTCTGAACCCTCTCCCAATTTTTCAACATCGTTCTTTAATTGTGGACACCAGAACTGGATACATTATTCCTGTAGAAGTTGCACTTCTGCCAAATATAGAGGTCATAAACACCTCTACTCCTGCTGATATTCCCCTGGCTAAACATCCAAGAATTGTATTATTTCTTTTAGCTTCAGTGTCACACCCTGGAGCTCCTCTTCAACCGATTATCCTCCACGACCGCCCCCCCCCCAATTTTTTTTTAGAGTTCTGCTTCTGAGGATAGTCCCCCATCCTTTAAGTATTGCTTATATTCTTCGTTCACAGATGTATGACTTTACATTTGGTCATATTGAAATGCATGTTTGCTTGTTCCCAGCATAACCAGCTGATCCAGATGGCTCTGAATTGGTGACCACATCTCTTCATTATTTACCACTCACTCAGTCTTTGTGTCATCTGCAAATTTTGTCAGTAATGATTTTGTTTTCTTCCAGATCGTTGATAAAAATATTAACTAGCATAGGACCAGGAACTGATCCATATAGGAGTGTTGGACATAATTTTCCTAATAAACTCATTAAGGATTTCCCTGACTCAGTTTTCACACAAGCATTCGTTTATTAGTCTGAAGGTCACTTGGTATTGGTTACATGTAGAATATTAATATAAGCATATATACCCTTATATTCTCTGTCTTAGCAACAATATAATTATAAGCATTTTCTGAATACTTACAATCAGATTAGGCCTGGGAGACATCCCATTATGGTGTGAAGGGTAAGGAAAAGCTCCAGAGGGATAAGGAAAAGTTCTGACAAAGAACTCCCAGAAAACCTTGTCTTTTATACACTATAACAAACAAGTGATATCAGTGCTAGTTATTGGACCTTAGTTAAAATCAGCTGAAGCAATTTAGGGCTGCAGTCTGCTTTCATCAGTTTTCCTCCTTATCTTATATTTTTTCTCAACTACTGGGCTAAGCATTTTCTAACCAATTATTTACTGCACCTAGTGCCCAGTTAACCAGTTTTCTTAATAGGTGTGCGACAGTTCTGAAAAAAGGACCATATTTTATGAGTTTACTGTACCCACCCTACACACACCCAGATCATCTATCACTTGAAAGATTTTATATATGTTTAGATGAAGTATGATTTGGAGGTGTCAGGAGGTGCTGTATGCCTGTAGTTGTGAAACAATAGTACCCAAAATGAGTGTCACTTTTTGCATAGTTCCAGAAACACTGCAGTATGACTGACTTTAGTTTTTATTGTTTAGTTAATTTCAGCACTGTGGTGTTTACTGGTCAGAATGATCAAATGACATGTATTAAGATTTTTATTGGTTTTGCCTGGGCAAGCTTTTTTAGAAATGAAGCTGTTTAGCATATAATCTAAATGGCAAATACCAATATTTTTCAAGATACTAACATTAAATGTTTTCAAATAATATATTCTTAATTGTCAAAGTATCTCACAAGCGATTATTATAGTTTTCTACATTTTTCAGTTGAAACTTGCTGTCCAGACCCATCTCTCACTGAAGGTTGTGGACTAGTAGAGGTAGATTGTGTGCCCACAATTTGTAGAGCATAGTGGGTAGACATAAATGCATATATAAATTCCTAATGTAATGCTTCTCTATTTGTAAGCTTTTGTACATATGACGTTGCACCTGATCTGCCTGGTAGAATGTTTTAATTTGCAATTGCCTGTTCATGCAGTACAAGCCTTTGAAATATTATAGAAATTAGCTTTTTAGTTTAGTGATGCTTATACAAAAATGTCAGTTCTGATGCTAACATAGATCTAATTTATATCTTCTGTAGTACAAATCTGTGTACTTGTACAAAATGAAAAACGGTGGTGGTGGTAATGCTAACAATGTACTTTGGGAATTTTACCTCTACAGAGAAGTTACAGTGTATGAAGACTTCGAGGACACAAGCCCCTTAAAACGTACTTGAAAGAACAGGACTTGCCACAAATTTGGAAAATGTGTTACTTGTCAAGAAAATCAAAAGAATGCAAAACTACCAAAAGCTACCAGTGCTGAACAGAATTCGGTGATTCTGGCAGCAGAAGCCAGGAGAGATTAATTGTATGGAAGACTACTGGCTGAGTTTTTTAGGTTAGATGAAATTAGACGAAGGTTTCTAACCATCAGAGGAGAGAAGTTTTGGAATAGCCTTCCAAGGGAAGCAGTGGGGGCAAAAAACCTATCTGACTTGATAAGTTTATGGAGGCGATGGGATAACATGATTTTGGCAATTAATTGATCTTTAACTATTCATGGTAAATAGGCCCAATGGCCTGTGATGGGATGCTAGATGGGGTGGGATCTGAGTTACTACAGAGAATTCTTTCCTGGGTATCTGGCTGGTGAATCTTGCCCACATGCTCAGGGTTTAGCTGATGGCCATATTTGGGGTCGGAAAGGAATTTTCTTCCAGGGCAGATTGGAAGAGGCCCTGGAGGTTTTTCGCCTTCCTCTGTAGCATGGGGCCCGGGTCACTTGCTGGAGGATTCTCTGCTCCTTGAAGTCTTTAAACCACGATTTGAGGACTTCAATAGCTCAGACATAGGTGAGAGGTTTTTCGCAGGAGTGGGTGGGTGAGATTCTGTGGCCTGCCTTGTGCAGGAGGTCAGACTAGATGATTATAATGGTCCCTTCTGACCTTAATATCTATGAATCTATGTGCTACCAGTTATTACAGAAGCTGCTTTCAGAAAATTCACAAGCCAGCTGAATTTGGCACGTCAAAGTTGAATTGAACACGGGAAAGAAAACAGACTAAATCTGATCAGACAGTGTCATGTTCACCTGCTTCTATAATCACCAGAGCAAGTATATCCTTTGGTGATTGGATCTGTTGCATTGTTTGCTTGAGAACAACACACAAGAAAGACAACAAACATCATAAAAGAGAAACATTTGAGAGAGCAACCTATCTAAGGGAGGAAGCACTTCAAAAAGGAGATGACATTTGGTGCAGAATATCTGTCGAATACTTGATTGCTAAGGATGCAGTTTATCACTCAACATGCCATTCTTTCTACTTGATTAAAACTAATCTTAAAGCAAAACCATCTGGTTATACTGCAGCAATAGTCACCTTATGACATTGCATTTTATCAGCTGATTGAAGAGAGAGACAGTGATCTTATCTATAACAAGAAGGCTCTTCTCCAGTCCTAGCTGCTAAAAAGTTAGTCCATCTTCCCTCAGATGTAGAAACTGCAAGCTGCTCCAGTAGCAAATTACAGGCAAGATTAGAAAAATACTATGGTTCTGCAATTCCATTCCCTTCAAAGTCAGGTGATAGTAATTTGCAGAGGTCAGCTATTTTTGTGCCCCTGTTTGTGCAGGAGTTTGTCCTTTGGTTGGTAAAGAGGCTTATAATTCAGCCAACAATGAATATCGTACTTCAGAAGACAGTCGTATAAGGTGCTTGACAATTGTGGAGTGCACACTATTGAACAGTTCCAAAATTATGACACCACTGCACATAAGTCTGGCTGCACAGTTGCACCCTGAGTTTGGGTCTCACAATTTAATTGACATACTACACCTTCATGGATTCTGCATCAATTATGATGAGATGAGGTGATTCATCACTGGTGCTGCAAAAACTAAAGTAGAAAGACTCCAGGGACATATGTTCATTCCAAATGGAATTGTACCACTTTGTGCTGGTGGAAATCTCATCCATGAAGGAAATAACATAGAAAGCAACATAGAGACCTTCCATTCAATGGCTAGAGAAGTATTTTAGGAATAGTCTGCAGATAGTCCAGCATCACAAGAAATATCACTGAAGTGCGGGAAAGAAAAGTCACTTATTTTCGAGGGGCAATCAGAGTCATTTATGCAGTGTGCAGCATTTGAAAAACCTAGAACATATCCAGAATGGAGTTGCTGTGAAAAAGAACTTGAAAATATAAACCCTTGTTGCTTACAAATGGACCCTGTCTGAGATCTCTCCTGGTGTCTTTTAAGACTATTGTCTCGTGATGTCCTGCCAATACCAAATTACATTGATGATGTTCACACTAAAGTGATTCCATTTTGGACTGGTTTAAACCGCAAACTTGCAACAGAGAAGAGCACCTAGACAGCAGTTGCATATGCACCTATTGTGGATGCCAACCAGCTGACATGGCCGCAGTCTATATCACAATGCTGAAATAAGGAAATAGGAATAGCTCTAGGACAGCAGCATGCGGTTCAGATCTTGGATCAGCAGCTGTTTGCTGTTGCTCAGCAAGTGAAATGGATTCTCCTAAATGAAATTTATACCAGTGTGATTTGCCTGGGTGGTTTTCACAGCCCGTGCTGTTTTATTGCATGTTTTGGGAAATTTTGGGGAGATGCAAGATTGCTTGACCTTTTTGTGGATTCTGATGTATATGCAGCTTGTATTGCAGATCAAATTGGGAGAGTGTGCTGGGCAAGCTGCAATTTCTGCAGCAAGGAAGTTGGTAGCAGTAGTGTCTGACAAGAGAGAGGGAAGAAAAAGGAGACCCACAGAGACCTGAATTGCTTGCACCTCAGTCTAGCCATCAAAAAGGACAAGTCACTGGCCAAACTCCCACCATGTGAGGACAGTTTTGAAGAACATGCCAAAAGAGTATCTTGGCAAACAAATGTTTGGATGTCCTCCCACATAGGCAAACCAGATATTGGGTCACAATTGCCACATGGATGGAAAAATATGGATGATGAACTACATCCTGTATTGTTCAAGGGCCCAATGGCATCTGAGCTTCCGCAACACCTTATTTGTGACTGTGCCAGTCGGGGTCACTGCACAATCAACTGTCTGTAGTCAGAATAATCTTCCCTGCACAGAACTGTGCACATGCTAAGGCAATTACGACTGTGGTAACCCACACATTCTTGATAGAGATCATGATGTTGAACAAGATGAAGATGTTGACTAGAAATGTTACCAGCGCTATTACATTTAAATTATACCTGTATACGTGTATTAATATATTTTGTTTTCCTTTTATGTTATTGTTGTGATGCTTTGAGGTCGCAAAGAAATCCAATTTTGCTTTGAAATAATTGTAGTCATTAAGCTAACAGAAACGAATGCAAATATTTGTAAGTGGTCATTTTAATATGTTGAAGGTGCCATTGTTTCCCTCTCTTAAGAACATAAGAAGGTAACAGAACAGGTAATCATCAAGTGTTCTATGGTAAGGGCACCACTTGACAGCTCCACATCAAATCTCATCTTAAAGTAGACATAAAAAGCTTTTTATGATGTGTATGTGTGTGTGTAGAGAAGGTACCTTAAGTCAGCCAGGTTGGTGGTATCTGATTCATGCCGATTATTTCCCAAACCTTAAATAAAATTACACTGGTATTCGAAAGGGTCACTTCAAGTTTAACACAAATAATCCTTCTTTCTCATAAGTTCATTCTTTTTTGTTATGTGCATTGGGCCTATTGCTCATGCTAATATCAAAACTCAGTTAAAAACTAGTTCACTTGGGTCTAAGATGGGCTATGTTTCTAAAAGAAGCCCACTAGAAACATGTCTGCCTGATATAGATTCCCTGTTTACAATTAAATTTTGAGACCCAGTGGCCAGTTTTGAGTCCATTTAGAGTTTTCCAGGTTGACATTATATTGTTCTAGTTTCTTAGGGTGTGTCTACACTGCAAAAAAAGGTGTGCTAGCTATCTCAGGTTAAAATATCAGTGATGATATGGCAACTTTTTAAAATGTTGGTTAGTAGGTGAAGTTAAGGCCTTCACAGGATTCTGGGATTGAACTCCAGCTATAATCCTGAGAAAAAGCTGAGTTGTTGCCATGTGTTTGCTGCCTTTAAGGCCAACAGGCTTATAGTTATTTTGGCCATCCCATTTACCTTTTTTCAATATTGGCACAACATCAGCTTTCTTCCTGTCCTTTATAATTTCACCACTTTCACCAGACTTATTAAAAATGAACAGGAGCAGTCCAGAGAGCTCCTTGTCCACTTCTTTTAAAACTCTTGGTTATAAGTTATCCAGACCTGTTGATTTGAAAAGGAAATTGAGTAATATTGTGTTAAATTAAAAAGGTTCTGACTTAAACTGATGTTAAAATAAGTGAATATGGAGGTAAGGCAGCCACTCTATTTTTAAAGTACTATTTTATGTCTTAATATTGCAAACTTTACTGGTATGTAACAGCACATACACATGAGACTCTCAGAAATTCTAGGTTTCAGAGTAGCAGCCGTGTTAGTCTGTATTCGCAAAAAGAAAAGGAGTACTAGTGGCACCTTAGAGACTAACCAGTTTACATCCGACGAAGTGAGCTGTAGCTCACGAAAGCTTATGCTCAAATAAATTGGTTAGTCTCTAAGGTGCCACTAGTACTCCTTTTCTTTTTTCAGAAATTCTAGTCTCAGTTGTATGATTTATATAGTTGTATGAAGAAGACTTACCTTTGAATTTCTTGGCTTTTGCTCAAAGTCAAAACCTTCACATAACTATTTTATATTAACATAACTAGCTATTTTAAGAAGCTAATCCTGAGCTTTAGTAGACAAGACCTTGTTCTGTACATACTACTAATACAGTAACTCCTCACTTAAAGTCCTTCTGTTTAACGTTGTTTTGTTATGTTGCTGATCAATTAGAGAACATGCTCGTTTAAAGTTGCACAATGCTCCCTTATAACGTTGTTTGGCAGCTGCCGCCTTTGTCCACTGCCTGCAGAAAGAGCAGCCTGTTGGAGCTAGCTGGTGGGGGCTTGGAACCAGGGTGGACCGGCAGCCACCCATCAACACTCCCCTCCCCTAAGTTCCCTGTGCGGCAGCTGCCCAGCAGGCTATCAATTGCTGGGCAGTTCAGCTGTCCCTCTGCCCACTGCTGTGTGCTGCTCCTGCCCTCTGCCTTGGAGCTGCTCCCCGAGCCTCCTGCTTGCTGTGTGGGGGGGGGAGGTGAGGAAAAGAGGGGGGCTAATGTTAGGGTGTCTCCGTCCTCCCTGCTTACCCCATCTCCATAGAGCGGTGCGGGGGACGGACGGAGGGGACATGACAGGGCTCAGGATGGAGGGAGCTTGCTGGCAGCAGCTAGTGTCTGAACTTGCTGATCTACTTAAAAAGGCAATGTACTTAGTTGGGTCAGTGTACTTAAAGGGACATTGTGCATCTCTCTCTCTCTCTCACGCATGGTGTGTGTCTGTGTCTGTGTCTGTGTCTGCCATGCTGTATCCCTTTCCTCCATTTGTGCTGCCTTGTAGAGTGTGAGGCTACATTAACAGCAATGCGTTAACCCTTTAGGGCTCAGCCAAGTGCTAGTTCATCATTTAGCAGTAAGGCATTCCTTGGGAAATATCCCACCCACTTCCACCCTCTGACTTCTTCCTCATCCAAGCTTCACAATCATCATTGCTGTGTACAGTATTAAATTGTTTGTTTAAAACTTATACTCTGTGCGTATGTGTATTGTGACAAAGTTCCTCCTCTGCCTTGGTGGGTCCTGCGCTTATTGGAGGATTTTCTCACCTCAGAGGTTCACGGCAGCCCTCAGTTTGGCCACTTTCGTGGCTCAAATCTGCCATTCACTCAGTTAGCCTCATCACTGGCCAGCAGGGGAAAGGAAGAAGAACAATCCCCACAGTCTCTGCTGATCCACCTAGTGGATCGAGGAACAGGCTAGAGACCTTCCCCTCTGGTGGAAGCCACAGTCCAGTTCAACTCCTCTGGTGTCAAGTAGGGAGTTGAGAGGTTTGGGGGGAACCCGGGCCCGCCCTCTACTCCGGGTTCCAGCTCAGGGCCCTGTGGATTGCAGCTGTCTACAGTGGCTCCTGTAACAGCTGCATGACAGCTCCAACTCCCTGGGCTACTTCCCCATGGCCGCCTCCCAACACCTTCTTTATTCTCACCACAGGACCTGTATTTACCCCCCATATTTACATGAATTCTTATGCGGAAATTAGATTTGCTTAACGTCATTTTGTTTAAAGTGGCATTTTTCAGGAACATAATGTTAAGCGAGGAGTTACTGTACTAATATCTTGCAAATTTCAGCTGAAGATTTGTTTTACATAGGTAAAAAGTATTACTATTCCTGTTTTTACAGATAAGAAATGGAGGCACAAAGAGGTTGAGTAACTTGAGCTAGATCCCAGAGCGAATAAATGGGAAAAGTTGAGAAGAGAACCCACCTATGACTCCCAGTTTTCTATTTTAACAATTAGATCAAGACGTGTTCAAGCGTCTGTAAGAATGGGTGGAGTGGTATTTTATCTAAAGTTTTCTTTTGTGTGTGTGTGTGTGTGTGTGTGTGTGCGCGTGCGTTCGGTACTTATAAAGCTAAAATCTCTGAAGATTTCATTGCTGTTTTAGGGCATGGGTGCCACTTCATGTAAATATTTTTGCACTAATGCTGCGCAGAGACAAAAACATGAAACACTGGAAACAGCTGGAACATTTCATTAAAATGCAGAGAAAAAAACATGAAGGTAGGATTCAGAAATGTGCAGTCTGTGAAAGGGTCATTGTCTAGATTGGTGACTGATTAAAAATCAGATATTCTCTGAATGAGAATGTGAACTTCAAAGAAGCAATATTTTGGAAAAAAGTGCTCTACTATACCTTCTCTCCTTTCCAGCTCTTTGTACATTTAGCTTCTTAGTGAATGGAAAAGGTTATTTTTGGCGTGGTGCCCAAGAACTAAAACTAGCTCCTGAAATCCTTTAACTCTGTCTGATGTTGAACAGCTCTGGGTGGTAGTAAAATAACTGTAGTAATTGGCAGTCTGACTGAAATATTTTAGTTGTTTATTCTAATATTAAGTTGTGAGAGAGAGAGCCACATGACATGTCCTGCATCCAGCTTATCAGAAATATGTAACCCACATTTATCTAGAAAGCAGTGGAAACCTGAATAATACAAAGCGGTTCCTACAAATAACTGATAATGCCCTTCCTTGGGGAAGGGGAGGAGGAACTAGTTTAAACTTGTCTTCTGTATGGATGTTAAAAATGAGAAGTGATGCACAGATTTACTGTGAGAATTTTAAAAATGTTCCCAATGTCTTTGAGACTATGCACACTGAATATCAAACAAGCCTGTGAAGTTTCTAGTGCTGTTGCTGAGAACAGGGCTTTTTTTTTCTTGTGACAGTGGATTAAAAAATTAGGAACTGATACAGTAGAACCTCAGAGTTATGAACACCTCATTTGGAACCGGAAGTATGCAATCAGGCAGCAGAGACTTAAAAAATAAAAATAAAAAAAACAAACACAAAATAATTTCTAGAGCAGATCTTTTAGAAAAACATTCAGTCTTGATTTAAAAATTGCTAGTGATGGAGAATCTACCGTGACCCTTGATAAACTCGTTCCTGCACCAGTATTTATTTTGTGTACAGTATTACCGTTGTGTACCTTTGTGATTATGGAATTGGAGAAATCAGTTATGAATTATTTCACAACCTTTTTACTGAGGATTGCTTTAAATTATGGTTAAGTATTTTAACATGAAAAATCATTATTCATTAATGAAAAGTCCTAAGGGCTTCTCCATACAGCACAGTAATGTCTGCTAGGAAGGTGTGAATTCTAATGTGCTGTGCACTGACTGGCCTATGTAGACCCTGCTGGCGCACACCAAGAGTTAATGCTCATGAGGGAACTTGTAGTTCATGCCAGCAGTCTCTGTGTGGACCAGTTAGTGCACAGTATGTTGTGGACAAAGTTGCTTACGTTTTTTGTTTTTAATCACTTAGCCAAAACAATTTTTTAGTATAAAGTTGCTGAATGTATTTGAAAATTACCTGCATAGCTGTATAATAGTCTCATTTGTGTAGCCAGGATGTGGATGTCTTGCTAACAAGGTCATTTGTGTGGATAAAAATTAATTTAATATGTTGAAGAGCTGTAGGTCTGTGTTTTTGCCATGCGGTAGATTTTTCTGTAGTCTCTTGCTGAATCTCAGTAAATAAAATGGCTTTGCTACATGTTTTCATTGTAGAGAAACAGTTGCAATTCATTGATATTCCTCTGGCTGAAATTGAACCAGGGTGGAAAAGATTAAGTATCTTGGCACCCAACCTTAGTTGGAGTTTCTGGAGTCCAATGAGGGGAATGTGCCTGAGGGGACGGTGAGAGAGAATGAGAAGGCCTGTTTTTACTAAGATGTACAAATTCTCTTTTTATCTACTATATTGTATACATGACCTAGGTCCTACTCTTTCCATTAAGTATAAATTGATCATTTTTTGTTACATGAAATGTAAATGGTTGCATTGAGGGTAGGCCAGTTTGTGCATATAAACAGTTCTCAAAACAAACATAACATTGTATTATAGAAATTAACGACTAAGTAATGTGATTCCCGTTACATTTACACAGAGGCTAAGGGAACACAGTTACATTCTGCCTTGCTCCTTGTTTGGTATTAGACTCATGGGAAGCTATCAGTGTTACAAAAAAATCTGATAAGGAATGATAAACCATTATTATTCACTTTATTTACAGAAGCTGATTTCTCTTGGAGAGATTGATTTACTGAGTATTCTTCAGATGTTAGCTCTTTTGTCATTCTGTGTCATTCTTTGCTCATTTAATGCAGTTTTTTTCCTATGATACTGGAATAGATTATTTGAGTCATGGGACCTGATAATTTTAAAGCCAGAAAAGGCGGTTAAGATGATTTAGTCTGACCTCCTGCATAACATAAAATTCACCTAGTAAATTCCTGTATCTAGCCCAACAATTTATAGTTGAATTAGAATGTGTCTGATATATTCTTGATTTCAAGTCTTCAAGTGCTGGTAATCTTTTCCACTGGTGAAATCTTGAAAATGTGCTCACTATTCCCATTGAAGTTGAAAGTTAAACTTCTTGCCATTGGATCTTGTTCTGCCTTTGTGCCGTATTTAGTGGACTCTTTAATGTATCCGATACCTTCTCCCTGAGCAGTTCATTATAAACTACCTCTTAACCTTTTTTCATAAACTAAATAGATTGAGTTCCTTTAGTCTCTCATTTTTCAGATCTCATATTCATTCTTGTAGTTCATCTGTAAACCTGTTCAATTTTTTAACATAACATTTTAACAACATCTTTTACTTAAAAATGTGGACACAAGACCTGGACACAGCATTCCAGTAATGGTCTCACAAATGCCATATATGGAGGTAATATTACTTCCCCACTCTTTAATATACCTCTCTTTATACGTCGAAGTATCGTGTTAGTTGTTTTTGTCACAGGCATCACATTGGAACTCCTGGTCCATTTGCTATCCATGATGATAGTCTTTTTCAAAATTACTGTTTTCCAGAAAATGGTCCCTAATTCTGTATGTCCTGTATTCTTTTATGACCTTGCATTGCCTGTATTAAAATGCATGTTGTCTGATTGTATACTGTGTACTGAATGATCCACATCCCTCGTTATCAGTGACTGATTCTTTTAATTATCTCACCACCAGTCTTTGTGTCGTCTGCATATTTTATCAACAATGGCTTTATAGTCTTTACAGGAAAAAAAATTGAATAAGTTGATCTGAAAACCAGGCCCTGTGAGGCCCATCATAATGTATGCTTGAGGGATTAATGTCTTGCTATGCTGAGAGCAGACTGCTCACTTTGTCTGTGAGTAGATGTTGGCTTAATGCTTGCTGCAGGCAAGCCAAAATTAATAAGATTTCTAATGTTTGCAGTGTTGTAGCTGTGTTGGTCCCAGGATATTAGAGAGACCAGGTGGCTGAGATAATATCTTTTATTGGACCAACTTCTGTTGGCAAAGGACAAGCTTTTGAGCTTACACAGAGCCCTTCTTCAGGTCTGGGCTGAAGAAGAGCTCTGTGTAAGCTTGAAAGGTCTCTCTTACCAACAGAAGTTGGTCCAACAAAAGATAATACCTCACCCACCTGGTCTCTCTAAGGTTTCTATGGTGAACAAAATAAAATACTTCATGATCTGCTAATAATTTTTTACTACTAATAAAATACTTGATTTCATTGCAGGATTACTGAAGTGAAACCATTCATGGTTTTTTGTTTAAAGATTTCCATTGCAATTTTTTCTCATGTTTACCTTTAGACAGTATTTTAAAGTATATATTCCTTAACACTTTAGTGTGTTGTAGAACTCTTTAGAGGGCTAGGATGCAGTCAGATTTTAATTAAATTAATTAGATCTGTAACAGATGAGTTCTTGAATTCCATTTCTGCTTCATTCTTTTTGATTCTTTTGGTAAGTAAAGGAAGTTGTCAATGCCCATAAAAAGTTATTTAAATTATTTAAAGGTTTAAAAAATTGATGGGTCAGTTGATTCAGCAAAACATTTGTATTACAATAGGGAAATATAATCTATCAACTGCTTTTAAAGCATTGTAATATAAGTGCAATAGGCTCCAATTTAGCAAAGTACTTAAGCATATGCTTTGCCAGATGAAATGGGGACATAATGGTAAAAGTTATTTCTAAGTGGGAGGAAGGTTTATAAAGCAAATAACAAATACAGGAAAGCCAGCTCTTTTAATAAAATTAAAAATCTCTTCTGAAGTATCTATTGCAGAAAACTGTTTGATCGTTCTGTTTATAGAAACAGGATGTTTTGGCCCTATGAAATGTGGATTTCTTGGGAGTGAATTTTTGAGATACAGTTTGCTCTGGTGGAATGCAGATTACATCAATTTGTTTAAAACATGCTGTGACCAATGCATAAAGAATAGCTTTGAAAGTATCAGTAACAGTGGGATTCCGAGAGGGATTCCATGCCAAGGCTTCACAGTTTGCACTGAATTGGTGGTATTAGAGTTCAGACGATCACCTCTTGGACACTTAAAAACTAGAGTTGGGAGTTAATTCAGGACAATTTGGGGACAAGTGGAAGAGGACAAAAGCATATATGACATGAAACAAACACTGCAAAGGACAAGTTGGGGTGAAAAACTGATGAAAGGAAAATGGAATTGGAGGAACAGAGGAGTTGAAGACCCATGCTTCCTTCTTTTGAATTGTTTCCTTTTCCTTTTAACTACTTCAGTCTCACTTCTTCACTTCCAGGATAAGTACATTTGTATTGAGGTAACACACAAATACCCCAGTCAGAATAAGGGCACCGTTGTGCTGGGCATTGCAGAAATTAAAAAGGATGCTCCCATCTAGAGGAGTTTACAATCTCATCTCTCCTTGTTATTCTCTTCTGTCCTCCTCCTTCCTGCCCACCCATATGTTGCAGCCTCTCCCATTCTTCTGTAATCTTTAGTTCTCCCATATCTATCTTGCTCCTCCCTGCTACATTTTCTCTCTGTTTTGCACCAGATACCTTGTGCAGTTGGCACTCTTAAAAGATTTCCTCTACTCTGAATTTTCTATCAAGTTGATTTGCCTAATAGCCTGTTTTTCTTGCAGCACAGTAGACTTTTCAACAGACGGCACTTCCTGTCAGTTATTTTATTTGGGATTCTGCTTCAGTCATTGCTGATTTAGCAGTGGATTAATGACAACTGCACTGAGAAAATATTAGAGGACTGATGAAGATGGAGGAAAAAAGGGAAGTAGCAGCCATATAAATGGCACTGATGGGGTGAGGTTGGGGTCCTGGGTGATTTTTAGGTAGCCAGTCTAAGAATGGTTCTAGAAAATGTATTTAAATTTGCTTTAAAAGGGTGGTCAGGGTGCTAAAGCCTTCATAATTGCATATTAACTTTTAATAGTAGGACATGATTAGGTGAGGTTTTTTTAGGCTTTCCAACTTGCTAGAGAAGAAGGACTTTGACCTTCCCATGCACTAATGAAGAACAACCACTGAATAAATCAAAGCAATTTTTATTGTATGGATTTAGTTTTTCATATATACACGGATTAAGTTTCCCTGCTGTAATGATTACAGAGTGAGTTGTGCTTTAGATCCCTTTGCAGTCCCTCTTGAGTATTTCCCTTCAAGTGATAAGCATGCACCTGTCTTTTTAGTGGAATTCTGCACTTCACCTCACTCTAAGACAGGTCTCTGGCTGTAGCCCCCTTGTTTATGGCTGTGATAATTTGGTATCCACAGTAATCTTTGCTTTGGAACTTTGTGACCAATGTCTGGTTAAAGTGACTTCAAAACAGTTTCTTCAAAACAAATGTATTGTTTGTTAATCCAAAGGCACATAGCAACAGACTACTTAAAACAAAACAAAACAAAAAAACCCTAAGTGCATATTTTCTTACATATAAGTGCATATAGTTTTTTCTTGCCAGCTTAAACAGACTTCACTTAACCCAGGTATCACGAAACATTAGGTTGGGGTGAGGTAGATTGCTACCTGCAGCTACTTCTTTGTGACACCCAAGCTTTATGTGTCGTCCTTTAAGTCATTGGTGGTTTTTTATCCATTCCCACCCCCCTTTGTTTAGAGTTCCCACCCAAAGATTTCTTGGGACATTGAGGAGGTCATCTGAACCTGACCACACTGGTTTCTCTGTTTCTCATAAGGGTGTTGGAGGTACTCTTCCCCCAGTGGATTCTTGCCCCTTTGAGCACCAGGCAGTTGAAGTCTATCTGCAGTCACTGTTTGTGTGTTCCTTTAGGATTTAACTCTTAGCCAGCTTTTACCAGCAATACAAATAGCTACGCAAACCCCCATCCGTATCTATATATAGATGTTTAACATTCATAGAACTATGCAGATAATCTGTATGCAGATAATTCCCACATTCTTCACACCTGGCAACTATTATGCATAGATCTTTCATCATTAGAATATCTGGGAAATAATGGATAATCAAATAGTTTAGTCCAAATTAGTGATTTAACATCAGTCTGTCTGTTGAGAAGGGAAAGACATTATTTTAAAATATATCTTGTGGAGGTTGGTTTTACAAAATTTTGAAAAATGTGTTCAAGTTCTTGAACAAGTCCGAACTGATGAGACACTGAATAATTGCAAAGAGCTTTTTTTTTTTAAAGGTGAGACTTCAGTTTGAGTACATTACATTTAGTATTTGTTCGTGCATGCAGGAGGGCAGCAGAAGAAAGCATGCTATTAGAATGACTTATCAAAGTTGTCTCACTTGTAAGACTGTAAATTTCACACAGTAGAAACTTCTAATCTAAAAATAGAATTTCCCAAAAGACAATTAAATTTTCTGTTTCCATTCTGTGCCAGTCACAAATAATTCCTCAGTGTGTAACTTTTTCTAACATAAAAATAGTTATTAGTAATCTACTGATTTGTTTTAATGGGCATCTTCGGGCTTACTTACTGTTCTTCTAAAATAGAATGCGGTCAATACTAGGCATATTAAACTGTAAAAAGACTCTTGGGTGTTCTTTGGGTGTACTGCATTTCAGTATGTGTCTTGTGCAATATCAGGTTGTCTAGAGGCATATAAACAGCAAGGGAACAGTGATCTGGATTGTGTCCTACAGATACAAAAGGGATGTATTTTCTTGTAAAAGAAAACGTGTCTGTGAAAGAAACTGTTACAACATTTTTGGTCATCTAAGCATAACAAAAGATATATTAAAAATCTTACTCAGAACTATTTCTAGTATTAGGATAAATTATAAGAAACTGTACTCTAATTTTGATGATTATGCTTTGCCTTAATTCTCTTTGGTTTTCGTGCTCTGATTCTGCTGTATAGCTTTAGCAAGGTCTCCTTCACCATCTATACCAAGCCTCTATAGTATGATTTAATCTGCTTTGCTGAATCATCTTGCGTAATTTTAAATAAATCTGGTGTTAAAATATAAATGTAATTTTATCATTAGCTTTTGCAATCCTTGAAGTCATATTTTTAACAAAAGAACTGGAGTTCTTCAGTTGTGTTTCCAGAGTGTAAGATACTGCCTTTTGAACCCATTGTTCTGTGACATTCGGAATATCTTGACTGCCTTACTAGATTTTCATTCTAAGGCTCTTTACACCAAGTAAAGAGATTTATCACTTAAACTTAGTTTAGACTTAATCTTCATCAAACACATATTTTAAATAACACAATTATTCAGTTAATTGAAATGTTGCAAACCAATTATTACTGCTGATCTTGTGTCACAGTTGTTTCCATTAAGTAAGCAATTTGGTTTTTCTGCTTTTGAGGATTGACACACAACCCCCTTCATCAGTAGTTGTTAGTGTCTGGTTGTAAGCTTTCCCAGGCTGTGCTGATTTTAAAAGATATAATAGAGAGCACAGGATTTCTAAATTAGCTTAACTACTATGTGTACCTCAATGAAAAATACATACTTCCAGGAGCTGGAAAGTGTAAATGTCCCTAGGAGCTGTTAACAATATGTAGGTCTTGAGGGAACATTGTGTCAATATGAAAATGCTATCATATTTCCCCCTTCCTGTTTTAAGTTAAAGAAGTGACATGCCTTCTCTAGGGTGATTTTTTAAATGTTAGATTTTTTTTGAGGTATAAAACATTGTGTTGACAGCTACTACTTTTAAAAAAATATTTAACAACTTCAGAAATTGGTGATGATTTCATAGAGGTGCAGTACATTAGCTGACATTCCTAATATTGCAAGATTTGGGATTAATATAAAATGTACAGTCATATTAATTCACATTGTTTTTTGTTTCTGTGGGACAAGCTGGCAGTAAGCAGGTGGTAGTGTAAAGAATGATGTAATGACATCTTCCTTTTGTGTGGCTAAAGGCTTCTGAGATTTAGTTCACCTTCTTTAAGAATGAAAAGTGATTTAATAGTACTTGACAGGTTTCAGAGTAGCAGCCGTGTTAGTCTGTATCCGCAAAAAGAAAAGGAGTACTTGTGGCACCTTAGAGACTAACCAATTTATTTGAGCATAAGCTTTCGTAAGCTACAGCTCACTTCATCGGATGCATTCAGTGGAAAATACAGTGGGAGATTTATATACACAGAGAACATGAAACAATGGGTGTTACCATACACACTGTAAGGAGAGTGATCCGATAAAGTGAGCTATTACCAGCAGGTAATCTTTGGTCACTTTTCGATTACAGACCTAAAAGTGGCAATTCTTCAACAAAAAAACTTCAACAACAGACTCCAACGAGAGACTGCTGAATTGGAATTAAGTTGCAAACTGGATACAATTAACTTAGGCTTGAATAAAGACTGGGAGTGGATGCGTCATTACACAAAGTAAAACTATTTCCCCATGTTTATTCCTCCCCTCCCCCCCATGTTCCTCAGACGTTCTTGTCAACTGCTGGAAATGATCCACCTTGATTATCACTACAAAAGGTCCCCCCCCCCCGCCCCGCTCTCCTGCTGGTAATAGCTCACCTTACCTGATCACTCTCGTGACAGGGTGTATGGTAACACCCATTGTTTCATATTCTCTGTGTATATATTTCTCCCCACTGTATTTTCCACTCAGTGCATCCGATGAAGTGAGCTGTAGCTCACCAAAGCTTATGCTCAAATAAATTTGTTAGTCTCTAAGGTGCCACAAGTCCTCCTTTTCTTTTTAATAGTACTTGGCATTTATAGCCCTTTGCACTTTAAAAATGCTATGCAAATATAAGCCAAAAGCAGTGCCACAATTAGAACTCAATAAATCCTCACTACCAGTCTAGTGCTCATTTGGAGTATAACTTCTATGGTGATTAGTGATATATAAGGCTGTTTTAGTCATGGGTATTTTTAGTAAAAGTCATGGTCAGGTCACGGGCTGTAAACAAACATTCACGGCCTGTGACCTGTCCATGACTTGTACTATATACTCCTAACTAAAACTTGGGCCGGGGTGCTCTGGGGAGGCGGGCCAGGGGCACTGTGAGTGCTGGGAGCGGAGGACTGGAAGCCCCGCTGGTGCTGGGAGTGGGGGCTGGGCAGCGGCGGCCCGCAGCCGGGGACCCGTGTTGGGTTGGAGGGTTGGCAGGGCTCCCTACCCAGCTCTGTGTGTCCCTGCAGCTCCTAGGTGGAGGGAAGGCTGGGGGGCACCCCACGCTGCCCCTGCCTTTAGCTCTGGCTCCACAGTTCCCATTGGCCGGGAACTGCAGTCAGTGGGAGCTGCTGGGGCGGTGCCTGTGAGTGCGGACCCACCCCACTTGCCAGGCCCTCGGAGTGAGCAGCTGCAGCTCCCGTCAACCCTTGAGGCATTTAGGTGGCACAGGACTTGTTGCGCCATTTTCCCCTACCAGGAGAAACTACATCTTCCAAAGGTGGGGCTTTCCCCAAATAGATCTCTTTGCCACATGATGCAACAGGAAGTGCCAGCAGTTTTGCTCCTTCTGAATCGCGTCCGAGCTCAATCATGGACATGTTTGGCCTCCCATAGGGAGGCCATCTCCTATATGCATTTCCGCCTATCCCTCTCATTCACAAGGTACTCCTCAAGATAAGGCAGGAACAAGTTTCAGTGGTATTGGTAGCTCCAGCCTGGTCCTGCCAATTCTGGGACACATTGATCCTGGAAATCTCCGTGGAAGCCCCAGTCACCTTGCTGCTCCTTCTGGACTTAATAATTCAGGATCACGGCTATCTCCAGCACCGAACCTTGAATTGTTGCACCTCATGGCGTGGAAGCTCCATAGTTAAACCCGGTGGAGCTCTCCTGTTCTCACCCGGGTAGACAGATACCCCTTGGCAGTAGGAAACCCTCCACCAGGGCTACCTACCTTGCCAAGTGGAAAAAGTTTTCAATTTGGTCGGTGCAGCATCGCTCATCCCCGATGCTCACCCCATACTACTTATACTGGACTAGCTTCTCCATCTCAAGCAGCAGGGACTGGTCTGTATTGTCAATAAGGATTCACTTGGCAGCCATTTCTGCCTTCTGCTGAGTGTAGAGGGCCGGTCGGTCTTTGCCAACTCTACTGTCACCTGTTTCCTGAAAGGTCTTGACAGGCTATATCCGCACATCCACCAACCTGGGACCTCAGTCTGGTCCTTTCCAAATTGATGAGTCTGCCCTTTGAACCACTGGCGACTTGTTCCCTGCTCTCCCTGTTGTACAGGTGGCATTTCTGGTAGTGATAACCTCAGCCAGGAGGGCGTCTGAGCTCAAGGCCCTAACAGCAGAGCCCCCTTACACCATGTTTTATAAGGACAAGATTCAGCTCTGGCCACATGCAGCTTTCCTCCCAAAGGTTGTATCCCAGTTTCACATCAACCAGGACATCTGCCTCCCGGTGTTCTATCCTAAACCACATTCGACCGGCAGGGAGCAGAGGCTTCACTCATTGGCTGTCCGCAGAGTGCTAGCCTTTTACATTGAAAGAACAAAACCCTTTAGGAAGTCCATTCAACTGTTTGTGGCCATGGCAGACAGGATGAAGAGTCTTCTAGTCTTCTCCCAATGAATTTCGTCGTGGGTCACGTCCTGCATCTGAGAGTGCTACAAACTGGCAGAGGTGCCTGCCTCTCCATTCACAGCACGCATGACCAGGGCACAGGCTTCCTGAGACGCATTCCTGGCGCAAGTTCTGACCCAGGAAATATGCACAGCAACGTGGTCCTCCATGAATACTTTCACCGCGCATTATGCGATTACCCAGCAGGACAGAGACGATCTGTCCTTTTGGTAGAACAGTGCTCCAGTGAGTAGACATTTGAACTCAGACCCTGCCTCTGAAACTTAGGCTTGGGAGTCACCAGATTGGAATGACGTGAACAAGCACTTGAAGAAGAAAAACGGTTACTCACCTTCTCGTAACTGTTCTTCGAGATTTATTGTTCATGTCCGTTCCAATACCCACCCACCTACCCCTCTGTTGGAGTAGCCGGCAAGAAGGAACCGAAGGGGTGGCGCCCAGGCCGACCCGACGGATGCTGCTATGAAAAAAATCTGGCTGCCGTGCCCACGCGCACACCTGATTGGAATGGACATGAACACTATATCTCTAAGAACAACAGTTACGAGACGGTAACTTTTTTCTCTTATACCTAATCATGTAAATCACAGGAGAGTACAGATCATACAAACCAATAAGTGTATGAGAGAGTCTAGGGACCATTGGTGTCCAGGAAGTCCGGCAGGGAGGGAGTCACATAATAGGTGGTCTCTGCCTCATGGAGCCCCTTATCCAGCTTCTGTGATGTTTCTCTCTCTTCTCCTGTGCTTCCTCTTCCTATCTGACTTCCTCTGTTCTTTTTGTGTCTTACTCTTTAACCCCCCCCACCCTCATGCTTCTTTTGGTTCTGTCTTTCAGATAGTTTTCCACCCCTCCTTCCTTCCCTTCCTTTCTGAAGAGTCAGCTAAACTGGTTTTCCAAAGATTTAGTTTACCCCTTTTTCACGTGTTTGCACCTGAACAGCTAAGTTGAGTCCTAATGGGGTGGTGTGCTTGTATTTCTGTCTGGTGTGTAACTGCTTCAGGACCTGTCATCAGTGGAGGATTCACATACATATAGGCACTCATAATACAGCAGTTTTTCATAACACAACTTTAATGTCAACCAGAATTCATAAGTTGTACAGACATAGCCCCAATTCATCACAACATCATGGAGGAGCGGCCACTATTTGAGTAAATGCAGAGGGTCTGTGTTTCAGGCATCATGGATTATGAATTCTTTCCAGTCTCCTATGAGTATGTTTTGCATGGGTACAGCTGAATTTCGCTAGCTGTTGGCCTTTTCAAAAAAATATAGTGACATATAATAATAAATGAAGAGGAATAAATAGAGGGTATTAATTTCAGATCTTTACATACACCATAAAAGCTGCTTTTTCTGGTACGTGGGGGACTGGGGGGTGCTGGTAAGTGAAAAATGCCGGTTAACTAAGAGGGAGGGAGTTTGGGGGCAGGAAGGGGTGCAGGGTTTGGGGCAGCGGGTAGGGCCGCGGGAGGAGATGCGGGGTACTGGATATGGGGGGTGTTCACCTTGGGCGGCTCCCTGCAAGCAGTGACCTATCTCAGCTGCTCCTGGGCAGAGGAACCTTCACAGGCGCTGCCCCCACAGTTCCCGGCCAATGGGAGCTATGGAGCTAGTGCTAGGGGGGGCGGGGGCAGTGTGCGGAGCTGCCTGCTGCGCCTATGCCTAGGAGCAGCCAGGACATGTTGCCGCTTGCAGGGAGCTGCCCAAGGTGAGCGCCCCCTGAATCCGGCACCCCGCACCCTCTCCCACGCCCCAACCTGCTGCCCCGAGCCCCCTCCTGCACCCAAACTCCCTCCCAGAGCTCACGCTCCACACTCCCTCCTGCACCTTAACCCCCTGCTGACCCCTTGCCAACCGGACTATAAACCAGAATTTCAAGGAAGATCAGAAATGCAGATTTATAGAGCTTTCTGTGTGGTGAAGTGATGGATAAAACAGCTTTTATTGTACAATGCCTTGCTGAACTTCTTCTCTTCAGCAGTACATCTTTAGTATTTATTGATTTGGAGAACTTTCTCTAATGTGTCTCAATACCTCATTTAAAATGCTTATAAACCAGTTTCTGTCTGTCAGTGAACTAACAAGTGTTGCAAATAAAAATATCTGCATTTTAATTAAATTTGAGATGTTGTGGCAAATACTTTCTTGGGAAATCCAGTGGAAAGTCCCTTTGTGTTAATCTGTAGCTATCTGGTTGTTTTATCAACCATGACGCTATTACAAACCTATGCAAACTTCATAGTGCGGGTGCACCAGTAATTATCCTGACAGACGTGCAACAGTAATAGCTCTACTTAATTTAGGGAACAACTTACCTACAGCTTAAATCTGTTGTTGTGCACTGTGTGCTTATATTTTGTTGGAATGGCACAATGGCTGAATTGATCTGCTTTGAAAGAGTCTGGGAAACAAAATGAAGATATACAGAATAAGGCCATGTCTACACTTACAAGCGTACAGTGGCACTGTGCCACTGTAAGAACGCTCGTATAGCTGCGTTAAGTTGACGGGAGAGATCTCTCCAGTGGACATAATAAACAAGCTCACAGAGCGGTGGGAGCTACGTTGGCGGGAGAGCATCTCCCACCGACATAGCGCTGTGAACGCCAGTGCTTATGCTGGCAAAAGTTATGTTGCTCAGTGGGTGTTTTTTCACACCCCTGAGCCACAAAAGTTTTGCCGACATAAGTGCTAGTGTAGACATGGCCTTAATAACAAGGCTCTTGGTGGAGTCTGTACCAGTGACATAGGGAAAGGTAGGAGAGAGGTCCAGAAGGCCACATTTAGGCTGCTCATTAAGAGACTAAAGTCCAGGACATCCATGATAGCATTCCCTGAAATGCTTCCAGTTCCACACAGAGGGCCAGACAGGTAAAACTGTGGATGAGATGATGGTGTTGGGAGGGGGAATTTGGGTTTATTAGTACTGGGCAACCTTTTGGGAAACGAGGAGCCTATACAGGAAGGATGGGCTCCATCTAAACCTAAATGGAAGCTAATTGCTGGCATGTAAAATTAAAAAGGTTGTAGAGGAGCTTTTGAACTGAGTGCTGGGGGAAATCCAACAGGTGTGGCTATGCACATGGTTCAGACAGACACATCCCATGGGGAGGATTTATTAAAGGGAATAGTCTCTATCCTAGTAAAAAGGAAAGGTTAGAAGTTGATAAAGTACAGGTAGGAACTGAAGAGAAACAGTCAAATGAAAGAGAGTCCCATTCATTACATTGCATGAAGGCAGACAACTAAATATTGAAAAATGTGTAAGTCTAAATACTAAGATGGGTGAACTTGAATGCCTGATATTCAGTTAGGATGTCAGGGTACCCCCTTTCCCTCCCCCCCTTCCCCCCCGCACTCTGAACTCTGGGGTAGAAGATGTGGGGACCTGCATGAAAGACCCCCTAAGCTTATATTTTACCAGCTTAGGTTAATACTTCTCCAAGGCACAAATTCCTTTCCTTGTCCTTGGACAGTATATTGTTGCTGCCACCACCAAGTGATTTACAAATTTAGGGAAGGGTCACTTGGAATCCCTATCTCCTCCAATATATCCCCCAAGCCCGTTCACCCCCTTTCCTGGGGAGGTTTGAGAATAAAATACCAACCAGTTGCCTTAGCAATTTGAGCTCAGCCAGACTCTTTGTCTTTAGGATACTGAAATCAATCGGGTTCTTAAAACAAGAACTTCTATTACGAAGAAAAAAGTAAAAGAATTACCTTCCATTCTGATTTTTCAGGTGTAACTTTACAGGGTAATAAAAAGATTTAAAACACAGAGGATTCCCCTCTGGGCTCAGCTTCACAGTTACAAAAACAGGAACGAAGGTACCTCTGTAGCATAGGGAAATTCACAAGCCAAAACAAGAGAGAACCTAACGCATTTCCTTGCCCTACTCACAGTTTCTGTGGTTTTAGATGGATTATTCCAGGTATATTTTTCAGGAGATAATTGTACCTGCTTGGCTTCTCCCTCAGTCCGGAGAGGGAACAACACACAGAACAAAACAAATCCTCCCCTCCCCAGATTTGAAAGTATCTTCTTTTGTCTTTGGTCCTTCTGGACAGGTGCCAACTAGGTTATTTAAACTGCTTAACCCTTTACAGGTAAGGCAATTCAGTACAGCTGTCAAGGAGAGATTTTATGCTACTGAATGGGCTGGCATACATAAAGGTTGCTACCCTTCCCCCTGTATTCATGACGGAGGATATTGATATAATGGGCATCACAAGACACTTGGTGGAATGATGATAATCAATGGGACACAATAATATCAGATACCTATAAATTATATAGGACTGACAAAGTAGGTTGTGCTAGTGGGGGAGAGAGCACTATATGTGAAAGAAAGCATAGAGTGAAATCTAATAAAAATCTTAAATGAATCAAACAGTACCATAGACTTTCCATGGCTAGAAATTCTGTGCTTGAATAAAAAGTGTATAGCAGTAGGAATATATTACCAAGCACCTGACCAGGACGGTGATGGTGATGTGACATGCACAGTGAGATTAGAAAGGCTAAAAAAAGAGAAAATCAGATAATGGGGATTTCAGTTATTCCCATATTTACTGGAAACATGTCACCTCAGGATGTGATTCAGAGATGAAATGTCTAGTCACCATTAATTTCTGCTTCTTGGAGAAGCTAATCTGGCTAGTCCTGGAACTCACAAAGGGAGAGAGAATTCTTGATTTAGTCCTAATGGAGCACAGGAGCTGGTCTTTTGGTGAATAGAGCAGAACTGCTTGGTAAAACAAACCATAATGTATTTAACAAATTAACATAATTTTAGTTGGGAAAATACCAAAGAAACCCACCATAGTGGCATTTAATTTCAGAAAGCAGAACCGCACAAAAATGAGGCGGCTAGTTAAATGGAAATGAAAAGGAACAGTCACAAGAGTGAAAATTCCTGTAAGATGCATGGAAACTTTAAAAGACACACACACACACCCTTCCCCCCACAAATAAAAAGGAAGAGGACCAAAAAATGCTATCCTAGCCAAACAACAGAGTAAAAGAGCCAGTTAGAAACAAAAAGACATCTTTTTTAAATATTGGAAGTGAAATGCTACTGGGGAAAATAGAAAGGAATATTAACTCTGGAAAGTCAGTTGTAAAAGCATAATTAAGCAGGCCAAAAAAGAATAGGAATAGCAAGTAGCAATAGACGCAAACTAAAAAAAAAACAAAAAACTGCTGATAAAGTACATTAGAAGCAGGAAGCCAGCCAAACAACCAGTAGGGTCACTGGATGATGGAGATGCTAAAGGTGCACTCCAGGAGAAAAAGGCCATTGCGAGAAGCTAAATGAATTATTTGTTTCAGTCTTCACTGCAGAGGATGTGAGGGAGACTCCCACACCTGAGCCATTCTTTTTAGGTGACAAATCTGAGGAATTATCCCAGACTGAGGTGTCAATAGAAGATGTTTTGGAACAAAGTGAGTTCTTAGAGCCAGAGGGTATTCAGCCAAGAGTTCTGAAGGACCTCAAATATGAAATTGCAGATCTACTAACTATGGCATGTAGCTTTCACTTAAATCAGCCTCTCTACCAGATGACTGGTAGATATTTAATGCAACACTGATTTTTAAAAAAGGTCCCAAAGGCAATTCTGTCAATTACAGACCGTAAACCTAACTTCAGTATCAGGCAAATTGGTTGAAACTATGGTAATAAAGAATAGAATTATGAGACACAAATATGAACACAATATTTTGAGAGAGTCAGCGTGGCTTTTGTAAAGAGAAATCATGCCTCATCAATCCATTATTCTTTTAGTGGCTCAGCAAACGTGGACAAGGGTGAACTAGTGGTTATTGTGTGCTTGGGCTTTCAGAAAGACTTTGGCAAGGTCCCTCATGAAAGACTCTTAAGTAAAATAGACGGTCATGGAATGGAAGGGAAGGTCCTTTTATGGATCACTAAGAGGTTAAAAGATAGGAAAGAAACAATAGTAATAAACTGTAAGTTTTCACATTGGAGAGAGGTAAATACCAGGGATCTGTATTGAGAACAGTGCTGTTCTGCATATTCATAAATGATCTGGAAAAAGGGATAAACAATGAGGTGACAAAATTTGCCGATGATACAAAATGGCTTAAGATATTTAAGTCCAAAGCAGACTGTGAAGAATTATAAAGGGACCTCACAAAACTGGGCAACAAAACGTCAGATGAAATTCAGTGTCGATAAGTGAAAAGTAATGCACATTGGAAAACATAATCCCAATTATACATACAAAATGATGGGGGTCTAAATTAGCTGTTACCACTCAAGAAAGAGATCTTGGAGTCATTGTGGATAGTTCTCTGAAAACATTGTGCAGCAGCAGTCTAAAAAGCTAACAAAGTTTGGAATTATTAGGAAGGTTTTAGATAATAAGATGGAAAATATTATTATTCTACTATATAATACATGGTGCACCCGCACCTGGAATTCTATCTGCAGTTCTGGTCACCCCATCTCAAAAAAGATATATTAGAATTGGGAAAAGTACAGAGAAGGGTAACAAAAATGATTAAGGGTATGGAATAGCTTCCATATGAAGAGAGATTAAAAAGACTCAGAGTGTTCAGCCTAGAAAAGAGACAACCGAGGGGCGATGTAATAGAGTTCTGTAAAATCATGAATGGTGCCGTGAAAGTGAATCATTTACCCCTTCTCATAATGAAAGAACCAGGCACCACCCAATGAAATGAATAGGCGGCAGGTTTAAAACAAACATGAGGAAATACTTCTTCAGACAGTGCACAGTCATTCTGTGGAACTCATTGCCAGGGGATGTTTGTCAAGGCCAAAAGTATAACTGGGTTAAAAAAACAATTAGATAAGTTCATGGACACATAAGAAGATTGGTCCATCAATGGCTATTAGCCAAGATGGTCAGGGATGCAACCCTATACTCTGCGTGACCCTAAACCTTTGGCTTCCAGAAGCTGATTGTGGATGACAGTGGATGGATCACTTGATGAATTGCCGTGTTCTGTTCCTTCCCTTTGAAGAATCTGGTTGCTGTTAGAAGACGGGATGCTGTGCTAGATGGACCATTGTTCTGACCCAATATAGGCATTCTTCTGTTCGTATGTAACTTTCTTGATTAGCGCACTGTTCCCTGTGGGAAACTAGCTACATAATAAAACATTTTTCTTAGGTATCTAATTTGTTAATCGTGTGCAGACACAATATTTTGAAACAACATTGGTTGTTGGAATTACTGTTTATCAGAGATGCTTTGAAAGTATCTTTCAGCTAGGAAAGAGGATTTCTTATTCATGAAGTTAATATGTTATATCAGGGGTGGCCAAACTTACTGACCCTCTGAGCTGCATACAGCAATTTTCAGAAGTTCGAGAGCTGGGGCTCGGGGTTTCAGCCCCACAGAAGGCACCTGATGGGGCTCTGGGCTTCAACCCTGCAGGGAAAGGGGTCTCAGGACTTCAGCTCTGCAGAAGGCACCTGATGGTGCTTGGGACTTCAGCCCCGCTCCTGCTGAAGTGCAGAGCCCCAGAAGGCATGCCTTGCAGCACTGTAGCCCTGAGACCGGCCCCCTCCCTGCTGGACAGGCAGAGGGGATGCATGGGAGGGGTCATGTGCCCCTCATGAGTTTTGCCAGGGTTTGATGGCCCCACTTTGTCACATGGTGCCATTGGGCCCCCTCCCTGCATGGCCGCTGCTGGAGCCAGCAAGCTGGGAGCTGCAGCTGTGAGGAGAGGCAGCAGCAAACAACTGGGAGCTGCAGGGAGAGGCAATGCTTTTGCTGCTCTCTCCTATGGAGCTAAAGCAGTGGCTCCTCCCTGCAGCTCCCAGCTATTTGCCACTGTGTCTCCACATGAAGATGCAAGGGGTGGGGGGGACCACTGAGGAGACCTGACTCAAGCTGTTGGGGGTGGTGGTGAACCTTTAAATTGTGCCCCCCCACAAGCTCCCTGCCGCCCCCAGTCTGGTAGATGGAGAATGAGGGGGTTTGAAGGGGCTCTGCGAGCCGCACTTCAACAGTAAAAGAGCCACAAGTGGCTCACGAGCCTCAGTTTGACCACCTGCTTTATATGTATGTACATACATACGTTTGTATGTGGAATTTGCATTTTTTTTTCATGTAGACGGGGAAAAAAGAAGGAAAAGGAAAGTTCCATGTACAAAACTTGAAAATTGGAGGCCTTTTTACTTTTAATATGAGAGCTTACAGGATCTAAGGGCAGGATTGTGCCATTTATAGAGAGGAGCAGTTTGTAGATTTTCTTCTGGAGCTCTCAATTAATGACGCTTTGTGCTCATCACTATAGTAACTGGGCCTCAAAGTGCTAACCTGATCTATTTATTATTATTGTCCTCCTTGTGTTTTACTATAAATACTGGGCTATTTAAAAATATGGAACTAAATCTATTTCTGTATTTTAGTGAATTAAATGTGTTTTCTGTTACATGATTGGATTGTGACTTTAAGATTTCAATAGGCATTTCTTCATGCCTTCAGGAATAATTAATACATGCAACAATACAAGATTGATGGGAAGAAAACTAATATCTTTTGTAGTTAGCCATGCCTCAAACATATGTCAACATATTTGTCTGGTGATTTGTCTTAGCAGTTTTCTGGAGAATTTATTGGGGATGTTTTGTTTTGCTTACTTTCTAAATGAAAAACATCTTTGCAATCCATGTACTTGTTAACATTCTGTTCATTGTTTCCCTGTGATGTAAAGGGCAGATATTCTGATCAGATTTAATACAAATACACAAGTTTCTATATATAGAATAGTTGGTGAAATTTTCTGCTTCCCTTTTTGTTGTCTGTGTTCATACCATAATTGCATTCCAGAAAAATTATCCTGTCCAACCTCTAAATCTTCACTTCCATACAAGCCAAATGCTTTACTGTTGAATGCCAGAAGAGTTTTGTCACTTCATTAATACAAGATTTATTCCACTCCTCAAGGCTTAAGTCTACATGTTCTTGTGCTACAGAATTGATTGGAATCTCTTAAAAGCTGAGGTGACTTCAGAGGCTGTTTTTCAAATTGACCATTCTGTTCCACCTTGTATTTAGCTATGACATTCTGAGTAAGTTTCCCAGGCCAGGAGAAGTGTTGTGTGCAAGCATGAAAGCTTGTTTCTCTCACCAGAAGTTGTCCAATAAAATATATTACCTCACTCCCCTTGTTTCCCAACACTTGTAAAAGTAGTTTTGTTCGCTCTTTCTTCAAGCCTCTTATGCTTTGAGATAAGTAACATAAGGGAATCACTGTAATGACAGAAGAAAGTTGTTGCCTAGTTATGTAGTTTTATTGGTTACTCATCTGAGTGGACTTCACCAATGAAAGAAACAGGTGACAGCTGCATAAAAGAGAGAGGCAGCATATTAGCAGGTTTGACTCCAGTCAGTAAAATAAGAGGAGAATGTGAATATGAAATGTACAGTTTCAAAGTGTCGTGAATTATACAAGAAAAATAACATGACTTCCTGTTTTGTTGAGAGCGGAAATTAATATTCTTGTAGCTGGTAAGGGGAAAATGTCTAGAGCTACTTTAATGATTGTCCATTGCATTTTGCATAGCCACCATTGAATGTACTTTTTCTGGACTTACAGTTAAAAGACTTATATTTGGAAATGATCCAAGTATTATTTTACTAGTTCATTAATATTTAAACCATTTTCATCATCGTGCCATGTGGTATTGTTCTGAATTTTAGAGAGTGTATTAAAAGCTGACTTGTCAGGGTTACAAGAGTTTAATAAGACTTTGTGCATTATGTTTTTAAAATTGGTGGGAGTAGATAAATTAACACACTTAATTTACCAAGACACCAGAAATACTGGGGAAAGTACCTAAAATCAGGTATGTGTTCACTGATTCCACAGCTGCAGAATTTCTCAAAGGATTAACGCTTTGCCACAGAATTGTGCTTCAGAATCTGAGCTTTGTGGAGGAGGAGAGGCTGGTTGTATAAATGTCCTAAGGGTCTGCAGGAGAACAGTTCTGATAATGTGCTTTATAGGAAGTGTGCAGGAGGGGAGCTCTGCTCTTGTGCATTTAGGGGAGTTAGAAGTATTGATGATCCTCTCTATTTTAGGGGGCGGGCAGGGAGGTGAAAAGTCTTGCAATATAGACAATTATGCGCAGCTAGCAAAAAGTTTTTCATGAGAACATTTAAGAATAGGGTGCTCTAGAAAACTATATTGTAGTTAGCCCACCTAGGTTCCTGTAATAATCTAGTTTAAATTTTCAGGGATCCTTACTTTTTCTTTAATAAAGAACAAACATTCCCAGACAAAAATTATTAATTTAGAGTTAAGGGTACTTAAAATATTAATATAACCATAATGCAAAATAAATAACTACAGCGTTACCACTTTTTTTGGGTGGGGGGAGGCATAAACTTTGGAACATAGAAGTTGCCTTGCCTTCCAGACCGGTTGTCTGTCCCATCAGAATTAAGATTTGAACACAGATCAGTACCAGATGCTTCCTAGGAAGGTTCAAGGAGCCCCTGTAGTGAATGATGAAGAAGTTTTTTATTCCTAGCTAGACTCTCAATATAAAGGTTATGCCTTGAAGTGTGACAGTTTATATCCCTTAAAAAAATTGTTTATGCTTTCATCCTATGTTCACATTCGTATATCTAATTCTTTTGCGACATCAGATAAGCTCTTGGTCTCATACTTTGTGGCAGTGAGTTCCATAGGTTAACCACACGTGGTTAAAAAACAAGTATTTGTTTCCTTGCAATTTAACTGTCTCTTCTTTTTCTTGTATAACAAGGGGATAAATAGGAACACACTATTTACCTTTTTGACCTCTTTTCATCTCTATCAAGTCTCCTCTTATTCATCTCATTAAATTGTTCCAGTCTTTTCAGTCTTTCTTCATATGGAAGTCTCAATGTAATTGTATTAGCTGTACAGTAATACACTGAAATATATAAGATGAAGTTTGTTAATATCGTGGTAAACCAAATGTATGAACGTTAAAGGATATGAAAGGGTTATATAAATTACAGTAAATTGAGTTCTACTCCGAATGCTCAAGTGTTAATCATCATATTTTGCATAAGAGAAGTGTTATAATTACTGCAGTGATCCTGGCCCCAGTTCTTTTGTACACTAGGGCTGCTTTGTGCCACTCTGGCAATGCAAAACTGCTCTAAAGCAGGCTGATCTAGCCCTGGGAATTCCCCCTGTGCAGCTCATATAACACTGTCTGTTTCACAGCTGCTAGAGTAGGGGACGTGGCTGGACATGGACAATGGTGCCCTTGCATTTGGTTGGTTAATTGGTCCCTCAGAGCTAGTATAGATGAAAACAATCTTCAGGGTGATATAAATTTATCCTGTGAACCTGCTCAGTGAGCAGGATGGTGGAGGTGGCCCACATCTGATGTAAAGAATCTTGCCCCTTAGCTCTTAAGTTCTTTGTGTGTGGTTACCGTTATATTTATTGTTATGATTAGTATGCTTGTGTCTAGAGGCCCCAATCAAGATCAGAGCCCCCAGTTGTATAGGCACTTTACAAGTGTGTAGCTAGTCCCTGTCCTAAAGAACTTACAATCTCAATAGATACACAGCAGAAGGATGGGAGGAGAAACAGAAGCGAAGTGACTTGACTGAGGTTACTCAGCAAGTCAGTAGCAATGATATAGCTTTGTACTGAAGTTATAAGTAATAGTTGGTTTTTCTATTGTAATGCACTGATTTTTTGGAGTTTCACTACATTTGGTGTTTTAAGGCACATTAAGTTGAAACTTGGTGTGACATTGTCAACACAGATATAAATTGTTTTAATGAGAATTCTATGTGTAAGTACTTAAAAAATAATTACCTTTTAAAAAAGATTTTTCCTTAAAACTTGCCAAAAGCATCTTAAAACAATATTTTGTGTAGATTTAGGAGAGACCAAATCCATTTGCTGTATACTTTTTAAAGCTGGAATTACTAAAGTACTTAAGTTTAGAAATTAGCCAGTGAGCATGTACAGTTGCTAGTTTTGATCATTTGCTTTTGTAAGACTGTTACATACCCTGAAGTGAATGGTTAACTTTCTCACAAATTTTTTATGAAAATGTCACTGTGACTCTACTACAATGCTCTCTTTTTAGTAAGCAAAAAGTCAAGGTGAATTTACAGTTATGATATGAGGAAGGGCAAAACCGTGTCAGTGCATATCTGTGACAGCATCATCACGATCACTAGAATGATTTAAAGTTAGGCTGTACAAATCCTGAAGAGTATACTTGAGAGGAAGAATGTGCATAGGCAGAGATATAGTCTACTTCATTTGTGACCCAACTTTTCTTCTTCTTGTTTTCACCTGTTTTTCTGTTATATTTTTATATTTTACGATTTTTAGATCATTTTAACAATTATGCAAAACCAGAGTTACCTGATGATACTGTGAGAGTTTAGGAAAAAAATACATCATGCAGAACTCGGCAGCTTGATTTGCTTCAGATCTTTCCCTAGCCAATTTTCATGCTTTGCAGGCAGAGCCCCGGGAACCTGGCAATAGGCTGGAAAGCTTCATAGGATTAAGGCATATATGTTAGCCGTATAAATTATGGCATATTTCAAATATTTGAATAGAAAACAATTAATAGATTTTGACACCAGCAGGGACCCCTTATGATCATCTCATCCAACCTCCAGCATAACACAAGCCATAGAATTTCACTCAGTAATTCCTGGAGCAAGTCCATAACTTCTGGTTGAGATATTGGGAAAAGTCCATCTAACCTTTGAAATTTTATTAGGGTGATTGATTGATTGAAACTACCAATTTTAATAATAATTTAAATAAAAAAGCAGGAAACATTAATTTAAATAATTGATTTTAATAGTGTTTAGCATTTGTACCTTAGCCCCGCTGCGTAGGGCTGAAACCCTCAGGCTTCGGCTTTGGCTTTTGCCATAGGCCCCAGGAAGTCTAAGTCAGCCTTGGTGACCCCATTAAAATGGGGTCATGACCCACTTTGGGGTCCTGACCCACAGTTTGAGAACCGCCGGACTAGGGTACAGATTGCACAATACATTCTTCTCGCTGTAGATTGGATCTGTAGAGAAGATTCTCAAGAATGAAAGAAAATCTGGTGTATAAGAGCAGTCCTCTGTCTCAAAGGAGGAGGAAGAAATTCATGATGTTAGTTCTTTCCTGTCTTATGTTGATGTCCGAGGTTGGTCTGTCTATTCAAAACAGTTGCACCAGCGATTTTTAAAATACGTATTAATGCTAGGGTCATTATTGGTGCAAGACACTGCCCTTTAAGCTGAGTACATCATCTGCAATGGTCACCAAACCCTTGACAGTACTGGGGTCAGCACTGAACCAGCATACACCTAACGTACATTTCTATTAATAGCCTCCTCATTACAGCCCCTTCAGGTTAGTGCTGTTAAGAACTAAAATTGAGTTAGTTTTGGAAATGTTGTCATGAGGAGCATTTGTGTCTTATATAAATTGCCTTATAACATGCCTTCTGCATCTGAAGAAGTAGGTTTTTTACCCATTAAAGCTTATGCCCAAATAAATCTGTTAGTCTTTAGGGTGCCACTGGGCTCCTCATTGTTTTTATAAATTGCCTTATAGTTTGAGAGGAAACTTGTTTTAATGTTAGATTCTTAAAGAGAACAACAATACTCCTCCTCCTCTAATGAAGATCATTGTACCTTTCTGGACACAAATCCCTTCATTGAAAAGAGGAACCTGAGAGTAGATGCTTCTGCATTTCACACGTGTTTTGTCAGTATGGAATTTTCTGATCTTAAAGCAGGTTCATTTTGTGTGTTTAAAAACAAACAAAGCCTCCCAAATCTTATAGGCTAAAGATTTTTATATGTATTTTTGTACTTTTAGTCCAAACTGGGAAAAATCAGTGTTTGGCAAAGGATGTACAGTAATTGGTCGGGGAAAATATTTGCAAGTTTAAGTAGGGTAATAAATAGTATTAAAAGCTACTTAGTGGCTTCCTTTCAGCTAAGCACGCTAAAGTTGGTCATGTTGGTTTTGCATTAGATAAATTTTGAAGTAATGGTGTATTCGTTTGCCTTCTCAGCTATAGATTTTCATTTTTAATGCGCATTAAAATGTAATTTATATTAAAATATTTTGTTTTATACTGTACATTTTTCATGTCCAGTAAAAACAACATTATACACCCAAGGAGAAACTAGGAAATTTAATATACTGATCTATTAGAATAAGGTATGGTGACAACTCTCCATACAGCAAGGGAAATTCTAAACAGTGCTCCTGTAAAGGAGGGAGCAGGAGTTCCAGAGATGCTTTGTGACTGTAATTTGATATAGGTAGGGCAACATGATATCACAAAGCCAAATAGACCGGTTGAAGGAGTGGTTCCCAAACTTTTTAGTAAGGTGAACCACCAATTGCATTTTGTCTTTCTTGGGGCCCACACCTTTATCTCTGTTCCTCCCTCCCTTTCCAAGCCCCCTGCTTGGCTCTTTCCAGCCCCCTTGTTGTTGGCTCTCACAGGCCTTGCCTCTTCCTGCAGTCCCAGCCAGCGTTTCTCTCCTCGTAGCCGCGATCCCTACCAGGTTGTTGACTCTTTGCTGGCTTTGGCTGCTTCTGCCATGCTGCTGCTCTCATCCTGCTCCCCATGCCACTGCCTGTTGCCCTGGGGACGTGAGAGCAGGATCCATGCAGCAGCGTCGAGGAAGCAGCCAGAGAACGGACAGCCACCAGCCTGACCCCGCCTTGCATTTGCCCAGGAGGTGTTCCTCCATGCTGCTACCTGGATCCTGCTCCCCAGGCTGCTGCCTGCTACACAGGTGAAGTGAGAGTGGGGAGGTGGAAGGGGCAGAAGAGGGAGTTCCTCTACGGTATGTGTGACCCACTGTTGGGTCTGGACCCACCATTTGGGAAACACTGAGGTAAACTATAAGCCTGCCCAAGGTATTCACAGAAATCTGATTTCCCTTATTTTAATTTTCTCTTTTCCAAGTTCCCATATCTCAGACAGAGTCATGAGTGTCATCAATAGAGGTCAATATGCAGAATAGAAAACTGTTACAATTCAGGGCAATTGTACCTGTATTTCTCCTAAGTGATTCAGCAAGGGCACTCATTCTCAGGCAACGGCTGGGGAGCTGGAAGCCTTTCTTGTATGGAGACCTGCATCTCACTTCCTTCTGACTGGGGTATTTCCAGGATGCAGTGTCCTGCCTTGCCTGTGTAATTCCCAACAGAGAGAGGCTGCCCAAGCACACCTTCCTGCTTTCTTTTCTGAGATGGTTAACAGTGTGACTGCCCACAGTTAAAGTTATCACACAGCTCTTTTATGCAAGCCTATTTTATTCTTAAGATAAAAGCACTTCAGCGAAAACATACTAAAACCAATAAGAACCTACACACATGCTGATAAGCTTACCAGAGATCACCATAACCCTAACATGGGCTCTAGCAGGAGTAATTCTTCAGCACACCACCCAAGGGAATTCCTGTGGTCACAAGTTCATAACAGCTTCAGATCAGAACAGCCACCTAGTCTTACAGGACTTCAACAGGGCTTGCAACCCTTCCCTAAGGACTGGGACTCCATGGACCGTGGGTCCTGTCTGCTGGATCAGGAAGAAGGCCCTGAGCCTGTTTAAAACCAGGTTATTTATTTGTCTGTTGGTCCCTGGAAAATCCAGGTTGACCTAGCATGTGTCCCTCTTGGGTGGTAGGGTGGTGGTTGGGGCTTCAGAGGGCTGATAACAGAGCAATTACATTAGCATCCCCCACCTCCCTAGAGGAGTTATATACAATTTCACAATAATACACAATTGAAATTTTAATACAAGGGACTTCCAGAAGTATTAAACCTAATTCAGTAAAGTTTAATTTAACTCAAGTTAACTTTAATCTTAATGCCATAAGGTTTGTCCAGTATATGGCAGGATGTTGTCAGTCTGTCTCAAAAACTATTTTGTACTTCAGTTTTTGAAGAAGTAAACTAAATTATGTGGAAAAACAAGATAATGAGTTCATTAGCTGAGCTACAAATACAGTAAAGCACTTTTGGTTTAGGGCAGCTAACTTTTTACTCAGTAACATGGCCAGGTTATTCATTGAATAGATTTACAACATATTTCAGTGTTAGCAATGCAAGTGAGCTAATTTCACTGAACAGAGAAGCAATGAAAGTAATATTTTGGTGTCAGAGTATGAGTTTGCTTTTTCATCTACGGATCTTTAATGTTTTTTTAATTAAAAAGCAAAGTTTTCCTTAGATAAAAAACAGAGAATATCTAGTTAGTTACCCATCAAATGTTTAGGTGTATGAATCTAAAATGTTGATTATATTTTTAAAATGTGATTTTAGATATTTCGTCTGTATTTCCTTTTGTCAAATAAAGTAGGAATACTAGTTCAAAAATTACTTCGACTTTTATACAGTTTTTCTGCATTTTGGTGCATGAGACATAATATTCAGTTTCCAGGGCAGTTGCACCTGAAGGGAAGTGTTGGACCTGAAGGGAGAAAAGAAAGAGGAGTGTGATATCTCTGGCTGGCAATAGGCAGAGCTTTGATTCAGTGGTATGTGCAGTGTCCAGACAGTGGCAGTATTTGTTGTTTCCTTCCAGAATTATCAGTGATATGGAAGTGAATGAAGATGGGAAATATGGAGAAGAGAAATATAAAATTGCTTAAACACCCCACTATGCCCTCCCGCCAAAAGAAAACCACCGCAAAACCCTAAAACAATATAACAAGCCTGTGTTTTGTGGGTTCTCATAGTAAAAAACTACAGTGTAGAAAGAATTTCTGAATGATTATAATAGCTAAGCTTAAAACAACAAACAGTTTTCGACACACAATTCAATATCATATCTAAATTGTTAGCAGTGTATATATTTTATTTAGGGAGAATGAATCTTACTTAAGATCAGTCCAGGAAAGAAGAGGAAAAAGATAGAAATTGGTCAGATAAACAGTTGCTAAAATGTTTGTTATAAATAAAGCAATGAAAAGTACTAATTTTCTTTAAATGCTGACACAAATTACTAACAAAAAAGTAACTTGCCCCTTAGCTTAAATTTTCTCACTTTGTCTACACTAAGAAAAATTGGCTGCATTGTTTTCTACCAAAAGTAACAGTGAGAGCTGTAGTGTGGGTATTCCGACAACCATATCTTACCCAGCCTTGAGTATGATTAGATAACATGGTAAAAACATCTGCACTGGGACCACACGATAACTTCTGCTGTTGCTAGTGTCGGAGGAGCTGCACCAAAGAAAAAATCAGGAGTCTGAATTTTGCCAATATAGACACATCCTCTGAATCTTTTCTATGAAAAACAATTAACTTCTGGCATTGTCAGTGTAACTCTAATAAGCAGAAAAATAAAAATGAAGAACTCTGTTTAAATTGGTTGTGGTTCAGATTGTTCAGATAAAAACTGGTTTCCCGATCTGTCATTTAGTACAGTTTTATGCTCTTGCTAAAGACATGGGAATTATCTCCCCAGTGCTGCTTGTATGCCTTTCCTCTCTGACTCCTTTCACAGTCATTCTCCCTGACAGTTCTCCTTTAGGAAAATAAGATGTCATTTTAGATTTACAGACACCTGGTATGACAGTTAAATTAGGCTTTGCCCAATTAGTCTGGCTTTGCTGGCTTGAACTATGTTTTAAAATTGTGTAACAGCTCTGCCTGTGCAGAAAGGAACAAAATGTTTGCATCTCGGAAAGAATAATTCCAAGTGCTTTGTGGAATGAAAACTCAAACATTCCACTTTAAAGTCAGTGGTTTGTTTTTTTGTTTTGTTTTGTTATTTTTAATCAATAGGTGCCAAGGAAAGTGTATTTGACCTGGACTCCACAAGTATTAGAGGATTTTTATAAAGGATAAACAGTGCCAGTTGAATCTTGGCCTGACAAAACTCTTAACTTACTCCTTTGCAAAGCTGCTTTTTCATTAACTAGAGAAGTAACACCAACAAGATATGCGGAAAATCCATAAAAAAGATCAGGGAAGACTACAGTTCTTCTTAAAGTCCCTAAGAGAGAATTTTACTTCATTTTAGATAGCATAATTCAAGTACTAATATAATTGAGGCTTAATTTGATGTAAAAATCAATATCACTTGTCTTTGCGACTGTGTAAGAACACGTGGTGAGATGTGATGTGCAATTTCAGAGGCATTATTTTCCATTTGGGAAAGGGTGTGTGTAAAAAATCAGGCTTATCCTGGGAAGCTAGCTTCTGCCTTAACTATTGAGCAGCTACAGTCACTCCATAATATGTAGGGCATTCATTGATAGTAAAGACTTCTATCTTATTTCAACTGAAGATAATTCTTTTTTAAAAAGTTCATAAGGGAGTAAAATAAGAATTGAGAATAGAATGACTGTCTCGTTCTTAACTCTAGCATTGTAACTGTGGAGCTATAATAAATTCTTCCTCAGTTGATTTAAGAACCAGCTATTCAAGAGGGATTCAGTAATTTCATGTCTTTGTCAAGTGAGGAAGGACGGTGCTGTGGTTAGGGCACTAGCCTGGGAGTCTGGAGACTTGGGTTCTGCCACAGACTTTCTTTGAAACCTTGGGCAAGTCATTTAGGACTTGTCTATATGAAAAGTTAGTGCACGGCGAGTTGGGCTGTAAATCTACAGTAGCCTGCAGTGCAATAACTGACTCTGTGGATCCAGCTACTGTGCACAATAAGTTCCAAAGTGTACTTTGATCTATTCCACTTTGAAACACGCTAACTATTCACCTCTAGACAAGCCCTCTGTTTCTTCAGGTATGTCTACACTACAGTAAAACACCTGTGGCTGGCCTGTGTCAGCTGACTCAGGCTTTTGGGCTTGTGCTGCAGGGCTCTAAAATTGTGTAGATACTCAGGCTGGAGCTTGGGCTCTGAGACCCCCCCCACCCTTCCCTTGTGGGGTCTCAGAGCCTGAGCTCCAGCCCAAGCCCAAATGTCTACAAGGCAATTTATAGCCCTGTAGCCCAAGCCCACAAGCCTGAGTCAGTTGAGATGGGCTAGCCACAGGTGTTTGATTACAAGACATATCCCAAGTTCCCCATTTGTAAAATGGTGATAATAGTACTTCCTGAAGTCACAGGAGTGTGGCGAAGATGGATGAGCATAGGTATATTGTAATGCAGGCCATGCAAGTGCCTCAGAGACATTTGGGCTTTCAAACTATCTGGAATCAGGGAAGACTCAGAATGCCTCGTGTGTGTGAAATAGCTGTATTTTTTTCATAAATGTAATTTTCTGTGAAGAATCCAAATTAGCTACAGTGGCTTCAGAGTTTGACATGTACTTCAGTAGAAGTAAATGTTGAGCACTTTTAAAAATCTCACCTTGTGTATGTGGGGCTTTCTTTTGCACATACAAATGTGACATTTTCATTTTGTGATTGATCCTGCTCTCGTTGCAGTTACTTGGTATCAGGATCCTTTTGTTAGGAATAAAAATTAAGATCAAAATTTAACTTCAGTTCTTCTGAAAAGCAGGCCTCTTAATTTTCCAGCTATAGGCATCCATTTCTGGATTTTGGTGCTTAACTTTAGACTCGTACGTTTTGAAAATTTTGGCCTCATTACATAAAACAGTCTTGCTGAGCTAGCCCTTTATACACTACAGGTATACGGGTAAAAACAGATACAGTGTTTTAGTAGGTTTCTGCCCTCGTTTAGAACTGCTGCTTATATACTCTACAAAAACTAATATAGAGAACAATTAGAAATTGATTTGGACCCATTGCAAAGAATTCTAACACAGAAACAGGTAAAATTACAAATGAGTGCAGGCAAGAAATAAATGCAGGTTCTTTGCTATTCTGTATCCACAACCATTTTCAGAAATTCTGTTATATGAAAACAGGTTCTCTGTTCAAAGCAGTAGGAGACAAGTTTCCTGTTACTTGTGTGTATCCTTCTTGTGACCCCAGCTGAATGCCTGTTTACTATAAAAAGGGCAAATTCAGGAACTCAGCTGTCCAGAGGGACCAAGCTACTGTATAGCTGGTTTATGAAGCACTGTGCACCTGAGTGGAAGGAAAGGTCACACATAAAAATCATAACTGGATGTTTTTGTGGTTAATTAAAAATATTTTTATTCTTTAAATGTGAACTTGAAAAATGATTTTTTTCTGTGAGGAGGTAGTGACTCGGTCACAGTTTCACATTTCTTCAGTTAGAATTTTAATTTTGTGCAAGAAAAATGATCTTAAAGAAGCCAGTGTTGCCTTTTTTATAATTAGTAGCTGTCCCAAAACAGAATGTGAATTAAAGGAAGTGTATGTAGATATCCAAGGGAGGAGAAAGCCCCCTTAAGATATAGGTCTTTAAAAGCTTACATTGTGGATTGAGGAAATTATTGTTTTGTTTGGAAAGACAATGAACTAAGGAGAGAGAACTTCTGTAAAATGAATTGTTATAGAAAGTCCTGAAGGTTTGCTTTACAACAGTTTCATAAAACACAAGTATTCTTCTTTGAGAATGAGATATGTAGGGATGGAAGGAACCTCAGGAGGTCATCTAATTTTTGGTCTGTCCTCCCGTGCTGAGGCAGGATTAAGTATATCTAGACCATCCGTGACATGTTTGTCTAACCTGTTCGTTAAAAACCTTCAGTGATGGGTGCCCCTGTTCAAGGCAGCTGCAAGGTACCTTCAGCAAGGGCATCCACTTATAGCTCCCCAGCCATTGCCTCTCTTGGGTGGAGACAAGCGTGCCTCTCCCTCCTGACCAGGGTATTTCCATGCTCCACCATCCCCTGCCTACACTGTGAATTCCCCAGCAGGTCAGACTGCCTAAACAGGCCTGCTTTGCTTTTTGTTCAGAAGTAGGGCAGTTGATTAACTGCAGTTAACTCACGCGATTAACTCAAAAAAATTAATCGCAATTAAAAAAATTAACTGCAGTTTTAATCACACTGTTAAGCAATAGAATATCAAGTGAAATTTATGAAATATTTTTGGATGTTTTTCTACTTTTTCAAATATATTAATTTCTATTACAACACAGAATACAAAGTGTACAGTGCTCTTTATATTTTTATTACAAATATTTGCACTCTAAAAATGATAAAAGAAATAGTATTATTTAATTTACCTCATACAACTACTGTAGTGCCATCTTTATTGTGAAAGTGCAACTTACAAAAGTCCTTCTTTTTCAGCCAATTGTTAAGATAAATAAGTTTGTTTATGGGACATAATTCTGCCTGCTTATTATTTACAGTGTCATCTGAAAGTAAGAACAGGTGTTTGAGTGGCTCTTTTGTTACCAGCATTGCAAGGCATTTATGTGCTAGATATGCTAAACATTCATGCCCTTTCATGCTTCAGCCACCATTCCAGAGGACATGCTTCCATGCTGATTATGCTTGTTTAAAAAAAAAATGGGTTAATTAAATTTGTGGCTGAACTCCTTGGGGGAGAATTATATGTCTCCTGCTCTGTTTTACCTGCATTCTGCCATATATTTCATGTCATAGCAGTCTTGGATGATGACACAGCACAAGTTTGTTTTAAAAACATTTTCACAGCAGATTTGACAAAACGCAAAGAAGGTACCAATGTGAGACTTCTAAAGATAGCTACAGCACTCGACCCAAGGTTTAAGAATCTGAAGTGCCTTCCAAAATGTGAGAGGGACTAGGTGTGGAGCATGCTTCCAGAGGTCTTAAAAGAGCAACACTCTGATGCGGAAGCTACAGAACCCAAACCACCAAAAAAGAAAATCAGCCTTCTGCTGGTGGCATCTGACTCCGATAATGAAAATGGACATCTGTCGGTCCACTCTGCTTTGGATCGTTATTGAGCAGAACCAGTCATCAGCATGGATGCATGTCCTCTGGAATGGTGGTTGAAGCATGAAGGGACAAACTAATCTTTAGCGCATCTGGCACGTAAATATCTTGTGATGCTGGCTACAACAGTGTCATCAGAATGCCTGTTCTCACTTTCAGGTGACGTAAAGAAGAAGTGGGCAGTATTATCTCCTGCAAATGTAACCAAATGTGTTTGAGTGATTGGCTGAACAAGAAGTAAGACTGTTTTACATTTTATTTTTGAATGTAGGGTTTTTTACATAATTCTACATTTGGAAATTCAACTTTCATGATGGAGATTGCATGACTATGTTTGCAATAGGGGAATTGAAAAATACTATTTTGTTTTTTACAGTGCAAATATTAGTAATCAAACATAAAGTGAGCACCGTACACTTTGTATTCTGTGTTGTAATTGAAATGAATATATCTGAAAATGTAGAAAACATCCAAAAATATTTAAATAGATGGTATTCTGTTATTGTTTAACGCGCGATTAACTGCATTTAATTTTTTTTATTGCTTGGTAGCCCTATTCAGAAGCTATAAATAGCATAATTGCCCAGGATTTTAAGTTACCACACAGTTCTTTTTAGTAGGGTGGCCAGGAGCCAGTTTTTCGACCTGAAAGTCTGGTAGAAAAGGGGACCTGACAGTGTCCAGTCAGATATATTGACTGGGCACCCAAAGTCCAGTCACTGTGGGTGAGAAAGGTGCTGGGTCATCACCTCGGCCAGCCCCATCTCAGCTGGGACCACCTCTTACCTGCGTCAGGCCGCTGCAACTTCCAGCCCGGCTGTGCAGCCATACCATGCCACCCTTACTTCTGTGAAATTGACCAAAATGGACCATGAATTTGGTAGGGCCATACCAAGAAAAGATACTACTTCACCCACCTTGTCTCTCTAATACGACACTCCTGTTAGTACATCCTAGAATGACATTTGCCTTATTAGCAAACATACATATGGTACATTTTTGTATTTTGAGAATTAATGAGCTGAAACTGAGACTCTAAAACTAATATCCTGAACTAATATAGTAGTTGCAGTGATGTAATGTTTTCTCATCCTTTTATATCTTTCCTATGCATTTTCCTGAGTTTCAAAACTACATATTTTAGAACTTAGATTCTTGTTTCTTCCTCTCAAGATAGCTGCATTTAGCAATCTTCCTTCAGATTTTAGGTAATGTTGTTTTTCAATATTGTTGCATGAAAAGCGGCCTAAACAAACACCACAAAATAATATAGGCACACCAGAAACTGTATGTGCTGTATCCTTTCAAAGGAAGATATTGTTTGTTTATGAATTTTGCTCTTGTATTGTGTACTAAGGGCTGGATATTTTCTAAAATCAGTTTTTCCCCAGCGACTCCCCTGAGAGAAAGTGGAAATATGCTTCAGTAATACAATTCTGTAAATAAGCGGTGATCCTCAAAGAACATTTATTTTATTCATGGACCCAGAAATATTTGCATTTGAAATGAATAATTTAATTGTAAATGGCAGGGGTCAATGAGGGCAGACTTCTGAATTTTTGAGAAGTGGCTGTAATTTTATTGATTCCATAATAGAATCACTTCTCAGGGCAACCTGTATTGGAAGCAGGGCGAAGGGGGAAGGCGATAGATGCTCCATCTGTCACCTACCTCCATCATTTTGAATTCTGAAATACAGGGCATCACAGCTGCTTAAAACAAAGGCCCTATCAGAGCCTGCATTACTCCCAAGACCTAGTCTGGCCTGCAATCCAGAAAAATCAACTGACTGGGAAACCGTATGACTTTGTTGTAGGGTGGATCAGGCTTGCTTGTGAATCCAACTCCCTTTTCTAAGCCAGGTATGCTGATTCCTAATTTGCAGAAAAAGCTGTTGGTTTTTGGTTTTTGGCCCCAAACCCTCCTGACTTCTTTTGGTTTGGGAGACCAAAACAGTAACCTCATCACTACCTTGCTGAAAAGGAGGATCTGACACCCCTGCTGCTAGGATCTATAACCCAAAGCTACAATCCTGTAAAATTTATTGGTAATCCACTCCATGCCTATTCAACAAACAGAGTACCACACAAACAGTTGCACAAGTACTCAAAGTACCTGCCCCCAGTGGACTGTATATGTCTGCAAAGTCCAAAGGTGCATGTGCAATTCCATGGTAGAAAGCAAAGCAGGAAGAGGGAAGCTCTTCTCTATCAGGCTTGATCATTTTATCAGTTGGTCTGCACCCCAGACAGCCAATCCAAGAGCCTAATTCAGGGACCAAAATTACCAATCAATCCCATAGCTAGAGAGGCTCCCCACTGACTGATGTCACAAGGAAGCCAGAGGTGTGCCTGTCCTCCTTGCCTCATCCTGCATTCCCACACTGTCTGAAAAGACTAGCGTGCATTCTTGGAACACAGCTTTCTTACTGCCAATATTTTAACTAACTCAATCACTTAGTGGAGATGGTTAGGAAACCTCAGCATTTTGTCAAATAGATAAAACGTCTTGCTAAATTTTGTTCTCTGTTTTCTGACCAGCTCTTTGCTAGTTATCCGTGGTGGTATAGGAACCTATAAAAAGGCAGCGAAAACAAAAAAGTGTTTCTCTTTCACTTGAATTTGTTGCTTTTGTTAAGTATTTTGACATCCACGCATAGCTGTGGGAAATGGAGTTCTAGTAAAAACTTGCAGCTTAATTTAATTATAAATGTGGTAATTATGAGCTAATATAAAGAGGCAGGTTTATTTAGTAACTATAGGGAATGTTATTGCATAATGCTTTAAGTTGGTACATATATAGATATTACTACTTCTGCAGTAATTCAGTGTTAAGATTGTGGTTAATTGCAACATATCAGGAAATGCAAAACTTAAGGTTTCCATAGAAACACTAAGTCTATTGCATATGTTGTATCTTTGTGTTACACATATAGTAGCATAAAACGTAACTGTACTGAACAACTCTACTAAGAAAAACAATAATAAAAAGTGCTACGAGTGTGAAGTGTAGCTCAATTTATGTCCATGTGAGAACTTTAACTTCAGTATTTCATGATTTCTTTGTGACTTTCTTTTCAATGTGACATTGCCTTAACTGTTTTTGGAATTTCATTTCCCACAATTTGATTTTGAGATTCCTTTTTTCCTATTTTGCAAAGCATGTACAGCTCACAAAGGGCTACTAACATGCTACATTTGAATGATCAGAGTTCAGCTTTTAAAAAATGATTTGACCAGGAAAAAAGGTATCAAGAAGATTGTTAGTATGAGAATCTATCCTCTTTTTTTGAATGCTAGCAAAACTCAAAAACAAAAAAAAATCAGCAACAACAAAAAAAAACCAAAACCACTTTTAGGTGTGACTCATGAAAAATGACATTCCAATAACAAAGCTATAAGTGTAATCCAAAGAAGTCTCTTTTGGCAACCACTGTATTCTAGTTATGATATGCATGCAAATATGTAAAAAGATAAGGAGTACTTGTGGCACCTTAGAGACTAACCAATTTATTTGAGCATAAGGTTTGTGCTCACGAAGCTTATGCTCAAATAAATTGGTTAGTCTCTAAGGTGCCACAAGTACTCCTTTTCTTTTTGCGAATACAGACTAACACGGCTGTTGCTCTGAAACCTGTCATCATGCAAATATGTATATGTTTAGATTCTTTGTTTCTCAAGTCTCTAATGTTGAGTTAAAAAAATCTGAGAAGTTACTGAGTGTTCTCGAGATGGTTAATATTTCCTGAAGAAGATTTACAAATCATCTCAAGTTTAAAAGGTTTTTGTGTTAAAGAAGCTTGATAAGTTCAGAACTGTAAAGAAGCTGATACCAGTGTTCCTCGATGCATTGGCCCTCAAGAGGTGCTCATACTTTTTTCTGTGAGCCCAAATGTATCACTTTTGTGACTTGCCTATAGCCAAATGCATGTATGGCTTCAGATCTCTTGCTTCTTTCTCCATGGGAGCTGGAGACCTGAAACCACTCATGAACTGATTCTTCCAAGTCACTGGGTGGTCCCCTCCATAATTTAAATAATGTAGACGTATGAAAGGTCAAAATAATTCACAAAACTATTTTTAAATGTCTGCAGAAATGGCTGTTCATGAATCACTTGGTACAGTACTACAAAGAATTTTTAACTTTGTTTCTGCAGTTTTGTTTATACTTTGTCAACTCAGAGTTATTCTGTTGTGGTGCAAGAATTCCATGATTGTTAATTGCATTCCCCAACAAAAGACAATTTTACATTTGTCCTCATTGTCTAAATTGCAACAACTTCCTTCAGTCTCTCTCTCATTTTTTCTCGCCTTAAATCCTAAAACACAAAATCCTTAAATAAGTATGTGGTAAGATTGTTAGTGGATAAAGGAGTTAGTTTAAAGTAGTCAGTAAAGCTGAATGTTAAGCTTATTCATTCACAAAAAATCCAACATGTTGAAATGTTATATGGGATGCATATATTTTATATATCATACACAACAAAATGCTGATTTGCTATCCATGTGACAATTTGCCTAACATCCTCCAGGTGAAGGAGAAGTGACTACATGACCCTTGGAGTGAGTTATTGTCTGCTAGTTTGTTTTTGTTATTGTGTGCTTGCTGTGTGCCTGCTTGACTGAAGTTTATAGTGTGGTCTGCATATGTGTGTGCATGCGTGGGTGGGCGGGCTGAGCCTAGTGACCTGCTAGGCAAGACTGAGAACTTCCTAATGAGACTTTACCCTTTCATCCCTAGTCCATTTAGAATCCTGGGACTGGGAGGCAGGGCTAACTCAGGGAGAACAGGAGTTTAAAAAGCTAGAATGTAACAGAGTAGAGAAGCTAGCAAACAGGAGTTTTGTGAGGGAACTTAGAGTGGGAGCCTGACAGTGAGACATACTTAATAAACCTTCTCTAAAATTAAGTCTATAACTGCCCCTTCCCCAAAACATACACTCAAAGAGCAAACAAACAAAAAAACCCTGCAAGAGTAAAATAATACAGGCACAAGTCCAGCTGCAGAGTGGGGGCTATCCAGTTTATTGCAGTAATTGCAGCATGTATTATTACCTTCCTTGAGGGTAGATAGCATATATGTGCATTTAGTGCAAGCAATTCATGGCCGTCAGAGACTGGGTATGGGCTCTTGAGACAAAGCTAGCTGAACTGGAGGAACTAAAGGGGAGAGAGAGGTACATAGCTGAGACTTTTTGGGACACAATAGAATAGTCCCATTCCCAGTCTGACAGCCTCTGAGCTGTCAAGGATGATGAAAGTCTTAGAGAGGGAGCACATCAAGCTGGAGTGGAAGGAAATGATCCCATAGTTAGGGCTCTCCTTCCAGATGACATCATGATATCCTCTCTCACTGAGGATACACCTATCGGAGAGGAAACCCCAGTTATTAGGAAGACATAGTAGTAACAGGGGATTCGATTATTGGAAAGATAGTTTTGTGATGACTGGGAGAATTGCATGGTGAATTGCCTGCCAGATGTGAAGGTTGCAAACCTCTTGAGACATCTAGACAGACTTATGTACAATGCTGGGGAGGAGCCAATGTCGTGGTACATGTAGGTACCAGTGACATAGGGAAAAGTAGAAGAGAGGTCTGGAAGGCCACATTTAGGCTGCTCGTTAAGAGACTAAAGTCCAGGATATCCATGATAGCATTCCCTTAAATTCTTCCAGTTGCACACAGAGGGCCAATTAGACCAGTAGAACTGCAGGATGTCAATGTGTGGATAAGATGATGGTGTTGGGAGGTGGGATTTGGGTTTATTAGGGCTGGATAACCTTTTGGAAAATGAGGAGCCTATACAGGAAGGATGGGCTCCACCTGAACCAAAACAGAATCAGACTGTTGGCATGTAAAATTAAAAAGGTTGCAGAGGAGCTTTTAAACTAAGGGCTAGGGGAAAACCAGCAGGTGTGGCTATGCACATGGTTCAGACAGACATATCCCTTGGGGAGGATTTATTAAAGGGGATATTCTCTATCCTAGTAAAAAGGAAAGGATAGAAGTTGATAAAGTACAGGTAGGAACTGAAGAGAAACAGTCAAACAAAAGAGAGTTCCATTCATTACATTGCATGAAGGCAGACAACTAAATATTGACAAATTTTGTAAGTGCTTTTATATAAATGAAAGAAGTCTAAATACTAAGATGGGTGAACTTGAGTGCCTGATATTCAGTGAGTTTATTGATATAATAGGCATCACAAGACACTTGGTGGAATGATTTTAATCAATGGGACATGATAATATCAGATACCTATAAATTATATAGGTCTGACAGAGTAGGTTGTGCTAGTGAGGGAGAGAGCACTACATGTGAAAGAAAGCATAGAGTGAAATCTAGTAAAAATCTTAAATGAATCAAACAGTACCATAGACTCTCCATGGCTAGAAATTCTGTGCTTGAATAAAAAGAGTATAGCAGTAGGAATATATTTGTGACCCCCTGCCTCGTGATGCCTAGACACCATTCATGACTACTTCTTGGAGCAGCTAGTCTTTGAACCCACAAGGGAGAAGCAATTCTTGATTTAGTCCTAAGTGGCACACAGGATCTAGTCGAAGAGGTGAATATGTGTGAACCACTTGGTAATAGCGACCACAATGAAATTAAAGTTAACATCCTCGTAGGGGGGAAAATACCAAAGAAACCCAGCACAGTAGCATTTAACTTCATAAAGGGAAATGAAACAAAAATGAGGAGGCTAGTTAAATGGAAGTTAAAAGAAACAGTCACAGAAGTGAAATGCCTGCAAGCTGCATAGAAACTTTTAAAAAACTTCATAACTCAGGCTCAAACTATAGGCATACTCCAAATAAAATAAAAGAGGAAGAGGACCAAAAATGTCACTGTGGCTAAATAGAGTAAAAGAGACAGAAGACATTCCTTAAAAATTGGAAGTGAAATGCTACTGAGAAAAATAGAAAGGAACATAAACTCTGGAAAGTCAGTTGTAAAAGCATAATTAACCAAGCCAAAAATGAATTTGAAGAGCAACTAGCTAAATACACACAAACTAACAGCAGTGTTTTTTTCAGTACATCAGAACTAGGAAGCCTGCTAAACAATAAGTGAGGCCACTGGATGATCGAGGTGCTAAAGAAGCACCCCAGGAACACAAAGCCCTTGCAGAGAACTTTGCATAGGTCTATACTCCAGAGCCTGTGAGGGAGATTCCCATACCTATGCCATTCTTTTTAGGTGACAGATCTGAGGAACAGTCCCAGATTGAGGTTCCAGTAGAGGAGGTTTTGGAACAAATTGATAAATTAAACAATAAGGAGTTTCCAAGACAAGATAGTATTCACCCAAGACTTCTGAAGGAAATCAAATATGAAACAGTGGGATTACGAACGTGGCATGTATTCTGTTGCTTAAATCAGCCTCTGTAGCAGATGGCTGGAAGGTATCTAATGCAACACCAGTTTTTAAAAAGGGCTCTAGAGGTGCTCCTGGCAATTACAGGCTGGTAAGCCTAACTTCAGTACCAGGCAAATTGATTGAGGCTGTAATAAAGAACAGAAATAGCAGACACAGCGATGAACAAAACATGTTGGGGAAGAATCCACATGGCTTTTGTAAAGGGAAATCATGCCTCACCAGTTTATTAGAATTTTTTGAGGAAAGTTCAGTAACCATGTGCAGAAGGGTGATCCAGTGGATATAGTATACTTGGACTTTCTGAAGTCTTTGTCAAGGTCCCTTGCCAAAGGCTTTTAAGCAAAGTAAGGAATCATGGGATAAGCAGGAAGGTCCTTTCCTGGATCAGTAACTGGTTATATTACCCACACACTCTGTGGCACCCATCTTTACCCAATTCCTAGGGATCAAGGTGTAACCCAGTTGATTTAGGCACCCCCACCCTTTCCCAGTTCCTAGGGCTCCGGGCAAAAGGCACCTAACCTTACCCAATTCCTCGGGCTCAGGGCGTAATCTGGTTAATTTAAGTACCACCCTTACCCAGTTCCTAGGGCTCAGGGCATACTCTTCTGTGGGTTTGCGGGGTTTTTTACCAGTGAAAGAACCTTACACAGTAATATCCTTAACCTTGCATCCAGTGAAGTGAGCTGTAGCTCATGAAAGCTTATGCTCAAATAAATTGGTTAGTCTCTAAGGTGCCCACTAGTACTCCTTTTCTTTTTGTGAATACAGACTAATATGGCTGCTACTCTGAAACCTATCCTTAACCTGTATTTATTAACAGTCACCAAAACAGAATACACACGTTAAGCACACCGTGCTCACCACTCCCAATAAGGCAGAAGAACTTTTCATGCTGGCCAATCAGGATCAGGTTGTCTGGGGACGCAGCTTGTGCATGATGTAGTTGGCAGGGTGCTGAGGTCAGGCAACTGTGATCTTGGGGCTGTGTCCTGGAGCTGGTTCCAAAGAACTTCCTTTTGGACCCCAGTTTATACAGTGAAACTTGAGTCCTGCTTAGCTATACCTTAACCAATCATTTTACTAAAGTATTACAAAATAATTCTTTTACCAGTCCTAACATATTATGAAACCATTCTTTACCCAGTCACACCCCACCACCTTAGTTGATTTAAATCTTGCAAAATTAATTATGCAACAGATAGAAACCATACAGGTAAACAATAGAGAAGTAGGGGCTATAAAGATAAAAAATAAAGTATAGGATTCACACTTACACTGTTGATAGGTGATTCCTTGCCAGACAGAATGTAATCAAACTCATTTTTCTTTAAGCATCTTAAGATCTTGTGATGGGTTCCCCTTGGGGTGCCACTTGGAACTGGGGTACCACTGAGCCCCCTGATCCACCAGCCTGGGCTCCCTCTCACACTGTATTGCTGTGACCAGCTGCAAAGCCCTCCTGCCTGCACTTTCACCAGCATTCATACAGGTAGCAACAAACCTAGCTGTAGTTACACGCTTCCCAGCCTGGGACCCCAGAGCAGTACTGTCCTGCCCTGGTCAAATCTGGCCAGTATATAGGTTTAATACACGGTCTGCCTCTCCCTCAATGTGAAGAGAACAATGCATATTTGTGGTAACCAAGCAGAGATTTTTCCCAAACACTCCAGTCAAAGCTCACTGATTTAGATTAAAAAGTTTATTAACTGCAAAATATAGATTTTAAGTGATCATAAGGGATAGCAAACAGATCAAAGCAGATTAGCTCGCAAATAAAAATGCAAACTAAGCTTAATATACTAGGTAGATTGGATATAAATTAGCAGATTCTCACCCTAAGAGATGATACAAGCAGGCTGCACTTGCTTTACAGCTTGGAATCCCCAGATGCTTCAAACACAGGCTAGAAATCCCTTTTGCCTAGGTCTAGCACTTCCCCCAGTTCAGTCTTTTTTCCGCAGGTGTTCCCAGGAGTCCTCTTGTGTGGGGAGTGAAGAATTACAGATGATGTCACTTCCTCCCTTGTATAGCTTTCACATATGGCAGGAACCCTTTGTTCCAAAGCTTAGTTCCTAGACCAGTCTGTGGAAAAATACTGACATCCCACGATGAAGTCCACCATCATGTGGCCTGGTCACATGTCCTTGTAGAGTCATAGCAGCCATTACGTACAGGCTGTTTGAAGTGTTCTCAGGAAGGCTCCCCAGCTGGGAGATAAACTTCTCCTAAGGCCTGTTGTTCTTTCTAATGGCTCATTGCCCTGAATAGGCCCTTATGAACCAGCTATCTAGACTGAAAGCATCTTGTCTAGTGGGGGTTACCCAGGTGTAACTACATTTACAATACAGATACATAATCAATATTCATAACGTCAGATACATGCATACAAATAGGGTAATCATATTCAGCAAATCATAACTTTTCCAATGACACCTTATATGACTTATCTTGCGTAAAACACATCATCATTATGCTATGAAGAATATCGGGTGCAGATTCGTAGATCTGTTTCTTTCTTTATCTGATGGTCATGGGTAAGGATAGTCTTCTTAAGAGCCTGATATTACATTGTTTTAATACAATTTTGATGGAACGAGCGGATGTGACTTTCTGCTTCTTGGCTCATGGCTGCTGCTCTCCTAATATGGCTACAGAAAAAGGTGTCAGACCTTACGGTTAAAAGATAGGAAAGAAAGGGAAGGAATACATGGCCAGTTTTCACAGTAGAGAGAGATAAATAGCAGTGTCCCTCAAGGATATGTAGTGGGACCAGTACATATTCAACATATTCATAAATGACCTGGAAAAAGGGATAAACAGTGAAGTGGCAAAATTTGCAGATGATACAAATGACTCAAGATAGTTAAGTCCAAAGCAGACTGTGAAGGGATCTTACAAAACTGGGTGATTGGGTAACAAAATGTTAGATGAAATTCAGTGTTGATAAATGCAGAGTAATGCACAATGGAAACATAATCCCAACTATACATTCAAAATAATGGGGTCTAAATTACCTATTACCACTCAAGAAAGAGATCTTGGAATCATTGTGAATAGTGTTCTGAAAAGATCTACTCAATGTGCAGCATCAGTAAAAAAAAAAACAACAAAAACAAAAACAAAAAAACTAAGAATGTTTGGAACTATTAGGAAAGGGATAGTTTCTGTCTATCACAATTGTGTGCTCCGTGCAATTCTGGTCCCCATCTCAAAAGAGAAATATTAGAATTGGGGAAAGTACAGATAAGGGCAACAAAAATTATTAGGGGTACAGAACAGCACCCATATGATGAGAGATTTAAAAGAGTGGGACTGTTCAGCTTTGAAAGGAGACAGCTGAGGAGGGATATGATAGAGGTCTATAACATTTTGAACGTTGTGGAGAAATTGATAGGGAAGTGTTATTTGCCCCTTCACATGAACAGGGGTCACCTAATGAAATTACAGTAGGACCTCAGAGTTACGGACACCTTAGGAATGGAGGTTGTTCATAACTCTGAAATGTTTGTAACTCTGAACAAGACATTATGGGATGCTTCTCAGAGTGGACTGCTTGGAGCGGGAGCTCACAGCTGTACTTGCGAAATTCAGTGTCTTCACCTCCTACCTGTAAGTGACTGCTCCCCGTGTGGCGAGTAGGGGGTAGGGGTGGGGACAGGTAGCCTAGATATGCCTACCTTTAAGATGCAGTACAGGCAGAATACAGAATTTGCTAGGTTTTTTTGGTCTATGCTGTTGCCTGATTTCTTACTTCTGGTTCCATATGGTGTCTGGTTGACCGATTAGTCTGTAACTCTGATCGTATCTTAGAGGTTCTACTGTAATAGGCAGCAAGTTTAAAATAAACATAAGGAAGAGGATCTCCACACAACACTCAGTCAACCTGTGGAACTTGTTGCCAGGGCATGTTGTGAAGGCCAAAAGTATAACTAGGTTCAAAGAAGAATTAGGTAAGTTCATGGAGGATAGGTCCATTTGAGGCTAATAGCCAAAAAGGCCAGGGGTGGAACCCCATGTTCTGGGTGTCCTTAAACCTCTGACTGCTATAAAATGTAATTAGATGACAGAGAATGGATCACTCAGTAGTTCCCCTGTTCTGATTATTCTCTCTGAAATTCGTTGCTGGCCACTTTTGGAAGATAGAATATTGGGCTAGTTGGACCATTGGTCTGGCCCAGAATTACCATTCTGATGTTCCTATGTTGTGATAAATTGACCACTTTACCTGCTTTCTGCCCACTAATCCATCACCCCACCAATCTATTGCCCCAGGAATTATTCTAACACCTCAACCTATATTGACGGGAGAGCTTCTTCCACTGACATAGCTTCTGCCACTTGCGGAGATGGTTTTATTATGCTGACAGAAGAGCTCTCTCCCATCGGCACAGAGTGTCTTCACCAGACATGCTGCAGTGGCGCAGCTGCATCGCTGCTGCTGCAGCGTTGTACATGTAGACGTGCCGTTAGTCAGAAGATGTTAAAATGAAGAGCAGTTGGGACAGCTCAGGGACATACTTGTATATCACTGAAATGGAATAGAAACGGAGTCAGTTGGATAAACATACAGTCGGCAACAATGGTAATTCTCAGTATCATCCGTAATAGATGGGGAACTTCATTTACAGTTGTGAAATGGTTTAGCTGTTCCTTAGTGATATTAGTTTTGTTGCTGTAAACATTTCTGTTCTTCGGGAATGGTAGTGTTGCTGGTTCTGATGGAAAACATGATACAGTTAAATCTACATTCATTTCTTAAAGTATGATGCTCTGATTTATGAATAAGTTAATATTAAATGCAAATGCAAAGTATTCTGTTATGTGTCTCTTCCTCTTTCTTAGAGGCAAGTTGTTGGAGTGGCCTCAAATGCCACTGCTTATGAAGCCTTTACCTGAAAGGCTAGATCTATTGTTTGTTTTAGTTGTCAGTTAGAATCAACTGCTTAAATGTTGTTTAAAAACATTTTAAAAAAAAGTCTTTAAATGTATTTTTTTAAAACGACTCTCAATTTTTCATTCTCTTTTGTTTAACATTAGACATTCAGGTTTTGTCTGTTTTGTTTTTTCCTGAAAGACTCTGGAGACAGGAGAGCTAGTAGAATTATAACATCATAAGTACCAAGAAAGTGAAGCTTGAGCAATTGAAATGAGAGAGAAACTTAAGTCAGAGCTTTTAAAAAAATGTTATGCCTATTTAATTCAGACATCTGACAAGCAGTTGGGAAAAGAAAATCTATTTGTGAAAGGGTCAATATCTACATCCCTTTGTCTGAGAGTTGAGAAAACTACTGACAGGTTTCAGAGTAGCAGCCGTGTTAGTCTGTATTCGCAAAAAGAAAAGGAGTACTTGTGGCACCTTAGAGACTAACCAATTTATTTGAGCATAAGCTTTCGTGAGCTACAGCTCACTTCATGAAAGCTTATGCTCAAATAAATTGGTTAGTCTCTAAGGTGCCACAAGTACTCCTTTTCTTTTTGAGAAAACTACTCTAGCTGTTTGGTATTCCAAGGAGAACTCCAGCAAAAACAGAGTTTATAACCTAATATTGCTAAAGTGTAAAAGAAGAGTGAAAAAAAGTAAAATCTCAGTGCTCTGGTTTGCTTTTATACATCATAAAGAAGTCAAAAGGAACACGCCCCATTTTCTCCCTTTGCAAGATATCTGTAAGTAATGTTAATACTTGTAAAGTGTAGAGAGCAGCGGGAAGCCTGAATAGGTTCTGTAGTAATAGCAATATATCATCTGCCAACACTCCCTTGCTATGACAGTTTGTTCTCGTTTGTGTAGGTTGAGTGTGATGATTGTTGTGTTCAGATTTATACTTTGGTTATACTTCTGTGCTTTTATGTCTCTCTCTTGGCCAAACAGCTCCCAAAGAGGTAAGTGTGAGAAACAAGGCTGTGTTTGAGCTGGTAAATGTGGATTGTGTATAATTTTATTGTTCCTTAGAGAGTCAGGAGAGAATTGAGTCATTCATCAAACAGGTTTGATTAAGACTGAGAATGGCCTCAAATGCTAACAGTAAAGTGGATATCTTCCGTCTCCTCCTTTCTTCCTTCTCCTCCTCCTCCTTTGTTTTATGTTACGATAGTGTCAGGAGGCTGCAGTCAGATTTGGCACTCTTCTGGCCTAAACATTGTATAATATAGAGGTAGACTTGGTACCTGTCCTTAAAAGAGCTTTCAGTCTTAACAATATGAACAGCTTCGATAGGGTGGGGGAGAGGAGGGTGTGTGTGTATGTATGTATATGAGAGAGAGAGATATGGAGCAAGGAAGAAGGGTGTGTGTGTGTTGCAGAAGAGATAGGGGTAGCTATTTTAGTTTTGTAATTACATCTGTAAGTATTTATTGACTACCCTCATCTTGGCCACAAAACTCCACATGGCCAGAATGGCAAAGGACCTATATGGATCACTGACAAGACATGCAGCTTTTTCCAAGCTAAGGGGCAAAGATAGATCTCTGCTGCCATGGCATGGGTAGTGTTTCGTACTTGTAATTTAAAGTTTCTAGCCTATTGAGTAACATAATTACTAAATGACAAGTTTCAGAGTAGCAGCTGTGTTAGTCTATATCCGCAAAAAGAAAAGAAGTACTTGTGACACCTTAGAGACTAACAAATATATTTGAGCATAAGCTTTCGTGAGCTACAGCTCACTTCATCAGATGCTGTCAAGGTTCCTCCCCCACTCTGAACTCTAGGGTACAGATGTGGGGACCTGCATGAAAAACCTCCTAAGCTTATCTTTACCAGCTTAGGTCAAAACTTCCCCAAGGTAACAAATATTACCCCCGTTATCCTTGGAATGGCCGCTACCACCACCAAACTAATACTGGTTACTGGGGAAGAGCTGTTTGGACGCGTCCTTCCCCCCAAAATACTTCCCAAAACCTTGCACCCCACTTCCTGGACAAGGTTTGGTAAAAAGCCTCACCAATTTGCCTAGGTGACTACAGACCCAAACCCTTGGATCTGAGAACAATGAAAAAGCATTCAGTGTTTTACAAGAAGACTTTTAATAAAAAATAGAAGTAAATAGAAATAAAGAAATCCCCCCTGTAAAATCAGGATGGTATATATCTTACAGGGTAATTAGATTCAAAAACATAGAGAACCCCTCTAGGCAAAACCTTAAGTTACAAAAAAGATACACAGACAGAAATAGTTATTCTATTCAGCACAATTCTTTTCTCAGCCATTTAAAGAAATCATAATCTAACACATACCTAGCTAGATTACTTACTAAAAGTTCTAAGACTCCATTCCTGTTCTGTCCCCGGCCAAGACGACTACAGACAGACACAGACCCTTTGTTTCTCTCCCTCCTCCCAGCTTTTGAAAGTATCTTGTCTCCTCATTGGTCATTTTGGTCAGGTGCCAGCGAGGTTACCTTTAGCTTCTTAACCCTTTACAGGTGAGAGGAGCTTTCCCCTGGCCAGGAGGGATTTCAAAGGGGTTTACCCTTCCCTTTATATTTATGACACGCCCCCCAAATCTCAGCTAGGGTGAAACACTGGCTGGGATTTCTTCCTGGAGCTCTAGGAAAACAGAGTTAATAAGACACATGCATCTCTAAATATACTACCAAGTACATAAAGACTAACAATATTTTCCACATCTCAAGGACGATTTTAACCAGTTGATTCTGGGAAACTTTCACGGGAGAGTGCATCAGCCACTTTGTTAGAAGCTCCTGAGATGTGTTGGATGTCGAAATCAAAATCTTGGAGAGCTAAACTCCACCGAAGAAGTTTTCTTGTTAGTTTCTTTGACGGTGTGAAGCCACTTTAGTGCAGCCTGGTCGGTTTGCAGGTGGAAACGCCGTCCCCAAACATATGGGCGTAGCTTTTCCAGAGCGTAGACAATGGCATAACATTCTTTTTCAGTGACTGACCAGTTGCTTTCCCTCTCAGACAGTTTTTTGCTGAGAAACACTACAGGGTGGAATTCTTGATCAGGTCCTTTCTGCATTAAAACTGCTCCCACACCACGCTCGGATGCATCTGTGGTTACTAGGAACGGTTTGTCAAAGTCTGGGGCCCTTAGTACAGGGTCAGACATGAGTGTCGCTTTAAGCTTGTTAAAGGCCTTCTGACACTTTCCGGTCCACTGAACAGCATTTGGCTGTTTCTTTTTGGTTAGGTCTGTCAGTGGGGCAGCGATTTGGCTGTAGTGCGGTACAAATCGTCTGTAATAACCGGCCAAGCCTAAGAAGGATTGAACCTGTTTCTTTGACTTTGGGACAGGCCACTTTTGGATAGCATCCACTTTGGCCTGTAGGGGGCTGATAGTTCCTTGACCCACCTGGTGTCCAAGGTAAGTCACTCTGTTTAGGCCTATTTGACACTTCTTAGCCTTAACAGTTAGTCCTGCCTCCCTTATGCGCTCAAGGACTTTTTGTAGATGTTCCAGGTGGTCTGCCCAGGAATCCGAAAATATGGCCACATCGTCAAGGTAGGCGACTGCATATTCTCCTAATCCCGCTAGGAGACCATCTACAAGTCTTTGGGAAGTGGCGGGTGCATTTCGCAGCCCGAAAGGGAGTACATTAAATTCATACAGCCCGAGATGTGTGATGAAGGCTGACCTTTCCTTGGCAGATTCATCTAGCGGTACCTGCCAGTACCCCTTGGTTAAGTCCAAGGTAGAGATGAACTGGGCCCGTCCCAGTTTCTCTAATAGTTCATCAGTGCGTGGCATTGGATAGTTGTCTGGGCGAGTTACAGCATTTAGCTTACGGTAGTCCACGCAAAAACGTATTTCCCCATCTGGTTTGGGAACTAGAACCACTGGAGATGCCCATGCACTTTCAGAGGGGCGGATTACACCCATCTGTAACATATCCTGGATCTCCCGTTCTATAGCAGTTTTAGCTTGAGGAGACACCCGGTAAGGTTGGACCCTAATTGGGTGAGCATTACCTGTGTCAATGGAGTGGTATGCCTGTTCAGTCAGTCCTGGGGTGGCTGAGAACGTTGGCGCGTAGCTAGTGCACAGCTCCTGGATCTGCTGTCGCTGCATACGCCCAAGGGTCATGGAGAGGTTCACCTCTTCCACACCACCAGCACATTTCCCTTCGTAGTAGACACCTTCAGGCCACTCAGCGTCGTCTCCTCCCTGGGCTGTAAACTGACAAACCTTTAATTCTCTGGAATAAAAGGGCTTTAGAGAATTAATATGATACACCTTAGGCTTTCGGTTGGAGGTGGGGAATGCTATGAGATAATTAACAGCTCCCAGGCGCTCCTGGACCACGAATGGCCCTTCCCACGATGCTTCCATTTTATGGGCCTGGAGCGCCTTTAAGACCATGACCTGGTCTCCTACTTTGAAGGAACGCTCTCTGGCATGTTTATCATACCAGGCTTTTTGCTCTTTTTGAGCATCCTGTAAGTTTTCTCTAGCAAGGGCTAAAGAGGTTCGGAGGGTGTTTTGTAGGTTGGTTACAAAGTCCAGAATGTTAGTTCCTGGAGAAGGTGTAAATCCCTCCCATTGCTGCTTCACCAACTGCAATGGCCCCTTAACCTCACGGCCATATACAAGTTCAAATGGAGAAAACCCTAAACTGGGATGTGGTACAGCTCTGTAGGCAAAGAGCAACTGCTGCAATACTAGGTCCCAATCATTGGAGTGCTCATTTACGAATTTACGTATCATGGCCCCCAAAGTTCCATTAAACTTCTCCACCATGCCATTTGTTTGATGATGGTAAGGAGTGGCAACCAAGTGATTTACCCCATGAGCTTCCCAAAGGTTTTTCATAGTTCCTGCCAGGAAATTAGTCCCTGCATCTGTGAGGATGTCGGAGGGCCAACCTACCCTGGCAAAAATGTCTGCTAGTGCCTGGCACACACTTTTAGCCCTGGTGTTGCTTAGAGCTACTGCTTCCGGCCATCGGGTGGCAAAATCCATGAAAGTCAGTATGTACTGCTTTCCTCTGGGTGTCTTTTTTCGGAAAAGGACCCAGAATATCCACAGCTACTCGCTGAAATGGAACTTCAATGATGGGGAGTGGCTGGAGAGGAGCTTTGACCTGGTCTTGGGGTTTTCCCACTCTTTGGCACACCTCACAAGACTGGACATAGGTAGAAACATCCTTGCCCATTCCCTCCCAGTGGAATGACCCCCCCAAACGGTCTTTGGTCCTGTTCACCCCAGCATGGCCACTAGGGTGATCATGGGCTAAGCTCAAGAGCTTGGCCCGGTATTTAGTTGGAACTACCAACTGTCTCTGAGGATGCCAGTCTTCCTGGTGTCCCCCAGAAAGAGTTTCCTTGTATAAAAGTCCTCTTTCTACAACAAACCTGGATCTATTAGAAGAGCTGAGAGGCGGTGGGTTGCTCCGTGCCGCCGTCCACGCTCTCTGGAGGCTTTCATCTGCTTCCTGTTCGGTCTGGAACTGTTCCCTTGTTGCTGGAGACATCAGTTCCTCATTGGATTGGGGACATAGGCTTGGTCCCTCTGGAAGCGATATAGGGGATGGAGCTGTTTCTGTTGACTGTGAACCGCTCTCCGCTGGTGCACTATGTTGGGATTCAGGCTCCGGCTGAGCCTCTTGTGTAGGGTTATCGGCTGCTGCCAGTTCAGGTTCGGTGGGGCCCTCTGGTGTTGAGGTTGCAAGTACTGGATTCAGTGCTGGCACGGGGTCTGGTGTTGGTTGTTTGGCTGGTTCCGGTTCTGGGACTGGTTCCGTCTGGGTCTCTGGGACTGGATCCACTACTGCTGTTGCAGACATTGGCCTGGGGTCCGGGTCCATCACCTCTGACCGGGTCCTGATAGAAGTTTCCGGAACAGAGCTAGGCCCCACGGCTTGTTTAGCCTGGCTGCGGGTGACCGTTCCCACCCTCTTGGCCTGCTTCACGTGATTGGCCAAGTCTTCCCCCAACAGCATGGGGATGGGATAATCATCATAGACTGCAAAAGTCCACATTCCTGACCAGCCCTTGTACTGGACAGGCAACTTGGCTGTAGGCAAATTGAAAGAGTTGGACTTGAAGGGTTGAATCGTCACTTGGATCTCTGGGTTGATTAAATTGGGGTCCACTAAGGAAGCATGGATAGCTGACACTTGTGCTCCGGTGTCCCTCCACGCGGTGACCTTCTTCCCGCCCACACTCACAGTTTCCCTCCGCTCCAAGGGTATCTGGGAGGTATCTGGGCCTGTGGACCTCTGGTGTGATTCCGGTGCAATGAACTGTACTCTGTTGGGGTTCTTGGGGCAGTTGGCCTTTACATGCCCCAGCTCGTTACATTTAAAACATCGTCCAGCTGACGGGTCACCGGGGCGAGGTGGGTTGCTGGAGAACGGGGTGGTGGGACGATAAGGGGTCTGGAGGGTTCTTTGGGAGGTAGGTGGGGCTTTGGGCGGCCCCCGGTAATAGGGTGTGGTCTGGGGTGGTCCCTTCTGGTCTCTGCTCCAACTGCGACCAGTTTTCTTCTTCTCTGCCACCTCCACCCATCTGGCTCCAATCTCTCCTGCCTCGATTACAGTTTTGGGTTTCCCATCTAGGATGTATCTTTCTATTTCCTCAGGAACACCCTCTAAGAATTGTTCCATTTGCATTAGGAAGGGCAAATTTACTGGAGATTCAACACTTGCTCCTGATATCCAGGCATCCCAATGTTTCACAATGTGGTAGGCATGTCGGGTAAATGACATGTCTGGTTTCCACCTTAGGGCTCGGAACCTCCGACGAGACTGCTCGGGTGTTATCCCCATTCTGACTCTCGCCTTGGATTTAAACAGTTCATACTTGTTCATATGTTCTTTAGGCATTTCAGCTGCCACCTCAGCTAAGGGTCCACTGAGCTGCGGCCTCAGCTCTACCATGTATTGGTCAGTAGAGATGTTGTACCCAAGGCAGGCCCTTTCGAAGTTTTCTAAGAAGGCCTCAGTATCATCACCTGCCTTGTAGGTGGGGAACTTTCTGGGATGGGAAGTGGTACCTGGAGAAGGATTGCTAGGGTTTGTTGGTATATTCTGCTGGGCCTTTATCCTCTCCATCTCCTCCACATGCTTCCTTGCCTCCATTTCCCTCTTGTGGGCAGCCTCCTGTACCTCCTTCTCCAGCCGCATGAGTTCTATCTGTCTTTCATGTTCCCTTTGTTTTTCCTCAGCCTGAAATTTGGCTAATTCCAGCTGTAGTCGAGCTGAGGATTTGGCCATTCTAACCTCTCTGTTTTTAACTAACTTTACACCCGAGGTTTAGAAATAAACAAACAAAACTTGGCTGTAAACTTTTGCTGTGCTGGAATAGAGTACCTATTCTCTGATAGTGATTGTCAGCCTACAGAAAAAGACAATTCCCTTGTCTCTGCTCTGGGCCCAAATTAAAGCAAAAAACCTCCAACTACTTGGAAAACTGCTTACCCAGCCCAAAGAAAAAAAAAATTTCTTTTCAAACCTGTGCTCCTTGTAAAACAAAAAAAAAAAAATCAAAATCCTAAAAAAAAAACCCTGCCACTTTTGTCTCCAGGCAAATGGGTAGAGCACACACCCCCTATTTACTTTTAGGAAGAAAAGAAAAAAAAAACCTCTGGGTTGGAAGACTGTGAATTTCCCTGCAGGAGTTAAGTACCCTGCCTCCAGGCAAGAAAACCTGCAATTCACAAGATAATCCCCTTTTGTCTCTGCTTGGCCACAAAGCAGAGAGAAACCAAGCTGCTTTCAGTTTCAAAGCTGCCTTCTGGACTTCCTAAAAATTCCTTTTTAAAATCTGTATTTCTAGTTCAAAAAATCTCAACTGGATCTCAAAATGATTTCAGGTTAATCCCACCACTGTGCCACCATGTCAAGGTTCCTCCCCCACTCTGAACTCTAGGGTACAGATGTGGGGACCTGCATGAAAAACCTCCTAAGCTTATCTTTACCAGCTTAGGTCAAAACTTCCCCAAGGTAACAAATATTACCCCCGTTATCCTTGGAATGGCCGCTACCACCACCAAACTAATACTGGTTACTGGGGAAGAGCTGTTTGGACGCGTCCTTCCCCCCAAAATACTTCCCAAAACCTTGCACCCCACTTCCTGGACAAGGTTTGGTAAAAAGCCTCACCAATTTGCCTAGGTGACTACAGACCCAAACCCTTGGATCTGAGAACAATGAAAAAGCATTCAGTGTTTTACAAGAAGACTTTTAATAAAAAATAGAAGTAAATAGAAATAAAGAAATCCCCCCTGTAAAATCAGGATGGTATATATCTTACAGGGTAATTAGATTCAAAAACATAGAGAACCCCTCTAGGCAAAACCTTAAGTTACAAAAAAGATACACAGACAGAAATAGTTATTCTATTCAGCACAATTCTTTTCTCAGCCATTTAAAGAAATCATAATCTAACACATACCTAGCTAGATTACTTACTAAAAGTTCTAAGACTCCATTCCTGTTCTGTCCCCGGCCAAGACGACTACAGACAGACACAGACCCTTTGTTTCTCTCCCTCCTCCCAGCTTTTGAAAGTATCTTGTCTCCTCATTGGTCATTTTGGTCAGGTGCCAGCGAGGTTACCTTTAGCTTCTTAACCCTTTACAGGTGAGAGGAGCTTTCCCCTGGCCAGGAGGGATTTCAAAGGGGTTTACCCTTCCCTTTATATTTATGACAGATGCATTCAGTGGAAAATACAGTGGGGAGATTTTTATACACAGAGAACATGAAATAATGGGTGTTACCATACACACTGTAAGGAGAGTGATCAGATAAGGTGAGCTATTACCAGCAGGAATAGTGGGGCCCGCACTCTACTTGCTCTATATTGATGACATCTTCATCATCTGGATCCATGGAAAAGAAGCCCTTGAGGAATTCCACCATGATTTCAACAATTTCCATCCCACCATCAACCTCAGCCTGGACCAGTCCACACAAAAGATCCACTTCCTGGACACTACGGTGCTAGTAAGCAATGGTCACATAACACCACCCTATACTGGAAACCTACTGACTGCTATGCCTACCTACATGCCTCCAGCTTTCATCCAGACCACACCACACGATCCATTGTCTTCAGCCAAGCTCTACGATACAACTGCATTTGTTCCAACCCCTCAGACAGAGACAAAGACCTACAAGATCTCTGTTAAGTGTTCTTACAACTACAATAACCACCTGCGGAAGTGAAGAAACAGATTAACAGAGCCAGAAGAATACCCAGAAGTTACCTACTACAGGACAGGCCCAACAAAGAAAATAACAGAACGCCACTAGCCATCACCTTCAGCCCCCAACTAAAACCTCTCCAACGTATCATCAAGGATCTACAACCTATCCTGAAGGATGACTCATCACTCTCACAGATCTTGGGAGACAGGCCAGTCCTTGCTTACAGATAGCCCCGCAGCCTGAAGCAAATACTTACCAGCAACCACACACCACTCAACAGAACCACTAACCCAGGAACCTATCCTTGCAACAAAGCCCATTGCCAACTGTGTCCACATTTCTGTTCAGGGGACACCATCATAGGGCCTAATCTCATCAGCCACACTATCAGAGGCTCGTTCACCTGCACATCTACCAATGTGATATATGCCATGATGTGCCAGCAATGCCCCTTTGCCATGTATATTGGCCAAACTGGACAGTTTCTACGTAAAAGAATAAATGGACACAAATTAGACTTCAAGAATTGTAACATTCAAAAACCAGTTGGAGAACACTTCAGTCTCTTTGGTCACTCGATTACAGACCTAAAAGTGGCAATTCTTCAACAAAAAAAACTTCAAAAACAGACTCCAATGAGAGACTGCTGAATTGGAATTAATTTGCAAACTGGATACAATTAACTTAGGCTTGAATAAAGACTGGGTGTGGATGGGTCATTACACAAAGTAAAACTATTGTCCCATGTTTATTCCACCCACCCAGTGTTCCTCAGATGTTCTTGTCAACTGCTGGAAATGGCGCACCTTGATTATCACTACAAACGGTTTTTCCCCCCACCCCGCTCTCCTGCTGCTAACAGCTCACCTTACCTGATCACTCTCGTGACAGGGTGTATGGTAACACCCATTGTTTCATGTTCTCTATGTACATAAATCTCCCCACTGTATTTTCCACTGAATGCATCCGATGAAGTGAGCTGTAGCTCACGAAAGCTTATGCTCAAATAAATTTGTTAATCTCTAAGGTGCCACAAGTACTCCTTTTCTTTTTGCGTAATTACTAAAATTACATTTTAATTTGATATTCTTTTCCTCCCTGAAATAAACCTTTTAATCAAGAAAAACTGAATTGGATTGTGATGAGTTGGGGTTTCACTACTGTTTGGTATCCCTGAGCCTTATTACAAAGTCGAGGGAAAGCAGGGATCCCCACCCCAAAAGATACTGCAATGGAAGTAGCATAGGCCGCGGTGATAATGTAAAGTGGCAGCCTGGAAAAAGTTAAGGGATCCCTGCATAACGTGGCTGGACTGGGTACAAGAGAAAGAAGCTGGGTCACAGGGGGAAGGAGCCCTCTTTGGCATGGCTGATGAAACATAGAAAAGTCTTTGGGTATCGTGAACAGCATTTTGCAGTTGAGTTATTTTATTTAGTGTTGTTCATATCCTTTATAATAAAACAATAAATCGTTCCCAGAGGAATGGGCCTTAAAAAGGACTTTTTTGGGTGGAGTTTGTTTCCCTGCACTGGCTAGTGAAAGAGCACACTGCCAGTATAGTTCGAGGTATACTATAAAATAAGTGTACTGCCTGTATGTGAGAAGAACTCTTATTTTGTTGTCAGCAAGAGACTTTTGTTCTGAACTTAAAAGTTAAACTCTTTACCCAGCATCAAAATAACTTTTTGGAATGAACCAGCAAACTTTGATGGGCTCACTTAGACCACCAAATGAAAAGGAAGTTGCTGTGGTTTGTGGATAGGAACTTATTTACAAAGACTGTAAATGCTAATTATATAAGGATATTATAATTAGAAAATGACATGCAAATGATGGATTTTCACACCTAAACACAGTACCCTACTGTAACTGTAATAAAGAGATTCTGCAGTAACAAGAGAGGGTTTGACAAAGAAAGACAAAGTTGAACTCTGTGATGTAGACTGAGGCCTTGTCGTCACTACTGAACAGAATGTATTTTTTATCATAAGCAACTAATGTGTGTGAGCTATCCTGAGGTAACAGCACAGTGAAGACAAGGCACTTCAGTTTTACTATAAGGTAAACTCACCACAGTTAGCACTATAAGCCTGGTTTACCTTATGGTAAAACTAAAGTGCCTTGTACATCGGGATAGCTTACATGTATAAGTTACCTTGAGGTAAAAAATGCACCTTTTTTTTAAGCAATGAAGACAAGACCAGACTGAGGCTGAAAACTTACTGCTATGTGGTCAGAAGCAAACTAATTCCCTAGAGTGCAAGATTTTCTAATGTTGTTAATTTACTAGGTTGTATCTAATAAGTAGGGCTGTCAACAGATTAAAAACATTAATTGCGATTAATCGCACTGTTAATAATAGAATACCATTTATTTCAATATTTATGGATGTTTTCTACATTTTCAAATATATTACAACACAGAATACAAAGTGTACAGTCATCAGTTTATATTTATTTTTAATTATAAATATTTGAACTGTAAAAAACAAAAGAAATAGTATTTTTCAGTTCCCCTATTGGAAGTATAGTAGTGCAATCTCTTTATCATGAAAGTTGAATTTACAAATGTGGAATTATGTAAAAAAACCCTGCATTCAAAAATAAAACAATGCAAAACTTTAGCGCCTACAAGTCCACTCAGCTTTACTTCTTGTTCAGCCAATCACTGAAACAAGTTTGTTTACGTTTGCAGGAGATAGTGCTGCCCTCTTCTTGTTTATAATGTCACCTAAAAGTAAGAACAGGCATTCTCATGGCACTGTTTAGCTGGCATCGCAAGGTATTTATGTGCCAGATGTGCTAAAGATTCATATGTCCCTTCATACTTCAGCCACCATTCCAGGGGACATGCGTCCATGCTGATGATGGGTTCTGCTTGATAACAATTCAAAGCAATGCAGACCGACACATGTTCATTTTCATCATTGGAGTCCGATGCCACCAGCAGAAGGTTGATTTTCTTTTTTGGTGGTTCGGGCTCTGTAGTTTCTGCATTGGAATGTTGCTTTTTTAAGACTTCTGAAAGCATGCTCCATACCTTGTCCCTCTCAGATTTTGGAAGGCACTTCAGATTCTTAAACTTTGGGTCAAGTGCTGTGACTATTTTTAGAAATCTCACATTGGTACCTTCTTTGCGTTATGTGAAATCAGCTGTGAAAGTGTTCTTAAAATGAACAACATGTGCTGGGTCATCATTCAAGACTGCTATAACATGAAATATATGGCAGAATGCGGGCAAAACAGAGCAGGAGACATACAGTTCTCCCCCAAGGAGTTCAGTCACAAATTTAATTAACGCATTACTTTTTTAATGAGCCTCATCCGCATGGAAGCATTTCCTCTAGAATGATGGCCGAAGCATGAAGGGGCATACAAATGTTTAGGCTATCTGGCACATAAATACCTTGCAATGCCGGCTACAAAGTGCCATGCAAATGCCTGTTCTCACTTTTTCGTGACATTGTAAATAAGAGGGTAGCGTTATGTCCTGTAAATGTAAACAAACTTGTTTGTCCTAGCAACTGGCTGAACAAGAAGTAGGACTGAATGGACTTGTAGGCTCTGAAGTTTTACATTGTTTTGTTTTTGAGTGCAGTTATGTAACAAAAAAAAATCTACAGTTGTAAGTTGCACTTTCATAACAAAGAGATTGCACTACAGTACTTTGATTGAAGTACTTTGGTTGAGGTAAATTGAAAAATACCATTTCTTTTGTTTATCATTTTTACAGTGCAAATATTTGTAATAAAAATATACACTTTGATTTCAATTACAACACAGAATATAATATGTATGAAAATATAGAAAAACATCCAAAATACTTAATGAATTTCAATTGTTATTCTGTTGTTTAACAGTGCAATTAAAACTGCAATTAATGGTGATTAATATTTTTAATCGTGATTAATTTTTTTGAGTTAATCATGTGAGTGAACTCTGATTAATCGACAGCCCTACTAATAAGCTATACCTCCAGAATCTTGGACAAGTTATGTGGGTATAACCTACTTAATTTTAATGTTATGATTTTTTTCTTTGTTAAACCTGCATTTAATTAAGAATTGGAGATTATTTGAGGACTCTGTATGGTCCTTATGAAAGCAGACTAACATGAGATATTTAAAAAGGCCAACAAAAGTGGGGGGTCCTAGCTTGAACACTTAATTCAAAGGCAAGAAAGTTTGGGATGCTTCAAAAGGTGCTGTATGCACCTTAAGAGTGGTCAGTGTGAGTACAGCCCAAACACCTTGAGTGTATACATTTGGGTTAGCTGGATGTATCTGCACTGAGACTTCTCCAAATTACAGGAAGTTTTTTAAAAACACAAAGTGGAAGCAGCATAATAAAATCTTAATACACATCTTTAGTCTGCAGTACCTTTGTATGTCACTACTGCAGTTTAGCAATTAATGTAACCACACATAAATGTGATATGGCCACACATAGATATGATTTATTTTCGATTACTGATGTTAGTCTTGAAACATTCTCATATAGTGCAATGTGAAAGACTTACTGTGTTATCTACTTTTCTGTTACACTATTGAAGTTATTTTATTTTCATTGTACTGCATTAACATTTTTTTTCCTTATAAGTATGCCAAAGCTATAGATTTGCATCTTAGTATTTCAGCACCAAATACTATGTTGGACAGTGTATTTTAGTCACGACTATTGTATTTTCCATAGGAAATGTCTAATGGTTATTGTAAACATTATTTCTGGGAGTCCGAAGATAGATATTGCAAAATTTACCACAGATTGAACTGTTACACAGTTTTCCCAACTGTAAAATGAAGATGTTTCCTGACTTCATAGATGTGTTGTGAGGATTTATTCATTAAAGTATGTAAAGCATTTTGATATCTAAAGTATTGTGATGTTCAAAATGTCAGCAAATCTTACGGGTCTATCATACTGTAGCTCTTCCTGTATTACTGTTTTGAAACAATTTTGGCATGTGAGAACTTCTTGTGGGTTCAGGCTAAATTGAAGAAATAGTTCAGTCTAGTCAGATTTGCTTCTTCTTTCGGACATGCTTGTGTGGTTAACTGATATGAGGAATCTTGATTGAGTAGGCAATGATTGTTTTGATCCCCCTCCCCAACTGGAGAGTATTAGTTTACCTTAGTATTTGGATCCCAGTCTTCCCCTCTACCTAATACATACGGATCAGGTATAGTTTGAGTTTGCCATATTCTGTTTTCACTGCACACTGAGTCCCTTTCTGATTACAGTGCATAGTATAGTTGATCATGCATTCTGGCAATATGACAGGGTAAAATTTTCAAGAGCAATTAAGTCCCACCAAATTGGACCTAGGCACTTAGGCTCCTAAGTGCCTAAGTTACTTTGCCAGAAACTTCAGTGTTAAACAAAAAACGAACAATATTAATGTTAAGACAATCACAGAATCATAGGACTGGAAGGGACCTCAAGAGTTCATCTAGTCCAGTCCCTTGCGCTCATGGCAGTATTATCTAGACCATCCGTGGCAGATGTTTGTCAAATCTGCTCTTAAAAATCTCCAGTGATGGAGATTCCCCAACCTCCCTAGGCAATTTATTCCAGTGCTTAACCACCCTAAGAGTTAGGAAGTTTTTCCTAATGTCCAACCCTAAACCTCCCTTGCTACAATTTAAGCCCATTGCTTCTTGTCCAGAGGTTAAGAAAAACAATTTTTCTCCCTTCTCATGTCTTGCTTACAGCACTCCTGCTAATACATCCCAGAATGATCACTTTTTTTTGCAACAGTGTTACACTGTTGACTCATATTTAGCTTGTGGTCCACTGTGACCCCCAGATCCCTTTCCACAGGACTCCTTCCTAGGCAGCCATTTCCCATTTTGTATGAGTGCAATTGATTATTCCTTCCTAAGTGGAGTACTTTGCATTTGTCCTTATTGAATTTCATCTTATTTACTTCAGACCATTTCTTCAGTTTGTCCATATCGTTTTGAATTTTAATCCTCTCCTCCAAAGCACTTGCAACCCCTCTCAGCTTGGTATCGTCCAGAAACTTTATAAGTGTACTCCCTATGCCATTATCTACATCACTGATGAAGATATTGAACAGAACCAGACCCAGAACTGATCCCTGCGGGACCCCACTCGTTATGCCCTTCCAGCATGACTGTGAACTACTGATAAATATTCTCTGGGAATGGTTTTTCCAACCAGTTTCGCACCCACCTTATAGTAGCTCCATCTATGTTGCATTTCCTTAGTTTGTTTATGAGGCGGTCATGCAAGATCGTATCAAAAGCTTTACTAAATCAAGATATACTATGTCTACTGCTTCCCCCTATCCACAAGGTTTGTTACCCTGTCAAAGAAACCTATCAGTTTGAATCATAGAATCATAGAATACCAGGGTTGGAAGGGACCTCAGGAGGTCATCTAGTCCAACCCCCTGCTCAGAGCAGGACCAATCCCCAATTTTTGCCCTGATCCCAAATGGCCCCCTCAAGGATTGAGCTCACAACCCCTGGTTTATCAGGCCAATGCTCAAACCACTGAGCTATCTCCCCTCCCCCCCCGTGTTTGGTTTGACACGATTTGTTTTTGACAAATCCATGCTGACTGTCACTTATCACCTTATTATCTTCTAGATGTTTGCAAATTGATTGCTTAATTATTTGCTCCATTATCTTTTGGGGACAGAAGTTAAGCTGCCTGGTCTATAATTCCCTGTGTTGTCGTTATTTCCCTTTTTATAGATTGGCCCTTTTCCAATCTTATGGAATCTCTCCAGTCTTCTATGACTTTTCAAAGATAATTGCTAATGGCTCAGATATCTCCTCAGTCAGCTCCTTGAGTATTCTAGGATGCATTTCATCAGGCCCCGGTGACTTGAAGACATCTAATTTGTCTAAGTAATTTTTAACTTGTTCTTTCCCTATTTTAGCCTCTTTTGATCCTACCTCATTTTCACTGGTATTCACTATGTTAGACACCCAATCACTACCAACCTTCTTGGTGAAAATCAAAACAAAGAAGTCATTAAGCACCTCTGTCATTTCCACATTTTCTGTTATTATTCCCCCCCATCATTCAGTAACGGGCCTACGCTGTCCTTGGTCTTCCTCTTGCTTCTAATGTATTTGTAGAATGTTTTATTGTTACCATTTATGTCTCTAGCTAGTTTGATCTCGTTTTGTGCCTTGGCCTTTTTACTTTTGTCCCTGCATACTTTTGTTAGTTGTTTATATTCATTCTTTGTATTATGACCTAGTTTCCACTTTTTGTAGGATCCATGTTGACCTGTCAGTTGGTGTTCTGGGCTCGTCTTCTAATAGGGCTGCCAACCCTCCCGGATTGGCTTGGAGTCTCCCGGAATTGGGCGTGATCTCCCATAGGCTACTGAAGCCAATCCGGGAGATTTTAGGCCGCTAAAAGTCTGGTGGCGCAGTGGGGCTAAGGCTGGCTTCCTACCTTCCTTCGCTCCATGCGGCTCCTGGAAGAGCCTGGTAGGGCTGGCCACGGAGTCTCTGCGCGCTGCCCACCCCTGAGCACTAGGGGCGGTGCTTGCAGGCAGGGGCAGTGCGTGGAGCTGCCTGGCCGCCCCTGAGCTTAGGAACCAGACATGCCAGTCGCTTCCAGGAACTGCCAAAGGTAAGCACGACCCGGCAGGAGCCCACACCCTTCATCCTTTCCTGCACCCCTCTCCCTGCCGAATCCGTGAGCCCGCTCCCAGAGCCTGCACCCCCTCTTGCATCCCAGCCCCCTACCCCAGCCATGAGCCCTGTTCTGCACCGATAGTCGCTGCCAGAACTTGCACCCCTGCCCCAGGCTCAGCCCAGAGTAACCTCCCACACTGCAAATCCCACTGCCCAGAGCCTGCACACACCCCCTGCCCCTCAACCCCCTGCCCAGTCCAGTGAAAGTGAGTGAGGGTGGGGGAGAGCGAGCGATGGAGAGAGAGGGGATGGACTGAGTGGGGCCTTGGGGAAGGGGCGGGACCTTGGGGAAGGGGCAGGGCAGGGTTTGGGGCAAGGGTGTTTGTGTGATTAGACAGTTGACAACCCTACTTCTGAAGCACCATAGGACCTGATCACTATGTTTTGTAACGGTTTGAAATTATCAAGGTTTTAGCACAATTTTCACTCAAACTGACCTCTGTAACTAAGTTCTAACTCAGGCTCCATCTACTCTTCAGTGAAGTAGACCTAAATTCTGTGGGAAGAACTTTGCAATCTGTAGCACTTTGGTGTGGAAGATTGGAAAGTCTGTGACAGCTTCATTTAAATTACCCTATATTTATAAGTCATTGACAAAAGCCTCAAGTTGCACGTGTGACTTATTTGTTACATTTCTGGACACATTTTTTATGCATGCTGGTTTTGGATCTATTGAAATCTTGATTAGTGGGGAGTGTTTGCCTCTAATACAATACCATTCCTTGTCTGTGAATGAAAAGTCATTTGGCAGAGTTTTGAATTACTTCCCCAGAGTAATTCAACTCCAGGTCTGTTGTCTTAGTTTTAGAATGTTGAGGTAAAATGTAATTAACTTTCAAATGATGACTGGTAACTTAAATCATGCTACAGTAAAAGCATTATTTATACCAATTACCATTACAATGAAAAAATGAATCCAGTGCCCCATTGGCAACATTAAACCCAATACTGAATTCAGCAGCAACATAATTTAAAATTAAGTCACTGCTTATCTGTCAGCCAAGTTACCATAAATACTGCCTCTCATAATATAGTACTTTACACTTCTCAGAACCTTTCATCTAAAGATCTCAAAATGCTTTACAAACATTCAGCAATCCTTACAGTAGCCCTGTGAGTAAAGTATTTTCTCCATTTATTGATGAGGAAACTAGAACAGAGAAGTGACTTACCTAAGGTTACGCAGCAAGTCCATAGCAGATTTGGGAATAGAACCTGTATCTTCCAAGTTCTAGTCCTTTGTGGTAACTAGTAGGTCATGATTCCTTTCAGACAGTAGAATGTCACAAGATTACATTAACATGGTATTCTAACCAAATGTTCTGATTGGGAGTGGATATAAGTAGTAGTACTCTACTCCAGCTCTGCTCACAATCCCAGAGTATCTGAATATTCCTACCAAAATAACAGCGGAGTAGTTAGCAGCGTTGACCAGTGAAGTAATTGAAGTTTTGCCTTTGACTTAAATTGGGCTAAAATTGCACCTGTTGACTTTATGCTGTCAGCATTATGGTTCAAAGTTAACATTCCATTCAGATGCAAGAGGCCAGTTCAAACTTTTATTGGGACGAAATGCTGAACTTGCCAGTCATATATGAAGTAAGTTGATTTTACACAGAAAACTTATGAGAAATTGTGGAGAAAGGAATCTCAGCCTCAGCTAGGTGGTTTGATGTGTAGCTGTTACGACAACCTGTGGGTTTTAATAGGAGCTGGGGCCCTGACAAACCTTTACATAGAGGAAGAAATTCTAGACATGTGAAGTCACATAATGTCAGATCTACTGGCTGCTCAAAACTCCCTCATGTAGAGTTCCCTTCTGTGTCTGCCTTACTTTTCCTAGTAGAACAGCAGCCGTTCTGCTTGAGAACCTGCCACACCGTGGAGGGGTTGGGTGGCATTTGGCCATTAGTCGTTGTTCCATTTGTCTATGTGTAGATTCAGTCCTACATCAGTTCATGTAGAGAATGGAGGGCTAGAGAAGATACGGTCTTCCACAGTATTCTTGTCAGCAAGTTAAAAAAGTATGGATTGGATGAATTAACTATAAGGTGGATAGAAAGCTGGCTAGATCGTTGGGCTCAGTGGGTAGTGATCAATGATTTGATGTCTAGTTGGCAGCCGGTATCAAGCGGAGTGCCCCAGTGTCCTGGGGCTGGTTTTGTTCAGCATCTTCATTAATGATCTGGATGATGGGATGGATTGCACCCTCAGCAAGTTCGTGGATGACACCAAGCTGGGGGGAGAGGTAGATATGCAGGAAGGTAGGGATAGGATCCAGAGTGACCTAGAAAAATTGAAGAGTGAGGGGGGATTTGATAGCAGCCTTCAACTACCTGAAGGGGGTTTCCAAAGAGGATGGAGCTCGGCTGTTCTCAGTGGTGGCAGATGACCGAACAAGAAGCAATGGTCTCAAGTTGCAGTGGGGGAGTTCCAGGTTGGCTATTAGGAAAAACTATTTCACCAGGAGGGTGGTGAAGCACTGGAATGGGTCACCTAGGGAGGTGGTAGAATCTCCATCCTTAGAGGTTTTTAAGGCTTGGCTTGACAAAGCCCTGGCTGGGATGATTTAGTTGGTGTTGGTCCTGCTTTGAGCAGGGGATTGGATTAGATGACCTCCTGAGGTCTCTTCCAACCCTAATCTTCTGTGATTCTAAGTATAAAAAGGTGCAGATCTGTTTCTTTCTAGATTTAGGACAAATTAGCTAGGAAAAAAGCAGGGGCCTCTTACCAGTTTGGAAAAAACTTGTCATGAGCTGAATGTTGAGACAATCGTATTACACTTGGGTTGGCGAAATTATAAATAAAAATTCAAAGACAAAATCTATTCAATTGTGTCCCTGATATAGTATGTCGAAGTGGGAAAGCACAATAGAAGGCTGAATAATCTGTATATATATTTTTTTAATTGCACTGGTTTTGTCCATTGATAAATTACTTTTAGTTGTTTTCTGGTTTAAATTCTTACTTTTTCTGTTAAATTACAGTATTAAGTGGCTGAAATAAGTTAAATATATAAGCTATGAGTGAAAGATTGTAGTATGCTATATTGTTTGATATCGGATCATTTTGAGTTTTACTACTGCATATATAAACCTCATTCCTATATGCAGATATGCTAGCACAGGCCCTCATACCCACTGTGGAGTCCCATTTAAATCAGTTTAGGATGGGGCTATATAAATACCTAGATACATATAGTTCATTGAAGCAATGTTGATAACATTGCGAGAATAAAATAGTTTTTAAAAGGTCTTATTTGATTTGTGATATATGAGATGCTGCTAAATTCCTTGTATCCTTTTTTGTTCATTCCTATTGCTTAAATCCAGGGGAGGCTATAAACCACAAAGAGTGATGGATGATTTTCTCCTTTCCTGTTACTGGTAGTTTAGTTTAAATGTTTGCTGTAAATTATGCTCAGACATTCCAAGCAACAGCTGAGATATTTCATGCTAATCATTTTATATACACGCTTAACAACATGACTAATAATAGCATGGTTGATGTTTTTCCCTAATAAATTTGTTACTCTGAATATAGTTGGAGAATCCTGTCTTCAGAAGTTTTATAGTTTATAACTATATATTTTAATATCTTTTGTTGGACCAATCTCTGTTGATGGAAAGGACACTCTTTCCAGCTTCACAGAGCTCTTCATCAGGTGTGGGGAAGGTAACCAAGTATTCCTTTCTGAGAGCTGAGGAAGAGCTTTGTGAAGCTGAAAAGCATATCCTGGGACCAACATGACAAGCAATTATATATATATTGTGACAAAGCTCTGTCCTTGTCTCCATGGGTCCCACGTTTCCTTGCGGATTTCGTTAGCCTCAGAGGCTCACTGTGACCCTCCACGTAACCCTTCTGTCTCTAGAGACAAGGGTCACAGTCTCCTGAGCCATTTTCATCATAAGTCAGCGAGGGACGTGAGGAGAAGTTATCCTTCCTTGCACAGTCTCTGTTGACTCCCAGTGTTAGTGATTAATCAGGGGGCAAAGATGGGCAGGGGGAGCCCGGGCCACCCTCTACTCCAGGCTCCAGCCCAGGGACCCTAATAGTATCAGCTATGGTAGCTGACCTTTTAGAAACATGACATGTACAATTCCCTGGGCTACTTCCCCCACAGCAGCCCTCACTTCCTCAAGCTCCACTTCACCCTTACCTCGGGGCCTCCTTCCTTGTGCCTGATATGGTGTGTACTACTCAGTCTCTCCAACAGTGCACCTTCCCCCCACAGCTCCTGACATACACACCCACCTGACTGGCTGGGAGGCTTTTAACTAGTTTCAGCCAGTCCCTGGTTGGCTTCAGGTGTCCCAATCAACCTAGCCTTCTCCCTGCCTTCTGGAAAGTTCTTAATTGGCCCCAGGTGTCTTAATTGACCTGTCCATGGATATGACCTGTGTATCATAAGAAGAGAGGTTTGCATTGGTTCATTTTTTATTTATGCCCTAGGAGAAATGAAGGTATAACCTGTTGATCCATATTTGTAACTTATTTCTCCTATGTTTAGGATTTTCAGGAACTATGTATGCATTAATAAAAGCAAATATCTTTAAGGAGTGTTGCACTGTAGACATAAACTTCAATAGACAAGGGTTAACAGTAAAAATAATAAGTTAAATTTCCAAATCTAATTATTTTAACTTGGGATGTAATCATTGAGCAACATTGTAAAGGATTGATAGTTTGTCTTCAATTTATTTTGAGTTTGTTTATAACCCAAATTTCTCTATCTAATTTGTTTAAAGTGCCAAAAGGACTCTTAACATTTTTTTTAAAGCCACATTCACGGTAGTACTGAAGTAGTTCAGGTAGTCTTAAAAAGGAGCACTGTTGCACACAGACTAAAAATTGGTCAAAGGACCATGAACAAGAGCTAATGAGGAAAGGCAATAGACTCTGTGGTCATCAAACTTTTCCAGACGTGAAAGATTTATGGCCTGTTTCTGGCTCAGGGATCGGCAACCTTTGGCCCGCAGCCCGCAAGGGTAAGCTCCCTGGCGGGCCGGGCTGGTTTGTTTACCTGCTGCATCCACAGGTTCGGCTGATCGCAGCTCCTACTGGCCACGGTTCGCCGCTCCAGGCCAATGGGGGCTGCGGGAAGCGGCGGCCAGCACATCCCTCGGCCCACGCCGCTTCTCACAGCCCCCATTGGCCTGGAGCGGCGAACCACGGCAAGCGGGAGCCGCGATCGGCCAAACCTGAGGACGTGGCAGGTAAACAAACCAGCCTAGCCTGCCAGGAGGCTTACCCTGGTGGGCCGCATGCCAAAGGTTGCCAATCCCTTTTCTAGTATCACACAATTACGTAACTATATTAGTATAATTGAGGACAACACTGCAGGTCTTGGGATAGTATATATCTGTTTCAGCAGAGCTAGAATGGGAAATGCAAGTGCTTCTTTCCCTGCCATGTGGATTCTACAGAAATATAAGTAGTTTTTAAAAATTGCTTGATGTTTGAGAGATTTATTTTTTGTAAAAGAGGTCGAGATTTGGAAGATATTATCTCCAGATTATTGCAATTTCATTGAACTGTACTGATGGTAGTTCTGAGTTGCTGCAAAAAAATGAAGACCAAAGGACAGCTGGAAATGAAATGAGTACACCACGAATAAATACCTCAGCCATTCACATAGGAGAATGCAGAAAAGTTTTTAACAATGTAGACTGCTCCTGCTGGCAATAAATTCTCCTGTCTTCTAACTGGAAGTTGCTTGAGGTGACTCATTGATATGCATTGTGTTAATTTTAATTCGTCCCCCACCTCCAAAAGAAGAGAAAAGTGATTGTTGTCTTATTTTCTGATTTGCAGATACAAGCAGCTATTTCAAATGTCCATTCCTCTTTATTCATGTTTATCACACAGTGACAGCTTTGTCATATACATTTAATCTTCCCTGTACAATGGATGTTCCCTTGGAGCCATACCAAGAAGTGTTAGTGAAGCTGATACAACCTTGTGAGATATTCTTTCAAACTTGCCTACTAGTAGCACTGAATTGGTAAGGAAAGTAGCATGGCTTTTGGTTCTCTTCCAAAGCTATAACAAAAACAACTGTTATAACATTTATCTATGTAGCAAATGAATTACAGCATTTAATATTTTATACAGCTGCAGCACCAAGCAGTCAGGAGGCTGAAATTTGGCATACAAGAGAAATTATTGTCTTTTAAAGAAAATGAAAAACATTGCAGGTGCTTAAGGTATAAAAGTGGCCAAAAATGTTTAGTGATATCAGACTTTTGTGAATTCTTAGATCAGTCTCCTGTGACAGGTTTCCTGCTGATAACCTGTTAGTTAGCTGCTAAACTATATGTGAGGCTCATCACAAAATATGGATGCCTTAGATTGTTTAAAGGTATACACTTAATACCATCTACCTCTACTACTTTAGCCAAATCTGTCCTAACTTCTACTGATAAAACTAATTTTTTCAATTCCTCCTTATATACAGATGCGCCTTACACTGTGCCACCAAAGTAGCAAACCATCAGAGAAAAATGCTCTGCTTCCAGTTGTGGAGAATTGTTTCCCAGCAACCAAACACAGAATTCGAGGTGATTTTCTGTAGTAACTAGTTCCAGATTATTCACACAGCTTTAGAGATCGTAGCCAGTACCGTGAAATACTCCTGGAACCAAAGTGGTCAGTGTGCATTCTACCGTCAGAATAGCATGGGGATAGGGTCTGATGGAAGAACTTGCATTTCAGGAGCAATTGTGAAACCATGCTCTCCTCCCTTCCCCCTCAGAAGATCTTATTACTTTTACAAAATCCACTGCAAAATGTGTACTAGTCTGTGTCCTAGATCTAGCTGAATATCTTCTCTTGGCCAATCACCAGATTGCTCTTAGAGGACCCGCTGTACTAGGCCCTGTGTACTTAAGCCTCTGGAGTCTGACACAGGTGCAAACACTGGCCCTAGTTAGGGGTCTCTAGGCACATTCTGTCTAGCACCCGTCCTGAGAACTGAAACTTCAGAGTTGAACTGCCTAGCCCCTGTTATTAGTGTTGACCCCTAAGGGCTAGTCACACTATTGTGCTACGCTGGTGGAGCTGCACCACAGTAGCGCGTCTGGTGAAGATGTGCTATGCCGATGGGAGAGCGCTCTCCCATCAGCATAATTACTGCACCTCAACGAGAGGCGGAAGCTAAATTCGGCCGGAGAGCGTCTCCCGCTGACATAGTGTGGTGTGGACGCTGCTTTAAGTTGCTTAGGGGGGTGGCTTTTTCACACCCTGAGCAACATACGTTACATCAACTTAAGCGGTAGTGTAGACAAGCCCTAAGAGTCCCTTGTAGCGTAGCACACTATTTCCCAGAACTCCCCAGCCATGTGAGTGTTCTGGGTCCACAGGTTACCTTTTTAAGAGCATGTGATAGATATACATGCAGACAGATTTTTCACGGGATTCTAAACCACCATTGCTCTTTAGTTAATCACACAAGAAGTACACAGATCTATACAAAAATAATAAACCCTACGCACATTTTCCTGCCTCAGTTTTCTCAGCACTCTGATTCCTTGGGATGGAGTCAGAGTACTCTGGGCCACCCAGGGTCTGTCTGCTGCAGCGCACAGCTGGTCTTAATCATGAAGTCTTTCCAGGTCAGCTTGCTTTGACCTTTGCTTGGTCCCCCAGTTATAGCAGAACCCCCTGCTACATATTATGTCCCTCTATTCCCCAGTCCTCCTATCTCAGTCTGTGAGTGCCTTGAGTTTATATGTCCCATTACCACCACCTGGTTCCTTTTTCCAATTGCTGGTAATTTTCCACTCTTCAAACCCAAGCCTCCTGTAGACAAGCTGGAAGAAAGTGGCTTCTCCCAGCAACAGCCAATCTCCTTGGCATACCTGTTGACTGGGTAGAATATAGTGATTAAGATTAACCACTTTCAAATATATCTAGTATGGAAGAGACATGCTTAAAGTCTTGTCAGCAATGATGGATTCACATAGATATAGAGCATTCCATGGTACAGCAGTTTCCATAAGAAGCAATTTCACAGTATCAATTAGAATTCATAAGTTGTACAGACAGATTCCTGAAATCATAACACAGACAACCCTCCCCTTTTCTCTCCATTTCTCAACAAAAATTCAATAGCAGAGTGCTGAAGTGAGTGCACATCTTATGTAGATTTTATTACTCATGCAAACTGTATAATATGAGATATTGCCCTAAATTAATAAATAAAACTGAAGAACATATGTTACATAATGTATAGTCACCTCATCGTCGTTCTTTAATTATATTTCTTTGCTTGCTTTCATCTTATATATATATTGTGTGTGTGTGTGCATGCATGCAGATAATCACTAATATCCAATATTCGTAAGGTAACACAGTTTTACTTCCTCTGTTATATTGAATGGTTTTCTTGGTTATACTTAATTATACTTGTTTTCTTCATATTGCTGCACTTTCTAGGTAATATAAAAGACCATGGGATTTGTAGTTTGAGAACACGATACTCACACAATGTTTCCCAAAACATATCTGGAGTTGCCGAAGTTACATGGATAGTTTGTTATGGCCCTTCAGTATATAGCACAAAATAAAAATGTCTAGCACTTGCCAGTGTAAGCCACTGACATTCCAGGCACTTGAGTATATGTTTTGTTTTGGCAGACTGCCATATAACTACACTACCCACATACTTGTTTAAAGTAAATTTAGTGTGCCTTTAACTATAATTTAACATAGTAGTTTTGCTGTGTAGGAGACTGGCAATTGGCTAAGTCAAAAGCAATAACAAAATAAATAAAAATAAAATAGTAGCACTGTCCTTCCTTCTAGTGGACTAAGAGAAGAGCTGACTATGTTCTTCTGGTTGTTATAAGATACCTGACTTGTTAATTACTGGGAAAGAGTGGAAGAGGCTAGTTGCCCTTCAAACACTTTTGATAGAAACAGATCTAGGAAAATTCAGTAACAAAGGAAGATAAGCATACCTTTCCAAATAAACTTAAGACCACAATGGACTTGCTAACTATTTTGCTTATTTTTTTACCAACTGAAACCCCTTAACTTTAGAATTTTATAGGTGAAGCCAGTAGCATAAGATATTGTTAGGGTTGCCTAATGTTTATTTTCCATGCTTGCTGTCTGCCTCAGGCTGAATTTTTTTTTTTTTTGGAAGTTTCAGCAAAAACAGTTATTCTTCAAGTGATTGTTCATGTCCATTCAAACCAGGTATGTGTGCACTGCGTGCACGCCAGCCGGAAGGTTTTTCCCTTAGCAACATCCGTAGGGTTGGCCTGGGCGCCCCCTGGAGTGGCGCCTTCATGGCGCCCAATATAGGGCTCTGCCGACCCTCCACCCCCTCAGTTCCTTCCTACTGCCGGTGATGGCTAGCTGGAACTTCGCTCGCTCCTGTAGCAAGCGCTTTAGTAGTGTCTGATAGCATATAGTATATATAGTTTCTCAGTTAGTTAATAGTTGTTCCTTATAGTTATAGTTTATTGGTTTGGCCTCCCCACCCGACAGCGTTTCATCTCCTGGGGTATGCCCGGGTCTCCAGGGTTTAAGCTCCATGAGGCCTGTGGCAAGTTTATGCCCAAGAGTGATCCTCACTCTTCCTGCTTGCAGTGCCTTGGTGAGAGTCAGCAGAAGGAGCAGTGCCGTATCTGCAAGGGTTTCTGTCCCAGAACTCTCAAGGACTGGGAACAGAGACTAAAAATTCTGTTGATGGAGATGGCATTGAGGCCACACTCTGACCCGGAACCCATTGAACTGGCACCGAGCACGTCCTCATTGGTGCGCAGCGCTACGGCAACAACAGCGCTTGAAACGGCCCCAACTAAGGACTCTAAGGCCCCCCAACACCACCATGGCTTGGGCCATAAGAAGTTGGCCTCAGCATGGCACTGCTCTCCATCCCCGGTGCCGGTAACAAAGAAGAGGCCGGTGAGGGGTCCATCACCCCTCTCGAAACCTAAGGGGTCTGTGGCATCCATGAGCATGTTGGGACAGACCGCCTCCTCCTTGCTTCCACTCAGGGTCTAGTTGACTCCTGCCCCAGCCGGGATCTAGTTGAGTCCGAACCCTCCTCATTCCCCGGACCACCAAGGGGACATACAGCTACTGTCGACGCCGGAGGCGTTCGAGGCGGCTACAGACCTGATGCGCCTCCCGGTGCCGTCCTCCCCACAGAGGAGGGACAAGTTGCTGGTGACTGCGTGCCCCCTGTTCTGGGCAAGCCAGCCATGATGACCCGCCGTTCTCCATCACCAGCACCCCCGGCACCGCCCGCACAGATAGAAGGACCGTACCATTCCCCGACTTCGCGGCACCACTCACTGGCGACCCATGGTCCTGCTCCTCCATGGTCCTCCTACTTGGAGACCTCGGTGTCGGAGGCGGACTCTTAGAACTCCAGCAGATCGTAGAGCAGGAGTTCTAGGTCTCGACGGAGTCACCAGCATACCCAGCAACAGTGGCAGCCGTCTGCTCAGTGGCCCTTCTGAACACCCCGGGCTTATCATCAGAGCCAGGGCCAAGCCCAGGGTCTGTGATCCAGGACTGTGTCGTTGTCTTCGGCATCTTTAAAGCCACAGACAGTGCCAGCATCGCTGCCAGCGGCACCGTTGTCCGAGGGAGCAGCACTGCTGGCACAGCCAGCTCCGGCACCGTCTCTCCGGGCAATGGCACCGCCGATGGCTCCAACTTCAACCCCACCGGCACCGTCGGGCTCGGCACCGCCAGATTTGTCCGCTCTGGGACCAGCTGCGGTGCCAAATCCTCCATCAGCACTGGCACCGCAGCTAGAGTACTGTGTGCCAAGGGACGCCAGAGGGGCCGAGGGTAGTGAACAGGGCCTGCGACCCATCCTCTCATCCTCGCCTGATGAAGCGGTCGCAGGGACATCGGTGGCCCCGGCTCTCGAGGACAACCGTGTTCTCCAGGAGCTATGGAGACGGGCCGGCCAAGAAAGCCGAGCAGCGCTACTTCCTACCATCTCTGGGGTACGAAAACCTTTATACCCACCCTCCCCCAGACTCTTTGGTGGTCGATGTGACCAATCAGAGAGAGCGCCAGGGGTTCCAAGGCTCCATCCCTAAAAACAGGGATGCCAAGAAGCTGGACCTATTTGGCCGAAAGGTCTGTTTGACTGGGGGCTTGCAACTCCGTATAGCCAAGCAGCAGGCCATTGTGAGAGCGACGGACATAACACCTGCTCGGCAATGGCTAAGTTCGCAGAGCTCCTGCCTCAGGACTCTCAGGCGGAGTTCTCTGCACTTGTGGAGGAGGGGAAGTTGGTTTCCTGGGCCTCTCTGCAAGCGGCTCTCGATGCAGCGGATGCAGCGGATGCAGCCTCGCGCACGCTGGCCACAGGGGTGGTGATGAGGGGCGGCTCCTGGCTACAGGTCTCTGGACTGTCCCACAAGGTCCAGCAGACCATACAGGACCTCCCCTTCGAGGGATCCTCCCTGTTCTCTGAAAAAAACAGATGAGACTTTACAGTTTGAAGGACTCTAGGGCTACTCTGTGCTCGCTGGGGCTCCACATGCCAGCTACCCAGCACAGGCATTTTAGGCCTCAGCCTGCCCCTCGGCCTTACCAGCCGCAGAACCGCCAGATGCTCCGCGTAGGCGAAACAGGAGTGGCAGGAGGAGGCAACATCCCTCCTCTGGGCAAAACTCTGGCTAGCCCAAGCCTCCCTGGTCTAGACCTCCCTTTTGAAGGTGCGGTCGAGGATGGCTCACAAGTACGGACTCTGGATCCCTCCCCTCTTACCTTCTCGTCCCATCTATCCTCTTTCTACCATGCCTGGTCCCAAATTACTTCAGACCGCTGGGTGCTCCGCACAGTAGAGAGGGGATATTCCATCCAATTCTGTGCTTCCCCGCCCTCCAACCCCCTTCCCTGTCCCTCTTCGGGGACCCCTCTCACAAGCAACTTCTAATTCAAGAAGTGTAGTCCCTATTTTCGGTGGGGGCAGTGGAGGAGGTTCCTCAGGAGCTAAGGGGCAAAGGGTTTTACTCCCGGTATTTCCTAATACCGAAGGCCAAAGGGGACCTCAGGCCTATCTTGGACCTGCGGCAGCTCAACAAGTTTGTAAGGAAATTCATGTTCCGTATGGTCTCACTAACCTCTGTTATCCTCTCGCTGGATCCAGGGGACTGGTATGCCGCCCTCGACTTGAAGGACGTGTATTTTCACATTGCAATAGTCCCACATCACAGACGCTACTTCAGATTCATGGTGAGCAGTGGCCACTATCAGTTTGCCTTCCAAAGAGTCCGTTTGGACTGTCAACAGCTCCCCAAGTATTCACAAAATGCATGGCGGTCGTCACGGCATTCCTGAGCAAGCGCCAGATACAGGTTTTTTCTTACCTCGACGACTGGCTGATCAAAGGCCACTCATGAGACCAAGTGGAGCGTCAGGTCGAATTCATAAAAAGGACCTTCCCTGAATTAGGTCTCCTCCTAAACGAGGCCAAATCTACTCTGTCCCCGGTGCAGAGGATAGAGTTTATAGGCACAGTCTGAGACTCGACTCAAGCCAGCGCGTACCTTCGGAAGCCAGGTTTTGCTCATTAGCGGACGTCATACGGGGCCTCAGACAGTTCCCCATGACCACAGCAAGGAACTGCCTAAAGCTACTGGGTCACATGTCTGCGTGCACCTATGTGGTACAGCATGCCAGACTCAGACTGTGTCCACTCCAGTCTTGGCTGGCGTCGGTGTATCGGCCAGCCCGAGACACTCTGGACAGCATCATAACTCTGCCCCACCAGGTGTTGGACTCCCTCCTATGGCGGCTCGACCCAGGAGTGGTTTGTGCGGGAGTGCCCTTTGCTGGCCCTCAGCCCTCTCTCTCATTGGTGACAGACACTTTGGATCTGGGCTGGGTAGCTCATCTAGGGGACCTCAGGACTTGAGGTCTCTGGTCTCAGGCGGACCTCGCTCTGCACATCAGTGTCAGAGAGCTGAGAGCGATGCGCCTGGCATGCCATGCTTTCAAAACCCACATAGCAGGCAGGTGCATCTCAGACCTCACGGACAACACCGTGGTGATGTTCTGTATCAACAAACGGGGGTGCGTGCTCCTGTGCCGGGAAGCCCTTACACTGTGGGACTTCGGTGTAGAGCATTCGATCCCCCTGCAGGTGTCTCCTGGGTATGCAGAACGAGCTGGCAGACAGTCTCAGCTGGTCCTTCCATGACCACAAGTGGTCCCTCCGGCTGGATGTGGTGAGCACAATCTTCCGTCTCTGGAGCTCTCCCCAGATAGACCTGTTTGCCATTCACGGGAACAGGAAATATCAACTATTCAGCTTCCTCATGAGTCACAGTTTGGGGGTCCATCGCGGATGCCTTCCTCCTACCGTGGAGGGGCCGTCTGCTCTATGCTTTTCCACCAATTCCGCTGGTCCACAAGGTGCTCCTCAAGATCTGCAGTCATACTGATAGGGCCTGAGTCACACTGATAGTGCCGGCGAGGCTGTGCCAGCACTGGTTGTCATTGCTCCTGGGAATGTCCAGAGCGGCACCGCTCACTTTACCGCTGGTCCCGGATCTGATCATGCAGGACCATGGCCGACTCTGGCACCCGAATCTAGAGTCGCTCCACCTCACAGCCTGGATACTCCATGGCTAAACACCACGGAGCTGTCCTGCTTGGATCAAATCAGAAAAGCCCTCCTTGGTAGTAGAAGCCCTCCACAAGGGCAACATACCTTGCCAAGTGGAAAAGGTTCTCCGTCTGGGCGGAGCAACGCAGTCAGTCACTGTTGCTTGCCCCCATACCATTCATACTGGACTGCCTCCTTCACCTAAAACAACAAGACATGTCTCTGTCATCAATAAGGGTCCATTCAGCTACCACTTACTCCTTTAGCTGATCTGGGAGAGGTCTCTGCTGTAGTTCTATACCTCCTGTATTCAAATATCACTGATAACCACTGCAGAAGGTCAGTGGGGTTCCACATGATGCAGGGTAGTTGGTTTTTTTTGTATATAATGCTTTAGATTTAAAAACAAGAACATTAAAAGAATGTGTCAGAGTCAAGTACTCAGAAGTTAGGAAATGGCTGTGCATCTGTAGTTCAATTCTCTTATTATTTGCATTCTGATAGCATGTGATACGTAATTAAAGACTAGGAACCAGTGCTCAGGATGGACCGTGAAGGAGGCAGGGGGCTGTAAGAAGAAAAAGGACATTCTCTTGTGTTTTAAGGAACTGGCCAGAGACAGAGGAGAGCTGGGTTCTGTTAGTGGCTCTACCACAGATTTCTTATGTGATGTTTAGCAGACTCTGTCAAAGTGCATAAATCAGAGGGTTAAATCTAAGTTTTCACAGGCAACCTTAATTTTGGCATTTTCTAACTTTTGGGTGCTTGACTTGGAATTTTAACATTCTTTCAACATAGTTTTTTGTATGTAATATATGCTTATTGTAATGTAGTTTGAGGTTAGAAATATTTTCTCTGTCAGATCATGAAACTACTATATACAGAAAACAGGTTAACTATAGATAGTTTAAAGCAGAACAGCTATGTAGTACTTTTTTGGATAGCACACTAAATCCTTGTTGCAAGAACATAGCTTTTTGAGTAATATATGTCATATAAATGCAGATGATGCTTGCGTAGAGGCTAATACAAGCACAATTTGGATGCTTTTAATGCAGTAAAAATGATCAGCTGCCATTTGTATCAATCTTAAATAAGCAAATGTTATAGACTGGACTTTTCATTAGATGGTATTTTGTTCAGTCTCTCATGAGAGAGAGGACTGATCGTCTGAAGGGATTCAGAGACTCCATGACCCAATTCTTTGATGTTTCTAGGTACCACAGACTTTATTTTCTTGGTCAAAAATTATATAAAAAACTAATAATGGAGGTGGGATGGTGGTGGTGCTACACTATTGATCCAGAAAGTTGGATAAATGTTTTTTTGTTTTGTTTTTTCCCCCAGAGATGTTATAAGAGGAGGGTTGTGAGGAATGTGTATATATTTTTATAAATCACAAAGAGCTATACTCTGCTACCTTTATGCATGTTGAATAGTATCTTACGCTGCAAGTAGTTCAATTGATATCAATAGGATTGTTTTGGGACCTGTGAGGAACTATTCTTTGTGAATCATGGTGGCAGAATCTGGTTGTAAAGTAGGCCGGACTGCAAAACTTTGCTTTTGTCACACAAATAGAAATGCGTAAACAGTATACAATTCTGATTCCCTCTTACTACCTTCCTTTTTTTTTACTGGGCATGACCTAAGTATCAACATGTTGGAATTTAAAGAATACCTTTACTAATGGGATTATACAGTCAGCATCCAGATCAGAATAGTGATAGTGTTGACAGAGGTGTGGGCGGGACAAAACCTGCTAAAATAATAATACTGGATGACTTCGCCTGTCCATATGTTAAATGGTCAAATGTCATATTAGGATACAGTTTGAAAAAGCAGTTTTTTGACACATAGCCAACTGGGTTTTGAATCAGCTTGTCTGCAGCATGTGAGAATGATTACTGCTGATTTAGGGTCAAGACGCAATGGTAGTTGAGCCCACTAAGTAATAGTGACCATAATATAATTAGGTTCAATATCCTCACAGGAGGGTCGTACCAAAAACTAGTACTGCAACACTGAACTTTAGGAATGATTTTTAAAATGAGTAAGCTAGTTAAAAAGAACATTAAAATTAAAGTTAAGTACTTAAAATCCATTGGATCATCCACTGTTACAGTTCAGGATCAGCTGCATCTTTGATCCATTGGGTGGTCTCTCTTGGAGTACACCCCCTCCAGCTTCTAGACCATGAGTCTTTACCTCCCTCGGGTGGAATCCTACAGTTCTTCCTTTCTCAGACTGGGTGCGGGGTTGCCGCTCCTTATGTACCTGTTGTGGTTGCTCAGTAGGCCTGACTGGGTTCAAGACCTGCAGATGTTCCCTTTGGGAGCTGTGACCAGTATGAATACAGTGATTCAAAACTGCTTTTTCAAAACAACTATTGTTTAATCTTAACAGTAATAACAAAGTATAATAATAAAAGGGTTTTTAACACAATGAACAGTCTACACACACCTCCAATTTACAGCTTAGTTGGGCATAGTTTATCCTAGATATCCCAATCACTTGGGGATCAATCTACATGCCCAGGAGTCCCTGTCTTTCTCACCCCTGCTCTTCAGGGGTTGCACTTTTATCCACCCCTACGTTCTTTGACTTGTTTGTCTCTTGGGCATAGTTAAACAGATTTACATGGCACACTGTGTGTTTATGAGAGAGAGACTTCAAATTAGTGGGTCCTCTATATAGTTTAATTATTGGCAAACAGGAGGCTATCAGAAGTGTTCACTTTCTTGCCTACATGCAGCCTAACTACATTAATGAAAACTGTTAACGCAGATGCACTTAAACAGGTAAAAGTGCAATTTAAGAGAGTATATATTAATTTGGTAAATTACAGGATTGAGCAAAACTAATTTAAGTGGGGTTAAGTACTTGTATGTTAAGCATCGGCAAAAGTGGAATTAAATCAGTTTAAAAACAATGGTGTGTAAAAAAGTCATGTGTAAATCAGCCCTAAATAAAAAAGGAAGCAGAAAAGCATGAAGGAAAAAACCTACTATGGTTTAATCACAAAGTAAAATTTTAAGCCAAAAATCTATCCTCCAAAAGTGGAAATCTATTCTAAATAGTGCTTATGGAAATGAACATAAACTAGGGTTGGTAAAATGGAAGATGGAAATTAGGAAAGCGGGAAAGGGAATTTGAAGAGCAAATACCTAAGGATATAGAAATGAATAAGAAAAAAATATGTATATCAGAAGCAGGAAACATGACAAAGTATGTGGGTTCACTAAACAGGGAATAAAGAGAGCTATCAAGGAGGCCCAGGATATTGCTGCAATGCTTACAGGTCTAAAATTCCAAGGATTCCAGCTAGTGGGCTTTTTAAATATAGAGACAATATTCGCAAAAAGAAAAGGAGTACTTGTGGCACCTTAGAGACTAACCAATTTATTTGAGCATAAGCTTTCGTGAGCTACAGCTCACTTCAAATAAATAAATAAATTGGTTAGTCTCTAAGGTGCCACAAGTACTCCTTTTCTTTTTGCTAATACAGACTAACACGGCTGTTACTCTGAAAAGAGACAATATTGACTGCCTTTCAGTCTCCTAGTATAGTATCTAATTATAATGAAAAACTACATATTTTTATCAGTTCAGCCATTTCATTCCTAAATTATTTTAGAATTCTTGGATGACTACCATCTGGTCCTTGTTTATTGATTGGAATTTAAATTATCAATAGGATTTTCTCCTTTGGAACTTCAGTGTTTGATAGTTTCTTCATAGTTATTACCTACAAAGAGTAGCTCTGAAGTTACTATTTCCCCATTATTCTCTGTAATAAACAGATGAAAAGAAATCATTTAGTTAAATTACTTGAGATATAAATGTAAACATAGTTATAAAACACTTGGAGGTGCTTAATATGATAGGCACAAAACAAAAAGCGTGACTTCTCTGAAGAAAAAAATGGTGCCTTTCCAATCTACTAGAATTCTTTGAACATGTCAACAAAATAGTGAACAGAGAACAGTTTGATATAATTTATATGGACTTTCACAAAGCTTTTGATAAAAAATGCTTAAAAGAGATGTCACAGGGTGAGTGGAAGAGTTTTGTTCTGAATTAGAAACTGCTTAAAAGAGGATGCAAACATCAGGAATAAATGGTAAAATTTCCATACAGGAGGTAGTAGTGGGTTGCCCCAAAACCCATACTATGCTTGGTGGTGTTTGTACTATATTAGGAAACTTTTTTGATGAGGTATATGAATAATTTTTTAGCTTTGCCTTGTGCAGTAATTTGGGAGCTTTTTCTAATATAGCTTCCATGTAAATGCTATATGATTAGTTCATTGCTTATATAAATGCAAAGTAGTTATTAGTCGTCTTTTTATGGCATTAATCAAATTTGTGTTGATGAGCTGTTACCATTATTTTATATCGAGTTCAAGAAAAACATGAATAATTTATTACAACTCTGGCATCTGTGAAGATGCACAAACAGAAAGAAGGAAATGATTAGAAAAGTAATATTCTGACTTTTCATGTCATTGTAAATTAACATCAGGTTGCTTTTTTGTAGATTTGCCCACATACCTTCAAGAGAACAAAGTTCAAATATACCCCTGTATTTTTCCTTGTTTATATCTTGTTTTTTTATAGATTATGAAACAATATCCATTGTTTCATAATATCCATGGTATTTATATTTCTTGTTTAATCCTTGGGCACATCTTTCAGTGCTGTAACCTAATTTGTGACATGAGATTAGAAACTGTGAAATTCCTTGTGAATCTTAATTTATAAATTAAAAAAAAAACCCACTGCATTTAAAAAAGGAAGCAAATGTAAGGTAACGTAGGGTTCTTGAATCTTAAAACCTGACATTTGTTTTTTACCTCTCAGTGGGTTGGGACTTGCTGTTTTTGAGTATGCTACACTGAATCCTGGCATGCAAACAGATCATCAGGGTTATTGAAGTTGACAGTTCCCTAGAAGAAGCTCTTTGGGGCTGGAGCAAGGTATTCATAATGGAAGTCTTTGGAATTCCCTATCACTGGAGATTAGGATAAACCTGGGTGTTGCTAGCTTTACTGAGGAATGTAACATATTTCTTGCCTATGATTTTCCTACTGCAGCAGTGAGCACAAGATGATCTAGTGAGGTTTTTCTTGAGAAAACAAACCACAAAAATAGTCCCATTTGTGAAATCATTTGAAAATGAGGATTAAAGGCTAAAATCTGCTCCTGAGTTCTGGAAACTTCTTTGCCCAACAGTCTCTGAGAAAACTCCTAATTTGACTGTGTTATTTCAACAGCAATGGCCACTCCAGGGATGGCAATCACAGTAGTCAGCAAATTTCAGACTGATTTTTCTCATACACAAGGCTCAATTCTAATATTAGTTGCATGTCTTTTTCTTTGGTAAAATCCAGTAATGCGGTTGAGCACCCAAACATTCTAGCAGATTTTGAAAGTAGTGTATGTAGTAAATTTGTAAGACAGTGTTGTAGCTGTGTTGTTCCTAGGATAATATAGAGAGAAGGTGGATGAGGTAATATCTTTTATTGGACAACTTTTATTGGACCAGGAAGTTGGTCCAATAAAAGATATTATCTTACCCACCTTGTCTCCTGTGAATATGTAAGACAGTGAAGCAAACTCATTATCCCAGACAACCTGAGTGAAAATTAAGACTCCATACAGTCTGATTCTAAAAAAGGATATAAAATACTTTTTACATGTTAACACAAAATTAAGCCTTTTCAGCAATTTGCATTATTAATCTATTCTGTGTTAATAGGCATTCCTGAAAGTGGTAAAATTGTTTCTGATTTAGTTGTATTCCTGTGTACAGCTTGGTCCTATTTAGACACTGGAAAACAATCCACCACATCTCTAAACTTGTGCTTTTGGGAGCACTGTATGCATTGATATGACTTTCTGTGATAGGGTCCACTCCACACAAGGCCTGAAGGGATAAATTAGGCCAATTAACCTATAGGCTACACCTGGGGGAAAGCCAGGGAGTGCTAAGGTAGGGTTGCCACCCGTCTGAGTTTTACCTGGACAGCCCATTTTTTGGCTTTAGTGTCCAGGTGCCATTTATGGTTGCCAGGTGCCCTGTTTTCGGGCACTTGAACCAAAAGCCCGGTTACAGAGGGGTGGGGGGGAGTTACCATGTCATTAACCTGTGCCAGACCCTGCTCATCTGGGGCTACCTCCTACCTACATGCAGGCTCCTTGAGATGATCCAGCAAGTGATGGGGAGGGAGTGCTACGGGGTGGGGTGCTGAAGGAAGAGGTGGCCCCAGGACCTTGAGGAAGAGGTAGAGAAGGGAGTGGGGCCTTGAGTGAAGAGGTGGAGAAGCGGCAGGGCCTTGGGGGAACAGGCAGGGAAGGGTGTGGGGCCTCAAGGGGTCCAACTACCAGCAATTAGAAAGGTGGAAATCCTGTGCTAAGGCCTAATTGCTGATGAAGTCCAGCTGCGGGGAGCTGGTCTGGGTTTAAAATGACAGGAAATTGGCCCCAGAAAGGGGGAAATAGTCTGCGGCCACTCCCTGGGAGAAGGGAGGTATGCTGGGGTCTCCAGTGCCAAGTAGCCTGTGGCTACTCCCTGGAGGAAGGTGTTTGGGCAGGTAAATCTAGGGAGGGGAGGAGCCAGAAGGTAGAGCTGAGAAATAGGAAGGAGTCCAAGAGAAGTGCAGCCTGGTTTGGGGAAAGCAGGCCACCGTTGCTAGAGAGAGGTCTCTGGGCTAGAACCTGGAGTAGAGAGCGGGCCTGGGTTCTCTTACCAATCACAGGAGTAGTGGCATAGCCAGGGTGGTGAAGGGAAGACTGCTGTTTATGTATGGAGGGACTTTGATACCCTGGAAGGGGAGTACTATAGTGACCTGGCTGGAGGGCTGAGTCACAGCAAAAAAGAGAGACCACAGGGCGAGGAACTGACAGAGAGGGGCATCAAACCTGGAATCAGCTAATCTCCAGAGCAACCTGGAGAAGGCACTTCAGGGGTGAGTGGAGCCTGTAACACCTTTTTAGGATTATTTTTTTAATGACCCCAGAATGCTATGATTTCATAATATAAAGCATTTATGGTAGAATTTAATAGAGCTGTCTGTCTTAAGGTTTTATTTTGGTACCCATCACTGTAGTATCTGAGCATTTTTACATTGAAATAAATAGCAGTAACAAAGTCCACCAAGGTTTTGGATCTACTCCCTTTCCAAGGTAAAAATGCCACTTGGGCGATTGATTTGTTATTTGGGTTAGTTGATTTTTTTGTTATAGGCTTTTATTTTGAATTTTTGGGAGGATGAGGAGTATGCCTTTCTCCTTTTCTGAGCTTTCATCTGCTATATATGCATGATGGCTAAAACATCCAGAATAATTTGAAACATTGTATGGCCTGTAACAAAAGAAATGCAGTGCTTGTTAAAAACTTGCACCACAGATAATATAATTTTCATCTGAGTAATTCATGAAATTCCACAGATTTGCTTTCTTTATTGTAAAATAGCTCATTTTATATGAATTTTAAACTTTTTTTCCCTCTGGCTAATATAAGATGGAGGAAAATTCCCAGGACTTCTGATCAATTTTCTATGATTTAAGGCATTTGTAAACTCTTAATATATCTTGTAAATTAAAAATTCATTTGTTTTAAAAAAAATTGTTTGCAATTGTACAAGTCAGTGTTCCCACAGTGTGACTTACAGTATATATCGCTATCATCAGAATGTCTCTATCAGTCTCATCTTGGCTGAATGCAAATTTTGAGACTTCAGGCATAAGTAGATTCACAGACAATTTACTCTTTGTTTCTACTATGTTGAAATGAGAGAAGAAAATTGAGCAAGGTTTTTTTTCTGAAAAATTTGTCTGCAGAATTATATATGGTTTCATACACTGTATTGCAGACTGCCAATCTCTGCCTATTTGAGTATTTTGTTATATTGCCTCTTGTAACTGTAGCAGCTGAACAACTTGTGAAAATTAATAACAATAAAAAAATTCCTTTGCATCAGGTGGGAGCAAATTCTTGACTAAAACCATTCCATAGTCCTTGACAGCTCCTATGAAAATCCTATCTTGTGCTAAGTACTCTCAGGAGTCTTCCCCCTTAGTCAACAGTTTAATTGCTCCCATGGAATGTAATTTGTGGGATACCAGTGTCATGGAGGAAGTGTGTCTCTCAGGAAGCTAAAGCCAGTCCTATGAGGACTTTGAATATCAGGAAAAGAGACCTGGAATTGGACCATGTATTCGGTAAGGAGCTAGTGCAGGTCTTAGTCTTTCTTGTGGTCAGCTTCAGCCAGCTCTCCTTCCAGGGCATGGTTTCAATGGTGCATTCAAAGCTTGGAGATGGTTTGATATAAGAGATGTAGAGCTGGGTATTGTTCACATATGTTGTGGGCACTTGAGCCTGTGTTGTCCCATTAGCTGCCTCAACATCTTAATATAAATGTTGAATAGGATGGGGCAGAAGTTTGAGCTTTGTGGGCCGCTGCATTTGATGGCTTTGAAGATGGGAAATTACCCATAATGACCCATTGGGTTCAGTCTGCGAGGATGCTCTCAGTGCTTTTACTTGCTACAACAGCTAGCTAACCCAGCACTGGAGCAGTACATCTGTTACTCCTGGGGGAATTGTGCGCTGAAAAATTCTGCAACAAAAAATTAAAAATTCTGCACACAATATGGGAAGTAAATTGCTGGGAAGGAGCCTGGCTGTAAACTTGGCGGGTTGTTGGGTATGGGTGGGAAATTATGGTTTTTTTGGAGAGTGGGGAGGGATTGTTAGGGAGCTTCCCCCATGCAGACCCTGGCTGACTCCTAGCCTCTCCCATTCAGTCAGGCACATCTGCCCCTATCCCCATGTGTGTCTGCACCCCCATGTGTCCCTACATTCCCACTCAGACACCCATTCCCCCCATCCCCATGTGGCCCTGCAGCCCCTCTCCCTGTCCCCATGTGTCTCTATGCCCCCAATCAGCCACTCCCTGTCCCTATGTGGCCCTATGCCCCTTCCCCTTTCTCCATGTGTGTCTGTGCCCCCACTCAGCCACCTTCCCATCCCCATGTGACGCTGCAGCCCCTCCTCCATCCCCATGTGGCTCTGCGCCTACCTCCCCCCTGTGGCCCTGCGCCTCCACTCCCATTCAGCCCCTGCCCAAGTCTGCACTCCCCCACTAGTCCTTATGAGCTCCTGTCTGACCCCCCCAGCAGCCCCACACTGTCTGTCTCCCCATATCCCTGTCTCCTAACCTGGCCCAACAGGCACTGTGAAGAAGGCAGTTTCTTTCTCTTTCCTAGCTGGCTGGGAGCTTCTGCTCTGTTCTAATGCTATAGCGCCCTCTGGTGGGCAAAAGGCAGAATTGCAGTAACTTTCCGGCAGAAGCTTTTTTCTGCGCAAAAATTAAAAATATGTATGGCTCATTAATTATGCACATGCACAGTGGTGCAGAATTCCCCCAGGAGTAATCTGTTAATCCCCTTATCAAAATTAATTGCTTACTAAGGAATATGAAAGTTTAGAGGTCCTCTCATGCCTTCCCCATGGGAAGAACTGTCTGACAGTCAGTTAACTCGGTGAGTTTCATATCACAAATTTCTAAAGATCATCAAATGGCAGGGTGCGTGGATCTCCTAGTCTACTGATTCTTGGCTATGTAAAGGAGGAAATCACATGGTTCTAAAGGGCATTTCGATGAAGGGCCTGTGCTTCCACAGCAGTTCCTACCCACATTCTTTATGTCAACACAGCTCCCTCAGGAACCATGCTTCCATGGGTTCTCTACCACCAGGTGCTCCAAACCATCTTGCACTCATTCCTCTTGAGGGGGGAAGATAATGTGTAACATGGCAATATCTATGCTGTAGATTTCTTGCAGGTGTATTTCTCTCCACCCAGCCAACCCAGATTTGTGTAGTAGTTCTTTTGGGCAGTGGGGCTTCCACGAGCTCCAAGGGAATGGGAATATACCATATAGCCACTCCCTCAGTACCTTCAGTGGCATCAGGGGCTTTTATGACCCCCCCCCCATTCTTTTTTGTTACCCTGCACTTCACAGAAGAAGGGAGCAATAGGGCCTTAGTGATTTATGTTCAAACCAAATGCTTCCACTTGCTTAAATATTTGGCCTTTATCAAGGTGTCATAGGACATCATGTTATCCGTAATATTATTATTGCTGCATGCTTTGAATATCGGGTGTAGTGTACTGCCTGAGAGGAAGTGTAGAATATACATCTGTTGTACTTGCTTTGGCAATTCTTATTGGGGGTTACAGGGCAGTATGCAGTAGAAAAGCAGCATGTTTAGCAGTTTTTAAAGTTTGATGAAATAAAGAAGTATGGCACATGAGGTGGGTTATAAGGTCAGGAAATGGGAGTGTGTAAAACAGTATATCAAGGTGTTGGTAAAACATAAATAAAGCTTTAGAATGTGCCAGTTGCCTTAAATAGCTAGATTTTGATAGCTCAGTATTTGCAAATATCTAGGGAATACCTCAATAGTGAATTAAAGTTCTCTAGTTATATTATCTAAGGCAATATTGGAAAACTTTTCAGCATGGCCACTGTACAGGAAAACTTTCTATAGGATTGTTATCTTAACAGAATTCAGTATATTAATTTGCTGTGATAATAGTTATAAATGGAGGTGATTTGCATCAGATTTTGAAAATCATTGTATGAAATAATAGGTTCACAAAATGAGTTCTGTGTAGTTGAGTTTGACTTTGCATATGTTTTTAGCCCTTCTTCTGCCCTATCCCTCACTTCTTTAAAAGCAAGTTGCATTGTTATATATTAATAAATGCTGGTGTAACATACTACTCTAGTGTGTGAGATCAGGACTCCCTCTAGCGGCTGGCTCCAGTGACTGATTATGCAGTGTGCACTTCTCAGAGCTCACTTTTTTTTCTTTTTTCTCACATGGAAGAGGCCTGTGGTTTTGATGGTGATGATTCTGGGTTAGATCCCTGCTGATCACTGTTGTGGTTTATTACATTGGTGAGTGGTAAATTAGGGTTGTCAATATAAAGCTGAGCTTCACTGGGAAATTACTATTAAACTGTCCGAATATCACTGGTTAACTTAATCACTCACGTTCGCCATCCACATGACAGGATGTTGAATGGCAGCAGATGGAACAAGGAGGAGTGAAAGAGCTCATTTTCTATTTCCAGGGCCAGGGAGAGAGTGTACTGAGTTGTTAACATGCTAGTTCACAACATTATTGGGGGAGGGATGCAAAAATTAGGTCTGTGAAACGATTAAAAAACGAATTGTGATTAATTGTGAGATTAAGCCACAATTTATTGCAGTTTTAATCGCACTGTTAACAGTAGAATACCATTTATTTCAATATTTTGGAATGTTTTCTTCATTTTAAAAAATTGATTTCAATTATAACACAGAATGCAAAGTGTACAGTGCTCACTTTATATTATTTATTTTTATTACAAATATTTGCATTTGTGTGTGTGTCAGGGAGAAGTGTGTGTGTCGCGGGGTGAGGGAGGGGCGGGGGGAATGTGTATGCATTGGGGAGCACTGTCTCTTTAAGCAGAGCACTCAGGACCCTGAATGTTTTTCAGCCATTGGCAGATGCTGTCTGCAGCACTCACTCCTGAGCCAGCAGCAGACAGGCTCCCACTGTTCCCCAACCCCAGCTCAGCAGTGACCGGGTACATGAGAGGGGGACACCCCAACATCAGTCCCTTTGCCCCCGCTCTGCGCAGCAGACAGGAGGCAGGCTTCTGGTCTGGAGCAGCTTGCCCAAAGGTGGCTCCATGGGGGAGGAGGCGGGAGCAGCAGTGGAGCAGGTCAGTGGGAGGAGGCACATCCCTGCCCCGGAGGTACGCAGCAACGCACCCCCTGAGCACGGTGCCCTGGGCGGCGGCCCCCCTCACCCTCCTCTAAGGCCAGCCCTGTCCAGTGGGGAGGGGAGAGTGCAGACAGTGGGGGAGCCGGGCACCTCTCTGTCCCAAGAAGGTGTTTAACCAGCTCTCCCAAATTGCCTGCAGTCTCTTCTCCCTGGCTGTCTCCTGCTTGTTGCCACAGCCAATGCCTCCCTCTGCACCCAGCCGCCGCCACGTCCCATCTCCAAAGGTGTGCGATTAATGCTTGTTTAAAAAAAAAAAAGCATTAATTTGTTTTGAGTTAATCACATAGGTTAACTGCGATTAAGCGACAGGCCCAGCAAAAATATATATTCTTTCTTCTGAAATTTGCTCCATCAATGGTATGGTTTTACATTAACTGTGACAGTGAGGCCAATATTTTCAAAGTTAATTCTTATGTTAACTGTAATATGGGGAGTGACCACAATACAAAACAGTGATCTTTAGGAAGTGTGCATGAACTAGCAGAGTTACTACATAGTCTTATTTATGTGACCCTGTCCAAACTCTTGTTATGACATGTCTAAAATTTACATAGCTAGGTCTGTGGGATGTTCATCCGGTCTAATTATTCTGCAAGCCACCTTCATGTATTTGAGCACAGTACGAACAATACATTACAGTGTTGTCAATCAGTATTTGTACCTTGGTGGGCATACAGGATTACACTAGTGATGGTTACCTTCCAGAGATCAATCCTGGGGCCCAAGAGTTGTCAATGTGCCCTTTTAAAAATAAATAAATTTTTTTTGGGGGGGGTCTGTATTAGTAACCTTAGTTTCAACATTACATTTTTTTCTCATATGAAATCAGAAGTATATTTTAAAACTCTTACCACCAAGCCTGCCGGAATGCAGCCCTTTCTATACATCTTATTCTCTTGGTCCTTCGGTATTTGTTATAATAATGTCTATCAAACAAAATGTTTTCTTTAGTTGACTCAAATGGAAGTATTCTTCCCACTTTTTCATGACCATGATGACATCACTGGAAGTGCTATGATTGCTAGTTGCCATTCGTCCTGTAGGACGCTGTGGAAACGTAGTTAACTCCCTGACTCTAAGGGCAGGTCTACACTACAGTAGGGATCGATGCTCTGAGTTTGATCCACTGGCGGTCAATTTAGCGGGTCTAGTAAAGACCCGTGAAATCGACTGCAGATCGCTCTCCAGTCGATCCCTGTACTCTACTCCTGACGAGAAGAGTAAGGTACGTCGACAGGAGATTTTCTCCCACCAACCCCTCGCGATGTAGACCCCGCGATAATTCGACCTAAGGTATGTCGACTCCAGCTACGTTATTCACGTAGCTGGAGTTGCGTAGCATAGGTCAACTTACTGTGGTAGTGTAAACATAGCCTTACAGAGACAGAAAATAGTTGCAGAGACTGAGGCTATGGCTACACCAGAGCTTGCAGCTGCGCAGCTGTAAGCTGTCTAGTGTAGCCACTCTAAGCAGATAGGAGAGAGCTCTTCCATCGACTTAATTAATCCACCCCCAGGGACCGACATAGCGCTGTCCACACTGGCGCTTAGGTTGGCGTAACTTATGTCGCTCAGGGAGGTGGCTTATTCACACCCCTGAGCAACATAAGTTATACCTGCATAAGTGGTAGTGTATACATAGCCTGAGACAAAACATAAAGCCGCATTAGATTACAGCAGCATCAATACTAAGTTTACTTCTACAATTATATTACTTGTTAAATATGCTATCCAAACCTCCTGCCTTTCTGCCATCAATGAAAACTCACAAGCCTGATCTTCAGGTTATATAGCTTGCCTTAAGAGTTACGCCATGCTAATATTTTCCTAAAGAATGTGTAACATTTTTTTGTTGGAGGAGGATAACATTCACTACAGTTTGGAAAGAAAATTTTATATGGGTATAGGATGGAATGAAGCAGCTTCTCCACACAAGACCATCTCCTGGTAATGATTCAAAAAGGGAAAGTTATACTGGTAGTTGATCACTTGCTTTCCTTATCAGGAAAAAGACGAATGGGATATGACAATTCATTACTTAATTGTTGTTGTTCTAACCTGTATAAACTGGTTTTTATTTCCTTCAGTATATCCTATGATTAATATGAAATATTGAGTCACTAATTTGTCTCTTTCGACAAAAAATAATCATATAGCAGCACTTTGATAATCATACAGGAGAAATTTAATGTTAGAATTCTTAATGCAAGATTAACTCTTTTGACATACAGTTTTGTTTTGGCTCACTGTAATGGAAATGAAGTTTACATTGTATATAAATTCTTTAGCAGCTACCTTGAATGCGGTTTTATCTAGTGATGGTTTATTTGTATTGCAGTTACACTCAAAAACCCCAATCAGGGTTAGTATTCCATTGCAAAATTGTGCAAACAAAGGTAGACACAGTCCCTGTCCTGAAGACCATTAATAATATAATTAATAATAATAATAATTTATTATTATTCATTTATTACATTGTTACAGTAATACATGGTCCAAGAACACATTGTGCTAGACACTGTACAAGTACATCATAAAAAGGCCTCCAAGAATTTACCTTATTTTCTAATCTACATTAGCTATTTTTTTATTGTTGCTTACACATAGCCAAGGAAGTATATTTTAGGTACTATATTAGATTCTTGTCCAGTTTCCAGCTTAGTACAATACTATTTCTCATTCAAGAACAAAATAATTGCAACAAAATTATGCTGACTGTTTCACGATAAAGATTCTATCTAGTGTTTTTCTAGTGTGACTTGCTTATTTTTTTGCATATTGTTACTTTATTTTGGAGATTTAGCAAACTGGCTTTTGGCAGGTGAAAGACTTTTTGAAGCCAGAAGCCATTTGAAAATCTCTTGGCATCAGCTACAATGAATTATTTGTGTACATCAATTAAAAAGCTTAAGAAGCTGCTTCATGATTATTATTTTTCTATTTTAAACCATTTTATATTTATGTACATATAGAAGTGGTGCGCTCAGGTGAAGTCTACATGCATAGGTGCCGGGGGTGCTGCCGTGCCCCCTGGCTTGAAGTGGTTTCCATTATACATAGGGTTTACAGTTTGGTTCAATGGCTCTCAGCACCCCCACTATAAAAATTGTTTCAGCAACCCTGACAGCATCTATGGTCTTGATAACTATTAAATACACTTCTTTACTTTGGCAGCCATTGAATGAACTACAAATCATGGAACAATTTATGTTTATTTTTCACCTTTTGACATCTTGTGCCCTGTAATCCTTGTAATATTCCAGTTGATAGCGCACAGCTGCCTCTTTCTCTCCCTCCCATTAGTGAAAGCTTGGATCCAGTAACTTTCTTTTTATTTTCACCCACCTGGAGACTCATTCTTCTAGCTGCTTTCTGGACTTCCACCAGCTAAGCAGTGGGTCTTCAGATCACTGAGTGAGGGTGTTCTGAGGCAGTGATATTTGGAAACAAGTGGGGCTTGGGAGTTGCAGACAGAGAAGAGGTTTGTGAACTGGTTCCTTATTTCATTTCTTATACAGAAAAGCTATTTTTGGAAATGCTTAGAGTGTTTAAAATGTTAAGGTGTACATTTTAAATCATTTTTTGAAAAAGTTTTCTGAAGAGTTTGTCAACTGTGGCATGAACAAAAAGACAAGTGTGCTATAACATTTTTATTGAAATTTATTTGAGGTGCTATGCAAATTCACTTGAGGCTGAACCACTCATGGGTACTGGAATCCTCTATTTAAGCCAGAATCTTTTATTCCCATCCAAGAAAAACTCTATTAACAGACCACATCATCATGGAAACTACATTTATGGATTACCCAAAGGATATAATAATAAAATAAAAACTGGTAGCACAGTACCACTAAATATAAAAGTAATTAAGCACTTTGCAAGAGTTTCTACACAGCCACAGATTAAAAACCTGTTCATTTGTTTATTGAGGTAGTGTTTAGCTTGTGCATATTATTCCTGTGTTCTTCCCACCATCAGTTTTTAAGAGATGGGATTTTTTAATTTTCACACGGAAAACTTCCAAGGACAGGGAATGGAGGATTTGGTTTATTATTATATCAAACTGGAACATATATAACAGAGCAGCGCTCCTTAAATATTGCATTGTGGTGTCACAGCGACCAGACACAACTCTAAATTAGTGGACCCCTTAATCTAGTGACAAGACTCTCTGCATCCTGTACGTAGCCACAATTGGGGCTAAAAGGGACTTGTGTTCTGTAGGCAGGAGCTGTGACTGATGAATCAATGGACAATTTTCTTTGTCCACATGCATAAGTTTGCTAAACTACTTCCATGTGACAGTTGCTTTTGCTTGTCTGTCTTGTGACTTGAACCTGGGTTCCAAGTCAAGAGTGCTGTCAGCAGGCCCAGCTGACAGCAGTAATATTTCCATCATTATTTCCTGTCAATGTATGCTCGGTTGAGGTAAACAACAATAAAAACCATGCACCTTAACAATTAAGCAAATGTACAATTACATGATGATGACCACCCAGCAGCATGAAATAATCATGTGCGGATGTGAAACTTATTAGCTAATAAGTCCAAGGAATAAAAAAGTTCGTTTCACCTTTGCAGAAACATATCATCAACCTTCCCCAAAACCCTGCCTAGTTTTGTTTGTAGGCGTGCAACCCAAGAAGACAGAATGTTAGTAATTAAATACAACTGTTAGCTGAGCAGCACTCTTCGTCTCAAGGGAAGGACTTTTAGAATTTGTGCTGACAAGTTGAATTGCAACTGTCAACAGATATTTCCTGAAGAAGGCCTGTAGGTTTAATACACTTATTCTGTGCTTTCTTCTTTTTAGTGTGTTTGTGTATACACTCACATATGTGATTTAGTCCTTTCTTTTGTTTTGTGTTGTGGCCATGGTTCATTTAGGTGACAATAAAAGACATAAAAACACCAAAATGTTGTATGACCTTATCCTTCAGTTGTGATAACAGAAGGATATAACAAATGTTTTCACTTCCTCTTTTGTATACATAATTCACCATATACCTAATTATCCCAAGTACAACAGGAAGGCTTTTGTTTAATTCTGTTGTCAGCTGTGTTAGTATGAAGAGCATTCCTTAGATTAATCCTTGTTCTCAGAAATTTTAACATAGTTAAATCAATATAGAAAATAACATTAATCAAAAGGTTAATTTCACTTTTAAGACAAAGTCTGAAATGTGTGGTAAGAATTTATTAGCATTTACTAGAGTTACAATGTTTAGCTTATGGACTAATGAAAATATATTGAAAGAAGGCAGTTACCCACTACATACTAGCAAGTTAGTTTCATAACCACCTTAGTGAAATCTAGGTTAATTTTCTTTATTGACTGTCATGATTTTTTTTTCAAAAAAATTAGTTACAATTGAACAGCATACATGATTAAATAGCCTCAAATCATCCATTAACTTGTCAACATCCAGGTCTTGCATGTCTAAAACTGATATAAATTAAGTGTGTATGAATTAAAATGAATTCTTAACACAGTGATGCTCAGACCACAGTGGTTCAGGAGCCAAATTAGGGATCAACATTACCCAAAAGAGCCACAGTAGTGTGAATTCATTGTTACATTTATGATAATACTATTCATATTTAAACAGTATGACGGGAAATATTTAGTTCATATATCTAGATAATTCTCACAGCAGATAAATTAAAAACTTGATAACTTAATTGGTTAATAACACAGTAAAAGCATCCTGATTGGTTGTTAATTAAATCACACATTGTTTTAATATTATGTGCTGCAAAGAGCTGCAGGAGACATGTCAAAGAGCCACTTGCGGCTCATGAGCCACAGTCTGAGTATCACTGTCTTAACATATAATTAAACAGCCAGGATAAAATGGTTGAGTCTAAAAATTTTAATTTACTTAGGTTGTTATAACTTTCTGTGGACTGTCCTCCAAATTTGAAATGTTTGGTTTTCCTACCTGTTGTCATGAAAGATGCTGATGAACAGATAAGGAAACCAGCAAAAGAGGGCTCTTTTGTTATAACTGTTTCACGTGCAAATCTGTGATACAGAGAATAGCGGATGGAGGGGGAGAATTTGTATTCTTACTTCTCTAATAGTTCTTTGCCACTCTTAAAGCAGTTGTATGTTGTCATCTTACAATACACAAAAGTCTTTTCAAAATAAAAAACAATATTTCTTGCCTGTGAGATGTTTTTTTTCTTTTCTTGGCACAAGGTGTGGATAATCACATTTCTAAATAGTGACAGAGCCTCAAATGACTTACACAGGCCATCCCAAGCCAGTACAAGTTGCAGTTTTATACCACACCACCATTTGCCCCATTTTCTTTAGAAAGATTATTGTACAAATTTTGTTTTTCTTATTTTATACTTCCGTTGTTCCACTTTCACTGTAGCTGTAAATTTGGTTTGCACTAGTAACCATGAGTTACATGCTCTGATTCTGCGACATGACATTTGAAGAGTAGCTTATTATGCAAGTAATCCCATTGATTTTCATGGTTGCAGAAATAAAGAAGTTATGTAAAGGTTGTCATGACTACATAATGTAGGTAATCTAAATACATTTTAACAAATGCATTATTTGGTAGGTCTAAATTGTGGCAGGAATTTTCATTTTAACATATACTTCCATGGGTAGTTTCCTTATCAATAAGAGAGGTTCTTCTGGCTAAATTATGTCCTCAATGACGCTTGTTGTGCTGATACATTCCGTGTATTAAAATGTTAATAGTATAATATTATGCATATCAGTGATTTAAGGCCTGAATTTGAGACATGTCAAGCTGCAAATTGTGTGAGCCTCTCACAAAGGAGTTTTTGGTCTTGTACCAGCTAGGTAGGCAAGCTGACCATGAACGGCTGCTGAGTTATGACCATTAACTTTTCTATTACATGATATGCTCAGTAATTCATAGTATATATATCCTTGTCTCCCCTGTATTCCATGATTCTGCAGTCACATAATTAGCCATGAAATTTACTCCTTGCTGCAGAATTGTTCATTAGAATGTCAGCTTTAATTAAAATACTATTTCTAGCCCTTATGGTTATGGAGATCATCTTGAACATGTGGAGAGAGTGTAAACTGATGCTATTACATCTCTTTGAAAGTGCAGTGGCTGAACCGCTACATTCATCTTACACAGAGGCTTGAAGACTCCACAATTCTGTGGCTGCAGGATTTGGCTCTTTTCTAAGATCCACAATTCTGTTATTTGGAGCTGGTCTGACCCAGTATGGCCATTCTTAGTTTCAAATTAATTGAAACTGGTGTGATTATGTAGTGTTGTTTTGACAAAATTTGCTGAATTTTGCAGAATTTTTACTTTTTTGGCATAGAATGCCCCCAGGAGTAAAGTGTGCTGAAATTAAACCTAGGAACTGAATTTTCAGGAACCAGAAGAATGGGTTGGATAATCAAGTTTCATCTTCTTTAATTGTGAAGAAATAGCCTTACACAAAAGATGATCAGTATGTACTCTAAAAACGTGTTGACAAAATAATACTCAGTCAGAAGTAAAATCTGGTACTTGGAAGACCTTTGTAGCAACTTGCTTCAGAAATAAGAACTACTTTTCTTGAGGGGTTAAGCACAGTAGCTATTCAGCTGTGTAGGAGGGAGCATATTAGTCATACTGTTAGTACTGAAGCATGAATGCTCTGAAATATGAGCAGCTGCAGTCTTGATGCTGCTACATTTGTGTATCTCATTTTTTGTGAGGTACCAGAATTTGAAGATGTAGTAGAAAAAGTCTATTTGTTCTAGTCAGGATGGTGAAGGTTTATCGCACTGTTCAGTGAAGAGTGATGTCATGTGAAGTGCCACTCCTTTTTGTTTAACTAATGTTGCTGCACACATGCATGCGTGACTCAGTACTTTATGAACTGGGTACCTGTCAAATTTGGACATAATTTTCTGTATTTAAAGACACTGACAGGTTTGATCAGAATTAAGCTACCTTTATTATTACATTTTTTCCCACCAATGTGTTCTTTGCGTGTTCTTAAAACAAGAAACAAAACAAAAAACTACTAACCTAAAATATTTTGTTCTTCAAGTTAACAGCAAAGGAGTTGTATAGGTAATTGGCAATCCAGTTGGACTTCAAATAAATTAACTATAGCATTATTTTTATTAATAATTAGAATTGCAGTAAAACTATAGGTTCCTAGCCAGGATCTGGGTCTCACTATGGTATATGTTGTACACACGCTTAGGAAGACAGTCTTTTCCCAGAAGAGTTTTAACATATTTACCTGTTGTCAGATATGGCCTTTTGCCTGATGGATCAGACAGTCCTTCTGTATACTTACTGTATTGCCTCTTCATTTGTTGTTCTTGAAAAAGTTATACATCAATCCCAGAAAATAGATGATCAAACTAACATTGACTGTGCCTTTAAGTAATATAATATTGGTTACTATTAAGGAATACATTTCTATAACTATTAGAAAGTGGATAGACTTATTGATAACAGCTGCTAATCAGTATCTACACAGCTGGTATTAATCTTTGGATACATTCTGTTGCTATAAAGTGCAAATTTCAGAAGTTATGCTTTCAAATCTAATATGATGGTGGTTTTTCTTAACATCTTGAGTCCAGTGAATAATTATTTTAATTAAATTGAATAACAGGCAATTTAATATTTGATATTTCATATTCAATATGTAACAGACTTCAATTTCAAGCTTCTAGGGGTTATTAATAATTTTGTTCTGAATTATGAAAAATATCGATAGTTCCCTCTTTTATGCCTATGATGGCAATATTTATTTTAATAATGAAATATATCTGTTTAAAGTATATATTTTTGATGTTTCAAAAATGTGCTTTTTCTTTTTCTCTCCTCAGATCTGTCCAAGAATAGATTAACTGATGTTCCTATGGAGCTGTGCCATTTTGTGTCACTGGAAACACTAAATTTATACCACAATTGTATTAAAATTATTCCAGATGCCATAGTGAATTTACAAATGCTGACTTACTTAAATTTGAGGTAAGTTAACTTTACTGTTTTTTCTGTATGTTGTCACTTATGATGGCTCTTTTTCTCTCTATGTTTTCCGTGCATCTCTTCGGAAACATCACCGGCTATGTTGCTCATTTTATTAGCTTCCATAAAGCAGAAGCCAATTGCTAGTAGGATTTTTCTGTCCTCTGTTAATTATGTATATGAATACATCATAGGCTAAAATAAAAATAAACTCTTACAGAAGATATGAAAAAGCATCGATTCTGCTTTGAATGATGGTCCCTGCACATATTCCACATGTGGCTGTGCAGGTGCACCATGTGCCTGAGTCCAGAAGCGTTTCTTAGCGGTGTCTATTGACCCGCACATATGTTGTGCGTCCACTCATGCTCCCAGCCGAGGATATAATAGATAGTGCTGGTTGATGCCTCTCAAGTTCCCTCTTATCGCCACATAAGAATGGCCATACTGGGTCAGACCAAAGGTCTGTCCAGACCAGTATCCTGTCTGCCAGCAGAGGCCAATGCTAGGTGCTAGCAGAGGGAGTGAACCTAACAGGGTAATGATCAAGTTTGTATTGATGACTACTGGCTGAGTTTTTTAGGTTAGATGAAATTAGACAAAGGTTTCTAACCATCAGAGGAGTGAAGTCTTGGAATAGACTTCCAAAGGAAGCAGTGGGGGCAAAAGACCTATCTGACTTGATAAGTTTATGGAGGAGATGGTATGATGGGATAACATGATTTTGACAATTAATTGATCTTTAACTATTCATGGTAAATAGGCCCAATGGCCTTTGATGGGATGCTAGATGGGGTAGGATCTGAGTTACTACAGAGAATTCTTTCCTGGGTATCTGGCTGGTGAATCTTGCCCACATGCTCAGGGTTTAGCTGATGGCCATATTTGGGGTCAGGAAGGAATTTTCCTCCAGGGCAGATTGGAAGAGGCCCTGGAGGTTTTTCGTCTTCCTCTGTAGCATGGGGCCCGGGTCACTTGCTGGAGGATTCTCTGCTCCTTGAAGTCTTTAAACCACGATTTGAGGACTTCAATAGCTTAGACATAGGTGAGAGGTTTTTCGCAGGAGTGGGTGGGTGAGATTCTGTGGCCTGCCTTGTGCAGGAGGTCAGACTAGATGATCATAATGGTCCCTTCTGACCTTAATATCTATGAATCTGTAAGTGATCTCTCTCCTGCTATCCATCTCTGCCCTCTGACAGACAGAGGCTAGGAACACCATTCCTTACCCATCCTGGCTAATAGCCATTAATGGACTTAATCTCCATGGATTTATCTAGGTCTCTTTTAAACCCTTTTATAGTCCTAGCCTTCACAACCTCCTCAGGGAAGAAGTTCCACAGGTTGACTATGCGCTGTGTGAAGAAGAACTTCCTTTTATTTGTTTTAAGCCTGCTGCCCATTAATTTCATTTGGTGGCCCCTAGTTGTTATGTTATGGGAACAAGTAAATAACTTTTCCTTATTCGCTTTCTCCACACCACTCATGATTTTATATACCTCTATCACATCCCCCCTTTGTCTCCTTTTTCCAAGCTGAAAAGTCCTAGTCTCTTCAATCTCTCCTCATACAGGACCCATTCCAAACCACTAACCATTTTAGTTGCCCTTCTCTGAACCTTTTCTAATGCCAGTATATCTTTTTGGAGATGAGGAGACCACATCTGTATGCAGTATTCAAGATGTGGGCGTACCATGGATTTATATAAGGGCAATAAGATATTCTCCATCTTATTCTCTATCCCCTTCTTTAATGATTCCTAACATCCTGTTCACATTTTTGACTGCCGCTGCACACCGTGTGGACGTCTTCAGAGAACTATTCACGATGACTCCCAGGATTTCTTTCCTGATTAGTTGTAGCTAAATTAGTTGTATGTGTAGTTGTGGTTATTTTTTTCCAATGTGCATTACTTTACATTTATCCACATTAAATTTCATTTGCCATTTTGTTGCCTAATCACTTAGTTTTGTGAAATCTTTTTGAAGTTCTTCACATTCTGCTTTGGTCTTAACTATCTTGAGCAGTTTAGTATTGTCTGCAAACTTTGCCGCCTCACTGTTAACCCACTGTTAACATGGCCTGAGTCAGAACCCCTGTTCCTTTGTGCTCTTAGTTTTCTATGGGAGTAGTGTAGCTTTCATTCAGTGCATATAGTTGTAAATAGGGGTATCTGCGTCAATGAGGAGAAGTCAGTGTTGATGCCTACACAGGAGATCAACTGTACTGGAGTGTAGCTTGACTCTGTCATGCGAAAGCCTTTCTCCCGGAAGACCACTTCACAATGCTGACAGCCCTCCTCAAAGATGTGCATCACAGACCACAGTCCACCGCTGTCTCTCCCTCCTTGGACGTATGGCAGCCTGCACCTACATGACACCACACGCACATCTCCATATGCATTGTTTGCAAACTTAGCTCCTTTCTAACCAAGATCCTATGGGTGCCAGGGTCATCGTTCCCCAGACTGTGCTGGCCTTCCTCAGACGGTAGTCCAATCTTTCCCAGATTATGATTGATATTCCCTTCGCCCCTCCCACACTGCAGGCCACCATCACAGTGGATGCCTCCCTCACAGGGTGGGGAGCCAACTTACACCAACACACAGGTCAGGGTGTGTGGTCACCACAGGAAGCCAGGATGTACATAAATGTGCTGGAACTGTGGGCAGACTGGTTAGCGTTCCAGGCCTTCCTCCCACTTGTTTAGGCCCTCCATGTCCAAATGTTCTCCGATAACATTGTGGCAGTGGAATACATCAACAAGCAGGGCGGTGCCAGGTCTCCTTCCTTCTGCTAGTTGGTCCAGCTTTGGAACTGGTGCATCAAGAACAATGTGATGCTTCAAGCCACACATCTACCCGGAAGCCAGAATTCCATAGCCAACATGTTCAGCAGGACACTCTATCTCAATCACAAGTGGGAGCAACACGATGCCATGTTCCAGTACTTCTTTGCAAAGTGAGGCACTCCCCTGTGGGACCTCTTTGCCACTCCCAAGAATTGAAAGCTGCCCTGCTATTGTTCTGGGGAGCAACAGAGGACAGCTCTCAGGGAGACACTCTCCCCCTCCATGGCTTTCCCTTCCTATGACAGGTGCTACGCAAGGTTCGACAGGACAGAGCCATTGTCATACTTGTATCCCCATTCTGGCCCCATCAGTTCTGGTTCACAGACCTCCTCACTCTCCACCTGCACACCACTTTGCCTCTGCACACTCCCTGATTTACTCACACAAGAGTGCGGGAATATTCGTCATCCCCGTCTGGGCTCTCTTCACCTCACATCTTGATTTTTGGATGGGTGTCAAAGATAGACTCCCCATGTGACAGATCCTTACCCAAAGCAGGAGAGACTCCACCAGAGCCTGCTACCAACCTAAATGGAAATGCTTCACAATATGGGCCCGCTACCCCCATCATTCACTAAACATGGTGTCTATTCCAGTCGTCCTCGATGACTATCTAGCCCTCAGTTCCATACGAGTGCACCTGGCAGCATTTAGTGCCTTTCTTGCTCCTGTGGACGCACCTTGGTCTTTATGCACCCCACCACTATTCTCCTCATGAAGCGTTTACTTAACACCTTTCCACCAGTACTCAAGCCCATACCCCCATTGGACCTTAATCTCGTTCTCTCCATCCTCAGGAAGCCATGCTTTGAATCGCTGGCAACATGCTCCCTCTGCCACCTCTCAATGAAAGTGACATTCTTGGTAGCCATTACCTCAGCCAGATGGGTCAGTAAACTAGCAGCCATGATGGTGGACCCCACCTACCTGATATTCCACAGGGACAAAGTGTCCTTATGGTTCCAATCCAAATTCCTCCTAAAAGTGGTGTCAGAATTTCACTTAAATCAGAGCATCCATCTGCTGGTTTTCTGCTTCAAACCACATGCTTCCCCCACTGACAGAGCTTTTCACTCCTTGGACATCTGCCATGCATCGGCGTTCTACCTACGCAGGACTCAACCCTTTTGCGCATCACCAAAGCTATTTGTGGCCATTGCCGAGCGGTCAAAGGGTCAAGCCCTTTCACACCAATGCATCTCCAAATGAGTGTCGGGGTGCATCTGCAAAAGCTACAACCAATCCAACACGCTCCCATCTGATAGTGTCACAGCATGCTCTACACCAGCACAAGCCGCCACATCAGCCTCACTAGTGGAGGTGTCCTGGCAAGATATCTACTGTTCTGCAATGTGGCGCACTGTCCACACTTTCACAACGCACTGCGCCATCATGCAAGCGGAAGCTATAGATGCCACCGTAGGCAAAGCTGTACTGCAGACTGCACTCCACTGGCATCCTTGCGCCTACCTCCATGCTGATCTCTGCTTGTGAGTCACCCATATGTGGAATACACCTAGGGACCATCACTCAAAGAAGAGGAGGCGGTTACTTACCTGGACCTGGAGGTTCTTTGAGATGTGTGGTCCTTATCTTTATTCCACTACCCGCCTTCCATCCCCTCTGCTTCGGACTGGATTCCACAACAGTAAGAACGAGACTGGAGAAATGTCGACCCACGCTACCTATTAGCCTCTCGGCTAGGAGCATGAGGGGATGCACTATGCACATGTTGGTCAATGGACACTGCTAAGAAACACTTCTGGATTCATGTGCATTGCACATATGCGCACCCATGTGTGGAATACAAACAGGGACCACACATCTCAAAGAATCTCCAGTTACAGGTAAGTAATCTTCTCTTTTCTACCTGGTATTGTCTAATCAAATCTTGATAGCTAATTATAGCAACAATCCATTGATCTTTTCTCCTAAGTTTTATTATGACAGTAATAAACTTCACATGGCTCACATTGCTGATTTTGTAGTCACAAAAATTTATATATGGCAAATGCACTCTTTTAATTTTAATTTAAACTTAGCATTAAATGTCTTATTGGCACCTACAGCATATATAGTCTCCCTTAGAAAACAACTGCATTAAATACTGTGAAGTTCACCATTTTCAGAAAAGTGTGAAGTTCTGTGCATTCATGTCTAAAACACTACAGTTTGGAAAAAGTACCTACAATACTTGTGTAATTATCCTGCATTTATGCAAATACTTTGTGGATATACCAGATATTTAGCTTTTGAAAAGACTTTAATCAGAATAATTGATACCAAATTTATTCTGGTTCTACAGTATTAAAAATAGAAAGCATTCTGAAATAATGCTAAATAATGAATGTATTAATACTTATCACTTTATGTATTCAGAGTGAGTTAGAGATATAAATCCTCACAATACTCCTGAGTGGTAAAATAGGGCCAAATAAGGTATTTGGGAAAAGTATGTAAGTGTAATTGTTTTAAAGTTAACTAGACTGTTGGATAATGAAAATGGCTTGAGAAAAACCACTTGTCCTGTAGGAGTAAGCATTTTGCTCTTTTAAGTCACTGAAACCTTTCTAAGAGGAAAAGTAGGAAGAAAGGAGCAGAAAGGTATTGGAGAAAAGAAGTAGAGTGGCCTGAAGTCATTTCTTGTAGACAGATGTTAGCAGTGAAACAGATTGGCACAGGTGCTGCTTCTCTTCTCTTCTGTTAAAGGAGGGAGGGAGGAGCAGAGAATTTGGAGCCCTTGCCTTTTCCCCCAGAGGTGAGAATGAACAGAGTGGCCCACATGGAGAAAAAATATTGATTAAAATGGGGGTGAAGGGTATGTTAGAAGTTATCTTTATTTGGAGACAAGGTGAGGGTAGATTTGTTGCTGAGGAGGTAAAGATATAACACTCTCCTATAGTTATATTAAATAGGTGTGACTTTGCAGTGTGTGAGGTCTTACGGGGCTTGGTGGTGTGAGAGTTTTTCACCAAGGCTGCCAGACTTAGTCTTCAGGCTTGCAAGTATTAAGGACCGTTTTCAAGCTCTGGTCATATTCTTACTGAACAGTAGTTTTGGTGGCTGTCAGGGCTCTTAGTTTGAGCAGTTATCAAGAACATGAGTAATGTGTTTTTAAAATACTGTCGCTCCTGTTAGAAATGGTCACCTGTAGTTTGTAATGGTGCTACAGTTAGTTATAGTTTTAGATATATCCATAATTGTTTATTTGTATTACATTTGTATTTATTTGTAGCAGCTAGAATCCCAAGTCATGGACCAGGGCCCCATTGTGCTAGTCAATGTACATTACAAACACAGAACAAAAAGACAGTGCCTGCCTCCAAAGGCCTACAATCTAAGTATAAGACAAGGGGCAAGAGATAGATGTACACAGATGGGCGAGTACCAGAAATCAGTGAGACAGTATTGGTCAGCATGATAGGTAGCAGTCTCAAGAAATATAAAGTTTACATAATAAATTTTGTAATTGCATCTAGTAATTATAGTGAGATCACATAACATTGATAGTGCAATTTGTGTGATTTGTACATGTTGCCACAAATTCAGGACAGCAGTTACAGAACCAAACAGTAGTGTTCAAATTGTTATTTAATGACCCAACAAGCAGAGTGGCAGTGAATTATGTAACTATAAACAAAAATAAAATGCATCAAATTTCTTATTAGGCAATGTAAAATTCCCCTCAGTTTAATTGCCTTTTGAAGCCAGTTCCTCTATCATTTGGGTATAGTCTGCCTCCTTATTAGCCAGACTCATTAAAATTCTGTAGGAGAGAGAGAAAAAACATTTCCTGTCAGGATCAATATGTTTGTGACAGTCAAAAGCAATATGATTTTCAGACCATATTTCTCTTTCTAGCTTTAATAGTTATAAGTATCTTCTGGTGCCAATGGAGAAGAGGACTGTACTCTGCATAGAATGTCCAGGAGGCTAGACTTAGATTTTGGATGTCTGTTGTCAAATTTTGTTTCATTTCAAGATTTTCACATTGCACAAATACTCCAAATTTTTATTCATATACTGTTCTTGGGATGCAACATCCCATATCTCTCTGAATGGGTGACCTCTGAATTTTGTCAGAGTTAAAAATTATCCACTGCTATAGGTTTACTTCCTGATTTCATTTTTTTCTGTAGCAGATCCACTGAACAGTGTGATTTTACTTTAAATGCTAGATTTTCTTTACTCTCGAGTGGTAAAATTAGTATCTTAAAATGTTGGATCCATCCACTGAGCATGAGAGTAAGTTAGTATGCTGTTTTTTTGCTCCAAAAGCATGCAAATCCAGTTCTATTTTACTGGTTGAAAAAACTATTGGGCTGAAAGAAAGTACATTATTGTGTTCTCTGAGAGAGTGATCAAAAGGCATATATGTATTATATGTAAAATCCTACAGATATCGGGCAGTGTCTGCTTCCTTATTCATTGATGTCATGTGTTGTAACCACTTGGGACCAAAAAAAACCTGAGGTGAAGATGATTGTTTGTGTTACGTAAATAGTGCAACACTGTGGCAGAAGGAAGGGAAGATCTTGTTGGGTTATCAGTATTGCCAACCTGAAGAGATCAAAAATCAGAAGTTAGATCCTCCAAAATCATGAGATTTCCCCCCCCCCACCCCCAAACTGAGATTTTTTTTTAAAAGAAAGATGATACTGTTTTTGGGTCTCTCTTGATTTTTGATTTTTTAACTCTCCCTACCTATCCCCTGTGTGTGTGTGTGTGAGAAAGAGGGAGAGAGATGATGCATTGCCCACTCTCCCAAATTTATTGAATATGGTGACTTTGGCTCCTGCTGCAGGTCTCTCAACCTCATAACTGTCTGTCCTTTGCCCTCCAATTAATTCTGTCCCCCTTGGCCTCCAAATCAATCCTGTCCCCTCAGTTTCCACATCTGCCTGTCACACCAATTCTGTCTGTCTCCCAACCTACCTGTCAGTTTTGTCCCTTTCCCCCATGTCCACCTCTGCTGCTACAGCTCTTGGGGTGTTCTTCAATCCCCTTTCAGGCAGGGGGTGGGTATTGCAGCCAAGGAAAAAGAGGAAAGGGATGAGGAGCTGTCTCCATTGTGAAGGGAGGAGGAGTGAGGGGCACTCTGCTCTCTCCTCACCTGTGAGAACAGCAAGCTTAGATGGAAGAGACGCTTCTGCTTCCTTCAGGGCTAAACTTTGCAAGGGGGCCAGAGAGTTTTGTGTCATCATGAGACGAGCTCCAGCTCCCTCTGAAATTCTGTCACTCGGAAAATAATCGTGAGAGTTGGCAATACTGGGTTACACAGTTTCAGAAAAGCAACCCAGAATCGAAACTTTAAAAGGAATGTTTTAAAAATTATATAATTTTTATTGTGGATTCAGAAGAAATTCCTGAACATGTTACCTTTCAGATTTGAAATTCAGGAGTAGACTGATTCGGTCACAGACCAGGGTACTATTCTAAAAACATAATATCTCAGCTTCTGGTTCCACATAGTCAGGCCTGATGGCTGGAGCTGAGGTTGAAGCTAGGTGTAGTGTCAGGATTGGGACAAGGGAAGTGCTGAAACCGGTGTCCAGGCAGAGGCTGTTAGTCAGAACCGAGGTCAGAGTCAATAGGCAAGCCAACCTGGTATTGAATCCGGAATCCAGATGTTGGCCAATGCCAGTTGGGAGTGAGTCCAAGTGTCAGAGGAACAGGAGGTGGGTGCGGGACTGGAGTGGCTCAATAATTGGGCAGGAGCAAGGTCAGAATAGGCCATGAACAAGGATAAAATAGCTAATATTCAGTTCTGTGTTGGTGAAATACCAGAGCCTAGGGGTCATCTGTCCCAGGTTCTGCTTAGGAATAGGCTGCTTCCACATGCCTGAGGGCTGAGTCACTACAGGCTTTGTTGGAGGAATAAGTCATTGCAGAGTTAAAAAGAGAACTAGATATATTCATGGAGGCTAATAGCCCTTAATAGACTTAGCCAGGATGGGTAAGGAATGGTGTCCCTGGCCTCTGTCAGAGGGTGGAGATGGATGGCAGGAGGGAGATCACTTGATCATTACCTGTTAGGATCACTCCCTGGCATTGGCCCCTGTTGACAGACAGGATCCTGGGCTGGATGGGCCTTTGGTCTGACCCAGTGTGGCCATTCTTATGTTCTTATGCTGCATGCCTGAGTGATGACTCTGTGTGTCTCTGTTGAAGGAGTGAGTCATGGCAGCTGAGTGGGCAGCCCTGGTCTGGCTGCGGGTTTGCCTTGTATAAGATACTGCAGATATGCATATATAATTTAAATAATGTGGGTTACAAGATCATATTATTTTGGGAACCACTAGAAAAAATGACTATAAATCATTGGAAGTCTTGAATTCTCAATTTTTCAGTAGAGTAGAGCCCTCGTTAGTTTACAAAATATCATGCTTTGAATTGCTACTGGGTTCTCAAATGTGGTCTATAATGGCTTGTATTTTTGCCTAATACCCTGCGCCAATTTGCTGTTGCAACTCATTGATTCAGATAGCACAGAATTCCCCAAGATTAACTATCAGTCTGCAGGACACTTTCCAGCGGATCCCAGTATGGCCCATAAACAAGATGTACTTGATATTCTTTCTTGTCTGCAAGGTCCAGAGATCCATCAATGACCTCTCATTCTGAAAATAGCTACAGAAGCAGAACTAGACCTTTAAGTCAGTGATTGGGGAAGTCATGACATGACTGAAGAACCCACCAGGTTCTTGTTCTGTCTCCATAGTGGCGGGAAGGTTTATTGGAATTCCTGATGGAGAGCAAAAGTGTTTTTTAAAAAAAGATTTTGGCCATAAATTTGTTTCTGTGGCCGTGTTTCTGATCCTCCCCTGCATACGGATTTAAGGGTCCAGTTCCTCTTTACTGTTGAGACACCATTACAGGGGTCCCTGCCAGTGTGCCGGGAACAGGTCAAAAAGAAGGGTGAAGCATGAATGTATGCTGTCTGTTGCACCCCACTTGTGGAGTGCCTGAATTGGAGATCTCTGTGTATTCTGCAACCAGGAGTCCTGTATACCTCAGCAGATCCAGGTCGGGCAGGGACCTTCATGGAGTTGGTCTCCTGAGCTTGGATCAGCAAATCCAGACCATCAGGAAATTGGGTCAGTAGAACCACTCCTGCTCCCTAAAAGGTGGGTGGGGAGGAAGGGGAAAGGTTTATACTCCATTTTTCCCTCTGATTAAGAAGAAATCATGAGGTGGCAGTGCTGTGCTGGACCTGAAGCATCTCCAGTTCCTGAGAGAGCCCAGATTCAAGATAGAAACACTACCACCAGGGTGAACTTCAATCAGCAAGGGGAAATTAAATTATTACTTACTTGAGAGATGTGTACCTTCACATCCCTAGAATTTCACTGCAGATTTCTCTATTTTACCTTTTGGATCCCAGCACTTCGGATACATTTTGTTGCCATTTAGCCTTGCCATCTCCTCTTCCCCAAAGTATTTACAAAGTTACCCATTGTCCTGGTAGCTGCCCTCAGGCAGGAAGTGGGGTGGGGATTCAACTCTGTCCATTCCTTGGTGTTCTGATAAGGGCTCTGTCCAAAGACAAATTGGTACAAAGCACTTCAAGGGTAATCGGGAACCTAGAGGACCAAAGTTTCATTCTAAATTGGAAAAAAGAGCAAATTAGACCCCACACTGCAGATAGCTCACCTAGGGTTGGAAATTGACACACATTCCCACAGATTGATTGATTGTTTCTCAAGAGACAGAAAAAATGGCAGATGGCCAGCAGCCTCTGAAATATCCCAGAGGCTACTGGCCATCTGCCACTCCCTGATGTAATTATTGGGGATGGTCATGTCATATGTAGACACAGCAATGAGCCCGAGTGCATCTGAGACCTCTTTAGTCATTGCTGCTATCCCGATCTCCTACACCAGTTCATCCTACCAGGAGAATCCAATTTCTTCAGAGTCTAAAAACCTCTTTTAAGGTGATGGCTCAACACTCATAATTTCAAGAAGTGATTTCCTTTACCTGAGTTGGACAAGAATAGTGCTTACCACTGATACCCAACTCAGAGGATGGGGAGCTCACATGAAGATGAATTTAGTACCAGGCACTTGACGGAGCAAGAGTAAAAGCAGTCTGTTGTTTTACTGTAGTACTTAGAAGCCCCAGCCATGGACCAGGAGCCCACTGTGCTAGGCACTGTAAAAACTAAACTATGGTTAGATCTCAGAGCAATTCACTATAGACTCAGGAGCCTCTCTTCATGGGTAAACAATGCCCACATCCTAATCATGATTGACAACACCAATGCAGTGTTCTACATCAACAAACAGGGTGGTATAAGGTCACCAACCCTAAAAAAGGAAGCCTACCTTCTGATGTTCTGTGCAAAGGGAAACTCTCATCTCTTTTTGCTCTACATATTCAAGGCAGAAAAAAAACATTATGGCAAACTGGCTGGGCAGGGAACAGCTAGATCACGTGAAGTGGAGTCTTCATCTAGAAGTGTTTTAGTTACTAATGGTTAAATTTGGGGTCCTGCTGGTAGACCTGTTTGCATCACACTTGAAGTGCAACATCCCACCTCCTTTTCCTCCTGAAAGGGTGAGCCAAGAGTAATAGGCACATGCTTTCTTCCATTTGACCCAAGAAAGAAGCTCTGGCATATATTGTATGTTCAGAGAGCCCACTTGATCTTTATCTGTCACATACAGGTTTTTCACAAGTGTAATGTTCTATTCCTTTTCTACCATCCGGCATTTAAAGGAAAGAACCTCAAAATCTTCCATTTCAGGGTGGTTGAGATGGTACATACATGAGGCATGCAAGTCAAAGAGCCTCTCCCTCAACCGGCCTCAAAGCCCACTTACTAAGAGCAGCAGGAGCCTCCAGATCTGCAGGGTAGACACCTGGTTATTCAAACCTTTTCAGCATTTTACTAGGAAGAAGCTGGCTTTGATAGCAGGTTGCTTGCAGAATTAGAGAAGGAACGTAAAACCTTGTGTATAGTTCTGCTAGATTGAATCTTCCTTGAGGCAAACTGCTATAAAAATCCCATTGGTCAATAGGTTTGTGGACCTTGTATATGAAAGAAAAGAGGAACATTTATTTATTCCTTTCTCTGAGTTAAAGTCCACAGATCTGACCCTCCCTTGTTTGAAGCATTTATTTGACCAGTAGGATAAAAATTCCTGCTAGGTTCATTCAAATTTTGGTCAATAAAGTTATTCTGTGCAATAGGAATTCATTGTTTATTGCTATAGAGTGTATTTATTAACAAGTTTTAGTCCACATGGGGGATTATCCTTTTCTAAGGAAGCTGTGTTAGCTGGTATGTTAGCCCTCCCTTTTCAGTGACTGACAGGTCTGATTCTGCCTATGTAGCTGCGTGCAGGCTGAAAGGCGGTTGGACCCTATAACTCAGAGAAAGAAAATATTTGTTTAATCAAAATAAATTTTCCTGTTCCATATACTGGCTCCACTGATGGAACAGAGCCTCTTCTGTTTGGTGTGTCTATGCATCCTTCCTTGTTTCTGCACTTTCAGCAATAATGAGGGTATATTTTACCATCCATAATTTAATGGTGCTGTGAAAGTAAACTCTGCTTCCCATTCTGACTTTCCTATTATATATCCTATTCTACCAACCTCTTGCTCTACTCACTGTTATTAAATAATTGAGGGCAAATTCTCTAAGGTCATTTTGTAGTCACAGGAACCTGGCAAATTAAGTTTAAAATTTTAATTACACAATTTGACCCTTATACTTTTTTCCCCCGTGTTGCTGAGTAGTTTTCTTGTCCTTGAGCTGTACGATTACTGGAACTGAAATTTGGCCCTGTTGTCCCAACTCCAGATATATTTTATCATATATATTTTCTATTTGTTCTTTATTTTAATTAATCACTCTCACCATTAATGAGTGCTCTGAAATATTAAATTTTAGGCAGTCCTTACTGGACATGAATATCATATATTCAACTCCAGTTTGAAGAGGGAATTGAGGATATTTTATAGGAAGAAATTAATTATGGTTCCTAAGTATCATTTCAACGTGCTAATAAAGAGAGTGAGGAGATGGAGAACTGACAGAAATAAGATTGTTGTTGCCATTGTTGCCATGGTGATGTTATACATGTGCTCTACATTTATTATTAGGTATTTGTGCTTTCAGCCTCTCAATGATTTAGTGTAAAGCAAATGAATTTGTTTATTTGTATTCTGGGTAGCTATTATGGGAAAATAGTCTTTGGTTGGAACAGTGCAAATATAGTACAGATGTACGTAGTCAAAACTGCATTATACTCTCCTCCCAATAGATTTTCTTCAGGGCAGTGATATGCCTTTGCTATATTCTTCTTGTCTTTATTCTTAGCCTTTCCAAAACTGCTTTTTTTTTTTTTTGGTCTGCTTTTTTATTTTGTGTTGCTGGTGTATGGTAATTTTGTTGGATCTGTGTTCATTTGAAATCAAGCTTAGAAATCTCAGCCAAAGTTGCTTTCTGTATACCTTTCAGTTTAAGATGTGGCTCTGGATATAAAAAAATTATAGTCATTCTTTCAGAACACTGACACTCTGGAGACGGTTGGATTTAGGCATCATAATTTCATGAGAATAATTGTCTTCTGCTTTAAAGCATAGGATTAGATTCTGATTATGGCTACTACGGACTTTCTGTGTGATCTTGAGCATCCCACTTAACATCTATGTCTGTTTCCTGACCTGTACAAAGGGGATAAAAGTATTTACCTATCTTCACACGGTTTTTTGAAACTAAAATATTTGTAAAGTATCTTGAAATTTTTGGATACAAGACTTTGTAGAAATATAAATAATGATTTTAATATACAGCTTTTGGAGCAGATGTCAAGATTGGATAAAAGAAGCTGTGGAGACAAATGTGAGAGATCCATGTGGGAATTTGGGACATTTAATGCAATTATAAATGAAATCTGTCTTGGGTTCTCAAAATACAGTCATGCATAAATTGTTCATTCTTTAGAGGCTTGAACAGTGACATATATTGAGAGGGTGACTAAAATAGCTTTTAAGAGGGTGTGAATGTAAATTAAAGTTAATGGTAGTTGGTACAGGATTTTAACCTGTAAAGAAAAGAAAGCCAGGTGTTTTGAATATGAAAAATCTTCAGCTTCTTGGAAAACCAAAAGTTGAGAAGCAAACAACTCTGTAGATTTTTGTGGCATACCTCGTAGGAACTTTACCCGAGAAAAAACTCTAAACCGCAATGTAAATTAGCATTTTTACTTAGTGCTAACTAAGAGTCATGTCTCCTTCTCCTGTCACTCCCAACTTCCAAACTTCCCCCAACATCTCTAAAATAGCTGAGGAGGGACGGGAATTGAATCTGCCCAGGTGTCCCTGTCTAAATATGATTCCTTTTTATTCTCTGTGCCAATCCACCACCCCTGCGCTATCTACCAGCAGGACAATTATTTTACGATGAAGAAGGAAATGTGTTCCCTCTAAGAGCTTTGTTATTTCCTAAATTAACTTTTTGTAAATTTATTTCTAATGATCTTTCTCAGTGAATTTCTCAAGTTTCCATGTGATATATTTCAGAGTAGCAGCCGTGTTAGTCTGTATCTGCAAAAAGAGAAGGAGTACTTGTGGCACCTTAGAGACTAACCAGTTTATTTGAACATAAGCTTTTGTGAGCTACAGCTCACTTCATCGGACGCATCCGATGAAGTGAGCTGTAGCTCACGAAAGCTTATGCTCAAATAAATTGGTTAGTCTCTAAGGTGCCACAAGTACTCCTTTTCTTCATGTGATATAGAAATCAGTGAAATGGGGAACAGTGAGCAGCCTTACTCTAGTCTAGTCACAACTTGTTTTCCAGCACCAGATTCATTATATTGCTGTCCTCTTCCCTAGCCTCTTTTCATCGGCCATTTGTTAGTACTGACCAGCTACAGACCTCTTGGGCAGATGTGGTTAGAACAACTTGGGTATGGCTCCTACTGCCTAAAAGAAGTGAATGCTAGATGATTTGTGCCAATGTTCAGACTTAACATATCCCTTTCAAGAAAAAGTTAATAATGAGTAACCACCGGTTGAAATAAAATCACTGTGTTCACCACAAAAGAGTGCTTGCTGCTTTTACTCTGGGAAAGCATGTTTTGTCATCTTTTTTCCAACAGCAGCAGCCTTCGTTGACTCTTGATTTATGGTTTTATATTTAAAAATCTATAAAGTCATATCTAAAGTTAAACAATAACCCACTGCAGGTGCATATGTGCATTCTGGGTGAAACTTATGTAAGCTAGAGAATTAATGAGCATTTGCGGGAGAGAATTTAACTTGTGACATACAGGACCAGACCCAGGGCTATAATTCTACATGCCATCAGATAGATAGATAGATAGATACATGCCACCAGATAGATCAGCAGCCAGAGCTTGGAAATCATGTGGTAGAAATAATGGGCACAATTATTAGGGGCTTCATAACAACCCCCACCCCCACCCCACACGCTCTTTTTAAAATGCATGGTGGGTCAAGGTTGAGAGCAAGCAACAACTTAAAATGAAAACTGAACCTGCATTGGTGAATGTGCTGGCCCACCACAACATTTGTTAAAAAACGTATCTTTTGAAATGATGTTGGTTTATTGGGTTAATGCACTAGCCTTGTTCTTAAGCATTACTGGGTTTAAATCCTTGTTTATGATTTTAATTTAAATGATTTCAGTGGTTTTCTCTTGATCAATAGTGCAAAATTGTTCAATTTGAAGTACAACACAATATATTACATACAATACAATATGATGCCAGTCCTTACTCCTTACGCTGGAGGGGCACTGGATGCTAATTTGAAAATGAGATGTACCAAGGGATGATGTAAAGTTGGAGGGGGGGGGGTGGAGAAATCCCTTAACCATTTTTTTGTTGTTAGTAAGGTATTTTGAGTTTACAAGCCTCTTAACAATTTATTATTTTCCAGTTTAACAAAATTAAAATGTATGTCTATGGCTTGGTCGGCTCAGAACAGACCAAAGAGTATTTTCTCTCTGACTGGCAAAATTACTAGCAGTATGGGAACAAAATAAGAATCGCTTTTCTCTCTTTGTGGCTCTACCTTCACTGTAACCCAGCTCTCTGTTGGAATACCACCCTGCTGCTGGAAAGATGCAGGAGGATGACCCATGTGGCCCATTTGCACGTCATCTTCTTTGCATCACTGAACATGCAAAGAAGTAAAAAAGTTCCAGAGAACCCTAACATTAAAAAAAGAACTTCAAAAAGTATGTTTCCTGTAGCAGCTTTCCACCCTTTGCTGCTATGGTACATTGTATTCATATTGTGAGAACTCCTGCTATTGGGACAGCCCTGGCTTCCTCCAGAGCAGTGGTTCTGAACCTATTTACCATTGTGGGCCGCATCCAATACTACCTGTATGGCCCTGAGGATGTCACATGGGCTGCTGCTCTGTGCTGATTGGGCCGCAGGTTGAGAACCACTGCTCCAGAGATAGCACTTGGCAGGCACTCTTCAGAACTCAGTCAGAAGAAAGGAAAAAAACAGCTTACCCAATGGAACAGTCCCTCCAGCTAAAGCAGTAGTGAGAGGATGAACCATAGTGGAAGCAGAGGTCAGATTGCATGTGGGGAAAAATGTCGTGAGCTCTATTCACAACATGAGTTCTCTCCAAATGATATGCTGCTCACGGTAGACTGCAGAGGTTCAAAATATGATCATGCATTCTCTGGTCTCCTTGAACTCAGCTCCTTCTCAGAGGATTCTGAATATACCATGGGCTCTGCTAGACCCCTTATGCTTGGCTTACCTGCAGTGAGACTTCTGTGTCTGTGAGGCTTTGGCTCTTTCTTGATAATGGGAGGAAGTGTCAGTACTCTCCCAAACCCAGTCATTTGTGGTGACAAAATGGGCTGTCATAATAGATTATGCAGCTCTTCATAATATGATCCTCCCTCACCACCTTATGTGCTTTGAAGATCAGTGAAATGTTAATAATATTGACATTTAAAATGTTATCATTGGGCACCTTAGTTAGCATCCTTTGAAATGAATGAGGTAGGTCACACTTCGAGAACTATTGTTCCAAGTTTTGCAAACATTTGCAAAAGTGACTGTTTCGGTTCATGTCTTTGAGGCTGTCTCAGTAAGGTAGCAGCTAGAGTTGTTTTATTTATTTAAAATGAAAGCCTAGATTCTGGAGGACAAAAAAGCATAAAAGATGCACTGATGCACTTCACCGCTGATCAGCTCAATCTGAGCCCCAGGTGGAAGGGAGTGAAGGTTCCTAACCCTCTGCTCTTTTCTCTGCTCTGCTTATGTGAGTAAATGAATATTGTTTAGTGTGCCAATCTAAACAAGGTTCCTTTTGTTCTCCACCAAGGAAAAGTCCCAAAGAAGTGTTACCCCAATTGTTTTTCTTTTTATGATTTTCCAGAGTCTTGGGTTTATTCCTTTGATAAACCATTCAGTTACAGCCAACTATATAATGCTGCAGCCCCTACTCCTCTCTTCTTATCTAGATTGCTCAGTTCTTCCTTCGCAGGAAGAAAAAGCCTGGATTTACCTGCTGAGAAATGTTTGTTCTGCAATGCAGTTTGGAAGCTTAGTGGAGAAGATAGACCAAAAGGTCTTCCAGAATTTCTGCTTAAAGGACAAGAAAAGGGGTTCTCATTGTTCACTCTTTAGCTCTCAGGGCTATGGAAACAGCCTGTCCCACCTGGGATCCTAAATCGGCATTCTAGTTCTACAGGCTCCCAGAGTAATTTTCTGATAAGTGGCTTTCTTCCATAAGGTGAACTTAACTCTTTTCTGTTTGACCTCCTAAAAAACCTAATGCTTCTTTTAGGGGTCCCCTGTAGAAATAAGTTTACAAGGAACTATCAAGAAAAGTTTTAATTTGTTGCCTACTGCTGTTAGGTTTTCAGATCAGCCATATCTGCTCAAATAGTCTGAAATGCATCAGGATCCAGAATTCTCTGCTTTTTCACATTAAGAAAGTTTGAAGGAATTTCTGAATTAGTCTGTAGGAACTAACAGTTGTAATATGAGTTGGGTGTCTTCTGTGTGTGTGTAGCTGCTAATTTAGCAACTTTTGCAGAGCATTGTGGATCAGGCTGTTAGGAAGGAACATTCCCTCCTTGCCTGGCATGTTACCCCTGTTGTGTGTATGGGGTTTTTTTTTTGGAGAATTTTGAGGCATTACTTCTAACAGTTCAGATATCCAGGTAACTCTGCTTCTTACATCATCTCATGCCAAGAACCCTGAACTTTTCACTTCAGGAATGCATTGTGATTGCTCACCCCTTGACTGAAAGAGTTGGCCTGTTGAATTCTTAACAAAGATGTCCAATTATTTTTAAGCAAAAACAGAAAAAAAAAGAAAGAAACGACAAACCCTTTCAGCTCATATTTATACACCAGAAAGAAACGAAGATGAGCACAAGACCTTTAAAAAAAAATTTTGGGGGGTTACTTTTAAAATTTCTCTGTGGGAACAGAGCCTTTACAAAGGTTGATTTACTGTTTATCCATTTTAAAGGATTCAGATGGCCTTGAAGCTTCCTGATATGCCACTGTGCTTAAAGAATTGTATACAAGAATCACAACAGCAGTGTCCTTCCTGATCAGGATCAGAGAATATGCCGACTGGGCTGTAGTTTCTTCCTTGACAGATAGAGGTGAAGCCTCATTAGATAAACTGTGCTGGGCTGCCACCTTGATCAGGCATTGGTGACTGCTGCATTTGGCTGAGAAAGGTTTGGAGATAGCCCTCCTTTGAGGTTTCTCTTTTAAGGGAAGAAATTATTGGGATCATAGTTGGTGTCTTCCCAGTCAGATTAACCTCTGCATTCTGAGAGTCCCGTCAGATACTGTTGTTTAGAACACTGTTCTCTATTCTGATCAAAGTCACAGAAAAACAAACTAACAGTTAACTCTATGTGTGACTGAGCTGATTAATACACCAACTCAGCCTGATGGACATTATCCTATGAGGTTTAGAAAAAGGAAGTTCCTCTTAGGGATGAGGAATGCAGGCTAACCTTCATTCTTTCACATAAAGATTGTCTCAAACTGGGGAGCAAAGAATGCGCAAAGGAGGAACAATGAAGGGGAAACTTTTCAAGGATGGAAAAATGATAGATTTGTGGTTGAATCACAGGATTGGGAATCAGGAGACTTGAAGTATGTGCTCCAGCTCTGCCACAGACTTCCTGCATGGCCTTGGACAAGTAATTTAATTTCTTGTCCCTTAGTTTTCCAATCTGCAAAATAATTGTGATAACACATCCCTAACTCACAGGGGGGAACTTTAATATATGTGAGATGTTCAGATAATGTGGCGATGTGTTATAGTAAAGTTCATTAATAAATGTTTGATTTGGTTGGTTGCCATCTTTCCTATTGTTGCAACCAGAGAGGGAGAAAACACTATGGTCTATTTTGCAAGATCAAGTCACAAAAAACGAACGATCAGGTAAGAGAATAAACAATTTTGGCTTTTCCGATCTGAGATATGTGAAGAGTTTCAGGCTGTAAAGAATTTTCAGTGCTGAGTTTCAAATACCTGGGGGGAAAATGGGTTGCAACAGACACAGAGAGAAGACTTCATATGCAGCTGTGTTTTTTGAGAACCGGAGGCATGCCAGTGGTTTTTCCTATGATCAGTTGTTGGCCTGTCCTTCAGTTAGCTGGGAAAAAGTCTCTCATTTATGCTTGCTTCAGTAAAATCATAGTTTTTTTTATAAAATCCTTGCAGCTACTGCCCTCATTGAGTTTCCTGCATTTGTTGTGGAGGAAAACAGCTGTTATAAGTTGATGTCACTTTGTTCGTGCAGTATATTCAGGAGTAAACTGATAAAATTTATTCTTTTGTTTCAGGGTGGTGGTATTCCATAAAGCTGTTTTGTTCAGTAAATGGAGATTTTTTTCCCTAATTTTGCTTATGTTTGATGTTTTAATGCAGTTTTTTATTCCAAAACTTTCATTTACTTTTTTTTATGTGCATGCAACATGATATATCAAGATATCTCAATAACTGGACTTTTTAAATAGCACATTGTAATCTCAGATTTTCTAAGTGAGCATATAATAGAATGTAACTTGTATTTTTAATGTTTGTTTTTGTTTCTTTTGTTGCAGTCGAAATCAGCTTTCTTCTTTGCCAGCTTGCCTGTGTGGTCTTCCTCTAAAAGTCTTAATTGCAAGTAACAATAAGCTAGGTTCCCTTCCAGAAGAGATAGGTCAGCTAAAACAGTTAATGGAACTGGTATGTTACTGATTTGGATGTTTGTTTTTTGTTTATTTTATTACTAGTTAAGGTATAATCAACTTTGTAAAGAACTTCCTGCCAAAGCCTAATGATACAGTAATCACTGTTACACAGTCAATGCCCCTTAGTATGTGGTGAACTTTTTAATTGCATCAGATAGCACAAAGTTACAGTGTAACTGTCTCCTTTCCAGGCTCCCTAACATCCACACTCTCTTTGGGTTCATATAAAACACATCAGTAAAGATCATCTTGCCTACTTGTTGTTGTTCTCACTGCATGACCAAATCACTCCTCTGTTCAAATCCCTCTACTGGCTCCCTGTTTTGCTGCAATGAGTTCAAGTTTCTTGTTCTGGCCTCAAAGTCCCTTCCTAGCTCTGCACCTCTCAGCTTATCTTTTTTTTCTTTTCTTACCTCATTGTGTTTTACAAATTATGCTCATCTTTTCAGTCCCTTTTAGTTTCTCTCACAAATATTTCCAAGCTGTCCATTATGCATGGAACGTCTTCTCTAAAGTGATCCATATAGCCACTCTCCTCTTTCCGCAAAACCTACCCCTTCTGTAATGGCTATAAGAAATCAGCCAGTTATTGAGGGCAGGAATTAGATGGCACTTCATAATTTTTTTTTAAAATTGCAAATGTTTATGAAAATTTTATCTGTAAAAGCCTGTGTATATTTTAATGTTTTCTCCTCCCTCACTTTCTTCCCCTTCATATGACACCTTGTTTTCTTAGAGTGTAAGCTGTTTTGGACTGTCTTCTGCTTATTTCTGATCACCTAACCCTTTTGAGAATAGCCATTAGTAAATGAACCAGTTACTCTGGCATTGCTTCTGAATGCCCAGTAGAAATTATATTACAAAATTTTTCTGACTGGTAATGTCACTACCTATTGCTTCTATCTTGGGTATTTCTAAGGTGTCTGTCGTGGTGTCAGAAAGTGTCTGCTCACCCATCTTATTTATTAAATAATATTTCCTATACTTAAAGCCTGAACCTGTTACATGGTGTTGAGTTAACTTTGGCCCCAGTCCTGCAACTGACTGTCCCTCCGTGGAGCTAGTTGCAAGATTGGGGTGTTTAAATAGTAGCTGAGAGTATTCAGCAGCTCTCAGAATTAGGCCCTTACAACTATAGTTGGGCTAACTGTAGTTGGATACTTTTATTTTTTCTTTCTCTCCCTTGGGATGTACGGGGTCTTTATAATGGCCTAAAGGATGTTTAATATTTTTCTTTTTTGTGAAATGTGCACTTTATTGGTTTTTCATACTTTGTCATATTTATAATGACTTCTTAATGAAAATAAAGCTATCAAATTAAAACACAAACAAAAACAATCTCACTACTTTAAAATGAAACTGCTAGTTATAGTGATGGTTTATTTTATGCTTAATCTATTAGTGGATTTATTTTATTAAGTTTTTATTTGCAAGTACAATTCAGGAATATTAAACATCTCTCTTTTAGGGGACAGAATGACTAGGTGGATTATTAATGGGATTTGAATCTGGTCAACTCTTGGTCACTGCTGGTTTGAATGTGGCATTACTTAGCAATGAATAAACATCCTTGCCATCTAATGGCTGTTTGGGGGTCTCTCTGAAATAAGTTGGTGGTGCCAGTCCATTTCTCGTTGGACTGCGTTTCATATTTTAGTTGACACTAAGTGGCATCCTTGATAGCAATTTCAGTGAAGAACTACTGAAATACCTTCCCATCCTACTAGTCCATCGAGAACAGGTTGAAACACACTGACAGGGTAGTTTAGCACAATCCATGCAGTTACTGTTCCATGGAGGGTTGCCAGGTGTCCAGTTTTTTACTGGAATGCCCAGTCAAAAAGGGACCTTGGTGGCTCCGGTCAGCACTGCTGACCGGGCTGTTAAAAGTCCAGTGCTCCACGTCGTTTCTGGGAAGCAGCCGTCATGTCCCTCTGGCTCGGAATTGCAGCCAATGGGAGCTATGGGGGTGGCTCCTGGGGGCAGGGGCAGCACGCAGAGCCACCTGACCACCCTTACACCTAGGAGCAGGAGGGACGTGATGCCGCTTCCTGGGAGCCACCTGAGGTAAGCGCCTCCCAGAGTCCGCACTCCTCACCCCCTCCTGCACCCAAACTGCCATAATTAAGCATTTACATTTTAGAACATACAGTTTAAAAGGTAAAGTCTCCCTCTTGCAGAAAAATTGCCCAGAGCCCATTCCTGCACCCCAAACCCCTTGTCCCCAGCCCCACCCTTGAGCCCGCACCCCCAGCTGAAGCCCTCACTCCCTCCTACACCCCAACCTCCTGCCCCAGCATGAAGCCCCCTCTCGCACCCTGAAATCCTCAGCCTGGAGCCCCCTCCTGCACCCTAAACCCCTCATTCCTGGCCCCACCCCAGAGCCCGCACCCCCAGCCAGAGCCCTCACCCCTTCCCACTCCCACTCCCCCACCCCTAGCCTGGAGCCCCCGCCCACACTCCAAACCCCTCGGCCACACTCCACAGCCCAGAGCCCCCTCCTGCACCTCATACCCTTCTTTCCCAGTCCCACCCCAGAGCCTGTCCCCTCCGCTGGAACCCTCACCCCCTCCCACAACCCAGCCCCCTGCCCCAGCCCGGAGAAAATGAGCGAGCGAGGGTGGGGGAGAGTGAGCGATGGAGGGTGGGAGGATGGAGTTAGAGGGGGTGGGATTTTGGAGGAGGAGTGGGGCAAGGGCGGGGCATCGGGAAGGGACAGGGCAGGGGTGTTCAGTTTTCTGCAATTAGAAAGTTGGCAACCCTAGTTCCATGGGTAAACAGAGAATTTGCATTTAATAAGAATAAAAGCCCCGCTTCTGATTTAGCTTTTAAAAATTAAAAGCAAAATTATTTAAGAGCTTCAAAAGAAATACAAATTGTGCTCAGGAGGAGGCAGGACTCTTTGGATGTTTGGTTTGGTTTGGTCTTTTGTACTACCACTGTTTCAAAAGACAGCAGATTTGACTGATTCTGCTGCTTCCCAGTCCAAGTATTATATCGGTGTCACTCTTTGGAGGCACCAAGAAAATGTAAAAATTACTTTTCTAAAAATAATTGCAAAACAACATTGACTTGTATTGTAGCACATATCACTTTGGTTAGAATCTGACTGGAACAAGAGGGTAGAAAAACTTGTGTCAAAGCTGAAAGTATGACTCATCTTTTTCTCTGTGTTCTATATGGTTACAAAATAGCATGTTAACATAACAAGGTTTGTTAAATTTGTGAATAATTCAGTTCTGATGACATACTCCCCTTACGTTGATGAACACTAATTATTTATGTAACTATTCAGATTGCATTGTTTGCTTGGAAATTGCTAACTTATGACGTATTGGATGGGGTAAAGAGGAATATAAATTAAAGCATATTGATAAATAGTGCTACGGTATATGATTCAGAGACTTTATATGGATGGGTTGCCACAGATTAAGCTAGGTCTCAGAACCCAAATAAAAGCATTTACCAGTAAAATGTTTCTGTTGCTATTGTACTATACCATTTTATAGAAATTTAACATTTTCCCCATTTAACTGCACCCAGATTATAGTAAATACATTTCATAGAGCAAATTGTATTTGTTGTGTATTCTTTTTAGTCTCTGAAATGAAACATTGAAATGTTTTTAATTTCTATTTAGATGCTACCATTTTAGTGAACATTCAGATTAATTTTAAGTATTGGTTAGGAAAATAACTTTGCTGTGGTTGTTGTAATTAATTACAATTCAGTAGTTCAGTTATTTTCCTTGCATTCTCTATGGTCTCAGATGGCATGAGCTCTAAGAGAACTGGCTTCTTTATTAAGACGTTAACTCATGACTGAATCATGATTTTGAGATGAATGTGCAGGATGAAATTCACTTTAATGTTGACTGCTCGCATAAACGCATATGTGCCCATTATACCAGTTCAGACCTAATTTAAGGATTTATTTGGTCTTTGGCAGTATGGTGAATTTCACCCTTTGAGAACACATAGCAACCAATACTTTAAGCAAATTTAAAATGTTTTAATAGGCAGTGAACAAAAGATTTAATCAGATGACATATTTAGTGGCATACTACTGACTATTTGAATAATCTGAAAGACACCTTGCATCTTCTTCAATGGATGTCAGTAGAACTGGTGAAAGTCTTAACAAAGCAAAAATTTTGCTTTTGAAATATAATTTTCTGTGACTAACCCTTAAAATAAAAAGTATTAAAGTAAAAATGGATATCTTTACCACCACCACCATTTGTTTAATTATGGTTAAACTACTAACGGATTCTTATCCTTGCTTGGGCCATCTATTGGAATAAACTTGTATTAACATTTATAAGAATAATTTCAGAAAGAAATCCAAAATGGATGGAACCACATTGTAGTTTTCTTTTCTACTAATTTGTAACCATTAAAATTTAAAGATATTGAGTGAAATTAATCTTGTTCCTGTGTACCAGAAGGATTTCATAATCCTTTGAGTTCTTTTAAAATCAAGTTGAATCTGTTTCAATCAGCTGGCTGTGGTTCTGCTCTGAAAAGTGACTCAGTAAAACAACATTGTCGAGTTCCATGATATTTTGTTTGTCTCAGTTATTTCATATTAAATGTCCAGTTTATAAGTAAATATTTTTTCCTGTTGGCAATGTTGCAAACTCAACTCTGAGATCTAAAAGTCAATCTGGATTCTTTTCTTTTTATATATAATCACCGGAAATAAAGTTTCTGAAGACTAAATTCTGTCCTCATTTATAGTTGGAGAAACAAATTGTCTTCAGAAGGGTAATGAAGATGTAACTGCAACTGTTGTGTGCTGCAACTGAAATATAGTTGAATAAGGCTGCTTGAGCCAGAATTGAATCCAGCTCCCCCTTCCTTGTCTGAATTGGTTCTAATAATGAGTAAAAAGCAAAACCAAATGTTTTTAATGGCAAGGTAACTAGGTATGCACCAGACTGGAAATTCTGTAAGCACCTTAGGTACATTAAATACAAAGTTTTAAAATTTAAATATGAAAATGAATAATAAAATCAACACTGTTTTTCTTTTGTTTCAATAAAATAATTGATTTGGTAGCTAATGGAAAAATATGTAACTCTTGACAAATCATCCAGTGGGTCAACAGCCAGATGATTTATTTTACTTGCTATCAGTGCTCAAAGTGCACACACAATTTTTTGCAGTAGTTGGGATTGAGATGGTGGAAACCCTCCAGCAGGTCCAAATGTATGTAGTAGTTTTGAAAAGTGAGATGGACACAGAAGCTTTAAAGTTAAATCTGCATTGAAATTATTATAGTTTACACCTGTCCTAAAGGGTGAATCTTCTCCATGACCGTGAAGAGATGCCTGTTAACGGCATTACTGTGGTTCTGCTGCTGAGGAGATGTGGCCCATGTATGGAAATGTGCATCCCTTCAGTGCCAAGGAGCTAAGCTGCATGATGGCAACCTGCATGCTGCTGTAGAGCAGGACTTAGGAGGTAGTGCTAGTGTACAACTCTATGCTACTGTAAAAACTGAGTATTTAAAACTCTTAACTTCAGACTTTCGATAGTGCTAACAGCACTAACTTGTTTGCACACTATTTGACCTCCAAATTCCACTTGCCATAGAAATTTACTTAAATTGACTATTGTTCTCCAATCTTATTTGAGAGAGTTTGTCCATGTTGTCAAACAGGGAGACAACTGATAAGAATAAAATGGAATTATTAGAAGAAATCTGACCTTCATCAAATATTAACCTTTGGAATTTGAAAAGGCATTTGGAGTACATTATTTTAATTGTCTGCAGATGTCCTTGAAGCCAAGATGCAAAACAAAAGCAGGGTAATGTATTACATACTGGAATTAGGAGAAGTACGCTGCTCTTGATTTGTCATACGTACCCAACCAGAAAATAAAAAATGTTGTATGCAGTGTTTAGTTGGATAAAAGATACTGTTGTCTCTGGATATCTTGTGACTATGAACTGAAGAGATGAGTTTTATTCTTGGATTTCTTAAAAGGTCACCAGCAGACTTTGTCCTTGCAGCTACTAACAACCATAAAATTATTATACTTCCTTAAAAAATATCTTACACCCTGAAACCAAAGTCAGTTTTATTAAAGATTCATACACACATAGAAATATGCTTCTAGACACATCCTTACCATACAATTTTTCTGCAAGAGGGGCACTTTACCTTTTAACTGTATGTTCTAAAAAGTAAATGCTTAATTATGAACTTGTTTCAAATCTTTAGATTAAAATTAGGGCAGTAAATCCCTAAAAATATTTGGACTAAGAACAATGCAATTAACCATACTTTACAGTAGTTTGGACAAGAGAGGGTTCCCAGTGCACTCATTAACAAGGATTTTTTAATTTCCTTGTCTAAAACCTAAAACAATTCCCTGGCTCTGTTTTGAGAAGGGAAGGAAGTTTTGGCTGCAGTGGGATCCTGATAAGGAGACTTTTATCTCTCTGATACCCAATCCAGTATTGTCAAATAGAGCTTCCGTTTTCTCACTAATTATTCTTTGAAGAAATTCTTGATTTGGAAATGGCATTGACATAATATCTTTGAATAGTATTAGAGAAACTCCCTTCAAAGGGCTAAATTTGAAACCTGATTTGGGGAACTGCAGAATCTTATTTCTCATGGGTATTGAGCAACTTTGCCACTCAAAACAATAACCGTAATAGTAGGAGTTAATGTCCTTAAGAAATTCCCTTGTCTCTTTAGGAAAAAGTGTTATCTCTACGTAAATCATACTCTTGGAGATACAGTGTCTGCTTACTTTTGTTGATCTCCCTATTATACAGCACATGAAACCTTGCAGGACCATTCTAGTCAAACAACAATGCATCACAGGTTAGGCAAAAGGTTCAGCGTTCTTTTCAGTGTCATGTTGACTACATACTGATGTGTTTGGTAGTATAAGCTAAAGCCTGTAAGTTAATTTGATCTTGTTTTAAAATGCCCTGATTACAAGAGTTGATCTTGATTACTGATTTTAGGCTTTTCAGAATCTTGATTAATGCATCAACAGTATTAGTATTATTAATGCATTTATTTTATATATGTATTACTAGTATTAATGCATTTCCTACTTTCCATTGTACCTTGTGTTGGATCAACTCCATCTTGTACTGCATCTTAACTTTACAGATCTAACTTTCTAGCAATTGTTCTTTTAGAAATTGTGAGCTGAAAAGAAGCTGCATCTTGGTCCAGGTTGTTAAAACCTGAGATGAGGGGCCTAATTCAGCCCTCTATAAATTAGCCATTGGGCCATTGAAATGTACAGGAATTTTTCTTTCTGTACCTTTGTAAATTTCAACAACCTCCCAGATCACAGGAACAAAGCACACAGCACTCAGGGTTTGGCTACACTTGCGAGTTACAGCGCAATAAAGGAGCCCCCGGGCGCACTAGCTCACTGCCCGTTTACACTGGCAAGGCACGTAGAACGCTCTGACTCCGCGGCTACAGCGCTGCTGGTACTCCACCTCGGTGAGTGGAATAATGTTCGCTGCGCCCTCGTTGGAGCGCCGCGGCGCCAGTGTGAATGAGGTGTTACATTACAGATCAGCCTCCAGAAACGTCCCATAATCCCCTTAAGTCAAGTGGGCTACTCTTGTCATTGTTTTTGAATCACTGCAGGAATGCAGATATGCCATTTGAAGTTCCGTTTCTGACAGCCAGCTGCTTATCTGCTCCGAGACAAAGCAAGCCATTGGTGTGGGATGCTGTGTGTGAGAGAGAGAGAGGCGGGGCGTGGGTGGAGGGGCGTCTGCTGCTGTCTGAACTTACAAGACAGCATGCTGACATGCTCTCAGCCCGCCCAAAACCCACTCTCTCTCCCCCCCACATACACACAAGACAATCCCTGTCACACTCCACCCCAACCCACCTGTTTGAAAAGTATGTTGCAGTCACGTGCATGCTGGGATAATTGCCCAGAATGCACCGCTTCCCATGCTGCTGCAAGTGTCGTAATATGGCCACGCCAGAGCGCTTGAAGCTGTCAGTATAGACAGACTGCAGCACTTTCCCTACCGCACTCTCCGAAGGCTGGTTTAACTCAAAGCACTCTACATCTGCAAGTGTAGCCATGCCCTCAGTATAGAGGGACATGCACACCTGTCATTGCGAATTAACCAATGGAGTGCTCTCTGTTCTAAGTGTTTGTAAGTCTGTACTTTGGAGAACTTACAGACATTCTGAGTTCACAGAGTACTCTGATTAAAAGTATTTATATTTTTAGATGTGGTAAATTTGATTTAGGAGTCTAAATTCCTTTGCCTTTCAATGAGACGTATGCTTTTAAGTCACTTACATGCTTTTGAAACTTTTTACCTAATACTCTTTTAACAACCTCTATATTTCCCATCAAATAAATGATTTTTTTTTTAATAAAAGAGGAGAGTTGTTTCCCACCATCTTAAATTTGTACTGTCACATTGAATTGCCAGTTCTCCTTCTCTCTCTTTCAAAGAGGTGACTTTTGTAAGGGGAGACTATTTCTCCTTCTGTAGAGTTTAAAGTATGAATTACATACCTAGCAGTAATTGTGAGCCCCTTCCTATACCCAGTTCTTAAACTAGTGCGTAAAAATAACTGCAATTGTGTTATGTTTTTGTGTTGCTATCATTTTGGTTTTAAAAAAGGAAAAATCTCTAAATCAATTTTTTTTAAATTGAAACCCAACTTCTAATATATCTCCACCAAACCTCCCCGCAAGTAATCTATTTTAGAGTCCCATCAAAAGAGAGCCAGCTGATTTTAGAAAATTGTTCATTTCCTATCAGTGTTCTGTGTCATCCGCCCCTCTTCCCCCCCCAGATTGCAAAGTCCTTCAGAAATGTACTGGAAAGTCAAAAACAGATGTAGAAAAATGAACAAGGAGCCCAAATGGCAGTCTGCATAACTTCACTAAGCAAATCTAAGTAAATGCTGTATTTTGGTTTTATGTGATGTGACACCTATCACATGGCTAGTTTTTCAGTGCAAAGATAAGACATGGCAGGTTATATGAATTTACATTTCATTAACCTGGAAAACATGTTTTAATGGGTCAACAAAGTACTTTGAATTTCACACCCATAATGGTAGACTGTCTTGAGGGAAGACAGTTCATCATCTCCTTATTGCTTTTAATATAGGATGTCAGCTGCAATGAAATCACAGCTTTGCCACAGCAGATAGGCCAGTTGAAATCTCTAAGAGAACTGAATATCAGAAGAAATTACCTCAAGGTTTTACCACAAGGTAAAAAGAAAAAGAAATAAGACCTTTAAAATCACTTTCTAATTAAAACTTAGAAAATATGCATGTATTTAATTACGTAAATAAGTAAGATAAACCTCGCATTTCCTTGTGTTAAAATTTGTTGAGTTTGGATTTACTGTGCATCAGCAACATTCTACAATACTTACTGCCAAGCAGAAGCAATATGTGGGTCTTTTTAAAATGAATTATCTTTGTGATTCATGGTGGCTTGATACTTGTCTTCAAATCATTAGTTTGAAGAGTACTTATTTATGAAAGACCTATGAAGGCAGACCCTCCGCTGGTATAAAATGTCTTAGCTCTGTTGCAGAGTTATGACAATTTACACCAGCTGAGGATCAGCCCTGTGTAGTCCTAGAAATATTTTAGGAATCTTGGCGAAAAGTATATGATGTACTTAAAAATACTATGTTTTTTTCCTGAGGTCATTGTACTTGCATTAGAAGCCTAATCAAATCGGTACTGCTTCTGTGTGAGTAGAAGTTGCATATTATTAGGGCTGTCAAGTGATTAATAAAATTAATCATGATTAATCGTGCTGTTAAACTATAATAGAATACCATTTCAATATTTCTGGATGTTTTCTACATTTTCAAATATATTGATTTCAGTTACAACACAGAATACAAAGTGTACAGTAATCACTTTATATTTATTTTTAATTACAAATATTTGCACTGCTATAACATGAAATATACGGCAGAATGCGGGTAAAACAGAGCAGGAGACATACAATTCTCCCCCAAGGAGTTCAGTCAGAAATTTAATTAACGTCATCAGCACGGACGCATGTCCTCTGAACGATGGACAAAGCATGAAGAGGCGTAAGAATCTTTAGCGCATCTGGCTTGTAAACATCTTGCAACGCCAGCTACAATAGTGCCATGTGAACACCTGTTCTCACTTTCAGCAGACATCGTAATTAAGAAGTGGGCAACCGTATCTCCCATAAATGTAAACAAAGTTGTTTCTCTTAGCAGTTGGTTGAACAAGAGGTAGGACTGAGTGGACTTGTAGGCTCTAAAATTTTACATTGTTTTGGTTTTGAGTTACGTAACAAAAACTACATTTGTAAGTTGCATTTTCATAATAAAGAGATTGCACTAAGTACTAGTATGAGGTTAATTGAAAAATACTATTTCTTTTATCATTTTTACAGTGCAAGTATATGTAATAAATAATATAAAGTGAGCACTGTACACTTTATATTCTGTGTTGTAATAAAAATTGATATATTTGAAAATGTAGAAAAACATCCAAAAATATTTAATAAATTTCAATTGGTCTTCTATTGTTTAACAGTGCAATTAATCATGATTAATTTTTTGAGTTAATCACGAGTTAACTGCGATTAATCGACAGCCCTACATATTATGCTATTGTCCAAGTCAGGGGTGGCCAACCTGTGGCTCCGGAGCCACATGCGGCTCTTCAGAAGTTAATATGCGGCTCCTTGTATAGGCATCAACTCCGGGGCTGGAGCTACAGACGCCAACTTTCCAATGTGCCGGGGGGCTCTCTGCTCAACCCCTGATTCTGCCACAGGCCCTGCCCCCACTCCACCCCTTCCTGCCCCCTCCCCTGAGCCTGCTATATCCTCGCTCCTCCTCTTCTCCGCCTCCTGCATGCCATGAAACAGCTGATTGGCGGGGCTCCTGGTGGGCGGGAGGCACTGGGAGCAGGGTCGGGAGAGCTGATGTGGGGGCTGCTGACGTATTACTGTGGCTCTTTGGCAATGTACATTGGTAAATTCTGGCTCCTTCTCAGGCTCAGGTTGGCCACCCCTGGTCCAAGTGATGATACCTTAGGAAATGCACCAGAAGAAATTCTATATTGTCCACTCACCTCTTGGTCTCTGGTGTTTGATTACCAACACCGTTAAACTGTTGTGGGTTAGTTTTTACACACTGATACACAGTATTGGCATAAAACTGTGTATATTTGGGGATATTAAAGCAATAAGACATTAAACAGGAAAGTGGTGCTTATTAACATACACCTTAATTATGTACATATAAAAATGAGGTGAGTCTAGATGTGGTGTTTATAAATTTACAGGACTTGTGGGGATAAGATGCAGTTATGAAAGCCAGCTATTTTTCCTGGGCTAAATCTTGAAGTTCTTACTCAAACAAAATTTTCTTTGAAGACAAGTTAGAACTGAATGTTTGAATGATTCAATATTAGTAATGAAAAGCATTAGAAAAAAGTTGAGCACCCTAGTAATGTAGTCCTGCCCACAAAAGGGAACAGTTACTCTATTTGGCATTGCTTTGATTCTTTATAGTCACCCGAATTAATATCAACATAATAATGTGCTGGGGAAAGTGACTGTATTTAGCTGTTTTTCTTACTTAATCCCATTTCCATCCCTTATTGTGGCAGCATTGCTTATTCTGACAATGCCTTTGGAGAGATCCCATCAGGATTTCCAGAGTTTATGCTATCAATACGGACCATCCTTTAGTAATCTGAAATGCTGTGGCCTACATTAGAGACCCAACCTTCTTGCCTGGCTCTGTCTGATCAGCAGTCCCAAAGAAGGTATCTTTGACTGACACAGCGACTCTAGGAAATGTCTATACTCCTTCAAAAGAATAGTACAATACGTTGTATCCCAACTGAGCAACAATAGTTTATATTACTAGAAATAGAGGTTAGAGACTATTCTTTCTACTTAATATGGTACAGAATTTATTTTCAAACCCACTTGTTTTATGGAATTTGTAGATTTAAATAGCTACGCTTCCCTTTGCAGCATGAGAGGTATTTGATTTTATTTTAAGCAGCTGCCAAGTTGGCCTACATACTTGCGAATGACAAGTGCTGTGACTATAGCACTGGTGGACATTGTACACAGAATGTAATTTATAAGGTCTACAGAATGCATAAGTAAAGTAACAGGATTGTCCACAACTTGTATTTAGAAGAAAAATAAATTTAATTTATTATACTGTGGAATCCTTACTTTGCCCAGTTACAAATAGAATCATATTCAAAAGTACTTACTTCATGTATTTTGTGACAAAAATAAATATCATAATAACTATGATCCTTTCTGTTACTTTTAGAACTAGTAGAGCTTCCCTTGGTAAAGTTTGACTTTTCCTGCAATAAAGTGCTCGTGATTCCAGTTTGTTTTAGAAAGATGGTACAGTTACAAGTATTACTGCTTGAGAACAATCCTCTGCAGTCTCCACCAGCACAAGTAAGTAATGTGTGTCACTTAAATTGTGATTTAGAATAAGGATAGGCTAGATGATGTCAAGAACAGCCTGTGTTTAATTACTATAGTATAAAATTCATTATCTTGTTTTTTTCGAAGATTGCAAACCCAGCAGTGCTAGCTGTTGGGTCTTAATTATCATAGTCAATTGATTTTAGCTAGAATTTTTTCTGAAATATAAATAAATGGGAGATGGTAGGTCTCCTCAAGCTCCTAACTTGTGCTCTTGAGCATACATAGCACCTGAACAGAGTCATTCTAGAATATTCCCCCTACTAAATTGTAGCTATCTTATAAATACATTGTTAAACTTTATTTCATTCACCTGTCTTCTTTCAATGGTTACTACTAATAAACAGGATATTTTCATGATAGTGGAGGGAAAAATTGTAAGAGAAGTGTTGTGGATAAACCTATATTCCATAACTGCTATAAGGGAATAGGCTGACATTTTAGGAAGCTTTGGTGTGATTTTACCAATTAACAAACCACTAATAAGTTAAGGCCAGGAAATCAGTTAAAACATCTTCTTCTGGAAGTCTACTGTATGGGATGCACACAGAAACTAAGAAGTTCCATATTTGGATATAGCCTGCCTTGAAGTGTAATATATTGTGATGGTGAATGTAGACAACACCTCCACCAGTAGACAGTGCTATATCTTACTTGTATGTTATGTTGTTTATGTGATCTGAGGGGTTAGCAGGAAGATCTGTCCTGCCTGTGTTTACTAAGTTGGTGTTTGCTGTGTCCAAGTAAATCTCTGATTCTGTAAGCAAATATTACAACCAGTGGCTTCAAGATGGCAAAAGCACTTTTGCCTGAGAAGAAATTTACTGGATCTTTGAGTCTTCAGACTTTGAGTGGATTGTCGAGGAAGTAGCACAGTACCTAGTGGTATTTTTGAATAGTAATGCCAAGATATTTTACCAGTAGCTTCCCAGTGCAGATCATGGTTCTTATAGACAGTTACACAAACACTTATATAACCTCTATGAAAGGCCCTTGGCCTTTTTGGAGTACTGGAAGGAATGACAAGCCAGAAGGCATCTGGAGGAGGAACCCCTGCAGAGTTATATGCGTGCATTAAGGAGATTGTTCAATAGACCTTTCCGTCCTCTCCCTGTCCAGGAGATGACTCGAGTGAATCAGAATCTGCTGTGCCACATATGGAACTGGCAATTCAGAGCGTGGCAAGCCACGAGAGGATTCTGTGTGAAAAGTCAGTTTCTAAACAGTTTAACAGGAGAACTTCATAATCTGCTGGTGAAGGATAACATGCTGAACATATCTATGGACCTGATTATATGCAGAGTTCAAAAATATGGAAGAAGAAATTTATGTTTCCCTTAAAGGTATAAGCTGCTAATTCGCAGCCTTAGGGTGATTCCTTTATACCAGATGCTGCACTTCAAGAAATTATTGCTAGTGAAATGGCTAAATAATTGGCAGAGGCCCATGTGCAACCTATTCACCGGCATCCCATAGGTCAGAAGAGAGAGACTGTTTCCCAAGTGGGTCCCATTACAGATGACATTTGCAGGTGATATGGAAGCAAAGGCCATTGGAGACAGAATTGCCCAAACAGAGGTAAGCCACACCAAGGGAAATGAGAAGTTGCTGATGCAGTAGGGCCACCATCAGCAACTCTTAGAATGGGCCAGTCAAAAGCTACACAGACACCTGTTACTATGTGTCTGGAGACTACAATGCTGTTGAACTCAGGATCTGAAATAAGTCTGATCTGTGGTGACCCCACCCAGTACTGAAAGGGAAGAGAATTTGTACTGCAGGAGTTAAACTGGTGAGTGTTAATCATCAACACTACTCCCCCTGAACTTGGGGTCTTCGCATACCCAGTGCTGAAAGGGAAGAGAATTTGTACTGCAGGAGTTAAACTGGTGAGTGTTAATCATCAACACTACTCCCCCTGAACTTGGGGTCTTCGCATACTAAGTGGACTTCTGTTGCGGTGACCAGTATTAAGCCAGGGAATATTCCTATGAGGCAGCCCCCACATCAGATTTCCCTGGAATAACAGTCACGGATTATTTTTGGGTTCCACAAATCCATGCTTCCCTGTGACTTGATGTTCAGGCAGCAAGAACTGGCAAGGCCCTCTGCACCTACACAGAGAGGTGTCATGGTGGAATCTAATATCAGCGACCTGATGACTGCATTCCGGAAAGTGGAGAAACAGATGAGCTGGAAATGAACATGTCGAGCACAGGGTGCCAGAAAAAAAGGAAAATGATGTGCCCATCCAGGAAGGAGAGCAGCTGTAGGTATGCAACTGGAAAAATCCCAGAATTACTCCTTTTTTGGAGGGGACATTACACAGTAATTAAGAAATTAAACAATTTATCCTTCCTGATTTAAAAAAAAAAAGTGAGAGCCCACCCTTTTGTATTGCATTCAGAATTGGTGCCCAGCTTCACTGAAAGAAAGGGGAGGGCAAGCATTGAGGATGCTCAACAACTATTCCAGCGGGCTTCAGTAGAGGATTTGGAGGTACTCAGCAGGTTCCTATGGCTCATAAGGGGAGACTGATTGTGGACAAAGAATTGCTGGGGTGTTCTAGGAACCTCAACACAGTGCCGTCTTCATCAGACAGTCTGACCACAACAGATAGGCCTGATCTAGAGGACATGAATCCTTCACTCGCTGATCTAGATCCAACTATGAGTGATGCGTACATGACTGAATACAGGACTTGAGTGAGCAGATGAACATGGAAATCTGCATGGATGGCAGACTACTTGGATTCCTAGGAATTAATGTTTAAATTCATATTTAACTAGAGAGGGGAACGTTGTAATGATCAGTGTAGATAGCACTACAGTAGATGATGCTATATCTTTGTCAGTGTGAAGTTGTTGTATGTGGGTACTTGAGGTGTCTAAGTAAATCTCTGATTCTATAAGTGAGTTCTACAGTAAAACTGAAGGAAATGCCTATGTTCTCTGTAGGCTTCTGCCATCCAAAGTTTTCCACTGTCATTGTTTGGACGCATTAAACTATTACAGCTCTGCTATGGGAGCCGAAAATGATTGTTGATTGACAAGCATCACTTGCATGGAATAAGAGTAAGACATGATTTGCTTAAAGAAAATAAGCAAAACGTTTGCCATTTTTCCATTAACCATAAAGCTGATTTTAAAAGATAAGTGAAGCAGACACCACCAAGTGGTGAGATTAGAAATATTAGCTCATTTTTATTCAAATGTAATAAATGCAGCATACAAATGCATAGAAACTTGTAAAGACCGTTTAACTACATAGAAAGAGACAACACATTTAAGTGCCCAGTTAACTACTTTCTTAAAATAAAAAAATATTTATTACTTTAATATTTTTCAGTTTATATTTTGTCTTTCTCCATTGGGAAGGGAGAAGGTACAGTACTTTCCTCATGGATTTATAATGTATCATATGTTAATATGGCTGCTTCTTGTTTCTACTTTCTTTACACACTTATTTTGTTTTTGATGTTAAGGGAGATGTGCATTACTCTTGGAATGTATTTATACCTGAAGACGTAAAGTTGTGCACATCTTGCCCAAACCCACATGGGTCACGGTGGGCATGCTCCAGTTGAAGTCATTGGTAAAATTCCCATTATCTCCATTGCTACTTCTTAACGTCTTCTCCAAAGCAGCAAAATTAGATCGCACACTGATTTTGTTGTAATTTTTACAAACGATATAATCTGATGAAAAACATTCTGTCTGCTATTTTTCCAGGAAGTTAAGGTCAAATTTGGAGCAAATATTTTTTAAAAAATCTTTATGGTTATAAATGTGTTTTTTTTTTTCTCATCCTAATAGATTTGTATAAAGGGTAAAGTGCACATATTCAAATATCTCAGCATACAGGCGTGCCAGATTAAAACAGCAGACTCACTTTATCTTAATGCCATAGAACGACCACACTTGCAGCAACCTGTGGAAGAGAGGTAAGTATAAAAGTCTAACGCTGCATTCTTTGTTCACATAAATCAGTTCTAGAGGTCTAGAAACAAAGTGGAATGTATTTTTTATTCTTTTACTTCAAGAGTTTTCAATGTAGTCTTATGTCAGCTGCACCTTTTTCTGAATAAAACTCTGATCTGAATTAATAATCTCTATTATTACAATTATTAAAGGCAGCCTTTTTCAACATTCCTGTGTTATACTTTATTTATTTATCACATATACTTTAGCACAAGTATATCCTTTGTATTCGTTAGCTTTTCCATTAGCTTATAAAAAAACAAAAATTATGGAAAATACTGTTTGCATGTTTTGGAGAATAATCTTATAATAATGGCTTCCAGAGAAACACAAAACCTCTGGGATTTCCACAGATTATTTCACACAAAGTCCCAGTATTTGGTAAAAACTGAGCCTTAATCAGAGACCTGGCTTTTACAAAGACTCATAAAATTGCGTTTTTCATTTTTATTGGTAAATGTCTAGTTGCTGAAAAAGTGACACTGTGCAAAAAGAAAAAATGGCGGAATTGGGCAGGATTACAATTTAATTTTTTAAATCACAAATAGGCAGAAATGTGTGATGTGGAAAAAATGTAATGGTCAATGTACTATCCTAGGAACATGAGCATATGATTGATATTGTACAATGAGTAAAGGTCATATGTTAGGCAGTGAAACCAGAGCAGAAGGTACCTGGCATTATTATGGTTTACCAATTTAAATAAGTAAACCTCAAGGAGTTTTTAAATGAATGCATGTCACAAAGGTACCTATGTTGTTAATTACTTCACACTCTAGGGAGATCCAACCCCCTCTCCTCCAATACTAATTAATTTTTAACATATTAATGCTCAGGTGCGATTCAGTTGACTACAGTCTGAGTTCAGCTATTTTAGTTGATTTGAAAGTCACTTTGGGGATATGCTAAGCAATCAGAATGCTGCTAAGCTGCTGGCAGTTTTTATCTGTGTGAACAAAAAAGGATGATTTAACAATAGATTATTTTTTCATATACTTAATAAATCTTCTTTTTAACCAATCAGCTTTGTATCTTCTTAGAGGAGCTTGTCGAGTTGTTTGTTTAATCCATGTTACTTGATGTTGAATGTTTGCACAATAATGTTACCAGTCTTACTTCACATGTATTATATTATTAATTTGTTAAGGGACTGATCTTGGACCATAGAAACTAATGGGAGTTTTGGCATTGACTTCACTGAGATCAGGCTCAGGCTCTTACTGCACACTAAGATAACTTTCTGTTGGTTTTTGTTTACATTTAGCATTGATGACATATATCCAAGTAAGAAGGATTCTGATTCAGGTGTTGGCAGTGATAATGGAGATAAGCGTTTGTCAGCTACAGAGGTAAATTACCTGAATTTTTGCTTTTTCAGCCATTTTGGTTTATACTTCCAGTTGGATAGTTTTGTGGAGATGCTTTCTATGTAGCAAAAATATGCAGCCAAACCCTGGACAGAAATTTCTACAAAAGTAAAGAGTGAAATGATGAAGGTAGAAGAGAAACTTTATTCTATCTATCCTGTGGAGGGGGCTGTCAAAACACTTATTTCAAAAGGTTTTAAGAATACATTACTGAAGAACAGAAGCTGATCATGAGTGGATTGATGCTTTTAAGATTTTATTGCCTATGAGAATTAATTATTTATCTCGCTCTGATTGAAAGTCAGTGGGAATTGGGCACCAAACTCCTTTAGGCACTTTTGAAAATCTCACCCTAAATTTATTATTATCTTGCTTCCACCACTCAGATCTTCTTTTCAAGTTCTTGCTGTCTAAAGGCCACTGGAAAACACAGACTCTGGATGTTACAGCTGCTTTGTAATGTTCTTGCACATGGCTGTTTTGTTCTGTAAATATTCATTAAAACAGACGCCAGGCTGGCACTCTACTTTGCTGCTGAACTGGCCCTTTTTTTTTTTCTTTTTTTTTTTTTTGGAAGCCCAAGATTGAAAAAAGAGCCTTTTAAGGTGAGTCCCCAAAGTACTAATTTGGACTTGGTGCAGTTTTTAAAATATTGTACATTTAAAAGCAGAAAGAGAGAAAGAAGTGTGAACAGAATGGTGGGAGGCTGCTGAGAGAACAGGGTACTGCAAAAAGTAAAAAGAATAGGTAAATTGAATCTTCGGGGGAGTTGAGAAGAGCAAGTGAAAATGGATGAATGGAAGAGAGCATGGGAGGGAATAGGAAAAAGAAGGGTGGGAGATAGTGTGGAAAATATGACAGGGAAAGTAATAGGGTATGGGGGAAAATGAAGAAGGAAAGGAAAAGGAGGAAGCTTATCTGTGTAATACAGCTCCCAGTGGGTCATGACTTTAGGACTTTATTGGTACATGCCTTTTTATTTTTTTGTACAACACCTGCCATGTTCTTGATACTAACCAACGGAACCATATCATCACAGAGTGGCATGATGAAAGCTTTTACTTCTCCATTTAATTTTTTTAAAGAGAATGCTGCCATTTTCTGTACTTCTTGTAAAGTATGGATTTTCATGGGAAAATAGGTGTTGGTGAGCCCATGTGGGTGGCCTCCCCTTGTCCTGGTCCCAGACAGGGGCTCCCACAGGGAGCAGCAGTGGCCAAAGCTGCTTCGTTACTCAGATGTTGTAAATGTGAGAAGGACGCGTTACCTAGGGAGGTGGTGGAATCCCCTTCCTCAGAAGTTTTTAAGGTCAGGCTTGACAAAGCCCTGGCTGGGATGATTTAGTTGGGGATTGGTCCTGCTTTGAGCAGGGGGTTGGACTAGATGACCTCCTGAGGTCCCTTCCAACCCTGATATTCTATGATCAGAAGAGGCCACGTATCCAGTCCCCACCCTTTCCTCCCACACTCCTTTGTATACTTGATGCTTGAATATGAATTCTGTTTGGTTGGGTTTTTTGTAAGTCTGGCAGCCACAAGTGGAGAATTCGGTGGTGAGGGTCAGTAAGACATGAGGCACACTTTTAGCCACTATAAATAATAATGACAATGAATGGGGAGTAAATCTCTAAAGTAATTGAATGATGAACTTGCAGAAACTTGTCCAAGTTGCCATAGAATTTTTGGTCTGATTGATGGGAGGAATTCATGTCACTTTAAAGGAATACATATTTTGCAACTCTGAACATGTTTATGCTGATTTTCAGTGCTCATCTGCCTCTCAAATGGGTAGGAGAGAAGTTTTTTGGAAGTTGTGCAAGGAGAAAGATTCAAGTCTAAAAACTGAATTTATTGTTATTACAAAAACAAATAGAAACTAATGAGCACTTGTCATAAAGGATATAAATTGGTTTGTTTTTTAAATGTTGGAACATTAAAAACGGCATCAACTGGAAAGTATTTTGACAAGTTTCCCCCTAAAAATGAAGCTGAATCGCTGCAATTTCAGGCCAGCGTTTTAATAGTTTCCCTGTAGTCCTGGGAGCATATATTCCATTCAAGAAGTCTGAATTTCCTTATTGCCATATTTCTCCATATTGCTTTTCTCATATGTTTGCTTAAAGTGACTAAGCTTGTTAATGAAGCACTGTTATTCCAGAGCTTCCTGTGTGACTATAAATATTTTTAGAAAATGGATTGTCCCTCCTGTAATTAAAATGTAGCAGGCCTACACTAGAAAAATTGTTTTAAGAAAATAGCAGGAGTGAAACAACCCCTTTTTCATATAATAGCACAAAGATTAATTATGTAATATTCATGTATTCATTCATTCATTCATTTTCTCTTTCCAGTAATAGAAAGGAAGTAGGATCATGAATCCTAAACATGCATAGTGAACTTAACATGAGAGAAGTGAATGGTATCACATTTTCTTGTACATCATACTTTGAGACCTCTATTGTACATGGAAATTTTGCAAAATTGTGATTTCAGGTCCACATTTTGTAACCAAATACATCCGTGATCTTTTCAAAGAGAGCACGTTAAATTGGATTATAATCACTTTCACTCCTTTAAAATGTGAATGCTTTTACAATGTACAAAAAGCTCATCTTTCTTACTGAGACTATCTTTACAAATATATCAAAACAAATTGACTTGTAGTTCCCTAAGAGTAATTATATTTCAGTTCATTCATTAAATGACACACAGAGCTCATTCTGTATTTACTGTTCCTTTTTTCAAGTATGTGTGAGATTTTTGTGTAATTTAAATAAAAATGAGATTTTTTTAATTCAAATTAAGTGAAGTTTTTCTTTCATTTAACGCTGATGTACATTTTAGGAATCTTGTCAGATATGCAGTTGGGCAGAAAGGAGGGAGAGGGGATAGTGGGCTAAAGGAACAAATTACATATATTCTCTGGCTAGCTGGTCTGACCCTAACAGCATCATAGAGGTAATTTCTTTATATCTGAAGTGTAGTCCTGGATATTGCCAATATCACACACAGACATCTTCTCCTTTCATGTATTGTTTCTTTAGAAAATATATTGATTATGGCAACTGTGAGATAAATCCTGTTTTTCAATGGTATCTCCTTTACAGTATCTCATTCATCTTTAGAGATGATGGGTAACACTTTGATTCACCTTTTTTCATTAAAAGTTCTGTCTCAGTTAAAATTCATTAGAACAGCAGCAGATTTTTATTCCTTTAACAGTAGTATTTGAGATTTGCACAGGGAGATCAAGATTAAATATGACATGTGAAGATCCATTTGATTTTTCTGCACCATTACCCTGAAGGATGTGGCATTGGTACCAGTACTGTAGGCTCTTCTTTGAGTGCTGATCCCTATGTGTTTTCCACTGTGGGGACACATGTGCTCCATGCCCCTGGAGCCGGAGAATTTTGAAAGCTGTGGCTGCTGATCCACATATTCACCCTAGCTCACCTCATGCCTCTGACAAGAGATAAAGAGTGGGTGGACCGACTGCCTCTCTGGTTCCTTCTCACCGCCACATGGTTCAGGTCAGACCCTCCAGAGTTCAAAGCTTTGGAAGTATTTCTTTATCTGTTAACATATATTTAGATATCTGTAAATAATTTTTAGAAGTTTTAGAATTTAAAAGTTTTATCTAATAGTTTATAGTATTTTATAATTAGTTAGTTAGTCTCCCCGATTGGGGATCACTTCTTCCTCTGTACCCCATTTTGGATATCGGACTATGCCCAGGACTCCGGGGTTCAAAATTTGTGCTTCTTGCCTGCGATCCTTCTCAATCAGCGATGACCATCAATGCTGCATGTACTGCCTTGGGGAAGTCCGTGTCATGGCAAGGTGCAATATCTGCTGTTTGATCCCCAGTCATACCCAAGAAGGGTGGGAATTTTGCCCAAGGAAGCAGCTTATGGAAAAGGCCATGAGGCTGCAATCGGAACTAGGCTGGGAGCCCCCTCAGGTCCCTCCCCACCCCCGTTCATCCATCTTCCTGACTCAGCAAGGAGTGTGCCTTCTTCTCTCATGAGGCCTTGTTAAGGACTTCAGCAGGGTTTTGTCAGGAGAACAGGGAGCATTCTCATAAGCATGAAACTAAATCTTCCTTCAAATCCACTTTGAAGAAGTTGGATTCAAACCTACCTAAACCAAGCACGTCTCTAAGCTCAGCCCACAAGAACTTAGTACATTCTAAATATCAGTAGCATGACAAAGGCCACAAGTTTAGGGCTCCATTGGAACTGAATCACGATCTGCCAGCACCAATGCCTCCGGTACATTCAAAACACAAACCCTGGGTTCCGCCAGTACTGATGAAGACCGATCACTGAGAGCATTGGCTACCCACAGTACAGTCTTTGTCTTCCATGGCTGGGTCACAGACTATCTGTACTGTGGCTCCAGCAGTTCAAATGGGCAGGACCCCTATCCCTCTAGGAAGAGCTGAGACCTGTGTTGCTCCTGAGGACATCTTTGCTCTTCCAGGTCTGGAGTCTCCTACTACATCAGGTCCCTCCCTCTCAAGAGAAGTTCTGACTCCACCAGGAGAGCCAACATTTGAGAGGAGTCTGTCTCCCATTCCATCTTTGGGCTGAGACTTTCCTCCAGTGGCACCATCAGTATCACTGTTAGGCCCAAAATTGGCTCTCTCCTCATCAGTAGATACTGACCCACCTGATGAATCATTATTCCCTCCTCCAAAACACACCTTCCTGGTCAGAAGGCCTGGAGCAGCTTGGGACCAAACACCATCCCATCATCTGCCTCAGAACCATTGGTATCCCATGCAATGGGGACCTCTAAGATCCCTATTTGATCTATCTTATTGGCCATACTGGGTGCCATGGGACCAATACCATCCCGCAGAATTGGTCCAGTATGCTAGGGAGTTGTCCCTTCTCTCCCATTAAAGAGAGCAACCAGAACTGCCAACTGAGGAGGAGGAGGAGTATGTGCCAAATCTGTCAGTTCCATTAGAAGTGATGAGATTGCCGTCTTTGTCTCCAGATGAGGCAGTGTTTCCAATGTCTCCACCCCAACCCTCCATTACTATAAGCAATTCCAAGGACTTCCTCGCAGAATTGCAGGGGAGCTTGCAGATTCCTCTTGAGGAGGTTCAGGATCCTCAACACAAGCTACTAGACATCCTCCAGTCCTCTGGCTCCACACAAATAGCACTCCCTGTTAATGAAGTCATCCTGGAGCCATCTAGAGCAGTCTGGCATCCCCTGGCTACCTATGCCCCAACCCCTAACAGGACAGAAAAATGGTACTATGTCCCAGCCAAACCTGTGGAATTTCTGTTCTCTCATTGGTCCAGGCCGCCACAGAGAAATCTAAGCAACAAACTCCCTAACTGATAAGGAGGGCAAGCTTCTCAATTTATTGGAAAGGAAGTTCTTTTCTTCTAGCCTCCAGTTCAGGATAACCAACTACCAAGCATTGATGGCTAAATACGAATTCCATGAATTTTGAATAGTTCGGGACTTTGCTGACGGACTTCCACAGCAGAACAGAGCTCAGTTGCAGGCTCTCATAGAGGAAGGCAAATTGGTTGCCAGAACCGCTCTCTAATCAGTGGCAGATAGGGCTGATGCATCTTCCAATGCAAGGGCTACTGCCACTGTAATGTACAAGGAGTTGTGGCTCCAGGCTTTGGGGTTTTCCAGGGAAGTCCAGAACACTGTTGAAGATCTACCCTTTGATCAGATTGTTTAATAAGAAGACGGAGTCCTTACACACTCTAAAAGACTCCAGGGCCACCCTCTACTCCCTGGGAATATATACACTTGCCCCAAAGAGAGAATTCCACCAGCAGCCATGCAAGCCTAGACTGATGGCTCAACAGTTCTACCACCGGAGACCTTATGCGCCACCCTGTAAGAGGCAGAGGGTCCAAAAGACCTGCTTTGCCCCACACCTTCCACAGCAGGTTTCTCAGCATAATGCTAGCCCTCCGCAAAACGTTATTTGGGATGGGAGCTTGAGAGCTGCAGACTACTAAGTCCTGCATCTTCTGACCCTCACATACTCTTTAGAGATTGTCTAGTCCTCTTTTTCAACACCTGGAGTTCAATGACAATGGACAAATGGGTAAGGAATGTCATCCATTCTGGCTATATGATACAGTTTGTCCCTACTCCATCCAAAACCCCTGCCCTGCCCTCTTTTGGGGGCCACTCTCACAAGAAGATTCTCAAACAAGAAGTGGAATCCCTCTTTAGAGTGAGAAGTGATAGAGCAGGTTCCTCATTAGTACCAAGGGAGGGGTTTTTACTTGACATACTTCCTAGCATCCAAAAAGAAGAGCACATGGAGACCCATTCTCTACCTCTACCATCTTCATTTTCAAACTTAAGCTTTGCATGGTTCCATTGGCATCTATAATTTCATCCCTGGAAAAGGACATGCTATTTATACCTCTCAACATGAAGGACACCTACAGTTATGTGGACATGACCGTCTCACGGAGTGATGCTCTATTTCTTCCATGGTTAGACCACTTGAACTATGCCTTCCCTCCACTACTACTCTTGCCTTGGGCTTTACACAGGATTCAGCAGGACAGGACATGAGTTATCCTCATTGCCCTCAACTGGCCCAGAAAGTTTTGATTCACAAACCTTCTACACATGCCATCTCAGGCACCAAACGTTATTCCAACATTTCCTGATCTCCTGACCCAGGAGAATGGCAAGATCAAATGTCCCAACCCCCATCTGCTTCATCTCAGGATTTGGTTTTTGGATGGACATCATCCTTAAAGCTATCATGTTTTAAAGCTATACAGAACATCTTTTCTAATATTAGGAAGGATTCCACTAGAAAATGTTACCTAGTTAAATGGAAGCATTTTTCTGTCTGTGGGCATCAGAGGTGTCCCCCTGAAAGCAGCTGCTATTCTTCTCATTCTGGACTTTATTCTTTTCCTTAAAGACATCAGGTTTATCTGAGTGGGTGGGTGAAATTCTGTGGCCTGCGTTGTGCAGGAGATCAGACTAGATGATCATAATGGTCCCTTCTGATCTTAGTATCTATGAATCAGCTCCTTACGGTTCATTTGGCAACAATCCGTGCATACCATCCACCTTCACAGGGCTACTCTGTCTTCATGCACCCATTGACTAGCAGATTCTGGAAAGGCCTAATCAGAATCTTTCTGCCTATAAAAAGGCCCGCTCCTCAATGGAACTTGAATCTTGTTCTCTACATATTAACTAAGCCTCCCTTTGAATCATTAGCTTCTAGCTCCATGTCTCTCCTATCCTTGAAAGTCACATACCTCATAGCTGTCACCTCAGCCAGAAGGATTGGTGAGCTTGGAGCACTGATGGTGGATCTCCTTATGCTGTATTCCATACGGACAAATTTTTAATTGTTTACACCCTAAATTCACTCCAAAGTATTTTCAGAGTTTCATCTGAACCAGTCAGTTCACTTAGCTCTGTTCTTCCCAAACCCACCCTCAACCGCAGAAGAAAGGAGTATCCATGTCCTCGATGTTTGGTGAACTTTAGCCTTTTACTTGCACAGAATAAAACCAATCAAAGTCTCCCAGACTATTTCTTGCCATAGTGGAAAGGGTCAGGGGTCAGGCTATATCATCTCAAAGTGGATCTCAGTCTGTATTTTGCTATGCTATCAGTTATCTAGTGTTCTCTTTTCTTATGGGGTAAGAGCTCATTCCCCAAGAGTTCAAGCAACGTCTGTGGCACCATTTCAAGAGGTGTCTCTGGTTGATGTCTGCAAGGCAGCTACATGGAGCTCCAGGCACATGGTTGTGGGACACTGTGCCTTGGTAGCGGGACTCCTCCGCTGATGCATCTTTTAGAATGCTAGGCTTTTGTTCAGCGCTTCCATCTACAACCTCACACCCTCCTGTTATTTGGGTACTGCTGGTCAATGGCCCTGCACTCGAAGAAGAGAAAGCTACCTACCTTATAATAACTGGAGGTTCTTCAAGATGTGTGGTCCCAGATTGTACTACTCTACCCTCCCTCCTTTCCCCCTGCTTTGGATCTCTTTATTCTCAGTAGAGAAAGAACTGGAGAGGCAGTCGGTCCGCTCCGCCCTTTATCTCCTTGGTTGGAAGCACAAGGTGAGCCAGGGCGCATGTGCAGTCCTAAAGATGCTGCTTTCAAAATTCTCCAGCTCCTGATGCATGGAGCACATACATATACACAGTGCAATACAGATAGGGGTCACATATCTCACGAAACTTCCAGTTACTATGAAGTAAGTTTTTTCTTGTGACGTGTAGTTGTCCCAGGATATTAAAGAGACAAGGTGGGTGAGGTAATATCTGTTATTGGACCAACTTCTTTCTGTTGGTGAGAGAGACAAGCTTTCAAGCCACAGTACCTTTCCCAGACTTGAAGAAGAGCCCTGTGTGGCTTGAAAGCTTCTCTCTCACCAACAGTATTTGGTCCAATAAAAGATATTACCTTACCCACCTTGTCTTTCTCATAGGAAGGCAGAAGCTTTCAAAATGGCTGCATCAGGCACTAAAGTTGTTTGAAATTAATGCTACAATAGCCTTAGATTTTTAAGATGAAAATTAGACTCTTCTCTTTTGCGACTTTGATCCTTGTAAGTCTGTCAACGGCTTCCATTGCTAACTGAATAAAAATATAAGTACAAATGAAGGAAATAAGATACAATATTTCACTTGTGATAGAGCTATGATGACTTTATATAATTACAAAGTTGCTTTGGATAGTTCCTATTTGGCCCTATACTGTCAGGAAACACCTGGGAAAATCAGTTACATAGTTTAAAAAAACCAACCACCCTGAATAGCCTGTGGAAGGAACGATTGCAAATGAGCGAGGCTGCATTTACCTTTCAACACTTTCTAAACTGTTTGCATAACTCCACTGATCAAAAAACCCTGCCCAAATCTTAAATATTAGAATTTGTAATCATGCCAATAGAAGATGCCACTGGGCTGCACTATTTTCAGCTGATAGTTGCTAAATTAATAGGACCTGAATCTTTGGTCCAAAATAATCTTTCTGAATCTGCTGCAAAAGCCATCTGCATGACAGAATTTGTGGAAGTGTTGAGGAATGCCTCTGCAAAAGTGGAAAGGGACATTACTGCTGCTCTGATTTAATGACTGTCTGAATTTATTTATTTCCTATATATGATTATGTTTAAACGCTGGATGGTCATCATTATGTGATTATAACACTAATTATTAGGCTGCGTGGAGCTTTTTGTACAAGGACCTTTTTTGTTTTAAATCTAAATAAATAAATGTTTTTTGTAATTGTATGTTTATAAATAAGTGACAAATAGAAGCAGTTGTGCAATACTAAGTTATTTCACTGTTGAGCTTTATCACTCATGGCAAAGGTTTGTCAGATTCCTCAATGTATATGTTTATATGTACTAAAAGCACTGAATTGTAAATGTAGAATTCACGGGTCAAAAGTATAGGACACATAGCCTTCCTCCTATAAGCTACTATTTAATCTTTTACATATTTGAATGCTAATAAAATAATTAACGTCAATTGACATTTCAGTCTTGGTTTAATTTTTAAATTAATGTTTTTCTTGTTTCTTCTCAGCCCTCTGATGAAGATACTGTCAGCCTTAATGTACCAATGTCAAACATAATGGAAGAAGATCAGATTATAAAGGAAGATACGGGTCACCACATCAATCTAATCCAAGGTCTGAACGTAAAGAAGAGAAAGTTGTTAATAACAAGAATTTTCCCTGCTATTCTATATGTAATCCTGTATGAGTGCAATTCACAAAAAACTTCCCAACCCAAGTTTCTACTAACAACATGCTTAAAACCTACTCCTTCAGTTTACCACTACTTTTCCTAGAAAATTTATGAAGCACGTTTAGTTTTGTACTTCTGAGAATAATCGCTTAGGCCTGAAACTACAAAGGCACTGAGGCACTTAAACCCCAGACTTAGATGCCTGCTATCTCACTCTAGGTGCCTGAATGCCTATCTCCTGCCTAAGCCCCAGAGTGATCCATGAACCAGAGTAAGGTAGGCATTTGTCTACCTAACTCGCATGCATATCCTGATCCTGTAGGCGTGCTCCGAGGCTGTCTACTGGATCGGGTACCATTCAAAATCTGGCCACCAAGGAGGAGGAGGACATGGAAGGTAGTGGTAGTGGTGCACCTTTAAACTTTTAGCCTAGTGGTTAGAGCACTCATCTGGGATGTGGGACAGCCAGGTTCAGTTCAGTTCCCTCGTCAGGCAGAGGTGGGGGAAAAGGAATTAAACGGGTCTCCCACACCTCTCAGGAGAGTGCTCTAACCACTGAGCTATGGCATATTCTGATGTGGGGCTTCCTTAGTCTCTCCTGTTGAAGCCGTTCTACTATGTATACTTAATCATTGGGCCAGTGAGAGAGAGTGACTCTGTAGCCTGATGGTTAGAGCACCCACCTGGGAAGTGGGAGTACAAGAAATAGATCAGGTATCTGCTTCCTAGACTGACCTAAAATTATACTCTAGTCTGTGTAACTTAATTTTTGTATTGTTAGTGACATTTGTTGCATTTACAATTGATTGAGTGCTTTCCATGAGTCATATTCTTATCTCTCTCACTAGTGTAATTTAAAAGTAACTCCACTGACGTGAGTAGAATTGTTCCTGAATTTTACTTGTGAGAAATCAGAATCTGGTGTCACAACATAAAATAAATTTGCATTAAAAGTAAAACGTCTACACTTTATTAGTAGTGGTCCAGTGTAGGCCAAAGTCGTCCTCCCTGTTTTTATCATTCTTGTACCTTTTGAATTTCATTTTAGGCTGTGTTGCTGTGCCCTACTAAATTTAAAAGGTTCCTTAGGTGACTCTGATTTAAATGCAAAGTTGAAAAAGCTGAATCAGAAATAATTTTTATATCTTTTTGGGTCTTTTGGTCTCATTTCTCATTAGTAGAATTTCGTCAGGGACCTTCTCTTATGATTCACAATAAGTCAAGAGAAGCAGGAAACCAGTTTGCTGAAGGATCACATCCCCTCACGACTGAATTTATGAGCTACATCAAGGCAAGTTTTTGATCAATTTTAAAAGAAAAAAAATCTCATGACTACCTTCCTAGCAAGCAGAAGTGATAAACTGTTGGCACCTTGCTCTTAATAAGAGAAGTGCAATTGATATTCATCCTCATCAGTGCAGAGCCATAGAGGGCAAACATAGGCAGATTAATCATAACTGTAATTTTAAAGCTGTAAGGTCAGGTTACCCACAACACTTATTCTAACCTAACCCTCACCCTAACCCTTGAAATCTGTCCTTTGTTTTCTTTGTTTTGTTGTTTTTAACTAGCAGATGTGTTCATCAGTAAAAGTTTACATTTTTCTTCAAGTTCTGGTCCCTGTGCATATTGCATATGTGGTACACATTTACTTAATGTGCCTGAGACTGGAGAATTTACTAGTAGTGCCTGTTGGTCCATGCCTGCACCCTTGCATTCCTCATGTTCGGTACCGAGATTATAAGGGGAGGCGTGGACTGACTGCCTCTCTAGTTCCTTCTTACCGCCACATGGTCTGAGTAGAATCCTCTGTGTCTGAAGCATCTTCATCGTCTTTTTATCTGTAAATGTGTTGTTAATTCTTAGTGTTTTACTGTTTTTGGTACTTTTCTAGTAGCTTTTCACAGTTAGTATAAAGAGGACTATGCCCAAAGTTCTGGGGTTTAAGAACTTAGTATCCTGCCTCCATTTCCTTTTGGTCAGCGATGACCATCAATGCTGCCTTCGCTGCCTGAGGGAGGCTCACATCTCCACCAAGTTCAGCATCTGCCACTCCTTTCCTTCGTGAACCTGAGAGGGAGGAGAGCTTAAACTGTACCTCATGGAGAAAACCATGAGGCCCCAGTGGGATTCAGGCTGGAAGGACCCCTCTGTACATTACCAGCAGTCCCTGGAGTACCCAAAACATTGGAGTCCCCCTCAAGCAGCATTTGGGACCCTTGGGGGCCCATGGGATCCCTTAGCATGATACCCTGGATCCATGCACGAGTCTGACTTGACCCTCTTCCCCTAGACAACAGCAACCAGCTCTGCCAGAGCACATGGAAGAGAAAGATGTTGAGCAAGATTCACTGATACCAACCATATTGACAAGCATAAGCTATCATGCCATCCTCACCATCCCTGCCTGATGACCACAGGCAATGCCAATAACTTTTGCAAAGGGTGGCAACCGAACTTTATATCCCACTTAAGGAGATCCATGATACACAGCATAAGCTCCTGGACATCCTGCAGTAAACAAGGTGGTCATGGAACCAGCCAGGGTGGGATGGCACACAAGCACATCTTGCAGCCCTATCCCTAAAATGGCTGAGATATTTTGTAGCTGTGAAAGAGACAGAATTTTTGTTCACCCATCCTAATCCCCAACTCCTTAGTAGTTCAAGCAGCCACAGAAATGTCCAAGCAGCAACAAGCTAAGACTACCCATGCAGACAAGGATACTGAATACCTCAACCTTCTAGGGAGGAAGATATTCTCATCTACCAGCCTCCAGTTTAGATTTGCTAAGTGTAATTTTACAAACTACTCCAAATTTCTGTAATTTAAAGACAAACTCCAATTCTAAGCCATTCTCGATGAGGGTAAACTGGTAGCAAAGACCTCACTTCAAGACACAGTGACTTCTGTGGCTTCCATCTTTGGGGCTCCCCACTGAGGTTCTGAATACTACCGAGGATCTGGCCTTTGATGAATCTTACCTCTTTAACAAGAAGACAGATGAGTCTTTACACTTACTAAAAGGTTCCAAGACTACCCGCAACTCCCTGTGCATATATACTCTGGCCCTGAAGAGGAAACAACATGAACAGGTATACAAGCCAAGGCTCGTTCCACAGCCTTTCTACCAACCGATCCCATATGACCCACCATGCAAGTGCCAGAAGGTGCAAAGACAAAGGTTTCGAACCCCATCCACTTTGACATCATCCACCCAACCCATTCTGCCAACTAAAGGTTACTTTTGAAGGGATGCTTGAGAACTGAGAACCATCATCGATGCCATCCCTAACTACTCCCTGAAGCTTTGGTGGCATACTTCCTCCACAACTGGAGGGCTATAACAACATACAAGTGTGTTCTAGATGTCATCCACTTTGGCTACATCTTCGAGTAGAGAGGCGTCTCTCCTGTCCCTGCCGCAGCCCCGGAGCTGGGACCGGGGGTAAGCATCTCTCCCATCCCCGCCGCAGCCCTGGGGTTGAGGCCGGGGCCACAGGAGAGGCGTCTCTCCTGTCCCTGCTGCAGCCCCGGAGCTGGGGCTGGGGGAGAGGCATATGTTTCCCCCCCACCCCCATAGCTGTGCATGCCCCAAGCTCCCTCAAAGCCCATCACCGTCCCCCACCTCACCACACTGTCCCCACCCACCCTACACATCCTCCACATTCACCTGTGTTTGTGGTTGATGCCCGGCCCTTGATGGTCTGCTGTGTGGCTGCGCAGGCACACACTTTAGAGAGAACACAGGTGAGAACTTCATTATTCGGTCCTAAACGAAATCATCACCTGAGTAGGGAATGCCATCTTGGGACTTGTTCACCTCCCAAATGAACAAGAACATCTACTATCCTGGACAGACCACCTGAAGTATGCCTTTTCTCTCATTCCACTGGTCCCGCAGGTTCTGCGGAAAATGTGCCGTGACAAAACGTGCGTCATTCTCATTGCACCCAACTGGCCCAGGCAGTTTTGGTTTCTGGACCTCCTGCAAATGTCAGCCCGTTCTCCTCTCAGCATCCGCCCCCTCCCAGATCTGCTAACTCAGGAGAATGGTAGAATCAGACATCCCAACCCAAACCCTCTTCACCTCGTAGCCTGGTATTTGGATGGGCATCAGACTTGGAGTCTTGGCATGTACACATTTAAAGGGTGTTCAAACTGTTTGTAACCACGACAGAGAAGACTCCATGAGACAATGCTGTTTAGCTAAATGAAGGTGTTTCTGTACCTGGATGCAACAAAACTAGCTAGTCTAGAAAATAGCCTGGATATCTGCTGTCTCTGGAGCTATCTCCTCACTCTCAGATATCGGAGCTTTCTTTTAGCTTGCTGTGGGTACACCTAGCAGCAATCAGTGCCCTCCACATTTGGGTAGAGGACTATTCTGTATTTACTTACCCGATAACTGCCAGATTTCTGAAGGGTCTCACTAGGATCTTCCTACCAGTAGTAAAGCCAGCACCGCAATGAGACCTCAATCTTTTTCTCTCAGTACTTACCAGACTACCCTTTGAATCATTGGCTACATGTTCAGTGTCCAACCTGTCAATGAAGGTCACCACCTTCATCACAGTCACTTCAGTCAGGAGGATGAGTGAACTGGCAGCACTCATGACCGACCCACCATATTCCACATTCCATAAGGAAAAAGTTTCCCTTCACTTCCATCCAAAATTCACCCCGAAGGTAGTCTCTGACTTTCACATAAATTAATCAATTCACTTGCTGGTATTATTCCAAAAACTCATGCTTCCAGTGAAGAGGGGAGACTTCATTCCCTCAACGTCAGATTATCTTTAGCTTTTTATCTGCAAAGAACTAAACCTATTAGGAAAACTCTCTTCTTTCTCCCTGTGGCAGAGCGATCATGGGGACAAGTGTGATCAGCTCATAGGCTGTCTAAGTGGACCTCTAGCTGCATCTTCTTTGCAATCAGTTAGCACAACTCCCTGGGCAGTTTTAGGGTGGCTACCTGGAGTTCTGTGCACACCTCTTTGAAGGATTATGCTTTAGCCAAGCCTCCTTTTCAGATGAGTTGTTGGGAAAGTGGTATTACAGATCTCTAGACTACCAGCATCTTCTCACCGCCTCCTCTTTCCACAGTCACCCGCCCGTGGAATACACATAGGGACCAGTCCTTGAAGAAGAAATGGAGGTTAGTTACTGGTAAATGGAGGTTTGTGAGATGTGTGCTCCCTATCTGTGTTCCACTCCCTGCCCTCCTTCCCCTCCACTTTGGATCATGTCTGGGTTCACGGTAGAGAAGGAACTGGAGAGGCAGTCGGTCCACACCTTCACTTATACCATTGGTACTGAGCGCCAGAAACCCAGGGCACAGGCATGGACCAACAGACGACATTTCAAATTCTCCAGTCTCAGGCACATGGAGTGCACGCGCGAAATACAGGTAGGAACCACACATCTCAAAGAACCTCCAATTACAGGTAAATAATTTCCATTTATATTTTTAATTAGACAGTGTTTTCATGCATTCATAGGCTACAGTGATGCCAAAAGATGATGGGTTATAAATGTGCATTTAGTTTGTAAAGATCTTAGCAGAAACGTCAAGATCTCCAAAGACAAAGGATATCATCTGCTGTTCGGTAAGCTGCGTAAGGATGTACTTCTCCTGAAAAATATAGTGAATAAGGTTCAGTGACTACCTTTCTCATAGGAGTCTGTTTGTAGCACTGATAGCAGGAAGGTGTGTGTGGTCATGGAGGAGTTAGAGCTATGGATAAATTTAATGAATTATGTAGAAAGCCATGGGCTGTTTCCCCAACAGAAACTTTGGAATTGTATTCATCTATATTTCTCTTATATACTGTAGTAATCTACATCATTACTAGTGAAAACTAAGGTGGCTTTACAGTAGGTGTGAGAATGCACACTGTCAGCCATTGTTCCTGCTTTGCCCCTTTCACTGCCTTCATGGTTAGTTGGTTAATCTTTGTGAAAATATCACTCTTGTATTGCTGCAAGGGTTAGTGAACACTTTGGCTGTTAGCTATGTTGTATCCAGCTGTGTAAATAGCATCTGCCAAGGGAATACTGTAGCTTACACTTCTGACTGTTTTCAGAATTGGTCTGAGACTTCTCTTAGGTTGCTCCATTGTACCTCTCTGTAGTTTTCTGAATTGCGTGTTCTTCATTTTCATTATCCTCTGCTCTCTATTTTATTGTGGAATTGGATCTTTGGCATTCCTGAATAATATCTCTCTGAGAAAGTTGCAGTAAAATCCTTATAAACAATCCATAAATCATTCATGAATACAGCCACTTTGTAATTCATGAATTTCAGCTGGTTCATTATGTAATGTAACATAACACGCTTTTTGGACCGATTTCATCATTTATCCCATAATAGTAGGATTTCTATGAAACTTTTTATGCCAAGGTTTGAACAATGTTTATTTTTATATGAGAATTTGTTTGCTGGCCAGTTTTGCCAAATTTTAAGGACGAGTGTATTCCACTATGGTCACAAGAAGTTGCATTTTACAGTAATGTTGTGGTTGGGCAGGCAGGTCTTGTCTAGATTGAAAGGCCAGAAGAGACCATTGATCATCTCATCTGGATAGCCTCTTGACCAATTTGTACCTTTTCACCGAGAGATCTAGGAAATGATCCAAAGAGGTCCTGTGTACTTGCCATCAAATTCCTTTATGAGAGAAAAGTGCTAGATAGCCACAGTGGAGAGAATGGATGTGGTTTCCTGACCTCTTAGAAGTGAAGGGAAAAGAACTTCTAGGTGTGCAAAAGAACTTGCCTTTTTGCAGTCCTTCCCACTATTTCCTCTAGCAGCACCGCTCTTGCAGGTGTCATTCTACCAACGGCAGGGCCTCCCTGGTAGTTTTGCAGTAGCAGCCATAGAGGGCATATACATTAAGAACAGTGTAAAAAAAATCCCCAAATGCTCTCAGCCCTCAGTGGCCTCTGCAAAAGAAAATGTAAACTGCTTAATTTAAAAATGTTTTTGTAAAACAACCAATTTCAAATATAATTACTTGTATCAAATACCTACATTTCTAGGGTGACTAAAGCTATCTGAAACGTGCAGTTATCCAATACATCCATGTTGCTTGTTATGTTATTGCTTACTGGATATATAAACACATCCTACAGTATCATTAAATGTGGCAAGTGTTTATTGCTGGGATATTCTCTGATATTATTAGGGAGAGTTTTTTATGGATGTTGGCTATATGGGATGTAATGTATCATCTCTTGGAAAAAGGGCAGGGATTAAAAGAAAGGGTCAATGAAACTAAAATTTCTATTTTGTTTTGGTTTGCATTTTTCATTTAAAAATCCTGACTTTTTTTCACCCGCCCAGCTCTAATATACACTAATATAACGCTTTACATCTCCAAAGCACTTTACAAACATCACATACTTAATTTTCACATCTCTTTTGTGAGGTAGGTAATTAATGTTATCCCTGCCTGACATATGGACACATAGGCATAGAGGCATAGAGACAGTTTTTTCTCTTGAGAATCAACATGGTGAGGTAGAAGGAAATGGAAGACTTCACTCTACTCTCTCCTCCCTCAAACTGGATCTTATATCAGAAGCTGCCATTAAATGCCTGTTGTGCATTAACTTTCTCCCCTCTAAGGTGTGCTATAGAACTATTGGCTATTCCCTCAACAATGCCCTCAGCCTGGCTATAATCTAGCATTTTCGGCACCTCATTGTAGAGTGTGTTGCAGAGCTTAATTCAGTGATGCAGAGGTGCTGTTAAAGAATTTCAGAATGGGAAAAATGTTGCCTCAGATGTGGATTTTGATACCCTCTTGATGCTAATGACAGGTGAGATTAGCAAAAGTGCTTGAGCTAACAGTCCACAGGTTTTATGGGGGGGAGGGGTTGAGGCAAGGCATTTTCCTTATCGATCTGCAAGAGTTCGAATTTGTTGGGCTCTTTAGTTCACACTGCAGATCTTATATATTGTTTCCCAAGATGTATTTTGGGAAGGTGGGAGACTTTAAGGCTGGTATAAATTATGGAATCATATCCACACGAGAGTTTGAACCAGTTTACCTAAATTGATTTAAAACATAACTTGTTCAAATGGTTCAACTTGCAATAGAAACAAGGCCTTAGTTTTAGTGGGTTTGGGAGGATTTTATATTTGAGATTTGTCCTAATTTGTGTGCTTTATTCTTTAATTTGTGTACGTATACCCAAAGCTTCAGATGGTCATCTTTTAAAATAAATTAACATAAATAATGGTTAATGCAGATTTCTGAAATATATGGTGGGGAGCATAGTTATTTTTCATTGTAGAAAATACCTGCATTTTCTATTGGAGAGATCAAATGCTTCATTAATCACTGAATGAAAAATAACAGATGAAAAGAATGGCTTTATTTGTGGTATTGGGCACTGACTTTGGGAATAAAGTCATATTTTGTGATGAGAAATGTTAGAGAAGCCAGTGCACACAATTCAGTGATACATCTGGCAGAATCAGACTGCATTTTATTGGTGCAGGGTTCCTGAGATGGATGTGCCAAACGCATGGCCTTGAAAATAGTCCTTTTGTCTGTTGTTCATTCCCTGCCAGTGCAAGTGCACATCCTTTCAGACAGCTTCCGTCCTTACTGGCCCCTGAATTAATTCAATGTTTCTGCATGTTGGAGATGAAAATGAAAGCAAATGTATAAAGTGCCAAATGGAAATATAAGTGTCGGATGCACCTTTACAAATATTAACCATCAGTTCATAATTATGGATGCACCTGGTAGCAACTCCACAGTTGGAGTTCTGTTATAAAATGGGGTTAGAATGAGGCACGAATTCTTGGTTTTTTTCCCCTAAAAGTAGGTGACAGACTGGTGTGCAGTTTCCCACAATTAGTTTTTATGATGTAAATTTTCTATGAGGTCTATGTTTTGTTTCTTTTAATACTTTCTAACAGGAAGCCTTTGAATTAGGGCTCTGGTTAAAATGTATCTGGTTAAAATGTATCATTGGCAGATCTACTTTCATCATTAACCAATATTGCTTTAAAGTATTATCTATCCACACAAAACTTAGTAGAAATGTGGGCCTTGAGAAGATCTGGTTCTTTTTTAAAAAATGAATTGAATGTGATTTGTAGCCATTATTCACATTATAACTGAAAGTGTATGCACTGTGTGCACCAACCGTGTTGGAGGGGAGCTGAGCAGGTGCAGACTAGCTTTGTTGACCAGACCATGTGGTAGGAAGATGGGTACAAACTAGCCTGATTGACATAGGGTGGGTTTTGGGCAATTAACCTGTTTGACGGGTGGTGGACAAACGCAATTTTGTTTGATTAATGGAGGGTTGGATGAGCACCTACAAAGCCTGATTGATGAGGACTAAACACACACACAACCTCCACCGTGAGGAGCTACACTTGTCTGTAAGAGTGTATCTTTCATCATATAAATGTACCTGCTGACAAATAAATATTTTCCTACTGCACTTCAATCGCCAACCCCAGTGTTCCACTCCTTCCTTCCTCATATATTGCCAATCCCCAAGTACACATTAAAAAAACCTAGAAAATGAATGGAGCAAAACTTTGTTATGAAGCACTCAGGATTACTGTACACATGTCTGACACAAACCCATCGAAACAAGGAAATGAGAAGTGACCTAAATTATTCTCTTTCTCCACCCACAAGCACACATCTTTACATTATCACAACTACAGTACAAAACAGATCATGCACCACTTAGCAACAGAGCTCTTTGTGTATTAATCTATCTTTAAATAGTGACAGAATGGTCTTGATTCTTCTCCCACATATGGGAGTTTAACACCAGTGTAAATCCACTGATTTCAATGGAGTTACTCCTGATTTAGTGTGGCGTAAATGAGAGAAGAATTAGGCTCATGCTTAATTGGTGGGTTATTTGCATACATCAGAAGGATATGAGAGAAAATGGGGGCATTCAGTCATAATTCTCAAGTTGGTTGACTTATTTTTATATTTAAATGAGGTTAGGCTTTGCCCTCAATAAAATGTGACAATTTAATGAAAGTTGGTGTAATCAGTATCTTGGTTGGGGGTGGAGAAATAGCAATGAAGCACAGATTTTAGATTGCTTCAATTAACTACTCTAAACTGATAAAGGAATTAGGTCAGTGCTTAGTCAGAAGAGGAAACTTATTATCTGTCTACTTTAATAGCAAATTTCTGTCCTAATGTTCATTATAATGTCTGTTCACAGGGCAGAGAGGCAGAATGTGATGAATTATTGCGAATAGAAGAAGACGCACACTGGCAAACAGAAGGAATGTAAGTATTCATTTATGTACATAATGAAATAATATTGGTTATCAATTTTAGGTGACCTAAATTTAATTTGCCTTTTGAGTATTTCCTTACCAGCTTCTTGTTTTGTATACAAGGAAGCATAACATTTATATAACAATAGAATTTGTCTGCATTTTGGTATTTTTAGTGCATTGATTAACACAGTGAAAATTATATTAAAATGCTGTAATACTGTATTATATTTAAGGAGAGGGCAGGTGTTGTTCAACTAGACACTGACATTACATCTGCTAATAATATTTGTAAAAGGGCTGTGTCAGCCTTTTTAAGGCCAAAGTTTGACCTATGATAAAAATGTTATAATTTGATTGGAAAAATGCTGAAACCTAGGGGTGTGTGTGTGTGTATGTTTTAACACACTTTCCTGGCCTTGTAATAATAGTGAATTCAAAACCACTGTTTCAAGACTGGTGCTGACAACTATCAGTCGATGAACATACATGAAACAGATAAGTTACAATGAAAGGGAACTGTTAATTGAAGGGTTTGCTAAGCAAAGCAGCAGTGTTTGTTTCTGCTTTGCCAAAAGTTCAAATGAAAAAAAAATCAGTAGTTGCCAAAAGAATAAACAAAAATTAGGTGCTTTTAAAGCTTTTAAAAGCACTACAAACATTGAAAACTGAAGGGTAAAATGCTATTTTAAAACCTGCCAGTGTCTCCCTCATACTAGAACAATAAACTTTATTAATCAAGGGAAAAAATTGTTGGTAATTAAATTTATTTCAGCGTCGGAAGTCAGGCTGTTTAAATTGATTGAAATGATAGATGGGGGAATAACTATTTAGTTCATCGGCTTCTAAACTGACTTCCTAGTTTCCACACGAAAATTGCCAAATCCTACATCTGTATATTAATCGGCACAAATGCAGGGTTTTGCAATACAATTTAAATAGCCAATTTGAAAATGAAAATATTGCCCATTGATTTAAATTCTAACTCCTTTGATACTCACCCTAGTGTCTTTGTTTCCTACCGTAGAACGAATACATCAAATAAGCAAAGTATTGATATAGCCATGATAGATCATTTAAAAGAAGCAGTAGATTTGCTGCAAGATCCCAACAGGTATGCTCATATCAGAGGGTCTCCTGTTGTAAGTAATACATTGTATGGGAAATTCTGTGAGGATCAAAGTCAAAAAATGCTCTCTCGCTCTTTTTTTTCCCATGACTAAATGCCTTCTGCCCTGCATGAATGCGATGTGGGATGTTAACTAGACAGCAGGGGATATGGCATGATGCCTGGAAGGGCATGGGGGATGCAAGAATGCACAGTTTGCAAGATGGGTCTGGCTTCTCCTCCTCTTCGGATCCTTCACCTTTCCATTGCCTGAGGGTGAGGGGACTGGGCTGGCTGACTGGCTCTTGCATACCCCTCCCACCATTTAAACTTCTCCAAGCTTTTCAATAGCTTCTTATACTGGTTAGCTGCCCTGCCCCCCTTCCCTTTAGTTGTAGCATAGGAGTTGTATTTTCAGCATACTTCTGGACTGTCTAATTGTCTGTTTTGGGATGAGGGAGAATTTTTCCCATTGGGTCAAATTGACTGAGTGGGTTTTTGTTTTTTTTTAAATCTTTGTCATAGTGTTATGGAGGCTGAATTAGGTTGAAAGCAATAGAACTTGAAAGTTTAACATTAGGAAAGGTACGGTTGGCTAGTTTGTCGCAACTAGTAGGTAAATGCTAAAAGGGTCAGCTCCCAGAAATAAATGAGACATGGGGTTTCGCTAGTTGACCTCATGCCTATAGGAGATGGGGCCACCTGAAGTCTTCAGGGAGCAGTAGAGAGGATTCCGAAGTGAGGAGAGTCCTAGGGGCAGTTTGAGAAGGGTCTAACCTGAGTTATTGGTTATAAGGTGGGAGTTTTGTATCACCACAATGGAACCAGTTAAATGTCTGGTATGTGAAAGCAGGGGGTGGTGCATAGCCCCCCTATTCCATGTTAAATTAATAAAGTTGTGGCCTGACATTTAAATTCATCCCTGCATCTGTCATTCAGTCACCTGAATGTTCTGATTAAAGTATGTTTGTCTGTTGAAGTTATTTGTTAGCATACAAGGTGTTCTTCAGGAATGGGTTATCAGATGTTCTTAATTTGACAAGCTAATAAAAAAGAAAATTAATTGTTATGTGACCTTTTGACTAAGAGTAGCTTAGATATAATCTTCCCTGGATAGTATGCACTAGATTCCCATGATGTTAACACAGTGGTGTCCAAACTTTTCTGTCGCTATCTCCCCACCCTTACCAGAAATGGAATCTGTCCATGCCCCTCCCCCCCTTCATTACTGCACAGTTGGCTCAACAGAGAAGCTTGGGGGAGCAGCTGGGGCTTGGGGGCAGGGCTGGGGCTGGGGACAGAGCCAGGGGCAGAGTGGAGCTGGGGCCAGAGCAGGGGGTACAGTGGAGTTGCAGCTGGGGCGAGAGCTGGGCTGGGAACGGAGCTGCAGCTGGGACCAGAGGTGGGCAGGGGACAGAGTGGGGCTGCGAGGTGCCTCCCCACGCTCTGTGGGGGCTGGCCCTGTCACGCGCCCCCCCCCCAAACATTCCTCTACACCCCTTTAAGGTGGTGCACCCCACAGTTTGGGAACCACTGTGTTAACAGGAACTGTAAATGTAATAGAAAACATAGATGAAGAAAAGCTAATTAATCCAGCCATCTAGTTGTACAGAACTGTTCCCCACAATGGTTTTTCTGATGCTTTGTATAGCCTAATTTAAACTTTTTCTAGGGATGCATTAGAAAAAGAATATAATCCCCAGTCTATACTTGCAATTGCCCAGTGGGAGTAGGAGCAGGCCCTTTGTGAATGAACAAAGGATCAGTTTTTTCAGTTGTTCTAGTGAATGTATTGCCTGCTCACTTTGAAAATATTTCCCCTTTTAGTTCAGAAGATGAATTTACTTTAGCTCGTGCTGGACAGTTCTCTCTATAGAAATGTTTGTTAGTTTTGAAATAGGTAAAGCAGATGTTTTTACTTTGTAAAAGAGAAATAAGCTTGCCAGTTAGAAAAGTTTGTTCATATTAGTTCTGGATTCAGTAAATGCAACATTCCAAGTGGCATTGCTTCTGCACCTCACCTGAGGCGTTCTCTTTCAGTTGGAACAAGCGTTGCTATTTTAAAAAAAAAATTAGTTTAAAAAATGTGTTAATTAAACATAACAACGAGAAGGTCTTGTTTGTCACTTAATTACTCAGTGCTGTAACCCATAACAGTACACATCTCCTTTCCCCTACCAAACCAAGAAGAGACCTTTAAAAATGTAATGAATTGTTGTTTTAATATTTCAGTTTAACTAGGTTTCTTATTCTGAATATATGTTATGAAGCAAATATATTTGCAATACTCACGTCTGTGAATATTCAGATGGGCCATTTATTTCAAATACTGCTGTTCAGGATAGCCAATCATGCTGTACATATATACAAAACCAGTAAAGAGAAATGTAGAAAATAAAATATGTAGGTTATTCTTTTTCTTTGTGATTTTAAGATGTGCTTAATTACATATCTATAGTCTGAACAGTAAAGAGCAAGTTGCACTATTTTCCCAGTTGATATTTTGCTATTTTTGGCAGTTCCAACCCACTTCTAAAGAATAATGGGAACTAGTATTCTGTTGGATTTGCATATGTACAGTTGAATAAGAATTTGTATAACCTACTGACCAAGGTTTAATATTGTAGTCTTGCATTTGGGTACTGAAGTGAGTGGTGTGTAGATGAGGAGTTGTAAGTAGTTGCACAAGTTAGAAGAAAACCATCATTTAATATACCCATTTTTAAAAATTAAATACTTAATAGAACGTTCATCAAAGATATACCCCAGTGCATTGTTTTTATTTCAAACCTTACAGATTAAGCATGGATATTACAGAGAGCAGTGGTGTGAATCTGTATCCCATGGAACCAGCAACAGATTTAGAATTACAGGAGTCTACAGTAAAGTGTGTTTATATTCCTTTTTCAGAAAAATAATGGATTTGCTAAATTTCATATTCAAGATTCTACACGTCAAAATTTAATGTGTTGTGTTTTGTATATCCACATACAGTGGCCAAATGCAGATGGAGGAGGCTCCTATCTATCAGGTACGTTGTCACTGTATTACAAAAGATCCAAGAGAGACACTGAAAATGGGTCACCAATTACATTAGCTATTGGACCAGTAAATGAACAAAGTTTAGTGGTCTGCAAGAGAAAAATGTAGCTGCAGTTATTTTCAAAATTTCGCATATCATTTTGTAAAATTAATTTTGCTTTCACAAATTTTTTAAATAGCTCATAAGGACTTTTTTAATGTACAGAGATTTAGTTATTTTTAATCTCTGTAGTCCTTTGCCTTCACTGTGGCGACTATGCTTGTTGCTGCACTCATAAATCTGCCTGCAATTGTCCCATTGAGCCAAATACTTCAAGTATTGTAATGGCCATAAAAATAGATGAACAGTCTGCAGCCCTTCGCTAAATGCACTCTTGTTTGTTTTTCTTCCTACCCTATCATTCCACTGTTCACTACCACTGTGGGATTGCTCTTCACAGTATTTGTACAAAACTACTTGTTATAGTGTGTTAAGAAAAAGTTGGGTATTTGTTTCTGATCCCCAGCAGTGTGCATAAAGTCTCAACAGATGTGTACATTGCAGAATGAAAATGCTGAGGAAGAACTAGAATTTCAGAAGAGGAGAGAATTGATTATAGAGAAAACCAAGACTGAAGCCAAAATAGCATGTGAGCAGGATGAGAAGCAACTACTGAGTCAGGTATGGAGGAGCCTGGGTACAACATATTTATCTAGTCCTAGGACCTTGAAAAGGGATTCCAAAGAATGTTATCCTATTCGTTGGTGTGCAAATAGAACTATTGTTCTATAGGATAAAACATGACTACTCTGGGGGTTTATGCCTTACCATGAACATAACAACGGCCATAGTGAGTCAGACCAGTGGTCTATCTAGCGAAGTATGCTGTCTCTGACAGTGGCCAGTGCCAGTTGCTTGAGGGAGTGAAAGAGCAGGATAATTTCAAGTGACCCCTCCCCTGTCTTCCAGTCCCACCCTCTGGCAGTTGGTGGTTTAGGGAAACCCATAGCATGGGGTGGCATCTCTGCCTTCTTGGCTAATAGCATTAATGGACCTATCCTCCATGAATTTACCTAATTCATTTTTAACCCTTTTATAGTTTTGGCCTTCACAATATCCCCGGCAATGAATTTCATGGGTTGACTTTGCACTGTGTGAAGAAATACTTCATTTGGTTTGTTTTAAACCTTCTGCCTATTAATGTCATTTGGTGACTCCTAGTTCTTATGTTATGTGAAGGGGTTAATAACACTTCCCTATTCCCTTTCTCCATTACCATTCATGAATGTATAGAACTCTACCATATCCCCCTTAGTCATCTTTTTTTTAAGATGAACAGTCCCGGTCTGTATCTCTTCTCGTCAAAAAGCTGTTCCATGCCCTTAATAATTTTTGTTGCCTTTCTCTGCACCTCTTCAATTCTAATATATCTCTTTTGAAATGGGACTATCAGAACTGCACTCAATATTCCAGGTTTGGGTATATGGTGGATTTATACGGTGACATTATCATAATTTGTTTTATCATCTCTCTCTCTTTCCTAATGGTTCCTAGCACTCTGTTAGCTTTTTTGATTGTTTCTGCACATTGAGCAGATGTTTTCAGAGAACTATCCACGATGACTTCAAGATCTCTTTTTTGAGTGGTAACAGCTAATTTAGACCCCATGATTTTATATGTATAGTTGGGATTATATATTCCAATGTACATTACTTTGCATTTATCAACATTGAATTTTATCTGCCATTTTATCACCCAGTCGCATAGTTCAATGAGATCCCTTTGTAACTCTTCAGTCAGCTTTGGACTTAACTATTTTGAGTAATTTTGTATCATCTGCAAATTTGCCACCTCACTGTTTACCCTCTTTGTCCAGATCATTTATGAATATGTTGAACAGCACAGGTCTCAATACAGACCCTACGGGAGCACTGCTATTAATCTTTCTAAGGATTTGGCTCTAGAATAAAAATAAATAAGAATTAGCTCCTGGGGGAGAGGAACTGATGTATTGAAATTCAGCATAGCAGGAGACATTTATAATGGAGATTTTGTGAAATACAGTGACTTTAATCTTGTAGGAAAAGAGGACACAACACCTAGCAGGATTTGGCCCTTCAATAAAGTTGAAAAAATATTTCTTCAAGATATATGTGTTATTAGGCTATTGTAAGTAATAGTGTTTAAAACACAAAAGTTTAATTTTACAAGAAAAAAACTATTTACACGTTGAAGTAATTATTAATCTTCAAGATATCTTGGTTTTTGAATGTGTTGTAGTCATCAAAATTTAAGATGTCTGAAACCTGTGAATTTTTGTTGATATTTATTATCTTGAACCTTGATTTTGACAGTGTCCTTGCAACAAGCCACAGAGAACATAGTCATATATCATTCCACATACAATTAATTTGCTAATTCCTTTAATATCTTGTGTGTATCCAGAATCTCTAATTGTGTATCTTGAATTTCTTTTTTGAGTGATTGCACATGTCCATTTCACTGTAGGTTGTGTGTGTGTGTCTGTACCTCATGCGTAAGGCTACGATTTAGTCACGGGTATTGTTAGTAAATGTCACCGATAGGACACGGGCAATAACCAAAAAGTCACGGCCAGTGACCTGTCAGTGACTTTTAGTAAAAATATCCCTAACTAAATTCTACCTGCTTCGGGGGGGGCCCACCTGGGGCCCTGCCACCGCTGCTTCTCCGGGTGGGGGGGCAGCCCAGGGCCCCGCCACCACCATGTGTGCTGGGAGGGGGCATCCTGGGGCCCTACCACTCCCACGCCAGGCTGGGAGTGGCCTGCGGCGCCACTGTTGCTCCTGAACCACTGCTCTGGGCCAGCACCTGGGACCCGTTGTCTGGGGCCACTGGAGCAGCAGCCGGTGCAACTGGACCCAGAGCAGCCCCAGCAGGGTGGTCCTGTGGTTAGCTGCTGCAGCTGCGGAAGTCACGGAGGTCCCAGAAAGTCATGGAATCCGTGACTTTCCATGACCTCCACGAAAGATTTGCAGCCTTACTCATGAGCAGTTAGAGAAGATTTTCCCCTCAGCATTTTTCCCTGTCAGGGCTGCATGAGTACCGTTTTTCATCAGTGTTATAAAAGTGACTTTTTTGATATAGCATGATGATTATATACTGTAACATATCTGGCCTGTTGAGCAGGTAGTGCCAGGATGTCTGTTATGGACTTAGACCCCTTTAGCTGTGGGGTTGATGAAAGCTGTCGTCTCCAGGCAGGACACATGATGAAGAGGGATCTACTGACTTAGAGTGCTCTTATTCAGTCTAGAGAAGATGAGGGTTGATTAAAACCCTGAGGGGAGTCCTTTCATGAAGACTTGGCAGGAGCCCTAGGAGGTACACAGGAAAGCCTATGCAGTGGGGAAGGGTGTGTCTTCTCCCATCCCAGCTTGCTGAAAGTTGGAAGCAGTCTTAGTGGTTGGGGCCAAGTGTTCTGCATTGCTTTGTTTGTTCCAAAACTTTTTTGCAGTAATAAAGCTGGCCCTGAGGAAAAGGTGTTGCATTGAACTGTGGTTTGGCCTTTATTTTACCTTCCATAACTGGTGTATCTGCCCACTGGCTTACATATAAATGATATGTTAGTACTTGTAAGTCATGTTGTGAAATATGCAGCATACATTGTCAGTCTGATCCTGTTTAAAGAAGTGGCAAAAGATAAGTTGTACCATTATTGTAGAACTGACTCCTGGTAAATCTTTAAATCTATATTAAAATAGTTTTGTTTGGTGCTTGTTTAAATTATGACAGGTTTCAGAGTAACAGCCGTGTTACTCTGTATTCGCAAAAAGAAAAGGAGTACTTGTGGCACCTTAGAGACTAACCAATTTATCACTCTCCTGCTGGTAATAGCCCATCCAAAGTGACCACTGTCTTTACAATGTGTATGATAATCAAGGTGGGCCATTTCCAGCACAAATCCAGGTTTTCTCCCCCCCAAACACACACAAACTCACTCTCTTGCTGGTAATAGCTTATCCAAAGTGACTACTCTCCCTACAATGTGCATGATAATCAAGGTGGGCCATTTCCAGCACAAATCCAGGTTTTCTCACCCCCCCACCCCCATACACACACAAACTCACTCTCCTGCTGGTAATAGCTCATCCAAACTGACCACTCTCCTTACAATGTGTATGATAATCAAGGTGGGCCGTTTCCAGCATAAATCCAAGTTTAACCAGAATGTCGGGGGGGAGGAGGGGGGAGGAAAAAACAAGGGGAAATAGGCTACCTTGCATAATGACTTAGCCACTCCCAGTCTCTATTTAAGCCTAAATTAATAGTATCCAATTTGCAAATGAATTCCAATTCAGCAGTTTCTCGCTGGAGTCTGGATTTGAAGTTTTTTTGTTGTAAGATAGCGACCTTCATGTCTGTAATTGCGTGACCAGAGAGATTGAAGTGTTCTCCGACTGGTTTATGAATGTTATAATTCTTGACATCTGATTTGTGTCCATTTATTCTTTTGCGTAGAGACTGTCCAGTTTGACCAATGTACATGGCAGAGGGGCATTGCTGGCACATGATGGCATATATCACATTGGTGGATGTGCGGGTGAACAAGCCTCTGATAGTGTGGCTGATGTTATTAGGCTCTGTGATGGTGTCCCCTGAATAGATATGTGGGCACAGTTGGCAACGGGCTTTGTTGCAAGGATAGGTTCCTGGGTTAGTGGTTCTGTTGTGTGGTATGTGGTTGTTGGTGAGTATTTGCTTCAGGTTGGGAGGCTGTCTGTAGGCAAGGACTGGCCTGTCTCCCAAGATTTGTGAGAGTGTTGGGTCATCCTTCAGGATAGGTTGTAGATCCTTAATAATGCGTTGGAGCGGTTTAGTTGGGGGCTGAAGGTGATGGCTAGTGGCGTTCTGTTATTTTCTTTGTTAGGCCTGTCCTGTAGTAGGTGACTTCTGGGAACTCTTCTGGCTCTATCAATCTATTTCTTCACTTCCGCAGGTGGGTATTGTAGTTGTAAGAATGCTTGATAGAGATCTTGTAGGTGTTTGTCTCTGTCTGAGGGGTTGGAGCAAATGCGGTTGTATCGCAGAGCTTGGCTGTAGACGATGGATCATGTGGTGTGGTCAGGGTGAAAGCTGGAGGCATGTAGGTAGGCATAGCAGTCAGTAGGTTTCCGGTATAGGGTGGTGTTTATGTGACCATTGTTTATTAGAATTATAGAATCATAGAATATCAGGGTTGGAAGGGACCTCAGGAGGTCATCTAGTCCAACCCCCTGCTCAAAGCAGGACCAATCCCCAATTTTTGCCCCAGATCCCTAAATGGCCCCCTCAAGGATTGAACTCACAACCCTGGGTTTAGCAGGCCAATACTCAAACCACTGAGCTATCCCTCCCCCCCAAGCACTGTAGTGTCCAGGAAGTGGATCTCTTGTGTGGACTGGACCAGGCTGAGGTTGATGGTGGGATGGAAATTGTTGAAATCATGGTGGAATTCCTCAAGGGCTTCTTTTCCATGGGTCCAGATGATGAAGATGTCCTCAATATAGCGCAAGTAGAGTAGGGGCATTAGGGGACGAGAGTTGAGGAAGCGTTGTTCTAAATCAGCCATAAAAATGTTGTCATACTGTGGGGCCATGTGGGTACCCATAGCAGTGCAGCTGATCTGAAGATATACATTGTCCCCAAATGTAAAATAGTTATGGGTAAGGACAAAGTCACAAAGTTCAGCCACCAGCATTTTAAGGAGAGTGATCACTTTAGATAAGCTATTACCAGCAGGAGAGTGGGGTGGGAGGAGGTATTGTTTCATGGTCTCTGTGTATATAATGTCTTCTGCAGTTTCCACAGTATGCATCCGATGAAGTGAGTGAGCTGTAGCTCACGAAAGCTTATGCTCAAATAAATTGGTCACTCTCTAAAGTGCCACAAGTACTCCTTTTCTTTTTGTTTAAATTATGAACTCCATAGAACACCCTGAAATATTGACCTCTCCACGCAGGAACCATATATTAAAATGTTATAACTTGTGAAACAAATATAATAACCAACTTACGTGCTAGATTATTTCTAAAAGTCTACAAATTTCTTTTATTTCTATTCTAAATTAGGAAAATTTCTGTTCTAACTGAGGAAAATTTAATAAACTCAAAGTTTGCGCACTTAATGAGAATGTCACTAGCTCATTTAAGAATAGAAGTGTGTACATGTGTTCTTCAAGAAAAAGAATTGTTTCACTGAAAGGCTAACTAGTCTTTGAAGATGAAAAGTATTATATAAATGCTAAATATTATTCCTATTAGTTTAGGATTGTACTTAGTTTTTACTTTGTCTATTCACTCTAATTTTCCTTGATGAAAGTATGGGTAGAATGGCATAGGTTCCCTAAATCTCTCTCTCTGGCAGTGTGAATCTACCTATCAACAAAATGCTCTTTATTGTGTGATAAATTTACTTACTGAACCACTTTATTTCTATTCAAACATGCAGAATGATCTGATTGTCTGGAATATAGGAGGACGCAGTTCTCACAATGAGGTGAGATACTACTAGTATTGTGTGTGTGTGTGTGTCTATAATGTAAATTTTACTTTTGATTTACATATTGTCCCATGTCAGTGTATTTTTGACTATTTCTACCTGTTAAGAATGAAGTTGGTAATTGAACATCATTTGAGTCAAAATAAGTGATTGTCTTCCATTTCTATTTGCTGTAGTCTCTGTAATTTGATCCTTTTCTTAGTGTTTAATTGAACATAAACATGCAATCCTGGAAGTGTTTCTGATGAAATGCAGAGTATGTTGATTATATATGTTGATTATATGTAAGAGCATACCTCTGTTTTATTTCATTATACTTTCCCAAATTCTGCCACCTGGTGTTGAGTAGTACCCTATCCCACGAGAACTCCCATTGATTTCAGTGGGACTTCTTCTTGAATACAGTACATTCTGCCAAGAGTGGCCCTTTATAGTAGATTTCAGAAGGAAAAGTTATTTCCTTGGCCCCATTCTCCTCCACGGAAGCACTCTCAGGAGGAAGCTAAAGGAAAGGAAACATTTGAGGTTTTCCTTGTGTAGATTTGTTGTTAATGGTTCCATTGGGGAGGCAGCATCTGCTGCCCCGTGTAACTGTGTGGATGGCTCACAAATTCAGTGGACCGTGAGCGAATCAGGTGAGAGCACTGTGGCTGCTCCCTGCTCTCCACAGACTTACGCCCAATTTCTGCCATTGTAGCTCCAATAAAGCCTTGGTGATGGGACTCCTATAACCTGTGGCTCCCCCAGGAAGCCCCTTTTCTGGTTGATTCCCACCATGGAGTCTGTGTGGGCACAGAAAGATAATACAGTCTGTGCTGTACTATCTTTCCAGTCTTAGCTCTCCATGGTACAGAAGGGTAGAGTGTTTATCCTCCATATTCTTCTACCCACTGCTGTACTCCTTCCTTTCCTCCTGCATAGATCTGCAGACCCAGTTCAAGGTCAAGGGGGAGGATGCTCTGAGGTGTCTAAGTAACATCCCCCTTTCAGGTTTTTCTTGCTTGGATTTGAGCTGGTTTTTCTTCCGAAGAATTTCACAATACAGTAGGCAAAGCAGTTAGGCAAGGAAGTGTATTAATGCAATGAAAGAACAGAATGTACGTAAGGAAGGAGTGTTTTTTCTTATTCATTCTAAAATCTTGCACTGTAGTGATGAATTATTGTTCATGTGAAATGTTTGTGTAATATTAAAGTGATGATATGAAAGAAAACTGAAAAAATAATCAGATGAAGTTAGAACAGTGGGACAAATCCTGCAGTTCTTACTCAGTCAGAATCCCCTTTATAGTCACCAGGAGATTTGATGGAATAAAGAGTGAATTAGGGTTACAGGATGTGAGCCTATAATGTTAACAATTTGGGAGAAATAATTGTAATGCTGCATGATTGAATCTCTATATTTTGTGTAAACAATTGTGCTGAGATGTACAGTTTCTTACTCATATCTATCTTGAAACACACAGAGTAAGGAAAAAACTCCCACACAATCTCCTACTACAAACAACACCGCTCCTTTTGGCCTGAAGCCACGATCAGGTAAGATTGTGAAAAAGAATAAATTACAAGAGGGCTGCTTCTCCAGCAAACTCAAGGACCTTTGTTTTCTTCTATCTTATCTCCATCCAACAGGAATCAACAAGTCTCTTTTTAGTTTCTTAAGCCTGTGCTTACTGGTGGTGAATGTTCACTTACAATAGATATATATTTAGAAAGAAAGGAGGCAAAAACACTGTCCCCAAAACACTGAAAAAAAGTACAGTAGAAGTACTAACTTTTCAGCACATTTTATATGGATCAGTTTTCATCCCTCATTTTTTTCATATATAAAAATGCCATATATCTGCCTGATGCATCAATTTAAATCCTATGTTCACCTGGTTGACATACAGAGATACATTTTAAAGCTGTGAATAAATAAATTTATATGATAATTAGGTTTATTCAGGTAATTATTGTGCATTGCTCTGAAAATATATTCATGAGTTTTTCCATAGGAGTATGTATAAATATCAAATTAGGTGTTAACATAGCTGCAGTCTGTAGCAGAATGAATTTGTGATGTGCTAAATGCATAATCACTGACGTTTTAATTAGTGTGTTGATATAAACTAATTTTAATTGCTAGGGTATTAAGAATGAACAATCTCTTTTTAAAATGGGATCAGATGTAGGATGACATCGTTTTTATCTTTTGTTTGCTGAAATATGCAATATTAGAAGTCCTCTCACATTGTCTTTGAAGTATATCATGGTTTAGAGTTTTTTAAATTTATTTCAGCTTCCTAAAAATGTAATTGTATTTTTTTTTTCACCACTAATACCTTTAATCGAATGCTGGTAAGCCACTACAAGCCTGTAGCTTTCGTAATGAAATATTTCAGAAATAGCAGCACATTTTCATATTTGAATGCATTATAAGAAATTGTACCCTTAGAATTTATTAAAGCAAAAAAAAGGGATAATGAAACAAAGAAAACGTTGTTGAACCAAAATGGGTATCATTATTGAGAGCATTTAAATTCCCTGTTCAGTTGAGATGATGGGAAAGGTGTGCAACTTAACCAGGATACCCAAAAGTTTTAGATTTGTTCAGAACCAAGGCTTAACAGCTTAACAAACTGAAAAGTACAAACATTCTTGTGTATCCTTACTGCTTCAATTAATTTTAAATATACGCCAACATTTCAAAGCCCTCCACTCCTGACAACTCAGTGTGTAAAAAAAGGACTTCCTCTTTTGTATATATGTTAAGTAATTTAACCCTTATGTCTCAGTTGTTTTTCATATAATATTGAACAGACAACCTGAAACCCATTATTGCATAGTGCTTTACTTTACGCTTGCTCACACCAGTTTTGCAAGTGTCATTTCATGGGTTTCAATTGGATTACTCGTGATTTGCACTAGATCAAACAATGGAATTATGCTGGTGTGAAATCAGAATCAGGCCCAGTGTCTTTTCCCATGATATAACATTAGTGTGAGTGGCCTGGTCTATGCTAATGAAGTAAGTTGACCTAAGTTACGCTTGTTATTTAGGTAAAGATATACCTTAAGTCAACGTAGCTTAGATAGACTTACAGTGGTATCTACATCATGCTATGTCAATAGGAAATGCTCTCCCATCAACTTATCACATCTTCATCAGACCTGCTAAATTGATGCCTGCTGGATCGATCACAGCAGCGCTGATTTAGCCTTCAGTGAAGACATGCCCTTAGTTGATCATGCGCTGTAACCCAGCGTGCTGTGATGAAACATTACAAATGAAATTTGACACCTTGGAAATTACTCACCTCACCTATCCCATTTCCCCCCAAAAAGCAAGTGCTTCATACAGGCATTAAATCTAGTCCTTTAATGTAGTTTACCCACACATTAGAGCTGAAGATAGTATAGCTGTGAAGACACCTGCCCTATTAGTGAACCTTGTGTGTATTTGCCTTTTCAAGTCAAAACTGGTTGACTTGACACATCTCTAATTTCTTCAGGTAATGCCAACGTACTTTTCAAGCTTTTTTTTCTTCTCAAAGAATGTACAAATCTAAATCCTTCCACCAGTCAGTGTTTGCTTGTACAAATGTACAAATCTAAACCCTTCCAAACAGTGTTTGCTTTTTAATTACCTACATCCTTATTGACATAGAGCTGGTCTTGGAATCCAAACATGCTGTATGAGCCTGTAAAGTTAGTATTATAGATTTCAGTTCAGTTTAGAGTTGAGGTTTAATAGCTTTTTTATTTAAGTAATATGTGGCCTTGTGGGAGAAAACCTAAAAAAACTTTAGACTAATTTTTAGCAGTTTACTGCTACAATTTAAATTTTATAGGAACAGATCAAATTATTTTAATAACAGTGCAAGATTTGTTTTAAATTATGCTAACCAAAATTTGTAAATCTTGCTCTGAAAAAGCAAGAATTTGTAAATCTTGCTCTGAAAACAGAAATAAGAAAGATGTGATAGAAAAGAATATACCAGAGGGGAAGAAATGAGGGGGCAGACTTTCAAGCAAAACATGCCCTTCAGAGTGTATATTTTATTTTCCCTATTTGATTCTACTTAAAATTAATGTTTTGCTTTCTATTTAATATTATTTCACTGTGTCAGTGATTTATGTCTCTAGGAAAGGTAAAAATAAACAGAGTACTAGACTTCTGGTAGTGATTCCAGCTTTTTGAAGTACATACACAAAGCCTGCTTCCAGAGGATAAACCACAGTTACTTAGATTTCTCTGTCAGCCCATACTAGATCTGTGTTCATGAGTAAAAGTTCTTTTTATACCCACATTTTAAGGCTCGCCAAAACATGAGGAAAAATCCATACATGATGCCTAATTAGGTATCCAAAGAAAATGTTTTTCAAAGGTAATGAGTATGCTATCCTGACCTCTTGGTGTATACCCTTTTTAATAAAAGGGTCAAACTGCTATACAGAAGTTAAAAGGAGAAACTCGGTGCATTTTGAATTAGTCTGTCTTATATATACACTTTTGAAGAGTGGATCTCTCTAATTCACACGAGTGATTGGAAAAACATTTGAACATGACTAAATATTGTAAAGAAATAAGTAATATGAATTTCCTTTTAACAATAATTCTGCTGCTTGGAAAGACTTTCATACTCTGAGCAGGAATATCTCTGAACAGTTCATGGATTTACTCTTGATTTTTCAAATAGATCGAAGTACTATTAGTAATCGTGGTGCTATTGTAGATCAATTTGAGAATTTCCTAAACTTCTTGCCATGTCATTCACTATAAAACCTTAGTTTTACTCAGAACTTGGTTGGATGTACCCACATCATCTCATACCCTTTGCAGTATTCAAAATTATTCATTTCTACTTTTGTGCCATTTTTACTTAGTTTTTCTTTCATGACTTTTACTGAACAGAGTGGCTTGCAAGCCTAACTGAGGAGCAATGCTTGTGTGAGGAACAAGCTACACTAAGTACTGAAAAAAAAATCAAGATACAAGGCCTTTTGCAGTAGAAATTCCACAGGAAATGAAGAATAGACTGTTCATTAATTGAAACAAAACTCTGAAATACACGTCTGCATCAAGTCCCTTCATTTTTGTAGCCCTACCTAGCACATTAAAGCAGATTTAGTTTGCATTGACATGTGCTGGAAACTCATTTTTTTTATGTCGGTTGCAAAGAGTAACTGAGAATCAATTAGTAATTATTTTTCTCTTCTTCATTAGTTAGAAAAATAGTAACTCTACGTCCTCTCATTTATTGTTACATTTAAAATTTCTTCCCAGGAAGTGAATTGGCTGGTATGTGTACTTGGAAACTCATGAGAATCATTTTTAACAAATGAGACTGACAGTGCCGGCAATATTGCTTCAGACCCATACTGTTTTAGCAGGTGTTGATCCTACTTGAAGTGTGTTAGGTAGGTTTTGCTGACTCATTGATGCAGCTGGCTCCTTATCCCACAGGATATAACTGAGCTTGGAGTAGCTGGAGTCAGAGTGAACTGAGGTTTGGAACACACAAATTCTAAGGAAAAGAACACTAAGAGCAGCCAAACCTAATGATTTAGAGAGGGTGATAGTTGTGATATTATTTTTAATTACTCTAGTTAACCTGTCAGATTCCAGAAAGGGTGAATTCTTTTTCTTTCAGTATGTGTAGCTTTATTTGGAGTGGGGCAAGGCTTTTTACTGAGGCTTTATTTATTTTTGCCTTTTTTCCATTTTAATATTTAAAAAATAAGTTTTCATTGAACTGGTATAAATCATTGCCTTTTTAAAATCTAAATGCTAATTTTCATGTTTATAATTAATCCAGATTTCTATAAGGTACTGTAAACTCACCTATTTAAATGGAATTAGGATTACAGTTTGGCATTCAAAAAGGCAACATGTAATAGCATCCAAAGACCTCATTCAGAATCAGGGCCCAAAGCTTAAATTGTACATGGTGGAAAACAGGGAGCCAGTAAAAGGTTTAAAGAGGGGGATGACGTGGTGAGAGTGGTGGGCAAAGAAGATGATCTTTAACAGCTATGATTTGTAAGGACCATTGGGTGGGGGGGCAGTGTGGGTTTGGGGGAAGCTAGAGAGTAAAATTTCTAGTAATCAACATGGGAGAGAATGGGACACTGTAGGTTGGAGGTGAAAGGGAACAGATCGCTGAGGTTAGTGGAGGGATTTGAAGCACGGGTGAGAAGCCTTGTTATAGATAACTAAAGGAGGAGAAACAGGGAGGAAAAAAGGAGTAGCAGGGAAGACCGTGTTGAGGAGAGAGGTTACATTGCCATTCTTCTCTTTGAAAGAGTCTGAAGATCTTGTGCAAAGAGGAAAGAGTGCAGAAGAGGGGAGGACTTTAGTTGGGGTGTCAAAAGTAGGCAAATAGGTGGCTAGGATTGTGGATGAGAAGTTAATGAGAGGGAAGAAATAGTGCTGCTTGAGCTGGAAGATGACAGCTGAAGAAGGAAGGAATAAAGTCAGGAGGATCATGGGATTTTCTCCATGATAGAAGGAGAGCCAAAGGATTAATGAACTACTACTAGTATGTCCAGGACAGAAATGGGTATTTTTGAAATAAAAACTTCCCCAGGAAAATCTTAACAATTTTGTTAAACTGTGTTTATTCCACTCTGTGGAAAAAGTGCTCTTCTAACACTGAAAACCTGAAATATATAACATGTTTATTTCCTACTGTTTTTCTTCTTGGTTTATGTTTTTACTTGTGCAACTGCGCTGTTGATAAATTTACTCAGCAGTTCAGAGTCAGGGTTTCCTTTCCTTAGCCTACAGTATGAAATCCATGGGTACTTTTTCTTCATAATTATGTAAAGTGCTATGTTGTAGTAATCTTGTTAAGATTAACAGCATTAACTGCACATATAATGTATGATTTACAAATACTAACATTTAATTTTTCATTCTTTTTATTCTGTACACCATCTCTCATTCTTTTCTTCCAAAATTATACATTTTATAATAATCATTAATTTGAATGGCATCTTCTTCATTGCCATGCAATCTTCATACCATATATGAAATGGTGCTACCCCTTTGGTTTTTCCTGGTCTGTATGCTACTGTATCTGGACTGGCTCTCACTCCCCTGCAACAGACCCACCCCTCACTCTTCCTCCTATCTCCTTCAACAAACTTACACAGGCTCAAACATGGGACAACTATAGCTACAGTATCCCATCTGAAGGGGACAGTGACAATGGTAGGTGATCTGTACATATTTAATTTGTATGTTTTCAGATAATTTGTATGTTTGGCTACATTCCCCACACAGCTAAAGGTGCAGGACATTCAGCCATATTCTTGTTGTAATGGGTAAAAAAACTTAAGGATTAGAAACCAAAGGCTCAGATGGTACATGTTTATTAGTGTAGAAGAACGTTGAGTACACAGTCTAAGAAGTCTATGAGCAGAAAATGCAGGGAAACCAAATCTGATCATTATGTCACTACTAGGCCAATGAAAAGATATTTAACTGACCAGCATTCTTATCAGCTTTCCCTTCTCCGAAGAAGGGATTCAAACAGAGGTGAAGGGAGAGCTAGAAATATTTTAGTAAATAAAACAGTGAGTGAAATCAAGGTAAAAAAGATAGATAGGTAGGTCAGCTGGTCTTCCTTTAGTTTTAGTTTGTTTCCAGACAAAAATCTATGAATTGTTTGAAAACCATAACTGTTGTGCAAGCGTTTTTCCAGTGACACTTGAGCTGAATAAGAGAATTACATAGATTTTTGTGCTGGACTTCATGATGTATTTTTCAGATAATGAAAGTTATTGAGAGGTTTTTTTCAGTCAGCAGCACAGTGTGCCAAAAAAACAATATCTCTTCACATTTGCAAGTACCTGAGATTTATGAAATATTCAAGAGCATATATCAGTGTTTCCCAGACTTGGGACACCGCTTGTGCAGGGAAAGCCCCTGGCGGGCCTGGCCGGTTTGTTTACCTGCCACATCCGCAGGTTCGGCCGATCGCAGCTCCCACTGGCCACGGTTTGCTGTGCCCAGTCAATGGGGGCTGCGGGAAGTGGCGCAGGCCGAGGGATGTACTGGCCACTGCTTCCCGCAGCCCCCATTGGCCGGGCACAGTGAACCGCGGCCAGTGGGAGCCGCCATCGGCCGAACCTTCAGACGCGGCAGGTAAACCGGCCAGGCCCACCAGGGTCTTTCCCTGCACAGACGGTGTCCCAAGTTTGGGAAACACTGGCATATATAATAAATTTGTCACAATGCATAACAAACAAAGCACTGACCAAAAATGAACAGTTCTTAATTTTTATCTCTTTAACCAAAGAGCAGATCAAATGTGATTTCCTACGAAATTTCCAGATTTCTGACCACCACCCGGACACAAAGAAGATACTCTTCCCTCCACTCCCCCACATGAGAATATTTCCCACATTTCAGTCTGAACCTGGTGCATGCTGGAACAGGATTTGGGGAATTTAGCAAGTACACAGTGGATCTACTGCAGTGCAGTCATCAGTAAAGTTCACAGCTATATATATATATATATATATATATATATATAACTGTTGAGTCTGAGTGCTTTTGATTGAAGCAGCTCCCATAGCCTGGGACACAACATGAAAATGGTAATATAACTTTTCTCCTGAGGACATTATAGTACTGCATGTCACATCTGATAATGGATCCACTGCACTCAATATTCTACATAATGGTAGCGTAAAGTATTTTTGATTTTGTCTGCTGTTTGTTTAAATCTAGTATTACATGGCTTCCTTGAAAATGAAAAATTAGAAAAATCATCACTGACATTAAAAAAAAAAAACACCAGTCAGAAAGCTGTCACATTCTGAGACATTCAAAAACATGATGGTCATTCAGAACTGTATCTTATACAAGATGTGCCTATATGTTAGAATTCAACATTCTTTTTATGAAAATCTGTCACACCAAAAAAAAAAAAAAAGTTGAACATGATGTAGCAGGTGTTCTTCTGAATGCTAAACAAGGGACATATATGAATAATTTGTTGTGCATGCTGAGCCCTTTGAAACTGGCTGTAAGAAATTTGTTCTGACCATTCATCCATTAGCCAAGTACTCCCACTTGTCTGGCTTATAAAACTGAAATTTAAGAAGTGAGGCTAAAGAATAAGAATTCTTCTTTTTTTCTTTTTTTCTTTTTTTTTTTTTTTTTGAAAGAACACATTTGGTGGCACCATTTATGCACATTATTGAGAAACTATCTTTAAGTGCAGTCTGTAAGCAAATATTCTTTACAGTTAAAATCCTGCACTTCTGGCTTAAATGGAGATGGAGCACTAAAAAGTGATCTGTTAGCTTTTTAAACTAAAGTATTGGCATCTTCAGCACGATGCTAGCATTTTTTTCACTCTCGAAGAGTCGCAAGCTCACTTAGTATGGATCATGAAGATAATGTCAGACAAGGCTTCCTGATCCTTTCCAATATTGGGAAATCTATTCCATCATTACAAGTGCTCATCCATAGTTCACATGGTAGAGTGTGGGAAATGAAAAAAAGAGCTGGCTACCTTGACAGATGTGCAACACTTAAAACACCTGAATTATCTACCAACAGATCTTTCTTTGCATGAGAAGAATGGACAGTTGGTATATTATTGAAGAAAATCAGTCTTGCTGATTCTTAGTAATAAAAGGAATTCTAGTAACAAGCAAAAGCCTACAAAGATTTTTCTCATTGGAAAATAAATTTGCTAACTCTTAACCATTCTTCATAACTGTGATGGGGTGGACTAGGCCCTGAGACCCAGGCCTTGTGGCCCTGCCAAACCCTGGCCCAGAAAAGGGCAGTAGAGAGGTCTTCCAAGCTGCCTAGAGCAGCTGTGTGGGAAGCAGCCAATCAGGGCTCAGCAGGTCAGTATAAGAAGAGCTGCAGGGTAAGAGTGAGTTCAGTTCCTTGCTAGAACTGGAAGAGAATGGATGGTGTGTGACTGGCTGAGGAAGCTGCAGGACCTCGGACGAAGTAGTGCTGCCAGAACCAGGGAGAGCGAAAAGGAGCCCTGAGTTGGTTGCGGGGACTCCCATGAGGACAAGGCCCTGAGGTAAGGGTGAAGATGATGCAGGGCTGCGGAGAAGTGGTCTGGGGAAGTAGAGCAGCAGTGTGACTTAGATAAAGGGACACAGCAGACAGCTGCGATCTACAGGGTCCCTGGGCTGGGACCCGGAGTAGTGGGCATACCTGGGTCTCCCCCAGCCCCCATTAGCCACTGGGGGAAGTAGCCTGGACATTGAGGCATCCCAGAGGTGGGAACTGAACTGCAATGGCCCAGCTGGAGAGTTGTGGCCAGAAAGGCCTTAAGACGACAAAGACTGCACCAGGGAAGGACACTGCTATATTCTGAAGTAGGGACAACTTGTGGGAGACATTAAAGAGGGAACTGAGAAAGACCCCTGTTGGACTTGTGCCCTGGAAATGGTTTTGCTTTGCTTTCATCACACAGACAGACTGTGTGTGACTTGGCCGGAGGGCTGAGTCACCAAAGATGCACCAGATAGAGAGTGTAGGCGCACACACACTTGGCAGGGGGTGCTCACAAGAGGTGAGTGCGACCCTGTTACAATACCTTAGATTCTTGAGGCCTGTTATCATTTTTTGCCATATGTTGCACCCTTCCAGTCATACAGTGACCTGTACAGCCAACAGTATTCATGGATGATTGCTCTATTTAGCACATAAACTCTAGTTTGTTTCCCTTTTCCCAGACTAATTTGTGTATTTTTTAAAAATGAACAGCATTTGCCATCTGCTAGCCTGATCTCCTAAACTATCCAGATCCTTTCGAATGGACTTGCAGTGGTCATTATGTTCAGTGCCTCCAATGTTCATGTCATTTACAGAATTCTGTGGTTTTGAAGTCAAATTCTTAAAACTCTAAGCTGCTGAACAGTATTATTACAATTCTAGTCTCCACATGCTTAATTAAAGTATAGAACATTATACGTCTCCATTTAACACAGTACTTCCTAAGTTAAAAATTACTTATTCAACTCTACTCATCTTTCAGTAAAGTACTAGAGATCATGAAAGATCTATAATTGCTTATAGACTCAGAGGTAGAAATCAGCCTGAAGTTGGCTTTTTTTTAGCAAGAGAACTTAGTTTCTTCCTGTTAATGATTCTGGAATCAAGTTCTGCACTTGGCTTCATCTGTGTGTCACCCATTGAAATGAATGGGAGCCAAGGATACAAAAGATAGAATTTGCACCTTAAAGCTGAACTAGAATCTTCTTTAAAATTGTCAATTTTTAACATTTTAGTTTATCTAAATATTAACCTTTGTAAAACCTTTCTACAGTAATTTTATTACAATACTTACAATGTATGAAATAATATTATTTACATAGCCTCAGCCCTCTCTCCTTCCCACTAAGATAATTCAATTTTAGAACATCTAAGAGACAATGATCAAACATTAAAAATATTGGAAATTACATAATATAAAACCTGATTAACAAATCATAGCGAATTGCTCCAGTGAAGAACATATACAAAATCTGTGGCTATTGGGGGGAGGGGGGGAATAGACGTCAAAGTTCTTTCATAAAATGGGGGGCAAAATACTATCGTTTTTATTTGGTGCTGTCATCAAAAGGCTATCATTCTGATTTGTGTGTACAAATTACACCCACTTTGCACTTGTTTTCCTCAGGTGAAAAGGACCACAAAGACATAGGACAGTGGAGAATCCAGCCTGCTGACTTCTATATCAAACTTGATAGGCCACATGTTCAGGCATTGTAAATTGGCATAACTCAGTCGAGTTTAGTGGACTACACCAATTGGGGATCCGGCTCTAGATGTGTGTTTTATCCTTGTTGATAGGAATTCATTAGGTAATGTGATCTGTGCTAACCTAGGGCTAACAGTGTAATTATACTGTGTGATACAGCATGGCTAGAAGGCAGCAGGAGAGTGATATAGGAGACATCTGTAAGTCCCAGGATGAGGAGAAGCCTTATTCCCTGTAGAGGGAAGAAAAGTTTCTATAGATTAAAAGCACCTGATGCCAATTAGAGCACCTGAAGCCAGTCACCTGATAAAAACCCCCTGCTTCAATCAGCCAGGGGAAGGAGTTGGAGCAGAGAGCAGTTTGGAGGAGTTGAAGTAGAGGAGAATTTGGAGAAGTGCCGTGGCTGGCTAGAAGACCAAGACTCTAGGTAAAGAGACACCCGGCTTGTGCAGAGAGAGGGCAGGAAGTCCTACAAGCTGAAGAGCAGGAGAGGGAAGTAGCCCAGGGGAAGGAAGCACTAGTTCAAGTGATTTGCCACTATCCCTAGGGCCCCTGGGCTGGGACCTGGAGTAGAGGGTGAGCCCGGGTCCCTCCATTTCCACTACCCTTCCTTGGGTTGCTAGTGGGACAGTAGATACCCTAGTTCAGGGGCAGGAAACTGCTCTCTGAACCCCCGACCCCAAGAACAGGAAGCGCGGGACCCATCACAATTGTGCCAGCAATTTGCCACAACTGTCATAATAAAATGAGAACAGTGTAGGCAAGCTTAAGCATAATAATTTGAAACCATTCAAATCCGATAGCTTTTAAGCCAACTGCAAATATTAGTATTAATGCTTAAAACTGTTAGAACAGTATGTTTTTATTAGATGTTTTTATCTCCTGTGTTGATGTGCTTGAAAGTTTGCTGTGCAGTCTATCTTAGGTACTAAAGCAGTCTCCTTCTCCTCTCCCCTGCCCAAATCACTGTAGTATCTTGAGTGCTTCACAAATTGTGTTTATCCTCACAACATCCATGTGAGGCAGGGAAGTGCTATTATCCCCATTTTACAGATGGGGAAATAAGGCACAGAGAGACTAAGTGACTTGACCAGAATCACACAGGAAGTCTGGAGAGGAACAAGGACTTGAACTCAGGTCTCATAAGTTCTGTTAGTTCCCTAACCACTGAATCTCCTCTCAGTGGTATTCAGATGTGTCATAAGAAGCACGTATTCCATATCCACTTGAACCATATATAGTTAAAGAAATCTGAATAGAATTGATCATGAGAAATAGAACCTTATTTTCAAATTTTCAGCCTTGCTTTATCTAGGCCTCTTACAAGCCCTGGCATTTTTGCAACCACAGGTATTTACAGGTGCCATTTTTGCTCATTTAGATATCTAAGTACTTGATTGGGCTGGCAAGTTAAGTACTTGCAGTATTAAATGTCCTAAACTTTGCCTGCAAATAATTGCATGTACAAAACTGTTCCTACAATGTAATGAAGGTGTGAAAATGGAAATCAATTGGAAGTCTGACCTTTAACAAAGAGGCTAAATACATGTCATGTATTGTAGATTAGACTAAGTATTACTGCTAATTTAATTTTTTTCACTTAAATTTTTAAAAATTGCCAACAAAAGCTTATTATTGAAACTAACATGAAATAAATAAGTTGTGTTGACCAGCAATGAAGAGAACTACTGTACTTTGGACTGAAGAAATATTCTCTTCTGAAAAAAGAAAAGGAGTACTTGTGAAACCTTAGAGACTAACCAATTTATTTGAGCATAAGCTTTCGTGAGCTACAGCTCACTTCATCGGATGCATCAAATAAATAAATTGGTTAGTCTCTAAAGTGCCACAAGTACTCTTTTTCTTTTTGCGAATACAGACTAACACGGCTGTTACTCTGAAAACTCTCTTCTGAGGCACACATTTGTGTGGTGTGGGCCCCCTCTGGTGGAACAAATGTATAATGCAGAATAACTAGCATATTCCATATTGTTGTATTTAGAACACTTTACTTCTGAATTAGAACACTTCTAATATTTCTACTGTAAAACAGAGATGAAAGAATATCTTATTCACTTGCTAATTTATTTTGCTTGTGTATGTTTTCCAAATTGGCTAACCTGTTTATTTATTACAGTTTGAAGGAATTGCCTTTATGTTTTCCTCCATTTCCCATAGGTAGAACGTATGTCTTACGAATAAGTCAAACTGAATGAATAATTTTCACATTTACTTTCCATAAACAGATGTTTTCTATTCATGGACATTTATTTATAAAACTGCATACATTTGAGGTACCTGTACCAAATTACTGTTTGTAATTTATAGCAAACTTTATAGTTAAAACTTATAGGAAACTAGGCAGTGATAGTATTCAGAAATAGTATCTAGTGCAGGTGAGTTGTTCCACAAAGACCAAACATGAGTATCCTCTCTCACAAGGCTTACATTCTACATATGAAAACAGTACGCAGACAATAAACTGAGTCTTACTCATAATAGTATTTCCTTTCAGAACTTCTCCTATTCTTGTCTAATACATCCTCATTACAATATGGGACCAGAGAAAGTTCAGTTTCTCTCTTGTGCAGGCACACACCAGGTCAGCACAGCACATAAGCAAGATAAACAAGGCTAGAATGATTGAAGACCATAATAATAATTTCCTAAATGTAGACTCAAACACAAACCATACAACAGTGGCCTTTGGTATGATTCCTTTGAACAGAGCTCTTTGAATTGTTGCTGCTGTTGAAACTGGAATGGAGATTGCAACACAGTTTTCAAGTCTGCTGTTGCAGTGTGTTTGTGTGTGGGGGGTGCATGTTTATTTGGGGGCGGGGGGTGTGTGTATTTACCTATTTTCCTTGGTATTATAGGGAACATACAACATATAGCACATCTAAATAGGTTCCAGAATTTTAAGTATTGTTTGTTCTAAGTTTTACAGTAAGTTTACTAATTTGAAATGTAAATAACTACTTAACACTTTTAACTGATATTCTTAATAAGTGTAGTAAGGTATTTTCATTTTTTTATTATAACATTAGGAACAATTTAAAAAATTGGCCTGATACAGGAACACTGTATTTCATTTTAACTTACTGTTAAAAACACAATCTTCCTTTTCTTCATATGTCTTAGTTCTGTTGTGGATATCTGATAGGGAGCACTAGATGACTAGCGTGTGATCTGTTATCCTTGGATTTTAAATATGATGCAAATGAATTTATCCACAGAACTACCATGGAGTTTAATGAAAGTGGCTAAATCCCCAGGTATACTTTGAAAATATGGGAGCTGAGCTTAGCTTAGCTTTGCTATGCTGCTCTTTAAATTATGATGATTTTCTTTTACAAATCTGAGGATGGGCTGGTTTTTATTGCTTAACTAGTAGGCTCTGCCAACATCTAGTTGGTGGCTTTTCCTAAAATATTTATTTTTAATAAAGCATTTTACTATGCAGTCACTGCAATCATCATCTCATCTAGAACAGTGCAAGCTATTCCTTCAGCCATTGGATCCAAGCAGAGATTTCATTTTGTCACTTCAATATTATCAGGACCTCTATGAACACAACTCATGAGCCCTTTCTGGAATTTCAAAGAAAGTATTTCATGCAGGAACCTTTTTTCCCTCCCCCCCTTCTTCCAAGATCTTAATGCAGATACATAAGCAAACCTGTCAAGGACCCAGAAGATCCCAGAATACAGTTTAGTTTATTGATCTTTCAGATTCATTGAGCCTCATGCAAGCATACATTCATCCTGTCTTGAACTTATTTGAACTTTCCTTACACTCCATTTTTTTTCTAGTGTATTGCATAATTTAAAAATTGATATAAAAATTAAAACATTTATCCAAAATACAACCTAAATAAAAATGAGATAGTGTTAGCATGAAATAATTAATTTGAGTAGTAAAGAAATAACTACTAATTTTATTCCGTATTGTACCTTTCTTTTGTATTATGCAATTAGAAAGAATAATTTAATTCTTTATTCTTACCTGTAGGTGTCACTGGCAGTTCCTGTATTTGGTTTAGATGGGCTCACATGTAGTTTTCACTTCCCACTGGAATTGAAAGTAGTTTTAAATTGTTGGACCTCAAACAATTTTATTTTTAAAAATAAACATATTTAGTTTAGAGCAGTGGTTTTCAGCCTGTGGTCCTGGGACTCGTGGGGATCCATAGACTACATGTAAGATTTCCAAAGGGGTCCGCACCTCCATTTGAAATATCTTAGGGGATCACAAATGAAAAAATGTTGAAAACCAGCAGTGGGTCTCAAACTTTTGTATTTGTGACCCTTTTCACACAGCAAGCCTCTGAGTGCGACACCCCCCCTTATAAATTAAAAACTTTTTTTTTTAATATTTAATACTATTATAAATGCTGGAGGGGAAGCAGGGTGTAGAGGTGGAGGCTGACAGCTCGTGACCCCCGTGTAATAACCTCACAACTCCCTGAGGGGTCATGACCCCCAGTGTGAGAACCCCTGGTTTAGAGAAACATGAAATGGTAGGCCAGCTCTTACTAATTGTTTCTCTTCCTGACGGCTCAAGGATGTGGCTCCCGCTGTTTAGTCACAAGTGTTCTTTAACATACCTTAGAGGACACCATTATTAAGAGAAGAACATACAACATAATCACAATTATTAACCACAGCTATGTTGTTATTAAAGAAAGGAAAAGAAAACATTAAACAGAACATCAAATGACTGAACATAAATGAAACTGGTTACTGCTATTACAATCTCTTGTGTATGTCTCTCTGTGGAGAGAATTTAACAGAGATTACACCCTTGAGAGTGAACCGCCTCTGGGGAGGCACCTTTCTCTTTGTAAGTTAAGACCAAAGTATATTATTTCCCAAAATTATTGTGAATTCAGTTTTAGAATCTTAAAACTGTTCATGTATGGGCAAAATAGTTCAAGAGCAAATGAAGCCTGTCTATCACTTAATAACCTAAACAGTTTATAGTTGGGCAAAGTAAGCAACCTTAACTAAATCCTATGAAAATGGAAAAAAAATACTTAAATGAGTTACTTAGAAGAAGCCATTTAAGGAGCTGTCCCTAAGACAGTCCAATTATTTATTATCTTAAATCTGGTTAGATTCCACTATTTCTCTATTTGCCAATGTTTAGCCACTGTTTCCTGTCCAGGAATACATATCTAACTACTTGGTGAATAATAGAATAAGAAACTGTTTGTTGTGGCCAGATCATGTGCAACCAGACCTAATAGTGGGAGTGAGTCTGCAGTCATGAGACAGGAGTCAAGAGTCAGCTGGGTCAGGATACCAGGGGGTCAGAGGCAGGAAACAAAATGGAGGTCAGGAACCACAAGGCAGATGCCAAGAGTCAACCTGGGTCAGGATGCCTGGAAATAAAATAGCAGAAAGCACATAGTCCAGAGCAGGATGGAGCCCAATTGTTTGGGAGAGCTGCTTGTTGCTGCCACTGGCTTAAGTAGAGCCATTGGGCCAATCAGACTTCAGGGGCAGAGCCTCACTCTGGGGCTGGGCTTCATGGGTCCCAGGTAAGCCATTGTCACCAGGCTGCTAGGTTGAGGGTTGAAGTGTTGTTGCTCCCATGAAACCTGCAGACTTGGGTTTGAGATCTGTGGGTCATTACACCACCCACACCTCTAGGAGTGCCCTCTTTACAAGGGTAGCAGACAGGGTGTGTGATAGGTGCTCACTTAGAGGTTTTTATACCTTTATCCTTCCTGTTTTCATAAAAGTACAGGAAAACACACCTCTTTCAGACCTGTTCAGATTGAAAGTCGGTTGCTGCTACCCTTTTGTTTGCTTAGGTGACACTTTCAGCTCCTGAATATGCAGTCTGTTTAATATGCAGCGTTTCTTTATAGATTCATAGATATTAAGGTCAGAAGGGACCATTATGATCATCTAGTCTGACCTCCTGCACAAGGCAGGCCACAGAATCTCACTCATCCACTCCTACAATAAACCTCTCACCTATGTCTGAGCTATTGAAGTTCTCATATCATGGTTTAAAGACATCAAGGTGCAGAGAATCCTCCAGCAAGTGACCCGTGCCCCATATGACAAAGGAAGGTGAAAAAACCCCAGGGTCTCTTGCAGTCTGCCCTGGAGGAAAATTCCTTCCCGACCCCAAATATGGCCATCAGCTGAACCCTGAGCATGTGGGCAAGATTCACCAGTCAGATACCCAGGAAAGAATTCTCTATAGTAACTCAGATCCCACCCTATCTAACATCCCATCACAGGCCATTGGGCCTATTTACCATGAATAGTTAAAGATCAATTAATTGTCAAAATCATGTTATCCCATCATACCATCTCCTCCATAAACTCGACAAGTTTAATCTTGAAGCCAGATAGGTTTTTCCCCCGACTACATCCCTTGGAAGGCTATTCCAGAACTTCACTCCTCTGATGGTTAGAAACCTTTGTCTAATTTCAAGTCTAAACTTAGAATCATAGAATATCAGGGTTGAAAGGGACCTCAGGAGGTCATCTAGTCCAACCCCCTGCTCAAAGCAGGACCGATCCCCAATTAAATCATCCCAGCCAGGGCTTTGTTAAGCCTGACCTTAAAAACAAAACTTCCCAATTGCCAGTTTATATCCATTTGTTCTTGTGGCAACATTGGTACTGAGCTTAAATAATTCCTCTCCCTCTCTGGTATTTATCCCTCTGATATATTTACAGAGAGCAATCATCTCTCCCTTCAACCTTCTTTTGGTTAGGCTAAACAAGCCAAGCTCCTTGAGTTTCCTTTCATAAGACAGGTTTTCCATTCCTTGGATCATCCTAGTAGCCCTTCTCTCTATCTGTTCCAGTTTGAATTCATCCTACTTAAACATGGGAGACCAGAACTGCACACACTGTTCCAGGTGAGGTCTTACCGGTGCCTTGTATAACGGTACTAACACCTCCTTATTTCTACTGGAAATACCTCTCCTGATGCATCCCAAGACCGCATTAGCTTTTTTCAAGGCCATATCACATTGGCGGCTCATAGTCATCCTGTGGTCAACCAATACTCCAAGGTCCTTCTCCTCCTCCATTACTTCTAATTGATGTGTCCCCAGCTTATAACTAAAATTCTTGTTATTAATCCCTAAATGCATGACCTTGCCTTTGTTCTTCTTGTGGCAAGACAGCATCAGATAACTTTCAAAACTAGTCTTTATTCAGTCCAGTCTCTGAGAGTCTTTCAGTTTTATTAGAGCTTGTCAGGAAATTAAATTCTGCTTTCAGAAAGTCCAAACACTCCTGGTCTTTATATAAAAGGTTTTAGTTCTCAAAAAGTCTCTTAAAATTAAATAACTTTTAGAAAGTCTTTAGCTCAAGTTGTTGTTTCTGTTTTTGGAATGATGATTTTCTTATCTTCCTGAATTGGGTGAGGGTTTGCTTGCACACTGCCAGTAATTAATTAATTCTCCATTAATATAAATATTCTATACGTAAATGGCTTCTTATGTTAGTAACTAGTAACAGCATCAAATGACTTTGCTATATTTCTGCATAAAACATCTTATTATTCCTGTAACAGTATCAGGCAGTTATATAAAGGCTTGCATTTTGATACAAAATATTTGCAAATATACATCTCAAAAGGTGTTTGCTGTTTCAACATTTAAGAAATAAAAGTTTTTAAAACATTTCCAACTACACTTGTTTATCCTGGAGTTTCAAAAACACAAGCAGAGATTTTTCCTTTGAAAAGAAATGGGGTTGGTGTGGTCACTTTCCAACCTAGATTTATAGCTCGCATAACACACCTACATTCCTTTTTACAGTTAAGCCTCTACTTAAAACATTAATGTTTTTTACATGTTTTGTCTTTTTCATGTTTGCTTGACCTTGGAAGATAGAAGCAGAAAACTTCTGGCACTACTTGGATTAACTTTAACATTTTGTAACATGCTTGCTAAACACATGTACTGTTATATATCCAAGCATCCTGGCTATAACTTATTTGTAGCTATTTCTTGATGTTTAGTAAAAGCATAAACAAGTTTGTAACAATGTCATGAAAAGAGTTGTTATAATTTATTAATATAATACTGAGGTCTCTCTCCTACTAAGGCTATTAGCAATCTGTCCATTTGGGACATTTGCATATACAGATATACAAGACTTCTTCCTTCTCTTTGTATCTTGATGACCAAAACATCATCCCCCACGTTTCTTCCCACATTTTGAACAAGCCCTGGCTCCCCAAAACTGCAGGAGATGGAGAGTAACTAACTGAGTCTTGTGGAGGAGTCTGTGGATATATTCCTCTTCCTGCACCAGGACCAGACCACTCCCATCTCAGTATCCAGAGGGAGACCAAGAAAAGGAAAGCACTAGTTCAGGGGGACAGGAAATAATGCTAACAAAAGAAGCAAAGCAAAATAGTAATGCAACAAAATCTAAAAATGACCATAACCTGTGCTTACTCAGTGTGACGCTGTACACCCCCAGTCCCTCCCTCCCCCCCACCCCCCTTAGTGGCTGTACAATGCATAGAGGCGGTTGAGCCTGCTGCTGACTTCAGCCTAACAGGTCTGGGGTTGCATCCTGCTGCGAGGGGCTAACCCGGTGGTGTCAAATGACAAGTGGTGGCTGAACCACATTGAGGTTTGAGTCTGCTACAACCAGCTAACAAAGCTGCATCTTTTAGTTCAGGCGGTCGAGTTTTATGCTTTTAGAACCAGAGGACCTGGGTTTAACTCCCCTTGTGGATGACACACCTAAGGCTGTCACATTACATTAAAAAAAAAAAAGTAATAAATACAAGTTTTATTGTATTATTCTTGAGCACTTGTCACTTTTCATGATACGTGAGCAAGTCAGTCCAGCCACAGGAACTGGTGACCCTCCGCCATGGTATCTACAGTGTGGGAGGGCATTGGTGGATATAGCCCTCATGATACATGTACAAGAAAGAACCATTAAAAGCAGTCATTGGAACACAACAAAAATGTTTAAAAGTACAAATATACATTAAATACCATAGACTTTGTCCCTGCTGTGCCTGAAGTTATGGGATGGATAAAATCATCCCCAGCACCAGGAGCGGTTGTAGGAAAACTGTGTAAGGAACTAGTGCAATACTGCACATGAAATGGGAATCTCTAGTGTAGGCAAACCTTCAGAGGTGCTATAATAGGCACTCAGTTTTTAGGAATCAAACACATAACTTTGTTTGATGAAGGGAGAGATGAAAGATAGTCATGAATAATTGGAGAGTGCTAGGAGTCTGATCCTGCAAGGTGCTGAATACTCTCGGTTCCATTGGAGTCCTGCACCTTGTAGGATTAGGATCTAACTAAAAGACTGAGAGAGGAGTCCTATGATAGAAGTAGCAAGACTTCTAACAACAGATTAAAAACTCCAAGGGACAAATGCTGTGCGAATTTAGTAAAATTCCCAGTCAAGACCATAAGATATAAATGATGTCTGTATATTCCACTTATCTCAATAATACATTAATTCTGTTATGAGCACCCCCAAGCAAATACACTTTTATGACTGTAGTTCTAAATCAGATTTTTTTTCTATATGCTCTCAGGGAAATCTTCCAACAGACATAATTGGGACAGTGAATAAGGATTTTGTTTAACCTGAAAATTAATAAAGCAAAAGTTTTTGATGGCTTGTTTTTGCTAAACATCTCTCTCTTTAAAATCACAGTATTTTTAAGACCACAGAGAAATTTGGAATCCATAGACCCTCAATTTACAATTCGGAGGAAAATGGAACAGATGAGAGAAGAGAGAGAGCTTGTGGAGCAATTGCGTGAGGTATGTGAAAGACCATGTGAAAGGCTGCAGATTTTCAGCTGAAGCATGTATTTCCTGTTTTCCCTTGGGAAAGTCACCTAATCTTAGGGCAAAAACCGTGCTTGGGTGTATAAGCATGGGAATATCAGAGTGGGAAGATACAGCGTTAGTGAGAACATGACTGGAATACTTTTGATGTCCATACTTCAAAAAAAAATTTGAAAAATTTGGAAAAGATTCAGGAAAGAGTCACAAGAATTATTTGAGGTCTGGACAAAATATCTTACACTGAGAGACTTAAGAAGCTCTATCTATTTAGTTCATCCAAAAGAAGGTTAAGCGGTGACTTAATCAGTGTACAAGTATCTGCTTGGGGAAGAGGTTTCTGATGGTGGGCATGGCTCTTTAATCTAGCAGATAAAAGGCATAATGAGATCCAATGGTTGGAAGTTGAAGCTAGACAAATTCAGACCAAAATTAGTGCTTTATTTCTAAAGTGTAGATAATTAAGATTTGCAACAATTTACCTAGCAATATGATGGATTCTCCATCACTTAAGATTTTTAAATCAAAACTGGGTATCTTTCTAAAAGATACACTACAGCTGAAACAGAAGTTATGGGCTTGATGCAGAATTACTGGGTGAGGTTCTATGGCCTGTGTATTGCAGTCCAGTTTAGATAGTCGCTTGTGGCCTTAAAATTTATAAACCTCTCTGTGCCTCAGTTTCACTATCTATAAAATAGAGATGATATAATTACTGCAAAGAGTGTTAAGTGTTAAGATCTTCAGTTGCAAGCGGTCCCAAATACGAAGTGTTCTTATTTGTGTCTGTCGTGTTAATTGCATTACAACTACTGAAGTTATATGAGATAATTTTACATTACTATTGGTTTAAGATACATTTGGTGTTACAAGAGAATAGTAGTATCACCTGATATTATCATGATCAACTTGAATTTTGTCCATTGACTGATGTAAAACATGTATATTTTCTTGATTGAGCAACTTTTAAATATGTACTGATTTTAAAAAAAAAGAACAAAAAAAAAAAAACCTTTTCTAAAATAAGGGCTTTTCTGTTCCCCAGCTAATGTTTAGAGGGGTCATTTAGTTAAGCACAACACCACGTCTTCCGCCTCCCTTACACATTGCACACATGCCTATCTGGTGCCTGCATAGTTTGTTTTAGCTTCACTGCTGCTGCTGTTTATAATACAGTGGCACCAAGAGGCCTCAGAAGGGCCTGTGATAAGCTGAATACCGCATATTGTAAATGAATGTTCCTGCCCCAAAAAATTTACAGTCTAAAAGACAAGATAGAAGAGTTGGGTGACATGGACAAACAGATGGAGGAAGGAGGACAGGGGAAACTATTTTAGCATAGACTGGCAGTATGCACAAATTTGTAGTTGTTACTGATTGGCTCATTACAGCAATCAGAGCTTGTCACCTGTTACTGGTAAACACCTCTTGCAACTAGTGAATTTTAGCAAACAGACAGAAGTGGGGAGGGAATGCAAGGGACAGAGATGATATATTTTTTATCTGTCCTCTAAAGGACATAGTATAGTTTGGGGTACTATATAAATAATAATAATAATTAATAATGTGCTCTACTGGGAAGGAATATGAAAACACATGCCAAAGCATTTGCAAGATTGGAGCTCAAATCAATAAAAGTTACACATTTGTAACAAAATGCAATGGGTTTTTCTCCAGAAAATTTGTAAACATTCTCAATGTGCCCTACTTTGCTGATTGTTTTGCAATGCGAAGTTCATTTAATTAGGGTGTCCCTTTTGTCTGCATAGAGAGTTTTCATATTTTTACCCAGTAGTACACATTACAGATCCAACCTTGTCCTCCATTCTGCATTCTTTCCAATTTTTGTTATGCCCACTTGTTTCTTTTCAGCTGTTTGAGGAGTGGCCATCTTTTTACTCTGTGTTTGTAGGGGGCTTAATGCAATGGGGCTCTGATCCTGACTGGGGATTCTGGGTGCTACTATAATAAAAAGAATATCTTTAGATAAGAGGCAACAAGCAAGAGTAGCAAAGTATGGTGCTGGCAGGGTGATGGAATGAGGAAGGACAAGCATTACAGTAATAAGATGATGTGGCTACTCACTTCTGGCACCGTTAAAGTGATGAGGTTTTTTCATAAGTTACATAGAATCATAGAATATCAGGGTTGGAAGGGACCCCAGAAGGTCATCTAGTCCAACCCCCTGCTCGAAGCAGGACCAATTCCCAGTTAAATCATCCCAGCCAGGGCTTTGTCAAGCCTGACCTTAAAAACCTCTAAGGAAGGAGATTCTACCATCTCCCTAGGTAACGCATTCCAGTGTTTCACCACCCTCACAGTGAAAAAGTTTTTCCTAATATCCAATCTAAACCTCCCCCACTGCAACTTGAGACCATTACTCCTCGTTCTATCATCTGCTACCATTGAGAACAGTCTAGAGCCATCCTCTTTGGGTGACCTGGAATGGGGCAGTGTGGTGTTTTTGGGGGGTTGGGTTTAGGAGCAATTAAAATGAAGATGTGGTGATGGCTTGACAAACTGGAATTGGATGAGGATTCACTGCAATAGTGGATAGGATGGGAAAAGGCATGGCGATGTGATAGAAAATATGGATATTTGCTTTTGGGGGAGGTGGTTCTTTCTAATTCTGTGTAAAAGTGGTGACGTGTTTGTTCTTCTTTTACAGAACATTGAAATGAGACTAAAGATTTGTTTGCCTGAAGACTTGGGGTCTGCTCTTATGGATGGGGTTGTTCTCTGTCATTTAGTCAATCACATTCGTCCTCGATCTGTGGGAAGTATCCATGTACCCTCACCAGCAGTAGTAAGTCAATTTTTTTTAAAAAAAAGAAAAACTAAAGCTTTATTATCAAATAAAATCTACTTTTGAAAAACAGGTGAGTGGGTGGTGAGTAGTGTTCACTCCTACAAACGTGTACTTTTTTCTTTTTCCTTTCCAGTTCAGATTGGCAGTAACTCAAATCTTCATAAAAATGAAGTAGTGGAGCTATTCAAAAAAAATATACACTTCTCTCTTTTCTTATGAATAAACTGGTCTGTGGCTGGCTGAAGTTCATGATAGGTTTGTTGTCTATACCATCTAGATTGCAGGAGGTCAGATTTTTCCATAAATGCCTTGCTGTTTATGTTGTAGCAGGTGATCATTATCCTCTGACAAGATTTTGTTCCAGTGGATACTTTCCTAAAAATCAGTTCTCCACTTCCTGGTGCATTGTTAACGTGTTTTGTCATAGAATACAATATGATTTATAATGTACTCTACTAAGCATGTATCTGCGTCCAATCCGGAATCCACAAAAATGGTCCACGGGTATCCGCATCCACATCTGCAGATGCCTATATCCGCAGATATAAAGTGGAGAACTCTAAGCATGTGGGAAACATTATGCTACAATGAGATTAGCAATTTATTAAGTTAACAACAATCCTATATAGCAAGGGTTTGGGCAGGGTTTTTTTTTGTTTTTTGGGGGTTTTTTTGTTAAATATCAAAACAACTCATTTTTTGTCACAGACAGGACAGAAGAGAAACATATGACCTAGTCCTGCAATCTTTGATTCCCCAAAGGTACTAGGACATATGCAGGACCAGGGTAATCAAGGATTTTTTGTACCAAATCTACTTACGTACACTTTTTTCAAACCTAATTTCCTTTTCTTTTCAACTTTCTTCTGGATTTTTCCTGTATTTACGGAAGACTTGGTTTCTGTTAGTGGGGACATTTCTGGTCTAGATTTCTGAGGTCACTTTGATTCTAAAGAGGTTTCCTGTATTTTCAAAATATGATGCATAAAGTTGTGTAGTTTTTTCTGAGTGTACCTCCGGTTAAATATTTGTTAAATAAAACCTTATCTTTAATTCTGAGAGAGGCATGCTGATTGTAAAGGTGATCTGCTTAGGCTTTTAGGAGTATAGACTTTAACAAAAAACAAGGAGTTTTCAACAGTGGCTAAAAAAATGTATCCCTTTCATAAGAATGGCCATACTGGGTCTGAACAATGGTCCATTTAGCCCAGTATGCTGTCTTCCAACAGTGGTCAATGCCAGGTGCCCCAGAGGGAATGAACAGAACAGTTAATCATTAAGTGAACCGTCCCCTGTCGCCCATTTCCAGCGTCTGGCAAACAGAGGCTAGGAATACTTCAGAGCTAATAACCATCGATGAACCTATCTTCCATGAATTTATCTAATTCTTTTTTGATCCCTGTTATAGTCTTGGTCTTCATAACATCCTTTGGCAAAGAGTTCCACAGGTTGACTGAGCGTTGTGTGAAAAAATACTTCCCTTTGTTTGTTTTAAACCTTACCTATTAATTTCATTTGGTGACCCCTAGTTTTTGTGTTATGAGAAGGGGTAAATAACACTTCCTTATTTACTTTCTCCACACCAGTCATGATTTGATAGACCTCTATCATATCTTCCCTTAGTTGTCTCTTTTCCAAGCTGAAAAGTCCCAGTCTTATTCATCTCTCCTCATATGGATGTTGTTTCATACCCCTATTCATTTTTGCTGCCCTTTGCTGTACCTTTTCCAATTCCACTATATCTTTTTTGAAATGGAGCAACCAGATCTGCATGTAGTATTCAAGATGTGGGCATACCATGGATTTATATGGAGGCAATATAATATTTTCTGTCTTCTTATCAATCCCATTCCTAATGATTCCCAACATTCTGTTAGGTTTTTTGACTGCAACTGCACATTGAGTGGATGTTTTTTCGAGAACTATCCACAATTATTCCACGATCTCTTTCTTGAGTGGTAACAGCTAATTTTGACTCCGTTTTATATTTTCAGTTGTTGGTTTTAGATCACTTGATTCGTGTCATGTCCCATTTTACTGCAGAGACTTGCAGAGTAGACAAGACCTGAATTTCCAAGGCTAAAAGGTTGTTCTTAGTGTTTTACAAAACACTTTCAGCCCTTGCTGACACATAGTTAACCTTGAGAAGAAATGTTCTGGAGAATGCTAGGCAGCTAATGTCTCTCTTGGTGCTGATGAGCTTTCAGTTTAAAGGTCAGGAATATCAGTATCACTTCTCCCTGTTAAAGTAGGGAAATAAAGGATTGGCTGTGGTGACACAGAATGCCACTGTAAGAGGTTTGATAGTCTTGAGTCAGACAAATAGGACAAAGATGGCATCATATTATAGGAATCTTTGAAATTCTAAAATACTAAGGAAGTAACTGTAAAAATGAATTGGAAGGTTTTTAATTAAGAATCAATATGATAAAAGAACCAATTTAAAAAATATAGAAATGACATTATAGAGTTTGTACAACTGTTCTTAATGTATGTTGAAATGATATATCAAGTTCTCATAATATCCAAAAATTAAATGTGAAAGACATATGATTCCCTTTATACACATCTTAAAACAGCCTGAGATGTTTGGGTTGTAAAATTCCCATTAGAAAAGTATTACCACTTCTTGCAAGTAAGCCAGTCTTCCACTGCACATGATTATTAGAGGGGACAGATTTTCAGAACCTTGCAAGCCAGACTTTCATGTGCACAAACTGAGCCCACAGTGAGTTGGATGCACTCCCAATTTCAAAACCAGAGACTGGGCATGCACAAAAGCAAATGCACCCAAAAGCTGCATGTTTGTAAAGTAGCCTCCTGAAAAATTAAGCTGCAATGAACTAAGGCCACTTTAATTCTGAATGAGAACATCCACATGAGGATTTAATATGTTTTTATTTATGCATATTAACTTTATCACTTTAATTCATTCATTTTCACTTTCCTGAATGTCCTTGCATAAATGAGCCCTGATTTCAGAGTGTATAGGCTGAGTGGGCCAGTCACCATCCAATGGAAATTAAGAGACAGTGATTGAAATGGGAGACTCTCAGTGCAGCTGAGCCAGATGAGAGTGACATAGAAAGAGACAGGCTGATATTGAGAGGAAGAAAAGAGAGCATAGAAGGGAACTTTTATGGTATGTAGCACATTTCAGAAGAACATGGAAGCAAATTCCACTTCAGTGTCTGTGATGCAATATGAACATCATTCCTACTACTAACAACATGCATTAGTAAGGAGAACATATACCCAACTCAAAGAACTGCAGTTTTAACAGAATTGCAAAACACAAAGAAATAGAAATGAAGGAAAACCAGGCCAATGATTATGATTTTTAAAAAGCAGAAAAAAACCTTCAACTATAAAAACACATGATGGGAATGGAAAGGCTTCCACGCTCTTATTTCTGAGCATATTTTTGAAGGTTTATAGACCATCTGAGAATGTCCTCTGACCAGCTGCTGAGATAGGTCACCGCATGAGTTGGGGTATATCTACACTGTAATTAAGTAGCTTTGGCTGGCCCATGTTAGCTGACCCGGGTAGTGGGGGCTGTAAAACTGTGGTGCAGATGCTCGGGTCGGAACCCGGGCTCTGGGACCCTCCCCCTTTGTGGGGTTGCAGAGCTCCAGCCCTAGCATCTATACTGCAGTTTTACAGTCCCGTAGCCCGAGCCCTATGAGCCCGAGTCAGTTGGCACACAGGCCAGCTGTGGATGTTTAATTGCAGAGTAGACATACCCTTGGAGGCTTACAGAGTGCACTGGCCTCCTCCACTGTTGTTCTGCCCTTGCCAGTGCCACAGAGGTCACTGCCGTGATGGATGGGTGGTGGCATGGAGACATCGTGGCAGTAGGAGACTAGTACGTTGGCAGTTTGTCAGTTATTAGATGTTGGTCAATCTACTGTTTACCATTTCCTAATTTATTTTTTCAGGAACAACCTCCTCTAAATATTTCATCAGCAGTAGAAACGTCATTTAATAGGCAGAATTTTATGATGACTACTGTATATTATTAGCTTTTGTCCCATTAATCCATGGTTCCTTGTTTTTTCAGCCTAAACTTAGTATGGCCAAATGCAGGAGAAATGTGGAAAACTTTCTGGATGCATGTAGGAAACTGGGTATACCAGAGGTAATTTTTAATTATGTCTATCAATATAATGTGACCTAAAACACACCAAAAAGCATAACTTGTGTGTTATTTTACAGTTGAAGGCTCTTTATTTTATGGCTAAAATGATTCGTGTCTCATTTTATGAACTATTACAGTCAAACATTTACCCCCTTATTCAACAATGCACGTATGTATGCTTTTAGCTTTAAGCACATGAATTGTCCCATTAAGGTGTTCCTATGAGATATTCATGAGTTTATGGTTCTACTGTCATTAATGAGACTATTGTGATTAAAGGCATTGCTGGATTGGGTTGACTAGAAGGCCCACTAAGAAATGACTGAATTTTGTGCATTAGCAAACTCAACAATAAAACAGGTACAAGGTATAACAAAATGGATAATATTTCATTTTTGAAAACATACCAGTTTTGCCATAGATAGCTAGATAAGAGTATTTACAGTAATCCCAATACCTCCTTGTATTTCCTATAGAGAATAACTAGTAAATATCTACTAGCAAGTAGATGCTAATTTTTCCTTATATAAAACTAATATTAAGTTTTTTAAAAGTGATAACTGTGTTTTACTTGGTGCTTTTATTTTAAAAGCTTAGTTTAAAGTATTTATACTTTATACTATATTACATATTTTGTAGTATGTTTTGTCAAAGAAATTGGTATATGAGATCTCATCTCGGAGCTCTGTTACATTTTTGCTGAGGTGTAAGGAGAGCATTTCATATGTGTAAATTATGAATGTGCAGATTAGCAAAATGCAAATTGAGTGAGGTTCTACTGTAATGTTAAAATATCACTGTAGAAATGTGAAATGACAAAATGCAGTAAACTCAAGAAAGTTTAAGATTTTACATTTTCAGGTTTCTGTAGAGAATGCCAGTAGTCCATATTCTGATAAACATTATACTAGAGTAACTCATTATGATACAATTTAGTTACTCTGGATTTACACTGATGCAGTTTAGATCAGAATCTGTCCCAGTATCCAAAAATATGTCTGATGTAATTAAAGACCATTTCATTTCAAACAATTGGCCTTCAGTATGAGGAATTAGTTTGTATACAGACTAGTTTTTAATGCAGTAAAATATAAAACTACAAACATAAAACTGTACATGACTTAATGTTGTCATTGTATTTTTGTTAACAGTACAACTTAGGCTCTGAGAGCACTTTTATTTTAAGGTTTACTTTCAGGAGTTTAAAACATGTTTAGATTTGTTTTTACTTTGGGATGAGACTTGAACACAAAGTCTTTAAGTTATGGAAGGATTCCTTTTTCAGAATGTGAAGAAATCCACTAGTCTGACCTCTATTTGAAGGGCAGCAAAACAAACACTGTTTTTTCCCTTTCTGCAATTTGAAGAGGCATTGGGAGGGAGGATTGTTCTCATATCTACAATGAATTACTGTTAAAATTAAACTTTGTAATCCATAGTGTTATGAACTATGTCTCTATTTTAAAAATGATTATAGTGGCCATCTGTTACAGTTTATTAATGCACAGTAACTGGTTTCATAAAGTTATGTAATGTAAAATATTCATGATAATATTAGAATGGCTGCATATTGTGGGCTAAAAAGATTAGTTTCAGAAATAAGACGGCATGTCTCCGTATTATGAGAATATTGTGTCAAAATGTATGCAGCCTGTGTGTGGAATGTTTAGTGAGATGTGAGCGACCCTTTGATGCACTCATAATCAGAGTTGCCTGGAAATGGCCTTTTGGGGGAAGGGAGAGAAGGAAGGTGGTTGTTTTTTAATTAAGGCACATGACCCCAACTGCCCCCCGCCACGCGTCGCCTCTTTAAGGGTTTACATTTGTTTTTCTCTTTGCAGCTTTCAATGAAATATAAACTTTCTCTGCTAATGTTGCAGACTTGTTATAGATTTTTGGCGCCATTTGACTAACTGTTTATATATTGCATGTTTTCATAGAGGGTTAAGCAAAGGGTCAAATCTCATAAATCTAAATAAATAAACATTAGTTTCTACCCATATAAAATTTCATTCACTTAAATATCAAGGACATTTGATTAAGGTTTGTAATTTATAAGAGATCTTGTGGAATTCTGTAAGAGAATTCAGGTTTACTCAGCATGGATGGCAATTGACAAATTTACTGCTATACTTCCTGGAAAAGGCATTGTGTTTCAGAGCTTAGATGGGTGAAAGTGTTTGGAGTTTGCTGTGTTTTACTGAGTGAATGAGAGAGAGAAAATGTTGGAAACAAAGATCAGTGGTAGGTAGATATGATTGTGTGAGTGGCTAGCAGGATGCCAAAGCCCAGATAGATCAAGAATCTGTCTAGGAACAATGTGCTGTAAAAGTGCCGAGAGAGACATTCCCCACTTTCTAACATTTGAATGTATGTTGATTGTTCTTATGTAGCCTAACTGTCTCAGGAGACTCCAGCAATAGGAATACAACATTTGCAATGAATTTGTTTTCTTTTCTGAACAGATTACCGTTAAGCTCCAGCCCTTTCTTGGCAGCTCCTATGCCTACTAACCCATACCACAGCGTAGCATTCTATTCCTATCACATTAACATATGTCTCTGTAGGAAAAATGGATGATCTGGGACGGGCTGAATGCTGTTTCAGTACAAGAGGGTGATCAAAATGGAAGATTTTAGACGCGTTTAAACAGAAGGGGGCTTTCAGTGGAATAAGGTGGGATGCTGTTTAGTGATAGTGCTGAAGGATCTCCAGAACCATATGCTCACTGAGCTTCATGACTGACCTTGAGACAAGTGTAGCATGAAGATGCAAACATGCAATGTGATTTGGAGGATGATAATTTTACAGGACATTGAGTCCTGGGTTGCAGCTTTTCCAGCCCCCAGTTGAATGTTGAGTGTCAGGAAAAGATTCTCCAAAGATCTTGCCAAGGTCCTTGAGCAAACCAAAGGAATTCAGGACATACAGTATTTTAAATCAGTGGCTCTCAATCTTTCCAGACTACTTTACCCCTTGAACGAGTCTGAATTGTCTTGTGTACCTCCAAGGTTCACCTCACTTAAAAACTACTTGCTTACAAAATCAGACAAAAATACAAGTGTCACAGCACACTGTTACTGAAAAATTGCTGACTTTCTCATTTTTACCATTATAAAATAAATTACTTGTAATATAAGTATTGTACTTACATTTCAGTGTATAGTAGTGTATAGAGCAGTATAACCACGTCATTGTCTGTGTGAAATTTTAGTTTGTACGGACTTCGCTAATCCATTTTATGTAGCCTGTTGTAAAACTAAGCAAATATCTAGATGAGTTGATGTACCCCCTGGAAGACCTCTGTGCACCCCCAGGGGTACGCATACACATTGTTGAGAACCACTGTTTTAAATGAATAAACAGGCAGGAAAAAAACAGTCCATCTTTGTACATAAAAGCTCACTTTTTTGCTTTGAAATTCACCATTAATATATGTATGAACACACTGTTGAGGTACTCAGTCATCTGCCCACAGCATTTAGCCTCTCAGGAGTGCTCAGAGTCATAAAGACACTTACAGGTCAACAAATTTGGAAGTTTTTGTCTTGACACAAAGCAAAATATGTCCAGGACTATATATATAATAGGATTATATTATATATATATATATATATATTATCAGGGACAAAAGAGAGACAAGAGGGAATATAGAGGGGAAATCTAATGAATATCTTAGATGTCTGTATAGTAATGCAGGAAATCTGGGACATATACAGGAGGAACTAGACATACCAGTGAGTAATCACAATTGTGACGTAATTGGCATCGCAGAGATTCAGTGGGATAATTCATATGACTGGAATAGTTGTGTAGAAGGATAGAGCTTATTTAGGAAGGACAGGCTGGGGAAAAAGGGAGGAGGTGTGGCGTTTTATATCAAAGATGTATATGCTGGCACTGAGATTGAGACAAAAGTTGGAAGCAACCTGTTTAAAGTCTCTGGGTAAGGATAAAAGGGGTAAAAAACCAGAGTGGTGTCTCCTACAGACCATCTAATCAGGAAGAAGAGATGGATGAGGCTTTTTGAAACAACTAACAAACTCATCCGAAGCACAGCACTGGGTAATGTGATGCGCAACTTCAACTACCCAGACATCTGTTGGGAAAAACAGCAGTGCACAGATTATCCAACAAGTTAATGGAGTGCATTGAAGGCAACTTTTTATGGCAGGAGGTGGAGAAAGCAAGGAGGGGAGAGCCTGTTCTAGATTTGATTCTGACAAATAGGGAGGAACTGGTTGAGATTTGAAGGTGGAAGGCAGCTTGGGTCATGAAATGAGAGAATTCAGAATTTATGAAATGGGGCTCTGTCTTTCCTACATCTTACGCAACTTAAAAATTTTTTTTAAAGATACTCTTACTTACATGTATGCATTGAGTTGAGCATTGATAGAGAGGTTATGTGTGCAAAGGAGATTGGAATAAAAATACACATCATATTGTTTTCATCTTCCAATTTTAAAAAGATCAGTGTGCACCTTAGGTTTGATTTTGTGTACTGATAACCGAATATCGTCTGCTTATCATGAATATCATTGCTCAGTACAACTTTCTTAATGCAACAAGTTGCTTAGATGTTTGTATTCCAATTTAAATAGCTGCATGTGGGCATTTATATCTTCCAAAAATGTATGAATAGCCTAGGTTCACATATTTTTAATTTTAAAATTTTAAATAAGAAGTTTGAGCCTTAAACTCCTCAGCTTGGAAATTTTCTTAAACTAATCAGTATCCTTTAACCAGTGTCTCTTTCAATTTTCATCCCAGAGTACCAGCCAAAGTAAACAATTTAATCACCAGATTTTAAGGTGCATGTGATATTAGGTGAACAATTGTATTTATATTCATAACAATTTATTTTTTAGTATGTTTTTCCTGAGATTTCAGTATCATGGTTTGTCTCAACTGCTAAGAGAACTTTCTTGCTTTTATAGGGGCCTGTTCTTGCAAAATCTGAATCATGCAATTAGTCCCATTTAAGTGATTAAGTGATTGAATGGACTACGTCTATAAAGGTTTGCAGGATTGAGCTCTGAGCTTGCACTGTATATTTGTGCTAGTGTTTTGATATTGTTTGATAGCTTAATTATTTAGAGGAAACAAAAGAAAGATGGTGCATGTAGTAAATTAAGGGAATAATTGAAAGAAACAATATATTCCTACATATTTATACTAGTAATAGAATACTGTGATGCTTTATCAAACTCTATCTCTTTGTATTTTTAATTTTATGCACTGTTTTTTTCTGTTCTAATGGCTGCCCTTCGGGATAGGCTGACCTCTGCTCTCCGTATGACATCCTGCAGTCGGATATTCGTCACATGCGAAAGACTGTTGACACCCTGCTGGCCCTCGGGGAGAAAACCCCACAATCAACTTCTACCTTTCGCTCCTGGGATCTGATAGGCTTTTGTCTTTTCCACATACTTTTTATAGTCTTGATGTACATAACTTATCACTGGAATGTGCTAACATCATAACCTGTTTGCATGCGCACACAAACTTTCTGCTTTATCTCTGACACATTACAGGTACTTTAATTTCCTTCCTTTGTCTCACAAACTTCCACCCCTATAACCTCTCTATTAATCTCTTGACTAGAGGTAGCAGAATCTTGAATTGATTGTAGAGGGAAACCCGCCCTTCACTTCCCCCAGCCCTAGCTTAAATGCATACATATATCTTGATTTTTGCAGCTTGTTTCCTTCCACACTGCCTGGGTTGCTCACAGATTGTGGAGATGCAGTAAACTGCATCTATATACCATTTTGGGCTGTGGTCTTATCAAATCTTACAACCTAAGCAGCATTGAGCCTGGTCAGTGTTTGGAGGTGAGAACCCAAGGAACCACCCAGGTGCTGAAGGAAGTGATACTGGCATTTCAGAAGATGGCGGTATTCTCTTTCAGTATGTTTTGTTTGTTAGAGGTGCCATCTTCCACATGAAGAATAGAAACCATGGTCCTTAAGATCAGTAAAGATCCCATAGTACTTGTTGTAAAAGTGAGTGTTTACTCTGGTGTTTTGGTCAAAGTCCAGTCTGTGGTCATTACAATTCCACCCCCCCCTAAATTTTTTCTCCAGTTTCTTTTGGAAACAGTAATCTTCTCTTTCCCTGTCAAACTGTGTAGTGTTGCTGTTCATTTTTAAATACATGCCATGTTCCATGCCAAATTACAAAGAACTCAGAATTTGTAAGGGAACTTAAGGTCTTTCAGGATGAAGGTAATGGAGGCAACATGGTGCAGGGAGTAGGGCATCAGAGTGGGTATTGGCAGACCACTGATTCTTTTCTGTGACATTGGGCAAGTTACATAATATTCTTGTCTGTTCCTCATTTATACAAACAGAAAAGGAGTACTTGTGGCACCTTAGAGACTAACCAATTTATTTGAGCATAAGCTTTCGTGAGCTACACGATGAAGTGAGCTGTAGCTCACGAAAGCTTATGCTCAAATAAATTGGTTAGTCTCTAAGGTGCCACAAGTACTCCTTTTCTTTTTGCAAATACAGACTAACACAGCTGTTACTCTGAAACCTGTACAAACAGAGATGGTGATATTCTGTAACACATCTGAGAAGAATTCTTTAACAATATGTAGAGATGTGTATTTAGTTGTTTTCCCTTCACTTAGAGATCTACAGATGAAAAGCTTTATATAAATGCTAATTATTTCATAATGAAATGTAAACATAAATTATGTTACTAACATATCAGTTTAGCTAACCCAAGAATACCAATCCCCTGAATATATAAGTATACTCATTTAGGAATTCCCCTAGGAATTGAGGAGTCTATTAAATCGATCTCTTTGCCAGTGCTTTCTACATTGCTATGTTTGTTACATAATCCCTATTCCCATGTTATTTACATGAATATTTTTGTATGTATTTAGAGTATTAGAATCAAATCAGGTGGAGAAACTTGTTGCTACCAGCCCATGATATTAATCCTAATGTTATACATCTTGGCCTGTGCCAGATATTTTTAGTGACATGTTTTGCTGGTTTAATTACCCAGAGTATCCAAAATCTCCCAACCATTGGAAAGATAAGGGAGCAGTTGTTTCAAGGTTGCTGATGTGCAAAGAAATAGAGGCTTGTGTCTCCCATGTTCTGAATGATTCCTCAGTCTGAACACTGGATATGAGAGCTGGATTGCTGTTCAAGAGGTGGATTGGGTTAAACTGGTTGCACAACTACACATTTTTTTCCAAATCACAGTGATAAGCATACCCACAAACTTGTCCAAAAAAGCTGACTTCTCATACACTAGGAAGTAGCCCATATTGCAAAAGTGATTTAACATAGCCTGAAAATACAAATTCTGAATTGAATGTTACTTAATCCTTAAACTGCCTACAGGTTTTACCCATAAATTCTAATCCACACATGCAGACATGTCAGTCTCCTCAATTAATTTACCTTTGTGATTCCCAGATCTGCTTCTTCACCTGGCTTCTAGAAAATGAGTGAACTTAATTGCTCTTCAGTTTCTTTCAGCTTTTGAACAGAATGACTAAACTAATTATTGCTAATGTTCCTGTCTGATACTGCATTAACTTTTTGTCCCAAACCTTACCAATTAAATAAACACATTCATCATGTACAGTGCTGAGAATAAAAGTAAATTCTCATATTCCCATAAACAATAGGAAAGTTATAACACAAGATTCAAAGAGGAACATTACAAGTGTTTCCCTATAGCTGTGGACTTGAAGTTAACCCAGACCATATTGTGAAGGAATGCCTTAGGCTTTGTAACTGTAACTAAGACCAGCTCTACACTAGAAAGGTAGGTCAACCCAGCAACATCTCTCCGGGTTTGAAGAATCCACACCTCTGGGCGACATAGCTAAGCTCTAAACCCTGATGTAGACTTCGTGAGGTTGACTTCCCTTGACTTAGCTATTGCCTCTTAAGAAGTGGATTAACTACAGTCATGAGAGAACCACTCCCATCACGGTAGTGAGTGTCTACACTGAAGTACTACAGCGATGCAGCTGCAGCATTTCTAGTGAAGACAAAGCCTATGTTGTTGTTCTTCAAACATTCATTTGTTACACCTACAGTACCAGACTCCTCTTTTCCACAGTTGTTAATGATGATAATATATAACATTGTTATATACATTTGAGCCCTATACATCAGCACTGAGTAAAATATACCTTCAGCTTCTGCATAATAAAGACTGTAATGTTTCTGTAGATTATAAATTTCAACATAATGCAAAAGTGAAACAGAACTGCCTGCCCTTCTTTTACAAGTCAAGTATCCCCACCCTGAATTGAGGAATAGAGGGTGAAAACTGGCTTAAAGATACAATACGTATCTGATGCATCTGCTTCAGAGTGCTCTCTGATAAATTCAGAAGTCTATTTCTATGCTGTTCCTCATAGTATTGTACCCAGAATACTCACAGCTCCACACGTTGGAAATTATAGTGTTTCTCCACCTCCACCATTATTCTCCATAATGGGAATTCATCTACATAGACTTGGTGCAGTCTGCTTTTAGCAGGTAGCGCTACTTGTTTGCTCACTGCTGAATGTCTGCCTCATATGTTAAAAGTAGTGTGTGCTATGATATGCCCATTATATCCCATTTACAAGTTGTGATTTTGTATCTGCTCCTTCTACAAGTTCTCCCCATTGGTTTTCCCATTGCCATGACAGGATGATTATCAGGAAATTTCAAAACTCTTTGTAATCTGTTCCAAGATTGCAGCTACTCAGATTTACTGTATGTTTGTACAATGCCCAGCATTATTGGACTTTGATTCTGGTTAGGTCATCTGGTCTGTACCTCCATACAAATAATAGCAACTGCTTAATTTAATATACAGTTACAATACAGTGCATAAATATTTTGTTTTTTCTGGTAAGCCAAAAATCTGTAGATAGAAGAACATGTGGCATTGTCATAGCATTGAAAGTATTTAAAAGGCATCTATTCGGGTAGCATGCAGCGTAATACCCTCCCACCTGCCTCTTCACTTCATAGATGTATTCTCAAAGCTTTACTAGTTGGAGACGCTTTTGGACGTGATCCAGCTCCTATTGAGGTCATTGGTAAGATCGCTATTGACTTAATGGCAGCTGGATCAGGCCCTTAGCAAATAAAGGTGAAATCCTATTTTTCTGGTCCGAAAGCTATAATGACATCACTGTCTATCTCTGCAATGTTGCCTGAAAAGGAAATGTCCTTGGCATTTTACTCACATTCTCATTAAAAACTAGCACCACTTCCGTGTATGCATATATAGAAATTAAGATAGCAGGAGTCAAGAATAATTTTGTAGTAGACTCTTAGCAATTATTTCATTCCCTCATATTTTAAAACATGATCTGAGTGTTAGGTAAAAAGAAGAGAGTTGCACAATAGGGATTTTTGAATCCATTCCACTTGATGCACAATACAAAATGCAATTCTTATTCACTAGCTCTCATCTCACAAATCTAAACACTTACGTGTGAGATTCTGGTGTATTTGAATTTCTTTAGCTATAGGCGTACCTTTTCTATTGCTGTTTATTATACTTATCTATCATTATTAGGCTTTTGGAATTAACTCTCCTTTTAGCTTAAGGCTGTTGTGTTCTTAGAATATTAAAGTGAAATTGTCAAGTGTTTAGGCAAAATATTTGATGTGTTTTAAAATAATATGGCAAGGAATGATCCTGATTTGTAAAAGGCCCCCAGTCTGCCTTCTGAGTTGGGGATGTCAAATTTTGTTTCTGAAAATATTTGTGCCTACAATTAATTATAGGTGCAGTTCATAACATTGAGGTTACTTATTGACCGCAAATGCTGTTAATAATGAATGTAGTATTCCACATGCATATCTGATATCTGCTTCTTAAAAATCAGGCCCTGTGTATGTGAAAGAACACTAATCTGTCATTGTGAAGTTTTTAAAAGCCACTTACACACACACCCCCCCCCAAAATATTAATTCCTGGGCTCCATCTGTTGCAACACAGTGTTCCCATAGATGTACAGATAGTGTCAGTGATGCTGAGATACGAACAAGGAAAGGTATAAAAATGAAAAGTAGTATCTATAGCAGGGGTTCTCAATCTTTTTCTTTCTGAGGCCCCCCCAACATCCTATAAAAACTCCACGACCCACCAGTGTCACAATAATGGGTTTTCTGCATATAAAAGCCAGGGCTGGCATTAGGGGGGTAGCAAGCAGGCCAATTGCCTGCGGGGGCTCATGCCACAGGAGCCCCCACAAAGCTTCAGCCTCAGCAGGCAGGGCTTTCAACCCCATGCAGCGGGGCTTCGGCTTTCTGCCCTGGGCCCCAGTGAGTCTAATGCCAGCCCTGCTTGCTGAAACCTGCTCACGGTCCCCCTAGGGGGCCTTGGACCCCTGGTTGAGAATTACTGATCTATAGTATATAAAACTGTAAAAAGTATTTGAGAGGTTTTTGTTTAAAACTAGTTTAGTCCTCTTTGTTGTAATGATGACTTAAATTTCAAAATACTTGATTCCAATTATTTACGTGAAAAACATGAGATTCATTTTCTTATCTGAAGTCTCTAAGAAGCTACACGTTGCAGCCTTTTCAGAATATTTCAGTTTTTCTTATGTCTACAAATGTGGGGAAGAAATAGAAGGAGCAGAGAATAGCACTTGCCACATTGCAAAATTTCATTCACTCTTCAATTTTTGCTCGCAAATACAGCTGGGTCCTGAACGTTAACATCTGCAAATCAAATCACTTTATGATGTACCTACCTGATTCAGTGGCCACAGTCACTCCCTTAATAACAGACAGTTGTATGTTAATTGCCTTGAAGTTGTCGATTAGCCTAGATTAGTCCACACAGTAGCCTTGACTTTAAGGCAACTAATGTCAAAGAAAATAGAGATATGTTTAAGTGCCAAGTTCATACTGAATCCCCCCTACTGTTGCTTGCCGTCATTTTCCTGTTTTTCCTTAAATCCAGCTAAATCAACCATCTTGTTCTGTGGCTAGAAGATTACTGTGAGGCGAGCGTTTGCATTTTTGGCTATCCCTACAACTTTGTCTTCTCTTCGTACTAGACTGCTGGTGGCTGTGTGGCGCAGCCTACTGGCTCGGACTCTCTCCTCTCTATACTGTTACATTTTGCCTCATTTTTGATTGAAAGAAGTTTGTTCTTTCCTTTGACATAAATTTGAAAATAACATTCAAAATTATATCAGTCTTTTTAAATTTAATTTAAATTTAGAATGTGGTTAGCCTGGTTGCAATGATTAGGTGTTCCAATGATTAGGTGTCAATCATTCCACTGAGTTCATTAGAAGCAGACCTTAGATCCTGGGTAATTCATCAGGGTGTGTGTTCTGTTGTGAAAAGACCCATCCATGACCAAAGCAGAAATCGGTGGGTCCTTCCTCTGTATTGACTGACAGATTCTGTAGAGACCATCACTGGTGTTGGAAATGAAGTGCCCAACTCCATCTCTCTCACACTCTCTTAGCAGTGACATAACTTCATTGACTTCAAAGGAGATACTAGTGAGAGATGAATCATACCCTGTGTTGAAGTTAGTGGAGTTACACTGGTGTTATGCCAGTTTAAGATAGAGAGAAATCACTTCCAAAAGTGGGAAAGATGTTTAAAGAATCTGTCAGTTACCTAAAGTCTTACTGTAGTCATGGGCGAGTTCCTCCATAGCTGAGGTCTAGTGCCTAGAAATGCTAGATTTCTATAAAAGTTTTGCAGTATTGTCATATAATATAGTGAGTTTCTCTCATCTGATTGTTTGACAGCTGTAGGATAAGTGTCTTGTGTCTTAGAGATAGCATTTGTAGATGTGGTAGGAAAGAGAAGAGGAGGAGGAAGAGGAAGTGGCCAAGTTTCGGGGAGAATGATTGAATATGGGTAATTGGGAGGGTTGGGATCTGATCTAAAGCCCATTGAAGTCTTTGGAAAGGCTCCTACTGACTTCCTTGGAGTTTGGATAATACCCTTAGTAAGATTTGATTCTTCTCTTATAAAAAAAAAAAAGGGTCATAGAATGTTGTTGAGCTGTGATTTGAAAAGGATTTGGGTGTGCAGAGGTAGGAAGGTTGTGTTAGATAGTGGGAGCAATGTAAAAATCTGGAATGTAAAGCTCAGCACTTAAACTCTTTATTGAGGTGAACAAGAGAATTGAGTTAGTTATGAAAACGATGAGGTGAAAGGAGTGTGTTCTTTTTATAGGATGCTACAGGATCCAATAACTGTTCTGGGATATTTGTCAAAACACATAACCCTTGTGTTTGTTCATTGGTTTGTTCTTTATAACTTTGCATTGTCCATCGTTTTCTTGTTGGTAATGTAGAAGCCTTCGAGCATGTGAAAGAGAGAAGGGAACTAAGCAAGAGATTAGGGACAAGGAGATGTATTCTGGGGAAAGTGAACATGCTGGTTACAAAGTACTGTCTTCCTTTGTATCACCTATTTCTGCTTTAAAAACTAGAAATTAAACCTAGAGTCTGCTTGTATATCGGTCCTAAAAAAACTTCCTTTATTTGAGAATAGAGCTCCTAGGTATTAGTTTTATACTTGACTAGAATATTATATTAGATTTTGGACTGGTTAATTCATTTTCTTTAAAGATAAAGCAAAGTGATATTGGGGAGATTTTTATGGTTTAAAATGAATGACTGAACTTATTTACAGTTAATCACAAAGAGTAATTATGAGTAAGACAATAAACACTATAGCCAGGAAAAATCAATAGGTAAAACAAAAGCTCTGACTGATACAGGTGGCTAGATGAATAGTGAGTCAGTTTTGCAGTAAAAATCTTTTAAGTGTGAGGTATAAATCTCTTTAAACTGAACTGTGTTTGATACAGATTTGGCTTCAATAGAAGTGATTTGGGACAGACGTATCATTTTAAGAATGCATTCAAACTTACAAATACCTAGCAGTGATTTTTTTTTTTTTTTTTTAAAATGATGTCCCTCTCTTATCAAATGCTTGTAACTTTTTTTCCTTTGGTTTTCAAATACTCACTACAGTGTCCAATAATTTAATATACAGTAATTTCGTATCTGAAAATGTAAGAATAATGATCAATATTCAGACAGGAAACTCATATCACCTTTTTATTGGGTTTTCTTAGCCCAGTCCTTATCTGGTGAGGGGAGGGCCATATCCAGTGGGAGTAGAAACAACTTTTAAAAAAAATTCATCTGACTTTAAAACATATTCAGTATAGAATGTAAAAAATTTTTTTTATCTGACAATACCAGATCAGAATATTTTATTCCTAGAGATTCTAAAACTGAGGACATTATGAGCAAGTGGGTTGTGAGATATGAGATTGACCACAGTTCCTTAACTATTAGACATATTTGAATAAACTTTATATTACCAGAAGTGAAGAAAACCTTCATTTTTGTCTTGTATTTGAAACTGAAAACATTTTTATCATTTAGTTACTCCACTACCAATCATACATCAAGTTACATGACAGTTTGCATCTGAAGGAAAAACTTTAAGCCTTACAAGGTCTCTGTACATCTCTCCAGAAAGAAATGTCCCTTAATGAGGAAGCAGAAGTTAATGACAGTCTTGCCTGACACTTTGAGAGTCTGCAGGACCTCACAGTCACACAAGATTGGCCCCACTGAGATTGTTTGTATGATTTCAATTAAGTCCCTTTCACTCTAGGTAAAGATACTCACAACATTAATACGTGTCAGGGCTGGTTGATTAGGTATACTGTGCTTCATTACAGCAGTGAATTCAGTGATGAATTATAATGTCAAAAGCCAACACATTGAAGAGAAGACAATAGCCAAAGTGGTGGAAAGCCACAGACTCCATATGTAATATAAACCAGCTTGAGCAGACTGCCAGAACCTTGCAGCACCTTCGCTGTAGGACATGGGGTAGTGTATCTGTACCACAGACACACTCAACCTCACAATCTTGAAGCTTACATTTCTCAAATAATTTCTTGTGAATTTGATAAGAGAAGCCAAAATATGGTATGCTCATAGATACAGAAGTATAACCACACACCAAAAGTTACAAGTAAGATAAGTCAAAAATACTTGCACTTCTACATTTAAAGATCAATTATAGTACCAGTGGCAGATGTAATAATTTTGAACAAATTCTGGATCTCCCTTCTTGTGCTATATTTGACACGCAAGATGCAGAGTTTGATTTCTATCTTGTTTTAAACTAGGCTACTAAATGTATTTATGGCCTGTAGATGCACAGCCTTGTGCCATGATTAATTAACCTCAAGGTAAGCTTAGTCTGGTTGAGACACAACTTGGACAGAGGGCTTCTAAGGAAAAACCTCTGTGTTACATGAAGTTGTATTGTGGTACTTTTTCCTCTGAGACAGTATTGAACCAAGGTCTAGAGAATTTTATTACTTTTGAAGATGCCAACATTTTGATTATATAATTGAGGTCCTGACATCTTGCGTTCATTAACAATCTGGTGGCATTTTCTGTAAGAGTATACGCCAAATCCCATACAGGAGGTTATTAAGGAAAGTAAGTGGTCTTAGAGTGAGAGAGTGTACTGTCATGGATTGGAAGCAGGCTATGACAGAAAACAAAGGGTAGGAATAAATGGTCAGTGTTCATTGTGTCCGGAAGTTAACAGTGGGGTGCCACACAGACCCATACTACGACCTGTATAGTTTAATATATTTATCAGTTATCTGGGAATGAACAGTGAGGTGGCAAAATTTGTAGATGATACAGAATTATTTAGGCTAGTCAAGGCTAGAGGTGACCATGAGGAACTTCAGAGAGATCTGTCCAAGCTAGGTAAAGCACAATGACAGATGAAATTCTCATGGTTAACAAGGTCAGGGCCATGTGCATTAGAGGAAATATTTTCAGTCATTTAAACAAATTAGTGGGTTCTAACTGAACTGTAAATTGGAGAAAAATCCAGTTATCACTGGGAAAAAAAAATAAATAAAAGAAACAAAATGTTAAAATGCATAAGTAATGGGATAGAAAATATTATATCATTATTATATGGTGTATGCTATATTCTGTTCAGCATCAGAAGGGATTAGAAATTGGGAAAGATTACCATAAGAAGAGAGATTGAAAAGATTGAAACTGTTTAATTTAAGAGGCGATGAATATGGGGAGATACGGCAGAGGTAGACACAATGATGCCTGGTGTAGAGAAGATAAATCAGATGCTCCTTTTTACCCTATCTCACATTCTAAAAGAAAGAGGACATTCAAAAAAATTGAACAACGTTTAAAGCTAATAAAAGGAAATAGTTTTTTGCATAATTAACCTATAGAACTCATTGCCATTAGATATCAGGAGTTTAGCAGGATGACAAACAAGATTAGATGTTTCTATGAATCAGAATATCCACAGCTGTATTAGCGAAAGCATTATTTTAGAAAACATAAACCAGCCACTAACAGATGGGGATTAGGAATAAACTTCCCCTTTGGCAGGCTATTTCATAATGGTTCACTCTGGGGCTTCTTGCACCTCCTTCTGAAAGATCGATTATTCTCTACTGTTAGAGTCAGAATAATAGACTAGAGGTTTGTTTGTTCTGATGTAGTTCTGTGGCTGCTGCATTCCATTGATGGATGAAGTGATCCCGTTGCACATCAACATAAATGTAAAATGTTGTTGTTCACGTTTCAATCTGTTGATTGTAATCACTGCTGTTCAAGGTTTATATTCCAGGGTGAAAACTTGACCCTATGGAATTCAGTGGCAAAACTCCCTTGACTTCAAGAGGGTTGGGATTTCACCCCAGGAATTTTTTTAAAAAGTAATGGGCACATGTCACAGTATCTCACTATTGTCTGTAATGTTGGTGTCTTTACAGTGATTACATGCTAAATGAATGTACCATCAGACTTGGTGCTGAAAACTAATTGTGAATCTTTATGGTGTTAAAATGTTGGTTGCTTTTTTTAAATGTAAGAATAAGATGGTTTCTTGTTGGCCTAGAGTCATCCAGAACACTTAAGTCTCAAACTAGGCCAAGTGTGCCATCAGAAAAACAAGAGAATCCTTTCTGAAAAAGCATAGACTGTTGTCTAATTAAATGATTCCTGATTGTTGTGATAACTGCATTCTAGCTGCATTTGCATAAAGCAAGATTTTGCAATAAGAGGTAGGTGGTCTCATCTTTACTCCTTTGTTTTTTCTTTTAGGAGAAGCTCTGCCTACCACATCACATCCTAGAAGAAAAGGGCTTGGTAAAAGTGAGCATAACAGTTCAAGCATTACTAGAGGTAACCACAATGAAGCAAGCTTTATTCACATGAAACTACTATTTCTGCTGTAATCCGCTCCAACGTGCCATAAAAGTATCAAAACACTGCTCATCTTTTCAAACTGCATTGACAAATACCCTTCTGCTCCAAAAGAGTATTCCTACAGTTCTGAACTGAAATCATCTTTCAGACTATCTATATATGTTGAACTGCAAACTAATAATCATTTTATAAAACAAACTGGCATTTCCACTGCTTTCATAGCTCAGTTTTTACAGTAGCTATTAAAACAGCCACCTCTCTGCCGCTTACATAAGTGTGGAGTACAGCTGCCTTGCAGCTAAATATGTTCATCTTATTAACACAAGAGCATCTTAATTTTTTTTTAATAGGAATTTTAACCTGTTTTGTTTTTCTGCAGTTGCTTCAGGCCATTTTAAAAATATTCAGCCATAAAATATTTATATAAATATTATTTATTAGTGAGTTGTTATTCATCCTTTGGATGCAAAATGTAAATTAGGAAACTGTATTTTATTACTGCTTTTTTGTGGTTAAACACTTTATTTTAATATAAATATTTAGTTATTTTTTATTCTACTTGGTGTGCAGTAATTCTAGATCTCCATAATTGTATTTTCTAATATGTATGATAAACGGTAAACAAAAATAGGTGCTTTCATGAAAAGAATGGTTAGCTGGGACGGCATTCTTTATTTTAGGGTTTGTGGAAGATGAGTGGCGTTGGTCTGCATTCCAGTTAGTTTCCAACATTCCAGCAGCACTTCCCTCTGCCCCCCAGTAGATGAAGTTGGTTGAGCTGAAGAGAAGCACACCTTTTTATTTGTATATAGCTGTTGTTAAAAAAAAAAAAAAAAAAAAAGGAAAGATTAAACTTGAACACACAAATGTGAACAAATATTTTTGATTGATACGTATTTTACTATGCACAAGACATTAAACTTTTATTACAACAAAATAACTGATGTGCATTAGCGTCACGTGTCTTGAGATATAATTTTGCACTGTAACTTAGGTAATCTTAAAAGGATACAGCACTACGGAACAAATAAAAAAATAGCACAAGAAAGGTGAAAATAGAAAGTTTTCTAGATAGTCAAATATACGTTTGGGGTTTTTTTTTAAAAGAGAAAATATAATTTCATTGCAGTTGTTTTAGGTCGTTGTAACAGCCTAACCCTTCAAATATGTACTGCAGGTTGCAGGGCTTACTGCTGTGAGTGCTCTCCTTGTAGTTAATGTACTGCCGTGGGATTGCCCTGTAGCGAGTGTTTGCAGGATCAGACCCCTTGTCCCAATTCAGCAGTAGGAAATAGTTTTATTTCATTACTTTTAATTTCAAAAGGAGGTTTTAAAGCTTAATTTATTGTTCAGTCATTGTCAGACAGATATTTTAGGTAGAAAAGTTCTAATCTAGCACAGTGATTTTCACAACCTCTTGAACATCCTTTTGGGGGGGGGGGGTAGTATGGAAATCTCGTGATGTAAGTAATTTAGGCAAACAAGACAGGGAAGTTGCATGTGGTAGAAAGGATGGCCGTTAGGGGTCCCTGTTACATTTAAGGAAGGAGAGTTTGAAATTCATTACAGCAAAAGTGAGGCAATGTAGAGGGCAAATGAAAGAGGCTATGGAGAGAGAAATAACCATCTGTTTGAAGAATGTGTACACTTGTCACAATATTGCATATTCTAGGCAGAGTTACATGCCTGTTCACACAGAGACACACTGCATTTAAAAAACCACCAGTATTCCAAGGAATTATATTTTTAATCCTGAATATATACTGTTTTGAATGCAGACCTTGTGTTTTCGACATCACAGATGATGGTACACATCAACAACCATCTGTTTGGCGGAAAATGTGAACTCAAGGACAGTATAATACAGTATGCATGGAATATTCAGTTATTTCAACCAAAGTAAAAGCTTTTGTTCTATAGAGGGAACATTGACTTACTTTGCAATTTTGACTGGCAGCTAGCATATGGTTTCCTATAAAATATATTGTGCACTTTAACACTAAATTAAAATGTATTTTAATATTTTACAGAGCTGCACAAATACCTGTTTTGTCAAATAGCATGAACAATATAAAGAAAATAGGTTTTCAACTCAGAGTATATCAAACTTTAAAAGCATTCAGAAATTGACTATATAAATAGGAATATTGATTGCTGCATCGAAGGGTAAAATGCAGGTTCCTGAGTATTTTTTTTATGATGTATATATGGCAACATGAAGTTTTGTAATTATTATTTTGACAAATCCTGTTTTTTTCATAATTAATTTGTTTTCCTCCTAATAGTGACTTTCAGTATTTGCTTAAAGTTGGCTGTAAATAGCGCTAAATATTTTGTAATCCGGCTTTTTTTATGCAGTCTTAACCTGTATGGCTAAAAAGAAAATCTTCATGAATCTTTGTACACTTTATATGTGCAATAAAAATGCATGGCCTCCTGACAATACCATAAACAGTGAATGTTGTGTGTATATAGTGCCAACTTTACTGTGGCTGCAATTAAATCATTTTATTTGTATTCATTTCCTGACTCTCCCATGACTGAGAATTTGTATAATAAATCTATCGTTGTTGGAGGAAATCGCAAGCAAGTAAAGGAAGCAAAGTGCCTCTTTTTTTGGGGCGGGGGGGGGGAGGCGAAACCAAAGTTCAAGCCAGACCTAGCTAAAGGCCCTTTGCTCTTGCAGAGTCCGTTTCTCCAGACAAGTTGCTAGAAACCCCCACCATACACAAATGCAAGTAGACAGTTGTAATGTTTGGGTGGTTCTGGGTGTGTTCTTATAGCATAGTGGTATTTCACTGTAAAAGCTTTCTTTGATGCAGTCTGTGCTGAGAGAACAGCAAAATCTATGTAAATCTCTATCTTCTCTGCTTAAATCAGGCTACACCTTAACTGGATTATTTTATGATCCTCCTCTAGATTCTAGTTTGGGGCAGTGAAGCTGTGGGGTAACACAGCTGCTGTATGCACGGCTGGCAGAAAGGAAACACACTGTGGGATTAAAGGCATAAACGTATTTGATCGTGATTACAGACCTGCAACTAGCCACTAAAAAAAGTGTATGGTAAGGAAAATAATTTTATCATTTGTCCTCCAAATTCAAATAGCCTCTACAGCTGCATGTCTTTTATTATAGCATGTGTGTTACCCTGTACAAGTCTCTTTCCTGAAGACTTTACAATCCCTGGGCTGAGGCCCTAAAACTACCATGACTAGTGCCCTTGATTTTGGTAGTAAGCACTGTGTCTAAGTAGTAAGTGCAGCACTGGGCTCTAACTTGGACACACAAGACAGTGAATATTGACACCCCAGTCATGGAGGCTAGAGAAAGGAGGAGAGGAGGATGTGAAAAGTAGGAAAGTAGAATGTCTCCATTGTTCTACAAACAGCGACACAGGTACAGAGCTGCATTAAGGAGAGAGAGAAAGGGAGGATCAGTCAAAGATAAACAACCTTTTTGCTGAACTAGCTTTTCAGCTTTGTTGCTGAATCAAGGATTCTTTATTTCTGCTGCAGGAGTTGATGGCATCACAAATGGTAGAAATTCTGCCCCAGTGCTATTTGTCATGTCAGTTATTGCAAGGTAACCAGATCCTGGAAGGAAGAAGCGAGGTCAGTGTGAAGGGTACTTCAGTTGCAGTATGAGAGGTATCCAATTCCCAAAAACCTGCCTTCCCCCTGACTTCAATTGGTAGCCAAAAGAGCAAGGCATTTTATTGCTGTTATGGATCTGGGACTTGTGTACAAATCTAGCTTCTTTGAGAGTTAATTTTATAAAACCTCCTCCACTGTGCAGGGCTCTAAAACAATTTCTCATAGAAAAGAGCCTCTTGAAGGCATAGTTGTTCACTTGCACTGCCTCTAAAAATCAGCTTTAAAAGAAAGCATCAGACTCATCACTGCTGCTAAGTTTTGTCAGCAAAGCAAACTTGCTCTAGGATAGTAAGTGATTCTGCATTCTTGCTAGAAAAAGCAACAGGTATTTTCTGTATCCAAACTTGTATATGGGCTGGTGTTTCAACATGGAAGCTGAAATTGTAATAGATCTCTTGCTGGAAAGTAGATTAAGACTCAGGCAGGAGCTGCATTTCCTGTATCTCACACAGTACTCAGATTTTAAAAATAGACTGTAAATGTAACACGTACGAGCCTGCTTCTCTCACAGAGGCTGGTGGTGATCTGCATTTGCTACCGCTAAACTTACCCTTGTTAAATGATCCTGTTTAATGTTATATTTAGGATCCATTAATGATGTAATCTCCTTTGAAGTAAAATTTAAGGTTTTACTCCCTGTATTCTTTTTTAAAGGAAATGCCACAACTTTTCACATCTGCTTTTAATACCTTACAGCACCCAAATGCTTGACACTTGTTACTGTAGAATGATAAATGTCAGATACTAGGAGGAATTCTATACCTGTAGTTAAAATGGTTTCTGCTTAGTTGCATGCATAGAGAGGTTGTAATGGAAATCCCCTCTGGATGGCACATTCTGATTTCGAGCTCTTAATTTTTCTGTGAAAGCAACACTTTGCTCTTACTGAGGTGAACATGGTACAAATTTCAAACAAGGTTAAATTAACTGTTTGCAAAGTCTGATGGCAGGGATATCGTTCCTTTTGTATAGATAGGGAAACTGTAACAAAGAGGCGCTGTGATTTAGTCCTGCAATAGTCAGTGGCAGGATTAGGTCTGAAGAGTCCTGACTCCCATTCCCACAAGGCTACAGCTAAAATACAGGCAGCCCTTGGACTTACAACACAAATCACTTAAGTCAAAAACATAACTTGAATTTCCCATAGAGTGCTGTAAAGTCAAAACAATAATTTATAAACATTGTGCTGTTCATCATAACTCAAACATTGTAAAGTCAAGGACTGCCTGTAATGCCTGAAAGACAAATCTTCCAGCTTTTGATGCTTCACAAACCGCATGCTCTAGGCACTAATCACAGCACCAGATGCTGCTGTTTCAAGCTAAATGGCTATTTCAGAATGAATTAGGAAAGACTTTTTACATACTTTGCTACATATAATAAAATGGAAGTGTTTCCTACAACATACCCATGCTGAATGAAACAGCTGATAAGAGTGGTCACCACACCATCTCAGGTGTCATAAAACATGGCACACAGCACCAATACAGGGTTGGGATTTTCTATTAGAACATTTGAGCTGGCCCAATAACTCGTTTGCAAAGGGCACCAGTATCCTGGAGATCAGCCCTTTGTCTTAAATGTTAATTTTTTTTAAAAACGATGCTTTTTTAATTCCACTTGTAGCAGTCACTTACTTAAACTTTGTACTGCCATGCACCTGCGCAGGACTTGGTGACAGGAAAGGAACTACTTTTTCCCCAGCTGCTTGAAAACGTACTGCCTTTGAAATACGAAGCTGTCCCCATACAAAGCAGGGGGAGCAAAGGCTAGCCTGCCGTTAAATAAGAGCAGAACGGTTTCAGTTTTTGAGGAAAATCACATCTCTCTGTTTCCCAAAATCGTGGCTTTGCATTTTGGTTGCAGGTATTTGATGTCCTCTCTCAGGTTAGCAGTTCTACCGCTCAGTTTTCAACAGGGAAAATAGCCCGCTTGGTGCTGGGTGGGTGGTTGTTTGTTTTACGTGTTGTAGAGAATTAGATCACTACAGTCACTGTTTTAGTGATGGAAAAGTGACTGCACAGTCAACATCTTGCCCTCCCCTGCCTTACATATGGTGATAGTCCAGCAGTAGGTAACTCAAGAGTACATTAACCTCTCTGGGCAGTTTTTAAGCCAGCAATCACAAAATATAGAGGTATTATGTAGCATCCATCTCCCTAGTACTGCAGTCCATGGGATCTGTCGACGTAGAACTGAGGTCAAGTGCTGTGTTTGGTTCTAGAACCAAATGTTTCCTGCACAAGCCCAGCTACTAACCTTTCTGGCCAGGGGGAGGAAATCAAGAATCTCCTGCTCAAATCTTGAGGACTGACAGTTGGATGAAAGCTTGTTACTAGCTCCTCTATTTCCTTGAAGACATGAAATTACTGACCTACTACTTATTCATGTAAGCAACTGCAATGTGTTACATGGGGATGTTATCTGATTACGAACTGGAGATGGTCCGTAAGCTCTATTAAGATGTGGTCCACAGTTAAGTTTGAGAACCTGTGGCAGCAAGTATTTTCAGGGACTTGCCGTAGGTAAAATAATTCTCCCCCCAAAGCCGTCGTATAGCAGTAGAGCTATTACTCCAGCTCCAGGCTGAAACAGTTGGTACCACTTTTGGAAGAGGGAAGAGAAGGACTGGCTGTTGGATCCACACAGTGCACAGAAAGCTCTTGCATGATGAACAGCCAAAGTAGGTTGGCTAAATCCTGTCCCCTCACAGTTAAGTGGAGACATGTTAACTTGGGGGAAACACTAAAATCCTAGTGAAGAGTAGGCTGACTGTATTCCTCCCCCAACATACAAATTAGCAGGCAGAGTTACACACCATGGGGAATCATTTTAAATCTGGTACAACAGGGTCAGATTCAGCTACCTTTACTCACATAAAACAGTCCTGTCCCGTCCCCCCGGCTGCCCTTTCTCCTCAGATAGTAAAGTAATAAAAGGTGGCAGAGTCTGCTCTCCAATGCTCTCTATGTTAGACAAAGAAACCATCCTACTGCTTATCCATCCCTCAAACTAATTTATTCCTCTCTAAGAAGAATCTCTAGCCTTTCCCCAGAAACTTACTTGGTGGCAAACTTAAGTCATAAAAAGGATGAACTGCTCCCTTTAATACCTGATTTCAGGTAGCTGCCTTCAGACTGTCTGTTACAGAAGCCTCTTCCTTTCACACTCCCAATTACAGGTTCAATGTTAACAAGGGGGGAATGGTTGATCACAATGCAGCATAAGTTTGTTTGCATTTTCCATCAACAGCTGCAGATTTTGGCCTGGAAATACACTTCAATAGGCAGGAGAAAAACACTTCAGTGTAAATCCATTTAATTTACTATTGTTTTCAGCCCTGTATTCAAAATTGTCCAGTTATTCTGTTCAGTGCTGAATGAGTGACAAATGGAAAGTTAGCGTGTTACTAGTTCTCCTGCTGCAGTCTGCACCGTCTTGAGACCACTGACATATTCTATGTCAATATGCTGTTTAAAAACAAAAAATTAAATGATCATATCTATTCTGAGCCATACCCTCAGAATGCTTTTCCCAGTATGGTTAAACAATTTTCAAAGCAGATGAACACATTCAAAATATTTATTTTCAAGTACACAGAGAATTAAGGATTTTTTAGCAGTACTATCAGCATGACTCCATTTTTATAGGCACTAATTCAGCAAGTGATTTTTGTTAACATTTGTTTATGTATTGACTTGTACTGGGCAAGAGAGACTCCTACAGTTCAAGCATTGAGGTATTTTGCATGGTGTCTGATGTGATCATTAACAAAGGTTGCGATGAAGAAGTAGCTGTGATCGTAGCCCTAGCAAAGAGAAAAACAGATTCAGCAATTCAAGATACTTAATGATAAAGTGCTGTAACTCTGTATTTTCGAGCATTGTTAATGATGGCTCATTCAATGGCGGTCTGCTTATTTAAAGAAGGCAGTAAGGAGGTTGTTTCAGATTTATGCAAGCCTGGGCTAGCCCTAGGAGGCTCCATGAACTGGCTGTGTACTAGGCCGTCCTATCCCGATGAAGATGGGCACACTCCATAAAGAAAGGGAAGGGAAACAGTAAATACATCTGCTGTGCAGGTGGCAGCTATCTTGGAACGACATGGCAGATAGGATGGAGTCACTTCAAAAACCCTGAAGAATTTCAGGCTACTGCTACTCTGTGCTATAATGCTACAGGAAAGGGAGGGTTCTTTCTTTGCCTCCTGACTGATCCTGTCAGCCAAAACCAACGATGTACCACTTTGCTGATACACATCATATATAAACACAACTACGCTGTTTAAATGTATATGGATGATAAATCAGATAAGAGTACACTTTCTTCATGATACTTTTGCGATGGGTTACTGCAATACTATATTAAAAACAGAGCAAGATACTTATCCTCCTCAGCATATCGCCACTAGGTTGGATTGCATTCTGAACACCCTATAATGTTTAAGCTAAAAATCAGTTCCCCCTGTAGGGGTCAAATGTAATTAAATTAGTGGGGTCTAGTGGATACACCACTACGCTGAGTCAAGAGAGCTTCTCTCTGTTCTCACCCCTGCCATTGATCTGCTGTGACACCTTGGGCAAATCACTTTACCTTTCTGTACCCTTTGCCTGTCTTGTCTATTTCAGGTCTGGGACTTCTCTGGCTAACTACTCCACCTTTTAGGCACACAGAGTCAACCCAGTAATTATGGGATGGATATATCAGACATCCCCCTCCCCCCAAAAAAGGGTACTTTTTGGTACTTGCCTGTTGCAATCTAAAGACTACAGGGATTTTCCGCTCTGTGCAGGCAGCAATGAAGTTGTCCGGCAGTAACTGCCCTGCTGAAAGGAACTGGTCATCTTTGCCTTGATCAATTAAGATGTCGAGATGGGAGTCTGGATAAGACTTCACAAGATGGGTAGCATCATATGCCTGTAGAAATAAAATGAAACTAATGAAAAGTGTAACAAAATTTTTGAAAGTGTAGTTCTATGCTTAGTCACTATACTACCAAATTGGGTTAGAATTATTGTTTAGGAAGGATAGGGACATGTAATGCAACAAACTGGGGTTTAAGACAATGTCTACACTAAAACTAAAAATACTCCATAGTTTGGACAGCCTTTTAGTAAGTTCAAAGTTAGGGTGCTCAGGCCAAAACCTTAAATCTATCTCACTGACTCTAATCCTGTTCCATAGGTATCAATGCCCATAGTATTTAATCATGATTAAAGAACTGAACATTTTGCCAGCCTGCTCCTACAGAACTCAGACTTACCAATCTCTGACCAACAAGTCTTTCCTCTTTTGCCTGCCACTATAAGAAGAAATTCCTCTGTGCACAGAGAATACAGGAATCTACATTCGGAGTATGTCAACTCCTGCAAGTGAAGTTAGCTCAGGCATACCATGCTAGCTTAGTCTAATTAGTACAGGAAACCATAGCAGCGTAGATGTGGTGGCATGGCCTTCAGCATGGGCGAGCAGCCAGCATACAAGGCCTCTAGGTGGCCTAGCTACGTATTCTGGTTGCTAGCCTGTCCTGAAGCCCATGCCACCACATCTACACTGCTATAGTTACCTCTGCTAGCTCAATTAAAGTTGGCTACCCATGTTAGAATCACCCCTTCACTTGTAGTGTAGACATATCTTAAGGGGCGCCATCGGAGCATTTCATCACCCTAAAAAGGGGATCCGATTTTCATCTGTTCAATGTTTTCAGGAAGTAGACAAAGAGCCAGTGCTTGCTCATATTTCTACTTATCTCACAATTTAAAATCTTCAGAAGCGAGGAGAGAATATACTGTCTCTATGTGGTAATAACAGCCTCCCATTAAAGTATGTTTTTTGTAGAGTGCCAGTCAGCAGTATGATCGTGATCAGTATCCACACAAGAAGAACCAGGAGTACTTGTGGCACCTTAGAGACTAACATTTATTTGAGCGTAAGCTTTCGTGGGCTAAAACCCACTTCATCGGATGTATGTAGCGGAAAATAAAAACACACACACACACACACACAATGAAAAAATGTGTGTTGCCATACACACTATAATGAGAGTGATCAATTAAGGTGAGCTATCAGCAGGAGGAGAAAAAAAACCTTGTGTAGTGATAATCAGGATTATCAAAAGGTGTTTTTCTCCTGCTGATAGTAGCTCTCCTTAATTGATCACTCTCTTTATAGTGTGTATGGCAACATGCATTTTTTCATGTTCTCTGTGTGTGTGTGTGTGTGTGTATATCTTCCTACTGTATTTTCCACTGCATGCATCTGATGAAGTGGGTTTTAGCTCACGAAAGGTTATGCTCAAATAAATTTGTTAGTCTCTAAGGTGCCACAAGTACTCCTTTTCTTTTTGCTGATACAGACTAACACGGCTACCACTCCACCAGTATCCACACACTTACTGTACAGCAGGATTCAATGTTTGGTGACGGGATGACATGGTGTTACTCAAACAGAAGCAATCACTTCATGTTTTGCTTCCCTACTACACAGTGCAGTCACAATCAATTTTACCATTCATTAAATGACTGGACTCTCCCACACATACCTCCCATTTAGTTAGATCTGATCCCAGATATCCACCAAAGGCTTTCTTCCCCCAGGGACACTGAACTGGGTTGCAGATAGGAGCAAATGCGGATACAGACTGTTTAGAAACACAAACATATGGATTAAGAAAAGTCATTTTGATAAGCAAGATGTGAGCGGAAAGCATGTTCAAAAGCCGTTCTGCCTAAAGTTACAATTGTAGCACACTGGGGAAGCAAGTGCTCTATTCTCACTTTTAGACAGCATTCATTCTCAGTCTTGTGATATAATTAGAACTTCTTTTTTGGGGGGGGGGGGAGGGGAGGGGGTATACAGGAACACAACCCACAAGTAAGTGCTCAAAGACACCACAAAAAGGGACAAGGTACAATTAGCTCCCCTCCACACACACAAGAAACTAATGGCTCTCATCTAACAATAGAGTTAAATGATTTGCTAGCCAAAAATGCAAGGGGTTACTTTGGATTTTGAAATCTCTAAAGCCATAAAATGGGGGCATTTATTGAAGATGCCAAGGAAGACAACAGCTTAAAAATTCTATGAATTGTAATGTGCATGTTTTGGGAATTAACGCAATACAAACTTTCAGCCATTTTATAATAATCTTAAGAACATAAGAATGACCATAACAGGTGAGACCAATGATCTGTCTATCTGGCCCAGTATCCTGTCTTTGACAGTGGCCAGTGCCAGATGCTTCACAGGAAATGAACAATCCTCAAGTGATGCATTCCCAGCTTCTGACAAACAGAGGCTAGAGACACTTCAGAGCATGGTTTTACATCTCCGCCCATCCTGGCTTATAGTCAATGATGGACCTATCCATCCATCCATGAATGTATCTAGTTCTTTTTCTAACCCTTTTTGGAATCTTACAGTTCTAAGGCTTTAAATTCCTCTGGAATTTCTCCTTAATCAGCTGTTGCAAAGAAATCTCTCTTTCTTCCCAAGATCATACACTCTGAAATTTAATTTTTGTTGACAGAAGATAGAAATAATTTAGTAATATGAAAGATTAAAGTTATTTTTCTGAGAGGAGATTCTATATTTTCTTTAAATTGGCCCTTTGCCATGCTTTCAAAATTTTTGTTTAAGGGAAACATTAACTTTCATTAACTTTATAAATCGGAGATATGAAACAACGATTCTCTTCCTCATTATTTGAATTATTTTAAAATTAAATATATTTAAGATTTTGATTATGTTTTATCCTTGTTTCAGTTAAGACTAAGAAGAGGATGAACTGAGATGTATTATTTTGGTGATAGCCACAGCCAATCTATTCAGCTGTGAATTTTATACTAATTTATTCTCTTGATGTATGAGCTAAGCACCATGGCCGCCTTTGCATACATGAATTATGGTCTCTTGCACATGATTCCGAATGTGATCTTGTAAAGACAAGCTACTGAAGCTCTAAATGAGCAGGCATGTCACGATTTTGCATAGCAACATGAAAAAGGTCACATGGTGGGGGGGAGGGGGTAGAGAACATCCTCTAAAGATGAATTTTTAAATTTCACATCTCGTACTTAGGCCTCCATCAGCTTTGTCATCACATAGTCTATTAAAAATAACAGAATGCAGTACTCCTAATACTCAGTCCAATACTACCATCGAGCCTCACACAATTATATGTACCACTAGGCACACTAAATCCTCAAAAAAAAATTCTGAATCTATGGGACTTAAGGTCAACGGTGACAAAACTAAAGTTATATGTGCCTCCTATGAAATGGAAATGAACAATCTGCCAATGCTACATGTAGATAGTAATGATTGAATAGTTTTATCTATTTGGTAGTCGGTTGACAGCAGGAGATTCTGTAACCGAAGAGGTCATGTCAGATCGGTCTTGCATCAACTGCATTTTAGCATCCTCAAAAGACACTGTTTGGGTGGTGGGATGTATTTGTGACAACTAAGATACGAGTGTTCAGTGTGGTGGTGATGACTAGCCTGTTACATAGAGCAGAAACAAGGCCATTAAAACAGCTGAGGACAGAAAACTAAACAGTTTTCCATGTCAAAAGTAATGGTGTATTCTTAACATCTGTTGGTTTGATTTTGTCACAAATGAGGAGGTACTTGGATGATTCTGGCAAGTTACAGTCCTGCCCAGATGAAAACAAGATGACTGCAATGATGGGATCCTGTCCAACGGGCAGAAAATGGTACGTTTCTATAGAAGATTTACAGACCGGAGGTAAAAGGAAAGAGCATGAGATCGGCCACAAATGAGATTGGAAGATGTGATTTTTGAGGGATTTAAGAAGCCCAAATCCTCCTGTGCTGGTTCATGATGAAAGAAGACAACTTGCAAGAGACTGTTCAAGATGGAAGTCCATTCTAGGTGATGCCACAGCTACACCACAGCCACGTAAACACGCTGCTGCTGAACTACAATAGTATGGATAGAATAGCAATAAGACTAATATTCTCCACTGGAGAGGATATTTAACTCAGTTTTTAACTTTAATTCTGTAGTTGGTATTTCACCGTCAAATACTAATACATTTTACAGTAAGTAGCATTCAGTACTAGGCAGTGCTAGTACCAAGTACCAGTAGGCTATTAAGATTATAAATAACTTTAAACTCTCTGTTGTTGCAACCTTTAGTATTAAAGTTAACTTGAATTTGATTTTTAAAACTATTTTTCTCTGGAAGATTGTATAAAACTTAGTATCTTACTTTGTATTTTCCAGGATTCTTCAAAGCAAGGATAAGAGCACCATGGCCCCCCATTGAGTGCCCAAAAATAGACATCCTTTCTGAGTCAGCTGGAAAATTGGCTTTTATTAATTTAGGCAGCTGAAAAAAATCAAGTGTGACAGGAAAAAAAAAGGAAGACTTTAATATGTTTAGACTTTGAGAGTCATGCAACTTAATGTGATCTACGATTGTGTTTTAATCCAGATAAAATGTACAAGGTTGTTCTGTACTTGTGGTTAAATTAACAGTTGAGGTCACAGTCTGAAAACTATCTCAACTACTGAATATCACTAAAGACAAAAAGAAACATTTCAAACGTCTGTAGACATTTCATGGTCTACAAGATGTTAATCAACTAGACATATTACTGCAATACATTTATGTAAATGTACATGTATAACAAGACTGAGGGTTCATTATAACCCTGTTCTCATTTTAACTAAATCCCTAAATGTGTTCTCACAAAATAAGCAGAATGACAACTTGTTCTGGAGAGGCCTTTTGTATTTCATGTCCCTGTCAACATTAGTTTTTAATCTGGACCACTCACGGTGCAAATTGACAGATTTATATGTATTGTTATTCATCATCATAATAGATTTGCTCAAGCATTCTATTTTGAAAATGACGACATTTGACTGCTAATGAAAATGGTCTAATTTTGATATGCATGACAAGCAGCCATCTCACTACAATAGTCCAATTAAGAGGAGATCAGTCCCTCTAATCAAGGCAAAACAATGAGATTGAATTTCATACCTTTAGTAACATTAACTTAATTAGAAAAAAACAACACACCTCATCCTTTATGTACGAGTACATTCTATAGTTGGTTTTCCATGGTTCTTCAGTGGCGTCTACATAAAAACCAGCACCTGTGCCAAAATCCCAGCTCTCATCTTCTCCTTCAATATTGCAGCCACCTATCAAGGAAAAGTGATTCTGTGTTTATTGTCCCATCTTTATCAGATGTTTGATATCAGGATATTGTTTTCCATGATATAAACCACACCCTTCTAGATGGATCTGGATAAATTTAACCTCTGTGCCTCAGTTTCCCAAAAACTGTAGAATGAGGATGATGTTTAAGCCATAATACCGTGGTATTGAGGGTTAATACATTAATGTTTCCAAAATGTTTTAAGAGCTACAAGTAACTAGAAAGTGCAAAGGATTCATAGTTTTCACTTTTCTTCATCCCTTCAATCGCAAAATTTATCTCTGATGTACAATCAGATATTAATTTAACTGAACTTACTACACTATGAATTTCTTATCAAATAAATCAGGGATATGTTAGAAAATCCAGTCTACCCTCCTGGCAGTACAAGATACCCTATACTACTGTATATCTTTGATTGCTTTGTCCAGTCCAGTTTTGAATTATTCAAACGATATGCTCCACTTCTTCCCCTGGGAGTTTCCAGTCTAGTAAATCTCACCATCAGGAACATCTTCAGTATAATGACAGGTTTATATTAATTCTTAATTCACTTTTTCTCTGTTTCATGTCAATAATAAATTAGAACCCCAAATAAAACCTAAGTCATTCCTCTTTTGACTACCTGTAGACATATCCTCCTTCACCAAGACTATACTTTCGGTACTTAATTTTTATATGTTTCCCTTAAATTCAATCCATCCAGCCATCTCTTATCCCTCTTCAGTTTGCCCATGATTTGACAATAGAATCAAATGAAGTAAAAATCTTAAATGAATCAAACAGTACCACAGAATCTTTATGGATAGTAATTCCATGCTCTAATAATAAGAATATAGCAGTAGGGATATATTACCAACCACCTGACCAGGATGGTAATAAGTGACTGAAATGTTCAGGGAGATTAAAAAGGCTATTAAAATAAAAAACTCAATAATAGGGGATTTCAACTATCCCCATATTGACTGGGTACATGACACCTCAGGACGGGATGCATAGATAAAGTTTCTTGAGACTTTAAATGACTGCTGCTTGGAGCAGCCAGTCCTGGAACCCACAAGAGAAGAGGCAATTCTTCATTTAGTCCTAAGTGGAGCTCAAGATCTGGTCCAAGAGGTAAATATAGCTGGATCACTTGGTAATAGTGACCATAATATTATTAAATTTAACTTTCCTGTGGCAGGGAAAACACCACAGCAGCCCAACACTCTAGCATTTAGTTTCAGAAAGGGGAACTACACAAAATGAGGAGATTAGTTAATCAGAAATTAAAAGGTATAGCGCCAAAAGGGAAATTCCTGCAAGCTGCATGGAAACTTTTTAAGACACCATCATAGAGACTCACCTTAAATGTATACCCCAAAATAAAAAACATAGTAAGAAAACCAAAAGAACCCCCAAAAGAAAAACCAAAACCAAAAAAGAGCCACCATGGCTAAACAACATAGTTAAAGAAGCAGTGAGAGGCAAAAAAGCATCCTTTAAAAAGTAGAAGTTAAATCCTAGTGAGGAAAATAGAAAGGAGCATTAACTCTGGCAAATTAAATGTAAACATAGAATTAGGAAGGCCAAAAAAGAATTTAAAGAACAGCTAGCCAAAGACTCAAAAAGGAATAGAAAAAAAAATTTAAGTACATCAGAAGCAGGAAGCTTGCTAAACAACCATTGGGGCCTCTGGACAATTGAGATGCTGAAGGAGGATGTGAGGGAGATTCCCAAACCTGAGCCATTCTTTTCAGGTGACAAATATGAAGAACTGTCCCAGATTGAGGTGTCATTAGAGAAGGTTTTGGAACAAACTGATAAATTACAGGGAGTCCTCGGACTTACGACGCCTGACTTACATCGGAGGCCACTTATGATGCTTTTCAACTGACTGCCCGTTTCACCCCTACGATGCTCGATTTGCATAAAGTTCACTTGAAATCACCTCTTGGTTGCATTATACTGGCATGGAGCTGGAAAGGGGTCACTTCTGATTGGCTTCGAGGCAACAGGGTAGCTTGTTGTCTGGTAGGGTTGCTGCTTGTTTTTGATTGGCTCTCGGCCCCATGCTCAGTCAATCAGAAAACTTGAACAGTGATTGGCTATGGCTCAGCCTGTGTGCCATTCTCCCTGGCTTTTTGAGCCTTTGTTGCCAGCATTCTGAGCAGCATATGTGAGTTTATATGTTTATTTGAATGCTGATTACCAAATACACAATGTACAGTAAGTACATTGATGTTCCAACATTAGTCATCTAGAAGTCATTTAGTACAAAAATCTGGGTTATTGTGGTGAAAATAGTGTATCAAGCCTTGGTTCAGGAACCAATCCCCCCTTCATAGCATTGATTCCTATGGGAAAAGTGGTTTCAACTTATAACGCAACTCTGAGGAACGAATTGTGTCATAAGTCTGAGGACTCCCTGTATACAGTAATAAGTCACCAGGATCAGGTGGTATTCACCCAAGAGTTCTGAAGGAACTCAAATGTGAAACTACAGAACTAATAACTGTAGTCTGTAACCTATCATTTAAATCAGCTTCTGTACCACATGACTGGAGGCTAGCTAATGTGACGCCAATTTTTAAAAAGGGCTCCAGAGGTGATCCCAGCAATTGCAGGCCAGTAAGCCTGACTTCAGTACCAGGCAAACTGGTTGAAATTATAGTAAAAAACAAAACTGTCAGACACTTAGATGAACATAATTTATCAGGGAAGAGTCAACATGGTTTTTGTAAGGGGAAATCATGCCTCACCAATCTACTAGAATTCTCTGAAAGGGCCAACAAGCATGTGGACAAGGGGGATCCAGTAGATATAGCGTACTTAGATTTTCAGAAAGCCTTTGACAAGGTCCCTCACCAAAGGCTCTTAAGTAAACTGTCATGGGATAAGAGGGAAGGTCCTCTCATGGACTGGTAACCGGTAAAAAGATAGGAAACAAGGAGTAGGAATAAATGCTCAGTTTTCAGAATGGAGAGAGGTAAATAGTGGTGTCCCCCAGGGGTCTGTACTGGACCCAGTCCTATTCAATATATTCATAAATGATCTGGAAAAAGGTGTAAACAGTGAGATGGTAAAATTTGCAGAGGATAAAAAATTGCTCAAGATAGTTAAGTCCCAGACAGACTGTGAAGAGCTAAAAAAGGATCTCTCAAAACTGGTGACTGGGCAACAAAATGGCAAATGAAATTCAATGTGGATCAATGCAAAGTAATGCACATTGGAAAACATAATCCCAACCACTCAAGAAAGAGATCTTGCATTCATTGTGAATAGTTCTCTGAAAACATCCACTCAATGTACAGCAGTAGTCAAAAAAGCGAACAGAATGTTGGGAATCATTAAGAAAGGGATACATAAATAAGACAGAAAATATCATATTGCCCTTATATAAATCCATGGTACACCCACATCTTGAATACTGCGTGTAGACATGGTCACCCCATCTCAAAAAAGATATATCGGAATTGGAAAAGGTTCAGAAAAGGGCAACAAAAATTATTAGGAGTATGGAACAGCTGTCATATGAGGAGAGATTAATAAGACTGGGACTTTTCAGCTAGGAAGAGAGACTACTAAGGGGGCATATGATAGGAGATCTAGCAAATTATGACTGGTGTAGAGAAAGTAAATAAAGAAGTGTTATTTACCCCTTCTCATAACACAAGAACTAGGGGTCACCAAATGAAATTAATAGGCAGCAGGTTTAAAACAAACAAAAGGAAGTATGGAAGTGTGGAACTCCTTGCCAGAGGATGTTGTGAAGGCCAAGACTATAAAAGGGTTAAAAAAAGAACTAGATAAGTTCATGGAGGATAGGTCCATAAATGGCTATTAGCCAGGATTGACAGGGTTGGTGTCCCTAGCCTCTGTTTGCCAGAAGTTGGGAATGGGTGACAGATCACCTGGGGATTGCCTGTTCTGTTCATTCACTCTGGGGCACCTGGCATTGGCCACTGTCGGAAGACAGGATACTGGGCTAGATGGACCTTTGGTCTGACCCAGTATGGCCACACTTATGTTCTTAATAGCGGGTCCCAGAACTCTTCTTCTTAGCATATGCACAACATGCCTCCAGGTGGCATGTGAGCAGGATCCATCACTGAATTTGGTCCACTGAGAACTGAATGTAGTATTTAAGGCCACTAGCACAGGGACCATTACTTTCTTCCTTGATAACATGCCCCTGTTTACTAACACCAAAATTACAAGGGACTTTTTTGCTGTCATATTAAATTGCAAACTCTTATCTAATTTGACACAACTGTTAGAACAATTTTTGAGTACACACCTGCCTCCTTATCACAGGCTGAGCCTGGGGCTTTTAAGAGGATCAAAGTTCAGCTTACTCCTGTGACACAGACTCTGCCAAAAACTGAGGGATTCTGGAACTTGTAGCCTAGGAATCATAGGAACTGTAGGCTGTGAATCAAGTATGCTGGGTATAAAAGGGTTGGTTGCCTCTGTCTGAGACAGATGGCAGGACTTGCTGTGAATCTTTCTGTTAAGCATGATAATCTTACTAAAGGAAAGAGCTTAAGGAAAAAAGGTGGAAAAGCAGCCTGGGAAGAAGACTCAGAGGAGATGAACAAAGGACTGTTTGGGACACTCCATGAAGAGGGGCAAATGCCTGCAGGAAAGGGAAGAAATGTTCACTTATATCCTCATGAAGAGGCTTTAAAACCACATAAACAGGAAAACATGAAACACATCTGTTTACCAAGACAGAGTTTTTCATTCAGCTGGAGGGCTAAACCACCAAGAGGGGAAATTGAGGGACCAGACAAATCTGATGACAAAAAGGTAAGCTGCACTGTCACAGTGCTATAACTTGATTCTCCCTCTCTTCTTGGCTTGTAAGTTTATTCACCTGTTGCATTTTGTCCAACTCTTAGATAATGAGCGCTCTAGGGCAGAGACTGTCTTGATTGTGTTTGTTTGTACAGTGCTTGGAAGAACAGGGCCCCGACTCCTAACTCTATTTCTTAGACACTATCACAGTAGAAGTGATAACTGTTTAATATTGCTAAGTCTCTTCGCTTCCCAGCGGTTTTGTTTCCAGGAGAGTTTCTACTGGGCAAGCACTTTACAGACACCTGCACATGCAAACACCACTCTGAATATTTTCTCCACACTATGTTCAGACCACCTACTTTAATATGTGATTACAGTTAGTCTGCTGTAAACTCAGTGTTCCAGATAACAAAGATGTTAGAGATTTGGACCCTGTGAACAGAGACTGTCTGGAACACAATGGACATAAGAGATGCACTAGAAAATCCATTAACACAGCGGAGCTTGCAGTCATCTGCTTTGATTTATTCCAGTTACGGCAAGTTACAAAGACAGGAGAGAGGCCAAGAGGTTAGTGCAAAAGAGAACATATGATAGCACAAAAGCAAGTCCACGCACCCAAGGGCAGCTACTGCCCAAAACCCTTAATCTGATGTTCTTTGAATGACATAATGAAGATCTGGCCATCCCTACTCTGCACTACATAATAGCTATGAATACATGTCACAATAATGCTTGTTTCAATATACCTTTGTATATGAATTAAAAATACACTAAACACAGGAAGACATCAGGTCCCAAGATAAAATATGGAAGAATATATGTTGCTCCCCTAGCAGTTCATTAAAATATTTTGCAGTAATTTTTCTTAGTACAAAAAAAAAAGAGATTAAAGTATAGACCTTCCAGAAAGTTGAAATTCTGTCCTTAAATCATTGTTGTGATCAAGGGCTCCCAAATATTCAATGATCTTACATACTATGTCCAGGGAACTGGAATACCTAGCCAAGACGAATAATTTGTAGAAGGAACTTGTTAGGGGGTTGTTTTGGGGGAATTAAATCAAGCATTTTTGTTGAGATTTGATGCCATCAAATACTGGAAAATATCAGAAAGGCCCCTCCAATATGTACAGCGTAAGTATCACTGTAGCAGAAGAAAATACCAAGTACATTGAGAAAGCTGTTGTGTAATTTACAGAACTCTCCAGGTAACTATGACGAAGATGGTTACAGAATTCCCCCTTTTCAGGTTCCCCAATTTCTATACTCATCAATGCCTTGTACAGGGAACATGTGCGCTTTTTTTAAACTGTTGTTTTAGCTCTATAAGTACTGAGTACAGTAAATATTAAAAGGCTCTGAAAAATCATGCAACACAGTGAAAACAAAACACTAGTTCCATGTTCCAACAGGATTCCATGGATGATGTAAGGTACTAGCATAGTATATACACCAGTGATACTCAGATCTCTGTGATTCAAGAGCCAAATTAGCAATCAACACTACCCATCAGAGCCACAGTGCTGTGAATTCATAGTTTCGTTTACTATTTATATTATATATAAATTCTCACAGCGAAAGGACTATTATTTTATCAACTACAATTGGTTAATATCATAGTAAAAGCATCCTGCTTGGTTAATAACTTAGATTAGTTAATAATTAAATCACACAGTGTTTTAGTTTCATGTACTGCAAAGAGATGCATTAAAAAACCACTTGCAGCTCTTGAGCTTCAGTCTGAGTATCAGCAGTATACACCAAGATGTCACATGGAGTGTAAGCCAGGGACTTTGGAGAACCAGGAAAAAAACATGGATGGGAACGAGAGTCCTACATTGCCCATGTGTGACCTGAACTGCCCCCTTATCTTAATTTTAGGGCATTTGTATTAAAATGGCTTTACTAGTGGAGTTCTAAAGTTACAGTTCATTTAGTATATATTAAACAAATAATCTAGCAAATTGGTATAAATTATAGAACCTACAGATAGAACAACATTCCAAATTCAGATACAATTACATCAATATATTTAGTAGTAACATGAATCATTCTATTCTTTGGAGATAAGCAGCAGTAAACGTTTATATGCTGAAGGCTCATCATGTAACCTGAAAACACTTACGTGGGCTGGTATCTGGTGCAACTACAATGAGGCCATGTTCAGCTGCAGCTTGATGAAAACCAGATTTGGTAATAAAGTTTTGTTCCGTGCAAGTTAATCCTAGAGATAAAAATATGACTGGTTATGTACTACTCTCAGCATTCCAGCTTCCAACATATACTAGAAAAGTTTAAAAATAAAATGGGATTCATGCCTTAAGCATGAATGTAATTGTTAACTGTCCATAGAAACAGACTCAGTTACATTTTCACAGAAAAAAAGATTTGATCGTACTAAGTTTTTCATTTCCCACTTGTATCAACAACCATTCCTTTTAAAGATCTTTGGGATTTTGTCCATGTTTAGGTATTGACCATAATTAGGTCACTGAACGTTTCATCCACAGAGCCACACAAGTGCTTGTTCATTTACCATAAGCAGAGTTCTCAAATACTGCGTATGATATCATTTGAGAAGATATTAGTGACAAATAAAGTCCTATATTTCATTAGTTAGCAGCTATAATAAGCATAGTCGATCCCTATATTTCAGGATCCATAGCAATCTGTGCTTATGTCAGAGCAGGTTTGAGACTGAAGTCAAATTACAAGTCTGACAATTTAGACTAGTTTTTTAAGGATTCTTCACAGTGCCATGTAGGAAGAGTTACAGATTGTAGTTTTAACCTTCACCTGTGGTGAGTTTTAGATAGTTTCAACTGATTGTCTTATTAGCAAAGGCAGCTTGCTTGTAATTATTTATTTTACTGTAAGTGCTGTATAAGAGTTGTGGTACCTCCTCAGACAATTTATTCTAACCTACTCCAATATTAGATGTTAACATTCTTATGCAATCTGTCATCATTCGACATGCACAACACTCAATTATAATGAGAGTCAAGTACAGGTTAGCACTTAGAATCACACCTCTACTGGCCTATTCTACCCTTGTATCTCCCCTAGCTTTAATGTAATTGTAACTGCCTCTAATTTTAGTGACTTATGCTTGTACACTGAATGGAGTCATTTACTAATTTTGCCAACCATCAATAATATAAATTAGCTATTTTTTGATAATTCATACAAAATAGTAACAGTTAAAGAAGGTAAGTAGGAAAAAATATCAACAGTAACATAAGTAAACTTTACCATAGCTACATGTATCAGATTAATGGTAAAATTACAATAGGCTGCAAAACATTGCTTTCAACAATTACCTGCTTAAATTGGTACAGCATATATTACAGGGGTGGGCAAACTACGGCCCACAGGCCGCATCCGGCCCTTCAGATGTTTTAATCTGGCTTGCCCCTCTCCACGCGTGACATGGCTCCCAGAAGCAGTAGCATGTCCCCGCTCCGGCTCCTATGCCTAGGGGCAGACAGGGGGATCCACACACTGCCCCTGCCCCAAGCACTGTCCCCACAGCTCCCATTGGCCACCCTCCGAAACCTCGGTCCCACCCTCCTGCACCCCAGAGCCCACCCCCCAGATGGAGCCCTCACCCCCCTGTACCCCAACTCTCTGCCCCAGCCCAGAGCCCCCTCCCACAACCTGAATTCCTCATTTCTGCCCCCCTGCCCCGAACCTGCACCCCAGCCAGAGCCCTCCCCCTCCCCCACACCCCAACCCCCAATTTCATGAGCATTCATGGCCCGCCATACAATTTCCATACCCAGATGTGGCTCTCGGGCCAAGAAGTTTGCCCACCCCTGATATATTAGGGCAAGGTTTTCAGTTTTGTTTTTTAACTAAATTCTTCTACATCTTATATAGAGACACAATGTACCTCTCGCAAAATCCATATTTCAAACTTGGTCTGATTTGTTAATACAATCAAACTGGTTTCATAGATATTTAGGTCAGAAGGGACCATTATGATCATCTAGTCTGACCTCCTGCACAACGCAGGCCACAGAATTTCACCCACCACTCCTACAAAAAAAACCAAAAACCTCACACCTATATCTGTGCTATTGAAGACCTCAAATCGTAGTTTAAAGACTTCAAGGAGCAGACAATCCTCCAGCAAGTGACCCGTGCCCCATGCTACAGAGGAAGGCGAAAAACCTCCAGGGCCTCTTCCAATCTGCCCTGGAGGAAAATTCCTTCCCGACCCCAAATATGGCGATCAGCTAAAGTCTGATCATATGGGCAAGATTCATCAGCCAGATACTACAGAAACTTCTTTCCTGGGTAACTCGGATCTCACCCCACCTAATAGCCCATCACAGGCCATTTGGCCTATTTACCGTGAATGTTTAATTACTAAAACCATGTTATCCCATCATACCATCTCCTCCATAAACTTATCGAGTTTAATCTTAAAGCCAGATAGATCTTTTGCCCCCACTGCTTCCCTTGGAAGGCTATTCCAAAACTTCACTCCTCTGATGGTTAAAAACCTTCGTCTAATTTCTAGTCTAAATTTCCTAGTGGCCAGTTTATATCCATTTGTTCTTGTGTCCACACTGGTACCGAGCTTAAATAATTCCTCTCCCTCTCCGGTATTTATCCCTCTGATATATTTATAGAGAGCAATCATATCTCCCCTCAACCTTCTTTTAGTTAGGCTAAACAAGCCAAGCTCCCTGAGTCTCCTTTCATAAGACAAGTTTTCCATTCCTCGGATCATCCTAATAGCCCTTCTCTGTACCTGTTCCAGTTTGAATTCATCCTTCTTAAACATGGGAGACCAGAACTGCACACAGTATTCCAGGTGAGGTCTCACCAGTGCCTTGTATAACGGTACTAAAACCCCCTTATCCCTACTGGAAATACCTCTCCTGATGCATCCTGGTAATCTGTTAAAATTTGTTTTAGAACTGTAATGTCATTCTTCCACTGTCACCCACGCATTAACATTTTACAGTATATCCAGTCCCTGATGAGATCTAAATAGCACCATATCCTAAAGCATGGATATAGGATGAAATAATTTTCATATAGCAAATTTACTTAAATAGGACACAGTTTTCCTGTTGTGGATTCCACCCTACTTGTTTAGTTCTGATCATTTTTTCTTCCAAAAACAGGTTCAGAGAGGAAAATATCTATTGAGCATGCAAACACCAGCTTATCACAAGCTGTTTAGGCACTGCTTTTTATTAGTCACACAAAATATCCTAAATCTATTTGAAGATTTAGTCAATGTGAGCTAAAGGCCCACCAACAATATATAGATTCTAGATTTTTTTGCATGTACAGAGCCAGATCCTTCAAGGTGCTCTGCACTGCTCCAGCAGCACAGAAAAAAAAAAAAAAAAGCCATAAATCTGGCAGCCTGCCCCCCCTAAGGCTGGCTGATTCATGTGCTAGCACAATACCACATTGCAGGGGAGTGTTTAAACCCAAATAAAAGCAGTCTTCAATGTAGAGTTGCCAGGCGTCCGGTTTTCGACCAGAACGCCCAGTTGAAAAGGGACCCTGGCAGCTCCGGTCAGCACCACTTACCGGGACATTAGAAGTGTGGTCAGTGGCACAACGGGGCTAAAGGCAGGCTCCCTGCCTGCCCTGGCTCTGCACAGCTCCCGGAAGCCGCCGGCATTTCCCTGCGGCCTCTAGGTGCAGGGGCATTCAGGGAAACTCCACACGCTGTCCCCACTTCCAGAGCCGGCTCCACAGCTCCCACTGGCCGGGAACCACGGCCAATTGGAGCTGTGGGGGTAACGCCTGCGGGTGTGGGAAGCGCACACCACGCAGAACTGCCTAGCCATGGCTCCACCTAGGGGCCAGACATGCTGGCTGCTTCTGGGAGCAGCACAGAGGCAGAGCAGGCAGGAAGCCTGCCTTAGCCCCGCTACACCAGCGACCAGGAGCTGCCTGAGGTAAGCGCCACCTAGCCGGAGCTCACATCCCAAACCGCCTCCTCCACCCCAACCCCCTGCCCCAGGTCAGAACCCCCTCCCGCACCTTAACTCCCTCCCAGAGCCCGTATTCGGCACCCCAGCCCTAAGCCCTGTCCCGTAGACAGAACCTCGCACCTCAACTCCCTCCCAGAGCCTGCACCCAGCACCCTTTCCCACACTCCAAACCCCTCAGCCCCAGCCTGGAGCCCCCTCCTGTACCCCAAACCCCACATCCCCAGCCCCACTCCAGAGCCCACATCCCCTCCCACACTCCAATCTCCTGCCCCAGCCCAGTGAAAGTGAGTGACAGTGGGGGAGAGCAAGCAATTGAGGGAAGGGGTCTGGAGAGAGTGGGGGGGCGTGGCCTCAGAGAAGAGCCAGAGAAGGGGGCATGGCCTCCGGGAAGGGGCAGGGCAAGAGTGTTCGGTTTTGTGCAATTAGCAAGTTGGCAACCCTACTTTAATGGAATGAATTTATCTTTTCACATACTGTAAATTTTGGGTCTTAAATTAACCTAATAGTGTCTTTTAAAAATACTGAAGTTCACATTACTTACCTGAGAGCCAGTACAGCACAGGACACTTCCCAATTTCTGCTTTTGGTGGCAAATAGATTCCAAACCTCATTTTGCATTTTAACTCTGTACTGTAGCAACAAAATACATTTGATTAACAGTATCTAACAGACAGGCCCAGGACAATCACCAAAAAAAAGAAGGACCACTGTCTAGAGTTTATCTATGCATTTCTAGATTACTAATCAGAATATCTAGACCTGGCCATTATTGATTCAATGAATAATAGTATTTTAAGAGTGCAAGTGAAATAAGTATGAAGTGGATAACAATATAAAATAAGCCACAACATTAGCCTATTAAGTAACAACGACTGCATTTCTACTATGTTTTAAATACAATTAAAAAAAGAAAGAAAAATAAACCAAATCCTTACAGTCTGGCTGGTAGGGAATATTTTGAAAATTAGCATTGGAATTCAAGACCTAACAACGTTTAACCTAACTCTTGTCTGTTAAATTGGAGACATTTTAAGAACATCTACAGATAGCTCACATAATTTGCAGTGAAGTACATATAGAAGCAAAAAAGTCAAGTTGTTTCAGTCTCCCAGACTGATACACTAATCAACTGCCCAATTTTTATTAAATGTTAAAACTGCCAATAGAAAGCATTTTTTCTTCAGAAACTACTTTCTTTAGATGCAGTACTATATAAAGGAATATATATATTCTAATTCAAAAGATGGACAAGCACCTAATTAATATTGTAATGCATGAAATAGAGTATAATTCAAATGTCACAAGCAAACAGGCTGAAAAGACATACATAAGCAACTGGAGTCTGAAAGAGTCTCTCCCCTTCACAGCAAAGAATTGCTGATTTATGGGTAATGGGTGTCTTTTAGAGACCAGAAATGAAAACTACATGCTTATATATAGTTGTATAGCTAATTCCTCCTCACAAAATGAAAAGATTGTTTCTACTTCTATTTTACTTTGTTTGACGCTTCTGGTCATGTGAATAAAACACTTACTGTTTCATTCACATGGAGTTAATATATATTCATATCTCCATATTGTAAATACAACAGCCTAAGATGATGAGACCAATTCTCAGGACATAGTAAATTTACTATTAATGTTTTCCCTCTGCAGAACTTAGTAATACATGTTTAAAAATGAAGAATAAAGCAACTAGTAAACTGAAGACATAATATAAAAATGAACCTACTAACACACTAATATTAGTATCAAGGAAATGCATATTTTGTCTTTTTCTTTTGACTATGGCAATATTGGAAGTAATATGATACAGCCCTCCCTGTGCTAAAATTTTAGGTTGCCTTTGTAATGTTTACCTGTCATGTTCAAACACCTTCTGGAAACCCTCAAAGCATTTGTTGCTGGAAATCTGTTTCAGTGCCATAATCTCAACTGTTAAAAAAACAAAAAGCAAAAAAAAAAACACCACACTATCAATTTGTAGCCTCTTCACTTAACATTACAATTTTTCAGCACAGAGTATCTCCAACAGGTTTTTAAAAAACAGAAAACAAAAAACAAGAACTTTGAATGGCCATTTTTTTCAGGTGACTACAGTACAGCTGACTTTTACAAAGAAGTTACCTTCCAGTTACACAAATTCTTTCCATATTTCAGAAACAAAATTTCAGTTGCCTTACATGAAAATTTCAAATTTAACAATTGTGGTCTATAATAGGGTACCAAATCTGTGGCTGTTTGCCAACTGTGGGGGGGAGGGTAACTTTTAAGAGAGGAGAGAACAGCAGTGGTGTGAAGGGAACAGGATCAAGTTACCAAGACACCTCCTCATATTCTCTTTTGTGGTACACAGGTTTGAATATCTTTTTGTCATATGAAGTCATTCCACCTCTGGCATCTATAGTCTTATTCTCCAGCATCTACTCCTACATTACACATTTAAAATGAATTTACATTTAAAACCTACAGTTTGGGGATCAGTGTGTTATTCTGCCTTTGCAAACAGTACTTTCCAAGCCTGGCAAGGAACAGAACAGAAATTATCCTATCCTTTGCCTTCGTTTTGTTCATAAATTAATTTTAGAAGTATATGTTTTCTCACCATACTCTCTGTGCTTGGGAATTTTAACTCCTTAATAAACACTTACTAACCAAATACCTTCACTTTTGCTAGTGAATAGAACCTTTTAAACTATCGACATCAGCATCTTGAAGAAACTGGTGCTGACACTTATATCTTTATATGAAGACAATAAGAGCATGACTATATATCAATTACAATTTTACTGTTACTCATGTAACTTCCCTGGACTATGATGGTATTACACTAGCATAAAACTGGAGAAACACAGATCCTTAGGATCTACAGGCAAGGTCTTTAGAAGGCTCCAAATCTTTTTACGTTTATTCTCAAAACTACTTATTATACAATTACATTTGCTACTCCTAGATTGTCAACATTAACATTAGTTTGTATTTTAGGGCTTTACTGTACAATATCAGAGGATTCCATCTTACCAGGTTGACTTCTCTCGTTCTTTATACAAAAATAAGGAACCTGGCAAATACAAAAAACATACTTTTGCAATCTTCTCTGGAAAAGTAGGTACCATTCAAACATATTAAAATATTTCTGCTGAAACACTTGCAATAATAAACACACCTGCAGTGAACAGGGAGATGACCTAGAAGAACTAAGAGAGATTCACTCTCTACATTCTAAGATTCCAAAAACAACATTTCTCTAATAAAGAATCCCACTGCTACTAAGCTGATGTCATCCTGAGAAGTCCAATGCATTTGTAGCTTCTTCCAATTTCACACTGTGGCCTTCATGCATTTCCTCTGCATTTCCTTTTACCTTTCTCTCTTCCTGCCAACGTTTTCTACACAAAAATATTTTTATAATATTTTTTTATTCTCCTCTTTAAAACTTTTTTGAGCAGACAAAACAGTTAGATCACATGCATTTCTGCTTGAGACTCTACACCAGCTTTATATGGTTTAATCAAAATTTTCTGAAGTGATTGGAAGGCGTTTGATGAGCAGTGCTGTACAACATAACCACATGGTTTTGGTTTATAACAGTTAAAAGTTAACTGGTACCTCAGGCTGAACTGAAGGCCTCTTACAAAGCCCTAAGAATCCATAGCTCCATCATACTCGTTTTACCCTACCCTTTAAAAGAAACCCTCATTGACTGATACACAGCATCTTAAATACCCATGGTACTATCAAATAATAAGTCAGTGTCAAAAGAAAACAGGGCCCCACCTCTAAGAGTTTACAATCTAAAGGTACAATCAAAGAATAACAGACAAAACCAAACAGAGAATCCAGCATGGCCATTTCATGTTAAACAATTAAATGAACAGTTCGGTTTTCAGTAGCTTCTTGAAGATGTTTTTTTCAGCTTTGTCTATTTAAACACAGTACGAGCAGCCAGGAAATTTAGTTCTAATCCAAGCTCTGTCACTTGTTTGCTTGTGTTCTATATTTCCTGTATTCATCTATTGTCTCTTGCCTTATAAGACAACTGTAAATTTCTGAGGAAAAAGGTTGTCTTTTTTATATGGTTGTACAGCAACTTACCACAGTGTCTATGACCAGGGCCCTAAGCACTACCACGACACAAATAATAAATATATCTACCAGCCATACATTTACCATGCAATTTTTTTTAAAAAGCTGCAGAAAGTTAAAAAGTACTATCCTACTGTTATAAAATATTAGCCTGATGTAGTTTTCTGTCTTACTGTGAAACCCCATCATAACGGAAATTTGTCTTCCCCTCCCTGACTTGCTAAGTAACATCGCCAATTAATTTTGATGCCTATTACTTCCTTTTCTGCTCGTTCTGAAACCATACATTTAAATTCTAACCAAATGTTTTGTGTTTAGCCATGAAAACACCAACAAAAACGCAGCTGTCTTTAGGAACTTTTAAAAACTATAAATCCCAGGAGAAAATTATTACATTTAACTTAAGAGCTTCTAAATAAAGCCATATGATATACTGTACATTAGAAGAGCTTCAGTTAAATATTCTTTTATCAGCAAAGACACAATGGATGTTTCTTGTTGCCTTGGGGTTGTTAGATTTTTAATCCAATTTCAGTATTAAATGTAAATGGTAGTATTTATGTTTACCTGCTCTACCTACTGTACTTTTGTTCAAGCCCAAAATGTGATAAATTAAAAGATATAATCCTGCAGAAGAATCAATGTTTGCAACAGAACAATTCCACAGCTATGCAAATCTTTACACTATATTATATTCATTATATATATATATATACACACAAAATTAATATTTCCCTATGGTCATGTCTAATTTCTTTTTTCTATAATCACATTGAAATTTGATTATATCAATGCCAATTCACATAACAAAAATCAAGCTACTGATTTAAAGGTCCAATTTTTCAAATCCAGGTGCCTAAAACTAAGCTCCTAAATTCATACTCTGACACAAAGCTTTGAAAGCTTTGGTCAAAAAGAACTATATGCAGTAGACCAAATTCATTTTTGTTGTAACTTCAGTGAAGTCAATGTGTTTTCAATATGCTGAAAAAGGCAACTAAAAGGAAAGGAAATTTAACAGATTAAGTTTTTGTAGAAGTAGGATCACCAATGGAATGCAATCAGGCAAATGCAATTTTAGTCTGGTAGGAAATTCTTCCTGATCCTCAATGAGCTCTATATATCTACAGAGTAATCTCATTGCTTAAAAGTGAGGCAAAACAAAGCAGAGAATATACTGCAGGAAACAATTCAACACCTGTAGGGGAATTTACCAGTTAACACAATACTGGTTTGTCTACACCTAACTTCTGATAAGTTTTAATAGTATGCCCTGTTGTTGTAGCCATGTAGGTCCCAGAATACTAGAGAGAAAAGGTGGGTGAGGTAATATCTTTTATTGGACCAACTTCTGTTCGTGAGAAACACAAGCTTTTGAGCTACGCAGGTCAGACCTGAAGAATAGCGCTGTGTAGCTCAAAAGATTGTCTCTCTCACCAAAAGAAGTTAATCCAATAAAAGATATTACCTCACCTACCTTATCTAAGTTTTAACAGTAGGAGATATACCATTCAAAAACAGTTGTTTGATTCTGAAATGGGAGGGGGGCCCTGAAGTGTTTTCAAATGATGGAGATGGACCTTGACAAGTGTTAAATTAGAGACATTATAGGGTACAATTAAAAAAGGCACAAAAACTAGAGGGGAAGGAAACAAAGCTTAGATTGTAGAAAAATCATAAGGAGTATAGGAGAAGAAAGACAGTGATGGAGTTATGGATACTTTTAAGAGTAAAAGGGATAAAACTTGATAGATGAGGGAAACCAGTGTAAAGATTCAAGTATGGGGGGGGGGCATTGTCAGTACTGAAGGAGAGTAAGGTAGACTTGGCAACTGGAAGGAGAAGTGGAAGGGAAGGCAAGCCAGAAACCTTCAGCGGTGCAGATAAGAAACTGCCAGGGCCTACAGTAGCATTACTTGCTGTCAGATAAGAGGAAGAGATTAATTTTGGAAGTGTTGAAGCAAAGAAGCTCAAAGTGCCTGGGTGATCACTCCCTCTACTTTGAGAGGGACTGCATTTGTCTCTACCATGAGAGCTATCGCACAGAAGATTTCCTTGACGCTCTGTTTATATCCTTTACCATCAGACTGGAACTTTTTGTAAATACAGGAGTCAGGCAACGCGATTCCAAGGAGTTCCCCATTTACCTTTTCTTTATTGTTCATTAATGTATATGTTTTATCATATCTCCTTCCTCAAATAAACTATCCAATCTTCAAAGTTTCTCTTCACATGAGACATTCCATGCCCTTGATCCAGGCTTCTCTGAATGTCCTCTAGTTCTGCAGCAGCCTTTTGAGATAGGGTGACCAATACCGTACACGGTACAGACCACACCAGGGATTGATATATGGGCATTAGAATATTCTCTGTATTATTCTCCATTCCTCCCCATCACATCATCGTGTTTGCTATTCTGACTGCAGATGCGCACTGAGCGGGGGGGTTTTATGGGGTGGTCTACAATGATCATAGAATCATAGACTATCAGGGTTGGAAGGGACCTGAGAAGGTCATCTAGACCAACCCCCTGCTCAAAGCAGGGCCAATCCCCAATTTTTGCCCCCAATCGCTAAATGGCCCCCTCAAAGACTGAACTCACAACCCTGGGTTTAGCAGGCCAATGATGCTCAAGTCCCCTCTGAGGATGCCCCTGTGGGAACAGGGAGACTTGGGTGAAGTCACTGCTTCGCTCCCCCACCCAGCACAGAGCAATAGGCTGGTATCTCATTACAACCCCCCTTCCCCCATACTAATTTGCAAGCTTTGCCTGCACAATTTGATTTCTTTCTGCAAGACTCGTGCAACCGATAACACAGGGCCCCGCTGCCCGGACTAAAGCTGGGTGACTGGGAACAAGCGTCAACCCAGGCCCGACGCGGCTCCCGTTGGGGCGAAGCGATCCGAGGCTGGAGAGGGACAACCTGGCGCTGGTTCGGCGGCGCTTCCCGCGCGGCCCGGGCGAAGTTCAGCCCGGGTCCGCCTACGCGTCACCGGCCGCCCCAGGCGGGGGCTCCAGGGTTAAGCGGAGCCGCGCTACTGACCCCGCCATCCCGGCTGCGCTCAGCGAGGCGGGGCCTGGCCACGGCTCCGCTCGCGGGGACGGTGAGCGCCTCCGGGGCCTGCCGCCTGAGCCCGCCGCTGCCGCCTTCCCGGGGCCTCCCCCGGCAGCGCCGCTCCCCCCCCCCTTCCCCGGGGCACCGGCAGAGCGAGCGCGGCGGCCCGGCCCGGCCCCGCACCCCAGCGGGAGCGGCGTGACCAGCCCGCGCCGCCGCTTACCTCGGGCGCAGGCGAGGGGCTCGGAGGTGCTGGCGGGACGCGCTGCCGGAGCCGCTGAAAGCGCGGAGGGCGGCTCTTAACATGGCGCCGCCCCGACTGCCGCCTACAACGCCGCCCCGCGGCCACCGCCGGAGAGCTGCCTCCTCAGCCACTGCCACCGCCCCGGCCTCCCCGCCACTTCCAGGGCTGCCTCCCCCAACAGTGTCCACATCCCGGGGACACCGCGCCGCCCCTTCCAGGGCTGCCACCTCCCCCAGTGCCAACACCCCCTCCCTTCCAGGACTACACCCCCCCCCCCCGCAGTGTCCACATCCCACCTCCCCACTGCCTCTTCCAGGACTGCCTGCTCCCAGCAATGTCACTGGCTTGTCCCCCCCGCATCTCCACCAGAGCGCCAGGGGTGCTTCCCTTCCCCCCCCCCCCAACAGTGTCACTGCCCCCTCCAAGGCTTCCCTTCCCCCTCCACATACTCCCTGTCACCACTCCCTCCATGTTACCCGGGGTTCTTTCAGCCCAAAGTTCTTGGTAACTTTTACTCTGTGCGAGGTGGTGTCCGGAAGTAAATCAGGGGAGACACAGCCGACCGATAGATGGCTGGCACAAACAGCACAACACAAGAGTGTTTTCACTTAAAGCTAGACTTTACTTAGTCTCAAGCACTTATACACACGTCCGCAAGAGGTTAGTAAAACACCCCCAACCCTTGATAATTACCAAAGCTGAGTGTGGCTCTCGAGTGGCACAGCGGCAGCCCGTCTGCTGCTGGGAAGCACAGGATGCATCCAGAGAGAGAGAGTCCAGTCCTGAAGAGTCCCCTGCCTCAAACTTTTCCCCCTTATTTATACATGAGTAATAGAATGACATGTCCCTTAAAGAAAACTTGTTAAGCAAGCAGTTCCAATGGGCAAGGCTCCTTCTGATTATCGATTAACCAGGTGTGGGTTTTTCCAGGGTTTGCAGTCTTGAGGCTCCAGTAGACATTCCTGGGGCACATCCTGCTCCTCTAAGATGCATGTATCAGCAACTTCAACACAATTCTTATCAGGAAGGATGCAGGGTCAAGCTGCCCTCTCTGTGGCACCCAAAAACCCACTTCCCCTCCTGCTTTGGTCAAACTGAGAGTACTGAATGGCCAATTTACAGCCTGCTGACTTGGCTGTTTTTAGCAATAAGCCATAGTGGTTTCAGGCACTTTACTGGTTTGCCAAAGTCTCCCCGTACATCCAGAGTCCACCAAAGTCTCCCTGTACGTCCAGGGTCCCTTCCCCTGCCATCTACATAGTGTCACCACCACCCCTAGGGCTCCCGTCATGGGAAGGACCACCCAAATACCCCAAGAGGGTATTTTCTTTGATACAGGAAAAACAAACCCACTGACCACACACTCCTAGTTGTCACCTACCACCCCACATTGGAACCCAAGCAGGATATCATTAAACAATTACAAACCAGATTTGATAGGGACCATATCCTGAAAGTATTTCTGGAACCCCCTCTTCTGGCCTTCAAACAGGCCCCCCTTTCTATAAAGACAAAGTGGCTTGAAGGACTAATTTTATTCCTAACGGGGAAATGCATAGGTATAAGGATACAATTCTGTCATTTTCACCTTTTGCCTGGATCCTAAACGTCCAAAGGAAAATTGGGAGCATGCTTGATTTTTGAAGAGCTATCAAAACAACAAAATCCTTGCCGAAAAACCATCTATTTGTCTCCTTCAACCAAATTTTCAAGGGGAAGAATGCCTCTAAACAATGGAGAGCAAAATAAATTTTAAGAAATGCATTACAAAGTCTTAAATGCTGAAAGATTCAAGATCACAGGTAATATTATAGATAGGCAGCAGATATTTCTAATTCTAAATTCTAAAGATAAGCAGCAGATATTTCTCAAAGTACTTAAAGGCATTAGTTCTGTTGTATTAATTTAGATCAGTGGTTCTCAAACTTACTTGATCATGCCCCTCTTCTTTGTGTCTGTCACTTTTAGTCATTTACGCCCCACTCCAAAAGTACATATACTGCCATCAAGCTCTGAAGGCAGAGCAGAAAGCAGCAGCTGCTGGCCAGGTGCCCAGCTCTGAAGGCAGCGCCGTACCAGCATCAGCACAGAAGTAAGGGAGGCAATGTGAAAAGTGATACTTGTCAATATCACTTTCCACAGCAGACTTTGTGACCCATTGCCACCCTTACTTCTGCACTGCTGCTGCCACCCCAGGACTGACAGATGGAGCCTTGCCACCCACAGGTGATGGATTGGGGGAGGAGGAGATCCTGAGTCCAGGCTTCCTCCCAGTGAGGAATAGGTGAGGGGAGGGAAGCCCGAGCCCGGGTGGTGGGACTCCAGCTGTCCCTTTTATTCCCGCCTCTCATGTGCACGTCTCTTGTGCACGAGCCGCAGCCACCCAAGCTGACCACTAGAGCTCTTCAAAAAAAAAAGAGAAAAAAAGCACACAGTTCTCGCCTTCCTTGAAACATTCCTTCTCCTCTCTTGGGAGGCCCGCCCCATCGCTTAAGAAGCACTGATATAGATGGAAAATAGGGACCAAAGGGTGTTAACATAACTCAGTCACTGTCCAACATTAAACAGTGTTAAATGAGGTTTGGGCTTTGGTACAGAGACCTCAGTCTGCTTAGTACCATAGCAAACATCATTAAACATTCTTTTAACCTTTTATTAAAGATAAAGAAAAGAAGGAAAAACACGTAAAACATTTGAAATGTTAAGTATTAAATAAGGCTTTGATTTTAACAACATTCCTTATTCCTTTTCCCTTTATTGGGGGAAAGTTTTTAGAAGGAAAATCCCCTACTTTGACGATGTCAAAGATGGTAATAACTGTCCTTTTGGATGAAAGAGAAGTTAGTTGAGATGAGCTGTTATTGTTAAAGTCCATTCCTATTTCATCTTAGATTCAAAGGGATTCAACTGGAGCTGGTGAGGTGATGATATTATCTGGATCCTTCTCTCTGGCCTGGTCTGGTCAGGACATTTCTCAGGATCAGGATGACAAAGGCCTGGGGTCCCAGGAAATGATGGGGGTGGAATCCATGATGGTGAAGTTCACTCTAGTAGTCTGTGACTGGTCTTCCACAAGATTTCTTTAAGGACCCTCAAAAAAGGAGTGATGGTTGGAATAGCCATTCCCCTCATTAGTTTGCCCATCAATTAGGTCTAGTTTCTGATACACCAAATTTGGTTCACTGATTTCCAGACCCACAATTTCTTGTTTACCAAGCATGATCTCAGTACAGTCTTGAGTGATATCACTAGGCCCCTTTGTTTGGGCTAATTCAGTTTTTTTGTCTGGTTTTCTTGTATCTGTTTATAACATTATTAAAAATAATTAGACCTAATTTTCATGGTTAATTCCCAAGCAGGAAAAAAGTTATAGGCCCAATTGTCACAACAGTGCACCTAAAGGCACATCAGACACATTTGCAATATCGTTTATTATAGAATTTTCAAAAAAAGCTGAAGTAATTTTTTTGTCTCTGTCATGGGGTGGGCTAGGCCCAGAGGCCCCATACTGGAGGCCTCAGGGTCCTGCCACACCCATCCCAGGAAAGGAGCAGTAAAGAGGTTCTCCTAGCAGGCTAGAGTGACTGCAGGGGAAGCAGCCAATGAGAAGGGCTGCATGGAACAGCCAATCAGGGCCCAGCAGGACCATATAAAAGGAGCTAAAAGGCTGGACAGAGTGAATTGAGTCTGGTAGCAGGGACTGGAAGGAACAAGAGGTGCTCCTGGCTAGCTGGAAGGGCTAAAGCAGGTAGTTACTGGCAGGAACCAGGGGAGCAAGAAGGAGCTTCTGGCTGGCTGCTGGGACTCAACTAAGGTGGGCTGTGAGGAAGTGGCCCAGGGAAACATAAAGCAGTAGTTAATAAAGGGGTGCAGCATGAGGCTGCTATACTTAAAGGGTCCCTGGGTTAAAGGGTGATCAGGTCCCCTCCCCAGCCACTGGGGGGGAAGTGGCTATGCCCTAAGGAAGGGAAATAGAACTGTGGCACCCCAGGGAAGGGAGCTGCAATGGAACTGACTCAGGGAGTTGTGAGCAGTGAACTGAGCCCAAGAGGGGTGACTCAGCAGGAAGGCTGGGGTCACTGAGGACTCAAGTAGAGGCAAAGGGTCCCCAGGAAAGAAGCCCTCGGGATGCTGCTCAATTCCAGAATAGGAGCCTTGCAACCTGGCTGGACCAAGCGAGGGTACTGTGATGGGCCCTGTTGGACTGTTTTAGAAGACTGACCCCAGGAAGGGCTGCTGGACATTGAGGACATTGTTCATTGTGTACCCCGGAACAGGTTTGTTTTATACACAAACTGAGTGTGACTTGGCTGAAGGGCTGTCACCAAAGACCTGCCTGACAAGTGCAATGGCCAATGGGGCACTGTGAATGAAAGAAATTGAGAAAAAACTGCAGGTACACACTCTTAACGAGTGCATCCCATTACAGTCTCTAAAACAGCTTTTCCAATTCACCTCCAATTTGGCAAGAGAAACAATTCTCCTATGAGAAGAGACTGCAATGAGAAACTTCTAAAAAAAATTTTTTTTAAGAAAATACAAAAAATAAAGTACACAATACAATGAGTGCACAATGCAGTGAGCTATTCTTTTTTTTTATAAGAGCATAAGAATGGCCATACTGGGTCAGACCAGAGGTCCATCTAGCCTAGTATCCTGTCTTCTGACAGTGGCCGATGCTAGGTGCTTCAGAGATAATGAACAAAACAGGTAATCATCAAGTGATCTGTCCCCTGTTGCCCATTCCCACCTTCTAGCAAACAGAGGCTAGGGCCACTATCTTTGCCCATCTTGGTTAATAGCCATTGATGGACCTATCCAGCATGAATTTATCTAGTTCTTTTTTGAACCCTGTTATAATCTTGGCCTTCACAACGTCCCCTGGCAAAGAGTTCCATAGGTTGACTGTGGATTGAGTGAATAAATACTTTCTTTTGTTTGTTTTAAACCTGCCGTCTATTCATTTCATTTGATGACCCCTAGTTCTTGTGTTATGAGGAGGAGTCAATAACACTTCCTTATTTACTTTCGCTACACCAGTTATGATTTTATAGACCTACATCATATCCCCCCTTAGTTGCCTCTTTTCCAAATTTGGGGATACATCTTTCATTTACCCTACACTGTGTTTTAATCAGTGAAACAGAAAATATCTTGTAGTTTTGATCTTTGTTCTTACTTTGATTGCGCAATATGTCTTTGGGTTTCCACTGTCTTATCTTCTGGTTTCTATTTCTTATCACCTTGATCGATCAGTCCTTCAACCCTCATATAGATTGTGCCAATCACAACATGTCTTTCATTCTTCTCTTATCCTGGTCTTCATTCTCCATGTGCGGCCATGCCTTTTCACAATAAAATCTTCCCATCTCTTTGGAGGTCAGCCAAGTGGTCGTTTCAGATCCCATGGGTACCACTTGGCTACAGCTGCAGTCCATCGATTGTCAGTGAGCCTAGCTCTATGCCTGGCCCATCACATTTTACTGTACCTGCTTTCAGCAATGACATCCTGCACTCCATTCCGCTGTCTGATCACTTCTTTGGGGACTTGGTCGCAGATTGAAATCCCTAAAATTCTTCTTTCCATCGCCCTCTCTGTGACAGACACTTGTTGCTCCTCTGTCTTCATCAGCGCCCACGTTTTGCTGCCATACAGCATTGCCAGCAGTACTGTTGAGATGGAGAGGTTGGCACATGTTGCCTTGTTGATTTTTTCCTTGGAAGCCATCCTTGATAGAATTGAATGCATGCCAACCAGCTTTCTTTTTTCACGAGAGTTCACCTTCCTGATCATGGCGCATGTTAATTTCTTGGCTCAAATAAACGCATTGCTCAACTTCTTCTATTTGTTCTCCCTCGACTATTATTTGGGCTTTTGGCAAGACATCAGACTACATAAATTTCATTTTAGAGCGGTAAATTTTCAGTCCAACTTGGCTGCTTTTTGTGTCGAGTTCTCGCAGCATTTTCTGTAGTTTGATAGTGTTTTCAGGAATCAACACGATATCGTCCACAAATCTGAGATGGTTTAACTGCTGTCCATTGATGAGAGTTTTGGTGGAATAGTGTCTCCTTGCTTCACACCTTTTTTGACTGGGATGCGAAGGGGAGTATCGAACTGAGTTATATCCGTAGTGCAATCAGAGTTTGCTTCCTTTAGTAGTTTGATGTAGTTTGTGTCGATGCCCTGTTCTACAAGAGCTTTCAGCACTGCATTGATCTCTGCGCTGTCAAATGTCTTTTCATTGTCAATGAAGGCAATGCATAAAGGGAACTTGTATTCCCTTGAGTGCTCCAATAGCTGGTTTATAGTGAAGATAGGGTCTATTGTGCTGAAATTCATTCGAAAACCTGCCTGTTCTCTCTCAGCTGCTGCTTGTCCAGCTTCTGTAAGGGTATGGCTACACCTACAGAGTTTTTGCACTGTAAGTTTCAATGGTGATAGGGAACCGGTGAAAGTAAAGCGCTGGTTTGCATACTCACTCAATTCCTCAGGCGTCAGTGTGTTTACACAACCAGCACTTCTATTGCCAATGAGATCAGTGCTGTAGGGCAGCTATTCCACAGTTCAGCTCTCTTGATAGGTCTTGTGGGAAAGGAGGGTGAGTGGAAGGCATTCTGGGTCCCTGCTCAGTGCCTCATGCTGCCTTGCTTCATGTCCCAGCAGCCCCATTCGTGGTATTTTTTTTAACCCCCCCTGCTGTCTGGCTGCTTTCCTTGCCATATCTGCAAACAAAAGAAAAGGGAGTTTCAAACTTCCCGGGGCTTACAGGGGGAGGGGTAGAAGTCCGTTTACTGGGCGTCAGAGCAGCAGAGATGCTGGACAGAGGAGTCACTTTTGGAACTGGGGGATATCCTTTGGCGGCCAAAAGGTGTTTACATTGGTAGAACGTGTCTTCACTTTCACAACAGCTCAAAAAGAACAGCGGTAAGAGCTATATGCCTCTCGTGAAGTTGGTTTTCTTTTTGCGGTGAAACTTCTGAGTTTCATTGCAAAAAGTCATTAACAAGTGTAGATGCTCCCACGGTTTTAGCACAAAAAAGGGACTTTTTGCGCTTTAAATTGTACTTGTAGACATAGCCTAAGACTGGGTTTGTTATTATTTTGGTGAACCGCTTGTAAACATGTGAAAGCAGGCATATTGGACAATAGCTGTTTGCCTGTGGCTGAACAGAAATGTTCCCCGCTGTTAGCCACGGGGAGGGGAGAGGGGTTAGCCATGCGGTGGGGGGAGGCAAAATGCCACCTTGTAACGAAAGCACATGTGCTATGTATGTAATGTTAACAGCAAGGTTTACAGTGAAAGAGTGTACCCATTGTTCTATAAAATGTCTTTTTAAATACCACTGTCCCTTTTTTTTTCTCCACCAGCTGCATGTGTTTCAATGATCACAGGATCTTCTCCTTCCCCGAGGCTAGTGAAGATTAGAAACAGAAAAAAACGCACTTGTGATGAAATGTTCTCTGAGCTCATGCTGTCCGCCCACACTGACAGAGCACAGACGACTGCGTGGAGGCAGACAATGTCAGAGTGCAGGAAAGCACAAAAAGACCGGGAGGAGAGGTGGCGGGCTGAAGAGAATAAGTGGCGGGCTGAAGACAGGGCTGAAGCTCAAATGTGGTGGCAGCGTGATGAGAGGAGGCAGGATTCAATGCTGAGGCTGCTGGAGAACCAAACCAGTATGCTCCAGTGTATGGTTGAGCTGCAGCAAAGGCAGCTGGAGCACAGACTGCCACTGCTGCCCCTCTGTAACCAACCGCCCTCCTCCCCAAGTTCCATAGCCTCCACACCCAGACGCCCAAGAATGCAGTGTGGGGGCCTCCGGCCACCCAGCCACTCCACCACAGAGGATTGCCCAAAAAACAGAAGGCTGGCATTCAATAAGTTTTAAAGTTGTAAACTTTTAAAGTGCTGTGTGACATTGTCCTTCCCTCCTCCACCACCCCTCCTGGGCTACCTTGGTAGTCATCCCCCTATTTGTGTGATGAATGAATAAAGAATGCATGAATGCGAAGCAACAATGACTTTATTGCCTCTGCAAGCGGTGATCAAAGGGAGGAGGGGAGGGTAGTTAGCTTACAGGGAAGTAGAGTGAACCAAGGGGCAGGGGGTTTCATCAAGGAGAAACAAACGGAACTTTCACACCGTAGCCTGTGCAGTCATGAAACTGGTTTTCAAAGATTCTCTGATGCGCACCGCACCCTCCTGTGCTCTTCTAACCACCCTGGTGTCTAGCTGCGCGTAACCAGTGGCCAGGCAATTTGCCTCAACCTCCCACCCTGCCATAAACATCTCCCCCTTACACTCACAGATATTGTGGAGTGCACAGCAAGCAGTAATAACAGTGGGAATATTGGTTTCGCTGAGGTCTAACCGAGTCAGTAAATTGCGCCAGTGCGCTTTTAAACGTCCAAATGCACATTCCACCACCATTCTGCACTTGCTCAGCTTGTAGTTAACAGCTCCTGACTACTGTCCAGGCTGCCTGTGTATGGCTTCATGAGTCATGGCTTTAAGGGGTAGGCTGGGTCCCCAAGGATACATATAGGCATTTCAACATCCCCAATGGTTATTTTTTGGTCTGGGAATAAAGTCCCTTCCTGCAGCTTTTGAAACAGACCAGAATTCCTGAAGATGCGAGCGTCATGTACCTTTCCCGGCCATCCCACGTTGATGTTGGTGAAATGTCCCTTGTGCTCCACCAGAGCTTGCAGCACTATTGAAAAGTACCCCTTGCAGTTTATGTACTCGCCGGCTTGGTGCTCTGGTGCCAAGATAGGGATATGGGTTCCATTTATGGCCCCACCACAGTTAGGGAATCCCATTGCAGCAAAGCCATCCTCTATGACCTGCACATTTCCCAGGGTCACTACCCTTGATATCAGCAGATCTTTGATTGCGTGGGCTACTTGCATCACAGCAGCCCCCACAGTAGATTTGCCCACTCCAAATTGATTCCCAACTGACTGGTAGCTGTCTGGCGTTGCAAGCTTCCACAGGGCTATTGCCACTCGCTTCTCAACTGTGAGGGCTGCTCTCATCTTGGTATTCATGCACTTCAGGGCAGGGGAAAGCAAGTCACAAAGTTCTATGAAAGTGCCCTTACGCATGCGAAAGTTTTGCAGCCACTGGGAATCGTCCCAGACCTGCAACACTATGCGGTCCCACCAGTCTGTGCTTGTTTCCCAAGCCCAGAATTGGCATTCCACCGCATGAACCTGCCCCATTAGCACCATGATGCCTGCATTGGCAGGGCCCATGCTTTCAGAGAAGGTTGTGTCCATGTCCTCATCACTCATGTCACTGCGCTGACGTCGCCTACTCATCCGGAGTTGCTTTGCCAGGTTCTGGTGCTGCAAATACCGCTGGATAATGCGTGTGGTGTTTAATGTGCTCCTAATTGCCAAAGTGAGCGGAGCAGGCTCCATGCTTGCCGTGGTATGGCAAATGAGTACAAAACAAATCTAGTCTATTTCTTGTCTATTTCTTGTTTTGATCCACTCCATCTATCTTTTACATCTTTGGCTAGCAGCAGACAGTGCAGGACTGCAAGCCATCCACATCTCATGGCTGCTCGGCAGAAGATGGTGCAATAGGACTGCTAGCCATCCTCATCTCTTGCCTGCCCAGCATAAGATGGTTCAATAGGATTGACTGCAGGACTAAAGAGAATGACCTGGTCGAGTCACTCCAAATTTAGTCCCTGCGCCCATGTCTGCCCAGGCGCTCCTGATCGACCTCACAGAGGCAACCAGGAGCACCTCGGACACAACGATGACGGCTACCAGTCCTGTTGCACCGTCTGCTGCCACAAGGCAATGGGTTGCTGCTTCTGTGTAGCAATGCAGTACTGCGTCTGCCAGCACCCAGGAGACATACGGTGACCGTGAGCTGAGCGGGCTCCCTGCTTGCCGTGGTATGGCGTCTCCACAGGTAACTCAGGAAAAAAGGCGCGAAATGATTGTCTGCCGTTGCTTTCACAGCGGGAGGGAGGGAGGAAGGGCCTGATTACATGTACCCAGAACCACCCGTGACAATGTTTTTTACCCCATCAGGCACTGGGATCTCAACCCAGAATTCCAATGGGCAGTGGAGACTGCGGGAACTGTGGGATAGCTACCCACAGTGCAACGCTCCGGAAGTCGATGCTTGCCTCGATACGGTGGAAGCACTCCACCGAGTTAATGCACTTAATGCACTTAGAGCATGTTCTGTGGGGACACACACAATCGAATATATAAAAACGATTTCTAAAAAACCGACTTCTATAAATTCGACCTAATTTCGTAGTGTAGACATATGTGCTTCCTTCTCTTTTAGAATCTCCGATTTCGTCTTTTAAAAAGTTAGGCTCTAGCCTTCAGGATTGCAAAGAAACCCTTCAAAATGTGAAACAAGTGTGACTGATGCAGCAACACCTCCCTGAATCTGCAAAAGTCTGAAACAATAGATCTGAGACCTGTGAATTGCTTCATTCAGCTAAATGGACACTAACCTACATGCCCAGTGGTGATAAATGTCAGCATTGTTAACTATTTTGTTCTTCCTCAAAGCTTGTTGGAAATAAGAGGGACATCCTATTATGAAGGATGAACACAATCTGCTTTGGGTGGCATCTCATTTTGGAGTTTGGGGGAGTATCAGAACTTATTTTTCCTCAACCTGACCTATGGCGTCAAAAGACCAGTCGGTAGGTGTGGAGTTCAGTGGAACTTCTAAGCCCTACTAATCCACAGAGCCCAGCAGGATTTAGATTGCAAGGTGGAATCTACATGCAGCAAAGTTCATAATGTAGAGGTTCAAGTACCAATCCCTGAATGCAAATCTTCTGAGTCATGATTCACTTTCTATGGCACTAAGCAAACTGCTTGTAAATAACACTGAAGAGTTTACAAATAAGGCTTATATCAACAGTGTTTATTAGAAAAATTAAATTAAATGGGCTATTTGGCCTTCAGACCTCTAAAAATGAGTTATTTCTAAAATGTAGGGCTCGTTAGATTCTATCCCAACTTCATTCTTCTCTCCATCTGTAGGGGTTATTGTCCTTGAACTTTCTACTGTTTCTTCCCACTCTCTTTTAGCTTTGTTTCTCCTTCCTTTTTCCCTCCTTTAAAATCTTCCTTTAAACCCTCTCCTTCACTTTATTCCCCACCCATAATTTTTGGCGGATGGCTCTTGTCTTAAAGTGCTAACATGGCTACACCTGCATTCAGCTCTGAATGCCATTTATGTATGTCACAGAGGGCCAGATACCCGCATTGTCTGGTATCTTGTATAGTCCCTTATACATGGGCAAAATGTGTTTAAAATGGTGCTGAATCAGAATGGTAGTGTTTGACATCCAATTTGTACATGTGTAATGACTACACAATTGGAGAAGCAGGTCCGCAGATCACGCCATTGTGATCCATCATTTTTAAAACAAACTCTGCACAGGAAATATGAAAATGAGGGTGTAACAAGGGATTTGGAGGGCTTGGTCGCCTAGTGGTTGGCATGCCTGACCTCAGGCCCCTTGCTTCCCTGGTCGAGGTGCCTCAATCTTTTAGGTGGTGGGTTAGGGTACCAAAGCCCTCAGTCTCCTCCAGGTCCCAGCCCAGGGCGCTGCGATGAGTCCAGTGACGGATTAACTCTCCTGTGGGCCCAGGGCTATTGGCTTTGTGGTGTTCCTGTATACAAGTCTTTTTCCCAATTTAAAACAAAATGATCACAATTATGGCATCGAGGCTATTAATGCTATACTAAACTTGCCTTTTAATTAACATAAAGCCATTCTGTGGTGACATTTCAGTCTTGAACCGTGTAGAATATAGTTAAGTTAATTCAAAATAGCCTACTTCTTACTTTAGAACAGCGGTTATATTAGTTTCTTTCTGGCAGGGAGTTTGGGTGCAGGAGCGGGCTCCAGGCTGGGGCAGAGTGTTGGGGTGCAGGAGAGAGTGAGGGCTGAGGGTCTGGGAGGGAGTTTGAGTGCAGGAGGGGATTCTGACCTGGGGCAGGGGGTTGGGACATAGGAGGGGGTGCGAGATGCCGGCTCTGGCCAGGAGGCGCTTACCACAGGCAGCTCCCGGCCGGCAGTGCAGCAGGGGCAGCAGAGACGTGCCAGCAGCGGGCTGCTTCCAGGAGCAGCGTGAGTCCAGGGCACGCAGGCAGCCTGCCTGAGCCCTGCTGCACTGGGGGCCCCCTTGGCCCTGGGCTGCAGCCCCTAAAGCCCCTGTGTTAATCTGGCCTTGGGTGAGTTGACCTCTGAACAGGGGGCACTTACAGCCAGGAGTATAAAGCCTGATCTACACTACACGGTTAGGTCAACTTAAGCTGCCTTGTGTTGACTGAGCCGTAGAAGTGTCTTCCCTTAAATTTGGCTCCCCCCTACATAAGGGCCTCTCTACACCAATTTAGTAACACCACATCCCCGAGTGTCATAAAGTCATGGTCCATGTAATTAGGTTGGAGCAGCGTCAGTATAGACACAGTGTTGTTTACATCGACTGTTACTGGCCTTCATAAGCTATTCCGCAATACCCCACACCGTCAATACAATCAATACAAGCACTCCAAGTGAAGATGTGCACCACTGACACAAGGAGCCAAGTGTGCATGCTCCAAAGCTATTTAATAACTGCGATGGCTGTATGCCAATGTAAATTAGGTCGACATAGTTTTGTAGTGTAGACATGGCCTTTAAATCTGCTGCCCTAGACTACTTCCTACCACTGGCCCTTTGGTTTGGGACCCTATAGCCCAATTCACTGGAGTGGCTTGCTCCCAGTAAACCACCCTTGTGGAGCTTGGGCGCAGGGACGTCCCTACCCATACGCAAAGTACGCAGCTGCGTAGGCAACCATTTCCTGATGCCCTGCGCAGCTGCGTGCTACTCCAACTCCTGCCCCGCCTCTTTCCTGTGGCCCCCGCCCCTGCTCTGCCCCAGCCCCACCTCTTTCCACTCCTGCTCCACCCCAGCCCTGCCCCCACTTCCCTGAGGACTGCAGCAGGGCTGGGCCTACACTCACCGGCAGTGGGAAGTGTAGTGACCTGGCCCCAGCCGTGTTGCTGGTGAGTGCTGGGGGGTGGTTCCCCGCTGCCTCCCAAGCCAGCCCCCCACCCCAGGAGGCTTGTGGCTGTGTAGGCTCCAGGATAGCTAGGGATGGTCCTGCTTGGAGGGCGCCCTGCCAGTCCCAGGTTCTTCAGGCAGTGCAGCCATACATTTGGTGAAGCCAAACCCCACAATGTCTCTGTGCTTCAGTCACGCAGTTACCAGAGGCTTCTAAGTCTCCTCCCCAGTCTCCCTTGGTGGGGAGACAGTACTTATTCCCTGTGGCTACCTTGGCTGCCAGGCTAGTGACCTGTCCCCTCAAGTAGGGCTGTAGCTAGCTCCGGCCTTTCCACCAGTCAGCCCTGAATTGAGCCAGACTTTCTCCTTTTCTCCCTCCTCCAGGCCTGGCATCGGCTCCAGGTATAACCGGGTGGGGCTAGCTGGGTCCAAAAGCTCTCTTTAACCCCTGCTGCGCTGGTGGGCAGTTTCTCCACTTCATCACAGAGGGGTTTCCTTGAAGCCAGGAATGGTGTGATGGAGGGTATGTCTACACTATGGAGCCTGTGCCAGTGTAGCCATGTTGGCATAGCTATATCAGCATAGCTCCCTAGAGGAGAGGCAGCCTACTCCAACAGCAGTTGTTCTGTTGGTGTAGGAGCACCATCTCATTGAACAACATTGGCTACGTTGACAGAATCCCTCTTCCTCTGACATAGCTGCATCTATGTTGGGGGTTTTGTTAGCATAGGTATGTCAGTCAGCGGTGTGGTTTTTTTCACCCCCTGACCAATGTAGCTATGTTGACATAACTGTTAAATGTAGACAAGCCAAAATAGTTAACTTTTTTGTCCCGTATGGATTTGTTTCTGTCTGTTGGATCCAGCAATTAACTTTTTATTCTTTCCTTCTTCTCTAGAACAAGTATAAATGATTTCAGACAGAATAATTAATACCAAATATGGAGTAAATAAAACCCTTCAGGTACTGGGCCAGAGCATGAGCAAGTTGAAGCAGAAATTTCCAGATGAAATTTACCTCAGTAACTCTTGGAAGAGATCCTTAGATCATCCATCACAGTGGCTTTATACCAGTTGTAATTCCAATCAAATTCATCATCCCGGGCATGGTAAGTGATCTCGACTTTGTCTATCTAAAAATGTGCTACATTTTTTTAACCTACAGAACTGGTGTGATGATCTACACACTTGCTTCTAGATCTACTCAGGGTCCATCTTGTGTAGTAGGGGGTTGGGATTGACAGTTCATTGAATGGGGCTAGCAACCCTTTAGATCACTAACTCCTGCAATTGTTACTGATGTTGAGCTCTCATTTGGGCTTCTTGTAGCTGCTCTAGGCTTTCTGCTGTTCATTTATGAAATGGGACTACTCACATGAATAAACACTGCAAGCCTGGGTCCTAAATACATACGTCACAACAGAAATGCTTCTGTCTTTGGGATAGAAGAAAGGATGGAACCAACAGCATGGAGAATAAAAATAAGTAGAGAAAATTCCAGAAATGGGCAAAGCCTTACTCTTATGGAAAATGCTATTGGATTTTTTTAATGTCCTTGTAAAGGAGAGAGAACCTGAATTTTAAAGGTCTTATATGAAGAATCTTCACACAAAGAATTGCATGGAACTCAAAGTATCCAATTTAGAAAGATTAAAGAAGGCATAAACCCCACTGGAATTTTAATAATGAGATTGGGGCAGGTCCAGGTGTTAAGAGTGTGATACTGTGTCCTTGAAACGAATGGCAAAACTCCCATTGACTTCTAAAGTGCAGGGCTGGGCACTAAACCACAACTCCTTTTTAAGTGTGATTGCTGGAAATAAATTGTGGAGTGGGAGGAGGAGGGGGGAATTTAGTGTTATCCGTTACCTGAGCTGGCAAGAAGGAAAACAATCCCTTGTAGGAATGAATGAATGGGTGGCTCCCTGTCATGGGAGGTTATACCAATTACTGCTGTTAGGGCTACAATATTGCAAACTGGAAGGAAGTTAATTAGGAGAACAGCAGGTTAAAGCCCTAATCTTTATTAGTTTACAAGCAAGCAAGATGAAGTCAGATATATTGAACTACAGTGAGAATGTTCTTCCTCGGTGATTAAAAACAGCATATCATCATTTGAATAGAAGGCTTGTTATATAAGTAGAATTGCAAATGATTGTAAACAAAAAAGGTCTAAGTGTCTGAACTTAGGTATTTAACTACAAAGTTATATAACATTTATGTCTGACTCTATAAATTGATTACACATTAGTTATATTTTTCTTCAGAATGTATTTTTGAAGCCTCATTTAACAATATTTAAGCATAATGGGTGAAATTCTTCCTCTGTATCGCTGTGCTGCTATAAAGCTGCCATAAAGGTGGTTTAGCCAGCCACAGAAGCATTGCTCCATAGTAGAAATGATGGCTAGCACAGTGAACTTGGCCAGGGAATGGCAGCATGGGTAGAGTGTCCCTGCACTCAGGTGATCCCTGGCTGCCATAATTGGGCTTTTGGGACCATTGGTAGCTGGCACTAGTTGAAGCAACCACATGTTAAGCAATCAATTTGTGATCACCTAGAGGATAATAGGATTTTAAGCATAGTTGCCAACTTTCACGCTGTAAATAAGCACCCCGACTTTCACAATAACCAAAAATCAAGCTAATCCAAACAAAGCCAAATTCAAAATTCAAAACAAGCCAGTCCCTAAGAACTCCAATATACTATGTGACTAGATTCCCCCTGGCGTGCAGTTTGGGAGTATGGTGGGCCCGCTGTGCACTCCTGACTCACTTGGCCCCCCTTGCCCCTGCTTGCCCGGAGCCAATCAAAAAAAAGAAGCTACAAGCCAAAAGCTAGCCGACAAGCAACTCACAAGCCATTAAGCCAAAAACAATCCCAATGTATGCATTTTTTCCCATGTGTTTGGCATGACTGGTTTTAAGCAATACCCAGCATGCATTCGTCAAGAACAAATCATGCCAGACCAACTTGGGGTTACTAGCCTAGTGGATGGGGGAAGCAGTAGACATGATGTATATTGATTTTAATAAGGCTTTTGACATAGTCCCACATAACATTCTCATAATGAAACTAGGGTAATGTGGTCTAGATGAAATTACTGTAAGGTGGGGGCACAACTGGCTGCAAGATCGTACTCAATGATTCACTGTCAAATTAGGAGGCTGCATCTAGTACGGTCCCGCAGAGGTCAGTTCCGGGTCCAGTACTAGTCAAAATTAATGACTCGGAGAGTATGCTTATAAAATTTGCAGATGACATCAAGCTGGGAGGTGGTGTGCAAGTATTTTGGAAGGCAGGATTAGAATTCAAAATGACCAGGAGAAATTGGAGAATTAGTCTCAAATCAACAAGATTAAATTAAATAAAGACACATGCAAATTCCTTAGTAAGGAAGGAGAAATGAAATGCACAGCTACAAAATGGGGAATATATGGCTAGGTGGTGATCCTACTGAAAAGAATCTGGGGGTTATAGTAGATCACAAATTGAATATGAGTCAACAGTGTGGTGAGGTTGCAAAAGAGGCTAATATCATCCTGGGATGTATCAACAGGACTGTAACATATAAGACACAGGAGGTAATTTTACTGCTCTACTCGGCACTGGTGAGGCCTCAGCTGGAGTATTGTGTCCCATTCCGGCTACCAAATTTTAATAACAATGTGGACAAATTAAAGATAGTCCAGAGGAGAGCAACAAAAATTATAGAAAGTTTAGAAAATCTGATCTATGAGGAAAAAAACTGGGCATGTTTTGTCTTGAGAAAAGAAGACCTGATGAGGAGGAGGGGACCTAATATATCTGAAGACTTATCAAGGGCTATTTGTGCTATACCAGGGTGACATCCAGACCAAGGAGTAGCTGTCACCCCAGTCCTGTGACCTGGAGTGCCCTTTAAAATGTCTTGCTGTTGTGCAACCAACCTGGACTGCTCAAAAACTGCATGTAAGTCACTCCTAACTATGTCTGTGTGTGCCGCACCTAGCCCGCCACAGCTTGGCTCTTACAGGCCTTAAAGTTTATCACAGCGTGACCCCAACACATTCCCAGTCCCAGATTTTATAAAGATAAAATGCTTACTGGTGCCTAACTTAACAATCTTCATTAGATTCAAAGCAAAGCTTTCTCACCACACTCCTTCAGCAGTCTTACCGACCAAACTCTTTAGATCAGGACCCCTCCCTCAGAATCCAACAGCTGCTTCCTTTGTCTCTTCAGGTGCAGTGAATGCGATGCGCAAGGAGAGAAAGGGTGTCTTGCTATCTGCCCCTTCTTTTCATAGTCCTATCCCACCTTTGAGAAGCTCCAGCTGGGAGCAAGACCTTTGTCTCTGAGAAACTGGTTTGGCCACTCCCCACATTTATCTTGAAAATATGTTTAGGCAAGACTAAGGATACAAAATTTGACATGGAGGTTGCGGAATCAGTGACTTCCAGAGACATCTGTGACTTCAGCCCTTGGCAGCTGGGAGCTGCAGGGTCCCCCATCTGTGGCTCAGAGCTCAGGGGTCCAAAGTGTCCGGGCGCCCTGGAGCTCCTGGCTGCAATGGGCAGTGGGGGTGCCCGACAGCTCCCCATTTTGTCACCCATATTTTTAGCAACCATCATGAACAGGTCAAAGGCTTCTGTGAATTTTTCTGTACTGCCCATGAACTCTCCGTGACTTTCACTAAAAATGAGTGACAAAATCTTAGCCTTAGTCATGATTTCAGCTTATATTTACAGCTTCACATATAATGCTACTACATGCATTGTGCCATATTATTGATCAGCAAATTATGAGTTTTTAAATGATATCTCACCAGGTATATCTTGTACAAACACTATTACAATAATAAACTATCTAAACTACTACATGCCACAAGAGGCCACAACAGTGGTTCCCTTAACCCACCCAGCAATATTGTTAATCTATCCAACTATACTCTTAGCCCAGCAGAAGAATCTGTCCTATCTCGGGGCCTCTCCTTCTGCCCCTCCACCCCCACGAACACGATACAGTTCTGTGGTGACCTAGAGTCCTATTTTCAACGTCTCCGACTCAAGGAATATTTCCAACACACCTCTGAACAACATACTAACCCACAGAGACCTTCCTACCAAAACTACAAAAAGAAGGATTCTGGGTGGACTCCTCCTGAAGGTCAAAGCAACAGACTGGACTTCTACATAGAGTGCTTCCGGCGACGTGCACGGGCTGAAATTGTGGAAAAGCAGCATCACTTGCCTCATAACCTCAGCCGTGCAGAACACAATGCCATCACAGCCTCAGAAACAACTCTGACATTATAATCAAAAAGACTGATGAAGGAGGTGCTGTCGTCATCATGAATAGGTGGGAATATGAACAAGAGGCTGCTAGGCAGCTCTCCAACACCATTTTCTAAAAACCATTACCCTCTGATCCCACTGAGGGTTACCAAAAGAAACTACACCATTTACTCAAGAAACTCCCTGAAAAAGAACAAGAACAAATCCGCACAGAGACACCTCTGGAACCCCAACCAGGGATATTCTATCTGCTACCCAAGATCCATAAACCTGGAAATCCTGGGCGCCCTATCATCTCAGGCATTGGCACCCTGACAGCAGGATTGTCTGGCTATGTAGACTCCCTCCTCAGTCCCTATGCTACCAGCACTCCCAGCTATCTTCGAGATACCACTGGCTTCCTGAGGAAACTACAATCCATTGGTGATCTTCCTGAAAACACCATCCCAGCCACTATGGATGTAGAAGCCCTCTACACCAACATTCCACAGAAAGGTGGACTACAAGCCGTCAGGAACAGTATCCCCGATAATGTCACGGCAAACCTAGTGGCTGAACTTTGTGACTTTGTCCTTACCCATAACTATTCACATTTGGGGACAATGTATACCTTCAAATCAGTGGCACTGCAATGGGTACCCGCATGGCCCCACAGTATGCCAACATTTTTATGGCTGACTTAGAACAACGCTTCCTCAGCTCTCGTCCCCTAATGCCCCTACTCTACTTGCGCTATATTGATGAAATCTTCATCATCTGGGCCCATGGAAAAGAAGCCCTTGAGGAATTCCAACATGATTTCAACAATTTCCATCCCACCATCAACCTCAGCCTGGACCAGTCCACACAAGAGATCCACTTCCTGGACACTACGGTGCTAATAAGTGATGGTCACATAAACACCACCCTATACCGGAAACCTACTGAGTGCTATGCCTACCTACATGCCTCCAGCTTTCATCCAGACCACACCACACGATCCATTGTCTACAGCCAAGCTCTTCGGTACAACCACATTTGCTCCAACCCCTTGGACAGAGACAAACACCTACAAGATCTCTATCAAGCATTCTTACAACTACAGTACCCACCTGCTGAAGTGAAGAAATAGATTGACAGAGCCAGAAGAGTACCTAGAAGTTACCTACTACAGGACAGGCCCAACAAAGAAAATAACAGAATGCCACTAGCCATCACCTTCAGCCCCCAACTAAAACCTCTCCAACGCATCATCAAAGATCTACAACCTATCCTGAAGGACAACCCATCACTCTCACAGAACTTGGGAGACAGGTCAGTCCTTGCTTCCAGTCAGCCCCCCAACCTGAAACAAATACTCACCAGCAACCACACACCAAACAACAGAACCACTAATCCAGGAACCTATCCTTGCAACAAAGCCCGTTGCCAACTGTGTCCGCATATCTATTCAGGGAACACCATAATAGGGCCTAATAACATCAGCCACACTATTAGAGGCTCATACACCTGCACATCTATCAATGTGATATATGCCATCATGTGCCAGCAATGCCCCTCTGCCATGTACATTGGTCAAACTGGACAGTCGCTACGTAAAAGAATAAATGGACACAAATCAGACGTCAAGAATTATAACATTCAAAAACCAGTCGGAGAACACTTCAATCTCTTTGGTCACTCGATTACAGACCCAAAAGTTGCAATTCCTCAACAAAAAGACTTCAAAAACGGACTCCAACGAGAGACTGCTGAATTGGAATTAATTTGCAAACTGGATACAATGAACTTAGGCTTGAATAGAGACTGGGAGTGGATGGGTCATTAGACAAGGTAAAACTATTTCCCCATGTTTATTCCCCTCCCTCCCCCAACTGTTCCTCAGATGTTCTTGTCAACTGCTGGAAATGGCCCACCTTGATTATCACTGCAAAAGGTTTCTTTCCCCCCGCTCTCCTGCTGGTAATAGCTCACCTTACCTGATCACTGTCCTTACACTCTGTATGTTAACACCCATTGTTTCATGTTCTCTATGTATATAAATCTCCCCACTGCATTTTCCACTGAATGCATCCGACGAAGTGAGCTGTAGGTCACGAAAGCGTATGCTCAAATAAATTGGTTAGTCTCTAAGGTGCCACAAGTCCTCCTTTTCGTTTTGTGGATACAGACTAACACGGCTGCTACTCTGAAATCTATTACAATAATACGTACGGTGTGAACACAGGTATATTCTGTCACACTGTTATAAAGAGGACAATGATCAATTGATAGTACAAGAAGTAATCATGCTTAATCTGCAGCAAGGGAGATTTAGGTTAGGTATTAGGAAAAACTTTCTAACTTTAAGGGTAGGTAAGCTCTGGACTAGGCTTTCAAGGGAGGTTGTGAAATCCCTGTCATTGGAGGTTTTTAGGAACAGGTTAGACAAAACACCTGTCAAGGATAGTCTAGATTTGCTTGGTCCTGCCTCAGCACAGGGGCCTGGACTTGATGAGCTCTCGAGGTCTTTTCCAGTCCTTCATTTCTATGATTCTATGTGTGTTCCTTCTTAATTAGTATCAGTTACGGTCCATGACCAGAGCTGGTGTGTAGATAAATGGGTTGAAACTACTTATTGTAGTTGAATTACACCACTGAAAAGCAGCTATAGTAGAGGAGTAGTGAATATAAATTCAACTAACTAAAATTAAGCACTGCCCAAAGTTTGGATAGACTGCAGCACTGTCTCTTTCCCTGGCCTGTCTGGCACACTTCCTGGGTACAGGCTGTTTGTGTGTTACCCTTTGTAATGCAGGCAGACCAGGTGCCAGGGCAGCCAAAGCCCTAGGCCAATTCTCTTGTGTATTAGTATAGATGAAAGTGATTGTTAAATGCATAAGAGTGTATTTGATGTTTAAACTTCATGAAAACTAATGGGATGTTGCATGCATTGTGTTCACTTATCTGTATCTGTAAGGGTCCTGTCTTGGGGAGCATGGCCACAGTGGTCATGGCTACAACTCCTGACTGTCAAGGGGGTTGTGGGGAGGGCAGCCTGGGCCCTCCCACTCTACCAGGCTCCGACCCAGGGCCCTTTGGGCTACCAGTAGTCTGGCAACCAATGCTGTTTAGGACTGTCCTCCGTGGGCCTCTTCCTCCTGTCCACCCTCTGTACACCCTCCAGGATTAACTTAGGCCAAGGCTTTCCCCTGATGCAGAAACCCAAACCTCAATAAGTAAAGGGGGTTACCAACATCCAAGTTCCACAGAATACTTCCCTCTCAGGCTGTCTCTGGGTGAGTGGGGGTGGGGGTGGGGGGTGCTGCCTTCCCTCAGGGAGGGTCCCTTTGGGCAGCTGTGTCAGAGTCTTAGGCTTCTCTCTGCTCTGCTGGAACTGTGGGATGCAGGTCTGCTCACCTCCAGCTCTGCCACCATTTGGACTGTGACTCACCTGTATGCAGGGATGCTGGAACAATTTGTAAAGTGGCAGTGTTGAGAGCCTGTATGTAATGGAATCCACTTCAAGCGAGGGAATGCGGCTGCACCCTCAGTACCCCTAGTTGTGGCACCTATGCCTGTACGTATATTTTACCTGCTTTAACCTCGCAATAATTCTGAGCCCTTTTTCTTAGCTGATAAACCTTTAGTTAGTTTACTATAGAATTGGCTACCAGTGTTGTCTTTAGTGTAAGATCTAGGGTACCAATTGATTCTGGAGTAAGTGACTGGCCTCTTGGGACTGGGAGCAACCTGAATGTGGTGTGTCTATTTCTTTTTGGTGTGTCTATTTATCACAAAGTCCAGTTTGTCTGGGAGGCAAGATAGACTGTAGAGTCTAAGGGGACTGTCTGTGACTCCATGGAATTGTGGAAGACTGGAATTGTGATCCAGGATTCACATTTGTTACTGGCTTGGTAAAATCTAATTATAGAGCACACCATCAGTTTGGGATGTCTGCCCTGTTTTCTGACAGTCTACCCTGAGGTAGGCACTCACAGTCTTGAGCCTCTCCAGACAATATGACACCCTTCACCAAAGTGGGTCTGCATGGCCCAGCTGCCTTAGGGCCCCAGGGCCAGCGCTGAGTCCCCAGACTCTCCAACAGTGTAAGCACACCATTTCTCAGAGCTTCAACCCTTTGGGGACTCTGGGTTTGCAGTTCACTTCTTCAGGGACATGGGACGGTGGAAGCAAACAGACACTGGAGTTTTGTAAGGGTTCAAAAACCAGTCATCTTTACTTTAGCTTAACTAGCACAAGAAATATACATATCTACACAAAACAATAGAACACTTATATACATTGCCTTGTATCAGTTTCCCAGCTATTCTTGAGCATTCTTCGGGCTTAGGTCAGAGTCCTCCAATGAGTCCAGGGCCCCCATCTCCTGCACATGACTTTTCCCCTAAATCATGGAATCTCCCTGAGGCATTCAATGATACAGCAATTTCATAAGATCAACCAGAATCCATAAGTAGTACATATTCATTTTAAGAACGCTTTCCCTGCAGATTTGACAAAACGCAAAGGAATGAAACCAATGTAAGATTTCTAAAGATAGCTACAGCACTCGACCCCAGGTTTAAGAATCTGAAGTGCCTTCCAAAATCTGAGAGAGACAAGGTGTTTGTGGGGTCCCGTTCACCTGCCCAGTGTTCTCAGTGACTGAGCCATGCACTGTCCGCCCACCCAGTGGTCTGGGGGGCCACTCGCCACACGGTGCTGGGGCCATCCACCTGATGCTCCAGAGGGCCAAATGCCCACCTGGTGCTCTAGGATGGGAGGGGGGGCTGCCTGCCTGCCCAGTATTCTGAGGGGCCATGCGCCGCCCACCCAGTACTCTGGGGGGTTGCACGCTGCCCAGTGGGGGCTGTGCATAACTCAGTGCTCTGGGGGGGAGGCTGCCAGCCTGGTGCTCCAGGGGGCCATGCGCCGTTCACCAGATGCTCCAGGAGGGGAGGGGGATCTGGGTTTGGGGGGTAAGGGAGAGGGAGGGGAGGGGCCTCAGGTGGAAGGAGTGGCTGGGCTGGGGGCTAGCCTCCCCGAGCCGGTGGCTCACCCACCAACTCGTGTGCCAGAGATGCTTAACATTCGTATGCCCCTTCATGCTTTGGCCGCCATTCCACAGGACATGCTACCAAAAATATTTAATACATTTCAATTGGTATTCTATTATTGTTTAACAGTGCGATTAAAACTGTGATTAATCAAGATTAATTTTTTTAATCGCAATTTTTTTTGTTATCCCCCTTTTTCTGAAATAACTGCGATTAATCGACAGCCCTATTAAATATTGATATTTATCTATTCTCCTTTTGCCCCACTTCCACCCAAGATCCAAAGCATGTATGCTGAACCATCCTGTAGAATGGTACAGTTTACTCCTCTCTCCACTGCCACAAGTTCTATCACCTGGTGTGGAGAGGAGACAGAGCCATGTCTCACTTCCTCTTCATCCTTCCTTGTCTCCTTTGGGTGATTATTGCCCGAATGGGCACATGCAGTGTAGTTCCTGTACACCCCTGAGTGCCTATACTAGTATTACAAAATTGCTAGTTAAAACATTGTCGTTTGCAATATTGTTGGAGGGATGTTGGTTCCAGGATGTTAGAGAGACAAGGTGGCTGAGGTAATATCTTTTACTGGACCAATTTCTGTTGGTGAAAGAGACAAGTTTTTGAGCTTACACAGGTTTCGGAAGAAGAGCTCCGTGTAAGCTCAAAAGTTTGTCTCTTTCACCACCAGCAGTTGGTCAACTAAAAGATAATACCTCACCCACCTTTTCTAGTTAAAACATGTTAACTAAACAAGATGCAATTTCCTAGTCTAGAAATGGTTTTACACTGATGTAATCCCACTGATTTAAATGGAGTTAATTCTGGTTTTCACAAGTGAAAGGCTCCAATCCTGCAAATACTGAAACATGTGAATAACTTTACACGTGAGCAATCCCACTGAGTTCAAATGAAATAATTTGTCCTCTCAGCTTTTCATTATATTTGGTCCCTTCTGGCCTTAGAATCTATGAATTTAAGATTCCTGGTCATACTGATGTGAAGATTTTATTAAATTAATAAATTTTTGGACATAATTTATCATGCTGTGTTAGAATCATTGTTATAACAGTTTACAGTTTCAGATAAAATAAAGGCCTCTCTGATACCTAAGTAGCAATATCAGTGTCAAATAGAATGAGGTTCAAGCACACCCTAAAGTAGTTGTTCCTGGAATCTTGTTCTGTTTGCAAGATACATGATGCCAATACTAAAGTCATCTATAATTATGTGCCATGTGGTAAGTACTGTAACAAATTGGTTATACACCCCAAAGAGCATCACCGCAGCACAGAAACCTGCCAAATATCATCTGCCATATTTTCAGCCGTTCAAGAATTCAGTTGTCCCCTGAAATCATGCAGTGATAAACTTGCAGACCAGACATCTCTTGTTTTACAGCTGGAACTGCCAGATGGATGAACCAGATGAATTCTCATTCAACAATCAGGGCAAACTACATAATAAGTGTTAACTCAATGAAGGCGCTTTCAAAACAACAGAGGAATTCTGGTACCATGACTACTTCTTACAGTAAAGCAGTCTTCCTCTCACTCCTCCCACAGAACTACATAACTATATATAAACATTCACTGATACTGAAGTTGCAGTATGCACTTTGCATAACATTGAAACAATCTGGGACTTTTATTTAATTCTAAATGGAATTTAATTACACCTGAGTTCATTATAATGAACCCATGCTGCTGGACTGTAAAAGCTGATTTTTATTAATGACTGAAAAAGCCAAATACCTGTATTTTTGTCCATTTGTAGCATTGTGGAATACTGTGCATATGAATTTTTCAGTGATGAATTAGTTGCAAAATAATACCTGGTGATTGTATTTATTGAAGAGTAAACTCCTTATCCATGCAGAAAGCAACAATTAAAGACTGCAATCGTCATTCAGATTTTGGATTCTATTATTTTGAACTACTACTGCTTATTGAATTGTCTACTTTAGTTGCCTTCTGTTCAGAGGTAGTGCTACCCCATTGGGGGCCCTAAGCAGGAATATTTTGCCTCCCACAAATAATAAAAAGCGAATAGGGGGCTCCCTTGAGCAATTGCTTAGTCTGGTTATGCCTAGTGCTGGCTCTGTTTCTGTTAAGCCAGAACCCTTTTGTTTCACAAAACTGCAGACTGTTTATAGTGCGAACAAGCAGGATTTGTTTAAGACCTTGGTCCTAATTGACATTTCTAGGCACAATTGTAACATAAATAATGAAGATGATGATAAGGCTGGCTTGAAAGACTGAAAACTGAGCTGCAGCTGATGGAAATCAGAATGGGTATGTGAACATATAGGTACTGGGTCTCATTCTTGACTCGTTAGAGCAGTGTAAATCAGGAGTAATGCCACTGAGGTCAATGGAATTACATTGGTGTGAAACTGGAGTAAGTGAAAGTAAAATCTGCCCAACATAGAGATGCTATAATATCTTAGTACGAACAAGTAGGATTGTATGGGATGATTTTTTGGAACCAAGGTTTTCATCAGATACAGTTATCCCAGTGGTGCCACACTGGTCAATGAGTAAAGGAGCCTTTTTTCCTTAATTGGATAATTTGTGAACAATATGAGGCTATATATTTTTAGCTGCACGTTACAAAGCCTGGTGAAGCTCATGCACTTGTCACTGGGTTTTGAGAGGGCACTTGATTAACAACCATCCTACTTTAACACACATTACAGTTGTAAATAAAATCATATGTACTGTACAGAACAATTAACAGTCTGATGTTTTAGGAAGGTGTTTATTTTATGCACATGGCAGGAAACAAAGCATTAAATGTTACAACACATTTCTTCTTATGATAATATTCACTTTAAAAAACTACCAAAAGATGGCGCTGTGGTCATGAAGTTGAGGTAAAATTTATGTATATGTGAACTGTCCTTATATTGTAGCTTATTATGGCACTTACTAATCTTACCTTTATAATACTCCCCTGAGTCAAATGAATTTGATAGGCTGATGAATACTGTAAGTAGCTTGTTGCTGGAACTGAGATATTTACAGTAAGATATTTATCGCCCATCCAAACAAAATACATTTCTGTTGTAGAGAAATACATTCAGTCAAAAGGTAGAATGATCATAATTTCCATATTTTTATTAAGTCATAAAGTTCCTTAAGGTGCTGTTCTGCTTTGTCTGACTCTAACAAAACATTTTAATATTTTTTTAACCTTCAGCAAACATAGTTCTCTTAAAATTTACCCAAACAAACAAAAAAACCACCCCAATAACTTTAGACAAGCTTCCAGTTTATAAAGGAACTGACGGCATTTGAGTGCTTTAATCTGCTTGGCTAGCAGTGGGATTTAAGAAAACAATTAAACATTAGAGCACAATTTCACATTAAAATTTTTCAAAATACAACAAACATTCTTCTCTTGTGTTTATTTACATAAACATTTATGTTATATGTATTCAAAATAGAATGCATCTTACCGTTAGGCACAAATTACATATATACGGTACATGATTGGATGAATGGGATAGAAATGGAGGATTTTTTGCCCTACTATATATAAAAATGGGCATAGTCGCCACAAACTAAGGAAATATTCTCTAATAGAAGCTTAAAGTCACTGGACACTTTTCAGATGCTGTTGAAAAAATAAATTATTATTAAATAGCAGAGGCTGGTTGAAACATTTTAGATGAAAGGTTTTTTCCATCAAAAATGCTGTTAGATTGCAAATGTTTCTCAGATCCAGGGTGGCAGAGACAGAGAGAGAGAGAGAGAACCCCCACCCCAAAATAGCCAACAGCCTGCTGATTCAGAGCACAGAGACTTGAAATTGGGTCTCCCACATCCCAGGTGAGAGCCCTAACAGCTGAGTTAACCTGGGGTGGTGGTGGTGTTGTGTGTGTCATTTTTTCATGAAAAATGTCACGAGGTCTCATTTTTCTCTGATGTGGAACCAAAACAAATGTCAAAATCTTAATTTTTTTCATGAAGTGGAATAATTTCCCCCCACCAGCCCTAGTAAGCAGTACTGTATTTCAGTTCAGACAGTGGCTAGATATCAGCAGGGCGCTATAAATTCTGGTCTTGAAATGGCTAAATCCTGATGTCTACCAACAATAAAATTTATCTCTTAGTTGATATCTATTTATTAACTGTCTTGCAAATCTATTACTGCAAACTAGGGGGCTGTTGTCCTTATTCAGGCAAAGCTCATTGAAGTCTATGGGAATGTTGCAAGAGCAAGGCTGCAGGATCAGGTACAGTAGCAATCAAATTGTCAAAGATATTTATGAAGAGCCAGAGACATTCATCTTTGTCTGTTATGCATTCCATTATCTTTGTTTAAAGAGGCTTCTTGGGCTAAAACTGTTGTTCTCTCCGCATAAGCAACTATCTGAGAGCTAATGAGATTAAAAATCAAGTATCATATATCCATGTCTTGTACATTGCGTTCTAATGGAAAGGTAAGTTCTTTATTACCAAGATGAATTAATTAAAAGGACACTGTCAGGTAGCATAGGTCTAAAATATAGGTTTTATTTTAATAAGTTTTAAAGAACCATATATAAATAGACATCCTTTAATGAAATGTAAAACAATTAATTAAAATCACTTGTTTAGACTGCAATATTTCCCTTCAGTTTGCAACCTGAGCAATGCAACATTGTAATAGTCTTGTTAGAGACAGAAAATGAAATTTTCGAGAAATGGGGAGTCCGCTTTTGTTGGCCAAGCTGAATAAAATGCAGAAAATAAACAAACAGTATAAATAGTGGAAATTAAATGCTCCGTTATGTCTGTAAAGCACAGCCCAGTGGGGGAGATTGCATGAAGAAGCACTCACCCACTCAGAAGCTTCAGAAAATATTGTGCTTCAGGAAAACACCGTGGCTTCTCAGATCTCCTAGACATGCACTAGCAGTGAGTAATGATTGCACTGAAGTCAGTGCAGACTGAAATGCGACTTGTTCTTTGCACCTGGGAAGGCTCCTATGACCCATGCCACCATGCACTTGGTGCAAGGTCGCGATAGGCACTAAATTAGATTTTTAAGATTGTTTCATTTTTTATCATCTAAGGGAATTTGGTTTGGGGCCAAATGCTAAAGTCCTCACTCAGTATTTACTCACTCCTTATGCTGGTGAAACTTAGTGTCTTAATGAAGACATAACTTTTGACCTAATAGTGACCCTTTATTTTCAGTTGATAGGCTCTAAAACTGGACAGTACCTTGCTTTTCTTATACCTGTTTGTAAAGTTCATGTAATTGTCTAGTATTTGGACGCAATCTTGCAGATAGTAGCAACAGCTGTAATTTTACTCCCACACGGAATCCTACTGGGTTCAGTGGAAACACATGCTATACCTGGTAGTAAATGTTTGCATGATTAGGCCTTTTTATCAAAGTAAAATATTGATGCTTTTTAAATAATCTAACTATCCTGCCATTTAAGTCTGTGCAGGTAGAATCCTACACCATTTGCAGAATCTCATTATTTTCAGTGGGCCTCCACAAAATGTAAGGATCTGCCCAGGAATCCCTCATTAAGATTGTAGCCAAATAATGCAAGGAGCCCAGCATTCCTGAGGAACCCTCTAACAACAGCAAAACAGTTTGCATATGTGATGGAGGAAAACCAAATTCTAGTAAGAAAAAACACTTCTTTTTCAGTCTTCTAATTATTCTCAGTATAGAAACATTAAAACAAAACAAGGAACAGAAATGGGGAAAGATATTCTATTAAAGCCCACTCCTTACTCATGCAGAATGCCCATTGAAGTTAATTATATTTGAAACCTATGGGAGCTGTAAAGAGAAATGTCAACGGGATTAAGCCTGAAATTATTTAGCAGTGTTAGGCCTGATTTTCCACTCTGTTACCTCACTTACACTGTTGTAAAATCAGTATAATGTAGTAGAGAACCAAGCTCAATAGAGGCTTTTTGTAACAGTATACTTTAAAGTCTAAACCAGTGTATGTGAAACATTCAGAATAGGAGATAAAATGAAATAGAAAGTAGAGCTCAATAATGTTTGTAGTGACAAATGAACATTCAAATTTAATTTACTTTTGAAGAGAACTAACTTGAAGTACAGAACAAATGGCAGAAAGGCCAACAACATTTCAGAATTGTAATTGGAAAGGAAAAATATCCATAAAAACACCAATTTTTTCACATAGTTGATCTATACAGGTTTTCAGAGCATTTTCTTTAATATTTAAATATATATCCATTTTCTTTAATATTTTAAATATATATCCATAAATTAACTGATGCTTTCTTTCCTGTAAAATCTTGTAAAGTGCTCATTCAGTTAATGATAATAAAATTACATTGTAGCAAGACAAATTAATTCAAACGTAACCAGCAAGTAAACCAAACAATAGCTTTGTTTTCATTTGCAGAAGGAAAAGAAACACTTTAATTTCGTCACAGCCCATGGTATAATAATACAATAAATTGCATTTTTTCTTTAAGAAATATATTATTTAGGATACTAAAAAAATAAGTTTAATAAAGCCTTTCCTTAAAACAGCTGAAATACTGTATGAAAAAAATGCACATTTGATAGCATTTTAACCCTGTTTGTCATCAACTGGATAACATGAGTATGTGATGCTACTGAAGTTCTCTTAGACAGGGCTAATTTTCCTATGCTATCAAAGCTTCTCAGAGTTAGGTGAAGTTTTCTGAGTACATACCATTGGTTGCCATGGCAGCTGTTGACAGGCTAGCAGAGTCACACACAGCTAACCTTTTCACTGTCTGGGCTAATACTGCCCTTTGATGTACTATCTAAAGGATGTATTCCGATTGTAACCATAGAATAATCCTTGGCCATCATTTTAGCCTCTTTTTTTAAACTCTTCATTTGTGCTAGCTGGAGTTGGCTGGAGTTATACGCTAAAGCAGGTATGGTGTTCACTAAAATCAGCTGTAAAGGCTTCTTCTCCTCCTTGTATCGACACTGAATATAACGTGAGAAAGCAGAACGGTAGGTTTTATTGAACAGTGTGTATACTAATGGGTTGACAGCCGAAGAAAGGTAGCCAATCCAGACAAATACATTAAGCAGTCCTCCAATGACTTTTTCATTGCAAGATTTCTTGCAGATGACTGCCATCACATTGGTGATGAAAAACGGGCACCACATCACAACAAACAGAAAGAAGACGATACCAAGTACCTTGGAAGCTTTTTGTTCATTACTGATTGACTGCATAGTCCTCCTTCCTGAATTCCCCAGCTCTCTGTTCAAAGAGCGTTGAAAGAGTTTCTCTGATGACAGAGAACTTTGAGGGAGAAAACTAAATGAAGCAAACTTGGTCTTTGTGCCAAGGTCATTAATGCATAAGGTAGCTTCTTTCTGAAGTGATTTTATAGTTAAAAAATAGGTGACCACCATGATGGTTAAAGGAATGAAGAACGCCACAAAAGAGCCTATTAAGACAAAGCTCTCATCAGCCAGCAGGCAGCTACCTTTCTTGAACACTTTGGAATCATCTTGTAGTCCAAACACAGGTACCGGCATTGAGATACCTGAAGATTGGTTAGAGAAAAGAAATAGAGAATTTCATGCACATTAATTATAAATAAATAAATACAAAAAAATACACATCATTTGACAAAACATGAAGAAGTGTGGCATACAGTTACTCGGCATAACCTATAACTGATACAAAGAGGTTAGATTAAAAGACATTCCAAAACTAATTCAAAGCACTCCCCCAGTGCCTCCAACTCATGTGCAACAGTCTGCTGATTCCATTCCTGTCTCACCCTTTGAGCTAGGACGACAGGGGTACCACAGGGAAAGAATGCCGTTTGTACGTTTTGTCTTGGAGCATGTAATTTTTGGAAGAGAAGCTTCTGTTTGGAGTGTTACTATGGTCACAGCCCTAGTAGAGCTCCCCTGAGCGGGACACTCACCAGATTGCTGGGTTTGGATCCCACCGCACACTGTACTCTTAAGCGTCCCGTGATCTAAGCAGGCTGCAGCTTGTGGGCACTCTTAGTTTACAGGTCACCTCTTCAGGGGCATGAAGCAAACTTGGTCTTTGTGCCAAGGTCATTAATGCATGAGGTAGCTTCTTTCTGAGGTGATTTTTATAGTTAAAAAATTTCTGTGAACACAAACAGCGTGGACGCAAACAGACCCACAGGCTTTGTAAGGGTTCCAGAAACCAATCAACTTTTTTACTTTAGCTAGCACAAGAAATATACAGATCTAGACAAAACAATAAAATGCTGTACACCATTCCCTGCCTAGTTTCCTCACCACTTTAGAGCATACTTTGGGCTAAGGCCAAGTCCTCTAAGGAGTCCAGGATACCCCTCCAGCATGTGGCCTCTCTGATACTTGCTCACTCATTCACTCTCTCCCCTTGCTGCAGTCAGGTTTCTTCTTCTGTGGCTGGTTTTGCAATTAAAAGAACCCCTCTGCTACAAAAGCATACCCCTCTGTTCCTCTCTTCTGCCCACACTTCTTTTGTCTCTGAGTGTCCCTCTGGATTCCTTCCAAGTCTCTCAGGCTATGTCTACACAGGGCTAAAAGTCCTGTGGCTGGCCTGGGTCAGCTGACTTGGGCTGCAGGGCTAAAAATTGTATAGACATCCGGGCGTGGCCTGGAGCCTGAATTTTGGGACCCTCACTGGGACCCAGAGCTCGGTCTGGAACTTGAGCCCCAGCGTCTTCACAGCACTTTTTCAGCCATGAGCCTGAGCCTTATGAACCCGAGCCTCATGAACCCGAGTGTAGACGTACCCAGTGTGATAAAGACCCAGTGCTAACAACTGATTTCTTAGTTCTTTTGTTTGGGGATTTTCCACTCTCCAAATTCCAGTCCCCCGCAGAGAAATTGGATAAAACTGGCTTAATCTAGGCAGGAGTTAGTCTCTAGGTAAGATCTATTTAGGTCCTGATAGAGTATAACAATTGGCCTATTCGTGAATAGACTTGTCAGCACCACTCCCGTGACTCCTTAGTACAAGGAGTGCTAGTAAAAGGGTCATAAAACATAAGGGCGCAGGCAGGTTATAAAATCAAACTGGAATTCATAAGTTGTACATAGACAGATTCCCCAAATTGTCACAACTATCCTAGAAAGGGGCTGCAGTTACCCTTGCAGAGGCCCGGTTGAGAGGGGTCGGAGAGAGAACAGGACCCACAAATGCCGGGGTGGAGGTGATCTTTGGTCAGGTAGGGCCACATCCTCTCTTCCTGGCTGACAGTTTGGCTGTCTTTGTACCACACAATCCCGTTTACAAAACCTGTCCCTGATGCAGGACTGAATATTGCTTCTCCTATAGAGCTGTCGTCTAATGGGCTTGATGAAGATGAAGCGGTCCAAGGTGAATGGAGTTTACTACTTGGCCCTGCAACTTATTATATGACTGTAACTCAACATACGTTTCAAGGAAAGACAGCTAACGTTTGTGCTGCTGTCTTTTCTCCTCAGGGGTTCTGCTTGGAGAGAGCAATTTGAAGTTGCTCATAGTGCTCCAAAGGAGCCCCATTGACCTAGGAGTCTGGGGGATGCACGAATCCGAGGCTACCTTATTGCTGGTGAACCAGTGGCACCCAGGGCTCAGTGTTACCCATATAGTTCACCCCTTCTCTGATTACTACTATCATCCCTGCCAAGGTTGACTTGACCTGAACTTGAACTGTACCAAAAACTGCAGGCATTTCAATAAAAAGACCATGGGAAGTTATTCTCAGGCCTCCTACAAAAGATTTATCCTCCCCACTGCACATCACTCAGTATTTTTAGCCTAGTCAGAAGCTCTTAGTCAGAGTGCTTTAAATCTTCAACTGAAAAAGGCCCAGCTGCAGCCTTTACTCTCCACAGCAGCCCCAGAAAGAAGGGAGGAGGCAATGTGGATTACAACTGAGAAAAGCATTTAAGAGAGCAGCAGGAGGTGGAGGGCAATTTTGAAAATAATGACAAGAGGGCCCAGGTTTCAGAGGCGTAATCACTACTATCCTTGTTGATGTCAAGACTTTTATAACACAAGTTCACACATGCAAACTTACTCTACTGGGCAAGAAAACCTGGGTTTTCTGAAGGAGACTAAGGGGGTAAAGCACCCAACTGCTATTGGGTTTCAATGGGAGTTGTGCATCTAACTCCCCTGAAAGACAATTCCAGTCTCTATGTTCAACTTCTTCAAGTAGAAAAACTGAGGTGAAGAAGACTTGTCCGGTATCTGGGGACAAATTCTTCCCTAGTGTTCACCCCTCCCCTCCTAGGAAAGTTCTTCTTGGCTAGCAGGTAGTGTGCTCTGTCTGCTGCTCATTGGTGCCTTGATTGTTACATTGTCCTCCCTTTTGTTTGTTTTTGTCCATCTATTGTCTGTCATCCTGAGGTCCTTAGGGCAAGGACCATCTCTTTAGTTCATGTGTGTACAGTGCCTAGCACAGTGGAGCTCTGATGTGTGGTTTGAGCCCCTAGGTGCTACCACAGTCCACATTGATCATAGTAATTAATAACATAACATTACATATTAACATTAATGCCATTGTTTGGAATTTTCAATGCCTGTAGTAATACAAGAAGGCTCTTTATTCTGTTAATACTACAGTTATTTATTTATCTTCATAGCTCAAAATTGAGAGTCATAGTGACGGCATCCACGATGTTACAAAAAAACTGCCACTCTTATCTGTGCAGAACAGAATTTGATGGCAGGCCTGTGGTTTTGCCCTAACTATTTCTGTTGGATTGTTACAGAAACCTAATCACTCAAACATAACCTACACTGAGTTATTGTAAGAAGTGTCAACCTCATGGAGAATTTTACAGCAAGGGACCAATATGACTAGAAGCTCATGCAACCCAGCTGAAGTTACAGGGTATGTAACTCAGAACATATTTCAGACCCACAGACCAAGTCAATTCTACATGAATAGGAATCTACTAGAAATATATTTGTATGTGATGTTTGAGTAAATAGGGGCCCAATTGTGTGAGGTGCTGAGTACCTGCTGTGAGATGCTGAGCTTTCTCAATTACAATTGACTTCATTGGCAAATTGAATGAGAGTTGAGGGCACTCAACAGCTCACTATTAGGCTTTAGGCATGTACAAAAACACACCAATCAGAGCAATACCATAAGTTCCCCCATCCAGTTTTGCCTTGTACAGATAACCGCAGTTCTCTTTTTCTCACTTGATTCAAGGAACTACTGTGAGCTGTGTAGATAAAATACAAACCAGTGTCGACAGAATAGACTCCTTGCATTGCTACAGAGCATAATGTTTCAAAAGAGCAGAAATGCTATTAAGATGGTTAACAGTCCTAGAAAGTTGAAAATTCTCAGCATAACTACAGGCTTTTTCAAGTACAAAGCCAGAGTCAAACTTGTGAACTGGTAACACATCACGAACGAATAATCCAGTCATTCTAGGCTACCTTAAATGGGCATCATAAAATGTCAAAGATTCATTCATGAGAACTGGGATAAAGGCATTGGCAGATTTCCAGTGTCACAGTTTACTGCTTGAGTGATTGGTAAGGAGCTTTATTATCCATCTGTTTTGTTTGCTGTTGGCGATTTCTGGAGAATTGACAGCTTCTTAAATTCTTAAATTTCTTGCTTTCAAATAACCTCATCACTGTGACTGAGTGGTCGCTATCTTCAGTTTTTAACTGCAGTTTTCCCATTCCATTGTAGTTCCCTTACCAAATGTAATAAATAAGATTCACAATATAGATTTGGCATTGCCAGATGTAGCTGTTATATTTGTATTGTGCAAAATTGATCTTCAATTTTAATGATGCTCCAGCCATGTGGCTAATGGCTGTGCTATGTTCTATTGTATGGGAGACCCCAAGTTTGATTCCCAGTCCTGTTCTTTCTTTTCCTGCATAGGCAGAGGCTGGAAATGCTGTCAGATATTAAGAGGCAGGAAGTCTTACATTGCTCAACAACAAGCTTTCTGGTTAATTAAAGTGTGGGAATGACAGAATCTAATTAGGCAAAGGGAGTAAATTCAAAAGCAACAAATTTAAAATGATTAATAAAAGGAAATGTTTTTTTAACACAATACATAATTAACCTGTGAAACTCACAGCTAAGGCTATTATTTTAGTAGGTGTTTTAAACAGGATCACATGTTTATATGATTAACAATGCCATCCACATTTACACTAACTGGGATACAACTATAAAGGACATCCTAACTCATGCTTCAGGAGCGCATAAAGGAACAGATCTGGTCTAAATTTTAATCATTCATTTATTGATTGATTTATAAAATACACATGTGTTTATAGAAGTTAACAATCATAAATTAAAAATAGAATTGACAAAAGTTAATTCAAAAATAATTCCCTCTTCCACCAATCTACTCTGTGCAGGATGCTTACTATGGAAAAGCCTGAGCAAATAGATAGGCAATGCAGCATTTCCTAAAGGACAACAAATTTAAGCTTTTTGGAAACAATAGGGAAGCAAATTCCAGACTTTCAGCTCCCACTCTGAGAATGTCTTGCTCCTTGCCCTCTTGGGGACTTTTAGCAAGTGTATTCCAGTGCATGTTTGGACAGGTGGTCTCTAGGGATGCATCTTACTCACTGAAACTAATGGCAATACTCCCATTGACTTAAGTCGTGCAAGGTAAGGCCCTAAGGTAGCCAAAAGCCAAACTACACAGGACTTTATAAAACTGGACTTTACACAGAGCTTTATAGGATTCTGCCCTGAGAAACAAATGGGCAACCAGTGCAGTATACAGAGCACAGGTGTGTTATGCTCCATATGAAGAACACCATTAAGTAATGGCCTGATCCAAAGCCCATTGAAGCCAGTGGAAAGACTCCTATTGCTGAATTTTGAATCAGGCCTTAACTGGGTGACCACATTCCATATAAGCCGTGGGTTCTCCAAGGATAGCTCCCTGGGGTATACATTACAGTAATCCAGACTTAGCACTGACCAAACACTTTACACGGGATCTGTATTTGATAACAAAGACTCAACTTTTATCATGCATTACAGGAACTCGCTGAGTTTATCCTGTAGGATGCAGACCAATTCGTTTATTTCTGCTTGATGATCCAGACATGAAGTGTCTCACACCTTACAATGTCCTTGCTCCCATATCCTTGCTCTTGGTGACTCTGTGGATTTATATTAAGAGGCATAGGGAATGTCCTGAAACTTCACATCTCAAGATCAGATCAATCAGTTTCAAAGCTCAAAGCTCACCCAATACTACCAGCTGACAAAGATCAGGGAGGGCAATATTTTGAAAACTGAATATGTATTATAAATATTATACTTCCTGTGGTTTAAGGGGATTTATTTATGATTTAAACACATCTAAAAAGCGACTGTCCAAAACTCTAGGTGCTTTTAACAAACCATAGAACATGATGCATACAAAAGCAGTAAGTGATAAATCCTCAATCACATGGCACAACTAGACCAACAAAAAGGCTATCTCAATATATCAAATCTCAACTACTCCAAATCAAAACAATACTAACTGTCATGCATTTCTCCCCAAAAGTCGGAGAAAATTGATAAAGGACATGGTTTACTGGTATTCTCTGGTTGCTTTGCAGACACACAGCAACCATAAACCGAGTTTAACTGGACGAGTAAACTTGCGTTTACAGCTGCTTTGCAAAACCAGCATAGCACAAAACAGCTGGAGTGTACCAGTGAATCTGAGCTGGAATTTGCAACATGTTCTAAAGATCAACAGATTTGAGCTATGCTGGATAAAGGGGTGGAGAATGGAGTGAATTGTAAAGTCTCAAAGTCCCCTCAACACCCTGCCATCAGTTCCCTCTCATTTAAATCTGGGAGCTCCAACACAAGGTCCGTCACTGCAGCAGTGTTAATTTAAATTGGTCTTTGATACTGTCTGAGCACTGTTACATACATTTAAGAACTGTCTGAAGTACTATAAACACATTTTAAATTTTATCTATAACAAAATTCTGCCTTTCTGACCACCTCTAAAGTAAAAAAAAAAATCACCTGCCTAAATCTTGCCCATCACCATATTTCAGACATATTCAAGCTATGGGCCAAATTGTGGCCAGCGATGGGGACCCTGCAGAGTTGCACTGCCTGGAGGGAGCTCAGGGAGGGATTGTTACTCAGGGAAGTACAATCTGTCCTTCAAGCAGCTCAGTGTGTCCAGGTTGCCCCACTTTTTGGAATGGAGTAATTTGCTCCCTGCAAAACACTTGGCCTTCTCTGCCAGCTGGTGCCTCTTTTGGAGTGATGTTACCCACAGGATGCCCACAGGAAGTATCCTCTGTCCTCCTTTGAGTGCAGCGTCTACAACTGTGATTGGTCCTTGCATTGGGAGCACATGGGTGGGAAAGCTGCTTGTGCACTTTCCTTTACACGCCCACACAAGGGCCACTCACAGTCTGGCTCTGTCTCTCTACTGGACACATGCAAGTTATACAACACAAGTTATACCATTATATGAGCATTTTTATATGTTTATCTGACTTTTGTATGAATCCAAATGTATTCTCTGAAACCCTGCCCAGCTCTGGTAATGACAAATCTCTCTCTTTTATGTTATAATTTCATCTCTGCCCAAATGCTGCCAGCCTTATATTAACTCTAGTTCCAGCAATGCATTTCTCTTTCTTAGAACAAAAGCATCCAGCCTAGCCTGAGACAGCAGGGGCTGCACTTCCATTCTCCTCCTCTGTCACATTGCACCAAATCCCATGCTGCACCAGCTAATTACAGCTTAATGTTGGTAATCAGAAAGGGCGGTTTGGCATCCCTTTGCCCTTGGTTGGCAATATTTTGGGATCACAGCTTCTAATCCTATCCAGGCCAGTTCATCCCTCCCTCGTAAAGAGTCAGTTCCATGAAGTTCATGTTTGGTTTAGACCATGAAAACGGAGGTGAAGATTTTCAAAGCTGCCTAGGGGATTTCATTGGGAATCGGGTGTCCAAAATCTCTAGGTGGTTTGAAAATCTCCACCTGAGGTTCTGTCTGCTCTGTGTGAACCTTAAACATCTCATGGCTGTTTTAGTAAGTGTAGTGTAAATTTCCGCTCACTCACTGTTGGACAGTGCATAATATGCCAGCTAGCTGCTACCCTGTACCCTAGGATGTGACTGCATTTCAATGTGTGTGTGTTTATTATTATTTCTTTCACAAATCCACAGAAAATATCATCTTTCAGATGGATTTCATATACAGCTAGTAGGACACAATGTCTGATACTATTTCCTTTTAATATTTCAATATTCCCTACAGAGACACAGGACAGTATTCCCTGACATCTTCCTCTGAGGCGCCATCTACACAGGAGAGTGTACAATAAAGAAAAACGTTGCTCCTAAATTTTCCATATTACTCCCTGTAGTCATAACTTACTTTTATATACAAGTACACATGACTGGTTTTATCTAACTCTGACCTGGAACATTTTATGAATTCATATAAATCATTTAATGTTACCGGCAGAGCAAATTACTTAAGACTTTTCTCACCCCTTTAACTTTCACTTAGAGTAACGTGATTCCAGCTGGAATATTATATCATAACTACTGAAGTGACTTTGTTTTCTGCTGTCCATGAGAACTTTCAGAAAGCATATTTTTTAGCCCAACAAAAGATATATACATGTACTTTTCTGTGGGGCTTGAAGAAATTATTGTAAATTATTGCAATATAATGCTAGATATTGTTGCATTATGGAACAAGTCAAGACTGAGGGTTTGTCTACACTGCAATCAGGAAGTGTGATTCATGCACATGGGTAAAACTAGCCCATGCCACAGCCAATGCTGCCAGCTGCTTCCCTACTATTATTACCCAATCTAGTTAGATCAAAGCTACCTCGAGTATGTCTACATGTGCCACAGTTACACCTTCTGATTGTACTGTAGACATAGCCTGAGCCTCTGCCCCAAAATGTTTACAGTCTGTGTCCTTAGATCTACAGCTTGTTTCATGCAGGTACAGAGGCACCTGCATAGAGTAGTTTGTAGGACTGGGACATGTGTTAAACAAGAACAAACCAGGAGAAGATGAACGCTATAGGGAGGGGTTAGATAAGAGTGAAGACAAGATGATTACCAAATCACTGGGATGACTAATGCATGCATCTTGAGGTTTACAATTTTTAAATATCCACAAATAGACTAAAGTTTATAAATCTCTTAAAGAAGGTTTGAGAAGGGATTTAAAGGAGGAGGGTTCTCTGTGAATTGGAAATAAGAGCTTGGCATAAACAGGTTTGGGGTCTGAACCAAACCCCAGTGAAGTAATTGGAAAGACTCCTGTAGCCTTAGGAAGTTGAAATATAGAGCACAAATATCTTCTGATATGGACACATTAGGATTTGAGTTGATCACATTTCATAAACTTAGCAGGATTTGCCTTAGTCAGTGTTCAGAAGGTAAGCCTTCAAGGGAATAAGAGAGTTGCAGGAAGTTGTGCTGTCTAGTCATTAAAGTGCAGGACAGGAAAGTAGGAGATCGGAAGTGTTGATTGGCTGCTGCTGTGCCACTATCCCAGAAGTACTATTTTTTGGAGCAGTATTGCTAATGTCATGTCTACACTGGAGCTGGAAGGCAAAATTTCCAGCTTGAGTACACACAGAACCATAGAAATGTAGGGCTGGAAAGGACCTTGAGAAGTCGTCTTCTCCATCCCCCTGCACTGAGACAGGACCTAAACCATCCCTGACAGGTGTTTGTCTAACTTGTTCTTAAAAACCTCCAGTGACCGGGATTCCACAACCTCCCTTGGAAGTCAATTCCAGTACTTAACTATCCTTAAAGTTAGAAAGTTTTTTCTTAATATCTAACCTAAATCTCCCTTGCTGCAGATTAAGCCCATTACTTTTTGTCCTACCTTCAGTGGACATGGAGACCAATTGATCACTGTCCTCTTTATAACAGCCCTTCACATATTTGAAGACTGGCATTATGTCTCCCCTCAGTCTTTTTTTCTCAAGACTACACATACTTAGTTTTTTTAACCTTTCCTCATAGGTCGGGTTTTTTAACCCTTTTTATAATTCTTGTTGCTCTTCTCTGGACTCTGTCCAATTTTTCTACATCTTTCCTAAAGTGTGGCACCCAGAATTGGACACAATACTCTAGCTGAGGCTTTACCAGTGCTGAGGAAAGCGGAACAATTACTTCCTGTGTCATACATATGACACTCCTGTTAAGACACTCCATAATGATATTCACTTTTTTTTGCAACTGCATCACATTGTTGACTCATATTCAATTTGTGATCCACTATAACCCCCAGATCCTTTTCAGCACTACTCCCACCTAGCCAGTTATTCCCTATGTTATAGGTGTGCATTGACTTTTCCTTTCTAAGTAAAACACTTTGCACTTCTCTTTATTGAATTTAACATTGTTGATTTCAAACAAACTCTCCAATTTGTCAAGGTCAGTTTTAGTTCTAATCCTGTGTTCACAAGTGCTTGCAACTCCTCTCAGCTTGGTGTCATCAGCGAATTTTATAAGCATACTTTCCACTCCATTATCCAAGTCACTCATTTTGAATACTACTGGACTCAGGACTGACCTCACTAGATACAGCCTCCCAGTTTGACAGTGAACCATTGATAACTACTCTTTGAGCATGTAAGGAGAGTGGTCAGTTTGGATGAGCTATTGCCAGCAGGAGAGTGAGTGTGTGGGGGAGGAGGGGCGAGAAAACCTGTATTTGTGCTGGAAATGGCCCACTTTGATTATCATGCACATTGTAGGGAGAGTGGTCGCTTTGGATGAGTTATTACCAGCAGGAGAGTGAGTTTGTGTGTGTGGTTTTTGGAGGGGGGTGGGGGTGTGAGAAAACCTGGATTTGTGCTGGAAATGGCCCACCTTGATTATCATACACATTTTAAAGAGAGTGGTCACTTTGGATGGGCTATTACCAGCAGGAGAGTGAGTTTGTGTGTGTGGGGGGGGGGGGGCGGAGGGTGAGAAAACCTGGATTTGTGCTGGAAATGGCCCAACTTGATGATCACTTTAGATAAGCTATTACCAGCAGGAGAGTGGGGTGGGAGGAGGTATTGTTTCATGGTCTCTGTGTATATATAATGTCTTCTGCAGTTTCCACAGTATGCATCCGATGAAGTGAACTGTAGCTCACGAAAGCTCATGCTCAAATAAATTGGTTAGTCTCTAAGGTGCCACAAGTACTCCTTTTCTTTTTGCGAATACAGACTAACACGGCTGCTACTCTGAAACCTTTCCTTTTCTTTGAGAATGGTTCTTCCCTCATGCCGCCTCCTTATAGTCATTTCATCTAGACCACATTTCTCTTGTTTCCTTGTGGGAATCGCATGTGGCAGTGTCTGATCGAGCTAGCACGCTGAGCCTGAAGTGGAGGCTAGCTGCCCTGTGGATGATACCACGTGAGACCCTAGGTATGTAGTCAGGTGGCTAGTCTCTCCCACTACTTGTGCTGCCACAGCTAAACTTCTATTTTAGCACACTAGCTTGATCAGAGCTAGTGAAGGTAAGTCTGCTCAAGCAGGAGATTACTCCTTTGACTTAAAAGTGCAGACAAACCCTAAGAAGGGAATAGCTACAACATCTTTTAAAAAAAACATACAGAAGGGGATAACTTAATACCTGCTGTAACGCCACTGAACTCAATGTAGTTACCTCAGGGTTGAATTTAGTCCAAATTGTGTACTCATAGGGCCTCACTAATGGTGTATTGTGATAAATTTCCCAGGTAGTGCTTGGTGAACCCCTTATTAGTCTTTATTTTGATGTTATACTTCTAGTTATGCTCAGATATGTTTCAAGATTTTCACAGATCCTAGCAATTTGCTCTATAGCCTTTGCTTCCTGGCAGCATCCTTTTGAAAACTTAAGCCCTAAAGCACTTCAGTCTCTGGAGGGTAAACAAAATCATTCTGCTTGGAATTAGCAGTATGGTGACTTGAACACCTGTGGATATGGTTCGCCAGTTGCATGTCCCAAGCCAGAGAAATAGGAAGAACAGTTTCACCTTGATAAGCTGCAATTGCTGAAAAAGTAGAAGATTCCATCAAGGGGAAGGACTGGTGTGGCAATTTGCATTCTAAGTAACAAGCATTCTTGATTTCCCTCTACTTGTTTACTACAGCGCTTATATCTGCTGACACATAGTACTTTTTCTGCATAGATATGAAGTAATGACCTCTCTAGCAGATAAAATTCATCCGTGGTTCCTTTAAAGAATAAAATCATGTGTATTACATTTTAAGGATTCATGCCTCCCTTTTATAATAGGAGGTACATGGATAGTTTAAATTCTGTCTCCTCTAAATCCAACTCATTTGAGTCAGTGAGCATACGCGTCAAATTTCCTGTATGAAAAATTTCCTTTAATAAATATTTCCTATATATTCCAGTCTCTGAACGTGTCTATAAAAATGTGGAGCTATGTAACAGCTTTTACTAGCTGGTTCAAGTGGATTAATATTCTAGAGACTGTGAGAACTTCTTGATCTAAGGACATTAAAGTTAATGAAACTCCTACATCTTTCTTAAGATAAACTTGTCTAATCTGTATCAAGACGGTATTATATGGTCTCCCAGACAGAGTGACTAGTCTAATGGAAGCTTATAATGAAGTGCAATTAAATTCTTTATCATAAATATAATTTTTTTGCAATGTTTCACAGAATCATAGCAGTGTAGGACTGGAAGGGACCTCAGTAGGCCATCTAGTCCAGTCCCCTGCACTCAGGCAGGACTAAGTAACAATTAATGAGTCAGCTTTTATGATTTAAGGTTTCAGAGTAGCAGCCATGTTAGTCTGTATTCGCAAAAAGAAGAGGAGTACTTGTGGCACCTTAGAGACTAACCAATTTATTACTACAGCTCACTTCATCAGATGCATTCAGTGGAAAATACAGTGAGGAGATTTATATACACACAGAACTTGAAAAAATGGGTGTTTATCATGCACACTGTAAGGACAGTGATCACTTAAGATGAGCTATTACCAGCAGGAGAGCAGAGGGGGGGACCCTTTGTAGTGATCATAGAATCATAGAATATCAGGGTTGGAAGGGACCTCAGGAGGTCATCTAGTCCAACCCCCTGCTCAAAGCAGGACCGATCCCTGACTAAATCATCCCAGCCAGGGCTTTGTCAAGCCTGACCTTAAAAACTTCTAGGGAATGAGTTTCCACCTCCTCCTTAGGTAACGATTTCCAGTGTTTCACCAGCCTCGTCATGAAAAAGTTTTTCCTAATATCCAACCTAAATCTCCCCCACTGCAACTTGAGACCATTACTCCTTGTTCTGTCATCTGCTACCACTGAGAACAGTCTAGAGCCATCCTCTTTGGAACCCCCTTTCAGGTAGTTGAAAGCAGCTGTCAAATCCCCCCTCATTCTTCTCTTCTGAAGACTAAACATCCCCAGTTCCCTCAGCCTCTCCTCATAAGTCATGTGTTCCAGTCCCCTAATCATTTTTGTTGCCCTCCGCTGGACTCTTTCCAATTTTTCCACATCCTTCTTGTAGTGTGGGGCCCAGAACTGGACACAGTACTCCAGATGAGTCCTCACCAATGTCGAATAGAGGGGAATGATCACGTCCCTTGATCTGCTGGCAATGCCCCTACTTATACATCCCAAAATGCCATTGGCCTTCTTGGCAACAAGGGCACACTGCTGACTCATATCCAGCTTCTCGTCCACTGTCACCCCTAGGTCCTTTTCTGCAGAACTGCTGCCTAGCCATTCGGTCCCTAGTCTGTAGCGGTGCATTGGATTCTTCCGTCCTAAGTGCAGGACTCTGCACTTGTCCTTGTTGAACCTCATCAGATTTCTTTTGGCCCAATCCTCCAATTTGTCTAGGTCCTTCTGTATCCTATCCCTACCCTCCAGGGTATCTACCGCTCCTCCCAGTTTAGTGTCATCTGCAAACTTGCTGTGGGTGCAATCCACACCATCCTCCAGATCATTTATGAAGATATTGAACAAAACCAGCCCCAGGACTGACCCCTGGGGCACTCCACTTGATACCAGCTGCCAACTAGACATGGAGCCATTGATCACTACCCGTTGAGCTCAACAATCTAGCCAGCTTTCTATCCACCTTATAGTCCATTCATCCAGCCCATACTTCTTTAACTTGCTGGCAAGAATACTGTGGGAGACCGTGTCAAAAGCTTTGCTAAAGTCAAGGAACAACACATCCACTGCTTTCCCTTCATGCACAGAGCCAGTTATCTCGTCATAGAAGGCAATTAGATTAGTCAGGCATGACTTGCCCTTGGTGAATCCATGCTGACTGTTCCTGGTCACTTTCCTCTCGTGTAAGTGCTTCAGGATTGATTCCTTGAGGACCTGCTCCATGATTTTTCCAGGGACTGAGGTGAGGCTGACTGGCCTGTAGTTCCCAGGATCCTCCTTCTTCCTTTTTTTAAAGATGGGCACTACATTAGCCTTTTTCCAGTCATTTGGGATCTCCCCCGATCGCCATGAGTTTTCAAAGATAATGGCCAATGGCTCTGCAATCACATCCGCCAACTCCTTTAGCACTTTCGGATGCAACTCATCCGGCCCCAGGGACTTGTGCTCGTCCAGCTTTTCTAAATAGTAATGAACCACTTCTTTCTCCACAGAGGGCTGGTCACCTTCTCCCCATGCTGTGCTGCCCAGTGCAGTAGTCAATAGAGTGGGGGTGGGGGGGAGAAAACCCTTTGCAGTGATAATCAAGGTGGGCCATTTCCAGCAGTAAACAAGAACGTTTGAGGAACGGGGGGGGGGAGGGAGGGGAGGAAATAGTTTTACTTAGTGTAATGACTCAACCACTCCCAGTCTCTATTCAAGCCTAAGTTAATTGTATCCAATTTGCAAATTAATTCCAATTCAGCAGTCTCTCGTTGGAGTCTGTTTCTGAAGTCTTTTTGTTGAAGAATTGCCACTTTTAGGTCAGAAATCGAGTGACCAGAGAGATTGAAGTGTTCTCCAACTGGTTTATGAATGTTATAATTCTTGACATCTGATTTGTGTTCATTTATTCTTTTATGTAGAGACTGTCCAGTTTGACCAATGTACATGGCAGAGGGGCATTGCTGGCACATGATGGCATATATCACACTGGTAAATGTGCAGGTGAGTGAGCCTCTGATAGTGTGGCTGATGTGATTAGGCTCACCTTGATTATCACTACAAAGGGTTTTCTCTCCCCCCCACTCTCCTGCTGGTAATAGCTCATCTTAAGTGATCACTCCCCTTACAGTGTGCATGATAAACACCCATTTTTTCATGTTCTGTGTGTATATAAATCTCCTCACTGTATTTTCCACTGAATGCATCCAATGAAGTGAGCTGTAGCTCAAGAAAGCTTATGCTCAAATAAATTGGTTAGTCTCTAAGGTGCCACAAGTACTCCTTTTCTTTTTATGATTTAAGTAATTTACAATAATAACAGCAGGGCAAGAGGTCGTGTGTGTGTGGCGAGGTACATTTGGGCCTAGAATAAGAGAGGGTTGAAAGTATAGAGTATAGATAAGAAAACCAGGCACCTGGCCACCCTAGTCTGAACATATTTTATCACAGAGGTCACTGCAGGAAACAAATGAGAGGAAAAGAGTGTTTCTTTACAGATTTCAGAGTAGCAGCCGTGTTAGTCTGTATTCGCAAAAAGAAAAGGAGGACTTGTGGCACCTTAGAGACTAACCAATTTATTAGAGCATAAGCTTTCGTGAGCTACAGCTCACTTCCTCAGATGCATATCGTGGAAACTGCAGCAGGCTTTATATATACACAGAGAATATGAAACAATACCTATTCCCACCCCACTGTCCTGCTGGTAATAGCTTATCTAAAGTGATTTCCAGCACAAATCCAGGTTTTCTCACCCTCCACCCCCCCACACAAATTCACTCTCCTGCTGGTGATAGCCCATCCAAAGTGACAACTCTTTACACAATGTGCATGACAATCAAGCTGGGCTATTTCCTGCATAAATCCAGGTTCTCACATCCCCCCCACCCCCATACACACACAAACTCACTCTCCTGCTGGTAATAGCTCATCCAAACTGACCACTCTTCAAGTTAAAATCCAAGTTAAACCAGAACATCTGGGGGGGGGGGTAGGAAAAAACAAGAGGAAACAGGCTACCTTGCATAATGACTTAGCCACTCCAAGTCTCTATTTAAGCCTAAATTAATAGTATCCAATTTGCAAATGAATTCCAATTCAGCAGTTTCTCGCTGGAGTCTGGATTTGAAGTTTTTTTGTTTTAAGATAGCGACCTTCATGTCTGTGATCGCGTGACCAGAGAGATTGAAGTGTTCTCCGACTGGTTTATGAATGTTATAATTCTTGACATCTGATTTGTGTCCATTTATTCTTTTACGTAGAGACTGTCCAGTTTGACCAATGTACATGGCAGAGGGGCATTGCTGGCACATGATGGCATATATCACATTGGTGGATGTGCAGGTGAACGAGCCTCTGATAGTGTGGCTGATGTTATTAGGCCCTGTGATGGTGTCCCCTGAATAGATATGTGGGCACAGTTGGCAACGGGCTTTGTTGCAAGGATAAGTTCCTGGGTTAGTGGTTCTGTTGTGTGGTATGTGGTTGTTGATGAGTATTTGCTTCAGGTTGCGGGGCTGTCTGTAGGCAAGGACTGGCCTGTCTCCCAAGATTTGTGAGAGTGTTGGGTCATCCTTTAGGATAGGTTGTAGATCCTTAATAATGCGTTGGAGGGGTTTTAGTTGGGGGCTGAAGGTGACGGCTAGTGGCGTTCTGTTATTTTCTTTGTTAGGCCTGTCCTGTAGTAGGTAACTTCTGGGAACTCTTCTGGCTCTATCAATCTGTTTCTTTACTTCTGCAGGTGGGTATTGTAGTTGTAAGAAAGCTTGACAGAGATCTTGTAGGTGTTTGTCTCTGTCTGAGGGGTTGGAGCAAATGCGGTTGTATCGCAGAGCTTGGCTGTAGACGATGGATCGTGTGGTGTGGTCAGGGTGAAAGCTGGAGGCATGCAGGTAGGAATAGCGGTCAGTAGGTTTCCGGTATAGGGTGGTGTTTATGTGACCATTGTTTATTAGCACTGTAGTGTCCAGGAAGTGGATCTCTTGTGTGGACTGGACCAGGCTGAGGTTGGTGGTGGGATGGAAATTGTTGAAATCATGGTGGAATTCCTCAAGGGCTTCTTTTCCATGGGTCCAGATGATGAAGATGTCATCAATATAGCGCAAGTAGAGTAGGGGCTTTAGGGGACGAGAGCTGAGGAAGCGTTGTTCTAAATCAGCCATAAAAATGTTGGCATACTGTGGGGCCATGCGGGTACCCATAGCAGTGCCGCTGATCTGAAGGTATACATTGTCCCCAAATGTGAAGTAGTTATGGGTAAGGACAAAGTCACAAAGTTCAGCCACCAGGTTAGCCGTGACATTATCGGGGATAGTGTTCTTGACGGCTTGTAGTCCATCTTTGTGTGGAATGTTGGTGTAGAGGGCTTCTACATCCATAGTGGCCAGGATGGTGTTATCAGGAAGATCACCGATGGATTGTAGTTTCCTCAGGAAGTCAGTGGTGTCTCGAAGGTAGCTGGGAGTGCTGGTAGCGTAGGGCCTGAGGAGGGAATCTACATAGCCAGACAATCCTGCTGTCAGGGTGCCAATGCCTGAGATGATGGGGCGCCCAGGATTTCCAGGTTTATGGATCTTGGGTAGTAGATAGAATATCCCAGGTCGGGGTTCCAGCCCCGCAACCTGAAGCAAATACTCACCAACAACCACATACCACACAACAGAACCACTAACCCAGGAACTTATCCTTGCAACAAAGCCCGTTGCCAACTGTGCCCACATATCTATTCAGGGGACACCATCACAGGGCCTAATAACATCAGCCACACTATCAGAGGCTCGTTCACCTGCACATCCACCAATGTGATATATGCCATCATGTGCCAGCAATGCCCCTCTGCCATGTACATTGGTCAAACTGGACAGTCTCTACGTAAAAGAATAAATGGACACAAATCAGATGTCAAGAATTATAACATTCATAAACCAGTCGGAGAACACTTCAATCTCTCTGGTCACGCGATCACAGACATGAAGGTCGCTATCTTAAAACAAAAAAACTTCAAATCCAGACTCCAGCGAGAAACTGCTGAATTGGAATTCATTTGCAAATTGGATACTATTAATTTAGGCTTAAATAGAGACTTGGAGTGGCTAAGTCATTATGCAAGGTAGCCTGTTTCCTCTTGTTTTTTCCTACCCCCCCCCCCAGATGTTCTGGTTTAACTTGGATTTTAACTTGAAGAGTGGTCAGTTTGGATGAGCTATTACCAGCAGGAGAGTGAGTTTGTGTGTGTATGGGGGTGGGGGGGATGTGAGAACCTGGATTTATGCAGGAAATAGCCCAGCTTGATTGTCATGCACATTGTGTAAAGAGTTGTCACTTTGGATGGGCTATCACCAGCAGGAGAGTGAATTTGTGTGGGGGGGTGGAGGGTGAGAAAACCTGGATTTGTGCTGGAAATCACTTTAGATAAGCTATTACCAGCAGGACAGTGGGGTGGGAATAGGTATTGTTTCATATTCTCTGTGTATATATAAAGCCTGCTGCAGTTTCCACGATATGCATCTGAGGAAGTGAGCTGTAGCTCACGAAAGCTTATGCTCTAATAAATTGGTTAGTCTCTAAGGTGCCACAAGTCCTCCTTTTCTCTTTACAGATTGCTGTTAAAGGAAGGCCCTGCAAGGTATATTCAAGATTGAATGGTATAAAAAAAGTTTTGATTAATACGATATCACAAAGGCCTACAGGCCTCAGGCCTGTAAGGTATTTAGCTTAACCAAACAATGTCTCAGGCCTAAAGATAGGCTGACATGAATAGTTAACCAATGAGTGACCCGGTGTCATAAGATGAAACAGTAACAATGATAGGTGTGTTAACTGCTGATATTCAGGGAATATATATTCCAATATACCAGTTAAAGCTGGTTAAAATATTTTGGGGATTTTTGCAGATATAGGGTGTCAGCAGTGTGCTAACTACAAGTTCCTATGGTGACTGAGTGATGTAAATGTTAATGAGTATAAGGGGAACTAACAAGTTAGCATATTTAAAACAAGGCACTCCAAATTTAGTGGGGTGTGAAAGTATAGATAAGGAAAAGGAGTTGAAACCTTCATAAATATGTATGAACCTCAGTGGATGTCAGCATAATACATTGTAAAAGTTGTATCTTGGCCTATGTGCCTTAGGAGATGCCAGGATAGCACCCACTGGTGATAACAGACACAATAAAGTTGATGATGAGGAGGAAGATAATGATGGACACTCCAGGCTTCCCCAGCAGGAGATGTGAGTGATGCGAATAATAGGGTTAAACACTTCGCACTATCTCTCTATCCACTGTTGTATTTCAGTGTTTGTGGGATTGTGTATCTATTTAGTAGATTTGTTAATAAGGGATTTGTGATAAATTCTAATTGTTTCTCATGTGCTCTTTGGGTCTCACATTCTAATAATACTGGTAATAATTTTCCTGATGTTGTAGCACTCAGGAGACTGAACCCTTCTTGATAACTGTGGTCTAAGAGATTAATCAATACACCGATCCACTGCTATGATGATCAATACCCCCACAACACACCTTTCAAGATCCAGGGGTCCTACACATGTAGTGTACCTTATCCAGCACAACGAATGCCTCAACAACAACTATGTGGGTGAAACCGGATAATCACTACCATCTCAAATGAAAACTCACACAGAAAAATGATAAAAGACAAAAACACCACATCACCCATAGGCAAACACTTTTCACAGAACAATCACTCCACATCTGACCTCGTAGTCCTCATCCTCAAAGGAAACCTGTGCAACATCTTTGAAAGATGAGCCTAGCAGCTTAATTTCAGAACTCTGCTAGACACCCAAAATCATGGACTCAATAGAGTCACTGGTATTATGTCTCATTTTTACATTCTTTAACCCACTAGCTCCCCTTTGTCCTATGACTGCTGAGGTGTTAATTGCCCACTTCATTTTGAATGGTTTCTTGCACCACGTGCTAACGGCTTATGCTTCACAATCTGTTAGAACATAAGAACAGCCATACTGAGTCAGACCAAAGGTCCATCTAGCTCAGTATCCTGTCTTCCAACAGTGGCCAATGCCAGGTGCTTCAGAGGGAATGAACAGAACAGGTAATCGTCAAATGATACATTCCCTGTTGCCCATTTCCAGCTTCTGGCAAACAGAAGCTAGGGACACCATTCCTGCCCATCCTGGCTAATAGCCATTGATGTACCTATTGTCCATGAATTTATGTAGTTCTTTTTTGAACCCTGCTATAGTCTTGGCCTTCCCAACATCCTCTGGCTAGGAGTTCCACAGGTTGACTGTGCGTTGTGTGAAGAAATACTTCCTTTTGTTTGTTTTAAACCTGCTGCCTATTAATTACATTTGGTGATCCCTAGTTTTTGTGTTATGAGAAGGAGTAAATAACACTTCCTTATTTACTTTCTCCACACCAGTCATGACTTGATAGACCTCTATCATATTCCCCCTTAGTTGTCTCTTTTCCAATCTGAAAAGTCCCAGTCTTATTAATCTTTCCTCATATGGAAGCTGTTCCATACCCCTAAGCATTTTTTTCCCCTTTTCTGAACCTTTTCCAATTCAAATATATACCTTTTTGGAGATAGGGCAACCAGATCTGCATGCAGTATTCCAGATGTGGGCATACCATGGATTTATATAGAGACAATATGATACTTTCTGTCTTATTATCAATCCCATTCCTAATAATTCCCAACATTCTGTTCGCTTTTCTGACTGCCGCTGCACATTGAGTGGATGTTTTCAGAGAACTATCCACAATGACTGCAAGATCTCTTTCTTGAGTGGGAACAGCTAATTTAGATTCCCATCATTTTATATGTATAGTTGGGATTATGTTTGCATTTATCAACATTGAATTTCATCTGCCATTTTGTTGCCCAGTCACCCTGTGTTTAGCTGTGACACTCTGATTACCTTTCCCAGACGTGAAGAAGAGCTCTGTGGAGCTTGAGGAATTGTCTCTTTCACCAACAGCAGATAGGACAATAAAAGCTATTACCTCACTCGCCTTGTCTCGTACATTAACATAGACAGCCTTGCATGCAGTAAGACCTAGGCCATGTCTCTGTGTAGAGCAGAGCAGCGGCACGGCTCTCATGTTACAGCTGCACCACGGCAGCATGTCTGGTGAAGATGCCCTGTGCTGACAGGAGAGACCTCTCCCATCAGCATAAAAAACCCACACCTGCAAGCAGCATAATCTATGTTGGTGGGAGAAGCTAGTGCTTATGTTGGTGTAACTTATGTCACTCAGGCAAGTGGAATATTCACACCCCTGCACGACGTTAGTAGAGCCCTACCAAATTCACAGTCCATTATGGTCAATTTCATGGCCATAGGATTTAAAAATTGGTAAATTTCATGTTTTCAGATGTTTAAATCTGAAATTTCATGGTGTTGTAACCATGGGGGTCCCAACCCAAAAGGGGATGGGGTGGGGAGAGTCGCAAACCTGTTGTAGGGGGGTCATGGGACTGCCACCCTCACTTCCGTGCTGCCTTCAGAGCTGGACAGAGTGGGGATGAGGCAGAGTGGAGCTATCTGCAGCTGGGAGAGATACCCAAGAGCAGCCCTGCAGGGAAAGAGCAAGTCCTGTCCTGCCCGGACTAGCAGCTAGGAGCCCCCTTTGCTGGGGCGCTCCTGGGAACAAGGGAAGATTGGACCCACATCCACAAGCCTCCTCCAGCTGCAGGAACCTCTGGGGCTGCTGCACAATGCCAGAGCATCCTGCAGCAGGAGGCAGCACTCAGAGGTGGGTCTGGTCTCCCCCCCTTCCCCCGAACAGCTATGCAGGGGATGGACAAGTCCTGTCTCTCCCCAGCCCAGCAGGAGCTAGGAGCCCCCTTTGCTGGGGTGCTCCTAGGATCAAGGGGAGATCGAATTTCATGGGGAAAGACTTATTTCACAGTCTGTGTCGCGTTTTTCATGGCCGTGAAATTGGTAGGTCTCTAGACATAAGTTTTGCTGACATATGTGGTAATGTAGACATAGCCTTATTGGTCCAAATTCAGATGTAATGGGGTGTATGTGTTACACATTGGAATTTGGATGTGAGTCTAAGGAGTCTACATTGATGTAAGCAAATGTAAGGTAACCAACTTAGACCCCCTTTAGACTCACCTCTAAATATGGACCTCTTTCTGTGTAACAGATGCAACAGAGGCAGAAACAATGCACATTTCCCTACACTCTTCCACTGTGGTGCTGCAGCTGTTTCCTGGAAATACCACCATCACTGATGAGCTAGAGTGGAGTCTCATGAACCTCTTAACAGGACCAGTCACTGGATCCCATGGAGGAGAGTCTCAGCTTTCATTTTAGAAAAAATTAAATCTCTAGCCCTTTGCCCCGTGAAGATAGCCTGGAAAACAGAAACCAAAGTAAACCTATTGGTAGGTGGAAAGCAATTGGCCATCTGGGCTCTACTGTGATAGCAGAAGTCTGGGTAGAGATGGCCTCCTGGCCTGTCTAGCCCAGTCTGGAGACTGAAAAGCTAGTATTGGGAGGGAGGCTGGAAGCCTGTTTCTCTCCCTTCCCTTTTAATCAATCAGGGGTGACTCACTCCCCCACCAAAAACCTGCCTGATAAAAGCTTCCCTACCTGGCCTCTCATACCAACTAGGGGACTCTGGCAGCAGTCAGAGGTGACCTGCTCATCTGAGAAACCAAAGGTGACCCATTTCCCAGCTGCCTGTTCAGCCCACAGCAAGAGAGGGTCCTGCTGACTAACATGGAATAGTTCTGAGGGAGCAGCTTGTTAGTATTTTGGCAGCATGTTACTGTACCACCCATGGGGCGAGAAAGTCTCCTTGGCTTCTCAACTGAATTTGCCAGCTTGATTCCATTTAGTGGCAACTGTGAAAGTGTTTTTGTTACATGGACATATGTCTATTGGAAACTGGACTAATGACACTTCACATAGGCCACCACACAACTATCACATGGTAAAACTTTCAGCCAATACTGGCCAGGACTGGATTAGATTTGAAGTGGTGACAGGGTCTGGTTTCTATTACCAATCCCTTGAGCCAGCTAGGTGCACTATTATTACTTTTTAAATTGCTTGAAGAAACAAAAATGGCGGTGGGGGAGGGAACCTGCCTAAGAAAAGCTGTCTTCATTTTGACATCAGATACATTTAAAAATCTGACAGGATAAAATACAACACAAAGAGGATCTGTACAGACATGCGACAGGCCAGTTCGCTCGGAAGAACATGGGTTCAAATAGCACTGTTGCTCCCTCTAGTGAAGTACTCTGAAAGATACATGGGGCTGAAAATAAACAGAAGTTTTAAACACATACACACAAAATAAACAAAAGTTGCAGATACACGTGGATTCTTTTTAATAATTGAGCTACAGATACTATATTCTTGATTAGTAGTCAATCAGGGGTCTCTTTCACTACTTAAATCAGATTTCTTTAGGCTTTCTTTAAGATTCCTTCACATTAGGCTCTTTCACTACTTAAATCAGATTTTTTCCGACAACAGTCCTTGAGATAATCAAAAATAATTGGCTTTCCCTTATGGTCCAACTAAGTCAGAGTCTGGCAAACTTTAGCCTTCAGTTTGACAATGGTCCAAAATACATCTGTCCAACCAATACTTTTAGCCAGCAGGAAATTTGCTGTTAGGCATGTGGGATTTGTTGCTGGTAGATGGAAATTAGAGGTGAAGGTCGGTGTAGTTTAGTAACCCGATGGTTTATCTATTGGTATTTAATTTTCATTTGAGTGCAACAATGGGCCTGCTACTAGCACTTTAAGCTTTGATGGTAGCACTGCATCTGCTAGCAGTTGCTCCTGCCCCTCTCCATGCTCCAGCCCTCTTACCTGCAACCTCCCATGCATGTGTGTTCCTGCACCCTGCTTCCTACCCTGTAAGGTCTGTGTGGCAGCCTGTAGTGAAGATCAAAATTATAGGTTCAAAATCTACATGTGGAAACATTTCAAACTTTAATTTTTATAATAATTAAAACAAACTTTAATCATTTTGTATAAAGAGTTTGTTATCAGATTGGGAGTAGCCACCTCCCTTGAACCTGGGAAAAATAAGGGGTAGTAGGATTTCATTTGAAGCCTGAAATGAGGTCCAGAAGTTTGCTTTTATGCAATGGAGCGGGACAGAAGTTTCAGGGCAGTCAGAAAGCAACTACAGTTCTGGTCTCCTTGCAGAGATTTGACCAGACCATTTGCTATCAAAAAATCTACCGCACAGATAGACACATGCTTTTAATTTTTGCTCTCAAGGCCAGATACTGTGTAATGATGGCCACATAATCAATCAATTAATAAATCAATGGTTCTTTACCTGGTTCCTTTAAACTTAAATGTTCACCTTAAAATTGAGAGATTGTTGATTAGTTTGAAAATTTTCAAGAAATGCAGATATTATAGCTGTTAATTAGTGGCACCATTAATTACTGGTTTCTCACATCCTGGAAATATATTACTAATTCTTGTTTAAAGCTAATGATGAAAAATCCAGGAACATTTATTGCTAAGCCAAAGGTTAGGTAGAAGGCCTTATGCAGCTTCAACAACATCAACAAAAACTTATTGTGAAATGCTCTTCTTTTTGTGCATTCAGCTAATGCTGTTTAACTTGCTTAGGTGTTTGCATGTTCCTGGCAGCAATGGTTTAATTTCTGCTGAGAAGCAATTATAGTTTTGCAGTTGTCATTGGTTTAGGTAAAACAGCTGTTTGCAATAGTCCCGCTACTCTAGCAATTTATTTTTATTGAGTTTTAAATTTGACTAAGATTTTTCTATCTTCCTTGCATGCCAGCTTTCCAGCAGTATTCATCATGCAAGTCCCTGAGAGAATAAAGTTGTGTATACTGCACTTCACGGAATAAATACCACACACACACACACAGCACAATGGGATCTAAACAAATTAACAGTGACAGTGTCTTCCACTGGGTTTCCCCGTGCATCCTACTTTATGTGTCTGCCTTTTAGCTTTTAGACTCCTTAGGGCTGGTATGGTCTTTATGTGTGCATTGTACAATGCTGAATATACAGTCAGTGTTTTATAAATAATAACAACCTAATAAATTACTAAAAGCCCCTAGATATTCCGGTACCATTAGCAATTAATGATTTGACTCCCACAGGCAGTCTAAACCACAAGATCCCCTGCTATGTTATATTTCCCTCTTCTGGGCTTATAATTATTATAATTTATTAAATGATGGCAGTGTACTTAGATCAGGTTTAATGCTCCATTGAAGTAAATAGTGGTTTCCAAGGGGCTAGATTTTTCTGAATTTCTCCAGCAGTATATTTGGGTTCCTTGTGTGATACTGCAGTTTAATAGTTATTCTCAATCTATTATTAGACTATATTAATACACGCTGAAATCAGTATTGCACTGCTGCAGAAATTTCCAGCAATGCATTTAATAGCCTTATTGGTATATTCATCCTCAGTAAATTGCATTGAGATACCGAGTAGAACTGTACTAGCCTTGGGCACTTGGCCCTCCTATGCCCCCAGCCACTGGTCAGTGGTAGAGAAGAAACAGAACTTGGTTGTAATGATTATAAAAGGGATTTTGTACTGAGACTGTGGGACGCAGACAGACCCTGTAATTCTTTCAGACTTCCAGACCAATGGCTAACACACACAGCTTGTGCTGCCCAGTGTCCCTCTAGGTCCTGAAGTGATCTAAGAAGTCACGGAATGGAATCTGATCGCACTATTTGGTCCATAGTTCATGTTCCATTCTGTTATAGTACCTTCCACACCATTTCTTCACATTGTTCTAATCCCCATTGTGGCTGTTTGAAGAACATCTGCTTAAGCTAGTAGCCAGTTTGTTATGACGAGAATGAAAATGGTCTAAGCCTGTGGATGGCTAGTTATTGTGGCAGAAGACTCACCACAATATATTCTCTTGAAGAGAAAATATGATGAGAAGCAGGATGCTGAGTTTTGCTGCAGCACACCTGATGGCTCTTGTTCACCACCATTTACATAAGGGATAATGCTTTTAATACAGATTAAGCTGCCTTTGTATCCAGGCTACCTTTACCACAGTGTCATGTCAAAGATAACAGAGTTAAGAGCAGTGGGAAAAAAACAATAGACTATATCTAAAGTTCACATTAATGTGTGGTTATTTAGGTTCTACATCATAATCTCTCGGCTCATCTATTTTGCTAAACTGCACAAACCAGTCAGGAACTGAAAAACTTAAATTATCCTTGGAGAAAACAAATGGGTACAATGTTTGCTGAAAGGACCTCCCCCATGACACACTAGTTCTACAAATGCATGCATGGCAAGGCTGAGTGTTCAAGAAAGATGGCAGTTTTGGCACAAGTTTGGATACACTGAATGAAATGTAATCGCCTTTGGTGAGAGTTGTAATATTTATGCAACACACCTGCAGTATAAAGCTGCACAATGTGTAATTTTGGGAGGTGTTTTCCCCCCAACACAAAGTAAATCAGCCCTGGATCATGGGAGTGATTCCCAACTTGAAAAAACATTACAAGGCTCAGGTTAGATACAAATTCATAACAAGAGGCTTTTGCTGCTGCTGCAAAAAACAAAAAACAAAACAAAAAAACCCCCCAAAACCCTGCTAATAACCCTACTGGATGTGATTTAATTGCTCTTTAAAACTCTTGAGTACTGTGAAAGTTACAGCTCTAGAGGGCTGTTACAGAAAAGCTCCTTGTGTTAGTGTAGAATCCAATTCTGAGTCAAGAAGAACTGTTTTTATGGAGGCAGAAGAGTTTGATGGTCTTGTTTCCACTGATGGTGCCAAAGAACTTTGTAAGGAGCAGCTGACAAGTATTTCTTAATTTGCCATAGGTAACTGGGAAGCTGTTGCAATACCTTTGAAAAAATAATGACTTTTATTAGCTGGTTTGTCTTGGAAATGTCTCATCCATTAGACTAAAATCTTATCACAGATATCTCCCTTCTTCACAAGAGTGTGCAGTATAAAATGGAAATGGTACTAGCTACGCAGACCAGCAAACAAATGCGGGAGCGTTTAGATGAAGTATGAGTGTTTGGCTGCTAGTAAAATCACTGATTTAATTCTATAAAATAAATATTAAGATTAATTCCCCAATTTTTAATGACTTAAAATTTAAAATGTGGGTGTAATAAAGTATAATTCTTTGAAGTGCATAAGAGAAGCTAAGAAATTGCTCTATGCAATTTTGAATTTACTTTAAAAATTCAGTGTTCTTGAAATTGTTACTTCATACAGAAGAGTACAGTTTTAATGACACTATTTTTAATTTCTAGGGCAATTAAAGTGCAATTACAAAGCACAGATGACAGAATTTATAAACCTCAACATGGTTTCTTGTGATTTTCTTTTTGTTCATTTATATTTCATGAGGCTTCTGCTATGTAAAAATCCCAACTTCTCCTATTGCAGATGTTCACATAATTGGTACATTTCTTTGTCCATAGAGGAATCCCACCTCACCATATACTATTGTATAGATCTACTGGTACAGTTTCAGGGTAGACTGTTTACCCGTTCTGCATTTCAGACACTATATATAAAAAACTTTCTGCACTGGGGCTTCCACACACGATTCCAACTCTAGTGAAGTCCATTTGGAACTCCCTTATGTAACACACATCTTGCTATATCACACAGTATTGCCTTTCAGAGAGAGGAATAATTACTAGTACATGGCACCATACTATGCCTGGATTTTGCCTTAAAACATATTTATCTTAATTGATTACTGTGAATTATTGCACAAAGAGAATCTGGATGATTCTGGGGCTTATTGCAAACCAAAAGCACTTATCAATTTTTGCCCAGACAATGGTGGTTCATACATTTTGTTTGCTCTCCCTTTGTGCGTGGCTTTGAAGATTTGGCCTTAAGGATTTTTTATGATGTTCTGTAATGATTAGTGTAGATGGCACCTCTCCCAATAGGTGATATTGTATTTGTCTTAGTGCTAGGTTGTATATATATTTTTGGTGTTACACTGTTGTATCTGATCAGGAGTTATAATCCCTCCTGTGGTGCTGGAGTTGTTACTTACAATGTCCCAATAAATCCTTTGATTTTTATACGTGAATATTACAGTTTCTTTACCTCCATGTTGTCAAATTTAAAGAATCTGGAAAGAGTTTCAATCAATATAAATTCTTTGTGCAGTTTTCAAAAAGGACAATATACAGGATGGGATTTATTTTAAGTCAGTAAAACTACCTCTTAGTATAACTGAAAACTACTTACAACATTAAAATGAAAAATGTTTTATACTGTACACCCTTGTGGAGGGGGGAGATACTTGTGATAGGATTTTAGTCTAGTGGATGAGACATGCATGTGTTCTTCTGGGATGAAAGAAATCAACCAAATCTAAGCAAAGAAATCTCTTAAGTGGAAAATGGGAAAGAATTTATTTTCAAAAGCAGATTTTGGTGTGATCTTGATGTGCCCGTTTTACAGCCCTATCTCTCAAATTGGGCACCCCATATTAGTGGATACTTTTGACCTTAAACTCTCTGTCTCTTAATCAGTATATATGCTTACTATACACGGAAACAGACACTATACAGTTAATAATTTTGACTTTTCCAAGGACCATTTATGAATTAAGTGGGCATTAATTCATCAGTAGCCAATTTTGGCGAGGTCTACTACTACAGTAAGGAATTCTATATTGGTATAATTATTATTGATTAATGGGCCCTACACATTATAACATTGTATATCAACACAAAAAATAAGGTTCTGATTCAACAAGATCTGACAGCCCTCATCTTCTATTAAATTATTATTATTATTTATTTGTATTCCTGTAGCACCTTGGAGACTTAGTCATGGACCAATTGTAGCCAATAGGAATGGATGGCTCTTAGCACTTCAGGTGATGGAGTTTATGTAATCTGGAATTTCTGGAGTGGATTTTAGATGCAGTTATGGTGTTTTTAATTGTCTCAGCATTTTATGTTACAGTGTTAGATAGTGTCTTTTATTTTTATTGTGGTTTTATTGATAGACCCCAATCAGGAACAGGGTCCCATTGTGCTGGGCTCTACAACAAACACATAAGAAAATACAGTGCTGCCCTGGAGAATTTACAATCAAAGATGACACAAAACATATGCTGGAGAGGGGGATACAATCAAAATAGGTACAATTTATATAGCTATTACATCTGAAAATGAACATCAAAAGAACATTAAATTACCTTAATTCGGTCCCTTTGTGCATATACATTATGATATAATATTTAATCACATGATCACATAGTATTTTTTTTCCTCAGGATCCCTGCCTAATTCAGTGCACAGGATGCTCTGGGTATGAATCAGGGCTGTGTATTAAGGAGGCTGTTGTCTGTAGGACCCCTGTTTCATTTGTTGTAGAAGTTGGAAGGTGTGTGGTGAATGGGGCAGGTGATTGCAGGATGAGAAAGGATGGTTTCATAGAATGTAGAACAGGATGGGACCTCGAAAGGTCATCTAGTCCAGCCCGCTGCACTGAGGCAGGACTAAGAGATCATCCCTCATAGATGTTTGTCTAACCTATTCTTAAAAACCTCCAGTGTGGGAGATACCACAACCTTCCTAGGTGATTTGTTCCAGTGCTTAACTACCCTGACAATTAAGAAGTTTTTGCTAATGTCCAACCTAAATCTCCCTTGCTGTTATTTCTTGTCCTGACCTCGGTGGATAAGGAGAACAATTTATCACCCTTCTCTTTATAACAAAGTTTATTGTACTTGAAGACTCTTATCATGTCCCCCTACAGTCTTCTCCTGATAATACATCTCAAAGTGATGTTCATTTTCTACAACGGTGTTACATTATTGACTCATATTTAGTTTGTGATCCATGATAACCCCCAGATCCTTTTCTGCAGCACTCCTTCCTAAGGCAGTCATTTCCCATTTTGAATTTGTGCAACTGATTATTCCTTCCTAAGTGTACTACTTTGTTCTTACTGAATTTCATTCTATTGATTTCAGACCATTTCTCCAGTTTGTCAAGATCATTCTGAATTCTAATCCTGTACTCCAAAGCACTTACCAAGTTTGGAGGATTTGTATCTTCCACATACTTTTAAAGTGTACTCTCTATGCCATTAGCCAAATCATTTATGAAGATATTGAATAGAACTGGACCCAGGACAGATTGCTGTGGGATGCCACTTGATGTGCCTTTCCAGGTTGACTGTGAACCATTGATAACTACTCTCTGAGTATGGTTTTCCTACTAGTTGTGTACCCATCTTATAGTAGGTTTGTTTAGGCTATATTTCACTAGTTTGTTTATGAGAAGGTCCTGTAAGAAGTATGAAAAGGCTTCCTAAAGTTAAGATATATCACATTTATGGCTTCCCCCTTATCCACAAGTCTTGTTAACCTGTCAAAGAAGGGCATTAGGTTGGTCTGAAATTATTTGTTCTTGACAAATCCATGTTCACTGTTACTTATCATCATATTATCTTCTAGTTGCTTACAAACTGATTGTTTGATTTGTTTAATTGATTATTTTCTCCATTATTTTTCTGGGTACCAACATTAAACTGACTGGTCTATAATTCCCCGGGTTGTCCTTATTTCCCTTTTTATAAATAGGTACTAAATTTTCCCTTTTCCAGTCCTCTGGGATCTCTCCTGTCCACCATGAGTTCTCAAAAAGAATTGCTTGTGGTTCAGAGATCTCTTCAGCCAGTTTTTTAAGTATTAACTTGTTCTTTTCCCATTTTAGCCTCCGATCCTATCCCATTTACACGGATGTTCACTATGTTAGTCTTCTGAACACTGTTAACCTTTTTTTTATGAAAACTGAAACAAAAAAGTCATTTAAAATTTCTGCCATTGCTACGTTTTCTGTTATCATCTTTCCCTCCTCATTGAGTAATGGACCTACCCTGTCTTTGGTCTTCCTGTTGCTTCTAATGTATTTGTAAAATGTTTTCTTATTACCCTTTATGTCCCTAGCTAGTTTAATCTTGTTTTATGCATTGGCCTTTCTAATGCTGTCCGTACATACTTGTGTTGGTTTTTTTATATTCATCCTTCATAATTTGACCTAGTTTCTGCTTTTTGTATGATTCTTGTGAGTTTCAGGTTGTTGAAGATCGCCTGGTTAATTCAGGATGGTCTCTTGCCATACTTCCTATCTTTTCTATGCAGTGGGATAGTTTGATCTGGTTCCTTTAATGTCTCTGTCATAAAAAGAAAGGGAAGGGTAAACCCCTTTAAAATCCCTCCTGGCCAGAGGAAAAATCCTCTCACCTGTAAAGGGTTAAGAAGCTAAAGGTAACCTCACTGGCACCTGACCAAAATAACCAATGAGGAGACAAGATACTTTCAAAAGCTGGGAGGAGGGAGAAAAACAGAGGGTCTGGGTCTGTCTGTATGATGCTTTTGCTGGGGACAGAACAGGAATGGAGTCTTAGAACTTTTAGTAAGTAATCTAGCTAGGTATGTGTTAGATTATGATTTCTTTAAATGGCTGAGAAAAGACCTGTGCTGAATAGAATGACTATCCCTGTCTGTGTGTCTTTTTTGTAACTTAAGGTTTTGCCTAGAGGGATTCTCTATGTTTTGAATCTAATTACCCTATAAGGTATCTACCATCCTGATTTTACAGAGGTGATTCCTTTACTTCTATTAAAAGTCTTCTTGTAAGAAAACTGAATGCTTTTTCATTGTTCTAAGATCCAAGGGTTTGGGTCTGTGGTCACCTATGCAAATTGGTGAGGATTTTTACCAAACCTTCCCCAGGAAGTGGGGTGCAAGGGTTGGGAGGATTTTGGGGGGAAAGATGTGTCTAAACTACATTTCCCAGTAAACCCAGTTAAAGTTTGGTGGTGGCAATGGAAATTCCAAGGGCAAAGGGTAAAATTAATTTATACCTTGGGGAAGTTTTAACCTAAGCTGGTAAAAGTAAGCTTAGGAGGTTTTCATGTACCCTAGAGTTCAGAGTGGGGAAGGAACCTTGACAGCCTCTTTAAGAAATTGCCAACTCTCCTGAACTCTTTTTTTCCCTTAGACTTGCTTCCCATGGGATCTTTTCTACCAGTTCTCTGAGTTTGCTAAATACTGCCTTCTTGAAATCCATGGTTTTCATTCTACTGTTTTCACGCCTACCATTCCTTAGAATCATGAACTCTGTCATTTCATGATCCCTTTCACCCAACCTCTCTTCCACCTTCAAATTTTCAACCCATTCCTCCCTATTTGTCAGAATCAAATCTAGAACAGCCTCTCCTCTAATCATTTTCTCCACCTTCTGTAATAAAAAGCTGTCTACAATGCATTCCAAGAACTTGTTGGATAACCTGTGCCCTGCTATATTATTTTCCCAGCAGATGTCTGGGTAGTTGGAGTTGCCCATCACCAAGTCCTGTGCTTTGGGTGAGTTTGTTATCCTCATCCACCTCTTCTTCCTGGTTTGGTTGTCTATAGTAGACCCCTAGCATGATATCACCCCTCTTTTTACCCCTTTCATCCTTACCAAGAGAATTTGAACAAGTCTGCCTCTCACTTTTAGCTCAACCTCATTGCAAGCTTATACATCTTCAATATTCAAGGCAACACCACCTCCCTTTTTTTCCTTGCCTGAGCTCCCTGAACAAGCTGTACTCTTCTATACCAATATTCCAGTTGTGTGAATTATCCCAAATCTCTATGATGCCAATTATGTCATAATTGTGATTATTCACTAGTATTTCTAGTTCCTCCTTTATATTCCCCATACTTCTTGCATTAGTATACAGACATCTAAGTTGTTCATTGGATGTCCCCTTTACGTTCCCTCTTGTCTCTCCTTTGTTCCTGCTATGATAGCCCATGTTCCCCTCTGATTCCAAACCTTCACCCAGATCTCCATGTTCTGGACTTACTTATGGGCTTTTGTCTCCTGCCCCCTTTTAAGGTAGTTGAACTCTGATCTGAAGAATTGGATTCTATCCCTGCCTCTGCTATAGAGTTCCTATGTGATGCTAGTCAAAAGGCTTATACCAAACTTTTCAGAAGTTGTCACTAACTGTGTGTTCCTCATTTTCTGGGTGCCTGACTTGAGACCAGGGGGTCTCATTTGCAGAAGTGCTGAGCACTCACAGCTGCAACTGAAGTCAATGGGAGCTGTGCTTTGAACATATAAAGTGCTATACAATGCTAAGTACTCTGAAAAAATCACATCCTAAATGTCTCACATTGGGCACCTGAAATTAGTAGACATTTTTGGCCTTAATCTCTTTGTCTCAGCTTCCCATCTGTAAAATTGGGATAATAATACCCACTAATCATTGTGAAAATACATTCATTCATATTTGTGAAGCACTCAAATACAATAGTGATGAGCACCATAGAAAAGCGCATGAGAAAATTATTATAATTCTGCCTACATAGCAGGATTTGAATAGTTTGAAGTAAATAGGGCCACACACTGAGCAGTGAGGAGAAAAAAAATATTGAATAGCTACTCATTAATTGAGTACTCTCCATTCTGGGCACTAAGTGAGGCAGAGATCCTATGGGACAAAATAGTATGTCATCATGTAATTAAAGACTGGATCATAATTAGGGCCCTACCAAATTCATGGCTGTGAAAAATGTGTCATGGGCCATGAAATCTGATCTCCTCCATGATATTTGGCTATTGTAGGGGAGGGGCAGGGCTGGAGGGGTGCCCCAGATGGAGGGGGGGAGGGGAGTCCTACCATGCACCGGGCTCCAGCTGCTAGTCCTGGCTGGGCTGGGGAGGGATGGGACTTCCTCTTCCCAAGCTCTGTAGCTGTGCTGCCTTCAGAGCCCAGCTGGGTGGAGCTTCCTGCAGCTGGGGGAGGTTCCCAGAGGTGGGTCTGACCCATCTCTGGAGTGGCCTGTGCAAAGGAAGAGGAAGTCCCAGCCCCACCAGGACTAGAAGCGGGAGCCTGGTGCATTGTAAAAGCCCCCAGTTGGGGTGCCCCCCCAAGTGATGACCTTCCCCATGCCCTCTTATCCTCACATCTGCGCTGCTGCTGGCTTTAGAGCTGGGCGCAGAAGTAAGGGTGGCAGTCCTGTGACCCCACTTATAATAGTTTTATGACCGCCCACAACCATCTTTTGGGTCGGAACCCCCACAGTTACAACACTGTGAAATTTCAGATGTAAACATTTTAAACTATGAAACTGACTATTTTAAAAATCCTATGGCTGTGAAATTGACCAAAATGGACCATGAATTTGGTAGGGCCTTAATCATAATGCATACATACACAGGGGGCTGAGTTTAGGTTGAATGGACAACCTTAATTCTGGCTAACCTAACTCTTGAGTGTTTACTTTGCAACCTTAATAATGATCTTTTAACATAGCTTGTTTGTGTAATTATATACACATTTAGGAACTTTTAACAATATACTAAATTAATCAGTGCTCTTATATTATGTCCGGCTGCCCCTTACTGTGCCTTTAATTAGTTGACTGAGTACTTGTAGGCATCATGGAAGAAGTAGTATTGAGAAGGGATCTGAAAAATAAGAAGGTAGATAATGCTCTGCTTGTATCTGCCAGTTCTTCAGGTTGGTTCTCTACCATGGGGCGGAGGATCTTGAGGTTCAGCTCCTGATCCAGATGCTTGTGCCAGCTCCACAGGTGGAATAAGGTGACATTGCTTCCCTTCCCAGCTGATCCAGTTTGTATAATACATCACTGACATGTGTATGGCTGTTTAGCATTGCTCTGTTCCTCAAAAAAGAGCTGCTATGGTACTTGGCACAAAAATTTCAAACATGGAGTGGATTATGTAGTGTGGTCCAAAAAAAAAAAAAATTGTGAGCCTCTACATCAGCACTTCCCTAGCTTTTGAGAGCTGAGTCTCCCCCATACAGGAAAATAAAACCAATCACACTCCCCTTCAGCCCTGCCGTATTGGCTAGACAGCATAGAGGAAAGTTACATTACCACCGTTCCATGCCCCCTAGGCTGTTCCTTCCTGTAGCCATCTCCCTTTTAGGGGCTGGGCCTGACCCCTCCTGGTGAGCCGAATGGCCATAGGTCTGGGCTTCGGCCCCTTGCTGGGGCAAGTCATTTGGGCTCTGGCCCCCTAGGTGGGGCAGAGCAGGGAAACAGTTTAAGGCTCACAGCTCCTGGCTGGAGCAATCAATAACAGTTTGAGCTCTGGCCTCGTGGGTGGGGGAGAGCCAGGAAACAGTCTTCCAGTCCCTGATGTAGGTCTTCTGGCCTAGGGTGAGTTGGAAGACACCTTGGATGTGGGGTGGCAGCAGGGGTAGGAGGACCTGGGCCCACCCTACTCCACCAGGTCACAGCTCCTGCCCGTAAAAGTGGCGGATGGTCCTGCCACTGGGTCTGCAGGGGGATAACAAAACTTCTGGAGCATGCTGCCTCACTTCCCAGCAGCACAACTGGAACAAGATCTGTTTTCCCTGAGCTACTTCCCACCACTCTTGGCGAGAGAATGCTCCATCACTGTGGGGGTCAGCTTTTCAATCTAGTGGCCAGGCAACACTTCCTCTGGTTGCTCCCTGGGCTTCTCCATCTCCAGTGGCTAAGGTGTGCCTTCACTTCCAGCTGCCAGGTGATGGTTCTGCAGAGGGCTTGGAGAGATGTCTACTTCTTTCCCTGATCCAGCCACAGCTGAACTCCAGGACCCTGCTCTTATGCTTCTGCCCCTGCACTTCCTGTAAGGGGGGAGGGCAGGATGGGTTTGGCTGTGCCCACCAGGGAGCGTTAACCCTTTCAATACTGGAAGGAGGTCCTTTGGCCTTACTTGACTTCTGCTTTGGGAAATGCTAATCTACATTTTGCAGTAATCAAAATTTTGAAGTCTCCAAAACAGTGCTTCCCAGAGGATTCAGGGGGCCTGCGGCAAAGCAATTTCAGGGGTCCCTTCCATAAAAAAAAAGTTAGTTTTGCCACCCCAAGCGGCGAAGAAAAAAAAAAAAGAAAAACCCAAGGCATGCCATCCAAAGAAAGAAGAGGACAGGAGGACCCGCAGCCGAACTGCTGCAAAAGACTGAAATGGAGGGATTGAGCTGCCGCTGAAGTGCCGCCGACGAGGAAGAGAGGGACTGAAAGACCCGCCACCGAATTGCCACCAAAATTGTCCCTGCCCTGTCTGCGGGGCCTGGGGCAAATTGCCCCACTTACTCACCCCCCACTCCTAGGGTGGCCCTGCTCCAAAACTATGGAAAAGGAATTGGCAAAAGTTTTGAGATAAATGTTGCAAACGTTTTTTTCATCAGCTTTGCCCAGCCTTATTTGGGATCCTAATGGAGGAAAATTACTGTATAAATCTATGTGGTTACTGACTAGGGAGAGCTGAGAGTGCCTGAAGGCAGTGAACAGATGTGTAGGCTGAGGAAGGAAGAATAAGAGAAGAGAGAAACTCAGCTAAGAGGATTTGGGCTTCATCAAACTTCACATGACTTAGATCACAATAGGAGGCTGAATCCTATAACAAAGAAGGGTAAGAACTGAGGAATGATATGAGTGAAACCTTAACATTTATTACTCTAACTTTTATTTTATGTACTGTTTTCAAAGGTCTGCTAAAAGGAGAGAAGGCTGGATTTTAGCCCTTTTACAGAGGATTGTGTTTCTTAGACAGGTTTAGATTCCAAAATTTTGCACAAAAGAAGTGAACTAGATTAATTTTATTGAGCTTCTATGGAGTTTTTCAGTGTGGGCTTTATTTATAGCGCCACATATTCTAGCTGAATGTTATCAAACTGGGTTTCACATAGACCACTGTAATACATTTCAAGAAGTGATAATGTCTAGTTTTTGACATCTATTTTCAGATATCACCTCTATGCTCTAAAATAAATTGAATCATTTTCAGTGTTTAGACATTTAAGGTTTCTAGAATAACAGGCCTGCCCCTGCAATAGCCACACATAACCTAATTATCCAGCCACTTTGGGTACTGTTTGAATTAAGAATTAAAGACAGAATTAGAATCTGTTACAGTAATTAGATTTTATCTTAAACCAATTGCCCTTGGCTCTTCATGGTCCAGAGAAATAAAGGCTGCTGGCTTAATGTTGTTCTGCTGTTAAATATAAAAACTCATTTTAATACAAAATTTAGGCTGAAAACATCAAGATTTTCAGAAGTCAGGTAAGTCACATTTCCTGTCCCATATTGTTATGTAATACATTATTAGCTCAGTCCAAAGCTCACTGAAGCCAGTGGAAAGACTGTCATTAATGTCAGTGTTGTTTGGATCAGACCCTAATAAAACTAGAGTGCACTAAAGTTCATATTTAAACAGGAAATCAGGAACAAAAATATTATATAATGGTGATAAAAACTTTTGGAATTTTATGACTTTGAAATGCTTGATTTGTCAACCTCATTGTTGAATTAGTTTTAATATTTAATTTCCTTGGCCAAGATTTTTATAAGTATCTAGTGATTTTGACTGCATTCATTTTTTGGATGCCCAACTTGAGACACCTTAAAGGAATCTGGTTGTCATAGGGCAGGTGCTCATCACTTTCTGAAAATCTTCCCAGAGCCCCTGCCCCTACACTCAGTCTTCTTTTTTAAAATAGAAAAGAAAAAGGGGAAAAAATCCAGAGTTATTCATCTTGCAGAGCTGATCAGAAAAAGGCCAGAAGCCCCTGGCATCTTGTCCTCCTTGGCTCGTACTATAGTGACCACTCTATTGAACTCTCCAGGAAAAGAAGAGCATTTGTACCTCATTACACAACTTTGTTATAATTTCACATACTACAGTTCAATTCACAAATAGCTCAGATTTTGTTTTATTCATAAAGCATCATTACACCACACATCAATTAACACTGTAGCTTCCTAGCTGTCCCTCTTCAACAACCCTTCATCCTGCCCTCCAATCTAGCCTGCACCTTTCTCTCCCAAGGAAAAACAGTGTCCAAGCTATTAAAAGAGGCAGAACTACAGAACTGACATAAAGCAACTAACAATACTAGTCCTGGTTTCGGGTTACTGCAAGCGGAAGAAAGACACTTAGGGCCTGATTCTCTCCTGTTGCTCCTACTACTCTGTACCATTCAGGTGATGCAAAGAGGTTGGAATCTGGCCTTAGCTGACCTGCTGAGAATTTCCCTGGCATGACTGAGGTCTATGTTGGCATACAGCCAGCACAGCTAACTCCTACACCAGCTGCACCCCCAGCATAGAGGGCATGGTATCTGTGCTTCGTCAATTCTTACCTGATGTATGGTGAATGGAGGAGGACAGTCAGCTGGCATAAATAAGAACAGCCACTAATTTATGCCAGAGCTGTTGGTCTACTTTATACTGGAGCTGGGGCCAGAGTAACTTGACAATCAGGAAGCTGTAACTGGCTCTCTGATTGGTATGACCCCCACCTAACCTGTACTCAGCAAAGGTCAGTGAAGGAGAGTATCAAGGCCTTAATCTCTTTCCTTTATCCATATACCCTACAGCTCATCCATAACAGCGATAACAAAACTCCCAAAAGCAACAGAGGTCACGGCCTAACTGAAAACCACAGGAATAGGGGTACAACCGAATGACAAACAAAATGGGACCCAGAAGGCAGAGTATCAAGGGACATGATAAAGCTATTCTCTCCTGACAGAATCGCTTAGTGACGTCACATTATACTGCATTGCACCTGTGTGGAACTACAAAGAGTTAAATAATGTATAGACTAAGTCCTATAAGTACCACGGGGAGCCTGGAGATTGGTAAATGATAGATAAAGCATCTCTTTGTTCATAAGCCATTTCCGAACTTTGGTGCGGCAGTTTTTTGCAGGCAAGGGAGTGCTGGAGGAGGACAGGGTTACATTACATTGACAATTGATTGACAGTTAGTTGCACTGAAGGGCTGAGACCATTAGGATTCTTTATGGGGCTGGCATTTTTCTTTGTCCCTTTTATGTGGCAATCTGCCATGGTGCACACTCACTCTACTTTGGAGATGAGGGATAACCAGATGCCATGCTGCCGCTCCACTGGTTGTTGTGCAGCTGCCTCCTTCCCTGTTTCCCAGAGCACATCACATTCAAGACATATTCACGCCTCGGGGGCTGGAATCTTCTTCCTTCAGCTTGTCACTCCATGCATCATGATACCACAGTACTAACAAGGCAACTGAGCACCATTCCATTACTCTTACTGCTCAGTCTGTTAAATTAAATATATGTATACAAAAATCCAGTTAACAGCTGTTAGGTTGCATGATATCATCCCACCTAAATTCCAGGATTACATCACAGGTGTTATCAAAACATAACAAAGCCAGATTCTAGAGAGACAAGGTGGGTGAGGTAATATCTTTTATCGGACCAATTTGTGTTGGTGAGAGAGACAAGCTTTTGAGCTACACAGAGCTCTTCTTCAAGTCTGGGAAAGGTACTCAGCGCATCACAGCTAAATACAACGTGGAACAGATTGCTTTGCATAGAAAGTTAGCACATATTCCAAGGGACCATTAAAGGTGGAGTGGCCTGTTAAAACCTCTGCAGTCATAGGACCAAAAGGGAGGGGTTACTGGGTTACCGATTGTTGTAATAAGCCATAAATCCCGTGTCTCTGTTCTGTCCATGATTTGTAGTGTCTAGCAGAGTTATGAATTTAAGCTCCCATGCTCTTCTTTTGAAAGTGTTGTGGAGGTTTTCTTTGAGGATGAGGCCTGATAGGTTAGATATATAGTGATCACTTTGTGAAAAGTGATCACCCACAAGCGATGTGGTGTTTTTGTCTTTTCATTTTTCTGTGTGAGTTCATCCGAGTGCGTAGTGATAGTCTGGTTTCACCCATATAGTTGTTATTGGGGTATTTAGTGCACTAGTTTCACCCATATAGATGTTATTGGGGTATTTAGTGCACTGGATGAGGTACACCACAAGTTATGATAGGCATTTGTAGGATCCATAGATCTTGAAAGGTGTGTTGTGGGGGGTATTGATCATTGTAGCAGTTGAGATATGTCTGCCTGTTGTTCTGGCAGGGTCTGGTGCTACTTTGAGTAGGTGTGTCCTGGTCTGTGGGGAGCTTGCTTCTGATGATGAGTTTGGAGAGGTTGGCGGGTTGTTTGAAGGCCAGAAGAGGGGGTTCAAGAAAGATTTCTTTCAGGATGGTATCCCCATTGAGTATGGATTGTAGTTTTTTGATGATACGCCATATGGGTTCCAGTATGGGGTGGTAGGTGACAACTAGGGGTGTGGGATAGGAGAGGGTTTTATTTCTATATGAAGAAGTTAGCATATTGGTGAGCCATCCTAGTACCAATGGCTGTTCCAATGGTTTGGACAAAGTGTTTGTTGTTGAATGTACAATTGTTATGGGTGAGGATGAAATGGGATGACAAGGTATTTGGAGTGGCTATCTGAGGGTTGTCCAGTGTCTTGAAAATATTTGTAAATATTGGATCTTACACATGCCTATCACAACATGTGGCATACCTCATCCAGTGCACTAAATGCTTCAATAACAAGTATGCGGGTGAAACCAGACAATCACTATGCTCTTGAATGAAGTCACGTAGGAAAATGATTAAAGACAAAAATTCGCTATCACCCCTCATAAAGCAGTCACTCTATATTTGACTTATTAGGCTTCATCCTCAAAGGAAACCTGCACAACATTTTCAAAAGATGAGCCTGGGAGCTTAAATTCATAACTCCGCTAGACACTAAAAATCATGGACTGTACAGAAACACTGGATTTATGGTTTATTACTGCACTCTGTAACCCACTAATCCCTTCTTTTTGGTCCTATGACTGCAGAGGTTTTAACAGGCCACTCCACCTTGAATGGTCCCTTAGAATATGTGCTAACTTTCTATTCAAAGCAATCTGTTCCACGTTGTATTTAGCTGTGAGGCACCAAGTACCTTTCCCAGACTTGAAGAAGAGCTCTGTGTAGCTCAAAAGCTTGTCTCTCTCTCCAGTAGTATCTCCAATAAAGATATCACCCTATGCATCTTTTCTTTCTAATATCCTGGGACCAACACAGCTACAATACTGCATAAAGCAAGATTCTGTCATTTTCAGTCATGCCAGACTTCATTGCTTTCTAATAAACATAGGCATCATATTATACAGAGAATACGGACCATGTTATTATCAGTTATTAGTACACTATCATAACACAGAAAATGTGTGGATCAACTGATCATTGGTGGGAGAAAAAACTCTAGATGGTTAAATCCTACTGAATTTTTTATTTGTACAGTGCTTTCTATTACCACGACGGGTGTTTATAACTCTTGAAACAGCATGATAGAAAGGACACACGCACACACAACCCCCCCCGCCCCCCCAAGAGTTTTGAAAGGGAACATAATCCCTTGTGTTTCAAGGCATAAGCCAACCTCTAACTAATGGGGATTGAGAAGAAGCTTTCCGTGTGAGCAGTTTATTCCATAATTGCATTCTTTGTGATGCAACTAGTGTTGGCCGCTGTCAGTCAGAATACTGGACTAGATATATCACTGGCCTGACCCAGTGTGGCAATTGCTATGTTCCTATGAATTTGTGATTAGCATAGTTTAAAATGTACACTTTTCTGTGCATTTTGTACACAGGTATAGGTGACATCTGAGATCCATGGGGAAATCCCTCACATTGCTAGGCACAAAGGCCCAGATCCTACCCACTCAGCATACAGTGGCACAGCACTGGATCCATGTGTCTTGGGCTCTCAGTGACCATGGAGGAGCAGATAGGCTTTGCCTCAAAAACGAACAAACCAAAAAAAGCAACCCAGCTGTAAACAAGTCATAGTGGTAAGGTGTCAGGAACAATTGAATTACAGCTAAATCAGAGAGCTCTTTTTTCAGGCCTGATCATTTGCTTTTTCCTGCTGTCCAGGTAGTAGGGGATATCAATACTGAAAACAAGCACATCTATAGAAGAAACTTGAATACAACAGTTTTGACTTAATGTATTCTTTCACTGCAGAGTGTGGCTCAATATTTCTCCACTTGCCATTGTCACTGGTGATTTTTATCATATAATTACTACATTGCACCACATCTAATACTGGGGCAAACAAAATCTTGCAGCCTGGGACACAATTTTACTCTGCAATATATGTGTCAAGTCTCTCAAAAAACAGGAATCTATAATTATGTGTTGAAATGTTGCCTCACTTACCAACAGATATTGTCCAAACAGCAATTATTTTTGTGAAAGCCTTAGTTCTGGAGTTAAAGCGGCTGTGATGGATGGGATTTCGTATGGCAATATAGCGATCCAGAGAGATGGCACAGAGGTGCATGATGGAAGCAGTGGAGAAAAGCACATCCAAATAGATCCAGACAGCGCAGAGTTTTGTAGGCAGAGGCCATGTATATCCTGCAAAGGAGAAACTTAGCATCAGCTAAGCAGAGTATAAATGGATGGATGAATTTTACTATTGCTTATAACTTTACCTAAGTTTCAGAGTAACAGCCGTGTTAGTCTATCTTCGCAAAAAGAAAAGGAGTACTTGTGGCACCTTAGAGACTAACCAATTTATTTGAGCATGAGCTTTCGTGAGCTACAGCTCACTTCATCGGATGCATAAAGTGGAACTTAACCATTGGGGCTGAGATGTTGTTGGCTTGCTTTCTGCCTCTGGCTGATTATATACACAGGCATTTCTGAGAAAGATGTTAGGGAAAAATAGGCAGTTTTATCAATGTAAACATATTTCTTCAGTTTTCTTAAAAGAGCTCTAGCACCTCCAGGGTTTGGAGCAAATTTAGCAGTGGGACAGTCCTGGGAGTAGAGAAGTGCATTTTGTTTTCCCTGTGAAAATACATACTGATTAGACCAAGTTACAAGAAAATTGCCATTTCCTCATGCTCAGGAGAGCTTGTGAGAGGCCTGCTGCTAAAATCTCTGAAAGTTCCATTTGCACTGAGCATGCTCCAGTCCCACAGTGCTAACCACTGGTTAGCCTGAAGGTCCCAGGCAGAGAACTAGAGCTCCAGATAGGGATGATATGGAAGCTATAGCAGCAGCTGCGGTTACCCCTTTGGCACAGGGCAGAGTTTCCTGAAGTATGTATGGCATTTGAAGCACTAGCTGGGGGTGCGTGGAACAGGAGCAGTGCAAGTTTCCTCATGTTGTCCTGCTAACATGACAGGGTGGAAGGGGAATGTGAATGGCTTAATTTTTCAGAAGTGTGTCTCAGTTTTCCATCAGAAAAATACTAGCCAAAGAGCGTAAAGTGAGTGGAAAGTGAAGGTAATACAGCTCCCCCTTCCACTAAAACCATAGGAAAAACTCCTCCGCTCTCCCTCTTTCTTGGCTGGAGTGGTGAGAGCTCCCCTTCCTCTTTCAATGTGCTCTACCCACCAGGGAAGGTGTGCTGAGTGCTAGGGGGATACAGTGAGTTCTAGTCTCAGTTCTTCCTCTCTACACTTCCTGGTCCTTATTATTAAACAAGGCCAGCTCCAACCTGAGAAGGCAGGCAAGTATCATTCCTCCATATTACAGATGGGATAACTGAGAAGTACCCAGGGTCTTTTGTGACAGAGTTGGAAATAAAACCAAAACACCAGAATCTGTGCTGTGCTTCTCAGAAAGTGTTGCATGGAGAAATGGGGAGAAAAGTTGGTTTTAAGTCACCTTTGTATCTCCTAGAGTCTGGGCTGCTCTAAGAGCTGGTTCTATCCCCAGCGTAAATTAGGGGTTCTAGAGACTGCCCTAATTTGCAGCCTTACACAGATGCCCATGGGATTCCTCACAGCTCAGAACTGCTGCAGCACAGAGCTTTGCCTCCTTCCGCTGGCATGCCCCTATGCTGAGGGTTGCAAGAGTGTGAAGTGTAGGGCCAGACCAACCTGGAGGAATTCCCCAAGTGGCCACTCTGCATCCTTTACAGCCCCTATATACCATACTGGGGACCAGAATTTATCCATAGATCTAATATGGTAGACCCAAGTTTTAACCACAATGCTTTTCTGAAGGGATGTGCCAAACTTATGTGTTTCGCTGTGCACAGTCCCTTCCAGAGCCAGGAATATAACCCCAGATTCTGGATTCCCAGTATTCCCCTGCTGTCCACCAAACAGTTATATAACATTGGCAAAACATGTGTCACATTCTTCTTTAGTGGCTGGTCCCCATAAAAAGTAACATCCTACTACTATTACTACCAGTCACTCCTTCAGCTGAAGCAGTAGAGATCTGTGCTGTGGATTGAAAGATCCTGGGCGCCAACTCTACTGATGATGTGTGTAGAGGGACAAGTTTCCACATGAAGGAATATCCCCTTGTCTTGTGTTCGTAGGAGAGCTCCATTCTGCTCTGGTCTCTGCTACAGACTTCCCAGAGATGTTGGACAAAATGTTATTGTAATGACTACGCACAAGGAGGTTGAGTTAAAGCTGCCTGGGCAGAATTTATTTTTGTCATTTTTTATCTTTTTAATCCTTGACTTTGCAACCTTATCATTCTTTTAATGGATTTTTTTTTTTTGGTACGTATCTCTAGAAAAATCAGAGAAGGGCCATTTTTTTATGAAGGTAGTTGTATAGCACCAGTTCAAAAGGGACCCAATTCTTGTTTGAGTTCTGGCCAATATTGAAATACAAATAATATTGTATGTATGTTAATACACATTCACACACACTCGTCAAATTGAGGCCTAAGCCACATTCAAATCTGTATTTCAACTGTTTCTCCAACACTCTAAAGTTCAGTGCATTCATATCCAGGGTTTTGATCTGGGGTGTTAGTAATTTATACATAGAGGAGGCATTCAGATCTAAGGGATAGTTTTTGCTCCCACTTAAGCCAATGGCCAAACTCTTACGGACTTAATCTGGAATTAGATGAGACTCTAAAAGCCTGAAATACTGCTGAGCAACTCTCCAGGTGCTGAGTGCTCTGATGATGGGAGTTGAAGGAGCCAGCACCTTTTAGGATTAAGCTCATAAAACTAGATTATCAAAGGTATTTAGGTGCCCAGCTCCCCTTGATTTTGAGGATCTGGGCCATAATGACTTCTGGTTTGAGATCAGTGCAAATAGCACCAGAAGTGCTTTGGTGTCTGGGATAATATGATCACAGGTTAATGGGAGTCTGGAAACTGACTGATTCCTGGCCTTTTGTTTCTGGTAGTTGGGGTGAAGTTCTTAGTTCTGGTGGGGAAGGAGGGTTCTCTACAATAAATTGTTTGCTGGTCACTGTGATGCTGATAATGTATCACCCTGATGCTGCATTTCTAGGAAAGCTCATGCCAGAATGACTGAGTGATTTCTCAAAGGCATGTATCCTGGAAAGGGATCTTTCCTCTGGCAAAAGACAGCACACTGCAAAGGAGAAAAAACAGAGAGGAAAAAATAGAGAAGCAAAGTGAGAGTCCTTCCTCTGTCAAATGGAGGGGATGGAGTTTTTCTCCTTTGCAGTGATCATGCAGCTGCCCTCCTATTACTGTGCATGTAGTAAGGGTGCATTTGACCATGTAAATATTGCAGTTAAAATAAATGGTCACAATTGAATATGGATTTCTGAGCAGAAGCAGGGATTAGCTTCCTCAGTGGCAGGGTCTGGCCAGCAGGAGTCCCTATTGCATGTGTCAGTGAACCATCCAGGGCTTGAGTCTTTCACTTATCTCACAAATCAAGCAATTACTGCTTCTATGGCACAATTTTTCATTAGCTTCCCCACTACCAAAGGTAATGATACTATGGATACAATCAGTCACAGACCCATGCCAATTCCAAACCTAATCTGATAATACTATTTAGGGTAGTTTGTCTAGAACACAGGGAAAGTGAAAGAGGGGGATTTGGAAATAAATTCTTATATTGCTGTTTCCTAATAAAATCTTCCTAAAGTTAAAGTTTAGTGGCTGATGATTTAGCTTATTGAAACAAGCCTAGAAGCTATTTCATCTCATGTCTCCTCTCTTCTTGTATTGGGTATTTTTCTAAGTTTTGAAGGTAAATTATACAAAAATAGGAACACATTTTTATTTAACACTTAGGCTGCTGCTTTTCAACCTTCTCTGCTTTTCAACTTTCTCCATGTAACAGGCTTCTGAGGATATTGGTCAAAATGACAAACTTCCGATACCAATCTCAATAAACTGTGTCGCAAGTCAATTTACACTTGCAAAATTACTCATTAGAATAGATACAAATTAATAATCAAATATTGGGATCTTTTCTAAATATTACTAACAATTGGGTACAATTAACTCTAGCCACTTTTCAGCCTCCTTCAAAACACTTATTCCAACATTCCATGGTAGCTAATGAAATTTAAAGGTAGACATGTAAATAAGGATCTCAGTGGAAAGATAATTATTTAGAATTGCAATGCTTGATTAAAAAATAAAAAAACAGAGGCAGGCTATTTTAACTCTGAAGGCACCAAGTAATTAATGCTTCTGTGCCTATTTGCAGGGCAAAGTAATTGACAGGACATTACTTCCTTATTAGAAACATATGTGTCAAAGATAAAACTGATACAACAGACAGGACAAAATATCTGATAGCAATTATAAGACAATTCCATCAGAATCAAAGTAGTAAATTGACATTTTGGACTGTGTTTAAAATGTCCATACTTAGAAGTTAAAAGTAAATAAACATGTAAATATTGCATCTGTTCTTTACGAACATTTACCCCTTATAGTTATTTTTCACCTTGAACGGGGAGGTGGGAAGCATATACCTTAAAACTAGCCTTATTTACATTTTTCTTTTCAAGCTGAAATAATAATAGCGTGTGCATGCAATTTTTAGAAAGCTACTCAATGTATGCAATAAGTTAGAGAGCTGATACTCACCATACAGTATGGTTAACATTGACACAGGCATGACAAGGAAACCCAATAGCATATCAGCTATTGCAAGTGACATTAGAAAATAATTAGTGGCATTCTGTAGCTTTTTCTCCAGAGTCACAGCCATGATAACAAGAATATTTCCAGCAATGGTTAGAACAATCACTATAACTGTCAGCAGAGCTGGCCAGTTTTTCTCTGGAAGATGAAATAGTGATGAATAACACGGCGGAGTCAGGCTACCTTCACATGAAAGATTAGTTAGGTTTTCGGAGTCCACAGTCAAGTTAAACAGATGAGATGCGTTAACCTCTCCAGGCACAAAAACATTTTTGTAGAGTCTTCTCTCATGATTTAATTGGATTAAGGAGTTTGCAGTTGGGTTCTCCTCGTCACAAAGAATATCCATTGCTAAATCTGAAACTGGGGAGGATGTACAGTGAAAAAACAGAAAGTTATAACCCTTTGTCACCATCAGGCTTTATATTCCTTTGTTGTTCAGAGCTGATGCTGGTGGAAAGAAGGGACTCTTTTTTTGTTGATTGTTTTTTCATCATTAATATGACATTGAGAAAACTGAGGGAGTTATTCTGGATGCTCAAATACTTTTATTTTCAGTTTCATGTAGTCCAATATCAGCATATGTTAAAAATCCAGTTAAAAAGGAAAACTAATTTACAGGCTAGAAAATGTGGACTCGAGGCTTCAGAGAGCAAAAACATTGGCCAAAAAACTTTTGCAACCACCAGGACTCCCTTCTGTATCTACATCCTATTGCTATTGGTAACTGTAATCACACAGTTTTAAACACAGCAGTATGAAAATAGCTTGCCATACAAAACAGCAGAGCTCTTTGTGCTCTGCATTAAGAAAGTTGATTAAAGATTCTATTCAGCATCTTACTCTCACAATAATTAGATATGCTCTTATTTATAGTTCATCTTCAATATTATGGCTGATAGTCTCTGACTTCTGTCATATTACAATATCATTTTAAGTCTCATTCCAAGATTACAAGTAATGTTCCATATTGATTTTAATATGTAATTGTAATGATTACTTGTTGGCCCAGCATGGCTTCAAAATAGAAATAAAATGACTAAGTACTACAATTATTTAAAAAATACAAGATAAGGTAAGACTTACATTGTACTTCAGAGCCCACACTCAAAGTGAATTAGAGTCACTTTGTACCATGCTTTATTGTGTCCTTCACTGTGTTATCCACTTTTGTGTCCTTTCTCTTCAGTCTCTACAAAAATGATTGTATTTTGATTACAGTTTTGTTGATTTCTACACTGTACATTAGAGTGAAGCCAGTTCCTGTGCTGTGAGTCTTGTTCTCTTCTGAGAGATGGGCAGCTTGCTGTCTCCTTCCTTGTGCATTCCCCCAACTCCCCAAAGACAAACTACGTTTAAAATAATAATATTAGAGCCCTTCTCAAAGTGACACAAAAGAAATCACACAAACCAGAAGGAGCAGTCTCCACAAAGGGATTACTGATTTCAACAGGAATGTAATTTCTTGCTCACTGCCTTGCTCAGTTTGTCAGACCTCCCACTAGCTAGATGTCATAAACTGCAAGGTAGCAACAGCAAAGGAGGGCAGACCAAATAGGGTCTTTTTAAAATAAATACTAGCTTTCTCATTTTCTCATTTTGAGGGCTTAGTTTAAAAAAAATTACATTTTTCATTTGTATAGGATGCTGGGCAAAGCAGCTGCAAATGCTGATAATATTTTACAGGGTGAAGTTTTTAGGAAGGCAATAAATACATCTCATAATGGTATATGCTGGTAAAATTGTAAACATATAGCTTTTTCCATCCTAAAGGTTGCCAATTTTAAGCTAACCCTAAACTGAATTGGTAACATTTAGATTTTTATAATTTTATTTCTGGCTCTTCACTGATGTCATAACCAACTTGCCAACCAATAGTTATTATATATATATATCTCCTGATAATAAATATAATACATATAACATATATATCCTGATGACAACACAGCATATATACCCTGATGTCATTTTTATTTGTCAAGAGCTGGAAGCTACAATTAACCTCAATAACCTGTTTGAAAGAAAAGCATCCCAAGTGAAGTAATCCAATCAGGTAAACACTGTCTAGATTAAATGGTGAAAATAAATGCTCTTCCAGGATTATGGCCTATTCCTTTGTAACATTGGTACCAGGATGCCTGTGGGGAAACTAGTTAACTGATAATGAGACGTTTGAGGGTAACTGAGAATAATTTATGTGTTATGTTGAAAATAAAACAAGCTACCCACTTGATGGGGCCAATTACCACCCTACTAACATATAGCATCCCTTCCCCCCTACTCTCTGTCTATAGATTGAGCTCCTCCAGCCAGGGTTTATACCTTCTTCTATCTAGGTTCTTATATGGCCCTCATCACCATAGTATCTGAGTACCTTAAAAATCAATGGTCAATTTTATCCTCACAGCACTCCGTTTTCCAGAAGGGAGACTGAGGCACAGAGTAGATTAAGTGTTTTGTTCAAGGTTGCACAAGAAGCCTGTAGCTGAGTCCAGCTTTGCACTCAGTTCTTCGAAGTCATAACCCAGGACCCTAGGCCCCAATACAATCCTTCATTCCCCCTTCCCTATTTGGAAATGCCACTGCAAATATATTATTCATCATTATTTTGTATTTTTCTAAAGCTAACTTAGATTATTTATCTAAAGACCTCTAGATTCCTTTACTTTTGTTAAAATCATGGGAACTGATCCAATAGGGAGCCTTCAAGCCAGGTGATGCAGCAGCACCCCTAGTTCTAGCACCTATGCCTCCACTCAGCTGAAAGTAGCGCACTTCCTGCTTTAAATCTGTGTAACAAACTTACAGGATTGACTACAGCTGCAAAGCCCATCTGTTTTCTCTGATATTTAGGTATGGTGTGGGTGGTATTTGGAGGACTTTTTTTACCTTGATCTGGGTTGTTACTGGTTGGCATTTATTATTATTTTATTAGTGATTGTTGGAGCAGTCTGTTCCAAATGTTGTGAAGGACTGATAGCTGTGATTGGTTGTCTTGTAATTATAAACCAAAACAAATAATTAAATAGTATTGATCTGTTTTACCATAATATCCAGGGAGTTTCTGTATCCCTAAACTCCTTAATCCTTCTTTCTTTTATACTGAGGGGAGACCATCAAAGGTTTGATGTTTCAGTACAGATAGAAAAGGAGGACTTGTGGCACCTTAGAGACTAACCAATTTATTTGAGCATAAGGTTTCATGAGCTACAGCTCCCTTCATCAGATGCTCACGAAAGCTTATGCTCAAATAAATTGGTTAGTCTCTAAGGTGCCACAAGTCCTCCTTTTCTTTTTGTGAATACAGACTAACACGGCTGTTACTCTGAAACCTGTCAGTACAGATAAGCACTCTTAAAGTTTGGCTGCCTTTTCTTCATAGAACTGGACTCCAGTTCATATGAGAACATTTTAATGAGATTTTTGGCCTGTCACACTTCCAGCAGGGCCAAAAATACCCTAATAGGATATTGACTCCTTTTCCAGTTTTGTCTGAAACCAGGAAATGCAGCAGAAAATACATATATACAATAAGTTAAATAAACTCTTTCAACCCCAAACGTTTTGTTCAGTTTCTATTTAATTATGGATGAAATTTCAGATCAGATCTTCCTTTATCCCCAATGATTCACTACTCCCTGCATTTTGGACTGATGCACACTATTTGTGATGTTTAATAGATTGTTCCACATTCTATTATTATTCATATACCTCCAAAAGTGTGCTGGGTATACTACTATTAAAAAAAACACACACAAACCAGGTCCTGCAGTGAACAGATTACAATTTAAGAGGAGACAAGACATAAGTAATGTAACCTAAAAACAAAGTTGAGAAAGAAGAGGGAGTACAAGGAAACAATACCATATCCTTACTTAGGTAGTTATACATACATCTTGAAGGGCTTGTATTGTTGAGCTTTCATTTTTATTACTGTTGTTGGAAATTCATTTCTAAAGGGCATTGCAAAGAAGTGAGTCTAGTTTTATATATGTACTTTCTATAATTATTTGCTTGACATGTTTATATGCTAGCTTCACATTCAATTCTCAATTATGGTTTATGGCCTCTTGGGTTTTGTTTATGCAAGGCAATTGACCAGCACAGTTGTAGAACAATAAAAATAGAGTAATTAGTCCAGAATAAAGTCACTTTTATTCCAGAATAGAGTGTCAACACACGTGAGTAATATCAGAATTGCAATAGCATAATAGCTATGCTTTAGCTTTGCTGGTCAATTTCCCCTTGCAGGAAAGCTCTTGTATCTGAAAATGCTCAACTTGCTACCCATAGTGCTACTCTGAATGGGCCAGGAGCAGTGATGAAGGGAAGAGATCTCAACCAGGAGCAGTGAGGGCAGTGCTCCATGTGGTCGGAGGATGGGCAGACCTGTGAAAGGAAGGGGACATGGACTTCCTATCCATCCTCAGTTTTGTAGAACCTGGGGCCATTGGTGCCAGGTGAGGTCTGCATTGGAAAAACTCTGCCAGGTAGTTTGGGGTGGTTACCCCTGTTTGGTAATACTGTATGTGTCTCATTGTTACCTTGTCCTCATCAATGTCTCATTGTCATCAATGTGTTAATTCCTTTCCAGTTTGTCCTATACACTATTATTTCTTCATAACATTATGCGACACTCTGTACCTCATGCTCTAATAAATTTGTTAGTCTCTAAGGTGCCACAAGTACTCATGTTCTTTTTGTGGATACAGACTAACTCGGCTGCTACTCTGAAATCTGTACCTCAGGGGAACACCCAGCACCCATTGTGTGGTATCCAATGCAATGTTTGTCTGTTGGGTGTCTTCGGAAGGCTCATGATGCACTGAGCATTGTTGTTATAGTGATGTTATAGTAATTGTATTTACAGTAATGTTATAGGTTATAATTTCATGTATATAGTTATGAGGCTGCAGATGTATCCTCATGGCTTAAAGGAAGCCCAGGCAAAAACTCTCTAAGAGCAGAGGGGCACTTAACACCTCATCAAGGCATGTATGGGACAAACCCAGCCCAGCCTCACAGGAACAAAGGACGCTGACCTAGGCAGCAACAAAAGGATCTGTTGGACTCTCGAGTGAGTCACCCCCTCTTCCTTTGGTCAGTTTGGGACTGCAATGAGGTAATGCTCACCTGACTCTGAAGGGGCGGCGACGCAAAGCCAAGAAGGAAGAAAGAACATGATAAAAGGAAGAGACATTTGCCATGCTCTTCCTTTCTCTTTCACCTCCACCTACAAACATCACTACCAAGCAACTAAAGCACTGATCAAAGGGGAGAGCCTGGCTGAAAGGCAACCAGCCAGCCTGTGGTGAGAGGCATCTAAGTTTGTAAGGGCATTGAAAGTGTTAAGATCAGCTAAGAATGCGTTTTGCTTTTATTTCATTTGACCAAATCTGACTTGTTATGCTTTGACTTATAATCACTTAAAATTTATCTTTGTAGTTAATAAATCTGTTTGTTTATTCTACCTGAAGCAGTGCATTTGGTTTGAAGCATGTCAGAGACTCCCCTTGGGATAACAAGCCTGGTACATATCAATTTCTTTGTTAAATTGACGAACTCATATAAGCTTGCAGCATCCAGTGGGCATAACTGGACACTGCAAGATGGAGGTTCCTAGGGTTGCGTCTGGGACTAGAGATATTGGCTATTGTCATTCGGTTGCACAATCCAAGGAGCAGCTTACATGCTAGAGGCTGTGTGTGAACAGCCCAGGAGTGTGGGTTCTCACAGCAGAGCAGGGTAAGGCTGGCTCCGAGATCAAGGATTGGAGTGACCTACCAGATCACTGGTCCAGATAATACCAGAGGGGAACATCACACATTACTTATGTATCTGGGTAAAAGACCCTAATATCTGACATCCCCGAAACCACCAATTATAAAGTGTTAAGATACAAAATGATAGAAAGTCATGTAAGTGTAATGGGCCTAATTCTGCATTTGGTTATACTGGATTCATGCCAGATTACCTCCATTGACTTCATCAGCCGCTGAAACAGTAGGCAGGAGAACATTCAGTGCATTAGCCAATGTGGCAGGGCACTGCTGGGGAAGGCTCAATCAGCTCCTTCCACTCCAGCCCCAATCAGTGGAAATGGTTTGGGTAAATAGCCTAGGTTTGCCTAATCACTGACTGAACCAGCAAGCCTCATTAGGCAGGAGCTATAAGGCTGGGAGGAAGTGGAAGAAAGGTGGATAGGCAGAGACCAGGAAATTCAGGGAGCAGCAGGAACCTGCTACTCTGTTGCTGATCAGGCCTGTGTTAGACAAAGCCGTTGTAAATAGTCTGTACGTTATAGGAAATGGACACAAATAAAGGGCATGGGAGTTGCACCAGTTAGGAGTGTTGCCAAGGGCCTGGATATGCAGGGGTGTTTTGGAGACCCCATTACAGCCACTAAGAACCAACTGGGTGTCTCAACTTTGCTGAGCATATAAAATCCTAACAAGGGATAAATGTGAGTGATATGATATAACATTGTAATGCCTATCTTGCTTAGAACTGTATGTATGTGTTTGGACAAGTTTTCCTCTGTTACATCAGTTTTAAGCTGAAGTAATTCTGACTTCAGTGGAGTTACAGTGGCATAAAAGTAGGATAAAAATCTTTGGGGCAGAGTACAGCTGAACAAAGAGTGGGATTTCTCTCCTACAGGAAATTCTAGTACCTCAACATTTGGTGTCATCCCAATTTGGGATGAAAAGTTAATATCAAATTTTTTCACAGGATGAAAAATTCTAATTGGAAAATGTCTTAATGTTTTATTTTGCCTTTAAAAAATGTAAATGCAATATTCTAATATTCCCGAACTGAAATGTTTCATTTGTAGTCAATTCAACAGTCAGCTGCACCGGCCTACAATGCTGCAGTACCTCATGGGAATTGTAATTCCCATGCCTCTTGCCCCCATTCTCCCCAGTGCACTGGACTCCATGGCTGGATTACATCTCTTCTGATGTACCACAGCACCATGGCAAGATGTAGTTTAATGTTGAACTGACTCAAAAAAAAATTTCAGATCAGGTGAATAAATCAAATATTTTGATTCTGGTGAAACCAAGGAGAAAGGAAATACTTGGTTTAGATTTTCCCAATCAAGGAATTGAATAACTTCAGGAAATTTCCAAAAAAAATGTTTTGGCAGAAAATGCAGTTTCTGCAAAATCAAATTTGCTGACCAGCTCAGGGCTGAGGCATTAAATGCTCTCACTTACCGCTGTAGGGACTAATCCTGCAGCCTTTATTTAGGGGAAAACTCCCTTAAAAATCAATGTTAGTTTTGCCATAGTGAAGACTGAAGGATCAGTCTCTTTGTCATGTCTTTCTCTCAGGCTCTGAATATTAAATATCTATCTGAAGATAGTTTTCATATGACCAGGGGCCTCTGCACACATTTGATTTACTAAAACATGTTTTGCTGTAGCCAGTCTCATTTTAATTTAGGAAGAAATGCGTTGGCATCTAGGCTGGTTTATAGAAAAAGCAGTGATATATTCTTGTAATCTGAGTTACAAATCTGTTAGTTTGCCTGAAGGTAACATTTTATTTCATCCAGACATACAAATATGTCACATTATTGACAGAGTCCCATGCTTCAGTATTGCTATCAGAATGTGCTGTGCCAATGTCTCTCTCATTTCTTAATTTAAACAACCTTTAATAGCCACAAACAGAATTAATCACTTTGATTTGCTCCACTCTATTGTACAAAGATGTAGCAGCTCCTTTACCTGCCCCAAATTAACACTAGTCCTTCTCCAACCCCTGAATCATCTGGACAGTGCTCCAGTAAACAATGTTCTTTTAGTGTGGTGATCAGAATTACACCTATTGCAAATGTAGCACCATTAGTTTTCTACTGTCAAAATAATTTGTGGGGATTCATACTTTACATATGCACCTCAGAAATACTGTTTGTTTTTCCCCAGCTGCTATCCATTATGGAGAAAGGTTGGTGCACATCCACAATCACCCCTCATCTCTTACTGATCTGTGAAAGCTACCTAACTGGTTTTGAATTTTCCTTCAACTCCATTTAAATTGCTGATGCTCCTTTGCAATGTGTCTCACTAATACATTTAGCCAGAATTAAAATGATGCTCCTTTCCATGGAATACTTACCATAGTCGAACAAAAGTAGTTCTAATATTTTCTACTCACTGTTACCAATCTGTAGTGTATATTGCTCTGATAGTGCATACATATCCTTGGTTAATCAAAGCACATCCCACAAGGCATGCTGCACTTGGAACTCCAATGCCTGCAAAAGAACTGAAAGTAAAAATCACTTCAGAGTTGGAGCAACCCTGCTGATTTAGGAAGGCTGCAAAATGGCAGGTAGAAACACAGGTGGTGGTTGCACTTTTCACCTGTGTCAGAAATTAGGCTGACTTTCCCCAGCAGAACAGCCTTAGCTATATTTCCCAAGTTGGTGCCAGACTCTTACTGCTGTGCAGGCCAGCTGTGGGACCACCAGCAGAGCAGGTGTTCAAGTTGCTTCCATCATTTGTAATTAAACTTCTCTTATAACTGTTTCATTTCTTTGAGAGGAAATGTGTAAATACCAAGGATGGAGAGGAATTATTTAGCAAGGTAAAAAGGGGGTATATGTAACAGTAATGTAGTAACATTAAGGGGGAATACTTTAAATTGAATATTGGGGGTGGGGCGGATTCCTACCTAGCTTTAAAATTTCCTAAGGAAACTGTTGAAACATATATTGCTTAGAAAAACTAGATTGGACAAAACACTAGCTGAAATACTGCAAGAAACAATCCTGTACTGACAAGCAGATGAATTAGATCAGAGGTTCTCAACCCTTTTCTTTCTAAGGACCACCCAACCTGCCTGGATATGCTATAAAATCTCCATGGCCCACCTGTGCCACAATAACTTGTTTTCTGCATGTAAAAGCCAGGGCTGGTTTGGGGGGTAGCAAGCAGAGCAATTGCCTGGGGCCCTGCAAAACTACATTGCTCAGGCTTTGGCCTCAACCCCAGGTGGTGAGGCTAAGGGTCTCGGGCTTCAGTCCTGGGTGGTGAGGGCTTCGGCTTTCTGCCTTTGGCCCAAGTGAGTCTAATGCTGGCCCTGCTTGCGGCCCCTTAGGGGGCCCCAGACCCCTGGATGAGAACCACTGGATTAGATAGCTTAAAAGCCCTTTTCTGTAGCAAATTTTTATGAAAGAACGATACTGAAATTGGGCTTTCTTCTTGCGATGCAAGTGTGGTATGCAACACACAGAAACAGCCCCTCCAGGATGCTTTTTTAGCTTCCAGGTTCCTATTCTAACTCTTTCCTCTGTGGGGTTACCCTTTTGTAGCATTTTTTTTTTATCCCAGCTTGCTTTTCTGGACCTTTAAATATGGCAAAGGCAAACAGCTGCAGCCCTGAAGTGGATATCTTAAAAATGTCTGTTACATATATCTCGCTCGCTCCAACCTGGTAGGGAAAATATAACTGCATTACCTTTCTTATTGCTGAGGCATTTCCCTCATATATTAAATGCACTGTTCTTTATATCTACTGAGATTGAAAATATTATACACTGTGTGTCAGTATAAATGTCTGTTACTGGATGTGTTTTATTTCCAGAGACTTGGTGTTATAGTCACTGCTAGTTGGTGAAGGTAGGATTTGCGCTAACAGTTTTCATTTAATTACATTTTTACAGGATTACCGTAGCAGCCTATCCACAATGGGCCTAATCCTGTGTGGAACTAAATAAGATTGTGGATTTCTTTTTACAAATCACTTCCAATGTTAAAGCAGACTAACATGGGAACTGTGTATTGGGAGGAGGGCACAGATCTGTAATAAAGGAAGACTTAACCAACATTATGCCTGAAAACTAATAAGTAAATTCAGCATAAATTAGGCCTATGTGAATGAGATTTTGTACCATGCCACACAATCTGTAATGTCGTGCTTGACATAACATGATACTGTCTGGCACTATATTAAACTGTACCTGTTTCTTAAAATAACCAAAATGAGGGTTGTTGGAACTGCAGAAGATATTAAAATATTATGTTACCAGTATGTAGGCTGAGATGGTGTGAACTGTCACCTGGGAGGAGGGAAAAAAATACCTGAGCAGCTGACTCCAAATAACCACACCTCTCAGAGGCTGCTGGGAGTGGGAGGAGCCTGGGCCCTATATAAGGGTGACCCAGCTCATTTGAAATAAGACTTGTATGTATACCCAAAAAGATTATGGGGTGGGGTAAGAATAGTCACAGCTGTCATCATCATTACCTTCTTGAGGGGGAAAAATGTACTGACTTTGGGCGAGAGCTGGACACTGATTGGAGCCTACCCTCTGTGGAAACTTTGGCCTTCTTTGAGGAATAAGAGAGACTTCGGGGAAATGGGATTAAGACTTTAGGTGTAGATGATTAGCTGAATTTGGTATATGCCTTTTATAAAAGCATCTATGTTCTCTCTGGTGTCTTTTCTCCCCTGGCCTTTATGTGGTGGTCCAGTAATCCTGTCCCACCATTGTCTTGGTGATTTTTGGAGCTGTGGGACTTGAAGTTTAGCCAGGGGAACAGATCAGCTTAGCAGCTCATCTGCTGAGCTCCCTAGAACTGACGAGACTCCACCAGATGATACTAGGGTTGCCAGGCTTGCAGTCTTCAGATGGAACACCCAGTCGAAAAGGGACCCTGGGGGCTCCGCTGATACCAGTGACCGGGCTGTTAAATGTCTGGTTGGTGGCACTAAGGCAGGCTCCCTGTCTGCCTTGGCTCTGTGCAGCTCCCCGGGAGTGGCTGACATATTAAACCCCTAGGTGCAGGGGCAATCAGGGAAGCTCTGTGTGCTGTCCCCACCCCTAGTGCCGGCTCCACAGCTCCCATTGGCGGTGTCTGTGGGCACTGCACAGAGCTGTCTGGCCGCGTGCCTCTGCCTAGGGGCTGGATATGCTGGCCACTTCCAGGAGCAGCGTGGAGCCAGGGCAGACAGGGAGCCTGCCTTAGCCCCGCTAGGCCACTGATCTCAGGTGGCTCGCGGTAAGTGCTTCCCAGCTGGAGCCCAAACCTCCTGCCCCAGGTCAGAACCCCCTCATGCAACCTAACTCCCTCACGGACCCCCTCACCTGCACCCCAACCCCATGCCTCAGGTCAGAACCTCCTCTTGCAACCAAACTCCCTCCCAGAGCCCACACCCCAAGCCCCTACCCCAGCCCTGATCCCCCTTCCACACTCCAAACCCCTCATCTCCAACCCCACCTGAGAGGCCTCACCTCCTCCCACACCTCAATCCCGTGCCCTGAGCCCACTCCCACCCCGCAAGCACCTCATCTCTGGACCTAGCTGGAGTCCTCACCCCCTCCTACACTCCAGCCCAGAGCCTCCTCCCACACCCTGAACCCCTCATTTCTGGCCCCACCCTAGAGCCCACATCCCCAGCCCAGTGAAAGTGAGAGAGTGGGGGGGAGAGTGAGAAGAGGCGGGGCCTCAGGAGGGGTGGGCAGGGGGTGGGGCAAGGGTGTTCGATTTTGTGCAATTAGAAAATTGGCAACCCTAGTTGATGCAGGCAAACACAAGTGTATGTGATGTAGCTGTAGTAATCTCTGAATTACTAGCACTTGTTGAACTCCTCATTACCAGTGTTCTAATAGAATATTTAATGTTCTACTTCAAGAACAATAGTTGCACTTCAAAGTACCTAAGAATAAATGTATTATCCTTCTGTTTAACTGTGAAATCCCTTAATAGTCCCATCTTCTTTTAGTTTGGAAATAGGTTTTCTTTATAGTGCAAATGAAAGCCCTTAAAGACTCTATGATTTTTTCCTCCTGGGAAGGCTATAATAGCTAACAACTTCAATCATGAAATAATTATTTATTATCTAGTTTCCAATATAATGCTTTCTCTGTATTTCAGTTCTTGGATACAGTTGGAATCCAAATGTTTTCTTTGGAATACCTGAAGCAATCAATCTAGCTATTTAAAACCCTGAATGACTGTAGGAAATAAGTGGGAAACCACTAAAATATTATTCAGTGACTTTTATGATATCCATGAAAAAGTTTCAACTTTATTGTATCATTCATCCCTGCCTCTGTCAACCTCCTGTCTCTCCAGCTGGCATTATGATATTCCCCTATGCAGCCCCCTCTCCATCTTCCTCAACAGTTTTTGGCTACCCTCGGTGAGAAGAGGTGGTGACCTATCATCCTTGTGTGTTAGAGAAAGCAAGTGAGAGGCTTTATTGGTATCTTCATGGGTTATGTCCCCCTTCCTCCTTGTGATGTTCTCCAGGGCTTCTTATTTCTGGTGTACCAGCCACCCCAAAAAAATCAAAATTTTGTTGGCTTCCACTTTGCATGCCGGGACTGTGTATGGAGGTCAAAATGAAGAGGACAGTAGCTTTAACAACCTTCCAAAATTCTACTAATCTAGGGTGGGCTTCCCCCTGTGCAGAGGGCCCATACAAGGCCTAGCCACCATTTAAATCCCACTCAAACCCTATTTTAGTGGTCTGAGTAGTGAATGGACCTTGTGTAGGTTCCTTGAACTGGACTGAATTTGACTCATAAACTGAGTATCCCTTTTTTATGGGCAAGCTAAATTATCATTAGATTTCCCATTTTCATCAAAAATCCTGGTAAAAGGCAAATGGTCTTTCCACTTGGGATGGTAAAGTAATAATGACATTTTCAATGCATTGTGGGGGAAACACTGCACAAGCCTAGTTTAATATCTCCATTAAAGTGATCTGAGCCTGCAGTCTCTTTCAGTTGTGGTGGCTCAAACGTTTACAGTTGTGAGATGTAAAGTGGGTTTAAAAGAATTGGCTTCCCTATTTAAAAGTATCAGAATTCTGAGAGTTAAGTCTTCTGATTTCTTTTAAACATACCTTTTGATATCTCCTATCAATGCATTACCATGTACAGCAAATCTTATTTTCTATAGTCTTTCATTTGTACTGTATCAGTTATTGCTTCTTACAGAATTAAATAAGAAAATAACAGGGGGAGAGAGGACAAAGGAGAAGGGGTTTTGAAGTGGGATTTGAAAACAAATGAGCAGGGTTGATCAGGCAGAGAGAGAATCAAACTAAGGAGGCTGTTCCAAATGGCGGGAACTGCAGAATAGAAGGCTCTTGCAAGCAAAAATGTGTGATAGGATGGAGGAGTGGCAGAGGCTAGACGAGCAAAGGGAGAAAAAGAATGAAGCAAAGTCTGTCAAGTTAGGATTGGCTGGGCAAATACTTGGTGTAGTCAGTGTTTACACAGTCACTTAGTTTTACATGGAAATATAGGGAGGTCCTCATGTCCCCCAGGAGTTTTTCACGCTTCCACTAGCTCTGTAACCTATTGGCTACAGAGAGAGCTTCTTCATAAACCTAACGATCCTCTAGCACTTATTGCTGTCTCTGTGCTCTCTCAGCATTCCCCTGGATTATTTAATCCTCTTGGAGATGTTGTGTGAAAGGGGAAAGACCACCTCTGTCCTCCAGGGGTTTAGGCCTATGTTCCAGTTTGGGGCAAAAGACCCAGAGTTTGGCAGGGGGCTGCAATATCCCTCAAACTATATAAATTTAAAATCTACTTTTTTTTGGTTGGAGGATGTTGCTGGGTATGGGACTAAAATGCCAAGTTTGGAGTAGGTTCTGCTCTCCTTAACCCTGGTTCTGAGAGGAACGGCTGAGGCTTCCTGCCGTTTCACTCCATGGCAGAAGTAGAGTGCTCTGAGTGATTCTCAGTACCTCTGATACTCGAAAACTAATAGAGAGACCAGAGCTGAAACTGAAGAGTGAGGGAAGAGTTACTATATGTGTACAAGAAGGCTTGGAACAAACAGGAGAAGTCTCTGGAGGAACTATGGGTGGGATAGAATCATAATGACTGGTAATTTTGTAGATTAAAATGAGTGTGGTGTTAGCAGAAATTTGCTATCCACTGCCTGCAGAGCCAGCCTTCTGGCATCTCAGGTAGAGCTGGATTAGAGCATTCTATATGGGTAGGGGCTGGTGTTTTAAGGAGCTGTTTTACTAACAAATTTTCTGTTTCATTCCTTGCCTCCTTCCAGTGGGTAAGTGTGTATCCTCTCCTTGTTGCCTTGGTAGGCAGAGTTATTATTAGTATAACTACTCTCAAGCTTCCTGTAAGATACCTAAGGCCCAGAGCTGAGATTACAGTGGCAGCTTTAAATTTAAAGGGACAGCAGTAACTAAAGACTTTTTGAAAGAGATGGGTGCCTGCCGTCTAACGCCTTCTACAACCACTTGTGTGCTTCCTGTCAAAAGGAACAATACACCATGAGTGGAACAGAAATCAAACATTTCTGTGAAAACTAAACCTCTAGTGCTGGAAGATTTCAACTAAGTGGAATCAATAAATCAAACAGGAAGTTTGTGAGCATTGCCCTGGACTGCTTCTCTGATGCTACTTCAAGTTGTGGCATATGAAGCACTGCCCCTACATTCATTTGATATTAGAAAGCAAAATCCAAGTAAAAAAAAATCCTCTCTAAACTTTAATGAAACATCCAGGCAAAAGTCTGACAGAAGATGAGCCTTGCACCTTGCCCTGAATGGGAACAAAGTTGGACTCTGCCAGTCTTGTGGAAGCTAATTCCAGTGTCGAGCTAGTCACTGGGAATGCTCTGTCAGCCTCCAGGTATTAAAATAGCAGGAAGTGTAGGTGGAGTACTCCAGCTGATCTCCATTGCCATGGTGGTACATGAATAGAGAGGCTGTTCTCGAGGTTGCCGTAATCTGAGCCAAATAAAAGCATGTGGTTGTTGATTAGTAACACAGGTCACACCTTTCTTCCATTTCCATCAGTGCCGTGCAAGGAGTAAATCCATAGAAACTAATGGAGTTTTAGCACTTTAAACCCACATAAGTGAGTAGAAAATTACATCCCCAGAATGTGAGCAGTGTTGGTGGTATGCTTTTTATTTTTTAATAAATGTCTTAATTGTATTTGTGAAGTGAACACAGAAAATAGGTATGAGAGACTGTTTTGTTTGTACAGGACATACTGCAAGGGGACTCTGCTCCATGACTGGGGCTTCTTCTTTTCCCACAAAACAAATAAATGCTAATAATTCCAATGTCCAGCTAGAAATGAATGAGTGAGACAGGAGTTAAAACTTGCATAAAGCCATAAAAGGAGTCACGGCCTGACTGGGACTAGAACTCAGTTGTTCCCGGATCTTAATTCTGTGCTCAGACCACTAGATCTCAAAGCTCACTTGTCAGCATCCCTGAAAAACACAAATTGCTTGCAGGCTTGGGAATGGACAAAGGGGCTAGCTGAGCCTCAGATATGTTGGAAAGAGAGGTAGGGATTTGAGCATACAAGCCAGAAGGTACCTAAAAGCAAGGAGGAGGGAGTTGTCAAAGAAGGAAAAACATCTGTTTAAGCAGTAGGTGTTACACTTTGAAAACAAGCCTTAGATGGCTCTAAATTCCAAGGAAGAGATGTATATGCTACAATTTGGGGTGTTCTCCTATCCCACTCCAATATCCAGGCAGTGTCTTGAGTCTCTGATTTCCAAATCCTGCTGTTACTGGATGAGTGAGAGTGAAGACAAACAGCCTTGTGCCCCTTACTGAATTATGTGTGAGGGGAAGGTTTGTTACCAGCTCCCTCTGGAAATGCCCCACCAAAGACATGTCATGTTAATGGAGGTCCTGCTAGGTTGGGAAGGGAAAAGAAGTTTGAGTTTGCAAGTTTGAGGCAGGATTGTTTGAAAGCTTTACCTTCTCTTTTGACTGATGATCATAGTTAGCCCAGATGTTTAAATATGGCATGCCAAATTCCTGTAATGCCTTTGACTTCAGTGGAACTGTATGCCAGTAACCGAGAGTAGCTTGTCCTAGAACATCCAAACAAATGTACAAATTATGGCTAGATTGCCTCCTTCACAACAGGGATGTGTATCACCCAGTGTCTTGTAGTATGAACTGCTGTTCTGGGTGCTTGTAAAACCAGCTGCTGCCCATACGGGTACAAGATAAGCAGCTTTGTGTTCTCACAGGCTCATGTTGTCTGTTTGAGAACGGCATTGAGCTATTAAATTTGAAAATCCGAAGCACTCTAGTCTAGACATCATCAGCCAGAGACAATATCATTATTAAACTGATTCCACATCATGCACCTTATTTGTGCTTCCAACTAGAGCATGCTCAACTTGTACACAGTGGTACAGCTCCAGGATAGATTTGCTGCACAGGGTTGGCAACAACTTCATAAAACAGTCTTTCATTAATAATTGAAATTGGTGCTTGTAAAGAAAATAAAGCAATGCCAGCTTGCAGAAAACAGTACCATGAAGGAGTCTGAACTGTTTTAATAAAAACATATAAATCCTACATTCTTGGTTAGCTAACCCAGAGTATGGAAGCTACAGGTACGAATCCCCCCAATATTTTATCTAACGCATCCCTCAAAAAGTGCAAGACTGCCATTTCATCTATAATATCTTGTAAGCAATCTAGTTTTAAATATTCCATGCTGTGGAATACCCACATCCTAACAGCCTTTTCTGTGAAAAGTTTTTTTTTTCCCCAACAGTCATCCTAAGTTTACCTCTTTATAATTTCATTCTCTTATTCCTAGTTGTATCCCCTTTATTCTACCTCTACAAGTAGGGGTACTGGAACAATTTTTATAGTGGGGACGTTGAGAGCCAGTGAACCAAACTGTAAACCTTGAATATAATGAAAACCACTTCAGGCCAGGGGGTATGCTAGCACTCTTAGTTCCAGCACCTATGTCCACAATTCCTTTCCCATGTGTTATTCACATCCTTCCAATACTGATAAAACAATTACAGCCCCCCCACTGTAGTCATAGGTTAAGCCCAGCTATGTATATTTTTAGCTTTTAAAATCTTTCTTCATAAATCACTCCCTCCAGCCCACTCATTACTCTTCATAGATTCCAAGTCTAGGAGGGACCAGTCTTGATTTAAAAATTGTCAGTGATAGAGACTCCACCAAAGCCCTCTTGGTAAATTGTTCCATGGTCAAAAATGTATGCCTTATTTCCAGTCTGAATTTGTCTACCCGCAACTTCCAGCCATTGGCTCCTGTTATACCTTTCCCTGCTAGATTGAAGAGCACATGATTAAATATTTGTTCCCCATTTGTTATGATGAACCCAATCATTCCTGAAATTATTTTGGAAAATTTTTAGCTATGGAGGGAACTAGAGATTGAAATGAGTGGGAGCTGTGACGTTTGGGCAGGTAGCGATTGGGGGAAAGTGCATCGTTGAGCAGGATGGGGATGGGAGGAGTAGTGGGAAGTTAGTGGATAGGAAGGGAAATGTAACAAGAAGCTTGAAGGGCAAAGTACAGACAGGGCAGTGGGGCAGAACAAAGGGGCTGGGGGATGGATACTGGAAGAGAGAGAAGTAGATGGCAACTGATGGGAAGAGAGGATGCTATTGGAACTGCAGATGCAGCCAGCCAGCAGGAAAGGAAGAAGCTGTGCAGCCTACTGTTGATAAGCATCAGTTGATAAGCTCCATGCTGGCTCAGTACTGTCGGAATCCTGGGTACAGTGGCCGATGATATTGAGGAGCTGCTGCCCCCCAGCTGGGTTTGTAATCTCAGAAGGGAACAATGCTCAAGGAACACAGCAAACCCTTTGAAATTAGAACATGTCACTAACACGCCCCTTCTAACGTACCGCATGAAAGAATGAGTGATCGTGTACCTCTATACATTTGTACTAGTATATGTAGCAGAGTGACTGAACGTAAAAAGTTCAGTAGGGATAAAGCTCTAATTGCAAAATTTCCACCAGCGGAGTTGGCAGACCCACAAGAATCTCTGTTCAAAGATTCCTATACACAACTTACAGTATTGCAAAGGTAATGTTATAGCACTATCACAGTTACAGCTGGGGGAATTCTGCTCCACTGTGCATCTGCAGAATTCATGTCCCCCACAGATTTCTTTGCTTCCCTCTGTGCATCCAGATCCTCCCACACCTAGACCCCACCCCACTGAGCTGCCTGCACCCAGATTGCCTGCACTCCACACCTGGATCCCGCCACACTGAGCCACTCCACTCTTGAATCCTGCCTGGTTGAGCTTGCCTGCCCCACACCCAGGGCCCCAGGGTGTTTCTGGGGCAGGCCCAGGCCTTGTGCTGTGTCAGGGTCGGGTGCAGCCTCACCACTGAGTCCATGTCCTGGGGGTGGGGGGCTGCACGGTGATCTCCCACCTTTGTGCAGCCAATGGCCTGTGCTCCTCACTGCCATGCTGGAGCCTCTGCATTTATTTATTGACAAATAAAACTTACAGAATTTTAAAATATTGTGCTCAGAATTTTTAATTTTTCGTCACAGAATGCCCTCAGGAATACACAATGCAAAGCCTCAGGGAAAGTTTTGGTGGTTTGCACTTAATGTGAAGCAGGCACCCAAGGAACCATGCTGTTCTAGACCTGGTTTGTTGTGTTAAGGTTGTTTTCACAAACATGAGCTGCATTTTAATTGATCCTGCTTGTTACTCCTGATGTTACAAGCATTCTGCAAGTATTTAGAGTGTTGCATTAGCTCAAGTTTATGACCAGTGTTAACGGGTTTTTTTTTATTTTACTGTAGGTAGCACAGAATTTTTAAAAACTGATATTGCCCATAAGACAGCAGCAGCCAGAAGCAACCCACTAGGTTTTCAAGGTCAGGTTAGCACAGAAAAATGTGTATTGGTTTTTCTGAACATTTTAGCATTTCACCAGCGGCTCTTATCATTCTTAGTATTTTGGCCAAGAGTCTGTGTGTTTTCTTTGTAATGCATAATTCAGATTTTCCTGACGGAAATGTTCCATAATAAATAAAATTTAGTGTGCAGGAAGCAAGACCATTCTTGGTTGAGTACTCTGGCTCTACCATGCATACTAACATTCAGAAGCCTCTTAAAAATTTTTCAGAACATTAAGCTCATTTGAAAGTGAGACAGAATATCACCCATGAAGTAACCAAGAGAAAAGGCTTTCTAGCATCAAATCTATACAAGTAACAAACCCTTGCCCCAATTGGACATGCTGGGCCAAATGTTCTGACTGCCTCCTTGTTAATTTGTTAGCAAAGAACCTGATTCTGCATGGTGATCTGTGTCAAAACCTGCTGATGAGTTTATTTGTATATACCCTTGTATTTGCATACTTGGTAGCTGCACATCTACTTGGTTTAATGCTTAAGAGATGCACGTGTGCGCTTGCACACAGATCCTCAGCTTGTGTAAACCAGCATAACACCCATTGACTGACTTCAATGGATATGTCTAAATTAGAAATGTAAGTCGACCTACAGTAATTACTGCGGTGGCGCATGTCCACACTCATAGGTGCCAACTTCCACTGTTCCCAGTGGGTGCTTGACCCCACTCCTGCCCCTGCCCCTTCCCTGCCCCCATTCCGCCCCTTTTCCACCCTTTCCCCCAAGTCCCCGCCCCTGCCCTGCCTCTTCTCCACCTCCTTCCTTGAGTGGGCCGTGTCCCTGTTCCTCTCCCCTTTGTCCTGGAAAGTCCTAAGCTCCGCCAAACAGCTGTTTGGCAGTGGGAAGTGCTGGGAGGTAGGCGGAGGAGTGGGGACGCGGTGGGGAGGGGGGGAGGAGGTAGGGTAGGGGGAAAGGGAGGGGAGCTTGGCTGCCGGTGGGTGCAGAGCACCCACTGATTTTTCCCCATGGGTGCTCCAACCCCAGAGCACCCACAGAGTCGGCGCCTATGTCCACACTACCTCCTTGTGTAGGTGGTGCACATCCTCACCAGGAGCGCTTCCACCGACCTAAGAAAGGTGGTGTGGGGAGCTGAGAGCCCAGTCTCCTGGGCTCCCGGTGGGCTGCCATGTCCCCCCGCCCCGGCTCCCCATTCCCCACCAGGAGTGGGGAAAGCCAGCTGGGGCTTCTCCCCTCACTGTTCCCCAGGACTGGGGGGAAGCCGCCAGGGGCTTCTTGCCCCTGGGGAGTGGGGTCCAGCTGCCCTGGCTTCTCAGCCCCTCTGCCTGCTGTGCAGGGTGAGATGGTCTGTCTTGTCAATTTCATGACTCACCCAGCTGTGAAATTGACAAGGCTGCCCAGCTCCCCAGGGCTTCTTGTCCCAGTTGGGGGAGAGGGAAGAGGGGGAAGGCAAGGTGCCAGGGCTTCTTGCCCTGGCTCCCAGCTGGGAGCAGGATTCCATTACCCCCCTGATTCCTAGCCAGGAGTACGGTCGCGCTGCCCATCTCTCCAGGGGTGTGAGGGGCAGCTGGGCTCTAGGGGGCTGGCTTTCTTGTCAGTTTCACGGCTCCTGAGAGGAAATAGCACAGGGGAAAGGCCAGGAGAGGTGCTGATGCTGCTGTGGGTGAAGGGCATAAAAACATTATCCTTGAGCTTCCTGGTAGCACAGCTGTGGCTGTCTTGAGGGAAAGTTTAGAGGCCTAACCCGATCCCCTCTCTAAAGCAGGGCTGAACAAGGGCAGCAGCTGGCTTTCACATGCACTGGCTGGTCTGTTAACGCAACAGTTACTGAGGCTGTGGACCAGCTTAAGCTTCTGGGAGAATTGGAGCAGAGAAGTAGAGAGAGTCTCTTCTCTGAACCAGTCTCCCTGCATGGCAAGTGAAATCATTTCACCCACAGCACGGCATGCCTAGTTCCATTTTTTGTCCTATGTCATGGCTAGGCTAGGCCACTCCCAGACCCTTCTCTCAATCTGGAAGTGAGAGCAAGGTGCCATTACTGCAGTTGGTAAGGGGTGGGTTGGTGTGTTTTTACTCCTGTTTGGGTGAAGTGGCACTGAGTAATGGGGCTGGTTTCTCTTTACCCCTGCTCAAGGGATCTCATAAGGAGATTCATCTTTCCCTAGTCGTTCAGAGATGTAGTGCCAGAGTGGGAGGGGGAGACTCTTTCTGGCAGATGTAGACATGCTGGAAGAAATTCAGAGACAGGCAACAAAAACAATTAGGGCATGGAGGGATTGACAAAAGGAAATAATAAATAGCTTTTTTTAGCCAAAATAGCGAAGCGGGGACAAAACAGATTAGAAATATGTATAGAACGCTAATACCAAGGAGGAAGAGGAAGTACTGAGTGTGATGTGTGGGGAGGGAAATAACTAGGAGAACTGCGATGAAACTAAAAATAAATAAATATAGGGAAGTACGTCCTGATAGGAGTGGAGAAAGTAGGCTGTGGGATAGACATTCAGGGGGAAAGCTGGAAGCTTCATCATTTGGGACTTTCGAAACAAGATGGATGCTGGAAAACATAGTTCATAGAATTAGACCAGATGATCTGTGAGGTATTTTCCATCTCTAACTTCCGCATGGCACTATAGAATCACAGACGATAGTAATGAAAACATAGAGGGTTAAATCCTTCTTCCAGTTATATCTCTGCAACCACAGTGAAACCTGCATGGGCGGGCTTTGTCTCAGCAAGCATACGCATCAGACTGAGTTCTGGTATTTCTGGCCTTGTCATAGTTAGAATTTGAAATGCTGAATTCAAGATAAAATGTACCAATTATAATATTACACTGTGCATTGTAAATTTGCAACTCTCTCAGAATACGGTCATGTTGATTTGAGAAAGTACCAAAATGTACAATCTGTGTCTGTATTTCACACAACTCGTTGGCCTCTTTTTACCCAGCCCCCCCCCCACAAAAAATAGCATTCTGTAGTTTGAGGCATTTCCAACTAAATGTGTTGTCTTTTGTTTATCATATGAAGTTTAATCTTCATCTCATGGCAATAGCCTCACATTGTATCCTACTACTGCTGTTGCCAAACGATTTCACAATGTTCCATTTTCAGTTTAAACTAAATTAGTGGAAGAAGCCAAGAAGCCACTCACTGAAGTTACAATAGGAATCATCATGATGTTGTAGAAAAATGATAAATTGAAACAACTTCCTCTCTAACCAGCGTGGCTACATCTACGCTATGAGCCAGGGGTGAGATTCCCCGGCTCGTGTACACACATTTGTGCTAGAACTCATCAAGCTAATGTGAGTATAAATAGCAGCAGAGCCATGGTAGCACAGGAAGCGGAGACATGGCTTTGTCATGCCAAGTACATAGCTGCTGGAAACCGGGGGGGGTGTGCATCTTTGGTATGGCTAAACTGTCCTCTGTTGCTGCTACAATAGCTACAATGCTCTTTACAGACATGCTAGCTTGTTGAGAGCCAGCATGAGCATGTGTACACAAGCAGGGGAATCACACCCCTAGCTCCTAGTGTAGACAGTCTATGGATAGTTCCTTAGCTGCCTACAGCTTTGCAGATGGGGACAGAACGGACACAGGGACAAAATCAGGGCCAGAGTCTCAGCTGGTGTATATCGCTGTGGCTCCATTGAAGTCAATAGAACTAACCTGATCTTACACCACTTGAGGATCTGGCCTTCAGTGTTGCTCTCAAATACACAAGTATACGAGGCATGATTTTAAACTGCCTATGAGATGCTGGGTCGGGGAAGACGACATCATTGACTTTGACTTTTTCTTGAAGGGGTTAAAAATGGTTTTTGTAACCAAAACCTTTTTTTTTTGCCAAACCCAATTTATTTGCTCTGATTTTCCAACCAAAAAATCCCACACACAAATTTTTGAGGGAGGCTGATACTTCCCCCAGGAACTTTTGTTTAATCAAAAATCCAATTTTTAATGAATAAAAAGTGTAGATGGGAAAACCTGTGATGAGCCTGCAGAGTAGGGGGGTGGATGAATCCAACAAATACTGTTTCATGTGCATCACAAGAACCAGACCTAAAGGAGGTCATGGACAAACCCCAGCAGAGGCATTCAGATTCTGCAGAACACGAGCATCCTAGAGGAACTCCCTCCAACCACTTAGGACATTCTTTGCACTCCAATTTACCATGAATGTGCCTTTCTTTATATGGCTTAAAATTGACTTGGCTCTTTTGTTATTTTTTGCAGCCATACGGTAATACAAACACCATGGCTAATTTGCCTTTTCTTTTAGGGGTGAGGACATATTCTATTCCACAGGGGATAATCCTGGAGAGTGTAAAATGGGCAGCAATATCTATGCTGTAGAAAGGGGTTATGTCTTCCTGTATTTAAGTGCTTAAGACCACATACAATAATACATATATAAATGTTACAAAACAAGACAGAATCCTCCTCCTTTTTCCCATATATAACTCCAGCTGATATTTTGTGTAACTTATACATATTTTTGTCAACAATACAATGCTCACTGTTTGCAGGCAGATTCACAAAAAAGAAAGGATACCAATTTGCCATTCCACTTGGTATATCTTCATTGCAAGTCTCAACTTTAAAAAAAAAAAATTTCACAATAGAAATTAAATATTTTAACCACTTTTTAATATTACTCACTTTGCTCAACAAATACTGGGAAGCAATTAAGTGCCACATTATACCTGTATGAATTGATTGTATAATTCCTCCCAGGAATACAAAATATGAGGAAAATTAGATTTCATCAGCCACACTGCTCTTTACATGTGAAGTTTAATAATGTGAATGCTTCTTTCTGTTCTGAATTTCAACTGTGTGTTTCTTTTGCATTTAGCCTGGGAATCTTTTAAGGAGCCCAAACCTCATTCAAATGCAATTGGGTTCAGGTGCCCAGTTCCCTTTAGCCCCCATTGACTATCCTAGTCTTACTTCAACACCATTCAAAGCAGACAGAATAGAAACAGGGCTTGAGAGCGGTTTATATGTGTTTAAGAACAGCATGGCCCAGTGGATCGGGTACTGGATTCTGACTTGGGAGATCTGGGTTTTATTCCCAGTTCTGCCACTGATTTGCTGTGTGATTGAGCAAGTCACTTCACCTCTCTCTCTGCAGTGTAGACATACCCCCAGTTAGACATCTGTGGCTGTCCTGTGCCAGCTGCCTCTGGCTAAGGGGCTGTTTAATTGCAGCATAGATGTTTTGGCTTGGGCTGGAGCCCAGGCTCTAGGATCCTGTGAGGTGGCAGTGTTCCAGAGCTCCGGTTGCAGCCCGAGCATCTACACCACAGTTAAACAGCCCCTTAATCCAAGCCCCGTAAACCTGAGTCAGCTGGCACAGGCCAGTGCTAATTGCAGTGAAGATATATCCTGACTGTCTCCTGTCCCAGCCCTTTCTTTGTCATCTCTATGTAGACTGTAAGCTCTGCAGGTCAGGGACTGTATCCTATTCTGGTTTTGCACAGTGCCTAGCACCTGGGGCCTGATCTCATTCCTGGTCTCAGTTGGTGCAGCCTTAATATAAATTTACACCTCTCATTCCCATCTCCCTGTCTCTTCCCATGTTGCTCCCTGTCATCATCTCTCTCGTAAAGATTCCTTTTATGAGTTGTGAGTGCAGAAAACAGAACATGTGACTATCATTCCCCATGCTGGATTTGCATCCTAAGTTATGGATCTTGTTGGTGTAAAGTCTATTGAATCTCAGGCCAAGGTATTTCTCAGATTGAACAACATATCCTACATGGTCTTGGATTTGGCTTTTGCCTAGCTGTATGACATCATCTCAGCTAGGAGAGGATGAACCTTTCTTTGGTCACTCTATTTCATTATGTTCAGGCTCTTACACTGCACTCGTCACTGTTGTAGCTAAGCGCCTTCCAGTAGTGCAGTGGTTTTCAAACTTTTTGTATTGGTGACCCCTTTTACACAGCAAGCCCCTGACTGATGCCTGGTATAAATTAAAACTGGGGGTGTAATTTAATTTAATGGGGGCTCAGGGCTGTCAGCCCCACGGAGCTGACTGCTCATGACCCCCATGTAACCACCCTTTGACCCCTTGAGGGGTCATGACCCCCAGTTTGATTGCCCTTGAAGTAGTGCATTAAGCCATGTGACTAACCTCTATCTTCTGGACCTTGGTTCTGATCCATCCTTCCAACCTGACCTTATATGAGAGAGCTCCAATTTGAAGCTGACAAAAATCATCCCCCACTTACTCTGGGATCATAGAAAGGAGCATATTTGGGTTCCCGGAGCCCTTCTCCTGGCTTCTCCTTTACCTGCTTAGTTGAGGAAAAAAACAACTTGAGAATCCTTTGGTTGCAACCCAATTAACATTTTCATTGCTTAAAAAATTGTTAAAGGAAAAGCAGGTTTTGTAACATGTAATTTTTCTGCATTCTTAAGTTAATAGAATAGGAGGATTGCATTGTGTGTGATTTGTCTAAAGCCTTAAATCCTGAATAATGAAAGAGAACCCTGCATTTAGCACTAGCCATGGGGCATACAAAGTAATAGCATCTAAGTAATAATCCAGAAATCATGACAAAGCCCTCTTCCCCTGAGCTTTGGTAAAGGCTTATTCAAACTAGTCCTGTATGTCTCATCAGTAGGTTTGTAAGTATTTTCTCCAGTGGATTGATTGTCTTACTCATTACTCTCAGCAGACCCCACAGCACTAGCTGAAATTTGAGCAGCTGAGTCTTTACATCAACTTTATGCACTTATTTTGTTGTTGTGATTTCTGAGGGGGAAAAAGTCTCTTAACAGAGGGTTTTCTAATGGCCAGATTATCAGCTTGCACAAATCTGCATAGCTCCACTGAGTTCAACTAAGTGATGCTCAAGTATATCAGTTGACAATCTGGCTCTAAAAGGATAACAGTTAAGAGACTATTTATGAGAATAGGGAGATTATGTTAAAATAATCCTAGTTGTATAGTTGGATTAACAGCCAGTAGGAAGCAAAATTATTTACTTGTAGGATAAGTATAAAATTAAAGAATTAGTTTAAGGTTGGTTAAGGAAATATATGTGTTGTAAAGAGAGGTCCTGACAGCAAATAGAAGGAAGGCCTTGAAAATAAGTAATAAGGCTAGAAGGAATAAAGTAGGGAGGAAGTCTGGGTTTAAAGAATATCTAATGAGATAAGGAGAAATTTCTAAAAAGAAGGATTCTGGCCAATGAGGGTGACTGCATGTGGAGTTTTGAATAAAAAAAGAGAATCTGTCATAAAATGAACCAACACGGCCTTTTCCCTACCCACCCACCAGTGTTAAAGCCTATGTGAACCCAGGTGCAAAGGGAAAATTGTTGACCAGCATGAAGGAAGGGAAGAAATAACCTGGGAAGAAAGGAGGCTGTAAATCTTTTCTGGATTAAGACTGGAACAGTGTCAAATTGATTTTAGGTTTCAGAGTAGCAGCCGTGTTAGTCTGTATTCGCAAAAAGAAAAGGAGTACTTGTGGCACCTTAGAGACTAACCAATTTATTTGAGCATAAGCATCCGATGAAGTGAGCTGTAGCTCACGAAAGCTCATGCTCAAATAAATTGGTTAGTCTCTAAGGTGCCACTAGTACTCCTCTTAAATTGATTTTAGCTGAAGTCAGTAATTGGCAGTGACATCACTTGTGTGTTTAAGAGTTCATTTTTATACCCTTTAAGGGTTCATCACTGATATCTGCCTGACCATCTTGGAGCTGACCAATCTGGGTCTAAGAACCCCTGGGTTTGGACTGTTTGTAAGTACAGTAAAAGCTGTTTTATCCAGCACTTCACCAACTGGAAAGCTCTATAAACCGGCATTTCTGATCTTCATTGAAAGTTCAGTTTATAGTCTGGTTGGCGCAGGACCAGCAGGGGGTTCGGGTGTGGGAGGGGGTGTAGAGTGCGAGCTCTGGGAGGGAGTTTGGGTGCGGAAGGGGGTGCAGGGCACAGGAGGGAGTGCTGGGTGCTGGATCCAGGGGGTGCTCACCTCGGGTGACACCCTGCAAGCGGTGACTTGTCCCAGCTGCTCCTAGGCAGAGGCGCGGCAGGTGGCTCTGCAGGCTGCCTCTGCCCACAGGCGCCGTCCCTGAAGCTCCCATTGGCCGCGGTTCCTGGCCAATGGGAGCTGCAGAGCCATTGCTCAGTGTGGGGCTGGGGCAGCGCTCAGAACTGCCTGCCGCACCTCTGCCAAGGAGCAGCCATGCAAGTTGCCACTTTCAGAGAGCCGCCTGAGGTGAGTGCCCCCCGGATCTGGCACCCCAGGCCCCCTCCCATTCTCCAACCCCGCAACCCCTCCTGCACCCAAACTCCCTCCCTCGTAGTTAATTGGCATTTTTCACTTACCATCCCCCCCGTCCCCTCAACATGCCAGATAAAACAGCTTTTACTGTATCTTGATCAAATACTAATAAATATTTTGTTATTAGTTGGACGTAGTAAATTGCTTATGTGTTAAACTTTTTAGGCATGTTTAGAGCAATTGTATAAGTACCATTTGGCCTTTGGATTTAATAAAGGAATTTATGGTTAAATTACTATTTGTTGGTTTCCCATATTAATATTAATAATTTCAAATATTAATAATTCCAACACTTCTTGCAAAATTAGAGCTCTGATACTGCAAACACTCATGTGCTTAACTTTAAGCATGCTAGTAGTCCCAGCTTGCAGAATCAAGGCCTTGGTCTGGCCTCAGCAATGCTGTCCAGAGGTGGGCAATCACTTCCATAGTCTGCATCTGTCTCTGTGTATGTAACACAAAACTGCATTGTTTTTGCTACCGTATCACTTTGAAAACTCATGCCTAATTTGACACCCCAACACTCCACTGAACTGACTGCTTTCCAAGTGTCCCCTTCCCATGGGATATTTGTTGTAGAGGGCTATTCACCCTATATTAGATTAATATTATAGATTTCCTAATGATACAGTTCTCTAGACACCTATCAAAACTCACTTGAAAAAGTCAACATGGCTTCCAAAGTTCCCCCCATCTAGTGTAAATCCCTTAATGCTATCAGCAATATACAGTAACCAAAACCATCAACAAAACATAAAACTGAAGAAAAGGAAAAAAATATCTTGACTCTTAGTTGGCATTCTCATTGCTATGTTGGCTAAATTAACCATCCCTAAAGAGAGGTAACATAAGAGTTCCAATCCTGCCGATCTCAACAGGACATAAAGCAGCAGATGGTCCCTCAGGTAGACTGGGTCCTGCATAATTTAAGGCTTTAGCTACTAACAGTAAGATGCTATCTGATGCCATTTCATCGTATCTTCAGAAGTAGCATTAAATGGGAATTTCCTATTGGGATAAAGGAGACACCCTCTTATAGCTTTAATATTCTTTTATTAGATGCTAATGAACATTATATAAACAGGCTTTTGAAGTCTCGGTCAAAAACTGATGATTTAATAGAAACACGCCTGTGTGCCAATATGTCGTTCTCTGTTCAAAGAACTATACTGTAATGAACTGTATCCAACAGAATTTAGAGCTTCACTGTTGCTGAAAGCAAAAAAATAGTTAGGCATTTTATGCTGGTTTACATTTTTGCATAATAGAGACTGCAACCGCAATGCCTCTTATGCTAAAAGCCCAACATTTCGTTTTTCTCTTTGATTACAAATTCATTTCTACTGGTTAATGTGCTAACGGGGCTGCTGCGGAGCAGCGTTGAAGTAGGTGCTGATTCAGGTAAAAGTTCACAAACGGAGGTATTAGTCATTCATAATAATAAACAAAATGATTATTTTTGAAGTATGAAGGCCGAATTATCTGTTGTAAATCAATATGCACATTTGTATGGAGTCTGACAAAGCACAGCAGGTTGGTGCAGAGGACTTTGTTAAAACGTAGACACTTCAGAGACAGCAAAGTAAACATTTCCTCACATAATCACTAAGCAGCAAATCTGGTTTGGAGAATGAAGTGCAGAAAAGATGACTGAAACCCAGCAAAAGCCCAGCGTAGAATTCAATGTACAATGAAAGGGGGGAGTCAAATCTCTTTTTAAACTTCCTGTCAGACTGCAAATTTCCTCTATGCATAAAGCTTTGGGTTGTAAATTTCCTAGTTGCATGTCAAGGAAGGGCGCTCATTTTTCTCAGTGCTCACCTTTGGAGTGTGTAGTGATGGAGTTAATCACTCTAAATCTTATCTCTGTTATCGTAGCACCTAGGAACCCTAGTCATGATCCAGTGCCCCACTGTGTTAGGTGCTGTAAAAACATGGAATCAGAAGATGATCCTTTCCCCCAAAGGCTTGCAATCTACATAATGTAAGGGGTCTCCTCCCACTCCTGTTTCAGGAATTAAAGGAGGTTAATAGGCTCACACCAGTAATACAGGATCTCTAAGCACATTATGAACATTAATGAAGTAACCTCATTTAGAAATGTAGGTAGGCAGAGTGTAATTACTGGAGACAGAGTTTGTCCAGAACTGGAGGGATAATGCCCACACTCCTACCAGAATGTCATAGGATCTCTAATGATCACAAGTGAGCAAGACCATTTAATTTAGAGCAGTAATCTAACCCTTAACAATTTGCTGGAGCATTGGTTCATCTCTTGACTATGAGGGAAAACTCACCTAGTGAATCACAATGCAGGTGAACAGTTCTTGGAACTGTCCACAGAGTGAATGAAAGCATCTTATAACTGCTGAATAAGAAAAAAGGGGAGCTCTTAAAAATATATTATGAAGCTATCTGGAGTTAAAAACAGAAGCATACCAAAGAGCATGTAGCAACTGTGGCTTGGTGGGGAGACTGCAGCAGATGTGTAGCTAAAGAGTAGATGCTCCAGGTGTACAATACCTCTGGCTCTTGGGAGCCTCAGCCATTTAGATTGAAGAGGTGGGAGTCATGGGGCCAAATTGCTTCTCTTCACAGTGTTTGAGAAGTGCCACTAGCAGCTGATAATGGGAGATAAGGGAATTTGCTGCTGTTTTTTCCCATCAACAAAGAGAACTGGCAAAGATCTCTGTATTCAGAAGGTCAGAGTCTGGTAACAGAAGTGGACAACTCAACTCTGCATTGTATAACATCAGGTGATATCGCTAGGAAAACAAAGGTTCTTGGAATCTTGGCATCTTATGAGATGAGTTACTGTCCTTAATAATATGTTTGGTAATAAATCACTCTTATATCATGCTGGGATGTCACAGAGAGCCTCATAGCTGAGGACATTAACTGTATTATGTGCATATATTGCTATTTAATAGGTTCGCTGTTACTTATGAGATACAAGGAAATCATGCATGAGCCTGACTCAAATGGCATTTTCTACTACATTAGATATACAGTAGCACCTCAGAGTTACAAACACCTCAGGAATGGAGGTTGTTTGTAACTCTGAAATGTTCAGAACTCTGAACAAAATGTTATGGTCGTTCTTTCAAAAGGTTATAATGGAACATTGATTTAATACAGCTTTGAAACTTAATTATGCAGAAGAAAAATGCTGCTTTTAATCACCTTAATTTAAATGAAACAAGCACAGAAACAGTTTCCTTACCTTGTCAAATCTTTTTTAGCTTTCCCTTTATTTTTTAGTAGTTTACATTTAACACAGTAATGTATTTTACAGTATTTGCTTTTTTTTTTTTTTGTCTCTGCTGCCTGATTGCGTACTTCTGGTTCCAAATGAGTGTGGTTGACCGGTCAGTTTGTAACTCTGGTGTTTGTAACTCTGCGGTTCTACTGTAGGTGGTTTGCACTATTTTCTTTCAAGGTAAATAATAATGATTTTACACAGCATGGATCTAAATCTTTATCTGCTTGTTTTGAACAACATTCATCAGAAGAGAATCAAGATGTGACCTTTGTTTTTAATCTTGCCTTTTTCATGGAAAAGTAATGGAAAGATGTGACTTCTTATATAGTGAGTGCTGCCGCTTTAAAGGTGTGATACATGTTGGTTCCGTGAGATGGTACCTTGTGGAATTTGTGACATCTGATTGACTGATCTTCAGCTGCCATTTAGGATTCACTTCTGAGAAGAACCGGGTCCATAAAGTCAACGAACAATGTCATATTAAAATATGAAAGATGAAGGCTTAAGTTAAATATGTAATTGAATCCAAAATGGCAGGTGCTATTTAGTGCTGTTCCACAAAAAGGCTAGGTAAAATTGGCTTTTAAAAAATCATTACAATTTGCTATTCACATTTTTGTTCTCCAGGGAATATCAAGGACCCAATACTTTCCTTCAAAAATATCATAGATTGGCTTATGAAATTCACTTTGAGTTCAAAATTAAACAAATTCTCAATTACGTGGATTGAGAATTTTGTGGACTGAGAATTTTGCACAGTAGTTCTATGGCAGCTGATGTTGGCAATTTTAGATAAAGCAGTGAGGACAGGAAAGGATAGTGTAATGACTAATTTTGGAGATGCACACTAGGAGCTTGTCTGCATTACCCGCAGGATCGATGGGCAGCGACTGATCCAGCGTAGGTCCATGTATTGTGTCTAGTCTAGTCTAGACACGATAAATCGACCTCCGAGCGCTCTCCCATCAACTCTGGTACTCCACCGGAGTGAGAGGCGCAGGCGGAGTCGACGGGGGAGCATCAGCTGTCGACTCACAGCAGTGAAGACACTGTGGTGAGTAGATCTAAGTACGTTGACTTCAGCTACGTTAATTACGTAGCTTAAGTTGCATAACTAAAATCAGTTTCCCCCCCCCACCACCCCATGTAGACCAGGCCTAGGTCAAGCTGGGTTGGAAGTGGCCAGTTCAGTTATGAAGACATTCTTATTTGACATACTGGAAGTGGCACAGAGATCTGAAATAACTCAGATCAAATGTGAAAGGAAGAGGAGGGGAAAAATATGAAACTTGACTCTCTCTTTTTTTTTTTTTTTTTTTAACATCTTCAGTAACATTTTAAAATTCAGTTTTCATTGAAAATTTTTGAAGTTTGTTTCCCCTTCGCAAAAACAGTGACCACCTCCAAAAAGAGCACATTTTTATAACTATTTTGCTCAGCTCAGTTGTACTCCTGTGTTTTGTCTCAACTGAAGAAAAATCACTTGCTTTGTATTTTCTTTTCTTAAGGAAATTTTATAGAAGTTCAAACTTGGAGATAATTTTTCAAGCAGAATAGAACTGAATCTCAGATTTTACTTTAGCACCTCAGTAACTTACTCTGGCAAACTCCTGTACTCATGTAGGAAAAATCTAATAAGCATCATTCTGTCTGCTGACACTTGCTAAAAGGACCATATGCTTCTGTTTTGACTAAGTGTTGTCAGATGTCAGAGCGGGGGAGAAATGGAGTCAGTCTGACCTCAGACAGCAACACTTCTTTCTTCACTGAGCCTGAAAGTGCAAACTTGCATGTATTTTATTGTACCTAATCTCTGTATTAATCTTAGAGGGAATATATGGGGCAAAATTAGTAACATAACCCAGTCACTGTCCAACATTAAACAGTATTAAACAAGATCCGGGGTTTGGCATACAGAGACCTTAGCCAGCTGAGTACCATAGCAAATACGCCATTAGAAAACCGTTAAACCTCTTCTTAAAGAGAAATAAAAAACAGTTAAAGCATTTGAAATGTAAAGTATTGGATAAGACTTTCATTTCAGTAACATCCCTGATTCCCTTTTCCCTTAGTTGGAGAGAGTTTTAGAACACAGGCCTTAGTTATATCGGGAGGCCTTTTTGTTTGGACTGATGCAGTCTTTTAGGCCAGGTCTACACTACAGACCTATGTCGGTATAACTATGTCACTTGGACCGTGAAAAAGCCACATCCCTGAGAGACGTAATTATACTGACCTAACAGTGCTATGTTGATGGGAAGATGCTATTTTCTCCCACTGACATAGCTACTGCATCTTGGGAAGGTAAATGAACTATGTCGACGGGAGAATAGTCAGCATAGTAGCGTCTTCACTAAAGTGCTACTGCGGCACAGCTGCAGCGCTGTACGTGAAGACAAGCCCTCAGCCTGCCGTTGCATCTTTCCCCATCAACATTTGTTATAGGTTATTGTGATATCTTATGAATTCACACTCAGGCTTAACAGCTGAACTCACAATTAGGATAAATTTATAGGCCCAGTTATCATGCTATCTCTGCATGGGATTACATAGAATACAATAGGGTTAACATGGAATGTGAAAATCCAGGGGCCGATTTTTCAGAGGTGCTGAGCACGCACAACTCCCTGTTGGCATTGTGGGTGCTCGGCACCTCTGAAATCAGGTGCTTGCATTTTAAATCACGTTCGCTGTACTTTCAAAACTCAATGGCCTTAGAAGTTTTGGGTGTGCCACTAATGATTATAGAATCAGCCCCCTGAAGGCCAAAGTCAGTCCCCTTCCACAGGTGCAGAGGTCCACCCAGGCAGCAGAAGGGGTACAGTTTCCATGACAGAAATGGGGGCAGAATTTAAGGAAGCTTTATATACTTCTGCACTACAAAGATCTGTTCTGCGGGGTGCAGTCATGCTGTGAAGGACTGAGGGCAGGGTATTATCAGGAAGGGAGTCAGGACAGAGATCAAGGACCCATGAATATGTGAATAGGAGGCATTTGAGCTGCAGAAGCTACGGCAGCCTCAGGGAAGTAGCAGTTGTGGAGCAACTCCACAGCAGCCATTAGCTTTGTTGGGGTGAAAGATTCTTTCCCCACCACACAACGTAGAGGCTGACCCTGGGGCATGGGATCTGGAAACTCAAGCTGTGCACTGCTTTCCAGTATTTCACCCTGGGTGGGAGCAGTTTCCTGAAGTGGTCATCTCATGGATTCCTAATGTCAGAGCTGATACGTTTGGTCTTTTAAAACGGGTTTTGAGTTTTTAAAAAAATTATCTTTGAAACTGTGGAAAGACATGACTTCTTCTGTGTTTCCTTCTATACCTCTCTTCCCTTGGAAAAGGGAGGGGGGAAGGTAAAGTGCAAGTAGGATTTTTCATCCTCTTTTTTTCACACTCTTAACTTTCCATTTAAAGTATGTGGTGCTTTTTCAAAGTGAGAGTCTGAGGGAAGGAGTTGTGGTTTTCCCCACTTGCTCCTTTGTTTTCAATGTCTTCCCCATTCCTTTTCAGTGTGTGTGGGGGCTGGGAATTAAATGAGAGAGGGGAAAGCAGGGACTTTAAAAATTCCTTTTGTTTTTAAAAAGGAAAACAAGCATTTGTTTGAATTTTTTTGTGCATTTTTTTGGGGGGTGGCAAGGAAGAGGCGACTGACTTTTTTTTACCAGCTCTATTTATTACCCAGAGACTACTCTGCACATATATGGTGCTTTTCAGACCTGAGAGAAGACAAAGTAACTGTTCTGAGGTATTCATGACCCAAAATAGACAGATGCGGCAAGATGTCTAGCTTTAGGATGCTGTGCGTATAGGCCCACAGCTATTCTGCTGACTCTCCCTGACTATTAGATGAGCCTGTCTCTGACATAAGGAGAGAGTTAGAGAGAGGTTATTCCCAAATAATCTGGGAGCAAGATGGGGCTAAAGTGAATATTTCTCAGGGTAGGTTTCCAAGACTGCAGAATAAAAACAATCTCAAGGATGTGTGTGTGTGAGCGCGTGCTGAATAGAGAATAGGGCGTGAGACCTTAGCTGTTTATGGTAGATAATTCAGCAACACATTGATTACAGAGCTGACGTTGGAGCACGAGCCCCCCATGACGAACCTGCCAGTTTGCTAAGAAGATTGTTGCGTGTCTTAACTTTAGGTGCTGTCTTCTTCAGGTGATCATGGTAACTCAGTGTGTGGTCTAAGGTCACACCTAGATAGACCGGTTCTACTTCATGCTTCACCTTCTGAACATTCATATAAACATTCAGTTCTTGGGTTACGCTGGTGTGATGAAGATGGAACAAACTGGAGACTGTTTTTATGACGCTTGGCTGGAGTCTTGTGGAGCCGAGTCTTACATTAGTCAACTAACTTTGTCATGTCCTGGTTTAAGGTGGCATCAAGCTTGTGAAGACCTCGGTACCTCAACAGATGTCATCTGCATAAATGAACTTTCATGATTCTGTTGTTGGCAAGTCACTGATGTAAAGGTTGAACAGGGTTGGAGAAAGCACAGAGCCCTGGGATAACCCATTGCTCTGTCGTCTGCAAGCACTCGTCTTCTCCCCCATATGGACTCTGAACTGCCTATCGCGGAGGAACAGTTCAGTGATGCCTGTGACCCAAGGTAGCAGGGCCCGTGGATACCTTCGGGAGCAGGCCAGTGTGCCATGTCATATTGTACGCCGCTGTGAGATCGATGAAAACAGCGCCTGTTTTCAAGTTTCTCTAGAAGCCAACAATCTTCTTAGCAAACTGGCAGTTTCGTCATGGGGTGCTTGTGCTCCAACTTTGCAAACGTTAGCTCTTGCCACCTTGTATTTGGTGGTGGAGTACTGCACACCAGTTTGTAGTTGATCGTCACACACCAAACTGGTGGATACACAGATATATGCTGCCATGCGTATCATCTCTGGCACCCTGCATCCAACTCCAGTTCTGAGCAATATTGCTCCTCCTCATATCAGACGAGAGGTTGCCACTGGCAAGTTACTGGAGAAAGTATGAACCAACCCAAGCCTGCTGCTGCACAATGACCTTTTTAAACCACCAGCTGCACGTTTGCCGTCACATTGCCCATTATGGTCTCATCCGCCATGCCAGGATGTTAGGGTGGAAACACTCTGGTGAGAGGAATGGATATTTGCTATAATCCCCAACCAGACCCTTGTCGCCGACCCCACAATTTGCACACCTGGTTTTGACCTGCCCTGTCACCAATGGTCCCTCTTGAACAGATTCCGGACTGGGCAGGTCTCTCTGGCAGTCTACCAGTATCACTGGGGCCTTCGTGAAAGCCCATTGTGAAGCTGCAGTGCAACACAGACGATGACGCACATTGTCGATGAATGCCTGCTGACTAGGTTCAGGAGTGGCCTAGAAGAACTGCTTTGTGCCACTGAAGATGCCATCGTTTGGCTAGATGACTATGCACACACTAAATAAAATAATATTGATTACAGATAAGGATTAGGGATATGAAAAGGACAGGCCTAGAACAAAGGTAAAGAGAATACAGATTTTGGAGGACATTATCTTTCAAAGGCAGAAATTCAGATTGGGTAGGGAGGTTTGGGCTCTGAGTCTTTTTAATGCAAGCTCAGCTGCTGGAACACAAGAAGATAGCCTCCAGAAAAGAGTGCTGGCTCACTGAGCCCTCAGTGAAATAACAGGTTAAGGACTATTTAGAAAAGCTGGACGTGCACAAGTCCATGGGGGCGGACGCAATGCATCCAAGGGTGCTGAGGGAGCTGACGGATGTGATTGCAAAGCCATTGGCCATTATCTTTGAAAACTCATGGCAATCAGGGGAGGTCTCAGATGATTGGAAAAAGGCAAGTATTGTGACCATCTTTTAAAAAGGGAAGAAGGAGAATCCAGGGACCTACAGACCGATCAGCCTCACCTCAGTCCCCGGAAAAATCATGGAGCAGGTCCTCAAGGAATCCATTTTGAAGTACTTGGAGGAGAGGAAGGTGATCAGGAACAGTCAACATGGATTCACCAAGGGCAATTCATGCCTGACCAACCTGATTGCCTTCTATGATGAGATAACTGGCTCTGTGGATATGGGGAAAGCAGTGGACGTGATATACCTTGACTTTAGCAAAGCTTTTGATACAGTCTCCCACAGTATTCTTGCCAGCAAGTTAAAGTATGGATTGGATTAATGGAATTTAAGGTGAATAGAAAGCTGGCTAGATCGTTGGGCTCAACGGGTAGTGATCAATGGCTTGATGTCTAGTTGGCAGCCGGTATCAAGCGGAGTGCCCCAGGGGTCGATCCTGGGGCCAGTTTTGTTCAACATCTTTATTAATGATCTGGATGATGGGATGGATTGCACCCTCAGCAAGTTTTCAGATGACACTAAACTGGGGGGAGAGGTAGATATGCTGGAGGGTAGGGATAGGGTCCAGAGTGACCTAGACAAATTGGAGGATTTAGCAAGGTGATGGCTTCATGAAGTTCAACAAGGACAAGTGCGGAGTCCTGCACTTCGGACGGAAGAATCCCATGTCCTGCTGGAGGCTGGAGACCAACTGGCTAAGCAGCAGTTCTGCAGAAAAGGACCTGGGGATTACAGTGGACGAGAAGCTGGATATGAGTGAGCAGTGTGCCCTCATTGCCAGGAAGGCTAAAGGCATATTGGGCTGCATTTGTAGGCAAATTGCCAGCAGATCGAGGGAAGTGATTATTCGGCACTGGTGAGGCCACACCTGGAGTACTGCGTCCAGTTTTGGACCCCCCATTACAGAAAGGATGTGGACAAATTGAAGAGAGTCCATCCAGTGGAGGGCAACGAAAATGATTAGGGGGCTGAGGCATATGACTTATGAGGAGCGGCTGCGGGAACTGGGCTTATTTAGTCTGCAGAAGGGAAGAGTGAGAGCGGATTTGATACCAGCCTTCAACTACCTGAAGGGGGGTTCCAAAGAGGATGGAGCTAGGCTGTCCTCAGCGGTGGCGGCAGATGACAGAACAAGGAACAATGGTCTCAAGTTGCAGTGGGGGAGGTCTAGGTTGGATATTAGGAAAAACTGTTTCACTAAGAGGGTGGTGAAGCACTGGAATGGGTTACCTAGGGAAGTGGTGGAATCTTCACCCTTAGAGGTTTTTAAGGCCCGGCTTGACAAAGCCCTGGTTGGGATGATTTAGTTGGGGTTGGTCCTGGTCCTGCTTTGAGTAGGGGGTTGCACTAAATGACCTTCTGAGGTCTCTTCCAACCCTAATCTGCTTTGAGTAGGGGGTTGCACTAAATGACCTCCTGAGGTCTCTTCCAACCCTAATCTTCTATGATTCTATGAGCAATTTGATGCCTGGTTGTCAGTAATGTAGCTCCTCAACAGCCTTTCCATAACAAACCAATATAGTATAGATACTTTTAAAAATAAAGAAACAATTCAGATTCAAGCTTCCAAGGGATTATGCTATAACTGACAGTGGGATAAAATTCTAACGTTTATGGAACCCATGGATATTCTATAACTGAGGATAATGAGAATTACATTGCTAAATTCCCATGCTCCGCTTTGTAAATGTTTCCCTTTTATCTCTATTTCTAATTCGAAAACCGAAGAGGAACACTGGCAATTTTTGGATCTGTGTTTCTGATGAAAGGTGTCAGGTTAACAACCTTGTGTCAAACTACCCTTCAAATGCTACACTTTGCTTCTTCAGAGATCCTGCTGCATCAGATACTGTGATCCTCTTCACCAGAACCTCTCAGGCTTCAGAGTTAAAGCTCATTAGGATTTATGGGTTTGGGAAGGACTATAATTTATATCAGAATCTTAGCAGTGATAACGCTTTTTAGATGGTAGCTACAGATCCCAGCTGAGCTCTGGTTCCACAGTTTGACAGTATAAATAATTAGGAGTATATGCACACATCATTCTTCCATTTCATCTTATTTCCATGAACAGGGCTCAGGACAGGGAACATATTATGTATGTGACAGAACTTTGTGACCATAATCTATTAAAATCAGGGTTTGGGTTTGAATTGGCTATTGGACAGCTTTTGTTTAATTCACACTTCCTAGGCAGAGCCATGGTTACTAAGCATCACCTCACAACTTTGATGTCAGTGCTGCTGTTCTCCTAACAGCTAGATCATCTGGCATCATGGTTTCACATGTGCTTTGCTGACTATTCACTGTGAAATTTTGTTAGATGAACTATAAAACTGCTTTAATAACTGCACTTGAGAGACCTGCCTATATTACACCCCTAGATCCAAAACAACAGTTCCATTGCAAAAGTCTGTTTAAAGTGGGGTTTATAAAGTTTGTGATATTATTTGCGAACCATTGTGAAAGGCATTTTGAAGACTATGAAATCACAAAGTGGTAATGGGCAGAAATAGGAGACGGAAGATTGATTACACTTGGGATATGAGCAGCAGGGGATATTATGGAGGGTGGATGAAGAGATGAAATAGCGCACTGTTCAGGATGCTACTAGATCCTGTGGGATGCTGCAAAATATTTGACAGCTGATGTCCTTGACTTCCTCTGGGAAGGATATTGATAGATGTTGCTGGTAATGATGGGGAGGAGGGGGAGTTGTATTTGGCATGTAGTTTCTGTGTAGAAGACAATTTGGTTGTAAAATGTGATTGTGTAGGATGTTGGAGGTGTATGTGTCTCTGTTTAAATGTAGTTTCCCAACAGTAAATCAAGGTGAAGATGTACTGGTATAACAAAATGACATAATATATTACAACATGTAGTATTTTGTGGTAACCTAAAGTATCTTCAATATTTTGTTGAAACCATTTTATAATTTGCTTTAAAATTTGTCAGACTAATTGTAAACAAGTTGTGGTGATAAGGGTACTGAATTTCAGTATACTTTGTATTGTACATTTGGTGTCTCATAATATTGTATTTTTCAACATCCAAAGGATATCTTTAGTGTCCCCAGTTGGTTGTTGGAGATGGAGACCTCTAATGTAGACACAGCCCAGGAGCATCCAACAAACAGACCTACTGCAGCCTGGGCAGAACTCACTCTGTAAGTACCAGACCTAGTCAGTTGCAACTTCCAGGTGTAGCCCCCTGCCAGGACTCCTAAGGCATAGTCCATTACAATATCTCTTGAGTGGGTATGTTGGTTTATAACAGAAAATTGTTTCTCTAAAAACTGCAAAGTAACAAACAGCGGGAGATAATTCTGGCATGAACTGTTTAAATCCAAGGAGTAATGGGTTGCCTGATCATTCCTTTTTTAAAAAAGAGAAGAACAGCAGTTATATTTAAGATAATTTAGCAACAGGTCTGGTACATATGGTCAATGTGGTGGCAGTGATGTTTGGAGGCTGTGCAAGTTGTTTATAACACTTCAGTCAACCTCACTCCCACAGATGTGCAGAAATAGCTCAAAGGCGTTTGTAGACACAACTATTTCTGCACAGCTGTGGGAGTGGAGTTGGTGGGGACGATCATGCACAGAGACAATGGTTCAGTGCTGCCCCTTATTGGTAACTTTGTTTTTATTCCAGTTATTACATGAACCTCAAGATGCCAGAATATTATGGCTGTGACTAATCAGTTTAACTTGGTTTCCTGCAATGTCAAGAAGCTTCATGGTCATATGAAAGGAAGCAAACTTTGAGGCATTTAAGACAAGAAAAAGCCAATGTGGCTTTTTAAAATGAGAAATACATCTTCCAGAAGAGGAAACAGACACTCCAGACAAAACTGGGCGTCTTAATTGTTCTCCTTCTAAAGACTGGTTTCAGAGTAACAGCCGTGTTAGTCTGTATTCGCAAAAAGAAAAGGAGGACTTGTGGCACCACAAGTCCTCCTTTTCTTCTAAAGACTGTATCAGTCTATACTTCTATTTAATTAAGAGTGCTATCCACCCGTGCGAGAAACACACCGTCCTTTGAGCTTAATTTCCTCTCACAACTGCAGTCTAACTGTACCCTCTCACTTATCCCTCATATACTACAATCTGCTTGCATAAACGAAGCACTAACCCTAGTCTAACCCCTAAATATTTCTTTCCTGGCCAGATCCCCTTCCGAAGCTACCTTTTTACTCTTGCTGCTTGAAGTGAATCACCATCTTGAATGTTTCCATTCCTTCCTAACCCCAGTCTTTCATCCTCCTGACTACTTTTGGCCATCTCTTCACCTTCCATCCCTTCCTATAGCTACACTTAAACCACTACAATGGCACAGCTGCAGCTGTGTGGCTGTAGCTCTTTGATGTAGACACTCACTACAGTGATGTGAGGGGTTCTCCTGTGACCGTAGGTATTCCCTCCTCCCCCTCCCTGAGCGGTGATAGCTAGATCTAGGGAAGAATTCTTCTGTTGAATTAGCACTGTCTACACTAGGGGTTAGGTCAGGTTAACTACTTCACTCGGGGTATGAATTCTTTCACACTCTTGAGCGACATAGTTGGCTTGACCTAACTTTTCAGTAACTACCTGTAGCCACCACCTTGCTAACAAACATTCTTCAGCCAAACGATATTTTCTAGGTCATTTGGCACAGCCAGCAGGTCAGTATGAATGTAGTTCAGAGGTTCTCACTGGGAAGCCATTACCCACCGGGGATGATGAACACTCTGCCTTCTTTGTTACTAAATGGAAAGGATGTCCCAGCTAAATCCTGGCTAGATAGGAGTGGAGGGGCCTTTCCTTTATGGCAATGATCCTGCTCTCAACCTACTGCATCCTCTATTGGGAGGTTAGCCTGGCTAGGGGTGATAGATTCTGCTTTCCTGGCTCTCCCTACTGTGATTATCTGGCCCCCACATAAGGGGAGTGGTGGAAAGGCTCGCTGCTCTTTGTGCACTCACCCAGGGCCTGCCACAGAACGTTTTAAGCATCTGGCCCTACTCACAGCTGTCTCTGTAATTCAGTGCTGCTATTAGTTGAAATGAATCTGTTAGCAATTTGTGAGACCCTAAGGTCTGGTGTTTAAAGTCAGGTCTCCCAGAGAATGAACATAGATCCTTGCTTTTGTTGGTGTCTTCTCTCTGAAAAACAGTATTCTTATGTTGTTTGTTGTCATATTTTTCATGGGTATACTTAATTTTCTTCCTTTTTTTGTACATTTGATTTTTTTTATGCATATCCATTGCAGGGTTAACACTGATCATTTGATAGTGCTTTTAGTAAATGGTAGGCTTAGTCACAAAAAGAATGATTAAATGTCATAGCACATATACAGGTGATTTTGTGTACAGCTAATTGAAGTGTGCTTACACTCTTTCAAGCCATGTGCTATCAAAATAAGCACATGTTTGAGGGCAACTTTCAACATTTGTTTGCTTTTATGCCTGCACATGTCACAGCTCGCTAGCAGTCAATACTTACTAGGGCTTTTTTAATATTAAAAAGGCTTTACAGCATGTGATGAAGAGCTGAGGTGGTTGCATTATGAAGCTAGTAGGAGAGATATAAACTCTTCTAAAAAATGCTCACAGGCTGAAAGTTTCATGTGTCTCCCTAGTGAAAGAAGTACTGATAACTGAACGGAAAAGAGAGACCTGGAGAACAGGCTGCGAAAGTGGATGCTGAGAATGAAAAGCAAAATATTTGTCAAGCAATTCTGAAATTTGTATCTAAGAAACAAAGAGAAAACCGCCCATCAGAAAAATGTAAACAAACCAAAAACCTGGAGAACTACCCCAACCGTACAATATGAGCCTCCTCCTCCATTATGGGAGCCCAGGAGATGTTGAGAGGTTCTTAGCATCAGGCCACATCAGAGTACAACAGACCAAAACTGCAGCTGAACTAACAGATTATTCTTCAAGTGGCTCTCCCATTGACTTCAACAGCAGTTCTCTGCATAGGTCATTTTTATCTATCTATCTATCTATCTATCTATCTATCTATCTATCTATCTATCTATCTATCTATCTATCTATCTATCTATCTATCTATCTATCTATCTATCTATCTATCTATCTATCTATCTATCTATCTATCTATCTATCTATCTATCTATCTATCTATCTATCTATCTATCTATCTATCTATCTATCTATCTATCTATCTATCTATCTATCTATCTATCTATCTATCTATCTATCTATCTATCTATCTATCTATCTATCTATCTATCTATCTATCTATCTATCTATCTATCTATCTATCTATCTATCTATCTATCTATCTATCTATCTATCTATCTATCTATCTATCTATCTATCTATCTATCTATCTATCGTACTTCCAAGGTACAGAGTTACCCATCTGTTGACCTGACATGGCATCCCAGGAAGTGTGTTCCCTGCCAGGGGTTCATACCTGAGATGTTACGGAGAGCTTGTCGAGGATCATCTGGCCCTCTGACTAATACCCCATGCTAGTCCTCCATGTGGGCCCTAAATGATATTGCGAGGTATGACTCTGAGGAGATCAGAAGTGACTACTGGGCTCTGGGGCTAAGGGTGAAGGACTTGGGAGTGCAGGTGGTCCATCCGGTCAAGGGTAGGATCCCAGACAGATATAGCTGCATCCTGGAGGTGAATGGATGGCTTTGCAGATGGTGTTGACAGGAAGGCTTCGGCTTCTGTGATCATGGGATGGTGTTCTGGGAAGGAGGACTGCTGAGCAGAGATGGGGTCCACCTATTGAGGAAAGGGAAGAATATTTTGGATACAGACTGGATAACCTAGTGAGGAGGGCTTTAAACTAGGTTCAACTGGGGCAGGAGACAGAAGTCCTCAGGTATGTCCGGAATATGGAGTTTCGGATGAAGGGTTGGAACTGGTGGGAGCATGAGCAATTATAGCAGGGACAAAGGAGAGAGAAGAGAGAATATAGAGGGGAAATCCAATTAACATCTTAGATATCTGTACACTAATGCAAGAAGTATGAGGAATATACAGGAGGAACAAGAAATACTAGTGAATATACACAACTATGACATAGTTGGCATCATAGAGACTTGGTGGGATAATATGCATGAGTGAATATTGGTATAGAAGGGTACAGTTTGCTCAGGAAGGACCAGCAGGGAAAAAGGAGGAGGTGTTATCTTGTATATCAAAGATGTATACATTTGGATTGAGATGGAAATAGGAGATATACTTGTTGGAAGTCTCTGGGTAAGGATACAAGGGGTAAAAAACAATATGATGTCATGGTAGGGGGTCTACTATAGACCACCTAACCAGGAAGAAGAGGTGGATGAGGCCTTTTTTAAATAACAAAATCATCCAAAACACAGGCCTTGGTGGTAATGGGGGACTTCAACTACCCAGACATCTGTTGGAAAAATAACAAAGCAGGAAACAGGTTAACCAACAAGTTATTGGAATGCATTGGAGACAATTTTTTATTTCAGAAGGTGGAGAAAGCAACTAGGGGAGAGGCTGTTCTAGATTTGATTTTTGACACACAGGGAGGAACTGGTTGAGAATTTGAAGGTGGAAGGCAGCTTGGATGAAAGTGATCATGAAATTGATAGTTCATGATTCTAAGGAATGGTAGGAGGGAAAACATCAGCATAAAGATAATGGATTTCAAGAAAGCAGACTTCTGCAAACTCAGGGAGTTGGTAGGTAGGATCCCATAGAAGCAAGTATAAAAGGAAAAACAGTTCAAGAGAGTTGGCAGTTTTTCAAAGACACATTTTTAAGGGCACAAGAGCAAACTATCCCCCTGCATAAGAAAGATAGGAAGTATGGCAAGAGATCACCCTGGTTTAACCGGGAGATCTTCAATGATCTGAAACTCAGAATCCTACAAAAAGTGGAAACTAGGTCAAATTACAAAGGATGAATATAAAAAAACAATGATGTAGGGACAAAATTAGAAAGGACAAGGAAAAATGGGATTAAACTAGATAAAGACAAAAGGGTAATAAGAAAAAAATTATAAACACATTAGAAGCAAGAGGAAGACCAAGGACAGGGTAGGCCCATTACTCAATAACGGGGGGAAGACAATAACAGAAAATGTGGAAATGGTAGAAGTGCTAAATGAGTTTTCTGTTTGTTTGTTTCAGTTTTCACCAAAAAGGTTAGTAGCGATTGGGCATCTAACATAGTTAATGCTAGTCAAAATGAGGTAGGATCAGAAGCTAAAATAGGGAAAGAACGAGTTAGGAATGACTTAGACAAGTTTGATGACTTCAAGTGTGCAAGGCCTGATGAAATACATCCTAGAATATTCAAGGAGCTGATTGAGGAGATGTCTGGCACTATATTTGCCCTTTTCCAGTCCTCTAGAATCTGTCCCATCCTCCATGAGTTCTTAAAGATAATTGCTAATGACTCAACCTATAAAAAGGGGAATAAGAACATCCTGGGGACCAGTACATCAGTTCCCAGAAAGATAATGGAGCAAATAATCAAGCAATCAATTTGCAAACACCCTAAAAGATAATACAGTGATAAGTAACAGTGAGCATGGATTTGTCAAGAACAAATCACGTCAAACCAACCTAATAGCTTTTTTTGACAGGGTAACAAGCCTTGTGGATAGGAGGAAACAGTAGATGTGTTATATGTGTAGATGTGTCTTGACTTTAGTAAGGCTTTTGATACTGTCTCGCATGACCTTCTCATAAACAAACTAGGGAAATATAGTCTAGATGGAGTTTCTATAAGTTGGGTGCATAACTGGTTGGAAAACAATTCCCAGAGAGTAGCTATCAGTGGCTCACAGTCAAACTGGAAGGGGATATTAAGTGGGGTCCTGCAGGGATTGGTCCTGGGTCCAGTTCTGTTCAATATCTTCTTCAATTATTTAGATAATGGCATAGGGAGTACATTTAAAGTTTGTGGATAATACCAGACTGGGTAGGGTTGCAAGTGCTTTGGAGGATAGGATTAAAATTCAAAATGATCTGGACACACTGGAGAAATGGTCTGAAGTAAATACGATGAAATTCAATAAGGATAAATGCAAGTACTCCACTTAGGAAGGAACAATCAGTTCCGCACATACAAAATGAAAAATGACTGCCTAGGAAGGAGTACTGCGGAAAGGGATCAGGGGGATTATAGTGAATCACAACCTAAATATGAGTCTACAGTGTAACACAGTTGCAATAAAAGCAACATCATTCTGGGATGTATTAGCAGGAGTGTTGTAAGCAAGGCACACAATGTTATTCTTCCATTCTACTCCGGGCTGATTAGGCCTCGGCTGGAGTATTGTGTCCAGTTGTGGGTGCCACATTTCAGGAAGGATGTGGAGAAATTGGAGAAAGTCCAGAGGAGAGAAACAAAAATGATTAAAGGTCTAGAAACCATGACCTATGAGGGAAGATTGAAAAAGTGGGGTTTGTTTAGTCTGGAGAAGAGAAGACTGAGAGGGGGACATGATAGCAGTTTTCAAATACGTAAAAGGTTGTTACAAGGAGGAGGGAGAAAAATGGTTTTTCTTAACATCTGAGGATAGGACAAGAAGTAATGGGCTTAAATTGCAGCAAGGGCCATTTAGGTTGGACATTAGGAAAAACTTCCTAACTGTAAGGGCGGTTAAGCACTGGAATAAATTGCCCAGGGAGGTTGTGGAATCTCCATCATTGGGGATTTTTAAGAGCAGGTTAGACAAGCACCTGCCAGGGATGGTCTAGATAATACCTAGTCCTGCCTTGAGTGCAGGGGACTGGACTAGATGTTCGAGGTCCCTTCCAGTCCTATGATTCTGTGAATCTATGATAAGTTTGAAGGTGTGCTCTGGGCTTTTCGGGAAGTGCTCAGCACCTTGCAGGATAAGGCCACTTGTGAGTGGGGTTTATGAGATAGTATCAGTCACCTCCCTTCAGCAATCTTAATTTTGGAAACAGGTAAATTGCTAGATTTGACTGGTAGTCTCCATTTTCCTGTGTGCATCCTTTCTAATTCTTAGTTTAAAAGCTTTGCTGTTTATGTGGGTGGGGGGAAAGGGGATGTTCTTCAATATGAACTGAGTTTTGTAAACATGTTGTTGGTGAAACATAAAGTCAGGCTACTAACTCAGGAATCTGGGTTTTTTTTGAAAGCTTCTGAGAGTTCAGCACTTTTGGAAAATCAGGCACATCTTAAATATAGCTTTGGGGTATAGCGACAAGGCAGAAGAGCCTAAATGACTAAGTCACTTTTAAAAGTGGGAGTCACCTGAGTGACTTAAGAGCTTTTGAAAATTTTTACCCTGAGGCTCCTATTTTTGAAAACTTTGGCCCAAACATGTGAAATAAAACATTTGAACCTAGAGTAATTTTTGCCCCCCATTTAACTGCTTTATGAACATCAGCATTAAAAGAGATACAATCTCTGAAACCCATTTGCCCCTTCTTCCACTATTATTCCTCACCCTTACCCAGAAATTCTTTGGCTATGAACTCTCTGTGGCCTCTGGCTCCATCATTGTCTTTTAAAGACAAGTTATTGGACAAAACTGCATGTCTGCCAGGTTCCAGCACCATCAAATGAATCTTCATAGGCTCTGGTATGTGAGGCATTCTAGGACAGTGGTTTTCAAACTTTTTTTCCCTCTGAACATACTAGAAATAGAGAGGCTGCCATTTATACAGGGGTCCTGAGATCTTTCTGGAAGGAGGATCTAGGGCTGGGGCAGGTCTCCTTCCCAAATCACAGTTTCAGTTTCTGACTGCAACCTGAAAGTAGGACAAAAACTCACTTGATTTCTGACTTCGGTGCAAGAAGTTCACACACAGTCAGATAAACTCCAAAGTCAGAAGAAAGTAATGGGAAACTAAACTGGTAGGAAAATCTACGTGGTGGCACTATGAGTGGTTCAGAAACAAACATCAGAGTTCCATTTTATATGATTGATGTAGACAGGATACATAAAAATAAAAAGAGAGAGAGCATTCCATGCTGTCAATAAACACAGAAAGGTAACCATTTCAATTACAAAGAACCTAGTGATTAAAATGCCTGATCAATTGCCACTGAAAGTTAAGGAACTAACAAACAGGAAAATAGATGAGCATCAAGTTTAGCAGTTTTATATCTTAACAGCACCTTTGACATAAAAGGCCCTTTCCATTCAATCTGGAATATAGTCAAGAAGCTTTTAAATGTCAGAGGTATCGTCAGCTCTACAGAGCTGAACCAAACTTCTAAATAGCCGAAAGAAATATTTTCCTGTTTTTGTTTTTCAAATAAGAAATGGCACTTTCCAATTTTTAACACTGAGGGCTTTTAAATGATGCCTGCTAACATGGTATTATTTTGCCTGATTCTTGAAAGAAAATATTGAGGGGAAAAATAGCCACTGAGCCCAAACTTAGATTAAATTTGATCCTGGTAAAATGAAGCTCATGGGACACTTAACTAATGTGCAAATCACCTGCTTACAATACTGTTATCAGCAAGCTAACAGGGCTGCTTGTGTTTAATGATGCCATAGACCAGGGGTCTCAAACACACGGGCCAGATTATTTCCTGCGAAATGCCAAACTGCCTGCCAAGCTCCCCATGCCCCCCCACCCCCCTCAGAGTTATTTCCTGTGGCCCACAAGTCTCCCCTCCACCCGCTCTCCCCCTCCCATGCGCCATGTCCCCGCTCCTCTGCCTACCTGCAGGCCCTTCCTGCTGCCAAACAGCTGTTTGGCAGCACTTAGCGCTTTCCAGGAGGGAGAGGGGAGGAGTGGGGAGCGCACGCTCAGGGGAGGAGGTGGAGAAAAGGTGGGACGGGGTGGGGATTTGGGGAAGGGGTTGGAATAAGTGGGGCAGGGGGGATTTTTATGTATCCTGTCTACATCAATCATATAGGATGGAACTCTGATGTTTGTTTCTGAACCACTCATAGTGCCACCACGTAGATTTTCCTGCCAGTTTAGTTTCCCATTACTTTTTTCTGACTTTGGAGTTTATCTGGCTGTGTGTAAACTTCTTGCACCGAAGTCAGAAATCAAATGAGTTTTTCTCCTATTTTCAGGTTGCAGCGAGAAACTGAAACTGTGATGTTCTGTGATTTGGGAAGGAGACCTGCCCCAGCCCTAGATCCTCCTTCCAGAAAGATCTCAGGACCGCCTGTATAAATGGCAGTCTTTCTCTTTCTAGTATGTTCATAGGGAATTTTTGTTGACAGTCAGTTGTTTCTGCATTTGCTCTCATAAAAGATGAAAAAACACAAAAGGTTTCAGCACAAACCTTCCTTCCTACAAAGCTTTCCCTTCCAAACCAGCAACAGGTTGAGGGATCCTCAGTTCCTCCTTCTATCCCAACAATATCCCTCCCCCAACCACAATTGCATCTCTCCCATTATGGAAAAAAAGTCCTATAGAGAATTTCCTATAGAATTTTTAAATGAGCTTTTTTTAAACTGATACAATTATAATGGTACAACCCCAAATATGCACACAGCTATATTGATATGAAGGTAATTTATATTATTATAGCTTTGTGATGGATTGGGGTGAACTGCACCTGTGAGCTCTCCCACAGTTTCTCTCATGGCACTCTTTCCAAGTGACAGGCCTCTACCGCCACTTCTCCCACAGGGGAACTCTCCAGTTAGACTAGCTCACCAGGCTCCAACACTCCTAGTCCCACCATACTGCCATGGTTACAGTGAGAGTCCCTCATGAGCACTACCCCCTCAGACTACTACTTTCATCTCTGGTCGGGTGAAACTTGGTGGCTCTACAACATTGAATTACCCATGAGACCAGTTACTCAAGACCACCGCTTCTCCACCTTTGAAGTTCCTACAGTCTAGCACTTTCTACTGGGACACAGGCACAAATGAATACAGATTTTTGTGCGCAGAGGGCTATGCTATGTGACTCAGAATTCATTGTTCATTCCATGGTGCCTAAATTTTAATGCAGCAGAGTCCATGACTGTGGCAATGAGACTACCAGAACTGTTGGTACTCATGAGAGAATTTTAGGAGATCTTCAGATAGCTTAGATAACTGATGACTAGGGCCGTACCAAATTCACGGTAATGAAAAATGTGTCATGGACCATGAAATCTGGTCTCCCCTGTGAAATATGGTCTCCCCCCCCACGCTTTTACCCCTTACTATACAGATTTCATAGATTCATAGATACTAAAGTCAGAAGGGACCATTATGATAATCTAGTCTGACCTCCTGCACAACACAGGCCACAGAATTTCACCCACGCACTCCTGCGAAAAACCTCTCACCTATGTCTGAGCTATTGAAGTCCTCAAATTGTGGTTTAAAGACTTCAAGGAGCAGAGAATCCTCCAGCAAGTGACCTGTGCCCCATGCTGCAGAGCAAGACGAAAAACCTTCAGGGCGTCTTCCAATCTGCCCTGGAGGAAGATTCCTTCCTGACCCCAAACATGGCGATCAGCTAAACCCTGAGTAGATGGGCAAGATTTACCAGCCAGATACTACAGAAAATTCTTTCCTGGGTAACTCAGATCCTACCCCATCTAATATCCCATCACAGGCCATTGGGCCTATTTACCATGAATATTTAATTACCAAAACCATGGGAGAGACCAGTGTTTCTCAAACTGAGGGTCCTGATCCTAAAGGGATTCATGGGGGGTTGCAAGGTTATTGTAGGGGGGGTGGGTTATGGTATTGCCACACTTACTTCTGCTCTGCCTTCAGAGCTGGGTGGCCAGAGAGCAGTGGCTGCTGGCCAAGGGCCCAGCTCTGAAGGTAGCACCCTACCAGCAGCAGCACAGAAAAAAGGGTTGCAATGCCATACCAGGCCACCCTTACTTCTGCACTGCTGCTGGCAGTGGCTCTGTCTTCAGAGTTGGGCTCCTGGCCAGCAGCCGTTGCTCTCCAGCCACCCAGCTCTGAAGGCAGCACTGTCGTCAGTGGCAGCAGTGCAGAAGTAAGGGTGGCAATACTGAGACCCGCCCTACAATAACCATGTGACCCCCAACCCCAACACCCTTTTGGGTCAGGACCTCTACAGTTACAGCACCATGAAATTTCAGATTTAAATATCTGAAATCATGAAATTTATGATTTTTAAAATCCTCTGACTGTGAAATTGACCAAAATGGACCGTGAATTTGGTAGAGCCCTAGCGATGACAAAATGGAGACAAAACTGCCTACAAGTATTTGGACATTCTAGGCATGAAGAGTGGTGAAGAATTATTGTAGGTGGCAAAAAAAGGCATCTCTGGGAGCAATAGGATGAAATTCTGAAAGGGAAAATATAGGTGGCATGTCAGGCAAAACTTCCTGCTAGTGAAATCTGTGAGATTGTGGAATAATCTCCCAAAAGAAATGTACAAGCCACATCACTTGGGACACCTGGAACTACTCTAGATTGGATTGGATAACAGACATAAAACTGTACTGTAGGAATCAGTTCTGTGCTGGCAGGGGTATAGATTAAATGGTTTAATAGACTTTCTGATTCTAGTACTGCATCTAGAAAAAAAGAAAAACAACCTTTCTTTGCCTTAAATAGAGACATAAAAAAGCAACTCTGTGGCAATGTTAAGGTTAAGAAATTAAGCAAAATCATGAAATAAAAAAGTAATTGTTCTCAAAGCCACACTCTCCCACCCACGTTCCACCTATTATATGTAGTTGTTACATTTAGGAAAAAGATCCTTCATTAAAAGAACATATGGGTTGCAAAGACAAGCACTCGAAAAGAAGGAAATGCCAGGTTTATGGTTGCCTCAGTTCTGTCCCCTTATGAATCCAATCTGTGGGCTGCATGAATCAGGGGTCCTGTAGGTTTGGGGGGGGGGGAAGGGGGGATAATCTAATCTAATCAGACTGTATTATAACATATATGTACAAGGAGGCAGAATTAAGAAGGCATCTGTAAATCTGGCATTTCCTAACATTCAAATTGGTTGCCTTTGCAACCTGAATAACATTATTTTAATGTAAAGTTTTTGTATGTAATTTTCAAGGGTTCTTTTTTTTTTTAAAGAATGTCCCCATCATTCTTCATGAGTAGGGTGTGAAACCTGAACTTCTAGCTAGCACAGACTTCTGCCATTCGAGTTACAGGACTAATTACATCAGCTGGCACTAGGGGAAGGCTGTTATCCCAGGACGGGGATGAACTGCTGATACCATGTGCTGGATCTAAGGGGAAAGTCTGGGGAACCTGGCCTGTCACTTCTGTTCCCCACCCCCCAACACACTCAGAGAGGTGGAGAGCTCCTAGCTTATATGGTGGGGGTTGAGCCATGCACTAGGTCTGGGGAGGATTGTTGCTGGAGTGCGGGAACCCCACAGCTAACCCTGAACCTGCTGTTATGGCAGGTTCCAGGAGGCCCCAGTGTGGTGTGTTGTGGCAGTGGAGCGCTTACTTTGGGGGCAGCATGGATCCAACCTTAGAATGCTTGCTTTCACATGTTGTGGCTCACTGCCAAATTTTCCTGAGGAATGCGAGCTACAGCAGGGAGCCGGTGATTTTTAATAACTTATAACTCAGCCAAAGCTAAATAGAATTTGATGGGACCAAGAAAAGACATTTCTCTAGCCGGAGCAGTTATTCCCTGCTGAATTTTAAGGCTTTCTGCAAGCCATGGATGTACTAGTGCTTCTTTAAAAAGACTGCACTGTGGAAACTTGCAAGGCTGGATTGCTATCTGTCAGCTGGAAATAATTTTGGAGTTGGAAAATCCACTGTGGGGGCTGTTGTCATGCGAGTGTGCAAGGCCATTAATTGCCTCTTGCGACACAACACTGTGACTCTTGGCAATGTGCAGGACATAGTGGATGGTATTGGCAGCAATGATGTTCCCGATCGATGATGGAGCAATAGACAGCATGCACATCCCTATTTTGGCAGACCACCTTACCACAGCGTACATCAACAGAAAGGGCTACTTTTTGATAGTTATGCAGACACTGGTGGATCACTGGGGCCACTTCGTCAACAACAATGGGGGCTGGTCCGTTCTTTCCTTCTCCATGCTGTTTGCAGTGTTCACCCTCCAGGCCCAGTGCTCGTGTGCAGGACTGGCTTGCAGGATCTCATTGAACTGGTCATCCAGAGTCACCTTCTTTCTCCCAACCTGGCTCAGGTGGTCTGTGGGTGGGGATGCAGAACTCCTCCAGGCTGCAAGAGCAGCAGCTACAGCACACAGAGTATAGTCCCATGCTGTCAGTGTAGTCCCAATGGAAAGTGAACATGAAGATTCAGAACTGCCATCCCTCGCTCAGCCTAAAGTTTTAAACCAGACATACTTCTTGATGCTTCTGCTTCAGAGTGCTTGTGCACAGCACCAGCCATGGTGAGTGTGGTCTGCCGGGGTGAGGGAAATGACGAGGGAATTACTTGGGTGCATAAAACTATGAGTACAGGGCAATGGCACTGAACACTGGCACCATTTTCCATAGGCAGTAGTGATTTTAGCTGATATCTCATTCCTGAGGGTAACAAAGGCACAGAGAGCACAGCTGCTCCTGGGGTCCCGAAGCTGCTCAAGTCCATATGCTGCTAGTCTGTTTACAGCAATAATGCATGCCAGATTATCGCTGACTGGCATGGGAAAGTGTCCTATTGCAGAGGAATAAATAAGGTACCATCCCTAGTAACCTTCAGGAGAGGATCACAGAGTAGCTCCATGAAAGCTTCATGAGATCTCTCAGGAGGATTCAAGAGATATCCTCGAGTATATAAACAAACAGCTCCACGTGTCCCTCTTGCCTAACTCTACAGGGGAATGAAAAAGCAAATAACAACACTACCTCTCGTTGTTGTGCCGCTACCTCGTCTAGTACAAGTAAATTAACGAAAAGTCCATAGTCCTGTTAAGTTGGGGTGCCATCACTGTAATGGGAAATAAAGTTACACACTTCTCTGAGGATCCTTACCCTGAATCAGGCTCATCCCTGCTCAACTGACTAGAGTGTGGTAGAGTTTCAAACAGGTCCTGGCTTATGGCATAGCTGGATTCCCGGGTTGCATGTTCCCCATTCTCCTCCTCTTCTTCCTCCTCCACTTCCTCCTGGTCCTTGCTGTTTATGCCAGGGACCTGTGACTCAAGGGCCTCAAAAATATCCACAGTAATGTGTGGGGTAGTGGTGGGGTCTTCCTCAAGTATGGCAAGCAGCTCTTCGTAAAAGTAGCAGGTCTGCAGCTTGGTGCCTGACCAACTGTTAGCCTCCCTGGCCTTCTGGTGTGCCTGCCGCAGTTCCTTCGCTTTCACGCGGCACTGCTGCTTGTCCCTGTTGTACCCGTCTGCATCCCCCGGCCAGTCTGCTCGTAGGTGTTCACATTTCTGTGGCTGGTCCGTAGCTGTGCTTGCATAGCCTCATCTCCACACAGGCCCAGGAGGTCCAATATCTCCCGTCTACTCCAAGCTGGAGTGTGTAGCCAGCATAGTCTGCTGGACAGTTGTGCACAAAAATGGAGAGATGCTAGATATGGTCGCCAAGCTGGAAAATCAGGAAGAGGCATTTCAAAAATTCAAAGGGCTTTAAAGGGGTGGGGGGCCTTCTGGTCTCTGTGACCCCTGGGCAGTGGAGTTTACAACTGCGACCAGAGTGGTCAGTGTTGGGGATTTTGGGACAGCTGCTGGAGGACTGTTAGGATAGGTAACGCAGCATCTACATTCAGCCTTCATCAACCTCAGTACATTAACCATGGCTCAGTGCCCTTTTGGAGTGTGGTGTTGGAACACCTCCAACTCTTGGGTTTAACAAAACACTAACCTTTTGTTTAACCAGAGTAAACCTAACATAAACATAACAATAGCATTCAGCAGCCCTTCTACTTCTTATTCCTGGAGAGCAATCCTAATGTTATAAAAACCTGGCAGTGCCTCCCTAGGATCACAGTCTAGCATTCTGACTCCCTCTGTAATCCTGCTCCATTTCATCTCAGAAGCTAACCAACCACCCTTCATGTTCAACCCCTACAACGTTCCAGATGGGCAGTGTGGGTGGAGCTTCCATCCAGGAGTCACAGCATCTGTCTCTCTGGTCTTTGTGGTCTTCTTCCCACAACAGGCCCCATCATGCAGTTTCACTTAACCACACTGTAACATCATTTCATATCAGACAATTTCAAGTTAATATAGTCCCTACTCCACCCTCTCCCCCATCCATTTGCTTATGGGAAAGGAGTCTTAAGCCAGTCCTTTGGGAAGCATCTTAGCAACTCTGCCTTCTCATACATTACATCCCACATATTAGCAACAGAACCATCTGTAATCTCATAATACTCAATATTAAAACATCTTTCTTTATCCAGTGTTTCTATTAGAAGCTTTAACCATTCATCTTGTATGGTATTTCTTTGATGTAATTATAATATATCTGACTGTAGTTAACTGAAGATTTAATAACATCTCATTTTGTTTCCTCAGAAGAATATTAAAGACACTGGATCTCCAGTAAGGAAGAGATAGCTCTGGAATAACCTTAAATTACCTTTGAATATACTTCTTTTGGATAGATATAAAATGCAAAGGTTTTTCAACTTTGACTGTGGTCAGTCCATCATTTTTGTGGCTTTTAAAAAAATGTTTGGCTGTTAAATTTGCAGTGGCATAAAGCAGCATCATTTGCATGGCACTACTTGGAAGCTCTAGCTGGTTGCAGCATGTAGCTGTCTACATTTTGGTTATGGTAGACCAATGTCAGTACATTACTCTTGTGATTCAGAGTCTTCTCTGGGTGAAATACAAGAGGCTCTTCATGAACTTCAAAGCTTTAAATGGTCAGGGCCCCAGCTGTTTCAGAGACTGCCTTCTCATCAAATCTCCACCATTACATCTATTCTTGGAGAGTCCTCTTCTTCATCTACATCCTACTAGGGTGAAGTTCAAGGAGGTTGGAAATAGAGTGTCCTTGGAGGTAGAACTTCTAGAATTTGATCCCTGGCTTGGCCATGTTCAAGGATTCTGCTGAGATTTAATCTTTTGAATTCTGTCTGCTATCTTGGATCTCATCAAGGAACCTGAGTCAGCTGTTATGGAGGGTCATAGAGCATCTTGTTGCTGATTCTTGTGGTAACTGCTTCTTTTCAAGCAGTGCATCTATAAATCATAGTGATGGGTGCTGTGCCTTAAAAATACTTGTAATAATAATCTGATTTGTGTCCTGGAGCCTCTATCCATTGACTATAATGGATTTTGGATCAGGCCTCTGGTGTTGAGCATAATATTGATCTACCACTAAGCAAAATGAATTAAGTCCTGTCTCCATGATGTCTTAAGAGATCTCCCATCCATGCTATTAGTTTTTTCTCTTAACTACAATATTGTTTCTCTGAACATAATCCTGTGTTTGGGATTGCTGTAGGCAGTCATTGACTGGAACTAATCCGTTCCACAATGCAGAAAGTTCATGAATTTCAACAGTAAGTTCTCTTCTGTTTTCTGTTTTCAAAACTGTTACGTGCTCCAATGGCAGAGAAGGTAAGTAAGAGTGGGTGGAGCAACTTCCACAATGTGCTAGATGGCAAAGGACACACAGAAATGTTTTGTCAGATGCTGTTGGTAATGGGAAGTAAATTGTCAGGGACCATCTGCTGTGCTTTGTGTATCTGTGAAACTGACTTGGCCATGATTATTCAGTGGCATGTCAGAAGTTTGGTAACAATATTACCAGTAGTTTCCATGTTCTATAGTCTTTTCTAGTTGTCGTTCATATTTTCATCCTTCTTTCTACTGAATTCCACATGTATTTATACATCCATAAATTAACACACAAATGAAATCAATTCAAAATTGACTCTTCAGTTTTATAATAGTAATATCTTGCCATTGAATATGATTTGTAATTATTCTAACATAGAGGACAACCTCACAGCAGCCATTCCAAATATGTGGTTTATAAGTGACTATAAATTATATTGTGTGTATATATAATTATAAACATAAATAATGAGTGTGTTCCTTGGAGGATTATTGAATTATGTTCCCATTTTGTGAATTGCAGAGAAGTTAACCCTAAATTTTAGAGCTGGTTCTGCTACATACTAGCTGTGTGATCTTAGGCAAAGGACTAAAACCTCTCTACCTTATTTTTCTCCACCTGTATAATGGGGGTGAAGCCAATGTTACTTGTTTGTAAACTTTGGAAAGAAAGGTTTTAGTGACAGAACAAACTAGTTTGAAAAATGTCAGGTACTTTGTCCAGTCATTGCCACTCTTTTGGGGAGGGTTAGGGAGAGAACTTTCTATTTCAGGTCCAGTTCCTTCCTTGCTTGTGGGTATAGTGGCCACCACATTCTGCAAACTCAATCTTGTGTGCCATACAGTGTGTACAGTCCTGTTACTAGTCTGCATGTGATGGTGGGGATTTACGTTCTGTGCATCATTCAAAAGCTGTGGAGGTTCTAAAAAAGCCCCCCATATCATGCACATTAACTCAAGGTGAAATATTTTGGGGCTAGATTGTAGCTGGCCTCTGTGCAAGGATGAAATGAGCTTTCCAACTCACATGTTCATATATCTTGGTCAAGGACCAGCTGCAGTTGCTAACTACCCCAAAAAGGGTAAGTAGGGATGGGCACCGGGCAGTGCCATTGTCCCAGCCTGTACTGGCCAATACAGAGTGGTTCAGTGGGCTGGTCTTCTGGTGCACCTGGAAGCTCCAGAGATGGCGCACTGTGTTCTAGTAGATAAAGTATGCAACTGGAACTCGAGATCTGGTGCCATGACTGGCTCTGCCACTGGCTGGCTGACCGTGGGCAAGTCACTTCACTGCTATGTGCCTCAGTTTCTGGATCTGTAAAATGGGGATAATGATATTTACCTCCTTCGTAAAGCACTTTGAGATTTAGTGATTAAAAACACTATATAAGAGCTAGGTGTTAGTGTTATTAATAAGGCTCATGCCTTCCCATAGCTCCCCCTGCTGCTGCTAAGGATTTGCTTCAAGTCTTTATTTGGAGTGAAATGTTAGTGAGAAAAATCTGGCAATAAAACTTTCCCAAATAATGTTTTACTCTCTGGAGCCAGATGTAAACCAGAGGTTGCAGTTTACTCAGAATTAGTGGGCTTCATTTTAATCTCTTTTTTAAAAAATGCTACAACGTGTGGTCGAATTGAAAAATCACCATTTGATTTATTAATTTTGCACATTACTGGATTCTTAGAACTGTTTTCTGAATTTGCTTTACCTAGCCTGACCAGTCCAAGGAATCTAAGTCAAACATTATGAGTGGATAATGGTCATGTTGGCAGAGAAGATGGTTTCCTTAGTTCATTTTTGTGTTTGTGGATTAGAATACAGCATAATTCCTGTTCAGCCTGTCTCAGTGGTCTGTTGTAATTGATAACATGTTTATGGGCCATGAATGTTTATGCACATCCTAATGTAGAGAGAAGCTGAAATAAATTCAATTATCTTTAACACTTTTCTTCCTTCAAATATTCACTGCCTGAAAGTGAATGAGAATGTAATGCAATCTGGCATGTGTGGGATGGAGCAAAATAATCAGTTTATTTCTCTGAAGTGGTAGCATAATTTTCTACTAGTGATTTGGCAGTAACAAAGAACATTACTGTTAGGGCTTGTCTACCCTTGAAATGCTACAGTGACGCAGCTGAAGTACTGCAGTTGTGCTGCTATAGCCCTTCAGTGTAGACACAATTTACACTGATAGGAGAGGTTTCAGAGTAGCAGCCATGTTAGTCTGTATCCACAAAGAGAACAGGAGGACTTGTGGCACCTTAGAGACTAACAAATGTATTTGAGCATAAGCTTTTGTGAGCTACAGCTCACTTCATCGGATGCTTATGCTCAAATAAATGTATTAGTCTCTAAGGTGCCACAAGTCCTCCTTTTCTTTTTACTTATAGGAGAGGTTTTCCTGTGGGTATAGATAATCCACCTCCCCGAGAGGTGGTAGTTAAGTCAGTGGATGAAATCTTCTGTTGGCCTTGGGCTGTCTACACCATTGGTTAGGTCGGTTTAAGTATGTCACTCAGGGGTATGGATTTTTCACACCCTGAGCAAGGTAGCTAGGTCAATCTAACTTTTTAGTGTAGACCAAGCCTTAGAAAGGAACTCTGAGCTACTGTAGTTACAGTTGAGTAGCAAGACTCCTCTCATCAACATGTGGAGTAGTTATAATAATCAGTGTTTATTCCTGATGCTGTAGTAGTCTGTCTTGTGGGCCAGAAGGCCACATTTTCAGGTGCCACATGCAGACTTAGGTTTTATAATTAGTGGTAACACTATAGTGATTACTAGGGGAGAGCTCATTGTAAAATGTGTTATATGCATAATGCATCCCCCATCCATTGCCTCAACTGTGGGAGGCTTTGTCTGGGCCAGCAGTGGCAAGAGGACCTTTGGCCTCTTTAAGAATCACCCCCCATACCTCCCCCCAGCCTTTCTCCTCCTTTCCTCATGGGCCCTCAGCCTCCTGGTGGGTTTAAGGAGGGGAAAGCGAGGCACTTGGCTGATTGGTTGGACAGAGGTGTAGCATAAGCCTATTGGCTCTTGCGCACCCAAGAGGAGGTCTTATAAACCCTTTCCTTTGCCTGCGGGCACCATTCTGCACTGGGAAGAAAAGCTTGTCCCATCCCCCACAAACCCATGGGATTATAGTCCGACCAGTGTTTTGGTCTGTGCTGTGGGCTCATGCTAGTCATAGAATCATAGAATGATAGAATATCAGGGTTGGAAGGGACCTCAGGAGGTCATCTAGTCCAACCCCCTGCTCAAATCAGGGACGATCCCCAATTAAATCATCCCAGCCAGGGCTTTGTCAAACCTGACCTTAAAAACCTCTAAGGAAGGAGATTCCACCACTTCCCTAGGTAACCCATTCCAGTGCTTCACCACCCTCTTAGTGAAAAAGTTTTTCCTAATATCCAACCTAAATCTCCCCCACTGCAACTTGAGACCATTACTCCTCGTTCTGTCATCTGCTACCACTAAGAACAGTCTAGAGCCATCCTCTTTGGACCCCCTTTCAGGTAGTTGAAAGCAGCTATCAAATCCCCCCTCATTCTTCTCTTCCGTAGACTAAACATCCCCAATTCCCTCAGCCCCTCATAAGTCATGTGTTCCAGTCCCCTAATCATTTTTGTTGCCCCCGCTGGACTCTTTCCAATTTTTCCACATCCTTCTTGTAGTGTGGGGCCCAAAACTGGACACAGTACTCCAGATGAGGCCTCACCAGTGTCAAATAGAGGGGAACGATCACGTCCCTCGATCTGCTGGCAATGCCCCTACTTATACATCCCAAAATGCCATTGGCCTTCTTGGCAAGAATCCTAGAATCATAGAATAACAGAGTTGGAACGGACCTCTGGAGGCCATCTAGTCCAACCCCCTGCCCAGAGCAGGACCAATCCCAATTAAATCATCCCAGCCATGGCTTTGTCAAACCTGACCTTAAAAACCTCTAAGGAAGGAGATTCCACCACTTCCCTAGGTAACGCATTCCAGTGTTTCACCACCCTCCTAGTGAAAAAGTTTTTCTTAATATCCAACCTAAACTCCCCCACTGCAACTTGAGACCATTACTCCTTGTCCTGTCATCTGCTATCACTGAGAGTAGTCTAGATCCATCCTCTTTGGATCCACCTTTCAGGTAGTTAAAAGCAGCTATCAAATCCCCCTTCATTCTTCTCTTCCGTAGACTAAACAATCCCAGTTCCCTCAGCCTCTCCTCATAACTCACGTGTTCCAGTCCCCTAATAATTTTTGTTGCCCTTCGCTGGACTCTCTCCAATTTCTCCACATCCTTCTTGTAGTGTGGGGTCCAAAACTGGACACAGTTGACTCATATCCAGCTTCTCGTCCACTGTAACCCCTAGGTCCTTTTCTGCAGAACTGGTGCCTAGCCATTCGGTCCCTAGTCTGTAGTGGTACATTGGATTTAGTTGCTTACTCACCTCATGGGTCTGGGAAGGAATTTTTCCCTCAGTGCCAGATTGGCCAGGGAGGTGCAGGGTTTTTGCCTTCTTCTCAGCAGCCCAGGAACCAAGGTGGGTAGGTTAGATTGTAAAATTAATTTTGTCACAATTTGGCAGGTGCCAAGTGCAGGTAATAATTTAATATGGGTCTGGGTCCCTGATAACTCAGAACTGGATGCCAGTTGGGAGAAGGCATCTCCTAATCGAGGCGGGAAATGGAGTTGGGACTCTCAATGTCTGGTACGGCAAGGAGACAATCTTCTCTTCTCCATCCCCTTAACCTTGACCCCATTACTGGGACCTGCACTCTCCTTGTGTGAGGGTTAACAGGGTGCAAGGCTGATGGAGTGGAGAGAGTGGACAGCCCTGCCCCAGGTAGTACAGAAAACATCCTTTCAGAGGTGAGTAAGCAACTAAACCCAATGTGAGTAAAACTGGAGAATGTAAGAACCAAATACATCAATGATATTCTCTATCACAGTGGTAAGGCTACCTCTAAATGTAAATACATATGCAGATATTTTAAGATAGGGCTGAAATGTGATAGTATGTGACTGAAATCTCTGCCATAGCATCATCTTCCCATAAAGAAGAAAGGAAGCAACACCAGAAGGCAAACTTTTATATTAAATGCCTTAAGTGAGAATTGTACTCTGTTTAAAAAAAATTATAACCTTGTATAACTAGGAAGAGGATGGCAACTGGGGGCTAAACACCTAATTTCCCTCACTCCCCCACCAGCTAGCCTCCCTTGTGACCTTTTTGTTTTGTTTTGTTAAACTTGCCACTGGAACGCTGCAAAAGAAAACAGCTTTGCTCTGAGCAGTATTTTTACTTAAATTATCTGCTAGAGATCATTTTAGCAATGGGGTGAAATCACTCCAAGGCAGGGAACTCATGCCAACCATTCCTACACTTTGGTGACATAGTTTTAACCAGGAAGTCCTGTGAGCCCCATTGAGAGCTATTCAGAGCATCACTGCATATTACAAGTCAATGTGACTTGCTTATTTAAACAATGGGAAAATGGCGCTCGCTGTCTGGATTTGGGTATGTAGTATTTACACCCATATGGGGATGGGGGTAACTAGGAAACATAGTAAGGAAACTACCTGTGAATGTAATTAACATTAGGGGACATGGGGTTTGAGATGAAAGGTACAACACCCTGTGATTTCCTTTAATGAACAAGTTCAGTACATTTTTTTTCTTTCTCCAAAGTATAAAAGTGAAACTTTATTACCTGACATTCAGTGCCTGTTGCCCTGTTTTCTGTTCGAGAATTATACATGAAGTGAATTAGTTTTATGGAATTGTTCCTTATTCAAAGCAATTTGATGCATCATTTCTATGTCCATATTTCAGCGTAGGGGTTGTTCTTTGTTCGTATTTGCTTCGACTATTCCCTGTTTGTTTAAAAAAACCCCACCCCTAATTTGCAGTTTTTAATCTGAATGAATGTGCATGAATACTTTATTCCATGGTTCTGCTTGGCCAAAGACATTGAACAAATTACAGTACATGTCAAAAATATCACTACAACCAGCTAAAAGAGTCAGTGATAACAGAAACAGAAGCTACTACATAGCCATAGGAAAAGATAGTTTCAGGATGTTCTTAACTGTAAGGAAAAGAGTTATTTGTTAATGCTTTACTGTGACATCAGCTCTCTGTGGAGATGCACAAGCTGTCCAGGACACCAGATTCTTTAATACTGCTCAAAATATCCCCACTTTTTAGACAGGGAGATCCAACAGCAGTTATGGATGAATGTCCTTCCACTGAATTTAAAATAACTGTCTCAGGGTGTGAGATCAAACATGCTCCTGGTTTATATATCAACTTGTTCCACTGTGCCCCCAGGCAAAAAGTGAGACAGGAGAGGGAATGAAGATCATTTTCCTGGCCTATGCTCTGACCTTGTTGCCTTTTGCTTTGAGTCCTTCTTCCGGCACCTTTTTTTCTACTGTACTGAATTCAAGCTCCTTGTCTTTCCCCTTCACGTTCCTTTGCAGCTCTGCCCCTTTCTGCTTAACTGCTCTTATCTCCACCTCAGTCATCTCTCCTTTGCCAGTGATGCCACTTTTGAGCTCACTGATTTCCTTCTCCAAATGCCTCCTCAAGACTAATTTCTGCTGTGATGTCTATAAGTAATCAGCCAGCCAGTGACAGCTAGGTTGGAGATAGCTGATTTTTATTATAAATACATTTTTCAGAGGATTTAGAGCCACATAGATTGTGGTATCTAATCTATGTAGCCACATAAACTTATTACTGTTGCCTTTTTCCCCCTCCCCCTGCTATTTGTCATACTTATTTGTTGCATCTTGCCTCAGATTAAATTGTGTGGCATTTACAAGTAGGACCACGCTTTCCTGGGGGTTTTTTGTACAGCACCTAGGACAATGGACTCCTGATCCCACTTGGGGCCTTTGAGTACTTCATTAATATAAATAAAAATACTAAAAAAGCTAGCAGATGCCAATGAAACTAAATACAATTCAGTTTGTCTTCTGCACAACTGTTAATGGAACCCAAATTTCAATGCTTTCCTCAGTCCACAGAGAGCAATGAAGTCAAACATAAAATCAGATCTTTAATAATTCAATGCAATATCTATCATCGTCAGGAGTATGCTGGTTTGGCCTGATGGATAAGAGGCTGGACTTGTACTCAAGGAGGCATGTATTCAGTTCCTGACTCAGCCACAAACTTCCTGTGTGACCAGGGGCAAGTCACTTAATCTACCATGTGCCTTGATTTTCGATCTGTAAAATGGGGATACTAGTTCCCTGCCTCACAAAAGTGTTGTGAGGATAAAGTCAATTAATGGTTGTGAGGAGCTCAGATATTACAGTGATAATATGTCCTCTGAAACCCTCCTGAAATGCCATTTTCAGAATTACTGACTCCACGTGAAAAGAAAAGGAGGACTTGTGGCACCTTAGAGACTAACCAATTTATTTGAGCATGAGCTTTCGTGAGCTACAGCTCACTTCATCGGATGCATACCGTGGAAACTGCAGCAGACTTTATATACACACAGAGAATATGAAACAATACCTCCTCCCACCCCACTGTCCTGCTGGTAATAGCTTATCTAAAGTGATCATCAGGTTGGGCCATTTCCAGCACAAATCCAGGTTTTCTCACCCTCCACCCCCCCACACAAATTCACTCTCCTGCTGGTGATAGCCCATCCAAAGTGACAACTCTTTACACAATGTGCATGATAATCAAGTTGAGCCATTTCCTGCACAAATCCAGGTTCTCTCACCCCCTCACCCCCCTCCCAAAAACCACACACACAAACTCACTATCCTGCTGGTAATAGCTCATCCAAAGTGACCACTCTCCCTACAATGTGCATGATAATCAAGGTGGGCCATTTCCAGCACAAATCCAGGTTTTCTCACACACCCCCCACCCCCATACACACACAAACTCACTCTCCTGCTGGTAATAGCTCATCCAAACTGACCACTCTCCAAGTTTAAATCCAAGTTAAACCAGAACATCTGGGGGGGGGTAGGAAAAAACAAGGGGAAATAGGCTACCTTGCATAATGACTTAGCCACTCCCAGTCTCTATTTAAGCCTAAATTAATAGTATCCAATTTGCAAATGAATTCCAATTCAGCAGTTTCTCGCTGGAGTCTGGATTTGAAGTTTTTTTTGTTTTAAGATAGCGACCTTCATGTCTGTGATCGTGTGACCAGAGAGATTGAAGTGTTCTCCGACTGGTTTATGAATGTTATAATTCTTGACATCTGATTTGTGTCCATTTATTCTTTTACGTAGAGACTGTCCAGTTTGACCAATGTAAATGGCAGAGGGGCATTGCTGGCACATGATGGCATATATCACATTGGTGGATGTGCAGGTGAACGAGCCTCTGATAGTGTGGCTGATGTTATTAGGCCCTGTGATGGTGTCCCCTGAATAGATATGTGGGCACAATTGGCAACGGGCTTTGTTGCAAGGATAAGTTCCTGGGTTAGTGGTTCTGTTGTGTGGTATGTGGTTGTTGGTGAGTATTTGCTTCAGGTTGCGGGGCTGTCTGTAGGCAAGGACTGGCCTGTCTCCCAAGATTTGTGAGAGTGTTGGGTCATCCTTTAGGATAGGTTGTAGATCCTTAATAATGCGTTGGAGGGGTTTTAGTTGGGGGCTGAAGGTGACGGCTAGTGGTGTTCTGTTATTTTCTTTGTTAGGCCTGTCCTGTAGTAGGTAATTCTGGGAACTCTTCTGGCTCTATCAATCTGTTTCTTTACTTCTGCAGGTGGGTATTGTAGTTGTAAGAAAGCTTGACAGAGATCTTGTAGGTGTTTGTCTCTGTCTGAGGGGTTGGAGCAAATGCGGTTGTATCGCAGAGCTTGGCTGTAGACGATGGATCGTGTGGTGTGGTCAGGGTGAAAGCTGGAGGCATGCAGGTAGGAATAGCGGTCAGTAGGTTTCCGGTATAGGGTGGTGTTTATGTGACCATTGTTTATTAGCACTGTAGTGTCCAGGACGTGGATCTCTTGTGTGGACTGGACCAGGCTGAGGTTGGTGGTGGGATGGAAATTGTTGAAATCATGGTGGAATTCCTCAAGGGCTTCTTTTCCATGGGTCCAGATGATGAAGATGTCATCAATATAGCACAAGTAGAGTAGGGGCTTTAGGGGACGAGAGCTGAGGAAGCGTTGTTCTAAATCAGCCATAAAAATGTTGGCATACTGTGGGGCCATGCGGGTACCCATAGCAGTGCCGCTGATCTGAAGGTATACATTGTCCCCAAATGTGAAATAGTTATGGGTAAGGACAAAGTCACAAAGTTCAGCCACCAGGTTAGCCGTGACATTATCGGGGATAGTGTTCCTGACGGCTTGTAGTCCACGTGATATTTCCAAAACTATAACTTTATTGGCAGTGAATTAACATCACTGAAGCTTCATTTCTAAAATCTCCCTTCATGGAGGCCACATTTCCAGGTATAACTAACAATACTGTCTTTGAGGGGAGTGCAAAATTGTCACTTTTAGTACTACTTTAGCAACTGTAGATTGATTTTTGCAGTAGGGTTATTGAAGAAGGTCTGTGTAAACCAGGGTTCCAATAATCAATGAATTTATTAATTATTAAAGAGACCACAAATAACTCCGCTTGACTGATTTTATTAGATAATTTGATAGTCACTACATAACAGAGAAGTACATTACCAGGTCTGTGGGAACTGATCCTTGCAGCCTGATGATGGTTATCTTGCACTATTTGTCTGGTTCAAATTTTTTGCTTATAACTTGGGCTATTTTATTCAGTTGTTTACAGCTTCACTTTCATTATTTCCTCTTTTTCACAGATAGACATCTTATTTTAGCATATTTCCTAGTTCTCTGATAGAGTTCTAACTACATACTCACACATCTGTTATTTGCATATATCTTTTCAGTAAGTACATCAATTTTTGCTAACCTAAGTGTCTCTCACTTGTAGTCTAGTACAGCACATAGCTAAAAAAATTATTCCTTATTCAATAATTCTTGAGCTGATAATTTCTAGAAAACTTAGAATTTTACTCTTCTTAGCATGACTGTATAGCATTATGGGCACTCTTGCTCACAAATAAGCTAACAGACCTTATGAAAATCTGACATATAGGTCAACATGTGGTACAGATCATTACCTGAGCACTAGGGAATTATCCATATTTTCAATGGTCTTCCAGTTTCAGAAATGCATTTGCCATGGTGTGACATGTAGATTGAGACCTTTAGGGTCAAATGAAGACAGATTTAAATAACAGCAGAAGGCAGAACGCGCCTTAGCATTCTTGCATCAATTCATTTCAGCCCAACTCCAAAATTTAACTGTTTTCTTGCCACCACTGTGAAGGGCAGGCCAAATGATTGTGAAGAGGCTTAGTGAGCTGGGAATCTTACATGAAGAGTGCAGAAGAAGAGTATCCCAACTGCTTGTATCTTTGTGATTGGTTTATATTCGTTTACATTTTCAAAGCAATCTTATGCAGAAAAGGACCAGAAATGTTTAAAAAAACAAATGAAACAAAACCCTAAACACACCTACTCCCTTTACTCTAGTTCCCGCAAGCCGGGGTGGGGTGTGTTTCTAAATCCACCTCTGGCAGAAGGGATTGAATAAATAAGGAAGCATTATGGAGACTTCAGCTAAACAAACAGCGCTGCAGTAAGTTGTTCATTAGAACTAAAAACTTGTCCAAGCAATTCTACATCTTCAGAATTGTAGCACATTGACACAGGTATGCACAAGGGTCACACACGAAAAGAAAACCTACACTTGTCAGTAGTTACCACCAGTCAAACGAGGGCACCATTTTCCACTATGCTTAGAATCAGAAATAACCGATAATGTCTGTGGACATGTGGCAACACCTTAAAGGTTTCAGAGTAACAGCCGTGTTAGTCTGTATTCGCAAAAAGAAAAGGAGGACTTGTGGCTCCTTAGAGACTAACCAATTTATTTGAGCATGAGCTTTCATGAGCTACAGCTCACTTCATCGGACGCATACTGTGGAAACTGCAGAAGACATTATATACACAGAGACCATGAAACAATACCTCCTCCCACCCCACTCTCCTGCTGGTAATAGCTTATCTAAAGTGATCACTCTCCTTACAATGTGTATGATAATCAAAGTGGGCCATTTCCAGCACAAATCCAGGTTTTCTCATCCCCCCCCTTCCAAAAACCACACACACAAACTCACTCTCCTGCTGGTAATAGCTTATCCAAAGTGACCACTCTCCTTACAAACTTTAGATAAGCTATTACCAGCAGGAGAGTGGGGTGGGAAGAGGTATTGTTTCATGGTCTCTGTGTATATAATGTCTTCTGCAGTTTCCATAGTATGCATCCGATGAAGTGAGCTGTAGCTCACGAAAGCTTATGCTCAAATAAATTGGTTAGTCACTAAGGTGCCACAAGTCCTCCTTTTCTTTTTGCGAACATCTTAAAGGTGACTATTGTAATTGAGGTGGCAATAACAGTGTGTCCCTAAACAATTACAGCTTCCCACACTGGAATTCTAGGCACATCTGATTTCCAAGAATAGAGTGCACTTCAAAGAGGCGGTGATTCTCAGGCCCAGAGGGTAATGGCAGCTCTGTTTTTTTTAAATGTGTGCTCTCCAGTAGATCTTGAAAATTCTTCTAGAATGTTTTGCTGCACCAGCTTTGATCTTCATAATATTAACAATATTGGTGAAGTCTCTCTAATGCAGTGGTACTCAACCTATTTATTATTGTGGGCTGAATATGCAGCCCACAAAGTGTTACCTGGGCCGCAGGTTGAGAACCACAGTGCCTCCCACCTACCCTCCCCCCACAAACCCCTATGCCCATCACCCTCTGCCCAGAGACCCCTCCACAGATTGGGGCCAGGAGCAGAGAGCCAGGCATGGGGCAGGGACCCTGACCCCGAGTGGCAGCTGGCTGTCCAGAGCCTGTGGCCTTTAGCACACAGCTGAGCTTGGCCGCAGTTGTGTGCTAATTGGGCTGGATGCCGCCTGTGGGCTGTGTGTTCATAGAATCATGGAATATCAGGGTTGGAAGGGACCTCAGGAGGTCACCTAGTTTAACCCCCTGCTCAAAGCAGGACCAATCCCCAATTTTTGCCCCAAATCCCTAAATGGCCCCCTCAAGGATTGAACTCACAACCCTGGATTTAGCAGGCCAATGCTCAAACCACTGAGCTATCCCTCCCCCCCTTTCCCATGGGGAGCTATTGTGAGAAATGCACTGTGTACTCTGGTAAGAGGATGGTGCAGATTGATGACTCTGTGACAAAAGATGACACAAAGGATGGCAGGAGAGTTGAATGAAAAGTGTTGAGGTCCTTCCTATCAAGCACCTTAATAAAGCTGAATCACTGTGCTGGGTCATGTGGTGGTGCCTCCAGGAGGAACCAGCCATGCCACTCCCTTGGAACTGGAGACAGACCTGCAAAGAGACCCTTGGACTACGACTCGTCTGACCTGTGAGTGGGTTTGCTGGATGGGTGAGGTGGTGTGGCCAAGGGATTGTTATCTGTGGGACATTCTCTGGCAGGTGGGAAGGGGGCTACAGAGATTACTGCCAAAGTTAATGAAAGAGTGGGGGGTACTTTACTCTTTATTTGTATATGTATTCTATTGCTGTGTTTTCCCAAGTTTGACTGCATTCCCTTTCCCCTAATAACGATTCCCTTGGTTGTACACCATCTCTCAGTGCTTGCAAGAGGGGAAGTTCTGCTTGTTAAAGGCACCCACAGAGGATCCATGTAGTTTCCCTGGCATCTGGATGGGTGCTCAAGCTGGTTTAGTTATTTGTCAAGAGGGACCCTAGATAGATTGAACCCAGACCTTTTTGCTGCTGTTATCCACTGGAAGAATGGTTACAACTTGATTCATTCATTATTGCAGTTTAGAGTGATAGAATTTACTGTAAAAGCCCCGCTAGGGAAATTTGAACTTCCACTACATCAGTAGAAGCTGCGTGGAATGGATTTTACCTTGGGACTTGGAGCAGAATTGGAGTCAGAGGATCTTGGGTCACTGGAAGGACTATTATTGAGCAGGTACCAGGAAAACAAGGAATGTGAGGAGTGGGGCTGGAAGCAACTCAGCCCAGGGACAGAAGAGCATACGGGATTTAATAAATGTTCTACTTTTTCAACTTCAACTTCACTCTTTGCTAATGAAACAGGACTGATTCTAGGGATAAGGGCTCACTCTTACTATGCGTGGTCGTTCTTTTTACTTGTAAGTGAGATTTCCCTGAGAAACTAAGCAGGATTTTGCATCTTATTATTTTCACTGACACCAGATAAATTCAGAAGAGAAACCATATAATAAATCAGTAGTTCAGTGGAGCTACAAGATAATCAGGTTTTTACATTTTCATTTGGCAACAGACGTATAATTAATGACAGATTTTTAACTTTGCATGAAAAACCCAAAAAGTTTGTTGCAAAAGGTACCAGTGCAAATCCAGTCAATATTATCAGCTGTTAAATTATATGAAATTATCAGAATTCAATTTTTGGTACTTTATATTCAAGGGATGTAAGTATGCCATCTAATTATTTTGGAGAGTGTACAACCACGCGTGTTTCAGGTGGCTGAAGGCGAAGTGGTAAGTGTTTCTTTTGTAATGCCTATCTGAGACTGTAAACTCTTCCCCAGCCTTCCAGACTGAGACTGTCTTTGTACAAGTTCATACAGTGCTTGGCACAATAATGCCTGATCCTGATTGAATACTCCAGGCAGTATTGCAGTTTGAAAATTAAAAAATTTGCATTGCTAATATTGCAACAAACCATGATAAATGTAATTTCCAGCTCCTCTGCTCTCCTTCATGGGATTATGTTGGAGGATCTCTATAAAAAGATCCTCACAGACATAATAGTAGAGATTTCTTTCCCCAGTTCCCCCTTCCTTGGGATTTTCCCTAAAAAAGAGGTGGTCCAGCTCACTGCTTTCTGTTGTGCTCCATCGGCTGGCTCTGGGACAAACCCTTAAAACGTAAATTGAATTGTTTATCTTCTGAGGAGGCTGAAAGCAGTTTACATAGGAAAAGTCATTCCAGTGGAGAAGTGCAACAATTATACTCAACAAATTAGAACAAACATTAGCACAAGGTGATGCAGGTAGAGAGGTCAAATTCAAGAGAGTAAGCTGAAGGAAGGAGAAACAACACATGTAAGCAGTAGGTGAATAAAGAAAAGAGAAGGTGGAATTAATTCACGGGGGAAAAAAAGGTGGGTGCTCAATGCCCACTGACAGCCCCCACAATCACCTCCTCTCCCTCCCCACAGTGGCCCCACTGATCAGCACCTCCTATGCGCCGGTGATCAGCTGTTCAGTGACGTGCAGGAGCTGCTGGAGGGGAGGGGAAAGGAGCGAGGGCAGGGGGTGCTTGGGGGAGGGAACAGAGCGGGGCAGGAAGGGGCGGGTTGGGCTGGAGCAGGGGAGGGGTTTGGGGGTAGGGGTTGGGTGGGGGCAGAGCCAGAGAAGCATTCCCAGGCACATTAGAAAGTCAGTGAAGGGCTTTAGGAGAGAGATGTGGAACCTGAGGGATTCAAGTAGCTGTGACTTGCATTCTATTGGGTTAATTCATTCCAGAATCCTAAACAGGCCTAGCTAGTGGTGGTCTAACTTAGAATCATAGAAGATTGGGGTTGGAAGAGACCTCAGGACGTCATCTAGTCCAGCCCCCTGCTCAAAGCAGGACCAACCCCAACTAAATCATCTCAGCCAGGGCTTTGTCAAGCCAAGCCTTAAAAACGTCTAAGGACGGAGATTCCAGCACCTCCCTAGGTAACCCATTCCAGTGCTTCACCACCCTCCTAGTGAAATAGTTTTTCCTAATATCCAACCTAGACCTCCCCCACTACAACTTTAGACCATTGCTCCTTGTTCTGCCATCTGCCACCACTGAGAACAGCCGAGCTCCATCCTCTTTGGAAACCCCCTTCAGGTAGCTAGAGGCTGCTATCAAATTCCCCCCTCACTCTTTTCTCTTCTGCAGACTAAATAAACACAGTTCCTTCAGCCTCTCCTTATAAGCCATGTGCCCCAGCCCCCTAATCATTTTTGTTGCCCTCCGCTGGACTCTCTCCAATTTGTCCACATCCCTTCTGTAGTGAGGGGCTCAAAACTGGACACAATATTTCAGATGTGGCCTCTCCAGTGCCAAATAGAGGGGAATAATCACTTCCGTCGATCTGCTGGCAATGCTCCTACAAATGCAGCCCAATATGCTGTTAGCCTTCTTGGCAACGAGGGCACACTGCTGACTCATATCTAGCTTCTCGTCCACTGTAATGCCCAGGTCCTTTTCTGCAGAACTGCCGCTTAGCCAGTCTGTCCCCAGCCTCCAGCAGTGCGTGGGATTCTTCTATCCTAAGTGCAGGACTCTGCACTTGTCCTTGTTGAACCTCATCAGATTTCTTTTGGCCCAATCTTCCAATTTGTCTAAGTCACTCACTCTGGACCCTATCCCTACCCGCCAGTGTATCTATTTCCCACCGGCCCCACCTTAGTGTCATCTGTGAACTTGCTGAGGGTGCAATCCATCCTGTCATCCAGATCATTAATGAAGATGTTGAACAAAACTGGCTCCATGACCAAACCCTGGGGCACTCTGCTTGATACTGGCTGCCAATTAGACATCGAGCCATTGGTCGCTACCCATTGAGCCCAACGATCTAGCTAGCTTTCTATCCACCTTAAATTCCGTTCATCCAATTCATACTTCTTTAACTTGCTGGCAAGAATGCTGTAGGAGACCATATCAAAAGCTTGCTAAAGTCAAGATATATTATGTCCACCACTTTCTCCATAACCACAGAGCCATTTTTCTCATCATAGAAGGCAATCAGGTTGGTCAGGTATAACTTGCCCTTGGTGAATCCATGTTGACTGTTCCTGATTACTTTCCTCTCTTCCAAGTGCTTCAAAATGGATTCCTTGAGGACCTGCTTTATGATTTTTCCGGGGACTGAGGTGAGGCTGACCGGTCTGTATTTCCCCAGATTTTCCTTCTTCCCTTTTTAAAAGATGGGCACAATACTTGCCTTTTTCCAATTGTCTGAGACCTCCCCTTATCGTCACGAGTTTTCAAAGATAATGGCCAATGGCTGTGCAATCACATTAGCCAACTCCCTCAGCACCCTTGGATGCATTAGATCCGGCCCCATGGACTTGTGCATGTCCAGCTTTTCTAAATAGTCCTTAACCTTTTCTTTCACCAGTGAGAGCTGCTCACCTCCTCCCCATACTGTGCTGCCCAGTGTAGCAGTCTGGTAGCTGACCTTGTCTGTGACGAGCGAGGCAAAAAAAGCATTGAGTACTTCAACTTTTTCCACATCATCTGTTACTAGGTTGCCTCCCCCATTCAGTAAGGGTCCCACATTTTCCCTTACCACCTTCTTATTGCTAACATACCTGTAGAAACCCTTCTTGTTACCCTTCACATACCTTGCTAGCTGCAACTCCAGTTGAGCTTTGGCCTTCCTGATTACACCCCTCCATGCCTGAGCAATATTTGTGTACTCCTCCCTAGTCATCTGTCCAAGTTTTCACTTCTTGTAAGCTTCCTTTCTGTGTTTAAGCTCACCTAAGATTTCTCTGTTAAGCCAAGCTGGTCACCTGCCATATTTGCTATTCTTTCTGCACATCGGATTGGTTAGCCAACAGGCGAGTTGACCTAAGATTCTGGGTGGAGAGTCAAAACTTGTCCCCAACAGCAAGATCGCAGGTGACTCTTGGCCCTGATTGGCATGATGCTTGTACGCGTCCTTGGCAGATGCTAGGTGTTCCTTCAGTTCTAGATGTACTTGGCAGAGGTGGGCAGTCAAGTCTGTGAAAGCTAGTACCAGAGATCCTGTGGGGATGTTTGGGTGAAACCTGTAGTTGGAGAATAAAGGGCTTTGGGAGGTAGTGGCATGGGTGGCACTATTATTTGAAAATTCTGCATGGGGAAGCAGTGAAACCCAGGCATCTGGATGGTAGTTCTTGAAACAGTGAAGATATTGCTCAAAGACTTGCTTAACTCTTTCTGTTTCATTCCTGACAGCATAGTTGCATTTAAATCAATGGGGCTACACTGGTTTACACCAGCTGAGGATCCTGATACCTGGTGAGCTTTTTTTTAAAACTTAACTTAATTTTCCTGTTACTTGGCTCTTAGTGTATAAAGTTTCTGCCTGAGAAAATCCACCTGATGAATGTCACATTTAAGAGTACAACACCTGCACCAACAGACATAATTCCCTCCATTTCTGACATCCTCAAAGGTGCTGGTGAACAAGCAAAGATATACAAAGAAAATGTATATGTTAATTTCAAGCTCAGTGAGAAATGGAGAGAAATTTCAGTGTTTACCCAATGGAAAGTAATATCAGTAAGGAAAGAGATTGTAAAGTCAGACTTCATACAGGGTCCTGCAAATAATGAATAAAAGATTAAAAAGTACTCAGCAGAATGCTTGTATTATTCAATGTCTTCTCATCTGGGCATCTTTCTTTCACTAATCCTGTAAATTTTGATTTTGTGTAAGTGTGTGGTTAAGTTCTCCTAATCAGCATCCTCTTGTCTGGAAATGTATCACCTAGTTTGCAATCATAAAGGTAAGGGTTTTTTGAAGTGCTGCTAATCATAGAATACTTTCCCCACTTGAAGCAAAATCAAGCGCAGAGCCAAAACAAGCCTCAGAACCCTTAGTTACGCCAACACAAAAGGAAAGGTTATAAGAGTCTATTTTACAACCATCTTCTTTATTACGCAAAAGTTATTGAAATGGAAGTGTAGAGTCAGTGGTCAAATGTTTCTGTTTAACGTATCATTCCATAAACAGGGGCAGCTGCATCCCTGATGTAACAACACTGACTTAGCTGGAGAGAAATCATGCAAGAAAGTCATTGAAAACAAAGCAGGAGCGTTGGGGAATAATGGTAAGAATGCCATTACTCCTAGAAGAGCCACCCAAAACTCTTATAGCAGGTGATCAAGGTTGCCACTTGTAACATAGTTTCTGTTTTGTTTTCCTTCAGTTTCTGGTAATGGAAGACAGGTGATTCGTGTTCTGATTTGGAGATGGATCCTGAAAAATCAGCTTGCTGGATAAATATTAGGGCTAGGCTCACTGAAGCAGCACTAGGTAGAGCCAGATTTACCAGCATTTCTTCCATGTTACTCAGCATATCACTAGATGGCTCTGGCTTCTGTATATTAAAAGTTTCTGATCATATTGGGTCTTAGGTTTTCACAGATTTCTCTTACCTGAAGCATTAATGTAGGTGTTTAAAGCAATCAAATGGGATTATTTTCCCTCTCTCATATTATATCAGTGTCTGCACTTTGGATACCTATATTATGAAGAGAGGATCAGATACTCTTTGCAGAGCCACTGTTGGATATAGGTTTACTTATTAAGGCTTCTGGTATTAAACATAAGTGTAATTTGTGAGCTAACAACTGAAACTTGAACACAGAGAAATTATGGATTGAAAGGTTTCAGAGTAGCAGCTCTGTTAGTCTGTATCTGCAAAAAGAAAAGGAGGACTTGTGGCACCTTAGAGACTAACAAATTTATTTGAGCATAAGCTTTCGTGAAGTGAACTGTAGCTCAGGAAAGCTTATGCACAAATAAATTTGTTAGTCTCTAAGGTGCCACAAGTCCTCCTTTTCTTTTTATGGATTAAAAGACTGCCAGTCAGCAGCCCTACTGATAGATACAATCTTAGGCAATATTCACAGCTCTGTTTTGTCCAGAAATGAAATCTAAGTTATATTGGCAAACCACTTCTTTTGAGAGGGGGGAAGAGTGGCATGGGGGAGGTTGGAAAGGGAGGTGGGAATGGACGTAATCTTCACTGATAGTGGTACCATATGGGAAGGCTATTTAGAATCGTTTCAATGGCAAGACTGCTCTCATGTGTGCTTGACAAACACAATCCATATTATTGAAGGATCTATCACCTGATACAGTTGTAAATGAAAAGATAATTTTACACCTTACTGTACATGAGCAGCAATAAGTTGTCCCTAGCCTCTGTTTGCCAGAAGCTGAAAATGGGTGACTGGGGATGGGTCATTTGATGATTACCTGTTTTGTTCATTCCCTCTGGGGCATCTGGCATTGGCCACTGTCAGAAGACAGGATACTGGGCTAGATGGACCTTTGGTCTGACCCAGTATGGCCGTTCTTATGTTCTTAAGATGGCAGGATCTGTTTTTCATCTAAATGAACGATGACCTGCTTCAGTAATATATGCCTTGATTACAGCAGTGTATTTTATCCAGGCCTGAAACCATCAACCCTTAGGAAACTACAATTAGCACAAAATGCAACAATCTGTCTCCTCACCAATACTGGCTACCACAAGCACATCAAACCTGACCTCTGCTCTCTGGCTACCATAATATATCCCATCACATTCAAGGTTTGAGACCAGAGGTAAGAAAATCCAAACTCTTCTTTAATGTCAATTGCCTTTTTGCCTCACATGCTGCACAGTGGTGCAAAGACATAACCAAAGTTCTAAAATCACATACTGCCTTGTAGACCTCTGTAGAACTCTCGTAGTAATTGAGTAAAACTTTAAGGAATACTTTAATTTCGGAAAGAAAGCTGTTAATGTTTTTGAAGCACAATGGAATGAGATGTCTTAGTCAAATCAGAAAGCGTGCTGTCGATGTGGAATGGAGGGTATTTTGGGGTTATGGAGATTTATCTAGTGTGTGTCTAGGCATTGCTTATATAATTAAAATTATAATTTATGTCTCCACCCTGGCGCATAGCTAGAGCACCCAGAGGGCAAAGTTCTAAAATAAACAAATATAACACCCCCAAAACTCATGGAGACCATGCAGGAGTTACTAATTCCATCACCAATACAGTTCTTTTAATCTCTAACCAGTTTATTGAGGAAGCATCATCCAGTGGTGAGAGCATTTGCTTGGGTTCCAAGACTCCTATTCTCTTTCCATCTGAGCCATTAAAAAACTATGCAACTTGGGGTAAACCACTTCATCCCTTTGTACCAAAGGCAATTAGAGCTAGATGTGACCTGTTCAATCAACCAGTTCATTACTCTGCCAGTGAATAATTTTACTGTAATTATTATACTTATTCATTGCAATTATAATATTTCATTGTAATAATTATAATTATTCATTATAATAATTCCATTGCTCTTCCAGTGAATAATTTTTCAGTGCTTAGTCCAAGTCTACTTTAAAAAAATTTTACTACTTCCCTTTAGACTCTTTCACTGTCTGATTAATCAAACAGGGTTAGATAATGGCTGGGTCTAATATGGTTTTGGAGGATAGTAGCAGGGGGAATAAGGATTCCCTTACCCCTACAAGGTTAGACCATGGCAGTGGGGGTATGAGAAGGGGGATCATGCACCTGGTTCTCCTCTCTGTGAACAACTGGCCAGGTAATGGGAGAACCCTGGCTCTGTCCCCCTTTGGCCCCCTCCCCATTGTCTCTGATACTGGAGCTGGACATGTAGGAGTGAATATGCCATACCCTACATAGGGCTCTTGCAGATAACTTCTGTAAACACCCCTCAATGCAACAGTGGGAGAACAAGAACAGTGCCTCAGAGGGGAATGTCTGCGGCACATTGCCTGCTGGGATTGCATCTTGTGCTGGAGTTTGCCTAAAGGTTTATTAACATCCAGCCTGTCTTTTCATTTCCTCAATATGCCACCACACGTATCATAAAAACGAAGCTAATGATACCTACCTCACAAGGATATTGGGAAGCCTCCACTAAAGGGGCTATAGTTGTAATTTTAAAAAACTAGGAGTAATTAAATAAATAAAACTTATCACATGATGATGGTGATGACTTAATACTTTACAAGAGGAGCCCAGAATTCTTTTGTGTCACTGTCTCATGTTGAAGTGACATAGGTTGAGAATTTGAAAGTGGAAGGCAGCTTGGGTGAAAGTAATCGCGAAATGGTAGAGTTCGTGATTCTAAGGAATAGTAGGAGTGAGAACAGCAAAATAAAGACAATGGATTTCAAGAAGGCAGACTTTAGCAAACTCAGGGAGTTGGTGGTAGGTAAAATCCAATAGGAGCAAGTCTAAAGGGAAACACAGTTCAAGAGAGTTGGCAGTTTTTCAAAGAGACATTATTAAGGGCACAAGAGCAAACTATCCCACTGTGTAGGAAAGATAGGAAGTATGGCAAGAGATCACAGTGACATAACCAGGAGATCTTCAATGATCTGAAACCCAAAAAAGAGTCACACAAAAAGTGGAAACTAGGTCAAATTATAAAGGCTGAATATAAACAAATAACACAAGTATGTAGGGACAAAATTAGAAAGGCCAAGGCACAAAAAGCAATTAAGCTAACTAGAGACAGAAAGGGTAACAAGAAAACATTCACAAATACATTGGAAGCAAGAGGAAGACCAAGGACAGGGTAGGCCCGTTACTCAATGGGAGGGACGGGGACAATAACAGAAAATGTAGAAATGACAGAAGTGCTAAATGACCTTTTTGTTTCGGTTTTCACCAAAAAAGTTAGTAGCAATTGGTTGTCTAACATAGTGAATGCTAGTGAAAATGAGGTAGGATCAGATGCTAAAATACAAGTTAAAAAGAACTTGTTAAGAACAAGAACAAGATACAAGTTAAAAAGAACAAGTTAAAAATTACTTTGACAAGTTAGATGTCTTTAAGTCACCAGGGCCAGATGAAATACATCCTAGAATATTCAAGGAGCTGACTGAAGAAGATAGCTGAATCATTAGCGATTATCTTTGAAAAGTCATGGAAGATGGGTGAGATTCCAGAGGACTGGAAAAGGGCAAATATGGTGCCAATCTATAAAAAAGGGAAATAAGGACAACCCAGGGAATTACAGACCAGTCAGCTTAACTTCTGTACCGAAAATATCATATATTTAAGCAATCAATTTGCAAACACCTAGAAGATAATACAGTGATAAGCAACAGTCAGCATGGATTTGTCAAGAACAAATCATGTCAAACCAACCTAATAGCTTTTTTTGACAGGGTAACAAATCTTGTGGATGTGGGGAAGTGGTAGATGTGGTATTTCTTGAATTTAGTAAGGCTTTTGATACTGTCTCATATGGCCTTCTCATAAACAAACTAGGGAAATATAGCCTAGATGGAGCTTCTATCAGGTGCGTGCATCACTGGTTGGAAAACAATTCCCAGAGTGTAGTGGTTCACAGTCAAACTGGAAGGGCATATCGAGTGGGGTCCTGCAGGGATTGATCCTGGGTCCAGTTCTGTTCAACAGCTTCATCAATGATTTTGATAATGGCAAAGAGAGTACATTTATAATGTTTGAGGACAATACCAAGCCGGGAGGGGTTGCACGTGCTTTAGGATGAAATTCAATAAGGACAAATGCAAAGTACTCCACTTAGGAAGGAAAAATCTGTTGGACATATACAAAATGGGAAATGATTGCTTAGGAAGAAGTACTGTGGAAAGGGATCAGGGCGGGGGAGTCATAGTGGATCACAAGCTAAATATGAGCCAACAGGGTAACATTGTTGCAAAAAAAGCAAACATCATTCTGGGATGTATTAGCAGAAGTGTTATAAGCAAGACATGAGAAGTAATTCTTCCGCTCTACTCTGCCCTGATTAGGCCTGAACTGGAGTATTGTGTCCAGTTCTGGGTGCCACATTTCAGGAAAGATGTAGACATATTGGAGCAAAAGATGACCTATGAGGGAATATTGAAAAAATGGAGTTTGTTTAATCTGGAGCTGAGAAGACTGAAGGGGGACATAACAGTTTTCAAGTACATAAAAGGTTGTTACAAGGAGGAGGGAGAAAAATTGTTGTTCTTAACCTCTGAGGATAGGAGAAGAAGCAGTGGGCTTAAACTGCTACAAGTGCAGTTTAGGCTGGACATTAGGAAAAACCTCCTAACTGTCAGGATGTTAAGTACTGAAATAAATTTCCTGGGGAGGTTGTGGAATCTCCATTGTTGGTGATTTTTAAGAGCAGGCTAGACAAACACCTCTCAGGGATGGTCTAGATCAGTGGTGGGCAACCTGCGGCCCGTGGGCCACACACGGCCTGTCAGGGTAATCTGCTGGCAGGCCACGAGACAGTTTGTTTACATTGACCATCTGCAGGCACGGCCGCCCGCAGCTCCCAATTTCCGCAGTTCACCATTCCCACTACTGGTCTAGATAATACTTAGTTCCGCAATGAGTTCAGGGACTGGACTAGATGACCTCTCAAGGTCCCATCCAGTCCTATGATTCTATGAATTAACTTGGGGCCAGATTCTGCCATCTTTACTCATGTTAAGTAGTACCTTACTCTGTAAACAGTTCAACGAAATCAAGGGGAATGTTTGCAGAACATGGTGCTACTCAATGCAATGGTAGCAGAATCTGACCATAAATTAATTTGTTTATTTTGTCCCAAACTATTTCTGCAGCCTCTAAATGTTATCAATATCTGTAGAAAATCAATGCATTTAAAGTTGACAGGAAGACCAATGTGGTAATCTAATAAAAGGTATCACAGTTATTATGTTCACTACCTTTTTTTAGGAGCCAATAGCCCTAGAGATATTGTTCTGATAAATGTAATGATTATTCTCGTCCATTCTTCATACAGCGACCAGGCACATATTTTACATTTTTGAAATGGATGAAGACTTGCTACCCGAGTCTGCTGAACTTCATAATAGAAAGTCCCACTGAATGTGGGTGTATGATATCAGATCCAATATGTAATCTCAATCTGGAATACTCTTTAATGAAGCAAGAAACAGTGTTTCAATTTCCTGGGGTGATTTCTGATCTCTTTATTCAGAATTTAAACTTTGGAAATTAATCTCAGTCATGTGTTATTGCCACAGGGTTTTCCACTAATTCTTGGCACCTTGATGACATTGTTGATTCTTCTCTATAGAAACACATAATTTCAATCTGTGCTAGATAAAATTCACAGGGTAAGAGGACAACAGATGTGCCAAGTCACCTAAGGCACATTGCACAGATAGTGAGGGCAGCAGTTGGCATATATGTGAGTATAACATTTCCTAAATGTACTTTCTAGGGACTGCTTGTATGCAAAATTAATATATTCTCAAGACACTGCCTCTATGATTAGAATCTATCACTAGAATTGCTTAACATTGCAGAATCATAATTTAGTGGTTTTGTGACTCTGTTTTGTAGTAATTATTTAGCAGCTTCATATTTTTATAATAAAAATGTAATGCAAATAAGGATTATTTTCCTCAGGGAACACTTAAAAGTTTTCTCACTAATATAATACCTGCTATACTGTAAATATGTTTACATCTCAGAGGAATAAACAATATTGCCAATGTTGTTTGATATTAGTTAATCGAAGCAGAAGAAGCTGTTGGAATTTCCCAGGCTCAGTATTAAATGCTTATGTAGTGTCATATAGGCCCTGATCTGACGCAGCATTTAAATATGTTTTGCTGGAATGGGACCATAGAAATCACAGACACCAGGGAATAGAAAGATACTAGGCTATCAAATTCACACAATTCCCCTTGTCCCTGGCAGTGCAAAGGAGGAGGAGTAGCTCACAATTATTCTCTCTCATATATTTTTCCAGTATTTTGTCCAGACCAGTTTTAAATTATTCAGGTAATAGATCCCACCATGTCCCTTGGGAGATTATTCCTCAGTTTAATAAACTTCACTATTGGAGCATTTTTTCTGATATTCACTTTATTATTTTTTTAATTTCATGTTCTAGCAACTATATTGCAATGATACAATAATGAACACCAGCCAGAAATTAATAAGGATTAATCATGGGTACATTTGCAATGACAGGGCTCTGTTTTCTCTAGCACTTAGTAACAGCGGTGGGAATTTTGAAAATTTCCATATGGCAGTCAAGTAAATGTGTTGATATACTGATGGGTGAAAGCAAAAGTAACCCAATGGGTTCAGCTAGCAGATTCCAGTGAGAAGAGGTCACTAGAAAGTCTGTTTTTTCTTTCTTGCAGTTGCCTGTTGATTCATCCACACGGTTCTGTTGTCCTAGCATTAGCTCAAGCATGTAATGAAGAGACTTCTAATAAACTGAAAACTTCCATTCCTGGTGAGGTTTCTGCAAGTTGTTTTTGCTGTGCTTTAGCCAAGATTTCTTAATTTCTCCCTACCCCCATCATATTTTAAGTGGTTTTGGTCATGTCAGATTCACTGAAAAGATTCTCCAGTGTAATTACAATATTTTTTATAAAAGTACAGAATCGTTTTTATTTTCTATAAATGACCAGTCATAATGAATTGGTTGAGGACTGCTTCTTAAGTTGTAGGTAGAGATGGACCTGAATCAAAGCCCAAATTGGGGCACTCCTAAATGATGAGAGTTTGAAGCTAGAACTTTGCAACTGGCTCTTCTCTGTGTAATAGTTCTGTGATGGCATGTACAAACCCCACACTGGGCCTGAAGGGGTAAAAGGACAATACTGGGTTCAGGTAGCCCTGCCCCTCCAGACCTGCAGAACATATTCCAACTGGAGGGGAAGCTGAAAAGGGAGCAACCCAGTTCAATCAGAAGGAAGACAATCTTAGCCTGGACAAGGGTGCTGAGGAAGCCAAGTAGGACTGATCCCAGTTGGGGATGAAGATTAGGTTGTCTTTTCTTTTTCTTTTGTTGCCTTATATTGGACTAGGTGCTGTGGGGAAGCGAGAGATGGCAGGAAGTGACCCAGGCAGAGTACCTCTGAGGGCACGCCAGGGTGCTGGACACTGTTGAGTCTCATAGGGCCCTGGGTTGGAGCCCAGTTGAGTAGAAGGGCCAACGTTCCTTGGCCAACTGTCCCTGCTGCAGGAAGGGCATAAGTCACATTCCAGTCTCACTCACCCCAGCTAAGCAAAGGGCAAGGACACTGCAACCTGGGGTGAAGCTAAACTCATCCTTGGGCGAGGGACTGTACTGAAAGGCCTTCCCGCTGAGGGGAGATACTGGGTGTGCTACCCACTAGACCACCTGGCCCTCCAAGGGCTCTATTACAAGGTCAAACAACTGCCCTTCAGATTCAAATGTCCCCAAACTCTGGGAAAGTTCCTGTCTGGATTACAACTTTTCAGTTCCGGTCCACCTCTGTAATAATAGGACAGAGGGTCTACTAGAGCTGTAATAAAGGACTGTGAAACTCAGGAAATGCTGTTCTGGATCAGACCCATGGTCCATCTGGTCCAGTATCCAGTCTCTGACAATGATGAGTAACAGATGCTTCAGAGGAACGTGAAAACAATGCTGAAGAGGACAGCTGTGGAAAATTTCTTTCTAACTTTCACTACTTAGAGGTTTGCTGATGCCTGGATTTTGAGGGTTTATATTTCTACCAAACTGTGTGTATTTTAAAACTAATACCTATGTAGGTTCTTGCTACTCACCTAAATCTTCAATGTTCAATCTTTTATCAAAGCCTCCTAATAATAATTTTCTGTATAAAAGCATCTTTCACCTTGAGTGATCTCAAAGAACTTTTTAGACTTCCTAGAGAGGGATCATTCACTCACCACTGAAATGCAGCCATCTCTGGAGTGGATTGCACGTAGCTAGTAACACTTGGTGTCTGTGTGTGTTTTTTCTCTTTAGGATGGAAAGTGACAAAGGTTGAAATTGCAAAGAGGTTAAGAAAGCAGAATGTAATTGCTAACACTTGGCTAGGACAGTGAGGATAACAACTCTACTGTTGACAAGTCCCACTGGAATCCTATATTACAAGTGTTTCAGGCATCTGTCTGTAGTACATCTCATTCAATAGATTCTGGGCCAAATGCTCTGCTGGTGTAAATGGATACAGCTCCACTGAGTTCTGTTCACTTGCCCTAGCGGAGATTTTGGCTTGCATCTTCAGCAGCAGAGGGACTCTCCTCCCTGTATAATGCTGCCCTACTGGTTCAGCACTGGCTTAGAAAGAAGCATGCCTTTCACAGCACACCTCTTCCTACAGTCCATAGGTTTTCTTGGTAGGACTTCCGTGCAAGTATAGAGTAGGCTGAGTTCTGCTCAATTTGAGATCAGATGAGAACACAGCCCAAAGTACCGTGGCTCAGTTCAATATTGTGGGTACTGATAAGTTGAAAAACCTCCCAGACTTCACTTCAGTGGGTTATTATGAACCTTGACTGAAAAGTGATCCTAATGAATCATTAGCAGTAAAGTAAAACAGATATCCCAGGATTCCTACACACACATCTAATAAGGAATCTTTATTTCCCCACATGACCTCATGCAAGAGATCCCTGACCCTGCTCTCCTTCTCGCAGCAGCTTGGTAGGGTTATGTTTGCAGAAACCTTTGGGCAGAGCATGGGAATCTGGAGAGAATCCTCATTTTAACTCCACCAGCATGGATAGTTGGAGAGCCTGTTGACTTCCTTTCACCACTGAACATCAGTTGGGGTAATAGGGGCCAGTGTACATGGAACTAAGGGGCTTCTATGCCTTGTTCCATCACTGATTGGGAAATCAAATTCAGGATTTGGCCCACAATATTTCATACAAACTCTCTGAAACTCTGAATGTTCAGACAGACTGCCAGTGTAAGACCAGTTCTCTTCTATACCCCTCTCTTTTCTAAGTGTCAAATCTCCCCATGGGCTTCAGAACAATCAACCAATTCACAGGAAATTCAACTCAGCTGCGAAAACTTGTTATGGCGTGTTACACATGACTCAAAATTTGGGGTAGCCTTCATTATAATGAGCACTCCTTTGTAATTAAAACAAGCCTAAACTTGCCTTATGCCACTACAAAAATGAAAGCTAATCCAGCTCAGCGAGGGATTATTTAATTCTCATTCCCTACCCCACCACCAAAGTACAGGCACACAATTTTAAAACCAACGTGTCTGTTTCCTTGGCTTGGAATCAGACTTTTCATGCATGCTGAACATGATGAGGTGCCAGAGCAGCTAAACACTCATGTCCCTACGTGTTAAGATGGCACGATGCCTAGACCATTTGTATCAGTCAGGTTGAAGCTCAATTACAGTTTGGAAGAACGTCCGAATCGCCTTTTAGTTTCCTGAGTCAGAAACCCCAAACCGAAAACACGTTTCCTTGTCGAAGCACTGAGGAACTTGTGGGGACAGGTCAGTGGTAAATTGCTCTCACTTCAGGGGAGCACACGCTGACAATGGGAGTGGGTCATGGGGGCTAGAAATGAGCAGTCTTTAATTTTAAAAACTCCCAACCCCCTAAAGTCAAGTGGCTCAGCTGTATCTGAGCCTCACTGAGGCATGGTCAGGGACATTTGAGGAATGAACTGTGGCGGGAAACATCCCTGTGCAGAAATTCTAAATAGAAAAGCCAGGATTGATGTTGGGTTCTGGGCTACCCTGCACTAGAGGTGTCCGTGGCAGATGCAAAAGGCATGTGTTTGTTTTATTTGACGGTGGGAAGGGTTATTGAGGAAGGGCTGAGAGAGGGGAAGCTTAATGGCCCGCAAGCATCCAGCTGAGCTGAGGGCAGACTTTCCACCCGTGTAAATTGTTCGCATCAGCTTGTAAAGGACCTTCGGCTTCCAGCAGCAGGGGCACAGTGTGGGGTTGTCTCTTTGACTCACGTACAGAACAAAGGATAAACAGACAGAATATTTTTTTAAAGCCCTGTTGACAAATATTTTTTTTTCTGCTAAAAGATATCTCGACAAGGCCCAGAGAGCTGTGTGCGCACAGACTGTACAGAAACACAATAAAATAAAGGAATACTATGGGTAAAATTCCCTGCGAGCAGAGGCCCAGCACCAAGCTTAGGTACCACAGAATTCCCACCTAAACCCTTAAAAAAGGGTTTAAATGGAACTTAAGTGGTGCAAATTCCCCTTGCTGACTCTTACAGGGGTCACCTTATATATTAAGTTGTTTTATTTTTTATAATTTTAGTACAGGCTGCTATATTCACAGCCCTTCTCTCACACATCTGATCTATGGTACCATTAATAAGGATGAAGAAGAGAACACAAGTTGTACCAAAACCCTTCCTTCTGTTAGACCTGCTCTGCTCCCATTGAAGTTGCTGGTAACAGTCCTGTTGACTTTAGCAGGAATAGGATCACATCTGTAATGGTATACTGGTCCATTAAGGCCAGAGGGTGAATTTTTGGGGGCCAGGCTACCAGTTGCAGGAATTCTGATACAGTGATCCAGGGAATGACAGAGGCAGATGCTGAGAGAGAGGAAGTGATCATGGTGTAACAATTGGTGTCTGGGAAAATACCAAGGCCTGGGACCAGGAGCCTTGTTGGATACGTCTATATAACAGGCAGGATCCTGTGGCAGAGAGTCTAAGAGCCTGGGTCTACAGACTTGGGCTTGTTGGGTTCATGCTATGGTGCTAACAATGGCTGTTTAGACGTTTGGGCTTGGGCTGGCTACTGGACTCTGAGACTAACTGTTGTGGGACTCTGCTTACTGTGTAGACGTACCTGTAGTGTACGGCAGAGCAGGGGAGGTTCTGAGGAGGGCAGCATATAACCAGTCTCTTCTCTCTGAACAGAGAGGAGATTGGTAAGAAGAGGCTTGTTGGCTCACCTTTCCCAGAGCAAAGAGAATGAGACTGAATTGTTCTGACTTTGCCTCCAAAGCATAGTTGTGTATTAGGAAATCAGCAATCCAGCAGAGATCCCTGCAGAGAAAAGGATGTTTTTAGTGTAAAGGGTTTTGTTTCAAGTGTTGTTTATTTGAGTGGCTTTGCAAAAAGTCTGAGTGGAAACTTCCAAGGCTGGCTGGGTGAAGCCTGCTCAGGGTTCAGCCTGCTAAAGGGTCCATGAAGTACAATTAGGTGGTTCAGTTTTCTACAACCATTGATAGAGATCATGATCTACCTTTATAGCTTCCTCCTCTTTCCATGTAATAAGAATGTCCTGCATTTGTGGTATTGGAGTGGAGTGCTCAGGGTCAAGAGTTAATTCCATTTGCTGTGGCACATTTTCAAAATCTAAATTGAATTCCCATCATCATGAGTGGTCTGATTCACAACAAGGAGATTCTGGAGAAGACAAGAACTTGATTAGAATTGATTAGAGAATTGATAAAGAGAAGTCATTGGTCATGCTGAGATTTAAGTAGTGTTATACTATTTTATGTTTATGCCTGATGTATTTTATAGTATCTGTCCATTTAACTTAAATCATGCTGCCAGTGTTCACAGCGGTGTGTGCAGGCTTTCTGGTGCCAAATCCTTACATTTTTATTCCCAAAATAACAATTTCTTCTACTATTAAGAATCTGATCAGCAGATATTCTCTGCAGCCACCAGCACTGAGTAGAAGTTTAGTATTCATTGAAATGTTACCCTGGGAATACTGTGTGTTTGAAATTGCTATAATATACACAGGGCTTCCCTGGAGTACCCTTGATGCAAGGATCAGTGTGATGGGGTTTACAGAACCCTCAATAAGACTAAAGGAGTCATTCAGCAGTACTGGGCAAAGACCACCCTGGCCTGGCGCAGCTGCAGAGCATGATCCAAATGGATGACGTGCTTCAAATAGACCTTTGGCAAACAAACAGGGATAGAGTGAAGGAGAGGCTGTCTGCAGGAATGAAGCAGGCCAGTTAGTACCTTCTGGGACAGAAGGAAGGGGCTGGTCTGTGGTAAAGCCTGACTAGGTGTCCAGGGGCCTGGCCCTTCTTTCTCTCTGCTCCTTCCTGAAAGGGGAAATCACTGAACATGGAGAAGAGAGCTGGGGAGCCCCTACTAACTATCTGAATTGTTGAGATTGTTTGAGCAGCAGTCGGGAGGAAAACAGAGTGCTGTCACCATGCCCCAAACTGAAGAGGAGCCAAGGGGAGGCTGGAAGTGGCCCGAGGGCAAGGGGAGAGGGAGAGGCTGGTCTTGAATATCAGCTAGAAGGGACTGAAATTCTCCTCACCTCTTCCACCTTGGGCCCTGGGCTGGGACCCACTGGAAAGAGAGGGCCTGGGTCCCCCAGCCTTCTTTTTCTCCCTTGTCCAGCCAAAGGAACCTGGTTAAGGACAGACTGTAACTTGGTTGCCAGGTTCACAGATTGCCTGACAAGGCCCCTACAGGACTTTGCGGTCTGCTGGCCCCTAAGGGTACATCTACACACCAGGGTCAGCTGGCCTGGGCTCTTGGGGCTCAGGCTGTAAAACTGCTGTGTAGATAGCTGGACTCGGGCTGGAGTCCATGTTCTGGGACCCTGTGTGGTGGGAGGTCCCAGAGCCTTGGCCCCAGCCTGACCCCAAACATCTACACCGCAATTTTTAGCCCCACAGCCTGAGCTCCATGCGCATGTCAGGTGGCCTGGGCCAGCTGTGACTGTGCCATGGATCTTTTATTCCAGTGTCGATGTACCCTAAGTGAACCCTGCCACAATCAGCCTGCCACATGTTATGGTTCTGCATAAATTTCCATTACTATCAGGACTGGCAACAAGCTCTCTCCTTCCTGTTGAAAATCCCCACAGGCTGGCTTCTCTGGATATTTGCATCACCGTTACTTTAGTGATTGCAGAAATGATAAAATACTGCTTTACTGGCTGGTAAATGAAGCATTGCAATTCAATGAAGCTCTACAACTCTGACATCTTATGGGACACTGCACTCTGGCAAGGCAGTTTACTGACCCCAACCTAAATTTCCTGGACTTTTGGAACAATTAATGGAACTGCCGCCTTAAAATAGCCAATGTGTCAGACACTGTGGGCCCTGATCCAAAACTCATTGAAGTTGTTAGAAATCCTTCCACTGACTTCAATAGGCCTTGAACCAGAATCTTAATGAATAACCCAAACTTAAACCTTCCCCATAACTAACCCCAGAGTGTCACCTTGTGCACGTATTTCCCCTCTTTCTTCCCCTGTTCCTCTTTTTCTTGCTTCTTGTATATGTATAACACACTTGCATCAGTTATACATTGTTAATATGACCTAGTAGGTAAAAAATATAAAAGCTCTTCAGCACTCCTTAGACTTTGCCTCTTTATATACCCTGGGTGGGATGATCAGGGGAAAAAAACAGAGAAGAACTAGTTGTCAATGGCTCCTAGTTTCCCAGTGAAAATTACCAGAAGCCCCGCTCATTAAATGTGAGGAAGAAGACACTAGTGAATCACCACTCTAACCTACAGTAGTGGCTATAGCTACAAACATGTGGAATTGGACACAAAATCAAAACGAGTTTCAAATAAACAGCACCTCGATTAAGGTGGAAACAAGCCATCAGAAATATATACACCTTTCTACCACCCCATCACAAATAAATACACTTCCCTGCCACCCTGTCTGTCCCTTTGAACCTAATTCTGCTTCTCTTGACCTGGCAGGGAGTCTTGGCACTGAATTCAGTGGCCGTGTGCAGTCCCTTTTGGGTGTGGTTATATTGTTCAGCTATACTTCTGGGTTGCTGTTTTTTTTAAAAGAATGTTTGTAATGTATAAGAGAAATTTCTCAAACATAGGCTCTGATTCTGTAATGAGATCTGTGCGAGCAGACCCTTTTGGCCCATGCAAAACCTTGTTGAATTGAAAGCCACTTGGCCCCTCCACTCCTTTGTCTTAGAAAGCAATAGATACGTTACAAGAAAAAAGCCTTAAAAACAAGGCAGTGGGTTGTACAGCAGAAAGCAGGGAGAAAGCATATGGCCAAAGCTCATGGACAGTCTCTACTAAGCTTATTTTGAATATTTTCCATTAATGGACAAAAGACAGGCACGCATGAGCTTGATTCTTCTCTCACTTACACTGATGTAATGCCATTAACTTCAGAGGAGTTACTCCTGACTTATCCTGATGTAAGTGAAGGGGAAAATCAGGACCTTGGTGATTATAGCCTTTCTTTATGTATAAATACAGGAATGCTCCCATGTGATAAATAGGAAATTAATGATACAGTGAAATGGTAAGCAGGTTTTATCACATCATTTGGGGATGACTATATAATTCATGAGTGGTGATTAATGCCCCTACCAGTGACATTAATGGGAATTCTATGTAGTGAGATCAGACTATTGGAGTTTAAGCTTCGCTATGCTGGTCAGATAGGAGAAATTTGCACTTACGGGATGTATTTCCAGCTTAATGCATGCATGTATTTCCTACCTATGATAATGGGAATTGTAGGAAACATTTGTAGATTTATCTCTCCTGGAGAGAGGGTGAACAATGTAGACAACTGGGCCAGATCCTCTGCTATAAATTGGCACAGATTCATTTTATTATTTATTATTTGTATGGTTGCAGCCCCCAGGAGTTCCAGTCCTGGACCAGAACCCCGCTGTGCAAGGTGCTTTACAGACACAGAATGAAAAGACATTCCCTGCCCCAAAGAACTGATTATTTAAATAGATGACAAGAGACAATGCATGAATACTGACAGACCAATGGGGTGCATGAGGAAACAATGAGATCCATTGTGTCACTAGAGCTATGCTGACTTATATTAGCTGAGTATCTGCCCTTACTTTCTTATGAACAACAAATGCATTATATAATGCTGATGTCCTTACTTGAGTAAGGACTTCAAAGTTTGGCCCAAGGGTCTGTGGCCCAAAAAATCAGTTTCCAGGCCGCTGCATGTATTTGAAGGGAAGAATAAATAATTAGTATGGATTATTATTTAGAAAAGATACCATAAGTGACACATTGCGAGGTGTTGTCTGGCAATAAAATTATGAAATTAGGGGGAACAGACAGCCCCTGGCCAAAAGCACCAGTGTGTTTAACTTCACGTTATGCCAACAAACAATTAGTTAAAATGAATTGAATGTAAATAATACAAAATATTTTGCGTTCATGCTGAATCTGACAGTTAAAATATCTATAATTGGAGTAGGGCTCCCTGGGGAAACCATTAGAAAACCACTCTTCTTTATTATACAGCATTTTTGAACATTTTAAAAGCATCCGATGAGTAATGTGAAAGCCTCTGATCATTCCTCCTACATTAGTAATAAAGGAGTCATGAAAGATGTTTGCTCTCAGGTCCCTATTTGGAGACAGAGCAGCAGCTGATATTGTTTGTGTGTTCTGTTCCTAACATTAAAAATAAACTCTCTGATGGGCCCTTGTGATGCTGCAGGATTGCCTGGTTACTATAGTGATTCCATTCTGCCATACACCTATAATTATTTTGTCAATGGCATTCTAAAATGCATTTAATTGTTTACCGACAAGCCTTCTGTTGACAAAATGAATTTTGTCAAAAATTAAGAGAACCATTAGAGATTCCTGTTGCATGTATGTCAGACAAACTATTGAGAGAGGAAAGGTGGGTGAGGTAATATATTTTACTGGACCAACTCCCGCTGGTGGAAGGGACAAACTTTTAAGCTTCACAGAGCAATTCCTCAGGTCTGGAGAAAGAAACTAGTGGCCAAGCTAAATACAAGGTGGGACAGACTGTCAAGCATAAGGGGTTCACACATGTTGTAAGAAACCCCTTAAATGTAATGGGCAATTAACCCCTCTGCAGTAGTAGAGCAGTGGAGGGTTGGTAGGCAGCAGGGTGTGTTACAAGTTGTTGTAAGGGTCATAAAATAATCATCTGTGTTTAGTCCATATTCTTTTAGTGTCCACCAGAGTCATGAATCTAAGTTCCTAGGCTCATCTTTTGAATGTGTTGTGCAGGTTTCCTCTGAGAATGATACCATACTGAGAACTTGACCTTGTATTTAGCTTGGACGTTCTAGTTTCCTTCTCCAGACCTGAGTGAGATCACTGGGAAGCATGAAAGCTTGTCGCTATCACCAACAGAAGTTAGTCCAATAAAAGATATGGCCTTATCCACCCAGGGCTGGATTACCCAACAGGCAGACTAAGCACGTACTTAGGGCACCAGCAAAGCAGGGGGTACCAAAAAAAAAAGAGATTTTTTTTTTTGGAAAAAATTTGATATTTGATATTTCAAAAAAAGCATTGAAGTAGTCCTCATGTGAAAAATCAGAACCTTGTTAGACTTCCTTACACTCCACTACACACTCATCCCCCAGTTTTCTGTTCTCTTTTTATTACCTATCCCCACCTAAACCTGTAGAGGGAAGAAAATTTGCTATAAATTAATTAAAGCACCTGAAGCCCATTAGAGCACCTGAAGCCAGTCACATGATAAAAACCCCCTGCTTCAATCAGACAAGAGGAGGAGTTGAAGCAGAGTGGATTGGTGTTGGAGCAGAGAGCAGTTTGGAGGGAAGCAGAGGAGAGTTTGGAGAAGTGCTGTGGTGGGCTAAGAAGACCAAGACCCTAGGTAAAGGGACACCTGGTTTGTGCAGAAGGAGGGCAGGAAGCCCCACAAGCTGAAGGGCAGGAGAGGGAAGTAACCCCTGGGCTGGGACCCGGAGTAGAGGGCGGGCCTGGGTCCCTCCCTCTCCACTCCCCTCCTGTAGGACACTAGTGGGGCAGTTAATACCCCAGTTCAGAGGCAAGAAACAATGCCCTGAACCCCACCCAAGAAGAGAAAGCGAGAGACCCAACATAGTAGTGCCAGCAATTTGCCACAATATATACATAAAAATAGTGTACATTGTGTAATTTGTTTTTCTTTTTAAGTTCAGATAACTGAGCTAAGGGGCAGGATGAAACGTAACCAACTGAGTGGAGCACAGAAACGTAAACTGGAGGAAGAAAAGAAACAAAAACCTAGTGAAATTTTCCAAAATCTTCCAAAGCTGACCTCATTTTTCAAAGCGAATCCATCAGAAACAACATCTTCTCTCAGTAGCACAGACATCGTTCCAAAACCTGTAGGTGTTTCAGAGACTGACTCTTCTTCTATTGGTGAAACAAACACCATTCCAGAACATGTGGATGTGTCAGAGACTGTAAGTGATCATCCTACTCTTGGTGGTAAAACAGAGATTGTTCTAGAAGGTGTGGATGTGTCAGAGACTGAACTTGCTCATGCTGTAAATAATAGGAGAAAAGATCCTGGTATGTGGGTTGATTTCAGTACCGATGATGTAGCTTACTGGATAGATCGTGGACCAAAGGACTGTCAACACCACACTGGGCCATTTGAGAAATCACGTCGGACTTTTACCAATGGCAAACAAACGAGATATTATCCACAAAACATATTTTTCGGCATGAAAGCGAATGGTGAGAAGTACACCTGAGAATAGCTACTGTATTCACAGTACTGTTTTGTTTGCAAACTTTTTGCATATAAACCTTCAACATCCCGGTTTGCTGCAGATGGATTTAGTGACTGGCGGAATACTGTTTTAATTGAACAACATGAAAATAGCACTACTCACAGAGATTCAATGTTGACATATTTAAATCGAAGACAGGGCTTTGAATTGACACAAAAATTGGAAGAACAAATTAAAGGGGAGCGTGAATACTGGCAACATGTCTTGCAGGGTGCTATAGCTGTTATTCAAACATTAGCTGAACGTGGTCTGCTTTTCCGGGGATCAAATGACACATTTGGATCATTGCAGAATGGAAATTTCTTGGGATTGTTGGAGCTTGTGGCTCAGTTTGACCCATTTTTAGCATGCCATAACTCAAAATATGGGAATGCTGGCAAAGCTAACCCATCATACTTAGCCAAGACAATATGTGATGAACTCATTGGTCTAACGAGTGACAAAGTTCGTTCAGCTATTGTGGATGAAATAAGTACTGCTGGGTACTTCAGTTTATCTGTCGACTCTACACCTGATCTTTCACATATTGATCTATTGTGTATTGTAATAAGATATGTGTCTCCCACAGATGCAAAACCAGTTGAACGATTTATAACATTCCTCAATTTGAAAAGCCACACTGGTGAAGAAATGGCAGATCAAGTACTGCATTATCTGTGCCAAGTTTGCAAAATAGATTTCTCAAAGTGCAGAGGTCAATCTTATGACAACGCTGCCAACATGTCAGGGCGTTATCAAGGACTGTGCAGAAGAAGCTTTTAGAACAGAACAAATATGCCATATTCATACCATATGCTGCACACTCTCCCAATCTTGTTGGCCACAGTGCTGTTGATTGTTGTCCCACGGCAGTAAGTTTTTTCTCAACAGTCCAGTTACTTTATACATTTCTCTCTGCCTCAACACACCGATGGGCAGTTCTTAAAACATATTTGGGCAATGATTGTGTGTTGAAATCTCTTTCTAATACTCTCTGGGAGGCACATGCAGTGGCAACAAGTGCAATTCTAGAGTCCAACTCAAAGATTGTGGATGCATTAGAAAGTATCGCTGAAGACCAATCATAAAAGGGAGACACTATACGAGAGGCAGAAAACATTGCAAACAAGATGCAAGAACTAGAGTTTGTATTCATGGTGACCATGTGGAATGAAATTTTACAACACTTTTACCACACAAGTCAAGCTCTCCAAGAAAAAGAATTGGATTTGAAAATATGTGCAGACCTCTGTCAATCATTAGCAGACCACTTACACCCTTTGAGGAATGATTTCAAAAGATTTGAAGACATATCAAAAGATATTTTGCCTGATACTAACTACAGAGAAGCCCAGTCCTACAAGTGAATCGGGAAAAACAAGCAAATGATAGCAGTGCAATAGAAACAGCATTGAATCCTAGAGACAAATTTTGCATATCTACTTACTACACTATAATTGATACACTTGAAGCTCATGAAGAGGAGAGGTGAAGTGTACAAAGAAGTATCAAGTAGATTTTCTTTTCTAAACGATATGGATTTATCTGACGAACAATATTCACAAGGTTCCCAAAAGCTAGTTGACTCAGACCCTGTTGACTTGAACATGAATCTCTGTGGAGAAGTACGGCAGTTCCACTGTTATATGCGCGCAAAGTTTAATGAAACAGGAAAAAGAAAATTCAGTCACATTAATCTTCATGACACAATACTGAATACAATGTGTATTTCCAAATGTAGAGATCGTGCTACGTATTTTTCTAACATTGATGATTGCTAACTGCTCCGCAGAATGCTCTTTTTCTCAGCTGAAAAGAATAAAAAACCCTCAGAGAACAACAATGTGTTGGAACAGACTTGATTCACTTTTCCTATTGTGTATGGAAGCGGACATACTTCGTCGAGTCAGTTTCGATGAACTTATCCAGAATTTTGCAATTAGAAAATCTAGGAAGAAGCTATTTTAATTTCAGCATACATGTAAGTTTTGTGTCATTTTGAAAAATAAAATTTAATTTTATGGTATAGTATTGTTTTTATTTTGAATTACATGGGGGGGGCACCATAATCTTTTCAGTGCTTAGGGCCTCTAAAGGTCTTAATCTGGCCCTGTATCTACCTTGTGTCTCTCATGTCCTGGGATCAACAAGGCTTCAACAACACTGCAGACAAAATATTAATGTGTGTTGGGCAAATATACAAAGAATCGTCTTTCTCATGAAGAACAAAAGCTGGAAAGGGCACTGTTGCAGCAGATCGCCTGATCTATGAAAGCATGTGGAGATAACAAAGAGCAAGTACAGCTTTCAGTGTTAGTAATTCAGTCAGAGACAATTATGTGAAAGGAGTTTTGGTGCAGATCAGACTATATTAGTATCCATACCCACATTAATCTAATAAAGTATTGTTAGATCCAAAAAGTCACAGGGTCCTTACTCATACTTTGGATAGATCAAATTTTTGCATAGTTTTAACTAAAAGTAGTTCTCTGTCACTCTTCTATTCCCATTACATCAAGTTAACATTCCTGAGAAAACTTTATTCTTCTCAGTTCTAATGGTGTAGATCAGGAGTGACTCTAGTAAAGTCAGTGGAGTAAAATAATTGTCAATGAGATCAGAAATGGCTTAAAATTTTTCTAAAGGGTAGAGCACATAACTAGGAGCGTAGTAATAAATTCCTCCTGAATTTGAGGTGTATCTTTGGAAATCTGCAAAAATGTGTCTACATCCACAAAAGGGGGTGGAAAAAATAGAGAAGACAAATTAGCAAATTACATATTCAGAAATATTTAGAATCCATAGAAAAATATTGGTATGTACATTAAACCTGGTCCAGATGGCACGGACTAAGTTAGGCAGCATATTTTGGTAGAGACACAATTTGACATTTAAGTCTCTCTCTCGCCTATGGTAACTTAAATGACTGTGTTCTGGAATTCAGAGCTTCTAAAGTACTGGCATAATTATTTTCTCTACATGTTGTCACACTCCCTCCCAAACCAATAGAGTAGATGGATAGTAGAGCAGTTGTTTTCAAACTTTTCTCTTATGACTCGGTGGAAGAAAAAGACTTATCCCCATGACCCAAAACAATAATATCTTCTGACTAGAATTTTCATAAAATCACAATAAAGGGAAATACATGCTAGCTTTTGCCACGTCACTTCAAGTAATAACTAAAATTAGACATCGACATTACTTGTAAAACATTTTTAAATACAGTAAAAAAGACAATCAGGTTTAGTTTCACTTACTTAATGTGATGGATGGGCCTGACTGCTGTTCATGATCTCATTCTAATCTGCATCACAAGATGAAAGCACTACCTGCATATCAGGTGCACTGTTCAGTTGGTTTCTTTTTTTTGTTTGTTTTTAACTGCCCATGTAGGTTGTTGTGAACTGTAGCAACAACAGAACACTAATCTTACTTAACAGTGGCTTTGACAAGACGTATCCAAAACGATGACAAATTTAATGACTTGTGGTGTGTTCTGAGTGTTCTCTCACAGGTGAGTTGCAGCAGGTCTTTCACCCAATGCTTTTCCTTCAAATTTTCAAACCCCCTTGCATGGAAGCAGAGACTAAAAAACTCAGACAGCGCAGCAAAATGTAACTATATGACACTTCATTTCATTCATTTTTTCTTCACTGATGCTGTTCTCAGTGTGTTGTAACAGTGTTGGGAACATAGAATCATAGAATATCAGGGTTGGAAGGGACCTCAGGAGGTCATCTAGTCCAACCCCCTGCTCAAAGCAGGACCAATCCCCAATTAAATCATCCCAGCCAGGGCTTTGTCAAGCCTGACCTTAAAAACTGCTAAGGAAGGAGATTCTACCACCTCCCTAGGTAACGCATTCCAGTGTTTCACCACCCTCCTAGTGAAAAAGTTTTTCCTAATATCCAACCTAAACCTCCCCCACTGCAACTTGAGACCATTACTCCTTGTCCTGTCATCTTCTACCACTGCGAATAGTCTAGAACCATCCTCTTTGGAACCACCTCTCAGGTAGTTGAAAGCAGCTATCAAATCCCCCCTCATTCTTCTCTTCTGCAGACTAAACAATCCCAGTTCCCTCAGCCTCTCCTCATAAGTCATGTGTTCCAGACCACTAATCATTTTTGTTGCCCTTCACTGGACTCTCTCCAATTTTTCCACATCCTTCTTGTAGTGTGGGGCCCAAAACTGGACACAGTACTCCAGATGAGGCCTCACCAGTGTCGAATAGAGGGGAACGATGACGTCCCTCAATCTGCTGGCTATGCCCCCACTTATACATCCCAAAATGCCATTGGCCTTCTTGGCAACACAGGCACACTGTTGACTCATATCCAGCTTCTCGTCCACTGTCACCCCTAGGTCCTTTTCCGCAGTACTGCTGCCTAGCCATTCGGTCTCTAGTCTGTAGTGGTGCATTGGATTCTTCCGTCCTAAGTGCAGGACCCTGCACTTGTCCTTGTTGAACCTCATCAGATTTCTTTTGGCCCAATCCTCCAATTTGTCTAGGTCCCTCTTTATCCTATCCCTACCTGCCACCATATCTACCACTCCTCCTAGTTTAGTATCATCCGCAAATTTGCTGAGAGTGCAATCCACACCATCCTCCAGATCATTTATGAAGATATTGAACAAAACCGGCCCCAGGACCGACCCTTGGGGCACTCCACTTGATACCGGCTGCCAACTAGACATGGAGCCATTGATCACTACCCGTTGAGCCCGACAATCTAGCCAACTTTCTACCCACCTTATAGTGCATTCATCCAGCCCATACTTCTTTAACTTGCTGACAAGAATACTGTGGGAGACCATGTCAAAAGCTTTGCTAAAGTCAAGAAACTATACATCCACTGCTTTCCCTTCATCCACAGAACCAGTAATCTCATCATAGAAGGCGATTAGATTAGTCAGGCATGACCTTCCCTTGGTGAATCCATGCTGACTGTTCCTGATCAATTTCCTCTCGTGTAAATGCTTCAGGATTGATTCCTTGAGGACCTGCTCCATGATTTTTCCGGGGACTGAGGTGAGGCTGACTGGCCTGTAGTTCCCAGGATCCTCCTTTTTCCCTTTTTTTAACATGTAGTAGCTCGGACGATTACTTTTCAGTCGTGCTTGCCACGGTGCTAATGACTTGTGGAATGCTTGTATTGGTTCGCAGGACTGAAACAAATCATTGCCTCTTCCTTGTCATTTCAAATTCAGTTCATTTAAAATTGAGAAAATGTCAGCCAGATATGATAACTTTATTAACCAACTGTCATCGTCAAACAAATTTGCCAAGTTAGACTATTTCTCAACCATAAAAATTTGAATCTCATCCCTGAGTGTAGAGGGGTAGCCATGTTAGTCTGTATCAGCAAAAACAACTAAGTATACTTTTCCCAGTCTACATTAAACTAATGGGTATTGTTCCTATGCACTGATGGTGTAAGTGGGGAAGAGGGAGGCATTGCCCCACGAGCATCAATAAAATGATCCTACGAAAATTCTGCTAGGAGAACCAACCACTTGGGATTATTTTCAGGGTGAAGGTGATCTGGCCAAATATAAGGGCTTTTCTGAAGTTTTAGAATTGCTTTAAAATAACTTGTTATCTCCTGCAAGTTAAATACTAACTCCTGACCTTGGGAAAACACATTTATTCAGAGGCTACATAGATAAGATTTCTCCATTTCTAATACATCTGTTACTATAATATCTTGGCTATCGATACATAAGATTCAGATTGATTTCTGTCTGAAATAGGAACTAAATTCTTCACACCCTCCTTGCTTTAGCCGTTATCCTGGTAGGATAATTCTGTTTTTCTGTTAGAAAAATCCTGAGTTCTCGTTAATTGAAATACAGATTGAAGACCAATTTTTTGATGGCAAATGTTCCATTTGGTCTAGATAATACTTAGTCCTGCCATGAGTATAGGGGACTGGACTAGATGACCTCTCAAGGTACCTTCCAATCCTATGATCCTATGATTTAGAATGTCTTTCATTCTATTTACACAATTACCTCAAAGTTTTTACAGATCAGCTTTACAATGAGTTTTCAGCTAAATGATGGTTGCCTTGAAAAATGAAAAATGCATTTTACTGTAAGTGAATATTAGAATTTTGTCTGCAAATCATAAATCTTAATAGAATTTTGTTTTCAAATCATGTTTATTTCCAGCTCTTTAAATCAGGCTCATTCAGTTGCCTCTCAAGTTTATCATTTTTCCCATCTTGCTTTTAGTTTGATGAAAGTATTTATTTTTTAATGTGTCATAGAATGTGAATTTTCAGTTATCAGTGTTTGCTTGACATGTAATGGCTATGAGATCTGCCCTTCTTCGTCATTGGCCTGGTCCTATATGAGCAACTATAAATCAGCTTTAAAAAGACAGCATAAGTGAAAAGTGTAAGCAGTTTTTATATTTATTGAACTTTATCATTATGTAAATATTTAGCATCTGATTCACCACTGTCTTAATTCAGCTTAAGACAACTTAGCTTCATTGAAACCAGTGGAGTTACATCAATAAAAAACTGGAGCAATGCAGTGCTAAATTATGCTGTTTGAGAAAGAAGGTCTAGGGGTTAGGTCACTCACCCACAATTTTGAAGACCCAGTTTCAAGTCCCAGCTCTCCCATAGAGTTCTGTGCAACCTTGGGCAAGTTACTCGATCTCCCACCTACAGAACAGGGATAATAGCACTTCCCTTCCTCCAAAGAGGTTGTGAGACTAAATAGGTAAAGCAGTGTGAGATGCTCAGATATCATGGTAATAGTGGCCATGTATACCGAAGATTAGACTTAATTTAGAAATTGCTCAAAGGTTTTTCCAACATCAGATGGAAAAATTTTGTAATGTGAAAACTGCTTTTTGTAAAGCAGGACTTAATTAAAGATGCAAGCTATTTGGCCCTTAGCACCCAGTTAGTTTATTTTTAAAGTACAATAAAATGAATTCTGAAACAAAATTGCAATTTTGTAAAGTATATATGCAGCACCAGTCCTAGAGATGTGTGACCAGACTGGTGACCCCTAGACCCAATGGACTACAGAGCAGGAATAGCAGTAATTCAGTACATTTTTGTTTAAGTATGAAAAGTAAGGGAAGGGAGTCTTTTAGGAAGAATGGCAGAAGAAGGAACTTCCTGGTGGAGGGAGGAGAAGAGGGGATTGAAGAAACCAGTGTCTCCATGGCTATGTCACAAACCCTCTATTTGGAACTAAAGCTGAAGGTGTAATTTCCAACTCAGGCAGACATACCTGTGCTAGCTCTGACTGAGTGAGCATGATAAAAATAGCAGTGTAGCCAAGGTGACGCAAATGGTGGGACAGGCTAGCCACCACAACTATATACCTAGGGTCTCAGATGGGATTGTATTTGGCTGGTTAGCCCCACCCACCACTCACACCGCCACAGCTACATTTCTATTTTTAGTACTCTAGCTTGATCAGAGCTAGTGCAGGTATGTCTACACAACTTAGAAATTACATCTCCAGGCCCTGTGTCAACATACCCCAAGATAGTATATGTTATAGACTTTTCATGTAAACGAGAAATTCTGCATGCTTCCTAAGTCACAAAATGAAAGCTATTCATTAAATTTAGTCACCAAAAAATCAACACAAAACGGCTTTTATAGTTTTGCAAACAAATAATTGTGGATTCATTTTCCCCCCAATATTTTTATCAAAAATTATGTTAAATTGTTTGTCTTCCAAAAATGTGGTTTTGATGATTCCTATGACAGTTTTTAAAATACTTTGGATAATGATTTTGAAAATTCATGGGAAAAATTGACCTTTTTTGGAAAAATAACCCCCACCCTTTCAAAAGAAAAACAATGTTGAAATTTCAAATTTTGGGGGTAAAATAGATTTTATTTTTTGATCAGCTCTCCAAGTCATTTAAAGGTCACTCCCTTGGTCATACTTGTGTGGTTACAAAGAGGAAAGGAACATGAGTCTTATGAGAAAAGTTTGAACATATCATTTTTCTATTGAGGATCCTAAATTGTTTCACAAACTGAATCACACTTATCCTTGTATAACCTCATTGAGTCTCAATCTCCCCTTTTCCCATTTATGTAGTATATATTTACAGATGGGTAAAGTGAGGCTTAGGGAAGTTGTGACTTTCCCAAAGTCAGATAGCAAGGTCAATAATTAGAATAAAGCAACATAACCATTATGTCTTATTCCTGTGTCACTGTCATTGTTTGAAAGATTAATCATTGTCACCAATGATTTTCACAAAAACTAATCTTGAGTAGAAGAGATTCATCAAAGATATGATTCTTGTGACAAGGATTGTCACTCAAAATATATTTCTTTCAGTGGTAAAATTAATAATGGTGAGTCTGGGAAGACCAACACAAAATTAACTTGAGGCAGCCTGATGATGGTTATTTCATGTCAAACTTTCTGCTGAGAAGTTGAGTAGGAGGAGTATTTTACAACTGGGAAAAGTTTGGGGTCATAAAGCTTTCCTGGGCTATGAAACTCTGTAAAAGAAATCCAGCCCCTAAATCTGGACTATTCCTTCCTCCAGTTGCTTAGAGGAATATCTTATTACCGTATATACTCGTTCATTAGCCCATTCGTTTATAAGCCAACCAGCCCCTCCCCCCCCCGCCCCCGCAAAAGATGGATAGGTTAAAAACAGCAAAAACTGTATCACCCTTTCATAAGCCGACCTTATATTTCAGGGGTTGGCAAACTTTGGCTCCTGGCCCGTTAGGGTAAGCCGCTAGTGGGCCCGGACATTTTGTTTACCTGCAGCGTCTGCAGGCATGGAGCCCCTCAGCTCCCAGTGGCCGCGGTTCACTGTTCCCAGCCAATGAAATCTGCGGGAAGTGGTGGCCCACCACTTTCCGCAGCTCCCATTGGCTGGGAACGGTGAACCACGGCCACAGGGAGTTGAGAGGCTCCATGCCTGCAGACACTCCAGGTAAACAAGATGACAATGTATTAGATCTTCAATTCAATGATTCTATAGAGTTTAAAATCATCAAATTTTGGTGTAGACCCATTTATAAGCCGACCCCCGCTCTTTGATGTGTCACTTTTTAACCAAAAATATTTGGCTTATCAACGAGTATGTACGGTAATTCAGGCCAGTCTGTACAGGAGCCAGTTGTTTTCTCATCCTATATGCAGTATAGCTGCTATCTATGCTTTCTACTGAAGAAATGCTACACATGCTGGGTATGATCCAAAGCCCACTGAAGCCAGTGGAAAGACTCACATTGACTTCAGTAAGCTTTGGATCAGACTCCCTGTGGCTATTATAGCCTCCAGAGGTATAATAATTCTCCAGATTTATTAACTGTAATATGTTGAAGAGAGAACCTCACTGCTGCCACTAACCCTTCCTCTGAAACGTAGAGTATTTCCTTCATGATGGCCCCAGCCTTCTCTGGGCATAAAACTGAAATGAGGGTGGCTCTAAATCTTGATTCCCTGTATGGTAGTGTAATTTGGGAAAAATGTCTTGTACTAAATAAATTCATAGAATCATAGAATCATAGAATATCAGGGTTGGAAGGGACCCCAGAAGGTCATCTAGTCCAACCCCCTGCTCAAAGCAGGACCAATTCCCAGTTAAATCATCCCAGCCAGGGCTTTGTCAAGCCTGACCTTAAAAACCTCTAAGGAAGGAGATTCTACCACCTCCCTAGGTAACGCATTCCAGTGTTTCACCACCCTCTTAGTGAAAAAGTTTTTCCTAATATCCAATCTAAACCTCCCCCACTGCAACTTGAGACCATTGTCATCTGCTACCATTGAGAACAGTCTAGAGCCATCCTCTTTGGAACCCCCTTTCAGGTAGTTGAAAGCAGCTATCAAATCCCCCCTCATTCTTCTCTTCTGCAGGCTAAACAATCCCAGCTCCCTCAGCCTCTCCTCATAACTCATGTGTTCCAGTCCCCTAATCATTTTTGTTGCCCTTCGCTGGACTCTCTCCAATTTATCCACATCCTTCTTGAAGTGTGGGGCCCAAAACTGGACACAGTACTCCAGATGAGGCCTCACCAATGTCGAATAGAGGGGAACGATCACGTCCCTCGATCTGCTCGCTATGCCCCTACTTATACATCCCAAAATGCCATTGGCCTTCTTGGCAACAAGGGCACACTGCTGACTCATATCCAGCTTCTCATCCACTGTCACCCCTAGGTCCTTTTCCGCAGAACTGCTGCCTAGCCATTCGGTCCCTAGTCTGTAGCTGTGCATTGGGTTCTTCCGTCCTAAGTGTAGGACCCTGCACTTATCCTTATTGAACCTCATCAGATTTCTTTTGGCCCAATCCTCCAATTTGTCTAGGTCCTTCTGTATCCTATCCCTCCCCTCCAGCGTATCTACCACTCCTCCCAGTTTAGTATCATCCGCAAATTTGCTGAGAGTGCAATCCACACCATCCTCCAGATCATTTATGAAGATATTGAACAAAACCGGCCCCAGGTCCGACCCTTGGGGCACTCCACTTGATACCGGCTGCCAACTAGACATGGAGCCATTGATCACTACCCGTTGAGCCCGACAATCTAGCCAGCTTTCTACCCACCTTATAGTGCATTCATCCAGCCCATACTTCCTTAACTTGCTGACAATTCCTTGAAAACGTATTCTGTGACTATGAGAAACATGTCATTTAAAGTAGCACACTAAACACCAGCTAAAATATAACTCTTGACATATGTTTGATCTGTATTAGCCAATCATATCACTTCTAGCTAGATGACAATGCAGTGTGACAGAGGCAGCCTATTGAGAGGCATCACAAGAATGAGCATGAGACCAAACACAGAGTATGGGTTTTCCTCGCTCAAATTCCTCGTTTTCTCAAATTAGAGCAAAACTCTGTAGCCCTTACTCAGGTAAAATTCCCACTGATGGGTGTGGGAGTTTTGCCTTGTAAAGACTGCAGCTTTAACCCATAAATTAGTATGTCCTTTCCCTCATCAGAAGGCTGGTAGTATAATCTTCCTAGTACATTTGTATTGTTGGGATTTACAGATATAGAGATTTATAGTGTATGATGGTCTCAAATCAGAAATTTTACCCTAGATTATGTGGAATCTATTCAGTGTAGTGCTGCTATTCCCCATCTCTAAGATCTAATTGATAAGCCTTTAGCCGGGTATTAAGGCATCCCGTTGGCTTGTTGTGTCATCATGTTTCAGTGATGTCTTGTTTCTCAACATCCTCTTCTATTTCCAGGCATTCTTCACCTGTTCTTGCTTTTCAGCTTCTCACATTAGCGTAAACGTATATTTTAATTTTTATTCTGACCATGTGCCGATTTTTATCTGTCTAGTCTGATATCCTGCTACCTTTCCATAACTTACCACTGTGATATCAACCTGTTCTTCCTTCAGTTCAGCTGTAAGTTTGGTTCTACCCTTTGTCAGATACAGAGTTATCGTTGTATCTACTGACATCCTTAGTAGATGGTTTTATCCAATCAGAGGGCTTCTCAGCACCTGCCAGCATTCTACCTGCTCCTAGTTTAAATAATATCTCTGAATCTTGTCAGTTTTCTGTGCCAGCTGTTTGGTTCCACTTTGGTTAAGACGGAGGTCACCCTTTCTGTAGAGATGCTTTCTTCCTCAAAAAAATTCCCAGTTGAGCTGGTCAGGAATTTTTCAACAAGAAGTTTATTTGCTGGAAAATGCTGATTCCTCAAAACCAAAATTTTGTGATAAAAGATTGGGTTTTTGATAGATTTCCCACTTTGGAAAAAAATTGGGAAAAAAAAATCAACATTGTTGACATCCCATTTTGATACGTTTCAAACAAAAAAGTGCTGTTTTTCAAGTCAAAATGATTTTTGGTTTTGATATTTAAGTTATAGTAAAAAAAAAAGTAAAAGGTCAAAAATAGCAATAAAACATTTTCAAATTATCAAAATGCGATGTTTTGATTGACCCACTATGAATTTAATTTTTTAAAATTTTCAGTTTGCAAAAATTTTGAACTTTCTGACTTTTTGTCATGATTTGGGACAGGAAAATACTTGTCGGATTGGAAAACTATTTCCTGCCCAGCTCTAGTCCCCAGTGCCTCATAAATGGTTTATCTTCTTAAATCATCTTTCTGTCCACACAATGAACCTCTGAAATTCCTCCTAGTTATGCCTGTTCAGGGAACCAGAAGCACTTCAGAGAAAAAAAACATTGCCTTAGTACTCAATGTAACTTCCAGAACCTCAGCCTTAGACCTCCTTACATCGCTGGTACCACCACATACTACTACCATGGACCAGTAGCGTTGGAACAATTTGTATAGTGGGGGTGCTGAAAGCCATTGAAAAAAACTGTAAACGCTGTATATGATGGAAAGCTCTCCAAACGGGAAAGGGGTGCTGCAGCTCCCCTAGTTCCAGCACCCCTGCCATGGACTCCTCTCAGCAATCACGAGAAAGTTGTCTAGATGCTGAGAGCACCATCTTTGCATCTGATAGACGTATCACTGAGCACTTCTCAGTCAGTCCATACGCAGATACCAGGCAAATCCATAAAACACTTGAATGTTATTTATAAATCTTCCTAGAGTTGACTCAACTGTAGCGAATATGAATATGCTGCTACTAAGTAAAGTATTTTCTCATGGGATTGATTAAATGTTTTTTGCCGTAAAGGCAAGTTCCATTAGTTCTTTGCTTTGATCTGGCCAAGTAATGAACTGGAAAAAAATATCACCCCTGTTAACCTTCAAGATGATAAAGGCAGAGTGGTGTATATGCACTAGCAAATTCCTCTGGGGCATAGAAGAACAACCCATGTTCCTGATGGAGAGAATAAAAGGTGATGTCTCCTGCTATATCAGGCTTATATAGGAAGAAACAATGCAAACTCAGTCACTATTTCAGACAAATTGGGCTATTTTCTGTTTCTGTCCTTCCCTTTGCTTTTGTTATGGCTCAGTGCCCAGCTATCTAAACAGATGGCATATATCAGATGACAGCAATGTACTGTATATGTTTCTGACAGGTGCCATCACACTGACTTATTGTGCACCCTCATGTCAAACATCACGGAGACGCAGATAACTTCTAACAAAATAATAAAAATATGATGTGTCCATATAGCATCTGCGAGCCCAAAGAGCCTCAGTGTCCTGTGTGGACATAAAGTAGGTTTCAGGGACTGTACCCCATTTGTGAGCGGAGCATGGGAAAGCTGTTGAAGAACATACAGCAACATAAAGCAACAGTTTAGAAAAGGGAATGAAGATTACTACGTCCTATTGAAACTGCAGTGCAAATGTACACACAGAGCATGTAATTACTAACACGAAAATGTGCCTTCGGTCCTGGAGTTAACTCTGGCTACCAGTGTCATGGGATTTTAACACTTGTCCTCAGCATTCAGGACAAGCATTCAGCATTCAGAGCTTTGCACCTCATCTGAAAGACAGTTTAAGTTGGAAATCCATTCTATGAGCCACCATGGCTACATTGTAGCTATGTGAATCTGCTGTGGCTGCTCTTATGTTACACAGAGCAGGGATCGCTCTTTGATCTATGCTCAGGCCTCTACTCTGGCCCGCATTTCAAGAGCCAAAGAGGCAGAAAGTCACACTGGCAGAGGAGCATTGGTAGGAGGTAAGGAAATGGACAGGCTGGTGGGGGAGAGTAAATGAGGCTGCTTAGGGGAGAAGGAGAAAAGTCCCAAATATGGTAAACTCATACTTTGGGAAGGAGGCTTGGCTGGTCTGTACCAGCGGGGGCATTGGTTCAGTTACTGACTATGAGGGAGCAATACAATTTTGTGGACCACCAACACCTCTTTGAAGGGTTTCCCCTCAAAGGCTCCCTTCCAAGTACAGATGAGCAGATTTGACTCTATTGAGTTTATGAGAGCACTTCTCAGAGATGAGAGCAGAGCTCATGGTCATACGGCTATGAATAAGTTCCCCTCCCTAGCTGTGGCTGGTTTGGGGCACCACACTGAGAGGGGAGAAGATTTCTGTGCCCAAATGACGATAGTTCCAGTTTCAGTCCTGCACCATCCGTTGCCCTGTCATATGGAGTGATCTACTGAGAGTCCTCAGATCCCACTGAACTCCTGAAAATTTAGCCCTCCAAATTTTTAATTAATTGAATAGAGAAATGTCTCAATTGTTAAAAGGAATCCACCCTTTCCAGCCCAACTCTACCCTCAGTTATTCCCCTATGTACACCCAAATTAGAGCCCGTGGGGTTATACAGATGTGTCTGAGGGCAGAATTTGACCCCTTGACTCAGTAACTTAAATGTGCACCCTCTATACATGGTAATACATGCACCTTGTGCTAAGCTCATAAACTCTGATATTCTGAAGGCAACTGCTTAGCTGAAGATATGGTAAAGATATGAATTTACAGGTTCTATGACGGGGGGTGAGCAAAATATGACCCGGGGGCCAGATCCGGCATGTCTAACATTTCTGTCCAGTCCGTCAGACTCTTTGGACAGCCCCTTGTGATCTCTGAGCTGCTAAAAGTCCCGCGGCGCAGCAGGGAGCTCAGGCAAGCTACCTGCCTGCCGTGACCCCACGCTGATCCCAGAAGTGGCCGGCTGCTGCTGGCATGTCTCTGCACACCCCTGGTGCGGGGGAGGCAGCTCCATGTGCTGTCCCTGCCCCCAGCACTGTCCTCACAGCTCCCATTGGCTAGAAACCGGCCAATGGGAGCTGTGGGGGTGGTGCTTGCGGTCACAGGCAGCGCATTGAGACCTGCTGCCCCCCACCCTCCAAGGAGTGCACAGAGACGTTCCAGCAGCAGCCTGAGCGCCCCGCTGCGCCGCTGGCCAGGAGCTGCCTGTGGTAAATGCCTCCCAGCCAGAGCCTGCACCTCGCATCCCCTCCCACACCCCAACACAGATCAAAGACATGCTTGCTGGGAACAACCCTACCTCCAGCATAACAATACCGTCTTTCCTCTGCTGTTCCCTAAATAAGGCATGGCTCTTCCTCTCTTGATTAAAAGTAATTCTTTTTCAATATAAAATTGTATTTAATATCTGGGAATAGTTATGGTAGTTAGAAGTGATGTTCTGGGTATGCTGATTAGGAATTCTGAGGGTAGTGGCCAAATACAGCCAAGGGATTTAAAGTAGCTGTCAAAACAGAGAGGTTTACCCAATCTTTTGTGGTTATTTCACAATAACCATGTATATACTGAAAAATAACCAGACAGTGATTATATAAATTCTTGTGCCTGGTTGTCTGACAGCCATTGTTAGGCAATCAGGGCCTTTGAATACTGGAATTTGAATGCTGTAATGTTATTGCGGAACACTCTAACTGTTCAGTCATTTTGCAAATCAGACACACAAATCAAAGTGAAGGGAATTACAGAACTGAGACATAAGTGTGGAGTTCTGGGTCCGTCACTGTGTAGTACCCTTCCATCCTGATAAGCTGAGGGAATTCCATTTTAGTGGACAGTGCATAGATTTTTCTTAACATTACATAGAGGGGCGGCAGAAGGTGTGAAACAAAATGTTTTGTTGGCTGATACTGTCTTAGAAATACTTTTATCTTCATTCATAATACACGCTATCTTCCACCTTCCCCTGCTGAGTACAGTGGCCCTTACTGGTGTAGGGAGGAGTCCTATCATGGTAGTGCGTGGATCTAGCCCATATATTACCTCTGTTAGCAAGGTAACCCCACTATCTCTCATTCTGACTCTGTTTTGACACAAGGGAGTGAATACAAAAGGGCTTGACTAGCGTTACTAATCCTTGTATAGTGAATACAATGTCAGCTCCAGAACTGCTTATTATTGGTATGCTGCGGCAACAGATTTGACAAATACGCTGTAGTTGTTGCTGTTAATCACTGTTTAGATTCTGGAACAGAAAACTAAGTTTCTGATATGGGATGTCTTGTCAGATGAAGAGGGGAAATATATTACTGTGTCCAGAGTAGCAGCCGTGTTAGTCTGTATTTGCAAAAACAAAAGGAGTACTTGTGGCACCTTAGAGACTAACAAATTTATTTGAGCTTTCATAAGCTTTACATAAGCTTTCCTGAGCTACAGCTCACTTCATCAGATGCATGAAGTAGAAAATATAGTGGAGAGATTTATATACATAGAGAACATGAAACAATGCATGTTACCATACACACTGTAACGAGAGTGATCACTTAAGGTGAGCTATTACCAGCAGGAGAGTGAGGAAAAATCCGCACAGACACACCCCTGGAACCCCGACCTGGGGTATTCTATCTGCTACCCAAGATCCATAAACCTGGAAATCCTGGATGCCCCACCATCTCAGGCATTGGCACCCTGACAGCAGGATTGACTGGCTATGTACACTCCCTCCTCAGGCCCTACGCTACTAGCACTCCCAGCTATCTTCGAGACACCACTGACTTCCTGAGGAAACTACAATCCATCAGTGATCTTCCTGAAAACACCATCCTGGCCACTATGGATGTAGAAGCCCTCTACACCAACATTCCACACAAAGATCATAGAATCATAGAATATCAGGGTTGGAAGGGACCCCAGAAGGTCATCTAGTCCAACCCCCTGCTCAAAGCAGGACCAATTCCCAGTTAAATCATCCCAGCCAGGGCTTTGTCAAGCCTGACCTTAAAAACCTCTAAGGAAGGAGATTCTACCACCTCCCTAGGTAACGCATTCCAGTGTTTCACCACCCTCTTAGTGAAAAAGTTTTTCCTAATATCCAATCTAAACCTCCCCCACTGCAACTTGAGACCATTACTCCTCGTTCTGTCATCTGCTACCATTGAGAACAGTCTAGAGCCATCCTCTTTGGAACCCCCTTTCAGGTAGTTGAAAGCAGCTATCAAATCCCCCCTCATTCTTCTCTTCTGCAGGCTAAACAATCCCAGCTCCCTCAGCCTCTCCTCATAACTCATGTGTTCCAGTCCCCTAATCATTTTTGTTGCCCTTCGCTGGACTCTCTCCAATTTATCCACATCCTTCTTGAAGTGTGGGGCCCAAAACTGGACACAGTACTCCAGATGAGGCCTCACCAATGTCGAATAGAGGGGGACGATCACGTCCCTCGATCTGCTCGCTATGCCCCTACTTATACATCCCAAAATGCCATTGGCCTTCTTGGCAACAAGGGCACACTGCTGACTCATATCCGGCTTCTCGTCCACTGTCACCCCTAGGTCCTTTTCCGCAGAACTGCTGCCTAGCCATTCGGTCCCTAGTCTGTAGCTGTGCATTGGGTTCTTCCGTCCTAAGTGCAGGACCCTGCACTTATCCTTATTGAACCTCATCAGATTTCTTTTGGCCCAATCCTCCAATTTGTCTAGGTCTTTCTGTATCCTATCCCTCCCCTCCAGCGTATCTACCACTCCTCCCAGTTTAGTATCATCCGCAAATTTGCTGAGAGTGCAATCCACACCATCCTCCAGATCATTTATGAAGATATTGAACAAAACCGGCCCCAGGACCGACCCCTGGGGTACTCCACTTGATACCGGCTGCCAACTAGATATGGAGCCATTGATCACTACCCGTTGAGCCCGACAATCTAGCCAGCTTTCTACCCACCTTGTAGTGCATTCATCCAGCCCATACTTCTTTAACTTGCTGACAAGAATACTGTGGGAGACCGTGTCAAAAGCTTTGCTAAAGTCAAGAAACAATACATCCACTGCTTTCCCTTCATCCACAGAACCAGTAATCTCATCATAAAAGGCAATTAGATTAGTCAGGCATGACCTTCCCTTGGTGAATCCATGCTGGCTGTTCCTGATCACTTTCCTCTCATGCAAGTGCTTCAGGATTGATTCTTTGAGGACCTTCTCCATGATTTTTCCAGGGACTGAAGTGAGGCTGACTGGCCTGTAGTTCCCAGGATCCTCCTTCTTCCCTTTTTTTAAAGATTGGCACTACATTAGCCTTTTTCCAGTCATCCGGGACTTCCCCGGTTCGCCACGAGTTTTCAAAGATAATGGCCAATGGCTCTGCAATCACAGCCGCCAATTCCTTCAGCACTCTCGGATGCAACTCGTCCGGCCCCATGGACTTGTGCACGTCCAGCTTTTCTAAATAGTCCCTCTAAAAGTAGTCCATCTAAAAAGATGGACTACAAGCCATCAGGAACACTATCCCCGATAATGTCACGGCAAATCTGGTAGCTGAACTTTGTGACTTTGTCCTCACCCATAACTATTTCAGATTTGGGGACAGTGTATACCTTCAAATCCGTGGCACTGCTATAGGTACCTGCGTGGCCCCACAGTATGCCAACATTTTTATGGCTGACTTAGAACAACGCTTCCTCAGCTCTCGTCCCCTAACGCCCCTACTCTACTTGCGCTACATTGATGACATCTTCATCATCTGGACCCATGGAAAAGAAGTCCTTGAGGAATTCCACAGTGATTTCAACAATTTCCATCCCACCATCAACCTCAGCCTGGACCACTCCACACAAGAGATCCACTTCCTGGTCACTACGGTGCTAATAAGAGATGGTCACATAAACACCACCCTACACTGGAAACCTACTGACCGTTATGCCTACCTACATGCCTCCAGCTTTCATCCAGACCACACCACATGATCCATTGTCTACAGCCAAGCTCTACGATACAACCACATTTGCTCCAACCCCTCAGACAGAGACAAACACCTACAAGATCTCTATCAAGCATTCTTACAACTACAATACCCACCTGCTGAAGTGAAGAAACAGATTGACAGAGCCAGAAGAGTACCCAGAAGTCACCTACTACAGGACAGGCCCAACAAAGAAAATAACAGAATGCCACTAGCCATCACCTTCAGCCCCCAACTAAAACCTCTGCAACGCATCATCAAGGATCTACAACCTATCCTGAAGGATGACCCATCACTCTCACAGATCTTGGGAGACAGGCCAGTCCTTGCTTACAGACAGCCCCGCAACCTGAAGCAAATACTCACCAGCAACCACACACCACACAACAGAACCATTAACCCAGGAACCTATCCTTGCAACAAAGTCCGTTGCCAACTGTATCCACATATCTATTCAGGGGACACCATCATAGGGCCTAATCACATCAGCCACACTATCAGAGGCTCGTTCACCTGCACATCTACCAATGTGATATATGCCATCATGTGCCAGCAATGCCCCTCTGCCATGTACATTGGTCAAACTGGACAGTCTCTACGTAAAAGAATAAATGGACACAAATCCAACGTCAAGAATTATAACATTCAAAAACCAGTTGGAGAACACTTCAATCTCTTTGGTCACTCGATTACAGACCTAAACATTGCAATTCTTCAACAAAAAAATTTCAAAAACAGATCCAGCGAGAGACTGCTGAATTGGAATTAATTTGCAAACTGGATACAATTAACTTAGGCTTGAACAGAGACTGGGTGTGGATGGGTCATTACACAAAGTAAAACTATGTCCTCATGTTTATTCCCCCGCTCCATCCCCCACTGTTCCTCAGACGTTCTTGTCAACTGCTGGAAATGGCCAACCTTGATTATCACTACAAAAGGTTCCCCCCCGCCCCGCTCTCCTGCTGGTAATAGCTCACCTTAAGTGATCACTCTTGTTACACTGTGTATGGTAACACCCATTGTTTCATGTTCTCTATGGATATAAATCTCCCCACTGTATTTTCCACTGCATGCATCCGATGAAGTGAGCTGTAACTCACGAAAGCTTATGCTCAAATAAATTTGTTAGTCTCTAAGGTGCCACAAGTACTCCTTTTCATATTACTGTGTGTGAGGTACTATTAATAGGGCAGGGCAAACTTGCTTGGATACAGTGAGAACAGACTTGAATTTTCACTCAAACTTGAACTAAATCTCTGAACGCTGAAACTCACTATTCGCTCATTAGTATATACAGCGCCCTTCTGTGTGATGAAAGTGCTCCCCAAAGGTATCATTTGGTAGAGTCCTGGAGCCGGATGTCCTTGATTTAAACACACAGCAAATGAAATGCAGGCAGTGGGAGTGGAGGCCTCTCTACCTTGCACTGACTAGGTGCCTCTACCCTAAGCAGCACAGCCCACCTCTCAGGTGACAGGAGAGTGTAGTTTCTATTCCCATTCTAGTTCCAGTCCTTGGGCCTGGATGAGCAGTGCAAAGTGTGAGATCTGAGGGGGGGCATGCTGCCTTTACTCCCACTGATCTGCATGGATCACTGAGTTCTTCAGCTCCTGGAGCAACCTAGAATCATCTCAAGACTGCTCTAAAATATGCCCTGCTGAAACAGTTCCCCAGGGATCATTCCAGTAGCCAGATTGATGAAGTATACCTAATTCTGCCCCAATGCAGGAGGATTGACCAGATGACCTCTTGAGGTCTCTACCAGCCCTACATTTCTATGATTCTATAGAAGGACCCTCCTGCACCATCCTTTTTATGTTGAGGGCTGGGAGAGAGAACAGTGTGGGGTTGGCTACACTGGCTTTATGCTACTGCACCAAGATTCCCCTGCTCAGAGGGAATGACTGCTAACGCCCAGAGATATGCAGATTTCAGTTCTGCCATTTCTACATGAAAAATTAATTCTCAGTAGAGAACAATCACTTAAAATATGAATGCATCCAATGAACTGAGCTGTAGCTCATGAAAGCTTATGCTCAAATAAATGTGTTAGTCTCTAAGATGCCACAAGTACTCCTTTTCTTTTTTTAAAATATGTCAGCCATTCACATAACACAAACAAGTATAAAACCACATAGAGAACTACACACAGTGTAACATGAAAGCTACACTAGCCCTATACCAATCATCAAAACACATGAACACATAACGAATAGCCATGGTTGGTGCTAAGGCTGCGCATTAGTTGTTCACAAGGAGGGTAGGAATATGTCAGCTGGGTGTAGCAGGTAGGCAGATAGCTGGGGTTGAAAGGAGAACTGTTGAATGGAGTATAGATGGGGTGTTGGATAAGTTTGTTGAATCACAGAATCATAGAATATCAGGGTTGGAAGGGACCTCAGGAGGTCATCTAGTCCAACCCCCTGCTCAAAGCAGGACCAATCCCCAATTAAATCATCCCAGCCAGGGCTTTGTCAAGCCTGACCTTAAAAACTTCTAAGGAAGGAGATTCTACCACCTCCCTAGGTAACGCATTCCAGTGTTTCACCACCCTCCTAGTGAAAAAGTTTTTCCTAATATCCAACCTAAACCTCCCCCACTGCAACTTGAGACCATTACTCCTTGTCCTGTCCTCTTCAACCACTGAGAATAGTCTAGAACCATCCTCTCTGGAACCACCTCTCAGGTAGTTGAAAGCAGCTATCAAATCCCCCCTCATTCTTCTCTTCTGCAGACTAAACAATCCCAGTTCCCTCAGCCTCTCCTCATAAGTCATGTGTTCCAGACCCCTAATCATTTTTGTTGCCCTTCGCTGGACTCTCTCCAATTTATCCACATCCTTCTTGAAGTGTGGGGCCCAAAACTGGACACAGTACTCCAGATGAGGCCTCACCAATGTCGAATAGAGGGGGACGATCACGTCCCTTGATCTGCTCGCTATACCCCTACTTATACATCCCAAAATGCCATTGGTCTTCTTGGCAACAAGGGCACACTGCTGACTCATATCCAGCTTCTCATCCACTGTCACCTCTAGGTCCTTTTCTGCAGAACTGCTGCCTAGCCATTCGGTCCCTAGTCTGTAGCTGTGCATTGGGTTCTTCCGTCCTAAGTGCAGGACCCTGCACTTATCCTTGTTGAACCTCATCAGATTTCTTTTGGCCCAATCCTCCAATTTGTATAGGTCCCTCTTTATCCTATCCCTGCCCTCCAGCGTATCTACCACTCCTCCCAGTTTAGTATCATCCGCAAATTTGCTGAGAGTGCAATCCACACCATCCTCCAGATCATTTATGAAGATATTGAACAAAACCGGCCCCAGGACCGACCCCTGGGCACTCCACTTGACACCGGCTGCCAACTAGACATGGAGCCATTGATCACTACCCGCTGAGCCCGACAATCTAGCCAACTTTCTACCCACCTTATAGTGCATTCATCCAGCCCATACTTCTTTAACTTGCTGACAAGAATACTGTGGGAGACCGTATCAAAAGCTTTGCTAAAGTCAAGAAACAATACATCCACTGCTTTCCCTTCATCCACAGAACCAGTAATCTCATCATAGAAGGTGATTAGATTAGTCAGGCATGACTTTCCCTTGGTGAATCCATGCTGACTGTTCCTGATCACTTTCCTCTCATGTAAGTGCTTCAGGATTGATTCTTTGAGGACCTGCTCCATGATTTTTCCGGGGACTGAGGTGATGCTGACTGGCCTGTAGTTCCCAGGATCCTCCTCCTTCCCTTTTTTAAAGATTGGCACTACATTAGCCTTTTTCCAGTCATCCGGGACTTCCCCCATTTGCCACGAGTTTTCAAAGATAATGGCCAATGGTTCTGCAATCACAGCCGCCAATTCCTTTAGCACTCTCGGATGCAATGCATCTGGCCCCATGGACTTGTGCACGTCCAGCTTTTCTAAATAGTCCCTAACCACCTCTTTCTCCACAGAGGGCTGGCCATCTATTCCCCATGTTGTGAGGCCTAGCGCAGCAGTCTGGGAGCTGACCTTGTTAGTGAAGACAGAGGCAAAAAAAGCATTGAGTACATTAGCTTTTTCTACATCCTCTGTTGCTTAGTTTTTTGCTTATTATCATTTACCGTGGTGGGCTATGCAATTTTTCATCCTTCACTCTACATAAACAAAGGGCTATGCCTGTGTTGTTCTTGGTATGGACAGGCAAACCAGTTTTGATGAAAATAAAAACTGGCTCCAACCTTCTTCCAGGTTTGAGAAATGTAAATAGCCTATTATTGTTGTTGTTGTCTTTTGTCTCTCTAATTGCCTATTAATTTTTTGAAATTATATTTTATTTTCACACAACCTTGCACTTCCTGGCTTTGGCCAGAAGTAGAAGTGCTGAAACATCACAAACCAGGCTGTTCTTTGGGAAATCTTCAAGTAAGACAATGAGCAATTTCTTTTTTGTTCTAGGTGCACAAAATCTGTCTTACTTCCTCCCCATTTTATCTTTACTTTACTTCTTCTGCCCTGCATGTTTTCTTCATCAGAAAGTGAGGGATGACTAGTACCTGCTTTAGATTTACTCAGGATTCTGTGTGAAGTAAGATGTGTGGCCCCCGAGGCACTATCCCAACACATTTTGTGGGAAGGGGGTGGCAGCCAGGCAGGGGAGAGGGAAAGAAAGCTGTCAGAGCTGATGGAAAGTTTGAATTGAGGTATTTGTCGTTGATGGGCCATGCAGTGTTGGGTCCTGAAGCTGACCTTTCAAGATATGGGCAGGCCACAGCAGGGAGAGAGAGGTTGTGGCCAGGGGTAGGGGTACGGGGGTTGAATGAGCAGAACCCTCAAAAAGTGCAAGGCTCTGTGTGGCTGCACACTTAGCATATGCTTAGGGCTAGCCCTATGGCTGGGCAAACTGGTTCAGATGAAGCACAAAACAAAAAGTGCCGAACCGCTGTTGTTATCAGAGAAGCTCTATGGGAGCAGAGTGTGTGCAAGCCAGGAAAGAATGTGTGGGCATCCTGAAAGGCATCTTTGCAAGATGACTATGCTGGAGCCTGCAGTCACTTCAGTCCTGTGATGGCTTTGATTAAAAGACCAAAATGCAATGACTAATATGTTGAATGAATCTAATAAAGATAATTATAAACTTCAAGGACAAGAGTACTGTTTTCTACTAGTACCTAGCAGTATCTTACCCACCCACAGTTACGATGTTGAAGTTGATCAGGCCTGTTTAAATGACTGTACCTAGTGGAGAGTCGTGAGAGATTAATACACTGTAGGTGTTCATTTTCTAGGAGTTTTGCTCCATTTTGTAAAAAAATTGCTATTTTCTTTAAAAATAAGAAGCTTTTCTACTTTGTGCCTTTCTTCATTTTTTTTATAGGTGTCTCATTGTTTTATGTACATATTTATGAGCCACAAAAGTGCACTAGTACCAAAAAAGATTTGGCCTCTAATTTCCCTGCAGATATTGGAAGGTAATTAACAGCTGCAATGACAATAGCTCCAGTCCTGTAAGGCTCTGAGCACACTCAATGCCCACTGAAACCACTTAAAAAAGCCAGTGTTTTCTACATTACCTTATCTGGCTATCCTACTATTCATCCATCATTTCAGTCATTTTATCATTAGAAATTATTCACAAGTAACCTCCAGTTGCCCTCACTCCCCTCATCCTTTGTATGCACTCATCCATCTCCTGTTAGCCTTGCTGTCTGACTACTTCGCAGGCTTCTCCACTTTACTATGAGATACATCCATTTTCCTTAGCTCAACTGAGGTTAGATCTTCTAGGGTTCTCAGTGTGTCCTGTGAAGTGCTCATAGACTTTAAGGCCAGCAGGGGCAATCGTGTTCATCTAGTCTGACTTCCTGCACACTGCAGGCCACAGAACCTCACTCACCCACTCCTGTAAAAGCCCCCTAACTTCTGGATGAGTTACTAAAGTCCTCAAATCATGATTTAAAGTAAAAAATCCAAGAATCAACCTTTTACTCTAGTTTAAACCTGCAAGTGACCTTCAGAGGAAGGTGAAAACCCCCAGAATCTTTGCCAACCTAACCTGGGGGGAAATTAATTCCTGACCACGAATATGGTGATCAGTTGGACTCTGAGCATTTGGGAAAGACCCACTAGCCAGATACCTGGGAAAGAATTCTATGTAGTAACACAGAGCCCCCCACCCAACTAGTGTCCTGTCTCTGGCCGGTGGGGATATTTGCTACCAGCAGTTGCAGATGGGCCACCTGCCATTGTAGGCAGTCTCATCATACCATCCCCTCCATAAAGGTATCAAGCTCAGTCTTGAAGGCAGTTAGGTTTTTTGCCCCCACTGCTCCCCTTGGAAGGCTATTCTAGAGCTTCACTCCTCTGATGGTTAGAAAACTTCATCTAATTTCAAGCCTAAACTTGGTGATGGCAATTTATAGCCATTTGTTCTTGTGTCAAATTTGGCGCTTAACTTGAATAACTCCTCTCCATCCCTGGTATTTATCCCTCTGACATATTTATATAGAGCAATCATCTCTCCCTTCACCCGTCATTTGGTTTGGCTAAACAAGTCAAGTTCTTTGAGTCTCCGCTCATAAGGTAGGTTTTCCATTCCTTGGATCATCCTAGTCGCATCTGCAAATTTTCACTTGTGCACTCCCACTTTTTGTGCCAAGGTCATTAATGAAAATGTTAAATAAGATTGGCCCCAAGACCAGTCCCTGAGGAACTCCACTAGTATCCTCCCTCCATTCTGACAGTTCACCTTTCAGCATGACCAGTTTGTTACCTGCCTTTCAATTCTCATATTAATCCTTATCTACTTCTAATTTAACTAAACATTTCCCATATTTAATGTATCAAATGCCTTACTGAAATCCAGGTAGATTAGATGTACTGCATTTCCTTTGTCTAAAAAATCAGTTATCGTCTCAAAGAAAGAGATCAGGTTGGTCTGACACAATCTACCTTTTGTAAAGCCATGTTGTATTTTATGCCAATTACCATTACCTCTACATCCTTAACTACTTTTTCTTTCAAAATTTGTTCCAAGACCTTGCATACAATTGAGGACAAAGTAACAGGCCTGTAGTTTCCAGGATCTTCCCCTCCCTACCTTTTTAATATTTGAAATTTTCCAATCATAGGGTATGACTCTGAAGTTTGTGGATTTATTAAAAATCCTTGTGATTGGGCTTGCAATTTCATGTCAGTTCCTTTAACATTCTTGGATGGAGATTATCCAGGCCCTCTGATTTGGACCCATTAAACTGTTTGAGTCTGATTTCCACCTCAGATGTGGTAATTTCCACTTCCATATCCTTGTTTCCAGTAGCCATCCTGCCGCTATCCCTAAGCTCCTCAATACCCTTATTAAAAACTGAGGCAAAGTATTTGTTAGGTGTTGGGCCATGCCTAGATTATCTTTCATCTCCACCTCATCCTCTGTGTTTAGTGGTCCCACTTCTTCTTTCCTTGTTTTCTTTATATTTATATGGCTATAGAACTTTTTACTATTGGTTTTAATTTCCTTTGCAAGGTCCAACTCTGTTTGGCTTTTGGCAGTTCTCCCATTTTCCCTACACTTTCTGATCTCCATGAGATAGCTTTCCTTGTTGATCCATTCCATCTTCCATTCCTTGTAGGCCTTCTGTTTTCCCTTAATAATCTGCTTGAGATGCTTGCTCATTTGATTTGATGCATTTGATCCAGCTTGGTCTGCAACCATTCCCTATGAATTTTTTTCCCTTGTTTGGGATGCAGGCTTCAGATAGCTTCTACAACTTTGACTTGAAGTAATTCCAAATGTCCTCCACATATAGATCCTTGAGTTCTTCAGTCCATTCCACTTCTCTAACTTACTCCCTTACTTTTTGTTGCCCTTTTGAAATCAAGGACCTAGTTGCAGACCTATTTTTGTTTATCCTTCCATTTAGCTCATAATCACTCGAACCAAGGTTGTCCCCTCCAAACTGTTCTTCTATGAGGTCCTCATTACCCATCAATACTAAAGCTAAAATGGCATCACATAAAATGGTGACAATTTGGTGAAGAAAACTGTCTATCACATCCAGGAAAATCTGGGCCCTACCATTACTAATATCATTTGTCCTCCAATCTATATCTGGGAAATTAAAGTCTCCCATAGTCACACAATTCCCAGTATGTATTTATTTCATTAAAAACATTAAAGAGGTCTCTATCCAGATCCAAATAGAATCCTTGGGGGTCTGTAGCATATGCCAAAGAACTATCCCCAGGGAGCCCCTGGTAGATTTCTTCCTCAAAGTGATTTTGACCCAAACAGATGCTCTTTGGTCCTTTCCATCACTTCTAATTTCTTTATGGTCTACTTCATCATTGGTATACAATGCTAGTCTACCACCTTTACCTTTATTTCTGTCTTTCCTGAACAGCACACACCCTTCAATACCCGTACTCCAGTCATGACTATTATTCCGTCATGTTTCTGTTATCCTTATAATATCTGCTTTCACTTCCTGCACCAGTAGTTCTAGTTCCTCCATTTTGTTACCCAGGCTCCTTGCACTGGTCTACAGATATCTTAGTTGTTTCTTCTTGGCTTCACCCAGATTATTTACCCGATTAAGTGCAGTCATTCTACTGCCAGAATCACCTACCTGACTGTTCGCTTCATTAGTATCAGCACTATTTTTTCTCCTGATGTGCTTTCTGCTACTCTCAGCTGTTCCTTTCTCCATTTCTGTATCTCTCTTTCTTGATTTTCCTCCCATTCAAGACTAGAATCAGTCATGGAGATTATGTGAGCGTCTCCCAACCATCTCCCCAGTTCCTAATTTAAGGCTCTTCAGTTGTGCCAACCTCCATCCCAGAAAGCTATTTCTCTCCCTATTCAGATGGCATCCATCCAATGAGAACAGTCCTCTGTTTGTGAATGCCTCCCAGTGGTCAAACATCCAAAAGCCCACCTTATAGCACCACTACCTGAGACATCTGTTGATCATCATACTCTTGTCTCGCCACAGGCGACTGGTAACTGCCCTTAGTGTGTGTATGTGTGCGGGGGAAATGGCAGCCCCTCTCCCCCACCACCACAGCCATGTTCAGCTTCCTGGCGATTGCCAAGGCACCCTCCAGCAACACCGTCTTGACCATGGTGCCATGCTGACACTGCACCCTGGGAGGTTGCCCACCCTTAAGGCTGGCCCTGACAGGGTTGGCCTTAGGAAAAATGGCCCCTGGGTGAACTTGTATTTTGGTGCCTTGACCCACGCTGCCTCCCACAACCCCTCACCCATCCCAATTGCCCCTGCCCCCTCCTGGGGCTCCCCACCCCATCACTCCTGCCCCCCCCCCCACTGCCTGCCCAAGCTCCTCCCCATTGCTTCTGGCCCCCAATGCCTCCCCCAGGCTCCCATCCACCACCCCTATCCCCCACTGTCTCCCTGGGCTCCCCACTCCCAGCTCCCCTGGGCCCCACTGCCTCCCCCCATTGTCCCAATTGGCTCCCTGAGCTCCCTTCTGTGCACCCCAGGCAGACTACTCCAGACACGTACTCGAGCAGGTAATTGCAGCTGCCAGCCTGCAAGGAAGGGATGTGACTCAGCAGGCTTCTCTGTGCTCCCTCTGGCAGAGAGCTGTGCTTCCAACCTGGTCTCACTTCCCTGCTCTGGGCACTGCCTAGTGGAGCTCAGCAGGAGCATACATTGCTGGTGCCTTTCCCAGGCATGTCCCTTCCGCTGCACTCAGCCAATGCATCGCCTGTGTGTCTTGCCTTCGTTCTCCTCCTCTAGGGGCAGGTAGAATCCCACTGAAGATCACCTGAGCCTCCATTTCTTTAAGTGTCTTCCCCAACCTGGCATAGGCTCCCTTGATACACTCCAGTGAGATTCTAGCAATATCTGTCCTTCATGTGGGAACGAATATCAGTGGATTCTTTCCTGCTCCCATTTGGATCCTCCTCAGCCTCAGGTCCACATCCTGTATCATAGCTCCTGGCAGACAGCACACCCTTCTGTTCCTTAGGCCTGTCACCAGAGGTGATCTGCCCATTTTTCTTAAGGAGTAACCAGTCACACAGATCTGCCTCTTCCTGGTGTTGGTGTGATTCTCCAGCATTCCTCCTGTTCTTTCTGGCTGTAAATCCTCTTTAGTTCTCCCTTGCCATCTTCTGTAAGTCATATCCTCTTGGGGCTCCGAACTCTGGCTCTCTCCCCTCGTCGTGTAGGACTAGCCACTCTTCTCTTCCTTCTTGCCCTCCCACCTTCTGTTACTGCCTGCTGTGCCCCTTCCTCATTTTCCAACTCAGCAAACCTGTTCCTGAGCTCTGTTTCTCCTTTACTACCTGGTCTTTTCCTCGGCCTGGTTTGTGTAGTCACTTTCCTCACCCAGCAGTCTACCCTCACAATTCGCCAGTTCAGCTTGCATCCCTTGGCTTGCGCCGCTTCCCGCAGCCCCCATTGGCCTGGGATGGCGAACCGCAGCCAGTGGGAGCCGTGATCAGCCGAACCTGCAGACGCTGCAGGTAAACAAACCAGCCTGGCCCGCTTGCATCCCTGGCAGGCTGTGTGCCAAAGGTTGCCGATCCCTGGTCTTGAGTTTTTCCTTCAGCCTCCTCTTGCTTTCCCTCCATCATCTACTTGAATTCCCTTTGAAAGTCAACCATAGTTTCTACCTGGATCTCCAAACCTCAGATCTTCTCTTCCATCAGCTCTATCAAGGGGCACTTCGTACAAACAAAGCCCTTTTCAGATACCCGAAAGTGGGAACTTGCAAGGAAGCTGAAGCCCTCAGCACTTTGTTAGATTGAACAATTAGTGCTCTGTCTCCTCCACACTGTTTTCAACTTCTCTTTCTTTCTCAAGTTTACACTCTCATGCTCAATGATGCATGAGTAAAAAGCATTTTTCCAGCATTTTTAAATGTTATCTATTTTAATAATATATGTTGTATGTTCAGTTGTTGAGACACCTACCTAGTGCCTAATTAAATTACTTTATTGCATCTCTGTACATTACACAAATGCTAATGTTTCACTTTTTATAGTACAAGTTACACCTAAAGGATGTAAATCACAAGCAAATTATACAAAACATGACTCATTTAGGTCATGCAACTTCCCATAATGCCCGATGTATGTGGTTAAAGTTTAATGAACGGATAATTTATTACTGTGTTATTGCCATAATCCTTTATATTGCAATTATAATCATGTATTGCAACCACAATTGGAACTTTTCAGTGTGTGGGATGCACATTTTCCAAGGCTGACCCTTTCTTTATTGTTGGTGATTTCTGTTTATTAAATCATGAAGGTTTTGTTGAGGTAAATATGTACCTATTCCATAAAGAAATACAATACAAAAATGTCTGTCTGGCCACATGTCTGAGGAATCTCTCAAAGGATACTCTCTCAGTTGCATGCGTAAGCAGGAGAATAGTCCCGCTATTGTGGGGAACTTTCCTGGCTTCTGCACTACCTTGGTGAAGTGGGCTAGCGAAAGGATCTGAGTCCTCACTCCCACTTCCTTTACCCAGTGGCCTCCCCTTCCACTCTCCTATCTGGCAGAGTCCTCTTAACCCCAACAAGGCTGGGCCCAGGATTCCTGGGGGGCTCGAACCCCAACCCTGCTGTGGTCACCTAGGACAAGGGCTAGGGTGTCCCCACTCCAGGGTACTCTCTCTGCGCTGGGCACTTCTCTGACCCACTGACCATTACATACCAGTTAAAGCAAATGCAAGTTATTTAATCAACAATTAATTTTAAAAAGAAAAAGGAAAAATGGGAAAGGTTAAAGGAAACACATCAACCCGCTCTGTGGCAGGGAACATCAAAAACAGTGTCTCTGGAATGTCAGGGCAGTTCACAGGCTGTTCCTTGTAAGTCCCAGGCCTTCTTCTCAGGCCCTGGCTGTGCTGCAGGGATGCTGTGGGTTGGACACTTGCTCTGGTGGTGACCACATGCTCTCAGGCTCTAAGTGCTAGGACCCTTCTTCCCAGCATCGCCCCCGCCCTGTCGGGGTTACGATCCAAGCCTGGCCTGCGGAGCCTCTTGGCTGAGGCGTCTCCCTGTGCTGGGCCCGCTGCCCAGGGTCCCCCTTGCTCTCCCCAGCTGCTAACTGCACCCAGCTCCAGACTGCTCTAGCCTGAGCTCCACCCTTTGTCTCTGCTGCTCTGCCTCCAGCTCCCTGGGCTGCTTCTTTGGCCCCTCTGCTTCTGGTTGCTACAGCTCTGCTCCCAGGACAGGTCTGCTCTGCAGGCTGCTTCTGTGACTCTGCTCCCAGCACTGACCTGCTTCCTGGGCTGCTTTTCTGGTCCCTCTGGCTTCGGGGCTGCAGCTCTGCTCCCAGGAAGGGTCTGCTCTTTCTGGGCTGCTTTTCTGGTCCCTCTGGATCTGGCACAGCTCTGCTCCCCAGCTCAGCTTGGGCCCCTGCTTTCTCCTTAGCTCAGCCCCACTCTGTCCGACTCAGGCAATTCCAGCTCACAAGGAGGACGGGACCTCCCTGGCCTCCTGACTCCCTGATTAGCTTGTCATTCAGGCTGACCTGGAGTATTGGCCTCTCCCCATTGTTCCTGGGGGCTGTCAGTCTCAGGGTCCTGATTCCCCATCGACCCTTCCCCCTTTTTAGTACTGGGAGCTAGAAACTAAAACACCCCCACTGAATGTTAGTAAGGGGGCAACAGGCCCCTTACACATGGATGGGGAAGGTGAATGAAGTGATCAAATTTCTAGCCTAATTCAATTATACAGAGAGGAGCTGATTGGTTTGTACAGCCCTAAGGATGCATTTGTGTATACATTATTAATATAAAAAGTCAGAGGGGTTACTTTTGCCATGAATATGCTTTTAGAATACAGTACTAACCCACAACAGGAAATACATTAGAAGGCTATTAGTGCATGCTTTGAATTTAGCCAAGTGTCCTCAGCCACCTGGGAAGTCCACTGGCTAAAGTTCATCCTGTACAGAAACCCACTGCTATTTTAGCATGGCTCATCCATCTACAATTTAATTAAAAAAAAAACACCATCAATAGCTTACAACAAAAATGTAGAGGGGTTAATGAAATATTCTTCCATTAGGGGAAAAAAGGTCCTCAGAGCAGGATGCAAAAAAATAGGAGAGGAAAGTTTATACAGATCTCTTCTTTACAGCTACATTAATTTTTTCCAACAAACTCTCTTTAGGTTACCTGGATTTGCATGCCGGTTCCCAGGAGCTGGCTACATTTCAACTACCATTTGTGCAACATTTAGCCACTTTTGAGTCAGCCCCTTTTGGGGAAAAAATGAAATGCATCCTTAATTTAGTTTTTTTCCAATATAAAATTAAAGTTGAACGTGGGCTCTCGGCACAAATCTGCTGTTAATAGAACTGCTGGGTTCATGAAGGACAAGAGGATGGGGACAGTTTAAAGTTGCCCTGCTTTTCCCTCCAGCCCCTAGCCTTGCCACCTATCGAAGGAGTCTTTTGTTATCCCTCCACCTCTTCCCAGCTCCTCCGATTAACCATTTCCACTCTCCTTCCTCTCTTCTAAATTCCTTAGAAACTGACCCCCGAGTCTAAAACCAGTTTCCAGTTCAGGTCCTTCCACTTCTCCAGCAGCAGTTAGGTTGGGAGGAGGGTGACCAGACAGCAAGTGTGAAAAATTGGACAGGGGGTGGGGAGTAATTGGCTCCTATATAAGACAGAGCCCTGAATATCGGGACTCTCCCTATAAAATCAGGACATCTGGTCATCTAGTTAGGAGTGCCGTATAAAACATATAAATGTATATAAGCGACTAGCAGATGTGCTCAACCTTTCTGGGTTTTGTAGGACCAACAGAAGTTCCGTTGCTGTGCACCGCCAATGGCTGCTTCCGTGCAGCTCTTTACCTCAGGTCTTGACATTAGCAACAAAGCTTCAAAGTATTGTGGTAGGCATATTTGTCTTATTAAAGAGAGAAGGTGGATGAGTAAAATCTTTTATTGGACCAGCTTCTGTTGATGAAAGAGACAAGCTTTTGAGCTACACAGAGCTCTTATCAGACCTGAAGAAGACCTCTGTATATGTTTGAAACCTTGCCTCTCTGACCAACAGAAGTTGGTCCAATAAAAGCGATTGCCTCACCCACCTTATCTTCAGAGGAATATGGTACTTCTGTTCTGAGCTCATTGGTGTGGTGGAGAAGGGACCGGGCAGCACTGAAGGTTTAATTTAGGAAGTCCAGGCTGTCTCTGAGCACATCTATTGGACTGGGCCTTGCATGTGAGATAGGCAGGCAAATGCCTATTTTCCCCTAGTTTGAGGATCACTCTGGGCTTAGGAGGGAGATAGGTGTCAGGAAACCTTGGGCATGCTCAGAGGCGAAACACAGGTGCCATGGGAAATTTAGGCACTGAATGAGTGTAAGTGACTACAGGGTTAGGCAGGAGTTTTGTGGATTGCAGTGGAGCCTAAACCCCAGATTTCAACCACCACACAGCCCCAGGAAGGTAGGGCTATGCACCTGCTAACTTGAGGGGAGAGTTTGCAGGCCAGGACTTGCTGTGAAAACCCCCTGAATTTAAGTGGCAAAGACTGTGCAGGTTGGGAGGTGAGGATTTTAAGAAGGACTCAGTTCCAAAAGGGATTCTGTGAAAACCCTGCACTCAATCGGGGGGAGGATAGCAAAATGGGGTTTTGGGGCCCTGGAAGGCTGTTTAATAAACTAGACTCCAGGAGAGGGTAATATTGCTTTAAAGACTTCCTGTTGTGAGTAAATTTCTTCTGGGGATTCAGAGAGAAACTGAAGCAGGATGCATGATTGGCTACCCCGGGCCACGGGTGGGTACCCTGGGATGGCACCATCTACAGACCCATATCTGGTTCCCTCAGAGCCCACCCTGCCCATCAGGGAATCTGGCTTTTAGTCTACATCTCCTTTCTGTGACTTGACTCCTTATTTAATTTGACTTCTTATGGTCAGAAATGAAGCATGCCCATACCATTATAAAGAGACTTGCCTTGTTCAAAAGAAAGTACACTGGGAAAAGTGCACATTTTTCAAAATTAAAGAGCTGAGCAGTAGCATTTATCATGAATATGTCCAAGGAACAGATAATTAATAGAACTGAAGTAGCACACAACCTTAGAATTATATCTGTATAGTCAAATTATAGGAGGTGACTCCCCCTTAATTACTATAGAATTTCAGTTGCCTGATTTAGTGGAAATTTTTAAAAGGGGAGTTATTAACTACATAAAAGAATTCAGAGCTCTTTTCCCTTAGAGATAGGCTCAGCCAGTTTGGAAAAGTGTAGGTACTTCTGAACAGAGATGTATTTGCCTTCAGCTGTAAACATTTCACTATGCCCCACTGACAGGTCACAGAGTTCAGGTTACTTTTCTAAATTTATTAACAAAATCCCATTGTAATGTATTGGCTCATTTCAATGACAAACACAGAAAACAGCAACATTTCAATAATGTTGACATTTTTTTCAGATGTTTGTTTTTGAGAAAGGGCCATCTTTTTAATGATTTCTTTTTTAAAGTTAGACTACCTTCAACCAATTCTAGTGATCAGAGCTGTGTGAACTCTATTTTCACTAAGATGTTCACAAGTCAAGCTTTGCAGTAAAGCTAGCAGGCTGAAAAACTCTTCGGGTTTGAATTTAGGTTCAAGTTCAACAGTTCAAACCTCCAAGCAAATGTCCCATCTCCATTCTAGGTATCCCTGTAACCTCCCCAAGGGCTTTTACAGGGGTACCAGCAAACTCCTCCTCCATCTTCTGTTTTTGCATAGGCAACCGTTCAGGGCCATTGCCACCCTCTCAGAAATCCTCAGGGTGTTTCATCGGCCAACTCGTGACCTGAGATTCACATGCACATATGGCAACAGGAAAGAAAAACTCACTCTCTCCAACTGTAGCAGTATCTGCATCGAGCCTAGTGGCAGATGGCACCCTCTAAGACAGGGACCTCAGATGTATGGCCTGCAGGCTAGATCTTCATCTGGAGTGTGGGCTTCCTGTGAATCTTTGGCCTTGCCTGCACGTCCCTGGAGTCTGCAGAGGGTTGTGATTTGTAGAGCATGCCAGTATGCTGTGCTCTAACTCCCCCTAAGGGGTATTGACGTCCTGTTTCAAACAGGCCTACATCACTGTGCAGTAAGGAACATTTATTGTGTGTCAGCAGGGTCTGTATGGGGGAGTTAGAGTGCAACATACTGGTGCACTCTACAAATCACACCCCCATAGTCCAGACTCCAGCTCAACAATCCAGCAAAACTTTGTGTGCAGGTGTAGAACCATTTTGGTTGCATTTAAGAGGCACTGGAGCGGCATAAATCTGGTAGCAGCTGGTATGTGCCTGGGCAAGGGTAAATGGCACTGAAGAGTGCTTACCTGCCAGCAGGAGAGTAGATACCCCAACATGGCAAGTCAAAGAAAAGGAAACTTCAAGATAAGTCAAAGGACAAATGTAAGTAATTACCAATGTGGTTTATCTTTATCTGTTTTAATAACTTTTGCTGAATGTGGCCTGCACTGAGTGGCAGGGTATCAGATCAGGCCCACCATATGAAATGAGTTTGACACCCCTGCTCCAAGGTCTAGTGGAGGATTCCATATCCACAATGTGGGAAAAGGAGAGAGTCCCATAATTCTTAGCACACAGTTGCTAGAGAATCCCTTTGCATTTCATATTTGCCACTTTAAGCCTTATGAGAGCTTCCTGATCCTGGGCTCAGAGCAAAGCTTAGCATGGTAGGGGGAAAGAATTTCCCACACCCACAGCTCAGACAGCCCTGAAAAACAGAAGATGTCTGTCAATGTCCCTGAAGACTGCAGGAAGGAACCACCCAGGAGGCTGTAAGAGGGGAGAGGAAGCCAGTAGGACCTTTCTGCTGAAACCTATGGTACTTAGAAGTGTTACAAGGTTTCTTAGGGGGGTCAACTGAGGAGAGAGATGGAAATCAGATGGGCAGAGAAGTCATGGATTTCTTTACTTCTTCCTGTCTCAAAATCATAGTGAGCTCTGTTAGGGGGCTTATTCCTTCACCCACTCACTTCCCTGGTCCTTCTCGCATGAACAGAGAGCAACAATACCCGAAGTCCGAAGGTGCAAACAATTCGATGTTTATTGGGGTGAACTTCCAGCAAGCTTAAATACAAGTTCCTTTTTTCCTTATTTTCGAATCCCAACTTACTTCCTGTTTGCCCCTAATTTATATAGTAATATTCTTAGCTATACCTTAACCAATCATTCTACTAAAATTTAACTAACCAATCCTAACATGGATTAGCTAACCAATTATATCCCACCACCTTAATTAGTTTACACCCAGCAAAATTAATTATACAGCAGACAGAAGCAATCACAGAACCAGACAGAGACCATGCCAATAAACAATAGCAAAGTGGGAACTATAATGACAAAACAATACAGAAGTGAGGATTTCACAACTACATCTGTAAAGACATAGGAGTTTCCCAGCTGTGTCTATTGATAAGTGAGTTCTTACCAGACAGAAAACTATCAACCTCAATTTCCTTTTACAGCTTCTAGGCACTTCCCTTTCTCTGGAGGTGATAGGCACTATAAGGACAGGATTAAATTCCTAACAGCCCAATAGCACCTTATTTCAATGTGACTAGTTTGGAATGTGAGGATGTGACCATTCACTTCCCAGCTTATGGCTGCCTCTGTCGCTTAGCCAAAGGCCTTAGCCTAAGAACAGGGCCTCAGACTGTCACAGTAAGAGAAGGCCCTTACTCTGGCAGACAGTGATTTTGATTCTTTCTTTTATACCTCTAACTAGCCAAGTGATAGGAATACACCTAAATTCTTAGAGTATAGGCCTTTACAGACAGGCCTGAATATCTATATCCTAACACTCCACCCCTTTTTTTTTCTTTTTCTTTTGGGATCCTCCTGCCCAGGTATCCCTGGAAAAGCATAGGACATATGGCGACACATTTCTTGATAGGGCCAGGCATCGAGGTGGAAGGTGTCGATGCTCCATCTGTCCCACTGCCCCTTGTGTGGTATAGTGCCCTGCACCTTCTCTCGTACGGGCATACCACACCTATTCCAATTAGTGTTCCAGACTTCCCAGTGTAGTGGGCCCGAGAAGGTTGGGTCCAGGTTGTCTAGTACACTTGGGGGGGCTTACTACATTACTTATAAGTTATAATTAGTGGCTGTTCTCTAGGGGGTTGTGCCCCCTTTGATCGTCTCCATATGCAATGTAACACACATATAGTTAACAATACACTAGCTGCTATGATACTCCACAGCAACACCGAGAGTCCTGACCACTGCAGTATGGTCCAACATCCTGGCCACCACCAAAAACACTGCTTCTCCTCCTTTGATAAGGTTAAAATTTTGTCAGCGCCATCCTGTAGTGTGTATTGTAAGTGTGTCCAACTGTTGTCGCTTGCAGCAAGTTGCTCTTGTAATCTTTGTGTACTTTTGTCCATATTGTGTGTCCATTGAATATCCACAGTGAAATTTGGTATTGTCCAAACCAATTCAACTACTTGGTACGGTATCGGGTAGTAGGTGCTGGTTCGATTGTTTACAACGATTGAGTCCACTGATCCATTGGTGCACCATAGTCCAGGTGGCAGAGTATAGAAGTTCATAATTTTGTCATACACTGGAAGGATTTTGCCTCCTAGTGTTATATTGCAGGATTGCATACATTCCCAACAGAATACACCATACCCCATATACATTACCCCTAAATGCCCCCCCTTTGCAATAGGCCATTGATCCTGCTCCTCCATAGTCATAGGAGAGGGGCACATCCATATTCCTCCTCTGGATATACAACTGCTTAATGTGATGACAGTCCAATTTACCCCATTCCATGCCCCCCACCTATTCCCTAGTGGCTCCCAACGTGCTCCCCCTTCCCTACTTACTCCCATAGGGTACAAGGGAACCACCTTATTTGCATTTCCTTCCCATGGTATCATAGTAACAATTACACAAGAACTGTCCCCACAGGTCGGGGATGTTATTTTCCAGGTAGATGGGTATGTTTTTGCAATTGTGGATAAATATGGGCTAGCTTCCCGATTCAATACTGAAGGCCATTGTTCTGACCAAGCATCTCTCATAATATCCATTAACATTATTAACTGAGCATTTTGAATACCTATGCACACTTCTCCCCATGTTAGTCTTCTGAAGCCATCTTCTACCCATGTCACCAGGTCCCCTGCCCAATGAGTTAACTGCAAGTTTACCTCTACTGCTGTCCTCCACCCTGTGGCAACTGCTGATAGTTGCTGTGCCATTAATTCATTAATTTGTTGTTGAAATTTCACATTTTGGCTTACTAATTGTTTGGTTACCCACTCGTCCCCCAGATTCCATGTACCCAGCATAGTGTTCCCAGCTGCCCACAATCCCCTTTTCCGACGACGATTCCAGGTGTGTCCCCTCACCCATGCATTGAATTGTTGTTTCAATCCTTTTATGTACATAGTACAATTAGGATGGATTTGGTCCACCCACCATTCCTTGGGGCGTACCACCCATGTAATAGAGTGAAAGGACACGTTAAAAAGTGCTGGCTGCACCTGCTCCCACAATGGCTCCCAGACATTTGCTCGTCGGGGAATATTCTTGGCTCCAGGCTGTGGCCACTTTAAATTTGGATTCTTCCAACTTGGCATCCATATCACCTGTAGGGTTACATTCTGTAAAATGGTTAACTCATCGTACACCCAGCATCCCAAAGGGGATTTTACGCCTAATGTAATATGTACATAACAATCACACCTTTGGGGATTATCTTCCATGGAAGTACCATTGTGGTTACATATGGTAACATCACACCCTAAATGTGGGGCCCTATTTTCCCAAGAGGGTTCATTTGCTCCAGGAGACCAGAGGGTTATATTCTTTGGACCCTCTGTAACAAACCACATAGCTGGGTAACTGTGTTTTTCACTATCGTTAATCATGGCAGCACCCAGGGAGTACCATGCAATATTTCCTGATAAATTTGATATTCTCCACCTGGTCGGGATTCCCCCATCTAATCCATAAACCATATACCGACACTGCCAAATTCCTGTTGGAGTATTAGTGGTACATCTTTCTATGGGGAGATTCTCATAGTCTTCATTAGCTTTATTACCACAGGTTGCATGTGTAGCCGTCCATGTGTTTCCTCCTTTTGACACTTCACATCGTGGGATCTGAATAGAATTTGTAAATGTGACAATTGTGATTAGCACTAGTAATTGTTCCATCCAGGGCCAGGGAATTTTCATCCTTTTCTCCTTTTTGAATTAACCTGTAATACACACATACCACAATTTACACGTCCCCTTTCCCAATCCCCTGTTTGTACCTTTTTATTTGCGTGCAGTGAACCCACTCCCGTCCTCCATTCTCTGTACCCAGTAATAGCAGACTGAGCCCTAATTGGTCAAGGACAAGATAAGGGCCCTTCCATTTAGGAGCTGGGAATGGATGGTGTTGACCTGGAATCTTGTACATCACTAGATCTCCCACCATGGGTAGATTACGCTCCCCAGGCAGGTCGTACCACGCTCTGACTCTTGCTGCTCCTTGCTCGTCTCGCCAGGCCACCTCCTGCTGTACCTGTTTTACATGGTCAATTAAAGTTAAAATCCATTCTTGTGTTAGGCCGTGTGTAGTGACTTCCCCAGGTACTGGGGTAAGTAGATTTTCCCACCGTTCCATAGGCCTTCCCATGAGAGCTTCATATGGAGAAAATCCTGTGCCCTTTGATTCTCGGGCCCTTATTCTCATTAAGACAAAGGGCAGTAACTGTGACCAGTTTTTTCCTCCAACTTCCACTCCCTTTCTTAGCTCACTTTTAATGGTGCGGTTCATGCGTTCCACCTGCCCCGCAGCCTGGGGGTGATAAGCAATGTGGAACAACTGTGTGATTCCAGTGAGGGCTGATAGCTCCCCTAACAGATCTGATCGAAAAGCAGCTCCTTGGTCTGAGTCAATCACCTTTGGGACCCCCCAGCGAGTGAATACCTCATTTACCAGTATTGCAGCAGTTACCCGGGCTGTTTGATACTTTGTGGGGAAAGCTTCCACCCACCGGCTGAAAGCATCCACTACCACCAACATGAATCGGTTTTTCCTGTGATCTGGTGGTAGGGGTCCTGTGTAATCAATTTGTATTCTTTCCCATGGTCCCCTTGGGGCTTGTCTCATTAATTCTCCCCTTAGCACCTTGTGAGGTGGGCTGTGCCTGGCACAGTCCAAACAACGTTCCAGATGTGATTTTAAATCAGCTGCCATTCCTGGCCACCAGCACAACCTTTTTAAAGTTCCCAGTGCCTCCTCAAACCCGGGGTGTCCCCCTGCCAAGCTTCCATGCACCCAGCTTAAGAAAGCCGTCCGACTTCCCTGAGGGCACAACATGACCGGTCCCTCAGTTGTTAAGACACACCAAATCCCTTCCATTAGTTCCACCTTTGGCACATGCCTGTCCCCAAGTTTCATGATGCCTTCCAGTCCTGGGTCAGATTCCTGCAACTCTCGAATTCGCCCTCCCCGATCTGTATCCACCCCGCTTCTTGTTAACACTGCTACAGGCACACTCTCTTCTGGCTCCCAGGGCCATGGGGGTGCCTCTGTTGCAGCCCGCTTGGCCTCTACATCGGCCAGATTATTCCCTTTGCTTAGGGGTCCTGTTTTCTTGTGTGCCTTTACCTTCACCACATTGATCCGTGTAAAACAGTGACTCAGCTCCTCCACTCGCTTCCACCAGGTAGCATGCTTGATTGTGGAGCCGTCTGTCGCCCTGAAATGATTATCTGCCCACCATCTCAGCATTAATGTGGCACCACGAAATACATAATCTGAATCTACCACCACCCAACATTCTGCCTCAAATTTGGGATCCACTTCATTTAAAGCTGTTAGCAAGGCTGCCAGTTCTGCCTCCTGAGCTGACTTTGCTTCTAGTGAGAAACCAATGGTGCTGACTGTCTCATTGCCTCTGATTCCCACAACAGCTAAGTCTGCAGTTTTCCGTCCCCCTTGATAGCTACAACTTCCATCCAAAAACCATACCAGTGTCCCCTCCTTTACCTGATTGGGATTAGCTGCCCGAAACACCTGATGTTGGGTTTTACCTGGGCTGGCTTCACATTGGTGCGGGGTGCCAGCCAGATGTAATCCAGCTACCCAGACTATGGGTTCCTTTAACACCTCTGCTTTAATGTTTTCTGCCTGTAGAGCCAGCAACCATTTAGCAATACGCTGCCCACTCACTTGTCCCTGTAAAATAGTGTGCATGTTTAACAGCCGCAGGGGGACATGATGAGATCGGATTATTACTTTCTGCATTCCCGTAAGGTATTTAAATTTCCCTACCCCCCAGTAGGAGCACAACAGCACCTTTTCACACCATCCATACTTCAATTCCACAGCACTCAAAAGTCGAGAGGCAAAGGCCACAGGTCGGTCCTTTGCTCCATACTCCTGTGTTAATGCACAACCAATGGTAGTGTCCGATACCAAAGGGTACAGATAAAAGAATTTCTCCCCATCTGGGGAGGCCAGCACTGGAGCACTGGCCAGGTTTTCCTTTAGCACTCTCACTGCCTCAGTACACTCTTCTGACCATTCCCAAGTTGAGGCTCGGGTTAGGTCAAATAGAGGCTGGGCTATTTCTGCATAATTGGCCACAAAATCCCTGCAAAATCCAGTTAGACCCAGAAAACTTTGCAAGCTTTTAACATCCGTAGGCAGTGGCAGGGACTGGATCAGTTGCACCCGTCCCTTATCGATTTCCCTTCCCATCTGAGACACTTCCACTCCTAAGTAGGTCACTCTTGTCTGTCCCATCTGAGCCTTTTTCCCATTGACCTTCAATCCTGCTCTTGCCAAAGCTTGCAAGACCTGCTCAGTTAGTTCCCTGTCTTCTTCCTCTGTCCCTGACATTAGCAACAGGTCGTCTACATATTGTATGCACCTTGCTGAATCCACCCTCTCCAGAGCCTGTCTCATGTATCTGTGAAAAATTGCAGGGGAGTCCCTATATCCCTGGGGTAGGACTGTCCAGCAGAATTGTCTGCCCTCCCATGTGAATGCAGTTTTATACTGACACGAGGTAGCTAGTGGCAGAGACCAAAATCCATTAGCTATGTCCAAAACAGTGAAAATTCGGAATTGGGGTCCAATATGGGCCAACATTTCAGGATACGCTGCCACCACTGAGGCTGGCGAATTGGCCAGAGCATTTAGTGCCCTGTAATCCACAGTGAGGCGCCAGGTACCATTTGGCTTCCTCACGGGCCACACAGCAGCATTACAAGGGGATGCAACTGCCCGAATCAGTCCCCTCTGTTCCAACTCCTCAATAGTTGTCCCCACCTCTGCCAATGCCTCCCGAGGAATAGGGTACTGTTTCTGTGGGGGAGGGTCCCCTCCCTCCATCAGTACCTCCATGCTGCCCCTACCACAATCCAGGTTATCCTTAGCCCACACAGGGATGTGTTCCCACCCAGCCGGGGGTGGTGGGAGGGCATGTGCCGCTTTAATGGTCATAGTGGCTATCCCCATGGGAATGGTATAGCCCTGACCGTCCTGTGTTTGCCCCAGTAAACACACCCAATTGGCTAAATCCAGTACAAGTCCCAGTTTGTGTAAATCTCCTGCCCCCAACAGATTAAGCATATCATTACAACCCCACATAATCTCCCCTTCCCCCCAGATTCCTTTGATTTGTCCCCTCCTCAGGGTTAACTGTGTCTCCCCTCCTGTTGCCCCTACAATTGTCACAGTCCCTTCTGAGGGTCTCCCCTGCCCCCATGTGGTTAAACTGATGGCTGCTCCAGTGTCTATCAAAAAATCCCTCATGGGACTCCCTTCGATTGCCCCCTGGAGCGTGGGGCGACCAGATGCATCCCGTCCTAAACTGAGAACATGGACAGGACGCCTCCCAGGGCACCCCTAAGTTGCAGTACCCACCTCTGTCTCTCCCACTGGTTCATGGGGGGACCGGGGGTCCTGGCACCGAACACATTCCTGTCTCCATGCAAAATTGTATGTCTGGCCTTTCAGGCAGTCCCAGTCCCTTGGCCTCCGGGACCACTTTCCCCCTGATCTGGTAAGATCGTGGGTAGTCAGTTTAGCCTGCAGTCTCTGGATCTCTTGCTCTATAGCTGCCCGCTCATCCCTGACTACCCTCCCAAAGCCACGAACTCTCCCTCTACCTCCTCCTCTCCAGGCTGACCCACTCCTTTCCACCTTGTATTGATCCCCCGCAGTAATAGCATGGACTGGCTCTTCCCCCTGATGCATCTGCCTCCACACATCTGCCTGTTCCAGAAACTGGGGTAGCTGATTGGGAGCAAGTTCAGGGTGCTGCAACCTTAAATGCCCCACGAACTGCGGATTGCTCAGCTCCAACCATTTCTCCAGCAATTCCACACCCCTGCCCTGCTCCACACCCCCACCAGGTCCCGGTGCCCCTGCCTGTGGCAGCACCCATGGACCGTCCAGGGGATCCACCCAGCACCGTGCCCAGGCCTGTATGCGATTAAGTGTATCCCGCCCTGTTTCCCCAGGGACTCGCTTCATCTTATTCATCCCCGCAGTACGAGAGTACACCCCAAACAAGTGTTTTGCCACCTGTCCGGGAATTAGAAATGGATGTGCCACTCCTGCCACATCGATTCCCAAGGTACCTCGTCCCAAAAGACTACGCCATAAGATCACCTGGTCCTCACGAGTTAGACCCTCCATCTCCCTGCCCACCTCCACTAGCCACAGCACAAACTGATCCCAATCATCCCGGGGTACCTTTCCCAAGCGGCCCAGTACTGCCTCCCGGTCCTTCAGGGACAAGGGGCGGATTTCTGCCTGTTCTACTACTTGTGGGGCATGGTCCCCCCACCCCGCAACCGGGGCCACTATTCCTGCCTCCTGCAGTTCCTCCCGGGTAGCCTCTCTCGCAGGGGCTGTAACTGTGGATCGCCGGCTTACAACATCCACCGGCAGTGGTGGGTACAGTGTTTTTTCAGGGTAGGGTGGTGGAGGTGTCTCCTTCAGTTCCATTAGTGGGGCGGATGGTTTGAGGTCCCCAAATCCATTGCCCCCATGTTTACAATAATACAATTCCTCCTCTAAGTCTCCTACTCTCCCCAGCAGTTCGTCCCTCTCTCTCCGGATTGCCTCACAAGACTCCTCTGTCCGTGCAGCATCCCGTGCCTTCAAATCCGCTACCTCTACTGCTAACACAGATTTTTCTGTTAAAATCCGTTGCTGATCCACAATCTCCTCCAAATCCTTAATGTGTTGGAGGAGATCAGCTTCCCTTTTTACCCAGTATGCCATCCCAGCACACAAACCTTGTAATACCATTCCCTTTTTCCTACACTCCTTTCCCTTGGGGTCTCCCAAAACCTCTCCCATCTCCTTCTCAATCTCATCCCAGGTGAACCCCTGCACCTGGTATGGGCCCTGATTCTTCCTTATCCATTTGTTCAAAAAATCCGTTACCCCAGCTTGCCAGAACCCGCAACTACCATCACGAGAGTTCGCCATACCCCCTCCAAGCAGCTGCGCGGACTGTTGGGGAGGGGGACTTACAGGCTGCCACTCACCTATCCAATGCGATGTATCCAAGTCCCGGCACCAAGATGTTAGGGGGCTTATTCCTTCACCCACTCACTTCCCTGGTCCTTCTCGCATGAACAGAGAGCAACAATACCCGAAGTCCGAAGGTGCAAACAATTCGATGTTTATTGGGGTGAACTTCCAGCAAGCTTAAATACAAGTTCCTTTTTTCCTTATTTTCGAATCCCAACTTACTTCCTGTTTGCCCCTAATTTATATAGTAATATTCTTAGCTATACCTTAACCAATCATTCTACTAAAATTTAACTAACCAATCCTAACATGGATTAGCTAACCAATTATATCCCACCACCTTAATTAGTTTACACCCAGCAAAATTAATTATACAGCAGACAGAAGCAATCACAGAACCAGACAGAGACCATGCCAATAAACAATAGCAAAGTGGGAACTATAATGACAAAACAATACAGAAGTGAGGATTTCACAACTACATCTGTAAAGACATAGGAGTTTCCCAGCTGTGTCTATTGATAAGTGAGTTCCTACCAGACAGAAAACTATCAACCTCAATTTCCTTTTACAGCTTCTAGGCACTTCCCTTTCTCTGGAGGTGATAGGCACTATAAGGACAGGATTAAATTCCTAACAGCCCAATAGCACCTTATTTCAATGTGACTAGTTTGGAATGTGAGGATGTGACCATTCACTTCCCAGCTTATGGCTGCCTCTGTCGCTTAGCCAAAGGCCTTAGCCTAAGAACAGGGCCTCAGACTGTCACAGTAAGAGAAGGCCCTTACACTGGCAGACAGTGATTTTGATTCTTTCTTTTATACCTCTAACTAGCCAAGTGATAGGAATACACCTAAATTCTTAGAGTATAGGTCTTTACAGACAGGCCTGAATATCTATATCCTAACAAGCTCCACACTCAGGCTCATTTTGAGAAAATGTGAGGTTCCTAATGAACAGTTCACCCAGCTCTATCTAACATTAATAAGTGAGTGATACATTCTTATTAGGAAATGAGTAACAGTTACCTTTTTTGTTATGAGGAGACATGAATAAACTAAACACGGATTAACCAGGCCTGGTTGTAATCTGTATTTAATTGACTCACATTTTAAATATTTGCATAGATTAAGTGGCAGGCGCACTGTGTGTAAAATCCCTATGATGCTCAGGGCTTAACTTCTAGATGCCATCCACACCTGTACTGACAATATTTAGTGTGCACAAATGTTAAGGAACAAACATCTTACTTAAAATCACTGAAGCAGGCTTTATTTACTCTACTTTCTGTCATCAAAGGCAAAAACACTTTGAAAGATGCCAAAGCACAAGACATTTTAGCATTTTATTCTTGAGATTTTTTCATCTGGTGGTGGAGGTGCAACATACTGGCTCCATTTATATAAGTGCGTGTGCGATGTATGTTACCTGATAATAGCTGGTTCATAGAGGATGTTAAGAAACTAGCTTTTGGTACCACTTCTTGAGCTCAAGCTGTAGAGTCTGTGCTTTGGGAGCAGAAGTAGTGGTCCCAGCTCCTGCTGTGTGTGCCTGTGAGTTAGATACTGAGATGGTGTTTGTTTGACAGTAAATCCTTCCAGTTCTCTCAGCACATTATCATCTCAAAATATCCAGCCATTTTCCCTCTTGCTCCTTATGGCTTAAACAAACGTCTGTTGGTTTATCTCCTACCTCAATTACTGCAACCATTTCTTCTCTGTCCTCCCTGATTCCCATCTTGGCCTTTGGCACTCTATAACAATCTTCCTCACCTGCCCATACCATGTCACTTTCTTCTTTCAATTTCTCCATTGGTTTCTTCTCAGTCATTGCATACAGCTCAAGCTTCTCATCCTTGTAATCAAGGTTGTGATCAATAGGATAAGAAGCAATGGGCTCAAATTACAGCAAGGGAGGTTTAGGTTGGACATTAGGAAAAACTTCCTAACTGTCAGGGTGGTTAAGCACTGGAATAAATTGCCTAGGGAGGTTGTGGAATCTCCGTCATTGGAGATTTTTAAGAGCAGGTTAGACAAGCACCTGCCAGGGATGGTCTAGATGAGGGGTTTCAAACGCATGGCCCGCGGAGTTATTTCCTACAGCCCACCGTAGGCGCTGACTCCTTCCCCCCTGCCCCTTACCCTCCACCACCCCTCCTTGCCCCTCCTCCCCCCGTGCACTGCTTCCCCACTCCTCCACCTACCTCCCAGCACTTCCCGCCGCCAAACAACTGTTTGGCTGCACTTAGGACTTTCCAGGAGGAGCGGGGATGTGGCATGCTCAGGGGAGGAGGCGGGGAAGATGCAGAGCTGGGACAGGGATTTGGGGAAGGGTTTGGAATAGGGGCAGGGGAGGGGGAGTTGGGGCAGGGACTTTGGGGAAGGGGTTGGAATGCAGGTGTGGAAGGGGTGGGGCATGTACTGAAGTGTTGCTAGAGGCGAAGAAACCAGAGAGCAGGGCAAGACAAGCCCATGCTTCCCCCCAGGACTGCCCAGCGCCAGGCTGCCAACTTGTGCCAAGCTGCGCAAGTGGAGCGGCAGGAGCATGGGGCAGTGCAAGGCTGCCCCCACCCCCGGCCACACACAAATGCGCAGCGGGGCTAAGCAGAGCCCAGCGCTTTTAGAGCCATGAGCAGCAGAAGGGCGGGAGAGCAACAGGCTGGGCAGGGGACCCATGGGGGCTGAGGCTGTATTACCATGCTGGGCTGATGGGGGGCATCGCAGAGTTTTCACATTTGAAAACAGCCCCCAACTCCTCGCTCCTCCCCTGGAAACAAGCACAATTTGCAAACTGGGGGCAGGGGGCGCTTTCCAAGCCACGTTGTATGAAAAGGTTTCAGTGATACGGCCCTTGGGCCAATGTACTAGTCCTCATGTGGCCCTCATGGTGATTTGAATTTGAGATATCTGGCCTAGATAATATAGCCCTGCCATGAGTGCAGGGGACTGGACTAGATGACCTCTCAAGGTCCCTTCCAGTCCTATTGATGTCCTGTTTCAAACAGGCCTACATCACTGTGCAGTAAGGAACATTTAGTGTGCGCCAGCAGGGTCTGTATGGGGGAGTTAGAGTGCAACATAAGGTTCTATAGAAATCTACTCCCTATATCTCTGCTCTCAATCTCTAGCACTCTCTCTCTCCAACCTCCACCCCTTCCCCAGCCAGCTTCACTCTACCAATGTATCTTGCCTTGAATTTCACTTTTTGTCTCCTCCTACTCCTGTCTACAATCCTTTTTCCATGCTTTCCTGATGCCTAGACCACCCTCCCTGTACCAGGCAACCACTACCTCATCTTTCAAATCTGTCTTCAAAGATTACTTTTTCCTCAGATCTCACAAACATTAACTCATGCCAGTGAAAATGCTGTCACTCTCCCCCCCCCCCGCACACACACACTAAATAAACTAATACAGATAAATGAAAAAAATACCCTCACACCAAGACAGAACCTTTCTCTGAATCTCCCAGTGCATTTTGAGTTGTTCGCCTATGTAGGCTGTAGCTCCTCAGGGCAGGAACTGGGGGTCCAATCCTGCTGCCATTGACTTCAAAGCTATAGGCTTGGTTTCTGTGTCGCTTTGTGTGGGTATATCCATACGGGAGCTGGAGGTGTGATTTCCAGCTCAGGTAGATATATATCTGCTAGCACTGATCAAGCTAGCAAGCGAAAAGTCGCTGTGTAGTCACAGTGGCATGAGCAGTGGGACAGGATAGCTGCTGTAAGTACGCTACTGCTTGGGACCCTAGATATGTATTCAAGGCAGCTTGTCTGTGTAGCTGCAGCTACGCTGCTATTTTTAGGACTCTAGTTCGATCAGCATTGGAAATTACACCTCCAGCATTGACATACCCTGCATCTTGAACAGCACTGAGTAGACAGCCAGCGCTTAACAAATAATAGTAGTTATCATCCCCTCCTCCCAGCTTCTACTTTTGTGGACATTGCCTAGCACTTCCTGCAACTGTGTACTATTCAAAGGCCAATTAGACAATGCTTGCAGCTTCTGTAGACTGGACAACGTAATGAATATAGAGAGTGAGTTCACAAAACAGAAGGCTTCCACCATCAGAGACAGTTTTAAAATCAAGACTGGGTGTTTTTCTAAAATGATATGCTCTAGGAATTATTTTGGGGGAGTTATGCAGGAGGTCAGACTGGATGATCACAGTGGTCCCGTCTGGCCTTAGAATCTAAGAATTGTGAATCATAAAGGTAGGGAGCTCCTAACAGAGAAATGTTACCCCAGAAGATGTTGTTTTCTTGCATCAGCTTTCAGACTTCAGAAGCTCACTGGCCTGAATTATTTCATTAGTGCTCTGATAAGTACCTGCTAATAGGATCGTAGGACTCAGAGATGGAAAAGACCAACTCTATCACTGAGCCCACCCCAATACAAATGGAGGTTATGATCCCGTGGTATTTCAGATATTAAAATTGTCTTACGTTTGATTTTCCTTCTCTGAAAAACTCTGAGTTGCTTATCACAGTAAAATGTGAATTATGTAGACAGAATAGCTAGATTTTCTACAGCTAGAATGATAATGGGTTTTTTTAATTACTGCGGGGGATTTGTGTGATCAACTCACTGCCTGTGTGCATTTTCTTTTCTTCTTAGATGATATACTTCCCTTCTGTCAAAGGTGTGAAAAATATGTTGAAATTTGAAAACTAAAGATTCTGGCTGGCTTTGAAATGTCTGGAAGCCCTCCAGCCAAAAAATCAGGCCGAGACTTTTCTGCAGGCTAGCTTGGCTGTTGGAATGAAACAACACAATTAAAAATATAATGTTTTAGACAGTTTTTAATAGAAGTTAATTTCCAGCACATGGGGCCAGGCAGCAGGCCCCAAGCAGTAAAGTACTCTTTGATCAGTGATAAATTAAAGCATGATCTAGGCTCCACATATCCTAGCAGGCTCCCACAGAGTGAGATTAAGGCAATACATGGCTATAGGCATTTCCCCATAGGGGTCCCTGTGGCTTGCCATTGCTTGCAGTGCTGTTGACAGAGGCCACCTACATGAACTATTTTCTGGTCTAGTATAAAAAAAAAGTAAAAGCCTTCCCTGTAATCTGGAGTCTACTGGAAAGCTATTTTCAAGAGTGGACATTGCTTTTAATTTACATACATTTCCTACTGCCTGTTTAAAAAAAATAGAAAAAGATACAAGAAAGAAAAAGAAAACCTCCTCTGGGAGTCTTGTGCACCTCTCTGAGTCTACCTGTGCCCATTCCTTTTGTCTGTCTCCAATAGAGTTCCAGGGTATCACTTGTAGAAACAAAGGGGTTTACTTGTTTTCTGCAGCGGCGGGAATTGAGCCCAAAGCTGACTAATGTCACTGACAATATAGGTGACTGCTGGGAGTGATATGTCTTGGAAAAATAGCGTCCTGGAGGCTCCCAATTGGACACCACCTGAGACCGCTGGGAAGTTGGAGAGCTATGTTTGTAGTGTCTCTTCAGCCAGTTGTCTGAAAGGAAAAGGAATTCCCAATGGCCACCAGAGCTTACCAGAGTTTCAAAAATATTTGTTGAAACACAATTTGAGATTTCAAAGCACCACCAGTGGCTGCTGCATATTGTGGTGCACTGCAGCTCTTCCCTGGCTACCTCACCAGCTGAAAGGATAGCATGGAATAATACCCCTCTGGCATACCAGTTAGTCAGGAACCTGTCAAGTGGGCAAGGTGGAGCCTAGTGTTGAGTGGGACACCCTCTCAGGATGAAATGGGTCACTCAGTAACTTTGTTTGGGCCTTGGGATGAAGTCTTGAAGTCAATGGCAAAACTCCCATTGACTTCAATATGTCCAGGATTTCACCTTTGGTCTGCAAGGGGAACAGGGCTATAGCCTTGTATAACTTTGCAGCAACAGTCATGGAAACAAAACATCATCATTTCCTTCCCTCCAAATATATTATTTTCACAAATCAAACTACAGGGTTGGGCATGTGTGTGTTACCTTGCATCACAGCTAACAGAGTGAATCATCAAGTGTATGGTTAAAAATCTTGCCTGAGTATTCTAAACCTTCCAGCAAAGTATGTGTGTCCCTCTCCCGTCCAGTGTCATGGACCAGTTTAAATTGTGACAAACAACAACAATGTACTTGACTGCACATTCTTCCATGGTCTCTTTCTATCACTCTTTCTTCCTCTCACTTTCACTTTGGATTAGAAGAGAGACTTTGCAGTACTCCCTACTGGCTCTTCTTTTAAGCTTGTGTGATTCCTTTATTTCTTCAGTGGAAAAATACAGTCAGTTTAATCAGTGCATGAAGCCACAAGTGTTAAATTGATGAGATTTTGACAGTATACTGTAGCAAATGTATTCTAAAAATGTTCACACTGAATAAACCACTCAGTGATCCCATACTAATTCCTGATTTTATTTTCACCTACCCTAATCCCTTCCCTTACTCTTCTCCTTAACTTCCCATTGTCCTCTGGCTTTTCCCCTCACAACACAAACATGCTTTAGTCTCTCCCATCTTAAAAATCCTACACTTAACCTCACACGCATCTCCTGCTACTCTCCCATCTCCCCTTCATCTCTAAGCTCATTGAATGGGCTGTTTACAATTGCTGTCTGGAATTCCTCTCCTCATCCTCCTCTACCTCCAACACTGTCAACCATGCTTGTATTGAAATCATGTCCTCCCTTGATTTCTGTGACTGTCCTTTCCTGGTTCTCCTCCTACCTTTCAATTCATTCCTTCAGCATGTCCTTTGGAGGATCCTCCTCATTCCACCTCCAACTTTCGGTGTGGGTTCTACAGGACTCTGTTCTTGGTCCCCTTCTCTTCTCTCTCTACCCCTTATTTCTGGGTAATCTCATTTGCAGACACACATTCAACTACCATCTCTATGCTGACAACTCACAGATCTACCTCTCTACTCCAGATCTGTTTCCTTCTGCCCAAACAAAAACCTCAGCCCATCTCTCTTCATGGCTATCTTGCCATCAACTCAAGTTCTATATGGCTGAAATAAAGCTCTTAATCTTCCCCCTAAGCTGTCCCTACTACCTTCTTTCTTGATCACTGTGGACAACATCACCATCCTTCCTGCACTCAGGCCCATAACATGGGCATCATCTTTGATTTGTACCTCTCCCTGGGTTCTGACATCCAGGTTATATCTAAATCTTGCAGAGTCTTCCTGTATAACATCTCTAAGATATGCTTTTCCTCCATCCACACCGCTAAAACCTTTCATCTCACGTCTTGATTATTGCACCATCCTTCTCTCTAGCTTTGAAAAATACAGTCTTGTCCTTCTATCCATTCAGAATGCTACTGTAAAGATCATTCTCTTTTTCTGCTGCTTGACCATGTCACTCCATGTCTGTTTGCATCCCTCCACCCCCACTTCTGTACAGCATCCAACATAAGCTACTTGTCTTCACTTTCAAGGCCAATCCCCGCCCTATGTCTCATTCACTATAGAGATGTTGACTCCTGCCTTTGATTGGCCCATGATGCCAGCCTCCATCACCTGCTTGTTAAATTTTCCAACAAACGGCTTCATGCTTTCTCCCATGCTGCCCCTCACCCTTGGGAGGAGCACCTCATTATCCTCCTTCAAAATCCTCCTTAGAACTTCCCTTTCCCACGATGCCTATTGTGGTCAGATGTTGATAGATGTTTGCAATGTAAAGGTAATATTGATGTAAGCAGTGTCAGGATGAGCTCCACCCTGACATCTGGTGGTGAGGTGTGGCAAGTTGTGGAAAAGAACTTCAGGGGCCGATCTCATTTGCATAGGCACACCCACCACGCCTAGAATGAGACCATAGCTGCCCAAATGGTCACTTTGGCTGCTGTGGGATCCCCAGTGTCTCTGTTATTGGGGCAGGAAGAATAAATTGCTATTACCCTGATTATGGGAACTGTGCTTGGAACTGTACGTGGCCTTTTGTTATGATGGAGGGATTCACCATCAACTAAGTAGCACTCGCTAGGCAAGGGTCATGGGTTCCAAAACTGTGTGAATGGAGAGAGGCTGGGGACAAGTATTAATACTTGGTGGCATGGGCCCCTTGGTGAGGGCCTTACATGCTGATTGCACTTCCTCCTCTCTCCACTGTGGAATATCAGAGCTAATTTTGATTTCATTAGAAGTCTAGTTATAGGCTGCTGAGCTCACTTTGGGCTGACAGTGCACCAGCACTGGGGCTCCCCTACTATAAGCTGAATTCACCTAAGAGCTGAAATCACTGAGTGTTGTGTTAAGTAGTGGGGGAGCCTGAAGATATATTGTGGAGCAATTTGCGGGACGGCTGGTGAAGCAGTTCGACGCGGAGCAGTGTGTGGATGGCAGGAGCTGCTTGTGGGCCGTGGAGCTGAGTGAAGGAGTTCATGGGGCGGCTGGCGGAGCGGAGCGCAGCTGAGTGAAGGAGTTCGTGGGGCGGCTGGCGGAGCGGAGCGCAGCTGAGCGAAGGAGTTCGTGGGGCGGCTGGCGGAGCGGAGCGCCGCTATGGAGCTATGGGGCGGTCAGCTTCAGATCACGTAAGGTGCCTCTTACCCCTGTCCCATTTCCACCCAGATTGGGAGGTAAAGCTCCGCCGATAAACTTTCGAACTCTGGGGCTGCCCTGACCAGGGACAGAGACTTTTGGGGCATTGGACTTTTGGGACTTTGGGTGATTTGGGGTTGCTGGACTCAAGAACCAAAGGGAAAAGGGCATGCCCCAATTTGCCTGGGGTGGGGTTGTTTTTGCTCATGGGTTGTGTTATGAATCCTGTTGGTGGTGTTTCCCCAACATAATGCCACATTGTTTCTCTCTGTTATTAAAAGACTTTTGCTACACTCAGACTATGTGCTTGCGAGAGGGGAAGTATTGCCTCTTGGAGGCGCCCAGCGGGGGTGGTATATATTGGTCCCAGGTCACTGGGTGGGGGCTCGAGCCGGTTTGCATTGTGTTATTGGAATGGAACCCCTAGATATTGAACCCGGCCCTTGTTGCTGCCAACTCTGACGGGCAGAAGGGTTACATTAACAAAATGTCAATTTCTTATTTGGGTTTTTATAAACTTGTTTGCATTTTTAAATCTAGGTATAAAAATGTCCTAGTAAAAATCTTTGAAAATAACCATTTATGAATAAAGCTAACCAAACAATTTCAACAGGTTTCCACCTTTGGCTCTCAAACACAACTAAGTGTCGTCAAAAGTTTAACATCCTCAAAGTATTTGCATAAACCTGTATTTAAAATTCATTTTGGTTTAATTTTTACTCTCTTTTAAGTTATGACCTTATCTTTTAGGAGGGGTCAGTGTGTTCTTATTATCCTTGGGGAATGTTTTTGTACCATTCTTGATATCGGTATACACTGGTACCACTTGATATCAGGACATGTTTGAGTGAGCACTCGATGACTTGCATGTCTTAGGAATGTGTATTTCTGCAATATCAGCCCCATTCTTGCCAAATTCTGTGAGCAGCTCCTGCCTCATACCAGATCTCTAATACAAGGGCTTATGTCTCAGACTCTCTTCCTACTACACCTACAAGAAACTTGACAATGGTTAGGTCACCGGTGGGCTGTTACAACTGCCCATTGTGCTGGCCAGTGTTGTCTCATTGTTTCCTTGTCCACCCCCATCTAGTTGTCTGTACCCGTCAGATGTCTCTTGTCTTATGCTTAGATTATAAACTCTTTGGGATGAGGACTGTCTTTTTGTTCCATGTTTTGTACAGCACATAGCACTATGGTGTCCTGGCTATGATTGAGGTGCCTAGGCACTATGATAATCCTAATAATCACAATAGTTGTTAAACCTTATCTGTGACATGTATACAGTCTGACTGCAAATAGTCTTCAGAACTGACTTTGGGTTTTAAACCTGTGGTGAAGGTGACATCCACCTATATTTTTGGCTATAGTTCATTTGCTGCTATATTTAGTTGTACAACAAACGTTATCTGTGGCGCTCTTTAAAGTGTGTTTGGTGCTGTAAAAACAGAAAGGAGAACATGATCCCAGTTTTAAGTACGTTTAGTCTCAATTTTATCACATTTTTCTAGGAGAAACAGACTGAAGAGCACTCTTTTAAAAAATGTTAATTTCTCTTGTTTCAATCCACCTGTCAGCTTATTAGTATTGTCCGCAAGATGCCCCATCCAGCTGCTCTGTTCAGAGTGTTATCTTTTCCTCCATTCCCTTCTTCTGTTTGATGGTATTTTCCTTCTAGATAACATGTCTATATTATCACTGCCTTGTTTTACCCTCCTATTACCTGATCCACCTGTTGCCAGACAGATTTCTTTACCTGAGCACTTTATTTGAAAATTACATTTTAATTGCTCCATTGTGTACCTGAGATCACTAATAATGACTGCTGTGGAATGTGATGTGCACCAGTTAGCTGCCACCTTCCACATAAATGTTATGCTCACAGCATACACACAGATGGTCAATAAAAACATAAAATACTCTTGCTGGAAGGCTGCACTATAACACTACTTTATTTCTTAGAATTCAGCATGATAATACACAAGACACCAAAACAGAGAGAGACAAACCAGGCTGCTCACTAAAACCAGAAGTACCACTCACCTCAACCTTACTCTAGGTTGTCTGTCAGCAGAACTGACTGCTTCTATACCTAGATCACAGGCTTCCCTACAGAGGCCCCTAGTCTGCAAGTAGGAACAGAAAATGTCCTGAGACTTTAAAATGACAGCTTACAATTTTAATAGTTTTCAGTAAATCACAGTAAAGATGGTTGCATTTCAATGATTGTGTATGTACTTAGTTTTTAAAGCGCATCAGATTATGCAGAATGAAAAGAGCTATACAAATATTAATATTGATGATATTTTAATAGCCTTGAAATCATCAAACTTTGTTCATTCTAGACATTAGGGAAATAGTGCATCTTTTTATAAAATATATAAAGATACAGGGCCAAATTCTGCTCTTGTTTACAACAATGCAAACCCCACTGAAATTCCTAGGGTTGAAAAGGCATAACTGAGAGCAGAGTTTAGCTTATTGTACTTACACATCATATTCATAAGTGCTAGATGGTTGATTAAGGTATCAATTCATAATTCCTCCTGAAGTTATAGTATCTACCATAAATGCAATATACTACTTGTGCATATTATCTAAAAATATAGAATATGTATATAGCAAAACTCAAAAGACATTGTTAAGGGAATGAATCCATCTTTTACCTTCTTACATTCCAGTCACAAATTCTTACATTCCAGTCACAAATCAACAAGGACTACATTTCATAGCCCCTGCAGAGAATGTTAACATGTGAGATCTTATTTTTTCTGGTCTTCATTTTATTTATTTTTCAGAGTTAGCTTGAGTTTGTTGATATTATTTAAATAGCAGTTTTCTTATCATAGGAGTACAAAGAACACAGGAGACCATATGACAGTCAGCCGGTGGCTGCCTTTTTCCTGATGGACATACGAAGTCACACAAAAATCAGTTCATTTCTGTATAGCAGGAAGGTGTGGAGTCTTCCTGAGTGATTGTATAGTTTGACATGTGGTTGTTGTTGCATGTGACATAAGGTTGATGATCTTGCTTTTCAGTGATTATATTGGTGGGCTTTGCACCAAAGTAACCTTACCTGTATTCTAACTAGGTTTTTGGTTAATGGGGATTTATATACTGCAACTGCATCACATCCTAGTAAGTCATCCAGTGAATCCTACTGCAGTTGATCTAGTGCCACTCCACAAATGTGCAGTATGTGCATTTTGTTTATACAATTCTGATTGAAAAGAATCCAGACTCCAAAACCCAACTACCCCATCGTATACAATTGTCTTCCTGTGCTTTGTTGTTGCTCTGTTTGGACAATTGCAGTCAAGATTCCGTATAGCTGGGGGTGAAACTGGTGTGTGGGGGCAGAGGGGGATGTGAAGATTTGTGAGAAATGTTTTGCCAGTCCATTTCTGGTGATTTCAAACCCCCAAATTTAATTTTCTGAAACATTTGTGAAGAGATTTCCCCTCCCCCCCCCCCCACCAGGGAAACTTTTAAACTCAGAAGACATTTTGGGTGAATGTTATTGCACATGTGAAAAGCCAGGAAATCATTTAGGTCAACATATGTGAATTCTGAAGAAACTCAGGTGGTGGTTACCCATGTCCACATGGTCTAGTGGACTAAGAAGCACTGGCATGGAACCCTAGAGCTTCCTGTGAGGGTTCTACAGGATTTTCTATTTTTCCTCTCTGCTCATGACTCGCTTTTTTACAAAGATTATTTAGTAGGCTAATTTCACTTAAGAGGTGCCACATTATGAGAGTAAATCAACACTGCAATTAACACACACACCACCACCACCAAGTCTCAAAGCCCAGATCAATTGGCTTGGGCTTCAGAGTTAAAAATTTCAGTGTAGACATTTGGGTGTGAGCTCTGAGAGCCAGACCCCGCAAGGGATTTCAAAGCCCAGGCTCCAGCCCGAGCCTGAATGTCTACAGTGCAATTTTTAGCCCCATTAGCCCAAGTCAGCTGACCCTGGCCAGCCATGGCCATGAACCAGGTCTTTTATTCCTGTGAACATGTACCCTTAGAGGTTTCCACAATACTGATTTTTATGTCAGTTGAGATGGGAGATATTTGTGATTGCCACTTGAAAGTCTCAGGTGACAGTAAAATTCCTTACTAGGTGCTATGCATAGAAAGGGGGTTCATACCCACCAGAATTAGGAGCAATTTGGAGGAGGTGCTTTGGTGATCTGGGTCTGGGATTGAGTCAGGTCCCAAACTGTAAAAGGGAACTAAGAAATAATGGTAGAAGCCTCTTGTGTCATCTCTTTATTTATTACTCATCTCACGATTGCCTTTGATTTGTTTCTTTGCTGAGGGAAACCTACAAAAAAAATGAAGTTACCCTGTATTAAAAAGATTAAGTTTGCAACAGTCTATTTTTCAAGCCAGCATTGTCATAAAAGTGAGATATGGTAACGACCTAGCAGGTCACCTAATCCATCTTCCTGGTGATTCAGGGTTCAGAGTAGCAGCCGTGTTAGTCTGTATCCACAAAAAGAACAGGAGGACTTGTGGCATCTTAAAGACTAACAAATTTATTAGAGCATAAGCTTTCGTGAGCTACAGCTTATTTCATCCAATGCATAGAATGGAACATAGAGTGATATATAAGTTGGAAGTTGCCATACAAACTGTGAGAGGCTAATTAGTTAAAATGAGCTATTATCAGCAGGAGAAAAAAAAACTTTTGTAGTGATAATCAAATCGGCCCATTTAGACAGTTGACAAGAAGGTGTGAGGATACTTAACTTAAGGAAATAGATTCAATATGTGTAATGACCCAGCCACTCCCAGTCTCTAGTCAAACCCAAATTAATGGTATCTAGTTTGCATATTAATTCAAGCTCAGCAGTTTCTCCTTGGAGTCTGCTGTTGAAGCTTTTCTATTGCAAAATGGCTGGGTCATTACACATATTGAATCTATTTCCTTAAGTTAAGTATCCTCACAGCTTCCTGTCAACTGTCTAAATGGGCCATCTTGATTATCACTACAAAAGTTTTTTTTCTCCTGCTGATAATAGCTCATCTTAATAAATTGGTTAGTCTCTAAGGTGCCACAAGTCCTCCTTTTCTTTTTTTGAATACAGACTAACATGGCTGCTACTCTGAAACCTGTCATCTTAACTAATTAGCCACTCACAGTTTGTATGGCAACTTTCTACTTAGCTGTATATATATATATATATATATATATCACTATATGTTCCATTCTATGCATCCGATGAAGTGAGCTGTAGCTCACAAAAGCTTATGCTCAAATAAATTGGTTAGTCTCTAAGGTGCCACTAGTCCTCCTGTTCTTTTTGCTGATTCAGGGTTTTTCACTGCAGCACAGCTTCTTCTGGTGGTTTGTTCAGTCAAGTTTTAAATGTCCTAAGTGACCAGATTTCAGTCCTTTCCTTTGGCAGATTATGATACAACATAATAGATTTCACTGACAAGAAGTTTTTCCTGATACTCAGCCTACCTTTTCCCTGTCTTCATTTCATTCCATTACTACTAATTATACCTGCTTTTACAACTCTACATTTCTCTCCATCCTTGGTTTTTGCACCTTTCAAACATGTTTAGTCTTAACCATATCCCTTTTTTGCTGTCTTTTAGCTAAATTATTTAGCTTGCAATATCTTTCCTCATGTAGGAGTCCCTCTAGCCTCCTAATCTTTGTTGCTCTTCTTTAAACTCTCTCCAACCTGTCAATATCTTTCTGGTAATGTGGTTCCTGGGGGAAAAAACCTCTATCCCAGATGTGTTCCCAGGAGAGCTAAGTAAAGCAGGACAATAATCTTCCTGCTCAGAGAGATGATGCCTCTGCATATACAGACCAAAATTGCACTGGCATTTTTTTTTTTTGCCATCTGACATTGCAAAACATGTCTAATTTGCTGCCCCAAGATCATTTGCAACATTGTTGCTTTCCTCTTTCTCTCAGGGAGTGTATATAGAAGGACTTCACCTCTGGTATACCAGCTGGCATATTTCCAGAATGAATCTCCGTCCGCTTTTTTCTGCTCAGTTTCTAATCTCACAAGGTACATCCGATGAAGTGAGCTGTAGCTCACGAAAGCTGATGCTCAAATAAATTTGTTAGTCTCTAAGGTGCCACAAGTCCTCCTTTTCTTTTTGTGAAGGTAATGTAATATGTCTCTGTCCTCAGTGGTAAATGCAACTCCTTCCAATTTAGTATAATTTGTGCATGCCATTAACATGCCAATTACTCCTTTTTCCACATTCATAAAGATGTTAAAAACACCAGACGTTACAGATCCCTGCAGTATTGCAGTAGACAATTCCCCAGTTAATTACCATATTCCTGTTTGGTTAGGTCTCTCAGGCAATTTTTAGTCCATGTAGATGTGGTCCTATCCAACTCAGTTATGTAAGATACACAACTAATTGCTTTACAGACTTCTAAATATATTCTATATCTTGTTTTCTTCATCCACTCGTTTTTGTAGTTTTATTCAAAAAGAAACACATTTTTCAGGCCAGATTTTTTTCTTTATAAAACTGCTGGTTATTGGTCAAGGTCCTAACAAAGCAATAGAATCATACCATGGCACTTGCTATTCTCATTGTGATCTGAGTCATGAGAATGAGACTTGTAATCGCCTACCTTCCCAGATAAACAGAAGTACACTGCATTACTTAGCTCTCCTGGGACCACATCTGGGTGGAGTTTTTTTTTTTCCAGGAACCACATTACCAGAAAGATATTGACAAATTGGAGGGAGTTTAAAGAAGAGCAACAAAGATTAGGAAGCTAGAGGGTGTTAGCCGACGGCCAAGGATGTTTGGTGAGGTGCCAGCTATGCCCGTTTATACCATCCGTGACTTTAACCGCTAGGACGCACTGTCCCTTCGCGGCGGGCAGCCCGGGCTAGGCTGACGGATGCCCCAAGGTCCTAACCACCCGTGACTTTAACTGCTAGAGCTCAGAGCTCCTTCGCAGCGGGCAGTCAATACTGACTGACAGGTGCCCCAATGGCAGCACTAAGAGCCTCTCCACACCCGTGACTTTAACTGCTAGAGCTCAGAGCTCCTTCGCAGCGGGCAGCCAGGATTGACTGACAGGTGCCCCAAGAGTTTGCCCCGTGGAGGCGGCACAACTCAACGCTAGGCTCTTAGTACTCTCACCTAATGGCCAGGCTTTAGAGCCAAAACGGCTGAGGTTCTTTAATTGTGTTGGCTGCTTTACAGTAAACCAGAGAAAACAAGTCACGCTTATGCATAAATGGTTACCAAAATTTATTAAGCTAGATTCTAATCATGTGGTTACAAAATTGCTAGTGCCTACTTATTTAAATGTAGAGATGTTACACACACAAACAAGTTACAAAACTGAAGCCACAATCCCAAAGAAAGAAAACGAAGTATAGAGCTCTATTTCAAAATATGTGTACACTAAAGATAGGAGATCAGGTGTGGGTGCTTCTTACCCTCCTTGCATCTCTCGATTCCAGCGGTGCCAAGCCAGGATCGGTCACTCAATTCCGCGGAAAGACGAATAAGGGACAAGGCGTAGGGACCCTCTTAGCTGCAGAAGCCTTGGGAGGCTGTCACTTATCTGACCAGCAGATAGATAGTGAAAAGCACTCAAAAATCATGGTGCTGTAGGTCCCCTACTTATACCTCTGTACTCCTTTATTCTCTTTCTCCTTTCTTATGCCAAATTGAGGCTGGTCTGTCGGGGTGACGCCAGCTTTCGCAAGAGTAGTTTACACTTGCAAAGGAGAGAAACAATAAGTGTCGACTACTGGACATTTCTTTTATCAGGGTAAATATTTTCCCACCTAGGATGTTGGTGTGTGTGCATCACACTATTTAGTTGGGGCTAAGAGCCATGTCTGTCACAGGGCCTCTGCCTGCTGTGAGCTTAATCGTCGTATCTGTTCCCAGAGGCACATTGTAGCAGCACACCTGTGCTTTCACAGCTTCAAAGGCTGTGCTGGAATATATGTTAAGTGCCCTGTTCCTGCTTCCTCCTGTGTTTCCAGTAATGCTGGTCTGGGGGGGGGGGGGAGGCTGGCTGTCTGGCTACAGAGGGACTACTACATGAGGAAAGATATTGCAAGCTAAATAATGCAAGCGATTGTTTTATAATTTGATTGCCTGCTCATTGCATCTCCACTGGAAAACAAAATCTGATTAAAATGAGAACTTTTACATAAATATGAATGTAAGCTGATATTTTTCTGTATTCCCTTTGCTATTACTAGAGAGATGCGTGTTTAGGAAAGGCTTTCTCCTGACTGACCTGCATCTAGTTCTGGAGTAAGGTCAGGAGTCCTCTTTTTATGACATCATAATCTGTTCTCTGGGAAATTATTGTAACGTTGCAAATTCAGTATTATGACTTCACTGTTGTCCTTTCCCCTACTGCTGGAGAATGTTTGTGCTGTGGGAGGTTTAGAAGCTCTGCTAAACAGAAACTGACTGTTGTCCTGTTCTTGTAGGTTTTCTATGCTCTGCAGACGTTCCAGCCCCTAACATATCTAGACATTTCTAATACGCTCATCCCCATATGTACAGGAAGAGCCTTACCAAGCTCTACAGAAGTTCCAGTCTCTTCTCATGTCTATGCAGATTATATAAGCACTCCACGTTTTCTAGTTCTGCAGAGTTTATATTCTTCAGAAGGAGCTGCTGGGTCTTTGAGTTTATAGGATCTGCAGGAGCAGAGCAAGTCAATGGGGTTACAGAACCTATAGCGTTTAGTTCTGTGAAACTATTAATCACTTGGTCCCCAGTGGTACTCTGGTCCTGCAGAATTTATAAACTTTGCAGACTCCTGGACCCAGTAGGTGTTTCTGACCATAAACTGAAACACAGAGGCTGAGCTCATAAACCAGATGTGAGTTCCATTGAGAGAGTCTGCAGAATTTGTAAAATCTACTAGGGAGCCTTGCCCATTGCTAGAAAAGTATAAAGCATTTGAGGCTCCTGTACAGGAAGGCAAAAGACTAGAACAGTCACTCTGGGAGGGATTGTTATATGGATGGATCATTAGGAAGAACAATAAGACTAATATCCTGCCTTGCTGAGAAACTTTCTGGGTTGCTGCTTTGACACTGCAGATCACCTGGTACTTGACCCCCATCTTGGGCTTCCAGTGTTTTTCCATTAAAAGCGGGGTGGGAAACAAAAGGTTCCCACCATATGTAAGCTGGGGGAGTGAATTAATCAAGGCTCTTCTCCATTGCCACCCTGCCCAAGAAGTGGGGGCGGGGCACTGAAAACATCTGAAGAAACAAAGGAGCTAAGCTGGGGGCAGGGGTCTGAGTCCAGGCGAGACAGATCAGCCTGTAAAAGGAATCCCTGGACATTTAAGCTGCAATCAGTGCAGTTTACCTTCAAGAAACACTGCAACCTACTTGAAACAACATTGAGGGTCAGAAATTATTATTTGTAGCCAGTATCCCTTAATGTATTAAACTTAGTTTGCATGTTTTATTTTATTTGCTCAGTAATCTGCTCTCTTCTGTTTGCTTTCTCTTATAATCACTTAAAATTTACCTTTTGTACTTAATAAACTTGTTCTTTATTTAGTTCAAAACCCAGTTTGTGCAATTCATAACTGGGGGCAAGGCAAAAGCTGTGCATATCCCTCTCCACACTGAGGAAGGAGGCGAATTTCATGAGCTTATGCCATATAAATTTTTATACAGCGCAAGACAGTATAATTTTGGGTTTACACTCCAGAGGGTGTGTGCACCAAAGTGCTGGGCAATTCCCCGAGCCTGAGTCCTCTCACACACAGCTGATTGTAGGCTCTGTGATTCTACAGCTGGGAGCGTCCCTACCTGTGTGTGTGTGTGCTGGACGGAGGTTTGAGAGCCTGACACAGCAGCACAGAGTGCGGGGTACGGGACCAAGGCTGGTGGGACAGGCAGGCTCAGTGAGACCCCAGCACATCAGGTGGCACCCCATAACAGGGGGTCCAACCCGTCAAAAGCAGATTTTTCAGTACTGATGAGGCCCGTCCGTGGCAATCCCTGTGGTGGTTTGTAGGGCAGGAAGTTCTTTCCTAAGGATCCCACAGGCCCCTCAGTCATGCACTCTCCCCCAGCCCCCTCCACAAAGGCTCCGAACTCACATTACACCAGGATGTGATTTTTTTTTCTCTTGTGAAAGGGTTGGGTTTTTTTTCTGTTGTGGAAGAATGGCCTTTTCCTTAAATTGAAACTTGTTGTGAAAAACAGTTGACATTAACAACACTTGCCATTTTTTGGATGATTCTATGATATTTTTATTAAAATGTATTAATGCATTAATAATGTGTTATTAATCAATTAAAACATCTATTTTAAAATCACTGTGGACATATTATGGCTCTATACGAATCATGGTGCGTGAAGAGAGTTTGAGGTTTGGGGTATTTACTTTTTTTTTGCAGGTAACTAATGGTGAGTCAGATTGGCAGATCTCAATGGCATTCCATGAATAACAAAAATATCAAAAGTGGTCAGAACCCAGCATCTCCCAGTAAGGCATCGAAGTTACTGCCTAGACACTAAAGAGAGCTCAGCTCCCATTTGGAAAACAATGGGAGCTGCCCGGTGCTGAATACCTTTGAAAATCTGGTTCAAAGTTCCCCACAATGTGCTATACTGCCCCACTCCCATCCAGTTGGTAAGTGCAGACATTATGGAGCATGATGTCTGTTTCTTTCTTTTCTTTTTTTCCGCCCTTCTTTCTAGCAACAGGGCATCTGGTGCAATGGCTAACATTTTCCATGCTGGATGATAATATTTTCAGTTTAAGGTTAATTGAACAAGCAGGCCAAGATGCACTGCAGCGGTTTTTGTTGTTGTTCTAATCTCCTTTAATTTATAGTGGTGGATGGGAAGCAAATTACCCCAGTGAGCTCCCTCTGTTTATAGCTCTTCTCGTTAAACTAATGACAAGCTATTGCTGTGACTCAGTCTGTCTCTTTTGCGCTCTCTCTCTCCTCTAATAACCTGGCAGGAAATAGTTGATGGATTATTGAAGGAGAAATAGAACAGTGTCTCTTATTCATTCTTTCTTTCTCCTTCTTTTCACTCTTTCAATCACAATGTGAGAAGCAATTAGTTTCATTCTCTGGATGGAAACCAGAGCACAGTGAGGAGAGCTAGTCCATTTGCCCATAAAGGGATAAGGCTCAACACTTTGTATGTTTTTAATTACATTAAGCCGAATTCTTTGGGTAGCCATTGCCCTCAACTTTGCCCTCCACTTTGGGTAGTCATATACACTAGTGCAAAGTGGGTATAAAACGCTATCAATTGGTATGTAATGCTTTACACCCAGGGGTGCTGGAACAATTTCTGTAGTGTGGGTGCTGATGATGGAAACCATGTATCTCGCGTTTGTTATTACAACTTCAAGCCCACACTCCCATTAGCCCTAGTTCCACCCCTGTTTACACCCACTTTTCACTTGTGTAAATGACTACCGCAAGTACAGGACAATGGTGATCAGACCCATTGTTTTCCCCAAGGAGATAGACTCTATGAAATATTTTACCTGTTCTGGGGATTTAAGGGAGTTGAACAGCATGTAAGGAATCTAAGTGTCATGAGTCTGATTCTAATCTCACTCCTGGTATAACTCCGTTGACCTCAAGGGAATTATTGTGGACTTACTCTGTTGTAACACAACCAGAATTCCATCCAAAAAATTCAGACCCAACAAACGGAAATACTTGATTTTGTGCAGTGGACTTCACTGACCAATGTGGCTGAATTTTTTAAAGGGTTGGGTAATGTTATGGTCTCTAATGGCATTTGTAGTTATACAAGACAAGTCCCATGTCCTATTGCCAATTTCTACCCAAACCTTCCATTAACTTTGAGAGCTATGGAAATGGAATGGGGGAGGGATATAGCCCATAATAAGATTCCATCCTTCAGGACGGAAGCTGATTACCCGTAGGAGCAAGGAAGGATTTTCAGTCCCTCATTGAGCATTATACAGTTGGTGAGATGAATCAGCTTTGGAGTTTCATGAGGTAGCAGACTTAAATCACACAATTCAGACTGTATTCTTGCATGTTCACTGCGTCATGTACTTGTTAAATAGCACTCTGGCCTATCACCCAGCCAGTCTGACCCTGTTTATTGGAAGTCTATTCGTGTGGACACAACAAGTATGAAAGAACTGGAGTTTTAATTTGCTTTCTCCTCTGTTGGAAAAGAGTATACTGTATTTTTCTGGAGTCAGTTTATAAATAGAGTAAATGGAATTGTGTAAATATTTTGGGGTAAGATGAACTGAGAAATTCAGATGTTACCTCCATGTCACTTAATTACTACAGCCACGTTTGTTACCATCCTCTATCTGTTTCAGATGATCAACCAGGAATCTGAGCTGATGATTCAAGCTTATGGCATGTGCCACCACACAATCTGACAGGTTTCAGAGTAGCAGCCGTGTTAGTCTGTATTCGCAAAAAGAAAAGGAGGACTTGTGGCACCTTAGAGACTAACCAATTTATTAGAGCATAAGCTTTCGTGAGCTACAGCTCACTTCCTCAGATGCATATCGTGGAAACTGCAGCAGGCTTTATATATACACAGAGAATATGAAACAATACCTATTCCCACCCCACTGTCCTGCTGGTAATAGCTTATCTACCAGCAGGACAGTGGGGTGGGAATAGGTATTGTTTCATATTCTCTGTGTATATATAAAGCCTGCTGCAGTTTCCACGATATGCATCTGAGGAAGTGAGCTGTAGCTCACGAAAGCTTATGCTCTAATAAATTGGTTAGTCTCTAAGGTGCCACAAGTCCTCCTTTTCTTCACACAATCTGAGTGTTTCTTACTCAAACAATGCAAACTGAATTTGTGAGGATAGCAAACAAAGCTTGTAAACTGTCACAAAGCCTCCAGAATCTGTGAAATATTTGACAGGAAAGAATATTTATGGCAGTTTTGCTTGATCCACATATTAAAAATGTTTAGGAACTAAAAGGAACACTCAGACAGAAACTACTCCCTTCTGGCTGGTGCATCTTCAAGCCAGCAGCCACAGCGAACTGTCACACATGTAACATCGCACATCACTAATCTGTGTATTTCAGGTGCTGGCATGTTGTAGTGAGGATGGAGTACTACAGTGAAGGTGATGATATTTGTGGGTTTTCTCACCCCATCGCCCAAGGAGTTTAGTGATTCTATGCATTAATCTGTCCCTGATGATGGCAAAAAGAGATCTCCCACACAGGCTCTACTCCAGCTTTACATTGGTAAAACAGAAAGGAGAATTTGGCCCACAGTTTGTCAGATTTTACAGAGAATATGCAGACAAACTAGAATATAGCCGCATCCTGAATCCCTCGTTCAAATATTCTAAACTTCTGTGTAGCAATCTGATTACATTTATCCAAGAGAAGGGCACCATAAACACCCTTTTTGGATAGAAAGTATTCTATTCCCCATTACAAATCAAATGGAAGGGTCAAATGTTGGCCCTGTATAACACAGTTGATCCCATTGGGTTCATATGTATGTAAATTTGGGCAATATTTGGCCTCAGCTTTCTGGCTTCTTCCTTGGCTATGAGTTATATTTCTCTGTCTATACTCCTGTTTGGGCTTTTGCACTAAGTCCATCACCACAGTAGCTGAAAGTTGCAGAAAACATTAAAAACTAAAAATAGACCAATAGGCTTAATGCGTGGCATAACTCAAGTAGCTCATTTTATTATCTGAGCAATGAAAAATCCCAGTGAGTCAACTTCTAAATGTTTTCATTGTAATAACATGAGCATTGACAATTGTAGAATCCATTAAAAAAATGAAAACAGAAAAATGTTTGCTTACCGATTTAACTCCTCTTCCCATGTGCTACATTTAAGCTAGTTCTGCCGGAGATGATTTTTGATAACCTCGTGAAAACAGGGCTTCTGCACGGACAAGCAGACAGACCCATGACGATGGGGGTGGTAGCAAGTGCAGCTCAAACAGTGGGCAAAGATAGTGCTGTCAGTGATGAAAATACAATTAATAATGACTAGGGTCTGGAAAACCGCCTAGATTATTCAGCTGTCTTTAATTTACCTTTCAAAGCAAACCAGGGGGAAATGACAGTTACTATGCAGGTTTTAAGAAGTGGCTGCTGTGACATTCGCCCATTATTTTCACAAACTCTTCCACTGTTCACAACTAATGTCATTTGTAGTACACACTGACAGATATTGGTGCACTGAGACGCATTCTCTCATGTTGATTCTCTTGGATGCCATGGTATTTTCCTCATAACCTGTCGTCTCTCAGCGCTTGGGGCAAAAATCCACCCCATCCCGGGGGCCAGCACAAGACCTGTGTGTCACTTAAACTCTATTTGAATACAACCGTAAAAGTAAAATATACTCTCAATTTCATCCGCACCACTGCTACAAAGCTCAAAATGAGAGTTGGTAGAGGAGGAAAGCTACCAACAAAGAAATAGTAATAATGCACTGTTTCTGCCTTCTGTGTTATTTCCTCAATCTAGTCAGTAGTATGTCAAGTAACTGGCATATATTATGTTGCATTTTCTGAACAGAAGGTAAGCTAGGGGCAAATTAGGCCCAAGGCGTTCAATTCAGAACAGCGGCTACTAAGGCCCTGATCTGCAAATACTCAGGTGAGCTCTCCTATATAGATAGCTAACACTAGAGGATTGAGATATATCCTTACCTGCTTTATTTAAAGAATTGGTCTAATATTATAAAATCTATGACTATTCTTTTGGATTTTTAAACAAATTCATATTCCCTGTGTTCATGCCCTCCTTGTGTTTGCTTTTCATGAGTACTCTAGCAAACAAGTTCACTGGCAGGAATAGGCTCCAATCCAATTTCATTGTCACTGCATCTGATGACAGCAAAGTCTCATTTGCCTTTCCTTGTCTCACTGCTCAATTTTTATCCCCTCTGCTGGTTGTTCCTTTAGCTTTTTATTTTTACTTTCTTCTTCTGAGCCAATAGTCCTGAATGTTGCCAAGACAAAACAAAGAGGAGTTCAGTGCTGTCATTTCCAAGGGCTACCCTGGATAGCGAACACCTGACCCACACTGTTTGGGTAACTAAGCATCTGAATTTTTCGGAATGGTCACTGCCAACACCAAAGTAGGCTCCCATCTCTTATGTGTGTTACGTTTCTTCCAAATATACTGTAAACATATCCTTCAAACACATGTTAGTGATGTGTTTGCATTTAAATTCCTTTATTCCAGAATAAATAAGTTATTCCATGTTCCCATGGAACGTGTGCTTTTACATATATTGGATTTTAATGACCATGAAACATGCTAAAATGTTGGTTCTGAAGGGTGCTATATAAATATGTGACTGACTGAGCTTCATTTTTCTTCTAATTGTCATTGTTGGTGGGTGTACTAGAGCCAAAGCAGCAGGAAGTGAAATGACTGCAAGAGCTGAAGAATATGGATTCGGCATTATTATTTGAATATGTACCTGACAAAGCACTGTATAATCAAAGCATTCTTCACATCCACAGTGTGACTAGGAAGATATGATAAAAGTCTAAATAGCACATAAATGCCATTGACAAAGAATTATACTGGTTTTGAAAAAGCAAAATTCCTTCCTTTTACCAACTGGAAAATGGTACTGGGAGTTCTATTGCGTGCCTGCCATTCGTGAACCCTCGATGAATCCTGTCTCCGGTGGGCCCACGCTGCCAGCAGTTATTGCCCACATGTTACAGTTTCAAACAGCCACCTTTGTGCTTTCTCCCATTCTAGCCCCTTGTGCTTGGGAGGAGCTCCCTGTAAACATCCACAAAACTCATTCATTATCCACCTTCAAATCCCTCCTTCAAGCTTTTCTGTGCTTCCTTGACAAGGGTTGGGCTGCTGGTGTGCTGAGAGCGCTGTCTATTGTCCTGACCATTTTTTTCTTGTACTCCCCCATCTGTCTGGGGCAAGGACTGTCTTTTTGTTATGTTTGCACAGTGTTTAGCACAATGGGAACTGGGGCTTGTAGGTACTCTAACAATAGAAATAATAATAACGATGGTGGGGGGAAATAGAGTTAAAGCATTGATATGAAAGACTGTTGCATTACTTTGCAGTACATCCTCTTCCTTTCAAAAAGAAGGAAAGAAAGAACAGTAAATGCAATATATTGATCTATGCATTTTGTTGGCCAAAGTTTCACCCATCTACACCAATAGAATCAAGTTACTCTTTGGAAGCTCAGCTACTGGGTTGCAAGATTAAATAACTTTAGATGTTATCAAAAGCCTTTTCACATTCAGTTCTTCTAAACACTAAATATATCCTGGAGTGAAATCTGAAAATAATATTAGAAGTGATTTAATTTGCATTATAGTAACTGCAAAGACCCTAACCAAGATCAGAGGCCCATTGTTCTTGACAGTGTACTCACACGTAGCCTTTGCATGGAAGAGCTTACACTCTAAGGGCACCAGTCCTGCAATTGATTACATGCAGGCACATCCCCACAAACAAGCACAGCCCCATTGACGTCAATGATGCTGTGTGTGGACACAAAGATGTGCCTGCAAACAGTGGTTTGCAGGACTGGAGCCAAAATAGACAAGACACACAAATGGAGGGAGAAAATAAGTATTACTCACATTTTACAGATGGGGAACTGAGGCACAGAGAGATTGTGTCCTGCCCAAGGATATGTAAGGGTATGTGACAAAATGGGAAACTAAATCCCAGTCTCCTAAATCCTAGCCTAGTGCCTTAACCACAGGACAATCCTTCCATTAAATGAGAAAACAGTTATATTGCAAAGGAAAGAGTGTGCATCTCAAGCTCACACTCATAGTCAGCAATGCGGTCTCAATTTGCATTTTCCTTTTGGGATACAAAACTAAAAATATGTTCAAGTGTTAAATGCAAATTGGAGAGCCATACAGCGATCTGTTGAACAGGCCCTAGAATTCAGTTTCCAATGTGCAGGACACCAACTGGTAAAATGTTAAGAATTGAAATATCTTCAGTTTTTTGCTTTTTCAAAGATCTGTTCTGTTCGTAGAAATCGGTATGTCAGAGAGTTAAATTCTTTTATGTATATGAAATAATGATATTATCAGTTTCTATTTATTTGATTTGCTTGCTAATTTTTTGTCATTTCAAATCCCAACACTAACAGTGATGAGTCACTTGGAAGGCAGTATAAGAAATAATTTTGTTAAATTTTCCCTGTATTGTGATGATGCAGTGTCATACTGGATTGTACGCAGTGTAGTGGTGGAAGGTGAAAATATGACAGTTCCTGTTGCATTTGAAACCTCTGAGTTTGAAAAAGCTTCAGAGTTTAGAACCAGCTTCTATTCTTAACTATACCAGGGTAAATCCAGCACAACTCCCTTGAAATCAAGAGAGTTATTCTCAATTAATACTAGTGTAACTGCAGTCAGAATCTGACTAACTGTCTCCACATAGCAAAAATCTACCCTGATGTCACAGATCCTAGTATGCACCCCCTTCCAGCTGTCCATTAGGACTGCTCTGAGAGGAATCCAAGCCTCTGTGTCCTGGATCCCCTGGGTGTTTCAAGCTTCTAGAGCCTTAGGAGGCTGCAGCACTGGATCCTGCTTTGGCACATTTCCCAGGAACTGCCCCTCAGTCTGTAACCCCTTTTCAGAAATAGGGCTCATCAGCCCAGCTGTCCTAGGCCCCAGGAACACTGACCTCCCAAGATACCCCAGTTACTTAAACACGCCCTTTTCCCAGAACTCCACCCCCAAAGCTCTGAAGCTTCTGGTTGATAGTTTAACTCTCTATGGGGCACACAGTAGTCGTGAAGCATATACATGCATGCACTTTGTACAGTTTAACACCTTTTATGCTCTTTTATACTTAATCATGCAAAGTTCAAGTGAACACAGATCATACAAAACAATAAACATATGAAACTGCAATTGTACTTCACTTCCTAGCTCATCCTTCCTTTCTGAGTCCATGGGGAACCACCAGCGTCCAGGAAGAAAGGCAGCAGGGTGTCCTCATGCAGGTTGTTGCCTGCTAGCTGGCCTTTCTTCCTCATGGTTCTGCTTAACCAGCTTCTGTGACCATACTCTCTCCTGCCCTACACGTCCTCTTTCTGTCTGGCTCCTTGTTCCTGTGTCAGAGTAGCAGCTGTGTTAGTCTGTATCCGCAAAAGGAAAGGAGTCCTTGTCAGTCTCTGAGGTGCCACAAGAACTCCTTTTCTTTTTGTTCCTGTGTGTTTCTTTATCTAAACCCCTCCTGGTCACCTGGCCTCTTTTGTTTTTCTCCTGGTAACCTTCTATTGCTCCTACCTCTCCCTCTCCCTTTTGGAGTCAGCTGAAACTGGTTTTCACAGGATGCAGTTCACCCATTGTCCTAGATATTTGTACCTTAATAGGGTTGTTCAGTCTTAAACACCTTCTGACTGTATCTGTCTGGTTCATATGTGCTACAGGGCCTGTCGACAATGTTGGACCTGCATACATATAGGCACTCATGACCCAGCAGACTTTCATTATGCAACTTCTCGATATTAATCAGAATTCATAAATTGTACATATATAGCCCAAAATCTGGATTAATACCAGTGGAACTGAGATCTGAATCTGGCCAGTTGTCTCCACATGGAAAAAGTTTACTCTGGTTCTAAAGTTATTAAGTTATTGTCATTTTTTCTGTAGCACCAGAGTTATGCGTGTTTTATGGACAGATTAACCAAAAAGACAAGTCCCTGCCTTGGGGAATTACAATATGAGGCTTCCATCTTGCAGGGTATTCTGCTCAGCAGCCCTCTGGTCATTGACCTCAGTGGGCTCCATGCAGATCCAGGGGTCTGGTAGCATAGAGCAGCTTGCAAGATAGGGCCTGTGGGTCCCAACTGGTGCTCTTATTTTTGTAATTATCCCTATTAATTTTAAGGATTGCATGATCTGGCACTATGTTAGGACAACAAGGTGTATGAAAAGAAAAAGGGGAAGGGTATAGGATGAAAAACAGTAAGGGATAATTAATGCAAGGGGGAGGGACAAGAGAGGAGTGAAGGTTACTTTGGTTACATACACACTTAATTGTTTTTTCTTTGTTTAAAATGTTTTTAAAATGATTTGTGGAGCTATACCATCTGAATGGGAGGAAGCACCATAGTCATGCAGCAGTGGAAGTTATGTTTTTCTATATACAAGGAGAATAATATGTACTTCTGGTTCAAAATGACTTTTACTTGTAGATTAAGGGAAGAAAAATCATGAAGGAAGAACACTGAAGTCTCCATGAGAGCAGAATGTTGTGTGTTCTCTGCAGTAAGCTATAGCTTTTTGAAAACAAAATGGCTGCTGTCTCTGCACCACACATATGCAGAATTCTTAAATGTAATGGTGAAGAACACATGAGGAAAAAAAAGCCTAACAGTTAGGAACTACAAAGATTATAGTTTCATAGAAGATTAGGGTTGGAAGGGACCTCAGGAGGTCATCTAGTCCAACCCCCCGCTCAAAGCAGGACCAATCCCCAACTAAATCATCCCAGCCAGGGCTTTGTCAAACCAGGTCTTAAAAACCTATGTACAAGATCACAGAGGTCATTGTTGGATGGATACCCAGAAGACATGAGTCTTGAGGAAGAATGTGAAATGGATGAGGGGATGCAGGGAGATTTTGTTTCACTTTAAAATAGATGGATGTCCACTGCAATTGTCTTTGGTGTAAAAAACAAATTGTAAATGTCCTGATAATTACAATAGATGTAATTATAACTACTTAGAAGCTACTATACAGTTGCTAATTGATATAGACCAGGTGATCTCCGCTTTCGAGAGACAGCTAACAGTCTGTGTGCTTTTTAATATACTTTTCTATTCTGGAAGAGAGGAAAAAAGAAATCTGGCTCAGATCCAGCCTTTAATTTATTGAATGATTTACTGGAGAGGTCAGGAAAATAGCAACATCAATTCATATATCAACTCAGCACTGTTTTCATTAGAAATCTGGGTGGATGTAAATACACTATATATTTAGTTTTTATTGCCACCCTTTCTGGTCTCTGTCAGTTGGCTTATGCCAAATGACCCGTGTAATTATTGTTAGTGTTGTCCAGTTATATTGCACAGTTTTTTCACTTTACTTCTTTGCATGGGGATTGGTGACAAGTGAGTGTGCTGAGACAGTCTATCCAGGTTGGCAATACAATCTCATCTATGTTGAGTGTTCCAGGTACAGAGCTGCAGAGAGGAACCTATTTGGAGGCCACAGCAATAAGTTTAATTGGTCCTACCAAACCCAGAACTATGCTAAATATTCTTGAGCACATTCTATTGGTACCGTATCTCTTAATTATTTACATGTATCTGGAGATAGAGCACTGTTGTAATGAACTGGCCCACTGGGTGTCTGAGAATCAAGAAGAAAATTCAGATAACCAATGCCTTAAAACCACGAGACAGTACCCAATTTTCCATTTTTATGTGGTTGTTTGAAGGAGCTCAGTATGTGAAAATTATTGCACTGTACTCAAAAAACAATCATGTGAGTCAGAACAAACCCACTCTAATTTACCTTGTCCTTCCATAAAACTTTGGCAGGGGATGAGGAGGAAAGATTAATTCTTGTGTATTTTCTCCCTATGTACACCTATTCTCTAGACTCAGCTAACCAGGAATATTACTGTGCAAATGCAGTTGGAGTGAAATTCAAGCCACAAGCTGCAAACATAAACAGGTGCTTGAAAAAACACATCTGGGAGGGGAAGCATGAGTTGCAAATAACCTACCTGACACCCCCTAAAACCTGGTTAGTTCACACTGCAACTTCCTGACTGCCTGAGCCACAGAGGGGAATTTGGGGTGAAGACTATGATCAAGAAAATGTTTTCTGCAGTTCCACTCTTGGTACTTGTGATGAGGTGTACAAACCCCATATTGGGCAACAAGGGTTAATTAATTACTTTGGGCCAATCCAGCCCCGCCCCACTACACCTGCAGCAAAGCCTCTATCTGGTGGAGGAATTAAAAGACAGGGAAAGAGCTCATTTGGGGGCAGACCTGGAAGAGAGCAGACTTGCAACCTGCACTCCAACAGAGCAGAGGGAAGGCTGAAATCTGTAAGATAACTGCCCACAAGGACCCTCCCTCAGGTAAGGGAGGACCCACCCCAGAATTCCCCTCTTCCCTGCATATGGATGCTGGACATTGGTAATCCCTTTTTATTTTCTTAGTTTGGACTATCCAAGTAGGGGAAAGCCTTGAACTGAGCTGGCCCGGGGTGGGGAGGAGAGCTAGGAAGTGGCCCAGGAAGGATGCACTTAAGCAGCTTCAGTTGGCAGACGACTGGTAGCCCCAAAGGAAGCCTAGTAGAGTGGGAGGGCACAGGCTCCCCTACCAACACCTCCCTGCCGGTCATGTTGTAGATCTGACTATTAGGCCAGGCATCCTAACCAACCCCTGAGTGAGGACCATTACAGTACCATGAAGCATTTCAGGGAGGGATTTTCAAAAGTATCTAAGTCATTTACGCACTTTTGAAGATATCATCCTCAATGATGACTAGGGCAGCTTTGGGATAATTTATCTATTTAATTAGTAACCAGTTATAATTTATAAACACAATACTTATGCTCCTGAAATCTAGCTTGACTGTATCTCTGTCTCAGCCATTGTAACTCGTTCCCGTGTCAGTAAGGTCTGGAGCAACAGATATCGACCCTGCATTGCATACGAGAATCTGAGGATTTTCTGGATAAAAGTCAGGATATGCTTCTACGGGCACAAAGCTCTAAAGATTTAGAGCAGATTGCACAGCGGAGCCAAGAGGCCAGTGAAGAAGCTTGGCAACATGTGACCTCCAGAAGAAGAAGGGGGAATGTCCGGGTACTAGCAACGCGGACACAGGTAAGTAACCGTTTTCATGTTCTCTCCACAGGTACCATTGTGGAGAGTGGACCAGATGATACATCTGGGGGGAGAAAGCAGAAAGAGACTCCACTGGTTGGAAGGCATGAGATGCGCTGTCCTGAGGTTGGGCGTTCCACAACCACCACTCCCAAGAGAAGGGAGTGAGTCTCCTCAGGGGGACTGAGTCATCTATCTGCTGCCCTGACCGGGAAAACAGAGAAGTCTGCTGCTTGCCAGGGGCTAAGATTCGCGATGTGATGGAGAGACTGCCGAGACTCATCAAGCCCTCGGATTGCTATCCCTTCCTGCTTCTCCACGTGGGCACCAATGATACTGCCAAGAATGACCTTGAGCGGATCACTGTGGACTACGTGGCTCTGGGAAGAAGGATAAAGGAGTTTGAGGTGCAAGTGGTGTTCTCGTCCATCCTCCCCGTGGAAGGAAAAGGCCGGGGTAGGGACCGTCGAATCGTGGAAGTCAACGAATGGCTATGCAGGTGGTGTCGGAGCGAAGGCTTTGGATTCTTTGACCATGGGATGGTGTTCCATGAAGGACGAGTGCTGGGCAGAGACGGGCTCCACCTAACGAAGAGAGGGAAGAGCATCTTTGCAAGCCGGCTGGCTAATCTAGTGAGGAAGGCTTTAAACTAGGTTCACCGGGGGAAGGTGACCAAAGCCCTGAGGTAAGTCAGAAAGCGGGATACCGGGAGGAAGCACAGGCAGGAACGTCTGTGAGGGGAGGGCTCCTACCTCATACTGAGAAGGAGGGGCAATAAGCAGGTTATCTCAAGTGCCTATATACAAATGAACAAAGCCTTGGAAACAAGCAAGGAGAACTGGAGGTCCTGGTGATGTCGTGATTATGACGTGATTGGAATAACAGAGACTTGGTGGGATAACTCACATGACTGGAGTACTGTCATGGATGGTTATAAACTGTTCAGGAAGGACAGGCATGGCAGAAAAGGTGGGGGAGTAGCACTGTATGTAAGGGAGCAGTATGACTGCTCAGAGCTACAGTATGAAACTGCAGAAAAACCTGAGTGTCTCTGGATTAAGTTTAGAAGTGTGAGCAACAAGAGTGATGTAGTGGTGGGAGTCTGCTATAGACCACCGGACCAGGGGGATGAGGTGGATGAGGCTTTCTTCCAGCAACTCGCAGAAGCTACTAGATCACACGCCCTGGTTCTCATGGGCGATTTTATTCTTCCTGATATCTGCTGGGAGAGCAATACAGCGGTGCATAGACAATCCAGGAAGTTTTTGGAAAATGTAGGGGACAATTTCCTGGTGCAAGTGCTAGAGGAGCCGACTGGGGGGGAGCTTTTCTTGACCTGCTGCTCACAAACCGGGAAGAGTTAGTGGGGGAAGCAAAAGTGGATGGGAATCTGGGAGGCAGTGACCATGAGTTGGTTGAGTTCAGGATCCTGACACAGGGAAGAAAGGTAAGCAGCAGAATACGGACCCTGGACTTCAGGAAAGCAGACTTCGACTCCCTCAGGGAACTGATGGGTAGGATCCCCTGAGGGAATAACATGAAGGGGAAAGGAGTCCATGAGAGCTGGCTGTATTTCAAGGAATCCCTATTGAGGTTACAGGGACAAACCATCCCGATGTGTCGAAAGAATAGTAAATATGGCAGGCGACCAGCTTGGCTTAACGGTGAAATCCTTGCGGACCTTAAACATAAAAAAGAAGCTTACAAGAAGTGGAAGATTGGACAAATGACCAGGGAAGAGTATAAAAATATTGCTCGGGCATGTAGGAATGAAATCAGGAGGGCCAAATCACACCTGGAGCTGCAGCTATCAAGAGATGTTAAGAGTAACAAGAAGGGTTTCTTCAGGTATGTTGGCAACAAGAAGAAAGCCAAGGGAAGTGTGGGCCCCTTACTGAATGAGGGAGGCAACCTAGTGACAGAGGATGTGGAAAAAGTTAATGTACTCAATGCTTTTTTTGCCTCTGTCTTAACAAACAAGGTCAGCTCCCAGACTGCTGTGTTGGGCATCACAGCATGGGGAGTAGGTGACCAGCCCTCTGTGGAGAAAGAGGTGGTTAGGGACTATTTAGAAAAGGACGCGTTGCATCCAAGAATGCTAAAGGAATTGGCGGCTGTGATTGCAGAGCCATTGGCCATTATCTTTGAAAACTCATGGCGAACGGGGGAAGTCCCGGATGACTGGAAAAAGGCTAATGTAGTGCCAAATCTTTAAAAAAGGGAAGAAGGAGGATCCTGGGAACTACAGGCCAGTCAGCCTCACCTCAGTCCCCGGAAAAATCATGGAGCAGGTCCTCAAGGAATCAATCCTGAAGCACTTACACGAGAGGAAAGTGATCAGGAACAGTCAGCATGGATTCACCAAGGGAAGGTCATGCCTGACTAATCTAATCACCTTCTGTGATGAGATTACTGGTTCTGTGGATGAAGGGAAATCAGTGGATGTATTGTATCTTGACTTTAGCAAAGCTTTTGACACGGTCTCCCACAGTATTCTTGTCAGCAAGTTAAGGAAGTATGGGCTGGATGAATGCACTATAAGGTGGGTAGAAAGTTGGCTAGATTGTCGGGCTCAACGGATAGTGATCAATGGCTCCATGTCTAGTTGGCAGCCAGTATCAAGTGGAGTGCCCCAAGGGTTGGTCCTGGGGCAGGTTTTGTTCAACATCTTCATAAATGATCTGGAGGATGGTGTGGATTGCACTCTCAGCAAATTTACGGATGATACTAAACTAGGAGGAGTGGTAGATACGCTGGAGGGCAGGGATAGGATACAGAGTGACCTAGACAAATTGGAGGATTGGGCCAAAAGAAATCTGATGAGGTTCAACAAGGATAAGTGCAGGGTCCTGCACTTAGGACGGAAGAACCGAATGCACCGCTACCGACTAGGGACCGAATGACTAGGCAGCAGTTCCACGGAAAAAGACCTAGGCGTGACAGTGGACGAGAAGCTGGATATGAGTCCACAGTGTGCCTGTGTTGCCAAGAAGGCCAGTGGCATTTTGGGATGTATAAGTAGGGGCATAGCCAGCAGATCGAGGGACGTGATCGTTCCCCTCTATTCGACATTGGTGAGGCCTCATCTGGAGTACTGTGTCCAGTTTTGGGCCCCGCACTACAAGAAGGATGTGGATAAATTGGAGAGAGTCCAGCGAAGGGCAACAAAAATGATTAGGGGTCTGGAACACATGACTTATGAGGAGAGGCTGAGGGAACTGGGATTGTTTAGTCTGCAGAAGAGAAGAATGAGGGGGGATTTGATAGCTGCTTTCAACTACCTGAGAGGTGGTTCCAAAGAGGATGGTTCTAGACTATTCTCAGTGGTAGAAGAGGACAGGACAAGGAGTAATGGTCTCAAGTTGCAGTGGGGGAGGTTTAGGTTGGATATTAGGAAAAACTTTTTCACTAGGAGGGTGGTGAAACACTGGAATGCGTTACCTAGGGAGGTGGTAGAATCTCCTTCCTTAGATGTTTTTAAGGTCAGGCTTGACAAAGCCCTGGCTGGGATGATTTAATTGGGGATTGGTCCTGCTTTGAGCAGGGGGTTGGACTAGATGACCTCCTGAGGTCCCTTCCAACCCTGATATTCTATGATTCTATGTAAGAGTCAGCAGAAAGTGTGGCACAAGAGCATGTGTGGCAGAATATTTGGCAACACTCAGTCATCTCCTGTAAAGCTTAATCCTTTATAATCCAGAAAGCCTGATCTCACCCTGTGTGCATCTGGGTCCCTGTGTCCATTGATCATAAGGTGGGTCATCATACCCCTGAAGAAGACATAAAAAGAGGGTCTACCACCCCTTGTGGATCAGGAGTGACCCAGTAGGAGGCCACCCAAGTGTGAATCTCCTGAAGAATTTCAGTCAGAGCCTACTTTGTTCTTTACTCTAACGTGGCCTGTGAAACTAATTTTGTTTGTACATTCCTTGCATTTTTGTCATTATTTTCCATGGTATTTGGTGGTGAATGTGATGTTATTGACATGAACTGTGACTATATAGATCATTGTTGCAACCAAGATCCTACAGTTGCACCAAATCTTGTACAAAGGAGGTCAAGTTAGGTGTCTATGGAAAAGTTGTAATTTGCTGGTTATGATTATGCCATCTGTATGTGTGTATGATTTTTTGTATTCAAAGTTATGAATATTGGCTATACACTTGTATCTCAATGTGTTTGATTCTAAGTAGCCTCAGTGAAGCATTTGGTCACCTTCTTGAGAAAGCACTATTCTCAGTAAGTGCCCAATCAAGGAACACTTAACTGACAATGGACTTTGGGAGACACCAATCCACATCTGAGCTTTCCTGGGAACTTTCAAACTAACATGTAAACAATGGTGTTGGCCTCCAAAAAAGCTGAATCATTCATGGACATGTGACTTGCCCAAGTGGCTACAAACTCCATCTTGTTGCTGTGATTTTACACAGAAGAACAAAGGGGTTTCCGCCCACAAGAGAGAGAATATAAAAGGCCCTGGAGGCCCCTCCATTTTGTCTTCAGATGGCTCAAGAGATGGTCTCTCCACCCCAAAGAGATGCCTGAAAGAAACTGGAACAAAGGACAGTAACTACAAGGGTGTGAATGATTGCTGGACCCAGACTAGGAAGGAGTCCAGTCTGTGAAAGAAGCTTATTGGAACATCTCTGGGGGTGAGATTTCATCTGTAATCAGTTTCTTAATGTATTAGGCTCAGACTTGTGTGTGTTGTGTTATTTTGCTTGGTAACTTACTTTGTTCTGTCTGTTAGTACTTGGAACCACTTAAATCCTACTTTTTATACTTCATAAAATCACTTTTGCTTATTAATTAACCCAGAGTAAGCAATTAATACCTGGGGGAGCAAACAGCTGTGCATATCTCTCTATCAGTGTTATAGAGGGCAGACAGTTTATGAGTTTACCATGTATAAGCTTTATACAGAGTAAAACAGATTTATTTGGGGTTTGGATGCCACTGGGAGCTGGGTGTCAAAGTGCTGGAGACAGGAACACTTCTTAAGCTGTTTTCAGGTAAGGCTGCAGCTTTGGGGTGCATGGTTCAGACCTAGGTCTGTGTTGCAGCAGATTAGCATGTCTGGCTTAACAAGGCAGGGTTCTGGGAGCACAAACTGGAAGAGAAAATGGGCTCAGAGGTAGTCTCAGCACATCAGGTGACAGTCCCAAGAGGGTTTCTGTGACCCAACCTGTCACAGTGAGACATGTTCAAAGTGGACATGCCGTTTCCGGCATTTGTTTTCAGTCATATGTGATTCTTACAGAATTATAAAACAGTATGCCATTGCCTCACCACCTTCATTTTTTATGTCTTTTATTATTGTATCACATGATATAGAAACTTCTTGCTAGGTTAAACACTGGCCCTTTTTGCTGAAAAATTTCAAAATTCTCCAACTCTATAGGTAGTGAAAAAGACAGGGAAATAAATTTTGAATTTCAGCCATCTCTACTTCTTACATTAATTCCCATTGTGGAAGTGGAAAAAGGGATAAAGGGAATTTGAATGCAGACATCTAAGTTTTCTTAGGAATAGAGCAAGAGTCAGGCTAACTCTAACTCTAATAATGCGAGACTTTAAGGCAGGGTCTGGGTGAGTGGGAAAACTGTAAGAGATGCTGTTTTGACCTTGTGTTAGATAAGAATGGAATGCAGACTGTAGCAGGAACTGCTGAGAAGTAAGATATCAGGAAGGAATATGTATAAACAAGACGCACCTGTTGATCATTATTGTATACAGAAAAAGGTATAAATGCTTGCCCTAATTGTTTATCTGGCAGAGACCTGCCTAGGAAGGGGGAATCCCTGTCTGTGCACACTCTCCCCCTTGCAATTGCTTGAGAATAAACTCTCTCTGACTTGTTGCAAACAATCTAAGAATGAAGACTGTGTTTTTCTTCCACACCATTAACCATTGTCCTCTATATCCTGTCTGACCAGACATTTTTCCTCCCAATGAACTTTGTAATCACATAGCATTCATCTTCATCATCTAATTGACTATCCTACTTTGACATTTCATCCTCTGCATCCTCTTGTAATGGCATTCCACGTTTTATGGCAATGTTGTGAAGTACATAACCTACCAGCAACGTCCCATTGACTTTAGATAATAAAACAGTATACCACAAGCATTATCAAGGTGTGTGAACTGGAACGTGAGGATATCAAAAGTTCCCTTTAATCAGATGAGCCAAAAGTCATTGTAAATTTCCATTGAGGAAGTTAGGTGACTTGGGACAGGCGTCCTTAACCAAAAAGAATCTGTCTTATGGAAAATAAAGAGTTAACAGATTCCCTGCCAGGCGCAGGGAGACAAGAGGCTCTGGCAGCAGCCGGACTCCCTGCAGGGAGCCTAGGCAGCAGCCCAGCAGGGAACCCAGGCAGCAGCTGGTCTGGGAGCGGGGAGCCTGGAGGGTCACCTGGACTCTAGCTGAAACCCCGATCCGCCCCTGCCCGGGGTGACAGCCCAGCTTTCTTGTTAATTTCATGGCTCCATCTTGGACAAGAATGACAGCCAACTCCTGATGTAAGTAACCCACAATGTCTACGCGGACACTGTCATCCTAACTACACCAACATAAGCCTACGCCTCTCGTGCAGGTGGAGTTATTATGTCGGCATAGTATGGCACTTACATCGGTGGGAGCAAGGCTGTAGTGTGTACACTGACATAATTATGTTGCCATAAGATACTTTATGCCAACCTAACTCTAGTATAGCCCTGGCCTTAGAATTAGAACACGAGACTTTGATGCTGAACTGCACTAAATTTATTCCACCTAAATGTACTTAAATCAGCCTCCCAGATTGGGATCAGCTCCACGGATTTGCCAGACCAGATTATCTGGGTATGGAGGAGTTGTGAAATCATTTTGAGTACTTGGCAAATACATCTACGATGCCTTGTTTTACATTGCATATGATAACTGCATTCATGTGGAATGTGTGGGTTTACTGTTCTTGTAAACAATTAGATATGGTAGTATCAAGGGATCTGTGTGCTGTCTATAATAAACAGAGATGGGGAAAATAAGCTTTTCATGGTTAACTGCTGAGGCTGTCATTCCTTTGAGAAAGTGACTATATTAACTTGTCCTTTGGAGAATAGCATTTACATGCTAACCTATAAAATGGGAGGTGGCACTGATTTAAAACCAATGGTGTCCCCATGTTTAGAAGAATCCTGTGGCTAGTGAACTTGACCTCCACTGACAGAGCAAGTCTATGCTACCTGTAACTCTCCCAGTCCTCTTTTACATCCTCAGACAGGAGGAGTTCTTTTTCAGTCATGTATCTGTGCCTCTGTCAGATCTGAGACATTTACAAAATGCCTGTAAATCCCATGCTCGGGTTACTGGCATCTTCTCTCTCTCCTTGAGACCAGGGCCATCCCTAGACCAAATGGCGCCCCAGGTGAGGAGGGTCTTCGGAGCCCCTCCCACCCCCATTTGTTAAACTTTTGAATACCTTATTTTTATTGCATTTGTAGCCCATTCCATGACTTTGATGCCCGATTTGCATGCATGGTTTATCCCTGTCATATAAGACAATAAATGTGCACCTTAGAATCTGTAAATCTGTATTTATTCATACTATATAGAAGCAAATTAAAAAAATCAGTTTCCTCTAAGCTTATAGAAACTTTTTAATTTTAAGAATACCTGAAATGTACTAACATCAAGAAATTGAACTGTCCATCAACTCTGGGTGGACCAGTATTAAATAGTGTTACTGTAGGTGGCAGCCTTAGAGTGTTAACACCAGTCCTTTAATTCAAAAGGTCGTTTTTCTTGCCATTGCCCTTGTTAACTGATGCAGAGTGTCAGAGAGATCCAAAGACTAGCCAGGAATTGTACCTGGAAAGCACAAACAATAATTTGGCATTCTTGTCAAATATTTTGCAACTAAAACAGAACACTTTGTCAGTCAATTTTGAGTAAACTAGCCATCCCTGATTCAGTTTCTCACAATTCTCGAGCACTCTTTCACAATGTGATTTTTTGAGAAGTGTCTTTTCTGCTCGTTTACTGGAAACGTCATATCCTCGATTTTGCCCAGCCTGTTCAAAAATGTACGATCCATATCAGCAGAGTTTAGGATGGCTGGTCATAAAGCAGGATCTGATGGATTGATTTACGGTGTGCAATTTTTCTCATGGCTGTTTCTGTCATCATGCGAGGCTGATTCTTCTTTTTCATTTCTCTCCTTTTTGTGTAAACCAGATTTTTCTTTGTCATTACTCTCCTTTTCATGAGAGCCACATTCTTCATCACCTTTTCTCCATCACTTTTCTCAGCATTCCATTCCTTATCTTCAGGTAAATCTGCTCATTCCTTAGTAATAGGACTTCCATCATTTATGCTTTGTTCCTCAATTTCTTCTGCACTGGGACAGTCGCTACTGCCTAAAGGCCGGTCTGTTCTGCTTCAGATATTTTTCCATCAGATTTGCCCCTTGCTGAAAACTAGCTTGCAATTGAGCTTTTCACTTCCTATACTGAGCTCCTGAAGGCTTCTTCGGGGGCATCATTTATTTTCTACAATGGGAAAACAGACAGTTTTAGGGAGAGCAAAAGTCTGTCTTTTGCAGTCTTAGAAAAAGAAAATTATATGTTAAGCATGGCAAAAGAAGTAACAGTATTTCTTTTGTATTGTTGTGTAGATAGATAGCTCTGACATCTTATTAAATATGTACTTTATTAGTCTCTCCTTACGCTCTTCAAGTCTTAAAACACAAGTACACTTTTCACAATTGCACAATAAAATAAGGTTCACAATATTGCAGCTGGGCTCTCACTTCACTTCATTCTTATATCTCACCGACTGACTGGTGATGCCCCACCCTTTATATACCTACAAGGGCATGGCTGACAACGTTCAGGGAAAACGTAGTTCTCAGAGTCCAGAAGGTTGCATGAGATTCTACAAAGGTCCAGAACATTCTGGGAGATTAGTAAAAATGAATCCACACACAGAATATCTGAAACATTTTTACTTCAAACGTTCTATTTTCCCTTTTGTCGCTAACAACAAAACCAGCCCCCTAAGCCCGGCACCCCCCCAAGCCTGGCACCCCAGGCAATTGCCTGGGTCTCCTCTTGATCATAGCAAACAGGTTGAACAGTCTCTTCTTTGTGGTTACAGTTACTAGGCGCCCACCTGACACCCAACTGTCGAGTGATCTATCTTTGTCCTTGTGTTCTGTCTCATGTCAAGGAGCTGCCTTTTGTAGAGAAGCAACTGATTGAACAGCCAGCTGAGAATGGATTGTAAACTATTTCTGATGGAGCTCATTGCTGTCCATGTGAAAAGATCATGGTTAAACAGTGAAGTCCATTGCTCTGCAGTAGCGGCTCTGCTTTGGAAATCTTAGGTATACAATCCTCTAATTTCCCACACCCACAGGCTGGTGCACACAATCCATCCACAGCAATTTAGTCATGGATCCCCAGCCACTTTTGAAAGTGCTGCACCCATTTAGGACCCTCTCGTATCCTGTGTTGCGTGTACACTTGTAGCTTTTCTGCCAGCAACTGGCATGCTTTCTTTTAAAAATATGTCCCCAAGCTTTCCTTCTGTTTAACTTCTGGTCTTCTGGCCAATGTATCCTCATGTAATACAAATCATTCCAATGTCAAAAGCTGAATAGGAGGTATTGCTGAGCCAATAGTCTTGCATTTTAAAGCAGTGTGCCAAACTGTTCTCTGGTGTAACTCCTTTCACTTCAGTGGAGGGATGAATTTGAGCTATATTGTTGGGTTTTAGCCCTATCAATCCCATTTGCCAATGGGAGTCTCACAAATACAATTGTGCTATAAGCTTTGAAAATATAACTGTGATGGCTTCTGTTTGCCTGCCCAGTACCTGAACTATCAGTATTGAATTAAATGCAAGTTCTGTGTTCTTGGTGTTACAGAAGCCATATTCTATTATCCTGTAGTATTGTGTGTGCTTCCAAGGAGCCTGTGAGCCCAAGCAGCAGCCCAGCTAGGGGGAGCTCTGGGAGCCCAGGAGAAGCCAGGTAGATGGAAAACTTAGGAACCCTGTGGGGGTTCCAGCTCCTTGGCAGAGTGCCAGGCAGGCAGCTGAAGAGCCTGGAACCCTGAAGAGTCAGGAGGAAGGGCCAGTGGGCAGGAAATATCCAGCCTGGTTTCCTTGGAAAGTTTTCTTGATGGAATGGATATGTGCCTACAGTACGTTTCAGTTCCATCAAATCTTTGTTTTCTGACAGAAAACTGTTCTGTCACAAAATGTTCAGTCCGCTCGACTCGTTTCAAAGCCGTGTTCATTTTGACCGAGTCATATTTTATGGGTGAGTAGGAAGATCGGGGAAATGAGAAGAGAAAGGAAGTCTGAAGGAGCACTGCCTGTTATACCAGAAAAAGAAATCTCTATTAAGAGAGCCTGTAATTTCAGGGAAGGGAGTGTGGCTAATAAATAATATGAAATGTCAACTGTGAACTCGCTTCACCGTTGTTCTCAATGCTAGTGCCTTTCATATCAAAGCTTTCAAGAACAGCATGGAAAAATGATTCTTTCTTCCGCTCCTCCTCTTAGGAACAGTCTGAATACAAGTACAGCATTATTCCTGTCCAAGCCAACAAGGAAGGCTAAGTGGAAGGTAATAGTCCAAGGGACAGTTGAACGGAACTGCTGCTTCTTTTTGTTTGCTTTAGCTCATTGGCTCTTTCTAATGCTCACTGCTTCACACCTAACTAATGGCTTTCTGTTTCTTGGGTATCTTCTGAACTCTGCTGAAAATAAGATACATGTATTACCCTGGAAATAACTGTATGGATGTTCAGTCTTCTGGGATTTTCAGTGTACTATATAATCATCATTATTAACCTGATGCCTTTGTGACATCTGGGTACTACATTCTTATCTTCTGAACATAATACAAGGGAAATACAAAGTACAGCTGAAAAACTGGGAGTTCTGTGCTTCATCGGCATATTCTCTGCAGCTCCTACTATTGGTTGCATAGTAATAAAGCATAAAATGGCCTTTGCTATTTTCAGGAATGCTGTACACATTATGGGCCTGTTTCTGGTCTTTGAAGGAGTTTTTTTTCATTTAATCCATTTTTTTATTGAAAAAAAAATCAATCATGTTCGTCCTTAGTTTTGCTGTCACATAACACCTTAGAACATTAAACCTGAAATCTAATTTCAAAGCATCCAATTCTGCCGCTTTGTTTTCTTGCTAGTTGTTTTGAAGATGGAGGCACACTGTTGCTGGAGTTTGTGTATTCATTATGTGTTTGATCCTGTGAGGTGCTGAGCACCCTCAACATCTCAGAAAGTGCTCCCCATCCTGAAGAATCAAGCCCTAATTGCATGACAAAGATTTTATTACTTGTATGTCCAATTGCTTGTGGAAGAAACAATGCTTGAAATTCCATATCCAGAAAATAGCTCTGACTATCCACCCTTCTCATTCAGGTGCATTTTCTTCTTGGAATTTTGTCAGACACTGATCTATTTTCTATTTGACTAGGAAAACGCATTTTAAGATTTGTATGTAGTAGGTACTCTACTCCCAGAACACTTTGTGCTACTGGTCCTGCTCTATCTCATATGTGCTGAAATGAATGTAGCCTTTATAGATCCCTTGCCTACTTGTGATTTCTGTGTCACCATATATATTATTTTTGGACACAGATGCACGTTTGACAAATGTGGCATTTAGTGCAGTTTTGTCCAGTCCAAAAGCAAGAAAATGTACCCTTTGCATATATTTTTATGAGGGATATATATGGGCAACTTGGAGGAAGCATTTTAACAAGGGACTCCCAGATCTAGAGTCTTCAAGACTATGCAATGTAGTATAGCAAAATTAGATTGCTTTCACCCTCCAGATCCTCTGGCAGATAGAAAACTGAGCTAGGATCCTCAGCTGGTGAAACTGGCGCAAGCTCCATTAGCTTCAGTGAAGTTACACTGGCTGATCAGTCCAGTGGTGTGAGATGCCCACTGTATTCTATGTTTCATTGCCTGTGTGTGTCACAACCAAGCCCTCTGCCCCTCTGTACTGTCACCAGTCTATCGCAAATTGTCCCAGTTGCAGGGACATCCTGAGGCCCCTCCCAATGACTTATACACACCCTGAGAGTTCCACCTAGGCCTTGGTCACTCTGGGCTTCTACTTTAACTTCTTAGGGGACAACACAGCAGTAAAGCAGGTTCAGCAAAGGAGTTTTTTAAGTACTAAAGAGTTACGGATCTTTACAAAACAACAAAACTCCTGAGACTCCCCTAATCTGAGCTCACCCCTTCTGTGAGGCTGAGGTTTCTCAGTGTTTTAGGCTGAGTAGAACCCCTCCTGCCTTCTCTCTCTCCGATACATCCTACTTCCATGTGGTGAGATTCTCTTCCCCAGCTCAGAGGCACACCTCTCCTTAAATACAGTCTATCTCCTTCTGCTATGGACCACTGATTAGAAGCTGCGGATCTACACCACTCTGTAGAAAATTCATTGTTCTCTGGGATTTGGTCAGCCATTGAGAGACATTCAAAACTGCTCTTTGACTTCTCAGTCATCGTCCTTCAATGCAACATCAAGCATCTTCCTTGGGCAGAGTAGCTGTCTGGAATCAGTCATAATAGATCCACACTGGACAAGGTTATACACATGATCCTGGATCCATTGACATTGTCAGTGCTATGCCCCAGCTTTTAAACAGCCCATTGGAGGGACCCCTTTTGTGTGGCAAACCACTAAGGCAGGTCCCACTTTTCCTAAAGAGGAGGCCATGTGGCCTCCACACCTCTGAGACTGAGCCTCTGGACTTCAGCACTCCTGTCTCACACCATGAGCTCTGCCCCATAAGTTCAACTGAGATAGATTCCGGGTCAGAGACTTTTACAGTCTTCAGGGACCAATGCACCTCAGCAAGTATTTGCAGTGACATCAGGCAGGCATCTCTCTTGGTCAGTTCCAGAGGAGAGCTGCCGAGTCTGTCCAAAAGCTAACTCTTACCCCTACCACCTGATACCTCTTAGTCCAGTGTTAGTCCAGTCCAACTCCAGCAGACCCATGCTGAGTTCACATGTTCCACCTGTTGGAGATTCCCATGGCTAGGTGTCAATTATTAAGTCCTTGGGTCTCCCCTTGTCTCTTCCATAGATATGGGATGATTCCAGCAAGTCGTTTAATGACCTATTCATCCCACCCCAGACAGTTATGTGGCACAAACCTCAGGTCCCCTTCTCTCCCACAAGTGCAGCTTTTTAACCCTTTTTCACCCACTGGATAGCAATGCAAAGTACAAAGGGGAACCGAGGCATGCATAGGAATAATAAAAATATTACACACAATTCCCACTTTGTCACACATGTTGAGCATATATCACAAAATGGAAGTTACAATACAAAATGGACTTCCCAGGTTGGTGCAGACCCATCCCATTATATCATGGAGTGTGTTACCACTATCTCCTGCTGACAGTAGAGTTCTCCGTAAAGCCACTGACTACGTTCTGCCATCTGTGCTCACTCCTTACCTCTGAAGTCAATGGGAGTTTTCTCTGAAGAAGAACTGAAGAATTAATTTGGTCTTTAGTAAATATATAATGTCCGTTGTGTATTTGAGTTATACAGTAATAAACAGTTGTCATTTTCCTAATTGGCCTCTGAACTCTAAAACAATCCCAAATACAACAATGCCACCAGCTAGCAAGTCTTAAAAAACCTGTGTGACTGTAGTTTAATTATTGACCCACCTAGGAAAAACTGGGGCAGACACAAGAAACTTCATGATATGACAGCTCCCTGCATTGTAAATTTCACAGTTGCATATGACCTGGTTTTAGATTAACAGTGGTATAAAGTCACGTTCCCCTGACATGAAACCTTTAGCAGTGTTTAAGGACTGCCTAAACACACACACTCTGTCTATAGGACTTTTCAATTAGTCTCCAGAATTTGGTCCTAATGAGTTAATGTACAATTCATTTGGATAATTTAATGCCCTTAACTCATTATAATCAGTATCAGCAGGGGTTAGAGTAAGGACATGTTCTAAAGCCAGTCAGAAAACACTACCTCTTCCCACCACCTCCATTTCTGGTAAAATGAGGATTCACCAGGCAGGGAAATGTGAAATGGGAGCAGCCAGAGGAGTTGGTGCTTGGCTGGGAAGTTATTTGGGTTCCCAGTCTTCCTACCAGTAAAAGCCATCTCCTTGGGCTTGTCTACACAGCAAGTTAGTGTATGACAACCCAGGGTGTGAATTTACAGCAGGCTAGCTTGATGTGAACTCACTCACCATGTGGACTCTGGTACACAGCACTGAAAGTTCTGTAGTGCATTTTGATATACTCCTGTTTCAAGCAGGATTACATCAAAGTGCACTACAGAACTTTCAGCATGCTGTAGGACAGCCCACACGGTGAGTTAGTGCTCAAAAAGCTAGTGTGCTGTAGATTCGCACCCTGGCTTGTCATATACTAACTCACCATGTACACAGGTCCTTCTTCTCTCTTCTGGTGAAGAAGCATCAGTAACTATCTCCCTCTTCTACAGGAAGATTTCTCCCTTCCCTTTAGGGAGAGAGGTGAAGAAGCTGGAGTACATGAGGATGAGTGAATTTAGGAGCTATACAGCGGAGAATACTGGAGCAGAGGGGAGTGAATGAGAAGGGTGGAAGCAGATGGAAGGGAGGAAACACTGAGAGAAGGGGGGAAAAGAAGTGAGTGCTTTAGACATTGAAAGGGGTACAAAGGTTAATCCACAGAAAAAAAACAAAAAAAGAAAAAGCAGACATGCAAGGAGAATAGTCGGGTGACTTTAAGAGGAAGACCAGAAAAAATTGTCCCCGTTCTCTCTTTCCATGGTGCATCCCATGACCAGAAGATGATGCCATACTGTTTTGTCATATGACTTTATAAGCCATCATCAAAACTTCATTTCTCATCTTGATGTACAAATTCTGGGCTTGCAGGAAGAGTTTAAGTACATGACTTACTAGTTTGGAATGCGACTTTGTTGTCTCCCCGTCTCAGTGATTAATCAGGGGGTAAAGGGGGGGAGCCCAGGCCCACCCTCTACTCCAGGCTCCAGCCCAGGGACCCTAATAGTATCAGCTATGGTAGCTGATCTTTTAGAAACATGACATGTACAATTCCCTGGGCTACTTCCCCCACAGCAGCCCTCACTTCCTCAAGCTCCACTTCACCCTTACCTCAGGGCCTCCTTCCTTGTGCCTGATATGGTGTGTACTACTCAGCCTCTCCAACAGCACCACTTCCTTCCACAGCTCCTGACATCCACACTCACCTGACTGACTGGGAGGCTTTTAACTAGTTTCAGCCAGCCCCTGATTGGCTTTAGGTGTCCCAATCAACCTAGCCTTCTCCCTGCCTTCTGAAAAGTTCTTAATTGGCCCCAGGTGTCTTAATTGACCTGGAACAGCTTCCATTTCACTTAACCTGGTACCAGGGATTTGTTTAGCCTGGAGCTAATATATCTATCTCCCACTACTTTTCTATAGCCAGCTGGCCTTGCCCCGTCATAGTATACACGTGTATATATAACTGTTCACTCATCTATTTCTCTTGTTCATTAAATCTGGGAATTCTTGGACATTTCCTTTTTTTGATATTTCTGGCTGTGCTTTAATGTTAGCTCATTTTCTTCTTTTACAGGATCACTTATATGATGTCTCCTTTCCCATCAGTTTCTAACATGAGTTAAAGACCTCTAGAAATGGCTTGCAGTTGGCTGAACATGATGCATAGTAGTCTAAGTGGGAGTAAACTGTCCTTGTGCAAAATAACAGCAATCATTTCTGGTTAGGACAGTTAAAATGCTAGGAAAAGCTCTGAACCAGGATCGTTGTTGCAGACTTTGAGCAATGCCTGAAGTTGTGGGATCTGCAACATGACACAGATGCAGTGTTTCCCTCCCCCGCCACATCTGAGTCATTTTTGCATGAGGAGGTGATTGGTTGCTCTAGAAGATGAGAAAGAGCTGTACAAGAAAATCTACATCTCATTATCGTCAGAGTGTGAAGAAATGCATATTATTGGAGACTCCAATATTGTTCTAGCCATGCCCTTCATAACAAGGATGAAGTGAGAAGGGGGAAGATGTTCCTAGGTAGAACACAAGTTTTATATGTGTACAAGGAAAAAATACCCATCACAATTTCTGTGGCTATCTCTAGGCTAGAATTTGTGACTCTTCTAACGCAAATTTAGTGTATTGCGAATTAACTCCCATTAACATTTGCCTTTGGAAGTTCTAATCTAGATATTCCGTGACTCTAAGAGCACCCCAGTGCCAGAGGGCAAGGGGTTCACTGGTATCAGGTAGTGAGTTGCAGCTGGCCTGACTAGTGTACCCCAATTCATGTATGTCATTATCTGTATTTAATAGGTATCATCTAAGGTATCATTGGAAAATCAATAACACATTGATCATTAATATTCTTGCACGCTGTATGTATGGTAAACACTCAACGGACTGTACAAATGTGAAGAAAGTATGGGATTAAATTGTGTTTTGAAGCAGACACGTCTGAGGAGTGGGTAAACAGGGGTTTTTTTCCCCAGAGAAAGGAAAGGCCGATGCCTCCATCCAAGTGCAATCGAGGACAACAGGCTATCACAGTCAAGTGGCCATTTATTGGCATAAATGGAGGCTGAAGGGACAGATCAATTTGCATAGTAGAAAGCACCATCAGGGAAAAAAGAAAGTAGCATGGAACCTTCTCCATCAGACTCCCTGGCACATTTCCTCACAGTGGGAGCACTGGACTCCAAGAAGGATGCATTTCAAAAGTTCACTAGACTATAAAAGAGGAGCAAAGAATTCCAAGTTATCTTTTGCCTCAGAAGACAAAGGAAGTGAGGACTTTGGACTTTGTGGGAGATCCTAACCAAAGGGGTGGCCAGCTGGAAGGAGGTGTGTTAAGAATCTTACCTTAAACCAAGACTGTAGTTTTTGTTAAGGCTTAGTCACTAGAAAGTGTTTTTCACTTTTATTTGCTTCTAACCATTTCTGATTTTATCCTTCACAGTTGAACTCACTTAAAATCCCCTCTTTCTGTTGTTTTACTTTTAATCTAAACCAACTCCGTGCTGTGATTGTTAATTAAAGTTAAAGCAACAAACTGCTGTGTTTTTGTCTCTTTGAAGGAGCAGTGGACCTTATTACTTTTCTAAGTGTTTCAGCAGAGGGCTGGACACTCCAGGGCAGATAGTTTTGAGAAAATTCAGGACTGGAGGTGTGTTGGGGGGTCACTTTACTAGCAGTAACCAAGGTTGGTGGAGACTGGAGTGTGGCTGTAGTGTAACAAGCAGGCTGCTGGAGTCTGAGGTGCTGAACCAGGGCTGCTTATTGCAGACACTTGTAGCTGTCTGGGAGTGTCCAGACAGGGATCTACAGCAGCAGAGCATTTTAAGGCACTCAGGGTCACGAGACAAGTGGTGAAACAACCTCTCACCGGTCTGGGTTGCCCCCCCCCCAAATGTGACACACTCCATAAACATTTGCGTTTTAACCTCAGGACTCGGCCACAAATGTTTGTGTTGTAGAATAAACATTTGTGGAATATCTAGTTTAGCATTCCCAAAATGTGTATTACCAGGCAATCAATTAATTCAAGTTAAAAGGGGAGCAAAAAATCTAATTTAGAAAGACCCTTTAGGAGAAGCTGTCATCCAGCAAAACACTTATCAATATGCCTAACTTTAAGCACATACGAAGTCCCTTTGAAATCAAAGGGCTTAAGGTTATGAGCTTAAATGTTTTGCTAGATGGGGGTCAGAGTGCACATTTCTCATTCAAAGTCAAATTGCCATTTCTTATCAACAAACCTTTGGTAGGTGAGCCAGATGGACAGGAAAACAGTGAAGCTCACTTCACAGAATTGTGTTGTATTAAATTAAGCATGGAGCTGTCTAGATGTTAAAAAGTCCCCTTTTTATTGCTCCACCATTTTGGAGTTCAGGTGTTTTGCAAAATGAGTTAGAGCCAGGGGGAGCTTGGGGCAAAAAGAAATGCAGGAATGACCCCCTTAAAAGGTGGTACTCAGCACGATATTTTTTTCAACCCACTGCATCAAAGAATCCCAAATGACAAAAACGTGCACGGGTGTTTTAACTGGATAGTGGTTAAACAGAACGACTGTGAAGAGGAGTTGCAGTTGGGTGTTCAGTTTTATTTGCTATTGTAGATTGTTAGATTGGCAGTATACAATTTGGTTTTGACTCAAAATATTGTCTAAGGGCAGACTTCTGTTTTGACCAGTTGTGTCTCTTCCCTGTGGTCTCAGAGCCAGAACATTCCGGGTAAACAGTATGATGTTACTTTAGTCAAAGCACAGTGTTCCTGCTGCTGCTGGCAGTCTGTGCCCCTCACTGAAAGGAAAATTGACAGTGTCATCTGTAAGGGGTGTATTTCTCTGCATGCTATAATTTTCCTTCATGAAAGGCTTGGAGGAGAACTAATTAGAAATATAGTGAGAACAAAATGACATCATTTTATCTCATGAAGAATATTCCAAGTCCAAGCATTCACAGGCTCAGCACTAGGCTTCGATTTTGGATGTGGGTTATTTAAGGTGACAGAGCAAATCTGGTTCAATGTTCCAGTGACTTTTATTCTTTGTAGAATCAAGATGTTAATGAATGCGGGACTTTTTTCCTATTTGCAAATGCTATGGAAGCTGTAAATAATATCTACTTGGCCCTTTACTGATGCATAAGTATTTATAGAGCGACAAGGACATCTGACAAGAGCCGGGAATCCTTAGGAAATGTTGTGGTCTGACAGCCAGAAGATCCCGTTCCTATGACTGACAGGTAAATTAGCTTTTGTCTCTGTTGAGATTGTTTTAAACTTCTCAGTTCTGTCTGTTATCTTTTGCTTAGCAAGTTCATATATCTCACTCAGCACCCTGGCGGTCAGAAGTTCAGAGGGTGTCAGGCAGCAGCTTCCATTAAATAACTCTTCCCAACACAAAATAAACTGCTGCACAGCACACACCAGCAAACATGACGATTAACTATTTGTGACCACTGAAATCTATCCACACCTATGTGCCACAGATTCTGTGAAATGAACAAAAAATGGTCCCTTGTTTTGTCATCTTTAGCTACTATTTATTTGTAGTGTTGATAGTGAAACAAATGAAATGTTTTCTAGACCCGTGGTTCCCAAACTTTTTAGTACTGTGGCTTCCTTACAGATATTTTAAAACTTAGTGGCTCCCGTCCACCAAATACCTTTTTATTTTATTTTTTTAAAACCAACCCAGTACCTAGATAAGAGTTCAGGACATAGATTCAAGAGGGACACTGGAGTTTGGATGGTTTTGAGATTGTATTCAGTTACATATAGTTTGTTGAATTACATACTATGATCTAATCTGTTTTTTTAAATATATAATTTGAAAATATGGGGTTTGGGTGTGTTCAGACACAGCCTAAGATTTTAGTAAGAAGAATGGGCCTGGTTTGAACGGCATAGTTGCATAGCATTTGGTTGATAGTGCCAGCCATAAGTCATTTTCAAAGTTTAAATTATTTGTACGTTTAATTAAGAACAATTAATTAATTAATTAAAAGAACGTTTAATTAAGACCAATCCAGCCCACTATCCTGTCTTCTGATAGTGGCCAATGCCATGTGCTTCAGAAAGAATGACAAAATAGGCAATCATCAAAAGATCCATCCCCTCTCATCCACTCCCAGCTTCAGGCATTCAGAGGCTAGATATACCCAGAGCATGAGGTAGGATCCCTGACCATCTTGGCTAATAGCCATTGATGAACCTATCCTCCATGAACTAATCTAACTCTGTTTTGAACCCCATTATAGTTTTGGCCTTCACAACATCCCCTGGCAATGAGTTCCATAGGTTGACTGTGTGTTGTGTGAAGAAATACTTTCTTTTGTTTATGTTAAACCTGCTGCCTATTAATTTCATTGGGTGACCCCTGGTTCTTGTTTTATGGGAAGGAGTAAATAACACTTTGATATGGAGAAAGTGAATAAGAGGTATGATTTTATAGGCCTCTATCATATCCCCTTTTAGTTCTGTCTTTTCCAAGTGGAAAAGACCCAATTTTTTTAAATCGCTCTTCATACAGAAGCTGTTCTATACCCTTAATTTTTGTTGCTCTTCTCTGTACTGTTTCCAGTTTTAATATCTCTTTTTTTGAAGTGGGGTGACCAGAACTACTTGCAATATTCAACGTATGGGTGTACCATGCATTTATATAGTAGCATTATGATATTTTCTGTCCTATTAGCTACCCCTTTCCTAAAGCTTCTTAACATTGGTAGCTTTTTTGACTACTACTGCACACTTAATGGATGTTTTCAGAGAACTATCTACAATGATTCCAAGATCTCTTTCTTAAGTGCTAATGGCTAATTTAGATTCCATCATTTTGTATGTATAGTTGGGATTGTTTTCCATTGTGCATTACTCTGCATGTATTAACATTATCTGTGGTTTCCACAGAAATCATTGCTGAATACCTGGTCAGAGAGATAACTGGAAGTGAATGGAAGCAGCACCTTCATAGTTCATCACTGAGTTCTTTGTCCTGCACTTGAAAAGAAATCCAAAATTCCTGGTTTGTTAGATTTGAACATTTAAGACATTTTGAATCTGATAGCTGGAAATTCATGTTTAAACTCCAGAAAAATATTCATCAGAATGGGAAGACAATTCAGACAAATAAGTTAATATTTGGTTTTTAATAGCATTTTGATCACTTTCACTCTGTGCTTTTAAAAAAATCTAATAACTGGAAACATCTCTTTACTCCCTTTTCAATGAGGCATCTCCAAAGACAAAGCTTCTACATGAATTTCTGATTTTCTCTTTCAGATATAGTATATTGGTATTCCAACCTTGAAGTGCTAGGTTCAGTGCACTCCATTTGCCAAATATATCCACCTAGCAAGCTAATGTAGTCTAGAAGTCCACATTACACATGTAATATGCAAGGTCTGTTTTCCTAAGGAGGAAAATTCTGATTTTTGTCATGCAATTCAAAGACCTGTTGTAACACTTTCCCATGTGAAAATCACCTGACTTCACCATGAAACAGAGCCCGTCTCTTCACACAGCATACAATAATTTGTGTTCATTGCTCAGGATTTTATAAAATTAACAATTTTAATAACAATGTTGAGGGCGTCATGTCCTTCGGGATGCAACTTCTTTGATGCCAAAGCTTGGTGATAAATCATGCAATGTGTCCAAATTGCTGCTGGTGCCACTTTCTATACATGTGCTACAACTCCACTCTTCCTTTTGCTCTGGCTGCTGCCCCATCTGTGCATAGCCACCCACACATACCTCCCTTAAGACCTTCACCCACTATGAATTTATTGAGGATCTTGAATATTTCCTCACTGGTTGTTTGGGTTGGGATTTCTTTGCAAAATAAAAGTTTGGTCTGCTTTAAGAAATCTCATATAACATAGAAGCTGATAGTATGCCTGTGGATTCATCAAGCTGCAATGCAAAATACCGACTCTTAACTTGTTCTACCAACTGGTCCTGGGCATTTTCTGCAAGGTCATCAGTGCATAGAGGAACAGTATTGTTTGACATAAGAATGGGTTTCAGTGCTATGGCTGCTTGTTCCCCAGTCCTAATTCTACACATCTATGGCTGCTGGAAATAGAAGGGTCTCACCCAAGGTGTGTGCTTGTTTGCATTTTGCAGTTCACATGGCAACAATATATGGTGCTTCTAAGGCTTTTTGAGGAACAGTTGCTTCTTTAGACATGGCTTTTTTTTTCTGCTTAAATTCTCCTTGTTTCTGAAGGGAAAAAAATCACAGATCTTGTTTACGAACTCAGGGGGCTTGGTTTCTAAATGTCTCTGTAGTTTCAATGGCCTCAGTCTTACATTTACTAATACTTGAAAACAAATGACACATTTTGGCTGTGGACTTCCTCCAGTAATATTGAGACATGAAAATGCAAACATAATGTGACTATCATTGCATTAACTACTTTTCTTCCTTTTCTGATTTAATGTTATTAAAATTGCCATCTTCAGCTGAACCTTTGCTACATGTAGGCTTAGCACTTGCTAAAAATTCCATTATATAGACGAGATGTACCTATCTCTCCCTCAGCCCCTTTCCTGTCTGCCACCGCTGCTGCTGGCACTGAGAGCCTATTTGCCCTCCAGTAGGGGGCTTTCAGCCAAGAAATGTCCTGCTGAATGCTTCCCCCAGTGGGAAGTCTCTGTGCACAATGCCCCCTGCAGGTGTGGGGGGCACATAGAGGCTTCCAGCCCTGGCAGCTGTAGAAGCATAGATTCATAGATAAGATGCAGGTGATTGTTAAGCTAGTGTAATAGTCTCTTAATTAGAAAACCCAACAGGCATATCAATTTAAAAAATAGTTCCCAAACATCCGTGGCTCCCCCATGCATCCTTGGCTCACAGTTAGGGATGCAATGTTCTAGCAAAAGAAGTGGAAAATGGCCAACAAATGATTGAAATGATTTTGTGCTCTCTGTGTTGCTTTGCCATTTAAAGATGAAGCTCACACGCTGTTTGTATTGTGCTGTTAATGACACTGACAGACTGCACAGCTACTCTGGGTTGCATTTCCTCTGAAGCAGAGCCTTGCATGAGCCAGGAAGAAAGAGTAGCAGCATATATCCTTGCAAAAGCTGAGAAGCCTGCTTCTCTAGCCACTTCCCCCCTCCTTTTGATGGATTGTGTGCCTCTTTTTGAAGCAACATTTCAGCCTCCGACCTGAAAATGAGTAGTTCCCTACTCCGCAGTACTTTAAATTCTCCAGATTAAAGGCAGTCCCAGGACTGAGTACACACTCATCACGCACATTGACATTTTGAGTTGCTAATGGAGCATTTCCAGCATTTTCTACATAAGCCATTCTTAAATTGCTCTCTTTTGCATATTGTTATGTTTTCCGTGCATAAAAGTGCGACCATTTACTTTCAGTCTGACTGGCTTTAATTTGTAAATTAATAACAGAAAACCAAAGTAAAACCTCCATGAGAGCACAGTGGGTGCCTCCTCTATAACAAGGCTGCATCTGAATTCAGCGCGAAATGGCAATTGGCTCTGAATACAGTGGACTTGTAGATATTTAAAGGTGCACGACTGGAAAAAAAATCATAACCAGTATATAGCTGCATACAGCAAATTTAAGAAAAGCTGTCCATAAAATGTTGTGGATGGCAAGCATTTTAGGATGATAATATTCTAGTGCTCACAGGTTGGCCTATATGAGGAAATTAACACTAAAACCCCATGTGAAACAGCGACAGACCCCGGTCGTCGTCGGGTGGGATGGAACCTGGGACCTCTGAAGTTAAATGCACGAGCCTCTACTGCATGAGCTAAAAGCCACACTGGCCTTAGCTAAGGCTGGAGCAGCCTCATTAATCTCTCTCTAAGTGGTCTCATGCCACTAGATGGGACAGAACACCACAGCCAGGAGGTGTGTGAGTTACATACTTCCACTAGCTGAGGAAGTGGGTCCCAAGCTTTGGAGACTTCCCAGATGAAATTCCAGAGAAGTCCCCACTTGTAACACAAACAGACCCCATCATCGGTGGGTGGGATGGAACCTGGGACCTCTGGAGCAAAATGCATGAGCCTCTACTGCATGAGCTAAAAACCACCTGGCTGTTAGCTAAGGCTGTAGCAGACCCATTAATCTCTCTCCAAGTGGTCTTGGTACCACTAGATAGGACAGAACACCACACCCAGGAGGTGTGTGGGTAACACATGCTTCATTGTTTCTGACAAACTTAAGGCTGACTTTGTAGGCACAAACAATGCAAGTGACTGCCTGGAGCACTGCCCTTTTGGATGCTCAATTGTCTTCCATTGGTTTAACACCTCATGGGTTGGGCAGCCTTTTCCATTCTGACAATGGGACTAACAGAGGAGGAAATGTCTTACCACCACTCCTCCTCCTCCTCCAGCTGTGGAAATCAAGGAGGAGGAATCTCAGTCCAATTTCATAGTCTTCTTTAGCAACTTGGGGTCCCACAGCCAAAAGACCAGCTATGAAAAACTGAACTGTCAAATGCAGTGAAAGAGGCATTTAGTCAGTTGCTTCAGGAATAACATGTTTTGGCTAATTTCACTGATAAGCTCTGGCAGCATTGTGCTTCTCCAGCAATTCAGAGAAGCCAGAAATCCAGGTTAAGTGGCTGGTTAAACTGGATTTACAGCTGCTTTGTGTAACTGGAGGGGTGCAAAACAGTCAGCAGGTACTGGTAAATTTAGCTCTCTCATTTTAGGTCATTTTCTATAATTAACATAATTTAGTTCCATGGAAGCTTGCTGTAAGGTGGTGGAATGACATAACAGAAGAGCAAACAGACCGTTGCAGTCAGGAAGGCCTTTTCTATGCAAGGTAAAATCAGCAGACCTCAAAAGTAAAAAACTTCCCAGCTTGGGATTCGTCCCAGTGGTAAGACACTGGGGGTGAGTCTCTGCCTTCCCAAAGGCATTCTCTCCCACCATCTCTTCAGCAGCTTTTATAGCCCTTCCCCTTGGAGCCCCCCTACAAACGGAGAGGGAAGCTGAGTTGACATTTAACTCCTTGTTTGCCAAGGATAAGGTTGTACCTCAGTATTCTGTCACACTAATCTATCAACGTGGACCTCTCATCCAGACTTTGGCAAAATAGAGTTTTATTACAGGAAATGTGTACTCTCTATTTTGGGATAGGCTCTTCATCATATGTAGAGAGGCAGACTGTATGATAGGTTTTGCCACATGGAGATCATTAATCCTTTACATTTCATTTGGAGAGATTATAAAAACAGTAACCTTTACCTAGTTAAGCAGGGCTTCAGTTTTAAGAAGATTTTTAAACAGCTTAGGTGACTTTTAAATCAGGAGGTAGCATATGAAAAATTATTGCAGAATGCAATTCCATGCTCAGCTGTATACTTCTCAAGAAGTTTAGATGTGGAGAGTAGGTTCATCTCAACTGCTTTATCTACTCTATGCTGTAAAACTACCTATTCCTATATGTAGCAAACCCACATATCATCTGAGAGGGCTTAATGGATCAGGTTTGGTGTACCAATGATTCATTTTAAAATATGGACCCTATATCATTTATGAATCTTCTCAAGGAATCTGCATTCCCTTTGTGACTACACTGTAAAGTAAAAGGAAGATTCTCTTTTACTTAGGATCTTTTTTATGGATGAAAAAACAGTGGGGTAAATCCTGACTAGGAAGCCATTGCCTTAATCAGAGCCTGATCCGCAAAGCGCTTTGGCACATGCTTAACTTTGATTACTTCAATGGGACTACGCAGATGCATTAGGTTAAACACAGTGTTAACTGCTTTGCTGGGTGAGAACCCCAGTGCACATCTTGTAATGTGTATGGTTCTCTACACAATTTTTGTACAACCTTTGATCCTTATGCACAGCATCTTCTAGAACTGTTGACTCCTTTGTGTGTTTCTAGCAGAATCAATGCAAATACATTGTAATAGTAAACCAGGGTTATTCAGCCTACATTGCAGATTAAGTATGACACAGGGTAACAGAGAAAAAATCCAGGCATATATTTTTATGTGAGCCATGTAACTCGGCTGCTAAATTAGCTTCATAGATAACTAATCCATCACCTAAACTGCACTTAGGGAAGGCCAAGTTATGGTTGAAAAGAAAATGTATAATAGACGGCCACTCTTTAAATTATTCCAGGACGTACCTTAGTGAGAACAGAACTTAAATAAAAAGTCTCAGTCAACAAGATATAGTGGAACATCATGCCAATCTTTAAGTATTGAATGAAAAAAATACTCCAACATATATGTGAGATTGTATGATATTAGATTATATTATTTCTCAAATAACACATATGATCATATAATTAAAGTAAGTCAGATCCACCCGCTGAGGATCTGGGACACAGTATCCACAAAATGGAAGTTATCCTAAATACCTTTGTGGATCTGGACCCTAGTGCTTATGCACCAAGGACAAGAGTTAAGTGGTGGGTGCATACAATCTTAACTATCATTTCCTGATGTTTAGGTGGGTACCTGTGTAAACTTTGCTCTTAATTAGAACATAAAACTGGCCATACTGGGTCAGACCAAAGGTTCATCTAGCCCAGTATCCTGTCAGTGGCCAATGCCAGGTGCCCCAGAGGGAATGAACAAAACAGGTAATCATCAAGTGATCCATTCCCACTTTCTAGCAAACAGAGGCTAGGGATACCACCCCTGTCCATCCTGGCTAAGAGCCATTGGTGGACCTATTCTCCATAAACTTATCTAGTTCTTTTTTGGACCCTGTTATGGTCTTGGTCTTCACAACATCCTCTGGCAAGGAGTTCCACAGGTTGACTGTGCGTTGTGTGAAAAATACTTCCTTTTGTTTTAAATCTGCTGCCTACTAATTTCATTTGTTGACGCCTAGTTCTTGTGTTATGAGAAGGAGTAACTAACACATCCTTATTTACTTTCTCCACACCAGTCATAATTTTATAGACCTTTATCGTATCCCCCTTAGTCATCTCTTTTCCAAGCTGAAAAGTCCCAGTCTGATAATGTCATTATTTGTGTGGCATTATAAGAATTTGAGTAAACTGTTCACTAGAGAGGCATTTAACTGCAAATCTATAGTTACCTGATTCCAACGCCACCACAGTGGTGAGCAATTCCTATGTAAATCCTTTACAATGAAAATTGATGGTAATTCTGTGAGTATGATGCTAAAATATGAGATTAAAAGACAAGATCAAAGCCACTCTAATTTATGTTAATTTCATGTTAGTCTTGATATCTCAAGAAGGCTATTTCTCACATTAAAAAATTTGGCATGTCTGTAAGCAATTATTTCCGGTAGGGAAAAAAGGCTCATAAAGACTGAAAGTCACCAAGGAATCCTGAGGAGACACAGAGGAAATCACACAAAAAATCTTACAGTGGGTATGAAATTAATCCATATCATCTCAGTAGTTTCATGTCGGTCAAAGGAGGTCTCACTACAGTTCGGTGCTAAAAGAAAAATATAACAGTAACTTTTCAGATTATGCCACCTTTAAAGACTATAAAAATTAAGTATTCTACGAATCTTCAAATTAATATTTTCTTGGAGGTAAATTAGTACAGTCTGAGGCCATGATTTTCAAAACTGACAAATGGTTTTGCATGACTCAATTTTTGAATACTCAACTTGAGATGCCATAAAAGGGGCTGATTTTCAAAGGGTGTGGACATGGTCCTTTCTGAAAAGAAGGTCCTTTTAAAGAATCTCAAGTTAGTAACCCAAAATCACCTGTCACTTTTGAAAATCTTAGCCTAATTCTTTAGATGGAAACATGTTTGTGTTCTAGTCGTGATAATATTCTCTCCTTCTTAGATACACACTTACCACAGTGATGTGTATGGTGTAAATATGTGGATATGTTTGTAACATATCCTGTTTGTAACATAATCCTTAGGATGTGAACCAGCTAGTGAACAGGGGACCACAAACAGGGGACTTTGAGAGGGAGTTTGTAGACATAATATAGTCACTATGGTTAGGAAGGGCCACATCGCCAGTACCCATCACTGCTCTTGTCTCCTCCACCTGTGCCTGTATCCAGACAGACAAGCTAACCGTGGATGCCTCTACCCAGATCCTGGTGTGCATTTGCAGAGACCATGGCCTGCATTTCCCACTCACAGAAAGCCAGGCTGGGGGGACCATCCATTGTGAAAGGTCCTTGCTGGTGGAATCTTTCAGGAAGCAGGTGGGAGAGCTACAGGAGGAGGTGGCTAAGCTGAGGAGCATCTGTGCCCATGAGGAATTCCTTGAGAGTATTCATAGGGAGAGGTCCAAGACTGAGGAAGCTATCCAGCTACAGAGGACTGCTGTCACACCGCCAGGGATGAGGATATGGCTCTGTCACAGGGAAGACCCTAGCTGCTGATTACTTCTAGCAGCAGGCAGTGCTCCACCCCTACTCCCAATCCACCCACCATGGAGGATTCCATGGAAAACCATTATGCTGCCCTGGTAGTGAGCGATGAGGAATCACCCCCAAAGATGGAGGAGGAGAAGCCAGGTACTCCCAAGGCTGGGAGGATCACAGCCACCACTCCCAGGAGGAAACATAGGGTAGTGGTGGTTGATGACTCTCTTCTGAGGAGGACGAAGGCACCCATCTGTTGCCCTGACATGGCATCCCAGGAGGTATGCTGCCTGCCAGGGGCCCATATTGTTGAGGATCATCCGGCCCTCTGACTACTACCCCATTCTACTCATCCATGTGGGCACTAGTGATACTGAGAGGTATGACCCTTAGGAGATCAGAAGTGACTACATGCTCTGGGAGTAAGGGTGAAGGAGTTGGGAGCGCAGGTGGTGTTCTCTTTGATCCTTCTGTTCAAGGATAGGGGCCCAGGCAGAGACAGATGCATCCTGGAGGTGAATGACTGGCTGCAAGGATGGTGTTGCCAGGAGGGATTCGGTTTCCTTGATCCAGGGATGCTGTTCCAGGAAGAAGGACTGCTAAACAGAGATGGGGTCCCACTGCTGAGGAAGGGGAAGAGCAAATTCAGATATAGACTGGCTAATCTAGTGAGGAGGGCTTTAAATTAGGTTCAAATGGGGCACATGACCAAAGCCCACAGGTAAGTGAAAAACATGGAGACCTGGGAGAAAGGTTGGAATTTGGGGGGAGCATGGGCTGTTATAGCAGGGATAAGGGAAAGACAAGACAGAGCTGGAGGGGGAAATCAAATCAGTATCTTAGATATCTGTATACTAATGCAAGAAGTATGGGGAATAAGCAGTAAGTACTCAAAATGCTAGTAAATAAACACAACTATGACATAGTTGGCATCACAGAGACTTGGTGGGTTAATATGCATGACTGGAATATTGGTAAAGAAGGGTACAGCTTGCTCAGGAAGGACAGGCAGGGGAAAGGGGAGGTGTTGCCTTATGTATTAAAATGTATACACTTGGACTGAGCTTGAGATGGAAATAGGAGATAGACTTGTTGAAGGTCTCTGGGTAAGGATAAAAGAGGTAAAAAACAAAGGTGATTTCATGGTAGGGGTCTACTACAGACAACCTAACCAGGAAGAAGAGGTGGATGAGGCTTTTACTAAACAACTAACAAAATCATCCAAAGCGCAGGACTTGGTGGTGGGGGGGACTTCAACCACTCAGACATCTGTTGGGAAAATAAAACAGCAGGGCACAGATTATCCAACAAGTTCTTGGAATGTATTGGAGACAATTTTTTATTTCAAAAGGTGGAGAAAACAACTAGGGAAGAGGCTGTTCTCTAGATTTGATTTTGACAAATAGGGAAGAACTAGCTGAGCATTTGAAAGTGGAAGGCAGCTTGGGTGAAAGTGATCATGAAATGGTAGAATTCATGATTCTAAGGAATGGTAGGATGGAGAACAGCAAAATAAAGACAATGGATTTCAAGAAGGCAGACTTTAGCAAACTCAGGGAGTTGGTAGGTAAGATCCCATGGGAAGCAAGTGTAAGGGCAAAAACAAGTTGAAGACAGTTGGCAGTCTTCAAATAATGAAGACATTATTAAGGGTACAAGAGCAAACTATCCCACTGTGTAGGAAAGATAGGAAGTGTGACAAGAGACCACCCTGGCTTAACCTGGAGATCTTCAATAATCTAAAAATCAAAAAAGAGTCCCACAAAAAGTGGAAACTAGGTCAAATTACAAAGGCTGAATATAAACAAATAACACAAGTATGTAGGGACAAAATTACAAAGGCCAAGGCACAAAATGAGCTCAAACTAGCTAGGGACATATAGGGTAAAAAGAAAAAATTCTACAAATACATTAGAAGCAAGAGGAAGACCAAGGACAGGGTAGGTCTGTTACTCAATGAGGAGGGAAAGATGATCATAGAAAACACAGCAATAGCTGAAGTCTTAAATGCCGTTTTTGTTTCAGTTTTCACAATACACACAAAAAAGCTTAGCAGTGATCAGAAGACTAACGTAGTGAATATCAGTGTAAATGGGATAGAATCTGAGGTTAAAATAGGAAAAGAACTGGCTGAAGAGATCTCTAAACCACAAGCAATTACTCAATGAGGGGGGAAAACAGTAATAGAAAATGTGGAAATGGAAGAGGTGCTTAATGACTTCTTTGTTTCAGTTTTCACCAAGAAGGTGGGTGGCGAATGGACGTTTAACATAGTGAATGGCAGTAAAAATGAGGTAGGATCAGAGGCTAAAATAGGGAAAGAACAAGTTAAAAATTACTTAGACAAGTTAGATGTCTTCAGTTCACCGTGACGTGATGAAATGCATTCTAGAATACTCAAGGAGCTGACTGAGGAGATATCTGAATCATTAGCGATTATCTTTGAAAAGTCATGAAAGATGGGACAGATTCCAGAGGTCTGGAAAAGGGTAAATATAGTGCCAATCTATAAAAAGGGAAATAAGGACAGCCAGGGGAATTACAGACCAGTCATCTTAACTTCTGTACCCGGAAAGATAAAGGATCAAATAATTAAGCAATCAATTTGCAAACATCTAGAAGATAATAATGCGATGAGTAACAGTCAGCATGGATTTGTCAAGAACAAATTGTGTCAAACCAATCTGATAACTTTCTTTGACACTGTAACAAGCCTTATGGATGGGGGGAAGTGGTAGACGTGGCATATCTTGACTTTAGTAAAGCTTTTGATACTGTCTCACATAAGCGTCTCATAAAAAACTAGGGAAATGCAACCTAGATGGAGCTACTATAAGGTAGGTACATAACTCGTTGGAAAACCATTCCCAGAGAGTAATCAGTGGTTCATAGTCATGCTGGAAGGGCATAACGAATGGGCTCCTGCAGGGGTCAGTTCTGGGTCTGGTTCTATTCAATATCTTCAGCAATGATTTAGATAGAGAGTACACTTATAACGTTTGCAGATGATACCAAGGTGAGAGGGGTTGCAAGTGCTTTGGAGGATAGGATTATAATTCAAAATGATCTGGACAAACTGGAGAAATGATCTGAAGTAAATAGGATAAAATTCAATAAGAACAAATGCAAAGTACTCCACTTAGGAAGGAACAATCAGTTGCACACATAGAAAATGGGAAATGACTGCCTAAGAAGGAGTACTGTGGAAAGGGCTCTGGGGGTCATAGTGGACCACAAGCTAAATATGAGTCAACAGTGTAACACTGTAGCAAAAAAAGTGAACATTATTCTGGGATGTTGTCATAAATATAAAGGGAAGGGTAAACCCCTTTGAAATCCCTCCTGGCCAGGGGAAAGCTCCTCTCACCTGTAAAGGGTTAAGAAGCTAAAGGTAACCTCACTGGCACCTGACCAAAATGACCAATGAGGAGACAAGATACTTTCAAAAGCTGGGAGGAGGGAGAGAAACAAAGGGTTTGTGTGTCTGTCTGTAGTCGTCTTGGCCGGGGACAGAACAGGAATGGAGTCTTAGAACTTTTAGTAAGTAATCTAGCTAGGTATGTGTTAGATTATGATTTCTTTAAATGGCTGAGAAAAGAATTGTGCTGAATAGAATAACTATTTCTGTCTGTGTATCTTTTTTGTAACTTAAGGTTTTGCCTAGAGGGGTTCTCTATGTTTTTGAATCTAATTACCCTGTAAGATATATACCATCCTGATTTTACAGGGGGGATTTCTTTATTTCTATTTACTTCTATTTTTTATTAAAAGTCTTCTTGTAAAACACTGAATGCTTTTTCATTGTTCTCAGATCCAAGGGTTTGGGTCTGTGGTCACCTATGCAAATTGGTGAGGCTTTTTATCCAACATTTCCCAGGAAAGGGGGAGTGCAAGTGTTGGGAGGATTGTTCATTGTTCTTAAGATCCAAGGGTCTGGGTCTGTAGTCACCTAGGCAAATTGGTGAGGCTTTTTACCAAACCTTGTCCAGGAAGTGGGGTGCAAGGTTTTGGGAAGTATTTTGGGGGGAAGGACGCGTCCAAACAGCTCTTCCCCAGTAACCAGTATTAGTTTGGTGGTGGTAGCGGCCATTCCAAGGATAACGGGGGTAATATTTGTTACCTTGGGGAAGTTTTGACCTAAGCTGGTAAAGATAAGCTTAGGAGGTTTTTCATGCAGGTCCCCACATCTGTACCCTAGAGTTCAGAGTGGGGGAGGAACCTTGACATGGTGGCACAGTGGTGGGATTAACCTGAAATCATTTTGAGATCCAGTTGAGATTTTTTGAACTAGAAATACAGATTTTAAAAAGGAATTTTTAGGAAGTCCAGAAGGCAGCTTTGAAACTGAAAGCAGCTTGGTTTCTCTCTGCTTTGTGGCCAAGCAGAGACAAAAGGGGATTATCTTGTGAATTGCAGGTTTTCTTGCCTGGAGGCAGGGTACTTAACTCCTGCAGGGAAATTCACAGTCTTCCAACCCAGAGGTTTTTTTTTTTTCTTTTCTTCCTAAAAGTAAATAGGGGGTGTGTGCTCTACCCATTTGCCTGGAGACAAAAGTGGCAGGGTTTTTTTTAGGATTTTGATTTTTTTTTTTTTGTTTTACAAGGAGCACAGGTTTGAAAAGAAATTTTTTTCTTCTTTGGGCTGGGTAAGCAGGTTTCCAAGTAGTTGGAGGGTTTTTGCTTTAATTTGGGCCCAGAGCAGAGACAAGGGAATTGTCTTTTTCTGTAGGCTGACAATCACTATCAGAGAATAGGTATTCTATTCCAGCACAGCAAAATTTTACAGCCAAGTTTTGTTTGTTTATTTCTAAACCTCGGGTGTAAAGTTAGTTAAAAACAGAGAGGTTAGAATGGCCAAATCCTCAGCTCGACTACAGCTGGAATTAGCCAAATTTCAGGCTGAGGAAAAACAAAGGGAACATGAAAGACAGATAGAACTCATGCAGCTGAAGAAGGAACAAGAAAGGGAGGCAGAACAACACCAAGAGGCTGCCCACAAGAGGGAAATGGAGGCAAGGAAGCATGTGGAGGAGGAGAAGGAAAAAGAGAGGAAGCATGTGGAGGAGATGGAGAGGATAAAGGCCCAGCAGAATATACCAACAAACCCTAGCAATCCTTCTCCAGGTACCACTTCCCATCCCAGAAAGTTCCCCACCTACAAGGCAGGTGATGATACTGAGGCCTTCTTAGAAAACTTCGAAAGGGCCTGCCTTGGGTACAACATCTCTACTGACCAATACATGGTAGAGCTGAGGCCGCAGCTCAGTGGACCCTTAGCTGAGGTGGCAGCTGAAATGCCTAAAGAACACATGAACAAGTATGAACTGTTTAAATCCAAGGCGAGAGTCAGAATGGGGATAACACCCGAGCAGTCTCGTCGGAGGTTCAGAGCCCTAAGGTGGAAACCAGACATGTCATTTACCCGACATGCCTACCACATTGTAAAACATTGGGATGCCTGGATATCAGGAGCAAGTGTTGAATCTCCAGTAAATTTGCCCTTCCTAATGCAAATGGAACAATTCTTAGAGGGTGTTCCTGAGGAAATAGAAAGATACATCCTAGATGGGAAACCCAAAACTGTAATTGAGGCAGGAGAGATTGGAGCCAGATGGGTGGAGGTGGCAGAGAAGAAGAAAACTGGTCGCAGTTGGAGCGGAGACCAGAAGGGACCACCCCAGACCACACCCTATTACCGGGGGCCGCCCAAAGCCCCACCTACCTCCCAAAGAACCCTCCAGACCCCTTATCGTCCCACCACCCCGTTCTCCAGCAACCCTCCTCGCCCCAGTGACCCGTCAGCTGGACGATGTTTTAAGTGTAACGAGCTGGGGCATGTAAAGGCCAACTGCCCCAAGAACCCCAACAGATTACAGTTCATTGCACCGGAATCACACCAGAGGTCCACAGGCCCAGATACCTCCCAGATACCCTTGGAGCGGAGGGAAACTGTGAGTGTGGGTGGGAAGAAGGTCACCGCGTGGAGGGACACCGGAGCACAAGTGTCAGCTATCCATGCTTCCTTAGTGGACCCCAATTTAATCAACCCAGAGATCCAAGTGACGATTCAACCCTTCAAGTCCAACTCTTTCAATTTGCCTACAGCCAAGTTGCCTGTCCAGTACAAGGGCTGGTCAGGAATGTGGACTTTTGCAGTCTATGATGATTATCCCATCCCCATGCTGTTGGGGGAAGACTTGGCCAATCATGTGAAGCAGGCCAAGAGGGTGGGAATGGTCACCCGCAACCAGGCTAAACAAGCCGTGAGGCCTAGCTCTGTTCCGGAAACTTCTATCAGGACCCAGTCAGAGGTGATGGACCTGGACCCCAGGCCAATGTCTGCAACAGCAGTAGTGGATCCAGTCCCAGAGACCCAGACGGAACCAGTCCCAGAACCGGAACCAGCCAAACAACCAACACCAGACCCCGTGTCAGCACTGAATCCAGTACTTGCAACCTCAACACCAGAGGGCCCCACCGAACCTGAACTGGCAGCAGCCGATAACCCTACACAAGAGGCTCAGCCGGAGCCTGAATCCCAACATAGTGCACCAGCGGAGAGCGGTTCACAGTCAACAGAAACAGCTCCATCCCCTATATCGCTTCCAGAGGGACCAAGCCTAGGTCCACAATCCCATGAGGAACTGATGTCTCCAGCATCAAGGGAACAGTTCCAGACCGAACAGGAAGCAGATGAAAGCCTCCAGAGAGCTTGGACGGCGGCACGGAGCAACCCACCGCCTCTCAGCTCTTCTAATCGATCCAGGTTTGTTGTAGAAAGAGGACTTTTATACAAGGAAACTCTTTCTGGGGGACACCAGGAAGACTGGCATCCTCAGAGACAGTTGGTAGTTCCAACTAAATACCGGGCCAAGCTCTTGAGCTTAGCCCATGATCACCCTAGTGGCCATGCTGGGGTGAACAGGACCAAAGACCGTTTGGGGGGGTCATTCCACTGGGAGGGAATGGGCAAGGATGTTTCTACCTATGTCCAGTCTTGTGAGGTGTGCCAAAGAGTGGGAAAACCCCAAGACCAGGTCAAAGCTCCTCTCCAGCCACTCCCCATCATTGAAGTTCCATTTCAGCGAGTAGCTGTGGATATTCTGGGTCCTTTTCCAAAAAAGACACCCAGAGGAAAGCAGTACATACTGACTTTCATGGATTTTACCACCCGATGGCCGGAAGCAGTAGCTCTAAGCAACACCAGGGCTAAAAGTGTGTGCCAGGCACTAGCAGACATTTTTGCCAGGGTAGGTTGGCCCTCCGACATCCTCACAGATGCAGGGACTAATTTCCTGGCAGGAACTATGAAAAACCTTTGGGAAGCTCATGGGGTAAATCACTTGGTTGCCACTCCTTACCATCATCAAACAAATGGCATGGTGGAGAAGTTTAATGGAACTTTGGGGGCCATGATACGTAAATTCGTAAAGGAGCACTCCAATGATTGGGACCTAGTATTGCAGCAGTTGCTCTTTGCCTACAGAGCTGTACCACATCCCAGTTTAGGGTTTTCCCCATTTGAACTTGTATATGGCCGTGAGGTTAAGGGGCCATTGCAGTTGGTGAAGCAGCAATGGGAGGGATTTACACCTTCTCCAGGAACTAACATTCTGGACTTTGTAACCAACCTACAAAACACCCTCCGAACCTCTTTAGCCCTTGCTAGAGAAAACTTACAGGATGCTCAAAAAGAGCAAAAAGCCTGGTATGATAAACATGCCAGAGAGCGTTCCTTCAAAGTAGGAGACCAGGTCATGGTCTTAAAGGCGCTCCAGGCCCATAAAATGGAAGCATCGTGGGAAGGGCCATTCGTGGTCCAGGAGCACCTGGGAGCTGTTAATTATCTCATAGCATTCCCCACCTCCAACCGAAAGCCTAAGGTGTATCATATTAATTCTCTAAAGCCCTTTTATTCCAGAGAATTAAAGGTTTGTCAGTTTACAGCCCAGGGAGGAGACGACGCTGAGTGGCCTGAAGGTGTCTACTACGAAGGGAAATGTGCTGGTGGTGTGGAAGAGGTGAACCTCTCCATGACCCTTGGGCGTATGCAGCGACAGCAGATCCAGGAGCTGTGCACTAGCTACGCGCCAACGTTCTCAGCCACCCCAGGACTGACTGAACGGGCATACCACTCCATTGACACAGGTAATGCTCACCCAATTAGGGTCCAACCTTACCGGGTGTCTCCTCAAGCTAAAACTGCTATAGAACGGGAGATCCAGGATATGTTACAGATGGGTGTAATCCGCCCCTCTGAAAGTGCATGGGCATCTCCAGTGGTTCTAGTTCCCAAACCAGATGGGGAAATACGTTTTTGCGTGGACTACCGTAAGCTAAATGCTGTAACTCGCCCAGACAACTATCCCCTGCCACGCACAGATGAACTATTAGAGAAACTGGGAAGGGCCCAGTTCATCTCTACCTTGGACTTAACCAAGGGGTACTGGCAGGTACCGCTAGATGAATCTGCCAAGGAAAGGTCAGCCTTCATCACACATCTCGGGCTGTATGAATTTAATGTACTCCCTTTCGGGCTGCGAAATGCACCCGCCACTTTCCAAAGACTTGTAGATGGTCTCCTAGCGGGATTAGGAGAATATGCAGTCGCCTACCTTGACGATGTGGCCATATTTTCGGATTCCTGGGCAGACCACCGGGAACATCTACAAAAAGTCCTTGAGCGCATAAGGGAGGCAGGACTAACTGTTAAGGCTAAGAAGTGTCAAATAGGCCTAAACAGAGTGACTTACCTTGGACACCAGGTGGGTCAAGGAACTATCAGCCCCCTACAGGCCAAAGTGGATGCTATCCAAAAGTGGCCTGTCCCAAAGTCAAAGAAACAGGTTCAATCCTTCTTAGGCTTGGCCGGTTATTACAGACGATTTGTACCGCACTACAGCCAAATCGCTGCCCCACTGACAGACCTAACCAAAAAGAAACAGCCAAATGCTGTTCAGTGGACCGGAAAGTGTCAGAAGGCCTTTAACAAGCTTAAAGCGACACTCATGTCTGACCCTGTACTAAGGGCCCCAGACTTTGACAAACCGTTCCTAGTAACCACAGATGCATCCGAGCGTGGTGTGGGAGCAGTTTTAATGCAGAAAGGACCTGATCAAGAATTCCACCCTGTAGTGTTTCTCAGCAAAAAACTGTCTGAGAGGGAAAGCAACTGGTCAGTCACTGAAAAAGAATGTTATGCCATTGTCTACGCTCTGGAAAAGCTACGCCCATATGTTTGGGGACGGCGTTTCCACCTGCAAACCGACCATGCTGCACTAAAGTGGCTTCACACCGTCAAAGAAACTAACTAAAAACTTCTTCGGTGGAGTTTAGCTCTCCAAGATTTTGATTTCGACGTCCAACACATCTCAGGAGCTTCTAACAAAGTGGCTGATGCACTCTCCCGTGAAAGTTTCCCAGAATCAACTGGTTAAAATCGTCCTTGAGATGTGGAAAATATTGTTAGTCTTTATGTACTTGGTAGTATATTTAGAGATGCAGGTGTCTTATTAACTCTGTTTTCCTAGAGCTCCAGGAAGAAATCCCAGCCAGTGTTTCACCCTAGCTGAGATTTGGGGGGCGTGTCATAAATATAAAGGGAAGGGTAAACCCCTTTGAAATCCCTCCTGGCCAGGGGAAAGCTCCTCTCACCTGTAAAGGGTTAAGAAGCTAAAGGTAACCTCACTGGCACCTGACCAAAATGACCAATGAGGAGACAAGATACTTTCAAAAGCTGGGAGGAGGGAGAGAAACAAAGGGTTTGTGTGTCTGTCTGTAGTCGTCTTGGCCGGGGACAGAACAGGAATGGAGTCTTAGAACTTTTAGTAAGTAATCTAGCTAGGTATGTGTTAGATTATGATTTCTTTAAATGGCTGAGAAAAGAATTGTGCTGAATAGAATAACTATTTCTGTCTGTGTATCTTTTTTGTAACTTAAGGTTTTGCCTAGAGGGGTTCTCTATGTTTTTGAATCTAATTACCCTGTAAGATATATACCATCCTGATTTTACAGGGGGGATTTCTTTATTTCTATTTACTTCTATTTTTTATTAAAAGTCTTCTTGTAAAACACTGAATGCTTTTTCATTGTTCTCAGATCCAAGGGTTTGGGTCTGTGGTCACCTATGCAAATTGGTGAGGCTTTTTATCCAACATTTCCCAGGAAAGGGGGAGTGCAAGTGTTGGGAGGATTGTTCATTGTTCTTAAGATCCAAGGGTCTGGGTCTGTAGTCACCTAGGCAAATTGGTGAGGCTTTTTACCAAACCTTGTCCAGGAAGTGGGGTGCAAGGTTTTGGGAAGTATTTTGGGGGGAAGGACGCGTCCAAACAGCTCTTCCCCAGTAACCAGTATTAGTTTGGTGGTGGTAGCGGCCATTCCAAGGATAACGGGGGTAATATTTGTTACCTTGGGGAAGTTTTGACCTAAGCTGGTAAAGATAAGCTTAGGAGGTTTTTCATGCAGGTCCCCACATCTGTACCCTAGAGTTCAGAGTGGGGGAGGAACCTTGACAGATGTATTAGTAGGAGTGTTGTAAGAAGACATGTGAAGTAATTCTTCCGCTCTACTCCATGCTGATTAGGCCTCAACTGTAGTATTGTGTCTAGTTCTGGGTGGCACATTTCAGGAAAGATGTGGATAAATTGAAGAAAGTAGAGAGAAGAGCAACAAAAATTATTAAAGGTCTAGAAAACATGACCTATGAGGGCAGATTGAAAAAATTGGGTTTGCTTAGTCTGGAAAAGAAGACTGAGAGGGGACATAACAGTTTTCAAATACATAAAAGGTTGTTACAAAGAGGAGGGAGAAAAATTGTTCTTCTTATCCTCTGAGGATAGGACAAGAAGCAATGGGCTTAAATTGCAGCAAGGGAGGTTTAGGTTGGACATTAGGAAAAACTTCCTAACTGTCAGGGTGGTTAGCACTGGAATAAATTGCCTTGGGAGGTTGTGGAATATCCATCATCGAAGGTTTTTAAGAATAGGTTAGACAAACACCTGCCAGGGATGGTCTAGATAATATTTAGTCCTCCCATGAGTGCAGGGGACTGGACTAGATGTCCTTTTTAGGTCCCTCCAGTCCTATGATTCTATGATTATGAAATCTCCTGGTAAGTAATGTATGTTGCAATATCTAGAACCAGTAGGGCTAAATTAAATTTGCTGCACTACATCCGGACAGAATTTCCTTGGTTTTGTAAGTTTATATTTTAACTAGCAGTGGACCCAGAGCCATGAAGTTTGGATTGATATCTGCATTCCCCCCCAACATTCTGAGCAATTAAGATCCAAGATCTTGGTTCAGGTGAATTTTGAATCTCAACATTTTTATTTTTACAGTTGGTGCTTACTTCAATTCTTAATGTTGCTGGCAATTGGGCATGGTGCATTACATTCATGTCATATAGTATAATGAAATAAGACTGGCAGAGCCTGATGTGAGAATAACCTCATGTCAAGCAGAAAACTCTAAAACAACAACAAAATTTGTCTTTGTCTTAATAAACTGGGAGAACTAACTGTACCTGCAGGTGTTCAGAGTTCAAAAGGAACTTGGTTTTAAAGAAAGCCACCTACTTAATGAGCTCTCAGGTTTCTCCTACTTTTCTACAAGTTCTTTGCAATTAATGAGCACAAATACAGCACACCCAATTAATGACTAATATCCTTCCACTCCTAATGGATACAACAGTAAGAAACTATTCCAGCAACTAGGTTCCAGCAAAACTCTTAACTCCTCGGTAAGTGGATGAGTGAGGAATAACGCTGATTCCTCATCCTGATTTCAGGTTGTGAGGGGAAGGAAGTTTCACACAGATTTTATTTGCTGAAATGAGCCATGTAGACAACATGTAAGAGGTCTTTTTTTTTTCCTGTCTGCATGCAGATACATTTGGTCAACAGTTTGCGCTATTTCCAAACTAAACAAACTTAAGCTAGATTGAAATGCTCCTGTTTTATTTTTCTGTCCCTTTTTTTTCTGCTAGGACAAATTACGTGTGTTTCCAGCATATTTTTTTAAGTGGAAGATAAATCAGAATGTTGGCCCTCCTCATTAGCTCTAGAGTAGAGCAAGCCACAGACGTAAGAATGTTCCATTTCATTAAAACCAGAGAAATAACCCGGGGCCAGACAGGTTAAAATCATGGTTCTTTATTACCAATTGTTCTTTCGAATTGTCACATTTGCTATGACATTGGCACTTCCTGGTGACTGATGACTGTTTATGTTGTTGTAGCAATACAGCCCTGAGCAGCCTTTAACAAAAAACGGGTTCCCTTGAATGCAGGTGGTGGAAACTCAGTTTGAATGGAGGGGCAGAGCGGCATAGTGGAAACCTAAATGTACTAAGCACTCTACTAAGCATGGGGAACTGGGAAAGTCACGGGGGGAGTCAAGATGTCCAGGGAAGGGGTGTGTGCTCTACATGCTGAGTGAGGGGGTAGCAGCAGGCTGAAGGGGGCAGCTGGCTCCAGGCTGGGAAGTAGGGTCCCAGTGGTTTGTGTATCTCTCATTGGGGATAACTACTCCCAGAACTGGCCCAATCACCCCAGTTCCTACCTGCTCCCTGGCCCAATCCTGGGTTTCCCAGCAGCCACTCCTGCAACTCTGGGTCCTGCTCTCCCATTCCCCCCCAGCAGCTACAGAGCTCCACCCGGCCTGAGCATGCACAGTATATGGAAGGTGCAGTGTGAGCATGCAGTTACAGGGAATGTTGATTCCCAGCATGTGTAGCAAAACAACTCTCTTAAGAACAATGCACGGGGGCAGAATCATAGGTCAACCCTTGCACTATTTCTATTCCATGGGCATGAGCCCCCACCACCTCCCTAGTTCTCCTGCCCCTGTGGTGAAATAAGGCTTTATCATATCGAGCCAGCTCTTTAGCTGATGGAAACCACTGTAACTTTCATTGAAATCAGTGGAGCTATGCTGATTGCCATCAGTTGAGGATCTGGCCCATTTGTAAGGGGACTGTTGCCCCCTTACTAATGTTCAGTGGGGGTGTTTTAGTTGCTAGCTCCCAGTACTAAAAGGGGGGTCGATGGGAAATCAGGACCCTGAGACTGACAGTCCCTAGGAACAATGGGGAGAGGCCAATGCTCCAGGTCAGCCTGAATGACAGGGCGGGCAGGCTAATCAGGGAGTCAGGAGGCCAGGGAGGTCCCATCCTCCATGGGAGCTGGAATTGCCTGGGTCAGACAGTGGGGCCGAGCTAAGGAGAAGGCAGAGCTCCTGCCCCAAAGCCAGAGGCACAGCCCAGAGAGAGGAGACTTGCCGTGGGAGAAGAGTTGCAGCAACCAGAGTCAGAGGGGCCAGAAAAGCAGGCCAGGAAGCAGGTCAGTGCTGGGAGCAGAGTCACAGAAGCAGCCTGCAGAGCAGACCTGTCCTGGGAGCAGAGCTGTAGCAACCAGAGCGGCCAAAGAAGCAGCCCAAGGAGCTGGAGGCAGAGCAGCAGAGACAGAGTGGTGGGGCTGGGGCTAGAGCAGTCCGGAGCTGGGTGCGGTGAGCTGGGGAGAGCGAGGGGGACCTGGGCAGCGGGCCCAGCACAGGGAGAAGCCTCAGCCAAGGGGCTCTGCAGGCCAGGCTTGGATCGTAACCCCGACAGGGTAGGGGCGACACTGGGAAGAAGGGTCCTAGTACTTAGAGCCTGAGAGCGTGTGGCCACCACCAGAGCAAGTGTCCAACCCCACAGCATCCCTGCAGCACAGCCAGGGCCTGAGAAAAAGGCCTGGGACTTACAAGGAACAGCCTGTGAACTGCCCTGACATTCCAGAGACACTGTTTGTGATGTTCCCTGCCACAGAGCGGGTTGATGTTTCCTTTAGCCTTTCCCATTTTTCCTTATTCTTTTTAAAAGTAATTGTTGATTAAATAACTTGCATTTGCTTTAAATTGTATGTAATGGTCAGTGGGTCAGAGAAGTGCCCAGTGCAGAGAGAGTACCCCGAAATGGGGAGACCCAAGCCCCTGTCCTAGGTGACCACAGCAGGGTTGGGGGTCGAGCCCCCCAGGAATCCTGGGCCCAGCCTTGTTGGGGTTACGAGGACTCTGCCAGACAGGAGAGTGGAAGGGGAGTCCCCAAGGGCAGGGAGGCCACTGGGTAAAGGAAGTGGGAGCGGGGACTCAGATCCTTTCACTAGCCCACTTCACCGGGGTAGTGCAGAAGCCAGGAAAGTTCCCTACAATAACGGGACTATTCCCCCGCTTACACATTGATTAAGAGACAAAAAAAGTGATTAGGGCTGTTCCCCCAGATAATTACCTCAAGCCTAAGAAACATATCTCAGTAATTCTGAAGCTTAGCACTTGATACAAAGGTTAGTGATATTATTAACCCTCTATCAGGGAAGCATGAGCAATGGTAATTATAGCAAGGGGAAATTGGGAGGGGAAAAGAACTTCTGTTTTAATTGTATGCTTGAATATGGTTTTGATTTTAGCCAAACTGTTTTAGTTAAATTGTCTCAACTGGTGCGATTCACCAACTTTGCTTTAAATGTAATAATGGGGAAAGAGTCATTTATATTTTGCTATTCTCAGTTTTTTGTATTTTCTTGTAACAGGGTTTTCTCTAAATATATACCCTTAACTGAGTGATTGGTTAATCAGTTAGCTGGCTGGCTAACACTGATTTCAGCAGATGAAGAGTCTGCATGGATTCCAACTGAAGATTCCTACAAGCAAGTGGAGGGAAGATGTGTTTTTAGATTCATCAGACTATAGGTTTGGTGATCAAAAACGCTGACTGAGACTTAGGTGAACAAAACCCTAAGCTTCTGAGAACTTCCAGTGTCTTCTCACTGTATTTTTGTGGGGACTGTTTGGATTTTAATTTGTTTTCTTTATTTATGTTTATGTATAACTGCAGAGAATGTCTGGATTATAAAATAGCCGTGTCATGCTGTAAAATTATATTATTTGTTTTTTTATCATAAAACTTTATAAAGTTACTTAATTAAATTCATTTCTTTAGTTCCTTTTGGGACTTGAATGAGGGGAGGTTGACCCTGTGTAATCCTTGCTGAAAATCCTTAGAGACTGAACTCTGGGTCTTCAGCTATGGGAGCTGGTTTTTTTTTTTTTTTTTTTTAAGGCACTGGAGACAGGAAGTGAAGTGAACTCCAGCCTACCCAAAGGTTATACTATTACCACCAGATTTGTTTTAACTTCCCTGAGTCTTGACTTGCATGGGGAAGATTCCTAGAATTTGATAACTACAGCTAACCTTTTGTTCTGTAACCATGGGATTTGCTCTTTGGCAGATGGTAAGATCTGTACAATTCATCATCAACACTTCCTTGAATCAAACTTTGGAACACCAAAAACGCTACGTAGCAAAACTGCTGGAGCTTGATTTGGTGCTGTGCAATAGTGTGTCACCCATACAGGGCTCATTGCTTCAAAAATGCTGAGCACTCTGTCCCCAATTCAGCAAATATTTGCTTAATTTTAAGCTGGTGAATAGTTGTACTGATGTCACAATCTGAGCACGATGAAGACTTCATGTAAAGTTCATGTCTACTCCAGTGTGTCCTTTCTTTTAACACACCACACTTCACTTTTACCCTGCACACCTGTGACCGAGGAAAGAGGCTCAGATGGGATCTGAGACTTTGAGTTTCTCCGAATGGGGGACCACAGCTCATGCAAACTTGATCACACATGTGGACTCTACATGTAGAAACTACAGGGCAAAAACCTTATCTGACCTGATGCACACTGCACAAGACCAGAGTTTCCTTAGCAACTCATTTGTAATTCCTTACACATGTGGACATGTTTGATCTTCTGTTTTTTCTGAAAATAATCAAATATACTTACCTGAACTACAAAGTAGGGCCAAGATTTTCAAGAATGGGTGCCTAAAGCTATGCTCCTTAAACCATATAAAGACACCCAAATAGGTGGCCTGATTCTTCTAAAATACTGAGTCCCCATTAACTTCAGTGGGAGCTGCTGGTGCTCATCATCTCTGAAATCAAAATAATGAATATGATGTGTAGATCTAATTGTATCTCTCTGCTCCTCTATGGCCCTTATTCTGCAAACACTATGCATGTAAATTAAATTCAACAGGATTACTTGCATGTGTGTAAGCAGAGTCAGGATGAGCTCTACCTTGACATCTGGTGGCGAGTTGTAGTGGGTTGTGGAAAAGAACTTCAGGGGCTGATCTCATTTGCATAGGCACACCCACCCCGCCTAGATGGTCACCTTGGCTCTGTAGGAGCCCCAGTTTCTCTGTTATTGGGGCAGGAAGAATAAACTGTTATTATCCTGATTATGTGAATCAAGGACAGTGGAACTGTACTTGGCCTTTTGTTATGATGGAGGGACTTGCCATCAACTAAGTAGCACTCCCTAGGCAAGGGTCATGGGTTCCAAAATGCAGTGAATTGAGAAAGGCTGGGGATAGGGATTAATACCTTGTGGAATGGGCTTTTGATGAGGGTCCTGCATTCCAATTGTATGGTCTCTACTGTGGAATATCAGAGCTAGTTTTGATTCTATTAGGAGTCTAGTTACAAGCTGCTGAGCTGAATTCACTTTGGGCGCATGGTGCACCAGTGCTAAGGCTGCCCTACTACAAGCTGAAATCACTAAAGAGCTAAAATCACTGAGTGCTGTGTTAAGTGGGGGTGGGCCTGAAGATATATTGCAGAGCAGTTTGCAGGCTGACTAGCAGAGCGGAGCAGTTTGTGGGATAGCTGGAGCAGCTCAAGGGATGGCTGGCGGAGCGGAGGGGTAGTTGACTTTGGACCACGTAATGTGCTCCTTAATCCCCCTACCCTCATTTCCACCCAGGCTGGGAGGTAAAACTAAGCAGATAAACTTTCAAACTCTGGGGCTGCACTGACCAGGGGACAGAGACTTTGGGGTTGTTGGACTTTTGGGACTTTGGGTGACTTTTGGGTTGCTGGACTCAAGAACCAAAGGGAAAGGACACGGCCCAATTTGCTTGGGGTGGGTATTTTGCTCATGAGTTGTGTTATGAACCCTGTTGGTGGTGTTTCCCCAACATAATGCCATGTTGTTTCTCTTTAAAAGAAAAGGAGTGAAGTGAGCTGTAGCTCACGAAAGCTTATGCTCAAATAAATTGGTTAGTCTCTAAGGTGCCACAAGTACTCCTTTCCTTTTTGCGAATACAGACTGACACGGCTGCTACTCTGAAACCTGTTATTGTTTCTCTCTGTTATTAAAAGGCTGTTGCTACACTCAGACTCTGTGCTTGCGAGAGGGGAAGTATTGCCTCTTAGAGGTGGCCTGGGGGGGAGGGGTGAGATATATATATATATTTGTTCCAGGTCACTGGGTGGGTGCTCGAGCCGGTTTTGCATTGTGTTATTGGAATGGAACCCCTAGATACTGAACCCGGCCCTTGTTGCTGCCAATTCTGATTGGCAGAAGGGTTACATGTGTTTAGGGTTTGGTCTTTCTACTATAAGCTTTCTATAACGAGGACTGTGTTCTGTGTGGAGGACAGCTCCTAATACACCGTTGACTATACACAATAAGGACTAATTTAGTCTGAACCCATATTGCTCAGAATGCCTGTGACGTGTTTCAGTTTAGATGTGGGCTGGGCTCTCATTCTTACCTGTCTGCAATTTAGTTCATGTAAAATCAGCTGGCAGAAACCCCATGTTCTTATTGTAAATCAGTGGTGGTCATCCTCTCGGTGCATCTGTTATCATCACCCTGCAATACCCTAGTGCAGACAAGACTTATTCCTTGGATCCACCAGATGTCAGACAGTGACCTACAGGTCACTGACGAGGTTAGCCATTTCCCCTCCATGAATTTAGTGGAGGAAGGGAAGGTTCATGGAAGAGAAAGATGGTGGAAGTGTTTCAATTTGGGGGCAGAAATTTGGTGGTGAAAAACATTTTGGACATTAGTTCTGCTTTTAGGGCATTTTTATTCACATTTTGTACATGTGCCCAGAGTTTCATATGGGTTTATTTTAGATCTTTCAAAATAGAAAGGGGTAAAACAGAACAATGAAAGTAATTTAAGCTCAGGAATTAAGATCTTAAAAAACTTTGAGGGTTCTTGATCATGTTTGAGTGACCCCTGACTGGTGACTTTCTGTAGACCAGCAGTGATGTGAGAGTTAAGCTATGGTCCTACAGACTTGTCAGGTTAATCAGACACATCAGATTCATCTCTGATATAACTCCATCAAAATCAGTGGAGTTGCACCAGGGTTTTGTCTCTTTAGACGTAGGAAATAACCATCTGGCCCTACACGCCTACTCTATTTTATATTTATGAGCCACATAGTGACAATCTTTACAGAAAGATGCATAATTAGTGCCCGATAGACAGGCCAATAATGTTTGAGATCAGGCTTTACCCAGAAGTAGGTATCCATGTACCTTTGTCACAGCTACTGAGATTTTTTCCTTTACGGTTGTGGATTAATTGTTTGTATTATTGGGAATGATAGAAGGAAAAACCCACCCCGCATAATCATCATTCCAAGGCAGTGATGTAGTGCAGGTCCTGGTCCAAACCCAGAACTTCATAAAAAAAAAAACCTTCCTTCCAGGCTCCCATGGATCAAGCAATGGCCTTTGTTTACTGACTTTCTGCCCCAGTAGTTTCCCCAGTTTGGGAAACTGAAACAGATTTGCCTAATCTTGGCATATGATAGGAGTGTATTTTCAATGCAAGGAGATTAGCTGCATAAATTTACATGGACATCAGTAGGAGCTGTGTAGTGTAATCCCTGAAGAAAGCGCTGGAAATTTTCTCTAAAATGTGCTCTTACACTATCTCTGCAGAATGTCCATTGGCACCAGCAGCAAAAAGGTGTGAAATCAATAGTTTTAGGCTAAGAAAAGTAGCAGTATCAGATGATTTTACAGAAGCAATCTTCTCTATTCTTCAATCCATCATACCATCCAGATGTGCACAAAAAGCTTAAGAGATGCACTCATATAATCTCTACATAAGTAGATAGAAGCTAAAAAAAGGCCTCTTTCAAGTTGACTCTCATCTAATGGGTACACGGTTAAGACTCACTCTGTTCCTGTAAATGGTCAGCAGCATGAAGAATATGGTTGGTGACACCCTGCTCAGTTGCTAGACATTTTTGCTGAAAACTATAATGGACACACTCTCCCTGCCCACATAAAAGACCTCTCAGTTCATTGCGGGGATGAGACACTACTGTTCATATAATCATAGAATCGTAGAATATCAGGGTTGGAAGGGACCTCAGGAGGTCATCTAATCCAACCCCCTGCTCAAAGCAGGACCAATCCCCAACTAAATCATCCCAGCCAGGGCTTTGTCAAGCCTGACCTTAAAAACTTCTAAGGAAGGAGATTCCACCACCTCCCTAGGTAACGCATTCCAGTGCTTCACCACCCTCTTAGTGAAAAAGTTTTTCCTAATATCCAACCTAAACCTCCCCCACTGCAACTTGAGACCATTACTCCTCATTCTGTCATCTGCTACTACTGAACAGTCTAGATCTATCCTCTTTGGAACCCCCTTTCAGGTAGTTGAAAGCAGCTATCAAATCCCCCCTCATTCTTCTCTTCCGCAAACTAAACAATCCCAGTTCCCTCAGCCTCTCCTCATAAGTCATGTGTTCCAGTCCCCTAATCATTTTTGTTGCCCTCCACTGGACGTTTTCCAATTTTTTCACATCCTTCTTGTAGTGTGGGGCCCAAAACTGGACACAATACTGCAGATGAGGCCTCACCAATGTCAAATAGAGGGGAACGATCATGACCCTCGATCTGCTGGCAATGCCCCTACTTATACATCCCAAAATGCCATTGGCCTTCTTGGCAACAAGGGCACACTGTTGACTCATATCCAGCTTCTCGTCCACTGTAACCCCTAGGTCCTTTTCTGCAGAACTGCTGCCTCGCCATTCGGTTCCTAGTCTGTAGCGGTGCATGGGATTCTTCCGTCCTAAGTGCAGGACTCTGCACTTGTCCTTGTTGAACCTCATCAGATTTCTTTTGGCCCAATCCTCTAATTTGTGTAGGGCCCTGTGTATCCTATCCCTACCCTCCAGCATATCTACCTCTCCTCCCTGTTTAGTGTCATCTGCAAACTTACTGAGGGTGCAATCCACACCATCCTCCAGATCATTAATGAAGATATTGAACAAAACCAGCCCAAGGACCGACCCTTGTGGCACTCCACTTGATACCGGCTGCCAACTAGACATGGAGCCATTGATCACTACCTGTTGAGCCCACAATCTAGCCAGCTTTCTATCCACCTTATAGTGCATTCATCTCGCCAATACTTCTTTAACTTGCTGGCAAGAATACTGTGGGAGACTGTGTCAAAAGCTTTGCTAAAGTCAAGGAACAACATGTCCACTGCTTTCCCCTCAGAGCCAGCTATCTTGTCATAGAAGGCGATTAGATTAGTCAGGCATGACTTGCCCTTGGTGAATCCATGCTGACTGTTCCTGATCACTTTCCTCTCGTGTAAGTGCTTCAGAATTGATTCTTGAGGACCTGCTCCATGATTTTTCCAGGGACTAAGGACAAAAGCTGAGATTAGATAAGAGAACCGTCATATTCACATCAGCTAATTCAGCACTCCTCTAAGAAAAACAAGCAGTCATGTTGGTTTCCTCTGCTTCTTCATATATAAACTGCATTTGGGAACATCATTAAGTATTCTAGGAAATTGAACCACTCAAATAGAAAGAACTCAAAGAAAGGCTGATATATTGCTGTTAATGGCTTTGTTGACACTGCCTCGGCTGCTCTGGTTTAGAGCTTAGGCTTTCATGTACTGCCAGAATAAAACCAATTCCAGCTCACAAGAGGCAGAAATACCAGGCTCCACAGAATGATTACATTTGTTCTGTGTTGATGGCAGTTGCGGAAGCTTTATGCTAAAAAATATGCAGGTGGCAGAGGGCCATGGCAGGCACATTTGGTTAAAGACAATAAGAACAAACAAAAGGAAATGAAACTAGGTCAAATAATTGCACCTGCATTCAACATAACTACCAACATTTGGGCCAGTCCTTCAGATGAGCATAGAGTTGTCTCCCAGTTCTTCCCACCCCACTGGAAGGTTTTATTTGGAGTCCAGTGAATTTGAGCTGATTTTACGTGATGCATTAATATGCATGTGATGGTGCTCTCTCATTTACATGCAGGGGTAAAACCCACATACTCACTAGCAAAGACAATACATTCAAACTCCCAGTTGGGCAACCAAAATACACACCAGTCTGGCACAAAAGATCAAAAGCTTCTTGCTATCCACAAAAATCAGGGCATCTATGGTCTCTTGAATATATTTTCCCTTTGATGTCCTTGACCAGTAAAATAGCCTGGTGTGAATTAAAAAATAAAAGAATGTTTGTGGCAAAAAGCAGGAACATTCCAAATCTTCATTAGGACCCAGAAAAAAAAAATCCTACATTCAAAAAGCCTGTCCACTGTTGCAGCACGTTAAGTAAGCTATTGCTTTCAATCATTACGATCTGTTATTTGTATTACAGTAGTGCCTAGAGGCCTCACACCCATAATGCTAGGCACTGTACATGCGCATAACAAAGAGATGGTTACTGCCCTTGGAACTTACACAGAGCTGAGTAACTTTACTGACGTCAATGAGATTTTGCCAATATAAAACCTGTGTGAGTGCAGAAGCAGGCCAGATATATCTATATACCTGTTGTGGGATGGGAATAATATTTACCAATGAACATATTACCATACTGTATGCAGTCAGTCTAAGAGTAAAAGTGTGACAGTGTTATTGTTTTGTGGGTTTTTTTTATAAATGTTTGTTTACTGCCGTATCTTCTCTGTTACAAAAATGACCCCAAGATAGGATGTTTTTCCTGTCTAACAAAATAACTTGAATATGGTGTCCATGCCCACACTTACCATCATTTTGCAAATGGTACATGGAGAATCTTTTTTCTCTGGAGCAGGAGACTTCCTAGAGCTTCACTCTAGTTTGCACACAGCCAGAATTAGCCATGGTTTTGTTAATTGCTTACTTTGTTTTTGCCTGATTATAACTTTTATTGATAAATTATTAGTCTATTCCTTTCATGTCCATCACACCTCGTTCTCATTTGAAATTATGCAGCAACCTCTAGTTATTTGACTCATGACTCATTCTTATTTGAAAGCAGCTGTTAAATTTCTAAACCTGAGTGCTAAAAGTTTTACAGCCTATTTGCCATATTAAATATTTTAGTACTGTAATTTCACTGTGTAGAGTTGGTCATAACTTTTTTGCATAACCATTAAGCTACAAACATGTTATACCAGAAGTGTTCTTTTAACCAACATCCCTAATACAAATTAATAGCACCCATATTCTGTTCATTAGTGTCTGGCATTCATAGAATCATTAGAACTGTAGGGCTCAAAGGGACCTTGAGAAGTCCTCAAGTCCAGCCCCCTGCACTGAGGCAGGACCAAGTCAACCTAGGCCACCCCTGACAGGTGTTTGTCCAAGTTTTTTCCAATATCTAACCTAAATCTCCCTTGCTGCAGATTAAGCCCATTACTTCTTGAGCTACCTTGATCATAGTCCTCTTTATAACAGCCCTTAAGGCTTAATCTATCTGAAGATTGTTATCCTATTTCCCCCCTCTCAGTCTTAAGACTAAACTTGCTCCGTTTTTTTAACTTTTCCTATTAGGTCAGATTTTCTAAACCATTTATTATTTGTGTTGTTCACCTCTAGATTCGCTCCAATTTGTCCACATCTTTGCTAAAGTGCTGCACCCAGAACTGGACACAGTGGTGAGGCTTCACCTGTGCCGAATAGAGCGGGACAGTTACTTTCCGTGGCTCGCATATGACACTCCTGTTAATATACCCCAGAATTAAATTAGTCTTTGTCGCAACTGCATCACAGCATTGACTCATATTCAATTTGAGACCCACTATGACCCCCAGAACCTTTTCAGCAGTACTACCATCTACCAAATTTTTCCCCGTTTTGTGGTTGTGCATTTGACTTTTCCTTCCTAAGTGAAGTACTTTGCACTTGTATTTATTTTCTTGTTCTGTCTTTTGAGCTCTGTGTCAAAGGATGTGCACAGCTAATTAGCATTGTAATTGGCAAGATCATCTTGTGTACAGTACCATCCTTATAGTCTATACTACAAATACAATCATGTCATGGTCCTAGCAAAACAGGATTTTCTCATAACCTGGTCACAACATAGTTCCAGTTATAATGTAGCAGGGACTTTAACCAAGCATGTGGCCTTTGATGTCTCCTTGTTGGCTGAATATGTGTGGAAAAAGTGGAGACTTCCAGTTGTTCCCAGAATCCATGGGAGATGGATGAAGCTTCCTCTGGGGGAGGCTTAGCTCCCTGACCTGCCTCTTCCACCTGAGATCCCACACACAGTCCACCCTACACCCTTCCCCCACTCTCCACCCTCTCCACACTCAGCTCACCCACCCCCGCTGCTCGCCACTCCTCTCCTCTCCCCTCCCCATCTCCTTTGAGGCCCCCACTGCCCACCACATCCTTCCTTTCCTCCATCCCACTCCTCCATGGCCATCTTTGGGAAGGAAGGCCCAGAGGACAACTGAAGGAAGTGGTGGCTCTCAACACTCTCTACAAATACACAAGACTGGCACTGTGCACAGAATATATGGACTAGTGAAAAGGAGCATGAACCCCAGCTAGCCTATGCCCTCCTCACACTCTATGGGGAGCCAAAGGTTTGACATTATGCTCCTTGGCTGGCTCACCATACTCCTTGGAGTAAAGAGGTGGCCTTTAGAGTTTTGCACAGTCTTTGTCAGTATTTTTAGCTCCTTTTGGGTTGGAGAATGTAGTGAACTTAATTTTTTTTCTCACAGTGACAATTGGTTTTATTTACCGGTGGTGCTTCTGTTGCATTGCTGACAGTGCACAGTTAAAATGGCTGTCTCACCTGAGTATTTTGTATGATTTATTATCTTCATTTCTTCTGCAAATATTTTAGTAGTGTTGCATGGTGGATCAAAGTGAGCAGAATGTTAACATCTCACTGATTCTTTTTCTACAAGGACTGAATTTAGCTTTAAACTTAGAGCTTTGTTTCTCTTTGCCAAAGCCCATCTAGCTGCTTTGCTCATTTACATGGTTTATGCCAATTTAGTATTATCCGGTCACAAAATTTAGACCAGCTGAGTTGTGACAGCTAACAGAACTTATAGATTCATAGATACTAAGGTCAGAAGGGACCATTATGATCATCTAGTCTGACCTCCTGCACAAGGCAGGCCACAGACTCTCACCCACCCACTCCTGAAAAACCTCACCTATGTCTGAGCTATTGAAGTCCTCAAATCGTGGTTTAAAGACTTCAAGGAGTAGAGAATCCTCCAGCAAGTGACCTGTTCCCCATGCTACAGAGGAAGGCAAAAAACCTCCAGGGCCTCTTCCAATCTGCCCTGGAGGAAAATTCCTTCCTGACCCCAAATATGGCGATCAGCTAAACCCTGAGCATATGGGCAAGATTCACCAGCCAGATTTATTGAGAATGCTCTGGACTTAGTTTAAGTGCTTGGTTCTTTGCTTCGATATATGAGCAAATATCATTGCTTACCTAATGCAGATTGGAATATGACACAGCACAACCCCAATTTTCAAAACAGATATTTGACTCTGTAACAGGGGCAAATTAATTAGTGGGCAAAGTAGGCAAATGCCCATTGGGTCCTCCCTATGCTGGGCTTCTTGGGAGCCCTCTTTCACTTCAGTCCCTTTGCAGCTCCCCTTCAAGAAGGGTTGCAGTGCTTTAGTCTGCATTAAGTACCATGCCAAGTTGTTAGATAATTTGTGGGTGTTGTTATGAACTTAACCCTGCTGCTCCTAGTGCAGCCTGCTTTATGCCTAGCCTCTCCCTGCACGCCCAGTCATATTTCACTCTGCATGGAATGGGTACAAAAAGGCTGCCAGTTGCACAAGAATGGGTTGGGGTCAGGGGAGCTATGCAGTGAAGCCATTACATACTTTTGTGCCCTGTATCTCTGGCCAATATTTATATTCATTTCCTCCCCTCCTTTAGGATTACCATATTTGAACATTCAAAAAAGAGGACACTCCATGGAGGGGGGTGGGTATTTGCTTGCCCCCCCCCAGCCCTGCCCCTGCCTCAACTCCATCCCTTCCCCGCCCCTTCTCCACACCCATTCCAACCCCTTCCCAAAGTCCCCACCCCAACTCTGCCCCTCCCTGCCCCATTGGACCCCTTCCCCAAATCCCCGCCCCAGCCCCACCTCCTCCCCTGAACGCGTGTCGTGTTCCCCCTCCTCCCCTCTCCCTCCCAGCTGTGTGAAACAGCTGTTTCGCAGCACAAGCGCTGGGAGCTAGGAGGAAAAAGCGGGCACTCTCTCGAGTGATCAACATTCACTCTCTTTCTTGAATGATCAATTCTTCTTTGGGCAAAAATAATAATGGCAAAATCCCAGACATTTTTAGATATTTAAAAATTCCTCCTGGATGGCAATTTAAGAACCAAAAAGCTGGACATGTCCGGGAAAATACGGCTGTATGGTAACCCTACCCTTCTTGCCATCAAATGGGGGTAGTCATCTGGTACAACTGAAGCACTTCAATTAATGGTCAACCAGGTTTCAGGCTTTTCCCATTTATCTGTCATCCTGAAGGCTATGCATTGTGTCTAACTTGAGTTTGTTACAACAACCAGCTTTGCTTTATTGGTGAACCTAAGCTCCCCTGTCTTTTCTTTTCCAGGCAAAAATGTGAATTCTGGAACGTGACTCTGCTGTTTAGCACTTTGATATTTGAGAGTGGGGTCAATTGCCATTAGAATGTCAGCATTTACTCACCAGGATGTCTGAAACACCATGGTACAGTCAGACACAGAAATAGCTGCTGTCCCTCTGACATGATGGTGGGGTGACTGGTATTAAATTTTGACTTTGTATTGGCAGCCCCAGTACTTTTCTAAAGCACAGTTCTGTAGGTGACTGCTCATAGAGATAGCTCAAACAGGGCTCTAAGTTTTGTTCCACAAAACCTTATTGCTTAAGATTTGGTTTTGCAAAACCCAAACCATGGGGTTGGCTCAGATCTGTTTCTGTTTTATATGAACTACTGAAACTCAGGGAGGAAGAGTTGTGAATAAAAATATCCAGTTTGGCCTTATCTTTAAATTTCCCTTCTGGGTTTACTCATTATGCAAATAATAGAAAAGTGATGCCTTCCTACCCTAAATATTTCAGTGTATCTTTTGATTAGGCAGCTTTCTTCAAAGCTTAAGCAACCAACTCACTCTATCATCTGGGAACAACTATATACACTCTATCATCTGGGAGAACTATAGTCCTATTCCAGCTACTACCCTTCCATTCTTAGAACACTCCATAGACTGAAGAAGAAAATCTATGTAGAAGACCTTTCTGTTTTTAAGATTAGCAGCTCATTAAAAAAAATAGTAGTATTATAGTATCTGAGACCACATCCTCTCCTGTCATATATAAAGTTCATGTGTAATGAATACATTTACTCTGCAGTGCCAGCTAAATTGCATAGCTTCATAATGATCTTATCTCATACTGTGTCTGCAGTTCAAGCTATGCTTTGACATTTACCTTGAGCTTTCTGTGATGTAGACAAATGGACAGGATATTAACTGTGTCACAAGGGCTGAAGCAGTCTGCATGCTACTCTTCATTCAGGAAACTTCACCTACAGAACTATCACAGTACTACCTATTCAAAAACCACGAGTCAGGCTCCCAAAATCATGAGATGTTGGGAAATAATTTGGGGCTTCTTTTTATTTGTTTACCAGTTTTTGAGCCTTTAGGTTTCATATTTTTAAACTTTCCCTCACAGCAATGAGCGCTAGAAAGTTACTTAAAAAAAAAAAAAAGCTACATTCTCATGGAATCACCTGATTCCAGGAGCTGGAACTTTAAGAAAAACTACAAATGTGAGACTCATGATAAAATTGCAAAAGTTAGCAACACTGCAATCACATCACTGTGCTGCTAGTTAAACTTCTGATATCGGGTGTGATAGCAACACACAGAAAGGGCATCCATATCTGATGGATCTGGTTTTATACAAGCTTTATCAGGTAAAATAGAATAATAATCTTGATTCTTCATAAAAGGAGCAGACCACAATTCCCCAACTGCATTGGGACTCAGACTCTAAAGAGAAATAGACTTTAGACATTAGGAACTGATTCTGCAACCCTCACTCAGGATCCCTTTGAGAGGTAGTCCCTCTGAAACCAATGACCCTACACACATCATTAAATGCTACTCATTGTGAGTTAGGGTTGCAGAATCAGGTCTGTAATGTAGTAAGAGACACTGGATTTGTCCTTCACTATATAATTAATCAGTTTTAGTCTTGTATAAAGGAGGCCTCAAGCCAAAACTCCAGATCTAGACACCCTCAAATGTTGGGGATGATAGAATTTCACTCCTGTCTCTAATGGATTAAACCAAAACACCAGATCCAAACAGCCCTTCCTGCCCAAAAATGTAGGGCAGTCCTGATCTGGGCCTGATTCCAAACTTTGCAGCTGTGCAGCTTACCACACACACATCACTGTTTGAAAGGCCTGGGGAAACTATTCCTCCTGTACCTGTAACAAGTTGTGAAGATGGGCAAATCAACAGTTTACAGCTCTGGTTCAGTTTATCTGAACTAGCCAAATTTTGAAGTCTTTTGCTTCCTTGTGCCCCCATCTCCTCCGTCACTTTTTTTTTTTTTGTGGCGTATTAAATCTGTGTTAAGACTGTAGGCTGTGTGACATTATTGACGTGAACTATGACCACACAGATCATTGTTGCAACCAAGGTCTTATAGTTGCACCAGATCTTGTACAAAGAAGGTCAGGTAAGGTGTCTATAAAAAGGTTCGCAAAAAGAAAAGGAGGACTTGTTGCACCTTAGAGACTAATAAATTTATTTGAGCATAAGCTTTCCTGAGCTACAGCTCACTTCATTGGATGCATGCAGTGGAAAATAGAGTGGGGAGATTTATATACACAGAGAACATGAAACAATGGGTATATAAATCTCCCCACTGTATTTTCCACTGAATGCATCCGATGAAGTGAGCTGTAGCTCACAAAAGCTTATGCTCAAATAAATTTGTTAGTCTCTAAGGTGCCACAAGTACTCCTTTTCTTTTTGCGAATACAGACTAACACAGCTGCTACGCTGAAACCTATAAAAAGGTTGTAATTTCCTGGTTATGATTATGCTGTCTGTATGTGTGTATCATTTTTGTATTTGAAGTTATGAATATTCGCTATGTACTCGTATCTCAATGTGTTTGATTCTAAGTAGCATCTGTGAAGCATTTGGTCAGCTTCTTGAGAAAGGACTATTCTGAGTAAGTGTCCAATCAAGAAACACTAAACTGACAATGGACCTTGGGAGACTCCAATACACATATGAGGAGTCTTCCTGAGAACTTTCAAGGTAGCATGTGAGCAATCTCTGCTCTCTCTGTAAAGAACTGAGTCATGCATGGACATGTAACTTGCCCATGTGACCCCAAACTCCATCTTGCTGCTGTGATTTTCCACAGTAAGAACAATATCTCCACATGGCAGAGGATATAAAAGGCCCTGGAATCCCCTCCATTTTGTCTTCAGTCCTGCTTCTTACCTCTGGAGGAACTTTGCTACACTGAAGCTCTGAACAAAGGACTGAATGACCCATCCAAGCTGTGAATGTACTTTAGAGACTTGATTTGAACCTGCAGTTTATTCCATCACTGCTACAAGCCTGAACCAAGAACGTAGCCATTTCTGTATGTAATTGATTCCATTTAACCAATTTTAGCTCTCATCTATATTTTTTTCTTTTTATGAATAAACCTTTAGATTTTAGATTCTAAAGAATTGGCAACAGCGTGATTTGTGGGTAAGATCTAACTGGTATAGTGACCTGGGTCTGGGTCTTTGTCCTTTGGGATCGGGAAAACCTTTTTTCTTTTACTGGGGCATTGGTTTTCATAACCATTCATCCTCATAAGGAGCAGTGCTGTTGGTGATACTGGAAAACTGGAGTGTCTAAGGTAATTGCTTGTATGACTTCTGGTTAGCCAGTGAGGTAAAACTGAAGTCCTCTCTGTTTGGCTGGTTTGGTGTGCAAAGGACCCCCAGCCTTGGGCTGTGTCTGCCCTGCTCAAAGCAATTTGTCCTGATTTGATACACTCAGTAATGTCCCGCCAGAGGCAGCTTTGTTACAGGCTGTTATTTTATATTTCAGGGGTCCTGCTTGCCAGCTAAGGGGCTCTGCTGGGAATCCTGTGATCTAGACCAAGCAGAGTCAGTTTGCAGACAGCCAGGCTAGAGTAAGGTGGGGCAAACTGTACCTCTCTGTCTTAAAGAGCAGCCTGCTTTGGCTCTCTCTGTTTTGGGTTTCTGGTGTGTCACTGTTCTGAATTTTAAGAAATAAATTAGTGTTATGCTGCAACCTTCCAGCAAGGGTATTTATGTTTTATCTAACTTTTCTGTGTGTATGTTGTGGACATAACATTTTCCACCTCTCCTTTCCTTTAAAAGGTTCTGCAGCTCTCCCTCTACGTAACTCCCTCCTCCTAGTCCCTTCTCTACCCATCCTCACCTGATGCTGTCTCACAGGGGAATCTCAACAGCTTGTGAAACCTGTATCCTCCTGGTGCAGCTGCATGCTCATCTTCTTCCTGGCCCTTCAGATGGTGGCCTAGTGGCTTGATCCACATTCCACCTCTTCCAGGGGCCCACCTTTGGGCCAGATCCTCCCCAATTCAAGATGCTGGTGGCATCTGAAGGACTGTGGATAGAGGGAAAACATGGCACCCCCATGTCAATTCACCTGTGGTCTTCAACATCAGTACCCGGAAATGGCTTGGCAGGTCCCACTACAGTCTATAGCACTTTAGCAGAGTTGTTGTTTTTTCTCTGTGGTGGAATTGAGGCTGATATTACAGGTCTGGCACATTTCCATGTACTCTGGTTACTACAGTGAGGCCTCAGATCCTTTATCCCATTTAAGAGGCAGTTTATGTAAGTTTGTTTCTTTTAGATTCCACTTTTAGTTTTTTTCAAATTATTATTCCATTCTCTGCCTGCTCCCCTCTTGAGCACCAGTGAGTTTGTATAAATCACCCTGGAGAGAGCCAGCATTGAAGACAATGATGATTCCCAGTTCTTACTCGCAGACTGTGGATAGTCACTGGAGGGGCCTGTGAAGAAGATATCATTCGAGGATTAGTAACTGCTCTCCAGAGTGATTCTGAACTGACAGGCAGTTTTCTTGTTTGGCTATTTAACAGTTGGGTGCAGGATGAAAATCAGCGGCAGAAAATAGAATCTGCTACTCACCTTCACTCCTGATGCTATTTGGCATATGTTTTCTGGGTACCATAATAGCCCGCTTCATCGGTCTCTTTATAATGTGAAACAGAAAACCTTCCCTAACACAACAAACTGATTAATAAGTTCTTTAATGCTGTCCCCTTCATTTTCTTCATCACTGATTCATTGAATGTGAAGAGCATCATTTAGATAAACATGGCTTATTTTGGTATGTCTGGGATACTACATAGTTGATGCACAATATACAGTATCTAATAATAGCACAAGAGCGGATATTGTCTGACAAATTTGGTAGCAGAGAGTGACATTCTGAAAAAAAAGCATTTCCCCCATTTCCAAATTACTGCAAGTATAATTAACCCTTTGAGTACCACATTGATTGCAAACTCAGGCGGTGTGTTAAACCATGCTGCCCTTATTAAACTGTCTAAAGTTTTACTAGAGCATGAAGTTGCATGCTGTATCATTGAATTTTGCATGTGTTCCCTCTATCCGTGAATGTTAGAAGTCCTGCAGGGGGCCTTCTGCAGGCTCAAGTGAACTGTTTTATCTGTTGCAAAGAAAGACAGCCTCTATCTTTGCATTGAACAAAAGTAACAGTAACACTTCTTGGCTGAACCCTGGTCTTGTCACTCAAACTCAGCTTTCCACTTGTGTTATTTTAAAGTGAGAGGTATTCTGCTGGAACACAGAAGGGAGTATGCCACAGCGCCCCCTTTCCATGGCCCACTGCAGACTTTTGCCAGCTTTTGCTCCTCTCTGGCAACCAACAGCATTCAATGTTCACGGCAAACAACACTGTTATACTTTATATAGAGCCTTAGTAATTCCTAGAAACAAACAGAATTATTAATTGATTGATGTTATGCTGCTGTCCAAAGACCCTATCCAGAATCAGGGCTGCGTTGTGTTAGGAGCTGTCCAAACACACTGGCAAACACAGTCCTGCCCTGAAGAGCTGACAATGTAGAAGCACAAAGGGGGAAAGGAGTACATAGCAGGTTAGCTATTTGTCTTTTTCCAGGTTTGTTTAAAGACCTGTTTATTTATATTACAGAATTTGTAGGGTCCTTTTAAGGGGCTCTGGGGTTGATGTGAACCAGAGGACAGGGCAGAGGGAACAGGAGAGGGACATGAGTAAAGGAAGAAGGGACTGAGGAGGTGGGAAGGAGGAAAGGGGAAAGGAGAGAAAGACAAGTGGAGGGAAGTGGGTGAGAAGCACAGTGGGAAGGGAGGATGGGCAGCTGATAGGGCTGGGATGAGCAATGACAATTCAGCAAACAAGGAAAAAATATCCTAAGCTTGAGAGGTGAGTGAATAACATCTCAGGAGGCTGGCAAGGATTCTCCTGGCTGCTTCCTGCTGTTCCCCAGCTGGAGGGGCTGAGCGGGGAGGCTGTTGGGCTTGGCTGAAATCAATGGTAGTGTGGCATATAGGTGCTTTAGAAAACCCTACTAACCACCTGTTTGCCTATAGAAGTGTCTAAATACCCTTCAGTCAGGCCTTTAGTCTTGCTCTGTGCCTCTGTTTCCCCATCTGTAATATGGGGGTAATGGTTCATCCCTCTTCCTCGGGGGTGCTGTGAAAGGAAACACATTTGAAGACTGTGAGCAGCTCAGATGCTGCTGTAATGGGGCTCAAGAGAAAGCAGGAGGATTTATATCCTCTAAATTTTGGATAAAACAAAAACCCAACAGAACAGCCCTCCTCCCCAAGTTATTCCCCCCCTTGACTTTGTCCTGTCTGTACTCTTATGTACTGTGCAGTGCTGAGCACACTGTCAGTGCGAAACAAAAAATAAGCATAATTATTCTGCTTGCAAATGTAATCCACTATATTGACATAGTGTGCTGCAACATTCCCTCACTAGCTTGTTTCTTGAAAGGCTGTTATTCGGATGCATCCACTGAATGCACCCAATGAAGTGAGCTGTAGCTCACGAAAGCTTATGCTCAAATAAATTTGTTGGTCTCTAAGGTGCCACAAGTACTCCTGTTCTTTTTGAGTATACTTTTAAGTGCACATCCATAGAAGATACAGCTTAATTTATTTTGGCAGGTAAACAACTGGCAAGAAGGAAAATATCCCTATGTGCAGATGTGATTGCAAAAGGAGCTATCTCCCTCAGATGTTCCTAAATGCATGAAGTACTAGAGCTGTTTAATTATGGAAAGGACTTTATCTCCTCTTCCACCTTTGAACATTTTCCTTGTGTAATTAATAAACAGGACTTCTTTCTAATAAGTAGACAACATGATTGTGTTGCTATGTGCACACATTTTATACAGGAGCCATTTTTTTTAAACCGGTGATTCAGTAGGCAGGTAGGATTGAACAGTTATAAGGTTACATCTCATCAGAGCCAGATATAACTCCAATGTGAAGTGACATGTATTTCTTCATGGGTGCGATACCTTGAAATAACAAGTATGCCAGGAATCATATGAGCTATTATTATTCACAAACACGTCACACAATTTTATTTTAAATCTCTGTAAAGATTATTAATATCACAAAATGGAAATGTATGACAGTAAAAAATGAAAGCCCCTCCTAAAATGCATCAACAGGTGGTGTTCTGTTTTTGTTTTTTTTTCTTGCTGGCTTGGGTGCCTTTCCTGGCATTATTGGCTGTTACACTCTTTCTTCATGAACAACCCCAGTTCTGCTGTAAATCATTGTTTTCTTAAAGGTGTCAGAATCCTTTCCACAGAGTTCTTTCTGTCCCACTCTCTCTCCTTCTGAGATCAGACATTTAGAGCCAGGTCATTACCTGCTAGTCAGAGATATGCTAAACAATGAATGGTATAGAAAAGGTAAAGTGGGTGGTTCCGCATATCAGAATACGAAGGCAGAGATGTTCAGTGAAATCAAAAGGCAACACATTTAAACCAGATAAAAAGAAATACTTTCATACACAATGCACAATTAACCAAACTCATTCCACTCCAACTATATCAGCGAGGCCCAAGATTTTATTAAAGAAACTGATGATCTATGTAGATAAAAAGAACAGCCAAAAATACATAAAGAGGGAAACAGTGATCTAGATATAGATAAGGGTGTGACCCAGGAAGCCCATTGGTGCCAACTGGCAGAGGGCACAAGGGGTTCACTGGGTTTTACAGAGATCTCCTGTGTCAGATATTTGCATAATAATTCAGTGAAGAATGCCATATGAGGTCTCTACCAAGAGCCAGTAGCCCACTGGTCATCATAATCAATGTGAAATGTATGTAGAGATAATATTTAAGGAGTTATGTATCTATATTGAAATTTGTGATCTTAAGGTCTTGGAGTTAAGGCAGGTCACTCTGGAGGGGATATACCTCAGACATGTTTCCCTCAGGCAGTAGGTTGCAAACACCGATCTCCCTGTCTGGCCATTTGTATATTGTGTATTGGCTGCCTATTTGCAAGCTAAGCCAGGCAAAAGAAGAGAGTGCAAAATCTACAGAGAAGAGATATACAAGATGAAAAAATCAGTGTGTGTGTGTATGTGTGTGCATGTGTCCTGCTTATGAATAAAGACAAAGGATTGATCTGATATATCTTGAAGTGCAAAAGCAACATGCTGAATCCTTCACTAAGGAGGCAAGATGACAGTGACCATGCCTGATGAAAGGAGGATCAGAGCCAGTCTGTCTGTAAAGTGCCACAATACTTGGTTAGACATAAGAGTACAATATCTTGTTAATTAAGTCTAGGCTCTAGAATGTTATGATTTTATTTTATATGTAACCATTTGTTTCCAGTTCTTATATTTGCAGCTATTTGAATCTCTATGCTTTGTTAAACAAACTTACACTTGATTTCACTACAAATATTCAAGTGCTGTGAGTTATGCAGAGCAGTGATCTGAGGTATAACTGGTAAGCTGGGCTGTACTGTTTCTTTGGGAGCATCAAACTGGTAACTACAAGTTTCTAGTGGACAAGGGGCTGGACACTCCAAGGAGACGGTTGGAGGGCTCCAGGGTTGGGGTATGCCTAACGCTAACCTGTAGAGTGAAAGTGGGGCCTGCAAGACATGGAGGGGAGAGCTTGTGTTGCATGTGGTTAGTGGAGTTCGGGAACTGACCCACGGCAGGCACAGACAAGACTTCCTCACACTAGGGGCAGGTGGTAGCGAGGTGCCTCACAACCCTGGGAACTCCCAGAAAGCATCACAAAGGTACATAAACTCTAAGGCTGGTTAGGAAGAAACTTCCACTATGAGCAGGTTATTCAGCAACTGTACACTACAGGGTTCTTGTAGTTTCTTCTGAAATCTCTGGTACAGGCCATTGTCACAGTGTATAATATACTGGACTAGATGAACCTCTGGTGTGATACATGTTTCAGAGTAGCAGCCATGTTAGTCTGTATCAGCAAAAAGAAAAGGAGGACTTGTGGCACCTTAGCGACTAACGAATTTATTTGAGCATGAGCTTTTGTGAGCTACAGCTCACTTCATCGGATGCATTCAGTGGAAATTACAGTGGGGAGATTTATATACACAGAGAACATAAAACAATGGGTGTTACCATACACACTGTAACCAGAGTGATCACTTAAGGTGAGCTATTACCAGCAGGAGAGCGGGGGGGAAACAGTCTTTTGCAGTGATAATCAAGGTGGGCCATTTCCAGCAGTTGACAAGAACGTCTGTGGAACAGTGGGGGGTGGAGGGGGGAATAAACATGGGGAAATAGTTTTACTTTGTGTAATGACCCATCCACTCCCAGTATCTATTCAAGCCTAGGTTAATTGTATCCAGTTTGCAAATTAATTCCAATTCAGCAGTCTCTCGTTGGAGTCTGTTTTTGAAGTTTTTTTATTGAAGAATTGCAACGTTTAGGTCTGTAATCGAGTGACCAAAGAGATTGAAGTGATCTCCAACTGGTTTTTGAATGTTATAATTCTTGACGACTGATTTGTGTCCATTTATTCTTTTATGTAGAGACTGTCCAGTTTGACCAATGTACATGGCAGAGGGGCATTGCTGGCACATGATGGCATATATCACATTGGTAGATGTGCAGGTGAACGAGCCTCTGCTAGTATGGCTGATGTGATTAGGCCCTAAGATGGTGTCCCCTGAATAGATATGTGGACACAGTTGGCAACGGGCTTTGTTGCAAGGACAGGTTCCTGGGTTAGTGGTTCTGTTGTGTGGCGTGTGGTTGCTGGTGAGTATTTGCTTCAGGTTGCGGGGCTGTCTGTAAGCAAGGACTGGCCTGTCTCCCAAGATCTGTGAGAGTGATGGGTTGTCCTTCAGGATAGGTTGTAGATCCTTGATGATGCGTGGGAGAGGTATTAGTTGGGGGCTGAAGGTGATGGCTAGTGGCGTTCTGTTATTTTCTTTGTTGGGCCTATCTTGTAGGTGACTTCTGGGTACTCTTCTGGCTCTGTCAATCTGTTTCTTTACTTCAGCAGGTGGGTATTGTAGTTGTAAGAATGCTTGATAGAAATCTTGTAGGTGTTTGTTTCTGTCTGAGGGGTTGGAGCAAATGTGGTTGTACCGAAGAGCTTGGCTGTAGACAATGGATCGTGTGGTGTGGTCTGGATGAAAGCTGGAGGCATGTAGGTAGGAATAATGGTCAGTAGGTTACCGGTATAGGGTGGCGTTTATGTGACCATCGCTTATTAGCACTGTAGTGTCCAGGAATTGGATCTCTTGTGTGGACTGGTCCAGGCTGAGGTTGATGGTGGGATGGAAATTGTCAAAATCATGGTGGAATTCCTCAAGGGCTGCTTTTCCATGTCCAGATGAAGAAGATATCATCAATGTAGCACAAGTAGAGTAGGGGCATTCGGGGACGAGAGCTGAGGAAGCATTGTTCTAAGTCAGCCATAAAAATGTTGGCATATTGTGGGACCATGCGGGTACCCATAGCAGTGCCACTGATTTGAAGGTATACATTGTCCCCAAATGTGAAATAGTTATGGGTGAGGACAAAGTCACAAAGTTCAGCCACCAGGTTTGCTGTGACATTATCGGGGATACTGTTCCTGATGGCTTGTAGTCCATCTTTAGGAAGTGCAGAATACCCGAGTAAACATCTGCTGAGCCAGTCTAAGGGGAGATTTGTACTCAACACATATAGAAATCCCATCACAGAGTTTTCTTGGAGGGTGGTATAAATGAAACACAAGCAGCATTTTCAAATTAGAAAATGTTGAAGAAAATCTATACACTGCTGTAGCCTTGGAGCCAGCATTCTGCACCATGCAATAAGAATTCCTACAAAAATACCTGGGTGGAGAAATGGACCAGCTCTTCTAAATTCTTTCTCAACTCTGCCACTGTCCAATTAGCACTTGGTTATTGCTCAGAAATATGTACAGGTGCAAAATACACCAAAACCCTTCAGAATAAAAAATGAAAATTTTGTGTAAAATTGCACCCACAGGTAATGGCATTAACTACTAATGATGCCAGGTGCAGTATGACTGATTGTCTTTCTGTTCAAATTTCTCTAAAGGGAATACCTGGGAGATGATATGCTAATTTGCTGTGTGGCTCTCCTAGTGTAATGTCATGGCACTGTAGCATGAAGATTTTCAACACAAGACACAGAGGGGGTCTCAAAGCAGCAAAGCTTTACATTTTAAAGTCACACAACATATTTCCCATGTGTACTCTCTCTCTTGAATGGTTTACATTGAGTAGTTCCACTTGGAACTAAACCAAATACAGCCACGTGGCAGGGGGTATAGACCCCACACTGGTAAGGAGGGTGCCAGAGAGGCCGTAGGACAGGGCTAGCCCTATCCCTCTGGACCTGTCAGTCATGTGGTAGGCAGGGCCAGATTAAGACCTTTAGAGGCCCTAAGCACTGAAAAAGATTATGGTGCCCCCCCCATATGTAATTCAAAATAAAAACAATACTATACCATAAAATAAAATTTTATTTTTCAAAATGACACAAAACTTACATGTATGCTGAAATTAAAATAGCTTCTTTCTAGATTTTCTGATCGCAGAATCTGGTTGCAAAATTCTGGATAAGTTCATTGAAGCTGACTCGACGAAGCATGTCTGCTTCCATACACAATAGGGAAAGTGAATCAAGTCTGTCCTCACACATTGTTGTTCTCTGAGGGCTTTTTATTCTTTTCAGCTGAGAAAAAGAGCATTCTGCGGAGCAGTTAGCAATCATCAATGTTAGAAAAATACGTAGCGCGATCTCTACAGTTGTAAATACACATTGTATTACGTCTTTCAATATTGTGTCATGAAGATCAATGTGACTGAATTTTATTTTTCCTGTTTCATTAAACTTTGTGTGCTGTGACAGGGTCGGGCCAGATGGCTATAGGAGAGTAATAGAAGGCAGATATATTAGCCCCAGGCTAAGTAGGTCCCTTTTCCCTGGGTAAGGTAACAGGGAAGGTTCCAGAACAATCTGGAACCTTCTGGAGACAATTAAGACAGGTTGATTAGAACACCTGCAGCCAATCAAGAAGCTGCTAGAATCAATTAAGAAAGGCTAATCAGGGCACCTGGGTTTTAAAAAGGAGCTCACTTCAGTTTGTGATGTGCGTGTGAGGAGCTGGGAGCAAGAGGCACTAGGAGCTGAGAGTGAGAACGCGGACTGTTGGAGGACTGAAGTGTACAAGCATTATCAGACACCAGAAGGAAGCTCCTATGGTGAGGATAAAGAAGGTGTTGGGAGGAGGCCATGGGGAAGTAGCCCAGGGAGTTGTAGCTATCGCACAGCTGTTCCAGGAGGCACTCTAGACAGCTGCATTCTACAGGGCCCTGGGTTGGAACCCGGAGTAGAGGGTGGGCCCGGGTTTCCCCCCCAAATCCTCCCAACTCCTGGTCAGATACAGGAGGAGTCGACCTGGACTGTGGGTTCAGAAAAACGGCCAAGCTGAGGGCTGCCGTGAAGCTCCAAGGTGTCAAAGTCAGATTCAGGACTCACATAATTTGTCAGACCACTCTGTTTATTAGCAACGTGCTTTGCCAGTGCACCCAGATATGTGAGTCCCTGCAAAAGCTCAAGCTAACTTATTTATACAGACAAGCCAAAGCCAATTTAACATAAGAGACAAAAGGAAGCAGAAACTGACAAATATACATATATATCTTATTTGCATACTAATGTTTACCAATCTCCTAGCTCAGTAGGAGCTCTAAGTTAATTAGTTTGAGGACCCATTGTCTCACATTCCTTAATGTTTCTCTTCCTGACAACTATATTACAACAAACCCTTCAAGTAGCATTTCTTTAATGAATTATAATTTCAATATAATTCATTCTACTTTCACAATCCCTCCTTTTGGTCAAGCTACACAATGACCAATGACTGGGTTCCACATATCAATCGTTCTTTATCTCTTTGTTCATCAGTGATATTTAAAATCATCAAATTAGCACTCTGGTTTGGGGCAGCTATCTGTGTAGCATGCCTGACAATTTTGGATACAACAGGAAAGTAACTGAAAACATACAAAAATTATTAGGATTCCAAACAGGAGAGTTAGGGCTCCCTGAAACAACTAGTTTCCTATGCCAGAGAAATTGAAAAGGTTACATAGCCACTTCCATAAAGAACTTGGCTCTTCGTGGGGAAGATATGCGATTTGTTCTAAGTGGCTAGCACAATCTATTACCTCATTGGTGTTGTCTGATATTTACACACAGCAGTCTTTTCCAATGAGAGCACAAGTCCCTCCTTTTGCCGCCAGCACTATGTCCAATGCCTGACGGTTTTGGAGGGCCATCTGTCGGATTGCCCCTGTTTCTTTGGCCAGGGCTCTTAAACTTTCTCCATTTGCCATTATTTCAACTACTGCTTGTAACCTTAGGAGCCTTTTTGCATGGTGTATTACTCCCCCCTAATGGTATTAAGGAACTGCCAATGGCCTCTTCCCAGGTTAAGGGGCTTATGTTATTTACATACCATTGGGCATCTGTTAAGTCCCTTCTTTTTCGCCTGAAATTGCGGAGGCGTTCTCGAGGGAAGGTTCCTAGCACTCAGAATTGTGGGAAGAGTCAGGCCCAGATCCAGCCCTGTCCCATTACACACCCAACACCAATGACCTTTTCCCTCCACCACACTTATCCATTTAGATGCATTTCTTCCCACCGCTTCCCAAGTGTCATTGCTGTTCCATATTTTGTTAAACGGACGAGGCCCTCCAGTGAGGTCTGGGGACTTGAGTGGGATAGCCAGGACAGGAACACCAGTTTGAGAGTGGGCTGGGATGTAGCTGCAGACCCAGCAATTAGAAATATTAAGGGTCTGAGCTATCCACACCTGCTGCTGGTTAAAAGAATTGTCATCATGGTCTCCCCAAACCGTAAGATACCAGCAGCCGAGGAACAGGCAGAGGCACATGTTGGAGGCAAGGCTCTTCTGGTTCTGACAACCTCAACTGAGGGAACCGCAGTCACGGTTTTACGCCCACCAGGCAGTCGCTACTGCTTTTTTTTTTTTTTTTTTTTTTGTCATCTGCTTCTGGCAACCCTTATGAGAGCACAGATTGTAAGGTATTGCAGACTGTTCCTCTATGTCTTCTTCTGGAGTCAAAATTGACTCTGCGTCATCCTGAGGTGATGATTGGTTCTCTGGGGATGGTGCCTTCTTACACTGTGAAGCATGTATCCATGCTGCGATGCCAGATAGTTTAACAGCCATCTGTGTAGTAAGCAGTACCTGATGAGGACCCTTCCACCAGGGCTCCAAGGCGTGTTTTTGATGATGGCACCATACGTAGACCCAATCACCTGGCTCGAGGTTGTGGCAAGCGTCGGAGGTGGGTTCCGTGGACCAGGCGGCTCGAACCTGTGAATAGAAGTGACTTACAGCTTGCATTAGTCCCTTGCAATACTGAAGGAGCACACTGTGAGTCAAGTTCAAATCTGGAACGGGAGTAATGGTAGTCATAGCTCGCATAGGGCGTCCCATAACAATTTCAAAGGGACTTAATTTATGCCTTTGGGATGGAGTGGATCTCATGTCCATAAGGGCTAATGGTAAGGCTACTGGCCAGCTTAATCCTGTAGAGTTACAAATTTTAGCAAGCTTATTCTTAAGTACACCATTTCGTCTTTCAACTGCACCTGCACTCTGTGGGTGGTAGGGACAGTGCAACAGGTGTTTGATACGCAATATACGGTCCAGGTGTTGAACAAGTTGTCCAGTAAAATGTGTACCCCGATCACTGGACAGAGTAGCAGGAATTCCCTTGGCAGGCATAATATGATTTAACAAACATTTGGCAACAGACAGTGAGTCAGCCTTGCGACAAGGAAAGAGAATAAACATACCATAACAATATAAATTCATATTATTGACACTTAGGCATTTGTACAAAATCAAGTTGCCAATGCAAGAACGGTGCTTGAGGCAGACCCCAGAATCCCTGGGCCACTTTTACAGGTTTACCAGTATTATGGCTTTGGCAAATGGTACAGGCTGCACAGTGGCAGGCTGCAAAACAGCTAAAATGGGGGGCCCACCATCCTGTCTTAGTTACAGCAGAGACTCCTTTCTGACATGCAAAACATCGTGTAGCAGGGTGGCCAGAGACGGGTAGAGTGAAAAGGGGGCTACAAAGGCGCCAGTAGACGAGCGCCAAAAGGAATCTGGATGTAGAGAGGTCAGTGAGGGACCAGGAGGGTAAGAGGAGAGCGGAGAACAAGGGAATCAGACATTTCGAGTAGGTGCGCTGCAGCAGCCACAGCATGCAGGCGGGGGGGTAAGCCTTGGGCAACAGGGTCTAAAGTGGCAGAGAAATAAGCCACTGGGCGGTTCTTTTCTCCGTGCATCTGAGTGAGAACTCCAAGTGCACATCTAGATTGTTCGTGGCAGAAAAGGGTAAAAGGCTGAGAATAGTCAGGCAGCCCTAAGGCAGGGGCAGAAGCCAAACCCTGTTTGAGGGAAACAAAGGCAGAATTGGCCTAAGGGGGCCATGGCATGGGGTCAGGCACAGAGAATCGAGTGAGTTCCTGGAGAGGTTTTGCAAGGGAGGCATATTGGGAAATCCGTTGTCTGCAAAATCCAGCCATGCCTAAAAGCTTCTGGACCTGGCACAGGGAGCGGGGTCGGGGAAAGCTAAGGATAGCTTGGACGCGGGTGGGAGAAAGTGCACAGGAACCCTGGGAGAGGAGAAAGCCAAGGTATGTGACAGAAGCTTGACAGAGTTGTAGTTTAGAGCGAGAAGCTTTGTGACCCTTATTTGCTAGGGCAGTAAGGAGCACTAAAGAGTCAGTTTCAGAGGCAGACAATGTAGGGGAACAGAGGAGTAGATCATCTACATATTGGACTAGTGTGGACCTGGACGGGAAAACAAAGTCAGCAAGGTCTCGGGCTAATGCTTGGGAAAAATATGACAGGCTTTCAGTATACCCCTGGGGCAATGTGGTCCATGTGTACTGTTGCCTTTTGTAAGAAAAGGCAAACAGGAACTGGGAGTCAGGGTGAACCAGGACAGAAAAGAAAGCAGAGCACAAATCAACAAGTGTAAAATGAGTTGCATCTGGTGGGATAGAAGCCAGAATCTCTGAGAGAGGCAAGTTTTAATTCTGTCCACCTATGATTTGCCTCTTCCCACCACTGCATGAAACAATCAACCTCTCCTTTTGCCAATTTAGTTTTAGGTTGGCCGAGTTTGTCTTTTAAGACGTCTACTCGGTCTTTGTCCCAAGATCCTAACAGTGGCCACTGAATTTTGAGATTCTCCTGAGTTAGCCTAGACCATTTTTCCAGAAATTTACAGGAGTCCGAACCCTTCCTAAAATACATAAATTGAGCCAGCATTCCTTTACGGAACTGTCCCAACTTAGACGTCTGGTTGCCCATACAGGAGGACTTTACACACCAATCACACAAGAAGGAAAGTCGGGTTCGTCAGAGCGATGCCTAGTGCAACACACAAAAGGAGCCCACAGGCTACTGCCTCAATCGCCCTTGCTTTCAAGCCAAGGGTTTTACCCAAGGCGCGGTGCAGCCGCGATTGTGCAGATTTCACTCAATCAGACCATGGGGACAGGAACCCTTTGGTCAGTCGATCCCTGGACGGAGACATGCCCAGACTCAAACACACCACAGGGAGGACGGATAGACACAGAGACAAGACAGTCCTCAGCCCGGACAAAACACAGAAATAATTACCTGACCAGATTCCTGATGTCAGATCCCAGGATCCCTACCAGAACAGAGTGGGAATCAACAGGTTCGATGGCGTAGACTTCACTGTGGTCATGCACTCTTCCGTTCTGGTGGAGGACCATTCGGGCCAAACGCCCAGGTGCCGGCTTGCCATGGCCATCCTAAGAACAGTCAGGAATCACACGGCCCCAGTGAAGACGGTTGCCATCTCGATGGAACCTCCAAATTGTCAAAATCAGATTCAGGACTCACATAATTTGTCAGACCACTCTGTTCATTAGCAAAGCGCTTTGCCAGTGCACCCAGATATGTGAGTCCCTGCAAAAGCTCAAGCTAACTTATTTATACAGACAAGCCAAAGCCAAATTTAACATAAGAGACAAAAGGAAGCAGAAACTGACAAATATACATACATATCTTATTTGCATACTAACGTTTACCAATCTCCTAGCTCAGTAGGAGCTCTAAGTTAATTAGTTTGAGGACCCATTGTCTCACACTCCTTAATGTTTCTCTTCCTGACAACTATATTTCAACAAACCCTTCAAGTAGCATTTCTTTAATGAATTATAATTTCAATATAATTCATTCTACTTTCACAAAGGTGAGTAAATCCGCCAATAAGCGCAAGACCCACCAAGGTAGAGCAGGAACTTTGTCACAGCACATATAACAGTGGAACTGCTGTACTTCTCCACAGAGATTCATGTTCAAGTTAACAGGGTCTGAGTCAACTAGCTTTTGGGAACCTTGTGAATATTGTTTGTCAGATAAGTCCATATCATTTAGAAAAGAAAATCTACTTGATACTTCTTTGTACACTTCACCTCTCCTCTTCATATGAGCTTCAAGTGTATCAATTATAGCGTAGTAAGTAGATATGCGAAATTTGTCTCTAGGATTCAGTGCTGTTTCTATTGCACTGCTATCATTTGCTTGTTTTTTTCCTGATTCGCTTGCAGGACTGGGCTTCTTTGTAGTAAGTATCAGGCACGATATTTTTTTATATGTCTTCAAATCTTTTGAAATCATTCCTCAAAGGGTGTAAGTGGTCTGCTAATGATTGACAGACGTCTGCACATGTTTTCAAATCCAATTCTTTTTCTTGGAGAGCTTGACTTGTGTGGTAAAAGTGTTGTAAAATTTCATTCCACATGGTCACCATGAATACAAACTCTAGTTCTTGCATCTTGTTTGCAATGTTTTCTGCCTCTCATATAGTGTCTCCCTTTTGTGATTGGTCTTCAGCGATACTTTCTAATGCATCCACAATCTTTGAGTAGGACTCTAGAATTGCACTTGTTGCCACTGCATGTGCCTCCCAGAGAGTATTAGAAAGAGATTTCAACACACGGTCATTGCCCAAATATGTTTTAAGAACTGCCCATCGGTGTGTTGAGGCAGAGAAGAATGTATAAAGTAGCTGGACCGTTGAGAAAAACTTACTGCCACCAGACAACAATCAACAGCACGGCGGCCAACAAGATTGAGAGAGTGTGCAGCATATGGTATGAATATGGCATATTTGTTCTGTTCTAAAAGCTTCTTCTGCATTCCTTGATAACGCCCTGACATGTTGGCAGCGTTGTCATAAGATTGACCCCTGCACTTTGAGAAATCTATTTTGCAAACTTGGCACAGTACTTGATCTGCCATTTCTTCACCAGTGTGGCTTTTCAAATTGAGGAATGTTATAAATCATTCAACTGGTTTTGCATCTGTGGGGGAGACATATCTTAGTACAATACTTAATTGATCAATATGTGAAAGATCAGGTGTAGAGTCGACAGATAAACTGAAGTGCCCAGCAGTACTTATTTCATCCACAATAGCTGAACGAACTTTGTCACTCGTTAGACCAATGAGTTCATCACATATTGTCTTGGCTAAGTATGATGGGTTAGCTTTGCCAGCATTCCCATATTTTGAGATATGGCCTGCTAAAAATGGGTCAAACTGAGCCACAAGCTCCAACAATCCCAAGAAATTTCCATTCTGCAATGATCCAAATGTGTCATTTGATCCCCGGAAAGGCAGACCACGTTCGGCTAATGTTTGAATAACAGCTACAACACGCTTCAAGACTTGTTGCCAGTATTCACACTCCCCTTTAATTTGTTCTTCCAATTTTTGTGTCAATCCAAAGCCCTGTCTTCGATTTAAATATGTCAACATTGAATCTCTGTGAGTAGTGCTATTTTTGTGTTGTTCAATTAAAACAGTATTCCGCCAGTCACTAAATCCATCTGCAGCAAACCGGGATGTTGAAGGTTTATATGCAAAAAGTTTGCAAACAAAACAGTACTGTGAATACAGTAGCCATTCTCAGGTGTACTTCTCACCATTCGCTTTCATGCCGAAAAATATGTTTTGTGGACAATATCTCATTTGTTTGCCATTGATAAAAGTCCGACATGATTTCTCAAATGGCCCAGTGTGGTGTTGACAGTCATTTGGTCCACGATCTATCCAGTAAGCTACATCATCGGTACTGAAATCAACCCACATACCAAGATCTTTTCTCCTATTATTTACAGCATGAACAGATTCAGTCTCTGACACATCCACACCTTCTAGAACAATGTCTGTTTTACCACCAGGAGTAGGATGATCAGTTACAGTCTCTGACACATCCACATGTTCTGGAATGGTGTTTGTTTCACCAATAGAAGAAGGGTCAGTCTCTGAAACACCTACAGGTTTTGGAATGATGTCTGTGCTACTGAGAAAAGGATGTTGCTCCTGATGGATTCGCTTTGAAAAATGATGTCAGCTTTGGAAGATTTTGGAAAATTTCACTAGTTTTTTGTTTCTTTTCTTCCGCCAGTTTAGTTTTTTGTGCTCCACTCAGTTGGTTACATTTCATCCTGCCCCTTATATCTGTTATCTGAACTTAAAAAAAAATTACACAACGTACACTATTTGTATGTATATGTGTAATTTTATATATATATATACAGAGAGAGAGAGAGAAAGAAAAAAAACAAATCAAGTATGTATAACTCAGAAGAATATATCAATAATAAAACAAATTTATTGCAATACATGACAGGATCTGATTTCCTCGCATTATTTTGATCTACGTTAGTAGGACGCCCCCCTGGTTTAGGGGGGGATAAGTAATAAAAAGATAACAGAAAAACGGGGGAAGAGTGTGTAGTGGAGTGTAAGAAAGTCTAACAAAGTTCTGATTTTTCCCATGAGGTCTACTTCGATGCTTTTTTTGAAATATCAAATATCAAATTTAAAAGAAAATATATCATTTTTTTTGTGCCTCTGCTTTGCTGGTGCCCTAAGCATGTGCTTAGTCTGCCTATTGGGTAATCTAGCCCTGGTGGTGGGGAGGAGGTCTTTAAAAGGGAGGAAAGGAGCTGGAGTGCCCTTAAGCAAGAGAATGCTGCAGGGACTCCTGAAGCCACAGAGGGAACTTCCAGCCAGGAACGCTTCACCCCAACCCTATGGGGAGTGCAGCAAACTCCCAAGGTAAGCCAGAGCACCTTAAGAAGGCCACAAAGGGCAAGGGCCCCTTGTAAATTGTAAGGAGCTGGGGCGTGGGCTGAAGACACCCAGTGTAAATAACTGGGTGTGATTAGGTTCCCCCACCATCTGGGCAAAAAGCCTCAGGGAACTTTTTCACAAGCCCCCTCTTTGATGGGTTATTCCCCACTCCGGCATGCCACCTGATATACTGGGGTCCCACTGAGCTCGCCCATTCCACCAGCCTGGGCTCCCTCACCTGTCCTGCTGAGCCAGGTCCTCAAGCCTCCTCCAGCACCCACACACAGGTAGGAACACACCCAGCTGCAGAAAGACCCAGACACTGAGATCAGCTCTATGTGCGAAGACTCAACCTGGGGATTTCCCAGCACCCAAGTGCACCCTCAACCCCCGGAGCGTACACACAGAAAAACGGGGGAAGTCTTGCACTGCACTGAAAACTCAAGCTCATTCCCTCAATGTGGACGAAGATATGCACCAATAGCAAACAGATCAAAGTAGATTACTGAGCAAGCACAGAAACTAAGTTTAATACACTAAAGAAATTGGCTACAAGTAGTAATTTCTCACCCTAAAAGTGGTTTTAAGTAGGTTGCAGAGATTCTTGAAGACAAACTTCTTTTGCTTGTAGCTTAGAATTGCAGATATTCACTTTACAGGCCAAACATTTTCTAGCCTGGGTCGAGCTCTTCCCCAGTTCAGTCTTAGGTGTTTTTAGCAGTCACCTTGGGCAGGGATTCAGTGAAGAACTGATCTGATTAACTCACTCCCCAGCCTTAAATAGGATTTACATATGGCAGGAATTCTTTGTTTCCCAGTTTGACCCCCACCCCCTCCTAGTGGAAAAATACCAGCAGTCCAAGATGGTATCCAGTACAAGGTAACGTGATCACATGACTCTGCAGTGTCAAAGCAACATCCCAGAAAGCTTCTCAGGAACCTGGGAAATTAGCATCTTCGAAGATCTATTGTTCTCCCTAATGGTTTATTAACTAACCAGCCAGACTGATTGCATTTTGTCTGATGGGCGTTCCCCAGGTAAAAACACTTTTGCAATTGATACATAATCAATACTCCTAACTTCAGATACAGAAATGATACAAGCATACATATAGGATGATCACATTCAGCAAATCATAACCTTTCCAATGATATCTCACATGACCCATCTTGCCTAAAACATATCTTAGTTATACCATATTCATATCATAACAATATCTTGATGAAGAATATGGGGTGAAGCGTCACACCCTCTTACAGGCAAATCTACTTGTCCAATTATCAGTGTATACTAGTGTGTTACCTGCTGTATTTGTAATATGCTAAAAGCAATAAAGAGGAATTCCATCCTCTCCTCCACCTAGGGTATCTTTATAAGCACAAGGAAGAGAAAGGACACTGAGTGATGGGCACTGGAAACAAAATATGCCTGGCTTAATTCCCTTTGGGAAGAAGTTCACAACAGCTCTTTAGAACAGATTGCCTATAGACAAATGAGAGAAAAAAAGTTGAGCCTGTCACACCATCTTCAGGTCATGCTGCAAGACATACCTGGAACAAGACTTAAATGAGATCTGTCTTCTGCTGGCCCTCTGCATAGGAGTGAATTTCACCTTGGAGAGTCATTCTCCTCTTTCTCCAGCAATGGGAGAATATCATTCTAAAATATAGAGCTAAATGTGGAAAGTGGCTTTTTCCATACTAACAACTCCAGCCCAACCTTTGCCAAGGGACTCCTCTGTGGTGCTGTGCACCTCAGCTCCTACTGAAATAAAGACAGCTGAGAACACCCTTGAAGATTCAGGTCAATAGAATCTCCCTCTTTGAGGCTAAAGTTTTTATATCTTCTGTGTGTAGCTTAAGCTGCACACAGAAGCCTACATAATGTGCAATTGCACTGTACATTGTATGCACAATTCTAAATAAAAGGATGGAAAATTGCATGCATGCAATTACCGATTCTGTACATACAACTTGGGTGCCCATTATTGCAAAGTTATCCCTTTCAGTGCAGACCTAAAACTGAAAAAGCTAATTCCCCAAGAGTTTTCCCATAATGTGGGATGTAAATCATCCTTCCTTTTAACAGTTATGAAAACTGGAACGAGATGAGGAAGATGACAGGTCTGGCATTTCTCTTAATTGGATCCGCTCCTTATGTTCCTGCCTGACATATTCAAGTTCCACATTCGCAGCTGGCAGCTCAGACCATCCCTCACGCAGCACAAACTGTGTGGCTTCCCAACCGTCAAGAAGAACATCAGGTTTTATTTTAATTATTTTTGCATATCCGCCTTTTCTCTCTGCTGGGCCATTGCCATGAGTCTTTGCTTTGCTAATCCCAGCTTCCAACCAGTCAGCAGGCCTGTGACATTGGCAAGACCCAGGAAACAGTTTGCTATTCAAAGATTGTTTGACACTTTGTTTCCTGATGACCAGTGATGTCATGAGCACAAAGCAATGAGTGATAAACTGGCTGGCCCTAACCAAAACTGCCTCAACCCAATATTACAACAAATGCTAAGGGGCGGGTATCATGTTGGTATATTCTGAATAAGCCACAGTCTTGTGAGCTCTCATGCCTCATGCTCATTTCAACTCTTTTACTTACCTCAGATCTCAGATTATCATTAAACCTGGCAAAATCCTTTTTGGCTGGTTTAATGATAATTAAACAGCTGATAGAAGGGATTCTTTTGGGAGGATGTGGTCAAATAGAACAGGTTTCCATTGCCTGCCCAAGTACAATGGGGAGCTGCACAGACTCTGACACTCCTGCAGGAGCTGTGGAGAGCTTTCCCTTTCTAACAGAAACAACCACATTTCCTCTTGCATTCATACTCTTATGGTGGAGAATTTTGGAAAATTTACCAACTCCATTGACATTCATGTTACTAAAATGACTGACCATGGCTGAGAGGATAGCAGAGCCGGATCATCAGATCTCTCTCACTCGAGACAATCTAGTTGGTGTCACAGGGCCACTGGAAGCACCGAAAGGCAGACTGAGAAATTGGAGACAAGGTGGCAGACCAGTGGGTGGCATAAAGTTATTTGCCTAGTTAGTGTCCCTGAGGGGTTCCTGGAGGAAAGACCATTCTGTCCTATTTTGAGACACAACTGCCTCAGCCCTAGATTTAGACATTTAATAAGTCCATTTCAAGAGCGAGAGGGCCCAGTGTACTTTTGGTTTGAGATGAAGGACAGGAATTGGCCCAGGCCAATCCAATTTCGGAATTACTCTGACAAAACTAAAATATTTCAGCCCTTCATGGGAAGCTGAAGTGCTATTTTCTTTCAAGACTCTTCTACTACTGAAGCCAAGAAATAACAAGATTTTAACCCTATTTAGGTAACCGTTTAGATAATGTGAACTATACCCAGCAATCAGAAAACCTTCCTTAAGGTCTTTGCCTGCTCTGACAAAGACAAAAACATTCTGAAGCAGTTTAGCATGTTAGCCTGCTAAATCAACTAGCTGATGCTGGGCCTGAGCCAATGACTATTGAAGTAAATGTATGTCTTTCCATTGGCTTTAATGGACGTTGGGTACATATTACTTCTGGTCATTGCCAACATGCAAGAAAGTACAGTATTTGTCTTCTCATGTTCTTTTTTCTTATCCATCCTTCCACTCACCTGTTCCAACCAGTTTGAGAAACAGCCCCTAAAATGTGAGACCTATGGATTTCCCTTTATTTTATTTGTAATTTTAAATGTACTCAACAGTGCGAAATGAACTGGATTCTATTAAATTCTTTTGTAACAGATCTTCAGCTTAATGCTGTAAATGGAATGTTTTACTCAGTATGGGTGTGACCTGCTGCCAGGCAGTTTACTCCTCTTCTTAGGAAATTATTTTAGAAAAGGGATTCTATTAATTTATCTCTGGAAAGCGGGTCAGATTTTCACTGATGTAGTCTGCATGTTGAGGTATTGATGGTATCTGTCATTTTGCATCACACTCATCACTGTGGTATCTGATTGCCAATCTCTTCATAGTAGTTAAATATATTCTTTTCTTCGGATACATTTAATTTCTCTGCAGACAATACCAAGGTCTGAAAACTTACGGCTGGTTTCTGCTCCCATCTCTCACATTCAATAGCATCTTACTGCATGAGTAGTCTGAGTGAAGTCAATGAGACTACTCCATGAAGCAAGATGCTACTAACCGTGCCCTTAATTCAGAACATAAAGCTAATATTTCTTCACTGGATATGAGCTGAGTGAAAAAATATCCAGAAATTCTTTTACTGAGGAATTGCAGGTTCATTTTCTGTTTTCTGTCATCCTATGATGTCAAAGTAACTATGGGTGTTCTTGTAGCCAAAGTTAGGGAAATATGGACAGTAGAAGAATTTTAAAATGTATATGATATAATTTTGCAGATGAAAACCTGCAAGAATATATCTGTGCATTCATCTGTCTGTCTATCTAATTTTCAAATTCCAGAAATCCCAAGTGTATTAACATTTGTTGACCTTATAAAGTTTTTCTTTAAGGTATGATATACCAGAACATTCTCCTTAATCAGGACCCCAGTTTGAGTCTTTTTGTTCTTAAAACTAGTTGGTTTGCTTGTCAAAATATTTCACTCCTTCTGCAGTTAAATATGATGTTACAGAGCTGCTCTTTTATTAGAAACTAAATCAGAAATTAGACTCAAAGGACTCACACTTGGATAGTTGCAGTCTTTGTTACAGAAAAAAAATTATCTCTAGTGATACACTAGAAGCTAAATGAGATACAGGTTTAGAATCAGATGCTGGTCTGCGTCTTTAACTTCCTCTAGGGGTGAAGATCTCTGTGCAGAGGGCCCATAAAAGCCCTATGCGCTACTTATCTCCCACATAAGCTCTCAAAATAGGATTCATGTGGGGAATAGGTTTTGTGCTGTCTCCTTGCGCAGTGGTGAAGTTCACCCCTAGAGCAGGAACCACTAACAGAGACCATGGAGAAGAGAATGTATGCCTCGTGTCATCACTTGGAGTCATGGCCAAAAGTTTTCTATATCTTCCCATTCTCTTTTCTTCTGCTTCCTTTTATGGAGTCTAGTGGGAAAGGGACCAAGATAAGAAGTCTCCTGAAATCCAACACCCTCTCTCATAATCCTGATGCTATAACTAGGGCAATACCTTCATTCTCACCCAAAGAAATAAACATGAGAATGGACCAGAATGATCCTCTTCCTAAAATAAGTGATGGGCTTCCCACAAGGTGAGCAAAAAGCAACAAAAAATGAAACAAAATCCCTTGTATACCATTGAACCATTGAACCATTGTTCTCTCCACAGGTATCGTTGCGGAGAGTGGACCAGATGATATGTCTGGGGCGAGAAAGCAGAAGGAGACTCCGCTGGTTGGAAGGCATGAGATGCGATGTCCTGAGGTTGGGGGTTCCACGACCACCACTCCCAAGAGGAGAAGGTGGGTGGTGGTGGTCGGGGACTCTCTCCTCCGGGGGACTGAGTCATCTATCTGCCGCCCTGACCGGGAAAACCGAGAAGTCTGCTGCTTGCCGGGGGCTAAGATTCGCGATGTGATGGAGAGACTGCCGAGACTCATCAAGCCCTCGGATCGCTACCCCTTCCTGCTTCTCCACGTGGGCACCAATGATACTGCCAAGAATGACCTTGAGCGGATCACTGCGGACTATGTGGCTCTAGGAAGAAGGATAAAGGAGTTGGAGGCGCAAGTGGTGTTCTCGTCCATCCTCCCCGTGGAAGGAAAAGGCCTAGGTAGGGAGCGTCGAATCGTGGAAGTCAACGAATGGCTACGCAGGTGGTGTCGGAGAGAAGGCTTTGGTTTCTTTGACCATGGGATGGTGTTCCATGAAGGAGGAGTGCTGGGCAGAGACGGGCTCCATCTTACGAAGAGAGGGAAGAGCATCTTTGCCAGCAGGCTGGCTAACCTAGTGAGGAGGGCTTTAAACTAGGTTCACCGGGGGAAGGAGACCAAAGCCCTGAGGTAAGTGGGAAAGCGGGATACCGGGAGGAAGCACAGGCAGGAATGTCTGTGAGGGGAGGGCTCCTGCCTCATACTGGCAATGAGGGGCGATCAACAGGTTATCTCAAGTGCTTATATACAAATGCACAAAGCCTTGGAAACAAGCAGGGAGAACTGGAGGTCCTGGTGATGTCAAGGAACTATGACGTGATCGGAATAACAGAGACTTGGTGGGATAACTCACATGACTGGAGTACTGTCATGGATGGTTATAAACTGTTCAGGAAGGACAGGCAGGGCAGAAAAGGTGGGGGAGTAGCACTGTATGTAAGGAAGCAGTATGACTGCTCAGAGCTCCGGTACGAAACTGCAGAAAAACCTGAGTGTCTCTGGATTAAGTTTAGAAGTGTGTGCAACAAGAGTGATGTAGTGGTGGGAGTCTGCTATAGACCACTGGACCAGGGGGATGAGGTGGATGAGGCTTTCTTCCGGCAGCTCACGGAAGCTACTAGATCGCATGCCCTGATTCTCATGGGTGACTTTAATTTTCCTGATATCTGCTGGGAGAGCAATACAGCGGTGCATAGACAATCCAGGAAGTTTTTGGAAAGCGTAGGGGACAATTTCCTGGCGCAAGTGCTAGAGGAGCCAACTAGGGGGGGCGCTTTTCTTGACCTGCTGCTCACAAACCGGGTAGAATTAGTGGGGGAAGCAAAAGTGGATGGGAATCTGGGAGGCAGTGACCATGAGTTGGTTGAGTTCAGGATCCTGACGCAGGGAAGAAAGGTAAGCAGCAGGATACGGACCCTGGACTTCAGGAAAGCAGACTTCGACTCCCTCAGGGAACGGATGGCCAGGATCCCCTGGGGGACTAACTTGAAGGGGAAAGGAGTCCAGGAGAGCTGGCTGTATTTCAAGGAATCCCTGTTGAGGTTACAGGGACAAACCATCCCGATGAGTCGAAAGAATAGTAAATATGGCAGGCGACCAGCTTGGCTTAATGGTGAAATCCTAGCGGATCTTAAACATAAAAAAGAAGCTTACAAGAAGTGGAAGGTTGGACATATGACCAGGGAAGAGTATAAAAATATTGCTCGGGCATGTAGGAATGTTATCAGGAGGACCAAATCGCACCTGGAGCTGCAGCTAGCCAGAGATGTCAAGAGTAACAAGAAGGGTTTCTTCAGGTATGTTGGCAACAAGAAGAAAGCCAAGGAATGTGTGGGCCCCTTACTGAATGAGGGAGGCAACCTAGTGACAGAGGATGTGGAAAAAGCTAATGTACTCAATGCTTTTTTTGCCTCTGTTTTCACTAACAAGGTCAGCTCCCAGACTGCTGCGCTGGGCATCACAAAATGCGGAAGAGATGGCCAGCCCTCTGTGGAGATAGAGGTGGTTAGGGACTATTTAGAAAAGCTGGACATGCACAAGTCCATGGGGCCGGACGAGTTGCATCCGAGAGTGCTGAAGGAATTGGCGGCTGTGATTGCAGAGCCACTGGCCATTATCTTTGAAAACTTGTGGCGAACCGGGGAAGTCCCGGATGACTGGAAAAAGGCTAATGTAGTGCCAATCTTTAAAAAAGGGAAGAAGGAAGATCCTGGGAACTACAGGCCAGTCAGCCTCACCTCAGTCCCTGGAAAAATCATGGAGCAGGTCCTCAAAGAATCAATCCTGAAGCACTTGCATGAGAGGAAAGTGATCAGGAACAGCCAGCATGGATTCACCAAGGGAAGGTCATGCCTGACTAATCTAATCGCCTTTTATGATGAGATTACTGGTTCTGTGAATGAAGGGAAAGCAGTGGATGTATTGTTTCTTGACTTTAGCAAAGCTTTTGACACGGTCTCCCATAGTATTCTTGTCAGCAAGTTAAGGAAGTATGGGCTGGATGAATGCACTATAAGGTGGGTAGAAAGCTGGCTAGATTGTCGGGCTCAACGGGTAGTGATCAATGGCTCCATGTCTAGTTGGCAGCCGGTATCAAGTGGAGTGCCCCAAGGGTCGGTCCTGGGGCCGGTTTTATTCAATATCTTCATAAATGATCTGGAGGATGGTGTGGATTGCACTCTCAGCAAATTTGCGGATGATACTAAACTGGGAGGAGTGGTCGATACGCTGGAGGGGAGGGATAGGATACAGAAGGACCTAGACCAATTGGAAGATTGGGCCAAAAGGAATCTGATGAGGTTCAATAAGGATAAGTGCAGAGTCCTGCACTTAGGACGGAAGAACCCAATGCACAGCTACAGACTAGGGACCGAATGGCTAGGTAGCAGTTCTGCGGAAAAGGACCTAGGGGTGACAGTGGACGAGAAGCTGGATATGAGTCAGCAGTGTGCCCTTGTTGCCAAGAAGGCCAATGGCATTTTGGGATGTATAAGTAGGGGCATAGCGAGCAGATCGAGGGACGTGATCGTTCCCCTCTATTCGACATTGGTGAGGCCTCATCTGGAGTACTGTGTCCAGTTTTGGGCCCCACACTTCAAGAAGGATGTGGATAAATTGGAGAGAGTCCAGCGAAAGGCAACAAAAATGATTAGGGGACTGGAACACATGAGTTATGAGGAGAGGCTGAGGGAGCTGGGATTGTTTAGCCTGCAGAAGAGAAGAATGAGGGGGGATTTGATAGCTGCTTTCAACTACCTGAAAGGGGGTTCCAAAGAGGATGGCTCTAGACTGTTCTCAATGGTAGCAGATGACAGAACGAGGAGTAATGGTCTCAAGTTGCAGTGGGGGAGGTTTAGATTGGATATTAGGAAAAACTTTTTCACTAAGAGGGTGGTGAAACACTGGAATGCGTTACCTAGGGAGGTGGTAGAATCTCCTTCCTTAGAGGTTTTTAAGGTCAGGCTTGACAAAGCCCTGGCTGGGATGATTTAACTGGGAATTGGTCCTGCTTTGAGCAGGGGGTTGGACTAGATGACCTTCTGGGGTCCCTTCCAACCCTGATATTCTATGATTCTATGATTCTATGAACAGTATACCATTGAACAGAATCTATAATCTATCTACCTGTATAACAATGTCAATAATAGGAAGAGCAAAATTTTTATTTACATCGTCCTGTTTTCTAATGTTGTCCCATTTGGGAAACTCCACAAAGAATGCTATCTTCTGGAATTTAGCTTTTAAAAAGGGGGGGAAAGGGTGGTATTAAATGAATCTCCTTTCTACTGGGTGGGGTTTGTCATAGATGCCTGAGCTGGTGCCTGCTTATTTGTTTGCCAATAGCTGATTAATTTCATTTTCTTTCGAGCACTATCATTCAAAACATGACAAATCCCCAGTAGCTGCCCCCTACTGCCTCAGATACTGCCACACTCTCCTCCCGAGGGTTGTGTATCCATCTACTGATGTCATACTAGAGAAGCAATGTGTGCGTTCTCCCTTCTTTCACTGCACTTTTTCTTTAATTAACTCTATACTTAAGTATAATATGTTCTTCCCACTTTTTCCATTTTTCTTCAAACTTATTTTTCAATAACGTATGATTGTTCCATCTCTAACCTCCTTTTCTCCCTCCTACTCCCTCCTGTTCTGCTTATGTTGTGTTCTTTCCCACTTTCACCCATTTCCCTTCAATCTGTGTCATCTCCCTTGTCCTCTCCAACAAACTTTCCCTCCTTTCTCCTCTTGTCCTTCACATCTCTTCTGCACTTCCTGAATTTTAAGCTAGTTCTCTCTTTTCACCCATCTCTTCAATCTCTGTATTTTCTGTCTCCTCTCCCCACTCCCAGATCTCTCAAAAGCTCTCTTATCTCTCAAAAGCACTACATCTGCTCACACTCACTGATACCCAGACACACCAAAATTAGTCTTCACTGCCCCAACATACACATATCTATTCACACTCTGTCCTCTCCCACATCACAGTCACTTGAAGGGTGAGTCTTGTGACTAAGCAGGGTATCAGTCCCTGCTGTCCCTTGAAGAACATCCTGGACTGGTGGATAATGGCTTAGCTAGGTGGACCTCATGAAGACATTGGAAGGAGTAGAAGACCTTGAGGCCTTTCTTAAGAAGAAGACACCACCAGTTGGGGTGATGTGGGTTGTTGGAAGAGCCTCTGATGCAGGTTCTGATGCATGAGGAGTCAAGAGTGTAATGGAATGCTAAACTGTATTATACTGTTCAGCCACTAGGTGGAACTGTGTGTAACATACCTTATTTGAGCTAACCTCAGCCATATATGTTAGAGCATTTTAGGATCTTATGAAAGACACATTTCGGGTGTAGCTCTCTGAGAAGGAGGCTCTGTAGTCAGTCCACATCTGATACAAAAGACTGACCTGCTAGTAGCAGCCTTGCAGCCTACTATATACAAGGTGTACATGACATGGTGTCAAAAGTAAACTAGTGCCAGAGGAGAACAGAAACAGAAGGAACAACAACAAAGGTTGCAAACAAAATGAACAAAGGATGATCTCATCAACCTGCCATTCTTGATTGTTCCAGAGAACTTCACCTTTGACAAACCTTCCCAACTGACAGATTGGAAGCAGTATTTTGCAAGATTTCAAAGTGCTAAATTTCATAAAGAAACTGAAGATATACAGATAGGCTCTTTAGTTTATGCTATGGGGAATCTGGTAGAAAATATCTTTAAATCCTTTGACTTTACTGAAGACAGTCACAAAGATGACTATGAAAGGATTCTGGCTATGTTTTATACTTTGTATCTCAGAGAAATGTGGTTGATGAAAGAGCATATTTTCACCAAAAAACTCAAGGACCCGGGGAAAATGTTGAAATTTATGTCCGAGCTCTGCACACATTGGCTGAAAACTGTGATTTTGGAACAGCAAAACATAAAAATATCAGGGACAGGCTGGTTATTGGGTTAATAGATAAACATCTTTCATGGCAGCTACAGTTATAAACAGACTTACCCCTATAACAAAACAGCCTGAGGTGGTGAGACAGCAAAACAACTTGCCAAACTTGAAAAACAAGAAACTAGCCTAGAAGCTGTTTACAGATACAGCATGAGTGCTACAAGTCATTACCATAAGACCCCTGAGGCAAGGAGAGATAACACCCAGACTAAGAGGGATAAATTCCAGTCAGACACTGAAGTCTTACAGCCTAAATACACAAGATATGGAAAATTTCATAGACCAACAGATGTGTGTTTTGCCAAAGGTGCAAGATTTAATAAATGCATGAAATATGGACATTTTGCTGCTGTTTGCCACACCAAAGCAGTTAGGGAGTTGGCAAATATAACAGATAATCAAGAGTCATTTTTTCTGGGATCTATCACATGTGATGACACAGAGCCCGCCTGGAGAGTAAAACTGAATATTCATGGAAAGATTATTGCATTTAAATATGACTCAGAAGCAGATGTCAAAATTATCTCAGAAGGGACTTACAATCACCTTCAACCTGTTCCAGAGCTGAAGTCACCTGACACATCCCTGACTAGATATGGAGGTGTTCTGAATTGCATGGGCCAGTTCACCATAGAAAAAAATTGCACTCTGAATGCAAAGCTTTTGTCTTTGTATTTGATCAAAGTATCATACACCAACAGCCTTCTCCGCTGCTGCTGACAGCCTAATGAAAGTGGAAAACCTCGATCGAGTATTGGTGATATTGGACTATGAAAGATGATCCAATACAAATAACCTTAAAAGACAATGCTGAACCACAGTTTACATACACCTCACAGGATTCCTATTCCTTACTTCATAAAGGAGAAACTGAGTTAAAAGAGAATGAAACATAACTGAGAAAATCTCTGAGTCAGCAGCATGGTGTGTACCAATGGTACCAGTTAGAAAGAAAAATGGGACAATATGAATTTGTGTGGATCTCAAAAGACTTCATTAAGCAGCTGTGAGAAACAAAATATCCTCCCAACTCCAGATGACTTTCTCCCCAAAGTGAAAGGAGCTACAATATTCTCCAAGTTGGAAGCCTCAAGCACAGTCTGTCAAATTCCTTTAGCCAAAGAAAGTGCTAAACTGCCTACATTTATCACACCCTTTAGGAGATTTTGCTTTCAAAGATTTTCTTTTGGGATTACCAGTGCACCTGCGATTTTCCCAAAAAAAAAAAAAAAGATGGTGGGACTGTTAATGAACACAAGTGGTGTTGTTGTTTTCATGGACAATATTTTGATATATGGGTATTCAACTGAAGAACACAACAAAACCCACAACAAATTCCTAAGCCTAATCAATCAATTCCAACTGAAACTAAAAAAGAAGAGTGCATTTTCCATCTACTCCAAATTGAGTTTTTGGGACAAACAATAAACAAAGATACAATCAATCCTGAGAAAATAAAAGCAATTTCTAAACTAAATTCACAAATGTATGTACTGAGATGCATACTGGGGATGGTACATTACCTTGGTCAATACCTACAAGATCGGTCTACAGTGACAACTGCTGAATAAACTGGTAAAGTCCAACACGTCTTGACTATGGGGGCCAAATCAAGAAATTGCCTTCAAAAAGGTAAAAGAAATTATCTCCACATCTCCAGTTCTCAAGTACTATGATGTGGGCAACCTCACAATGGTCAGTATGAGTGCAAGTTGCTATGGCCTAGGTGGGGCATTGTTGTAACAACATGGCTCTGAGCAGAAGCCATTTGCGGTTTGCTCTCACACACTCGCAGAAGCAGAAAAACTATGTGCACAGATTGCAAAGAAGTGCATGGCAAACATATGGGCATATGAGAACTTTTATCTGTGTGGATTGGATTCATTTATACTTAGACCATAAACCACTTGTAACCCTCATAATCAGAAAATACCTGGATCAAGTGTAACCCACACGCCTAATAGTCAGATATCTCTTTAAGAGACCCATTGGAGGGTGGGTAGGAATGAGTTGTGTCTGAGTCATTATTGCTAGGCAAATGCACAATTAGCTCTCCACACGCAGAAATTTCTGGAATTGGGTGTGGTAGTTTTGGGTATGTTCAATAGGTTCCCAGTTGCTGAACTCCGATTCCATGAGGGCAAGTAATCAGAGCAGCTGCTTCGCAAAAGGCTATGTGCACTGTGTGGACTGGGAGATGCTGAGCCCAGAAGCAGAAAGCAGGTTGTTTTCACTAACTCTGAAGCATTTTGCAGCAGGTTAATGTTATTGTTAACCTTCCAACAAGGAAACCCTGGCAGTGTTAATTACAGAAACGGGAAATTGTGAGGGAAAAATAATTTCTTATATGTTAATTGCTTACTTGAATGTTCTTTGATTTTAGCCAACCTGGTTTAGTTAAATTCTCTCAACTAGTCTGATTCACCAGCTTTTCTCTTATTTAAATGTGATGATGGGCAAAGACTCATTTATTTGGCTATTCTCACTTTTGTATTTTTCTTATAACAGGTTTTTTTTTAAATCTATATACTTAATTGAATGGAAAATTTCTACAAGCAAGTGGAGGGAAACTGTTGCTTTTGACTCAGCAGACTGTATAGATTTGGTGATCAAAGACTAACTGAGACTCAGGTGAACTCAACCTAAGCTTTTGGGAACTCTGAGTTTCTTCTCACTGTGTTTCTGTGTGAACTGACTGGTTTAGCTTTAATTGTTTTTCTTTTTTATGTTTATGTATAACTGTGAAGATAATGTATCTGACTTATAAAGTAGCTATGTTATGTTGTAAAAATTAAGTTGTTATTATTTATTATGTTTCTTTATTAAAAGATTGTATAAAAGTTGGTAGTTAAGAATTAAGTTCATTCCTTTTGTTCTTTTGGATTTGATTTGTGGGGAGGTTTATCCTGTGCAATCCTGGCTGAAAATCCTCAGTGACTGAATTCTGGGTCGCCAGGTGGTTTTCTATGGGAGTTGGGTAGTTAGGCATTGGAGAAGGGCAATGAAGTAAACTCCAACGAAAAGTTACACAAGCAACGCTGAGATGACAACATTTATTGATAAAGTTAATGTGATTTAACTCAGTTGCTATGTACATTCCTGGGAAAAATATGGTAGTAGCAGACACTCTGTCAAGAAGCCCAGCATCTCACCCAGCTACCTATGAGTTCAAAGATGATGTAAAGGCATATGTGGATGCTATGGCTGCATACAGACCAGTGTCAGAAAAGAGACTACACTCGCTACAAAAAGCAACCTCGCCAGACACGCAACTTCAAGAAGTTCTAAGTTACATTAGGGCCAGTTGGCCCAAGTATCTAAAGGACACCAAGGAAATGACAAGAGGCTACATGGACAATTAAGTGAGTCAAATGGACTCATGATTAAAGGTGATGGCATCCTAAATCCATAAAAACTGAGAGGACAAATACTAAACCTCATCCATGAAGCACATCAAGGATTAACTAAATTCTGTGAATGGGCCAGCCAATCACTGTGGAGGCCGGGCAACAGCAAGTACATAAACAATAAAGTATCTGCATTGGGAACATTGAAGAACTAACAGACCAACACACCACAAAGAACCTTTAATAAAAACACCTCTACCAGACAGACCTTGGAAGAAACTAGCTGTAGCTTTATGCTAATTCAGAAGACATCATTACCTGGCTATAGTGGACTATTTTTCCACTACTTCCACAGTGGACTACTGTGATATGTTATGTCTTTCAAGTACATTATTTCTATGTAGAAATAATGCACTTGAAAGACATGCCATATATCACAGTACAGAAGAACATAAGAATGGCCATACTGGGTCAGACCAAAGGTCCACCCAGCCCAGTATCCTGTCTGCCAACAGTGGCCAATGCCAGGTGCCCCAGAGGGAGTGAACCTAACAGGTAATGATCAAGTGATCTCTCTCCCGCCATCCGTCTCCACCCTCTGACAAACAGAGGCTAGGGGCACCATTCCTTACCCATCCTGGATAATAGCCATTAATGGACTTAATCTCCATGAATTTATCTAGTTCTCTTTTAAACCCCGTTATAGTCCTAGCCTTCACAACCTCCTCAGGCAAGGAGTTCCACAGGTTGACTGTGTGCTGTGTGAAGAAGAACTTACTTTTATTTGTTTTAAACCTGCTGCCCATTAATTTCATTTGGTGGCCCCTAGTTCTTATATTTTGGGAACAAGTAAATAACTTTTCCTTATTCACTTTCTCCACACCACTCATGATTTTATATACCTCTATCATATCCCCTCTTAGTCTCCTTTTTCCAAGCTGAAAAGTCCGAGTCTCTTTAATCTCTCCTCATATGGGACCCGTTCCAAACCCCTAATCATTTTAGTTGCCCTTCTGTGAACCTTTTTCTAATGCCAGTATATCTTTTTTGAGATGAGAAGACCACATCTATACACAGTATTCAAGATGTGGGAGTGCCATGGATTTATATAAGGGCAATAAGATATTCTCTGTCTTATTCTCTATCCCTCTTTAAATGATTCCTAACATCCTGTTTGCTTTTTTGACTATCCACGATGACTCCAAGATCTCTTTCCTGATTAGTTGTAACTAAATTAGCCCCCATCATATTGTATGTCTAGCTGGGGTTATTTTTTCCAATTATCCACTTTACATTTATCCACATTAAATTTCATTTGCCATTGTGTTGCCCAATCACTTAGTTTTGTGAGATCTTTTTGAAGTTCTTCACAGTCTGCTTTGGTCTTAACTATCCTGAGCAATTTAGTATTGTCTGCAAACTTTGCCATCTCACTGTTTACCCCTTTCTCCAGATCATTTATGAATAAGTTGAATAGGATTGGTCCTAGGACTGACCCTTGGGGAACACCATGAGTTACCCCACTCCATTCTGAAAATTTACCATTATTCCTACCCTTTGTTCCCTGTCTTTTAACCATTTCTCAATCCATGAAAGGATCTTCCCTCTTATCCCATGACAACTTAATTTATGTAAGAGCCTTTGGTGAGGGTCCTTGTCAAAAGCTTTCTGGAAATCTAAGTACACTATGGGTATGTCTACACTACAAAATTAGATTGAATTTATAGAAGTCGATTTTTAGAAGGTGCTTTTATACAGTCGATTGTGTGTGTCACCACACTAATGCACTAAGAGCATTAAGTCAGTGGAGTATGACCACAGTACTGAGGCTAGCATTGACTTTCGGAGCATTGTACTGTGGGTAACTATCCCAGAGTTCCCGCAGTCTCTGCCGCCCGTTGGAATTCTGGATTAAGCTCCCAGTGCCTGATGGGGCAAAAACATTGTCGTGGGTGGTTTTGGGTACCTGTCGTCAGTCGCCCCTCCCTCTGTGAAAGCAATGGCAGACAATCGTTTTGCGCCTTTTTTCCGTGCAGGTGCCATACTGCTTTTAGCAGGTGGTGCAGTAGGACTGCTAACTGTCGTCATCGTCGTCATCCACGGCTTCCACTGCCACTCTGCTCTCCTGCTCTCCTGATGCTATGAATCCACATTGCAGGTTCTCTATATGACTGTCGTCATCCACTGCTTCTGCTGGCACTCTGCTTTCCTGGTGGTCTCGCAGGGCTGCTTCCTCTGCAACTCTGCTCAGCTGCTCTTGTCTCGCCATATCATGGCAAGCATGCAGCCCACTCAGCTGTTGTGTCCTGGCAGCAGACAGTGCAGTAGGTCTGCAAAACTTGTTGTCCAACCACTGCTTCCCCTGCAACCCTGCTCTCCTGCAGACACCATACCACAGCAAGCATGGAGCCCCCTCAGATCACCACGGCAGTTATGAGCATTGTAAACACCTTGCACATTATCATGCAGTATATTCAGAACCAGAACCTGAAAAAGCAGGCGAAGAGGCAATGGCAGCGTGGTGATGAGGACATGGACACAGACTTCTCTCCAAGCATGGGCCCCAGCAATTTGGCCATCCTGGTGGCAATGGGGCAGGCTCATGCCATGGAACTCTGATTCTGGGCTCGGGAAACAAGCACAGACTGGTGGGACTGCATAGTGTTGCAGGTCTGGGATGATTCCCAGTGGCTGCGAAACTTTCGCATGCGTAAGGACACTTTCATGGAACTTTGTGACTTGCTTTTCCCTGCCCTGAAGCGCCAGAATACCAAGATGAGAGCAGCCCTCACAGTTGAGAAGCAAGTGGCAATAGCCCTGTGGAGGCTTGCAATGCCAGACAGCTACTGGTCAGTCGGGAATCCATTTGGAGTGGGCAAATCTACTGTGGGGACTGCTGTGATCCAAGTAGCCAATGCAATCACTGAGCTGCTGCTATCAAGGCTAGTGACTCTGGGAAATGTGCAGGTCATAGTGGATGGCTTTGCTGCAATGGGATTCCCTAACTGTGGTGGAGCAACCGACAGAACCCATATCCCTATCTTGGCACCGGAGCACCAAGCTGGCGAGTACATAAACCAAAAGGGGTACTTTTCAATAGTGCTGCAAGCACTGGTGGATCACAAGGGACGTTTCACCAACATCAATGTGGGATGGCTGGGAAAGGTACATGACACTCGCATCTTCAGGAACTCTGGTCTGTTTCAACAGCTGCAGCAAGGGACTTACTTTCCAGAACAGAAAATAACCGTTGGATGTTGAAATGCCTATAGTTATCCTCAGGGACCCAACCTACCCCTTAATGCCATGGCTCATGAAGCCATACACAGACACCCTGGACAGTAGTCAGGAGCTGTTCAACTATAGGCTGAGCAAGTGCAGAATGGTGGTAGAGTGTGCATTTGGACGTTTAAAAGCACGCTGGTGCATTTACTGACTCGGTTAGACCTCAGCGAAAATAATATTCCCATTGTTATTACTGCTTGCTGTGTGCTCCACAATATCTGTGAGAGTAAGGGGGAGATGTTTATGGTGGGGTGGGAAGTTGAGGCAAATTGCCTGGCCACTGATTACGTGCAGCCAGACACTAGGGCAGTTAGAAGAGCACAGGAGGGCGCGGTGCACATCAGAGAAGCTTTGAAAACCAGTTTCATGGCTGACCAGGCTACGGTGTGACAGTTCTGTTTGTGTCTCCATGATGAAAGCCTGCCCCCTTGGTTCACTCTACTTCTCTGTAAGCCAACTGCCCTCCCTCCCTCCTTCGATCACCACTTGCAGAGGCAATAAAGTCATTGTTGTTTCAAATTCAAGCATTCTTTATTAATTCATCACACAAAGAGGGGGATAACTGCCAAGGTAGCCCGGGAGGGATGGGGAAGGAGGGAAGCACTGGGTGGGGTGGTGGATGAGGGGAAGAGGGAAGGACAAGGCCACATAACACTTCAAAACTTATTGAATGGCAGCCTTCTGTTGCTTAGGCAGTCCTCTGGGATGGAGTGGTTGGGTGCCCAGAGGACCCCCTTGCGCGTTCTTGGGCATCTGGGTGAGGAGGCTCTGAAACTTGGGGAGGAGGGCAGTTGGTTACACAGGAGCTGCAGTGCCAGTTTGTGCCTTTCCTGCACCTCAACCATATGCCAGAACATAGCAGTTTGATCCTCCAGTAGCCTCAGCACTGCCTTCTTTCATCATGTTGCTGCCACCTCTCCTGTTGCTCCAGCCATCTGTCCTCGTGTTCATTTTGTGCTTTCCTGGACTCTGCCATTGTCTGCCTCCACACATTCTGCTGGGCTCTTTCAGTTTGGATGGACTGCATGAGCTCAGAGAACATTTCATCGCAAGTGTGGTTTTTTTTCGCCTTCTTATCTGCGCTAGCCTCTGGGATGGAGATGCTAGTCACAGAGTTGAAACATTTGCAGCTGCATGAGGGAAAAAAGGGAGATTAAAATTGAAAAAGACACATTGGCCATTTAAAAGGAGGGGCTGATGTTTTCAGGTTAACATGCAGCACAAACCCAACTAAACCCCCCACACACACCCAATTCTCTGGGATTATCGCTTCACCCCGCCCCCCACCACATGGCTAATAGTGGGGATGATTTCTTTTCAGCCACATGCAAACAGCCCAGCAGGAACATCCACCTCTGATGTCCCCTTAGTAAAATTCCCCTATTTCAACCAGGTGACCATAAATGATATCACTCTCCTGAGGATAACACAGAGAGATAAGGAACGGATGTTGCTTGAATGCCAGCAAACACTGGGACCACACGCTGCCATGCTTTCTTATGTAATGATTCCAGACTATGTGCTACTGGCCTGCCATGGCAAAGTGTCCTGCCATGGAGGACGCAATAAGGCTGCCCTCCACAGAAACCTTTTGCAAAGGCTTTGGGAGTACCTCTAGGACAGCTTCACTGAGATGTCCCTGGAGGATTTCTGCCCCACCCCCAGACACGTTAACAGACTTTTCCAGTAGCTGTACTGGCCACGAATGCATCCCAAGTCTTCAAGGCAAATTAATCATTAAACATGCTTGCTTTTAAACCATGTATTATGTTTACAAAGGTACACTCACCAGAGGTGCCTTCTCTGCCTTCAAGGTCCAGGAGCCCAGGTTGGGAGGGTATTGGATCCAGGGTGATAAACAGTTCCTGGCTGTCAGGGAGAACATTTTCATCTTCAAACTCCCCCTCCTCTTCCTCATCCCCAAAATCCTCATCCCTGTTGTGTGAGACTCCCCCCTTGCAGGAGTCCACATACAGGGGTGGGGCAGTGGTAAGGACACCCCCTAGAATTGCATGCAGCTCATCATAGAAGTGGCATGTCTGGGGCTCTGACCCCGAGCGGGCATTTGCCTCTTGGGTTTTTTGGTAGGCTTGCCTAAGCTCCTTAAGTTTCACATGGCACTGCTGCGGGTCCCTGTGATAGCCTCTGTCCTTCATGCCCTTGGAGATTTTTTTCAAATATTTTGGCATTTCGTCTTTTGGAATGGAGTTCTGATAGCACGGATTCGTCTCCCCTTACAGCAATCAGCTCCAGTACCTCCTGTTTGGTCCATACTGGAGCTCTTTTGCGATTCTGGGACTCCCTGGTCACCTCTGCTGATGAGCTCTGCATGGTCACCTCTGCTGATGAGCTCGCCACACTGGCCAAACAGGAAATGAAATTCAAAAGTTTGCGGGGCTTTTCATGTCTACCTGGCCAGTGCATCCGAGTTGAGAGTGCTGTCCAGAGTGGTCACAATGGAGCACTGTAGGATAGCTCCCGGAGGCCAATACCATCGAATTGTGTCCACAGAAAATACACAGAAAGTAGACAGTACACAGAAGCCTTAAAGGTGAAGACTGTTATGTCTCCCCTCAGTCATCTCTTCTTTAGATTAATCAAACCGATTTTTTTTTCAATCTTCCCTCATAGGTCATGTTTTCTAGCCCTTTAATCATTTTTGTTTCTCTCCTCTGGACTTTCTCCAATTTGTCCACATTTCCCTAAGTGTGGACTCAGTAGTCAAGCTGGGACCTTATCTGTGCTCAGAAGACTGGAAGAATTACTTCTCATGTCTTGCTTACAACACACCTGCTAATATATCCCAGAATGATGTTCACTTTTTTTGCAACAGTATCAGATTGTTGTTTCTTATTTAGTTTCAGAGTAGCAGCCGTGTTAGTCTGTATTCACAAAAAGAAAAGGAGTACTTGTAGCACCTTAGAGACTAACAAATTTATTAGAGCATAAGCTTTCATGAGCTACAGCTCACTTCATCGGATGCATTCACTGGAAAATACAGTGGGGAGATTTATATACACAGAGAACATGAAACAATGGGTGTTACCATACACACTGTAAGGAGAGTGATCACTTAAGACGAGCTAATACCAGCAGGAGAGCGGGGGGAGAAAACCTTTTGTATTGATAATCAAGGTGGGCCATTTCCAGCAGTTGACAAGAACATCTGTGGAACAGTGGGCGGGGAGGGGGGGAACATGGGGAAATAGTTTTACTTTGTGTAATGACCCATCCACTCCCAGTCTCTATTCAAGCCTAAGTTGTATCCAGTTTGTAAATTAATTCCAATTCAGCAGTCTCTCGTTGGAGTCAAGAATTATAACATTCATAAACCAGTCGGAGGACACTTCAATCTCTCTGGTCACTCGACTACAGACCTAAAAGTCGCAATATTACAACAAAAAGACTTCAAAAACAGACTCCAACGAGAGACTGCTGAATTGGAATTAATTTGCAAACTGGATACAATTAACTTAGGCTTGAATAGAGACTGGGAGTGGATGGGTCATTACACGAAGTAAAAGTATTTCCCCATGTTTATTCCCCCCCCCCACTGTTCCACAGATGTTCTTGTCAACTGCTGGAAATGGCCCACCTTGATTATCACTACAAAAGATTCCCCCCCACCCCCCGCTCTCCTGCTGGTATTAGCTCATCTTAAGTGATCACTCTCCTTACAGTGTGTATAGCACCCATTGTTTCATGTTCTCTGTGTATATAAATCTCCCCACTGTATTTTCCACTGAATGCATCCGATGAAGTGAGCTGTAGCTCACAAAAGCTTATGCACTAATAAATTTGTTAGTCTCTAAGGTGCCACAAGTACTTCTTTTCTTTTTGCTTTTTTAGTTTGTGATCCACTGTGACTCCCAGATCCTTTTCTGCAGTGCTCCTTCCTAAGCAGCCATTTTGTATTTATGCAATTGATTATTCCTTCTCAAGTATAATATTTTGCACTGGTCCTTACTAAATTTCATGCTGTTTATTTCAGACCATTTCTCCAGTATATCAAGATCATTTTGAATTATATTCCTGTCCTCCAAAGTGCTTGCAACCCCTCCCAGCTTGGTATCTTCCACAAACTTTATAAGTGTGCTCTCTATGCCATTATCCAAATAATCTATGAATATATTGAATAGAACTGGACCCAGGACAGATCTCTGTGGGACCCCACTCAATATGCCCTTCCAGCTTGACTGTGAACCATTGATAAATATTCTGTCAGTATGGTTTTCCAACTAGTTGTGTTCCCACCTTTATAGTAGGTTTGTCTAGGCTATATTTCTCTAGTTTGTCTATGAGAAGGTTATGTGAGACAGCATCAAAAGCCTTACTAAAGTAGAGATATGACATCTACTGCTTCTCCCCTATCCACAAGGCTTGTTATCTTGTCAAAGAAGTATATTAAGTTAGTCTGACATGATTTGTTCTTGACAAATCCACTTTGACTGTTACTTATCGCCTTATTATCTTCTAGGTGCATACAAATTGATTGCTTGATTATTTGCGCCATTAACTTTCTAGGTACCAAAGTTAAGCTGACTGGTCTATAATGCCCTGGTTGTCCTTATTCCCCGTTTTTTAATAGATAGGCATTATATTTGCCCTTTTCCAGTCCTCTGGGATCTCTCCTGTACTCCACGATTTCTCAGAGATAATCACTGATGGCTCAGAGATCTCTTCAGCCAGGTCCTGGAGTATTGTAGGATGTTTATTCTAGGCCCTGTCAGCCTGAAGAATCTAACTTGTCTAAGTAATTCTTAACTTGTTCTTTCCCCATTTTAGACTCAGATCCTACCCCATTTACACTGATATTCAGTATGGGGATCTCCAATTACTGATCTCCTCTTTATTACAGCTGATCTCCTCTTTATTCCTCCTACACTAATATACTAAGTATTGTGTGTTGGGGAAGGGGTTGTGCAGCAAAGGAATAGTAGTTGTTTTAAATTACAATACTGCTTTCATTGATCAGTGGGCCCAAAGTGCACAAACTGACTTAAAATGTACCAATCACATGATTTGAAACTACTGTACCAATTAATGAAACATATCCATGGAAACAGAAAGTAAAGCAATTAGCAATTTTTCCCCATTTTTCTTAGGCTTCCTGCCACTTCTAATAGAAAACAGTCAAAGTCAGATAGCAATGGACAGAACCACATATGGTATTGTATATGAGACGCTGTAAGACTTATTACAATTAAATACTTATTTGTATTTTGCTTTTAAAATATCACATAAAATAGACACGTACAAAGCACTCAAGTAACAACTACAAACGTTATTTTTCATTTTTAATATTAAAAAAGTCTGTTGCAGCTGTCTAACGCCAATCTCATGATAAGTTGGAGTGACAAAAGCAGGGGAGAACTTTAAAACTTACTGTGCTTGTAACTTTATAGTTAGCAGGAGTGTACTCGCTCATGAGGTAAAAATCAGACTCCATGCCACCCAGTGATTTATTCCTTTTATCTTCATAAATATTTATATTTTATGCAAAAGTGTTACCTATGGCAAAGGATGAAGAAATCGTAAAGAGTTTAGCCTTTTCTCCTTATTCAGGAATTGTGTCTAAGCAAAAATGTCAAGATCAAGCTCAAAATAAGAAACAATTGGGCAACAAAAGTACCCTTTTAAAAGTGGCAGTTATCCTGTCACATACATTTGGATTGTACTGTTTAAAATTGTCAGAGGATGAGAGATACAAAAGAAATAAACTGGATGGTGGTCCTCTATGCATGGGAACAACCGACTCTAAATGTACTGTTTGCTTCCTTCATTTCCTCATTTTATCTCTTCACCTTGTGTTTCTATGAACTATTTTTCTCTTGCATGCTGTGGCAGCCTTAGGAGCTCAGTGGTAAATGCTGATGAGAAAATAGTCATTAAAGCTCCAGATTTTGCATAGTAAATCTGGGTCCTCAATGAGGATACACTAAGGTGTGGGGAGAGGGGCCAGGCGTGGGTTGTTACATGATTACCAAGGTTTGTTCTTGCGGTGCCTGTGAATAAACAGCTGTGTCAGCTAACCATTAACCATTTAGTTGTAGTAACAAGTAAAACCTCTAATATTCTGCCATCCATCTATGTTAGGTTCATGACATATGCACGGAAGTTAGATTAAAAACACAAATAATCTTGCTGACAGGTTGTAGCGTAACACTACTTTATTTATTAGGATTCAGAATGATAACACGCCAGAACTGAAAACTGAAAACTTGACAAGCAGGCTGTTCCCTTAAGCATAGAGACACAACTCGCCCCACCTTGCTCAAGGCTATCTGCAAACTGACTGCTACTAGCCCCAGGGTGCATGCTGCCCTACAGCGCTCCCTAGTCCGCAAGCAGGACAAGGAAAACCCCTGAAATGTTAAAGTGATCACAGTTTTAACACAGGTTTTAATACACCACAATCTACATATGGGTTTTACCTCTCTAAGTATCCTGTCTTTATAGTTTCCAAAAGAGAGAGAGACTCATTCTATTCCTAATATTTTTTTAAAGAGGTGTGCCATAGTCTGTGCACAGTTTGGTTTACATTTGCAGGTGCAATTACTGAAATTGTGTATGCAAATGGGGTATTTTCATTTGAAAATAGCCAATTTGCATACACAATTGCAATAATTGCACATGAAAATGTATTATACCCAGAAGGTGTCACTAGTTTGGAACCTATGAACATATGACACTTAGAGGTACCACCCACAAGTAGATTGTGGTGTATTGAAAACTGTTAATTCTCAGGGGGTTTCATGTCCTACATGCAGGCAGAGGGCTCTGGAGGGAACTGTGTAATCTCAATCTAGCAGCTGCAGTCAGGCTGCAGACAGACAGCCTAGAGTAAGGAGGGGTGAGTTGTGCCTTTATGATTTTTAGAGAGCAGCCTGCTTTGCGTCTCTCTGTTTTACATATGCAGTTTGGGTATCTGTGGCCATGACCCTGCAAAGATTTAAGCATGTATTTAACTTAATTTTTTTTAAGGTCCACCACTGATTTCATCATTGTTTCTTTCCCCTGTTGTCTCATTCTTTTAGGGTATGTTTACACAGCAAAGAAAAACCTGCGACTGGCTCATCCCAGCTGACTCAGGCTTGAGGGGCTTGGGCTGTGGGGCTGTTTCATTGCTGTGTAGAACTCCAGGCTCAGCTGGAGGCTGAGCTCTGGGATCCTCCCACCCTACAAGGTCCTAGAGCCTGGGCTCCAGCCCGAGGTCAGAAGTCTACACAGCAATGAAACAGCCCCATAGCCCAAACCCCACAAACTTGAGTCGGCTGGCATGGGCCAGCTGTGGGGTTTTCTTTGCTGTGTAAACATAGCTTAAGTGTCTATCTAACTAACACATTTTAAAATCCAAGTGTAGTCAGGGCAAGTTGTATTTTAAGACACATTAGCTGGCTGAGGAGACCCGTGCACAAAGGGTTAACACTATAATCAGCTAACACATTAAAATACATCTTGTCCTATCCACACTAGGATTTTAAAATATGATGTCTAATAATTTTTAAAACCACCTTTTTATCCTAGCCTAGACAGCCCCTTCAAATTAGCCATTCCAAAAAGAAGTCTCTCTTTTTCTTCTAGATTTTATTTCACGCCAAAGAAGTTGATAAAAGGCATCATATAAGCATCTACCTTAATAATTTCTCCCATATTCTTCCCATCTGACCTCAGTTCTGAATCATCTATAGCAATTAACAGTGGCTTCCTTCCTTGTCAGTGGATATTGTTTTGAGTTAAAAATGCTGTTTTGCCAGCCTCACAGATTTATCCCCCAGCCTTGTTTTCTCCAGTTCATATACTCCAGTGTATCGTTGGGCAGCTAAAATTTCCCATTACTGCCACTCTGGACCTCTTCCATGTTTTTTCTTTGCTCGGTTATTTCACGGTTCAGTTGGTTTTGGTCACTGGGCCAAAAATATACTGCTGTCATTGGTGTAATTCGAACTTCAATTTACAATGATTCAAGGTAATTGTCAATTTCTCTTACATGGCCCTTTTCAAGAACACAGAAAATCTTCCTTACAACTAAGGTTATACTTCCATCTACATGTTTGTGCTTGTTCCCTTTAATGACTCTCAGGGTACGTCTACACTGCAGCTGGGAGTGTGCTTCCTAGTGCTGGTATACAGACATGCACTAGCTCTGCTTGAGCTAATGCGCTAAAAATAGTAGTGTGGCCAGGTGTAGCATGCGCAGTGGGTTGGACTAGCTGCCCGAGACTATACCCAGAGGGTCTGGGTCCAGCAGCACTGGACGTACCCAGTAGAGTGAAATCCTGGCCCCACTGAAGTCAATTGGCGTTTTGCTAGTGATTTAATTAGAGCCAAGCTTTCATCCATATCATTGATTATTGCTGATAAGAGTTACAATATAACATCACTTTTCACCCAAGAAGTACAATGGCCTGAACCTGCAAGGTGCTGATTGTGTCTTATGAGGTGCTGAGCACTATCAGCTCCCAAGGAGGCTTAGCACATTTCAGGAGTTCAGCTTTTCTCAAGGTCAGACCCAAAAGAGTAAGAGCCAGAGTCTGCCACCTTCTCATTAAGTATTACCTTAGTCCATGGATCATTGGGACTACTCACGGAGTAAGGTACTTGGTGTGAGCATGGTTGGCAGAACCCGGGCATAAGTGCCAAATTCTGTCCTCAGGTAACCTCCGTAACCTGCTGATGGCAGAATTTGGCCCTGAAAATTGCCTGCCTTCCATGATTGCGCCACTGCTGTTTTCAGGGCAATGTTGCATTATTTTCAAGCCATGTGGCTGGTCGATTGGGTGCAGTTCTTACCTCTAAAAGGATCAAGAAGGAAATGGCAGGTTGAGGAAGTGTTTACCCTCTCTGCCAAGCAAAACAGATGTCAAATGGGAAAAACACAGAATCATCTATGGCTGCTTGTGCCTGTGTTTGATAGTGTAGGAAGGAAAGAAGGATTACCTGCAAAATGTTAATTGTGTCAGAGGTTTGCTGAAAATAATTGATTGTTTTAATTATTAGGAACATTATCAGACTGCCTCCTGACAGCTCTTGTGATGATTAACTTTATGCTTCTGTTTTTCCATGGCTCAGACAGACTTTATCCAGAATCCTAAAGCAACAGCTGAGGAGATTTCACTCATTTAGAACCTACTCTTCCTCCCATTGGCTTCAGTGGTAATGGAATCCAGCCCTTAGAGAATTTTAATAAATAGCCAACGTACATTTTCACCCATTTGATAAAAACACAAACGCTTCAGTATTTTGTTAATGTGATGTCAGGAAATTAACTTCCACAACCCATTCCCTTCCTCCAAGCTGTAGCTCTCTGCAGTCTGCTGGGCTGCTATTATACATAAACAGGCAGTTTATTACTTAGCTAAGTGCCATGAATATGTGGAGTACTTGGATGTAATTTCACTTCTTCCAAAGCAAATACAAAAACATCCTGTTTAAATCAATGAAACCTAACGAAGAAGAGAACCATGCGCAATGCCCCACCATTCTAGTTGTCCTCTTCCCTAGCCCTGTTCACTGTAGAACTGGTCAGGAATTCTTTGACAAGCATTTTGTAGGAAAATGCTGATTTGTTGAACCCAAAATGTTTCACAGAGACTCTCGGTTTTGAGACTTTATCAAATCACAGGCAGGTTCCCAGTGAAACTTGCCTGGTTTCCTGGAGGGCTGCTGGGGAGCCAAGGTTCCAGCGGCTGCAGCTCCAGGGGTAACCCTGCCATGCAGACAGTCCCAGGGCTGGGGACCCCAGCGCTTCCAGGATCTGTGGCTCGGAAGTGGCTCTGCTGTGTAAACTGCCTTGGGGTTGCCACAGAGCCCTGACAGCCCCAGTTCTAATCAGGGCCTGACTTAGTGCCTTGGTGCCTGGAAGCTCTGGAAACATCAGCTTAAGATGGGACTCAGGGCTTCTAGGCTCCCGGGTGTGGAGCTAGAAGCCCTGGAAGCCCCAGCTCTAATTGGGGTCCAGCTCTGGGTTCTGTGGCAGGAACCCTGGAGGACCTGAGACCCCTGGTTCAAACTTGGGCTATTGGGGCTTCCAGGTTCCCTGTTGTGGAGCTGGACACATGGGAGCCCTGGCTCTAGGCTCTGGAACAGGCAGCTTAGAAGCCCTGGGAACCCAGGACTGTTGGAGTCTAGGCTCCCAACTCCACCACCAGAAATTCTGAGTTTCAGCCAGGGTGTCATCTGTGAGACAACAACCTGTTAGTCTTCATTCTTCAGGCACATTTTACTCGTGGCCTTTCCACTATTCCAGGAAACTTTCCTGCATTACTGGTCTACCCAAAATATGACAATTGGGATTTGCTTGCCTTTCTCGGTGAGGATGAAAGCAGAATTTTCCACAGTAGAGAATCCAGCCTTCTGATCTATGCTGCCCCCAACTTCTTCCATAATCAAAATCTTCCACAAATATTACCAGTTGAGAGTAGCGGAAGAAAGGGAGAAGAGACTGCAAAAGATTTAGATAAGTTTGAGAAGCATCCAGTCTCTCTGGGGCTCATCCCAAGTGAATTGAACCTCTAAACTTTTTGACATTCACATGTCAATAGTTATTTAGTCCTTTGATGTCTTTAAAATCTTCTGACATGGGAACTATGTACTGTAACACCTTTTTCTCATTTCTCACTAGTTCCCTTGAATGGCTATATGCTCCTCCTTGCTTTACATACTGTTCATTATACAGTACAGGATGTCTTATTTTAAAACCTTGTCAATTGTCAGTCAATGAAGTCTCGTGCGCACAAGAGATTCTGCTTGTTAAATGCTATCAGTTTTAATTGCAATATTTCCCATGTTGGATTTGCTTAAAACACTGACTTTGTAGTGAAGCACATGTTTGCCAGTTAAATATTCATGCTGCATTTCTGTGGCTCATCATTCCGTATATTACATGTCACTGTGACAAGTCAGCCTGCAAATTTCTTTTTTATTCTGGCTTTAAAAAAGAACCAGAAAAATAATTCTGTGACACTTTATTCCCAGAAGAGATGTGCAGGTATTAAAATAACCACTACCTGTGTCAGTCAGCAATACTTCCTGCCATATTATGATATCACTGCCAGAGATTGATATTTCTTAGACAATTACATTAAAGAGTCAGTGAGTTACAATATCTGGAAGTACAATTTTTGGAGCTAATGGAAAATACAGTGATTATTAGTGAACCTCACCCCTCTATCTTTCACATTCACACAAAGGTGCAGTAATTGCTGTTATAGGGCCTGATTCTTGGCTGGTGTAAATCAGCATCGTTCCATTAACTTCCTTAACTTGAGGTTGCAGGAAATTTGTACCATCTAACATCTGGGCCATAATGTTTACATTTAACTGTTTGAAAGTACTCAGCATTACCACAGTATTATAGATATCTTCAGTATTATGGGTAAATTATGATTTAATTGGGGATTGGTCCTGCTTTGAGCAGGGGGTTGGACTAGATGACCTCCTGAGGTCCCTTCCAACCCTGAGATTCTATGATTCTATGATAAGCTGAGTAGTATCACCTGTAGTATCACGAATCACTTTCAGATATTAAATGTCAGCGATTAATGGCAATAACTCCCCAGTAAGTGGAAGTGTATTTATCAAAGTATCTTTCCTCCCCAAGCAGGGTAGGTGCCACCATGTTCAGAGCTGCACACTTCTTCACTGGAGACAAAACAAATGGAATTTAAACAGGTCTGGCTCTATTTGCCACCTTGGATGCTCCTCCAGGCTGCTGATGGAGCTGAATTGTTCACACTATGTAGGTGGTGATGTGTAAGTGGTTTGGGTCTTGGCTCTGCTGGGGTCTTGGAAAATTATCCATTGCTGACAACCGCTGCAGCTGTACCAGTGCTGAATACAGTTTAACTGACAGCATAGACCAGAACAAGCCATGCTCAGCACCATCTCAGAAGATGTCATTAAAGCTTGGTTTTAACCTGGGTTGAAACCTTCACTTTTAACAAAAAGAAAAGGAGTACTTGTGGCACCTTAGAGACTAACCAATTTATTTGAGCATAAGCTTTCGTGAGCATCTGATGAAGGGAGCTGTAGCTCATGAAAGCTTATGCTCAAATAAATTGGTTAGTCTCTAAGGTGCCACAAGTCCTCCTTTTCTTTTTGCGAATACAGACTAACACAGCTGTTACTCTGAAACCTGTCACTTTTAACAATAGTTTCTGAAATGGTGCTTTGTCCTGGTCTAGGTTGCCAGTTAAATTTTATTCATCATGGGATAGCTACACTTGCTACTAACTACCGTTAACAATGTCAAATAGTTTTCTTGGTGCAGACAAAACTTCTAAGACTCTGTCACTCCTTATGTAATACAATAAATGTGCCCCAGGAACAGCTGAGGTCAAATGAGATGTGTTTCCTCACAGTCCCTAGGTTTGAATGTTTGGGTGGCAGGATGTAGGGCCCTTCACCGTGGTATGCAACTGTTCCTGTAGTCCACAGAAGTCTTGAGTTTGCTGTCTCTTTTCTCAGGCTTTTGCCTGATAAGGAGTGGAGTCTGATTTTGTAGTGGGTAAGTGGATTTAATTGTTCAAAAAATGTTTTTAGAATTTTTTACAGCAGCCAGAAACTTGGGTCATGGATGCTTTTGTAGACTGAAAAAGTAACATATGACTTGCTACATCAAGATGTGTAGCTGCTGAATGCAAGTTACTGCTGTCTAGGACAGCACTAATTTGAAATGTTTCTTGTACAAAGTTATTCAACTATGCAAAAGGATGACAGAGTGCAATTTCCCCCCCTTGACTTATCACACCTTCCCATGCTATGCCCTGACTCTGCCTTTCTGCATATCTATTCTAGGTGTTTGGATGTGATCATATTATGTAGCCACTTTGTTCTAGAATTTGAGCTTTCCTTGTAATAACTTGTGATTGTTGTTTTTTGGATCTGTGGCATTCTAGGCATGATCTTCAAATTGCTGATAAGATTCCCAATGGAAAAGTCTCATCACATGGGATATGTAAAACAAGACTGAACTAGATTAAAAAACAAGACTAGAAAATATATAGTTGGTATCATTCCTGCACTGGCACAAAGATGGGCTAGAAATGAGCTAATAAATATTTTTCATCTCTAATTTCTAATATTAAAGACCCAGTCACATGACCAGTGAAGTCAATGGAAGGGTTTCTATTGACTTTAATTAATCTGTATTACCAATTCACTCCCATTATTAAATCTAGACACATGTGGGCTAGGATGCTGCAGCAATGTGTTTGTTAACTTTTAAAGAGTACAAGTTCAAAACCACTTTTTATTATCAAGATAAACCTAACCAATCTACTCTCCTCTTTTCTTACGTCAAAGGACGAAGATTCAAGACAACTGTAACGTTCTTTGTGTCAGACACAGAGAAAAATCAGACACATGGAAATCAATAATTACACCAGGGATTAATTTGACTTTTTGTCTTTTATCTCTTGCTAGATACATTCATGAAAGCTTATGCTCAAATAAATTTGTTAGTCTCTAAGGTGCCACAAGTCCTCCTTTTCTTTTTGCAAATACAGATTAACACGGCTGCTACTCTGAAACCTTTCTTATCTCTGTCATTTCAGAATCATTTGAAGACCAGAATACTATACATATGGTGTTTCAGTTTTCACGTTAAGGAATGCTTCTCACTTAAACAGCTGAAATATATACATACTTTTGATCTTTCTGTAGTGAAACCATCATGGATCTTAGATGTTTAATCTTTCAATCACAAATATCAGCAAAAAACAAATAAAAAAAATCCTAGCAGAGCTTCTTGAAACTAGGAAGAACAGAACTCTCAGCAAAGTCCCCTTAAGCAGATCTAACCTATCTGTGCACCACCTAGCTAGATATTAAAAAACAATCTTAGATGGATAACTCAGGTGGCAGGATCTTCAGGGCAGGATCTGCTTCAGGTTTACCCTTCCATCCCCTTACCTCATGAGCCTCCTCCTCATTCTCAGTTTTAAAACAATGTAATTTTTCTGTGTTTATGTCCTCCCTGTTAGATGCTTAGTTCCTACAGCAATCCTGCTTCTAAACTCCAGAGAGAAAAGGCGAATACAGTAGATTCTGCTTAATAGCAACCTCTTGGATCCTAACAAAAAGTTTCTATTACCTGGAAGTTGCCAATATGTAGAAGGTACTGTTTTCAGGGGGGGAAACAGAGAAAAATGAGCATGGAACAATGATACATTGTACAGACCAGTAGTTGTGAAACTGTTTTATTAATCTTCAGTACTAAAGAAAAACAAATATGACACACAGTAATGGATACATTATAGTGTACCACAATGCTTAGAGCTAATTTAGGAAATTCTACAGTACTGTATAAAGAAAAAAACGCTTTTAAAACTCCCCAAAGAAAACTTACAAAACGCTTGCAATGCAATATGTCGGTATGCTGAATGGTACTTTCCTTACATTAGTGCTCCTTATGAGTCACATAAATTAAAGCAGCACACGATTTTACAACAAATTAAAATAAATAAAACTAAAAAATGTTTAATAACAAAATTTGTCCAGTGTTGTCTACTTTTTACATTTGGTCACTTCCTCCTGTAAATCCTTCTCAATTTTGTGTGCAGCCTCGGAACTGTTCTCAAAGCCATGACTCTGGCATATCCTGCGAAAAATGCCCACCACGCATAGCTGCTCTGTGAGACAAAGCTCTTCAGGTTCGTCATCAGATGCACTATCCTCTTGTGCTTCTTCAGCCAATTGGTGCTTTATATCTGCTACTGTCTCCAGAAGTTCGGTATCAGAAAGCTCACCTTCCATCTCCAAATGACTGTCAGACTCAACAGCAGACTCAAATTCCTCTGCAGTTAGATTTTTCAGGCATCAGTCAGCACATTAATGCCCACACCAGGGCATCATTTTCTACTGATGACATACTCCATCTTTCTGAAGCTGTTTGGAATAGTTTGTGGGAGAACAGCAATCCATGACACTCCTTAGCAAGATGAAGTGTGTCACTCAGAGCAGTTTTTCTGGCAACATTCACCACTTGGCGGTGTGGGTCAGCATCTAGAGAGGCAATAATGTGCTCATTCAGACAAGCACAGTAGTGGCCTTTGAAGTTTTTAACAGCACCCATGTCCATTGGCTGCATGACTTAGGTTGTGTTCTGAGGCAAGAATTTTAACACAGTAGATAGATAGCTCTACCTTAGCAGAATGAGCTGAGCAATTAAGAGGCACATGTGTTGGTCTTGTAGCCATAGCTCCCTGTTCCAGTTCTTAAACCACTCTTTGAAACAGCAAACTTGTTACCCATGCATTGGCTGAGTTGCTGTGGATCTCAGGCAGCTTTGAGGGGGAAACAATGAGGGCACTTGCTCTTTCCGATCACTATAAGAGGCCGTTTGTCCATCTCTTCTGTGTTTGCACAACATAGCAGTGTGATACAGTCCACAGCTTTTTTCCCTCCTACAAACACTTCTTTAGCATGCCAAGGCCTCCGTCAGGAAAGCCCCAGTGGAAGAGACCATCTGGTAAGCACTGAAGATGTCACTGAAGCAGCTACTGGAAGTTCAGCGTCTTGTTTCTCGCCATGCTTCTTACACTGAAACATGTTGCACTGTGCTTTCCACTGACTGAGTCAGCCCAGCTGAAGGGTTAAAGTCCTTCCCCTGCTCTGCCGCCAGCTGACTCACTTTCTGTTTCAGCATCGGCCTGGAGAGTTGAGGACCTTGGCCAAGCCTAAGCTGAAACTGAAGCCACAGGGTTTCACCAATATTAGCGGTCTTTCCCTCACACTGGGGCTTGCAACCTTGGTTTGTGCTGTCCCTGTTCGTCTGTAAAATGTTATGGCTGATCTTCTGAATGTGCGCAACAGACTTTGAGACACCAAAACCTCTCAGCTACTCTCACTTGCTTAGCACTGCACTCACATAGGGCCTTCAGGGCCCGAACTTTATCAGCAAGAGTGAGGCCCACGCATTTGGAAGCCATGGCACAAAGGCATGGCTCAGCTGCACATGCTCAGATGCAGGAAACTGATTACAGGTGGGACATCCCCTCTAAATCATCACTATTAAGAAGCATGCCTGTTGCTAAGATTCAAATTCCATTAACATTGATGTTAATGGGGTGGGATTGGTTCCTGGCAATATGTTGCCATTATTGCTATTATCAGGACTGTTATTCAGGGGAATCTAATGTTTTCATACTCTGAGCTCAGCTTTGCTGCTGCTTTCGCCCACCTGCCACACGTGTTGTCTGCAGTGAGGGAAAGACAGTAAAATTTAGCAATCACATCTTAGCAAAATTCACTATCTAGTGCTGACATTAAACAAACCTGGAGTCTGGAACATGACAAAGTACAATGCTGCTTAGCTCAGTGAGGGAAAGACACTTCTTGTATACAGCAAGAGCTGTGTGAAACTTTCATAACTATGCCAGAAATCAGGCAGGCCCCTTCTGGTTTTAGGGTTTGATACAAACTCAAGACACTTGGGGAACCTACCACAAGTTAGAATTGAGTCTGGGGCAATTTGTGGTTAGAATGGAAACTATGCAAAACCATTCTAGTGGTTTTGGCATGGAATCAATCCGTGGTTTCGTATCAGCTGAGTGTTGAGATGTTGGATTAATTCAAACCCAGGACTCACACTGAGATTCAGAGAGTGCCGAGCCAGAACTCATCACATTCAAAGGAGACCCTGTGTGAACTGAGCTTCCCTCATTTCTTCTCAAACAGGAAGCGGTAATCTACTGGAGGAGGGAGTCCAAGGGAACGCAAAGAGCTAATTAAATAAAACAATGTGCTCCCAGCTGGAGATCTCAGAAGCTGAGAGAAAGAAAAGCAGTAACTTGATTTAATGATTTATGGCTAGATTAGGTGGCTGGTGTGGTGGGAAGAGAGAGAGAATAAAGAGCCTCTCCCCTTTGTACCTGCTGCCAAAGAACTGGGCAGAATTGCAGCCCCTGTTCTCAGAGGTGCACAGGAATTTTACTGTCCTATGGGAGTATGGCATCCCAAAGGGAGCATGAAGGGGAAGAGATTGGGCAGTGATAGGGCATTTCCCTCTGCACTACCTGATAGCGCTGGCCAGGCATATAGGGGTGGGAATATTATACCCCTTATAGGTGCAACAATTTGTGTGCCCCACTGCCTCCCAGAATCACTCAGTGTATATTCTGCTCACAGAGGCAAAAGTGCTTCCAGTGCTTCCTCTGGGGCAATGTTCCTCTGCCCCCCGCCTCTCTTCTCTCACATACTGTTTGGTGTGTGTAGAAATAGTGTGATGTAGCCCTTGATGACTGAAATCCTAACGAGCTGACATTGGTTTCTGATGCAGGTTAAAACCCAAAGGCACGGAAAAGAAGAAGGAAAAGGCGAATTCATAAATTGCTAGTGGGTAGAACCTGACTGGAGAATTGTATATGAATTTAGAAAGCCATTTTAGAACCACTCGTATCTGTTTGGGGTTTGGGATGTATCCATCTAGATTTGCACATGTGTTGCCTGGGGTTCGTTTTGAAGTGTGATTTAAATAACAAAGTCATTGTTCAAATTATTAGAATGTCTAACTTTACAGTACATCTTGATAAGTGTCATTGATAGTCATCAAAACAAATCATCATAAGCTTAATTGACCTTAATAGGATCAGTATTAAGATTCATGTTTGGACAAAATATGTCTCCCAGAATAGTGGAACAGCATTAACTAATTCTAGCACTTGATATTTGCAATGATACTTGAATTATAGAACAGATTTTTTTGCTACATCTATATCTCTCCCAGCTTGCTCTTTAATTGACCAGTTAGGGTGAAATTCATACCTGTGCAAATACCCATACAAGGCTTAGGCACCTCTGCCGCTGCATATTGAGGTTGTATATTGAAGATTAATAGATTTTCAGTATTGCATAGAATTTGTGCTGGCCCTCTGCACAGAGAGGAATTTCATCCATTTGTGACAGCAATCCTTACACTCGCACCATGCCAGTTCTTGTGGGAGTCTGAACTAATCACACAAGAAAGGGTTGCAGGCTTCAGTTCTAAGAGTGGACTGCCTTCAGCATTTTATATTGTAAAATAAAAGTAAATTGTGCTGATCGTTTGCATGGGGTGAATTTCACCCTGTTTACATAAAAAATAGCTTAATTCAGGTACAAAGGTTTAGGCTAATGAAATTTAAACCCCTTAAATCAGGATTTATAAAGGGAAGCCTGACTAATCACTAAGCACAATGCTGTATTTATTGGTTAATTTGTTTGTTTGCCAGTTTTAGATACTCTCATCTCCTCTTGAAATTGAATTTTTTCCCCCTTTCTCATTCTGCTGCAATTTAGCAGACATTTCAGAAGAGTTTTCTTTACAGAACATCACCCAAGCGCAAGAGTCCAAGTGTGCTATTGATCATGGCATATCCTGCTCTCCTGAAAGCCAGCAGGGGACCTGTTTTCCAAGTAATGTTTCTAAGTTTTGGCAGAAGTATGTTATACTAAGTCCCTAACAATCCAGTTCAGAGAAATATTTACCAGACTTACTATCCAACTGGCTGCTCTAAGTGAATATTAGTATAAGCAGGGTCTAAATGAACTAAATGAGCTCTCCCGTGACAGCTAGCTGGGAGGGGGAGAGACTTCCAGGGAAAACTGTATTTACATGAACACATCCAGTCTGCTTAGATATCCAGCAGATAGAACAGTGTTGGTCAAAATAGTCAACTTTGGCTGCTGGTGGGTTACAAATACTTTAGTACTGAATGCAGGGGTAGTGAAATGCTGTTACCAATGTTGTTGGCATTATTGTATGAATACAGGGAAGCAGGACTGTGCTTAACCTGTCCCAAATGAGGCGGTCACCCTCAGCTCAAAGGATCTCATTAAGCCAGGGGCTCGAATGCCAGAGCCCTGTGAAAGTAAGAGAGGTGAGGACCTTCCTCAAGAGTTCCCTGGTCTTTGTTATTTTAAATACTTAATCAGAGGTAAAATCAGTTGTGGTGGGACTGCGTTTCTACCCAACCTGCTAAGTGCTAAAAATCACTCAGAGCTGAAATCACTTGTGGTAGGCCCATGTGCCTGCTAAGAGCTAAAAATCACTAAGGCTATGTCTATACTATGAAATTAGGTCAAATTTATAGAAGTCAGTTTTGTAGAAAGTGTTTTTACACAGTTGATTGTGTGTGTCCCCACACAAATGCTCTAATTGCATTTAGTCGGTGGAGTGCGTCCACAGTACCGAGGCAACTGTCAACTTCTGGAGCATTGCACTCTGGGTAGCTATCCCACAGTTCCCGCAGTCTCTGCTGCCCATTTGAATTCTGGGTAGAAATCCCAATGCCTGATGGGGAAAAAACATTGTCGGGGTGATTCTGGGTACGTATCGTCAGCCCCCCCTCCCCCATGAAAGCAATGGCAGACAATTGTTTCGCACCTTTTTTCCTGGGTTACTCATGCAGACACCATACCACAGCAAGCATGGAGTCCCCTCAGCTCACTGTCACCATATGTCTCCTGGGTGCTGGCAGACGAAGTACTGCATTGCTACACAGCAGCAGCTCATTGCGTTTTGGCAGTAGATAGTGCAGTATGACTGGTAGCCGTCGTCGCCATGCTCCAGGGGGCTCTTTTAGCCGATCTCGGTGAGGTCGTCCAGGTGCACCTGGGCAAATATGGGAGTGACTCAGCCAGGTCATTTCCCTTTTAAGTTTCATCTCATGGAGATTCAGTCCTGCTGGCAGTCGTACTGCACTGTCTGCTAATGAGCAGCCAGGAGACGACGATGGCCAGCAGTCATACTGCACAGTCTGCTGCCAGCAAGATGTATAACAATAGATGAAGTGGATCAAAACAAGATATAGATGAGATTTGTTTTGTATTCATTTTCTCCTCCCTCCCTCCATGAAATCAACGGCCTGCTAAACCCAGGGTTTTGAGTTCTATCCTTAAGGGGGCCATTCTGTTTCTCCTTGATGAAAAGCCACCCATATTGTTGATTTTAATTCCCTGTAAGCCATGTTGTCAGTCACCCCTCCCTCCGTCTGAGCAACGGCAGACAATCATTTCGCACCTTTTTTCAGCGCAGACGCCATAGCACTGGGAACATGGAGCCTGCTCAGATCACCATGGCAATTATGAGCACTATAAACACTAACTGCATTATCCAGCAGGATATGCAGAACCATAACCTGCAAGAAAAGCAAAACCAGGCGAGGAGGAGGCGACTGCAGCGCGATGATGAGAGTGACGAGGACATGGATATAGACTTCTCACAAAGTACAAGCCCCTGCAATGTGGGCATCATGGTATCAATTGGGCAGGTTCATGCTGTGGAATGCCGATATTGGGCCCAGGAAACAAGCACAGACTAGTGGGACCGCATAGTGTTGCAGGTCTGGGATGATTCCCAGTGGCTGCAAAACTTTTGCATGCGTAAGGGCAATTTCATGGAACTTTGTGACTTGCTTTCCCCTTCCCTGAAGTGCAAGAATACCAAGATGAGAGCAACCCTCACACCTGAGAGGCAAGTGGCGATAGCCCTGTGGAAGCTTGCAATGCCAGACAGCTACCGGTCAGTTGGGAATCAATTTGGAGCGGGCAAATCTACTGTGGGGGCTGCATTGGCTACTGCATCACAGCAATCACTGAGCTGCTGATATCAAGGGTAGTGACTCTGGGAAATGTGCAGGTCATCTTGAATGGCTTTGCTGCAATTGGATTCCCTAACTGTGGTGGGGTGATAGATGGAACCCATATCCCTATCTTGGCACCGGAGCACCAAGGCAGTGAGTACATAAACCAAAAGGGGTACTTTTCAGTGGTGCTGCAAGCACTGGTGGATCACAAGGGACGTTCCACCAACATCAACGTGGGATGGCTGGGAAAGGTACATGACGCTTGCATCTTCAGGAACTCTGGTCTGTTTCAACAGCTGCAGCAAGGGACTTACTTTCCAGACCAGAAAATAACCACTGGGGATGTTGAAATGCCTATAGTTATCCTTGGGGACCCAGCCTATCCCTTAATACCATGGCTCATGAAGCCGTACACAGGCAGCCTGGACAGTAGTCAGGAGCTGTTCAACTATAGGCTGAGCAAGTGCAGAATGGTGGTAGAATGTGCATTTGGGCATTTAAAAGCATGCTGGTGCAGTTTACTGACTCGGTTAGACCTCAGCGAAACCAATATTCCCATTGTTATTACTGCTTGCTGTGCGCACCACAATATCTGTGAGAGTAAGGGGGAGACGTTTATGGTGGGGTGGGAGGTTAAGGCAAATCACCTGGCCACTGATTACGTGCAGCCAGACACCAGTGCAGTTAGAAGAGTACAGGAGGGCATGGTGCGCATCAGAGAAGCTTTGAAAACCAGTTTCAGGAATGGCCAGGCTACGGTGTGAAAGTTCTGTTTTTTTCTTCTTGATGGAACACCACCCCCATCCCCGGGTTCACTTTACTTTCCTGTAAGCTAAGCACCCTCCCCACCCCCCCTTTGATCACCGCTTGCAGAGGCAATAAAGTCATTGTTGCTTCACATTCATGCATTCTTTATTTATTCATCACACAAACAGGGGAATAACTGCCAAGGTAGCCCAGGAGGGGTGGTGGAGGAGGGAAGGACAAGGCCACACAGCACTTTAAAACTTTAAAACTTATTGAAATCCAGCTTTCTGTTGCTTGGGCAATCCTCTGGGGTGTAGTGGCTGGGTGGACAGAAGCCACCCCCCGCGTTCTTGAGCGTCTGGGTGAGGAGTCTTTGGAACTTGGGGAGGAGGGTGGTTGGTTACACAGGGGCTGTAGCAGCAGTCTGTGCTCCTGCTGTCTTTCCTGCAGATCAGCCATATACTGGAGCATCTGAGTTTGATCCTCCAGGAGCCTGAGCATTGACTCCTGCCTTCTTTCAGCAAGCTGACGCCACCTACCATCTTCAGCCTGCCACCTCTCCTTGTGGTCAGATTGTGTTTTCCTGCACTCTGAGATTGTCGGCCGCCACATATTTTGCTGTGCTTTATCAGTGTGGGAGGACAGCATAAGCTCAGAGAACATTTCATCGCGCGTGCATTTTTTTCGCCTTCTAGTTTTCGCTAGCCTCTGGGACAGAGAAACGTACGTAGCTGGTGGAGGGGGAAAAAAAGGGAGAGTGGTAGTTAAAAAGACACATTTTAGAGAACAATGGGTACACTCTTTCACAGTAAATCTTGCTGTTAACATTACATAGCACATGTGCTTTCATTACAAGGTTGCATTTTGCCTCTTATTGAGGGTATGCCGGTTTGGTGTGAGAGATCACACACGCAGGGCAGAGCAACAGAATTCGGCTTGCAGGCAGCCATGGTAAGCCACAGTCTTTTGGCTTCTTTAACCTTCATAACATGTGGGAATGGTTTCAAACAGCAGCGCCCTCATTTCCCATACAAAGTAGCCATTGGCTTGGCCATTAAAAATGGGTTGGGAATTTAAAAGGAGGGGCTGTGGTTTCCAGGTTCACGTGCAGCAGAAACCCAACTACCCCCCTACACACACACACACACACACACAATTCTCTGGGATGATGGCTTGGCTTCACACGCTGCCCCTCCCCCCCCCCCCAGCCTGGCTAACAGCGGGGAAGATTTCTGTTCAGCCACAGGCAAACAGCCCAGCAGGAATGGGCACCTCTGAATGTCCGCTTACTAAAACCACACTATTTCAACCAGGTGACCATGAATGATATCCCTCTCCTGAGGGTAACACAGAGAGATAAAGAACAGATGTTGTTTGAATGCCAGCAAACACTGGGACCATACGCTGCAATGCTTTGTTCTGCAATGCTTCCTGACTACGCGCTACTAGCCTGGTGTGGGAAAGTGTCCTACCAGGGAGGACGGAATAAGGCTGCCCTCCCCAGAAACCTTTTGCAAAGGCTTTGGGAGTACATCCAGGAGAGCTTAATGGAGATGTCCCTGGGGGATTTCCGCTCCATCCCCAGACACTTTAATAGACTTTTCCAGTAGCTGAACTGGCCACGAATGCCAGGGCAGATTAATCATTAAACACGCTTGCTTTTAAACCATGTATAATATTTACAAAGGTACACTCAACAGAGGTCCCTTTTCCACCTTCAGGGTCCAGGAGCCCGCCTTGGGTGGGTTCAGGGGCTACTGGGTCCAGGTCCAGGGTGATAAACAGATCCTGACTGTTGGGGAAACCGATTTCTCTGCTTCCTTGCTGTGAGCTATCTACAACCTCCTCCTCATTATCATCATCTTCCTCGCCCCCAAAACCCACTTCCGTGTTGCCTCCCACTCCTGGGACGGAGTCAAAGCACAGGGTCGGGGTAGTGGTGGCTGCACTCCCTAGAATTGCATGCAGCTCCTCATAGAAGCGGCACGTCTGGGGCTCTGAACTGGAGCGGCCATTTGCCTCTCTGTTTTTTTGGTAGGTTTGCCTGAGCTCCTTAATTTTCACGCGGCACTGCTGCGGGTTCCTGTTATAGCCTCTGTCCTTCACACCATTGGAGATTTTTTCAAATATTTTGGCATTTCGTCTTTTTGAACAGAGTTCTGCCAGCATGGATTCATCTCCCCATACAGTGCTCAGATCCCATACCTCCTGTTCAGTCCATGCTGGAGCTCATCGGCGACTCTGACACTGCATGGTCTCCTGTGATGATGAGCTCTGCATGGTGACCTGTGCAGGTGAGCTCGCCACACTGGCCAAACAGGAAATGAGATTCAAAAGTTTGCGGGCCTTTTCCTGTCTACCAGGCCAGTGCATCTGAGTTGAGAATGCTGACCAGAGCGGTCACAACTGAGCACTCTGGGATAGCTCCCGGAGGCCAATACCATCGAATTGCGTCCACAGTACCCCAAATTCGACCCGGCAAGGCTGATTTCAATGCTAATCCCCTTGTTGGGGGGTGGAGTAAAGAAATAGATTTTAAGAGCCCTTTAAGTAAAAAAAAAAGAGCTTCATCGTGTGGACAGGTGCAGGGTTAAATCGAAATAACGCTGCTAAATTTGACCTAAACTCGTAGTGTAGACCAGGGCTACTGACCTGCAGAGGTCAGAGCAGAGACAGGTGGCAGCAGATGGTGACTAACAGGCAGCTAGCAAGAGTGGTGAGCAGGCAGCTGGCAGGCGTGGCTGGCGAGAACAGCAAGCAGGCCCAGCCTGTGAGAGTGAGCAGGCGACTGGCAGACACAGCAGGCAGGAGTGGAACCGTGACTGGTGGGGAAGCCACGCGGCAAGGAGCAGGGGCTGGCAGAGTGGCCAGCCAGAACAAGCACTTAGATGGCAGAGCAAGCAAGGTGCTTTCTTCCCCAGGTGGGAGGTGAACTCACACATATGAACCTTTGAATCCAGAGTCCTCACTGACCAAGGACAACCACTGTGAGTGGGGTATGGTGAGCGAACAGAGAGGGGCACAGAAAAGGAACTGTTGGTTGTAGGACACAAGAATATGAAGGAGAAGACACTGCTCCATGCACTCTGGGTGTCCTGCTCACAGTTTTATGATTATGAATCCCACTTGCAGTATTTTTCCTAATTAGTGTCAGGTGACTTCCCTCCTTTCATTAAAAGTTTATTTTCTACACTCAGACTCTGTGCTTGCGAGTGGGGCAGTATGGCCTCTCAGAGGCACCCAGGGGTGGGGGCTTGAGCCGGTTCTGTGTTATATTGTTGGAAAGAAACCCCTAGATATTGAACCCAGCCCTGGTTGCCGCCGGCTCCACCTGGCTGAAGGGTTACATTAGCATGAATTGCACTTACATTGAAAATTGATTGTTTTGCTTTTTATGCAAACATTATTAGTGAATGACTTTATATTATTTTTTATTTAAAGAGATATTGAAAAAGAGAGGAACCATGGTCAAAACGTTTCATAGGCATTTAATGCAAGATGGGAATCCCTGTGATCATCTGTTCTGACCTCCTGAACAACACAGGCCATAGGATGATTCCTGAATGTAGCCCTGCAACTGGTGGTTACACTTATGCTAGTCTGTGTACACCACTGGTGGGCAGTCTGCAGCCCATCAGCATAATCTGCTGGTGGGCCGCCAGACAGTTTGTTTATGTTTGCATGACCGCCCGCAGCTCCCAGTGGCCGCGGTTCATTGTTCCCAGCCAATGGGATCTGCGGGAAGTGGCGTGCGCTGCAGGGACATGCTGGCTACCACTTCTTGCAGCTCCCCTTGACCGGGAACAGCGAACTGTGGCCACTGGGAGCTGCAGGTGGCCGTGCAAATGTAAATAAATGTAAATACGGCCCGCCAGCAGATTACCCTGAGGGCCCGTATGCGGCCCACAGGCTGCAGGTTGCACACTACTGGTGTACACTGTGTAATTCAGGATTAGCTATCTGTGTATGTATAATGTCTTGTCTAAATCCTGCAAAACATGTTAATGATTCTTGTGTGTGTAATCTTTTTTTCACAGTAGGATTCCTGTTGGTTTCTTTCTTGCAGGCAATAAGGTTCAAGATCTCAGCATTCTTAACAATCTTACAACGATTTTAATAATTCTCAGACTCTATGGATCTGGTATAAAACTTGTTGTTCAAACACAATGGGAGCTCTTCAATAGAAAAGATGACACATGTCAAGGCTGCAAAATCAGGCCCTTTATGCTGTGGTTGTAAATGTAGGTGCAATCGCCCATGGCATCTGTATTTGAGTGAACTAAATTCTAGGGTATTTCCAGGTTCTGGCAGAAGATTTTCAAAAAGAGAGCTAATCCTCTTAATAGTTGCTGAGTAGCTTAAATCAGGAGTCTGTTAACATCTTGTTAATTTCCCATTGCTTTGAAAGATGCAGCTTTCTTTTTAAAATATTATTTTTTCTTCCCGTGGGTTGAACCACATTTTCCATGGGTCATGTAATAAGCAACCTTTCCCTAGCTCTGTAAAGCTAGTTTGTTGTTATCTGCTCAGGCTATATACACAGTGGAAGTTAGGGCTGTTTTATGAATATGTTCCTGTGCTGCCCCCCTATGGTTTAAAACTTCAGTTCAGTGCTTCCTTTGGGAACATGTAAATAGGCTGAAGAAAGAAATTTACCTCAGCATAACTGAAAACCTGAAATAATCTCTCTCTCTGCTTCTAAAGACAATAGACCTATTTCTTCACTGCCCTGAATTGTGTGTATTCACTTATACCTGTGCAAAGTAAATGCAACATAGATCTGAATGGTAGCATTTGACATGTGGTAGTATTTTACAGCCACTTTGCACTAATGTAAATAGCGACACAAGATGCAAAGCAGTGGAGAATCTGGTCTGTAAGATGCCTTTGTAGCGTTGTTGAGAAAAAAATAACTTTACTGACATATAACCTGCTACAAAAGAAGCTAATCATGACTATTGTAGACCAGCTGGGTATTTGATCATGCGAGGCTTTATCCATCTTTTCATACCATCTAAAACAATGCATCACTATTTTACTTTGGCTTTCCAGTCTCGCACAGCTGAGTGTCAGAGTGTTGTGTATCACAGAAGAGGCTTATGAAGGTTTACCCTCAGCTCCTATCTATGTCTGGCATCCAGTTGTTTTTTTCCCAAAAATCTGCCCTAAGAAACATCTGCGGGACACGGATGGATTCCTTTTGGCGCACTCTGCAAGAGAAGAATTTGGCTTATAGCTGGTATTTTCAAAAGAAGCCTTAGGGAGTTATGGGATTCGGATACCTAACTTCCTGAGGCTTCTTTGAGAATCCCAGCCACAATGTGTGTCTTCTTTATTAGGGACTATTTGAGCTGTGCTGCAAAGACACAAGTTCTACCCTGAGACAGGCACCTATGTATCTCTCAAAAACAGCGTAACTAGGATCTGATAAAATTACAGCATCCTACCCTCTCTCCTAACTGCCAGCAAAGGTGCTAATTAACCTAGCTTCTCTAATGAGGGGTCCTTCCTTTGTACAGTATACGTATTGCAATGGCAATAGGATTTCAGTGGGACTGCTAGGTACATGTCTGAAGAACAAGAGGAGACTGGCAAAGTGCTGCATCACCACCAGGCTCTGGCCTGCTACAATGCTTCTGTCATGTACTAAATTCAAAGTAGCACTGAGCAAGGACTGGAACTGTGCTGCATTATGCCAAGCAGCATGTGTGGTCTTCCTCACTGACCATTTGAGGCCTGAAACGGTACACAAAACAGTGCTGCTACTGCCATTCAATAGAGACTCCTCTTAAAGTGACGGAGGTACTGCTTGGCTCCCCACAAACCAATGCCAGAGAAAAGCATTTTTCGGTGGAGTAAAGGCAGTGGTTTAATATTTCAGTGGCATGTGCATCACACTTAAGATGCAAGGGCATTCATAAGACATGAGTTCCATCAAGACTGCTGGTATGGAATTAAAATCCAGTACTGGCAGAACATCTTAGAAATTAGATGTCAGACTTCCAGATGTGTACAGCTATATTAAACACAACTGGACTTGGTACTTACTGTTTTTAACACTACCTACATTATTTAAATAGGAGGGGAGTATGGGCAAAATTCTCATCTGAGATCCAGACTGTTATTCTGCTCTCCTTACAAGTGTAGGTCTCCCACTGCCATCAGAGCAGAACAGCCGTTGATTTCCACAGGGTGGTTGTGAGTACTGAATTTTGCTCTAGATGCTGTTCCCCTCAGAACACAGTTTCAGTCTGACTTGTGGCTGTACAGGAACTGACATAGGGGAGTTAAGGCCTGCTCCTGAGATTTGCTGACCACTCTCAACCACCACTGAAGGAGCAGGCCCTTAAATAGCACATCAGACATGGCCTCTTTTGGGTGAGGTATAGGATCTGTTCTGCTGCCACTGTCACTCAGAGGAAACATACCTCCCTATTGCTACAGTAAGAACCTTTGGTCTCTTACCAAGGCTAGATAATAAATGGATTTTGCATCCCCCCTCAAAAAATGATCAATTACCTGTGAGGAGTTCATGCCTATAAAAAGGGATGATTTATCTTTCTCTGTTGACTAAGACAAGTAATTGTTAATGTACCAGGTTCTCTCTGCACCAGATAAAGTATTATACAATCATGAGTAAAATATCAGGAAATAAAACTTAAAGGGCTGTTTAATGATCAAGAGAAAAGTGACTTTTGTCCTCAGTAAATTATTGCACATCTTGGAAATGTATGACTCAACTGTTTAGCCAATTTTATTTTCTTTATGGTACAATGAATATTAGTGCTAGAGCAGTTTCAAAAGGTGCAGAGTTTAGCTTTCATTGAGCTATGCAGCAAAAAGTTCAGATGATTATCCTGCATCTTGAGAATGCACAACTGGTCTGCAAAGCTCAGAAAAAAATAAATAAAGCTTTCACCTGGCATTGGGTAGTTTGCAAAGTTTGCTTCAGATCCTCACTAGTACATAGGTGCCCAAAGATGAAAAGTATATGAACAATTTACTATAACAATGTTTTATAATCGCAAATGAGGTTTAGTTTCAGTAAAGAGAGAGGTTTTCATTTTATCTGACTGCATTTGCCTAGCCATGGTTAAAAATAAACTACAGTATTCTGAGTTTTATTAACTGTCATTCAGCACTTTGATGGGAGAGACTTACATTTCAAATACACTATTATCTTTGCCCGTTCACAAAAAGCTTCCTCTCATTACTGAGCATTCCATTAATATGACTGGACAAAAAATGCATTAAGGCCCCACTTCAGCAATACATTCAAGCATGTGTTTAACTTTAAGCATGTGCTTAAGTCCCTGATATTCATGAGCTTTGCTGAACAAGGACCAAAGTAAAAAGAACAGAACAGGAGGACTTGTGGCACCTTAGAGACTAACAAATTTATTAGAGCATAAGCTTCATGCGCTACAGTTCACTTCATCGGATGCATGAGCTGTAGCTCACGAAAGCTTATGCTCTAATAAATTTTAGTCTCTAAGGTGCCACAAGTACTCTCTTTTTGCAGATACAGACTAACACGGCTGCTACTCTGATACCACTCTTCAGTATCTCTATTATAAAGTGTAATGGGTTTGGATCATTACTGTAGAAACGTCAGTGCGTTGTATAAGGACAAGATATTATAAAATGGCATAGCTAAGATTTTCAAAACTGGACGCCTAAAGTTAGGCTTCTAGAACCTATAAAAGCGTCCTGACTTTCAAACGTCACAGTTTTGAAAATCTTGGCCTCTCACTATTTTGTAGAGCTGTTAGAAAATCAGAATTTCTATCCCACAGGGAATTCTGATATATTTTGACATTTGTTTTCATCCACAATCAAGATGAAAAATCAAAATACCAATTTTTCCCTCAAAAACAAACATTTTCAATTTAGAAATATTGAAATATCTCCTTTAAAGTCATGTTGACATTAAATTGTGTCTGCCTAAGCTGCTGCATTGCCTAATGGGGAGTTGTAGTATGGCTATCTCCTGACCCAGCTCTTCCTAGGGGCCCAGGCTTTCCAGACCAGACAGACTTTCATAGATTATTAGGGTTGGAAAGGACCTCAGGAGGTCATCTAGTCCAACCCCCTGCTCAAAAGCAGGACCAGTCCCCAGTTTTGCCCCAGAACCCTAAATGGCCCCCTCAAGGATTGAACTCACAACCCTGGGTTTAGCAGGCCAATGCTCAAACCACTGAGCTATCCCTCACCTGTGATGCACTGTGTTCATGGGTCTCCCATGATCATTTTGGGGGCTCAGGTAGATGGCAGACTGCAGTGCATTATGGGAGATATAGCCTAGCCAAGGAGCTTGGCCCATAAAAAGGAAAGGGAACATGAGGCACCCAACTTACAATTCCCAGGAGGCACCACAGCACCTCAAGAAGATGCAGATTAATGTCAAACTGAACCAAAATTCAGCTCAACAAATGTAACTGTTTCAGTATGGGTTGATCCAACCTCAAATGAAATATTTTGTTTTGATTTTCTAGATGGAAGATTAAACAGTCTACAAAATTTGTACTTCCCAAAGAACAAATCACATTTCCCATATTTAAAAAAAGTTAATGGAAATATCCAACCAGCTCTACTATTCTATGTGGACACAAAGTTTCAGTTGTACTTACACATGCAAATATCTCAAAGAACAGCATCCAGAGACAACTTTCAAGTATGCTACATAGAGCAAGTGACTATTGGAGCTTACCACTTATCTCAATAAAAAGTCCTCATAAAAAAAAAGTGATAATGCAACTATATCAAAGAAACTCCTCATTCAATCTCTCTGAAAGTTTTGGTTAAAAATTGCTGGAATCTTGTGCTGGCTGTGAACGGACCATAATTATTGCTTTATTGAACCAAAGAGGCTTCAAAATTGAAATATGTTGTCACCGTATATCTACGGTTAGATCTTGCCATATCCATATTGAACGCAGAGGTAATTATGAGGAGCAAAGAGCAATACACTGATTATTCGCTTCAGTAGTTTTTCCAAGGAGGAGAAAGCCATTTGGATGATGACATTTTTACTTTGTTTTCTTGAGCAGAGGTTTGCCCTACAATTAGGAAAAGCTTTTAAGCCTCAAATGTTTTCTGCATATAACTGATTTTGTGCTGCATTTTGGGTCAGTGGCTATTGGGCTTTGTTTGGTTTCTGAAGTGAACTATATTTCAGCAAATAAAAAAAGTACTTGGAAATATATCACGCTATGCATCGCTATAGCCAGAAAAAGGCCTGAGAAATATTAGATGAGTGTGTCACCCCTAATTTATTTCGCCAAAGAGACTAAAAGAGGTAGGCAACATCAGCAAATGAGAGAATCCATTCACAGAAACATACATAGAATCCTTCTCTCTCTGCAAAAATAGCATCTGGGGATTAAGAGGCTTCATTTTTGTGCCAAACCAAGAGAAAACAACATTGAGAGGAAATCAGGATCCTGCAAGTAGCAGCCTAAGCTCTGTTATCTCCTGGCTAGGGATGCATGACTTATCCTCAATCTCAGAACACACACACAGTGATCAAAACAAGTCACCAGAGAAAAACAAAATCTGCAACATGAGGAAGAAGCAGCTTTGTACATGTGTCTGGCAGGAAATCCATTGAGCAAAAACAGACTCCAACTCATTGGCTGGGCAGTACCAGTCTTCTGTCAGGAAAAACAACAACCTGTTCCTCAACAAGAGGTGATGCTAGCTGGACTCTGACTCAGAACAATTGCAGCCTAGCCACAAACAGATGCATATGTTTACCATAGGAGAGTTGTTATAAACAAGGAAAACAATGTAACTAAATTTAAATCAAGAAAAATGAAGAAGTGAGACAAATGTGGTTTTGCATTCAAGACAGAACAGCAATGTTCTTAATGCCCCACACCTTACATCAGAAATGATAGCTTGGACAACACTTCATTAACACTTCCAAACACAGGAGAGAAAAGAAATGAAGCCCCAAAGAGTAGACACAATGGAGAAGAGAGACTTCTGCAGGCTGGGAAAACATATCTTACTTTAATTCACCTGTGCTGGTAACTCTTATATTCCATTCAAAACTACTCCATTGTACGGTAGTAACTGGGGCTGGGAAGTAAGCATTGTACATTTACAGATATTAGGGTTGGGAATAGGGCTGATCCAATAGTTTTTTGTGACTACGTTATCTGATGAAGTTAGCCCTTGTTTCCTTTCATTAGGGGTTCACTAACTCATTCTTATTGCTGAGAACATATCAGCTAAATAGTTCATTGAAGTACATTTCATCCTCTGGGATGTTTGTGAATAATTCACATTACTTATTTACTATTTGTTGATTATTTCAAGTGTCTGATTGCTTCTGCTGCCTAATTTAAAAAAAAAAAAAAAAAACCACCACAGGAGAACACCACATGATTAGTTAATAGCAAATAGCTAATGACAGACCACTTTGTGCTAGGGGAGTTTACCCCTGCCTGAAACTCTGAGTAAGCCCCATGTGAGAAAACTGCAGCTTTGCCTGTCTATACTGAAGGTTGCACTGGTGCTATTACACTCAGAACTGTAATCGGTGCAAATAACCAGTGTAGACTTTGCAGTGGTTTATGATAGTTGAAAGTCTGTTTGGGTTTTTGCCTGGAGATGTTGGCAGGTATGTAATAATGAACAGTGAGTATTCTTGTTTGTACACAAATACGTTTGTTTGTATCTTAATATAGATGGAGCCTGGAAGATTGTGTGTGATTGGTTATGGAACCATATCTGGAAAAAATAGAGTTCTCTCTTCTTTAAATGTGACACAGCTCCTAGATCAGAGTCATGTGAGAGACCAGGTAAGTGAGGTAATATCTTTTACTGGACCAGTTTCTATTGGTGGAAGAAACCCCTGGGCAAAGGCCAGCGAAAGAGACACCTGGATATTGTCAAGCTTACAAAACTTGAAGGCTTGTCTCTTTCACCAACAGAAGTTGGTCCAATAAGAGATATGACCTCACCTACCTTGTCTTTCTATTACCCTGGGACCAACACAGCTGCAACAATGCCATCATGATCTGACATTTGGATGATTACATTACTGTAATTACATAACATATTCCAAAATGCAAGCATGGTGTAGACTCAGTTTTCAACCTACCTGCTTTCTGTCCACATCACCGTGCAAGTGTAACTTGTACTGAGGGCTAAGCCACTTAGCGCTCTAATACGGGTGTGTAAATCCAAGATTCTAAAGAACCCCAAATTTGGGGTTCTAAATTTCCAAGTTGCTTGGAGCCCAAAAACAACTGGACACAAAATCCAAATCCATCTCTACTGGCCATGTATGCTACAGTTTTTAATCTGCATCTTAACCTAGAAGCCAGTGATTTCAAAAGTGTGGGTAGAGGCCATTTCTGATTTGAATATTGTTTTGTACCATCAGGGTCTGTGATGCAGACAAATGACAGAAACACAGATTCATTGTGGAAGTAAAACAAGGGACAATTTACCTTCTTTCACAATGTTTATTACAATGATCCTTTTAGCATATATATTGGACAGTAAAAAGAGTACAATGTACAGAAATAGCAAAGGGGGTGATTTTTCTCTTTTCCTTACTTGAGCTGCACTTTGGTTTTCACCCAGCTGAAAAATATCCACACCTTTCCAAACTGCACAAGCCCAGAAATGCAACAGATGATGGCTCCAGCACCAGCTCAGCTTCTGTAAAACCCAACATATCCTGACACCTGCAGCCTGGAGAGTTAAAGAACTTTGTCACGGTGACTCCTTCAAACCCATCCCCATTTGGTCTGGGAGTTGCAGGATTAAATTTCAAGCCAGTCAGCCCATTTCTTCTCCATAATTAACCTCCAACATGGATCTCTTGAGCAAGGAAAGACCAATATTAATTTTAGGTTGTGGCCCCTTTCAAAAATAACTTTTGAGTTGTTTATATGCCAGTCTGCTGTGACATAAAATAAGCAAGAGTGAACCTGCAAAGTATTGTTGAGAACTTTGGATTTCTGCAAGTGCTCACAGGTACTGTAGTAAAGGGCACTTGCTACATGCCGAGTGGGGCAAGCCAGAACCAATTAGCTGTCTTCATTGCTCCTCTGAGTAACGCAGCCGCTGTATGTGGTGTTTTGGGTAGCTCTTTCACAATTCATTTAAACTGTGAAAATACAAAGGGGCTTATCATGGGCCGCAGACTCACCTGCAGTGCCTCCTGCTGGTTATCTGAGGGAATTAGCTCACCAGCCCTCCGGAGCACCCTCTTCAGGCTGGCATCTGGCCTTACTGCTGGCTCCCGTGTCCCTCCCAGGTCCCCGGTGCCCTTTTCACTGGGTGCTGCCTCCTGGCAGTACCCCACAGCTCTGGGTCTCCCCCTCCCAGGGGAACCCCCACTATCCCTACCTCACCTCAGTCATAGGCTCCTACCAGTCACCAGCTAGCCCCCGCGCCCTGGGGCAGGCTGCAGTATGAGCCACTCATCACCGGCAAGGTTGGGTTTGGACCTGCTGCCTCTGTCTAACCTTGGGCTGTCCCCTGCAACCCCAGTACCTGTTGGGCCTAATGCTAGGCCACAGCCTGGGGCTTTCCTGGCTGGAGCTCCCCAGCCCTGCTCTAATCTAGGTACTCTGCTTAGGTCCCTGCAGCCAGGTCCTTCCCTCTCAGGAGAGAGAGAGAGTACTCTTCTGTGCAGGGCTTCCCTGGCTTTTATAAGGCCCGCTGGGTCTGTTTGGGGCATGGCCCTCAGTTGCTCTGCCAATCAGCCCAGCTTTTTCCCTGCCCCAGTCCTCTCCCAGGGCTATTTTAAACCCCTCTGGGCCCAAACGGGTGTCCACCCTGCTAGAGGGCTTCATTTTTATTATTATGTTTGATGTTAGCAAATGTCTCAGGAGCAGCAGCTGAGTTAACGTACGAATGAACAAGTTTTCTGTACTAAGAAAAAAAAAACCTAATTGCCACAGATGCATTAGAGGCAAGTTTCTTTCTGCACTGCATAATTCCAGTGTTATGCATATTTCTTACTTTTAATTATAGTGTAGTATGTGTGTCTATAGACAGCTGTACACACATGTATTTTAAACCATTCAAAGATCAAACAATCTGATTGGCTGAGACAGGGTCATGTGAATAAATATAGTTTAGTACTGTTCTACTAAGCCCTTCCCCTCTGTTTGCCTCCATTAAAATAAATAATAAAATTGTTGCCTCTATTTACTTCACTAACTCAGTTCCTCGAACATTTTCTCTCCTTCACTGAGGCTAGTAACCAGCACCAGAGGTTCTTGACCATCACTTGAAGAAGGAGGAGCTTCAAAGGGTCCTGGAGCAGAGAGCCAGCTCTAGGATTGCATTATGTGGGTCGGGGGAAGTGGGTATTTTGGGGCCCCTGGAGCCCCAGCCTCCCCCTCCACCAGACTCCCCCAAAGCTCCTGCTTCAGACCCCCACAGCCTGAGTTTCCCAGAGTCCCTGCCTTCCCCCCCATCCCCAATCCAACTCTCTGGGAGCATCTGGTTCCCCTCCCCCTGCCCACAGTCCAGCTCTCCCAGAGCCCCTGCCTCCCCAGCAGCTTCTTGCCCTCCCAGCTTGTGAGCCCCAGGCCTTTGATTAATGGAGCCATCCTGCTTCCCGGACCCAGTGGTGCCCAGCGTAGAGAGAAGCTGCGGCTGCAGTTTCGGCAGCTGGCAGAAGATGAGGGCTTGGCCGCATGCCACACACAAAACACGATGCAACTGGTACACTTCACATGGGACAATGCACAGCAGAGTGGGACCACCCAGCCAGCATCCTGCACATGCAGCAGAGTGGGACCCGAGTGCTGGCCAGGCTGCAGCACACTTCCTCCCAGCCATGTTCAGCAGTCAGGACCTGAAGTTCAGTTTTTAATAGGGGGTGGGAGGCAAAGGGTCATCCTTATCCCCTATCTCCAGCACCTATGCATTTGGCATCCTTGAAGATTTTTTTGTGGGGAGGGATGAGGGAACAAATGTCCCCTTGGTAACCCCAGCAGTTTTGGAACATATCTGAGCCCTGATGGTACCAACTCAGCAATGGAAAGAAGCTTTAAACAGGCATAATTGTAAGGGTGAGAGACGCAAAATGAAGCTAGTTTAAAAGAAAAAATTGCAGAAAGTCGAAGAGGAAAGGCCTAGAAAGGGAGGCCTTGTTGAAGGTGGGAGAGGAAAGTAGAAAATAGATCCTCTCCTGCTCAGTTTTTGTTTGATTGTTTGTTTTAGGTTTTAAAATACATTTTAGGAGACCTATTGAATAGGAGCTTCAGAATCTATTTGTATAATATACCATATGGGGATATGCTTGAGAGTCTGTCCAAAGAAATGTTTGGTTCTCTATCATTTGTTGCAAGGCAGCTACACCTGCCGTGCTTGTTATGTGTACTAACTGGTTGATTTAAACCAGCCACTCTACCCTCAGTGTTCATGTGGCACCAGGGCTCAATTTTAATCACTATCAGATACAATGAGAAAAACAGAATCCTTCTATGATAATTTTTCTGAGTCAGTGACCAGAACCAACTATAGTTGAATATTAGTTACATAAAGCTTAAATTCCTCTTCTCACAATGCACAGTCAACCTGTGGAACTCTTTGCCAGAGGATGTTGTGAAGGCCAAGACTATGACAGCGTTCAAAAAAAGAACTAGATAAGTTCATGGAGGATAGGTCCATCAATGGCTATTAGCCAAGGTGGGCAGGGATGGTGTCCCTAGCCTCTGTTTGCCAGAAGCTGGGAATGAGCGACAGGAGATGGATCACTTGACGATTACCTGTTTTGTTCATTCCCTCTGAAGCACCTGGCATTGGCCGCTGTCGGAAGACAGGATACTGGGCTAGATGGACCTTTGGTGTGACCCAGTATGGCTGTTCTTATGTTCTCTGTATGTATCTTTACCAAACTGCAAACTCCATTTGAATGTGGGGCTAGTTGCCTTCTCTCTGAGTTTTACCTGCATCTTGGACTGAAATTCCAAGGTAAAGTGACAATAGATGGTCATTGCATCAGTATGGTCCTCTATTCCAATGCAAACATTCTAGTCAATCAGATAGTTCCTACTCAAAGAAATGGCTAGTGGGAGAGGCTGTCAGGCAATGATGTCACCTGGTAGGTGTCTCTGATCACCTAAGGAGGTTAAGCAGGAGGTCCTCTGATAGAGGGACTGGAAGGTTGTAAAAGGGCAAAAGCTGCTCTATTTGGAATTCTTCAGCCATTTTTCACTAGTGCATGCAGAGAGGAGCTGCATGAGGCAGGGGAAACCCTGCCTGAACACAGATGGTTTTCCAAAGGAAGCCTGATGCTTTTCCAAAGACATAGCACCATCTTTCTTAGATGCCGGGGGGTGCTCGACCTCCGCTCCACCCCAGCCCCAACCCCCAGCCCCACTCCACCCCTTCCCCCAAGTCGCCACCCCTGCCCACCCCTGCCCCTGCCCCGCCCCCACTCCCTCTCCACCTCCTTCTACTCCCTCCCCTGAGCGTGCCCCGCCCTTGCTCTGCCCCTTCCCCACCAGTGCCTCCCACATGCCGCAGAACAGCTAATCACAGCAGGCAGGAAGCACTGAGAGGGAGGAGGAGGTGCTGATCAGCGGAGCTGCCGGGAGGCACTGGGGGGAAGGGGAGGGAGCTTCCGGTGGGTGCTCCAGCACCGGAGCACCCACGGAATCGGTACCTATGGTCAAGAGCATTGCATTTAGGATGTTTGCTTTTTTCTAAATGATCTGTGCGCTCCGTGCTTTATCTGTTAGTAAAGAACAAGGGTGTTAGAATCCTGTGCAAAGTGTTTCTGTGCTATATGCGACACCTACCACGTGGCCCATTAAAAAGGAAAACCAGAGAATCACACCTTTGGGTGGAGTTCTGGGAAAGGGTATGTTTCAGCTACAGTGGGATTCTTAGGGCTCAGCACTGGTTCCAGGGCCTGGGCAAGGGATCATAAGGTTGCAGCTCTCCTGATGGGATGCTAGATAGAGAATCTGACACCCCAGAGTGGTGCCTCGGGGCCCAAAGACCAGGGCAATGCCTAGATGCTGTTCAGACTCCAGAGGGAGGTGAGGAGGCTTTAGACACCTGGGGATTCAACAGCTGAATCCCACACAGAAATCTGGTGAGCTGCCAGCAGTAGAACCTGACCCAATTAGTGACAACAGGCAAACGAGACTGACAGAAACTTATCAACTCCTTTCCCACCATTTTTCTATAAATACCATGACGCCTGCTATATGAGCAAGTTTGCATGAAAGTGCTATTGATGCTAGAGACCCCATCTGTTGCTCATTCACAGCACATACTGCCAGTGGACCCAGAATGCCACCCTCCTGTCTTTCCACAGTCTTCCGGCACACTGGATTGATAAACCTTTCCAAGGAACGTTTGTGGTTCTGCACTATCTCTGAAACGCCTTTAGATTGTACTGCTCCTGACTTTGTCTAAAACAGGGGTCTCAAACTCAAATGACCACATGAGGACTAGTACATTGGCCTCAGGGCTGCACCACTGACCCCTCCCCCTGCTGCCCCGGCCCTGCCCCCACTCCACCCCTTCCATGCGGCCCCACCTGGCCCCTTACCTGCCCCCATTCCAACCCCTTCCCCAAAATCCCCACCCCAACTCTGCCCCCTCCCTGCTCCCAGGGGGTGCAGGGTGTGGCAAGGGGCTCAGGGCAGAGGGTTGGGGTGCAGGAGGGGTGTGGAGTGCAGCAGGCGGCTCAGGGCAGGGGGTCAGGGTGCGGCAGGGAGTTCAGGGCAGGAAGTCGGGGTGCAGGAGGGGGCTCAGGGCAGGGGGTTTGGTTGCAGGAGGGATTCGGGGTGGGGGGTCAGGCTCCCTGCCTGCCTGTCTTGCCTCCGTACCGCTCCGGGAAGCGGCCGGGATCGGGGTGGGCCACAGGGATCTGTGTGTTGCCCTGGCCGCTCCTCCAGGTACCTCCCCTGAAGCTCCCATTGGCCGGGAACGGGGAACTGCGGCCAATGAGAGCTTCGGAGGAGGTACCGGGAGGAGCGGCCAGCGCAACACAAAGACTCCTGTGCCCCACCCCCTTCCCCAGGTTCCGGCCGCTTCCTAGAGCGGTGCGGGGGCAGGGCAGGCAGGGAGCCGGGCCGGAACCTCTCTAGGTAAAAGCTAGGGGGAGCAGGGTGACAAAAGGTTTTCCTGGTTTGTCTTCTTTAGTCCCTCATTTTTATTGTCATCTTTGCTCTTCCTGGCTTTTGGTTTAATTTTGCTATCACTTGTGTCTCTCTCTGCTTCTTTTGGGCCTGATCCTGCTGAACAACATATGGCAAGTATTCAGCGCCTTCCACTACTGCTGACTTTCATTGACGTTGAAGAAGCAGTCGACCTTCCACGAAGCACATAGGTTCAAGAATGACCAGTGATTTTGGATGCTTCTAATTTTGGATGCCCAACCTGAGACCCCTATGTACAGTGGTCACTGTGACAAAGACAATCTATTGTTTAAAGGCTTGAGCTGTGCAATTCAAAATAAAGCATGGTCGTAATCCATTTTGTATGTCAAAAGCCAAACTCACCTAGAAAGTGGAATTTTGGTGGAGGAGCTTTGTGATATCCATGCAATGTATGGATGCAGGATTTGCACAATATTGCAAGGGTTCCGTATTTTATATGGGTATACTATGGAATCCTCTTACACAGTGAACTTATTTATTTCAGAAGACACCTTCTCCATGAGGGGAGGTTCAATATAACCAGGATTGCAGTTTGCACATGGCCATGAATTGAAACACTTGTGACTTTTGTTTTACTTTGAGATCTTAGATGACAGATTTGATGTAAATGCAAGATATTACTGTCACACCTCTACTTTCATAAAGAAGTTTCTACTTTTTTTAAAAAAAAAAAACCTTTTATGTCACAGTCTAGAATAGTGGTGGGCAACCTGCAGCCCATGAAGGTAATGTGCTGGTGGGCTGTGAGACAGTGTTTACATGGACCATCCACAGGCATGGCCGCCCGCAACTCCCAGTGGTGATGGTTCGCCATTCCCAGCCAACAGGAGCTGCGGGAAGCAGTGGGCCGCACATCCCTGCTGCCCGCGCCGCTTCCCGCAGCTCCCATTGGCTAGCAACATTGAATTGCGGCCACTGGGAGCTGTGGACGGTCAATGTAAACACCGTCTTGTGGCCTGCCGGCAGATTACCCTGACAGGCCACGTGCGGCCCGCAGTTTTCCCACCACATGTCTAGAACATTCTGTTTCCTGAAAGTGCAATTCATCTCTGCGCAACACAGGACTCTGTACCACTTACATCCTACTTAATCCCTCAAACTATGACTTAAGTGGAACTGAGGTGGTGCATAGCCCTTGCTCTGGTGCTCTGAGTACTCCATCTGAGTGGGAGAATGCTTTCCCTCCCCACACACTAAATATGTTACTAGTCAGAGCTACTTTAATTGAGAGCAGCTGTCAGTTACTGCAGAGCACTTGTAAATTAGGCCTGGTCTACCCTAGAAAATTAAGTCAGCTTAACTACGTTGCTCAGGGGGTGTAAAAAATCCACACCCCTTAGTGGCATAGTTAAACTGACCTAACCTCCAACGTAGACAGTGCTAGGTCAACGGAAGAACTGGATTATGTAAACCAACTGGAGAATCCCTCCTGTCAGCATAGGTAGTGTTTACATGGACACAGCTATGTCGTTGTAGCCTTTCAGGTGTAGACAAGCCCTGAAATATCTAGTGAAAGGAAATACAAATCCATTAGGGAGCATTTTGGGGGAGTGTGTATGTGATGGGATGAAGGTAGAGCATAAATAAAATACTAAATGACTTCCAGTTCTCAATATGTATCTCAGAAAATGCCATTAAAGCAAAAAAGTATATATTAGTCCAAGATAGCTACTTTAGGCACAACAAAGTGCAGATTCTTCTTGAAATGACTGCAAAGTAGTTGTTATGGTAATATGGCAATATTTCTGATTTACATAGTTGTCCATAGTGTATAAATGCTTTAAAAGGATTCCAGTTCTGTACAAATTTACAACAGAATTGAATATAGGTACTTATATATAACTTCCAAAAGCTTATCTGAAAGGTTAATGAGACTTTTCAGGACCTGCATATTAAGAAGTTACCACTGTAACAAACAGAAGTGCATTCTTTTTAGTATCCTTTTTAGCCCTCTCAGCAGAGAAGAGCTCCATTCCGATGTCATTCTGCATTGCAAATTTGGTTCATGTGACAGTGGGTGTAATGATGTATGTCTAGCAGTGCCTTAGGAACTGGGGTTACTTTTAGCATAATAATTAATTTACTGTGATTTTCAAGTGTTACCAACATATTTTATACCCTTCAGAGGAATTACCCCAGAATAGGAAATGCACTAATCATGACTTTCCTAAATGCCTAGACAAGGTATACAGCAAGGGAAGCAACTTCTTGCAAGCCTGAACTTGTTAGATGGAGTTTGTAAATAAGAATTCACACAGTGTTTCTTAGTAAGAGGGAGGGTGAAGTCCTAAAACAAATTAATAACATGAAAGTTAAGGGGTAATTTGATTGTAGTCTTTAAGTACCTACATGAGGAACAAAATTTGATAATGGGCTTTTCAATCTAGCAGAGAAAAATATAACATGATTCAGTGTCTGGAAGTTGAAGCTAGACACATTCACACTGGAAATAAGGTATAAATATTTAACAGCAAGGGTAATTAACTATTGCAACAATTTACTGTTGGTCATTTAAAATCACAGTCAATTTTAAAATCAATATTGGATGTTTTTCTAACAAATATGCTCTCTGGGTTATTTTGAGGAAGTTCTCTGGTGTGTGTTATACAGGAAGTTAGACTAGATGACCACAGTGGTCCCTTCTGGTCTTTGAGTCGCTAAATCTAGGATAGTAGGATCCTTGTGTTCATGGCTGTGACATAGAATTGAGACTCAGGAAAAAAGTTCATTGTGTTAGAAAGTTGTGAAGAAAGGGCTAAAGAATTTACATAGGAACTTCTGATTCTGACCTTGTCAATGTCATCAAATTAGGTACAAATTCATGGATTTTTCTTTTGTGTGTGGGTGGGGGGGCGACTAGGGCTCAAACCCAATTGTGATGGGTATAAACATCAAGGAGGGAGGGGATTTGTTTCAGGCTCATAAATGATACAGTTAGAAGTAATGGGATGAAATTAAGCCATCAAAAATTTAGAATGAATATCGGGGGGGGGGGGATGGGACCACTAATGGTAAGATCTATGAGTGAGAAATAATCTGCCAGAGGAAATAGTGGAAACCCTGTTGCCTAAGCCTTGGTCTACACTAGGAGTTGAGGTCGAATTTAGCAGCGTTAAATCAATTTAACCTTGTACCTGTCCACACGACAAAACCCTTTTTTTTTTTACTTAAAGGGCTCTTAAAATCGATTTCCTTACTCCACACCCAACAAGGGGATTAGCACTGAAATCCACCTTGCTGGGTCAAATTTGGGGTACTGTGGACACAATTAGATGGTATTGGCCTCCGGGAACTATCCCAGAGTGCTCCATTGTGACCGCTCTGGACAGCACTCTCAACTCAGATGCACTGGCCAGGTAGACAAGAAAAGGCCCGTGAACTTTTGAATTTCAATTTCCTGTTTGGCCAGTGTGACAAGCTGCAGGTGACCATGCAGAGCTCATCAGCAGAGGTGACCATGATGGAGTCCCAGAATCGCAAAAGAGCTCCATCATGGACTGAACAGGAGGTACGGGATCTGATCGCTGTATGGGGAGAGGAATCTGTGCTATCAGAACTATGTTCCAGTTTTCAAAATGCCAAAACTATGCACTATAAGGTGGGTAGAAAGCTGGCTAAATTGTCGGGCTCAACGGGTAGTGATCAATGGCTCCATGTCTAGTTGGCAGCCGGTATCAAGTGGAGTGCCCCAAGGGTCGGTCCTGGGGCCGGTTTTATTCAATATCTTCATAAATGATCTGGAGGATGGTGTGGATTGCACTCTCAGCAAATTTGCGGATGATACTAAACTGGGAGGAGTGGTAGATACGCTGGAGGGGAGGGATAGGATACAGAAGGACCTAGACCAATTGGAAGATTGGGCCAAAAGGAATCTGATGAGGTTCAATAAGGATAAGTGCAGGGTCCTGCACTTAGGACGGAAGAACCCAATGCACAGCTACAGACTAGGGACCGAATGGCTAGGCAGCAGTTCTGCGGAAAAGGACCTAGGGGTGACAGTGGACGAGAAGCTGGATATGAGTCAGCAGTGTGCCCTTGTTGCCAAGAAGGCCAATGGCATTTTGGGATGTATAAGTAGGGGCATAGCGAGCAGATCGAGGGACGTGATCGTTCCCCTCTATTCGACATTGGTGAGGCCTCATCTGGAGTACTGTGTCCAGTTTTGGGCCCCACACTTCAAGAAGGATGTGGATAAATTGGAGAGAGTCCAGCGAAGGGCAACAAAAATGATTAGGGGACTGGAACACATGAGCTATGAGGAGAGGCTGAGGGAGCTGGGATTGTTTAGCCTGCAGAAGAGAAGAATGAGGGGGGATTTGATAGCTGCTTTCAACTACCTGAAAGGGGGTTCCAAAGAGGATGGCTCTAGACTGTTCTCAATGGTAGCAGATGACAGAACGAGGAGTAATGGTCTCAAGTTGCAGTGGGGGAGGTTTAGATTGGATATTAGGAAAAACTTTTTCACTAAGAGGGTGGTGAAACACTGGAATGCGTTACCTAGGGAGGTGGTAGAATCTCCTTCCTTAGAGGTTTTTAAGGTCAGGCTTGACAAAGCCCTGGCTGGGATGATTTAACTGGGAATTGGTCCTGCTTTGAGCAGGGGGTTGGACTAGATGACCTTCTGGGGTCCCTTCCAACCCTGATATTCTATGATTCTATGATTCTATGAAAACATTTGTCAAAATCTCCCAGGGCATGAAGGACAGAGGCCATAACAGGGACCCGAAGCAGTGCCGCATAAAACTTAAGGAGCTGAAGCAAGCCTACCAGAAAATCAGAGAGGCGAACGGCCACTCTGGGTCAGAGCCCAAAACATGCCGCTTCTATGATGAGCTGCATGCCATTTTAGGGGGTTCAGCCATCACTACCCCAGCAGTGTTGTTTCACTCCTTCAATGGAGATGGAGGCAACACGGAAGCAGGTTTTGGGGACAAGGAAGATGATGATGATGAGGTTGTAGCTCATAGCAAGCAAGCGGAGAAACCGGTTTTCCCAACAGCCAGGAACTGTTTCTCACCCTGGACCTGAAGCCAGTACCTCCCGAACCCACCCAAGGCTGCCTCCCGGACCTGCCAGACAGAGAAGGGACTTCTGGTGAGTGTACCTTTTGAAATACTATACATGGTTTAAAAGCAAGCATGTTTAATGATTAATTTGCCCTGGCATTCGCAGCTCTCCTGGATGTACTTCCAAAGCCTTTGCAAAAGGTTTCTGGGGAGGGGAGCCTTATTCTTATTCACCATGGTAGGACACTTTACCACTCCCGGCCAGTAGCACGTACTTGGGAATCATTGTAGAACAAAGCATTGCAGTGTATTTTTTCTGGAGTTCAAACAACATCCGTTCTTTATCTCTCTGTGTTATCCTTAGGAGATTCATGGTGACCTGGTTGAAATAGGGTGCTTTTCTTAAGGGGACATTCAGAGGTGCCCATTCCTGCTAGGCTGTTTGCCTGTAGCGGAACAGAAATGTTCCCCACTGTTAGCCACGGGGAGGGGGGAGGGATGAGGGGCTAACCACGCAGTGGGGGGAGGCAAATTGCGACCTTGGAACGAAAGCACATGTGCTATGTATGTAATGTTAACAGCAAGGTTTACCGTGAAAGAGTGTACCCATTGTTCTATAAAATGTATCTTTTTAAATACCACTGTCCCTTTTTTTCCCTCCACCAGCTGCATGTGTTTCAAGGTTCACAGGATCTTCTCCTTCCCAGAGGCTTGCGAAGATTAGAAGGTGAAAAAAACACACTCACGATGAAATGTTCTCTGAGCTCATGCGGTCCTCCCACACTGACAGAGCACAGACTAATGCGTGGAGGCAGACAATGTCAGAGTGCAGGAAAGCACAAAATGACCAGGAGGAGAGGTGGCGGGCTGAAGAGAGGGCTGAAGCTGAAAGGTGGTGGCAGTGTGATGAGAGGAGGCAGGATTCAATGTTGAGGCTGCTAGAGGATCAAACTAATATGCTCCAGCGTATGGTTGAGCTGCAAGAAAGGCAGCAGGAGCACAGACTGCCACTACAGCCCCTGTGTAACCAACCACCCTCCTCCCCAAGTTCCATAGCCTCCTTACCCAGACACCCAAGAATGCGGTGGGTGGGCCTCCAGCCACCCAGCCACTCCACCCCAGAGGATTGCCCAAGCAACAGAAGGCTGGTATTCAGTAAGTTTTAAAGTGCTGTGTGGCCTTGTCCTTCCCTCCTCCACCACCCCTCCTGGTGTTTCTCTCCTCCACCACCCTTGCTGGGCTAGCTTGGTAGTTATCCCCCTATTTCAGTGATGAATTAATAAAGAATGTATGAATGTGAAGCAACAATGACTTTATTGCCTCTGCAAGCGGTGATCGAAGGGAGGAGGGGATAGTGCTTAGCTTACAGGGAAGTAGAGTGAACCAAGGGGTGGGGGGTTTCATCAAGGAGAAACAAACAGAACTTTCACACCGTAGCCTAGCCAGTCATGAAACTGGTTTTCAAAGCTTCTCTGATGTACACCGTGCCCTCCTGTGCTCTTCTAACCGCCCTGGTGTCTGGCCGTGCGTAACCAGCAGCCAGGCAATTTGCCTCAACCTCCCACCCTACCCTAAATGTCTCCCCCTTACTCTCACAGATATTGTGGAGTGCACAGCAAGCAGTAATAACCGTGGGAATATTGGTTTCGCTGAGGTCTAACCGAGTCAGTAAACTGCGCCAGCGCGCCTTTAAACATCCAAATGCACATTCTACCACCATTCTGTACTTGCTCAGCCTGTAGCTGAACAGCTCCTGACTACTGTCCAGGCTGCCTGTGTATGGCTTCATGAGCCATGTCATTAAGGGGTAGGCTGGGTCCCCAAAGATTACTATAGGCATTTCAACATCCCCAACAGTTATTTTCTGGTCTGGGAATAAAGTCCCTTCCTGCAGCTTTTGAAACAGAGTTCCTGAAGGTGCGATTGTCATGTACCTTTCCCAGCCATCCCACATTGATGTTGGTGAAACATTCCTTGTGATCCACCAGTGCTTGCAACACTATTGAAAAGTACCCCTTGCAGTTTATATACTCGCTGGCTTGGTGCTCTGGTGCCAAGATAGGGATATGGGTTCCATTTATGGCTCCATCACAGTTAGGGAATCCCATTGCAGCAAAGCCATCCACTATGACCTGCATATTTCCCAGGGTCACTACCCTTGATATCAGCAGATCTTTGATTGTGTTGGCTACTTGCATCACAGCAGCTCCCACAGTAGATTTGCCCACTCCAAATTGGTCCTGCTTTGAGCAGGGGGTTGGACTAGATGACCTTCTGGGGTCCCTTCCAACCCTGATATTCTATGATTCTATGATTCTATGAAATTGATTCCTAACTGACCGGTAGCTGTCTGGTGTTGCAAGCTTCCACAGGGCTATTGCCACTCGCATCTCAACTGTGAGGGCTGCTCTCATCTTGGTATTCTTGCACTTCAGGGCAGGGGAAAGCAAGTCACAAAGTTCCATGAAAGTGCCCTTACGCATGCGAAAGTTTTGCAGCCACTGGGAATCGTCCAGACCTGCAACACTATGCAGTCCCACCAGTCTGTGCTTGTTTCCCGAGCCCACAATTGGCGTTCCACCGCATGAACCTGCCCCATTAGCACCATGATGCCCACATTGCCAAGGCTCATGCTTTGAGAGAAGTCTGTGTCCATGTTCTCATCACTCTCATCACTGCACTGACGTCACCTACTCGCCCGGTTTCACTTTGCCAGGTTCTGGTGCTGCATATACTGCTGCATAATGTGTGTGGTGTTTATTGTGCTCCTAATTGCCAAAGTGATCTGAGCGGGCTCCATGCTTGCCCTGGTATGGCGTCTGCACAGAAAAAAGGCGCGGAACGATTGTCTGCCGTTGCTCTGACAGAGGGAGGGGCGGCTGACAACATGGCTTACAGGGAATTAAAATCAACAAAGGGGGTGGCTTTGCAAGAAACAGAATGGCCCCCTCAAGGATAGAACTGAGAAACCTCAGGGATAGAACTCAAAACTGGGTTTAGCAGGCCGTTGATTTCACGGAGGGAGGGAGGAGAAAATGAATACAAAACAAATCTGGTCTATTCCTTGTTTTGAGCCCCTTCATTTATCTTTATACATCTTGCTGGCAGCAGACTGTGCAGTACGACCGCTAGCCATTGTCATCTCCTGGGTGCTCGGCAGAAGACGGTGCAGTATGACTGCTGGCTATCATCTGCTGCTGGCTGCAGATTAAAAGACAGTGCACTGCTGGTAGGATTGAATCTCCATGAAACGAAACTTAAAAGGGAAATGACTTGGCTGAATGACTCCCATGTTTGCCCAGGTGTCCCTGACCTCATCGAGGTCAGTTAAAAGAGCACCCTGGACTACATCGACATCAGCTACCAGTCATACTGCACTATCTGCTGCCAAAAGGCAATAAACTGCTGGTGTGTAGCAATGCAGTACCGCGTCTGCCAGGAGACATACGGTGACGGTTAGCTGAGCGGGCTCCATGCTTGCCGTGGTATGGCCTCCGCACAGGTAACTCAAAAAAAAAGAACTCAAGGCACAAAACGATTGTCTGCCCTTGCTTTCACAGAGAGAGGGAGGGAAAGGGGGCCTGACGATATGTACCCAGAACCACCCGCAACAATGTTTTAGCCCCATCAGGCACTGAGATTTTTATCCAGAATTCAAATGGGCAGTGGAGATTGCGGGAACTGTGGGATAGCTACCCATAGTGCAATGCTCTGGAAGTCGATGGTTGCCTCGGTACTGTGGACACACTCCACCGACTACATGCACTTAGAGCATTTGTGTGGGTCACACACAATTGACTGTATAAAAACGCTTTCTACAAAACCAACTTCTATAAATTCTACTTAATTTCTTAGTGTAGACATACCCTAAGTAATTGACAAAGCATGAGAGTATATACTGCAGAGAACAACTCTGTGCTGACTGGCAGAGAGGCATGGATTAGGTGACCTAACAGGTTTTTCTATCTTTTATTTATGTGGTATAATTCAGAATTCAGCCCTTTGGCTGTTTACCAATCCATAATGAAAACATGTTTTATTTAACACTACTTCTAGTTCCAATATTCAGGACAGAAATGGCTGAAAGTGTGGTTGAGACAATCTGCTTTCAAAGGGGGTGAGTAGAGCTAGGCAGACCACAAATATTTCTGAGATATAGAAAAATATTCCCATCGCAAATCAGGAGGAAAAGTCAATCACAAAAATTTTCTTCTTTTTCTTTTCTTTATTTTAAATTGTATAAATTTACAAACAAAAAAGTAGTTCCAACTCTGAAAAAAATCTGAAACTGTCTGGGTCGAAAGTGTCAACATGTAATTTCAGAACTTCCCCCCCCCCCAAACTTTTGAGTCAAGAGGTTTTTAAAACCTACCCTGTTTCATGAACAGTTTCCGTTTAAAAAATGCAGCATTTTTTGGCGAAAGAAAGAAAGGAAGGGGGTGGAGGTCGTCAATGAAAAATTCCCAACCGCTCTCATTGTGAGATAGGTGAGTTCATGCTGCAATTCGTGCAGAGCATTTGCCACCAGCGTAGCATGGCATTACAGCCTGTATGGATGCTACACTTGCAGGCTGAACCTGATTAGGGTGGGAGGCAAAATGAGCATTTGTTGATGGTAATATTGACCTAAAGTGAAAAGGAAAGGTGACACATCCGTGACCTTCCTTTGGATGACTGATCCCAAAATCCCTGGCTCAAGTAGGCAAGAATTCCCTTTCAGTTAGTACCTCATATCCACATGGAATACAGGAATACACACACTTAACTGCCCCTTATCAACAGTCCAGAACAGGACAAAGAAAATAAATGGATGGAAATATCATGTGAGGTAATGCCTAGTTGAATCAGCAATTATTGTAAAGTCAGGATTATTTAAGAAACCCACTTTCTTGTGAAGAAAGAGTAATCTCATTTTAAATCTGTCCAATACTGATAGTTACATAGGGCATGGTGTCAATAGTCTGAAAAATGACATACAAGGCAGAAAGACAGATAAATGAATTGTCAGACTTTCTTCAAAGTCTAGGTTGTTATAATGACAGTCTTGTGCAAATTATTAGTCAGACAGAAGATGACACAACAATGAAAGTCAGGATGTGAAGGATCCAGTGAAGTTTGGCTGTTGTCTGGTTTAATGGGAAATTAATTCAATAAAAGCAATTCCTCTTAAAAAAAAAAGATACTTGTGAAGACTGGGTCATGAAAAATGTTGTAAAGCGAAGTAAAATGTAAAGACTTCCAGCCCCCTTAGAAAGAAGTGAGGGAGACAGATCTGCAGAAGATGAACCAATGGGCAATGTTCATGGTTCTTTAACCTTCCTTTTCAGGGGAAAGGAAATATTCAGAATTTATCCGTGTGTGTATGTGTATGTAATGTGTAATGGGAGTTAGGCACCTAAATACCTTTGAGGACCTGGGCCTCTGTTCCATCTAGTTATGTATATGTCCGATCTCTCACATTTTATCGCTGTCCTCAAGATTAGTTATGCTGTAGTGCTCACAGATGCCAGGCCAATCATGGAACACAGATCCTGGTAAAAGATATGTCCCTGCCCCAATGACCTTTCAAACTAAAGGCCTGATCTTACTAAGCAATCCACACAGGAGCTGGGTAGCTACTTGGACCCTTATAGCCACATGAGATTCTATTGGAGAGGTATTCAATACCTTTGAAAAAGAGCACACTTTTATTTAGTTATCTAATACTACCTACCCCAGTGGGAGGGGTTCTCCCATCGGTTTAGATAGTCTACCTCTCTGGGAGGCGGTAGCTAGGTCGATGGGAGAGTTCTTCCATCAACCTAGCACTGCCTACACCAGGGGTGAGGTCAACTTAATTACGTTGCTCAGGGAGGTGGATTTTTCACACCCCTGAGTGAAGTAGCTGCACTGACCTAACTTTGTAGTGTAGACCAGGCTTCAGGATTTCTCTTCTGTGTTCAATGCCTTATGCGGGCCACCTAGCAGTAGAAGTTTCTACAGATCTGTTAGAGGCAAGGTTGGAAAACATGACAGAAAAACAACAAAAAAAGTCTATGAAGTCTCAGCAAAACATTAAGCTCACACAGAGAGATCACGAAGGAGACATCAGCTCCATAAATCCCAAGCTGAAACCGGACACTGAAGAAAATGTAAGTTTATACTGCTGCTAAAAAAGAAATATGATCTCCTTCGGGGGCACAAAACCAAACTTCAGATCATGACTAGCAGAAAGAGGGTGTAAACTGAAACACTTTGCAGGACCTGGACAGCGTGAATAACATGTCTAAAAAGAGATAAACAAGCCATGCCAGTGAAAATGTAAGTAGACAGACCTCATCAATTGCAGCAAAAAGGCAGCTAGCCAGCAGGCAGTGTGAAAACATTCAGATGAGCTGAAGGAGAAGGAAGGGAAGCGTCTCAGGTCACACTAGCCATCCTGAGAAACACAGTAATTTCTGTTGCATGTTTGTGAAAGGCAGAGTTTAAGGACCATTATATCATCTTGTCTGACCTCCTCTATATCATAGGCCATTACATTTCACCTAATTATCCCTGTATTGAGCCAAGTAATTTGTGCTGGACTAAAGCATATCTCCCCAAAAGGCATCCAGCCTCTAGTTGAAGAATCAAGAGATGGAAAATCCACCACATCCCTTGGAATGTCGGTCCACTTCTTAATTGCCCTCTGTTAAAAAATTGCTAATTTGAATTTGTCCAGCTTCAGTTTCCAGCCATGGACTGAAGCTGCCTTTAAATATATGAAACACTGCAGCAAGCATGGACCAATTTTTCAAAAAGACGCGGTGCACTTTCACATGTTCCCAACTTGTGCGTGTGCAAACTCCAATACACATGCACACCTTCATCAGCCACAGTTACATTAGGTTAGATTAGCTTTTTTTTTTTTTTTAAGAATGATATAAACTGTCTTGCTGTAGGGCATACGCCAAGGACTAAGATCCTGACCCAGCAAAGCACCCGAGCATGTGTTTAACTTTAAGCATGTAAGGCGTCCCACTGAAATCAATAGGAATATTTACATGCATGAAGTACAGTCTGTGCTTAAATGCTATGCTGGATCAGAGTAGACCTGACTGGGATTAGGGGGAAGTTCCCCTATGTCAGTTTAGGCCATAAATATTTACTATGGGGCTTAAGAACATAATGGCCATACGGGGTCAGACCAATGATCCATCTAGCCCACTATCCTGTCTTCTGACAGTAGCTGGTGCCAGATGCTTCACAGGGAATGAACAGAACTGGGCAATTATTGAGTGATCCATCCCCTGTAGTCCAGTTCACATTTTCTGGCAGTCAGAGGGTTAGGGACACCCAGAGCATGGGGTTGCGTCCCTGACCATCTTGGCTAATAGCCACTGATAAACCTATCCTCCATGAACTTATCTCATTTTTTGGAATGCAGGTATACTTCTTGCACTGTCCCCTGAAGCATATAGAATTAGCCATCATCAGAGATGGGATATTGTAATTCGCGGGGTCACTCTTTGCCCCAAGCCCCTTGGTGCCAGTAGCGGGCCACGTTTCGAAGGCAAGCACTGCAGGTGCTTCAGCATTTAGGCCTTGTAGGCGCCAGCCCTGCTGGGTCCCAGTAACCACTCCGACACACGGCTAAGGGAAAGGTTTTTACTAGGGCTCATAGGCAGAGCCATCCCCTGGGTATGGCACATCGGGGCGACTGCTCCGAGGCCCACACTTCGGCTGCCGGTGTGACTGGCTGGCACTGGGTGCGGTCAGTCCCAAAAGTGACAGGTCAGTCCCAGAAGTGACAGGTTCATCACTTCTGCACCAGGCCCTGCTGGTAGGAAAGTGGAAATGTTGCAAATACCGTAGGTACAGAGACTTATGCAGTTACAGTTCAAGGTGAGCAACAGTGCTTCTGTTTGCGTCCAATCGACAGTCAGGGTCTTCAGGCCTAGTGCCTGGGGTGCTCTCTCCAGTCCGGTCTCTATTCAAGCAAATAAGCATTTGTGAGTTTCCAAGCTAGGCTCAGTTATTGTTTCTCACTGGGCACCTTTGCACTGGTTCTCTGCCCAGCCACTGCTGTTCCCCCTTAAGCCCCACACAGACCTTCACCCAGCTGTGATGTCTAACAGTGAAAGCCTGTTCCGCACATGGCTCTGTCCACAATTCCTGGGGTTTCTCTGCAGCGTCTTCCTACTGTTGGGGACACTGGGGCATGGCCACTAGGTAACTCGAGGGGATGGAAGACCACGAGTGTTGATGAAGCCCCCTCGCACTAGGCCCAGGTGTCCTTGGCCCCCCCTCCCACCTGGAGGCACTCACAGCAGCTATGAGTACTAAGCTCAAGTGTCCTTGGCCCCCCCGCCTGGAGGCACTCACAGCAGTAATGCTGAGGATCTGGAACAATATGTTGCAGAGTCAGACTGCCTGACACTAAACAAGGCCAAACAGGGCAGATATGGAAGAACAATGCTGAATAAAGCAGCTTTATGTATGGTTTAACAAATGATACAAAAGACAAGGGAACTAGCTGGTAACTGGATTGGCTGGCTATATGGATACTTAGGGCAGCTTGCTATTGGATAAGTATGCTGAAGAAAGGATGTATAAAAGCCTGTGTAACTTCCTGCTCTGTGTGCAGGATTTGAGAGTCTATTCTCCCTGTACCTTTTTGCAGCTGCAAATAAACTTTTCTGCTTCTCCACCCCGTTGTGATTATTGGGTGAAGCACACCGGCTAGCGAACCAACTACAACCCCTGCTGTTGTTTTGCCTCTCGGCACTGGGTACCAGCAACACTACCATGCAGCTCCCACTCCCAAATAGAGCCACTTCCTGGATCAGGACCTTTCCCCTTACCTGGTGAGAGGATAGGGAAGTGCAATGGGGAGGGGTCTGATGGGAAACAGTCCTTGTTTTGCAGCTCTGTCACAATATTAAACTAGGTCACTCACTGGTCTGATCAAGCATGGCAGTCCCTATGTGTAAGACGGAACTCTACAACCTTGTGAAGCATAGAAAGCAATGAGACATGCCTTAGTGTGTTATAGACGGATGAATGTTTATATCACATCAAATCTACTAGTGTTGCCAACCCTCCAGGATTAGCCTGGAGTCTCCAGGAATTAAAGTTTAATCTTTCATTAAAGAATTGTCAAATGATTGAATCTCCAGGAATATGTCCAAGCAAAATTGGCAACCCTAAAATCTACTGACAAAGAAATTACTGCATTGGATTGAGATGACAGTATGCTAAAGACAAACATGAGGGAGTAAGTTTAAAAGCTAATATTGCTGTCAAAATCTATGAGAGAGATATGAAAGTCGAGTTATTGAACACAGAGAATTTTCTGTACGGGAAGAGGGAGTTCAAAATCAGTCAATAAAAAAGGGAACAAGACAATTTAGAGTAAACGTTTCAACTTCAGTGAGTGGCTGTGAGGATAAAATGATTATACACAGCTGTCATCCACTGTATCTACAGGGGGTGTGAAAATTCCCAGTCCTTGTAGAAAAACAACAAAACCATTTCTTTTTCGTAACCTTTCTGCCAGGTGCAGCCAGCAGCAACAAGGGCCAGGCTGAATATCTAGCGGTTCCTTTTCAACACCACCACAAAACCGTCTTGAGACCCCACCCAGTGACTTGGGACAATTACATATCCCTGGGCATCTCTAAGAGGCAATACTTCCCGGCTCGCAAGAACAGAGTCTGAGTGTAGCAAAAACTTTTTAATAAAGGGAGGGAATTAACTCATCATTAATTTGGGAATACACTGCAATTAGGGTACGTAAACATAAACCATGAGCAAAAGACCCACCCTGAAGTAAGTTGCGCGGTGTCCTTTTCCCCTCAGGGTCTTAGGTCCAGCAACCTAAAAGTCCCTTTAATGTGCCTGTCCCTTCTCTGCACCCCACTCACAGTTGTTGTCTTTTGCCAGTGCAGCCCCAGAGTTCAGAGGTTCATCCACAGAGTTCACCTCCCACCCTGTATCCCCTCTTCTGCCAGCTATTTGGAGACTTCCTGGTAGAGTTGCTGGTTACAGGTACTTCTCCCCAAATTATGGGTCTTCCTGACCTCACACAAGAACTTCACCAGAAGGCAGGAGTTTGCTTCAGGCCAGCTGACAGCACCCTAAGAGGATGATTTCTCAGACAACACACCTGTTCAAATGCTGCGGAAGCACAGCAGAAATATAGCGGGCAAATGTGGGGTTTAAATGTCAAACCAGGGTAGAGGACTTATGCTGCAGGAAAATAAGAGGAGACAGAGAAAGCTAGAAAATATAGCCCTTTGGAACTGTGGGAAGGCATTGAAGGTCTATCAGCACCTGGGCATGATTCTCACTGCAAAGCAGGTGAATTGCCAGTCCAGGCTGAAGAGAAATCCAGGCTCAAACCTATACCTTCAGTTGTTTCTGCTAGCACAGGCTTAAAGCACCCTGTGGTTAAAGACTATGTGGACATCAGCAGAGTTGGGGGCAATACCCAAGTGCCTGGGGCTAATTCTGTGGTGATGACATATCCTAAAGGAAGGAAGGAATCCTGCTAAACTTTAGTTTTCTGAATGAAAATATGTTGCCCCTCGTTTTAGGTCTTTGTTACATATTGTGTCCCACATTTGGGCATTAGTAGGTTGAGAGGTGAGAAGTGTGGAGATCTGCCAGTATTGTTTCTATGCTGAGGGAGCCAACAAAATGGACCAGCACTAACTCAGAGATGGGGGATTTTAACTCTTCCATTTCCTGCCCCCCTCTCACATTTGTACACTCCCCACCAAATGGAACAGAAAGTAGAGCACCAGTGTAGACAGCCAAAAAGTAGCTATGCAGATTCTTAAATCTGTTTTCAACCTACACATGGTCTATAAATAGGTATGAGTCACAAACCCCCGAGGAGCAGTTGCAGAGGGAAAAAAACTGAGTAAGAATAAATGCCATTTGAAAATCTTCTGTGTAAAACGAATGCATGTTTGTGGAAATCAAAGTCACTGAATCCAACACACTATAAGCAGAAATACCCTATTGATTCTGAAACTAAAATCCTCCATCTTAAACAAGCACATTTCAATTTAAGCCACGTGTAGCCTGAATCAAGGCCTTTTTTTAAGCTGACAGCATACTTTCCTCCCAGTCTACACACTTTCAGTGAAACCAGTATACTCATTAGGTTAACTACACTTACCCAGATGTATGGTTTGCTGTACAGTACACTTATGAGAAAATCACTGTGAAGTGTTGCAGCATGGTCTAGTAGACTGAGCACTGGCTGAGAACCAGGAACTCCTGATCACTACTGTGAGCATTGCTAATAACTCACTTGTATTGATTTAAGCAAGTTACAGAGGGCTCGATTTTCAAAAACACATTGGCACAATATGTGCCTAATTTGCCCAGGCAGTTACCAGGATTCCATGCACAAATGGCTAGTCAGACATTGTCTGACCTGTGACTTGCATTAACAACAGCTAGAACAGCTCCTCATCCTGAGTGGGATCCAGGCCTTGCAAGCAACCGGCAGTTTAATTTACTGAGTTGGTGAGCTAAGAGCACATCCACACAGGAGGAACAGACAAGTTCTTCCACAGTACATTACAAATGAATCCACAGAGTAGTGCAGCACTAAGGGTATGTCTACACTACGAAATTAGGTCGAATTTATAGAAGTCGTTTTTTTAGAAATCGGTTTTATATATTCGAGTGTGTGTGTCCCCACAGAAAATGCTCTAAGTGCATTAAGTGCATTAACTCGGCGGAGCGCTTCCACAGTACCGAGGCAAGCGTCGACTTCCGGAGCGTTGCACTGTGGGTAGCTATCCCACATTTCCCGCAGTCTCCGCTGCCCATTGGAATTCTGGGTTGATATCCCAATGCCTGATGGGGCTAAAACATTGTCGCGGGTGGTTCTGGGTACATATCGTCAGGCCCCCGTTCCCTCCCTCCCCCCGTGAAAGCAAGGGCAGACAATCATTTCGCGCCTTTTTTCCTGAGTTACCTGTGCAGACGCCATACCACGGCAAGCATGGAGCCCGCTCAGGTAACCGTCACCCTATGTCTCCTGGGTGCTGGCAGACGCGGTACGGCATTGCTACACAGTAGCAGCAACCCCTTGCCTTGTGGCAGCAGACGGTACAGTACGACTGGTAGCCGTCATCGTCATGTCTGAGGTGCTCCTGGTCGCCTCTGTGAGGTCGATCAGGAGCGCCTGGGCAGACATGGGCGCAGGGACTAAATTTGGAGTGACTTGAGCAGGTCATTCTCTTTAGTCCTGCAGTCAGTCCTATTGAACCGGCTTATGGTGAGCGGGCAGGCGATACGGACTGCTAGCAGTCGTACTGTACCATCTTCTGCCGAGCAGCCATGAGATGTGGATGGCATGCAGTCCTTCTGCACCGTCTGCTGCCAGCCAAAGATGTAAAAGATAGATGGAGTGGATCAAAACAAGAAATAGACCAGATTTGTTTTGTACTCATTTGCTTCCCCCTCTCCCCTGTCTAGGGGACTCATTCTTCTAGATCACACTGCAGTCACTCACAGAGAAGGTGCAGCGAGGTAAATCTAGCCATGTATCAATCAGAGGCCAGGCTAACCTTCTTGTTCCAATAACGACAATAACTTAGGTGCACCATTTCTTATTGGAACCCTCCGTGAAGTCCTGCCTGAAATACTCCTTGATGTAAAGCCACCCCCTTTGTTGATTTTAGCTCCCTGAAGCCAACCCTGTAAGCGCCCCTCCCAGCGTCACAGCAATGGCAAACAATCGGGCATCTGAGAGTGCTGTCCAGAGCACTCACAATGGAGCACTCTGATGAGGCTAAAACATTGTTGCGAGTGGTTCTGGGTACGTGTCGTCAGGCCCCCGTTCCCTCCCTCCCTCCGTGAAAGCAAGGGCAGACAATCGTTTCGCGCCTTTTTTCATGAGTTACCTGTGCAGACACCATACCACGGCAAGCATGGAGCCAGCTCAGGTAACCGTCACCCTATGTCTCCTGGGTGCTGGCAGACGCGGTGCGGCTTTGCTGCACAGTAGCAGCAACCCATTGCCTTCTGGCAGCAGACGGTGCAATACGATTAGTAGTCGTCCTTGTCGTGTCCGAGGTGCTCCTGGCCACGTCGGCTGGGAGCGCCTGGGCAGACATGGGCGCAGGGACTAAATTTGGAGTGACTTGACCAGGTCATTCTCTTTAGTCCTGTAGTCCTATTGAACCGTCTTATGGTGAGCGGGCAGGCGATACGGACTGCTAGCAGTCGTACTGTACCATCTTCTGCCAGGCAGGCAAGAGATGAGGATTGCTAGCAGTCGTATTGTACCATCTTATGCCAGGCAGGCAAGAGATGAAGATGGCTAGCAGTCGTACTGTACCATCTTCTGCCAAGCAGCCATGAGATGTGGATGGCATGCAGTCCTTCTGCACCGTCTGCTGCCAGCCAAAGATGTAAAAGATAGATGGAGTGGGTCAGAACAAGAAATAGACCAGATTTGTTTTGTACTCATTTTCCTCCTCCCCTGTCTAGATCACACTGCAGTCACTCACAGAGAAGGTGCAGCGAGGTAAATCTAGCCATGTATCAATCAGAGGCCAAGCTAACCTCCTTGTTCCAATAACAACAATAACTTAGGTGCACCATTTCTTATTGGAACCCTCCGTGCAGTCCTGCCTGAAATACTCCTTGATGTACAGGCACACCCTTTGTTGATTTTAGCTCCCTGAAGCCAACCCTGTAAGCCGTGTCGTCAGTCGCCCCTCCCTCCGTCAGAGCAACGGCAGACAATCGTTCCGTGCCTTTTTTCTGTGCGGACGCCATACCAAGGCAAGCATGGAGGCCGCTGAGCTCATTTTGGCAATTAGGAGCACATTAACCACCACACGCATTATCCAGCAGTATATGCAGCACCAGAACATGGCAACGCGATACCGGGCGAGGAGGCGACATCAGCGCGGTCCCGTGAGTGATCAGGACATGGACACAGATTTCTCTGAAAGCATGGGCCCTGACAATGCATGCATCATGGTGCTAATGGGGCAGGTTCATGCTGTGGAACGCCGATTCTGGGCTCGGGAAACAAGCACAGACTGGTGGGACCGCATAGTGTTGCAGGTCTGGGATGATTCCCAGTGGCTGCGAAACTTTCGCATGCGTAAGGGCACTTTCATGGAACTTTGTGACTTGCTTTCCCCTGCCCTGAAGCGCATGAATACCAGGATGAGAGCAGCCCTCACAGTTGAGAAGCGAGTGGCGATAGCCCTGTGGAAGCTTGCAACACCAGACAGCTACCGGTCAGTTGGGAATCAATTTGGAGTGGGCAAATCTACTGTGGGGGCTGCTGTTATGCAAGTAGCTCACGCAATCAAAGATCTGCTGATATCAAGGGTAGTGACCCTGGGAAATGTGCAGGTCATAGTGGATGGCTTTGCTGCAATGGGATTCCCTAACTGTGGTGGGGCTATAGACGGAACCCATATCCCTATCTTGGCACCGGAGCACCAAGCCGCCGAGTACATAAACCGCAAGGGGTACTTTTCGATAGTGCTGCAAGCTCTGGTGGATCACAAGGGACGTTTCACCAACATCAACGTGGGATGGCCGGGAAAGGTGCATGATGCTCGCATCTTCAGGAACTCTGGTCTGTTTCAAAAGCTGCAGGAAGGGACTTTATTCCCAGACCAGAAAATAACTGTTGGGGATGTTGAAATGCCTATATGTATCCTTGGGGACCCAGCCTACCCCTTAATGCCATGGCTCATGAAGCCGTACACAGGCAGCCTGGACAGTAGTCAGGAGCTGTTCAACTACAGGCTGAGCAAGTGCAGAATGGTGGTAGAATGTGCATTTGGACGTTTAAAGGCGCGCTGGCGCAGTTTACTGACTCGCTTAGACCTCAGCGAAACCAATATTCCCACTGTTATTACTGCTTGCTGTGTGCTCCACAATATCTGTGAGAGTAAGGGGGAGACGTTTATGGCGGGGTGGGAGGCTGAGGCAAATCGCCTAGCTGCTGGTTACGCGCAGCCAGACACCAGGGCAGTTAGAAGAGCACAGGAGGGCGCGGTACGCATCAGAGAAGCTTTGAAAACCAGTTTCATGACTGGCCAGGCTACAGTGTGAAAGTTCTGTTTGTTTCTCCTTGATGAAACCCCCCGCCCCTTGGTTCACTGTACTTCCCTGTAAGCTAACCACCCTCCCCTCCTCCCTTTAATCACCGCTTGCAGAGGCAATAAAGTCATTGCTGCTTCACAGTCATGCATTCGTTATTCATCACACAAATAGGGAGATGACTACCAAGGTATCCCAGGAGGGGTGGTGGAGGAGGGAAGGAAAATGCCACACAGCACTTTAAGCACAGCACTTTAAAAGTTTACAACTTTAAAATTTATTGAATGACAGCCTTCTTTTTTTTGGGCAATCCTCTGTGGTGGAGTGGCTGGTTGGCCGGAGGCCCCCGCACCGCGTTCTTGGGCGTCTGGGTGTGGAGGCTATGGAACTTGGGGAGGAGGGCAGTTGGTTACACAGGGGCTGTAGTGGCAGTCTGTGCTCCAGCTGCCTTTGCTGCAGCTCAACCATACACTGGAGCATTCTGGTTTGGTCCTGCAGCAGCCTCAGCATTGAATCCTGCCTCCTCTCATCACGCTGCCGCCACATTTGAGCTTCAGCCCTGTCTTCAGCCCGCCACTTACTCTCTTCAGCCCTCCACCTCTCCTCCCGGTCATTTTGTGCTTTCCTGCACTCTGACATTATTTGCCTCCACGCATTCGTCTGTGCTCTGTCAGTGTGGGAGGACAGCATGAGCTCGGAGAACATTTCATCGCGAGTGCGTTTTTTTTTTTCTTTCTAAGCTTCACTAGCCTCTGGGAAGGAGAAGATCCTGTGATCATTGAAACACATGCAGCTGGTGGAGAAAAAAAAAGGGACAGCGGTATTTAAAAAGACACATTTTATAAAACAGTCGCTACACTCTTTCAGGGTAAACCTTGCTGTTAACATTACATACATAGCACATGTGCTTTCGTTACAAGGTCGCATTTTGCCTCCTCCCACCGCGTGACTACCCCCTCAACCTTCCCCCCTCCCTGTGGCTAACAGCGGGGAACATTTCTGTTTAGCCACAGGCAAACAGCCCAGCAGGAACGGGCACCTCTGAGTGTCCCTGAAGAAAAGCACTCTATTTCAACCAGGTGACCATGAATTATATCTCACTCTCCTGAGGATAACACAGAGAGATAAAGAACGGATTTTGGTTGAATGCCAGCAAACATACACTGCAATGCTTTGTTCTACAGTGATTCCCGAGTACGTGTTACTGGCCTGGAGTGGTAAAGTGTCCTACCATGAAGGACGAAATAAGGCTGCCCTCCCCAGAAACCTTTTGCAAAGGCTTTAGGACTACATCTAGGAGAACCGCAAATGCCAGGGCAAAGTAATCCTTTCACATGCTTGCTTTTAAACCATGTATAGCATTTTAAAAGGTACACTCACCAGAGGTCCCTTCTCCGCCTGCTGGGTCCAGGAGGCAGCCTTGGGTGGGTTCGGGGCGTACTGGCTCCAGGTCTAGGGTGAGAAACAGTTCCTGGCTGTCGGGAAAACCGGTTTCTCCGCTTGCTTGCTGTGAGCTATCATCATCTTCTTCGTCCCCAAAACCTGCTTCCGTATTGCCTCCATCTCCATTGAAGGAGTCAAACAACACGGCTGGGGTAGTGGTGGCTGAACCCCCTAAAATGGCATGCAGCTCATCATAGAAGCGGCATGTTTGGGGCTCTGACCCAGAGCGGCTGTTCGCCTCTCTGGTTTTCTGGTAGGCTTGCCTCAGCTCCTTCAGTTTCACGCGGCACTGCTTCGGGTCCCTGTTATGGCCTCTGTCCTTCATGCCCTGGGAGATTTTCACAAAGGTTTTGGCATTTCGAAAACTGGAACGGAGTTCTGATAGCACGGATTCCTCTCCCCAAACAGCGATCAGATCCCGTACCTCCCGTTCGGTCCATGCTGGAGCTCTTTTGCGATTCTGGGACTCCATCATGGTCACCTGTGCTGATGAGCTCTGCATGGTCACCTGCAGCTTGCCACGCTGGCCAAACAGGAAATGAGATTCAAAAGTTTGCGGTTCTTTTCCTGTCTACCTGGCCAGTGCATCTGAGTTGAGAGTGCTGTCCAGAGCGGTCAGAATGGAGCACTCTGGGATAGCTCCCGGAGGCCAATACCATCGAATTGTGTCCACAGTACCCCAAATTCAAGCCGGGAACGTCGATTTAAGCGCTAATCCACTTGTCAGGGGTGGAGTAAGGAAATCGATTTTAAGAGCCCTTTAAGTCGAAATAAAGGGCTTCACTGTGTGGACGGGTGCAGGTTTAAATCGATTTAACGCTGCTAAATTCGACCTAAAGTCCTAGTGTAGAACAGGGCTAAGAATCACAGGATATCCTGCCAGAAGTCCAGCCCAGCACACAGGCTAGTACAGCACCCAGTGTGGACGCAGCCATATAGGTCTGGCATGGGTAGGTCTTTGCACTGGGGATGCTCCACCTGGACTAGGCAAGCCTGGGCTCTTTTTGTACAGAAGACATATCCTTAGTGTAAACAGTTTTTTGTATAATCTTGGTTACTTTTGATGTAAATAGTTTTCATTACTAAAAATGGGGGAAACCAAATTTGTGCGGATTGTAGATAACTTTGGGACTAAAATGAATGACCTTGAAATGAGGCACATTTGAAAAGTATGCAGCTCTCTAACAGAGCCATTATACAAACAGAATTGTATTGTCATTTGTCTTGGGCCATTTATGGCAAAGGGTACATGTGGCTGTTATTTCTGCACATGATTCCAACTGCTATGGTTAGGGCATTACCTAGTAAGTAAGTAATCTTTAGATGTAGTCTAGATTAATATAAAAAAAAAAAGCTGGCAAAGTAAAGGTTTTGGGATTTCTACTTTAACAACTATGCTTAGATTGACACCAGTGGGCTGCTGTTCTTCAAAACCTGTAGAAAATCAGGGTAAACTGGTCATCTCACCTTGCTGTGTAGTTATCCATGCACATTCCAGTCCTTACAACACTAATAATTGATTAGCTAGATAGATGAAACAAGAAAATCAAAACCAATAAACTCACCAGAACTTATTGAGGGGATGACAAACATCCCCTCAAAACTAGAATATCAAGTTGGCAGTAATATGCTAATGTTGCACGCCAACATTTGGGTTTAAATGCAAAACAGAATCCTGGCTGTTAGACAGCAATTCTGGTAATTACATTTCATTAATTTTTTCCTCTGATAAAGAAGAAAATGAACACTGCACTGTTTCTAAACAGGGTTTGCAAATGTGTGAGCCAAAGGGGAAGTTTTTGGGTTTGTCCTATGATAATAAACAAGATATGTGGGAACCTGCGTGATAGTCTGGTTCTCAACTGATGGCAACTGTGCTTTGGTGACACCTCAATCATCATGCTTTGTGTTCCCAAAAACAAAATCAAGCATGTCTTTGCTTTGGGATTTGCTACGGAGGATTTTTCAGTTTCCAGGTTTCCCCTGCTCATATGTGATTAACTTTTCCCCTTTAAATAATTTGTACCTTGATTTTCAGACTCTGAGCAAAATAAAATCAAATCCTGCAAATCCCAGGTAGCGGGACACTCACCTCTCATCAGTGCCTCCTGTTGGCTGAGTGTGATGCTGCAACCTCTTTTTCCCCCACTCCTGGTGCCCTCTGTAGGTTGTTGGCCTCACTAAGTGGGTCTTGAGTGGCTCAGCCCTCCAAGTGTCACAGTCAACAGATGAATGGATTAACCCCTTCTGGAGTAACAAAGTTCAACAAATAGTTATCCCTCACCAGGGTCTTCAGTCCCATCTCTGTACCTGTTTAAATTCCAGACCCTTTCTTGGGCTTTTAGTAAAGAGCCTTATCCTCTTTTTGGGACTGAGGCCATTTCCCCACAGGCTTGTGCGGGGAACCGGGCCTACCCACTACTCCAGGTCCCAGCCCAGGAACCCTACACACAGCAGCCCCATACTACTTCCCTCAGTTTGCTGCTGGTATTCCCTGGGTCTTTTCCCAGGTAGCCCCTTTCTCTTCACCCTGACCTCAGTGCAGAAGTTTTCAAATCCTCTTCCTCCTCACTGAATGCCAGTATCACCAAAACCCTTCTTCTGGGTTTCTTATTGCAGTCCTGTGACTTGCCATAAGCACCCTTCCTTACTCCTCTAGTCCCAACCAGGAACTGACCTGCTCAGGCCCAGTAGCTCCTTTTAATTAAGCCTGCTGGGTTCTGATTGGCTGCTTCCCTGCAGCCTTTCTTGGCAAGCCTGAAGAACCCACCTCCACTGCTCCTTTCCTGAGGCAGGGTGTAGTAGGACAGCAAGGCCTCCGGCAGGGGCCTCAAAGGGCCTGCTACACCCCATCACACCCCAGATTCATCAAAACCACAAAACACACTCTTTATAGGAACAAGCTGGAACCTAGCTCTCAGCATTACCCAACAGCACCAAGCATTATGAAGTTATTCAGCCGTAAGCATAGCCCGAGCACTTAGTGAAGCAGTTCCATCATTTGCCCAAATACGGGTAAGAGCATTCAGTGAACCAGCCCCCAGCATTGCCAGGAGTGTGCTCAGCACTATACAAAATCCAAAGGAGAGATGGGCTCATCCCTCAACTAGTTTAGGGCCAAATTCTCTTCTGGTGTAACTGGGTGCACCTCCATTGATTTCAGTGGCACTATGTCCATTTACACCAACAAAGAATTTGGCTTTAAGAATCCCAAGAGGACCATACAATTGGCTTATAGGAGCTGGCCATGCCAGAATAAGAGGTGAGTGCTACATGACACTGGGCCAAAGCCGAGTTTGCTCCACAGAACACCCAAAGAACGAGTCAAGAAAAGACAACTATTAAGTGACAGGTGTGAATGTGAGGGAATTTGGCTGAGAGGGCAAATGGGAATCAGCTACTTCAATATGAAGCACATTGCAAATTCACTTCGTCCATTAATCACAGAAACACTCCTGATCTTAAAGTATTTGTACGAAAAAATAAATCTAATAAAAAGTGGTTTAAAAAAAAAAGGATACAGAGATTGGAGGTTATAGTAGATTATGGCTTCAGTGGCTACTGTGAATTTGATCTGTCACCCTGTAACATGTTAGAAGAATAAGAGCAGCCATGCACAGGAATAGCCAAGGCAAGGGGGTGGCAGAGAAAACAGAGCATCATTGGAGATGTATGGTATGCACAAGTGGAAGTTATCCATGAAAAATGACAGACTATCCTGGTATAGCATGGCCCCACCCACTTGACATTAATCTCCAGTGAATAGTCTGGAAAGATTCCCATTGACTTCACTGGGCTCTGGATCAACCCTACATCATAAGCAGGCTTGGGAGAATTAGCTTTTTATTTTTAAATCATCGCAATGGCTAATATTTTTGTTATTTTTAAGCATTTTTTTCAATTTTTTAATCAGTTTACCTATTCACAGTTGCAGGAAATTATGGGGAATCAGACAATGAGGGGGGGGTCAGACAGTAATTATTTAATGACTGTAGGTGCTGAGGTTCAAAAAGTTAAAAGATTTATCGCTGTTAAAACACAAAGTGTTAACGTCACATGTCAAAGCATACAAAGTATCTGTGATTCAAACTCTAGTTCCCAAGCAGCATTTTTCTTACTTTGCTTATCTATACATTTCAATCACCCTCGATGGAAATATTTGTTCATTGGTTTGTGTGTGTGTACGGTGGAATCGATGTTTACTGACAAAAATCTAATCCTTCCTAGCCTGCATATCATAGAATCATAGACTATCAGGGTTGGAAGGGACCTCAGGAGGTCATCTAGTCCAACCCCCTGCCCAAAGCAGGACCAATCCCTGCTAGGTATAACAATACCTAGCTCTTATGCAGCACTGTTCATCAGTAGATCGCAAAGCACTTTATACAGGAGGTCAGTATCATTATGCTCATTTTACAGATGGGGAAACTGAGGTGCTGAGAATTGAAGTTACTTGTCCAATGTCACCCAGCAGGCAAGTGGCCAAGTCAGGACTAGAACCCGGGTCTCCTGAATCCCATCTAGTGCAATATCCACTGAGCCAGACTACCTCACATGTTTATTATTAAGGAATGCATGCAAAGGCAGTGCAAGCCACCTCAACTCCCACTGTTAGTAAAAGTTGCTAAAAAACCATAGTACTTATGTGAGGGACTAAGAAAGATTTCTTGGTTTTGTAGTCACTGCCTAAGCCACTAGCCCACCGGCTCCCGCGGAGAAGCTACTTAACCCCTGTACCTTAGCTAGTGTATGTGAAATATATGGCTACTGATAAGCAAACAGCTTGGACAACTGACACTTGTCTATGAGAAGTGAAACCTGAGAGGATATTAGTTTTCAAATTTTTTTTTCTTTTTCATTCTTATGGTCTAAAACCAGCTTTGTTTTTAAACTGAAATTGAGGATGGTTCATGACAGCTAGAACAGCAGGTGGCCAAAGATCATTTCTTTTTAAAGGGAGGTGACTAATTCTCTCCTTTCACACTTGAAAGCTATTTCAATATCAAACAGAGTAACTTTGAGCAACTGCATTACCCTTTGAGCACTTGAACCCTGAGATCTCCTCTCTTTTCATTTCAGGCAAAGGTCTCTTTATACCTCATGTACAACTTTTATATCATGCTTCTTAGGAGTTTCTGAAACAATCTTGCCCATTTGTATTATAGGGATTAATCTAGTTGCAAATACAGATGTACCAATTCTCATTTATTCTGCTGAGGGAAATGCAATAGTATTTCACAGAGATGTGTGAAAATAAAACATGTCACCGAAAGGAAAATGGGAGACACTTGCCATTTTGGCAGTGTTGCAGAAAGGGACAATATCAGATCAAGTTTTGTAAAATATGAAGGAAGTTGAGTAGACTTTGTTTAAACATACAGAGCTCCAGCCCCACTCTGCCTGCTTAGCAGTATTATGGCAAAACAAACAAACCTAAAGCCTGTTTAACTGGCCCTTTGAAGCTTCTTCCTATACAGCCACCATCAGAGCATCCTCTTCCTGCTCCCTCCATGGCCCTCTTAGTCAAGTTGCATTTCCAGGAGACACGGGACATAGTCAGGGAATCTCTATATCCCAGCAATCCCTGGGTGCCAGAGTGGCCTCTAGGGGTTGTGAGTACCCAGCATGTTACAGTAGCCAATAGACTGCTTTAGTTTACACCAGGGAATGGCCCATGGTCAGAAGGCCTCAGGAACTGAGAGCCACATAGTTGACTTGAAGCCACCTTTGCTCCTGCCATCCACCCGTCTCGTATCAAGCACAGCTTGGCTGGACCAGAAGATCTGGCCACTCCAATTAAGTCAGTTAAATTCCATTGCTGCTTAAAAAAAAGTGTGTAATGATAGGGAATGACTCCCCAAAAGTCTAGTTTGTAGGGAGTGTATTGGAGACGGAGATTCAGTGAGACAGAAATCCACGAAAATCATGGAGAGAGAGAAAGAAGAGTGGGGCACAGGACCATTGATCTATCTTAGTGTCTACCTTTCTGCCACCAACCCCTCTCCACTGGAGAATTGGATCAATCGATCTAAAAACCAGGGTGTCTGACTGGTAGAGGAAGTGAATGAGGCTTCTGTGGTGGCTTTTTGCTTGGGGGAGGGACACTGGCTGTCAACCAGCTGATCCTGTCCTATGCTCTGGCATTGGTCCAACACTCTGAGCCTGCCCCGGATACCCTGGCCAACCTCCAGAAGAAGATCCTGGAGTTCTTTTGGCTGGGGAAGCACTAGTTCTCTGTACCTGTCCAGAGCATGCCTCTGATTTTCATTTGCAGCCAGGTCCACATTGCACCTTCAGGCCCTGCAGAGACTCCTTATGGTGCTCACTGTCCAGCATGGAGCATGCTGGCACATGCCTTCCTCTGCCACCTCCAAGAGCTCTGATACAAACAGCAGCAGTTTTATCTCCACCTGAGAAGTCTCCCCTAAGACTCTGAGGTGCCAGTTTTTCATCAGGACCTCCTTAGGACCTGGAAGCTAGTCTCAGTGACCAGGTCCATAGCAGCCATTCCCCAGCAGGGGGTAGACCTCCTGGATGAACCCATGCCACACAACCCACATCTTCATGTGCAGGTGGTAGAGTCCCCCTTGGTGCACAGGACGATGGCCCTGGCTCATGTCACCAGACTCAGAGACCTCCTAAACTATGGTCAGAGGGACTGGGTGGACCCTGGGTGGGGCTCAGCTAGTGTATAGGGTTGCCCATCCTGTGAATCCCCTGTTGTGTGCTCCATAAGGTGTGGGCAGCCTTCCCCCTGCTTCTTTTGAGTGGGTCCTGCAGGAGCTTGCTCCTCTCTGGGCCTCCAGACCTTGTCATTGGGCCCTTACCCCATGAGTCCCCTGGCCTCCTTAATACACAGCCTGAGCAGGCTGAACATACTCCAGCTGGTCAGCCTTCAAACCATACCTAGAGAACATCCTTGCACTCTTGAGGACCATACCATCCACTTTCCCACCTTCATGTCCCATCCAGACACCAAGTGACCTGCTGCCACCTGTGGAGAGTATGGAGCCCTGGTGGACTAGCCTGTGCTCTGCCCTCATCCCACAGTCCAGCTGAGATATTAGCTGGTGGCTCTTTCACAGAGCCATAAGCACATGTGTGTGGCTGGAGTGGTTTACAGAGTCCGTCATCACCTGTCCCTTCTGCAGTGAGAGGGAGACCCTGGCACATATATATGTAGAGTGCGTCAGGCTGCAGCTCCTCCCACTAAATTCTGGCTGCACTTTTCCCCTTACTTGCTTATTCTTGCACACCTCCTTAGTGGCCCCCTGAAATCATGAGGCCTGCTCACCAGCCGCCTCCTTGAGCTGGCCAAGAAGGCTATCCACCAGACCAGGAAGAGGAAGCTCACCAGGGAGTAGGGTGGCTGTGGGAGGAGTGTTCTGTGACTGTGAGGCCTGTTTCCATCCCATCATCACATCGCATCTCTTGGCAGACTTCCTCTGGAGATTATCCACTGAGGGGCCTCTTTGGACTTCATTGAGGAGCAGTAGACATGGTCCAGGAGTCGCTGCTCGCTGTCCCCATCTGGAACCCTGATCTTCAATCTCTGACATTCACTCCTGTTCTTGCATCTGTTGTCCCCTGAATTCAGTTGTGGCCTGGGGTTTGTAGTTCCTTTCCCTCAGTTAAGAGGGTGAGCCTTTAGTTTTGGGATGGCCTAAGCCCAATTGTCCCAGTACCCTCTAAAGGTACACACTTTCAAACTTCAGGAACAGATGAAGTAGAGCTCTTCCTGACAACAATCTCCTTTGTTCCACAGCCTTGCCTTATTCATCGCCAGAGCAGATCTATCATGTGCAGTGAATGAGGCAGAAAAATAGTGTGTGATCATGTAATGAAAGACTGCATCATAATGCAGTAGCACGATGGGGCCCAATTAAGGTTGCACAGGCAACCTTAATTCTGGCATTTCCTAACTTTTGAGTGCTTGACTGTGCAGCCTTAAGGATGCTTTGTTAATGTAGGTTTTTGTGAGTAATTTCCTAAGTTTTTAAAGAAGCAAACTAATAAAACATAAAATCCATCACGTGGCATCATTTTGACATCCACATGGGTCATCAGCAGAGTTAGGAGCTTTAGATTCACAGCACAGACCTCTACCATTTTCATCAATAGTTAGTGCTGAGCACTTCTTATAAACACTTTGTGTAAGCCCCAAGTAGTCTAGGGAAATGTGTATATTTTCAGCTACATCATACTCTAAGACTTGTAAAGAAACAAGAGGAAATATATTCATATGTTACTAATGGAAATCAATAGATGCTCTCAAGTTAAAGGACAGACTGTCTACCTACAAAACAACAATGTGGTACTTAAAGTAACCCTGCAGTGACAGAGGGGCTAAATGGGCCTATAAATGTCAAAAGCAGATAAACACTGCATTTGGCTTAAAAGCAGCTTCTCTGTGAATCATATGGCCATGAGTAGAGTACTGCTAATAATAGCTCTCAAAGTGAGGTATGTTCAGAACAGAAGTCAACATCCTTCAAGGCCAAAAAACTGTGGCCTAAAGGAGCTGAATTAGACTGACAATGGTCTTGAAGCTAATGGTTATGTAAATGGAATAGAAATGGCAATGTGAATAAAAATAGCGTCAGTGAAGAAATGAGGAGTTAATGCACTCCTGCTAGCCCATCTCCTATGCTCTGCCTTGTGTTAAGTAGCACCCTCACCACAAGTTAAGCCCGTTGGGTCAGTGGGTGAATGTTGCCCGTAGCTTCAGCTCTGTAGCCTCCTGCAGGCCATCTACCAACCACTGGGTCTTCCATGGCTCATCCCTCCAGCCAAGTGACATCCTTCCAGGATCACAAAAAAGTCCAAATAAGTCTTCCACCCCACTCAGGCTCCAATGAAGTGTTCTAACTGGGCCTACCTCAGGGCTTCCTCCCTCAGAGCCTAACCTGCTCCTGCAGAGTTCATCCTCTGTCAGTTCTTGTGTAACAGGTTTTCCCCCCACTGCCTCCCCTCCCTGGGATCTCCAGCAGCTTCCCCTAGGGCTCTCCCTACTCATTCTATGCCCTGGCTCAAGCCTTTCCCTCCCAAACCTACCCTCCTCCTAGGGGTTCCCTCCCGCAGGAGAGTCCAGGCTTTTCTGCAATCTCCCCCCGCTGTACAGAGCTCCTTCAGTCTGCTTAGGTCCCAGGTGACTAACAGCCCATCACCTAACTCTTCCCCCTGTGGCCAGAAGCAATCAGTTACCCCACAGGTGTGGAGCATTCCACTAGTTGGTTTTTTTTTTCTTTCTCTAGCAGGTAACAATGATTCATCCCATCACACCTAGGTAATACAGACATTTCAGAGCAGCAAGTGATAGGGACTGCATTACAGAGACATAGGGAATGTCTACCCTTTAATGAGAAGTGTGATTGCAGCATGCACAGACATACCTGAGCTGGCTTTCACCTAGCTAGTGCAAGTACTAACAGCAGTGAATCCATGGCAGCACAAGTTTCAGTGCGGGTTATACGAGCCCACCCGGGACACTGGGTACTCTGCTTACTGAGGCAGCTAGCTCATGCTGAAGTCCGTGCTGCTGCAGTTTCTCTGCTACTTGTAGTCGCACTAGCTAGATCAAAGCCAGCTTGACTATGTCTATGCATGCTGCAGTCACACCTCCAATGGCAGCATAGACATACCCTTAATGGAATGGGGTAAGCTAAGGGTAAAATAGCAGCTTTAATGGAGAGCCTGCCAGTACTGTGAAACTGTTTCATATTTTATTTCCTTTTACATTTTTTAACAGCAGCAGACTTTTGAATGAAGGAGCCGCCCCTAATAATACATGAAGTATCATATGAGACCTAATATAATGTATGAATGGAATAATTACAGAAAATCACACTATACAAAGTAGCCACTGCACTCAGCCATTTCAAATGCATAAAAATGCCAACAGGGGCATAAGTCTTCATTACAGAGTAATGACGTGCTAAACTACATTGCAAAAGCACATGCAATCCAGTCATTGACAGGCTTATTCCAACTTGCCTTTAAGGAGTGTTGAGAAATCTTTTTTTTAAGCCTATACACCAAAAGCAGCGGGCAAGAGTAATGAAACTGAACAGGCAATTGTTGGAACCTAGTGATAGTGCACCAGAATGCAGTGTGCTGATGATTACAGGAGGTTTCACATTTCATTGCTTATCTCTGGAGAGAGGTTGCTAATAAGAATGTAATGGATGGATTGAGAGAGATCGAATGCGAACACTGACTCATTAAGTTCTTCTGTGAGAATCTGTTCTTACAAACATTTCACTTCAAGGTTAAAGCAGGAAGAAATACCAGACCTGCTCAACAATCCATCACGCTGTTGGAAGTTTCATCTAGTGGTCAGAAGAGTGGAGTGGAAGTACCCTTTTTCCGCTCTGCCTCACTTTGTGACTTGGGGCAAATCTCTTAACCTCTCTCTGTCACATATAAAATGGGATAACAACACACACCTACCTCAGCAGGGTGTGGTGGTGTCCTATGAACTAATGCACTAGCGGGTGGCATTTAGCTGTTGTCTGGAGTAGGGACATCGTAGAGTGCAATGCCCCAGATGGAACTCCAGAAAGGCATGCAAGCAGAGTATGTGCATGCTGTCCTGTCCCTTGGGTTGCTAGAGAGAAGTCTTTGCGTCCCCTTGAGCTCAAGAACTATTAACATTCCCTTGTGGGGGATGTATAATGGAGTGGAAAAGGCTCCTTGCACCTTCCCCTTGCTGAGTACCCACGCTAGATCCACAGACAAGCTGGCCTTCATGCATTTGGAAGTGCTTACATGAGAGTTGATACAGAAAAGTATTGTGCATATGAACAAGTAAACTGTGCCAGTGTAGCTGAGATCAACAGCTCCAATGCTTATTTCAAAGCTGAAAATTCACCTCATTGTTGTATAAAATAATCATCTTAGCTATTCAGAGAGAACTTGGATACTCAGATGAAGGTATGAAATGAAAACCGGAGTCTTGCATAAAACACAAAGAGGGAAGCAAATATATTAACAATAATACACTTCTTGGTGTTTTCAGACACCTCTTTGGCTCAGACCAAATTAGCTGCAGAAAGAGAAGAGATGAGCATTTGCTGAGGTTTTAGATACTATTACCAGGAAGAAAAAACAGCAGCATGGTCACTGGGAGTCCGAAGGTGTGTCTATTCTTGCAAGTGTACACAGTTGCATGTGTGTTCTTATGCCATAACCCTCTACTGTCCACATCTGAAGCTGTAAAGCATGTTCCTGAAGGACAGTCTGGTGCATGAAAGCTAGCATGCATGAGGGGTGTTGGTATGTGCACGCCTCCTCTGTGGCATGGCCCGACCCGCTCTACAGTGTCATGTGGTTGGGGGTAAAGGGTGTATACCAGGTCAAGGGTATCAATAGTCTGTCAGTGCCATTCCCATAATGCATTGATCCCTTTGTTGCCTGACCCTTACCCATAGGTATAAAGATTCCTGACCCCCTCTTCCAGCAGTAGCAGTGACCTGCACTGAGCACTGCAGAATAGTTTTCTGCTGAAATCTATTGATCAGTACAAGTGATCATGGTCTGAGAGCAGCCACCTGGACTCTGGAGCACACACAGGTGCTGATCAATGTTTGGTCAGAATACACCGGCCTCCATGACTTTGCCTGGAACATTCACCTGTACCAGGATAGTTCAGAAGGCTGGAGGCAGCAGGCATTCACCAGACTCCGTCGCAGTGCTGGGAATGCATAAAGCACCTCAAGCTCCTGTACTGGTGGGGGAAGGAGTAGAATAGTTGCTCTGGGAGGGGACCTAGCACATGACCCCACTGCAGTGTGCTGGACTGAGGCTCTCCAGGGCTGAGACTACAGAGCCCAAAGTCACTCGCAACCCCCTCCTCAACTCCATTGACTTCATCTTATGATCGGGATGCTGAGGAGGGGCAAGATGAGGAGGCAGCAAGAACCAAAAACCCAGAGGAAGCGCCAGGCGACTCACAGAAAGAAGAGCACGTGATTCTGTGCCTCTACCTGGTAGACCCCATTGAGGAAGCCCCCTCTGAGGAGCCTGAGGAGGACCCTGAGCTGCAACGGGAACCAGAATCTGAGGCTGGTAAATTAAAATACACTCCCTGGAAATATGCCCTCTTGCTCTGGTAATACATGCCTGAAGCTGAAAATTCTTTATGTATTTGCTGATAATTAAGTGAGATTACAGACAAAGGAAACAAAAGTAACAGTGAGGATACCTGACACCGAGCATGCCTAAGGACTCCCCCACACTCACCAGTTACCACTGGCAACCATCCTGGCTGAGGAGCAATCATGCACAGCACCTGCGAAGAGCTGTGAGATACAGTGTCAGACAGAATTGTGAGAGAGGGATGTGTGACGTCCCTCTTATAACCTTACAGAACTCTCTTTTAATTACTGTAATAATGCTTAAGCCGCTCCCCATAAACCAAACCAAAACAGAGCAGTTATCATGAAACAAAACCATTGTTCAGTGATGACATTACAGAGCATTAAATGTCTTCACCACACAAAAACCAGGGCCAAAGGTGTTATCCTCCCGCAGTTGTCTGCTTGCAGTTAGTACATTAACTACAGGGGATCAAAACCCACTGAGGCATCTCACAATACAAGTATGCGACAATGCTCTGTTGAGCTTGTCAAGCAACACCATAGGGTAACGTCTCTTGGCACAGTCCCAATTCACCTTCTGGCTCCCTGCTGTTCCATTATGTGCAAGCACACTGCATCATGAATTTCCCTGGCCTGCCGGGAACCAGAAGCTGTGTGGACACAGGTGGGGTCAGGTTGCTTGTAAAGACTTTGGAAAGCGCTTCTGTCCTGTGCCCACTCACTGTGGAACTATTCCGCTTTAGCCTCACATACGTTAGGCAAAGCACAGCATACCCTTGTATACTTTCATGAGTCATAGCAGGGGCCATTACCCATTTTCCGGCATCCACAGGAAAGTCCATCAGGTGGGGATAAGCTTCATCCATGGCCCATTGTGTTCGTTGATGGGCCATTAACTTGAATAGTCCATTTATAGTGTGCTGGCTCGACTGAATGTAAACTACCTTGTGGGTGCTACCCAGGAACAAACACATTTGAAATACAGGTACATAGTCAATATTCATAACTTCGAATACTAAAATGATACATGCCTACAAACAGGATAGTCATATTCAGCAAACCATAACTTTTCTGTTGACACCTTACATGACATACTTTGTAGAAGATTTGTTGCAATTATAGAACAGTGGTAGCAACAAAGATCTATATGGTCATATTTTAATCATACAATGTCACAACCCAATCGCCTGAGCAACCTGGCATCATGGACCTTTTCCATGTGTCCAACATTTCTGTTCGTGCATTGACCCCTGTGGTCCATTAAATCTTGGAGAACCAGTGAATAGCAACCTTTGGGTTCACATATTCTCTGACCTCTTTCAGTGGGAAAGTATAGGGATGTGTGTGCTGTCGATGGCCCCCTGCACAGTTTGGAAAGCCCATGCTCTGAAAACCTGCTATAAAATTTCAGGCACTTGGGTAATGCCAACCACCTGTGGGTAGATTACAGTATTGATGGTCTGGCAATCACCGTCCCAACACTTGACTTCCCCAGCTCTGAATTTGTTGGCAACAGACCGGTAGCTGTCAAGTGTTGCCAGCTTCCAAAAGGCAAAAGCCACCCGCTTCTGCATTGTTATGGGTTTCCAAAATTGAGTGGTTTGGCACTGGAGGGTTGGTGCAAGTTCCATCCATAACTCAGTTTAGGTCTGCTTCCTCATTCTGAATTTCTGCAGCCATTGGTCATAATCGCAGGTTTCTAGGATGATGTGGTCCCACCACAGCGTGCTCATTCGCTGGGACCAGAGGCGGTCCACCCATGGACATATCACTGCAATACTGGCATTCAGAACCTCTGTTCCATGGGTCCCAAGTGGATTTTCATTCCCCCCTCTAGGTCAGCCATCTTTGCCATCTGACAGCTCTCTGGACCAATTCTGTCCTGTGTCTATTACTGCACCACATGAACATTAGTCCTATGAGCAGGAGCAGAACCAGATCTTCATGGACTTGCTCCAGGACTCCAACACAGTTTGAAAGAAGAGAAAGAGAAGTGGGAGCTGCCATCATCACATGCATGGAGGCAACACACAGTTCCAGCAATATGCAGTAAGGTGGTTCCTAGACTGTCTCTGGTGTCACACAGGACTCTGAGATACCGCCCCTGAAATTTTATCTTGAACATCGTGTACTGAAAAGGGGCAATGTGGACACAGGTATATGCCTGTGCACAGCATAAACACATGCTCAGCACGGCATACAAGGACACTCTTGCAAGTGTAGCCTTAGCCTGAGGATGAAAAGCATATGAGGGCAAAGAGCTAACTAACTCTGAAGCCATGAAAAAGTATGTGGCAGTGCAGAGCAATGTGTAAAAACTGATAAGAGAAAAAAGCAATTCTGACTGAGCAGCATGATGATTAGTGGTGGAAGCAATCCCTGAGTCTCATTTGGATGTCAAACCTTATTACAGGCTTCCTGTCAAATATAGTGCAATACTGCACAATGCCAGCACCTGGAAACTCTGTAGACCATTGAGGAGTGAGTCCCCCATGGCCTTGTTGGAAAATTGAAAATCAGAGTCTGAGTTTTAAAAGGTCTCTAGGGGGGTTGCTTAGGCTCCAGATAGCATCTTTAAAATAAAACAAAGCTTTTAAGTGTTCATCTGTGGCCAGAAAGAACTCAAAATGTCATTTGCAAAGCTCGGGGAACAATGGAGCACTGCAAAGTTCCTGCAGTTTTTCTTCAGGATAGACCCACTTTTAAAGTGACAGTGGTTGTACCATCAAGCAGCAAAGTCAAGATTCAGCATAGGAGATGAAAAAATGGTGAATGGGGGATTTTTCATGTGACAATTTTTCATAGCGGAATGCCGGATTTCCTCAGATAGAAGACATTTTAGCTCTTGCTATAAAGAAAACTTCTACCTTAATAACCGGACACAAAGGATCCATACCAGGTGTGTGTAGGAAAAGTGTCCGGATGCACACACAGACACATAGATAATATTTGCATATGTGAGCAGAAAGGCACGACAACATTGGTGCACCAACTGTAACGCTCACCTAACTCTGGGTGTTCCAGGGCATTACGTTCATTTGCCTGAAATTTTCAAGCCCGTATAGCTTTACAAACAAGCTGAGTAAGGTGCCTAATCTTAATTGTGCACAGTCAGCAATGAGTGAGGCTGGAGCAGGGTTGTAAATCACTACTAAAGGAAGACTGAAAAGCTGCTCCAAGACAGGAGCTACAGATACCACCGCTGGGGCTGGGAGCTGCAAGCACAGGGAGAAATGCTGAATTTGTCTGTGCCTAAACAAAAGAGAAAGAAAAGGCAGACGTCAGTATCAGGAGAACAGAATAAATATGCAATTGTGACCGAATGCACTTCTGTATTCACGCTCTACACACTATTGTAATCATCTTTCTCCAAAATATGCCTTGTGAGGTATCATTTAAAAACTAACAATTCACCAGTCACTAATATCCTGGTGAAATGTATGTAGCAACCTTATATGTAAAGTTATTAACATAAGATGAAATTATGATGGAAATGTGATTACCAGACAAGTCTGGGGAATATACAAACCTGTTTCGCAAAGACAAAGGACGTGCTGATGCCTCTAACCAGGTGTCATCAAAGTTGATGGGCAACCACCCGTCAAGTAGCCTTCTTTGGCAACTTCCCCACTTGCCCACCCCTAGGACCAGTCCTGCTTCCAGTCATGCTGCAAAACCCATCTGTTCTTGAGGAGGACATGGGCTGAGATGGAGATATTTATGGGTACTTCTATTTTTCATTTGTGATTTTTTAATTAAAGGAACAGGCGCCTAGAGCACAGGATGAGCACCTGTAATAATGTTTTAGAAATGTGAAGAAATAAGAATTAAATAAAGTATAGGCAAATTATCTGTAATGTAATTTCTGTCCTTGTGTAAAACAGTTTCTTCTTCCAAGAGGACTATTCTTTCTCCCAGAGAGCTTCCTCTTCCTTCCAGATAGCCTCACCTTGTTCCCTATAGCCTTTTCCTTCTCCCTGACAGCCCCAAACTTTTTGCAGCAGTTACCATCTCCATCTTGGAAGAACATTTGCTTCTCACTAAAAACCTAGTTCTCCTACCAAGAAGGCATCTTCCTTTTCATAAAAGCATCTTCTGCCTCCTGGAAGGCTCCTTCATCATTCTTAAAAGCTCTTTGCTCCTCCCAGAAAGCCTTGTATTCCTGGAAAGCTTTGATATTGTCCTGGAGAGGTTTCATTTCCTCCCAGAAGCTCTTTTTCATCTCACAAAAAGCTTTGATCTTTTCCAGGAAAGCTGGCTGTAGACTTTTCCCAGAAACTTTTCATTTTTTCATGGAAAATGTTCATTCTTTCCTGGAAAACGTTCATCTGCTCCTGGAAAGCCTTAATCTCCCCCTGGAAGGACATCAGTTCCTCATGCATCTTCTTGTTGGCCTGTTTCTTGCAGGAGACAGAAGCCAGCAGAAGCCAGAAGTAGCCTATCTTTCTCTCCTACTTGTAGATAAATATCTTTATACTTATCTGGGCAATGCATGGAGTCATAAACTAAATTTGCCTAGTTCAGTCTTGGGGTCTAGCAATTAGAAAGAAGACATGAAAGTTATTTGTGAAGAAAGGAATTCCTGCATACAAATTTGCAGAAAGATTTTTCCACTAGAAACACATTATATATACAGGATAGTGGTAGCCTAGGTAGATATGGTGGGGTGGAGTTTACAGAGATGCTCACTCAGGGCCACTAGCTAGATGTCACAGAACACAAATCAAACACACACAGCTTTAGTTATGAATTTCAGAGGAAAGAACGCAACTTCATTAGACATTTAAAACATCAGGAATAAATCTAAGTTGTCCCACAAATATGGTACATTTTGAATTAAAATCTGTATAAAGCAAAGTAATTCTATAGTAAGCAAGTAAGTTTATATTATTATTCATTCGCTCTTTATAAAAAAAACACTGTGGCTGGATCTTCATATATCAATTTCTATGCACCAAACGTGGCTGTATGTTTACAATATAAACTCCAATTCTTACTCTGTCCTTTAATGTGACTCTAAAACAATGTAAATAAAGATTGCTTTTCTTTTGACATTTTATGTCTTTAGCTTCAAAATGCATAATATCATTAAAATGTAGTAAATATATTTAGGCAACATCAAAACTATAACATTTGTGACAAATTAAAGGGAGAAAAACTCTCTCAGACCTACACAAGTGATGACCTAGAAATAATCTAGAGGACATCTGATATACCTTAGTGACAGGTGTTAAGAAGCTGCCTTTCAGGTCATTTCACAAAGTGTAACATATAAACTATAAAGCCTGACTTCTCTAGTGGTGGTGATAAGGGCGCCAATCCAGGAAAGAATTTAAGAGTATGTTGATTTCATGCAAACAAGTAGGCCCAAGCACGTGCTTAAGCCCCAGTCCAGCAAAGCACTTAGGGTGGGATGAATATGTATGAAGGAGAGCAAGCTCAAGGTGGGCAGGCCAGAGTGTCTTTTTGATCACTCATCTTTGTTCCTGGTGCTGAATGAAAGGCTTCTTTTGATGGCAGCCTGGGACTGGCTCCAGAGCTAAAATGGAAGCTTTGACCACAATCCCTGGTGAGTCACTCTAGGCCTGATCCAAAACCCATTGAAGTCAATAGGAATCGTTCCTTTGAATTTAAAGGGTTTTGCTTCAAGACCTCAGTTTGCATTTTGGGTTAAGACTCCTTGGTAAGGACTATTACATTACTGAGGCCGAGATTATTCTGATTTACATTTTTTTGTATTTATTTCAATTTTTAAGCAAAATTTTAACATTTTCAGCTTTGTAATTAGATACATTAAATGAAACACTCCTGATTAAACAAACTTAATTACTTTTATATTTCCATAAATAAAATAATGAGCTAATTTTTCATCACCACTCACCCTCTGGAGTCATTACAATTTATGTCAGCCCGGTGTTTTTGAATGATGACGTTGCCACAGTCAGTAAGAAAACATACTTAATAGCAATTTAATCAAGATAACTTTGGAAAATGTAGAAAATCCTGGAACAAAGTTTTATTATCAGATGAAACACAAATTATTATATTCTACTCGGATGGATTATATATGTGTCAAAGAAAGAGATGCCATAAGAGATAAGATCCTTGTTCCTGCTGTTCACAGGGATGACTAAAGATGTCAACAAGATCTCTTTCAGTCATGGCATTGGGCTTATTTTTTAACTTTGGTGCAGCCTTGAGCAATGGGCAGTGCTTATATGCAGTAGTTCCCGACACAGTACTCACTTACTTTTGTGCGCATGGACTCAAATTAGCCCATGAGTCGAGAGTCTTAGGCTATGTCTACACTGGCACCCATACTCGGTTACTGGACCACGTACATGCTTGCTCATGCTCCCCATACCAGCACCAAGAGTCCACATTATGCTGTGCTAGACATGGGTATAACATTGTGTACACATGTATACCCACATCCACACTGTCACTGTTTTTACGTGAAGTTAGAGTACCTTTTAGGGTACTCAATAGCCAAGGGCCCTGTGCATTGCAGGGAGACACTCTAGGATTTACTTTGCTTCGTGTTGTTGGTACTGTCCCCTGCCTTCACCCATTTGCCAAAGTCAGTTCCCAATCATGTGCTCCTCACTGTTATTCCCTGCCAAACTGAGTGGAAGACATGGAGTGATGGGATGATGATCTTGTTCTGATCCTGCTCCTTATTGTGGAACAAATGGTTATGTACTGAAATGACCAATTGGTGAGATGCAGGATGAAATTTGGGCAGAACATTAAAGACAGCTGAGCTGGAGGGTCAATGACAATTCATTCAGCTCAGGTGCTACAGATGTGGTGAAAGCCAGTATTGCCATGGTATGCCCTTGGGTGGAACATTGCTCCTGGTAACAACATGGTGTGGGGGGATCACATTATTTTGGAAAACTGGGGTCACCAATAGTGATTTCAGAACTTCCAAATGAGGCAACTGGCCTTCATGGAGCCATGTAAGGAGCTTGCACCAAACCTCCAGCACCAGAACACTCGATTCAGGAAAGCCCTACTGGTGAAGAAGAGGGTGGCTATTGCCTTTTCAAAGCTGGCAACACCAGACAGCCATAGGTCTCTTGCAAACCACTTTGAGCTTGCAAAGTCCACTGTCAGGACTATGGTTATGCAAGTTTGCGAGGCAATTAACACTGTGACTTACCCGTGGGTGGTCACATGGGCTGAGCATGCTCAGTAACACTGCTGAAGCCGGCTACCGTCACTCCACCCCCCAACTATCGGCAGGCTCGTGTCACCGACCGCCAATGCATTCCCAGTGCCGAACTTTCCCCAAACGCATGTTCTGAACTGTCCAGCCCTCTCCCGGCCGTTCTGATACTAGAGGTCCATTACCCCATGAGAGGTCAATATGCAGCAGTTTGCTACTTTAATTGGAGTTACCAAACAGTTCAGTTTAAACACAACACTAGATTAATTTTGATTTAAAAAATAAAACAAGTTTATTTAACTACAAAGAGATAGATTTGAAGTGAGTACAAGTATAAGATATTAACGGCAGAAATGGTTACAAGAGAAATAACAATGGAACACTCTCTAGTACCTAAAATTTAACAAACTAGACTTGGTTCAAGGTAAAATCCTTGCCACAGGTTCCCAGGAACACTGCTGACCAAATGAGCCTCAAGTGCTTTATACTTTCCTGGCACTGGGCCAGAGACGGCTAAATGCCCACCTGCTTCTGCCTCCATGAAATTTCCTGGTACCAGTGTACATTCCTGAAGCTCCAGGCAAAGTCATACTCCAGCCACACATTGATCAGCACTCAGATGTGGTCAGCAAGCCAGGCAGCTGCTCTCAGATCAGGATCCATGTTCACCTGTACTGATCAAAATAGCACAGTGGAAAACTGTTCTGAAGTGATCTGATGTGGTTAGCTCAGCTCACTACAACCAGTGAAAATGGGGGGACAGGCACCTTTACAGATTAGGGTAAGGGGTCAGTGCATTTTGGCGAATGCGGGTGGAGAACTACTGAAACTCAACACTTGGTACACACCTCTTATCTCTGTCCACACAGCACACTGGCATGGGTAAAGGGTCATGTGACAGCCTGAGGCACGTACTTACAGATACACCAGAGGTGTGCTAGCTTACTCGCCCTGTACTTGCCTTCAGCCACATGCTGCTGGGGTTTAGGTGAGGACAATAGGAACAATAGAGGTGCAACCAAGTGCACAGATACATGTACAGTCACTAGTGTAGAAATACCCTTACTCTCTCTCACTCCCCAGCACAGGCATGTCGGCGAAGTCGTAATCTAGCCCAGAAGGAGCAATGCTGTGTATGAAGTGATAGGAACATCATAAATGGAACCTGATGAAATTCGGAATTGCTATCCTGCTGGAAATTTCAAGATTTTTAAATCTGGTTTCATCCCAAACTAGGATGAACAGTCAAAAGCTCTGAATTTTTTGCCAAATGAAATATTCAGAAAATATTTAGTTTTGATCTTATTGAAACATTTTGACTTTAATAATATAATATAATTAATATAACATTTGACATGATAATGTTGAAATTAACCATTTCAAAAATTTTCTGGGAAAATTTTGACAAAATTGATACATTCCCACAAAAACTATTACTTTCATTGAATCGGAATTTTCTGACAGAAAACTGTTCCATCAGAAATTTTTCTACAAGCTAATCAGAAATCATCTGAAGGGAAGAGAATGTATTTGTCACAAGCAATTAATGGCCTGGGCCAACTGTATCTCAGCAACCACCTAATGGTCTAAGACCATGGTTAATAACTCTACTCCTCAGGCACAAATGAGCTTTCTAAGATAAAGCTCAGCTATGCAACAGACAGAGCTTTCTTGGGAGGGTGGTCTAAGACTGTGGAGCAAACACCAGGAGAATTAAGGACCATCACAAATCTCACCATCTTTCACTCTGAGTGAAAGCACACTTCTTTGACCTGCCTTCTCTAACAAAGACATAGTAGCATGTACATTAAAAAAAAAAGGACCAAAAAAAGACCCTCCCAAAACCAAATACTGCTGCACACAAGCCACACATGAAAGATGTTAGCCACATGGCTTAATGCACTATTGGAAGGTGCTCAGATACTGTGGTGGTGAGTGTGGCAATATGAACCTAAACGGAATAGAACAGGAGAATAAAACTCAGCATTTGGGTTTACTCATCTCTCTGCTTTCCCCTCTTGCCAGTCTTTCCTCCGTTTTGTTAATTTCGTACTTTATCAGGCTGAATTCTAGACTGAATCTTCCATCCCTGGCATTAAAATGTATTTACATATTTAATTCAAAACTGACCACCTTTGCTGTTGCCTTATGGATGCTGTTACCATGGCAACTAACACCTGGATCTAATCTAAAGCTGTGAAGGTTCTAAAAGAAAATGAGCCCTAATTGTTCCACTGCATAATGCTGGGCCCTTGAGGGCTTAAAATGCATATAAGACCTGTGTGCTCTGAGACAAATTACAGCTCCAGCCTCTCTCAACAGGGGAAGGGTGGTGGGAGCAAGCCAGAAGCTTCTACATGAAACGGGGGGAAAACAGGAACATGCACACAAATAACAGAATGTTGGGGGATTGCGAATGGAGAGGGGTCAATCAGCCTGCCTTCCTGCCTAGAAGTTTCAAAACATTTTCTCCCCTATATTATTGTTTTTGTTGAAGGGGGACAGAAGATGGGTGAGAGGGGTCCAGGAGGAGACAAGGAATCAGGTGGTGGCCCAAGTAGAGGAAAGAATAGAGATACAAACACAGAGAAAGGGGTGTGGAGGAAAAGAGTGAGTATGAGAGAGAGTTTGTGGTTGAGGTCAGGGGTCAGGGGGCAAGGAGGATGATAAGAGATAGAGAGGACCAAGGAGGAAGAGAAAAGATTGATGGAGTCTATTAGAGTGGAGCAAAAGAAGGGGGCAAAGGGAGAAAAATGGGAAGGCCAAGAGGCAAGGGGTAAGAGAACCTGAAAGAGGGGGGAAGAGATTTGGAGGCCAGCAGTGGCATTCTGTGACAGTTGTAGTAAGGCATGCAACAACTCCTTTGCATGCCTTTGGCTGTCCAAAATGGCATCCTCCATGCAGGCTGACCTCACACGTATGGTGCATGCAAGGTCATGTTGCACAGAGCTTTGTTCTATAATGGCATCCTCCATAGGGGCCACATGGAATCATTCATGGGCTGCCAGTTGGACAACGCACAACCTGTCAGGCTTGCAAAGCATGCCTTGAGTCAGGAACTCAGCTGGCTCTGGACTTGGTCACCTGCAACCCAATGAGTTTGTTTGGGCCCAATAAACTTTCACTGAGTGACTGTGCTCCCTGATTGAACAGAAGGGACAACAGCTCACCATTTTAGCCTTGTAGCAACAGCAGCACCGTGGCTGCTCAGTGCATTCCGTGCCTACAGCTGCACCAGACCTGCTTCCTATACTGGCCGTTGCTCCAACCCGTGCCTGCTCCCTCTCCAGCCATAGTCCCGACCTTCTGCTGAACTCCTGGCTCTGACCACTGGCTTGTCTCCTGCCCACAGCTCCAGTTCTACCTTTTGGTTCTGTTCTGGCTCCTGACTCCTGGCTGTAACCGCTGGTTTGTCTCCTAACCAGAACCCCAGTTGTGCTTTTTGGTTTTCATAGACTCATAGACTTTAAGTCCAGAAGGGACCATCATAGTTAAGACTAAAATTTTGTCATGGCTATTTTAGTAAATAGCTTGCCCACGGACAGGTCATGGGCAATAAACAAAAATTCACTGAAGCCATGACCTGTCTGTGACTTTTACTGCTGCGGCTCCATGGCTTCCCCTGCCACCATGGTGGCTGGGAGCTGTAGGCCTGGTTCCCCCTCCCCCCACGACAGTTGGGAGCTGTAGGTTGGCCATATTTCCTAAAGAGAAAATGGGACACACCCAGCTGCTCACCATAGGTGTCCTCCTCCACCGCGCGAGGTGGTCGTTTGTCACTGGCACCCTGAGGAGGGCCCCCTCAGGAGTCTATCACCTGTCGCTGGAACATTGCAAGGGGCCCCCTGTCACCTGTCGCTGGAACCCTGCCAGGTCCCCGCTGGCTGCCAGCTCCAGCGTCCCGCAGCCCCTGGGGCTGAAGCAGAGAACGTCACAGGGGTCTCTGGAAATCACAAATTCCGTGACTTCCATGACCTCCATGACATAAATGTAGCCTTAATTATAATCATCTAGTCTGACCTGCACATTGCTGCCACAGAACCTCACCCACCCACTCCTGTACTAGGTCCATCATCTCTGGGTGAGTTACAGAAGGCCTCAAATTTTGATTTAAAGACTTCAAGTTACAGTGAATCCACCATTTACTCTAGTTCAAACCAGCAAGTGAAGAATGCCCCACGCTGCCGAGGAAGGCGAAAAATCCCCAGGGTCTCTGCCAATCTGAGCTGAGGGAAAATCTTTCCCAACACAAAATATGATGATCAGTTAGACCCTGATCATATAGGCAAGAGCCACCAGCCAGACACCTGGGAGAGTATTCTCTGTAGTAACTCAGAGCCCACCCCATCTTGTGTCCCATCTCTGGCCGTTGGAGATATTTGCTAATAGCAGACACAGATGGGCCATATGCCATTGTAGGCAGATTCATCATACCATCCCCTCCATAAACTTATCAAGCTCAGTGTTTAATTTATTTTTGCCCCCACTGCTCCCCTTGGAAGGCTGTTCCAGAACTTCACTCCTCTGATAGTTAGAAACTTTCATCTAATTTCAAGCCTAAACTTACTGATAGTCAGTTTATATCCATTTGTCCTTGTGCCAACATTGGCCCTTGACTTAAATACCTCCTCTCCCTCCCTGGTCATACTGCTGATGTATTTATATGGAGTAATCATATGTCCCCTCATCCTTCATTTTGTTAGGTTAAACAAGTCAAGCTCCTTATGTCTCCTCTTGTAAGGCAGGTTCTCCATTCCTCTGATCCTCCTAGTAGCCCTTCTCTGCATACGTTCCAATATGAATTCATCTTTCTTAAACATGGAAGACCAGAACTGCACAAGTATTCCAGATAAGGTCTCACCAGTGCCTTCTATAATGGTAATAACACCTCCCCTGCTCTATTTGAAATACCCCATCTTGGAATTGCATTAGCCTTTTTCACAACCACATCACATTGGCAGCTCATAGTTCTGTTCTGCCTCCTGACTTCTGGCTCCAGCCATTGGCTTGTCTCTTGACCATGCCTCTGGATCTGCCCTCTGGTTCTGAACCAACCACTAGGCAGACTCCTGTTCTAACCACTAGGTAACACCACCTACACCTCAGTGTGTGACCGTTTGAGCAGCCCAAAAGATAAGAGGGGACTTTGCCCCATGGCATGGAGCTCCCCTCCAGAAGGGCTCCAGCAGAGCCCAACCCACCTTCTTGGACATTGTTGCAGTCCTCCAGGGACTGCAGACTCAGGTCACCACACTACATGACCAGATGGCTGTCCTCCAAGCCCAGGTACAAGTCCAGGCAACATCCTTGGTACCTACATCTCTCACATCCATGAACCCAAGATGCTCCAACTCAATGAGTTCAACAGAGATTGTGCCAAGTTTCATGGGTTCCTTAATCAATGTTGTCTCTAGTTCATGTTGCAGTCACAGTTGCACCCCACGAGTCAGTTCTGAATGGGCTTAGCACTTAGTCTGCCCATTGGAGAGGCCCTGAAGTGGACATCCGCACTCCTGGAGGGATTCAATCCTCTCCTCACACGCTTCAAGAACTTCGTACAGGCAATGGTGGGCATCTTTGACAGCCCTAATCAAGAACATATCACAGAAGCTGCTCTCCACACCCTCTGGCATGGTCCCAAGTCCACCGCCAAATGTACAGCAGAATTGTAATGCCTAGCCACAGACTCCGACTAGAATGAGGCCATGCAGTGTCACCACTTCAGGCAGAGACTCAACGACTCTATAAAAGATTAACTAGCACGGATGGAACCTCCACCTAGCCTGGGAGACTTAATTGTACTTTATTGATCTATGTATTAGGATTGATGATCAGCTAGCAGAATGAGCCCAAGAAAATCGACACACCATCTGACCCTTGCCAGCCAAAACTCTTCCATTTCCCAGGGCCCAAGTTGCCCTAGTAGACCCTGAACTGATGCAACTTGACCAAGCCTGGTCTCATCTCCCTGCCAACAAAAAGAATTGTCATTTGGCATTGGGGTTGTGCCTGTATTGTGGGATGCCTGGGCCCATTGCAGCAGGTTGCCCAGCCAAAGTTCAACCCACCCCAAGGTTGGGAAACACCAAAGCCCAACACCAGTAGGGGGCCTCAGATTGGGTCAGTGCTCCACTCCTCCCTACAGCAAATAACACTGCCGCCTATCATCCAGAATCTTGGCAACCTATAGCCACCAGACTACCCTGCTTCATCTCCCTCTCTGACTCTGGCATTCTGCCATGCCCAATGTTCACTTAGAAGCATTGGTCGACTCATACACATCTGGCAAACTCATTCTCCAACTCACTCATGATCCCCAAATCAGCCAGTACTTTTCTGTTCCCTGCCAATGAGCATGGCTGCCCAGCTCCAGCCAATGGTCAAGTGTATTCTGTGGCACACTCTAGCCCCCAAAGGATCCAGAGTTGTGAACTGAAGAGTTGTCCGCAGTGCCCAGAAATCCTGCCAAGCGCCTAGAAAATAGCAAGGTTTTCAACAAAGAGAAGATGGATACTTTACCTCCTCACTGCAGTTATGGTTGTCCAATTGACCTTCAACCAGGAACAAAGGTCCTTTTCAGACATATTTATCCCCTATCTGAATACAAACTGCAGGCCCTTCAGGAGTACCTTGAGGAAAATCTGCAGAAGGGGTTCACCTGCCCTTCAGCTCCCCAGCTGGAGCCTTTATTTTCTTCACGGCTAAGAAGGATGGCTCCCTCCGACCTTGTATCAATTATCGAACCCTAAGCAAGATCACGGTCTGCAGTCAATACCCTCTTTCTCTCACAAATAAACTATTGGAAAGACTCCATTTGACTCAAGTCTTAATGAAGCTAGCTTTGTGTGTAGCACACAAAGGGGGATGAGAAGGGGATGAATGAAAGATAGCATTTTGAATACTTGGTCATGCCGTTTGGTCTATGTAATGCTCCCACTACGTTCCAGCATTTCACGAATAATGTCTTCAGAGATATCTTCTACCAGTGTATGATCACCTACTTAAGACAATATTCTTATTTTTTCAGACTCAAGAACTCCATGACCAACACATGCATACTGTTCTTGATTGGCTTTGCCAAAATGAACTCTGTATGAAGCCTGAGAAATGTGAATTTGACTAGAATAATGTCAAGGTTCCTTCCCCACTCTGAACTCTACGGTACAGATGTGGGGACCTGCATGAAGGACCCCCTAAGCTTATTCTTAGCAGCTTAGGTTAAAAACTTCCCCAAGGTACAAACTTTGCCTTGTCCTTGAACAGTATGCTGCCACCACCAAGCGTTTTAAACAAAGAACAGGGAAAGAGACCACTTGGAGACATCTTTCCCCAAAATATCTACTCCAAGCCGTACACCTCCTTTCCTGGGGAAGACTTGATAATAATCCTCACCAATTGGTACAAGTGATTACAGACCCAAACCCTTGGATCTTAAGAAAAATCAAAAACCAATCAGGTTCTTAAAAGAAGAATTTTAATTAAAGAAAAGGTAAAAGAATCACCTCTCTAAAATCAGGATGGTGAATACCTTACAGGGTAATCATATTCAAAACATAGAGAATCCCTCTAGTGCATCCCTCTAATCCCAAAGTGCATTGGGCAAAACCTTAAGTTACAAAAAGACACAAAAACAGGAATACACATTCCCTTCAGCACAGCTTATTTTACAAGCCATTAAACAAAAGAAAATCTCACACATTTTCTAGCTAGATTACTTACTAACTTTACAGGAGTTGTAAGGCTTGCATTCCTGATCTGTTCCCGGCAAAAGCATCACACAGACAGACCAAACCTTTTGTTCCCCTGCCTCCGCTTCAGATTTGAAAGAATCTTGTCCCCTCATTGGCCATTTTGGGTCAGGTGCCAGTGGGGTTACCTTAGCTTCTTAACCCTTTACAGGTGAAAGGATTTTGCCTCTGGCCAGAAGGGATTTTATAGCAGTGTATACAGAAAGGTGATTACCCTTTCCTTTATATTTATGACAAATACCATAGAGTTTCTGGGCTGTCATCTCTCCAGTGAGACTCACCATGGACCCCTGCAAGTTTACAGTCATCACTGAGTGGAAGGTATCCACACATATGTGTGAAGTGCAGCAGATCCTCAGGTTTGCAAATTTTTACTGGATTCTCTAACCTGGTAGCTCATACAATATTCCTCCTCAAGAAGAGGACTGTCAGAAATATAGAGGGAAGAGTAGCATAAAATCCCTACTTGGCAGCTGTACTGAATTGCCTTACCTGTAAGGGGTTAAACAGTTCAAATAACCTAGTTGGCACCTGACCAGAAGGACCAATGGGGAAAGAAGATACTTTCAAATCTTGAGGGAGGGAAGGATTTGTTTTGTTCTCTTTTGTTGTTCCCTCTCCGGATGGAGGGAGAAGCCAAGCAGGTACAATATCTCCTGAAAATATACCTGGAATAATCCATTTAAAGCCACAGAAATTGTAAGCAGAATAAGGAAATGCATTAGATTATCTTTTGTTTTGGCTTGTGAATTTTTCTATGCTACAGAGGTAGTTTTATTCCTGTTTTTGTAGCTGTAAAGCTGAGCCCAGAGGCGAAACCTCTGTGTTTTAAATCTTTTTATTACCCTGTAAGTTACCTTCCATCTCGATTTTGCAGGTGTGATTCTTTTATTTCTTTTTCTTTATAAATAAAGTTCTTCTTTTAAGAACCTGACTGATTTCAGTGTCCTGAAGACAAAGGATCTGGTCTGTGCTCACATAGCTAAGGCAATTGGTTGGTATATTATTCTCAAGCCTTCCCAGGAAAGGGGGTGAAGGGGTTTGGGGGAATCTGGGTGCGGGGTAGGAATTCCATGTGACCCTTCCCTGAATTTTTGTGTAAATCACTTACTGGTGGCAGCAATACCATCCAAGGACAAAGAAAGGAATTTGTGCCTTGGGGAAGTTTTAACCTAAGCTGGTAGAATATAAGATTTGGGGGTTTTTCATGTGGGTCCCCACATCTGTACAGCAGAGTTCAGAGTGCGCGGGGAACCCTGACAAGGACTAAGTTCACCTGGTCCATGGACACACAGGTGGCTTTTGGCAGCTTAAAAAAGGGGTTTTTTCTGCCCCCATTTTGACCTATCTGGACGTCACAAAGGCTTTTGTAGTTGAAACCAATACCTTGGACTTTGCAATAGGCATGGTTGTCTTGTAATTTGCAGGCCCTCACCAGTTGCTTCATCCCTGCACTTTTTTCTCTCAGAAACTGATTCACACTGAGAGAAATTATGCTGTATGAGACAAAAAGTTCTTGGCCATCAAGGCCAGCTTAAAAGAGTGGTGCTACCTCCTTGAGAGGCCCGCATCCCTGTCCAAGTCTGGACAGATCACAAAAATTTGGAGCATCTGCTGACAACATGACAACTCAACCAACATCAGATTCACTGGGCCCTTTTCCTCTCCTGATTTGACTTTATGGTTATATACCCTCCAGGGACTAAGAATGGGAAGGCAAATGCTTTTTCCCACAAGGACAAGTACTGAGAAGGAGAGGAGAAAGCTCGCACTACCATTCTTAAATCCTCCCACTTAGTCTGCGGAACCATCATTGGTCACATGATGCCCACTATCCATTCTTTGCTTCCAAGCAACCCATTTGTGGCCCCAATCTGCCAGACTCAAAGAACAGCCAGTGCTTCTCTAGATTCAAGGTTTCATCTGCAACAAGACCTCTTTTATCACGGGGATCATCTCTACAATTGCAAGGGGAGTTCCTGGTTTCAGATGATAAGGTTGTGCCATTACTTGCCCGTGGCAGGACATTTTGGCCAATTTGGAACCTGATTGCTAGATACTTCTGGTGTCTGACCCTAAAACTGATGTCAAAAACTATGTTAGATCATGAGACCTCTGCAGCCACATGAAGAGACTGTGAGCAAGGCCTGTGGGCCTCCATCAGCCCCTCTCCACACCTCTACATGTTTGGTCCCCACCCTCTTAATGGATGTTATTGTGGAGTTACCCCACTCCCAAGGGCACTCAGTCACCCTGACTGTAGTGGACCTCCTGACCAAGATGGCCCATTTTATTCCCTGCCACACCATGCCCTGCATGTGAAACTGTGCAAGCTTTCCTGGAGACTGTCTTTTGTTACCACAGCATGCTGACACACAATTTCAGATCAAGGCCCTCAATTCGTTTCTTGATTCTGACAGGAATTTCTCTGCCATCTTGGCACCAAGTCCCTCACCTCAACAACCTATTATCCACAGATAGGTGGCCACACTGAAAGTGTGTCCTAGACCCTGGAGCAGTATATTTGCTGTTATTTGAATTTCCATGAGAATGATTGGCTCCCACTGCTGTGGTTTTTGCCAAATTTGCATGCTATGCTTTGACCCACCCTTTAACCCAACAGACCCCGTTCTTCACACATTTTAGTTTTCAACCCCAATTTCCCAATTCCAGATCTGCTGCCTGAAGTGTCTGCTAGCCCAGCGTCCATGGTCCTCCACCTCCAGCAAACACACCAGGAACTCAAAGAGCATTAATTTTCCTCTAAAGAAAATTATAAACCTTATAATTATAAACTGAAAGCCACAGGCCACCCCTGACGTTGCAATAACAGATAAGGTTTGGCTGTCAGCTTGGATTCTGAGAAAGAACCATCTTTTGGCCAACCTTGACCACCACCAACAGCTGGGTTCTTTTCAGATTATCAAAGAAATAAACCAAGTAGCCTTCAAGCTTCAACTACCAGAATCCCTCAAGATTCACCCCGTCTTTCATGTTTCTCTCTTCAAGCTGTTCATCAACAAGCCCTTCCCCAACTGGATAGACCCTCCACTACCCCCCAGTAATTGTCAAATGGGCAGGAGGAATACAAAGTGCCTTAGGTCTTTGATTCCTGAAGGATCGGGGGAAGGTGCAGTATCTGATCAACCAGAAGGCATACAGTCCAGAAGAGAGGTCCTGGGAAACAGAAAAAAAATGTTCACACTCCTGATCTCCTGCAGGAATTTCACCAAAAATACTGTGAGAAGCCAGGACTAAGGTCTCCTAGGAGAAGCCCTCAAGGGGAGTGGTACTGTTAGGATCTCAGCTGACTCTGAGCTCAGACACCTAGAAATCCAATGAGCCCAGCTAGGCCCAATAAATCCTCACTAAGTGCCTGTGCTCCCTTATTGGACAGAAGGGCCAACAGATCACCATGTAAGCCTTGGAGAAACAACTGCACAGTGGCTGCTCAATGCATTTCACACCTGCAGTTGCATGAGATGTGTTTTCTGTACTGGCCCTTATGTCAAACTCAGGTCTGTTCCCTTTTCAGCTCTAATCCCTATCTTCCTCTGAATTCCTGACTCCTGTCTTCAAAAATTGGCTTATCCCCTGACCCCACATCTCTGGTTCTGTCTCCTGATTCTTTTCCAACCACTTGGTGAGACTCCTGTTCCAACCACTAGGATGCACAGCCTACATCTTAGTGTGTGACACCTTGCATACATAGATGGCACACCACTGGAGGCCAGTGGGAAAAAAATAAGGGGAGCGAAAAAGATGGAGGAAGACAGACAAGGAGAAGAAGCATTAAAAATCAGTGTTTATAACCTACTTAGGAATACTCAAGCAAGCAAAAGAGATGGGGGCATGGCACTATATGTCAAAATGTCATTACCTGTTTCCAAGTCACTGACAGCTCGGAAGCAAATGATCTTGTATGCTTATGGATCAATGTTCTAATAGGTAAAACATAGATGAGGTACTAGTTGGTGTCTGCTAAAGTTTTCAATAAATATTTCCATTCTGTATTTGGGAAAAAGCCAGATGATGACCATGGTGAAATTCTTTCCATTCCAACAGTAACTAAGGAGGATGTTAAACAGCAGCTACTAAAGTTAGATATTTTTAAATCAGCAGGTTATATATAGTAGGTGTGTAGGCTCATAGTAATGTAGACATTAATTATAAAGTTTAATTTTCCATATTTTAATGAGTTTACGTTAATGGAATATAACAAGTAGCTTTTGAAGCAGTTTGGCTTTGAGCATTGATAGAGTGAAATAACCTATCACACAGTTCCCCAGTTTCCCAGACTGTTCTATACTGGCTTACTGTGGTCATGAGGTCTCATAGGCCTTAAGAAAGTGTATGCATGAGATGAAGAGCAGATCCCCTTTGTATTTTTAATTAACTTCTTCCTCTTTCTGTTTCCTTAACGGAATGTCTGTGCAGTGACACCTGGCAGGAAAGACTTGTCCTAGGCTTTTTAGGCAGGGGTGGTGGCAGTAATAATGTGCGGGTATAAGCTCATAGTGCAAGTTACCATTTGGCACTGATTAAGCCGGGTTCAAAGCAAAGCTTATCACAGATCACTAGAGGTCACCTTGTGTATGTAAAGATTCCAACCTTAACCCATTGTTGCCATAGGGGAAAGTATAAGCTGCTAAATAAACTGCATAGAGATAGAAAGACATGGCAAGCCATTCAATCATTGGTGTTAACTTTATGATTTGATTACTGATTGTTCTCATGCAATGATTTGCCCATTTGTTGGTCTCAAATTGTTTTCTTTTAGTTAACCAATTTTAATTTGTATTATTATTAACTTCGTGATTTGACTAACTTGATTTACATGGTAACCTCAATCTAATTTTCATATTGTTTAGTACTTTAGGAAGTATAATCAATTAACTAACATTATAATTGCTTATGCTCTTGATTAAAAGCCAATAAACCACACCAAATTTGTTTTCCCTGATCAAATGATGATGAGGTAAAAGGGACTTTAATTAAACATTAATAAAGCATTTGACTCAGGTCCTGAAAAAACCCTACTGTTACTACAATAGGCTCCAGTTCAACCATAGGGATTGGATTTGAAACAGGAATTAATTCAGGGAATTTCTATGGCCTGTGTTATACAAGAGGTCAGACTAGATGATCACAATGCTCCCTTCTGGCCATAAAATGCCTGAATCTATGAAAAATAAGAAAGTGGGGGAGGGAGAGAGAGAGAGAGAGAGAGAGGGGCACGGATATAAAGATGAGGGATGCAGATGAAAGAGAGAAGAGATGGGGTTTAGTTCAGATGCAGCCTATAGCAGAAGAGACATAAGCTGTGTCCTCTCATGGAACTTTATTTTTGTTCTGGTTTTCCCCCTTATATCAAATTTAAGTAATTCCAACAGAAAGTATATGATTTAAAAGAAGAGAGAAAGAGAGAGCACACACTTCCATTCTATTTTTCAAAGAGTAGGTTCTTAAAGCCAGTGCCCTAGCCAAATTCTCACTCAGATAATTGCATTGTCTGTCTGCTGTTACAAATGTACTCTTCTAGTCCCAGATGGTGTGAATTGTTAAATGGCTGTTTACACCAAATGCAGCAGCAGTTCAGCAGCGGGTAAAGTGATCTGTCTATTTAGTTTGTCTATCATTTTGTAAAATGCTGTGGGCCCCTCTGGGATGAAAGGTTTCAGAGTAGCAGCCGTGTTAGTCTGTATTCACAAAAAGAAAAGGAGCACTTCATCCGATGAAGTGAGCTCTAGCTCACGAAAGCTTATGCTCAAATAAACTGGTTAGTCTCTAAGGTGCCACAAGTACTCCTTTTCTTTTTCTGGGATGAAAGTCATTAAATAAATGTAAGGCTGTTATTATTAGGGTACCATTTCTTTCTCAATGTTCTCCCTAATTTTCCATGGATTCCTTTGCTTCATTAAAATGTCCTATTCGCCTTCTTAGCAATGTTCTGACTTCAATTTCTAACCCTGTTTATCTCTTCTTATCATCATTCTACTTATATTCATAGGTTATATCTTCCTGATCTTAAACTATTATTTTATCAAAACTAAATTCTGTCCTACTATGTTCTACAATAATTAATGAATTGTAGGTTAGAACAGATGCATTCTCATTCTGTAAGTAGCCAAATGGTCCCACCACACCCATCTCCAGCAACCCACCTCGCCCCAGTGACCAGTCAGCTGGGCAATGTTTTAAATGTAATGAGCTGGGGTATGTGAAGGCCAACTGCCCCAAGAACCCCAACAGACTACAGTTCATTACATAAGAGTCACACCAAAGGTCCTCAGGCCCAGATGCCTCCCAGGTACCCTCAGAGTGAAAAGAAACTGTAAGTGTGGGCGGGAAGAAGGTTATCGCATGGAGGGACACTGGAGCACAAGAGTCAGCTATCCACCAATCCTTACTGGACCCCAACTTAATCAACCCAGAGATCCAAGTGACAATTCAACACTTCAAGTCAAACTCTTTTGACTTGCCTACAGTCAAGTTGCCTATCCAGTACAAGGGCTAGTCAGGAATGTGACTTTTTCAGTCTATGATGATTATCTCATTCCCATGCTGCTGGGGAAGACTTGGCCTACCATGTGAAACTAGCCAAGCGGGTGGGAATGGTCACCCGCAGCCAGGCTAAGCAAGCTGTCGCACTTAGCTCTGTTCCTGAGCCTTCAACAAGGGCCCAGTCTGTGTTACCAGAGACCCAGACTGAGGTGGTGGAACCGGACCCCATGCCAACATCTGCGACAGCATTAGTGGATCCAGTCACAGAGACCCAGCCAGTCCCAAAACCGGAACTGGTGGAGCAACCAGTACCAGAACCATTGCCAACACTGAGTCCAGCACTTGCAACCTTGTCTACAGCTCCAACACCAGGGGCACCACCGAGCCTGCACTGGCAGCAGCAGCAGATAACCCTACACAAGAGGCTCAGCCAGAGCCTGAAATACCACATAGTGCACCAGCAGAGGGCAGTTCACAGTCAACGGAAACAGCCCCATCACCTGCATCGCTTCCAGAGGGACCAAGCCCAGGTCCACAATCCAGTGAAGAACTGATGTCTCCAGCATCAAGGGAACAGTTCCAGGCTGAACAGGAAGCAGATGAAAGCCTCCAGAGAGTTTGGACGGCAGCATGGAGCAACCCACCACCTCCCAGCTCTTCTAATCGAGGAATTGTATTTGTTGTAGAAAGACGGCACCAGGAAGACTGGCATTTGGTAGTTCCAACTAAGTACTGGGTAAAGCTCTTGAGCTTAGCCCACGATCATCCTAGTGGCCATGCTGGGGTGAACAGGACCAAAGACCATTTGGGGATGTCCTTTCACTGGGAGGGAATGGGCAAGGATGTTTCTACCTATGTCCAGTCTTGTGAGGTGTGCCAAAGAGTGGGAAAACCCCAAGACTAGTTCAAAGCCCCTCTCCGACCACTCCCCATCATTGAGGTTCCATTTCAGCGAGTAGCTGTGGATATTCTGGGTCCTTTTCTGAAAAAGACACCCAGAGGAAAGCAGTACATACTGACTTTCACGGATTTTGCCACCTGATAGCCAGAAGCAGTAGCTCTAAGCAACACCAGAGCTAAAAGTATGTGTCAGGCATTAACAGACATTTTTGCCAGGGTAAGTTGGCCCTCCGACATCCTTACAGATTTGGGAACTAATTTCTTGGCAGGAACCATGAAAAGCCTTTGGAAAGCTCATGGGGTAAATCACTTGGTTGCCACCCCTTACCACCATCAAACAAATGGCCTAGTGGAGAAGTTTAATGGGACTTTGAGGGCCATGATAAGTAAATTCGTAAATGAGCACTCCAATGATTGGGACCTAGTGTTGCAGCAGTTGCTCTTTGCCTACAGAGCTGTACCACATCCCAGTTTAGGGTTTTCACCATTTGAACTTGTGTACGGCCGTGAGGTTAAGGGGCCATTACAGTTGGTGAAGCACCAATGGGAGGGGTTTATACCTTCTCCAGAACTAACATTCTGGACTTTGTAACCAACCTACAAAACACCATCTGAACCTCTTTAGTCCTTGCTAGAGAAAACCTAAAAGATGCTCAGGAAGAGCAAAAGGCCCGATATGATAAACATGCCAGAGAGTGTTCCTTTAAAGTGGGGGACCAGGTCATGGTCTTAAAGGTGCTTCAGGCCCATAAAATGGAAGCGTCATGGGAAGGGCCATTTATGGTCCAGGAGCGCCTGGGAGCTGTTAACTATCTCATAGCATCCCCCACCTCATACCTAAAGCCTAAGGTGTACCATGTTAATTCTCTAAAGCCCTTTTATTCCAGAGAATTAAGGGTTTCTCAGTTTACAGTCCAGGGAGGAGATGACGCTGAGTGGCCTGAAGGTATCTACTATGAAGGAAAAAGTGACGGTGAAGTGGAAGAGGTGAACCTCTCAATGACCCTTGGACGTATGCAGCGACAGCAGATCAAGAAGCTGTGCACTAGCTTCGTGCAGATGTTTTCAGCCACCCTAGGACAGACTGAACGGGCATACCACTCCATTAACACAGGTAATGCTCACCCAATTAGAGCCCAACCATACCGAGTGTCTCCTCAAACCAAAACTGCTATAGGACGGGAGATCCAGGACATGCTACAGATGGGTGTAATCCACCCCTCTAACAGTGCATGGGCATCTCCAGTGGTTCTAGTTCCCAAACTAGATGGGGAAATATGCTTTTACGTGGACTACTGTAAGCTAAATGCTGTAACTCGCCCAGACAACTATCCAATGCCACACACCGATGAGCTACTGGAGAAACTGGGATGTGCCCAATTCATCTTTACCTTAGACTTAACCAAGGGGTACTGGCAAGTACCGTTGGATGAATCTGCCAAAGAAAGGTCAGCCTTCATCACCCATGTAGGACTGTATGAATTTAATGTGCTCCCTTTCGGGCTGTGAAATGCACTCGCGACTTTCCAAAAACTTGTAGATAGTCTCCTAGCAGGATTGGGAGAATCTGCAGTCGCCTACCTTGACGATGTGGCCATCTTTTCTGATTCATGGGCAGAACACCTGGAGTATCTGCAAAAAGTCTTTGCGTGCATAAGGGAGGCAAGGCTAACTGTTAAGGCTAAGAAGTGTCAAATAGGCCTAAACAGAGTGACTTACGTTGGATACCAGGTGGGTCAAGGAACTATCAACCCCCTACAGGCCAAAGCGAATGCTATCCAAAAGTGGCCTGTCCCAAAGTCAAAGAAACAGGTCCAATCCTTCTTAGGCTTGGCCGGATATTACAGGCGATTTATACCGCACTACAGCCAAATTGCCGCCCCACTGACAGACCTAACCAAAAAGAAACAGCCAAATGCAGTTCAGTGGACTGAAGAGTGTCAGAAGGCCTTTAACCAGCTTAAAGCAACACTCATGTATGACCCTGTGCTAAGGACCCCAGACTTTGACAAACCTTTCCTAGTAACCACAGATGGGTTTGAGCGTGGTGTGGGAGCAGTTTTAATGCAGGAGGGACCAGATCAAGAATTCCATCCTGTCGTGTTTCTCAGCAAGAAACTGTCTGAGAGGGAAAGTCACTAGTCAATCAGCAAAAAGGAATGTTACGCCATTGTATATGCTCTGGAAAAGCTACACCCATACGTTTGCGGACGGCGTTTCCACCTGCAAACAGACCATGCTGTGCTGAAGTGGCTTCATACCATCAAGGACAATAACAAAAAATTCTTCGGTGGAGTTTAGCTCTCCAAGATTTTGATTTCATACAACACATTTCAGGAGCTTCTAACAAAGTGGCGGATGCACTCTCCCGTGAAAGTTTCCCTGAATCAACTGGTTCAAATTATCCTTGAAATGTGGAAAATATTGTTAGTTTTTATATAATCAGTAGTATATCTAGAGGTGCATGTGTCTTCTTAACCCTGTTTTCTCCTAGAGCTCCAGGAGAAATCACAGCCAGTGTGGTACAGACTGTCCAGAACCCTCTGTGATTTGGGTGGTGGGGGGGGGGTCATAACCATACAGCTAAGGGGAGCCTAGAATTCCTCCTTACCTGTAAGGGGTTAAGAAGCTCAAATAACCTGGTTGGCACCTGACTAAAAGGACCAATTAGGAAAGAAGATACTTTCAAATCTTGGGGTGGGGGGGAAGGCTTTGTTTTGGTATGTTCTCCTGGGAAGCAGAGAAGCATCAGGTCAGAAAACTCCTTCTCCTATAAACCATCCTAAAAGTCTCTCATATTACAAATTGAAAGTAAAAGCCAGGCAAGGCGTGTTAGATTATCTTTTGTTCTGCTTGTGAATTTTTTCTTTGCTGGAGGGAGGTTTATTCCTGTTTTTTATAACTTTGAAACTAAGCCTAGAGGAAGTTCTGCTGTGTTTTTGAATCTTTTGTTACCCTGTAAAGTTATTTTCCATCCTGATTTTACAGAAGTGATTTTTACCTTTTTTTTTTTTAATAAAATCCTTCTTTTAAATAAAATCTGTACCCTAGAGTTCAGAGTGGGGAGGAAACCCTGACAGCCCCAAAGTTCTTTAATGGGCCTTCATAAAGCATGACCTAAATACTTCCATCATAATCTTCTTACAATATTTGATGCTTTAGGTAGGTTTGCTCTACTTATAATTTCCAATGTTGCAAGAAACTCTTTTTCAGTGGACTCTGAAAATCTGTAGGCATTTACTTTGGAACGAAGAGCTAGCCACTATTACAATCTTCCCTCTTCAATCTATATATTGTGACAGGGTCAGGCCAGATGGCTACAGGAGAGTGATCCTATTCCTAAAGGATCCCCCCACAGCCTAAGAGGGGGATCCACAGGACCTGGAGACCAAATAAATCAGGGGGACAACTAATGAAATAACAGGGACAGGAGTGTGGTCAAAGGGTCAAACGAAGGGAACCAGACGGGGAAACCAAGCAGAGAACCCTGGACAGCGCCCACTGCTCCTCAAAAGGTGTCAAGGGAGTCAGTGGACACCGCCCAGAGGAACTCTGCCCGGATACGTGAATGGACCGAGGATCGGAAATAGGCCCCACAGTCACAGGAGACTCCATCGCCCAACCTCCTCACTTTGGTTTTATAGATGGCTATTTTAGCTAGGGCCAGGAGTACGTTCACCAGGAGATCCCTTGACTTTGTGGGGCCACGGATAGGGAGTACATAGATAAGAAGGTGAGGGGAAAAGTGCAACCAAAATCATAACAGGAGAGTGATAGAAGCTAGATATATTAGCTCCAGATTAAGCAGGTCCCTTTTCCCTGAGTAAAATAATGTGCTGTTCCAGAACAATCACGAAGTTGCTGGAACCAATTAAGGCAGGCTAATTAGGACACCTAGAGCCAATTAAAAAGCTACCAGAGTCAATTGGGACAGGCAGGCTAATCAGGGCACCTGGATTTAAAAAGGACCTCATGAGGTGTGTGTGAGGAGCTGGGAGCAAGAGGCACAAGAAGTGGAGAATGAGTAGGCATACTGCTGGGGGACTGCAAAGTACAAGCGTTACCAGACATCAGGAGGAAGGTCCTGTGGTGAGGATAAAGAAGGTGTTGGGAGGAGGCCACGGGGAAGTAGCCCAGGGAGTTGTAGCTGTCACGCAGCTGTTACAAGAGACACTGTAGATAGTTGCAGTCCACAGGGCCCTGGGCTGGAACCCGGAGTAGAGGGCAGGCCCGGGTTCCCCCCCATTCCCCTCAACTCCCTATCTGAGACAAGAGAAGGTGACCTGGACTGTGGGTCCCACCAGAGGGGAAGGTCCCTGACCTATCCCCTGACTCACTAGGTGGGTCAGCAGAGACTGAGGGTATTGTTCTCCTCCCTTTCCCCATGCTGGCCAGTGATGAGGTTAGCTGAGTGAACGGCAGGTTTGAGCCACTAGCAAAAGTGACCAAACTGAGGGCTGCCATGAATCTCTGAGGCGAGCAAATCCGCCAATAAGCATAGGACACACCAAGGCAGAGGAGGAACTTTGTCACAATATCTAAATTGTTTTTAATGAATGCTTCATTCACCTACATCATACATGTCTGTATTTATTTAATGAGAGTTTATGTTCTAGGAAGCATAGGCTAGAATCCTTAGACAGGATGTCTGAACCTAGAAATTATTTGTTTGCACATTTGGGGCTTTTTCTAACCTTCCCTACTTGACACTCTGGGTATCCTAAGGGACGTGGCTGTGATGTGTGATCGCAATTAGGGATTAGATGCAGTGTGGGTAGCTCCATCACCAGACTTGGAGCTTCCATTTCAGAGTGACCCACCAGAAACACCTGGTTGTACAGCATCCTTTCTTCTTTCCTTCCACCGGCCCTGATCAGGGTTGAAGACCATTCTCAAAGAGGAGTTATCAACGGTTCACTGTCAAACTGCGAGGATGTATCCAGTGTGGTCCCGCCGGGGTCTGTCCTGGGTACAGTACTATTCAGTATTTTCATTAACAACTTGTATGAGAGGAGGGTATGCACATAACATTTGCAAATGACACCAAGCTGGGGGTGGAGTGTTGCAAACACTTCTAAGGACAGGATTAGAATTCAAAATGATCTTGATAGATTGGAGAATTGGTCTGAAATCAACAAGATGAAATTCAATAAAGAAAAGTGCAAAGTTCTATGCTTAGGAAGGAAAAGTCAAATGCACTAATACAAAGTGGGAAATAACTGGCGAGACAGTAGTACTGCTGAAAAGGATCTGGAGCTATAGGGAATCACAAACTGAATGAGTCTGCAGCGTGATGCTGTTGCAAAAAGGGTAAATATCATTCTAGGTTGTATTAACAGGACCGCTTAAATTGAGGTAAGTTACGTCACTCAGAGGTGTGAAAATATCACCCCCCTGAGCGATGTAAATTACATCGACTTAAAGTGGTGTCCCCTGCTGACATAGCCCCTGCTTCTCATTGAGGGGGAGAGATTACGTCGAGGGGAGAGCGCTATCTCGTCGACGTAATGCGGCTTCACCTGATGCGATAAAACAGCACCATTGCATCGATGCAGCGGCACCGATTTAGCACAGTAATGTAGACAAGTGCTAAGAAAGATGTAACAAACTGGAGAAAATCCAGAGGAGAGCTACAAAATTGATAAGAGGTTTAGAAAAAATGTCCTGAAAGGCTGAAAGAATTGGACACGTTTAGGCTATGGAAGAAAAGGCTGAGGGGGGGGACATGATAACAGTCTTCAAATATGTTAAAGGTTGTTATAAAGAAGGTGTTCTCCATGCCCACAGAAGGTAGAACAAGAAGTAACCCACTTAGTGGTGACGAGGGAGATTTCAATTGAATATTAGGTAAAACTTTCTAACTATAAGGATAGTTAAGCACCGGAACATGTTACCTTGAGAGATTGTTGAATCCCTGTCCTTGTAGGTTTAAGAAACTCCTGTCAGGGATGGTCTCGGCGTATTTAATCCTGCTTCAGTCTTGGGGGATGAACTAGATGACCTCTTGAAGTCTCTTCAGCCCTACAAAAGAATTTTAAACAGGAATATAAGAAGTACTGCTGTGCCCAAGCCTTAGACACCTGGTCCAAACCTCACCAAAGTCACCTTTCACTTCAACCAGCTTTGGATCAGGCCCAAACTGAATAGACTATCAATTAATCTCAGTATACTGTGTATGCAAAACATGCTTCAAGAAGTAGGAATATCTGTACCTTTCCAAAGCCCCATCGCTAGACATACATATTCAAAAATATTGCATTCTATCTTCCATAATTACTATAGTGCAGTTTGTCAAACACACTCATAAAAATGCATTTCTCATAATTGTTTAAGTAGGAATGCTTGATGAAAGTAGTACTGTCTAGTGGTTAGAGCAAAGATCAAAGTGTCAGCACTTCAGTTTTTCTACTTATTTGTCATATGACCTTGAATATTTCACTTAACCTCTCTCTGCCACAATTGATACAGTTGTAAAATGTGGATAAGAATACTTACTCACCTAACAAAGGGGAAGTGAGAATTAATCAATGCTTTAAATGATTTCAGAGCTTTGGAAATTTAAAGAAATTACTCATTTCTTAGAAGTTTCCCCAAACTTTATTTCGATATTAATATTTTCTCCAACCTTTACCTTTACTAAGAATGTCAATGCAGATTCATAATATAAAGTGTGGCACATAAATAACTGCTATTCACAACTTTAATAAGAAGCAAAAATGATTGTATCAAGACTAATTATTCCTCTGAAATAATCTGTTCTGAAAATGAAAAAGGCAGACTTTTTTGATTTTCTGCAAACTCTTTCCAAAAACTAAAACTATGTTTAAACTAGATTTCATTTACAATAGTAAAAAGCCCTTTCTTACCAGATGAAAAATGTATGTGTTAATGAAAAAAGATACTGTTCCTTCTGTTGAATTATCTCTGCCAGTGGCACTGATGAAATTTAATGAAAGTAATTACATGTAAAGGCATATGAGAGCTGAGTAAAATTAAGTAAGACAGTGTGATGAGGAACAATAATATATAGATGCCTGTCAAGAGCCAGTGTTATGGACATTTCAGCAGCATCTTCTAAATGTCCTTAACACAGATTGCACAATAGATCCATGCACTTCATGAACAAAACACCAGAAATGTCCTGAACTGGTGGTGTATGTTCACTGGGTTTACATCATCTGGGTTTTCTTGTGAAGTTAAGGACTGAATGAACCTAGATTCCCATTTCCTTGATGAGCCAAAGCATCTGAGTTTCCCCTGATTTTATCCTGATACCCTGAAAAATCTTAAATCCCCTGCTCCCCATAAATGCCACCTAACTATCCCCTTCACTGCCTTCCCACACTTTCACCTCAATGCTATTAGCATGACATTTTGATAATAATTTTCTTTCAAGAGTGCTTCACACACTTTCATTAATTAGTTATGCCCCACAATGCCCCTCTGAGGGAGGTAAGCATTATTTATTCTATTTTACAGATGGTGAAAGTGAAGTACAGAGCGATTAAGGCCCGGCTACAAAAAACGACTTAAGCATCGCAAAGCCTAACTTTTAGGGTGCCTAGAAAATCACTGGAACAACAACGGGATCCACAAACCCTGACTTAGGCATTTAGGCTCCCTATACAATGAATGGGAAGATATGAACCTAAGAATGGGATCCACAAAAGCCAGTATGCTAGGCACAGAGCCACCTAAACTAGCCAACAGGGGATGCTGGTAAGAGGGATGGGTTCTGAATCCCACCCCCTCACATAGTTAGTTGCCTAAGTACAGGCAGCAGGTACTCTCAAAGTCAGTTTACTCAGCCTCCAGGGAACAGCTTGCACTGTGTCACTCTACATCAGTTTCAGCATCACATGGATGGAGTCCAGGGTGAGTCGCAGGTTGTCTTACTCAGCTAGAATTGCTATGACTCCGAGGTTGGCAGAGTTCACCAAGTGAGATTCTTTGACCTGTGTTATGCAGAAGGTTAGATGGGATGATCATAATAATCTCTTCTTAAAAATCTATGAATCTTCAGTGCCATCCCATAATCCCCCAGAACCTCCTCCAAAGGTGGCCTTTCCTAGCATCTACCAAGCCTTCATTGCCAAGCAATGGTCCTGGCTGGCAGCCACCAACCCATCTGTATTGCCCTTGCACAATCATGCAATCCCCAGCTGCATGTTCTTTCCACTTCAAGCAACTTCTTTGGGTCTAGATCCCACAGTTTAATAATGGCTGCTGAGAGAGCAACTCCCACAGTGTGGTGTTTTGGGACCTATGGCAGATTATCTCGTATAATCACTGGGCTGCTGCCCAGAAGACCTTTAATTTTTGGCAACTGGTTGCCAAGATTCATCTTTGATTGATGGATGAGCCTTTTTACAATGTAAATATTGGTAATACAATCGCTGCGCATAAACCAAGAGATAGAGCAGTTTATGTACTTCACTTAATGTACATTAGTCTTCAAAAAGATTTTTGGACGTAAAATTGGTGAAAGACAATCTCTATAATTCCCCCACCCCATTTTTTTAAACCCAGGAATGGTACTTCCATTGAAAAGATATTAGCATACATATTTCTTGGAACCAAAGTGCCAGATTATATTCCAAATATTTCCAAATAGAGAAGACCTTGGTTCAATGTATCAATGGAGTACTATTAGGGGAGGAAATATTGCCATATTTATTCAAATTCTACAAATACATTAAGTACGTTTGCTTCCCTAGCATTGATACTTCATAGACGTTAATCATGTAAGGATATCCATGTGTGCCAACATTTCTTGTAGTCTGTGGCTACATCTGCACTACACTAATGGCGGTGTATAGTGGGCATGTATACACAGAAGGGAAAAGCAGGCTGCATCCACATCAGGGTGTGTAGCTACATGTCAGTGAAAGGCTCCAGCAGCAGGGAGCTGCTGAAGTCTCCTCACCTCTGCGTAAGACTCTAGCAATGAGGAGGCAGTGGGGAAAGGCTCAGCCTTTCCCTGCCACCGGAGCCTTTCCCCACTGCAATGGGGAAGGGCTCCAACAGCAGGGAGGCAGTGGGACACTACACTGCTAAAAATAGCAGTATAGGCAGGGAGGGAGGGCTTGGGCATGTAGAGAGCCATGTAGAGTATGTACATACCCACACCCTTCAGGTATGTCTTTACTTGCCTAAGCCATGCCTCAAGGCCTACATTGCTATTTATACCCTTGCTAAGGGAGGGGCTAAGTCTTTATGTACACTATATGCCACTGAAAGAAGTGTGCAGTGTGGATGTGCCTTACATATACATGTCAAATCAACGAGTTATAATTAGAGAGGTACTAACATTTGAAAATATCCAACTTAGCACACAGTATCATAGTAAAGAACATGAAGACAATACTGCTTGGTTTGTGTTCTGGATTTTATCTCCAAGTGCTAGATTCTCTGTTTATACACCTGGGTTTTCCACCAGTGTAGCGCCATTTACTTCAATGGAGTTAATCCTGATTTACACCACTATGACAGGAAAATCACACCCTAGAAGAATATTACTTTCTGTATAAAACAAATGCTGGGCCTAATTCTGGAATTGCACTGGCAGAAACCCATTGTAACAGTGGAGAAAGCAGCCCATTATCTTCAATTCTCCTTATTTTTTTCTCTCCAGACATTCTTTAAAAAATTAGCATCTAGATGCGAGTTATTTAAAGGCATACAGCCACACCCCCAGCTGTGAAGACAGTGGAGCAACACTAATTTACAACAGCTGTGGATCTTATCCAAAAGCTGTATTGTCCCTTAGGCAAACATTATGGGCCAGAATTACTCACACAGAGTAGTATCTTACGCCACAAGTACCTCTGTGGACTTTAATGGGAGACTACCCATGGTGTAAAGAACTATTCAATTTCAGTAATAGTATCAGTCTGGCCCTAAAGGATGATCATAATGGTGGAAATGACCTATTAGACCAACAACTGTTCCCCTACAAAGAGAGGACATATCAGATATTATGATGATTGTGCACTTTATCTCAGCAAAAAGGCAGCAAAAGAGCGTACATTTCTAATTATTCACCAATTAGCTAGGAAGGTCCCAACAGACCAACAACTATCAGGTCAAATAAACTTGGTATCTCCTCCATTGCCCAAGCCTGACATTTCTATTTTTGCCTGATGGTACTAGTGGCATCACAACACAAGCTTGCTGCGACCACTGCAGGGAAGCTCTTGAGGAGAAATGTATTATTATCGATTATTTTTAAATATTAAATAGCCCAGAACACCTGTTTCTATGGAAATTCCCCTATAACGGGACAGAAAACCATGCAAGGATCCTTGTGCGGTTTTCCTAGGATTTGCCATTGCATGAGTCAATCAAACTCATTCCATAGATACTGAGTGATCCTCAGCAAGCTAGGATCTCCATGCTAATTACAGGACCTCCAACCCAGTCCCTTCTCTGGATCCCTGCCAGTATAGCTGAGTGACTTCAGGCCAACTACAGCTTTCCTCAGTTCCTTGGCAATAAACAGGGCCTACATGTCAGCAGGGGGCTGACAGCACAGTAAAAGTTACACAGCTTGAGGCAGTTAACTTTCCTGAAGTTGCAGAATCTCTGTAACAACTTTCCCAGGGGAAAATGAAATACAGTCATCTTCCTTTGCTGGCTTTCTTCCGCCTCATAGGAAGGTTCCCGGACATGCTGCTTAGCACTGTTGACAACTCTCACAATTTTACTGCTAATTTTGTGATAGATATATGGTGCTTTTCTTAAGGCCTCAGCTCCTGAATTTATTTGATTACATGAAAATCTCAGTTTTCATTTAAAAAAAAGTTTCTAGTAGGGCTGTCAATTAATCACAGTTAACTCACGTGATTAACTCAAAACAAATTAACTCAATTAAAAAAATTAATTGTGATCAATCACAGCGTTAAACAATAACAGAATACCAATTTAAATTTTTATAAATATTTTGGATATTTTTCTACATTTTCAAATATATTGATTTCAATTACAACTCAGAATACAAGTGTATAGTGCTCACTTTATATTATTTTTTATTACAAATATTTGCACTGTAAAAACAAAACAAAGTATTTTTCAATTCACCTCATAGATTTTTTTTTGTTACATAACTGCACTCCAAAACAAAACAAAGTCCACTCAGTCCTACTTCTTGTTCAGCCAATTGCTAAGACAAACAAGTTTGTTTACATTTACTGGAGATAATGCTACCCACTTCTTATTTACAAAGTCACCTTATTTTTGAGTAGAGTTATGTAAAAAAAAAAGATTCTACATTTGTAAGTTGTACTTTCACGATAAAGAGATTGCACTACAGTACTTGTATGAGGTGAACTGAAAAATACTTTCAGTTCACCTCATTTTCAGTTCACCTCATACAAGTACTGTAGTGCAATCTCTTTATCGTGAAAGTACAACTTACAAATGTAGAATCTTTTTTTTTTACATAACTCTACTCAAAAATAAGGTGACTTTGTAAATAAGAAGTGGGTAGCATTATCTCCAGTAAATGTAAACAAACTTGTTTGTCTTAGCAATTGGCTGAACAAGAAGTAGGACTGAGTGGACTTGTAGACACTAAAGTTTTACATTGTTTTGTTTTGGAGTGCAGTTATGTAACAAAAAAAAATCTATGAGGTGAATTGAAAAATACTTTGTTTTGTTTTTACAGTGCAAATATTTGTAATAAAAAATAATATAAAGTGAGCACTATACACTTGTATTCTGTGTTGTAATTTAAATCAATATATTTGAAAATGTAGAAAACATCCAAAAATATTTAAAATAAATGGTACTCATTGTTTAACAGTGCGATTAAAACTGTAATTAATCGCCTTTTTTTAATCTCGTGATTAATTGCGATTAATTTTTTAAGTGTTTGATACCCCTACTTTCTAGTCCTTGTGATTGTGGAGAAAATCTTGAAAATGTGAGCCCTAAAGTCTACAGCACCAGAAGGCAACTAGGGCCCCCAAGTTGCCCCAAATCTATAATTTCAGACAATCTCATGATTTCTGAGGACCTGATTCATGATTTTTGAACAGTGGTGGCTAGCAATACTGTTACAACCTTCAATTGACACTCTGTATGTAAGCTCAAATGCTCTCACCAACAGAAGTTGGTCCAATAAAATATACTACCTCACTCACCTTGTCTCTCTCCTATCTTGGGACCAACATGGCTATAACAACATGGCATCTCTCTTCCATGTGGCAGTTTATTCCCATCAGCTCCCACAGAGTTACTGAACCAGCTCCACTTGGCTAGAGTCCCCTACTTGGATGGTTCTATGGGGCATGATTTAGCCACTGATTTCTAAGACAGGTTTCAGAGTAGTAGCCGTGTTAGTCTGTATCCGCAAAAAAAAAAGGAGGACTTGTGGCACCTTAGAGACTAACAAATTTATTTGAGCATAAGCTTTCATGAGCTACACTTCACATCACTTCATCGGATGCATGCAGTGGAAAATACAGTGGGGAGATTTATATACACAGAGAACATGAAACAATGGGTGTTACCATATACACTGTAACGAGAGTGATCAGGTAAGGTGAGCTATTACCAGGAGAGCGGGGGTAAAAAAAAACCTTTTGTAGTGATAATCAAGGTGGGCCATTTCCAGCAGTTGACAAGAACGTGTGAGGAACAGTGGGGGGGAATAAACATGGGGAAATAGTTTTACTTTGTGTAGTGACACATCCACTCCCAGTCTTTATTCAAGCCTAAGTTAATTGTATCCAGTTTGTAAATTAATTCCAATTCAGCAGTCTCTCATTGGAGTCTGTTGTTGAAGTTTTTTATTGAAGAATTGCCACTTTTAGGTCTGTAATCGAGTGACCAAAGAGACTGAAGTGTTCTCCAACTGGTTTTTGAATGTTATAATTCTTGATTTGTGTCCATTTATTCTTTTACGTAGAGACTGTCCGGTTTGGCCAATGTACGTGGCGGAGGGGCTTTGCTGGCATATATCACATTGGTAGATGTGCAGGTGAATGAGCCTCTGCTAGTATGGCTGATGTGATTAGGCCCTATGATGGTGTCCCCTGAATAGATAATGTGCTGTATCTATTCAGGGGACACCATCATAGGGCCTAATCACATCTATTCTGGGGACACCATCATAGGGCCTAATCACATCAGCCACACTATCAGAGGCTGTGTTAACTTAAAAAGAAAAGAGTGAGAGACTTATGACAAACAATGGTTTTACAACCTCAGTAAAGAATAGATTCTTTTAGCTTTCTTACATTCCGTTCTAAATCACAGCACTACTGAAGGCAGATAAAAATATAATATTGTAAACTTCACCAGTACAGCAGAACAATCGAAATGTGAGTAACCTTCTTTTGCTGAAATAACACATTTACAGTCAAGCTATGGGTTTTCTTAGAATCATAGTACCGTAGGACTGGAAGGGACCTTGAGAGGTCATCTAACCCAGTCCCCTGCACACATGGCAGGACTAAATATTATCTATTCTAGACCATCCCTGAGGGGGTTTGTCTAACCTGCTCTTAAAAATCTCCAATGACAGAGATTCCACAACTTCCCTAGGCAATTTATTCCAGTGCTTAACCACCCTGACAGTTAGGAAGTTTTTCCTAATGTACACTTAAACCGCCCTTGCTGCAATTTAAGCCCATTACATAAGAACATAAGAATGGCCATACTGGATCAGACCAGAGGTCCATCTAGCCCAGTATCCTGTCTTCTGAGAGTGGCCAATGCCAGGTGCTTCAGAGGGAATGAACAGAACAGTTAACCATCAAGTGATCTATCCTCTGTCACGCATTCCCAGCTTCTGGCAAACAGAGGCTACAGAAACCATCCCTGCCCATCCTGGCTAATAGCCATTGATTGTCCTATCCTCCATGAATTTATCTAGTTATTTTTTTGAACCCTTCACAACATCCCCTGGCAAAGAGCTCCGCTGTCTGTTGTGTGAAGAAATATTTCCTTTTGTTTGTTTTAAATCTGCTGCCTATTAATTTCATGTGGTGACCCCTAGTTCTTGTGTTATGAGAAGGAGTAACTAACACTTTCTTATTTACTTTCTCCACAACAGTCATGATTTTATAGACCTCTATCATATCCCCCCTTAGTCATCTCTTTTCCAAGCTGAAAAGTCCCAGTCTTTCCTCATTCAGAAGCTGTTTCATACCCCTAATAATTTTTGTTGCCCTTTTCTGAACCTTTTCCAATGCCGATATTTCTTTAACTCCCACCACTGTATTACTGACACACTTTCTAGATAAATTAGATTGCATGACAAAGTTCCTAGCTGACTTCATTGAGTCTTCTTCTCTTCTCCCTTTCCAGGATACAGGAGGATCTGCTTGTGTATTTATTTATCTCAACCACTTTCTGTGCAGTTTTCATAAAATCATAGTTATGTAGGGCTGGAAGGGATCTTGAGAAGTCATCAAGTCCAGCCCCCTGCACTGACAAAGGGCCAAGTAAACCTACACCATCCCTAACAGATGTTTGTCCAACCTGTCCTTAAAATTCTCCAGTGATGGGGATTCCATGACTCCTTTGGAAGCCTAGTCCAGTACTTAACTATCCTTATCGTCAGAAAGCTTTTTCCTAATATCTAACCTAATACCTACCCTAAATTAAGCCCATTACTTCTTGTCTCACCTTCAGTGGACATGGAGAACAATTGATCACAGTCCTCTTTTTAACAGCCTATAACATATTTGCAGACTAACAGGTTCCCCCTCAGTCTTTTTTTTCCCCAAGACTAAACATACAAAAAAATTTAACTTTTCCTCATAGGTCATCTTTCTTAAAGCATGGTGCCCTGAGTGGGACACAGTATTCCAGCTGAGGCCTCTCCAGTGCCAAGAAGAGTGGGACAATTCTTGCGTATGACACTCCTGTTAATACACCCCAGAATGATATTAGTCTTGGTCACAACTCCATCACATTGTTGACTCATATTTAACTAGTGATCCACTATAACCCCCAGATCCTTTTCAGCAGTTCTACTATCTAGCCAGTAATTCCCCATTTTGTAGTTGTGCATTTGATTTCCTTCCTAACTTAAGTACTTTGCACTTATCTTTACTGAATTTCATCTTCTTGAATTCAGACCAATTCTCTAATTTGTTACAGTCATTTTGAGTTCTAATCATCCTCTAAAAAGTGCTTGCAATCCCAACAAGAATTGTATAATGATCTACACAAATTTGTATGTAGATCAGCATAACAAACACATAAACCAATATCTTGCCCTTTTAATTGAACCCAAATTCAGAACTGAATATAAACCAAAGAATTCAACAGAAGAACATAAGTAGTGCCAACAAAAGGGTTTCTTGCTGGCACAATGGCTAGTTTTTCACCTGACTGACCTTCCTTCTTTTCCTGGACACCTGCTGAGCAATATGTAATTTAAATAAGAAAGTATCAGGGAGATGCTTTAAAATTTCAAATGAGTATTACAACAACACTTATGAATAATTTTCTACAAAGAGATCAGATGAATGGCACAAAGAATAAATGGAAAGGCTGACATTTTAATAGAAGACATTCTCTTCCGGATCACAGCTGTGGCTTTGGAAATATAGCTCCTATAGGCGCCAACTCCATGGGTGCTCTGGGGCTTAAGCACCCACTGAAAAAAACAGAGGGTGCTCAGCACCCATGAGTCACAGTCATAGGCAATGTGAGACTCTTGCGTTTGGGGAGGCTGAGCAGGAGCGCCGGAAGCTCCCTAGAAATGGGGGGGCCACTGGCTCCCAGACCAGCACCCCACCCTGCACTGTAGCCCCACCCCTACATGGTCTCCTCCCCCCGAGGTCCTGCCAGCACTCCACTCCCGCTTCACCCCAAGGCCCAACTTCTGCTCCACCTCTTCCTCCGAGGCCCCACCCCTACTGAGCCTCTTCCTGTCCCGCTCCACCTCTTCCCCCGATGCCCCCTCCCCTGAGGTCCCTCCCGCCACTGCTCTCCCCCCTCTACCCCACGTCCTCTTCCCCACCCACTAAGATATGACAGACACATTCAATAACCCCACTCCTCTCCACCCTTCCCCTGAGCCCCTCCCCACCTGCCACTCGCTCCTCTCTGCCCCCTCCCCCAAAGCCCCTTCCCCACCCACTACAATACCAATGATAGACACACATTCAATACCAAGAATATGAAAGAAGCTTATACATATGCTGAAAATAGCCTCCCACACACAGAGCACACCTCTTCAAAAGCACCCTCCGGCAAAAACAAAAGTCAGCACCTGTGATAGCTTGAAATAGAAACTGAAATGGTATTGAATTGACTGTTTCCAATAGCCCAGAGGCCTGGGATTTATAGTCAGACTTAGTCTATCCCTAAGCAATTTCTTTTTCTTTATATTTTCTTTGCGTACACAACGCTCTTGAGAACCTGCAATACAGACGGGAGGAAGCCTAATCAACAGCATTCGTCACATAAAGGGTGCTTTCTGTCTTTAAGCAGGAAGTCTCTCTTCCTTGTCAAAGGGGCATTTCATAACGCTTTCTGACAGCAGATTAATAGAACAGGTCTCATCCAGGCTATTTCCTTCAGCTGAAGATTTGTACTGATCACACCTGTTTCTTTCATTAGATTTTCCCCCACTATAAATACAAGTCTTCACTGTGCTTTTAAAACCCAGAGCCACAAAGGTAGATAGGCACCTAAACCGCAAACTTAACTGCCTATGTTTCGGGTATAGGTACCTAAGTTCCAGTTTTGGCTCCACCGCAATCCACAAACCTCCCACTGACCCTTATAGGCTTCTAAATTTACTTGATGCTTAAGTTTTCAAGATAGTTGCTCCCTAGGTGCCTATGATTCTGCCTCTGAGCATGCATAACGCTGTTGCCCCACCTAAGCCCCAGGGCAATTCATAAATCGGGGCAAGACAGGCACACAAGTGCCTAAGTTGCACGCAGGGCCCAATTTGATAGGCATGCTCAGAGGCTGCCTGCTGGATCAGGTCCCACTCACAATCCAGCAGGAGAAGGTGACCACCTTATAATTTTTATCCCAGTGGTTAGAGCATTTACCTGGTAGGTGGGAGACCTAGGTTCAATTTGAGCCTCTGCCAGAGAGGAGTGAAAGTTCTGAACAGGGGGTCTCCGACCTCTCAGGAGAGTGCTCTAACCACTAAGCTATGGGATCGTCTGATCCTTCAGGCTCTCCTGTTGAAGCTGTTCCACTGTGGATAAATAAGAAGAGAGTGGTTGGAGCAGGGAGACTAAACCCACAGTCTCCCACCTCTCGGTGGCTGCCCTAACCACTGAGTAACAGTGCAGCATCAATTCCACTGCAGATAAATAATTAATAGACTCCTTAAGCCATTTTGTGTGGAGTAAGGCAGGTGTCTCACCCACTGCCACTAGAAAACCCTTTGGTGCCTAAGGTACCTAACTCCAGGTGGCTGGTTCCCATTCGTTTGCAAGCAGAGATAGAGGTTCAGGCTTAGCACATGCCCCTCTCACTGGTATTTCCCATTGGCTAGTTTAGGCTGTTTGTCGTTACACTGTGCCTATGGCCTTTTTGCCATTAAGCATTTTGTGTGCTGGTGCTCACCCTAAAGGCAATTTAAATTGATTTTTCACAAAAGAATTTTTTTATTGTATTAAAATTCCATTCTATCACTCACTCAACTCTCCCAGAACGTATTGTAGCACCAGAGTGTGTCAAGCTGAAGTTATTTTTCAGTATACTTAATGAAGTTGCAGCAAACGCTCTGTATTTCTTTATGAATTCCCATTTTCCAGCCACTGCATGATTATTGATTCTGCAAAACCCTGTGCATTCGTTTATGCGTTTGGATTAAGAAAAAGGCTTTTCACATCATTTGAAGGTAACTAAAAAATGTTCTCAAAGGCAAATGCCACATTTATTAAGATAAATTACTTTGCGCCCTCAGGGACATAAAACTAATACTGTAACATTTCATTGCAAAAGGTTACAACACAAGGCTGTCGTCCCATCATCATTTAAGATTATTCCTGATACTTCATCATACCTTGGGCTAATTCACCCAACAAGAATTAATTTTCTAGTCAGCAAAATAAACTGAAACATGAAATGTGCTATGCTGAGATCGATCAGAGAGTTTAACGATTCCTTATCTCTTAACGTATCCAGAAAAGAAGATGAAAATATCTGGGTCGTGTGGTAAGAATGAAACCAGAGTATCTCCCACGGCAAGTATGCCATTGGACAGTTGGAGGAATACACTAAAAGGGCCAAACCAAAAGAATCCATATGTTGAACACTACTGAAGAGAGAAAACTTATGGGACTGAACCCTGGTCTGCACTACAAATTTATGTCAGTATAATTACGTCACTCAGGAATATGTCTCCTGAGTGACACAGTTGTACCGACCTAATTCCTGATGTCGACAGGGCTTCTCCCATCAAAGGATTCAAATTCACCCTGGGCTATCACTTAAGTTACCAAAACCAAGCCACATTCTAATTTCTTCTGCAAAGATTTGCCTTGCAAGATGTTGGAAATTCTCAAACCTGTCAGTGCTCCGAGAGTGGATTACTGATCTTTCAAATTGCAACACAAGCAAAAAAAAAAAAATAGTACGTATGAATGGCACTAAAACCATTGGGAAATGTGGGATTCTTGGAGTGACCAAATATTGTATTCCGTGTTTAGCTGCGTATAAAACGAACATTCTTGGGATACAAATCTCCTTCTCATGCTGTATGTGTAGGAAGAGACACAGTAACACAATAACAGGTTTCAGAGTAACAGCCGTGTTAGTCTGTATTCGCAAAAAGAAAAGGAGTACTTGTGGCACCTTAGAAACTAACCAATTTATTTGAGCATGAGCTTTCGTGAGCTACAGCTCAAGCACAACCTTTGTCACTTCCCACCCTTTTTTTATTCTTGATTCTCCAATTTTCCTTTTAATTCTTGCATCAGCCCTCAAACCAGTTCAAATGGAAATTTCAGTTTGAGGTTCAATATATTTATGAACCCCAGCCCATACTCACTAGCTTAGGGTGAATGTGTTTGTACACCTGGCAAACCTACCTGCCCCCAAACCAGTCCCACTTATTCCCACAATACACTCCGAGGGCTTCCAAGAAGACATCTAAAAGGGAGACGGGGGACACTCAGAGTATTTGGGGGGATTATAATGGTGAACTTATTAAGTGAATTTAGCCTGTTCTTCTGTTGGCAAGTTGTCCAATTACCTGATTATGATTTTCTTGAATGTATTTCTTATTCAAAATTTATTACATAATTTCTAAGACTGACTCATGATATGAACACTGATTGCAGACATTTTCTAGAAGATTCAAGTTGCCAGTGTGAATCCACATATTCACAAATTCAAAATCTGCTTTAGGGCACCTATGGCCAGGTCCTCAGTTGGTGCAAATCAGTGCAGCTTTGCTAAAGTCTGTGGAGCTCTGCTCGCTCAGTCTCTAATATTCACTTAAAATTCACTACATCTGTGAACATTCTGGCCAGTCAAATCACTCGCTAGAATCTTTGCAGAAAGACAATGCAGCAAAAGTGAATCCATGTTTTAGTTGAATAAATATGGAAAAATGATGGAGATGTTTGCTCAACAATAAGTATAACAAGGCTTCTAGTGGACAGAGGGGGCGGAGTGGGCAGGTTGGGAATACCCAGAGGTGCTGGAACAATTTTCATAGTGGGGTGCCGAGAGCCATTGAACCAAACTGTAAACCCTGTATGTAATGGAAACCACTTCAAGCCAGGGGATGCAGCAGCACCCTTAGTTCCAGCACCTCTGGGAATACCCTTGGAGGCTTGAGTTTGTCCCAAACTCAAGCTGGAACTGGTTCATTTCCAACCCTTTCAAACCAAATTGCAGCATTAAATGAGTGTGTAATCCCTGTAGGGTTCATGAAAGACTACGAAATATCGTTCTTAGCATCATAAAGATAAAGCCATTCCATTTCATACCATGCATAGTATGGTATCATGGGGACTTCTTTAATGACACTGGCTGTCCTTTGTAAAGCTCTTTAAGATCTATGGATGGAAAAAGCTATGTAAGTGCTTAATACATTTTACGAGGTGCCATGGGCTCATCCCTCAGTCTCCCACTCATGTGTGCTTTCCTTCATTAAGGTCAAGTATTTTTTTCCTGTTGAGATGACACTTCCATAAACAGTATTTTACATGACAACCAGCTCCACATGACTCAGATGAAGCTTGATTTGCATGGGTAGAGAGTTATACTGAAATCTAACGTGAATGTGTTTTCAAAGTTTGAAACATTCCTCACTGACAGCAGGTAACCAATATGTTCATCATGCCAGTTCTAACTTTGTACAAATCATTTCTCAAACCAAGCCACTACAATTCAAGTCAAATTCCATTCTAAAGGTATGTCTATATTTATGGCTAGATTGGCACTACTGTGATCAATGCAGCAGTGTCGATTTAGTGGGTCTGGTGAAGACCCACTAAGTTGAGGGCCAAGTGCTCTCCTGTCAACTCTGGTACTCCAGCTCCTCGAGAAGCATAAGGTAAGTCGGTGGGAGAGCATCTCCCATTGACACAGTGCAGTGTAGACACTGCTGTAAGTCGACCTAAGTTATGTTGACGTCAGTTACTTAACTAATTTATGTAACTGAAGTAGCGTAACTTAGGTAGACTTACAGCTGTAGTGTAGACCAGCTCTCATTTATACCAGTACAGCACCAGTGAAGTCAAGTAGGTTGCACATATGTGACCAAAAGCAGGATTGTTCTCTCTCTGCCTTTCCCTATCAGTTACAGAATCTCACTGGACTCCCAGTTTATTTATAATGCCAGGGCAAGCTGAGCAGATCAAGTCCCTCGTTTACCCAATTCAAACAAACGTAAAAGATCTGAGCACAAATGAGGGGATTCTAGTCAGTCCCAGAAGGATCAAAAAAATACAGACTGATCTTCTGTCCTAAATGCATACCCTACTTATCTTAGCTGAACAATAAAGCTGTCTTCTGATAATCAAGGAAAAATATTACCCAGAATAAGACAGAAGAATGTGGGCTTTATTCAATAATAGTTACTTTTCTAGCTCTCAAGCTGTCAATTCTCAAGTGCTTGGTATAAATTAACTTGTTAATGATTTTAGTTTTTAAAGTAACGTGACATCCTTCCTAGGGATTTTGCAGTAATGATAATGAGCTGAGCCAAACCTGAGGACAAGACCTGAGAAAGAGCTAAACTGCATATGCTGAAAAAGTTCCTTTTCTAGTCTTTAGTTCATATCTTGCTTTCCATAAATTTCTAATACATGACTATGTAAAGGTAACTAGGTTATGTACTGAAATGGGCACCTAAGTTCACAAATAGACCACATAATATTTTTCAAAATACATGCCACTTACCCCATGTGTTGAGAAGATGCATGAGAATGACTTGACCACTGCAGGTCAATCTCCCTGTGCCCCCTGATCAGCAGAATAAACAAACTGGGGGTCTGGACCCCTCAGGGGTCGTGAGGTTATTATGGTGGGGGGGGGTGTCACGAGCTGTCAGCCTCCACTCCAAACCCCGCTTTGCCTCCAGCATTTATAATGGTGTTAAATATATAAAAAAGTGTTTTTAATTTGTAAGGGGGGGTCACACTCAGATGCTTGCTATGTGAAAGGGGTCACCAATACAAAAGTTTGAGAACCACTGCACTGTACATATTCAGGGTAGCTAGTGGCTCCTGCCACTCATACTGCCATACTGGAAATTACACCTTCCAGCTCAGTGTAGACATATCCTCAATCTCTTGGTTTCCATGCCATAGCCTTTCCGGTTCTCTCAGATAACAACCAAACCAGCTCATGCACAGAACCAAAGAACCAAATTATGCTGCTGGATATTGAACTCAAGACCTTTAATCATTTGAACATCTCCTTTCTGAGCTCCCTCCATTTTGTTAACACATTTCTTGTAACTCAAGAACTGAACACAGTATTCCAGGTGGAACCTCCAGAGTCCTACAGAGAACGATTGCCATCTCCTTACTCTGTGACATGTGTCAGTAGCTCAAAACCCACATTTGATTTCACGCCAAGCTCTTTGGGGGCGGGGACTATTGCTTCGTTAAATGATATCAGGAGGGCCAAATCGCACCTGGAGCTGCAGCTAGCCAGAGATGTCAAGAGTAACAAGAAGGGTTTCTTCAGGTATGTTGGCAACAAGAAGAAAGCCAAGGAATGTGTGGGCCCCTTACTGAATGAGGGAGGCAACCTAGTGACAGAGGATGTGGAAAAAGCTAATGTACTCAATGCTTTTTTTGCCTCTGTTTTCACTAAGAAGGTCAGCTCCCAGACTGCTGTGCTGGGCATCACAAAATGCGGAAGAGATGGCCAGCCCTCTGTGGAGATAGAGGCGGTTAGGGACTATTTAGAAAAGCTGGACGTGCACAAGTCCATGGGGCCGGACGAGTTGCATCCGAGAGTGCTGAAGGAATTGGCAGCTGTGATTGCAGAGCCACTGGCCATTATCTCTGAAAACTCGTGGCGAACCGGGGAAGTCCCGGATGACTGGAAAAAGGCTAATGTAGTGCCAATCTTTAAAAAAGGGAAGAAGGAAGATCCTGGGAACTACAGGCCAGTCAGCCTCACCTCAGTCCCTGGAAAAATCATGGAGCAGGTCCTCAAACAATCAATCCTGAAGCACTTGCATGAGAGGAAAGTGATCAGGAACAGCCAGCATGGATTCACCAAGGGAAGGTCATGCCTGACTAATCTAATCGCCTTTTATGATGAGATTACTGGTTCTGTGGATGAAGGGAAAGCAGTGGATGTATTGTTTCTTGACTTTAGCAAAGCTTTTGACACGGTCTCCCATAGTATTCTTGTCAGCAAGTTAAGGAAGTATGGGCTGGATGAATGCACTATAAGGTGGGTAGAAAGCTGGCTAAATTGTCGGGCTCAACGGGTAGTGATCAATGGCTCCATGTCTAGTTGGCAGCCGGTATCAAGTGGAGTGCCCCAAGGGTCGGTCCTGGGGCCGGTTTTATTCAATATCTTCATAAATGATCTGGAGGATGGTGTGGATTGCACTCTCAGCAAATTTGCGGATGATACTAAACTGGGAGGAGTGGTAGATACGCTGGAGGGGAGGGATAGGATACAGAAGGACCTAGACCAATTGGAAGATTGGGCCTAAAGGAATCTGATGAGGTTCAATAAGGATAAGTGCAGGGTCCTGCACTTAGGACGGAAGAACCCAATGCACAGCTACAGACTAGGGACCGAATGGCTAGGCAGCAGTTCTGCGGAAAAGGACCTAGGGGTGACAGTGGACGAGAAGCTGGATATGAGTCAGCAGTGTGCCCTTGTTGCCAAGAAGGCCAATGGCATTTTGGGATGTATAAGTAGGGGCATAGCGAGCAGATCGAGGGACGTGATCGTTCCCCTCTATTCGACATTGGTGAGGCCTCATCTGGAGTACTGTGTCCAGTTTTGGGCCCCACACTTCAAGAAGGATGTGGATAAATTGGAGAGAGTCCAGCGAAGGGCAACAAAAATGATTAGGGGACTGGAACACATGAGTTATGAGGAGAGGCTGAGGGAGCTGGGATTGTTTAGCCTGCAGAAGAGAAGAATGAGGGGGGATTTGATAGCTGCTTTCAACTACCTGAAAGGGGGTTCCAAAGAGGATGGCTCTAGACTGTTCTCAATGGTAGCAGATGACAGAACGAGGAGTAATGGTCTCGAGTGCAGTGGGGGAGGTTTAGATTGGATATTAGGAAAAACTTTTTCACTAAGAGGGTGGTGAAACACTGGAATGCGTTACCTAGGGAGGTGGTAGAATCTCCTTCCTTAGAGGTTTTTAAGGTCAGGCTTGACAAAGCCCTGGCTGGGATGATTTAACTGGGAATTGGTCCTGCTTTGAGCAGGGGGTTGGACTAGATGACCTTCTGGGGTCCCTTCCAACCCTGATATTCTATGATTCTATGAAATGTGTACATCACACATAGCACAAATGGGGCCTGATCATCGAGTGGGGTTTCAAGGTGCAATCCAATCACAATAAAAAAAATTAGCTGTATTTCTAACCACTCTACAATCAGTACTTTTGTATCATTTGTCTGTCCTTGCTGGTGTTCTCAGCACTTCTTAGTTTTATTTGTGAAAGTAATTCTTCCATATCATTCAGTAAAATGGTAACCAAGACTATATCTAATCCCAGTCCCTCAAGCCTCCTTTTAGGGCATGTCTACACTGCTACCAGGATCCTGCTTCCCAACTTGAGTAGCCAGATATGTGCTAGCTGTGCTCAAGCTAGCATGGTATAAATAGCCGCGTAGCTGGGGGTAGCATGGACAGCAGCTCACGATAGCCACCCAAGAATGTGCCCAGCAGGTCCAGGTGGGTTATACTCCAGTGGCTAGCCCGAGCTGCTGCCCACGCTAATTCTGGCTACACTGCTATTTTTAGCATGTGAGCTCTAGCAGAGTTATTGTTTGTCTGTCTACCCACACTGGGAAGAAGGCTCCCAGCTGCCAGGGAGACATAACCTTAGATATTTCCCTCCAAATCAACACATTGCCCATTGTTTGCCATCTTTCAGCCAGTCTGGGATCCATGTTGTGGTGCTCATATCCAAGCCACCTAGGATGCCTCTCAGAGGCAAGGTCCACACTAGGAGCACTTATACTGGTATAGCTGTGCAGGCAAATAGCAAAGTGCTAGTAGTCTGGAGGCAACTTTTGCTGGTGTAAGCTTATTCCAGCAGCCCAGCTTCCCACTGAAACAAGCTATACTGGCAAAAGTGCTACAGTAGGAGCATTTGCTAACACAACTGTGTTCAGAGATCACACCTCATCGCACCCTATTGATATAGCTATGCCAGCAAAAGTCTGTAGTAAAGCCCTAGCCAGAGACACGTGCCATAGCGATACTCCTCGAGCTCTAGAATTCTAGATACCTGCAGGGTAAATTCTACTGGATAACACTGCGTTACGGTAACAAGACTATTTTCAGACTGGACAAATAGGGGCTTAATAAGGGCCAAGACTGTACCTGCAGCAAGTTCTAGCTTTATATACCCTTAAGGCCACTTTCTGTAATTACAGAGGGAAATGCCTCAAGAGATTGCTGACATGTAGACACAAAATTCTGGGTGGAACCTGTTACAGAGCACTCTCTGCACAGACATGAGACACTACTTTGTGGCTTAAAGTTAGGAGAGTGTGCCTTCCTGCACACACCCGTATGGCACAGACTTCACAAAGACTTAATTTCTGGAGTATCCCAATTCCAAAATAAATACAACATGGTCAAAATTTTCTACTCCTGCTAATCCAGCCAGTGATCTAATCAGTGAAGCTAAGTGTAAACAGGTCTAGAAGACTTGTGTGCAGATCTGGTTGCCCAATCTCAAAAAAGTTATATTAGAATTGGAAGAGGTACAGAGAAGGGCAACAAAAATTATTACAGGTATGGAACAGTTTCTGTATGAGAAGAGATTAAACAGACAGGGACTTTTCAGCTTTGAAAAGAGATGGTCTAAGAGGGGATATGATAGAGGTCTATAAAATCTTGACTGGTGTTGAGAAAGTAAATAAGGAAGTGCTATTTACTCCTTCACATAACACAAGAACCAGGGGTCACCAAATGAAATTAAATGGGCAGTAGGTTTAAAACAAACAAAAGGAAGTACTTCTTCACCCAACACACAAACTGTGGAACTCATTGCCAGAGGATGTTTTGAAGGCCAAAATTATAACAGGGTTCAAAAAAGAACTAGATAAGTTCATGGAGGATAGGCCCATCAATGGCTATTAGCCAGACGGTCAGGGATGCAACCCCATGCTCTGAGTGTCCCTAGTCTCTATTGGCCAGAAACTGGGAGTGGACAACAGGGGATGTATCACTTGACGATACCTTGTTCTGTTCATTCCCTCTGAAGCACCTGGCATTGGCCACTGTCAGAAGACAGGATACTGGGCTAGACAAACCATTGATCTGACCCAGTATGGTCATTCTTATGAGCAATTGGAGCCTGATTCTTCACTGCTTTGCCTTTATTTTATATCTGTGCCAAAAGCATCTAGAATGATACCAAATAGAGTGGAAATATTTTACATTAACTACCACAGGTGTAAATAACTGCACAAGATGCAAGGAAGCAGAAAGTCAGAGGTTCAGATCCTGAGCTACAGCCTGAGGCCTGGTGGGAAACAGGGGACATTATTTCAAGACAGCACAAAAGGGGGGTCTTGGGATTCTGAGAAAGGGGTGAAGGGCCCCCTCTCAGGATCCATGGAAGAAAGAGAAGGTCTAAAGGAATTCTTTTGTAATTAAAGTTACTCTATTATTGTGAAAAGAAAAGGAGTACTTGTGGCACCTTAGAGACTAACCAATTTATTTGAGCATGAGCTTTCGTGAGCTACAGCTCACTTCATCGGATGCATACCGTGGAAACTGCAGCAGACTTTATATACACACAGAGAATATGAAACAATACCTCCTCCCACCCCACTGTCCTGCTGGTAATAGCTTATCTAAAGTGATCATCAGGTTGGGCCATTTCCAGCACAAATCCAGGTTTTCTCACCCTCCACCCCCCCACACAAATTCACTCTCCTGCTGGTGATAGCCCATCCAAAGTGACAACTCTTTACACAATGTGCATGATAATCAAGTTGGGCCATTTCCTGCACAAATCCAGGTTATTTGTGCAGGAAATGGCCCAACTTGATTATCATGCACATTGTGTAAAGAGTTGTCACTTTGGATGGGCTATCACCAGCAGGAGAGTGAATTTGTGTGGGGGGGTGGAGGGTGAGAAAACCTGGATTTGTGCTGGAAATGGCCCAACCTGATGATCACTTTAGATAAGCTATTACCAGCAGGACAGTGGGGTGGGAGGAGGTATTGTTTCATATTCTCTGTGTGTATATAAAGTCTGCTGCAGTTTCCACGGTATGCATCCGATGAAGTGAGCTGTAGCTCACGAAAGCTCATGCTCAAATAAATTGGTTAGTCTCTAAGGTGCCACAAGTACTCCTTTTCTTTTTGCGAATACAGACTAACACAGCTGTTACTCTGAAACCTGTCTATTATTGTGTTCCCCTGTGTCCGCAGATGTTTATATTTGCAGTTTGGCAGAAAGGTTGCCAGTGAAAGTATACTTTCTTGAGTACAATTTTTACAGTGTAGAATGAAACAGCATTTTAATCAACTCTTGTCACTTTCCAGCCATCTTGTTTCATTAAGCTTTTTTCCTCTGATCACCTAATCTTTCTTCCGACTCCTAAAATAGCATTATTTTTGATGGAGAATTAACCCCATTTGACAGAAGCCATTTGTCTTTCATTATAATTTCACGGCTTGAGTATTTCAAGAATTCTAAAAAGAGAGAGGCTCTTACGGTCAGAGGCATTGGACATTCAACACACTCTCTCAATTTTAAAGTTAAAATACTTGCACAGCACATTAATGTTTCTTGAAGAAAATTCAGATCAATTCCCTTTTATCTCTCTCCTATTGAATCTAGTGCTTTATGATGTTCTACTGTATATGATCTCTTTTCTAGATCAGAGAAATTAACTTATTTGACGCAAAGATTTGTTTTGCTGAGCTAATACCCTTTTTAGGATTCATTCCATTCATGTTCAACTGTGGAAATTCTGTCATCTGTTTTGATTATCACATCATTATCTCTCTTACTGATACCACTTTGAAAGCGACGGATAGTTTAACTTGCAAAATGTCACCAGATTTCTTTTGTGAAATTTTCAGCTCTGTTAAATCCTTTACCTGGTTGATCTACAGCGAATACACCAGCCAATATTCTGGATACAGCGTATTTAGGGATTCTTATCAGAGTGTAAAAACATCATTTCTACTCAAGATCCTAGTTTCTGTTGGACACTCAAAGAATATAAGTATTCAAAATATATAGAGTAGGATATCCCACTATTATCTGGCATGTGAATTGTGTTATTTTGCAATGGTGGCACCATTGCTCCAGATGCTCTCTGATGGGGTCATGCTATTCTGCACTGCCCCCTACATAGGGCTGTGTGTAAGGCACACAGTCTAACCCTTAATGAGGGCCTTTCTGACACAATACAGAGATTGGCTGAATAGCACATACTGTACTAAACTGGATGAACCACCTCATCTACCTACCAATGACTGCTCCAAACCTGTCAGAGCTGCCACACCATTTCAGGAAGCACAGCATTGAAAGTGGTACATCTGGGAATAACTTTGCGACTGTAGCTAAACTTTCTGAACACAAGAAAAGTAAACAGTCAAAACTCTTAACCTAAACAAGTCATCTTTCCAAAACTGTGCATTTTCTCTAAACACCCTTCTTTCTCTTTCACCCCTCCCCACGTACTCCAATCGCAAACTAGGGCAGAGGTCCTTGAAGAGCAATTGAATTTAATTGGAGTTATAATTACCACTGCCTTTTCCTTTATGGCCAGTGAGTCACCTTCCATTATGCATGTGGGAAATGTATGTTCCAGATTATAGGGAAGGAGCAGATAAATAAAGCAATGTTCAGCACTCTAAATGACAAAATAGACTATTAGCTGAGAAAGCTTTTCTTCAGAAATGGGAATGGATGTTATACTATTTTTACAGTAGCATTAATGAAAGCACTGGCAGAAAAAAAGTGTGTGTACAATGCTTAAAAGAAACAGGAGTAGGCTTTTACACTAAAAAGGCCAGATCCAATTCCCCAGGAAGTTTAAGAAAGCTCTTCAAGGACCAAATGTCAGGTTTCAAGACAAGAAACAACCACAAATCCATATCTCTGCACAAGAGTCTCTTTAACTGTCTCAGGGCAGCCCAGTGGAAATCTGTGACCAAATCACCCTTGCGTATTAGGCCAGCACAAGGTCTGTGCACATGTAGATCCAACTTAAATCATCTGCACAGGGGTGAATTACACCTAGGGTGACCACATGTCCCGATTTTATAGGGACAGTCCCAATATTTGGGAATTTTTCTTATATAGGCACCTATTAACCCCCACCCCCGTCCTGATTTTTCACACTTTCTATCTGGTCAGCCTAATTACACCCTTTGTGACCATCTAAATACACTTGGAAAGCAAAAGAGCCCCATGGCAAGAGGTAACTGCCAGTGCGCAACCTTACAAGAAACCATTTATAAGCTGACAGTTTTTCTCACTGAGAAGCAGCAGCCCAGTCTAGAGGTAACATAAGGAAGAATTGTCTGAAAGGAGAGATCTTACATGATTTTGTCGTCAAGAGCCACAAGATGACGAGGCACGTCCTCCATATGTCTCTGTGCTTCAGCTCCCTCAAAATCAGTCCATTGTGGATGTCCTATATGCCTGTAGTGCAGTTCTTAGCATGGGAAACTTGATTTTCCACAGGCTGCTTAATGGGCTTGCGGGTCAGTTTGCACCATTAGCACCAAAACGAAACAGCAAAGACTTGGCAGGCAGCTGGAAAAATGTCTGTCAGGATGGATGAGAGTAGGTAGAAAAAGAAAAGAATGTTACTAGGGAGTACAGCGTAGTCACTTTAAAACTATACAGGACTCAACACTGAGCTCAGTTACGGGCCAAGACAGCATATCTCCCCAGGGAATTCACAGGTGATGCACTGTCATCTTATATGCTGCACCCCAAGGGATCTGTTCCTGGAGGGAAGAGGGACCGCTAGAGAACCACTGTGCTCTCGTGATCCCGGTCTGACACAGAGCCCCTTGGGGTCCACAGCCAGCCTGGTGTAGTTTAGAGTGCAGCCAGCCCAAATCTATGCCAGAGGGTTAAACTGACCTCCAACCAGCCCCAGGACTGGGGATTTTCAAACAGCTTCTTTGTGGTTCACCCCAGGCAGACACTGGGTACAGCTAAGGATTTGAACCTACAGTCTACTCTAGATATAGAAATACAAGGCCTGGGCTTTGGATCATCTTCAAAGGCAAGCATGAGCACCACTGAAAAAAAGGAAGAGGGGTTAAAAAGTGAAAGACAGTATGTTTATTTGCATCCTTTCATTCATCTTGTTTTCCACCTGTCACTCATGGATGCAGCCAGTAGCTCTTGCAGCAGTTGCTGACCACTCTGTTAATTTACTCTCAGGACTATAAACTGACAACTTTTCATTTCAGTTTTACATGTCAGCAGGGTTTTCAAACTTTCCCAGTGCCTGGAGCTCATTTTAATGCAGAGAATATCTCACGGACCACTTGCCATCTCCCATTCACAACTCTCCAGGCCACTTGCTCCCTTCGGTGTTGAAGTGACATCCCTGTGGCCATTGCAGCAAACAGCCTGCATACAAAAGTAACATCAGGAGAGAATTGAATTTTAATTTTTTTTTAGTGTTTTTAATGCAATTTAACATCTAGAAACAAGGAGGACAAGCCAGCATCATGTGAGCAGCCAATTCCCTACAGACCCCAGGTTATAGTGTAAGAACCTCTACACTATAGTATATGACACTGTATCATCATCTCCATAGTTTTGCACTATTATATTTTGGCATAGTATCCCTAGTTTTGTATTGATACTGCTCTGACATCACAATGTTGTCATCAGAGACATATTTTATAGCACCGTTTCTCTTTTTTAAAAAACTTAAGCAATATTTGCAAAACATGGCATATATCAAAATCATATGGTTTTTGGTTTGCTCTATAAACTAAAAACAAAATTGCCTGAAAACAAGCACCCTGTTTAATGGCTTGCCAAACAGGTAGCTGCTGCTCTACTAATCCCTGTTTTATAAGACAATGGCACTGAACTGAAAGTCGATAAGTGAAATAATTTTGGAGGATCTATTTGCCAGCTCACCGAAATGTTTTCTCACTGAGTAAAGTGAAAGTAAATGGTATTTAGTCTTACTGTATACTCTGCAACAGCTCCTGAGTAATACAGGCAGGACTTAAGTCAGTACTTGCTTTATCCAGTGGGAGGAGACAGAATCCTAGGGAGGTGTGGTCTCATTCACCCACAGGCCTGGTCTACACTACAAAGTTAGATCGACATAAGCCACCTTGTTGTGCATGTGTTTACACTTAAATTTGTTTCCCACCAATGTAAGCACCCCAATACAGCAGCATGGTAATACCACTTCTCCAAGCGGCATTGAGCCATGGTCGATGGCCCGAGGTTGATGCAGCACAAGTGTAGACACTGCGTTACCTATGTCAACCTTAACAGTCTTCCAGCAGCTGTCCCACAATGCCCAACACTGACTGCTCTGGTCACAATTGTCAACTCCACTGCCCAGGGGTCACAGAGACTAGAAGCACCCTACTCCTTTTAAAATTCCGTGAGTTTTTGAAATGCCTTTTCCTGATTGTCCAGCTTGGCAAGCATATCTAGCAGCTCTCTGTTGTTGTGTGCAACTGTCCAGTGGACCATGCTGAATACACACTCCAGATGCCCACTAGCTTGGAGTAGACAAGAGATATTGAATCTCCTGGGCCTGTGGAAAGAAAAGGCTGTACAGGTACAGATACAGACCAGCCATAGAAATGTGGGGATCTCTGAGCAGTTTGAACAGGGGGATGCAGGAGAAGGAATATGATAGGGATCAGCAGCAGTGCTGAGTGAAAGAGAAGGAACTGCAGTAGGCATATCAGAAGGTCAGGGAAGCCAACAGTAGATCTAGTGCCAAGCTACAGACCTGCTGCTTTTACAAAGAGCTACATGCCATATTTGGCAAGACCCCACCACCACCCCTCAGACCACCATATATACCTCCAAGGAGCCTGAGACACAGATTCCTGCCATGAACAGTGAGGAGGAGCAGGAAGAGGAGAAGGCTGGGGAACATGTGACGGGGGAGTCCAGCTATACCACAAGCCAGGACCTGTTTGAGACTCCATCGCAGTCCAGTCAGACCTGGGTGAACACAATGCAGGATAAAGAACTGGGGTAAATGTATTTCCCATTACAATGATGTACTGATGGCGCCCCCAACTTAACTGGGCACACGTATCGACTTTTCATTAATGTACTAGTACTAGAAGGGGTAGCAGTACAACAAACAGGTAGAGTTGTTACCTCTGTTCCTTTAATATAATACTTACATTTAAAAGTTTATTTGCTTTTAACTTGTACAAACTTTGTTGGCAGTGTTTTCATGACTCATTAAAGTTCTATACTTGGGAAATAATTCAACTTTATTAGTTCACAACATATGCTGCAGAGTGCCTAGTGACACTGAAAGCATCCACTTACTTGTTATTGTACAGTGTGACAGAGCTAATAGGATCAGTGGCAAACAGTGTAGTAACTATAAATGTGCAGCAAGTACCACAAAATTAATTGGTGCATTGAAAGTGTTATATTCATAGATGTACACCAACTCCAAGGTGATTTCCCACTGAGCGGTAGAAATCCGGTGTTGCAAGTCTCCACAGTGTAATCTCCACTTGCTTCTCCAGTGTCAGTGTAGCTCTCATTTTGGTCTCCCGGTGCTAGGAGGCTGGGGTGTACTCAGCACACAGATCCAGAAACGTGGCCTGGCACATAACGAAAATGTTGCAGCCTCTGCTCATTAACCCAAGCCTGCACCATGATGTGATCCCAGCAGTCCGTGCTCGTTTCTTGAGCCCAGAAAAATCGCTCCACCCTGTGCAGCTGTTCCATGAATGCCAACTGCCACTTCGAATAGGTTCTCACTATTTGTCCATGAAATTGTGATGTTCCCTGCTGATTCAGTTCTTCTTGCAGCTCTGCAAATACAGAAGGAGCATGTGTTCTGGGCTTGCAACATTCATGATAATAATGCACAGCCGTGCAGGCTCCATGCTTCTGTCAGAGATGGCAGAAAGCAAAGACAGCTGCACAGGGTTGTGGCATTTTTTTTTAAAAGGTGTGAAAATTATAGGATGGAGATAGTTACCGAGTGGGAGCTTGGACCCTTGTGTGACTCATTTCTGCCCCACCATATGTTGCTAAAACTTCCCAAAAGACAGAGCGCTGGACAGTGGCAAGTTGCACACTGGGATACCTACCCATCATGCACTACGATGTGCATTGACACGAGCATTCTATGATGTTATGTGATTGAAAAATGACTATGTGTATCATTGATATCGCCACTGATAGAAAATTGAAACAAATCTTATGCAAAGCGTGCCTCTAAGGTGTCAATGGAAAAGTTAAGATTTGCTAAGTAAGATTATCCTGTTTATATAAATGTATCATCAGTTTTGTATCTGAAGTTATGAATATTGAGTATCTACCTCAGAATATTGAGTATCACAATTCTGTTTGTTCCTGGGGTAACACTCACAAGGTAGTTTACATTCAGCCTAGCCAGCACATTGTGACTGGAGTATTCAAGTTGATGGCCCATCAAAGACACTTAACTCTCATAATCCTCCATAGAAGAAACTCATTCCACCTAAATTGCTCTTTCTGCGGACACCTTAGACTCCAAGTGGCCAATGGCTGCCCCTGAGAGTTAATAAGCCAAGATATGCGATATGCTCATGTAACCCTGGACTCCATCTTGTGCCAGTACTTTTCCAAAAACTGGGCTGTGGGTTTTGTTTGGGACAGTAAAATTCCAGGATCTCTCTCCTGCAGTACATGATTTGTCTTCTAAACCATGGAGCCTCTCTCTCCAGGCCAGCTTGCTTTGAGCTTAGTCAATCCCACAGCTAAACTGCCTTCCCCCTGTGAGTCCTGCAGAGCCTCAGCGGTGGTGATGATGGAGGCGGTGGCTCCTCCCAGGAGCAATGAGTAGCTGCAGCCGTGATGCAGGCTCAGATCTGGGTGGGCCTAGGGACTAATTGGCCCACCCGTGGCTATGGCTGTGTCAGAGACATTCAAAAAAATACAGCATTTTATAACGACTTCATAAATATCACCTAGAATTCATAAGCTGTGTACCCAGATACCCCTGTATAGTACATAACACACAATTTTAGCCAAATCTGTATTAGTAGCAGGGACAATTCTGAGAATAACAATTTAATGGAGATTTTGAAAGAAACTGATTTATTCCTGTGCGTACCATCTTTTAGAACTAACTTATTGATAGTGTCTATGACTGCCTTACACGAAACAGTGGTCAAACTTTGCCTCCCACACTCTGCTCAGCTGACAAAGTGGGTTTGTTTGATATTAAACCTAGGGAGGCCTGCATCAAACCGTCACCAGTGTTTCGTTAGAATAGTATGAAGTGTGGCAGTGCGGGAGGGGAAATGTGGATAATAATTAGATGGCAAATTATCTGAGTAAGATAAATTGCTGTTTTCATGTTGTCCTGAGATGCACTTGCTGGAGGAGAAAAATGTGCTCAGTAAGTTTTTGAAGAATGAATAGTTTGTCTCTCTCTGAAGGAGGGACATTCTATCCTGGACCTTAATCTCAGTGGAGTTTTTATTCAACCTCTTTTGAACGTTGCTGCTGGCAATTTATTAATAACTATTTATGAAGGAAAAATGACCTACATGATTTTACTGTGTTCAGCTTAAGTAAGAACTTGTGATGAGATAAACCCTTCAAAACGAGTAACTCTGATTTTATTTAATCCCCCCTATAAAATCTCACAAATCCTTGACATAAAGTTGAAGGGCCTAATCCTGTTTCCATTGAAGTCAATGTCAAAAACTTCCAGTGACTTCCCCAGGAATAGAATCAGGTTCTGAATTTAGGCAAAAAGCATTGTTCCTCCACCCATTTTGTATAGCTCAAAAACCATCATCCAAAGCATATGTTTTGCCTTTGTGTATCAAATAACAGTGTAATTCAGACACAGTTGAACATTGCCAACTATGATCTAAATTATAGCTCCAAAAAGGAACCTTTTAATACACCCCATTGTACAGTCAGTTCTACAATGGCAATGGTTTCAAAGTAATGAATGAATGAATGTTGTTATGCAATTTATCACACTTCCTGGATTTTTTTTTTAAATTAAAACTACTTTTTAACAAGAGGAGGATTACAACTGAGTTTTGTAAGAGTGGCACAAAAAAGATGAATCCTTGTAAAGACACCCTGAAGCACTCCAGGGGGGAAGGCATCTACAATCCTGTCCTAAAGAATGAGGAGTACTTGTGGCACCTTAGAGACTAACAAATTTATTTGAGCATAAGCTTTCGTGAGCTACAGCTCACTTCATCGGATGCATGCAGTGGAAAATACAGTGGGGAGATTTATATACACAGAGAACATGAAACAGTGAGTGTTACCATACACACTGTAATGAGAGTGATCACTTAAGGTGAGCTATTACCAGCAGGAGAGCGGGGAGGGGTGAGTAGGGAGTGGCACCTTTTGTAGTGATAATCAAGGTGGGCCATTTCCAGCGGTTGACAAGAACGTGAGAGGAACAGTGCGGGGCGGGGGGGGGGGAAATAAACAAGGGGAAATAGCTTTACTTTGTGTAATGACCCATCCACTCCCAGCCTCTATTCAACCCTAAGTTAATTGTATCCAGTTTGCAAATTAATTCCAATTCAGCAGTCTCTCGTTGGAGTCTGGTTTTGAAATTTTTTTGTTGAAGAATTGCCACTTTTAGGTCTGTAATCAAGTGACCAAAGAGATTGAAGTGTTCTCCGACTGGTTTTTGAATGTTATAATTCTTGACGTCTGATTTGTGTTCATTTATTCTTTTACGTAGAGACTGTCCAGTTTGACCAATGTACATGGCAGAGGGGCATTGCTGGCACATGATGGCATATATCACATTGGTAGATGTGCAGGTGAACGAGCCTCTGCTAGTGTGGCTGATGTGATTAGGCCCTAAGATGGTGTCCCCTGAATAGATATGTGGACACAGTTGGCAACGGGCTTTGTTGCAAGGATAAGTTCCTGCGACAGTGGATCTGTTGTGTGGTTTGTGGTTGCTGGTGAGTATTTGCTTCAGGGTGGGGGGCTGTCTGTAAGCAAGGACTGGCCTGTCTCCCAAGATCTGTGAGAGTGATGGGTCATCCTTCAGGGTAGGTTATAGATCCTTGATGATGCGTTGGAGAGGTTTTAGTCCTACTAACCCAATTCTTTGTCACAGTCACTATAGTCACCTTTTCTCAAATGCATACACAGGGCAACACAGAGGGAGCTGCTCCTGAATGCTTATTTAAATCGTTGGTGCTCTCCCTCCTGCTTCCCAGCCCAACCAGATTCTATTTCCTTCCCCCTGCATCTCAAACTCTCTCTCTCTCTCTCTCTCCCTCTCTTTTCTTGGCCCTACAGAGACAATTTACCTTTGATGATAATGATTTGGAATGGTGTGTTCTCAGTCTAACACTGCTCAATAGTCAAATGAACAGCGAGTTATTCTGGAGTGCTCCTGATCCAGGGTGATTTGAGAACAGCAGTCAATGCACCAAACATTGAGAGACCTTTCAAAATCCTGGGATGAATTAAAGCAACCATGAGAGGCCTGGTCAGGGCTGAGATGAGAAGGATTCTCATCCACAATTCTGTATAACTGAAAAAAGTGATTAGGTTCTTCTTTAGTTCAAGATTAGGGTAGAGGTTTATGTCAATTCTTGGTTTATCCAAACCAATGAATCCATCCCTAATCAAAAGATTTTCTCTGTAGTATTCCATCAAACACATTTAATGCTTCTAAATGCATCACTGTCAGTGTCAAGGCAGAGATTTCTGGGCTTGCACTTTAATTTGTCTTTCATAAGGCTCAGACATTCACCCTCAGAAGAATTGAAACTTTGTTACTTTATCTGAAAATGTCAAACAAGAGAAAAGGGGGAAGAAGGAAGAGACATAAGAACATAAGAATGGCCATAGTGGGTCAGACCAAAGGTCCATCCAGCCCAGTATCCTGTCTACCGACAGTGGCCAGTGCCAGGTGCCCCAGAGGGAGTGAACCTAACAGGTAATGATCAAGTGATCTCTCTCCTGCCATCCCTCTCCACCCTCTGACAAACAGAGGCTAGGGACACCATTCCTTACCCATCCTGGCTAATAGCCATTAATGAACTTAACCTCCATTAATTTATCCAGTTCTCTTTTAAACCCTGTTATAGTCCTAGCCTTCACAACCTCCTCAGGCAAGGAGTTCCACAGGTTGACTGTGCACTGAGTGAAGAAGAACTTCCTTTTATTGGTTTTAAACCTGCGGCCCATTAATTTCATTTGGTGGCCTCTAATTCTTATATTATGGGAAGAAGTAAATAACTTTTCTTTATTCACTTTCTCCACACTGTTACCCGAAATTGGGCCAGCTAGTAAGCTTAGGGAGGATTAATGACCCACCAGAGTTTGGCAGAAAGCAACACGTTTATTACACTGATATCTAAGCTCCAAAGAAGAAAAAGGGGGGGGGGGGACCGGGTCACACTCACATCCGCATACTCACACTCCCAGGACAGGCATAGCACTGGAGATGTCAGGATCCTTCAGGGTAAGTGTCCCACAGCGCAGCAATGGATGGTGTGATGAAGGTAAGTCTTCCTAAGGCACGATGGAATGCAACTCAGCAAACCCCTGGCCGGCGGTCCAGGCGAAGGGCCTTTTGGGGTGGTACAAGCTTGTGAGTTCACTCCTGAGCACATGGCCACTTCCCCTTTTAAGGGCCTGCTCCTCATGGCCTGTGACTAGAGATGACTTGGCTGCATCTGGTTGGTCACACTCCACCTTAGGCAGTGTCCATGCATTGGGTGTGTGATCGCTGCCTAATTAGAGTCCCAGACACCTTGTCTACCTTGGAGCTCTTCTGAAGCAGCCCATTCATCCCACAAGCATTCCAGGAGGGAGGGGGAGGGGGAAAGCCACTTCACAGGTATTCAAAGAGGGAGAGGAGACAAAAGGGGCGGGGGGAGTGTAACAGACCTTTTGAGCATAGAGGTTATACATAGCACAGTCATACAGAGCAAACAGATCACTGCTGCTCCTACAGCACACCACTCATGATTTCATATACTTCTATCATATCCCTCTTTAGTCTCCTCTTTTCCAAGCTGAAAAGTCCGAGTCTCTTTAATCTCTCCTCATATGGGACCTGTTCCAAACCCCTAGTCATTTTACTTGCCCTTTTCTGAACCTTTTCTAATGCCAGTATATCTTTTTTGAGATGAGGGGACCACATCTGTACGCAGTATTCAAGATGTGGGTTTACCATGGATTTATATAAGGGCAATAAAATATTCTCCATCTTATTCTCTATCCCTTTTTTGATGATTCCTAATATCCTGTTTGCTTTTTTGGCTGCACACCGCATGGACATCTTCAGAGAACTATCTACGATGATTCCAAGATCTTTCTCCTGATTAGTTGTAGCTAAATTAGTCCCCATCATATTGTATGTATAGTTGGGGTTATTTTTTCCAATGTGCATTTCTTTACATTTATCCACATTAAATTTCATTTGCCATTTTGTTGTCCAATCACTTAGTTTTGTGAGATCTTTTTGACGTTCTTCACAGTCTGCTTTGGTCTTAACTATCTTGAGCAATTTAGTATCGTCTGCAAACTTTGCCACCTCACTGTTTACCCCTTTCTCCAGATCATTTATGAATAAGTTGAATAGGATTGGTCCTAGGACAGACCTTTGGGGAACACCACTAGTTACCCCTCTCCATTCTGAAAATTTACCATTTATTCCTACCCTTTGTTCCCTGTCTTTTAACCAGTTCTCAATAAGATCTTCCCTCTTATCCCATGACATCTTAATTTACGTAAGAGCCTTTGGTGAGGGACCTTGTCAAAGGCTTTCTGGAACTCTAAGTACACTATGTCCACTGGATCCTTACTGCAGGACAGGCCCAACAAAGAAAATAACAGAACGCCACTAGCCATTACCTTCAGCCCCCAACTAAAACCTCTCCAATGCATCATCAAGGATCTACAACCTATCCTGAAGGACGACCCACCACTCTCGCAGATCTTGGGAGACAGGCCAGTCCTTGCTTCCAGACAGCCCCCCACCCTGAAGCAAATACTCACCAGCAACCACACAACAGAACCACTAACCCAGGAACCTATCCTTGCAACAAAGCCCGTTGCCAACTGTGTCCACATATCTATTCAGGGGACACCATCTTAGGGCCTAATCACATCAGCCACACTAGCAGAGGCTCGTTCACCTGCACATCTACCAATGTGATATATGCCATCATGTGCCAGCAATGCCCCTCTGCCATGTACATTGGTCAAATTGGACAGTCTCTACATAAAAGAATAAATGGACACAAATCAGACGTCAAGAATTATAACATTCAAAAACCAGTCGGAGAACACTTCAATCTCTTTGGTCACTCGATTGCAGACCTAAAAGTTGCAGTTCTTCAACAAAAACACTTCAAAAACACACTCCAACAAGAGACTGCTGAATTGGATTTAATTTGCAAACTGGACACAATTAACTTAGGCTTCAATAGAGGCTGGGAGTGGATGGGTCATTACACAAAGTAAAACTATTTCCCCATGTTTATTCCCTCCCCCGCCCCCTTCCTCAGACATTCTTGTCAACTGCTGGAAATGGCCCACCTTGATTATCATTACAAAAGGTTTCCCCCCGCCCCCCCTGCTGATAATAGCTCACCTTACCTGATCACTCTTGTTAGTGTGTATGGTAACACCCATTGTTTCATGTTCTCTGTGTATATAAATCTCCCCACTGTATTTTCCACTGCATGCATCCGATGAAGTGAGCTGTAGCTCACGAAAGCTTATCCTCAAATAAATTTGTTAGTCTCTAAGGTGCCACAAGTCCTCCTTTTCTTTTTGCGGATACAGACTAACACAACTGCTACTCTGAAACCTCTAATAGATTAGTAAGACATGATCTCCCTTTACAGAAACCATGCTGACTTTTGCGCAACAATTTATGTTCTCCTATGTGTTTGACCATTTTATTCTTTAGTATTGTTTCAACTAATTTGCCCAGTACTGACGTTAGACTTACTGGTCTGTAATTGCCAGGATCACCTCTATAGCCCTTCTTAAATATTGGTGTTACATTAGCTATCTTCCAGTCATTGGGTACAGTAGCTGATTTAAAGGACAGGTTACAAACCATAGTTAATCGTTCCGCAATTTCACATTTGAGTTCTTTCAGAACTCTTGGGTAAATGCCATCTGGTCCTGGTGACTTGTTACTGTTAAGTTTCTCAGTTAATTCCAAAACCTCCTCTAGTGACACTTCAATCTGTGACAATTCCTCAGATTTGTCACCTACAAAAGATGGCTCAGGTTTGGAAATCTCCTTAACATCCTCAGCCGTGAAAACTGAAGCAAAGAATTCATTTAGTTTCTCCACAATTACTTTATCGTCTTTAAGTGCTCCTTTTGTATCTCGATCGTCCAGGGGCCCCACTGGTTGTTTACCAGGCTTCCTGCTTCTGACGTACTTAAACATTTTGTTATTACCTTTTGAGTTTTTGGCTAGCTGTTCTTCAAACTCCTTTTTGGCTTTTCTTATTACATTTTTACACTTAATTTGGCAGTGTTTATGCTCCTTTCTATTTATCTCACTAGGATTTGACTTCCAGTTTTTAAAATATGCCTTTTTATCCCTCACTGCTTCTTTTACATGGTTGTTAAGCCAGGGTGGCTCTTTTTTAGTTCTTTTACTGTGTTTTTTTAATTTGGGGTATACATTTAAATTGAGCCTCTATTATGGTGTCTTTGAAAAGTGTCCATGCAGCTTGCAGGGATTTCACTCTAGTCACTGTACCTTTTAGTTTCTGTTTAACTAACCTCCTCATTTTTGCATAGTTCCCCTTTCTGATATTAAATGCCACGGTGTTGGGCTGTTGAGGTGTTCTTTCCACCACAGGAATGTTAAATGTTATTATATTGTGGTCACTATTTCCAAGCGGTCCTGTTATAGTTACCTCTTGGACCAGATCCTGCGCTCCACTCAGGACTAGATCGAGAGTTGCCTCTCCCCTTGTGGGTTCCTGTCCTAGCTGCTCCAAGAAGCAGTCATTTAAAGTATCAAGAAATTTTGTCTCTGCATTTCATCCTGAGGTGACATGTACCCAGTCAATATGGAGATAATTGAAATCCCCCACTATTATTGAGTTCTTTAATTTTGATAGCCTTTCTAATCTCCCTTAGCATTTCATTGTCACTATCACTGTCCTGGTCAGATGGTCGATAATAGATCCCTACTGTTCTATTCTTATTAGAGCACGGAATTACTATCCATAGAGAGTCCATGGAACGTGTGGATTCATTTAAGATTTTTATTTCATTTGATTCTACATTTTCTTTCACATATAGTGCCACCCCCCGCCCCGCACGACCTGTTCTGTTCTTCCAATATATTTTGTACCCCAGAATGATTGTGTCCCATTGATTGTCCTAACTCCACCAGGTTTCTGTGATGCCTATTCTATCAATATCCTCCTTTTACACGAGGCTCACTAGTTCACACATCTTATTATTTAGACTTCTAGCATTTGTGTATACAAGCACTTTAAAAATTTGTCACTGTTTATTTGTCTGCCCTTTTCTGATGTGTCAGATTCTTTATGTGAATGTTTCTTGTCTGAACTGGCCCATACTTCATCCTCTTCCATCCTCTCCTCTTGACTAAAACCTAGAGAATCTCTATCAATAGACTCTCCTCTAAGAGAGTTCTCTGTCTGATCCACATGCGCCTCTGCAGCCATCGGCTTTCCCCCATCTCCTAGTTTAAAAACTGCTCTGCAACCTTTTTAATGTTAAGTGCCAGCAGCCTGGATCCACTTTGGTTTAGGTGGAGCCCATCCTTCCTGTATAGGCTCCCCCTATGCCAAAAGTTTCCCCAGTTCCTAATAAATCTAAACCCCTCCTCTCTACACCATCGTCTCATCCACGCAATGAGACTCTGAAGGTCTGTCTGCCTACCTGGCCCTGCACGTGGAACTGGAAGCATTTCTGAGAATGCCACCATAGATGTCCTGGATTTCAGTCTCTTTCCTAGCAGCCTAAATTTGGCCTCCAGGACGTCTCTCCTACCCTTCCCTATGTCATTGGTACCTACATGTACCACGACCACCGGCTCCTCCCCAGCACTACACATAAGTCTATCTAGATGCCTCGAGAGATCTGCAACCTTTGCACCAGGCAGGCAAGTCACCATACGGTTCTCCCGGTCATCACAAACCCAGCTATCTATGTTTCTAATGATCGAATCTCCCATTATTAACACCTGCCTTTTCCTAATGACTGGAGTTCCCTCCCCCAGAGAGGTAACCTCAGTGCGAGAGGATACCCCATCATCATCTGGAAGGAGGGTCCCAACTATGGGAAGGTTTCGTAGATATTAAGGTCAGAAGGGACCATTAAGATCATCTAGTCTGACCTCCTGCACAATGCAGCCACAGAATCTCACCTACCCACTCCTGCGATAAACCTCTCACCTATGTCTGAGCTATTGAAATACTCAAGTCATGGTTTAAAGACTTCAAGGTGCAGAGAATCCTCCAGCAAGTGACCCGTGCCCCATGCTACAGAGCAAGACGAAAAACCCCCAGGGCCTCTTCCAATCTGCCCTGGAGGAAAATTCCTTCCCGACCCCAAATATGGCGATCAGCTGAACCCTGAGCATATGGGCAAGATTCACTAGCCAGATACCCAGGAAAGAATTCTCTGTAGTAACTCAGATCCCACCTCATCTAACATCCCATCACAGGCCATTGGGCCAATTTACCATGAATAGTTAAAGATCAATTAATTGCCAAAATCATGTTATCCCATCATACCATCTCCTCCATAAACTTATCAAGTTTAATCTTGAAACCAGATAGGTCTTTTGCCCCCACTGCTTCCCTTGGAAGGCTATTCCAGAACTTCACTCCTCTGATGGTTAGCAACCTTCATCTAATTTCAAGTCTAAACCTCCCTATGGCCAGTTTATATCCATTTGTTCTTGTGTCCACATTGGTACTGAGCTTAAATAATTCCTCTCCCTCTCCGGTATTTATCCGTCTTATATATTTATAGAGAGCAATCATCTCTCCCCTCAACCTTCTTTTGGTTAGGCTAAACAAGCCAAGCTCCTTGAGTCTCCTTCTGCTCCCATTGACTGCTCTCCTTCTCTGGGCCTTTCATCCTCCTTAACAGCACAGGGTCTGTCTGACTGGAGGTGGGACAAATCTACAGTGTCCCGGAAAGCCTCATCAACATACCTCTCTGTCTCCCTTAGCTCCTCCAGTTCTGCCACCCTGGCCTCCAAAGCCCGTACATGGTCTCTGATGGCCAGGAGCTCCTTGCACCGAATGCACCCACAGGGCAGGTAATCATACATGCTACAATGAGAGCAATAAACAGGATAGCCCCCACTCTGCTGCTGGACTTCCGCCTGCATTTTCTCCTACAGCTACCTAGGTTAATGATAGGGTTTTTGTTTAAATCAAGAAGTTTTGATTATAGTTTAGTTTAAAGGTTTTAAAGTATGGCAAGTTTCAGAGTAGCAGCCGTGTTAGTCTGTATTTGCAAAAAGAAAAGGAGGAGTACTATGCTCAAATAAATTTGTTAGTCTCTAAGGTGCCACAAGTATTCCTTTTCTTTTTAAAGGATGGCAAGTGTACCTCGCCCCCTTTTCAAACTCCCTCTCGAAACTCCCTGTTAGCAGTCCCTGTTCGCAAAGCTCCCTGGTCGCTTGCTCACTGCTTTATAAAGCCCTGGCCTTCTTGATAGCCCCGCCCCCTGACTCAGGCTCAGCCAATGAATAGAAGCTTCTAGATTTCAAACCTTGTTTAGAAGCGCTCAGCTTCCAACTGCCAGCCACAGCACACGGTCCTTCAAACAAACAAACAAACAAAATCTCCGCACACACCAAGTAAGCCCCAAACACAAACACACACACACACACACACACACACACTACAGACAGCCACTTACCCCAAGGGTCCCATACTTGCTCCTCCTCCACCTGGAGAACTCCCTCTCGAAACTGCCTGTTAGCGGTCCCTGTTCGACAAGAACACCCTTGATCATTTTATGAATCCTTTAAGCTCTTCTAAAGCCAAGATGATAGAACCTATGAAAAAATATTTCTCAGTGATGGATGCAATATGCAAATCCACATTGTGTGTTATGCAACATATTAATACTAGCGATGCGAGAACTGGTTTGGAACTGACCAAAAATCTCAGCTCAAATATTTCATCAACCAAAGGTTTTTGAAGGTGTTTCCATTGATTTGGACAAATAACTTCTATACCTGATCTAAAGTCTGCTCCAACTAGACAAACTAGTGCTGCTGATAGACCACCAGAGGGATCACCGTTTCTGTAAGTCTGACAGTATCTGCACACCTCACAGTTCTTACCACATGTACGTGCCTAATTGATGACCTGGGGCAAAACCTCCCTGGCCTCACTTGAAGTCAGGGAATTTTGCCATTGACTTCAGTGGGGCCAGTTTCATCCCATGTATCTCTCTGTGTTTATGCATGCAGCCACAAGTCATTACAACCTGATAATGTACAATAGACTCAACCTTTACTCAGAGCAGGGCAGATAGAGGCCAGCACTGATAGAAGATTGGGTACTTACACATCATAAACTTTGAACAGGACTGCCAGCAGGAGACTCGATTGGTCTGACAGTGCTGATGCCAGGTCTGGACAGCCAGGTGCAGTCTTTACTGCCTGTATTTCCAGCTTGCACACCCTATTCATGGGACTGAGTCAGTGCTTTTTCTTGTTTCTCACATGAATTGGAAGAAAACTGTAAAAAACTCTTGTGCACAATTAGATCAGCAAATGTGAGCTCTATTGTAACAGTAGGACTCAAGAGTTTGAAATTTCCAAAGAACCTGCTTCATAACTGCCTTATGTTCTGATGAAGTTTACATTTCATTTTTAATTTGCATGGTACAAATTAAACTGAACATTCCCTGTTTTATAAACGGGACCTCAAAGTTCTGAGGTTTTTCCCCTTCGGGAACAGGAGAAAACAAACCAAGCCAGCGTGTTTATCTTTCTCAGCCCCAAACATGTTACTGAGTAAATTTAAAGTGTGTTTGCTTTTTGGCTCATTGATCTTAGCCTTCAAACAATGAACATTCTCTCTGTAAAATGAATAAATGGATAAAACGGAGGCTCAGCTAAAAAATATTCTCCTTAGAGGTGTTTGCCAACCGACTCTCAGTTTCCCTTTCATATTTTAACTAATTGCCATCCATTAGGTTTTGTCCCTTCTTTCTGAAGAGATGCATAATATGTTGCCCTAGAAATGTTTTTTATGGCCAGCTTCTTCACTGACATCAATGGACCAATGCTGGGTTTATACCGGCTGAGGATCTGACCCATAACTTTTATCTCCAGGATTTTACCAGACTAATTTGGTACCAAGCATTCTGAGGAGTGAAAGGACAGAACAAGGAGTAATGATCTCAAGTTGCAGTGGGGGAGGTTTAGGTTGGATATTAGGAAACACTATTTGACTAGAAGGGTGGTGAAGCACTGGAATGAGTTACCTAGAGAGGTGGTGGAATGTCCTTCCTTAGAGGTTTTTAAGGTCAGGCTTGACAAACCCCTGGTTGGGATGATTTCATTGGGGATTGGTCCTGCTTTGAGCAGGGGGTTGGACTAGATGACCTCCTGAGGTCCCTTCCAACCCTGATATTCTATGATATATTCTATGACAAAGGACACTTTACCTCCAGTGGGGAAAGAAAGAGTAATTATCTCTTCACTTCTTCTATATGCCTCTTTGTACTCCCATTTAATAGGCCTTGATGCGTCTGAAGCCAAAATGGTTCATTTTGTTGTACTGATGGATAAATAAAAGGATTTTGCTGATTCCATTAAAGTGTGTTTTATTGCAAAGCTGGATATCTTTATTCTTTTTCTATAGTTTAGTTCTATAGAGTCCTATTGTTTAGCTGTTATCACAACAATGATGTAATTGTTTTATTTTCTGAACAATTAATAGTAAGGTTCTTATAAAGTATTTTTCATCAGTAGATTTCAAGCATTTTATAAATCAGGTAAGCATCATTATCCACATTTTACACGTGGTGAAACTGAGGCACAGAGAAATGATGTGACTTGCCTAAACTCATCCAGCAAACCAGTAGTAGTGTCAGGAATAAAACTCGGGTCTCCCAAGCCCCAGTCCACTGCACTATCCACTAGTCCACACCATTCTGAAGAGAAACCAGAGTATGCGTATATTAATTGTACATTTAACTATGCATTTATTGTAGGAAGGAAAAGAGGGGGATAATTCCAAAATCAGAGAAAAACTGGAGAGAGAGAGAGAGACTTATGAAACTAATTCATAAAAACTATGCAATATAGTCATTCTGAATGGTTGAATAATAGGATGATGTGGAGTAAATTCCATGCCCCACTGAAGCCAATGGAAGGGCAGAAAAGGTGGGGGAGTTGCACTGTATGTAAGAGAGCAGTATGACTGCTCAGAGCTCAAGTATGAAACTGCAGAAAAACCTGAGAGTCTCTGGATTAAGTTTAGAAGTGTGAGCAACAAGGGTGATGTCGTGGTGGGAGTCTACTATAGACCACCGGACCAGGGGGATGAGGTGGACGAGGCTTTCTTCCGGCAACTCGCAGAAGTTACTAGATCACACGCCCTGGTTCTCATGGGAGACTTCAATCACCCTGATATCTGTTGGGAGAGCAATACAGCGGTGCACAGACAATCCAGGAAGTTTTTGGAAAATGTAGGGGACAATTTCCTGGTACAAGTACTGGAGGAACCAACTAGGGGCAGAGTTCTTCTTGACCTGCTGCTCACCAACCGGGAAGAATTAGTAGGGGAAGCAAAAGTGGATGGGAATCTGGGAGGCAGTGACCATGAGATGGTCGAGTTCAGGATCCTGACACAAGGAAGAAAGGAAAGCAGCAGAATTCGGACCCTGGACTTCAGAAAAGCAGACTTTGACTCCCTCAGGGAGCTGATGGGCAAGATCCCCTGGGAGAACAACATGACGGGGAAAGGAGTCCAGGAGAGCTGGCTGTATTTTAAAGAATCCTTATTGAGGTTACAGGGACAAACCATCCCGATGCGTAGAAAGAATAGTAAATATGGCAGGCGACCAGCTTGGCTTAACAGTGAAATCCTTGCTGATCTTAAATACAAAAAAGAAGTTTACAAAAAGTGGAAGATTGGACAAATGACCAGGGATGAGTATAAAAATATTGCTCGGGCATGCAAGAGTGAAATCATACCTGGAGTTGCAGCTAGCAAGAGATGTTAAGAGTAACAAGAAGGGTTTCTTCAGGTATGTTAGCAACAAGAAGAAAGTCAAGGAAAGTGTGGGCCCCTTACTGAATGAGGGAGGCAACCTAGTGACAGAGGATGTGGAAAAAGCTAATGTACTCAATGTTCTTTTGCCTCTGTCTTCACGAACAAGGTCAGCTCCCAGACTACTGCACTGGGCAGCACAGCATGGGGAGGAGGTGACCAGACCTCTGTGGAGAAAGAAGTGGTTCATTACTATTTAGAAAAGCTGGACGAGCACAAGTCCATGGGGCTGGATGCGTTGCATCCGAGAGTGCTAAAGGAGTTGGCGGATGTGATTGCAGAGCCATTGGCCATTATCTTTGAAAACTCATGGTGATCAGGGGAGGTCCTGGACGACTGGAAAAAGGCTAATGTAGTGCTCATCTTTAAAAAAGGGAAGAAGGAGGATCCTGGGAACTACAGGCCAGTCAGCCTCACCTCAGTCCCTGGAAAAATCATGGAGCAGGTCCTCAAGGAATCAATTCTGAAGCACTTAGAGGAGAGGAAAGTGATCAGGAACAGTCAGCATGGATTCACCAAGGGCAAGTCATGCCTGACTAATCTAATTGCCTTCTATGACGAGATAACTGGCTCTGTGGATGAAGGGAAAGCAGTGGACGTGTTGTTCCTTGACTTTAGCAAAGTTTTTGACACGGTCTCCCACAGTATTCTTGCCAGCAAGTTAAAGAAGTATGGGCTGGATGAATGGACTATAAGGTGGATAGTAAACTGGCTAGATTGTCGGGCTCAATGGGTAGTGATCAATGGCTCCATGTCTAGTTGGCAGCTGGTATCAAGTGGAGTGCCCCAAGGATCGGTCCTCGGGCCGGTTTTCTTCAGTATCTTCATAAATGATCTGGAGGATGGTGTGGATTGCACCCTCAGCAAGTTTGCAGATGACACTAAACTGGGAGGAGTGGTAGATACACCGGAGGGTAGGGATAGGATACAGAGGGCCCTAGACAAATTAGAGGATTTGCCAAAAGAAATCTGATGAGGTTCAACAAGGACAAGTGCAGAATCCTGCACTTAGGATGGAAGAATCCAATGCACCGCTACAGACTAGAGACCGAATGGCTCGGCAGCAGTTCTGCAGAAAAGGCCCTAGGGGTTACAGTGGACGAGAAGCTGGATATGAGTCAACTGTGTGCCCTTGTTGCCAAGAAGGCCAATGGCATTTTGGGATGTATATGTAGGGGCATTGGCAGCAGATCGAGGGATATGATCGTTCCCCTCTGTTCGACATTGGTGAGGCCTCATCTGGAGTACTGTGTCCAGTTTTCGGCCCCACACTGCAAGAAGGATGTGGAAAAATTGGAAAGAGTCCAGCGGAGGGCAACAAAAATGATTAGGGGATTGGAACACATGACTTATGAGGAGAGGCTGAGGGAACTGGGGATGTTTAGTCTATGGAAGAGAAGAATGAGGGGGGGATTTGATAGCTGCTTTCAACTACCTGAGAGGGAGTTCCAAAGAGGATGGATCTAGACTGTTCTCAGTGGTAGCAGATGACAGAACAAGGAGTAATGGTCTCAAGTTGCAGTGGGAGAGGTTTAGGTTGGATATTAGGAAAAACTTTTTCACTAGGAGGATGGTGAAACACTGGAATGCGTTACCTAGGGAGGTGGTGGAATCTCCTTCCTTAGAAGTTTTTAAGGTCAGGCTTGACAAAGCCCTGGCTGGGATGATTTAGTTGTGGATTGGTCCTGCTTTGAACAGGGAGTTGGACTAGATGACCTCCTGAGGTCCCTTCCAACCCTGATATTCTATGATAAGTTGTGCCATTGACTCAGTTGGCCCAGGATTTCACTCTTGATTCATATTTCTCTAGAAAAATGGAGCTGAGTTTTCAGTACAGACTGCTTGTTCTGCATGGGCTGTTGGGCAGAGCTGGTTTTTTTTAAAAAAAGTATTTTTTGTGAAATATTTTAAAAAGAAACCAAGAACATTATTTTTGGTGGGGGGGAGGGAGGTTCTTTTTGAAATGAAGTGAATTTGATTTGAAATGAAACATTTTGTTTCAAATTCTTGCCCTCCAAACCTCCACCCACCCCTGCGGGGGCTCCTCTCTGCACCTGGCCAGGATTAAGGGTGTGGGTGCATATATGTAATGGTGGGTCACACAAAAAATGCTGTTCATAGAATCATAGAATATCAGGGTTGGAAGGGACCTCAGGAGGTCATCTAGTCCAACCCCCTGCTCAAAGCAGGGCCAATCCCCAATTTTTGCCCCAGATCCCTAAATGGCCCCCTCAAGGATTGAACTCACAACCCTGGGTTTAGCAGGCCAATGCTCAAACTACTGAGCTATCCCTCCCCCGCAAACCTGTTGGTTGGTTGGTTGCCTTCCTAAAAGTCTGAGAGCCGCTGTCCTAGAGGAAAGAGAAGAGTTTGTCTGCATTGCTTCATACTTGATTGGACTTTGAATGCCTTGGGAGGGGTCGAACTGAGAGTGCCCTCGCTGGAGAGGTAAATCTCTGCAATTGCAATTCATCAGTTACAGAGCAGGCAGAGCAGCTGGGAAATGGAAGCCAAGAGGCTGCTGCACTGCACAACGGTAAGGTTGCACCATAAGAGTGCCCCCCAATTCCCCACCTTCTCCCCTGCTCTCACAGTTCAGCTCTAGAGAAACTGTGCTACCAGAACACCCCCAGGTCAGCCAGGGCTACTCTGGAGACCTCCTTAACGCAGGATCCTCACTGTGGAAGGAGATCCAGGGCATATCCCCAGGCTACAGAGTCTTTTATTTGTAAGCCCTGTGGATTAGGTGAGGGTGAATGTGTGGACCCTTGAGACATCTACCCCACCAGCCACCCCGGGCCACCCACGCCCTGCCTCAGCCCACTCAATCCATGCTCCGCCATGCAGGGTAGGAGCTGCTGTTGCAGAGGCACCTGACATTCCCCCTTTCCTTGTAAGGGTGGGGAGCTTCAAAAGGGAAAGTCCCCTTCTTGTGTCTCTTTGGGGCACAAACTGCCCCACAATCATTAACACCAGTGGCTTTCATTTGGTTCTATTGGGCAAATTAATAGAGACTGATGCCATGAGGCTTCGACTAAAGGCAAAATAAGCACAGAAATCTTCCTTAGAAAGGAGCAGGTATCAGATTCCTCTAATAATCTACAGGAAAAGCTGCCTTGTGCCACAGATAAGGCTAAAGTCACAGAATGTCAGGAAAAAGATTTAAGGGCAGACCAGTGATGTCTTGAGCTACCTGACAGTAAGTCACCCTATTAACATACAGAAGAACCAGCGAGGTCCTGCTTTACTGCTCACCAAGGGCCTGTTTCTGCTTCCACTGAAATCAGTGCCAAAAATCCCACTGATTTGAGTGGGCAAAATTTTATTCTCAGTTACACTGATGTAAATCCAGAGTAATCTACACTTGAGAGTTACTCAATATTTATCAATACTGTGCCTCAGTCCAACAAAATTAAACATGTGCTTAAGCACTTGAAGCATGCAGGTATTCCCCTTGTCTGGGCTGTTCATGCGCTTAAGTGATGTGTGTGCTTAAGTGTTTCACTAGATCAGGGCCTAAAGGAGAACCCTTTTTGATGCTATGGGACAGGTTTGGGCTGTAAGCTTTTTACCACAAAGAAAGGGTCCCTTTACTTTCTGAAATCCCACATCAAATGAAGTTATGTCACTGTAGTTGGTACTACTGTGAAGAGTCATCGATCTCCTGACTAGTTAATTATCTATGTGTAAGTGTTTATACATGAGCCCTGTTTAAATAAACAATTGAGGGGCAAACAAAAAACCCAAAGGAGAGAACTATCACCATGCAAATAAGAACAGCCATATTGGGTCAAACCAAGGCTCCCTCTAGCCCTGTATCCAGTCTTCTGACAGGAGCCAGTGCCAGATGCTTCAGAGAGAATGTACAGAACAAGCCAACTATTGCACGATCCATACCCTGTCATCCAGTCCCAGCTTCTGGCCATCAGAGATTTAGGAACACCCAGAGCATGGGATTGTGTCCCTGATCATTTTGGCTAATAGACGTTGATGGACCTATCCTCCATGAATTTATCTGCTTCTTTTTTTTAAATTCAGTTTTGGGCTTTACAACATCCCATGGCAACAAGTTCTACAGGTTGACTATGTGTTACATGAAGTAGTACTTCCTTATATTTATTTTAAGCCTGCTGCCTATTCATTTCATTTGAGTGACCCCTGGTTGTTGTGTTATGTGAAGGGATATAACGGTTTCTTATTCAATTTCTCCACACCATTCATGATTTTATAGACTTCTGTCATGTTCCCCCTCTTAAGGCTAGTCTACAGTGGCAATGCTAAAGCCATGGCAGCGCTTTAACGTAGCCTGTGTAGTCGCAGCAGAGCACAGGGAGAGAGCTCTCCCAGCGCTCTAAAAAAACCACCTCCACCAGGGGCGTAGCGACTAGCACCGGGAGCCCGGCTCCCAGGGCTGGTGCACTGTCTACACTGGTGCTTTACAGCACTGAAACTTGCTGCACTCCGGGGGAGTGTTTTTTCACACCCCTGCGTGAGAAAGTTGCAGCGGTGTAAAGTGCCAGTGTAGACAAGCCCTTTGACTTTGGTGATGCTATTACATTTTTAGGAGGTGTGATTTGAAGTGCTACACAGAGTGGTTATGCATATCTGCCAAAGTTTTACAGAGATTCAAAGGATTCCTTTGTACGACTACATATTAAGAGACAAGAAACAGAGAAAAACACTCTTTGGGTAAAATCCTGGCCCCACTGAAGCCAATGGATGCTTTGCCCCAGAGTTGGGCTTTCACCCCTTATATCTCTAAGAATGCTGAGTTTCATTACATTTTGGGTCAGCAATAGGAAAACAATTTTCCAGAAAATTCTAAAAAACTTTCTGTTTTGCAGGCTTCAAGAAGGATTCATTTTCTATGTTATGTGCAATTTTCTGTGACCCTTTTACTGAAAAGTTTATCAATCATTTCTGAAATTATTGTGATTACTAATGCCCTGATTTTTCAGTGAGAATACAAAGCTTCCAGTAAGTGAGAAATTTCAGTAATTTCAAAAATTATAAAAAAGGTGGGGTGGCAGAAATCACAGGAAATGTTGTGCAAAACACACCACTTTGATTATCCCCAGCAAATCTTTGTAAAAAGATCAATGCAGGGGTTGAGGGAGAGGGGAGAGACTATTATTTGAAAAATGAAAAGAAAAAAGAACACGCTACTGGCTCGGATACTTTATTAATAAAGTATCTGCATACTCACTCAGAAAATGTCTTTATGTCCAAAATGGCAATAAGGGTAGTCAATCCTTTAATTAAAGGCTTTCAAACATATAAACAAAGAAGATGCAAATGAAAGGAGAGGGTTACACTGACCCAAGGATGATTTACTCAGACCTGTCAGCAACGGGGAAGGAACAGACAAATTGTAAGTCAATTATAACTGTCAGATGTATCCTACCTAAGTGAGGCTTTGCATGGCCTTAGAATTCATGATGTTTCTTATTTCATTAAATTTTCTCTCCGTTTTCTAGTTGGAATAATACTGACCTTATTTAACATCATTATGGAATTAGACTGTTATTTTAGGAAACATGCTCTGGGCTGTTCTCAGTGATGAGGAAAATGAAGATCTGATCTCAGAGTTGCCCCTCTTGGGGCACTCAGTCAAAGGCCTGGGACAAAAGACCGTTGCCAATACATGCTGCCAAAGTAATGATTTTAAGCTCCCATAACTTTGCTAGACACTAAAAATCATGGACTGAATAGAGACACTGGATTTATGGCTCATGACAAAAATCTATAAACCCATTAACCCCCTTCCCCCAGCATTTTTCTCTTCCCTCCTCCCCATGACTGGTGAGGTGTTAATGGGCCACATCACCTTGAATGGTCTCTTTGAAATATGTGCTAACTACTTTATGCTGAACAATCTGTTCCACCATGTATTTATCTGTGACACTCTGGGTATGTCTACACTGCAATGTAAGCCCAGGATTCAACTCAGGCTCAAGCCTAGCCCCACTTCTGGTTTATGCACAAATCATGCTAACCCAGGGCACGAACCAAGGTGCCATGACCCGTTGGGGCGGAGGGTCCCAGCCTGAGTCAAGGTGGGACCCAGGGTTCAACACCTATTGCTTTGCAGTGTAGACACAGCCCCGCTGGACTCATGCTCTGGGTGTCCACCAAAAGTATTCCACAATCCCATGGGCCAACTTTCTTTGCCCTCTGAACAGTCAAGTTTGGTGGACAGTCACGTTTTCTCACACTGCACCATGAAAAAAGGGCTAGAGCAGGGGTCGGCAACATATGGCACGCGTGCCAAAGATGGCACACAAGCTGGTTTTTAATGGCATGCTGCTGCCTGCTGAGTCCCAGCCGCCACCCCACTGGACCCCAGCAGGCAGCAGCGTGCCATTAAAAATCATGCTCACCCCGGCCCACTCTTCTCCTGCCCCCACTCACCCCACCAGTGAGGGCTGCTGCTGCAGGGCAGCCTCTTCCCCCAGCATGCTGGGTTCCTGCCCCTTCTCCTCTCCCTCCCTGCCGCCCATCAGCTGATGGCCCTTGCGAGGAGGGGGAAAAGCGGAGCCGCAGCACACTCGCTGCTCCAGGGACGAGGTGGAGTTGGAGAAGAGGTGGGGACGCGGCCTTGGGGAAGGGGGGTGGAATCAGGGCATATCCCCTCCAGCCCCCTGCTGTGAGCCGCTCTGGGCAGGGGGCTGGGAGCACCCCCATGACCCTAGCCCACACCCCCAGCCCTCTACCCTGACCCCTGCACCCCCCTCAAACACCCCCAGCCCTCTACCCTGACCCCCTGCACCTCCCAGACTCCTGCCCTGACCCCTGCACCCCCCCACGACCCCAGCCCCCCCACACCGCATGCCCTGACTCCTGCACCCCCCTCACATGCCTCTAGCCCCCTGCCCTGACTCCTGCACCCTCCTCAAACACCCCCAGCTCCCCCACACCCCATGCCCAGACTCTTGCACCCTCCACATTCCCACCGCCACCCTGAGCACCAAACGGGAGCTCCTGCAAGCCCCCACACACACATTCCCACCTGCACCCCTCACACCAAATGGGAGCTGCCCAGGTAAGCACTCCACAGCCAAAACCTCCTGCCCCAACCCTGAGCCCCCTCCCCCATTCGAGCTCCTGGCCAGACCCTACACCCCATCCCCCAGCCCTGTGCTCAGTGCACTCCCACCCTCAGCTCAGTGCAGACAGAGAGGAAGAGAATGGGCTAGAACCAGGGAGAAGGTAGGTACCCACTCTATGTGGGCAGGGCTGGGATCCCAGACAGGCAGCAGGCTGAGTCGCAGCGGACTGAGCTGCTCAGTCCACTGATGGTCTGGGGTCCCGGCTGCAGGCCCCGCTCAGCCCACTCCCGGCCTAGGTGAACAATAGGTGAGTGGGCCGGCGGCGTAAGATCAGCATTTTAATTTAATTTTAAATGAAGCTTCTTAAACATTTTGAAAACCTTGTTTACTGTACATACGGCAATAGTTTAGTTATACAATATATAGACTTAGAGAGAGAGAGAGACCTTCTAAATAACATTAAAATGTATTACTGGCATGCAAAACCTTAAATTAGACTGAATAAATGAAGACTCGGCACACCACTTCTGAAAAGTTGCCGACCCGTAGGCTAGAGCAACCACAGTTTGGGAAGGCACTAGGAAGTCTGGGATATGGGTGGTTGGACCCAGGCCCAACTAAGGCATTATAGACTCTAGAGCCCAAGGTTGAGAACCAGGGTTCAACCATTCTTAACCTGGAGTTACAAATGAGTATAGATGCACAAGCATTAGGTTAATAAACCTAGGGTCTTGTAGCTCAAGTTCTACTAACCCTGTGTTTACCCTACAGTTTAGACATACCCTCTGAGTACATTTCCCAGACCTGAAGAAGAGCTCTATGTAGCCTGCAAGCTTGTCTCTCTCACCAACAGAAATTGGTCCCCTAAGAGATATTACCTTGCCCACCTTGTCTTTCTAATATCCTGGGATCAACATGACTGCAACACTACACTACACATCCACAGACAACTCCTGAAAGTTGTGCCTCCTCCCAGGTGGGGAACCCCCCGACTCAGGAAGTAACCCTGAAAAGATCAGATGGGGGGGATGGGTAGTTCCTGTCCATGAAACAGCAAACGTCTTTTTGGAGTCAGCAGGAGGGGAGCTGCTTCTGTTCCTTCTTCCAATAGTAAATACATGTTCTGTTGTTACTGAGCTTGTGTGTGTGTTGTCAGTCCAGGGGCTCTGCCTGCTTGAGCTAACCCACCAAGAAGGAGAACGCAAGGACACACAGGACTGGTGGCAGCAGGTGGGATCAACATACAACAGGAGAAGGAAGGAAAACAGCAGATGACAGCAATGGAGAGGGTGACATGTAGCACAGAGCCTCAGGGATGGGAAGATGCAGGCCAAAACGCCTGGTTTTTATGCTGAACCATTTACAGAGGCTAAGGCTGAGTGGAGCTCCTAGATAGGACACTTTGGATGAGCTGCAAGGGTGAACCAGTGATCTGAGGGAGAGAAGATCTTTTTGTGTGCCGCTGTTGAAAGGCAGGTCCCAGCATATTTGCACATGCCTGCCCCCCACCCCCGAGGACAGGCAAATTACAAAGCCCTGAAAATGGCATTGGCACTGCAGTTTGATCCTCTCTTACATGAAGACTTTTCAGACCAGAAACGCCATACTAGAGAAATGCTCAGACTATGGGAATCATCTCAAGAGGCTAGCAGCAAAAGCCGACTGGGATGAGGCGCAACAGTACACGATGATCCAGTTTGAGATGACTTCATTGCAAATGGGGCCAAGAGGATGTCTGGATGCAACTGAGGAGTGCAAAACTGCAGATGCTCAATGAAGCCATTGCACTAGTAAGTGATCTGGAACAGATCTATGAGTTGGAAAGGCATGAGGGAACAGCACCGAGGATTTGGGACCATGGAGCTTAGACACCAGCAGGGAGAGCAAAGGAATCAACAATACAATTAAAGTTTGCAGCAAGCGTTGGAAATAGTGACCAGGGAAGTTGGACAGCTTCAGACAGAAAGGCAGCGAGTAATTCCATAGCAACAAAATGGTACTGAGATTGAGGCACGCAGGTTTTCAGTCAAGAGGAATGAGCCAACTCCTTGATCAGGGGCCCTGCAGTGAATTAATAAATGCCACAGAGGATTGGGCCTGCTGGAAATGTGGAAAATTGGACATTTTAATGGGATTGTTCATTGATTAAAACAGATATTGGACAGACTAATGCAGGGAGTACAGTCACAAACTGTCTGCCAGTAAATTCTAAGCCACCGCAGTATTTGTTGCTACTGTGGGGAGTGGCACTTGCCTCGAAGTCGTGGGGGGAGTCTCATGTGAGATTCTAATTGATTCTGGGGCACAAGTTTCTGTGTTACCTGACCTTTAAAGCACCACTGCTCTAAGTGCTCTAAAATCGGTACCGTTAATCAGATTGCCTTGACATCTGGCGTGCCTCGTGGGGGCATGGGGTACAGTCAGTGATCCAGATTTGGGGCCATTTGACCAATGGGGTTCCTGAGATACACTCCCAACAATTTTTTTTTTAAAGCTGACACAAACTGGCCACAAACTGTTTTTTTGCTCACAGATTGAGCCCTGGTTTGAGCTCTGATCAAAGCACCAGGGTTTCAGATGCTCTAAGGTTTCCCCAACAGAGTGTGTGTCACCCACCAGCCCTTTGAGGCAAATCAAATTAAAAAGTTATTTGAAAAAAAGAGTTTGCTTCTCCAGTTAGGCATGCTAAGACTCATGTACCTAATAAATTACACTGACCAGGGGCACAGACAGAGGTTAATTATCTGGAAAACTGTTTGTACACCACAAGACTGAGCATCAAGGGTATGTTATGGTTAAGGTTAAAATTCTGTCACAGGTATTTTTAGTAAAAAAGTCAGGGACAGGTTGCGGGCAATAAATAAAAATTCAGAGCGTAGCCGGACTTGCAGCTGCACTAGCCCTGCCGTTGCTCCTGCAGCAGGGGCTGACTGCTGCTGCTCCAGCCCCGGGGGGCTGACCCAACCTCAGCCACAGCTCCTGTGGGCTGGGAACCCCTGCTCCGGCAGGCCTGGGGCTAGCCCCCAGTCAGCTCTTCAGCAGCTCCAGGGCTGACCACCAGCCAGCTGTTCTGGGGGCCATTACTCCGGGGGGCTGGCCACTGTTTCAGTGGCCCTGAGTCTGACTGCAGCTGCTGTTCTGGCAGCTGCTGCTCCATGACCCCGGGCTGGTCACCATACAGTTGTTCTAGTGGCCCTGGGGCTGGCCGCGGCAGCTGCTCCTGCAGCCGCTGCTCTAGCCCTGCTGCAGAAGTAGTCCTGGAGGTCCCAGAAAGCAACAGAATCTGTGACAGAATCGTATCCTTAGTTATGGTCCTTAACACTGAGCACCACCCCAGGCACTGAGAGTTCCAATCCAACCTGGGGTGGAAATCGGACGTTTAAAAAGCCAGTGTTATTGCTCCAATCTGCCTCCATCAAAAATGATTTTTTATTCTGGGGAAAAGTAATCTAAGTACAGCAGAATATCCAGAAGGTGCCAAAACATTTTTTTTAAAAAGAAAATAAACTACACAAGCAATTGCTTCCTGGGAGGGGTGGGATTGGAACTGGGAAGGGGGACATGAGGGTGAGTGACAGGGCGAGAATAGAGGCAGGGGCACCTGTGAACCCCACATTCCCCTCCTATATGTGTGTGCTCCAGTCTGGGGGCCACTAACCCATCTAGAGGGATGTGAACCCCGCTTCATGTGAGACAGGTTCTGAAGGGGCCTTCCTTATGTGAGGGTCTGAGCCCCTCTCCATGTCCCCTCATGTGAGCTAGGATCTGGGGGACCCTGTCATCCTAGAAATGTATGAGCCCCACTCTTGCCCCTCAGTGTATGTGCCAGGATCTGGGGAGGCCCTGCCCATCCAACGGGGTCTGAGCCCCACTCTCTGCCCCCTGTATCTGTACCAGCATCTGGGGGAGAAGGGTGTCTTCCCTCCTTGTGTGAGCCAGGATCTGAGTGGCATGCCTTTCTGGAGGTGTTTGAGCCCCTCTCCTTAACCCCACCCCCTCATGTGAGCCAGGATCAGGGGAAGCCCTTCCCTCTGGGTGGGGAGCTTAGAACAGGCACGCTTGACATGTAGCAAGAACACGGTGCTGAGACCGGGGTGAGGACAGAGCTGAGAATGCACATCCGAAACTCTCCCACACTGGGGAAGGGAACACCTTCTGGGCCGAATGGAGCAGTTCACAGAACTATTATTTCAGGGCAGTATTCATCACTGTGTATTCTCTTTTGGCTGAGACCATCATGTTGAAATTAATGGACCACTTCACACCTTTCTGAGCCTGCTATGCTGCTGCTGGATATGTAGACTATATACATCTGAAATAATAGATGTAAAGCTGGTTAGATTGTCGGGCTCAAGGGGTAGTGATCAATGGCTCCATGTCTAGTTGGCAGCCGGTATCAAGTGGGGTGGCCCAAGGGTCGGTCCTCGGGCCGGTTTTCTTCAGTATCTTCATAAATGATCTGGAGGATGGTGTGGATTGCACCCTCAGCAAGTTTGCAGATGACACTAAACTGGGAGGAGTGGTAGATACACCGGAGGGTAGGGATAGGATACAGAGGGCCCTAGACAAATTAGAGGATTTGCCAAAAGAAATCTGATGAGGTTCAACAAGGACAAATGCAGAGTCCTGCACTTAGGATGGAAGAATCCAATGCACCGCTACAGACTAGGGACCGAATGGCTCGGCAGCAATTCTGCAGAAAAGGACCTAGGGGTTTCAGTGGACGAGAAGCTGGATATGAGTCAACAGTGTGCCCTTGTTGCCAAGAAGGCCAATGGCATTTTGGGATGTATATGTAGGGGCATTGCCAGCAGATCGAGGGATATGATCGTTCCCCTCTGTTCGACATTGGTGAGGCCTCATCTGGAGTACTGTGTCCAGTTTTCGGCCCCACACTGCAAGAAGGATGTGGAAAAATTGGAAAGAGTCCAGCGGAGGGCAACAAAAATGATTAAGGGACTGGAACACATGACTTATGAGGAGAGGCTGAGGGAACTGGGATTGTTTAGTCTATGGAAGAGAAGAATGAGGGGGAATTTGATAGCTGCTTTCAACTACCTGAAAGGGGGTTCCAAAGAGGATGGATCTAGACTGTTCTCAGTGGTAGCAGATGATAGAACAAGGAGTAATGGTCTCAAGTTGCAGTGGGGGAGGTTTAGGTGGATATTAGGAAAAACTTTTTCACTAGGAGGGTGGTGAAACACTGGAATGCGTTACCTTGGGAGGTGGTGGAATCTCCTTCCTTAGATATTTTTAAGGTCAGGCTTGACAAAGCCCTGGCTGGGATGATTTAGCTGGGGATTGGTCCTGCTTTGAGCAGGGGGTTGCACTAGATGACCTCCTGAGGTCCCTTCCAACCCTGATATTCTATGATTCTATAAAACAAGGGTCCTCGATTTCAAAAGAGCTAACTGTAAAAATTAAGGGAACTAGACAGGGAAATGGACTAGACTGAAGAACTCAAGGATCTGGATGTGGAGAAAGCTTGGAATCACTTTAAGTCAAAGTTGCAGAAACTATCTGAAGCCTGCATCCCAAGCAAGGGGGGGGCGTGGAAATCATAGTGAAGAGTTGCAGATCCAGCATCTCAAACAGGTTATTAACAGAAAGCAGGAAGTCTACAAGGAATGGAAGATGGGATGAATCAGCAAGGAAAACTACCTCTTGGAAGTCAGAAAGCGTAGGGATAAAGTGAGAACTGCCAAAAGCCAAACACAGTTGGACCTTGCAAAGGGAATTAAAACCAATAATGAAAGGTTCTATAGCCACATAAATAAGAAAACAAGGAGAGAAGTGGTACTGCTAAGCACTGAGGATGGAGTGTAGATTAAAGAAAACTAGGCATGGCCCAATGCCTAAATGAATACTTTGCCCCAGTTTTTAATGAGACTAATGCCTAGGGATAGTGGCAGGGTGGCTAACGGGAATGAGGAAATTGAGGTATAAATTACCATGTCCAAGTTGGAAGTGAAACTCAAATAGTTTAATGGGACTAAATCGGGGGGGAGAGGAAAGGGGTGGATAATCTCCATCTAAGAATATTAAAGGAACTGACACATGAAATTGCAAGCCCAATAGCAAGGATTTTTAATGAATCTGTAAACTTGAGGGTCGTACCCTATGACTGGAGAATTACTAATATCATTTCTATTTTTAAGTAAGGGGAAAAAGTGATCCAGGAAACTACAGCCCTGTTAGTTTAACCTCAATTGTATGCCAGGTCTTGGAACAAATTTTGAAAGAGAAAATAGTTAAGGACATAGAGGCTAAACAGTAATTGGGATAAATACAACATGGTTTTACAAGAAGTAGATCATGTCAGATCAACCTGATCTCCTTCTTTGAGAAGGAAACTGATCAAAGGAAATGCAGTAGATCTAATCTACCTGGATGTCAGTAAGGCATTTGATACAGTTCCACATGAGAAATTATTAGTTAAATTGGAGAAAATAGGGATTAATATGAAAATTGAAAGGTGGATAAGGAACTGGTTAAAAGGAAGACTACAACGGGTCATACTGAAAGGGGAACTCTCAGGCTGGAGGGAGGTTACGAGTGGAAGTCCTAAGGGACCAGTCTTGGGATCAATTTTATTTAACATTTTTATTACTGACCTTGGCACAAAAAATGGGAGTGTGCTAACAAAAATTGTGGATGGCACAAAGTTGGGAGGTAGTGCCAATGCAGAGGAGGACTGTATCAGATAAGAAGATCTGGATGACCTTGAAAACTGGAGTAATAGAAATGGGATGAAATTTAATAGTGAAAAGTGCAAGGTCATGCATTTATGGACTAACAACAAGAATGTTTGCTATATGCTGGGGACTTATCGGTTGGAAGCAACAAAGGAGGAGAAAGACCTGGCCACATTGTCATCTTGTGATCAACCAATGTGTCGCCAACATGATGCAGCCATGAAAAAGGCTAATGCAGACCTAAGATGCATCAGGTAAGGTATTTCCAGTAGAGATAGGGAACTGTTAGTACTATTACACAAGGCACTGGTGAGACCTCCTCTGGAATAGTGTGTACAGTTCTGCTCTTCCATGTATAAGGAAAATGAATTCAAACTGAAACAGGTACAGAGAAGGGCTAGTAGGATGATCTAAGGAAGGAAAACCTAACTTATTAGAGGAGACTCATTAGAGGAACTTGGCTTGTTTAGCCCAACCAAACGAAGGCTGAAGGGAGATATGATTACTCTCTATAAATACATCAGAAAGATAAATACCAGGGAGGGAGAGAAGTTATTTAAGTTAAGCAGCAATGAGGACACAAGAACAAATAGACATAAACTGGCCATCAACAAGTTTAGGCTTGAAATTAGATGAAGGTTTCTAACCGTCAGAGGAGTGAAGTTCTGGAACAGCCTTCCAAAGGGAGCAGTGGGGGCAAAAAACCTAACTAGCTTCAAGACTGAGCTTGATACATATATGGTGGAGACGGAATGATGAGACTGCCTACAGTGCCATATAGCCGATCTGCAACTGCTAGCAGCAAATATCTCCAATGGCTGTTGATGGGACACTAGATGGGGAGGGCTCTGAGTTACTACAGAGAATTCTTTCCCAGGTGTCTGGCTGGTGGGTCTTGCCCACATGCTCAGGGCCTAACTGATCACCATATTTGGGGTCAGGAAGGAATTTTTCCCCCCGGTCAGATTGGCAGAGACTCTGGGGGATTTTCGCCTTCCTCTGCTGCATGGTGCACAGGTCACTTGCAGGTTTAAAGTGGTATAAATAGTGGGTTCTCTGTAACTTGAAGTCTTTAAATCGTGATTTGAGGACTTCAGTAACTCAGCCAGAGGTTAGGAGTCTATTACAGGAGTGGGTGGGTGAGGTTCTGTGGCCTGTAATGTGCAGGAGGTCAGACTAGATTATCATGATGGTCCCTTCTGAGTCTATGAGTTGAACTGCCTCCCCCGTTTCCATTCTCCCTCTGATGTCATACAGTATTATAATGGAGTGTCAGCTCTGCCTGTTAAAAGGACAACTCTTCAGCTATGTCAGAGTAGCTTTGCCAGCATAATCCTATAGTGCAGAAACACAGGGCCGGTGCAACCACTAGGCGAACTAGGCGGTTGCCTAGGGCGCCAAGTGGTTGGGGGTGGCCAAAAGCACGCTCAGGGAGGCAGTGGAGTGGAGGTGAGCTGGGGCAGGGAGGTGCGGGGAGGACCACCTGCAGCAAGTAATGGGGGGGGGGGGGAAACAGCACGCAGAGGAACCGCTCCCCGCCCCAGCTCACCTCTGCTCTGCCTCCTCCCCTGAGCATGCTGCCCTGCTCTACTTCTCTCCCTTCCAGGCTGCGCGCCAAACCACTGTTTGGCGCCGCAAGCCTGGGAGGCGGGAGAAGTGGAGCAGCGGCGGCATGCTCAGGGGAGGAGGCGGAGCAGAGGTGAGCCGGGCCGAGGGGAGCTGCCACACGGCGGGGAGTTGCCGCACCCGGCTCCCCGGGCCAAGGGGAGGGAGGGAAGGAGGGGGCAGCGGGGAGCTGCCGCACATGGCTCCCTGGGCTGAGGGGGGGCGGCAGTGGCTGGGAGCTGCCACGGGGGGGCGCCTCAGGGCGGGGAGCTGCCGCAGGGTTCCGGGGGGGGGCAGGGCAGGCCCAAGGTGGAAGTTTCACCTAGGGTGTGAAACATCCTTGCACCGACCCTGTAGACACAGCCTACAGAAGGGTTTTTTCCATTAGTATAGGAACACCACCTCCCCAAACAAAGGGCTTGTCTACACATACAGTGCTGTAGCACTTAGTGAAGACACTAGTTCCACCTCCCCAAGAAGCACTAGGTATGTCGATGAGAGAAGTTCTCCCATTAGCATAGTGCTGTTTACATTGGGGGTTAGGTCCGTATAACTGCATTGCTCAAGGGTGTGGGTTTGGGGGGTGGAACTGAAGGCAAAACAAATGTAAACATCTGAAATCCAGAAAATGAATAAATAAGACTCATTAGTCCTGAGTGGGGTGGCATGGGAGCTTGGCCAGAGTGTGTCGGGGAGGGTCCAGTTTGGAGGAGGCATAGACTGGGCGGACCTGGGGTCTGACTAGAAAAACCTGGCTGAAGCAGGAGCGGGAGTCCCAGCTGCAGCGCATACTGAGAGTGAGGGGCCCAGCTCAGTGTGCAGCTCAGGCTACATGGCCAAAGTCGCATGCGGCCCTCCAGTAAGCTGCTGCCTGTGATGCGCAATCAGCAGAATAGGGCAGAAGACAGTAAGAAGCAACTTCGTAGATGTAAATGGCTCCTACAGTGCCAACTAATGGTTTAATGGGATGGGAAAGGGAGTGGGAGCTGGAAATGTTGGGGTGGGGTACATGCTGCAGGGAATTGTGGGGCAGGGGGTGGCACATGAAGTCACCATAACAACCATGTAATAAAACTGTCAAGGTTTTGAGACATAGACCATGGATCAGTTTTCTCTCACCAGCCCTGTTAGCAACTATCCATTGTAAACATTTCAAAGCAGGACCATTAACCCCATTCCACTGTAACAAAATGCGCAGGATGGGGAAGGAGCACTGAGGATTCATATAGCAACCGTATGGCCTAGTGGAAAGACAGCTGGATTGGAATGATTCCTAGCTCTGCCACTGACTTGCTTGGTGACCTTGGAAAAGTCACCTCAACCCTCTGCCTCCCTTATGTTAAAAGGGGATAATGTTGTAAAGTTCTTTGAGATCTACTGATGAGCAGCACTATATAAAAGCTAGGTCTTTTGATCATTACCTAGCCACCGTAACATATTAACTGCAAACCTAGGTGAGAACTACAATTTCTAGATGACCACTAGCTCCTACCAAACATACATTTCTCTTCCTGTTCAAAAAAAAAAAAAAAAGTTAAATGGCAAAAAAAAAAAATCTTTACCACACAGTTCATATTGCCTGGAGAGAGCTTGTGCCCTTCAAGAACATGGAGGTCAGCAAAACTCAAACTTCAGAAAATACGGAATTAAGGTAAATGCCCACACAACCTTAACACTGACCTCTTTGAGCAATGCTCCAATATGCCCATAACACACTCAAACACTGAGCCCACTCTCCAACCACACCTGTCAAATTTAACAACGTCTTCATACTCTTTTGCAACCCATTTCACAGCCACTTGCACATAGGATACCATCTGAACCTATACTTTCCCCTAACCATCATTTAATCCACATGCTGCTCTCATATCCTACCTCACTACTGAGGATACCCATGGCAAGAAGACCCCAATGCTCTGCTACTGACACAACCTACACAATTTTGTATTAAAATGATGCCAGCTGGAACCTCAGCCTGGCCCCTCTTTCTTTTGATAGCACATATGAGGTACTCAGACGCAGATCTCCACATATCACAATCACAGGTCTCCAAACTAATCCCCAAATCTGCTCAAATCACAATCACAGTTCTTCCAAGGTGCCCCAGTTTATTCATCCACCATTCAATGCAGCTACACCTAACAGAGGAAAGGCAGCTGGGGTGCATTCAGATAATTCCAGTGGATGAGTTAAGGTTTTTTGGTCATTTACCTTAACTCTGTATTTTCTAAAAAAAGAAAAAGAGTACTTGTGGCACCTTAGAGACTAACAAATTTATTAAAGCATAAGCTTTCGTGGGCTACAGCTCACTTCATCGGATGCATAGAATGGCACATATAGTAAGATTATAGATAGATACATACATACATACACAGATAAGTTGGAAGTTACCATACAAACTGTGAGAGGCTAATTAGTTAAGATGAGCTATTATCGGCAGGAGAAAGAAAAAAAAACCTTTTGTAGTGATAAAAAACAAACAAAAAAAGCAGAAACATTTTTAAAAATCACAAATATTTAAACAAAACTGACATTTTGAGCTGTAACAGTATAGTCTATTTCTATTCCCAGCTGAACACAGACCCTGGCACATAAATATAAATAAACAAGTCTCCCAAAATGTTTATTAGCCAGCCAAAGAAGAAAGCAGAATACATTTAAGATCTGACAATCTATCTGTGCACGCCTGCTGAGAGCAGGGATTCATCTGCCCAAGAAAGGGCAGGGACTAAGCTGGTCTACAGTTATCTCAGTTTGTCACATTTATCTGATTGTAGAACGAATGAGCTCTGAAGTGCCGCGCCACAATACAGAAAATACCACTGCAGAGTAGCCCTCCTTATTTCTCTGAGCTTATCTAAACACTTCTAATCATAATCAAAGACTTTTTGTCCCTGTTTTTCTGAATTTTGTTATATTGAAGACCTTACACTTTGCCCCCCCCCCCAAAAAAAAAAGAATAAAAAGCAAATCCATATCTGTTTTCGTAAGGTCTGACAGCTGCTGCCAGCGGGGAAAAGAAGGCACGGATAGAATTAAATATTGCTTTTCTCCATGATGGTAGGGATTATCTACAAAGGAGGCATTAGATTTGATTTGTGATCAAGCAAACTGAGCTCACACTGCAGAATCAAAGGGAAGGAAAAGGCTCATTGTTATCTAGTCCATCCCGCTGTCAGTGCGGGTATGTTTCCTATCATTTCAAGCATGTTTTGGTAGCCATTTGTTCAGATTTTGGGATACAATTTTTATCATCTGCAATCTTCACAATTATATACCACTGAGTACCATATGTACTGAAATATCCTAGGTGACTTTCAAAAACTGTGAGGGAGAAACAGTGAGCGATACAGTCACATCAAAGCTTAGTAACTCTGAATCCTCTAATCTTCCAGGCTTATGGAGTCTGCAGATTTACATAAAGGAATTATTGGTAATTCTGAAGTGTGTTTACTTCTGTAAATGCCAGAGTTTAGCATGACTGATTGATCATAACATACAAACAAGATATACATCGGTATGTGTAATGTGTAAAGTAAAATGCGGCAGTAGTATAGTTATGGAGAGAAACAGACAGAATTCTAGAAAAATAAACCATGGAAAATGAAAACTTTTCCTCAACTATATGCATCTCTAGTGCCACTTACCACATCTGTTTGATGATTTTTTCTCCAAAAAATAAAGTGAAAAAAATCATTAAGTTGATATTACATCAGCAAAGTTTTAAAGATATGAACCAACAGTGCAAACCTTAGAAATATTTACCCCCATTTCCTCAAGATCCTAGACTCCAACGGGGTTAATTTCATTCCTCAAACAAAAGGAGGAACTGAAGAAGCATGAAGATTCTGAAACTTGGAAAAATGTCTGGAGAAATACAGAATATGTTTGGGAAATCTCAGTAATGGTATTGATCTATTTTAGGTGCTGTGATTGAGAAACTTGTGACCTTAGATCCCTTAGGCACTTTTGAAAATCTCCCCTATATCATCTATTAATTTACAGGATTTAGATACATATTTTCCACTAATCTTAACCCACTAAAATGAATGGAAGATGTTTCTAAAACTTTGAAAGTATCAACCCGTATTTATAAGGTGCTTCTTATCTCTGTATCAATTTGGCCAAACATTAGCCATGACATTTATATAGCCAGGACCTGCAGCTACATTTACTGACTGTTTGGCCCTGTTGGTGCAGCCTTTATGCCTAGGCAGATGCCAGATGCTTTTCTCACTGTTCTCTGGATTGGGAATGTTCAGTCAAAAGCAAGCAACACCTGCAGCGAGGAGCAAGGCCAGTTTACTCTAATGGCCCTAAATAAAGTAATCCTGTTGGACCCTACCTAAATGGAAGGAAGAGCTTGATCAGATGGGCTCAGCTGTAGTGATTTGCTGCACTGAGGAATCAGATTAGTTCTCACGCAAAGCTTCAGTTCCCAAAAAGGAGGGAGCAGCATGAATCTGCATAGTTTTCATGGCATGTCTTAAATCCTGTTCTTAAAAAAGGTACATTTTATTAAAAACAAAAGGAAAGAAAATACATCTGAAACTTGGGCTATTGCTAGATTTAAAAAGAGCAAATATAATAATTAAGCATCAAGAATAACCTTCTTGAGGTCCAGCTTAATGGTTACAAGCAAAACAAAGCATTTGGGGGTTAGCACAGAGGAGTCCACAAGCCATAAAAAAATAAAAGAGAGAAACCTAATTTCATTTTCCTAGACATTTCCTGATCTACTTACATATCTAGGGTTTCAAATGAGTAGTTTCTAGGTATGATTTCATGATTTTTCATACTTGGCTCAAAGCTTCTTACAGCATAGTCCAACCCTGTCTCTTCTCTCCGGGAGAACAGCACAGACAGACAAAAGGGGAGCCTTGTTTCAATTTTTAAAAGTTCTAACCTTCCCATTGGCTTTTTTAGCCAGGTGCCCACTCACTTCCTTTTATCTATGCATGCAGTCAGACTTTTTAACCCTTTACAGGTAAAGCAAGTCAAGAACAGCTACCAAGAGGGATTTTATAGCTAACCGGCTGGCTGGGTGTCCATAAAAGGGAGTTACCTCCCCCCTTCATTTATCACAGCATTGTACAAATAACTGGGCATATTATTGGCTTTTTTGCCTTCCATGAAAGATTCCAGTATAAGACATTTTTAATGCTTCTAATGTTACTGTGCAATATATTGTTCACAGTACCTCCCTGTTGTCTCGTAGCTTCAGAGGAGAAAATGGCCCCAAAATATTTGTAATACATCAGATGCTAGAAGGCTGTAAATGGTCTTCTTACTTCCCTCTCTTCAGTACATATACTGTACAGTAGATGCTCAGCTTGCCTCGTCACCATCCATACTATATAAAAGAACAGTATTACGAAGGGACAAATTCTCCTTTCCAATACATTAAATTCCCACTTAAGCCAGTGGGGGTTACTTGTCTATCTTAGGGCAGATCTTTTTTTCTTCCACTCTATTTCTGTTCTGCACCCATCCCCAAGGTATCTGATCACCTCTGCGCTCAGAGGGTGCTTTGAAACTTCAGTGCACTACACAAATGTCAACAACTCAATCAATTTTGAGATCTGAAAGAAAACTCGTCAGCCCAACAATCAAAAAAAAAAAAAGATAAATCTCTTCTATTTTAAGTTTTCAAATAGAACTGCCGAGTAGACAATTGTCAGAGACAATCCTGAGTGAAAGCTGCAATTCAGTGTAAATAATCAATTCTTAGGTGAGCGGTTTGTATAAATAGAGCCACTGAGAGGGAAAAGGACATGATATTTCTAGTGTCAAAAGAATCCAGATATTTCAGAGAAGTGTTTGGAAATCTTTGAGGCAATTAGTTTCATCCAAAATATTTCCCTTTACAATTTAACTGAAACTACAAAGAACTGAATGTACCTGACACAAAAAGCAAACAAACAGTTTTTGATGAAGGCTTTTATTAATCCAATGCCTTGTTAGTCACAGGTATTTCTTCACAAAGAGCCATGACAGACCTTGTGCATTCACACCCCCTCTGTACACCAGGCTCTTTAAGGAGAGATTGTGCTTCCCTGTGCTCCCCAAGGAGAAATGTGGATCTGCCCTGCCCTCTAGTCAGGCCAGTGACTAAAGAACATGGTTTGGCTTCACATTATTATAAGCAATGGAACAAGATAAGTTAGTGGCCACGCAGGATCGTCAACAGCATTGACTCTTTACATATCCACACAATGTTTAAGCCACGTCTGCCCTCTATTCTGCAAATACTATTTCCTGTGGGTCTAATGGGAAGCTGCGGTGCTTCTTGTCCTTTGAGTTTGCCACACAACTTTGCCATCTTCTGTCCTTTTTACTAGAGAAGAGCATTGTCACCCTGGATTCCTAAAAACAGCAGGAAAACCCTTCCTCTTCTGGTAACAACAACAACAAGAGAGAGAGAGAGAGAGAGAGAGAGAGAGAGACCTGCCACATTAGGATATGGGTGTTAATTTGTGAACTAATATTAAGAATCCTAGGGATTCCCTGTTGGAAAGAAAATACCAAAAAAGTGCTGCATCTAAGCTGTTTGTGCAAAACACACAGACCAAGTCCTGCAAGCCTTTACTCATGTGAGTAGCCCAAATGGCTTTGGTAGGACAATTTTTGCATGACTAAGCTTTTGTAGTCTCTTGCCTATGTTAAAAGCAAGAATTTTGGGGAAAATCCTCAATAGCTGAGGAGACAAGAGAAGATTGTCAAGCAGCTGCATTTTGCATTAATAAAACATTATCTAGGATTATTTTTTACACAAATGTCTGCAGCATCTTGAAATTCATGAAAATAGTTCTTAGACTAGAAGGCTTTTCTAGCCGATGGATCCATAAAGACACCCTATTTAGATAGTGTTGTGTGCTCCGTTAGGTACTGTAAGTGCATTCGGGTTTTGAGAATTTATAAATACTATGAAATCAGGAGAAGTTATCTGACATGGTCTTACGGTCCAGTTTCCTTTCCTCTTCAGAGTTCAGAGATAGAAAAGTGTATAGCTGAAATGAATGCAGAAACTACTGTAATGAGTTCTGTTCTTTGCAAAAGGCTAGCTGATATTTAAACTAAAAACCATTTGTCTTTACTACAAATGAGAGACAATATAGAAACATTTCTAGGAAGAAGTACCAATCAAGTCTTTTAGGCTAACACCCTTTATATGACGATGGTATCGTCATTCTCTTCACATCAGTCCTTTCCATTCTTTCATGTCAGACAGAGTTGTCCTTCTGATAGTTTGATGTGTGCAATCCCATAGTATCAGGAAGACGTCCCAGGAGAAGGGCGTCATGGAGAAGGGATGGAAGCCAGCTGGAGATCTGCTGGAAAGGGTAGATGTCAACTTGTGACATATGGCAGATGGCACTCAAGCAGAAAGCGTCCTCTCATTACCAGCTAAAGAAACAGCATCTTAACAAAATAACTACCTGGCTTTGCAGTTGCTCTAACATGACATGGTGACAGCGCTGCTGGCACAGATGGATGATCTCTTCTTGGCTATGCAGAGAGGCCAAACATTCATGCTAACACTATTAGGCCTCTCAGTGTCTTTCAGCACCATTAATCATAAGGTTCTGTTGAGATACCTGGCAGGGGTAGATGGAATTGCATTAATATGACTCTGCTTTTCCCTCTCCAAGTGATCCGAAAGGGAGGTATTGAATAATTGTGCAACCTCTAACATAATCTACAGAATCTCACCGTGCTCATTCCTGCCACAACTCATATCCACTCTTATATGTGGCTGCTAAGAAAGATCATAAAATTCTGTAGGTTCTAATACCACCAATAAATTGATGACGTTGATGGCAGTTCTGTCTCAATCTTTAAGTGAGGACAGTGTGGTCTCCTGTATGGTTCAGTGGCTGGGTGAAATAGGGACATGGCTAAACAGGGACAGCTGGTTCAGGCTCAAACCAGGTAGAGGAAGAGGACAACACTTTGAGGGCATCTCTCCTAGACTGAAGAATTGACATGCAACCCAGGGAGTCTTTCTAGACTCCTTGTAGCTCCTGAACTCCCGGGAAGCAGCAGTAGCCAAAAATGACTTATACTATCTATGAATAACCAGGAGATTGTACCCTTTAGTGTCAGTCAAGGACCTAGCTCTGCTGATTCCTGCCTTTGGCACTTCCAAACTAGAGTGCTGTAACGTACTACATCAGAAACTGGTGAACTTTGGCTGGCAGCAGCAAGGTTACACCTCACAGGCACTGGAAGCAGAACTTTCCCAGTGAAGAAAGCAATGGTGTGCCACTTGCTCAAATTTGCTCATGGACTGAATTTAAACTGTTGACAAAGAGTTTCCAAATCCTGTTAGAAACTCCCTGAGGCATCAGACAAAGAATAGAGGTGGCTGGGAAAGGGTTGATGGGTTCTTTTCTTAAAAAAATACACGTGTTTTAACATTTCAAAGCTCAAAGTATCAATTTTTTTTCACTAGATCTACATCTGGTCCAAAAATGTCATGCAAACTTTTCCTTTTTTTTAAAATTTCAACATTTTAACTGTTCTACTGAAAACACAGTGGTCTTCTACTGACACACCTTTCTGAGTGTAAACAGAGTTTTGAGGAGGTAAGGGGTTGAGCCATCTCCATTTGAAACAATATAATAATATTCCAGCACTTAGACAGTGTTTTGGAGATCCAATGCAATGTAAATTAATGAATCATTGCTATAATTGCTGCATCATCATAAGAAATAACTTATACTGTCATTGCTTTATCAATTAAATGGCAGACAGTTCACTACTAGATTTTACAAGAGCTTGCTCAGTTCAAAATATCTGTTCATTTAGGATTTATATTAGATATTGTACAATATTTACATTTTTCTACAGAAAAATCTGTCTTCTGTTTATAGATATATTATTCATCAATCTACTGAGCAATCATATGAACAGTGTGAGACAGAAACAAATCCTAAGCAGAAAAATTATGGAGAGATATACAGATAGAAGAATTACAGCGTAGAAACCTCCTGCCATCTCAGAATCAGATGACTTAGAAAAAAAGAAAAAAAAGTTGTCGAGCATATATACTAGCAGTAAGGTTCCAAAGGGAAATGAGAATGGAATAAATGTAAATGAATTCATTTTAGGTTCACTGCATACTGCTCTGACAGATTGGGAAGATAAACAAATCGATCAGGAAGGAAACTCACAAAAATAGGGGGGAAATACAAAAGTCAAATGAAAATGAGATGTGTTGCTGCAGTTACATTAAGGGGTAGCTTATCAAATGAGCCTTTTGGTTTTTAAAAAGCTCTAATACTCACAGATCATACAACAACTTAAATAAGTGTACACTGCTCAATCAAAGAACCAGCCTTAACCCTGCCCTATGTGCCAATCATCTATCTATTAGGGATATCTTAGTTCACAACAAAAAGCTTAGGCCTTGTCTACACTGCAGAGTTTTGTCACCAAATGGCAGCTTTTGGCAACAAAACAGTGGAAGTGTACACACTGTAATGCCAGTTTTGGCGACAAAACTCTTCAGTTTCGGCGACAGAATAAAACTACCTCGACGAGAGGCATTAAGCTTTTTGTGGCAAACTTAAAGCGATAAAACGTCAGTATAGACGCTGCTGTTCATTGTATCGCCATAACGGGCCTCCCCCAGTATCCCACAATGACCGCCCTGACCGCTCTGCTCATTGTTTTGAACTTGGCTTCCCTGTATTCCTGCTACACAGGCATGCGTCACTCCCCTGTCAACGCTCAGTGAAATTCTGACAGCTGAGCATGTGGCTCATCGTTAACATGGAACCCTGCTCTCTCCCGCACTAGGAACACAGTGGCAGGCAGGCAGGGACAGATGTGCATGTGTGTGTGTGCGTGTGTGTATGTGCTCGCAGAGCCAGGGAGGCAGGGGCTGATGTCAGGGGTGTCCCACTCCTCCAGCCTAAGAACTGGTTGCTTCCAGCTGTTGGGGACACTGGGGCATGGCCACTAGGTAACTCGAGGGGATGGAAGACCACGAGTGTCAATGAAGCCCCCTCGCACTAGGTCCAGGTGTCCTTGCCCCCTCCCCCCTGCTTGCTGTTGTTTTGCCTCTTGGCACTGGGTGCCAGCAACAGCTTTTGGTGTCCCTGGGTGGGCGACGAGGCTGCTATTTAGCCTTGCCCAGACCCCTCCTGGAGGTCGAGGATTGCGGCGAGAACTGACGCCCAGCGCGCACCGGTGAGTTCATCGGGGGCCTCGGAGGAGACACGATTTGATCGATCCCGGAGGGCACAATGGTGCAATGCACTCATATAGTGGAGAAGCAGCTGTGGGCGACGGTGAGGAACCGGTCCCTTGGACATAGGGGAGGAGCAGCTGCGGGCAACGGTGAGGAACCGGTCCCTTGGACATAGGGGAGGAGCAGCTGCGGGCAACGGTGAGGAACCAGTCCCTTGGACATAGGGGAGAAGCAGCTGCGGGCAACGGTGAGGAACCGGTTCCTTGGATAAGGTAGGAACCTTTTGAAATCCGGATTGTATGCTCTGTTGGAACCTGGGGACGCCCAGAGTTACCCTGTAGGTATGGGACAGGGACAGAGCTCAGGGGTTAGGGCACGGTGTATGCCCCTAGAGTGCATTCTAGCAAACTGGAAGGTATTTGGTGCGGATCCAAAGACTAAGAGCCAATTAAAACGATTCTGTACAGTTGACTGGCCTCAATATCAACTAGAGGACCAGGAGTGGTGGCCACCAGGAGGGTCAATTAATTCAAACGCGATCCTCCAATTAGTTTAGTTTTGTCAGTGAATGGGTAAATGGAATGAACATTTGTATGCACAAGCGTTTATGGCTTTAAGAAATAGAACAGAGCTGTAATTCTGCAGAGCTGTAATTTGACTCCGACTGGTTCGGTAGTAGCTAATGTTAGTCCCCAGACCCCCACCCCCACTGTAATGGCAGAGCCGGTGTCACCTTCGGCCCCCACACTCCCACCTTATAAGGGTAGGATGCCTTGGATTACAGAGATTGCCCCCTCGGTGGGACTCTATCCTTTGATTACCGAGACTGTTGTGGCTTGCCCAAAGGCAGACAGAAGTCAGGCTACCACTATGCAAGTTTACACCCATGTGCCATTCAATCCAATAGACCTAGCAGCTTTTAAAACACAGGCTGGGGAATTCTCCATGAACCCAAGCCAGTTTATTTCAGTCTTTGTGGGGTGCCTCAGTAGTCACAAGCTGGATTGAGACGACTGTAATATCCTCCTGAGAACCCTGTTGTCTGAGGTAGAGCGGAATCAGGTTACAGCTAAGGCAAGGGGATCATCAGCTTTCAAGCGAAGAAAAAAAAAAGAAAGGAAGCTACCTGTTAAGTTCCTACCCCAAGTAATCGTAAGCGGCTCAGGGCATTTCTGGGTATGGCAGGCTTTTGCAGGATATGGATCCCAGAGTTTGGACTGTGGGCTAAAACCCTGCATGACTGTGTAAAAGGAGCAGATCATGACCCCTTCTATGGGACCCCAGAGGCTGACAGGGCATTTAAAATCTTGAAAAGGAAGTTGATGGAAGCCCCGGCTCTGGGCCTGCCGGATCTCTCTAAGCCGTTTTCAGTTGTATGTACATGAACGAAATGGGGTGGCCCTAGGAGTGCTCACACAGCTGTTAGGACAATGGAGACGTCCCGTGGCTTATTTGCCTAAGCAACTGGATCAGGTTGCAAAGGGTTGGCCGGCATGTTTACAGGCAGTCGCAGCTACTGCCCTAGTGTTTGAGGAAGCTGAGAAGCTAACATTGGGAGGGGTTATGCAAATCTATACTCCCCATGTTGCGGTTCAGTGATGAGACAGAACACAGCTTTATGCAAGCAAACAGGCTGGTCAGCGGAGATGGGCTGTTCTGCCCCCCCTGCCTTCCACCTTCTCCTTTTATTATATTTCTCCCCCTAAGCATTACACACTGCTACACAAAGGAATGTATGACGTTGATTCATATGCTTAGTTACCATCCTCTATCTACTACAATCCTGGTTCTCAGGCCTTGAGCCCAGGCTAAAGAAACCTCCCACAGTTGCTGTCCAAACAATCAAGTTCTCAGGGTTCATATCTAGCCCTTGTCCTTGGATAGAGCAATGTATGCATTGCTTCTAGGAAACAGTCAGGGTGTGCCCCGCCTGCTTCCAGGTGGAATAGCTAGACATTAACCCTTCATCTCCCCGTTTTTTATTTATTGATAGTTGGCCATCTCATGGTAGCCGCCAATTTGTTTTGTCATGCTATTTAACTCCCAGACAGACAAGGACATAACCTGGGGAGCTTTCCAGGGCAAAAATTTTACAAAGTCTTAACAAGGAAGGAATACATTGTACACAGCAGCAACAAAAAAATAAGCCCAATGATTACAAACACAAAATAACCAAAAGCTTAACATCTGCAATATAATCATCTAAAAGGGGTACACTTCTTTTACTACAATTGTGACCAGCAAAAGGCAATATAAGTATCATTCTACTAAGACAGCAAAGGGTGCCATCACTTAAATTTGCAGGAATATAATTAAAGGTGCATGAACCACAAGTAAAAACCCATCCTGATGGTAGGATGATATGGCCATAATTATATGAAACATTAACAGCATGGGAACAATTTAAAAGGAATTGAGAAATTTTTTGACAGCCCAATGGCACCTTTGTACTAGTGCAGTTAACTACACGCGCACAGGTGACATTGTGAGCCCCGGCCGGGTACGGTGTGTGGAGGGATATAGCCGTGCGAGGCAGAGTATAGTTGGCCGGGTCCCAATTAGCCATGCTAGAGTACTGGGAGGAAAGATTAGCATAAGCAGAGAACAGTGTCTTATTCTCCTTCGGGCTTGTAACGGGGGAGGCGCTTCCGAGCCAACCCCTACAGAAAATAGCAGGCACAAAAGGCACACAATCATCACAGAATTAGCAGTGATTTGGGCGAGAATTGCCACAAACAAAGTCTTAGGAGTTTCTGGCTGCTGATCTGCTGCCAGTTTTCGTTGAGCCGTGGCGACCAATGCTTTTACTGCTCCCCATGTCACGGGCTGGCTTGGGACGCTACGCCTCCTCCGTTGCCGTCCCGTCGTTGTCGACTCGGGGGGCAACGCGGTCTCCTCCAAGGTCAGCTGAAACTCTGGCATGGGATTCGACAGCCCCTGGTGCTACGCCATGTTGTTTCAGTGCCGGTCGCACACACCGGGCTGGAACCCACAACGGTCCTGACCACGCAACGCGCGATCGGCGCGTGCATTGCCCTCAGTGAGTGGCCCAGGCAGAGGGGTATGAATTGTCAGAGCAACAAGTGGAGAAGACGCACTGTGAGACGGCGAGTGAGACAACGTCGATCCAAAGCCTCCTCCGCCCCGAGTTCGATCCTCGGCAGCTGGCACCTGATAGGGGACTAAAATCAACTGTGCAATTGACCGTCCACGCGGGAGCGACTGTGGAAGATGAGTCCACACCTGAACCTTAATAATGCCTGTGTAGTCAGCATCAATGACCCCGGGATCCACGAAGCGGATGAGTGACGCGTCTGAAACCCTTGCCGGGCGAGGTGAGTGCTGAGGGCCCCACGTTTGGGCGCCAGTTGTGGCGGTTCAATGATGAGACAGAACACAGCTTTATGCAAGCAAACAGGCTGGTCAGCGGAGATGGGCTGTTCTGCCCCCCCTGCCTTCCACCTTCTCCTTTTATTATATTTCTCCCCCTAAGCATTACACACTGCTACACAAAGGAATGTATGACGTTGATTCATATGCTTAGTTACCATCCTCTATCTACTACAATCCTGGTTCTCAGGCCTTGAGCCCAGGCTAAAGAAACCTCCCACAGTTGCTGTCCAAACAATCAAGTTCTCAGGGTTCATATCTAGCCCTTGTCCTTGGATAGAGCAATGTATGCATTGCTTCTAGGAAACAGTCAGGGTGTGCCCCGCCTGCTTCCAGGTGGAATAGCTAGACATTAACCCTTCACTCCCCATATGGTCCGAGCCTTATTGGATGCAAAGGGAGGGCTTTGGCTCACCCAGGCTCAGATTGCTCAGTATCAGGCTAAGCTGTTAGAGAACTCTGAAGTCACCTTACAGCCTTGCCCCTCCCTTAACCCAGCCAACCTCTTGCCATTAACAGAGGAACAGGAACATGACTGTTCAGAGATCATAGATGCCCAGTACTCCAGCCGTCCGGATTTAAAGGATGTACCCCTCCCAAATGCAGATTATGAGTGGTACACTGATGTTAGCAGTACTGTAATAGATGGGCAAAGGAGGGCGGGTTATGCTGTTGTGACCCTCCATGACACGGTGGAAGCTGAAGGTTTGCCTGCTGGGACCTCTGCCCAGCTTTCCAAACTAATAGCCCTGACCCGTGCACTTGAACTGTCAAAAGGAAAGCGGGTCAACATTTTTACTGATTCAAAGTATGCTTTTGGTGTGCTACATGTTCATGCTGGCCTATGGAAGCAAAGGGGAATGCTGACAGCCCAAGGCTCCCCAGTCAAGTACAGGCCCCAAATCCTCCGGCTCCTAGAAGCCATACAACTTCCCTTGGAAGTGGCGGTGGTACACTGTAAAGCCCATCAAAGGGAAGATCAAGATGTGGCCAGAGGTAATGCTAGGGCAGATAGAGAGGCTAAGCATGCTGCCACCCTGCCATCCCCTCAGACTGAGAACGCCCTGGAAACCGCAAGCCAGTGGTGTAGTGAAGCGTACCAATCAGACTCTTAAACAGCATCTCTCAAAAGTGTGCCAAGAAGCCTCACTGCGATGGCCTGATGCTTTGCTCCTCGTCCTACTTCGTATCCGCGTTCTCCCAAAGGGTAGATTAGGGCTTAGTCCCTTTGAAATTATGTTCGGAAGGGCATGGCCTATGAATGGCACCCCAGTTCTGTCAGGGGAATGGGAGTTGGGTAATGGTTTTTTGTCACAGTATATGTGTTCCTTGTCTGCTGTTCTCTTGTCTCTTCACAGGTATACCAAGGATTCCCAGCCTCTCTCCTTGGACTCTCCCGTCCACTCCTTACAGCCTGGCGACTCAATGCTTGTTTGTACCTGGAAAGACGAGACTCTCCAGGAAAAGTGGAAAGGACCCTATACTGTCCTGCTGATCTCCCATACAGCGGCAAAGATCGAGAGACACAAGAACTGGATCCAACACTCTCGTCTGAAGGCAGTGCCCACCCCCTCGTCAGCAGAACAGTGGACCGTCCAACCTGTTGACTCCTCATCTAGTGACGATCTCGGGCTAAAGCTACTGTTTAAAAGACACAAATAGTGGGCACCTTAACGCTAAAATGGGCCCACCCATGTACTAGAGACCCTGGGTTGGGAAGACTCTGGTGATAATTAATTGGGTAACATTGTTATTCTCTGTATTGGTATTTCCAAACTGTGCATATCGGGAGCATAACTCCTTTGTTTCACTTGTGCACCATGTTGCTACTTTAACAAACCAGACTGATTGCTGGGTATGTGCTCCAACTCCACTGTCCCCCAAAACGGGAATGCCCCTTGACATGCTGACCCTAGCAGATCCCCTGGAAACTCCATTCGCCACCAAAGAGCAGGAAAGAACGGACTCGCCATTCTGGAACAAGACCTCTTTACAGCAAGCCACCTATCAGGACCAGGAGTATTCAGTTGCAGTATTCACTGAGGGAGTATTAGAAACCAATCTGATTACTATGGGAGTCCTGTGGGAAAAAGCTCCTGTGTTATTACACAGTGGGCTGATGGGTATTGGATAAAGACCAAAAGGGGAGGCCAGCAGTGTGGGTGTAATGGTTCCTCCCCTTTTAGGGAAACTCTTACAAATAATCTTACCACAAAAAAAGGTTTGGAAATATAACTTGCCGTCCACTTAATATCCCCTGTTATTATATAACTGTTATATAGCTCATGGAGTTCCTCATCTGTCAATAACTGCCACACTGCCCAAAGGAAAGATTAGAAATGCCCTAGACACCTCTGTTGAGTCACGAAAAAAGACCCTGCGGCGACTGACTACGGCATTGGAGGGCAATATGAAGAATCCCCTCACAACCGAGAAGCTTGTAGGGTGCTCTGTACTGGGAATATCACCACTGTTTACCGGGCCAGCCACTGCATGCATAGACCGCTATACTGTAAGGCTGCAAATGGTACTTGAGAAAGTGGCCCTAGAGTTAAAGGACTCGGTTAGTGATTTAGGGTCAGCAGTAAAAACATTAAATAAAGAGGTACAGCAGCTCAGGACATTTTTCCCCCAAAACAGGCTGGCTTTGGACTATCTCTTGGCATCCCAAGGAGGGGTTTGTGCCCTCGTCGGGCCCCGATGTTGTGTATATGTAAATGATAGCAGTTATGAAATCTATGAAAAGGTGGTACAGGCTGAGGCCCAGGCCCGAGCCGGAGCTCAGGTTGCCTATACTGCCCCTGAGAGCGATTGGTTGCGAACCATGTTTTCAGGCTGGGGTTTGTCGTTTTGGCTTGGTGGTTTATATTAGCCTGTTATTGAAACTTCTCTTTCCTGTATTGCTTGTATTAATGGTATTATGCTGTGCAGTATCATGTGTCAGGGCCCTTTTGCAAAAGTTAATAAGTCATTCTCTTCAGGGCTATCACAAAGTGCTTATGCAAAGTCCTATTGTAAAGAAATAAGTAGCCCAAGTGAGAAAACTCAGTGTTAGGATATAGATATTCAGGCCTGTCTGTAAAGGCCTATACTCTAAGAATTTAGGTGTATTCTTATCACTTGGCTAGTGATAGAGGTATAAAAGAAAGAATCAAAATCACTGTCTGCTGGTGTAAGGGCCTTCTCTCACTGTGACAGTCTGAGGCCCTGTTCTTAGGCTAAGGCCTTTGGCTAAGCAGCAGAGGCAGCCATAAGCTGGGAAGCGAACAGTCACATCCTCACATTCCAAACTAGTCACACTGAAATAAGGTGCTATTCGGCTGTTAGGAATACAATCCTGTCCTGATAGTTCCTATCACCTCCAGAGAGGGGGAGGTGCCTAGAAAATGTAAAAGGAAACTTAGTTTGATAGCATCCTGTCTGGCAAGAACTCACTTATCAATAGCTGGGATGTGAAATCCTCACTTCTGTATTGTCTTGTCATTATAGTTCCCACTTTGCTGTTGTTTGTCTGTATAATCTCTGTCTGGTTCTGTGATTGTTCCTGTCTGCTGTATAATTAATTTTGCTGGGTGTAAACTAATTAAGGTGGTGGGATATAATTGGTTACATAATCATGTTACAATATGTTAGGATTGGTTAGTTAAATTTCAGGAAAATGATTGGTTAAGGTATAGCTAAGCAGAACTCAAGTTTTACTATATAATCTGTAGTCAATGAGGAAGTGACTGGGTGTGGGTGGGGGTGGGCATGTGGGTGTGTGAGATGGGAACAGGGAATGGGGGTAAGAAAATTGGAATCATGTTTTGCTAAAGGGGGAAATGGGAATGGGAGTAAGGAAGTTGAAATCATGTTTGGCTAAGGGTAGAAATGGGAACAGGGACACAGGTGTAAGGCTCTGTGGTGTCAGAGCTGGGAAGGAGGATACTAAGGAAGGAAACTGGAATCATGCTTGCTGGAAGTTCACCCCAATAAACATCGAATTGTTTGCACCTTTGGACTTCGGGTATTGTTGCTCTCTGTTCATGTGAGAAGGACCAGGGAAGTAAGTGGGTGAAGGAATAAGCCCTCTAACACTCAGAACCAAGGCTGTTGAGTGTTCTCAAAGGAGGGAGTTGTTGGGGACACTGGGGCATGGCCACTAGGTAACTCGAGGGGATGGAAGACCACGAGTGTCAATGAAGCCCCCTTGCACAAGGCCCAGGTGTCCTTGCCCCCCCCCCACCTCTTGCTGTTGTTTTGCCTCTCAGCACTGGGTGCCGGCAACACAGCGGCTGTCTGAATTTAGAGACAGTATGCCGACCTACTCACTCTCCCCCAGTATGCCAACACACTGTCTCTCACATACACATTCCCCCCCTCACATATTCCCCCAACACACACACTGTCTCTGTCTCTCCACCCACACACACTCCCCCCTCCACACACACACACACTTCAATTGAAAAGCAGCTGAAAATCTAGTAGGATGCCCATGGAATGATGGGATTGAGAAACCTGCATCATGTGATGCTGTACCTGCCCCATGAGGCATTGCAAATCCTTCCCAAAGCACCCTGCGGCCAGTTGCACAGTGAGATAGCTACACACAGTGCACTGCTCTCTGTGTCGATGCAAGATCTGCTAGTGTGGGTGCACTCTGCTGACACAAGGAGTATAGTGTGGACATGCCACAGCAGTTTAATTAAAGCGCTTTAATTACAGTGGCATAACTTTTGGCAACAAAAATCTGCAGTGTAGACATAGCCTTAGGAAGGTAAGATTCAACATGTGTTTTGATAGTGTTTCACTCACTTCCAAAATGGTATCGTTTCCAAATCCTTCTCTGATTGTTAGCTCTTTTGGACAGGGACGATGGCTACTTCTGTGTTTTCACAGTGCCCAGCAAAATGGGTAAAAAAAATGCTATAATTTCAAAATTGTTTTTAAGTTCACTTTTTAAATGGGATTTTTTATTTTTCTAAATTTTCCTCAGAATGTATCAATCTTTTTATTTTTAAATTGAAAATGTTTAACTTTGAATGAGTTCTTGTGTTGGGACAAACTGCCTGATCTAACATGGCAATGCAAAAGCCCCAAACCAAACCAAACCAAAAACAGAAAAGAAACAAACAACACCACCCCTCGAAAGTTACTGTGAAACAAAAACTAACAAAGAAATGAAAAATGGACCACATGAGCCAGACACTCTCTCCTGGACCAGCAGGCCCCCTCAAACGACACTGCTCCCCTTGAGCACATGGACTAACTAACTGATCTTCATGATGCTACCCCAGCATGGGAGGAAAGACAACTGCAAACAAAGGAGGACAACACTGACAGTGTCAGATGACTGAACTAAAGGAAAATGATCAAAAGGCAAAAAATAAAATTTGAAAGTCATTTTTGTGAAAATTTTCATTTTTGTAAAAAAAAAGAAGCCATTGTTGGACAGCCAATATTTTAATGAAAAATGCTGATTGTCTTCAAATAATAAGTAACATCATTTCAGGCTTTAATCTCTCCTTTTTTAAAAGTTTAATGAAAGCACTACATATTATTTCTCTATGGGCTGATTTCTTCTTGCGATTGATTGTTTCTTAGCACGTATCCTTGAATTAAATCTAGGGAAAAAAACCTATTTGTCAGCAGCTGTTTTTTTGTTTTTTCATCTAAATCTGTTAATTTTCTTCTAAAGATTATAATTTCAGTCCTTCCACTGAGCTGTTCATTGTTCAGCAGGGTTCAAATACTGTATATCATCCTTGCAGATTGGTGCGACAAATCTCTTTGCCACCTGTGTAGATTAATTTGCATGTAGATTGGGGACTCTTGCTACTTTGAAGAGTAGCAGCCACATTAGTCTGTATCCGCAAAAAGAACAGGAGGACTTGTGGCACCTTAGAGACTAACAAATTTATTTGAGCATAAGCTTTTGAGAGCTACAGCTCACTTCATCGGATGCACATCTGTAGCTCACGAAAGCTTATGCTCAAATAAATTTGTTAGTCTCTAAGGTGCCACAAGTACTCCTTTTCTTTTTGCTACTTTGCAGGAGTTTACAATCCTTTAGTCACTTGTCACTGTTTTTCCTTCACTCTGTCTGCTTTGATTCCCTTTCTTATTTTCTTACTTAATTACTTGGTAATTTTGTTATTCTTCACAATCCTCTGGAGAAGTGAATGAAGAAGTTCCAGGCTTCTGTTCAATTTAACTTAAACAGAAATGGATTAAAACAGACCAGAAGCGTTTTCTCCTAGAAATCATGGTGAGGTATCCACTAATGCAGACTGCAGTGCTATGTGACAGTTGTGGGGCTGGGCAGATAGCTTCTCCCCACTTTCCACCCATTCCTGCTATGCTGTACAAATCTGATTGGCTGGGAAGGGAGGGAGTTCCACTCCAAAACAAGGACACAGAATTAACTCTGATCCCTAGAAGGGTTTGAGCGAATGAGCAGATGGGCGATGGGACAGGGGACCAGCCTGGCTGATTTGGAGAGGAAACAAAGGAAGAAGCATGTGGAGGAAGGAGGAGGAGCCCTGATCTAGGGAAGAAGGAGACTTATCTAGGAGCTCCTTGGAGAAGAGTCCCATGCTTGCAAAAGGGGACTGGTATCTATGCACAGCCTGGAGCTGACAGTATACACCATTCCGAGCTCACACTCCAGCCTCAGAGAGCACAGACAGGTTGGACTGACTCAATGGGGGAAGGGATACGTTGGCACAGAGCAGAGAGACTGTGTGTGTCTAGCCAGGCATTGGGGGCTAGGGGAAGGCTGTGTGGTGTATCAAGGGCAAGGGAGACTGTGTAACCCCTGCTAGAGATCCTGGCTTAGGTCTACTTCTGGCTTTGCCTGGGTTAGAGAAAAGTGTTGTCCTATGCTTAAGTGCGGTGCTTGTTCCAGGGGTAACTCCGACCCCCCTAGGAGGGTGGGTTGGTGTTTGTGAAGAAGTGCACGAATAGGACCTGGGACCCCTCTCAAGACCCTCGGAATCCCCCATCTGACAAGTGGCGTCCCGAACAGGATTTGGGGATTTTAGGCAGGGGTCTATGCGGACCATATCTGAAGCTCCAGGGGCATCTTTGAATCATATGGACTCTCCCACAACCCCCAGCCCCATCCTGCCAGCCTGCCGAACCTCAATGACTTTGACATACCACATGGGCACCTTGTAGTTACCCCAGTTTACAGGGGATGGCCAGACCAGCTTCCCAGGCAGACTTGGAACCCACATGTACAGCCTCCCCCAGTAGCAGAAGCCAGGGATTCTGTTGGGCCAGCTGTAGGGAGCTGCCCTTGTGGAAGTGCAGACCTGGCCCCATGACCAGAAGAGTACGACCAAAAATATTTGTAAGCAGCTGGACTGGATTCATGGGCTCCTGATCCCCCTCCCCTAAACAGATGAAAAAGGTCTTTGCTCGGACCCAAAAACTTATTGAGGCATGCAGGGACTTGGCCAATAGCTTTCAAGTGATCCTCCATTCCATCAAAAACATGACACCCTCCCTGGCCCAGGAACTTGAACAGGACCTGGAGCAACAATTGGCAGAAGGGGCCTGTGACCCTCTTGCTCAGCAGGCTTTGCGCTCCCTATGGATCCGGAACCCCAACATGGACTTTGAGGACTTTAAAGAAAAGGCTATGGATACAGTTGGGTCACAAATACCTGACAGCCATGGCCGGACTCGCACCCACATGCTGGACTTTGATTACCCACAGCCAACGCTCAGAGGCCAGCCAGGGGTGAAGCAAAGTTTCCCAGCCAATAGCAAAACCCACAACATTGCCCCTCAAGACACGGAGGCAGTCTGGCAGCCAGTGGGGCAGAGAGTCTCTGTATCTAGAGGGAGGAAGGCTGTGTGTTCTGTCAGGGGCAAGGATGTCTATGTAGTCCCTGCTAGAGATCCTGACCTAGGTCTACTCCTGAATTTGCCTGGATTAGATACAAGTATTGTTCTAGGGTTAAATGTGGTGCTTGTTCCAGGAATTAACTCTGATCTCCCTAGGAGGGAGGGTAGGTGTTTGTGGAGAGGTGCATGGATGGGACCTGGTAGTCCTCTTCAGATCCTGGGAATCCCCCACCTGATACAGTCATGGCAGTACTTCATAAATACGTGCACAAACATCAAAGCCCATCATGTTCAATGGAATCGTCATACCTCTTGCTGTAGAAACTCTGCCTAAAATCATTGACATAAAAAAATAACCCCCCCCCCCCCCGAATCTAAAACTCAAGAGTCAGGATGCAAAAATCAGGAGATTGGTTTAAACATCATTAAATTTGCAGTTCCTTTTCTGTTGCCAGTTGTTGAGCTTCCAGTTTACATTCAGTTCTTGTTTTCAAGATTCTCCCTGCAATCAGGAGGACTAAGGGGGGAAAAGTAGTTATATTTTAAATGAAAGAAAAGAGTCTCACTTAATCATATGCCTTTAGGAGCTGTGGCTTTAAGACACACAGCACATTGCTAGTCTTGTGATAAAATCACAAGAAATGACAACCCTGTTGCATAGCAGCAGTTAGAACCTTCAGTCTCTTGATCCACTGCCAAAGGAAGTTATTGTGTCTGGCACCATACTCTGCGGCCAGACTCAGATTTATGGAACTGTTATGTGCTCCTGTGTTTGGCAATAGCACAAGGTGTTGATTGAGTCATTCGAGTATGACTTGTGTGTTCTTTTTGCCTCAAAAGAATGTGCAGAAGTGTTTCATGTCCTAAAATGAGCTATAGCTAAATCCAGAAATCTCCCAATTTCCATCAGAATGATGGAATTCATATTAAACCAAATCCTGAAATCCTTCCTTAGGTCCTGATTCAGAAGATTCCTATTAAGGAAATCACATAAGCACGTGCTTAAAATGAAGCATATACTTAAGAGCTTTTCTGAATATAGATGGACCTAAGCCCTAAACTGGGACCTTAGCTTTCATTCATTCAGAAATGCCATTGGCCTTAGCGAGAGCTTTAGTGGGCAAGGACTTCAAGTCTTGTCAAGTTATAGGGTAGACAACAGTAGCAGGGTTTTCTCCAAGATCACTGCATTTTCAACACAACATGGACTGGGGAGCTCATAGAAAGCTTGTGTCATTACCACCTTATGTTTAACTATATCAACATGATCATTTCCACTAAAAAGACAAGTCTGAAGTTGAAATGTACACAAGGGTGCGGGTATTCTACCTAGATGACATTTTTCAAAGTAGGTACCTGAAGATGCATTTTTACCTAGCATTTATTCTTGAAGCCTTTTCTTATTTAAATATGGCAGCATCTCAAGTGATTTTAATTTTCTAAATCTTGCATCTGACTATAATCCTTATCACTAAAATCAATCCATTGAAATTTTATATAGAATACTAAATTCCTCTTATTCTTTATCAGGGGACTTAGCATGCTACAGAGTTTAGTAGAAACTGCATATTATTGTGCATTTCCTTTCTATTTTGCTCAACATATCCATGTAAAAAAGTTTTTAAAATATAACAACTATACTCTGCACAACACCACCATGACAGTAAGGAGCCATCTTTTTCCAGCACACCGTTAGATCCTAGTTTGCACTTCGTATATCCTGTTTTACTGTATTTTCTGGACTTACTTGTATTAAATGTTGTTATAAAGATGCCACAATTAAGAATATACAGGTACAGCAGCTTGGACAGGTGAATTGATGCAAAAGGCAAATACACAAAATAATAATTCATTTGTATCTGAACAGTAAAAACCCAATTTATGAAAAGTCCAATCCAACTCTCACTGGAAGCAATGGAAATCTTTCCATAGATTTCAGTGGGAACTAGACTGGGCCTTTAGTTTACAGATTTTGAGCCAGATCCTAGGCTGGTATAAAATTAGCATAGCTCTGGACCTTTAAATTTTTTAAGAAGCTTTTTTCGTATGTGCCATTTATATGAAGAATTTATCATGTCATTTCCTTTAAAGGTGATTTGTTACTTAAAATACACCAATCAACCATTCAACAATAATCCTTAAAAGAGTGACACAAAGCTTCCCCAATAAATCAGAAGTCTAGGCCATGGTTTATTTAGCCAGGAGAATCCGAATAATTTAAGTACACAAAAGGAGGCCTTCATGATAATAGATGACAGCCACTGACATGGATGGATGACACCATGAGCCCTGTGACAGCCCACCTCCTCCACCCACGGTACTCGAGACATCACAGACCCCGGCAGGAAAAAAAAGCAGACAGCACAGCATTCAGCTTCTCTACAAACATCAATCCAAGAGTGGTGTCTCAGGTATGATTTCTTCATTCATACTCATTCATCTGACAATAGAAAACAGTGCCAACACTAATATAAATGTTATCCTCATTTACAGACCACCACAAACTAAGGAATTCATAAGGGAGTTCACAGATACCTTCGCAGACATGGTGGTGAAATACCCCAGTCATGTCCTCCTAGGAGAGTTCAACATACTCATTGACAAAGCCATAGATGTAAAAGCCCAAAAACTCATCTCCTCACTTGCCTCCCTAGAGCTTTCATGGCCCCAGCCCATGCAGCTGGTCACACTGTAGATCCGGTCTTCAGCCTAGACGTCAACACTGAGAACAGCATAATACAGCCACCGACTTGAACAGACCATGGCCTCATTAAGGCAGTGGACAGAGTTCTTCTAGTACCCTAGGCGTCAAGAAAGACCAATGATCAATGGACTCCGCTGAATTCCCGAGCACGTTAAACAATAGCAGCACCCCACGCACAGTGTGAGGAGTCAAGGACCTGGTGAATCATTATTATTTTACATTAGCCTTGACCATTAACACACCGGCCCCCCACATAACCCCTTCCTCCCCGCTGCCCACACAGATCTCCTTAATTATCTGACACCTTGATCCAGATGAGGGCAGAAACTTGAGCCCAACTGTGGAAAATAAAGGCTCATATAGACAGGATGAAACAATGAATTCCTCTAATACTATGCTGAAGTGGTATTACAGACCAAGAAATTATTCTTATCAGCTTCCACTGAAACTGCCAAATCCTGCCCCAAGGACCTATTGCTTCACCAATCCTGGGTGTCTACAACCTGCATACCGAGAGTTTAATACATTCAGTCCTCGAGAAGTTCTGGACACCCTAAAGGATTTTCAACCAAAAATGTGTGAATCTGACACAGGCCGTTCCTGGCTTGTGAAAAAGTCGTGAACTGGTGTTACTCCTGATTGAAATAGGTGATGCATCATTTTAGAGAAGGAATCTTCCCTTCTGTGGTATATTGAAAACTGTGACCTATCACTTCACATTCTCAGGGGTTTTCCTGGTCCTGCTTGCAGGCAGGGAGCTCTGTAGGAAGCTTGTGATCAGAATCAGTTCTGCGGACAGACAGCCTAGAGTAAGGTGGGGTGAGTTGTACCTCTGTTTTAGGGAGCCAGCTGCTTTGTCTTTCTCTGATTTTGGTATGTTATCATTCTAAATTTTAGGAAACAAAATAGTGTTACATTGCAACCTGCCAGCAAGAATATTTTTGTGTGTCTTCTCTGTGACTATGCCATGAAACAGAACACCTTCCTTCTTCAAACACGCAATAGTCTGACCAACACTGAAAGACACCTAGATACATTGGTTCTAGCCAACTACTGCCCAGTAACCAACCTCCCATTCCAGAACAAGTGCATGGAGAAGCTAGCCAAAGGCTAACTACAAGTTCATCTAAATTGAAGCTCATTTTCTAGAGCTGGCACAATCTGAATTCAGACCACAACAGGGTAGTGAAACCCCTTTGGTGGCACTGATGGATGATCTCCTCCTGTCAGACATCCATTCTCATTCTCCTGAACCTCTCTGCAGCATTCAACACTGTTGACCATTAGATACTGCTGTCTCACTGGAGAGACATAGCAGAGGTTCAGGGTAATGTGTTAAAATGGTTTGAGTTATTCCTGGAAGGATGCACCCAATGAGTAGCGATGAGAAACTGCACCTCCACCAATAGATTCCTCACTTGTGGAGTCCCACAAGGATCAAGTCTCTCTCAAGTCCTATTCAGCATCTACATACAGCCAACTAGGTGAACAGATCAGACAATATGGACTCAAGTGCCAGCAACAAGCAGATGACACACAACTCTGTCTATCCTTCCTCACACAGAGCCCCACAACACTACCATTGAGATGGGCCAGTGCTTGGATGAGATCAGCTCATGGATAAAGAACAGCTGGCTGAAACTGAACCTGAGCAAGACAGAGGTGATGCTGGCAGGCAAAGGAAAGACTTTTGAAGAGTTTTGAGCTACAATACAGTCTCTGCTGGTTAAAGATAGATGTCCATATTTGGTCAATTCAGTCTGTAGTCTAGGAGTACTCTTGGATTCCTCGCTGATACTGAGCTCTTACATAGTAACATCTGAGTAATGCTTTCTACTATCTGCAGTTGGCTAAGAGACTCGGGACAAAGACCTGGCTCATTTATTCATGCTTTAGACAGCTCTTGGCTGGACTACAGCAATGCGATATACCTCAGCATGGAGACTTCAGCACTTAGGAAACTCTATCTAGTACACAACACTGCAGCATATCTCCTCAGCAACACAAGCTATCATGAGGCTACCATCACACCTGTCCTCCACTCTCTACACTGGCTTCCCATAGAATATTGAATCAAGGTCTTGGTCCTTATCTTTAAGGCATTCCAGGGACTGGACCAAAGGATATCTAAAACATCTCCTAAAGCTCTGGGATAAGGACTGTGGTTGACCAGTCTGCTTCTCCAACACAACAAATCTTTCTACAATAAGGGTAAAACTTGTCTGTGCAGGAGACAGAACTTTCTCTGGGCCAGCCCAAGACTGTGGAATGAACTCCATGAACTAAGGAGCATCTCAACCCTCAGCATCGTCCTCTGCAAGTGCAAGGCACACTACTTTGACCTTGTTTTCTCTCATATAAATACATAGCAACTTGTATATTAATACAAACACACACACATCCCTAAAACACTCCCAAACAAGGAACTCTACTGCACACACACGTCCTGCTGGGGAGAAGATGAGAGAACATTTTATAGCTGTATAGTCACATTGTTGCATGGCATAAAACCTCTATAGGATAGAATAGGCACGTGTTTTCTACAAGCCAGAACATGAGTTTCAGTCAGGCATTCAAAATCTTTGCTTCTCTGCTCCCATCCCAAGTAGAGCTCATTTGCTGCTAAAAGGAATATTGGATATCACATAAGCTTTGACATGAATACTAATACTTTCCTATCCCAGGTGGCCCTACCCATTTGAAGTCTGGCAAGCATCCACCCCAAAAGAAACTGAAATTCTGCTGCATGGCAACCCAACTCAATTCACAAGAACAAGCTGATATTGTCCCCTGCGTCACGTTTATTATAACAATATGACATGATGCGACTCAACACAATACACAGAAGTTTGCCAAATGAAGAAAGCATTTCTTATCGGCTGTGTGCCTGCTAGCAATTCAGACAGTGTCTGCAGCTTGAAGTTTTTATTTTATTCTATTTTATCTTTGTTCAGAGGATTAGCCTGTGTACTTTTTTCTGAGAAAAGTTTGCTTCTCCCCTCCCCACCCATTCTGCTCACTAATACTTAATTAAAAAAAAACATACAGGAAGAAAAGTATCCTAATATTATCATTTGCATAATTGCACAGCCAAAGCAATTACATTCTTTGAAAACACAGCAACGGTCATGAAGTGGATGTACCAAAAAAAAATTTGTCACTAATTTTTGCAATCAGCTATTCTAACAACCAGGTACTGTATGTTGTGTATGCCTAGCCCTTCGGCTGTAGGTAGCTTCTCTTACACAGTCTATCAGCTCTTAGCTATGTTCTTCCCATAGGAAGGTAATGAACATGTCCTTTAAAAAAACACCTTCTCCAGTGAATGTTCACTGTATTGAGGTACTAAGAACCCCAAAAACTAAACAGTAGACAATCAATATCAGAGTGTGAAAATTAAGATATTTGGGAGATTTTCTATACATATTAGGAGCCTTTCAAATATTTGTGTCTATATACATACCCATCCATGTTCCTACTCAACAGTCTACATACAGGACCTGATTATTAAGTGTCCTCACCTGCTCCGGTTGATGTGCACACGAACATTGGTGCATGCTCCTTTCAGCACTAACCCCTGCATGCACAGCTGAAAGAACTGAGAATCTATCAACCACTGGTGCAGATGCTAGTGCTCAAAAATGAGTGCCCAGCTGTTTGTACTTGCTAAGTTGCATAGGCACAGATGGAACTATTGAGTCCCTTCATTGAAAATTTAGCTCATACTGTGTACAGCTAGAAAAAATAGACTCAAACAGTTTATCATGGATGTCCAAGGCAATATTGTCTGTCCAAAAATAGCAGTTAAATATAAAAGGGATTATGATTTAAGGTAAAAAATCACTGGCATATAGCACACTAATATCTCTAGGATTCACTCTATAGCTCATAGAAATGATAAAATATTGTGTCTTCTATAATCAAGCACCATGATTTGCTATATCAGAAGGGAAAGACGATGTCATGACAGAAAATGACTGGCAGTAGAATCTCTCAAATTATGCGGTATTCAATACATTCGTTATATGTGGGTGTTATTGCTACTATATGATTTAAATGTATTTGAATTCTGTTACCCAACTTGTTTTATAGTTGGGTCTAGAGCTGGTTAAAATTTTTCCAATGGAATGTTTTTCCATGAGAAAATGCTGTTCTGTCAAAATCAAAACTTTCCAGGGGAACAGATAACTTTTGGCAAAAATGTTGAAATATTCTGTTTTGAGATTTTCAACATGGAATGTTTTGATTTTTCATTTTGAAATGATGATTTGTTTTTAAATTTATTTTATGTTATTAAACAATAAAGTCAAACATTTTGACTGATCCAAAAATGAAATTTAAAAAATATATATATTTTATGGGAAGTTTTAAAATTCACTAGTTCATCCCAATTCGGAGCACAACCCAATTGTATCATCACGGAATCTCCTGCAGATTGGAAATTCCAGTTCCTGCACATCTCTAGTTGGCACTATCTCTGAAATGATGTCTGTGGAGATGAGTTGAAAATAATACTAATGTAATTCCAACCCCTTCTGCTGGACAGTGCTTCCATCTCAGATGCTGACAGTTTAGAATGCACTCTTTACAATTTTGCCATAGGAGGCAAATCATGATTCTGACCCTGTAGAACAACTTCCCTCATGACACAGGTTTCAGAATAGCAGCTGGGTTAGTCTTTATCCACAAAAAGAACAGGAGTACTTGTGGCACCGTAGAGACTAACAAATTTATTTGAGCATTAGCCGCGAAAGCTTATGCTCAAATAAATTTGTTAGTCTCTAAGGTGCCACAAGTACTCCTGTTCTCCTTACAACACAGAATCTCAAGGAATTATTTTAATGTCCTTTGTCTTCCAAAAGGTATTCCTAGAGTCAGATTTTTCAGCAGATGGATGTTGAGATCAGCAGATAAACAATGTGTATGTTCACTCACGTTTGCATGCATAAGTCAGGTACCGGGGTGCTCAAATGAGAATTTTCATATCTAGTTACACAGTAGCAGCCGTGTTAGTCTGTATTCGCAAAAAGAAAAGGAGGACTAGTGGCACCGTAGAGACTAACCAATTTATTTGAGCATAAGCTTTCGTGAGCTACAGCTCACTTCATCAGATGCATTCAGCTCACAAAAGCTTATGCTCAAATAAATTGATTAGTCTCTAAGGTGCCACTAGTCCTGCTTTTCTTTTTGCATATCTAGTTACTCACCTTCTGCACCTGAGAGAGGTAGCTGCACATGTAAAGGTAGGAGCACACATGCTGAGGCTTGAACAACAAACTTGGGTACCTAATGGATACTCTACATACTGCCATTTGTTCACTTATGATTCTTTAAATATTTTCAGGTCTTAGACACATCCACAATTAGACTGCTTCACAAATGCTCCATAAAGCCAAAATAAATTCAGCAAATTTGGCTTTATGTTGGTGAATATTATCCTAACAGCTTTAACCTAAGCCTCATTCTTGTTCCTTGGCAGTTCTTTAAATTATTTCATATTAAACCATGAACAATGTTTGTTTTCTTTCATTTTGCACAGTGTGATTGGCAGCACTTTTTTAAAGGGCCAAGATTAAAACACAACATTTGATTTCCTGGTTCAGGTGGTTGGACTTAATGTTTCATCTAAAATGCTTTCCATTCATAGTCTAATTAAATATATTTAATGCTATTACATTTACAAATGGATTCATTTCCATGAACTTAGTATTGACACTGACTTATGAAGCCTGCATGGGGTAAATAATAAATATAGCTTCAAATAAGCTTTCACATTCTAGGTGTGAAAAAAATAAGCCAGTGACCACACACATAACTAATCAGGTTAGCTGTTAAAAGTACAGGAAATACAGAGTTATTGCAGATAATATTTTACCAAAAAGAAAAACCCTGTAGACATTCAAGTTTTGATGATTGCTAAAACAAGCTTCATGGAGCACTTGATTTTCCTTTGTTTCAGTCTCTGTACAATAGAGATGCCTGATACTGATGACTCACTAGCATTTTGCTTTCCGGTTCAAAAGTTCACTGCTTCACAGTTGAGCAGCTTGCCTGAGCGTGACATAGCAAAAAAAAATGTTATTTATATAGACAAGGTACCACCTAAGAGACCATATCAACTGAGTTGTCACTTTTTAAAAAATATTGTTTCCAGCATATAGTGGAAGTCTTTAGAGTCTGATGACTATATTTTCCATGCATCACGTCTAACATATATTCATAGTGAGTAAGAAAAATTTGCTTCAGTTTCATGGGTTTGCACAAAAGGTTTTAAGAAGACCATTACAGTATGTGCCTGATCCAGTGCCCACTGAAGTGAAAGGCAGACTTTCCACTGACTTAAGTGATTATAGGATCAGATCCTATGGCTCAGTTTCTCTCCTGCTGCTCAGATCAGCAATAGAGAAGGGGCAGTTAATAAGCTGCTTAGGACACCTTGATCCTTAAGCTATTTTTCTCAGTACTGAAGTTAGAGCAGACTCTTGGCTGGTGTAGCTTACAGCAACTGGCTCTAATCCCTGACAGACAATACACCATTTGAGAATTGGCAGAGCATGCATGTAAGGTGGCCTCAGCAGTGCAAAGTAGGCTGAACATGAGGGGTTCAGTTTAATAGTCAGTGGGATGGGCTGGCTCCCCAATCCTTAAATCACTGCACGTGTAAACATTCCCTTTCAAGAGTGGTTTGAAAACTGAGCTCCTTGGAATATTGCTTCTTTTCAAGGCTTAATAAGCTATCTCTGAACAGCGCTTAGTTACTACAATGATAAAAGAGCATGTGGCCAACTAACTAAAAGGTTTCTCTTGCCCCTCTGCATGCTCATAACATTTTCCAAAGGACCGAATAGAGTGGCTCTGAAGCTGTGAGCAGTCAAGTGGGTGAGCAGAGCAGGGGCGTGGTTAAGGGTTTGGCCACTGATATCACATTTTCCAAAGCCCTAACAAGGATCCTATGTGTCCAGGCAGGTGCTGCTTCCCTAGTGGTGGCACAGACATCGCTTCATCTGTGGGTACAAGATGCGTGACCTCTGCCTTCCCCACCCACCCATGGCAATCTAGACAGTACATGTTAGGATACAGATATCCAGGCCTGTCTGTAAAGGCCTATACTCTAAGAATTTAGGTGTATTCAGATCACTTGGCTAGTTATAGAGGTATAAAAGAAAGAATCAAAATCACTGTCTGCCCGTGTAAGGTCCTTCTCTTACTGTGACAGTCTGAGGCCCTGTGCTTAGGCTAAGGCCTTTGGCTAAGCAACAGAGGCAGCCATAAGCTGGGAAGCGACCGGTCACATCCTCACATTCCAAACTAGTCACATTGAAATAAGGTGCTATTGGGCTATAAGGAATACACTCCTGTCCTGATAGTGCCGATCACCTCCAGAGAAAGGGAAGTGCCTAGAAAATTTAAAAGGAAACTTCATTTGATAGGTTTCAGAGTAACAGCCGTGTTAGTCTGATAGCATCCTGTCTGGCAAGAACTCACTTAACAATATCTGGGATGTGAAATCCTCATTTCTTTGTTGTTCTATCACTGTAGTCCCCATTTCCCTACTGTTTGTCTGTATAATCTCTGTCGGGTTCTGTGATTGTTCCTGTCTGCTGTATAATTAATTTTGCTGGGTGTAAACTAATTAAGGTGGTGGGATATAATTGGTTACATAATCATGTTACAATATTTTATGATTGGTTAGTTAAATTTCAGGAAAATGATTGGTTAAGGTATAACAAAGCAGAACTCAAGTTTTACTATATAGTCTGCAGTCAATCAGGAAGTGAGTGGGTGGGTGTGTGGATAGGGGAAATGGGAACAGGGAATGGGGGTGGGGAAATTGGAATCATGTTTGGCTAAGGGCAGGAATGGGAACAGGGACACAGGTGTAAGGCTCTGTGGTGTCAGAGCTGGGAAGGGGGACACTAAGGAAGGAAACTGGAATCATGCTTGCTGGAAGTTCACCCCAATAAACATTGAATTGATTGCACCTTTGGACTTCGGGTATTGTTGCTCTCTGTTCATGCGAGAAGGACCAGGGAAGTAAGTGGGTGAAGGAATAAGCCCCCTAACAGTACACAAGGCAGTGCACATACGATTTCAGCTGAGCCCTCCATTTCCTGCCCTGCCCTTATTCCCAGGTACAGCTTGCAGTGGCATATTTAGGACTTTCCGAGTCAAACAGGATGGCTGAACAAATGTTATAAAACCAGTAGAGAAATCCACAGACTGGTAGATATGCATGTGTGTAAGTAAAATGAAAGGGACTCTCAAAGTAGGCATAGATCCTAAAGATCTCACTGAAAACATAATGTACCAGCTTTACAAAATGAGGAAAAAATACTTCACAGGATGACAGGGGGATAATAATATACTAAACTGGATGCTGCATTCAAATTGTGGTCATTCCAGTTAGATAAAGTGATAAAATGTGCACCATTAGAGCACCCTTTGGGAGATGTTCAAACACTCCCAGTTTCTGTAGACCATTCTCATGTCCCCCTTTGCCATCATCTATTTATCTATCTTAAAGTTTTATACTGCCACCCATCACCAGAGTGTCTGAGCACCTTCCATGTAAAATCAATAGCAAAGTCCCTGGTGGACTTCATGGAATCTCTGGCATTTCCCCCTTTATAGGATCAGAACTCTGCTTGGGTTCATTTTGGGGGGAGGGTTAGAAAAGGTTTGAGAATAACAGAGCTGTTCAAATTGTGAACATCACCTAGAATGGAAAGGCTTTCTCAAGCAGAAGGTTTTGCAATGTTTCCTGAAGATGGAAAGACTGTGGATTTCCCTGCTCTCCTCTGGAAGATTACCCATAGTCAGCTCCCTTAGACTGAGAATGCTTTGTCCCCAGCTCTTGCATGCTTTGTCCTGGGCTTTGCGAGCTGCATCAGCCCTGAGAAGCACAGCTGTCACAGGGGTTCATAGATCAAACTTTGTTTTTGAGGTAGCTGGGATTTGATCCATTAATTGCTTTGAAAATTAAAACCAAGACCTTAAACTGGCATTGAAACTGACTTCCACCCAGTAAAGGGCCTTAGCACAGGCCTGATGTGCTCATGGCAGCCTGTGATTAATAGCCCCAATTCAGCAAAGCACCTACACAAGTGCTTAACTTTCAGCTTAAATACTATCCTAACAGGGATAGCTTTCCAGAATCAGTGTTTATGGGCCACTCAGCTGCAGTTTTCACTCACTAAATGTTTTGCTGCCCCAAGTCCCTGCACATCTGTGTGATACAGCTGGTCATTTCAGTGAATGGGACTGGGTCCTTTGGAAAGATAATGAACTTTATTAAACTTCTTAAAATAAGGGCATCATAATAGAAGCTGATTAGTAGGCAGGCATTGCAGGCGGGCATGCTCAAGAACCTTGAAGTCTTGATGAGTTGACTGCTCTTGGACTTTGAAAAAGTTACCCATAAAACTAGCTTTGACATAGTTAATGAGCAGAAGCATTATTAGAACCAAATGTTAAATGGTCAAATACCCATAATAGAAACATGTTTAAACAAAAGCGTTTGATCCTGCTGATCTGACATTTCTTATTTCACGTCATTGTGATTCTTCACTGGAGTTGCCGTAGCTCATTAATTCCATGCCATTTATACAGAATGATTTGTACAGTGCAGCCCAGCAAGATACCACTGAATTATAGTGGACTGTCCTTCTAAACAGTACAACACAAATTACTGTAATTGACTGAAGAGTTCTTTTACATGTTCCTTTGCTGTGACTGGAAGTATCTTATGTAATTTTGCAAACACTTGATTTAATGTTTTAGTTCTCCTAATTAGAGATACGCTGAAACACCTTGAATTTTATGGAAGTTTGGGCTCATCTAAACTTTGCCCTTTGCTTGTCTTTACTTTTAATCAGTGAGACAGGCTCAAAAGTTATCTGAGCTTGATGTTCAATTTCCTGCCTAACTACCTATTATGCATGGCCCAGTGTTGTTTCCAACACCAGCCTCCCAAGACAGGGCAGATATAATACCCATCAGAGTTTCGATAGGAACTGAATACACACTTCTGATTGTCCTAACTGTGCCCCTTCAGTGAGTACTGCCCACTTTTTGAGATACACTTTTCTACTTATAGAACCTAACCCATCTTATAGACATATAGCCTGTTCAGAGGCTAATCCAAATGGAGATTACTTGTGGTGAAACATGCATCATTCCTTGCTGACCCTGCTTTTGCAACATTGTTAAAGACTAAGGACCCAGATCACCAGGTGGTGTGATCTGGTACAGTTCTGCTGAAGCTGATGGAGTGACACCATTTTACCACAGTGGAGGAGCTGGCCTTGACACTTCAGTAAGAGATTATATGTTCTCCCAGCCGCATTCTTTCATGAGTGTTGTCCCTTGCCAAATAAGAAGCAGTTCAAGGAAAGTTTAGAGTAGATGCTGTCACTACTCCATGTAAGCCTGGAGAGAAGAAATCTGCACACATACACATGCTCAAACCTTTGTTTGCCTCTCCTTTTAGGGCATCCTCAAGCTGTGATGGAACTGGCCATGTGAAGAGAGAGCAACAGGTCCTAAGCTTTCACACATTTTAGGAAATACTATTTGAGTCATGCTTAAAATGGCACTGAAAGATGCAGCACTTTAGTTTACTTACTGGAGATTCAAGGTTTTCTTGAAAGAGTTTCTTTGTTTTCATATTCTGAAATGAAGATGACTCTGCAGAAATATGCTGTTTAAGCCGATCCTGTAGTTTGATTTTTGGCTAAATTCATGTCAGATGTAAGCCCAGAAATAGTTGATGGAGTTACAGCAAGGATGAATTTGACCTGTTTTGGCATCAATCCAGCACTGTTCTTAAGCATTTGTCTAACTTTAAGTCATTTTGGCTTCAAAAGAATGACTTCATTCAAGAGAACTACTCATATGCTTAGATACATGCTTAAGTGCCTTGTTGAACTGAGGGCCCATGTTTCTTTACAATATACTAGCTGAGACCTAGGTGAAAAGTTTGTTAATTAACATTGAAGTCAAAATTAAATGATTAAAGTGCTTTTCACTATCTCTCCAGAGAGCATTTGTGTCTTTAATTAGTGAAATTATTATCTCAAGCCAACTTAACATTTGAGATTTTAGCCAGCAGCATAACATAAATGTAGCTAAGAAGAGAAGCAGATCAATTATCCTATCATATCTAAAACTTCAGAATTTAAAAATTAAATTGTGCAAAAGACTTTCCCTGACCTTTTCTTTAAGGTCTGTTATATTTTAGAATGTGCAGTTTTGCAGTTAATTAATTTTTTTTTATCTTTGCAGGTACATACATTTTCTTAAAGTTAATGTTTTTTTCCAAGCATGTGAAAGGATTAATTTGCCCTGGCATTCGCGGCTCTCCTGGATGTACTCCCAAAGCCTTTGCAAAAGGTTTCTGGGGAGGGCAGCCTTATTGCGTCCTCCATGGTAGGACACTTTACCACTCCAGGCCAGTAACACGTACTCAGGAATCATTGTACAACAAAGCATTGCAGTGTATGTTTGCTGGCGTTCAAACAACATCCGTTCTTTATCTCTCTGTGTTATCCTCAGGAGAGTGAGATATAATTCATGGTCACCTGGTTGAAATAGGGTGCTTTTCTTCAGGGGACACTCAGAGGAGCCCGTTCCTGCTGGGCTGTTTGCCTGTGGCTGAACAGAAATGTTTCCCGCTGTTAGCCACGGGGAGGGGGGAGGGTTGAGGGGGTAGCCATGCAGTGGAGGGAGGCAAAATGCGACCTTGTAATGAAAGCACATGTGCTATGTATGTAATGTTAACAGCAAGGTTTACCCTGAAAGAGTGTAGCCACTGTTTTATAAAATGTGTCTTTTTAAATACCGCTGTCCCTTTTTTTTTCTCCACCAGCTGCATGTGTTTTAATGATCACAGGATCTTCTCCTTCCCAGAGGCTAATGAAGATTAGAAAGAAAAAAAATGCACTCATGATGAAATGTTCTCTGAGCTCATGCTGTCCTCCCACACTGACAGAGCACAGACGAATGCGTGGAGGCAAATAATGTCAGAGTGCAAGGAAAGCACAGAATGACCGGGAGGAGAGGTGGCGGGCTGAAGAGAGTAAGTGGCGGGCTGAAGACAGGGCTGAAGCTCAAATGTGGCGGCAGCATGATGAGAGGAGGCAGGATTCAATGCTGAGGCAGCTGGAGGATCAAACCAGTATGCTCCAGTGTATGGTTGAGCTGCAGCAAAGGCAGCTGGAGCACAGACCGCCACTACAGCCCCTGTGTAACCAACCGCCCTCCTCCCCAAGTTCCAGAGCCTCCACACCCAGACGCCCAAGAATGCGGTGGGGGGGCCTCCGGCCAACCAGCCACTCCGCCACAGAGGATTGCCCAAAAAACAGAAGGCTGGCATTCAATAAATTTTAAAGTTGTAAACTTTTAAAGTGCTGTGTGGCATTTTCCTTCCCTCCTCCACCACCCCTCCTGGGCTACCTTGGAAGTCATCCCCCTATTTGTGTGATGAATGAATAAAGAATGCATGAATGTGAAGCAACAATGACTTTATTGCCTCTGCAAGCGGTGATCGAAGGGAGGAGGGGATAGTGCTTAGCTTACAGGGAAGTAGAGTGAACCAAGGGGCAGGAGGTTTCATCAAGGAGAAACAAACAGAACTTTCACACCGTAGCCTGGCCAGTCATGAAACTGGTTTTCAAAGCTTCTCTGATGCGTACCACGCCCTCCTGTGCTCTTCTAACTGCCCTGGTGTCTGGCTGCGGGTAACCAGCAGCCAGGCGATTTGCCTCAACCTCCCACCCCGCCATAAACGTCTCCCCCTTACTCTCACAGATACTGTGGAGCACACAGCAAGCAGTAATAACAGTGGGAATATTGGTTTCGCTGAGGTCTAAGCGAGTCAGTAAACTGCGCCAGCGTGCCTTTAAACATCCAAATGCACATTCTACCACCATTCTGCACTTGCTCAGCCTGTAGTTGAACAGCTCCTGACTACTGTCCAGGCTGCCTGTGTACGGCTTCATGAGCCATGGCATTAAGGGGTAGGCTGGGTCCCCAAGGATACATATAGGCATTTCAACATCCCCAACAGTTATTTTCTGGTCTGGGAATAAAGTTCCTTCCTGCAGCTTTTGAAACAGACCAGAGTTCCTGAAGATGCGAGCGTCATATACCTTTCCCGGCCATCCCACGTTGATGTTGGTGAAACGTCCCTTGTGATCCACCAGAGCTTGCAGCACTATTGAAAAGTACCCCTTGCAGTTTATGTACTCGCCGGCTTGGTGCTCCGGTGCCAAGATAGGGATATGGGTTCCGTCTATGGCCCCACCACAGTTAGGGAATCCCATTGCAGCAAAGCCATCCACTATGACCTGCACATTTCCCAGGATCACTACCCTTGATATCAGCAGATCTTTGATTGCATGGGCTACTTGCATCACAGCAGCCCCCACAGTAGATTTGCCCACTCCAAATTGATTCCCAACTGACCGGTAGCTGTCTGGCGTTGCAAGCTTCCACAGGGCTATCGCCACTCGCTTCTCAACTGTGAGGGCTGCTCTCATCTTGGTATTCATGAGCTTCAGGGCAGGGGAAAGCAAGTCGCAAAGTTCCATGAAAGTGCCCTTATGCATGCAAAAGTTTCGCAGCCACTGGGAATCGTCTCAGACCTGCAACACTATGCGGTCCCACCAGTCTGTGCTTGTTTCCCAAGCCCAGAATCGGCGTTCCACAGCATGAACCTGCCCCATTAGCACCATGATGCATGCATTGGCAGGGCCCATGTTTTCAGAGAAATCTGTGTCCATGTCCTGATCACTCACGTGACCGCGCTGATGTCGCCTCCTCGCCCGGTATCGCTCTGCCAGGTTCTGGTGCTGCATATACTGCTGGATAATGCGTGTGGTGTTTAATGTGCTCCTAATTGCCAAAGTGAGCTGAGCGGCCTCCATGGTTGCCTTGGTATGGCATCCGCACAGAAAAAAGGCGCAGAACGATTGTCTGCCATTGCTCTGACGGAGGGAGGGGCGACTGACGACATGGCTTACAGGGTTGGTTTACAGGGAATTAAAATCAACAAAGGGGGTGGCTTTACATCAATGAGTATTTCAGGCAGGACTTCATGGAGGGTTCCAATAAGAAATGGTGCACCTAAGTAATTGTTCTTATTGGAACAAGCAGGTTGGTCTGGCCTCTGATTGATACATGGCTAGATTTACCTCGCTGCACCTTCTCTGTGAGTGACTGCAGTGTGACCTAGAGGAATGAGTCCCCTAGACGGGGGGGAGGGGGGAACAAATGAGTACAAAACAAATCTGGTCTATTTCTTGTTTTGATCCACTCCATCTATCTTTTACATCTTTGGCTGGCAGCAGACGGTGCAGAAGGACTGCGAGCCATCCACATCTCATGGCTGCTCGGCAGAAGACGGTGCAGTAGGACTGCTAGCCATCCTCATCTCTTGCCTGCCTGGCAGAAGATGGTACAGTAGGACTGCTAGCAATCCGTATCGCCTGCCTGCTCACCATAAGATGGTTCAATAGGACTGACTGCAGGACTAAAGAGAATGACCTGGTCAAGTCACTCCAAATTTAGTCCCTGCGCACAGGAGCGCCTCAGACATGACGATGACAGCTACCAGTCGTACTGTACCGTCTGCTGCCACAAGGCAATGGGTTGATACTGCTGTGTAGCAATGCAGTACCACGTCTGCCAACACCCAGGAGACATACGGTGACTGTTACCTGAGCGGGCTCCATGCTTGCCGTGGTATGGCGTCTGCACAGGTAACTCAGGAATAAAGGCGCAAAACGATTGTCTGCCCTTGCTTTCACGGAGGGAGGGAGGGAACGGGGGCCTGACGATATGTACCCAGAACCACCCGCGACAATGTTTTAGCCCCATCAGGCATTGGGATCTCAACCCAGAATTCCAGTGGGCAGCGGAGACTGCGGGAACTGTGGGATAGCTACCCACAGTGCAACACTCTGGAAGTCTACTCTAGCCTCGGTACTGTGGAAGCACTCCGCCGAGTTAATGCACTTAATGCACTTAGAGCATTTTCTGTGAGGACACACACACTCGAATATATAAAACCGATTTCTAAAAAACCGACTTCTATAAATTCTACACTAATTTCGTAGTGTAGACATACCCTTACACTATCAGGGCTCAAGCCAGCTCACTAAATATAGCAGTGTGGACATTGCAGCTCAGGCTTTCAAGCCCACAGGACCCCCTAGCCTTGATAGCCCAAGCAATAGCCCAACCAAAATGTCCACACTACTATTAAGCTCGTGCGAGTCTGTCTACCCCAGCTGGGACACTCACTTCCATCTGAAGCATAGACAGAGCCATCCCTAGGGTACAGCGAATCAGGGTGACCGCCCCACGCCCCACACTTTGGGGGGCCCCACAGAAGGCAGGCGGGGAGATGAAGTGGGAGGGCAGGCCAGCAGGGTGAGGAGGCAAACGGGGAGGTGAGTGGCAGGCCAGGAGGCGGGGGGGTGGTAGGAGGACCCCCTCTACCAGAACCTCCCCCACACACCAGCACCTCTTGCCCACCGGTGGGCCCCGCTGATCAGCGCCTCCCCCTCCATCTCAGCGCCGCGGATCAGATGTTTTGCCCACGGCATCAGGAGGCGCTGGGGGAGACGGGAGAGGAGCACAGGCACAGCACGCTTGTGGGAGGGTGTGGAACTGGGTGGGGTGGGAAGGGGCAGAGTGGGGGCAGGGCCTGGGTGGTGCCAGGGGGAGCAACCCCCAGCAGATTAGAAACTCAGCACCTATGTCCTGGACCCCGCACTCTCCTAGGGACGGCTCTGAGCCTAGACATACCCTAAAGGTTCATCTCCCCTGGTGAAGAACTAAGTGCTGTAGCCTTGGAGGGGAGCTGAGCAAAAGAACAATTTCCAGCTTGAATTTTTACAGTTTAAGAGTAAAAATAGACACCATCACCCAAGTTCCAGGGAAGTGCCACTGCTCTTGCCCAGGCCCTTTCCTACGCATCTAAATCTTGGCCCCCGACTGTAGATGTGACAATCTCTTTCTCCATTACTCCAGTCCCCTTCACTCTGCCAACAATACCAGCAGGACTTGTAGAAAATCTGCAGAAAAAAACCTTGGGGTTACAGTGGACAAGAAGCTGGATATGAGTCAGCAGTGTGCCCTTGTTGCCAAGAAGGCCAATGGCATTTTGGGATGTTTAAGTAGGGGCATTGCCAGCAGATCGAGGGACGTGATCGTTCCCCTCTATTCGACATTGGTGAGGCCTCATCTAGAGTACTGTGTCCAGTTTTGGGCCCCACGCTACAAGAAGGATGTGGAAAAATTGGAAAGAGTCCAGCAGAGAGCAACAAAAATTATTAGGGGACTGGAACGCATGACTTATGAGGAGAGGCTGAGGGAACTGGGATTGTTTAGTCTGCAGAAGAGAAGAATGAGGGGGGATTTGATAGCTGCTTTCAGCTACCTGAAAGGGGTTCCAAAGAGGATGGCTCTAGACTGTTCTCAGTGGTAGCAGATGACAGAACGAGGAGTAATGGTCTCAAGTTGCAGTGGGGGAGGTTTAGGTTGGATACTAGGAAAAACTTTTTCACTAGGAGGGTGGTGAAACACTGGAATGCGTTACCTTGGGAGGTGGTGGAATCTCCTTCCTTAGAAGTTTTTAAGGTCAGGCTTGACAAAGCCCTGGCTGGGATGATTGAGTTGGGGAATGGTCCTGCTTTGAGCAGGGGGTTGGACTAGATGACCTCCTGAGGTCCCTTCCAACCCTGATATTCTATGATTCTATGACCTTGTTTGTCATCTTGTTTGTCTGCTCCTGTGACTTCTTCCCTGTTACCCCTTAGGCCTGCAACCACCAATCCAGTCACCTCTCTTCATTCAGATTCCTTCTTAAGACTCTGTTCTTCTGGGACACCCATAGGACATCATCTGTTCCTCTGTGAAGAAACGTTTCAGAGCAGCAGCCGTGTTAGTCTGTATTCGCAAAAAGAAAAGGAGTACTTGTGGCACCTTAGAGACTAACCAATTTATTTGAGCATAAGCTTCATCCGATGAAGTGAGCTCTAGCTCACGAAAGCTTATGCTCAAATAAATTGGTTAGTCTCTAAGGTGGCACAAGTACTCCTTTTCTGTGAAGAAAGACCAGCTGCACTGCGGAGAAGGGAATACTATAGAACATTCAGAAGTAAAAAACAAACAGGTTGAAATTTAACCTCCAGCCTCTCCAAATAAAAGAAAATCTCTTCTTATGATTTTAAAGTAACAGCCATACCCACCCTTTCATCTCACCCTCCTGGCTTTCTATAGAAGGAAGAAGCTTGAAGTAGTAGCCAGGCGCCAAAGATAAGGGTAATTATGGCTATGCCGTGTTTCAGCAAGACACAGAAAATCAATACAGCTGTCATAGATTTGCTAAGATAGAGAGAGGGAAAAAATCCCTTTATACAAAGATGTTAAAGTAGCTACATCAATAGAAACCATACAAAGAAAGAACCATAGCAATCAAGTTACAAGTTGAAGCACAGGGAATAAATAGTATTTTGCACTTTTCCAGCAACTTTCACCCAAAGAGCTCAAAATGTCTTACATTTAACTTCACAACATCACTGTAAGAGAGTTAAATATTGTTATGCCCATTTCACAGATGGTGAAAATGACAGAAAGGTTAAGTGACTTGTGCCCAAGGTCATAGTGAAACTGCAGCAAACGTGGGACTAGAATCTGAATCTGACTCCCACTCCTGTGTTCTAACCATCAAGCCTGAAATAACAACTCAGAAGTGTGAACTCTCCTGCCTGCCTGTTTATACCATTGGTGCAATGTGGTGTGTTCATTCAAAAGCCTAATAATTGTTATGCATCAAGTGTCAACATTATCCATTTCATTTGTAGTTATTTTAGCAGATGGGATGGGAAGGGGGCATGAGTGAATCCCAGAAGGGAGAACTAACTAGGAGTTGCTGTAAGAAGGAAAATGCAGAAGGAGGAAGAAGAGGGATAGCATAATGATAGGTAAGGGGCAGAGAAATGAGAATAGGGGAGAGAGAAATAAAGGGCAAAAACAGCAGTAGCATTAAAGATGAATATTTTCCCATTGAATGTTGCTGGATGATGTGAAAATGAGGCACTGAAGTAATAAATTAATGGTAACAGGGGAGATTTTCAAAGGCACAAATGGCAAAATCTCCCCCAATAACTACAAGTTTTGCCTTGATGGTTATGCAAACCATTCACAGACATCAATGGGAGATGCCCCAAGAACTGAGGGGAGTATGTCATCCTAAATGTATAACTCATACCCTTATTAAATCTGGAAGTCAGCCCTCTCCACGGAGTAAGTGTGGCACACCTGGCCTAAGCCATCCTCCTCAAATGTTCTGAGGAGAGGAAGAAGAGAAGTGGTGATCTGAGCCAATGGAACTGGAGAAGGGGGTAATTACTAGAAACCATGTATGTTGGTACATTTCACCTGTCTCATCAAGCTCAGAGCCATTATGCCGGCATAGACTAAAGAAACTGTATCATGAGGGAAAACGGGGAGAAAGACACTGAGATAAATGAACAGATGCGGCATAATGGCCATAACACACTATAAATCAGTAGGAAATAAAGAAAAAATTAATATTAACGTAATTAACAGCAGCGTACTCATAAACCATCAAAACAACAGGCTAAATTCACAACTTTATATGCATCACATGTAAACTAGCGCAATGCCAGCAGGTAAGTAGCCAGCAATTACAGTCTCCTAACAAGACTAATGTTGAGCTCCACCTGAAGAGTTAACCATGCTATGTTCAACATCTTACATGCTGTATTTAAATCATCAATTTAAAACTAAAAATTGAAGAGAACAGCACATACTAAAAATTCCCAACCATAGCCTGCAATTAATTCAGGATAATCTTTAAAAGTAAATATAGCTTCTCCTTGCAGCATGGCAAAGAAAGTTCTTGACCTAGTGCCAGTCAGCTAGGGACAAAATATCAAAGGTCAAGAGTCTGAAGTCCCAAGCCAATTAGCAATCACTAGCCCAAGCATTTGCAGACTGTATACAATGGTCACTGACCACCTGCTCATCCAAGCAACACACAGCCAATGATAGGAAAACAACCTACACAGAACCAGCTCTCTGCTCACACCACAGTGTTAAGTTCCAATCCTACAGAGCAAACCAGAAGCATGAATCCTTACTGCCATGCTGAATCCTATTGACTTCTCTGACCCTCTCCACCAACTCTGGAAAGGTGGGGAATGAGAAAGATGAAGGTCCAGGGATGAAAAGGGAGTTCACTCCCCCTTACACCCTTGTGTGGGCATGTGGTCCAAGTCACTGTCTAGCCCAGGCTTTTTAAGAGGGATAAATCCATGTGGATTCTATATTGGGATCAAGCCATCAAGTTTGGATCCAGATCTGAACTTCTCCACGGTTTGTTTCTGGGATTTGGATTTGGGCCCTGTGATGGGGTGTACCAGGTCCTTTGAGGCCCTCCAGAAGACCCTGGAGTCCTACCACACCCCACCTCAGAAAAAAAGCAGAGCGGGATCCTCCAAGTGGCCTAAAGAGGCTGCAGGGAAGGCAGCCAATCAGCACCTGGCACGCGCATATAAAAGGAGTTACAGATAAGTTGACCAGGTGTCTGATTTTTGACAGAAAGCCGGTCAAAAAAGGGGACCTGGTGGTGTCCGGTCAGACCTATTGAACGGACACCCAAAATCCGGTTACTGTGGGAGTGGGAGGCGGGGAGTCACTGAGCCATCACCCGCACCAGCCCCTGCTCAGCCAGGGCCACCTCCTACCTGCATCGAGCGGGTGCAGCTTCCAGCCCCAGCTCTGCAGGCGAGTCCCTCCTGACCCACACAGGGAAGGGAGAGAGGGAAAAAGCAGTGAGTGATGGAGGGAGGGAGAAAGAGGAGCAAACGGGGGCAGGGCCTCGGGGGAAGAGGTGGGAAAGGGGAAGTTCCAGCACTCCTGCTGGAGTGTCCGGTTTTTAAATATTACGAAGTTGGCAACCCCTAGTTGAAAAGGCTGGACAGTTCAGTTGCTGGCTGGAGCCAGAAGAGGAAGAACACTTCCTGGTTGGCTGAGGAAGCTGCAGCAGCTGGACAGAGCAGTTGCTGGCTGGGACCAGAAGAAGTTGAAATCTGGGAGACTCCACAGGTACAGAGAGTGGGGAGAAACCCTGCCTAAGCAGGGACAGGACTGTGAAGCTCTCCAGGTACAGAGGCCTGGGAGAGAGAGCCTTGGCAAGAAGGGGCGGAGATTGTTATAAGCTCTCCACGTGAAGGAGCCTGTGAAAGAGAACAGGTCAGAGACTGTTAGAGACTCTTTAGGAAAGGAGGCCTGGGAGAAACCCTGCTTAAACAGGGAACAGGCTGAGGACCCAAGAAGATGATGAAACAGAGTGAGAAGCAGCCCAGGGAATGCAGCAATAGACTCTAGTGAAGGAAGCAGCAGGTGGATGCTAGTCGTAGAGTCCCTAGGTTGGGACCCGGAGTAGTGGGCAGATCCAGGTTCCCCCACCAGCCACAGGCAGAGTGGTCAAGGGTGGAGGAGGTAACAAGTTTCGTTTGGCGCCCAAGAAAGGGACAAGTGCTTAAACAGGCCGAGAGACATGACTGAGGACCTTGGGTAGGGGCCAACCATTCATTGGACTGTGTTAGCCAAGAAGAGGTTTGTTTTCCATTTGTTTCACATACAGACTGTGTATGACTCAGCCGGAGGGCTGAGTGACTGAAAACCCATCTGAAAAAAGAAACTGTTGGCAGAGAGCACCACAAAAGCAGAGAGTGCAGGCATGCACCCAGCCAGCCAGAGACACCGATGAAAGGCGTGTGGCCACACCTCTACAGGCCCATCTTGGACTTTTAAAATCTCTTTAACATGTTTTCACAATATTGTTAGGGCTAAAGTTATTAAAATAATGAATTGTGGAAGGTTCAAGTGTTTTAACAGTTAGTAATAACATGGATGCCCAGTAGCTGTACAATAACAGCTCTTACATTAACATGGGAGTGAGACTAGACTGGACAAATAGTAATCTGAGGAGGATACCACATTATCCCAGCAGGATGCACTTGCCTTCTGAACACAGTCAGCTAGAGTCCCAAGATCCCCAGGAACACAGGGGGTAGCAAATGGTTTGTTCCTGTAAAGTGCAGTGAGTCTGATCTAAGACCTGTTGAAGTCAATGACTTCAGTGGTCAGGCCCTGCACACACTAAACTCCTCCTGAAGCCACTGCGAGTTGAGGTGCTGAGCTCCTCAAGTCACCAAGAGTATTTTAGTTGAGTTTCTGAAGTAATTTGTACTGGAAACAAATCCACTTCTGAAAACGTGTTTATATCCAAACAAATCCATATTCCTTAAGCTGTGGATACATCAACTGGGAAAAAGCACTAAGCAAAATAATCACTTTTCTTCAATTTGCTGTGGAATTAATCTGCTGAGATTTACTGATGTTCTGTCCACAACATACTCTCTCTTATTTCTACACTAATAATTTCAAAACATGATTTTCTTCATCAGCCAAAGGAGGGCAAAAACCCACAGATTTATGTCCTTTAAAAATCAACTAGACAGTGGTCACTAGACAGTGCTAAAATCCTTCTCATATTTTAATTCAGTTTCTATACTAATCTTTGGGTTTTTCACTTTTCAGACTCTAAGTCACACTGTTGATCAGAATTTTAGCAAAAACAGCTGGAGTGAGTCACTTGCTACTGGCTATTTCACATACCATCACTGACAGAAGGATATTCAGAAGGGGAAAAAAAGTAAAGCCAAAAAAGAGGACTTCAGTACTTTGATAAAATGAACGAAGACTCAAATGGGGTGGTAAACATTGTCTGTTTCACTCCCACACTACACTGGTGCAGTTCACTCCTCATAGCAACACCTTATGGCACAGAGCACAACAAGGAGGTGAAACAGCGATGAGATGAACTTTACCGCATGTAAGATGGTAAGGGTCTAAGTCAGGGATTCCCAAACTTGGTTTGCGGCTTGTTCAGGCTAAGCCCCTGGCGGACCGCGAGACACTTTGTTTACCTGAGTGTCCGCAGGTAAGTCCGCTCACAGCTCCCAGTGGCTGCGGTTCGCCGTTCCCTGCCAATGGGAGCTGCGAGAAGCGGTGTCTGCTTTCCTAGGAATGGCGAACTGCGGCCACTGGGAGCCGCGAGCAGCCGTACCTGCAGACATTCAAGTAAACAAAGTGTCTCGCGGCCCACCAGGGGCTTACCTTGAACAAGCCATGAACCAAGTTTGGAAACCCCTGGTCTAAGTCTATTAAATGGATCGTATATTAGCTAGTAATATACAAGTAAATGCATAAGTAATATATATAAGCAATATAAATGTTGGCCTAATTTAGTGTGTCAATAAGACCTTTAAATAACCATTTTGGGAAGGAGTGCAAACAAAGTCTTCTTAGCTTATTAAATATCCTGTTACTCAGTTTTTGGAATGCCCCTGACTTGGGTACAGAACAAAGATAAGGTCATTGTAACCTGCCAAGCATGATCAGGGAAAATAAAGGAAATCCCTATCAAATAAGAAGATTAATTAATAGCTTTGTTATTGTTAATAAATAAATAAACAAGATAAGAATCAACAGTGTGCCCTTGTTGCCAAGAAGGCTAACAACATTTTGGGCTGTATAAGTAGGAGCATTGCCAGCAGATCGAGGGACATGATCATTCCCCTCTATTCTGCATTGGTGAGGCCTCATCTAGAGTACTGTGTCCAGTTTTGGGCCCCACACTACAAGAAGGATGTGGAAAAATTGGAAAGAGTCCAGCTGAGGGCAACAAAAATGACTAGGGGGCTGGAGCACATGACTTATGAGGAGGGGCTGAGGGAACTGGGATTATTTAGTCTGCAGAAGAGAAGAATGAGGGGGGATTTGTTAGCTGCTTTCAACTACCTGAAAGGGGGTTCCAAAAAAGGATTGATCTAGACTGTTCTCAGTGGTAGCAGATGACAGAACAAGGAGTAATGGTCTCAAGTTGCAGTGAGGGAGGTTTAGGTTGGATATTAGGAAAAACTTTTTCACTAGGAGGGTGGTGAAACACTGGAATGGGTTACCTAGGGAAGTAGTAGAATCTCCTTCTGTCAAGGTTCCTCCCCCACTCTGAACTCTAGGGTACAGATGTGGGGACCTGCATGAAAAACCTCCTAAGCTTATCTTTACCAGCTTAGGTCAAAACTTCCCCAAGGTACAAAATATTCCACCCGTTGTCCTTGGATTGGCCGCTACCACCACCAAACTAATACTGGTTACTGGGGAAGAGCTGTTTGGACGCGTCTTTCCCCCCAAAATACTTCCCAAAACCTTGCACCCCACTTCCTGGACAAGGTTTGGTAAAAAGCCTCACCAATTTGCCTAGGTGACTACAGACCCAGACCCTTGGATCTTAAGAACAATGAACAATCCTCCCAACACTTGCACCCCCACTTTCCTGGGAAATGTTGGATAAAAAGCCTTACCAATTTGCATAGGTGACCACAGACCCAAACCCTTGGATCTGAGAACAATGAAAAAGCATTCAGTTTTCTTACAAGAAGACTTTTAATAAAAATAGAAGTAAATAGAAATAAAGAAATCCCCCCTGTAAAATCAGGATGGTAGATATCTTACAGGGTAATTAGATTCAAAAACATAGAGAACCCCTCTAGGCAAAACCTTAAGTTACAAAAAAGATACACAGACAGAAATAGTTATTCTATTCAGCACAATTCTTTTCTCAGCCATTTAAAGAAATCATAATCTAACACATACCTAGCTAGATTACTTACTAAAAGTTCTAAGACTCCATTCCTGGTCTATCCCCGGCAGAAACCAGTATAAGACAGACACACAGACCCCTTGTTTCTCTCCCTCCTCCCAGCTTTTGAAAGTATCTTGTCTCCTCATTGGTCATTTTGGTCAGGTGCCAGCGAGGTTACCTTTAGCTTCTTAACCCTTTACTGGTGAGAGGAGCTTTCCCCTGGCCAGGAGGGATTTCAAAGGGGTTTACCCTTCCCTTTATATTTATGACACCTTCCTTAGGGGTTTTTACGGTCAGACTTGACAAAGCTCTGGCTGGGATAATTTAGTTGGGGATTGGTCCTGCTTTGAGCAGGGGGTTGGACTAGATGACTTCCTGAGGTCCCGTCCAACCCTGATATTCTATGATTACCTTTGCCTGCATTCAGCAATCAGTATCCCCACAAGGCCTGATCCTGTATCTCTTGAATTTTTGCTATATGCTGTAGACTTATCAGTTGGAAGTGACAGTGGGGGAGAAAGATCTGGGTGTATTGGTTAATCACAGGATGACTATGAGCCACCAATGTGATACAGCCGTGAAATAGGCTAAGGCAGTCCTAGGATGCATCAGGAGACGTATTTCCAGTAGAGATAGGGAAGTGCTATTGCCATTATGCAAGGCATTGGTGAGATCTCCTCTGGAACAGTGTTCAATTCTGGTCTCCCATATAAAAGGAAGATGAATTCAGACTGGATCAGAGGTAGAGAAAGGCTACTAGGATGATCAAAAGAATGGAAAACTGACCTTATGAGATGAGACTCAAAGAGCTTGGCTTGTTTAGCCTAACCAAAAGAAGGCTGAGGGGAGATATAATTACTCTTCATGAGTACTTCAGAGGGATAGATACCAGGGATAGAGAGGAGTTATTTAAGGTAAGCGCCAAATTTGACATAAGAACAAATGGATATAAACTGACCGTCAACAAGTTTAGGCTTGAAATTAGATGAAGGTTTCTGATCATCAGAGGAGTTAAGTTCTGGAACAGCCTTTCAAGGGGAGCAGTGGGGGCAAAATGCCTAACTGGCTTCAAAACTGAGCTTGATAAGTTTATGGAGGGGATGGTCTGATGAGACTGCCTATAATGACACATAGCTGATCTGTAACTGCTAGTAGTAAATATCTCCAGTGGCCGGTGATGGGGAGGGTTCTGGGTTACTACAGAGAATCCTTTCCCCCCTGGCTGGAGGGTCTTGCCCATATGCTCAGGGTCTAACTGATTGCCATATTTGGGGTTGGAAAGGAATTTCGCCCCAGGGCAGATTGGCAGAGATCCTGTGGGTTTTTTCACCTTCCTCTGCAGCATGGGACACAGGTCACCTGCAGGTTTAAACCAGTGTAAATGGTGAATTCTCTGTAACTTGAAGTCTTCAAATCATGGCTTCCCGCAGCCCTCATTGGCCTGGAGCAGCCAGTGGGAGCTGCAATCGGCCGAACCTGCAGACGTGGCAGGTAAACAAACCAGCCCGGCCCACCAGGGGGCTTATTCTGGCAGGCCACATGCCAAAGGTTGCCGATCCCTGGACTAGATGATCATGATGGTCCCTTCTGACCTTAAAGTCTATGAATTTACTCAATGAATTTAGCCCTTGTTTGCAAATTGTCCATGACCAGACTTTGACTTTTACAAATGGTGCACTAATTCTTCAGATGTTTTCTGTGAACTGATTCCAGACTATGGGTTCCCCAAGAATGGCTGGCTGTGAGTTTGATATTTGAGATTTTATATTCAAGCTATGTATTTGATCTTTTACGTCATTTGACAGACTAAGTCACTCTGTTTCCTCAGATCAAGTTTTATAAACAGGTGGCTTTTTAAGATAGCCACTGAACCAAATCTGTTTAATTGCAAGACAAATTTATTGTAGTCATAAAGGATCTGTGTTATCAGCCCAAATTTTCTTTTCTATCAACATCAATATGAACAAAACTCTGTTTGCACGAATCTTTGGGGGGATAAAAAGTGTGGACACAATGGACTATGCTAATAAAAGGTGACAAATATTCAGACCATAGGCATTACTTCTGGAACAGTTCACGGATAAGGTCTAAAGAAAGGAAATCCCTGGAATAATATTCCCAGTTAGTTATGCTGATATTTCATCCATGCAGCATGTCTCAGTGTTTCCCATTATGTACAATTTTCTTTCCTTTTATAATTATTCAGGCCTGTTGAAAGGGGAAAGGGTGCAGGTCTCTTTTCTCATGTGTGGTTTTTTAGTTTGCACTTTCTTCACTTTATAATGGACTATCTCTGTAATTATTAACTCAGCAATGAGCCTTTCTATTTGACTATCATAGCATGGAAAGTATAAAAGCACAAAAGGTTCACATTAAGCTCTAGACTGATAAAATATCAGCTGGACCTGGTATTTCATGTACAGGCTGATGTTGCCTTATTGGCATCATACAAAGGACAACCCACTCCACCCACAATTTGCTTCTTGCTCACAGGCTTTTTTGATTACCAACCCACACTGCTCATCACCAGCAGGGTCTGCTGCATCAGAGAAATCAGCATGAAGAGATTAGAGGTGCTGTGGCACAAAAAAGAGGCATTTGAGATCTTCATGGAGAATGAATCACCCAGCACCGTTTGTAATCAGCTATTTTGTGGTGATTCAGCAATGATGCCACAAGCTGTCATAAAAATAAGAAGCCACAATAACAGGCAACAATTCTTCAGTGCCCTTGTAGGAATGAGAAAAGGAGTACTAGTGGCACCTTAGAGACTAACCAATTTATTTGAGCATAAGCTTTCGTGAGCTACAGCTCACTTCATCGGATGCATTCAGTGGAAAATACAGTGAGGAGATTTAGATACACACAGAACATGAAAAAATGGGTTTAGTTCATCTTAAGTGATCACTCTCCTTACAGTGTGTATGATAACACCCATTTTTTCATGTTCTGTGTGTATCTAAATCTCCTCACTGTATTTTCCACGGTATGCATCCGATGAAGTGAGCTGTAGCTCACGAAAGCTTATGCTCAAATAAATTGGTTAGTCTCTAAGGTGCCACTAATCCTCCTTTTCTTTTTGCGAATACAGACTAACACGGCTGCTACTCTGAAACTTGTAGGAATGTTAATATATAATCCAGCAAGATTTGGTGATGGAGTAGAAGAAGATCAAATAAGAAGGCATATATCAGACATTTTATATGCAGCCCAATCCATTTTTAAGGGGTTACATTCAGATGCCACCCTTTTAGAATTAACTACAGACATTGAAATATCAGCCCAACAAGCATATTCCCCACCTGCTGTTGAGAGGAACTGGCCATCATCCATTTACTAAAGCAGTAGCATGTGGTAAGCAATCCAGCTGCATCATACAGTGGTTTTTGGAGGCAGTTATACAGAAAGCCTTAAAGAGGAAGGCTATCTAAGACTCAGAATGAAGTCAATGGAGTTACACAGATCTGGCCCCATATATCTGTTACAATGGCGCTGTCCATCATCCATGTTGCAGTTCTTTCATAACAATGGACCTGATCAACCATCTGTGGAAATTACTGTTAAAGAAGCAACGGATTCTGACGGAATCACTGCTACCATCAACCAAACTAAAATCCAGAAGGAATATGATGCGTGCTGGCACTTTCATTCTGAGAGCTTGACATTCAAATCTGGTGCAAGAGATGTATTCGAGGTTAAATCAGAACAACTTTGATAGTCTTTCCATGGACTGGAAAACTATAAAACCCGGAGTAATCCAGAATAGGAGGATCTTTTCTTTTTCTCTGTATCATTCTCCCCTCCAAGTAACATGTATAATAGGTGTGAAGGTTATTGCAACTCAAGCCATGGTAATTCTGAAGACTAAAAATGGATGCTGGATGGCCCTCATCTGTTCACCAGACACTGTTTCTGCCAGACCCAACACCTACAGCTAGAACTCCATCCTATTCAGAAAGCAGGCCTCCTTTCCTGATCCTTCCAGAGGGTATACTGCCTGCTTGAAAGAGGAGCCAGATCTTAGCTTCAAGCCAATAACTGTCATCACCACCTACAACCTAACTGTGAAAAAGAAGTCTCTTATTGTTCCTCTGACCATCTCCTGTCTTCTCTCTCATCTGTGCCTATAGAAATTGACTTGACAAAACTAACAGCTTTATAAACAAACTGGGAATGTTTGGTTGCAACCCAGTTAATATTTCCATCAGTCAAGAAAAGCATTAAGAAAGTCAAGCTAGTTTGGTACTTGCCTTTTTCCCAAAGTAAACAAACAGGCCAGAAACTCAGCCCTGTGTGCAACTGCTTTGTATAAAAGGAAGGCCAGTACGGGGAAAAGGGTGCTCTGAAAATACCTGTTTATTTCTGTGAAATTGTTTTGAACTTGTTTTTTTCTTACGTGCTCTTTGGAGTGAGGTGCTCAATAATTGTCACTTAAAGAGGAACTTCTGCTGTCAGAACTGTATCAGGCAACAAACGTGGAACCAAACTCAGGTCCAGCTTTAGTTTCTTAATAATGCTGGGCTTTCGGTGGCATGAATCTGCCTCGGAAAGAGCACACTGGCATCTGTGCAGGGCTGTCTATGAACCCAGGCTACATCTACCTAAAGAAAAAAATCACCAGAGGCTAAGAAGTGCCCTTGATGCATATTACATCTCTTTCTTGCAAAAGTAAGCCCTGTGTCCTGAAGCTCTAGAGGACAGGGAGCTTTTTGCTCTCATCTGTTAGTGAACAGGCAAATGAATGGCCAGAGAGCTGCTTCATTTACATACGTTTTCTATCCAGACTTCCTCCAGTGACACATTGACAAGCTCAGAACTAATCGGGGAGAGGAATTGAACTGGGAGAGGAGGGGAAAAGGCTCCTTTCTTTGTGGCAAAGACACTGCTTGAGGGTACTATATGACACTGGTTCCTTTCCGCTGAGGACCTGTGCCGGGGCAGGCTTCTTTGATGGGCTACAATGCAGAGAGACTCTGCTGAAGCTGCAGAGGACATCAGCCCACCTTAGTGTCTTCCTGTGAGGCCCTCCTACTCACCCACTAAATAAAGCTGAAATCACTATTGTTGGGCTAAGTGGCGGAGCCTCAAGGCAGGACCAGGCAGAACTTCCCAAGATGCTGAAGACAGGCTGCCAGAGTGCACCTGGGACTATGCTACCCATTGACATCAGACCATGAGTGGGGATTACTGGACGAGGAATGGGGAAGTGATGTGGTAAAGAGCACTGGCAATTGGACATTCACAGTGGTGCACGAGGAATAGAATTAACAGATTGCTGCCAGCAGTTCCCTGGAGGCGTGTTTTATTTATATCCTTCACATAGATGTTTTGTTGCTGTGTTTTCCCAAGTTGAGGCTTTGTTCCCTTTTCCTCAAATAAAGTTTTTCTTGTTTCAGATGCAGGCTCAGTGCTTGTGAGTGGGAAAGTATTGCCTGTTAAGGGTACCTAGAGAAGGCACTTAGTGATCCCAGAAATGCCGGTGGTGTTTGTTAGTTGTAAGAGAGAACTTTAGTTATTTGAACCCAGCCTTTGTTGCTGCCAACACCACCTCCCAGAAGGGTTATACAGATCGCCACCAATGGAAAGCTAAGATCCTGTCAGTTGCCTCTCTTTTCTTTCACCTTCACTCCTCCTCAGCAAGGATTTCAGCACTTGAGTGCACTACATTAATAGACGACTGCATTGTTTTTCCTCGGCAGCAGTGGTGCGTTCTCCACAGTCATGCAGCTCTGCCAGTGTATAAAGTGTGCCTCTCCAAATGTCCTTCCAGCCCTACTGTTTTTCATTGTTGTTGGTATAACTTTGTCAAGCCTCCTTTTGATGATGATTTGCAGTTCCTGGAAGATTGTTTTATTTATGGAGAATACATCATGGACACGTGGTTTCCTGAATGTGGTGTGCTGTGTTCCAGTAATTACTTTATTTCAGTTTAGCAGAGTTCTCAATATTAAGATTAATAAGGCACTGGCTCTCAGCAAAACTCGTAAGAAGAGGTCTGATACTTCTTTCAATTCAGCCTAAAATATTGATTAGATAGCTTCATTTGACTCCTTATGTTCCTTAAAATGATTAGTTATTTTTTCTACCCTTTGCTTAGACTAGACAATTGTAATGTTTATAATAGTAAAGCTAAATATTTTAACTCGAACACCACAGAGCATAAACTAGAAGTGGCCTTAACAAGTGATCAGGCCAGCAGTGTAATCTGAGTTTACCCTCTTCTCATTGGGGAATATGGAGTTTAGTTTGGGCTAATTTACCCATTTCTTTTTTTAATCACTGTAATGCTGATAGCAGTGGGGAGTGAACCTAACACCTCTGTATCTTAACACATGAGCCTCTACTCCCTGAGCTAAAAGATACAACTCAGCCAAACCTGTTGCTGGTTTAGCAATCTCTAATTGGCCTAGCCACCATTAGAGGGCGACAGATCTGGCTTACACTGCTACACTGTTGTAGCAGGAGACTGGAAGTCAAGATTCCTCCAGGGGTCTATATTCCTGCATCTACTAGAAACTTGTTGTGCAACCTTTGTGAAGTCATGTAACTACTCTTGGGAGATTTTCAAAAGCACAAAAGGCACTTAGGCACTCAACCCCCACTGCAAATCAATGAGAGTCTGGTACCTAACACACAGGTGTCTGAAAATCTCCCTCTCTCTGCAGTTTATTCATCTCTAAATTGAGCATCATACTTTATTACCTTACAAGAACATTACAAACATTAATTGATTAAGCTTCATAAAGTGCTATGAGATCCCCATAATGAAGTCATTAGAAGTACATGCAATATGCCACAAGTAGATCAGTGGTTTTCAAACAACTTCATAAAATGGATCATATCTTACAGAGCCTGCCTTGTGGCACACCTCCCCTTCCAATCACAAACATGCAGTTCACCACCCCTCCCCTTTGCAACTGAGCGACATCTTTGGCATCCACAGGAATTGCTTACATGGAAGGGAAACAGTAGGGAAGTTTAAAAATGTATGTTATCTGTCTTTAAAGTGATATGTGCATTGCCCCTTTTAGGAAAGAGTTAGTCCCATTGCCCCCTCCCACTCTACACTTCATCGCCCTTGTACACATTTCACTGCTGCCTGGTTTTCACCTCTTTGTCCCCTTTACATGCTTCCTTGGCACCCAATTCCCTTCTACCCTGGAAGATGTTCTCCTGCTGGTGGCTGACAGCTCCAGTCCCAATGCTGTCTCTAGTCCCTCAGATCTACTGATATTTCCTCTTCTATGTAGCAGCCCTAGTGGAAGATACTAGTCTACTCCTCCTTCTTTTCACTTCCTTTTACATGTGTGTATTATGATCAAAGGAACTAGAGTCAGAGGGCCAATATTGCCTGGATGGAGTGTTATTGATGGGAAACCAGTGGAACAGGGAACATGGGGAGTTCGGCTTGAAGCAACTCAGCCACATGGACGGAGCAATCCACAGGTTTAAAAAAGTTTCACTTGTTTAACTTAAGCTGTATTCAATTTCGCGCACTGTGAAGGAAACATATTGGCAGCATTGGAGCTATGAGGCCTCTGCAAGTGCAGAAGCTGACAGTGAGAGCCATAGAACACAGTCTGAAGCCCACAGAGCAGTAGCAGAACCAACAAAGCAGACTGCGAAGAGCTACAAAAAGATCTCACAAAACTGGTGACTGGGCAACAAAATGGCAGATAAAATTCAATGTTGATAAATGTTTCAGACACAAACCTAACCCAGCAATGGACCTGGTGAAAGGAGCTCCAGCTTTACAAAGATCTGCTCATGCAAGAGGACAAGAACAGCAAGGGATTAAACCTGCTACTTCAGTTTACAGAGGAACAAGGCAGGGATGTCTGCAACACTCTGAAACTCACACAGAAAAAATGTGATTCAAACATCATGAGGATGACATTCACTGGACGGCTGCTTACAGCAGAGGGACTGAAAACGGATCCCAACCAGATCAAATCAGTGAGAGTCATGCCAGCTCTAGTGGATGTGAAAGGCAGACAGTGCTTCATAGGAATGGTTACTTTTCTGTCCAACCTCTGTCCACACCTGGCTGCAGTAGCAGAACCAATGTCAGCACACAAGGCAGGATGTTGAGTTGGGACTAGGCAGGTCCCAAACAATAAGCATTTGAGACACTGAAACAAATGATAATGGATGCCTCTGTCCTAAAGTACTACAAGCCAGGAGAACCACTGACACTCCAGTTTTCAGAGTAGCAGCCGTGTTAGTCTGTATTCGCAAAAAGAAAAGGAGGACTTGTGGCACCTTAGAGACTCTGGACAGTCTCTACGTAAAAGAATAAATGGACACAAATCAGATGTCAAGAATTATAACATTCATAAACCAGTCGGAGAACACTTCAATCTCTCTGGTCACGCAATCACAGACATGAAGGTCGCTATCTTAAAACAAAAAAACTTCAAATCCAGACTCCAGCGAGAAACTGCTGAATTGGAATTCATTTGCAAATTGGATACTATTAATTTAGGCTTAAATAGAGACTGGGAGTGGCTAAGTCATTATGCAAGGTAGCCTATTTCCTCTTGTTTTTTCCTACCCCCCCCCCCAGATGTTCTGGTTTAACTTGGATTTAAACTTGGAGAGTGGTCAGTTTGGATGAGGTATTACTAGCAGGAGAGTGAGTTTGTGTGTGTATGGGGGTGGGGGGGATGTGAGAAAACCTGGATTTGTGCTGGAAATGGCCCACCTTAATTATGCACATTGTAGGGAGAATGGTCACTTTGGATGAGCTATTACCAGCAGGAGAGTGAGTTTGTGTGTGTGGTTTTTGGGAGGGGGGTGAGGGGGTGAGAGAACCTGGATTTGTGCAGGAAATGGCCCAACTTTATTATCATGCACATTGTGTAAAGAGTTGTCACTTTGGATGGGCTATCACCAGCAGGAGAGTGAATTTGTGTGGGGGGGGTGGAGGGTGAGAAAACCTGGATTTGTGCTGGAAATGGCCCACCTGATGATCACTTTAGATAAGCTATTACCAGCAGGACAGTGGGGTGGGAGGAGGTATTTTTTCATATTCTCTGTGTATAAATAAAGCCTGCTGCAGTTTCCACGGCATGCATCCGATGAAGTGAGCTGTAGCTCACGAAAGCTCATGCTCAAATAAATTGGTTAGTCTCTAAGGTGCCACAAGTACTCCTTTTCTTTTTGACACTCCAGTGTGACACATCAGAGAAAGGATTTGGTGTAACTCTTTTGTAAGAGCAGCCAGTTGCCTGTGTCTGCAGGCTCTGCCAGAGACTGACCAGGGATATGCCCATATGAAGAAAAAAGAGCTTCTGTCAAACTCTTACAAAGTCAACATAGTTTTTGCAAAGGAAAATCACGCCTCACCAATCTACTAGAATTCTTTGAGGGGGGGCAACAAGCATGTGGACAAGAGGGTCCAGGGAATATAGTGTACTTAGATTTTCAGAAAGCCTTTGACAAGGACCCTTACCACAGGCTCTTAAGCAAAGTGAGCTATCATGGGATAAGAAGGAAGGTCCTCTCATGGATCAGTAACTGGTTAAAAGATAGGAAACAAAGGGTAGGAATAAATGGTCAGTTTTCAGAATGGGGAGAGGTAAATAGTGGTGTCCCCCAGGAGTCTGTACTGGGACCAGTCCTATTCAACATATTCATAAATGATCTGGAAAAAGGGGTAAACAGTGAGGTGGCAAAATTTGCAGATGATACAAAACTACTCAAGATAGTTAAGTACAAAGCAGACTGTGAAGAGCTACAAAAGGATCTCACAAAACTGGTGACTAGGCAACAAAATGGCAGATGAAATTCAATGTTGATAAATGCAAACAAATGCAAACATAATCCCAACTATACATATAAAATAATGGGGTCTAAATTAGCTGTTACCACTCAAGAAAGAGATCTTGCAGTCATTGTGGATAGTTCTCAGAAAACATCAACTCAATGTGCAGCGGCAGTCAGAAAAGTGAACAGAATGTTGGGAATCATTAAGAAAGGGATAGATAATAAGACAGAAAATATCGTATTGCCTCTATATAAATCCAAGATATATTGGAAATGCAAAAAGGTTCAGAAAAGGGCAACAAAAGTGATTAGGGGTATGGAACAGCTGCCATATGAGGAGAGATTAATAAGACTGGGACTTTTCAGCTTGGAAAAGAGATGACTAAGGGGGGATATGATAGAGGTCTATAAAATCATGACTGATGTTGAGAAAGTAAATAAGGAAGTGTTATTTACTCCTTCCCGTAACACAAGAACTAGGGGGGTCACCAAATGAAATTAGCAGGCAGCAGGTTTAAAACAAACAAAAGGAAGTATTTTTTCACACAAAGCACAGTCAACCTGTGGAACTCCTTGCCAGAGGATGTTGTGAAGGCCAAGACTATAACTAGGTAAGTTCATGGAGGATAGTTCCATCAATGGCTATGAGCCAGGATGGGCAGGGATGGGGTCCCTCGTTCTGTTTGCCAGAAGCTGGGAATGTACGACAGGGGGTGGATCACTTGATGATAACCAGTTCTGTTCGTTCCCTTTGAGGTACCTGGCATTGGCCACTGTTGGACGACAGGATACTGGACTAGATGGACCTTGGTCTGACCCAGTATGGCCATTCTTATGTTATGTTCTTATGGATGTGGTACTTGGAATGGAGCAATCCCACCAATAAACCTAGGGCCACCCACTAATAGTGTATTCAGACCACAAATCCCTAGAAACAATCATGGCAAAGCCCTTCTTAATGTTTCAAAGAGATTGTAGTACAAATTGATGTGCCTCCAATGCTAACAGGGAGAAATCAGATATTGTCTAGGACGACTACTGGTGCTAGCTGACACCTTCTGCAGGGCACATATATCCAGCATCAGTAAGCTGGGGAAAAGGGATCAAAACACTGAATCTATTAACATGCTGCACTATCTCCCAGTTTCAACCGTGAAGCTGATGGAAATTAGAGAGGCTAAGGAAAAGAGCATCTAAATACAGGGAGTCAAGAGAGTGATACTAGCAGGGTGATCAAAAGATAAAAGCCAAGTGCTGGTAAGAGCAGAACCATAGTTTCAAATTAAAGATGAGCTGAATGTGCAGGATAGAATCACATTTCAAGGACAGGGAGCTGTTGTCCCTACTTTATTATGTAAGGATCTCATGCAAAAGATACACACCTTGTGTCTATTGACAGCTGTCTTAGGCTCAAGAGTGTTTATTGGCCAAGAATTAATATACAACTCTGCTCCTTGATAGAAGAGCATGACTCTTGCCAATCATAATAATTGCCAACAGAAAGACACTCTGTTACCACAGGCCAGCCCGACCATGGAAAAAAGGTGGGAGTGGACTCATTTACCTAGAAGGAAAAGAAGTATTTGATTACAGTGAACTACTATTTACACTTCTGGGAGGTTGATGACCTGCCTTATACAAGAAGCAAGTAGATGATTAGCAACTTCCAGGTCCACTTTGTGAGACATGACCTTGCAGACCCTGTATTCACCAACAACATATCCCAATTTGCCTTGGAAGAATTCAAGAAATTTGCACCCAAATGGGAGTTTGCACACCTCTCACCCAGCATACTCCCAGAGTAATGGTAAGATGGAATGAGCCATGAAAACAACTAAAAGACAGGTACACTGACTTTTTCTTTTGGTTCAGACCTCTTGTTAGCACTTTTGGCACACAGAAATACCCCATGACAGGGATGGCAAAACAGTTGAGCACAGGCACTGATGGAACCACGGGCATTATTTGCTATAGGGAAAGGTGGCAGTTGTCCTCCAGACCTTGGTTTCCTCCCTCCCCCAAACTTTTTATCAGTTTATATACTCTATTATGTCTTCCACTTTTGAGGGAGAAAAACAAACTTTGCAGGATTTCATACAATGTTCTATATCCTGACACAATTTTGCCCCCCACCCCTGAATTTTTCTGAGATGATACCCCTGGATGCCATGAAGGTCCAAAACTCTGCTACCAATGAGGAGAGAAATGTTACAGCCAGAAGAATGGAGATATTGCTGAGTGGAGATGGCCAACAATGAGAGAAAGCAAGCACTAGAGTACAACAGGTCAGCCAAGGACCTACCAACCCTGGAGGCAGGCATTCCTGTGAAGATCCAGCCATTAGAGAGATACAACAGCCAGATAGCCCCTACAGAGATCATCACAGAACGGAAAGCCAGAGAACCATCCAGAGGCCAGCCCCACAGGGTGGGAAGAGACTCCATAGAGAGAGCGTTTGCTAGACTTGAAGACAGGTAACTGAGAAACAGAGATAGAACTCCTTCCTGTAGATCACAAAGACAGGGAACATGAGAGTCAGGCTAGAATCAACTCAGTCACATGCACAGAGCAGTCCAGAGTTTAAATGACATTTCAATTGTTCAACTGAACTTGCATTCAGCTTCACTCATTGTGAAGGAAACAATGTGAGCAAGATCATCTGTGCAATACACACTAGATGCCTGGAGAAGGAGATGAAAATAGGAAGGAGAAACCAGCAACAAGAAACAAGCCAGCTCTCTGCAGACCAAGGAATCTCTGATGTTGCTGCATATGTTTTATGCAGCAAAATAAAAATTAAACTACAATATTATTGCCAAGTAATGCAGAGTTTATAGAAAGTGTGGTACCCCAGGCTGCTAGGAGCTTTTACTATTTTTTTTCTGTTGTAAACAAAATACATTTAATATCCTATTGTTAAGTCACAGGTTAATGGAGAGCTCCCTAAATTAGACAGCTGAGATTTGACAGTGAGGACAATAAACTATCAGTTTTATTGATCATGTGGGCATGGTAAGTATTCACTCTGCATTAACTAAACTCAAAGTCCTGCCCCAGCATGCAATCAGTTCAGGGTAAAATCTGGGATGGATTTTCTGGGGAGGAGACTCTATTTTGGTTGTCCCAAAGTCATGATCAAGAAAGTGGAGGGAAATATCCTACACCTATTTTTCACCTGGCTTAGTCAAAATCCTAAAAAGAGTGAAGAAAAACTTAGTTATCGTATAGCTAGGGAACAGCTCCCACCCTCTGAATATAATCTTGGCCTTTTCACCCTCAGCTCTCCTTAAACAGAACTAGGACACAATCTCATTTCAGTTCACTTCCCAGCATTTTCTGCCAGTATATCTTAGGGGGAATTACAAAACTATATTAGACAGAGGAGGAAAACTGTCTTGATTATTGCATTGGCATACTTGGTTCAGGACCCCATTGTATTTTCTAGTACCACTGACAGGACAAGGCAATCAGCTGAACTCATAGACAGCAATTTGATTGGCCCTAAGTGAGACTAACCCCAGTTGTTTCTCCTGTTGTGTAATTTCCCATAGTAACTGAAGATGCACTTTCACCAGATCATCAATTTCTATCTCAGGAGGAACTGAAGTTGTGTCTACCCTTTTCTCTGGCCTTTGTTGACTTTCACACTTCGATTAAAAGTGGTCATATAGTTTCCAATTCTTTTTACATCAGCTAAATTCAGAAAATGCACAAGACATCAAGCTACATAGCACAAAGTTTATACAATAATATTCCATTATCTCATACCGTAAATGCTCAAGATCAGAAATAAACAGCACTTTGCTCAGCAAAAACTGTTAAAATGTCACCTGCTCTGCTCTGTGACCTAGTTCAAAGTGAGAATGAAAATCTCGCCTAACTGTGGAATTAGGCTTGTTGGCATTTTTTAAAAAAAGACAGCGCAATGGACATTGGGGCAACCAGCTGTTTGATCCATGGTCAGTTAGGTCGTGTGTGATACTGTACCCTGCAATGTCAAGGACTCACCTCCCCCGCTTGTTCTAAGGTATTGGCTGCATTGCGGTATAGCGCTCCCATTCTCTGATTTATGAAGCTGCAACAGCAGAAGGTTGGAAGGAAACCAGATATTCCATCCCCCTTGCCAGATTCCAGGTATCCTATGTAACCCTTCTGCCCGTCAGAGTTGGCAGCAACAAGGGCCGGGTTCAATATCTAGGGGATTCATTCCAATAACACAATGCAAACCGGCTTGAGCCCCCACCCAGTGACCTGGGACAAATATATACCATCCCCGCTGGGCGCCTCCAAGAGGCAATACTTCCCCTCTCACAAGCACATAGTCTGAGTGTAGCAAAAAGCCTTTTAATAACAGAGAGAAACAACGTGGCATTATGTTGGGGAAACACCACCAACAGGATTCGTAACACAACCCATGAGCAAAAAAAAACCCACCCCAAGCAAATTGGGGCATGCTCTTTCCCTTTGGTTCTTGAGTCCAGCAACCCCAAATCACCCGAAGTCCCAAAAGTCCAATGACCCAAAAGTCTCTGTCCCTGGTCAGGGCAGCACCAGAGTTCGAAAGTTTATCTGCAGAGCTTTACCTCCCAACCTGGGTGGAGATGGGGGGGGGAAGGTAAGGGGCACCTTACATGATCTGAAGCTGACCGCCCCATAGCTCCATAGGCCTTCGCTCCGCTCTGCCAGCCGCCCCATGAACTGCTTCGCTCGCCTCCGCTCCGCTCCGCTGCCCACAAGCGGCTCCCGCCATCCCACAAACTGCTCCACCAGCCAGTCCACGAACTGCTCCGCTCCATGTCCCACAAGCAGCTCCCGCCATCCTATGAATTGCTCCACCAGCCTGTCCGCAAGGCACTCCAGCCATCCCGCAAACTGCTCCACAATATATCTTCAGGCTCCCCCACTACTTAACACAACACTCAGTGATTTCAGCTCTTAGGTGAATTCAGCTTGTAGTAGGGGAGCCTCAGTGCTGGTGCACCATTAGCCCAAAGTGAGCTCAGCAGCCTGTAACTAGGCTCCTAATGGAATCAAAATTACCTCTGATATTCTACAGTGGAGAGAGGAGGAAGTGCAATTAGCATGTAAGGCCCTCACCCAGGGGCCCATGCCACCAAGTATTAATACTTGTCCCCAGCCTCTCTCAATTCACAGAGTTTTGGAACCCATGACCCTTGCCTAGCGAGTGCTACTTCATTGATGGTGAGTCCCTCCATCATAACAAAAGGCCAAGCACAGTTCCCATAATCAGGGTAACAACAATTTATTCTTCCTGCCCCAATAACAGAGACAATGGGGATCCCACAGCAGCCAAAGTGACCATTTGGGCAGCTATGGCCTCATTCTAGGCGGGGTGGGTATGCCTATGCAAATGAGATCGGCCCCTGAAGTTCTTTTCCACAACTTGCCACACCTCACCACCAGATGTCAGGGTGGAGCTCATCCTGACACTGTTTACACCTAAAATGACAGCTCGCTAGATGTGGATTGTGGTAGAAAGGCAGAAATAATCAGGCCACAATATGTCCAAAATGCTACATCATATGGAAATGTTACCACCACCTCCATATTCCTAACAAAATATCTGACAGGTGCACGATAATAGGAAAACATGTTTTTACACAACCAGACCACAATGATAATTTTTTTCTTTTGATGTTTTCCCCCAAGGTAATAAATTTTATTTGGGTGAAAAGTTTACAGAACACAGAATAAGTATTCTTGCTTACTGTCTTCCCTGTACTTTTCTATATCTTATTTTGTATGTGTAGCACTTAGTCAATTAATATTTGAGTTTGTTAATGCAATGGGCTCATGCCACAAAAGTCAGAGTTACACCAGGGATTAATATGGCCCATTGTCTCTATAATCACTTTGAAGTTATTTTAATAGCACAAAAAGGACTGAACACTTCAGATACCCTAAAACCTGGGACAATGGAGACTTCATCCCATGAGCCATCTCCAGGAGCCTATTATCAGTGGGAAATTACAGAGCCAGCAGGTCCCGTGAACAACATACATCATCATCATGGCACATCCCAAAGGGACATGGCCTCCTTGCAAATCAAGGAACATCTGGATCAATCAGTGGCAAGGTGCTTAGGGTGATTTGATTGTAGACTCCATTTATGTCCATCACTGGCAATCATGTCATGCCACCAAAGTTTTTGGTGCCTACGCGATCACTGGCTGTGTGGCAGCAATCCTTGGTAAACACATTTCAGAACTGCACCAAGAAAGCTGCCAAAACCAAACCAGTGTTGATGGAGGTGGTTGCTGGGTTCGGCTTTGAATATCCTTGTTTCTGATCTTGTCCTTCCACTTGATACGGCTGACAGAGACAACAAGAACAGAAAATATCAGTCCAAAGTTCTTCAGCTTTCCTCAGCACCTACGTTTCACTTCCATACAATAGAGTTGGTATAACTGTGGTTCTGCAGAGCTGCAGCTTTGTAGCAATATCTGCACAGAAGCCACTGAAGGGCCCAAAACATGACAACAGCTGCTGCTATACAAACATCCACATCTTTGAACATCTTCCAGTGCTGTCTATGATGCTGCCCAAGTATTTGACAGCTGCCATCTGCTTGATGTCCTGTCCAGACAGGCTAATATTGAGCTGTTTGTAATCTGAAACTGGAAGCTGTTTGATGGTAATTGCCAGAGGCTGAGTTTTATCCAGATTAAATTGTAGCCTTGCTTTTTTCTTAGCTTCAACTGCTGTGATCTCTGGATGACATTTGAAAGGCTGAGGCCCCAGCACTGAGCTGGCAGCAGTCAGCACTGATGACTTGAAACTACACCATGCTTCATCAGATGAGAGAGAGAGAGAAGGGGAATAAGACCTTAGCCTCTAATGCTTCAGTAGCCTTTTGCAGTTCAGAACAGAAAGCCATCTGACAGCTTGGTTGTAAGAAGAGCTTTTGGTTGAACTGGTTTAATTTTGGCCCCTTCGCTGGTTATCTTCAAAGTCAGGGGTACACTTTTGTCAGCAGAAGCTGATGATCAAATTCAGCACCTCTGTGAACTCATGCATCCATAACTGTTGACTGCCAATGATTGTTAACAAGGACATGATCAATAACAGTCCTGGTGAAACCATCTGGATTGTACCAGCTCTGCTTGAGAATCTTTGAGTGATGGCAGAGTGAGTCAGCAATCACCATGTCACTGGCAACCACAAATTCCAGCAGCCACTGCCCATTCCTGTTCTTCTGCCCAATACCCAAGTTACCAGATATACTTGCCAAGACGTCACTATCCTTTTCTTTCCGTGCATTAAAGTCACCCAGGATCACAATGACATCTCTTCTCAGAGGTTCATTAAAGATTGACTGCAGTAGCTAGTAAAAATTATCTGCAGCCGCATCATTGGCATTGGTGGGATCATAATGACACTGTGAAGACATTAAGATTCCCACAGCCAGGTGCTCATAAATCATTCATTAATCTCCCACCAACTCTGCAATGCCTGTCAGGTGTTGGGCGAAAGTACAATGGCTATTTCTTGCTGGAGCAACCCTTCAGAGTGGCCTGAGAACAAAAATATATAGTCCTTAACTTTCTTTTCACCACTTCCTAGCCAGCACACTTCAGATAAAGCTCAGGGCTCAATGTTCAGGTTTTTTAACTTGACGAGGAGGACAGCTTTAGCTGTTTCAGACAATCTTTCCAGACACCAATTTTACTTTTGCCACCAACACACAAGATACTATAATAGCCCTTTTTCATTGATTGTTTTTGTCTCAGCAGCAGAAAAACTTGCCCATTTCAGCTACAAGGACAATTGACCAGGTTGCAACAGGTTGTTGGCTTCAGTGTAAATGCCCTCACAACATAAGCTTGCTGACCCTGGAGGGCCTGGCAACATACAAAAGAACTACCAAAAAATATCTTGGTTTCCTTTATCTCACGCTTTAGTATCAAGATTGTATCAATCCACTGAGTTGCTTCTTACATAACAAAATAATTGTGGATCTATATTCAAAACAAATTCTGAGCTGCCTGGACGAGGACTGGGACTGTGAGTGACAGCATAGCTGAGTCTCTTTCTGAATCAGATTAACAGCATAAACGTTTATGCTTACAGTCATAATGCTATCAGTTTTCATTTGCCTCTTCCTTGTACACACAGGAGGCAGGACCAATTTCCTTTCATTCATCCTACTTTCTATTTGGATTGAGTCACAGGACAGGAAAAGCAGCAGTGCTTTTGAAGCCTTTTGCTTTAGAAAGCATTGAGGTAGATTAACCCTTGTGAAAGGTCAAAGCCAGGGGCTTGGCCAGAGGATAGAAGGGTTCACTGGAATATGTGCCCTCACTTCTGAGTATATTTGACTATGTTTCCCTCACACCGCAACGTTTTTAGAGTTTTAAATTTGAAATAAAGCTAGAATGGTGATCTCTTTGAGGCAGGGAAAGTATTTTTGTTGTGTTTTTGCACAGCATCTAGTACAATGGGGTCTTGGTCCACAACTAGGGCTCCTAGGCGCTACGGTAATACAAATAATAAATAAATAGCCTTAATACAAAGGAAAGGTAAGCCATACATGCACACCCCTCAAAGACTGCCCAGTCCACCTCTGTCGGGCCCCAACCAGCACCCTCTGAAGTTAGGAGGAGTCTTTCCACTGACTTGAAAGGGCTTGATTCAGCACCCAAGGTAAGCACAGAAGTTAACAGACAGGCTGCACCTGATATTTTCTCCAACATCTCTTTTGTTTTTTGTTTTTTATTTCTCTGGCACTTTGTCTATTACACTGACTAAAATACAAGACAATGACTGATAGGAATAGCCATGCTGTGTTTCCTCAGCATGACTGCAGTCCTATTGGCACACGTAACTAAAATATTCCTTTTCCAACACTACACGCTCAGTACCATGCCAAAGAGTGTTGAACACTGCACGCTCTAGAGATGGGAGAAAGGGCTGCTGCAAAAGGCAAGGAGTGAGGGGCTGGGAGCGGGACTTGAACCTATACATTCGCAGTGCAAACGCCTAACTACTGGACAGGATCCTGATTTATATAATGCATGCATCTATCAAATACTTATGAAGAATTATGGAAATTAGAAATGGAAGAAACCAATTACATTGTTATTCACCCTCCTAATCAGTGCAAGACATATTGTTCTATTATAATTAATAGTTTACAAGGAAAGAGTTCTGATTCTTGAGAAGACTGATTGCATAGCTGGATCTTAAATTGCATCTGGAAAGGAAAAGCTCGCCAAAGGAACATGATGGACCAAGTGTTTCCTTAATGAAACTTCATTGACGTAAACAGAATTTATGCCAGAGATTAATATGGTCCAAGAAACTTTTGCATCATGGGCCCAACTTGGGCCTTACATTTTATCTTGCTACAACCTGAGATCTGATTCAACAGTTAAAAGTTGAAGTGTTTTGCCACCACCATTGTACTGTAGCATCTTTGAGGTAAAACTAGATTGTAATTTCACAACATAGACACACTTGGAACATTTAGGACATTTATATTAATCTACATGATCCACAAATAAATGTACATATGAAAGACATAAAGAATACTGATATCAACAAGACCAGTATTTGACCCACATCATTGCATCGGAGACATGAATAAGTAGTGACAGTCCATTAGCAGGACAGATGTTTGGCTCCTAGCTCTGTACAATGCTGTCTACAGCTACATTTATACCTTTTTCAGAGTGCCTTTTTTAGAGTTAGATAAAGTGTCTGTATGTTTATTAACAAACAGTATATTCAGGAGTAAATTATTCTCCCGCTGATAGCATGACCATTCGTCAGAATTCAGTGAGTATTATTTATATGGAACCAGTGGCATGCCGTGACATTTTTAGTAAGGCATGCAACGATTTTTTTTGCATGAAAGCCGTGAGTTTACACATATGGTGGGTGGGAGGTCACACTGTGAGGACGACACCAATTTGTTCTACGTGTGTGTTCAGGGGCTGGATGGAATTATCCCTGGACTGCCCTGAACAATGCACAGCCAGTCGGGCATGCATAGCATATACAGATGGCACCCCACTGTATGGAACCATAAGTGTGCAAGATGATTTCCAGAACAGATAAAAATGGACTCCTTGCCTAGAGCAGTGGTTCTCAACCAGGGGTACACATATCCCAGGGGGTACACAGAAGTCTTCCAGGGGGTACATGAACTCATCTAGATATTTTCCTGGTTTTACAACAGGCTACATAAAAAGCACGAGTGAAGTCCATACAAACTAAAATGGCAGAGACAAAATGAGAAAGTATGCAATGTTTCAGTAATAGTGGGCTGTGACACTTTTGTATTTTTATGTCTGATTTTGTAAGCAAGTAGTTTTTAAGTGAGGTGGAACATGGAGTACGCAAGACAAGTCAGACTCCTGGAAGGGTACAGTAGTCTGGAAAGGTTGAGAGCCACTGGTCTAGAGGAGCTACAGGCGAAAGCCTTGATCCTGAAACTATAGTGTATAGGACAACTGCTGGGCTCGCATTGAACTCAAGGGGGCTCCACTGGCACAGCAGTCTACCCCCATGCTAACAGTTGCAGGTTCTGAGCCTAAATTAAGACATCCGCAGCAACAGCAGATTGGGCAGGGCTGAGAGAGCCAGAGCTCGTTCTCATAAGTTGCAAAACCTGCGGTCACTGGGGCCTGGATCCACAAATGGATTTTAACATTGCAACACTGAGAGTCATACCACCTAACTTTTAGCCACAGAGAAAAATCACAGGAACAACAATGACATCCACAAAGCCTGAGTTAGGTACCTAGGTTCCCTATACAATGCATGGGGACAGATAGGTGTCTCAGACTGGGATTCACAGAAGCCAGTTTGCTAGGTGGGGACCTGCCTAAAATAGCCAATGAGAGATGGTGCAGAAAGGGGTGTGTCCTGAGCCCTGCCCCTCTCATAGAGTTAAGTGCCTACATCTGGGCTGCAAGGCTTCTTTTTGCTCGTGATCCAGAACCAGGAATCTTTTCCTGGAGTCAGGACGTTTAGGTAACTATATCGTTTCTTGTGAGAATGAGTTAGGCACCTTCCAAACTCCACACAGAATAAAAGATAGGGGGAGGTGGTGCCAACCTTTTAACTTTTAGCCCAGTGGTTGGGGCACTTACCTAGGATGTGGGAGAGACAGGTTCATTTCCCCTTTCTTTTGAATAGGGAGAAATCATTTGAACAATGGTTTTCCACCTCTCAGAAGAGTTCTCTAACCACTGAGCTGTGGGATATTCTGATTGCAGGTCCTGTGGGTGGTTCCACTGGTTATAGAGTCACTGGGCCAGAGAGAGAGAGAATGACTATAGCCTCATAACCTAGAGTACCCACTGGGGAAGCAGGAGACCCAGGCTCCAATCTCCCTGCTCCAATGACTAATTATTTATCCAAAATGGAATAGCTTCAAGAGGAAAGATTGAGGCAGCTGCCCATCAGAATATCCCATTGCTCAGTAGTTAGAGCACTCTCCTCAGAGGTGGGAGACCCCTATTCACATCCTGTCTTCATGTCAGGCAGAGATGAGAATTGAACCAGGATCTTCTACGTCTCAGGTGAGTACTAAAAGGCAGGCACCATCACTAGCAGCTGTCAGATTTTGAATGAGGCCTCATCTGGTAGGCATGCTTCATCTTCCCTCTTTTTGTTGATTGCAGAGACTTAGGTGGGTGATAGGCATCCGGGTGCTTAGCATGAGGTAACAATGCACATGACCGAGGCAAAAAAACGGAGGTGCCTAGAGAACTTTTACTCTGAAACTGTAGGTGCTGAGTGAGTTGAGGTGCCTTCAGGGTTAGGCACCAGCCAAGTGGGAGTTTTTCTCAGGTAGTTCCTCAGCCAGAGCCTGCAATGATTCATCCCTTAGTTTGTGATGACTCATCCTCCATGGGTGTTGCAGCAGCCAATCCACAAACTAGGACTGGGTCAGATGACCCCCAGGGCAGCTATTTAATCTGACAGAAAGAGCAGCAAGCCAGTCTGTGCAACATCACTACTTGGCTGAGAACTCTCCCTCTGCCTCATGGTGTTACAGACTGCCTGGGCTTCCCACCTACCCCTGCCCCAGGCTTCTTGCCTGCTGACCCCACAACAGCATCCACCTGAATTTGCTCTGCCCCACCTGAGTGAGTCACCCAGCGACCCCCCCTGACAGTTTTGTGGATTACAGTGATATATACCTTGTAAAACTGGGATTTAGGAACTAAATTTCAGTTTAGGCATCTAAGTCTCTGTGAATTTGAGCCTGGGTGTCCCATCAGGAACCTCTCATTGGGGCAGAGAGTTAGAGTTCTGCCTTTCCTTGCTTTTCACTCATCACTCCATACGAAGAGTGAGCATGTGAAAACCGAGTCAAGCTTGTGCTGTGTCTCATGGACCTAAAAGCTTCCAGGCCTTGTCAAGACTTTAGAGATGCTTGGGGCTGAAAGACTCCTCTCTGTATATGCACCCACTTTCCCCTTTCCCACCATCACATACACATATAATGAAACTTGAGGCACATAGGAGAGGAAACAACATTGAGGAAAAGGGATATTTGATGTCTGGGGTTGGATAGGTCAATGTCCTTTTTTCCCCATCTCCTGGTTTCTTTATATTATGCTCCCAGTAGGATGTCAAGACTGGCCTCATTGGTGGAGTGGAGGGGATGAAGGGGCAACAACAAAAGAGACCACGATAGAAAAAAAGAGTAGGCAGAACAAGAAGGCAAGGACAAGATTTGCTGCCATGGATGAATGGAACCAATGGAGAGATTCAAAGAGGCGGGATGACAGTCAGATTATAGTAAAGGCAGATATTTTTAGTGGCTGTGTATTGCATTGGCTGAAATGAGGCAAAGTGGGTATGAGGGAGTACAGAGTGGAAGAGGTTATATTGATTAAGGTAGATGAGAGCCTAAGTAAGATTTTTAGCTGTGGGAATTGGCAGAGGAAAGACAGAACTTGGAAATGTTTCAGAGGGAAAAGTGGCAGGATTTGGATCTGGCCCAGGTCTCCCTGGATCTCCCACCTCTGAAGACAGTGCTCTAACCACTGAGCGATGAGCTATTCTGATGGGAAGCTGCCTCAGTCTTTCCTATTGAAGCTGTTCCATTTTGGTGCAAGAGATGGGAGGAGCCCAGGTGAAGGGCCTGAGTGACAGGGACAGAATGACTGGCTTCTCACTGGGCTTAGAGACGGCAGGGAGCAGGAAGGGCTTGGGAAGAAAGATATTTGTAAAATAAAATGAATAAACTGACAACACTTTAATCGTAAGTGTGTGAGGGAGACTCCACCCAATCAAATGGTTCCACAGGGGGCCCAGGTATGGTGTCCCCATCCCATCACCCCGCACAAGCCCTGGAAGGAAGGGAAGACAAGGGTGATAATAAGATCATATGGTTGCTTGCATGTGTGTGATGTGTGGATTTTAAGAGACACATGCAGTTATTTATTTTTAGGCTGTTTCTTTGAAAAAGTACATTTGGGAATGGCATGGGGAGCATGTTGTCTTTAAGGAGCCAAGTGATACATCTGAAACCTTTGTTAGCAGTTCAGAACAGCGAGAATTTTTATCTTCGTAAAGGTAGGATAATTTGAGAAAGAAAGCAGCCAAGTGTGATTGTACTCACTGTGGGATAGCCCACAGGGCTGGCTTTGACAAACTCATCTGTCTGTAATGGAAGCCGTCTTTTTTTGCTGTTGTGAAGACCACAGCATTGACTTTCTATAAACACCAGGGGCTTTCTTGGAGTTCATATCTTACCTGATGTGACAGAAACAACAATTCTTATTAGTTGCTTGAAAATTACAACCCACAGTAAAAGGGGGTAGGTGGAATGCAATCATGGGTGAAAACTGGGCGAATTCCACAGGTTTTCAGTTTTGAACTCCATAATTGCTTAAGGATTTTTTGAATTGCAATATTTGAAGATTAAATTGATGCTTGTTTTATTATACGTTGAACAACAACATTAATTAAATAAACCTCATTAGAATAAAGCTCTTCAAGATACCATAAAACCTAACAGTGTCATTCCAGATTGTTAAAATAAAAAAATCAAGAACTTGCATCTATAGAATTTTATCAGCTAATAACTCAGTTTTGAAAATACATCTTAAAATCACATTTAGGAAAACTATACCATCTATTCATGCTTATATATAAGACCCTACCTGAATTGTGGGATGATCTTCAAATAAATGCAGCTGAGTTGCGGAGAAGACATGGAAAATTGTGGGAAAGTAATAATGTACCATTATTAATTGCGGTAATTTGGAAAAGCCATAGCAGATCTATTTGTTTAAGAAAAATTTGCTAGAACAATATAAACACTCAACTATTACGTTATGCATGTGAATTTATTTTTTCATAACCAGACAATTTGGTACAATTAGAGGGCTGTAACCAGGGCAGGGTGAGTGGGGCAGTGGCCCAGGGTGCAAAGCTGGGTACAGGGAAGAAAAATGGGGCAGAAAAATGGTGGCACCCACTTAGCAGCCACCTCTGAAGGCAGCGCTGCCGCCAGCAGCAGTGGAGAAGTAAGGGTGGTAATACCATGCCCGCTGCAGGGCTCTACCCCCTACCGTTCTTTTTCCTCATCCTTCCTCCCCCCCGCCCGCCTCCAGCTTTGTGCCCTGGTTACGGCCCTGCCCAAAACTCTTCAAGATCATTTAAATGTACTAATGGGGGGGAAAGTGTGTGTTGGAAACCCAAAATGTATGGACAATTCTGGACTGTGACAAGTAAGCGAATTTAAAACAAAATTGCGGTGGAATCCGCAATTTCCACAATATCACGAACGAAGTAAGACCTTATTTCTATACCTGTACTGTGTGATCACTATTTTGCAGACATATACCTATTAGACACAATTACAGATTCCTTGTGCAGACAAGCTAGTTGCTATACATTGCAATACCAGTTAACAGAACTATGTAATAATCCACCCTTACCTTCCAGGGATCAGACAATATTACTATTATTTGTATTGTGGTAGCACACAACATGGTCCTGATCCAACAAGCCACATGCTAGAGTCCCACTGAAATCAGCACATGCTGAAGTTAAATGTTTTGCTGGATCAAGGTTTGACCATCAGCCTGAATATGAGATTAAAAAAACATAATGCTGTTGGAGGATCTAATAGAGCATCTTAAAATATGGCACAGAGGATTTTTTAAAGGACTGAAAAAGCTCTGCTGCTGTGGTTGTATGTTCACAGTAGTTACTGTCTACAATTTCCCTCCAAAATGTAGTGAGGAAATTAACCGAGATGCCTAAATCTCCCTATGGGAACAAGAGAATCTGCAAGCTCTTTGGCTGTGAGAGCTTTATCCAGCATAAGTGAAGACTTTTGTCTGACATTCTGAACTACTTACTTAATCTTTTTCCTACAAAATGATTGTTTTTATTGAAGCAGTTAGGAAAATTAAACGGTACAGTGAGTAATTACCACAAGTTTATTATACCTTCTGAAGAATGTGTGCAATGTCGTGGAATGCTCCAGAAATGTAATTAAAGCAGCAGAATTTCAATTTTCCCCCTAGATTTTAATGCCCATTAATACCTGATTCCTCAAACAGAAAAAAACCTTGGGAAATAGAGTGGGGAAAGGGGAAAAGTATGCAACCTAAGAAGGAGGAGAGAGGGGCAGGTTGCAAACTTGCATTTCACTTTGCTGATGGTCTATGGCAGTGTTTCCCAAACTTGGGACGCCGCTTGTCCAGGGAAAGCCCCTGGTTTGTTTACCTGCTGCATCCGCAGGTTCGGCCAATCGCAGCTCCCACTGGCCGCGGTTCGCTGTGCCCGGGCAATGGGGGCTGCAGGAAGTGGGGCGGGCTGAGGGATGTACTGGCCGCCACTTCCCACAGCCCCCATTGGCCTGCAGCAGCGAACTGCGGCCAGTGGGAGCCACCATCGGCCGAACCTGCGGACGCGGCAGGTAAACAAACAGGCCCAGCCCGCCAGGGGCTTTTTCTGAACAAGGGCGTCCCAAGTTTGGGAAACACTGGCCTATGGAGTTAAGTGGCAGCAAAAGAATCCAGTCATTTCTGAAAGCTTTGCAATGATTCCCAGCTATTAACTTGTTTTGTGTAATTGAACAGTTTTGCATGCAACTATTTGGGTGAATGGTTGTGATGTTTTATTGGAATTACTATCTTTCTGTCCAATGAGCCAAAGAGATATAATACACTTTATAACTAGCTGTGTTTTGCTGCATATCAAGTAAAAATTACACCAGATATTTAAAGTGATATTGTCAAGGAGTCAAGTCAAAATATTAGCCTGCCTAGATGTCCTCTGTACTTAGTACCTAGCTGATGCTGTGAATGTCATCTAAATCAACTTCCATGTTTATAATGGGACTCACAAATCACTATTGTTAATATGCTCTTCAACATAGATTCCAGAGAGAGATTTTCAGGATGAAACCACTTTCAAGGTAGGTCTGTTTTTAGGTCTAGTTGCCTTGACAGTGTCCATTCAACTACAAATATCAAACTATCATCCAACCCTTATATTCCATATCAGAAACTCTAGCTTAAACTGTTGTGGAAACCTGGCTTGTAGGTCAGATTGTCAAAGACAAATGTTTTTTCCTCCTCATATTATTTGCTTCAGTGATACTTAGTTGTACAAGGTTTCCCAAGTTCAAACCTTGGGGTATGTTCATTGTGCACACAAGCTTTCCAACAGCATAAGTGCATAGCTCTGCTCTGAGAGCGAAGGTATATCCCTCAGTGTTTAAAATCTTGGGGAACATAACAATTGCAGTGACTGTAGACCTCACTCACTTAACCAAGGAATTAAAAAAGTATTAAAGTAAACCTTATTGATTTTCTGTATATTGTAATTGTGTACACTGCATATGACGTATTTGCTGCAACTAACAATTGCATTTTAATATGCACAACAACAAAAAATAACGTCAGCAGCTTTCACAACTTATACACCTCAAGCATTGTCAGCCTGTCTTGCTTAAACATAGTTTTCTAATTACCTTCATATGTTGTATTCTTGGTTTTTTTTTTGTGCCAAGAAGCTATTCTATAGCAACATAACTTCCCAATCATTTCCCCATAGAGCTTTCCTAGTGTTTCTGTTCAATGGTTTCAAGAGCTTAAATCATACACAGTGGCTTTTACGAGCTAGATATTACTGTGCAGCAGAGAGGCGTTATTTTTAAACCAAAAATGCAGATTGCCTCTTTCTACAAAGAGCCACAGTTACAACAAAAGAGTCCCCTCCTTTCCTAGACTTTCTTGTTATTGATTAAATGTAACTACACCATTATTGGCAAAGTGTCTGCATGTTTCCTATACTTTTTTTTTGAACAAGCTAAGATGCAGTTACATTTTCTATTAATCATAAATATTGGAGTTTTGATTGCTTTCAGTGGTTCCTTGTTTGAATGGATTAGTATTGATAACTTAACATGAAGGGAGAAGACTATTTCTATAAAAATTACTCCCTGATTTTTTAAGTCTCCTTTCTTTTGTTGTTAAAAGAGAAAAAAAAACTTTTCATGTGTCTGTACCTTGGGAGGCACAGGAATTGCACGCACACTGTTGCTAGGCTACCTGCTTTGCAGTATGATGTACAAAGACAAAGCATAACTGAATTGGAGATAACCATGTTACTTCGGCACTGAGGCCCATCCGTTCTCTCTATGCACATGACTAGAGTGATATCACAGCTGAGACTTTATAATAGAATCTAAGCTGGATGGAATGACTGCAGGTTGCAGACAGTAATGTCTTTTTCCTCAAAAGACAACAACAAAACCAAAATGAGCTCACATAAGCACCGAACTTTGTGGTTCAACTCACCCCCCTTTGGCCCTGGATAGGAAGCCCTCCTAAACACGTTCTCTCATACAGCTCGTTTATGGTCCTTCCCCACAGCACCTGGAGAAAGGGAATTGGAAGCTGAGCTGATATTGTCCCTGCACCCGATCACAAAGAACTACTAGTAGCTAAGGCCCAGATCAAAGGTATTTAGGTGCCTAACTCACATGGAAATCAACAGGAGTTAGGCACCTAAATCTCTCTGATGATTGGGACTAAATGGTTGTTGATATTTTATTCTTATTGTTAGAGTAGATAGTGGTCTAAACTTAGAGCAGATTAACATTAGTTCTAAATAGGGCTGCCACATTTGAAGTACAAAAAACCTGGGATATCCTGAGCACACAAAACTGGACAGCTGGCAGTGTGTACTGAGCACCCTTACAGATCTCCCAGGACTGCTGCACCAAAAACGGGACGATCCTAGGAAAACCGAGACAGGCAATTCTAATTCTACAATGGGAGTTTATGATGCTGTTGACCATTTTGCAAATAGTACTAATTGAATACACTGCAAACCACAAAGACTTTACATCTTGTTTGATGTTCTTCAGTATCTTAAATTGAGCTTACAACACCTTACAAGATGTAATTAGCACAGTACTTGAGAATTCCCCAGACACTTTAAAATTAAAAATTGTTGCATGCATATTAGATAGGTTTCATTAGCAAGTTTAAATGTTGAAAGAAAGACATCCTAACCACATTAATATGTCTTATTGGCTAATTATGACAACTAAAGATAGTAGTAATAGCAAGTAATTCTGCTAGTGATGCTATAGTATTTTATATTTAATGTGTCTTTAGAGGTACGTGATTATGGCTCACACATGTTTTCTGTGACATCACTGATAACAGGGACAGTCCATTTCAGCAATCTTTGAGTAGACAAACTACTTATCTGAAAGAGGTTTGGTTTTTCCCACTCAAGGCTTACAGCTCACCCTGAAAATGTACACATAAAAGGAGACAATCCCACTGCGCCTGGGCACTTCTTGCTAAGATGTCAAGCTGTCTTCAGCGAGACGGGCAAGATTTTGAAAACTGCCTGTGGCTCTGCATTGGGGGAGGACCAGAGCTATATTCCCCCAGGTGAATCTTCCTGTCACATAACCCCACAGGCTGGGTCTGTAGCCTGGGTCTGCAAGGTTCCTAGTTAACTGATTTCTCCCTGCTCACGCCCAGCAGGTTGCTACTCACTAACTGAGCAGAGAGACCATGAAACCTGAAGCTACATCAGGGAGGCTTCCCTTGGTCCCTGACTGGAGGAACATTGGGACCTCTGATTGGCCAGGGTTGCCTATGAAACCAGAGGAAATTGTCTGTACAAGTGGGTGAAGTCCTGGATGGCCACTATGTCAGACCCTGCCATCTTGCCTGACTCTTGAGCTCTGTTTTCCTGACTTGTTCCTCCATTCTGTTTCCCTGTCTTCCTCCTAGTTCCTGCTTTTCTGACCTGTTCCTGTCTTCCTCCCGCTTTCTTCCCCTGGAATCTGACTCCAGCCCTGACCCTTGGCTTGACTCTCAACTCTGACTCGGGTGTGGACCATTAGGTCTGACTGCCCAAGCCCAGATCATGACACTCCGGGAGTGACTAAGCCTCAGGGGACACAGTCATTCTGTCACATAACCCCACATTCTGTCCCTCTGCAAAATCTCTTAGAGCGGGAAGGGGTCATGCACTCACTCAGGCTCTCATCAGCTGGGTTTGGGTGGTTGGGGATGGAAACTCAACCCTCCACCTGAATTCCTCTGGAGCTGATCCTTGCAGGATTCCCAGGAAACAAAAAGAATAAAAGGAAAAAAAAGGAACCAATGAGCCATGGGGTTGTCTTCCTTCAGGGAGCCTTGAGCTAGCTGCAGTCTGGCTCAATGTCCTCTGGTCAGCCACCAGAGGTAATCATTTAGAGTCCAGACCACCTTTCTCTCAGTGTGCTCAGACAGCTCATAGGCCTGGGAGCTGGCTCTGCCCTCTGACAGGCCTCTTCCCACCAGCCGCGGGGGCTAAAGGTCTGTCCTCCACCCACAGTTACTTTCTCCTGAGCTGTGCTTCTCCCCTTCTTCCTGCCTTACAGGCGTGGCAAGGCAGAGCTACACAAACCCATAGCAACTCCTTAACCCCTTCCTGCCTGGTGCAAGGTTTGTACAACTTGCCTCACATTCCCACAGCTCCCCTGTATTCAGGATGCAAAAACCTTTGGTGTGATGTAGCCTACTCCATGCAGAGTCCCTGGCCATCCCTGCAGGCTAGTTCAGAGGGGCAGACTATGGACCTGCTTCCTTCCCCTTCCCTTCTGGAGCAACTCATGCCCCCACCATGCACCTTTTGGGGAAGTCCTGCATTCTCCTGAGTACAGGGACTGCTACTGTGAGGGAACCCCTGGATGAGGCAAACAAGGGATGGGATAGGCTTTTGTGTTTGTCCCTTGTGAAATCATGAAAGGACCAAGGGCAATCCAGCCTCTCACAAACAAAGCTACATAGTGGGCTATGCACAGGTCTGACATGTGAGTTTGTTCCTGTGAGTGTGATATTCAGATTTATTTGGCTTAGGTTTCATTTCTCCAGCTGGTAAGTAAAGAGCCAGCTACCAAACGAAGAGGTCTGACAAAGAGGCAACAGGGTTTGTTTGTTCTGGAGTGGAGACTTGTTCTCTCATTTTTTTTGTAGGGAGCTGACTTTGTTCACCAGGTGAATTTAGGTGAAAAGTGTTCAGCTTTCACTGTCCCAATGATTGTATTTACTTCAGTCTGTCTATTCCAGGCATCCATCATCATAGTATTTAGGGATAATAGTTCAGGTTGCTGCATAGGAGCAAGCTGAGCTGAAGTGAGTTAATAACTGAGTCCTTCATTTACTCAGACTGAATGTATTAAAGGGCAAATTAAGTTTGCACTGCCCTGGGGTTGCTCTGCATCAGGTTAATCCCTCAGGCCACTCCTAAAAGCTCCCTAAAGGTTGCTCAAACATGCATCAGCTGTCAACAGCCTGAAGGGCAGCCAGGGATTGCCAGAGCATAAGGGAGCCCTGGCCGCACTCCCTCTGGCAGGCTACAGCACCCAAGGAGTGTGCAATGCAGGAGAAATTATCTAGGAGCTGGATCAAGTAGGTTTAGATCTTATTTGTGCCAGGGGAGCAACAGAAAGTGTCGAGGGCACAGCTCAGAGTCAGTGCCTATGGGTCTAATTCTGATTGAACAGTATGTAAAGGGAGTTCACTCCTTGTATATATCTCTTAGTCATATTACTAATGTACATCTGTTACTAGTGGACCTGTTCATTCTCATTAACAAAGAGAAGCAGGGGAGCATTTGAATTGGAGACTCTCTGCCTAGTGAGTCCCCTTCTTTCAAATTCAAAGCAGGTCAAGGAGATTGCTGTCCTGTGGTATAATATTGGACATCCATTCAATATTTCAAGTCGTGTCATAAGGGCAACACTGGACAAGAGACTGGGGCTGATCCTTCAGGGAGACATAGGTGACAATAAACACTGGGTTATTTTATTTGCTCTTGGGATATCTTCCATACCCCTCTAAGACACATAGGTCACTTGAGATCTGATGTATTTTCTTTCCTACACTCCATAAAGGGATGATCCTGGTGAACCTACAACTTCCAAGCCATGTGTAAGATCAGTTCTGGTAAACTCTCCACACTAGGCTATAGGCACTGAGGATATACCTACACTGCAGCCAGAAGGAGTGTTTCTGAGCATGGGTGGACAGACTCGTGCTAGCTTTGCTCAAGCTAATGTACTAAAAATAGCAGTGAGGATGTTACAGCTTGTGTGGGGCTTGGGCTCACCAACTGAACTGGACCCAGAGGCTTGGATGGGTTTGGACTCGGGTGACTAGCCCGAGCCACCCTAGTGCTGCAGCATCCACACTGCAGCATTCACAAGCTTAGGGCTGGGCATCACATCTATCAGCTGCAGGATAGACATACTCTTAAAGTAATATTATTCTTCTCCAAGAAAAGCAACTGTATATACAGTAGAACCTCAGAGTTATGAACACCTCGGGAATGGAGGTTGTTCATAACTCTGAAATGTTTGTAACTCTGAACAAAACGCTATGGTTGTTCTTTCAAAAGTTTACAACTGAACTTTGACTTAATACAGCTTTGAAACTTTACTAGGCAGAAGAAAAATGCTGCTTTCCCTTTATTTTAGTTGTTTACATTTAACACAGTACTGTGCTTCCTTTTTTTATTTTATCTTTTGTCTCTTGCTGCTGCCTTATTGTGTACTTCTGGTTCCAAATGAGGTGTGTGGTTAACTGGTCAGTTCGTAACTCTGGCATTCGTACTGTTAGGTTCTACTGTACTGTAAATAGTTCTAATATTAATGTGGCTTTTATTTCAGTGTAACTAATGCATACATTGAAGGAACACCCAGGCAAATATTACAATTCCATATCAGCGCTCAGTGCTGACAGTGATATGGAATTAACACTTAGTTAGTGGTAGCGATTTTTTAATGTAATACTGTTACGAAATTTGCTTCTGAAGCCTCTCGTGCCTCTCTCAGTTCTTTTCCTTGAAAAATTGTTCCTAGAAAATACTGTAGCTACTTTCACTGAAACCCAACAGTGTATATCATCTAGATCCACTGCTTTAATTGCACCTATCCTATTTATCAAAGTGTGCTCAGCAGCGATATTTACAGTGCATTCATTAATTCCTAATTGTCCAAAACTAGTTCAGTAATTGCTCAGTCATTTGAGAATCATTTTCATCCCCCTGTTTCAAAGGGCATATTTGGTCTGCTGTCCCTGGGACCCAATCATTAATTAAATAAATATAAGGGCTTTAATAAATTTAACAGGAGGAAGCCAGATTAAACAAAACAATGTCTGTTTTGTGGACTCATATCTTTCTTGGCCATTAAAAGAGCTCAGAATAAAATGGGGGAGGGGATTTCTACTATGTCAATTTCTCCGAAAAAAGAACCCAGAACATTTTGGTGATAAATCCTGATTTTAAGTTAAAGATAAAATTCCCATTAATTTCCGCAGCAGCAAGCCCTTAAACAGGTCTGTGCTGACGAGCCTACTCAGGGCCAGATTAAAACAAAGGCACCATAGGGCCATGCCCAGGGCTCCAGATACTGGAGTCACGGGATCCTATCAGAATCTTAGCTTCCCTTTTTCCCCCTCATTTTGGGGGAGGGGGAGCTCAAAAACATGATCCAAGTAGAACGAATGCAATAGCATCTGCCTGAACCTGCAGGCAGCCTGAGATAATAGCTCTTAGAGATGAGATCTACCCTATTCATCTCAAGGGGTGTTAAACCAAAGACCCACTGCTCTATTGGGACATACCATTACCACTCTGAAAGAGGACTCTGTGAACTGCAAGAAGAAAACTGCAAAGCAAGCCAAGGCCATCCCTGGCTGTTGTGAGTTTTCCATACTGGCCTCTCCAGGGGCAGAGGGGAACCCTGCTGCCATCTCTGCTGACACTTCTTGGTGGGGAAGGAAGAGCCCCATGCCAATGCCCCTGTCTTTCTGGGATGGCTGAGGTCCCACTGCCATGCCATGTGTGGAGACAAGGCCATGGGGTGAAGGCAGGGCTGTGGTGGTAGGGCGCCAGGGCATAGACCCCTGGGTTGCTTTAATCCAGCCCTGTAATTAATCAGTATTGAACTCAAACATGTTGTAAGACTGCAAAAAATTCAAAAATGTAGCAAACTGTTCTCTCACTAACTATATTGCATTTCCAATAAATTACATTTCTCCATTTACTCCAGGTTTTACCATTCATTCTGAAATCCAGGAAGTAAAACCACTGTATATAAAACATTTAGCTGTAACATCCTCAGTCTTAGATCAATAGACAATCTACTGCCATTAACAAGTATTAGCCTAAAGCTTTGAGAATCCAAAGGAATTTTTAAATACTTACATTTCTTAATGTTAGCACTTGCACAATAGCTAATCTGTAATACAGTAGCTGTAATTACATTTACTATGAAGTAGATCTACAATAAAATGGAATCACGTGAGAAACTGCAGCTTCACATAAGACATGCTCTTACTGGTTTAACCTATTTGTGTAATGATGAGTGACACTTTGACCAAAGCAAACAGTTTCTTGGATGTCATTGTTTTATGTCAATTTATTGAGTGATGTCACAATACAGCATGCAAAAAAAACCCTCTGCACACAATTTCAGCAGCCAAAACAATGAAGTGTGCATTAGCTATAGTTAGTAACCATTGCCGATACTTCTATGTGAAAGCTTCTTCCAAACTTTGAGTTAGCTACTTTGAAAGGAGTAGCAGCAAGTGGAGCCAACACATAGGTTCCACCACACCTCCTCCCCCAGTCCTTTATTCCCAGAGCTGGGAAAATACAGCTCAGGCCCCCGTTGAGATGCAGGGAAGTCCATATCTCTCTGGATTGTTGGATGCTAAGTATCCATGTCCAAGCAATTGCATCTGCCTTTGTATTCTCAAGAGCTCCATTGATATGGGACCTACGGCCCCAGACAGCTAAGCACCACTCACAACTGTGTCTCTGAGCCTCTGCAGATACATAGATCAACACGATTTCTTGGGGAAGAGTCAACATGTTTTTTGTAAAGGGAAATCATGGCTCACTAATCTACTAGGATTCTTTGAGGAGGTCAACAAGCATATAGACAAGAGTGATCCAGTGGATATAGTGTACTTAGATTTTCAAAAGTCTTTGACAAGGTCCCTCACCAAAAGCTATGAAGCAAAGTAAGTTGTCATGGGATAAGAGGGAAGGTCCTCTCATGGATCAGTAACTGGTTAAAAGATAAGGAGTACTTGTGGCACCTTAGAGACTAACCAATTTATTTGAGCATGAGCTTTCGTGAGCTACAGCTCACTTCATCGGATGGCTGTAGCTCATGAAAGCTCATGCTCAAATAAATTGGTTAGTCTCTAAGGTGCCACAAGTACTCCTTTTCTTTTTGCGAATACAGACTAACACGACTGTTACTCTGAAACCTGGTTAAAAGATAGGAAACAAAGGGTAGGAATATATGGTTAGTTTTCCAAATGAAGAGAGGTAAATAGTGGTGTCCCCCAGGGGTCTGTACTAGGATGAGTACTGTTCAACATATTAATAAATGATATGGAAAAAGGGGTAAATAGTGAGATGACAAAATTTGCAGATGATACAGAACTACTCAAGATAGTTAAGACTGTGAAGACTTATAAAGGGATCTCACAAAACTGGGTGACTGGGCTGATGAAATTCAATGTTGATAAATGCAAACTAATGGACATTGGAAAACATAATCCCAACTATACATATAAAATGATGGGGTCTAAATTAGCTGTTACCACTCAAGAAAGAGACCTTGAAGTCATTGCGGATAGTTCTTTGAAAATATCCGCTGAATGTGCAGCGGCAGTCAAAAAAGTGAACAGAATGTTGGGAATCATTAAGAAAGGGATAGATAATAAGACAGAAAATATCATATTGCCTCTGGGACTTTTCAGCTTGGAAAAGAGATGACTCAGGGGAGATATGATAGAGGTCTATAAAATCATGACTGGTGTGGAGAAAGTAAATAAGGACGTGTTATTTACTATTTCTCATAACACAAGAACTAGGGGCCACCAAATGATATTAATAGGTAGCAGGTTTAAAAGAAACAAAAGGAAGTGTTTCTTCACACAACACACAGTAAACATGTGGAACTCTTTGCCAGAGGATGTTGTGGAGGCCAAGACTATAACAGGGTTCAAAAAAGAACTAGGTAAGTTCATGGAGGATAGGTCTATCCATTTCTATTAGCCAGGATGGGCAGGGATGGTGTCCCTAGCCTCTGTTTGCCAGAAGCTGGGAATGGGTGACACAGGATGGATCACTTGATTATTGCCTGTTCTGTTCATTCCCTTTGGGGCAGCTGGCATTGGCCACTGATGGATGACAGGATACTGGGCTAGATAGACCTTTGGTCTGAGCCAGTATGGCCATTCTAATGTTCTACTCCCCACATATTGACACTTCTGTATAAATCTATTAAGCACAGTGAGATGACGATAGAGCCAGCCCTACTAACCCCAGGGGACCAAAAGCTCAAGAGATTGGTTGGGAAGGTAAGGAGAATAGGTATCTCTAGGGAGTATGAGAAGACTCTATTAACATTCTAAACACACTATGGAATTTCTACTAGAATATGAAGTATTTTGCTATTGAAGTGTTATTTGTATTTCCTATACTACAGTGGCTGACTCACAGTTTTATTAATCATGGGAATGATGATGGTTAGCATTGACATTTATGGAGGCACAAACACTGTAGTACCCGAGTGGACTTTGCAAGATGTAGATATGATAGCCACGAACCTCCCTCCCGAAAAAAGGATCAAATATTCAACAACCCACTGCAGGTCCAAACAATCTCACCTTAGACACAGGGGAATGTGATGGGTCATCTAAGAGGGGACTACAGGTCCCATTAGCCACCTTCCCACAGCACATCCCCTTTCTCCTGCCCAGGTAAAGGGAAAGGTCCCGAACAAAGAAATGGCCGGGTTCTGTTTGGAGTGGCAGCAGCGGCCATATGGCTAGCCAGGAACTGGAGAGAAGCATCCTCAGGAACTGTACATAGGGCTGAGTGTGGAACAGGCTGTGATTGGTGGACATTACAGCTGGGTGTAGGTCCAAGTGGGACTTATGGGAGAGCAGCAGTGACAGGGCAAGGAGACAGTGCAGAGGCTCCTAAATGAGAGACACTAACTGAGCCTGGCATAGAAACCTGCAAGTGCCTATTTCCTTGAGTAGAGACTGGGCTGGAGAGGGCACTAGGCCTGAAGAATCCCGACACTTGATAAGATTGCCCCAGGAACCCAAAACAGGAACTGCTATTGCTCACTCTGAACTGTAACCGTTTACACCTCTGTACTTACAGTATTTGCAACCTTTCTCCTTTCCTGCCAGCCCTAGTAAATTATCTTTTCACTTAGCCATGTCTCTGAGTGGCTACTGGGGCCCACTGTGGCTACAAGGCCTAAGTTCTGAAGCACCTACAGTGCTTGACTGCAAGTTGAAGTACACCTGGTACACTAATGGCAGTCCAGAATAGCAGTCATGATGGAAAGCTGTTAGCATCTGATGGCTCTTCCGAGGCCTCTGTGCCCCTGCAGTAAGCTGGGGCCCTCAGTCAACTCCTAATGGGCAAGTATCCATGTCGCAAACTCCCCTCACAACTGGCACATATTGAGCCCCTTGTAGCAGCCTCAGTACAGAGCCCGAGCACTAAAGAAACTGTGGTGACTCAGCTGTCATATCACCCCTAAAATGACCCCTCTACATCAGTTGGGACACATTGGCAGGGCAGCATGGTGCAGATTGTGTGGCCATCACCCATGCTGAACCTACTCTGTGGATAAATACAAAATCTCACTGACACCTCCCCCCTAGCACTAATGTCACTTTTTAAAAGCTAATAAAGTACTCTTCACTACTGCAATACATGCATATGATCCATGGCACCTAAAGCCTCAGAAAACAGAGCCCCAAACTATGTTTATGGAATTTTTATTTATGCTATTTTCCATAAATATAGATAAAACCATACTGTGTCATATCTCCATTTCCAGTATCACACGGTATTACAGCATATGGGAAAAGAGGAGACATCTGTGTCTAACTATATGCCTGGAAGTGCTAATAGTTGCTAAATCTAACCCCAACAAATGTAGACAACGTCTCACCACCAACACACACACACAGAGTATATATTATCCTGAGGTAAGGACTTACTACGAATCAGGATGTCCAGGTCCACTTGCTTCATCAAGCTGTCATCCATATTGATTAGGTACCCTAGAAAGACAATTGCACAAATATATCTCCTCTTACTTTTCCCATTCCCCAGTGATAATTTTTCAGAAGTGCTTTAAAAGGATCCCTCAGGTAATCTGTAAATTCAGGTACTCCTAGATAAAGAATCAGATATTTAAAAAGCTACTGAGGGTCTGACTTTCTGTGTTCCTATCAGTAAAGGCCAAAGACTTGTCTACTCTGTGAGCTTTTCTTCAGCAATGACCTGTAACCAGAGGTGCAAGAAAGCCGTTATGGTCCAGTACGGCAAGAGCCAGTACGCCATGCCGGACCAGACTGGCTTCCCCAGGCTGGCAATTTAAAGGGCCTGGGGCTCCCCACAGTGTCTGGAGCCCCAGGCTCTTTAAATCACCACCCAAGCCCTGCTGCCGAGCCCCAGGGTAGTGGCAGCAGGGCTCCAGCAGTGATTTAAAGCACCACCGGAGCCCTGGGGTAGCAGCAGCAGGGCTCCTCAGCTGGGAGCCCGTGGCCCTCTAAATCACCCCTGGAGCTACCAGCTGCAGAGGTGGCTGGGAGCCCCGGGGCTCTGGGGCGATTTAAAGGGCCCAGGGCTCTAACTGCCGCTACCGCAGTGGGGCCCCAGGCCCTTTAAATCTCCACCCAAGCCCTGGGGTGGTAGCAGCAGCAGCTGGGAGTCCCTGGGACTCCGTCGGCAATTTAAAGGGGCCGGAGCTCCGCTGCGGTAGCGGCAGCTACAGCCCCAAGCCCTTTAAATCGCCCCAGGGCTCCCAGACGCCTCTGCAGCTGGTAGCTCCAGGGGTGATTTAAAGGGCCAGTGGCTCCCGGCCGAGGTGCCCAGGGGCCTTTAAATCTTGATTTAAAGGGCCGGGGTATTAAAGGCCCTGCCTCTTCCAGTTGAGGGCACACCCCCTGCTCAGGACTCCAGAGTACCGGTAACTCCTTTAAGTTACTTTCACCCCTGCCTGTAACTGAAACTTAAAGTTAAGTTCTATCCTGAAAAGTAAAATGGATCTGACCCTCTGTGTACTCAGAGTCATATCAGCTGACTTTAATGACTAAAGTCATTTTATCAAACTATTTGTTATCTGAAATGACAGTCAAACTCAGCTGATTCACTACTGCAAGGTCTTGAAGTATCAGGCGGTCTTGTTTTGGACCTTAATATTCCCCTGTGCCCACTGATAAATCCTCTTCTAGTTTGCTCTTCAGATGGGCCGCACTACAGGGTTTGTTACATGAATGTATGGAGCTAGAAAGCATTCCCACTGCTCAGCGACACTGGTCTGGCAAAACATTAGCACAGGGGAAGGCAAACTATGGCCCGTGGCTTGGGTCCGGTTTGTCAGGGCTTTAAATCTGGCCCGCAGGATTGCCAGCCCCATGGCGCAGCGGGGCTAAGGCAGGCTCCCTGCCTGCCCTGGCCCTGTGCCACTCCCAGAAGCAGCTGGCACCACATCCCTGTGGCCTCTGGGGAAGGGGACACAGAGGCCTTCGTGTGCTGCCCCTACCTGCAGGCACAGCCCCCCGCAGCTCCCACTGGCCAGGGAACAGGGAACCGCGGCCAATGGAAGCTTTGGGGGTGGTACCCGCAGGTAAGGGCAGCACACAACGGAGCCACCCGCCCCACCCCCAGGAGCTACTGCCGGACATGCTGGCCACTTCCGGGGGTGGGGTTTTTGGGGTCCTAGCAGTGCTTACTGCAGTTCCCAGGAAGCAGCCACCAGGTCCCTGTAGCCCCTAGACACAAGGGTGGCCAGGTAGGCTCCACATGCTGCCTTCTTGTCCTCAGGCACTGCCCCCGCAGCTCCTATTGGTTGTGGTTCCCGGCCAATGGGAGCTGTGGACCTGACTCTTGGGGTGGGGACAGGCGACAGAGCCTCCCTGGCCACCCATGAGTCTAGGGGCTGCAGGGACTTGGTGCTAGGGAAAGCAGGGAGCCTGCCTTAGCTCTGGGCTCCCCCGCGCCGCCAACTGGACTTTTAATGGCCCGGTTGGCAGTGCTAACCAGAGCCGCCAGGATTCCTTTTCGATTGGGCTTTCCGATCATAAACCAGATGCCTGGCAATGCTACCTAACACACTGTGGCATGCTTTCCTGGGGGAAACAGAAAGGGGCCTGAAAACCAATCCCACACTGAAAGTGGGGCATTGGGAATAGGTCAGCTTGACATGTGGCTCAACCCTGCAACCACTGGTATGCAAAAGCACTGCTGGCTGCTCCCACACTGAATAGCACCTTGCAACTAATGTAGAGATATAGGTCCGGAGGGGTTTTCTCACCCCTCCCCCCCCCATACCAGTGAGAAAACCTGGATTTGTGCTGGAAATGGCCCAACTTGATTATCATACACATTGTAAGGAGAGTGATCACTTTAGATAAGCTATTACCAGCAGGAGAGTGGGGTGGGAGGAGGTATTTTTTCATGCTTTGTGTGTATATAAAAAGATCTTCTACACTTTCCACAGTATGCATCCAATGAAGTGAGCTGTAGCTCACGAAAGCTTATGCTCAAATAAATTGGTTAGTCTCTAAGGTGCCACAAGTACTCCTTTTCTTTTTGCGAATACAGACTAACACGGCTGTTACTCTGAAACCTGTATAAAGAAATGCTATGGGAACAAAAATGACCATCTTTTACTAAAATTATGTCTTCACTACAGAGTTAACCTAGGTTCTCACCTGGGGTTTAGCCCTAACCCCTCTGCTGTTCACACATAAAAACCTCTCACGCAGATTTGGAGGTACATTATGTCTGGGCTAACTGACCTGACTGGGGGTGTGGGAGAGAGCCCAAAGCTCTGCTTTAATTTGGGCTGAAACCCACCCACTTTGTAGTGAAGACACAGACTAAAGCATTCAAGTGCTGATAGTCCTGCAATGCCCTTTCCACAATTCCCTTGGAAGAACAGACCAGTTCTCCCAGAGTTGTGTCAATTGACAAGGAAAGACCATCTCAGCACAAAGAACAATAGGATATGCCCCCAGACATACATGGGTGAGCACAGAAACAGTGAGGACACAGTAATGCAGGTAAGTCTAGCAGTGTGAATACTCACAGCTAGGCTAGACTAACGCTGGTGTTCAGTCCCAGGTGCCAGTCACCTGAGTTAACGGTGTAGGATAGACATAGCTAATATAAGAAATACTACCAATTATCATATTATCATCACTGCTTCTATTAGCATTATCACAGGGTATGTCTGCACTGCAATTAGACACCCATGGCTCACACATGCCAGCTGACTCAGGCTCAGGCTGAGGGGCTGTTTAATTGCAATGTAGACGTTTGGGCTTGGGCTGGAGCGTGTGAGGTGGGAGAGTCCTAGAGCCCGGGCAGTCTGAGCCTGAACATCTACATGGCAATTAAACAGCCCCTTAGCCCAAGCCCGAGTCAGCTGGCTTGGGCCAGCCGCAGGTGTCTAACTGCAGTGTAGACATGCCCACAGAGTAGCCATGAAATGACCACAAAATATCACACAGTAGGCTGAATATTCCAAGTGATTTAGGTAGGTTTGCAGGTGGCGTGAACAGAATAAAACAGCTGTTGTACGTGATGTTCATGAGGAGAGTGGCTGCTTGCCAAGAGGGTTTTTATTACATGCTGGCTAACTGTACACACTTGAGGCAGTGGAGAAAGACTATGGAAAGATCAGCTAAACACGCATTGCCATAAAAAGACAAGCCCCCATGAAGTGTGTGGGAAATTGCTGTACTGCAAGCAGCAGGCACATTTCTTAGCAGTTGGAGCCTTCTCTCGCTGAGAATGATCAATTATCTACATGGAAAGAAAGTCTGTGCTCAGAGACACCTAACCAGCTCCAGCTGGTGTCCAAATAGAGAGCTGAAGGGCCCAGCCCCACCATGCTAGCAATGACACCTCCATACCCATTTAATGGTACTGCAGACTCCAGAAGCCTCAGGATCACTTTCACTGTATTCCAGCTGGCCACCAAACATATGGCTCTCAGGAGCCTGTGCCTGGTGGCTCTGCACCTGCTGCTTTTTAGCGGTTGATACAAATCATACAGTATCTCTGTCACCTGAGAGAAAAAACAATTAACATGCCACCTCTTAGGTAGTCACCTGGAGTACAGAACAGCTATTCATAAAGACAGTATAAGCACACAGTAAAGATCCACTCTCTCAGACTGAGAGGCCAGGAGATTATCAGAGGAGCAAGTATATGGAATAGAGGACAGGAGAGTTCCCTGCAGGTCAGGGAGAGTTTTCTTTGCAGATGTTTAGTTGCTCTTTCTCTTGTCAACGACTGGCAAAGTTTAAGGGCCCAGTTTGGAGAGCCAGGCTTCCCTTCTTGGGCCTACCATTATCACATGTACATCATGCACAGGTGCAAATCGGTGCATACAAACTAACTCCGTCTGTGCCTTTAGATCAAGGATCTAGATGTTTAAATCTCCACATTTTAGCTTTTAACAACGTGTTGGTTCTAAAAAAGAGGCCATGTTAAGATTCCTTTCCAAATCAGCCTTACTTCTGATGATGCTGAATTATCTTTGTGACCCTAGATGCCTAGGGTAGCCCACACCAAAAATGCCAAGGTCAGGGCAGGCTGCAAAAAGGAAAGCAGATTCTCCCAAAACTGGTGGTTAATACTGTAGTTAGATTCACCAACCAGTCACAAAACTGCCCCAGGGATCTATGTGACTCAAGGCACTGATTGGTGGGACCCAAAGACAAAGTAGGGGGCAGAATGGGTCAAGTTCCTTACCTAATTCCCCAGCAACAATTGGACATTCTCTTAAACTGTTTCATCCAAGAAATACAAACATGGGAGTCCCTTTAGGAATAAAGAATGGAGTCCAAAGTCTTGAGTGAATCATAGCAGTAAAATCAAAGCAGACCCTAGTATACCACAGTAGCTAGTAGGAGATGGCAGTGTTTTAAACACTCTTAACATTGGTTGCTCCTTTGCTTTGCTTTTTCATTCCATATGTTAACTAAGCAAAAATATTCTACCTAAGATTATTTGTGGAGGCAACCCTTCCTTGGCTTTAGTCAACACCCACTTGCTTATTATTAAAATTGTCACAATCTCAGATAGCCAGTGAGAAGCCACTAAAGAGCCAGTGTAATTCATGGAGTGTGTGCTCACAATGAGATCTGTGGGTTCACAAGTGAGTTGCCTCCTTCTGCACTGAATTCTGTTCCTGGGTGGATTCCGGGGGCAACCCCATGTGGAAAGTATTGTAACAGATGGTGACAGGACAGTGAAGGTTTCGATGGAACAAATGAGATAGCCAGTAAAGAGTTATGCTATCCCAGCCTGCGTCATATGGCTGTTCAGCCACCATGTAGAATGTTGGTTCTTTTTAGCTGTGAAAGTCATAGATCGGAGGTTCCCAACTTTTTTTTTCTGAGCCCCACCCTCTTTTCAATGCTACTTATGTAATTTTTTAACAAATTAAAAATAGTATTAAAAATACAGTCACAAAGAACTTGCAATTTGTGAAACGAGCAAACTAGTAAAAGATAACTTGAAATTTCACAGCAATGTTTTCAGAATGAAAACAATGAATACATAGGGACCAAAACCTGAGGCCTGGACTCAGTTTTTACTCATCCCCTTACTCAACACAAAAGCTTCAAGTTTTGCTGCGACAAAATCTGCCTTCTCCCTCTCTCCCCCCCTTAAAAAGGCACTTCAAACAACCAATCTTCTCTCTCTCCATACAGAATCACTGGTACATTTGTCAAATGATGTTATGGAGCAAGTTGGAACATGTACTAAGTGGCCATTTCAGTGTGCAATTTTACAGTGGAAAAAACCAAGGATTCAAACTCTCTATCTTTCTTAGAGCCCAAGAAGCCAATTACAAAAATGTCTCGGTGACCTGCTGTGCAATACAAAGAACTAAGGAAACTGTAGGTGTTAGACAGGGCCTATATAGATAATTGTGGATGAGGAAATAGTAACAGAGATCACTAGTGAGAGGACAAACTAAATTATTTTCTTTCTTAAATCTTACAAAATGAGACAAAACATTTAGTGACTTGTCAAAAGTATGCAGCTACATGAAAACGTCATGTTTGTCTTTTTGAAAATAATGAGAAGTCACATCCATTCCATAAAAGCCAAGTAGACACTGGTAAAGTTGACACAATATAAAGAAACATAAAATGCCTTTTAAGGATGTACTCACTTTCCTCAGCTGTCCATTGCTGTCCTCAGGCAGAGCAGCAAAGGAATCTGCAGCGAGATGGTGAATACCTGGGCCACATTCTATTCTGTTCAGGTTCTTATGCCGCCTTCATCACCACAGTATCTAAGCACCTTCCAGGAGTACATTTAAACAACATGTCTAACATCTGTCACTTGTGATTCATTCTCTCTCTCTCTCTCTCTCTCTCATCCTCTCCCCAGGGGGAGAGTTGTATGTTCAGTGGAGTGTTCAGTTCTGAGGAGGGAAGGGTGTTAAATATTTGTATACACTATTGTATACTTGTTAGAAAAAGTAGGTTGAAGAAATGCTCCTTGTACTGAAGTGGAAGATTTGTGATGGTCTTTGTGTAAGGGGACTGTTGCCCCCTTACTAACATTCAGTGGGGGTGTTTTAGTTGCTAGCTCCCAGTATTAAAAAGGGGGAAGGGTCGATGGGGGAATCAGGACCCTGAGACTGACAGCCTCCAGGAACAATGGGGAGAGGCCAATGCTCCAGGTCAGCCTGAATGACAGGGTGAGCAGGCTAATAAGGGAGTCAGGAGGCCAGGGAGGTCCCGTCCTCCTTGTGAGATGGAATTGCCTGGGTTAGACAGAGTGGGGCCAAGCTAAGGAGAAAGCAGGGGCCCAAGCTGAGCTGGGGAGCAGAGCTGTGCCAGATTCAGAGGGACCAGAAAAGCAGCCCAGAGAGAGCAGACCCTGTCCTGGGAGCAGAGCTGCAGCCCCAAAGCCAGAGGGACCAGAAAAGCAGCCCAGGAAGCATGTCAGTGCTGGGAGCAGAGTCACAGAAGCAGCCTGCAGAGCAGACCTGTCCTGGGAGCAGAGCTGTAGCAACCAGAGGCAGAGGGGCCAAAGAAGCAGCCCAGGGAGCTGGAGGCAGAGCAGCAGAGACAAAGGGTGGAGCTCGGGCTAGAGCAGTCTGGAGCTGGGTGCAGTTAGCAGCTGGGGAGAGCGAGGGGGACCCTGGGCAGCAGGCCCAGCACAGGGAGACGCCTCAGCCAAGAGGCTCTGCAGGCCAGGCTTGGATCGTAACCCTGACAGGGCGGAGGCGACACTGGGAAGAAGGGTCCTAGCACTTTTTGCCTGAGAGCGTGTGGCCGTCACCAGAGCAAGTGTCCAACCCACAGCATCCCTGCAGCACAGCCAGGGCCTGAGAAGAAGGCCTGGGACTTACAAGGAACAGACTGTGAACTGCCCTGACATTCCAGAGACACTGTTCGTGATGTTCCCTGCCACAGAGCGGGTTGATGTGTTTCCTTTAACCGTTCCCATTTTTCCTTATTCTTTTTAAAATTAATTGTTGACTAAATAACTTGCATTTGCTTTAAATTGTATATAATGGTCAGTGGGTCAGAGAAGTGCCCCATGCAGAGAGAGTACCCCGGAGTGGGGACACCCTAGCCCCTGTCCTAGGTGACCACAGCAGGGTTGGGGGTCAAGCCCCCCAGGAATCCTGGGCCCAGCCTTATTGGGGTTACGAGGACTCTGCCAGACAGGAGAGTGGAAGGGGAGTCCTCAAGGGCAGGGAGGCCACTGGATAAAGGAAGTGGGAGCGAGGACTCAGATCCTTTTGCTAGCCCACTTCATCGGGGTAGTACAGAAACCAGGAAAGTTCCCCACAATAGCGGGACTATTCCTCCGTTTACATTTGGTTCCTGGGGGAATTCATTTCACAATCTCAGACTGGCCCCCAGGTAAGCTCTGTCTCCTTTACATTATCAGTCCTGTCCCATTTCAGTTAAATATGAACCAAGAGTAAGAGGGATCATAGCAAGATCATTCTTAATACTCACAGGACAAATGCATGGGACATAAAGGAAATGCAAGGATAAAAAAGAAAAGCAGAGAGAAGATGGAAGTACGAGGGAGAAAAGACAGCCCATGAATTGATTGGAAGAAATGCTTTCAGTCTAGCTTCCTGTATTTAGTGTTGATGTGCTTTCTCAAATGTCCCTCCAATCATCTTGGTTACTTGATTAGAGAACTGAAAACTCTCCTGTCCATAAAATACTTTGACATCTGAGTGAGGCTGGTCTAAAATGTAAATGCAAACCAAAAATGTTGCCCAGAAAAAGATGGTTGTATCTACCTAATGAAACTCTAGAATATTCCCAAACCTCTGAGCTGCCCAGTTTTAGAGAAAAGTAAATATTGTGGAGCAATAGGTTGCCTGTGCAACCTTAAATTTGGCCCCTTGATCATATGTATTATGATAGTCTTAAATTACAGGATTACATACTATTTTTTCCATAGGACCCTATCATCATATTTTTGTGTATAATATTTCTTTCATAACCAAAAGCATGACATTTTCTTTCTCTATTTCTTCATATCTTAACTGGCAACCCCATCAAGTACAAACCCAGGAGGTTACCTCTCTAGCTCCCTTGCTGATTGTAACTACAATAGTATGTGGGGGGGAGGGTAGGCAGCAACCTCTGAAATAACTAGGTTTCAGATGGCCTGCTACTGTCACCCTAACTCACCTAGATTACTATCTTACTTCTCAGGTAGGTCACTTGATTTCAATGGAATTATTCAAGAAATAAGCTCCTACTCAGCTTGAGTAAGGCCCAGACCATTTAGGCTTTCTAAATTAAAACCAACACCTTGAAATCCACCCAGTGCCTTACTTCAAACAGTGTGCTTGACTTCAGGGATCTCTGCGAAGGAACATGAACTGGTGCTTCCTTGTCATTCTGGCAAGGAATGTATTGATGCCACAGCACTCCCAGCCCAAGAAGCAAGAGACTTGTCCAATGACTTAAGCCTTGGCTTCCCTTTAACAATGGCGAGCACAACCATCAGACCAGCCCTCACTGGTAAACACAAACAATACATTAGAGTAAGTATCATGGATTTACCTTCACTTGTGGTCAGTATGTGGGTCACTTATTTGTTCACCATTTTACATGAATAATACATGAGCAAAATGCACTCTAAGTTCTGGGTGCCAGAATGAAAGCCCAGCCATTACAACCCACTGATTGGTTTTTCAGTTTTCAGAGTAACAGCCGTGTTAGTCTGTATTCGCAAAAAGAAAAGGAGTACTTGTGGCACCTTAGAGACTAACCAATTTATTTGAGCATAAGCTTTCGTGAGCTACAGCTCACTTCATCGATGAGCTGTAGCTCACGAAAGCTTATGCTCAAATAAATTGGTTAGTCTCTAAGGTGCCACAAGTACTCCTTTTGGTTTTTCAGTGTCATTCTAGCAGCCCAAACATTATAAAAAATGCTTACAACTTGGAACACCTCTCCTGCTGGTTTCTCAGAAACATTGCTGATATTTATTATTATCATAGTACATCTCTCTGAAAGCCCTTGTCCAGAGCCAGTCTGTAGTCACTTGAATGCTTGTTGTGACCTTTTATGATTCACACAATTCATTAGTAAACAGCATCCTCAGATATAATTGTCCAAACTTTGCCTTTAAAAGCATCTATTTATCCAGCCCACTCGAGTATGGGGCATGTGCTCCACTTTCTGTGCTTGCAATAAAAAAAAGTTACCTGAGAGCTGCTATGAACTGTCAGCCTTGGATTTTCATGCCTTTGAAAAGGCTGCAGTAGAGCTACTGATGTGAAAGGGAAATTGTATTATTCATGGCCAGGAGCTGTTTCTACTTAAAATTCTCTCCAGGGGACATAAGTTATACAATGCTGCCAACTGTAATACTATGATTATTGCAACAGCCACGTCTTATCTTGAGGCTGTACTGGCCAGGTGCTGAGCACCCACACTTTCCACTGAAGTAATGTTTAATAAAGAGTTTGTTTGAAATTGAGAGCACTCTGCTCTTTGCAGGAGACAATCAGCACTTCCCCCGCCAGGCCCTTTGGTTGGATATGTAGTTATTACCAGAAGATAAGCATTTACTTTCAATCTGTACAATTTCTCAGCCTCTTTCTGCTGCACCACACCATCACAATTAGTTATACTTGTAAGCAAGATTGGTAGCAGAGGATGTATGCTGGAAACAGGCTATATTCTACATCCTGGTATTCAAAATACCATCATCCTTAAGTGAGGGTGAGACCCACTGTGATGTTCCCCTGGTGTTATCTGGACCGGTGATCTGCTGGTCACTCCAATTCTTGACTCTGGGAGCCAGCCTTATCCTGCTCTGCTGCGAGAACCCCCACTCTCGGGCTGTTCACGCACAGCCTCTAGCATGTAAGCTGCTCCCAGCTATGTGAGTGAGCACTTTTGGCCAGCTGCTGCTTGGATTGTGCAACCAAATGACACTAGCCAATATCTCCGGTCCCAGACACAACCCTAGGAACCTCCATCTTGCAATGTCCAGTTATGCCCTCTGGATGCTGCAAGCTTATATGAGTTCATCAATTTATCAAAGAAATTGATATGTACCAGGCTTGTTATCCCAAGGGGAGTCTCTGACATACTTCAAACCAAATGCAATGCTTCAGGTAGTATAAACAAACAGATTTATTAACTACAAAAGATAGATTTTAAGTGATTATAAGTCAAAGCACAAGAAGTCAAATGACATAAAAGCAAAATACATTCTGAGTTGATCTTAACACTTTCTGTGCCCTTACAAACTTGATGCGTCTCACCACAGGATGGCTGGTTGCCCTTCAGCCAGGCTCTCCCCTCTGATTAGCGCTTCAGTCGCTTGGTGGTGGTGCATGCTCATGGAGGTGGAAGAGAGAGAGCATGGCAAACTTCTCTTCCTTTTATCATGTTCTTTCTTCCCTCTTGGCTTTGATAATGCCCCTTCAGAATCAGGTGAGCATTACCTCATCATAGTCCCAAACTGACCAAGGGAAGGGGGGTGACTCACTCAAGAGTCCAACAGATCCTTGGTTGCTGCCTAGGCCAGTGTCCTTTGTTCCTGTGAGGCTGGGCTGGGTTTGTCCTATGCATGCCCTGATGAGGTGTGAACTGCCCCTCTGCTCCTGGAGAGTTTTGCCTGGGCTTGTTTTAAGGCATGAGGACACATTTTCAGCCTCATAACTACATACACGAAATTACAACCTATAACATTACTATAACAACAATGCTCGGTGCATCATGAGCCTTCCGAAGACACCCGACATGACAAACTTTGCATTGGATACCACACAATCATATTATAAGGATGAACATGGGGGAGTAGGGTGTTCCCCTGAGGCACAGAGTGTCACATCCACACATCAGGACAGTAATCTAGACCCTACATCACAGTTCAAAATGAAGAAGATCATTTGGTAAAGATCAGATGCTTTCAAATAAAGGCTGCTTAGAAGCCCTTGATTCCAGATCTCTATTCTGTTTCCGAGGCCCATATTACTTTTCACAGCAAATTCCCTGTCTTGTTAAGTATGCAGTACTATAATCCCAGGACTAAATGCTTATGAGACAGGTTTTAGTAGCTACATTATTAGCAGCCAGAAATAGGAGCTGTTTGGACATTTGGGAGAAAAAATATTCATATGGAAAGATAAAATGAGCCAGATTCTGTTCTCATTTACACTGGTGTAATCAGGAGTAACTCTAGTGAAGTGAATAGAGTTACACCAGGCAATATCAAGGTCAGATCTCAATCTGTTTGTTCACAGTTAAGGTTGCCAAACACTTCCCAGTATAAGACCCTTTTTTCAGTTGTTTATAACATTACCCAGGTTTAACCGTTTGGGCTGTCATTTTCCAAACTGGGTGTCTGCCTGAGGTTAAAACATTTTTTGAAACTTTCAGCAAAAATGGTTCCACTTTTTCCAGAAATGAAATGAGGAGGAAATACATTATTTTGCGCATGTTAAAAATATTCTTTCAGACATTTCATTGACAAGCTCTAATGCCTCCTTGCTTTGGAGCAAGGACTTAGTGTTGGCTGAGGGTGTTGCCCTGTAGTCAGCATTTTGCTGTTTCCGTGAAAAAACACCCACATTTTGCTAAGTTCTAAACCTTTGAAAAACTGCAGTTTGCACATGCTCAGTAGAGACTTGTTAGAGTTTGGCAGCTAAATTCTCTGAAGCTTCCATCGGTACTGAGCATAGTCCAGCCCAGGGCTGCAGAGGCTGAGCAGGACCTTCCTTGCAATTGTTCCTCGTGGCTGTCAGGGACCACTGTGGTGCCAGGAATGGGAACTGAGAGCAGGGAGACACTCTCTCCTGTTCTCTCAATGCTCCCTCTTCTGGTACCCAGGCAGTGTGCCGGAGGAGGAAGCTGCCTGACTTGAATGCAGAGAGGAGAAGAGCCAGACTGGGAGATGGAAGACATAGGTTCGGGAAAGGAGCCAAGTTGGGGGAGATTGGCATGGCTGGGCAAGGAGCCTGGGGGAAGGAGCCTGAAGCATTGGCAGCGAGTTATATGGGGCTGTGGTACCCATGCTCCATCAATATTTATGAAGGTGGGCCCAGCTCCACCAGTGTTTGGGCCCCAGGCCCCATGGTTTGGGGGGCCCTGCACCATGGGTGGGCAATGTGGGGCACTCTCACCTCGAGAGCAGCTCCCCTGCCTCCCGACAAGCAGCTCTCCCTGTCCCCGGAGTCGCTGTGTGCTGCGGAGAGTCCCAAGCACTGACCCCGGCTCACAGCCCATTGGCCAGAGCTGCCTGGCCACATCTCCACAGCAGGGATGGGGAGGGAGCCAAGGACAGAGAGCCCCAGGAGTCTGTTGCTGTCAGAGACACACAGACACAGCCAGGAGGTTTTGGGGACAGACAGATAGAGCCGTGGGCGGGGGAAAGGAGCAGCAATGGGCACCCCAGGGCTGGCATAAAATACACAGTACAGAGCAGGCTTCCTGAGGAGGCTATAGCAAACCCCCCAGAGAAGACCCAGGCTGTGACTGGCTCTGTCCATCACTACCCCCCACCCCACAGAGACCCATACAATCCTCTGCCCTCCCCCAAAAGACTCCCAATGGTCCCTGTGCCCCTGTCACCCCTCTCCAGAGAGCCCCCCTTTGTGCCAGACAACTCCCCTCCCCCAGTGCCTCCTCTGCTCCCTACAGTCTCCCCCTTTGCCTCCCCCCCGCCCCAAGCTCATTGGCCAGGAGGCTCCCAGTCTATTGGCCAGTACAGCCAATGGGAGCTACACCTGAGGCAGGGTGCCTGCTTGCACATGCAGACCTGCCTGGCCATGCCTCCACAGCACAGAGAGGGCGAGCCACAGATGAGCAAGCCCCGGTCATCATCATCACAGGCACAGCAATTCTCTGGATATTTAATTTCACTGAGGCAAGTAATTCAATCTACTCTTCCTTTCCAGACAGTATGTGGCTTTTGCTGTAAGAAAACTTACAATTTCTTTACAAAGAAGTCCATTTATAGTTTTTTCAGCTGAGAAGTATATTTTCTGGTTGTTCATAAGCTCATTTATTTTGTTAACTCGGTTTCATAGGCAATTTTAAAAGTCACTTGAATTGTACATGTTTTTTTCCATTGGTCCAAAAACACATGGAAGAGGTGCAGATTTTTATTTCTGTGGGCCAAACCACCCTGGTAGAAATGTAAATGTCGGAGCTAGAAAAGCTCTGCAAGGGTAAGGGTCCCTTCAGGAAATTGTCCTCAAGTCGTTCATTCTTCTGGGCATTCCATTCTATTGTTCCCTCCTATAGTGATAGTGATCAGTGTTTCCACCCACAGGGGAGAGGCAGAAGACTGGGTCAACCCTGCAGTGACTCTGCCTCTACCCTTGTTCTCGGTCTGCTTCCTCTACCAGCCCCTTTGGTCTCCCTAAGATTGCCCCTACCATTACTCCCTCTGGGTCTTCTTTCTCTGGAGCTTCTCATGAAGTAAAGTCTGTCATTACAGGTTCTCATCTCTGTAATGTTTTTAATTTTGATATATTTATTAAGTGTTAATTAAGTTTTGATAATTTATTAAGTGTACTATGGGAGTCCCCTTCAGCCCTCTGTATAAATTGATCCTCTTCTTTCCATATGTTTTGCCCATAGGGTTTTCTGCAGCCCTAGGGCAGCCAGCAATAACCCCTGTGCCTTTGCAGTGGGGTGAGGGAAGGGGACCACGGGTTCCCTATTTATGTGATTTGCAAGAAGTGTTATCATTACTTAAGGTACCAAATGTGTTTAAATAAGTGCTTTGTAAAATCCCAAAGCAAGCTCATTTTCATTTCTCATATAATCTCATATACAGATACACACATTTTTCATTAATTATGAGTTGAATTTATTATTATTGTTATTAGCTAGGTTACTGGGGGGGGTTCAGTGTGGCAAAAATGTGTGCTATTTTATGGGTTGAATGATTGAATGACAGAATAGCCCCCTGCCCCCAATGTCCATCACTAACTCCAGTAATTTTGTCAAGTGTTCGTCGCACAACATGGTGGTGCCTACCTCTGCCTTGTGCTTCAGGGGGTCACAGGGTCCAGGGCGGCCTGGGGAGTTAGTGGGGGGCCTGGGCTCTGGCAGCAGCAAGTGACTTGACCCCAGCCCACTCCGCTTCACCTTGCCAGCTCCTGGCATTGCTCAGGGGCTGGGGCTTCAGGGAAGAGGTGGAGTGGGGGTGGGGTGGGAAGAGGTGGGGCGGAGCAGGGTTGCTTGTTGCTGTCGGCGCCAGGCACCCTGCTAATCCCCTAGGCCACCCTGGACCCCGCGTCCCCCTGAAGCACAGGGCCCCCCAAAGCGTGGGGCCCAGGTGGTTGCCCTGGTCCGTCCTATGGATGGGACGGATCCACTTGGACGCCACCAAAAATTTTACAAACCTGCCACCCATGTCCTTAAGGAGAAACTTGGATGAGGTACTCAGGGAGGAAGAGCAAGAGACAGCGTGGAGAAAGACTGAGACTTGTATGGAGAGGCCCCCTTGTTCATATGATAGTCTGTAGTTACATGGTCATCATATACTATGTTTTCTCTGGGGTGGACCATGCTCTGGGGATAAACCAGGGTTGTGTAGTGGTGGACTATTGTCTGTAGGGTTCCCTCTTTCTTTCTTTTTTTGTTTTTTGTTCTTTTGTTTTTTGCAGAAGTTGGAAGGTGTGTAGTGAGTGGGGCAGGGGAATTACAGGAAGTGAATAAATGGACTAATGGTTAAGGCAGTTCAGTGCTGCCCTGCAGAACTGGATTTATCCCTGCCTCTGCAACAGAGTTCTTATGTGATGCTAGGCAAGTTGCTTGAAGCAGACATTTCCCAGGAGGTCTCTAATCAGGTGTTCCTCATTTTCTGTGTCCCCAGCTTGAGACACTACAGCCTGATTTGCAGAAGTGCTGAGCACTCACAGAGGCAACCAAAGACAAGGGGAGCTGTGCTTTGGACTGTACAACTGTACAAGTGCTGTACAACGCTAAGTACTCAGAAAAAAATCAGATCCCAGGAGTTTCAAATTGAACACCCAAAATTAGTGGATACTTTTGACCCTAATCTCTCTGTGCTTCAGTTCCCTATGTGTACAATGGGGATAATAATAGCCCCTCACCTCACAGGAGTGCTATGAAAATAAATCAGTATTTGGGAAGCTCTCAACTACTCTAGTGATAAGCACCATAGAATAGCCCATGAGGAAATCAATAATTCTATCTTCAGAGCAGGGTTTGAATAACATGCAATAAATATGCCTAGGGCCACACACTGAACAATGAGGAAAAATCAAAATGTTGAATAGCTTCTCATTAAATGAGCACCTTCCATTCTGTGCACTGTAAGGCAGAGGTCAGGTGGAAAAAATAGTACGTGATCATGTAATTAAAGGCTGTATCATAACGCATACACAAAGGGGGCACAGGCAGCCTTAATTCTGACATTTCTTAACTTTTGTAACCTTAACATTCCTTTAACATTGTTTTTAGTATGTAATATTATTACAGAGTCTCAAAACAATTGGTAAATGGATTCTGCGATCTCATTTGGTCTCCTGAAAAACATTAATTGACAACCTTTACATGCACCGTTTAAGTCTGTGGAGGTTTTGCAATTGATTTCAGTGGGAGTAGGAGTGGTGCCATAGTCCCACTGAAATCAATGACACTACCCACATGAATAACAGCTACTCTCAAGAATAAGGATTACAAACTGAGTCCCTACCCTACAAAGTTGATAAATTTGGGAGTCAATAGAAACCTAATCAGATACTTTGGGTATTTTTCCTTACACATATTTTATAAATATTAAGGCCTGGTAGAAGAAGGCACATAAAATTTATGAAATCTAAATTTTCTTTTTTAATTCAGATACTTTACATTTTAAAAATCTGTTAAATTAATTGATGGTTTCACTCTAGTTCCTATGGGGCAAATATTTTTATCACAAAAACCACCACTACAACTGGCACCCTTATTATCAGTCTCAGAGAAGGCTGAGGACTGAATGAACACGGAAAGTGAATCACACTCTCACCCCTAAAGACCCCTGTGGTGTAGATTTGAGGCAGAGGGAGGTAGGGGATAGAGGATGTCAGTGTCCAGGATTGTCAATCCAGATCTTTAAGAAATGCTGAAGTCTCTCAAAATTAAGAGAGAGAACTCCTGAAAGAAAATAAGCAGCCCGGGGCGGGCTCCCCAAAGATAACTGCTGGGTGAATAGGTTCCTACAGTGCAAACACATACATTTCAGCTTTCAGAGTAGCAGCTGTGCTAGTCTGTATTCGCAAAAAGAACAGGAGGACTTGTGGCACCTTAGAGACTAACAAATTTATTTGAGCATAAGCTTTTGTGAGCTACAGGTGAAATGAAGTGAGTTGTAGCTCACAAAAGCTTATGCTCAAATAAATTTGTTAGTCTCTAAGGTGCCACAAGTCCTCCTTTTCTTTTTACATACATTTCAGGCACTTGTTCCCAGCTGTCAGGAAAATCTCATCAATGCAAAGACTTTGCCCTTTAATGCTCCTCAAAATCTCTGAGCTTAAAAAAAGGCAAAGAAGATACCTGAATGTATGGCCTTTCTGTCTGTGGCACAAAAGCAGCACCCCTATTCAGGAGAGCTCTACACAGATGCAAAGTACAAGGGATGGGCTCTAACTGTGCCAAAGGTGAATTTTGGTATAATCGCACCAATAAGTCTCTTCATTGCCCAATTTATTTTAAGTGTATCTGATAACATGTGTGAACCCCTTGTGCTTAACAATATGTCCCACCTTGTATTTAGCTTGGCCACACTGGTTACCTTCTCCAGATCTGAACAAGAGCTCTGTGAAGCTCAAAAGTTTGTCCCCACCACCAACAGAAGTTGATCCAATAAAAGATACTACCGCACGCATGTTAGGATATAGATATTCAGGCCTGTCTGTAAAGGCCTATACTCTAAGAATTTAGGTGTATTCTTATCACTTGGCTAGTTACAGAGGTATAAAAGAAAGAACCAAAATCACTGTCTGCCATGTAAGGTCCTTCTCTTACTGTGACAGTCTGAGGCCCTGTTCTTAGGCTAAGGCCTTTGGCTAAGCAACAGAGGCAGCCATAAGCTGGGAAGCCAACGGTCACATCCTCACATTCCATACTAGTCACAATGAAATAAGGAGCTATTGGGCTGTAAGGAATACACTCCTGTCCTGATAATGCCGATCACCTCCAGAGAAAGGAAAGTGCCTAGAAGATGTAAAAGGAAACTTAGTTTGATAGCATCCTGTCTGGCAAGAACTCACTTATCAATACCTGGGATGTGAAATCCTCATTTCTTTGTTGTTCTATCACTGTAGTCCCCATTTCCCTATTTTTTGTCTGTATAATCACTGTCTGGTTCTGTGATTGTTTCTGTCTGCTGTATAATTAATTTTTCTGGGTGTAAGCTAATTAAGATGGTGGGATATAATTGGTTACATAGTCATGTTACAATATGTTAGGATTGGTTAGTGAAATTTCAGGAAAATGATTGGTTAAAGTATAGCTAAGCAAAACTCAAATTTTACTATATAGTCTGCAGTCAATCAGGAAGTATGGGGGTGGGGAAATTGGAACCGTGTTTGGCTAAGGGCCAAGGGCTAAGGGAGAGTGGGTTTGTGTGGGGGGGAGAAAACCTGGATTTGTGCTGGAAATGGCCCACCTTGATTATCATTCACATTGTACGGAGAGTGATCACTTTAGATAAGCTATTACCAGCAGAAGAGTGGGGTGGGGGGAGAGCAAACCTTTTGTAGTGATAAACACCCATTTTTCATAATTTGTGTGTATAAAAACATCTTCTGTATTTTCCACAGTATGCATCCGATGAAGTGAGCTGTAGCTCATGAAAGCTTATGCTCAAATAAATTGGTTAGTCTCTAATGTGCCACAAGTCCTCTTTTTCTTTTTGGCCAAGGGCAGGAATTGGAACAGGGACACAGGTGTAAGGCTCTGTGGTGTCAGAGCTGGGAAGGGGGACACTAAGGAAGGAAACTGGAATCATGCTTGCTGGAAGTTCACCCCAATAAACATTGAATTGTTTGCACCTTTGGACTTCGGGTATTGTTGCTCTCTGTTCATGCGAGAAGAACCAGAGAAGTAAGTGGGTAAAGGAATAAGCCCCCTAACAACCCACCTTATCAATAAGTCAGTCAGATTCCTCAATCCTAGACTCCAACTTCTTTGGGCTACTCGACAGACACAAAAAGGCCCTAAAACTGGTGGTCTTGGCCCCCAGAGGACCTCTCCAATGTAGAGGGAAGCTCAATTAGATTAAAGTCACTGTAGTGGTTCCTGTGCTATATCTAAATCAAGCAGCCAAGGTCAGACATAGGGCTGGGGCTCCCCAGTGATCGGTGATCCTTGTGATGTTCATGGCATACACACAGAGAAGTTAGATAAGAAACATGAAATGCTCTTACTGAAAGCTTGCGGCATAACACTACTTTATTTCTTAGAATGATAACACATCAGAGCCCAAAACCAGAGAGAGACAAAGCTGGCTGCTCCCTAAAACATAGAGGCATAACTCAACTCAGCTTACTCTAGGCAGGCTGGCTGGCTGCAGAATGGACAGACACTAGAAACCATAACCCACTCCCATCACCCAGGCCCCTAGCCTGAAAACAGGACCAGGAGAAACCCGAGAACTGAAAATGATAGCTTACAATTTTCACACCGTTTTCAACATACCACAATCCTCAGCTGTCATAACAGCCCCTTGAGCCTGTTGGCTGCTGATGTAATTTAAAGAAGTGTTTTGCCTGCTCTAAACTGCCCTAGGGAACTGATTTGGTGGAGAGTAACCCCATGATCAGGGATTGCAACAGGCAACCTCCTCCTTGGCTGCACCAATTGCTCCTTAGCCAGAGTTAAGGATATGGCCCAGAACTGATGCCTCCATGTCATTCTCTAGTAGGTTTTATTACCTGTACAGGGAATCACAAAATTAGTCTTAAAAGATTTGACATGTAGTGTCATTTAAAACTGCTTTTATTTTAATTTTAATATTAAACCTGTTCAACATTCATAAATTATCTGGAAAAAGAGGTAAACCGTGAGGTTATAAAATTTGCAGATGATAAAAAACTACTCAAGATAGTTAAGTTCAAACCAGGCTGCAAAGACTTAGAAAGGGATCTCACAAAACTGAGTGGCTGGACAAAAAAATGGCAGATGAAATTCAATGTTGATAAATGCACAAGGGAAAATATAATCCCCACTATACATATAAAATGATGGGGTTTAAATTAGCTGTTATCACTCAAGAAAGAGATCTTGGATTCACTGTGGATAGTTCTCTGAAAACATCCACACAATTTGCAGCGGTAGTAAAAAAAAAAGCTAACAATGTTGGGACTCATCAGGAAAGGGATAGATAATAAGACAGAAAATATCATATTGCCTCTATATAAAGCCCTGGTATGGCCACATCTTGAATACTGTATGCAGATGTGATCACCCTATCTCAAAAAAGATATATTGGAATTGGAAAAGGTATAGAAAAGGGCAACAAAAATTATTAGGAGTATGGAACAGCTTCCATATGAGGAGAGATTAATAAAACTGGGACTTTTCAGCTTGGAAAAGAGACCAACAAGGGGGGATATGATAGAGGTCTATAAAATCATGAATAGGGTGGAGAAAGTCAATAAGAACATATTATTTACTCCTTCACATAACACAAGAACCAGGGGTCACCCAATGAACTGAATAGGCAGCAGGTTTAAAATGAACAAAAGAAAGTACTTCTTCACACAATGCACACTCAACCTTTGGAACTCTTTGCTAGAGGATGTTGTGAAAGTCAAGACTATAACAGGGTTCAAAAAAGAACTAGATAAATTCATGGAGAATAGGTCCATCAATGGCTATTAGCCAGGATGAGCAGCTTCTGTTTGCCAGAAGCTGGGAATTGGCAACAGGGAATGGATTGCTTCATGATTACCTGTTCTGTTCATTCCCTCCAATCCACTGTTGGAAGACAGGATACTGGGCTAGATGGTCTGACCCAGCAAGGTCTGACCCAGCAAGGTTGTTCTTATTTTCATTTCAATAATCCTAACAACTATTCATTTTATTAATATTATGCTGGTAAAACCTTCGAGATGGTAGCAGCAGTCTGGACCAACCTCATACAAAATGTATGATGGCTCAGAGGCAAGAAACTCTCAGACCCCTTTGGAAAATGTAGCAATTCTGAGTAGCTTTTATTGTTCAAAAAGAAAAGGAGTACTTGTGGCACCTTAGAGACTAACCAATTTATTTGAGCATAAGCTTTCATGAGCTACAGCTGTGAGCTGTAGCTCATGAAAGCTTATGCTCAAATAAATTGGTTAGTCTCTAAGGTGCCACAAGTACTCCTTTTCTTTTTGCGAATACAGACTAACACGGCTGTTACTCTGAAACCTTTCATTGTTCAAACTGTCATCAGTCTGACATCATGGATTCCTCTCCTTCAGAACTCAGAAAGAGAGAGAATATTTTAGTCTGATGGCAGCACTGCAGAAGGCAAAGCAAAGCAGCTAGGGTGAATAACAGTGGAAAACTCAACATTATAATCCACTATTGAGTTTTCTTTGAAATGCTAGCCACCCATGTACCAACAATCAGCTTCAATGAAAATAGCAATTAAAAAATGAAGCTTTTAGCACTTACTATGCTCATTTGATTTCTCTCTCTTTTCAGCATTTTATAGACTTTTTTACAGTAGCTAAAGACTTCCCTACCAAGGTTCCTAATGATCCTTCTTCTGTGTCATGGCTGAAAATTTCACTAATTTTCTTTCCTTCTCCAGTGAAGACCTGATTTTAGCAGACTCATACTGTCTCTTTCTTAAGGTCCAGAAGCTCACACTTAATTGCTGTGCCTAGGATTTCAAACCATATTAGAGGTTTTAGGAATAATCCTTGGACTCAGTGAAATGTAAGACCTGTAGGTCCTTAAACCATCATATTATTCAGCTCTCTTTTGATTTCCTTCAAAGAGACAGTCAGCCTATTTAGGCATTAAAGTTAACATTCCTTAAAGAAAGGTAAATTCCATTCAATATCTTTAGAGGCTAAATATTAATATAAACATTGGTTTGGACTTCAACACAATGTCTTAGGCACTGAGAACTTGTATGGGCAGAACCACATGGCCATATACTAGTGGCCACATAGCATTTCATAACATTAATAGTTACTAATAATTGTCTTCTGAAACGTGTGGGTGGCCCATCTGGCCAGGTCTGAGAGGGCTCCACTAAGATCCTCCTACTTACTGTACAGTGGAGGAACTTCACCATCAGGATCTTCAGAAGAACCAGCTCAAGGAGGAGACACACTGTGGTGAGGCCAGGAAGTAAGGGACGGAGAGAAGAATGCTGAAGGTACAGGAGGAATTCTGATGTCTGAGGTGGAACTGGTAAATGGAGAAGTTTAAATCAATGGACTTGTACCAGGGATGAATTTGGACCGTGGTCTTTGCCTCTTTATTCTTTTTCTGAAGTTGCTTTTTTGCTATTGATTGTAACTTAGACAGTAAGAGAACCTCAATGACCACCATAATATACAAGGCCTCATGAATACTGTGGCAAGGAGCCTGGATTCTGTGAAACTCCAGGAGAGAAGATTGGAAATTCCTCAGCAGCATCAGGTACATTAAAAAATTAAGGTTTTATTGAATTAAACATTAACATGAATAATACAATCAATAGAGTATTACCTGTGTTATTAATTTGATATTATTACATTTAATTGATTTCATGCTGTCCAACATTTCTAATGTTCCATGTGCTGCAGAATTTGGTACTGAAAATGCAAAAGTCCACTCAAAAAGTTCTTAAGGAGGAAGCTGGATGTTTTGGCAAATAAGTAGGGAATAATTGGGGCTTTCATGCTTTGGAAGGTGTGGGAGACAGTTTGGGATTGTTGGGAACACTGGGGCATGGCCCCTAGGTAACTCGAGGGGATGGAAGACCACGAGTGTCGATGAAGCCCCCTCGCACTAGGCCCCTGTGTCCTTGCCCCTCCCCCTCCTGCCTGGAGGCACTCGCAGCAGCTCTGCGTACTAGGCCCAAGTGTCCTTGGCCCCCCCGCCTGGAGGCACACACAGCAGTTTTGCTGAGAATCTGCAACAGTATGTTGCAGAGTCAGACTGCCTGAAACTAAGCAAGGCCAAACAGGGGAGATATGAAAGAACAATGCTGAATAAAGCAGCTTTATGTATAGTTTAACAAATGATACAGAGAATCAGGGAACTAGCTGGGAACTGGATTGGCTGGCTATATGGATACTTGGAGCAGCTTGCTATTGGATAAGTATGCTGGGAAAAAGGATGTATAAAAGCCTGTGTAACTTCCTGCTCTGTGGTGCAGGATTTGAGATTTTATTCTCCCTGTACCTTTTTGCAGCTGCAAATAAACTTTTTTGCTTCTCCACCCCGTTGTGATTATTGGGTGTAGCACACCGGGTAACGAACCACTCCAGCTGTTGTTCAGCCTCTCGGCACTGGGTGCCGGCAACAGCTTTTGGCGTCCCTGGGTGGGCGACGAGGCTGCAATTTAGCCTTGCCCGGACCCCTCCTGGAGGTCGAGGATTGCGACGAGAACCGACGCCCAGCGCGCACCGGTGAGTTCATCGGGGGCCTCGGAGGAGACGCGATTTGATCGACCCCAGAGGGCACAACGGTGCAACGCACTCATATAGTGGAGAAGCTGTTGTGGACCACGGTGAAGAATCGGTCCCTTGGACGTGGGGGAGGAGCAGCTGCAGGCCACGGTGAAGAACCGGTTCCTTGGATAAGGTAGGATCCTTTAAAATCCGGATTATATGCTCTGTTGGAACCTGGGGACGCCCAGAGTTACCCTGTAGGTATGGGACAGGGACAGAGCTCAGAGGTTAGGGCACGGTGTACGCCCCTAGAGTGCATTCTAGCAAACTGGAAGGTATTTGGTGCGGATCCGATGACTAAGAGCCAATTAAAATGATTCTGTACAGTTGACTGGCCTCAATATCAACTAGAGGACCAGGAGTGGTGGCCACCAGGAGGGTCAATTAATTACAACACGATCCTCCAATTAGTTTTGTTTTGTCAGTGAATGGGTAAATGGAATGAACATATGTATGCGCATTTGTTTCTGACTTTATGTACTCGACCAGATATTTTACAGCGCTGTAATCTGACTCCGACTGGTTCGGTAGCAGCTAATGTTAGTCCCCAGACCCCAACCCCCACTGTAATGGCAGAGCCGGTGTCCCCTTCGGCCCCCACACCCCGACCGTATAAGGGTAGGATGCCTCGGGTTACAGAGATTGCCCCCTCAGTGGTACTCTATCCTTTGCTTACCGAGACTGTTGTGGCTTGGCCAGGGGCAGACGGACGTCAGGCTACCACTATGCAAGTTTACACCCATGTGCCATTCAATCCAATAGACTTAGCAGCTTTTAAAACACAGGCTGGGGAATTCTCAATGAACGCAAGCAGGTTTATTTCTGTCTTTAAGGGGTGCCTCAGTAGTCACAAGCCGATTGAGACGACTGTAATATCTTCCTGAGAACCTTGTTGTCTGAGGTGGAGAGGGATCAGGTTACAGCTAAGGCAAGGGGAGCGTCAGTTTTCAAGAAAAAGAAAGGAATCTATCAGTCAAGTTCCTCTCCAAATAATTGTAAGCGGCTCAGGGCATTTCTGGGTATGGCAGGCTTTTGCAGGATATGGATCCCAGAGTTTGGACTGTGGGCTAAACCCCTGTACGACTGTGTAAAAGGAGCAGATCATGACCCCTTCTATTGGACCCCAGAGGCTGACAGGGCATTTAAAATCCTGAAAAGAAAATTGATGGAAGCCCCAGCTCTGGGCCTGCCGGATCTCTCTAAGCCGTTTCAGTTGTATGTACATGAACGAAGGGGGGTGGCGCTAGGAGTGCTTACACAGCTGTTAGGAGCATGGAAGTGTCCTGTGGCTTATTTTTCTAAGCAATTGGATCAGGTTGCAAAGGGTTGGCCGGCATGTTTACGGGCGGTCGCAGCTACTGCCCTATTGCTTGAGGAAGCCGAGAAGCTAACATTGGGAGGGGTTATGCAAATCTATACTCCCCATATGGTCCGAGCCTTATTGGATGCAAAGGGAGGGCTTTGGCTCACCCAGGCTCGGATTGCTCGGTACCAGGCTAAGCTGTTAGAGAACTCTGAAGTCACCCTACAGCCTTGCCCCTCCCTTAACCCAGCCACTCTCTTGCCAGAAACAGAGGAACAGAAACATGACTGTTTAGAGATCATAAATGTCCAGTACTCCAGCCGTCCGGATTTAAAGGATGCACCCCTCCCAAATGCAGATTGAGTCGTACACTGATGGTAGCAGTACTGTAATAGATGGGCAAAGGAGGGCGGGTTATGCTGTTGTGACCCTCCATGACACTGTGGAAGCTGAAGGTTTGCCTGCTGGGACCTCTGGCCGAACTAATAGCCCTGACCCGTGCACTTGAACTGTCAAAAGGAAAGCGGGTCAACATTTTTACTGATTCAAAGTATGCTTTTGGTGTGCTGCATACTCATGCTGGCAGGGAAGCACTTATCCAGCTAATGGGAACATACTTTATCACTTCCGGACTCCGACCCCTGGCTGCCCAGGTACAAGCGGACTGCTTAGTCTGCCAAAAGAATAACCCCCGACCGGAACAACCTGTGCCACCAGCTGCCCTAGAACCCACTCCGGGCCCCGGACAAGTGTGGCAAATAGACTTTACTTAGTTTCCCCGGACCCAAGGGTTCAAATATCTCCTTGTTATAGTGGATCAGTTCAGCGGATGGCCAGAAGCCTTCCCCTGCTGTAACTGTACTGCCAGAACAGTGGCCCTCAAGTTTGTTAAGGAGATCATTCCTCGCTTTGGACTCCCCCTGTGGATGGAATCTGACAATGGGACACACTTCACGTCAAAAATCATTCAAAGCATCTCACATGCCTTACAGATCCCCTGGAAACTCCATACGCCCTGGAGACCGCAAGCCAGTGGTGTAGTGGAGCGTACCAATCAGACCCTTAAACGGCATCTCTCAAAAGTGTGCCAAGAAGCCTCACTGCGATGGCCTGATGCTTTGCCCCTCGTCCTACTCCGTATCCGCGTTCTCCCAAAGGGTAGATTAGGGCTCAGTCCCTTTGAAATTATGTTTGGAAGGGCATGGCCCATGAATGGCACCCCGGTTCTGTCAGGGGAATGGAAGTTGGGTAATGTTTTTTTGTCACAGTATATGTGTTCCCTGTCTGCTGTTCTCCTTGTCTCTTCACAGGTATACCAAGGATTCCCAGCCTCTCCCCTTGGACTCTCCCGTTCACTCCTTACAGCCCAGTGACTCTGTGCTTGTTCGCACCTGGAAAGACGAGCCTCTCCAGAAAAAGTGGAAAGGACCCTATACCGTCCTGCTGATCTCCCATACAGCGGCAAAGATCGAGGGACACAAGAACTGGATCCATCACTCTCGTCTGAAGGCAGTACCTGCCCCCTCGTCAGCAGAACAGTGGACCGTCCAACCTGCTGACTCCTCATCTAGTGACGATCTCGGGCTAAAGCTACTGTTTAAAAGACACAAATAGCGGGCACCTTAATGCTAAAATGGGCCCACCCAGGTACTAAAAACCCTGGGTTGGACAAACTCTGGTAATAATTAATTGGGTAACATTGTTATTCTTTGTATTGGTATTTCCAAATTGTGCATATCGGGAGCATAACTCCTTTGTTTTGCTTGCGCACCATGTTGCTACTTTAACAAACCAGACTGATTGCTGGGTGTGTGCTCCAACTCCACTATCCCCCAAAACGGGAATGCCCCTTAATATGCTGCCCTTGACCCTAGCAGAATTAGCCACCACCAAAGAGCAGGAAAGAACGGACTCACCGTTCTGGAACAAGACCTCTTTACAGCAAGCCACCTATCAGGACCAGGAGTATTCAGTTGCAGTACTCACTAAAGGAGTGTTATGTTTTACCCGAAACCAATCAGATCCCTATGGGCATCCTGTGGGAAAGAGCTCCTGTGTTATTACACAGTGGGTTGATGGGTATTGGATAAAGACCAACAGGGGAGGCCAACGGTGTGGGTGTAATGGTTCCTCCCCTTTTAGGGAAACACTTACAAATAATCTTACCACAAAAAAGAGGTTTGGAAATGTAACTTGCCGTCCAGTTAATATCTCCAATGTAGCAAGCCCAAGTGAGAAAACTCAGAGCCAAGGCTGTTGAGTGTTCTCAAAGGGGGGAGTTGTTGGGAACACTGGGGCATGGCCCCTAGGTAACTCGAGGGGATGGAAGACCACGAGTGTCGATGAAGCCCCCTCGCACTAGGCCCCTGTGTCCTTGCCCCTCCCCCTCCTGCCTGGAGGCACTCGCAGCAGCTCTGCGTACTAGGCCCAAGTGTCCTTGGCCCCCCCGCCTGGAGGCACACACAGCAGTTATGCTGAGAATCTGCAACAGTATGTTGCAGAGTCAGACTGCCTGAAACTAAGCAAGGCCAAACAGGGGAGATATGAAAGAACAATGCTGAATAAAGCAGCTTTATGTATAGTTTAACAAATGATACAGAGAATCAGGGAACTAGCTGGGAACTGGATTGGCTGGCTATATGGATACTTGGAGCAGCTTGCTATTGGATAAGTATGCTGGGAAAAAGGATGTATAAAAGCCTGTGTAACTTCCTGCTCTGTGGTGCAGGATTTGAGATTTTATTCTCCCTGTACCTTTTTGCAGCTGCAAATAAACTTTTTTGCTTCTCCACCCCGTTGTGATTATTGGGTGTAGCACACCGGGTAACGAACCACTCCAGCTGTTGTTCAGCCTCTCGGCACTGGGTGCCGGCAACAGGATTGTAGAGTACATACATTAGCTGGCTGTTTCTGCTAAAATGATCAGCAGTGAAACAGCTAACGATGATGACATCAAATTGTCATCATTATTTTTCAAAGCGGACCCCACACACTGAGATGAATGAGGCAGTGCACATCTTTCTGGGAGCACTCACTTCAGGCATGTTGCAGACTCGGGCAGACATCAATTCATCCAATGGCATTTGGTTCATAGAATTTTTTTTAATGAAATGTTAGACTCTTGAGCACAGTTCTGTTGCAAGAGCTGGACTCTGTACCTAAATCCAGGGCCAAGAAATGAGTGAACACAGAGCCCTGGCTCCATAGCGACCCCATTACAATTGTTGTTGGAGAAGATTTTTGTATTTTTATACGAGAAGAATCTATACAAGAAACCTCTCATCCAGTGCCGAACAAGACAGTGTCCTGCCAGGTGCCGTTAATGTATGCATGTGTGCCTGGAGATTTCCAGAGTTTATAACAATGCAGTGACTTTACTGGAGTTACCTCAAGGATGAATCTGGACCCATATTACTGCACATGGCTTTGGCTACTTCACATACCTATGTCCAGATCATCAAGATCTGCTGTAGGCAGGGGTAAAAGTAAGTTAGAGGACTTACCGGTACGCCGGAGTCCTGAGCAGGGGTGTGGCCTCAACTGGGAGAGGCAGGGCCTTAAATGCCCGAGCCCTTTAAATCTTGATTTAAAGGGCCAGGGCTCCAGCTGCGGTAGTGGCAGCTGGGAGCCCAGGGCCCTTTAAATCACCCCCAAGCTACCAGCTGCAGAGGCAGCTGGGAGCCCCAGGGCTCGAGGGTGATTTAAAGGGCCCAGGGCTCCAGCTGCCGCTACCGCAGCGGAGCCCCAGGCCCTTTAAATCACTGAGGAGCCCTGGGGGCTCCCGGCTGCCACCATTACCCCAGGGGCTCTGGGCTCTGGCTGAGCTTTAAAGGGCCTGGGGCTCCACTGTGGTAACAGCTGCCGGAGCCCCGAGCCCTTTAAAACCCCACCTGAGCCCTGCTGCCCAAGCCCTGGGGTAGCAGTGGCTGGGCTCCATCGGGGATTTAAAGAGCCCCGGGGCTCCAGCCGCCACTACCGCCCTGGCCCTTTAAATGCCCGCCGGAGCCCCACCACTGCTACCCCAGGGTTTCGGCAGCAGGGCTCAGGCCGGGATTTAAAGGGCCCGGGGGGGTAGCAGTGGCTGGAGCTCCAGGGCCCTTTAAATCCCCGCCAGAGCCCCGCCGCCGCTACCCCAGGGCTTTAAATTGCCCTCTTGGAAAGCCAGTTCTGGTACGGCGCACCGGCTCTTACCGGTACACCGTACCGGGGCATGCCAGCTTACTTTCACCTCTGGTTGTAGGTCAGATTTTCCCTGTTTCCCTCAACTTGCTTGTCCAGAGAGATGCACCCCAGGCAGATACAGCTAGGAAATTAATTACTATTTACATATTTTACAGTGCTACGTCTGGCTTACAGAGTGAGTAAAAGAGAAAGGGTGAAATGATGACCCTAATGAAAGCAATGGGAATTTTGCCATTGCTTTCACTGGGGCCACGATTTCACTCAAAGTCAAAGAGTTTTAAGCTAAATGGAGAAGTGACTGAAAGGGTGAGGGTAACAAACAAACTAAAAGGCAGTGGGGTGAGGAAAGACAAGAGTCCCAGTAAAATTTCATTCAGTTAGTCCATTTCGTCACAGGCACATCTTGAAGACCTGTGTCTCTCTATATATAATATATATACTCTACATAGTCCTAATTCTACCCAGTTATTTCACATCATCTATTTTTACTCAGATATTCCAAGATATGTAGGGAAAAAAACGGGGTGGTCTGGTTACAAAACAGACTTGCTTTCTAGCAAACTTTCCACATTCCTGAAAGTTTTCATTGATAAATTAGGTAGTTAGGTTGCTGGCCTGCTGCCAAGCAGCTCCTTTAGTTTGCATCTACAAAATGGCAGCTTTCCAAATATGAGCCATCAAAGACAGCAGAGCAAAAACAGCTCAGAAAACGGTGCAGTTTGTACTTCAGAGAACCATCACACTGGTTCCACTAGAGGGGGCTACAATTCCCCAACCTGGGCAGGACTCTGGCTCTGTGGATTTTGACTGCCAGTGCTCACTCTTTGTCACACACAACAAAACAAAGGCTCTAGTCCCGTTCTGAACTCAGATCACAGAGGGTGGTTCCCACAAGGACTAGCTCCTTCAGAAAATGAAATTCCGCAGTAGGATAGCGACTTTAGACATCTCTGGGCCTCTCACAGAAGCCATTGCACACACTCTCCTGTGCTGTAGTGCTCTTTCTGCTTATTTTCTTCCTGCACCAGAATCAGAGGTACTAACTGGGCTGGAAATGCGAGGGTGAGACAAATTCCTTCCAAAGGGCTTGTCAGTAAAGACAGTGTTCTGAGCAGCCTACATTCATTACCTTGGGTGCTGCTGATTTCACTGGCTCAGCGCCACTAAACAATAAATTAGGAAAAATTGCAGTTGAGTGCTTCTTTTTTTCCCAGTAATAAATTTCCAAAGGAACATAGGGCCTGATGCTGCTCCTAATAGAGTCCCTGAGAGTTTGCTGTTGAGTTCACTGGATGCAGGAGCAGGCCCCCAATGTTTACCAATTATTTCTTTAGTGAATAGATAGTATTTTTTTAAACTGAACCAAGAAGGAACAGAGGGACAGCGTTTAAAGGTGCCTACAGATGCAGATGGGTGCTTTTAAAAATTCCACTAGGCATTTAAGTACCTAACTTCCATTTGAAATCACTGGGAGTTAGGCACCTATGGGATTTTTAAAAGCATCAGGTGCCTAACTCCCACTGATTTCAAATGAAAGTTGGGCATCTCTAGGTGCCTACTGCAAAAAGAAAAGGAGGACTTGTGGCACATTAGAGACTAACAAATTTATTTGAGCATAAGCTTTCGTGAGCTACAGCTCACTTCATTGGATGCATCTTTAGGCACCTAAGTACCTTTAAAAATCTGGGTCAAAGCCACCACCAAATAGTGCTTCCAAATCTACATGGAGCACATTTTAACAGAGCATTACTCAGGCTTTCTCTAACGTTTACTCTTTCCTGTGCAGAGTAAAATTCCCTTACAGCAACTTGTATTTTATGTGCTTCAAAAAGTTCTCTTGTAGCTTTACACCACCACCAGTTTTTCTCTGTTTCTAATTAGCTTTCTTTCTTCATTTGTTTCCTTATTCAGAATGCTGTCCGATATTTCTCCTCCTCCTCCTCTCTGGGAAGGTGAACAGCTCCCTCATGTGCACCATTCAATTGCTTATCTGGCACAGAAGGTTAGCAGACACCACTGTAGAGCAGTGTTTTCAACCTGTGGTCAGTGGACCCTGGAGGTCTGCAGATTATGTCTAAGATTTCCAAAGGGGTTCACACCTCCAGCTGAAAATTTTTAGGGGTCCACAAATGAAAAAACAGGTTGAAAACCATTGCTCTAGAGAATCAATTTATCCACTCTGCAGTTCATTTTGCTCCTCCTGATCCAATCACTGGAGTGTAAATCCAGGGCTGAACCCAGGAGTGCAATTATGATCCAAGCAATTGCCTGTCCATCAAACCAACTCCACTTCAGTGTAACAAAGAGGGGGGAAAATTGCTCACTGCAGCAGTATGAAAGGGTACATGGGGAAAGACCCACTTACTAAGCAGAAACTAAGAATTATGTTTGAAAATAAGAGTTATCAGTAAAAGAGACATTTCTGAGTCTCATTTTGGAAGCCTTCAGGTTGCTGAAAAGTGACAGTTGTGACATCAACAGTACAGGGATCCCATGTTCTAAGCCAGTTCCTGTCTTGCTTTAAAATAAATTTAACACTCACAAGAAGAGCTTTAGAGTCAACATGTTATTGGAATGTTTAAGCAATGATCACCTCCAGCTCATTGGTTGGCAATTAATGATCAGCTGGCCATTGACTGCAAAAGAAATGTCTGATCTGGCGGTCATGATTGCTGTTGTAAACTGGAAAACACTGGCTTGTTTATGACTGAAAGTAGCTCTCACTGCTGTGAAAGGGGAGACCAGAGTACATTTCCAGTTCCAGTCTTTCGCTCCAGCAGGCCTGTAGGCTGGAAAATGGGAGTACCTACAGTTGCTCATCAGTGACTCCACTGGCTGGCTAAGAAACGGTATTACTGACATAGACAGATGAATGAGCTCCATCTATCCAAAACACTTGAGTATGTCTCTGCCCCCAATACCATCTCCCTCTCCACCTAACTTCTTGCTCCGATCCTGCTGTGCTGGAGAAAGAGGGTCTCTGGAGCAGGGCTAGTGAGGTCTGCCTTTGCTGTTCAGCTGCAACAGAACAGGAGGCAGATGTTGCCATTCTCTGTGTAATTGCTGCCTGGTAAATGATGTTCTTTGTACTGGGCAGAAGCAAACAAAATTTGCATTTCAACCAAGTCTGGCTTTAACTTGTCTTCAGCTCAGATAGCCCAGTTCGTTGTGTTTGTCAGGACATCCATAGTGAACTTCTAATTTGTGAAAGTTTACATTGGAGAATGATGGCTGGTCAGTGTGCTGCTTATTCATTTTATATTTACACAATGGCTGCCTTCCACATATGTAAATGCAGCTAAGGGAATGAGTAGATTAAGTGGAAATATTAAGGGTGTAGACTGTGATTGTCAAAGTCTTGCTCTGCCATTTGAATTGCATCGGCTTCAGCTATAGTTTGGATTTATACACATCTTCTGTGAACTTTAATTTCCCAAATTGAACCCAACTAGGAAAAAAGGCAGGAAATTGTTCATTAATGAGCTAAAATATACTTCCCCAGGGAGTTCTATACCCACTCATACGTAGAACATAGGGAGGAAGGGACCCTTTGGAAAAACTCCTGGATTCAATGGACTACTTAATTAGCTGTTGTCCTCAAGTGTTGTACACCCCCTCTTGAAGGGATCAGACGAGTCCTTTACAAATGGGCAAAATACCTTTGAAATAAACAGATATGCACCCATACACGTTAAGAGAAGGAAGTGAACAGATCATGGAGCTGGAGAAAAGGAATAGTGAAGGTAAACAGGTATGTTGTATCTTTGAAATAGAACAGTATTTATGTATTATATGGACTAAAGGTTCAGGTGATTTCAATGTGCTTGAAGGCTTTTTAACATAAAGGCACAGGACTATAAGAGACGAGAGAAGGGACAGAGCTTTACAGGGCGAGGGGAGGATACTCTCCTTTCAGGGAGATATCACAATACTAGCTGTTCACTGTACTAAAACAATGAAGAGAGATTTCAGTAATACATAAAATCTCCAGGTAATGTAACCAAAATGCTCCATAACAAAACTTAGAGGCTCACTAGCTGTGTGTTTCATAGTGCTCTGGTCTGTGTTTATGTTCTGCTTAACATTTGTTTTGCATATTTTTTCTTTAAAAAAGGCTCCAGAGAAGATCCTGGCAATTACAGGCCGGTAAGCCTAACTTCGGTACCAGGCAAACTGGGTGAAACTATAGTAAAGAACAGAATTATCAGACACATAGATGAACGTGATTTGTTAGGGAAGAGTCAACATGGTTTTTGTAAAGGGAAAGCATGCCTCACTAACTACTAGAATTCTTTGAGGGGAGTCAACGAGCATGTGGACAAGGGGAATCCGGTGGATATAGTGTACTTAGATTTCCAGAAAGCCTTTGACAAGGTCCCTCACTAAAGGCTGTGAAGCAAAGTAAGCTGTCATGGGATAAGGAAGGTAGGTCCTCTCATGGATCAGTAACTGGTTAAAAGACAGAAAACAAAGGGTAGGAATAAATGGTCAGTTTTCCAAATGGAGAGAGATAAATAGTGTTGTCCCCCGCTACTGTTCAACATATTTATAAACGATCTGGAAAAGGGGGTAAACAGTGAGGTTTGCAGGTGACAGCAAAATTTGCAGGTGACACAAAACTACTCAAGATAGTTAAGTCCAAAGAGATTGCAAAGAGTTACAAAGGGATCTCACAAAACTGTGGGAGTGGGCAACAAAATGGCAGCTGAAATTCAATGTTCATAAATGCAAAGTAATGCACATTAGAAAACATAATCCCAACTATACACATAAAACGATGGGGTCTAAATTAGTTGTTACCACTCAAGAAAGAAATCTTGGAGTCATTGTGGATACAGCAGACCCTCGCTACAGCACATGTCGCTATAGCATGGATTCGCATATAGCACAGTTGCAGCAATGGATCCCAAATTTAAATATTTAAATTGGGATCCATGGTGTAACAGCGCCCGGTATTACGTGGTCCCCGCGTTAATGCGGTCCCACGCATGAATCCCGAACCCCGCGTTCTAGCGAGGGTCCGGTGTAGTTCTCTGAAAACAGCCACTCAATGTGCAGAGGCAGTCAAAAAACAAACAATGTTGAGAATCATTAGGAAAGGGATAGAAATATCAAATTGTCTCTATATAAATCCATGATACCACCCACATCTTGAATACTGTGTGCAGATGTGGTTATCCCATCTCAAAAAAGATATATTGGAATTGCCAAAAGGTACAGGAAAGGGCAACAAAAATTATTAGGGATGTGGAACAGCTTCCATATGAGGAGAAAGAACAGGAGTACTTGTGGCACATTAGAGACTGACCAATTTATTTGAGCATAAGCTTTCGTGAGCTACAGCTCACTTCATTGGATGCATCAAGACTGGGACTTTTCATCTTGGAAAAGAGAGGACTCAGGAGGGATACGATAGTGGTCTATAAAATCATGACTGGTGTGGAGAAAGTAAATAAGGAAGTGTTATTTACTGCTTCTCATAACACAAGAACTAGGGGTCACCAAATGAAATTAATAGGCAGCAGCTATAAAAACAAACAAAAGGAAGTATTTTTCACACAATGCATGGTCAACCTGTGGAACTCTTTGCCAAAGGATGTTGTGAAGGCCACGACTACAATGTTGACTGGATTTAGAATGGCCGGAGACCAGTCGAGAAATTCATCTCCCTATCTGCCTCTATTATCGGGGTTTAAATTGCCCAAAATAAAAACTAACAAGGAACTATAGGAGCAAAACTCAGGTACATTTAAACTAACAAGAGTTCAACAAGGTAGGTAAACTGGGTATACTATAAAGGACTCCCAACACAGGTAAGTAAAGAAAACAGGTAAAGGTGACATTATAACTATACTGACTGTGACCAAAAGGGTTTACTCCCTCCCCAAGACGAGTCCTAGGGAAGGGGTATGGAGTACGGAGACTTAAAAGGTCTCTACCATTTCTTGCAGCCTGTCTAGAGCCTCCTGACTTCACGGCACGAATTGGGTCCGGAACCTACCAGGTGACTCGGCAGGGTGAGAAGTGGACCTCAGGCGAAAGTAGGTGGTAACTCTGTGTTTTTTCTTCCTTTTTCCCTGTGGCATCGTGGATGCAAGTAAGATCCGGATGAGAGGGAGGCAGCTAGCAGCTCACCTTTACATGCAAGTATGTTAAACCCTCCCACAACCCTAAGGCTTGGTGCTCTGGCATACACACCTGAGTACAGCACTCTGCCACTCAGATGGGTAGCACCCTCCCTCCGACATGCTAGCCCTTGTATGCCCTGCTGTTACTGGGCAGATTGTATGTCACATGGTTGCTCGGTTTCCTGCCTTTTGGCAAAAATGGTGGGAAACTGTCCCTAATGAGGGGGAAGAAAGGCAGCCAAGATGGATTCCTAGTTGTTGTTGTTAGGAATTCAAGATGGCATGTGGGTATTAACAACCAGAACAGAAATACAGAAATTCTCTCCCTACAATAACAGGGTTAAAAAAACAGAACTAGATAAGTTCATAGAGGATAGGTCCATCAATGGCTATTAGCCAGGATGTGCAGGGAGGCAAAACCATTTTCTATTCTATACCAAATGACTTTTCTTCTGTTTAAGGCCATCGTTTTGTTTGTAAAGCCTGTTAGTTTGAGGGCAGTCACTGCTAGGTGCCCTGAAAGGAAGAAACTTATTTCTGTCCTAAGGGAGCCAGAGCAGTAGCAAAGTAATGGGCTTCCGCAGCCAACCACAAGTGAAGAAGTTCTGTGTCCCCTCCCCAAAGTGTGCTGTGAGGGACATGGCTGAGGTTAAGGGCATACAGAGAGCCAAATGACTTGAGCAATGCCAGTCCAGTTACAGAGACTAGAACTAGTCAAAGATTTTTTTTGACAGAACACTTTACATCACCAAATGCAGTTTAGTCAAAATGGGAGGATATCAATTTTGACAAATTTGACACGGAAAAGTCTACATGAATCATTTCAATTTTCTTGTTTCAGTAATATTGAAAATGTTCTGTTCCAGTAAGGTACAGATGGTGTTTTGTCTTTCGTTTACTCTCATTTTGATTTTATATTTATTTTACATACTCTATATTTTTATTCTATTTAATATTTTTTATTATGTTTTGACATCCATTTGTAGAACATTCCATTGATGAAATGCACATCTGGGAAGTGTGTCTGTCAGACATATGCTACAAGGTCAGGGTGAAAGTAACTTAACGGACTTACCGGTACACAGGACGGCCAGGGTCCTGGGAAATGTGGGAGGGGGGCATGGCCTTAAGCAGAAGGGACTAGGGCCAGATTCCCCCAGCCAGCCCTTCAGCGCTGCCTGGCCCGCACCTCACAAGGCTCTGCAGTGATTTAAAGGGCCAGGGACTCCAGCCACTGCTGGGAGCCCCAGGCCCTTTTAAATCACAGGGCCCTGGGGCAGCTGCCCCTTTTGCCCCCTCACTCCCACCCATCAGCAGCCCTGCCGGTACAGTCAGCTTTTCTTACCGGTACGCCATACCGAACCATACCGGCTTACTTTCACTCCTGTACAAGGTGCAAATCCTGGGGATGGATCATTTGATGATTACCTGTTCTGTTCATTCCTTCTGGGGCACCTGGCATTGGCCACTGTTGGAAGACAGGATACTGGGCTAGATGGACCTTTGGTCTGACCCAGTATGGCTGTTCTTATGTTCAAAAGCAGGACATTGTCTATAAAAAAAAAAAAAAACCAAGCTGCTGGCCTCTCATTGCTACTTCTTGTTAATTTTAAACCCTCAGAGAAATTAAGATGTTCATTTGAACTTGAAACTTTCAGCCCACATCTTCAAGACCAACAGGTAGCACTCTCAGTCCTGGGAGCCAGACATTTAAAATCCAATTTTTCTGTTGGTCTGAGTCAGCATTTTGGACATGAGATGGCAGAGAGAGAGAGAAAGAGGAGAGAACTATTGGCTGCAAAAGGTGGAGTTCAGCTGCTGTGTTACAAACACATTTGATTTCAAAGCCCAGACAATTTAAACAGAGCTATATCCTGCTTCAACTGAAATTAACCGAATTGCTAAAAAAAAAAATTGAATAAACTAATAGGAAATAGGCCTTTCGCTGTCAGCCTGAGGGTCACTGCAGGACTTCCAATAACACAATCTAAAGATCAATTAGAAATTTACTTCAAGAAATGGATGGAATCAAATAAATGGGGACATCCATTTCCTAGAAACAGGGATAAAAATAACAGAAGGAATTGAAATTACATACAGTTAAAGGCATACTATTAATTGGATGGCTCAGCCAATTTCTGACTGTAAAACAAAAGAAAAGAAGAAAAATAGTACTAGAACATTTGTAATGATAGGCTTTGATTAAAAGATATCCAGATTCTTGTTTTTATTGTGAGGGCTAGATATGAGAGTCCACTCTCCATCACTACTTCAGGTATTTATACAAGTAATTCTTGCTGGTGGAAGTGGGTGTACTGGACTCAATTCTCTTCTTACACCGGTGTAAATGAGGAGCAGCACTATTGAATTCAATACAGTTACAATGCTGTTAAACCGATGTAGTGAGAAGAGTCTGGCTTGACATTCCAGACACGGTGATGGAAGAATAAACCCCAGGAAGTTCCTCCACTTATACAATAGAAAATTAAAAGTAATACAATAAAATACTTAGCCCTTCCATCCACAGATGTCAGAGTATTATACAAATGTTAATTTAAGAAGAGATTGTGATCTCCTGGCTCCCACTGGTGAGCTGTTACGGACACAAGTGGTCCCATTGACTTCAGAAAGATTGCTAGTGGAGTAGTTACTCATCAATGTGGGGATGGGGATTACCATGCGGACCTAATCCTTAAATCACCATTATGAAGCAAGCAAAATTATCCCTCTCTCACAGCTGGGGAAACTGTAACAGTGATTTTAAGTGAATTGCCCAAGGTCATACAGTAAAAGTTGGGATCAAAATCTCAGTCTTCTGCCTCCTGCCCCTGAGTTCTATTCACCAGACCACACTTCATCCATGGTACATACAGTATACTTCATCTCTCCCAGACAGAATAATATGTACCTCAGAGGTGGCTGTTGATCCTGAAAACATTCACTGTATGTATTTGGAAATGTGCGTGAAGATCTCATATGGGGATAGGAGTTTCCTCCTTGTGGAAATTAATGCAATCTAGTGCAAACCGAAGGTAAAACATTTGCTCTTCAGAAGTGTTTTGTGATACTCCAAGATTAGCCATCTCAGATGGGGGTTGTATAGCAATACCCACAACAGGTTCTGGCAAGCCCCCTCCAGCCGTAACTCACATTAGAAAATATTTGAATTCCAATGACTGCATGTGTGGTTTGTCAGCTATGAGCAGCCAATCTCCAGCTCTCATTAATCTCTCAGAAGCAGACATAGTGGCTGCTCTCATTTTTATTAATATTAATGGTCCATTACAATGTTCAAGAGGAAACCTCTGACACTATGGGAATTAAAAAGAGCTGACATTCAGTCCTAGACAAGTCTACTGGGGAAAAGATCAAAAGAAAGGTGTGATGAGATCTAGGATTTTCTTAAATGTGCGCTAGGCTGTAAGCAGAGGAGAGGAACAAATGCCCATGGAACAAGGGCAAATCAAGGGGGGGAAAAGAGGCAGATAGAGATTTGGGTCATGCTGTTCTAGCTTTCTTCTTCAATAACTTAAGTTTATGCAAGTTAAGCATCATAGGTGTGTACACAGTACTATGTAATTAATAACCTGTGCCAAACAGCTAACAGGATCCCTACACCAGTTTACAATTCAAGGGTCTGTGCCAATACCCACTGAAATAAAAAAAGACCCCCCTCTGGCTTCAGTGGTTAGATCAAGCCCTAGTTTTAGGCACAAGTATGTATAATATGTTATATTATGATGCAACAGAAAGAGAGAGTAGCTTCCGGAGCCAACTAACTGAACTTGGGATGACCCTTGTATTAACAACCTCCAGATCCTGAGCTGACTGGCCTTGTCGAATATGTATGAGTGTGCATACATGGGGCTATGAACTTACAACCATTGGTTCTGAATTAGCTTCACAAATTTCCATTCCCCGTGCCCTCCCCAGCCCCCAAGCCAATAGTCTTAGTTGGACTGAAAAATATTAATTGTGGTTGATATGACTTATGCTCTCCTAAGATGTTATGTACTTCAACTGACTTCCCTCTGAAGATTTATCCACTGTGCTGTGTAGATTTGAAAGGTAGCGGTTGTCTTGTAGTTCAGATTTATCCCATATCTACTCCCTCTTTATACTATACCTCTCCCGAGGTCTTTGAAAAGTATTGTTGAAATGCGTAAGCAAAGTGTGCCAAGTGGAGTTTTACACTGCAACTGCACAATGTCAGCCTGTGATGGGGTTCTGGCAGCCAGTGGCCTTTTCAAATCCTTTATTTTGTGCAAATGTTTTTTTCAACTATAGTTGCACCCAGGTGCTTTTAAAAGTCTTCATACAGTTCAATTCAGTACCAGGCCTTTTTTTAAAAAAGGTGACCAGGTTACGTATTTCATGTTGGCATTGGCCAATTCATCTCAAGTGCAATCCTTTAGTCTGTTTTCTAAACACCAGGGCCCTTTCCCAGGAACTGTACATCCTGTTCTTTGCTTTACAACACCTTGTATGCAAGCAGTGGCAGAAGTTTGAACACACGGCAACAGGACTTTAAATTTTCCAACAAAAAGCTGACATCAGACTTCACTAGGTTCACAGTATGCAGTTTAGTTGTAGCTGTGTTAGTCCCAGGATACTAGAAAGAGAGAAGGTGGGTGAAGTAATATATCTTTTATTGGACCGACTTCCGTTGGTGAAAGAAACAAGCTTTCAAGCTACACAGAGCTCTTCCTTGGTCTGGGAAGTGTACTCCCAGTGTCACAGCAAAATGCAAGGCGAAAAGAAGAGGAGAAAGTCCGGGATATACACCTTAACATAGTCAAACCCGCCTTCACCAAACACAGACACTCCCCCATAGAAACAGATCACATTATGGAACGGGCCAACCAAATACTCTGAGAGAATCTGCTTCAATACAGAAATAAAACCTGCTCTGACTGCACACCCTTAGTTGTAACTTATCACCCCACACTGGAACACATATGGGTCATCAGACAACTACAACCCATTCCCAATGGGGACCCCATCCTGAAAAAAAATCTTTCCTGAACCCCTAGCCTTCAAACAACACCCCAACTCATGAACAGCGGGTGGAGCCCCACTTCAGGGAGGCTAGCCCCCTGCTCCACTCTTTCCACCCAACCCCTCCATAGCCAGAGCCTCGAACCCCCCTGCCTCCCCATCCTATGGCCAGAGGAGTGCTAGGCCAGCCACAGCCCTGAGACACCCCCCCGCACCCAACCTGCTCAGAGAAGCCGCGGGCTTGCCAGAGCCTCCGCAGACCCATCTTTAAAAAAGAGAAGGAGGAGGATCCAAGGAACTACAGGCCAGTCAGCCTCACCTCAGTCCCTGGAAAAATCATGGAGCAGGACCTCAAGGAATCAATTCTGAAGCATTTAGAGGAGAGGAAAGTGATCAGGAACAGTTAACATGGATTCACCAAAGGCAAGTCATGCCTGACTAACTTAATTGCCTTCTATGATGACATAATCTGTGGATGAAGGGAAAGCAGTGGATGTGTTATTCATTGACTTTAGCAAAGCTTTTAATATGGTCTCCCACAGTATTCTTGCCTGCAAGTTAAAGGGTATGTCTACACCATGAAATTAAGTTGATTTTATAGAAGTCGATTTTTAGAAATCGATTTTATACAGTCGATTGCGTATGTCCACACTAAGCGCATTAAGTCAGCGGAGTGCGTCCTCACTACCATGGCTAGCATCGACTTACGGAGCAGTGCACTGTGGGTAGCTATTCCACAGTTCCCGCAGTCTCCATTGGAATTCTGGGTTAAGCTCGCAATGCCTGATGCGACAAAAACATTGTCACAGGTGGTTTTGGCTACATGTCGTCAGTTGCCCCTCCCTCTGTGAAAGCAACATCAGACAATCGTTTCGTGCCTTTTTCCTGTGCAGACGCCATACCACGGCAAGCATGGAGCCTGCTCAGCTCACCGTTGCTGTTGATCCCTGGGTGATGCTGTCAGCAGAAGGTGCAGTAGGACTGCTAACTGTTGTCATAAACTGCTTCCACTGTAATTCTGCTGTCCTGCTCCCCAGCGACGAGCTCAGGGGATTCGTTCTGGTCCTCTTGGGTGCTGTACAACTGCTAACAGTCATCATCCACCACTTCTGCTGCAACCCTGCTCTCCTGTAGATACCATACCACGGCAAGCATGGAGCCTGCTCAGCTCACCATCACCCCTGCTGTTGTGAGCACTGTAAACACCTCGGGCATTATCCTGGAATATATGCAGAACCGGGCTAAGAGACGCCAGCATGAGGAGGATTTTTATGAGGCCATGGACACAGACATTCCTGAAAGCACAGGCTGTGGCAATTGGGACATCATGGCGGCAGTGGGGCTGGTTGATACAGTGGAACGCCGATTCTGGGCCCGGAAAACAAGCATAGACTGGTGGGACCACATAATGTTGCGGGTATGGGATGATTCGCAGTGGCTGCAAAACTTTCACATGTGTAAGGCCACTTTCCTGAAACTCAGAGTTGCTTTCCCCTGCCCTGAAGCACAGGAATACCAAGATGAGAGCTGCCCTGACAGTTGAGAAGCGAGTAGCAATAGCCCTGTGGAAGCTTGCAACGCCTGACTGCTACTGGTCAGTTGGGAATCAATTTGGAGTGGGCAAGTCTACTGTGAGGGCTGCTGTGATCCAAGTAGCCAATGCAATCACTGACGTTCTGTTATCAAGGGTAGCGAAATGTGCAGGTCATACTGGATGGCTTTGCTGCAATGGGGTTCCCTAACTGTGGTGGGGCGATAGATGGAACGCATATCCACATCTTGGCACCGGACCACCTTGCCAACCAGTACATAAACCGCAAGGGGTACTTCTCAATGGTGCTGCAAGCAATGGTGGATCACAAGGGATGTTTCACCGACATCAGCGTGGGATGGCCGGGAAAGGTGCATGACGCTCGCATATTTAGGAACTCCAGGCTGTTCGAGCAGCTGCAAGAAGGGACTTACTTCCCAGACCAAAAAATTACCATTGGGGATGTTGAAATGCCAATAGTTATCCTTGGGGACCCAGCCTACCCCTTGCTCCCATGGCTCATGAAGCCTTACATAGGTAGCCTGGACAGTAGTAAGGAGCAGTTCAACAATAGGCTGAGCAAGTGCAGAATGGTGGTAGAATGTGCCTTTGCATGTTTAAAAGCTCGCTGGCGCTGTTTGCTGACTAGGTCAGACCTCATCATAACCAACATTCCCATTGTTATTGCTGCTTGCTGTGTGCTCTATAATATCTGTGAGAGTAAGGGGGTGGGTGGGCTGGTTGAGGCAAATCGCCTGGCATCCGATTTTGAGCAGCCAGATACCAGGGCGATTAGAAGAGCACAGCAAGGCGCGCTGCGCATCAGAGAGGCTTTGAAAACCAGTTTCATGACTCGCCAGGCTTCAGTGTGACAGCTGTGTGTGTTTCTCCTTGATGCAAACCCGCCCCCTTCGTTGATTTTAATTCCCTGTAAGCCAACCACCCTCCCCCCTTCGAAATAAAGTAACTATTGTTTTGAACCCATCACTCTCACAGATATTGGGAGACAGGCCAGTCCTTGCTTACAGACAGCCCCCCAACCTGAAGCAAATATTCGCCAGCAACCACACAACAGAACCACTAACCCAGGAACCTATCCTTGCAACAAAGCCTGTGGCCAACTGTGTCCACATATCTATTCAGGGGACACCATCATAGGTCCTAATCACATCAGCCACACCATCAGAGGCTCGTTTACCTGCACATCTACCAATGTGATATATGCCATCATGTGCCAGCAGCGCCCCTCTGCCATGTACATTGGTCAAACTGGACAGTCTCTACATCAAAGAATAAATGGACACAAATCAGACGTCAAGAATTATAACATTCAAAATCCAGTTGGAGAACACTTCAATCTCTCTGGTCACTCGATTACAGACCTAAAAGTGGCAATACTTCAACAAAAAAACTTCAAAAACAGACTCCAATGAGAGACTGCTGAATTGGAATTAATTTGCAAACTGGATACAATTAACTTAGGCTTGAATAGAGACTGGGAGTGGATGGGTCATTACACAAAGTAAAACTATTTCCCCATATTTATCCCCCCTCTCCACCCCCCACTGTTCCTCAGACGTTCTGGTCAACTGCTGGAAATGGCCCACCTTGATTATCACTACAAAAGGTCCCCCCCCCCACTCTCCTGCTGGTAATAGCTCACCTTAAGTGATCACTCTGGTTACAGTGTGTATGGTAACACCCATTGTTTCATGTTCTCTATGTATATAAATCTCCCCACTGTATTTTCCACTGCATGCATCCAATGAAGCGAGCTGTAGCTCACGAAAGCTTATGCTCAAATGAATTTGTTAGTCTCTAAGGTGCCACAAGTACTCCCTTTCTTTTTGCGAATACAGACTAACATGGCTGCTACTCTGAAACATATCCTTATGTTCTCAGTGGCAGCCTCCACACTTTAGCTTCTTTCCTTATTAAAAAGCATATTGCGGTAATGGTCCTAAATGCTGCAGGAATAGCTTTGCAAACTGTACTCTTCGGAATTATTAATGGAAATGCTGTACTTTGGGGTTATTTTAATTAGGGTTATCTCTGGGATCACCGAGAAAGTAAATGTTTGACAGAGACATGCCATTTGCCTGTACATTTTAAATGTTATACAGCTACCCGAGGCTAGACAGAGAGAGAAGAGAAAAGTAAGCTGGTGCACTCTGGGAGCAGAGTGCCAATCACAAACGAGGCTGCCAGAAAGCCTGTTGTGGTTTTTTCCCAGGCAGCCCAATTCCTGGCATGATTACAGATGCCACTCCCTGCTCCGTGCTCTCTGGACCTTGTATTACACCGTATGGCCATATTTTCCTGTGAACTAGAACTCATTAGAATGAGTTGTGTCCAGGTCACATATACTACATTGTATGCCACTGATGAATTTCGTATTGCCTGATCCAAATGCTCTAGATCGGGGGTTCTTAACCTTTTTCTTTCCGGGGCCCCCACAACATGCTATAAAAACTCCACGGCCCACCTGTGTCACAATAATGGGTTTTCTGCATATAAAAGTCAGGGTCGGCGTTAGGGGGTAACAAGCAGGGCAATTGCGTGGGGTCCCATGTCACAGGAGTCTCCACAAATCTACATTGCTCAGGCTTCAGCCTTGGCTGGCAGGGCTCAGGGCCCGGGCTCCAACCCCACATGGCAGGGCTTCAGCTTTCTGCCCTGGGCCCCAGTGAGTTTAATGCTGGCCCTGCTTAGCAGCCCCCCTGAAACCTGCTCACGGCCCACCTGGACCACTGGTTGAGAATCACTGCTCTAGATTAGCAGTTCTCAAAAACTTTATTGCCATTCATTGGGCCACGAGCAGGTTTCAGAAGGGCCGCCAAGCAGGGCCCTTAGAAAAGAGTAGTTTTGGCTTCTGCTACATATGGTGGTGGTAGACTATGCCACCCAATACCCAGAGGCTGTCCCCTTGCATTCAACAATGGCAGCCGCCATAGCAAAGGAACTCTTAGAAATGTTTGCTTAAGTCAGGAAATCAAAAGAGATTCTGACAGACCAGGGGTGCCAACTATTCATCCCGACTAACAGGACCTTGAAATCGATGCTCCATAAATTCGTAGATGATGATCCACGGCATTGAGATAAATTGTTACCTGCCTTGCTGTTTGCGATACGGGAGATACCCCAAGCATCCACACAGTTCTCCCTGTTTGAACTGTTGTATGAAAGGCAATCCTGGACCTCCTTCATGAGTCCTGGGAGGAACAAGAGTCCCGGGTTACCAGGTCCATTCCACATATATTACAGCTGCAAGCACGCCTTAAGAGGCTTGGAGGGTTTATCAGCAAGAACTTAACAAAAGCATAACAGACCCAGGAGCGGAAGTACAACCAAGGTGCCCATCTGTGGAACTTTGAACCTGGTGATCATGTCTTGTTGCTACTCCCATCAGCTGAGTCCAAACTGTAAGCCAAATAGCAGGAACTATTTGAAGTAGTCTGAAGAGAGGTCCAGTTGCCCGGATGGCAGCATGAGACCTGGGTATACTATGTCAATTTCCTAAAGGCCTGGAAAGCCCTGGAGGGCATGCTAATTGCCCCTTACCCTTACCTGAAATAGGGCCAGACACCTTGAGCCACCTCGACACAACAATTGACATTGGGCAGGAGCTCAATGAGGAACGACGACAACTGACCCAGTCTATCACCCCACCCCAGGCACACAAAGATGGTGTACCATCACATAGCCACCAGTCCAGGACAGGTGCGGGATCATCACCGATCATTGTCCCGTAAGATGTGGGGGATCATAAAGGAAGAACTTAAAGTGATGCTAGCCTTGGGGGTTGTGGAGAAATTCCGTAGTGAGTGGAGGAGTCCTATCATTCTTGGTCCCAAGCCAGACAGGTCCACGAAGTTCTGCACAAATTTTCTGAAAGCAAAAGCGATCTCCAGGTTTGATGCATACCCTATGCCAAGGGTAGATGAGTTACTGGAACAGTTGGGGAATGCCGAGTTCATATCTACTCTTGATCTCACAAAAGGATATTGTCAAATCCCCCTAACTCAGATATCCCGGGAGAAGACAGCCTTTGTCACCCCATTTGGCATCTTCCAATTTACGACCATGCCATTCGGGCTATATGGGGCTGCTGCAACCTTTCAGAGGCTTATGGACCAGTTACTGCAGCCACATGAGCAATACATGGCCATCTACATCGATGATATAGTGATATACAGTACCAACTGGGAGAACCATCTTAGACACCTCACTGCTGTGCTGCAAGCCCTTGGAGAAGCTGGGTTGAAGGCCAAGTGCTACAAGTGTCACCTAGGGCAAAAGGAGGTAACAGATCTGGGGTACACGGTGGGCCGTGGGCAGCTGCGCCCACTCATGGATAAGGTCCAAGCCCTGAAGGTCTGTCCAACCCCATGACCAAGAGGTAGGTGAGAGTTTCTAGGTCTGGCCGGCTACTACAGATGCTTTGTTCCAGAATTTGCCATATTAGCAGCGCCAACAGACCTGATGAAAAATTCCCAATTCAGAGGGTACAGTGCTCCCAGGACTGCGAGTATGTTTTCCAGGCCTTGGAGGCGTGGTTAAGTCAGGGGCCAGTCATTTTTCACCCAAATTTTGCAAAAAGGTTTATACTCCAGACCAACGCTTCAGAGGTAGTCCTGGGAGCTGTCCTATTGCAAGAGCATGACAAAGAGGAACACCCAGTGTTTTACCTGCGTAGGAAGTCGTTTCCTCGTGAGACCAAGTACTCAACGATTGAGAAAGGCACTGGCTGTGAAATGGGCTGTTGAAGCACTACGATACTACCTGCTTGGGAACCACTTCCAGCTCATCATAGATCTCACAGCCCTCTGATGGCTTCATTCCATGAAAGACACTAATGCCAGGATTACAAGATGGTACCTTGCCCTCCAACCCTATGATTTTGGGGTACTTCACCGCCTAAGCCAAGCCCATGCAAATGAGGTCTTCTTTTCCCAAGTAGGAGGGGAAGGGGATGAGGAAGGACTACCATCTGGTCCAGACTTGAGGGGGAGGGTGTGTGACAGGGTGTACCAGCCCCACACTAGGCCACCAGGGGCGGACCAATTATTGTGGGCCCAGGAGACCATGCCCGCTATTCCCTGCTGCACATGCTCCAAGTGGAGAACACAGATAAAAAGGAGGCAGCCCAGGTCAGTTGGGAAGGAAAGGAGGGGGTACAGGGGGAACAAAGGAGGAAGGGAGTACACTCCTGGCTCCTGCAGAGGTACCTGTAGCACCCCGGGGGTAAAGCCCAGGGACAAGGACTACTTGCTGGCTGCAGAGACCACCGTGGAAGCCAGGCCCCCACTCACTGAGGAAGCTGCCTAAACTACACCCCAGCCCTGAGAGATGTGAGGCCTATAGACTGAACCTCAGAAAAGCCCCCTTTCCCCTAGCAACCTGGATGGTGCTTGAGGACAGGCACCAGCGTAAAGCCCCACAAATTGTTTGTTTGTTTACAAAAGCAGCACCAGGTCAGGGTGGAACGGAGACAAACGGGAAGGCCCCCCCCTTTTTTTTTAAATGCTGGTTGCAATACGCAGTGATTCCTTCCAACCACAACCAGGGCATGCTCAGAAAAGTGTGGTTGTGTGATCCAGAATTCATCAAAACAGGCAGTTTACTAGTTGAATTGCTTGCGGTTTAAGGGCTAGCATTTAAAACATTGCCCGTTTCCCATAGGAGACCGTATGCAATATCACTCTTCTGAGGGTAACAGAGGCGGAAAGGGAGCAGATGCTCCAAGCATCTGCATACAGACCTGGTCCTCATGCTGCAATGCTCTGTGTCGCAATGATGCCAGAAGAGTTAATACTGGAGTGGCACGGGAAAGTGTCCTACCGTGGGGGCCATCCCCATGCACATAAACAGTCTCCAGAATTTTAAAAATTCTGGGCTCCAGAATTTTAAAAAAAGTTCTTAGCTGTCGGGGAGAATGGCTTGCCTGCCTCGCATTCTCTTTCTCCTCCTCCTCCTCAACAAATGCCCTCCTTATTGTTGCTCGAGGTCATTGGGGGCTCCTAGGAGGTATCCACAAAGTATTTTGGGGTAGGGGTGGGGTCGCTGCCAAAAATCACATGCAGCTCTTCATAGAAGCGGCATGTCTGTGGCTCAGAACCAGAGTGACTGTTTGCCTCCTTTTTTCTGGCATGCTTGCCAAAGCTCCTTTATTTTCATGCGGCACTATGTGTCCCTGGTGTACCCTTCTCCCCCATGCCCTGTGTGATCTGGAGTGCGTTTGTGGCCTTAAGCTCTCCACGCTGATCAAACAGGAAATGAAAATTCAAAAGTTCCCAGGGCTTTAACAGGGGAGCGGCTGTTTCCTGTGTACCTGGTTGACATGCAGTGGAGTTGAAAGTGCTCTCCAGAGCAGTCACAGCAGAGCACTGCGGGACACCTCCTGGAGGCTAATTCACTCAAATTACACAAAACAGCGTCTACACTATCCGCATGTTGACCCGTGGATGTCGAATCAAGCACTACGCCTCTCATGGAGGAGGAGTACAGAAGTCAACTTTACAGGCCACTTAGGTTGGTGGAAGGGACTCGGTAGTGTAGACACATACATTATTAACTCAACCTAATGCGGCTTATGTCGACCTAACTTTGTAGTGTAGACCAGGCCTAAATCTTGAGGAAAATAAACCCTTTATCTTTAGTGGCCTCCACCTAACAAGCAATCCTTACCACTGCAGCAACATTCCCTAGTACCGCAAATATCAATCTGCACTGATCATAAATAGAGCAGATGAAAAAATATTCAAACCAATTTGTTAATGAAAAATGTATGATGTACAAACTGGTCTGTTCTCTCTTGCTTTCATAGACTCCTCCAGAGACACTTAATGTTGGGGAAAATGCACCACCCGATTCTAATTTTATATATCGATTTATAAAGTAAAATTAAAGAAATCTATGCAATTAAAGAAAACTATGAAACATTTCAATTGACCCGAAACAAGTTTTTCAGAATTTTGTTTTGCAGAAAACCGATTTTTTATTCCAAATCCGAAAACACAATTTCAAGCTGTCAGACTACTACACACTATTCATCTGCCTGCAGCACTGATCAAAACTCAGAAATTGAGTCAGCCATATTTGCCTGTTAAATAATAATATCACATTGATTCTAACATTTCTGATTAAGTAGTTTTACCTTAAACTACTGGATATCAAAATGTGGCTGCCTCTCCAAATTATGTGAAACAGTAAAGCTTCCCATCAGAGGTAGTCATTGTACAGTCCCTCTCCTGCTGCCCTTCCTCCAGCTCCTTGCTTTGTCATTGTTTGTATTACCTGCCATCCAACTTGCCTTATTGGGGGAGGAAGTGGACCATTTGATTCCCTTTCCACACTCCCCCATTTGCCCAATCAATTCAGGTCTCCTCAGCTTGAAGAGGCTCACATCTTACCCCCTTCCCCTCCCCCAAGATTGAAGAGCAGTTAGGCACAGATCTTTTGCTCCTTTTTCATCAGAAGGTGGGACCCTGCCACACATCTTCACATGTTGGCAGATATGTAGGGTGTACTATCTTAAGCTCTCATGCCCTTTCCTCCAAAAAAGGACATGTAGTAAAGATAGTCTGCCACTCAAGCAGGAGTAGTGGAGGAGGTTGGATTTTCCTCTCATTAGTGGGGCCTGGACGGTTCATATGATCATGTACCCACCCCATCCCCCAAATACTTCTTGGAGAAACATGACCAAGTGTCTTCTTTCTTTTGATCCCTACTTTGATCAGGCAACAGAGTAAAAAATGTTCCAGAATAAAAGGTTTGGGGATGGCTGAACCCCTGCTCTCCCAGTCCTACGTGTACCTTTCTTTACACAGAACAGCTTGCTATTTTGACTGATGGGACTTAAAATTCTCCACTCAGTACCTTGAACTTAACTCCCACTACATACAAGACTGATCTTTCATCTACTAAACTACACTCAAACATCTTGCTAATACACTTCTGAAAGAGGAATTTTTAATCACTCTCTAACTCCAGGGAGCATAGCACCTGCTCCCCAAACAGTGCTTAAAGGAAAGTCTATATAGCATCTCCCCACATAAAAGTAATAAGCCTATTTATAATCTGACATTTAGCAAATGCTTCTGCTCCAGCTTTTTACACAGCTTCCTCAGCATCTCATTTCAGCCGCCTTTTCATGAGCAGTTCCAGGGATTTCCATAACATGAAAACTAGTTTCGCCAAAGATTTAATGATCTGTCTTCATCTGTATTTAAGTAATGCTCTTTGTACGAATTCCTCTTATATAAAAGCACACTGGTCTGGCTGGTACTATTAAAAAAATTAATGTATCCTGTATGAAGACATTTTTGTACTGCTTGTAGGAAGTCAACAGCAGGCTTCTATCAACATAGATACACCAGAGTCAGAACGGAAGGGTAAAACATATTTCAGACAATGCCACTATTGGTATGGTAGATGCCAGATATTTTGGGTGGTCTTCATAAAACATCTGATTTTACTTAAAATCTACAGTGCACAAAATTCACCCTTTTAAGTCATTGGCTTTCCAGTAGTACTACTTGCTAATAATAAATTAGCAGTATACTTAAATAGGAGTTCTTTAGTCAGTGGTAGATGCTTTGTGGGATGTAACACAGCTGAGATGTTTTCATTTGATTAATATTTTTTCTAAGTTCCTAGCGTACAATGCTTACATAGCTCTTACAAAAGCCATTTGCCTTTAAGATGCATTTCGACAGCTGCAAACTCAGCACATTGTGCAGATTTCATGAGAAGACAACCTATGCATTCTAGTATAAGCTTCTTTTACTTCCACATAAGGAGCTTCTAATATGTAATCATGTTTATATGTTTCATATTCCTCTGTACTACATTTATAGATGGGACTACACAAACTCCATCTGAAGTTTTTTGAAGTCAAGGGTTTATTCATCTTTACATTTAAAGTTACAACTCCTTCTTATCCTCTTCTTTACTGCAATATTGACCTCTGCCAGCCTCCCAGACAGACTCACATAGGCTATGTAACCTAGGAAACTGCATATAAAACTACCAATTCCATGTTTAGCATGGAGTAGAGAGGAAATATTTCTCTTACAGCAAAATTTAGACTCTCTGCAAAATAAACTAAAGGATCACAACTCAATACACCAAACTGAAGTATACCATGAAGTCCTAGTACCTTGTTAAATGAACCAAATACCACGTTCCTACGTTTTCCACGTACTTTACATGCCATCGCATGCTGCTGGTGCTATTTGAATAGCAATTAGTATGCATCCAAAAAAATCTAAAAGTTCACAATTTTTTACAATAGTAAATTACGACATATGATTATAAAGCTGCAAGCCTGACAATACTGAAGTGACTTAAAAGAATTGTCTGACATTCTCAGTATATATCACTATTTAAAAAAACAAAAAACCCACCACTGACATGGCTCTCACCTCTGTTTTTCAAATGTGTGGTCAAATATTTGTATGCAGCTCTCCTCTTATAGCTTTGTCACTTCCACATCGCCACTGCAGTTTTCATGCAGATATTCCTGATTCAAGACTTCCACATTCTTTTAATGGTAAAAGGACCTTTATACTCCATCTGAAGTCAATCTACTTGTGAATCAAGATTACCAACTAAAAATGTGTAATAAGTCACCTGGGTTTGCTAATATTTTAATGGTTACATAAATATCTTTTGACAAAGTGCTGACATATATTACTCCCCTCATAGATTTTAACTATGTTTAAATATTTATAATTGCCACGAATAACTGAAATTAAGCTCTGGTTGTCTGGTAGCCAGATTCATGCAGTGTTATAGCCATGTTGGACCCAGGATATTAAAGAGACAAGATGGGTGAGGTCATACCTTTTATCGGCCCAACTTCTGTTAGTCAGAGAGAGAAGCTTTCAAGCTGAAGAGCTCTGTGTAAGCTCAAAAGTTTGTGTCTCTCACCAACAGAAGTCGGTCCAATAAAAAAAAAAAACACATACCTCACCCACCTTGAGACTAAGATCCATGACCGTTGTATTCCAAAGCATTTGCATGGTTTCCCAATTTTAGCATATCACATTTGACCACGTCAAAGTATTTCTGCCCTCCACTTCCACCTCTTCATTTTAAAGTGCAGTTTTACTTTAAAAAACTTACCAAAAAAAGTGACACCTTAAACATGTGGAACAGTTTTATCATGTATTTAGTTGTATCTGATTTTAGTGGCAGATATTTTTGTTGGTTTTTAGTTCTGTTAGCTCTACTAGCTAATAGTGAGCTGGATTCTGTCACTTCTTGTGCATCAACAGAAATGTAATAAAGTCAAACCAGTTAGCTGTGTAAATCCTTTGATGGCAGTTGGGCTACACAGGTTTTACCAAGGATCTAATTTGCCCTGAAGAACCTTTGTTGTTGCAATTTTGAGAAAAAGCACACAAACTAAACCTGAGTGTGCAAGGCTGACCAGAAACACTTATAAATTGAAGACATTCGATATAGAAGTCTATTGAGACCTCCCTAACATATTTTTAATCACTTTTCAAATTATAAGCACACTAATTCAAGTTTAGAGTAGGGCTGTTGGTTAATCACAGTTAACACAAGCGATTAGCTCAATAAAATTAATTGTGATAACAAAATTAATTGTGATTAATTGCAGCTTTAATTGCACTGTTAAACAATAGAATACAAATTGAAATTTTTTGGATGTTTCTCTACATTTTCGAATATATTGATTTCAATTACAACAGAATACAAAATATACAGTGCTCACTTTTTATTACAAATATTTGCACTGTAAAAATAAGAAATAGTATTTTTCAGTTCACCTCAGGCAAGTACTGTAATGCATTCACTACCATAAAAGTGCAACTTACAAATGTAGATTTTTTTTTTTGTTACATAACTGCACTCAAACAAAACAATGTAAAACTTCAGATCCTACAAGTCCACCCAGTCCTGCTTTTTCTTCAGCCAATCACTAAGACAAGTTTGTTTACATTTATGGGATATAATACTGCCCGCTTATTTACAATGTCACCTGAAAATGAGAACAGGTGTTTGCATGACACTTTTGTAGCCAGCATTGCAAGGGATTTACGTGTGACATATGCTCAACATTTGTATACCCCTTCATGATTTGGCCACCATTCAGAGGACATGCTTCCATGCTGATGACACTCGTTAAAAAAAATAATGTATTCATTAAATTTGTGACTCAACTCTTTTGGGGGAGAATTGTATGTCTCCTGCTCTGTTTTACCTGCATTCTGCCATATATTTAATGTTCTATCCCATCATCTTGTATGATGACCCAGCACACGTTGTTCATTTTAAGAACACTTTCACTGCAGATTTGACAAAATGCAAAGATGCCGCCAATGTGAGATTTCTAAAGATAGCTACAACACTCAACCCAAGGTTTAAGAATCTGAAATGTCTTCCAAAATCTGAGAGGGACGAGGTGTGGGGCATGCTTTCAGAAGTCTTAAAAGAGCAACGCTCTGATGCGGAAACTATAGAACCCGAACCACCAAAAAAGAAAATCAACCATCTGCTGGTGGCATCTGACTCAGATAATGAAAATGAACATGCATTGGTCTACACTACTCTGGATCATTATTGATCAGAACCAGTCATCAGCATGGACACGTCCTCTGGAATGGGAGTTGAAACATGAAGGGACATATGAATCTTTAGAGCATTTCACACGTAAATATCTTGTGACGCCCGATATAACAGTGCCATGCGAATGCCTGTTTTGACTTTCAGGTGACATTGTAAACAAGAAGCGAGCATCATTATCTCCTGCAAATGTGAACACACTTGTTCGTCTGAGTGATTGGCTGAACAAGAAGTAGGACTGAGTGGACTTGTAGGCTCTACAGTTTTACACTGTTTTGTTTTTGAATGCCGTTATTTTTGTACATAATTCTACATTTATAAGTTCAACTTTCATAATAAAGAGATTGCACTACAGTACTTGCAATGCGGGAATTGAAAAATAGTATAGTTTTTTACAGTGCAAATATTTGTAATAAAAAATAAATATAAACTGAGCATTGTATACTTTGTATTCTGTATTGGAATTTAAATCAATATATTTGAAAATGTAGAAAGCATCCAAAAATATTTAAATAAAAGGTATTCTCTTATTGTGTAACAGCACAATTAATCACAATTAATTTTTTTAAACTCTGGCTGTCAAGCAATTAAAATCAAATCTTTCACATTTTAATTCAAACCTATTAAAAAACAACCTATTTTAACCACTTTTTCCAGTGGATTTCACTGCAGAGTTTTTAACCCTCAGGTGTTCATTTGACATGTCAAATCCCATCCCTGCCCCCAAAGATACAATTTTCTGTAAATTTTGCTACACCTCATTTACTCCCTTCCCCTTCTGACCTCTCACCCTCCCCCACCAGTTTCTTAGCTCCGAGATTATGGAAGTTCCTTTTGTGAAATCCACTACCACCACCCCCAAGCACACATATGTATCAGGAGCAAAGTTAATGATGTAACATCCAACCCACACCACGCAAATGTAATTCATTTTAAGGGCTTTTTTTTAAGTGTTTATATGCACCATAAAGTGGAGTGTATTTAAAATGCAGTGACATATCTAACAGTAGCACAAGTGAATTTGTGCATCACCGAGCACAAAGGGGACACAATCCCAATGGGGGCTTCTGGACTCTATTGTAATAAAAACTAATAAAAAGCTTCCACACAGACGGTGAACCCAACACCACTGTCAATGTACTAAAGAACCAGCAAGTGAAGGTACCTAGATACTAACTTAACTTGTCATTATACCAGATATGACAAGTTAAAACAAACAAACAAACTGGTTAAAAGTAAATTAGATTTTTTTTAAATGTCAATTTAATGTGTGTTAGCACCAGAGGCAAAAGAATTATTAGATTTGACTGAATTCCTTTAGCTTTTTTAGTCACTTAAAACTGAAAAATGCTGCAAGGTAAGCAAAATGGCATACAAGAAGATATCCCATTGGTTGGTTGGTGTTGCATTTCTCATAACACAGATGCTTTCCAGTGTCTTCCTGTTGTAGTGCCTTTCCTTACAGAGAAGCCAGACTGGAAAGATTTGTATCCTCGCTTTTGGTATAATACAGTACACAAGACAATATGAAAGCATCGTTGTATCACATATCAAGTTCCCATAAATTTATATGCTGCAATGCAATTCATGAAGTGCCAGAACAGACATGCTGTTTTACAGATTTACTTACAAAACCTCTTCACCTGTTGGTTTAAATCCTACCAATTCTTTCATAGGCTCACTTAACTATGCGACTTATTAATCAAAGTGGACAAAGGAAAAATGTAATACTGATCTCTTAGGAAAGATTTTATTAACTTATAATTGACATTCTAGTTCTCTGTATGACAAGTCTGCCACACTTTAGGAAATATGCTTTATTGTTCATATACAAAACTACACGATGCTTTTTAATAAGCACCAGAAACCATGAAGACTTAAGTGCTACAGTATATTTTGTAGTGATTGTTACCTTGTCCCGATATTTAACAGGTCAAATCAGCAAAGCACTTCTAGAAAGTTGCTGGGTTTGTTTAAACGCACTATTTATGCATTATGATTGGTATGCTCAAATCCATTCATTATATTGCAGATTAAAGGTCTCCAATAAAAAAAAGACCATTTCAATACATTCCTCCACATTATCAGTGCTAGAAAGTCTAGTCACCATATTTATCTTTACTGAAGCTAATATGAATATATAACTAAAGTAACTTCAGATTTTATTCAGAAGAATCTATTTTCCAACAAAAAAAACTTTGTTTTTGACAATAATGAATGAGTATATTGCAAGTGACATTCTGCACCAAAAGCTGGAGGGCTGGGACTGCAACTAAAAGTCTACATGTCAGCAATACAGACACTTTTACATGAACTCTGACCATTTTTAATATTAACATTAAAGACCAGGTGCTTTAAAGTTTGTGCGCCTGTCAAGCAATTAAAACCTCCACACAAAAAAAAGAGGAAAAAACCCACAGAACACAGTATTTCAGAGAATATAACACATTAGACACTTCCATGACATCTCAGATCAGATTGGCAACTGAAACTTAACATCCACCTGAGCTTGCTTTGCTAAGGTCACTATTTCTGAAAGTTTCACAACCTGGGAGGGAAAAAGGAAATAAAGTTAAAGATAATTAAAGAAATATTAACAATTTAACAAATGACATTATTAAATTTTAGGAGTTCGACTAGACAGTCTATGTTACGAAGTGATGTCAGAAAGAGCTTGCCATAAGAAAAAAACAGATTCATAGATTTAAAGGCCAGAAGAGACCACTGTGATCATGTAGTATGCATGACACATGCTACAGGACTTACCTGAATTTAATTTCTGCTTCAAGTCCAATACCTTTGGTTGAACTAGAGCATCTCTTTTAGAAAAAAAGAGTTAAGATTCTGGATTTAAGAAGTTTCCAGTGATGGAGAATTCACCACAACTCTTAAGTTGTTCCAATTGTTAATCACCCTCATTGTTAAATATGCACCTTATTTCTAGTTCACATTTGTCTAGCTTAGATGCCAGGTGGCCAGCATGGATTACTAACAGATGTTAATGATGTTGTTTGTTCATAACTTTATAAAACCAGAAAATTGTGCATAAGTAATCTACATAAACATGTGATCCTATTACTGTCATCCTCAGTTTCCCTCTTCCATTTGTTTTTACACCTACTTGCTGCATCATGTCTTAAAACAAAGCTCTACAGGGAGTTAGGACTTGTCTATGAAGAGTTGTACCTGAAAGTTGTATGTGTGGACATTCTTATTCAGGAACAAGCCACTCCCTGTTTAGTTTAAGTCATGTTGAAAGTGGGTTAAACTAAACAGGAACAAGCCACTCCCATTCCAGAACAAGAGTGCTCACACATTGCACTTTAAAATTAATGCCCTACCTGAATCCATGTGAACTTTCAAGTGTAGCCAAACCCTTATTTTTTTATATACATTTATACAGTGCTCAGAACAATAAGCCTCAATCAAACTGGGGCCTCAGGGTATTTTTTTTTTTTTAAACACGAGTAAATATTCTCTGGAGAAATGTATGTTATTTTTAAACTACTAGTACTTTTTAAAGTGATTTTGGTATATAGAATATAATTTTAAATGAACAAAAATTAATTTGGGTCATGTTAACATTGACAGACTTACCTCTTCATTTATAAAACGGTACCAGTAATTTTAGATGGTGGGCACCTTATACAAATGCAATATAGGTCTAAAACCCAAATTCTCTGCTGCAAAAGCATTCTAATGATCAACCAAGGGCTCAATCAGCTTAATAAGATTTTCACTGTGCCCTTAAACTCAGAGTGTTGCAGATCAGGGTGAGCAGGTTCTTTCACTGAACGCAGCTTGTTCTAGAGAGTTCAACCCCAGGAGCAAACACTACAAATGATTCAGATTATACACTGATAGCACCCTTGCTTATTAGGGAGTTCAAATACTTATCTTGGCCTTGAACTACTACAAGTGTTGACCTAAAAGTATACTACCAACAAGGGGTGCACCATTAGAAGTGCAGCCTTTCAGATGAGATTTTAACTTGAGGTCCCTTCTGCCCATCTACAAAGTTAAAGATCTCTTGGCTCTTTTATTAAAAAAAAATAAAATAAAGTAATAATCTAGTCAATATTTCTCTCTAGCAATATAGAGCCGGTTCCTAGTTTGGGGTAAAATAGATTCTGCCTACAAAGTCACCACCCTACCAGTTACTTACAGCTTTGTGAAATACTTTGGATACATAGTGTCAGTCATCTTCAAGGCTTCAAATATTTTATCCTAGACTACAGTTTTAAGTTGACTGGGGGAAGATACAACTTTACTAAGACTTCATGTTAAAGCATAGCATCTGTTATGAAGAGTTATGCAAAAAGTTCTTTCTTGCTCACCATTTTAGCAGCTTCATCCAAGTCATCACAGGCAAGGATTTTGAGGCCACTAGCTGTTATTAAAGCTTTGGCATCATCAACTCGTGTACCTGAAGAAAGAGAAGTAGTGTTAAACAGAATTCAGTACTGAATGAAATAATGACCTACTAACTACCAGCTTCGATCAGAGACAGTGAGAGCTGGTGATGATCAAGTTTTCCACAACAGATCTACCAAGACATCTCAAAATTGAGATAAGTACAGTATACACTAGAAGGCTTTTATAGTAGCAGCAAGTTAAATTTGCTGTTCTAAAATATCAACTAAACAGTTACCAAAAAAAAACAATATGGTAAGAAGTAAATATTGAATAGTGTTATCAAGAAAAACACTGGATTTTAGATGTTAATATATATATTTCTCTTTACAAAATATTCTTGTTTACAAGCAATTTTGCTATACATTAAGTGAACTGCTAAACACGGTGATCGCTATTATTATTATACATAAGTATACATAAATCCAAATACTTGATTTACACAGTAGTGAAGAGTGCTCACCTTGTAACCGTACAACAATAGGTATTTTTAGGTCCAAATCCTTTACTGCCATAATGATTCCTTGTGCAATAACATCACACCTCATAATGCCTCCAAAAATATTCACCAGAATAGCCAGTACCTACATACAGAAAGCAGCATGTAGGGTTATACATTTAATGATAGAACACACATCAAGTCCACCATCCTATTAGATTATGAAGAATTTTAACATGCAGCAAAATAGACCATCACATCAGATAAAGGGATTCATCCAATTCAGATGGGCAACAAATCAGTTCTAAAAATTCAAGCTCTAGAAATTCAATGCTAACCAGATAGTTTAAGAAAGCCTTCATTCATATTCTATATGAATTCAGCAGACAAGTTACTAATCTCTAAAATAAAGTACATCAGAATCCTTTTTATCGGATTTCATTGGGACTGGGTCCAGAACAGATAATAAAAAATTCAGCTAATCTGGAGTATGGGACAGTGTGAGACTGCAGCGCCATCTAGTGGCCAACATAAGAGATTGCCCACTTCTTGACCAGTGCGCACTGTTAAGTTTATACGGTGACTCGGATAAACACGGTTCTACTGTACAGCAAGACAATTATTGCAGGGTATAGAATCCTAGGACTGGAAAGGACCTTGAGAGGTCATATACTCCAGTCCCCCGCACTCATTGCAGGACTAAGTATTATCTAGATCATCCCTGACACGTGTCTGTCTAACCTGTTCTTAAAAGTCTCCATTGATGGAGACTCTACAATCTCCCTGGGCAATTTATTCCAATGCTTAACCACCCAAACAGGCAGATTATCCTAAAGTCCAACCTAAACTGCCCTTGCTGCAATTTAAACCCATTACTTCTTGTCCTGTCCTCAGAGGTTAAGGAGAGCAATTTTTCTCCCTCCTCCTCGTAACCTTTTATGTACTTGAAAACTGTTATGATATCCCCTCTCAGGGTAGGTCTACACTATCTGCCAAATCGGCAGGTAGCGATCGATCCCGAGTGCTCTCCCATCGACTCCGGAACTCCAGCACCGTGAGAGGAGCAAGCGGAGTTGACAGGGGAGCGGCGGCAGTCGACTCACCACCGTGAAGACGCCGTGGTAAGTCAGTCTAGGTACGTCAACTTCAGCTACACTATTCCCGTAGCTGAAATTGCATACCTTACATTGACTCCCCCGCCTAGTGTAGACCAGGGCTAAGTCTTCTCTTTTCCAGACTAAATAAACCCAATTTTTCCAATCTTCCCTCATAAGTCATGGTTTTCCTGACCTTTAATCATTTTTGTTTCTGTCCTCTGGACTTTCTCCAATTTGTCCACATCTTTCCTTAAATGTACCACCCAGAACTGGACACAATACTCCAGCTGAGGCCTAATCAGCATGGAGTAGAGTGGAAGAATTACTTTGTGTCTTGCTTACAACACTCCTGCTAATACATCCCAGAATGATGTTTGCCACTTAAGCTTCAAAAATGTTCCGGGATTTATTTTTGGTTTTGGAAAGGTTTTATATTTGCCATTTAAGACACCAAGACTAGCAGGCACGAATAACCATTCCCTTTATAAAGAAAAAGCATCCTGATTTGTAAGAAGTTAACTGAAATAAGATGGCAACCGAAAAGAAACATTTTGATCTCTAACAAGAATGTAAAAATGACTGCACCATAACTTTTCCTGATAGTCTTGCTCAACCAATTTTCTGGGGAAAGCACATACTTTTATTCAAAGAGATTAAACCTCAGCTACTAAAATTTATGTCATAACTGTTCCATTTGCCAACAGTTTGGCCTTCCAGTTTAAGACAATCCTGCTAGAAGTATTCCCCAAACTAATACTTCGGTGTGTCACCTGTAAGATGAACTCTGTTGAAGGACCTACATTAGAAGAGAGAATGAGCATGCTTTTTTAGACTGAAGGTCATTAGCTTTACCATCATGTCTTTGCAGACTACATTTAATGTTAGAAGTTAAATTATGAGTAAAAGGGGTAGGGCACAGGAAAATGACACATTCTTCTTGAGCTCTATTATACAGTCTGTATGAAGCTACTGCAAATGACCAATACACCAGGACAAAATGCCCACTCAGTAGAAAGAGAGGGTTAAAATAAGTTCTCTAACATAAGCAATAGTCATTTTCAAATACTTCAGCATATTGCAATGTTCATTCTTTTACTTTCCTAGATAAGGGATACAGCAGCTACCATACTGAAGTCTTCAGCACTGGAAAGTATGCTTTAACACAATATACAGGTGGCAGGGAAAGCAACCAAACAGGCAAACAAACTGACTTTAGAACAAAGAGAAGAACTACATTTTAAAAAGTAGTTCTTCAGCATTTTACCTCCCTTTAAACAAAGTCAAGTTTATGGAACCCGTTTTAAATTATTTTAGTCAAAAGGAAAAAGTTATGATCTTCTCCCCTCAAACAAGCCTAGATGGCAAAGAGCCCAAGGCTAAAGGACTGTGAGGTTAAAAAGTACTTTCAGAACTTGACTGCATGTCTCCGAGGAAGACAAGGGGGGTGAGGTAACGTCTGTTATTGGACCAACTTCTGTTAGGGAGAGAGACCAAGAGAAGCTTTTGAGCCACACAGAGCTCTTCTGACGAGATCTTGAAGAAGAGCCCTCTGTGGCTTGAAAGCTTCTCTCTCTAACAGAAGTTTGTCCAAAAACAGATATTACCTGACCCACCTTGTCTCTCTAATATCCTGGGAACAACACAGCTATAACATGTTTGAAGGAGTGATTTGATCATTTCTGTAGCTACCAGGTAGGCCATGACTTTGTGTTGGTACACTGTGGAATAAAAAAAGGATTAAGGAGGGGGGTGGTGAAAAATCAGAAGGTTGAGGTTCTACAGAAGGGTGTAGGAAGTCTGGCTGGAAAGCAAGCAGATAGGAAGCATGGTTGTTTGGTTAGAGCATGCGGGCCGGGATTCAGGACTCCTGGGTTCTATATCTGACTCAGTCTCCACAAAATTTCAGTGTGAATAAAAAGAGATTTTTAAAATCAGATTTTTAATAAAGATTTACTTAAAACTTAAGTTTCCAACCATCTGTCTCAAGGCTTAAACTTACAATAAAACCTACTAATTTAAATATGTTTTAGAAGTCAGGTTATTTTATTGGAATAGACTGAAGTGTTTGCCAAAGCAGCTGAGCTCAGCTGAGATGCTCATGCCAGCTGGGCCTAGATATAAACACACAAACTGGTGACAAGTTGATAGGCACCCTCAACTAGTCCAATAGAGCCAGAATTCAATGGCCTTCAGGCTACGGTACAAGGCCCATCTGCAGAAATTTGATAAGGATGGACAGGGAAGGGATTAACTGGATCACTGTCCTGCTCTCACCGCAGGCAACCAATACTAAGCGATGGGAAAGACCAGAGCATCAACAGTGCTTCACAAGATTTCAACAATTGCTGTGGTAAGACCTTCAGTGCATAAGGTAGCAGGGAAATCAGTGTGAATGCCAATACCTCAAGAACCAAATGAGTCAAGTCAGTACACATGAGAGCATGATGCACAAGGAGTGCTTTGATTGCAATAAGAGCTCTGACATTTCTCAAAGCAAGGTCTGCAGCAAGAATCAAAGGAAATACTATGGTCTTCAAGATTAAAAGGATCAATCTGCATATGTCCTCAAACACGACATGAGTTCAGTCTCCCAGTCTTGAATCTATAGGGAGAGGACACTAGAGGCTTTGAGGTGGAGCAACGTGGAGTTCAGGCTTCAGAACAGCAGAATGCCAGGCAAGCAAATGGCTCTCTGTACTTCCTGCTGATCCTTCTTCTGGAGAGGTAAAATGTCATCCAGTGAGCTGGAGCTCAGTACCACTGATATCAGGCACACTGCCTGCAGTGAAGCCCAAGGCTTTATAGAATGACAATGTCTCAACACTGGGCCCAGAGGGAAGCAGTGTCTTTCTATTCAGTAGCTGAAGGCAACTCAGGCTACTTCCAGAAGCTCTTCTTCACAGCATTTTGGGCTAGCCTTGTGCTGATCTTAAGGAAGTTTTCTACCTACAGAAAAGACTGAAGGCATTCCCCAAATGCTTGAATGAGACAAATGCAACAATCCTTTCACAGATGCTGGATCCCAGGCAAATGACACAGCAAGCATGCTCATCTGTGTACATGATTCATCAGGTCACGTTTTCTGTACTTTTTCTCAATGCATTCAATCATTTTAAGATTTTAAATGCTGCTTTACACTGGACAGTGGTGTTCACTAAGCTCTCATCTCTCCACAGCTAGCTCAGCATCTCCTCCCCTAGTAACTCACAGCCAACTCAAGCAGCACATAGCACTGTATTAGTCGTCTCTCTGTTTCCTACCATCAGCCTCTGCCCCTCTACTTCCTATCCATCTCCTCTATTGCCCAAGGACACATCTCCTACCTTTTTCCCAGCTCCCATGAACCTCCATCCCTCTGGAATCACTCACTTCTCATCACTCACAACCCTCCAGCTGCACAACTGTCACTACCTATCTGATTTCTTCTTCACTCAGCATTCCACAAAAGATAATGGGTTAAATATGGTATTGTCCGTAACTGTACTAATCTCTCCCTTCACCTGCTAAGTACCCCACTGTTCTATAGAACCACAACTTACATCCATTGTATCTGCCAGCCTGCCCTTTTTGCTGCAGACTTAACCATCAATGGAGGTGGAATACAAGCAAGCAGTGATACCATGGATACCAAGTTCTATTTGTCAGCGTGACTGATAAATACAAAGTCAAAGGGGTACACTTCATAGGCAAAACCAGAATTGCACTAGTGACTCACTTCAAGTTCTTCTCCATTCTGCAGGAAGAGATGAAATACTCCAAAAAGATACTGATGAGTACTCATGGGCAATATTGCTTTGTGATGTGCTTTGAAATGGAGTACACTAAGGGAATGATTTAATTCAGGAGGAAAAAACAGGATTGGGGGTTCAGGGAAAGAAGTTTGGGAGGAGAGGGATGGGAAGAGGAAAAAAAAAGTGTGACCTTTTTAAAATCTTCGCTGGATGATTGGGGAGAAAATGTGAGCAGAAGCGGGTGGGTGAAGGCCTCAAACTTAAAGTGAAGCGTTGTTAGTGCAGAGTGCCACATAAACTCAGCTTTCCTTCGTGGTATTACTCCTATCCATCAGCAAATGTATGTCATTAGGGCAGCCCTAGAGTTCTTCCTCCTGTTGCCCAAAATTATACTCAGTTAATTTTTAATGAAATGTTCAAATAAAATGTATATATTATTCCAACACAGGTACAAAGATCCTGGAGCTCTTCAAAATAGTACTGGGACATTCATATCCTTCCAGGCAAGTTATCAAAATAATTTTATCTTACAATGTTACTATGTTACCAAATAGCACCTTAGAATCTTAAAGTTTATGTACAAGTCAGACAATACCTGTTACAATCCAAGTCTGGAATCCTGTAACTGGATCTGCATGCACATACACGTGCACCCGCACGAATCTAGTTGCAGGTTTGGTACCTAAGTCAGGGATGGACAAGAGTCTAACCCCTGATACCAACATTTCAGTTTCAAATTCGTTTTCAAACAAGGAAAGCACATGCTTCGGATATTCTAGGAAACCTCTTATTAGCCTAGCTGGCCACTGATCTAAGTACAAATAAAGCAGAATTTCTTTAGCAATACCAAAATTATCTAGTGTAAAATAAGATAGCCTGGTTTGAAATCACTTAGTTTATTCAGCAAGGACAGTTAAACAGCTTCAAGGATTTTTAAAAGGGTAATAATGGCACCTCTGTACTTGCTTACAGTACTACAGACGTGATTTTTAAAACTGTGGATCAAGTTACTGTGTTGTTCATTTGAGTCTGCTAAGTGTATTAGTGCTTAAAAAAAGTACACCAGAACTGAAGGTGCAAAGATAATTAAAAGGTAAGTTGTTTACTATTTATTCTGAATACATGTAAAAGTGCATCTTCTCTATGTTTATATTGCATCTAAATTACTTTGGTCAGTTCCTCGAGAATAACTGTTTCCATTTAATTTGCTACTATCTTTAACCTAACTTCAAATTACACAGGAAAGTGTTACTTTATTTATTCCCTTTTTTCATACTAATTCTATCAGAAAATTCTAGTTTTATTTTTAAAAGGAGTATTTTTAATTCCAACTAAAAAAGTGACCTGCAAAGAAGGGTGTTTGGTAGCCTCCTCCTTGTAATAAATATAAAAAAATTGAATATTTTCTTCAGAACAGGGTTTGCTTCTTCTGGTTCCTCCCCTCCTCTCAGATACATTACAAGTGCTAGGTATCCTCTACTAATTTTGCCAGTTAACTGCTTAGGAAAAAGTAGAGAACTACTGGGAATTACATCACAACTATGCAATTGACAGACATTTTGAGTATTTGAATCTCCCACAGAGCCTTTTCTCATGCTTGTCCCTTCAACTGAGGGCTGAGAGACTTCCTACTTCAGTTCTCCTTTCCTGAAGGACTGAAGACTGATATCCTGACAAGTAAGAAACATGTAGAAAAAACTTTAACATGTTTTTCAGGCACATCATAAAGTAGCAAAGACAGCACAGTTCTCCCCTCTTCGTAGCTCACCTTTAAAAACCACGTCTACTAGTGAAAATATACAATACATACTATGCCTTGTCATATGATGTTTTGAAGTAATTATTCAACAGTGCAGAACTTTGAAATACTAATCCTTGTTTTACCTTTTTATCTGAAGTAATAAGTTTAAAGGCTTCAGTTACTTGATGTACTGTAGCACCACCTCCAACATCAAGGAAATTTGCTGGAGTGCCTCCGTGAAGTTTAATTATATCCATTGTGGCCATAGCTAAACCAGCACCATTCACTATAAGAAAAATAGTTACATTTAAGAACTCCATTAGCAGTAAGTACATCAAAGGCATCTAAACATCTATTACGTAGAACATACGTACCTAGACAGCCTATGTTTCCATCTAGTCCTATGTAGTTGAGGTCTGCTTTAGCTGCATCCTTGTCTCTCTCATCCTCCTGTGTCCAGTCCTGCATATCAAAGATTTTCTGCTGACGATAGTATGCATTGCTATCAAAGTTTATCTTTGCGTCCATACACATCACTTGGGAAACAAACAAAAAAATTGTTTAATGCCTTTATCTTTGAAAAAGTCAAATACTCATTCTATTGTATATCAGAGCACCAAATAATTTGTTTTGGGCTTACATGCTAACTCATGAAGCCTTCATTCCATAAATTCCAAGGCCAGAAAGGAACATTGTGATCATCTAGTCTGGCCTTCTGTATAATACAGGCCACAAAACTTCCCTAAAATAATTTCTAGAGCACATATTATAGAAAATATCCTATCTGGATTTTAAAATTGCCAGTAGTAGAGAATCCAACATGACCCTTGGTAAATTGATCCAATCATGCCTTACCATTAATAATATGTGCTTCATTTCCAGTCTGAATTTGTCTATTTTCAACTTCCAGCCATTGGATCTTATTACACCTTTGTCTGCTAGACTACAGAGAAGTTTATCATCAAATTTCTGTTCCCCACTTAGTTATTTATAGACTAATCAAGTCACTCCTTAACCTTCTCTTTGTTAAGCTAAACTGACTGAGTGCCTTCAGTCTACTCACTATTAAGGCATATTTTCTAATGCTTTAATCGTTCTCATGGTGCATCTCCGAACCCTCTCCAATTTATCAACATCCTTCTTGAACTGTAGGCACCGGAACTGGACACAGTATTCCAGGAATGGTTGCACCAGTGCCAAATACAGAGGTAAAATTTCTCTCTGCTCCTCCGATATTCCCTTATTTATGCAACCTAGGATCACAGTAGCCCATTAGGCCACAGCATCGCACTGGAAGCTCATGTTCAATTCAATACTCATCACGAGCCCCAAATCTTTTCCAGAGGCCATGCTTCGCAGCACAGAGTCCCCCATCTTGTAAGAGTGGCTTATACTCTTTTCTCCTAGATGTATACATTTATCCATATTAAAATGCATGCTGTTTGCTTTTGCCCAATTTACCAAGTGATCCAGATCACTAGCAGTGACCTGTCCTCTTCTTTATTTATCACTCCAATTTGTGTGTCATCTGCGAACTTTATCAGTGATGGTTTTATGTTTTCGTCCAGATCACTGATTAAAGTGTTAAAAAGCATCAGGCCAAGAATCAATCTCTGCAGGACCTTACTAGAAACACACTTGCTTGATGATGACTCCCCATATACAATTGTATTTTGAGACCGATCAGTTAGTTAGTTTTTAAACTATTAGATGTGACATTAATTTTGTAACATTCTAGTTTTTCAGTCAAAATGTCTTGTGGTATCAAGTCAAATGCCTTACAGAAGAGTTAAGTATATTACATCAATACTATTACCTTTAGCAAACTTAAAATCTCATCCAAAAAATCGTTAAGTTAATTTGACAGGATCTATTTTTCATAAACCTATATTGATTGCTAATCAACCAATTACTTTCCTTCAATTCTTGATCAATCAAGTCCTCTATCAGTTGCTCAATTATCTTGCCAGGATCAATGTTATAGGCTTGTCAGTCTAACTACCCAGGTCATCCTGTTTACCCTTTTAAATATTGGCAGAATACTAGTTTTCTTCCAGTCTTCTGGAATTTCCCAAGTCTTACTGCAAATCAACATTAATGGTTCAGCAAACTCCTCAGCAAGCTATTGAAGAGTGATTTTTACAAAATTTGTTGCATTTCTAGTAGTAACGTGTCTAGAACAGTTAACACAAATTCACCTAAATAAGAAACTGTGCACCAAAATAATCCTTCCACCACGCTCTTTGTATATCTTTAAAAAAGCCACCCACTTAGGCTTCTGCTTTTAAATTAAATCTATGTGTTTCATAAGAAGAGCATATAACAAAGTCAAAAGAAATGCAGAAAAAGTCCCAGAAGAATACCAAAAAAGTTTCTCCCACAGATAGTGGAGGGACATTGGGGAGGGTGATACTAAAAGTCTAAGCAGACTCCTTGCACTGATGAAATACTATGTAAAAGGTTAAGATTTTGTCAGTTATTTTTAGTAAAAGTCACAGACAGCTTGAGGGCAAGAAACAAAAATTCATGGAAGCCCACAGAATTATTGGGTGGGGGGCTGGCTGAGGGGGGACAACTAAAGCCCAGGCCCTGTGGGGGAGAGAAGAGATCCCAAACTCCAGTCCGTGAGGGAGGAGGGGGTGAGGAGTCCAGCTGGAAGCTCCGCCCTCCTTTCCTAGGGCCCCCCCACCTTGCAAAACAGCTGGGAGCTCCCGGTCCCCTTTCTTCCCTCCTGCAGCAGCTGGGACCTCCAGGCACCCTTTACTCTCCCTCCCACAGCAGGGGGGGGAAGCAGAAAATGTCACGGAGGTCTCTGAAAGTCACAGAATCCATTGCTTCTTTGACCTCTGTGACTAAATCTTATCCTTAACCACATACTAAGGAAACTAACACAAAAGAGACCCAACTAAGCTAGGTCTAAGTTCAGAATATCAAGTACAGTTTCACTAAAAAAAGTGACATACAATATAGTCTTTATTCTAACACTCTTGTATAAAAAGTGCACTGAACTGCCTGCACAAAACTAGATGTGCAAATCTGAACAGCAGGGCTCAAGCTGAGACTTAGGCCTGGTCTACAGTACACGGTTATTTCGGAATTAGCCGAGTTACTTCAAAATAAATCTGATTCCGTCCACACGACCAAACCAGTTTTTTCAATTTAAAGGGCTCTTAAATCCGATTGCTGTACTCCACTTCGGCAAGTGAAGCAGCGCTAAAATAGAGATCGCAGTTCTGGGTTACAGGTACTGTGGACGCAATTCAACGTTATTAGCCTCTGGGAGAAATCCCAGAATGCTCCCTTGTGACCGCTCTGGACAACACTCTAAACTCCGATGCACTAGCCAGGAAGGCAGGAAAAAGCCTCTGGAACTTTTGAATTTCCTATTTGGTCACCACCAGCACAGACGACCATCAGCACAGTCCACCAGCACAGGCGACCACGCAGTCCTGGATTCTCAGGAAAGCTCCAACATGGTCCAAACGGGAGGTACTGGATCTCATCACATGTTGGGGAGACGAATCTGTTATGGCAGACCGATGTTCCAAAAAAAGAAATGCAAATACGTATGCTAAAGTCTCCAGGGCCATGACGGAAAGAGGCTACTCCAGGGACCTAGAGCAGTGTCATACAAAAGTCAAGGAGCTCAGGCAAGCGTGTACCAAAAAGCCAGGGAGGCAAACGAGCGCTCTGGGTCACAGCCCCATACATGCCACTTCTACCATGAGCTGCATGCTATTATGGGGGGTGACGCCACCACTACCCCACCACTGTCCGTGGACACCTGCAAGGGGGGAGTAGCACGGAGCGAGGAGGATGAATTTTTGGAGGAGGACGACGACGACAGTGCACAGGCGGCAAGTGGGGAATCCGTTTTCCCCCCTAGCCAGGAACTATTCTTGACACTGGAGCCAATAGCCTCCCCCCACTCCCAAGGCATGCTCCCAGACCATGACCCTGGAGAAGGCACTTCTGGTGAGCGAGAGCTTGATCGGAGCCACGCGGTGGGGGGAAACCCAGCTGCGCTGGGCTGTTCACCTTTAGTTTAAAGGGCTCATCCCTGCTCAGAATCTCATCGGAGCCACGCGGTGGGTGTGGGAAGAGGGTGCTGTGTGAAGCAATCATCCCAGAGAGCCCGCAGGCCCTCCTTTTGCATGGCAAACCCACCAGGCATTGCTTGCTATGGGAAAGGGGGCCTGGCAGTTTGAAAGCATTGAAATGAATGTGGAAGCAGCAGAACCCCACATGCCCCTAGGGCTTACCATAGCTGCCTGCAAGCTGAATTCTGTTGCCTGGCCACATGTGATGGCTTACTCACACCAAAGTGGCAGGCACTTCAGTATAAGAGGCAAAGTGTAACCTTGTACAGAAAGAACATGTGCTGTGTACTATGAATTGCCTGTTTCACTGAGAAAGAGTATCCCCTTTGTTCTCTAAAATGTATCTTTTAAAATACTACCCTCCCTTTTTCTCCTCCCGCAGGTGCAAGTGTTTCAACACGGCCTCTATCTACTCCGTCCCAGAGGCTGGTCCAGATTAGAAGGCAGGAAAAACTAACTCTGGACAACACATTCGTCTAGCTTATGCAGTCCTCCCGCACTGATAGGGCCCAGCTGAATGTGTGGAGGTAAAAAATTGCGGAGTCACGTAAAGCGTTACATGAATACAAAGAGAAGAGAGAAGTGCTCAATGAGAGCAGGCAGGATGCTATGGTCAAGCTCATGAGGGAGCAAACTGACATGCTCCGCTGTATGCTGGATCTAATGCGGGAAAGGCAGCAAGACCACAGACTGCTGCTGCAGCCCCTGTATAACCGCCCTCCTTCCTCCCCAAGTTCCATAGCCTCCTCACCCAGATGCCCAAGAACACGATGGGGGAGGCTATGGGGACCCACACAGTCAACCCCAGAGGATTGTACAAGCAGCAGAAAGCTGGCATATCCAAAATTTTGATTTGGTTTCTGGACTTGTCCTTCCCTTCTCCTCCACCCCCCTCCCCCGTCTAGTTTTTGATTTCTCAACGTTTTGTGCAAGAAATAATAAAGAACAGTTTTTAAACAATTGTGACTTTATTTCCTTTCATATATATAGGGGGCAGGTAACTTTAAGAGAAACAAACAATTGTCACACAGTACCCTGGCCAGTCATGAAACTGGCTTTCAAAGCTTCTCTGATGTGCAGTGCGCCCTGCTGCGCTCTTCTAATCACCCTGTTGTCTGGCTGTGCGAAACTGGCTGCCAGGCGAGTTGCCTCAACCTCCTACCCCACCATAAATGTCTCCCCCTTACTCTCACAGATATTGTGGAGCACACAACAAGCAGCAATTACAATTAGAATATTGCTTGTGGTGAGATCTAACCGAGTCAGTAAACTGCGCCAGTGCACTTTCAAACGTCCAAAAGCACATTCTACCACCATTCTGCACTTGCTCAGCCTATAGTTGAACTGCTCCTTACTACTGTCCAGGGTGCCTGTGTACGGCTTCATGAGCCAGGGCATTAAGGGGTAGGCTGGGTCCCCGAGGATAACTATAGGCATTTCAACATTCCCAACAGTAATTTTCTGGTCTGGGAAGTAAGTCCCTTCCTGCAGCTGTGCAAACAGACCAGAGTTCCTGAAGATGTGAGCATCATGCACCTTTCCTGGCCATCCCACACTGATGTTGGTGAAACGTCCCTTGTGATCCACCAGTGCTTGGAGCACCATGGAAAAGTACCCCTTGCGGTTTATGTACTGGCCGCACTCGGTGTTCCGGGGTCAAGATAGGGATATGCGTTCCATCTATCGCCTCGCCGCAGTTAGGGAACTTCAGTGCATTAAAGCCATCCACAATGGTCTGCACATTTCCCAAAGTCACTACCCTTGATAGCAGCTGGTCAATGATTGCGTTGGCTACTTGCAACACAGCAGCCCCCACAGTAGATTTGCCCACTCCAAACTGATTCCCAACTGACCGGTAGCTGTCGGGCGTTGTAAGCTTCCATAGGGCTATGGCCACTCACTTCTCAACTGTGAGGGCTACTCTCATTTTGGTGTCTTTGTGCTTCAGGGCAAGGGACAGCAAGTCACAAAGTTCCATGGAAGTGGCCCTGTGCATATGAAAGTTTCGCAGCCACTGGGAATCATCCCATACCTGCAACACTATGCGGTCCCACCAGTCTGCGCTTGTTTCCCGGGCCCAGAATTGGCGTTCCACAGCATGAACCTGGCCCAACACCACCATGATCTCCCAATCGCCACATGCCGTGCTTCTAGGAATGTCTGTGTCCATGTCCTCATCAGTATAGTAATCACGCTGTCGTTGCTTCCTTGCCCGGTTTTGCAGGTACTGCACATACTGCTGGATAATGCGCGAGGTATTTACAATGGTCAAAACTGCAGCGGAGATCTGAGTGGGCTCCATGGCTGTGGCGCTTGCATGGGTAATCCTGGAAAAAGGGCGCAAAACATAGGAGAGCAGAGTGGCAGCGGAAGAGGTGCTGTTCAGTTCACGATAGCTGAAAAAAGGCGGGAAATGGTTGTCTTCTGTAGCTTTCATGGAGGCGGAAGCCCAGGACAGACAACATGGAGAAGCTTGGTAGCGCGGCAAGAGTGGTAGAGCAGAGTTGGTGGTGGAAGCTGTGCTGCTCGGTTCACAATGGCCAAGCAGAGTTGGCAGTGGAAGCGTTCGATGAGGAAGAGAAAGAGTAGATACTAGAGATTACATAGGAAGACGAGAGAAAATGCGAGGTGGATTCATAGTAGCAGGAGAGCAGCGGTGCACCATCAGCTGAAAGCGGTATGGCGTCTACACGCCAAAAAGGTGCAAAACGATCGTCTGCCATAGCTTTCGCGAAGGGAGGAGCGACAGACAACACACACCCAGAAACACCCGCGAGAATGTTTTTGCCCGATCATGCACTGGGAGCTTAACCCAGAATTCCAATGGGCAGCAGGAACTGTGGGATAGCTACCCAAAGTGCACCACTCCAACATTCGATGCGAGCCTTGGTGCTATGGACACACTCCGCCGAATTCACTCGCTTTAGTGGGGACATAGGAGACCGAACACATAAAATCGCTTCCGAAAATTCAAATAGAATAAATTTGAAATAATTTCGTACTGTAGATGTACCCTAATACTGAAAATGTTTAAAGGAGGAACAGTAGAGATGTGCCGATACCTACAACATTCCACCAGATTTCAAAAGACAATACTTACTAACAACAAAACAAACCTGTAGTGTCTGAAAGACACTTCAAGTGTGTAGCTGTACTTTCACACCACCATCACAGACACTGGGAAAAGTTAAGACAAATGAGAAACAGAAAGAAGGTGCAAGTACTCAATCTAACTGTAGAACTCTACTGAAAAGACTATAATTAGTTGTTATTTAAACTACGTTTCCAAATTAAGACAGTGTTTTCATTATAACTTAACTACACACCAAGAAACTGCATGAAATGCTGTAAGAAGCTTTGGGTGAAGGAAATATAGCTATAATTTAACCTTTGTTGTATCTGAATTTAGGCTGTCTGAACAAGTCCAAAATGCTAAGACCATCAGTTGCCTTTAAGGCAGCTATTCTTAATCGCTACAAAGTCAAAACTGAAGAAATATCCTCTAAAAAAGCAATACTTTTATACACTGATTTTTGAGATACAGTTTTATTTCAAAGAGGAGAGTTTAAATTAATCTACATCTGATTAAAAACTTCATTTCCTGGGTATCCTGTAGTCATAGGCGTAGCTTGACTTCTATATGGGGGGGAGAGGGGGACAGCTCCAGTCAGGCCAATGGGGCTGCGCATTGGGGGGGACAAATTATACACCTACCCAAGGCTTGCAGTTTGGGAGGGAACACCCCGTTCCCCCAAACTACACCCATGTCTGTAGTGTCTTCAGAGTAGGATTTCTAAATTAAGGAACAAGCCAAACTCAGAAAAGAAAATCTTTTGGATTTAGTTATCTGTGTTTGGGCATCGAGAGAGTATCTACTGCTGGCAAAATAAGAGGTTGGCAGCTAACTCTAAAGAGCATAATGTCTGTCAAGCACTTACAGTAGGTTTGGCAAGGAAGTGGGGTTAAGACATTACACTTCCTTCAGTGTCTAGGATGAAGAGTCAGAAGTCACTAGTATTTTGGGTTGCTCAGTATTTTGAAAAAAATCTTCGACTGTCCGATTTTCAAAAAGGGCCTAATGTCTGAAAATTGCCCTTTCAATGTACTTCAAGTTGGGCACACAAAAGTGCAGTCGCTTCTTAAAATCTTGGTCTAAAGAGTTAAACCAAAGGGAAATAAGATAAATTTGTAGTTAAGGAATTACAAAAGCTTGGATTCTTTCCAAGAGGAAAAGCTATTATTGTACACAATTGAATGCAACTTCATTCTTGTTCCTCTCTCAGAAAAAAAATGCGGATTCTTATAGCTTATAGCTACCAAAGCTTGTTATATCACCAGTGTCAATCTCCATCTGAATGTTAAGCCTTAGCTGCCTTTATGGATTACCATGCAAGCACAATTAGGATGCATTCAGTAGTAGCAGAATGGTCAACTAGTTTTGTATGCTCTGAGAATGTGTGTTTACAGCACAAATATTTCACATAAACTACTTTAAATCCCACCTTAACTACTATTCAAAAACTGATTTGAACATCTAAATATATAGGGCATTAGCATGAATATTGCAGTCCATGTTTATGATGAAAGAAAATTCCAAAAAGCATTAGAGAAATTTGAAGCCAGCCCCCGTAATTTGCATAGAATTCACTCCAGGTAGTGGGCTCCCAGATCCAGTGCTGAATATTAGGGCTGTCGATTAATCACAGTTTTAATCACACTGTTGAACAATAGACCATCAATTGAAATTTAATAAATATTTTTGGATATTTCTCTACATTTTCATATATATTTTCTGTGTTGTAACTGAAATTAAAACGTATATTATAAATATTTGCACTATAAAAATGATAAAATAGTATTTCAATTCACCTCATAAAAGTACTGTAATGCAATCTTTGTCATGAAAGTTCAACTTACAAATATAAATTTTTTTTTGTCAAGTAACTGCACTCAAAAACAAAACAATGTAAAACTTTAGCGCCTGTAAGTCCACTTTAGCGCCTGTAAGTCCACTTTAGCGCCTGTAAGTCCACTTTAGCGCCTGTAAGTCCACTTTAGCGCCTGTAAGTCCACTTCTTTGTTCAGCCAACTGCTCAGACAAAATTTTTTTTTTTTTTTTACATTTACTGGAGATAATGTTACCTCCTTCTTTACAATGTCAACAGAGTGTAAGAACAGGCATTTGCATGGCATGTTTGTAGACAGCATTGCAAGGTTATTTACGTGGCAGATATGCTAAACATTCACGTACCCCTTTCATGTTTTGGTCACCATTCCAGAGGACATGCTTCCATGCTGATGACACTCATTAAAAAAAATAATGCATAATTAAATTTGTAACTGAACTCCTTGGGGGAGAATTGTATGTCCCCTGCTCTGTTTTATCTGAATTCTGCCATATATTTCATGTTAGAGCGGTTTCAGATGACAACCCAGCACGTTGTTCATTTTAAGAACACTTTCACTGCAGATTTGACAAAACACGCAGAAGGTACCTGTCAAGGTTCCTTCCCCACTCTGAACTCTAGGGTACAGATGTGGGGACCTGCATGAAAACCTCCTAATCTTACTTTTAACAACTTAGGTTAAAACTTCCCCAAGGTACAAAATTCTTTTACCCTTGGATTTCCACTGCCACCACCAAACTTTATCTGGGTTTACTGGGAAACGTAGTTTGGATACGTCTTTCCCCCCAAAATCCTCCCAACCCTTGCACTCCACTTCCTGGGGAAGGTTTGGTAAAAATCCTCACCAATTTGCATAGGTGACCACAGACCCAAACCCTTGGATCTTAGAACAATGGAAAAGCATTCAGTTTTCTTACAAGAAATATAATAGAAGTAAAGGAATCACCTCTGTAAAATCAGGATGGTAGATACCTTACAGGGTAATTAGATTCAAAACACAGAGAATCCCTCTACGCAAAACCTTAAGTTACAAAAAAGGCACAGACAGGGATAGTCATTCTATTCAGCACAACTATTTTCTCAGCCATTTCACGAAATCATAATCTAACACATACCTAGCTAGATTACTTACTAAGTTCTAAGACTCCATTCCTGTTCTGTCCCCGGCCAAAGCATCATACAGACACAGACTCTTTGTTTTTCTCCCTCCTCCCAGCTTTTGAAAGTATCTTGTCTCCTCATTGGTCATTTTGGTCAGGTGCCAGCGAGGTTACCTTTAGCTTCTTAACCCTTTACAGATAAGAGGATTTTTCCTCTGGCCAGGAGGGATTTTAAAGGGGTTTACCCTTCCCTTTATATTTATGACAGTACCAATGTGAGATTTCTTAAGATAGCTACAGCACTCAACCCAAGGTTTAAGAACCTGATGTGCCTTTCAAAATCTGAGAGGGACCGGGTGTGGTGCACACTTTCAGAAGTCTTAAAAGTGCAACACTCCGATGCAGAAACAGAACCCGAACCACCAGAAAAGAAAATCAGCCTTCTGCTGGTGGCATCTGACTCAGATAATGAAAATGAACATGCACTGGTCTGCACTGCTTTGGATTATCATCGAGCAGAACCAGTCATCAGCATGGACCATGTCCCCTGAATGGTGGTTGAAGCATGAAGGGACATATGAATCTTTATCTCATCTGGTACATAAATATCTTGCAACACCGGCTACAACAGTGCCATGCAAATGCCTGTTCTCACTTTCAGGTGACATTGTAAACAAGAAGCAGGCAGCATTATGTCCTGCAAATGTGAGCACACTTGTTTGTCTAAGTAATTGGCTGAACAAGAAGTTGGACTGAGTGGACTTACAGTCTCTAAAATTTTACATTGTTTTGTTTTTGAATGCAGTTGGGTTTTTTTACATAATTCTACATTTGTAAGTTCAACTTTCATGATAAAGAGAATGCACTACAATACTTCTATCAGGTGAACTGAAAAATACTATTTATTTTGGTTTGTTTGTTTTTTTTTTTTTTACAGTCCAAATACTTGTAATCAAAATAATAGTATGAAGTGAGCACTGTACACTTTGTATTCTGTGTTGTAACTTAAATCAATATATTTGAAAATGTAGAAAACATCCCAAAACATTTAAATAAATAGTATTCTATTATTGTTTAATCGCACGATTAATCTTTTTAATCCCTCCACAGCCCTGCTGAATATGCTTGCAGATGTTTAGGTGCCACCATCAGTTTTAATACACTTTCCAAAGTACCGTGTTAAAGTCCTAAATCCTCTTACTGTATATAGTTGGAGAAACTTTAGCAGAACCCCTATATCAGACAACAGGCTTTGTACAGATTCAAACTGCCCATTTAAAAAAATTCTATAAAGAAGGTACTTTACCAACTCCTGATGCATCTTCTACCATAGGGTTTATTTCTACCATGGTGGCATCGTATTTCATAAAGAGATTATATATCTTGATCATATTATCTGCTGCTTCATCCAGCAGGTTAGGGGGAAATCCCATTTTCTGGGCCAACTGAAAGTAAAAAACAAAGTTTTCTGGTCATCAGTTTATAACATTAGACATTAAAATCTTGAATTATGGTTAAAATTTAGGAACCTCACAACTTATATATATATATATTAAAAAAAACCTGTATATATATTATTATAACACAACTATACAAATCTAGCCTGTAGCTACAGAACTTCACCTACCCTGCAGGGAATGTCTCCTTGCTTCTGTTTTTTAAAAACAGTCAATTGCATTGATCCTACAAGGGACAGTGAAATTAAGGCTGCCAGGCTATACACCAGCCTAATTTAAGTACCCACATCTGGAGCTAGATTTACATTCTTTATTGTAATCTAAACAGTACATTAAAATATCTAGTAATAATTGTTTGGAAGGGTCAGTTTTCTTTAATCAGCCAAAAGACTGTATAAAATTTATTAAGTATATTTTCAAAAGCAAAACTCCCTCTAACTATGATTGTGTGGAAATGTACTCTCTAGTACCCTGACAGCTTGTTCCTTTTTGATGCCTTCCACAATATCAATGGGTTCCTTAATTATCGCATCAGGACTCTCTGCAGCAATATCTTCAATGTTAACACCACCATGAGAACTGCCTATAAGTACAGGACCCTAAAGAAAGAGAAAAAGTAAATGTAAGACTTTTGTATAATTCACTATCTTAATTCTTTCCACAAATATTTCAAAGAGCCTCTTGTGCTCAGTATTAGATTCTTGGCTTTTGGCAATCCACTAAAGTTGTCTTTTATTCTCTTACTGTTGCTATCTTTTCATTCAAGATACTTATACAAGACTTATGTTATACGATGACCAAAGAAATTTTCCAACTCTAAACCCTTATATCAAAAGGAAACTTTTCGTATGTTAATATCACTATTTATACTGTGGGAAGAACATACCATACTGGCTTAAAGTTAGGACAGAAAAAGGCAGTAATGCAATGGTACATCATATCCTGTGTATCCCTTCTTTGGGTTATGCTGTCAGTGAACAGAGAACAACCTTCATTTTCTTCATAGTTTACCACACTCCAGCCTCTGAAGATAAATCTAGGTCTGCACAGCCATTTGCAATAGTTGTTGCACTTTATTCCTATTCACAGTGGTTCATAAGCCTTGATAACTATAACCACTCTGAAAACTTGTCACACAGTGTTTCACTGTTCAGTGACATGAGTTTAGTGGCGTCAATACCATTTCACAGTGCATAAAATGTGTCAAAAAGGCACTTTCACAATTAATCCCAACAGAGGCACCAAAAACTCAATGGGCATGGAGACTGAACAATCGTAGGACCCTGGAAACGGTCCATCAAGTTCAGGGTTGAGGCATGTTTGAGTCAACCATCATTCACTGTCACTACACATACAGTACTTGTTGCATGCATAATGAGAGACTTCCACTTGCTAGACTATTAAGTCAGTACTTCCAATGAGCACATAAGTAGGGTTTAAAAAAAACCATACTTCAGAAGTGTAAGTGCAATTACAGTTGTAGAAAGCATGGTTGTTGCTGTAGTGGACAGGCTTTTTTTTTTTTTTTTAATAAAAAGAAAATCATATTGGATGCCCTTCTTCCAAAAGAAAGGTTCTAGAACCATTTCTTAATATTTTGAAAACTATATACTGAATGCAGCTGCAAGGAGAGCTGCAAGTGCTTTTGAAAACTTTCAGGCATAATTGCAACTCAGTATCGTTAGAGCCTAAAAGTTAGTATTGGTTCTGCTTAAGACATGACAAGTACATTTCACTCCTTCAGCTGCTTCTGCCTGGTAGGGTTTTATTTTTTGAAGCAAAGTTTGACACTATCAGAATGCATGATATACACCACAGAATCGTCACATTTGGGGTTTTTTATTTTAAATTCTTACACGTCTAGGAAAACATGTATGGTGTTAATTAGGTGCCGAGACTCAATCACTAGGAGAATTCTTGTCCAAAAAACAAGAGTCCACAAATTTATAAGCAATAAAATAATTAGCAACAGTTGACAGTAACCCTGTCAACATAAAAAGAACAGGAGTACTTGTGGCACCTTAGAGACTAACAAATTTATTAGAGCATAAGCTTTCATGGGCTACAGCCCACTTCATTGGATGAATAGAATGGAACATATAGTAAGAAGATATATATATACACACACACACACAGAAGGTGGAAGTTGCCATATAAACTGTGAGATGTGAATTACTCAATTAATTAATTAAGACTGAAATATTGGACAGTTTCCTATGAAAAGGAAGAGGCCCCTGAACCTAAGAGGAAGAGCAGGGGGAAAAAGGAGTAGATAGAATACAAGTTAGACATTTACCAGTTCACCCACTATGCCTGATTTGCATACAAATTCTAAATCAGAGAGCAGAATTGTTTCCAAAAAAGTTCTTATAACATTGTAAGTGAGAGAGTGATCTACGGAATTTACTGAACCATCCTCTCTGCGGGCTTTCTAGCATTATTGCACCAACCAAGGAAGCTGGCAGAGGCCATCTGCTCCAGCTCTGAGCTTTAATGATGTAGTTGTACTTTGTACTCCCAACAGAAATAAGCCTAGCAGAACGTCGTAACCTGGGGAGAAGATAGCTCTGGTGCACACATCACCAACTGGACAGTTCTACAGTTTGTGCAGGACTCAGCTGCAACTCTACACACACACACACACACACACACACACCCCGATGTCTCCAGGAGCATCAGTATCCTTAAGATAAAAAATAAGGAGCTTTGCTAGAGTAAACGCTGCAATGGATCACCACCACAGAATTACACGTCACCCTCATTGGGCTAGTGTAATTTTAAGTTTAATGCTCATCCCATATCTATACTGCTTCTAAATTTGATTCAGTCCTCTAGAGACCAGAAGCTATCTTCTTTCCTGGAGTGAAGCCATGATGATTCATTAATTTCATTCATATCTCAGATAAGTTACGAGATTTATTTCACAAAATGTGAAATACTTACTAGACAAATCAGCTAACTCAAAGAAAATTTGCTGCACACATTTCCTCTATAAAATTAAGAACTGGGCACCTACAGAACCAGAGTTACACAGATTCCTTCAAGGAATGCTTCTAAGTGTTCAGAAATTAAATAGGAAGAGCCTAAACAGCAGAGGCTGCAGACACATGCCAGCCACTTCAGGGAGCGGCATGGGGCCAGGGCAGGCAGGGAGCCTGCCTTAGCCCCTGTCATAAATATAGAGACGGGTAGCATAAAATCCCTCCGTGGCAGCTGTACTAAATCACCTTACCTGTAAGGGGTTAAGTAGGTAAAATAACCAAGTTGGCACCTGACCAGAAGGACCAATGAGGAAAGAAGATAGTTTGAAATCTGGGGGCGGGGAAGGTTTTGTTTGTGCTCTCTCTTTGTTGTTCCCTCTCCAAGCGGAGAGAGAAGCCAAGCAGGTACAACATCTCCTGAAAACATACTTGGAATAATAGATCTAAAACCACAGAAACTGTAAGTAGGCAAGGAAATGCTTTAGGTTACCTTTTGTTTTAGCTTGTAAACTTTCCTATGCTACATAGGTAGTTTTATTCCTGTTTTTGTAACTGTGAAGCTGAGCCAAAGGGGAATCCTCTGTGTTTTAAATCTTTTTATTTACCCTGTAAAGTTACTTTCCATCCTGATTCTGCAGGCATGATTCTTTTACTTTTTCTTTATAAATAAAGTTCTTCTTTTAAGAACCTGATTGATTTTCAGTGTCCTGAAGACAAAGGGTCGGGTCTGTGCTCACATTGCTAACCAATTGGTTGATGTATTATTCTCAAGCCTCCCCAGGAAAGGGGGTGAAGGGGCTTGGGGGGGAATAGGGATTCCAAGTGATCCTTCCCTGAAATTTGTGTAAATCACTTGGTGGTGGCAGCAGCAATACCGTCTAAGGGCAAGGAAAGGAATTTGTGCCTTTGGGAAGTTTTTAACCTAAGCTGGTAGAATATAAGCTTAGGACAGGGGTGTCCAACCTGTGCCTGCAAAGGAGCCAGAATTTGCCAATGTACATTGCCAAAGAGCCACAATATTATGTCAGCAGTCTCCATCAGCTCCCCAACCCCGCCTGCCAGCCGCCCTGCCCATCAGTGCCTGCCCTCCCATCACGCAGGATGCAGGAGGCTCTAGAGGTGAGGAGAAGAGAGAGAGAGCGCAGCAGGCTCAGGGAATTGGGTGGGAAGGGGTGAAGTGGGGGAGTGCCTGTGGCAGAAGCAGGGGTTGAACAGTGAGCTTTGGAAAGTTGGCACCTGTAGCTCCAGCCCCGGAGTCGGTGTCTATGCAAGGAGATGCATATTAACCTCTGAAGATCTGCATGTGGCTCCGGAGCCACAGGTTTGTCACCCCTGGCTTAGGGGGTCTTTTATGCAGGTCCCCAGATCTGTAACCCAGAGTTCAGAGTGTGGCAGGACCTTGACATGGATGGAGGGAGGAGGGAATGGAGTGAGCGGGTCAGAGGCTCAGGGAAGGGGCAGGGTAGATCCTGGGTTGATCTTAAATACAAAAGGTGATCTTGTGCGTAAAAAGGTTGGAGACCACTGGTTTATATACTATTTTTGAATTGTTTGTTTGTTTGTTTGTTCTCTCGGAGGAGGAGGAGATGCTAATATAATTCCTCCAGTTATCAGCGGTTTAAAAGTCAGGTCACTTACATGTCTGAACAGACACAGAAACTTGATTCTGGACACCCATTTTTTAAAATCTTGGTCACCTTGCTCTGCAATTCTTTAGACAGCTGTGGCTGCATGTTTAAAATTAATCCCCAACCACTTAAAATTAAGTGTGGTCAAGGAGACAGAAATTAGATCATTTCTCTATCCCACTGCAATTATCAACTCTGCAGTTCAGAAATGTCAGTACTACAGATATCCAGTTATGTAGCATTCATTTAATTGCATTGTGCCACAGCAAATTGCTTTGGTATTTGAAGTGTTTAAAAAGCATGCAATCCAAGGTCATGCTACCAAACAGAAGGTTATGTTCATGTACAACTCTATAAATCAGTTTCAAATTCAAATGTGACCCAAGTGAAGAACAGCAGTAATATTTTTTCGATTCCCAATATACCAAATTCAGTTTAAGAGCACTATATCTATACTCACTTGAAATGACCTTTCCATAGTTATTGCAAAATAGTATTCTCTCCTGGGATATCTGCGCTCACAGATAAATACTTGATTGCATATCCTGCCCTTTTCTCCTGTCTGCTTGGTAAACAACTTCTTTCCAATCATTTTGGAGGAAATCTCTTTTGCTTCTTCTGGACTAGAATAAGAGAAGCTCAGAATGTGACAAGAGAAATGCTTGAGTAAAGAGAGGAGAACGAATTAATTTAAGTTCTGTATATTAGTCTACAGTAAAAATATGTTCTTACCTAGTTTACGTCTTCATAGTTTACAAGGCATTTTAATCAAATTCAAATTCCAAGCCATATAAATGGATTGAAGATATTTTCAATTTACCTGATAATTTAAAAATACAACTTACGAAAAAACTATTTTCACTCCGCCTTTGAGGCCACCTTCAAAGGTTCCTTTTCCTCTACCACCAGCTAAAACCTGAGCTTTTACCACAAGGTCCTTTGAACCTAGAATTTAAAAAAAAAAAAAAAAAAAAAGCCAGAATTTGTCAATTATGATTCCTAAATTAGTCAGTAGCATACCCAAGGATATTTTCAGTTTATTTCCCTCCCACAAGATAGAGCACAGATTATTCAGACTAAGATGGCAGAACTCTCACTTACAGTACTCAATGTTTTCTCTTGACAAAAAAATAAATCAGGCTGACGTACAAACAAATCTAGGAGCTCCAGCTCAAGAAAGATTCCAAATTCCAGCATTCTAAGTCTGTATTTATAAAATGACTGACCTGACTTTTGGTTTAATTAGTCATTATTCAATTATTTGTTGACATAATCTAACGGATTAACATTCTCTCAGATCTCAGTACTATTTACATCATTAAATGTCAACACAACTTTTCAAGCCATCATCAGCCAGTATTTTCTTGTGTGTGAAAGAATGAATAGCAGCATGCATCCACCCTATGCACTATCTTGCCCGTTAGTATACAACTGATATACTTTCTCAAGTTAGCTTCCAAATGAGTAGCGCTCATGCAATCAACTAAGGCCCCAATCCAGCAGACCACTTAAGCACGTGCTGGAATGCTTGGCAGAAGTCAGGGCCTCAATGAATCTACCAGATTTTGTGAGAAGAACATGAGAATGAGTAGTATAACTTTTAGGCTGTCAAGCTTCTTAATTCAGCCTAAATCAATTTTATGTCTACATGACAGACTTCTGTAGGCCATGATATAGCAGTCGGGGTGCAAAGAGAGGTGACCCCTGACTGACATGCTTCTGCGAGAAGAAACCATTGGCATAGATGCAATTACACTGGCAAAACTGTACTGGCAGATCCATACTTTTACAATTCTAGCTTGTTCTGTTCAGAGGGTGGACACACTAGAAAAAGCTATACAAGTACAGCTTTGCCAGTATAAGTTGCATCCATACTTGGAGCATTTTGCTGGTATAGTATACAAAGCATAGTGTAGACTCAGCCATAACCTTTGGGCAAATACTTCAAGCAGGTTCCACCCTCCTCCCAGAGATGACAAAGAAGGCCTTATCTACACTATAAATGCTTTGCTGGTATAGTTACACTGGTAGACACCCCCAGCATAGATGGAATGTATACAGACAGAACAAGTTTTTCTGCTGGCATAGTAACACCATCTCCCAAATGACATAAGCGATGCTAACAAAAGAGGGTCTCCACTGGGGCTTTTGCTGGCTTAACTATGTCAGCTAGGGTTGTGGTCCTCCCCCTTCCCCAACACACACACACGCACCCCTCGCCAAACACAGATAAGCCAACAGAACTTTGTAACATAAATCTGGCCTTCTGGGGACATGTCCCAGGGTTCTTTGTGCTGCCATAAGCTAAGCTCATCTATGAATTCTTTCCCCAGTGAATTGTGGGAGAACTTGTCTATGCTTTCTGGGCACACCGGGTGGTGATGGGAGAAATTTTGGAAAGGCAGTGGAAGACTACCTGCACTCAAATTGAACTATCCTGCTATCATACAACAAACTGGCCATGACAGCCATTGAGTTGTGCTAACCTGAGCTTTAGCCTATATCCAACAGGCCAGCCAACTCGAGTTAAAAGTCATAATCAAGTTGAGTTTGTGCACGGTATTGGACAGGACTCAAGTTAGGGGCAATACTCTAGTTATAATCTGAGGTAACTATGCAGTGAAAAGTACTAGTAGCCAATCCAGCACTTTAAAAAAAAACAAAACACTAAGGAGCTCTCTCTAAATTTTCTCTGTCACTATCAATCTCTTTGGTATAAAATATTTGAAGAGTTTGCGAGTTAAGATGTGAGCACATGTAGACTTACTATGACCTTTACATCCAAGATAATTATCTTCACAATCCTATTCCATTTTATATATCTACTGAATACTGGTTGTCATGCAGATTAGACCAGGGGTTCTCAAACTTATTGCTCTGTGATCCCCTTTTGACAACAAAAATTACTACAAGACCTTAGGAGGGGGACCAAAGGCTAAGCCTGTCTGAGCCCCACCACCCCAGGCGGGGGAGCCAAAGCCCAAGGGCTTCAGCCTCAGGTGGGGGGCCTGTAACTTGAGCCCCGCCACCCAGGGCTGATGCCTGAGCCCCACCGTGGGGCTCGGCTTCGGCTTCAGCCCCGAGTATAGGGCTCAGGCTTCAGCCCCAGGCCCCAACAAACCCTGGTGATCCCATTAAAACGGGGTCACAACCCACTTTGGGGTCCTGACCCACAGTTTGAGAACCAGTGGATTAGACTAATATTTTCATAGAAGTCATGCAAGAAATACTTGAGACTCTTATTATTCATGTTACCCTTCCATGAGACTATTCTGTCTTCGTGCAGTTGTACAAGCCTTATGTTTAGCGTCAAGCATAAGGTAACCAACCACCAGATAGAAATATTAATGTTCATTGGCCAATGATATTGCTACACACTGATCTGCAAACAAAACAGACCTACCCAGTAATCGATTAGCTACTGGGCCAATGGGGCCCATGTCCAGGGGGCCCACAGAAAAATGGGCACCCTGCCTGGCGCTTGTGCCAGGGAGCAGGGTCAGGGGCTTGCCCCACCTGGCACTCCTGCCATGGGACTGCAGTCAGAAGGGGGAGGAGGGGCCCCCCCACTTGCTCTGGCCCAGGGCCCCACAAACTCTTAATCTGCCTCTGGACCTACTACTCAAACGCTACAACATACAAACAATCTATTACAAAGAATACATTAACGGAGAACTGACCCAAAAAGTTCATATGTAACATGGGTAAAAGAAAAGTAGAAACAGGTACAAAGGCAGGACAAAAAAAAAAAAAAAAAGACATCCTTCCATGACAGATAAAATCCACTTGGATGGCTTTTTGAAGATCAGAAGTTATACTCATTTCATTATGAAGATTTTCAGAAAGATGTATATTTGCTATTTTGATAACTGTAGAAAAATACTGCTATACATCAAAGCTCTTCAGCTACTCAGTAACCAGGAGAGAGGACAATTTGTCAAACATCACAGAGCAACGCAGTGGCAATGTTGGGAAGAGAATCAGTTTTCTGGACTCCCAGTCCTGAGCCAAATCTGCAAAGCAATAGGTGCCTCTCTATAAATCAGAGATAGCTAAACTTACTGACCCCACAAGCCACATACGACAATCTTCAGAAGTTTGAGCGCCGAGGTGCACCTGCCGGGGCTCGGGGCTTCAGCCCAGATCCTGCTGAAGCCCCAAGCCCCAGCAGGTGAGCCAGGTGGGGCTGAAGCCCCGAGACACCTCCCTCTCTGCGGGGCAGAAGCCCCTGCCCCACCACCCTGCTGCAAGGCAGAGGTCCTGAGCTCCCACCAGCAGTCTGGTAGGTGAAGAATGGCAGGGAAGAGGGTGGGCTCCGCGAGCCGCACTTTAATGGTAAAGCCACATGAGCCACAGTTTTGCCACCCCTGCTATAGATGTTTTCAGGCATTGTTTTTGATTGACACCAATATTTATTAGCCTAATTTTCTCTAAGCCACTAAGTTTACTCAAAGATTTTCTGCATATAACCAGACAAATCCTGGATATCTAGAATTCTATTTTAACCCCTCTTTCTAGCCTACTAGAACAAAAGTCAATATCCTACCTCAGCATAGCCTGGTGCCAGCCAGAAAAAGTACAGGGAGCAGCTCCAAATAGAAACACTCAAACAACCTTTTTTGTCCTCTCTTAAGAGGTTGGAAGGGACACGTTTGCAGATCACGAAATGAACAGAGAAGTTTTGTATGTTCCACTTTACAGGTATAAGCAGAAAGTAAACTGTTCAAACTTAAGCAACAATGTTGGGGCAGCGGTGGAGAGAACCAGCAGTATTTGCCCTTCTGAAATGTTTGCTAAAGAGAGGAATTCTTTACTAAAGCAGGTTTTGGATTTTTGTTACAGTTGTTGGGTTTTATTTAAGTCTCTCTCCCCTTGAGTAGGATTAGACTCTGGAAAGTTATCAGCCTTGGATTCAATAAATTTCCAGCAAATGAGCAGTGAATAAGTAGTGAGGAATATGAGTTTATTTTTCATTAAAGTTAAAAGAAAACCGTAGACAGTGCAGTTATAATACATACATAAATTGAGACATTTGTTATTGGTACATATAACCTCACTGTCCACTCCTTAAGAATAACAAGCTGTTTCAAAATTTGACAGACCACAGAGGAGATTTTCAAAGCAATTCAAGGGATTCAGTAGTGATGTTTCAAAGTAGCAGCCATGTTAGTCTGTATTTGCAAAAAAGAAAAGGAGTACTTGTGGCACCTTAGAGACTAACAAATTTATTTGAGCAGAAGCTTTCATGAGCTACAGCTCACTCCATCCGATAAAGTGAGCTGTAGCTCACGAAAGCTTGTGGCACCTTAGAGACTAACAAATTTATTTGAGCATAAGCTTTCGTGAGCTACAGCTCATTTTATCGGATGGAGTGAGCTGTAGCTCACGAAAGCTTCTGCTCAAATAAATTTGTTAGTCTCTAACAAATAAAAAGAAGAAACAGTGACCTCCACATCACCCCTTTCCTCCTCCCATCTCTGCTTATGGCATCAACAAATACTTAAAGCACATTGAACAGAGGGACCGGTCACCGGCTGAAAGAAAATCCAGCCTGTGAACTATTACAGCTCATGGTGAGAGATATTTGGCTTTTAAGTTCATTTAGGTAGTAGCTTGTGTTTCTCTTTTCATTTCTTTTGTAACCAATTCTGACTTTTATACTTTATCCCTTGTAATCCTTAAAATCTATTTCTCTCTACATAAAAAAAACTTTATTTAAATTATTGTGTTTGGGAACCTCTACTTCAGATAAGGCTGGTACAGAATGTGTTGGAATGACAGACTTACTATGAGCTTACACTGTCCAGAAGAATACAGAGCAGAGCAAGACGCACATTTCTGGGGAATAAGGCTGGGACTGGGTATACGTGGGTGTTGCCGTGTAAGTAATGTATGTTTGGCTAGGCTAGTAGCACTCAATGCTGTGTAGCTGGGAGCAAGTTACATGCTGGAGGCTGTCTATTAGCAGGCCAGGTGTCCTGTTCTGGCAGCAAGCCAGTGTACGAGGCATCCCAGGCTAGAGACTTAAGGGGGCACTGATGTTCAATAGTCCAGATTGTACCCTGGGGAATGTCAGTGTTTTAATACTTTACAGCCCCAGTAACTTGACTTTCTGGCTCCATTTCTTTTCATTTCTATTTCTGTACTTAATGTACTTGCAAATTCTCTTTAGGGGAAGAGACTATCTTTTTAAGAGAAGACATTACATTTGATTCCGTAATGAACTTAGAATAGGCAGACCTTCTGAACAGCATGAAAGCTTTGGTATAACCTCCAAATAATTCAAGAATTGAGCCTGTATTTTAATTGCAAGGCAATAAGTTAGTGTGGAAGATTGCATCTTGGTGGTCCAGTCAATGGGTTAACACACCACAGCTTCTTCAAGACTAAATTTTTTTGGCTAATTATCACTGAGCTAGATTTGTAAAATGTTTTATGGACAGGACCTTATACACTGATTTGTCAGATAAAAAAACCTAATGCATAGTGCATTTTTAATAGTAATTCTTTAAGAAGTACTGTGCATGAGTTTACATGCTTGATTAAAGGTGTTGCACAAGTTATTGTGTAAAAATGTCTTGATTTGTTTGAAAATTTTATGTGTGTACCTGCTATTAAATGGAACATATGTAGCGATATCACAAATTTTAAGAGATTCTGCAAAACTGCATATCATCAATTCAGTTAGATAACCAGTGCTATTAGAACAGGGTTTTTGGTCATCTCCTCCTCACACTCCCACCCAAATGGGCAAAAAACAGTAATGAAGAATTGAATAAAATAAAAACAAAGACAGGTTCACTTAACCTTTGGCTCAGTTTAAGAAAGCAAGAGCATTACTGCTGCCTTTTTAATTGGGGTGGAATAAGATGCCGCAACAAAAGTCCTGCTGAAGAGTACTACAAAGCAAATGGCAAGGGAACATGATTTACATGCTCTGTAGCTATCTAGCTCAACACACAAGACTAGGAAACAGGGAGCTGGAAGCCTCAATGCCGGAAGTCCATATCATAGTTCCATAACATTTTTGGGCTCTACAGCAGGTAAACTCTATAACACCAAACTTTTTAAGAAACAATGTCAGAACACCACTCAAGCCTACTAGTTTCAGTGTTCTAAGTGATTTTCAAGTTTGTGGTAAACTGTATTTCAGCCAGAAGGGCCACAAGCAAGCCAGACGCAGGCTGTTAGTTCAGGCACAGGAATGGTGTGAGGTGTTTCAGGGAGCATAGTCCCAGGGATAAGTGCTCTGCAAGACTTGGATATATGATAATGTGACCAGTAAAGAGTAACAACAGTTAGCATCTACACAGTAAGGAGTGCAACTGTACATCTGCTAAAGGAGTGCACTTCTACCCATGGAAATTATTGTGAACTTGTAGCTCAGATTACAGTGAACAGGAAATGTCAGTGCAATATCAAGAAGTCATTTGATACAGCCACTGCTTATACTAAATTCTAATTGTATTACTACTTCGTCCTATTCCACTCTCCACATATTTGCTGTATCCATCTGTTGTCTCCCATCAGATGCTAAGATTCTGAATTTTCTGGGGCAGTTCTGGGCCTGTTTATTATGGGTGTATAAACACCTAGAACAACAAGGCCTTGATGGGGCCTCCAAACACTAAAATATAAAATAAAGTGATACTTTCCCCTTTAAATATAAAGTGAGCATCTACTTTTACTACTCAAATTTTATGGCTCTAGTAGTAGTTCTCTTAGTGCTTGTCTACATGGGAAATTTTTTCTAGTTATACAGCTATAGTTAAACCATTGCAGTTATAGCAGTGAAACTGCCCATGTGGACACACTTACAAAACAAAAACACACTTACTCTGGGGTCCTACCCACTCCATTTATGCCACATTTCCAAAGTGACATAAGTTAATATGGAAAAAAGATACTCATACTGGAATAATATCTGTAAAACTACAGTGATTTAAATTTACACCCTACCTCATACTGGTATACCTTTCCATTAAAACAAGTACTCAAGCACAGGAAAGCTATCCATGCAACCTACAAATTTCAAAGCAAACAGACACTTTCATTAGTAGTTATAACATTTCTGTCCACGAATCTCTCTAGGATTTTATCAACATTAAAAAGGTACTTAAATACAGTGGACTTAAGATCAGAAATTGTTCAGACAGTTGGTACAATGAATACTGACGAAAAGAGTGGCTGCCTGAAAGTTAAATGTCCTGAACAGATGCTGCATCTAAGTAGATCAAAATCTATGGGGTGCCAGTACTGTTATATATGAATATCCAGAGTTTATTAATTGGGGGAGGGGGGGACTTCAGAGAGGGGCAAGCCCTGTCTTTATGTCTTGGCATATTAATTTATTTGCTTATTTAGGAGGAATGAGGGAATTTCTAGAAAGACAAAAACACAATAAATCACTGGAGAATGTTTTTTAGTGGAGATGTTTCACATAGTGCCTCAATGATTCTGTATCAGGTTAGCTTAGTTTGAAAGTGAAGAGATTTTTTTTTCTGTTTGAAATAATGCTAGTAACAGACTCTGCAGGCCAAGTTCTGCCCTAAAATAAGCCTGGCAACCCCATTGTCTTTACTGGGATTGCACTGGCTTAAGGGGGTGAGGGGAGGATGGGAGGAGATTGGTCCTGCAAATTAAACTTAACAATTTTGTACATATATGAAACAAAACAGAATTCAGCTTGTACTTTGTACATCAGTTGGTTCTGCATTGTTAACAGAAGTAAAGTCTTACTGCTATCTCTAGTAAAGAGTAAGAAAATCTGACTCCAAATACACAAGGAAATCTTAAAAGTTACTTTAAATGAGAACTAATTTTTTAAATTAAATTTTCTCTAACACATCACATGATTTGGAAAATGTGTTTATACATCCTTCCTAACCTTCAGTTCAGAAATTTGCCCTGTTTGCAACATACCATATGCATAGGCCTGAGCACTAGGATATCCTGGTTCATGACTAACGCTTTTAGGTGCTACAATACTATAAATAATTATTCTTCATCCTTCCTTTGAAAAATTACACTGGATACAAAACAAGGCTATGCAGCATCATGCTCAATGTACATGAAGCTGGAAAACAGTTTATATTACATAGCTGTTGCTAATTACATTATTGGATCAGGTTACCTGTCAACTGACAATACACCATGTTTGTTTGGGCAGTAGTTGTAAGTGGGAAAGTGAAATACTGTATAACATTTAAAAAGTCTGAACATAGTAAAACTGCTGGTAACAGAATAAATAAAATATTTTCCCAACTCTTAACTAAACTATTTCCTCTTCCATAACACTCCTTTTTAATTTTATTACACAAGTGAGCAAAAGACTCATTGAATTCTGTGAAGTGGCAAAAGATCTTATTGTAATGATCACATTTATCAGATTTACTAAACAGTTCCTCAAGTAATGTCCATTTAAAAGGGCTAAACTCCCACAAAATACTACTACTGTACTGCCACCACCACTCTCGTGGTAAGCTGATGTTTGTCGGCTTGATTCCCATAGAGACTACTTTTGGGTTTAAAGATTACGTCCTATCTGTAGCTCCTTCACAGAATTCAGTGAGCCTTTCTGTCAGTTTAAGGCAGGGGTGGCCAACCTGAGCCTGAGAAAGAGCCAGAATTTACCAACGTACATTGCCAAAGAGCCACAGTAATACGTCAGCAGCCCCCACCGACCACCCAATCAGCTCCACCCCTCCCCCCGCTCCCAGCAACTCTGGGGGGGTAGGGGGAGGAGCGAGGGCATGGCAGGCTCAGGGGCGGGAAGGGAAGGAGTGGGGGCAGGGCCTGTGGCAGAGCCAGGGGTTGAGCAGTGAGCACCCTCCAGCACATTGGAAAGTTGGCGCCTGTAGCTCCGGCCCCAGAGTCGGTGCCACATATTAACTTCCGAAGAGACAAATGCGGCTCAGAAAAAAACAGGATAGACAAGACCTGAATTTCTAGTATATCAGACCTACGGCGGGGGGGGGGGGGGAGAGGGAAGGGAGTCTTTCAAAAGCTTCATACATCTTAACACAGCACCACTTGCTCTGAAAAAAAAAAAAAGTTATTTGTAGATCTTATTACTTGCAATAAACCTAAGCACCACAGAGTTCAGTGTCCAGACACAAGCAGTTATCTTTGTCTAAGAAATAAAGATTGAGGAACCATCTCTGCTGCAGCAAGTTGAAGATATATCTAGACCTCCTACATATGGTAGTGGAATCAGCAAATCCTTTTCTGCATTAAACCCTGACTGATGCAAGTCTACAACATGATCTTTCAAATTAGAGAGCTTATTTCATGCAAATTAATAAAGAATCATTGCTGAAACAATGCAGAAGGGAGATCAAAATCAAATCAGAAATACATATATATATATACACACACACACACATATTTAACAAGAGACATGGGTAGATTAAAGTAGCAAGTCAGTGTGACACAAAAGTCAAGTCAACTCAGAAAGAGCAAGCCTACAGAAAGTTACCTTTAGAACAATGTATTGGCATAGTTTTTTTTGACAACTAGTAACCTAGAAAGAGCTTAACAATTGACCATTCTCAGATAATGAATGACCATAATGTACTATGAGAAAGGTTGCAAACAAAAAAGTAACTAAGTTGCAGAGTTCAAACAAATTGGTTCTCTTCAAACCCTGGGAATTCAGCGCACCTTCCACAACAACACTACATACAGTGGCCCCCTCTGGAACAAAAGCAGTTGAAGGGGACTTTTGCAAGGAAAACTGAGAAGAACTCAAGGAACACATTGTCCTGTTGGAAGGACAGATTTTTGCCCTTACTCCCATTGCAAAAATGTTGCATGCAAACCTGGCAATGCCCTCATGATCAATGAGGCCTGGACCACCCATGCAAAGAACATTTTCACCTGCAGTGGCTCCCCCTGCCCCCCACCACAAGCCCTCCAGCCATGTCTTTCCCTGGATCTATCTGGGGGGATGGGAGAGGTGTAAAAGTTATGATGCATTAGCTCTCTCAGAGAAATTATGAAGGGCCCAGGGGAAAATGACGGAAAAACATATTCCCTTGTTACCCACCCCACCCTAACCCATTCCAGCCACAGATGTTAAACTGTGTGAAGACCCTTCCCACAGAGTCGGGGGCAAGAAATAGGAGTGCCACTGAGCCCTGCTTTCCATACATAAGGACTAAGATCCTCCCCATGTGAGTCTCAGGCACATAATTTGATCCAGCAATGCATCTCTATCACTAGCCACCTGGCTGATGTCACTGTTTCCATTGTAGAATCTCAGGCTTTAGAAAGTTTCGATGAATAAAACAAGATTTCAGCTACAAAATAATATTCAAGCAAGTTTTTTCCGTGGGGAGGAAGCTCTCCTTAAGAGAGGATATGTAGAACTAAGACGTGTCTTACTAGGAAAGTACGAAACAAAAGTAATTACACCTTGTATCAGAAATTCCATGTCTAAACTACATATGTTCTCTTTAATATTATACCTATTTCTTTTGCAATTGTGTAAGCTTCTTCTGGTGTCTTTGCAACCAGTCCCTGTGGAACAGAAATACCAGCCTCTTGCAACAGTTCCATGCTCAGGTATTCATGCAGTGACAGGCTCCTTTGTTGTTGCTGTTGCACCTGAAACCCATGGCTATTGAATAGTCCTGGACCTCCAGCAAGTACCTAGGAAAATTAAAGAGAGTAATTTTCTTTCAAACAGGGTGTCCTCTATTTAACCACAAATTTTATGTTAAATGCATAAGAACTATGGAATTTGAAGAATGGATTTATGTGAGATGGTACATTCTGGTACAATAAGAAGGTTGCGCAATGCTAGATGCCATACCACTAGTAAATTTAACATGAAAGTAAGAGTCACTTCCAGTTTTCTTAAAGCAAAATCCTATGTGCTCAGTTTAACACTTGGCATTTTACATAAAAAGTGCAAAGATTGACAGAATTAGATACAGACAGCAAAATGTATGGTAAAAGCTAACTATTTATCTTTAAAACACTTCTGCATAACAGATATATAAATTAAGAGGCATAACCTGTGGTTAAAAAGCGGCATTGTACACCAGTTTCAGTAATTAAACGAATGGGTTGTACGGAGTTTGACCAATCTAGCAAAATGACTGTTGACAGGACTTAGCATTGCTGTCTTGGTCTCCAGACCGTCGTAAAAGCAGAAAAATCCAGATTTAACTTTCTCTATTAGACATTATCAGTACTTGATGTCAAGCGCCAACAATTAATCAGAGGGTTGCATAGAAGGCAAGCCAATATAAAAAATATTTAAGTCAAATAGAGAGAAAATATGCTCAAGACCGAAACCAGGACATTCCATTCAATGCAGTCACTTCTTCATGGAAACTGACACAGAATGAGTGCGCCAGGAGTTTCTGGATAGACACTAGCCAGAAACAAGAGGGCGAACGGAGCAAATGAGGGTGGAATTCTGACCTTACTACACAACCCTGACAACAGTGCAATGTGAACAAGACTATGAAAAGCTATTACTCGACACAATGCAGAGTAGTTTTTCCAAATTTTAAAGGTGGCATAAACCAAGAATGTGTGTTTATAACACAAAAGAGAATGATTTCCAACAATACCAGAAAAAGGCATTTTTGTTTTCTAAATTAAAGTGTAGAAGAGCACAGTGCTTAACTTTTTGCACATTATTTGTCCTATTGAAGTCAATGGGTTTAATTTATATACACATTTGCAAACCTGGAGCCAAAGGTATTTCACTGTTCAAGCTGACTGAAGTACAAGAAATGTTTAATTTTTAAGATTCTCTTAGTTTAGGCTAAGGTGTTAATAGCAACAGTGACATTTAAATACATTGATTTTTAACTGGACACTTATCTTTAAATATCCTGGAATTTGAGGAAATTCTTTTTATATTTCTGTGACGCATGGCTAGAAAGGGTTAAACATCCTGCAAAATAAATAACTGACAGAAGACATGTGGGGAGATAAGTTTGTGTTTTTGTGTATTTACGTATGTATGAAGTAGGGTAGACAATGTAATCAACAGTCCCTGTCTATGCTGTATTCTGATAATTCAGATGTCCAAAGAACATCCTATCATGTAAATGAATTGTAAACACGGGATATCTCCATATTCATCCTTCAAATTCATCCTAATTACCTTTTGTTCCCTGAGGAATTCCAACTTGTCAAAAGAGATGAAATTGTATAAAAGACCTTTGGGTCCTGATTCTGTCATCTCAGATCTGCTTACACTTCAACAGGGGAAGTTTGAGTCGCAAGACTGAGGTCCCAGTTATGCTGGTACTCCCTAAATATGGTATTTGGACATTGGGCTATGACCTATGAACTAAATTCTAAAGGAACTCTTTGCAACTACAAAGCTCACCATCTCTGCTATGAATCTGAGCCTCAATGGATTGAACTCATGTCTGTATGTATACCGATCTTTTAACCATACTCTCTCTTGTTTTTTAATAAATTTTAGTTTAGTTAATAAGAATTGGCTGTAGTATGTATTTGGGTAAGATCTGAAACATTCATTAACCTGGGAGATAATATGTCCAATCCTTTGGGATTGGTAGAACCTTTTCTATGATGAAATAAGATTTACAAAAATATTCATCATATTTGACATGGGTACCTGGATGGAGGCCTGAGCTCGATCACTTTAAGGGAACTGTGTTGTTTGGACTTCTGAGTAACCAGTAAGGTAATAAAGAAGCTGTTTTATGCTGGGTTCATGAATCTAAGTATTGGAATATCTACCAGTTTTGGAGGGTTTGGCTGCCCCATTCTTTGCAGTTCACCCTAATTGAGTGACCATAGCTGGTGCCCACTGGGACCCTGGTCGCAATTTCAAACAGCCTAAAATAAGCAAACGAGAATTTGCCTGGGAAATTCGAACTTGACAAAGGAGAGCAAAGCCTATTTAAATCTCAGGAGGATCACTACTGCAAACCATACACGGATCAAACTGTGCACTCTTTACTTTGCTTCCTGTTCAAATGAAAGGTTTCAGAGTAGCAGCCGTGTTAGTCTGTATTCACAAAAAGAAAAGGATGTTAGTCTCTAAGGTACCACAAGTACTCCTTTTCTTTTTGTTCAAATGAAAGGTACTTGTTGCAGCAGCTGCTGTTTCTCAAACCGACCAGCAGTGCCCCTCAAAGACTCTGCAGTGTAATATGAGATAAGGAGTAACACCAGCCTTCCTCCATTTATGGCAGGGGGAAGCGCAGACACATCGAATCTGTTTGCCTCACAGAACCATAGAATATTAGGGTTGGAAGGGACCTCGGGAGGTCATCTAGTCCAAACCCCTGCTCAAAGCAGGACCAATCCCCAATTTTTGTCCCAAATCCCTAAATGGCCCCCTCAAGGTTTGAGCTCAGTACCCTGGGTTTAGCAGGCCAATGCTCAAACCACTGAGCTATGCCGCCCGCCCCCAGCCCGTGTTTTGGTTTGCATTAAATTCCCTGTAGTTATGCGAACGGAAGCAAGGAGAACAGGCTGAAAACAAACGTTCATGTGAGCCATCACCCGGGCACGAGCACAGCCCCCCACCCGGGGGGGGGGGGGGTTGGCACCTACTGAAGCAACCAGCCCGCAGGACCTCAAGTGGCCAGTGTTACTACAGAGCTGGGGGCGGGGGGGGGACACTGCCACAGCGATGGGGGCAGGCAGAAGCCAACCGTCACGGCGGGAACGGCCAAGGGCCAGATGTCAACATCCCCCTCCCCCACCGCCGCCGCCCAGCCCGACACACGCACTCGGGTGCTCCCCGGGCAACCGAAGGGCCAGTCTCGGCCGCCTGCTCCCGGCCGCCCTGGGACACGCCGCCGCCCAGCTGCTCCCGCGTCCTGCTGACCCGAACCAGACACTGAGAAGCCCCGTCACGTTAACAGCCCCCCAGCCCCACCCCAAGCGCTGCCCCCGGCCTCCCCCACCAGGCACCTCTGCCCCCCACCCCCGGGGCTGGCGGCCCGGACGCAGGCGGGGGCGGAATGTCACAGCCAGTGACCCCCCTGCCCCTGCCCCTGCCCCGCCCCGCCCGGCTCGGCCCCGCCCGGCCTCGCGCGCCCAGGCCGCGGGGGGTCACCTTGGCGACGGCACCGAACGACGCCCGGCAGCCGTTGTTCCTCAGCCCGGCCGACACCCGGCTGCAAATCATGGACGCCGCCATGACCAAACCTTGGCAGCTTCCCAGTCACCACGCACGCGCGCCGCCACCACTGCTGCTACCATAGAGCGTGGGAGGGTTAGAAAGGGCCTCGGCTCCGCCTCTCCTGAAAACAGCGGTCCCCGAGGGCAGCGCCCAGATGGGGAACTCTATGGTCTCTGGACTCTCGGGGGGCCTCCGAGCCCAGCGCTGCCCTGCCCTGCCCTCTAGCGAGGGGAACCAGCAACTTCAGGAGCCCGCCCTGCTGGGATTGACTGGCCTGCAGGGGCCTCTTGTGAAGGGCCTCCTAGCCCCAGGCACGGTGGCTTCACCGGGGCCTGACCTGTGGCTCATTGAAGCCAATGAAAAGCGCCCCCGTGACTGCGGAGAGCAGCGGCTGTTGACACCCTCGAGGGCTGTGGGGGTGGGTGCAGACCCGCAAGTGACTCAGCGCTGCCTCCAGCCCCAGGGGCTGTGAAACAGCTCAGGCTCCAGGCGCAGTCCCTGCCCCAGTCAGGCTGCCCTCCCACTGGTAACCTGCCCGCCAGGATCCCCAGGGCTCAAACTGCTCAGGCCACCCATGCTGAGTGTGCCCAAAACCCCTGTTGTCCCTGGCTGATCGCAGGGCAAACAAGATGAGCCGAGGAGCTTGTGTTAACCAACCCCAGGGTTACAGCAAGAAACCTGTGGCTCGGTGTAGGGGGCCTGTAGTTCTGAAACTGGACACCCCCCTCCCCTTGGCCTGTTACACTACAGATTTCTGCAGCCATCACTACATCAATCAAGGGCTAGACAAAGTGTCCTCTCTGCCCAACATAGCTCTGCTGGCTAAAGTCCCTTGTGTAGATGTAGTTATACCTGAAAAACTGCTTTGACCAGTACAGCTTGTTTCTCTCGGGTAGGGTGGAATAACCAACAGCAGTAAAAACATAGTTTTGCTAGTATAAACTGCATCCACACTAGGAGTGCTTCGCCAGTGTAGTATACCAGTATTGCTATACCGATAAAGCTCTCCTAGTGTAGACATGGCCTATTATCATTATTATGATTCATTATTTATAAGATAACCTTAAGTGTGTGAGGATCTTTATTGAGGACTGCCTAACACACAAATTATACTGCTTTAACTACAGTGGAATAGTTAAAGCAGTGCAACACACACACAGGGCTTGTCTGCACTTACAGTGCTGCAGCGGTACAGCTGCAGCGCTTAGTGAAACCACTGCCCACACCAACAGGAGAGCTTCGCCCATCAGGATAGGTACTCCACCTCCTCAAGAGGCAGTAGCTATGTCAACAGGAGAAGGCTTCCTGTCGCTATCACACAGTCTACACCTGCGTGGGTTAGATCAGCATACCTACGTCGCTCAGGAATGTGGAAAATAAGTTGGTAGTGTATGCCAAGCCGCAGTGTGGATGCAGTTATACCAGTAAAGAGTTACTTTATAACAGTATAGCTATTCCTGTAAGAGAAGGAGAAAAAGCAGTAACAGTGTTCTTTTATACCAATATAATTGCATTCATACTAGGCATTGTACCAGTATAACTAATTTGGTAAAACATCACACCTCTTAATCTAAATATTATTATTATTTATTATTTGTATTACCGTAGTGCCTAGGAGTTCTGGTCATGGACTAGGCGGCCATAATGCTACATACCGTACAAACACAGAACAAAAAAATAGATGGTGCATTGTTACACCGACACAGAAACAATGGGTAGACCAGGCCTAAATGACACCATATGTTCAGTGTTCCAAGGAAATTACAGTCCCAATTTTTTTTTTTGTCCTCTGTGCAAGCTGTAAGGCCCATGTGTTTAAGCAGGCTTTAGCCTGAAACGTTATTACAAAAAACAACAGAGATCCCTTTGTTTATATATTTTTCTTGGAGGGGAGTTGAAATGCTTTATGAACACTGAGCGAAAATGTAAAATTGGTGGAGTTTGTTTTTTAAATATTATGCATATGCTAAAAGACTGCTCTGATTAATGCATGTTACAAATATTTCATTAATTCTGACTGACATCAAATGAAATAGGGGCAGTCACTATTGTGTTTAATTACAGAGAAAACAGCCTGATGTGGCACTAGGTCTCCACTAGCACTCAGATCAAGTTGTAACATCAATAATTATTTTTAGTCCCAGCATAATTTTTCCATTATTTCTATATAGTCTGAATTCAGTATATCACGTCAATAGCTAAATCGATACTGAAAGTCCCTTATTTCTATTTTTTTAAAATGATTTGTTTAACAACACCAGATTGCTCAACCCTGAACTTTGTACAATACACAAAAATAAAGTAAACCTCTGATTCGAGTTTACAATCTAGGCACTTGATCCTGCAAACACTTGTGTGTTTAACTTTATGCCTATGAGTAGTTCCATTGACATAGCTATGTAAAAGACAGAATGCACTGGGAAATTCAGAACTGAAAATAGTGTGCAAGTCAGTTGGAAGAAGCATTTTTCTTTTAAAAATGCACGGGGATCAGCTTGCTTCCATAAATTATGTATGTCAATGCTAGATCTAAACTGAAGGAAAACAGTATTGGAGCTGTAACTAACTGATGTGGTTAACAACTGAAAGTGCACAATAGTAAAACAACAGTATGAATTGTATTTTTTGCCAAAAACAAGTCTAGTGTGGATTAAAGCAGCTTTTGCTACAGCAACTACTTTAGGGGACACTGTGACTGTTGCTTAATTGTTTTGCTGCTGGCCCTTGACTGTACCTGATGTGCTGTCATTATCCATTAACATTTTGTTGAACTCAGTGGAATGCTAGGATGCACCTGGTACTTTCAGAAGCTCAAAGAATGGTTCTATAAGGATGTACTTGTTCCCGTGACACTAATGTGTTGCCAAAATTTTAGCAAGGGACCGTCAAAAATTTTCCACCTCAGTAATATATATGATATTTCTTTGGTAAAATACTCTTCTTCCGGGCAAAAACCTATTCGTTCCAGACTTTTTCCCCGACCAAAATCCATCAGTCCTTCCAAAGCTGCTCCTCCCATAATTATCAACCCTTCCACTATCACCCCTCTCTATGCACCATGCTTCCACATCACCAATCTCTTGTAAGTCACTCCCGATCTGGCATCTGTTCCTTAAAGCTTCAAGAAGTCTTATCTCAGAAGTGAAAGAGCAACTTATATAGGGAGGCTGTTGGATATGGCACCCCCTTATGGGGAGAGGTAAGGAATAAAATAAGGCTGTCAAGCGATTAATCACATGATTAATCACAAAGTTAAACAATAATAGAATAACATTTATTTAAATATTTTTGGATGTTTTCCACATTTTTAAATATATTGATTTCAATTATAACACAGAATGCAAAGTGTACAGTGCTTACTTTATATTTATTTTTATTACAAATATTTGCACTGGAAAAAACAAAAGAAATAGTATTTTTCAATTCACCTAATACAAGTACTGTAGTGCAATCTCTTTATCATGAAAGTTGAACTTACAAATGTAGAATTATGTACAAAAAATAATTGCAGTCAAAAATAAAACAATGTAAAACTTTAGAGCCTACAAGTCCACACAGTCCTATTTCTTGTTCAGCCAATTGCTCAGACAAACAGGTTTGTTTACATTTGCAGGAGATAATGCTGTCCGCTTTTTGTTCACAATGTCACCTGAAACTGAGAACAGATGTTCACATGGCACTAATGTAGCCAGCGTCGCAAGATATTTACATGCCAAATGTACTAAAGATACGTATGTCCCTTCATGCTTCAACCACCATTATATAAAAGTCATATAAAAGTGGTGAACACGGGGTACAGGATGTTAGATGGGGTACAGTGTGTCACATGGGGGCAGTACATGGAGAAAAGCAAAGAAGGAGTGAAAAGGTAGCCCTAAAACTAAGGATGAGGAGGAAAAAGCCAAGCCACAAGTCAAACAGAAGGAAAAAAAAGAAAAGAAAATGGAAATACAGAGAAGACAGAAGTACTGCACATTAACAGAGAGCCAGCTGAATATGAGATGGAATAAACCTCTTAACAGGCTCAGAGGTTCACATTTGCAAGAGAGAATAGCAGTACCTGAAGCATTATGTGCAGCATTATAGGACAGTGAAGTTCTGAAAATCCCAGTGGCCTGGCACCCAGCTGAACTCAGATATTCAGGTATCTTGGGAAAGCAGTACTAAAAACATATTTTCAAAGACCAAGCACCGCCCATATTCTGCTTCAATAATTCCCCTTTACTGAGCACACAAAAGTGGCTGGCCAAATCCTCTGTCAAGCACGCAGGGAAAGTCTTTGAAAATTCAATTACACGTGACTTGCCCAAGTTCATGTAGTAAGATAGCAGCAGAGCAGAAAATAAAACTCAGCAGTTCTATTTCCCAGCCCAAGCTCATTCTGACTATACAATTACAGCAAAGCATTCCTCTTTAACACTGTACAGCTGCAGTGGTAGTATCAGTCAACCTCTGCGAGCTCTCACCTGCATGTGCACATCATTATACTCTAGGAACAATCATCAAGTTTGACCACTTTGGGGGTCTGAGGACATCTTGATGCAAGGCAGTCCTGACAGTGTAACCAGAGGCAGAAATTCAAACTCCATCAGTAATACGAATGGATTATTCTGGTCCTTAGAAGAGGATAGGAGTTTGTGAGAGTCAATGAAGGTCATAGAAGTCAGTCTTTTTGCTTAACTGGGCCCTTTGTAAATTACGATATTAAAAGGAAGGAAAGGATTTTCTATAATAAGAAAGTATATGATGTAGGAATTCTCACATCTTTCTGATATGAAAAGGATTTGAAGAACTATTGTCTGAACTCTTAATATAAAACTAGGATTGTAGAGAATTACATAGAACATAAAATTGTAATAAAGCTAAAGGCAGGGCATAAGCAAAGGTAAAATAACTAGGCTAACTTTTGAAAAATTTCTTTTGCACTATTTGGAGACTCTTCAGCGTAAGTGATTCATACATTATTGGAATTCCCTCCAAGACCTTTTCCATTCACCTTATCCAGAACACCTTGTCCAGTTCTGGGAGAACACTTCATCAAGTTCTCTGGGATCCAAAACATTCAGTTTGACTCTGGATTTCATCATTCAGGTTCCTTTATTTGGCATACAGCAAAGCTACACTGAGTTGATCAGACTCAAGCATAGGGGGTGGTTACCGGGCATACCACACATCCAAAGTTAAACAAATCTCTTACTTTATATACATTTACATATTACATTGCATTTGTTATAGATTACACCACACATTTTTGGATTGGATTGGTTATTTGGCAGGAACCAATCCCTGTACAGCATGCTCTGTCCATGTGCTGTTCACATGGAGCCTGATCTTTACATGCCAGGATTTTTCTTGTCCATAGTCTCTAGCATCAAGGTGTTGCTGCTTATCTTAGCTAGCACAGACATCCTGACTCCAGCATAGTTTATCAAGCCCCTGTTTACAACTTAACCTTCCATCCCCCTTCCCAATTATGCCCACTAAGAAATGAGGCAAGTTGCTTATGTCAAGCCATACCTATATAACTTCCACTATATCAGTAGAAGATGGACAGTCTTTTTCCTTATATTTTCTTGGTGCCCCCCATAATCTGAGCATTGGTTTCTCCATCAACACAAACTTCCAAAACATGGACAATTTTCAGACAGAAAGCTGCTTTACTATATACAGTACCCAGATGTACAGAAACCCTTGTCTCAACCTATGTATTATATAATTTTTTAACATTAGCTTTAATAATTTTTTTAAATCCATTTACCCTACAGACCAGCAATTTTACATGACCTGTCTCCTTGCTTTTCATCCATGAATCTCAAAAGCACTTTACAAAGGACAGCACTCTGATTATCCCCATTTTACAGATGGGGAAACTAAGGCACGGAACAGGGAAATGACTAAAACCTCTATCCACTACTACCAAGCGACAGACACAGCAATATAATAAAGACTGATTTATTTAATTTTACTTTTGTGGTTTTTGAAAGAGTTAGGGCAAAATGCGTTTTCCCATTGTTTTTTCCTTTATTATTGCAAAAAAATATAAATTTCATAAACTCTAAAGAATTATAGCAGGTAGCACAAATAGCTAATATTTCCTTCTCACCTTTTGTCATCCCACTCTGTCCCAGCCCCCACCAGGTTGTGATAATTGATGTATTCACTGTCTAAATTAGGGCCCACTCCTTTAAGGCCTGGCATAAGCACAAGGGGACCAAACTAATGGGGCATAAGCAACCTTAATATTGGAATTTTGTAAATACTGAGTTATGACTGTGTAAACAATGTTCTTTTCGCCTATATTTTTAATGTAATTCTGTAGTTTTTTTTAAAAAAAGCAAACTGAAAAAACAGAGATTCTATAATGTGGAATCATATTGACCTTCTTTAACAGAAGGGGAAACTGCACCTTCCCAGCTTCCCCTTACTTTAAACCTTGTCTTACCCTAAGCCAAAGGAGTAGCAGAGGCTACTTTGCTGCTACTTTGTCTCCTCCATCTGGAACTCTAGCTCTGTGCCTGGGTGCAGGCTATGACTGGTGTATTACAGAGCTCCATGCTATTGGAGCAGCCTTTGCTGGGGATGGAATGCTCAGACATTTTAGCAGACAGCTTCTCAAAACCTCTAATGAACATATGCATATGGTGAGTTTCAGAGATTTATACAGCAAATCTGGGTGGATTTTCATTCTTTGACTCCAGGACCACCTCCTTGCCCAATTTAGAGATCCTGCTCCAAACCCTGGAGTCATTAAAGCAAAATTATCTACATTTCCCGAATTTTATTTCTGAAAACAGCTGAATTGTTTCACCTGAAACTTTCCAAAACAATTCAGCCTGAGGCAGAGAGCAAACATGGAAAAAAATTGTGCAAATGGTTATAGTGTGGTAAAGTTATAAGCAACTGAAAACAGGGACTTACAATAGAAAGTAGTAGGCAGCCTTAATTATATGGAACACAGGATACTGAGTTAGATGGACCACTGGTCTGACCCACTATGGCCAGTCTTATGTTTTTATGTTCTTACTTGTCACAAAGCTCTGTGCAAAACCCATAAAATAACTACACAAAAAAACTGAAGAGAGCAGATTCAACCAATAAAATAATTTGTATTTTCATGTGGTATCCTTCACACACACAATCGCAAGACATTTTACAGTCACTCATAAATTAAAGAGAAAAGGAAGGTTTTATAATAGATATATTTAATGTCTTGGAGGAGAAAAAGAGTTCTATATACCTGTGTGCAATAGGAAATGGAGTTTTTCCTCTTGGTTGACATGTATGACTCATATGGACATCTCTTTTAAATATTAATAAATATTCCTACTCTGCAGAAGAGAAGGTCTGAAGCACTGTCTTTGTTGTGGTTTGCCTGGACTCTATATTTACCCTCTACTAGTTTATCCAATGTCACTTTCACAGCTGTATTGCTTGCAACCATGGAACCAGTAACATTCAGGGCTTCTATACCATCAAAGTCCATAGGGCTTCAAAAATCTCCCAAAAGCTCGAGGTTAGGGAAGGAGGAGTTTTAAACAGAGAGAGCTACAGAAGCGAACAGGTAAAAAAGAGAGGGCCAAGAGCAGGTCTAAATTAGTAATGAAGAGAAGGAGTAGATGGATATATCACATGGATGAAATGAGCCTACAGAAAGTTTTGCAAAATAAAGAAAGAAAATGTTAATTGAATTCTGAGCAGCTCAGAAGCCAGTAAAAAAAGAACAGATGATGGAGATTACATGATCCAACTTCCCAGAGCAAGAGATCAGTGCTGAGACAGCATTCTGGATCCTTGTTGGTTGAGAAAATAGAGATTTATGAAGTCTATTAAAAGGTACTGCAACAGCAAAGACGGGAAATGATTAATGCACGGATAAAGATTTTAGCAGAGACTGGGTCAAGGTAAGGACAAATTTGGGGAATATTCTCAAGAGGGTTACAGACAGACTTAAAAAACAAAGAATATGAAAGATAAAAATAAATGAGGCATATTTCTAAGAACTTCTACATAATCTACTTTAAAGGAAACAATTGGATACATTGTTAAACGAAATCTGTGTAAAAGTACATTTCAGAATCATCCTATCAAGATATTTTCTTAGTATATCTCCTCCAAAAGAGTAACATATCCTGTCCTCATTATGCTCTACAGCTTGGTGTGGCAAAAAATCTGAATCCACTTGCAATCATAGGTTTCCTGAAGAATAAGAAACAGTACCCTGTTACCATCCCAACTAACAGCCATTCTTTAACTCTAAAGAACAGTGGATTGAGAGTTGGGAATCCTCCTGCCAGGAACTCACAGTATTACCTTGAACATGTCATCGTATGCCTGATTATTTTCTCTAGTGGCCTCTAACACTGGGTGCATTCACAGCTCCTGTTGACGTCAGTTACATAAAAGTGACCACCCAAAAATCTAAGTATCCAGGGCTAGCACCACAAAGAAATTTAGACTCTTAACAACTGCCACTTAAAAAGCCTGAGTCCAAAATTTACTCTCTCAGAACCCTTGCTCAGCTGCTGCCTCAACCTGTAGGTGCCTAAATTTATGCCTGTGGGCATGTGCAAAGCTACTTAAGTCCTGATGCTGCCAAGCAGCTCGGAATGTAAAGCTCCCTTGGAATTCTCCAAATAGGCATTCCCCTACCTATCTTGTCCATGGGGCCTGATCTCACAGGCATTCTCAGAAGCCACCTAAGTGCATCCCTACCAAGTTAGTCCCCCCTACAGAACACAGCTGAGGAGCAGGTGGTGATGGGTATTTTATACCAAGTGGAACAATCTCAACAGGAGAGACTTTGAAAGACTTACCCCAAAATACTGAATGGGATTGGAGTCAGCGACACCAGCAGTAGGAGGGGAGCTGCTGTTGTCTCCTCTTCCAATACATAGATACATATTCAGGGGCACCGGAACAATTTTTATACTGGGGCTGCTGAAACCCTGTATATGACAGAAGCCAGCTACTATTATTACTTCAAGCCACAGGGTGCTATTGCACGCCCAGCACTTCTAGTTCCAGTGACCTTACAAGTTCTGCAGTTTACTGAGCTTGTGTCTGTGTCATCATTGCAAGAACTTTGCCTGCTTGTGTGCTAACCAACAAGAAGGAGACCAGGAGGTCACACAACATTGGTAGCAGCTAGTGGAATCAGCAAGTAGCAGACAAAAGAAGGAAAATGGCAGATGACAGCAGTGAAGTGAGTGACATGCAGCAGAGCCTTAGGAATGGGAAGACAGAGACCAAAATGCTTGTTTTTATGCCTGAACCACTTATAGGAGCTGAGGATAATTAGAGCTCCTGGACAGGACACTCTGAACAGGTTGCCAGGGTGAATCAGTGATCTGAGGCTGAGAAGGCAGATATTTTGGTGTTGCTGTTGAAAGACAAGGCTCAGCAGGCTTGCATATACATTCTTCAGAAATATCTTTTATTCATATAGCACATTTTATCAGACTCTACTGTAGCTACTACTTTATCATTCCCTGAACAAAAAGTTACCTAGTAGATGCAATTTTTCAAATTAAATAAAGTTGTTAAATAAGGACTTGTTAAACTGAGATTAGTTTTTATAATTTTCAGCAAAATGGCCTTTTTCTGCTTTAAATTAGATGCTCACATCTTTTCAAAGTCCAGTGCAAAACAAAAAACAATTAACGAATGTTTTGGGTTCATGCTGTATCTCAAGTACTGCGCAATGTAACATAATTATTATGGGTTCTTTCTCATACTGCTTATCAAAATACTAGCACAGGAAGTAAAAAAAAAAAAAAAGCATCAATAAGACTAAACCAATGGATTTTTTGTTAACATAAAGTCTTTCTAAATTCCAAGATTGAAATAGAGGAACGCCAGCTTTTTCAGTTTGTGTTCCACAAGAGAACGCCTCCAACTATAGAGGACAAGATTATACAGCAAGTTGCTGCACTCAGCATCAGCTATGTTTGTTACAGCATTTATGCTAATGTTCTCAAATTTGAAAGATGGTCAGCTGTGGATAACCAAAACATGGCAGTGTCAATTTCCCCTGATTGTAGAGTGCTCTGGATCACGTCGGATGCCACCTTCCCGGTATACAAAGCTGAAACGTCACTGAAGCCAAGAATGGAAGCATAATCCTCCTTGTGACTGGTGTCTAGAATGGACCACACTGAGAATGCCACACTCAGGGCAGACTGCAAGAAACATGGCACGCACACCCCAAAAACTGGTGGTTTGTTCTATAAATAGATACACCAAACCAGTAACAAAAGAGCTTCTGTAGCACTACACTGGTTAACAAGAAGCCAAACACATCCCCTTTAGGCATTCCAACCTTTGGTTCGCATCCAGACAAACTGATCTTATATGATGAGAGGTTACTGAAAACCCAATTCACCATATATGAGGTTCTACCAATCCCAAAGGATCAAACACTTAATCCTATAGGAAATCAATATATATTTCAGATCTTGCCCAAATATCATGCTGTCAGCCAATCCTTAGTAACTAACTAAAGATTTGTTAATAAAAGATAGTTATTGCGTGGTTAAGAGATCATATACTTTATAAATAATTGCACAGTCCTCAGATCAGATTTGTAGCAGTGATGGTGACTTTGCTAGTTTGCACAAAAGTCTCTCTGGAATCATTCCAAAGGGTATAATCCAAATGGCATCTTAGATGTAGGGTCTTTCCAATTCCATGCATTTTCCAGGGTATTCCAAGTAACAGTCCCATTGTTTAAACTTTCCCTGTTTAAAGTTCAGCAGACTAGAAGATGGCAGGATCAGGCATGAGGTTTCTCTTATAGCTGAAACAGGCTGTCAGATGTTTTGAGCACAGCATGTGACTGCATACGTTTCTTTGTTGAGTACACACTGACCCATCCTTTGAAGTTAACATTCCATTTCCTATGCATACACAGGTAATCCAGTTATACTGATTTACATAAGGGAACTGCTGATCATCCATTATAACAGGGATAGATAAACTAAAGACAATATAGGTAATAGTACCAGTTTTCTGGAATGTCTCATACCTTTGATCTTCAGGTTAACTTAAGACAGTCACGTACATAATGTAAAGGCAATTAAGACATGAACAGGACTTAGAATCTACAAACCAATTTGGATAGATTGTTAAACAGGATATAGGTACACAGACAAACACATTTAGCATCTCTCTTGATTCCTATTACTACTAATGAACGGGTTAGTGATTGCTGGTCTACATCTCTCCTATAATCACACACACGTGAATTGTCCTGACTACAAATGCAATGCCTTTTGTTAAGTTATGGGTCATACATAGGTTAGCTGGTTTGCCAGTGTAACACTCCTTGACATGAGACATTAAGGAACTCTTGTAGGATTGAAAATCCTTATGCATTTCAGGAAATTAATTGCCGGCTGTGCACCCTTAGTGAAGTGAGCTGTAGCTCACAAAAGCTTATGCTCAAATAAATTGGTTAGTCTCTAAGGTGCCACAAGTGCTCCTTTTATTTTTGCGAATACAGACTAACACGGCTGCTACTCTGAGACCTAGTGTTACTGATGTGCTTCTTCAGCTTTTCCACTGAATTGTCAACAGCCTAACAAAACAGGTACACCAACTTGCTACTTTGATCAGTATTACATTGTTGACATCTTCAGCCCTGAGAAACCTTCGAGTGGTTTCCTTTGAAAACTGAGTATGCATCTCAAGGAAAAACAGCAGTTCTTCCATTTTCTTAAAAGCAAAGAGACTGCATGGTTTCTGGCTTTCAAATGTAGCCATTAGGTCAACGATTGGCTAGCACATTTCATTGACAAAACGCAACACAATCTTCAGCATTAAACATTGCATTTCATCTGACAGCTCTCTTTCAAGTTCCCACAATGAAACTGGTGCCAAGTGGTCACACACACACACACACACACACTTTTCTTCTTCAGCAAAGCTGTGATAATATTGAAAGTGCTTTTCATGGTACTGAACATAGCAAACCAGCTGTTCCCTCTAGATGCTACTGGGTCTGGTGCCACTGTTGCACTGGGAACTTCTTGCCTGATGTAATTTAAGTGCTTCATCTTCCTGCCCCTTGCCATATAGAACACTTGTGAGAAAGCTTTTACCAGTGCATTGACATCCTTGAATGGCTTATGAAAATTTCCACCCACCAGACTGATTATATGAGCAAGGCATGTTACATGGATGCTATCAGGAAACAGTCCAGACAGTACAGTTTTGCAAACTTTTTTCATGTACGCGGCATTACCCACATCAAAAACAACCACATTGTTCTAAGCAATTTCATAACTTTGCATAGTCTGAATGACTGCTCGAGACACAGATTTGTTTTCTGCATGAAGTGTATATCAGCAAGATAGGAGGAATCTTCCGATTCTATCTTTTACCAGTGGTGTGAGTGAAATGTTAAGTACATAGTGCAGCCCTTGTCATCAGTCATTTAATCAACTATAACTACATGTAGTTATCATTCACTTTGTACTTAAGTTTTTCTCTCTCAGTGTTGTAGACATCTTTAAGATTTGGAATTGCACCACCATTCTTGACTCAACTGTTTAGAAACTGACATATCAAATAATGGTCTGTTTTAGATAATAGTATGTTTACAGCAGCACAAATTAACACCAAATCACAGACAACATCCAAGCATTCACGATATGCTATTGTGGTTGTGTTGAAACACGTTGAAAGTGTACACTGCATTTTTTGTGACTCTCCCTGCAATGCAGCTTTTCTCTTTAAATACTTCTGTGCTTTGGTGAGGTGGTTTGCAATTGTCAATTTCCTCTGATGGTCCAGAACAACACTGCACATTTTGCAAGAGTTTTCCACCATCTTCAAACACCTGTTCAGGAAAATCTTTTACTCTCTCTTTTGCTGGTGTATTTGCAATGTGGGACCTTTGTCTTGGCATTTTCTGGCAAAATTGATCAATGCTTCCTTGAGCATTGATCCAACATTTTTCACAGTCTTTCTCTGTTAAGAGATATTATGCAATATTATGTGACAACGCATGCTATATTTAAAATTACAGGGTGTACCAGATGTTGAAAATGCTGCATATGACCAGATGGGAGACATCTTGGAATCAAGAAGCTCACACCTAGGATGGACAGCAACTGTGGAGGCAATGGTGCCCAACCTGCACTGACTATAGTGCCTGAAAACTGATTGATCCCACCCTTGATTATGACAAGTGACCTGTTCTTTCAAAGCCTAGCAATGGGGACACCAGTTTGGTATAAGGATTGCATATTTTCATAGTTTGTTCTTTTGATTATTTTGTTTGATATGTAGACCAAGCAATGTGTCTTTTTCAAAAAGGGGAGAAATGTAACCAAGTTACTGTGCTGACTGGGTCTATATGACTGATTGTGGCAAACATCCACAGACAGACAGCAACCCCTTAAAAGACGCAGTTCTTCCCAGAAGGGAAGAAGGACCCCTGACCCAGGAAGTAACGTGAAGAGGAAGGTCAGGGGTCAGCAGAGAGGCACTTGGTTCCCGCCCAGGGTGAGCAAAAGCACTTGGGGTCTGTGGTTACTATACTCATGTCTGTGTCATCAGTCCATGGACTCTGTCTGCTTGGGCCAACCTACCAAAAGGAGATTGTGAGGTCATGAAACAAGGACATGCAGCTGAGAGGTGGGAGATCTGAGTTCAAGGGTCAGCTGAGAGGTAGGAGACTTGGGTTCAAGTTAGGGTGGCCACTGACATGTTCCTGCAGTATCAGACAGTCCAACACTTCCAAGAATGGCGTGGGCTTGCCCCTGCCAGCATGACTTCCTATGCATGGCACATGCAAGATCATGCCACTTGGGGGATGCTATTTTCATAAGTGCACTGTTCCCCCAACCACCAGCCTGACCTTGCACACACTGTGTGTATGAAGTCATGCTGGTGGGAGCAGAGCGCCCTGTTGTTCAAAATGGCATCTGCCCTGCACCCCCGATACCTGACAAAAGGCCCTGTCCAGTTTTGTCCCAGTACCGGCTGGGGGACAAATCAGCCAAAAAGAAGCATGTTTGCTATCAGACTGGACAAGCAGCTTCCCTAGTTGGAGTCCCTGCTCTGGGCCAGGCAGGGAAGACACACCCCACCATTTAGTGTGTTAACAATAGCTCATGGTTTGAAGCCAATCTCATGATGTGGGGAGTCTGGTTCCCCGCCCTTGGGGTTGGCAGCCCTGCAGCAGGGGCCGCCCCAGCACTCCCTTCTCCAGTTTGTACCAGGAGACATCTGGTCACTGAGCAAGTAGGGTTGCCACCTTTCCAATTGCTGGTAACTAGACCCCAGAGGCCCTGCTCCTTTCTCCACTTCTTTCCCCACCCTTAACCTGTTCTCTATCTTTTTCCCCAAAGGCCCCTGCTCCTGCGCTGCCTGTTCCCACCAAGGCCCCATCCCTGTCGCTTGCTCCTCTCCCTGTCACTCGCTGGATTGCCTCCACCTTCTTCCCCCCTCCACCATCCCAGCTGGGCTCCCTCTGCTCCAGGGCTGGGACGGGAGCTACTATAGGCTGACAAGGAGCCTCCTGCAGGTAGGAGGTGGCCCCAGGTGAGCAGGGGCTAATGTGAGTTAATGACCTAGGGCCTTCCGCCACCCTGCAGTAAATAGACTATTGGTGTCTGGTGAGTACATCTGACCGGACACTGCCAGGTCCCCTTTTTGACTGGACTTTCCAGTCGAAAACTGGGCACCTGGCAATCCTATGAGCATGGGGCCGGCACCCGTATTTGCTCAATGGCAGAGGCGGGCTGCACTGGGAGTGGCTGAGAGGAAAATTCTGGCCTGGATGCTAGTTGGGTCCCAGCCCACTGACCTCAGTAATAGCAGGCCTTGCACCACCTCCTACAGTTACCAATTTTCTAATCACACAAACCCAAACACACTTGCCCTGCTCCTTCCCCCATGCCACACCCCTGCCTTGCCTCTTCTCTGAGCCCCCCCACCCCGCTCACTTCATCCCCCTCCCTCCATCACTGGCTCTCCCCCACCCTCACTCACTTTCACTTGGCTGGAGAAGGGGGTTGGGGTGTGGGAGGGGGCGAGTGCTCCAGCAGGGAGTGCAGGCTCCAGAGTGGGGCCAGAAATGAGGTGTTCAGAGTGTGAGAGGGAGCTCTGGGCTGGGGTGTGGGAGGGAGGGCTCCATCTGGGGTATGGGGGGTGGGGCTGGGGATGAGAAGTTTGGGGTGCAGGAGGGGGGTCAGGGCTGCGGACTCAGGACAAGGTTCGGGCTCCTGCCAGGCAGCACTTACTTTGGATGGCTCCCAGAAGCGGCCAGCATGTCCGGCTCCTAGATGGAGGCACGACCAGAGGGCTCCGCACGCTGCCCCTGCCCACGGGCACCACCCCCGCAGCTCCCACTGGCTGTGGTTCTTGGCCAAAAGGCGCTGCAGAATCAGCACTCAGGGCAGGGGCAGCGCATGGAGATCCCCTGGCTATGCCTCCACCTGGGAGCCAGACCTGCCGGTTGCTTCCAGGAGCTGCATGAAGCCAAGCCTGCCTTATCCCCACTGGGCAGCCCACCGGACTTTTATCGGACTATTAAAATCTCCCTGACTGACTTCAGTAGTCACCAGGAGATCGATGCCGACACTGGGAGACTCCCGGCCAATCCTGGAGGGTTGGCAAGTCCTCCCTCTCCCCGTCCCCACAGAGCCCTCGCCCCGGCTTCACGCTGCCACTCCCGCGCATGCACCTGGGCACAGCCGCCAGGAGCGCGCCAATAATTGACGTCCAAACTCGTTCTCCGCGCATGCGCAGCTTCGAAACTGCCGGCAAATTCCAACGGCGTCCACTAGGGCATGGGGGCCTTCTGGATTGGAGGAGTTTCGCTGTAGGTCACTTCCTGACGGCTCGCCATAGGCTCCGCGCGGGGGACCGGCAAGGGGGAGACGTGTCCCTCCGGTCAGGTGGTTGTGCCAGCGGCAGCATGGAGGGTGGACTGGTGCAGGTGCGTCCCGGGGTCGGCGTGGGGGTGGTGATTACCAGCCCCGCCCACCCTGACTGCGTCCTGCTGGGCAAGAGGAAAGGCCCTGTCGGGGCCGGCGCCTACCAGCTCCCCGGAGGACACCTGGAATTCGGGTAGGAGCCGCGCGCGCGCGCGCTGTCCCGCCCCTCCGGCGTCCCGCAGCGTCAGCGGCCGCGCGGAGCTCTCACTGCCCTCCTCCTCCCCCCCCCCCCCCCCCCCCCGCCGCAGGGAGAGCCTGGCGCAGTGCGCCCAGCGGGAGACCCTGGAGGAGGCTGCGCTGCGGCTGAGGAACGTGCGCTTCGCCTCGGCGGTGAACGCGGTCAGCGCCCCGGACCGGTACCACTACGTCACCATCCTCATGAAGGGGGAGGTGGATACGGAGCGCGAGCCCGAGCCCAGGAACCGCGAACCCGAGAAAAACGAGAGTAAGAGGGGCCCGGCCGCTGCAGGACCGCGGCAACCCTGCCCCTCCTCCCCCCGCCCCAGGGGTAGGGGAAGGCCGGGACCCCACGAGCTCCGCGCAGCCACTGTTGAAACCAAGTGTTCGGAGCCCGGCCCGGTGTTATTCGCCCTTAGCGTCCCCGGGGAGACCCTTACACCGGAGCCTTCCCGCACCGCCGGCAGAGGGGGAGTCCCTTTGTTCCACGAAAGGGGGAGCGCCTCTGCTCCATTTCCACTGCAAACACCAGATCCTAAGTGCAGGCACGTACATAAATAGACCCAGAAACGGATACTCCCAGGGTATCTGAGATCCTGAGCACGAGGGAGCTCATCGGCTGAAAGGAAAATCAAGTCACCTGGCATGATCCATCTCAGTAGCTTCGGTGCCCCTGGAGAATGGAATGCTGTCAGCTGACGTAGGGAGCACTGTAGTCTTGGTGGGCAGTCTGCCCACTGACATAGTCCCCATCATCATCCCAAGATTTGTGTACAAATCGCAGCTCTAGTTTTAGGGGATCTGCATTTAAGATCCTATCCAAAGCAAGGCTACCTTCCCCCCATCTCACTTTGTGCTCAACTGTAAGCGCTAACAGAGAACTGTGCCAACATGGGACCCACAGCAGGGAAGGGGTGGAGGTAAATTATGTCCCTCCTGAATCGCTTCCTTTGAGTAAAGGGCAAGATACACATATCTCAGAAAATTCTGTGGATTTCTTGTGCCATTTTTTTCTGATTGTTATAGTGCAGGATATTACATTTATGTTGCAGATGTAATTTCTGCACTAGCACTGTCCTTCTAAATGTATAGGGATGGTATTGCCCCTTTCTAGTTGTTTTACAGGCTGTGACACTTTTTCCTCTTTCTTTTGTACAGGTTGGGAATGGGTTAAATGGGAAGAATTTCCTCCACTAGATCAACTATTCTGGCCTTTACGCTGTTTAAAGGAACAAGGTTACAGTCCTTTTACAGAAGACTTTAATCATCTCAGGGGATACACAGGAAATCACCACTAGATGGCATAAAAAAGTCATTTTTTTTGTGTGTAAAAGACAGGGATATCTTGTGCCCTCCACCAGTATTCTGTCCCTGCCAAAGGCAGAAAAATGTTACAGTAGTTTACCATCTTTAACATCTAGAGTCTTTGTCACAATCACCATCCTTGTACCCAGGAATAGATGGGACTCCTTTTGGAGCCATTCAAAGATAGACATGTTCTCGAAGTAAAAAGATTAAATGTGCTATCTTATTTTACAGGATCCTATGTATTTGTTAGAACTGTAGTGTCTTATCCCATAAACTTTTATATATGTCCCATTGATGTCTGTGGAACTACTCATATAAAACTATTCATGAGGGACGTGTTTGCAGGAGCAAGCCCAGGAGAAACTGAGTTCCCCTTCTTTCATTCAGCTTCTTGTTTTTCATTTTAAAGTAAAGAAGGCTCGTTTGCTGCCACCCTGCAGTCAGAGTTGTGAGTACAAATTCTAGACCTTAACTGTAGCCTCACATCAGCCTGTATTATTTTAGTTGATGCCACCAGCCTCCACATGGAAAGATTTTATTTTTTTGGTCATACTGAATGTGTCTTGTATTGGCTGCAGAAGCATGCTAAGTGCTGAAGAGAAAAGCAGGAATATAATGGGTGGGGAAAAGAGATCCTAGTTTACAGGAATGGGTGAAAGAACGCACTAATGGTGACATTGATGTATAAATATTTTCAGTTCTACATGTCAAGGCTAGCTTCCCTAGCATTACTAAAGCTCATGGTCTTTTATGTAAGCAATTCATGTGTTAAATTATAAGAAGTTAATGTAAACATTTTATCACATTTATATGTACATAACTGTTCTAGGTTTGTAAAGTTTGGTACCGTTGCAGTCATGGGAGAAAGTGGCTTTCGAATGATACATAACTTGACCCATTTCTGATGCCACTGCATTATCAAAAGACTGAGCTGGGAGCCAGCAAGCCCCCGCCCTGCCCCCACTGCAGAGGCAACGCCACTGAAATTACAATTCTCTAGATTTTTATCAAATGACACCTCCTTTACCTTTCTATCACTAATTTGCTCAGATAATGAGATTTTTGTGTACCATGCTCCCAGACTACCTCCTTTGTTCTAGACTGATTATTTTTTAGATGTACAGTTTTCAGTGATGTAATCTAATCCCTTGACAGAGTAGCCAACAAATCAGAAAAGGAAATGCTCAATTTATGGTGGGGATCTTACTTTCTCAGTGTTCAGAGCCTTGTTTGTCAGCAGTAAGCACCCAGCTTACGAGATAGTTCAGCTGGTCTTAGTCATGCTAGTAGCCCACACAGAAACCAGCCCCTCAAATAGTCAGCTCTTCTATATTTTCCCTACCTGTTTTTACCCAAGATAGTCAGATTTTGGAAGACACAGTATATGCAGTAATTGTCCCTGGATGAATAAGGGAAGCTTTTGGTAACTGAATAAGTGATTGCCTACTTAGGTTCTTTACCCCGCATTCCATGGCCACATTTTCTATTCCAACCTTCAAATTCTGGCCCAGACAGCCTACTACAGGTGAAGTTAGATGTCTGGGAAGAAGTCTGAAAAAGTCAGCAATATTATTTCCAGAGACCTGGTGTCAAGGTTCCTTCCCCACTCTGAACTCTAGGGTACAGATGTGGGGACCTGCATGAAAACCTCTTAAACTTACTTTTACCAGCTTAGGTTAAAACTTCCCCAAGGTACAAACTATTTTACCTTTTGCCCTTGGACTTTTGCTGCCACCACCAAACGTCTCACCGGGTTTCTGGGAAAGAGTTGTTTGGAAACTTCTTTCCCCCCAAAATCCTCCCAACCCTTGCACCTCACTTCCTGGGGAAGGTTTGGTAAAAATCCTTACCAATTTGCATAGGTGACCACAGACCCAAATGCCTGGATCTTAAGAAACAATGAAAAAGCATTCAGTTTCTGAAAGGAAGAATTTTAATAGAAATAAAAAGAATCACCTCTGTAAAATCAGGATGGTAAATACCCTACAGGGTAATTAGATTAAAAACATGGAGAATCCCTCTAGGCAAAACCTTAAGGTACAAAAAGACACAAAGACAGGAATATCCATTCCTTTCAGCACAGCTTATTTCCTCAGCCATTTAAAGAAATCACCATCTAACACATATCTAGCTACATTACTTACTAAGTTCTAAGACTCCATTCCTGTTCTGTCCCCCCAAAAGCATCACCCAGACAGACACAGACCCTTTGTCGTCCCCCCCCCCAGCTTTGAAAGTATCTTGTCTCCTCATTGGTCATTGTGGTCAAGTGCCAGCGAGGTTATCCTAGCTTCTTAACCCTTTACAGGTGGAAGGGTTTTTCCTCTGCCCAGGAGGGATTTTAAAGGTGTTTACCCTTCCCTTTATATTTATGACACCTAGTATAGCCATTATGTACTAAATGATTTGAAAGTAGGGTGTAGTATAATTTCTGGACATGTTCCCATCAATAAATTCTTAGGATTTTCTGCTCAAGGCTTTAATGTGATACACGATCTAGGTTACACACTGTATGACAAGTTTATGCTCCTGTCCTCACCTAGAAGGCCTTTATTTAATAGTCCCCTGCTTATGTCTCTACTCTCATTTCCCAGTCCTATATGCCACCAAAGGGTATGTCTTCACTGCCAAGTTAACTCAGGTGATCAGCACCCAAGTTAGCCTACCTCTACTGTGAGCATTCCCCACTGCAAAACCATACCTGGATAATGCACTCACTGTTTCTGCATTCACTCATATGTGTCTGGGGGCATATTCCCTGGTTCTTTCTGCTGAGGTGCTCTAGGATTCTTTCCCGAAGAGTGGGAGAATTTGTTTGAGAGACAAGGTGGGTAAGGTAATCTCTTTTATTGGATCAACTTTTGTTGGTGCTTGAGACAAGCTTTCAAGCTACACAGAGCTCTTCTTTAGGTCTGGGAAAAGTACTCTGTCTCACAGCTAAATACAAGATCAAACAGATAGTTTAGCATAGTTAGCACATTCAAGGTAAATGGTCCCTTCTAACTCCTTATGCTAAACTATCTGTTTGATCTTGTATTTAGCTGTGAGACTCTGAGGCTATGCCTACACTAGTACTTTTGTTGGTATAACTTACGTCACTCAGGGGTGTGAAAAAAACCAAACCCCCAAGCAACGTAAGTTACACTGACAGAAGAACCAGTGTGGACCGCACTGTCGGTGGGAGATGCTCTCTCACTGACATAGCTACTGCCACTTGTTGGAAATGGTTTAATTATGTCAACAGGACAGCTCTCTCCCATCAGCATAGAGCGGCTACACAAGAGATCTTAACAGCAGTGCAGCTGAATCTGTACAGTGGTGCCACTGTAAACTCTCTAGTGTAGACATGGCCTGAGACCTTTCCCAGACCTGAAGAAGAGCTCTGTGTAGCCCAAAAGCTTCTCTCTCACCAACAGAAGTTGGTTCAATAAAAGATACTATCTCACCCAACTTGTCTAATATCCTGGGACTGACACAGCTACAACAACATTGCAAACGGAGAACTTGTTTGTCCTTCAGGGAGAATTACAGGAAGGGCATTAGAGGACTGTCAGCACTCGAGTGATTTAGCCTGCATCTTCACTGAGAAGTGGGCAGATTCAGCCTGAGTTAAAGCAGAGCTCAGGCTCTAATCTACACCCCCAGCTGAGTCAGCTATCATAGGCTGAAATCACCTTTAAATCCAGATAGCCTATGTGGATGGGGGGAGTTTGGACTAAAACTCATGTAAGAGCTCAGCCTAACTGTACAGTGAAGACATATCCTAAGTGTGTTTGTCCTTGTTGCTCCCTGTCTCTTTTTCCCATTCTCAGCTTCACACCTCTTCAAGCAATCCCTTTAAAGTCTTGTCTGTGCTGTTTCCCCTGGAGAATGTTATGGAAAACTAGTAGGGACTGACATAAGCATCAAGAACATTAAACCTGGGCAGCTGAGGGCAGGGACATTTTAGTCAGGATGCTGAAATAGAGAAATAGGTACCTCCTTCTGGGAAGAGAGTTGTTTGGGCTTCAAAGTCATTTCTACTTCCCTCCCACAATCCATCAGCTGCTGAGAGCATTCTAAAAGTAAGATGTTCAGTCTCTGGAATTTAAGCAGCAAATAACTTAGTAATCTAGATGTTAGAGCACCCTGCAGGCTCAGGTGGGAGAAAAGTGAAAACCTCTATTGAGGCTGGCTTTCCTCATGAAATTAGTGGTTTGAGTCTGAGAATCAGATGATGAAGTTATATTCATGACAGAGAATGAATAAGAGGAAACTTTTTTAAAATTGTACCTAAATCCTTTCATTAAGAATGACTTTCACTTCATAGAATATCAGAGTTGGAAGGGACCTCTGGAGGTCATCTAGTCCAACCTCCTGCCCAGAGCAGCACCAATCCCAACTAAACCATCCCAGCCAGGGCTTTGTCAAGCCTGACCTTAAAAACTTTTAAGGACGGAGATTCCACCACCTCCCAAGGTAACGCATTCCAGTGTTTCACCACCCTCCTAGTGAAAAAGGTTTTCCTAATATCCAACCTAAATCTCCCCCACTGCAACTTGAGACTATTACTCCTTGTCCTGTCATCTGCTATCACTGAGAATAGTCTAGATCCATCCTCTTTGGATCCACCTTTCAGGTAGTTAAAAGCAGCTATCAAATTCCCCCTCATTCTTCTCTTCCGTAGACTAAACAATCCCAGTTCCCTCAGCCTCTCCTCATAAGTCATGTGTTCCAGACCCTTAATCATTTTTGTTGCCCTTCGCTGGACTCTCTCCAGTTTCTCCACATCCTTCTTGTAGTGTGGGGCCCAAAACTGGACACAGTATTCCAGATGAGGCCTCACCAATGTCGAATAGAGGGGAACGATCACGTCCCTCAATCTGCTGGTAGTGCCCCGACTTATACACCCCAAAATGCCATTGGCCTTCTTGGCAACAAGGGCACACTGTTGACTCATATCCAGCTTCTCGTCCGCTGTAACCTCTAGGTCCTTTTCTGCAGAACTGCTGCCTAGCCATTCGGTCCCTAGTCTGTAGCAGTGCATTGGATTCTTCCGTCCTAAGTGCAGGACTCTACACTTGTCCTTGTTAAACCTCATCAGATTTCTTTTGGCTCAATCCTCCAATTTGTCTAGGTCCCTCTGTATCCTATCACTCATACTAGTGAAAGTAAATTTTGTATTACTTTGCTTATTTTTTGCACCTCTGCCATTGCTTTACTTTACCTTCCTATTTCCCTAGTGCCTGTTGTAAAATTGAATTAGGGAAGAGGAAAGTGGATTACCAATATGCTTAGAATGATCATTGTCAAAATTACATCGTATTTCATAGCGAGTAGTCTAAGTCACTCAAACTAGGGTCTGGGAGTATCAATTTTCAGCCTTGAAATGTTTTGAGATACCTAAATGTTGGGGAGGAGTGACTGAGCAAAGGGGAATTCTAACAGGAATACACAGAATGAAAAAGCTTGGGCAGATTTAGTCAAAACTTTAGGAAACCATGAGTGAGGGTGAACGGAAACTGCAGAAACTACTTGTTCTTTCGTAACAACTGCATGGTGGTTTCCGACTATGGAGACATGGTAGGCAGAGAAGTTAGTCAGTCCAAGATTAAATTCTGCAAGTTGAAATGTAAAAGTACATCAAAGTTGAGTTTATTTATAACAACAAATTCACTATATATTACAATAATTACAAAAATATGTTTGTATTACAGCTTATGGTCACATCACATTTTTGTTCTCAAAACACACAAGATGATTAAACACTGGAGTTCTGGCAGTAGCTAATAAAGCAGCCAACTTTTAAAATCTACACAGCTGTACACATTTTTTGTGCCTTAACAGAAAGGCTATTATCAAAAGAGTGAAGTTATTAAACATCCAAGGGGATTCCCCTTATAGCTTCTTTTCCAGAAGCTTATTTTGTCTAATGCATAGTAAAAAAATACAGTTTACAAAAAACAATCACTGGAAAGCAGGCAAAGCTCTCTCCGGCAAAAAGTTACCACCAATTTTTGTTTGTTTTAATTGAGCACCTGGTGGATAATATCTAGAGCAACAAAGAGTTCACCATTTTAAAATCACCATCCTAGATCTAAACAGACTGTGTCTTCTCACTGCACAGTGAAGCCAACGTATCAGGCTGGTATTGCAGCTTTTGATGAACAGTGTCCAACATGCCTTCACCAGAGGAAATAAAAGTCTATTTGGTTGGGATATTGTCCCTTTTCGATACTTAATCTGAGTCACTGCTGCTGCTTGAGGAGTCTGTTGACATAACTTCTACATCATCTTCATTTTCTTTATTGTGCCCTGGAGGCTCCAACATAAAGTCATTGCTATGATTAGGAGGTAGCATGTTCATTGAGATATCACTCGACTGCCAGGGATATTGAGGGGCAAGCACATCTGAAAAATAAATACAATGCTTCGGTAGCATAATCATCGGAATATCAGCCTTTTAAATGGAGACGCCCATGCATCTGAAAACAGGCACAGCTGCATGTACTGTTAAAAATATTTTCAAAAGTTTTGTTTTCAATGCCAAACTATTCTCCCAATCCTCATTCTTGAATTTTTAAACAAGTTAGTTGAAACAGTTCACTTGGCAACTGAAGTCTCTTGTAAATGAGCAATTCTAACACTGTAAGGTCTGTTCCATCAGAGGTACTACTTTGATAGAGAAAACAGAATCCACCTTTCTCTATGGTGATCACACTAATTTAAAAATATCAAAATGTTTGTACAGTGCTTTATATCTTCACAGCCTGTTCAAACATTAACTAACCTTCACAAGACCGCTGAGAAATGAGTGAATGTAATCACCTGCATTTCACCTTTCAGGATAGAGGCTAAGTGACTCACCCAAGACTTCACAGCAAGAAGTAGAAATGAATTTCTGGTTTCCAGCCCAGTATTTATACAAACATAATTTCTCTAGAACAGCTATAACAACACTTCTGATTTTAGATGTACCCCACCGTAAAAATCTTAACTTTTGAAAGCAAACTTTTCATACAAGAACCAAAAAATCTTTTAAAATCCAATATAGATGTTTTGTTCTTTAGTCAACTCCTGGAAAGGTAAAACCACGCATCACCTAACATAACTACTCCACTGTATTCTTAGTTCACTAGTAGTATTTTTAAATGAGAATATAGTTAAGCAATCATGACTGAATCCAAGTAAGATCACTGTTATTGGCCATTTCAATAATCAAGTATTAAGGAATGAATCCTTAATTTATACACTTAAAACACCACAGTATTTAAATTGGTTTTGTCAATAAGAATTTATCTTAAGTGGTAAATACTAGTTCACCAGTTCTAGATCTGGAACTTCTAAATACATTTGTTATTTTATTAATATAGATTACAAATTAAAGAAGGGAAAAAAGTCTTCTGACCTCATATATATCTGAACTTTCATGATTCAAGACAATACATTTGTTTTCATTGCTAAGAAAGTAGTAATTTGGTCTGAAAGTTTTCCATATATTAGTGTGTGATTTTAAAATAATCAGTTTACTAGAAATTACACAGAAATGGATTGGAAGCTGAAAGCCTACCTATTTTTCCTTTCATGAGCGAAATTTTTTTCCACTGGTTTGCCAATGTGATCCAGTTATCTCAATTTGATTTAGCAGTGGGACAAATAAAACAGAATACATTTTCTCTTGCTTTTCTATAGCACCGTGTCAGCCTTTCAAACTGCTTACTTTGTTTAATAATCCCTTAATGCCAGGGAACTAATCCACTGCAGCGTCAGCCAGAATTTTTAGTTCTGTCTTGCTATCACTGAGGGACACTTTGGAGGTGAACAAAATGCATAATTGCTATGGTTATGGCATTTTTTTTATTCATTGCATAAACATCTGAATACTTCCATTACCTGGCAATCTGCCTGCTGCAAGTGCATCCCCTGGCAAGTGTCCATTAACTCCATTAGTAGATGGGTTGTTCATCTGACCCAAAAGGCCACTCCTCATCTCTAAATCTGTAGGATATGGCCTGCGTGGGTCCCCTTAAAAACAAATAATTTTTTATATGATTAAAACAAAGCTAACATCTGCAAGATAACTATCAGCTGTTTCGTGCTAGTCTTTTTCTTCAATGCTTTTCAAACAGAAAACTGTGCTGATTGGTCATATCAGCAATGGGAAGCACACCTGTTCTGTGAGAAATTAAACCCAAATATATTCTCCATTTACATTCTGTGTTTAGTCAAGCTTGGCAAAAAGAAGTACACAACAAACTCACTGTAGTAGAAGATATATCTCTGTTCTCACTGCTACTATTAGCAAGACTTCATTTCAGTACACATTCTGATCTGCTGCAGGACGGCTAGGACCCATCACTGAACATTCCTTGCCTCTGACTCCCAATAATGTCTATATAGTTTCCACATCCCTGATGAATGCAGTGGTCTCAGAGGAAAGTGAATGAAGAGACAGTCCTTAATATAACCTGGTTCTGACCCATTAATGACTTTAATTAGGACCAAGACCGTGAATTGGACCCCATAGAAAACAAGGATTCAATAGGTTTCAGAGTAACAGCCATGTTAGTCTGTATTTGCAAAAAGAAAAGGAGTACTTGTGGCACCTTAGAGACTAACCAATTTATTTGAGCATAAGCTTTCATGAGCTACAGCTCACTTCATCGGATACATACTGTGGAAAGGTGTAAATAAAATTGGTTAGTCTCTAAGGAGTCAATAGAGGACATACAGTACCAACTTATTAATGGAGTCCAAGAGCTGTGAGTTTTGTAGCTATTTAAAGCCACATATAAAATTTCCCCAGTTTTACTCCAACGTATTCAACAAGGAAAAAAATAAGGTAAGTATTTAAGTATCTCAAGGGGAAAAAATATTTTTAATATCGGAAAGCTTTATAAAATCCAAGCAAAATACCATTTGTCATGAAACAAATACTAAATGGTGGTGATTAATTATTGCTCCTATATTATAATGAAAGGACATTTCCATGTCATGCCATCAATGGAAGTACAACAAACTCATACAGCTTATTTGTCAAACATGAAATTTACCTGGTACCCATGTCAGAGGAGCACAAACAGCGTTGCTGGCACTAATCCTGTGGGCATATTTAATTATTTCTTCAGATGAAACGGCACCTGTGAAAGGGGAAAAGAAGTTTACAAGGGAAATGCACCCTGATTAGCATACTCTCAAGAGATTGCCTGATTGGATAGTTTTCGATAAACACTTTGATATTCCAAATAGAGATCAAAGATGTAACATTTTAACAGAACCTCAAGAGTATCCCCAATATGCAGGCATTGCAGAGGATAGTGTCACAGTTCAGGGCAACTGCACCTATATTTCCCCTCCATGGCCCAGAAAGGGACAACCCACTCAAGGCTTCATGCTCCTCTGGCCATCACTTCTTGAGTGGAGATACCCCAGTCAGAAGGGAAAGAGATGAGTATCTCCAGGCTGAACAGTTCCCTGCCTTTACTGTATTATTCCCAACAGAGACAGGTTGCCTAAACTGGCCTGCTGGCTTCCTTTTCAGATACCAACAACAGAGTAATTGCCCACAGTTTTAAGGTATCACAGAGTTCTTCCTATGCAGTCCTATTTCTTGTTAAAAGTACTACAGAGAAAACATTAACAATAAAAGAACCTACAGACATGCTAATAAGCTTACCAGAGATCACCCCAACCCAAACAAGGGCTCTGGCAGGAGCAGTCCTTCAGTACCCAACCCAAGTGGTTTCCTTGTGGTTTCAAGTTCATCAGGGCTTCAGCTCAGAACAAGCACACAGCCCTATGGGGCCTCAGTAGGCCAAGTCTTTCAAATCCTTCCCTAAGGATTGGGGCCCTCCATACATCAGAGGTCCTGTCCATCTGCTGGATCAGGAAGAAGGCTATAAGCCTGTTTTAAACCAGGCTATTTATTCAAAAATCCTTTCTCTGTCTGCTGGTCTCTAGAGAATCCAGTTTGAACTAGTATATGTGCACCTCTCCAGGGGGGTGGCTTTATAGGGCTGATAACCAGAAGAATTGCATTAGCATTAGCATCCCCATCCTTCTCCTGGAGGAGCTACATACAATTCCACAGTAACACATACATAGTTGCATTTTTAATACAGTGGACCCCCAAAGGTATTAAACCTAATTCAGTAAGGTTTAACCTAAATTCAGTAAAGTTTATCTTAATTCCAGGAAGTTTGTCCAGGACATTGCAGGATACTGTCAGTCTGTCACAAATAGTTTAACAGAAGGACCTGGTTTGCAATATATTGACTCTAAAACTATAGATTCAAATATCACAAAAAAAAGTTTTTCAACCTTGTGAGGTTGACTGATTTCCATGCAGTCTACTTTGTAAAGTACACTGATATCTACTGATAAAAAAAGGCTATATAAGAGCTGGGTGGATCCTTCATAGGAGACTTTTAGTACCTGACTTTTAGACAGAAGCTGCTTGTAAGATGCTATGGCATTTTTTGTAATAGTAGGGACTTACCCTGGTGTACTTAATAAACTTCTCTCCCTTTTTCTCCTATCATGCAGTGTACACATGCCAGATGGCAGTCACTCTCCACTCCATAAATGACTACACTTCAAGCAATGTATAATTTTTGTGAAATGCCCTGAGATCATTTTGTATGAAAGTCACAAATAACTATAAAATACCTTCCTACCTATTTAGTAAAAATGACTAGCTTAGCTATGCAAGTACTATAGCTGGTTTTACGAGATACGCAGTATATTGCCGGCAAGTCTGAGGGCAAGACACAGATTTTAGTAAGTAATATTGTTGACATTCATTTAAAAAAACAACCACCATGCTCTCCCCACCCCCTCCAAAAAAAAAAATAAAAGATTAGATACAAACTGTAGACCAGCATATTAGGGTAAGTGCCTTGTGTGACAAACTAAGGTAATCATATGCATTACTACTAAAGCAAAACCAGCACAGAAATTAATACTACGGGGAAAAGTATTTGGAGCTAGACCTTAAAATTATGATATAATGTTTCCACCACACACACACACACACAACACCCTTCCAAAATAAAACCCCACACAACTCCAGCCTTTCAAAGTCCTTTATAAGATTTAGAGGTTCCAAAGTGAATGGAAAACTCTTAAACGCATGCAACGTTTTACACTGATTTTAAGTCTTAAACTGTTACATCATACAATTAAAAGAAATCAGCCTACATGATTACATAGAACTCTAGATAAATTACTTAAAGCTATATAGTTTTCAAAGCCTCAGATAGTGTAATAAACTATTGATACTCACCCTTTCTTGCTTTTTCTATTGATTTTAGTTTTTCCTTTGCTTGATAAACAGCTGTTGCCTAGTTATTAAAGAAAAATTATTCTTCAATGCTTCATTAATTTGTAACCTTAGGCTCAGTTAAAGAGGCCCTGTGAATTTGTCCACTTATCCTATTAAAAACTGCCTCTAAAATAAAGATCAGATCAACATCTTATTATACACAGTGAATGTTTTCAAAGTATACCAGTATTTTAAATAACTCACTATGTGAGCACATAGCACAGTAATGCCTCTAGGATGTCAGATAAATTAAATAGCTACCATCCTCTCTCAGTTGTGATGCCCACAGATATCCGGGAAGGGCTCCTATTGCTTTCACTAGTCCAAGTTGCTCAAAGGGTTGCCTATTTTCTCAAGGGATTAGGCCAAAATGCGAAGTCCAACATTCATCTGTTCCGTCTATTCTTTCCTCATTTAACCAGCACCCGTCTTCAGTGGTTTGATTTTCCACACTTAACCTATTATTTACAATAGGTGTTATTTTCACTACAAATCTTTCAAATAGTAAAAACAGACTGGGTGGGGTGTAAAATTATTATGAAGGAAGAGTAATATAGGTTGGATGAAAATTACCATTACAGCCTTTCCAAAAAGCAAGTAACTTTAACTCTGGCTACTGAAAGCGTAATTTCCAAGCTTTCAAGAAGAATTAATTTCATTTAACCTTCTTAAACTAAAAATTTTGTTTTTTCCGGAACTCAGTGTTATGCACAACCACCCTTATTTCCCCCTCAACCAGCAACTCTCAAAAGCCAACACTTCACCTATAGACTTACCAGTATATGCTCTGCTTCTTTCAGTTGTTTTTGTAGCTGCTGAATATCACTGTCCCTCTTTTCGACTACTTTTTCTAATAGCTGCATTTCATGATGAATTTTCCCCTGATCAAGTGCCAGTTTCATTAATTCCTGAAACTCTCCATCTCTCTGAATCAGCAACTCCAGAATCTGTCAGATAACATATTTATATAACTTATTTAGCTTGATTAATTACAAAATCCACCAACTGCACTATGAAGAGGAATCCAACTGTAGGAGGGACAGCAGAAGTCAGATTTGGGGTATTCACACTGATGTTGTTGTAGTCTCCAAAACAAAACATATTTAAAATAAAATGAAGTTTCCAGTTCTTCTACTTGGGAAGATAACCTACAATTCAGATAGTCCAAATTGCAACTTGAGGGAAAGTCAAGTATGACATGTGCTAACAAGTACATAAGGTACTTAGGTAATAGTAATAAGGTATTTATTTGTACCAAAGCGGGTGTGCTGGAGGATTTTATTGATGAATGCAAACAAGAACTTTCCATTCATCTGTCAAGGAAAATACAAGTTTCAATATTAAATTTGAACATGCAGATATGAAAAGTAAGTGTGTTTCTTGGATTCCAGAGAAGTTTGGCTCTCAATTTAGCAAAATTAGGGCACCCCAACCCACGCAACTGAGGGACTTATCTTGTTAGGACTGTTGCCAAACACATGGAAGCAAGAGTACCAAGAAAGATGCCAATTCTCCTCATTCATCTAATAAATTATTAATTCTTAATACTAGTTATGAACATTTCAGCCCCAGCACTGTTAATTATGCCACTGCTGAATATATGAAACACAGCCCTGTACGTACAAGCCCATAACCCCATAGTATTAACTAGAACATCCTAAATGTACTATATTCCTTAGAAAAAATATTTTACCTCTAGCAAACTGACATAGCAGGTACACTCCAGTCACAGTGAAGCTGCCAAATCTAGACATTTAGATTTTAAAAAGGCGTATTAAGTAGAAGTGCAGTCTGAAACAGTTTGTACCAAGCGAATCACTTTTAAAAGCGGCAGAATCTGTGTTTTATGCAGTAAAATCTCTGCTGATCTGGAATGTTCTCACTTCATCACTACTAGCACAACTCTTAGTAGGTTTCACACATATGTAGATTAGTGCTTCCTAAACCAAAACTAGCAAAGGTAATACACTTATTTTTGTCCAAAACCGTAAGGTTGATTTTAGAAGTACAAGGAAGTGCCACATGAAAATAATGGTTCTTTTGGGTGGACTACAGAAGTCCTTGACTTATGCTACATCAAGCCCACATTTCTTCCAAAGCCTATCAACAGTGTTCCTTCAGTTAGCATGAGTACTGTGCCTATTCCCAAGGACAGCTTCCAGTGCTACCTCCGTGGCACTCCAAATTTTGCTGATTCAGAAGCTGAGATTTAGACCTCTGATTCCTTGTGCCACTCTAGACTGACTAAGTACTTCTGTTGCCAACAAAGAAAATAGGAAGTTTCTGGTGAACAGTAAGAATGACCCACTGTGCTGTGTGATTATGAGAGGGAACCAAGCTCCCTTATACTATGGGCACTGACTGGCTAAAGCTAGATGCCCATTAGTAGACTGTTTTAACACAAGCAGCCCAAGCTTGCACCAACTCCCAGCAGTGCACAGCCATAGACTCATTACTAAAAAAGGTTTACAACCAAACTAGAAGTTACTATGCCCTCAAACGTAACATGGTACGACTAGCCATCTCACTAAATATGCTGGAACTCAGAGCCATCTTCCTCTGTTTTCAGAAGGGTTACTTTGCGAGACATGGTAGTGAGGGCATTTCACAGTGGGGCCAATGGTCTCATCTAAAGCATAGCTGTAATCCACAAACTACACAGAAGTATCCCCTTAGTCAAGGTATGTTCTTTGTGAATCCTCTAGCTGTGTCTGTTTACTCTTTTGATAAAGTCTTTACTTCTGTTCAGCACCACAGAGCCAATGCAATGGAGTCTATTCTCCTTCATGCATCTACACAATTTTCAGTTAAACTCAGCTTACAAAATCTTTGTTACAGACAAGGATGTACAATGCTTAGAGAACCAGCTTGATTTTTCAGAGCACAAATTGGATTAACAGCATCTCCCATTACAAATTAATCTTTGGATTTGTAAGAGTAAAAGTTTGATGTGGAGGCTATTGTGAAAGAGTAAGTTACAGTAGATAATAAGGGAAAGATTAACTGTACGTAAAGTACTGAAACTAGTACTACATGTATTCATGTATTTAATCTTTGCCGTTTTCAATCTCGATGCCCCCTTGGAGAAAAATCTTCTGATACTGTCAGCTATCTTAGGTGGCCTGTTTTAAGTGGCCAGGAAAGGAAAGGTATAATTAATTAAGTCTCCTTCCTCTAGGTACCAGGGGTTTAATTCCATAAAGATATCAAATAATTGGACAGTCCATCACACACAAAAATCCACCCTCAAACCGCAGAGGGAGAGAACTGGCTGAAATTTTGACAAAGTGCCAGACCAAGAGTGCATTAAGATCATCAGGACTAAGGATCACAAAAGGAAATAGTCTGTCTACAATTTTCTTCAGAACTCTACAGACCAGCACTTGACAAACCATCTAGTAAACTGCTTTGTCAGAATATTTATGCTGCTTGCCACCAGTGCTCAAGGCACATGCAGGGTTTAAGGAGTGTACATGGACTGGGACAGGGGTTAGCAAGAAGCTGTGCTTCAGCCCTTGAAGTACTTACAAGCACAGCAGAAGACTGAAACAAACCCTGGAAAAGCAAAATACTGAAGAGTTTATTAAACCACTGCTCTCACATGTCATAGGATTTCAGTCCTATTGAGAACAACTAGCATTTACAAACTCAGGGCAAAGTCCTTGGCTTTCTGGGTGTGGGAGGGAAGGGGCATTGTCACTAACTTCCCTGGAAGCAGGATTGGGCCCTCACCACTAAACTTTTCAAATATTAGTGTTGCTAAAAATTTCATACCACACAGTTAGCCTGAATGCTAGGCTAGGTAAGGAGAAAAAGGCTGAATACGGAGGTTAACTACCTAAGACAAATATTTAAGAAAATTTGTTTACCTGGCTCTCCTCTCCTGGTTGTGGGAGTTTCTGGTTTCTTGAAATTGCCAAAATTTCAATCAGTTCCCTGAAATGAAATTTGCATTTTTAAACAATATTCTAAACTACTGTTTAGAAATTAGGTCAGATTGTCCCCAATGAGTTTCAAAAGTATACTAGTGACACTGTATTTTTATTAGGATTGTTGATTAATTGCAGTTAACTCAGGCAATTAACTCAAAAAAATGAATCACGATTAAAAAAATGAAGCGCGATTAATCGTACTTTTAATCTCACTGTTAATACCAATTGAAATGTATTAAATATTTGTGGATGAAACATTTTCAAATATATTGATCTGAATTACAACACAGAATTCAAAGTGTACAGTGCTCACTTTATATTATTATTTTAATACAAATATTTGCATTGTAAAAATGATAAATAGTATTTTTCAGTTCACCTCATACAAGTACTGAAGTGCAATCTCTTTATCGTGAAAGTGGAGCAGTTTAACAACAGGCTGAGCAAGTGCAGAATGACTGTTGAGTGTGCTTTTGGGCATTTAAAGGCCCACTGGTGCTGCCTATATGGGAGGCTGGACCTGGCTGATGAAAATATTCCTATGCTTATAGCCGCGTGCTATATGCTGGACTGCTGAGGCTCAGTGCCTGGAGGCTGAATTTGAACAGCCAGAGACCAGGGCTATTAAAGGGGCACAGTGCAGGGCCATAAGGATCAGGGATGCCTTGAGGCAGCAGTTTGAAGCTGAAAGCCACTAATATTTGTTGCTATGCTCGGGAGTGCAGTGCTTGTAATGCTATGCGGTGATGGTGATTGGTGCAGACGATACACAGTGAAGGTTTAAGAAAATTACCTATTGCTTTGCAGGGTTCTGTTTGCTTTCAATTAATGGAACAAACATTGCTTTCAAACCAAAACAATTATTTTATTAAAGAACAACAACAGGAGGAGAGAGACAAACAAAAAAAAACACATCAGCACAGGGGTGTGTGTGGGAGGAGGTGGAGTCCCAGGACAGTTAAAGATTTGTGTATGTACAGGTATCATATGCAACCTTGTCCTCTGGAATACAGTGCAGCAGCTACTGTACTTCAGCAGGGCTAAACTGCAGAGCGACGGGTGTTGAGTGCTGTGGGTACTGGGAGTCCGCAGGGCTGGACTGTGACGGGGCAGGAGTGGAATGCAGTGGGTACAGACTGAAGCCAGGAGGTTGATAAGAGTGTGTTGGCGGTGTCTGGGGGGTGCATGGGAGAGTTTTGCGACAGCGGCTGCAGGGGAGGGCGGGCGCAGAGCTGCTCAGTTCGAAGAGCTAATATCTCCTGGAGCGTGTTTGCTTGGTGCTCCATAACCTTTAAGAGCTGCCTTGTGGCTTCGTTCTGGCACGCCGCATTCTCCTTTCGGTCCCTCTTCTCGCTGCCCCACCACTCCTTCAATTCTTGTTTTTCGGCTGCGGAGTGCATCATGACATCACGCAGAAAGTCCTCTTTAGTTCTTCATGGCCGCTTTCTAATTCTGCGCAGCCATTCAGCCGGCAACAACAAAGAGGGAGGCTGGGCTCCCAAGGTCATATCTGTGAAGCCAAAATGCAACATTTTACAGACGCAGAACTGTCTGCAACACACAGACCACCGATTCAGTGATTTAAAACACAGCCACTATTCACATAAATGTCACTAACTGGCAAGTAAACATGAGCCACAAGATCCCCAAAATGGTAAGTAACCGCAGGGGGGAGGGGAAATCAGTGTTCCAGGACCGTACTGTACACTGGACACATGGCTCTTGGGGAGAGCCAGAACTGTATGGGGGGGCCTTATAATCATTACTGTCCCCATATTTTCACTGGCTTTGTTCATTATGGAATATATCTTGCTGCTGAGGGTGAGCAGGGAATCAAGGGAGAGTCTTCTCCAAGACTGTGGCTTCTGCCCTGGCCCTTATGCAGCTCGCCTGTGTGCAGCAATGGTCCCCCTCCCCCACACCCAGTGATGGCACAGTGGCGCAGGAAAGTTACCTTTAATGGGTCAAGAAACAAAGCAGCTCTGCCAAAGAACCTGCAACAGCAGATTGCCTAGTATCTCCATGAGATTGTCGTGGAGATCTCTGAGGCAGATTCCTGTGAAGTGAGGGAGTCAATCGACACCCTGTTCCACCACCCTCACTAGGCATGTGGTGCTATGTGCATCATACAGACACAAGCCTGCTTTCTGCAACCCTCCTGCCCCCAACAACTCACTTCAGCAATTCCCAAAATCAAAGCCACTTATCAGGGGCCTCCTCTCCTGTTGCACTTTGCCAAGCTCCAACAGCTGTGACTAGCCTCCTCCGGGGTAGAGAAGAGCTCCTGGCTGCATGCATTTCTGACCTCCAAGTCATCCTCTGCCTCTGGGTCCCCCTCCCCCTCCTCATCCAAGATTTCCTCCTCCTGGCTCTGTCCATTCTTGACCGGCACGCAAGCCACAGAAGCATCCACAGTGGCCTTCACAGTGGAGGTAGGGTTGCCACTGAGTATCACGTCCAGCTCTTTGTAGAACCGGCAGCTCGTGGGAACAGCCCCAGAGCGATGGTTTGTCTCCCATGCCTTGTGGTAGGTGTTCCGCAGCTCCTTCACTTTGATTCTGCACTGCAGTGTGTCCCGGTCATGGCCCCTTTCTGTCATGCATTGTGAATCTGTCTGTAGGTATCATAATTTCTATGGCTGGAGCACAGCTGGAACTGGACAGCTTCCTCTCCACAAATGCTGATGAGGTCCAGCAGTTCGGCATTGCTCCAAATGGGGGATCGCCTGGTCCGTGGAGCAGGCATGGTCACCTGGTAAGATGCGCTGAGACCACTGCACGCATCACTGAGCATACAGGAAGGTGACCTTCAAAATTCCCAAGGAATTTAAGGGGTGGGGCTCACAGTTGGTCACCTGAGGGCAGGACAGTAGAGTTCAAACCGATGACCAGAGAGGCGAAAACAGGCATTGTGAGACACCTCCCGGAGGCCAACTGCAGCACTATAATTGACCAGGGTGTATACAATGGAACTGCGGCGCTGTAGCCCCAGCACAGAAAGCTCTACGCCTCTCATTGGGGTGGTTTTTTATAGTGCTACAACTGCGCAGTTTCTGCGCAGTAAGTGGCTTGGCAGTGTGTACATCTCAGGAATTACAGCGCAGAAAGCTGCTTTACTGCGCAGAAACTTGCCAGCGTAGACAAGGCCTAAGTCTCCCAATCCAGACAGACCCCTTTCCAACCAAATCAGCTCTTCCATTACTGAGTATTAAACATTGACAGTGGAATTCTATAGGAAAATGTTGCAAGATCTGTGACGTTGTCACGTGGAGGGATTTTTTTTTGTTTTTGGTTTATTTTGGCTCTCATCTTATATTTCAATACGAGACTTCACTGCAAGACAAAGATGACCATTTAACTTCTCTTCCTTCACTGCTCCTGTTCCAAGTTTCATAGAAACCCAACACAAATCGTGCAAGTCATAGGAGTTCGGCTCTTTTAACCAGGCAGCCACATGAATAATTTTATAAAGAATAGCTCTGTGTGTGTGTGTGTGTGTGTGTGTATCTACATCTATATATAAATAAAATACTATCTCATATTCAAAATTTGTACTCATTCCTATGGTACATCTTTTCAAAGAGAAAAATCAGAAAAGACCAACATATTGAGCAACTTTGAAGTTGGATGGTAGCTAGATGTTTCTGGTAAAATAATCAGCAGCATGTTTAACAATGTTTGTATTTAAGGTGAAGTCCATGTTTACTGGCTCTCTATTTTCATATTAAAGGTGCTCAGTCTGTGACTACCACTTCTACACACTCAACCTAAATTCAGGGTCAAACTGAGTGCGAGAAGAAAGGAACCCAGGTTCTGTCAGTCAAATCTGTGCAATCCCATTTTCTTCAATGAATTTACACAAGTGTGTTGATGGAACCTTTTAAGAGCTTTCTGGGTAACCCTGAAAGGAGGCCAACTTCTATATTATTTATACATCCTACCTCCAAAGGATTTGCATAAGGTAAGTCAACACAGAACTTGGCAATAAAGTTTTTCTTATACAAACTGTACCAAAACCAAAAGGTTCAATCAACTGAACAAAAAATTGACGCTCATCTTCTTCAGATCCATGTAGAAAGTCTGTCAGTCTATTCTGTGAATAAATCCCTGGAATGAATGTTGTCACCTTTACTTAACAAAAAGAAATGTGCAAGATGAACTGGTAACATTACATTTCCAGTAAAAAAAAAAAAAAGACTCTAGAGACCGACTCTCCTGATTATTTGAATTGAATTAAAAAAATCAGAAATCAGCTTATTTATAAAAATAAAGGATACATTCAAAGAACTAGTAGCTCTGAATTGCTGAAAGAACAAACATATTTTATGCTTCAGCCCCTCACACTGCAGCAGATCAATGGTCGTATATAAAAGGCAGGTAGGACAGACTCAGAAAGGCTGAGTAACTAGTTGGATGGCATACTAGCAGGAGATGTTATAGGTCCATGTCTCACTAAATGGAAGATGAATCCTTATTTGCAAGTGTTTTTTAACTCCAAGCCACGTTACAAGGTGTAACAACTCCATCTGTTACAAGGTGGCAGAGAAGTGTCCTAATCTGATTTACTATGCTACTTGGAGAGATGGAAGCCTTTCAAAAAATACATTAAGAGGCACATATGAATTCACTAAAATTAAATTAAATTAAATTTTTAAAAAAAAAGGTTAATAGAAGGAAAATAAAGAACACCACGGTACCCAAAATCATGGCACAAGAGAGAAGAATCCTATTACCAATTTGTTAAAAAGCTCAGTGATGATGACAACATATTAAGGAGAAACAAACATTCTTGGTGTTCCTGGAAAAAGGACAGAGGAACAGTTTCTAAATGTCACTAACAAAACCTGCTGAACAGAGATAATGGGAGAGATATTTTAAAGATTCCGAACTTCTAGAGGAAAGCTTAAGTGACTTCTCTATTTGCATGGATAAATACTTGTCATCACATGTGAAATGCTACCTTCATTGGGCCAAGCAAGAACTATATATAAAATGATGAGTCAGATAAATCCAGATGCTAAAAATTTGACATTTAGATTTGAAATTAACACAATACACAACATCTGAAGCTCCTTATGAAGCATATGCAGACATATCAAATTTGGGTACTAACAGAAATCCTGCAGGACACAGACATAGGCCAGAGACAGTCCAATGTCCAGACAAACCAGAAGCAGGTCCTCAAGAGATGTGAGCAATAAAGTGGTAGGCTCAAAAACAGAGAAGCAAGGGGAGTAATAAGACCAGAAAAAGTACCATATGCAATGATTCTCGCACTAGCGCTACCCTTAATTTTACACCAAATAGGGAACTGCAAGAAAGAATTACAGCTGTACAATCCTATAGGAACAGAACTATAAATGACCAACTGAGGAGAGTAAGCAAGAGAGTACTTTAAGATTAAAATCCATTCAAAACTATTCACCATTACAGAGGCAGGACAGTACCATTTCTGAAGGCGCTGGGGGGGGGGGGGGCGGCTGCATGTGGAGTCCCTTGGCCCTGGCTGCCCTATGCATAGGAGCTGGGGGGACGGACAGACATGCCACTACTTCCGGGAGCCACGCAGAAAGCCCCCGACCCTGCTCCCTGGCAGGAGCTCGAGGGATGGATTAAATGATCCGACAGGCCGGATATGGCCTGTGGGCCGTAGTTTGCCCACCCCTGTTCTAGCACCTGGTGAGAAAGTATAAATGAGGGTCAATGACATCACCATTTGGCCTTTCTCCACCCCCATCTCAACACCTGGAAGATCATTTAGAAGACAAAAACTTTGAACTGAGGAGATTGGTCCCAGGCTGAGAAGCAAATTCAGGCTGTGTATTAAGAACTGTAACTGCCTGGAACATCCAGTGGGATGAGAAAAGCTGTTTAATTCAAATCTCGCTTAGTCTGTTAAAAGTCAGAATTTAGATTGTGATTCTATTTTTATTTCTTATGTAACCAACATTGACCTCTGTGCCTAACACTGAAAATCTATCTTTCTGTAGGTAATAAACATATTTTAATGTTTTATCCTTATCAGTGACTTGTCTAAAGTGCTTGGGGGAATCTGCTCAGATTACAAAGGCTGGTGCATGTCCACTATTCTTTGACGAAGAGGCTAATTAATTAATCAGAAGGTCTTGAGCAGTGTAAAATGGAACATCACTGCGGGTTGGGGAGATTTGCTGATGTCTCTCTCTGTATAATTCATGAGTGGCTTATAAGACCATTCATGCAATTTAGCTGGGTGTGTTCCTGCATGTTGTTGGCTCAGTGATCACAGCTTGTCACTAGCACGCTATTGTAAGAGACAGTCCAGGGAGGAGAATTAAGAGGGCACAGCAGTCCCAGACTGTATCCCGGGGGTATGTCTCAGTCAGTTTTAAGATATACAAATTTTGACTAGAAATGTAATGTTGCCAGTTCTCCACCTTGCATGTTTCTTTTTGTTAAACAAAACTGACAACATTCATTCAGAGAATTTAACCACAGAACTGACAATCTTTCTACATGGATCTACGGGAAAACAGAAGTCAAGAAAGCAGTAATGTGTAGTATTTGCATCAATGCATATGAACCAGGGCTCAGACTAAAGCAGTTACCTTGCACATGAGCATTTCACATTCATTGTATCAATCACTGGCTGATTTAAAACGCCATTTTGCCTATTTGTCATTAACCTGAATTTGAATTTCCACACAGTTTCCAACAGATAAATATTAGCTCTATTCAGATTCTGTCTTTGTATTGTTTTAAAGAATCATTGTGCCCTAGTGATAAACAAACAAGATGAATCATAATTTGGATAGTATTTTTTTAAAAAGCAACTTAAATTTAGTTTACATTTTTAAAAGAGTGTGAATAATTACTCTGTAATTACATCTTTACAGAACCTAATCATTATCTGATCTTGGTAGGAATAATTTTTAAACATTTCGTATAACTTTTTCATAAAAGTAATGAGGGAATAGTTAAAGTTAAGCAGACTGGCAATTTCTGTATAATAATTTCATGTAGACTCTGATCCTACAATCTGATCCATCTTGGCAGACCCTTATTCCCATAAAGTGTGCAACTGTCGGCATGGGTTTCACATGGCTGCTAGGATGTGCCCAGAGTAATCACAGATTGCAGCATGGAGGCCTTATTACTTCAAATAAATGTATGCAGGAAGTGAAAAAGTTCAGAACTGTTTGTCTTGATTAAAAAAAAAAGTGTCTCCCACTTGAGATGTTTGCTAAATTATTTTGAGACAATTATCTCAGGTCAAATTTTGCCCAAAATTTAGGTTTTGTAAAAGCAAGCATTTATAGAACCAGAGGCCAAATTAAATGATTAAATACAAAATGGAAAGCATAATTTTATACAAGGACATTCTCTGTAACACTTGCAACCCAAATATTGTGGCAGAACATGATAATCTGAAAAAGAAACTGAAACTGACTAAAAACAAAAGTGAAACTGACTAAAAACAGTGTATTTTCATACCCCTAGCAACTGAGAAAAATACAAAGGTTAAACCATCCACCTAAATAGGAAAATATATTAGGTTACCAACTTACTTTGAGGCGGCAATCTATAGAAAGCCCCTGCTTCTCTGGAAGGAAAGAGACTAAATCAAAGGACACTACTTGCAACCCTTTAGCAACAGCAAACTTTCAATTAATAATTAATGTCTCAAGAAGTGGGGAAAATTTCTGTGGCATGGAAGAGGGATGTGGACAGAACAAAAATAAAGAACACCAAGAGTATGTGGGCTTGTTAATGGAGGAAAGAGCTGCTGAGGGTTTGTTTCAAATTGTACTTCATTAGGTACATTAGGGAGACAGCAGGGTCTACACAGACCAATTAATGTGCACACTACCCCAACGAATAGACAAGTCACAGAAAGGCAATACAGAAAATAAGGTGCAGTTGTATTGTGAACACTAAAACAAAACAAAAAAAGGCTTTGGACAAGGATCAATAAAACAGACAAGATATTTTAAAAAAATGTTTGTTCTATCCCTTCCTCTCAGTCTTTAGCGGTCTACATATTGTCTGAAAGAATGAGGAGTACTTGTGGCACCTTAGAGACTAACAAATTTATTAGAGCATAAGCTTTCGTCGGCTAAAACCCACTTCATAAGATGCATGCAGACTGATAAAGTGAGCTTTAGCCCACGAAAGCTTATGCTCAAATAAATTCGTTAGTCTCTAAGGCGCCACAAGTACTCCTCATTCTTTCTGCTGATAGGGACTAACACGGTTACCACTCTGAAACCTGTCTACATGTTGTCTATATATTGTAAGTGCTACAGACCAAAGAAATGTCTTATATGTCTGTAAAGTGTCTAACATACTTTGGAGTATTATATGAGCAACACACGTTTAAAAAATTCATTTTAAATTATCTATCTTACTAGTCATTCGGGTAATAACACGTCTTTATTACAATTTTTTTCCCCCACGAGTCCTGCTTTATCGTTTGTTTTCATACAGACGGTCACGGGACACTGACCTGATTCGATGTAGACCTGACAGCGAATTCTGCACCTTAGTTTTACACGGAGGAAAGAGATTTGAAAAAACCCAACATTTCAAGACCATGCCGGGGAAAGGGATTTCAGTTACTCGCACCCTTTCTCTGGCTAGCTCTGTGGGGCAGGGCCCCCCGCCCTCGGGACAGAGCCCCCCATCCCTGGGGCACGTCCGGCCCGGCGGACAGGGGCTCCCCCCACCCTGTCCCCGGGGCGACCTCCACCTGCACAGGGGCCTCTCGGCGTTGCCCCGCCATACAGGAACCGCCGGCTCCTCCACGCGGCGGCGGCGCGACTCAGGCCGTAACGAGCCCGGCCGGGCTGGGGCTCCCGGGGGCTGGCGCACGCGGGTACCTGGCCAGCAGCTCCAGATCCTCCAGCGCCGCCAGCAGCCTGTCCCGCGTGCTGCTGCGCTCCCCGCCCGCCGCCATCGCCGCGCCCGAGCAGCCCCCGCCGCGGCCGGCAGCAGCGAGAGGGCAGCAGGCCCCCGCACCGAACGGCAGAGGCCGCCGACAGCGCCACCTGGCGGCGGAGGTCTGAACCGCAGCGCCTGCGCTGGGGCTTCTGCGCCTCTTGCGGTGGCCCCCGTGTCCGGGCCACTCGCTCCCCTCCCAGCCTCGGGGCGGGAGCCGCCCAGTGGGCGAGGGCGCTGGGTCCGTCTGACAGGAGCGGGAGAGAGCAGAGCAGGCGGGAAGAAGCCCTGAGCGGCTCAGCGTGAGGCGAGGTGGCAGGGCCCCCCCCCCCGGCTTGTGGGGCTGGTCCCCTGGGCTTTGCCGCTTTCACCCAGCGGCTGGAGAGATAAAGGCAATTTAAATAAAAAAAATACAAAAATGTGGCCTTGCAGATTCCTGCCGTTGGCTTCGTGTCAGCCGCTGCGTTCGCAGGGCCCAGCGCTTGGAGCCTGCTGAGGAGACGCTCGGCTTCTATCTTTTCAAAAAGTGCATTTTTAACCCTGGCAGGCGCACAGAAAAGCCTGAGAACATGGCTCGGCTGGCCCGTGAAGACTCGTGCCAGGCCTGGGCTATGCCACCGAGTTGGGGTGATGGAAGCTGCCTTGCATCCAGCTGGGTGTGCACGTGTCTGTGCTCAAATTTGTCTCCGGCGGTGTAGGCGCCCAGCTAGGACACTGCAGTAAAAAACCTCCTTGGACCGCATAGAAGAACCATGATCAACCGATTGAGGTCGCTGCTGAACGAGTATAGACGGCATGATCTGTGTCAGCTTATCTGACATCCAGTAGCTGGTCCACTATGTCCCATTCCCTGCAATAGTGTCCGCTCATGTCCAGGAAAACCCGAATGTATGGTAACCCTATTTATAGACTGTCTAGAAACTCTGAATTTTCTCTTTCCATATAGTAGTTTAGAGAAAACTTGTATCTTGGAAAGCTTTTTTCTTAACAAAGATATTCTAAAGTCTCTCAGTGCAAAGTCCATCCTGCAGTCCTGACACCCTGCAGTCCTGACACATTCCCAGCATCTGATTTCTTCTTCTCCTAAGACATCAGATGCCTGTTGAGGAAGTCCCATATAGACATCCTTCCATACAAGTTTGTTCTCTCCAACTTTGGTTCTGTCATCTTCATAGTGAGCGGCACCCCTCCTTCTCCCTCACTGACACCCATAAGCCCAATTGCCTTGCACTTGTAGACTCTCTCCATGCAGGACCTTGCCAGCTGCTGTAAAGACAAAGTTGACAAGATCTGCTTTGACTTCTCTTGTCCTCCTTCCCCACGCTCTTCTGGCTCAACACTGGTGTAAGTGAAGGCATGAAGTGGCCCAGAGTTATGGTGCAAAAGTGCCAAATTAAATGGTAGTGTAATGCATTAAAATAAATATGTTTTCTAAAAATATGAGGGCTAAGAAGGAAACCAGGAAAGGAGTTAAGCCTACTACAAAATAGGCAGAGTAGCTAAGTAGTCTAATTGACATATTTAACCACCATTTTGCCTCAATGACAACAAATTGAAGTTCACATACCAAGCTGACAATAGGATTGCACTTATCAGCTTTGCCTGTGCATCTCTAAAATATAAACAACTATTCTATACTGTGGGCTGTAACACTGAACTGATTATTCTTCCATATTCCCAAACATGAGACTGGGGAGGCATGGGGGTAACTGAAAGCAGACTTTGGGGCTTATTGGCCCTAAATCTTGCTGATTCCCTGTTTTTTCTAAATATCACTCCCTATTAGTCTTTAGTACTTAGTGTACCTTTTTATATGGCTATGCTTGCTTCTTATTCCTCTTTGGCCATAGAAGAGCTTTCCTTTGTGCATCAGTTATGTCCTACAGTATCCTTCTGTGATGAATTAGGGCTAGATCTATACAACTTATGAATTCTGACTGATATTGTGAAGCTGATTATGCAAACCTGCTGTATTATGAATGCCTCTCTGTAAGTGGAGCCAGTACTGCTGACAGGCCCTAAAGCACATATGCACCCAACAGATGCATTAAAAAGGTGCTTAGGACTTAACAATCCTAATCAGGTGTAAACATCTGGGATAATGAGTGAGCTGCATCCTTAGGGTATGTCTACACTACGAAATTAGGTCGAATTTATAGAAGTCGGTTTTTTAGAAATCGGTTTTATATATTTGAGTGTGTGTGTCCCCACAGAAAATGCTCTAAGTGCATTAAGTGCATTAACTCGGCGGAGCGCTTCCACAGTACCGAGGCAAGCGTCGACTTCCGGAGCGTTGCACTGTGGGTAGCTATCCCACAGTTCCCGCAGTCTCCGCTGCCCATTGGAATTCTGGGTTGAGATCCCAATGCCTGATGGGGCTAAAACATTGTCGCGGGTGGTTCTGGATACATATCGTCAGGCCCCTGTTCCCTCCCTCCCCCCGTGAAAGCAAGGGCAGACAATCATTTCGCGCCTTTTTTCCTGAGTTACCTGTGCAGACGCCATACCACGGCAAGCATGGAGCCCGCTCAGGTAACCGTCACCCTATGTCTCCTGGGTGTTGGCAGACGTGGTACGGCATTGCTACACAGTAGCAGCAACCCCTTGCCTTGTGGCAGCAGACGGTACAGTACGACTGGTAGCCGTCATCGTCATGTCTGAGGTGCTCCTGGTCGCCTCTGTGAGGTCGATCAGGAGCGCCTGGGCAGACATGGGCGCAGGGACTAAATTTGGAGTGACTTGAGCAGGTCATTCTCTTTAGTCCTGCAGTCAGTCCTATTGAACCGTCTTATGGTGAGCGGGCAGGCGATACGGACTGCTAGCAGTCGTACTGTACCATCTTCTGCCGAGCAGCCATGAGATGTGGATGGCATGCAGTCCTTCTGCACCGTCTGCTGCCAGCCAAAGATGTAAAAGATAGATGGAGTGGGTCAGAACAAGAAATAGACCAGATTTGTTTTGTACTCATTTGCCTCCTCCCCTGCCTAGATCACACTGCAGTCACTCACAGAGAAGGTGCAGCGAGGTAAATCTAGCCATGTATCAATCAGAGGCCAGGCTAACCTCCTTGTTCCAATAACAACGATAACTTAGGTGCACCATTTCTTATTGGAACCCTCCGTGCAGTCCTGCCTGAAATACTCCTTGATGTACAGGCACACCCTTTGTTGATTTTAGCTCCCTAAAGCCAACCCTGTAAGCCGTGTCGTCAGTCGCCCCTCCCTCCATCAGAGCAACGGCAGACAATCGTTCCGCGCCTTTTTTCTGTGCGGACGCCATACCAAGGCAAGCATGGAGGCCGCTCAGCTCACTTTGGCAATTAGGAGCACATTAACCACGACACGCATTATCCAGCAGTATATGCAGCACCAGAACATGGCAACGCGATACCGGGCGAGGAGGCGACGTCAGCGCGGTCCCGTGAGTGATCAGGACATGGACACAGATTTCTCTGAAAGCATGGGCCCTGACAATGCATGCATCATGGTGCTAATGGGGCAGGTTCATGCTGTGGAACGCCGATTCTGGGCTCGGGAAACAAGCACAGACTGGTGGGACCGCATAGTGTTGCAGGTCTGGGACGATTCCCAGTGGCTGCGAAACTTTCGCATGCGTAGGGGCACTTTCATGGAACTTTGTGACTTGCTTTCCCCTGCCCTGAGGCGCATGAATACCAAGATGAGAGCAGCCCTCACAGTTGAGAAGCGAGTGGCGATAGCCCTGTGGAAGCTTGCAACGCCAGACAGCTACCGGTCAGTTGGGAATCAATTTGGAGTGGGCAAATCTACTGTGGGGGCTGCTGTGATGCAAGTAGCCCACGCAATCAAAGATCTGCTGATATCAAGGGTAGTGACCCTGGGAAATGTGCAGGTCATAGTGGATGGCTTTGCTGCAATGGGATTCCCTAACTGTGGTGGGGCTATAGACGGAACCCATATCCCTATCTTGGCACCGGAGCACCAAGCCGCCAAGTACATAAACCGCAAGGGGTACTTTTCGATAGTGCTGCAAGCTCTGGTGGATCACAAGGGACGTTTCACCAACATCAACGTGGGATGGCCGGGAAAGGTGCATGACGCTCGCATCTTCAGGAACTCTGGTCTGTTTCAAAAGCTGCAGGAAGGGACTTTATTCCCAGACCAGAAAATAACTGTTGGGGATGTTGAAATGCCTATATGTATCCTTGGGGACCCAGCCTACCCCTTAATGCCATGGCTCATGAAGCCGTACACAGGCAGCCTGGACAGTAGTCAGGAGCTGTTCAACTACAGGCTGAGCAAGTGCAGAATGGTGGTAGAATGTGCATTTGGACGTTTAAAGGCGCGCTGGCGCAGTTTACTGACTCGCTTAGACCTCAGCGAAACCAATATTCCCACTGTTATTACTGCTTGCTGTGTGCTCCACAATATCTGTGAGAGTAAGGGGGAGACGTTTATGGCGGGGTGGGAGGTTGAGGCAAATCGCCTAGCTGCTGGTTACGCGCAGCCAGACACCAGGGCGGTTAGAAGAGCACAGGAGGGCGCGGTACGCATCAGAGAAGCTTTGAAAACCAGTTTCATGACTGGCCAGGCTACGGTGTGAAAGTTCTGTTTGTTTCTCCTTGATGAAACCCCCCGCCCCTTGGTTCACTCTACTTCCCTGTAAGCTAACCACCCTCCCCTCCTCCCTTTAATCATTGCTTGCAGAGGCAATAAAGTCATTGCTGCTTCACAGTCATGCATTCATTATTCATTCATCACACAAATAGGGGAATGACTACCAAGGTATCCCAGGAGGGGTGGTGGAGGAGGGAAGGAAAATGCCACACAGCACTTTAAGCACAGCACTTTAAAAGTTTACAACTTTAAAATTTATTGAATGACAGCCTTCTTTTCTTTGGGCAATCCTCTGTGGTGGAGTGGCTGGTTGGCCGGAGGCCCCCCCACCGCGTTCTTGGGCGTCTGGGTGTGGAGGCTATGGAACTTGGGGAGGAGGGCGGTTGGTTACAGAGGGGCAGCAGTGGCAGTCTGTGCTCCAGCTGCCTTTGCTGCAGCTCAACCATACACTGGAGCATACTGGTTTGGTCCTGCAGCAGCCTCAGCATTGAATCCTGCCTCCTCTCATCACGCTGCCGCCACATTTGAGCTTCAGCCCTGTCTTCAGCCCGCCACTTACTCTCTTCAGCCCGCCACTTACTCTCTTCAGCCCGCCACCTCTCCTCCCGGTCATTTTGTGCTTTCCTGCACTCTGACATTATTTGCCTCCACGCATTCGTCTGTGCTCTGTCAGTGTGGGAGGACAGCATGAGCTCGGAGAACATTTCATCGCGAGTGCGTTTTTTTTTCTTTCTAAGCTTCACTAGCCTCTGGGAAGGAGAAGATCCTGTGATCATTGAAACACATGCAGCTGGTGGAGAAAAAAAAAGGGACAGCGGTATTTAAAAAGACACATTTTATAAAACAGTGGCTACACTCTTTCAGGGCAAACCTTGCTGTTAACATTACATACATAGCACATGTGCTTTCGTTACAAGGTCGCATTTTGCCTCCTCCCACCGCGTGACTACCCCCTCAACCTTCCCCCCTCCCTGTGGCTAACAGCGGGGAACATTTCTGTTTAGCCACAGGCAAACAGCCCAGCAGGAATGGGCTCCTCTGACTGTCCCCCGAAGAAAAGCACTCTATTTCAGCCAGGTGACCATGAATTATATCTCACTCTCCTGAGGATAACACAGAGAGATAAAGAACTGATTTTGGTTGAATGCCAGCAAACATACACTGCAATGCTTTGTTCTACAGTGATTCCCGAGTACGTGTTACTGGCCTGGAGTGGTAAAGTGTCCTACCATGAAGGACGAAATAAGGCTGCCCTCCCCAGAAACCTTTTGCAAAGGCTTTAGGACTACATCTAGGAGAACCGCAAATGCCAGGGCAAAGTAATCCTTTCACATGCTTGCTTTTAAACCATGTATAGCATTTTAAAAGGTACACTCACCAGAGGTCCCTTCTCCGTCTGCTGGGTCCAGGAGGCAGCCTTGGGTGGGTTCGGGGGGACTGGCTCCAGGTCTAGGGTGAGAAACAGTTCCTGGCTGTCGGGAAAACCGGTTTCTCCGCTTGCTTGCTGTGAGCTATCTACAACCTCCTCCTCCTCCTCATCTTCTTCGTCCCCAAAACCTACTTCCGTATTGCCTCCATCTCCATTGAAGGAGTCAAACAACACGGCTGGGGTAGTGGTGGCTGAACCCCCTAAAATGGCATGCAGCTCATCATAGAAGCGGCATGTTTGGGGCTCTGACCCAGAGCGGCTGTTCGCCTCGCTGGTTTTCTGGTAGGCTTGCCTCAGCTCCTTCAGTTTCACGCGGCACTGCTTCGGGTCCCTGTTATGGCCTCTGTCCTTCATGCCCTGGGAGATTTTCACAAAGGTTTTGGCATTTCGAAAACTGGAACGGAGTTCTGATAGCACGGATTCCTCTCCCCATACAGCGATCAGATCCCGTACCTCCCGTTCGGTCCGTGCTGGAGCTCTTTTGCGATTCTGGGACTCCATCATGGTCACCTGTGCTGATGAGCTCTGCATGGTCACCTGCAGCTTGCCACGCTGGCCAAACAGGAAATGAGATTCAAAAGTTCGCGGTTCTTTTCCTGTCTACCTGGCCAGTGCATCTGAGTTGAGAGTGCTGTCCAGAGCGGTCAGAATGGAGCACTCTGGGATAGCTCCCGGAGGCCAATACCATCGAATTGTGTCCACAGTACCCCAAATTCGAGCCGGCAACGTCGATTTAAGCGCTAATCCACTTGTCAGGGGTGGAGTAAGGAAATCGATTTTAAGAGCCCTTTAAGTCGAAATAAAGGGCTTCATTGTGTGGACGGGTGCAGGTTTACATCGATTTAACGCTGCTAAATTCGACCTAAAGTCCTAGTGTAGACCAGGGCCTAGAAAACCAGTTTAGCTGACTCTAGGAGGGAAGGGGAAGGGCAGGGAAGGTAGGAGCATTGGAAAACTGTACCAGGAGGAGAACAATTAGGAGTCATACAGGAAGAGAAAGCACAGGGCAGCAGAGAGCAAGGTTACAGAAGCTAGGTAAGGGGACTTCAGCAAGACAGGTCACTCAGCACCAGGGCTTGAATTGAGCCTGAACGCTCCAGAATGCCATTCTAGCACATTTTTGAGGAGCTGGAATAGCATTTGGGTACAGCCAGTAGTACTATCACTTAATGGAGGAATTGGAAGCATGTTCCAGTACTTTTTTTTTTTTCTTTTTAGGACAGAAATGCATTCTATTTTTTTTTCTTTCCTTAGGACTGGAGCACTCCTCGGTATGTAGCAGCCTCATGAGGCAGAGATCTCTGCCCACTTTCCTGAGCCCATATGGCCCAAGGACTGTGGACAACCAAATGGACTGGACCCCAGCCCAGAGAATGCCCTGGAGCAGTGAGGGACATGGGTTTAGTATTTATTGTTTTGTATGATCTGCACTCTCCTGTGCTCTATATGATTAAATATTAATGTGTTAGACTCTGAGGAAAGTGACTCGCTCTTCACAACTGCTGCATGCCCCTGAGGGCTTAAATGCTAAAACTGAAGCATCACACCTTTTGGGGCAGTTCTGGGAGAGAGGTGTGTTTAAATCCCAGGAAGTCAGAGGGATCAGGGATGCAACCAGAGGGACTAGCTGGATAGCAGCTTCCAACACGCACCAAGGTCTGTGCCCTAAAAGTGGGCCTAGTGACCCCGAGATTGGGACAGTGGCTGGATTCTGTTCAGGTACCAGAAGCTTAACACATCCCAGGGATAAAGAGTTCATAGGCTTGAATGCCTCTCACAGCAATCTTAGTGGGTGGCTGTCAGGGGGCACTCACAAAGCTATGACACAGGTCCTTCATCATAGTACTTTGTACTTACGCTTCTCTCTGAGCATCTTGAAGCAGTTCAGAAATATTACTGAAGTAAGCGTCACAATACCGCTGTGAGATGGGTATTAATTCTCCCTGCCTGCTAATTCACTTGCCGTGTTTCAAAACAGAATATATTTCCACAGCTGCTAATAATAATGTGGTATAACTGAACAGTGCTATTGAGCAGGAGATGGGATGAAACCCCTGTAATTCTTAGAAAATACATGTGTAATCATAATAAAGAAGGCTGCAAACATTTATGTCTAAGTGTCAGTTACTTCAATTTCACCAGCACAAGTATTCATATTGGTGCAGATGCAGACTGAAACACTCCTCTGTTTAAAATTGGCTTATTCAGATGACTTTATCGTTAAAGTTGCATTCACAAGCTTTGTTTGACTAGAACCTGGGAAATCACTTTGATGAAAGTGGTAATTCATATAAATATGTGAAATTTCAGACGGGAAGGGACTTGTCCAAACCCTCCTCCAGTTAATAAATGTTTGTCATCCATCCGGGTAAAAGAAGCAATAGGACGTGACTAAGGTAACCAGGCATACAGGATGAATAGCAAATATTTGAATGAATAGTTTCAGCAAAAATCCATGAATCAAGTCAGTCTTAGAAGATCTCTTACTTGTGGGGAAAAGAAACTAAAAAAGAACCTTGGTTTTCACTTTTGAAAAAGGACAGAATTTAGCTTTGACTTACACCTTGTATTACCCACATAAGTCAAATCATAATTTCTAGGCCTTTTCCTTTCAACAATAGCACTGAGAACATAAACCTACGCAAACTAATTACTAGGGCTGAACAAAACGTGCTGCTGTGCTCTCCCTTTGTTGCCAGCTTTTGCAGTTTTCTCATGAGTCTAGCAATTAGTGGTCTTTTTCTTTAAGTCTCTTGGAGCCAAGTGATTGGGTAAGAATCTTGGCTTTAATCTCTCAGAAAATATTTAGGCACAGCAACAGGTACACAGGAAACAGCTCCTCCCCTCTTAAAGCCCCAGGAAGTTTTGAATTCCCATTTCCTGTAGGATCATCGTGGAGAGTTTGCCAGCCCAGCTGATTATGGCAATTCAATGCCCCAAACACATTCCTGCCTGGAGTACATGGGAGGTGGTGGACCTTATTGGTCTGTGGGGAGAAGAGTCTGTCCAGGCCAGGGCTGGCCTTACCAGGAGGTGAACTGAGGTGGACGCCTCAGGTGCCAGACTGTAGGACTCAGAATGTAGAAAATCGTGTCTGCTGATGATGCATATTTATTCTCTCTGCTCTAGATGCACAATTATGGTGGAGTGCTGTGCTGGGAGAAGGAGGGCACAAGAGACATAACAGACAGGCAGGAGAAAAGGTGAGAGGGAATAACAGAAATCAGCAGGAGCTGCAGGGAGAGAGAGGAGGAGGAGCCTGTTATGTACCTCTCTAGCACCCCCAGGAGCCTGGGCTGATTAACATCAGCTTCTCAGAGAGCTTCCTGTTTCCTGCTGCTTCCCTGAACCCACTTGAGGAGAACAGGCAGTCAACTGAAGTAGCAGGAGCCAGTTAGTCCCTTAAGACACTGATATGTTCCCTCACTCAGGCCCTGCTACCAGCCTGCTTATTTGTCCCCTTCAATTCAGTGTTGAGAGCCACTATAGCTGGCACAGAACAGCAGTCATGAGTGAAGGAAGAAAACGCCCCTCTGGGGCAGCATTCAGAAAAAGAAAGAAAGCAAAGGAAGCTTTTCTATATAAGCAGGAAGGAGCTCTCCTGAGATACATAGACACAAATGTTCATGGTGAGCCTTGACCATGAGTGGTAAGGACGTGAGTGGTGAGGAGATGCCTGATATTCCAGTCAGAGTGCAGGTGACCTGGCAGCTACTGCAGCATCCATATCTCCATCTCAAATGGATGTAGCCATGCACATTCCTGAAGAAAAGCGTAGATCAGAGAAGAGTGTGATGGAGGCGCAAGAAACAACTGCTGCTGAGTTTAGTTCCTTAAGTCTAGGTGATCCAGGACTGTGGACCCATTTGAGCAGTAGCCTGAAGGACTTCCTTTTACTGCATGGGCCACAGAAAATGAAAACTTCATGTTCCCCAAAGAAAATGAAAATAGAAGTTTCCATCCAACACATTACTGATGTGAAATCCCCAATGGTGACAAAGTGGAGAGGCCATGGCTTATGTACTCAAAAACTCGGAATGCTGCATACTGTTTTTGTTGCAAACTCTTCCAGTCTAATGTTCCAGCCACATTGGGTTCTACAGGAACAAAGGACTGGGAAAATCTGGCATGCCATGAGAAAGCAGCAAATCACTAGAGAGCATTCCATCGGTGGAAAGAGCTTGAGATGAGACAAAGGTTAAAGGCCATCATAGATGATCAGCATCAAGAGAAGATTGCATCAGAATCTCTTTACTGGCAAAATGTTCTGAAAAGGCTCATTGCCATTGTGAGAATGCTTGCTACCCAAACCCTAGTACTTCGTGGCACTTCAGATCAGCTGTATGTGCCAAACAATGGAAACTTCCTTAAAACTGTGGAGCTGATGGCTGAGTTTGATGCTGTACTCCAGGAGCATCTAAGAAGAGGCACCACCCAAGAAAGGTACACACACCACTACCTTGGAAAAACAATTCAAAATGAGATCATACAGTTACTGGTAACAAAAGTCAAACAGGAGATTGTGACAGATCTGAAGTCAGCAAGATATTACTCTGTTATTTTGGACTGCACACCTAACATCAGCCATACGGAACAAATGACTTTCATGGTGCATTTTGTAACAACAACAGAACCAGTGAAAATGTCCCGGCAATGGTGACTGTCAGAGAGCATTTTCTAGAATTTATTGACATTGATGATACTACAGGAGCTGGTATGACAAATGTGCTTCTTAAAAAGCCAGAAGATACAGGAATTGCGATAGCTGACATGAGAGGTCAGGGCTACGATAATGGTGCCAACATGAGAGGGAAGAATAGAGACGTGCAGACACGGATCCGAGAGTTAAACCCTCGAGCTTTTTTTGTCCCAGGCAGTTCTCACTCATTGAACTTGGTGGTCAGTAATGCAGCATCAGCTTCTAGTGAGGCTGCTGAATTTTTTAATGTAATTCAAAACATCTATGTATTTTTCTCTGCATCAACTCATCGATGGCAAATTTTGAAGCAACATCTGGGAACATCCTTTCTGATACTGAAACCACTGAGTGCCACACAATGGGAAAGTCGAGTGAAGGCGATAAAGCCTATCAAACACCAAATTGGGAAGATAGATGATGCCGTAGTTGCCATTATGGAGGATAATTCTATGACAGTAACTGTTCATGGGAGAACAGTGGCAGAGGGAAATGGAATCACCAGAAACATACATAACTTCAAATTTCTGTGTGGCTTAGTGTTGTGGCATGACATACTGTTTGAAATAAATGTTGTAAGCAAGAGACTCCAAGGAGTTGACCCTGATATATCTGGAGCAATGGAACAACTGGACAAAGCAAAGTCATACCTACAGTCTTACCGGTCAGATGAGGGATTTCAAAACGTTCTGAAGAGTGCACAGAAGTTGGCAGAGGAACTTCACACTGAAGCTATTTTCCCACCCATTCAAGAACACAAGTCACCGAAGAAGATGACATTTTGATTAGGAGGCACAGGATAATCCCATAAGAGACCCCAAACAACAATTCAAAGTTGAATTCTTTAACCAGGTGCTAGATTGTGCAATACAGTCAGTTGAAGAATGTTTCATGCAGCTCAAGGAACACAGCAGTATATTTGGGATGTTGCATGATATTCCCAAACTCCTCACTATACCTGAAGAAGTCCTACACCAGCAATGCAGGGCACTAGAGACAGTGTTGACACATGATGACATGCGCGATATTGATGCAAGTGATTTAGGTGATGAACAGAAAGCCCTTTCAAGATACATTTTGGCAGGATCAACTCCAGAGGCTGTTCTGGAATATATGTGCACAAATTAGATGACCACCCTCTTTCCAAATGCTTTTGTTGCTCTGCGCATATTTCTAACACTTCCTGTAACAGCTGCCAGTGGAGAACGCAGCTTCTCCAAGCTGAAGTTAATAAAAACACAACTACGCTCCACAATGACACAGGAGAGGCTGGTCGACCTTGCAACCATCTCAATAGAGCATGAGCTGGCCCAGACTGTGGATCTTCAGGAAGCAGTTCAAATCTTTGCAACCAAGAAGGCGCAGAAAGCACCACTTTGATTATTCAAACAGATAAAAATGCCAGTGTTTACTATGCAGACAAGAAAAGTTACATTTGCTGTTCAGGTGTTTGAAAGTTAAGTGTTACTTCAAAATTTTGAACAAGGCATTCTAAGTTGTTAGTTCTCCTTTATTGGGGTAGGTAGCAGAGCAGTATCATGAGAGGAGTAGAACAGGAAGAAGGCAGAATTGAGACCTTTCAAAGTTTAACCCCGAGCGAGGAGGCATGGGGGCGTCATTTGAGCTCCCCACCTCAGGTGCCAAAATATTGTGAGCCGGCCCTGGCATAAGTACATGAGATAAAGAAATTGGTGTTAGTAGGAGAGGAGGTAGGCAAACTATCAATTAATCTTGTCTTTGCACATCATTTTGGATGATATTTTGTGCTGTTAGATAAACAGATGTCCAGCTAATTGCTCTTTTGGTAAATTCCTCTTATTTTCTGTTAATTCAAGCCCTTTTTTGTAACCACAACTCTCTTCCTGTTATTGTCTCTATAGATCTTAGCTTGTTCAGTGTTTTTTCAAATGAAGTATTTGCATGTTGTATAATTTACATGAGTGAACTCACAGAAGCAAAGTCATGGATATTACAACAAAATTCATACATTCAGTGTGTGCTACATATATTTCCTTGTGTAATTGCATTTGCAGATTGATCACCACCACTCTTTTGTTTACCTATATCGCCTGCTATTTGTGTCCTCATTTGTACAAGTGGCCTACTACATATGGCATTTATGCAATGGGGAATTACATCAGGGGATGTAATAAACATGTGCATTGCTTTCCTAACATCCCAAGAAAAGGGAGGTTCCTCCCTGAGTGATGAGCAGTTACTGATGGAGAGAGTAAGATAGTTTTCCACCCAATGTATTTAGGAGGGGAACCTCCAGTACCCACTTCCCAAACAAGGTAAAAAACTGTGTTTTAGACGAAGAACATAAGACCGACCATACCGGGTCAGACCAAAGGTCCATCTAGCCCAGCATCCTGTCTTCCGACAGTGGCCAATGCCAGGTGCCCCAGAGGGAATGAACAGAACAAGTAATCATCAAGCGATCCATCCCGTTGCCCATTCCTGCTTCTGATAAACAGAGGCTAGGGACACCATCCCTGCCTATCCTGGCTCATAGGAATGTTGGCCATGTGTATCTCTGCCTCCACTCCCATCTGGAACAGCACAGAGGTTCAGCTACCACAGAGCCATTCAATACCATGCTGGTGGGTGCAGTATGAGAACCTGAATAGAATAATATGTCCTCAGCAGGGGAAGCTGGTTGTGATATGTAGGGCTGCTTTGGAATGGGGAGTGGAGAGCTCAGTTACATATGTTTTTCTGCCCAAAATCAGCTCCACACGTCTGAATTACAACGTGCAGCTTCTCTTCTTTCCTCTTTCCCCCATTGTGGGTAACAGATGGACCTCCTCCAGGATTGGAAGGCCCAGTGTGGAGCAGTTCAATATAGACTTCCGGAGCTAACACAGCTGAGATCAATGTATAGGTTGAGGGGGGACTGGGACTTATACTTGTGTCATAAATATAAAGGGAAGGGTAACCACCTTTCTGTATACAGTGCTATAAAATCCCTCCTGGCCAGAGGCAACATCCTGTTACCTGTAAAGGGTTAAGAAGCTCAGCTAACCTGGCTGGCACCTGACCCAAAGGACCAATAAGGGGACAAGATACTTTCAAATCTTGGGGAGGGGAAGGCTTTTGTTTGTGCTCTTTGTTTACGTGGTTGTTCTCTCTTGGGACTGAGAGAGGCCAAAAAAGATGGCAGAAATCCATCTTCTCCAACCCATCCTAATCCAAGTCTCCAATATTGCAACCAGCATAGGTAAGCCAGGCAAGGCGGATTAGTTTATCTTTTGTTTTATGTGAATTTCCCCTGTGTTAAGAGGGAGGTTTATTCCTGTTTTCTGTAACTTTAAGGTTTTGACCAGAGGGGGATCCTCTGTGTTTTGAATCTGAATACCCTGTAAAGTATTTTCCATCCTGATTTTACAGAGATGAGTTTTATGTTTTTTTTTTTTAAATAAAATCCTTCTTGTAAAGAACCTGACTGATTTTTCCATTGTTCCAAGATCTAAGGGGTTGGGTCTTGGATGATTTTGTAACCAATTTGTTAGGATATTATTCTCAGGCTTCCCCAGGAAATGGGGTGTGTAGGGCTTGGGGGGATATTTTGGGGGAAGATATCTCCAAGTGGTCTCTTTCCCTGTTCTTTGTTTAAAACGCTTGGTGGTGGCAGCATACTGTTCAAGGACAAGGCAAAGTTTGTACCTTGGGGACGTTTTTAACTTAAACTCGTAAGAATAAGCTTAGGAGGTCTTTCATGCGGGTCCCCACATCTTACCCTAGAGTTCAGTGTGGGGAAGGAACCCTGACGACTTGTAATTTAAATTTTTCTATACAGACACCCATTTTCATTGCTTTATACCAAACTGTTCATTTTTAAAATGGATTTTGTCACAGTTTGGAAGCTTTTTAAAAATTTGTCTCAACTTCATAATCATTTCAGACAACCACATATTTGGGAAAAAATCAAAATGAAATGTCATTCATCTGAATGGATGCTGTTAGTCCTCGTCACTATTTGTATGGGAAAGTCAGGGAAAAATTATGCATTATGCGTGATGCCATCCTCCATCACCCACTTGTTAAATTTTCAAACAAGCACCTTTGTGCTTTCTCGCATGTTGCCCCTCACACTTGGGAGAAGCTCCCTATAAACATCCATAAATCTAACTTATTCTTCTTCTTCAAAACTTTCCTGGGGCCAATTAAGAACTTTCCAGAAGGCAGGGAGAAGGCTAGGTTGATTGGGACACCTGAAGCCAATCAGGGGCTGGCTGAAACTAGTTAAAAGCCTCCCAGTTAGTCAGGTGGGTATGGATGTCAGGAGCTGTGGGAGGAAGTTGTGCTGTTGGAGAGACTGAGTAGTACACACCTCAGGGCCTCCTTCCTTGTGCCTGATATGGTAAGGGTGAAGTGGAGCTTGAGGAAGTGAGGGCTGCTGTGGAGGAAGAAGCCCAGGGAATTGTACATGTCATGTTTCTAAAAGGTCAACTACCATAGCTGATACTATTAGGGTCCCTGGGCTGGAGCCTGGAGTAGAGGGTGTGCCCGGGTTCCCCCACCCCCCCCCCGCCTTTGCCCCCTGATTAATCACTGAGACTGGGAGACAACAGAGACTGTGCAAGGAAGGATAACTTCTCCTCACCTCCCTTGCTGGCTTATGATGAAAATGGCTCAGTAGACTGTGACTCTTGTCTCTAGAGAGAGAAGGGTTACGTGCAGGGTCACAGTGAGCCTCTGAGGCTAGCAAAATCCGCCAGGAAATGCGGGACCCACGGAGGCAAGGACAGAGCTTTGTCACAATATACTAAGTTTGTCTAAGTTTGTCTTTTTAGCCAATTTTTTTTAAAACAGCCTCCTGTTTCACACTAGACACAACATTATTTAGATGTTTAAATGCTGTGTACTCTGTTATTAGTGAATGTAAAGATTGAAGTAAGACAGAATGGGTGGTTTGCAGGCCAGGCATGTACATCAACACATTGATTGGTGTCTCCACAACTTTGCGCAGGAATGGCCTCTCGTCAATCAATTTAGCGAGGCACACCCATTCCCTTGGGATTAGTCATTTTGTCTGACAAATTTGCATCATCCTGTACTTCCTCTAAGTAAAGCTGGGTGTTTCTTGGCATGTAACTTTTCCTGTTTTTTTTTTTAGTGCAGACTGGGAACTGCTTTTTCAGCACAGTGGTGGTGGATGGTACAGAGATCAGTTTCTGGTACAAAACAAGAACTTATTGGCTTTGGGCCGGCATAGGGTGAGATATGAAGGGAAAGCAGTGGATGTATTGTTTCTTGACTAGCAAAGCTTTTGACACGGTCTCCCACAGTATTCTTGTCAGCAAGTTAAGGAAGTATGGGCTGGATGAATGCACTACAAGGTGGGTAGAAAGCTGGCTAGATTGTCGGGCTCAACGGGTAGTGATCAATGGCTCCATATCTAGTTGGCAGCCGGTATCAAGTGGAGTACCCCAGGGGTCGGTCCTGGGGCCAGTTTTGTTCAATATCTTCATAAATGATCTGGAGGATGGTGTGGATTGCACTCTCAGCAAATTTGCGGATGATACTAAACTGGGAGGAGTGGTAGATACGCTGGAGGGGAGGGATAGGATACAGAAGGACCTAGATAAATTGGAAGATTGGGCCAAAAGAAATCTGATGAGGTTCAATAAGGATAAGTGCAGGGTCCTGCACTTGGGACGGAAGAACCCAATGCACAGCTACAGACTAGGGACCGAATGGCTAGGCAGCAGTTCTGCGGAAAAGGACCTGGGGGTGACAGTGGACGAGAAGCTGGATATGAGTCAGCAGTGTGCCCTTGTTGCCAAGAAGGCAAATGGCATTTTGGGATGTATAAGTAGGGGCATAGCGAGCAGATCGAGGGACGTGATCGTTCCCCTCTATTCGACATTGGTGAGGCCTCATCTGGAGTACTGTGTCCAGTTTTGGGCCCCACACTACAAGAAGGATGTGGATAAATTGGAGAGAGTCCAGCGAAGGGCAACAAAAATGATTAGGGGACTGGAACACATGAGTTATGAGGAGAGGCTGAGGGAGCTGGGATTGTTTAGCCTGCAGAAGAGAAGAATGAGGGGGGATTTGATAGCTGCTTTCAACTACCTGAAAGGGGGTTCCAAAGAGGATGGCTCTAGACTGTTCTCAATGGTAGCAGATGACAGAACGAGGAGTAATGGTCTCAAGTTGCAGTGGGGGAGGTTTAGATTGGATATTAGGAAAAACTTTTTCACTAAGAGGGTGGTGAAACACTGGAATGCGTTACCCAGGGAGGTGGTAGAATCTCCTTCCTTAGAGGTTTTTAAGGTCAGGCTTGACAAAGCCCTGGCTGGGATGATTTAACTGGGAATTGGTCCTGCTTTGAGCAGGGGGTTGGACTAGATGACCTTCTGGGGTCCCTTCCAACCCTGATATTCTATGATTCTATGTTTCCAGAGCATTTAAGGCCCATCCTGCACCACTGAAATCAATGGGAGTTGCATCACTGACTAGAACAAATGCAGAACCAAGCCCACAGGCAGGAGGAAAGACTGCATCCGTCACCTTGCAGTCACCACTAGAGGTATCTGCGGTGTTCCTGAGATTGGCACTGATCCAGCTGTTTTCTCTCCAAGTCTTTGAGCTTCCTGACAAACTCTCTTTGTTTTTTCTTTCATGAAATTTCTTTTTCCTTGGTGCAGTGTCCGAGCCTGTCTTGAAGCTGTTTGGCAGTCACTTTTCTACAGCATTGTTATTTTATCATTTGCTGGTGCTGCTGACTCAATTGTGTGTTTTCTGTTGGGTACATTTTTCAGACACATTACCTTATTTGTTCACAACAACAAGCCCCAGGGGTTTCCTAAGGAGAAGTGCCATATGCAGTGTGTGACATTTCCCATGTTTCTTTCAGCTGCAGCAGCAGCATTTCTTAACCCTACTAATTGCATTATCACGTCACTATAAATTTCCTTTACAAAACAACTGAAGGAAAGAAAGAAAGAAAGAAAGAAGCCGTATGTATAGCTCTATGGCTGGAACTTCGAAGAAATTGTTGTAATCTAATCTGATGGGAAATTGCCTGGCCTTCTGGAAAGTAACTCCCTCCTACTGATTCATCAGAGAAAGGGGTAAACAGTGAGGTGACAAAATTTGCAGATGATACTGTGATGTTCCCCTCTGGTGTTATCTGGACTGGTGATCTGATAGGCCTCTCCAATCCTTGACTTTGGGAGCCAGCCTTAGCCTGCTCTGCTGTGAGAACCCCCACGCCTGAGCTGTTCAGGCACAGCCTCTGGCATGTAAGCTGCTCCCAGCTACTTGCAAGTGAATGACACTAGCCAATATCTCCGGTCCCAGACACAACCCTAGGAACCTCCATCTTGCAGTGTCCAGTAATGCCTGCTGTACGCTGCAAGCTTATATAAGTTTATCAGTTTAACAAAGAAATCAATATGTACCAGGCTTGTTCTCCCAAAGCGAGTCTCTGACACACTTCAAACCAAATGCACTGCTTCAGGCAGAATAAACAAACAGATTTATTAACTATAAAGATAGATTTCAAGTGATTATAAAAGTTAAAGCATAACAAGTCAGATTTGGTCAAATGAAATAAAAGCAAAACACATTCTAAGCTGATCTTAACACTTTCAATGTCCTTAAAAACTTAGATGCTTCTCACCACAGGCTGGCTGGTTACTTTTCAGTCAGTCTCTCCCCTTTGATCAGCGTTTCAGTCACTGCGTGGTCATGGTGGTGGTGTCTGTAGATGTAGGTGGAAGAGAGAGAGCATGGCAAAACGTCTCTTCCTTGTATCATGTCCTTTCTTTCCTCTTGGTTTTGTCCCCCGCTCTTCAGAGTCAGGTGAGCATTACCTCATTACAGTCCCAAACTGCCCAAAGGAAAGGGAGGACTCCCTCGAGGGTCTAACAGATTCTTTTGTTGCTGCCTAAGCCAGTGTACATTGTTCCGGTTGAGGCTGGGCTGTGTTTGTCCCATCCATGCCCTGACAAGGTGTGAACTGCCTCTCTGTTCTTGGAGAGTTTTTGCATGGGCTTGCTTTAAGCCATGAGGATACATTTTCAGCCTCATATCTATATACATGAAATTATAACCTATAACCTTACTATAACATTACTGTAACAATTACTATAACATCACTATAACAACCATGCTCAGTGCATTATGAGCCTTCCAAAGACACCCAACATGACAAACTTCGCATTGGATACAACAGAATCATTTTATAAAGATGAACATGGCGGTGTAGAGGGTTCCCTCGAGGTACAGAGCATCACAGATACGAAACTACTCAAGATAGTTAAGTACAAAGCAGACTGCGAAGACCTACAAAAGAATCTCACAAAACTCGGTGACTGGGCAACAAAATGGAAGATGAAATTCAAATGTTGATAAATGCAAAGTATTGCACATTGGAAAACATAATCCCAACTTTTATATATATATAAAATGATGGGGTCTAAATTAGCTGTTACCACTCAAGAAAGAGATCTTGGAGTCATTGTGGATAGTTCTCTGAAAACATTCACTCAATGTGCAGTCAAAAAAGCGAACAGAATGTTGGGAATCATTAAGAAAGTGATAGATAATAAGACAGAAAATATCATATTGCCTCTGTATAAATCCATGGTATGGCCACATCTTGAATACTGCATGCAGATGTGGTTGCCCCATCTCAAAAAATATATACTGGAATTGGAAAAGGTACGGAAAAGGGCAACAAAAATGATTAGGGGTATAGAACAGCTTCCATATGAGGAGAGACTAAGACTGGGGCTTTTCAGCTTAGAAAAGAGATGACTAAGGGGCAATATGATAGAGGTCTATAAAATCATGACTGGTGTGGAGAAAGTAAATAAGGACGTGTTATTTACTCCTTCACATAACACAAGAACTAGGGGTCACCAAATGAAATGAATAGGCAGCAGGTTTAAAACAAACAAAAGGAAGTGTTTCTTCACATAACACACAGTAAACATGTGGAACTCTTCGCCAAAGGATGTTGTGGAGGCCAAGATATAATAGGGTTCAAAATAGAACTAGGTAAGTTCATGGAGGATGCGTCCATCAATGGCTATTAGCCAGGATGGGCACGGATGGTGTCCCTAGCCTCTGTTTGCCAGAAGCTGGGAATGTGTGACACGGGATGGATCACTTGATTATTGCCTGGTCTGTTCATTCCCTCTGGGGCACCTGGCATTGGCCACTGTTGGAAGACAGGATACTGGGCTAGATGGACCTTTGGTCTGAGCCAGTATGGCCATTCTAATGTTCTATTCCCCACATAATCTGTGTAAATCTATTAAGCACAGTGAGATGATGATAGAGCCAACCCTACTAACCCCAGGGGACCAAAAGCTCAAGAGACTGGCTGGGAAGGTAAGGAGAATAGGTAATGGAGTATAGGTCCATCAATGGCTATTAGCCAGGATGGGCAGGGATGATGTCCCTAGCCTCTGTTTGCCAGAAACTGGGAATGGCCACTGTTGGAAGACAGAATACTGGGCTAGATGGACCTTTGGTCCGACACAGTATGGCCATTCTTATGTTTTTACACCATCCAGGATGTGTGGTTTCTGGGGAATTCTGTCTTCACTCATTTTTACAAAACCAGGCAGTCTATCAAACTTAATATTAAAGAAAAAAAATCAAATCTGAAATGGCACTATTTTTTTGTTTCTTTGGGGTTTTTTTGTAATATGAGTATTGAATAAATGGCAATCAAATATCCAAATATCTTAAAAATTATTTTAACTTGAAAGTCGGAGGCAAGGGAGCTCCTACTCCTGATTGTTAAGGAGGGCTGACTGGGACGGACTCAGACCTGATCATTGGCAATAGTCTCCAATCTCTATTACTTTTACATGGTTTTTCATTTACCTTCTCTCCAGATTCCTAACCTCCCCTCTGAGTTACCATTTGGCTTGGGATGAGAAGGGGAAAACAGAGCCGCCAGCCAAGGAGATCTAATGATTGGGCTACTAAGGCCCAGATCCTGAGATATATAGGCACCTACCTCTCAGTGAGAGTTTGGCACCTAAATACCTTTGAGGATCAGGGCCTAAGCCCCTTTAAAATTCTTTCTTGCCTGGCTGACAAGCTGTCAGTCACTCCCACATGAGGACCTCGGGGTGATGCATAAATGAGGCATAGTGCATCTCCTAATAGCTGGGTGCAGCCAGTGAGTCCCAGTATCTGGGAAGGGGGCAGCCACATAATGCTAATTTGGGTACTAAGCAGCTGCTACCAGGGGAATTAACCCTCAAAACAGGGTTCTGTTGCTATGTAAGCAGGGTTGCATGGGCCAGCAGTTATGGAGCCTATTTAAATAGGATAGAGCTCTTAATGCTTTCTACTGTGTAACTAATGCAGCTTTGCAAAGTTTATCCTAAAAAACAGTAGATGCTAGGTAGAGTAGGATTTAAGGCTTCAAGCTAGAAAGGTCAACTCACTGTCTCTCTGCCAAATACTGCTAAGCACAGAAGAACTCTGAGGAGTGTGGAACAACGGCTTTAAAAAAGAATTTGACATTTAAAATTTAACAAATTTGCTACTTAGGAATTTTATTCCTGACATCATGATGCCTTCTCAACTGGCCTAGAACTCTGAGTTCTCTCACCCTGACTAGAATGCTATGTAAATAATCTGCATGCGACAGTGCCTAGAGGCCTCTACCATTACACATACAACGAAAAAGACAGTCCCTGCCCCAAAGAGTTTACAATCTAAATATAAGCTGAGAGAGAATAGATGGCTACAATGAAGAGATGGGGGAGCAAAAGGCAACAGTGAGGATATTCTGATTAGTGAAATAAGCTGTGGTCACAGCACACTAGCTGCCTAGCCATTACTGAGTGTTGTGTAGGCATTACATCACAAGCAGGGATTTGAGGGAGTCTTTGTAGATTTTCACAGAGAGATCCTCCAATGTATAAGGGTCAGCATATGAGAAAGTGGGAAGATGTTTATAAGGAAGTTGAACTAGTGGATGATAAAGGCTGGAAGCACTGGCAGAGCAGAGGTCAAGGCCAACAGTTTTATACCATATAATGCTGTGAAGTCACATCATTTGAGCTTGAGTAGCTAAAGACAAGTCTAAAATGACATTCACATGGCAGGGATGATTATGGTGTTTTCCATAGTAACTGAGGAAGGAGAAAAGTTTGAGGGAAAAAGAGAAAAATCCCTCCAAGTTATTCCCTCTTCTGAAGGGTCTTTCCCTGAGAGTTCTCTTCCATTTGCCAATGAGAATTGGGCAATCACAACCACCTCTTTCAAGCTACTGGGCATGACAGCCACTTTCTGTGTGTGTCAGAGAGACACAGCAGAAACACCAGGGATGGCAGATGGATGCTAAGACATAGCTAGAGATGCACCTGTAGAGTAACCCTGAGAAAAGTTGAGAGAGAGCTTTTGGCTAAAGCTCTGGCTAGAAAGAGGCTCAGGATGGGACAAAGAAACTATTTCCTACAGTTTGAGTCCTACTGTGTTTAGAGAAACAGGACTTTGTGTGCATTCTTTGTAAATAAACAGGATTGCATCAAAGAAATACTTGACTCCATCATTAATTTCTTCTCCTAATGGAAACAACCAGCAAGACCCCAAAATTTGGCTAACCACTTGGCTCAGAAAGGGCAACACTATAAAAGTAAGAGTGAAAACATGCCTATGATAACTCTATATAATTTATTTGTGCATGTGTTTTTTCAAGAGATTGACAAGGAATACTTGACTTTGAAGGGTAAAGGTGTGTTAGATGTAAGGGAGCAAGATTTTCTTTGCTTTTGATTATATTAAAATTGTCAATGTCCGATTGCTTTTCATGACTACTCCTTAACCGCAAGGATCATGACCCATCAGTTGAGAAACACTGATCTAGAGCATCCAGACTAAACTTTGAGACCAATAAAATCACTCACTGAGTTAGGGGAAGTTTTGTCTAAAAAGAACTTTGGTCACAGAGGAGAACTGTAACCTTTGAAATGTTTGATTTTTGGACCCGGATTCTGAATTAAGAACTGCATGGGCAAACCCCTGCACCTACATAGAGCCCCAAAGAAGAAGGAACGTGGTCCCCCAATGTACAGGATTGGGGCCTTAGTTTTCCCTTATGGAAGCATACTTTAGTTATGCCTCCTCACACCATAGCTTAGAATAACCTTACTATAGTATTTCATGGCATTAATGTGGAATATTCTAATGGTTTTTATGATTATTGCCACTTGAGCTCAGCAAAATTTTCATAATGAAATTAGGTAATACTCATCTGGTTCCATTACAGTCTCAACTCAGGTTTTCTGAAACGTCTGCAAATCTCTCAATGAACATTGGCTGAGTTTCAAATGGTCCCAGAGCATGTTTTGAGCAAGCCTGGGGCAAATAATGGTTTTAGGTGTCTTCTTCTGAGCCTATGTGCAACGTGCCTCTTGTGGCACGTGACCAAGATTCATCACCAAATTAGGTTCGAACCATGTGAACAGTTGTTTTGTCCTGAAATTATGCAAAATTTGGTAGTTCTGAGCAGAGTTTTGCTTTGAGGTCTTTACTTCATTGGAAGAAAGAAACGATCTTAAGAGCCAGGTTGGACTCAAAAAGAAAAGGAGCACTTGTGGCACCTTAGAGACTAACCAATTTATTTGAGCATAAGCTTTCGTGAGCCACAGCTCACTTCATCGGATTTAGATTTTGGAATCAGGAAGGAGGCCTCCATCCTTTTCTTGCACCAGGGCACTCTGGGATCTTGTTACATCACTGGTGAAGACACTGAGCTTTAAAGCTATTTCTTCTGTCAGCCATTTTAGGAACATGATTTTAAGGGGGATCACTGACTGGATATACATTATAGAGAATATTCAGCCAGGTTGCCATATAACAAACCTAGAGACAGAAGAGATCTTATTGATGTTAGGGGCATTGCACCCATTTACATGATGGCTGAATTCTCCCCACAAGGGCCTAATCTTGCATCAATAGATGTCCAACAGGCATCAGACTGGGGTGGGGGAAAAGGTGGAGGTGCTCTTCCAAGCTACGCAAACAAAGTAAACTCCACTAATCTGAGTCACCAAAATGACATGCTGCTCACACTAGATTATGAAGTTAAATTCAAAATATGATTGCGTATGCCACTTAGTTCCACTGGATTTCTTGAATTTAGCACTTCTTAGTAGGGTGTGAACATGCCCATGGATTCTGCTAAGTTTCTTGGATTTGGCTCCTTCTTGGCTGGGGGAAAAGAAGTGATGGTATCTCCTAAATGTCACCTGCTTGTGGCACCAAAATGAGAACTTACTGTGCACATCTATAACCTTTCCTCTCATTCCTTACAGGAGCAATGACAGTTGTTAGCACTGTTGACTTTTAAATTATTATTTACTTTGCATCTGAGTTATCACCTTACCAGTGATGTAACAAGATCCCAGAGTGCCCTGGTGCAAGAATAGGATGGAGGCCTCCTTCCTGATTCCAAAATCTAAAATTTTGCTTACCTTACAGAGTAAAGAGATTAACTCTGATCAGAGGCTGCTCAACAAAGTGCTCCTGTCCCACACATACTCCACCCCACGTAGACTCCAGAATACCCTTCTCACTCCCCACCACAGACTCCTAGCAACTCTCGACCAGCCCCCCACACATCCCAGCAGCCCTGCCATACATCCTGCTCACCTCACCCCAGTATCACCCACTCATTTGCAAAATCCTGGCTCCTAATCTACCCCACTGCCCCCCAACATCTCTTATTTCCCCACAACTCACTCCATGACTCCTCAACACCCTCCAATCATCCCCAACCCCTCATCATACAGCTTCCAACACTCCCCACTCACCCTATAGCCCACCAGTGACTCATCCCCAGCCTCTCAACTGCTGCACCCAGGACCTTCCTCCTAGCTATTCACGAGTGCCCCCTGGCTCAGCCCTCCACTCCCATCCTGGACTAGGGCAGCTCCTCCTGATTCCAGCCACCAGGTGACTCCATTTGCTCCCATCGCCCGCCCCACACTCACACTGCACCAGCCAAATTTGAGTGATGAGTTGCATTGCAACCTGGTACATGGGTTTACAGTTTTGGCCCATGATCCTGCATGCCATGTTGCAACACCATTCACTCAACTTTGGCTCAGCTGCCCTGATGGAGGGGTGACCAGGCCAAACTTGAGTTATGTTGCAACCCCTCCACACACGGTCACAAGACAACTGAAATTTGGCCAAATGGACAGGCAGCAGGGCCAAATTTCAATGAGTGGTGTTGGGACCCCATCCGCCACCTGAAGTGCTGGAGCACTGCTCCATCTGGTTGGTCCCCCAGAAGCTCGTGGTCCCTAGCGTGACTGCACCACTTGCACCTCTGAAGCTATACCACCGCACCTCCATGAGTTCACGCCCCTCAAGAGCTATTGTTGCAGGCTCTCTGCAGACCCATTTCCACATGATTTACAGTTTTACACTCATATTTTTGAAGTTTTCTTCCCAACCGTGACACCAAGAGGCTTACCTTTACTCTTAATTCTTGAGAGCTGAGATTCTAGAAACTACACAGTAGTTTTATATTGCTATCAGTACAACAAAGGGGCCTGTACCGGGTATTTCTGAGCTCTGATTCCCTGGGCATTTACTTCTTAGGGGCTGCTGGAGAGGATGGTAAGTCAGTGCATATACTGACTCATATGTATTACAGCACCTAAACTGACCCATTATTTATCTGTATCACTGCTGTGCCCAGAGACTTGGACCAACCCATGCACTACACATAGTAACTGAGTAACCGGCAGTCTCTGCCCCAGAGTCTAAAGGTTAGATCCTGCAAACAGGTCTGCATCGTAGCCCCCCTCCCCGACTTAAAGGGGGCTTTGTGCCGACTCGAGGGGGCCCCCCTGCAGATCCATGGCCTAAAAGACAAGATTTAACAAGTGGATGGGGTGGGGGAGAGAGACAGCAATAATGGGGCTGCCCCAAGCGGCCGAGCTGGGTGTCCGCGGTAAGGAATCCCAACCTGCGCTCCCGAAGCGGGGTTTGCTCTGTGTGACCCTGCAAGCCCGGAGCAAGGTTCCCGTGCAGGGCCGGCAGATCTCCGCTGCGCGGGCCCGCTCTTTGGGGGCCGGGCCCGGCAGCAAAGGACACCGCGGCTCCCCGGCGCCGGCAGGCCGGCAGGCTGCCCCGTCCGCCCCGCCTCCTTTCTCCGCCCCCACGGGAGGCTGCGGCAGCGCCCTGCACCTCAGCGCTCGGACGGGACTGCGCGGGGAGCTGGTCCCAGCCTGAGGCGCCGCAGCCCCGAGCCTTCAACCCCTTTAACCCGCCGCCGCCATGGTGAAAGTGTCGTTTAACTCCGCCTTGGCGCAGAAGGAGGCCGCCAAGAAGGACGAGGAGAACAGCCAGGTGCTCATCCTGGGCCCGGACGCCAAGGTGAGCCGCGGGGCCGGGGGGGAGGCCGCGGCCTGCTCCAGCTGCACCGGGGAGGGGGGGAGGTGAGTGATCAATAATCGCAGTGCTCAGGGCCAGAAGGGGGCAAGTGGCTTTGTGCGGGGAGGGGTTAGCTAAAGCCCCGCTGGGAGCTGGAAGTGAGGGGGTAGGGTATTGAACGGGAGCTTTGCAGCCTGGGCTCCTTGCAAACCAATCCGCCTCTGGTTTATTGATGGGAGACGAGAGGCCTCCTGGGGAAAGACAAATAAGGGGACTGTTAACAGTGCATGTCCAAATGCAGGGAGGTAGAGCGAGGGGAGCTGCAGAGCTGGGGCCAGCAATCCCCTTGCCAGATCAGGCTTCTAAAATGGCTGACGTGAGAACAAGCTTTACAGCTCTGTTTCCCTGTACTTCGGGTTTTTTGTAGCCCGACAGCGCTTGGATTACGGCCAGCTTGGCTTTTTTTAATGCTACGTTCTTCTCCTTTTGCGGTGGCTAGTCTGGATCCGTCGCTGAAGTTCTCTAGGGGGGTAGGAGAGCACAGGGCTGCTGGCTTCTTGGTGTTTAGGAACAGCGTAGTTAGCCTTAGGAAAAAATACATTAGATTGAGTCCGTCCCTCTGCAAATGCAGCCTATACTACCTCACGGGTGGAGAACGAATCTGATATTAAACTACATTTGATCGTAGCCAAATGTCTCTTCTGCAGTAGGGCAAAAGTGACAAGGTTAGAGTGTCCTGTGTGTGTTTGAGCTGTTACAAAATATTAATAGCTTGGGTGGAAAAACCACAAAGTTACCAGGAGTAATAAACACACTTAGTGTCCAGCAAGACACAGGATGAGACGTTAATCCGACTGATGACAGTCAAATGAACTGTGTTGGAGCACATTGATACATTTGGAAAATTGCTTTAGGTGTTTACTCCTTTTTGATGATGGTGGAACTCTTATTGGAAATCTGATTACATTTTTGCTGTATCTTAATGCATCCGATGATGTGAGCTCACAAAAGCTTCTGCTCAAATAAATTTGTTAGTCTCTAAGGTGCCACAAGTACTCCTTTTCTTTTTGCAAATACAGACTAACACGGCTGCTACTTTGAAACCTTAATTTCAGAGTTGGAGGGTTTGTGTCTGTCTGGGCTGAAACTTTGCACATGTTTAAAAAAACTAAAAACAAAATTGATAGAGACATTTAAAATTGCATATTGCACTTAATCATAAATATATTTAAGTTTTCATATGCTTTTTTAATCTTTTATGCATCACACATCCAAATTGTGTAGTTGGGTCTGTTGGACATATATACTGTTTGTCAATTTTCTAAACCTGTAGCTGTTTAAGAAAATATTTGGGGTACTAATTAAGGGCCAGTCTTTCTCAGGCAAAGCTTCAGAGGTGAAACCCTACCCTATTGAAGTCAATGGGAGTTTTCATGTTGACCAAGAGTTCATTCCTGTAGAGTTTAGTAGTTTCAACTGAATAAGGTACAGCATTAGAAATTAATTTTGCTCTGTTTATTACTGTTTTGCTTGTCTGGAAACAGAAAGGGCGAACATTTACTAAACAGATTAAAAGGTTGTCTAGTTTCACTGTAGCTACTTATAAGTTCCCCTGTATCCTCTGCTTGTTACCAGATGTACTGGCCAAAACCTGCCTGACCAGAGCTTAAAAAACAGCTTTAAAATAAAATGCTTGGAAACGATGCTGTGTACAGGCAATAATTCCAGCCACAAATGAGCATTTTTCAGGGATGGTGGGGCTTTGAATCTAACAGAAGTGTGTTCAGGACAGTTATCAGAACTGATCCCCCATTCTCAATGGTATGCCTCAAGGAATTCTCCTGAAATGGCCTTTTCAAGCATGTTTGTTTGAAAGCAAAAGTAAAAGAAATTCTAAGTAAAGTATATTTATCTGAGGTTTTGGGAGAGACAGTTGCCCAACTTCTCAATATTGAGATAAATGCTGTTTTGTAGCTGACCTCTCACAGGATCTAAGAACCACCACAAATTTCACCATCTTCCTCTTACACTCCTTCAACCTTGTCTTTACTATAAACACAGCAACATACACATTAAAACATTACCAACCCAAACCATACCAAAACAAAAAACTACATGGGGCATACACAATTCTCTCTGGGGCGAGGATGAGAGAGAGAGAGTAAACCACACATGACAGATGTTAGTAACATTGTTTAATGCAGTGCTGGAAGGCGCTTAGTTACTAAGGAGATGAGGGTCTTATGAGAACATGTATATTAAGCACGTATTTCATAACATATTGAGCTTATATTGCAGGATAACAATAGGTCTAGAACCCAAGTACAGACCTAAAATATACGCTGCTGTACATTTTCACTTAAAAAGTCCTGGGAAACGTTCTGGTCTCAGGTTAAAAAAGAAAAAATAAGGGAAGGGAAAGTGGAAGAAGATTGGCAGAGATAAGCATGTGTAATTGCTTGATGAGCATTTTACCCCCCAGACTCCAAGGAGAGATGATAGCAAACCAGATGTCTTCATGTACAAAGGTAGATCCTCTGGTATGACAGAAGCTGAAGCCAGGGGAAGTGGTAGTACACAAACGTGGCATAAAACTCCCTTGTGTATTGTCTTGCTCTGCTGCATGCCATCTTCATCACATTGTACTGGAGCAGCTCTCTACCTCAGCTGTATTTTATTGCAAGATCACCCTGGTGGTAATCCTCCCTGGGCTGATTAGGCAGGGTTTGCAGACAAAGTATGCTGGCGGTGTGGCACAGAACAGCCAAGGCGCACCTGAGGATCTGGCCAGTAACCTCTGAAGAAGGGAATGATGAGAAATGTAGTTGCAGGCCGTGGCAGAAGGGAGAGAGAGTGCATAAATTTCTATTTAAAATAACTTTTTATTGAACTTCTCTTACAGAAGAGATTCCATAGTGTAATGCTTGTACAATAATGTGCTTGAACTGGTTACATCAATAAATAAATAAATTTTTAATGAGTTAAAAGTACAAATCTCGGTATGTGCATAGTTATCTATCAAGATATTATTTTGGAATTGAAAAAATGACTCCCTACTTACAGTTGCTGGAGGCATTCTATTCGGAACCTCTGATTTAAGGACCACACTCTTCCGTTTACACTGAAATTTCTCGTGCTATAGTCTTAGCCAAAAGTCAGCATATTTTTAGTGCAGGTTCCCACACTACGCTTAATTCTCCTCCTTGCTCATGTATAGTACAATAGTATCTTTCATTACATGATTTTACCACAACCAAAGTGCAGAAAAAAGGTTTAAATATAATACAATGGACCTTTGGAAAGCCAGAGTTCTATGGGGATGCCTGAAGCCATCCTATATTTGACAGAGCTTGCTCAGTAGAATAAGTCCCCACTAAAGGGTTCTGGATCCTCAGCAAACTTCAAAGTCTGTTGGTCAATTCCTTCAATACCAGACATCAACCTGGCTTCTTCAAGGCTGTAGGTGTTCATCAAATATGGCTTTATGTGGTGAAGTTATGAAGTCATACCTTGGTGTGTCATAGCCAGTCTTCGGTTAGCTTAGATTGGATAATCCTGTCTTTTACCTTAGAGCACTGTACTTCTAAGATTACAGATAAAGGTCCGTTGGCATTGTATACTATGTCATGATGCTTGTTTTGGTGTCGGAAAACTGAATTTACTCATTTTAAATATATAGGGCACTTTATGTAGCTACTTTTTATTCTGCAGAGATTTCCTTCTTTCCCCTGGTAGCATCATTTTTGGTGGCGGCCTGGCAACTCTATTCCTGTCTGCAAAAGTTTTCTTTGTGGGGACTCTTTTGAGCTCTCTCCAAAGGGAGGGAGAAGCCTTTGATAGGAGATTCTGCTACCTTTCCCCTGACAATGTAGATGACTAAACTGGACAGCTTGTGCTTGCCTCAGGAGTATGATAGATTTGCCTGCTGTGTATTTTAGGGTGCCAGTACTAAAGAAGCATAGGAAAGAGAATTGTAGCAGGCTGATTTCCCTCTTCCTCTCCCACTGTTTTGGTGGGGATGTTACTGAACTTGTCCCGGACCTTAAAAGAAAATAACTAACCTTCCAGATAAGGTCCAAAGGATGTGCAAATGTCTCTTGCTTCCTTATTTGGCCATAGAGGTTTGTACGTCCTCGAATGTGGGCAGGAGGGAGAGGCAATGATGTTGACTTCTATATTAACAAAGTTTTTCTGCACGAGGAATCTTAGATTTATTTTAACTTGGAGATTCTTGGGAAAGGGAGTAGAGGGAAATGAGTGGCTAAGTTGGCACCCTTTGAGGTAAATTCTTGCATGGTCATCTGTACTACTGAATAAATAATATACCTCCTTAAAAACAACGTCATGATAGTCTTTGCACAGTTGCCTCCAAAGCTTCTTTGAGGATGTTGCCAACAACTGAGTGAACGATACACACAAAATAATTACAAATTAAAAGAAAAATAAAACTTGTTTCACTGGAACTCTACCAAAAACAATTGCTGTTAATGTTGGAGCTTGGAAACCTGGGATTCATTTCTTGAACTTTCTGACCTTGAGCTGGGAACATTGGTTGCAAATCTTTCTTCAAGCAGTAGAAATGAACATATGGGAGCAGAGGAGTTCTTGGAAATGGTCCATATCTCACTTCCTTTTGTGTTTCTCTCATTTTTAAATCTCTTCCTGACTTGAATGATAAATATGAAACTTTGCTATGGTGAAATACTGTTTCCCTCATTTCCAGTACATTGATATTTCATATTTTAAACAAGATATTTGTACCACACCACCACAATAATTACCTTGGCAGTTATTTATTTTGTGGCTGGTGAGACAATGTTGATGTCCATGAATGCCGTTTCAGGTTAAATCAATTCAGTACATGGATTGGGAGGATACATGGGCAGACAGAGAATTGTTTTACATAGACTATTTCTAAATATCTTCTCTGTTGTCAGATTAACAAACTGATACTTGGGTAAGTTTTTTTTCAAATGTATTTGGAGAACTTTTTTTTTGCATAAAATTGTCATATAAATCGTGTTCCCTTAAGTAGATAGGCCCTTACACTATACAGTGCTTAAAAAAATAACATGCCTTGTACTATAATGTGCCATTACAGGTGATGACATTAAAAATAATTTTGAAATTCATGTTTCTACAAATACGCACATATGTTCTATCACAGAGGTTTCAACCTGTGGTCCGCAGACCCCTGAGGGTCTGCAGATTCTCTTAAGATTACCACAGGGGTCCACACCTCCATTTGAAATTTTTTAGGGATCTGAAAATTAAAAAAGGTTGAAAACCACCGATCTATATCATCCCTAAGAACACTTTTTGATGTGTATATATTTTTTCCTAATAAGCTCTAAAGAACTTTGTTTCAATGTAAGCATTATAAAACTATATAATGTATTCTGTAAATAGTAGAGCTGTTCAGAATCTGCAGTTGCTGTTCTGTGGGAAATTCTGACACTGGAAACGCTTTTTTGTTTTGAATCAGAGTGAAAATCTGAAATTTCTGGAATTTTTGTTTTGCAGGAAAACTTCAGTTTGAAACTATCAAATCATATCATTTTGATAATGTCAAAGCATAAATATGCATATCAACTATAATTTATGTTAAATATAGAATAGAAATAAAATTACTAGTTGAATATCATAAAAGTTGAAACAAATGAAGATGAAACACTTTTACTGTGTCAGTATGAAACATTTTTAATGTACTGAAATTAGAGAGTCAAAATTACTTACTTCGATTTTCATGTTGAAAAAGTTCTTCAAAATTGACATGTTCCTGTGAAACGCTTTGATTTCAAAGAAACTTCATTTTCCAGTGGAAAACTGCTCTGTCAAAAAATTTTCAACCAAATCTTATAAACAGGTAAATATTTCACTATTTTTATGATTTTTTTTCTTTCCAATAGTACATCATTTGTTTGATATATTCCGGTGGTGCTTAGGATTTGGCTTTTCTGAGGAATGCTGTTGATATTTATTTTGGATCCAGTAATGTTTTTGATTACTCTTTGGAAATGTAATAAAGTAGCATTAATGGTACACTTGCAAGCTCTGTATATAATTGATATATAGTAGACAAGCAGTACAGACACTTAAATGTGTACAAAACCACTTTCTCTCCATATGTCTCAGCAGTGTTTTCTGTAGTAAAATTTTGCATTGCTAAGACTAATTTTTACTTAAATATGTATTACAATACTTGCAAGAACATTATGAAGTATTGTAATTAAAAACTAAACTACAATTGACAGAATAAATGCTGAAGTAAATTTTTTTCACTTGATGACTGGCAAAATTGTGTACATTGCATTGGATTATCTAGTCACAGGTGCAAATTAATAATACAACATTAATTTCCTTACCACTTACGTAGTGCTTTTTTATACTTAGTGTGAATTAATATGCTTTTAATTTATAGACTCAAAGCACTTTACAAAACTGTATATCATTCCCAATTTTACAGCTAGGGAAACCAAAACAGAAGAGAGAAATACCAAAGGCTTGATCCTGCACCACTGAAGTCAATGAAAGTTTTGCAACAGATACCGTGGGTATGACATCTGGTCCATGATCACACAGTGTGTCAGTGACAGACTCTGAAATAAGGTCCAGATCTCCTCAATCTCAGTGGACCATGCCACATCCAGTAGCAAGATTCCTCTGTCTAGCAGCCATACAAAATTTGCATGAAAAATTACCAACCAAGGGACAATAATTTACTTGCCCACCCTTAACATGACAGTTACTCCTAGGGGAATTCTGCACCTAAAAATTCTGCAACAAAAAATTTCTGTGCACAATATTTTAAAATTCTGTATATTTTATTTGTCAAAATAACACTATATAATCACACCAGTTTCAATTATATTTGGTCATTTTATTTGAAAATACCTGTTAGCAAGTATGTCTGTATGCCACAGTGCCCTCTGGTGGGCAAAAGGTGGAAGGGCAGCAACATTTTGGCAAAAGCTTTTTTTTTTTTTTTTGCACAAAAAAATAAAATATGCACAGCTCATTAATTATGCATGCATGCAGTGACATGGAATTCCCCCAGGAGCAGACTGAAATACTATACTGATATTTTGTTTGTTGCTCAAAACAGAAGTTGCTCACTCCAAGTGGTTGGACAAGCCGAATTTTGCAAAGCTGCTGTGTGTGATACTGTTTGGTTAATTCACATGTTCAACGTTTGTAGCTGTAGAAAATCCTCTTGTTGTTTAGCAAAAACATTAAAATAGCCACTACAATGAGCTCCTAAGGGGCTTGATTCTGCAGGGTGCTAAGCACTCTGGCCCTGATCTGGCAGAGCACTTGAGCATATGCTCAGCTTTGAACATATGAGCTGTCTCATTGCAATGAAGCCCTTTAGAAACTATCATAATAATTTATGTTAGAAGTGGAAGTTGATTAAATCTAAGCTCTTCAACCCAACTGTGTCTGATTTATGTGCAGATCAAAGGCAATATGTGACACTTTTGAAGCATAAACATTTATAAAATGTATTTTAAATCTTATTTTTGTCTCCACCATAGCTACTTTTAAATATGGGTTAGTATCTTTTGGGTAGTTGCTTGCGGATCACAAAACTTGATGAATTCTTCATGGCACATCATGTTTGCTTTAGACAGGCTAACACTCAGTTGAGTGTTCCTGTACAGATGGATGAAAATATATTTCTGTGGTGCATCCCTAATTTACTTAGAGAAATAAAGGCCTAATTGTAATAATTTCTGGAATGTGAGCTGGCTGGGTGTGTGCCTTAAGCGTGAAAGAAATTCAAGTGTTTACTATTTTAAACCAGTATGTTCTACTCTTGTAGAAAAATCCACAGGAGGGGAGGATTTACTTGTAAATCCCCATGAGATTATTCAATCTAGGGATATCTTTGTCTGAGTGCTCCTCCTAGGAGTTGTCCTCTTAGCATTTTGAAAAGTTACCCTAAATGTTAAATTGGTGCTGTTGAATCTTTATACTTATATTGGAACAAAATACAGAAACGGTAGAAGCTGAACTGAAAAGAGCAAGAGAGTATTTTGCACATTTCATCAAAGGAGTAACTGCAGATGTTTGTGGGGCTACAGGTTATTACATTATTTTTCTTTTAACCTGTTCCCCAGAATAATTACTTACAAGTTACACCTGTCTATTATCAGTTCTAATAAGGGCTTCTCTGTCTTTTTCTGGAATTAAAAAGTGTTATGCACAATGGGCAATTTTGGTATCATTTGAACAACTCAAGAGAGCACTTTATAATTCCAGAAGGACACAGGCAAAGTGCAGCTTGACACCATCCACTGACCACAACAGGCAAAAGAATCTTTATTCAAATGAAACAACTATAATCTTGGTATAATTTATTCAGTGAGGCCAGGTCAAGCAAACTTCAGAGAATCTGGCAAGTAACCTCAGATCTCAAATGCATAATGAAAGAAACATTGTTATCTGTGTATAAAAGAGCTGTTCCACAGTATTCAGATTGTGGAATTCTGGATCTTTTAACTTAAACGCTGTAAAATTAGTATACAAATTAAAAGGAAGTAACATGAGCACACACCTCTGTTTGACCCTTCTCCAAGGGAAGTGGGTTAGTCAAATCGCCACTGAGTCCCTTTCTGATCTTAGAATGATGAGTTCTTACAAAGGACAAATGCCAGGCTTATGCCAGTCTCCACTTAAAGCATTTTGCACCAAAGAAGATTATCCATATGGAGTTATCATAGCGTCAGGGACCCAACTGGGAATCAGAAGGGAAAGCCATACTGGGACAAAGATGAGATGTAACGGTGGAACGGCTAGGATTGATTGCTGCTGCCCCTAAAAGACAGGTAGGAAGAAAGGAGGGAGGCATATCCTTGGAGGCCTATATGCACCAAGAGATTATATGATGAATTTTGCCGGTGGAGACTCCCCAGTAGAAAGTCTCCCAAGAAGGGAAAGTTGAGGTGACAGACTGCAACCTCTGCCTCTCAAGTGACCCTGTGCAGGGCAACTACAGACCCCAGAATGGGTAATACTGACTTGGAATGATGTGTAGTCAGGACAGCTGGGGTATGCACTAATTTGGCACAATCTTCATTAGTGGAGCTCCCCTCTAAAAGAATGCTTTCCTTTCAAAGCAGGAACCACCCAAGCAGAGGGTAGGCATCAGCAACACCATTTTGCATTCAAGGTCTATTGATTCTGAGGTGCAGGGATCTATTCCGGAATAGGGAGGTGCAATTTGCTCTTGGGTCATTCTAGTTTAGAATAAACAGTATTGTGTTCCAGGAACTTGGTCATAGGGTAGCAACCAGTTAGTATTAGTATAATCTAGCATTGTGGGATTAATGAAATTATACATAACCAAAACTATAAATATTAAGTGCTTCCATTTAAGACTTAACTGATGTACTTAATTATCCACTTCAGAAAGGGAAATTAGATCAATATTATTTATTAATTTAACAGAGAATCTTTTTCAGTGTTGCCTGATACTTGTGGTTTAGCTCTACTGAGATGTGATCTCATGTGCTATCCTAAATAATAAGCAAACTGTACTTGAAACTGTGCACTAAAATTGGCAACAGATTGTGAGCAGATTAGAGCTACAAGTCAATTCATACATATGAAATATCTTAGTATAGCATTGCTGGGCATGTATTCACAAATAATAATAATACATTGAAGGATTATGGGAATGTATTGAATGTTCAGTTTACATCTAGCATTCATACATCAAAGCAAAAATATTTAGGTTAGGAATATTAATAACACCTGTTTTAACTTCACACCATCTTGGAAGCAGCAGTTTGAAAGTAATTTCAATCTATTTGGAGACTCTTTTGGTATATGAGAAATTAGTTTGTGGTCTAAGCCCAATTCCTAGGGGATAGGTGTACATAATGTAAAATCCTCCTCCACAGTTTTTTCATTGTTATATCAATTGAATTGAATAGCTATTTTTGAATAGTCTTTGTTTGCTATAGACAAGTGACTGTTCTCTCTCAACGCTGTTTGGATTTCCCCCCTACTCTCTTTAAAACAAACTTAAAACTATCAGTTTGTTTTGAGATAATTTAAAAATCAGGTTATGCTAAACTTTTTATGTAATATCCCTCTCTCTTTAGTGTTGAATCCTCATTTTCTGTCTGTTTTCCTTATTAATCTACAGCAATTTCCATGGCAGCATTTTTTTAAAAAAGTTGTATGTAGATGTCCTTCATAGTTTGAAAAGTCTTGGAATGTGAAATTACCTGCTAGTACAGGGACAATATAAAAATCCTTGCTTTACCTGACTTAGAGTTATAATTAAACACACTTGACTGAAGAATCCACAGTGAATCAGAAACTGACCTGAAACTTAATTAAATTACCATGGGTATGGTATTAAACTTCATCCTCAGCCTTTCACTTGAAGGAACAATGTCAGCTTAAAAATCATGTAGATAATGAAAAAATCCTTAGATAATTAACAATTAAAACTGAAAGGATTTTTAAAATTGCTACCTACATTTCACTGTTCATGCTGTGGTGAATCAGTTTCATTTTTAATATAGTTTTCTAGCCACTTATACTTTCAGGGTCTTCTGCATTAGCACAGAGGTTACGGTGCTTACCTTGCAAACGCTGCCGGGGAATTTTTATCAGTTAAAAACTCTGCTTCAGTTAGAATTTGTTTATGCTTTCCATAGAAGCATTTGTATTTGTCTGGAAGGTATGATAAAAGCTTATGTTTACAACGCCTGCATTTCAGGTCAAGAGAATGCATCTTCCAGAAGCTCATAGTGTTCTGTATTTGGAACAAAAATCAATGATGTAATAAATGGAAAACCTGCCAAAAGAAAGATGCACTTATTTTGCTTTTTGCAGCACTCTCCAAGTTAATATAAAAAACTTTTTTTTAACGAAGCATAAGCTGTAATTATTTTTTAAAAGTTTTGATCCTATTAATTCTTCCAGTCTGCTGTTGTCAGCTGTCACCTTGCAGAAAAGTGAGTACGGAAGCTTGCCATATATTGTGGGTGACTGATTTGTACACCACTATTAAAGCAACATAGAGAATAGGTTACAATTAGAACTTTGATTTTTAAAAATTCAACATTTTATTTAGTTATTAAGTGCTATAACAGCTTGTTGTAATAATTGCACTGGGTTTTCCCAAAACAAACCCAAAAGCCATGAAAAGTATCTCCTGAAAGATAAGAGTATATCCATCACTCTAAAGCAAAACTTTTTCTTCCTCTTAGTGAAAGGGGTGTCTAGGGTTTTTCCACTTTTATTTTTCACCACTATTTTCTGTCTTCCTGATTGTCATGATTTCTTGTTGTCACCAGTAGGAATGGTATAATGAATTACTTTCCGCTGATGCAAACGCTGACATTTATCTGTCAGTGTTACGGATTGGAAGGGGTTAGACTCTAGGAGTACACCTACACTGCAAAAAACCCCAACCCCCCCAGCAGAGAGTCTCGGGTCACAGTATGGCACTACAAATAGCCACGAGGATGTTCCTGCTCAGCTAAAACCTGGGGAGGTGGATGTTTCAGAGCCCAAGCTCCAGACTGAGTGGGAACATCTACACAGCTATTTGTATAGCCATAGTGCGAGCCCGAGCCCGTAGACCTGGGTTCTGAGACTTGCTGCCACAGGTGTTTTTTGGCAGTGTAGATGTACCCTAAGAAACCAAGGGCAAAACCCTGCCTTCGTCGACCTGAATTATGCAGACGTGAGGGAAGTGAAGGGTGTTGATCATGTGATATAGACATAGGCGTCCTCCTGCAAGCACCAGCTCAGGATGGCTTGAGGAGGAAATGCATGATTCGGTACTCCTTACTACTGCTCCAAAGAGGAGCATTGTGTATCCCTCACATGTAGCACGATATGTACAGCGTGGGGCCTAACAATGCTCTGCTGTGCTTGTAGTATGCCAGCTAGGGCAGTAGCCAGTTCCCTAGCTATTGCTCAAAAGAGTTCTGAGACGCACTCCCACTCCTACTGCTATGCCAGAGCAGAGGAGGGAGACTCCTTATTCCCTCTTCTTCACCTATCACAGTCGTATATCACGGGGACAGATATTGCCCTAAGCTTATTCTTCAAACCTCTTAAAGTGTACCATACTGAAGTGTGTCCTAATGCTTCTTCTCAATCCAGGTCCCTTACATGCTATTGTTTCACAAAAATTAGCCTAAAAATGGATACTTTTCTGGACACAACCTGTGAAAAGCTCAGCTATGAGAGAAATGATGCTTCAGATGACTCCACAATTCCTGAGCCTTTCCCATGACTTCTCAGCTTGTATGCTTTTGACATTAGTAACCAGTTGATGGGTCAGCCCAGGAAAATGGCAGTAAGAGGTTGCAGCATTTATAGCTGTTTTTATCTCCTCATAATCTCACCAGAGGTGGTGTTGCTGTGAACCTTAACATGGAATAAGTTTTAAAGTATTTTTTCCAAATGTGAAATAAAATTACCCAATATTTTCTAGTGGTGCTGGCAATGTTTGCACTAAATAGACAGGTACATCCACAATCTTTTGTGGATTTTGGAATGTTATGTTGACAATTTCCCTTTGATATGTTTCTAGGACCCTGAAGCTGTGGTGCCCGTTGGACAGAGGAGAGCTTGGTGTTGGTGTATGTGCTTTGGAGTAGCTTTTATGCTTGCTGGTGTGATACTTGGTGGTGCCTATCTGTACAAATATTTTGCATTCCAGGTAAGCCAAATACATTTTGTGTAGTAAAGGACTTTCATTTTTCTCCCTGTATGCCCTGTGTTTAGTAGAGAGTGAGCAAGAGAGTGCTACTGGTTCTCTCTCTATTCACATTTATTGTTTAAGAGCTGAATGTAGAGCTTTTTCAGAAGTTATTTTCAGTCGTCCTCCTTTGATAGGTCAGTTGGGAATTCATGAAGAGTGGTGCCTTTGGCAGTTTCACTCTGGGATAAATTACTCTCCTCCTCATATAACCAGATTCAGAGGGAATGTGTAAGGTGGTGTCAGACTCTTTGGGCCAGATTCTCTCTCCCACAGGAAAAACTCGGAGAGAGACTTCTGGGGCAGGAAATTTCCACAGAATTCTCCCCTACCGTTCAGTTGGGGTGAACGGTTTGCCCTCACCCCCCTGTGGAGTAGGCCATTGAGCAAGCCCCTAAACCTGGGATCTGCAGGAAGCCAGAGCTCTCTGTACAGAGGCCCTGCAACTCTGCATTGGCTCTGACTTCCTGGCAGTGCAGTTCCATTGGAGCTCTGCTACAAGGGACTTCCCTGTGACTTCATAGGGATTCTGTGGAAATTATGATAATACAGACCCTGAATGTCATGGGGCTGGTGGGGTAGCTAATGTGTCAGTCTGGCTAGTATCCAATTCCTCCCCACTCCCGAAACCGACTCCAGCCATGTGGAACATACTATGTTGGGCCAAGGGTGGGAAATAGTGCCATGGCGGCAGCTGATGTACCTCCTCTCTATTTGTGGGAGGGGAAAGACCTGTGTGGAGGGTTCCCAGAAAAATCCCATTCCCTGACAGCCTGATTTCCAGACACCTGGTGCTTTAGACCATTTACGTCCATTTGCTAATGTTTACAGGAGTCTAAACTGATCAAACAGCACAGAGGAGCTGGAGGAGTCTAATTAAACTTGCATCTTCTTATACCTTTCTGGTTTGTTCTTGCTGTTCTGTTCTGGATCTTCACTTTCTCTGTGAATTTTACCAACTTAGACGTTATCAGACTCGGTGGATGAAATTCAAAGTGGTGTAAGCTATATTTTGGTTACCAGGAGCAAGTCTAAGAGCTTGTCTGCACTACAGTGTTAGCCTGAGTTATCTACACCCTAGTTAACTCCTCTGGAGTGAGTCTAGCTCAGGTGAGAGCGGTCATACTGTAAATAAAATATGTAGTTGACAGGCTACAGCTTGTGAGTGAAGACAGTTGTAGTTTAAAACATCAGAAATGAATTCACTTTATAAACAAACTTAAAAAGTCTTAAATCTAGGAAAATTTCAAGATTATAAAGGACTTCCTGAACGTGTTTTGGATTGTTAGAATAAATGAATTAAACAGGATTTAGGCTAGACCATAAAACATAATCAAATATATTTAAGGACCTGATTATTGAATACTACAATTTGTAAGTACAAGTTTAGGCATGAAAACTTTTAAGTACCTTATTCTGCTCACAAATTATGGAATTAGAGGTATGCATGTCTTATTTGCACCTGCAGTAATTTGTTAGTGCAAATGGAAGACCAGGTTAAAAACCAGGTATGAAATCCTGACATCCTTGACGTCAGTGGAAAACTTCTGATTGACTTCAGAGGGGCCAGGATTTCACTCTAGGCCCTTAATCTCTTACTCAAACTATGTAGAAGACATGTGCTGTCTAAAATTGATCCAGTGTAGGCTTATGAATTAAATAAATTGGCTGAAAAAATGTAGTTTAGCTTGATGATGGGCAGTGTATGCTCAGGAGAAGTTTGAGAATGGAAGAGCCGTGTGGGTGGAGAGTAGAGCTTAAGGTGCTGTGATATCGCTATCTGAGGAAGCTTGCATAGTAGTTGGTCACATTTTAAATTTTTTATAAACTTGCTGAAATGTTGTTTGTTCTGGGATTATTTTATTTTTTTTTTAGCAAGGTGGTGTGTATTTCTGTGGAATAAAGTATATTGAAGATGACTTAACTCTGACTGAGCCTGATGCACATGCTCCAGCTGCTCGCTACCAGACAATTGAACAAAACATTCAGATCCTTGAGGAGGAGGATGTTGAATTCATCAGCGTGCCTGTCCCAGAATTTGCTGACAGTGATCCAGCGGACATTGTTCATGATTTCCACCGGGTAAGGAACGTCTGCTGAGAATCCTTGAAAGCATTAAAAACAAAATTTCAGAATTTTATCAACTTAATCTGTGTGGTTTCTAATTATTTCAGTTATTTTTCTGGTGTGAAAGTGTGAGCTCTGCAGTATTTTGGTATTCAGAAACTGGAAGTAATTATTAAACCTGATGTACAGAGTGCACATTTGATGATGATCTTGCTGTTCTCCTGGTCTGTAACCCACCATTTATAAAGTGTTCTTGCTCATGAAAAGAGAGGGGGAAAAACCCAAACCCATCCATTTCCTTGTCATAATACAAGAACGTGAAGAAAATTTTAGTCTTATTGCTGAAGATACATGAAGCCAGATTGTGATAAGCAACAGTAGTGATGAATGTGGGGTGGAAGAAGCCTTCATTCCCTTGGACACCCATGTGCAGGAGCTAGTCATATTCACAGTCATTGTATTCATTGTATTCACCTAGTGTTGTATTCATCCAGTAGTGCTTCAAAGGAAGCTAAGCATTCCAAAGGGGACAGTGGAAAGGCAAGGATAAAGCTGACTGGCTGTGGAGGGCAGTACATTCTGTATTCACTTTAAGGTGCATGGCAGCAGCCAGAGCCCCACCCTGGGCATTTGGGAGCTCTCAGGAGGCACTCTGCCTCCACTGCAGGCCACTCGCTGCTTTTAAAGGCATGACTGAGCACTACTGAAGTAGTTTTATCCTATCTTTTGTAAATAAGTATCTTTGTTATACATCTGAATAGTACAGTTTTTGCAAGACATCTCTGTAATGCTACAGTTTTCTCTCAGTCATCATAGTTAACGTTGAAAAAACCCATTTTCATTCTCTCCGCTTTCTGAAAATTATGCCATTATGCATAAATAATCCATGCCTGGTTTCACTGAAATGTGACTCTTGCTGCTGCTGAAAGCCTGAGGAAAAACTGTTGAGCTATTTTTGTGTTATGCAAGGCTGAAAAAAAGAACACTTTCCTACTGTGTAAAATCATTGCCACTCTCTTTTTTTGTATGAACTCAAACATGTTTAAACATGAAGTTAATAGTTAGGCAAAATGAGCACTAACATTCATAAGCAAGTTTGGGAAAACTATTGTTTAAATAATGTGATTAGAAAAAATTATTTTTAAATATATTCAGTCAACATTTAAGATTTACAGCAGAGCTTCTTTCACATCATACATCACACTTTCTCTACCTAGCATGACAGAAATAAAGGCTGGCACTTCATATACCAAAGTGAGGTCTGACCTACAAAGCCGATTTCAATTCTGTGTAATATTAATGTTGCATAGCTAAATAAAATAAAAATAGGAAAGACAAAGGTATTTCCCACAACAATGATAACTTGGTCATAATGCAGATCCTACAGAGATGTGATCCCATGGTGAGAGGAGCCTTAGAAATATTATAGGTGATAAATATATTTTGTAGTATGCATTTAAGGCCTAATCCAATGTCCACTGAAGACAATAGAAAGATTTCTAATGATTTCATTAGGCGTTGGATCAGGCTCTAAGAAACGTGAAGACGTATGAGAAAAAATAGCAATAGAAAATAAAATGCAATGTGACCGTAAGAACCTCACGTTTTGTACTTCATTATTCTTAAGCCTTAATGCTTTGTTAACTTGAGGTCCCATGCTGCAAACTCTTGCTATAAGCAAAGTACTTACTCCTTTGGCAGTTAGACTAGTCATAGTAATAATCATTATGATCAATAGTGTTTGCAGGATTGGGGCCCTTAGTTCTTCGTATTTAATATGTTACTCTCAAAAAATGTTGGATGTTGCAAGACTGAACACTTGAACATAATATATTTCCCTTCCTTAGCAAAAACAGTTTAGTTAATGGTGCCTCAAGACCTTTCAGTCTAGTTCAAGGGTCTATTAGAGTTATAGTTTAATAAACAGTTACAAATATTACCCTTTGGATAATCCAGAGATCATACATTAGTGGTTTAAAATTTATATTCTGCAAGTTTGACACTTTTTTGTTTTTTTGAGGTTTCCCAAGTATATCAGTAAACTAGCATTTCAACTGCACAGTATTTTGGAAGAATAAAATATTTTTATGTATAGCATCTGATATTTTCTATTGTGCGTTCTCTTCCAGTCATGTTTCATTGTGAATTCTGAAAGGGAGATTTATACTTTCAGATTTCTCCCTGAAATTTTAAAATACAAGCAACAAGATTAAAAAATACTGCACTTAACCTCCGACAACTCAGATGCACTCAAAAGTCTGAACTACCTAGTACCAATGGACTTGCAGAAATCTCTGTTCTAGCTAACCTGATATTAGGATTGCCTTTTATCTCTGTATCCCACCACCAAACTCAATAAATTAGAGCACACCTTCTAACTAACAGTACTGTAACTTACAGGAAGAACAAGTATATGACAATAATTGAGCACAATATTTACACAGTTTTGCTAACCCTAGAATTATTAAAATGATTTTGATTAGAGTATGCATTTCTTCACCAGAGACTCACAGCCTACCTCGACCTTAGCTTGGATAAGTGCTATGTGATTCCTCTGAACACTTCAGTTGTTATGCCACCAAAAAATTTCTTGGAGTTGCTGATCAACATAAAGGTATGGTTGAATTGCAGGTGGCTTTGTTATATATAATAAAGAGAAACATGTTCATATTATTTTCACAAGTCCTGGAGTTCATACGTGCAAAGTGCTTTCGAAAAGTTAACTCCTCACTAAAGAACTTAAATCTTCAGAAGAGTTCAGTTTTAAAGGAATTATTGATTTAGGAATAGACAAAGATGTCATTCTTTGGTGAGATTACATGTTTGTGTGATTAAAGGTACCTGCAGAGATGTAGTGTACATAGACTTTTATGAGGCGTTTGACTTAAGAATAAGCTGACAGACAGATCTCAAAAAGTAGTTGTCAATGGGAAATCTTTGAATGGGGGTGTTTCAAGGGGGGTTTCTGCAAAGATCAGTACTAGGTCTGATGCTAGTCAACATTTTCATCAATGATCTGGAAACAAATATAAATTCATCGCTAATAAAATCTGCGGATGACATAAAGATTGGCAGACTGGTAAATAATGATGAGGGCAAGGCAATCACACAAAGCGATCTGGTCCGCTTGATAAGCTGGGCCCATTCAAACAAAAAGAGTTTTAATACAGCTAAATGCAGTTATACATTTAGAACAAGGAATGCAATCTAGAACTACAGAATGGGGGACTGCATCCTGGAAAGCAACTCAATATAAGATCCTAGTGTAAAGATGTGGGGGGAAAAAGGGATAATGCAATCCTTGGATGTATAAACAGAGGAGTAGGAGTAGAGAGGTGATTTTTATTTCTGGGCATGGCATTGGTGAGGCTCATTCTGAGATACTCTATACAGTTCTAGTCTTCACATTTTAAAAAAGATGTTGAAAAATTGGAGAGAATGCAAAAAAGAGCTCCCACTCCCTCCCCCCCACCACAAAAAAAATTATTCAAGGGCTGGAGAAAAGTGCCTTCCACTGAAAGAAGTAAGGAACGAAAGAAGACTGAGAGGTGTCTTGATTACAGTTAGACTTGGAAGGATTAGATTTTTATCAGTAAACATCGATTTCAGCACACACACAAACTAACAAAACTATTTCCATCAATGATGATCAAAATTTTCAGATAGGCATAGTAAGAAAACTACTGCTTGAAAACCTATTAGAATCTGATTTAAGGATATTTACTTTGTATATTTTTACACGTGATGTTGACAATTTGTGTTTTAACAGTTATAAATATTTGAATCAACACCTATTGTCATTAAATAATTATTGTCGGACACTCCCCTAATTTCCCACAACCGTGAAAATTTAAATAGATAAAAATAAAAAAAATCTTAAAAAAAACTTTAGATATTGTCTGTCAAAATTATAAATAAATAAACATAGAATTTTGCTTAGCCTAATTAAAATATATAAGTAAATACTTGGTACTACAGGGCTCTTTAACTTAGTGGAGAAAACCTAATGAGAACCAATGGCTGGAAGTTAAAGCCATACGAATTCAGAATAAGACAAAAATTTTTAACAATGAGGGTGATTAACTATTGGAACAAAATACCAAAGAAGGTGATGGATTCTTCATCTTTTGATCTCTTCAAGTGAAGACTAGATGCCTTTCTGAAAGATCTACTTTAGCCAACCACAAATTGGTGGGATCAGTACAGGGATAAAACTGTGTGAAACTTAATGGCTTGTGATATACCGGACGTCGAACTAGATGATCTGATAGTCCCTTTTGGCTTTAAACTCTATGATTCTACGTGTATGGACAAATATGCTGCAAGAATAATTTATAGCTATGATTTTCCCAATCTGTAGTATGCAATTAAAGCACTTAAGTGGGAGTGTATAATTTCCTTTAACTACAGTAGAGAGCAATCTGTTTTTCTTACATTTTATGTTCTTTTAGATTGCAGTTTGAAATATGGTGTGCTTTTAATAAGCAATGTCTTTACTGTAACAATCTTTATCTTCTTTCTGTGGAAAACAAAACTGTTTTTTCACCTGAACTTGGAAGGTCTTTTAACTTGTAAATTATTTGTTTAAATAACAAGGCTTTTCATTGTTTAATGAATTACAAGGTCAGCTGAAAAAAACAATTCACCTATGTTTGCCTCTTTAGATGTGGTCAAGAATATGTCTACATTTCAGAGTAAATATTATATAATCACTATCTTGGTGCTAAAAAGAACAGCTCTTAATCAGCTTGTTTAAACATGCTGCTTGGACTGAAAAAACATTGTTGTCCTTAATCTCTGGTTTGTAATTGAAACTTGTACGTGGCTCATTGAAAATAAAAATAAAAATCTTTAGCCAGCTACACTACATTCTATGCTAATGTAATTTTCTGGATAAAGTGCAGCAGTTTCTTTGGATTCCAAGGTGCTTTTTAAAAGTAGCTTAAGTGTTTGAACTCACAAGTGAAAAATAGATTAAAGACTCCCTCTTCATTAGTGTCAGAAATAGGAATTATACTAAATGGAATCTCTTTTTATGCAGTCACATTTTAGAAAGACTGATTTATTTGTGGATAACATTTTAATAAAGTCAACTTTTAATAAAGTTGCCAATTTTTGTTTCTGTGAATATTCAACTCTGACAGAAGGACACAATAGGGCCTGATTGTACGCTCTTTTAAATCAATGGCAAAACTCTTGTGGACTCCAGATGGACGAGGAATGGGGCCCTAGATCTGTTTTCTGAACCAGCTTTCTGAACTGTTGTCGGCAGAGTTTTTGCTGGTGGTCTCTGGAGAGCTCAATATTCACATTAGTTGGGCTTTCCTTATGTTCTGGTAATGGCTTTACAATCAGCAAACATAGAGGAAAAAATACTTTCTGATATATTTTCATTTAATCAATTCGTATAGTTGGTGCAGAGATGTTATTTGATTGTCCTGTGGACCATCTCTCCTCCCATTCAGTCCATTAAGTTGTGGCCTGTGCTATGAAAATGTTTGGGATCCCCCTATTTTAAACTTAACAGAATGCAGAAGGATAGTAGTAAACTACTGATCCCTGAGACCTGCATCAATCAGCAAGATAGTACTAACATCTTGCACATTTCTGCAGTCTTTACTTGGACAAAGCTCCGATTGACTCCCTAGTAAATGATAGTGTTTGGTGAGTAAGGACTGCAAGATTTGGCCCACAGTAACAAACCTTAATTGGAGAAAATTTGCTTCTCTTATGCCAAAAAAACTGATATAGATTTAATTATTGTAATGGAAGAACACTATGCGTCAGTGTCTCCTGCTATGAAAATGTTGTGACATTTTATATGATTACTTTATTATCTCTTAAATATCTGCACTAAAATGCAGTCACATTCTTGATGTTTAAAAGAAAATTCTATATGTACTACATATTTTGAAAGTCTGCAAAACTGCAAATCCTGATTTGTATAGAACTGTTGCTGTTGGAGATTATATAAAATTGATTTGAATGCTCTTGTGTGTACTTAGTAGAAGAATGAATGATTGCGCTTCCAATAATGAGCTGTTGCCTTTTTGTTAATGTAGGCTGGAACATACTTGCCTCAGTCCTATCTGATTCATGAACAGATGGTTGTTACTGATCGCATTGAAAATGTGGATCAGTTGGGGTCCTTTATTTATCGCCTGTGCCGTGGCAAGGAAACCTATAAACTACAGCGCAAAGAAATCATGAAAGGTAAAGTCTCTTGAGAATGTTACCTCGAGTTGATGGAAATGTTAATGTTTCTAGTCAATAAATAGCTGGATATGTTGAAGACAGTACCTCTCAGATTAAAATTTAGAGTGGTCTTGCTGTCATTGGCTCCTTGAAGCTCCTGAGTGTTTGCACAGAGACTAGCATGATGGGATCTGGAGCATGAATGCAATATAAAATGACCTTTTTCCCCATTAATTTTTCTTTAAATTCTCATTGAATCTCTTCTCCCCCCCTCCCCCCCCCCCAACTTGACAAGGATTTTTAAGAAAATGAAAATTTTCTCAGAGTTTGTTTAGTTGAAAAACCATTTTGTGTTGAAAAAGTATTTTGGCAGAAGATTTTCAGTCAGCTGCAATATAAATAATACAAAGCTAACAATAGTGGCCTTTACCATCAGTAATTATAACTGTCAGAATGGTTAACCACGTACACACTTTAAGGTTCAATGTTTCATATGTAGAAAGGATGGTCTTATTGTCAAAGGACAGAATTGAAAGTTTATTAATTTGTCCTAGGTGTTTTGTGCAAACTTGGCCATGTCACTTAACTGCTCTGTGCCTCCTAATCTGCATCTATAAAATAGGAATAATGCTTGTCTAGCTCACCGGGATCTTGTAAAACTTATATTATTTGTCTGTGGAAAGATCTTTGACAATCTCAGATTCAAGAGTCTAGAGAAGCGAAGTATTATAATTTTTGTTTAGCATTTGTTTAGTGCCGAAGGAGAAGTTTACAAGCATACACAGAACTAAGTTAATTGAGTAATTTACTCAGATTGCTGACTGTATTTGGGAAGGTGGCAGATGGGGAAAAATAAACTATTTTGTAAAAACGATTGCAAACAATCTTTTTAAAAGCAAAAACACTTCAATTGATCCCGTGATAAATAAGGGACACAGTAAATAATAGATCACTAAAATGTTGATAAATTTGGTATTCCTCTATTTGCTTCCAATTTGGAAGTGAATTGAGAGGAACCTCTGGTACCTTATTACAGTAAATGGACTAATACTTTAATTCTTCTTAATATGCATCACTCTCTCTCATTTGTCATCCCTCCCTCCCTTCCCCATTTCCCCAAACTCTCAACAGGAATTCAAAAGCGTGAAGCCAAAAATTGCCGAAAGATTCGACACTTTGAGAATTGGTTTGCTATAGAAACGCTCATTTGTGAACAGTAATGAAGAATATTACTGTAACAGAAGACTGAAAGATTACAGTATGATCCCACTTTGTATTGTGTGCAGTGATTATTTTTTAAAATCTTCTTTTACGTAAGTAGTGGACAGGGCTTTATTGCTGAACATCTTAAACACTTTTCATCTCATGATACATTTTTAAATATGTTTTAGGGTTTTTTCTTATTTTCAGGTGTGGTGCCCTTTTTATATTTGAATAGCAATTGTATAAAGTCTTGGTTACTAGTGCATTCCATGTGATGAATCTTGAATACTATGAGAAAGATAAAGTCTCTGAAATATCTGCCAGTTTTAATTAAGTAAAATTGAAAAGAATTATTAATCTGGAGAAAAATATGTACAGATGGACTGAAAGAACTACTTCTAACTGTAATACTCTAAGCTATATAGTTTGTTACAGCATATAGATAAACATATAATTCAATTTCCCCTCACTAAAATGGGCAATTTTTTTTTTAAATATTGTCATATTTACCTATTCAGATTGATTTCCGACTTGATGTTTTAATATGGCAAGGGTCTGCTGTACTATCTTTTAGAAAATGTAAGGAAATTAAGCAGTAACTTGTTACTAACTTTTATATAATCCGTGTACGTGCAATGGAAAATAAATCTTACAGACCTGTTTGTCTAAAAGTCTTGTTGGGTTCTCTTTTGCTATAATTAATTTAGGAAAAAATTAATGCTTGTTCCTGTTAGGTTGGGTTTGCTTTCATATGTTCTGTAATCACATGAATCCATGTTGGTTCCAAAATAGAGTTTTATGCCCAGGTGACTTATAGATTTATTTTCCCACTCTTTTATTTCTCCTGGAGTTGTAAATAACTTCCATTCAAAACTGGTTTTCCTAAGGGGGTTCCCGCCATTTCTAAGTGGTTTCCCAGGCCAGTGTATATAAAGCTGCCCGAACGTGGCTTCAGGGCTGTCCATCTGAATGGCAGCCAGGGACAGTCATGGATCACGGGTCTTATCTACAGGCATCTATTCATCTTCAGGATAGAAGGGCTAGGGATTTTCCTCTAACAGCTTCCTCACCTGTAAGAAAAGAAGAAGGAAAAGATACCATACCTTTGTCATCATCCATCGCTGTTCTCTGAACGCATTATCTGCTTTATCCCATGGTCTCAAGAAACATCTAGGGACTCCTCGGAGATCCTCTCCAAAGGCTTATCATTAGCCAGAGGATTGAGCACCTGCCATCGCTTCGATCTGGGAAGAAGGTTTTTATACATCTGTTTATAGGGTTAAGTTGGAGATAATAACTGTATTGTGTCAGTTTGCTGTTTGTTCCCCTTCTTGTTTGTCCCACCTTTGTTATAAACCCTTCAATACACTTTATTTGATTTTATCTTTATTGCTTGACTCCTCATTATTTAGGGTGGGAAGGCCCTCTTTGCATGAGAAAGGGGTCCTACCAGATGACAGATGCTGGACAGGGAGGCCGAACCTAGGGAGACAGGAAGCATAAGGGTCTCTTGCTCGCGCGCTCTCACACACACACACACACACACACACACACACACACTCCTCCTTTGCCCCCTCTAACAATTGGCAATCGCGGCAGAACCTCTCTTTAGGGTTTCCTTTCTTTGAGAGGTCCTGTGTTTCGTTTTAATTTGCAATACAGCGATTAATCTTGGCCCATTGGCCCGGGATGGGATCGAGAGTGGGTGGCTATCCACCAGGAACCGTGTCTCCATACCTGATGGCTGGGGAATACTGGACACAGTTTCCATGTGAAGCCATTTCTGAAGGGAGTGGGGGGTGGGAGGGGTAACCATACCCTCTTTCCCATTTTTATTCGGGTCTAAGGAAAATCCTGCTGTCAGGAGTCAGGGCAACGGACAATAGTGAGTCCGACCCTGACCATGTTCTGGAAGTCCCTGCGGATCAGCTAGTGACAGGACAAGAGTGCCGTCACGGGGAAGCGTCGGCCATATTGTTGGCAAGGCGTCTTCTTTTCTGAAGGTGGGCTGGCAGCCAATCACAGACAGTAGAGCAGGGAGGGCAACAGCCCGTAAGACCTACTCAGGACTGCTGTGAGGCACTCCACAGCCAGGGAGCTATCTTCATTGGTAGCCTCGGTACTGGCAACTTTTACCTTTTGGATTTTAAATACAGACCCTAAATATATATATAGAGAGAGAGAGCTGAGGGTAAGCAGTTCTTAGGTACAGCATGGATTGAGTTTCAGCATGAGAGGATGGGAGAGCAAGCACAATAAAAATTCAGTGGATCATGGCCTTGAGTTATCTGGGAAAGGTCGTAAAGCCTGGAAGCAGGGGTCCATATCTGGAGTGGACTCCCTAGAAACATTTAACACCTTGTGGAAGAGAGATTCCATTTGTAAGCCCCTCCTGAAAAAAAGTGAGCGGTGAAGTGCCCTTCTCTATGGACTAGCTGTGGTAAGTAAGGAGCTCCACCAGCAGGTCGCCTTACTAAAAAAGGAAAAAGACCAAGTCCAAGAGGGAAAACAACAGGCAGACCAATTAGCTCAGCAACAACTAACAGACCTGTTAGCAGAGAAGTCAAGAGGGACATCATTGACTCTCCAAATCTCCCAACTGGAGACCCAGATTAGGGAGATAAGTGAAAAATCCTCAGCTGCTGAGAAAGTAGCTGAAGTAAGGGCTTTAGAGTGACAAGAAGCCCAAGCTGTAATCAGACAGGTAATGAAAGAAGGGCATAAGCACAAAACCTCCCAAGTTAATCATGTGGAATGTCAGCACCACATTGGCAAGCTCCAGAAGGAGCTGCAGCTGGAAAAAGGAATAAAAAGAGCTACTTGTAGTGATCCCCTTGCTGCCTACCATGCAGAAGGGGAAGACACAGACACAGAGGTTGAGGATCTTCCTCCCAGATACAGCAGGGAGACTTCTAAACAGGCAACGCCTTCAGCCCCAGAGGAGTACATACAGGGGGCAGATGCCCACCAAAACCTCCCTCAGGCCCCTGTGGTAACATCAGTGACGCAGTATGAAGGTACCAATCACCCACCAACTGTAAAACGAGAAAGTAAAGCCTTAACCCCAGAACAAGCGTGGGGCTCTGGGTAAACAGTTTGGGAAGTGTGAGAAAGAGAATGTGTTAGACTGGTTAACAAAAGCTTCTGCAACACCTAATTGGACTCATGAGGATTTTGTTATCTTGTTAAGGGAATGTATGTCACCTGACGATTTTGCAAATGTTCCTTATGATGTGTTAACTAATGGGATAATGGTCAAGTTATTTCATATAGAGAACTCTATCGTATATTCTACCCTAATGAAAATGTGATTGGTCGGGCTTATGCTGAAAAACAAAGGAATGATGAAAGACCTGAGAAACATTTCCTCAAGAAAAAATTATTATTTTGTATGGCAGGTGTGGGAGTGGATATGGAGGTATTTGTCAGCTATGACACCCAGGAACTGCAGGAATTATACTTACAGGGATTGAACCCTGGTATAAGGCTGGCATTGGGCCATGTAAACACCCACCAGACTAACCTGAGATATCTGGAGGGGAGATTAAAAGAAATCTATGAATTGCAGCAAATGACCAATCCAAATGTAACAGTGAAAAAGCAAGTAGCCGCTTTAAATGGTAATAAAGAAAGAGAGAAATCCCAACAGTTTAAGAAGCAGGTGAACCAGGACAAATACATGTTTAGAGGTAGCTGTGAGGAGATGAAAATCATGAAAAGAGTGTTGGCATGGAGGCTAGCCAAATATGAGCTTGAAGATCTGCTGAGGAACTTTTTAAAAGACTAACCAAACATGAATCTAAGTAGCCAACCACGTCAGTGGTTGCTTCCTCAGCAGGAACTTCTTTGGAAAGCCCATACGGAGGGTGCCGGGATCCCCAAGGCACTGGCATGGTGGCACCCCGATTAATGATCGTGGGGGCGTCCCACTGTGAACATCTTAGTGAAAGGGGATTTCAGCTGCATAACACAGAGTCTTGGTGAATACTGGGGCCTCCACCAGCCTCCTCTGTATAAAAGGACATGACAAAAGGAACGTTCCAATTAAAGAGATTAGATCATTAGTCTCTTATAACGGGAAGGAGTGTCTAACTACTTTCACTGAGGAACTAACATGCATATTGGGACCTTTAAGATCAAAAGAATCATTTGGTCTGCAAAACCTAGATGATCAAGGAATAATGGGTATCGATTTATTAAGGAAATTTGGGGTGATCGTGGACTTACCACATAAGGCACTGTGCAAAGCCAAGGAAGGCGAAGCAGGCAATGTTATTCCAGCAGCGCACCGAGTAGCAGCCACCAAAGCACCCAAGGCTCTCTCCCTGCCTAAATGGGAAGAGGAAGTAATCCAAGTGGCTGGGAAACATCTAAAAGCCTTTGCGACTTCTAAATTGAGCTGTGAAAAAATAAAAGCGCTGGTTAAGATCAATGGACCTGACCCTAAGCCTGTAAGGCAATACAAGTTTTTAGCTGAGGCACAGATAGGAATTAAACCAACCATAGAGGCCTTAATGCAGCAAGGAGTGCTGATCACCTGCGATAGCCCATGTAACCCCCCCATATGGCCAGTGAGAAAATCAGATGGGAAATCCTGGCACCTTACAGTAGACTATCATGCCTTAAATAAGGTGACGCCAAGGATGGGACCTGTGGTGGCCAAATTTCCTGAGATCATGGCTCTAATAACAGCGAGAGTGTGTTGGTACTCCGTATTAGATCTGGAAAATGCCTTTTTCTCGATACCACTTGATCAATCATGTCAACATAAATTTGCATTTACCTATGATAATAGACAGATTACATTTACACGGGTATCACAAGGGCTGCATAATGCACCTAGCATTTGCCATCAACATGTGGCTGCAATGTGGAAAAACCTGAGGTACTCAGATTGTGTAATCAGCTACGTGGATGACGTGCTGATTGCAACCAAAAGCAAGGAAGACAACCTTAAGGCACTGGATGAGGTGCTGGAGGCCATTCAAACAACAGGCTTTCTAATAAATCCAGAGAAGGCACAACTGCTGAAGCAGGAAGTAAGTTATCTTGGAGTGCAGCTGGGTCCCACAGGAGAAGACCTGACCAGGCCCAAGTAGAACTAATCTCCAACCTTCCTTCCCCATCAGACATCAGCACATTACAATCATTCCTAGGCTTGGTAGGATTTTTGAGGGACTTCATCAAAGGTTTCAGTGAAAAAGCCAAACCCATCTACAACTTGCTAAGAAAGAACCAGGAATGGCGATGGGGAGCAGAAGAAAAAGAAGTGACTATGCTGCTTAAAAAGGCCTTAATGGAAGCACCTGCCTTAGCGTTTCCTGATCCTAGTAAACCATTCCACCTGCAAATTGCCAGCACTAAGTCAGCCATCAGTACAGTCCTGCTACAGCAACAAGGGACATCTGTGAAGCCGGTTGCCTACAGGTCTCTAATTCTGACACCAATAGAGTCACAGTTTACTGCCTGCGAGAGGGAAGTGCTATCCCTAGTTTGGGCAATGGCCCACTGGGAATACATAATAGGAATGTCACCTATCCTATTGAGGACCATCCACACCCCAGTGAGGTATGTGCTCTCTAGCCGAGCAAATTCAGGGAGAGTAAACCATCCCAGACTGGCGAACTGGATCCTTGCCCTTATCAATATGGACATCACCGTTGAAAAAACCAATACACCAGGCAAGATTCCTTTTTCACTTTGTGTGACAGTCCCAGATGATAATTCCATCACAGATCATGAATGTCCTATCCTTCCAACAACTCCATCAGAGATCCAATCCCCATTCACGCTGGAGGAGAAATTTGAGGATGCCAAAACCCAGAAGAGGGATCTCTGGGTAGTGGATGGCAGCAGTCTGTATGTTGATGGAAAGGCAGCCACGGGATTCACAGCCATGTAGGTTGCATCAGGCAAGGTGTTTCAAGGCACCATCAAACAACGTTCAACTCAAGCCACAGAATTGGTGGCAATAATATCAACACTGGAAAATGTGGATCCCTCCGTCAACATTACCATCTGTACAGACTCAGATTGGGTTACTACAGCATTCGTCGATTGGATGCCTGTATGGAAAACAAGGGACAAGAGGGCTAGTGATGATCACCCAGTGGCCTATGCCGGGTATCTTCACTATGCCTGGCAATTGGCAGAGCAAAGATCAGGGGATACTTACCTGTTCAAGATGCGAGTGCATCAGAGGAACTCGGCAGAGATATCCATACTCAACAACCAGGTGGACAAATTAGCCAAGCAGGCTGCTAAAATGGGCCCTGAATCGCTATGCAACAAAGCAGGATCTACTATCCAGGCCTTGATGAACTCCATTCCACCAGATTGTAGTGATATCATCAAGCTGCAACGAAAGGATCCAGAAATACAACAACTCCTAAAGAATGGCAAAAGTAAGCTGTGGACCATTAATCAACATAGCTCAGGTCTAGTGATGGCAGAGAAAGAAGGAGATAAAGATAAGGAAATGCAACTTCCTGAAATGGTCATCCCATCAGTACTGGGGGAGAATTGTTTCAACTGGCGCATGCTCAGGGACATTTCGGATTACAGAAAACCTTACATAGTCTGTCTTCAGTAGGATGGTGGCCTAGTATCATACGGGACACGAAATATTATATTAATAACTGTCTTCAGTGTGCTGCAAATAACCCCAACCCCCATATAAAAAAGGCCCTCTGCTACATCAGGCCACAGGAGGTCCTTGGCATTGTGTTCAAATAGATTATATAGGGCCTCTTCCTTGCACCAGAAACGGAAATATTCACTGCCTAGTGGTGGTGGATTCATTTAGTAAATGGATAGAGGCATACCCCAACAGAAAGTGTACTGCATTAAATACTGTCAAGTTGCTGCTAGAACATGCTTTCAGTCGTTTCAGGATTCCCAATGTTATTGACTCAGACCAAGGGAGTCACTTCACTGGAGAGGTAACGAAACAATTATGTGTAGCCTTCGGGATCAAGCAAAGATTTCATATTGCGGGCCACCCACAGTCATCTGGGCTGGTCAAACGAACAAACCGCACCCTGAAAACTGCCCTACGGAAGGTGAGAGAATCATCTGGACGAGATTGGGACAGGCGTCTGCTCATGATTTTAATGGCCATCAGATCAACCATAGGGGCTCATGGATTTACACTCCATGAAGTGCTCTTTGGAAGACCAATGAGAACTCCAGAGACATGGTGGTTGCCAGGAGGGGTTCCCCCGGATGAGTTTAAACCAAGACAGATAACAGATGAATATATCAAAGACCTCCTTAAAACTATCACTGAAACTCAAAAGGCCACTGCAGTTCATTTAAAGGGCAACATCAAGACAGTAGATGACCATTTAAATAATAATTTGAAATTCCAGGAATGGAACATAGGAGATTATGTACTTTTCAAATCTTATTCAGAAAAGGACCATGCTCTGAGTCCTAGATGGATGGGACCAGCAGTCATTGTACAAAAGGCTGGACCCACTGTGTATCAAAGTGAGATTAATAATGGGGAAAAAGAACAAGCCAACTAAATGGTTCCATAGTTCCCAATTAAAACCTTGGACGGGAGTTAAGCCAGTGGATATAGTTACAAATAGAAGCAATGATTGGCAGCCCCCATAGTTGCATAATAACTATTTTCTTTCTTCTCTTCCTGTTTACAGAAGCCTGGGAAGCTAATGATGAAGAAAGAATTACATGTCCAACTCTTGTTAATGTACATTGTTGTCCTATGGACTCCTAACGTGTCTCTTCAGGAGAACAGATTCTTTCTAATTAAAATAAATGAATATTGGAAGTGTCAAGTCAACTCAACAATAATGGATCAGTGGAGGAGCTCACCACAAGCGGTAGGGTATTCAAGAAGACTCCAAAGCCAGGAAAAGGAACAAAGGAGTCCCCTGGAAGAAAATGGTACGACAGAAAAACCTCCAGTGGCTACTAGTCAGAAAAAAAAAAACCCTTTAGAGTAAGACACCATGGGAGAGGAAAAAGGAATGTAAATAACCAAGAGAATTGGGAGTGGGTAATATTATTGGCTTACAAATTGATGTTGCTACCTGGCAGTCTCAGAACATTCACAAAATCAACTTACCACATTGTCTGACTCAGTCGGTACATCTAACCCTGTACAGCTCTTTGGTCCCATACGCAAGGGATATGAAAGTGAATGGCATATGCCTACTGTAACCTTCACCAATTGTGCCAGAGATCTTTTCAAATGTGTTTCATTTGACATTTCGTCTCCCTCCATGGTAACACCCGGAGAAATAAGTTTATCCATTTGAATGTACCATCAACAAACTCACACGGATTTTGTAGACATCTATATAAAACCTCCTAATCACAATAACACTATGTTAAGGTTGACCTGTAACTCTCTCACATCTGGTTATAATATCTCCTTGAAGGATCACATTAATTCAAAATTCTTCTTCGAGTAGTGTCCCTATGGGTGCTCCACTTTAGGTGTCTGTGTACCCCTGCACCTCTAATCAGAGATTTTTGATAGCAGTGTCCCATTGAGCCGGCGCACATATGCTCTCCCTTCCTCCAGTCTGCCTTGAGGCTATTTAGCACTGCACTGGCGAACCCCTCTCACGTCCTTCTCTACCGCCTTTGGCCTCTGACAGAAGGAGCAGTTATCCCTTCCTCATCTGTGTCACTAGCATAAATAGTGTTTGTTTTGTTACCTTTGTTCTCCCTAAAAGTACTAAGGCTAGTGATTTTCTATGGCATGCATCCAATGAAGTGAGCTGTAGCTCACGAAAGCTTATGCTCAAATAAATTTGTTAGTCTCTAAGGTGCCACAAGTACTCCTTTTCTTTTTGCGAATACAGACTAACACGGCTGCTACTCTGAAACCTGTCAGGCTAGTGTTTTATTTTATTTCATTTCATTTTATTTCATTTTATTTTTTATTCCTTTGGTTTAAAAAGAAAAGAGAAAAAGGAAAAGAACTTCACTTTCCTTCCCTGCCTCGGGGCTTCCCCCCTCCCCCAGGCATCTAGTAGACTCATAATTATTTTCTTTTTCAGTTTATATATATAAAAAAGGTGAAGCCGAAGTTCTTCTGCATATTCCTCCCTGCTAGAGGATGACAACCCCCTGCCCAGGGGCTTGCCTGGCTCTCTCTGCTCCAAGTGGTGCCTCTCCTGCCAGGAGTCAGTTCCTGTAATGGCCAGACACTCACTGTGCCTGGGAGACCCTCACAGAAGTGCTGTATCTGCCACAACTAAAACTGCAGCCTCACAGGAGCTGGGACCTGAAGTAAAAATTCCTCCCTATAGAGAAAACACTTCAGTCTGCAGGGGACTCCAGTGGGTGTTGACTCCGGATCATCCCCGGAGCCTTCACTTCAAAAGGGGTAGAGTGGTGAAGAGGAGAAGAGAGAGAGAGAAAAAGAAGAAGAAGCCACCAGCAGACTCCCCCTGGAAAGGCTCCTCCGAGCAACTGGCCAGCCAGAGGGGTGTTCCCCAGTACGACCACCTTGGTAGGACAATACCAGCAGAGGAACCTCCTGCTGTGAGCTCAGCTGCCGCACTGTTCCCCACGAAGCTCTGGAAACTGAAACCTGAGAAGGGGTTTCCTGCTGTGAGCTCTGCCCTGCTCTGAGCTCTGTTCTCCTCATCCACAAGGGGCTTCTGTGAGCTCTGCGCTGCTCTGAGTTCTACTCTGGGCAACTACTGCACCGAGAGGGCACAGTTACCGTACCACCTCTAAAAGAGCGACACAGAGAAGCCCTGCTGTCAGCTCTGCTTCAGCACCCAGACACCAGAGGCTTCCACCATCATGCTCTGAGGCAACAGTACTGTCCCCTAAGGAGAGGGGACAGTTACCATACCATCTCTAAAAGACAGGTTCCAGAGTAACAGCCGTGTTAGTCTGTATTCGCAAAAAGAAAAGGAGTACTTGTGGCACCTTAGAGACTAACCAATTTATTTGAGCATAAGCTTTCGTGAGCTACAGCTCACTTCATCGGATGCATACCGTGGAAACTGCAGAAGACATTATATACACACAGAGACCATGAAACAATACCTCCTCCCACCCCACTGTCCTGCTGGTAATAGCTTATCTAAAGTGATCATCAAGTTGGGCCATTTCCAGCACAAATCCAGGTTTTCTCACCCTCCGCCCCACCACACACAAACTCACTCTCCTGCTGGTAATAGCCCATCCAAAGTGACCACTCTCTTCACAATGTGTATGATAATCAAGGTGGGCCATTTCCTGCACAAATCCAGGTTCTCTCACTCCTTCACCCCCCTCCAAAAACCACAGACACAAACTCGCTCTCCTGCTGGTAATAGCTTATCCAAAGTGACCACTCCCCCCCTCCCCCCGACGTTCTGGTTAAACTTGGATTTAAACTTGGAGAGTGGTCAGTTTGGATGAGCTATTGCCAGCAGGAGAGTGAGTTTGTGTGTGTGTTTCCCCGGGGGGAGGGGTGGTGAGAAAGCCTGGATTTGTGCTGGAAATGGCTCACCTTGATTATCATGCACATTGTAGGGAGAGGCCACCAGATAGTTTGCTACAGCCTGGCACCTGAGCCAGGGCAGGAGAGCACCTGAGCCAGGACAGGAGAAAGCTTTTTCAGAACAGGAAAGAAGGGAAAGGGGGGAAAAAAAAACCTGATGAGAAAGCTACCTCTTCAGCAAACTTCTCCTCATCTCTCCCAGATGAGACTGTGCTGCCCACCCCGCATCACTAGGTGAAGATTTAAGAACTTTCTGGATCTTACCAAGAGGGTGGCAGACGAGCTGCAGATTCCCTTACATTAGGTGGCAGATACACATCACAAGTTGGTGGAAATTCTGCACGCTACCTTCTCATCTAGGACTGTCCTCCCAATTAATGAGCTGATTCTAGATCCTACCAAAATCATCTGGCAGAGCCAGCCTCCATCGCACCAACCAGCAACACAGTGTAAACAAAAACAATCCTACATCTCTACCCAAAGAGGCAGACTTTTTTTTCAACATCCGCAACCCAACTCCATCATAGTGGATGTGGTTAATGCATGAAGCAAGCAACATAATGCCAAGTCAACTCCATATGAGCAGGCTTCGCAACATGGCGTATTCATCTACAGCATTACTGTTTAGAGTCATAAATTACCAAACTGTCATGGCCAAAACAATTTTGTTAATCTTGGGAAACCAAGGATGTTTCTGAAACATTACTGGAAACACAAAAAGAACAGATTCAGACTATTCTTAGAGAAGGTCAGTTAATAGTCAGACCGGTCCTAGAGACACTACTGGATGTAGCTGTTACAGCTGCCCACCCAGTCTCCATGACAGTGGTACTGAGGTGGGTTGTGGGGTTTTTTTTTTGTTTGTTTGCTACACCTTTCTAGATTGCCCAAAGAGCTACAGACTTCCAATTTGAAGGGCCAAACACTTTGCGGAGAAGACAGATTTTTCTCTCCACATCCTGAAGGATTCTCGGACCGCACTACTCTCCTTAGGAATCTACACTGTGGAACAGAAGAGAAGATATACCTCTCAACCACACCACAGATCACAATCTTTTCAATACTCACCATCTCTGTGCTGTTATGAGCCACAGTGTTAAGAGGCCCAGGGCTCAAAAGTGAGAACAGTCTGCACCCCAGTCCATGACCTCTCAAACTGCCTCTTATAAGCACTTTGATGAGCTGGTCGAGGGCCTGAACAATGATACCTTACAGCATCAGCTGCCATCTATACACCTGTTACAACACTCAGAAGTCACCTTACCTTACTTCACAGCAGTTAGGACCAGCTCTAGAGCAAAGAGATTGATTTCTAGCCCTGAATTTACAGGGTGCCTACTTCCATATCTCAATACAACCATTGTACAAGAGATTTCCTACTGCTTACCTTTGGGGCAGGATCATTATAGGTACGGACTGTTCCACACAGGAAGTCTAACCCTGGTACAGTGACTAGACTTTATCAGCACCAACCTGATGCAGTACAAGCAAGAGCGCTCCTCTTGCTACCCACATTCACCACCCTAGGACACATGTCTCCCTAATATGCTGGGGAGCTCACCTACACAACCACAAGGTTCAGGACAAATGACCTTCCATATCACCCTTTTGGCTAGGGGCTGTCAGGAGTGCCTGTGCACAAACTCTGCCTTTCATCAAAAACAACACACAAAGGTTATGATGGACTTAATGTGACCTGTATGTTTTGCATAAACTGCCAAGGAGCTGCCAGATCTCCCTCCCTCTGCAAGACAGCATTCAAACTTTGGAATTGATAACCCATCACAATGTGCTCATCTCAGCTGTCTGTCTACAAGGATACAGAACAGGATAACCAACAGTCTCAGTTGGAATTTTTTCATGACAATGAATATATACTGAATTCACAGGTGCTTCAAGATATAGCCACCCTTTGGGGAAACATTCACTGGCGGTTGCCCTCATCTTCCCAGTGGACAGGGCCCACTTGTATGTCTTTTCCCAGTTTCCTACCCTATCCAAGATTCTGTTCAAAGTTCATCTAAACAAAGCAAGAGTTATTGTGATTGCCCCTCTTGACTATGACGAGTCTGGCTCCCTTACCTGACACAGATGGCAATATGCCCTCCTGTTCTTCTGACGTTAGCCCATTCCTCACCCACTCTCTCAAAACAATGGGCTGACCCTTCACCCCAACCCCTGGGTCCTCTGCCTCCAGGCTTGGATCTTTCTTTGTTCCAAGGCTTAGAAGCAGAATGCTCTGACAAGCTTGCAACACAACCACAAGTTGACCATTCCACATACCTATCTACAAAATGGAAACGACTCCAAGTTTGTACCATTCCAAACAGACAGACCCAACCTCATCTTTCCTCCCTCTGATTTTGCACTACATTTTAAACTCTCACTCAGCTCCCTTAAGGTACATCTCATGGAAAAAATGGCTTCCCACGGGTCTCCAAGATCTCTCTTGAGCAGGTGATCACGGGGATCACGGGTCTTATCTACAGGCATCTATTCATCTTAAGGATAGAAGGGCTAGGGATTTTCCTCTTAACAGCTTCCTCACCTGCAAGAAAAGAAGAAGGAGAAGATACCATCATCCGTCGATGTTCTCTGAACGCATCATCTGCTTTATCCTGTGGTCTCGAGAAACATCTAGGGACTCCTCGGAGATCCTCTCCAAAGGCTTATCATTAGCAAGAGAATTGAGGCCCCAAGCACCCGCCGTCGCTTCTATCTGGGAAGAAGGTTTTTATACATCTGTTTATAGGGTTAAGTTGGGGATAACCACTGTATTGTGTCATTTTGCTGTTTATTCCCCTTCTTATTTGTCCCACCCTTCGTTATAAACCCTTCAATACACTTTATTTGATTTTATCTTTTTTGCTTGACTTCTCATTATTTAGGGTGGGAGGGTCCTCTTTGCATGAGAAAGGAGCCCTAAATGATAGATGCTGGACAGGGAGGCCGAACCTAGGGAGACAGGAAGCATAAGGCTCTCTAAGCCCTGGTCTACACTAGGACTTTAGGTCGAATTTAGCAGCGTTAAATCGATGTAAACCTGCACCCGTCCACACAATGAAGCCCTTTATTTCAACTTAGAGGGCTCTTAAAATCGATTTCCTTACTCCACCCCTGACAAGTGGATTAGCGCTTAAATCGACATTGCCGGCTCGAATTTGGGGTACTGTGGACACAATTCGATGGTATTGGCCTCCGGGAGCTATCCCAGAGTGCTCCATTATGACCGCTCTGGACAGCACTCTCAACTCAGATGCACTGGCCAGGTAGACAGGAAAAGAACTGCGAACTTTTGAATGTCATTTCCTGTTTGGCCAGCGTGGCAAGCTGCAGGTGACCATGCAGAGCTCATCAGCACAGGTGACCATGATGGAGTCCCAGAATCGCAAAAGAGCTCCAGCATGGACCGAACGGGAGGTACAGGATCTGATCGCTGTTTGGGGAGAGGAATCCGTGCTATCAGAACTCCGTTCCAGTTTTCGAAATGCCAAAACCTTTGTGAAAATCTCCCAGGGCATGAAGCACAGAGGCCATAACAGGGACCCGAAGCAGTGCCGCGTGAAACTGAAGGAGCTGAGGCAAGCCTACCAGAAAACCAGAGAGGCGAACAGCCGCTCTGGGTCAGAGCCCCAAACATGCCGCTTCTATGATGAGCTGCATGCCATTTTAGGGGGTTCAGCCACCACTACCCCAGCCGTGTTGTTTGACTCCTTCAATGGAGATGGAGGCAATACGGAAGCAGGTTTTGGGGACGAAGAAGATGATGATGAGGAGGAGGTTGTAGATAGCTCACAGCAAGCAAGCGGAGAAACCGGTTTTCCCGACAGCCAGGAACTGTTTCTCACCCTAGACCTGGAGCCAGTACCCCCCGAACCCACCCAAGGCTGCCTCCTGGACCCAGTAGGCGGAGAAGGGACCTCTGGTGAGTGTACCTTTTAAAATGCTATACATGGTTTAAAAGCAAGCATGTGAAAGGATTACTTTGCCCTGGCATTTGCGGTTCTCCTAGATGTAGTCCTAAAGCCTTTGCAAAAGGTTTCTGGGGAGGGCAGCCTTATTGCGTCCTTCATGGTAGGACACTTTACCACTCCAGGCCAGTAACACGTACTCGGGAATCATTGTAGAACAAAGCATTGCAGTGTATGTTTGCTGGCATTCAAACAACATCCGTTCTTTATCTCTCTGTGTTATCCTCAGGAGAGTGAGATATAATTCATGGTCACCTGGTTGAAATAGAGTGCTTTTCTTCAGGGGACACTCAGAGGAGCCCATTCCTGCTGGGCTGTTTGCCTGTGGCTAAACAGAAATGTTCCCCGCTGTTAGCCACAGGGAGGGGGGAAGGTTGAGGGGGTAGTCACGCGGTGGGAGGAGGCAAAATGCAACCTTGTAACGAAAGCACATGTGCTATGTATGTAATGTTAACAGCAAGGTTTACCCTGAAAGAGTGTAGCCACTGTTTTATAAAATGTGTCTTTTTAAATACCGCTGTCCCTTTTTCTTTCTCCACCAGCTGCATGTGTTTCAATGATCACAGGATCTTCTCCTTCCCAGAGGCTAGTGAAGCTTAGAAAGAAAAAAAAACGCACTCGCGATGAAATGTTCTCCGAGCTCATGCTGTCCTCCCACACTGACAGAGCACAGACGAATGCGTGGAGGCAAATAATGTCAGAGTGCAGGAAAGCACAAAATGACGGGGAGGAGAGGTGGCGGGCTGAAAAGAGTAAGTGGCTGGCTGAAGAGAGTAAGTGGCGGGCTGAAGACAGGGCTGAAGCTCAAATGTGGTGGCAGCGTGATGAGAGGAGGCAGGATTCAATGCTGAGGCTGCTGCAGGACCAAACCAGTATGCTCCAGTGTATGGTTGAACTGCAGCAAAGGCAGCTGGAGCACAGACTGCCACTGCTGCCCCTCTGTAACCAACCGCCCTCCTCCCCAAGTTCCATAGCCTCCACACCCAGACGCCCAAGAACGCGGTGGGGGGGCCTCCGGCCAACCAGCCACTCCACCACAGAGGATTGCCCAAAAAAAAGAAGGCTGTCATTCAATAAATTTTAAAGTTGTAAACTTTTAAAGTGCTGTGCTTAAAGTGCTGTGTGGCATTTTCCTTCCCTCCTCCACCACCCCTCCTGGGCTACCTTGGTAGTCATCCCCCTATTTGTGTGATGAATGAATAAAGAATGCATGAATGTGAAGCAACAATGACTTTATTACCTCTGCAAGTGGTGATTGAAGGGAGGAGGGGCGGGTGGTTAGCTTACAGGGAAGTAGAGTGAACCAAGGGGCGGGGGGTTTCATCAAGGAGAAACAAACAGAACTTTCACACCGTAGCCTGGCCAGTCATGAAACTGGTTTTCAAAGCTTCTCTGATGCGTACCGCGCCCTCCTGTGCTCTTCTAACCGCCCTGGTGTCAGGCTGTGCGTAACCAGCAGCCAGGCGATTTGCCTCAACCTCCCACCCCGCCATAAACGTCTCCCCCTTACTCTCACAGATATTGTGGAGCACACAGCAAGCAGTAATAACAGTGGGAATATTGGTTTCGCTGAGGTCTAAGCGAGTCAGTAAACTGCGCCAGCGCGCCTGTAAACGTCCAAATGCACATTCCACCACCATTCTGCACTTGCTCAGCCTGTAGTTGAACAGCTCCTGACTACTGTCCAGGCTGCCTGTGTACGGCTTCATGAGCCATGGCATTAAGGGGTAGGCTGGGTCCCCAAGGATAACTATAGGCATTTCAACATCCCCAACAGTTATTTTCTGGTCTGGGAATAAAGTCCCTTCCTGCAGCTTTTGAAACAGACCAGAGTTCCTGAAGATGCGAGCATCATGCACCTTTCCCGGCCATCCCACGTTGATGTTGGTGAAACGTCCCTTGTGATCCACCAGAGCTTGCAGCACTATCGAAAAGTACCCCTTGCGGTTTATGTACTCGGCGGCTTGGTGCTCCGGTGCCAAGATAGGGATATGGGTTCCGTCTACAGCCCCACCACAGTTAGGGAATCCCATTGCAGCAAAGCCATCCACTATGACCTGCACATTTCCCAGGGTCACTACCCTTGATATCAGCAGATCTTTGATTGCGTGGGCTACTTGCATCACAGCAGCCCCCACAGTAGATTTGCCCACTCCAAATTGATTCCCAACTGACCGGTAGCTGTCTGGCGTTGCAAGCTTCCACAGGGCTATCGCCACTCGCTTCTCAACTGTGAGGGCTGCTCTCATCTTGGTATTCATGCGCCTCAGGGCAGGGGAAAGCAAGTCACAAAGTTCCATGAAAGTGCCCTTACGCATGCGAAAGTTTCGCAGCCACTGGGAATCGTCCCAGACCTGCAACACTATGCGGTCCCACCAGTCTGTGCTTGTTTCCCGAGCCCAGAATCGGCATTCCACAGCATGAACCTGCCCCATTAGCACCATGATGCATGCATTGTCAGGGCCCATGCTTTCAGAGAAATCTGTGTCCATGTCCTGATCACTCACGGGACCGCGCTGACGTCGCCTCCTCGCCTGGTATCGCGTTGCCATGTTCTGGTGCTGCATATACTGCTGGATAATGTGTGTGGTGTTTAATGTGCTCCTAATTGCCAAAGTGAGCTGAGCGGCCTCCATGCTTGCCTTGGTATGGCGTCCGCACAGAAAAAAGGCGCGGAACGATTGTCTGCTGTTGCTCTGACGGAGGGAGGGGCGACTGACGACACGGCTTATAGGGTTGGCTTCAGGGAGCTAAAATCAACAAAGGGGGTGCCTGTACATCAAGGAGTATTTCAGGCAGGACTGCACGGAGGGTTCCAATAAGAAATGGTGCACCTAAGTTATCGTTGTTATTGGAACAAGGAGGTTAGCCTGGCCTCTGATTGATACATGGCTAGATTTACCTCGCTGCACCTTCTCTGTGAGTGACTGCAGTGTGATCTAGAGGAATGAGTCCCCTAGACAGGGGAGGGGGGGAAGCAAATGAGTACAAAACAAATCTGGTCTATTTCTTGTTTTGATCCACTCCATCTATCTTTTACATCTTTGGCTGGCAGCAGACGGTGCAGAAGGACTGCATGCCATCCACATCTCATGGCTGCTCGGCAGAAGATGGTACAGTACGACTGCTAGCAGTCCGTATCGCCTGCCCGCTCACCATAAGATGGTTCAATAGGACTGACTGCAGGACTAAAGAGAATGACCTGGTCAAGTCACTCCAAATTTAGTCCCTGCACCCATGTCTGCCCAGGCGCTCCCAGCCGACATGGCCAGGAGCACCTCGGACATGACGATGACGGCTACCAGTCGTACTGTACCGTCTGCTGCCACAAGGCAAGGTTTGCTGCCACAAGGTTGCTGCTACTGTGTAGCAATGCCATACCGCGTCTGCCAGCACCCAGGAGACATAAGGTGATGGTTACCTGAGCGGGCTCCATGCTTGCAGTGGTATGGCGTCTGCACAGGTAACTCAGGAAAAAAGGCGCGAAATGATTGTCTGCCCTTGCTTTCACGGAGGGAGGGAGGGAACGGGGGCCTGACGATATGTACCCAGAACCACCCGCGACAATGTTTTAGCCCCATCAGGCATTGGGATCTCAACCCAGAATTCCAATGGGCAGCGGAGACTTCGGGAACTGTGGGATAGCTACCCACAGTGCAACGCTCCGGAAGTCGACGCTTGCCTCGGTACTGTGGAAGCGCTCCGCCGAGTTAATGCACTTAATGCACTTAGAGCATTTTCTGTGGGGACACACACACTCGAATATATAAAACCGATTTCTAAAAAACCGACTTCTATAAATTCGACCTTATTCCGTAGTGTAGACACACCCTTACTCACACACACACACACGCACTCCTCCTTTGCCTTTCAGTCCTTTCATTCCACATGAATTAAGCCGTATATTCTCCAGAAATTTGTCAGAATTAGATGATTTGTCCCACCAATAGCTTTCTTAGATGAGTGGTGAAATTAAATCAAAATACAGTACATTATTGTATTATGGAAGATCAACAAGAAGCACACTGTTCATTTTGGCTGTTCATTTAAAATGGGTATTGTGCTACCCATTTAAATTGTGTGTTTTACACTGCACATACCATAATAAGAGAGGACCTAAGGTTGGCTTACTCATCATAGTTGGTTAATTTTTAATAAACTCTTGTTATATCACCATAATTTACTGTCGTATATTTGTAAATCTGCATATTGCATTCAATAGCTGTATAATACAAAGTATTCATATAATTATGGAGATAAGATTGTGTCAGCCACTGCAAAGATATGCAAGTGTATTAGCAAAGTTGTTGGCTAACAGTGTTAAACTTCTTTATATAATGATCAGTTTTTAATAAAGCACATTAAGCCCTTGATATTTTTGCAGCTTTGATAAAATACAAAGATTCCCTGCGAAAGAAACTCTGATGACTTTTTCCTCATATAAAAACATCTTAGTATAAGATTACCTAAGATGTTAACATTTTCTAAAACTGTTTTTTAAAAACAATGTTTTTTTACTTGTTTCGTTTGTCTGTGACAAATACACTTGAATTCCAAAAACTAAGAATAAAACTTCTCACTTTAGGAGCCCAAAGTTAGACACCTAAGCCCACGTCCTCAACTGGTGTAAATTGGCTCAGCTCCATTAAAGTCACTGGAGATAGACTGATGTATGCCAGCTGAGGACATGGTCCATAAATTCATAATTAGTCACCTAAAGTAAAAGTGGCCTGATTTTTTTTTTTAATTTTCTCTTCCCTTTTCCGTGAGTGTTGCACTCACAACTCCCAGAGAAACTGATGAAAACTGTATCCTTAAAAATCCTTAAAAATCAGGTCACTTTTATTTAGGTGCTCAGATATGGACTCTAGGCATTTAAGTTTCAAATTTCTGGCCCAAGATTTATTTGTTTTCCTTATTGCTATTTTGAGGCTGGATTCAGTTAAGAAAGTATGCTACCTCCCATACAAAAGGCCATTAGGAGAACCTCCAGAGATCCATTTTTGAGCTGTGGTATGAGCAAGGGAACTGGACCCTATTTACTATATTGATTTTCAGACATTGATATATTAGAAAGCAGGAATACTTAGGGAAAATATGCCAATGTTTAGCTGCTTGATGTATGCCTATTTTTAAAAATAATGTAATATTATGGGAGTCTGTATCTTACATTAATATAAAGTTTCTTAACTGAACTGAATTCTTTCTTACTTTCTATCAAATGATCTTTTATTCATACTGTGGGAGGATACATTATGTGGATTCAGAACAGCTTCCTGCTATTGTAAACACTGCCAGCAAGCTTCCTGCTATTGTGACTGCTTTGGGTCAGGGAAAAATATTTGCTGCAGAGGAAGGTTCTCTTAAGTATACAATGTAATCTATTTATTCTACAGTTGGTTTAATTGACAATTTATTCTTAGAATGGATATGTTCCTATGTGATAGGAAATCTAAATAATCATGACTTCTGAAAAAAATTAGCCTGTTTTTGATGTTATAAGGCAAACATGAAAATCAGTAAAAAAAAAAACATTAAGGATAATTTAACTTAAAATCTTTCAGGATGTTGTATTTTGTGCGTTCACAAAAAAGATAAAATAAATGCCAGGAAATGGCTAATGGTTCATTCTTGGAACTATGTTTTTCATCAGTCATGTTGATGTGCTTGGAAGCATGTCTCCTGCCAATTCACGTGCATATTGTTTCCATTTTCCAAAAGATAATGGTTAACCTTGTAAGAACATAAGAATGGCTGTACTGCGTCAGACCTATTGTCCATCTAACCCAGTATCCTATCTTCCATCAGTGGCAAATGCCAAGTGCCCCAGAGGGAATGAACAGAACAGGCAATCATTGAGTGATCTGTCCCATCGTTCAGCTTCTGGCAGTCAGAGGTTTAGGGACACCCAGAGCATGATGTTGCATCACTTGACCACCTTGGCGAATAGTCATTGATGAATCTGTCCTCCATGAATTTATCTAATGTTTTTTTTAAACCCAGTTATAGTTTTGGCCTTCACAACATCCCCTGGCAACAAGTTCCACAGGTTCACTGTGTGTTGTGTGAAGAAATACTTCCTTTTGTTTATTTGGTTGGTTTTAAACCTGCTGCCTATTAATTTCATTGGGTGACCACTGGTTCTTGTGTTATGTGAAGGAGTAAATAACTCATTTCCTTATTAACTTTCTCCACCCTATTCATGATTTTATAGACTTCTATCATATTCCCCCTTTTCCAATTCTAATATATCTTTTTTGAGATGGAGTGACCAGAACTGCATGCAGTTTTCTAGGTGTTGGCATATCATGGATTTATATAGTAGAATTACGATATTTACTGTATTATCTGTCCATTTCCTAACAGTTCCTAACATTATTGGCTTGTTTGACTGCCACTGCACATTGAGCAGATGTTTTCAGAGAACTCTCCACAATGACTCCAAGATCTCTCTTGAGCAGTAACAGCTAATTTAGATCCCATCATGTATAGTTATCCCATTATGTATAGTTGGGATTATGATTTCCAATGTGCAACTACTTTGCATTTATGAACACTGGACAACAAAATGGCAGATGAAATTTAGTCACCCAGTTTTGTGAAATCCCTTTGTAATGTATCATTTGCAAATTTTGCCACTTCACTCTTTACCCCCTTTTCTAGATCGTTTATGACTACGTTGAACAGCACATGTCCCAGTACAGCTCCTTGGTTGTTACTCAGTGTGTTTAGAGCTTTCTTTTGACTTCAGATTTTGGGGATGATGATATGTGATAAACTTTGATGCCTAATGTCACCTTAAATAGACCCATCAGTGCACAATGCCTCTAATCAAATATGTTTTGTTTTATTTTAACCAAACAAAAGTATAGCAAGCACAGTAGGAACCATGCTTGCTGTTTTCTAAGGATGAGCATTAATGCTGTGCTATACTGAGCAAAACACATTTCAAAATTATTCCCAGGAAAATGAGAGTGACCATTTTTACTGCTACTTTTAATTATATACCTGAAGCACTCAACACTTTCACTTATGCAATGTGTATGTATAATACTCATAAGCGAATGTCAGATCTAGGTTTACCTGCACCCTATGCCTCTAATAATTGAAGATCTGCTGAGGGGATCAAAAGGGACAGCTTTGGTTGCAGCAGCAGAGTTTGCTGCACTCTGAAAGGACTGAGAAGCAATGGGGCTTGTGTAAGCTGTGCTTGGTTGGCTGGTTGTGTATTTTTTTAATACTAAGTTTATTAAAACTCTAGTTTTTAAAACTGTCCCGGGACTGGGAGTGTACTGTATAACTCACCATTCTTGTCCACCAATCACCCCTCTCTGGCTTAACTTGGGTTTGATTTTCTTACTGATTAGGTACGTTTCCAACTTTTTTTTAAAATATTTTGAAAGCTTCCTTTTTACCAAAAATAATCCCATTGTCATGACATACTTTGAGATTAACATATTAGGAGCACAGAAGTGTCACCATTGCTATATGTTGCAGTGTTTATTTTGTGGTGAGGCCTGTATTTCTCTCTAATATGTGCCATTCAACTTCCTGATGTCCAATAACTATTCACACCAGGTAATTTATTGGCAAGAATCAACTAATCACACTGGACTTGTAAATTTAAAGAGCTTCAAATCTTCCTCCAACCTATAATTAAAACTTTGCAACTTTGGAGAAAGCCATGAGATATCTTAGGTCTTGTCTATATATACAATTTTACTTCTTTAACTGTTAGTACAGTAACTCCTCACTTAAAGTTGTCCCGGTTAACATTGTTACATTGCTGATCAATTAGGGAACATACATTTAAAGTTGCGCAATGCTCCCTTATAACATCATTTGGCAGCTGCTTGCTTTCTCCACTGCTTGCAGGAAGAGCAGCCCCTTGGAGCTAGCTGGTGGGGGCTTGGAACCAGGGTGGACTGGCAGCCCCCTACCAGCTCCCCGCTCTCCTAAGTTCCCTGTGCAGCAGCCCATTGGGCAGGCTATCAATTGCGAACAGTTCAGCTGTCCCTCCCCAACTGTCATGTGCTGCTCCTGCCCTCTGTCTTGGAGCCGCTCCCTGGAGCCTCCTGCTTGCTGTGCAGGGGAGGGCTAATGTCAGAGTGTCCCCCTCCCCCCTGCTCCTGCACCCTGCTTACTCCTTCTCCATATAGAGCAGCGTGGGGACATGGACAGAGAGAGCTTGGGGCAGCAGCTGCTGTCTCAACTTCCTGATCCACTTAAAAAGACAATGGGGGTCAGTGGACAAGAGTGGGGTCAGCCTACTTAAGGGGGCAATGCGCATCTCTCTCTCTCTCTCCCACACAAAGCATGTGTGTCTGTCTCTGTCTGCCTTGCTGTCTCCCCTCCCTCCATTCATGCTGCCTTGTAGAGTCTGAGGCTAAATTAACAACTGTGTGTTAACCCTTGAGAGCTGAGCCAAAAGCTAGTTCATCATTTAGCAGCAAGGCATTCCCTGGGAAATATCCCACCCGCTGACTTCACCACCTCAACCAAGCTTCACAATCATCACCACTGTGTACAGTATTAAATTGTTTGTTTAAAACATATGCTGTGTGTGTGTGTGTATATATATATATATATATATATATATATATATATATATATATATATTTTGTCTGGTGAAAAAAATTTCTCTGGAACCTAACCCCCCCCCCACCATTTACATTAATTCTTATGGGGAAATTGAATTAGCTTAACATCGTTCCACTTAAAGTCGCATTTTTCAGGACTACAACATTAAGCAAGGAGTTACTGTATAACTAAAGTGGCACAACTCCCCCTAAGGATGTTGTTGTCCATCCTTCAAATTCGAAGATGACCATGACATCACTGGTTGGTTTGGTTTCTGTGAACACATGAATGGCTGATCAGGCCAATTTCAGCTTTGAACTGTCTGTGGCACACTGAACAAGGGATGCTACTATGGGTTACTTGATTAACAGCGGACATGCTGCTTTTGCGAGATTTATGCTGCTGGCGCTTCTGCTCTGCCTCGGTAGTTCTCCTCTTCTCATAGACTTTAGCTCCAGCAATGATGAGGCTTTGCCAGGTAGAACAATCATGAGTGAGAGATTTCCAAAACTCTGTGTCAATGTTGAAACACCTCAAGGATAACTTGAGAGAATCCTTGAAACATTTCTTCTGGCCTCCCTAAGAGCCCTTTTCCTCCTTTAGCTCACCATAAAAGATCTTCTCTGTCAGTTGTTCATCTGACATTCTGGTGATATGGCCTGCCCATCTCATCTGTGATTTCATCAACAAAGTATGAATGCTTTGAATACCTGCCCATAGGAGGAGTACCTCAGTATCTGGAACCTTGTCTTGCCATCTTATCCTCATCAGGTTTCTCAGACAGTCCATGTGAAACTGATTCAGCAGGATGCAGTTATATTGGGTATAAATGTGCTTTACATTGGTATAGCTATTCCCATACAGAAAAGGGAATAAGATACACATATATAAGGCACCTTTATACCAATATAACTGTCCCACCAGGCAGGTCTACCAGTATAATTATTTCAGTGTTTAAAAACAGAACAACCCCCACCTCTAACCAAAATAGTAATACTGGTACAAAAACTGTATAGACGAGGTCTGAGAGAAGAGACCTGGCTGTGGCAAAGTGATGGACTGGCTTGTGCATATGTGTGCCACTGCTCCAGTCGATGGAGTATACATGTATGTGAGTAGCTCACTTGCAGAGCTAGTTGTGATGTTATTTCAGCTCTCTGGGTTGAATGATGATCAGTGCACATGAGAATGGCGAACAAATGGCTAAACTTTACTTCAAGGTGAGTCAATAATAGAGTTAAAAAAACAAAACCTATCCTATATCCTTTTCAGCACTTATCACCATAGTACCTCCGTACCTTCTATGTGACTAATACCTATCGTGCTTTTGTTCTCATACTTTCCCAAGGGGGAAAATGTGTGCAGTATAGTGTCTTGTTTTAGAATCTTTATAAATATATAATAGTTCTATTCCACACACAGCTATTGCTATGTGTTTGATAGAGAAGACAGGTCTAAGAAATGCACCTTTTACTTGGAACAGAAAGTGGTGAGGTTTGAGATGGTCCGTAGTTGTTAAGAGAGCTCCTTCCACAGTCTTGGACCAGCCCCTAAGAAAATTCTGTCTCCTGCACACGTGAGCTTTATTCTTACTCTAGAAAATTCCATTATTAGGCCCTGTCCGTATCCCACCTATTTTGAATGGCTACATGGGAGACTTTAGCATACAGGGCCAAAGTTAGCTCTGGTGTAAGCAAGTGTAACTCTCAAAGTCAAGGCATCAGGGCTGAATCTGAATTATCCTGCTCTGCATCTTAGAAATACTTGCTACCACTCCCTTCTTCCCCCATCCCGAGATCTAGGATATCAGTCTACGATTGGCAGTGTTATCACTAGCAACACAGAAATAACAATAGCTCTATAACACAAACCAGAGCCTTCTCAGTGTATTATCAGAACACTATGCTAACAATCTTAAAATGAAGAACAGTGCACTGGAGAGGTAAAACAGCATTACTTAACTGCTCCCGCATGAAACACACACAAGGAGCCCAGTTCTCTGATTAAAATTAATGGGAGTTTTGTCAGGAACTTCAAGGAGAACAGGATCAGGACCTTTATTTGTCAACAGCCAAACAAAACATTCATCTTTAGTTTGTTTCTGCTTCACCTAGGCTCACCCCTCAGTGAGATTTTATGATTGTCTGCTAATTCACAGCCTAACTACAGTGGGGGCTAGAAACTCCAAATCTGATTGGTCATTGTGCTTTGAGCTATACAGACACATGAAGTCATCACCCCGGGCCTGAAGAGCTGACAAAAGGCTAGCAATCTGGTCTATGCAGATGGATCCTTATGTCTCACTGCACTGCTATAGTGCTTCTGCTGAAATGCTCTAAGCCAGTGGTTTTGAGGGTGAGGGCTGGGAATGAGGGGTTTTGTGGGTCACAACCCAGTACTGGGTCGCAGAATGTAAGACACTAGGTTGCAGTGGCTCTGGTCAGCACTGCCAACTGGTCTGTTAAAAGTCCCATCGGTGGTGCTGCCCGACTAAGGCAGGCTAGTCCCTACCTGGTCTGACACCACGCTGCGCCCCAGAAGCGGCCAGCAGCAGGTCCAGCTCCTGCGGGGGTGGGCACAGGGCTCCGAGTGCTGCCCCTGCCCCGAGCCCTGGCTGTGGGGGATGCGGTGCCTGCGGTCGAGAGCCTAGGAGCTGGACATGCTGCTGGCCACTTCTGGGGTGTAGCACTGTCCGTGGTGCCAGGACAGGGAGGAAGCTTATCTTAGCACCTGCACTGTGCCGCTGACCAGGAGACACCTGAGTTAAGCTCACACTGCAACTCCCTGCCCCAGCCCTGAGCCCCGCCAAATCCGGAGCCCCTTCCTGCACCCCAAATCCCTCATCCCTGGCCCCACCCCAGAGCCTGCACCCAGATCCCTGACCCCTTCCCACACCTCAATCCCCTGCTTCAACCCACAGCTCCCTCCCAAACCCTGAACCCCTCATTCCCAGCTCTCACCCCCACACCCTAACCCCTTATACCCAGCTTTGTTGGGTCACAGGCATCAACACTTTTCGTCAATTGGGTCCCCAGAAAAAAAGTTTAAGGCATGTTTTCTAATCCTTTAATTGTTCTTGTGGCTCATCTGAACCTTCTCCAATTCATCAACACCCTTGAATTTTGGGCATCAGAACAGGATACAGTATTCCAGCAGTGGTCACACCAGTGCCAAATACAGAGGTAAAATAACCTCTCTACTCCTACTCAAGATTCCCCTGTTTATACATCCTATGATCATGATTAGCTCTTTTGTCCAGATAACCACACTGGGAGCTCATGTACCTACCCCGATCCCCCAAATCTTTTTCAGGGTCACTTCTTCCAACAATAGAGTCCCCCATCCTGTAGGTATTTAGTACATTCATTGTTCCTAGCTTTATACATTTAGCCATATTAAAATCCGTATTGTTTGCTTGCGCTCAGTTTACCATGTGATCCAGATTGCTCTGAGTCAGAGATCTGTCCTCTTTACTGTTGATCACTCCCCCAATTTTTGGGTAATCTACAAGCTTTATCAGTGATAATTTTATATTTTTTTTACATCATTAATAAAAATGTTAAATAGCATAGGGCCAAAAAGCGATCCCTGTGGAACCCACTGGAGACGTAGCCACTCAATGACAGGTCACAAAACAGGGAACTATCAGCCAGGTTTTACTCCAATTAATGTGAGCCATGTTAATTTTATATTGCTCCTGTTTTTTAATCAAAATGTCATGCAATGCCAAGTCAAATGCCTTTGAGAAGCCAACACTATTACCATTATCAACCACATTTGTAATGTCATTAAAAAAAATCAAGTTAGTTTGAGAGGATCTATTTTCCATAAATACATGTTGATTTGCATTAATTATATTATCCTTTATAGTGGGTTGGCACCAGTCCCTCCCCCTCTGGCTCAGTGGGAGGCCACTACATCTCTTTGGCTCTGCCCTCTATCAGGGATTAGAGCTCAGGCCCTTAAGCAGGACAGAGCATCAAGACAGTCTAGGAACTCAGGCTGCAGGCAGGACAGAGTGAACAATAGACAGTCTGATATCCTGGCTCTGGCAGACAAACGCAGGCCTCTTGGCCTAACATAGAGAGGCTGCCACCCCAGCGATGGACTTGGCAGCAGGGATTAGGGGGATACAGGCCCACCCTACTCCACCGGGTCCCAACCCAGGGCCCTAACAGTGGTGGAGGGTTCCACCACTGGGTCAGAGGGGATCCTACAGTAACACACTGATGTGGATTCAGGCAACAACCCAACCAGACTATAATCTAGTGTCCCTCAGTTACTTCCTACTCTCCCAGTCGGAAATGTACTTGCAGTTCAGAGTCATCCCCTGTTTCTTCAGGATATATGGTGAGTAGTAGTCCTAGCAGCTCTTCACCTAGGTCAGTCTCCGTCAGGAGTAGGGCAGGGCAGGGTGCAGCGCAGGTTCAGGTCTGGGGATCTGCAACAGTCTGGAGCCGTCTGCCCCCTTTCCTGACTCAGACTCAACTTGGTTAGAGCGGGGCCGTCCCTAGCCATACACAAACTATGCAGCTGTGTAGGGCACCAGGAAATTTGGGGCACTAAATTGCCCCAAATTTCCTCGTGCCCTACACAGCTGCATACTGCATCCAGCTCCAGCGGCCAGCCCGTTCCCCTGGACAGTTGAGCTGGCTGCACACAGCAGGGCCCAGGAAAGCTGCCTCCACCCCTGCCCCACCCCTTCCCCATAGCCCCCACCCTGACTCTTCCCTCCCTTGCTCTGTCCCTGCCCCCACTCCACCCCTTCCCCCCAAAACCCCATCCCCTGAGCTATGCGCCCCGGGGGACTGCAGCAGGGGTCGGGCTTGGGCTTGCCTTGCACTCACTGGGTGGCGAGAAGTGGAGTGACCTGGCCCCAGCCCACTCCGCTATACTGGCTCCCTGTTGCGCTGCCGGTGGGAGCTGGAGGGCGGTTCCACCCCTTCCCCCAAGCCTGGGTGCTGGGGGAGCAGAGCGGAGTAGGCTGTGGCTGGGTTGCTCCGTCCCGTGAGTGTGGTGGCAGGCCCAACCCTTGCTGCCTTCCTCCACTGGCTGCTCCTGCCTCCCAAAGCCCGTGGGCGCAGCCCTCCCTGCTCCATGGTGGAGGACTGGAATCCCCCCCCCCCACCTTCTGCACATGCCTGGGATGCCCCCCTGCCCCCACCCTTTAATAATTTATCAATAGAGTCCTGTATCAGCCACTCCATTATCTTGTCCAGGATCAAGGTCAGTCTGACAGGCTTATAAAATTACATGGGTCATCCTGTTTACTCTTTTTAAAAATTGGAACAACATTAGCCTTTGTCTGGTCTTCTGGAGCTTCCCCAGTGTTCCAAGACTTACTGAAAATCAGCCTTACCTGTCTAGTGAGATCCTCAGCCAGCTCTTTTAAAACTCTTGGATGCAAGTGAATTGGACCTACTCATTTCAAGATTTCTAACTTTAGTAGCTGCTGTTTAACATCCTCCAGGGATACGAGTGCAATGGAAGAGTGTTATCATCATAGGATGAGACTATATCACCTTCCCCGCCCCCAAACACAGAACAAATATTCATTGAACTCTTGTGCCTTTTCCGCATTATTACTAATAATTCTACTATGTCAATCTATGAATGGACCAATACCATTGTCAGGATTCCTTTTGTTCCTAATATATTTTTTAAAACCTCCTTTTTATTGTCCTTAATTGAGCTGGCCATAGATTTCTCCATGTGTCCCTTTGCTTCCCTTATCAATTTTCTATAATTCCTAACTTCTGATTTATGTTTATTACTATCAGCTTCCCCTTTCTGCCATTTGTGTATGTATATATGTGTATATATACGCCTTCACTTCCCCTCTAAACCAGGTCAGTTTTTGAACCAGTACAGCCTTCTGCCTTGAGTGTGGGGTTGTGGCTTTTGAGGCATCTAGTAAGGTGTTCTTAAATGATTCCTAATTATCATTCACATTTTTCTGATTAAATTCTTCCTCCCAGCTGATTTGGCTCATAATTGTTTTCAGCTTTGTGAAATTGCTCCTATTAAAGCACCAAGAATATATACACCTTACTGAGCTGGACTTTATTCTCTCCTTTAGTTTCTCATACCATGGGACTTGGACAAAGGTAGGTGGTTTGGCTATTTATAAACTGTTTTAGTTAATATCTGATAAAATAAACAGGATTCAGCTATCTTTAAATAAAGTTTCCTTTTGTCATCAATAAACTGGATTATCTATGATAAATTAGAAGCAGTCCCTTAAATTCTATCAGCCTAAGGAAGCATATCCTCTACAAGAAGGCTTGATTCTTCTGCAGAATGTGTAATCTCTGTGGGGAGCAACTTGTAGGTGATATACAATAGAAGGGATTGTAACTGAATTAACACATTGTTTTATTGCCTTTATTTTAGTTATGTTGTTCTATATAAAATTCAGCAGAACCTCAGAGTTACGAACTGACCAGTCAACCACATACCTTATTTGGAACCAGAAGTACACAATCAGGCAGCAGCAGAAACCAAAAAAAAAAAAAAAAAAAGCAAATACAGTACAGTACTGTGTTAAATGTAAACGACTAAAAAAATAAAGGGAGAGCAGCATTCTTCTTCTGCATGGTAAAGTTTCAGAGCTGTATTAAGTCAATGTTGAGTTGAAAACTTTTGAAAGAACAACCATAACGTTTCGTTCAGAGTTACGAACAACCTCCATTCCTGAGGTGTTTGTAACTGAGGTTCTACTGTTATTTATTACTTTGCATTCCTTTGCTTCTCTATGGCCTGGTCTGCACTATAGGGTTAGGTCAAGATAAGCTGCCTTGTGTCGACCTAGATGTGGAAATGTCTTCACTTAGGTCAGGTCTACACTACACACTTACTCTGGTATAACTACATCGCTCAGGGTTGTGAAAAGTCCATACCCCTGACGACGTAGTTATACTGACCTTACCACCACCACTACCCTGTGCAGACAGTGCTCTGTTGGCAGGAGAACTTCTCCCACTGGCATAGCTACTGCCTCTTGTGAAGATGGAGTTATTAAGCTGACAGGAGAGCGCTCTCCCATTTGCTTAGAGTAGTGGTTTTCAAACTTTTTTTCTGGCAACCCAGTTGAAGAAAATTGTTGATGCCTGCGACCCAATGGAGGTGGAGATGCGGGGTTTGGGGTGTGGGAGGGGCTCAGGGCTGGGGCAGAGGATTGGGGTGTAGTGGTGAGGGCTGCAGGGTGGGGCTGAGAATGAGGGGTTCAGGGTGTAGGAAGGGGCTCTGGACTGGGGCAGGAGGTTTGGGGGCAGGGGGTTTGGCTGCAGGAGGGGGTCAGGGCTCTGGGTGCAGGCTCTGGGGTGGGGCTGGGAATGAGGGTTTGGGGTGCAGGAGGAGGCTCCAGGTTTGGGAGGGCTCAGGACTGGGCAGGAGGTTGGGGTGCATGAGAAGGTCAGGAGGGTCAGGACTCTGCACTGGGGGTGCAGGCTCTGGGGTGGGATCAGGGATGAGGCATTTTGGGTGCAGGAAGGGGCTTTGGGTTTGCGGGGGAGGCTCAGGGCTGGGGCAGGAGATTGGGGCACGGGCTTAACTTGGGCATCTCCCGCTAGGCGGCACAGTGGGGGTGCTAAGGCAGGCTTCCTGCCTGTCCTGGCACCGCAGACAGTGCTGTGCCACAGAAGTGGCCAGTAGCAGGTCTGGCTCTTAGGTGGAGGCGCGTAAGCGGCTCCGTGTGGCTCTCGACTGCAGGCACTGCCCTCCCGCAGCTGGCATTGGCTGGGAACTGGTGTTCAAGGAGGGGGCAGCATGGAGAGCCCTGTGACCCCCCCCCCAAAACCTAGGACCGGACCTGCTGCTGGCCACTTCCAGGGTGCAGCGCGGTGTCAGAATAGGTAGGGACTAGCCTGCCTTAGCCAGGCAGTACCACCGATGGGACTTTTGATGGGCCAGTCGATGGTGCTGACCAGAACCGCCACGACCCAGTGCCTTACATTCCGTGACCCAATACTGGGTTGCGACCTGCAGTTTTTCTTTCTGAGGCCCCCCTTCAACATGCTATAAAAACTCCACGGCCCACCTCTGCCACAATAACTGGTTTTCTGCATATAAAAGCCAGGCCCGGCATTAGGGGTTAGCAAGGGCAATTGCCTGGGGCCCCAGGCTACAGGGCCCCCCACAAAGCTACATTGCTCAGGCTTCAGCTTCAGTCCCAGGTGGCGGGGCTCGGGGACCTGGGCTTTAGCCCCATGTGGGGGGACTTCAGTGCTCTGCCCTGGGCCACACAGAGTCTAATGTTGGCCCTTCTTGGAGGTCCCCCTGAAACCTGCTAGAGGCCCCCTATGGGGCCCCAGACCCCCGATTGAGAACCACTGGACTAGATGATCACAATCATAGGAGCTGATTCCGTGTGCTCTGGGGCTCAAGCACCCATAGAAAAACATAGTGGGTGCTAAGCTTCCACCAGCCACAGCTGTTTGGTGCAGAGGCGGATTTACAATGAAACACACAGTGCCCTGGCATGGGGCCCCCCCAGCTACAAGGGGCCCCAAGGCCAGGCAGCCCAGCACGGTCCAGCACCACCTGTGGGGGCAGAAGCTGTGGTGAAGAGCAGGGAGGGAGCCATTTAAGAGCCGTGCTAGAGGTGCGGTGCGCTCCCCCAGCTAGTGAGCCGGGCTCCTGCTGGCTCCCAGTACTCCTCCTATAGGCTGGCGCTGGGGGCCCCACGTGTCACAGCAGGCAGCCAGGTGAGGGGCCGGCGGGGGCGCGCCATAGGGGTGGCGTGCATGCTTCCCTGGTGGGGCACCTGTCCTGTTGCTCTGCTCCTCTGGATGCTGAGCAGAGCAGGTGCAGTCCTTGGCATGCACTGCTGCTGGCGGCCCCCGGAAAAAAGTCAGGGAAAGGGCGTGGCAGGCCAGGGGCGCTCAGCTCTCACGTGCTGCTGCTACCACAGAAGCTCCCTTTGGCAGTGAACAGGAGCAGTGGTGGGACAGGTAAGCGACTGGGACTGTCCCAACACCGATCTCTCCCCACCCCTGCGCACTGCCCCCTACACACACACACCATAGCCCTGAGCTGCTCAGGGCAGGGGTGGCCCCCACACACCTGGCTCACACCCTCAGCCCCCCACCCTGACTCCTGCACCCCGCATCCCCACCCTGAGCACCAAATGGGAGCTCCTGCACCCCTCGCACCAAACAGAAGCTGCCCCAGGTAAGTGCTCCACACCCCAACCCTCTGCCCCAGCCCTGAGCCCCCTCCCACACCCTAGCTCCTAGCCAGACCCCACATCCCAACCCAGAGCCCCCTCACGCACCCAAACTCCTGGCCAGACCGCAATGTTTATTTACGTTTTTTTAATAAAGCACTCTTATCCAAAGCACTTTACCATAGTTAGGTAACGGTACAAACCAGATACGGAAAGACCATTAAGTCGGCTGAGACTCTCAGCAACTTTCAAGTGGTCTTTGGGGAAAAAAAAAAGTTAAGACTACAAAAACATTCCAGGTACCTCCCTTTATTTTCATTTACTTGCTATCGCTTATAATATAGGCGGAGGATGAAGGAAAAAACCAATGAAAAACGGGGATGGGGGAGATAAGAGAGAACGTTTTTTTTTCTCGGCTGGGTCCCCGCGGGGGCCCCCCAAAACGAAGCGGAGAACAGAGCCCCACGAACTCTAAATTCGCCACTGGTCCGGCGGCCTCACCGCTCAGCTGTTCAGCCCGCTCTCGGGAGGCGCTACTGACCGGCTGTTTGGCTCGGCTGCCACGCAGCTGCCTGGGGGAGGAGGGCAAAGAGCGGCGGGTGGGGAGGGGTCTTGCGGGAGGGCTTGGAGCGGGGCTGGGAAGCGGCTGAGGGAAGGCGGGGCCCCAGGCTGGGGGCCCCCAGTTAGCGGCCGGGCTCAAGGTCAGGCAGCTACTCCAGCTGCTGGGACACCCAGAGTACAGAGAGGCGGCAGCAGCTCCTCTATTGGCTAGGAGAAACGGGGGAGCTTATTGGCTGAACGGCTCGAGCTGTAGCCTCTGTTGCCAAGACTCCGAATTCCTCTTCCGGGTTCTCAGCCTCCTTTTTGTACTCAGGCTCCGCCCCCTTTGGAATACGCTCTCTCTCCCCCCCTGCTCTGCAGCGAGCGAGGGCTGGGAAGTGACGCTACGCTCCGCCCTGTGGGCGGGGCGGACGTGACGTTTTCCCGCGGTTTGAGCTGTGACGGGGAACCGGTTTGTCCGTTTCCCTTCTCCCCGCCTCGGTGGACATTTAAACTTCTGACCCAACGGTTGTGGCGGCTCCGCGCGCTCGAGCGCGCGCCCGACATGCCCCCCAAGCCCCCCCGGAAGGGGGGAGCAGCAGCCGCCGCTGCCAAGGGCCAGCGAGCCAGCCCGGACTGCGGCACGCCTCCGCCTGCCGCCGCCAGGTGAGAGTCGCAGCTCCCCTCTCCCGGCCCGGCGCCTCCTCCGCCGCTTCCCTAGCCCGGGATCCTCGGCGTCCCGCTGCCTGTCTGGGGCTCTAGCACCCGTGGCGCCGCCCCTTCCTCTCGCTGCTCCGGGCACGTCCTGGGTGCGGGCAGCTCCGCTCGGGCAGACGCGGAAGCTTGCGGTGTCCTGGGCGTGATGGCTGAGGCGGTGCTCAGCGCCCCTGGGCAGAGGTGGCCCTGGCTGTATAAACTCCGCGCTCGCCGCCGTCCGTCAAACGGACCGTGTCCTCCTTAGCCTCGCTGGGGCTGGCCGCGTCAGCTGTGGCCAGCTAAACACCCCAGCTCGCCGTAGTGAACTGTAACCGCTGAAGACCTGGCTCTGACTGGAGGCACCTGTAGTGAGGAAGTGTTTAAGTAATTCATGCTGATGTAACCTTAGTGTTGACCTGTTAACAACTAAAACCCAGAATGTAAGGCTGGGCCCTACCTGGGTTCCTGATCACTTCCAGCTCTTCAGCCCCCAAATGTCCAAAGGACAGCCCTGGCCGGGGTTGTGTGAAAAACTATCTGTCTTAATTTGCTACCATCAGTAGTTACTGATATCTAAGGTATTGTAAAAACAAACAAGTAAACAAAAAACCCAACCCTGCTATCTGGTGTAATTTGCCACCAGTAGCAGTTATTGATATTAAACTATTATCTGACCAAATCTGCTACTGGAACATGGATAGCAAATTGTAACAAATAGTAAAAAGAAAGGGCATACTCGTGGCACCTTAGAGACCAACAAATTTATTAGAGCATAAGCTTTCGTGAGCTACAGCTCACTTCATCTGTAGCTCATGAGAGCTTATGCTCTAATAAATTTGTTAGTCTCTAAGGTGCCACAAGTATGCCCTTTCTTTTTATGGATACAGACTAACATGGCTGCTACTCTGAAACCTAACAAGTAGTAGTTACTGATGTGTAAGTTTGTTCTTATTTGCTGACTTGTCCTAATTTGCTACCTCTCGTCTTTCCCGGTACAGAAGAAAAAGTTAGAATGAAAAATTCCAAATTAGAAATCACAGTAAAAATCATAGTGCAATACTAGAAATGCAGATGTCAATGCTAAAACTACTAGCAAGTACTTACTTATACATATTTTCAATGAGTATTTGTTATTAAAATATAAATTAAATAGCACAATGACATGCATTTGCACAATAACAAAGGTAAATGATGAGCTGCTAAGAGTAATTCAGAGAATCCCAGCAGCAGATAGGACAAATTTGTGAACTGCTATGAGACTTTATGCGGTCACATACACTGATAAGGGATTCTTTGTTTCTGAGGGGGGTAAAATATTTCACTGACTCAGGTGTCCTTCAGCACCTCAGTAGGGTTACATCAGACAGAGGAGCTGCAATGACTAGGCATTGGGATACCTGTGCCTTTAAGAACCCAGCCCTGGGATGCTCATGTTGAGACTTACTGTCCTCTGGGACAGGAAATAAAAAGGACCCTCTGACAACCCCTTCTCCCCCATTTTTGCAAACGTTTGTCTCAGTCCACCAGAGTAACTGTTACCCCCTCTGCCCCTGCCTGTGCTAGGGTTTTGCCCTCTATTGCCCTCTGGCAGCACCTCACTGGTGGGCTTAACACCGGCTCCTATTCCCCGTCCTTGATTTGCTCTTCAGCCCTTATCCTAACCCTGCCTCCAGCTGCTTGAACCCCCCCTCCCAGTCAGTTTCCACCCCCTGCTCACACCCTGGCCACCCGCCTCCTCCAATTTGCCCCTTTTTAACCCCTGTAAAAAGCAGTCTGCAGAATCTGATGCCAAGGAAGGGCAGTGACTTCAGCAGATGTTACTGAGCATGCTCAGTACACCCTAAGTAGCAAATTAAGATAGTTTTTCATGCTACACCGACTCACCTTCTAGTTGTATTGGAGGGAGAGGAGGAGTATAGACTTTTTAAAAAGACAGAAGGATTTGCTTCTCTCTCTGCTACAGGTAGCTGATGTACATGTATCTAGAATTTTAGGATTAGATTAGAAGTTCTAATGTAAGGCCAGTTCCTGGGTCTTAATTCTGACTTTTTGTTAGGGCTATTCCAATCGTGGTGCACTGTTAGTTACTAGTTTCAGAGTAGCAGCCGTGTTAGTCTGTATTTGCAAAAAGAAAAGGAGTACTTGTGGCACCTTAGAGACTAACCAATTTATTTGAGCATAAGCTTTCGTGAGCTACAGCTCACTTCATCGGATGCGCGTTAGTTACTAGTTTTAGGCTATGACCTTCCTTCAACCCATTCCTGGGGTTTTGGTGTTATAGGTAGAGCCCTGAAAATCTGCGGATATCCGCTTTATATCTGAGGACTATGTTTGCGGGTCAGATGTCGATACAAATTCTGTATCTGTGCAATTCTCCAGTTATAAGCGACTTCCAGGTTTGAGTTATGTAGGTATTGTGGTACATTAAAACTTCTAAATATGATCTTCATGTACAAGGTAACTTTTCCAGCCTTTTTGCAGGATGCTCAACAGAATGGGCTTTGTATCTAATGATGTGTCAGATGATATCTAATGTTTTATACTTCGTAACCATGTCAGAGATAAATTTGCGTTTAAACTAACTTGTTACGTATAGACCAGACTAATAGTCTTTTTCACCCTCTCTCCTAGGCTTGAGTTTGGAGAAACTGACTTTGTTGCACTTTGTGACACTCTACGAGTATCAGATATTGTAAGAGCAAATGCTTGGAAGACCTATGAAAAAGTGTCATCTGCTGATGGAACTCTAGTGAGTACTTGGTATAGTTAATTCTCACAATAATATTTGATTCCAAATACTGAGCTCTGTAGCTGTGCTTAGCCTAACGTGTTGCCTTAGCCCACCCAAGAAAGAAATTAATAAAAATTTCAAATTATTTTAAAATGAAATGCTACAGTGCTATCATTCTGATGCAGGTTTATATCAAGATCAGAAAGTACAAAGGTTTCTGTGTGTACACATCTGTATAAATTAACTTGCATAACCTCATTTTTGTTCTGTGTAGTTAAATAAATGTACTGATTTAAAAAAAAAATTCATATTTACTGTAAATGGTAGTTAAACCAGGACTTTGTGACCAGTCAACTCTCCAGACCACCAATTACTACTTATCAGCATTATAATACTGAGTCAATTATTTTATCACTTCTGTCTTGTGACTTTTTTTCTCAACCATAGTCTGTGAGGGCCTAGGTAGGGGATAAAAACAGGAAGAGTAGTCCTGATAAAAATAAAAACAGTATGAATAGTACTAATAAAAACAAATTACTTTTTTTTTTGTTAACACAGCTTTTCAGATTTCATTACAAGTTAATATTGGTGCTGTGTCTAGTCATGGCTGAGGAGGCCCTTTCATTCATAGCGCCTGTCTTCCGGCTTTTCTAAGTAGGAGTTAAAAACCATACAGCTCTGAGAGCCAGAATTAAATTCTGCTGGTCCAAGGTATTGACTTAATGTACTTTCTAAAATTACCATGGCTATTTTCCACTGGAGATCTGGTAAATCCATTTTTCCAGAGAGTAGCATGTAGTTTGAATAGATTGAGAGTCTTGATCTTAAAACTGACGTCACAGACCTCTATGAGTGGAGGCGGGTATTGAAACCATTTATCAAAAAAGTTCTTTTGGCTATAAGGATGGAGTAGCAGAGACTGTTTTTAGTCTAGGTGGGCAGGGGGAAGAAGCTCTCTAAAGTTCACATACATGTCAGTAGCTTCTCTTTTCTAGGAGCTGCTGTGTAGGGTCTAGGGACAACATCCTGGTAGAAATGTTAGCGCCTTTCCCTTCATAGTGGTGAGGAGTTCAGAAACTGGGTGGGCTTCATACAGGGTGATGTCCCTGGGCCTTGCTGTTCTATTTGACTAGTGTTTTTACTATTCATGTCAAATTTTACAACCCTGACGTAATTAAAAATCAGTCTTACTTTGTTAACATTTAGCAGCTTAAAATAAAAATCCCTCTCCCAGCAAAGTCTGAGACTGCTTTTTTTATTGCCAGGATTGAAGTCTTAAGCAGTTCCTCTGCTCATACTTAAGAACCACAAATATCAAGTGGAAAAGACAAAAGTTTTTTTTGTCCTTGGTTTATCTAGTTAAGTGGAGAAGATTTAGTCTTTCAATATGAGATCCAGACTTTGTAGAAGACAAACATCTAAAAAGTAAATTTCTGGTTATAAAATATTCTAATAATCAGTGCAGTATTGTTCCAGAGTCTATACTAGGTGAAACAATAAAATTGATATAAACACCTGCATGGCACAGGCTTGCCACCTGAGTACAATCCTCTTGCTTGACTAAGGTTAGCACATGTGTATCTACGTGAGGTGGAAATTACACCTCCAGCTACAATGTAGATGTACCTTTCCTGTGTCCAAGGTCTTAATAGGATTCAAAAAAACACTAGACATTTATATGAATAATAATTCTATCTACAGTTAAACTGGCTAGGATAAAAGCATTTAGGGAGTACAAGCCTTCATGGCATAAACCAACCACTAGGTTAGGACAAAATTTCACTCCTAGACATGGTACTGCATAATTATACACTGTGGAGACTTTACCTCTTCCTCTGAAGCATGTGGTACTGACCACTGTCAGAAATATAATGCTTGGCTAGATAGACTGGTGTTCTGGTCCAGTGTAGACATTCTTACGAGCTAGATTGTGCCTTCCTATTGGAAAGCCCACTGGATTGGCCCAGAGGGAGGGAGAAACGACCTGTCAGATTTCTCCTCTCAGACTTCCCCCTCAAATCCTCCATCGGGGCTTGCTGTGACACAGACAAAGCTGGGGATTCAGAACCTAAACCCATCAGACCTTAAGGAATCTGGCAGAGGCACAGGGATATACTCGTAGAGGCTGTGCCCCTCTCCGCTGGCTCTAGGACCTGTTAGAGCCATCCTGTACTCCCTGCCAGCATGGCTGTCCATGGAATCATATTGCCTGGTCTACTTTTGGGAGTGGTTGCTTTGGGATCCCCAGTAATAGGGGTTCCATTGGTGCTGACAAGTACAGAAGGAAACTCTGCAGATTCTGAAGGAATGGTGCCATGGAGGTCACCAACTTCAACCCTCCACACACAAATATTCACGGGGTGATTCCCCAGTGATACTCCTTCACTAATATCTCCATTGACTATACATGATTATCATAGCTCAAATTTCATTAATTTTCAGGGGTAGACCCTAGTCTCCTATTACAACTGGTTTACTCAAGCAAGATAAAGTCTGATTAAACAGCCAGTTATGGACTCCCCTTCAAAAGAGGAATCTGTGTGGCAGTATATCGAAGAGGCAGCAGAAGTGCCTCATCTCTCTGGTCCAGCATTAAGGGTGCTTCAGAGAAAAGACAGTGTTCTGAGCACAGCTTATACCAGGTAGATTCCTGGCTGGTAGAGTGGCCCCTTGGAAGACTTTGCCAGCCAGTTCAACTTGGAATAGGCCTCTGACTTTCCTAGTTTGCACCAGGAGCCTCATTCTCAACTGGAGATAGGATCCAGGAGCATAAAGGGGGAGTAATCCACTTCCCCACACACACTGCCCCTATCACAGCTGCAGGATTCAGCCTTCAGTGTGGGTAAAACAGAAACAATCATAATAATAAATTTTATTAAATTCAAGCATTTAAGTAGCAATAGTTCCAAATAAGAATCCAAATGAAAAATGAATTTTTGTTTGCAATAGAAAATAACAAAGAATTTCAGTATTATATGTGAGCCTTCTTAGGACTTCCCATGTATTGCGAGTTTCCTGTAAAATAGAAACATTTTTAAAAAGAGTAGAAAAATATTCTGTGCCCTTGAAAGTTAAATGTTGTTTGCCCCATGACAACTATAAACAAAGAGTGTTTGGTCTTACACTTTAATAACCTCTTCAGACTTAATGCCAACTTCATTATATTTCACATTCCAAGAAGGAATCCAAAGGGACTGGCTAACTGGCATTTTCAAGGAAACATTTAGGAATGGTGGAGGATTTCTGATTAACTATTGGTTTGTTTCTTCCTTAATAGTAATAAATCAAAGAAAAGAGATTAGACAAAAACTTGCATTTTTTTACTGCAATCTCAAATGCATGAAGTAAGCAGAGGGGGGAAAAAAAAGTCTACATTTATCTAGTTATTTTGACATGAATAAACACTTTAGTCTTGAGAGAGCAGCATATTAAGATGGTATGAACTGAAAGAATAATCTCTTCAATATACACCATGCAGGCACAATTCTTACTACATAGTCAAAAGTAAATAAGCATTTTACTGATTTGCTTACCAATACCTTGGCTTTTCTATTGGTGAGCATTCAATGAAGGATAGCCATGTAGCAGGATTTTTATAAAGGTATTAAATAATTTTTAGGGCTATAAGTGATTTTGACTGTGAATGCTCAAAACTAATCTTAAATCTGAGTTTTCGAAGTAAGTGAGCTATATATAGGTAAGAGCAGCTGTCTGTCCCTTAGTAATAAATTCCTTGTGCTTTGTACCAGTAACATAATGCTATCAAGAGGCACAATCACAGAGGCACTCACGGGTATAAGAGTCTAGAGAAAATGGGAATTACTCTTGGAGTAGGTTTCACAATCATTAATGGGCTAAAGTTAAGTAAGCCCCAGCTTCTAAATAAAGAGAACCTGTCAGAGTAAAAGCTCTAGTTTAACTATGCAGGTAGAATACTAGTAGCATACTAGTCCAGGTGGGCGATAATCAGTCTATTGCATAATGAGGAAAACATACAACTACTTGGTTTAGTTTGTGACTCTCCAAGCAGAAGCACAGTATCTTGATGCCAGCGGTGCAGAAGGACAATTCTAGACATTATGTAGGATATTGTACAGCAGGTCCACCTCACGATTGGCTGCCCCACCCTCTGTTCAAATAATTTTGTTTTTATGATCGGAGGGGACCATGGTCAAACAGATGGACAGACTTCCTTAGGTCAGTAGGACAAACCCACCTTCTGCTAGAGGTGGAGAAGTCTCGTAATCCGTTACTCACTGAAGTCACCCTAGGAGTAGGTTATGGTTGTAGACATCCTGTTGTGAGGGGAGATTCAATCCCTAGGAATCTCAGTAGCTAGATATGTGGCATCAGTGAGTTACTGCCTGACTTTCTAAGAGTTGTGAAGGTGGTAGATTTAATGAGAAATCGAGACAAAGATGGCCAAAAATGAAAAGCTAAAATACTTCAGGTAAAACACATCTCTCAAGTCTGTCTAATTAATGAGGTCTTTATATCTGTCTTTCAATACTGATATTATTTCATGACCTAACCTGTAAAGTTTTATCATTGCAACCAAACCTGTCTGAATGGACTAAAAATAATTGAGGTGACCGAACAGAAGTGTAGGTCTTGTAAGGATTGATGAAACTCTGAATTCAACTGACCTGTGGACATCAAGACGGGTAGAGACTCTTCCTGAGTCAAGATGATGTTGAACAGATAGTTGCTGGAAGGTCTGGAACAGGAACTTAAATTATCACTGTAGTTACTTATTGATGACACTGTTTTATTTGCAGAATCATCAGATATGTCTGTTCATCTTTCACCCTACTAACATAATTCAGTGACATATTTGATTTTTGAGAACGCATTTTCTGCACTTCTAGAAAGGATTCTTGCTTCAGTCTAGCTACTGAAAACATAACCATAGTGAAGAATTCAGAAGAATTTACCTTCATTATTTTAGTCCATTCCACTGTTTTTCCTACTGTTTTCTTTTAATGGTAGTCACACTTAGGCATGTCTACACTACCACTTATGTCAGCAAAACTTATGTCGCTCAGGGGTATGAAAAACACCCCATGCCCCCAAGTGACATAAGTTTCGTTGGCATAAGTGATAGTATGCACAGCGCTATGTTGGCGGGACAGCTTTTCTTGCTCACATAGCTACCACCACTCCTTGGGGATGGTTTAATTATATCAATGGGAGAGCGCTCTACTGTCGACATAGTGGCTATATGAGAGATTTTACAGTGGTGCAGCTGCATCTGTACAGCTGTGCCGCTGTAAACTCTTGTAGACATAGCCTTAGACATAAACTCATACGCTGGTAATCACTGAGCGCTAATCATCCATTTGAAACATTGATCGGTAGCTTCCAAATTTCAACTAGTGAGAAACAGCCCATTAATAAAGCCTAATATGAAAACTAAAAAATAGAGAATCTTACATATTCTATTCACTTTCTAGTTTCTCCATTCCAGCAAACTAAACCCCTTAACAGTTTCCAACCCCACCCACTCCTGTGTTATCATTAATATAGGATTCTACCTTCTTATTCCCCTTCCTCAAATCACCAATAATTCCATCCAATTTCCTTTCTCCTCTAGGAAGCTTAAATTCATAGCTATGCTAGACACTAAAAATCATGGTCTTAATAAAGACACTGGATATATGGCATATTACAATCTGTGACCCACTAAACCCCTTTTTTTGTCCCATGACTACAGAAGTGCTAATGAGTCACTTCACCTTGAATGGTTTCTTAGCATAGAATATGTACTATCTGTTCAATCTTGTATTTAGCTGAGACACTCTTAGTACCTTTCCCATACCTGAAGAAGAGCTCAGTGTAGCTCGAAAGCTTGTCTCTTTCACCAGCAGAAGTTGGACCAATAAAAGATATTACCTCACCCACCTTGTCTCTCTAGACAGTTCTCTAACTTGCTTATTACTAGGTAAGATGATCCAAATTTTCCTTTAAATGGTGATGAGGCCACTTTAAAAGTGTGATAGCTCATACCCCAATTTTATTTCATTGCTGGTTTTAGTTTACTGTCTTCTCATCTGGGCTTGTCTTGAGACAGCTGGAAGCGTGCACATTTTGAAATAGATGTTTATTTTTAATAAAAACTTCGTTGCAGTCAGACTACAAAAGAAGTAATTGTATAAAGTTTGAGTGGATTTACTGGCTTGATCTAAGTTTAGGTATTTTGCCATCTACCTTCTAGAACTTGTCCATGTGTACTGGATCAGATATAGTACTACCCAGTTTCAAGGAGATTCCTCATTCTCTGTAGTTTCAACTTCCTCCGTACTTTCTTTGATGCGATAAAATCGTAAATTACTGCTTTTGGTTTATTTTTTTTCCTGGTTTTACTCTCCTTAACTCTAAATGACTAGATAAATGTTCAGTATTATCCAAATTGTCAGTGTTCAAATTGTCAGTTACTTTCTCACTCTTATCTGATTCACTAGTCTAGAAACTCATGAGTAAGGCTACGTTTATGTCACGGGTCATGGAAGTCACTGAGTCTGTGACTTCCAGAGACCTCCCTGACATTCTCTGCTTCAGCTCCAGGGGCTGCAGGACTCTGGAGCTGACAGCCAATGTGGCCCTGGCAGGATTCCAGCAACAGGTGACAGACTCTTAAGGGGGCGCTCCTCAGGGTTCCAGCAACAGACAACAGCCTCACATTGGGAGAGGGGGATGCCTCAGGTGAGTGGCTGGGATGTCCCGTTTTCTTTTTTGGAAATATGGTCACGCTGCAGCTCCTAGCCGCTGAGGGTGGAGGGGCAACCCCACAGCTCTCAAGTGGTGGGGGAAACTATGGAGCTGCAGCAGCAAAAGTCAGAGAGAGGTCATGGCTTCCGTGAATATTTTTATTGCCCATGACCTGTCTATGACTTTTACTAAAAATAACCATGACATAATCTTAGCCTTACTCATGAGGCAGAGTACCCAAAGCTTTTTGTCTGCTATTTAAGTGCCTTAATAGCCTGCAAAACTGTGTGGGGAGAACAGTGACAGTGATCCCACTTCATGATAGTCCATCTGTCAGTTACTAGGAGCAGTGGGAAAGAGCCAACAAGGAGAAAGAGATGCTATTTATTTCCATTCCAAAACTGCCTATTTTAGACTCCATATGACTTTTTCTGGTACACTAATTTAGTAAGGATTTTCTCCATATAGGGAGCCATCTTCACTAAATAACAATAAAACCTAAATAAGGGATAGCAATTAAAATTATCCAAGAGTTTCTCTCCTTAAAATGACTTTACAGTAAGTTGCAATTCTTCAACAAAAAAACTTCAAAAACAGATTCCAAGGAGAGACTGCTGAATTGGAATTAATTTGGAAACTGGACACAATTAACTTAGGCTTGAATAAAGACTGGGAGTGGATGGGTCATTACACAAAGTAAAACTATTTCCCCATGTTTATTCCCCCCCTCAACCCCCCACTGTTCCTCAGACGTTCTTGTCAACTGCTGGAAACGGCCCACCTTGATTATCACTACAAAAGTTTTCCTGCCCCCCCGCTCTCCTGCTGTAATAGCTCACCTTAAGTGATCACTCTCGTTACAGTGTGTATGGTAACACCCATTGTTTCATGTTCTCTATGTATATAAATCTCCCCACTGAATTTTCCATTGAATGCATCCGATGAAGTGAGCTGTAGCTCACAAAAGCTTATGCTCAAATAAATTTGTTAGTCTCTAAGGTGCCACAAGTACTCCTTTTCTTTTAACAAACGTTGAATTTAGTTGGCACTGCTTCTTCAGGTTTGTTGCTTATCACCGGGAGTTATGTTGCATAGGGAATGACTTGAGAATTTGTCAATAAGGCTAATAAAAAGTACAATGGGAAGACTATTCAGGAACATCCAGTGGACAGTAGGCAGATCCCAAGAAACTGTACTGAGTATGAGCATTGCCAAAAAAAAATTAAGGTTTTAAACATCCAACTACTAAGCAGAATTGGCTGCAAAATAACATTGGGGACCCTCATCCCACACACGTCTAATTGTACATTTTCCTTCATTTGTGAATTTGTACCAGCCTTTTTTAAGACTTTTTTTTTAAGGTGATTATGTCTGGTCCTGAAAGCTGTAATCTGCCTTGTCCTCAAAGGTTGAGGCACTTACAGTACCCATATGCCTTAATGAGAATGTATTGCTTATGCACAACTGAAGCACATCACTGTGTTTTTCAGTGGAAACATAATCATTCCCATTCTAAGGGTATTTGGAAGTTTACCGGTGAAATCAAGCTTGCATTGCAGGAATGAGTATTGGAATGTCTTTGCACTTTCATCTAGAAGATGTAAATATTTGGAACTCTTGACTTGTCAAGTAATTAGAAATCATAGCTTTGGGTGTTTTCTGGGATTTCTGTTTAACAGATTAGTGTTCTGTATATAATACTCAGGTGATAACTCAAAAAGCAAGCTAAAACTGTGTTCTCTCTTCCACTAGGTGGGTTATAGTGAAAAGAAAAAGGACATGTGGGGGATCTGTATCTTTATTGCAGCAGTTGACTTGGATGAGATGACATTCACTTTTACGGAGCTTCTGAAAAGTATAGGTATGAGGTAGGTTTTGCGTGATTTTAAATGCCTGTGATAAACAGGGGGCAGGCAACATTTTTTGGGTAAGATTACCAAGATTATTGTTTTTAATCAACCCGAGCCTGTGTGTATATGAGTTCCAAACAAGGGCAGCCATGCAAAGGTGTATCGTTTTGATCCAGGCATGAGCTACACTGAACCTCTAGTTCTCCCCTTTTCACAAAAAATGTTAAGTTCAAATTTTAAATGCATAAATCTGAAAAATCTCATTTAAACTTTCAACAGCTTCCCAACACACTGCTCATCTTTAATGATCCAGCATCAGTTCAAACTCTGCACTTTTCTACCTGCTTTACAGCAGAGGATAGGTGAACAGTGGCATTGGTACTATGACTCCTCAACAAATCTTCAATTGTATTTGAACCCCTGCTAACTTCTTTAGGACCTGTGGCTTATGGAATTAAGATAAAAGCAAAAAATTATTTTAATCTATCCTATAGATAACTGTAGAGTTTGCAAGATTGTCTTTTGGTGGATGAACTAGATTGTAATAAATCTGTCTAATAAATCACTTTTCCATAGGCAGAGCATGTGTATGTATTACTAGACTAGTGAACTGTTCTTGCACTTTGGAGCATTTTACTTAGTTTTGCTCTCTTGAGGTCCATAGTCATCTTTTACAGAAAGTCTATAATATGACTAAAATCAAGGGGAAATATATTAGCATTTTTCTTATAAATACTGTAACCATCCTTGTCATAAATATAAAGGGAAGGGTAAACCCCTTTTAAAATCCCTCCTGGCCAGAGGAAAAATCCTCTCACCTGTAAGGGGTTAAGAAGCTAAAGGTAACCTCGCTGGCACCTGACCAAAATGACCAATGAGGAGACGAGATACTTTCAAAAGCTGGGAGGAGGGAGAAAAACAAAAGGTCTGTGTCTGTCTGTGTGATGCTTTTGCCGGAGACAGAACAGGAATGGAGTCTTAAAATTTAGTAAGTAATCTAGCTAGGTATGTGTTATATTATGATTTCTTGAAATGGTTGAGAAAATAGCTGTGCTGAATAGAATGAATATTCCTGTCTGTGTGTCTTTTTTGTAACTTAAGGTTTTGCCTAGAGGGATTCTCTGTTTTGAATCTAATTACCCTGTAAGGTATCTACCATCCTGACTTTACAGAGGTGATTCCTTTACTTCTATTAAAAGTCGTCTTGTAAGAAAACTGAATGCTTTTTCATTGTTCTAAGATCCAAGGGTTTGGGTCTGTGATCACCTATGCAAATTGGTGAGGATTTTTACCAAACCTTCCCCAGGAAGTGGGGTGCAAGGGTTGGGAGGATTTTGGGGGGGAAAAGACGTGTCCAAACTACGTTTCCCAGTAAACCCAGATAAAGTTTGGTGGTGGTAGTGGAAATCCAAGGGTAAAAGAATTTTGTACCTTGGGGAAGTTTTAACCTAAGCTGGTAAAAGTAAGCTTAGGAGGTTTTCATGCAGGTCCCCACATCTGTACCCTAAAGTTCAGAGTGGGGAAGGAACCTTGACAATCCTGTGTCACTGTCTTGAGTTGAAATATTTTGGACCACATGGAGAAGTACTTTAAAAAAACCCAACCAAACAATAAAACCCCTAACTTCAGTTCTTCTCTGGGTAATTGTCCACACAGATTCCACTCATGATGTGCACAAAAAGGGATTATTTTTGGCTAGCAGTGTCGGTTGGGTCTATGCCTGTGCTCTTATGCCCTCCACCCGAGGACATAAAGGATGGAATGGGGGGTCTCCTGCCCTTCAGTTTTTCTTACTGCCTGTGGCTGCAAGACAGAGTCCTTGGCAGTGTCTGCTTTTCTTGCTCATTGTGTGATTTAGCTTAACTTGTTAGAATTAGTATAATGTATAATTCAAAGTTTGTTGAGAGTTCCTTATGCTCACTGGCTTATGTGTGTTTTTTTTTTATTTTTAAAGTAACTTGTCTAGGCTAACAAACAAAGCTTCTACTCTCCACTCCCCACAGGGACCTAGGACACTAGTAGAAGCTAAATCACTAGAGTTTAATACCTGTTTCTCATGTGGCCCTGCTATACCAACGAACATATATCTTGGGGGAAGGACACATTCCAGGATGTTGTGTGTTTTTTCCAAGTGCATCCAGACAGGGAGGAAGGCAATGCTGAAACTCTCCTGCTGCAGAAGTTGATGCAGGCCTCCTCAAATGGAGATCTTCAGCAAGACCTCAACCAGAAGATCAGTCCACCTTGTTCAGCACCCCAGTACTGCAAGATACCTCGGAGTGGTTCTGGATCATAGCCTCAGATAGTGCCAATATTTGACATGGACTACTTGCGGAGAAGACACTCACCTTGCAGATGGGCATCTTGGCCTTCGTCTCCTCGGCAGCTGAATATTCCATGCAGTACAGGCAGGTACTGTACATATTAAAGTTAATATGCAATTGAATACTGCTATGAGAATTGTCACAGGAGTGCTGAAGCAACCTGTATGGTCAGTGTGGTTTCCTGTCCTTGTGCATATCTTGCCAACATGCTTCCGAAGAGATTCAGCCAGCAATAATATGAGAGTACGACTGCACAGTAAATGAACTCAGACTTGCAGAGTTATGAAGATCTCCATTTCCCCCTGAATTGCCACCTTAAGTCCGTGTCTGGTTAGCAGCCAAAACACACACAAATTCAGGACTGTCATCAAATGGCAGTGTGGAGGCTGTGAGGAAATAAGCAGGGTCAAGAAACAAGGCATGGTCACCTGGCTAAAGCATGCATCATATGATATGAATCATAGCAAACCACATTAGAACATCATACAGGCATTGCAGTCGTTTACTACACTAATGGAAAACGAAGGATGGCCTGATATACGAGTCTGGAGAAGACATCCAAACCATAGAATATCTAGTGAACTGCTTTAAGATCCTTCTCCCAAGGGTCAGTTTTGATTCATTCCATGTCGCTGGAAGTCATTAACTTGTAATGCTGCTTTTCAAGTTGCCATCTGAAAGAAGTGGCCTAGTGAGAGATAAATCTGTTCAGAGCCACTTCCCATCAGAGGCCTCATCCACTATTACGTTGGTATAGTTGTCACTGCAGCAGGAAGGAGCATGGCCAAAGACTAGCCAGGATGCAGATTACCTTCCTCAACACCTAGCAGGAGACAGAAGTCACCATGACTCACTCCTGGCTCAGTCAACGAAGAGTCGTAAGACTGAAAAGACCTATTCTAGTACTTAAGTACTAGAGTCTAAGGTGGCTCAAGTGGTACCATCTCCGCCAAAGGACCACAGGGCCCCACAGTCCTACCCAGGCACCAAGTACCTCTGTATCCAGTACCTCCCCACCTACTAGGTACTTGTTGATGGTGGTACCCATCACCTCAGTACAGAATACTTCACTGAACCCAAGATGTTGGTACAGACCTCCTTGGCACAAAAGCAATACACAGTACTGAGTGATCTGTCTGTGGTTCAGGTACCAAAGTCACTTTTACTGGAGAGAGGCTTAGGGAGGCCAATACAAAACCCTTTACTTTTAGAACAGTGGTTTTCAAACTAGGGTGTAAATATCGCTAGGTTATGCGAGCTCTCATCGGGGGGTATGTGAGAAAAGTCCTGTAATGGCAGACAATGCATTTTATTTAGTAAGATTTGATAATGAAATCATAGACATACTATGACCTTATCTCAGATGAGGGTACACAGTAGACGACATTATTTGGAAAGGGGTACACAGCCTAAAAGTTTGAAAACCACTGCTTTAGAGTAGCCACATCTGGCCAAAGAGGTGTACTATATCACAGTCCTTGGTTTGCAGGCAGGGTACTCCTGATACAACTGTCTCTTCCTCTAGAGAGGGGACATTTCTTTTTCTTCTCTTCCTCTTAACTCAGCAGGGAATCATCTCCTACTTGTCCTCCATCTCACCACGGGGTAGCTCAGTAGAAGTTGGGGAGAGATTTCGGGGAACAGTCAATGAAGGAAGTTATAAAGAGATCAGGACCATACAAAGATATCCCATCTGATATTCCCCAGGGCATCTTCAATAGCATTACCCATATATGCCCTGGCAATATTGGGCTCCCTGGCATATTCAGCCCTATTCCAGGAAGCTGGCATCCTCCTTTGTGTCCTAGGTCTCCTTCTCTGAAGAGGTAACACAGTCAGTCTCCACAGAATATCTTTCATCCATGGCTGCTGCAGGGGCAAAAAGAGGAGAGTCGAGAGGAACAACTTTCTCCAGAGTAGGAGCACCCAGTCCTGGCTTTACTAATCTCTTCCAGGGTGGATTTGATTTAAATCACTAGTCAGGGAGACTCATTTTAATCATGGTTTTCTACATAAAAGTGCATTCTTGTTGGCTGTTATAACTTTATTACATATTCTTCACAACACAGATAAATGTAGATTTCATTTTTAGAAGGTACACACTATACACTTTTAAACTGTGATTTATTTTGAAAACTTTCAGATTAGTTTTACAGCTATGTCAGAAAATGAATGATTGTTTGGTTATTTCATTTACCAAAGGTAATTGAAGCAGATATTTATGAAGTCATTGGGAGGTGAACTATCTCCAGTTCAACAGGTTAATCATTAATTTTTGGAGGATTATCTTGTCCTACTGTATTAGGAGGAGAACATCTCCAGACAGACATTTAAATTTTGTTTAACTAAAACAACAGCGTTAAGTATTCTGGATTTTTTCTTCAACAGCAAACATGCTTGTTTTGTTAAAATATTATGTCCTTCGCTTCTTACATTTATCTCCAGACTTCTTCTCCTTGTCTAGATCTATTCCGCCCCCAACCATCTTCTATTCATTGAACTTTTTGAAACTTTGTACTTTTAGAGAGAGGTAAGGGATTGACTTTGTGTACACAAATTTGCAGAGGGACAACAGAGTTGAGGTCTGTTATTTCTCACCTCTGTATATTTACAAACATTTTTGCTGTTAACAAGCATGTTACCTCTGGAGACACAGCCACAGTTTGAGAACTGCAAAACGAACTAAGCATTTCTGATGGTATTTTCTAGACTGAACACTGAGTCCCATTAGGTAGATAGAAAGATTAAAGGTTAAATAATCTATAGAGAAGCCTGTGGAACCCCATAAGATTGGGTCCCTAATCCATGAACTATTGGAACTCATTTAGAAAACTTTTCTTAAACATTACATGAATATATTGTCTCATACTACAGAATTAGAATTTATAATCCCTATTCCATGATGAGACATTATAGTTCAAAGATATAGCTTGATTAAAACTCTTTAGATATCTTTTTCTTTTATTAAAATTTTTTTAAAATGTTTTTTGAGGAAAACAGTCTTGATTTTTGTCCACCCTGATCTCTTCTTTGTGGGAGATGGTGCAGATGAATTTGCAGTTTTCTAAGACTTGATAAAACAAATGGCAGAATCTTAGATATTCCCTTTGAGACCGTACAAGAGAAACACACATTCTTGGACATGGTTTAGTCTGCAACTCCAGGGAGATTAGTTGTGCTGATAAATGATGGTCTGCTGGAACCTGTCAAAACATGACACACATCTGCATTGACTCCAACTCTGAGAGTGGACAAAAAATAAGTCCTTGCAAAGGGGTTTGAATATTTTTATCAACTGTCTTTCCCCTGGCTTTTTCTGGTTTTGTCTAGAGGACAAAGCAGCAAGGTTCTTTGAAATCCACCCCCAGAGAAGAGGAGTCTCAAAAAATGGATCTTTTTGGCTGGAAGGTCTGTTTATCTGCTAGCCTCCAAATGTGGGTTGCAAATTACCAAGCTCTGCTCTCAGTGATTTCTTCAACTAGGACAAACTAACTTTGTGGATAAGCTACTCAAGGAGTATCAAGAAGAATTGAAAGCCCTCCTGGCTGAGGTCCAATTGACTGCTAGAATATCCTTGCAGGCTGAACTGGACACGTCTGACAAGGCAGTGAACACAATTGCCAGAAGAAGACTGTTGTGGCTTCAGTCTGCAGGAATCCCTAAGAAAGCCCAAGCAACAACAAGGTCTTCCCATTTCAGAGCTACAAGCTCTTCAGCAGTGGTACTGATGAGGCACATCATACCCTGAAAGATTCCAGGGCAACTTTGCATTCCTTGGGGCACTCTCCCAACCCCAAAAAAGAAAGCAGACAACACAACAGCTGTATTTCAAGTGTTATGGTCAGCCATCGAAGATCTTCCAAGCCACTGAGGAAGAGGCAGATATTTCACTGGAGGCAACAGTCTGCTGCCTCCTGAGTCTGGAGCTTTGAATGAGCATCACATTTGACACCAACATTGGGAATTTGGTTGGCACATCACAGGATCTTTTTTGTTCTACCATGGCAACTGTCTTCCATTTTCAAGAAGCTTGGGGTATAATTACCATGAACCATGGGGTCCTTGATCATAAACAAGGACTATCCATCCAGTTTCAGTCCCTTCTAGCCACCTTCCCCTCTGCCCAGATTCGTCTTCAGGAGCCCTTTTCACAGGAGACTGTTGAAGCAGGAGGTAGACTCTTTTCAAGTGGGAGTAGTGGAGAAAGTGCCGCTGGAGTTCAGAGGCAGGGTCCTTTTTGTTCCCACTCCCACTTTGTTCACAAAGAAGACTGGGTTGGAGACTCATTCTTTTACATCACCTCACCACCTTCAACCTCAGTTTCTACAATCAGTTTACTGGATCCTGTGGACTGGTTTGCAGCTTTTGACTTGCCAGATGCCTATTTTCACATTTCCTTATGTCCAGCTCACAGAAAATACCTGAAATTCATGGTAGGAACATCATGTTATCAGAATGGAGTCCTTCCTTTTGTCCTCTTCATAGCTCCAACAGTTTTCATCACCATGAAGCTGAATGGCTAATTCAAGGAGAACAGGTGACTAACTTGGTGCAAACAATCCTAAAACTTCTTACCTTGCTGGGTTTCAATGTCAGAAACCAAAACTAAGTCCAACTTGGAGCTTAGAATTCAGAGCATCAGTATTAGACTTCAGATCAGTGAGGGTCTAACTTCTACAACAACAGTGTCAAACAATGACAGACCTTGTAAGTCAATTTCATGTCTGTCTAAGAACATCAGTGAGACTGTCTCATACTTGTATGCTTTGCAATATACACTCACATCACACAGTATGCCACACTTCACCTTTGATCCACGCAAAAGGGGTTGAGATCAGTATATCTACCTAGCAGATGCCACATGCAGACATGTGATGCCCAGGGATTAGGTGGGTTAAAGAGTGGTCCAGATAAGTAGTCAGAGCTCATGCAAGATGTTGTACTTATTATTCATGCAGGGTATTACCACAACATTCATTTAAACATAATTTCTTCATTAAATCTAAAGGCTGACTGTTTAGAGCAACTATTTATACAGTTGCTCTAAACATGCCCCAAAAGCCTAAATAATCAATTTATTATGTACTAACAATAATGAAACATTTAGAAGTATTTGATAAAGATAGATACAAATAGACTACACCCAGGAGTGCTTAGACCCATATTGATTGGCTCCAACTTGGCCAGGCAGGTCTTCGCAATGAACCCTGTTAGAGTTTACTTTTTGAATGCTTTAACAAACACGTGATGTCATTGGTTTTTAGCTGAGTCAGTAATTGGCAATTTGAGACAGTTTACTTTTATTTCCAGTTTTAATCCAGATAAGATTTGCCAAGGCCTTTCCTCCCTATCTCTTCCCCGTCTCTTTGCTGACCAACGGTTCTTCGTTTGCACCTGGATTTGCATAGGCCCTAATCTTTGAGAGAACACTTTTGAGGTAACAAGGAAGTATGTGGGGTATCAAGGTTCATGTTGCCTCCTTCTAAGACAGATTATCTGTCTTATTTAAAACCATCTGCAGTAACCTCTATCGGTCAGAGGCCTTCTTTTTAAAAACTTCTTCTGTTTTTTTTTTTTTTTTTTTGAACCAGACATTCTTTCCACTGCATTCCTTCTGAACTTAACTCATTATTTTCAAGCCTTTTCTTTATAACACACTTCTTTAATCAAACTCAAGCAAAGTTTAATTCTGATTTTTATATTTACTCTACACAAGAGATATGATAGCCAAGAGATCTAATCTAAGGGGAAGGTACACTGAGGTATCTGGTGGGGTTGCGTGAGGCAGCAAGGCAGGATCAGGTGGGGTGGCAAGACAGGGTCAAACAGGATCCAAGTAGCAGCTAGTGGGTAATGGCTTGTCGCTGAGACAAGGCCAGAAAGGAAGTAGGGATTTTGTATTGGTTACCAGCCAGTCAGGAAGCTGGTTGTGAAATTCTGGAAGCTGACCTACTCAAGTCTGTGAATTCATTGATAATTTGAATTGGTGTGGCATGATGGCCAAGACTGCTTCTCAGGAACCCAGTGGGCCTGGATTTGAGACTGGGGTTTGAGACCAGGGTCCTGACAACTTGTTGATCATAGTCCCACTGGAAATCATCTTTCTTAAATTGGGTGGACAGAGCAACTTCAGGTGTGGAGAAGAATTTCCCTAATCCATGTCTCTACCTCCAAAAACCTTTATAATAGATTCCTATGTGCGGGCGTGAGTGGGCTTATTTGGATTAACTGGCAATTCAGGGACTGTGGTCTCCTTAGGAAGCCTGCTTGCACATAAGCATTTTAGAAGTTAAGACAATTGGCCTGGCATGAAAAGGCATTGCTACACCTTCAGGAATCAGCAAGTCAAGTGCTGGCTGACAACACTATAGCAATGCACTATATTTACAGGCAAGGGGGAGCAAGATCATCCCCATTCTGTCGGGAAGTCAAACATCTGTGTGTGGTGCATTTTGCACCAGAGCACATTACTGATACCTGCTGCAATGGGGACACAAGTTCAGGCTCCCTTTCAACACCTTCCTCATCCCCTGGACACTAGGACTCATGTATACCTTTCCATAGATACCCATGACAGTGAGGGCAAACAACTTAATTAGTTTTGAGAGAGCTGGACAAATTTATGAATGCGATTCTATGATAGGATTGCTTGTGATTGTAAGGGGCGGGGCTCAGCAGCCTTGGGCCTCGCTTCTGGTTTATGTGTTTGAAACATGCTTCTGGGGATACCCAGATCTGTGAGCCACTGTTTTCTTTCTGACTCAGCAAGAATATGTTTTGCTGGTGATTAGACTGTCAGCTTTCTGCCACTCCAGTCTGTCTTCCTCACCAGCAAACTCCTCAAGGCTCTCCTGGATTAGACCTCACCGAGCAGGTGACATTCACTGAACTCAAGCTCCTCAGAGATGTTTCTGTGTAATGCACAGTCCCTACCACTGTGCATTCACAGAAGATATTGAGTTTGCTGATCTATTAAATTAATAAACTGTCATGTACTTTAACTGGGATAAATACACCCTTCCCTTCAAACACAGCACTGAATTGGTTTATGGTAAAAATAATACGACTTTATTAACAAAAGAGCATGGATTGAATAACTCCTAGTAAAGGAGATAAAGGGTAGAGATGGTTACAAGCAAAAGGGGAAAACATGCATCTAAGTATGTAAAATGTTATCTAGCACAGTAGTCTTTATTCAAGATGGTTCCTGCGGGGGGGCCCTGCATCTCCTTTCCAGCTTTTTACTGGCCAGGATCCATCATAGAGATTACATCATTTGGTTTCTTTGTCTCCTTAACGTGAAGGATCAAGATGGAGTGTCTGTTTGTTATATTCCCAAGGGGCTGTCTTTGTCTTGTAAGTCTGACAGGCCTCCTGGGGATTCAGTCTCCTGTGGGGTGCAGGAGCCATTTTAATTCTCCATCTGTCATATTCAGACTCAGGATAACCCCTGCTGGTTTAGCTTGATAGCTTTGTTTATAGCTAATATGGTAATTGAGGTAAACCCACAGTCCTTTGGCTAGGACAGACCTGTTTATCTCTTTTTACCTAGGCTAGGTTTTCTGATCTTAAACTTCGTTCTAGTAACATCATCTAGAGGGAATTCACTGCTTCATATATAACATTAACACATGCATATTAATAATAAGCATGTTAGCTTTCATATTCCTCTTAAGGCCTATTTTATACAGATATTGCAGTAGTATGTAGATAGGGGTGTGTATATATAGGGGTATCTAGAATGTCCTATGTTCCTAAATGCTTATGCTTTAGGGTTTCAGCCAGCCCCATGCAGGGGTCAGAAAGGATTTCCATCCCTCTGTATTCTGTTTTTTGAATATCCATCCTTTGAAGTATCAGGGATGGCCCCACCTAGAGGTAGGACATGGAATGGAGAGGGCCAGTGCTCTGAGATGGTACTGAGCATATTCTCTCTCTCAGGTGCATGGCAGGCTAGTTCTTACTCATGTGCTGGGAGTCTAACTTATCACCATATGTCACGGTTCCTCCCCCACTCTGAACTCTAGGGTACAGATGTGGGGACCTGCATGAAAAACCTCCTAAGCTTATCTTTACCAGCTTAGGTCAAAACTTCCCCAAGGTACAAAATATTACACCCGTTATCCTTGGACTGGCCGCTACCACCACCAAACTAATACTGGTTACTGGGGAAGAGCTGTTTGGACGCGTCCTTCCCCCCAAATACTTCCCAAAACCTTGCACCCCACTTCCTGGACAAGGTTTGGTAAAAAGCCTCACCAATTTGCCTAGGTGACTACAGACCCAGACCCTTGGATCTTAAGAACAATGAACAATCCTCCCAACACTTGCACCCCCCCTTTCCTGGGAAATGTTGGATAAAAAGCCTCACCAATTTGCATAGGTGACCACAGACCCAAACCCTTGGATCTGAGAACAATGAAAAAGCATTCAGTGTTTTACAAGAAGACTTTTAATAAAAAATAGAAGTAAATAGAAATAAAGAAATCCCCCCTGTAAAATCAGGATGGTAGATATCTTACAGGGTAATTAGATTCAAAAACATAGAGAACCCCTCTAGGCAAAACCTTAAGTTACAAAAAAGATACACAGACAGAAATAGTTATTCTATTCAGCACAATTCTTTTCTCAGCCATTTAAAGAAATCATAATCTAACACATACCTAGCTAGATTACTTACTAAAAGTTCTAAGACTCCATTCCTGTTCTGTCCCTGGCCAAGACGACTACAGACAGACACAGACCCTTTGTTTCTCTCCCTCCTCCCAGCTTTTGAAAGTATCTTGTCTCCTCATTGGTCATTTTGGTCAGGTGCCAGCGAGGTTACCTTTAGCTTCTTAACCCTTTACAGGTGAGAGGAGCTTTCCCCTGGCCAGGAGGGATTTCAAAGGGGTTTACCCTTCCCTTTATATTTATGACACCATATGTGGGGTTGGAAAGGAATTTTGCAATGACTTTAGGGGTTTTTGTCTTCTTCTGTAGCTGATGGGGTTTTTGCCTTCCTGTGCTTGCCAGGATCATCTGGGTGTATATATAACTTAATTTCCCTGCTGTTGTGGAGGCCTCACTTAACGGTGCTCCTTGGCCCCTCCTGTTCTCTGCCTGTTGCAGGTAATAGTTCAGTCTCCTGTGGGCTGTAATATTGTGTAATTTTGGTTGTTGGATTTAGTGTGCAGGTGCTGGATAGTGCTGGTGACCTATGGTATACAGGAGATCAGACTACATCTGTGGTTCTCAACCTTTCCAGACTACTGTCCCCCTTTCAGGAGTCTGTCTTGCATACCCCAAGTTTTACCTCACTTAAAGTCCTTGCTTAAAAATACAAAAGTGTCACAGCACACTATAACTGAAAAATTGCTTATTTTCTCATTTTTACCACATTATAAAATCAATTTGGAATATAAATATTTTTACATTTCTGTGTGATACTTGAAATTGTTTTTCAGTTGTGAGCCTTGTCTGAAGCCTGAGCCGCAGGTGGTGGGGCTGAAGCATGTAACTTAGCTTTGCAGGGCTCCCTGGGGTGTGGGGGCCTGGGCAGTTGCCCTGCTTGCCACCCCTACTGCCAACCCTACACTTGCAATTGCCCTAAACCTGTCCCATGACCACCCTGAGGGCTGCGACCGACAGGTAGAGAAACATTGATCTAGATGAGCTGAGTACCCCCGGAAGACCTCTGTGTACCCCCAGGGGTACGCAGACCCCTTGTTGAGAACCACTGGACTAAATGAGCTGGCAGTTCCTTTTAGCCTTACCCTTGAAGGCTCCTGAGACAAGGATACAGGGTGTATCATGATAGCTCCAGCATGAGCCAGGCAATTCTCGTATTAGAATTATCCGATCATCACAGAGCCTGTTCCACCTGAGTCTCTTAGAACAATGACTTAGCATCTTTACACCTGATAGCCGGCTGAATGAAGTATACTGAAAGGAGCTGTACAGCTGAGGTTCAGAACATTCTACTCCAGAACAGGAAACCTTTCAACCAAATTGGCTTTCAGAACTAAACTAACAGATTTTTCCATCCAGATAGCTCAGCAACAGCTTTCATCACTGACATCTCCAGTTTCAACAATACTGGGCAACTTACTTGAAAGCAATCTGGACTCTTCAACTCAAAATAAGAATTCATTTTGCAGAATTATCTGTAAGCCATGCTGTCTTCACTTCCTACTGTAACAAAATTCCTGAGATTCATGCATGCATTTCCACCCCCGCCTCCCAGTTTAGGTGCTTCCTCCCTCCTTTAATCTGAATATAGGACTAGCAGTGTTGATGGGTCCCTTCTTTGAGCCATTAGTAACCTGCTCCTTTTACCACCTCTCATTGAAAACTGATTTCCTGGTGGATGTTATATCAGGTGGGAGGATAGGAGAGATACAGGCTTGTATGTCAGGTCCCCTGTCTGTGGTATTTCAGAATTATGGGTTTACCCTTAGACCTCACCCAAAGTTCCTGCTCAAGGTAGTCTCAAAATTCTATGTAAATTGGTCTGTTCACCAAGTGGCTTTCTTTCCAAAGCTTTGCATGCTAGACAGTGTCATTTTATTTAGATAAACTAAAAGTGTTCAGGAATGCACCTAGGCTATTAATGACATTTGACAGTCAAAGGGCACCACCATTCACTCAAAGGTTATCCAGGTGGGTTTTTGACTACATAAGAACCTATCAGTTAGTGAGGAAAAATTCCCTGACCATACTAGCGCTCATTCCACTAGGGCTCAAGCTGCCTTGGCTGCCTGTTTGGGTAGTTTCCATACCTGAGATGAGTAGAACAGCAATGTGGAGCTTGATCCACACATTTACTGTTCACTATTTCTATTATCAGAGCACCAAGAAGCCCTAGTGCAGACCAGAGGTTTGGATACCATTTCTGTAGGGCTGTCCTGCATCATTAGTTAAAAAAGACTGTCACAGGGTGACTGGCCCCTTTAAGTGGAAGGGGTATCTAGTGTATCTGTGACTCATCAGCTGCCTCCTAAATATGCTTAAAAGAGGGTACCTGGGCCCTAGTTAGTGCAAGAGCAGCTAGCAAGCCTCACTCAGGAAAGGGGTAGGTGAGAGCTGCCTGGTTCAGGCAGGAAAAGGGCAAGTGTAAGTTATCTGGGAGTCAGTTATCTGGGACTCAGGAGACTGGAGGAGGTCTCTGGGGAAGGTTGCAGAGAACTGAAAGCTTTCTGCTTTCCCTCCCTGGAAAGTGGGAGAAATTGAAAGAAGTCACTGGAGGAGCTAGCTTGTTGGCCTTCCTGAGCCAAAGAGCCATGGCCAAAGACAGCTAGAGAGGGCTTGAAGGCTGAGAGCATCAGAGGGAGAGCCTACTGGCTTTCTGAGCTGGAGAGCTGAAACCATAGGGCCAACGAAGGCTGAAGGCTTGGGTGAGGCATGGCTAATGACCCCAGAACAATACCTGGGAGTGAGGCATGGTGTGAGATGCTGGAGGTGTACTGAGATACAGATCATGGTGAGAGACATTGGGACTGATGGGATTGGGACATCCATTAGTTTGATGGAATGTTGGTGAGTTGGTTTGTAGCATGGAGTTTGCTTTTGTAATAAATTAATCTTGTAGGGGAGCATATGTATACTTGGAATGCTTTTGTATATTTTTGGGAACCACTGAAAGGGAAATGGAGGGAGAAGTATGGGTTGTGCTGTGACATGCCATAGAATAGCACTCCAGGCAGGGATGCCTTCTGATAGACTCCTTATACCCACCTGCAGGTAAATAGACAACTGTTTGTTAATTGCAAAGAGCTGAATCTGTGTGGGCAATCACTCAGAGAGCAGATACTTACCCTACAGTTACACTGGTCCTTCCAGATATGTTGCCCACACTGATTCAGCACCTGCTCTCCTTCCCCACTGATGCAGAGTCCCTACTCTGAGTCTGTATTTGTGAAGAAACTGAGGCAAGGTCGGGCCCACTCTGCTCTTTATATCCTGGGGAAGAGGGAGACATGAGGGCACAAAAGGCTCAATCCTGGCCCCATTAGACACTGCTAGCTAAAAACTTCTTGAGCATATGAAAAGTATGAACAACACCTCTTAAAGAATCAGTTACTGTAAGGTAAATGTTCTCTTCCTGTTTTAAAGAAACAGATCTCATCATCTCTCATCTGTCTTCCTTGCAGTGTGTGCACATGTCTTCGGTTGCTGAGAGAGATGGATGTTAACATGGATACCATAAGCACTAAAGTTGATAGTAATGTATCACGACTGAATAAGAAGTATGATGTATTATCTGCACTATATCACAAGTTTGAAAGGTAAAATGCACAATTTTTTTGTTTGAACTGATCGATTCATTTTTAGCTGACAACATTTATTTTGATTTCTAAAACATATGTACTAGAAGTGCCCATCCTAAACTTTAGGCATATCTCCCAGTATCTTAAAATCTGTTATACAGAAACACTGTTTACACCATAACTTTTATACTGCATTATCGGATCATCCTGTTGTTTCTATTATTTGTACTATGGTAACACCAGGGGCCTCCAGCCTCCATTTTTAGGCATGGTACAGGTAAACTGTCCCTGAAAACCTCACCACCTAAGTAATCCCATTCAGTTCACATCCCATCATCTCCACAAAATGCCTGAGAAAAATGTTGAGATTTGAGCACATCTAAACGTCTTTAAGTGTCTGTGTGCGTCTTTTTCTCCTGAGCTGTGGGGTTGTGAGGAAGTGCATTCCAGAGGTGAAGGCTTATGGGAAATGGTCTGTCAGCAGCTCCCTTCCTTGTGTATTAAGGGTGAGCAATTTTGAGTGCCTCAGCTGATCACAAATACACCAATATGACATGAGGAAATAGACTGTCTTGCATAACTCTAACCCAAAATTAATTAACAAAATTGTAGCCTTTTCTGAGGGGGAAGGAAAGGAGACACTGAAGGTGAATGGGGCAGATTTAAGTCTTCTATGTGTATCCTTTTATTATTTTTTTAACCAACATAGGCTGCTTTAGAGAATTCTTAAATAGAGTTTTGATATTTCTCCAAAGACAGAAATACAGGCAGTTTGCTATTCTTGAGTTTACTGGGGCAGGGATGAACTCTCCTAGCTCTCAAAAATTTTTGGTCCATTGAAGTGCTAGTGTGTACCTCATGCTAGTATCTCAACCTCTCCTAGAATGCTCTTAAATTCCTTTCTGATTGCAGTCTTCAGTGAGAGAGGTACTCCACACCACTGAGTATCAATGCAAGAGGGCCACAAGTCTTGTGACATCACCAGAGTTGCCGCAGTGCTAAAGTATTTTTCAGCTTTGTGACATTGAACTGTTATGGTCTCTTGTATCAGTGCATCACCAAAAAATGTCCCATGGCCCTAAAGTATCCCTTTAGAATGACTGAAGGTGTATTGTATGGGTATTGTCAGCCATTGAGGCGCAAGCAACCAAATCAAGCATAGAGACAGGGCCACTGAATAGCCCGTAAGTGATTTCTGTCTTCAGTTCTTGGTGGTCTGCGTTTTCATGTTTGTTTAGCTGTGAAATTCAAACATACTTCTAAGCTGGCTGCCTACAAGTTGGCTTTTATCTCTTGCCCATGGTATACACTGTTCTTGCTCCTTCCCCCCCACCCCCACCAGTGTATTTCTCCTCATATGTTAGGCAACTAGTCCTTTCATCTAAACAAATTCTTTTCAGTTGCTTAGCAACACTCCAGCAGGTTTTGCTGCTGCATGTCCTATTGATACTTCCCATTGCCTAAAGGGACATGGTAGATTTGCTTTCCTAAATGGGTAGTATCAATTCTTTGTTCTTTAACTCTAATCCAGTTTATCATTGCATTGATCATCAGGATGGAAGATGGAAAGTGCTAGGCAAGTCCAAAATATTTTTTCTCAAACCTACCATAGATAGGGTTGCCAACTGTCCTGGTTTGGCCAGGAGTCACCTGCAATTGGGTTTGATCTCCTGGAGGCTACTGAAGCCAAACTGCGAGATTTTAGGCTTCTAAAAGTCCAGTGGTGCAGTGGGATTAAGCAGGCTCCCTACCTGCCCTGGCTCTGTGCCACTGCCAGAAGCAGTAACATGTCCAGCAGTGGCTCCTAGGAGGAGGTGTGGTCAGAAGGTCTCTGCTTGCTGCCCCCCACCCTGAGCGCCAACTCCGCAGCTCCCATTGGCTGAGAACGGGGAACTGCAGCCAGTGGAAGCTGTGGGGACACTGCTTGCAGACAGGGTCCATGCACAGAGCCATCTGGCTGCCTGTGAGTCTAGGAGCTGCTGTTGGACAAGCCGCCGCTTCCAGGAGCCACCCAAGGTAAGTGCCCCCAGGTGGAGCCTGCACCCCAAGCCCCCTCCTGCACCCAAACCCCTTGCCCCAGCCCCCTCCAGTACCCAAACTTTCTCCCAAACCCCCTACGGCACCCCAACCTTCTCTCCCAGCCCCGAGCCCCCTCCTGTACCCGAGCCCTCTTCTGGAGCTTGCACCCTGAGTCCTCCACCGTATCCCAATGCCATACCCCAGGCTTAGCCCAGAGCCCACACCCCAACGCCCTGCCCCAGTCTGGTGAAAGTGAGTGAGGGTAGGGGAGAGCGAGCCACTGAGGCTGGAGTGAGTGGAGGAGCGGGGCCTTGGAGAAAGGGCAGGGCTGTGGCCTTGGAAGGGGTGGGATGGGGCAGGACAAGGGTGTTTGGGTTTATGTAATTAAACAGTTGGCAACCCTAACCATAGGTCTTTTTCTGAAGTATAAAAATGTCCCTTAATCTGCATGTTTCCTTTTAAATCTTGCCCCGACTATTTGTCTGGTGTCTTTCCTCACCCAGTCCTCATTTTTACCTTTTTTTTCCTCTCATCTTTTTTTCTGTAAAACGTTTGTACGGTGACATTACAGAAGAAGGGACTTTGAGGCAAATTACAAGGATAAAATTTAAAACAGTATTGCCAATCTCAAGCATTCAAAAATTTGAGTCTGACTCAATCATGAGGCTTTACAATTTTTTTTTTAAGGCTTTTGACTTCTGGTTCCTGAGCCTTTAGGTTGCACATTTGGATCATATTTTAGTGGTTTCTATTCCCTCAATCATGAGGCCTCGGGCAACTTATTTTTAAAATGAGAGTTGTGAGTCTCTTATTGCTTGACTCCAAGAGCCTGGGGTTTTAAGAAGAAACTGATATGGTAATTCTTTCAACAGAATCATGAGATGGTAACACTGATCCAATACAGGCTGTAAAACAGTCAAGACACACTTCATCCAGTAGTTTGAGAGTGTACTACAGAGTCTACAATTTATTTACAAGACATTGGAAAATAATGTGCATGTAAATCCTGGCTTTCTGGAAAATATGATTACTTAATAGATCACTTTTTAAAATTGCTTTATTATGTGAGGTTTGATATAAGCATTCCAAGAAGAGCTGCTCCTTGTAAAACTACTAGTTATAACCAGCCCATTGTGGCTGTTTGTGACACTTGTAAAGCAGATTGGCAATGTTCTTTAATTACAATAACTGACATTTTCTGAGGTGGCATGTATTTCTGCTGTATTTAGCTGAAACAAAGAATGCTACACATTTGTTTTAGACTGAGAAAGGGATGCAAAGTAAGGAACTGAATTTTTTTTTTTCTAGGACTTGTGGACTTATCTACGTAGTACAGCCCAGCAGTCAGTAAGTCTGGCTTTTATAATTTATATATATAAAATTTAGGAGGCAGTCCAAAGCATATGTTAGTATTTTACTTTTCTAACTACTTGCTTCTAAAGTGTATACAAAAAAAGAAAAAAATTATTGATGGCACCAAAATGTCATGTGACTAGTTTAGATTGAGCAGGGACTAGGGGAGTTTCAGTGGGAAATGAAGAAAGCTGCAGAAGTGATATACTTGGTCAGTATATTTGTGGTGCCACTTGCACCATGAATATCTCCACCTGCTGGCTTATGTATCAGCATGAAAGAAACTAACAGTGACAGGATGAACTTCATAAGCATAGTAATAGATGAGAGGAAATATTGGCTGCTTCCAAAATTAGATTGAGTTAATGCTGTGACTGGAGAATAGGACCTTTTTGTCAGACATGAGCAAGAGAAAACTACTCACAATAATTTGAGTAAATTATCAACATTCACTTCCTTCACCCAGACATTAATGCTTAGCATTTCTTGAATGGAATAAGAACAATTAGCCTTTCCATTTCAAAATTTGTTTGTAGTTTTAGTTCCATTCAGAATGTATTGTGGTAACTAATAAACCTTAAAGTGTATAGGAAAACTTTCTGCGTTGCCCTAAATGATTGAGTCCACAGACTCAAGTGATTCTCCAGAGACTATATTCAGAATTGTTGTAGAACTGTTGCTGTGAAATTTTTACTACTTTGTCATCTGTGTATAGGACTGCTGCTGAATTGAGTTTCCCATTGGTTCTGAAAACATCCTGGATCACGTTTTTGTTGGCGAAAGGTAAATTATGTTTCTAGTAATTATTGTAATTTCTTTTATTGGAGTGAATTTATAGACTTTTTGTTTGATATGTCCAGTACAAGAAGCAAGACCGTTTGGCTGTTCTCTTAGCTGGCATTATGGACTGGGAAGTTTGAATATGGTATGTGATATCTTTCCTGCTACTTAGGAGGCTGCTGCTATTCTGGCCACTTGGATTTGAGGGTGGAATAGTTTTTTGGTGGTTGTCTTTTTTTTTTTTTTTTTTTTTACATGCCCCTATTTCATGAAAATGGCTGCCTGACCCTGACCAGTATTTTATTTATTTATTTTTTAAATGGACCTGGAGAAGTTTGTAAGATTGTTTCTTCACTGTGGTAAGACTCACTCTGTGAAGGGCTTGGGCCTTAGTGAAGGATGGGAGGCCAGCACCATATTGTTATAGCAGTACAGTCAGCATCTAAAGCCTCTTTTACGCTAAGGAATTTATTGAAAAAAAATCCTCATTTGCACCAATGGGAGCCCTAGTGTATACAAAGCTTGTGTGTTTACAACTGTCAATAAAACCTGCTTAGGAGCAGCTGAAATAACAGAGTTTTTGTTTCCTCCTAAAATTCTTGAGCATACCCATAAAGTTAAGGGTAGGGGAGGTTTTCTGCCTTGCCTTTTTGAGGGTCATGAGGAAGGGGTAAAATTCTATTAGGTATGGGAGGGTCAATAACAAAGGTTCCACAAGAGGTTTGGAAGTAGATGAGCTCAGTCAAACTGAGGCTGGAAGCGAGCCTACGTGGTACCCTTCTAGTCCTAGTGGTAAGGATAACTGTTAAACTGTATACACTGTATACTGTTAATTTTTCAAGTGCTGTTACTACTTCTACTTCTGTAACTTGTAAGTATATCACCTATCACGAAGACTGTTTGAACAGCCTGACTAACCTGAGCTTGGAATATAACAATTGCTGTGCTTTTAACTGACTCTGTATAAATGAAGAGAAATTATGTATTTTTTGTAAAACCAAGTTTAAGTAGTAATTGGAGAAGAGAAAAGGGGGAAAAATTACATAAATATAAAATAGTGATATGTGAAGGCAAAGTAGTTGTCTACAGTGTCATTATTCTTGAGTAAAAGATGTGGGGGGGAAGTCATATGCTGGAAAGTAAGAACTTCATGCACAGTTTAAGAAAAAAAATGTGAATTACATATGTATTTCCAGAGTGATAAATCCTTGCAAATCATGCATGGTTAAATACATCAAACTTCAGACATGCTCACATCCAGAATCCGTTAACAGTGGTTTTGAGGTGAAACATCCAAATATTCCTTCTGTCAGGAATAATTTTATTTTAAACTCCAAGCATTCACTCATAAAATTCTTCTTTTTTTACATTTTCAGGAAAAGTATTGCAGATGGAAGATGACCTGGTGATCTCTTTTCAGTTACTCTTATGTGTCCTTGATTATTTTATCAAACTATCACCACCAGCAATGCTCAAGGAGCCATACAGTAAGGATTTTAATCTTGTGTTCAGAAGCTTAGGTTCATAAAGAAGTCAACTTCAGTCTCCTTAGGGGCTTCAACAGCACCCACACTGAATGCTCTATTCTATGCACACTGATGCACACTGAATCTTCTGTTCTATCTTAACCTACGTCACAATTGTGTTTAAATTTTGGGTTATTGAATGAAACAGAACATGGCAATATATTTAATATATTAAGTCTTCCATTTTTACTATCCCTCCGCTCCCTTTACTGTCTTCCCACCCCCAAAGGAGTACTCTAATGGCTTGGTAGTGTATCAGCAATACTGCTACTGAATGTACAAGGGACTTGAGAAATTGGATTGAAAAGCATTATTTAAATTTTGACTGGGATATTACATAAATGAAAGAGGTGGATGGTGGCATGATTTTACAGAGCTTTCTTGATGTATAGTAATGTGATGGCATCACCTCACTGCAGAATTTTCAGCTGCAGTCCAGTCTAACAGTATAGGGGACAGAATTTGCGGCCATGAAGAGAAGAAGGAAAGAGGGGTGGGTAGATGGAGTAAAAGGTGGTTGGAATCATAATTCAGAATGAAAAGGTGTGTACAGAATTTTGCTATATAGATACTTTTTGTTCTTCTTTGAGTGATGGTCCCTATTGTAGTCCACTGAGGATTTACACATGTGCACCATGCGTCCGTAGCTGGAGAATTTGAAAGTAGTAGTGTCCAGTGGTCGATGCATGTGCCCTTGGCTTTACCTCATGGTTTCGTCTGGGTGATGGTGGGATGGACCAACCGCATCTCCAATTCCTTCTCACCACATTGCATCCAGGTGCAGTCCTTCCCCAGCCTTACCCAAGAAGGCTGGGCCGTCCACCTCTGGAAGCACCTCATGGAAGTTGCCATGAGACCTCATTCTGACCTAGGCTGGGAAGCTCCCTGGTACATCGGCCTGAGAGCTAGGAGTGTGCCTCCAGCTACAGAGTCTGAGTGTGGCACCGGCAGACCACCACTGTGGACTCCGCGCTGGGGCCTAGTCGGGAGGTAAGGAAGCGTGCACATAAGCATGGTAGTGAGTTTTCCCCCAAACCTAAGAGTGGGGACACTTCTTCCATGAGTTCCAGTCATGGGGAGGGAACATCTTCTAAAACACAAGAAGAGATAGCACAAGCTGACAGATCCACCATATCAGGTACCGAACTGCATATCCTGTCAGTATCAGCGCCCCATAGATTGCGAGAACTGTCTGCTCTGGGGAAAACTACTGCTCTGGTTCCTGGTGCAGAAAGAGTACCCTTAATACAAGGGAGGTCAGGAAAAGCACCAGCACCCCCAGGAAGTATTTGTCCTAGGAAAGCTGAGGTCTCCATGCCTTCTGGGACCTTCTATTTAGGGAGACTATATCTCCCATTTATGACATGCCACAGCTGAGACACCCCATGCTCCGATGGTCTGTATGCTTCCACCAGCTCCGACGGTATTGCTGATGGAACAGGTGTCCCAAGTCTTCATCTTTGGAGGAGACCAATTGGGGCAGGGACTGTCCATCGATTACCGCCACTATGAATATCTGAGGAAGCCTTCTATATTGTGGCAATATTCCTCCATTCAAACTGTCACAGAGCCACTGGTTCCCCATACCGTGGGGCCCACTGTAACATCCTCTGGCTCTGTCATGCTGGCCTGGATCTCCTGTGTAAAGTGGCAGGAGAGCTTCACATCCCTCTGGAGGAGATCCAAGGCACTCAACATAAGCTGCTGGACATCTTTCGCTCATCAGCGCTGGGTAGAGTTACTCTGCCAATTAACAATATCACCCTTGAGCCACCTAGAACAGTTTGGCATACACCAGCCACAATACTCCTACCCTCAAGGGGGTAGAAGAACGCTACTATGTACCAGTTAAGGGATCTGAGTTTCTTTTCTTGCACCCCCTCAATTCGCTTGTAGCCTAGGTAGCAACGGGACAGTCCAAACAACAAGACCCATGCTCCATTTAATCCAATAAGGAGGGTAAGTGGTTGGACCTTTTGGCTTGCAAGGTCTTCTCAGCCAGCGTTCAGTTCAGGATTTTGAAGTATCAGGGATTACTTGCCAGATACAATTTCCTGAATTACAGTGAACTAGAGGACTTTGCTGAAAAACTGCTGTGGCAAGACGGGACCCACTTCTAGGCAATAGAGGAAAGGAAACTGGTAGCAAGGACATCTCTTCTATCACCTGTGGATGTGACAGATACTTCATCGCACTCTGTGACTTCAGGCATAGTCATGCGGAGGGAATTGTGGCTCCGTTCCTCTGGTTTCCTCAGGGCATTGCAAAATATGACTGAAAACCTCCCTTTCAATGAGTCCCATCTTTTAACCAGAAAACGGATGATTCTCTCCACATCCTCAAAGATTAGAGGGCTACACTTTCTTCCCTGGGTATTTACACACCTGCTCCCAAGCATAAATTCTACTGTCCACCGCCCACACAATGTTACACAACCTCCAGTTTTTCTATCTGAGGCCATACGAACCATCATGGAAGTGTGTCAGAAGGCTCAAAGATATTGTTCTCTGGGTCCACCTTCACAATCTTCTTCCTGCCAGATGCAATTTCCACAAAAAAGATCTTTCTGAGGAACTCTAGAGCAGGGGTTCTCAACCTTTTTCTAAGTCGTTCCCCCCCCCCCTCCCTCCCAAACATACAATAAAAAAATCTATGGCCCACCTGTGCCACAATAACTCTTTTTCTGCATATAAAAGCCAGGGCCAGTGTTAGGGGATAGCAAGCAGAGCAATTGCCAGGGGCCCCATACCACAGGGGGCCCTGCAAAGCTAATTTGCTCAGGCTTCGGCTTCAGACCTGGGTGGTGGGGCTTGGAGCCCTGGGCTTCAGCCCCAGGTGATGGGGGTTAGGCTTTCTGCCCTGGGCCCCAGCAAGTCTAATGCCGGCCTTGTATGTCTGACCCTCTGAAAGCTGTTTGCAACCCCCCCCAGTTGGGCCCCAGACCCCTGGTTTTAGAACTGCTTTAGAGAGCCTCCCTTACTGCCACAGAACCACCCCACTCCTTTCTGGGGTCGTCGGGCACTCTTTCTACCAGCTTGGAGTGCAATAAAAATGGACAAGTGGGTTCAAAATGTCATCCACATGGCTATATGATTGAGTTCATCATGCTGTCTCATCCACAGCCGCTTCCCGCATCCCTCCTCAGGGATCACTCTCACGACAACATCCTCACTCTAGAGGTGAACTCCTTACTACAAAGAGGAGCGATATAATGGGTCCTCTGGAGTACGAGAGGATGGCATTCTTGTTCAACTTCCTAATACCCAAAAAGAAAGGCCAATGGAGACCTATTCTGTACCTGTGCCTTCTCAGTTGCTTCATCCTCAAGCCCAAGTTTCTTATGGTCAAGTTAGGAGCGATCATCCCATCATTAGAAAAAGGCATGTGGTTAACAGCTCTCAGTATGCAAGATGTCTACTTTCACATAGACTTTCATACAGCCCACAGACAGGATCTGAGGTTCATGGTCAGCTCGCACCATTTTCAGGTACAGGGTCCTTACATGAGGACTCACCACTGCTCCCAGGATCTTCACCAACGTTTTCTCAGTAATGGTGGCATACCTCAGACATTATGGGGTCCTTGTGTTCCCTTATCTTGATAACTGGCTCCTGGCGGCCCGATCCAGATGCGAATCCCAAGTTTCAACCTCCATGTAGCTCAGGCTCCTTTCCTCCATTGGAGTCCGCATCAATGTCGAAAAATCAACCTTGGACCAAACAACCCCTAGACTTTATAGGGGCCTACATTAACTCGGTCACAGCATGAGCCTGCCTACAAATGCAGAGGTTCCAGACTCTGCAAGAACTCATAGCCCATGTCAACAATTTTGTCCTAGCCAGGACCTACCTATCCCTCCTTGGCCACATGGCTTCGTGCACATACATTACTGCCTTCACTTGCCTCCACCTTCGCTGCTTCCAGATGTGGCTCCAGAAGATTTACTCACCCATGCATCATGCCATCGACCTTGTTACTCTCTTCCATCTGCTGGTGGACAGACCCATGACAGGTTTGCATAGGGGTTCCCTTTCTCCCCATTTCCCCGGACAAGACAATCATCACCAACTCATCCCTCATAAGTTGGGGAGTGCATATGGGCAATCACATGACACAGGGAACATGGACTCCTTGGGAATCCAGGATGCACATCAATATTTTGGAACTCAGGGCTATAAGGAAGGCATGCCACGTATTTCTCCCATTCATCAGTTCCCATTATGTTCTTATGTCTGACAACATCTCCAGTGTTTACTGTGTCAACTGTGTTCAGACGCAGTCAACCTCTGGAATTGGTGCATCACGCACCAGATCCTCTTATCTACATTCTATCTCCCGGGGACACAACGTGATTGCAGACTTGCTCAGCAGGCAGTTTGTGATTGACCACGAGTGGGAACTCCATGATACTGTGGTACGTGACATCTTTGACAAGTGGGGGGTCTCCAACCACAGATCTCTTTGCATCGCCCATCAACAACAAATGGAAGCACATACTGCCACGGGGACGGAGGGTGTCTTGATCTCCCCTCTCGGGGCAATGCTCTCATACTCCCCTGGTCAGACCAGATCAACTATGCCTTACCTCTTCCACTCCAACCATGAGTATGCCGCAAGATCAGACGAGGCAGAGCGACAGTCATCCTGATCACCCCTTGCTGGCCCAGACCATTCTGATTTCCTAACCTCCTCTGCATGACTGTCCATCCCTCAATTTTCATCCCTACTTTCCCCAATCTACTGACACAGTACAAGATCAGACATCCCAATTCACAAGTGTCTTCTCAGAGCATTGTATTTGTATGAACATCTTCTCTAGAACTGGCATGTTCATCAGAGGTGCAGAACATCCTCTCTAGCAGCAAGAAAGAGTCCACTAGGCATTGCTACCGGGCCAAGTGGAAACACTTTGCCTCCTGGGCCCAACAAAATGGGCTTTCCCCAGAAGTGGTGGGATTCCCCTTCTTCTGGATTACCTCCTGTCCTTGAAGGCATCAGGTCTCGCTTTCAACTCTCTCAAGGTCCACTGAGCAACAGATAGCACTGTCCACCCCCTGTGGAAGAAAATTCCATCTTTCCACTTCTGTTGACTGCTAGGTTTTGGAAAGGCCTCATGTAACCTCCCAACCCATTCAACCCCTCACTCTCCAGTGGGACCTCAGCCTAGTTCTACCTGCACTACTGTAATCACCTGTTGGACTGCTGGCATTGTGCCATGTGTCCCTCTTTTTCATGAGTCACTTTCCTTTTTGCTATCACTTTGGCAAGAAGGTTTGGTGAACTTGAGACCCTGATGGCGGACCACCTTTATGGAAAGTCATGAAAGGAGGAAGTCTTCCTGCACCTGCACCCCAAATTTCGGCCAAAGGTCATCTCCCAGTTTCATGTTAATCGATCCATTTGCTTACTTGCTTTCTTTCTGAAGCCTCACTCCTTGGAAGACGAATGGTGATTCCACTCCCTTGATGTCCATTGGTCCTGGGCCTTCTACCTACAGAAGACAAGGCCAATCAGGAAAGTCTCTTCCGCCCCTCCCCCCCCCACTCCTTCTCCCCGGTCGTAATAGCTGTAAGAGTTAAAGGGTAGGCAATCTTCACACCAAGAATCTCCAAGTGGATTTCGGGGTTCATTACTTTCTGTTATCAGACCTGCTTGGGATGCTGGCCCAATTCACAAGAGCCCAGGGTTCAACCCTAGCCTCCCTCTGTGATGTGCTGCGCTGCTTGGGGACATATATAGAGCAGCCACTTGGAGTTCATTACACACCTTTTGCTACGCATTGTGCCTTGATGCAGGACTTGGTGGATGCCTCTTTTGGTGTGACTGTCCTCTACTCAAACATTCCGTCTTCATCCTCACAACCTCATCTGACTTAGATAGTGCTTGTTAATCACACTCAGTGGAATACTATAGGTACCATCACTTGAAGAACAGGATGTTATTTACCTGTAATTGGAGGTTCTTTGAGATGTGCATTCCCTATCTGTATTCCACTTCCCACCTCCTTGTCTTCTGCTATGGATCTGTTGGATATGTGGTGGTGAAGCAACTGGAGATGCAGTCGGTCCACCCCACTCTTTATTACTTCCGACGAAACCATGAGGCGAGCCAAGGGTGCATGTGCAGACCAACGGACACTACTGACAAATTCTCTGACTCTGGACATGTGCGCATGCATAAACCCTCAGTGGAATACAAATAGGGACCGCACATCTCGAACTTCTAGTTACGGGTAAGTAACCTCCTCTTTCCTTGGTTTGACTTTGAGCTGACTTAAGTCGAACTCTTACATTAGTAAATGTTCATTCCTGTTGAAAATCATAAACTTCTCTAAACAGTAACTTTTAGTATGTTGTCCTTATACATTTAAAACTTGGGAAATGTTACTAAGAACACTATAAGTAGTGTCACAACAGTCTTGTGTAACTTTGGATAGTACTTCATTTTTATGTTGGGTATCTTCCACCAGGGGACACAGATTTTAAAGGTATATTGCAATATTAGAAAGTAGGGTATATGAACAAGGGAAAAAAAGCTGGAGTTAATTGGGTTTTTCCTTTAACAGGATTGGTGAAGGATATTGTCAGTAATGTCCTTGCTTTTTTTGTCTTGATCCATAACTTGTATGGATAACGTGAATTTGTCTGATTATTCATTGATGAATAGCTTCAAATGGATGGATTATTGGTGGTCTTGTTATCCCTACTCCATTTGAACTTTAATGGTCAAAAAGACTCCCTTTTTATTCTAAGGACAATTTTAACAATGTAAATAAGTAATGGAGAAAGAATAGCCTTGGGGTTAAGATATGGCTCCCCAAAGCTGATAAGAGTTTAAATTTATCCTTTGTAAAGTGTATTGATGTAGGATAGACACTATACATGGTACTGCCAAGCTTAAACATTCAAAAATCCTGAGTCTGGCCCCAAAAGTTGAGCTTTTTATAAAAATAAATAAGTAAAATCTGGGTTCTGTGCCTTCTCTTTGACTCTTAAGAGTTCACATTATTATTATTTTTTTCAAATGCAACTATGAGAACTAGAAACCTGTTTTAATGTGAAAGGTGAGATTCTGATATCACTTGACTCCAAAAGCTGGAGCTTTAAGAAAAATAGATATTTTAATCACAAATTCAATATTAACAGTTGACAATATGCAAAGTATTACATTAATATTCCAGATGAGTGCCAGCCACAGTTTCCACAGGCACTGCTTAAGCTCTCTCACAAGTCTGTCAGAGGTTCTCAATCCTGATCAGTAACACACTGTAATAGTCAAGTCCTGGTGACAGTGGAAAGGCTTTAAATTTTGATATGAATAAAACAAAAGGGGACTAAGATGAGACTACTAAAGTAGAACAGCTGGGCAAAAACTTTGACTGAACAGTTACCAATCACCAAACTGACAATTACCAATCTAGAATACCAATTTAAAATGTAAAATTTTACTTTATTTTTTAATTTATAGTATAATAGTTTATACCTTGATATAATGCAACATATAATTTATAAAAGTCAATTCAGTAAAGATGAAATTAAACTACTTTGACCTTTTAAAAAACAAAACAAAACATGGTTTTGACCTTAATGAAACAAACATCTGAAATTTTCTAATGTGGAAAATTTCAAAATGTTAGGTTTTTTGTTCCAAAATTGTGTAAAATAAATTTATAATTTTTTATTGAATGGAAATTCCAGGTGGTTCTTCGAGCGTCCTCTGCATATTCCTGTTCTTGGGGTACCAAAGGCTTCAGTATGTGATCCACAATTGGAGGTTGAACTGGGTCCTATGATTATGTCAGACAGCCTTCTCCCAAGCAAAGTTGTTATGCATGAGGTAATGCCAGAGTCCCACTGTATCCTTCAGGGGAATATGATACCAGCTTAGGGAAGTTGGCAGGACTGGCCTATTGCCTCCTTGAATATCCCAGCTGTACCGGCCAACTTCTTCTCCTTCCCTTTCCCAGTCTAGAATGTTGAATTCTCTGGTGCTGGAGCATCTTCCAATGCAGTCTGTGGATATGAGTTACAGAATGCCATCAGTAGCTTTGGAGGAGAACTTGCATCCATTTTTTTTCATATTCTGGGGTCTACTGCCAAGGCTAAATTCTTCTTGCCTGTATTAGAATGGCTGTGGCAACTTCAAAATCCCTTGATCCAAACCATCTTTGTGTCAACCAGTCTCTAAAAAGGCAGACAAATTATGTCAGATCCCACAGGATGGGTTTATTGTTTTCATGTGCACCCTCAGTCAAACTCATTATAGCAGCAACACAGCAAAAGTCTAGATCAGCTTTTCAACTTTCTACCCCCATGGATAAAGAAAGGAAAAAAATGGATTCTCTGGGCAGAAAATCATTTTCTTCATCCTCCTTAAACAAATGCGTAACTAGCTACTAAGCAGTTATGGATAGATATCAGTTTATGGGAGACTATATCTGTCTTTATTAAATGTTTTACCAGAAGAGCAAAATAAAATTTAATATCAGCCCTTGATAAAGAGGGCCAAAATGTGGCCAAGCATGCTCTAAGGCATCATCTGATGTTTCTGCTACTGCCTCAAGGTCATTGGCCTCTGAAGTAGCTCTGCAAAGACATATTTGGTTATAAGAAAAGGAGTACTTGTGGCGCCTTAGAGACTAACCAGTTTATTTGAGCATGAGCTTTCGTGAGCTACAGCTCGCTTTATCGGATTCATCGGATGCATCCGATGAAGCGAGCTGTAGCTCACGAAAGCTCATGCTCAAATAAACTGGTTAGTCTCTAAGGTGCCACAAGTACTCCTTTTCTTTTTGCGAATACAGACTAACACGGCTGTTACTCTGAAACCTGTCATATTTGGTTATGTTTATCTTCTCTCCCATTGAATCCTGGCTTTAAAATAGAAGATGTACCCTTTGAAGGGGATAATTTATTTAATGCAAAAATGGAGAAGACACTGGGAAAACTGAAAGGCGTGATCCATAGTGTCGTAAATATAAAGGGAAGGGTAAACCCCTTTAAAATCCCTCCTGGCCAGAGGAAAAATCCTCTTACCTGTAAAGGGTTGAGAAGCTAAAGGTAACCTCGGTGGCACCTGACCAAAATGACCAATGAGGAGACAAGATACTTTCAAAATCTGGGAGGAGGGAGAAAAACAAAGGGTCTGTGTCTGTATGATGCTTTTGCCGGAGACAGAACAGGAATGGAGTCTTAGAACTTAGTAAGTAAGCTAGCTAGGTATGTGTTAGATTATGATTTCTTGAAATGGCTGAGAAAATAGCTGTGCTGAATAGAATGAATATTCCTGTCTGTTTCAGAGTAACAGCCATGTTAGTCTGTATTCGCAAAAAGAAAAGGAGTACTTGTGGCACCTTAGAGACTAACCAATTTATTTGAGCATAAGCTTTCGTGAGCTACAGCTCACTTCATCGGATACATACTGTGGAAAATAAAGAAGATGTTTGTTTTTATACACACACATCATGAAAAAATGGGTGTGTATCACTACAAAAGGTTTTCTCTCCTCCCACCCCACTCTCCTGCTGGTAATAGCTTACGTAAATTGATCAGTCTCCTTACAATGTGTATGATGATCAAGGTGGGTCATTTCCAGCACAAATCCAGGGTTTAACAAGAACGTCTGAGGAAGGGGGTGGGGGGTGATGGAAAACAAGGGGAAATAGGTTACCTTGGATAATGACTTAGCCACTCCCAGTCTCTATTCAAGCCTAAGTTAATTGTATCCAATTTGCAAATGAATTCCAATTCAGCAGTCTCTCGCTGGAGTCTGGATTATCAAGGATCTACAACCTGTCCTGAAGGATGACCCAACACTCGCACAAATCCTGGGAGACAGGCCAGTCCTTGCCTACAGACAGCCCCCCAACCTGAAGCAAATACTCACCAGCAACCACATACCACACACCACACAACAGAACCACTAACCCAGGAACCTATCCTTGCAACAAAGCCCGTTGCCAACTGTGCCCACATATCTATTCAGGGGACACCATCACAGGGCCTAATAACATCAGCTACACTATCAGAGGCTCATTCACCTGCACATCCACCAATGTGATATATGCCATCGTGCCAGCAATGCCCCTCTGCCATGTACATTGGTCAAACTGGACAGTCTCTACGTAAAAGAATAATGGACACAAATCAGATGTCAAGAATTATAACATTCATAAACCAGTCGGAGAACACTTCAATCTCTCTGGTCACGCGATTACAGACATGAAAGTTGCGATATTACACAGAAAAACTTCAAATCCAGACTCCAGCGAGAGACTGCTGAATTGGAATTCATTTGCAAATTGGATACAGTTAACTTAGGCTTGAATAGAGACTGGGAGTGGCTAAGTCATTATCCAAGGTAACCTATTTCCCCTTGTTTTCCATCACCCCCCACCCCCTTCCTCAGACGTTCTTGTTAAACCCTGGATTTGTGCTGGAAGTGGCCCACGTTGATCATCATACACATTGTAAGGAGACTGATCACTTTACATAAGCTATTACCAGCAGGAGAGTGGGGTGGGGAGAGAGAGAGAACCTTTTGTAGTGATACACACCCATTTTTTCATGATTTGTGTGTATAAAACCAAACATCTTCTGTGTTTTCCACAGTATGCATCCGATGAAGTGAGCTGTAGCTCACGAAAGCTTATGCTCAAATAAATTGGTTAGTCTCTAAGGTGCCACAAGTACTCCTTTTCTTATTCCTGTCTGTGTCTTTTTTGTAACTTAAGGTTTTGCCTAGAGGGATTCTCCATGTTTTGAATCTAATTACCCTGTAAGGTATCTACCATCCTGATTTTACAGAGGTGATTCCTTTACTTCTATTAAAAGTCTTCTTGTAAGAAAACTGAATGCTTTTTCATTGCCCTAAGATCCAAGGGTTTGGGTCTGTGGTCACCTATGCAAATTGGTGAGGATTTTTACCAAACCTTCCCCAGGAAGTGGGGTGCAAGGGTTGGGAGGATTTTGGGGGGAAAGACGTGTCCAAACCACATTTTTTCCAGGAACCCAGATAAAGTTTGGTGGTGGCAGTGGAATTCCAGGGGCAAAAGGGTTAAATAGTTTGTACCTTGGGGAAGTTTTAACCTAAGCTGGTAAAAGTAAGCTTAGGAGGTTTTCATGCAGGTTCCCACATCTGTACCCTAAAGTTCAGAGTGTGGAAGGAACCTTGACACACAGCAAGATAGTTAAGGAGGCAGAATTCCTATAGGAGGAGGATGTAAACACCTGTGTTCAGGAATCACAGGCCGTATCCCATTTTCCTCTTCCTCTTATAATCAGAAAAGATAGCCGTACATCACATGAAGGCAGACCACTTCAAATATCAAAAATTTTGTAAGCACTAGATGTGAAAGAAAGCCTAGTCAAGTATAAATAAAATCTTAAGTGAATCAAACAGTACCACGGAATCTCCATGAATAGAAATTCCATGTTTCATTAATAAGAGTATAGCAGTAGGATTATACTACCGACTACCTGATCAGGATGGTGATAACAATTGTGAAATTCTCAGGGAGAAGTGAAATGTTCCCAGTAAATATGAGGATAGTTGAAATAACATAAGAACAGCCATACTGGTCAGACGAAAGGTCCATTTGGCCCAGTATCCTGTCATCCAACAGTGGCCAATGCTAGGTGCCCCAGAGGGAATGAACAGAACAGGTAATCGAGTGATCCATCCCGTTTCCCATTCCCAGCTTCTGGCAAACAGAGGCTAGGGCCACCATTCCTGCCCATCCTGGCTAATAGAAATGGATAGACCTATCCTCCATGAATTTATCTATTCTTTTTTGAACGCTGTTATTGTCTTGGCCTTCACAATGTCCTCTGGCAAGGAGTTCCACAGGTTGACTGTGTGTTGTGTGAAGAAATACTTCATTTTGTTTGTTTTTAAATCTGTTGCCTATTAATTTCATTTGGTGACCTTGTGTTATGAGGAGGAGTAAATAACACATCCTTATTTACTTTCTCCACACCAGTCATGATTTTATAGACCTCAATCATATCCCCCTTAGTCATCTCTTTTCCAACCTGAAAAGTCCCAATCATATTAATCTCTCCTCATATGGAAGCTGTTCCGTACCTCTAATAATTTTTGTTGCCCTTTTCTGAACCTTTTCCAATTCCAGTGTATCTTTTTTGAGATGGGTCAACCATATCTGCAAGCAGTATTCAAGATGTGGGCGTGGGCATACTATAGATTTATATAGAGGCAAACAGGATATTTTCTGTTGTGTTATCTAGATCTATCTTAATGATTCCCAACATTCTCTTAGCTTTTTTGACTGCCGCTGCACATTGAGTGGATGTTTTCAGAAACTATCCACAATGACTCCCAAGATCTTTCTTTTAACCCATTACTGATCCATGAGAGAACCTTCTCCCTTATCCAATGAATGCCTACTTCGCTTAATACTCCTTTGTGAGGGAACTTGTCAAAGGCTTTCTGAAAGTCGAAGTACACTATATCCACTGGATTACCCTTGTCTACATGCTTGTTGACATCCTCAAAGAATTCTATTAGTGAGGCACAATTTCCCTTTATAAAAGCCATGTTGACCCTTCTCCAATGAATTGTGTTCATCTATGTATCTGTTAATTCTGTTCTACACTATTGTTTCAACCAGTCTGCCTGGTAATGAAGTTAAACTTACTGGTCTGTAAATTGCTCTGGAGCTTTTTTTAAAATTGGTATTACATTAGCTATCCACCAGTCATCAGTACTGAAGCAATAGGCTATATGTCACAGTTAATAGTTCTGCAATATCATATTTGAGTTCCTGTGGAACTCTTGGGTGAATACCGTCTGGTCCTGATGACTTATTACTATTTATCAATTTGTTCCAAATCTGGGACAGTTTCTCAGATTTGTCACCTAAAAAGAATGGTTCAGGTGTGGGAAACACCCTCACATCTTTTACAGTGAAAACAGATGCAAAGACTCATTTAGCTTCTCCATTATCACCTTGTCTTCCTTAAGTGCTCCTTTAGCATCCCATTCTTTCAGTGGCCCCACTGATTATTTAGAAGGCTTCCTGCTTCTGATGTACTTTAAAGAATGTGCTGTTTGTGTCTTTTGCTAGTTCCTCTGCAAATTCTTTTTTGGCCTGCCTAATGATACTTTTACACTTGATTTGCCATAGTTTATGCTCCGTTCTATTTTCCTCACTAGGATCTGACGTCCAGTTTTTAAAAGCGGTCTTTGTCTCTAATCACCTCTTTTACTCTGGTTAGCCATGGTGGCATTTTTTTGGTCCTCTTGCTGTGTTTTTTTTTTAATTATTATTAGGGATATACAGTTAGTCAGGTCCTCTTTTATGGAGTTTTAAATAGTTTCCATGCAGCTTGTAGGCATTTCACTTGTGACTGTTCCTTTTAATTTCTATTTAAATAGCCTCCTCATTTTTGTGTAGTTAAATACTACTGTATTTGGTTTCTTTGGTATTTAGATTATAATCACTATTGCCAAGAGGTTCAGCTATAACCTCTTGGACCAGATCCTGTGTGCCTATAAGGACTAAGTCAAGAATTGCCTCAATCTTTGAGGGTTCCAGGACTATTTGATCCATGAAGCAGTCATTAGTGGTGTCTAAAAGTTTCATCTCTGTATCCCATCCTGGCTACAAACACAGAAAACACAATAATAATTTGGGATTATGGTTAAAAGATACAAAACCAAGGGTAGGAATAAATGGTCAGTTTTCAGAATGGAGAGAGGTAAATAGTGATGTCCCACAGGGTTCTGTTCTGGGACCAGTCCTATTCAACATATTCATAAATGATCTAGGAACAGGGGTGAACAGTGAGGTGGCAAAATTTGCAGATGATACAAAATTACTCAAGATAGTTAAGTCCAAAGCAGACTCCGAAGAGCTACAAAGGGATCTTGCAAAACTGGATTGACGGCAACAAAAGTGGCAAATGAAATTCAATGTTGATAAATGCAAAATAATGCATATCGGAAAAGATAATTCCAACTATATGTACAAAATGATGGGATCTAAATTAGCTGTTACCACTCAAGAAAGATCTTGGAGTCAAAGTGGATAGATAGCGAATGTTTTCAGAGAACTCAATGTGCAGTAACAGTCAACGCTAACTGTTAGGTACCAATAGGAACGGGACAGATAAGACAACAGAAAATATCATAATGCCTCTATATAAATCTATGGTACATCCCCACCTTGAATATTGTGTGCCATTCTTGTTGCTCCCTCTCAAAAAAGATATATTAGAATTGAAAAGGGTACAGAGAAGGACAACAAAAATGATTAAGGATATGGAACAGCTTCCCTATGAGGAGAAATTAATAAAACTGGGACTTTTCAGCTTGGAAAAAAAACAAACAAGGGGGGAATATGATAGAGGTCTACAAAATGATAAATAGGGTGGAGAAAGTGAATGAGGAAATGTTGTTTACTCCTTCACATAACACAAGAACTAACGAAGTGAATAGGCAGCAGGTTTAAAACAACCAAAAGGAAGTACTACTTCACACACGTAGTCAACCCGTGGAACTCGTTGCCAGCAGATGTTGTGAAGGCTAAAACTATAACTGGGCTCAAAAAAGAATGAGGTAAGTTCATGGAAGATAGATCCATCAATGGTTATTAGCCAACATGGTCATGGTTGCAAGGCCACGCTGTGGGTGTCCCTAAACCTCTGATTGCTAAAAGCTGGGACTGGATGACAGGGAACGGATCTCTTAATAATGGTCCAGTTCTGTTAATTCCTGCTTGCATCTGGCATTGGCCACTGGTGGAAGACAGGATACTGGGCTAGATGGATCATTAATCTGACCCCCATGGCTGTTCTTAACAGTATCCTAAACAGCAAATGACTTTGCAGACACAAGACAGGTCAAAGAATTCCTCAGTCACATCTTCCTAACTGAATGCCTAGCACAAGTTTGACATGTTAGTCAACAGTTTCAAACCAATCTTGGAAGATCCCATCTGTGGTTTTGGAGACTGTCCAAGTTTTACAGTGCATGGAAACTAACGGTATTACAGATGGGTTTTAGATACAGTAAAGAGAGGCTGTACATCAAAGTCAAAGCCCTTCCTCCATTCAACTCCCATTTTCCCTCCCTTTTCAGGAGGTACTGTTAATAAAGGAAGTACAGGCTCATCTGAATGCCGTAGAACAAGTACCTCTGAACTCCAGAAACAAAGGTTTCTATTTCTGTTACTTTCTAATCCCCAAAGGCCTCAGACCAATTTTAGATCTCGGAGCTCTAAACAGATGAATCAGGAAACTTCAGAATGCTGTCTCTGGCTTTAATCATTTTGTCTGTCTACTCTAGATAAATTTGCTTCTCTGACCTCAAAGGGGCATATCTCTCTAAGGCTATCCCACTGCAAATATCTACCTTTTGTCCTTGATTCAGACCACTTCAATACAGAGCCTTACCTTTTGGCCGCTCCTCTGCGTCCTCCGTTTTTATCAAATGTCTGGCTCCAGTAGCATCTCATCTGAGGAAGCAAGGGTTTTTATCTTCTCTTACTTAGAAGATTGACTACTGAAGGGCCAGTCCAAAGAAGAATTAGAAGAAGCCATTGAGGTGGCCTGCTCTCATTTCAAAATCTTGTGTCTTGATAAACCAGGAGAAGTCCCTTTTTCAATCAGTCTTCAACTCTGAAAGAAAAGCTTTTCTTTCGCAGGGAGGTTTTTGAAAATAACCATTTCCATACAGAGGCTGATGCTACAGCCCTTTCAGATGTATTTTCTAATGTTATTGGGTCTCATGGCCTCTACAACATATATGCAATTCCATGTACCAGGCTCAGAATGAGGCAGCACCAAAACTGGCTTAAAATAGAGTACCGAATGGCAGTCGGCTTTCTGTAATTTGGTGGTTGCATCCATAGCATGTCCTCAGAGAATTGAGTGTGATCCATCTGGCTCTCAAGGTATTTCTTTCACAGCTAAGTAATATGGTTAATCAGCTGGCCTTGGCAAGCCCTGGCACAAATTAAGTACTGGATCTTGATCGAGATCTGAAGTTCATTTTGACAGAGCAGTACTTCAATCATTCAATTACGACTCTGCTCTCTCTTGCCTTTATTGATGTACTGCTTGTCAAACTATCCCAAGAGTAGGAATTTGCAGAGGACACTCAAAGAACAAACAAAGGTTGGTTACTTGTAACCGAAGTTCTCTGAGATGCACTCTGCATATTCACACTCCCTGCCTGCCTTTTCTGTTCCTGCTGAGTCCTAATTTTGTATTTACTTGGTATTGAACTTTAGAGGTTGGAAAGAACTGAGGGCAGTGGCACCAATGCCCGTGCCATGCCCCTTGAGTCTGCATGGGGGTTGTCGGTGGGAGGAGAAACGGAGGGTGAGCCACTCCTAACAGGCACCACTACTAGAAGGTACAGCTGTCTTGCTACACCCAGTGGGTGGATTCCAAGAGTGTGAATATGCAAAGTCCATCTCGAAGAACTCCGGTTACAAGTAAGTAACCTTCTTTGTAGAGCTTTTGGGAAATGTGGTCTTCACTTGCGGCCTAACTCTGGATGTTACAGGAAACTAATGCTTACCCACCATTTGCAAAATGACTTGGAAGCTGTGGATGAAAAGTGCTGAGTAGTGTTAAATTCCATACATAAGTAGCTTTAAATACACAATGTCCAAAGACTTATGCAGACAGTCTCTCATTAGTTTTCTGTTCATGTGGACTTTGTATGATGCAACTCCTTTCTCAGCATATAAACCATAAGTGTGCTTCCTGTTCTACTGTATAACATTTTGTAGACTCTGTTCTTAAAACCATGTCACCCTCTTTTGTGGCTTAAATGTAAAGGTCAGAAGTATTTGGTTTTTAGTTAAACTTGTGGTTTTTTGTTTTTTTAAATCCTGTGGTGATGCTGACTGTCTTTTACAGAATCTCATGTGAGTGCACTGTCTATTAATGGCTCAACTCGAGCACCAAGGCGAGGTCAGAACAGGAGTACACGTACATCAAAACAAACTGACACAGATACAAAAGTTATTGAAGTCCTTTGTAAAGAATATGGTTGTAACTTAGATGAGGTAAGATTTGTGCTTTTTGAAAAATTCACAATCTTAAATCTTGGTGTAATGTCCATCAAGCAAGGCGATATCCAAAACTATGATTAAAACCTGATATTATTAATTGAGGCAGCAGTAAACAATTTTTAGTTTTTTACCTGATCATCAGTCTGTTTAAATCCAGTGGTCAGTAGTGTTATCCCTTTCTCAATATTTCTTCCTCTGTTTAAAAATCTCCCTTTTGCTATTTGAGTGCATGCAGTTGCCTTTTGATATGGGAGACTTAACTGTGAAATAAAGCATCTGACTTAGTTTTTCTTTGAGTACTCGACGTGTGGATTCTACTTGTGGTGTGCCCCAGTCCAGCCGCTTGCAATGTTTTCATTAGTAGTTTCTAGTAAGGGTTGTACACTCCTTCCCTAGGGTATTATACTCTCAACAATCCCAACTGCCATTCAATTCCTTTGGACTACCCTAAGCCTAGCAAATGGAACGACATTGATGTTCTCTTTATAGTTAGTTGTTAGGATAGCCAATACTGAGCTATTGTGGCTTTAGTGTTTACTAGTGTGTGTTGCTTCTAATTTTAAAAAAAAATTACAATTTTTTTTTGCTCCGAGTCAATTAGTATGTTTTTAGTCAGATGAACAGTTGACGACAGAAGCCCTATTGATACTTTAAAATATCTCCTATGGTTCTCCATATGATGAGTCTCTGTTAAGATTCAGGATCCACTCTGATCTCTAGGTTTACATATGCCAGCTTGCAGGAAGGAGACATTTCATCCGCCATCCTCCTTCCTTGAGATATAAAAATATTGTGCCTTCCTCATTTTTTTTAACAAATCTTCTGATCAATCTAAAAAGAGATGAACTCTATCTCTGTTCTTGGTAGCCGCACAATAAGAACCGATGCAGAGACGTTAGATTTGATGCAATGATTGATGATCTTGGACTAATCTACAAGGATCTGTAGTCCTTCCTTCCTTTGTTTGGTTCCCACCTGTCCTTTTCCCAAGAGGTTTGGATGGCTATCACCACAAACCAATGGGTTCTGCAGATCATCAGGGATGTTAAGTTTCATTCCCTTTCTCCCATTCATACCCTTTCCTGGTCTCTATTCAGGGATCATTCTCAAGAGTGCTGAGTCAAAAAATACTTGACCTAATCAGTCTAGGAGTGATAGGATTGGTAACACAAGAATTTGCGGGAAAGGGCTTCTATTCCCCTATTTTCTTATACCAAAAGAGAAAGGAGGTTGCCATCCAATCTTAAACATCAGGAATCTAAACAAATACATTAGATTGAACCAACTTTCATATGGCAACTCTTGCTCCAGTTATTCCTGCTTGAGATCCCTTGCATTGGTTCATTGCCCTTGAGTTACAGGATGCTTATTTTCCTGTGTTGACATGCCATGCACATAAGAAGCATCTTTGATTTGTGGCTTTAGGAATTCACTATCAATTCTGACAGGTTTCAGAGTAACAGCTGTGTTAGTCTGTATTCGCAAAAAGAAAAGGAGTACTTGTGGCACCTTAGAGACTAACAAATTTATTTGAGCATAAGCTTTCGGGAGCTACAGCTCACTTCATCGGATGCATACTGTGGAAACTGCAGAAGACATTATATACACAGAGACCATGAAACAATACCTCCTCCCACCCCACTCTCCTGCTGGTAATAGCTTATCTAAAGTGATCACTCTCCTTACAACGTGCATGATAATCAAGGTGGGCCAGCACAAATCCAGGACTCCTCACTTTTAAATTCTTTGAAGTGATGGGACAACAAAAGAAAATTGTACATGTGGGAATACCATTTGCTGTTCCAATACCATCCACAATTCTGATGTATCCAAGAAACACTGGGGAGCACATATAGGTCTGATGCCAACTCAGTCTGTGGCCTCATGGGGAGTCCTACATACACATAAATGTTTGAGTCTAGCTAGCAAGGCATTTCTACCACTGATCAAAGATTCTTTCATCCAGATTCTCATAAACAACTCCACAGCAGCCCACTACATAAACAGAGAGGCGCAAGATCAGATCTATGTCAAGAAGCCACAGATCTGCAAGAATGGTGTATCCAGAATCATATCAATTTGATAGCTCTCCACCTCGCAGGGGAGAGCAGTGGCTTAGCAGACTCACTTAGTAGAAAAGTGACTGTCTCATGAGTGGAGTTAAATTATTCATTATTGGCCAAATCTTCTAAAGGTGGGAGGGTTTCTTCAGATAGATGTGTTGCTTCAAAGCATCTGTTTTGTTCTCAAGCGGGAAAGAGTCCGGGTTCTATAGTGGATGCTTTCATGATTTGCTGGTCATTCCATTTGACGTATGCCTTTCCTCTGCTTTTTCTAATTCCAGGGGTGTTAAGGAAGATAAGGCAAGGAGCTTGAGGTTATACTGATAGCTCCCACTTGTCCTGGCCAATTCTGGTTTTTGTAACTCCTGATTTTGTCCGATCATCAATTTATCATGCTTCTGTTTCAGTACAACATGATATTGCAGAACCACGGCTTAGTTTTTCACCCAAATCTAGCGTTACTTCATCTCATAGCTTGGGTGGTTTCTGGATGTCTTTATTAGGTAGAGAATATTCTTCAGAAGTACAGAATAGCTTACTTCAGAGCAGGAAATATTCTGCAAGAATTACATATACTTCAAAATGGAAGCATATCTCCTTATGGGTATTGTTGAAGGGTCACACCATTTCTCAGTGTTCTAGTCCAAAAATCTTAGGTTATTTGTAGTTAAAACATTCCAGTTTGGTTCTTCAATTAAGGTAGATTTGGCAGTGCTGTCAATTTTTCATCTACTTATAGAAGGTTTTGGTTTTCTCTCATCAGTAAGCAGATTTGAGAGACCTGTTTTTTTGTGTCCTTCTATAAAAAAAGATTGCTCCAACATGGGATTTAAATCTAGTGCTTCCCCCCTCTAATGGAACCCCCTTTTGAATACTTATCAATCTGTCCAATTCACTTCTAATCCGTGAAGGTGGCATTATTAGCAGCAATTACCTTAGCATGTAAGGTAAGTGAATTACAAGCATTAATGATTAACCTTCCTTACAGTTTTTCATATGGACAGGGTAACTATGAGATGTCATCCATCTTTTATTCCAAAAATATTGTTGACTTTCATATCAATTTCTTCTTTTACCAATTTTCTTTCCAAGACCTTGTTAGTCTCCAGCTGAAGCTAAATTACATACCTTGGATGTGAAAAGATTCATTGTTTTACTATCTGGGTAGAAATAAATCTTCCTGTAAAACTTCAAGATTTTTTATTGATTATGGTAATAAATCCCAGGGAATGGCTGCTTCATCTCAAAGACTTCATCTCAAAATGGGTATCTGATTATACTTGAAGTGCATATATTAAGTCTCCTTTCAAACATTTGAACTCGTTCTACCAGAGCAGAAGCGACTTCGGTATCATGTCAAAGTCAAGTACCAATACTGCAGACTTGCAGAGCAGTTGCCTGAACTTTAGCTCAGATGTTTACAAAACATTATTTGTTAGTGAGTGCTTCTAGTAGAAGTGCCCATTTTGGAAGGGTGGTTTTGCAATCTTTTCCCCTCTCCTTCCCGAAATAACTTTAGTTCCCATCTCCATTTGAGGTTACTTCTAGCTCATCACCAAAAGTGGGATCCATATGTGGAGTACAAAGGAGGAACGTCACTTTATCTAATAGTAACTGAATCTTCGAGATGTCTTCACATGTGGATCCCAATTCGCCCCCCTCCCTTCCCTGGAGCTTGGAGTCTTAAAATATTTTGGATTCTGAGCAGTGAAGAAACTGAGGGGCAGTTGGGGTCATTGCTCACTTTATGTCCTCGGGAGAGGGAGTGCAAGGACATGAAGTGTGAGCATGATTCTTACAGGATGGGGATAGTGGAAACACCAAGCTACTGTGCTGGGCCACTCGCACACTATGAATAGGACGCACATGTGACTCTTAAATAACCACAGTCACTATAAGGTAACTGCTCTTTTAATCAGCATATAAGCATGTAAGAGAGGGATACGATGAATATCTGCACAGTCTACTGTGGGCAGAAACTGAAGAGACTGGAGGTTGAAAGAGTACCATTATTTCTTTCCCCCCCAGTTTGACCCTTCATTTTTTTAGTGGTGGATATAGATGTTCACACAGTTTAGTAATTAACTTAAATCTTCAGCTGTGAGGATAGTGCTTTATTTCTGACTGAAGTTAAGTACTCTCTGAGGTAATTTAAGAATAGCTTATAATAAGCTTAGCACAGTCAATTTGTTTTGCTGGTGTCTTGTTTGTAAAAATAACGTATGTTTAGTACCTCTGTATATTGGTAATGTTATGCCATTTTGCTTTTTCCAGGTCAAAAATGTATATTTCACAAGCTTTATTCCATTTTTGAATTCTGTTGGTATTGTAACTTCAAATGGACTTCCAGAGGTAATTAGAGTAATTAAAAATAGTTAAATATACTGTGGTTCATTCTAAAATGTTTAAGATCACGTAAGTGTCCTTTCACTGTACTGCAGTTCCAGTGTCAACTTTAGAAGAAGCCTATAAATGGATTAAGGTGTGTTTCACAAGAAAAAGTGACTTAATAGGATTTCCAAAGTTCACAATAGGCCTTTTGTTTAAAAGTCATCTTAATATAGGATATACAGTTGTTTGTTAAATTTTATTTAAACTTTATTTTGAGAAGAGTAGCAAGTTCATCCCCAGGAAGCTCATTATTAAAGTACAATTTTAAACAATGCTTCATTCCTCTGATTTCAATAGGTTATTTACTTGTATTAATGCTACAGTAATATAAAGGCCACAAAATCAAGCGAATCTCTCTAGAAGTAATTCTACACCACCTCAGTTTTAAATTTAATTCAGCCTGGTTAATCTGCTCTTGGATATATAAATATTCTCAAGATTTAGGCCGTACTTTTGCAATTGACTAAACTGTGGACTGCTGTACCTCACAGAGAGCCCTCTTTACTTCATTGGAGCTCAGTGTGGGTGCAACAGTCTACCTACATGTGTTACAATTGCTGGACTGAGGCCTTAAGCAGTAAGCATTTATGAAGCATAAAATGTATTAACTTTTTTTTTTAAATTGGATTAAAAATGGCCTTTACACAGTTAAACCTACCACGAATCAATCTGTATTTGTGGCAAAGCTGGTAACTGGAAAACATTTTATTGAAGCTGTTGTATAAACCAGAATGTCCACAATTCCTGGCAGGCTATATTTTATTCAGGCTCTTAACAGGAATAAACAAAGCAAAAACATAAGACCCACTACAGACATCTTCTGTCTTGAGTTCGATGCCCACTACTTCTTTTATAGTCTTTACCAACAGTAAACTTACAAGAAAAACAAAAACAGTCCTTAAGCATAGGAGACTCATGCCTTCCAGCTCTGGCTGAACTTCCAGTCACGCTCAGGCAAAGTTAGCACACTACATAGATCCTAACTGACAGATTAATGCAGCCCACCTATCAAACAAATCCAGTTGTTTAACTTTTGCTAGTTCTGCATAAACCTCTCTCACACAGAATTTTAACATCAAAACCACCTGAAAAACATTATCTCCCAAACTCTGTGGATGAGAATCGTATGCGATGGTAACTTCAAATTACTGCAAGATTACAAATTCTACCTTCTTTAAAAATACCATCACAGGATTCTCACTCTTCCAGAGTGAGGAACTCCAGAGATACCCCAAAATAAAGGACTATACATAGTGCAATAGGCAGTGGTCAAATGTAGGCCTGAACAAAACTAGCAACAAATATTTCTCTCAGAATTTTCAGCCTTAGTTGTGATCAGTGTGAAAAGACCTAGTAGCATATGTCATTCAGTTTGATTACAAGAAACTTAACTCATTAGCATAAATAGCCATTAGCATTGGATATAGATATATTTAGACTAAAATTCCTTTTTTAAAAGTAAGCAAAACTACCTGGGCTTGATGATGATAATGTTTAAATCCCCCTATAAGTGTGCATGTGACATTCATACTGACGTGATAAATATGGGCGTTGGAGGTGAATTCACACAGCTGCTGTTTTTGGTAAAGATTTGTGCTTGGTGAACAAGGTGGTAGCAGTGGCAGCAGCTGACTGGTTTATGTTCTGAGGCTGATTTTCTGAAATGGAGAAGAAATCTATTTTTAAAAAAACCCTTAATTTTCAGAAAATTGTGGGGTAGTAAACACTTTCCTGCCAAAAGACAAATGTTGAACAAGTTATGAACATACTGTATGAAAGGAGGGAGTTATAATGGAACTCGGAAGATAATCTGGCTAGAGTAAAACATATCCTTTATCCCCACGATTATATAATTGTGTTACAGCTGAGATTTGCCTGGTGTGGCTGATAGTGGAGATGAGAATTAAAAGTGGCGCTAAGCATTCCAGTCTTGAGACTGGCTGGGCGTATCTCAGCCTCACATACAGCTTAGGTTTGGTCTCCACTCAAATTATATTGTGATAGCTACATTGGTCAGGGGTGTGCAAAAAATGCACCCGTGACTGACATAGCTGTGCTGATAAACCCATACAAGCCACTATGTTGATGGAAGAATGCTTCTGTGGACATAGCTGTGTCACTCAGGGAGACGGTGTCCCTACAGCAACAGAAAAACTACTTCTATTGATGTAAGCTGTGTCTATACTAGGAGGCTATGTTGTCATTGATGTTTACACTGTGGAGCCTTAGCTTTAGATTGGTCTGTCTTCTATGTTACCTGGGGATTACCAGAGCACAGCAGCAGTCTGGGCATACATCCTGCTTCCAGTATGCTGAAGGGTATGATGCGGGAAGGTGCCATAGAGTCACCACAACTCACTCTATGCCACCTGTGAGCATCCTCTGATAGCTGGCTAAAATGGGTTTATGGGCATACGAGAGCAGTGCAAAAACTGGAGTGAGGGCCAATATCGGGCCAGTAACTTTAAACCCTCCTCCTCCCCCAGCTCCTATGTTCATGCTCAGTTTAAAAAAAAAATACAAAAACAAAAAAACTGCAGTTTTTAAGCTTCATAAACATATTGCATATAATTGCCTAGGGATTTTTTTTAAAGAAATAAGACAAGGTCATGCAGTGGAGAGATCTAATAGCTGCTAGAAAATCTGCTCTTGGGTCTTGATTTCAAACTTCCTGGCCTCTAAGGCACCAGTGCATTCTGGAGCTCCAAATCTAAGAAGTTGGGAGATTTGAATTGAATCGTGATTGCCTCTTTACCTATCCAGCCAGACCCTGCTCTCACAGCACAGAGCTCCAGATATGTAGAAAGGTTGTCCCAGGAGTCAGTGTTTTTAAAAAATTCCACTTATTTGTAGGCACACCACTCCCACTCTCTAAAAGACTTGGCCCATTTCAATGAAATTTCAGCTATTTTCAGGGCTCCAGGAGAAATTTCTGAGGAATTGTGGGCTCCAAACTTGAATTTTTCCATCTTGTAATAGGCTGCTGTGGGGGCGGGGGGCAGGACCAGTGGCATCAGCTGCCAGATCCTGGCGACTGCTGCTAGGAGCCGCCGGAGCAGCAGCTGCTCCGGCTGACCCAGGGGCTGCTGCTTGGACAATCCCTGGGGCCAGCTGCCAGGGGCTGCCCAAGCAATGGCTGGTGTTGCGGTCCCTGAGGCCCCCTGAGCAGCTGGCCCCCGGGTCAGCCACACTGGCTGATGCACAAGTCACAGAAAGTCATGGAATCCGTGACTTCTGCGACCTTGGTGACAGACAGAGCCCTAATTATATCTACAGTGAAATGCCTTGAGACTTACGAGAGATTTGTGTCAAAATAAATTAAATATCTATATTAAAGTAGAGAATGAAACATTCCTCTCCCTAGTTCATGAATACAATATTCAATACCTTGTCAAAATGGATCCTATAAGAATAAAACTTCCACACTTTTTAGGTTGAGGATCTCTCAAGACAATATGAAGAGCTTTACCTGAAAAATAAAGATATAGACGCACGATTATTTCTGGATAATGATGAAACTTTGCAGCGTAATCACACAGAATGGTAACACTCTCTTCTTAATTCTTTTTACTCCTATATGATATATAAAGGTAGCCTAAAAGGTTTTACTGTTCTGACTGGTCACTTTTTACACTGGAAATTCAGGTCTTGTCTAGCCTAAAAGTCTTTTTTTTTTTTCTTTTTCTTTTTTTTTTCAGTATTGTTAGTCAGGTAACACATTTTTAATCACCTGTCCTGGTCGGTCTAAACTAAGTGCTAACTGATATTTAAAAACATGTTAACTAATTATTTTAACATTGCTTATTTTCCCATTCTACACAAGTCCTTGGAGTCATAAGTGCAAGTTGAGCAATTGAGAGAGGAATGGATTCTCAGGGCTTGTCTACACTGACCCACAGTTTGGCCTACAGGAGTGAGTGCACACCAAAGTGCTGCACTGTGACTCCTCCATGTGGACTCTGCAGGCATGAGTTTTAGTTCATGCTCGCAGCGCCCACAGCCCGAGAGTTATAGTGCAGCACTTCAGTGTGCACTGTTATTTACACCATCCCTAAGATGAACTGCAGGGCAGTGTAGACAAAACCTTTAGTTACACTGTCTCAGACTTCAGAGTAACAGCCGTGTTAGTCTGTATTCGCAAAAAGAAAAGGAGGACTTGTGGCACCTTAGAGACTAACCAATTTATTTGAGCATGAGCTTTCGTGAGCTACAGCTCACTTCATCGGATGCATACCGTGGAAACTGCAGCAGACCTGATGATCACTTTAGATAAGCTATTACCAGCAGGACAGTGGGGTGGGAGGAGGTATTGTTTCATATTCTCTGTGTGTATATAAAGTCTGCTGCAGTTTCCACGGTATGCATCCGATGAAGTGAGCTGTAGCTCACGAAAGCTCATGCTCAAATAAATTGGTTAGTCTCTAAGGTGCCACAAGTATTCCTTTCTTTTTGTCTCAGACTTGTTAGTTAACTCCTGTTGAACTTCAGTGGTTAATGTTTTGGAGAAAGGACATCTTTAAAGGTTCAGCACTTCTGTTCCTTCATTGAAGGTGTGAGAGCTTGCAATATGCATCCTGTAAAGCAGTGGGTGTGCCTGAAGAATGCCCTGGTTTAACTAAATGGTCTAAATTGACATAGTTAAGCCAGGGAAAACCCTTAATACAGCTGCACATAAAGAATTTAAACCAGTTTTTTATCTACCGTATTTAGCTTAAATCAGTAATTTACAGACAATAAAAAATGGGAGCTGCTGGATACTGAGCTCTCCTGAAAATCTTGTGCACAGTTTTGTTTTTTCCAGCAGCTTTAAAAAGTCATTTTAGAAAACCTCTTTTTAATTGAGACTTGCTATATTCAAAGATCAGTACTCTATAAGGTTTTGCTTTTCCCCCTTCTACAGCTTACAGTTGGAACGAACACCAAGGAAAAACAACCCAGATGAAGAGCTTAATCTTATACTTCCACAGACTCCAGTTCGGTATGAAGTATTTTAAAAAGTTGCATACATTTGTTTTTACTTGAACTGGAATTTTCTAAAAATTGTTGAACTGAACAATGTAGCAGTTCTGATTCTAAGATCACTTTAAAACACCTGGAAGGTGCTGACAGCCTCCTGAGAAGTGCTGAGTGCCTTCAACTCCTATTTCCCTTGAAATCCATGGGAGTTGAGACCACTTGGGCAGCTTTGAGTACATTTCAGGTTTGGTACCCTAAATATAAAGGGAGCATGAGTTATATGTGTAAAATAGATCAGTGTGCCTGAAAGTATGAAAATGAACTTCCTTAAATGTGCTGCTCATTATCTCATTCTCTGCATCACTGAAGTGCATTTTAATAAAACATTTTCTTCCATGCTTGCTGTGTAAAGATTTGACTCTTTAGTATTCTGTGGGGAGAGAATTTAAAGAATCATACACTTACTACTTTCATTTTCACATACTAGTAAAGATACTGCACTGACAAGAAATAAATTCTTGCTACTCTTTACTGTTGCAGAACCTATATTGTTGTGGGAGAGAAACTGGAGACTCTAGGTTTGCACATCTGGAATAAAATGTAACTAAAAGCGAATTGAAGAATCTTTATTACTTATTACGATTTTCTAACCAGAAAGAACTCAGCTTGACTTTCAGTTCTCAGGTCTAGTTGGCAGTTTTGTGAGTTAGACTGTCTCTTTATTTATAAACTCAGCATATTTAGTAAGGAAGCCATTGACAGACAAACTTCATGATGCCATTTGTGTAATCACTTTTCAAATTACAACAGCATTTTAAAACAAACTACAGGGCTTGTGAAAGGCTAAGATTCACGTCCATGAAGCCTGGAATCTTTGGTCCACAGAAACAGATACAAGATAGGCAGCAGTAGCAGTCCAAGCCTGCACAAAGCTTTGCTGATGTGCTTCTACTCTGACTTGCCAAGAACCGTTCTAGGAGTAAAGGGGGAAGTTGAGACTTTATGCCTATTCAGTCCTTTGCCTCTCTTCTCAAACTACCAGACGGGTGCCAGCTGACAGTTATACAGACCTGGTCACTTGTCCACTAGGAACTGGCCAGGGACCAGCAACTCATTTTGCATAGACTACATAACTGCCAGCAGATGGCAGTAAACTTTTGGTCACTTATGTCCCAGAAGTGATTGTATGCAACTAACTGATGGCTCATAAGGCTTATTATGAAAACTTGGTGTTTACTTTTAAACTTACACACTGTCAAGTAGAGAGAATCTACAGTATCTGAGCCAAAGCCCATTAAAGTCAGGGGGAGTCTTTCCATTAACTTTAATGGCTTTTGTATCAGGCCCTTTGGGTAGTGTATTGAAAAATAGCTTTACCTAGGGGATATCTGGGTTTAAATACTAGGTAAGGGCATAATAACACTGAGTTGTCTGGTTTCATTCTAGTCCTTTCATATAACAGCTCCTGTACTGCTTCTTCCCATCCATGCTTTTTTTTTTTTTAAAAAAAAGTCTGTTAGAGAAACTCAGATCAAAATTTTTAAAGTGGCAGAAGAAAAAGCAGTTCTCCCTAGAGTGCCATGACCCACGTAATCAGGCACTCATATAAGTCTGTTCTGTCTGTGAATAAAAGCCCCCATCTCTATTTACTCAGCTAATGAGAATTTTCTTTAACCCCAGAGAGATACTAATCAGAGATCCATTTGGGACAACTCTAACCAGTGGGAATTGAAAAGCGTTTTTAATAGGGTGCATAAAAAGAGATCTCTGAAAGTGGGAAGCATGAGGGAACAATGCCATAAGGTCTTACAGCATGCCAGGACCCCCCGAAGCTTGCTTTCTCAGCAAGTGTTGAAAGTTGTCCCGATGTGGCCATTTACCAGATCTGTCTTGACAAAAGCAGTTGAGGCCTCAGCCTGTGTAAGAGCCAGAAGAACTTAAGCACGAGATATGAGGGACCGTTTGTGGCTAGGAAAAAGGGATATGAAGAACTTCATGTTAAGCAAGCTAGCTAAATTCACTGTCATATGTTGTAAACCCTCTGTGTTATCCAATATCTCTTATGTCCTGAATATACATGAAGGCTGATCAAGGGTGGAGGAGTAAGATAATAAGTTTCATTACTGTTCGACTGAAATTTGTGGAGTTGTTACATTTGCTTCCTCTTCATGTAATTTTAATTGGTTAAAACAAATATACAAACAAAGCTATTGTTCAAATTTACTTATGTCACTCAACAAACAATAATGAGAGAAAAAAAAACAGAGATGGAACTGTACCCATGTGGGCTCATGCTCTAACTTCTTAGCCACTCTGGTACCTATGTAAATTTAATGGCTGGGCATACCCAATCCTCTTTCTGTTCCTGTTTTATAAACAATGAGACTAAGGACTTTCGATTTAAAGAACCTTAGACAGTCTGCCAGGCTTAAAAAGGATTTGATAAATAGGGGTAAATTATTAACCAAATATTCCACTTTATTAATAGGTATTTTATATGGCTAGTTTTATTTTGCATATTTTAAGTCATGAACAAGCTTCAGTTCTGTTTACTAACCTTACTTGAGTGCACACATGGCAAAACAGCTGTACAAATTATCTATACATTGTTGGAGTATAATTTGACCACACTAGTCTGTCATTCATTAGAAGGTTGTGCATACCCAGATGCCTATTTATACCATTCTGAGCGAGCGTGCTTATCTCAGGTCACTAACATGCTTTTTACAGCATAATCTTTTTTTACCCAATGCCATAACACCTACCACAATGATTGTTAGTACTGGCAACAATTTGATGATGCTGTATGTTTAATATATTTACGTTTAAAAATTGGGGAGAAAACAAACTTTACAATACATTCATTTCAGAACCTAATAGAATCATAGAATATCAGGGTTGGAAGGGACCTCAGGAGGTCATCTAGTCCAACCCCCTGCTCAAAAGCAGGACCCATACCCAATTAAATCATCCCAGCCAGGGCTTTGTCAAGCCTGACCTTAAAAACTTCTAAGGAAGGAGATTCCACCACCTCCCTAGGCAATGCATTCCAGTGTTTCACCACCCTCCTAGTGAAAAAGTTTTTCCTAATATCCAACCTAAACCTCCCCCACTGCAACTTGAGACCATCGCTCCTTGTCCTGTCCTCTTCCACCGCTGAGAATAGTCTAGAACCATCCTCTCTGGAACTACCTCTCAGGTAGTTGAAAGCAGCTATCAAATCCCCCCTCATTCTTCTCTTCTGAAGACTAAACAATCCCAGTTCCCTCAGCCTCTCCTCATAACTCATGTGTTCCAGACCCCTAATCATTTTTGTTGCCCTTTGCTGGACTCTCTCCAATTTATCCACATCCTTCTTGTAGTGTTGGGCCCAAAACTGGACACAGTACTCCAGATGAGGCCTCACCAATGTCAAATAGAGGGGGACGATCACGTCCCTCGATCTGCTCGCTATGCCCCTACTTATACATCCCAAAATGCCATTGGCCTTCTTGGCAACAAGGGCACACTGCTGGCTCATATCCAGCTTCTCGTCCACTGTCACCCCTAGGTCCTTTTCCGCAGAACTGCTGCCTAGCCATTCGGTCCCTAGTCTGTAGCTTTGCATTGGGTTCTTCCATCCTAAGTGCAGGACCCTGCACTTATCCTTATTGAACCTCATCAGATTTCTTTTGGCCCAATCCTCCAATTTGTCTAGGTCCTTCTGTATCCTATCCTTCCCCTCCAGTGTATCTACCACTCCTCCCAGTTTAGTATCATCCGCAAATTTGCTGAGAGTGCAATCCACACCATCCTCCAGATCATTTATGAAGATATTGAACAAAACCGGCTCCAGGACCAACCCCTGGGGTACTCCACTTGACACTGGCTGCCAACTAGACATGGAGCCATTGATCACTACCCGTTGAGCCCGACAATCTAGCCAACTTTCTACCCACCTTATAGTGCATTCATCCAGCCCATACTTCCTTAACTTGCTGACAAGAATACTGTGGGAGACCATGTCAAAAGCTTTGCTAAAGTCAAGATACAATACATCCACTGCTTTCCCTTCATCCACAGAACCAGTAATCTCATCATAGAAGGCGATTAGATTAGTCAGGCATGACCTTCCCTTGGTGAATCCATGCTGACTGTTCCTGATCACTTTCCTCTCATGTAAGTGCTTCAGGATTGATTCTTTGAGGACCTGCTCCATGATTTTTCCGGGGACTGAAGTGAGGCTTACTGGCCTGTAGTTCCCAGGATCCTCCTCCTTCCCTTTTTTAAAGATTGGCACTACATTAGCCTTTTTCCAGTCATCCGGGACTTCCCCTGTTCGCCACGAGTTTTCAAAGATAATGGCCAATGGCTCTGCAATCACAGCTGCCAGTTCCTTTAGCACTCTCGGATGCAACTCATCCGGCCCCATGGACTTGTGCACGTCCAGTTTTTCTAAATAGTCCCTAACCACCTCTTTTTCCACAGAGGGCTGGCCATCTATTCCCCATGTTGTGATGCCCAGCACAGCAGTCTGGGAGCTGACCTTGTTCATGAAGACAGAGGCAAAAAAAGCATTGAGTACATTAGCTTTTTCCACATCCTCCGTCACTAGGTTGCCTCCCTCATTCATTAAGGGGCCCACACTTTCCTTGGCTTTCTTCTGTTTGCCAACATACCTGAAGAAACCCTTCTTGTTACTCTTAACATCTCTCGCTAGCTGCAGCTCCAGGTGCGATTTGGCCCTCCTAATTTCATTCCTACGTGCCCGAGCAATATTTTTATACTCTTCCCTGGTCCCTAATAGTCTTCCCTAATAGTTTCTCAGGAATATAGTGATGTGGAAATATAAACTACTGACACTTGTCAAGCTGCTTAGTAGATCTTGAGGATAAATTGTTAAATCAATCATACGTTTGTTCTTTTAAATTTTTTTTTAAAATCACCTGTAAAACCATAAATAGAAAATACAAGCTACATAAAGGCATTTTTCTGAAATATAGCATGCTGTAGAAGGTTTGCATGTCAGTACTCTTAGATTTAATTCATGTTGTCTATGTGCCTCAGATCTATATGATGTGCATATATTATCAGGCAGGAGGATGTATGTAACACCCCTAAAATCTGGAAATGTGAGATGGTCAGGCATTAATGCGCACAAAGAAACACCTGCCTTGTCTGACAGGATCATTTTTAACCATTAAAAACAAGTAGCAGTTCCATCACCATCCCTGCAACCACATGCTATGTGAGAGGAGTCCTTATTCCCGCATTAGGGCTGGGCTTCCCGAAGGGAAACCATTTTTAATTTAGTGTAACAAGAGCTAGCCTCTTGGGGTGCTTTTAATTTCATCATTTTTTCTGGAAGGAGCAGGAGGATCCTATGTATTGTCACTACCGTTTAAACATTATCAATCTTTAAAGACAAAAGGCCTCATAGTTACATGGGGTAGTTTTTTACAGCTTTCTAAGCTAAGGCATTGGACTTGAACCAATGGACAGCATCTGCGTGGGTTTGAAATCCATTTTTGGCAAGAAACCTATCGGCATGAGTGTAAGAGCCTAAATAGGTGGTGGGGTTTTTGCTTTCACCTTTTGTGTCTGTAAAAACAGGTCTAACAAGACAATTTCTGGAGAATTTTTTGTTATGTAAAGTCTCTGAAAAGGAGGAAAATGTGTAAACTTGTAAATAACTCAGATAATATTTTAAACTTTTTAATCAAAATAGTGATAAGGGATTCTGCTCACTTTTCCTAATAAGAAAACAAAGTTAAATATTGGTAGAGTTGTGCATCCCAATATTTAATATCTTCATTTAATTTAATCAGCTCATCTTCATGACCCATGTTATGTAATACTACAAATCCTAACTTGTGAATTATCTTAAAATGCATCTGGTCTAGCTAGAGCGATGGAAGGTGGGAGTGGGACTTCCAGACACATAGAGCCTTCTTAATAAAACAGGAAGGAGGAGTGGTTTCAGGTTTAATGTGGCCACTTTCTGATTTTGAGTCTGTAGAATGAAAAGACATGTATTTAATGCACTTTGTTGGCTATTGGCCTGCCTAGGGGAGTGATGGTGGTGGTCATGATATAGAAACAAACGTTCTCCTCCAAAATATCTGTGTCAAAATTCTGTAATTTCTTATGACACTGCAAACCTGACAGTACAATGCAGATTTAATTTTAGTTCCTGGATCTATAGATGATGCTACAGCTATTTTTTGTAGATAAGAGTAAAGAGAAAAATGTTTTAATTTACAAAACCTCAGTTTTAATTATAATTTGGTGCTATTTGCACATCTTGTTTGCTGATATTAATGTTTAGCTTGTTATCGTTCTGTTGTTACTTTACTTTGTTGATGTGATGGGGATGTGGTGGTGGTGATGAATATTCATAACTTAAATCAAAGAAGTGTAGTTAATTTCCCCATCAGCTTGATTTATTACTGAGTTAGTTATGTATTGATTTGTTCTGTTTATAGAGTTGCTGTGTGCATTTCAGTAAACTGTGTCAGGGAACAATTGGAAAATTCTTTCCTGATATTGAAGGTGTACAAAATAAGTGTTTAACATATTTTATTACATTTTTTTCAGGGCTGCAATGAATACTATCCAGCAGTTGATGATGATTTTAAATTCAGCAAGTGATAAACCATCAGATAATCTCATCTCATATTTTAATGTAAGTGACTAGGTTTTTTTTAACTAGAGTAAACATTTCTGAGGAAGTACCTATACAATTATATCCTTTGGATTATCAACCAAATAAATAGCATGTGTTCTTTACTAAAGGTGACCTAGAAAGGACTTCTTAAAAATAGTGGGGATTGTGCCCTCATTTTCTTTTTTATGGTTTATAAAGGTGTGCAAGACATTTTTTTTCTGCTTAATTTTTATCTTAGAAATATCAAGAATGTCAACTCTGATCTTTGTAGTTGTTGATGGAGGATCAGTTCAAGATTTGTTTCAAATATCCTAATATTCAGTGCATTGTGAAAACAACAAGGACACAGGAATGCAACAGCTCTTGTACCTACCATAAGTTATGAATATAAGATCTTTAGTACACATCTTAAGGACTCATGACAGTTTAAACATGTGTTAGTACTGTTCTTTGAAAGAGAACTTGTCTGTATGTGAATTTTACAAGCACGTAACAACTTGTTGATATTTTGCTGGAAATCTTATGGTCCTTCAACTACACTAAGATTCCTTTGTTTAGGGGGGAAAAAGCCAAATCTGTATTGCTAGAGGCTGTATAATGAACAGGAGACAGGTCCTGATTCAGTAAGATATTTAGGGTTTATGTACATGGGAGGGAACGGAGAGCCAGGAATAGCTAATGGTGAATAGCTACTGTTCACTAACTCCCCATGTGGACACACTTATTCTGCAGTAAGAGGACCTTTGTGCAATTTAGATTAGGAAGTAGATTAAGCTAAAGCGCACAAAGGTACGCTTATTGTGGAATAAGTGTCCACATGGGGAGTTGCTGCAAAATGGCTCTTGTGCTTTAAATTTATAATCTACTTTTCACTAATTTCGCCTTGAATTCCCCTTGTGGACAAGGTGTTAAGTATGTACCTATCTTAAAGCACTTAAGTAGTCCCATTGACTTTGTGTGAGTAGTTCCAATGTTTAGAGTTAAGTATGTGCTAAGAGGCTGTCATAGAGTGCACTTGCCTCCAGACTGGCACCTCCTCCTTGCTGTGCTGGGAATTGGGTAGAGGCTCATGCCCCCATCCACGGTCTGCACACCGTCACTCCTCTGCAATCTGCCTGCAATCTCTCTCATAGCATCAGGAACCGCAGCATCCTCTTCACGGCTTGGCCCTCCAGCTGTGTTACTATCCATGTCCTGTCCCGTTCTCCCCTTCCCCCACCCCCCTCTTCTGGGGAGTTTAGCTCCTAGTCCAGTCAGTTCCCCAGTAGTCACTGCAGTCAGTTGTCCTGCCAGTGTGGGGTAGATGCCCTGTCACAGATGCTTTTTGCTGAATCAGGCTGTAGTTAGTGGATATTGCTGAGGATAAAAATATGACCACCTCCTAATCTCCCGTAAAGATTCAGAACTACTTCTTTGTGTAATACCCTATGGCTTCGCCACTGTAGGTGTGCTTGCATCCCTGACTGCTGATCAGAGAACTTCAGTAGCAGTGTCCGTTATGCCTGCATATGCATGCCCTTGCCTTGTGCCTTGCCACGAGGCTGGTCAGCATGTGTGGGCTAACCCCACTCAGTTCCTTCTCAACCACCCCTGACTAGAGATGGAGTTACTGGCATTCTGTTAGCGACTGTTACCTTGTGCTTTCTTTCTAGAGCTTAGTTTTTAGTAGTAGTTAGTCTAATATCTTTTATTTTTGACATGTTCCCCCCAAATAGTTTTTTCTTCCCACCCTTTCCATTGGGGACCCATCCTCCCCACAACGGGGTATGCCAGATTCTCTGGGCTTCAAGAAGTGCCTTTCCTGCAACAAGGCTATTCCTGTTGCACACATGCACTCATGGTACATTCGTTGCCTCGGGGAAGGACACATTCCTCAAAAGTACACTCTCTGCCAGCAGCTTAGACTTCAGTCTCGCAAGGATAGAGAGCTAGGGCAGAAGATCATATTTATGGAGGCAGCTCTCAGACCATCTCTGGACCTGCTCAAAGACTCTCCATGTAGATGTAAGTCTTCTCCATAGCCCTCAACATCCAAGGGCCATTGGGTTAAGAAATCAGCCGCCGACCCCTCTTATAAGTTGAAAAAGAGAGCAGGAAGTCCCCACCATGAGCTAGCCACAAACAATCCCCGGCATGCTCAATATCCTGGGTACCATCGGCACTGAGACAGACCAAGCCCGGTACCCACAGCCCAAGGAAGACTACAGCGGCAGGCAGAGATACCTCTGGAGGAAGTCAAGGATATGCACCATAAGTTCCTGAACATCCTGCACACATCTTCCTCCTCAAAAGTGGTCCTCCCTATCAATAAAGCCCTTATTGATCTCGCAAGAACCATATGGCAGATCCCAGCATCAGTCGCATTGACTTGCAAGTGAGCAGACAAAAAGTACTGTGTCCTGGCCAGAGAAACAGAGTTCCTTTTCTTCAGCCCTCCACCTAACTCCATTGTGGTGGATGCTGTCAATTCTTGTGGCCATGAACACCACATGAAGTCCATGCCCTATGATAGGGACTGGAAGCATCTGGACATATTTGGGAGGAAGGCATACTTCTCGGCCATGGTTCAGTTTTGAATTGCCAACTTCCAAGTACCTGTGGTGAAATAAGAGTATGGGAATTACTTGAAACTGAACAGTTTTATTGAGCAGCTGCCCAAGTCGCATCACAAACAATTTAAGGCCATCATCCAAGAAGGTTTCAGAGTAACAGCTGTGTTAGTCTGTATTTGCAAAAAGAAAAGGAATACTTGACACCTTAGAGACTAACCAATTTATTTGAGCATAAGCTTTCATGAGATACAGCTCACTTCATCGGATCCATACTGTGGAGAGTGTAGAAGATCTTTTTATACACACAAAGCATGAAAAAATACCTCCCCCCACCCCACTCTCTTGCTGGTAATAGCTTATCTAAAGTGACCACTCTCCTTACAATGTGTATGATAATCAAGGCGGGCCATTTCCAGCACAAATCCAGGGTTTAACAAGAACGTCGGGGGTGGGGGGGTAGGAAAAAACAAGGGGAAATTAGGTTACCTTGCATAATGACTTAGCCACTCCCAGTCTCTATTCAAGCCTAAGTTAATTATATCCAATTTGCAAATGAATTCCAATTCAACCGTTTCTCGCTGGAGTCTGGATTTGAAGTTTTTTTGTTGTAATATCGCAACTTTCATGTCTGTAATCGCGTGACCAGAGAGATTGACGTGTTCTCCGACTGGTTTATGAATGTTATAATTCTTGACGTCTGATTTGTTTCCATTTATTCTTTTACTTAGAGACTGTCCAGTTTGACCAATGTACATGGCAGAGGGGCATTGCTGGCACATGATGGCATATATTACATTGGTGGATGTGCAGGTGAACGAGCCTCTGCTAGTGTGGCTGATGTTATTAGGCCCTGTGATGGTGTTCCCTGAATAGATATGTGGGCACAGTTTGCAACGGGCTTTGTTGCAAGGATAGGTTCCTGGGTTATGTCTGTTGTGTGGTGTGGTTGCTGGTGAGTATTTTGCTTCAGGTTGGGGGCTGTCTGTAGGCAAGGACTGGCCTGTCTCCCAAGATTTGTGAGAGTGTTGGGTCATCCTTCAGGATAGGTTGTAGATCCTTGATAATGCGTTGGAGGGGTTTTAGTTGGGAGCTGAAGGTGACGGCTAGTGGCGTTCTGTTATTTTCTTTGTTAGGCCTGTCCTGTAGTGGTGACAGGAAGGGTAACTAGTGGCAAAGACATTGCTACCATGTGCCCTTGACGTTGTCAATACTGCAGCCAGATCCATTTCCACATGGTGGTGATGAACTGTGCCTCGGGTTTCCTGAAGGAGGTGCAGGTAACCATGGAAGATGTTCCCTTTGAGGGCACTAAGCTCTTTGTGGAGAAAACTGATGTCTCACTTCACTCTCTGAAGGATTCTCAAGCACCTTCCATTTGCTACACTCTGGGACAAAAGAGAAAATTTAGTCCACAGCCCCAGCATAAGCCATGCACTTCCCAATACCCAGCTCAATGATACGAAGAGCCACAGAGGAAGAAAACAAAATTCTCCAGATGAAAACATCCAGCCAGTAATCTTTCTTGTACTAGCCTTCCCCATCCAAACATCAATTTTGACATAGAATCATAGAATATCAGGGTTGGAAGGGACCCCTGAAGGTCATCTAGTCCAATCCCCTGCTCGAAGCAGGACCAATTCCCAGTTAAAACATGTTGGTCAAGGTGCCAGTAGACCACTCCCTACAACTGCTACATCCGACCATTGCTAATCCACCCATTTTGCCGCCGTCTGGTAGTGTTGTGCAGTACCGGGGGTGCATAATATTGGACCGATGGGTCCTAGAGATCATTCGCCTGGGGTACTCTATCCATTTTACGCCCTTCTTCCTCCACAACACCCTTCCATGTCCCTCTTCAGGGATCCTTCTCATGAGAGTTTACTATGAGAAGAAGTAGACAGTCTCCTCCAGTTAGGAGCTGCAGAACCAGTACCTCAGCATCTACGAGCAAAGGGTTCTACTCTTGGTATTTCCTAATACCCAAGAAAAAGAGGGGCTTGAGACCCATATTGGACTTCAGAGCTCTCAAAAAGTTTGTCAAAGCTCAGAAATTAAAGATGGTCACTTTAGCAATGATCATTCTGGCGTTGGAACAGGGAGACTGGTTTTTGGCCCTTGACTTTTAGGGCACGTATTTTCACGTATCAATCTCATCAACTCACAGATGATTTCTGAGATTCACCCTGGGACAAAATCACGACTAGTACCGGTTACTCCCCTTCACGTCGTCTTCAGGACTGAGAGTATTTCCAAGGTTCTCTCAGTAGTGGCCACCCACTTATGTGCCCAAGGGATCATGATTTACCCTTGTCTAAACAATTGCCCCTCAAAGCCTGATCTCTCCAAGAGGCTCACTGAGTCATTAGAGTCGCGCTGCACTTGTTTACAGAGCTGGGCCTACACATCAACCCTTACTCCAATACCTCACCTGGAGTTTATAGGTGCTGACCTTGACTCTTTACGGGTCAGGGCCCTCCTACTTCAGCACAAATTTTTCTCTCTGACTACACTAACAGAGACTATCCAAATCAGCCCGCAAATATCTACCAGATATTGCCTACAAACCCTTGGGGCATGTGGTAGTGGGCACAACGGTAATACCATACACCAGACTTCACATGCAGTGCCTTTATATGTGGTTCAGCTCAATTTACAGACCAAACAGGGACAGACTAGACAAACCCCTGTCATTGCTCACCAGGGTAGAAACCTCCCTAGACTGGTAGAAAGACCTAGCCAATGTTTGCAAAAGGATCCCCTTTGCGTAAAATCCTCCATCATTGCTTCTCCCCACCAATGCATTACTTAAGGGGTGGGGTGCACATCTAAACGGCCTTTATGACACATGGGAAATGGTCACCCACAGAGAGATCCCTCCACATCAGCCTCCTCAAGCTAAGGGCAGTCAGGAATGCCTGTGTCTATTTGTTCCCACTGATCAAAGGGTCACACATGACAATTCTAACAGACAGCGTTATTTCTATGTTCTACATAAACTGACAACGGGGAGCCTGGTCTCCCTTCCTCTGTGGGGAAGCAATGAGACTATGGAACTGATGTATCTTCCACACCATCAGTGGCCTACCTCTCAGGTATACAGAACTTGACGGCAGATTGTCTGTCGGAAATTACCTCATGATTACGAGCGAGAGCTAGACCCAGCAGTACTTCATAATTTATTCAGGTGGTGGGGGACACTGACCACAGACTTTCTTGTCACTTACCTGAACAAGAAATGTCCACGGTACTGCTCTGGAGTGGGGATATGACATCACTCCTTAGGTGATGCTCTCCTCCTCCCTTGGGACATGTACCTTCTTTGTCTTCCCTCCTTTTCCCCCTACTATCAAAGGTACTACTGAAGATAAAAAGAGATGGAGTACATGTCATTCTGATTGCCCCAATGTGGTCAAGACAGACATGGCACCCCTATCTGTCACCGCTCACAATGTGCCCACCAATCTCTCTCCTCCACATCTCCTCTCATAGAACAGAGGACATACCCCACATCCCAGCCTGGCAATTCTTCACTTCAAGGTATGGCTCCTTCTTGGTTCCAATACCTAGAGAGCTCCTGTTCAGTGGTGATGCAAAAGGTATTATTATTACACAACAGAAAATTCTTGACATGATGTACTTACCTTCAAAAATGGTCCAGATTTCGGATTTGGTGTATGTCTCAACAAATCTCTGTGACTCTTCTGTTACCCACACAAGTCTCCATTACACACACTCTAAGGCACCCAATTTTAGCCTAAATTTGTTGCCAGTACACTCTCAGACATCCCACCTCTATCTAGTTCCTAGGGCTCAAGGCGTAACCCGATTGATTTAGGCACCCCCAATCTTTCTCAGTTCCTAGGGCTCCAGGTGAAAGGCACCTAACTTTACCTCTCCATGAGCTCCAGGCTCTACTCCTCTGTGGACTCAGCGCAAACACCCATTCCCTGTGGACTCGGGACTTAATCCTTTGCAGTTTTACTGGGTCTTTCACTAGTGAAAGAACCTGACCAATAATTACTTAACCTCTATTTAATAACAATCACCAAAACAGAATGCACATGCTAAGCATACAATGCTCACCACTCCCATTAAGTCAGATGAACTTTTCCTAATGGACAGTCAGGATCAGGTCATCTGGGGATTCCAGCTTCTGCATGGTTATGACTGGCAAGGTTTTGACGTCTGACAGCTCAGATCTTGGGGCTGTGTCCTGGAGTTGGTTCCAAAGAACTTCCTTTTGGAACCCAGTTTATATAGTGAAACTTGAGTCTTGCTTAGATGTACCTTTAACCAGTCATTTTACTGAAATATTACTAAACAATTTTTAACCAATCCTAACATATTGTAAAACAATTCTTTAACCAATCAGACCCCACCACCTTACTTGATTTACAGTTATGTAACAGACAGAAACAATCAAAGAACCAGACAGAGACCATACAGATGAACAATAGAGAAGTGGGGACCATAAAGACAAAACAATAATAAGTAGGGATTTTACAACCACAACTCTTGATAAGTGATTTCTTGCTAGACAGCATGCCATCAAACTAAGTTTTCTTTAATCATCTTAAGATCTGTTTCTTTATCTGGTGTTGGTGGGTATTATTAGGACAAGATTGCTGCCTTAACAGCCCGATATTACATTGTTTTAATATAATTTAGTTAGAATGTGAGGATGTGACTTTCTGCTTCTGGGCTCATGGCTGCTGCTCTCCTAATATGGCTTCAGAAAAAGGACTCCGCCTTATACTTCCACACATCTTCGACTATGCACTGGCACTGAAAAGATCAGAGCTGTCCCTTTTAGGATCCACCTAGCGGCAATAACAGCCTTCCATCATCCAGTGGAGGGGTACTCAGTGCTGTCACAGCCAACCACTAAAAGGTTCCTCAAGGGTATTGTAAACCTCTTCCCACAAGCTCAGCCTCCTGCTCCCACATGGGACTTAAAATTAGTACTGAAAGGACAGACTAGGCCTCCCTCTGAACCAGTAGAATAGGGGAAATAGTGGTTCTGATTGTACATTCCCCATATTCGGTATTCTTTGGGACAAAGTTACCCTCAGACAACATCCAAAATTTGTTCCCAAGGTAATCTTCCCGTTTCATATGAACCAGTCGATTCACCTTCCAACCTTCTATCCCAAGCCTCACAGAGACAACAGAGAGGCTATATTACATACCCTAGATGTCAGAAGAGCCCTAGTCTTCTACCTGAACAGGATGAAGGCCTTCAGGAAGGCCCCCAAACTTTTCCCCTCCATTGCAGAATGATCCAAGGATTTGGCAATATCAGCCCTAAGACTTTCCATGTGGGTCTTCAAATGTATCGGACAACGTTACAAAGTTTGCAATATGACCCCTCTGGATACTATTTGTATACATTCCACAAGGTCAAACTCCTCATCCATCGCCTTCTTCAAGAATGTCCCTATCTCAGAGATCTGTAGAGCAGCGACATGGGCGTCAGTCCACACTTTCACAGAACATTATGCAATCACTGGGGACTCCGCCTCTGATGCCACCTTTGGCTCCACAATGCTGTCATCTGTAACTGACCCGACTCTGAAGTCCCAGCCCTCCAGAGGGGATACTGCTTGGGAGTCACCTATAGTGGAGCACCCATAGGGACACTACTCACTGCAGAAGGTAACTACTATTTTAACGATGGTTCTTCGAAATGTGTCCCCCTGTGGGTGCTCCACAACCCACCCTCCTCCCCTCTGCTTCAGAGTTTTTGTCAATCTGTGGTAGAGAAGGAACTGAGGGGGGGTTAAGCCATACCCGCTGGCTAGCCTCGTGGCAGAGCACGAGGAGAGAGCGCATGCATAGGCCTAACAGACACTGCTACTGAAGTTCTCCAATCAGCAGCACAGGGACACAAGCACTCCTATACTGGAGCACATATGGGGATACACATCTTGAAGAACCACCGTTACTGCAGAAGGTGAGTAACTTCTTCCATAACCATACTGATGACCTAATTAATATAACTGTGTGCTACAAAACTGAAGTGGAAAAATATTCTTGGTTAACTTGTAAAAACATGTTTTTACATACCTAGTTAAACAAACTATCCTTTTTTTTTTCTAATATGTTTCAGAACTGTACAGTGAACCCTAAAGAAGGTATCCTGGCAAGAGTGGAAAATCTTGGGAACATCTTCAAAGAGAAATTTGCTGAAGCAGTTGGACAGGGATGTGCTGAAATCGGCTCACAGGCAACTAATATTTTGATTTCACATTATTCATTTGAATGTTATCAGCATTAGCTAATGCGAGACCAAACGTACTTACCAGCCTTTTACTGTGGAGATTGGGAGTGATAAAATATTTTCTCAACCTGGGAAACTGGGCATGTAACCTCTAGCAAGGCTCGAAGATGCTATTTGACAATTCAGCAAACATAGGAAGGTCTAGAAAGAAAAAAATGCATACATTTAAAAATATTTTAAAATTAATGTTATTTTAACAAAGCATAGGAAAATTACCACAAAGTATTTTAACATAGTTGAAACTGTATATAGTTATCCATTATATAGTTATCCATTAATCTGCCCTCATGAATAGGATTGCTGAGCCTTTAAATGGACCTGGTGGCCTATTTCCCTACAGTGACTTGCATAGCAAGTTCACCCAACTTAAAAGCTCAATATCTTCCAGCTGTCAGCTCTGCTGTCTCATCTTGGCAACTGAAAATTGACCTCTACAGTTTGACTTAAACATCTTCTTACAACTTCAGTCAGTCACGATCCCCAGTAGTCCATGGAGACCACCCTAGCCAACTTCGCTGGGACAAATCAGATTTTTTTAAGTGGTCCCAGCATGCACATTCTTTCCAAAGGACGAAAGTGTATTTTGGCTTTGTCACTGAAGTCTGATTCAACAATCTTATATTATGGCTTGCATAAGGTGAAATTTTGTGTAATGTTCTTGACTTTCTTCATTTTTAGAGATATAAGCTTGGTGTAAGGCTATACTACAGACAAATGGAATCCATGTTAAAGTCGGTAAGTTTAATGAGCATGCATTACTCTTAATACTTTGCTCCATTTGAGCAGTATTTCATAATTTTGCATCTGTTCATATATTTCAGGAGGAAGAGCGCCTGTCAGTTCACAATTTTAGGTATATGTTCCTAACGCATAATAGAAAACCATTATTGGTGTGCGAAGACTAGTATTAAGGCGTGCATATTTTTTTTTCCAGCAAACTTCTGAACAATAATATCTTCCACACATCTCTTCTGGCCTGTGCTGTTGAGGTTGTTATGGCTACGTATGGCAGTAAGTTGAATCTATAGAATTGCAAGATACCATTGCTGCTGTTTATTAGTAGTAATAGCTATTCATTAAATTAGTAACTACATATGCACATTAAATTTAAGTATCTGGAACTGACAAACAGCGGTAAATCAGTAAATACAGAGGGAAAAATTGACAGGAGTTCGTATCACTTTAATACTGAATAACTAGTTCTGGTCTTTTTTACTTCAGGGAATGCTTCACAAACTGATGGCACCAGTACTGAAACGGATTTGTCTTTTCCATGGATTCTCAATGTACTTGATTTAAAAGCCTTTGACTTCTACAAGGTGATTGAAAGCTTTATTAAAGCCGAACCAAGCTTGACAAGAGAGATGATAAAACATCTAGAACGCTGTGAACATCGAATTATGGAATCCCTTGCATGGCAATCAGTAAGTAATGTTTTAAAATAAGTAAAAATGTGTTTGTCCACTTCATGTGCCTATATAGAGAAAAGAAATTATACCCAACTCCATTAGATTATATATACAATTGTATTATTAAGAGTTGTTATTAGTAATAAAATAAATCACAAAACCAAAATTAGCTTGGTTTATACAGGTCTTAAAAGATGAAAAAACAGAGGGTCAAATTCTCACTGGTATAAATCAGTTTAGCTTGACTGACTTCAATGAACATATGCTGGTTTACAATCATCTGAAGATCTGGCTCAGAATATTTTAAATACACTACTCCCAAACTATACATAATATTTTGGTGCCAGAAAAAAACAGACAAAAATAAAAGTATAACATTTATTAATTCATGTTTCTTTCTTTTTCTTGACACTTGTTGCTCCTATTCAGAGCAAGAGCCTTAGTACAGTACTTGGATATTATTGTTAGTGTTGCTGAATACTAAATTTCCTTGTCCCCTACACTTGGATCAGTTTAGATTTCTTGGTAGCTCTGTGCTGACCTGATCTTGAACAAACTGGTCAGTGGTAGTAAACTTGTGATATTTGGTACATGTTTCAGGCTTGTAATGAAGAGTCAGCTTAATATGTCAAGGGAAGAGGACCACCATGGAAAAGTCTGTTCACTGAAATGTTAATGTCTGGTGAACAACTTTGAGTAGCTTGTTTTAAATGAATCCTAAACCTGCAGCTCTTTGCTTTACAATGTTGCAGAATTTGTCCCTTGCAAGGAATGTGATCCTTGGATATATAACTGAAGGAGTATAGAGTAGAAGTAGGGAGGTGTTATTTCCACTCTATAAGAAATCAGTGAGACCTGTACTGAAATATTGTATTACATTCTGATAACACTTTAAAAGGATGTTGAGAAACTGGGAAGGTTTCAAAAAGAGCGAGATGAATGCTTTGAGGTCTTGAAAACCTGCCTTACAGTGAGAGACTGAAGAAGCTTAATTTATTTGAGAGAGTTTTAAAAGATGTTGACTTGATCAGAGTCAGTAAGCACTTAGAGGGTTCTTCAGTCTATTAGACAAAAGCATGATAATGGCTAAAAGCTGAAGTCAGTAAAATTCAAATTAGAAATAAGGAACAAATTTCTAAATGATGGTGATTTGCCATTGGAACAGACTACTAAGGGAAATGTTGGATTCTCTGTCTCTTAAAGTCTTCAGATCAAGACTGGATACTTTTTTAGAAGATATGCTTTAACAGACTAGGTACCTTTAGTTTGCTCTAGCAGGGTCTGAATGGAGCAGAGTGCAACACATTAGAGCGATCTACAATCAAATCCCTGTAGTCTGGGCTGTGGTGCCATGTGACAAGCCATGAGTGAAATGCAATGGCCTGTGATGTACAGGTGGTCAGACTAGAAGATCCAGTGGTTAATCCCGTCTGGCCTTAAACTCCTTTTGTGAGTTTTTGAATGTCCAAAGTCTGAAAGATGAAGCTAGATAAATTCAGACTAGGACTGATGCAAGTTTTTAGCAAATTAACAGTTGGAACAACTTCTCTAAAGGGGTGTTGTGGATTCTGACATTTGAACTCTTTAAATCAGGGTTGGATGTTTTTCTAGAAGATATGCTGTAGCTCAACCAGAAGTTACTGCATCCGATGAAGTGAGCTGTAGCTCATGAAAGCTTGTGTTCCAATAGATTTGTTAGTCTCTAAGGTGCCACAAGTACTCCTTTTCTTTTTGCAAATACAGACTAACATGGCTGCTACTCTGAAACCTGATTTGATACAGGAGTCACTTGGTGAAATTCTGTGAGCAGTATTATGCAGGAGGTGGTATATTAGTTTAGATGGAATAAAGCGGCTCAAAGAATCAAAGGTGTTAACATAACCCAATAACTGTCCAACATTAAACTAGTTTTTAAACAAGGTTTTGATGTACAAAGAGCTCAGCCTGCTTAGTATCATGGCGCAAACACCATTAAAAATCCTTTTAACCTTTTATGAAAGATTAAAAAAAAGAAACAGTTAAAGCATTTGAAATGTTAAGTATTAAATAAGGCTTTAATTTTAACTATATCCTTTTAACATTGTTCCTTTTCCCTGTAGCTCAAGAGAGTTTGTGAATGAAAAATTTTCTTGTTTTGACAGTCTTTTAGACAGTATCAAAGATGTTGTTAGCTGTCCTTTTGAGGAAAAGATAGTTGAGGTGTGCTGGGACTGCTGTTGATGTTGCTATTAAAATCCGAGCTTATTTCCAAGAAGACAAAATAGACAAACATACACACAAAAGAGGAGAGAGAAGAATAGTAAGGACAGAAAATGCAGCTTCTGTCTCTGATGTTCACTCCCTTGCAAGCTTGCTGCTGAAAAACACAGGCTTGCACATGGTGTTATCAACTACTCTGAGATCTGGCAAACTTGTACCAGTATTTGGCAGTTGAGGGCATTGTTTTTAGCTGTCTCTTTCTAGTCACAGGTTTACAGCAGTGTTGCAAAATATGCAGTCTTGGTTAGCTAAGCCAGACTCTTATTAGACAGAAGGAAAAAACAGAGAAGGATAGGAAAGAGAATAATTAAGGTGGGGAAGGAAGAGAACATACAAAGGGGAGGTGGAGGAGATAGTCTCACATCCAGGTGGTATTTGGCATTTAGCCAAAGCGGATGGAGGTGGCAGTGTCATCTGGCTCCTTCTCTCTGGCCCGGTCAGGTCAATACATTTTTCAGGATTAGAATGAAGAAGGTCCAGGGTCCCAGGAGACAGTGGGGGTGGTAGTCGTGATGTTAAAGCTTGTTCCTTCCCCTTCTAGTTAACCAGCGCAGTGGTGGCCTCCATCCGTTCATCCATCTTATCAAAGTTTTCTTATCAAAGTGTCTGTCTCTGTCTGTCTGTCTCTCTCTTTTTTTTTTTTAAAGGACCCCAAAAAGGAGTGATGGGCAGGTTAGTCCATCCTCTTATTGTTTTGTGAACTAATAGGCCTAATTTCCAACACCAGTTTGGGGTCTTTTTTTTTTTGGTTTTAAACTGTCTTGTTTGCCAGGCATAATCTTAACACAGTCGTTGAATTACATTAATGAGCCTTTTTGTTTGTACCAATTTAGTCTCTTTTTTGCACCTTTTCCCATTGACATTTGTTGTTGTAGGTTACTGTGATATTTTATGAACTTTTATTCGCTTTTTACAGTTGAGCTCACAATTAGGGTAAATTGTAGACCCATTTATCACACCAGATGTTAAACTGAGTAATCACAATAGTTCCTTCTGACCTGAAAATCTATGAACCTTGTGTATTTAAAACAAACACGTCAGCTGAAGTGAGGAACAAAGAAATGGCTGACCTTTGAAGATGCTATTTGGGGCTGAGGTTACCGAACATTGAGGAAAGTAATAATTTCATGAGTGATGTGCTAAAGATAGAAAATTCAGAAGTGCTGATCATTGGCTTAACTGTTTACATTGGAGATAATGATTACTATTAACCTCAGTTGGAGCAAAGATAGGCAAGTTCTGAGTACTTTTGAAAAGGCTTCCCCTGCCCCCACACAAAGACCACACTTTCTTTTGTGATGAAGAATTTAGATCCAGTAGTTAACATTTTATACAGTACCAACCTGTGTTGTCAATTTTATAGCAAATACAAATTTTGTGTTTTTCTTCCATTTTTGTGTAATTTTTCCTTTAATTTAACTCTCAAATTTCTCTCTTGCCCCAAACTGACTGGAGTAGTCCAGGTGCAATTGCAGTATCTGGAAAAGAGAACACTAGTCTACAATGCTGTACACACAAATCTGAACTTAATTGCAATATACTAAAATTTAGTATGCAGCAAGTGTATGTTCTAACTATATATAACACCTTGACAGTTCTATTCTTCGTAGGGTTGTAAATAAAGTTTTAAAAGTTAACTGTTTAAACGATTAAAATTGTATTGTTTCAACGGTTAACGGATTAGAGAGAGAGGGGCTGGGTGAGGTGAGGCCTGGGGTTGGCTGGCCGGCCAGCATGGGGCCAGGGCCCCATGGGGCTATTGCAGGTGGGGCTGGGGCTGGCTGGTGGGGGTTAACTGTTAAGGTTGGTTAACCAGTAAGCCTAATGCTTACCAGTTAACCCAGTAGTGAGCAGGGTAGTCCACTGGCGCGCCACCAGACAGTTTGTTCACATTTGCATGGCTGCCCGCAGCTTGCAGGGGCCATGGTTCGCCATTCCCAGCCTAGGAGCTGGACCTGCTGGCCACTTCCGGGATGCAGACTGTTTGGAAATAATTTTGGAAACCGTTAATATGGCTTCTTAATTCCTTATTAAGACGAAGGGATCACTGATATGCCCCATGATACTCCTTTTCTAAGGTTTGTTCATGCTACACTTCACTGACATATTTTTGACGTACATATAGATTGATTTAAATTTGACAAATGTGTTCAGACTGAATGGCATGAAGATTTAATTTTTATTTTGTATTTAGATTTGAACTAAGAAATACAGCTATCCAAGACTCTAGGAGCCCTACATATAATTTAAATTAAATCTCAACAGCATTAAAATCAGTTCCATAGGTACCTGGCTGGCCAGCTGGGCCCTGTTCCCTTCTTCACGTAGGAAACACACTCTTAGCATTCTTCAGAGACCCTTTCAAACACATCTTTTGCATTGTGCCTGGGAAATCACCAAATTTGAGCTAAGTTCCAGAGTCTCAGAGCCCTGGCAAAGAGCATCCTGCCTGCTGCCCCCTTTCTGATAATGAGGGGGATCTAGCTTGGGTGCTTCTGTTTACCACAGCTGTAGCAGTATGGCACTAAGAGGCATTCTCACTGCACTGTTAAACACTTCAAAGTTTGATAAAACCCATATTTGATCTGGCAAAAAATTACATGGATTTCTTTCCTCCTCACATCCTAATAACTGAAAATGCATTTCCTTCTGGGAACAAGGGCTTACCGGGTGATTTAGAGTAAGGGTTACTTTGAGTGAGTCTGCAAAAAGAAACCGAAGGCACTGGCATTCTCTGCAGGTATGCGCAAGCATTCACGGTAGCATTTCCTGTCTCTAAACCTGCACTTTGTGCCTGCTTAGTCAGTGCTTATGATCATACAAGTTATTGAAATCTGCATGATTTATTTGCTACAGAGTAGGGTTCCTGTAAACGCTAGTTCTCTGCTTGTTTGAGTACAGTAGGAGACTGGCATGGCATGCACATGTGATCTAAAACACTTTCAGCAAATTTTTAATCCATCAGACATGACAGAACTTTTTTTGGGAGAGAAAGTGGATAACTTGTGACTAATTGTGTATAGTGTTTAATTACAAACTTCCTTTAAATATGTTGTGTTTTTATTTTGATCCTGATTTATTTAGGAAAGTACCAAAAAAAAAAAGTTGTATTTTGGCAGGTGTCATGAGCAAGGCTACAATTTAATCATGGGTATTTTTACTAAAAGTCATGGACAGGTCTCACAGACAATAAACAAAAATTCATGGCTCTTGATCTGTCCATAACTTGTACTATAAATACCCCCTGACTAAATCTTAGCTGGGGGCTTGCTGCCTTAGGAGGGGTTTGGCGGGGAGCCCCTGGGACCACTGCCGGAGGCTGATGAGCTGTGGCTGCTCCTGCCACCCCCGGGACTGCTGCTTAGCCAATCCCAGGAGCCAGCCACACCGGCCACTGCTTGGGAAGTTGCCGATCCCGGGAGCCAGCCACACCAGTCACTGCTTGGGTAGTCCCCGGGCCCAGCTGTGTGGGGCTGCCTGAGCAGTGGCCGGTGTGGCTGGCCCTGGGGCCACCTGAGCGGCTGGCTGCGGAACCGCTCCAGCAGCAGCCAGTGTGGCTGTCGGGACTGGCTGCTGCAGATGTCATGGAGGTTAGTATTTAAAGCTATGGCATTTTTAGATACCGAAAACTTGTCACAAGCTCAGATCTAAATCTTACCTGTTCTTGGCTTTGAGCAAGTGTAATTTGTGAGAAAAAGGAAACATTTCTGTGGCATATGGATTTAAAATAAAAGTGGGTTCAGAGTTGTTCAGGTGTTTAAATATTTAAGTAGTATTGGGGAAACTGATTTGTGAGCAAGAGGTAGTGAGGTCAAAGGTGAGTGGTAAATATCATGCTACTGTGCAGTTCATTACCTGGGTATCACCTCCACACAAGAGTCCTATGTATGTATACAGGTTGCAGAGTGGTAGCCATGTTAGTCTGTGTCAGCAAAAACAACAAGGGTTCCTTGTGGCTGTAATATATATACTGCTTATTGTATTTTTCACTCCATGCATCTGATGAAGTGGGTTTTAGCCCCCGAAAGCTTATGCCCAGATACATTTGTTAGTCTCTAGGGTGCCACAAGGACTTCTCGTTGTTTTTGCTGTGTGAGAGAGAGAAATTATGCGTGTCACTAGAAGCTCTCTTCAGAAGGGTGGATAACTTGAAAGATAGTTCAGACCTGTAAACATTTTTTTTATTTTTAAATACTTTGCAAAAGCAATACAAGCCATGTGACTTGTGGTCTCTCATAAAGAGCACACTATATTAAATGCTAGGTTATTCTTAATTTTAAACCACTTGAATTGCCTTTTCAGTTCAAATCAGCCACACAGGAAACAGATCAATTTCCTTACTTTCATGTTAGAGACATGCTTAAATAATGTGTGAAGTGTTAGATTGTACTGATTATTCAAAACTTGATATGATGGAAAATTTAATATCTTTATTTGAGCCAAGCATCATTATTAAATCATTATGCATGTGAAACTACCATAAATGTTAATGGAAGTTTCACAAGAGCGTTACATGATGGGAAATAGATTTCATGAACTAGAGAGGGGGTCAGTGGGGCATACTAATGTTGGTTTACATAGGTAAACTTAAAGAAACGAATGCGTATTTCATTAATAACCCTTTAAGCTGTGCATTAGCTAACCTCAGTAACCATATGGTTTTATTACGGTTATACTAGTCCTTTCCCTCCACTGACTTGAGTGGAGTTTCACTAGTGTAAAACTGGTGTGTAAGGATTATTGAGCACAAGTGTGAACAAGCTTTTCCAGAATCATAGAATCATAGAATATCAGGGTTGGAAGGGACCCCAGAAGGTCATCTAGTCCAACCCCCTGCTCAAAGCAGGACCAATTCCCAGTTAAATCATCCCAGCCAGGGCTTTGTCAAGCCTGACCTTAAAAACCTCTAAGGAAGGAGATTCTACCACCTCCCTAGGTAACGCATTCCAGTGTTTCACCACCCTCTTAGTGAAAAAGTTTTTCCTAATATCCAATCTAAACCTCCCCCACTGCAACTTGAGACCATTACTCCTCGTTCTGTCATCTGCTACCATTGAGAACAGTCTAGAGCCATCCTCTTTGGAACCCCCTTTCAGGTAGTTGAAAGCAGCTATCAAATCCCCCCTCATTCTTCTCTTCTGCAGGCTAAACAATCCCAGCTCCCTCAGCCTCTCCTCATAACTCATGTGTTCCAGTCCCCTAATCATTTTTGTTGCCCTTCGCTGGACTCTCTCCAATTTATCCACATCCTTCTTGAAGTGTGGGGCCCAAAACTGGACACAGTACTCCAGATGAGGCCTCACCAATGTCGAATAGAGGGGAACGATCACGTCCCTCGATCTGCTCGCTATGCCCCTACTTATACATCCCAAAATGCCATTGGCCTTCTTGGCAACAAGGGCACACTGCTGACTCATATCCAGCTTCTCGTCCACTGTCACCCCTAGGTCCTTTTCTGCAGAACTGCTGCCTAGCCATTCGGTCCCTAGTCTGTAGCTGTGCATTGGGTTCTTCCGTCCTAAGTGCAGGACCCTGCACTTATCCTTATTGAACCTCATCAGATTCCTTTTGGCCCAATCTTCCAATTTATCTAGGTCCTTCTGTATCCTATCCCTCCCCTCCAGCGTATCTACCACTCCTCCCAGTTTAGTATCATCCGCAAATTTGCTGAGAGTGCAATCCACACCATCCTCCAGATCATTTATGAAGATATTGAATAAAACCGGCCCCAGGACCGACCCTTGGGGCACTCCACTTGATACCGGCTGCCAACTAGACATGGAGCCATTGATCACTACCCGTTGAGCCCGACAATTTAGCCAGCTTTCTACCCACCTTATAGTGCATTCATCCAGCCCATACTTCCTTAACTTGCTGACAAGAATACTATGGGAGACCGTGTCAAAAGCTTTGCTAAAGTCAAGAAACAATACATCCACTGCTTTCCCTTCATCCACAGAACCAGTAATCTCATCATAAAAGGCGATTAGATTAGTCAGGCATGACCTAAGTCAGTGTAATGGCTACCAAGAAAGCAATCTTCTCTTAAACAGCTTTGTAGTGGTTAATTTTTTTTTAATCCAAAGAAAATGGAATCTCAGGAGACTGAAATATTTCTTTGTGTGCTGAAAGCAGAAATGTCTTTAGTAGAGGTACAATGGTTCTGGCTTTTTATTCTTTCCCTTGCCTACTTTTGAAAATTGATTCATAATGTGCAATTTCAGACAGGAGTCTGGTAAAATTTAATTTTTGGTGACAAACTGGGTGCAGAATAACTAAACAAACTTCAGATGATGAAATTAACTTCCAGAGATGCACAATTAAAGGCATCTTGCAGAATTTTACTGTCTGATCTTTCTCATGTTTTTCAAGCAGTGTAAAAAAGTTTAAATTAGAGTCTTGTTCACATCTTATTGGGAGATGATGTCCTGTTATACACCAGTCTCATGACTGGTCCTAGTAAAAGTGTTTATCACTTTCACAGTTGTCTGATTTAGCAATCTGTAATTAGGAAGGAGATCACACTTTTGTAGGTCATCTCCTGTGTGAACATCAGAGGGTAGCCTGCCAGAAGAGAGGAGTGAAAAGCTTTCAGGGACACTTTCAGAACTAACAGTTTTGAAAAGGTGTCCTGCTCTACATTGGTTCATTCATGAGGAGAATATTTTCCCTCCTCTGTTATTTATATCCAGAGCACCAAGTGCTCCCCTTGTTGTACTTAAACTTGAAACCCCTCCTATGTTGAGACCATGATCCTGCCGGATGCAAACTGTTTGGAGATAATTTTGGAAACCGTTAATATGGCTTCTTAATTCCTTATTAAGACAGAGGTCACTGATATACCCCAGGATACTCCTTTTCTAAAGTATGTTCATTCTACACTTCACAGACATATTTTTGACTTGCGTATAGATTGATTTGAATTTGATAAATATGTTCAGAATGAATGGCATGAATATTTTATTTTGTATTTTATCTGGTCATGCTTATGTTAACATAACATTCATATATTGCAGTAATAGTGAATCATCTCAGCCCAACCCTATTAAAAGGTGCAGCCATCATGATATAATTTTGATTCAAGTACAAACACAACCAGAAATGAGTACTGAATAGCCATCAGCAACTGTGCAGTGCAGCACTTCATAATGTATGATGATCAGTTTTTTACCTAATTGTACCACTTTTTGTATGCACAAGTTCAGAATTCATCATTTGCCTCTGAATAAAAGAATTTCAAATAGTCATGGAAAGACAAATTAAGGCGTTTGTTAGCATTGATAAAATTCATCGGTAACAATAACTGCTGTCTGATTTCCTTTATGCTACTTCTTGGAAACATTTCTGACTGAACTTGCTTCTGATTTTTAACCTCACTCTTCCTCTTAAAGAGATTTTTTTTATAAAATCTGCAGTACAAACATTAAAACTGAGAATTTTAAGAATTTACTTTTTATTGTGGTCTGTGCATTTACTATTTTGTTTCTCGCAGCTTGTAAAATAGACATGAAAAAGCTTAACGTTAATTTCTGGTCTGTTTTCTGGTCAGTTTTTATATACTACCACAAATTTTGAAATATCTGGTCTGCAGATGCTTTTGGGGAATGTTTTTAAAGTTGCTACTGGAATTATTTTTTAAATTTCTTGGAAACAAATTTGTTGCTCTTAAGTCGTGTAAAAGTTTGGTTTTTCAAAGCCTGAATTTTGATGAAGGACTTATCTACACTGGCAAGTTTCTGAGCAGTAAAGCAGCTTTTTGCTCTCCAACTGCAGATGTGTACACACTGCCAAGCCACTTTGTGCGCAGAAACTCCTCAGTTGCAGCGCAGGCTATTTGCACAGAGGATCCAGTGCTCTGTTGCCAGTGTGAACACTTGATTGCTTTCTGCCCTGTAATTGGCCTCCGGAGCTGTCCCATAATGCCTCAAGCGACTGCTCTGCTCATTGTTTTGAACTCGGCTCACCTGGAGACATGTGACCCTCCCCTTTCAAAGCACCTTTTCTAACCGTCATTGTGTGCTGTGCTGATCTGCTCTGGGACACAAAGCAAACCATTAATGTGGAATGCTCATGCTGTTGAACACACAAAGAGAGAGTGTGAGTGTGATTGCTGTGCAGAGAGCCCAGGGAGAGAGGTGGGGGCTGATGTTGGGGTTTCCCCCTGCTTCAGAACTGGTTGCTTCCTGCCGCTGCGTGAACTTACAAGACAGCCAGCATGCTGACACACTCTCTGTCCCACAAAACATACTCTCTCTTCCCCTCCCCCCCCAGTACACACACACACCCTCTCTCTCTCACTCACCAGTTGAAAAGCAGCTGGCAATGTAGTAGGCTGCCCATGGAACAATGGGATTGGGAAACCTGCATCATGTGATACTGTGCCGTCCCCATGAGGTATTGCAAACCTTTCCCAAAGCACCCTGTGGCCAGTTGTATAGTGGGATAGCTACCACAATGCACTGCTGTCTTTGCTGTTGCAAGAGCTGCTAATGTGGATGCACTCCAGCGTACCAAGGAGCACAGTGTGGACACGCAACAACGGTTTAATTCCAGCGTTTTAATAAAAGTGGTATAATTTGTGGCACAGAAACTTGCCAGTGTAGACATAATCACATCAAACTTAAGGTATCTCTTTAAATATGAAAGTCAAATAACACCTGGACCACATTCTATTGGGTGATATCAGTGCAGCTCCTCTGGGTGAAATTATGCTCAATTACACAGGTTATGTAATGTAACTGTTAAACCCAGTGGAGTTATGCAGGGTTTATTAAAAGTTTTACCTGATAGATCTGAACCACAGCCCCAAATAACTGTCAGAGGTGTTGTGACACTCACTATTTATTGGTGCATTGTGATTTGAGCCATTTTGTGCTTTACTTTCCTGTGGAAGTCAAAAAAGAAATTCCCACTAGTCAGCAAGGCAGGAGTCCAAATTAACTTTTTTTTTTAGTATGCTCTTTATTCATCCATATTCATTCTTTTCTAGCACTCAAGGTGATAGCTGGTCAGAATTTCCAGAGGAAATTTCACCATTTTGAAATTTGGTCTGTTCTGATTCAGAATGGAAACAGATATTTTCAGAATTTCCTGCAAATCGAACTTTTGTAAAATTTTCATTTTGAAAACACCAAAACGTTCTCTAAAACAGTGTGTTCCCCAGGTTCCCTAGCAGCTCCTGAGTGGAATAACAGCAGTGAAACTGACAAGAACTGTTTGCATTGTTGTTGCCATGTTGGTCTCAGGGTATTCGAGAGACTAGGTCTGAAGTAGACCAGCTCTGTGTAGCTCAAAAGCTTGGCTCTTAAATTAACAGAAACTGATCCAATAAAAGAGATTACCTCACGCACCATGTCTCTGACAAGAATATCAGTTTCAGTCAGTAGCTGCCAGGATTTCCAGGGTCCTTAGCTTCGGGACAGCTTGGTGACCCCACATCTTCCAGATTCCTGAGCCAGCCAGCTTACTGAACTGCTTAACTGACAGGCCAGCTGGCTCCCCAGGCTGCAGGAGTTGCCCCAGAAGTCTGATGCCCTGGGCTCCCAACTCCACATCAGTCCTTTTGGTGGGCTGCTGAGGAGTTGAGCAGGTGCGCTCGCAGGCAAGTTTCGAATGTGGCCTGTGTTCAACTGGAAGGTTAGTCAAAATTGGCATGTTTCCACAAAATATTTAGCTTTCAGCAAATTTGCAGTTCCCAATGGAAAACCATTGTCAGAAAATTTCTGACAAGCTCTATTCAGTGGGAATGCAGTACCTGATTGTCCAACTGAAATGTTACTGCTTGTTGCTTGAATTTGGGTTTCCTTCTTGATTATTTTCTTTCTTTCCCTGGGTACACAGATATGTAATGCCATAGTCATAAAGTGCATGTGTTGCAAAATTTGTAGACCACACAGTGGCATTGCTGTGTTTACTCTATTAAGTGAATAACTAATGGTATTTCATGTATAGGCATGATTGTTTCAATGTATGTTGTGGCAACCTTTGGATAATTGTTTTGAAATTGCTTATATTTTTTCGTTCTTGGTTATATGAATTACTTATCCTTTTTGTGCCAATTAAGCTTATAAATATATAGTTAAAAATACCAAATGTTTTATTATTTTAAAATATTGTGGTAGTGCCCAGAGGCCCCCAGTTAGGGATCAGGACCCCATTATGGGAGGCTCTCTATATACATTGTTTCTAATAATTTATTACACATGGAAAGTAATCATAACCACAAATTTTCAGTGTTTATTTCAGCTATTCATTTTTTTCTCCCTTCCTCCATCCCCCACTCTGAATAGCTTGAACACCACTTGGTATTTCCTGTAGCTTCCCTCACATGTCTGATCCGAAGGAAGAGAGACTACAATTCCTACCCCACCCATGTAAATATCAGCAGTGTTAACAGCATATGAAACTTTGCCTCTGTGTTTTTTTTAAAGCTTACAGTAGGCATGTCTGTGGGCTGATACCAACAAAATGCAGTACTGTGGTTGCTCACAATACTCTGAAAATTGTGCAGTTCCATCACAATATAATTCCTTTGTACAGTACCAGGGAAGCTTTAAAGGAACACTTAAATTATATTTGAGAGGAAAACAAAAATCCTGTTGTGCTGAACGAACATTTAATCAGCTGCTTTAGGAGGATATTAAATTTAGAACCAGCGTTTGATACCCATAATATACATTAAATGTAAAGTATTATGGGCTAAATTGAGTCTTTAGATTCCTCCCTGAATATGGGGCAGTGTATAGTTGGGTTACCCAGTCTGGAAAATAATTCTGGAGTAGGACACATTCCACTGAGGAGAATTTGTTTCATCATAATTTTAAAAGATGCATCATAATAAAAGATGCAGCATATTTCCCCCCTTTGTGTCCAGCCACCTCCATTGTTTGCTACTTTAAACTATTTCAGGTAACAGAATTCTTAAATTCTCTATTGTTTTTATAACTTTAAGAAATGAAAATTTCAACAATTTGCATTAGATTTACATGTAAGTAAAGTGTCCTCCTTAGATAAATATTTCTAAACAAAAATCCCTGTGTAAGATGGTAGATCTGTCGTTCCCCCCTTTCAGTGGAGGAGAGTCAGAGTGTAAAATTTTATTTGTGCAAGTCCACTTATCATCCCACACTGGTAATGGTTATATTATTAAACTAAATCTTGCATTTCTAAATGTTACAAAATGAAAAGTAGTTTAAAAAAACAAAAAATCCTTCTGACCACAATAAACAGACATTCTGAACAGCTTTGAGCCATATAATCAAAGCTGTTCCTCATCTTCAGACGTTGGAGTGGAGAGGCTTCCACACTCGGTCTTTGCCACCATTACTCTCTTTTTATTGCGAAGCCCCGCTACACTGGAATAACAAGGTCTACAACATACTGCTGTTACAGCTAGCAGATATCTGCACTGCAGTCACTGTTTTCTTCGTTTTTAGAAAAATAAAGCATCAGAACTGCAGTACTTGTTATAGCTGAAGGTACTTACAATTTAAGGCAAACAAAATTCATTGTTTATTACAGGATCACAGGAGCTGTGACTCTTCATATTTCAGTAGCTCTTGACACACTCACGGGCCTGGAATTGCTCACTCTTTTTGGTGTAAATTTAGAGCTGTGGATCTCAACCTGCAGCCCAGTCAGCACACAGCTGCAGCCCATGTGACATCCTTGGGGCCAGACAGGTAGTATTGGATGCAGCCCACAGTGGTAAATAAGTTGAGAACCACAGATCTAGAGGAATAGATACTTTTACATTAGGAAAAGAGTCCCTGCCAAAAACAAATAAAATACTGTAAGGTATGGATCCAGTAGGCTCAATGTTGCATTTTTTCCACTGGAGGATAGCAACTGCTGCATGTGAAATGGAGTTAGCATTGTATTCCCAAGAGAGTGGAGGTAATTATCAGAGACTGCTGTGACTCGAATTTACCAGGAAGGAATTTTTTTATTCAGACTTAGCAGTTCATTGTAAAAAGAGAAATTAAAATTAAGAGTTTGTGGAAAAGGGTGCCTTTAAAGAACTCATTCTTCATGTAAAACTTTGGAAAGTATGCTCTAGAAGTCTCTCTTCTATGTTAGTTGTGGCAGAGTGTGATGGAGATGGGGTGGTCCACTCACCGTTAGGTATGGTGCCTTTTCCTCGCCGCTCTGGGGAATAGCCCCTTCCCTCAGTTGCACACCATCTCTCTGCCTCTCTGGATCTGAGGCCCCTCTCTTGCTCCAGGAGCTGCTGCGGCCTTTTCATGACTGAACCTTCCAGCCAGGTCACACTATTCCTCTTCTGGGGTAACAAAATCTTCCTTCAGCAGTCCCAGGCAGTCTTCCGATTCATTGCCTCATAGTACCACTCCCTCAGTGGCTGGCAGGGGAACCCGGGCCTGCCCTCTACTCCAGGGTCTGGCTCATGGACCCTCTAGCCAGCAGTCAAGGTCTGTTCCCTTCTAGACCTTACTGCTTTTCCCTGAGCCCTGTCCTACATACTTGGCCTCCTCCCTCTCTGGATTGGCCAGCCCAAGTGCACCTCCCCTTCTCCCAGGGAGTGTCTGTAGACTTTCCCAGCAGTCCCCTTTTGTGCTCAGCTCCTGGGCTTTCTGCAGGCCCCTCCACCTGAGCCTGCTTCCAATCAATTCCCTGCTCCCTTGCTTTTTCTCCAGGTGCAGCCTATGGAGTTAATTGGTTCACCTGGCCATCTTAACCCCTTCCAGTCCTGTATGTGGTGGCCACGCCATGACAGAGATTTTCATGTTCAAAGTACTTAACATATCTAATCCACCTCATGGCTGTGTGAGGTGTGTAGATGCATATCAGAGCTGGCCAGAAAATGTTTTTTTTGTTTTTCCCCTATGTAAAATTAAAAACCATTCAGATTTTGGCTTTTCAGTTTTCCAACAACAAAAATCAAATCTTTGAGTAAAGCAGATATTTTCTGCAGAATATTTTATTTGGGCAAAAACTCAATTTTCTGTCACAATTCTGATGGAAATTTTTTGACCAGTTCTATCTATAAATCCCCATTATAGAAGGGGAGCTGCAAAAAAAAAAAAAAAAAAAAAAAGAGGTGAAATTACTAGTTTGAAGCCACAGAGGGTTTCAGTGTCAAAGCATGGATTAGAATTCTGAACTTCCTCATTCTGTGTTATTTGTTACTAAGGTCGTATGTCTGAAATGGAAAGGAGGCTGTCCAATCTCTCCAAAAATATCCCTTTGCGGACAGGGCTCTGTTCTCAAAGTTTCATCCATGTTTGATGTACTACATTGAACATGTTACAAAAGTTTACTGATCCTACAGAGAAAGGTAAGGGAAGGTGTGGTTGAAGTTAATTGGCAGGCAGCCTTCATACCACTCACATATACATTATCTTGTCTTCAGCTGAGAAGCATTTAAAATCCCCCGTACATACAATTTGAAATATCAAATGGATATTGTCAAGATAAAAATCAAACTCAAACCAAATCATTGTACTGATCTTTGCTTCTAACCAAACCTTAGACTGCTAAAGCGAAATTTAAAAGAAGTTTAATTGATTTTCAAGCAAAATTAATTTGCTCTCAAATTTATTTCTCATTTTTACTTCAGATTCTCAGTGCTGTAATTTTTGTGGGTAGCAAACTCAGCACAGATGTGCTAATAACTTCTAAACAACAGTTTCCATTTCATTCTAAATCAACTACAGAAACATTTCTATTGGTCTTGGCTTTTTAAATGTGGGGAGAGCGTCCCCCTTAGATTTCCATCCCAACACTCAAATGCTAGTACCCTAGGGTACAAATGATTAGACCTAACAAAATTAGAACTTCTCCAAATTTGCAGATCTAGTGAGGTGTATAGACCTTAAGATATATTGACTGTTGGGAATTCAATGAACAAATTAACTTTCAGCTGTAAAATGACTATAGAAAATAATTTTCAGGTCAAGATGACAGAGTGGGTTAATACAATATGGTGGTGGGATTTTCAAAGGTAACATAAGCATAAATGTTTTATTGACTTTTGCTGGGGTTTTAGTCCCAAATCACTTAGGTGCTTTTGAAAAGCCCAAACTAGCCAATGTGCAGGTTTAGGTCACAAGTGAAAAATATTTCTTTATTTCTGAAGGATTTGCTTACATCGCAAAACCACTATATAATCTTACCTGAATGGGAAAGGGTGGGGTCAAATAGACCCGGGTATAAGCCTTGCTTTAACTTCTAAAGTGCCTTTTAAACATTGAAAAATAACTCTTAAAATGCCCTTGTGAGCTTCTCTATCTATTGCCTTTTAATTAGTCCATATAAGCTTGTTTGTTTACAAATAAAAAATGTTTTTCTAACTCCTTGTCCTGCAAATTCAGCTTGGAATCTGAAACTCAAGTTGATTTATCTCTGGATCACAAATAATCACTGGAAAAGATTCTTCATTCAGTGTACGTTTGATTGATGTATGAGCCAGAATAGTGTCTAGTACTGTCTTAGCTTTTTGGCTGTGCTCCTAGGAGTAAAGTAATTTAAAACTTACTTTTGTCACTAAAGAGAGCATCTGACTCTGAATTAGCCCAGGAAGCAGGTGTCTTAGCTAACTATTGGTTTTTATTCACCATAATGAATAAATGAATTGGTTTTTATTCACCATAATGACACCACTTTAACAAGTTAAGGCTGCATATGAGCAACTTCCTCAGTTCTTCCCTGCTACATTTTGGCCGCTGTGAGGTTTGGCATTCATTACGCTATAAAAGTGATCCTACAGACCCTTGAAAAGCAATGGGAACATTTTCAAAAATAGCAACTTTTGGCAATCCCCCTCATCGGTGCCTAAATATAGACTTAAAAGCCTAACTTGAGGCTCCTATTTTTGAAAACTTTGGCCAACATTCGTATAAATCTGCACTTAGTCTAAGTGTGTTTGAGATGTTAATTCTGCTGACGGTAGATTTCTCCTCATCTGAGATCTAAATAATATATACTTTATCTATATCTATACACACGCAATACTTTCTTTATTACTATTCTCATTCTTACAATACCTAGAAAGCTAATGTTTCTTCCTTGTGAAATGACTGTGGAGTCTAATATTATTTTCTTAAAGTTTAAATTATGACCAGAGCTAAAGAATTTCTTGCCCCTTGTGAAGCACGTGTAACAAAAATGAATATTTTCTTGTTTCTAGTCCAATGCACAGATTTTTAAGACAATCAAGTGAAGGCATTGATATGAAGTTAAAGTGACTGTAAGCTTACTAGGGTAGACATGGCCTAAATCTCTGCTTAGGTGTCTAAATTTTAACGATTGCTGAGCACTCTCAAATGGGAGCTGCAGGTGCTCAGCACTTCTAAAAGTCAGGTAACTGTATTTAGGTGCCTAATCATGGTTTTAGTAAACTAACTTTTATGCACGCTGGTTTAAAAATTTTTGCCTAAGAATCTCGCCTCGGGGACACAGAGGGAACTTGGTGCCAGGGTCAGGACTGGAACTCAAGAGCTCCTAGTCCTGTGCTTAGACCTGGGGCTCTCGCAACAAATTTTTTGGTGGCCTCAGAGTGTGGCCAGCAATTCTTGGTGGTGGCCATTCTGACAATTTTTTTCTAAAATAATTAACTTTTAGAAAAAACAAATATGCATATATACACGTCCAAATCGTAATTTATTTATGTAGGGTTTTTTTGCAGACTCGATAATAAAAATAATGTACGGTTGTCTCTATTCTTTACTGGACGTAAACACACAATAGAAACATCCCTCCAGGCCCTGCTGCCTGCCCCGTTCCTCACTGGGCTCCCCATCCCCATATTGCTGCCGGACCCTGCTTCGTTCCCCACCCCCATTGTGCTGAGCTACCTTCTATGGCCTCACACCGCAGGCCCACCACACTCCTTGCCTCTTGACCACAGAGCCCCGGGTGGTCGTCCACCTATAAGGCTGGTCCTTCTGAAGCCCCAATGTCCTGGGGTTGAAGCAGAGAGCCAGAGCCCTGCGGCTGAAGCTCCAAAGGCTCACCACCCCCAAGAAGGTGGGTTGGGAATTCATTCAGCTGCCTGTGGAGTCCAAGTTTCTTCCTGTGCTGTGCACACGTGTCTGCAGAGCAGTGCCCCAAGCCCCCAGGAGGCTGGGCAGTGCAGGGCACCGATCCCCTGCTGGTGACACCAGCAAACACCAAGGCAGCGGATCCAGGAGCAACAGCTGGTCACAGCAGGGAAGGGCTGCTGTTCCTCTTTGGCCATTTCCACCCTGGACTCCTGGGCCAGGAACTGTTGTGGCTGCAGAAGAATCCGCTGGGGCTGCATTTGAGAAACACTGGCTTAGACCATGCTGCAGTGAAAACCCTGAGTACAATGTGGGAGAAACTACAGTTAGGGTATGTGTACACTGCAATCAGAGACGTGACTGCAGTACTCTTAGATCCAGCTAGCTTGGATAACAATAGCAGTGAAGCCTGAGTTGCTGGCTGCTCCCATATATACTCAGAGTCCTGGTTGGAGTTGTACAGCTCGTTGTACCTGGAGTACAGACCTTGGGTCCTGGGCAGGGTTGTGCAACTAGTGCTGCCATTGCTTCACTGCTATTGTTGTTTGAGTTAGCTAGATCAAAGCTAGCTTGGGTATGTCCACACATGTTGCAGTCACGCTTCTGATTGCAGTGTAGATACACTTTTAGCATTTGGCTTTGTTTTTTAAATGATACCTTGGAAACTGTTTTAAAGGGCAGTACCCTTATGTGCAATTTTATCTTCTCAGCCTGTTCTGGCCTCTGGGCCAATGATTCTGTATTTATGTAATCTTCGAAAAAGCTACCCTACTTCATCCTACCACATTCTGGGAGGAATTGGGAGTTGGTTCATTGTGCTTAACTTCTGTGATGTAGGTGTGTCATGCCACAATTAACCTTCTGGTTAGCTGAGTAGCTTTGCCTAGCTGAGAACCTTGGCCACCATTTTCTGTTGGTAGAAGGATGGTGACTGATGACAGGCTGGTGAGTGTGTGCATATGCGCACACCCCAATAATGAGACTCTCAGAACATCATTCTAAGCATCTTGTGAGGGGAGCAAGAAAAAGACAAAATTAAAGGCCTTTCAGTTAAAAAAATGTAACAAAGCTGCTGCACTGACAAGTAATTTTAAATTTTACTCCTCTATCCTTGTTCGTTTTTATGTGTGCTTGTACAATGAGGAACTAACTTTTTGAAAATTATCCATGAAACTGCTAGTAGGCACAGTAATGTTGCCAGTAACAGTAACTTAGAACAACTAAAACAAATCTGAGTTTACAAGCTAAAGTGAAATAAGTGATTTAGATTATTGTTCTTCATAAGTATAACTGATTATAAATTTCAGTTAAATTATACTTTAAATGCTATTTTAAAGGTGCCAATATTATATCATTAGGTTAAAAAGCTCTTTGAATCGCTGAAACAATGAAACAAGATGTATTACTAGTTTTAACTGTACAGATTTGCCAGTGACTTTATTAATCTGAGTAGCATATGTAAAACTGTTAGATGAATTTCTAAAGCAAGGTGGTTGAGGTAATATCTTTGACTGGACCAGCTTCTGTTGGTGAATATAAGTTGGCCCAGTAAAAGATACTGTTTAACCCACCTTGTGTGTGTCGTATCCTGGGACCATCATGGCTACAACACTGCAAACAGATATATTCCAATAACTTTCTGGGTTTTATCTTTTTCTAAAGTCTGGTGTGAACCAAAGAAAGATTTCAAGGTTACCAGTTGAGATCTTTTTATAGCATTAGATGTACACTGTGCCCGTACTGTAAGGCACAAGTTTTAAAATTTTGTTTTGCAGTCAAGCTCTGCTGTAAATAAGAATTTACTATCAAACTGTATATTATACTGTGCTTTTTAGGAGTTAGAGTTAATGTCAATGGTAACATACTAGTTCTGATTGTATTTGTTACAGTATTAGTATTTCTCTTTTATTTGTCCCTGGATCCCCCATTTCATTTTGTAAACTCATCTTTAGCATTTATGTTTATGGCAAACTTTTCTTGTGAGAATACATTCAAACATTCCTGTCATTATGGAGGATTACCCAGACCGTTATCCACTGAATTCTATACCACATTTGTAGTATTTACTTCAGTTTGTGGTACCTTGGGTTTTCCTTTCTATATGACTGTGGGATAGTAATATTGCTGTATGGTTAGGCTGCCAAAGTCGTTCAGAATCAAATTCTGGTAAGATAAGCTCTTCAAGTAGCACAAATGTACATTTTCAATAACAGTAACCAATATGTATTTCTAACCTAAAGTGAAATCTGAATAAAACTTGCATAGAGTGATAGACACAATTGGACAATATACTTGAACATCAAATTGCAAGTGCAATACATGCCTTCTGTAACATGAATTCACCTTTCTTCAGATTGCCCAGATGTAAGAGTGCTTGAATTGCTAGTAACATATCTGCATACTATAACTGAACAGAGAAATCCAGAACACAAGTATACTTTAGTTCAGTTTTTATTCCAGACTTAATCATCTTTGGAAGAAACTACCACTTGACACTTCTTTAACTTTTTAAATATGTATTATTTTACAGTAAAGGTAAACAAATTCTGAGCATGGTAAGCGCAGTACTCCGGCTGCTGAAGAATGTATGAAACACATGCCACTTTTAAACATGGTTCTATTGGGTATTGCTTGCTTATTTGTAAAGATGAATCAAAGTTGCATCTTGCTTCATATAAGCTCTTAATTCTTAAAAATTCCTGGATTTATTGCAGCAGCTTTCAGGCACCTCAAATAAATAAATATTTGTATTATCTCACATAAGAAGCTCACCTTAAAACACGTAGACATCAAAATTATGGTGCTTATGTGACGTACAGAACATCTAGGAGAGGGTACTTTACAATAAACAGCTAACTGCCATTTCTTGTCTTCTTGGAAAAGAATATTTAATGTGTCACCCAGGATATCTTTGTTCATGTGAGGAATACTCAATGTTTTTTCAATAACAAAGAAGCACTTTTGAAGTTAAAGTACACAACCCAAACAGGTTTCAGAGTAACAGCTGTGTTAGTCTGTATTCGTAAATAGAAAAGGAGTACGTGTGGCACCTTAGAGACTAACCAATTTATTTGAGCATAAGCTTTTGTGAGCTACAGCTCATACTTTCCACAGTATGCATCCGATGAAGTGAGCTGTAGCTCACGAAACCTTATGCTCAAATAAATTGGTTAGTCTCTAAGGTGTCACAAGTACTCCTTTTCTTTTTACAACCCAAACAGAACACTTATTTAAAGAATTTAGTTTTTTAGTCTTATTTGCTATACTTTCTTAGAAACAGCTTTGAGTTTGTTTTGTCAGCAATATTTAAATAACTGACATCTTGTTTCAGTAACTTTACATACTTTTTAATCCATCTGTAAATTTATTTTTACAAAGGAGTAGCTTAACTTTTGTAAACAAATCCTAGGAAAGATGGTGGGTGTGGAACTGACACCAGAGTTGCAATAACTTGATCAATGCTTTGAAGAATCCAGACATTAAGAAATTAACACCTAAACAAAATAGTTGCAGCCTAAAATGTATTCACAATTTAATTTTTTAATTTAAATTGTTTTAGCCTGTTAACACAAACAATGAGAAGACCTAGTCTTCTAACTTCATAATATGTTGAATTGTAAAACACTTTTGGACCTTGTTAGTATCAGCTTAGGTTTCCAAACATCAGTTTATTTTTGTGTGGTTCAAAATTATAAGGAGACACAGCAGGGTCTATATAACAGGTCATGGAATCTGTGACATAAAGGCAGAAGAGATAAAACTTTGACAACTATTAAAATATTTGTAATTCTTGCAGTAATTACATTTTTCTATAAAGTATGTTTACAATTGACATTTAACTTTTTCCTATTTTTAATCATGATATAAACAGTTTTCTAAGGTGAAGAAAGTTTATTCAGTGTACAAGAAAACATTTTAACAGCTGAAGAAAGGTGCATTTCAGTCCCAGTATTTTCTTTCAGTTTATATTGTAGATTCATTGTCAAATATTTTAGCTTTTAAAGTCTGGAGGCTGTGTTGAATAAAATTTTCAGCAACCTGAGTTTCAGCGGATCTGGAATCGCATGTTCTAGCTGATCTGTTCTTTTTTATTGAGTTTTTAATAGTGTCTGATGTAAAATAGTATATTATAGGGTCAAAACAACAATTTGAAACTGCAATGCATAGAGTGATAGGATACATAGTCCTTACAGCAGTTACTAATGAACAATTAATCCATATTTGTGTTCTCATTAGAGAATAAAGTATTAGGGTAACATTATATGGCACAAAACAGAAACAGAATATCACCAAATGGACAAAAATCATTTTGAGTACCTTTTTTTTGCTTAGCTTGTTCCGACTTAATGTAACTGGTTTATTCAAAGTCCTTAAAACCATCGTAGAACAGGTCACATTTAAGAACAGTGGAATAAAAAATCCCACAATTTCAATGAAGATAACAATCCTTGATATATAAGTTTTCCAGGTGGTATCCGGAAAGTTTTCAAAACATGTGTTTTGTTCATATTCAGTGTGATTTCGGGTGGTGGTAGACTGAAAAAAGATTGCTGGCATGCTTCCTGCTAGTACAGTTATCCATACTGCAACACAGACAATTTTTGCATTTCTTTTGGTTCTAAGAGTCTTAGACCAAAATGGGTGCACTATGGCTAAAAAGCGGTCGACGCTTATACAAGTCAAGAAGAAAATGCTTCCATACATGTTTGTATAAAACATTGTGACAGAAATCTTGCAAAGTATATCTCCAAATGGCCAGTTTCTTATTGCAAAGTAATAAATCCTGAAGGGTAATGTAAATACAAAAAGTAGATCAGATATTGCTAAATTAAGCATGTAAGTAGTTGTTTCATTTCGCATTTTTAATGTGAATGTAAAAATGTATATAGCAACGCAATTTGATATTAGACCAAGGACAAACACCATGCTAAACGTACATCCATATAAAATATACTTAAAGGAGTCCTCAGTGGAACAATTAGAGCTTACCATTATAAGGGCAATTTAAATTTACAATGCTGAATTCCTTTCGTTAGCAGCCCTTCTGCTGTAACTCCTTTAAAATCTCTGGGTAGCTTGCAGATGAATTTGGTCTGTGAGTGATTTCATAAGTTTTCCATTTTACTTTAAAACTTCCAAGGTGAAACATGAACGTTGCAGTAGGAAGATACTACCTTGGGAATCACTAGGAGATTATTCTTTTCTTCCAAATGCCACAATAGTCACACATCCAGTCCTGGGCGATAATAAGCATAGTCTTACAAGCAACAGATGAGGTCATCCTTACATTTAATTCCACGCTCTTGTTTTCCCAGGTGTTAATGAAGTTGATACAGAACTTGCTACTTTATGTTCAACTGCAAGTCAAAAAGTAGAGAAGTACTTTAAATGCAGATTTTCCAAAGTTGTTTAACTGAGAGTGTGTAACTGAGATTACTTAGGAAAAGATTTCCTGGTCTCTGAAAGACGTAGGAGTTTCCACCTCTTTCACTGCCGCCTTCCCGTAAAACAAGCTTTTCAACTTGCCTGCACGCTAACCCCACAGGGCGGAAAGCAGGCTGCTTAGAAATTCAGAAATAAAATTCCAAAGCGTGTTTGTTCTTGCCGAATTTAGATCTCCTCCTCAGATGCTGAGTGTATAGTAAGCCTTGCTTATTCTGAAGAGAGAGGGGGAGGAAAAAAGAGCTCAGTCAATTTGTAATATGACATCACAGGAAGAAGAGGTTGGACTTAAAGAAAGAATGGTTTCAATTCAGTTTGTTTGCCTTTCTTTAATCAGATAATGTGTCTGCAGGGAATATACCTCGGAGTCATGCAAATGCTCAGAATGGTGGAGCAGTCTGCTATTAACTCTTTATGTAGCAGGAAAAAGTCCCTTGTCATCAAAAGTGCTTTTAATTTTTTTTTAGTTGTTTGACAAATTCAGTGCAAAATCTTTTTGTTTCTTTTTAGTTATGAAAGATTTTTGGGCTGGCGGAATAACTCCCACATCTAAACATTTCATTTTCTATGTTAGTAAAATTATATACATTCTGAAATTCTTAATGGCTACCTCTGAAATTTTCTTAAAGATGTAATTTTGTAAAAAGTATCCTTCCTTGTGATGATGCATAATGCTTATCAAGAAACAGACTAGCTGATTAAGCAGTTTTAGATCTTAATTCTCTAAACACTTCAGCAGATGCATAACTTTCCTCATGTGAGCAGCACTTTTTGAAGTCAGAGAAAGTCATTGGGAAATATTTTATTTTTCCTATGAGAACTTAATTTATGTGAAGGGAGGATTATAAAGACAATGGAATTGAATCTGGGGGTTACTGGGGGCGGGGAGGGGGAAAGTAGAAGGGAGAATAAAGCAATATGTTGTGGGATTGGGAAGGAGAATTTAGTGAGCCTAACAATCAAAATCACACAGCTAAATTTCTAACAAGATATGCCTATTATCACCTTGATCACTGTGCATGTATGTTGTATTCCTTTTCACTTGTCTTTGTTTTTTTAAATTGTACATTCTGTGGGGCAAGGAAATCATTTTCCTCTGGTTGTGAAGCACCTAATACATTTTTGGTTCTACCACAATATAAATTATACACCTCTGGTTCTGGTAATTTTGTAAAGTGAATCACTTATTTGTACTTCCTGTAATTATTCCTACTAGGCACTGCCTAATGCAATGAAAATAAATTTCTGCTTATTAAAATACTTTGTAAATTTTAAAGAGAACTCCTTTACAGGATGGCACGAGGAGACCCTCAGTTTAGATACGCTAGTCTCTTTCTGGTGCCAAAAATGCATATTTCACAGTCTTGAAAGAGGAAATCCTTGTGCATATGTGTGACTGATTCAATTTTCTCAAGCTAATTGTTAAGCCATGGCTTGGTTAGGAAATAGTGTATAGTCTATTCCCATTGTAAATGATGATAGATATTAAAGAACTTCTTATTCACAGGGGTGTGGCATGGTTTTGCAATGTGAGGCTTAGCAAACAGAAATCCGAAATGCATCAGATAAGGCTTACTAGCAAATTTCTCTTTCCCTCCAAACAGTTTTACCCTGATTTCTTGATAGAAGTGAAGCAGTTGAGCTCTACTTCCTCACATTTATGACCTGCTAAATGTCCACACTTGGAGACTCCTGTTAAATCAAGAAGCATACTCCGTTTTCAATTTCTAAATATATTGGAGCTGGAAAGGTGAATTGAGCAGACTGTGGCTATGTGTACACTGTTAACTTTGTCACAGCATAGATTTTACTTCATGTTGTTGCTAAAAGCACCCAGTTGTCTTGCTTACTGTAAGCAAGACAATTATATATAGTTATATTTTATGTTTTCACTTCCTTATGCCTTAGGTGACTGATCCACAGCCCACTGAAGTAAATGGAAGTCTTTGCATTGACTTCAATGGTTCAGGCCCTAGGAGTCCTGACTTTACTTCTCTACTCAGCGGTTAGTTCCTCTTCTTAGTATGGACTATGATCAAGTCACTTTTTTAGTAAAAGAAAACTATGGCACAAATATGTAACCCCAAACTTGGGTGCCTTAAGTTAAGCCCCTAGATAGGGGTGGGCAAACTTTTTCGCCCAAGGGCCACATCTGGGAGGGGAAACTGCATGCAGGGCCATGAATGTAGGGCAGGGGGTTGGGATGTGGGAGGGAGTGCAGGGTGAGGGAGGGGGTGCGGTGTGCAGGAAGGGGTTTGGGGCAAGGGGTAGAGGTGTGGGGTGTATGATGGAGCTCAGGGCAGGGCGTTGGGGTGCAGGAGGGGGTGTGGAATGTGGGAGGGGGCTCAGGGCAGGGGGTTGGGGTTCAGGGAGGGGTGCAGGAGGGGTGTGGGGTGCAGCGGGGGTTGGGGGCTCAGGGCAGGGGGTTGAGGTACAGGAGGGGTGAGCCAGGGGGCTCAGGGAAGGGGGTTGGGGTGTAGGAAGGGGTGCAGCAGGGGTCTCAGGGCAATGGGTTGGGGTGCGGCAGGGGGTTGGGTTGCAGGAGGGGTCCAGGTACAGGCGGCAATTCCGTGGGCTGGATCCAGCCCCCTGATGGGCCTGATCCAGCCCGCAGGCCATAGTTTGACCACCCCTTCCCTAGATCCACATTTTAGGCACCTAAATAAGTTTACTAATGGAAATCCAACTCATCTATGAGATTAAGCACCAATATGTAAATGCCTAACTATGGATTTAGATGCATCACTCAGGCATGCAAGTCTAACCGTTTTTGCATAAATCACTGGTCAAAGATCACTCAGGAAGTAACAGATCTCTGGTCACCTGATTTCTAGGTCTGTGTTTTATTCAGCTAGGATGTCAGTGTATAGGCAGTAAGGCCTAGTGCATAGAGCCCTGGACTGGGGTTTGGAAGGCCTATGTTCTGTTCCTGGCTCTGCCAGTGGCCTGCTGGGTGACTTTGGGCAAGTCATGTTAGCTGTCTGTGCCTCAATCTCTCCATCTTGTAAAGATGCAATTTAAGATCTACGGCTGAAAAGGCATGATGCAAAGCCCATGAAAACAAAGATAAACCTTCCAGTTACTTCAGTGGGCTTTGAAGCAGCCCCAAATTAGCATAGTCACTAACTCTCTGCACCTCAGAGAAAAGTGCTAAAAATTGTCCTGTTGCAGAAAGCACTGGCTACACTGTGGTCCTATCTTGTACTCCCTAGTTATTATATGAAATTAACACCTTGGTGATAGCAGTGTTGAATTGGAGAGGTTCAACTGTCTGACTACAAAGAGTTTGTGTTCAAATATTCTAGTCTCTGTTTTGGAATTTTTTTAATTTCTCCATTTCCAAGTGCATCCTGTAATGAACAGTTGTAATCTGCTTTATAGTTACCTCCAGAAAGGTTACATTACTTACATGGACTTTTGAACTTTCTGGTTATGAAAGCTCTTGATTAGAAAACCCAAACATCTTTCTCCTTCAACTCACATTTTATTTTGTTGCTCTGAGTTTCTTTGTACAGTTTAATAGCCAAATTGGACTTCAATTAGCAACCGTTGGCACCAATTTGATGATCATGTTTAGATAATTTAAGTTTGCATTTTAGAAGTGTTTAAAAATGGACTGCAGAATATTCTAGTTGTAGAATAATAAATGCTGAGTAAGTTAAGTAACAAGCTTCTGTTAATTCTGGATGCCTTTTGATTAACTTATTTTCCTGCTTCTCATCAGACACTAATTGTAGATTTTAGTGTGTTGCTTTCTCTGGGGCATTTCTTATTGATACAGAGGGTTTCATGTGCCAAAAAAGAAGTACTGGAAGTGCCACGTGATTCCATTCCAGCACCCCAGAGAAGTTGTGGAACAGTGTTCTCGAGTGTTCCAGTTGGACTTGAGCACTGCAATGAACCTATTTTTGTGATTGCATCCTTATAAAATGTGTCCAGGAGGCACATGTGGTCCACCAAAAGTCTCTCTTGAATGTGATTTTTTCAAATCTTAAAAACCATTTAAACATTCTTCTCTTAGAAACTGGCTCTCAAAGCATAGTTGTGATACAAATGCAATTCCATTGCATAACTACTTTTGTAAAAGACCAGTGTGAATTCATAGGTTTTAAGGCCAGAAGTGACTGACCCTTAGAGCATCTAGTCCAGGGGTGGGCAAACTATGGCCCACGAGCCGTTTTAAGCTGGCCTGTGAGCTCCCGCTGGGGAGCAGGGTCTGGAGCTTGCCCCGCTCTGGCGCTCCAGCTGGGGTGCTGGGTCGGGGGCCATGCCATGCGGCTCGGCCCCGCTCAGGCACTCGAGCCAGGGTGCTGGGTCGAGGGGGGCGCACCATGCGTGGTATGGCCCCGCTCTGGCTCCTATGTGCTCCAATGGCTCCTTTCAGTGCTCCAATCGGTGTCTGAGGGTGGAGCAGCGTGTGGAAACGCCTGGCCATGCCTCCACATGGGAGCTGGAGAATGGACATGCCACTGCTTCTAGGAGACGCTTGAGGTAAGCACCGCTCGGAGCCTGCTCCCCGAGCCTCTCCCAGTGCCCCAACCCTCTGCCCCAGTCCTGATCCCCCTCCCGCTCTCCAAACATCCTTGATCCCAGCCCAGAGCACCCTCCTACACTCCAAATCCCTCATCCCCAGCCCCACCCCAGAGTCTGCACCCCCAACCAAAGCCCTCACCCTCTCTCGGACCCCAACCTCAATTTTCTGAGCATTCATGGTCCGCTTTACAATTTCTATTCACCAATGTGGCCCCTCAGGCCAAAAAGTTTGCCCACCCTGATCTAGTCTGACCTCCTGATATCACTGTATACACCTGATATCCCAGGCATTTACATTTCACGCAGTTAGTCCTGTATCAAGCCCAACAGCTTGTGTTTGGCTAAGTCATATATTCCAGAAAGGATTCAGTCTTGATTTGAAGACATCGAAAGATAGAGAATCCACCACTTCCCTTGGTAGTTTATTCCAATGGTTAATCACCCTTATTGTTAAAATGTGTGTCTAATTTGAATTTGTCTGGCTTCAGCTTCCAGGTGTTGGTTCTTGTTATGCCTTTTTCTACTAGATTAAAGCACCATTGAGCATCTAGTGTTTTTCCCCCATGAAAATAATTATACACTGTAAACATTCACTTCTCAATCTTCTTTCTGATAAACTAAACCAATTGAGCTCCTTAAATCTGTCCCTGTAAGGCATTTTTTCCAACCTCAGATATTTTTTAAACTCTTTTTCTGCATGCTCTCCCATTTTTAAACATTCCTTTTTAAATGTGGACATGGTATTCCAGTAGCTGTCTCACCCACACTGTACACAGAGGTAAAATCATTTCTCTACTCCTACTTAATACTCCTTTCTTCATACCCCCCAAGAATAGCATTAGCTCTTTTGGCAATACTGTCGCAATGGAAACTCATATTGAGTTGTTTGTCCACTATGACCACTAAATAGTTTTCTGTCTCTGCTTTTCAGGGTACAGTCCCCCGTTCTGTAAGTATGGCCTGCATTCCTTGTTCCTAGATAACTTTGCGTCTGGCTATATTTAAACACATTTTGTTTGAATGGACATAGTTTACCAAGTAATCCAGCTCATTCTATATGAGTGCCCTGTCCTCATCATTATTTACCATTCTGTAAGTCTTTGTGTCATCCTCTGATTTTATCAGCAGTGATTTGATATTTACTTCCAAATCACTGATGAAATGTTGAATAGTATCAAGCCTAGAACTGATCTTTATGCATCCCCACTGGAAACACCCTCACTGGATGATGATTCCCCATTGAGAACTACTTTTTAGATCAGTCAGTTAGCAAGTTCTTAATGTGTACTTAATTGGTATTGTATATGCTAATTTTTAAAATTAGAATGTTGGGTGGTACTGAGTCAAATGCCTTACAAAAATCTAAATATATTACATCTAGTTACCTTTATCAACCAATCTTGTAATCTCATCAAAGAATGAAATCAGATTTCAGATTTTATTTTTTATAAAACCATGTTGATGATGATAATAATCCTATTCTTTAATCCTTTATTAAATGAATCCTGTATCAGCTTTTCCATTATTTTGCTTGGAATTGATGTCAGACTAACAGGCCTGTCGTTCCCCAGATCATCCCACTTGCCTTTTTGAATACTGGCGCAACATTACCACTCCTTTGAGTCTTCTAGAATTTCCCTGGTATTTCAAGTTTTATTAAAAATTTAACATCAGCGGTCCAAAGATCTACTCAGCCAATTCTCTTAGGACTCTTATGTAGAAGTTATTTGGGCATGCTTATTTAAAAATGTTTATCCCTTGAAGATGATGATTAAAGTACTCTATCATCATGTAATACATGCACGTCTTTGTTTCTTTCCAAATACAGAACAGAAATATGTACTGACATTTTCTGTTTTCTGCATCATTAACAATTTTGCCCTCTCCATCTAGTAATGGGCATATATCATTGCCAGAATTTCTTTTGTTCCTAACAGACTTTTTAAAAGAATCCTTGGTTTTATCCCTAGTACTGCTGTCCATCCATTTCCCCCAATGTCTTAAGTTTCCCTGACGTTTTCTATACTTCATAACTTTTAATGTATATTGTTTGCTATTTCCCTCTTTTTCCATTTTTTATATTTTGTTTTTTTAATTTTTAATTTAACTTCACTACTAAACCAGGATGGGTTTCTTGCCAAAGTTGTCCTCTTTCTTGATTCTGGCTTTTTGGCCATCTAATACATTCCTCTTAAAGAACTCCCAATTTTCATTCACTTTTTTTGGTCCAAATTTTACCTCCCAGTATTTTTTCTCATAATTTTCCTCATCTTTGGGAAATTAGCCTTTTTGAATCACCAAGTATAAATATTATTGGTTTGGGATGGTCCGCTGTTTGCTCAGATTGAATGTTATCAGGTCATGATCATTGGTCCCTGGGCAGCCACCACCAACTTCCAGTCCAGTGATTGATTCATCTGCATCCACAAAGAGGTTCAAAATAGTTACCTTGTGTTTAGTTCAATACCTTTTGTGTTAGAAAATCGTATAATTATTGGAAACTAATGATGTTTTACTACTGGCTGAATGAGACTTCCAGCATATGTCTTCCAAACTGAAGTACCCATAACCCTTTTCTTTCCGCACAAAGATGGTGCACAATGAGTGTCTCATCCTGTGTCTGGCTTAATTCAGTGGTCTGAATCCAACGAATATCTCCTCCTGGACTTTGTTAGTGAGCACATTTATCCATATGCATTCAGGATCCTGTGGTTCTGAGTTATCAATAACTCTGAAATAGGTAATAGAGGCTTTAGTATAGAGTACCCTCCCCCATCTCTTTTTCACACACTATCCTTCCTAAACAGGTTATAGCCACTGATTTTACCATGGCAGTCATGCCAGTTTCAGTAATACCAATTATATTAAATTTTCTTCTAATCAATCAGCATTTCCAATTCCTCTTCATTGTTACCCTGACTCCTAGCATTGGTATATAAGCAGCTGAAAAAATTCTCCCTGCGTCTCTCACATTGGTTCAATTCCTTTGTGACATACTGTGTTTGAGTTTGCACTGCATTTTCCGCTTTAGCTTAACTGATCATACTTTGGTTTTGCATTTTGCTTCTCATTTTTGAAATATAAATTGTGTAATAGATTTGCCTCAACTCTCATGGCTAGACTCGCTTCTCTAAACTTAAATAGACAGTAAATGTTGATTTAAGGTGGTCAGGACCCTAGCCATACCCTACTGTGGTCCTCACACCTTCCTGAAAGGTACTGATAGCTACACACATGAGTTGTCCTCTGGTGGGTTGGGAGGGATGCTTCTGCTGCTGTTGGGGCAAGCTGGAGATCTCCGTCTGGCCTCATCCACTGCTCCTTCTCTTTACATGGCTTTGAGGCCCATCCAGGATTGTATATAGAGGACAAACTGGAGGATTTTCAGAAAAAGATACTCCAGTGTATAAGGTATCAAGTGAGGATAGCATTTGATGCATATTAATTATGTTGCTATCTTTGATGGTGAGTGGACTCATCCAGGAACTCAGGTATCTGATCTATAGCAAGACACCCAAGACCTCTGGTTTCTTTTTTTATCTTTCATAAGTGAGAGAAACAGCAATGTGGCATGAATTTTCCTTTCCTTACCTCCATGAAACTTGTTAGTTCCCACTTGGATCATTGCTCTGCTGGCTATGCCTGACCTTAGGTAGATCCTGCAGACAGACAGCTAATAAGTTTCTCCTGTCTGGCAGTGCGAGAAGTCCTTACACAATTGGGCTGAGCAGAGAAACAACTTTTAGGCTCCCGTGTGCTTCAGAACTGAAACAAATTTCTTCGCCACTTCTATCTACACATTCACAGGAAAGACCTCACTTTCAACCCAGGCAATTCACGTAGTTGAAATGGGGCATTTTGTAACACACACACAGAAGCAGTGACCTTATCTTAAGCTGCAGAAGGTGACTTCCTGCAGAAACAATAGTTGAAAACTCTCAATCTTAAATGTGCTGTCAAGTTTTCAGTTTATATGGAACTTCACTGGCTTGCTGTGTGAATATCTCCATCCTATTCAGGCAGATTGACATGATCTTGGATCATAAGGGAGAAATAATGAACATTTTTCTTCCTTATATCCAACATAATTTCTTTTAGCCATTGTCATTTACATAGTGTTATATTTCCTCAGCTAGGCCATCCAGACTAGACTAATGGTTTTCAAACTTGTTTTCTGGCGACCCAGTTGAAGAAAATTATTGATGCCCGTGACCCAACAGAGCTGGGGATGAGGGCTCAGGGTTTGGGGGTCTCAGGGCTGGGGCAGAGGGTTGGGGTGTGGGAGGGGGTCAGGGCTCTGGGGTGGGGGTGCAGGCTCTGGGGTGGGGCCAGGGATGAGGGGTTTGGGGTGCAGGAAGCGGCTTCAGGTTTGTGGGGGGGCTCAGGGCTGGGGCAGGGGATTGGGGCTCAGGGTTGGGGCACGGGCTTACTTCGGGCAGCTCCTGGCCAGGGTACAGCGGGAGTGCTAAGGCAGGCTTCCTTCCTGTCCTGGCACTGTGGACCGTGCTGCATCCTGGAAGTGGTCAGCAGCAGGTCCAGCTCCTAGGCGGAGGCGCGCAAGCAGCTCCGCGCAGCTCTCCCACAGGCATGGCCCTCCCCAGCTTCCATTGGCAGGTTCCCGGCCAATGGGAGTGCGGAGCTGATGCTTGGGGTGAGGGCAGTGTGGAGCACCTTGGCCCCTGCGCCTAGAAGCCAGACCTGCTGCTGGCCACTTCTGGGGCTCAGTACAGTGTCAGAACAGGTAGGGACTAGCCTGCCTTAGCCGGGCAGCACTGCTGATGAGACTTCTAACGGCCCAGTCAGTGGTGCTGACCAGAGCCGCCACCACCCAGTGCCTTACAGGACTGCGTCACGACCCGCAGTTTGAAAACCACAGAACTAGAACGTCAGTTATTCTTGGAGTCCTCGTGATCCAGCACTTTGCCAATCTTCCAGTGTTTTCCTCTTTCCTTTTTATTGGATTAAGTTTCAAAGTGTTGGCCCAAACAGCTTTTCAGATAGGGAAAGCCCTTAAATAAGCCCCATTTAAAAAAAATGTTTCTTTACCAGTTAACTTTGGAAACAGTTTGTCTTTTAATGACCTTGCCTCCACTTCCTTAGTGAGGGCAAGCTTTTCTTGGGCATACTTTGATGTCTGGGGCAGGAGGAAACAGCTGCTGGGAGGCTGATATAGTTATAAGAGATTTTTTCCTCTCAATCTGTAACCTAGCTCCAAGATTGAAGGTAGGATGGAGGTTACATGTGTAACATGGTCCTCTGTTAGAGTGAGGATTGAGTTTGGGCCCTTGATCAACTGCCAGTACTAGCAAAGATGAAGCTTCCATCAGCAAGCCTCTTGGTGTCTCCAGATGGGGAGGAGGCAGAGGGGAGCCCATCCCTGCTTTTGCCAACATCAGATTAAAGGCCATAAATCATCCCAGGGTGTCGCAGAGAATGGATTTGCACACCTCTTTAGCAGCACTGCTTCTGTCACCCTCACTTGTACATAATGTACACTGGCCTGTTGATCGCCATTTGTGGGTGGAACATGTATGCCAGCTACAGGTATAGAGCAGGGAGACAGGTGGGAAATTTCTGTCTATAACAGGCTCCCAGCATCAGCTGCTACAGCTTCTGCTGCTTCCTACCCCAGAGTGCTGGGCACCTTGCCCTCAATTAGGAAATGAATAGGGTTGTTAAATCCTAATGTCCACCTAAAAGTGAAAAAGTAATTAAACATTTTATTGAAATAAAACAATTTAGGGGTTTCATTACTTGAAAGCCTTCCAAATTTTCAAAGTTGTTTTGGCCACAAGAGCAACACCATAAAAATGTGTAATAGTCTTTGTTGTAAGAAGAAAAGGAGTACGAGTGGCACCTTAGAGACTAACCAATTTATTTGAGCATAAGCTTTCGTGAGCTACAGCTCACTTCATCAGATGCATGGTTTGTTGTGGTAAGTAGCAAGTCAGTTGCCAGAATCCTGTATGGCTTAGTGTCACATGTAAATAAATTGAATCCTGGACATGTTTTATTAATCTCATTTATTCTGATAGTGACAACACTACTGCAACTCTCTCTGTCCTTTCAGACTGTTTAAGCCAATAGAATTCAACATGCTGTTATAACAAACTTAATTTGCTGATAGGTGACTCACCACCATGGGAATCTGTGTACCTTATATGCCTTAAACTGTGTCATTAAAATTTCATGCCCTGCCCCCTATCCACACCCCTGCCCCCTGCCAAGTCCCCTGGGACTCCCATGCCTATCTAACCCCCCCCAACCCCTCCGCCCCCCCCAACCTCTGCCCCATCCAACCGCTCCCTGTCCCTTGACTGTCCACTGGGACCCCCTGCCCTTATCCAACCCCCTCGCTCCCCACCCCTTTACCATGCCGCTCAGAGCACCAAGGCTGGCAGCCGTGCCGCCCAGCCAGAGCCAGCCACGCTGCTGCGCAGTCTAGTGCACCTGGGTGCGACAGGCCGGTGGCTCTTGCAGCTGCGCTGCCTGGAAGGAGCGCGCTGCCTGGAAGGAGCTCGCAGCTCCGCTGCCCAGAGCGCTGGTGTATGGTGAGCTGAGGCTGTGGGGGAGGGGTGACAGCAGGGGAGGGGCCGGGGGCTCAAGGGCTGGGCAGGAGGGGTGGCCTGTGGGTCGCAGTTTGCCCACCTCAGATCTAGTTATTTTCCACAGATGAGAGATGGCAGTAGAAAGTATTGTATCTATAGTTAAACTATAGTTATAGTTACATAATTTGTGTTTCTTTTTACTATGTAGATATGTAAAAAGAGGAAGGAATTTGTTATGGTTAAGACATGGGACTGAGAATCACTAGAACTATTCCTGTGCCACAAACTTCCTGTCCGAACCTTGAGTAATCTGCCTACACTTTCTGTTCCTTAGTTTCCTCTATCAGTGAAATGGGGATTATACTTGTTATTGCAAAGGGATATTAGGCAATCTTAATTGTTGTGAAGTGCTTTGAGATGCTTGGATGGAGGCCACTATATAATTGTAATTAGTATGATCATTAAAATGCACAGTGAGTAGGAAAATGTTTTTAAGGAAAATTCAAAGTGTGCACATTTGGAAGCATAGATTATTGACAAGGGAAGAGGAATTCTTAAAGGGTTTCAGTTAATTTAGCTAAATAAAATGGACAATGCTAATGGTCAAAGTACGCAGTTAAGTAAATTGCTAGGTAAAAGTGGTTTACTAGTAGATTTTTATATAACATAGAAAAAAAATTCTTCATGGAGTTGTGCCAGTTTATATTTTTGTGCTGTATTTAGTACAGAAAAAATCTTAATTAGCTGTGTGCATTGTTCACCACTGAGTTATGATCTCTGATTCATAGAGATGGACGTGGAATCAAACTGAGTGACAGGCAATCAGCAGGAACTATCGCCAATCCCTGAAAGTCTCCAAACGATTTTATTTTCAAAAACAGGATGTTAGAATAACTTTTTAGATAGCTTTGGGTGGGTACCTTTATTTCTTAATTTCCTCTGGTTTCCCCCCACTCCTTGGGGAGAACTGCTTAATTGCAAAGATAAAAAGTGCTTTTCTCATAGCTAAACTACACAGTGGAACAACTTTCAGCAGAGCTTTAAAGATTGCGGAGAAAGGGCTTCAGCAGAAGGGCAACACTATAAAATGTTGCTCTTTGGTTTAAAAAAAAAAAAAGGCTGTGTTAAGAACTAGATAAATTGATGGAGGCTAGGTCCATCAATGGCTATTACTCAGGATGGACAGGGATGGTGTCCCTAGCCTCTGTTTGCCAGAAGCTGGAAATGGGAGACGGGGGATGAATCACTTGATGATTACTGGTACCTGTTCTGTTCATTCCTCTGGGGCAACTGGCATTGGCCACTGTCGGAAGACAGGATACTGTGTTAGATGAACTTTTGGTCTGACTCAGTATGGCCATTCTTACGTTCTGTTCTTAAGTTTGGGATATTTTTGGAGTTTAGAGATGAATAGTTTCCTTTGTTAATTTGAAAGACTTGCTAGAAGTTGCAGAGCAAGTGGAGATAACTAATAAAGCTACAGAGAACAACGCTGCACATCAGAGACTAATGATGAAAATGATTATCTACCAGTTCCACTCAGGGCTGTAGTCTGCCATTGGTTTTTAAGTAGCATTCCCCACTGATTTCGAGTTCTGCTTAAAAATTGATTTTACAATGCGGTCTACTTGTAATGATGTTTTAAAGTGAATAACTGCTGAAGAAGTCATTATTGTTAGAAGGAAAATGAAACCATGAAGGATCTTTCCGAACCTGCAAGATTGTAAGATATTGAGGGTATGCTAACAAAAGAGCATCTAGAAATATTAAATTAATTAGTAGGCTGTAAATGGCAAAGGCAAGATCTCAGCATAAGCAAAGTAGTTTTTTACTCGTGGTCAAATAGAAAAAGGGAGAGAAGAAAAATGCAAATATTACAAAAAATTATAAAGAGTATCTTTTATTCAAAGGAGTTCTGAAAGAAGAAGAGATGCAGAATCTGGAAAAATAGATGGAATCTCTAGATTTCTTTGGCACAGTGGTGAAAAGAGTGATTAAAATAATAGATTTGGAACTATAGGAAGAAAAAATTAAAATCTGCATGTAAATATTTCCCCATATCTTCAGGCAAGGACATAGTGGCACTATTAATTCAGTTTTAGGAATACATAATCACAGATTAATGAGAAAAATCCATTAACACTTGGATACCTAATCAGCAGTTTGAGGTTTTAGAAACTTCAGAATTCATTGTATTGATCTGTTTACAACACTAGTTAAAAAAAAAAAAAAAAAAACCTCCATTATTACTTTGCAAAATTCATCACCTTTTGTAGCTTTTGGGAACTAAAGAGTTAGTTCCCACCGACAGTAATCTAACAAATAAACAAATATTATAGCACCGAGGAGAAATTAAAGCAAAGGGTTCTGTTTTGAAGGGCAAATATAGTACCTATCTTTAAAAAAGGAAAACAAAGAGGAACCAGAGAATTATAGATGAGTCAATGTAACTTTGATATCTGGAAAGTTATTGGAACAAATTGTTAAACAATCAACAAGCATCTAGAGATTAATAGGGTGATTTAAGTAATAGGCACTGTGGGTTTGTCAAGAACAAATCAAGAACAAGTAACCAACCGAATTTCATTCTTTGACAAGGTTACTTGCTTAGTGGCTGGCTGGAAGCAGTAGATGTGATGTATCCTGACTTTAGTGAGGCTTTTGACACAAGCCTGCATGATAGTCTCATAAGCAAACTAGGGAACTGTGGTCTAGATGAAATTACCATAAGGTGGGTGCACAACTGGTTAAAAAACCATGCTCAGAGAATAGTGATCAATGGTTCTTTCAGTTGTGTCTATATAGTTGTTCCACTTCAGGTGCATATGTACCTCTCGAGCCCTTGATCAGAGATTTTCCATTCTCCGTGTCCATTTGGCCTGTGCCATGCGCTCTGTACAATCTTGTGCTGCACATACAGGGTATATAGAGCTGCGTGGGAGAACTGCCTTCAGTTCCTTCTCTATTGTCTCGGCCTAAGACAGCACTCTAGCTTGTCCACCTTGTGCATGCTGTAGCATGTTTTATAGTTTTTCTGTAGTTAATTTAATGTTTCTAGTTAGTGTTAGTATAAAATTGGTTAGACTGTAGATTGAGGTTTGGATTTTTTTCCTCTCCTTTCCCCCCCTTCTTTGGGGGGGGGGGGGGAGGGAGTTTATTTGGTCTGGCTGAGCATGCCTTGCTTGTTGCATTCAGATGCTGCCTCTCTTGTTGGGAGGTTGCCCCAATCAGCAGTGGACAGTCTAAGTGTATCCATTGCTTGGCAGAGTCCTGTATCTCCCAAAGGTGTAACTTTTGCCAGGCTCTCAAGTCTAGAGCATGGAAGAATCAGGAGACCAAATTGAAGCTTCTCATGGTGGTGCATTCCCTTCGAGCCATTTCCAAGTCAGGTAAGGATACCGCCCCCTGTTCATGTGTTTCTAGACAGATCCAGTGCTCCTTCAACTTCGACTGAGATCTCTGCTAAAAGGGGGAAGACTTTAGAGTACTTGGAAAAGGCTCCAAAGATGGGCTTTGTCTGCCACCACAAGGAGATAGCTCCCAGAAGGCCCCAATCTCCCACTAAGTCTATGGTGTCAGATGCCTTGATGTTTAGACTCGGTACCATGGAGGTGATGGACTCTTCCTCTGGTACTGGCAGGGCTGGAGATCCCAGAGCACTTCAGAGGAGCTTGGCTCCAGCAGGGCCCTGGTACCTTTGGTGAAGGATAGGAAGACCTAGGACAGATGCTTCTCCAGAAAGGTACTTCAGACTTGGTGCCTTCATATTTGGCTCCATTGGTACTGGCAAAATTGAAATGCCAGACACCTTTGGGCCCGGCACCTGCATGCTCAGATCAGTGGTACCATCCACTTCAACTGTTGCATTGGTACCGACACCTCAGTACCACAGGAATTCTGCTACTCCAGGGACTTGTCAGTGTTATGTAAGTGGGAGTTCCTACTGCTTATGGGTACTGAATAACTCTTGATACCGAGACCCTGGTCTTTGGATTACTATTGCTTCCTGGTACCACAGGATTCTCCACCCTTTTCTGCTCCCCCTCCATCCCATTGGAGGACATTGAGGAGGATGAAGGAGACATTCAGTCAGTCTCCTCCTTATCAGTGCGGTGTTCCCCTTCACATCATTACAGAAACCCATACTTTGACAAGGATCCTTATTCATGTCAGGGATGGTGGGCTCAGTCCTGGATACCAACCCTTCTACCATATAGGCCCTCACAATGGCCATGCTGGGATCTTTGGGTAGTGTATTGGAAGCAGTTTGCCAGACCTCCAGCTCCATTGTACCAGGAGACTAGGGTAACACAGTCTCCTTCATCAAACTCCCAACATGAGGAGAACTTTGAGGAACAGGCGGCTAGGGGAGACAAAGAGGTCACCCCTCAAACTTCTGTTTTGTTCTCATATCCAGATGAGGCAGTCATGACTCCACCACTATCTACATATGACAGTTTCCACCAATTCTAAGACCTTGTGAAGAGGATGGCTGACACCCTCCAGATACCTCTTAAGGAGGTTAAAGACTCACAACACAAGCTTCTGGAAGTTCTGCCATTGGCAACATCCATCAGGATTGTGCTGCTGGATCCAGCAAAGACTCTGTGGCAAATTCCTGCCACCAGCCTGCCAACTTGTAAAAAGTATTATGTTCCCCCGTGACTCAGAATTTTTGTTTCCCCACCCCACACTTAATTCCCTGGTGATGGATGTCACAAATAAACATCATAAACAGCATTACTGACCAGAAGAGGTTAGACCTTTTTGGCCGAAAGGCATACTCATCCGCAACCCTCCAATTTCAGATTGCAAACTCATCAGGCAGTCATGGCCAAGTATGGCTTCACAAATTGCAACAAGTTTGCAACCTTTATAGAATATCTTCCGCAGGAGCATAGAGAGCACTTCCAGGCCATCATTAAGGAGGGTTGATGATTAGCTAGAACCCCTGTCCAAGCATCCTTGGATGTTATGGACATGGCTGCTAGATCCATCTCCACAGCAGTTAGCATTATGGTTCCAGCTGTCTGCTGTTGTGGTTCCTAGAGAGGTTCAGAATACTTTGAAGACCTCCTGTTTGATGATCAGAAGCTCTTCTTGGGGACTACAGACAAGTCCCTGCACATGCTGAAGGACTCCAGGGCCACATTGTGGTCTTTGGGTATATACAATTCTATGAATAAGAGGAGATTTAGCAGGTCTCAAACTGCCCAGAGATCACTCCCAGCCCAGTTCTCTGGATTTCACAGACTCATTGAACCCATTAGAAAGAGACAAAAATTCCAGAGGAAAAGAGCTTCTCATCCTCTGTCAGCGACACCCAGTCATCCTCAAAACAACAATTTTGATGGGTTAGTCAAGGCTTGACTCCTCTGTCACCTCTAGTCTGCAAGCTGCAACCTTTCGCACACCTTCCCTCTTTTGGAGACCACCTTTCCCATTTCCAACAGGCCTGATAGTACATTACAGCAGATAGGTGGGTTATGGAAGTTATAACATTGGGCGACACCAGCCACTTTACGTCCCTGCCTCCCTCTCTCCCACCCGCATTCCCCTCTCTTCAGGAACCCTCGCACGAGACTATGCTGAGTCAAGAGATACACTCTCTCCTTCATTTAAGGAGTGACAGAACTGTCCCATTCCTTCACAGGTATAAAGGGTTTTACTCAAAGTATTTTCTCATGCCAAAGACAGATGGAGGGTGGAGACCGATTTTAAGTCTGAGACAACTGAACAAATTTGTAAAGTCTCAAAAGTTCAGGGTGGTGACTCTGGTAGCTATAATCCCTTCTCTAGAGGCAGGAGATTGGTTTTTGGTCCTCGATCTACAGGGGGCCTATTTCCATTGTAGCAATACGTGTCCTGCCTCGCACCCTCCCCATCCCAGGAAATGCTCATTTTCACTTTGGGCTAGAATCATTTTCAATATCCCATTGTGCACCTAGTAACTGAAACTGGCTTGGAGATTAATCAGGCTTGTTGTACAAAACATAATGGATGGTGGCTGTGTGAATGTTATGCTACAATTGATACTAAGAACACAAAAAGAGGCTGGGCCCAATTGATACAAAAAGAATTAGTCAATGAGATGGTCCGAATAAAAGATGTGGTATGTACCATAGGATATTCCAATTTTTCTATACATGGAACTATTTGCCCTGGAAGCAATACAGGATTTTGTGTGTAAGTCACAAGCACAGTCCAAATTGGAACCCATGCCTTTGGCCAACAAGTAGTGTCAGCACTGCCACTGAAATTATTACTCCTCCTGGAAAACTACAAGATTTACTAATTGAATTGTTCCCCCACTGGAGCAATTACAATTGGACATACATGATTTGATGGCAAGAGTCAAGGAAGTCTTAATACCCATAGCTCATCTTATCCAACAACAAATAGAAGAAGCAGAACATGCACAAAGAGAGGTGGAAACACTTCAGTGGGAAATCCCAGAGGCAGTTACTCTGCACCCAATAGTCAGGTTACTTAGTGTAATATTGATGGGAATACAAGCCACAACAGTAATTGCTCTGATGGTAATGTGTTGCTACATGCAATGTAAACCAAAAAAGCCATAGTACAACACGGGGTTGAGAAAGGAATGGAACTAGCTATGAACACTGCTATAGTAATGAATAATCATTGTAAGGAATAATCAAATGCTTATCAATGTTTTAAATGTAAATGTTTGTAATTATATAGTTTGTAAGGGTGGCTGGATATCTGTATAACTGGATACTTTGTGAGGTGTGTTGGACCAAATGTGTCCTATAAGGAATGTTTAAGGTACAAGCATATATATATTCATATATACATATATGTACATTAGCTACATATGTATACCAACTATCCACATTACTCATATATTATAATTTATTGCAAGTTATATCAGGAATATATATGGTATTCATCTATTCAAGGAAATGATCATGTAATCCCTCATATATGTCACTATCTTACTCTATAAGATATACGCATAATACACTTCTAATCCTGACCAAAGCCCTTCTCAACGATGACCAACTAAGTATAAAGGCTTCCTCATGCCGCCCAAAAAGTTATTAAAGACCAACTCTAGACTTTACATGTCAGTCATAGTCATGGGCCTAACATTCCCAGGCTCACCATAAGGGACTAGACATAACTGGAAAATAAAATCTGCCCATTAGTTGTACGAGGGAATGTGCAGACTAAGAGACAGATGGGGCATGAATGTGTGGATGGTAAAGTAAGGAGACCATGTAAGTGTTTATACCATTAGGTCATCTTGAGTCCATGCATTGTGTTTTTTCAGGATGATGGGTGAACATCCTCCCCATAAAAAGACAAAGTGGGAGAATGTAGTAGAAGGAGATACTGAGACATAAGGCCTTGTATCAGAGGCCTGGTATGAGGCCTGAGGCCTGAACTAAAGTAGCAGTCAAAGCTTTGCTGATATAAAGCAAAGTTAAATTATGAGCAAGAGGCAGGCCCTGCTCACAGAATCTGGCAAGAACAGGGCTGATATTGCAGAAATATACATTCCTAAGTAGTGCTAGGCACTCACACAAACACATTCCAGAAGGGTGGTACCAGAACACCTTGGCACCAAACACATTCCCCAAAGATAACAGTAATGCACTGACCCATCCTAAAGATAAGGTCAGGATGACAACATGATGGACAGAGATATTTTGACCGAATCAACAGGTACAAGATAATGGGTGGTGGTATGCTATGTCAGAAGGTGGCACCTAGCTACGTCAGTGGCAATATGGACAATATGTAACTTGTTTGTATTGGGGTATAAAGAGGTATCTCAGAGGGAGTGTCTCTGGTTGGCCTAGGGAGGAACAGAAAGTCCCGACTTTCACTGAGCTGGTCCATTGTTACGGGCATATATGTATTAGTGATCCAGTAGAGTCTGCAGGGTACTAGTACCATGCTTTGTTGACACTATACCTCGCTGGGTGCCTTTGTATCGTAACAGATCTTGTGGTCATTGGGTGCTTCACTGGAGGTCTGCTGGGCCAGTTACCTGTGCAGAGCTGGGACAGCATACAGAGGGAACACACACAGCCAAACCTCTATCAACACTGAGTACTTCCTTTCAGCCCCTCTTCGGCCCAAAGGATGTTCACAAAGGTTCTAGGAGTAGTGGCTGCTTACTTTCAATGAGAAACAATTTTTGTCTTTCTGTATCTCGATGACTGGCTACTCCAGGGCCTGTCTTAGGATGCAGTACTAACTTCCACCTAGACATACTCTCTCTTCCAGGAATTGGATCTCCAGCTAAACTATATTAGGAAAAACTTTCTAACTATAAGGCTAGTTATGCACTGCAATAAGGTATAGGGGGGCTGTGGAATCCCTTTCATTCATGGCTTTAAGAACAGGTTAGACAGACACCTGTCATAGATGTTCTAGGTATACTTGACCTAGCCTTAGTGCAAAGGGGTGGACTAGATAACCTCTTGTGGACCCTTCCAGCCCTACATTTCTGCGACTCTATGGCTCTCCAGCATTGTTGTTGCCTGGATCAGTGAGCTACGTTACTTTACAAAACAAAGATTGCTTCAATTGGGAGCCCTCACATACAAGATGTCATTGGCCTCATCCTTTCTTGCTGACATCTCCAGTAGACCTATAAACTGTGGTTTTCAGATTGACCTCTAATGTAGTGGCATGCAGGCGTTTATGGAAAAGTAGTGGAAGAAGGACCCTCCAGCGAACCACATGCTAGTTATGGCAAAATATTCTTGAGGCAAATTGTTTGTCAGTCTAGAAAGGCTTAGCAGATAAGGAAAAGCAATCTTTGCCATCTTCGAGACAGTTACAAAGAGGAGGAGATAGGAGAAGACATTCTTTCATCCCTTTTCTCATAACAAACCCTATAGGAAATGTCAGTTTTATAGGGCTTTCTGTCCTAGGGTAACTTGGGGAAAAAGTAGTTCTTTCACATAAAGGGCATCTAAGGATTTAGCGGAAGTGTATGATGATCACCTGTTTTGAGTGTGTGGTAGGGTAGCCTTGCTCAGAGGAAAGATTATACTGGTAATCCTAGAGTATTGTCAAATAACTAAATACATAGAAACATTAGGTTTAAGTAGAAACTAAACATTCATTATTTCAAGAGGAAGCCTCTCCAAGAGAACTTGTAAAATGGGATGGAAATTTAATTTTTATGGAGTGGCAACCAAAATCAAATTAGGACAGTTGAGTCTTGAAATGATCAGAGAATAGGATGTGCAGTCAAGGTGGTAAAATAATGAAAACCAACATATATTCAGTTGCCAGTCCCAAGAGATATAGAAAAGCAGGTGGCAGTGAAGCTATACTCTCCAGTACTTACTACTGTAACAGGTTCCTCCCAAGGTGTCACCTGAAACTGGGGTATCACTGAGCCGTCTGGCTCACCACCCTAGGCTCCCTGTCACACTGTGCTGCTGTGGCAAGCTGCAGACCTGCTCTCGGTCCTATACCTCCTCCAGCATTCACACAGGTAGGGACACGCCCAGCTGCAGTTACATGCAGACTGTCTGACCAACCACTGCATGAACCAACAATAGAGAAGCTACAGCCAAATTAACCACCAGCTTCCTAGTCTAGGACCCCAGAGCTGTACCATCCTGCCCTGGTCAAAACACTGACCAGTATGAATTTATTACCCGATTCGCCTCTCCCTCAATGTGGAGAGAAATATGCAACAAGCCTGTGTTAAACCAAGCTGAGATTTTTCCCCAGACATTTCACTTAAAGGCACACTGGGTTTAGATTAAAACATAAAACAAGTTTATTATTTACAAAAGATAGATTTTTAAGAAATTATAAGGGATAGCAAATAGATCAAAGCAGATTACCTAGCAGATAAATAAAAATGCAAACTAAGCTTAACATACTAGATAGATTGGATATGAATCAACAGTTTCTTACCCTGAGTGATGATGTAAGCAGACTTGCAGATTCTTCAGGCACAAGCTGCATTTGCTTTGCAGCTTGGGTTTCCTAGGTTTTCATACACAGGCTAGAAATCTCTTTAGCCTGGGTCCAGCACTTCCCTCGGTTCAGTCTTTGTTCCTCAGGTGTTTCCAGGAGTCCTCTTGTGTGGGGAGTGAAAAAACAACAGATGGTGTCACTCCCTGCCTTATATAGCTTTAGCATTGGGCGGGAAACCTTTGTTTCAAAAACTTGGTTCCCAGACCACTTTGTGGAAAAATACTGATATCTCAAGATGGAGTCCACATTCATGTGGCTTGGTCACATTCCCTTGCATACCTTGATGAATCATAGCAGCCATTACTTACAGGCTGTCTGGAATGTTTACATGAAGGTTAAGTTCTTCCAGGGTCCATTTTCTTTGCTGATGGGTTATCAGCACTGTCTGGCTTCTTCATTGTTGTACAAGAAAGGTTAGTTGTGGGTGTCACCTAGAGTAGGCACATTTGAAATACAGATATAGTCAATATTCATAACTTTAGATACAAAAATGATACATGCATACAAATAGGATAATCCTATTCAGCAAATCATAACTTTTCCAATGACACCTCACATGACCCATCTTGTACAAAATGCATCATAATTATGCAATAATCATATCATAATATCACTGTGAAGAATATAGGATGCAGTGTCACAACTACTATATATCATTTTGGATAAAACGGGACCAGAGTTATGCAAATTTAAAGGCCCTGAACAAGTATGCAGGTAAGATCATGTGCAGAATGGAGACTGATATCTGCACAAGCACAGTATATAGTCATCTCTGGGCTTGAAAGATTCACTCACATCAGTAGACTTGATGGCAGCATATCTTTACTTTCTGATCTCTGATCAATACAGGAATAATAGCCGCTACCTGTGCAGATTTCTCAAATGATTTACAAGGGTATCCAGAGTGTTTGCAGAAGTGCTAACTGCAACTCTAAGAACAGAAAAATTTCTATCTTTTTTTTTTCTCTCTTCATTGTCATCCCAGTAAGTTCAAGAAACTGCCACAAGTCTCATTACAGACAAATTTGTATTGAAGTGAGATACAGTAACTTAGTTTACACACAAGGCCATGTAAAACTCAGGCTAATCATAGACTTCAAAGTGGTCTTATTGTTTTGTATAATGGAAAATTTGACTTAATACAGTTCTGTAGTATAATCTGTTATTCTTCGTTTATATGTAGGGAAGAGGAAATTTGGATGAAAGGATCTGTTGAACCAGCCAGTACTTCATTAATTATGCCTAGAAATGCTGAGTCCCCACATTCTCATCCATTGTACAGCATTGCCATTGTCAACCCCTAACATTTTAAATAGTCATGAGTCAAGTTCCTCCCTTAACCCTCTGTGAAAATCATCATGATTGCCTTAAAAATCATGAGACTTTAAAAATAATATATTTTGGGTTCCTTGTATTTGCCTTCTGGTTCTTGATCCCTTAAAATGCACAATTTCAAGCTTTTTTCTGTAACCATGAGGGCTAGAAACTTAAAAAAAAGAGAGAGAGAGAGAGCGCGCGCTATGATTCTCTCAAGCTGGGGCTTTAAGAAAAACACCAAATCACAAACCTTGTGATAAAATTGTGAGAGTTGGCAACATTGATCATTTCTGAGTGATTGTAGCCTCTACTACTTCCGTTGACCTCCTGTTCCATAGCTCAAAGCTTTGATTAAAAGTCTTGTGTGTAAAACTTGTAAGATTCTAAATATTTCCTGTAGAATACTAACTCCCGTGGGCTATATTCACGTCTTACTAGCTATATCCCCCAAAATATTTCAGATGTAAAACATTGATGCTGGAAGCACAAGTACTTGGGTTGGAAACCTTTTAGTGCCAGTAAGTTAAATAGAAGTTTAAGCAAAAGTTATTTAAAAACAAAAAGGAAGTTTAGATTGAAATTAGAGTGTTTCAGCCCTTTGTTTGGTGCTTATGGTTGTGTGACTTTGATGCTACTTCTCTTTTGTCCTTTCTGGAATGACTTTAATCTTCATAAGAAAACTACCACTATTTCTCAACTTCTCATGGAAAGAGGAACCGATTTCTCTTTTCTCTTTCCTAACTATAGCGTGACATAACTTTTTTGCCAACAGGATCCTTATGTTTTTGATCCAGGGCTATACAAATAAAGATCTTCTAGCACTGTGGCAAATATCTGTTATGCCAGAGGTGGGCAAACATTTTGGCCCGAGGGCCACATCTGGGTATGGAAATTGTATGGCATGCCATGAATGCTCACGAAATTGGGGTTGGGGTGCAGGAGGGAGTGAGGGCTCTGGTTGGGGGTGCGAGCTCTGGGGCTCAGGATGAGGGGTTTGGGTGTAGGAGGGTGCTCCAGGCTGGGACCGAGGGGTTCGGAGTGTGGGAGGGGGCTCGGGGTTAGGACAGGGGATTGGGGCATGGGCTGGGGAGGGAGAGGTGAGGGCTCTGGCTGGGGGTGAGGACTCTGGGGTGGACTGGGGATGAGGGGTTTGGGGTGCAGGAGGGTGCTCCAGGCTGGGGCATAGGGTTTTGGAGGGTGGAAGAGGGATTAGGGCAGGGGTGCAGGGGGTTGGGCCCTGGGAAGGGGTCGAGGTGCAGGCTCCGGGTGGCGCTTACCTCAAGCAGCTCCTAGAAGCAGCGGCATGTCCCCCCTTCAGCTCATATAAGGAGGTGCGGCCAGGCGGTTTTGCATGCTGCCCCGTCAACAGGTGCCGCCCTTGCAGCTCCCATTGGCCGCAGTTCCCATCCAATGGGAGCTGCAGGGGCAGTGCTGGGGTAGAGGCAGCATGTGAAGCCCCCTGGCTGCCCTTACGCATAGGAGCCAGAGGGGGGACATGCTGCTGCTTCCGGGAACCATGAGGAGCTGCGGTATGTGCACGTGGAGTGGCCCCTGACCCCGCTCCCCAGCCAGATTAAGTTGGCTGGCAGGCCGGAAGAGGCTTAATTAATTAATTGGGAGGCTATTCCAAACATTGTTGGTGAGAGGGAAAAAACTACAGTATTTATAGAAAAAAGGAGCTGTTAGAAGAGGGGCTTGGGTAGAAGAGGTAGTGTTAGGAAGATATCAGATGAATAGTAAGTAGAGGTGGAATTGTGTAGAGTTTTAAATATCAGGGTGTGGGAAGTTTAGACCTGGATGAAGAGTAACTGGGATTAGGACAAGTAATGCCTATTAACTAGGAAAGGAGAAAGTGTTCTTACAACTACAAATGCTCCTAGGTGTTATGGTAACACAATTAATTAAAAAAAAATGTAGAAAATATGAAGCAGATTGTCACCTCCTAATGCCGTGCTCAGGCAGCATTTCATTTTAGTGATTAGGTAGCTGTGGAGAAGAGAAAATAACATCTGTTTTCCCAAATGCCATCTTTCCAGAGTGCTTGAGGCATAGTGCACAACAAAGTAAGTACAACCACAATTAAAAACATATAATAAAAAATTCCTTCAAGTACTGGAGTTTCTGATGGGAATGGGAAAATAATTTAAATAAGGAGTCAAGAATAAGTTTGCAGTCTCCAAAGGTACTAATACTAGTTAGTGTGGCTTCCTTGCCAGTGTAAAGAGCTTTTTGTGATAGTCTTACAAGTGCGGTGGTGGCTAAAACAAGGATCCTGTTGTACCTGGGTTTGAATTGCAGTTTATTCCAATACAGGATATGGAGCAAAAGAGTTTCCTGCAGCAGAAACTGAAATATGATGGGGAAAGCTTCCTGTAGCCATAGTCAAAAGGACAAGGGTGCCAAGGTGATTGATTGCTTTCTGGTTCTCAAACCTTCATTCTGCCTAAGCTTCTTTTCAGGATCTGTTTCTACTCTTGTGAGGACTAGCTACTTGCTAAGCAGGCTACTTGTTAGGATCATATTCTTCCATATAGTTCTAACTGAGGTATTAGGTCTTCTTGCCTGGTTACTTGCAGTCGCTGAATTAAGTGCTTGCAGCCTCTTGCAATCCTGACAGCACTTGCAGGAGCCTCTGATTTAACATTAGAGGATTTTAACTCCTGCTTACCAGTTATAGTGTAAAGTGCAGTCATATTCCTATACTGTGTTTTTCTTAAAATACAATATTATGCAATTGTTTGACAACTTCACCACTGCTACATTTTAGTTCTCCATTTATTGTCCCTGTTCCAAGATACAACCACTTTATCTTCTTGGCATTTATTAAAGTCGTGTGTGTACACAGGAAGCTGGATCTGTGCGAAAGGATAAGGTTAAAAGGTGTGCTGCAAAGAAGTTGGTGGAATTATAGACTGATGAAAAGATTGTGTTTGGTGCCAAAGTGCAAACTGTATCAAACCAGTGTACTAACAGTGTTCCTGTATGGTCTGGAAGCAGATGCACTAAATGAAACAGACATCCGGCTAGAGGCACTAGAGATAAGAGTTGTTCTTTGGACGAGGACAGGTATAAAGTGGAATGATTTTAAGACCAAGTTAGAAGAAGAGTAGGATGCAAAATCAGGAGTGGGATTGGCTGCAATCGAAAAGATAATGGCGAGGATGCTGCAGAAGAGAAACATGATAGGATGCCAAAGAAAATACCACAAATGCAATCGGGGGCAGTCACACCGAGAAGCCAACCACTGACTAGATGGGAGGATGTCGCAGGGAGGGACATGAGTAGTCTGGGCTTAATGGAGGAGCAAGCCATGCAGAGGAATGAAAGGTGGTGTTATACTGCTCCCTGTGTCTGTAAAGATATTTTGGAATAAGAAGAAGATTATGAACTGTTGAAAGAGTTTACATTATTTATTCAACAAGATCTATATTAATTTCCATAGTTAATAGGTTATCTCATTTCTCTGGTTTCCTTCACAAAACTGGATTGTAAAAAGTTGAACTCAAAAAATGTTTCACTGTTGGAGTTCAAGCTGATAGCTAATTAGTGCAGATAAATGCTGACATGAAACAGCTTGTCCAGCTAAGAAAGAAATGCTGACAAAAAGCTAAAGAAGCGCAGAACTTGACTTCCACTTAAAAAAAAAGCTATGCAGCATTATTTTCTAAAATGTAAAAAAGCCAAAAACCTATTAAACTCTAGGTTACAAGGTTATGATTAATAGCTGTAGTCAAATTAATTGATGCCATTAGTAAAAGTAAAAAAGAAAAGAAAAATGTATACAGCACTAAAAGCACAGCAGCAGGTCTTCCTCCCCCAGCCCTCCCCCCCGCCCATATTCTGAACAATTTTGGCAGTACATTTTTTCATGCATCAAAGTTTTCTTGCTGAATGTCGTTTACATCGGGAGTTATATTTCCAGGGTCTGGCAATCATCAGCAACACAGAAGGTGCAAAAAAACAAGGGGGGGGGGGCGGGAATAGGATGGTGCTTTCCCAATTCTCACATTTTCCCCTTATAGAATCCTGGATTCTAGAATAGAGCAAGGCATATTTCTGGAGTGGGGTGGGGAGAAAGAGGTAAAGACAGGGAAATGGGAGAATGTATAGTACAGATCAGGCTAATACCAAAGATGGCTTACTACATACAATTGTTTTGTAAGGTACTTTATGAAAATCTCTGTCAGTGAAAAGCTTTATGATAGGAAATGTCAATTTTATTTCTGTCCTGGGACCTTCAGGGCCTGCACAGCACAGGGACCGTCAGGCCTGCACAACACCTGAATCTTAGAAGGGCTGAAACTAAACTTCTGCAGTGCAACTCTGCAAAAGGACCTCTGTTCTTGAAAGACCTTAGCTCTGCCATGTGGAATTTAGTAGCTTTGGTGGAGCTGCAAAGCTCAGCCTGATATACATTTCAGTCAGTACAATCCTGAAGGAAAGCCATTTCAGCACATGGAGGTCTCATTAATTTACCCATAAAGAAGGAGGATGAGAATGAGCAGAGTAGTGATAAATTATGCACTAGTGCTGCTTTTCTGTGAGAGAGGTTTGGGTGACAGAAGCTGGGAAAATAAGCACTAAGGTGAAATCTTGCCTGCAATGAAGTCAATGGAAATTTTACCATTGACTTTAATGGGGCCAGGATTTCCGCCTAGGTATCCAACCCCTTCTCAGTTCCTGTTTCATGTGTTGCACTGTGGCCTGCCAATGAAACCTTTTAAGTGTTAAGGACAAATATGAAATCACCACAAGATCTCTCTAGCTTGGAGCTGACAAACTGTCAACTGGAGGAACTGAAAGAGTGCGATCGGGAAGATAAAATATGCTGTAAATTAAGAAAGTTCTGAAGTCCCATAAGACAGTAGCTGATATGAAGTCTCCTAGCTAAAATTTTTCTCATTGATGTTAATGGCAAAACATCCATTGACTTAATTGTGAACAGAACGGGGCATATCGTTGGTTTGTCTGCTTCATAGTGACTATGGAAAATTGAGATTGAAGGACCGAGGGGGAAGTCTTGGTTATTTAAACTTAAAAAACAATCAACTGCCAGATTTACAACTAGAAAATTGTCTCATCTGAATTGCTATGAATGGTATAAGTGTAAAAAAAACCACCAAAACCCAACAACCAAGGATTCCTTGTGGCACCTTAGACACTAACAAATTTATTTGGGCATAAGCTTTCGTGGGCTAGAACCCACTTCATCAGATGCATGATGTGGAAAATACAGTAGCAGGTATAAATACACAGCCCATGAAAAGATGGGAGTTGCCATACCAAGTGGGAGGTCAGTCTAATGAGACAATTCACTTAACAGTAGGATATACCAAGGGAGGAAAAATCACTTTTGTAGTGGTAATGAGTGGCCCATTTCAAACAGTTGACAAGAAGGTGTGAGTAATAGTATGGGGAAATGAGGTTTTATAATGACCCATCCACTCCCAGTCTTTATTCAGGCCTAATTTGATGGTGTCCAGTTTGCAAATTAATTCCAGTTCTGCAGTTTCACGTTGGAGTCTGTTTTTGAAGTTTTTTTTGCTGAAGAATTGCCATTTTTAGGTCTGTTGTTGAGTGACCAGGAAGGTTGAAGTGTTCTCCTACTGGTTTTTGAATATTATAATTCCTGATGTCAGATTTGTGTCCATTTATTCTTTTGCGTAGACACTGTCCGGTTTGGCCAATGTACATGGTAGAGGGGCATTGCTGGCACATGATGGCATATATCACATTGATAGATGTGCAAGTGAATGAGCCCCTGATGTTGTGGCTGATGTGGTTAGCTCCTATATTGGTGTCTCTTGAATAGATATGCGGACAGAGTTGGCACCAGGGTTTGTTGCAGGGTTTGATTCCTGGGTTGTTTTTGTTGTGTGGTGTGTAGTTGCTGATGAGTATTTGCTTCAGGTTGGGGAGCCGTCTGTAAACGAGGACTGGCCTGTCTCCCAAGGTCTCCGAGAGTGAGGGATTGTCCTTCAGGATAGGTTGTAGATCTTTGATGATGCGCTGGAGAGGTTTTTGTTGGGGGCTGAAGGTGACGGCTGGTGGTGTTCTGTTACTTTCTTTGTTGGGCCTGCCTTGTAGTAGGTGACTTCTGGGTACCCTTTTGCCTCTGTCAATCTGTTTCTTCACTTCACCAGGTGGGTATTGTAGTTTTAAGAACTCTTGATAGAGATTCTGTAGGTGTTTGTCTCCGTCTGAGCGATTGGAGCAAATGCAATTGTATCTTAAAGCTTGGCTGTAGACAATGGATGGTGTGATCTGCTCTGGATGAAAGCTGGAGGCATGTAGGTAAGTATAGTGGTCAGTAGGTTTCCGGTATAGGGTGGTTTTTATGTGACCATTGCTTCTTATCACTGCAGTGTCTAGGAAGTGGATCTCTTGTGTGGATTGGTCCAGGCTGAGGTTGATGGTGGGGTGGAAATTGTTGAAATCCTGGTGAAATTCCACAAGGGCCTCCGTCCCATGGGTCCAAATGATGATGTAGCGCAAGTAGATTGGAGCATTAGGGGACGAGAGCTGAGGAAGCGTTGTTCTAAGTCAGCCATAAAAATGTTGGCATACTGTGGGGCCATGCGGGTACCCATGGCAGTCCCGCTGACTTGAAGGTATAAATTGTCCCCAAATCTGAAATAGTTGTGGGTGAGGACAAAGTCACAAAGTTCAGCCACCAGGTTTGCCGTGATAGTATCAGGGATGCTATTTTTAGCATTTTCTAGAAAGGATACAGCGCACTGGTGACCACAGTTCCTCCTGGCCGTCCTCACTGAGCATGTACACATACACCTCCTCCTTCAGAGCCCACAAGGAGTGCTCTGGGTTCTGAAAAATACAGAAATAGGTTTTTAATAACTAACTATTCTGCCCTGATTATAATTTTGTATCAATTTTACACACTTTTTCCATTGACTTCAGTGGGGTTACTCATGATGTATACCGGTATAACTGAAAGCAGAACTAGACACTCTATATACACTTGGAAATAAAAAGAACACAACTCCACTTGAAACCTAAAGTAATTTCCCTGCCACTTCATTTCAAAGGAGTTTCACTTCATTTCATATCTTGTGGCTATTTGCCTATTTTGCTTTGAGATGGTGAGGTGTTGGAATATGCAGAAGTGAAGAATATTTTTATTACATATACCTGAAATTGAGTCAATTTGGAAATTGTCTGTTTTTCCTTACCACTTGCCAGTGGCATTGCATGTTGAAATTTGAAGGTCATCTTGGGTTTCATTTGCTGCTCGTCCAGTTATTTAAAATTCTTGGAGTATTTGGAGAAAAATATAAATATCTAAATATCCTCCACACAATATTAGGTTATCTATGTATTTTAGATTTATTTAGGTTTCACTGTTAACTTTAAGGTTTTTGAGAGATTTTGTTTGAATATAGAGTTAGTAGTAACTTTGGTAATAGGATCTTTAAATCCTGGAAACAAATGATAAAAGTTTCATGTATACAGGAAAGATGTGAAGTTACTTTTGCCAAACTTACTTTCTATGAGACAAGAGTTCTACCTGTTACTGCATGTGGATGTCATCTCTGTATGTTGATCATCAGTATTGGACACCACATTTGTGGCAGGAAAATATCAAAATAGAACACAACTGAAAAATAGGATTAACAGAAATATATACTTTACAACTTATCTAAAATGTATTGTCCCATTTCAAATAGTAAGGATTTACTCTCTGTATTCCTTACATTCACAGAGCTCTTTACACAGTATTCCCTACTCATTTTGAGAATTTTATACTCTGGGTTTTGGGATACTACAATGAAAGGTTAAAAAGAGGCTTCTCCAGTGTTAAAGATCTTTTACTAAGTGAGATGAACACTTCCAAAACATGCAAGTCTTAAAGCCCACACCCATGACCTTCTTATTCAGTGGAATGTAAACAGTACTGACCGAGTTTGACACAATTGCATGTAAAAACATCATAATTACAACATATATATTGTACTGAGGCACAGTGTTGATGGGATTTTATCAAAATCATGGCTTTTTAAAAACACTAATCAGTATCCTTTTAGTTTGACAGTATTAAAAAGGACATTGTAAACTTGAAAACTAGAGTTGGTTGAAAATTTTCTGACAAAGCTTTTCCATCAGAAAATGCCATTTCATCGAAATCTAAACCTTCCATGGGATGAAAGTTTGTTAAGAAAAAAATTGAAGAAAAGCATTTTTCATATGGTCAAACAGTGTTTTGATTTTTTTTATTTTGAAACTACTTTTCATTTTGAAATTTTATATTATAAAATAAAAATACAAAAAGTCAAGAATTGGACATTTCAGTTGATCCCAAACATTTTTTATTGTATTTGTTCACAGAAATTTTTTGGTTCTGTTCTTATTTGGAATGAAAATTAATTTTGAAATGTCAGTATTTCCCATGGAACAGAAGTTCCTAGTTTCAATCAGCTGTATTGAAAATTACATTGCCAGTTGAAAATGATGTGTTTTTTTTTGGTTTTTTTTTACAGGTAGAACCTATGCTATCTATAACTGAAAGAGATTAGAAGAAAAAAGGATATATTCTGTTTTTTCAGTTTCATATCACTTATTCATTACTTTCAGGGGAAATCACATGGTCTTTTCCAAGTGCTGCAATATTTGATTGTTAGTAGCAGTGTTACTGAAACTGAAAATTGAAGGGGTAGCAGTAAGGTGACCAGATAGCAACTGTGGAAAAAATGGGACGGGGGTGGGGGGTAATAGGCGCCTACATAAGAAAAAGTCCAAAAAAACGGGACTGTCCCTATAAAAACAGGACATCTGGTCACCTGAGGTAGCAGGCATGTGTTTGCACAGAGGAAGGAGTGAAGGGAGGAGAACCAAGTGTGGTGGTTTTACTTGCAGGTCTGTGCCTTTTCGCCCATCCCCATTTAAAAACAGCAAGGAACAAAAGAGCCTATAAAGGTATTAACTCTTTTTAGGACATGCTGTTTAAAAAGTGCTACATCCAGAAATGCACTTTTTAACTTAGTCAATTACAATAAAATATCAAGTTGACGGTCTCTCTTTATGGGCACACTGACAACTCAATTTAGGCCAAAAAAGGAGGAGGATTTGTAAAAACTATTTTTTTTAAAAAAAAATTCATTGGAAATATTTCTGGGATATCTTCAGACAGGCTAATTACAAACAATTTTTTGTGTGGATGTGAGCATTTCCCTTTAGTTTTTAAACCCAAATGCAATTACCATGTGCTAGTGCATGACATCTGGAAAGAAACAAAACTGAAACTGACTTGTCTATTTTCTTTGTCCAGATTGAATGAAATGCCAAAAGTAAACAACATAAAAAGCATATTAGCAGATTTTTAAAAATGCAATTTTGATAATTAGAAGATAGTGCTAGTAACACAAGAAGGAATAACTTTGCAAAACATTTTGGACTTGATGAATCATTATTTCATTGGTAAGTTTCTGACGAGTTTACTCAGGAGGATAAATGCAAAAGTGGGGAATCTAATGTGATATCTTCAGAAACCACAATTACAATAACTCTGTTTTCTCTCTTCCTTATGGTCAAAATTTACCAACTTGGATAAGCTAAAATCAGACTCCTAAATCCATATTTGGGCACCTGAATAGAAGTGGCCAAAATTCCAAAGACGCTAAGCACCTGGAGCTTCAGTAGGATTCACAAGTACTTGGCACTTCCGAAAATCAGGCTATTTTCGTTTCAGAGTTTAACTTTAGGCCTCCGTATTTGAACATTTTTGGCTTTTAAATTCAGCATCATAGACATCGTACTATTCAGGCAACTAGTGAAATTTGTTAATAGCTGGATCAAATTTATAACGAGCTAAGGGGAGACTAAAATGGGATAAAGTTCAGCTATAAACAATAGGATCCGTTATGGCACAGTTGTACTGCAACATTCCACAGCTTTGGAATTACCATGCTCTCCTCTTCATTTATCAAATAATTCAGAATGACAATGTTTAATTATTTGCAGGCATTTTTCCTAATGTCTTCCTGAAAGGTGAAGCTAATTAGAATTATATGAACAAATATCCAATTTAAATAGGTCATTACTTATAAAATAATATTTAATTGTTTTGCATGCCTTCAAGGTAACCAATATTTGTGTATTAATTTAGTTCATTCACTCACTTAAGAAGATATATATACTCTCTGCTGTTTTAAAGAAAAATGTTCCATGCAGTGTTGTTGTAGCCAGGTCAGTCCTAGTATATTAGAGAGACACAAGGTAGGTGAGGTAATATCTTTTATTGGACCAACTTCTGTGGGTGAGAGAGACACGCTTTCGAGCTTATGCAGAGCTCTTTTTCACCAAGAGAAGTTGATTCAATAAAAGATATTAGCTCATCCACCTTGTCCCTTTAAAGAAAAATAGCATTTTTAAAGGTACCTGCCAACTGGAGGTTCTCAAACTTCTGTGGATTTTCTGAGCTGGATTTTTTGCTTTGAGAAACTACTGATAAGAACTGATGTGGTTTCTTCTGAAGTCTGGGGCCTGTTGGCTTTAATTTAAAGAAGAAAGCAACGCTGCATGAGGCTTGCACAAATATTGTACAGTCATACTGAAGTGTAAATACTGTGGATATCCAGACAACATATCTAATTATTTCAGATACAGACATTTCTCTCTGATGATAGTGGGAACACATCTATTTTTTTTGAGTTCCATTTAATCGTAGGCACTGAATATTAACCCTTTAGTTCCTGGGAATGATTTTTATTTGTGCTAAAGACTATTTATAAAATGTGTTGAGTCCTACACAGAAAAACTTCTACATAACTGCTATGGGGTCATTCCAAGCCATTTATTAGAACATGTTCAGAAGCGGTCTTGAATGGCTTTTAAAAACAGGTTTAACACAGTTAGGTTAAACACACAATTGATGCATCTATGTTAGCTTGAAATTGTTTTTTAAAAAGGTATTTGGGACTTGGATTTTAGTCAGGGCAAACTAGTTTAGAAAGAGCCACAACTGACCATTGCTTTTCTTTTAGTTATTCATGTAGGTTGGCTTACATGTAGAGAGCTACAGGGCAGCGGAGTCCTTATCTAAGTTGTTTGCAGAATGTTATCACCTGTTTGCTTAATATCTTTGAGCTAGCCACATTAGTGTATACCACTTAGAACTAAAGTCACTCTCCTTGCATTAAAGGTCTACAACATACCTTTGTGGTTAAAGTTTAAATGTGCAAAAAAATGGTTTGCAAGGTGGCTAGTGAAATGAGTTTGGATTTCCCAGGAAAAGCACACAGTATTTTATGACAGGTTTCAGAGTAACAGCCGTGTTAGTCTGTATTCGCAAAAAGAAAAGGAGTACTTGTGGCACCTTAGAGACTAACCAATTTATTTGAGCATGAGCTTTCGTGAGCTACAGCTCACTTCATTGGATGCATCCGATGAAGTGAGCTGTAGCTCACGAAAGCTCATGCTCAGATAAATTGGTTAATCTCTAAGGTGCCACAAGTACTCCTTTTCTTTTTACAGTATTTTATAGATCCAGTTTTGCTAGTTGTAGCAACTCTGACTTTTCTCATCAATTTGCTGCCTACAAATGTTTGGCTTCACTGTGCTAATGCTGCTGACCTTTTGTCTCCTTGTTTCTCAAATGTTTTCAGGCTAGATACATGCAAGGTGCACCTTGCACATTCCCTTGTTCAGTAGCTGCTGGCGTCCCCAGTGTAGGCGAGGGCAGATTGCACCCTGTTGCAGTGGCCTCTGTTCAATGGTGCAGAACTGTCTTGACATAACAGCCCGGCTAACCACCTCTTGTTCCCAAGCTGTTTTCTCCTCCTCTGGCCCACCCCCCAGTTCTACGGCTATTCCTAAGAAATGGTGAGGTGATGATTATACCTCCCTACAGCCCCTTTGCATGAGTCTAGCTGCTAAAAATCACATAGGACAACTATGAATTTGAGCCTCTTGCTTCTGTAGTTCCCATTGTACTTGGAATGCTGTCTCCAGATCTCTTCATCAATCTTCCTTTCTTTATATCCACCCTAAAAATCACTCTTTTATCTCACCTACAAGACATAAATGTGAAGAAAAGGAAACAAGTGAAACAAGAACAATTTCTGTATTACAACATTCTCTGATAGGTGTTGTCTCCTTCCTTTGTTGTTTGACCTTTACTTCTAGTGCCATATTGAATTTAGGCTGTAAGCTGTTCGGGATGCTGATCATATTTTATTGTTTGTGTGAGATGTCTAGTACAGTTTCTGATGCTTGAAAATAACTGAAAAATGAATTGTATTTAGTGCTTACATACTTACCAAATAGACAGCACTTACCATGGTGTCATTGGTTTAACATGCCTGCCAATCTTCAAGTCTAGTTTAGCAATTCTGTATTCACATTTGGGAAAAGCAAGGCGGTTAATGAAAAGTTACATGCAGCCAGATTCAGCACTGGTAAAAGTAGGTATTGCTCTGCTGGAGTTAAACTGGGGATGTAGCGCAAATTAGTCATTTTTCACTTTTGAATAACAAATATATGATACTGGTATTTGGAATTAAAAAAAATCTCATGAAAAAGACTTCTCTCATCTAGTGTGAGTTAATGAGCAATCATAATTATTATATTCTTCTGCTTCTTTGTCTCATGTTTTTTCTTAACCCATCTGCCACGGTCCTAGCTTCTAGCCTAATGAATTAAAATTCTTTATAGGACAGGCTCCCACACAGCTTTATGGTGATATTCTGTTTTTGAAGTTAATGTTAAAGAGTGGAGATCAAGGTATAGTAGTATTCCAATACATCAATAAAGTACAAAACCCCCTGTACTGTTAAATAAACAAGCAATATGAACATTTTGAGTTAAAGAATTAAAACAAATCACACTGTATTGACATCTGAGTGAAATCCTCAACAATGTTTTTGTTACTGTTCCTTTGCCTGAAACCATACAGAAAGCAAGCCCAAATAGGGTCCTATTTTGCATGTATCCAACTTCTATTCACTCCCAACTGTGTGTAGAGTCACTAAACTAGGATTGAAGATTGGTAGACCTATTAAATCAATGGAACCGTGATAAGGTTTACCCAGTCGGTTGGAAATTATGGTCCTTAATCTCAGTTCTTTTATGGGATATGCGGTTTAGGTTTGGAGAATTAAGTTATCATTGGGTTAGTCAGGATTTTGTTTTGGCAGGACTAAATTATTTCACCATTCTGAATGCTAGTGGTTTTGTTAGGCTTTTAGAAGTGCCTTTGCAAATGAAAGTGAAGCTTCTACCAGTGCTGGGCAACCTGCGGGCCTCATGCAACCCGTCAGGGTGATCCTCTGGCAGCCGCAAGACAGTTTGTTTACATCAACCGTCTGCAGGCATGGCCAACCGCAGCATTCAGTGGCCATGGTTAGCCGTTCCTGGCCAATCAGAGCTGCGGGAAGTGGCAGCTGGCCTGCGCCACTTCCTGCAGCTCCCGTTGTCTGGGAACGGTGAACCATGGCCACTGAGAGCTGCGAGTGGCCATGTCTGCAGACGGTCAATGTAAACGAACTCTCTCGTGGCCCACCAATGGATTACGCTGATGAGCCGTAGGTTGCCCACCACTGCTCTAAATCGTTACAACTGCCACAGGGATTTCTACCTTTGGCAGAGTGAATACAAAGCGGTAGCTAGAAGCAAGTTCTTGCAGCTTCTTTTTAAAGCTGTTAATTTCAGATCTATTCTTGCTTTGGATTAAAGGAACACATCCAATTATTGAATATTTTCCAAAGATTTCATAACTTCTTAATATTAAAATATCTGATTTAATTTACCAATTTCATAATTATTTTTTGTTGCTTAAAAGTTTGGTTAGACTATATATATTTCAGATAGTTTAGCAATAGCCATAGTACTAAGATGCATTATGGAGTCAAAGCTTGAAACTGTGTTAGGAAATTATTTAAATGTTAAGAAATCTAAAACAAAGATAAAAGTAGTACCTAAAGAATTAGAAACTTTTTTGTTAAGGTGAAAGATCTCACAGATTTAGTTGTTCTTACTCTGAGCCTCACAAAGACTCAAAAATATTTGATTTCTTTGACAAAGTACCTAAAAGAAGATTAAGCATTGTTGTTGTAATTGGTGGACTCTGAAACCAAAACAAGCACCTAGTCCTCACGAATGCAATTCTGAATTGTGTATATCTGGTTCAGAAAGCTATTGATGCTTAAAAGATATTTGAATTTTGGCTGGGTGCATATGTTAAACTTATTTCTTAAAACTCAGTAAAGTGGTATTACCATGGCAGCATGGTCTAATGGTTAGAGCCAGGGGAGGACAACTGAGAATCAAACTTTGGCTCTATTCCTGACTCTGTCCTGGATTGCTGTGTCGCCTTGGACAAGTTAGTGGTACTAGATCATGTTTCCATTTCCACCTCAATAAAATGGGGCAGTGTTACCTATCTTAGCACTTTAAGATCCTCAAAAGAAATGCAATGTTATTATTTTGTTATCTGAATTTGTACTATGCTTGTGTCCAGTGACATCAGTCAGATTCTTGAGTAATAAATTTACTTGAGCATTTTAAAATGCGTGCACTAAAACTGTTCATGTGAAGAGTATTCATGGAGGGGAGAGGCTACTGATCTGAAATACTGTTTAAAACATTTGAGAAGCAATATAACATCTCAGATAATGTGAGTAAAGTTACTTTACAAACAAAAGTCACTTAGATAAACCTTATCAATAGATAAACTGAGTTTTGGGTACAAAGTTTTTTTTTTAAAGCACTGATTACTCCAACTGGAACTTGTGGATAATGACCTCAGTTTTTCCACATTCAAGAAAAGTTTCTATTTTTAGAGCATTACTGTACTCTAATTAAGTCTCAGTGCTCGCACTATCAACCCCTGTATTCAGTGGCTCATATCTTGGCTCAAAAAATTGTTCTAGGCAGAAAGTTAGCATTCAAGAGATCAGATTCCCCAAAGAAAAAATTTGATAAATATATTTCATTTTTTGAAAATAGAGAAAAACAAAGGCAAATACATAACTTAAGTCTGTCTATAACCAAAGTCAATTAAAATCTCTCAAACATGTTTAAAGGGATGGAAAACTAGGAGAAAAGCAGCCTACTCGGAAAGAACCCAGAACTTCTGTTCATGTGCTTAACCACTAGACACTCTCTCATTATGCTGAAATTTGGTCTTCCTCTTTTTTGTTTTCCTTCCATCTCTCACACCTCTCCACCCCCAGACCAGCTGTTTGCCTTAATACATTTTTCTTACTCCTTTTTCCTCAAGAATATTTTCCTCATCATAGATACTTAAAATCTGAATTGAATGGGTACAGGAATCTCCCATCCCCCTTGGCTAGTGGATCTGTTATCATGTCAAGGGAAGAGTGGAAGCTTGAAAAATGAATGACTAATTGCTCAAGGAAGGGGGCATAGCCTTCTTCAGGAGACAGGAGCAGCATTGACAGCAGGAGGGACTGTTGAGAGGAACTGGGGTATGAAGTAGGTGGGAGAGTGAGAAGCTGAGGTAACAGTTGTCTGTTTGGACATGTGTGGGAGTTCTAAAGGTGTAATAGGCAAGCAAATCATAGTCATGTAAATACTTGTAGTTACTGAGAAAAGTCAGGCAAACCAGCCCGCATCACCTGATTGGCCTGCAGGTACTTGTATAACTGAGAAATAACTGTGGTCGTGAGCCAGTAACTGTACATAATTTTTCTACTGTGCCTTAGACAGTGCCGGAATTGCCAAAAATCATGGCCTGGAAATCATGAGATTGTAAGAAAAACAAATGTTGTGTTCTTTTTATTTGTCTTCTGGTTTTTGAACCTGCAGGATTCATGTTTTCAAACTCTTCTCCACAACCATGAGGACTAGAATCTTCTTTTTTTTTTCTTTAAATGAAAATTGAGTTTCTATTGGGGTCACCTGACTCCAGGTGTTAGGGCTTGAGAAAACCCCCCAAATATCTTGAGATTTACAATACAATCTCAAGAGTTTGCAACATTGCAATTCCCATTCAGAATAATAGAGCTGTAGGAAAAAAATTGAATACCAGTCTTTGAAGTTTTTTTGCCTTTATGCCAGACTGGTGCAACTTGGATGACCAGTTTACTTTACATTTGCTTGTGAACCTACAGATCAGTGCTGTGTTCACATTACACATTCCTTTGTCAATTTTGCTATTTAAATGCATTTGCAGTCTTTTCATGTATATTTATAAGTAACACATTCATCCATAGAATTTGATGGACCTTGAACAGACAAGCAACACATTCAGTATTTGTAAAATTTTGGGTCCATCAGTGTTGATGCCCTCTGCTTCACACTAAGGGAAGGAAAATGCTGACTTCCTACTTTTTGCTCATCCATATCTACCACGGTTTACTAACTGATTAATAATGCCTTTTCACTACTGATACAAAGCTTAACACCACATAAATAGATACATCTCTCTTCTCCCCATTATTCCTGACTTGATATTGGTGGCTGGGTTTTGGTTTCACATTATTGAAAGAGTATTATTGCTAAGCAGGAGCCCCCTGCTGAAGTAGACATAGACAAAAAATCCAGCACTTCTGAATTTTGAAGACTAGTTTATTGCTATGGTGTGAAGCAAGAATGTTTTTCATGCATTTCTATATAGTTCTACCGACACTTCACAGATAAGCTGAGAGGAACCTGAGGTTCTGCTATTGATGATAAGTGTGAGATTCTTGCTTCAACCGTCTTCTCCACTTCACTTGTACCCTCCTCCCACTGCCTTTCCCCATCACCTCTCCGTTATCTTTGTCTTAGCAGGGTTCAGACTTCCTCCTTCCTCTTTATCCAAAAGTACCAGTAATCAACCTAAAATCCAAAAGGAGATCTTAAGTGCCTTTGAACTGCAACCTGATGCTCTTGAGTCTTTCTGTATTTAACACATAGCAGCTGTAGTAAGCCAGGCAGCACTCGAACTGGAACAGGACCAGTCAAAAAAGGAGGAGCACAGGTCCATCACACTGGCCTTTTCAAATCCTAACTGAGGGTTATGGAGGAGGCAGAATGTCCTTGAACTGGCTAACTGAAGCCGTTGCCAGAGGAAGGGTGCAGAGTGAACACTAGAAATAAACAAAAACACAGAGCACTTGAGCAGTGCCCCAATTGTTGGTGTGACTCTTGTCAAATAGTCAGTTTCCTTTGCTAATGTTCTGTTACTATGATTTTCTTTTTTAGGATTCGTCTCTATTTGATCTTATTAAGCAATCGAAGGAACGAGAAGGCCAAGTTGATCAACCTGAGCCCACCTGCACTCTTAACTTGCCTCTCCAGCATAATCACACTGCAGCAGATCTGTAAGTAAAGTGCATGCTTGGAGTTTAGTGCTGTGTGGAGTTAATTTCTTCCAGAATATTATATAATTATTTATTTGTATACGTTAGGACTCATACAAAAAACAAGCCATCCTCAAAAAATTTTAAAATATTTTTTCTCAAACTCCATCAAACTTATACTTCTAATGTCATTTCTGTTTACCAGGATTTCCCTGAAAACTGTTATGTTACATGGCATGACTTCATCTGTGTAGGGATAGATATACTCTTTTTACTTAAATACATTGACAAAACTTCTTAATATGCCCATATTTTCAAAAAGGTTTGTGATGCCATAAGCCAGAGTGTGTGAATACAGCTGCTACTCAATGCCACAACCAACACTTCTTCCCAACTCCCTTGCTCTGCTCCTCACTGGCCCTACAGGCAAGTGGGGTAGCAGAAGTAATCTCCATTCCCAACTGTGCCAGAGGAAGGAAAATGCCTGCAGCCAACAATTTGGCAGAGCAGAGAGTAGTTTTGTTTCTTCTTCGAATGATGGTCCCTATTGTATTTCACTGAGGGTTATGCTCATGTGCCAAGCTCCTGGAGCCAGAGCTTTTCAAAGTAGTGTTGCTTGGTGGTCCGCGCATGCACCTTTTTATTGCCTTGAGGTTTTGCCCGAGGCCATTAAAGGCGGGTCAGACTGACCATATCTCCAGTTCCTTCTCACCGCCACCCACACCTGGGTCTGCTTACTGGATTATGCCGGTATTCAAAGTCTGTGCTTCCTGCCCTCGCTCGTTCTCCACCAGCGATGAACACCAAAGCTGTTTGTACTGTTTGGAGGAAGCCCACATTGCCTCCAGGTGCAGCATCTGCCTCTCCTTCCCTGCCCATACACGAGAAGGCTGAGCTCTCCACCTCAAGAAGCACCTCCTGGAGGTAGTCGTGGGCCAAAAATGGATCCTGGCTGGGGTACCCACCTGTACATTGGCCTGAGCAATCCAAGAGCGCTCCTTCTATTGCGGAGCCTCCATACAGATCCGTCAGTACTAGTACTAACGATCCTGCATTGGTTCCTAGCCATGAGCCACAGAAACATGCTCATTAGCATGGCAGTAAATTTTCCTCTAAATCCCAGGACACTGAACTGTCCATGAGTTCCAGCCACATAGGAGCTACGCGCGCCAAGGTACATGAGAAATAAGAGGCCACACTGCGCGCCGGATCCACATACACCTCATGCTTCGACTCTGCTGACGTCCTATGAATTGTTGGTCCTGAGACAGATGCCTTTACCGGTTCTGGTCCCATCAATAGACCAGATATCAAACGCTTCGGGACCTCACAAACTGTTCATCCTGGTATGACAAATGTCTCTGCATGTTTCGGTGCACTTACTAGGGGAGGACTTGTGCCCACGCACTCAGCAATGCTCTGGTCAACAATTGGTCATTCTGGACGAACTATGCCTTCCCCCTCCTACCACTCCAACCTCACATCCTCCGCAAACTCTAGCGGGAGATGGTGATGGCCATTCTGATTACTCCATTCTGGCCTTGCCAATTCTGGTTCCTTCTTCTCCTCCACATGTCAAAACTACTTCCATTCCTGCTCCATACTTTTCCAGAATTGCTGACACTAGACAATGGCAGACTAAGGTATCCAGATCCATGGACATTACACCTGACATCATGGTTTTTGCACGGACATCTCAATTAGCATGAGAATGCTCACTGGCAGTACTAGATTCATAGATATTTAGGTCAGAAGGGACCATTATGATCATCTAGTCTGACCTCCTGCAGAACGCAGGCCACAGAATTTCACCCACCACTCTTGCAAAAAGCCTCTCACCTATGTCTGTGCTATTGAAGTCCTCAAATATTGGTTTAAAGACTTCAAGGAGCAGAGAATCCTCCAGCAAGTGATCCATGCCCCATGCTACAGAGGAAGGCGAAAAACCTCCAGGGCCTCTTCCAATCTGCCCTGGAGGAAAATTCCTTCCCGACCCCAAATATGGTGATCAGCTAAACCCTGAGCATATGGGCAAGATTCATCAGCCAGATACCCAGGAAAGGATGTGGATAAATTGGAGAGAGTCCAGCGAAGGGCAACAAAAATGATTAGGGGACTGGAACACATGAGTTATGAGGAGAGGCTGAGGGAGCTGGGATTGTTTAGCCTGCAGAAGAGAAGAATGAGGGGGGATTTGATAGCTGCTTTCAACTACCTGAAAGGGGGTTCCAAAGAGGATGGCTCTAGACTGTTCTCAATGGTAGCAGATGACAGAACAAGGAGTAATGGTCTCAAGTTGCAGTGGGGGAGGTTTAGATTGGATATTAGGAAAAACTTTTTCACTAAGAGGGTGGTGAAACACTGGAATGCGTTACCTAGGGAGGTGGTTGAATCTCCTTCCTTAGAGGTTTTTAAGGTCAGGCTTGACAAAGCCCTGGCTGGGATGATTTAACTGGGAATTGGTCCTGCTTCGAGCAGGGGGTTGGAGTAGATGACCTTCTGGGGTCCCTTCCAACCCTGATATTCTATGATTCTATGAAAGAATTCTCTGTAGTAACTCAGATCCCACCCCATCTCCATTGGGCCTATTTACCATGAATATTTAATTACCAAAACCATGTTATCCCATCATGCCATCTCCTCCATAAACTTAATCTTAAAGCTAGATAGATCTTTTGCCCCCACTGCTTCCCTTGGAAGGCTGTTCCAAAACTTCACTCCTCTGATGGTTAGAAACCTTTGTCTACTTTCTAGTCTAAATTTCCTGGTGGCCAGTTTATATCCATTTGTTCTTGTGTCCACATTGGTACTGAGCTTAAATAATTCCTCTCCCTCTCCGGTATTTATCCCTCTGATATATTTATAGAGAGCAATCATATCTCCCCTCAACCTTCTTTTAGTTAGGCTAAACAAGCCAAGCTCCTTGCGTCTCCTTTCATAAGACAAGTTTTCCATTCCTCGGATCATCCTAGTAGCCCTCCTCTGTACCTGTTCCAGTTTGAATTCATCCTTCTTAAACATGGGAGACCAGGACTGCACACAGTATTCCAGGTGAGGTCTCACCAGTGCCTTGTATAATGGTACTAAAACCTCCTTATCCCTACTGGAAATACCTCTCCTGATGCATCCCAAGACCGCATTAGCTTTTTTCACGGCCTTATCACATTGGCGGCTTATAGTCATCTTATGATCAACCAATACTCCAAGGTCCTTCTCCTCCTTCGTTACTTCTAATTGATGCATCCCCAGCTTATAACTAAAATTCTTGTTATTAATCCCTAAATGCATGACCTTACACTTCTCACTATTAAATTTCATGCTATTACTATTACTCCAGTTTACAAGGTCATCCATATCCTCCTGTAGGATATCCCTGTCCTTCTCTAAATTGGCAATACATCCCAGCTTTGTATCATCCGCAGACTTTATTAGCACAATCCCACTTTTTGTGCCGGGGTCAGTAATAAAAAGATTAAATAAGATTGGTCCCAAAACCTGATCCTTGAGGAACTCCACTGGTAACCTCCCTCCAGCCTGACAGTTCACCTTTCAGTAGGACCCGTTGTAGTCTCCCCTTTAACCAATTCCTTATCCACCTTTCAGTTTTCCTATTGATCCCCATCTTATCCAATTTCACTAATAATTCCCCATGTGGCATGGTATCAAACGCCTTACTGAAATCTAGGTAAATTAGATCCACTGCGTTTCCTTTGTCTAAAAAATCTATTACTTTCTCAAAGAAGGAGATCAGGTTGGTTTGGCACAATCTACCTTTTGTAAAACCATGTTGTATTTTGTCCCATTTACCATTGACTTCAATGTCCTTAACTACCGTCTCCTTCAAAATTTTTTCCAAGACCTTGCATACTACAGATGTCAAACTAACAGGTCTATAGTTACCCGGATCACTTTTTTTCTCTTTCTTAAAAATAGGAACTATGTTAGCAATTCTCAATCATACGGTACAACCCTAAGTTTACAGATTCATTAAAAATTCTTGCTAATGGGCTTGCAATTTCATGTGCCAATTCCTTTAATATTCTTGGATGAAGATTATCTGGGCCCCCCGATTTAATCCCATTAAGCTGTTTGAGTTTCTCTTCTACCTCAGATATTGTAATATCTACCTCCATATCCTCATTCCCATTTGTCATGCTACCATAATCCCTAAGATCCTCTTTTTAGTCTTATTAAAGACTGAGGCAAAGTATTTGTTTAGATATTGGGCCATGCCGAGATTATCCTTGACCTCCACTCCGTCCTCAGTGTTTAGCAGTCCCACTTCTTTTTTTTTCCTTCTTATTTATATGGCTATAGAACCTTTTACTATTGGTTTTAATTCCCTTTGCAAGGTCCAACTCTACTTGACTTTTAGCCTGTCTCACTTTATCCCTACATGTTCTGACCTCAATAAGGTACCTAGAAGGACTCTGCAAGGTGATCCTGTCAGGCCAAATGGGCACTTTTTACCTCCTGGACCCAACAGCAAGGTCTTGCCCCTGAAGCTGTGGGCATCTCCGTGCTCTTGGACTATTTCCTCCACCTGAAAATCTGGGGACTCGCTTTCAGTTCTATCAGAGTGCATGCAGTTGCCATCAATGCTTTCCATCATTCAGTGGAAGGGCATTCAATTTTTCATAGAATCGTAGGATTGGAAGAGGCCTACGTGGCAGGACTAAGTATTATCTAGACCATCGCTGACAGGTGTTTGTTTAACCTGCTCTTAAAAATCTCCAGTGATGGAGAATCCACAGCCCCCCTAGGCAATTTATTCCAGTATTTAACCACCCCGACAGAGAGTTTTTCCTAATGTCCAACCTAAACTGCCTTTGCTGTAATTTAAGTCCATTGTTTCTTGTCCTATCCTCAGAGGTTAAGGAGAACAACTTTTCTCCCTCCACCTGGTAACAACCTTTTATGTACTTTAAAGCTGTTACCATGTCCCCTTTCAGTCTTCTCTTCTCCAGACTAAACAAACCCAGTTTTTTCAATCTTCCCTCATAGGTCATGCTTTCAAGACATTTAATCATTTTTGTTGCTCTTCTCTGGACTTTCTCCAATTTGTCCACATCTTTCCTGAATGTGGTGCCCAGAACTGGACACACTACTCCAGTTGAGGCCTAATTATCACAGAGTAGAGCGGAAAAATTACTTCTCGTGTCTTGCTTACAACACACCTGCTAATACATCCCAGAATGTTTGACAACTACTCTGTGGAAAGAGTTTTCCAACTAGTTATGCACCCATTTTATAGTAGCTCCATCTAAGTTGGATTTCCCTAGTTTTTCACCCTGCCCTTGACCGCCCATTCAGCCTATAACTCCCCAATGGGACCTAAACCTAGTCCTTACCTCTTTAATGAACTCTCCCTTCAAACCACTGTCCTCCTGCCCTCTCTCCTCTTTGCTTTCCTTGTTGCCATTACCTCAGTGAGGAGGGTTGGAGAGCTGGGAGCCATGATGGCAACTCCCCCACCCTTCACAGATTCCATAAGCACAAGGTCTCACTGTGACAGCATCCCAAGTTTCTGCCAAAGGTGGATTCCCAGTTTCACCTCAACCAACGTATACATCTGCCTACCTGCTTTCCAAAACAATATGTCTCAAATGAGGAACAGCAGCTTTATTCCTTCGATATGTGTAGGGCTTTGTCATTTTACCTACAAAGGAGAAAGCTGTTTTGGAAGTCTCCTCGGCTATTTGTTGCCATAGTGGAGAGAATGAAAGGACAGGTCATTTCTACCCCGGGAATGACCAAGTGCATCTCAGAGTGCATTATGTGCTGCTATCAGTTGTCTGGGCGCTCTCCACCAAATGGGATACAAGCCCATTGCACAAGAACGTAAGCATCAATCGCAGCTGCGCTTCATAACATGCCCCTTGTGGTCATATGTAAGGCGGCCACATGGAGTTCCGTACACACCTTTTCCTCTCACTATGTTCTAGTACACGATTCTGCGACAGATGACTCATTCGGCGCAATGATCCTCCGTTATATGGTTCTGCCATCTTCCTTGCATCACCCTCCTATCTAGATATTGCTTATCAATCACCCTCAGTGAAATACAATACGGACCATCACTCGAAGAAGAAGAGGTTACTTACCTGTAACTGGAAGTTCTTTAAGGGTATGTCTACACTACGGAATAAGGTCGAATTTATAGAAGTCGTTTTTTAGAAATCGGTTTTATATATTCGAGTGTGTGTGTCCTCACAGAAAATGCTCTAAGTGCATTAAGTGCATTAACTCGGCGGAGCGCTTCCACAGTACCAAGGTTAGAGTCGACTTCCGGAGCGTTGCATTGTGGGTAGCTATCCCACAGTTCCCGCAGTCTCCGCTGCCCATTGGAATTCTGGGTTGAGATCCCAATGCCTGATGGGGCGAAAACATTGTCGCGGGTGGTTCTGGGTACATATCGTCAGGCCCCCGTTCCCTCTCTCCCTCCGTGAAAGCAAGGGCAGACAATCGTTTCGCGCCTTTTTTCCTGAGTTACCTGTGCAGACGCCATACCATGGCAAGCATGGAGCCCGCTCAGGTAACCGTCACCCTATGACTCCTGGGTGCTGGCAGACGCGGTATGGCTTTGCTACACAGTAGCAGCAACCCATTGCCTTCTGGCAGCAGACGGTGCAGTATGTGTCCGAGGTGCTCCTGGCCACGTCGGCTGGGAGCGCCTGGGCAGACATGGGCGCAGGGACTAAATTTGGAGTGACTTGACCAGGTCATTCTCTTTAGTCCTGCAGTCAGTCCTATTGAACCGTCTTGTGGTGAGCAGGCAGGCGATACGGATGGCTAGCAGTCGTACTGTACCATCTTCTGCCAGGCAGGCAAGAGATGAGGATGGCTAGCAGTCGTACTGTACCATCTTCTGCCAAGCAGCCATGAGATGTGGATGGCATGCAGTCCTTCTGCACCGTCTGCTGCCAGCCAAAGATGTAAAAGATAGATGGAGTGGATCAAAACAAGAAATAGACCAGATTTGTTTTGTACTCATTTGCTTCCCCCCCCTCCCCTGTCTAGGGGACTCATTCCTCTAGGTCACACTGCAGTCACTCACAGAGAAGGTGCAGCGAGGTAAATCTAGCCATGTATCAATCAGAGGCCAGGCTAACCTCCTTGTTCCAATAAGAACAATAACTTAGGTGCACCATTTCTTATTGGAACCCTCCGTGAAGTCCTGCCTGAAATACTCCTTGATGTAAAGACACCCCCTTTGTTGATTTTAACTCCCTGAAGCCAACCCTGTAAGCCGTGTCGTCAGTCGCCCCTCCCTCCGTCAGAGCAACGGCAGACAATCGTTCCGCGCCTTTTTTCTGTGTGGACGCCATACCAAGGCAAGCATGGAGGCCGCTCAGTTCACTTTGGCAATTAGGAGCACATTAAACACCACACACATTATCCAGCAGTATATGCAGCACCAGAGCCTGGCAAAGCGATACCGGGCGAGGAGGCGACGTCAGCGCGGTCACGTGAGTGATCAGGACATGGACACAGATTTCTCTGAAAGCATGGGCCCTGCCAATGCATGCATCATGGTGCTAATGGGGCAGGTTCATGCTGTGGAACGCCGATTCTGGGCTCGGGAAACAAGCACAGACTGATGGGACCGCATAGTGTTGCAGGTCTGGGACGATTCCCAGTGGCTGCGAAACTTTCGCATGCGTAGGGAACTTTCATGGAACTTTGTGACTTGCTTTCCCCTGCCCGGAGGCGCATGAATACCAAGATGAGAGCAGCCCTCACAGTTGAGAAGCGAGTGGCGATAGCCCTGTGGAAACTTGCAAAGCCAGACAGCTACCGGTCAGTTGGGAATCAATTTGTAGTGGGCAAATCTACTGTGGGGGCTGCTGTGATGCAAGTAGCCCACGCAATCAAAGATCTGCTGATATCAAGGGTAGTGACCCTGGGAAATGTGCAGGTCATAGTGGATGGCTTTGCTGCAATGGGATTCCCTAACTGTGGTGGGGCCATAGACGGAACCCATATCCCTATCTTGGCACCGGAGCACCAAGCCGGCGAGTACCTAAACCGTAAGGGGTACTTTTCAATAGTGCTGCAAGCTCTGGTGGATCACAAGGGACGTTTCACCAACATCAACGTGGGATGGCCGGGAAAGGTACATGACGCTCGCATCTTCAGGAACTCTGGTCTGTTTCAAAAGCTGCAGGAAGGGACTTTATTCCCAGACCAGAAAATAACTGTTGGGAATGTTGAAATGCCTATATGTATCCTTGGGGACCCAGCCTACCCCTTAATGCCCTGGCTCATGAAGCCGTACACAGGCAGCCTGGACAGTAGTCAGGAGCTGTTCAACTACAGGCTGAGCAAGTGCAGAATGGTGGTAGAATGTGCATTTGGACGTTTACAGGCGCGCTGGCGCAGTTTACTGACTCGCTTAGACCTCAGCGAAACCAATATTCCCACTGTTATTACTGCTTGCTGTGTGCTCCACAATATCTGTGAGAGTAAGGGGGAGACGTTTATGGCGGGGTGGGAGCTTGAGGCAAATCGCCTGGCTGCTGGTTACGCGCAGCCAGAAACCAGGGCGGTTAGAAGAGCACAGGAGGGCGCGGTACGCATCAGAGAAGCTTTGAAAACCAGTTTCGTGACTGGCCGGGCTACGGTGTGAAAGTTCTGTTTGTTTCTCCTTGATGAAACCCCCCGCCCCTTGGTTCACTCTACTTCCCTGTAAGCTAACCACCTGCCCCTCCTCCCGTCAATCACCGCTTGCAGAGGCAATAAAGTCATTGTTGCTTCGCATTCATGCATTCTTTATTCATTCATCACACAAATAGGGGGATGACTACCAAGGTAGCCCAGGAGGGGTGGTGGAGGAGGGAAGGAAAATGCCACACAGCACTTTAAAAGTTTACAACTTTAAAATTTATTGAATGCCAGCCTTCTGTTTTTTGGGCAATCCTCTGTGGCGGAGTGGCTGGTTGGCCGGAGGCCCCCCCACCGCGTATTCGGGCGTCTGGGTGTGGAGGCTATGGAACTTGGGGAGGAGGGCGGTTGATTACTCAGGGGCTGCAGTGGCAGTCTGTGCTCCAGCTGCCTTTGCTGCAGCTCAACCATACACTGGAGCATACTGGTTTGGTCCTCCAGCAGCCTCAGCATTGAATCCTGCCTCCTCTCATCACGCTGCTGCTACACTCACCAGAGGTCCCTTCTCCGCCTGCTGGGTCCAGGAGGCAGCCTTGGGTGGGTTCAGAGGGTACTGGCTCCAGGTCCAGGGTGAGAAACAGTTCCTGGCTGTCGGGAAAACCGGTTTCTCCGCTTGCTTGCTGTGAGCTATCTACAACCTCATCATCATCATCATCTTCTTCGTCCCCAAAACCTGCTTCCGTATTGCCTCCATCTCCATTGAAGGAGTCAAACAACACGGCTGGGGTAGTGGTGGCTGAACCCCCTAAAATGGCATGCAGCTCATCATAGAAGCGGCATGTTTGGGGCTCTGACCCGGAGCGGCCATTCGCCTCTCTGGTTTTCTGGTAGGCTTGCCTCAGCTCCTTCAGTTTCACGCGGCACTGCTTCGGGTCCCTGTTATGGCCTCTGTCCTTCATGCCCTGGGAGATTTTGACAAAGGTTTTGGCATTTCGAAAACTGGAACGGAGTTCTGATAGCACGGATTCCTCTCCCTAAACAGCGATCAGATCCCATGCCTCCCGTTCGGTCCATGCTGGAGCTCTTTTGCGATTCTGGGACTCCATCATGGTCACCTGTGCTGATGAGCTCTGCATGGTCACCTGCAGCTTGCCGCGCTGGCCAAACAGGAAATGAGATTTAAAAGTTCGCGGTTCTTTTCCTGTCTACCTGGCCAGTGCATCTGAGTTGAGAGTGCTGTCCAGAGCGGTCAGAATGGAGCACTCTGGGATAGCTCCCGGAGGCCAATACCATCGAATTGTGTCCACAGTACCCCAAATTCGAGCCGGCAACGTCGACTTAAGCGCTAATCCACTTGTCAGGGGTGGAGTAAGGAAATCGATTTTGAGCCCTTTAAGTCGAAATAAAGGGCTTCATTGTGTGGACGGGTGCAGGTTTACATCGATTTAACGCTGCTAAATTCGACCTAAAGTCCTAGTGTAGACCAGGGCTGAGATTTGTCGTCCCTATCTGTATTCCAATACCCCCTCCTTCCCCTGTGCTGCAGCTCTGTAGGTCAGCAGTGGAGAAAGTACTGGAGATGCAGTTGGTCCACCCTGCCCCTTATTGCCTCGGGTGAAACCACGAGGCAATACAAGGGCACATGCATGGACCACCAAGAAACACTACTTTGAAAAGCTCTGGCTGTGGGCACATAGTGTATGCACATAACCCTCAGTGGGGACCAGAGATATTGAAGAACCTCCCGTTACAGGTAAGTAACCTCCTCTTATATACTGTGATTTTCTAGACTTTTGGGAAAGATACTAGTTTCACCAGTCCCTGGTCCTGAGGTGGAGGAGAAATATGGATGAGTTTCAATACTTCTGATTTTCAGTTCTCAATTTTAGAAATTACTTGTTTCAATGGAGGCTTTTCCCTTCTAGCAAGGGAAATGGAAAAGTATGCATGTGTATTGTGTATATACCTTTGTTCACTTGTTTTCTATTTTGAAGTGTCATTTTTATTTTTATTTCAATATTTTTATTTATGCTGTATTTGCAGGTATCTTTCTCCTGTGAGATCTCCTAAGAAGAAAGGATCCACAGCGTCTTTAAACTCCACTCCTATTATAGATGCTCAGCCTGTTTTGGCACCCCAAATTCAGAAACCACAGAAATCTACCTCCCTTTCGCTATTTTACAAAAAAGGTTTGTAGATCATGTTAACAAGAGAGAGCATTTATATGTGGAACATGTATATGTAGAAGCTGCAAAGTAACCTGTCATCATCTATCCTTTGTTTTAATGAAAGTCAATACATATATCAGGAAACTGTAATAAAAACACTGTACGAACTATCAGATGTCATTCTTTCATTAGGGAAAGCATTAAGGCACTCTGAACAAGTTCAGTATTAGGAAAGTCTTAGTACAATACCAATAGATTAATACGTGTGTTCTACACATATTGTAGCCTAAAGGTAAAATTTAATTTATAAGCAGGCAGGCTTGTGCAGCCTCACATTGGTTTAGGCTTTGAGCTATTGTAATATGGTGCTTGCAAAATTTAGTCTAATTAAGTGTAGTTGCCAGAATGTTAATTTGGATTGAAAATTCCTATAAACCAACCTACAGGAAATATTGGCGCATATATCCCATGTTCTATACAGACACATACTAACCTCATCAGACATAATATACAAGCAAAGACAAGGAAAATCCCAACCCCCTCGCTGAAATAACCTTATCTACCAAGTTGGTTTTGTTGTTAATGTGTGATGGTCATGAATAATGCCAGTGTATTGAAACCTTCAGTGTAGCAGCAATACAATGACCGATCATACGCTTAGCAAATGGAAATCATCTCTAGCATGTGTCGTCTTCTGGCATATGACTTCTGACATCATGGGTCATTACTGGAGACTGAATCTGGGATCTCCTTTGCTAAAAGCATGAACCATCCCTACTTGAGCTAAAAGAGAAACTCTACCTGCTAGAGAAGTCTCTCATCCTCTGATACAGCAGTTAAAGGCAGGCACTCTGAACAGTGGCCTATACACATTTCTCTATTAACAATGTGATTAATTATTTTTCTCTTTTCTCAAGTGTATCGTCTGGCATATCTTCGATTAAATACCCTCTGCTTACGGCTTCTGTTTGACCACCCTGAACTAGAACACTTGATCTGGACCCTTTTTCAGCACACATTGCAGAATGAATATGAACTTATGAAAGACAGGCACTTAGACCAGGTAACATAAATCAGTGAGATACTCTAGACTCTTTATTATTCCCTCTCTTGCTATCAAAATGTTGCTTTTAAATTTTTCAACTGTTAAATTCTGGTATGAGGTTTTTATTTCCCACAAGAGGCAGATTATTCAGAGCAGAAATTAGTTTAATACAGTGAACTGATGTATTTAAGAAGGCCTCAAGTTATTTTTAACTACTAAAAGTTATTTATGCTATAACGTCAAAGGCATAGCATGTGTCATTAAAAAAAATCTTCGAAAAGTAGTGAGTAAAGGCCAAAGTTCACTGTGAATACATTAATTTTGACTAGGAAAGACAATACTAACTAATCCACATTTTGTCTTTCTACCCTAAAATTTCAGCTTCATACTGTATCTAAATGTGAACTTGAAGAATATTACCATTTTTGTTCCATAAATTTTTTGCAAAAAGAAGGGGACATTGGTTTGCCGTTTTTGTTTTCTCCTCCAAGGATTGGGATGGGATGGAATGACATGTAGATAATTGATTTAACTCAGTATAGGAATCCTAGAGCTACTGATCTTCACCTTCATTTCCTAGCAACCAGTCCTGACTTCACTGAAGTCAATGGCAAAACCAATTCTGGCTTCGCTGAAGTCAATGGAAAAACTCTCATTGACTTCCATGGGGCTGGACTGCACCCCAATAAATAGAAAAACATGTAAGAATGTAGAAGAATATAGGGGAGAGGGATAGGTGCTTTCTCGATCTGAAGTATAACAACATTTGCTGCATTTCTGATGCTTCTTGTTGTTTCTTTAATAGATCATGATGTGTTCCATGTATGGCATATGCAAAGTAAAGAATGTAGATCTTAGGTTTAAAATCATTGTTACAGCATACAAGGAGCTCACCAATACAAATCAAGAGGTATGTAAAATCTTTTAGTATTAGTCATCCATGAATATTGTAACAATGTTGGTGTTCTTAAAGTCAGGTGGAATTTCTTTGCCTGTCCAGATTTTGTCAAGGAGTTGGCAAAGTTTGTGCTGGAGCATTGTTCCACCAGCTTTAAAAACCTCAGCTGGGATGCTGTCTGGGCCTGGTGCCTTGTGATTTTTTTTGTCTGCGTAATGGCACGCTGGACTTCCTCAGAAGATGGGAGATCAGCAAGGTGTTCCGTTGCTGAGCATTGTGGAATAGACTCTATGGCAGTGGTGGTCCACCTATGGCCTGGGAATGGCGAACCACAGCCACTGGGAGCTGCGGGGGGCTGTGCCTGCGGACTGTCAATGTCCGCAAAATGTCTCGCGGCTCACAATCAGCCACAGGTTGCCCACAACTGTTCTATGTTGTCTTCAGATACCGTGGATTTGTGGTTTAGTAGGCTCTCAAAGTGCTCCTTCCAGCATTGTTTAGTGGCCACATTGCCTTTGAGGAGGGTGGAGCCATCCTGGGAACGTAAGGGGGTTGGGCCTTTGGAGCTCGACCATTGCTTAAAAGAAACTTTTCATGTCATCCTGGTCTATGAAACCCTAGATCTCAGAGGCCTTCTCTTGACACCACTTATTTTTGATGTCACGTAACCTCCTTTGGGCTTCAGCTTTGAGCAGGTGATAAACCTCATGTTTTTGTTATTTAGAGGAATCATTTTGCCAGCTACAGAATGCAGTTCTTTTTTGTTGAATTAATGCTAGGATTTTCTCGTTGTTTTCATCAAACTAGTCTTGGTGCTGATGAGTGAAATATCCTATAGTTTCAGCACATGCACTATGAATGGTATTTTTAAGTTGATCACAATGCTCTTGAATGTCAGCGATGTTACCAGGCAAGTTAGAGAGTTTCTCAGACAGGTGTTGCTGGAACATCTCACAGCTGGCTTGGTCTTGAAGTGTTTTGATGTTGTACCGGTTTTGCTTAGTCTTTGGGTGATCTTACTAATCAATGGTCTGTCCAACAATGAGTGATCTGTACCTTTCATGGCTCATGTGATACGGACATGGGCATAATCTCGGGCTCTGACTATAACATAGTCAAGGAGGTGCCAGTGTTTGGACCGAGGATGTTTCCAGGTGGTCTTATATTTGTTACTCTGCCTAAAGATGGTATTTGTGATGAGCAGGTCATGCTCCGCACATTTGCTGGGGAGGAGAATACCATTGGGGTTTACATTTGCCAGCCCTTCTTTGCCTATTGTGCCGCTCCAGAGTTAGGAGTCCCGTCTGACTCTGTCATTGAAATCTTCCGGGAGGATGAGTTTGTCTGACTTAAGTGTGGCTATGAGGACTGCATCGAGAGCACTATAAAACTGCTCTTTGTCGTCTTCCTCATCATCAAGTGTTGGGGCATATGCACTAATGACTGTGGCATATTGGTTGTTGCTGAGCTTGAGCTGAGTCATGAGATGCTTGTTGATCCCCATGGGAAGCTCCAAAAGCTGACTGGTGATCTTATTTTTGATGACAAAGCCAATCCCATGAATGTGTCTCTCTTCAGGTGGCTTTCCTTTCCAAAAGAAGGGGTAGCCACCTCCATCCTCTTTTAATTGGCCGTCATCGCCCCAGCGGGTCTCACTAAGAGCTGCAATGTCAATGTTGAGTCTTGCCAGTTCTCTGGCAATTACGGCAGTTCTTTCTGCGCTGAGATCTTTGTGCAGGAACTACAGAGGTATTTCCCTCCTCTCCATTGCAGGGAAGATCCTTGTCTGGATACTACTAAACCGCTTTCTCCCCCTTGTTGAGGAACTCCTCTCTGAATCACAGTGTGGCTTCAGGCCATCCCGAGGCACAACTGACGTGATCTTTGTGGCATGACAGATTCAGGAGAAGTGTAGAGAGCAACACCAGGAACTGTTCATGGCATTCATTGATCTAACCAAGGTCTTTGACTCTACCAATAGTGATGCCCTATGGAAGGTGCTGTGTAGGTTTGGCTGTCCACAGAAATTCATTTCCATCATCAGACTACTCCATGATGGGATGACTGCCATCATTCTGTGCAACGGCTCAGAGATCGAACCATTCATCATTCTCACTGTTGTCAAGCAGGGCTGTCATTGCTCCAACACTCTTCTCCATTTACCTTGCTGTGATCCTGATTCTCATCCGTGACTGCCTTCCTGATGGAATCGGGATTGAGTATCGTATGGATGGTCAACTCCTTAATTTCTGAAGTCTCCAAACAAAATCTAAGATCATGAGAATTGGCATCACTGATCTTCAGTATGCAGATGACTGTCATTCTCGCACACAGAGAGATCGACCTGCAAAGTACCCTAAATCTTGTTGCAGATGTCTATCACAGCCTGGATCTCTCTCTCAACATCGGGAAAACCAAGGTACTCTACCAGCCCTCACCTGCAAAAACTACTCTTCGTACAACACAAATCACCATCAGTGGAGAACCCCTGGAAAATGTGAACCATTTTCCATAGCTTGGCAGCCACATCTCCCAAACAGCCAGCATTGACACAGAAATTGTATACATGATCCGCTGTGCCAGCACATCCTTTGGAAGACTACTCAAATGAATCTTTAATGATCGGGATCTGCAAACAGGCACCAAGATCTTGGTTTACAAGGCAGTTGTCATCCACACTCTTCTCTATGTGTGTGAGACCTGGGTAACCTATAGATGTCATCTCCAGTGGCTGGAATTGTTCCAACAGTGCTGCCTCAGGAGGAGTCTCAGGATCAGCTAGGAAGTCTGACGCACTAACATTAGCATTCTCTCTGCAGCCAACATCAGCAGTATAGAAGGACAGGTCATGAACACCAACTCCGCTGGACTGGCCACTGTGTATGTAGGCCTGACACTCGCCTCCTGAAGCAAGTACTCTTCTCTCAGTTAAGTCAGAAGAAGGGCTTGCGGTGGGCAGCAGAAGACCTTCAAAGACATACTGAAAGTACACCTTAAAAAGGGAGGCAACTACCCAACAAACTTGGAACAGAACACAGTGGCACCACAGCTCACTTTGAGGAGACCTGCTTATGAGAGAGAGAAGCGACAAAGGAAGAAAAGGCACAACAGTCCAGCCAACAACTGTTGCCCCCAAGATTACACCTGTCACTTCTGTGGGAAAATCTGCAGTGCACGAATTGGGCTCCTCAGCCACTTAAAAACCCATCAATGAACCCCCTTGGCAAATATCATCCTCGCATTGAGGGATAGCTGAAGAAGAGTCATCCATAAAAATGTTGTTATAACAATGTTGTGCACGTCCCTCCAAGGATCTCCAAGTTCAGTGTGTCATCTTCATTCTACCTATGGGGAAACTGACACTCAGAGGTTAAATGACTTACCAGGGTCACACAAAAGTATGTGGCAAACACATTTATTTTGAAAACTCTCCTCAAAGAAGCAAACCAGAATTTTTATTAAAGATGCTCATACGTGATCACATTCTGTTTTTTTCACAGTGAATTAAAGACTAGTGGTCATATTTACAAAGGTATTTAGGTGCCTGTAGAGGCAAATAGACACCTGGCAGAATTTTCAAAAGTACCCAAGCAGGTAAGGCACCAAACTTCCATTGGAAGATTAAAACCTAGCGTGTTGAAGCACTTTTGAAAACCCCATTAGGTGTCTATATGCATCTTTAGGTACTAACTATATTTGTAAATCTGGTCCTGTGTTCATAATACACATGCCCATGGGGGCCTAAATAAGGATGCATGGGCAAACTTAATTCTAGCATTTCCTATCTTTTGAATTCAGCCTTGACAGTCTTTTAGTGTAGTTGTAGTATGTAATCGTAAGTACTTATGCGGTGCTTTACATCTTCAAAGTGTTGAAACAAATAGGTGAAGTGGCTTGTCCACATTAACAGTCAGTGGTGAAACTGTGATTAGAACTCAGGGGATCCTGCAGCCTTCTCCTGTGCTCTAGCCACTAGATTACATTGCCTCTCAAAGAGCAAATGTTTGCCTAACTTAGCTGATGCTATCAGCTGTCATTCGACAGCACAAATCCAAGTATGGTGATTCTTATATTTTTCGTTACAAAAGAGTGCACTATTTTTGCAATATTTTCAGTTATAAATCTTTGTTTTCTGCATGTACTCTGTTCTGTTTCATGGCCACATCTTGCTCTTCTTACATCTGGAAATAATTCCACTGAGGTCCATGGAACTACTGCTATGAACAAACAGCAGCATTTGGCCCCAAAATAAAGAGTATTGCTCAAAATGTGTCTGTGGCTTCTTTACCACAACAGCAATATGGTTAAATCTGTCTAAATGATGACTCGAGTAACCAACAGGTTTTAGGGGAGGTGAGTCTTTCACTAAAATGTGATAGAGAACCTTACTTGAATAGCTAAAGGGAATCCAATACATGAAATCAGACTTATCTGATAGCAAAGATTATTTCATTGGTTCAAAGAGTTTAAAATATAAATATTTAAAGATTTTTTTTATTTATGAAAAGTCACTTTTAGCCAAAGCAGTTGTCCACTAATTGCCTTAGATGTAGGTGAAATAAAAATGTACGGTTTATTTTATTAAACTGCTAGGCGTTTCAGTGGAAAACTTAAAAGACTGCACAGAACTATGCAAGGTGTACTGTTTCCTGTTCGTGAACTGTGTGTATGCAGCATGTGGCTCTGATGTTAAAAGCAGATAAATTGGCCTTTTAGAACAGGGTGTTGCTGTAGGTGGGAGCCAGTTGGTGAGGTTGGAAAGATGATTATTTAAGTTCTGATTATTCTAATAATTTATGCATGTGCTTAAGTCCCATTGATTTCAGTCAGAATGATAACAAGTGGGATGTAAGCACTTATATGGTTTGTTGAATTGGGGCTGTAACATGCTAAGGGTTACCTTTGGGCGGCTGCTATGGCCAAGTGGGCTATCACATTTTTTTCATTGTCTAAAAAAAACCTTCTTTATATTTTAAAATACAAATGAAAAGTTCTTTAAAGATACCACACAGAGAAGATTCTCATCCTTGGGTTTCGTGGCATAAAGACATAAAGGAATTCCCTTTGCCTTTACGGGCTAGTCTGCGCTGCGCGTACTTAGAGCTAGAACTGTGATTCCCAGCTCGCATACACGTTCTCACACTACCTCTCATCGAGATAGTATGCTAAAAATAGTAGTGTCACCATCGTAGCATAGGCAGTGGCAGTACGGGCCAGCCCTCCTGAGTACAAACTGAGGGTATGTACTTGGGGTGGCTATCCTGTGTGGCCACTGCTCGCCACTGCCTGTGCTAACAAGGCTACACTGCTGTTTTTAGCATGCTAACTCGATGAGAGGTAGTGTGAGTATGTGTTCGTGAGCTGGGAATCACACCCCTCGCTCCAAGTGAAGACACAGCCTACATTTTTGCACTGATGTAACTAAATTGGTAGAAAAAACAATTCAGATAAATTGTTGCAGCTTGTGGCTGTGATTGCAGTTCTGATACAAACACATTAATATTGGTATAACTGTGTCTGACTGGGAGGTTACACCAATGTAACTAAGGGTATGTCTACGTTACAAAATTAGGTCAATTTTATAGAAGTTGATTTGTAGAAATCGATTTTGTACAGTCGATTGTGTATGTCCCCACTAAGCGCATTAAGTCGGCGGAGTGCGTCCTCACTACCGTGGCTAGCATCGACTTAAGGAGCGGTGCACTGTGGGTAGCTATCCCACGGTTCCTGCAGTCTCTGCTGGCCATTGGAATTCTTGGTTAAGCTCCCAATGCCTGATGGGCCAAAAACATTGTCGCGGGTGGTTTTGGGTACATGTTGTCAGTCGCCCCCCCTCCGTGAAAGCAATGGCAGACAATCGTTTCGCGCCTTTTTTCCGTGCAGATGCCGTACCACGGCAAGCATTGAGCATGCTCAGCTCAGCTCACTGTCACCACGGTTGTTGTGTCCTGGGTGCTGCCGTCAGCAGACGGTGCAGTAGGTCTGCTTACCATCATCTTCCAGCGCTTCTGCTGCAACTCTGCTCTCCTGCAGCTCGGGGGATCCGTTCTGGTCCTCCTGGGTGCTGCTAACCATTGTCATCCACCACTTCCACAGCAACTCTGCTCTCCTGCAGATGCCATACCACGGCAAGTATGGATCCCACTCCGTTCACCGTCACCACTGCTGTTGTGAGCATTGTAAACACCTCGCACAAACACCTGGAGTATATGCCGAACTGGGCTGAGATACCAGCATGAGGAGGATTTTGATGAGGCCATGGACACAGACGTTCCTGAAAGCATGGGCTGTGGCAATTGGGACATCATGGCGGCAGTGGGGCTGGTTGATACAGTGGAGCACCGATTCTGGGCCAGGCAAACAAGCACAGACTGGTGGGACCGCATAGTGTTGCAGGTATGGGATGATTCACAGTGGCTGCGACACTTTCACATGTGTAAGGCCACTTTCCTGGAACTCTGTGAGTTGCTTTCCCCCACCCTGAAGCACAGGAATACCAAGATGAGAGCTGCCCTGACAGTTGAAAAGCAAGTGGTGATAGCACTGTGGAAGCTTGCTATGCCTGACTGCTACCGGTCAGCCAGGAATCAATTTGGAGTGGGCAAGTCTACTGTGGGGGCTGTTGTGATCCAAGTAGCCAATGCAATCATTGACATTCTGTTATCAAGGGTAGTGAAATGTGCAGGTCATACTGGATGGCTTTGCTGCAATGGGGTTCCCTAACTGTGGTGGGGCGATAGACCGAACGCATATCCCCCTCTTGGCACCGGACCACCTTGCCAACCAGTACATAAACCACAAGGGGTACTTCTCAATGGTGCTGCAAGCACTGGTGGATCACAAGAGATGTTTCACTGACATCAATGTGGGATGGCCGGGAAAGGTGCATGACGCTCGCATATTTAGGAACTAGAGGCTGTTTGAGCAGCTGCAAGAAGGGACTTACTTCCCAGACCAAAAAATTATTGTTGGGGATGTTGAAATGCCAATAGTTATCCTTGGGGACCCAGCCTATCCCTTGCTCCCATGACTCGTGAAGCCTTACACAGGCAGCCTGGACAGTAGTCAGGAGCAGTTCAACTATAGGCTGAACAAGGGCAGAATGGTGGTAGAATGTGCCTTTGGACATTTAAAAGCTTGCTGATGCTGTTTGTTGACTAGGTCAGACCTCAGCGCAACCAACATTCCCATTGTTATTGCTGCTTGCTGTGTGCTCCATAATATGTGTGAGAGTAAGGAGGAGACGTTTATGGCAGGGTGGGAGGTTGAGGTAAATCGGCTGGCATCCAATTTTGAGCAGCCAGACACCAGGGTGACTGGAAGAGCACAGGTAGGCGTGCTACACATCAGAGATGCTTTGAAAACCAGTTTAATGATGGGCCAGGCTACGGTGTAACCGTTGCGTGTGTTTCTCCTTGATGCAAACCTGCTCCCCTTGGTTGATTTTAATTCCCTGTAATCAAACCACCCTCTTCCCCCCCCCCGCTTCGAAATAAAGTAACTATTGTTTTGAAACCATGCATTCTTTCTTTATTAATTTTTTTAAAAAAGTGAGATAACTGCCTGGGTGTGGTGGGGTGGAGTGAGGGAGGAGGGAGGGACAAGGCCACATTGCTTTTTGTAGCCATGCTACAAATCAAATTGTTTGAATGACAACCTTCTGTTGCTTGGGCCATCCTCTGGAGTGCAGTGACTGAGTGCTTGGAGCCCCCCCCCCCCCCCGGTGTTCTTGGGCATCTGGGTGAGGAGTACAGAAGTCGATTTTAAGAGCCCTTTAAGTTGACAAAACGGGGTTGGTTGTGTGGACGCATCCATTTTAAAATCGACTTAACGCGGCTAAATTCGAATTAACCCCGTAGTGTAGATCAGGGCTTAGTCAGTTTTTCTACGAAATTACTTAAATCTGCAAAAACCGAGTGTAGAAAAGCCCTAAGCAGCAGTGCTGGCAGCTAGCACACAAAACACAAACACCCTTAAATGTTAGCCAATGCTGATTTAAATAAATGGTCCATGCTGTGGGAATTGGACTGAAATTCAAATTTAAGATTATTTTTAATATATAATTTTTAACCCTTTGTAGACTTTCAAACGAGTGCTGATCAGGGAAGGACAATATGACTCCATTATAGTCTTCTACAACTTAGTGTTTATGCAGAAACTGAAAACTAACATTTTGCAGTATGCCTCCAATAGGGTGAGTTGTTCTTATATATTTGTTGTGCTGAAAGTTAATAATTTAACTGACTTAAAAACATTATATTGTAATTATTAAATATCTTACTTACTCTTTTGTCATAGCCTCCCACCTTGTCACCCATTCCCCACATTCCTCGAAGTCCTTACAAGTTTTCTAATTCACCCTTACGTGTCCCTGCTGGAAATAACATCTACATCTCACCCTTGAAGAGTCCATACAAATTCTCTGAAGGGATGTTGTCACCCACAAAGATGACTCCAAGATCCAGGTTGGTAATAAACAATTCTCTGAGCAGGTGACAGTAACAAATAAGTATTTAATTCAAGCAAGTTAGGAAATTATACACTGTGATTTTGTTAGATATCAATGGCTATAGCTCTTTCTTTTGGTCCAAAGTTTGAGCCCTATTTTGCAACCTTTACTTAGAATGAGCCCTTTTAGTTGGCAATCAATCCACTGGAAGATGGATTTAGTATGAAATAGAAACATCTCTTCTTCGATGTACCTCATTTGATTTGTTATATATTATCACTATGTATATCATATTCATGTAAAATGTGAACTACTTCAGTGCAACCAGCATGTGCACTGATGGCTCAAAGGACTCATAATGGGTCAGCAGTTTAGTTTTATGCTACTAGTTTTTGATTCAGCCAGGGATGGTAGCAATTGAACATCACCCATTGCCACACTCTGGCTGTTTGGCCTATGCAAAATGAGTTTGTTGTCTTAGTCTAGTGCCCAGTGAACACCATCACAACAGGCCCCTCGTGGGAAGGCTCAGCACAGAGGCCAAGGATTGCATGGGCATGGACACTGAAAAAGTTACAAATATCATTGTTTGTTTTAGGTTAAACTCCTGCTATGATTGGTTAGCAAACATCTAAAGGTAATGATCAAAGGAAGGGCATGTCTGGGCTACCCACCTACTGAGAACGGGGTGTTCCTGTCAAAAAGCATGGAATGGACTAAGCCGGCCTCTAATTCTCTCCATTCCACAATTTCTCTTCCACGTGCAGTTCAAGGTGATTCTAATTTGGTGGTTCAGCACTTCCTCTACAATTCTGTCTAGAATTGTAAAAATTTAAGAAGAAATTAAGGTTGTGGTGAATATTTTGCCCTCATTGAATGCTTAGCATATTTTTAAGAGATAAAGGAGTGATTTCTTTAGTTTAGTATGCCAATGTCTTAAAAAGCATATGTTCTCTTCACTAGTCTTCATGCCAAATTATGCAAGTTTGTGAGTGTTTCTGTCTTTTCACTGATAAATAAGGCTTAATCTTTAAAGGTTGTCATCTTGTTTGTCTTGACAGAATCCTGGTGTCAATTGGTGAATCATTTGGGGTGAGTGAAAGTTTTTGAATGTCAAATCTTGTGTATATATTTAAAAAACATTGGAAGGAATGTGCAGTTTTCTGTTTTGTAGAACTGGTCAGTGTCACTGCTTTAGTTGAGTGTGTTGTGGAATTTGTAAACACAAAGATTGCTGGGGCACTTGCTAGCATCTCTGAAATAGCCTGAATTTATAAAAGATCTTCCATGTTATATTAAGGTAGTTAGGGAATGTTTTAAAGAGCCCTTAAAAGACAGCAGATATATAGAACTCTGAAAAATTGATTTTTGGCTAGTAGTCTGGAAAATGTACATAGTTAATGGGGAATGTTTTTTATGGTCTTGTAATCCCAGACTTCTGAGAAGTTTCAGAAAATAAACCAAATGGTGGGTAGCAGTGACCGTCAGCTGAAACGTAGTGCTGAAGTAAGCACTGCTCCTAAACCACTGAAGAGACTTCGCTTTGATATAGAAGGACAGGATGAGGCAGATGGAAGGTAGGATATAGTTCTTAACTTGTCATGAAGCTATATGTACTTTTATTTCTGGAGGCCTATAACATAAGGTTTAGCAAAATAATAACATAGCAAACAAGCTACCATCATACAGAGGTACTATGTCTTAGCTAATGTACGTATGCAGCGTTGTAGCTGTGTTGTCAAAATTCAGTATTTTCCATTGTTTTGTTTCCCAGACCTGAAGAAGAGCTCTGCATAAGTTCGAGAGCTTGTCTCTCTCGCTAACAGAAGTTGGTCGAATACAAAATATTACCTCTCTCACCTAATATATGGAATAATATAAAATATTTAGTGATAGATTTTAGCCTTGTGCTTCTTGAATCTGAACCTCTCTAGTGTCAGGAGCAAGAGTGTCTCCTGCTGGACCAGAATTGGATATTAAACTACTGTCTCAAGTGGCTTTGGTCAAACTTAGCAAAATTGAGTATCAGAAAGCTAACAACTCTTGAATCAGCTTTGGTATGCAGGAAAAAATACTAGGGCTAAGTTTGCATTTTTTATAAGAAACCAGATAGAGGTGGTGACGGAGCTGACGTGAACTAACCACAGTTAGTAACTTGCTTTATTTAAACAAAAATAAAAAGAACATGCTACTTGCTTCAATTAAATGTTTTCTGTCCGCAGCAAACACCTACCTGGAGAGTCCAAATTCCAGCAAAAGCTTGCAGAAATGAGTAAGTATCGTCTACTATAGTAAATAAGTAGAAATGACAGTCTTGGATAAAAAAGGTTGTTTCCCTGCCTGCCAACTTCTCCAAATAAAAATCTTACTAAACATGTACATAATTTCATTAACAGCAGGAATTACTGGGTACATTTATTATGTTACTCAGTCGTAGAGTTTCCATCTAGTTTAAAATGGAAATACTGGGCCACCATTTCAAGTGTGCTAACTGACCTAGATAGACATTTCCTGGAGATAGTGTATGAACATGACAAATTTTTCTTAAACATGGAAATTCTTAGACTGAAGCTTTCTAAATAAATACTGGCCTTAATACGGTTCTAAGTAATATGCAAAAGATTTGTTGTAGTAAATTTATCATTTGCTTTTGGATAGAAAGGGGATCTTAAGGGATGTATAGTATGTGCTTAGTCTGTAGTTGGGATCTACCATATGGAGCTGTATGGCACATTTTTGAAGAGGATAGGGAGGAATCATACCATATACTCCCCTGGACATACAATAGAACTCTCATGGTGGATATCTGGGGGATTTGGTGAGGCTTGAGAGCAAGACATACATTGTGTTACAGCCAGATTAGTGCTAACTTTCTTTTCAGACCTTCAGCTGTTGTTTGTTACAACTTGCGTGGGTTTGACCTATAAAAGAGTATTGAACTGAAAGCTTTAATACTGAATGTGAAAACGAATGTTTAGCCTCTCTTAAATTATTCAACTGTATGTGTGGTTTACCGGTTGTAAAAATTGCACTTAACCTCAAAAGAGTTGCATTTAAATTGATTTGGTAACTGATCTAATCTTGCTAAGTTAGTTACAGAAATAAAATGTTCAGTACAGTGAATGTTAAACAGTGGTGTTCATAGTGCTTAAGCAGTTTTTGTATTCTGGTAAATAAGTGTTGCTGTGCTGGTTTCTTTTGGAGCTGTTGGTGTTGCAGATAAATGCTATAATACACAAAAATAAAAATAAAATACATATACAAAACCCAAAATACAATCCACCAGAGGTGCTCTGATGAAAAAGTGTTTCCAGCTGCCTGTTGGTCCAGTAGCAATGTTGTCTTAGAGGCAACTGCAGTTAACACTCTAGGCTGGAAAAGGTTTTAGTATAGAGGCAGATTTCGGAGAAATTCTTGAGTACCACTGCTCCCTACTACCGCCTCCCTTCCAGGCCCCCCACAACACACACAAAAAACCCCTAAGACCTTCCATGACATCATTTTTGTGTAAGGAAAGCTGCCAGTCTTACCCCCCCCCCCCCCACAACCCTAAAAATTGCTACAGTTTACGTGTGGTCTGGCTCCCCTTTCATTGGTCAGTGGAGGCAGGGAGACTCTTTCATTTGAGAGCCCACCCCCATCTATGTTCCTTCAAGTATCTGGATCTATTGTAGAGATTGGAGCTCAAAACATCTCTCCATCTGCTAAATTCTGTCTTGGAATTTCACCAGCAATAGCTCTACTTTGATATGTCTTTTGTCCTCCCTTGCTTCCCAGTACAGACTTGCATGTCTTCTAGCTGGAGTATTGGAGCAAGTGTTTGCAGAAAGTATGGAGACAATCTGCAGTTTGGGGCCCTCTTCTTCCATAGGACCATGATGCCTCTTCTGCTTGTAGATTTCTCAGTTGGACTGGGAACTGGATGAGCTAAATGAAGAGCAGAAATTTAGGAGACCAGAAGCAGCAGGAGACCCACCAAAACACACAAATCCACTGCCCCAGCAGTGCTATCACATCAGAGGGACACGGAGCCACTGTAGTGGTACTCCGCTAATCACAGAAATACCTTCAAGGGAAAAGTTGTGGGGAGGAGGCTCTCTTGCCTAAGAGAAACTCAGTCCTCCCTTCACTAGCTCAATTTTGCCCATATTCAGTTTCTCATTGATCCCCTTCTCTCAGACATGCCCACTGAGGTTCTCTGCTGGATATCTGAAGATGAGTTGGAATCATCCCTTAATACCCTTCTGAAAATAATTAAAAAAAAAAAAAAAGCAAGCAAGCTGGGGTCATTCCAAGGAGAACGGGACCCAAAAGATTACACTGAATTATACAAATTTTGTGACTGAAGCTTCTTTCAACCAAGGAAATGCAAGATGGCCAAAATACCCAAGTGGGGACTCTGGAAATTCCATCGTTCAAAGAGACCTACTGGCACTGAATTTGGAAACAACCCCATTAAAAGACCAAGCCAGAACCATCTGTTTCTGATATATAAATGTTTCTTATCCACTAACAAAAGAAATTCTAAATTCAAAATCAACATAGCCATAAGAGATTTAATCAACTTAGCATTGGGCCAACTTTCCACGGGCAGATGTCAAAACAGGCAGATGATGAAACTTTACAACTAATAGCCAAGCTACCAACAGATAGTACAAATACCTAAAAAATCAGGCTACAGTGGTAGCTGAGACAAAGATCAGTCATCCCAACAGAGGGGGATTTGCCCTCCCAGAATTGGATGGAAAGTAAAAGGCTGCTAGATGCTGAAATTATAAACTTAGATATAAAGCAGCCTGAGAACCCATCTCAACAATTCACTTCAACAAAGCCACCCTTAACAAAATACTTAAGAAACTCCAATCTACAACGGATGTTTGAGCACAAGCACTGTTGAACAAGATCTTGATATAATTTTTCTTCATGCTACCATGGATATCCTCATATTCTCAATAAAGGTCCACGGTAGTTATCAGTGTAGCAGAAAGATAGTGCGAATGCAAAACTAAGCACCTACCCAAGCGCTTGGTAGCCTCAGCTCACTTCCAAAAGGGAGATCTTCAGAGGATTTTTCAGTAATGCAGTTGCCAAGCACATAACTGTATGCTACTCATTCACCATTTCAAGCAACTAGACATACACACACTTAACGAAGTTGCCCCTCCTTTTAGGCTTTTATTTACAACAGGCTTAAAGGAACATCCAAAGGTCCATTTGGAAACAGAACCTTCAGAAGATGAGGACCTGAGACACCCACCTTGAAGTTCACAAATTGAACTGCATAAAATATGCACTTGAACAAGAGGTATACCCCGATTTGGTGGGCATATATATATATTTTCATATAGAAAAGTTCTCAGATCAATAAGTCTTTAAAAATTATAAAATGTTAGTTGGAGGAATCCCTACATTTGCTACAACTAAGGACAACAAAGAACCCTGAGAAATTGACAATGCAGGCAGCGTCAGACTGTCTCCTCTTGATAAGGCCAGCTAAACCAATATTCTTTAAAGAGAGATTCTCTGGAACATACTCCATCTTTATCCTGGGCCTAAAGAGATCTAGAAAAAATCAGAAATATTTTGAAGCTCAAGGCACTCAACAAATGCACAAAATACGGAAAGCTAAAGAGGGAGACTGATTCATCCCCTGTCTATGAAGAGACTCTCTCTCATCATTAGAGCATAAGAAGAAGCATATTTCCACTATAAGGCAGTCAGTGAAGCATCTTCAGTTTGACTCAGGATCTGTGGAGCCCAGAGATCCCAGCAAATGGTGTCTGCACCCTGAGCTTTCAAACTAATAACAACCTAGATAACCTTTCACCTTTGCAGAAAACCAGCATACCACTGTAGTGCCAGATTTTTCACCCTTTACTCAATCAAATGGTATCTACTTACACAAATAGTCCCTTTTGGTTTAGTAAACAGTATTCCGTGTCAGCAAAAGTTGCAAAACCTCTCCACAGAGGACCTCCAGAAAGTGGCAACAGTGGATATCTGTCCTTGGATTGGTCATCCCAATTCTCTATTATAGCTTCTGTCCAATTCCACTACTGTCCAGAGTGGTACAGAAGATCAAACAGAACAGTATGATGTTTATTGCTCTCCACTGAACCATGAGTCAGAAGTTGTCTGAGCTGACGTATCTGACATCCCAGGCCATACTGCACTTGTTATCAAGGAGGAATAACCTATTCTCTCAACGTTCTCTCAGAAGTAGAACCCAAAGTCCATGATCCTTCTGAATAGGAAGAGCTAAAGAAAACAGGCTGCAAAGGAAAAGAGAACACTCCTATTGGCCAGGAAGGAATCATCCTTGAAGGCTTACATTTTTATTTGGAACCTTTTTCAGTTCTTGGTACAGAGAGAGGTTGCAGATATAAAGCAATTGACGTTCCATTAGCTCTTTCATCGCATAGTACTTAAAGTGCAGATTTCATTAGCATTCAGTCCTTTGTTCCCAGAGGGCCTGTTTGGCAGATCATATTCACATACCTGTTGAAAGCATTAGACCTAAAATGAGATGTCTGACAGGATTTGAGTGGGATTTTCAACAGTGCTTAGAGTTGGCCTAACTCTGCTCCCATTGAAGTGAATGATACAATTCCTCAAGTTGAATAGGAGCAGTTAGGCCAATGTGGTACACTTTTGAAGATCCCACCCTTATTTTAGTGCTGCATGCACTCAACGGTATTACATTCTTAACCACCAGTGACCTGTTATCTTGGCAGGATTGGGGCTGTATAACGTGCTTCAGCAAGCCACTATACTGCATATTCCACAGGGACAAAATAATAGAGGAAGAATTCATCCCAGAAAGTAGTTGTTTTTTTAATACTGACTTCAAGTATGAAAAGAAAAAATCTACCCACACTGGATCTCAGGAGAAGATTCACAATACCCTTGAAAAGGACAGAACAGTTGTTAAAATGCTTGCATCTCATCCTGTTTCAATCCCAGACCCAGCAGCATGAAAGCCTATAAAGACACCATTTCCAAATGGCTTAAACTACATTAAGAATGCATACAGAGGACTCACACCTCAGAAGATAAAGCAGGATACTCAAGATCAGAAGGCTTCCTGGGCAGAGAAGTTATGTGGCTACATGCTGCATTCGATGGCGGGTCTCAGATGCAGCTTTTGGTAGAGTGGTGCTCTTTAGGCTCCACTTTAATGAGCTCTATATTTTCACAGTCTTCTATCCCTGCTTCTTTCATATAGCCCTGCGGTGAAATCTGTGTTAAAGTCCACCTTTTAAAGCAGTCACACCGAGGTGTATTCCTAAACATTTTCTAATGGAAAGTCACCCGTACGAAATTACTACAAATTATCCCCAGATGCAGCAGCACCGAAGAGACCAGGTGAACTGCTTTGGATTTCAGTACCTGGAAGGCATATGCTCCATTAACTGTATATGCACAGAAGACTGCATTTTGCATAGTTTTGTACATTGCCTTGTTCTAATACTGAAACACCACAGATCAGCTATAATAAACATTTTATGTTTCCTTGGATGTGGTTACAGGCAGTCAGATCAATGTTTCTTTCTGCTTTTACAGGGTTCCCTTCAGCTTTTCAAGTAAAATTCTTACCCACCAAATTAAAAACAAAACTGCCCTCCCTCTTGAGACCACACCTTGTCAGTGCTCTAAGCCAGTCATTCTCAACCAAGGATACGTGTACCTCTGGGGTTATGCAGAGGTTTTCCAGAGGGTACATCAACTCATCTACATCAGGAGTTCTCAAACTTCATTATACCCGTGACCCCCTTCTGACAACAAAAATTACTACATGACCCCAGGCGGGGGGACTGAAACTTGAGCCTGCTTGAGCCCCACCACCTCAAGCTGGGGGACCAAAGCCCAAGCCCCATTGCCCCAGGTAGCAGAACTGTTACCTGAGCCCCGCCACCCAGGCTTCAGCTTCAGCCCTTGTGGCGAGGCTCAGGCTTTGGCCTTGGGCCCCAGCAAGTCTATTGCCAGCCCTGGAAACCCCATTGAAATGGGATTGTGACCCACTTTGGGGTCCCAACCCACAGTTTGAGAACTGCTGATCTAGATCAGTGTTTCTGAGCCTGGGGGTCGCAACCGCCAGGGTGAGGTCACAGGATGGGTCGCAAGTGCAGGGCTAGCATTACCAGATGGCAAGAAGGGCAATTGCCTGGGGCCCCATGAAGCTAAGTTACATGCTTCAGCCCCAGGCAGTGGGACTTGGGCTTCAGACTCCAGAAAGGGGTACAGTAGCCAGGAAAGGTTGAGAACCACTGCTCTCAGCAGCCATAATATTGGTTTAACTGTATAGTTTTTCACTGCTTGTCACATCTTGTGTATAAATCAGTGGATATGCCCAACCTTATCCCCACCAAAACCAGTTGGTTAACCTATCAGATTTTCTACTCTAAGACAGGCATGTCTGCTGAACCAAACACTCTACATATATCTTTGTTAAATTGGGGTAGGGAACTAAAATTTGGTTCAGTCCTGTTCGTAGTTTACTAGTTGCAAAGTTGAAGAGTTGATGTTCTAGTCTTTTATCTAGTTACTTTTTAATAGCGTGCGATTATTTAGCCACGGAAGTTTTAGAAAAGTTCCTTTTAGAGGAAGTTGGTGAGTCAGACTTCAGATGCAGAGTTCTCTTCTGACTGAGGTATTAGCTACTCTGAGCAATAAAAGGACTTGACCCACATATAGGGCTCAGGAAAGAGAGAGAGAGAGTTTGAATAATGGGAGCCAGTATAAGTACATGGAGTTGTACAATGTAAGTACACAGTTCTTTAAGGCTGTAAAATAAACTGGCAAGTCAGAATTACCAAAGTAATTCAGAATTAAATATTTGAGTACTTGTAGTTCAAATTAGGGCTTAATTTGTTTAGAAAAGGTGTCAGGCTAAAAGTTAAATTCTTTGTATCATGAATAAATACACCCTTTAAAATTGTTTTGCACAAGTTGATTTACTATAAAAGGTGGTAAAATTACTGTCACTTTTCTCTAGCATCTACTCGAACAAGAATGCAAAAGCAAAAACTAAATGATGGAACAGATACATCAGCCACTGAAGAAAAGTGAACATCTTCTCAGGACCATGCGGTGTACCGCATGCTTCTCTGCATTTGTCTTTCTTTTACAGCCACCATGTTAGTTACTTTATTATCAATTGTTAGTTTAAAATGTTTGGCTTTTTTTTTTACTTCAGTGTTTTTCATTATATTATGCCTTATGATGTAGCATGTACACAATGTAAACCACTGAGTTTATTAATTTATATATTTTTGAGGATTTGGAGGAGTTTTTCAGCTTCCTATCGCAATATTGTTCATTTAATGCCAATTCATTCTACTTATTTTGAACTCTATCAAAAATGAAGTTAGATAGAATGATTTGAAATGCACTAATTCTTTTGTTCATTAGATTTCATTTTAATGTTGGAATTTTATGCACTATTTGCATATTTTGTAAATCAGGGGCCAGATACTGCAATGACTTCTGACTCTGTAGAATTACCATTACCCATTAACTTTACTATGCATGCAGTCATAACTGTTGCAGAATTAGGTCCTACCATTGTAAGTACAACATGCAAACACAGTGTAAAGTAAACTCACATAGCCATACTACTGAAACAAATAACAGATACCTCAGATTTTTAACATCTTCTAGTACTTTTTCCCCTCACAGTTTGAGTGGACAGTTACACTGCTGGTCATCTGTTAAGTCAGTTTGAACCTCACTGAGTATGAATTACTCAGACAGTAAGTGTTTTCCAGGGACAGATTTTTTTTCCCCAGGTACAAAATACTCAAAGTGAACTTTCTGATATTTCAGGATCCTGAAAAATAAGAAGAATGTACATGAAATGAAATCATACTGTTACCAATCTGGAGTTTCTTGCTATGACCTCTACAAATACTGATTTGCCTGAAGTCAGTGATTTAGCTTACTCAATTTTGCTAAGAAATGGGAACAGAACCCTAGCCTCAAGTTGGCCTCCTAAGGATGAATAGCCTGACTTCTAAAGTGCACCCAAATTCATATTTAGGTCAAGTTTAACATGTGAAGCATCCAGATTTGAAAAATGTGGTCAAAGTCCTCCCTCTCTTCATAAAAGGGCACAACTTTTAAGGCTATTTGAATTATTGCTAAACAAATACATTTTTAAATTAGCTACTCAGTTGTGGGTATTTTGCTAGTATAAAGGTATAAAAAAGTATTTCATTTCTAGCAGTCTAAAAAGCAGCTCTAGCAGAGCTTTTTGATTGCTGCTGCCTTTAGGATTACCCATTCATTTTAATGAAGATTTAGTTTTGTTCAACTACCTAAATTAAAGCAGATACAGTCGAAAAAAAGCACCTGGGTTTTATTACACAGAAACATGTTTTAAAAAAAATCTTAGTTAAAAATAGAAAATACTTTCGGTAGTGTCATCTGGTTTTTTTAAAGATCAGTTTTTGTCAGTCAAAATCTAATCATAGAGCAATTTTTAAAAACTGTACAACAGTATATTGATTTGGAAATATTGATGAACCTTGAAATAAAAGTTACCTTAAGTTTTAAGTCTGAATATGGTTTCAACTTCCTGAAGTATGTACAGAAGTGTTAGTATCTTACGTTTCTTTGCTTATTTTTTGCAGAGTTTACAGGTGAAACATACTACAAATAATGGGATACGCTGACTTTAAGCTCCATAGTTGCAGTTAGAATAGTGCCCAGATCTTAACTTTGCTGGCTAGAGAACTGCAAGGAGTAGTATACTGCAGAGTTCAGTACTCAGACAGGCTATCCTTTCTCTACTGTGACAATGTACTTTTTTTGTTCAGGCAGACTGAAGACTACATTTAAACGTGTATGGTTGCATATTGTACAACTAATGGATTTCATTCCTTTCAAGATAAATAAAATAGCTTTAATAAGATTTATTGGTGATCTTTGTAACTTCCTTTTTTATTAGGTATAAAGTTAATGAGAAAGTATCATGTGGAAATAACACCCTTCTGTTTCATGCTTAGGCTGCAATCCTACAACTGGTGTGAGCAGAGTCCCATCGATTTCAATGAAGCTCTGTACATGTACAGGGATCTAGATCTAAATACACATTTGAGTCCTAAGCCATCTAGAAAACTTCCATTAGTTCCCTCAGTTTGAGTTCATTTCAGATTTTTCTAACTATATTTTCTACCAGCATTATCATTATTTGTATTACAGTAGCACACAAGATCAGGACCCCCTTGTGTTAGACACTGTACAAACATATACATATATATAGGAACTTACAGTCTAAATAGACAAGACAAAGGTCAGGAGGGGACCATGAGGCACAATGCTATAACAGAATTGGTCCAAGTCAGGTGTAGAGATGGGAAGAGAACTCAAGTCTCCAGCTACCCAATCTAGGCCTACCCACTAGACTGTGCTACCTCAGATGGAACAATGCAGACTCCACCTGAAAATCAAGTTACTCTTTCTGCTTCTTCCGTCATCACCAACTAAAGAATCTGGAATTACAATTTAATTGGAAGTTCTACTGATGACATGGGAAGTAGAATGGCATAGTACTCTGTCTACTTAACCACTCTTGACCCTCTTAACTGATTTTCCACCTTCAAATGAATAACGCACACAAACCACAAAGAAAGCAAGTCAGATGTATGTTACAGAAAATTATTTCACAAATTTCTTACTGTCACAGCACTCATTTTCTCTTCCGCTGACTATCTGTCAGCTGTTGCTCTGCTACGGCAAACTTAGGTCCCTGCCACTTGGAGCTTAAAACTTACCTATCTTCTCAGTAAGGTTTTATGCAACTGGATACAAAGTTTGTTGCTATGCTAGCTTTGCAGTGCTGACCAAAATGTTTGTAAAATCAGTACATATGACTGTAAATTGCACCTGGGTGCTCTAAGCAAAATTTGTCACTCTTCTGACTGCTTTAACCCAAACCTTCACCTAAAAAATAAATGTTTTCAGCAAAATATCTTATCTTCAGTTTACAGAAACTACCACATTAACTGTCAGAATACAATTTCCAAGAAGTACATTTGATATTTCTGGTTAAGTTACAGTAAATGCTCCAATTGCCCTAAGAGGATTTTGAAAGTTTATGACATTTTAAGATTAGTACTTTTATTACTGCTTCACACACAACTCTTCAAAATGATCTAGTGTGTTTGAAATTTTATTTCAGAAAGGGAAACCAACCTGCCTTAAGGATCCAAAGTTGGACAAACAATAGTATTAGAGACCTTTTCTCCCTGCAGTTTTATGTCTGGGTCCCTTCCTTATGTCCTCTTATTTCCTGATATGATGTGTTTTAAAGGTCAGAGTAACTTCTCTGATTAACTATTACTGAAACAGAATATAAAAAACTGAATTCAGTTATTTATGCTCTTCTTCAACAGTGCAACTTCAGCTCTTTCATGTAGATCTAAACATGAATAATTTTGTATTTCCAAAACAGTAGTACTCTAGACAAGTCTAAGTAAACAACATGTGCACCCACTTGAGTATGTGAGAGTTACTGCAGGCCAAGAAAGAAACAAACTATAAAACTGCATGAAACGGTGGGACATCTGTAGAAGGTTGTGTTGCTGTAGGAAACCAGCACATGATACAGTTTGAATATTTTAAAATGTAACAAGTTTAGTTTATACAGGTATCCTGAAACAAACAAACAAACCAACCAACCTTCTTTACCAAGCAGAAGTGGTATGTCAAAAACACACATGGCATTTCATCTAGTTGCAATCACTGTTTTTCTTTACTGCATTAACTTCTTTGAAAGGCTTGAAATCTGTTTCCCTGTCAAACTCCCCCCATTTTTGTGCAGACACTGGTTTTATTGCTGCTCATGAGTCTAGCAGTCATTTTCTTAAAATCTTGTCTATACAAACACTTAGTCATTCCCCACCCTGCAAGCTGGGCTATAAATCTACCCCTCCCTAGTCTGCTGCTGGGCACTAAAGTTCTGTAGCACTCAGTGATCCTACCCTGCTTTGAAAGAGGAGTAGTTCAAAGGGCAATGTGGAACTTTTAGTGCATAAGAGTAGGGTCTGCACCGATTCCTAGTGTACAGGTTAGTGCATGGGTAGATTTTCACCCCAGCTTGCCACATGTAAATGAGCCCTTAGAAAAAGACTGGTTTCAGAGTAGCAGCTGTGTTAGTCTGTATCTGCAAAAAGAAAAGGACGACTTGTGGCACCTTAGAGACCAACAAATTTTTTAGTCTCTAAGGTGCCACAAGTCCTCCTTTTCTTTTTAGAAAGACTGTGGTCTAAACTATACTTCAGAACTGCAATTTTTATCCTGTAAGTTACCTATTTCTCTCCCCTCATCCCCACAACGTGCTAATAAGGAAGTCATAAACAGCTGTTCAAGAATGGTCAAAGCAATTCTATGTAGGCTTTAGATTATAATAAAAAGTAAATAGGTCAAAGGCTAAGATCCTAAATATAAATGTTTTATTAGTTGTCTATAAAGCCAGATGAGTTTTTACAGAAATCTGAAGTTGGCTGGATATTTTATTATGGTAGGGCTACATACATCCTTAGGGGGTCAAGCAAAATTTGTCATGCTAATGGATAAAGGTTTTATTTTACAAAGTAATCCCAAGGAAACAATTATCTTCAGTTTATATAAAAAGCATTTATACACTACAGCAATTTACACAGTGAATGTACTTTGTAATAAAGCTCCATCATTCCAAAGGTGGGTCCTAGAAAACACCATGAGGCTGAACCTACTAACATCAATCACTGTGATAGTATTTACTTTTATTCTTTTTAAGTTTCATTTAATTCAAGAAATATTTATTTACCTGTTTTCCCCAGTGGTTAGTTGGAGGAGTCTCTTGTTTAGCTGTCCAAGGATATTTTAGGCCATCAGTCCAGTTTTTGAATGAATACCTCACCTGTCTAGGATTACAGTCCCAAATGTCTACAAATATTTTTTCATTGCTGTCTGAACTGGAGTCTCCGGAAACACATTTAATACTGGCTAACAACGGATCCAATTCCAAGATCAATAGGAGTGGTGACAGCAGCATCCTCAAATCATCAAAAACAAAAAAAAAATATAAAACTGTTACCACCCAGGATGGATTTAGTGTCCTCACACTGCTGTTCGAGCACACACTTATACAGACACACATGCATTTTGGTTTCCAACACCAAGTCAGTGCACTTCTGAAGGCTTGACCTTTAAGTGCAAAGGAAAGTAACTTGTGTTGCTGTTTAATGAGTAATGTGAATGAAAGCTAAATAAATATATTTTTACTATGTGTGCATATAGCAGTGTATAAATATACTATTAAATTGTCCAGGTCAAGAATTAAATGCATAAAATCCTCATTGAATGAACAAATGACGACATCTGCATTTTATCCTCAAAACAGACATCACTGCAGAGAAGTTCTCTCAAAGAGTTAGTTCCATATGGTCTCTACTACAAAAATAAAAAAGCTGCCTGAAAGAAAACAGCCCAAGCTTGGTGTGCAAACTGAAATGCTGCTTAGGGCAAAGAGACTAAAGGGTGATGGACACTGCTCAGAATTGGTTTTCCTGTGAGACTCCTCTACAAATGCAGCCTTGTTTCCTTAGTCACTGAATGCAGACTATTTAGTAGAGGAGTGCAGATGCCCAAATTTTCATTTCACAGGCAATTGTGATTTTGAAGTTTCTTGCACACTGAACTTTATGAAAACCTGTTTAGTCTCAGCTGAAAATGTTTCATTTACTGTGTCAGAATTTCTTATAAAACAATGGTCCCAAAAATCAAAAGTTGAAACATTTTGTTCCAAAAGTGCCAAAATAATATTCTGGCCTCATCAAAATGCGTTTTCAACCATTTCTAAATGAAACGGGTGTGTTTGTTTTTACAAAAGGGCATTTTTCATTCCAGCTAGAAGTTCCATCAGAAAAACTTTTGACCAGCTCTACTAGTTAGTGACACAGCAGATTAAAGACTATTTCTAGTGGTGGGCTGAATCTGGTTTCTATACCATCATTTCTAAGCACCTCACAAGTTAATAGTTTTACCCTCACAAAACCCCTGTGAGGTAGGGATGTGCTATTATCCCCTTTTGACAGAGGAAGAACTGAGACATAGACTAAGGATACCTGTACCCAGCAGCTGGGAGATGTTATTGCCAGCTTGGGTAGATGTACATGCACTGGCTCTGCTTGAGCTAGTGCCTAAAAATAACTGTGGCCACAGCAGCTCAGGCTAGCTATCCAAGTACGTAGTCAGGGGCTTGGGTAGGATTATTCTCAGATGACTAGCCCAGGCCACTGCTCATTCCAGGAATACTAGAGATTTTTGAGCTGTTCTATTCTGTTTCCTAAGCACAGCACTAAAAACATCACTTTGCTGTCATTAGCTAAACATTGTGGCAGAATTAAAATAAAAGTATCTTAATTGGCAGCAGTGTAGAACAGAACAGACCCTGAGAGAGCAGAGAGAAAGATACCTACGGCAAGTAAGCATGCTAGGTATTGTGCAAATACAGAACAGAAATAGGATTAATGAGCATGTGTATGTACGTCTGGGTTAATAAAGGTGTGTGTTATAAAACAATGTAACATTCATATGTATAAAGTTGAAGATTTAAGATTGCTGTCAGGACTGCACACTGCTGATCACCGTATGCAGGGTGCAACACTTAATACTGTTCTAATTGTATGACATTGCAATTGGGATATTTTAAAATCTGTATTAAGGAACTGTGTTAAGGGATTTATTTCCAGCGCTTTATGCTTAGATTACATTGTAGCCAGGGATTAGCAGTGTGCTACTGTAATAAAAGATACTTTTCCAAAAAAAGTACCGCCTGTGTATCTATCAATGCTATTGATAGGCTGTATCCGAGTCCTCCCAAGGGTAACTGGTCTAAGATATTCTGAGGAATTTTTCTAAAAAGGAACTGCTAGTAAACCCAAGTCATTCCCTTTCACCCTGCAGAAACCAAGTAAAAGTTGGGAGGCTACCTGTTAGGGAACCTCTGCTAAATCTAGGAGGGGGCAATAGATAAAGCTATTCTGGTGGTACCGTGAGTCTGTTTTTGGGGTCACCCCAGGATGGTCACGCTGCAATTTGTAGGTGCTAACTGGAGCAGAGTAAGCAGATGTATGGAACCAGAACTAGCAATTACACCTCCCAGCTGCTGTGTAGACATGCCCAAGGGCACACAGGATGTCTATGACAGAGCAAGGCTAGGGCGGTGTCCTAACCATTGGCCCATCAGTTTGTGAAGCCAGTTCTTTTAACAGAAATTAGATTAAGTAATTTACATACAAATTAGTCTTCTTTACCATAACAGAAACCAAAACTGATAAACATTTTATAATCTCAGCATTCTGTGTCACAGTGCAAAAGTCTTTCCACGTAAGAATTAGCATACTGAAACCTTCTCCACCTATTGCTTTAGGAAGTATTTGAATGGCACCTGGTTACCACTTGAAAAGACTTTCAGTTTAACTTTCCTTATTTAATCATTGAATTGATTTATAAGTTTCCCTATCCCTCCTCCCACACATATAATTCATGTCAAGCACCTGTCTTATCTGTAAATACTGGCAGAAAAGTCAACTGATAATTCCTTTTCATTGAGTTTCTTTTTCATGGCAGGTGAAGAGGTGTGTTTCTGAGCAGCGAAACAAACAGTGAAATAACTCATTACATGACAAAACCAATTAGAAGTTAGTGTTCCACTGGAAAGGTGGAGGTAAAGTCCCTGGAAAAAAGAACCAATTATTTTTCATCCGAGAAAATGACTTTAAGAGTCAAGAACTCAAAACTAGCCCTTTAAAATAAGTCCTTCATACTTAAATTCAGCATAGCCTTCTCTTGAGCCATGGCTGCTCCTAATTTACAAAGTATCCATTCTGTGGCTTTTTCTTTATATTAGGGGCTCTTAAGAGGAATTTGCATGATATATTCCTTTATCCTATATTTAGCAAAACAAGCTTCTAGCTCAACACTTCTCTAGAGGGGGTGATAAATTAACCAGAAAGGAACCTTCTTGTAGCACATTTACTTTGATTGACCTTAAAGGTGCATAATGAAGCTTTAGCAACCACCAGCTTCATGCTATCCAGTAAACTCAGATGAAAATGTTAAAAGAGCTGTTTTTGAAAATATTTCAAGGGAGAAAACAAGGAATATAAATGGAAAATAGTGAACAGTCCACTTGATTTTAAAGGAAAACTTAATTATTCCATTAGGATTTTTTTTAAACCTAAGTTGTTGGCAGATTGTTTATATCTATTGTTTATTCTATACCATACCCATCTTCACAAAGCTTGTGCATTAGGCTACATGGAAGCTTATTAAATCCGCCCATCAACATTAACACTGACTTTAATGGATGTTGTCCTCTTTTCTTCCAGGCATTCTGAGTGCTGATAAGTTTTTCAAAGAGGAAATGTTCCCATGATGAAAGTATCTTTCTTTGAAGCAAGCATTCTTCAGTTTTTAAATGCTCCTACTCTGCTTGCTTTGCTAATGAAGTTCTTCAAGAGGTCATGGTCCATTTCTGCAAAGCCTGTAGTTTGTGTAACTACAGTCAAGTGGTTTATACAAAACCTGAAGCAAAATTCTTCTAAGTCCTAGAAACAAAATAAGGTTATGAGTTATTCAATAAGATATTACAAATTTAAGTGAGCATTCACATCTTGGCTGTCTGTTTCATCCCAACAATATCCACATGAAAGTTTACAAATGCTAAATAATACTAGAACACAACATTACAATAGCAAGGCCAGAAACTTGTCAAGGCCGCTACCGCTGTTTTGACTGGTTACAGCTGCCATCTGGCTATTGTTCTTCCTAAAACTCAACTCAAGGCCACACTTCCTTGACCCATATCTACTGAAAACAGCAAGATGATTGAAGCAAGAGTAGCACAGTAATAGTATGTTGGAGAAAAGGTAGAGTGAAGGGGTGCCCGACCTTGGATACAAAACGGATTGGAAGAGAAGAGTGGGTGAAGGCACTCCTACCCTTAGATTTCAAAGTAGAAAGACAAATATGAAAATATTTGCAAATGATGTCATGCATAAACTAGGGGTTCTTAGAGTAGCTTCAGCGATATATTCCACTTATGTGTAAGTGTGCCTAGGCCACTGGAGCTGGAGAATTTTGCCTAGGAGGAGCCGTAGAGGGGCACCACTTGCACCTTGCAGCCATAGTCCCTCACCTGGTTATGTGTGGCAGCACCATTCCATCCCCCCTCAGTGTCTTCTTACTATCCATGGCTGGAGCTGTGTATGGTCTTAACCTCACACTCTCTCACGAATTTAGTGTTTTTTCTAGTTATATGTAATTAGTTATACCCTAAGATTAGTGTGAGTTGTATGTAGTTACGTGATGCCCTCACCAGGGTTTACACATTACCTGTTGTGTGTGGGAGCAATTCCTAATAATGATCCCCACATACAGTCTTTGCTGTGCTTCGATGAGGCCCATGTTCGGTCTGTAGATTGTTCATGAAACGGACTCAGGTGGATAGGAAACTTCAAACATGTGCTGTTTTAGGCAAACAGGCCATGCGATCTGCTTCAGCACTGAGAGCCATGTCAGATCAGAGGTCATTGCTTTTGGGTTCCAAGAATGCTGCCGCCTCGTGCTCTGAAGCAGGGGAGGAGCCATTCTCTGTTGAGTGCACTGAGGAAAAAGTTCACATAAGACCAAATGAGACTGTTCCAGGTCTCGTGGACTCTCCTGCCTCCCCAGGAAGAGCATGGACAGGCATGGAGTTAGTGCCGGCGCATGGGATGGTGTGGGTGCCTCTTACTGATCCCCGGCACTGAGCAGGGGCGTTAGAGACCTGTATCATCAACTCCAGTTCTGGTTCCGAGGTATCTATTGAGTTCGGTACTGACAAGGGAGATGCCAGCACCGACTGTTTTCTTGCTGGCATCATGCCAAGTGGCTACAGTCCTCCTTTGACTTTCCATCCTGACCTCTCCTTTGGTCCAGGACTTGGCAAGGACTGCATTGTTCATAGCCTCGTTGCCTGGACGGGCCACTGAACCCTCGGGTCTGTTGGCACTGCAGCCTGATATTTCCCCTTCCACAGTCTGTGGAAACAGGGCCAGTACCGGGCTTGGTGCAAGAGTCCTGGGCACCAGGAAACTTCTCAGCACCGTTGCAGCTGGCACTGCAGATGTTACTAGCGTGACTTTCAGCTGTTTTGGTACTGCTGCTGACTTCGGGGTCCACACCGCTTCTGGCACTGGCATACCTGGTGCCGGGAATGTAGTATGTGAGCAGGGAAAGAGTACCACTCTCCAGGGTGCTCTGCCAAGAGGCGATCAGGTTGTGGCAGTTCTGCATTGACAGGAGAAGAACTCTGGTAGCCGATCACTTGCCTGGGGTCCAGAATCATCTTGCAGACCATCTCAGCAGGAATTTTTCCCTCAACAAGTGGTCTTTGAAGCCCAGTGTTCTACGAGTCATCTTTGCAGCGCGGTGCTTCCCAATGAGCAACCTGTTTGCCACAGGGTCAACAGGAAATGCTGGCTGGCTGGGGCCTCAGTCCAGGCTCCGTGACCAATGCCTTCCACCTCAGCTGGCAGTCGGCTCTTCTGTGAGCTTTTCCTCCAACTCCGACCATTCCACAGATCATCTTCAAGCTGAAAGCAGAAGGGGCCAAGCTCATCCTCATTGCCTTGGCATGGCCAAAGCAGTGCTGGTTTTCCTACCTCCTCACACTGTCGGTTCAGCCTCCTGTATTCCTTCCTGTCCATCCTGACCTGCTCATGCAGAATCACAGCACACTCTGCATCCCACGCTCAGCTCTCTACATCTCAAGGCATGGCTGCTCTGTGGTTGAATAAGGAAGAGAAATGCTCAGTGGTTGTTTGACAGGGTCCTACTCAGTAGTAAAAACCCTCTACTAGGATAGCCTATTTGGCAAAGTGGAATTGTTTTTCAATATGGTCATTGGCCTGCAGAGTTCAGCTGATGCTGGCTAGTATCTAAGACATCTTGGAGTATTCGCTGCATTTTCAGTGGTCGGGCCTTTTGCTTAGCTCATTGAGGGAGCATCTATCGGCGCTCTCAGTCTTTCATCCATCCATTCATGTATCTAAAGTGGTTTCTCCATTTATTGAAACCAGGTGGTATATTTACTTGTATTTTTTCCTAAGCTGCATTCATTTCCAGAGGAGGAACAGCATCTTCACACACTGGACATCAGACGATTCTGGCCTTCTATCTGGACAGGACTAAACCCTTTCTGGCTGCATATGACATAAACAGATGAGGTGAAGACTGTATGAAGGGACAGGCAGTCTCCTCCCAGAGGATTTCTAAGTGGATAACTTCCTGCATCAAGACTGCATATGAATGGCTTTGACTACGCACCGGCTACAGGAGCGAGAACATTCTGCAAGAGCACAAGCTATGTCAATAGCATTCTTAAGTGACATCTCGCTGTTGGATATTTGCAGGGCTGATGCATGGCTGTCAATATATATAGTTACAAACCATGACACATTACCATGGCATTCAGAGCAGATGCAAACTTTGGGAAGGCAGTCCTTCAATCCTTGTTGAGCTAGACTCCAAGCCCAATGCTGCTGGAGTACTGCTTGTGAGTCACCTAAGGGGAATACATGGCTGCATCTATTTGAAGAAGAAACCGTTGCTTACTGAAACTGTTGTTCTTTGAGATCTGATGCAGATGTTTATTCCGCGACACACCCTCTGTCTCCTCTGCATCAGAGGCTGCTCTCTGGCTGTTCAGCGTGAAGGAACTGAGGAGGGTTGGGTGGCGCGGCCTCATTTAGCCAGGGGAGAGGTTCTGGCCATGAGGCGCTAGTGCTGCCCTCCTGTTGGTACTGCTAGGCAGAATTCTCCGGCTCTGGTGTGCTAAGTGTGCACGCACCTAAGTGGAATACACATCTGCATCACCTCTCAAAAAATCACAGTCAAAGTGAGTAACTGTTTCTCTTCACTCCACTGTTGTTCATGGGGTCGCTTTTAGAATATGTGGAAGACTACAAAAATGTTTGTGAATTTGGAAAGTTTCTGAATTTTAGTACAAATGATTGATACTGAAAATGTGTCATTCATTACTCTCCTGTTTAAAAAGTTTCAATCATCCAGTCAGCTAGCATACCCTGTGATTGACTAGTCTGCAGTGGGTTTGGTAATCTAAGTGACCACCTCAAAAACAACAGGATGAGATTTGTTCATATGAACTATATGATGAATCCTTATGCATCACCAGAAATCAGGATCATGACACAAATGTGAACAGGAGACAGCTAATGTGTCAACCTTCAAGTTGAAATACAATATAAAAAAAAATGCAAAAGGTGCAACCATATGCAATTACTCTAAAAATTATTTGTACACACAAAAATAAATGCATCATCACACAATAAAGCCTTCAATTTTCCTAGTGTATCCCTGGAAAAAGGCTAATGATTCCTTCCCTTCTTTACCCAAATTAACTTCAACATCTGCAAAATTTGTCAAAGATACAATTTATTTTCTAGCCATTGTGGGACCCCAAATTAACTGCCTCCTCTACCCCGAATATTTAACTTAATAAAAGGACATGTTAGCCTCAGAAGGATGTAGATATACATGTTGACCTCTGAATTTGCATCTCGTAACGTGCAGAGAAAAAAACAGCAGCTGGATTAGACATGATGGTAAAAATAACTGTCTTGTCCTAGACTTACTAGTACAAGTGTTAGATCAATAGTGAGATTTTCTGAAAATTCTCAGCATACGTACACCCAACGTGGATGACTGTCATATGTTTTGTAAACCATGCAACAGTAACTGCACTCAGTAACTGCACTCACTCCTTGCCCATTCAACCTGCTAGCAGTGGCAGCATTCCCTCTCTTTATGCACTGATACCTGTCCCCTTTGCAGCTTGTTCCTGTGTAAATAACTTCCGCAGAAGGAAAAGGAATTAACCTATCCTTTGCAGCAAGCACATTACAGATAGAGTTAGCTTCAAGGCAATATTTTGACTTCATGATTCACAATCTGCAACCTCTTTGAAGCTTGTTGCAAAAAGAATGTACTAATTCTAGTCAGGTTTCAGAGTAGCAGCGTGTTAGTCTGTATTTGCAAAAAGAAAAGGAGTACTTGTGGCACCTTAGAGACTAACAAATTTATTTGAGCATAAGCTTTCGGGAGCTACAGCTCACTTCATCGGATGCATTCAGTGGAAAATTCTAGTCAGTTTCCCTCTGTGTGAAGTACACAAGTATTGCAAACTGGGCAGGAGGGAAGCGGGGAACTTCAAAAAATGCTAGTTAATTTCCCGTTGTAGTCCTTTCCATGGGTTAAATGCTTCTAGTCTGCTGCCTCCGCAGAGATGCAATTAAAGCCAAAAAAGACCACCAACAGCTATAAAAGTGGGATAAGTGGGGAAAAAATGCCCAGAAGGAAAAGGCATGGAACCACAAAAAAGTGTGTGTATGGTGGGGAACAACAACAACAAAAAAGATGAACAGGAAAGGCCAAAAATACAGAAGGAAGTGGCAAGGGTAGGGGGGAAGGGTGTGCTTGGGAAATGTAATGACATCTTAGATTTCATTCCAGATTATATTCCAGGAATCCTACTGTTAGAGCCTGGGCAATTATAGATTGTACTAAAAGAAAATTATAGCTTGTCTAAAAGAAAATTAAGGGAGGTTGCTTCCCTGTTATACTGAAAAAAAAAATCTCTTCACTGGCCAGTCAGGGAATGATGTTTAATAATTTTGCTGGTTAGAAAACGGTAACTTTTAATTTGTAGTATAAATAACAGCTAATTAATCTTCAATCCAGCCCACAGTATATTAGAAATGTGCTATAAAAATAGCAACTGCATAGAACTACTCTTACAAACAGACAATACTTCAGCAAGCATTTCCACAATTTTCGAAGTATCCTATTTGTGACTATTACTTCTGGATGTATTTATCTTTGGTAAAGTAAATTGAGTCAATTTATTTTTCATATTAGGGCTGAGAACTGCAGCATATTCCCATCTTTTACTTGTGTTGATTACATAAAGTGAAAATAAATTAGAAACTGAACATTGGTACCTTTTCTAATGGCTAAATATAGATTTATTTTATGAACTGATGATTTCTAGAGAGAAATTTCATGTTTTACATTTTTGCACCTTATAGTTTTACAAAGCATTTACAGCTAAAGTGCTGACACACTATCCTATACTTTCACTATTTCTGCAGTTTTAACAGTGCTTACCTCCTTCAGTTTATAATCAATGGCTGTGCTAAAGGACAATACAAAATTTCTGAAAGAATATTACAGTTGCTAATTAAAACTGTGAATCATAGAAGGTAGAGCTGGAAAACATGCATGAGGTCATCCAGTCCATCCCTGTCACCACCTGTTTCCTACAATATATTCACGGGCGCTTTGTCCAGACTAGTTTTACATGTTGCATGACACACATAATTGCACTTGTAATAGTTCCAAGTGAAACAGGTTGATCAAAGCCTTTTCTGATGTTGACAAGTAGAATTAAAGGTGTAGAATATTTTTACGGTGAGGCAGTCTATTTAGAAGTTTCTATAACAAACTTCAAATGAAAACCTATCCTATTAAGAGTAAAAGTTGCTGTGCTTCCCCATACCATGGTATCTTTCACTTCAGTGTCCACACTAAAACTCCGACCCTTCCTTTCTGTCCCTAATATCACAATTATTAATGCCCTGGTCATCTTCTCTTTGATTACTTAATGGCATCTTCACCAACCTCACTCTCTCCCCATACTGCTCTGCCTCCGGCCAAAATTATCTTCTTTTGTCAATCCGACCATGTCACTGCCCGCTTCCAACCCCTCCAATATTAAATGTACACTTCTTGTCTCCCCATCTTCAAGCTCTGCACAAATGAATCCCAATTTATATCTCATTTTTTATCCTGTCATACTTATATCATCAATGATGACAGTTTCAACACTCCCGTCTTCTACTTCCATTTTTGCCCCTTCTTCCTCACTGCCCTCTATGCATGGAACAGCCTACCAATCCAGCTCCGCCAAACATGTACATTCTTCTCATTTAAATCCCTCCCTACAGGCTTTTTTAGAAAGGCAAAACTAAACAAAAGAAATAATAAAGTTCTCAGTTCAGCGCCGTCCTTTGGGTCTCCCAGTGTGACTTGACTTCTTACTAAGGACGAAGCTGTAAATTATAAAAACCTGCCAAGCTGACAGATTTAACTGGTTTTACAAGTAATTAATAAACCAAGATATTAGCACTAGTGAATATTTTTGGTGTTCAGTCAGCACACCCATTTACTCACATACTCCCCTACCAACCAGATGTCTGCTTAATTCAGTGGTGAATTTGACCCTACTATTATACTGGAATCAATGGATTGGCAACTGTTTTGGCCAGTAACAAATTTAGTCTCAGTGCACATACTTAACTCGTGTTAATATTTGTGGGAGTTTGATGTATTCATGAAGGGCCCTTCTTTAACTAGCTGGTCAGGTTGAAATGATATATTAAGTCTAAAATTGATATTCAAATATCTTGTAAATACCAAACTACAGATATTTTACAGACAGAATAGTACTGAAAAATTAAGAAAAGGCAAACTTCTTTCACAAAATAAAATGTGAGCATATTTGCAAATAAAACATTTTTTTAATTAGTGCCCATTACATGATTGGTGCTTTCCAGACATTCCCTGCTCACAATCCATAAATAGACAGATGAGAAGACACAGGATAGGGGAAAAGGACCAACAGGCAATTTGTTTACATGTCAACATGATTCACTGTAAACAGCATAGCAAAAGTCAATCTCGGAGAGAGGAATAAATCCATACAGAAAACGGCCTTACAAGATAGCCCAAGGAGGTGATATCCTGTGTAGGGGACGATGTGGAAGGTGGTAGAGAGAGGACTGTGCAAAAAGCTGACAAATGATCAGTGAAGGTACATTGGAAGAACATGGTCAGAAGGTGATACAAAACTCAAAGGTGGATAAGTGGCATTGGCAGAGTTATGTACTGAGTGGCGATGAGAAGCTTAAATGTCATGCCATAGCAGATGAGGAGACAGTGAAAGAATTCAAAGAGGAGACTGACACAATTGAGTCGGCGGGCAAGGAAGATGAAATTAGCAGCTGCATTTTGTAGGGACTGAAAGGGGAAATGTGCATGCTTAGGGAAGCCAGAGAAGTTGATTACAATAGTCATGTGTGATGGTTCATTAATTGCAATAAATAGTTACCATAAATAGTTCCATGTCTCAGAAAAACAGTTCTCTCTCTAAGGAACTTCTAGTACAAATAAAAGTTTTCCATACCTCAGCTTCATATTTGACTGCAGCTGAAAGAAGAGCAATTGCATTCTCCTCACAAATGCTTTGTTTGATAGTTTGCTGGCAAAGCTTTTTCAATCTATTTTCTCTATAGAATGTTGCCAAATCTAGCAGCCCTGTTGAGAATTAGGTAGAAAATTCACAGATATTTGGTTGTCTTTATGCAAGCCATATAAACTTGTATTTCAGATTTATCAGTTTGTTTCTCTATGATTCTATGATAGACTTTTACACAAAACCTCCAAAAAGGCTTTATGCAAACTGAAGAGTTCACACTTATTAAGACACAAATTCTCCATCTTTTTTGTTGTTTGCACCACATTTTACTAGAGGTTATTTAGTGAACCATCTCTCCTCTCTTCAGTGATCATCTGGGCCAGCTCCCTTCTCATTTGTGGTCAAATAATGTCTGTGACAACTACATCAAATGGAAAGGTAATATTAGGAAGGTATAAGAGGCTTTTAAAAACTGTTTTTAATATGAGAAATAATGGTCCTTTTTGAATACAATCTACATTTGCTGTTCATTTCATCATCCCCTCCCATTCTTTCTGTCCCTTTCTCCAACTGCATCTTTGCCATCCTCCTCCTACTGCATGATTCTCCGCTGCATGGATCACCTCATCCATGTACATGTGATGGAGCATAAAAGAAGGTTTAAAGGATAGTAAAATAACAATGAACAGGATCAACCCCATCTTTCTAGAATCTGTTAAAACAAACTTTAAAGTTCTCTCTTAACAATAACTTGACATTATTTGACTTTATGCCAATTACCTATTGCATCCTCAGGTGGGAGACTGATGCTGTCTGTGTACAAATATTCCAGGAAGGCTCGGTAAACTTGATAAGAGAATTCACTCATTTCAATAATATCATCATCATTGTTATTTAATATGGAACGAAAATGCTCACACCTAAGGAACAAAAATAAGACACCCATGGTGAATAGTTAAGTTTGGTAAATTAACACAAGTAAGGTGTCTATATCAATCATAAAGATGGAGAATAAAATATAGAGTGCTGTGATAACACCATGAGATTTTTTCTTTTGGTGAAGTAGGGAGGAGTCCATTAAACTCATTGTAATTCTTTTACATGATTTATATTTTAAGTATTATACTGATTCTATTCCCTGCCTCCTTTTGCAAATACATTTTAGGATTAATTAAGACAATTCTTATTCTTGAAGATCTGTTTTTCCATAACTTCTGTACCCTCTAGCTACATCATGTTATCAGTACTGTAGATTACATTTATTCTAATGTCATCATCTAGCTCTTGCTTCTAAATTTAATTTAAACTCATTTTCCATGTTTAAAATATTAAAACCAGAACAGTCTTAGACATATCCTTGACCATCTTTTTGTTACAATAACCAGCCTTAATACTTTAAAAACCCAGATTATGCCTGTAATATCTGTATTATAAATCTTAACTGAATTATAATTCCCCAGTTCTGCCATACAATAGTATCAATGTATTTGGAAAGCAGGTTCCTTTTCCAGTTTCTAAATGTTATTACAATACTGCAGTCAAATACTCAACCACTGAGCTATGGCTCCAACAATACTGGAAAGACAGTGCCCAGATGGATCAGTTGTTAAATCTGTTGGATAGTTTTGAAGATTCTTGAGTAACCAAGCATTTTACCCATCCCCTGTTAAAAACTTGTTCTAAAATAAACACAATTTAGGTTAAGTTTTTTCCTCCAGCATCTTGTTTACATGCCCCACCTTAGATTTTGCTTTTCTTTTAGTCAGAAGATTTTACAAGTAAACCTGCTATACATTAGCACATTATCTGGTCATAGGTCTCCATGGTACAGAAAGAGCACTACTACCACATGAATGAAAAACAAAAATCTACTTATTTATCAGTTATTTTATCTTCCTTTTATATTGGTCTAAATTGTCATCTATATATATTTTGCTTTTTATGTTATGCATTTTTCATGTCATGAAAATATATAAACATAAAATCACAAATCAATAAAATACGCAGGAGTTATAGTTTGGTTTCTCTCACGTTGTTGTGTAGGGATGTGGGACTTGAAGGGGCAGCCAAAATCCTGTACCTTTGTTTTCTGAGCACAAGGTAGGTGCATCATAGCAGTGGTAGTGACCTCCAGTGGAGCAGAACATGGGTAGAGCCCTTTAGCTCTTCTGCATTTGTGGTCAGGAATTTGGAAAGGGGGGAATGCACGCTGTGTCTTTTAAAGGGAATAGCAGTTGCTGCTCATCCACGCAATCCCCAAGTGTCCATGGATACACCTGTTTGTGTAGGCAGAATGCCTCTGGCCTCTCCCACTTGAACAGGGCCTGCCCACCACTACCACCACATGCTCGTAGCCACCAATCTCACAATTTAGTTTTAGGATTACTTACGGAACAAGGCAAAAAAACCATAACCCACTGAGTTATAAAAATGCAGCAATAAAAAGGATCTCTTAAAAGTAATGCACTCATGATAATGCTCATGAAGGGAAGCATTCAGCAATGGTGTGTTACATGCATGTTATCCTCTTAGCCAGGTATGATAATAGTTATACCTTGAGGTAATATGGCTTAATGAAGCTACTAATCTGATGTTCCATTGTCTTGTAGCCAAATATATGGATCTGTGGATTACTTACCTATAAAGAAGTTGATGTTTATTTTATGACCAAACAATAATTAGTAGGAGGAAAATATTTAACTTAGGAAGGAAGACAACACTTTCGGCAGAAAGGCCGGATGGGGTCACAGTTGGATTTTGTCCTTGTGGAACACCGTATATGGCGGCTCTGATGTCAGGGCTTTAATCTCCGACACTCGTCTCACCGATGTTATCGCCACAAGGAAAGTGACATTCCATGACAGGTGGGAAAGGGAGCAGGAGCCCATTGGCTCAAAGAGTGGGCCTGTGAGCCTAGAAAGAACCAAGTTATGGTCCCATCGTGGGATAGGAGCCCAGACCAGCGGGAAGAGCCTCTTGAGGCCTCTCAGGAATCTGCATGACACGTTGTGCCAGAAATTTTGCCCCCAGCAGTTCCCGCTGGGTCGGCTGTGGAGCCCTCTGGAGTGGCGCTTTCATGGCACTTAATATATGACCCTGCTGACATCGCCCCTCCTCAGTTCCTTCTTGCTGGCTACTCCGACAGAGGGATAGGAGGGTGGGTACTGGAAAGGACATGAACAACACATTTTGAAGAACAACAGTTACAAGAAGGTGAGTAACCGTTTTTTCTTCTTCGAGTGCTTGTTCATGTCGATTCCAATCAGGTGACTCCCAAGCTCTATTCCGGAAGTGGAGTTGGAGTTAAGAAATCACTGAAGAGAGCACCACTCTGCCGAAAGTTGCATCATCTCTAGCGTGCTGTGTGATGGCACAGTGAGAGGTGAACGTATGCACCTGGGCCAGAAACGCAGCTGAAGAGGTCTGTGCCCTTGTGGAGTGAGCCTTGAGAGGCTGAGGTGGGACCTTGGCCAGCTCATAACGTGCAGATATAGGCCATGATCCAGGAAGATAATCTTTGAGATGAGACTGGGAGTCCTTTCATATGGTCTGTCACTGCCACGAACAGCTGGTTAGATCTCCTGAACTGGAGGGATTGGAGGCCCAGGTGGTGAAGGCAACCGTGGTCTTGCGTGATCAGATTGGGATAGAGTGGTACCACCACTGACAGCTCCAGAAGCGTGGTGTACCAATGCTGGCAGGGCCACACTGGGGCCAGCAGAATTACTACAGCTCTGTCTCTGTGGATTTTCAGCAGTACTCTGTGCACGAGTTGGAATGGTGGAAAGGCATACATGAGACGGTCTCCCAAGGGGAGCAGAAATGCATCCGAGATCGCACCCGGGCTGAGTTTCTGAAAGGAGCAGAACATTGGGCACCTCCTGTTGCTCTGAGTGGCAAACAGATCAACCTGGGGAAACCCCCACTTTTGGAAGATGGAATATATGACATCTGGATGGATGGCCCACTCATGATAGTGAAACGATCTGTTGAGATCCACTAATTCGTTCTGCACACCTGGGAGATAGAACGCCTCCAGGTGAATGGAGAGGGCTATGCAGAACTCCCATAGCTGAAGGGCCTCCCGACATGTGGGGGGGGGGAAGGAAGAGTGGGCTCCACCTTGCTTGTTGATGTAAAACAGGGCCATGGTGTTGTCTGTCATTACCCGCACACATTGGCCTTGGAGCCGGGATAGGAAGGTTTGGCATGCTAGCCGTACTGCTCTGAGCTCTCAGATATTGATATGCAGGAAGAGCTCATCCTGCGACCATAATTCTTGTGTCTGGAGCTCTCCCAGATGCGCCCCCCCAACCCAGAGCTGATGCATCCGTTACTAGGGACAAGGAGGGCTGGTGGCTGTTGAAGGGGACTCCCTTGCAGACTGTGCAAGGGTCAAGCCACCATTGGAGGGACTTGAGTACTTGATCTGGCACCGTGACCACAGATTCCAGGCCCTGTGCGGTATACATACATGAGCCATGCTTGAAGTGGTCTGAGCCTCAGTTTGGCATGCCATACCTCATAAGTGTAGGCTGCCATGTGACTGAGAACACTCAGGTATCCCTCACGGTAGTGGCTGGGTACTGCCTGAGGCTTTGGATAATGTCTGTCATGGTCTGAAATCGGGTCTCTGGCAGGAGCGCCCTTGCCTGCACCGAGTCCAGCACTGCATCAATGAATTCTAATCTTTGAGTCGGTGACAAGGTTGACTTGTTCACGTTGAGCAGGAGACCCAGCCTCTTGAAAGTTGCTCTGACTAGTCGGACTTGAGACTCCACCTGCTCCCTGGTGTGTCCCCTGAGTAGCCAGTCATCGAGGTAAGGATATACCTGCACCTGCCTCCTGTGGACGAAGGCTTCTACGAACAACATACACTTGGTGAATACTTTGGGGGCTGTCGACAGACCGAAGGGGAGGACCGTGAACTGATGGTGTTTGTGGCTGGCTACAAACCGTAGAAATCATCTGTGCATGGGCTGGATAAGGAGCTGCTCGTGAGAAGGGTCCCTGAAGAGGGACAGGGAAGTGGGATGGGAGGGAGGGGAGGAGCAGAATTGGAGAGAATATCCCACTTCTACCACGTGGAGAACCCAGTGGTCCAATGTTATTTGGGACCATGCATGGTAGAAGTGGTACAGATGATTTTGAAAGCAGGGTTGCGGTTCCGATATGCAGTCTGACACGTAGTCCCCAGGCACACCTTCAAAATGCCTGCTTGGAGGCCGAGGAGGTGTGTGCCTGGTTCTGTGATGACGAGGGCTGGGATGGCTTGAGCCTGCCGTTCCTACCTCGTCTTCTAGAAAAGTCTAGGGAGAGGTTGAGGTTTAAAGGATTCGAGGGCGACGATGAAGTCACTGGGGATGCATCGCCCTCGAATCCTTTAGGCCATGTAGCCTGGAGCCTGTTTGCTCCGCGAACAATCCTGTCCCATCAATGGGAAGGTCCTGCAGGGTCTGTTGGACCTGGGGTGGGGTGGGGTGGGTGGGTAGGCCCGAAGCCATGAGGTCCTCTGGCATAGCCATGAGAAGGACAAGGCACGTGCTGCCGAGTCAGCAGCGTCCAGTGAGGCCTGTAAAGAGGTCCGCTCCATTGTCTTGCCCTCCTTCATAATGGCCCCAAACTTGTCCCTTGACTCTGACGGTATTAAATTTCTTAAATTTGAGCATGGAGTTCCATGCCTTAAAATTATATCTGCTCAGGACTGCCAGTTGATTAGCAATCCTGAGCTGTAGGCCCCCGCAGTGGAGTAGACCTTTCTACCAAAAAAGGTCAAGTTTTTTAGAGTCCTTGGATTTAGGCATTGGTCCCTGCCGCCGCTGCCTTTCACGTTCATTAACTGTAGGTACCACCAAGGAGCAGGGCTGCGGGTGGGAGTACAGATACACGTAACCCTTGGAGGGAACAAAGTATTTGCATTCTACTTCTTTGGCCATCGGGGGAATGGAGGCCTGGGTCTGCCACACAGTTTTGGTGTTGTTTTGAATGGTTCTAATGAGTGGCAGCGCCACTTGGGATGGACCTTCTGGGGCCAAAGTGTCCACCATTGGGACCTCCTGTTAAACCACCTCCTCGGCTTGCAAGCCCATGTTATGCGCCACCCTGCAGAGTGGGTCCTGGTGGGCGCGACTATCTACGGGTGGTCATCCTGAGACCGAAGTTCCTGGTACTGCTCCATCTGGGGAAGAGGACAAGGATGCAGGTGGGGTAAATGGGTCATCCTGGGCCTGTTGGTCCATGGGGACCTCCTGCTCGACCTGCTGTTCCGGGTGAATGATCCCCTGTTCCACTGTAGGGGCAGGGGGTCTGTGCTGGTGAAAGTGCTGTGAGCGGAATCCCTTCAGCAATTCTGGGCATGGGGTGGCTGGCCAATGCCGTCGGCAGCTTGGGCTTGGATGCCAACGACTGGGAGCCTTGGACAAGGTACCCTGGGACTGGTGATATGCCCAGGGGATCCAAAAAGGGCATTGTGCCGGTCCTTGCAATTGGGGTGACCATGGCATTGTACCCACATCGGGCTGTCAATGAGTCAACCAGTGCCGGCTCTGTTGTGAGTACCTAGACCCTGCGTTCTGAGGACAGGGACTGGAATCTAGAGGGCCATGGCAGTGCCAATCAGAACTGGCCAGGTGAGTGATGCCACGAGGAAGGGGAGCGGTGGCGAGACCTCGATCTGTATTGAGGGGAATCGGTGACGCGATTATGATCAGGGCCGGCAGCGAGACCTCAGATGATCATAGGACCAGTGCCACAAATCGGTGACCTGGCGATGCGGGCGGGCGCATCATTGTTCACTTGCTGCGGGATGGTAGCACCCTCAGCAGTGGAGGGGGCTTGTCACGGAGACTCTGAGACCATGGTGTCGTCATGGCAATGAGGTCCCGTGCGGCCTTGAAGGTGTCTGGAGTGGACGGTAGCCCCACCTCCTCTACTATATGGATTGGGGAGTCCAACAGTCCCAGGCATAATGGTACATCTTGCATGTCTGAAGTTCCCGGAGCCAACTTCAAGGGTCTCGGGGCCAGGTGTTCCTCTCTGGGTTGTGCCCATTGGCTGGGACAGCAGGGGAGGGTCTCACAGGAGATCCGCCTCTACCCTTCTTGGCGTACTTCTTTTGCAATGCCGGAGAGCGAGACCGGTGCCAGGCAGTTCCCACAGTCTTAGGCATGGGGGTCAATGGTGCTGAGTCTCTGTGCTCGGTGTCAGGTCCTGCCGCACAGAGGCGGGCTGTGGTTTAAGAGCAGCCTCCATGAGGAGCTGTTTCAACTTGAAATCCTGCTCCTTTCTGGTCCTGGGACAAAAACCCTTGCAAATCCTGCACCTATCGGCTTGGTGAGCCTCCCCCAGACACTTTAAACAAGCATCATGGGGGTTGCCCATTGGCATGGGCTTACTGCAGGACTTGAACCCCGGGGATCGAGGCATGCCCCGAGGTCCCCAAGAGGAAAGGTCAGGGTGGAAGGGAAACCCCCCCAATCCTAACAGAACTACTACTAACTAATAAAAACTAGAACAACTACAAACTACTAACATAAACTACACTAGAAAGCTAGGGGAAGTGAGTAGAACTTGTAAGCAAGCCACTCGCGGTTCCAACAACTGTCACAGGCAGTAAGAAGGAACCGAGGAGGGGCCGGGTTAGCAGGGTCATATATCGAGCACCATGAAGGCGCCACTCCAGGGGGCTCCACAGGTGACCCAACGGGAGCTGCTGCGGGAAAAATTTCTGGCAACTGTGCACGTGGCGTGCGCACACCTGATTGGAATCGACGTGAACAAGCACTCAAAGAAGAAGCACAGTTACTGCAGGGTAACTGTTCTTTCTCATTCAAGAGATTGTCCACACAGATTCCACTCTAGGTGGCTAACAAGCAGTTATCTTGAGCCTGGAGGTGAGAAAGAAAAGGCAATTATTTATAAAAATCTACAAAGTATTCAGAAAGGTTCTAACTCTTTTGTCTATGACAAAACTCTAAACTCTTAACCAACTACTTTTCATGGAAACACTTCCTAAAGCAAGGTGCACCAAATATTCAATGGGCCTGGGCACTGAAAGCTTTCCGTCTCACAGTCACAGGCAGTAAGAAGGAACTGAGTGGCGGCTGAGCACATACCCTTGGCTTTGGTGGACGCAAGGGCATGCTGGGGTGCAGCCCCAGCAGACATGGCTTTCAAAGGAATCTGATCCCACATGCATACCTAGAGTGGAATCTGTGTGGACAACATACCTTAAAGAAGAACAAGCCATTTCAAGCAAAGATGGCAGAATGAAAGTGTGTATCAGAGTGCAAGAGATGAAGGGATCACGTGGAGAAAAGATAACAATGTAGGGAAGTAGTGGAGTATTAGGAAATGAGAGCAGAGATGTAAACTGAGGCAAGATTAATTAAGGTGAAGCCAAGGAGCTTGAATTTGATGCAGTAACATCCAGGAAATCAGTGAAAGGATTCAAGATGAGGAAAAGGAACATGGAGAAGAGATTATGGTAATCAAGGCAAGAAGCAGGTTTTGGCAGAGGAGGTACATTATTATCAGGAAGGGGCAGATTATTGTACAATTAAAGAGGATGAAGCAAAAAAGAGTTAGCAAGAGTGGAGATGGAATGAGAAGCAGTATGGTCAAGTGAACAGGATGCTGGGGTGGGAGTCAGGAGATCTAGGTTCTATTTCTAGTTTTGCCACTGACTTACTGTGTGACCAGTTTTGGAGATATTCTGAAAAAGTGCTATGCTTTTTGCTTCCACAAACAACAATCATGTGAAATTCTGTTCTAAAAATAAGATGCAGACTCATTTAATGGAATTTACATAACTTAATAACATCTGCATATCAATCAGTTAGATTGGAAAGTGATATTAACCTGCAAATAGTTGTGAACACAAAAAGGGAGGTCCGTCTGAAGTTCAGGCCCACCAAGTTAGTCAAAGAAATAACTAAGACATACAGGATGTGAGATTGGACAGAAGGGGATAGGTTGGAAGTAGACATGTACATTTGGGAAGCACCCAGCGAAGCAGCAGCTGAAACAATTGGAGGTGACGATGCTGCCAGCTGGAAACAGAGGATGGACAGTACCAAGGACAGAAACCTGAAAAACATGAACACCTGGGTGAGAGGGGAGGATGCAGAGCTACCAACGAAGGTGCTAAAGAAAAGATGAAGGAAGAGAGAAACAGAGGGCCCCACATATGGAAGCCAAGAAAGGAAAGGAGGAGAAAGTGATCAACTAAGGAGAAGGCAGCAGAGAAAGAAGACAGATAAGTGTTCCTTTTTCCTAGCAAGGAAAAGGTCTTAACAAGCTTGATCACAATAATATAGACGCAGTGAAGAGGGTGGAAGCCAGACTGGAGGAGAGCAAATAAAAAGTAGGATTAGGAAGTGTGCTATGAAATTTTTGGATCCAAAGGAAGGGGAGGAGGAAATTAGGCTAATACTTAGAAAAGCAGGTGGTTTTCAGCATAGGGCCTGCTCATAATCACACAGGAAAGAAACCAAGTATCAACAGTATTAAACAGTAACTACTCAGCATGAGTAAAGTGTTGATGTTATTCCTTACCTAATTTTGAGAAGGACTTTATGAACATGAATATATTTTCCATCCACTAGAAACTTCAAGTCTGCAGTGTCAGGATTGTCAAATTCCTTCTTCAGTGATTGGGCTACTGTTAGGTGGTCATCAGGTTCTAGGATAACAAAGGTATTTAACAGTTTTGATGAATAAATAACAATGTTCCATATCTCATGATTCCTGGCTTTAAGTCAGCATATCAATGAAAGCAATGCTGTTCATAAACACAACCTTCCACTCAAGACCAGTAACAAAACAATGTTAGAGTATGGACCTCTAGAACGGGGAGTAAAGGTTATGTCACTACAATTCCTACATGACTACCTACTCCAAACAAATACATATCTCAACCAAAAAAGAAGTCCACCTATTATCTCTCAGATAAATTTGACCCTACCAGAGGAATATTTCCTATCACTCAGAAAAATCGCAACGGTCGGAGAGGTTTAATATTACAATCAATAGTAAATATTACCAAATACTTTACTTTTTTAAAATAATATTTTATCAAAGTGTTTATTTTTCAAATTATTTACTCTGGCATATGTACCAGATACATAAAACCATATTGGGATCTGCTAAAAAATAAAAAAAATCTCTGTTTTAAATACTTCCACTATGAGATGCCATTTCACATCAAGAGTAGCAAAAAAAGTGAATGCATCCATAAGTGCAGGTGAAGTGTCCTCAATATAACAGCCTTACAGATAAACATTAACAATTCTATACAGCTATTTGGAAAAATGAGCTCGCTTCAGTGATGGTGTTTAAAGAATTGCACGTATTAAATTCTGTATGTCTATGCATGTATGCACATATACACATACTACAGTCCTCTGTGATACCTCTGTGACAAGTTTATCATATAGCCTTGACATCCGCATCTGCTATCTGTCCACAAATCCATCTCCCATGGACTAGTTCTAATACTTCAACCCCTTGAGCAGCTTCAAATAGCCATTTTCTTAAAAAAAAAAAAAAACTCCAAACAAAGCTGTCATAAAAATATTTCCTCCTCTTCCCAGGGACAGTGACAGCTTTTCTCTACATAAATGTCACAAATTTAAAGTCTGATATCTTGCAGCCTACAAGGCAAGAAGTAGGAATTTTATATTTTTGGAAATAGGAGATACCCAGTTTCCCCAATGGGACCTAAAGACTTACTATTAGCTCTGGAGTCACAGGATTTGATATTATGACATTATTAGGACATTTTAATATCTAGAAGTATTTTAGGTTATTTTTAAAGGATTTTATTGCTACCTTTGGGTTTATACAATTGGACTCAAGGTAACTAAGGCACCTGGATTTACAGGTAGAAAAATAAATAAAAAATTCCCAATGTTTTAAAAATAAAAAACATTTCTAAAATAGTTTTTCTGTAATGTGGCAGATACACAATATGATAGTGTGGTTAAAAGTTTTACTGCTCTCATTTAGGATGGCCTGCATAGTTCACTCCAGTCTCTACTACTTGTGAGCAAATATAGTCACTTAAAACTCATACGAATAAAAGCTTTACACTTCCTCACCTTTTCCTATAATATATGCCAGTAATATATGAGAAAATACAGTGTGTATTTTCTTTGCAAGATTTAAATAAATAATTGCTCAACTTTTTATAGCTGATATCTGCATATGTTTATTTTTAAAAAGAACTGACAAGTTGAAAGTAGATGTTTATTGGTAAAGAAAAACTCAAATGGTTTTAGAAGACTGAGTTTGAAATTCATATAACTTAGCACATTAAGTAGAATTATCACAACATTTAAAAATACGACATACTTTGCCTGCTTTGCTGTTTCCTCCTCAACTTAGTGAATAGGACAAAACACACCTTCACTGTTGTCTGATGTAACAAGTACATCCCCTTGGAAGGGTTGATGTTCAACTGACATGTTGTTATAGATCAAAACAATGCTGCAGCATTTTGTTGCGGAAGCCAAAAACAACAGAGTTACTTGCAAATATAAATGTGTGTCATTAAAATATTACCAGCTGACCTCTATAGAACTGGTCAGCCAGAGGACACAAAGGTAGGGCTAAGTTATGAAGCATTTCAAAGATAAAGACAAGAATCTTGTATTTGATGCACAGATGAAGAGGGAGTCAGTGGAGGGACACAAAGAGGATGATGACATGATCAGAAAAATGAACCAAGAAAATTATTTTAGCAGCAGCATTTTGAAAAAGAGTTGAAGGGAGCAAGTTTGCAGTATTCAAAGCCAGAAAAGAGGAGGCTGCAATAGTCAAGATGTGAAATGATGAGGACTGGGACAAGAGTTTAGTTGCGTGAGCAGAGGAAAGGCCATGAAATGTCATGAAAGAAAAAGCAGCAAGCTTTAGAAATAATCTGAATATGTGGGTCTAGATGAAAGGGCTAAGTCAAAGTTCACACTCAAGGTACATGCCTGAGTGAGAAGGACTGTAGTGTTGTACACAATGATGGCAAAAGTGTGGATACAAGAGAGATTGGAAAAATTAACAACTCAGTTTTGGACATGTTTCATTTATGAGGATGACTGAACATCCAAAAAGATGTCAGAAAGAAAGGCTACGGAGATAATTCATCAGTAGAACTGTAGATTTGCATGTCATCACACAAAGATGGTAGTTAAAACCATGCTTGCAGTTAAGAGCAGATAGAGGAAGAAGAGGAAAAGACTAAGGATGGAGCTTTTAGGGTCACCCAGAGATAGAGCGGGGGGCGGGGGTAGGAGAATGACCCATCAAATGAGACTCTGAAAGAGTAATCAGAGAGATAAGAGGAGAACTATGAGAGGACAGAACCACAAAAGACAACAGAGGACAAAATTTCAAGACATAGGTAGCAGTTGATGGTGTCAAAAGCCAAAGAGAGGTCAAGGAAGATAAAGGGCTGGTCTACACTAATGCTGTAAGTAGTTCTAAGTCATGCTACTTCAGTTGCATAACTTACATAACTGAAGTTGATGTAACTTAGGTTGACTTACAGCGGCGTCTACACAGGAGATGCTCTCCCACCAACTTACCTTCTGCCTCTTGGGGAGGTGGAGTACAGACGTCGATGGGAGAGCGCTCTGCCATTGACTTAGCTTGTCTTCACCAGACCCGCTAAATCGACACCACTGCATCACTCGCAGCAGTGCCGATTTAGCCGGAAGTGTAGACAAGCCCAAAGACAGAATACAATCCATGAGATTTGACTAGAAAGAGGTCATGAGAGACTTTAGTGAGAGCACGTATCAGAGTGGTACCCGTGTTAGTCTGGATCTGTAAAAGCGGCAAAGAGGCCTGTGGCACCTTATAGACTAACAGATGTATTGGAGCATAAACTTTCTTGGGTGAATACCCACTTTGTCAGGTGCATGTAGATTAACTATAGCAGTGGAAAAACCCTTTCCATCACTGTAGTGAGTGTCTACACTACAGCAATACAGTGGCACAGCTGCAGTGCCATAGCTGTGCTGCTGTAGCATCTGTAGTGTAGACAAGAACTTAGTTGTATGGAGTCCACAGGATGCCCAGGAGTCATTGATTTAAGTATACTTAATGGTTTCATAATACGTCCACAATGGGTTTGACCTCAGAGAAAGTGTTCTAAATAGGTCTTAATTTATTTGCTGGGAATATCAGTGCACTTGATTGCTCTTAAGCATGCAAGAAGGTAGGAACCACAGAATGAATCCTTTGCCCTGTGATTTTTGTGTTTGTAAATTATGAACAAATATTAACTCTGACTGCATCATACTTAAGGGTACATCCTCTCAGCACTGGGATGTGGCCTTAGACAGAATAAATATGTTACAGAAAGATGCATCTAATTCCTACTAGCAGAGCTGATCAAGCACAGACTTTGGTGTATAACCTTTGTCTTACAGCCTGTATCATAAAGGGGGTAACCTTAGGTGTTCATTAGAGCTTTTAGGTTGCCTAAACAATGAATTTAGAGAGGCCAGATGGGTGAGGTAACGTCTTTTGTTAGACCAACCTCTGTTGGTGAGAGAGACAAGCTTTCAAACCACACAGGGCTCTTCTTCAGGTCTGGTAAAGGTACTCTGAGCATCACAGCTAAATGCAAGATGAAACAGATTGTTTAGCATAAGTAGTTAGCACATATTTGACATGGATCAGGGAAAGCACTTACTGACAGTGAAAATACCTTATTTTTGAATTGAGAACTTTACACATTTTAGTATATTTGTATGCATTTCTTCCTTTTTTCAAAAGTGTAACTGTGTAGTATTTTAGTCTGCAGATCTATAGAAGATACTTGTCTTTACACAATCACAATTCAGAGGAAAACAAACTCTCCCTAATGTGCTAGCTTTAAATTTTTATGCCCTCTACCTTGAATTATCAAGGCCAAGTTTAGATAAAATTTAGATAAAAAAATTATACTTGGTGCAGTTTCACGTGAGGAGTGACAAACATGGAGGCCAACATATGGCCCAGAAGTTGTAAGCAGGTCCTTGCTGTTATCTGCAGGCTTCACTGTATTGTAGAGATTAGACTGGACATAGTATGGAATCTCTCCATGGGCAGGTAGGCTCTGGCGGTTAGTCCACAAAACTCTGATGAAGTCTATCCTCTTTTTTACAGTGCAAATATTTGTAATCAAAAATAATAATATAAAGTGAGCACTGTACACTTTGTATTCTGTGTTGTAATATATTTGAAAATGTAGAAAAACATCCAAAATATTTATAATAAAATTAAATTGGTATTCTATTATTAACAGTGAGATTAAAACTGCAATTAACCACAGCTATTTTTTTAAATCTCGTAATTGTAATTTTTTTTAATCGTTTGACAACCCTATAAATAATAGCTTGGCATACTACTGTGCTGGGGTAACAAATTGTTTATTTCCCCCACCCCCAGGGCCCTTGTATATGTCCCTGCAAAAATACATCTGTATAACTAACTGCTTAAAAAGTACTTGTTTAATGATTTTTCTTTGATTGACATATTGTTGAGGTAACTGTAGCAGTTACTAACATAAAAAGGGGTAGATAGGTCTAAGGAATTTGGATTTGACTTTCTGGACATCTCTTGGAACTCCTGGCAACAGATGGATAGCTGGCCACTGGAAATTTGTCGTTTGACCACTCGAGACCCCTCCAGACCACAGGTAACTAATGTTTGGGGGTGCTCTATAACCTCTTGTGTTTGTATGTGCTTGAGATTAAATAAAGCAGAGACTCTGAGTAAAGGTCTTGTAGCGAGAGTGCTAGAGACTAATCAAGTGCTAGCTTTAAGTGAAAGCACTTGGTTTTGATTTTTTTGTGTCAGCCATATAGCAGACAGAAGCACTGCGTCTCCCTTGGTTTATCCTGATACCACCTCGCAGAGAGTAAAGTTACCAAGAGGTTTGGGTTTAGGGAACCCCACGTAACAGATACAGTCCATCAGAAATCCTTACTGAGGCTAAAAATTAAGAGACAGTTACATGGAGGATAAATAAACTGCAACTGTTGGTAAATAAATTGGCTATTGATGGTCAAATATGCTAATATCCCAGAATCAACTGGGCACAAATGATTCAGAGCAAAGAATTTGTTTATCTCCTATTACGGAAGCCCATATGAAAACCTTCAAGGCTGATTCACTGTAGGGATAATGGGCTAAAAGCTTTCCTTGGGGGGGGGCGTGGAGGAACCTTTAGGGGGGCATGGCAGGCCCAGGCCAGGCAGGAAGGGAGCACCACCTAGCTTTGTCCTGCCCCCAGCTCTGCTCCCGGCCTCACCTCTCCCCCCAGCTGTGGCCTCAGCCTCAACCCCCTTACCTCTGTCCACGTCCCCCTCACCCCGTGGAGCTGTGCCCTGCTCCCAGCTCTTGGAAGGTGAGGGGCGCAGACAGGGTAAGGGGGGGGCATGAACCTCCAAAGCTGGAGGCCACTGCACTAAGGGGATGCAGATACTGTGGACAAGAGGGGCATGCACGTTCAGTTTACCCCTAGAGTAACAGAGACAAGGGGAATTACTGGCAGGTGCTGAGTACTGAGACACTGAGGTGGTCTGGGTTACACAGGACTTCTGCATTCAGATTCCAGAGACTCCAGTGGTAGTTTAAAAGACTGATAAAACACAGCCTGGGGCCAAGAAGAGTGAAGTCACAGGGCCAGGGTGTTTGAAGTGTGGGGAGCTGGGGAACATAAAGAGGCATTGCCTGGGAAGGTCTTTGAACTGTAAGTAGAGGAAACCACATCATGGGAGTGTGAGAGGGGGAAAACAGCAGACCTGGAGTATAGTAACCAGGACTGGAGCAGGACACAGAGTTCATCCTCCCCTCCATTTACCAGGGATTTGGTGATCTCTCCTTTAGCCATGGGGCAGGAGAGCTTCAAAAGTGTGAAGTGCAGGAGGCAGCAGCCAAAAAAAATCTCATGTAGAAAAAGAGCCCAACACTTGGGGGGAAAGGAAGCAAGGATCCCAGGGAATATGTGGGACAAGAATATTATTAAGGAGATTGTGGAGCAGATATTCAGTTTGCAGTTTGGAACCGCAACAGCAGCTAGCCAGGCTATAGGAGCAGCAACAGGACCTGTTACAAATCCTGCAGGAAAGAATTGGCAACACTTTCAGGTACTGAGCAGATAAGAGGGAGCTAGTGGGCTAGAGGCCTAAGGCTGAGGAGATGTTATGGTTCTGTACAGATGGGATATTTAAGACAGTGCGCCCTTGGGTAACTGGGGGAAAAGACAGAGTTGCTGGGGCTAATTGCAGGAAGAGCCACAGAAACCCCTCCAGGGAAAGGATGGAAAAGGCTTAATTGATTTTGTTGTGGAGAGGTTGGCCATGTAGCCGGGCGGTTACCCCGCTCCAGCCCTGAAAGGGTTAAAAGCCAGCCCTTGGAGAGGGCTAGGGCTGGGAGCCAATCAGAAAAGGCTGAGAGGCAGACAACCAGGGCCAGGCTCGGCCCTATAAAAGGCTGCAGGGCCAGAAAGCAGTCAGTTTTTCTCCAACCTTGGAGAGAGATGGACCTGGCTGCCTGAAAGAGGAAAAGGGTACCTTGGACAGCGCAGTGCTGGGGAAGGGCAGGGGGAGCTCCAGCCTGGAAAATCCCCAGGCCGAGGCCTTGCTGTCAGGGCCCGAGGAGGTACTAGGGCTGTGGGGAGGCAGCCAGGGGAGGAAGAGGCAACAGGTCCAACCCCCTGGCTGATGATGAGTGACTATTTCAGACTGCAGTTTGCCCCTGAGGGAAGGGGCTAGATGAAGACTGGCAGTGGGTCACTGAGGTGAGGTGGGATTAGAGGTAGGGTTCCTTGGAGAGGGGAGGACCCCAAGTGTGGGAGTACTGCTTCAGGCAATACCCAAGAGAAGGAGCACCACGGGCAGGGAGGGATGTGGAGCCTGAAGTATAATGGTGGAGATTGATAATGAAAGACAAGCAGTGACTACAGGAGAGACACTGGCCAGCAGGAGGTGCTCTGAGGCTGGAATGAGCTAATTCCCGACTAACCAGCAGGAGGTGCCGCGGAGGTGAGTGCTCAACCTCTTACAGGCCATATAAAAAGATTTTTCCCTTTGATGAGGTGGACACACTGCAGGAAGAAATGCAGGAGCCCCAAGAAAGGGAAGGAGAAGAAGAGGGTGTCTGACAGCACTAATGCATAGGAGGTACATGCACCAGAGCTGGCACTAGAGACAGTGAATGAAATAATTGTGATCACAGACACAAATCTTACTGAGGTGTCAGTGCACACTGATGTCCCCACAGGGGCCACAAGGAAAACCAGGTGAAGACTGTGAAATCTTTCTAGGCAGAGAGGCCTGAGAGAGAGACCCTGATCAACCAGGGCAGAGACTGGTACATGCATTCCAAGCAGACAGACCTGGGTGGGAGACACTGAGAAACCAGGGCAGAGCCCACTACAAGCTCTACATGTCAAGAGACCTTGAGAAACCAGGGCACAGTCTGCTACAAGCTCTCCAGGCAGAAAGCGAAGACTCTGAAAGATCAGGACAGAGATTGCTACAAGCTCCCCAAGTATAGAGGCTGGGAGACAGACTCTGAGGAACCAGGGCAGAGACTGATAAAAGTTCTCAAGAGAGGCCTGGGAGAAGAACCTGACTACAAAGGCCAGAGATTGTGAAATGCTCTTTAGGCAGAGGCCTGGGGGGAGAAGACCCTGAATAAGCAGGGCAAATACTGTTATAGGAGGGACATTACCCTCAATAGGACCACCACCTCAAATACTTTCTGTGAGGGAAGGTATGTGATGGTGTATAGCAGGCCCTTCATAGCCCCTGCTGGAGGCCCTTCAATCCTACTACACCTTGCCCCAGGAAGGAGCTGCAGAGGTGGGCCCTCCAGGTCTGCCTACAAAGGCTGCTTTTGTGCCCAGTGGGCTCAGATAAAAGGAGCTGCAGAGCCTGAGCAGATCAGTTGCTGGCTGGAACCAGAGGGACAAAGAAGGATACTCTGATCTTAATGCACTGTAGCACTAGAAGTTAACCTACACTGACTAGCCCATCTAAAGAATAATAGTTTTGTTGCCATCTTTGGAATGCGGACCATTATACCTACTAACTGAACTAAGCAAGAATGTTAAATACACAGGCTCTGGATCAGCTGCATCCTTGGAGCACTTTAGTTATTCCTAATAAACTGGAAGAGTATTTTAATTTAGTCAAAGGAAATAGGGTCTCTAATTGTGTTTCTTTCTAACACTATTCCAGTATAAATGTAGATCTGGTATTCAGTGGGGACCGTAACACTTCAGTGAATTTTACATCTAAGCTTTAAAACCTAACCAAAGCAACATGTACTTAATCATCTGTTCAATGTTTTTCACAAAGGAACAGTTTCTCATAGACGTAAACCCTAAACATGGTAGAGATTTATTTTATATGGAATTTACAATTAAAATACTTACACATTTATGAGCTGTACCCATTGCCTAAGATTTTTAGTGTATTAACATAATTAAAATAAAATTTAAATTAATATAAAGCAAATACTAACAGTATCTAAACCAAGCCAGAGAATGCATTCAGTTTCTAAAAAGGCTACCCTATGGACCACAGCCACATTCCTCAATCCTATCAATATAACACCCTTTTACAACAGACCTTCTCAGGCAAAATTCTGAGCTAACAGAGGAGGCCTTACGCTATGTTCTAAAGTACAAATGCTGGGTCTAGTAAAGCAAATTCTAGAGTAGAGGACTCACCACTGAATTTGCCAGTCCCTCAAAGCTTAAAAGTAGGTCCTATTAACACAACTGCTTTGTCTCAAATAGTAAAAAGATACTCAGGAACTGGGTGCGTACTACTAAACAGTTTTGGACCAAAGCGCATGATACCCAGAAGCAAATAGAAAACCAGTACAGAACTCAGGTTTCAGAGTAACAGCCGTGTTAGTCTGTATTCGCAAAAAGAAAAGAAGTACTTGTGGCACCTTAGAGACTAACCAATTTAAAATTGGTTAGTCTCTAAGATGCCACAAGTACTCCTTTTCTTTTTTCAGTACAGAACTGGAATTCAAAAGTAATGTGCTCAATATAGCTCAGAACACTAAGTAAATGGGTTGCTATGTTCTTCACTTGCTGAGACCTGATTTATGCTACAAAGATAGCTTGGTGTAAGACACCTTGAGTTGACCTGTTTGTGTATGTGTCTACACTCAAATTTGTCTCATGCCAACACAGGCGCCTCATTACAGCAATGCACTAAAACCACCTCCCCAAACAGTGAGCCCCATGGTCAATCTTCTGAGGCTGACGCAGTGCAAGTATAGACAATGAATGACCTGCATCAACTCTAACAGTCCTCCAGCAGCTGTCTCACAATGCCCCATTTCTTGCAACAGTGACACTCTGGTCACAATTGTAAACTCCACTGCTCAGAGGTCACAGAGGCTGGAAGCTTTTCCTCCCCATGTGTATTTTTAAATGCCTTTTCCTGATTGTCTAGCTTTGTGAGCACACCTAGCAGATATTCCTTGTTGTGTGCAACTGCCCAGCCAACCACGCCAGCTCCATGCACGAGACACACCTCTGCCTGGAGCAGACAAGAGGTACTAGATCTCCTGAGCCTGTGGGGAGAAGAGGCAGTGCAAGTACAGCTATTACACTGCCATGGAAATGTGGAGATCTATGAGCAGATTACACAGGGGGTGCAGGAAAAGGCGTATGACAGAGATCAGAAGCAGTACTGCGGGAAAGCCGGCAAACCACAAGACCAGGTGCGTCAACAATCTATCTAGTGCTGCACCCAGACCTACCACTTTCACAATGAGCTGCGTGCTATACTTGGCAGAGACCCCACCAGCAACCCCTAAACCACTGTCGATACCTCGGAGGAGTCCAAGACAGAAACCCCTGTTATGAACAGCAAGGAGGAAGAGGAGGAGAGAGAGATGCAGAGGTAGGATCCAGCCATACCACAAATCAGGACCTGTTTGAGTCTCTACAACAACCTAGTCAGTCCTGCCAGCCAAGCACAGATGAACCCAGTGAAGGGGAAGAGAGCTCAGGTAAGTGCATGCATGTATTTTCCCTTACAACATTTAAATTTAAAGATGGCACCCATCCCCAGGTTAACATGACACAGGTATAGACTTTTTACTGTTTTACTCATATGAGAAGAGGTAGCAGTGTAACAAACAGAGGTACATCTGGTGTTTGCTCATTCCCCTATTGGTTTAGGTGGTAGAGGAGGGGCATGAAGAGCAGTTTGTTCCTTGCATCCTTCTGAGAGACTTTTGATGAAACTTTCATGGAGATACTCTGCAATCCTTTCCCAAAGATTTCTAGAGATGGCTGCCTTATTTCTTCCTCCACAGTAGGACACTTTCCCACATCACTCCATGATGAGTTCGACAGGTACCATTGCAGTAAACAGGTTAGGGGCATATAGGCCCAGGCAGCTTTGGGATGCTAGTAACAGCTGAGCTCTCTGTGCCTTGTTACCCGCAGAAGTGAGATATCAGCTAAAATCACAACCACCTGTAGAAAACAGTGCCAATATTCAATACCACTGCCCTATACTCATACCCATGGAATACAGACTGAAATTTTACTGTTTCAACCACAATGGACATCATTTGTGTACTGAAATGGACAGAAATAGTGGTGTCTTTCCAGTTTTAAAGCTCTGTTACATTTATAGTGTATTGCCTGTTGTTTTTTGTACATGGTTTATCTGCACTGTTTTTTGCCATTCCATACCTTTCTGTTTTTTGGAAATAAAATTATTTTATTAATTCACAACTCATAGTGCAAAATGCACAGCACTACTCAAAGAATCCCATATTTGTAAATGTAGAGCACCACACAACTCATAGATTCAAGAAAACACCGTCACAGCTATAAATGTACTGCAAGCATCACACAATTCTTACCAGCACCCAAAGCTTCAGACCCAGACAACAGACCAGCACAGAACACTATAGTGGCTGACTGTTAAAGTCTTCTTTCAAAGCCACCCTCAACTGAATCGCTCCATGCTGAGCTCGTCATAGCCCTTGTGTCTGGTTGTTGAAAGTCAGCAGACAACTGCTCTACCTCTGCCTTCCACCCTGGCAGCAGCTCTTCCCCCTTAACCTCACAGACATTGTGCAGGACATAACAGGCAGCTATAACCATTGGGATATTTTTCACACGGACATCTAATCTAGTGAGTGAACACTGCCAGCATCCCTTCAATCTACCAAAAGCACATTCAACAGTCATTCTGCACCTGCTTAGACAGTAATTCAATCCTTCCTTGGAGCTGTCCAGGTAGCCAGTATACATTTTATGAGCCAAAGGAGCAAGTCTGGGTCCTCCAGGATTACTAATGGCATTTCAATATTGCCAGTCAGGAAAGAACATCCCTGTTTGCAGCTTTCTGAACAGTCCTGTGTTCTTAAAGATGCAAGCATCATGCACCTTCCCTGGCCAGCCCACACTGAGATCAGTGAAGTGTCTTTGGTGATCCGCTAACCCTTGCATAATCATAGAGAAGTGCCCTTTCTGTTGATGTACTCTGTGGCAAGGTGGACTGCCAAATAAGAATATGTATGCAGTCTATCACCCCACTTTAGTGCAGGAAGCCCATTGCTGGAAATCCTTCCATTATGTCCCTCAAATTCCCAAGAGCTACAGTCCTGTGTAGCAGAAACAATTAATGGACCTACACACTTGCATGACAATGGCCCCCACTGTGAATTTTCCAACTTCAAAACGATTTCCCACTAACTAGTAGCAATCCTGCAGGTCTGAAAATACAGAAGAATCATGTGTCCTGTATTTGCAATGTTCATGAGAATGGTGTCGAGCTCTGTGCTTCTGTTAGAAGTGGTGGACACCAAAAAGTGCAGTGCAGGTTTGTGGAATTTTTTTTTAAAAGTATGAAGATTATGGGATATGGATGACATTATAGGATGGAGAAAGTTGCATTGTGGGAACTTGACCCCTAGCTCACAGAGATTCCTGCACGATTCATTTCTACCTCACAACACATTGCCAAAAATTTCCCAAAAGGCATTGCACTGGACAGCAGCTCATGGCACGCTGGGATACCTACCTATAGAGCATTGCATTTTGCATTGACACAAGCACTCCTGGTGAAAATGTGCATCACGAACACAAGCAGCCAAATATGCACATGCATGAGTAATATATAAGGCTATGTTTTAGTTACGGGCATTTTTAGTAAAAGTCATGGACAGATCACGGGTAGTAAACAAAAATTCACGCCCTGTGACCTGTTCGTGACTTGTACTATATGCCCCTGACTAAGCCTTTGTTACTTGGGGGGGGGAAGAGGGCAGCCCAGGGGCGCTCTGGGGGCAGGCAGCCTAGGACCCGCGCTGGTGCTGAGGGTGGGCGGGCGGCAGCACATGGCCTGGGACTCCTGCTGATGCTGAGGAGGGGTTGGCAGTCTCCCTACCTGGCTCTGTGTGGCACCGTGGAAGTGACTACATGTCCCTTGGCTCCTAGGCGGAGGGACAGCCAGGAGGCTCCGTGCACTGCCTCTGCCCCGAGCGCCGACTCCACAGCTCCCACTGGCCGGGAACCACAGCCAATGGGAGCTGCAGGGGTGACGCCTACAGGCGGAGGCAGTGCACAGAACTGCTTGGCTGTGCCTCTGCCTAGGAGCAGACCGAGGGACATGTAGCCACTTCTGGGGAGCCCCCCGCCCAAGGTAAGTGCCGCCTGGAGCCCTCACCCTCACCCCCTCCCGCGCCCCAACCCCCTGCCCCTGTTGCCCTGGATTTGAGGGGTGTATACCCCAGAACGTGATCAAGTTAATTGCAGCCATATTATGTGCATTCAGCCACCCTGAATTAATGAAACAGAATACCACATAGTTAAGGATTAATTTGGAAACAGGCTTTTAGAAGCAAGGTTATATCTAGCTGGCAGTTTCTGCTAATCAGAATGGGAGGAGGGGATAAACAAGTAAAGAATTGAGACTAAAAACCTTGGTGGTTGGAATACCTTGAGTCTAAACCTCTCTGATATTAAAAGTTTATTGAAAGTTAGAAAAGTGATGATCCAGGAGGTGTCATTATGATCTATATGTTTTGTAGAAGTTAGTCATAAAAGGTTAGCTAATAGAGTGTACTTTGGAGCAGCCCTCTGAAGACATCTTGAGAGACCTTTTCCCCCGGTGGGTGAACAACTGGCCATTGCGAACCGCCTGTTAGTTACTCAATAGTGATCCAGATGTTAGGTAAATATCTGGGATGTTCTAAACCTATTGCTTATGTTTGTGTGTGCTTAAATCTAAAAAACTGCATTTTTAGATAGAACACGCTTATTCTCCCTATGTCCACCACAAAAGGAATAAAAAGGTTCCCCGGTTCTCCAAATCCAAACCACTCAGCAGCTCTACTTGTCTTGCCTAAGCCACCATGCACTACATAACTGAAGTCGACGTAACCTACATTGACTTACTGCAGTGTCTGCACCATGCTATGTTGACAGAAGCTCTCTCGTTGACATAGCTTCTGCCTCTCGTTGCGGTGGTTTACAGAAGTCAACAGGAGAGCGCTCTCCCATCGACTTGGCATGTCTTAACCAGACTCGCTAAACTGACACCGCTGCATCCATCACAGCAGTGCTGATTTAGCCCATAGTGAAGACAAGCCCTCAGACACTATGGAGAACAGAGCTATGAGAAGGGACCTCCAGAACAGGATACCTATACACAGGGCCGGCTCTAGGATTTTTGCCGCCCCAAGAAAAAAATGTTTGCCCATCCTGCTTTTTTTTGGTGCCCCCCCGGCTCCGCCCCAACTCCGCCCCATCCCAACCCCTTCCCCAAATCCCCAGCCCCGCCTCCTCCCCCAGGCGTGCTGCATTTCTCCCCACCCCACTGCTTCCTGCGGCTCCCCCCACATAACCGCCCGCCCTAACTCACCTCCGCTCTACCTGCTCCCCTGAACATGCCGCTGCTCTGCTTCTCCCCCATCCCTCTCAGGCGAGGGAGAGGCAGCGCATTCAGGGGAGCAGGCAGAGAGGAGGTGAGCGAGGGTGGGGGGGGAATAGAGGAACTGCTCCCTGCCCCAGCTCACCTCCTCTCCACCACCGCCGCCTACCCTGAGCGCGCCGCCGCTCGGCTTCTCCTCCCTCCCTCCCAGTCTTGCCGCATAGAAGCGGCTGCGCATTCAGGGGAACAGGCGGAGGCGGAGCAGAGGCGAGCTGGGGTGGCGAGGACACATTTCTAGGGGCGGCATGGCCGGCGCCGGAATGCCGCCCCTAGAAATGTGTCACCCCAAGCACCTGATTATTTTGCTGGTGCCTAGAGCCAGCCCTGCCTGTACAATCACTCCCAATCAAAACAAAGGAGACCATCTTGTATATTGCCACAGAAAAATGTCACCCCATAAAACGCAACTGACTGCCTATGATTTAGCACCTACAATCTGTCAGAAAGTCTCAGCATTTTTTACAGTTCCATAGTTCCAGTCATTAAAATTAACAAATACTGTAGGTTGTATTTTCCAGTTTAAATTTTTAAAATTAACTAAAGTGTATTTTTCAAATGCGTTTATCCTTTCTTATGCACCAAATTAAAAAAAAAAAAAAGATTAGGATGCAACAACAACAAAAAACACGGTAAGCTCACCTACTGATAGGAGACGCCATGTCACAGCAGGAGTAGCAAAACAAGCAAACACATCATCTGTGCAGGCAAAGTGCGTAAGATGTGGAAGAATCACAGACTGGCCACGGCACTGACCCCACATATACACATGGCCACCCTGGGTTTTAGCAGCAGAAGTGTGAGCAGAATGGCAGGCTGCAATTTCTATAACTCTAAATTCACAAGCAAACAAAAACACTGGCATAAGGACAAAGTGCAGTGAAAAAGCTTACTACCACATACCTACTTTTGTAGGCTTGCATGCATTTCAAGTTTTATGGGAATATATTCCTCCCCCCACCACTCCCCTCATAAATAACAAAATGTTTCCATAGCATGCAAGACAACTGAAAATAAGGTTGTTTGCTATTTGTACATATACAGCATCTAGTTACTCCTCTCAATTTTAACCCTGAAAACAGCAAATCACATTTATCATAGAATATTTTACTATTTAATTAATACCACATCAAAGTGCAACCATTACAATATTACACCTATTCTTGGCGTTACTTCTAACTAATATGCATGCACATGTACTAACTAAATTATTCTGTAGGCCATCTTTTAGAACATTTTCCAAGTGAAAGACCTAGACCCAAGGAAAGTACTAATTAAAGAACATTACCCCCCTCACTTTAGCTATATTAAGATGCTTCACTAACCCTAGAGGTTGATTTTAGGTTTTCAAAACTCCCTCACATTCAATGTTACACAACCCACTGTTTTGCAGTCTGAAGTATAACTTGTCTGATTAGTGGTGAAGTTGTATATATATATATTTAAGACAAAATCTTGCAGCCCTTAGTGTGAGGTAACACTCCCATTGTCATAAGGAACACAGAATTTGGCCAACAACTGATGAAGGCAATATATAACATTTTTTTTAAAAGGTACTAAACATATTTGGACTGCGGCACAAATATTTTAAGCAAAAAATAAATACTGATGTTTGAAAAAAGCAACAAATTAAGAGGAAATAACACCACACAATATCATATAGCAGTGACCTCTTCCTTCTAGCAGGTGGAGACAGAAACAATTGTAAGAGTAGCATTACACATTTTTGAAGTCTTTCACATTTTTGAAGTCTTTCACAGCAGGAAAACCAAAATGGTTTATTCAACAAGACCCTAATATACTCTAGTAAGGAACACATTCACATTTCCACTGATAGAAACACAAAGTATTGCATTATCCATAGAAATTATTCTATTACTGATTATCAGAAACTAAGATTAAGAAATTTGTAAAAGCTAAATTTTCAGGCAGAAATATAATTTTATTCCCTCCAGCCTTTCCCTTACTAATCTAGGACTACAAAACATAGAAGGGGTATTTAATGCAATAGCTACAGGCAAATTGTAAATATCCACTCTTCTGACTTTTTCCACATTTTTTTTGTTTGATCAATCTTAATGGTAAACTATTATTAACATAGGAAATAAATTGTAAAAAAATAAGAAGCCTTGTTTTTGGTTGACTCAGTATAGAGAAGTGGCAGCACAGCACCAATGACAGCATACAATTAAAACTCATAAAATACTCTGAGAAGTAGGATGCAGCTGAAGGAGAAAGAGAGGCAGGAAACAGCCAGCCCCAGAATTTGTAGTCTCCCTTTCACATCTATTTATCATGGCAATGCATATGTTTCCAGCTAGGTCAAATTTTAACTTACAAATATAAATGTCAGCCAACATTAGAATCTATTCAGGTTTAGGTCTGTGAAATAACCATAGTTAGCAATTACAAGTGATTTCTACTAAAAAAGTCACTGTGATTTTGCGCAGCACTTCCGTGATTATTTTGATTAATGCCTGATTATTATAGTGTAAATATTACCTGTCCTTATCAACAATAACTGGTGCAGGGTAAGACTGGTTACTTTTATTGCCAGTGCCTAACTGACCATATGAATTGGCTCCCCATGCATACAGCTGACCTTCATCTGTTAGCACTAATGTATGTGCATAGCCACAGGCAACCTGCAATGAATAATAAAAAAAATCTCATCTTACTTACCAGCAAATTAATTCAGACAAATAAATATATTTTCATATTGTTGATTCTATATCTAAGAAGATAAACACATAGGTAGGGCCCTACCAAATTCACGGTCCATTTTGGTCAATTTCACGGTCATAGGATTTTAAAAATTGTAAATTTCATGATTTCAGCTATTTAAATCTGAAATTTCATGGTGTTGTAATTGTAGGGGTCCTGACCCAGAAAGGAGTTGTGTTTGTGTGGGAGGGGCTGTGGCAAGATTATTGTAGGGAAGGTTGCTGTCCTGCTACTCTTACTTGTGCACTGCTGTTGGCGGCGGCATTGCCTTCAGAGCTGGGCAGCTGGAGAGTGGCGGCTGCTGGCCGGGAGCCTAGCTCTGAAGGCAGAGCCACCACCAGCAGCAGCATAGAAGTAAGGATGTCATGGTATGGTATGGCCACTCTTTACTTCTGCGCTGCTGCCTGCAGAGCTGGGCCCTCAGTCAGCAGCTCGCACTCTCCAACCGCGCAGCTCTGAAGGCAGCACAGAAGTAAGGGTGGTAATACTGTGACCTCCCTAAAAGTACTTTGCAACTCCCCTGCAATTCCCTTTTGGGTCAGGACCCCCAATATGAGAAACACTGGTCTCCCTGTGAAATCTGTATAATATAGGGTAAAAGCACAAAAAGACCATTTTTCACGGTTCGTGATGCGTTTTTCATAGCCCTGAATTTGGTGGGACTCTACACACAGGCAATACAACTTACAAAAATAACAAACACAGATCATACTATAATCGGGAACAGAAATAGGATGAGAGATTTTGAGCAACGAAATGCATGTGAGAAAACCTGCTTATATTTTTTAAAAATTCACAAGCCAATAACCTTTTACGAGCACAGTAATGAAAAATGTACAAAAGAAGAAATAACAGAGGCACATTGAAACACAACAAGGGGATCTCAGAAGCAGGTGAAGTGAGAGAGAACTAGGAGAACTTTACAAATTTTGCAGTAAAACTCGTATCATGGCATAAATTAAAGTTTGAAACTATGGGCCTGATGCTGTAAATACTAGCTACCAAGTGTAGTGCTAACTACTGTAAATAGTCCCATTGAACTATAGTATTAAACGCTATGGCTTCCATCCAGCTAAAAGCTTAAGACTTAAGTGTTTAAGCATGTGATATCCATCCCACTGACTTCTATGGGACTAGTTATGCGCTTACAGTTAAACATATACTTAAGTATACTTAAGTCCTTTGTTGAATCAAGGCCTATATCTAACTGTAAATACTTGGGACCTAAATCAAAACTTGTTATTAAAGCAACACTTTCTTAAAAGGAGAAAAAGAAAATGGAAAGTAGGAAATAATATTTTTCTTAATTATGCTAGGGACCTCCTTCTCCATTACGATGCCCTCCCAGCTAAGCTATCTCTTGTGAGGGCCCTTACCTGTGAATGGGAATTGGACAGAAAGCTATGTATTTTTATTTATTTCAATTGATAAAAAACATCCATCCAATGTTACAATTAGGAACCAATCTTCAAAAGACTGCTTTCCTAAATCCCCCATAACCATCCACTGACAGATTTCTCCAGCACCATCTCTTATAAATTCATTTTCTTCTTCCTAGGAACAGCCAAGGGGAACAAGGGGGCCTTGGAGTGTGGCCTGGTGGTCAAAAAACTTTGGCTTTGACAAACAAAAGTAGATGTCAATGAAAGATGAGAGTGCCAATTACCTTTCAAGAGGAACTAAACATGGATTATAAAGATCCCTAAAATTCCTCAGATGAAATCCTGGCTCCACTGAAGTCAATAGCAAAACTCCAATTGACTTCAGCTGGGCTACATTTTCACCCTTCTGTCTAGTGGAGGGGAAAGTTCATTTTTCAGATGTATATTTTCATTACTATGTTTAGGGCTTTAACCAAACCACTAATACCTTGCCTCCATTGAGTGCAGAATATTCCCTTTAGAATCTGCATTTGCCACATGCTATTTCTTCTGTTCATAAAGGGCTTGACATGACATAATAAACATACCCGCTGCACACGAATGCCTTGCAAAGCAGCTATTCTACAGGGTGTTGGCTGATTACCACTGCTACCCAATCCAAGCTGGCCATTACCATTGTAACCCCAGACATAGACCTAAAAAGGAAGATTGAGATTTTAATTAGTTTGCTATGTAGTTTCTCCACTTCTCTTGAAAAAAAACATATCTATTTTACAGTGTTATAACGTGCAAGTCTCTGCAATGACACCTCCAAAGAAACTTTCTTCTTCTAAAAGGGGCAAAGAGTCCTGAGGCACCTTATGGAGTAACAGACGTATTGGAACATAAGCTTTTGTGGGTGAATACCCATGCATCCGACGAAGTGGGTATTCACCCATGAAAGCTTATGCTCCAATACGTCTGTTAGTCTATAAGGTGCCACAGGACTCTCTCTCACTTTTACAGATCCAGACTAACACAGCTACCCCTCTGATGTCTCTTCTTCTAGTGATTTATAAAAATATTTTTGCACATTATATGGCAGGTCGCACACAACTCCGGTTGACAATATCAACTATACAGTGCACTAAAATTCTACCCCATGTATTCTGTTTGCCCAGTCCAAGTCTTCCAGGAATATATCATCCAATACTTAGAATTTTTAGTACATAGAAGTGGACTACTAGTAACTGTTCTGTTCCCTGGTATGCAAAGCAAGCTCTGCTTCTAGCTTCCTTTTTCATAGAGCTCATCTCTTATTTAAAAATTGATCCCAAAAGAAAACAAACAAAAATATCTTGAACTGGAAGAAGCAGGTCTTAAACACAAGTGATATAGTCTGAGTAAACTTAAGGACATTATTCTGAATACTTCAAAAAAGCATCTGGGGAAGTATATTTCACTACTCTGCTACCTCTTTAGTGAAAAAAGTGTTCCATTCATTCAAACGCTGAACTGCAGGTTTTATGAGTTTTATCACATTAATAAACATAACCTATTTGCAATAGCAACCAATTATGGACAAAGAAAAAGAAAAAAGCACTGTCCCTATGGCATCTGTTTTGAAAAGCCTTTTAGATATGTTCAGACAAACTGGAAAAGACAAAACATGTGAATTACAAATAAGAGTAAATCCTGCATGAGTGGATGTGTAAGATTTTTTCAGTCTCTTTTCCTGAAATCTAAACAAAAACTCCATAGGGGAAAATGACAGTTGCTCATCTGTAACTAGAGTTCTCAAAGATGGACTCTACGCATTCACCATCTTGGGTAGAATGCTTCAGAGCAGCACCTGTTGCACTGCTCTTGCACCCCCTCCTCTCATTTTTGTTCCTGAACTTTCTGAAGACCAAAGGGTGTGGTTTTCCAGCCATCTCAGTTCCTGCACTGCTTCCTCAGATTCAAGAATATAATTAGGACTCTGAGGAAGAGGCAAAGGTGAGCATGGACTGGGAATATGTAGAGTCCAGTTCCATGCACTGTACAATTTCTCAAAGAACTCCACTTACAGGTAAGCAGCCTTCATTTCTTCTTTGAGTAGTCTGTACACCTTCCCACTCTTGGGATAGTTTGATAAGCAATACTGTCTACTGAGGACACAGCTGGGACACACAGACCTAATTAAACAGTGTCTTGAGTACTGCCCTAACAATCTGTGCATCAGATCTGGATGCTAAAGCAAGAGAAAGCAATATTTAGTAAATGTGTGTACAGAACTCCGTTTCAACTCTGCAGATTTCAATAATGGAAATATGTCTAAGTCATGCCAAAGAACCTGCCTTAGCCCTAAGTGGAATGTGTACTAACTTTTACAGGACAGAGGCTTTGTGGCTCCCCTTAATACACAGTCTAACCCATTAGGCAAGCATTGAGATGAAATAGCCTAGCCCTTACTATTCTCTCTGTAAGATATAAAGAGATCTAGGGACTACCTAAAGAGAATGCCTCTGACCTTTTAGCATCTAGGACATAGAGTTCTGGCTCACTTAAATGCATGAGGTCTGGAAAGGATATTGATAGACTAATTATTCACTTAAGATTGAAATCAGTTATTATACGCTGGGAAGGAATTTAGGATGTGTGTGGAGGATTACTTTGTCCTTGTGGAACACTGTGAATGGTGGAGACACCATCAAGGTTTGCAGTTTGCTTATACTTCTGGCAGCTATTGTTTCTATAACAAATACTGTCTTGATTGACAGGTGAACCAGTGAACACACATGTATTGGTTCAAAGGATGGTCTCATTAAATTGAGTAAGGACTAGATTAAAATCCCATGATGGCAGGGGAGTTTCTTGTCTGGTGGACAGATGTTCACTATACCCTTCATAAATCTCTTAACCGAGTCATGGATAAATTCGGTCTGCTGTCCACTGCTAGGCTGAAACGGCAACTAAGTGACTTTCAGCAAGAATACCGATAGGTCAAACAGCTTCTGGTGCAGCAAGTATTCAAGTATGGACTAAATTAATGCTGATGATGAAGATATGTTTTTATCCAATGCCCAAAAGACAATTCTTATCTACTGGAGTCACAGCACTTATGTATAGATTGTTTTTTGGAGTTTAGTAGCATGTGTTGCATGCCTGATGAACAAGCATTTCTCGACCATGCTGTTAAAGTATAGGGACTGTGGGGTCTGAGTGCAAGCTTTGGCTGGCCTCCTGAGAACACACCTGTGGTAACATCACAGGGAGAGAACCATATACTCACCTGGAGAGATAAGGGTCTGGAAGCCACTGCTGCCTTGCCCATGTTGGAGCAATAAGAATTACCATGGAACTGTAGTATTTATCTTTTGTACTTCTCTTTGGATTAGAGGAAATAGGGATAAAGTGTAGAGGAGGCCTATTCCCCAGCCGGATAGGAATGCATTTGAAATGGGCAGGCTGCCTACTCCTGCTCTCAAGCAGAACCTCAGGTATTTGGTATTGTGTCTCACTGCTAACATCTGTTTCTGCCACTGATGGGGTTAGGGACCATTCCTGTAGCTCTTCCCCTCCCTGTCAGCTGATTGACCAGGCTGTTGTCCTTTCCCACTAGGTGAAGTACTATTGAGTAAATGCTGTCATGGATGCATCAGTCCTATAGTACTTTAACTTCCTTGCACTACTATGTGGAAGGAGTTTCTCCTCGTTTGTTCACATAAAGCACAGCTGTCATTTTGTCAGTGACTACTTGGACTATGCTTTAAGTGAAGTAGAAAGAATTTGAGACCTAGATGGATTGCCGTCATCTCCAATACATAGATATGCAGTCATTATTCAAAGTGGTTCCAACAATGAGTTGTTAGGTCAGGGGTGGACAAACTTTTTGGCCCAAGGGCCACATTGGGGTTGCAAAACTGTATGGAGGGCTGGGTAGGGAAGGCTGTGCCTCCCCAAACAGCCTGGCCCCCACTCCCTATCCGACCCCTCCCACTTCCCGACCCCTGCTGCTCTCCTCAGAACCTCTGACCCATCCAACCCCCCATGCTCCTTGTCCCCTAACCACTCCCTCCCGGAACACCCTGCCTCTAACTGCCCCCCAGGACCCTACCCCCTACTCCCTGTCCCCTATCCACACCCCCGCCCCCTGACAGGCCCCCTGGGACCCTACGCCTATCCAACACCCCCATTCCCTGATCTCCTATCCACACCCCCGCTCCCGGACAGACCACACTTATCCAACACACCCCTCCCCGCATTCCCCATCCCTTGACCGCCCCCCCCCACCAGAACCTCTGCCCCCTGCTCCCTGATCGCTGCCCCACCAAACCTCCGCCCCCTGCTCCCTGTCCCCTGACTGCCCCAGCCCCCTTACCATGCCACTCAGAGCAGCATGTCTGGCCGCCGCAGTCCCCGGCGGGAGCCAGACACACTGCTGCGCTGCCCTGCAGGAGTGCGCAGCCCCACTGCCCAGAGTGCTGCTCTCACGGCAGCGTGGCTGCGGGGAAGGGGGGACAGCGGGGGAGGGACCGGGGGCTAGCCTCCCCGGCGGGGAGCTGAAGTGCCAGGCAGGACGGTCCCGCGGGCCGGATGTGGCCCATGGGCCGTAGCGTGCCCACCTCTGTGTCAGGTCATTGAAGTGCACTCCCCATCCCAGGTTGGACAAATTTGACGTAACAGTTATTGATGGTGATGGAGGAACAAATGCAACAGCTATTTAGCACACTATGACTACCAGGGAAGAGATGGGAGCATCTCTTTTGGGACAATTAGCTTTATATAAATGCTCTTTGAATTTGGCAGGTAATTTTTGCCAGCCAATGCTGAAGAGGTTTCATTCTGAAATGAGCATAAAGCATCATGTGTGCCTGAGGCGATAAGAAACAATATTATTATTTGTTTGGGATTCTTTCACAGTTTTATAATAGCAAACTGAATATTCAGGAGTCCTTCTAAGAAGAGGGCTCTTCCTGAGTGGGCATCCAAAATCATCTCGACTTTGGGGATTTTCTGAGTAGGAGGGTGTGATTTCTTCTAAATTATTCCCAGTCACAGATTTTCAAAAAGTACACATGTACAGTCCATGTAGGGATTCCTACAAAGAAGCCTTGATACCAGACAGCTCTGTGCTCGTGGGGAACCAGGGCGCAGTATCTAGCCTGTCTGAACCATGAAAGACACCCTTCCTCCCCCAGCAGTCTCTGCTTGAACCAAAACTGTTCAGAGAAAAGACTTGCAGAGAGCAGTGAAGGGCGTTGGGAGACACACCTAGACCCCTCCTGACAAGGGTGACAAGATTAAGGCATCTCCATTAGCATACAGAATGGAGAACAGAGGCAACTCCCATAGCCTCATCTGCATGAAAGATGGGACAAGGAGACATCTCCATTCGCATACAGAATGGAGAACAGAGAACCACACTGAACTCTGGGACCAGAAGAGCAGGGAAGCACTGCATCATGGGGGATCTCTGCTCCAGATGTTAATGAACCTACACCTGCACACACCCAGCTCAGCAGTTATCAGACCAATTCTAGTAATGAATCCTTGATTGATATCCAATATACTGAAGCAGCCTAATTGAATTGTGAGGTCCCTGGAAGAAAACACCACCCATAGCCAAGAGTGATCAGCTCCTATTGTCTAGCCTAAAGAAAACCCTTGAGTCATCAGTTTACCCATAAACAAATCTAGTGTTCTCCCTTGAACCATTGTTGTTTCTCTACAAAAACCCCTACCTATGTTCAAGTAAGTGTTCTGATGCTTGGATCCAACAATGCATCAGTTCCACTGGGACTCCATCTTCTCCTGATCGTGCAGGGGGCTACGCCTGTCTCCAGCACTCAGGACCCTGAGCTACCACCATCACCTGGGAACCCCGACCAGTTCAAGCCTCATGGAGTGGGTGAGATCTCTCTCTCTCTCTCTCTCTCTATTTTCTTTTCTGCCTGAGATATTAACCTTTAATAATGTAACTGTTATGTTGGTTTAGGCTCTCCTTGTGTAATCATCATTATTATTCAATAAATAACTTTTATGATTAAGCTGGTTGCTTCTCTCTCTCTTTGAACTTTACTCTTCTGTGTCTTTAGGTTCCCCATTTACCCTGCAGCAACACTTCTTTTACCTAAGCTACAGATCCCTGTAGCACCCAAAAATACTGTGGGGTTTGCTCATCAAGTGGGTTACTACCAGTATAATTGTAACATGAAAGCGGGGATAGGGATGTGCTGAACCTGGGGCACATAAAGGTGGCAGCTTGAAAGTGCTGCTTGACCCAGCCCATTCATGGCAGAATGTGCAGGGATCTGTAACAGTGTGAACTGCATAAGTGCCAACATCAGTGAAGCAAGTACCTGAATGGGTACAAGCAAAGAGAAAAGACTCAATAGTCTTTTCGGGAAAGGAACAGCGAAAAGAGAGATGACAAGATGAATTATGAACAGCTGAAGAAAAATCAGCTGTCCGGGCTATTCAGAGGAAGGCAGCTCAACACTGAGGATCAGAGTAGAACACGGCTAGTTGATTTCTCAATTCTAATGACCAGAAGCAGAATAATGGGTTAGGTATGCAGGGAACTTCCAGCCCACTGGCAGAGAGTCAAGCAGGCGAGGAAAATTGGGGAATCTAACCCCAGAGAGAAACAGGGAAGAGACTGACAATGGCAGCAGCTATGTACCATGAAGGCCAAGTACATGAAGGCCAAGTACACCCCGCAACAGGAGTTGTAGATAGCTCAACAACTAGAGCAGGAGAGGCTGCAGCTGAAGAGGGACAGAATGTGTCTGGAAATCCAACAGCTTGCAGACTGAGAGCAGCAGCATCAGTAAATGAAGAGAAGGAGAACCAGTGCCAGTACAAGAAGCACCAACATCAATATGAGAGAGAAGAAAAGCAGAAGTAGTGCTAGTCTGAGGAGAAACAGAAGGACAAGGAACATCAATATCAGCTCGAGATGGAGAAACTGTGCCTTCAAATCCTTAATCCAATAGGTAAAGCCAGACCTCCTGTACCTCTCCTAGTGGGTGGCATAGACTCCAAATTACTTAGAATCATAGAAGATTAGGGTTGGAAGAGACCTCAAGGGGTCATCTAGTCCAATCCCCTGTTCAAAGCAGGACCAACACCAACTAAATCATCCCAGCCAGGGCTTTGGCAAGCCCGGGCCTTAAAAACTTCTAAGGATGGAGATTCCACCACCTCCCGAGGTAACCCATTCCAGTGCTTCACCACCCTCCTAGTGAAATAGTGTTTCCTAATATCTAACCTAGACTTCTCCCACTGCAACTTAAGACCACTGCTCTTTGTTCTGTCATCTGCCACCACTGAGAACAGCCGAGCTCCATCCTCTTTGGAACCCCCCTTCAGGTAGTTGAAGGATGCTATCAAATCCTCCCTCACTCTTCTCTTCTGCAGACTAAACAAGCCAAGTTCCCTCAGCCTCTCCTTGTAAGTCATGTGCCCCAGCCCCCTGATCATTTTCGTTGCCCTCTGCCGGGCTCTCCAATTTGTCCACAACCTTCCATCCTTCATCACTTTAGGGGGGGGGATGACATGGATGTGCTTCTTATTGCTTTCAAAATGGGGTGTGAACTGAATAAGGTGGGGAACGAGGACATAGTACAGTAGCTGACTCCAGTACTGTCTGGGACAAAGGTCTTGGACATTTTCACCGTTATGGGAAGGGGGGATTACAAAGATTAAAATAATTGTAAACAAGCTTTTTTGACAAAGTTTAAACTGACTCTTGGTATATATAGGAGAAGGTTTCAGGAAATTCAGAGAAGAAAGGGGTATGACCTATGCTAAGGTTTCAGCTCTAATTAGGTATTATGTAAGGAAATGGGGAACTGGTTGGAGGGTCAAAATGGTCGATGAGTCCTACAAATTAATGAATATAAAACAGTTCTATAAACTCTGCCACCCTGATCTGAAATCAAACAAAAATCCTAGAGATATTATTATATCTGTGAAATTGGCAGACCATTATGTGGCTAGTCATCCTGGTTTGATAGAAAACCTAACAGGCATGGAATGGGATCAGAGTCCAAGGACTGGGCCTAAACTGAGACCCACTCCCAGGGGGGAGGGAAACCAATGGGAAAAAGCAGTGTGCCATACATGGCCAGCAGAGTCACTTTATTCGCAATTGCCCAGGTTGCCCATTGAGTCCCAGGTACAGTGCTAGAAATGTCAGCTGAACATCAACCTCACAGAATTATCTGTGTGACTGAGAGAGGAGGGGAGGGACGGAGGGAGGGAGTCACAGAACATTATATGCCATCAGCAGACAGGCTAACACTGAACCATTTACACCCCAATCCATTGCCTACAAGTCACGCTGCACCCTCCTGGGTGCAGATCCATGGCATAGCTAGTGGGAATGGAACGGAAGGTGGTAATCAATGGAGAGACATTCACTGGATGGAGAGATACTAGAGCTAAGATGACAGTTAACCCCCATGTCATGAAACACATGAAATGCTGCCAGGATGTGTAATGCGGGTTAAAGTTCCTGGTATAAAAGCCTTCACTCTACATACAGATTTCTGTACAGACCCAGGAAGGGTCTGGGATGCTGGTTGCAGGTATAATAGAAGATATTCCATATTCGTTGCTTTTGCGGAAGGTTTCAAAGCAGAAAGGATAAATCAGGTCTCCTCTGTTAGTCCCAGAGTAGCAAGAGATTGTGTTAGCCAAAATGCTAATGGGATAGCTGACAGGGATAGATCTCCCCTGTCAGTATCCAAGAGGAATCACGTTTCAGAGTAGGAATCAAGTTACTTTCTCAGTGTATGCAAACAAATACCTGAGCAGCAGGACTGACAAGACCTACTGACTTGCAGGGGAATTCTCTGGGTCCTAAAGCCTAGATCAATGAAATAAGCTCTCTGCCTACCTTTACCAGGCACTCGGGGGAAGTACAGAGCATGGTGAATGCAGTATTTCCAGCCAAAAGTAGGGACACTGTGGCAGCTGTGGTGTACTGCAAAAACTATGACATCCACCCTAGGATGGGAAATGCCCAAGTAGGGTGTAAGACATCTGCTTGGGAGATGACAAAGGTAACTGTTGCCAGGAAGGAGGGGAGAGTTTTTCCTGCAATCATTGACTGCTTGATGGTCTGTAAAAATGTAATTGACCCTGAGCAAGGTGGGAGAGGGAATTTTGTTCACCTTGACTCAGTATGTGGGGAACATTAGACCACCACCCCAGTAGGGTGAGGGGAACAATGCTCCTCCCCCTTCCTCCAGAGAAGCAGAGGTTAGGCTACCTAGGAACCTATGGGGAGGTGGGGCAGAGAAAAGAATCTGGCAATAGCAGAGGTTTGAAAAAGTCTTCCTTGCTTGATTCTTCTGCTGTTAAAAGCAGCACATGGTTGAGAGTTGCTTCACAAGGAGCCAGTCCTGATATATTTCTCCCTATGGCCCAAAGAATTGCTTCTTGTAACATCTCCAGGTGGGGAAGCAACCAATCACTTGAATGACAAAGGGACACTATACACACTCTCTGGAAATCAAATGGGAGGTATAAGTGAGAGAACTAGGTCTCAAGTGTTTAGTATCAAGGAGTAACAGGGGAAAGAAGAGCCATATGAAAGCTCAGCCGCACAGGTTCTAAAGATAGAAAATATGCTGGATGGTTATCAAATGACTCTGTATGGATTTCTGAATGGCGTATGCTGATTTACTAGCAGAATGTTTATTATCTGAATAGTTGAAATGGGAAATTATGAAAGATAACAGCAGAAATGCCTCCAGGAAATAAAACTGTCCAGGCAATAAGTCTATCAGTTTCCTTACACAGCTCCAAGGGTTGCACCCTGGTACGTGGTTCACAGTGTCACTCACTCAAATTAGGCCCAGCCACCCCTCTGTCACAATGGATAGGTGGCCAAACCAAACCTGAGTGGTGCTGAGACCCCATGTGCCAGGAGTGAGGAGCCATGCCCAGCCCCGTGGGACAGGAGCCACCACTGCAGGCTTACTTTCCAACCCCCACATTCCTGCAGCTTCTCCTGCACCTCAGTTTTAGGGTTGTGGTGCCAGGTGGAGGGTGTGTGTGTACATTATATATATATATATAAATAATGGTGGGTTGCAAAAAAAGACAATACAGTTGGTGGGTCACTTTAGTTAAAAAAGTTAGGGAACCACTGGATTAGAGTCTCAAAAACTAATGTTGGGTTCAAATATTTATTCTTAAAAGAACGTAATGAATTAATTTTAAATGAATTATTTTCTGTTTATTGCAGAGATTTGTTCTGAAAGGGGTAATTTTAGCTAATTTGGGTAAAGTATCTCTTAAATGATATGTTTATATATGTGGTGGGGACAGTGGAAACAAGTAGGACCATTTCTGATGAAAACTTTCTGATGAAAACTTTCTTATAACAGTACAGATTTTGGAAGTTACAGATTAATATTACTTTTCTCAGCAGTTTTAACTGTGATAGTGCTTGCAAAGGTAGATGCTATCAACAATTTGTAGCCAATAATGCTGAATAAAATAAAATTCAGTCAGACAAATTAACTTTAAATTTAAGAACATTCTTACCTCCCCATTTTCTACAACAGCCATTGAGCACATCTGTCCACAAGCTATATTAACAGCTATCTTATTTTGTAGGCAGCTGGTAACTCTTCGAGGAATTGGCTGATTAGCTGTTGAACCAGATCCAACCTGTCCTGAATTATTATAACCCCATGCATACACCTGTTATAGAAGAGTCATTAACAGAATAAGACTGTAACATATTACTTTAACCAAATGTCCAAGAGATATAGAAGTTATATAAACTGCACATATTAAAAAATACATTCTAAACATATGTGGATTACAGGACTGCAGCAACTCTTTTCTATGCATCTAGGAAAGACACAGAAATGGTTGTTTCCCTTTTTATTTTCTTCCAGAAATCTGACAACTCCTTTCAACTCTAATTTCTAATGCTCGACTAGTTAAAAAAACAAGAAGAAATAATATAAAAGATTATGCATCCTGTGGGGTATACTTGTGATTCTTTGTCTACAGAGTTACTGAAAGAAAACAAAATAGGACAAGTAACTGAACACCAACAATATCTCAGAGTGTAACAGAACAATACTTTGTACCTCAATGGGTTTAGATATTTAACTGTGGTGATCCTTCCACATATGCACAGAGTTTAATTTACTGCCAAATTTAATGGTGTGAACAAATTTTTCACAGCAGGGCACAGCGGGAGAGGTCATAGATATTTTTAGCCATCCTTTGCAATACCAAGTGCTGTTCCTTCATTAGGATCAGCTATCCCATAAACAACTTCCTGCAATTGTGGGTGGACAAACATTGATAAACCTCAGATCTTCCAATTATTATTAAATATTTATATCACAGCAGCACCTAGAGGACAGCCAGGCCAGGTCCCATTGTGCTAGGCATTGTATGTTTTTCTCTTTCCAGCATCCTATATAAATCCCATACAAAGGAAAATGCAGTTTATGCAGATTTATGCTAACTCTTCTCACCTCTCCATCAGATGTTAACACCATGGAATGGTGAGAGCCACAGGCGACTTCAATTACTTTCTTGTTTACCAAGTTAGTAGAGACTTGACAGGGAACTAAACCATGATTTGTTGTACCATTGCCCAGTTGACTATAAGCATTATGGCCCCATGTGTACACTTCTCCTTCTATAATAAAAGTGTGAAAAATCAATTTTAAAACATCTACTTATCTAATAACTATGCATCACAAGATGACAGAAAATGAAAAGTCAAGTTCAACAACGGTGCACACTTCCATATGCCCCCTACGCTATTAATCCTGTGTACACAAGAATGCTATTTTTTCCCCAGTGTTCAATAAATGTCTAAAAGGGTAATACCAAGAGAATCACATTAAAAGAAACTGATAGGAGATAGTGTGGTCCAGAAGAGAGGACATAGGAATGGGAGTCAGATGAGACCTGAATTCTATTCCTAGCTCTGCCACTTCTGGCCCTGGTCAAGTAATTTGTCTCTGTGCCTTGGTTTGCTCATCAAAACTGGAATAATGATACTTTCTATTCTTTGTAAAGTACTTTGAATTCCTCAGATGAAAAGCACTATACTGTGCTAAATACTGTCATTATTTATTAATAAATAATATCAATAATATATTATTAATTATTAGTAGTATTATTATCATTATTGAAATATACCATCTCCACTTTGTATCATTGAAAAGTATATTTTCAAGCATTTTAGGAGCCATAGCATCCTATCAGGAAGGTTAAACAATGTTTGATGTACCACTTCATCAGGTATCTATTGGGATATGAACTACAGAATAATTATTAATCCTTCCACAGAATCTATACCTTTGCATTTTCCCTAATACTATATCAGTCTAAGAAGCAGGATTGTCCATTTCACTCTCACAGCTCAGGTCTCTCACAAATAATTGGGCCAACTGAAGAAGGCACACATTTTAAAAATACAATATTCTCACCACACATTACCTGCAGTAGTAACAACAACATGAGGACCACTTCCATAGCTCAGACAGGCTATCTTTTTGCCACATAAAGTATCTAATCTCTGTGGTTCAATAGTGCTCTGAATGTCGCCTGTTCCCAAACAGCCACTGCAGTTGGTGCCAAGCACAAACACCTGTTATAAAATCTTATTGTTAATGTAGCACATTCTTTATTACGACTGTAACATTTACCATTTAAATTAAAATAATCAATCCTAAACTTTCTTTATTCAATAATTAATGTATGATACTTCTCCAGGGTCTATCATCATAATTCTGGCTTCACTGCTAATCTATCTTGAATTAATAATGAATCAAATATTTACCAAATAATATTGCACTAATATACACTTTCTCTGATAATTACCTCATCATTTTCAGTTGCATACAACACTTCATTACCAGCACTACCAAATACACAGGCTTGACGAATTAACTTCAGTTCTTCTTGAGAGCAGAGAGCAAAAATTGGCCATTTTCCAACATCCAACATCTTCAGGGCTGATAAGAAAGTAGCATGTATCACCTGCTGAGATTAAAAAGTGATATGAGATATTTAGAAAAAAGGAAAATGTTCAACCTTGTACAATGAAAGGGCTAAATCTAAAGAAAAATAAAGCAGTAGATAAGAAAGGGTATTACTTTCTTCCCCAACCACAAAACAATGTCTTATTTCAAAAGTAAGCTCTGGACAGACAGTGATTAAAAAAACAACCCTACACATCATGATAAAGAACAAAAGAAAAAATTAGAGAAAAGCACCCAATAACGTGTAGACATACTGAGACAATCAGTTCTGTCTCTAGTTTTCCAAAATTTATATTTCAGAAATTAAATTCCCTTGCTTCCAAGAGAGAACAAGAAGCTATTTTTATGGACTTAGCTTGTGCAGCTTAAGTTCAATGTTCTGTTTCTTGGACTATGACAAACATAATTAATAGTTTTCCCTTTCAATATGTTATGCATGGTTGAACTGTATTACCTATGACTAATTTAGGCCCTTATTCCACAAACATTTAGATTCTGATCCAAAACCCACTGAAATCAATGGGAAAACATTCATTGATTTCAATGGGCTTTGGTGCCTAAGTCTTTTACTTCAGTGGGACTACACCTGGTAGTAGGAGTTTGCAGGATCTAGCTGTCTTTCCAATGTCTGTACAGCACTAAAAACAATGTTTGTGTTAACAGCCACTATTCAGTTACACACTTAAGAATATGTCTAACTAGAGGCATGACACTAGCTCAACTGTAGTCAATGCAGCTACTCATGATGAAAGCTAAGCACATGCTTAAGTGCCTTGCTAAATGAAGGTCTAAATAATGGTCATAAACCCTTGAAAAACTCCATTAAAGTGCGACTATATGCAGTATATGCCACTGATTTGGGGAATTCACCCATGGCTTGTGGCCCCTTTGTGCCAGCTCAACAAGTGCATAGGAGCCATAAAGGGTTTCCCCAGCCCCTCTCCATAAGGAATACCCATGCACAGTAGGCCCTGATACTAAACTGGGAGGAGTGGTAGATACGCTGGAGGGGAGGGATAGGATACAGAAGGACCTAGACCAATTGGAAGATTGGGCCAAAAGGAATCTGATGAGGTTCAATAAGGATAAGTGCAGGGTCCTGCACTTAGGACGGAAGAACCCAATGCACAGCTACAGACTAGGGACCGAATGGCTAGGCAGCAGTTCTGCAGAAAAGGACCTGGGGGTGACAGTGGACGAGAAGCTGGATATGAGTCAGCAGTGTGCCCTTGTTGCCAAGAAGGCCAATGGCATTTTGGGATGTATAAGTAGGGGCATAGCGAGCAGATCGAGGGACGTGATCGTTCCCCTCTATTCGACATTGGTGAGGCCTCATCTGGAGTACTGTGTCCAGTTTTGGGCCCCACACTACAAGAAGGATGTGGATAAATTGGAGAGAGTCCAGCGAAGGGCAACAAAAATGATTAGGGGACTGGAACACATGAGTTATGAGGAGAGGCTGAGGGAGCTGGGATTGTTTAGCCTGCAGAAGAGAAGAATGAGGGGGGATTTGATAGCTGTTTTCAACTACCTGAAAGGGGGTTCCAAAGAGGATGGCTCTAGACTGTTCTCAATGGTAGCAGATGACAGAACGAGGAGTAATGGTCTCAAGTTGCAGTGGGGGAGGTTTAGATTGGATATTAGGAAAAACTTTTTCACTAAGAGGGTGGTGAAACACTGGAATGCGTTACCTAGGGAGGTGGTAGAATCTCCTTCCTTAGAGGTTTTTAAGGTCAGGCTTGACAAAGCCCTGGCTGGGATGATTTAACTGGGAATTGGTCCTGCTTTGAGCAGGGGGTTGGACTAGATGACCTTCTGGGGTCCCTTCCAACCCTGATATTCTATGATTCTATGATTCCTGTGCAGGAGCCAGAGAACCAACTTTACACCCTCCACACACATAGGAGACTATCACCTGCTGAGGCTCTGCGGGTATTCTACGTGGATGGGAGAGTGACTGTGGTGATCCTACACCTCGGCAATTCTATACCAGCGCAATGGCCCTGACAGGCTACTGCAACAAGGACAGAAGTTAGTCTTTTGGGCTGCCCTATCCTGTGATGGAGGACGAACCAGCCCCCAAACAGATCTCTAAATGAAAACCAGGGTGGATAAAAATCAATGATTTTTTTTTTTTTTAAAACAGAGGTTTTTTCCTCAAAAAGCATTTTATCAAAAAAATCCGATCTAAAGATAGTTTTAATTAAGATACATTTTAGCTCAAAGATATCTCATCATGGAATAGGGATTATAAATTCTAATTCTGTACTAAGAGACAATATATTCATGTTTAAGAAGAGTTTTGTAAATGAGTTCCAATAGTTCATGAATTAGGGACCCAATCTTATGGGCTTCCCAGGGCTTCTGTATAGATTATTTAGGTTAATCTTTCTATCTACCCAATGGGACTCAGTGCTCAGTCTAGAAGATACGATCAGAGATGCTGAGTTTTGCAGTTCTCAAACTGTGGATTTGTGTCTACAGAAATAACATGCTTGTTAACAAAAAAAATTGGTTTTAAAAAATAAATAATGTATAGAGATGAGAAATAACAGACCTCAACCCTATTGTCCCTCTGCAAATTTGTGTACACAGAGTGAATCCCTTACCTCTCTCTAAAAGTGCAAAGTTTCAAAAGGTTCAATGAATAGAAAGAAGATTGTTGGGGGCGGAATAGATCTGGACAAGGAGAAGAAGTCTGGAGATAAATGTGAGAAGGGAGGGACAGGCAGTGGAAACAAAAGTGAAACGGTTTGAGCAGCATATTCCAGAAGTCTTGAGGTCTTTCTGAGCGTAACCTTCATTAATCTGAGATCTACCATACCATTCTCTCACTAGAAGGGAAAACCTACAATGGCAGCAGGCCATAAAAGAGATCCAGTTTGGGAATAAGAACCATACAAGAAATATATGTTTGCTGGTGATGTTTTAAAGAAAGTCACACCAGTGAACTTGTGGAAGTCACTTAAGCACTTGGATTCAGAGACTGTTGAAGTGATAATCTCACTTTTAACAGCAGTAGCTTCTTCTGCCAGGGTAGAAAGAATATTTTCTTCCTTTGGACTAATTCATTCCAAACTGAGAAATCATTTGGGACCTGAAAAAGCAAGAAAGCTTCTTTTTCTTTTCCAGATTATGAAGAAACAGGAAAATGAAGGTGAAGATGACTAAATTAGCTGCAGAAGCCAATATTTTAAGTTTCTCATGTTAACCTCTCTGACACAGTCAATTTAATTTTTGGTTTTTTAAAAAATATGTTTCATTCAAGTATTTTAAAAACAATTTTAACAGAAACAAACCTGATTTTAAAAAACTTGAATGTTTAACTAAATTCAAAAATTCATATGGTTGTTTTGTTAAAATATTATATGTTTGATGTTGAAGAAAAAAATCCAGAATACACAACGTTGCTGGTTTAGTTCCATAAAACAATTTACAGGTCTGTCTGGTGATATTCTCCTCCTAATACAGCATGGTAAGAAAATCCTCCAAATATTAATGATTAACCTATTGAGCTGGAGATAGTTCACTTCCCAATGACTTCATAAATATCTGCTTCAATTAACTTTGGTAAATGAAATAACCAAACAATCATTCATTTTCTGATATAGCTGTAAAACTAATCTGAAAAGTTTTCAAAATAAATCACTTTAAAAATATATAGTGTGTACCTTCTAAAAATGAAACCTACATCTATCTCTGAGTTGTGAAGAATATGTATTAAGGTTATAACAACCAACAAGAATGCACTTTTATGTAGAAATTTATGATTAAATCGAGTCTTTCTGACCGGTGATTTAAATCATGATTTAAATCCACCCTGATGAAAGCAAACTATTTATTTATTTCAAATTCTTAGCTATTGACATCATTGCAATATTTGTAAAGACCTAGTTTTTCAGTTTAGTCTAATCTGGATGTTAGTTACAATTTGTGGCAAACAATAAAAACTTAAGTGATAGCCTAGCCCAATGAAATAAATAGCAAAAAAAAAAAAAAAAAAAAGTGAGGATTTCACCCCTGGTTTCTTATTTTTATGTATTCGTTTTTAAAGGACAGAATTTAAATAGATTTGATTTTAAGCCAACAATTCTAAAATAGTCAAACAAACTGTTTTAAAGTAATATGTACTTCATAAAAATTAGTCCATCAGAGAGATTAAAATAGCAGTCAGTCCTTTGTTGAGGGGAGGTAGGGATGGGAAAGGATTTAATAATAGGTATTTAAAAAAAAACACAATTACTACTAAATATTCATTTTTAAACAAGCATTTCAAAACTATTCATCATATAACTCCCCCATCATATACTTGAAGATATTAAAAACTTTTAAAAAATTCATAATCCCCATTACATTACCAAATCTTTTGATGAAAAAGAAAACCTCCTTCAAAAGTCTACCCAAGAACACCCTTGCACTTGAAAAATATCCACATTTATTTTCAGGCGTCTGAAATAAACAAAGTCTTCATTATCTTCCTCCTTTGTGGTTTTAGATGTATCTGTTTCAATACTGCTTCAGATCACCAAATATATAATCTTTGTGAATTTATCTATCATTTAGACTTCCATATGTAAGTATAAAAATGTCTTCTGAATAAGGATAAAATCCTCCCATTTAGCACAAGCCAATTACCTCATAACAAGTTTGCAAGTTTAAACAACCTAAACAAATAATTCTCCACCAAGACTTCTCTACTGAAATAGTGTCTGAGCCTCAATCAAAATTCCTTCGATTTGTATGTTATCAGTGACTATTTATCACCAAAGATTGTAGAATTCAAAGTTTTAATAAAATTTTGCATCAAATAGAGAACAGCTTGTTTCTCCAAAGTTACACTGATCCTAAAACAAAGACAATAAACTTTGCAATTATGGGGCCTAATGACCTGCGTAACAATCAAGATAACTGCCAGCTGCAGTGAAAAGCCTTGGAGAGGCAGCCCAGGCTGGGCCCATCACAGTCTGGTCAATGTATCTGCCCCATCAAGGGCAGATTGCAGAGACATTTTAGCCACCAAGCAGTGCTCTACAAAACTACCCAAAATTCATCCTGGAAAGCCTCGGGGAACTGCTCCTGATCGTGATCTTCATCTGTAGAGGAGGTGTGTATCTTTCTACCCAAAAGATCAAAGCACTTCAAGTCCTTTGGGGAGAACTTGAACCTGTCCTGATGGACTCTGTCATTCAATGCCGTGATCACCAAGGAATTCAGGGCTGGATGGGAATAGAACCCCTCGAACCTTTGTAGAGGCACAAAACAACACTTCAAGTGCTTGGCCACCAGTGGTCCTGAGACCAGCAAACCTCAAAGTGCCCTCACAGGCTCAAGGAGCACCTCATTAACTGGAAAGCCACTCTCCCCGGGACAAAGGGCTGGAGAATGTCCACAAGTTTATGGGTATTCTTCTGCAGAAACTCCGCCTAAATTCCAAGGGACAAGGTCACATGACATAAAAGGTCCTGTTAAGCCTTGAACTCCTCCAGGATGGAAGGAAAGGATGAACCAGGCAACACTGCATTGTCTGGGGACGAGGCAGAGTCTCTTGGTGGGAAAACTCCAACAGCTCTGCAGGAAGGGAAACTGTGGGCATCTGGACTTGCAGCTGATCTGCAACTACCAATGCCACAGAAGCTGGTGATCTTGTTTTTGATTTGGCTGACAAGCAAGTCCTGTGGGAGCAAGGAGCTTCCCACTAAGCCCAAGGGGGCCACTGGTATGGGTAAGGCATTGGCGGCCAGTAGGCGCCACACCAGGGGCCTCCATCCTGACCTTGGGGGTGCATGCCATCCCTGGTAGCTGTATTGGTCTACTGATGGCCTTCACACTTCCTCCAGTGAAGTGGAATGGGAGGACGAGGATCCTGACTCTGAAGCAGAGGTGTGTCAGGATCTCGTAGACATAGGAGGAGCAACTCTAGAGGGAGCCAACAGGCAGTCCGACTCGTCAGTGGCCCAGAATGAGGTTGGAATTGGCTCTCCCATGGTAGTTGGCACCAATGGTGCAGAAGGCAAGATCAGTCCCAATGCAAACAGTACCAGAGCACCCGCAAGCCTTGACGTTGAGGGCGGTGACAACCTCCGTGGAACCATCCCCAGCATCGACTGCATCAGTGCCAAGGAACGGCCCAGTACTGAAGAACCTTGTACTGTCTCCGATACCATGTCCATACCAACACCTGCAAGGGGTGCTTCCTGGTGCTGTGCAAAAGGGCTCAGGAGTTCAGCTGCATGCTCTAACTGGGGGGCCATTGCGGGCACCAACCTCACAAATTTTGGACCAGCAGTGAGGACAGGACCGAAAAGCAGAGCAAGGTCACTGCAGCCTGTTACTACAACATTACTGACACTGTCGCTACTGGCATTGTTCCCGTTGGCACCAGACTCAACAGACACTCAGAGGCTGGAACCAGAGTCCACGGTACAGGGTGTCTGCCCTCACTACCCTCTATCTAGGGAGGGTCGAAGGCACCCATGCCATCCTGTTCACCAGAGATGGCACCAGAAGAGTCACCCCAGGAGTTGGAGCACTCACAATCAATCATATGTGGCCTCTTCTTTGGTACTGATGGCGGAGAACAGCTCCTGCACTTCTTTGGAAAGGCCCGTGCCCCAGAACAGGAAGCAGCAGCACTTTCCAAGCCTGAGGAGAATCTGCAGCCTAAGGAGGTCCTCAGTACTGGCTCAGGCCTCATGGCCTGTTCAAAGCAGGTGCTGCTTCGGGCAAAGGTCCTGTGTCACCTGAGTCCTCTTTTTGAAAGACCTAAAGATCGAACAGCAGCACTCTTTAAACTTGGCTTTGCCAAGACAGAGCAAACACCACATGTGGGGGTCACTGTTGGGAATCGCTAATTCACACAAAGTGCAATGCTCGCATCCCAGTGAGGGCATCACTGGGGAGAACTACTGTTACCACTGTGCTATAGTCTAGAACTTTTACTCTAACACTACTGACTATTACCTAGGTACAATAATACTAGGCTTAAAAGATAAATTGCAAGATTGTGACGCAGCAACCACAGAGAGCTCCAACTACAGCCAACAGGCAGTGAGAAGGAACTGAGGGGACTCGAGGCAGCGCCACCTCATATAGCCCAGGGAGGGGCAACAGGCATGAGGCACAAGCACTGCCCATCTATGGGTACTGCTAGGCAAAAGTCTCCACCTCTGGCATGCGCACACACCTACTTGGAATACATGTCTGCATCTACTCAAAGAAGAACTGATTAAAAGCCTTATTTATTTTTCAATGCACCCTACCTAAAGACATTCACTGAACAGTAAGTCAAAATAATATTGAATGCATCTATAAATAAACACAGTGGCTAAATGCCTTCTTCAGTGCTCTGCATTCCTTGTTTGGTACTGTTTAACATTTGATTATGAACACAAAACCAATGAAATGTTTGTCTAATTAGGTCAGAAAGTAATACTTCAATGTTGATATTTGATTGATGTGCAGTTTTTGAGTTTTCTTTCTTTTTAAAAATATCACAGACTCTTAAAGTGACTGCTTTTCACAATGTCACAGACTGTTCTCCAAGCTGCATTTGCTGATGTGATGTAGCCTGAAGTTCTAAAGAACAACCACGGTTTATCTCCATCTGCACAAATTTCCTGGCTTTCATGAACATGGACACTGGTTTCTTAAAGATTTAGAGTCTGTGTTTCAGTTCTCTCCTATCTGCCCAGCTGATGGGTCAGAACAAATAACGGTGTGGTTTTCTCTTCAGCAACATCCCTAGTCTAGAGGCACTCAGAGATACCCTTATATAAAATGTAATGAAAATTACAGCATTTCTTTAACATTACTTACAATCTAAAATCATACATTGTAGGAAACAATGAAAAAAAATTACCATCAAAACTGCCTAATACAAATATTGTTATATTAAAATCCTCGTAAAATATAAAAATAGAGATGCTTTAATACAATTTACTAACACCCATGAATTAATTAGAAATCTGTCTTAGGAATTAACAGATGTGTTCGACACAGTAAGGGACTGAGATGATATTTGTGGCTCCCTTATTTTCAAAATTGATCTCCTTGACTTCCATACTCCACGTCCAATTTTCTCCAAAAAGTCTGAAAGGTTTTATGAACCCCTGGCCTGACAATCTAATAACTCCATATAAGACAATCCACTCTTTTAGCATTTTGTGTTTTTATGATAGTGTGTAATGGTCCTTCTCAAGTATTCAGGTAGAAGAGGTTAGTTGCCTTGTACAGTAAACTGGAGTTCTTTGAGATGTGTGTCCTTATGGGTGCTCCACTTCAGGTGCACGTGTGCCCCATCCACCTTTGATGGGAGATTTTTGGTAGCAGTGCCCATTTGGCCCATGTATGCATCCTACACATCCGTGTGTCCCATTGTGGGGATATAAAGGGCTGCACAGATGAACCGGCCTTAGTTTCTTCTCTACTGCAAAGTCCCACAAAGAAAACTCCAAAGCAGAGGAGAAGGAGGGCAGGCAGTAGAGCATCCATAGGAACACACAACTCAAAGAACTCCAATTCCTGCACAAGATGAGTATTCTCTCCTCCTTCAATTAGTGTTCCTATGGTGCTCCACTTCAAGTTATTTCAGAGCAGTACTTTCATCAGGATGGGGGAGCTTCAGAGCTGAGTCTAATACTGAAGACAAAACTGCATTGCTCAGAGCAGCATCTGATCTAGAAAAATGAACCACCACATAATGTTTGGAAAAGGTATGTATCGAAGTCCAGGTTGTAGCCTTGCAAATCTCAAGAACAGGAACGTTTAAATAACACCACTGATGTAGACAGATATCTCATAGAATGAGCTATCACCCTATGATGAGGTTAAATATGAGGATACATCCTGAGATCCACCTCCAGATACTCTGGGTGGAGACTATGGACGCCTTGGATCTGTTCCCAATCAAAACAAATAGTCTGGGAGACTTTCCACATAGGAGGGTTTTATCTGGACAGAATCAAACTAATGTCCAAAGTGTTGAAGGCAGCACCTTCCTTAAACTGGTGTGGGTTTGGGAAAATAACTTGGGAGATGGATGACTTGGTGGATGTGAAATTCAGAAGTCACTTTAGAAAGGAACTTAGGATGTAGTCATAGTCAAACTCTGTCTTTGAAGAATAGTGTAAAAGGAGTACAGGCAATCTTCGGACTTATGACACAATTGGTTCCTGAATATCACGTCTAAAGTCAAAAATATCGTAACTCAAATTTCCCATGGGAACAATGTCACATCAAGCATCGTAAAGTCAAAACCGACATTGTAAAATCAAAACACAATGAGTATTTATAAACATCATAAGTGCCGTTCGTCATAACTCAAACGTCAAAGTCGAGGACTGCCTGTATCTGCCGTTATGTTATGGGGTTTCATAAGACAATTAAGTATCAAGTTTAGATCCTTTACAGATCCTTTCCTAATCTAAGAAGAAAGGTTTCTCAGTCCCTTGGATGAGCATACACTGAGAATCCCTCAACAGAGGAACGGAATGCCTTTACAGCCACCAGTGAACCCTAATGGAACTCATAGATAATCTTGACTTTTATCATTCCAATAGTCAAGGTTGGCAGAGAGGGAAGAATTAATGGGTGAAAATTGTTGTCGGACACACCAGTGTTGAAATCCCTTCCATTCTGAAGGTAAGTACTTTGTGTAGACATTTTTCTGTGGATTAATAACACCTGTGGTACCTCTGCTGAATAGGAAGAGTCTATTCCTGAGAATCATTGAGCAGCCAAGCCTTGAGATGAAGAACTCCCAGATTGGAATGGAGAGTCTGACCGGAGATCTGAGAGAGCAGGTGGGGAACGGACAGAAGAGTCAACAGTGGAGAGACAGCAAAGTGAATCAGGTAAGGGTACCAGACCCTCTGGGCCATGTTGGAACCACTAATGTGGTCTTGGCTTTATCTTGCTTGATCTTGTTTATCAATTTGAGGATGAAATATGTTGGAGGAAACACATACAAAAGACCCTTAATTCATGGAACAAAGAAGGCATCTCAAGTGAATGGAGGCTCAACCTCTGCTCAAGTGGAATTGTTTGCACTTCCTGTTGTTGACTGTGACAGTGAAACCCAGAGAAGCCCTGAGGTCAGTAATATGTGACTAAGAATCTGAGAGTCCAACCCCCATTTGTAATCTTGGGAGAAGTGCTTGCTGAGATTGTCATCCATGGTGTTTCGTACCCCTGGAAAGTAAGTGGCTGAAATGAGGGTATGATTGGCTATCCACCAGTTCCATAGCTTTATTGCTTTGGCACAAAAGAAAAAAGGATCTTCCCCCGCTCCCTTGACAGGTGATGGAGAACATGCAGGCTATGTTGTCTATCATGACCTTCACAGATTTGCCCCCAATTAATAGGAGGAAGTGAACACAAGCATTCCTGACTGCCCGCAGCTCCAAAAAATTGATATGTAAAAACGCTTCTTGGACTATTTGCCCTGAATGGTGTGTGTCCCTAAGTGCAACCCCCTCTCCAGTCCAAAAGAGATACATCCGATGTTATGGTGATGATTGGGTAAGGTTAGATGATCAGAAGTATAAAACAAGCCCCTCATACAAAATGAAACATATAAAAAGTAAATAACTGCACTAAACTAAACTTAAAGGCAGAAGCTAAATTCTGAAGGATAGAAACAGGCATGCTAAATGTTCCATCCCAGGCCAAAGTGGTGAGAAGGAACTGGGGGATGGGGAGGTTGCCCAAGCAGCTCTATATATCTTGGGTACAGAGCATGTGGTTGTGTAGAGCGCATGCGCAGGCTGTATGAGCACTGCTACCAAAATCTCCAAACAAAGACGCATGGATCACACGCACACCTGACATTGAGCACCCATAGGTACACTACTTGAAGAAGATGATATTAATGGAAGAACTGCCTCTGACTGCCCACCTACTGTGCTGTTGAGAAGTCTAAAGACCAAAATTGCAAGCAAGTCCAAACACTAAGGGAGATTTTATCTTTGTGAATGTAGCTTTCATATTCACTGCTCCACAACCAGTGCAGGCTTGGATCATTCGACACTTCTTCAAACCATCTGATCTTAACAACCTGTACAGAAACTGGCTAGCCCAGTTTTCTTTCTAGGATAGTTAATTTTAAAAATTCACTGTTATGCTCCCAAACTTGAATTAAGTGTTTTATTCAGTTCTACACTCCCAGGATGAAAAAATGGCTAGAGGAAAGTTATCACACCACTGTAGAATAATTAATTCCTACAGATGCGTGTTGCCAAAACACTAGGCCAGAATGAATTAGTGTGGAGCTGCATGATAAATTAAATTAAAGTGATTCTGTAGACAAGGGGAACAAGTCAAACTACTTAATAAAAATATACTGCTCCTCTGTTTAACGTTCTCTCGAATCAGATGAGAACATTAACACTTGTGAGAGAAATGCTGCTTATCTAAATTCTTGGTCTTGTGATACACTCATAACCTTTACTAAAGCACAACTATAATGCAGCCAACTAAACTTCTTTAGTTTCAAGTAATGTACCATGACGTGCACAATACAAACTCATATTCTGTTGTGATGCTCAACTCTGACCTTGCCAGTGACTCCATGGGAAACAGGAGATTCGGGCTCCATATGGACTCGATCCTGTACCACAGGCCTGCACAGAAATAATTTTGGTTAAAATCAAGATGCCATATTCCTTGTGACTGTATCTTATGGAATTTTCTACCTTTTAAAGTGTTTTAATTCAATTCAACTAAAATGTGTGTGTTGAGAAGGAGATCAAGGACAGGACAAACTTCTTGGCATTTGTTCTGTAAAATTACAAAGAGGGACTCTGGCCTGCTGCTCTCCCACCGAAAAGGCAGTTTTTCAAAACTGACTGAAATTAAGATAACCTTCCAATAAGTTGAGTTGAATATTCTCAGGCTAGTTTTTAGCCTAATGGTGATTTGGGTGGAGTGGGTGGGGGGAGGAAAAATTTTCATCTGTTTTTCAGGTATCTGACTCGGAGTGGGAAGGAAAAAGTGTGTCTAATGCTTAAAGTAATTTTCTACATCCTTTATGCACTCTAATAGAAAGAATGAATTTAAAACTTGGCTAATACAAATGCTTAAAGTGATAATTATGTGCTTTTCTAAAGCTGAACAAAGCTGACCAGGAAACAAAGATATGATGATGTAAAAAAGACAGTATATTGCACATATGCCCTGCTTAGCAATAACCCCCTCAGATACTGTTCCTTGCAGTTCTACTCTGGAAAGTGACTTTACGGATATAAATTGGGTTTTTGGGTTTCCAATTTTATTGTTTAATGATTCCCTTAAAATTTTCTGTTTACAAGGAAAACTGACAGCTCTGCAAACTCAACCTGGTATCCGAATGTCAAGTTATGTGCTTTCCAATTCTTGCATCAACAACAGGAACAGATTGTACAGATCAAATTCTGCCTTCAGATAAACTAGTGCAATCCCACTATCCTCAAATTCTTCCCTTAACTACATATATGCAACCCTGTTGCCCTTAGTGAGATTGTACAGATGGCCATGTTATTGAAACTGTGTTAAAAATTATTTATTGAACAAGCCAAAAAATAATTTAATTTTCTCAAAGGTGTGTTGATTCTGCAGGGCAGACAGTAATAACAATCTTACTTTTTCCACTACAGAAAGTCAAATACAATTCTGAATAAAGACAGGGAGTAGATCTGCTGAGCAATAAGGTGCCACTTTTATATAATCACTTTTTAGGTGAGTACTACACCTTAAAGAAGGCATCAAAAGAAGCTCTAGAGATCTAGTTACCTTTCTGCTTGACATACATACTTCTAATTTCAAATTCTGTACACTAATACACAAGCCAAAGATATACATTTGAAGTGTGTATGGAATCTAATTATATAGAGTTAAAAAATGCTTCCTTCTATTCTCTTACCAAAACAAATCCCAAATAAAATTAAAATGGCACAGTAACTATTGCTTAGCCATATTACATGTACATACCTTAAGGCATACATTTAACTGCAAATACAAAATGCTGTATATGTAAAACGAATTAATTACACCTACTTTGGAAACTACCATTTTGAATTTCTTGATTTTATGCATTTAACATCCCAAACATAATGAGATTACACATATGTTAAGGACGGACTCTTCATTTGCCCAAATTGACTTTCATCCCATGTTCCATAGGATACCCTATTATTTCCACTTTATCCTCGTCTCATCTCCCCCCTCTACTTTTTCCACTTATAATAGGGTAAAACAGAAGCAGTTAACTTCATGCTTGTCTGTTGGGTTTCCCACTGTGTTTGTATACCACCTAACACAACAGGGCATCTGTCTTGGTAAGAAACTGTGTGTGCTGCCAATACACAACAAATAATAGTACATTATGTTTGTGAAGGGTGCCATGTATGTGAACATTTAACTTAAGAATGTGCCTAACTTTAAGCATGCAAGTAGTCACATTGAATCTAATGGGAACACTCAGATGCTTATAGTAACTTGCTAATTCTGGACCTTATGTAGTATTTAGCCTTCCGGTCTTCCAGCTCTCCTTAGCAACCCTGGCATATGTCCCACAGGAGACATTTAGGGCTTTCCTAGAATACAGTAAATTTATACTACTGACAGGTTTCCTAAGAGTATAGTCATGAATTATGGATTAGATTTTCCAATTTAAATGTGAATACGGAATTCTACATTTTGGAAAGGTTAAGAACATAGGAATTGAAGAGACCTCCTGGGTCATCAAGTCCAGACCTCTGCTATCACAGGCAATCCTGTCATATAATCTTACCAAACTCAATATTAAAATGAGTTAGGTTTTTTATCTTCATTATTCTTATAGAAAGGCTGTTTCAGAACCGTACTTCTTTAATGGTTAGAAACCGTCTTCTAATTTACACGCTAAATTTATTCATGGACATCTTATACCCATTTGTTCCTGTGCCAACATTGCCCTTAAACAGTTCTTCTCCCTCCCTGGTGTTTGCCATCCTGGTGTATTTATACAGAGCAATAATATCCCCTCAGCCTTTGTTCTCATTGATCTGAAACCTATAAATCAATGCTATTTATCACTGGATTGGAATATTGTAATTTATGTTTAGAACAAAGCATGGCACTTTTGTCTTCAAATTCATTTCTATTCGTTAGTAAACGTCCACATACTTTAGGACGGTCCATTTCAACTACCATTATTCTAATTCAGTGGAGGAAAGAGATTCTCCACTCCCCCTCTTCTTCACCTTTAAGAGAAGATCAGGGAGGTAGAACACCTTTCAACTCATTTCCAGGAAAAAGGAGTAACTAACTCTGGGGACAAATTCTGCAAGCTGTTCTGAATGGACAGACCCCTGCCCTTGCACAGAGTCCCCCCTGGAGTGCCTTGGGTTCCCGCAACTACCAGGGGGTTGTTCCTTTATCAGAATCCCTTTAGAAAAGTTTAGTGAAAAAATACACCCTGGTCTCTAGATATTTGCATGAAAGGTGTTCTTTCTAAAATATTAGATTTCAGTTTAACTTGAGTCCTTTAAAAAAAAAAAAAAAAGTAATGTAGCATGGAGCCACCAATTTGGTCAAAAATTATTTTACCTGTATATTTTTAAAGTACTACTGATGATCCATCTGTAATCACATGTCTTGTGTATTCTTAGGAAGTCAGATTACCAGAGCAAGAATGCTGTTGCTGAAAAATAAATACTAAATACTCAAAATAAGACAGAAGAAAAAAATACTTTAATCACATTAAAAATATATATAAATAATGAATATTCAAGAACTACAGTTACAGCAGGAAAGTACAATTTTAGCTGTTGCTGAGATGTTATCAGAGATCCTCATCTATCAAATCTTAAAATATGCATTAAATAATTGAAATGCCTTACTTTGAAACAAGTATCCAAAAGACATTTGTTTGCATACTAGTTTTTGTTACATTAAAAATAACCAACACAAGAGAATGCCCAAAGATGCAAGGAAAAAAATGATCTATGGTTTAAGATCTAGTCACAATTTAGCTTTCAGTTTTTCTAATAAATTATATAGAACACAGGGGCAGGGAGCAGGAAACAGCAAACTTTATTCTAAAGACTCAGTTCTTAAGTGAAGACACCAGCATTTTATTTTAATAGAAACACATACAAAAAGATGATTTTATATAATATATTTTAGATTCTCACATAAACACTCCTATCTGGAACCCAACGACAAGGTATAATACCAGAGCCAGCACGTTCTTGTGGATGGACCTTAGGACTGGGAATTCCTATGTTCTAATCTTGGGTCTGTCCTTGACTCACCATGTGGCCTTGGACAAGTTACTTATGGGCCTTCTACAGAAGAGATAAGATTGAGTTTGGGGACCCAAGTATAAGTTAGTTTCAATTAGAAACATAGAACAGCATTTTACTGTACATATTTGATCAGGTCCATTGAGCTAATTTCTATCTGTAATGTAATTTCTATAAATTATCCCTCTATGTGTGTTCCGTGTGAGCAGAATTTTTTGGTATACAGTTTAGTCTTTCCTCCCACTTGTTTGGAGTGTTTGTGAATCCCACTGATCACACTCACATGTCTCTATGGATGGCTCCTAAAACATACAAGATTGAAGTTTCTTTATATAGGGCCTATAACCACTGGTTGAGAGTTGGGGGAGAGAGAAGTATGAGGAAAAAGCCATAATTAATGGCCTACTGATATCCTTAGAGAGGGGCCAAACCTCTATTCCAATACTTCTTGATTTCTAGGCAGCCTTTGATCATGAAGTGCTGCTAGCTTATATAAACGACATGGCAGGAGCAGAAAGAATAGTACTCAGGTGGCTTCATTCATTCCTTCCTATTAAACGTATCACAGAGAATGAGGGGCTCCCTCTTTCCTAGAACACTCATTTTGGGGTTCCCTTTTCAATATGATCTTGCTTCTTCAACATACAACATGAGAACACTTGAGATAGTGAAATGCCATGACTCCAATATCAACAATAACCTGACAACACATAGCTCTTCATTTGCTTCTCCACTGATGTGACCTTTTCCATTACCAAGATGTTCCAGAGCCTGAAAGAAATAAAACATTGGTTGAAGAGCAGCTAGCTCAAACTGAATCTTGACAAGATGGAAGTGATGCTACTAGAAAGAAGGGAAAAATGTGACGAACTTACTGGAACAGTGATCTCACCCTTGACTGAGAGCATCCAAAGATCATCCGTCAAGGAAGTACAAAGCCATGGGGTCTTTTTGAATTCCTTACTGCTCCTGGACACATACTGGATCAGTGGCAAGGAGCCACTAATTCACAATCTCCACTGGCTGGTTGTCTCTTTCCAGATTAATTTTAAAGGCAGTTTACAGGCTACATCTAAGATACTTCAAATACCACATACCCATCTTTTACCTTGCAAGACAGCTACACGCTGTAGGGATGCTACAATTAGAATGGCCCAGGATAAGACAGGTTTAGGGGCATAATCTATCTTTTCCAGAGGCAAGACTTCAGCAGCAGAATATCTTGTCAGAGATCAGATGGAGCCCAATCCTGACTGTATTCAAATGTAAGGCCCTGATCCCTGTGAATAGATCCATTGAAGTCAATGTGGGTATAGGCCCTGAACCTACAACTTATTGCAAGACTCACCTATCTGAAAACACCTTTTCCCAGGATGAACCTGTAGCTAGGGAATGAAAGAAGGGGATGAGGGGGAGGGGCGAGAGAAAGAGTAACACACAGTGAAAGGAACAAACAAAAGAAAAAAAAAAACACACATGTACACCAGGAACAAGGAAGATGTTCAAAATATTGCCCTTTAAGGCAAGCTCAGTGCTATCTTTGTTTTACCACATAGGTTACATCTACACTTGGAGCTAGGTATGCGATTCCCAGCTTGTGTAGACATGCTAGCGCACTAAAAATAGTAGCATAGCTGCAGTAGAGCAGGCAGCAGTGAGTGGTGGCACGGGGTAGCCGGCCTGAGTACAACCGCCCCCTGGACTCTGTGGTCACATACCCAGGGAGCTAGCCTATTTTTAGCATGCTAGCTCAATGAGACCTAGTGCACATATGTCTATGCAAGCTGGGAACCACAACCCTAGCTAGCTCCAAGCATAGACATACCCTTAGATACTGCTATGATAGGCATGTTAGAAATATCACAAACATATTAGAAATTATTTGAAGATGTTCAAGGCTACTAATATTTTGAACCCAAGAAACAACAGGACAGGAAGAGAGCTAAGAATAAGATTTAAGAACTCAATGTCATGAGCAATCCTTTTTTTTCTTTTCCTCCTTTTATGGTTTACAAAGAAATGTCAGTTTATGATGCTATATTTAAGGCCAGAAGGAATAATGTTGCCTTAAAAAAAAAAAAAAAAAGAGAGAAATCTTAAAAGAAAGAGTAAGGGTCAGAGAGGTGATTTAAATAAACTGATTTTCATTACTTGACTTACATGTATGGGTAGCAGAAACTGAGATGAGGCAAGTTATTTGTATTCATAGTGTAGAATGTTTTTTTCTATTCTTCAACCACCTCTAGTCAAATGAAATAATACATTAAGTAATAGATTTCCACCTACCTGACCGTGGCAAAAATTAAAGATACATTTGGTAATAAATATGAATCTTTAGAAAAAACTAGAAGAAAATGATAATCAATTAATCACTACCAAGCAGAAGATGAATAATGTAAAAAAGGCAATATAAATGTACAGAGGCTACAGAAAATAGTAACAAAGCTTGTATAGAAATTGTGGGTCTGTCTGAGCGAGCAGATCCACAGATAATTCCAGGTAAAGATCTGAAGATCAGGAAAATTACAATTAGACAAATCTCATCTTGCTAAAAGTTACAAAATTCAAATTAAAATATCACCACCTCTTTCTACAAGAGTAAACATACTTTTTGAAGGTAGTGTTTCAGATGATGAAAATTGAATGTAAGAATATTTTGGAGTTACAATGGGATCATTTTCAGATAATTAGTGAGTAACCCAGCTGTGAGAAAAAGGGTTATGATTAGTCCAAGAATCTTATTTCTCCAGATCTTTCTTAAATGTCACAAAATAAAAATAAATATTTTATTAATGTAAGAGCTACCTTTTGGGAAAATAATGTAACAATATTGTTCCTGTACTCAGCTCTAATACCTGTGATCTTAAGGGAAAGTACGGTTTATTTTTTTGTGGCTGATGCTGCAAAATTTTTAGAGGCCCAACTTGAGAAGCTAGTTCCCACTCCACTGGTCATCAATTTCAAAACATCCTCTTCCTCAACACCATGTAATCCACTCTGGAATGAAACAGAACTATAATAATACTGATCTTTGGGGCAGTTATTCTGTTTTTGTTTTAGTACACCTTGCCTATTGCTAAGTACTGTGTAAACTTGCAGCACAGAACAAAGGATTTGACTTGTTGGAATTTAACCAGTGGTGAGCTGGAACCGGTTGTTAAATTTAGAAGCCCTTTCAGAACCGGTTGTCCGAGAGGGACAACCAGTTCTAAAAAGGCTTCTAAATTTAACGGCTGGCCAAAAGTGGCCCCTTAGGCGCCACCTCCATGGGTGCTCCAGGGCTGGAGCACCCATGGGGAAAATTTGGTGGGTGCAGAGCACCCACTGGCAGCTCCTCGCCCAGCCTCAGCTCACCTCAGCCTCCTCCCCTGAACGTGCTGCCCCGCTCTGCTTCTCCGCCCCCCCTACGCCGGCTTCCCGTGAATCAGATGTTTGCGTGGGAAGCCTGGGAGGGCAGAGAAGCAGGCAGTGGCTGCTTCGCACTCAGGCCCGCGGAGGGGAGGTGAACTGGGGGGGGGAGGGGGCGGGCATGAGGAGGGCCACCCACGCCACAGCTGGTAACCTGGGGGGCACATAGGGGAACCGATCCCCACCCCAGCTCACCTCCGCCTCCCTGGGCCTGAGCATGAAGCTGCCACTTGCTTCTCAGCCCTTCCCGGCTTCCCACGCGAACAGCTAATTCGCGGGAAACTGGGGAGGTGGGGGGAGCAGAGCAGGACGGCGCATTCACGGGAGGAGGCAGAGCGGAGGTGAGCTGGGGCCGGCATGGGGACAGGAGCTGCCGGTGGGTGCTCTGCACCCGCCAAATTCTTCTCGTGGGTGCTCCAGCCCTGAGGCACCGACTCCCTGGGTGCTCAAGGCGCCACTTTTGATGTGATCAGTGGGGGGAGCAGCTGCTCTCCCTAGCTATGCTACCCCACCTCTAGGAGCCAGAGGGACCTGCTGGATGCTTCCTGGGAGCTGCCCCAGGTAAGCACCGCCGGGATTCCCCACCTCACCCCCCCAGCAGGTCCCTCTGGCTCTCAGGGGCGGGGCACGGTGGGCACCCACTATGGTGGCCCCCCACTATGGTGGCCCATGAGACCCTCCTGCCCAGTTCTGGGGGCAGTCAGGGGACAGGGGAGGGGGGACCACAACCCCCTCGTTGGGTGAGAAGGGAACCGGTTGTTAAGATTTTGACAGCTCATCACTGAATTTAACTGTATATTGACTCTCCCTCTCTATTTCATGGCTTTTAATTTGGCATGTTCTTCCCCCCCATTGGCAATTTTTTTCCCCAGTTGGCAGTGGTCTTATGCTGCTTCATTTTTTTCTTCTTTTTTTTTAAATAGGTTTATCTTCCCGGTTCTACAGCTTGACAATGCAAACAACTATATTGCTACTAAGGGTAAAAACAAGCTGGGTTAATTAATAAATGTTAAACTTTTATTTTTTTTAATTAATTGTAAAGTATCAATTCAATATTAATACTTGCTCCTATTTGAAAATTAAAAAGAAAAATTCAGTCCTCTTTTAATTTAATGTTATTTCAAATTAATATAAACAGAAGTACTCCCCAGGCTTTCAGTCTTTAGAAGCATTCAGTGAGGCTCTGCACTGTCATAAGTGTCTGCTAACGTGCAGCTCCCTGCACTATCAGGACCTTTCTTTCAAGAACATGGCTGTTTGAACTCCAGATGCCATGCTTCAAATTTCACATTTAAATTGCCATTGGTCCGGAGGAAAATTGATTTTTAGGAATATCGGTATTTCAGTAAAAAACTATTTCAGGTCTGTGCAATGTTCTGAAGATTGCATTTACCCCTTTGTAACAGGGCATGTCAGTTCTCATATGGTCTGTCAATACTTTAATTCCAAACATCTGAGCTCTGCAAAACCTAGACTCAATAGATGGATCACCTCAAATCTGAATTCCTTTTTGTTTAATCATACAATTAAAGTTGTCTTACTAGACATTTATTGGACAAATCTATATTAGCACAGGTCCTGATCCTGATGCCTTTATGCATGCAAAACCCACAATGACTTCAATGGGAGTTAAGCAAGCGTAAGAGCCATAGGACTGGGTAGGACATTTGAGGTGCTAACAATACTATTTATTTACTACAGTTCACTGTGTGACCAATAAATAACTTAAGTACTATGTAAATTCTGTGTGCTATACTACTGCAACCCCACTGAAGTCAGCTGTGTTTGTGCTTATTCCCTTCAATGGATGGCATCTACTTTACTCCTCTTTATCATGATGTGCAATGTCAGAATCTAGCTGGAGCCTTTGATGCCAAGAGCGTAGCTAGATATATAAAACAATTGGACTTTTTTAGAGATAACATAATTACAATTGTAAGGATTTATTTTGTTTGTGCGAAACAGTTGACATTTCTCCTGTTTCAGGACACAGGCCAGACTCTATGCAAGGGGATAAGAAGACTTTCCCATGTGTAAATTATTCTATAATTACCCATTTGAGGATTTTGTTAATATTTTCCTGAAGTATCTAGTACTGGCCAGTGTCAGAGGCTGATGGACTGAATGGAGCATGGACCTGATGCAGCATGGCAATTCCTGTTTTTTCATCTCTGATCCTGGACTCTGAGATAGCAGCAATGTCACAAAATGTGTTCCCATATAACTGTCAAGAAAGCTTCACCCTCTTCTGGTGGACTGACGCCAAGCCATTGTAGCCTAGCCCTTTGTGAGGTTCAGGCTGGACAATTCCACTACCACAGCTGGGGCCAACTGTGAAGGCCTCCCACACATTACAGCTACATAATGCAATATACAGTTAAATTCCAACAAGTCAAATCCTTTATATTGTGCTGCAAGTTTACACAGTGCTTAGCAACAGGCAAGGTGTACTAAAGCAAAAACAGAATAACTGCCCCAAAGATCAGTATTATTATAGTTCTGTTTCATTCCAGAGTGGATTACATGGTGTTGAGGAAGAGGATGTTTTGAAATTGATGAACAGTGGAGTGGGAACTGGCTTCTCAAGTTGGGCCTCCAAAATTTTTGTAGCATCAGCCACATAAAAACAAACAGTACCTTCCCTTAAGATCACATGTATTAGAGCGGAGTACAGGAACAACACTGGCACATTATTGGCTGTCTGCCAATCCAAATGCAAGGTCTTGGTTCCTATCTACAAAATCGCAAAGGGGCAGAGGCCCAGGAGCCTCCTCCACACACGCCCTGAAAGGCAGAAGCATTCGGTGAAGCGCTGCAGGGGCCCAAAGCCCTTCACCGGGCTCCCCACCTTCCTCAGCAGAGGCAGAGAATTAGGCGGAGCCGCTGTAACCCTAAGTGCCTCCCTAGCGGCAGGGGCTTCCTGGCCGCCACTTCACCCAGCACCTTCGAACTGGGGAGCGGCTGGTTTGGAGGAGCGAAATCCTCCGGTGAGGGCGGGGCCCCGCAGGCGACAGCCCCTTTCTCCGGTGTGCCCCGCCAGGCCAGGGCCCGGCCCCGCAGAAACACGGGTCAGAGCAGGCCCCGCTGGCTGCCCGCGGATCCGCTCACTGACCGTACGGCCCAGCCACCGCGACTCCCCCCGAGCGGAAACAGGAGGGCGGGCGCGGGGGGTGGACTCCCTAAGAAGCGCTCGGCTGCTACCGCGCTGTAGCAGGCGGAGGCCCGGCCCGAGCGAGGCAGGCTGAGACTACGGCTCCAGCGGCAGCGCCCCACGCCCCCCTCCAGCAACGGCCCCGGCCCCGGCCCCCCCAGGCCCGCGGGACGCCGCCGCCACTGCTCCCCGACCCCCTCGGGCGGCGCTGGCGCAGCAGCGGGCGGCTCCCGAGGGGGCGGGGAAACGTTCCTGTCCAACGGGACCGTCGGCGCGACCGAACGGTAACGGCGCCTCGCCCCAGAGCCAGGCGCGCGCAGGCTTCTCTCGCCGCAGCCCGAGTCGGGGCGTGGGGCGCTCGCGGCCCCCCCCATCGCTTACCTTCCTCCCAGGCGGCGGCGGCGGCTCCTCCTCCTCCTCCTTTCAGCTAGAGCCGGGCCGCTCCGCTCAGGCGCCTCCTCAGCCCGCGGGGGAGGCGAAGGGGGAGGCAGCGTTTTGGCGCCTCCCGCCGTTCACAGGCTGGCTGCGGCAGAGCCTTTAAACCCCGCGAGCCAGGGGCACCAGCCTCAGCAGGCTGGCCCGGCTTTGCCAGTGCCTGCGCGCGGGGAGCCCGGCCCTCTCCCGGGGGCCCAACCGCCCCCCGGAGCTCCCGTGGGGAGAGAGCAAGACGGGCGAGAGCTAGCCCCGCCTCCCCCGGCCGCCTGGCCCTGTTCGGTGGCTGCCAGCTCCTGGCTGCAGGCTCAGGGGTGAATGTTGCCTCCCGGCCCCTTTGCCCCTGCGCGCCCTGTGCCATGGGAGGGGGCATCCCCTGGGCTCTGGGGCACAATCAGCGCCTCTCAACACTTCCCCAGCTCCCGGGGTAGAAGTGGGGGGTGAAGCCCGAGTCAGAGACTCCAAATGTGCCTGGGGGGGGATACATTGTTTGTACAATGTATTCCCCCCCCCCCCAAGAAACAACATGCTGTGGGGTGCCAAGGAAACAGCTTTGGTAACAAGAAATGGGAGGGGCAACACTTAGGGGTGGGATGTAGGGCCCAGATGATCCACAGTGTGTTTAGGCACCTACCCTCCAGATTTTAGGTGCCAGCATCCCAGCTTTAGGAACCAGTGCGATCTATGAACCCCCCGCTCAGCTGTTACCCAACCCCGTAGGCATGTAAACTCACTCAGCAGCTAAATTTTTGCTGTAAAAGTTCCCTAAGTGCCTATGTGTCAGCCTCTGGATGTAGAATCATAGCACTGGAAGGGACTTCCAGAGGTCATCTAGTCCATTCCCCTGCATTCATGGAGGGATTAAATATTATCTAAACCATCTCTGACAGGTGTTTGTCTAACCTACTCTTAAAAGTTTACAATCATGGAGATTTCACAGCCTCCCGAGGCAATTTATTCCAGTGCTTAACTTGATGATTAGGAAGTTTTTCCTAATATCCAACCTAAACCTATTCCGCCCTTGCTGTAGTTGCTTCTTGTCCTAGCCTCAGAGGTTAAAGAGAACAATTTTTCTCCCTCCCTTTCTCCCTGTAACAACCTTTTATGGTATTTAAAAACTATGTCCCCTTTCATTCATCTCTTCTCCAGACTAAACACACCCAGTTTTTTCAATCTCCTGGCATAGGTCATGTTTTTTAGACCTTTAATAATTTTTATTTCTCTTCTCTGGACTTTCTCCAATTTGTCCACATCTTTCCTGAAATGTGGTGCCCAGAAACAGACACAATACTCCAGGTGAGGCCTAATCAGACCGGAGTAGAGCAGAAGAATTATTTTTTGTGTCTTGCTTACAACACTCCTGCTAATACATCCCAGAATGATGTTTGCTTTCTTTGCAACAGTATTACAGTGTTCACTCATATTTAGTTTGTGATCCATTATGATCCCCAGATCCCTTTCTGCAGTACTCCTTTCTAGGTATAGGCACTGCTACTGCCCTATAGCCACCTGGATGTATATCTCCTGCCTAAGTCACAGAGTGATCCACAAACTGGGGAGAGACAGGCCTTTGCCTGCTTATCTCTCCTGTGGGGCCCAAATTGCTCTGAGGCTGCGCACCAGATTAGGTCCCTATTCAAAATCAGGCCACCACAGGAGGTGGTGTCCATTCCCATGCTCACCCTATAGCTTTTAGCACCCTAGTTAGACCACTCACTTGGGATGTGTGGAGTCTGGATTCAATTTCCTCCTATCTGCTTGAGGAGGAGAAAGGGTTTGAACAGGCTGTTTCCCACCTCTCAGGAAAATGATAATCACTGAGCTATGGGATATTTTGATGTGAGGTTCCCTCAGTCTATTCTGTTGAAACAGTTCCACTAATTATGTATAAATAAAGTTATTGGATCAGGGGAGTGACCCCTGAGTCTCCTACCTCTGGTGTAACCACCAGATTATAAAGTCATTTGCTTGCTAGCCCTCTTTTTCTGTGACCCAATGACTTTAAGCATTCTGCTCACTTCCATTGGTTCCTGCTACAGAAATTGAGAGAGAGAGAGAGAGAGATGAGTATAAAGAGTTGCTCGCTTTTAAGAACTGCTCACAATGGCTTGTGCAAGGTAAAGTTGCAAGATAAAAACCATACAAATTTTGTGGGCACGCTAATCAGGAAAACACTATAGCATTCCCCATAAGGTTCCACTTCCTCTTTGTTTATTAAAAAATTAGCCCTAGACAATATGAATCAAGCCCACATTAAATAGACTAAGAACAGGCTAACTAGTAGATCTCAAAAACTAGTTAATTGGGAATCATCACTGAATGAGGGTGTTTTTAGTGGGGTTCCAAAAGGATTGGTTCTTTGAGTATCTGTACTTGTGCATGCTGGTCTTGCTGCATAGGTGCCCCACTCATAGGAGCTCTGAATTTTTTTGCCCAGCAGTGTCTCTTGGGGCTGTTACATACACCCTTTATGCTTTCACACTCCTGATGGCATAAAGGGCAGCATGGTCCCAACCTCCACCCAATTCCTTCTTATCTTCCATGGGAGCGAGGAGCACACCCTCAGCGTCCTCTTAGCTACTGTAGTCTTTATAGTTATAGTTGTTAAGGTAGTCACTGAACTCAGATGTAGATTTTTCTTTTATACTTTATTTTACCCTGTTGGGGGAAAAAATAATATATCGAGATAGATAGCTAGATTTAGTCAGTCCCAATACCAGGGCTGAATCAAAATAATATGATTTTAATACCTGCCCATTGTGCAATACTGCCATGCCTTTAAATGGGGGGCATGTTAAATGTCTTTTTTATTTAGGGGAACTTCACACTACCTGAATATGTGGTTTGCAAATCAAAACACACCCAAAAATTCAGAGAGGTGCATTTGACGCTATTTGTAATGGAGAAATCCAGGAGAGGAGCATCGGATGCTGAAGTTTTTCCAAGAGAAGAGTCTCCTGTTTCGTTATCAAAACCCCACCCACTGAAAAAAGAACAGGAGTACTTGTGGCACCTTAGAGACTAACAAATTTATTTGAGCATAAGCTTTCGTGGGCTAAAGTCCACTTCATCGGATGCATGCAGTGGAAAATACAGTAGGAAGTATTTGCTTCAGGTTGGGGGGCAAATACTCACCACCAACCACCCGCCACACAACAGAAACACTAACCCTGGAACCTATCCTTGCAACAAAGCCCATTGCCAACTGTGTCCACATATCTATTCAGGGGACACCATCATAGGACCTAATCACATCAGCCACACTCTCAGAGGCTTGTTCACCTGCACATCTACCAAATGTGATATATGCCATCATGTGCCAGCAATGCCCCTCTGCCATGTACATTGGCCAAACTGGCAGTCTCTACGTAAAAGAATAAATGGATGCAAATCAGATGTCAAGAATTATGACATTCAAAAACCAGTCAAAGAACACTTCAATCTCCCTGGTCACTCGATTACAGACCTAAAAGTCGCAATATTACAACAAAAAAAACTTCAAAAACAGACTCCAACGAGAGACTGCTGAATTGGAATTAATTTGCAAACTAACACCATTAAATTAGGCTTGAATAAAGACTGGGAGTGGATGGGTCATTACAAAAGTAAAACTATTTCCCCATGTTTATTTTTCCCCCCTACTGTTCCTCACATGTTCTTGTCAACTAATGGAAATGGCCCATCTTGATTATCACTACAAAAGGTTTTTTCTCTCTCCTGCTGGTAATAGCTCACCTTAACTGATCGCTCTCATTATAGCGTGTATGATAAACACCCATTGTTTCATGTTCTCTCTCTGTGTGTGTATATATATATCTATCTATCTTCCTACTGTATTTTCCATTGCATGCATCTGATGAAGTGGGTTTTAGCCCACAAAAGCTCATGCTCAAATAAATTTGTTAGTCTCTAAGGTGCCACAAGTACTCCTGTTCTTTTTGCGGATACAGACTAACATGGCTGCTACTCTGAAACCACTCATTGAGTGCTCCCTCAGTGAGAAATGTCACTCTGAGTTCCTGGGGAATGAAGAGATCTTATTCCTCTTCCAAATCTTCTAAGACTGTCTCAGATGCCCTCAGAGCAATCAGTTACCCTCACTGCCCATGGAAAGAAGGAGCACAGCACCAAGTCTGACACCTGTCACTGATCATAGTTTCCAATACCAAGCAAGAAGAGAACAGAGTCATAATTCTAGACACTTTCCTAAGTGAGCAAGGATGAAGCTGGTACCATACCCACGAGTCTCCATGGTGCTGACCTGACCATTCAAAATGGGTTCATGTTGACCAGCCATCAGTATCGATGCCTTCGGTACAGTCTTTTTTGTCATCCTTGGTGCTGATGCCAGGGTAGTTCTACAGCACCATTCTTCCTCACTTCACACTTAGGCATGAGATAGGCATCTGTACATATAGGGTAAGGCATCAGTGCATGCGTCCAGAGGCAGAAACTTAGATGCAGAAGGAACATTTACAGTGCAAATTTAGGTACTGAGTTTAGGTACTTACAGGGTTAGGTGGCAGCAGAGAAGGGATTTTGTGGATCGTGGTGGTGCCTAAAACTGGGATTTAGCTCCCAGATTTTTAAAGATATTTAGGCATTGCTGTGCTCAGCATTGTACCACCTGTTTTAGAAGCCTGTTTCATTTTTAAAAGTTCTTTTGGCCTAAATTCTCTTTGAAAATATACTTAGGCATTGCTACACTGAGTGCAGCAATGCCCAAATACCTTTAAAAATCTGGGCCTAGGTGCCTACATCTGGGGTTTATATGCCTATGTCCCTTTGTGGATCTCACCCTGACTCCCTCTATAGCACCACGCAACTGACTTCTTTGTTTCAGTTTTGCATCTCTAAAATGGGATAAATAAAGACAAGACAAACACTACCACTAATAAAAAAGTTTATACACCTAGGAATCCTGACTCTTATGAAAAAAGGTTAACACAGACGAACTGACCCTGACAGATCACAGGTATTCTTTCTAGATTGGATGTTTTTCTAAAAGATATGATCTTGGAATTATTTTGAGGAAGATCTATGGCCTGTGTTATTCAGGAAGTCAGACTAGATGTTCACGATGAGCCTTTCTGGTCTTGGAATCGATGAAAAATCCATCGTTCTATTTTCTGAGTGGTATGTTATGAAAACAGAACATATGATTATGATTTATTAAGGGCATGGCTACACTTGCAAGTTAGAGCGCATTAAAGCATCCCCGGGTGCCCTACCTCATGACGGGTCCACAATGGCAAGGTATGTAGAGCGCTCTGACTCCACAGCTAGAGCGCTCCTGGTACTCCACCTCGGTGAGTGGAATAATGTTTGATGCATCCCCGCTGGAGCACTGCGGCACCAGTGTGGATGCCCTGTTCTGTTAATGCGCTCTGATCGGCCTCCAGAAGTGTCCCACAATGCCTGTTCTAGCCACTCTGGTCATCCCTTTGAACTCTACTGCCCTGCCCTCAGGTGACCAACCGTCAGACCCGCCCTTTAAATTCTCTGGGAATTTTGAAAATCCTCTTCCTGTTTGCTCAGCCAGGCGTGGAGTGCTTTCAGCTAATCTTTCCAGGTGACAATGCCTCCACGCGCCAGGTAATCCCCAGTATGGAGCAATGGCGAGGTGCTGGACCTCAACAGTGTTTGGGGGGAGGAAGCTGTCCAGTCCCAGCTGCACTCTAACCATAGGAATTACGATACCTTCGGGCAGATATCAAGGGATATGTTGGAAATGGGCCATGAGCGGGACACTCTGCAGTGTAGGGTTAAAGTGAAGGAGCTGTGGAATGCCTACCGCAAAGCTGGATATGAGTCAACAGTGTGCCTGTGTTGCCAAGAAGGCCAATGGCATTTTGGGGTGTATAAGTAGGGGCATTGCCAGCAGATCAAGGGACGTGATCGTTCCCCTCTATTCAACCTTGGTGAGGCCTCATCGGGAGTACTGTGTCCAGTTTTGGGCCCCACGCTACAAGAAGGATGTGGAAAAATTGGAAAGAGTCCAGTGGAGGGCAACAAAAATAATTAGGGGACTGGAACACATGACTTATGAGGAGAGGCTGAGGGAATTGGGATTGTTTAGTCTGCGGAAGAGAAGAATGAGGGGGGATTTGATAGCTGCTTTCAACTACCTGAAAGGGGGTTCCAAAGAGGATGGATCTAGTCTGTTCTCAGTGGTAGCTGATGACAGAACAAGGAGTAATGGTCTCAAGTTGCAGTGGGGGAGGTTTAGGTTGGATATTAGGAAAATCTTTTTCACTAGGAAGGTGGTGAAACACTGAAATGCGTTACCTAGGGAGGTGGTGGAATCTCCTTCCTTAGATATTTTTAAGGTCAGGCTTAACAAAGCCCTGGCTGGGATGATTTAGTTGGGGATTGGTCCTGCTTTGAGCAGGGGGTTGGACTAGATGACCTCCTGAGGTCCCTTCCAACCCTGATATTCTGTGGTTCTCACATCATGGTAATTGGCCTCAGTAATCTCTTCAAAGGTCTCAGCCAGTACTTGGGCAATGCACCTGCGCAGGTTTATTGGGAGAGCCACTGTGGTCCTTGTCCCAGTCAGGCTAACATGTCCACGCCACTGTGCCATGAGGGGCGGGGGGACCATTGCTGCACACAGGCAAGCTGCATATGGGCCAGGGCGGAAGCCGCATTGTAGTAGAAGACCCTCCCTTGCTTCCCAGGTCACCCTCAGCAGCAAGATATCTTCGAGGACCAACTCCTGTGGAAAATGTGGGGACAGTTCAGTATAGGGGGCCCTGCAGCTGTTGGCTCTCCCCAAGGCACAGAAACCCAGAGGACAGTACAGCCATGAAAGAATCAGTCCCCCTTAACCCTGTGCTTACTCCCATTTTGGGGCTCCTGGGGTTATGTGCACTCACTTTGGGACAGGCAAATTATGCTATTGTGTAGACTGTGCTTGCCCTCCTTAAGTAGGGGGGAATCATTGCTCTGTCTGGTGAACAATGCTGCCTCTGTTAAGTGTTGCATTTTGCCTTTACAAATGCAACCTTGGGATCTCAGCCATCCATGTTATCACCGCCCGAGAGGCTGCAAAGAATCAGGAAGAGGCCATGCAGAAGCAAAGAGAACATGCTGCTGAAGTCATGCAGCACTCCCTTAATGAAAATCAAAAAGTGCAGGAGTGGTGGGAGAGTGAAAGGAGGGTCTGCCAGCAGAATGCGGATTGCCAGCACCAAAGCACAGAGCGGCTGATAAGCATCATGGAGTGCCAAGCGGACTCTATCCAGGTGCTCGTAGCCATGCAGGCTGAGCACTACCATGCCCCCCGCCCCTTGCAGGCCTTGTCCCAAAACTCTTTCCCTTGGGACAGGACCCAGAATGCCCCACCCTGTTCCTACAAGCCACAGCACCAGAATGGGAAGAGGTGCTCTGTGGGATAGCTGCCCATAATGCTCTGCTCCCAATGCTGCTGCAAGTGCCGCAAATGTGGCCACACCCGTGTGCTTGCAGGTATCAGTGTGGACAGATTGCAGCACTTTCCCTACTGTGCTTTCCGAAGGCTGGTTTAACTCAAAGTGCTCTACATTTGCAAGTATAGCTATGCCCTTAGTATGATTTATAAAGCAACAAGTATGGACAAGAACTGCCTGGTTCAGAGGTGTCTCAGTTTTAGTCTTTAACAGGGTCTTTGTCTCATTAACTGTGGAACAGTCTGTAATTGTGTTATAATTGTGTAATATTACCCATTGTATTTAGAGCTAACTAAACTTTTCCTACTACTGTTTTGAAATTACAATTATAATTCAAAGAAATAAAATTCTTTAATATTTTAGTTTGAGAAAAATGTCACAATGGAAAATTTCCTGATTTCTCCCCTCCTTTGAATATACCTATTTTGATACTTGTACTAATTTAAGTCTTTAATCTGATTCCATCCTTTCTGAACTTTTGCACCAGTATGTGTTTCAGTAATGGGATGATCCTGCATCATTAAAGTTAGTGGGAGTTTTACTATTGACTTCAGGGCCTAATTTCATGCATGTTTGCATAGGCTGAATAAATTGGTTAATATAAAGGAAAAACTCTGGACTGCCTTAAGAATCTGATTTTGACATTTGTAAAGCAAACTTCAAGGAATACTATGGTAAATTTTGCAAACATCTTTTGTTTATTAAAGGAACTGAACCTCAAAATGTATACAAAGAACAAAGTTCAAGAAACAGGTAACTGGGGGGAAATTTACTAAGAAAATAACCATTCTGTAAATGTCCTGTTATCTAATTCTTTGCAAGATGCTATTCCTAGCCCTAAAGATAATAGTTCTTCCACACAAAAAAGTTAGTCAGGAAATACGTTGAATAGCTTAACAACATTTCCTGCTAAAAAAATGTATCATTGCGTGATAAACATTTCCTGTTGGTGAGTTTTGTTGCATCTACTGTCATTTTGTTGTCTTCATTGCTATAATTAACACACGTCTGTGCTGCTGAGTGTGCCCATCCTGTCCAACAAAGGTTCAAGTATGACTTACATGTGGTTGTGACATGATATGTGATATTTCATAATATTCATTTTCTTTATCTTAATTTTTGTCTGCAATGAGAAATGAAATATTAAATCCATTTGGAGTGTTGTGAGAGTTGGAGAACTCCAGAAGTATGGAGGTTCCTCAGTGTTTCTTCTGAGTCATTACCATAAGTGAACTCAGTGATTTCAGTAAAACCTCCATAATAGCTTTAACCAAGAAGGTAGGACTTCATGTAGATCTTAATTATCCAAGGCTAACTTGTATTGAAAACTGCCTTGGAAGGTGATCAAAAGAAATGCCTTTTCCTGCCCAGCCTCAAGGATATTGTTAGTGTTTAACAAAAAAAAAAAAAATAATAAAGTTTGGCTATGACTGGAAATTTAGCTATGCAAAATGACATCTTTTTATTCAACAGAATTTGTTATGCATATTTGCAGTTATATTTGATTACTTTAGTGATAAAAGTGACATCAGTTATGTGACAGGTTGGATCACAGAAACTCCCTCAAGACTGTCACTAGAGGTGCTAGGATACTAATGAGAACAAACCCTCCTGCCAGAAAAGGCTTCCCTCCACTCCCGTCTTGCTGAGCTAGACACACCAGTCAGCTCCAGCACAGACCAAGAGGTTGGGCCACACACCCCTGCAGTTCACAGAAACTAAGATTCACTTAGCCCAGGGGCTTCTCAGTTAACAGGGACTTTCCCAGCACCCAGTAGTCAGTCTTTCTGGGAGCCTAAACCCCAGATAAATTCATAAACTCATAAATTGTCCACCCTCTATAACACTGATAGAGAGATATGCACAGCTGTTTGCTCCCCCAGGTATTAATTACTTACTCTGGGTTAATTAATAAACAAAAGTGATTTTATTAAGTATAAAAAGTAGGATTTAAGTGGCTTCAAGTGATAACAGACGGAACAAGGTAAGTTACTAAGTAAAATAAATCAAAATACGCACGGCTAACTTAATACACTAAAGATCTGGTTACAAATACTAACTTCTCACCCATGATGTTATTTCAGGTACAGTCCTTTTCAGACCAACGTTGTAGTTTATGGCCTGGGTCCAGCAATCACTCACACCCCTGTAGTTACAGTCCTTTGTTCCAGATCCTTTCAGGCATCTCTTTGGGGTGGAGAGGCCATCACTTAAGCCAGCTGAAGACCAAATGGAGAGGCTTCCAGGGCTTTTTATATTCTCTCTCTTGTGGGCGGAAACCCCTTTGGTCTTCTGTGTAAAATCACAGCAACAAGATGGAGTTTGTAGCCACCTGGGCAAGTCACATGTCCATGAATGATTCAGCTTTTTGCAGGACAACGCCATTGTTTACATGTTAGTTTGAACATTCCCGGGAAAGCTCAGATGTGGATTGGTGTCTCCCAAAGTCCATTGTTAGTTAAGTATTCCCAATTACTTAGCTCCTTCACAATATATTGGTCAAACCTCCTGTCATGAATATAAAGGGAAGGGTAACCACCTTTCTGTATACAGTGCTATAAAATCCCTCCTGACCAGAGGCAAAACTCTTTCATCTGTAAAGAGTTAAGAAGCTAAGGTAACCTAGCTGGCACCTGACCCAAAATGACCAATGAGAGGACAAGATACTTTCAAATCTGGAGCAGGGGTGGAAACAAAGGGTTAGTCTGTCTGTGTGATGCTTTTGCCGGGAACAGATCAGGAATGCAGACTTACAAGTCCTGTTCAGCTAGTAAGTAATCTAGCTAGAAGTGCGTTAGATTTCCTTTTGTTTAATGGCTGGTAAAATAAGCTGTGCTGGATGGAATGTATATTCCTGTTTTTGTGTCTTTTTGTAACTTAAGGTTTTGCCGAGAGGGATTCTCTGTGTTTTGAATCTGATTACCCTGTAAGGTATTTACCATCCTGATTTTACAGAGGTGATTCTTTTACCTTTTCTTTTTCCTTTGCCTCCATTTCTCTCCTGTGGGCAGCCTCCATTTCTTTTTCTTTTGCCTCCATTTTCATCTTTCTAAGTTCTACCCATCTTTCATGTTCCTTTTGTTGTCCTCTCATTGGTCATTTTGGGTCAGGTGCCAGCTAGGTTACCTTAGCTTCTTAATCCTTTACAGATTAAAGGGTTTTGCCTCTGGTCAGGAGGGATTTTATAGCACTGTATGCAGAAAGGTGGTTACCCTTCTCTTTATATTTATGACACCTCCCTTATGTGTTTTCTACAGAAAACACTTCAAATAAAAGCATAGAGCCAATGCTCATAACTTTAGAAATAAAAATGTTGCATGCATACAAATAGGATGAATATATTCAGTAGATCATAACCCTTGTAAAGATATGTTACATGGCATATCTAGCACAAAGCATATTCCAGTTATGTTATATTTACACTTATAAGCATATTTCCCTAAACATATAGAGTGCATATTTCCATAAACATAAAGAGTGCAATGTTACAAGTTATATCTGATGGTCATTTAACTAAGGCCAGAATGATGAATTTTAAGTGTACATATCTGGATGGCTCGTTATGGCCACCTACCTTAATGTAAGGGTATGTTTACACTTAAAATTCTACAGCGGCATAGCTGCAGGTACATCGCTATAGTGCTGCAGTGTAGATACTACAGTGACGCAGGGGTGGGGCACAGTTCTCGTTGCTGTAGTTAATCCACCTCCCCAAGGGGCAGTAGCTAGGTTAACAGAAGAATTTTTCCATCGCCCTAGCACTATTTACACCAAGGTTTAGGTTGGCATAGCTATGTCTCTTGGAGACATAGCTATGCCAATGTAAGTTTTCAGTGTAGACGAGCCCTTAGTCCTCCAGAAGAGACATGGGGAGTGAGGTTTGTGGAGTTAAAAATTAAGGAAAAAGAGTGACACATGGTGACTCTCTTCCCAAAAAGGTTCCATTGTGCATGTGAGATTCTGAGTGAACACTCATTTGCAAAAGTACTATTGGCTTCAGTGGGACCAGGATATGCACATTTTGTATAAACATCATGGTTGTATCTTAAGAAGAATAGACAAAGAGAGTGTGTTTAAAACAAAGAATTTGGTGGTATGTAAAATTTTAACATAATAAAATAAATAGGTTGCACTGTCATTGTAAGTACAGGGAAGATTTACTTCTCTGTTCCAGAACTAGATTGTAGCTGTCATGCTGTCCTATAATGGCTCAAGAGCATGAGAATCACCCTCAGGGCAAACAGTTAAGAACCAGGGCACAAACCCCAATTGGTTGAGTTCTATACTTAGATTTCACCAACCAATTATCAAGTGTGAACTCCTCAGGCACTATAGTAGACTTAACATGGAGTCATAGACTGTCCCGCTGGGTACTCCAATCTGTCTTGCCACCCAGATAAGCATACCTGTGTGATAGATGGTGCCTTACACCAAGTATTACAGCAATATTCAGGTTACTCCCATGTCTCTTACCCCAAATCTATTGCACTTTACATCACACATCAAAGAAAATGCTTGTGGTCAATCCTATAATAAACAATCTAAATATTTATTACATAGGAAAAGGAAACCAGAGAGTTATTTACATACACACAAATGAGTTCCAATCTTAAGTTTCAAAAAGTAATCAAAGCTTCTATAATAAGCAAGCTCTATATGTCCTTTAGGGCTAATGTAGGCTCAACACTGTGGATCATTTGCTTATGCAAGTAATTCTTGCCCCCAGAGTCCAAGCAGCATAAAGATAAAGTTCCTCCTTGTTTAGAGATGTTTCCAGGACCTTTTATAGCTTCTGCCATGTGGAAGGAAAGCTCTCAATCAGTTTGGAGAATTACAGTCATAAACATGAGTTCATAAACACATGATCTAGTCACATGTTCTTGCATGCTTCAGTGAGTCATAGCATAGGTCATTACCCATATTCAAATAAATCTGTTTTACTCTGTATAAAGCTTATACCGGGTAAACTCATAAATTGTCCGCCCTCCATAACACTGATAGAGAGATATGCACAGCTGTTTGCTCCCCCATGTATTAAACACTTACTCTGGGTTCAATAATAAACAAAAGTGATTTTAAAGTAGGATTTAAGTGGTTCCAATTAATAACAGACAGAACAAAGTAAGTTACCAAGCAAAATAAACCAAAACATGCAAGTCTAAGCCTAATACATTAAGAAACTGATTATAGATAAAATACCACCCTCAGAGATGTTCCAATAAGCTTCTTTCACAGACAGGACTTCTTCCTAGTCTGGGCCCAATCCTTTCCCCTGGTACAATTCTTGTTAGCTCCAGCTCAGATGGTAACTAGGGGATTTCTCATGACTGGAACCCCCTTTGTTCTGTTCCACCCCCTTTTATATCTTTGGCACAAGGTGGGAATGCTTTGTCTCTCTCTGGGTTCCCACCCTTCCTTCTAAATGGAAAAGCCCAGGTGTAAGATGGATTCCAGTATCATGTGACATGTTCACATGTCCTGTGAGATTTCATTACTCACAGGCTGGCCACCACGTTCGCAAGAAGGCTTACAGGTAAATAAACCATCTACAGCCAATTGTCCTAGTCAATGGGTGCTATCAAGATTCTAAACCACCATTAATGTCCCACACTTTGCATAATTACAATAGGACCTCAGAGTTAACTTCATATTTCTAGTTTTAGATACAAGAATGATACATACATACAAATAGGATGGACATAGTAGATTATAAGCTTTGTAATAGTACCTTACAAGAGACCTTTTGCATAAAGCATATTCCAGTTACATTATATTCACATTACAAGCATATTTTCATAAAGCATGTGGAGTACAACATCACACCCTGGTGTTACCATGTCCCATTGCTTATCATCATTCCACCAAGTTTCTCTGATCCCTATTATATCAATATCCTCATTTAATACCAAGAATTCAAGTTCACCCATTTTAGTATTTACACTTGCATTTGTATACAAACACTTATAAAATTTGTCAATATTTAGTTGTTGCCTTCATATGATGTAACTGAATGGGACTCTTTTTCATTTAACTGTTTCTCTTCAGCTCCTACCTGTACTTTATCGACTTCTATTCTCTCCTCTTTACTAAGATACAGAGAATCCCCATTAAAAGATCCTCCCCAAAGGATGTCATTGACCAAACCACGTACTCCTCCACACCTGTCGGCTTTCCCCCAGCCCTTACTTTAAAAACTCTTCTACAACCTTTTAAATTTTATTTACCAGCATTCTGGTTCCATTTGGGTTTAGGTGGAATCCATCCTTCTAATATAGGCTCCTCCTTTCCCAAAAGGTTCTCCAGTTCCTAATAAACCTAAATCACTCCTCCCTATACCATCATCTCATCCACGCATTGAAACTCTGCAGTTCTGCCTGTCTAATTGGCCCTCCACATGGAACTGGAACCATTTCAGAGAATGCTACCATAGAGGTCATGGACTTTAATCACTTACCTAGCAACCTCAATTTGGCCTCCAGGACCTCTCTCTTACTTTTTCCTGTGTCATTGGTACCTACATGTACCACAACCACTGTCTCCTCCCGAGCACTTCAGATAAGTCAGTCTAGATGTCTCAAGAGATCCTCAAACTTTGCACCCGGCAAACAATTCATCATGCAGTTGTATCATTGATCACAGTGTCACAACCCAAGGGCCCCCTCCCTCAGGTGATCCTCTGGAGAAGCAAATCAGTATTGTACGTTGCTAACGCTGTTGCAAGCATTACAAGGCATGTTGGAGAAGGGTTAAAGATGTAAGTGTGGTGTGAAGGATTGTTTTGCAGGTTGCAAGAGGCCTAAAGCGGGGAGGGGGGGAAGGAATGGGTTAACGTGATGTTCCAGGTCCGAAGATAAAACGCTAGCTCCCACCCAAGGACACAGCACACAACCGGCGCTTGGCTGCCTGCCAAGAAAGACGGGGGCCTAGAGTCCAACCCCGACCAGCCATGAGAAAGGAAGATTCAGCTGCACAAACCTGCAGGGGCTGCAAAACCCAGCAAGACAGCGAAAGCCAGCGTGGGGGGAAAAAAAACGTTGTAGCGTCCTGAAGCCAATGTGTTTTGAAAAAGCTGAAGAAGCCACGAAAGGCCGGTTTGAACTGGTACAAAAAGCATGTGGGGTGGGGGGCAGAAGTCCCTGAACAAGACGCCCCCAGAAGACCCTAAGGTTTAAAACCCTCCAAAGGGCTGAAGCGAGTTGGAGATCAACAGTGGACCCTAAACGACCTGTGCACAGAACAGAACTCCCGTCCACCCTCCCCCCTCTTCTTCTTACGTTACACCCAGGCCTGGCCAGCCTCAGGTAGTGCATGTGTGAGTATGAAAGTGAGTTAGGGCTTGGAGCACTAACGCTTTCCTCCTTCCCCTGAGTGACATTGGGCACACCCATCACTCTCTGCTGTTATTTTATTAATAAAGCTTTAAAACTTAGACCCTTGGTGTGCTCCTTCATCCCCTCCCCAAATGATCTGTGGCCTCAGCCTGATCACCTGACGCCTCAGGCAGATTGGTAACTGGAATCTGTCACAATGGACTCAACTGTCTATATTCCTAATAATCAAATCCCCATTACTACTATCTGTCTCTTCCTAACAGCCAGGGTCTCCTCCTCTGGAGGGGTAGCCTCAGTGTGAGAGGATACCATGGCATCATCTAAAAGGAGGGTCTAACTGTGGTATCGTTTCCCTCTGCTCTAGTGTGATGTTCTCCTTCCCCAAGGCTTTCATGCTCCTCAGCAGTGCAGAGGCTGCCAGACTGGGGGTGGGACCCCTCTACTGTGTCCTAGAAAGTCTCATCAATGTACCTCTCTGTCTCCCATAGCTCCTCCAGTTCAGCTACTCTGGCCTCACAAACCCATAATCTTTCTCTGAGGGCCATGAGTTGCTTGAGCTGATTGCACACATATGCCCCCTGCCCTATCCACAAGGCAAGTAATCATGCATGCTGCATTTAATTAAATAAACTGGATAGTCCCCATTCTGCTGCTGGACTCCTGCCTGCATTATTGTTACTCTTGCAGCTTTTTGTTTTGTTTTTTTATTTTATTTTTTGTTGGGGAGGGTTATTGGATCGAGGTTAGCAAATGTTAGGTGTATCTGGCTCTCATGCTCCCTCTCTAAACTCCCTTGCAAAACTCCCCTGTTTGCTGCTCCAGTTTACTAGTTGCTCTGGTTGCTTAGGAGCTGGCTTTTTAAATCCTTGTTCTCCCTGAGTAGCCCTGCCCCCTTTTTAAGGGACCCTAAAGGGATAGAGATACTTATGTTATAAGTGAGATTAATGCATGCACCAAGTCAGAAACATTCAATAAAGTCTAAACACTAAACATATTCTTATATTTGTAATACCTATTTTAATAATACTAACATACAGGTGAGCCAGACTGCTTTCAGCTATGTATTTGTCTGTATTCAACTGGGGCATGGGGACCTTGGCCTGAGCTGGCACCTGGTCTGCCAGCATCACAGTAGCAATAAACTGTCGGTAATCTGTAGTTGCAGCCATTATTATCGTTTCCAGGTGTTCTCTAGACCAGGTGACTCAGAGACATCTCCTTTGACCTTAATAAATGAATCAGGGATAAATTCCATAGTACAAATATAAAATCTATGATACTGTGTATACATTCAACTGTAAATTGTTCACTAACTTCAGCTTGGTTATATACATATATGCTATGGTAAAATTAGTCAATAGCTAAATTTACACTATGGCTAGTTTGTTTTTATTATAGGTCACTGTTTAGCATTGGTTTTAAAATAGGTGTCTAATGAGAAACTTACAGAATAGTTAGTGTGCCAGATAATAACATTAAGATCTCAGTGTTTGCAGAGTTCGTACTTATTTGGCACAATGTTTTTGTGAAACGTCTATATTTTTTTCTGTACAATAAACCTCCCTTACCTCTCAACAATTCATGAGGTACTCAATAGGTTGTAGAAAAAACTAATAAAGCCAAGCAACAAACTTTAGAATACATTTATATTAAAGAACAAGATACGTACTGGTAAGAAATAAGAAACGTCCTTATATTTTATCAAAAGCTTTATTTTTTTTTAATTATCACTAGAAAGCAAACTTGCATGACAGTTTGACAGAACAAAGTAATACATATAATTCTTATGCACAGAAATTAGAAGAGACCTGATCTTTTTTCTCATTTTTGTGAAAACACTATTATGTTTTACTCTTCCTCTGAGAAAATTTTCACTTCTTTAAAGAAAGAAAAATGGCCGTGTTGTGGCCAAACAGCACTTTAACATAAATTGTTCTTTATTGGTTTATAGTGCATCTGTCGTGTGCATCAAGGTGCTATAGAATATAACACCACAAAACAGATAGCAATGAATGTCTAAAAATAATAAGCAAAAAGGAATATTTAAGATACACTTTAAAAATACAAAATGCACTGGTTTGAAGAATTCCACCCAGCTACATATGGGGGTCTTTTTAGAAGCAGATGGCCATAATTAGTAATAGACTATGCAGAAAAATCAGTTAAATGATGAGTCAGAATGAGGGTGAATCAATTAAGCAACAAATTAATTACACAATTATCAGCTATGGAACATACCAGTTATGCAGAGAATCGCACCTATAAGGAATGAATCAATATGTAGATAAGCAATAGCACAAAGAATCAAATATAGAGCAGATCATTTAAACCCAGAATGGAAATAATAGGTAGGCAATAAGATCAGGCTCCACAAAGGGACTTAGGCATTGCAATGCCAAACTTTTAGGTGCCTATAGGGTTGCCAACTCTGACTGAAGCCATTCCAGGAGATTTCACCCCCTCCCCCAACATGATATAATGTCATTTTCTTACAATATTAAAATCTTACTCCTATTAAAATCTCCTGGGTTGCCGTCAGTAGTCACTAGGAGATCAATACTGATTCCAGGAGACTCCAGGCCAATCCTGCAGGGTTGGAAACCCTAGCATGCCTAGAAAATCACTGGAACAACAGTGGGATCTACAAATCCTGAGCTAGACACTTAGACCCAGATCCTCAAAGATCCTAACCTTCATTGACTTCAGTGGAACTTCAGAACCTTGTAACAGGGTGGCTTGCCCTATAAGTGCTGGAGTGCCTGGAGCTAGCCAACCCTGATTACTGAAAGAGGCACACCTGAGCAGGATCAGGTGCTTTGCTTATAAAGAGAAGCTGGGGGAAAGGGGAATGCTCATAGATCAGAGACTACTAGGAGTGAGTGGGCTCTAGTGAAGGGCTCTGGGAGTTAGATGTGAGACTCCAGCCAGATAGGACTTGAGTTTGGGAATACCTTGGTAGCACAGGAAAGTTCCCAGGCAGGAAAGCCTGGGAGGAGGAAAAGAAATGTTTGTTTGTTTGTCGGACTTTAATTTGGGACTTTGGGTTTTATTTTGAGCTTCTTGGTATTCTGACCACAGAAAAAGTGTGTGGAGTCTGTGTAAGGGGCTCTGACGAGGCAAAACAGTGTGGATGCTGCAAAGGGATCTCTGGCAATAAGGAGATGCACAGAATCAGCCAATCCTGTTACAAGCATAAATACCTTTGAGGATCTGGGCCCTAGGCTCCCTATGCAATGAATGGGAAGAGATTGAATGGGATCTGCAAAACCCAGCCCACTAGATGTGAAGCTGCATAAGCTAGCCAATAGGAGATGCTGACCAGAGGGTGGTGTCCTAAGCCCTGCCCTTCCTAGGGAGATAGGTTCCTTCCTGCAGCCTGGATTTAGGCATCTATCTCTGCTTGTGATCCACAACGAGGAACCTCTTTCCTGGGGGCAGGTAGCTTAGGTGCCTAAGCCATTTCTTGCAAGAACCAGAGGAGGTGGTTGTGGTACTGACACCCCCTGCATTATAATTTTTAGCCCAGTGGTTAGAGCACACATCATGGAAGTGGAAGACCTAGGGGTGATTTCTCCCCTCTGCCTGATGGGGAGAAAGGATTTGAACAGGGGAGTCTCCCACTTCCCAGGACACATACTTATATAGTCGTTGGACCAGAGAGCGAGAGAGAGATTTTATAGCCTGGTGGGCAGGGCAGGATACAGCTGCCCTGCTCCAATGCCTATTTATCCAAAGTGGAACAGCTTCAACAGGAGGGATTGAGGGAGCTCTATATTAGCATATGCCATAGCTCAGTAGTTAGGACACTCTCCTATGGTGTTGGAGACTCTCCGTTCAAATCCTTTCTTCCCATCTCTGATGAGTACTCTAACCACTGAAATAAAAGTTGTACATGGGGGCATGTAGCGGGGTGGTCACCCTGCTCCAGCCCTGAAGGGGTTAAAACAGCCCTGGGAGAGGGCTGCCCTGGGGAGCCAATAGTAATAAAAGCAGCCCTGGAGAGGGCTGTGGCTGGGAAAAGGTGTGAAAGCACCTGAGTAGCTGACCACAGGTGTGGCCAGCTCAATTAGAGCTCAGCTGGCCCAGATAAGAGGGCTGGGGGCAAGGAGCTCAAGGAGCCCTAGGGTGGGAAGGGCTAGCTGCCTGGGAGCAAGGTACGCAGGGAAGGGAAGGGAATAGGGCAAGGGCAAGGGAGATGGGGAGCTCCAGCCTGGTAAATCCCCCGGCTGCAGGCCTTGAGGAAGGCTGTCATAAATAGAAAGGGAAGGGTAACCACCTTTCTGTATACAGTGCTATAAAATCCCTCCTGGCCAGAGGCAAAGTCCTTTTACCTGTAAAGGGTTAAGAAGCTCAGGTAACCTGGCTGGCACGTGACCCAAAATGACCAATGAGGGGACAAGATACTTTCAAATCTGGAGGGGGGGGGGAAGGCTTTGGTCTGTCTGTGTGATAGCTTTGCTGGGAACAGATCAAGGATGCAACCCCTCCAACTCCTGTAAAGTTAGTAAGTAATCTAGCTAGAAAATGCATTAGATTTTCTTTGTTTTGGCTTGTGAAATTTGCTGTGCTGGAGGAAATGTGTATTCCTGTTTTTGTGTCTTTTTGTAACTTAAGGTTTTGGCTAGAGCAGTGGTTCTCAAAGCCAGTCCATCGCTTGTTCAGGGAAAGCCCCTGGCGGGCCAGACTGGTCTGTTTACCTGCCGCGTCCGCAGGTTCGGCCGATCATGGCTCCCACTGACTGCGGTTCACCGCTCCAGGCCAATGGGGGCTGCAGGAAGGGCAGCCAGTACGTCTCTTGGCCTGCGCCACTTTCCGCAGCCCCCATTGGCTTAGAGCGGCGAACCGCGGTCAGTGAGAGCTGCGATCGGCCAAACCTGCGGACGCAGCAGGTAAACAAACTGGTCCAGCCCGCCAGGGGCTTTCCCTGAACAAGTGGCAGACTGGCTTTGAGAACCACTGGCCTAGAGGGATTCTCTATGTTTTGAATCTGACTGCCTGTAAGATCAGAATGGAAAATAATCTTACAGAGTTGTTCTCTTATCTTGTTTTGTTTTTTCTAGTAAAGTTCTGTTTTTTAAGAATCTGATTGGGTTTCTTGGGTCTTAAAAATCCAAGGCTGGTTTGTGCTCTTCTTGTTTATTCTCAAGCCTCCCCAGGAAAGGGGGTGTAAGAGCTTGGGGGGATATTTTGGGGAAATAGGAACTCTAAGTGGTCCTTTCCCTGATTGTTTGTTTGTTAAATCATTTGGTAGTGGCAGCGTTTAACTAATCCAAAGGCAAAAACTTTGTGCCTTGGGGAATTTTTAACCTAAGCTGGTAAAAATAAGCTAAGGGGGTCTTTCATGCGGGTCCCCACGTCTGTAACCTAGAGTTCAGAGTGGGGAGGGAACCCTGACATGGTGGCAGAGCGATGGGATCATTTTGAACCAAAAGCACAGACCTGAAGAGATGGTTTTTTGTTTTTTTAACTGAAAGCAGCTAGAGCTTTTTCTGTCTCTTTGCCTGGAGGCAGAGGTGTTAGTTTTTTTTAACAAAAGGATTTTTCTGTAGGCTGGGAACAGCTATCAGATGCAAAGGTATCAGACAGACCAAAGCCTTCCCCCCCTCCTCCAGATTTGAAAGTATCTTGTCCCCTTATTGGTCATTTTGGGTCACGTGCCAGCCAGGTTACCTGAGTTTCTTAACCCTTTACAGGTAAAAGGACTTTGCCTCTGGCCAGGAGGGATTTTATAGCACTGTATACAGGAAGGTGATTACCCTTCCCTTTCTATTTATGACAAAGGCCTAGAAAAGGTACTGAGGCTGCAGAGGGACAGTCCGAAGTTAGGCAAAGGCAGCAGGTCCAACCCCCACTCCCCTTGCCAATGATGAGTGGTTTAGAGACTTCAGTCTGCCCCAGTGAGTAGGGGCTGGATGATGACTGGCAGTAGCCACTGAGGCAAGGTGGTTTTAGAAGGTGGGGGTTCCCCTGGGAGGGGGGAGACAGAGTGGTGATACTGCAGGGGCAGAACCCCAAGGTAAAGGGCGCCAGGGTCTGGGCGGGACATGGGGCCTGAGGTAGGAAAGCCACTGGTCAGAAGACGGTGCTCTGGAGGCTGGAGAGGTAATTCCCAAGACAACCAGCAGGAGGCGCTGCACCGGCGAGTCATTGCTTTGCTACAGGGTACCACCACCATCACTCTGAGCACATGTGCCAGATAGGCTCTTCTCTGCCTGTCTTCTCCTGGTTTGTGGATTGCACTGGGACTTAGGTGGACAATAGTCATCTGGGCATTTTGAACAAGGCAGCAGCATACATGTACAGAGGCAGAAACGTAGGCACTTAAGGAAATTTTACAGCAAAAATGTAAGCACCAAGTGAATGTAGGTGTTTAGAGAATTAGGGGCAGCTTAGTGAGGGTTTTGTGGATTGTAGTGGCACCTAGAACTTGGGTGTCTAAATCTGGAGTTTAGGTGCCTAAGTACCTTTGTGGATCTGAGCCTAAGACAACTTGGCAAGTTACTTGTTCCTCAATAACGAGATCAGGAGGTGGGTGACATCAGCCGTACATAACATGAGTTGTAAACTTATGCCTAGTTACAATCCTACTACTGCTTGGTTGCTGTGGCCATCCCCTACAAAAAGCAGAGAGAAAAGGAAAGAGGATCTACAAAGGTTTTGGCCAGAAGGCTGGGGATGCTTGAGGTAATGAGGTCCACAAATTAAATATGTATTCTAGAGAAAATTTTTCTCCTATCAATTTTAAATGTGCTGCCTTTCAATTTTATTGAAGGTCCCATTGATCTTGTATTATGGTTTACCTACTCTATATCTGTCATAATTTTGATACCTTCATGTCCCCTCTAATACATCTTCTCTCTAAACTAAACAGTTTTAATATTGTCAATTTCTTCTTCGAGTGATGTCCCTGTAGGTGCTCCACTTCAGGTGTTGGTGCCTTCCCTGTGCCTTTGATCTGAGAATTTCAGCAGCAGTGCCTGTTCAGATTGTGCATGCGCCCATCTTGCAGTGCCATTGGTGCCTCATCCAGAGTGCACGTCCCGACCATTCTCAGTTCCTTCTCAGCTGTCCTCTGCCTGAGATGGCTCCCAGCAGTGTCACAACGATTAGCTCATTTAGAGCTTAAAATAGCTAGTTTATAGTAGTTAGTTAGATTACTTACCTTTTTTCTTCCCCGTTTACTCTATTGTTAAAAAATGTTTTTTTCTTCTTTTGTTCTATTCCCTCATCCATAGATTAGTTAGGGTGAACCACTGCTGTTCGAAGCCATGCCCAGGTCACCAGGCTTCAAACACTACCTTTCATGTCAGGAGGTATTCCAGTATCAGACAGGCACTCTTAATGTGTCCACTGCCGTGGTGAGTTGAACATTCCTCAGAAATGCACTCATTTCAGCAACTTAAAAGTTTGAGCCAGGAGAGACAGAGACCTGCATTTCAAACTCATACTCATGGTGAAGTCCCTGAGACCGGCCAGCAGACTCCCTCTGGACAAGGAAGGTGACAAGGAAAAGAGCAGCAACTTCTCCTCCCAAAGAGTAGACAAAAAAGGAATGATCCCCAGATCGTTCTCTCCTCAGTACTGACTGCACCATGACCTCTGCTGACTCCAACACACAGGCTCAGAGTCAAGAGGCAAGAACAAACCGATCTCCTCCATCGTGGCACCGTTGGAACTGCCTAAAGAGGCAGCACCGAGACCTTCACCATAGGCTATGCCACCTCCACCTACTCCGACCTCCATATTGGCGCTGATGGCTGCAACTGTAACGGCTCCATTGGCACTGACTACTTTGCTGCTGAAACCATTGGCACTGACTACTGTGGCATCAAAAATATTGGCACTGACCACTTCCTTCACCATAAAGACATATTGGTATCATCACAGATGGGTCTTCAGTGTGTATGGTACCAGACCAACCTGCTTCACCACTGGCCCCTCCGTTTTCCAGCAAAGAGGAAGATAATGAGGAGGAAGATGTTTTCTCATCACACCTTTCTTTCCCTGACCGACAGCAACCTCTGGACCTCTATGGTAGAGGTCTCATTACAGACAGGACATACAGCCATGATATGGTCACCCATGGATGGCCCCACCTGTGCCTTTCCCCACACAGTAATTTTATTGGGACCCCTGGGCCACTTATAGAAGGTAATACAGCAGGCCTCTCAGGCCCTATAGGGAGGGGATTAGATCTCCACTACCACCCTTGGTGTCTGCACCAACAGAGCCCTCTGAGGAGACCTATGAAGAACAGGAGGAGACCCTAGATCAGGACACTACACCACCTATCAATAATTCCTACTCTTCCCTAGACGAAGCCATAATGCCTCCACCGACAGCAACGGATGATTTTAAACAATTTCAAGAACTTTTTAAACAAGTGGCAAAATGCCTGGAGATTCCTCTCGAGGAAGTCCCACAGTCCCAACATAAACTGTTGGACATCCTGCAGGCCTCCTCTACTTCAAAGATAGCACTTCCAATTAATGATGTGCTCATGAAACCAGCCAAAAACATTTGGCAGACCATGACTACAATACCACCCACCTGCAAGAGGGCTGATAAAAAGTATTATGTCCCTTCAAAAGGCATGGACTTTCTTTTTTCTCAATCCCACCAAACTCAGGTCATTGATGTGACCAACCAGTCGACATCAATATAGATCCACTCAAGATGCCAAGGAGAGGAAATGACTGGACCTTTTTGGCTACAGGGTGTACTCATCAACAGTTTGGCAATTTAGGGTTGCCAACTCTGCAACACTAATGGCAAAATACAGCCATGTCAATTACTCTAAACTTGCAGACTTTATTAATGACATCCCAGAAGAAAAAAGGGACCAATTTAAATCAGTTTTGGCCAAAGGACAGCTTGTAGCCAGAACCGCTCTACAGACATCCTTAGATGTGGTATACATGGCAGCGCGATCCACAGCCACTGCAGTTCTCATGCACCGAGTATCCTGGTTCCACTCCTCTGGTTTCCCCAGAGAAATACAGTCTACTGTGGAGGATCTCCCCTTCGATGGTGTAAAGAGGCTAGCTGGGACTCGACCCTCTCCGGGGCGGTGGGGAGCCACACCGGCTCACTACACCCAGTTGATGTTTGGGGAAATTAGTCCGGCTGCAGGAGTATCCCTTGGCAGCCCTTGTGGCAACTGAAATAAGCACCATAAGTCCGGGCCCTAGGTCAGGGCAGGGCAACAGTGAGTCAGGTACTCAGGCGGGGGCTGAGCAACAGCAGTATATAGAAATAAGCCCAGGCCCTGGGTCAGAGCGGGGCAACAGTGAGTCAGGTGCTCAGGTCCTCAGGCAGGGGCTGAGTGATAGCAAACTGTAGCAATAAGCCCAGGCCTCCAAAGGACCTGGAAGAGGGGGAGACTGCTACCCATGAGCTGGGTGGCAGGGGGGACGCAGGCCCTCCCACTCCACTGTGTCCCAGCCCGGGGCCCTAGCAGTGGCAGAAGACCTGCTGCTGTGTCAGTGGGGATCCTGGCCGTAACACACTGGCATAACTGGCAGTGCTACAGCCAGACTAGGGTCGGCTGCCCCCAGGCTACTTCCTGACTCCCCCTCTTGTGGTACTTGGGTCCAGGTGGTGTCCTCCAGGGCGTCCAGCACCATGGGTTCCTCGGGGTAGTGGGCGAGCAGCAGGCCCAGCAACTCCTCCGGGTAGTGGGTGGAGGGCAGGTCCCGTCGTCGTCCTCCGGTAGGACCTTGGGATACTCTCCTTCCAGCGCTGGGGTCGAGCGGAGGATCTCCTCGAATGCGGGCCAGTCCCGCCCCAGGATCACTGGGTATGCTAGTCGAGGGGCCAGGCCGACAACAATTTGTTGGGTGACCCCGGCCATTGTTAACGGAATCCAGGCACTGGGGTAGGGCTGCACGTCGCCATGGATGCATTGCAGCCGAATTGTTCCAAAGCCTGGCGAATCAGTATCTGGCTGCAGCCAGAGTCTATCAGGGCCTGGGTGGGATGGTCTCTGACAACTACCAGAACCGTGATCTTGGGAGCCTGTGGTAGCCGGGCCCCGGTTTCCCCCGCACAGACATGGCCGAAGCTGCAGTCCATTTCCGTGCAGTCCCACTGCAAATGTCCATATTTCCAGCATAGAAAGCAGGGCCTGAGTTCAGGGCAGCCACCCCGGGTGTACTCCGACTGGTCCCTGAGACATTCAACATGGTGGTTGCAGACCCTTATCAAGGGGGGAGTTCGGGGCGTCTGACCTGAAGCCTTGAGCGAGCCTCTTGCCCACGGGGAAGGCTCCACAGCTCAGTCGGGGTGCCTCCTTTCCTTTCAGTGTTAGGGTGTTCTGGCCCAGGGGGTTGGGCTTGGATAGCGGGCCACACCGGCGCTTCGGCCACGAGGAAGTCTTCCATCAGCGTGATGGCAGCTGCTAACATCACTGGCTGATGGTGGAGCACCCAGGCCCATCCTCAGGCTGGGAGGATGTGCACAAACTGTTCTAGAATGACTTGTTCCCTGACCTCCTCCACTGTCCTCCTCTTTGGCTGTAGCCACCGCTTGCATGTTTCCTTCAGGGCTTGGGCCACCAGCCGGGGTTGAGTGCCTGTGGGGTATGTCTGTCTTCGGAACTGCTGTCGAAAGGTGTCTGGGCTGACATCCAAGACATCCAGGATTGTTACCTTTACCCGGCTATAATCCCTTGCCTCTTCCATAGCCGGCCCCCGGTATGCCATTTGGGCAGTCCCAGTCAAGTATGGGGCCAAAAGAGTGGACCATTGGTCAGGGGCCCATCCGGCAACCAGCGCCACCAGTTCAAATGTTACCAAGAAAGCCTTGGGCGTGGTAACACCATCACCAACTGCTGCAGCTGGGCTCCTAGCTGCTGAATGAGCTGCTGCTGCTGCTGGAGCTGAGCCGTATGCTGCCGCTTCTGGAGCTGAGCGGTGGCCTGCTGCTGGAGCTGGGCGGCCTGCTGTCACTCCTGGTTCTCCATCAGGAGCTTAATCAGTCGATCCATCCCCATGGCACTCTCGGGGTGACTCTCCCCCTCAGACCCCTTCTCACAGGGGCCAAGGGATTCTCCACCATGTGTAAAGAGGCTAGCCTGGGCTCAACCCTCTCTGGAGCGGCAGGGGCCCACATCACCTCACTACAGATGGCCAGAAACTGTTCACCTCGAAGACACATGAAGTCCTCCAAACCATGAAGGACTCCCAAGTGACTTTCCGCACATCGGGAATATGCACGCTTGCAACCAAATGAAGACCCTACCAGCACACCAGGTACGCCCCTTATGCCCAACAACAGCAACAATATGACAGACAGAGACCACAGAGAGGTCAGCCTCCTCCGCCGCAATCATCAGCATCTCAATCATCCTCTGAGAAACAACAGTTTGGAGAGTTTGGGCAAGGGTCTGAATGACCTCCCCCATCCACCAGAGCTGACAACACTGACCATCTCCCACTTTGAATAATGTTTGACCCCCTTCTAGTCAGCATGGGCTTCCATCACAGACATATGGGCCCTAGAAATAATACACACAGGCTCCTTGACCCATTTACTTGACCCCTCCACACACCGAATCCGCCTCCACATCCCTCTTCAGGGACCCTTCTCATAAGCACCTTCTATGGCAAGAAGTAAATACCTTCTACATCTCAATGCAGTGGAACAAATACCTTCACAACTCAGAGGAAAGGGCTTCTACTCCCATTACCTCTTAATTCAGGCTCCATCTTCCATTTTTCTTCTATCTTAGATCTCAGAAAACTCAACAAATTTGTAAGGGTCCAATGGTTCAGGATGGTCACACTATCAATGATAATACCAGCACTGGAACGAGGAGACTGGTTTTCAGCCCTCGACCTTTAAGATGCCTATTTCCACATAACGATACATCCTACTTACAGAAGGTTTCTCAGATTTACTCTGAGAACAGATCATCACCAATACAAAGTCTTGCCTTTCAGTCTTCAACCGCACCATGCGTATTCTCCAAAATCCCACTTGGGCATACGCCATCGACATTACTTACAGGATGCTTGCCCTCTTCCCAAGTCTGGGGACAGTACATGTGTGACCTAAACAGGCACTGCTGCTGAAATTCTCTGATCAAAGGTGCAGGGATGCACCAACACCTAAAGTGGAGCACCCACAGGGACACATATCTCCGAGAACCTCAGTTACTGCACAAGGTGAGTAACCTTCTCTTCTATTTATATGGCCATCTTTTCATGCCTTTAATCAACAATCTTGAGAATTAACTAGTTCAAGTCATGATATGTTAGGGTGTTTGATTTTTTTAATCAATTAATCTTTTTATACAGTACTTTGAGATCTTCAGATGAAAGTTGCTATAGAAGTCCAATTTATTATCTAGTACAATAAGAACACTTTACATTTTTTCAAATCATTGTACAAACATTAATTACTTCTCACAACAGACTTGGGAGGAATATAAGTACTATTATCTCTCTTCTACAGATGTAGAAACAGACCCAGAGAGGTTAAGTGACTTCCTCAGGATCACCCAACCAGTTGGTGGAAGAGCTAGGATTAGAATTCAAGAGTTCTCTGATCCCAGCTTTGTGCTGAACCCCTCAGACTGCTCTGGCTATCTGCATATGGTTATAATTCATCTGTTCCTGAAACTGTCAATCTTTACAAATGACAAGGGCCTCAAGTCCGTCACAAGCTTTTTGGTAAATCTTGTTACAGATTGGGAGATACATTGCACTATATTTTTCATATATATTTACTTTTCTGTATGTTTCTTTGACATATAATACCACCATGTCACACTGCTTCTTTTAATGTAAGTGTGAGTGGCCCAGATCCACAAAGGTATTTAGACTAGGGTTGTCAAGCGGTTAAAAAATTAATCGCGATTAATCATGCGATTAATTGCGCTGTTAAACAAGAATAGAATACTATTTATATACATATTTTTGGATGTTTTCCACATTTTCAAATATATTGATTTCAATTACAACACAGAATACAAAGTGTACAGTGCTCACTTTATTTTTTATTACAAATATTTGCACTGTAAAAATAAAATATAGTATTTTTCAATTCACTTTATACAAGTACTGTAGTGCAATCTCTTTATCATGAAAGTTGAACTTACAAATGTAGAATTATGTACAAAAATAACTGCGTTCAAAAATAAAACAATGTAAAACTTTAGAATTTACAAGTCACTCAGTCCTACTTCTTGTTCAGTCAATCGCTCAAATAAACAAGTTTGTTTACTTTTGCAGGAGATAATGCTGCCCGCTTCTTGTTTACAGTGTCACCTGATTGTGAGAATAGGCATTCGCATGGCACTGTTGTAGCTGGCGGTTGCAAGATATTTACATGCCAGATGTGCTAAAGATTCATATGTCTCTTCATGCTTCGACCACCATTCCAGAGGACATGTGTCCACGCTGATGATGGGTTCTGCTCAATAATGACCCAAAGCAGTGCAGACCAAGGCATGTTCATTTTCATCATTTGAGTCAGATGTCACCAGCAGAAGTTGATTTTCTTTTTTGGTGGTTCGGGTTCTGTAGTTTCTGCATCTGAGTGTTGCTTTTTTAAGACTTCTGAAAGCATGCTCCACACCCTGTCCCGATCAGATTTTGGAAGGCACTTCAGATTCTTAAATCTTGGGTTCAGTGCTGTAGCTATCTTTAGAAATATCACATTGGTACCTTCTTTGCGTTTTGTCAAATCTGCAGTGAAAGTATTCTTAAAACGAACAACATGCTGGTTCACCATCTGAGACTGCTATAACAGGAAATATATGGCAGAATGCGGGTAAAACACCGAGCAGGAGACATACAATTCTCCCCAAAGGAGTTCAGTCACAAATTTAAATAATGCATTATTTTTTTAATGAGTGTCATCAGCATGGAAGTATGTCCTCTGGAATGGTGGCGAAAGCATGAGGGCGCATACAAAGGTTTAGCATATCTGGCACTTAAATACCTTGCAATGTTGGCCACAAAAGTGGCATGCAAGCATCTGTTCTCACTTTCAGGTGACATTGTAAATAAGAGGTGAGCAGCATTATCTCTGTAAATGTAAACAAACTTATTTCTCTTAGTGACTGGCTGAACAAGAAGAAGGACTGAGTGGACTTGTAGGCGCTAAAATTTTACATTGTTTTGTTTTTGAGTGCTGTTATGTAACTACAACAAAAAATCTACATTTGTAAGTTGTGCTTTCACAATAAAGAGATTGCACTATGGTACTTGAATGAGGTGAATTGAAAAATACTATTTCTTTTGTTTATAATTTTTACAGTGAAAATATTTGTAATAAAAATAATATAGAGTACTATACACTTCGTATTCCGTGTTGTAATTGAAATGAATATATTTGAAAATGTAGAAAAATCTAAAATAGTTAATTTCAATTCGTATTCTATTGTTTAACAGTGTGATTAAAACTGAAATTAATTGCGATTAATTTTTTAAATCACAATTACTTTTTTTGAGTTAATTGCATGAGTTAACTGCGATTAATCGACAGCCCTAATTTAGACTCCTAACTTCCATTGATTTCAGTGGAAGTTAGGAGCCTAAATACTCTTTGGACCTGGACCAGTGTGACTAAGAAAGATAATGGAAGTAATGTAATTCAAAGTAGTACTACTTGTCCCTTTTGTGTCCTCTCTCCTCTGCCGTCTTCCTCTCTTCACTGTACTATTTATAGAGCGTGCTACGCAGATATTTCCTCACTGTGCTACTGCATGGTAATTGTCAAAGGACTTTTTAGAGGAAAAAAAAAGTCTCCCAAGAGAAGTGGTGGTAATTGCATGACTTTTGAGCCAGTTAAAACTGGAATGGACATTAGTTTCCATCTAAGTGCTATGGCAAAGGGGTCTTAGAAAGAGAGAAAAAGTCAGGATTACTAGAATTAGTCTTTCAGTAACTAGAATAAATGGCTTTTGTTTGGTTCTGTGACTGAATATTGAACAGTTTGTATTTGGAATGATCAGATTTTTGAACCAAAATACAGTGAAAGCTCTAATAAAACCAGTTTAAAAGTGGATAGCCTGGGCATGCAGGAAAATTTTGGGCCCAGATCTCTTCTCAGTGGAAGGGGGTCTGTTGGCTCCGTATTGAAACTTAGTGGGGTTTTTTGGCTGGCCTCCCAATAGCAGAAGAAAGGGGAAGGGCTGAAGAGAAAGCATCTGAGACTGACAGTCCCCAGGGTCAATGGGGAGAGGACACTGGTTCAAGTCAGCCAGACGACACGGCAGGCAGGCCAATGAGGGCCCACCCTCCACATGAGCTAGAGTAGGGCAGAGCTAAGGAGAAAGCAGCAACCGGAGATGGGTTGGAGGCAGAGCAACAGCAGCCAGAACCGGAGGGGCCAGAGAAGCAGCCCAGAAAGCAGAGCTCGGTTGGAGCCAAAGCAGCAGCAGCACTGAGCCCGAGGATGCAGAGCTGGAGCTGCCCGAAATGAGGCAGTGGAGGCCAGCTGTGCCAACGGTGAGCCAGGGCTGAGCTATATCAAGGAGCTGCAGGGCCAAGCCACAACTAATATTGGAGCCGAGAGCAGTGAGCAGTTGGTGAGAGCAAGTTGGGGATCCTGGGAAGCAAGAGCCCAGCAGGGGGAGATGTCACCAGGCAAGAGGGCCTTGAAGGCCAAATGTGGAAGGGGGACGTGAGCCCGATGGGAGGGTTGATGCTGGGTCCTGCAACCTAAAGCCTGAGGGTCTGTAGCTGCCACCATGGCAGGTGGTTGGGGTGCAGGGGGCTCAGGGCAGGGGGTTTGGGTGCAGGATGGGTTCGGGGTGTGGCAGGCTCCAGTCCAGTGTGCACTGGTCTGCCTGCCTGCCGTGTCCCTGCGCTGCTCCGGGAAGCGGCTGGAACCTGGGGGAGGGGAGGCACAGGGGTCTGTGTGTTGCCCTGGCCGCGCTTCCAGGCACTGCCCCCAGCAGCTCCCATTGGCCGGGAATGGGGAACCGTGGCCAATAGGAGCTTCAGCGGAAGCACAGACCCTGCCCCCCCCCTTCCCCTAGGTCATGGCTGCTTCGTAGAGTGGCGTGAGGGCAGGGCAGGTGGGCAGGGAGCCTGCCCTGCCTCTGGTGTGCACAGGGCCCGAGCTGCTCTAGGTAAACGCAGCGGGTGGGGGGACTGCGGGGAGTTGTCAGGCCCCAGGAAATAGCCCCACAGGCCGCGTGTTTGAGACCCCTGCTCTAATGCAAGCCGTGGCTGCGCTTTAGTGGGTTGGTAGAAGATCCGACCCAAGGCTGGCTGTCTCTGCATGGCATGACCGGCAAGGGGTCTGCCTGGGTCTAGGATTGTGTAACCCCATCTTTCCTCCCCTTCTCCTCCCCGCCTGAGCCACTGACTGGTTTGAGCATCTCACTGGAAGCAATTAGAGTGAGCGGCGCCGTCTCTCTGAGACTAGCCAACGCTCTTTGCTGAAGGGGGTTTAGGAGGGTCATGGACATCCTCAATAAATCTTTCCTGTGTGAGTGCCTGAGGAGTGGTGTGGTAATTTTAGCTTTATGAGCTGCTGACTCAGCAGACAGGATAGAGAGACATCTTAGTTTATGAGCCGCTGCAGCAGACAGGGCACCCCCACGTGCTTAGAGAATGGGTGGGAATCAGTTCAAGACTACTCCTGCTCCATTGAAGGGCACGCCTACCTATTTTATGTATGTGCATTATAGTCCCAGGACTTGTAAGTACTTAGAGAATTGGAATTTTTACACACGTGGTGATTAATCTAAACAATTCCCACTAGAAGGTACCTTCGATTGAAATAAGATTGTCCACCTCAGAGGCACTCTTGTGTCACCTAAAATCCCTGATGGGCAGTGGGAACAGTGTCTTTATTGGTGGGAGAAAGCTACAAAGAGACTCCATGAGTCTCAGGGGTGAAGTTTAAAAGATTCGCAGGAAAAATTAAAAACTCAGATGCAGGAGTTAAAAACCAGGTGTAAGGCATCTGGATGCTTTCCAGCCAGAGCAATCTCATTACCTCCCTCAGCTCCTTTGTATCCCCGATTAGTTAAGACTGAGAGTGAAGAGGAAGCAGCTGAAAACATTGTGGGACTTTTTCAGTGCTGCTCAGCAGCCTGCAGTGCCTCCTTCCCCTCTTCCCCCTCCACAGGCTGCGCCACTTAATGATTTTCCTGCAGCAGCAGCAGACTCACCGGCAAATGTGTCTGCTGCAGAGATAATTCCTTCTGGAAAGGAAACCTGTCCGCTACCCTATCTTCCTCAAGGGTCAGGAGCTGTTCCTGATTCTACCAGTGCCCTACTTGACTCCTATCCCCCAATTTCCAGCCGCACTAGGAAACAACAGAACCAGTCAGCATTACTCCAGGCTCCCTTAAGACAATTGCCAGGGAGTGGAGGGGACTTGGTTACCGTGCGTGCCCCTTGGACACTGGGGGATCTTAGAAATCTGGTTAGGGAGTTCCCTAATATTAGAGAAGAGCCAGAGAAATTTAGAGAGGAACTCCAGACAGTGATTCAGTGTTACAGTCCATCATGGGCTGACATCAACCAACTCTTGCGAGTAGGTACACCTTCTAAGGTCTGACAATGACTATTTGATAAGGCCCAATGGCCCAATACCAATCCCGAAATGAGGGATGCCCTGATGCAGGCTAGGGAGAGCCTAGTGACTGCTATTCCTGACATTTGTCCCAGGAAAACGGATTGGACAAAGATAACAACTAAACAAAACAAGAGCGAGTCCCCTGCTGACTATTTAGACAGACTGACAAAAGTGTTTAAACAACATTTGGGGATCAATCAACCAGCTAGCAGTGCTAAAGAAGCAATAGGGGCTGGTTTTGTTTAGGACTCTTGCCAAAGGTTCAGCAGCAGTTGAAATTAATCTGCATCGGCTGGCAAACAAAGCCTCTTTCTGAATTGATGACAGTTACCAACCACTGTACTGCCTGTAGAGAACAGAAAAAGAAAACAAGGAAACAAAACTTTTGGCCCTACAGCTGCAAACTTAAGAGCCTAGAGGCCATCGGATACTGAGGGGTGGGCGAGAACGAGGAAGGGGAAGAGAGAGAGGTCCCTTATATCTTTCCCCATCAGGGAACACCGCATGCCACTTCTGTGGCCAGGAGGGGCATTGGAGAAATGAATGCCTAAACCGACCTCCTTAGGACCCCCCACCCCCTTTCCCAAACCCTGGTGCGCCTACCTTTGTTCCACAAAATAATCCTTATTAGGACAGCCCGAGGGGATGTAAATGCATCATGAATCCTTTGCTTCCTATCAATCAAGAGGGCCCGTACATAAATTGTGAAATTGAAGGACAATCTGTAGCTTGCCTTGTAGATACAGGCGCTAGCAGATCTGCTTTGTGGTCTGCTGAGTTTTCCTCTGTTCCCTTGTCATCTTCTTCTGTTAATGCAGTTGGTATTTCAAATCAACCTGTTCCCCATCCTGTTACCAAACCTCTTTCTATTTCTGTGGGACCTATTTTGGATCAACATGCCTTTTTGCTTAATCCATCTTCTCCTGTTAACCTGTTAGGAAGAGATCTATTATGTAAATTGGGTTGTACCATCTATTGTACACCAGATGGCATATTCTTAGAATTTCCTGATGAGAATACCAATCTGGTACTGGCCACTCTCCAAACGCCGGAGCCAGCTCAAGTAAACACAGCCCTTAGCAGTGAACTTGCTAACTTGCTATCGCAAGTGCCTGCTTGCCTTTGGTCTCAGCATGCAAACGAAGTGGGGCAGATTCATAGAACCATAGAATATCAGGGTTGGAAGGGACCTCAGGAGGTCATCTAGTCCAACCCCCTGCTCAAAGCAGGACCAATCCCCAATTAAATCACCCCAGCCAGGGCTTTGTCAAGCCTGACCTTAAAAACTTCTAAGGAAGGAGATTCTACCACCTCCCTAGGTAACGCATTCCAGTGTTTCACCACCCTCCTAGTGAAAAAGATTTTCCTAATATCCAACCTAAACCTCCCCCACTGCAACTTGAGACCATTACTCCTTGTCCTGTCCTCTTCTACCACTGAGAATAGTCTAGAACCATCCTCTCTGGAATCACCTCTCAGGTAGTTGAAAGCAGCTATCAAATCCCCCCTCATTCTTCTCTTCTGCAGACTAAACAATCCCAGCTCCCTCAGCCTCTCCTCATAAGTCATGTGTTCCAGACCCCTAATCATTTTTGTTGCCCTTCGCTGGACTCTCTCCAATTTATCCACATCCTTCTTGTAGTGTGGGGCCCAAAACTGGACACAGTACTCCAGATGAGGCCTCACCAATGTCGAATAGAGGGGGACGATCACGTCCCTCGATCTGCTCGCTATGCCCCTACTTATACATCCCAAAATGCCATTGGCCTTCTTGGCAACAAGGGCACACTGCTGACTCATATCCAGCTTCTTGTCCACTGTCACCCCTAGGTCCTTTTCCGCAGAACTGCTGCCTAGCCATTCGGTCCCTAGTCTGTAGCTGTGCATTGGGTTCTTCTGTCCTAAGTACAGGACCCTGCACTTATCCTTATTGAACCTCATCAGATTTCTTTTGGCCCAATCCTCCAATTTGTCTAGGTCCCTCTGTATCCTATCCCTGCCCTCCAGCGTATCTACCACTCCTCCCAGTTTAGTATCATCCGCAAATTTGCCGAGAGTGCAATCCACGCCATCCTCCAGATCATTTATGAAGATATTGAACAAAACCGGCCCCAGGACCAACCCCTGGGGCACTCCACTTGACACCGGCTGCCAACTAGACATGGAGCCATTGATCACTACCCGTTGAGCCCGACAATCTAGCCAACTTTCTACCCACCTTATAGTCCATTCATCCAGCCCATACTTCTTTAACTTGCTGACAAGAATACTGTGGGAGACCATGTCAAAAGCTTTGCTAAAGTCAAGAAACAATACATCCACTGCTTTCCCTTCATCCACAGAACCAGTAATCTCATCATAGAAGGCGATTAGATTAGTCAGGCATGACCTTCCCTTGGTGAATCCATGCTGACTGTTCCTGATCACTTTCCTCTCATGTAAGTGCTTCAGGATTGATTCTTTGAGGACCTGCTCCATGATTTTTCCGGGGACTGAGGTGAGGCTGACTGGCCTATAGTTCCCAGGATTCAAACTGCGGAACCAGTTAAAATCCTGGTTAACACCTCTAAGCCTCTTCCGAGGGTACCACAGTACCCACTGCGCCCTGATGCAGAAAAAGGTATAGCCCCAGTAATAGATTCTTTGTTACAGCAAGGTATTGTTGTTCCTGTTATTAGTTCTTGTAATACTCCTATTTTCCCTGCAAAGAAACTGGGGGAAAACACTTATCCCTTTGTTCAGGATCTCCGTGCGGTTAATGCTGTTGTGTTGCCGTCTTTTCCTGTGGTTCCAAGCCAGGCAATTATTTTACCTTGTATTCCCTTTTCAGCCACTTATTTTACTGTTGTGGATCTTTGTTCAGCTTTTTTTTCTATTCCCATTCACCCTGATAGCCAATATTTGTTTGCCTTTACCTATAAGGAACGCCAATATACCTGAACTCGGTTACCTCAACAGTATACAGAATCACCCTCCCTGTTTTCCCAGATCCTAAAAAAGGATCTGAATGATGTGGTCTTTCCAGGAAAATCTGTACTTATACATGTTTCAGAGTAGCAGCCGTGTTAGTCTGTATTCGCAAAAAGAAAAGGAGTACTAGTGGCACCTTAGAGACTAACCAGTTTACATCCGACGAAGTGAGCTGTAGCTCACGAAAGCTCATGCTCAAATAAATTGGTTAGTCTCTAAGGTGCCACTAGTCCTCCTTTTCTTTGTACTTATACAATATGTGGATGAACTTTTGCTTATGCCACCTTCCTTTGATTCATGTAAAATTGATACTATGGTTCTCTTACCTGCTCTTGCTTTAAAAGGTCACAAGGCCTCCCGGGAAAAGCTTCAGTTGTGCCAACCTAGAGTGCATTACCTAGGTCAGTGTTTCCCAAACTTGGGACGCCGCTTGTTCAGGGAAAGCCCCTGGCGGGCCCGGCCAGTTTGTTTACCTGCCGCATCCGCAGGTTCGGCCGATCGCGGCTCCCACTGGCCATGGTTCGCTGTGCCCACCCAATGGGGACTGTGGAAAGTGGCACGGGCCGAGGGACATACTGGCCACCGCTTCCCGCAGTCCCCGTTGGCCGGGCACAACGAACCGCGGCCAGTGGGAGATGCGATCAGCTAAACCTGTGGATGCGGCAGGTAAACAAACTGGCCGGGCCCGCCAGGGGCTTTCCCTGAACAAGCGGCGTCATAAGTTTGCGAAACACTGACCTAGGTCATGATATTTCATCTGGTTCTCGTCATTTGTCAGATTCTCGTATTACAGCTAATTCTAAAAATACCTAGGCCTGTTGCTATATCTCAAATGCGAACCTTTCTTGGCATGACTGGATATTGCAGACAGTGGATTTTGGGTTATGCTACAATAATCAAACCACTTCAAGAGTTAACTAAAATGGACACCCCTGAGCCACTTTTGTGGTCTCAGGAGGCAGAACAAGCCTTTGTAACTATTAAACAAGCTCTTTCTAGTGCGCCTGCCCTAGGACTTCCTGATTATGCTCAACCATTTATTCTTTTCTGTCATGAGCGGAATGGATTTGCTTTGGCTGTGCCAACACAGAAACATGAAGATAAACACCATCCACTGACTTATTACAGCACTGCGTTGGATCCAGTAGCAACTGGCTTTCCTGCATGCCTTAGGGCTGTTGCCAAAGCTGTCCTGGCTGTGCAGTTATCTGAATCTATTGTTTTAGGCTCACCCTTAACTGTTTTAGTACCTCATGCTGTAGCAGCTCTTCTGTTAAAATCTAAGACACAGCATTTGTCTACTTCTCGACTTACCAAATATGAGCTTATTCTGTTATCTTCGTCTCATACTACTTTGTCTCATTGCCCCATTCTAAATCCTGCTTCCCTGTTATCGGGGCCTCAGAATGGAGAGCCTCATGATTGCGTGTCTGTTACTTCTCTTCTTACCTGCCCAAGGGAAGATCTTACTGATATGCCTTTGCAGAATCCTGATCTTATTTATTTTGTAAATGGTTCTTTTTTGTGAAAGTCTGAGGGAAAATTGGTTGCTGGTTTTGCTGTTTGTTCTTTATAGTCTGTTGTTGAAAGTGCCTTCCTTCCCTCTGTTTTTTCAGCTCAGGTGGCTGAGCTTATAGCCTTGACACGAGCATGTATTCTGGCACAGGATCAAACTGTTACTATTTACACTGACTCTCGCTATGCTTTTGGAGTGGCTCATAATTATGGTGTACTTTGGAAACACAAAGGTTTCCTTACATCCTCTGCTTCCCCCATTAAGAATAGTCAGTATGTATCTGCTCTTTGGGATGCTCTTTTGTTGCCCAAAGCTGTTGCTATTGTCAAATGCCTTGCTCATCAAACCCCTCATGATGAAGTTACATGTGGAAATGCTTTGGCTGATTCAGCAGCCAAGGATGCGGCCTTTTCTGCCCCTCAGGCTGAGTGTGCTTTCATTTTTGCCTTAGTTGAGCAACCTCCACTGGCTTCCCTAGACAACCTTGCTAGGATCCAGAAGATGGCGCCAGAGACCGAAAAACGTTCTTGGGAGTGTTACTGGGTGCACTTTACACCCTGACCGTTTTTGGCGCTTCCAGGACAGCCGGCTGGTTGCACCATGGGTGCTTTTGCCCTATCTTGCTCACCTGCATCATGGGATATTGCATGTGAGCAAAGGGGGGATGCTTGCTGCAGTGGAATGTGATTGGTATGCCCCAGGTTTTCCTTCTGTGGCCCAGCACTACTGCCAACAATGTACAATCTGCCAGCAACACAATGTTGGTAAAGCTGTTAAAACCAGACAAGCAGCCCATCCCCCTCGGTGGGGACCGTCTGTAAATATTCAGATTGATTTTATTTAGATGTCTAAATGTTGTAATTATAAATATGTATTAGTATTAGTTAATGTTTTTTCAAGCCGGGTTGAGGCCTTCCCCTGCAGGAGGGCAAAAGCCAAGTCTGTTGTGAAAATTTTGCTCAAAAACTTTGTACCAAGATTTGGTATACTTGTGTGTATCAACAGTGACCGTGGCACTCATTTTACTGGACAGATTGTAAAAGAATTATATGCAGCCTTGCAGATACAACACAACCTCCACTGCCCTCACCATCCACAATATGCTGGGACAGTGAAATGTCACAGTGGGATTCTGAAAAACAAACTGGCTAAAATTTGTGCAGAGACAAACCTCAAATGGCCAGATGTTTTGCTGTTAGCATTGATAAGCATGACGGCCACTCCCAACCAAAAAAACTGGACTTAGCCCACAAGAGATTTTGACAGGGCGCCCGATGTGACTTCCAGTAGCACCACCACTGGCCCTTGCTCAGATGGACATTCATTTAATGGATAATATGACGCTTAATTACTGCCAGGCACTAATGAAATGTGTTAAGTCTTTTTACTCACAGGTAAAAGAAGCATTAGCCAAGGACCCTGAACAGCCTTGCCACTCCTTGGAATCAGGAGATTGGGTCTACGTAAAGGTCCACCAGCAAAAGAATGCTCTGGCTCCACACTGGAAAGGCCCTTACCAAGTCCTGCTAACTACCAACACCACTGTGAAGTGCCAAGAACTGACTGCCTGGACCCATGTGTCTCACTGCAAAAAGACCCCCCTGCCTCGAGATAATTCTACATCAACTGCTGATCAGCTTGTTTCTACTTCTGGTACTTCTGTTCCTCCTCCTGAATGGCAAGAGAAAAGAACAAGGAGAAGTGCTAGTAACCTCTCCCTTGTCCACTGATAAAATCATTGTGTTGTCAGCATTTGCTATAGAAACCACAGCACTGCAGGGTGATGTGCTGGTAACCTCTCCCCTGTATAATGCTGGACCACAACTGTTCCTGGAAAGGAAAAAAAAGAAACGCTCGCTCCGCTGAACCTGCCAAGGCCCAGGAGTTCCTGACTACAAAGGACATTAAAAACTGGCCCTGGTGGAAGAGACAAATTATTATACACTGGCAAGAAGGAAGTTGTGGGCTCTTTGCTTAGGAATGTGGTACTACTTAGTATTTAGGGTTTCTCCCAGGGGCTGCACAGTGCGCTGTTGGACAAGTACCCTGGGAATAATTTGGACACTTATGAAATGGTGCAAATAGTGCAGCAGCAATTTGGGATATTCTTAAGGGCCAACAACATGATAAAAAATTAGAAGAACTAAAGAAAGCCACTGGTCTTATTACCGGTGCACAACTGACCCAGGTGCAAGCTGGAGTTGGTGAATTACACGTTATTTCCGCCCTTAGTTCGATGACCCGGAAGCTGTTGACAGGGATGGTGTTAAATATCACTGAGGCAGGAAAGAAATTGCAGTGGGATCTAGCATGTTCAAAAATGCAGGATTTCCTGAATGACCAGCTAATGGCCATTCGGAGTGATCTTGAGCATCAGGCTTGGTCCACTGCCCTTACTAGTGCTTCAGGAGTACCATCTGATTTGTGGCCATGAAGACATACTTGGAGATTTTCAGGATGGAGTTGCAAGTACTCGCATTATACCTCTTTGTGACATAAATAGCCTAAATAAAATACAGATGTTTTTAATTAATGCATGTCACAAAGAGGTATAAATGCTTGTGTGATTTTGCTTGTACTTTGAAGAAACTGAGGCAGAGATGCTCTTTGCCAGGCTGTATTCTTCCCTTGCAATTGCTCGAATAAAGCTGTCTCTGATTTTGTTGCTTCCAACCTGAGAGTGAAGTTCATTTTCTTCCACACTAGGAACTTAGATACTATACTAATAAGCCATGGGGGAGGGTGTCACATGAGTGCTTCCCAAATATTTATGGATTTATTCTCACAACCCTCTTGTGAGATACTGAAGCACCATCCTCATTTTTTTACAGAGAAGATCATAGAATCATATGAGCCTGTGAGTTTCCCAGGCTAGAAAGGAATTCTCTAGCACAGCCAAGAATTTAAGTAAAATCTGGTTTCCAAAACAGGGACTTAACCACCAGAGCATTCTATCTCCCCCTTGTTTACTGACTTGGGAAAGGTTTCACGCAATCACAGACATGAAGGTTGCTATCTTAAAACAAAAAAACTTCAAATCCAGACTCCAGCAAGAAACAGCTGAATTGGAATTCATTTGCAAATTGGATACTATTAATTTAGGCTTAAATAGAGACTGGGAGTGGCTAAGTCATTATGCAAGGTAGCCTATTTCCCCTTGGTTTTTTCTACCCCCCCCCACGACGTTCTGGTTAAACTTGGATTTATGCTGGAAATGGCCCACCTTGATTATCATGCACATTGTAAGGAGAGTGGTCAGTTTGGATGAGCTATTGCCAGCAGGAGAGTGAGTTTGTGTGTGGGGGGGATGAGAAAACCTGGATTTGTGCTGGAAATGGCCCACCTTGATTATCATGCACATTGTAGGGAGAGTGGTCACTTTGGATAAGCTATTACCAGCAGGAGAGTGAGTTTTTGTGTGTGTGGTTTTTTTGAAAAAAAGGGGGTGGGGGGGTGAGAAAACCTGGATTTGTGCTGGAAATGGCCCACCTTGATTTTCATACACATTGTGAGGAGACTGGTCACTTTGGATAAGCTATTACCAGCAGGAGAGTGAGTTTGTGTGTGTGGTTTTTGGAGGGGGGTGGGGGGGTGAGAAAACCTGGATTTGTGCTGGAAATGGCCCAACTTGGTGATCACTTTAGATAAGCTATTACCAGCAGGAAAGTGGGGTGGGAGGAGGTATTGTTTCATGGCCTCTGTGTATAGAATGTCTTCTGCAGTTTCCACAGTATGCATCCGATGAAGTGAGCTGTAGCTCACTAAAGCTCATGCTCAAATAAATTGGTTAGTCTCTATGATCTTTGAAATGTGTTCCCTTCTAAACTAAGGATACAATATTTCAATAAGACTGGTGCAGGGCTTGTGTCTGCACAAAAGATGATGTGGCAGCTTAAGTCTACATATTCTGAAACCCTGGTAGTTCATGCAGATCTACCAAATGGAGATTTTTAGTGTGGTTCATTTGACGATGGGTATTGTTGTTTGTCCTTCGAGTTCGAAGATGATCATGACATCACTGGTTGGTTTGGTTTCTGTGACCTCGTGAGTGGCTGATCAGGCCAATTTGAGCATTGAACTGTCTGTGGCACACTGAACAAGAGATGCTACTATGGGTTACTTGATTAACAGCGAACATGCAGTTGGTGTGAGATTTACGCTGCTAGCGCTCCTGCTCTGCCTCAGTAGTTCTCCTCTGCTCATAGACTGTAGCCAGTATGGATGAGACTTCGCCAGGTAGAACAATCATGAGCAAGATTTTTCCAAAACTCTAGGTTAGTGTTGAAACACCTCAAGGATAACTTGAGGGAGTCTTTGCAACATTTATTCTGGCCTCCCTGAGAACACTTTCTCAAATTTAGCTCACCATAAAAGATCTTCTTTAGTAGTCATTCATCTGGCATACTGGTGACATGGCCTGCCCATCTCATCTGTGATTTCATCAACAGAGTATGGATGCTTGGAATACCTTCCCATCTGAAATCCTCAGTATCTGGAACTTTGTCTTGCCATCTTATCTTCATCAGTTTCCTCAGACAGCCCATGTGAAAGTGATTCAGCTTCATAACATGGTGTCTGTACACTGTCCAGGTTTTGCATGCATACATCAAAGTTAGCAACATGATGGCTTTGTAGACTTTCAATTTTGTTTGTTGACTAATGCCTCTGTGCTCCCACACATTTACATGTAGTCTGCCAAAGACCACACTTGCTTTGATAATTCTGGCATTGGTTTAATCATCGGTGTGAACTGCACCTGACCGGTGGGAGTGGATATTGCAGGATGGGAGTGGGGTTAAAAAAATAGACCAGTGCAGGGCTCAACACTGTTCCTACTATCATAAAGAAGTCCCTCGACTGGTGGAAAGATCCTCATAACTTTAGCGCAGGAGTCCTCTTTGCTCAACAGACGCAACCTTCTGGGATGGGAAGCGCATCTCATTGTTCATATTTCTCAGGGCAGGTGATCATCTCATGAGACTGCTCCACAGATCAACTTGTTAGAACTCACGGAAGTCAGAAATGCCTGTCTCCATTTTATGCCATTGATCCAGGGCAAATATGTGAAGATCATGACAGATAATGTCACGCATATTGTATATCAACTATCAAAGGGGAGAGAGATCACCCTCCATCTGCACCAAAGCATGGAGACTGTGGAACTGGTGCATGCAAAATCACATTATCATCTTAGCAGCTTATCTTCTGCTTGTTTGAAACATCACTGCAGATATGCTCAGCAGATGCTTCTCTCAGGACCCTGAGTGGGAAATAGATCCAATTGTACTCCAACACATATTTCAGTGTTGGGGCATCCCACAGATACACCTATTTGCCATGACCAAACACAGGAATTGCTTCCAGTTCTGCTCAAGATGGGGATTCGGCTGCCACTCCTTGGGAGATACCTTTATCCTTTGTTGGGTCTGTTGTATATATTTTCTCAAATTCCTCTGATATACAAGGTGCTGATGAAAATAAGGAAAGAAAAGGCCAGATTTATTCTGGTGGCTCCAGTGTGGCGAAGACAGACATGGTTTCCCTACTTCATCCATTTGGCTGCTTGTCAACTGATCATCCTCCAGACCATCCTTCATCTTCTTTCTCATGTTGCTGGTCAAATTCTTTATCCCAACTTTGGGGTTCTTCACCTCAGTGGGGTTAGAAACATCCTATTCTGAAGAGGTGAGAAGAGTGTTGTTCCCTAGTAGGCAGAAGTCTACCTGTAATACTTAACTACAAAAGTGGACAAGATTCAGCTACTGTTGTGACTTAAGACACCGGTTCTCAACCAGTGGTCTGGGGCCCCCTAGGGGGTTGTGAGCAGTTTTCAGGGGGTCCGCCAAAATAAACCACAGTGCAGGATCAGCATGAGACTCACTGAGATTCAGAGCAGAAAGCGAAAGCCCAAGCCATGTGGGACTGAAGCCAAAGCCCAAGCCTAAGCAACTTAGCTTTGCGGAGCCCCGTGTGGTGTGGGGCCATAGACAATTGCCCTGCTTGCTACCTCCTAATGCCAGCCCTGGTTTTTAATCTACTGGATATGCAGAAAAAGAGTTGTTGTGACACAGGTGGGCCGTGGAGATTTTTATAGCATGTTGGGGGGCCCTCAGAAAGAAAAAGGTTGAAAACCTCTGACTTAAGATACCTTTCACCTGAGTCATCTTTGCTGTGAGAAATACTAGATTAGATCTTAGAAATGAAGGCAGGTTTGTCTTTAATATCAATTAGGGTACATTTGGCAGCCATTACAGCCTTCCATTTCCTGGTGGAGGGCTTTTCTGTGTTTGTACATCCAAAGACAGGGAGGTATCTTAAGGGGTGAGGTATCTATTTCCATGAGTCAAACATCTTGCCCCAACTTGATGCTTAGATGCCTTACAAGACCCCCCACATCTGAGCCAATGTCAACCTGTTCTGTACTTGACTTATCTATGAAAACAATTTTCCTGGTAACCATTATTTCTGCTTGAAGACTTGGGGAAATGTGGGGATATGCCATCAGAGCCCCTTTCACAGTTTGGGTTGCCAACTGTTTAATCATACAAACCCAAACACCATTGCCCTGCTGCTGCCCCACCTCTTCCCCAGGGGCATGGCCATGCCCCTGCCATGCCCCTTCTCTGAAGCCCCACCCCTGCTCACTCCAGCCCCCCTCCCTCCCTCCTTCTCTCCCTCACTTGCTCTCCCTACCTTCACTTACTTTCACTGGGCTTGTGCAGGAGGTGGTTTGCAGGAGTGGGTGCAGGCTCTGGGCTTTGGGGGTGCCGCTGAGGGGTTTGGAATGTGCGAGGGGGCTCTGGGCTGAGCCTGGGGCAGGGGGTTGGGGTGCAGGAGGGGTGTGAGCTCTGGGAGGGAGTTTGGGTGCGGGAGGGGGTATGGAGTGTGGGCTCTGGGCTGGGACAGGGGGTTAGGTGCAGGAGGGGGTGCAGGCTCTGGGAGGGAATTTGGGTGTGGGAGGGGATGCAGGGTGTGGGCTCTGGCCTGGGGCAGGGGGTTGGGGTACGAGGGGTGCAGGGTGTGGGCTCTGGGAGGGATTTGGGGTGCAGGCTCAGGGCTGGGGTAGGGGGTTGGGGTGTGGGAGGAGGTGAGGGGGGCAGCGCTTACCTCAGGTGGCTTCCAAAAGCGACTGACACATCCCTCTAGCAGCGGCTCCTGGGCAGGGGTCCAGGGTCTCTGTGCACTTCCCCTGCCCGCAGCCACCACCCCCACAGCTCCCATTGGCCGGAGTTCCTTGGCCAATGGGAACGGAGGACTTGGTGCATGTCTCTGCAGCCCCTGGGAAGGGGAAGGGGTCTCTGCACGCTGCCCCTGCCTGCAGTTCCCGGCCAATGGGAGCTGCAGAGTCGGCACTGGAGGTGGGGGAAGTGCATGGAGACCCCCTGGCCCTCCCAGGTGCTGCAGGGTTGTGCACTGACTCCCCACCTCAAAAAAAAAACAAAACTGTATACCGGTCCTGGTGTGGGCAACAAGAGGCTCATGCTGGCCGCACAGTGTCCTTTCTGCCCCGGTGGGGGGAGAAAAGGGAAATAGGCAGCCACGGGAGCTTTTATTGCAGCACTCCAGAGCCTGCCAGAGTCACCCTCCCCCTGATTTAGCAATGCACTTGGGATCTGCCTGCTGCAGCTGAGTCCCCTCCATGCACAGCAGGAGGAGAGGGCAGCTGGATCTCCAGGGGCTCCCTCTCTCAGCTGAGCATTTCGGCTCCCCCACATCCCCATGTGCCACTTGGAGTGCAGCTGGGCAAACTCCTTGGGAACTGGGTGGGATTAGGGGGCATCCGAAGGCAGGTGAAACTTCCCCAGCCATGTGATGATCAAGTAAGTACAATGACCATTGTGGCCACATGGAGAGGACTCCCCAACCCAATCGTTGCCTGTCTGATGAGGGAAAAGAGGTATTAATAATGGGACACCCTCGCCCAGGGTGCAAGTGTCCTCACCCCTAAGGGTGTTGTTTTGGTGGGTTTTGCCTCTTGTGAAATCTGAATAGAGTTTCATCTAAATTTATGTACATGTAACATACCAAGATGCAATTTTTTTTTTGCATTAGCAGTTTATTACCTGTGTAAACATGTTTCTTCTTGTAGTATATACAGCATTGGCTGTGCTCTGAAGCTTGGGAGGAACCAACATGCAATGAAAGAAAGCCTGATGTATAAATGAAGCATGCACATAACCAGCTGAAGCATAGCTGGAGTTTGGGGAGAGAAAAAAAAGAATCACATCAAAGTGACACTCCAGCAAGAGTTTCATGTGAAAGGCACTGATCAAACACTGAATTTTCTGTTAAGTGCTTCTGGTCTCATTTAGCACACTGCACTACATGGCAGACAACAATCATGGATCATAAAAGGAGCAATCACTTTTGAGTGAGAGTTGAACATCCTCGTTCAACTTACTCCTGCTTTTGTTGATCCTTCATGGTATATGTGTGAGAAGCACCTCAGATTTTATTCTGTCCCCCATTATTATTTATATTTGTATTACAGTAGCACTTAGAGCCTCACTGAGATTGGAGGCCCAATCTGTGGGGCATTGTACAAAGCCATATCAAGTCATAGTCCTTACCCCAAAGGACTAAGAATCTAAATAAACAAGACAGAGAAAGTACATATTACACCCACCTCAGATGTGAAACTGAGGGAGACTTTCTGAAACACCCAAGGAAGGCTGTCGTAAAGCTGGGAATTGAACCCACCTTTACTGCAGCCCAACACAGAGCATCAGCCACAACCCTATCCTTTGCCACATGAGAAAGGCCCCCTAGGTTTGCACAAATGACCATTTTTTCACTGAGACAAGGTAGGTGAGGTAATATATTGTAATGGATCAACTTCTGCTGGTAAGAAGACAAGTTTTTGAACTACACAGAGCTTGTCTTCTTTCCCTCGTACCTTTCCAAGACCTGAAACCAGCTCTGTGTAAGCTCAGAAGCTTGTCTCATTCACCAACAGAAGATAGTCCAATACAAGATATTTACTTCACCTACATTTCTCTCTAATATCCTAGGACCAGCACAGGTACAACAACATGGCAAACAGTCTTTCTATGTGAGTAATAGGAAATTTGTCCTATCACCCGTGTATTTTAAGCTGAAATATCACTGACTACTTTGTGAAATCCTTCAATGGCCATGTCAGATATCAAGATGCCAGTAGTAAGTTTCATTTTTTGTCATTCTTAATAAAACTGTCATTGTCACATTCACATTGGGGATTTCGATTCTCACTCTCAGCATTCAGGATATTTTCACACTCATGTTTGCGTTTCACATTCATTGTAGATTCCTAAGAAAAACTAGAATTGAACACACTTCCACCACACATCTACTTTTACAGCACTTTTTTAGTTTGTAGGCACTGTTTGCATCAGCTGTTTCATAGGAAAGTATAATTGGGTTTTTGACTTTTTCCCCCCCAAAGTTTCATGGTTTACCTCACACTGTGCGTGTTGTTTATACTACAGAAATTGACCACTACTGATATCACGTCCCTAGTCCTGCACCACTAAAATAAAGAAAATCAATGGGAGCTTTGTCATTGATTTCAATAGGCACCATGTGTCAAACATGGAACTCCCTCTCTGATGCTGACCTTAGTTAGTGTTGCAACAATGATGTTAAACATAGCAGTTTCTGCAGTGTAAACAGGACCCTACACATAATATTATTGATGTAGTCAACACTACAGCACAACTGTTTTAAACTATTCAGATAATAATGAAACTGCAATTCACGAATAATACAAAGTCACACCATTCCCTTGTGCTCAGCTCCAGGCTATGGAATGAAAGGAAATTGAGTGTGCAGAAGGAAATGCACAAACACTTGTACTCCTGCAGTATTGTCAATCACGTAGTTCAGCAGTTCACAACCTCAGTCAAAGGCAGTGCTAAATATCCATGAACCTTTCCTGGAGAAGTCCTGTCATAGTTTCTTTACTAAGAGCATAAAATGTGAATAGACATTTAGGGCAGGATTTTCAAAGTGCTAAGCTCTAAACTTCAATGAGAACAGAGGGAAGTCAATATTGAACACTTTTGCCCATTGTCTTGAAAAGGAGCCAAGCTAGGCCAATGCTGAGGAGGGTCGAGCTGATAGGGTTGTTTTTTTTCCTGAAGAAACAGTTGTTGGAAAATGCCTATTAATCAAAATGAAAGTTTTTTGCAGGAATGGGTCAGTTTCAATGAGTTTTCTGTTTAGAAAAAGTTTCAAAAAACTATTGAAATATCCTGTTTTGAAAGGTTTAGGTTTTTGTTATTGTTCAAAATTATTTTTTGTTTCTTAAAGTTAATTTATAGTAAAAAAATATAAAAAGAAGAAAAAAGATTGAAATCTAAACAAAGATTTTTGAAGTGATCAAAATGAAGCATTTTGGGTTTTTCAGATTTTTGGTTTACAATTTTTTTTTAGATTTCAAATTTTTGGTCAAAGTTGGAATGGCAAAATTGTTTCCCATCCATCTCTAATGCTCAGTACCGTTGAAAACCCTGCTCTTATTATTATATATAATATCTTATCAAAACAACCATTCATTTAAACATGTCAATAATAGCCTAAACATTTGGGAGTCGCAACACACCATTCGGAGTCTGGCCCAACTGCTCACACTATTCCTACCGCACTGGAAGTTACTGTTTGTAATCAAAGTGATCTGTAGAGAACTATCTATTTCTATATTAAGACAATATTTACATATCTCTAAAACTAGGGAAATGTGATTAATTGTCATATGAAAGTGTTCAGTTCTGTTTCGCGGTAGCTGGTAAGCATGTCAAATGATTAAATTAAAACAAAAAATGAAGGATGATTAAATAAACTATATTTGTGATTTCAAGTACATTGTAATTTAAGTACAATTTGTGATGGGGTGTCCTCCTCACACAGGACTGGAAGGGGTTATGGCCAAATAGCCTATTAACTCCACAGACTGCACCCCCTCCACCCACCCACCCTGTCTGTTGGAGGAAGACCCAGGGAGTAGGGAATTAATTATAAGCAGATTCAGCTGTGCAGGAATAGGCAGGGCCTATACAGCTCGGAAACTGGCAACAGATAGGGGCTGCTTCTGGGAAAGGGCACTCATCCCCTGGGAATAGGGCGGAGTGTTTAGAGACTGCTGCAATGCGTAGGCTGTAATTACTCCTTGGGAGAAGGGTTTGGAGCAGTTACACCCAGAGAAAGGTGGGGAACCAGAAGAGTAGGAAGCAGTCCAGAGAAGGAGCAGTTAGGACTGGGAGAGGAAAGCCCAGAACTGGGTATATCGTCCCTGAACTGGAACCCAGAGTAGAGGGTGGGCCAGGGTTTCCCTGCTTGCAACGGAAGGAGTGGCACCAAGGGCAATGAATGAGAAGACTGCCTGTGACTGCTGAAGGAAAGACTTTAATATACTCCAGAATGGGAAAAAGCTGTGACATCTCCCTGGAGGGCTGAGTCATGAAGAGGATGCTGTGGTTCCTGGGATGATAGAGAAGTACCAAATGAGTGAGGGGAGAGAGAGAAAGAGAGACTGCATGATGGTGTGTGACCATGGGAATGGGTGTTGACCTGATGAGCTAATCCCCAGCATGGCCAGGAGAAGGGACCAGACTAGTGGTGAGTGGAACGCCCTGTGACACTGCTAATAATCAGTAAATTCAAAATTCATAGCGATACTTATTAAGCCATCTGCACCCTCCCCCCACCCTGCCCCAATTCAGAAGTCAAACTTCACCTGTGGCCCTAACTTAAAAGAAAAGGTGTTTAACCCCTGTGTTCACAGCCTGTGTGTTTTATCCTTGAGTTATTTTCTCACCCACTGTAAAGGAAACTTAATCACTTGTTTCACAAGAATCTTTTGTTCATCCTCTGAGTACGTGTCCCATAGGTTTGTTGAAAAAGGCAATGGGTGTGATACAGGAATGGAAAGGGGCCAATATATTGCATGTTGGCTTTTGGAAGAAATGTTTTAGGGCAGTGGGTCAATTTAGGTCATCACAATTTAAATTAAACTGAATTTAATGATATCAGAAGGCTTTATTATATTTAAAACCTCAAGTTGCTCATTCTGTTGAATAATAACAACCTTTGAAATTCTGGATTCCATTAAACTAAAACAGATAAAAATGAAAACAACAAATCAAAAGTGTATCGTTCAATCAAATACCTGTTCATTTTCACTGCACATGCACATTTCACCATCTGTGTTGAAGAAAAATAAACATTGCAGCTTTATGGCTGATTCTGAAAAGACCACTAAATATGGATAAACATAAATCTGTATAAATATATGGCCAGATGGTGAGTCTTAAGCCACAGTCTCTGGTTGGAAGAGAATTGAGGTGTGATGAATCAGCAGGAGTCACAGAAGGACTTCAGGTTGACTGGGCCCTAATTCCTTAAGGGACATCTAGAGAGAATAGTGCTTGTTCCCTTTTAAATGGATTTTGGGTGTGCTCCTCCTTAATGATGGGCTGGGCTTGTTGTCTGGTGTATGGGCAAGGAAAGACCAGAGCCCTGACCTAATGAGAGACTGGAGCTGCTAGTGGTGATGTCTGGGAGTAGTGTCTATGTTCCCCAGTTAGATGTGGTCCAGTCACTGCACATGTGAAAAGGCTCTGTGTACCCTTACTGCTCTCTGGAGTATCTACAGATTTAGCTCTGACCGTGAATCACTTTACAGAATAAATCTATTCTTGGGCAGATGGTCACCTTGGAAGTTACAGCACAATGATCTTATGAACTTAATCAGCATGTTTAATGATTTCACTGGAACTAAAAGTTATGGTTGTACATCTAGAGGTGTGTATGGATACAACTGAGTAATGTGACCCTGAGGTTTGTGTGTGTGTGTGTGTGTGTATATATATATATATATATATATATATATATATATATATATATGGCGGGGGGAAGATTTCAGTGAGTTTTTGATCAGCAAAGCCTTTTTACTTGGACTTTACTCCCATTTACTAGTTTATGGCCAATGTTAGGAAAACCTATTCTGATTCCTTCAGGAAAAAGGTTAACGCAACCTCTCACTACATGATTTTTATCAGTACTCAAACATTTTATTGAAATGTTTAGGACATTTTTTCCTCTCTAGTAACTTTTTTTATTTAAACAAAAGTTTCCCAGACTTTCTTTGGTATAGCACCACAAGAAAGCCATTTTAAGGAATCTCTTCTGGATAAGGTCAGTCCTTAGTAATTCACAAATGTAGTCAATTGCTGAAGGTGCCATTTTTTCCCCCTGGAATTCCTAAATTTTAGGCTAATTCTTGCTGTCTGTTGCTACAGGCTTCCTGATTTTCTCTGCTTTGGATTTTTGTGGTTTATGGATTTAATAATTTCCTCTGTTGATTTTACATACCTTCTTTGAATTTACTGATAAGGGATGCCCAGGACTTGCCCTATTATTCAACAGGCTGCAAACAGAAGCCATTTGGCCTTAGCTCAGTCTCAGAATAGACTTTTCAGGGCCTTTTTCAAGAGCAATTAATGAAATTGAGAGATGTTAATTTTATCTCCCTGCTTTTTGGAAACAGGGCTGTTGCTCCTATAACATACACTTTTCACGCACCATTATTATAGTTTTTATTCACCCTACAGTAGCATGTAGAGGCTGCAGCCAAGACTGGGACCCCATTGTGCTAGGAACTATACAAATATGTAAGAGACAGTATGAACTGCAAAATCAGAGGACCATTGAATGAATTAAACAAAAATTTCTATGAAGAATGCCTTGTTATGCTAATTAGACTGTGGGGAACATTCAGCACATAAGAGATATCCCACAGTGCAACATCATAACCCATGAAATCTATGGTATGTGCTATGTCATATTCTGTGATATTTTCAGTGGAACAGGAAGTACTTAAAAGATTTAGGAGGGAGAGCAAACATTCAAAATCTATGCTTAAATCAAGTTGAATTCTAACTGTTCAGTTCCCTTCTAAATCAGACTACGCTATCAATCCAAAAATAGGTTGCTATCCTCTTTGTTAGCCAGGCAGTATTATGGGCCATTAGATGTTCCAACAATACTAATTCTCTCTCATTTCACAGTTCTTGTCTGCTGAGGAACGAATTTCCACTTACATTATCTGAATGTACTTCAAAAGGGAAAGCAGCATATTTTGTCTTTTGAGGCAGTATAGAGTTGCATTCTCACAACTGAATGACTGAGATTTCTTCATGTTAGACACTTTTCTTTCTTCAGTTACTGCTGATAGTCCTATGTGGAAAGCCAGACATTTTGAGACCATTCTACTAAGTCGTCAAATCTACCTTGAGGCAATTAGAACAATTGTTCAGAGGGAATATTACTTTATCCTCACCAATTGTACAATCATCAGATCTAGTCTTTTGTGAATTTACAACCCAGAACTGCACTGGATTGGTTTACTAACTGAACTCTGTCAATAGTGTTTGGCAGTGTCTGCTGAACATTGGCAATTGGAGCTATATTATTTCTGTAGATCTTAGGATCGATGCTCTTATCTTATTTTTACAGAAAACTGTCGTTTTTCCCCTGAATGGAACTGACCTAATTTTCAAATAGCATCAGATATTGTAATTTGACTGCAGCAGTTAGTCTTTTTTTATTTTATTCTACTTTTTTATTTAAAAAACCGCCCACAAATTGGCAGGCAGTTAGCTGTGTTTATACTGAGGGGAAAGTCAAGCTGACCGTGAACCCAAGGAGATGCCTCATTGGCTCCCTCTTGCTGGGCAATCTTCAAACCTTCAATTCAACATTTTTGTCCGCTGGCTATGAGGAGTTTGAGGCAAATCTCTTGCTAATCACAACCTACAACTGACTGGGTAGTGCTGCAATACTCATAATTTAATAAATATTAGATTTAACTAAAAGTTAGATGAAAGATGGCTCTACTTGGTTTCACCAGCTTCAGCTGCTTACAAATATGGAAAGGCAGTGGAGCATATTTTTAGCTTGATCCACTCCTTTTGTGCTGGAAATTAGGTTTTAGGGAGTGGCTGGAGGGATAAACTCAAGGTATACATAGCTGGCATATAATCCAGCATATATCCTAGAAGAGCACACCCTGATAATGCAAGTTAGAAAAGCCTTGTCACAGGATCCATTCACTGCTAGGGCACCTCCTCCTGGTTGCTCTGGGGATTAGCTCTTTGCATGTCTGACACCCCTGTTTGTTCCTCTCCCTGTGGTCTCTCTCTTTTTCTGGAACTTGGTGTGTCTTTCATGACTCAGCCCTCTAGCCAGGTCACTAAAGTCTTTCCCTTCCAGAGTATCAAAGTCCCTTTATACCAAATGGCAGTCTTCCTTCACTGCCCTGAGTGTGCCATTCCTCCAGTGGCTGGTAGGGGAACCCACGCCCACCTGCTACTCTGGGTTCCAGTCCAGGGACCCAATCTCTAGCAATGGAGGCCTGCTTACTCCCAGACCATGTTGCACTTCCCCTGGACTCCTTCCTCCACATTCCTACTTCTTATCTCTACCTCTGGCTTTCCCACTCTCTGGGTTACCAGTTGAAATTCCCTTCTCCCATGGAGTGACTGCAGACTACTTCCTCTACAGCCTCCTTTCTGCTGTCAACTTCCTGTCTTTATACCAGCCTTGCCCATTCCTTCTCAGCTGGGCTCCATCTCCAGTCAGATTTTTCATTCATTGTTCTCCCTGAGGTACATCCTTTCAATTTAATTGGCCCCTTCTCACCCTCATTAACACTTTCAAGGCTAGTATGGGGTGAACACCCTGTCACAAGCCTCCATGCTCATCTAACCTGCACTGGGTCTAAGCCAGAGAACCAGGGAATTGTAACTGTCCACGCTGCTGTAGAGCCTTTTGGATTGTTGTGTCCAGTGGAAGTTGTATGCAGCAGAGGATCTCCCCCAGTATATTCACTTATTAGGTAACTCAGCTTACTTTGATTATTCAGCACGCCTGTTGAAGTGCTACGCAGCAACAGTATTTGTGGTGATATTGTCTCAAGTACCACACTTATGATACAAAACCAAATTCCTCCTGACACTTCCAAAAGGATTTTAGAGATCACGTATGATGGGATTTACTCAGTATGCCCAAGTAGCGCCACGCCGGACCACAACCATAAAATGTGGCATACCAGCTGAAAATACTCAAAGCTGGATTCACCAGTATACTCTGTCTGCTTTGCATTGTTCTGGTGACAAAATAGCCTTGCATTGTTGGAGTTATGTAAAGCAGCTGAAATGTATTTGTGAATCTGGCCCAGGGCAGGCGGCACTCTGCTTCTACTGTACCATTTTGTCAACGTACTCTAGTTCAAAATTCCCAAACAAAGTCAAAGGAGACAATGAGTTAAAGTATGCAGCTGAACAGAGCCAGCAATAATCATGTTTTCAGGGTAGATTTAGTGTAGTCAGGTCCACTCAGTCTTTGTCTGTGAGATGTAATCATTAAGCTATATGCACCAGAATGAAATAGGAATGTGTATTGTTGTGTACATATATCCAGTGGATAACTACGGTAGTACCTTAACCTCTGAAATGTAATTAGAAACAAACATTGATAAGTGACAGAGGGTGGTTGCATATGAAAGATATTAGCAACTACAGGGAACTCTTGTCTCCAAGTGTTCAGATTATTAATTTGTATTAAAAATAGGATCCATTGTCTTTATGAAAGCTGATTGAGCTGATAGCTTGTTTGAATTTGGCAATATAGAGAACAAAAATGTGGAACAAATACACGGGGTCAGATCAGAACCTAGTTTACATGGACTTGCAGGGACATAAGGCGGCATAAGACTGTAGACCTATTGTCCTACATGGCCTTCCTGGACTTTGGCTTCTGGCATATGTGGGTGAACAAGCTCTGTGTGCCTACTGCTCACCCACCTTTAGCAAGTGGGCTAGAGTGGTGGAAAAGAACATTGGCTTAACCTCTGCATTGCGGTGGCCACCGTATCTGAGCTAGTGCAGGGTTGTCTTAATCTGGAACTAGTCAGTAAGAGGAACAGAGGAATATCCCAAGGGTGATGGAAAAGAATTATCTTTCTCTCTGTGAGCAACACAGCTACGCACCACTCCTTATGCTGGGCAGATTGTGTAAATACAGTCCCACCCTCTATTTTTATTAAGATGGGTATGAGTTTTTTAATACAGTGACCATTTAAACTGGACATTTTGCCTATCATATTTAGACATGCAAATACTCTGAGTGAACATTGTTTCTATATTGCTATTCCATGTCAGAAAAGAAATCCACTGAATCATGGAATCATAGATTAGGGTTGGAAGAGACCTCAGGAGGTCATCTAGTCCAACCCCCTGCTCAAAGCAGGACCAACACCAATTAAATCACAGCCAGGGCTTTGTTAAGCCCGGGCCTTAAAAACCTCTGAGGATGGAGATTCCACCACCTCCCTAGGTAACCCATTCCAGTGCTTCACCACTCTCCTGGTGAAACAGTGTTTCCTAATATCCAACTGTAGCGAGGTGGTCACCCCGCTCCTGCCTTGAAGGGGTTAAGGCAGCCTGGGAGAGGGCTGTGAATGAGAAAAGCCAGGTTGATGGAGGAAAGCAGCCACAGCTGTGGTCAGCTTAATCAGGGCCCAGCTGGCCCTCATAAGAAGACATAAGGAGCACAGAGAGGCTCCTCTAGTTCTGGAGGGAGACGGGCTTGGCTGTTGGGGAGCTTGAGAAGGTACATGTAGTGGAGCAAGGCAGGGGGAAGGCCAAGGGAGTGGCGGAGCTCTGGCCTGGAAATCCCCCAGGCTGCGGCCTAGTATAAGGCCAAATAGGTACTGGGGTTTCAGGGGGCAGCCCACGGGCAGGCAGAGGCAGCAGGTCCAAAACCCCCTTGCCTGTGATGAGTGGCAATTATACTGCTAGTCAGCCCCAGGGAGCGGGGGCTAGATGGTGACTGGCAGTAGCCCTATACTGTGGTGAGGTGAGAATAGAGGGTGGGGGGTCCCCTGGGAAGGGGAGACCCAGATTTGTGGGGTATCACCTGGAGGGGCAGCACCCCAGGTAAAAGGGCACCGGGTTCCGGGCGGGACTTGGGGCCTAGCAGCAAGCAGGACACTGACCTGCGGAGGGTTCTCCAGAGATGGAAACAGAGCTAATTCCCTGAGAGACCAGCAGGAGTGAGTTGCAGGTCCTGCAGGGGTGAGTTGCTGCACCATTACACCAACCTAGACCTCTCCCATTGCAATTTGAGACCATTGGTTCTCATTTGCCACCACTGAGAACAACCGAGCTCCATCCTCTTTGGAATCCTGCTTCAGGTAGTTAAAGACTGCTATCAAAGCCCCCCTCACTCTTCTCTTCTGCAGACTAAACAAGACCAGTTCCTCAACCTCTCCTCGTAAGTCATGTGCTCTAGCCCCCTGATCATTTTCGTTGCCCTCCACTGGACTTTCTCCAATTTGTCCACATCCTTTCTGTAGTGGGGGGGGGGCCCAAAACTGGATGCAATACTCCAGATGTGGCCTCACCAGTGCTGAATAGAGGGGAATAATCACTGCCTGCAATCTGCTGGCAGTGCTCCTACTAATGCAGCCCAATATGCCATTAGCCTTCTTGGCAACAAGGGCACACTGCTGATTCGTATTCAGTTTCTCATCCACTGTAATCCCCAGGTCCTTTTCTGCAGAACAGCTGCTTAGCCAGTTGGTCCCCAGCCTGTAGCAGTGCATGGGATTCTTCTGTCCTAAGTGCAGGACTCTGCACTTGTCCTTGTTGAACCTCATCAGATTTCTTCTGGCCCAATCCTCCAATTTGTCTAGGTCACTCTGGACTTTATCCCTACCTTTCAGCATATCTGCCTCTCCCCCAGCTTCGTGTCATCTGCAAACTTGCTCAGGGTGCAATCCATCCCATCATCCAGATCAGTAATAAAGATGTTGATGTTGAATCCTACATCAATAAATCATTAATTTAATTGTAAGTAAAACCACACAATACAGAAGTGACACAAAATGTTACACTAATTGTGGCGATGCCACCTGCAGGACCAAATTCCAGAGCTTTAATATCTCTCAAGTTTATAGAAACCCAATACTAAATATTGTTTAGATGGTATAGCACCCCAGAGCTGCTTTACCAGTTAGACTAGACACTCAGCTTTTATGTTAAACATTGTGAACTAAAAGGCACACTGGAACATATACAAAGCTGTGTAACTGGAACCTGATTACACTTTTGTCTGGGTCCCTGAGGTACAACCTGGACTGTGGGATCGCTGAGCCCACCAACCTGGACTGCATCTCACACTGTGGTGCTGATGTCAAGTTACGAGCCTCTGACAGGCTCTGCACTTATAGGCTGTCAGAGTTCCCTCCCCACTCCGAACTCTAGGGTACAGATGTGGGGACCCTCATGAAGGACCCCCTAAGCTTATTTCTACCAGCTTAGGTTAAAAACTCCCCAAGGCACAAATTCTTCCCTTGTACCTTGGATTAAGAAATGCTGCCACCACCGAGATGACTAGACAAAACTCAGGGAAAGGACCACTCGGAGTTCCTACTCCCCCCCCCCTAATATCCCCCCAAGGCCTACACCCCCTTGCCTGAGGAGGCTTGAGAATAAACAAGATGAGCACAGAACAACCTTGAGGTTTCTTTAGGACACTAAAAAAACCCATCAGGTTCTTAAAACAGAACTTTATTAGAAAGAAAAAAGGTAAAAGAAGCACCTCTGTAAAATTAGAATGGAAGATAATCTCACAGGGCAATCAGTTTCAAAATACGGAGGATTTCCCTCTAGGCAAAAACCTTAAAGTTACAAAAAAGAAAACTAGGAATATACCTTCCCCTCAGCACAGAGAAAATCACAAGCCAAAACAAAGATAAGCTAACGCGTTCCCTTGCTAGTACTTACTAATTCTAATGGAGCTGGATTGCTTGCTTAATCTGTCCCCGGCAAGCACACAGAACAGACAGACAAAGCCTCCCATCCCTCCCTGCATTTGAAAGTCTCTTGTCCCCTTATTGGTCCTTTCGGTCAGGTGCCATAGGAAGAATAAGACTTCCAAAGCGGTCCCTGCCAGAGGAAGAGTTCCACCCTCTAAATCTGGTAAGAGGGGCAAGAGGGAGTTGAGTAGAGTGCACCTAAAATCTAAGCACTCCACCAAAATTGGTGCTTATACTGGTACCATTGGCTCCAGTGCCACAAAGAACATGATTGAGCCCAATGCCAGAAGTGATACCATCAACTTCATCCGCACCGCAACAAGATATCATCATGGTGCCCACTACCCTGGAGGCATTTGCAGCTGCGGGAAACCTGCTCTGCCTCTCCATGCCGGTGTCTCCGTTACTAGAGGAGTCGGATCCCTCAGCACCATTGCCCTGTCTGTTACCAACAGTTCAACCTGCAGTACCACAATTGCCTACTTCCCAGACAGGAGGCCCTTAAGTCCCATCCCAGGAGAAGCTGGCAATGATGGTGACATTCCACCCATCATCAGGTTCTTGGCACCTGTTCCTGGCACTGACTAGATCAGCTTCTTCATAGTCAGAAGAAGAGGAATCTTTGTTGTCTGATTGGAGGTGGGGTCTTGTATCTCACAAGCCTGAAGCAGAACTTGCTGGTCTCCTCACAGACTGTGTGTCCCAGCCTACCATCATGACCCCACAATGGAAGCGACCATGGGAATGTGGCCGGGTCACTGGGGAGGGGGGCAGCCCTGTATCACTTGCTGTTTTGGAACCCTGGGAGGTTTCCCCAGCTTCCAGATCTTCGCCTCACCAGGTATTCTCAGTCCCTGTAGTGCAATAGTGGGCATCCCTCCCCATCTAGCTTGGAAGGAGGCCATTCCACCTCACTGGTCACTGTGGGGTCAGCTCAATTGCAGGGGGGAGTTAGTGAATCAAAGGCTGTGGTCTAGGAGGTCCCGCCCCTCAAGCAGGGGCGAACAGCAAACATCTAAGGAGCTCAGGCCCTCAGGCACAGCAGAGCAACAAACAGTCTTTCTTCTGCCCTCCTGGCTCAGGCAGATGTCAGACAAACACAGGCCTCTTGACCTAAGGTGGATAGGCAGCCACTCCAGGGGTGGGGTGGCCACAGGGGGTAGGAAGACCTGTGCCCATCCTACTCCACTGGGTCCCAGCACAGGGCCCTGACGGTGGCAGAGCCCTCTTTCAGTGGGATCCCCAGGGACGGATATTGACCAAAGCACCAACAGCAAAAGTGGACTAAAGTCTAGTTTCCCTAAACTACTACTTACCACAATCTGAGGAGGGGCTCTGGCATCCAAGGGTCCTCTGTCTCATCAGGGTATTCAGATGCTGGCAATCTCAGCAGCTCCTCTCTGGCCTAGATCTCCTCTGGGGGCAGGGTGCTACCTGGTTTGGTTACAGAGCCTGAGGCCTGCAGCAGGCAAGAGGTGTCTTCTTCCCTAGCTCCCCTCCAACTGAGTCAGAGGCCCTGCCTCTTATATGTCCTGTCCCACCTCTCAAATTCTGGCATGAGGGTTAGATCTCCCTCCCCAACAAAAACTTGAAGGGTTATTCAAGAGGATTATATGGCAGAAGAACAGCTGAAACCAGCAACTATCTCCTTGTCTTCACTGGACAAGGCAGTAGTTCCGTCAATCTCCACTCAACCTGATGATTGCAAAATGTTTCAGTAATGTCTGTGTCGGTACAGCAGATAGTGCAGAAAAAATGTCACAAGATACTAGATATCTTAAAGTCCTCCATGCCTGGAAGATTGGCCATGCCAATTAATAGGTGCTGTTAGAGCCAGCAAGATGTCTGACAGGTACTGGCACCAGCAGTGCCTACCTCTAAGAAGACAGACAGTTTCAGGTCCTTTCAGTTGGATTTGAATATCTCTACCCACACGGTAGCTGCAGTGCATGAGCCATCCAGGCAGCAAGGTCCTCAGAAAATGATTTCAAAAGAAAAGGATCCCAAAAAATTAGATTTGGCAGAAAGAACTATTTGTGGTCAAGTTTACAAATGCACATTGCTAATTACCAAGCACCCCATGCCAAATATGATTATCTTATCTGGGACTTGGTATTGCAATTTGTTGGAGAACTCCCTCAAGACAACAGGGAAGAATGAAAGTCCATTACTGGTGATTAAGAACTGGTGACTTTTACATCTTTGACTGGTGTTAGATGCACCATACACAGTGGCATGAACATTGACAATATCTATTGCCATGCATAGGCATTCATGGTTGCCATCTTCAGAGACACCGAAGGAGCTCCAGACAACAGTTGAGGAGCTCACATTCAAAGGTTGTGATCTCTTCAGTGCAAAAACCAATTAAGCCCTGCACTCCATGAAATGCAGCAGTGTGGGAACTGACCGTTAGCCAGAGTAACTTGATGACAGATTGCTGTAGTACCACCTTCTCATTATTGTTCTTTTAACATAATTTTTACATGTAATTTTTAAAGTTTTTTTTTTTTAAAAAGCAAACTGAAAAATCAGATTTCATCATGTGAGCTTATAATGACACCCACATGGTTCATCAGTAGGGTTGGAATCTTTAGACTCAGAACTTTAAGGCCAGAATGGACCATTATGATCATCTAGTTTGACCACCTGCACATCATCCCTCAATATTTTTTCTACAGGTCCCCCTGCTTCCTTCAGTGCACAGAATGTTGACCTGCTCTAGGGATGAATAGGGATTGTGTAGTGCGGGGTTGCCTGTAAGACCTCTGCTTTATCTATCCACTCCTGTAATAGACTCCTAACCTCTGGCTGAGTTACTGAAGTCCTCAGATCATTATTTTAACACTTCAAGTTACAGAGAATCCATCATTTACTCTAGTTGAAACCAGTTAGTGACCTGTGCCCCATGCCGCAGAGAAAGGCGAACCGTCCACAGGGTCTTTGCCAATCTGACCTGTGGAAAAATTTCTTTCCAATGCCAAATACGGGGATCAGGTAGACCATGAGCATATTGGTAACACCCACCAGCCAGACACCTGGGAAAGAACTCACTGTAGTTACTCAGAGCCCTTCCCATCTAGTGTCCCATCTCCAGCGATTGGGGATATTTGCTACTAGCAATCTCAGACCTCTGCGATTTGAGCTGACCGAGTAAATCTATAGTAATAGTAGGTTGTCATCTTCTATGTAGATCAGCACTAGATGGAGATGAGATACTTTGCTAGTAGGTTTCACAGATATTTGATGATAGTGGAATGGTGAGACTCAATCTTTTTCAAAAAAAGAAAAGGAGTACTTGTGGCACCTTAGAGACCAACAAATTTGAGCATAAGCTTTCCTGAGCTACAGTTCATTGGAAGCATTCCGATGAAGTGAGCTGTAGCTCAGGAAAGCTTATGCTCAAATTTGTTGGTCTCTAAGGTGCCACAAGTACTCCTTTTTCTTTTTGCGAATACAGACTAACACGGCTGCTACTCTGAAACCTGAAAAGAATCTTTTTGGTTCCATTCCAAGCTCTGGAGGGCAGTGTACTGTAAGCTCAGAAGGATCACAGACCCTTCTGCATGTTCCCCTAAGCTTGACCCCTTGTGTACCATCCCCTCCAGTCCCTTCTCTTCCCCATCCCTGGCTCCTTGTCCCAGTCCCATTCTCCTCACCTACTTAGATCCAGTCCCCACTCCTCAGGCTTTTCATCCTAGTCCCAGTCTCCTTGCACAACCTGTCTAGTTTCCCCTCCTGGCTCCTTTCCTGATCTCTCTCATTGCCTCCTAGTCTCCAGTTGACCAAATCCCTGTTTCCTGCCCTCCAGCTGCCTCCCAGTTTCAATCATCCCTGGGTTTATCATAAAATATCAGTCATTCCCCCACCCATGCTCTGGTTCTTTGTCTGTATCTACCCCTTCTCTGTTTCTTCTCCTTGTTCTAATTTATTTTCCCAGACAGACCCAGTTCTCCCTATCCAAACAAGCTCCGTGTCAGATGTATCACCTCTGACCCCATTCCTCCACTCCAATAGCTTCCAGTACATCTCCTTGTACAGACAGTCCTAGTCTTCTCCTCTTTGCCCAGCTTTTAATCTGATCTCAGTGTTCTCCCAACTGGCTCTCAGTCCTCTGTCTCCCCCAGCTCTCAGCCAGTCTCCTTGCCCAGCAAGTCCCAGTCTCCCTCTACTGCTCCATCCTCCCAGACCCAGGTTTTTCTCTCCACAATCCCACTCTCAACAGGCTCCTTGTCCAAATCTTTCTCCTTTTCTCTCTCCACCCAGCTCATCTCTTGTCCCCTATGTGTTTGAGTCAGATGGCTTCTTCCTCCATGCTGCCTGGGGGCTAGTAGGGTGTCACTGAGAGCACAGGAGAGACAAGCTCCCTGTTCTCAGTTATGGTGCCCAGCCCCACCATATATTATGGTAGTCTTTAATTACATCCTCACTCAATATTTATGCCACAGGACCCCTTCTTCCTTCAGTGCACAGAATGTGGACCTGCTCTCGGGATGAACAAGGATTGTGTAATGAAGGGTTCTCTGTAAGACCCCTGTTTCATTAGTTGCAGATGTTGGAAGCTGTGTGCCTTTTTGTGAACTGGGATAACAGCAGGCCTATGCCTGCTCATAGCTCAAAGTCCCCCCCCCCTCAACTGAGGGGGAGAGGCCAGTGTAATTGCAGGGGACAACAAATGAAAAAACACAGATAGGAGTGAAGGTCAGAGGATGACAATCAGGTAACCAGAAGGGGACACCGAGTAGACATCCAACATTGCCCATTGCTTCTCAAAGACATCTAAGGAGTCAGTGGACATCAACCAAGGGAACTCTGCTTAGAGGTGTGACTGAATAAGGGAACAGAAATAGGACCCACAGTTGCAGAGTACCCCCCGTCCAACTTCCTCCTCCAGATCTGATGGATGGCCATCTTAGCCAGCACCAGGAGGAGGTTGACGAGGTGGTCTTGCAACTTTGTGGGGCCATGACTAGGATATACATAAATCAGGTGATGTGATTAAAGTGCAGCCTCTGGAGGAGTCGGAAGAGGGGCTGCAACCTGACATACTCTACGTAGATGTGCACCAGGGTTTCCCTCTCACTGCAACAAGGACTGGTGTCTGGGAAAAAAAATCAGACGAAGACTCAAGATGACTGAGCTATAGGCTAAAATATCCTTATACCATGTTTCTGCCTGATTTCAAACCAGGGACTTTTTGCATGTGAAGCAACTGTGATAACCATTAGACTACAGTAAACCCACCTTAGCATGTGTGTGGTGAATGTGCCAGGTTATTGCAGGGGGAAAAAAGGACACTTTCATGGTTAAGTCAGTTGAGTGCTAGCCTGGAGAACTGGAGTCTATCCCTGCCTCTGCCACAGAGTTCCTATGCTAGGCAAGTTGCTTGAACCAGACTTTTCCCAGGTGGTCACTAGTTGTGAATTCCTCACTTTTGGGGTACTCAATTTGAAATCATGATGCCTGATTTGCAGAAGAGCAGAGCACTCTCAGCTGAAACTGAAGTCAATAGGAACTGGATCTTGAGCATATAATGTGCTATATAGTGCTAAGTATTCTGAAAAATCAGGTCCTAAATGTCTCGTATTGGGCAGCCAATTTTTTTTATCTTAATCTGTTTCCCATCTGTAAAATGGGGGAAAACAATATCCACTTTTATCACAGGGATGTTGTGAAGATTGATTAGTATTTAAGTACTCAGATCCTATAGAGATGAGCACCATAAGAAAGCCCATGTTGAAATTAATAGTTCTTTATTCAAAGCAGGGTTTGACTAGTGTGTAGTAAATCAAACCTAGGGCCACATAATGAATATTTAAAATAATTAAAAATATTGAACAGCTGTTCTTTAAATGAGAACTATCCCTCCTGTGCACTGAATCAGGCAGGGTTTTGTGTTTAAAAAATAGTATGCAGTCATGTAATGAAAGCCTGTATCATAAGACATGCATACCAGGGAGCCAAAGTAAGGTTTGACAGGCATATTTTAAATTACTATATCAATTGTTGGAGGGCATGTCTGTGCTACAAATATAAGCAATGTGTTGACAAATATATGCTGGTCCTATAGTCATTATTTAAATAAAGCCCAAGTATCCACTTCCTAATATGTACATGTGTATATAAATGTTTTATCTGCACCATATATACATTAGTTTGCATTAAGCACAATTATAGCAGTTGTATAGCCTAAATATGCCTACCCCTTTACTATAATCCTATTCTTATTCCAAATATCCCATAATAACTGGTATTTAACTGAAAGGAAAGTTGTCAAGATCCATCATATGACTATTTTATCATAGCAACAAGTAGAGCGTTTTTCTCACAGGCCAGTACTGGAATGTCCCAAAGGAGGACAAGACACATGATTGTTCTACCCTACTACAAACCTGGGAGAGGTGCCTTAATGCCCTTTGGTACCTGGAAAGTATGTGTTCACAACAAAGATAAGGGGTACAGCATGGTATCAGAAAAACAAGGTAGAAAGTTAGAACAAGGTAGAGCTAAATCTAGTTTCAGATGACATACACAATACCTTTTACTGGTAAATAAGTAAGGTATAAAAGGGTGTAAATTTGGGAGCACACCTGCATAACGTGAATGTAACAATGCTGCATGAGACAGCTTCCCAGACAGGTTCTACACAATACCAGATTCTCCTATACTATAGATTCTCCTATACTATATACTATAAATTGTCTTACAGCAATAAACCTGACTGACATTGGTTATTTGGTCTCAAATAGATTTAATAACAAACCAAAGTGTGGTCATGCAACTGACTAAATGTTTTACCAACAAATGAGATTTCTACTGGTTGGTAATTTTGGATGGTACTACTGATTGCTAATTTTAACTTTCTTTTTCCCAGTGAACTCACACTAGAGTATTTAGGCAGAACCACAGGCTGCAGAACTTTCGATTCTTCGGAAACCGTATGCAATTTTCATGTGTACTTGTAGCTAGCCAGGTTACTGATACATGTTCTTCCAAAGTATTTAACTTGAATTGTGATTATCTGAATTGATCATTTGGCATTGCAGTACTTTATAAAACATGCTTAAAATCAGAAAATATGTGTTGTGTCTTTTGCAAACATTCACATAATGGAATAGCAGATTCCTCCTCTTCAAAGATGTCGAGCTTCAGGGAGACAGACGTACTTAAATACTGTAGTTGGCAATACTTATTTATAGTGATGTGTGTTCTAATCTAAACAGTTTAAATGTTGAGCTGTGATGGAGTGACATGGCTCTTGAGTCCTGTTGGCTAAAGAGTATGGCCTTCTGAGAGTCAAGCCAGTAAAAACCATTTCTTAACCTACTGTTTCTGTGGTTCTTTGTGTTGCCCACATGTATTGTACTTCTGGTCACCATGTCCCCCATGTGCAGGAGATCAGATTATTTTGGTCAGCAGTGTTTGATGAGGCCTAGATGTCCTCATACTTCTCCTGCCACCCAATGGTATAAAGGACAGAGTAGGACCAACTGTCCCTCAATTCCTTTGCCAACACGAAATCTAACGGTTATAGGATGCCACAGTAGCATGGAGGGAGAGGATCATGGAATAGATATGGACAACACTTCTCAAAGAACCAGAGTTACCATAGGGCAAGTGACCATTCTTTCTTCTTTGAGTGATATATTCTACTTCTGGAAACTCACAAGAAGTAAGCTCATAGACAGGAAGTGGATACTTGGGCTTTATTTAAATAATGACTATAGGACAGCTCTACCAAAGTGGGCATCAGATCTTGTTGATAAGGGAACAGTGCTGCGTGAGAGTGTTGAATGTTCCTCCTGTAAGTGTGCTGCAGATTTCTGAAATTGGTATACTTCTCAGAGAAGCTGCAGAAGCTATCTGAGCCCTGGCTTTAACCTACATAGGCAGATCCAGTCTAGATCACTCATAGCGTGATTTAATGGAACTAGAGACTAATAGAGAGAGATTTGGGGTAAATATTGCCTGGCCTCTCATCTCATCCGCACATGCTACAAACAGTCTAGGGGAATTCCTGAATGACTTAATTCTGTCATGGTAATATGAAACAGCCCTAACATCCTGAACTGTATGGTTTGGCTTACTCATTGCTGGGGTAGGGCTTGGGAAAGAGAACTGGCAGATGAATCATCTGATTCAAATTCAATCTTGGGTAGAAATATAGGGTGAGGCCAAAGGGTCACCTTATCCTTAGTAAGGTGGATCATACATAACTGCTTGTTCTCCTCCTACCCTTTGGGCTGGTGTTAAAGCTACTAAAAAGGCTATTTTCAAAGATGTAGTATGGAACCCCAATAACCTGACTAAAACTATATTAAGATCCTAGGAAGGATGGGGCTCCCAGTCTCTGGGAAACACATAAATGAGGCCCTTGAGGAATATATCAACAAGAGGATGGGAAAATATATTGTAATCCTGAACCCTGGTGAGGAGATATTGCTGCTAAGGGTACTCTTGTGGAGCTGACAGATTGCTCTGAATTTTTTTAGGGATAGCAGATAGTCCAGAACAAGGAGACTTGTGGTCTTTGAAGTGGCATTGACCTGAACAAATAGAGAACCTCTTCCATTTTGCTGCATAGGTCAGCCTAGCAAAGCCCTTCCTGCGGTGAACTAATATATGCTGGGCCTGAGCAGAGCAGGTTTTTCAATGGTAGTTAACTAGCAAGCATCCATGATGTCAGATGCAATGATGTGAGGTCAGGAAATGGGAACTGGCCTTCATTCTGAGAAATTATCTCTCTCACCTGATGTCATCAGGAGTTAGACATAATTAAACTTTCAACTTGAGAATTGTGTGGGCCAAGCTAGTGCCAGCATAATCATTACTGCTGAGTCCTGCCTGAGTTTTCCTCAGGACCCTTGGAATTAACAGGATTGGTGGATAGATGTACATTATTCCTGGGATCCATATGATGAGGAAAGCATCTGACAGATCCCGGGCTCAGACACCCTGTGATGGGGTGTCCACCCCAAACAGGACTGGAAGGTGGCCAGGTAGACCTATTAACTTCACAGGCTGCAAGTGGAGGAAGAGCCAGGAGCAGGGAGTTGATTGCAAGCAGGTTCAGCTGTGCAGGAATAGGCAGGGCCTATAACACCAGGAAACTGGCAACAGGCAAGGGCTGTTCCTAGGAAAGGGCACTCACTCCCTAGGAAGAGGTAGGAAGGTTTGGAGCTGGTACACTCAGGGCAAGGAGGGAAATTGGGGGTTGTAGGAAGCAGTCCAGGGAAGGAGCAGTGAGGGCTCGGAGAGGAAAGCTCAGAACTTCTAAGTTGAGGGTCCCTGGACTGAAATCCGGGGGAGAAGCCGGGCCCTGGTTCCCCTCCCTGCCACTGGGGAAGTGGCATCAGCAGGGCAGTGAACTGGAAGACTGCCTGGGTCACTGTGGGAGTGGCAGAGTTTGGAGGATTGTACCCAGGAAGGGGGGGAAATGCTGAGTGACCTAGCCAGAGAGTTGAATCAGTTCCTGGGACAACAGAAGAGGTGCAGAGCTGAGAGAGAGAGACATGGTGTGATGGGGAGCATGAGGAGGTGCCAGACCGGTGGTGAGTGGAGCACCCCATCACACATCCGCTTGAATAGAACACTTAGCACTTATTGTTCCTGCCTGTAGTGAATAGATCTACTGTGGGGTAACCCCACTGGGGGTGGGGAAACTTACTCTGCAGGATTGTGTCCTTAACAGGCCATTCATGATTGCTTGCTGAGTTGGTCTATAAGGACATTCTGTAAGCCTTGCAGGTAGGGAGCTACTGGTGTAATGTGGTGATGAATGCACCAGTTCCAGAGAAGAGCTTCTTGGCAAAGGGAGAGTGTGTAAGTATGCACCTCTGTCTGACATAAAACATAACTGTTCAGTTGTCCATCATGACCTAGACCATGTAGCACATGAAGAAGTGCTAAACAGCCTAGACAAACAGCTCTGATTTGCAGAATGTTTATGTGAAGGTGAGTATCCTTGTGAGTCCAGAGGCTTCGGCTCTGAATGTAGTCCAGGAAAACTCTCCATCTGAGCACTGAGGCATCTATCTATCATCAGACTAGTGGTAGGCAGAGCTGGAGAAAACAGTACCCCTCTGCATATCTGGAGAGGGTCCTTCCACCAATTTACCTGAAGAAGGTCTTCTCTATGTGTCTGTACCTTCATGTTTTTGTGATGTCTGTTTGGTAGACAGGACCGGATTAATCTGTTGTGGGCCCCCATGGAGGCAATGGAGCATGGCATGGGGAGGTTAGTCCCCAGAGCGAGGGGCTAGCCAAGGGCAATTGGGCATGGTATGACATTGCATGCCCAGTGCAAGGGCACTATTTACAAGTCAGCAGTTTCCAGACACACAGTGGCCCTCCCGGCCCTGTGCTGCTAACATGCCCCTTTTCCTCAGGGGTGGGTGAAACGATGGTGCCTCTGGCAGGACCCCACTGAGAGTATCAGTTCAGATAAATTGCTTAGGGCAGGGCAGTCGCAGCCCAAAAGCTGGGGATCCTTTATTACTAAGGCACACCAAACCATCCAAACAGAGAGGACTCCGGTTTTACCCCACTGGCTAACCAAAAGTCATACAAGCAATTCTCTCAGATACTCCGGTTCCCTTGTATCACCACCAGTGCCACTCCTTGTGGGGATGAAAACCATAACCCCAGTAAAAGAAAAAAAGGTTCTCCTGATCCCAGAGGACCAAGCCCCAGACCCAGGTCACTATACCATTTAGATCTTACCCACAAATCACGCTGTTGCCAATCCTCTAGAATCTAAAATCATAAAAAGAAAGAAATATAGATGAGAGCTAAAATTGGTTAAATGGAATCAGTTACATACAGCAATGGCAAAGTTCTTGGTTCAGGCTGGAAGCAGTGATGGAATAAACTGCAGACTCAAATCAAGTCTCTGGAGTACATCCACAGCTTGGATGGGTCATTCAGTCCTTTGTTCAGAGCTTCAGTTTGTAGCAAAGTTCCTACAGAGGTAAGAAGCAGGACTGAAGACAAAATGGAGGGGTTTCCAGGCACTTTTATATTCTCTGCCATGTGGAAGGACACCCCTTTGTACTTACTGTGGAAAAATCACAGCAGCAAGATGAAGTTTGGAGTCACATGGACGAGTCACATGTCCATGCATGAATCAGTTATTTACAGGGAGAGCAGCCATTGCTCACATGCTACCTGAATATTCCCAGGAAGACTCCTTAGGTGGATTGGTGTCTCTCATTGTCAGTTAAGTGTTTCTTGATTGGGCACTTAATCTGAAGAGTCCCTTCTCAATAAGCTGGCCAAATGCTTCACTGGTGCTACTTAGAATCAAACACACTGAGATACAAGTACATAGCGAATGTTCATAACTTCAACTACAAAAATGATACACATACAGACAGCATAATCATAACCAGCATATTATAACCTTTTCAGAGACACCTCACGTGACCTCCTTGGTACAGGATTTGGTGCAACTATAGGACCTTGGTTGTAACAATGATCTATACAGTCACAGTTCATGTCAATAACATTACACCCCCAACGCAAAATTAATGCAGGAAGGGATGACGCAAACATTGCTGATTGCATCCTAAGAGTGCCCCATCTTTGGTTCTGTCTTACTATAACTAGTATTGGTGCATAATAGAAATGGCTTATTCAAGTCATGTTCAACATTATTGAATCCCTTTACAAACTCAAGGTAAAACTTGGTCAGAACAATAGTGGATTGGATCTGCTCTTGCAGCACGGTTCCTATATGTCTCATGACCTTGCCAAGAGCTAAAGAACATAGCTACTTTATCCATATAAGCTCTGGCAAATGTTAGGAACCCAATTAATATCAAACAATGTAGATACTAATGTTGTCCATATTATAGGAATCTTGCCATTTAGCTGTGAAAGCAATATAGTAGTGTGCCTCAGTTTCCCTCTTTAAATAGCACATCAGGTCTGTAATGCCTTTTCTTCGTGAAAAGTTCCAAGATTGTTTTTACAGGCATTAATTGTGCAACATTAGCATTACAAGGCCTTTTAACATAAAGTGTGTTCACTCTCAACATGTTCAAGGGATTTTCCAAAAGATTAGGCACATTGTACATTTTTACAGGTCTTGGTAATAGCAAGATATTAATTAAAAAAATTACTATTGGCAATAAAAAATTCATTGCAAGTGTCCATGTACAATCTTTTTTCTCATGCCACACCTCTGGCTCAATACCTTTGGGGTTTTGCCATTTTAGGGTTACCCGTGGCTTCCCTTAGCAGAATTAAGTTCTCGGTTTTTTCCCTTGTCCTGTAGGCTCAAACCCTGATTTCTCTTGCTTAACAGAATCCACTGGCTGATTGGGCATGCTTTCTGTGCTAACAGCTATTTGCAAGTCTTTCTCCCTGTCCGCCAGGAAATTTGCATCAACACAGACAGGAGCCTGTTCACCAATTTTCAGATCCGTAACTGCTACCAATTTCAAAGTTGGATGCTCATTCTTCCCTTCAGCAGGAGTGGGTTCTTCCCCTCCCCCCCTTTTTTTGCATAGAAAGTTGAAAATTGAAACTTCCTGCTCACAGGAATTCCTTTGCTGGCTAGGTGCATTTACCAACTGCAGACCCTCTGTGCTATGAACATCTACACAGACGCTCTCCTGCCTTGTGAGTCTACCATCACCAGCAATTTAGAGACTGGTTTCTGTTTTAAAAAGATACCAAACCAATTCAAAGTACCTAAAGGGTGAGAGGTTGTGTCATAAATATAAAGGGAAGGGTAAACAGCTTTAAAATCCCTCCTGGCCAGAAGAAAAACCCTTTCACCTGTAAAGGGTTAAGAAGTTAGGATAACCTCCCTGGCACCTGACCAAAATGACCAATGAGGAGACAAGATACTTTCAAAAGCTGGGGGGAAGGGAGAAACAAAGCGTCTCTCTCTGTCTGTGTGATGCTTTGGCTGGGCACAGAACAGGAATGGAGTCTTAAAACTTAGTAAGTAATCTAGCTAGATATGCATTAGATTCTGATTCCTTTAAATGGCTGAGAAAATAAGCTGTGCTGAATGGAATGGATATTCCTGTTTTTGTGTCTTTTTGTAACTTAAGGTTTTGCCTAGAGGGATTCTCTATGTTTTGAATCTGATTACTCTGTAAGGTATTTACCATCCTGATTTTACAGAGGTGATTCTTTTTACTTTTTCTTCTATTAAAATTCTTCTTTTAAGAATCTGATTGCTTTTTCATTGTTCTTAAGATCCAAGGGTTTGGGTCTGTGTTCACCTATGCAAATTGGTGAGGATTTTTATCAAGCCTTCCCCAGGAAAGGGGGTGTAAGGTTTGGGAGGATTTTGGGAGGAAAGACGTTTCCAAACGGGCTCTTTCCCAATTATATACTCGTGAGATGTTTGGTGGCAGCGATAAAGTCCAAGGGCAAAAGGTAAAATAGTTTGTATGTTGGGGAAGTTTTAACCTAAGCTGGTAAAAGTAAGCTTAGGAGGTTTTCATGCAGGTCCCCACATCTGTACCCTAGAGTTCAGAGTGGGGAAGGAACCTTGACAGGTTGCTTGCTCTCCCTGCATCCTTAAGCATTCAGCCATAAAGCTGTTCTGCTCTGAAACACCAGTAACCAAATCTGTCCTCAGACCCTGAAGCACAGACTGCTTACTCAAAGAATCAGCATGGAGACAGTCCTGTCCCAACACTATTGTTTTCCCAACAAGCTGGCCAAATACAACCACTTGGTCATAGGGCTGTTTAAATTCCCTGACCATTTTCATTTCATCTGAGACCTTTTCTAAGCAATCCACATTGGCTCTTTCAAAAGGGAAGTCAGTGGATCCATTTACAACAGAAAATTTCTGGCTGTTAGGAACTGAAACTTCCTTGATCAAATCACTTCCACACCCTTCAGTTGCAGTAAACTGCTTGCAAAGACTACCCTGAAAATTTTTCTCTTTAGGAATCTTTCCAAGCACCAATTCAACTTTACCTTGCTCCACAGAAGCATTGCTCTGCTGAGCCACTACCACCTCCTGAGTTTCACTTACATCCAGAATCACCTTTGGCTTATCAGGTGGACTCCTACACAATCCCCTTTTGAGCAAACTGCTAGATTTCACAAACGGTCAGAAGCATTCTCCTTCCCTTTGCCACACACAAGTTCAAGAATCTTTTCCTTCTTGCTACAAGTTTCCAAACTGTCAGTAGGTAACTCAATTAAATTACCTTTATGCTTTCCTTGTGCCCCAGGGAAACTGACTTTTTTTTAAAAAAAAACAAACACTTTGGGCTGGCCACTTGCTCCTGGTGTAAAACTCTCCTGACGTGGTGGGGAGGGGAGGTGAAAGGAGGTTGGGGTTTACGGAAGAGGATATCTCTGCAATGTTCCCTTTGTAAATTTCCTCCCACACTGTTCCATCTGGGAGTTGGGTTTGTCATCATGGGGAATGAACTGTGGGACCCACCCCCAAAACTTGGAGAATCCAGGGAACTTTAGAAGGCCAGGGTTATGTAACTCTGTACTAGCTGTGGAGTTAAAATATCTGCCCCTATCCAGTGTTCCCTTTTGATTTTTCCCACTCATGTGTGGAATGAATTTTATGTGCACCCATATGGAGGTGTTGTGTGACACATCACCTCCACATGGGCGCACATAACAATTCATGCGGTGGGGATGGGGCTCAGGAGTTCAGAGTGTGGGATGGGGGCTCAGGGCTCGGGCAGAGGATTGGGGTATGGAGGTGTGCGAGGGCTCTGGCTCGGGGCTGGGGATGAGGGGCTCGGGGCTGGGGATGAGGGTTGGGGTGCGGGCTCTGGGGTGGGGCTGGGGATGAGGGGTTTGGGGTGCAGGCTGCCCAGAGTTATGGCAGGGAGAGAAGAGTCCCTGCTGCAGCACCTGGGCGGAGGGCAGGGATGAGAAGCGCCATGGGGAGATCTGTGCCTGGGCTGGGTTGGGGCCGGGGGAGGGGCGCTTTTGCGGCAGCAAGTCTGGGGGAGGTCCATGTTGGGGCCTGGGAAGTGGCACTTCTCCCCCATCTGCAACAGGTCTGTGCTGGGGGAGAGGTGCCTCTTCCCACCGCAGCCCTGAGCTCCTGTGCGGGGCTTAATAGGCAGCTGTGTCGTCACACAACTTAGAGGGAACTTAGCCCCTACCCCATCTCCTTGGCAGCACAGCTCAATGGAACTGTCCTGTTGAGACCTCCCTTGCCCTGGCTGCCTCTGGAACTGCTATCCCTTTAAATGAGAGTCCCCATTGCAGAGGTAATCTCCCTAGAGGCCAGCGTGCCCCATCTATACCTCTCTCATCCTCTGAAGAGATATCTATCCCTGTCCTCAGCATCAAACCTCTTTAAGTGGTGAGTTTTCAGACTGGAGGGAGGTAAATAAATAAATATCAAAGCTTTGATACCATCTCCCACAGTATTCTTGCCAGCAAGTTAAAGTAGTATGGGCTGGATGAATGGACTATAAGGTGGATAGAAAGCTGGCTAGATCATTGGGCTCAACGGGTAGTGATCAATGGCTCCATGTCTAGTTGCAGACGGTATCAAGTGGAGTGCCCCAAGGATCAGTCCTCGGTCCAGTTTTGTTCAATATCTTCATTTATGATCTGGAGGATGGCATGGATTGCACCCTCAGCAAGTTTGCAGATGACACTAAACTGGGAGGAGTGGTAGATACTCTGGAGCATAGGAATAGAATACAGAGGGACCTAGACAAATTAGAGGATTGGGCCAAAAGAAATCTGATGAGGTTCAACGAGGAGATGTGCAGAGTCCTGCACTTAGGATGGAAGAATCCCATGCACTGCTACAGACTAGGGACCGAGTGGCTAGTCATATGAGTCAACAGTGTGCTCTTGTTGCCAAGAAGGTTAATGGCATTTTGAGCTGTATAAGTAGGAGCATTGCCAGCAGATTGAGGGACGTGATCATTCCCCTCTATTCGGCATTGGTGAGGCCTCATCTGGAGTACTGTGTCCAGTTTTGGGCCCCGCACTACAAGAAGGATGTGGAAAAATTGGAAAACATCCAGCAGAGCACAACAAAAATGATTAGGGGGCTGGAGCACATGATTTATGAGGAGAGGCTAAGGGAACTGGGATTATTTAGTCTGCAGAAGAGAAGAATGAGGGGGGATTTGATAGCTGCTTTCAACTACCTGAAGGGGGGTTCCAAAGATGATGGATCTAGACTATTCTCAGTGGTAGCAGATGAGAGAATGAGGAGTAATGATCTCAAGTTGCAGTGGGGGAGGTTTAGGTTGGATATTAGGAAAAACTTTTTCACTAGGAGGGTGGTGAAGCACAGGAATGGGTTACCTAGGGAGGTAGTGGAATCTCCTTCCTTATAGGTTTTTAAGGTCAGGCTTGACGAAGCCCTGTCTGGAATGATTTAGATGGGGATTAGGTCCTGCTTTGAGCTGGGGGTTGGCCTGCTCCTGAGGTCCCTTCCAACCCTGATATTCTATGAAATAGCAGGGGGCCCCAGGATCCGTACTGGGACATGTGCTATTCAGCATATTTATAAATGATCTGGAAAAAGAAAAAAACAGTGAGGTGGCAAAGTTTGCAGCCAATACAAAATTAGTCCAGATAGTTAAGTCCAAAGCAGACTGCAAAAAGTTACAAAGGGATTTCACAAAACTGGGTGATAAAATGGCAGATGAAATGTAATGTTGATAAATATTAGAATCACTTACTTCGCGGAGGAGGAAAAGGACCTTGGAGTATTGGTTGATCATAGGATGACTATGAGCTGCCAATGTGATATGGCTGTGAAAAAAGCTAATGTCGTCTTGGGATGCATCAGGAGAGGTATTTCCAGTAGGGATAAGGAGGTTTTAGTACCGTTATATAAGGCACTGGTGAGACCTCACCTGGAATACTGTGTGCAGTTCTGGTCTCCCATGTTTAAGAAGGATGAATTCAAACTGGAACAGGTACAGAGAAGGGCTACTAGGATGATCCGAGGAATGGAAAACTTGTCTTATGAAAGGAGACTCAGGGAGCTTGGCTTGTTTAGCCTAACTAAAAGAAGGTTGAGGGGAGATATGATTGCTCTCTATAAATATATCAGAGGGATAAATACCAGAGAGGGAGAGGAATTATTTAAACTCAGTACCAATGTGGACACAAGAACAAATGGATATAAACTGGCCACTAGGAAATTTAGATTAGAAATTAGACGAAGGTTTCTAACCATCAGAGGAGTGAAGTTTTGGAATAGCCTTCCGAGGGAAGTAGTGGGGGCAAAAGATCTATCTTGCTTTAAGATTAAACTCGATAAGTTTATGGAGGAGATGGTATGATGGGATAACATGGTTTTGGTAATTAAATATTCATGGTAAATAGGCCCAATGGCCTGTGATGGGTTTTTAGATGGGGTAAGATCCAAGTTACCCGGGAAAGAATTTTCTGTAGTATCTGGCTGATGAATCTTGCCCATATGCTCAGGGTTTAGCTGATCGCCATATTTGGGGTCGGGAAGGAATTTTCCTCCAGGGCAGATTGGAAGGCCCTGGAGGTTTTTCGCCTTCCTCTGTAGCATGGGGCACGGGTCACTTGCTGGAGGATTCTCTGCTCCTTGAGGTCTTCAAACTACAATTTGAGGACTTCAATAGCACAGATATAGGTGTGAGGTCTTTTTAGGAGTGGTGGGTGAAATTCTGTGGCCTGCATTGTGCAGGAGGTCAGACTAGATGATCATAATGGTCCCTTCTGACCTAAATCTCTATGAATCTATGAAATACAAAGAAATGAACATTGGAAAACATAATCCCAAATATACATACAAAATGATGGGCTCTAAATCAGCAGTTTCCAAGATCTTTCTTGAATGGTGTCATTGTGGATAGTTGTCTGAAAACATCTGCCCAATATGCAGTAGTGGTCACAAAAGTTTACATAATGTTAGTATCCATTAGGAAATGGATGGATAATAAAACAGTAAGTATAATGTCAGAATATAAATCTATGGTATGGTTATACCTTGAATACTGTGTGCATTTCTGTTGCCTCATCTATAAAAAGAGAGAGGCAACAAAAATTAAGGGTATGGAACAGCTTTCATGTGAGGAGAGATTTAAAAGATTGGGACTGTTCAGCTTGGAAAAGAGATGACTAAAGGGGAATATGTTAGAGGTCTATAAAATCATGAATGGTGTGGAGAAAGTGAATAAGGAAGTGTTAGTTTTCCCCTTCACATAACACAAGAACACGTGGTCACACAATGAAGTTAATAGGCAGCAGGTTTAAAACAAACATAAGAAAGTACTTCTGCACACAACACACAGTCAACCTGTGGAACTCATTGCTAGGGGATGTTGTGAGGGCCAAGAGTATAATTGGGTTAAAAAAAGAACTAGATAAGTTCATGGAGGATAGGTCCATTAATGGCTTTTAGCCAAGATGGTCAGGGATGCAGACCATGCTCTGGGGGTCCCTAAGCCTCTGGCTACCCAATACTGGTGACTCAATAATTGCCCTATTCTGTTCACACCTTCTGAAGCACCAGGCATTGGCCACTGTTAGAAGTAAGGATACTAGGTTATATGGACCATTGGTCTGACCCAGTATGGCTGTTCTTATGTCCCTAATTCAGCAGAGTGCCCTCTCCACAATCCTAGGCTGGGTAGAGGTAGACCTCTGCATAGGTAGCTGATACCCATATGCATAAGGAGGTTCCCCTCCACTAGTGAATCTGAGATGTCTGATCTGACCCTTTGTTTGTTTTTAACAATTATTTAACTCAAACACACAAAATAGAATAGAATGAAACACTGTACCTGCAAAGTAAAACTGGAAAACCTTGGATTTTCTTCCCATTTGCAAAGCAGCAAAAGGGGAGTGCAGAAAATTACTTTGTGTCCTGTTTTTTTCCTCTTTTTCACTCTCAGCAAAAAGTGACATTTGCCAGTTGGGAGGAGTCAGTCATTGTCCAGTTACTAAGATCATGATGATACTGGGCCAATTTTTCCTCTTGTTTATGTCAGGCAACCCCATTGACTACAATGAAGTCTCATTGTTTTGGCTCAGTGAAGAATCTGGTTCTTCATTTTATTGTGACAATGATGCTGAGTATTATAATATATAACTAGGGCTAGAAAAACTACATATTCACTGTGTCATTCTTTTAAATAAGAAAAGAAGTTAAAAAAGGAGTTGATACTGGGCATCCAGAGCAGGAGGAAGCCTTTTTATGAATAAAAACCTTTTCTTCTGTCATGTGAAGAATGAGTCATATTTTTTTACAGTATTGCCTGAGAAATGGTGCGGCTGAGGGACTGAGATAAAAAAGATGGATAAGAGCTGGAACCCGCTGAACAAACAGCTTATTTCATTTTATTTATGTTTCTAATGCATTCAATCTCTGGGTATTAGGAAAGCTACGCAAAATTATAAGGAGAGGCTTAATTCGTCTCTGGTCGAACAACCCTGACTTCCTCGGAATTATACCAAGGAATGAATTTGGCCTAATAACAAAACCAAATTGTCCTAATGTCCCAGAAAAATCTGCTGCTCTAACAAACAGAACTGAACCAAAAAGAAACCCACCCCCACTCCAAAACCATGCACTTGTTTAGTTTCCCCCCAGAAACAAACCAGTTAGCCATTGCACAGCTTGTCTTCACTGCACTAAAGGCTCGATGCTTCCCTATGCAGGAATAAATGGTAACTCTCCACCTTTGTATCTGTAGAATTTCCACCTAAATCTTTTGTCAGGGGACAGGTTTTTCCCACAGTAGATTTGGCTCCCCAGACCTGAGGAGCTTAAGGTCCTGTAGGTCCACAGAATGGTTTTTGTGAAGGCACCATGACACCCTCCCCCCCCACGCCTCCTTTCCACTTCCAGCATATATCTGCCCCTTTGACCTGTGTTGCTAAGGTTACCCTCAACCACTGCTGCCTCGTAGATCCCTCTTGATTAGGTTTGATGACAGCGCAGTAGGGAATCATAATTAATTTTTACTGGTTTGCCCCATTGCTTTTTGGGAGGAGGATTCTATCCAGTATGATCAGCACTTCTCAGCCTGTCCCCTCTCCACAAGTAATGTATGAATTCTGCAGAGCATTCACAAAGGGGTTTCTATAGAGGGAGAAGTGGAGCATGCTGCAGAGCTGGTTCTGTCCCCGTCAGTGCCCCCAGACCAGGATTTGTGGGTGCAGATTCTCCTGTTACCTGCACGCATTAGGGCACCCCACCTTTTCCCAGTCTGTAGGGCTCCAGGCGTAACCCTGTTAATTTAGGCCACGTCTACACTACCCGCCGGATTGGCGGGTAGTGATTGATCTATCGGGGATCGATTTATCGCATCTAGCGTAGACGCGATAAATCGATTCCCAATTGCTCTGCCGTCGACTCCGGAACTCCACCACCGCAAGAGGCGGAAGCGGAGTCGACGGGGGAGCGGCCACCGTCGATCCCCACGATGCGAGTACGCGAAGTAAGTGATTCTAAGTCGATCTAAGATACGTCGACTTCAACTATGCTATTCTCGTAGCTGAAGTTGCGTCTCTTAGATCGATCCCCACCCCCTGTGTAGACCAGGGCTGAGAGGTGGAGGCGGAGTCGACGGGGGAGCAGCAGCCGTCAATCCCGCACCGCGAAGTAAGTGATTCTAAGTCGATCTAAGATACGTCAACTTTAGCTACGCTATTCTCGTAGCTGAAGTTGTGTATCTTAGATCCATCCCCCCGCAGTGTAGACCAGGCTTTAGGCACCGCCACCTTTTCCAAATTTGTAGGCCTTCAGGCAAAAAGCACCTACCCGTACCCAATTTGTAGGGCTCAGGGCCACCCGTATCCAATATGTAGGGCTCCGGGTGTATACTACTTCTGCAGGTGTGCAGGACCTTTTACCCTTGAAAGAACCTTACACAGTAATATCCTTAACCTCTATTTATTAACGATCACCAAAAACAGAACGCACACACTACACATACAGTGCTCACCACTCCCAAAAAGACAGATGAACTTTTCTTGATGGTCAATCAGGATCAGGGCCATCTGGGGGACTCCAGTTTCTGCATGGTGTCATTGGCAAAGTGTTGAGGTCTGGCAGCTCTGATCTTTGGGGCTGCATCCTGGAGTTGATTCCCAAAGGACTTCCTTTTGGACCCCAGTTTATACAGTGAAATTTGAGTCCTGTTTAGCTGTACCTTAACTAATCATTATACTAAAATTTTACTTACCAGTTCTAACATAGTGTAACAAAATTCTCTAATCAATCCTACTCCACCACCTTAATTAATTTACACCTAGCAAAATTAATTATGTAACAGACAGAAACAATTAAAGAACCAGATAGAGACCATACAGACAAACAATAGGGAAGTAGGGACCACAATGACAAAACAATAAAGAAATGAGTGTTTCACAACCACAACTATTGATAAATGATTTCTTGCCAGACAGAACGCTATCAAACTAAGTTTTCTTTAACCATCTTAAGATCTGTTTCTTTATCAGGTGATAGTGGGTGCCATTAGGACAGGGTCCTTCTTAACAGCCTGATCTTAACATTGTTTTAATGTAATTTAGATGGAATGTGAGGATGTGACTTCCTGCTTCTCAGCTAATGGCTGCTTCTTGGCTGCTCTTTTAATCTGGCTGCAGAGGAAGGCCTTAGGCTTTAGACCTTATAATATGGCTGCAGACAAAGGCCTAATCCTTACATTCCCTTGCTAATGAAAAGGAAGGAAACGTTAGGCCCTATAATAGCAGTTTTCTATGTGGGAGATGGCTGTAAGATGAGGGACCCTTATCTGCCCTGGGCAAGAATTTATTACAGGAATCCTATGTTTTATTTAGTTGTATTAGTTGAAGAAAGCACATGATTGGAGACAGAACACTGGGTTCACAGTGAAGAAAAGCCCCAGTGTGGTAATACTGAGGTCTGTTTGCTGTAAATCATGGACAGTAAAACCCAAATGTTTGTTTTGACCTTAATTCTTTTCAATCCTTTTTTGTTGGGTGTGGTTTTTTTTTTTTTTTTTTGCATTGCCTGTTGGGTGTAGTGTTTAAAGTTGAAATCCCATTTTATAACAATACTCATTCATTTCTCATCCTATGTATCTTTTTATCATAGAAAATTAATACTGGCTTTAGAATAGTATAAGTATACAGTTTATAAGTAGAGCTGTGTGAATAATTGATTTTTTTGGTTTGGTGGCTGTTCTGGAAAAAAATTCCATTTATAACCTAATTTGAAATTGTTCAGAATTTTTGATGAATTGAAAAAGTCCATTTTGGGTCTGTTCCAGAGCAGGAATTTAAATCTGGGTCCCCCACACCTCAGCTGAGGGCCCTTACCACAGGGCTAAAGGTTATAAAGGCACGGAGCTGTGAGTGGCGCTACCAATGCCAACAACTCCTCCTCATTCTCTGGCATTTTGTGAATGGCCAAAATTGGTGTCAAATTCCCAAATAGTTTGGGTCAACCAAAACTGCATTTTTCAGTGAATAAACTCTTTGTCTGAAAAATGTCACCCAGATGTAGTTATATGTGATAATGATTCTATGCAATCCACACGTTAACCACAGAAGCAGGGCCAAATTCAGCCTTGACATTTAGGCACAATTCTGACTTCAGAGCTGAGTTTGGACTATAATAATTGTCTTAAAAATGAAGCATTCTGAAAAGATGTGAGGTTCATCTTTTAAACCAGACAAATTTTGTCAAGTGCATCTCTGCTGTTAGCTAAAATACACCAAGAGAGGGAGATAGTCAGGATTTCATTGTTATGCACTTAGAAATGGCTGTGACAGGTTATTTTGGGGAAATCCAGATTCAGTTATATGAATGGTGCTGTAAAACAGATTGTTCAGGGATGTCTAAGAGCAAGGAGCAGCCACTAAAATTTCACTTTTATTACTCTGGTGACATCATTAAATTTTACAGTAATTTACATGAAGAGGGCAGAATAGGAGAATAATTTTGTTACTATGAAGTCCACTGTGAACCATCACCATGCAGATCTAATTTACCTGTTCAGTGCTTAGATAGATTTTTTCTATACTGCCTGTCACCAAAGTGCTAAGAGAAGAGAGAGAGAGAGAGAGAAACTGCCAACTAAAAGGAAAAACAAAACAGATTCCATTCTGAGCCTAGAAAAAAGGACATAATACAAGAAAAACAAAAGCTTCAAAAATTCTAACTTGTATGTAAAGATTCTTCCATGCCCTTTTGATATGAGCCAGATCAGAATTTTTGCAAAGTTTATAAGTGTTCACATCTGTGATTTTGATTAATCCCATGTAAAGAGAGGGGATAGCTATGATGATCAAATCCAGATACAAACTTTTCATTTCTGGAGTTTTGCTTGAGGTTCATTTCTAATTATATTTAGTACAATGAAAACTGCAGCAAGAACAGCCCGCTGGTAAGAATTGGGGGAGGGAAGGAGCAATCAGTTGCCATCCTGAGCAATGAACTCCACTGTGTTCCTTAAATAGGAAAGATACTCTTTGTATAAACAAAAGCTTTTGTGCCAACTTCTATTGTGTACACACAGTTATGCTGTTCAATAAATGCTTGTAAAATATGACTGGGTTACTTAAAATCAGCATTTGTCTTTGAAGCATACCATTGCTATAGTAATGTTACCCTTTTTTGACCTGAGTGGCTAGTCAAAGTTTGGGGCCCTGAGGATGTTCCAGTCGGGAGTGGAAATTACAACAGTCTTGTATTTTCTTTGATGCAATCTTGTTTATTAAGAAAGAATGTGCAAAATCCTGGATTTCCAAATGCAGGAGGAACCAAAAAGAGAGTTCCTTTGCTTACAGTCCCAAAGTCTCTTTCACTCATGTTGGGATTCCCTCCCAGACCTTTTCTACTCTGCTGATCCAGAACATCTTGTCCAGTTCTGAGAGGGTACTTCATCCGGTTCTCAGGGATCCAAAAAAGCTCAGTTCAACTCTGGATTTCGTTATTCAGGTACTTTACTTGGCATACATAAAAGCTACTCTCCGTTGAACAGACTCCAATGTAAGGGGTGGTTATAGGGCATAGAGCACATCTAAAGTTACACAGCAAAACTTCACTTTCTATACATTTTTACTAACACTAATAACACATGCATTCCTTAACCATACATTGCATCATCTGCTTCATGATTGGCTTGGTTACTTTTCAGGAACCAATCCATGTACAGTATGCTCTCTGTCCATGTGTTGTCCATGCTCGACGTACTCTTTACCTCATCTCTACATTCCTAACTTATCGTGTGTGTTCTTATCAGGGTTCAGAGTAGCAGCCATGTTAGTCTGTATCTGCAAAAAGAAAAGGAGGACTTGTGGCACCTTAGAGACTGTTCTCCCTCTTACATTAGCTGGCTCAGACTCCAGCATACTGCTTGTTAAGCCCCTATTTGCAACTTAACCTTCCATTCACTTTCCAATCATGCCCACTAAAAAATTAGTCAAGTTACTTATGTCAAGCCAGGCCTACAACCTGCACCAGATTCAGAATCTCTCTCTCTAACTTCTTGCAGGGTCACACACCCTGTCCGGAAGTATTGTGTGTGTTTGTGGGGGAATTAGGAAAATGTACTTATAGCCCTGTGGATCCCTGTGGCTACAGGTGTGACAGTACTGGATGATCTTGCACCGGGCATATTTCACATATTCCCACAGAATTCAGAGGTGATGTGCAGGGCCGTCCTTAGGCTTATGCAGAATACGCAGCTGCGTAGGGCACCACGTAATTTGGGGCACCAAATGTTGTGGTCCCCTAGGCAGCTGCATGATGTGTATGCGGCGCTGGCTCCAGCGGCCAGCCCCATCTCCCGGCCAGCCCCCCTGCTCTGCCCTGCCCCACCTCTTTCCACCCCTGCTCTACCCAACCCTGCCCCCATTCCACCTCTTCCACCAAGCCCCCTCCCCAGTGTGACATGGCCCACGGGATTAGTGGGGATACTGGAGCCGGCAGAAGGGGTCGGGCCCACCTCCACACTCACCAGCGGTGGTGGCAGGAAGCAGAGCAACCCGGCCCCAGCCCACTCCGCTCTGCTAGCTCCCAGCCGCGTTGCTTTGCTTCCCGCCATCGCCGCTGGTGAGTGTGGAGGCAGGCCTGACCCTTTCCTCCAAGCCCCCTCCCCCAAGCAACAGGGCTGGGGGAGTGGAGCAGGCTGGGGCCGGGTCACTCTGCTTCCTGCTACTGCCGGTTAGTGGGGGGGGGCAGGCCCAACTCCTGCTGCCAGCCCCAGGCCCCCTGCTAAACTCATGTGCTGCCCTGTGCCTCCCTGCCCTGCTGCTGCCCCCACAGCTCCTGTTCCTGCAACCCTTGAGCGCAGCCCCCCCAACCTTCTGCGGAGGGGCCGGTCCCCCTGTGAAGTGGACACTCCCCCTGTGCGGGGGGGGTCGGGTCTCCATGCTGTGCAGGGCACCACTATAGGTAGGGATGGTTCTGGTGATGTGTAAGGAGGTGTATTGTAAGTTACACTTTGGCCAGTAGGTGTGAGTCAAAAGGACTTGTCTATACAGGCTTGTCTACATGGACACTAGCCTGCTGTGCACCCAGGGCCAGCCCACAACATTTTGGCACCTGAGGTGTGGAGCTCAAATGACGACAACCCCATTCCCCTTTGCTTGGGCCAAAACTTTGAAAGGTCTCAATGCTGCCTTCTGCCTTCCTGTTCTACTCTTCTCATGGTACTGCTCTGCTACCTACCCCAATAAAGGAGAACTAACAACTTAAAATGCCTTGTTCAAAATTTTGAAGTAACACTTAACTTTCAAACACCTGAACAGCAAATGTAACTTTTCTTGTCTGCATAGTAAACACTGGCATTTTTATCTGTTTGAATAATCAAAGTGGTGCTTTCCGTGCCTTCTTGGTTGCGAAGATTTGAACTGCTTCTGGAAGATCCACAGTCTGGGCCAGCTCATGCTCTATTTAGATGGTTGCAAGGCTGACCAGCCTCTCCTGTGTCATTGTGGAGCGTAGTTGTGTTTTTATTAACTTCAGCTTGGAGAAGCTGCGTTCTCCACTGGCAGCTTTTACAGGAAGTGTTAGAAGTATGCACAGAGCAACAAAAGCATTTGGAAAGAGGGTGCTCATCTTATCTGTGCACATATATTCCAGAACAGCCTTTGGAGTTGATCCTGCTGAAATGTATCTTGAAAGGGCTTTCAGTTCATCCCCTGACTCACTCGCATCAATATCGCACATATCATCATGTGTCAACACTGTCTCTAGTCCCTGCATTGCTGGTGTAGGTCTTCTTCAGGTTTAGTGAGGAGTTTTGGAATATCATACAAGATCCCAAATATACTGCTGTGTTCCTTGAGCTGCATGAAACATTCTTCAACTGACTGTATTGCACAATCTAGCACCTGGTTAAAGAATTCAGCTTTGAATTGTTGTTTGGGGTCTCTTATGGGATTATCCTGCGCCTCGTAATCAAAATGTCGTCATCTTTGATGACTCTTGTATTCTTGAATGGGTGGGAAAATAGCTTCAGTGTGAAGTTCCTCTGCCAACTTCTATGCACTCTTCAGAACATTTTGAAATCCCTCATCTGACCGGTAAGACTGTAGGTATGACTTTGCTTTGTCCAGTTGTTCCATTGCTCCAAATATATCAAGGTCAACACCTTTGGAGTCTCTTGCTTACACATTTATTTCAAGCAGTATGTCATGCCACAACACTAAGTCACACAGAAATTTGAAGTTATGTATGTTTCTGGTGATTCCATTTCCCTCTGCCACTGTTCTCCCATGAACAGTTACTGTCATAGCATTATCCTCCATAATGGCAACTACGGCATCATCTGTCTTCCCGATTTGGTATTTGATACGCTTTATCACCTCCACTCGACTTTCCCATTGTGTGGCACTCAGTGGTTTCAGTATCAGAAAGGATGTTCCCAGATGTTGCTTCAAAATTTGCCATTGATGAGTTGATGCAGAGAAAAATACATAGATGCTTTGAATTACATTAAAAAATTCAGCAGCCTCACTAGAAGCTGCTGCTGCTGCATCACTGACCACCAAGTTCAATGAATGAGAACTGCCTGGGACAAAAAAAGCTCGAGGGTTTAACTCTTGGATCTGTGTCTGCACTCCTCTGTTCTTTCCTCTCATGTTGGCACCATTATCGTAGCCCTGAGTTCTGATGTCAGCTATCGCAATTCCCGTATCTTCCAGCTTTTTAAGAAGCACATTTGTCACACCAGCTCCTGTAGTATCATCAATGTCAATAAATTCTAGAAAATGCTCTCTGACAGTCACCATTGCAGGGACATTTTCACTAGGTACTGTTGTTGTTACAAAATGCACCACGAAAGTCATTTGTTCTGTATGGCTGATGTCAGGTGTGCAGTCCAGAATAATAGAGTAATATCTTGCTGACTTCAGATCTGCCACAATCTTATGTTTGATTTTTGTTACCAGTAACTGTATGATATCATTTTGAATTGTTTTTCCAAGGTAGTGGTGTGTGTACATTTCTTGGGTGGTGAGTCTTCTTCGGTGCTCCTGGACTATAGAATCAAACTCCACCAATTATAAGGAAGTCTCCATTGTTTGGCACATATAGCTGATCTGAAGTGCCACGCAGTGCTAGGTTTTGGGTAGCAAGCACTCGCACAATGGCAATGAGCCTTTTCAGAACATTTTGCTAGTAAAGAGACCCTGATGCAATCTTCTCTTGATGCTGATCATTTATGATGGTCGTTAACCTTAGTCTCATCTCAAGCTCTTTCCGCCTATGGAATGCTCTCTGGTGATTTGCTGCCTTCTCATGGCATGCCAGATTTCTAGCCAGATTTTCCCAGTCATAGAATCATACAATATCAGGGTTGGAAGGGACCTCAGGAGGTCATCTAGTCCAACCCCCTGCTCAAAGCAGGACCAATCCCCAATTAAATCATCCCAGCCAGGGCTTTGTCAAGCCTGACCTTAAAAACTTCTAAGGAAGGAGATTCTACCACCTCCCTAGGTAACGCATTCCAGTGTTTTACCACCCTCCTAGTGAAGAAGTTTTTCCTAATATCCAACCTAAACCTCCCCCACTGCAACTTGAGACCATTACTCCTTGTCCTGTCCTCTTCTACCACTGAGAATAGTCTAGAACCATCCTCTCTGGAACCACCTCTCAGGTAGTTGAAAGCAGCTATCAAATCCCCTCTCATTCTTCTCTTCTGTAGACTAAACAATCCCAGTTCCCTCAGCCTCTCCTCATAAGTCATGTGTTCCAGACCCCTAATCATTTTTGTTGCCCTTCACTGGGCTCTCTCCAATTTATCCACATCCTTCTTGTAGTGCGAGGCCCAAAACTGGACACAGTACTCCAGATGAGGCCTCACCAATGTACAGTCCTTTGTTCCTGTAGAACCCAATGTGACTGGAACATCAGACTGGAAGAGTTTGCAACAAAAACAGTATGCAGCATTCTGGGTTTTTGAGTACATAAGCCATGGCCTCTCCACTTTGTCACCATTGGGGATTTCACGCCAATAATGTGTTTGGATGGAAACTTCTATTTTCATTATCTTTGGGGAACATGAAGTTTTTCACTTGCTCTGGCCCATGCAGTACAAGGAAGTCCCTCAGGCTACTGCTCAAGTGGGTCCACAGTCCTGGATCATCTAGAGTTAAATAACTAAACTTAGCAGCAGCTGTTTCTTGCGCCTCCACCACACTCTTCTCTGATCTATGCTTTTTCTTCAGGAATGTGCGTGGTTACATCCATTTGAGATGGAGATATGGATGCTGCAGTAGCTGCCAGGTCACCTGCACTCTGACTAACTGGAAGATCAGGCATCTCCTCTCCACTCACGTCCTCACTGGGGCTGGAAGGCTCACCGTGAACATTTGTGTCTATGTATCTCAGGAGAGCTCCTTCCTGCTTAGATAGAAAAGCTTCCTTTGCTTTCTTTCTTTTTCTGAATGCTGCCCCAGAGGGGCGTTTTCTTCTTTCACTCATGACTGCTGTTCTGTGCCAGCTATAGTGGCTCTCAACACTCAATTGAAGGGGACAAATAAGCAGGCTGGTAGCAGGGCCGGACTGAGGGAAGATATCAGCATCTTAAGGGCCTAAGTGGCTCCTACTAATTCAGTTGACTGCCTGTTCTCCTCAAGTGGGTTCAGGGAAGCAGCAGGAAACGGAAGCTCCCTGAGAAGCTGGTTTTAATCAGTCCAGGCTCCTGGGGGTGCTAGAGGGGTACATAAGAGGCTCCTCCTCCTCTCTCTCCGTGCAGCTCCTGCTGCTTTCTGTTATGCCCTCTCACCTTTTCTCCTGCCTGCCTGTTATGTCTCTTGTGCCCTCCTTCCTCCACCATCTCTGTGCAACTAGAGCAGAGAGAATACATATGCACCAGCAGCAGACACAATTTTCTACACTCTGGGTCCTAGTGCCCCCCTCCACAGGCTGGCACCTGAGGTGGCCGCCTCAGTTCGCCTCATGGTAAGGCCAGCCCTGTGTGCACCAGCTGTCTATGTGGACCCTTGTGATGGGGTCTGGAGGCACCACACTGAACCAGAGCCAGGAGTAGAGCAATACTGGGCTAGGGAGGCCCTGCCCCTTCTCAGGTATAAGGTGTGGTGGTATTCAAGTGCTTGCACATGTTCATTCCGATTTAGGGGTGCGAGTGCCCCAAGCACAGCTGTCGGAGATTTTTCCCCTAGTGGTTTCTGTCTGCTCGGCTCTGTCGCCCCATGGTGCCGTGCGCTCATAGCCCTGGTATAAGGGGGTCCCCCGGAGCCTGCACTCTTCAGTTCCTTCTTACGCCCCGGGCAGCTGTTGGAACTTTCCCTCTTTGCCTTGAGCAAAGTGTCTTATTGGTTTTCTGTTGTTTTTTATTGTAAATATTTCATAGTTTATAGTTGTAGTAGTTTTAGTATATTTAAAGTTGTAGTTTAGGATTCCTCTCTGTGCGTGATGAGGCAGTCAATCCCTCCCCTGGTACTGGGGCAAAGTGCCGGGGTTCAGGCAGTGTTTTTCATGGAGCAAGCCTGCTGCCACCTAGTGACCGGCACTTCAGTTGCCTCAAGTGTTTGGGAAAGGGTCACAGAAAAGAACGCTGCCACGTTTGTCGGGGATTCAAACCCCAAACGCAGAAGGACAGAGCAGCAAGACTGAAAGTCCTCTTCATGGATGCAGCACTGAGATCTGCCTCTTAGCCAAGATCAGACTTGGCCCCGAGTACTTTGGCCTCCGTGCATAGTGAGCTGCCGGCCGCTAAGAACTCTCAGCACTGTTCCTCCACCCCAGCGCTGAAGAAGAAACACCGCGGCCACCGAAGGGAGGCCTGTACAGGGTGGCAGCAGCCCTGGAGGCCTACGTGCCAGTGAGGAACATAATGACTTTCCTGGTACTGAGCCTGGCCAGGATGCAGGACACCACACCACCCAGCGACAGCAGGGTATCAACCAGCTTTAGGCTGGTCTCAAGGCCAGCCTCTAGGGGGAAAACCCCTTTAATTGCCTCGCCGGAGATGTCCCCATGGCACCAATCGCTGGCACCAGGAGGATTGGTGCCACCATGGTCACTGCAGTCCTCCTACTCGTCTTTCAGTTCGGACTTGGGGTCCGACTTCTTGAGATGCCAGCACCGGCGGGAGGTTCTGCGTCAATCCCCACACCCAACTCTGCCTGCAGGGACAGTGATGCCACACAGTACCTGGCCCACGGGTCCATGGGGTCCAGCACCACTACAATGGCCATTTTGGAACCCGGGGGGTTTCCCCTGGACCAGAGCACCAGCTCATGGCGCTCCTACTCAGTGAGCTCGGAGACTACAGTGGCACCAGGGGCGTACCGAGAGACTCCGGGACTGATGCCAGAGCAAGTCCCAGTACTGAATCCAGCACTGACCCGGGCCTACTCCCCAGTACCGAAACCAGCACAGGGATTGGTGCTGGTCAATGAGAACAGGCTCCTCAGGAGGAGGTTGCATTGGATGCTATAGCAGCACATGCCTCCTCCTCATCTTCTCCAGAGGATGAGCTGATGCTCAAGGGTCCTCCCTGCCACAGGACAACCTTAGAACCCACCAGGACTTACTAAAGCAGGTGACCGTAATCTAAGGTTGCAGGTGAAGGTCATTAAGGAACCATCAGATGGGTTCCTGGACATTTAGTCGGATGTAGCCTCTGCACAATGCCATCATGGGACCGATCAAGGCCCACTGGCAGAATCCTGCCTCCATCCTCCCCACGGCCAAGAGAGAAGAAAGAAAGTAAGCTTTGTGTCTTCTAAAGGCTTCGAGTTTCTGTTCTCGCATCTCCCATTGGGGTTTCTCGTTGTAGAGGCTGCCAACAAGGACTGCCAAGGCCAGATGGGTTCTACACAGTGGTAAGCTGGAGCCGGTTGGCACCGGTTCACTAGGTTGTTACATTTAGAAGCCCTTTTAGAACTGGTTGTTCTGCGAGGGGCACTGACTCCATGGGTGCTCCAGGGCTGGAGCGACTCCCCACCCCCGGCCCCAGCTTACCTCCGCTTCACCTTCGCCTCCTCCCCTGAACACGCCACCCCGCTCTGCTTCTCCACCCTGCCCCCCGGCTTCCCGCGAATCAGCTGTTCGCGTAGGAAGCCGGGGCAGGCTGAGAAGCAGGTGGTGGCTTTGCACAGGCCCAGGGAGGCGGAGGTGAGCTGGGGCGGTGGGGGAGGGCTGCCCACGCTGCAGCAGGTAACCCGGGGGGGGGCACAGGGGAACCACTCCCCACCCTAGCTCACCTCCGCCACCCTCGGCCTGAGTGCGAAGCTGCTGCCTGCTTCTCAGCCCTCCCAGGCTTCCTGCCAAACAGCTGATTCGTGGAAACCTGGGGGAGGAGGAGCACGGAGAAGCAGAGCAGGGCAGTGCATTCAGGAGCAGAGGCGGAGTGGAGGTGAGGTGAGCTGGGGCCGGGTGTGCGGTGCGGAGCTGCCAGTGGGTGCTCTGCACCCATCAAATTTTCCCTGTGGGTGCTCCAGCCCCAGAGCACCCACAGAGTTGGCGTCTAAGGCACCACTTTTGATGTGATCGGTGGGGGGAGCAGCTGCTCCCCCCACTATGCTCCCCCACCCCTAGGAGCCAGAGGGACCTGCCAGATGCTTCCTGGGAGCTGCCCCAGGTAAGCACCACTGGGACTCCCCAGCTTGCCTCCCGGCAGGTCCCTCTCACTCTTAGGGGTGGGGTGGGCACCCTCTATAGTGGCCCACGAGACCCTCCTGCCCGGTTCTGGTGGCAGTCAGGGGACAGGGGAGGGGGATGGGTGGGGCAGGGGTCCTGGGTCGGGGGCGTCAAGGAACACTGCGGGTTGGATGGGGCAGGAGTCCCGGGGGACAGGGGTGGGCATTCGGCTCCATGTCACTTTGGCACCTCGAAACACATGTTTTGAGAGGTTTGTCGAGGGCAGCATAGCAATTCCTCATAATCCGGATTCAGTTATCCTTATTTTTCCGACAGTCTTTCCCACTTCCAACAGGCCTGGAAGCTGGTCACCTCTGATCACTGAGTTCGAAACACAGTGGAATTTGGTTATACCCTCCAATTTATTTCAACCCCACCTTTCCCCCCACCTTCCCCATCCCCTTCTCACGAGCTTCTGCAAGTTCTGCAAGAGCAAGAAGTTCAATCCCTCCTCAGAATGGAAGCAGTGGAGGAGGTTCCACTGTATCTAAGGGAAAAAGGATTTTACTGCTATTATTTTTTGGGAGGTCTCAGATCCATTCTGGACCTTCGGTGACTCAACCATTATCTCAAGAGGTTGAAGTTCCGTATGGTCTCCTTGGGGTCAATCATTCGGTCACAGGATCCAGGGGATTGGTATGCCGCCCTCAACTTAAAAGGTGCATACTTCCACATAGCGGTCTTTCAAGGTCATAGAAGATCCCTGAGGTTCGTGGCAAACCAAGGACATTACCAGTTTGCAGCCCTACCGTTTGGCCTCTTGGCAGCCCTGAGAGTCTTCACCAAATGTATGCCAGTGATAGCGGCCTTTCTCAGGAGAAAAGGAGTTCATATATTCCTTTACCTCAATGACTGGCTCATCAAGGGCAGATCTCAAGTGGAAGTGCAGTTGGACATCGCCCTCTTCCAGTCAACCTTCCGGGCATTCAGAAATTGGCCCTGATACCCACTGAGAGAATAGAATTAATTGGGGTGGTCCTCGACTCCCAGCTGGTGAAAGCTCTTTTCCAAGTGATTACAGAGTCAATACATCACGTTCAGTATCAACCAATCACCACAGTCAGGCTCTGCTTGAGCCTTCTTGGCCATATGGCTTTGTGCAAGTATGTTGTTTGTCAAACAAGGCTGAGACTCAGACCTCTCCAAGCCTGTCTGGCTATGGTATACTCCCCTTCAAGGCACCACCTGGACAAGGCCTTCACAGTGCATCCTCATATCCTCGGTTCCCTGTCATGGTGGTTGGATTTCCAAGTGGTCTGTGAAGGGATTCTCTTCACAAAACCTCAGCCAGCAGCACACTTGGTCTCCGACGCCTCAGAACTGGACAGGGGAGTCCACCTAGTGATGCTCAAGAGCCAGGGTCATTGGTCCGCAGAGGACTTATCGCCAGTGTTTCCTCTAATTTTTCCCATGCGTGTGCGGAATGAATTTTGTTATGTGCACCAATATGGAGGTGATGTGTGCCATAAACTGATGGAGAGACAGATGAATCCTGGAGGTGAACGCCTGGCTGCGAGGATGGTGTCGCCAGGAGGGCTTCGGCTTCCTTGACCACGGGATGCTGTTCCAGGAAGAAGGACTGCTAAACAGAGATGGGGTCCACCTATCAAGGAAGGGGAAGAGCATATTTGGCTACAGACTGCTTAACATAGTGAGGAGGGCTTTACCGGGTTCAATGGGGGCAGGTGACCAAAGCCCACAGGTAAGTCAAAAACATGGAGACCAGGGAGAAGGGTCTGAATCTGCGGGGAGCATGGGCTGTTATAGCAGGAATAAGGGAGAGACCAGACAGAACTGTGTGTGTCGGGGGATGTTTAATCAGTATCTTGATGTCTATATACTGATGCAAGAAGTATGGGGAATAAGCAAGAAGAACTCAAAATGATTGGTCTGAGGTTGAGATACAAATAAGAGACTTATTGAAAGTCTCTGGGTAAGGATAAAAGGGGTAAAAACAAAGGTGATGTCATGGTAGGGGTCTACCACAGACCAACTAACCAGGAAGAAGAGGTGGATGAGGCTTTTTTTAAACAACTAACAAAATCATCCAAAGCACAGGACTCGGTGGTGATTGGGGGAATTCAACTACCCAGACATCTGTTGGAAAAGTAACACAGCAGGGCATAGATTATCCAACAAGTTTTTTGAAATGTATTGGAAATATTTTTTTATTTCAGAAGGTGGAGAAAGCTACTAGGTGGGAGGCTGTTCTAGATTTGATTTTGACAAATAGGGAGGAACTGGTTGAGAATTTGAAAGTTGAAGGCAACTTGGGTTAAAGTGATCATGAAATGGTAGAGTTCATGATTCTAAGGAATGGTAGGAGGGAGAACAGCAAAATAAAGACAATGGATTTCAAGAAGACAGACTTTAGCAAACTCAGGGAGTTGGTAGGTAAAATCCTATGGGAAGCAAGTGTAAGGGGAAAAACAACTGAAGACTGTTGGAGTTTTTCAAAGAGACATATTAAGAGCACAAGAGCAAACTATCCCACTGCACAGGAAAGAGAGGAAGTATGGCAAGAGACCACCCTGGCTTAACCAGGAGATCTTCAATGATCTAAAAGTTAAAAAGAGCCCCACAAAAAGTGGAAACTCAGTCAAATTACAAAGGATGAATATAAACAAATAACACAAGTATGTAGGGCCAAAATTTGAAAAGTCAAGGCACAAAACGAGATCAAACTAGCCAGGGGCATAAAAGGAAACAAGAAAAAATTCTACAAATACATTAGAAGCAAGAGGAAGACCAAGGACAGCGTAGGTCTGTTGCTCAATGAGGGGGATACAGTTTCGCATGACCCTCTCATAAACAAACTAGGGAAATACAACCTAGATGGAGCTACTATAAGGTGGGTGCATAACTGGTTGGAAAATCATTCCCAGAGAATAGTTACCGTGGTTCACAGTCATACTGGAAGGGCATAATGAGTGGGGTCCCACAGGGATCGGTTCTGGGTCCGGTTCTGTTCAATATCTTCATCAATGATATAGATAATGGTATAGAGAATACACTTAAAGTTTACGGATGATACCAAGCTGGGAGGGGTTGCAAGTGCTTTGGAGGATAGGATTAAAATTCAAAATGATCTGGACAAACTAGAGAAATGGTCTGAAGTAAATAGGATGAAATTCAATACGGATAAATGCAAAGTATTTCACATCGGAAGGAACAATCAGTTAAGGTATGTCTACACTACGAAATTAGGTCAAATTTATAGAAGTCGGTTTTGTAGAAAGCGTTTTTATACAGTCAATTGTGTATGTCCCCACACAAATGCTCTAACCGCATGTAGTCAGCGGAGTGTGTCCACACTACTGAGGCAACCGTCGACTTCCAGAGCGTTGCACTGTGGGTAGCTATCCCACAGTTCTTGCAGTCTCTGCCACCCATCTGAATTCTGGGTAGAAATCCCAGTGCCTGATGGGGTAAAACATTGTCGCGGGTGGTTCTGGGTACATATCGTCAGGCCCCCCTTCCCTCGCTCCTTCCGTGAAAGCAAGGGCAGACAATCGTTTTGCACCTTTTTTCTTGAGTTACCTGTGCAGATGCCATACTACGGCAAACATGGAGCCCGCTCAGCTAACCGTCACCGTATGTCTCCTGGGTGCTGGCAGACGTGGTACTGCATTGCTACAAAGCAGCAGTTAATTGCCTTTTGGCAGCAGACAGTGCAGTATAACTGGTAGCCGACGTCGACATAGTCCTGGGTGCTCTTTTAACCAACCTCGATGAGGTCGGGGCACCTGGGCAAACATGGGAGTGACTCAGCCAGGTCATTTCCCTTTTAAGTTTCGTCTCATGGCGATTGAGTCCTACCGGCAGTGCACTGTCTTTTAATCAGCAGCCAGCAGAAGATGCTGGCCAGTAGTCATACTGCACCGTCTTCTGTTGAGCACCCAGAAGATGATGATGGCTAGCGGTCATACTTCACAGTCTGCTGCCAGCAAGATGTATAAAGATAGATGAAGTGGCTCAAAACAAGAAATAGATGAGATTTGTTTTGTATTCATTTTCTCCTCCCTCCCTCCGTGAAATCAATGGCCTGCTAAACACAGTTTTGAGTTCTATCCTTGAGGGGGCCATTCAGTTTCTCGCAAAGCCACCCCCTTTGTTGATTTTAATTCCCTGTAAGCCAACCCTGTAAGCCATGTCGTCAGTCGCCCCTCCCTCCGTCAGGGCAACGGCAGACAATTGTTCCGCGCCTTTTTTCTGTGCAGACGCCATACCACGGCAAGCGTGGAGCCCACTCAGATCAGTTTGGCAATTAGGAGCACATTAAACACCACACGCATTATCCAGCAGTATATGCAGCACCAGAACCTGGCAAAGCAAAACCGGGCAAGTAGGCGACGTCAGCATGGTGACGAGGGTGATGAGGACATGGACACAGACTTCTCTCAAAGCACGGGCCCTGGCAATGTGGGCATCATGGTGCTAATGGGGTAGGTTCATGCGGTGGAACGCCGATTCTGGGCTCGGGAAACAAGCACAGACTGGTGGGACCACATAGTGTTGCAGGTCTGGGACAATTCCCAGTGGCTGCAAAACTTTCGCATGCATAAGGGCACTTTCATGGAACTTTGTGACTTGCTTTCCCCTGCCCTGAGGTGCAAGAATACCAAGATGAGAGCAGCCCGCACAGTTGAGAAGCGAGTGGCAATAGCCCTGTGGAAGCTTGCAACGCCAGACAGCTATCGGTCAGTCAGGAATCAATTTGGAGTGGGCAAATCTACTGTGGGGGCTGCTGTGATGCAAGTAGCCCACGCAATCAAAGATCTGCTGACATCAAGGGTAGTGACTCTGGGAAATGTGCAGGTCATAGTGGATGGCTTTGCTGCAATGGGATTCCCTAACTGTGGTGGGGCCATAGACAGAATCCATATCCCTATCTTGGCACCGGAGCACCAAGCTGGCGAGTACATAAACCGCAAGGGGTACTTTTCAATAGTGCTGCAAGCTCTGGTGGATCACAAGGGATGTTTCACCAGATCAATGTGGGATGGCCGGGAAAGATACATGACACTCGCATCTTCAGAAACTCTGGTCTGTTTCAAAAGCTGCAGGAAGGGACTTTATTCCCAGACCAGAAAATAACCGTTGGGGATGTTGAAATGCCTGTAGTAATCATTGGGGACCCAGCCTACCTCTTAATGCCATGGTCATGAAGCCGTACACAGGCAGCCTGGACAGTAGTCAGGAGCTGTTCAACTACAGGCTGAGCAAGTGCAGAATGGTGGTAGAATGTGCATTTGGACTTTAAAAGCACGTTGGTGCAGTTTACTGACTCGGTTAGACCTCAACAAAACCAATATTCCCACTGTTATTACTGCTTGCTGTGCGCTCCACAATATCTGTGAGAGTAATGGGGAGGCATTTATGGCGGGGTGGGAGGTTGAGGCAAATCGCCTGGCTGCTGGTTACATACAGCCAGACACCAGGGCGGTTAGAAGAGCACAGGGGACGCGGTGCGCATCAGAGAAGCTTTGAAAACCAGTTTCAGGAATGGCCAGGCTATGGTGTGAAAGTTCTGTTTGTTTCTCCTTGATGAAACCCCCCGCCCCTTGGTTCACTCTACTTCCCTCTAAGCTAACCACCCGCCCCTCATCCCTTCGATCACCGCTTGTAGAGGCAATAAAGTCACTGTTGCTTCACATTCATGCATTCTTTATTAATTCATCACACAAATAGGGGGATAACTACCAAGGTAGCCCGGGAGGGGTGGTGGAGGAGGGAAGGACAAGGCCACACAGTACTTTAAAAGTTTAAAACTTATTGAATGCCAGCCTTCTGTTTTTTGGGCAATCCTCTGGAGTGGAGTGGCTGGGTGGCCAGAGGGCTCCCCCCCCCCCGCATTCTTGGGCGTCTGGGTGAGGAGGCTATGGAACTTGGGGAGGAGGGCGGTTGGTTACACAGGGGCTGTAGCGGCGATCTGTGCTCCTGCTGCCTTTCCTGCAACTCAACCATATGCTGGAGCATATTAGTTTGATCCTCCAGCAGCCTCAGCATTGAATCCTGCCTCCTCTCATCACGCTGCCGCCACCTTTCAGCTTCAGCCCTCTCTTCAGCCCACCACCTCTCCTCCCGGTCATTTTGTGCTTTCCTACACTCTGATATTGTCTGCCTCCACGCATTTGTCTGTGCTCTGTCAGTGTGGGAGGACAGCATGAGCTCAGAGAACATTTCATCGCGAGTGCGTTTTTTTTCACCTTCTAATCTTCGCTAGCCTCTGGGAAGGAGAAGATCCTGTGATCCTCGAAACACATGCAGCTGGTGGAGAAAAAAAAAAGACACATTTTATAGAACAATGGGTACACTCTTTCACGGTAAACCTTGCTGTTAACATTACATACATAGCACATGTGCTTTCGTTACAAGGTCGCATTTTGCCTCCCCACAGCGCGTGGCTAGCCCCTCCACCCTACCCCCTCCCCGTGGCTAACAGTGGGGAACATTTCTGTTCAGCCACAGGCAAACAGCCCAGCAGGAATGGGCACCTCTGAATGTCCCCTTAAGAAAAGCACCCTATTTCAACCAGGTGACCATGAATGATATCACTCTCCTGAGGATAACACAGAGAGATAAAGAATGGATGTTGTTTGAATGCCAGCAAACATACACTGCAATGCTTTGTTCTACAACGATTCCTGAGTATATGCTACTGGCCTGGAGTGGTAAAGTGTCCTACCCTGGTGGATGGAATAAGGCTGCCCTCCCCAGAAACCTTTTGCAAAGGCATTCAGGAGAGCCGCGAATGCCAGGGCAAATTAATCATTAAACATGCTTGCTTTTAAATCATGTATAGTATTTTAAAAGGTACGCTCACCAGAAGTCCCTTCTCTGCCTGGCGGATCCGGGAGGCAGCCTTGGGTGGGTTCAGGGGGTACTGGCTCCAGGTCCAGGGTGAGAAACAGTTCCTGGCTGTCAGGAAAACCGGTTTCTCTGCTTGCTTGCTGTGAGCTACAACTTCATCATCATCTTCCTTGTCCCCAAAACCTGCTTTCGTGTTGCCTCCATCTCCATTGAAGGAGTGAAACAACACAGCTGGGGTAGTGGTGGCTGAACCCCCTAAAATGGCTTGCAGCTCATCATAGAAGCGGCATGTTTTGGGCTCTGACCTGGAGCGGCCGTTCACCTCTCTGGTTTTCTGGTAGGCTTGCCTCAGCTCCGTAAGTTTCACGTGGCACTGCTTCAGGTCCCTGTTATGGCCTCTGTCCTTCATGCCATGGGAGATTTTGACAAATGTTTTGGCATTTTGAAAACTGGAACATAGTTCTGATAGCACGGATTCCTCTCCCCATACAGCGATCAGATCCCGTACCTCCCGTTCAGTCCATGCTGGAGCTCTTTTGCGATTCTGGGACTCCATCATGATTACCTCTGCTGATGAGCTCTGCATGGTCACCTGCAGCTTGTCATGCTGGCCAAACAGGAAATTGAAATTCAAAAGTTCGCGGGCCTTTTCCTGTCTACTTGGCCAGTGCATCTGAGTTGAGAGTGCTGTCTGCAGTCACAATGGAGCACTCTGGGATAGCTCCCAGAGGCCAATACCTTCTAATTGTGTCCACAGTACCCCAAATTCGACCCAGCAAGGCCGATTTCGGTGCTAATCCCCTTGTCGGAGGTGGAGTAAGGAAATAGATTTTAAGAGCCCTTTAAGTCGAAAAAAAGGGCTTCGTTGTGTGGATGGGTGCAGGGTTAAATCGATTTAATGCTGCTAAATTCGACCTCAACTCTTAGTGTAGACCAGGGCTAACATACATACAAAATGGGAAATGACTGCCTAGGAAGGAGTACTGTGGAAAGGGATCTGGGGGTCATAGTGGATCACAAATATGAGTCAAGCTAAATATGAGTCAAGAGTGTAACACTGTTGCAAAAAAAGCAAACATTCTGGGATGGATTAGCAGGAGTATTGTAAGCAAGACATGAGAAGTAATTCTTCTGCTGTACTCCGCACTGATTAGGCCTCAACTGGAGTATTGTGTCTAGTTTTGGGTGCCATAATTCAGGAAAGATGTGGACAAATTGGAGAAAGTCCAGAGAAGAGCAACAAAAATGATTAAAGTTCTAAAAAACATGACCTATGAGGGAAGATTGAAAAAATTGAGTTTGTTTAGTGTGGAGAAGGGAAGACTGAGAGTGGACAACAGTTTTCAAGTACATAAAAGGTCGTTACAAGGAGGAGGGAGAAAAATGGTTCTTCTTAACCTCTGAGGATATTACAAGAAGCAATGGGCTTAAGTTGTACCAAAGGAGGTTTAGGTTGGACATTAGGAAAAACTTCCTAACTGTCAGAGTGGTTAAGCACTGGAATAAATTGCCTAGGGAGGTTGTGAAATCTCCATCATTGGGGATTTTTAAGAGCAGGTTGGACAAACACCTGCCAGGGATGGTCTAGATAATACTTAGTCCTGACTTGAATGCAGGGGACTGGACTAGATGACCTCTCGAGGTCCCTCCCAGTTCTATGATTCTATATTGCTGCACATAACAAAATTCATGTGGAAGGGATGGGGATGAGGGGTTCAGAGTGTAGGAGGGGGCTCAGGGCTGGGGCAGAGTGTTTGGGTGTGGAGGGGGTGAGGGTTCTGGCTAGGCACGGGCTCTGGGGTGGGGCTGGGATGAGCGGTTTGGGGTTCAGGCTGCCCTGGGTTACAGCAGGGAGAGAGGGGACCCCCCCAGCTTTATCTCCCCGCGGCAGCTCCAGGATTGGGGCATGCCTCTCCCTCAGCAGGTCTGGGTTGGGGGCGGGGGAGGGGCACCTCTCCCTACCGCCGCAGCCACGCAGCTTAGAGGGAACGTAGCTTATCGCTCCATTTCAACATCAGGGAGCTCAGGTCAGTCCAATTGACATGTCAGGCATTCTACCCCACATTGCGAAAACAACACTCTCAGTCCTCATGGACAATATATCTGCCATGCACTACATCAATAGACAGGGAGGGGCTCATCCTCCACCCCCGTGTCGAGAAGCAGTCCATCTATAGGAATTCTGCACTGCACACTCGATCGAGATTGAGGCCTCATACCTGCCAGGGGTGCAGAAGCAGCTCACGGGTCAGCTCAGCTGGTCCTTCTCAACTCATCATGAGTGGTCCCTATGCCTGAATATCACGATGAACATCTTCCACAGGTGGGGCTTTTCCCGCATACACCTGTTCACCACACGGTCCAACAGGAAGTGCCAGCAGTTCTGCTCCCTGAGGGGTCACAGACCCAGCTCCATGACAGATGCCTTTCTGCTGAAGTGGTCTCATCACCTGTTCTCACCTTCCCTCCCATCCCATTAATCCATAAGGTGCTGACAAAGATCAAGATCAATACTTTAATAAAATATGTGTACTGCTTTCTCTCTCTATTAACATGTATGTAGATGTATAAAGTATGTTTCATCATTGGACAACAACCAGTGAGATTTACAGTGAGCAACTACCCACTTCCTTGTCACTAGGCAACCTTAACGGTTGTTTAGTTTTAGAATGATATATATCGGTGAACGTAATTGTTGAGCAACTTTGGCTGGGAAAATAAGGAGAATGTAATAAAAAAGAGAGGGGTATGTGAGGAATGGGTAAACCAGTTTTGTTAATGTCCAGTGTGGGCTGTAAAATCAGTGTTCCAAGTAAATGCCACTTTGTGACAATGGCACAGTGAATTTGGTTCTACAAAGGGGTCTTTGTATGGGAAGGCTCGGAGGCCATGTTTCAGTTATTGGCCATTGAATAGGGGATTGTGGCTGCATAGGAGTTGTTGATATTTATGATAAAAATATTGTTAGGGATTCTTGCCTGGTCTGGTATGTTGTAAAAGGCAGCAAAGGAGGATAAGGGTGGAAAGATTGCTGTTTGACTATTGGTTTAAAGATTTATTTGGAGAACCAGACCAGCAGGATATTATCACTGTTCAGGCTGAACCTTTGAAATACGGTAAGCACAAACCACAAAACTTTGTGGGTAGGTGAATTACTGAGAATCCACGTACAAGTGTCAATATGTACAAGCATGTGAGGTTCCCACCCTGTTGCTCTAATATCCTGGAATCGACAGGCTACACTTCACTGCATACAATATATACAAGAAGCAGAGCTGGCCTACTAGTTTGCAGTGCCTACACATGCACCGCCTCTAGGAAATAGCTTAGATTTCCCGTTAGATCTCACAGATTCTGTGTATTAGTCATCTTCTTGATTTGCCGTTGTTCCTACAGCCCTAACCAGAAGTGAGGGGATAAATTCCAAACCCATTCAATGAACATAAGAAGGGGAAAACACACAATATATTGACAGGTTTCAGAGTAACAGCCGTGTTAGTCTGTATTCGCAAAAAGAACAGGAGTACTTGTGGCACCTTAGAGACTAACCGATTTATTTGAGCATAAGCTTTCGTGAGCTACAGTTCACTTCATCGGATGCATACCATGGAAACTGCAGAAGACATTATATACACAGAGACCATGAAACAATACCTCCTCCCACCCCACTTTCCTGCTGGTAATAGCTTATCTAAAGTGACCACTCTCTTTACAATGTGTATGATAATCAAGGTGGGCCATTTCCAGCACAAATCCACGTTTTCTGGGGTGGGGGTGAGAAAACCTGGATTTGTGCTGGAAATGGCCCACCTTGATTATCATACACATTGTAAAGAGAGTGGTCACTTTAGATAAGCTATTACCAGCAGGAGAGTGGGGTGGGAGGAGGTATTGTTTCATGGTCTCTGTGTATATAATGTCTTCTGCAGTTTCCACAGTATGCATCCGATGAAGTGAGCTGTAGCTCACGAAAGCTTATGCTCATATACAATATATTAAAACTCTTATTGCCCATCTTGTGAAGACAAACTTTTATCTTTACATATAGGTGACTGATCTATTACTTTATTTACAATGCATAATAGTAACCCATGAGAACTGAGCTAATATTAGCTTTGTAGGAGAAAATAACTTCTAAAACCAAACAGCAGGGAACAACTGCTTATCTACTTAATTTAATCTGAGTAAAAGCAAGGTATTATACAAACAATATGTCACAGGTGATAGTGTGAGTGTGTAACAATAATAATAAACTTGGTAAAATATCTGCCATTCAAATGTTTCATAGAAAATAGTGGTTGCAGTATTAGATAATACAATTATTTAAAATACTTAATGCAGATACAAAGGCAAGTTGACACTAAGATGTTAGGTGCCTCAGAAATAGATAGGCAGAAGAAAATTTTAAAAGGATAGGCAAGAAAAAAGATAGAATTTTAATAAAAATACCTGTCATATTGCCATGATTGCTGGTGTTACAGGCTGATATGCTTTTAATTAGTTAAACATGTTCTTTTTTATAAGGATCAGTTTTTGAGACAATGTTATTTAAACTGTGATCTAAAGCCTACTGAAGTTAATGGGAATCTTTCCATGGACTTCAATGAGCTTTAGAAGAGGGCCGTAAAGAGTGTTTGAAATATAAAAAGACAGATAGGCAATTTGTTCAGTGTTCACTCACTCACAACTTCCTGTAAAATTTTCCTTTTGGTTTGAATTTATTCTATATTTGGGCTCTTCAGAAGGTGATGAATTTTTTTTGAAAGTTTGAGGAAAATCATCTCCAACCCTTTCTGCGTTCTGCAAAGCTGAAAAAAATTGCACGTTTTCCTCTGTATATTATTATACAGCACCCCTTAGTTTAACTCAAATTAGAAACAGCCGAACTTTGAAATTTGTCATGTAAACTGGTTATTTTGGACTGCATACACAACTAAATTTAATAAACAGCTGGAAGGATAATCAAATTATGATTGATCAGCTGTTAATAATGCTTCTGAGCATGCTCAGTAGGCATCCACTAAGACTGATTTATTTCTAAGCACAGCTGAAGAAGCCACTTTCCCACGTTTGTGACAGCACAATGCATATATTCTCTCTGCCTGGCATAACAGGGCTGATGCTCACATGTGCTGCTCACACAATTTAATTGAGGGAGATTCTAAGGTTTAGCCTACACAAGCTTTTGTAGCAGTATGAGTTGTGGTTAGGAGTGTGATTTTTTTTTTAACTGAAATATTTATATTAATATATCCCCAGTGTGTGTGAAGTTATACTGGTATAAACATGCCTTATACGAGTATAACGATTCCCATTCAGGAAGGAGACTAAATTACACTGATAAAAGGCACCTTTATACTGGTATAACTGCATCCGTACTAGGGATTTACTAATATAACTATTTTGGTTGAAAAGAAAAGTCACAGAGGGGCGATTGCATCACCTTCAATAGCATGAAAGCTATTGAGGAGGTATAAAGAAAGTGGACACAGATTCACAATGTAAACTATCTAGGCAGCAGAGATATAGTGTAATGAAGACATCCTCCAAAAATGCTCATTAAAATAAAATTTGATCAAATAAAAAAAAAATCAGTTTGCTGAGTTTGTGTATTTTACAGCAGTTTTGTTGGTCAATTCCAGTGTTTTAACCACTATAGACCCAATTCACAGCTGCCCTGCACCTTGTATAGTTATTTACAAGGTAGAGTTGGTAACATTTTAACATACTTTGCACTGGTAGTATGAATAACTACACAAGAGGCCTGATACTCACTTATTCCATTCCTGCGCTTGTGGCTTTAACTCATGTTTCCATTCTCTGTATTCTGGGGTGTGGCAGATAGCCACCTCCTGGGCTGCTGCTAATTGCTGGGCTATTCAGGACTGAGATAAGAAGGCTGCATGAAAAGACAGCTGCCAGGTAGGCTGAGAACTTGTGAGGGGATTCAGAGTAACAGCCCTGTTAGTCTGTATTCGCAAGAAGAAAAGGAGGACTTGTGGCACCTTAGAGACTAACCAATTTATTTGAGCATACGCTTTCGTGAGCTGTAGCTCACTTCATCGGATGCATACTGTGGAAACTGCAGTTTCCACAGTATGCATCCGATGAAGTGAGCAGTAGCTCATGAAAGCTTATGCTCAAATAAATTGGTTAGTCTCTAAGGTGCCACAAGTCCTCCTTTTCTTCTTGTGAGGGGTGTTTCTCAGCAGCAGATTGGTAGGAAGCTGCACAAGGAGCTTGCCTTCCCCTGAGAGAGTACTGGCGGAGGTAGTCCTGGGAAAGGAGGGTGGACAGGTGGAGATAGAAAGCAGCCCAGGGAAGCAGCAAGGAATTGTAAGGAGCAGGTTTTAGCTTCTTAAACACAGAATCCCTGGATTCTGCCAGAAGAGAAGGCAGGTGTGTGTTCTCCGACCCACCTGAGAAAAAGAGAGATGAAAGCCTCTCTGAGGAAAAGGGTGCAAGGACTATAAAACTTAGCTTGGGACTGATGACCTGATATAGGGTCACTGGGCTTTTGCCCTGTGGGATTATTCTTTATTACCTGAGGAGGGGTGAGATTATAAATGACCTGTCTGGTGTGGTGAGAAGAAGCTGACTGTCACAGGGACAGACTGCTGGCTGGTGGGGAAACTGAGGTGGAGTCACTGCAACACCATGCCTGGCCATGAGAGGACACGTTGGCAGGTAAGTGACCTGTGACATGGAACCGTGAAGGAGCCTGCCCAACCCCTGAAGTGACTAGGGTTACCAGTTTTGGTTGGATGTTAGTGTTGCCAACTCTAGCTGAAGCTATTCTGGGAGATTCCCTCCCCTCTCCCCCACATGACATTATGTCATTTTCTTAAAATATCCTATTAAAATCTCCCGGATTGCTTTCAATAGTCATTGGAAGATCAGTGCTGATTCCAGGAGACTCTAGGCCAATCCTGGAGCATTGGGAACCCTATTGGACGTATTCCTGGAGGTTTCATCACATGACATAACCTTTAATTAAAGATTAAGCTTTAATTCCTGTAGACTCTGGGACAATCCTGGACGGTTGGCAACCCTAGGAGTGACTTGGAGCAGTTTCAGAGCTGTTCCAACTTACATACTGCTTCCAAGGGGCCTTAGAAGTAGAGAATTCCTAGTTATGTCCCCAAATTCCACCCCTTACATGGAGATCTATGAACTGTGTTCACAGGGCCACTACACAGGGAGTATTCTCCAAGGGCCACTCCTGTCCACTCTAAGGCCCACTTCTGGTGCCAGAGCACTGTAACGGAGCCTTAGTAAATGAGAATCAACAACTATGCTACTAGGTAACAGAGAAGAGGGCCACAGCTAGGATTGCCAACATTGTATTTCAAATATAAGGGACTGTTTTTAGCACCCCCACCCGTCTTTCTAATATCATTATTAATAATAATAAGCAGTAAGCCCCCACATTCGCCACAGGTATTTCATGCTGCTTTTTGCAGCACTCAGCAACTCCTAATCTTGTTGTACAGGGGTGAAGAAATCAGGGCTATCCCTTGTAATAAGGGACTGTTGGCAACCCTATATACAGCACTGAGATTTAAAAGGAGCCTAACAGAGTTAGGTGCTCATCTCCCATTGACATTCAATGGCAATTGGGCACCCCACTCCTTATGGCACCTTTGATAACGCCAGACTAGAACTGTAAGCCAAGCTAGGTGACGCGGTACCAGTGGCAACAGACAGGCCAGCTACATTAGCGCTCTCAGTATTGCTGACACGAGTGGAGCTCATCCCATTCTGTCAAAAGATTTGAAAACCTTCCCTAATATAGACGGGACTGAAATATCCATTTACATTTCCTGAGAACGGTTTCTAATGACTGCCAGTCTAACATTTCAGACATGTTTGATTACTGAAAGCCCATATTTAGAAATGTGAGTGGCTGGGAGTTGCTGAACCACAGAGCTTTATTCAGCACTTTGTGTGAGAGATGAGATGGAATGCAACGTGAGAACAAATCCCAGTTCCTGAACTGACAAAATATTGTTAAGAAAATAAAAGCTGTACTATTTTGCTTACTTCCTCTTTCTTGCTGTTGGTTTTGTGTAAATGTTTCTGTTTTGTTTTCACCTTCGCTAGCAAGCTGCAAGTTTTGGATAGCTAAAAGTAGAAGAAGGAAGTGTCTTACTGAATTAACTGAAAGGAACAAGAACTGAGGTAGGACAAAGTTAAATTTATATATATATATAAATATATATTACTTTAGTCCTTTCCTTAAAAGTAGATCAAGACTATTCAAAATAAGAGTAGGAGGAATTTTAGTTATCGCCTGTTTCTTGCACGAAGTTTTGTAGTTGCTAGAAAAATTAAGCATCTACTCGATTCACGTATGTTAAAGCTAGTCTAGGGTGTTTTCCTTGAGAAGGGATATCCATGTAAGATTTTGTAATTAAAAATATTTTGGAAGATGAAAGATAATGAACTACTGAGAGAGCTGACAAAGTGAATATCTTTTGCTTTTTACTAGCAGTCAACTGCAGATTTTGTCAACTGTAATCTTTTGAAGGGTGGAGTTTTTGTTTTTGTGTGTATACGCACATGTGTGGGAAGAGTGAATAAAATGTCATGCATGTCTTGACAAATGTCCAATTTAATTCTGTACAATGTTAATTACAAATGAAATATAAATGAGTAATGTTTTCGTAGTTCTGATCCTGAAAAGATACATAGTATTCCAGTGAATGGTGACTTGGTTGGCTGTTTAATGTTATTACATTGGGTTTTCTGACAATGCAATGGCTAATGCAAGTTATATAACGTTAATTAGGCTCCGTCCACACTGCGCACCTTACAACTGTGCTGACACAGCCGTGCCGTTGTAAGGTACACAGGGTAGTCGCTCTTTGTCGCCAGGACAGAGCTCTCCCACCGATGAAGCGCTGTCCACACCAGCACTTTTTGTTGTTAAAACTTTTGTCATTCAGGGGGGTGGGTTTTTTTTCACATCCCTGAGCAACGACATAGCCTAAGTACTTGGCATTACAATTCTGATAGTTCTGAGAACTCACACAAGAGCACATCCTATTCAGACAAAATATTTTTTAGCTAAACAGCAGATCATCTGTACTTCATATTTCATGTTGAGAAATTCATTTAGCAATGTGTACATTGTACTTCTGAAAAATTGAGCTCATGAGCCTACTTTGTAAGCAGCTCCCATTGACTTGAGTTGGAATTGTGGGTGCTCTGCACCTCTGAAAATCAGACCAGAAAACTTTATATTTACACATGTAATATGCATACCACCGTAACATACCCTATTCAGGAGTGTTCATTTCTATTAAAACATGGTGTGAAGTTATTTTCTATTAAGTTCAGAAGTCTTAATATTGATAGTTATTTTATTAGATGCTTTAAAATCTACTCACCTACTTGAATAGGGGCTCATGAATGGCTGAAGTCTGGGAAAGAGTTGTTTTAGTTTCTTTGCCTAATTTGTGTGTGTGGTGAGTGGGATCTGTCATTGTTCGGTGTTTTTGTTTAGACTAATTCTGGTCTCACTAACATCAGTTTAAATCAGGAATAACCACTTAAGCTAGTTGAAAATATTTTGGTTAAACATATTTTCACTAAAAAAAAAAAAAGCAATTTAGAGAACCCTGAAATTTTGCAAAATTGTGACTATTTTATCAAAATCTTTTGACAGAAAAACTTGGTTTGTTTTTATTTTAAATTTATGGCTTCATTCAGGGTTTTCCTGCAGCCTGTAACATGTTGACTGGCTGAGAGTACACTGGTACAGTTTAGCCACTTACCCCTCATGACTGAGGGTTTGTTCACGGCTGTGTCTGCAAGCAGAGAGAGCAGACTGGTTCTCTTTGTGTCAGTGGCTTTTTGGGAGGGTTCCCCAGCACAGCAGGTTACAGGTACTCTTTTTCTCTGAGCCCTACTGCTGTATGATGGAGTAATTATTGATTGCACGTCACCCCCAGAAAGCCTGGCTGCCTTTCCCTGTCCCCCCTGTTTTGTAAGATGAAAGAGGGACTGTATGCAGCAGTTGTCTGTCCCCAGAAAGAGAGAGGATTTTTTTCTGATCCTGCTGAGCAGTCTGAGAGTTGTGTTTGTGGATCTGGGAGATGTCTGCTTGTAGTTTGCAAAGCCGTGTCTTCCATGGAGCACTTCAGGGTGTGAAAAAGAAAGCAATCTTCCAGAAGTGGTATGCAGCATGAAGAGCCGCAGGTGGTGGTAGGGGAACCAGAAAACCACACTTTGCCTGAGGCAGACAACTCTGAAGAGGACTATTTCCATGGGGCACAGTCAACCACTCCAGGTGCAGGAAGAGGTAGTGAGGAGGAGAATGGTGCATCTCCAGTTAGTCCAGCACCACATGAGGCTAAGCCTCAACGGCAAGGCACTGGCCAGAGACCATCAACATCCTCTGAAACCTTGTTCCACTATACTGCTTCTGGAATGGATGTGGTCGATGCTGGTACTCACACTCCCAGGTGGGAGGAAAGTCACTGCCTCCATCTCTGCTGGGCATGGTTTCGATGGGAACGCTAAGGGGAAGGCGGTGCTCCCACACTGCATTTCTCTCAGCAGCAAAAGTCACCACCATCTACAATCCCCCACCCCCCTGCCCCCTGACAGCACCGGTGTCATTTGCTAACTCCTGAAAATGGAGGATGAGTCTGGGTGTGACCCAAAAGGATGGGGATATCAGGGATGGTTAAAATCCATCAAGACCAATCACGGTGTGCACATGATGCAACCAGTTAGCCCAGAGCTTACAGAAAAGCAAACAACAGCAAACTCCAGAGCAGAGGCTGACTGCGACACCACCAATGTCTTCCATGACTTTGTCAGCTAAGTCCAGCAGCATCTCTCAACAGTACCTAGCGGATTGTATTCAGAGGGGGCAAAAACATGAATGCAACCACCCTGTGACTGTGAAACCTGACCACAGTGAGCAAGGATGCTGGCTGTGGACATTCTTCCTTTCTCCCATGTGGAGGGAGATGGCTTCAGACACTTTGTGGCTTCAGCTTCCCCCCTGGTGACCGATCCCTAGCTGCACTTCCTGGCGTAAGAGGAAGTGCCAGATCTGTGTGCTGCTATGAGAAGTACAGAATGGTGTAGCCTAGGTGGGCAAGTGCAGCAGAACACTACCGTGTGGACCAGTGGTCAGACAACTTCCTACATGGCTGTTATGGCCCACTGGGTGAGCAGCAGTAGCAGGGAGACTAGCAGCAACCGTGGCATATGTACCCTCACTCGCAGCATGCCATGCTTTTGATGTCCGGGTTTGAGAAGCAGCACACCTTCTGGAACAGTGTGCTGGATGCAGTGTGCTGTCATGGGCGGTGTGCGAACCGCTGGTTCGGGGAGGCTAGCCCCGAGCCCCACCCCTGCCACCTGAGGCCCTGCCCCTTCTGCATCCCCCAGTGCAAAGCCTCCCCCCAGCTTCTGGCTCCCTCCCCATGCTAGTACCCCCAGACCCCAAACACCAGGAGGGTAGGTGGCGTGGCTCCAGCCCGAGCCAGGGCCACGGCACAGAGGGGAAGAGCCACAGAGTGGGAAGCAGCTGGAAGAGACACTGGAGGTGGAGCATAGGCGGGGCCACAGTTGGTTGTTTGGGGAGGCTCAGCCTCCCCCAGACTATGATACCCGCTGCCCATGTGTGCTGTCATAGAGGGGTGGCTAAGGCCCCCTCCAACTTCTTTGCTGTGACTGTGGCAATGAACTACGGAGTAAATTATGTGGTGTAGGATGGTGACTTCCAGCATGTCCCTTGCCTCACTTGCTGCTGCAGTCTGATAGAGGGAATTTCTGGAGGAGGGATGCAGAGTTGCAGGCATTGTCTCAGTGGCCAGTAAGCTATGTGGTCACTTCAGACAGTCCTATGAAGTGTGCCACAACCTTAAAGACCAGCAGGAGTCACTAAAACTGTCATCCCCCAGTTGGAACGCTCCCTTTTACATGCTGGAACAGCTCTACGGGCAGCCTGCAAGCATTCTGCGTCCATAAAGTTGAGGCAAGTGTAACCCACATAACCTCCTGGGTGTGGTGCTCTGTCCCCTCTGGAGGCACTGAGACCAGTTAGAGATGAATGAATCTGCTACAGTCTTAGCTAAGGGTCATGTGGCTTTTAGCTTATGCAGTAGAGGCTCATGCATTTAGCTCAGAAGTCCCAGTTTCAATCCCAACAACCGGGGTCTGTCAGTGTTACACAAGCACAGACACACACTTACCTCCATTTGTGACTGTTCCCTCAGCCTCTCCTCATAAATCATGTGTTCCAGTCCCCTAATCATTTTTGTTGCCCTCCGCTGGACGTTCTCCAATTTTTCCATATCCTTCTTGTAGTGTGGGGCCAAAAACTGGACACAGTACTCCAGATGAGGCCTCGCCAATGTTGAATAGAGGGGAACGATCACATCCCTCAATCTGCTGGCAATGCCCCTACGTATACATCCCAAAATGCCATTGGCCTTCTTGGCAACAAGGGCACACTGCTGACTCATATCCAGCTTCTCGTCCACTGTCACCACTAGGTCCTTTTCCGCAGAACTGCTGCCTAGCCATTCGGTCCCTAGTCTGCAGCAGTGCATTGGATTCTTCCGTCCTAAGTGCAGGATACTCCTCCTTCCCTTTTTTAAAGATGGGAAGGGATGGGATTAGTAGGGAAATAGCCCTTAGTGAGAAACGGTTCCAGTGAACACTGGTTTTTATTTGATTGGATTATGACATATTAAAAAATCACTCTGCACATGTACAATACAAATCCTAATGATAAAATTCTATAGAACTGTGAAGTGTGCAACTATGGACAGCCACTCTGTTCACATGTGAGTGGCTGATTTCTGGCAGCTGAGCACTTAATTCTTTGGAGAAGTGAATGAGGCAAGGGTGTCATGTTCACTGTGCACACTAAGACAATGAAAAATACAGAATAAAGATATATCAGTAACAGGAAGGAGGGAAGGGAAGGAGGCATAAAATCAAGAGAAACTTTTAAAATGATTTAACATGATTTGATAGCAAAATTTCAGTTATTAAAAATACACAAGTTTTGGATACATTGCATAAAAACAAGGCTGGCCATGTTTTACTGGAATTCCTATAGCTAGAACACACACCTCTGCTCACGAGAGGGAAGAAGTGGTAAAATATAAGGGACTACATAAAAGTTAATACAGAAACTGGTTGACAAACTTCTAGTGAAATATGTTCCTGTTGGAAAATGGGATTTTGTCAATTTTCTATGGGGGAAAAATATCAACTTGAGCATAATCTTCTATCAGAGAAATCTCTGTGTAAAACACTTGGGTTTGGGCTAACCCATTATCCACTTGAGCTGATATTACACCTTCTAGGAGTTGTAGTTCTGGCTCCCTCATGTTCTGAATCTTCGATAGGGACCATGGTCCCTGGCAAGACTGCATCTTCCATTATGCACCACAGTCCTTGTCCCTGTGGTTGAATCACTGCAGAGTATCCTGTGAGTCCCATGGGACTCTGCCACAGTGGGAGATTGTGGTGCATTGTGGAAGTAAGCTTCATAGCAGAGAATGGAGCCATGACAGACCTGGAATGGCAAAGCCTATTAAACACCATGGCAGTAAAGGTGAACACAGAGATTAACATCAACCCCAAACAAAATATTTTGAGATTTAAAAATAGAAATGTTTTAGAACTTTTCATGCCACAGAAAAGTTTTGATATTGACTTTTGCTTTTGTCCTGAATTTGAGTGAAATCTCCAAATATCAGAATTTCCCGTGGAATGGAAATTCCATTTTTGATCAGCTCTAGTTATTACCAATGTTGCATTTGCCAGTCTGACTCAAGATCGCCCATCCACAAAATGACCAGTGATCACTTGCTTAGTTTTCATGATCAAAGAAGAGCACAGGATCAGGTGCTGCAGCTGTAGGCCCTGCACTCACCTCCAGAAGACTGAAACTTGAAGCTTTTACTTGAAACTTTAGCTTTTATATTGCCAGGCAGTATGCACTACCCATAAACTGCAATAACAACGATACTTAGCATATATAGCACTTCACATGTTGAAGTTCAATACAAACATTAACTGATCTATATTCACTGGGGCATGGTGAATAGTTATTAATTTAACTAGCTTTTATTTTTCCACTGCTATTTACAGCTTTTAACTTTCAGTCAAATGGTTACAATGCTGAACTTGAGGGATGACATGGTATACATTTCGTAACAGCTTTTTTTATTTTCAGGAAGTCCGAAGACCTCACACTTGATTGAGTTAGTTTCAGAGATGAGACAAATTGGCAGCTTCAACAACATGTCAGACTCGGACAACAACACTGACAACTTCAAGTATGCTGTTTATCCCACAATATATCTCACAATATTTGCCTTGGGTGCCTTTGGAAATGGCCTTTCCGTATATGTTTTCCTGAAGCTTTACAGGAAAAAGATTTCAGTGAATGTTTTCATGCTGAACTTGGCTATTTCAGACCTCCTGTTTGTTTGGACTTTACCCTTCCGGGCCACCTACTACCTGAAGAAATCTGATTGGGTATTTGGGGATATATTTTGCAGGATTGTGTCTTATAGCTTGTATGTCAATATGTACTGCAGCATTTATTTTCTAACTGCGCTGAGCATTGTTCGTTTTGTGGCTATTGTTCATCCTTTCAAACATTTGAAACTAACCGCCGTCAAGTATCCTAGAATCATATGTGCGGTGATATGGGGTTTTGTGATGACAGCTAGCAGCGTGCTGCTGTTCAGTGGAAACACCAGTGCGGAGTACCCAGAAAAGTGCCTAGATCTCCAAAGAGAAAGCATTCAGAAACTGCTCACGCTGAACTATGTTGTCCTGGTAGTGGGCTTCATCCTCCCATTTTGCACAATAATTTGCTGCTATTTGCTTGTGATCAAAACTTTGCTTAAGCCCAGGGCTCCAGAAGCAAAGATAAGAGCCTCTCATAAGAAGGCAGTGTCAACGACCGTCATCACTTTATTCGTGTTTCTGATTTGTTTTCTGCCATATCACATACTAAGAACTGTCTACTTGGTGAAAAGCGATAATGACATCTTGAGCAAGTTGCTGACTAAAGGAGCAGTCATCGCTCATTGCCTCGCTGCAGTGAATAGTTGCCTAGATCCTGTAATCTATTACTTTGCTGGAGAAAACTTCAAAGAGAGACTCAAAAGTATATATAAAAGGTAGCGGATGAAGAATCAAATGGACATTCCTTATTGGGAGTATTTTCTCGTGATCAAACCCCAGGACTGGAGGTGGAAAGATCATGGGTCTTTTAATCTATGCCACTCACTTGCCATGTGACCTGGGGTGAATCACGTAACTCTGTACCTCTATTTCCCTATCTGTAAAGTGGGGCTATTCAGAGTGGATAGTATCTCAGAACACTTTGTGAATTTTCTTCACAAACGGTTGTAAAGGGGTCCAAGATCCCACCCTGAGATCCTGCCTATTTCTCTTCCACCTAGTAAAAACCAGCCAAACAGAGGCTTTTGTCCTTAAAAAGCCCTCTACTCCAGAGGACTTCATTTATTGGTAACACAAACTGACAAAATAAACCTTTAATTTTGGGAAACAGCCTGGGTCTCTAGTTTTGTCATCTCCAAACTCCTGCTTTTCTCTCCCCAAAAGCACCCACAAGCCCCTTGCATTCTGGATCCACCTGTCCCTCAAAACTGGGATTTCTGGTCTCTCCCTCAGAGTTGCCTCTCCATTGGCTACTCCAACTCCCAGCGCAGAGTCTGAATGCTTTTCAATACCCTGCTCCCTCCCTAGGCATTACCTTTAATTTCAGGCCTCTTTTCTTTAGTAACACCTCTTTTTTTTTCCCTCTCTTTCTCATCCAGGGAGCATCCTTAGACTGCTCAGACATCCTTTTTATTGGGATCAGGTGCTGCATCACTAACTGGCCAATAAGCCACCACCAGGAGTACCTAATTGCTCTCAGGTGGGGTTTAGGGGGCCATGATAGGTGAGTTAAGCCTTGATTCACTTTGAAGGGCTACTTGCCTCAAGATAAAAGGGTGTGGAGAAACTTGGATGGATGATATTATAGAAATACAAAGTATTTTTCAATAACTACCACTGAGGTAGCTTATCAAAAAAATACAGTGGCTTTCAAATATATACCCATATAAACATTTCTGAATCTTCCTTTATTCCAGACATACTTTCTAAGATTTTCTCTAAGAAACATACTCTTAAAGAGTACCACAACAAACCATTTCTTTGCGACATTATATAAAGTAACATGACTACTAAAACATAAGAGCAATATTCACACAGACACACACAGTGTTTTGTGATTCTTGTTTACACATGTCACCATTTTAGGTGACCCCTGCAATATTTTTATGCTTCCCTTTGCTGGAAGTTAGCTGAAGAATTGGCCAGTTTGTGGAAGTTGCTTACCTAAAGATAGGCAGCTGAATCGATATTTAGGAGTCTAGGGCCAGACTTTTAAACTTATTTAAGCACAGATAAGTGCCTAATGGGATTTTCAAAAGCACCCACATGCCTAACTCTCACTTTTGAAAATCCACTAGACATTTATTTGCATCCTTAGGTACCTAAATACCTTTAAAACGTTAGTTTTTACATATAAAAATTAGGCCTCTTAGAGAGGTTTCAAGTAGTTATAGTGGCCAAATAGAAAGACTTGACCACATGAAAAACAATAATAGATTCTGCTCCTTTTTGAGCAAATATCAGGAATTTTCTGGGTTGAAATTTGCCACATTTGTCATGAAAATAGCCTGTCATGTTTGAGACAAGATTGAAGAAAGGTTTTCCCCCTCTCCTCCAAATCCACCCAAAATACATAATTTCTGGCAGTGTGAATGTTTTCCCCATGTTTTCTCTCCACCCCCCGCCCCCACTCTCCTGCTGGTAATAGCTCATCTTAAGTGATCACTCTTCTTACAGTGTATATTTTTTCATGGTCTGTGTATATATAAAATCTCCTCACTGTACTTTCCACTTTATGCATCCGATAAAGTGATCTGTAGCTCACGAAAGCCTATGCTCAAATAAATTGGTTAGTCTCTAAGGTGCCACAAGTACTCCTTTTCTTTTTCCCAATACTCTATTCTTCACAAGACTAAAGCATAATATAAAAAAAAATTCTAAACAAAAACAGCTGCAATCACTGAATTTCAGCTCTATCTCGAACACAAGGAAAACAAATCAATACTTGCGAGATGAACAAGTGTATACCATTATAATTGGTAGAGTCATATTTTTCTTAACTACCAATGGTTTAGCTACTCAGTAAACAATCTGTTTCCATTATTTTAGTCAACCTTTGGTAACAGTAGAGGGTTTTATCATAATTCTCAATATACTAATTTTTTTTATAGAATATGTATCTCTGTATTTTAAATAAATGTGTTACTCCTAGGGGAATTCTGCGCCACTGCGCATGTGCAGAATTTATGTCCCCCACAGGTTTCTTTGCTTCCCCACAGAAAAATGACTTTCTGATAGGGAAGCAAAGGGAAGCCACAAGAGTGGTCATGTGACCCTTTCCAGCAGTATCTTTTGGGTGCCCAGGGCAGTCAGCAGAGAGGTAAATCACTATGGGGCAGTGGTGGAACTGGGGAAGACCTGGCTGGTGGCTCCTACCCAGCTGCTAGTCCTGGATGGGCTGGGGAGGACAGGGCTTCCTCTTCCTCTTCCCCTGCACGGCATCCGGGGCTGTGTCAGACCCACTCCCAGATTTCTCCCCCCAACTGTAGGAAGCTCTGCAAACGCTCCCCTCTCCCCCCACCCCTCACCAGTGCTTGCTGCACCCATTGCTCCTCAGCTGCAGGGGGAGGGATCACTGTACAGGGAGCTGCTCCCCCAGCTGCCCATCCCCCATGCATCTAGATCCCCTTGCACCCAGACGCTCTGGCCAAGCCTCACCCCCATCCCGCCCCCCAGAACTCCACTGATGAGCTCCACTCCCCTGCACCTGGACCACTCCAATGAGCCACCCACATCTGGATCCCCATGATACCAAGCCCCAGCCAGCTGCACTTGGATCCCCACTCCACAGAGCCCCACGCTCCCAATCTCTGGACCTCCCCACTGAGGCCCCCACACCCAGACCCCCCTGCCGAGCTCTATCCCACACACACCCAGTCCCCTCCCTGATGAGTCCCAACCACCTTCACCTGGATCCCCCTACATTGTCTCATTACCGTTGCACCCAGAACCCCGCAACAAGCCCATGTGCTCCTCCCTGCACCCAAATCCTGCACTGAGCCACCCACATCCAGATTGCCCAACACAGAACCCTCTCAATCCACACCTGGATCCCCCCACACTAAGCACCTCCACGCTTGGATCCTGCCTTGCTGAGCCTGCCTGTCCACATCTGGTGCACCTGGCATGGAGGGACAGGGTCCTGTGGTGATTCTGGGGCAGGCCCGGTCTTTGCGCTGTGTCAGGGTTGGGTATAGCCTCACCATTGAGTCCATGTCTTGGGGGGGAGCTGCACAGTGATCTCCCACCACTGTGCAGCCAGTGGTCTGTGCTCCCCAATGCTATGCTGGAGCCTCTATATTTATTTGACAAATAAAATTTGCAGAATTTTAAAATATTGTGTGCACAAGTTTTCTTTTTTTGGCACAGAATTTTTAATTTTTTGGCGCAGAACACCCTCAGGAGTAATGTGTGTATGTTCTTGTATCCCCAGTGACTGGTATCATATCCCAATCCCTTGACTCCCAAGAAGTTCAGTTAGGGCCTGATCTTGTACCATGGAGGGCAATGAGAATTTTGCTGCACTCGGAACAGGATCAAGACCTGAGATTAGTATATGTGGGGATGGGAAAATCAACAAATATTTTCTGGTCTTTTGGGGTAAATCAAGCTCTTCACTTGTGGATTCCCATTGATTTCCGTGAAAGCTCTGTGGCTGGGTTTACAGGAATGGACCCATAAACTGGCTGGGCATATGTATAATTGAATTCTAAAGTTCCTTGTGAATAATCTGATTTGTGTATAAAGGATTCCCATCTCCATATTAAACGGCCCTTTTATAAGGTGCTATACACCTAATTACAGTAGAATAAAGTGGGGGAATATTCAATAAATTGAGTGGACGGAATGATTGAATCTCTGCTTCTGCCAGTAATCACACTAGGTTTTTACCCCAAATGCACACAGTCATGCTGCGGTTCCTGTGTGTTTTGATAAAGGGGGATAAAAGAAACATTCTTTACATATGGATATGCTATACACTCTCCACATTTTTATTAACTTTTACTGGTTGTTGCTATGATGTTTTTAATGAGAAAGCTATTACACAGGTTGAATAACCATGAGAAATATTTGTAAACTCCTGGGAGAAGGAACAAGTATACACTCAACAGATAGCACATAGGAACACCAGTCCTCTTCCCACAGAAGTTGAAGCAACAGAGAAATGGCTTTTAGAAGCATGACAATGTCACAAAAGCCCATGGGATTTCATTAAGCTGATCAATCATCAATGAAAATGATCAGGAACATTAATCAAAATTTTCAGAACATGTAAACATTTTTCTGTGCTTTGGGATTTGTTTGTGTTATAGGAAGGATCAACCTCATTCTTATAGAATGTTGGTTGCAAATTTAATTAAGTAACCACAGCTGCATAATAAACCACACCTACATACATCAAAGCGTTCATCCTTTATTTTCAAAAGCACATGCCTCTTTCACAGGAGATGAAGAAAATTGTTCTTTGCTATCGAAAGACCCTAAGTTGCAGCTGGTCAAAAGAGATCAGTATATTTGCACACATATTATGCCTTATCTTATTTCTAGTTAAATCAAACCCTTCCATTTATATCAACTGAGTAGGACTCAGACCTCAAACCACTCTCAAGAAAAATTGTTGATAAATGTGCTCAATCCTAACCTATTTTCTTCAAGCATAAAAGGTTCCAGAAGATCTAATGCTAGGGAAAATTTGAAGCCATTATAAGCTAGAGGGGGACAAAAATAATAGACAAATCAAAATTTCAAATTTGGATAATTTTTTTTAAAATGACCTGTGACTTCAAATAAATTGATATGCTGCAACCTTTGAGAAATTTGTCCTTTATCATCACAATAAACCTACCTATTTTCAGACTAAAACTAATTTTCCAAGTCAGCATTATCCAAGGGGCAAATTAGGACTGCATAATGCAGTCTGATTGGTGCATTAACAATGGAGAGGCTAGAGCAGGAGCATAAGGAAATATTGCTCCTCACATTTATCTTTTATTTGCATATCCCCAGAAAGGGAGTGGTCAAAATTATATTTATACAGAGTGACCACATGAAATAGCAGAACACATTCTAAGGAATGTGGATAAGAAGGCTGCATGAAAAGACAGCTGCCGGGTAGGCTGAGAACTCGTGAGGGGTGTTTCTCAGCAGCAGATTGGTAGGAAGCTGCACAAGGAGCTTGCCTTTCCCTGAGAGAGTACTGGCGGAGGTAGTCCTGGGAAAGGACGGTGGACAGGTGGAGATAGAAAGCAGCCCAGGGAAGCAGCAAGGAATTGTAAGGAGCAGGTTTTAGCTTCTTAAACACAGAATCCCTGGATTCTGCCAGAAGAGAAGGCAGGTGTGTGTTCTCCGACCCACCTGAGAAAAAGAGAGATGAAAGCCTCTCTGAGGAAAAGGGGGCAAGGACTATAAAACTTAGCTTGGGACTGATGACCTGATATAGGGTCACTGGGCTTTTGCCCTGTGGGATTATTCTTTATTACCTGAGGAGGGGTGAGATTATAAATGACCTGTCTGGTGTGGTGAGAAGAAGCTGACTGTCACAGGGACAGACTGCTGGCTGGTGGGGAAACTGAGGTGGAGTCACTGCAACACCATGCCTGGCCATGAGAGGACACGTTGGCAGGTAAGTGACCTGTGACACGGAACCGTGAAGGAGCCTGCCCAACCCCTGAAGTGACTAGGGTTACCAGTTTTGGTTGGATGTTAGTGTTGCCAACTCTAGCTGAAGCTATTCTGGGAGATTCCCTCCCCTCTCCCCCACATGACATAGAATCATAGAATCATAGAATATCAGGGTTGGAAGGGACCCCAGAAGGTCATCTAGTCCAACCCCCTGCTCGAAGCAGGACCAATTCCCAGTTAAATCATCCCAGCCAGGGCTTTGTCAAGCCTGACCTTAAAAACCTCTAAGGAAGGAGATTCTACCACCTCCCTAGGTAACGCATTCCAGTGTTTCACCACCCTCTTAGTGAAAAAGTTTTTCCTAATATCCAATCTAAACCTCCCCACTGCAACTTGAGACCATTACTCCTCGTTCTGTCATCTGCTACCATTAAGAACAGTTTAGAGCCATCCTCTTTGGAACCCCCTTTCAGGTAGTTGAAAGCAGCTATCAAATCCCCCCTCATTCTTCTCTTCTGCAGGCTAAACAATCCCAGCTCCCTCAGCCTCTCCTCATAACTCATGTGTTCCAGTCCCCTAATCATTTTTGTTGCCCTTCACTGGACTCTCTCCAATTTATCCACATCCTTCTTGAAGTGTGGGGCCCAAAACTGGACACAGTACTCCAGATGAGGCCTCACCAATGTCGAATAGAGGGGGACGATCACGTCCCTCGATCTGCTCGCTATGCCCCTACTTATACACCCCAAAATGCCATTGGCCTTCTTGGCAACAAGGGCACACTGCTGACTCATATCCAGCTTCTCGTCCACTGTCACCCCTAGGTCCTTTTCCGCAGAACTGCTGCCTAGCCATTCGGTCCCTAGTCTGTAGCTGTGCATTGGGTTCTTCCGTCCTAAGTGCAGGACCTTGCACTTATCCTTATTGAACCTCATCAGATTTCTTTTGGCCCAATCCTCCAATTTATCTAGGTCCTTCTGTATCCTATCCCTCCCCTCCAGCGTATCTACCACTCCTCCCAGTTTAGTATCATCCGCAAATTTGCTGAGAGTGCAATCCACACCATCCTCCAGATCATTTATGAAGATATTGAACAAAACCGGCCCCAGGACTGACCCTTGGGGCACTCCACTTGATACCGGCTGCCAACTAGACATGGAGCCATTGATCACTACCCGTTGAGCCCGACAATCTAGCCAGCTTTCTACCCACCTTATAGTGCATTCATGCAGCCCATACTTCCTTAACTTGCTGACAAGAATACTGTGGGAGACCATGTCAAAAGCTTTGCTAAAGTCAAGAAACAATACATCCACTGCTTTCCCTTCATCCACAGAACCAGTAATCTCATCATAAAAGGCGATTAGATTAGTCAGGCATGACCTTCCCTTGGTGAATCCATGCTGGCTGTTCCTGATCACTTTCCTCTCATGCAAGTGCTTCAGGATTGATTCTTTGAGGACCTGCTCCATGATTTTTCCAGGGACTGAGGTGAGGCTGACTGGCCTGTAGTTCCCAGGATCCTCCTTCTTCCCTTTTTTAAAGATTGGCACTACATTAGCCTTTTTCCAGTCATCCGGGACTTCCCCGGTTCGCCATGAGTTTTCAAAGATAATGGCCAATGGCTCTGCAATCACAGCCGCCAATTCCTTCAGCACTCTCGGATGCAACTCGTCCGGCCCCATGGACTTGTGCACGTCCAGCTTTTCTAAATAGTCCCTAACCACCTCTATCTCCACAGAGGGCTGGCCATCTCTTCCCCATTTTGTGATGCCCAGCGCAGCAGTCTGGGAGCTGACCTTGTTAGTGAAAACAGAGGCAAAAAAAGTATTGAGTACATTAGCTTTTTCCACATCCTCTGTCACTAGGTTGCCTCCCTCATTCAGTAAGGGGCCCACACTTTCCTTGGCTTTCTTCTTGTTGCCAACATACCTGAAGTAACCCTTCTTGTTACTCTTGACATCTCTGACTAGCTGCAGCTCCAGGTGCGATTTGGCCCTCCTGATACCATTCCTACATGCCCGAGCAATATTTTTATACTCTTCCCTGGTCATATGTCCAACCTTACACTTCTTGTAAGCTTCTTTTTTATGTTTAAGATCCGCTAGGATTTCACCAGTAAGCCAAGCTGGTCACCTGCCATATTTACTATTCTTTTGACTCATCGGGATGGTTTGTCCCTGTAACCTCAACAGGGATTCCTTGAAATACAGCCAGCTCTCCTGGACTCCTTTCCCCTTCATGTTAGTCCCCCAGGGGATCCTGGCCATCCGTTCCCTGAGGGAGTCAAAGTCTGCTTTCCTGAAGTCCAGGGTCCGTATCCTGCTGCTTACCTTTCTTCCCTGTGTCAGGATCCTGAACTCAACCAACTCATGGTCACTGCCTCCCAGATTCCCATCCACTTTTGCTTCCCCCACTAATTCTACCTGGTTTGTGAGCAGCAGGTCAAGAAAAGCGCCCCCCCCCAGTTGGCTCCTCTAGCACTTGCGCCAGGAAATTGTCCCCTACGCTTTCCAAAAACTTCCTGGATTGTCTATGCACCGCTGTATTGCTCTCCCAGCAGATATCAGGAAAATTAAAGTCACCCATGAGAATCAGGGCATGCGATCTAGTAGCTTCCGTGAGCTGCCGGAAGAAAGCCTCATCTACCTCATCCCCCTGGTCCGGTGGTCTATAGCAGACTCCCACCACTACATCACTCTTGTTGCACACACTTCTAAACTTAATCCAGAGACACTCAGGTTTTTCTGCAGTTTCGTACCGGAGCTCTGAGCAGTCATACTGCTCCCTTACATACAGTGCTACTCCCCCACCTTTTCTGCCCTGCCTGTCCTTCCTGAACAGTTTATAACCATCCATGACAGTACTCCAGTCATGCGAGTTATCCCACCAAGTCTCTGTTATTCCGATCACGTCATAGTTCCTTGACATCACCAGGACCTCCAGTTCTCCCTGCTTGTTTCCAAGGCTTTGTGCATTTGTATATAAGCACTTGAGATAACCTGTTGATCGCCCCTCATTCCCAGTATGAGGCAGGAGCCCTCCCCTCACAGACATTCCTGCCTGTGCTTCCTCCCGGTATCCCGCTTTCCCACTTACCTCAGGGCTTTGGTCTCCTTCCCCCGGTGAACCTAGTTTAAAGCCCTCCTCACTAGGTTAGCCAGCCTGCTGGCAAAGATGCTCTTCCCTCTCTTCGTAAGATGGAGCCCGTCTCTGCCCAGCACTCCTCCTTCATGGAACACCATCCCATGGTCAAAGAATCCAAAGCCTTCTCTCCGACACCACCTGCGTAGCCATTCGTTGACTTCCACGATTCGACTGTCCCTACCTAGGCCTTTTCCTTCCACGGGGAGGATGGACGAGAACACCACTTGCGCCTCCAACTCCTTTATCCTTCTTCCTAGAGCCACATAGTCCGCAGTGATCCGCTCAAGGTCATTCTTGGCAGTATCATTGGTGCCCACGTGGAGAAGCAGGAAGGGGTAGCAATCCGAGGGCTTGATGAGTCTCGGCAGTCTCTCCGTCACATCGCGAATCTTAGCCCCTGGCAAGCAGCAGACTTCTCGGTTTTCCCAGTCAGGGCGGCAGATAGATGACTCAGTCCCCCAGAGGAGAGAGTCCCCGACCACCACCACCCGCCTTCTCCTCTTGGGAGTGGTGGTCGTGGAACTCCCAAACTCAGGACATAGCATCTCATGCCTTCCAACCAGCGGAGTCTCCTTCTGCTTTCTCGCCCCAGACATATCATCTGGTCCACTCTCCGCAACGATACCTGTGGAGAGAACATGAAAGCGGTTAGTTACCTGTGTCTGTGTTACTGGAACCCGGACATCCCGCTTACCTCTTCTGGAGGTCACACGTTGCCAAGCTTCTTCACTGGCCTCTTGGCTCCTCTGTGCAACCTGCTCTATATCTGTAGAGCTTTGTGCCCCTAGAAGCCTATCCTGAGTTTTGTCCAGAAAATCCTCAGTTTCTCGTATGCAACGCAGGGTTGTTATCTGTTGCGCCAGACCTTCAATCTTCTCTTCCAATATGGAGACCAGCTTGCACTTTGTACAGACAAAGTCGCTTCTGTCCTGTGGAAGAAAGACAAACATGGAACATCCAGTGCAGGTCACAACAGCTGAACCCCCTCCTTCCATATCACCTTCCTACTATGAGCTTCCTCAGAGCAGTTTGCAAGACGTAAGCCTCACTGGGCTCACTCCAGGCGAACTCCCAGGCAAACTCCTGCTGTGAGCTGCTCTGCTGTCCCCGCTGCTCAGCTGGTTCGCCGCCCCCAATCAGACACTCACTCAGGCTCTCACACTGCCCCCCCAGCAAACACACGCTCGGATACTTCCTCAGCAAACAAACAAACACACACTCGGATACTTACCAGTCCCAGGCAAAACTCCTGCTGTGAGCTGCTCTGCTGTCCCCCGCTGCTCAGCTGGTTCGCCGCCGCTCATAATGTCATTTTCTTAAAATATCCTATTAAAATCTCCCGGATTGCTTTCAATAGTCATTGGAAGATCAGTGCTGATTCCAGGAGACTCTAGGCCAATCCTGGAGCGTTGGGAACCCTATTGGACGTATTCCTGGAGGTTTCATCACATGACATAACCTTTAATTAAAGATTAAGCTTTAATTCCTGTAGACTCTGGGACAATCCTGGACGGTTGGCAACCCTAGGAGTGACTTGGAGCAGTTTCAGAGCTGTTCCAACTTACAAACTGCTTCCAAGGGGCTTTGGAAGTAGAGAATTCCTAGTTATGTCCCCAAATTCCACCCCTTACATGGAGATCTATGAACTTATAATAATAAGCAGTACGCCCCCACATTCGCCACAGGTATTTCATGCTGCTTTTTGCAGCACTCAGCAACTCCTAATCTTGTTGTACAGGGATGAAGAAATCAGGGCTATCCCTTGTAATAAGGGACTGTTGGCAACCCTATATACAGCACTGAGATTTAAAAGGAGCCTAACAGAGTTAGGTGCTCATCTCCCATTGACATTCAATGGCAATTGGGCACCCCACTCCTTATGGCACCTTTGATAACGCCAGACTAGAACTGTAAGCCAAGCTAGGTGACGCGGTACCAGTGGCAACAGACAGGCCAGCTACATTAGAGCTCTCAGTATTGCTGACACGAGTGGAGCTCATCCCATTTTGTCAAAAGATTTGAAAACCTTCCCTAATATAGACGGGACTGAAATATCCATTTACATTTCCCGAGAACAGTTTCTAATGACTGCCAGTCTAACATTTCAGACATGTTTGATTACTGAAAGCCCATATTTAGAAATGTGAGTGGCTGGGAGTTGCTGAACCACAGAGCTTTATTCAGCACTTTGTGTGAGAGATGAGATGGAATGCAACGTGAGAACAAATCCCAGTTCCTGAACTGACAAAATATTATTAAGAAAATAAAAGCTGTACTATTTTGCTTACTTCCTCTTTCTTGCTGTTGGTTTTGTGTAAATGTTTCTGTTTTGTTTTCACCCTTGCTAGCAAGCCGCAAGTTTTGGATAGCTAAAAGCAGAAGAAGGAAGTGTCTTACTGAATTAACTGAAAGGAACAAGAACTGAGGTAGGACAAAGTTAAATTTATATATATATATAAATATATATTACTTTAGTCCTTTCCTTAAAAGTAGATCAAGACTATTCAAAATAAGAGTAGGAGGAATTTTAGTTATCGCCTGTTTCTTGCACGAAGTTTTGTAGTTGCTAGAAAAATTAAGCATCTACTCGATTCACGTATGTTAAAGCTAGTCTAGGGTGTTTTCCTTGAGAAGGGATATCCATGTAAGATTTTGTAATTAAAAATATTTTGGAAGATGAAAGATAATGAACTACTGAGAGAGCTGACAAAGTGAATATCCTTTGCTTTGTACTAGCAGCCAACTGCAGATTTTGTCAACTGTAATCTTTTGAAGGGTGGAGTTTTTGTTTTTGTGTGTATACGCACATGTGTGGGAAGAGTGAATAAAATGTCATGCATGTCTTGACAAATGTCCAATTTAATTCTGTACAATGTTAATTACAAATGAAATATAAATGAGTAATGTTTTCGTAGTTCTGATCCTGAAAAGATACGTAGTATGCCAGTGAATGGTGACTTGGTTGGCTGTTTAATGTTATTACATTGGGTTTTCTGACAATGCAATGGCTAATGTAAGTTATATAACGTTAATTAGGCTCCATCCACACTGCGCACCTTACAACTGTGCTGACACAGCCATGCCGTTGTAAGGTACACAGGGTAGCTGCTCTTTGTCGCCAGGACAGAGCTCTCCCACCGATGAAGCGCTGTCCACACCAGCCCTTTTTGTTGTTAAAACTTTTGTCATTCAGGGGGGTGGTTTTTTTCACATCTCTGAGCGATGACATAGCCTAAGTACTTGGCATTACAATTCTGATAGTTCTGAGAACTCACACAAGAGCACATCCTATTCAGACAAAATATTTTTTAGCTAAACAGCAGATCATCTGTACTTCATATTTCATGTTGAGAAATTCATTTAGCAATGTGTACATTGTACTTCTGAAAAATTGAGCTCATGAGCCTACTTTGTAAGCAGCTCCCATTGACTTGTGTTGGAATTGTGGGTGCTCTGCACCTCTGAAAATCAGACCAGAAAACTTTATATTTACACATGTAATATGCATACCACCGTAACATACCCTATTCAGGAGTGTTCATTTCTATTAAAACATGGTGTGAAGTTATTTTCTCTTAAGTTCAGAAGTCTTAATATTGATAGTTATTTTATTAGATGCTTTAAAATCTACTCACCTACTTGAATAGGGGCTCGTGAATGGCTGAAGTCTGGAAAGAGTTGTTTTAGTTTCTTTGCCTAATTTGTGTGTGTGGTGAGTGGGATCTGTCATTGTTCGGTGTTTTTGTTTAGACTAATTCTGGTCTCACTAACATCAGTTTAAATCAGGAATAACCACTTAAGCTAGCTGAAAATATTTTGGTGAAACATATTTTCACTAAAAAAAAAAAAAGAAAAAGCAATTTAGAGAACCCTGAAATTTTGCAAAATCGTGACTATTTTACCAAAATCTTTTGACAGAAAAACTTGGTTTGTTTTTATTTTAAATTTATGGTTTCATTCAGGGTTTTCCTGCAGCCTGTAACATGTTGACTGGCTGAGAGTACACTGGTACAGTTTAGCCACTTACCCCTCATGACTGAGGGTTTGTTCACGGCTGTGTCTGCAAGCAGAGAGAGCAGACTGGTTCTCTTTGCGTCAGTGGCTTTTTGGGAGGGTTCCCCAGCACAGCAGGTTACAGGTACTCTTTTTCTCTGAGCCCTACTGCTGTATGATGGAGTAATTATTGATTGCACGTCACCCCCAGAAAGCCTGGCTGCCTTTCCCTGTCCCCCCTGTTTTGTAAGATGAAAGAGGGACTGTATGCAGCAGTTGTCTGTCCCCAGAAAGAGAGAGGATTTTTTTCTGATCCTGCTGAGCAGTCTGAGAGTTGTGTTTGTGGATCTGGGAGATGTCTGCTTGTAGTTTGCAAAGCCGTGTCTTCCATGGAGCACTTCAGGGTGTGAAAAAGAAAGCAATCTTCCAGAAGTGGTATGCAGCATGAAGAGCCGCAGGTGGTGGTAGGGAAACCAGAAAACCACACTTTGCCTGAGGCAGACAACTCTGAAGAGGACTATTTCCATGGGGCACAGTCAACCACTCCGGGTGCAGGAAGAGGTAGTGAGGAGGAGAATGGTGCATCTCCAATTAGTCCAGCACCACATGAGGCTAAGCCTCAACAGCAAGGCACTGGCCAGAGACCATCAACATCCTCTGAAACCTTGTTCCACTATGCTGCTTCTGGAATGGATGTGGTCGATGCTGGTACTCACACTCCCAGGTGGGAGGAAAGTCACTGCCTCCATCTTTGACTCCATAAAAGTTAGTATGGAATGTGTGCATGTGGCATTTGCATGGATCTTAAGGGGGAATACTGGGAAGAGTTTGGATCAGTTCTACTATACCTGTAAGTGAGCCCACAAATCAGTACTAGAAGTTATGCTGTTTGCTGGAATGGCTACCTTTATGCGTTTCTATAACTTAACTCTAACATGAGGATAGGTTATTGACTTACTTCCCAAGCCCCAGTGTGGAGGGCCAGTGGACTGCTTGTCTGCCCTTTACTCTTTGACTTTCTGGCTTTAGTAACCCTCCCAGGAGCAGAAACTCCCACGGGCATAGCTCTGTGTTGTTGGAGCACAAAAACCTTCCCAATGTCCGCAGGGAAAGGAGTAAAAGTTAGGGATGATAAAAATTCCCATTTGTAGTTATGGAAAACGCTGTCCTAAACAAAACAACATTTGCTAGGAAATGAGTAAACAACTCTGGAACAGTGACTTTAGGATATCTTTAGGTGCATAGCAAAGAAGTTCTCGTGGACACCACCACCCAACACTCAAGGCAGAAGACTGAAGAATTGCATAGCATGATGGTGCCTCCTATAACAGGTGTGTGTGTTTGGGGAGGCCCAGCATTCAGTAGTGGTGTTATGGGCCTGCTCCCCAAATAACAACACCATAACAAAGCTAATAACTAATGGATAAAGGTTTGAGGGCCCCTTTATTTCCCTTCCTCATTCTGTGGATCTGAAGGCAGGTTGGCCCTGGACTCTAAAGCTGCAGCATGGTCCAGAATCAGGGTGATGGCCCCAGCCTCCCACTAGAAGAACTCCTTCTCCAGCTGGGCATGGAGGTGATCTTGGGCATCCTCTGCCTGCTTCTGTGCCACAGCTGCAGTCTGGCCTCAGCCACGTGGAGAGCAGCTCAGCCACGTGCTCCCTTGCTGCTTGCAGGCCCAGCCATGCCCAGTCCCACTCCTCCAAAGTAGGAGCCAGGTGAGGAGTGTGGGCTTCACCAGCAAGGCAGCTGGTGCTGGGGCAGTGGCCCAACTCTGGTGCAGAACAGCATGGGGCTAGCAGCAATGGGTGGGAGGGGTTGGGTTTCACCCCCAGCACCTCCTAGGTGCTGCCACCTCAGATGGGCCTACAAAGCTGTGGTCCCTGATTTCCTCTCCTAGTGCACCAAGGAATCACTGTCATAGTGGTGACAAACAGCCACATGCAGCTGCTCTGAAACACCATGAAATGTAAGATTAAATATCTGAAACTGTGAAATTCAAGATTTTAAAAAAATGCGATGACAGTGAAATGTACCAAAATGGACCGTGAATTTGGTAGGGCCCTACCTATCATTGCTTTATGTATGTGAAAGATTTTTAAAGACAGCACCCTCTCTCTTCCCTTTCCTGTGTGAAATGACTAATTAATATCAAAATAACCACTAGGGCACTTCCTGTTACAGGTCAAAATGTTTTGGTATTTCCAATCTGCAAGAAACTTTGGGTTTTTGCCCCATTTCAGAACAAAACTTCAGGAAACTGCAAGGTTTATTTATTTATTGTGGAAAAGAAATGCCATTTTTCAGCCAACTCTAATAACTATGATGAAATCAAGTGAGTTACATTGATGTGGCCATGGCAGAGTCAGGATCTGTATTTTTAATGACTTTTCAAAGGTTCCTAGAGCCTTGTATAGGCATAATTATGCATCTAAGTCTAAAGAATTAAAAAGCAGATAAGAGAGGTCCCTGTGCAGACGGTGCACAACCACCAGCAGTGCTGCCTAGTGGTCAGGTGGTAGTTGGCAGAACATCTCCCCATTTAAGCACATTCCTGTCCTTTAGAACCCTTGTCCCAAGAGTTTCCAGTCCTCCCCTATAGCCCTGGGGCTTTGAGAGCTGGGTCCTTGAACAGCCAATCTTTTCCAGCTGGCCTCTCACCAGAGGTGAAGGCTCTTCTTGTTGTATTGTCCACTCAGAGTGGGTAGGGGAACCCAGGTCCACCATCTTCTCCATGCTCCAGTCCTGGGGGCAATGGTGGCAGCTTGTGGTGCCAAGCCATTGCCCCTCCTCCCCAGACCACTTCCTACCCCAGTCTCCTTCAGCTTCCCAGAGTAAATCATTCAATGAAGGTTCTGACCCTCACACTCCATCCCCTGCTTCTTCTTTGTGGGTGTGCACAGAGCCACTTTGTCAGGTCCTGGGCAATGAGCTCCTGGGTAATACTTTCCTCTCAGATCAGCCATCCACTCCCTACCTCCGAACTGGTCTGCTTCCCTTTTTAAAGCCATGCCTCCAGCTTGTGTGTGGGCCCAGAGCTGATTCTTAAACCCTTGCTCTCCAGTGTCAGATTTGTATATCACATCACACCCCCATATTTATTTCAGAAATGCTTTAGTGATATGACAGTGAGTTCATCCAGAGTTTACTAGAGTTTACAGAGTTTACTTGGATTATTAAGGGCCCGGTTCAGCTCTCATTGAAGTCAATGGAATGACTTCAGTGAGAGTTGGATTGAGACCGAAGGAAGGAGAATGTCCCATAATGTGCATAAACTCCAATCTGCACTAGTATTTGTCCCTGAGGCTTTCTTTGACACTTAAAAACATCAGATAATTAGGTGAGCCTGAGTGCAGAATCACTGCCAGCTCCTACAAGCTGGTTCCATTATTATAGACAATTATCTAGTATCCTAAAAGCCAGCTGGCACAGGAGGGCTCAGCAATGGAAACAAGTCTTTGTGGTCGTGGGGGCTAATTTTGTCCAGACTTGGTACCTGCCCAAAGAGGAGTATTTTGGGAGATGCTGAGCAAAAATACTTCAGCCATCTCAAATACGAAAGGGTGAAGTGACCCATTTCCCCATGACTGATCAACCAACCAAAATATCCCGTAGCTTTTATTTATTTAAAAACACTGCTGTAATGCCAAATCAGCTGGGGAGAGGAAGCTGCAATTTAGTACGGAAATAGCCCTCAGTGAGAAACTGTTCCAGTGAACACTGGTTTTTATTTGATTGGATTATGACATATTAAAAAATCACTCTGCACATGTACAATACAAATCCTAATGAGAAAATTCTATAGAACTGTGAAGTGTGCAACTATGGACAGCCACTCTGTTCACATGTGAGTGGCTGATTTCTGGCAGCGGAGCACTTAATTCTTTGGAGAAGTGAATGAGGCAAGGGCATCATGTTCACTGTGCTCATTAAGACAATGAAAAATACAGAATAAAGATATATCAGTAACAGGAAGGAGGCATAAAATCAAGAGAAACTTTTAAAATGATTTAACATGATTTGATAGCAAAATTTCAGTTATTAAAAATACACAAGTTTTGGATACATTGCATAAAAACAAGGCTGGCCATGTTTTACTGGAATTCCTATAGCTAGAACACACACCTCTGCTCACGAGAGGGAAGAAGTGGTAAAATATAAGGGACTACATAAAAGTTAATACAGAAACTGGTTGACAAACTTCAAGTGAAATATGTTCCTGTTGAAAAATGGGATTTTGTCAATTTTCCATGGGGGAAAAATATCAACTTGAGCATAATCTTCTATCAGAAAAATCTCTGTGTAAAACACTTGGGTTTGGGCTAACCCATTATCCACTTGAGCTGATATTACACCTTCTAGGAGTTGTAGTTCTGGCTCCCTCATGTTCTGAATCTTCGATAGGGACCATGGTCCCTGGCAAGACTGCATCTTCCATTATGCACCACAGTCCTTGTCCCTGTGGTTGAATCACTGCAGAGTATCCTGTGAGTCCCATGGGACTCTGCCACAGTGGGAGATTGTGGTGCATTGTGGAAGTAAGCTTCATAGCAGAGAATGGAGCCATGACAGACCTGGAATGGTAAAGCCTATTAAGCACCATGGCAGTAAAGGTGAACACAGAGATTAACATCAACCCCAAACAAAATATTCTGAGATTTAAAAATAGAAATGTTTTGGAACTTTTCATGCCACAGAAAAGTTTTGATATTGACTTTTGCTTTTGTCCTGAATTGGAGTGAAATCTCCAAATATCAGAATTAAACCAGAGCAAGGCATGGGGTAGAGCCTTCTGGCCCAGTGCTTCCCCTGAGCAGCTGCACGGCATGTGCCAGGTGGAGGGACAGTTACCTCCCTAGGTAACGCATTCCAGTGTCTCACCACCCTCATAGTGAAAAATTTTTCCTAATATCCAATCTAAACCTCCCCCACTGCAACTTGAGACCATTACTCCTCGTTCTGTCATCTGCTACCATTGAGAACAGTCTAGAGCCATCCTCTTTGGAACCCCCTTTCAGGTAGTTGAAAGCAGCTATCAAATCCCCCCTCATTCTTCTCTTCTGCAGACTAAACAATCCCAGCTCCCTCAGCCTCTCCTCATAAGTCATGTGTTCTAGACCCCTAATCATTTTTGTTGCCCTTCGCTGGACTCTCTCCAATTTATCCACATCCTTCTTGTAGTGTGGGGCCCAAAACTGGACACAGTACTCCAGATGAGGCCTCACCAATGTCGAATAGAAGGGGACGATCACGTCCCTCGATCTGTTCGCTATGCCCCTACTTATACATCCCAAAATGCCATTGGCCTTCTTGGCAACAAGGGCACACTGCTGACTCATATCCAGCTTCTCGTCCACTGTCACTCCTAGGTCCTTTTCCGCAGAACTGCTGCCTAGCCATTCGGCCCCTAGTCTGCAGCGGTGCATTGGATTCTTCCGTCCTAAGTGCAGGACCTTGCACTTATCCTTATTGAACCTCATCAGATTTCTTTTGGCCCAATCCTCCAATTTATCTAGGTCCTTCTGTATCCTATCCCTCCCCTCCAGCGTATCTACCACTCCTCCCAGTTTAGTATCATCCGCAAATTTGCTGAGAGTGCAATCCACACCATCCTCCAGATCATTTATGAAGATATTGAACAAAACCGGCCCCAGGACCGACCCTTGGGGCACTCCACTTGATACCGGCTGCCAACTAGACATGGAGCCATTGATCACTACCCGTTGAGCCTGACAATCTAGCCAGCTTTCTACCCACCTTATAGTGCATTCATCCAGCCCATACTTCCTTAACTTGCTGACAAGAATACTGTGGGAGACCGTGTCAAAAGCTTTGCTAAAGTCAAGAAACAATACATCCACTGCTTTCCCTTCATCCACAGAACCAGTAATCTCATCATAAAAGGCGATTAGATTAGTCAGGCATGACCTTCCCTTGGTGAATCCATGCTGGCTGTTCCTGATCACTTTCCTCTCATGCAAGTGCTTCAGGATTGATTCTTTGAGGACCTGCTCCATGATTTTTCCAGGGACTGAGGTGAGGCTGACTGGCCTGTAGTTCCCAGGATCCTCCTTCTTCCCTTTTTTAAAGATTGGCACTACATTAGCCTTTTTCCAGTCATCCGGGACTTCCCCGGTTCGCCACGAGTTTTCAAAGATAATGGCCAATGGCTCTGCAATCACAGCTGCCAATTCCTTCAGCACTCTCGGATGCAACTCGTCCGGCCCCATGGACTTGTGCACGTCCAGCTTTTCTAAATAGTCCCTAACCACCTCTATCTCCACAGAGGGCTGGCCATCTCTTCCCCATTTTGTGATGCCCAGCGCAGCAGTCTGGGAGCTGACCTTGTTAGTGAAGACAGAGGCAAAAAAAGCATTGAGTACATTAGCTTTTTCCACATCCTCTGTCACTAGGTTGCCTCCCTCATTCAGTAAGGGGCCCACACTTTCCTTGGCTTTCTTCTTGTTGCCAACATACCTGAAGAAACCCTTCTTGTTACTCTTGACATCTCTGACTAGCTGCAGCTCCAGGTGCGATTTGGCCCTCCTGATATCATTCCTACATGCCCGAGCAATATTTTTATACTCTTCCCTGGTCATATGTCCAACCTTCCACTTCTTGTAAGCTTCTTTTTTATGTTTAAGATCCGCTAGGATTTCACCAGTAAGCCAAGCTGGTCGCCTGCCATATTTACTATTCTTTCGACTCATCGGGATGGTTTGTCCCTGTAACCTCAACAGGGAGTCCTTGAAATACAGCCAGCTCTCCTGGACTCCTTTCCCCTTCAAGTTAGTCCCCCAGGGGATCCTGGCCATCCGTTCCCTGAGGGAGTCGAAGTCTGCTTTCCTGAAGTCCAGGGTCCGTATCCTGCTGCTTACCTTTCTTCCCTGTGTCAGGATCCTGAACTCAACCAACTCATGGTCACTGCCTCCCAGATTCCCATCCACTTTTGCTTCCCCCACTAATTCTACCTGGTTTGTGAGCAGCAGGTGAAGAAAAGCGCCCCCCCCCAGTTGGCTCCTCTAGCACTTGCGCCAGGAAATTGTCCCCTACGCTTTCCAAAAACTTCCTGGATTGTCTATGCACCGCTGTATTGCTCTCCCAGCAGATATCAGGAAAATTAAAGTCACCCATGAGAATCAGGGTATGCGATCTAGTAGCTTCCGTGAGCTGCCAGAAGAAAGCCTCATCTACCTCATCCCCCTGGTCCGGTGGTCTATAGCAGACTCCCACCACTACATCACTCTTGTTGCACACACTTCTAAACTTAATCCAGTGATCACTTGCTTAGTTTGCATGATCAAAGAAGAGGACAGGATCAGGTGCTGAGGCTGTAGGCCCTGCACTCACCTCCAGAAGACTGAAACTTGAAGCTTTTACTTGAAACTTTAGCTTTTATATTGCCAGGCAGTATGCACTACCCATAAACTGCAATAACAATGATACTTAGCATATATAGCACTTCACATGTTGAAGTTCAATACAAACATTAACTGATCTATATTCACTGGGGCATGGTGAATAGTTATTAATTTAACTAGCTTTTATTTTTCCACTGCTATTTACAGCTTTTAACTTTCAGTCAAATGGTTACAATGCTGAACTTGAGGGATGACATGGTATACATTTCGTAACAGCTTTTTTTATTTTCAGGAAGTCCGAAGACCTCACACTTGATTGAGTTAGTTTCAGAGATGAGACAAATTGGCAGCTTCAATAACATGTCAGACTCGGACAACAACACTGACAACTTCAAGTATGCTGTTTATCCCACAATATATCTCACAATATTTGCCTTGGGTGCCTTTGGAAATGGCCTTTCCGTATATGTTTTCCTGAAGCTTTACAGGAAAAAGATTTCAGTGAATGTTTTCATGCTGAACTTGGCTATTTCAGACCTCCTGTTTGTTTGGACTTTACCCTTCCGGGCCACCTACTACCTGATGAACTCTGTTTGGGTATTTGGGAATATATTTTGCAGGATTGTGTCTTATAGCTTGTATGTCAATATGTACTGCAGCATTTATTTTCTAACTGCGCTGAGCATTGTTCGTTTTGTGGCTATTGTTCATCCTTTCAAACATTTGAAACTAACCGCCGTCAAGTATCCTAAAATCATATGTGCGGTGATATGGGGTTTTGTGATGACAGCTAGCAGCGTGCTGCTGTTCAGTGGAAACACCAGCGAGAAGTACCCAGAAAAGTGCCTAGATCTCCAAAAAGAAAGCATACAGAAAGTGCTCACGTTGAACTATGTTGTCCTGGCAGTGGGCTTCATCCTCCCATTTTGCACAATAATTTGCTGCTATTTGCTTGTGATCAAAACTTTGCTTAAGCCCAGAGCTCCAGAAGCAAAGATAAGAGCCTCTCATAAGAAGGCAGTGTCAACGACCGTCATCACTTTATTCATGTTTCTGCTTTGTTTCCTGCCATATCACATAATAAGAACTGTCTACTTGGTGAAAAGCAATAATGACAACTTGAGCAAGTTGCTGACTAAAGGAGCAGTCATCGCTCATTGCCTCGCTGCAGTGAATAGTTGCCTAGATCCCGTACTCTATTACTTTGCTGCAGAAAACTTTAAAGAGAGACTCAAAAGTATATATAAAAGGTAGCGGATGAAGAATCAAATGGACATTCCTTAATGGGAGTATTTTCTCGTGGTCAAACCCCAGGACTGGAGGTGGAAAGATCATGGGTCTTTTAATCTATGCCACTCACTTGCCATGTGACCTGGGGTGAATCACGTAACTCTGTACCTCTATTTCCCAATCTGTAAAGTGGGGCTATTCAGAGTGGATAGTATCTCAGAACATCTTGTGAATTTTCTTCACAAACGGTTGTAAAGGGGTCCAAGATCCCACCCTGAGATCCTGCCTATTTCTCTTCCACCTAGTAAAAACCAGCCAAACAGAGGCTTTTGTCCTTAAAAAGCCCTCTACTCCAGAGGACTTCATTTATTGGTAACACAAACTGACAAAATAAACCTTTAATTTTGGGAAACAGCCTGGGTCTCTAGTTTTGTCATCTCCAAACTCCTGCTTTTCTCTCCCCAAAAGCACCCACAAGCCCCTTGCATTCTGGATCCACCTGTCCCTCAAAACTGGGATTTCTGGTCTCTCCCTCAGAGTTGCCTCTCCATTGGCTACTCCAACTCCCAGCGCAGAGTCTGAATGCTTTTCAATACCCTGCTCCCTCCCTAGGCATTACCTTTAATTTCAGGCCTCTTTTCTTTAGTAACACCTCTTTTTTTTCCCCCCCTGTCTTTCTCATCCAGGGAGCATCCTTAGACTGCTCAGACATCCTTTTTATTGGGATCAGGTGCTGCATCACTAACTGGCCAATAAGCCACCACCAGGAGTACCTAATTGCTCTCAGGTGGGGTTTAGGGGGCCATGATAGGTGGGTTAAGCCTTAATTCACTTTGAAGGGCTACTTGCCTCAGGATAAAAGGGTGTGGAGAAACTTGGATGGATGATACTATAGAAATACAAAGTATTTTTCAATAACTACCACTGAGGTAGCTTATCAAAAAAATACAGTGGCTTTCAAATATATACCCATATAAACATTTCTGAATCTTCCTTTATTCCAGACACACTTTCTAAGATTTTCTCTAAGAAACATACTCTTAAAGAGTACCACAACAAACCATTTCTTTGCGACATTATATAAAGTAACGTGACTACTAAAACATAAGAGCAATATTCACACAGACACACACAGTGTTTTGGGATTCTTGTTTACACATGTCACCATTTTAGGTGACCCCTGCAATGTTTTTATGCTTCCCTTTGCTGGAAGTTAGCTGAAGAATTGGCCAGTTTGTGGAAGTTGCTTACCTAAAGATAGGCAGCTGAATCGATATTTAGGAGTCCAGGGCCAGACTTTTAAACTTATTTAAGCACAGATAAGTGCCTAATGGGATTTTCAAAAGCACCCACATGCCTAACTCTCACTTTTGAAAATCCACTAGACATCTATCTGTTTCCTTAGGTACCTAAATACCTTTAAAACATTGTTTTTTACATATGAAAAATTAGGCCTCTTAGAGAGGTTTCAAGTAGTTATAGTGGCCAAATAGAAAGACTTGACCACATGAAAAACAATAATAGATTCTGCTCCTTTTTGAGCAAATATCAGGAATTTTCTGGGTTGAAATTTGCCACATTTGTCATGAAAATAGCCTGTCATGTTTGAGACAAGATTGAAGAAAGGTTTTCACCCTCTCCTCCAAATCTACCCAAAATACATGATTTCTGGCAGTGTGAATGTTTTCCCCATGTTTTCTCTCCACCCACCCCACTCTCCTGCTGGTAATAGCTCTTCTTAAGTGATCCTTACAATGTATATTTTTTCATGGTCTGTGTGTATATAAAATCTCCTCACTGTACTTTCTGCTTTATGCATCTGATGAAGTGATCTGTAGCAGACGAAAGCTTATGCTCAAATAAATTGGTTAGTCTCTAAGGTGCCACGAGTACTCCTTTTCTTTTTCCCAATACTCTATTCTTCACAAGACTAAAGCACAGATTTCTTTGCTTCCCCACAGAAAAATGACTTTCTGATAGGGAAGCAAAGGGAAGCCACAAGAGTGGTCATGTGACCCTATCCAGCAGTATCTTTTGGGTGCCCAGGGCAGTCAGCAGAGAGGTAAATCACTATGGGGCAGTGGTGGAACTGGGGAAGACCTGGCTGGTGGCTCCTACCCAGCTGCTAGTCCTGGATGGGCTGGGGAGGACAGGGCTTCCTCTTCCTCTTCCCCTGCACGGCATCCGGGGCTGTGTCAGACCCACTCCCAGATTTCTCCCCCCAACTGTAGGAAGCTCTGCAAACGCTCCCCTCTCCTCCCACCCCCCACCAGTGCTTGCTGCACCCATTGCTCCTCAGCTGCAGGGGGAGGGATCACTGTACAGGGAGCTGCTCCCCCAGCTGCCTAACCCCCATGCATCTAGATCCCCTTGCACCCAGACCCTCTGGCCAAGCCTCACCCCCGTCCATCCCCCCAGAACCCCCCTGATGAGCTCCACTCCCCTGCACCTGGACCACTCCAATGAGCCACCCGCATCTGGATCCCCATTATACCAAGCCCCAGCCAGCTGCACTTGGATCCCCACTCCACAGAGCCCCACGCTCCCAATCTCTGGACCTCCCCACTGAGGCCCCCACACCCAGATCCCCCTGCCGAGCTCTATCCCACACACACCCAGTCCCCTCCCTGATGAGCCCCAACCACCTTGACCTGGACCCCCCTACATTGTCCCATTACCGTTGCACCCAGAACCTCCCAACAAGCCCATGTGCATTCAGATTCTCCCTGCACCCAAATCCCACACTGAGCCACCCACATCCAGATTGCCCAACACAGAACCATCTCAATCCACACCTGGATCCGCCCACACTAAGCACCTCCACACTTGGATCCTGCCTTGCTGAGCCTGCCTGTCCACATCTGGTGCACCTGGCATGGAGGGACAGGGTCCTGTGGTGTTTCTGGGGCAGGCCCGGTCTTTGCGCTGTGTCAGGGTTGGGTGTAGCCTCACCATTGAGTCCATGTCTTGGGGGGGAGCTGCACAGTGATCTCCCACCACTGTGCAGCCAGTGGTCTGTGCTCCCCAATGCTATGCTGGAGCCTCTATATTTATTTGACAAATAAAATTTGCAGAATTTTAAAATATTGTGTGCACAAGTTTTATTTTTTTGGCACAGAATTTTTAATTTTTTGGCGCAGAACACCCTCAGGAGTAATGTGTGTATGTTCTTGTATCCCCAGTGACTGGTATCATATCCCAATCCCTTGACTCCCAAGAAGTTCAGTTAGGGCCTGATCTTGTACCATGGAGGGCAATGAGAATTTTGCTGCACTGGGAACAGGATCAAGACCTGAGATTAGTATATGTGGGGATGGGAAAATCAACAAATATTTTCTGGTCTTTTGGGGTAAATCAAGCTCTTCACTTGTGGATTCCCATTGATTTCCGTGAAAGCTCTGTGGCTGGGTTTACAGGAATGGACCCATAAACTGGCTGGGCATATGTATAATTGAATTCTAAAGTTCCTTGTGAATAATCTGATTTGTGTATAAAGGATTCCCATCTCCATATTAAACGGCCCTTTTATAAGGTGCTATACACCTAATTACAGTAGAATAAAGTGGGGGAATATTCAATAAATTGAGTGGACGGAATGATTGAATCTCTGCTTCTGCCAGTAATCACACTAGGTTTTTACCCCAAATGCACACAGTCATGCTGCGGTTCCTGTGTGTTTTGATAAAGGGGGATAAAAGAAACATTCTTTACATATGGATATGCTATACACTCTCCACATTTTTATTAACTTTTACTGGTTGTTGCTATGATGTTTTTAATGAGAAAGCTATTACACAGGTTGAATAACCATGAGAAATATTTGTAAACTCCTGGGAGAAGGAACAAGTATACACTCAACAGATAGCACATAGGAACACCAGTCCTCTTCCCACAGAAGTTGAAGCAACAGAGAAATGGCTTTTAGAAGCATGACAGTGTCACAAAAGCCCACGGGATTTCATTAAGCTGATCAATAAAATGATCAGGAACATTAATCAAAATTTTCAGAACATGTAAATATAAGGAGATTCCTTTTTCTGTGCTTTGGGATTTGTTTGAGTTATGGGAAGGATCAACCTCATTCTTATAGAATGTTGGTTGCAAATTTAATTAAGTAACCACAGCTGCATAATAAACCACACCTACATACATCAAAGCGTTCATCCTTTATTTTCAAAAGCACATGCCTCTTTCACAGGAGATGAAGAAAATTGTTCTTTGCTATCGAAAGACCCTAAGTTGCAGCTGGTCAAAAGAGATCAGTATATTTCCACACATATTGTGCCTTATCTTATTTCTAGTTAAATCAAACCCTTCCATTTATATCAACTGAGCAGGAATCAGACCTCAAACCACCCTCAAGAAAAATTGTTGATAAATGTGCTCAATCCTAACCTATTTTCTTCAAGCACAAAAGGTTCCAGAAGATCTAATGCTAGGGAAAATTTGAAGCCATTATAAGCTAGAGGGGGACAAAAATAATAGACAAATCAAAATTTCAAATTTGGATATTTTTTTTTAAAATGACCCGTGACTTCAAATAAATTGATATGCTGCAACCTTTGAGAAATTTGTCCTTTATCATCACAATAAACCTACCTATTTTCAGACTAAAACTAATTTTCCAAGTCAGCATTATCCAAGGGGCAAACTAGGCCTGTATAATGCAGTCTGATTGGTACATTAACAATGGAGAGGCTAGAGCAGGAGCACAAGGAAATATTGCTCCTCACATTTATCTTTTATTTGCATATCCCCAGAAAGGGAGTGGTCAAAATTATATTTATACAGAGTGACCACATGAAATAGCAGAACACATTCTCAGGAAATATTTACAGGCCTATGAGCAGCTTTGTTTGCCTTGTGTCTTCATAAATGGGAAGCATGCTATTGCCTCACTAGAATTACATTACACGTGGTACAGGGTAAATTCTCTTTTTCTGTATTATAAAAAAGGCCTTCTGTATATTTAAAATGGAAATGTTTACAATTTAAAGCAGAGGTGGACAAACTACGGCCCGCGGGCCACATCTGGCCCATGGGACTGTCCTGCCTGGCCCTTGAGCTCCCGGCTGGGGAGGCTAGCCCCCGCCTCCTCCCCTGCTGTCTCCCCTCCCCTGCAGCCTCAGCTCGCTGTGCCACCAGTGCTCAGGGCAGTGGGGCTGCAAGCTCCTGCCAGGCCGCACGGCTGGCTCCGGCCGGACGGCACAGCTGCCAGTCCTGGTGGTCTGAGCAGCATGGTAAGGGGGCAGGGAGCGGGGGGGTTGGATAAGGGGCAGAGGGCTCTGGGGGGCAGTTGGGGATGGGGAACGGGGGGGGTTGAATAGGCATGGGAGTCCCGGGGGGGGCCTCTCAGGGGACGGGGAGTGTGGATAGGGGTTGGGGCAGTCAGGGGACAGGAGCAGGGGGGGTTGGATGGGGAGTGGGGTCCCAGGGGGGTGGTTAGGGGTGGTCCTGGGAAGGGGTGGTCAGGGGACAAGGAGTAGGGGCGGTTGGATGGGTTGGGGCTTCTGATGGGGGGCAGTCAGGGGGCGGGAAGTGGGAGGGGGTGGATAGGGGGCGGGGGCCAGGCTGTTTGGGGAGGCACAGCCTTCCTTACCCAGCCCTCCATACAGTTTTGGAACCCCGATGTGGCCCTCAGGCCAAAAAGTTTGCGCACCCCTGGTTTAAAGAATATATTAATTAGCCAAATGCTGACCACCAACTCCAAGAAAGATACGATAAAAAAAAATCTAATAGGAGTTGAAGAACTTAGATTCTCTCATTATGCAAATGATAAAAAAAATCATTCAAAGAGTCACTTTCTTCTAATAGGGCACTTTATTAGAATAAGAAATAGAGGATTTTCTTATTCCATTTCTCTCTCAGCTTCCCTGTACCACCTTTGGCTACAACCTTTCACAGTCTATCTCCAGCTTAGTTTCTGAACTAGCACATTATGATTACTGATTTATCATTTTGGTGGCTGAGTAGAAAAATTAGGCGGAAACATTGTTTCAGGTCAACCTGAAATGAACATTTTTCAGTGAACTGAAAAAGTAAAAAAAAAAAAAATAGTTTAGAGTTGAACAAAATGTTTCATTCAACCCAAAATGAAATGTTTTGTTTCATTTTTGATTTTTTTATCTTTAAAAAAAAAAATAAAATTGAAGTAAAATTTGAAATGAAAAGTCATTTTGAACTGAACAATTGAAACATTTCTAAAATGTAAAAACAAAACATTGAGACTTTGGGGGGGGGGGTATTTTTGTTTTTTAAGCGAACAATTCGACAAATTCAGTGCAAATTTGTGAAATGTTTCAGTTTACCCAAATCTGCATTTTTGGGGGGTGAAAAAAACAATTTCACCCAGGTCTTCTCCCAACACATATCCTCACTCCCTGAGCCCTCTGGCAAGGGTGGGATACCTGCAGTGCTGCTGTCAAGGTTCCTTCCCCACTCTGAACTCTAGGGTACTGATGTGGGGACCTGCATGAAAAAACCTCTACGCTTATTTCTACCAGCTTAGGTTAAAACTTCCCCCAGGTACAAACTATTTTACCTTTTGTCCCTGGACTTTATTGCTGCCACCACCAAGCGTCTAACAAATGTAACAGGGAAAGAGCCCACTTGGAAACGTCTTTCCCCCCAAAATCCCCACACCCCCTTTCCTGGGGAACCATAGAATATCAGGGTTGGAAGGGACCTCAGGAGGTCATCTAGTCCAACCCCCTGTTCAAAGCAGGACCAATCACCAATATTTGCCCCAGATCCCAAACGGCCCACTCAAGGATTAAACTCACAACCCTGGGTTTAGCAAGCCAATGCTCAAACCACTGAGCTATCCCTCCCCCGTCACCAATTTGCATAGGTGAACACAGACCCAAACCCTTGGATCTTAAGAACAATAAAAAAAGCAATCAGGTTCTTAAAAGAAGAATTTTAATTAAAGAAAAGGTAAAAGAATCACCGCTGTAATCAGGATGGTAAATACCTTACAGGGTAATCAGATTCAAAACATAGAGAATCCCTCTGGGCAAAACCTTAAGTTACAAAAAGACACAAAAACAAGAATGTACATTCCATTCAGCACAACTTATTTTATCAGCCATTTAAACAAAACAGAATCTAACGCATATCTAACTAGATTGCTTATTAACTCTTTACAGGAGTTCTAACCCGCATTCCTGCTCTGGTCCCGGCAAAAACAACACACAGACAGAGAGAACCCTTTGTTTCCCCCCGCTCCAGCTTTGAAAGTATCTTGTCTCCTCATTGGTCATTTTGGTCAGGTGCCAGCGAGGTTATCCTAGCTTCTTAACCCTTTACAGGTGAAAGGGTTTTTCCTCTGGCCAGGAGGGATTTAAAGGTGTTTACCCTTCCCTTTATATTTATGACAGCTGCAATGCAGGACTTTTGAGCACTTGATCCGCATAATCCATGGAACAACTGTCCACAGATCCCTACCCCTCTTGACCCACTTAATGGATCCCTCCACTTAATGGTCTGGGATTCCCCTGGCAGCTTGGCTATGGTTACCCAGGTAACGCGAAGGCCCACAACCTACTATTTCCACTCTCAGGTCTGCATGGACACAAAACTAAAAAGCCATGTCACTCCAATTCAAGAGAGAGAATACCTCAAGTTCTTGTACACTCCTCTCTTCTTGCCCACTTTAAATTTTTGGAGGGGCATTATTTCCCCTTTCTCCCTTATTACAAAAGCTGTGCTAGATTTGCAAGTACTCCTTCTTTCCTGCCATTCTCATGTGGGAGCAACTCTTCCTCTACCCTTCCTCAAATGGCTACAGATGTTCCCACCCAGCTCCTCTAAGCTCCATCCACCTTTTCATTTTTCTGACGGGAGAGGATGCACAGGGCTCTCTCTCTGCTTCTTATCTTCCCCATCATCATAAGGCAACTGCAACTTCTTTTTACAGCTGTCACTGCAAGCTGCACCTGAAAGGAGTGAAAATCGTCGGCAGCCAGTGCCTAAGAGCTACTGCCAGAAATGCTTTAAAAAGGAACAGAAAAGAGCTATGGCCCATCCAGCTGTGAGGCTTAGAAGCCGGATTAATCAAAATAGCCAGAAATATACACATAAACTCAAAGGCAATGCAAATTCGAAATGTGTAGTATATCAGCTGTAACTTCATGATTAACTTCATGACTAATGTTTTGACTGCTGATGGTCATTTTCTGAGCCAGACCTGGATGTGCATTAGCCCTTTTAGTCTTTGATTTACATCATAAGTAAAATAGGAGTTTTAAAGGTCCAAATTGTGACAGAGTGGGAATTATCCATAACATTTTGTATGAATATTGTGTGTGCCTCTGTTTCCCCTGTGTGGTGCATGGTTAACTAGGTGGTGGGAAAAAGTTGGTTGCTTTTTGCAGAGACCCAGAGATACAGGCACAACTGATGCCTAGCTTTCTGGGGTTCCAAGCTCATGGAAAGTCCAGGAAGGCCATGGCCACTCCAATGCCTGGACATTTGGCACATAGCACAAACAACCCTGGATGGCCCACCCTCCTTAGGCAGACAGCTGGGTATGAGCTGGAGGACAAAGGACTGGGGAGGGTCGAGGTGGGGTTGTTAAGTATGGATTGCTGGAGGCAAGAGACTGGACTGGGACTGAAGTGGGGTCAGAAGGCTCTGGACTGACCCAAATGGAGTATACTGTAACTTTCTGTTCTCCATGTTAACTAAGGACATGGGTGGCAGGTTAAGGACCTGGGTTAGGTGGTGACACCTCAGAACACAGCATCCCAGAAGGGGCAGTGAGTGTCCAACAGAGGCAGCAAGCAACCAGCAGCAGCAGAGAAGGGCAGTGGCAGCACACGGCTAGCGGCAGCAGAGAAAAGCAGAGGCAAACAGCCAGTTGCAGAGGTGCACAGCAACCACAGGGACGTTGCTCAACCCTTCCCCACCTTTCTGGGGTGGGAGGTGACCCGCTATGAACACACCTCTGAACTCTGGGTCTTTGCTAACCAAGGACAGCCAACTGTGAGTGGGGTGCAGTGAAGGGAGAGGGGAGTGATGTGTTAAAGAGACATTGGTTCATCAGACTTTCCCACCATAAGGTGGGAAATTGAGGCAAAGGACAATTCGCTGTGGGAGTCAGGTTTTTGCTTATGGTTACATGCTTTTGAGTGTAGTTGTGGTGCTCTCCCAAACTAACGCTTGGTTCCCTTTCCTTTTTATTAGAAGTTATGTTTTGTTATACACAGACTCAGTGTTTGCGAGTGGGGAATTACTGCCTCTTAAAGGTGGGTGTCAAATTTTCCCAGATTACTGGGTGTGGGCTTGAGCTGGTTCTGTTTTGTATTGTTAAGAGGAACCCCTAGATACTGAATCTGGCCCTTGTTGTTGTCACCATTGCCCAGCAGAAGTGTTACATTTATATATATTATTTATTTTTATTCCCCATTACTCCAAGGCTCAGTCATTATGAAATGACAACCACCCAAATTTCAAGTGATAAATATTACTTAAATGTCTAAGTAGCTGGCTGCAATTATACATTTCTGTGTGCCTGGAGGCCAGGTTGAGCCAGTCTCCAAGTACGGCTCACGGAAACACAAAAGAGTGCCTTAGATGAGTAACTTCTCTTTTATCTTCACATCTCTCTAAATTTACAGTACCCAAATACCGTATGTTCTTTTTAACCTTTAAAAAAATGTGTGTGCAGGCTGAGACCTTGTATTCTTAGCTTCAGGCCAAAGCATGTTATATGACCAAATTTTAAATTCTGAGAAACAGAAGTTCATAAAATTACCGACAGTTTCTGATCTGTAGCTGCCTATAATACTAGGTTTGGCCTGGAAAAGTCTCTACTGTGCTGTTTCCTTTCTGTATTCTGTTTCTCCTTGAAGCTGGTCTTTCATCGTTTTTGCATTGGCTGGGTGGAATTGTTTGTTAAAAGGAACATTGTTTATTGCTGGTTGGAAATCTCATCTGGGTGTGAGTAAGTGATTCTCTATAAATACTGCTGGTATTCAGGGTGGCAACTTTTCCTGGGAACCACAAAGGAGAATAATCCACAAAAAATGTGAAAAAAAAAATAGTCAACCTGAGAGCCATTATGTGCACTCAGAATAGCTTTTTGACTGCCAGCTGAGAAGTCTTTCTGATTGCTCCTTCGCTGCTGGAAGAGAAAATAGTAAACTCTTGTTTGAAAGGAAAATAAACTCTTAAAATTAATACTTTACTTTCACAGGTTTTAAAAAACTTTGTCTATGAACCTAGATTCTCCAGCCCACTCCAGCCACTCAGCATTACATTCTAGCTACAGATGAGAATTCACATAGCGTAGGGGAACTATCTGTTAGTGTAAAACTGACAGAGGTGGCAAAGCTCCCTCCCAGCTCCTTCCTCTCGAGAGATGGAGGGTGTCTGTTAGAGGTGTGACAGATCAGAGCTCTGCTACACATAGCCTTTGCTGGTGTAAGGTCACTGTGACGTTATCTAATTACAATATAACCATATAGATCATTGTTGCAACTACTGTCATATATTTGCAGCAAATATTGTACAAAGATTGTTGAGTGAGGTGTCTATAAAAAGATTATGTTTTGCTGGTTATGATTATTCTATCTGTATGCATGTATCATTTTTGTATGTGAAGTTATAAGTATGGAAATATCCACCAGCTTTATAGGGATTGTCTGCTCCATGCTTTGCAGTTCACCCTAATTGAGTTACCATAGCTATCCCCCACTGGGACACCGGTCACAGCCAGATATACCATGTAAGATATCTGCAAAAAGTTATAATTTGCCAGAGATGATAATTTTGTTTATATGTTTGTATCACCTTTGTATTATGAGTTATAAAGATATGTATATATGTCTGTATTTCAAACTTGTGCTATGCTTCTGGGTGACACCCCCAGACAGTTTGGCATCAGCACTGCCTAGCCTGCTTGATGGCCCATTAAGGACCATCAGCTATACAGCTGACCCATCGAGAGAAGATATACCTTATGACTCAGCAAGGCATGCAGGGACATGCCTATGGAGAGAACTCTAAGGCTTCAAAGCCATGTGCTGGACAGCTTGTGTTTGAAACAAAGGAAGCATAGGCCGCATGGCAAGAGACTATAAAAGGAAGCTGCATCTTCTCCATTTGGTCTTCAATCCTGCTTCTTATCTGTGGAGGAAATTTGCTACAAACTGAAGCTCTGAACAATGGACTGAATGACCCATCCAAGCTGTGGATGTGCTCCAGAGACTTGACTTAAGCCAGCAGTTTATTCCATCACTGCTACAAGCCTGAACCAAGAAGTTTGCCATTACTGTGTGTAATTGATCCCTTTAACCAATTTTAACTCGCCTTTCTTTCTTCCTTTTTATAAATAAACCTTTAGATTTTAGATATTAAAGGATTGGCATCAGCGTTATTTTTGGGTAAGATCTAAGTTATATATAGACCTGGGTGTGTGGCTGGCCCTTTGAGATCCAAAGAACCTATTATTTGATGAAGCTGGTTGTAAAGAACCACTCATCTCTGAATCCAGTGTTTTTGGTGGTGATATAAGAACTGGAATGCCTGAGGAAACTGCCTTTATGTTTTCTTGTTAGCCAGTGTGGTGAAACAGGAGTTGATTTTTGTGGCTGGTTTGCTATATCTTATAAAAGAATAACCACCAGTTTTGGGTTGTGTTTGCCCTATTTCTCAGCAGTTTGTCCTGAATTTGGCATTTTCAGTTGTGACTCACTAAGACATGGTTCCAGTCACTTAGGGTCTTTATGCCAGTGTTGTAAATTAGAACAACCCCTTAGCTGTTCTAACTTATGCCACAACTGGATGGCAAAAGATTGGAGAAATACAATGAGCTCCGTGGTGCTCCTCACTCCACCTTATGCCAAGCAGAGTTCAGAGTAGATTTCAACTAGGCTGACCAGATAGCAAGTGTCAAAAATCAGGACAGGAGGTGGGGGTAATAGGTGCCTATGTGACAAAAATCAGGACTGTCCCTATAAAATCGGGACATCTGGTCACACTAATTTCAACCCCCAGACATCAGCCAACCCCTTACATGCACCATGAAGAACAGAACTAACAAGCTCCAAAAACCACATCTCTATTGCATGAGCTAAAAGAGAATCTCTATTAGCTCTCCTTAGTATAGGGCTTATATAGCTACCTTACAGGTCAGCCACTAGGGGCAGAGGTAATTCTTTCTGAAGAGCAGAGGGCAGTGATACTGTAACACTGTGCTGGCTGGGTCTCTGTGTGTGGCACATCCACAGACAGTCCCTAAAGATGGGTCTTCTGCCAGAGGGGACTGCAGTGTTGTCAACTGTAATGATTGTTTTCACCAGTGACGTAATTCTGGTTCTTTGGAGCCAGTCTGTGCAATGATGGGAAAAGCTCCAGCCCTCTTGTGAATTTGAGCACTCTGATTGGCTGCGCACCCCACTTGCCTACCTTCTGGGGCAGCATAACCAATCAGAGCTTCTGCAGGCAGGGTCTACAGCACTCTCTCTCTTTCTCTCCTCTCATCCCCCTCAACCAAAAGCCACCCTCAGGGGAGGGAGCCAAAAAGCCCAGTGGCAAAGAGTACTTTGTCCAAGCAAACAGGATGGTATCTTTCTTCCTCCTCCTCTTCCTCCTCTGCATCCCTGCAGCACCTGGACTGGGAAGAAGCAGGGGGAGCAGAGTAAGAGTCCCTGGAGCTGCCCACCCCAACCTGGAAGGGGCAAAGGGGACCCTGCTGCAGCTCCCCCCTGCAGGACTGGGAGAGGTGGGTGAAGAAGCCCAAGGGGAGCACAGGTGAGGCTGAGCTGCAGGGGGTTGAGGGGGGAGGCAGAACTAATGGGATGAGGGTTGGGAGTGATCTGACGGGGAGCTGAACTGATGGGAATGGGTAGGGGGAATTAATTGCTGAGCAGGAGACATGCAGCAGTGGGGGTGAGAGCTCCTTCAGCAGGGGACAAAATCACATGACCCAGTTCATTTGAAAGAGTTGATAAGACTAATTGGGTCTCTCTCACACACACAGACACACTGGAGATGTGCAGGGGTGGGGTCCAAACATCAAAAGACAGACCTAACAAACCCAATATAGTGCTTTAAAAAAATCTCATGACTGGGAGGCCACAGTCATGATTTTTTTTTGGGGGGGGTGGGTGTCTGACTCATGATTGTTGAGCTTTTGAGATGAGCAATAATGGGGAAGTAAGTCTCAGGAAGTAACCAGAAGTACCCATGCTTCCTGCCTGGAGAAAAAGCGGAAGTGTTTTGAGGTGAGCAGCACCAGCAGTAGGTGGGGAGGAGCTGCAGTGCTGACTGAGCTGGGTTTAAGTGGCCCTTAGCTGAAGACTGTGGCTTCTGTATATGTATGAGACCATGGATCTTAACTTGCAGAGTCTATGAATAGTTTTGCCCAAATGCTTTACACTAATTTTCTACTAAAAAAGTACTGTTAATTTCTCAATTAAGGATTTTAAAAATTATATACAGAATCCATTGGTCATTCTCCCCTCCCACTCTTGACCCATGGCTAGATTGTAATACCTTTAAGGTAGGTGAAACTGTGGCCCTTAAATTTTGTACTTAAGATTGTGCCTTCAAGATTGAGAAAAATCACCTCTCCTTTATAGTTTGGTAAATTTTACGTAGCATTTGGTTAATGAGCAAAGTCCCACTCTCAGTTTTCCCAGTGCCACACCTTTAGCTATAGGGTGGTACTTGGACATTTTGACCAGCTACTTTTCTTTTTTTAAACAAGCAAAAAATGTGCAAAAAATTTCAAGCAGCTGTAGTGGCATGAGTGAAACTAGAACAGATTTTAGCCGGATATATATATACAATAAAACCTTGCTTCCTGAGGGCAAACTGAAATTAAGTATGAAATCTGTTGTGTACAAAAAGGTGCCCAGAGATGAAGGTTGAAACTTTGGCTCTTCGAAATCACACACACTCACAGTCGCTCTCTCGCTTCATGACTCCCAGAACATTCAGTTTCACTGCAAGAAGGATAAGATGATTTAACAAAAATTCAGTGACTTCGGTACCATGCTAAGAAAAACAAGAGTTTTAATAAAACATTCAGAACTTTAACCTTCATATACCCACCCCTGACTGCACCAATGTACCCAGTCATAACTGATTTGAAAACACAGGGAAGAGTCAGGGGAATTCCAGTTTCTAAACTAGATTAAAAAGATTAAAATCTAATACCCAAAAGTAAAAAGCACAATAAAATTATAGGACTCAAGAGAAATTGAAATTGATTTCAAGGCAAATATGATCTTCCTCCCATAGAAGACATTAGAGCCCCTTGCCATATACAAATGTGTAAGAAGCAATCATGTTTTATTGTTTCAGAAAAAGATATTCCTTAAATGGAAGAGGTAAGGAATGTAAAAGAATTGTTCTGCTCCTCTCGGGACTTTGGGTCATACATTGTGGAATTGTCCAGATTCTAGCAGCTGTTTTAAAAAAAGGTGTAAACTTCACTGAATATATATATTTTTAAACCTAAAACCATACAGGCAATAAATGTCAGACGAGTAACACAAAAGAGGATGTTGATAATGTGGTAACTGTTATGTTAGGAGGTGTAATGGGGTCTACAAACCCCATACTGAGCAGAGACAGAACGGGGAGGGCAACCTCTCCTGTCTACAGGCAAGCAGCCTGACCACACCCCCACGCAGCTCCCACAACTGCTAATCATGGAGCCAGGCACCCATAGCTGCAACCAATAGGGGAAACAAGGCCTGCTATAAAAGGAGAGAGCTGAGAGAAGGAATGGTAGAAAGGCCTGGGATAGTGAAGGGGTAACAACCCTGCACCAGGCTGCCTCCAGAAACACAGCCCAAAGGAACTGAAGCAGACAACTAGGCCTAATTAGAGTGAGGTCAAGGACCAAGAACTGTCCTGACTGGGACTAACTAAATAAAGCCACTCGTTGCATCCGAGAGTGCTAAAGGAATTGGCGGATGTGATTGCAGAGCCATTGGCCATTATCTTTGAAAACTCAAGGCGATCAGGGGAAGTCCCGGAAGACTGGAAAAAGGCTAATGTAGTGCCAATCTTTAAAAAAGGGAAGGAGGAGGATCCTGGGAACTACAGGCCAGTCAGCCTCACCTCAGTCCCCGGAAAAATCATGGAGCAGGTCCTCAAGGAATCAATTCTGAAGCACTTAGATGAGAGGAAAGTGATCAGGAACAGTCAGCATGGATTCACCAAGGGAAAGTCATGCCCGACTAATCTAATTGCCTTCTATGATGAGATAACTGGTTCTGTGGATGAAGGGAAAGCAGTGGACGTGTTATTCCTTGACTTAAGCAAGGCTTTTGACACGGTCTCCCACAGTATTCTTGCCAGCAAGTTAAGGAAGTATGGACTGGATGGATGCACTATAAGGTGGGTAGAAAGCTGGCTAGATTGTCGGGCTCATCGGGTAGTGATCAATGGCTCCATGTCTAGTTGGCAGCCGGTATCTAGCGGAGTGCCCCAAGGGTCGGTCCTGGGTTTTGTTCAATATCTTCATTAATGATCTGAAGGATGGTGTGGATTGCACCCTCAGCAAGTTTGCGGATGACACTAAACTGGGAGAAGTGGTAGACACACTGGAGGGTAGGGATAGGATACAGAGGGACCTAGACAAATTGGAGGATTGGGCCAAAAGAAATCTGATGAGGTTCAACAAGGACAAGTGCAGAGTACTGCACTTAGGACAGAAGAATCCCATGCACCGCTCCAGACCAGGGACCGAATGGCTAGGCAGCAGTTCTGCAGAGAAGGACCTAGGTGTTACAGTGTATGAGAAGCTGGATATGAGTCAACAGTGTGCCCTTGTTGCCAAGAAGGCCAATGGCATTTTGGGGTATATAAGTAGGGGCATTGCCAGCAGATCGAGGGACGTGATCGTTCCCCTCTATTCAACATTGGTGAGGCCTCATCTGGAGTACTGTGTCCAGTTTTGGGCCCCACACTACAAGAAGGATGTGGAAAAATTGGGGGGAGTCCAGCGAAGGGCAACAAAAATGATAAGGGGTCTGGAACACATGACTTATGAGAAGAGGCTGAGGGAACTGGGATTGTTTAGTCTACAGAAGAGAAGAATGAGGGGGGATTTGATAGCTGCTTTTAACTACCTGAAAGGTGGATCCAAAGAGGATGGATCTAGACTATTCTCAGTGATAGCAGATGAGAGGACAAGGAGTAATGGTCTCAAGTTGCAGTGGGAGAGATTTAGGTTGGATATTAGGAAAAACTTTTTCACTAGGAGAGTGGTGAAACACTGGAATGCGTTACCTAGGGAGGTGGTGGAATCCCCTTCCTTAGAAGTTTTTAAGGTCAGGCTTGACAAAGCCCTGGCTGGGATGATTTAGTTGGGGATTGGCCCTGTTCTGGGCAGGAGGTTGGACTAGATGACCTCCAGAGGTCCCTTCCAACTCTGATATTCTATGAGTCTATGATTCTAGGGGGCAGTAGAGACTCCTGAAAGACTGCATCCGGAACCAGTGACAGGAGGTAGAATAGGGTTGACAATTTTCTAACCGCAAAAAAACAACCCCCCTAGCCCTGCTGCTTCCCCAAGGCCATGCCCCTACCCCACCCCTTCCTTGAAGCCCTGTCCCCACTCACTACATTCCCCCTCCCTCAGAAACTTGCTCTCCTCACCCTCACTCACTTTCACTGGGCTGGGGCAGGGGGTTGGGGTGTGGGAGGGGGTGAGGGCTCCGGCTGGGGGTGCAGGCTCTGGGGTGGGGCTGGGGATGAGGGGTTTGGGGTGCAGGAGGGGGCTCCAGGTTGGGGGTGAGGCCAAGGGATTTGGAGTGTTGGATGGGGCTGCGGGTTGGGGTGGGGAGGGAGTATGGGCTCTGGACTGGAGGTCCAGGCTCTGGGGTGGGGCCATGGATGAGGGGTTCAAGGTGTGGAAGGGGTCTCTAGGCTGGGGCAGAGGATTGGGGTGTGGGGGGGTGAGGGCTCCAGCTGGGGTGCGGGCTCCAGCTGCAGGCTCTGGGCTGGGGATGAGGAGTTTGGGGTGCAGGTGGGGACTGCAGGTTGGGGAGGGGCTCATGGCAGGGGGTTGGGGTTTGGGGTTAGGGCTTGGGCTTACCTTGGTCAGCTCCCGGTCAGCGGTGCAGCGGGGCTAAGGCAGGCTCTCTGCCTGTCTTGGCTCCTCATGCTGCGCCGCACCCTGGAAGCGGCCAGAAGGTCCAGCTGGTAGACGGGGGGGCCAGGAGGCTCTCGCCCACAGACACCGCCCCCGCAGCTCCCATTGGCTGTGGTTCCTGGTTGAGGAAAGCAGTTTCAGAGATTTTAGATCCATTGTAGTGGTTAGGTCAAAGGTGAGGTTCTGTTTGGCTTTGCGGCTAAGGGCCACTATCTTGGAGTGCCTCTGGTTAGGGATCAGCTTTCTTTGCATTTTGTGTTTTAGTGTCTGATTTCGCTGTGAGTTCTCTTCTGAAATTTAAAAAAAGCTGCTAGGAACACTCCAACACTCCTGTTCTTTTCTATAGCATGGAGATTGGCTGATGGGCTACTGCAAACCAGACTAAAGGATTTAGGCAGTTGTTCGTTGGTAGCTTACTCAGAAATGTCTCAGCTGCTACTCTGCACCATGACGTTCCTCTGCCACTTGCTTGTTGCATGACCTTGGACAACTCATTTCACTCTTTGGCACCTCAATTTCCCCATCTGTAAAATGAAGATAATAATAACCACTTCCCTAATTTGCAGGAATGTTGTGAAGACTAACTTTTAAAAAATGGTTTGAGATCCTCAGCTGAGAAGCCAACTATAAGTGTGAATTATTTTGCTCTGTTACAATCGTGTAAATTCAGAGTTGCTCCATTGAAGTCAGTGGGGTTACTCCATATTTCTACAGATGAAACTGAATGCAAAATTTAACTTGCCTTATAGCATTTTGAATAAATATGAGAGAAACTCTGATCCAGTACCTATCTCCATCATTCAGACATTTTAATATACTAACAGTTAATAATGTAAAGTCTATTTAGAAACATCACATTGCTCATATTTTTAATAGAACAATAAAGTTATTTAAGATACAGCCATCAGATAGCAGCAGACACAGCCAGCTCATAAAGCTAAATTTATGGGTAGAGGTAGCATCTCCAAACTTTCTAAACGCTTATACTTCCTTTGTATTGGCTCAGAAAGCTATCTGGCTTGTCAACCTACAATACTTGGAAATTGCATGTGCTTAAAATACATAGTGAAATACAAATAATAGGGCACTCAAGAAATCTAGATCTTAGCTGACAAATATGGCCCTACAGTGGATGTGAATTATTAAGACTACTGTAATGAAGTTCTTAGACAGTTAAAAATAACATTACCTTTAAAAAGTCTGAGAGGAGTTTCTGGAAAATGATTGGTGCCTAGACTGGTGGTATTTGATGTGTTTGGTTCAGAAAGTGAATACAATGATATGCTATACATATAAGAATACAATGATATGCTATAGGCTGACATCAAAATGTTTGGGGCCTGATTCACCATTCAGTCACACTGGTGTTACAATGGTGCAAAGCTGAAGTGGCAAAGTGGAGAGTCAGGCTCTTGCTTTTTTGACACAAGAATTTCAAGTCCCAGACACACTACAAAAGAACACCCCCAAGTAACTGCCTTTTTTATTTATCAGAGTTCCGGCACCACAGTGAGAGATGAGGCCAGGCTGAGCTGTGTTAGATAAGATTAAAAAAGCATAACAGCTTCTCTGTATTCGCAAAAAGAAAAGGAGTACTTGTGGCACCTTAGAGACTAACCAATTTATTTGAGCATGAGCTTTCGTGAGCTACAGCTCACTTCATCGGATGCATACTGTGGAAACTGCAGAAGACATTATATACACAGAGACCATGAAACAATACCTCCTCCCACCCTACTCTCCTGCTGGGAGGTATTGTTTCATGGTCTCTGTGTATATAATGTCTTCTGCAGTTTCCACAGTATGCATCCGATGAAGTGAGCTGTCCGACGAAAGCTTATGCTCAGATAAATTGGTTAGTCTCTAAGGTGCCACAAGTACTCCTTTTAAATACAGACTAACACAGCTGTTACTCTGAAATCTGTACTTGAAATGATCCATAAAAAGAAAAATAAGACTCAAAAGTGGCTCAAAGATTATTACAAACTTTTAGAAAAGGATAGAAGAGTCCCTCAAGGTAGCCAGCAGGGAAGAATGTGACGCTATCTAGTCGCCAGGCAGCAGCCCACAAAAGCTCAGCTTTATAAGCCTTTACTTTTAGAAAACTGGTCCACATTCAAGGTCTTAAAAACAATCATGTTGCACTGCAAGTGGCTTGCACAGGGTGGATAAGTTGGTCAGTCCAGTAGTCCTGCTTGACCCTGCTCCAGGGATACCCTAAGGGCATGGCTATACTTGCAGATGTAGAGCACTGGGAGTTAAACCAGCCTTCGGAGACCACAACAGGGAAAACGCTGCCCTGTGTTTACACTGTCAACTGCAAATGCACTGGCGTGGCCACATTAGCAGCTCTTGCAATGCCACAAAGAACAATGCATTGTGGTAGCTATCCCAGCATGCAAGTGGCTGCAACGTGCTTTTCAAATGGGGGCATGGGGTGGAGTGTGACAGGGAGTGTGTTGTGTGTATGTGGGGGGAGAGAGACAGTGGGTTTTGGGGGGGCTGAGAGTGTGTCAGCATGCTGTCTTGTAAGTTCAGACACCACCCCCGCCTCTCTCTCACACACTCACAGCAAGCAGCATTCCACAGTAATGGTCGCTTTGTCCCGGAGCAGATAACCATGCCAACTGTCAGAAACGGAGCTTTGAAAGGGCATATCCGCATTCCTACAGCCGATTCCAAAACAATGAGAAGAGTGGCCACTTGACTTCAGGGATTTATGGGATGTTTCCAGAGGTCAATCACAGCGCAGTAATGCAACACCTCGTCCACACTGATGCCCGGGCGTTTCAGCCGGGGCACAACAAGCTTTATGCTTCTCGTGGAGGTGGATTACCAGGAGCGCTCCAGCTGCAGAGTCCAGGCGCTCTACGTGCCTTGCCAGTGTGGATGCATTGGGAGTTAGAGCGCCTGGGGCTGCTTTAATGTGCTCTAACTTGCAAATGTAGCCAAGCCCGAAGAAAAAGCTCTGCCAAAGCAGACAAGGTGTGGAGTTTTATTAGGTTAAATCCCAGCAGGGGTGTTTGGAGTCCCAGCTGGCAGTGCCTGCCAGAGCAGAGGCAGTCCAGGTGCAGCTGAGCCTAAGACTAAAATAGGCTTGGGCTAATCTCATGAGAGCAAGCACCATGGGACTGTAGAGATTTAAAAGGTGGGACTGTAGAGATTTAAAAGGCTGCCCTGTGTGTTCTCTCCATGGTTGTTTAAAGTTGACAGACTCAAACTGCCTGAAGGGAATGTGGCCAGAGCCTCTACTTGTTTGTTATTTTGGTTAAACAAGAACCTTGTGACTAAACAGCAACATTTATTTTTAATGCTTAATCTTGACCTCCTGTGACCTTTCCAGTTTCTCAGCACTTGGCCCTACCATACATGGAGATATACAGGGAGTCAGACTTAACAACACATTTGGTATCTTTAAAATCATGTCTTAAGTCAAAACATCATTGTAAATCGGAACAGATTTTTCCAGAGGAACAATATTATAAATGTGGGATTGGTTCCTGAACCAAGGCCCAACACACTATTTTCACCAAAATAACCCAGATTTTTGTACTCAATCAATTATAGACAAGTAATATAGCTACATTAATGTATTTATATTGTAAATAGCAATCATATTGACATTAAAATTACATAATAAGTGTGACAAAGCTCTGTCCTTGCTTCCGTGGGTCCCACGTTTCCTAGCAGATTTTGCTAGCCTCAGAGGCTCACTGTAACCCTCCGCATAACCCTTCTTTCTCTAGAGACAAGGGTCACAGTCTACTGAGCCATTTTCATCATAAGCCAGCAAGGTTGGTGAGGAGAAGTTACCCTTCCTTGCACAGTCTCTGTTGTCTCCCAGTCTCAGTGATTAATCAGGGGGCAAAGGTCAGGGGGGGAGCCCAGGCCCACCCTCTACTCCGGGCTCCAGCCCAGGGACCCTAATAGTATCAGCTATGGTAGCTGACCTTTTAGAAACATGACATGTACAATTCCCTGGGCTACTTCCCCCTCAGCAGCCCTCACCTCACTTCCTCAAGCTCCACTTCACCCTTACCTCAGGGCCTCCTTCCTTGTGTCTGATATGGTGTGTACTACTCAGCCTCTCCAACAGCACAACTTCCTTCCACAGCTCCTGGCATGGACACCCACCTGACTGACTGGGAGGCTTTTAACTAGTTTCAGCCAGCCCCTGATTGGCTTCAGGTGTCCCAATCAACCTAGCATTCTCCCTGCCTTCTGGAAAGTTCTTAATTGGCCCCAGGTGTCTTAACTGATCTGGAGCAGCTTCCATTTTACTTAACCTGGTACCAGGGATTTGTTTAGCCTGGAGCTAATATATCTATCTCCTACTACTTTTCTATAGCCATCTGGCCTTGCCCCGTCACATAAGCTAAACATACATAAAGAAATATAGTACAGTACATTACCCCTACCTACAAATGATCTAAAAAGCATAGACAAATTTTAAAGCCTTAAACATTTTTTTACATACCTTGTCTTCATCATTCCTGGGTGTTGGGTTTAATTGGGTCAGGATTTCAGGGGGTTTTGAGGTGATTTGGAAGGACTTCTTTGAGGTGACTTTGCTGGACTTTTTGAAGGGCTCTTGTTTGGACTTTTTGAAGGGTTCTTGGCTGGAGTCTTCTCAGGAGTCTTGGCTGCAGGTTTTGCTGGAGTCTTGTCTGCTTTCTTAAAAAAAGTGTCTAAGGAAGTTTGGACAGATGTTTTCATCTTTTCCTTGTAAATTTCTCTGTAGCAGCTGTGCATGTAGGTTATGCCCCTATTCACAGATGCACTGTGTTCAATGTTGAGGTCATGTTCATCAAACAGGGACATGGCAGCTTCCAAATATTGAAATGCCTCAGCCAACACTTTTATTGTCAAGACTTTATAAGAAGGAGTCTCTTCAACAGTGTGTGCATCATCTTCTTCCACTTTTTGCTGTTCCAATTCAATGAGGTCCTCATTTGTTAATTCTTCAGAATGTGATGCCAGCAACTCATCAACATCCTATGGTACAAGGTCTAAGTTGAGTTCTTTGCCCATTTCAGCAACATTTTTGGTCACCTCTTCAACAGTGTGTGTGAAGCCTTGGAAGTCCGACACAAACTCAGGACACAATTTTCTCCACACACCATTCAAATTTGATTGATTGACTTCATTCCATGCCTCACCAATGTTCTTAACTGCATGGTAAATCTTGATGCCCTTCCAGAAATCCTTCAGAGTTGGTCCACCTTCCTTGTCAGTTGCCCTGATGGCCTGGGCGAATGTGCTCCTAAGATGGTTGGCCTTGAAGGATGCAATTACCCCCTGGTCCATGGGTTGCAACAATGAGATGGTGATGGGGGGCAGAAACACCACTTTGATGTCAGGATGCAATTAATCAAGGATGGTTGGATGATCAGGAGCATTGTTGAGGATTAGCAAGTCTTTAAATGCAAGACTGTTTTTGCTGCAATAATCCCTGACACTTGGCACAAAATGATGATTAAACCAAACCTCAAAAACGTTATTGGCCCATGCCTTAGGACTGGATTTCCATATCACTGGGAGAAATGCCTTGGAATATTGCTTGAAAGCCCTGGGGTTTTCCAAATGATACACAAGCAAAGTTTTAAGTTTAAAGTCTCCTGCAGCATTTGCACTGAGCAAAAGAGTGAGCTATCTTTAGCAGCTTTGTACCCTGGCATGGATTTTTCCTTTAGCAATGTAGGTTCTCGATGTCATTTGTTTCCAAAAGAGCCCAGTTTCATCAACATTAAAAAGTTGCTGAGCACAATACCCACCCTCTTCAATGATTTCAGCCAATGTCTCAGGAAAAGCACAAGCTGCCTCCTCATCAGCACTGGCAGCTTCACCTGAGACCTTGATGTTATACAAATTGGCCCTGGCTTTAAAACGCATAAACCACCCCCTACTTGCATTAAAAGGCTAAGCATTAGAATTCTCCCCCAGTTCTTTCTTTAAATTACTATAAAGACTCCTAGCCTTTTCCTGAATTATGCCTAAAGTCACAGGAGCAGGGCATTGATTTTGATTCTCCAGCCAAATGATTAATAGTTTCTCAACCTGAGCTATAAGTCCAACACGCTGCTTAGTTATCTCAGGTGGATAGGTAGGAGCCAAGCCCTTAATATGTTCCTGAATTCTTATCTTGTCATTCATGATGGTCACGATAGTTGTTCAGGGGATATCCAAAGCTCTACCAATTTCAGTTGGTGTCTCACCTTTTTCGGACCTCTTAATTATTCCATTTTTGTTTCCATAGTAATTGGTCTACATTTCTTAGAAGAAGAAACATCACTTGCACCAGATTTATGCTTTTCTGACGTTATTATGGGCAAAGAAACACTAAATTTTAAGAAAAAATTTGGAAACACAAAGATTCACCACGTAAAAATGGCATCAGAATGGCAACTGAACATCTTGAGTCAGGGAGATGGGAGGTGCAGAACGTCGATACGCACATATGAACTTGTTCGCTGGTGTGGCGTTATGTTGGATTGAGCATTGTAAAGTCGAAACCAATGTCGGAAAGTCAAAACAGGGTTTCAATTTATAAACGTAAGCACCATTCATCATAATTCGCACGTCATAAAGTCGAGGACTGCCTGTATTCTGATCAACCCATGTATAACAGTGGTATTTATACATTTATATCAGTGATACTCAGACTGAGGCTCATGAGAGGCAAGTGGCTCTTTAATGTGTCCCCTGCGGCTCTTTGCAGCACATGATATCAAAACACTGTGTGTGATTTAATTATTAACCAATTAGGATGCTTTAACTATGTTATTAACTAACTGAGATGATATAATAATACTTGGTCAGTCATTTTTGCTGTGAGAATAATAAAAACTAAATATTTCCCATCATACTGTTTAAATATGAATATAAATAGTAAATGAAATCACACTACTGTGGCTCTTGGATAATGTTGATCACTAATTTGGCTCCTGAACCACTGAGGTCTGAGTATCACTAGTATAGATCAACAGCTTTATGCAATAGCAAAGCGCAAGCGGTCCAGGTTAATTGAGCAATAACCTATGTATCATTGTTAGAAGTGCATGGTGTTGCTCTAACGTGGCTCTAGAGGAAGTGTGTAGAATTGCAGTTCCTTAACCATTTCCCCACCAGCAGGTTCCCAGCGCTCACGTCCCCTCCACATGAGGCCCCTGGCGTTCCCACCACTTCTTTGTACATACAAAAGTAAATTATTTCTTTGTTGCTTCTGCTCCCAGCCATTTTGATTTAGCTACCAAGGAGCAACAGAGGCAAGGAGACCCCCAGGTAAGTCCAGCATTTGCATGTCCCTAGTAACAATGTAACCACTGCATTAAAATAGATTGAATTGCCAGCAAAGAACAGAATCTCTCTCTAGGGATCTCACATACTGAAGGCAAGAAGGAGTATCCTACAAGACAGTGTGAACGAATGTTAAATACCACAAGCATACATATGTGAGATCACGATAACTGGACTACTTTGCATTTAAGATCCCCAAGGAATCCCTGGACCATTCCACACTAAAGTGAGAACTCTGGGAAAGGTTGAAACCATAACTGAACTGAAACAGCCATATCATTACAAGGCCATGGGGGAGGGGGTGGGTATAAAGAGACTATAGTCAATTTCAAAAGTCAAAGCATACCAAGGAGTAATAGTGTTGTATGTCTTCAGTCTACAGATAGAAGGTGGAGTTAGCTGTGTAAAAGGAGTGTTGGCGTGGTGCAGAAAAAAGTGTTATTGAAGAAGCTATGAACAGGAAGGTTCTTCTTGAGTTGAAGGGCACTGTAGCGAGCTCGTATTGGAAAACCCGGGAAGTGGGCAGGCGCAAGCCCACCCACTGCTAAAGGCCCCTCCCCCAGCCTAGCGGGAGGGACAACTGGACCCAGTTTGGCCAGAGTCAGGAGGAGGTTGACGAGGAGGTCTCGTGACTTCGTGGGGCCACGGATAGGGTGTGCAAAGAGGAACAAGTGTGGGGAGAAGTGCAGCCAGAACCTCAACAAGAAGTTCTGGAGGAGCTGGAATAGGGGCTGCAACCTGGCGCATTTGAGATAGGTGGGTGCCAGGTTCTCCCTCACGCCGCAAAAGAGACAGGCCTCAAGTATAGGGGTGAACTGCGCACCCGTGCTTATGGCTCCATGAAGGAGCAGCCAACTAATGTCCCCAGCAGGCCGTGGGACCAAGGTGGAATAAAGGCTGGCCCACGGGGCTCTTCACCCTCTTTAGGTGGAAGATAGTCCCTCCATTTGGTGTCGGGGTGGGACACGTGGGTGAGGAAATGCAATGTATGGAGCACGAGCGTGTACAGATGGTTTCTGGGCACGGTTCGAAACTGGACCAGCTTCAGGGTATGCAGCCGGCTCAGAGTGTGGGAGCGGAGAGGCCAAGGGGACTCACGGAACAGAGGCCCAAGAAAAATGTCCGGAGGGCCAGGGGTGAGGGGTGGACGGGGAACGCCCTCTTGCAGGGCTCGCCGCAGGAAAGCGAGAGAATCGGGTGACAAGGCGGCCTTCACCTCCTGGAGTACGCGCCCAGGGGTCGGAAGGGTGGAAAGCCCCAGGCGTCGTCCGAGTGTGCAGGGCTCCACCCAATCCCCCCGTCGTAGTCCAGGAGGTCTCCGACTCTGGTGGTTTCTGCCAGGACCAACCTCCGACACACCGAGGGAGACTCTGCCACCTGCAGAGTTGTGAGATAGAGGATAGAGGTTGTGTAGCAGGGGCTCCGTGGGGAAGTCTCTCCCTCAGAGGCCACAAATGACCTGGTCACCGAAAAAAGCTTCCAGGTCCAGAGGAGGTCCTGGCAGAAGACCAGCAGCTCAGAGAGGTCTCGCGGAAGGTCTCTTGGATGGAGAAAACAGATATGCCAGTCATATCGGAGCCCTCGGAGGCAGTGGAGGAAGGCGTGTGCCAACGTGCTCCACGTCGGACTACCTGCACTGTAAAGAGCCTTTGCAGGGTCTGGAGGCGGAAGACATGGACCTGGCTGCGCAAGCAAACCAGCCCCTGTCCTCCCTCCTCCAGGGGAAGACTCAAAACTCCTGCAGAGACTCAGTGCAGCCCCGGCCAGAAGAATTCCAGAGCCATCCTCTGGAGCCTGGCCAGGATCCTTGGGGCCGGGCTCAGGGTGTTGAGTCGGTGCCAGAGCATGGACAGGACCAGTTGGTTCAGCACCAGCACCCTCCCTCTCAGGGAGAGACACCAGAACAGTCCTGTCCATCTCCACAGCTGCTCACCCACCCTAGCCTCCAAATCCTGCCAGTTCTCTGGCGGAGAAGGATGCATGGTGGATAGATAAATGCCAAGATAGAGCAGTGGACCCGTGCTCCACCTGATGGCTTGAAGTGCGGGTGGAAGGGAGCTTGCCTGTCACCCGCCCCCGACCACCAGGCCAGAGGTCTTGACCTAGTTGACCCGGGTGGAAGAGGCTGCTGAGTAAACAGCCTGGCAGGCGTCCACCTGCACCAGGTTGTCCGGGTCCTGGACCACGAGGAGCACGTCATCGGCGTACGCCGACAGGACCAGCCGCAGCTCCGGCTCCCGAAGTGCCAACCCCGTCAACCTCCAGCGGAGGAGATGGAGGAAGGGCTCGATCGCCAGAGTATACAGCTGGCCCGAGAGTGGGCACCCCTGCCGTACTCCCCGTCTGAAGCTGACCGGCTCAGTGAAGGTCCAATTGAGCCTGACCAGACACTCCACATCGGCGTACAGCACCTGGAGAAAGCCCACAAACTGGGGCCCGAAGCCGAATGCCCGCAGGGTGCCCAGGAGATACCTGTGGTCCACTCTGTCAAACACCTTCTCCTGGGCCAGGGACAGGAGGGCAAACAACAGACCATCCCTACACCCCAGCTCCAAGAGGTCCTGGACCAACTACAAGTTGTCAAAGATGGTCCGGCCCGGGACGATGTAGGCCTGGTCGGGATGGACCACATCCGCCAGCACGGACCCCAGCTGCAGTGAGATGGCCTTTGCTACGACCTTATAGTCAGTGCTGACGAGCGAGACGGGACACCAATTCTGTAGGTCGCGGAGGTCGCCCTTCTTCAGCAATAAGGCAAGCACAGCTCGCCTGCACGAGAGAGGGAGGACCCCGCTTTGAAAGAACTTGGCCCAGACGATGACAAGATCCGGGCCGAGGATATCCCAGAACACGCAGTAGAACTCCACGGTTAGCCCGTCTATGCCCGGAGATTTATTAGTGGGCATCCGACAGAGGGCTTCTGAGAGCTCAGCCAGAGAGAGAGGCAGCTCCAGCCGGTCTCGGTCGCCCGTGCTGACCGTTGGGAGTTCAGTCCAGGACCCCCAAGACCCGGGAGGGCACCGGCACTGCCAGCGACTCTGGCAGCCCGGCTGCCGCTGCCCCTCCCCCAGTGGAGGAGAGGGCGTCAAGACCTTTGCCGGCTGAGGGAGAGGGCCCACCCCAGGGGGAGGTTTCTCTTCCTCCTGTTGTCCTGCCCTTGCCGCCCTGAGCCCCAAAACGATTGCCCTTGCTCCCTGGCCCTGCCCCTGCTGACCGCCCCTCCACCTCCACTTCGGAGGGCTGGGTGCTTGTCCAGGGGAAACGCAGTGCCCACAAATTGTGGGCTCGATCCCTCCCCTCGAACAAAGAGGGAGAGGAGGCCTCTCGAAAGATGCTGCGGGGGGCTGACACTGTTCCATCTTCCATCGCGCCCCTGGATGGAGCCCAGCAGGAGACGCCGGCCATGGTAGCCATGGCAGCAGACAGAGATGCCACCGCCCCCCTTGTTGAGTCCCCTCCCAAGGAGGCCTCTGTAGGAGTTCCTCCGGCCCCTTTGCCATGTGTGCCCCCCGCCGCTGTCGATATCGGGGTTATTACTGCCCTGGTTACTGGCAGGAAGGACTCCGGGGCTGCGGGGACTGAATTTACTTCCATATTTGAGGAGATCGAGGCTCTGGGTCTGACCCCAGTCACCCAGGGGGAGGACGACCCCCACCAGTGGGCCTTGATCTGGGTGCTGGCTCAGTTCCACCTCCCCCTCCTCCTTCTGCCTGCCCCTCACTCCCAGCTGTAGCCCCCGCTCTGGTCCTGGGGGCACCTCTGGCTCTCCCTATTTGCCTGGCCGCGGATGGCACATCACCTGAGGCCGCCTAGCCCCCACAGGCAATGGCCAATGCCGAGCGATTGGGCCCTGGGCCTGTGGGCGCACCCTCCGCCACCCAGATGGAGCAGTTGGCTTCCCCTTCGGAGAGGGGCACTACTGAAGTTTCTGTACTGCCTGATGCCATGGCTGCAGGTGATGTGTGTCTCACAGCTCCCGTGACTGGCGTCGGTGAAGGCCCCTCTCTAACCCTTGTCCCTTTGTCCCCCAATTCCGGCCAAGAGGAGCCGCACCCTGATAGCCCGGCTTCTGGAGACCGTGAACCCATCAGTGTCCCCGCTCCTGTTCTTACCCCTGCTCCTGGCCCCTCTACTGCCCCGGTCCCAATATTAGCTTTTGTCCCGGCTCCCACCCCTTCTTCTGTCCTAGTCCCTGGCCTCATCCCCGCCCCGATCCTATTTCCGTTCCCAACGAGTCGCTCGCCCCCTTCCCTGCCACCTCCCATGTTATTGCCGCCCCCGAGGTTGTCTCGTTTCCTCTGTCTACGGACAATTCTCAGGGGGTGGTTTTCATGTCCCCTCTTCCCAACATCATGGGGGCTGCACTATTCCCTCCGCTGCCCCCTGCTGTGCCGGGGATAGGGATGGGCTGCCCGGTGTAACCGCGCTGGGGTTCTGCTCCATGCTTGCCTGTCTCTACAGGCCGTGAAGATCTTTTAGGGGCCTCACCGGAGGACGGCAGCGGGTTGGCTGCCACGTCCCACTCTGTGCTGAGGGAAGAGCTGTGCCGTTTCCTGCTGGACACCTGTGGCTCAAAGGACAAGGTGCAGCTTGCCCTCCAACGCTGGGGGGACTTCCACCGCATCCTCCAGGGAGTGAAGGGCCTTTCTGGGGGAGGGGAGAGGGACTGGGAGGCAGAGCAACTAAACCTGGGGCGCCACCCGGCAGAGAGATGAAGTGATAGGGTAGTTGGAGCAGAAGGTCTTAGAGCTAGAGAGGTGTCTCGCCTCCAGCCCCGAGGATCCACCCCTCCGCGCAGCATACCAGGAGAAGCGGTAGGAGCTCCGAGCCCTGGAGGACCATCAAGCCTGGGGCGCTTTTGTTCGATTCCGCATCCGCCTCCTTCGGGAGATGGATCTTGGCTCCCGCTTCTTCTATGCCCTGGAGAAAAGGAGGGGGGCCAAAAAGCACGTCACCTGCCGCCTGGCAGACGACGGTACCCCCCTCATGGATCCAGAGGGGATGCATGGAAGGGCCAGGGCCTTCTACGCTAACCTTTTCTCCCCAGATTCGACCGACGCCGATGCCCGCAGGGTGTTCTGGACCAAACTCCCGACGGTCAGCGTGGGCAATCGAGACCGGCTGGAGCTGCCTCTCTCTGTGGCCAAGCTCTCGGAAGCCCTCCGTCGCATGCCCACTAATAATTTTCTGGGCATGGACAGGCTGACCGTGGAGTTCTACTGCGTGTTCTGGGACGTCCTCGGCCCAGACTTTGTCATTGTCTGGGCTGAGTCCTTGCAAAGCGGGGTCCTCCCTCTCTCGTGCAGACTGACCTCTCCCTCCTGTAGCGGGGTGGTCACCTGCTTCTGCCCTGAAGGGCTTGAAATCAGCCCTGGGAGAGGGCTGAGGCTGCAAGAGGGCTGCTGCTAGGGAAAGCAGCAAGCCTTGGGTGATTGGGGAAACAGCCACAGCTGCGGCCACGCCCCAGTCAGGGCCCAGCTGGCCTTTATAAGAGGGCAGTGGGCCAGGAGGCCACAGTCTCTCTCTAGATGTTGAGGGGGAGGGGCCTGATTGCTGGGAGCTGAGCAGGGTACCTAAAGTAGGAGCAGGGCTGGGGAAAGGCCAGAGGAGCTGGGGCGCTCCAGCCTGGGAAACCCCCAGGCTGCAGACCTTCATGAAGGCCTAGGAAAAGGGTACTAGGGTTGCAGAGGGCAGCCCAAGGGTAGACAGAAGAAGCAGGTCCAGACCCTCCTTGCTGATGATGAGTGGCAATTATTCCGCAGTCCACCCCAGGGAGCAGGGCTAGATGGTGACTGGCAGCAGCCAAAGACTGAGGGGATGTGGGGATAGAGGGTGGGGATTCCCCGGGGGGGGGAGACCCAGATTTGTGGGGTACTGCCAGGGGGTAGCACCCTGGCGTGAAAGGGGCACCAGGGTCCAGGAGGGACTCGGGGCCCAGCAGGAAGTGGGATACCAGCCTGCAGAGGGCGCTCCAGAGGCTGGAAATGCTAATTCCCTGGATGACCAGCAGAAGGCGCCATAGGGTTGAGTCCTGTCCCGCTACAGGCACCTTTTCCTATTTACTAGTAATGTATGTTTTTACATAGTTCAATCATTTGAAAGACCATCCAGGTTGAAATATATAAAGAAGCCTTGTTGAGGAAAAAAAATTACTAGTGGAGTGGAGACAAAGACACTCTTTTGATGGATCCAACGAAGCACATGTAGATGTAAATATGAAGCAGTCTTGTCCAAAACTAACTTTGTGGAAGTTCAAAAGATTGAGAAAAAATAAATTTCTGGGATCAGAGTGACTGTCTCTTAGGCATTACATACATTAAAGAGTTGACTAGGTAAAACAACTGCAGGAAAAAAATCATATGCTAGTGCAGGGAGATCGAACGGGGAGGTCCTTCCTGATCTATAAATGAAAAGAATTGACGGGCTTACACAGAGTTATTAGTCCTTGTGAATGCGACTGGAATAATAATATATTTTATTTTGGTTCCTGCTTGTCAAAAGGTCTAGGTGCTTTTAAAACACATACAATCAAAAGGTAGCAGCAACAGCTGAGACTGCTGCTTTTCCCCTTTGTCTGGTATGAAGGATGTGATCTTTCTTCTCAGAAGCAGACCTTGCCACAACTGTCTGGCTTTGTCACCTTCTCCAGGGTGGATTACGGCTAATCACTTTACACTTGAAAATCACACAGAAATTTCAGTCCCTGCATCATGTGGCTGCTTGGTTGCTTAATAATGTTTCTCATATGGAGTAAACTATGTGTGAGGTCTGTACACTGGACTGGCTTCTCGTTTATTTCTGGGTACAATTCAAATGCAGGTTTTGATCTATAAAGCCCTCTGTCATTTGTGTACCTTAGAGACCACATCTCTCTTTATGAACCATCCCAGCTGGGGAAAGATGAAGATAATCTGAGGCCCCACGAACTGGAAAAACATGTTGCCCCCTTGCCTGTCTCCTTTAATGGTGGTAGCTCCTCCCCTTCTCTATTTGTTGGTGTCTCTCAGGGTTCTGTTCTCAGTCCCCTCCTTTCTGTTCTCATTACTCACTCTCCTGACAACCTTACCTGCTCCCAGGTTTTCAACTACAACCTCTTTGTAGGGGATTCTCAAAGCTACCCCTGACTTCTCTTCTGTCTAGTGTTGCACTTCAAGCTTGTAATCTAGTAAGTGTGTTCATCTTATTTGTTTGTATGTATTATTTCTATATTTGGAGTTAGGAGAATAAGATATAAACTTGTATCACTGATATAAACATATTAAATGGAAGTCATTAAGGGTGCTTCAGAAACAATCAGTTGTAAATGGCCTAAGTTACTTGAAAGCCTTCCTGTGTACATGTGGGCCAGCCCATGGGGAATGGAGACTAGGGGTCTTACAGTGACCTGTGACCATGTCCCCTGATAATGAAATCCATCTTAAATCTGGTACTTTTCCGTGTAGAAAGAGGGGTGGGGACCCAGAGAGACACAAGATTCCTGCCTTGTGCCAAAGCTATAAAAGGGGGTGGAGCAGAACATAAGGGGCTGCCAGTCATTAGAAAACCCCTGCTTACCACCTGAGATGTCTGCTGGATCTAACAAAGACTGTACCAGGAAAAAGGATTGGGCCCAGATTAGGAAGGAGTCTAGTCTATGAAAGAAGCTTATTGGAACATCACTGAGGGTGAGATATTACCTGTAATCAGTTTCTTAATGTATTAATCTTAGACTGGCATGCTTTGTTTTATTTTCCTTTGTGACTGACTTTGTTCTGGCTGTTATTACTTGAAACCACTTAAATCCTACATTTTATACTTAATAAAATCACTTTTGTTTATTAATAAACCCAAATTAAGTGATTAATACCTGGGGGAGAAAACAGCTGTTAATATCTCTCTATCAGTGATATAGAGGGTGAACAATTTACGAATTTACCCCATATAAGCTTTATACAGAGTAAAATGGATTTATTTGGGGTTTGGATCCCATTGGAAGCTGGGTGTCTGAGCGCTGGAGTCAGGTAACCTGCTGAGCTGTTTTTAGTTAAAGTCTGCAGCTTTGGGGGCATGGCCCAGACCCTGGGTCTGTGTGGCAGCAGGCTAGTGTGTCTGGCTCAACAAGGCAGAGTTCTGGAGTCCCAAGCTTTGCCAGGGAAAATGGGCTCAGAGGTAATTTCAGCACTTCAGGTAACAGTCCCAAGGGGATCTCTGTGACCGAACCCATCACAGTCACCATCAACAACTCAATTATCCTTCCTATTTCCCAGGCCTACACTCTTGTAATCTGCATTCTTCTCTCTCCTTCCCCATCCCGCACCTGTGTCCAGACTCTCTCTGAGTCCTGTCATTTCTTCTTTAATGTAATCAAAAACTGCCTCTTCATAATAATCTCCAATCTTTGTCCACACCTTGTTAACCTTACACCTTCACTATTGCAAACTCTGTTAGTGGATGGATAGTGGGGATGTTGCTCATGTGTTATGATAACAGAATAAAGACAATTTGTCCATACTTTCTGTCTGATTCAAAATACCTGTTTGGGTGTTATGAGTGGTTTGTTATTCCATTATTAAGTGACTGCTCAATGAACATAATTTAAGATGCAGTACTGTACCATCTGTTAATTATATTTTAAACCCTCTTGACCTGAGCTGCTATTCTTGAACAGAATTTTTGTATGGTATCTTGGATTCCTTTTTGACACTGATAGGTGTGATCTATGTTCTATTTGCATCTTATTTATTTGAGTATATTAATACATTTCACATCACCTCCTAAGACTGAATAGCCTCCTTCCTCCTACACCGCACACAAGATGCCTCCTCTGCTTTAAATCCCTTCTCCAATCTCACGACTTCTGGCTGGCTTTCCACTGCTAATCACCACTTGATACAGCTACAGCTGCCTGTGAATAGAGCTATTTTTTTTTAATTACAAGACTATTCAATAAAAAATTTCTTGGTAGTACACTTTTCCATCTCCTTTTGAGTTCTTCTCCTTGTATTCTCATCCCACTCCTTCTCCATTCCCTTCTTCTGCTTTGTAGTCATGTCTTTCTTGGGTGCTGTCTATAAATGCCTGAGCCTAGACCTATCAAAAGAAATGGAAGTTTTGCTGTTGAATTAAACTGGAGCAGGAGCAAACCCAGACTGGGAGATGTGCCAATCAGTCCCAACTCCCATTGTCTTCAGTGATACTGGTCACGAGTTTGGGCTTTAAGAGCAGCTTAGAATTTATGCTCTTAGAAGCCCAAGGATCACACAGTCTTCGTCTGTAAAGCTCCATGTGCACCTATGGTGCTGTACGATAAAGGAGCTGGTAGTTAATCCTGTATTTAGATGGCTTAATACTTTGAATTATAAAAATCCACCTGTTTTTGAAGATTTCTAATGGTTGTTACTATGCTTCACACCCTGATGTTTGGGATATCTTGGTGGTAACAGGTATAGAACACAGATCCCCCTGCCCAAAAAATAAAATAAAAATAAAAAAGCCCTTAGTAATTAAGTAAAAAGGGACTCTCCATTATGTATTTGCAGTATAGGACCTATGACACAAAGTTAAACATTTCTGGTTCCATACAGTAAAGGACAGTGGACCTATTCGTTACAACACATTTCTCTGTCTGTAATTGAGAATAAAGATCACTGAGCTCTACAAAGGGAAAAAAAAATAACATTGCACAGACACAGTTCAGGCAAATCTTTGTTCTGACCTGAAGGGGGCTGGGAAATCTGACAACTAGTATTTTTTCAATTTTGTGCTGTGGGCATTTTACACACGCAGTACTGTATCAGTATTTTTCTGACACATGCGGACTAGACCTTTCATTTTAGTAAACAGCATTTGTGAACCTAGAGAATCTTTTCTTATTCATTGGTGTGCGATGGTTGTGTTGGTTTTTTATTTTGTTTATCATCGTGTTGCAAATATCACCTTGGCTAGTGTTCTTTTAAAATAAAACTAGAGAACATGCAGAACAGTTTATTTTCCACTGAAGATGGCACTTTTAGTGAAAAAGACATTTAATTTCATAAGCTATTTTACTTTCCCTTTCAACGGAAATGAGAATTATGTAAAACAGATCTCTTTTTTTCTTCTCTCAGGCCCTTTTGAGACTTATGCTGCTTCTATAAATTATATCTCACAAATAGCAGGTTTGATTATATTTAATCTGCAACGCAGAAGATAATTGTATATTGTGTTTTTCAGCATCTTTTCACATTTATATTTTTTCTTGAAATAAACTGCATGCGTTTTTGAGGTTAGCTCTGATATCTTCATCACCAGCTGCTGGATCCATACATTTTATAACAGAAAAATATAGGCAAATTGGGAACAAACCTCTAATTATAACTCAGGCTTGACTTTGTTCATTTATTATAAAGTTACCAGTCCTGAACCACTTGGTATATAGTAATGATAACTTTATAATTCACAATTACCCATCATTTATTTAAACACTAATGATAGAGACACGGGACTATCATAGAGATTAATGACCAGCTGGAGAGATGAAAGCCAAGGTCCATTAACCCCAGCTAGTCATAAATTCCCCAGCACATGCCTTGGGCAGAGGTAATTATTGCTACTAGAAACGGAAATATATGGAAGAAAACGTAAGGCACTTCTTTTTTTCCTGTCTCTCAATTTCTCTGATATGCATATTCTAGTTGCACAGGAAGTACTGAGCATTGCCAGGGAATTAATACCTCTGATATTATCAAGATCCACTTTTCCATTCTGACTAATCCATTTATCTTACTTTATAGATAGCAAGATGCAGCCACCTGTAAGATAATTTAGTCTCTAGTTTTAGCATATCTTGCTAGTGACAATATAAAGAATAAAAATGCAACATATGTATAATAAGATTCCAGGAGTATCAATCTATGTGTCACTCTGATATCTGAGTCAGTGTGAAGTGATGGAAGCAGCTACAAGCATGGTTGAGAGCTCTTTTTGTTCAGAATGTCACCAGTTTGAATCATCGCTGGTTTCTGTGGTCTGTTACCGTTCAATTGCTATTTGGTATAGTGTTGCTACCATGAGTACTCCCACACTGAAGGCTTTAATGGAACATGCTCATGGTAGAAAGCATTGTAATGAGTCTGCTGATCAGCAAACTCACCACTGTTCTTGTTCCTTCTCCCCTCCGGGGGTGGAAAAGCAGAGCAGCAAGCTACAGTAGGAGCTGGAGAGTTATGCGGGGATCAGACAGCCCAGAGAGGGGGCAGGTTGTGACTGGCACACATTGCAGGAGGATACAGGTCTGGGAGGAAAAGAGAGACTGACTTGGAGCCTGGCAGCTGAAGGCTGAGTAAAGGGGAGTCTGAAAGCAACTATTGTGAGTGTGGGGGGAGGGAAGCCAGCGGCAAGCCCAGGCTCTTAAAGGGGCTGGAGACTGAAGAAGGTTTTTGCGGTAAAAGTGACACAAACACCAAGGGAGCAGCCTGGGAAGTGGTTACTGTGCTCTGACTGGGCATTGGGGTGCAAAGAAAAGGTGCTGCTGTTCTTGTAAAAGTCAAATGCATTTGAACACGGACTTGAGCTGGCGACTGTAGCCGAGCTGCTGCCCACAGGAGGGGTAGCTGGCTAGGAGGAGTTGGGTGGAAAGCGTGGCAGCAACAGAAGGGTCACAATACAGAGAGGCCCCAGCAAGACACACCACAGACTGATTCTGGCTAGGAAACCTGCAAGTTACTTACTTGCCTATAATAGAGGAATGCCCTGGAAAGTGCACCCCAGGCTCTAGGGATGAGGAGCCCTGACCCTCTACTGGACTGTCCCTATTGGAATGGTTTCAGAGTAGCAGCCGTGTTAGTCTGTATCTGCAAAAAGAAAAGGAGGACTTGTGGCACCTTAGAGACTAACCAATTTATTTGAGCACAAGCTTTCATGAGCTACAGCTCACTTCATCGGATGCATGCAGTGGAAAATACAGGGGGGAGATTTTATATACACAGAGAACATGAAACAATGGGTGTTACCATACACACTGTAACGAGAGTGATCAGGTAAAGTGAGCTATTACCAGCAGGAGAGAAAAAAAACCTTTTGTAGTGATAATCAAGGTGGACCATTTCCAGAAGTTGACAAGAACGTGTGAGGAACAGTAAAGTGTGTGGGGGGGAATAAACATGGGGAAATAGTTTTATTTTGTGTAATGACACATCCACTCCCAGTCTTTATTCAAGCCTAATGTAATGGTGTCTAGTTTGCAAATTAATTCCAATTCAGCAGTCTCTCGTTGGAGTCTGTTTCTGAAGTATTTTTGTTGTAATATTGCGACTTCTAGGTCTGTACTTGATTTTATTAGTCTTAGGAACTGGAACTTTGAGAAGAACACCAACTATCAAGAGACTCATGCTACAGTAGCGAGAGCTGGAAATGCTGGTGGTCCACCTGGCAGGCTACCAAGCAGTTTAAGAGATCTGGGGTACAAGAGCACTAAGCAGCCACATTAATAACAGCACTGAATCATAGAATAGAATCATAGAATCTCAGGGTTGGAAGGGACCCCTGAAGGTCATCTAGTCCAACCCCCTGCTCGAAGCAGGACCAATTCCCAGTTAAATCATCCCAGCCAGGGCTTTGTCAAGCCTGACCTTAAAAACCTCTAAGGAAGGAGATTCTACCACCTCCCTAGGTAACGCATTCCAGTGTTTCACCACCCTCTTAGTGAAAAAGTTTTTCCTAATATCCAATCTAAACCTCCCCCACTGCAACTTGAGACCATTACTCCTCGTTCTGTCATCTGCTACCATTGAGAACAGTCTAGAGCCATCCTCTTTGGAACCCCCTTTCAGGTAGTTGAAAGCAGCTATCAAATCCCCCCTCATTCTTCTCTTCTGCAGGCTAAACAATCCCAGCTCCCTCAGCCTCTCCTCATAACTCATGTGTTCTAGACCCCTAATCATTTTTGTTGCCCTTCGCTGGACTCTCTCCAATTTATCCACATCCTTCTTGTAGTGTGGGGCCCAAAACTGGACACAGTACTCCAGATGAGGCCTCACCAATGTCGAATAGAGGGGGACGATCACGTCCCTCGATCTGCTCGCTATGCCCCTACTTATACATCCCAAAATGCCATTGGCCTTCTTGGCAACAAGGGCACACTGCTGACTCATATCCAGCTTCTCGTCCACTGTCACCCCTAGGTCCTTTTCCGCAGAACTGCTGCCTAGCCATTCGGTCCCCAGTCTGTAGCTGTGCATTGGATTCTTCCATCCTAAGTGCAGGACCCTGCACTTATCCTTATTGAACCTCATCAGATTTCTCTTGGCCCAATCCTCCAATTTGTCTAGGTCCTTCTGTATCCTATCCCTCCCCTCCAGCATATCTACCACTCCTCCCAGTTTAGTATCATCCGCAAATTTGCTGAGAGTGCAATCCACACCATCCTCCAGATCATTTATGAAGATATTGAACAAAACTGGCCCCAGGACCGACCCCTGGGGCACTCCACTTGATACCGGCTGCCAACTAGACATGGAGCCATTGATCACTACCCGTTGAGCCCGACAATCTAGCCAGCTTTCTACCCACCTTATAGTGCATTCATCCAGCCCATACTTCCTTAACTTGCTGACAAGAATACTGTGGGAGACCGTGTCAAAAGCTTTGCTAAAGTCAAGAAACAATACATCCACTGCTTTCCCTTCAGCCACAGAACCAGTAATCTCATCATAAAAGGCAATTAGATTAGTCAGGCATGACCTTCCCTTGGTGAATCCATGCTGGCTGTTCCTGATCACTTTCCTCTCATGCAAGTGCATCAGGATTGATTCTTTGAGGACCTGCTCCATGATTTTTCCAGGGACAGAGGTGAGGCTGACTGGCCTGTAGTTCCCAGGATCCTCCTTCTTCCCTTTTTTAAAGATTGGCACTACATTAGCCTTTTTCCAGTCATCCGGGACTTCCCCGGTTTGCCACGAGTTTTCAAAGATAATGGCCAATGGCTCTGCAATCACAGCCGCCAATTCCTTCAGCACTCTCGGATGCAAGTCGGATGCAACTCTCACTGTGTCATGTTTGCAGGATGTGGCACTTCTTGGACAAAGGGAATGCAGTAGATTTAATTTACTTTGATTTTAGAGAAATTATTTCATATTGTGTTTCTCTGAAAATCATACTTGGAAACTTAATTACAATTGAAATGAAAATGAGCACTGTCAGATGGACTGAAAACTTGCCGAAGCACCATAAACAAGGGCTAATAAAACATGACAATATATCAAATTAGGGGAAGGTGTCTAGCAGCATGCCGTAGGGATTGTTGTTAAGTCTAGTGTTTTTTATCAGCGGCATTAATGATCTGGAAGAGTGAATAACCAGCATGTTAATTAAATTAAAGGATGATACTAAATTGGGAGGCATGAACACACCGAGGACAAAGACATAATGACAGTGGACAGGCAATTTACATAGGAGTTTGCAAGGCGCTATCACAGTGAAAAACAGCAATGTGATTTTGGTTTTTGGGCTGTGCATACAAAGGTATCATGTCACAGAGCAAGGAAGCTATAATTGTCTATGCAGGTCTCACGAGACTGTACCTAGAATGCTGGTTCAGTTCTGGGCCCTTTACTAACAGAAAGATCTAGAGTCTAGACAACTGAGGAAGTTCAGAGAACAGCGACAAAAATAATTAAGAGACCAGAGGGATTGACTTGTGAGGGAAAATTAAAAGAACTAAATATGTACAGCGCGGGTAATCAATGATTAAATGGGCGGGGGGTTGGGGAGACATGAATAGCCCAAGGATGGAGAGGCTTTGTCTGGCATGGAAGTGGGTGTAAGTGGAATGATGGCATTACATATCATATCTCAAGTTCATATCCGGTTAAGAAAAGGAAAATTTAGGCTCAATGGCAGGAAATCTCTGTCAGCTCCAGTTTCTATGAGTTTATGATCATAAAAAGGGATCTAGATTAATTAGAAATAGAGGCAGAAAGTAACAAAAATGAGAGTCAAGATCAGACACTTGCAAGCTGATATGTCTGAGGTAAAATAAACCAGAACAAATCTATTTAATGGGGTAATAGTGGGCAGAGATGATAGTATGGGATGGTGTGGGGGAAGCAGGCAATTCTGGGCTGGGTTTCCAGGTGGGAGAGATTCTGGTGAGACTGTGTTTAGAATCTTTGTTAAAGATTCCACATCTTGGTTTCCTCAGCTGCCCTGGTGATAGGCATAATGTAAGCACCTAGACAGACAGATAAAGATAGCCAAGAAAGCTCCCATTCCAGTTCCCTGCTCCTCCAAACAGACCAGGAAAATCAGTGAAGGTGAAATCCTGTCTCTATGAGGTCAATAGGAACTTTACCATTGACTTCAGTGCAATGAGGATTTTGCCCCAAGAATAAGAGCAAGGAACCTCAGTGCTAGAAGGGAGGTACAGTCTATGGGCACACTGATGACAGCATGAGTATGAGTGAGAGAAGGACACAAAGGGGCAGTTGCTTGGGCAGAGTGAAGGGGACAATGGGACAGTAGTAACACGCAAAGTGAACCATGCCAGATCAGGTGTTCGTGCTTTTAGGTCATTTATTTGTGTCTCTTGATTTTAAAAACAGGCAGATTGTAAATAAAAACCTCTTTGGGAAGAAGTCTAAGAAAATTCAACCCCTTTTTGCTGGGAATGTGTGATTAGCTGCCTTTTCTGGAAGCCTTGTTTTCTCGTACCTGATTGTCATGTCACAGCTGTCACTGTATCCCTGAAGTGCCTGGCAGGCCATTGATGTCTCAGGCCATTTCATTGTTAGTAAGTGTTTAATACTCCCTTACTGATTTGAGGGCTCACATAGCTAGCTTGCCAAGTCCTCTCTAGGTGTGTGTCTGACAGTTTTTGTCAGTGAGAAAAAGTCACTCCCCTCCCTGCTCAGTGTCTCTTCTCCCTACTCTCCACCCCCCACCCCCAACTCTTTTCTTGGTCTGAGTAGCTGTGGATGAGGAAGACGCTTATTTCTCCCCTCCCGCACATCTTGCACCCCTCAGAAATGAGGGGAGAGTGAAGGGTTCAGCAGCAGCTAGAGGGAAGGGGGAGTCAAGGTGAGGAAGGCTGAGGAAGCTGGAGGGCGCTTGGGGCAGCGTGAGGGAGGGTTGGTGAAGTGAATGTTGGGGCAATCGTTAAGTAATTGAAAGAGGAGGGGGAAGTGTGCAGAAATGCTTAAAGCCATGGAGAGCAGCAGGTACTGTGCTCCCTCTCAACTCCCCTTGCTTTAACTCCTGCCTGGGGTTGTTATGAGAGTCTGGAGCCATTCTCCCCCATTCTGCCCCGTCCTCCTTAGCCACCTGTCATCTTTGAGCCCCAGCTGCTCTATTCTGTTCCCCCCGGTGTCCTCCACCCTTCACCCCTATCACCCATTCTCTCTCTCCATCCTGGTTCTCTCATATCCCTTGCCAGCAGGGTACTGTAGTAGCCAGCTGCACCAGCTGCCTCTCCTTTCCAGCTGCACCAGTGCTGGCTTGGATCCAGCTGGAGGAACAGCGCAGCTGAAGAAAGTGAGGTCACTTGGCTGCTTGCAAGGTGAACAGAAATTAATAGGAGAGTGCTTGGTTGTCCCTACCACGTGTGTGTATGAGAGATGTATCTCCAAGGCCCTCCACTGGTTAGGATTAGAACTGCTCAATGTCAAGGGCTCTGTACAGATAACAGCTAATGGAGATTTTTCTTTGGCCTAATTTTGGGGCATCTTTGCTTTTGGATTAGAAGGTTCATTATGAGTCCTATGCCACCTCTGCTGCTCCTGTGAAGTTCTGAGTAGCTATGGTGCATATTGGAGATGTGTGAATCAGTCATAGGCAACAATTCATTTGACAAATTTAGCTTGTTTTTTTCCATTTTTGGAATACCCCCAAGGAGCAGATAGTTTCTTTTAATGTATTCATTATTAACATTCAACTAACTGTCTTTATGAGGTGTCTTCCCCTCCCCAAGGATCGAGCCAACAGTTCTTGGCACATATTTGATACTCTATTGGAAATTCGGACTGTGTCGAGCAGTTGTTTGGTCACATGATATTATTTCTGTACTAGCTCTTATAATCAGGAACATGGCCAGAAGATGATGCAGGGGCTTTGATTCTCTCAGACAACAAGATCAGTGACTTTAAACCTTTTCCTTTCTGGGCCAATTAGGCTTTGCCCATGGCTTGATTCTACAAAAATCAGGGTACTGTAAGACTTCTTAGTTTATTGCTGAATTAAAATTGAAACTTTTCCCTGTCCTATTCACACACGATAAGTGTGTGTAGCAGCAAAGGAAATGGTTAGATGCTTTTCTGGCTCATTTAATTACTTTTTATCACAGCTCTGGCAAAGGGTTCTGGGACCCTTGTTCCCATGCTGTGTTGAGCAATGTTCCATACCATTTCAGAGCAGCAGCCATGTTAGTCTGTATTCACAAAAAGAAAAGGAGTACTTGTGGCACCTTAGAGACTAACAAATTTGTTAGTCTCTAAGGTGCCACAAGTACTCCTTTTCTTGTTCCATACCATTAGCACTTCTGGTGCTAATATTCAAGCACCCAACATTAAAATTCACTTTCCTTGGTCACTAGTGTGAGTAAAACTCAGTCACTCAAATGTTTCCAGGAAGAGAAAACACACAGCTAAAGTTTCAAATTTGAGCTAACCAATATGTGGGGAAACATTTTGCTCTTGTGTGCAGTGCGGAGAAAATTTTGATTACGAAGTGACCATTGATTTATTACAATAAAAAAAAAAGTGTGCAGTTTTCCAAATTACAAATCATAGAATCATAGGACTGGAAGGGACCTTGAGAGGTCTTCTACTCCAGTCTCTTGCACTCAAGGCAGGACTAAGCATTATCTAGACCATCCCTGACAGGTGTTTGTCTAACCTGCTCTTAAAAATCTCCAGTGACAGAGATTCCACAACCTCCCGAGGCAATTTATTTCAGTGCGTAACCACCCTGACAGCTAGGAAACTTTTCCTAATGTTGCCGGCACCCAGTGCCGAGAGGCTGAACAACAGCTTGAGTTGGTTCGTTACCCGGTGTGCTGCACCCAATAATCACAACGGGGTGGAGAAGCAGAAAAGTTTATTTGAAGCTTCAAAAAGGTACAGGGAGATTTGAATCTCAAATCCTGTACAACAGAGCAGGAAGTTACACAGGCTTTTATACATCCTTTTTCCCAGCATACTTATCCAATAGCAAGCTGCTCCAAGTATCCATATAGCCAGCCAATCCAGTTCCCAGCTAGTTCCCTGATTCTCTGTATCATTTGTTAAACTATACATAAAGCTGCTTTATTCAGCATTGTTCTTCCATATCTCCCCTGTTTGGCCTTGCTTAGTTTCAGGCAGTCTGACTCTGCAACATACTGTTGCAGATTCTCAGCATAACTGCTGTGTGTGCCTCCAGGCGGGGGGGCCAAGGACACTTGGGCCTAGCACGCAGAGCTGCTGCGAGTGCCTTCAGGCAGGAGGGGGGGGGCAAGGACACCGGGGCCTAGTGCGAGGGGGCTTCATCGACACTCGTGGTCTTCCATCCCCTCGAGTTACCTAGTGGCCATGCCCCAGTGTTCCCAACAACTCCCCCCTTTGAGAACACTCAACAGCCTTGGCTCTGAGTTTTCTCACTTGGGCTACTTATTTTTTTACAATATGACTTTGCATAAGCACTTTGTGATAGCCCTGAAGAGAATGACTTATTAACTTTTGCAAAAGGGCCCTGACACATGATACCGCACAGCATAATACCAGTAATACAAGCAGTACAGGAAAGAGAAATTTCAATAGCAGGCTAAATAAACCACCAAGCCAAGATGACAAACCCCAGCCTGAAAACAAGGTTTGCAACCAATTGTTCTCTGGGGCAGTATAGGCAACCTGTGCTCCGGCTCGGGCATGGGCCTCAGCCTGTACCACCTTTTCATAGATCTCATAACTGCTATCATTTACATATACACAACATCGGGGCCCGATGAGGGCACAAACCCCTCCTTGGGATGCCAAGAGATAGTCCAAAGCCAGCCAGTTTTGGAGGGAAAACGTCCTGAGCTGCTGTACCTCTTTATTTAATGTTTTTACTGCTGACCCTAAATCACTAACCGAGTCCTCTAACTCTAAGGCCACTTTCTCAAGTACCATCTGCAGCCTTACAGTATAGTGGCCTATGCATGCCAGGGCTGGCCCGGTAAACAGTGGCGCTATTCCCAGTACAGAGCACCCTACCAGCTTCTCGGTTGTGAGGGGATTCTTCATATTGCCCTCCAATGCCTTAGTCAGTCGCCGCAGGGTCTTTTCTCGTGACTCAACAGAGGTGTCTCGGGCATTTCTAATCTTTCCTTTGGGCAGTGTGGCAGTTATGGAAAGATGAGGAACTCCATGAACTATATAACAGCTACCTGTCCAGTTGGCTGGCAGCACCTTGTAAGCCTTTCGGCCACATACAAAATAGTGACCCTGTAGGGCCCAATAAGGACTGTTTCTTAAGGGGATTCCTGGGATATTTAAGGCTGCTTTTCCAAACAGTTCATATGCCCCTAGGGGGGCATCCCATCCTCCTGATTGGGTACAAGTGGGGGCATTTCTAATTGTGCCGTTCAAATTACACTCGCCATAGGGACCACTACAAACCCACCATTGGCTTGCTACATTGGAGATATTAACTGGACGGCAAGTTACATTTCCAAACCCCTTTTTTGTGGTAAGATTATTTGTGTTTCCCTAAAAGGGGAGGAACCATTACACCCACACTGTTGGCCTCCCCTGTTGGTCTTTATCCAATACCCATCAGCCCACTGTGTAATAACACAGGAGCTCTTTCCCACAGGATGCCCATAGGGATCAGATTGGTTTCGGGTAAAACATAACACTCCCTCAGTGAGTACTGCAACTGAATACTCCTGGTCCTGATAGGTGGCTTGCTGTAAAGAGGTCTTGTTCCAGAACGGTGAGTCCGTTCTTTCCTGCTCTTTGGTGGTGGCTAATTCTGCTAGGGTCAAGGGCAGCATGTCAAGGGGCATTCCCGTTTTGGGGGATAGTGGAGTTGGAGCACATACCCAGCAATCAGTCTGGTTTGTTAAAGTAGCAACATGGTGCGCAAGCAAAACAAAAGAGTTATGCTCCCGATATGCACAGTTTGGAAATACCAATACAAAGAATAACAATGTTACCCAATTAATTATTAGCAGAGTCTTCCCAACCCAAGGTCTCCAATACCTGGGTGGGCCCATTTTAGCATTAAGGTGCCCGCTATTTGTGTCTTTTAAACAGTAGCTTTAGCCCGAGATTGTCACTAGATGAGGAGTCAGCAGGTTGGACAGTCCACTGTTCTGCTGATGAGGGGGCAGGTACGGCCTTCAGACGAGAGTGATGGATCCAGTTCTTGTGTCCCTCGATCTTTGCCGCTGTATGGGAGATCAGCAGGATGGTATAGGGTCCTTTCCACTTTTCCTGGAGAGGCTCGTCTTTCCAGGTGCGAACAAGCACAGAGTCACCGGGCTGTAAGGAGTGAACGGGAGAGTCCAAGGGGAGAGGCTGGGAATCCTTGGTATACCTGTGAAGAGACAAGAGAACAGCAGACAGGGAACACATATACTGTGACAAAAAGCCATTACCCAACTCCCATTCCCCTGACAGAACCGGGGTGCCATTCATGGGCCATGCCCTTCCAAACATAATTTCAAAGGGACTGAGCCCTAATCTACCCTTTGGGAGAACGCGGATACGGAGTAGGACGAGGGGCAAAGCATCAGGCCATCGCAGTGAGGCTTCTTGGCACAATTTTGAGAGATGCCGTTTAAGGGTCTGATTGGTACGCTCCACTACACCACTGGCTTGCGGTCTCCAGGGCGTATGGAGTTTCCAGGGGATCTGTAAGGCATGTGAGATGCTTTGAATGATTTTTAACGTGAAGTGTGTCCCATTGTCAGATTCCATCCACAGGGGGAGTCCAAAGCGAGGAATGATCTCCTTAACAAACTTGAGGGCCACTGTCCTGGCAGTGCAGTTACGGCATGGGAAGGCTTCTGGCCATCCGCTGAACCGATTCACTATAACAAGGAGATATTTGAACCCTTGAGTCCGGGGAAACTCAGTAAAGTCTATTTGCCACACTTGTCCGGGGCCCGGAGTGGGTTCTAGGGCAGCTGGTGGCACAGGATGTCCCGGTCGGGGGTTATTCTTTTGGCAGACTAAGCAGTCCGCTTGTACCTGGGCAGCCAGGGGTCGGAGTCCGGAAGTGATAAAGTATTTTCCCATTAGCTGGATAAGTGCTTCCCTGCCAGCATGAGTGGTTTGATGTAGTTTCTGCAGCACTGGCCAGATTAGGCCCTTTGGTAAGAGGATCTTCCCTTCTGGGGAATGGAGCCATCCCTCCTTTTCCCGGAGACTGAGTTTGTCAGTTAGCTGTCTCTCCTCCCCAGAGTACTGAGGGGTTGGAAGCTCCCCTACTGATGGGATAAGGGCATGCATATGGGCGTTCTCAGTCTGAGGGGATGGCAGGGTGGCAGCATGCTTAGCCTCTCTATCTGCCCAGGCGTTACCTCTGGCCACATCTTGATCCTCCCTTTGATGGGCTTTACAGTGTACCACCGCCACTTCCGAGGGGAGTTGTACAGCTTCTAGGAGCCGGAGGATTTGGGGCCCGTACTTGACTGGGGAGCCTTGGGCTGTCAGCATTCCCCTTTGCTTCCATAGGCCAGCATGAGCATGCAGCACACCAAAAGCATACTTTGAATCAGTAAAAATGTTGACCCGCTTTCCTTTTGACAGTTCAAGTGCACGGGTCAGGGCTATTAGTTCGGCAAGCTGGGCAGAGGTCCCAGCAGGCAAACCTTCAGCTTTCACAGTGTCATGGAGGGTCACAACAGCATAACCCGCCCTCCTTTGCCCATCTATTACAGTACTGCTACCATCAGTGAACCACTCATAATCTGCATTTGGGAGAGGTACATCCTTTAAATCCGGACGGCTGGAGTACTGGACATCTATGATCTCTAAACAGTCATGTTTCTGTTCCTCTGTTTCTGGCAAGAGAGTGGCTGGGTTAAGGGAGGGGCAAGGCTGTAGGGTGACTTCAGAGTTCTCTAACAGCTTAGCCTGGTACCGAGCAATCCGAGCCTGGGTGAGCCAAAGCCCTCCCTTTGCATCCAATAAGGCTTGGACCATATGGGGAGTATAGATTTGCATAACCCCTCCCAATGTTAGCTTCTCGGCTTCCTCAAGCAATAGGGCAGTAGCTGCGACCGCCCGTAAACATGCCGGCCAACCCTTTGCAACCTGATCCAATTGCTTAGAAAAATAAGCCACAGGACGCTTCCATGCTCCTAACAGATGTGTAAGCACTCCTAGGGCCACCCCCCTTCGTTCATGTACATACAACTGAAACGGCTTAGAGAGATCTGGCAGGCCCAGAGCCGGGGCTTCCATCAATTTTCTTTTCAGGATTTTAAATGCCCTGTCAGCCTCTGGGGTCCAATAGAAGGGGTCATGATCTGCTCCTTTTACACAGTCGTACAGGGGTTTAGCCCACAGTCCAAACTCTGGGATCCATATCCTGCAAAAGCCTGCCATACCCAGAAATGCCCTGAGCCGCTTACGGTTACTTGGGGTAGGAACTTGACAGATAGATTCCTTTCTTTTTCTTGAAAGCTGACGCTCCCCTTGCCTTAGCTGTAACCTGATCCCTCTCCACCTCAGACAACAGGGTTCTCAGGAGGATATTACAGTCGTCTCAATCGGCTTGTGACTACTGAGGCACCCCTTAAAGACAGATATAAACCTGCTTGGGTTCGTTGAGAATTCCCCAGCCTGTGTTTTAAAAGCTGCTAAGTCTATTGGATTGAATGGCACATGGGTGTAAACTTGCATAGTGGTAGCCTGACGTCCGTCTGCTCCTGGGCAAGCCACAACAGTCTCGGTAAGCAAAGGATAGAGTCCCACCGAGGGGGCAATCTCTGTAACCCGAGGCATACGGTGGGGGTGTGGGGGCCGAAGGGGACACCGGCTCTGCCATTACAGTGGGGGTGGGGGTCTGGGGACTAACATTAGCTGCTACGGAACCAGTTGGAGTCAGATTACAGCACTGTAAAATATCTGGTCGAGTACATAAAGTCAGAAACAAATGCGCATACATATGTTCATTCCATTTACCCATTCACTGACAAAACAAAACTAATTGGAGGATCGTGTTGTAATTAATTGACCCTCCTGGTGGCCACCACTCCTGGTCCTCTAGTTGATATTGAGGCCAGTCAACTGTACAGAATCGTTTTAATTGGCTCTTAGTCATCGGATCCGCACCAAATACCTTCCAGTTTGCTAGAATGCACTCTAGGGGCGTACACCGTGCCCTAACCTCTGAGCTCTGTCCCTGTCCCATACCTACAGGGTAACTCTGGGCGTCCCCAGGTTCCAACAGAGCATATAATCCGGATTTTAAAAGGTTCCTACCTTATCCAAGGGACCGGTTCTTCACCGCCGTCCTGCAGCTGCTCCTCCCCCACGTCTAAGGGACCGGTTCTTCACCGCCGTCCACAACTCCTTCTCCACTATATGAGTGCGTTGCACCGTTGTGCCCTCTGGGGTCGATCAAATCGCGTCTCCTCCGAGGCCCCCGATGAACTCACCGGTGCGCGCTGGGCATCGGTTCTCGCCGCAATCCTCGACCTCCAGGAGGGGTCCGGGCAAGGCTAAATTGCAGCCTCGTCGCCCACCCAGGGACGCCAAAAGCTGTTGCCGGCACCCAGTGCCGAGAGGCTGAACAACAGCTTGAGTTGGTTCGTTACCCGGTGTGCTGCACCCAATAATCACAACGGGGTGGAGAAGCAGAAAAGTTTATTTGAAGCTTCAAAAAGGTACAGGGAGATTTGAATCTCAAATCCTGTACAACAGAGCAGGAAGTTACACAGGCTTTTATACATCCTTTTTCCCAGCATACTTATCCAATAGCAAGCTGCTCCAAGTATCCATATAGCCAGCCAATCCAGTTCCCAGCTAGTTCCCTGATTCTCTATATCATTTGTTAAACTATACATAAAGCTGCTTTATTCAGCATTGTTCTTCCATATCTCCCCTGTTTGGCCTTGCTTAGTTTCAGGCAGTCTGACTCTGCAACATACTGTTGCAGATTCTCAGCATAACTGCTGTGTGTGCCTCCAGGCGGGGGGGCCAAGGACACTTGGGCCTAGCATGCAGAGCTGCTGCGAGTGCCTTCAGGCAGGAGGGGGGGGCCAAGGACACCGGGGCCTAGTGCGAGGGGGCTTCATCGACACTCGTGGTCTTCCATCCCCTCGAGTTACCTAGTGGCCATGCCCCAGTGTTCCCAACACTAATGTCCAACCTAAACTGCCCTTGCTGCAATTTAAACCAACTGCTTCTTGTCTTGCAGTTCTGGACACAACTGATACAAATTAGCACATTTTAAACAAATTGAACAAATATATTTTCAGTCTTGTAAAGCAGACAAAATTGCTCACTAACTGGAAATGTTCCAGAAAATAATGAACCAGATGGGGGGGAAATGATGGGACATGGATTGTCACTACAGGATTAACATTTTGCCTCTCAGTTTTATGCCCACTCTGCCCACTGTTTTTATTCCAGTGTAACTATGTCAGTTAGGGGTGTGACTTTTTAACCAATATAATTACTGTTATACAGCCCTTAGCTTAGACACAGTTATACAGGCATAAGGCACCTTTATAACTGTATCCCACACTACTGGGTTTTCACTGGTTTAACTATACTATGTAGACAAGGCCTTAAATAGAAAATGGGACCTGGGAAGGTGAGGTCTCTGAGGCCCAAGATGGCATAGAGGTTCAATTTCTTTTAACTCCGAAGAATTTCTTCTCCAGCTCATCGATGAGGTCATTAAGGAAGGCCCTGGAAAGTTCAACAAGCAGCTGCCTGTGTGAGATGTAGGCTGTAGACAAACCTGTTCTTTTTGATCTTGGCCCTTTTAACATGGGGTTCATTAAAATGAGATAATGTCAAGCACTGAGAATCTCTGTGCTTTAACCATCCCCTTTTAGTTTTACATCACAAGAAGAATAGCTAACAGGAGCAATGAAGTGACAGGATCCTGTGGAAAGGGTGCTGTGACCAGATGGTAAGTGCTGTACAGTAAATTATCGCTCACAACACTGCAAGACTTTGAAGATGTTTCTTTTGGTTTTGGGGAAGAAATCAAATACCCTGAGAATGTTCTGTAATCAGTGATAGGAGGAACTCACAAGAGACGAGTTCACAGAGATACTTTTTTTTTTAAACTCAGATGCTTTTTTTAAAACTCTGGAGCATAATATCTACACCCAGATCTTAAATTTTTTCCTGCAAAAACATAATGTACACATGTATATATGTGCTCAAGCAAATCCTTCCTTTGCCTGTGCAGATACTTGTGTGTGAGTACAATTAACTGATTTCTACCCACAAATACAGATTTGAGCACAATATATACATACCTCACTTTAAAAAACTATAGTACTGGGCAAGATGATATACACATAGTATAAGGAATTTCTTTCTTAACTCTTTCACTGCCTTGGAGCCAACATTCCCACTGAGGTCAATAGGACCAAAATATTAGCTGCTAGGATATACATCACTTAATAATTGTGATGCGCTGCAATTGTACAGCCCTTCTTGTGTTATGCTGTCATAAAACTGCAAAACCCAGGCAGCAGAGTAACATATCTCATGTAGGTTCCTTCCAGAATTGCTTGTAAAGGTTAAAACAAAAGACTAATGAACCAAGTTGATGCCCAAAAGGATTTAGGTTTGTTGCTATATATTTGATAGACAGAATTATACTCTTGAGTTATAGTATCGTGCAACAACAGCTAGTAGCAACCCTATTCTAATAAGTGGGAAATACATAAAATTGTATGGAAGGAGTCTGGGGGCTGTGTGGGGTGGTGGTGCAGGCTCTGGGAGGGAGTTTGGGGGTGGGAAGGGGGTAGGGCTGCAGGATCTGGGAGGGGCTTGGGGGGTGCAGTGCCACACCCCAATGGCCCCCCCTCCCTCAGGGAGTCTCCAGGGAAGGCAGATCAGCATTGTATGTGGCTAACACTGTTGCAAGCATCGCAGAGCATTTTGGGGAGGGTCAAAGATGTGTGAGTGGAGAGTGGACGTTTCCTTTACAGGGTACGAGAGGCCGAGAAGGGGGAGAAGAAGAAGAGAGCAGAGAACAGGTTAACTCAACATTTCAGCTAGCTCAGTCAGAAGTTAAGACACTGGCCCCAGCAGCCCAAGGACACTGCTCACAGTTATGACTTGGCTGACAGATAAAAAAATCAGGGGCTTGAGGCTTTCTCGAGCAGCTGTGAGAAAGAAAAAATTCAACTGTCCAGACATGCGAGACAGCAAGGTCAGCCTGATCGAAAACACAGTCCAGGGCTGCGGAAAGTAAAAGCACTGACGAGACGACCTGTGTCCCTGGAACCGGGGTGTTTTGGGAATGGTGAAGAGACCACAGAAAGCAGGTTTGAACTGGCATAAAGAGCACTAGGAGCAGAGATACACCCCCAAAGGAGTCCAGGACTTAAAACTCTCCTGGGAGCCGGAGCAACTTGGAGAGCACAGCAGATCTTTGGACAGCCTGGGCCCAGGACAGCATTCCCCACCCCCCCGCCCACACACACACACACACACACGCACACACTTCTTCTGGTTGATCTCTATAGACTGCATGTTTATGGCTGAGATTTCAGTCTTTAAAAGTATCATAGTGGAATTAGGATAATAATTCCATAATGGCTGGGAGGATTGCAGTCACCACTCCCAGGAGGAAACGTAGGGTAGTGATGGTTGGTGACTCTCTTCTGAGGAGGATGGAGGCACCCATCTGTCATCCTGACATGGTATCCCGGGGCGTATGCTGCCTGCCAGGAGCTTATATCTGAGATGTTACGGAGGGATTGTTGAGGATCATCCAGCCCTCTGACTACTACCCCTTGATAGTCATCCATGTGGGCCCTAATGATACTGCAAGGTATGACCCTCAGCAGATCAGAAGTGACTACAGGGTTCTGGGAGTAAGGGTGAGGGTTTTGGGAGCGCAGGTGGTATTTTCTTCTATCCTTCCAGTCAAGGGTAGAGGCCCAGGCAGAGACAGGTACATCCGGTGGTGAATGGCTGGTTGCGAGGATAGTGTCACCAGGAGGGCTTTGGCTTCCTTGAACATGGGATGCTGTTGCAGAAAAAAGGACTGCTAAGGAGAGATGGGGTCCACCTATCAAGGAAGAGCATATTTGGATACAGACTGGCTAACCTAGTGAGGAGGGCTTTAAACTAAGTTTGAAGGAGGCAGGTGACCAAAGCCCACAGGTAAGTCAAAAACATGGAGACCTGGGAGAAGGGTCAGAATCTGGGGGGAGCTTGGGCTGTTATAGCAGGGATAAAGGAGAGAAGACAGAACTGGGGTGGGGGGAGAATCAAATCAGTATCTTAGTTGTCTGTATACTAATGTGAGAAGTATGGGGAATAAGGAGGAAGAATTCAAAATGCTAGTAAATTAACAAAATTATGACATAGTTGGCATCACAGAGACTTGGTGGGATAATACGCATGACTGGAATATCGGTATAGAAGGGTACAGCTTGCTCAGGAAGCATAGGCATGGGAAAAAGGGAAGAGGTGGTGCCTTATATATTAAAAATGTATACACTTGGACTGAGGTTGAGATGGAAATAGGAGACAGACTTGCTGAAAGTCTCTGGGTAAGGATAAAAGGGGTAAAAACAAGGGTGATGTCATGGTAGGGGTCTACTACAGACCAACTAACCAGGAAGAAGAGGTGGATGAGGCTTTTTTTAAACAACTAACAAAATCATCCAAAGCGCAGGACTTGGTGATGAGGGGGACTTCAACAACTCAGACATTTGTTGGGAAAATAACACAGCAGGGAACAGATTATCCAGCAAGTTCTTGGAATGCATTGGAGACCATTTTTTTATTTCAGAAGATGGAGAAAGCTTCTAGGGGAGAGGTTGTTCTAGATTTCATTTTGACAAATAGGGAGGAACTGGCTGAGAATTTGAAAGTGGAAGGCAGCTTGGGTGAAAGTGATCATGAAATGGTAGAGATCATAATTCTAAGGAACAGTAGGAGGGAGAACAGCAAAATAAAGTCAATGGATTTCAAGAAGGCAGACTTTAGCAAACTCAGGGAGTTGGTAGGTAAGATCCCATGGGAAGCAAGTCTAAGGGGGAACACAATTGAAGACAGTTGGCTGTTTTTCAAAGACATTAGTAAGGGAACAAGAGCAAACTACCCCACTGCGTAGGAAAGATAGGAAGTATGGCAAGAGACCATCCTGGCTTAACCAGGAGATCTTAAATGATCTAAAAATAAAAAGAGTCCTACAAAAAGTGGAAACTGTCAAATTACAAAGGATGAATATAAACAAATAACACAAGTATGTAAGGACAAAATTAGAAAGGCCAAGGCACAAAACAAGATCAAACTAGCTAGAGACATATAGGGTAACAAGAAAACATTCTACAAATGCATTAGAAGCAAGAGGAAGACCAAGGACAGAGTAGGCCCATTACTCAATGAGGGGTGGGAAACCAGTAACAGAAAATGTGGAAATGGAAGAGGTGCTTAATGACTTCTTTGTTTCAGTTTTCACCAAGAAGTTTGGTGGTGATTGGATGTCTAACATAGTGAATGCCAGTGAAAATGTGGTGGATCAGAGGCTAAAATAGGGAAAGAATGAGTTAAAAATTACTTAGACAAATTAGATGTCTTCAGGTCACCAGGGCCTGATGAAATGCATTCTAGAATACTCAAGGAGCTGACTGAGAAGATATCTGAGCCATTAGTGATTATCTTTGAAAAATCATGGAAGACGGGAGAGATTCCAGAAGACTGGAAAAGGGACAATATAGTGCGAATCTATAAAAAAGGGAAATAAGGACAACTAGGGGAATTACAGACCAGTCAGCTTAACTTCTGTACCTGGAAAGATAATGGAGCAAATAATTAATCAATCAATTTGCAAACATGTAGAAGACAATAAGGTGATAAGTAACAGTCAGCATGGATTTGTCAAGAACAAATCATGTTAAACCAACCTGATAGCTTTCTTTGACAGGGTAACAAGCCTTGTGGATAGAGGGGAAGTGGTAGGTTTGGTATAGTTTGACTTTAGTAAAGCTTCTAATCCTGTCTCGCATAACCTTCTCATAAACAAACTGGGGAAATGCAACCTACATGGAGCTACTATAAGGGGGGTGCAAAACTGTTTGGAAAACTGTTCCTAGAGAGCAGTTATCAGTGGTTCTGAGTCCAGTTCTGTTCAATATCTTCATCAATGATTTTGATACTGGTATAGAGAGTACACTTACAAAGTTTGTGGATGATACCAAGCTGGGAGGGGTTGCAAGTGCTTTGGAGTATAGGATTAAAATTCAAAATGATCTGGACAAACTAGAAAAATGGTCTGAAGTAAATAGGATGAAATTCAATAGGGACAAATGCAAAGTACTCCACTTAGGAAAGAACAATCAGTTGCATACATTCAAAATGGGAAATGACTGCCTAGGAAGGAGTACTGCAGAAAGGGATCTGGGGGTCATAATGGACCAAAAGCTGAATATGAGTCAACAGTGTAACACTGTTGCAAAAGAAGTGAACATCATTCTGGGATGTATTAGTAGGAGTGTTGTAAACAAGATACGAGAAATAATAATTCTGTTCTACTCTGAGCTGATTATGCCTCAACTGGGATTGTGTCCAGTTCTGGGCACCACATTTCAGGAAAGATGTGGACAAATTGGAGAAAGTCCAGAGAAGAGCAACAAAAATGATTAAAGGTCTAGAAAACATGACCTACGAGGGAAGGTTGAAAAAACTGAGTTTGTTTAGTCTGGAGAAGAGAAGGCTGAGAGGGGACATGATAACAGTTTTCAAGTACATAAAAGGTTGTTACAAGGAGGAGGGAGAAATATTGTTCTTCTTAATCTCTGAGGATAGGACAAGAAGCAATGAGCTTAAATTGCAGCAAGGGCAGTTTAGGTTGAACATTAGGAAAAAATTCCTAACTGTCAGACTAGTTAAGGACTGGAATAAATTGCCTAGGAAGGTTGTGGAATCTCTATCATTGGAGATTTTTAAGAGCAGGTTAGACAAACACTTGTGAGGGATGGTCTAGATAATACTTAGTCCTGCCATGACTGCAGGGGACTGGACTAGATGACCTCTCGAGGTCCCTTCCAGTCCTATGATTCTATGATTGTAGGCAAACTTAACTATAGCGCTACAAGCTACAATGATAATTCTACTCACTTGAAAGAAAAATATCTATCTGTGACATGCTGCATGCACCTGGGAATGGGAATCTTTCAACCTTCCTCTAAATATAATTGTGCTGAGGCACATGAGATCAGACTAGGCCTACTTGTGCCTAATGTTTTGAGACTAATACAAAATGAAATAATTCGACAGACAGCTGGCTATATTACTGTACAAGTGGGATAACCACCTCAGAGGCTGTAATTCACTTGAGCAGCTCTATTAATATTATTATTATCTGCAAGAATGCAGCTCAACAATTTATGAAGAGAATTGTGCAGCAGAATTGTGAACTTCGTGTGCCTATGGCAGGGGTGTATACAGTTATGTATTAGATATCATGCAGAAATTGAACATGCCAAAGTAACATGACTGGATTACTGCTCAGTTGATTGACAGCTGTGAAGAGGCACAGCTCTGGAATACCAGAGTGAGTTGCTCACTGGTGGAGATGCAAAGGCAACTTTGAGCACTGATCCTACAATTTACTTTTCACAGATGGACCCCAAAGACTTCGGTGGGGCTCTGGTGAGTCTAGAGCAGATTTCATTGCAGGATCAAGGCCTTGATCAGCACCTGCTTGCACTATGCCTGTCTCTAGCCTACCTTTGTTATTAGTCTATCACTTTCACTGTAATAAACTAAAATTGTCTGGAAGCTTTAGTCAAGGTTTTGCAATGGAAAAAATATGAAAAAACCTCTAGTTTTGTGGATTTTTTTCACATTTTTCAACCAGCTCTATTACGAATGTTGCATCCATTTATTCTGTATGGATAGAGCTGAGCAAATAATTAAAAATAATACTTTTAATTGATTTGCATCTTTTTCTGCTGGCAGATTGTGAAAAGATGAAATAATTAAATATATTTCCTTGAAATTCTGCATTACTCACAGGAATAATTTGTCTCAGCTCACATGCAAATTTTTAATATTTGTAATTAATGCTGTATTGGTCAGTTATAGTAAAGAACTTGTGCGGAATCAATTCTGACTGGATGGCTTATGTAACAAAGCAGCCCAGCAGGAACTGTAAATTGCAGCAGTTACAGTTGTATTTGCAAATCGCAGATATATTGTTTAGCTGTAATAGCTGAAATTCACAGTTCCTGCAATGTTGGTTACTTAAATAAGTAATCCTATCAGTGAACATAACCAATGTAATTTAACTAATTATTATTTAACTAATACAGCACAAATTTTGAATTATGTATTGGAATATAAAATTTGCAATACACGCTGTTAAGTTATGCATCCAACCAGCTCAATGCAAACTGTGAATTTTTCAATCCAACATAGAAATCATAGAATCATGAGACTGCAAGGGACCTTGAGAGGTCATCTAATCCAGTCCCCTGCACTCATGTCAGGACTAAGTATTATCTAGCCCAGTCCTGACAAGTGTTTGCTTAACCTGCTCTTAAAAATCTCGAATGATGGAGATTAGATTCCACAACCTCCCTAGGCAATTTATTCTAGTGCTTAACCATCCTGACAGTAAGTTTTTGCTAATGTCCAACCTAAACCTCCCTGGCTGTAATTTAAGCCTATTTCTTCTTGTCCTATCCTCAGAGTTCAAGAAAAACAATTTTTCTCCCTCCTCCTTATAACATGATATTTGCTATTCACAAATATTAGACCTTAAAGTTAGCTTTTGGTGACTATGCAAGGTATAGGAGTATTGTATGAATTAAAATACTGGATGCTCAAATGTTTGCAGAAAGCAAATGTGAACGTATTATGAATAAGGCTGCAATTCTGTCATGGAGGTCAAGGAAGTCACTGATTCCATGACATTCTGCGACCTCCGTAAGTTCCGCAACTTCTGCAGCGGCCATTGCGGCTGACCCCATGTCTGCCTGAGCAGCTGTCCCAGAGGTGGCTCCGGGGACCGCTGGAGCAGCAGTGGCCCCAGGGAGTGCCCGAGCATTGTTCCTGGGGAGCACCCCGAGCAGCGGCTGCCCTGGAGGCTGTCAGGAGAGCGATCCCAGGGGATCTTGGAGCAGCGGGCTGCCATTGTAATGCATGAAGCAATGAGATTAATGTGTGGTTTGTTTTCATCCTCACCCCAGGGGGAAAATTGCATGTGCAGAGGAGTGTGGGGTTTTTTTTTGTGGGGGGGCATATTTTAATTATTTTTAACGTACGCACTGGTATGTGTGTGTTAGAGAGGGTAGATGGAAGGAGCAGAAGACGGTGAGGTTTGTGATGATCCTTAGTTCCTGCGGGAGTTCATTCCACAGTCTTGGACCAGCCCCCTTAAAAGCTTTGTCTCCTGCATACCCTTATTGTAGAAAGTTCCATTGTGCTAGAGAAGGGCAATTATTAACCATAGTCCTTATTCCAGAGCTTTACAAGGTCTTTTGGATATACTGAACCCAGGTTACTGAGCACCTGGAAGATAAGGACAAAGTGGAAAGCCAGTGTAGAGAGTGAAGGGCACATTTGATGTGCTTGTGGTAGCCTGTGTTGCTGAGGAGTCTCACTGTTCTGTACTAGTTGGAGTTTCCTAAACACTGAAGGCTTCATGCACAGAATCATAGAATCATAGAATATCAGGGTTGGAAGGGACCTCAGGTCATATAGTCCAACCTCCTGCTCAAAGCAGGACCAATCCCCAACTAAATCATCCCACCCAGGGCTTTGTCAAGCCTGATCTTAAAAACTTCTAAGGAAGGAGATTCTACCACCTCCCTAGGTAACGCATTCCAGTGTTTCACCACCCTCTTAGTGAAAAGGTTTTTCCTAATATCCAACCTAAACCTCCCTCACTGCAACTTGAGACTATTACTCCTTGTTCTGTCATCTGCTACCACTGAGAACAGTCTAGAGACATCCTCTTTGAAACCCCCTTTCAGGTAGTTGAAAGCAGCTATCAAATCCCCCCTCATTCTTATCTTCCGCAGACTAAACAATCCCAGTTCCCTCAGCCTCTCCTCATAAGTCATGTGTTCCAGTCCCCTAATCATTTTTGTTGCCCTCCACTGGACGTTTTCCAATTTTTCCACAACCTTCTTGTAGTGTGGGGCCCAAAACTGGACACAGTACTCCAGATGAGGCCTCACCAATGTCGAATAGAGGGGAACAATCACGTCCCTTGATCTGCTGGCAATGCCCCTACTTATACATCCCAAAATGCCATTGGCCTTCTTGGCAACAAGGACACACTGTTGACTCATATCCAGCTTCTCGTCCACTGTAACACCTAGGTCCTTTTCTGCAGAACTGCTGCCAAGCCATTCGGTCCCTAGTCTGTAGCGGTGCATTGGATTCTTCCATCCTAAGTGCAGGACTCTGCACTTGTCCTTGTTGAACCTCATCAGATTTCTTTTGGCCCCATCCTCCAATTTGTCTAGGTCCCTCTGTATCGTACCCCTACCCTCCAGCGTATCTACCTCTCCTCCCAGTTTAGTGTCATCTGCAAACTTGCTGAGGGTGCAATCCACACCATCCTCCAGATCATTTATGAAGATATTGAACAAAACCGGCCCAAGGACCGATCCTTGAGGCACTCCACTTGATACCAGCTGCCAACTAGACATGGAGCCATTGATCACTACCCGTTGAGCCTGACAATCTAGCCAACTTTCTATCCACCTTATAATCCATTTATCAAGCTCATACTTCTTTAACTTGCTGGCAAGAATACTGTGGGAGACCATGTCAAAAGCTTTGCTAAAGTCAAGGAACAACATGTCCACTGCTTTCCCCTCATCCACAGAGCCAGTTTTCTTGTCATAGAACACAATTAGATTAGTCAGGCATGACTTGCCCAGGTATACTGCATTCCTATAATCTAGCCGAGAGGCATGTATAACGAAGGCCAGGGCCGGCTCTAGCTTTTTTGCTGCCCCAAGACCAAGCCGCCGAAGCGCGCAAAAAAAAAAAAAAAAAGGCCATCCCTTGAAATGTGCCACCCCAAGAATGGCCGGAATGCCGCCCCTTCAAATGGGCTGCCCCAAGCACGTGCTTTCTTGGCTGGTACCTAGAGCCAGCCCTGACCAAGGCCAGTTTCTCCTAGACAGCCAGAGATGATAGAAAACATTAATTTTCTTAGATGTTCAAACAACTATTTGCAAATCACTTTCCCAAAATTTGTTTAGCTTTATTTTCCAGTATTTATGTGGTCTGGGTACATTTAAGCATCTAGAAAATCTAGCCCAGTAGCTCAGCATTCCTTGCAAATGCTTTCACACTGACCACGTTTGTTACATGTAGACTTCAAAATGATGAGTTCCTCTTTCCAACATACCCTTCCTGTCAGTCTCTTGTCCCTGGTTTGTTTTTGTCTTGTGTCTAGCAGAGAGTTGAGGGGAATGATGGGTCACTGAGGAGGCAGATAGTACTGTAAAGTCAGCCTTATAGAAAATTACAGAATCATAGAAATGTAGGACTCTAAGGGACCTCAACAGGTAGTCCAGTCCCCTGCACTGAGGCAGGAGTAAGTATTATCTAGACAATCCCTGACAGGTGTTTATCTAATCTGTTCTTAAAAACTTCCAGTGACAGAGATTCCACAACCTCCTTAGGTAAATTGTTCTGGTGCTTAACTACATTTACGGTTAGGAAGTTTTTCCGAATGTCTAACTTAAATCTCCCTTGCTGCAATCCAAGCCCATTATTTCTTGCCCTGTCCTCATTGGATAAGTAGAACAATCTATCATCCTCCCCTTTGTAACTTTTTATGTACTTGAAGACTGTTATCCTCTTCCCTATCAGCCTTCTCTTCTCCAGACTAAACAAACCCAGTTTTTTCAATCTTCCCTCATAGGTCATGTTTTCTAGACCTTTAATAATTTTTGTCACTCTTCTCTGGTCCCCCAAACTGGACACAGTACTCCAACAGAGGCCTTATCAGTGCAGAGTAGAATGGAAGAATTATTTCTCATGTCTTGCTTACAACATTGCTGCTAATACATCCCAGAATGATGTTTGCTTTTTTTGCAACAGTATTACATTGTTGACTCATACTTACTTTGTGAGCCACTATGAAGCCTTAAATATGAACACAGTCGAATCGGAATTCTATAAGGTTCCAATATTGCCCTCATCAAGGTAGTATGTGAATGCCTTCTGTAGTGCACGAAGCCACTATAACTCCTGGATCCTTTAACATAGTACTCCTCCCTAGGCAGTCATTTCCATTCTGTATTTGTGCAATTAATTATTCCTTCCTGGACCCAGGACAGATCCCTGCAGGTTCCCATTCAATATGCCCTTCCATCTTGACTGTGAACCATTGATAACTACTCGCTGAATATGGTTTTACAACCAATTGTGCATCCATAATTTAGTAGGTTCATCTAGACTATATTTTCCTAGTTTGCTTATGAGACGGTCATGTGAGAACATATCAAAAGGCTCGCTGAAGTCGAGGTATATCACATCTACCACTTTCCCCCCTATCCACAAGGCTTGTTACCTTGTCAGAGGATATTAGGTTGCTTTGATACTTGTTCTTGACAAATCCATGATGATTGTTACTTATGTCCTTATTATCTTCTAGCTGCTTACAAAATGATTGTTTGATTATTTGTTCCATTATCTTTCCAGTTACAAAAGTTAATTTGATTGGTCTGTAATTCCCTAAGTTGTCCGTATTCGCCTTTTTAAAGACAGGCACTATATTTGCCCTTTTCCAGTCCTTTGAGATCACTCCTGTCCTCCACTAGTTCTCAAAGATAATTGCTAATAGCACAGAGATCTCTTCAGATAGTTCCTTCTAGGATGTATTTTGTCAGGCCCTGTTGAGTTGAAGATATCAAACTTGTCTAAGTAATTCTTAACTTGTTCTTTCCCTATTTTAGCTTCAGATCTTACCCCATTTACACTGATGTTCACTATGTTAGTTGTCCAATTGCTGCCTGCTAGCCTTTTGGGTGAAAACTGAAACAAAAAAGGCATTCAACACTTCGGCCATTGCTGTGTTTTCTGTTACTGTCTTTTCCTCTTTCATTGAGTAATGGGCCTACCTTATCCTTGGTCTTTCTCTTGCTTTTAATGTATTTGTAAAATGTTTTCTTGTTACCCTTTATGTCCCTAGCTAGTTTAATCTCATTTTGTGCCTTGGTCTTTCCAATTTTGTCCCTACATACTTGTGTTATTTCTTTATATTCATCCTTTGTAATTTGACCTAGTTTCCACTTTTTGTAGGACTCTTTTTGAGTTTCAGATCATTGAAGACGATCTCTGGTCTCTTGCCATACTTCCTATCTTTCCTATGTATTGGGATAGTTTGCTCTTGTGCCCTTAATAATGTCTCTTTGAAAAACACCAACTGTCTTGAACAATTTTTTTTCACTTAGACTTGCTTCCCACAGGATCTTACCTACCAATTCTCTGAGTTTGCTAACGTCTGCCTTGTTGAAGTCCATTGTCTTTATTCTGCTGTTTTACCAACAAATCTGAATAACTCTTTCCTTTACCTGGATGTATTTGTTTCTTAAAGGTGTTTAACAGGATAGCCCCAGATATTAAGCCCAACAGCTTGCTTAAGTGGGATCCTTCCCAATGGTGTCTTACAGACATTGCAGTAAGATATTAAAATTATGGTGTAAAATATGAGTACATGGTAAGCTATGACAATGCAAATGTGGGTAACTCTTTAAAGGGATGAATCTGATGTTGCAAAATCTTTCAAGATCTTTGACTTAAGTCTTAGGCAGAGGGACTGCAGACTGAATATCCAGTGGAAGTGAGTTACATTGTTTTGTGGTGACTAGTGAGATAGATGACCCGGAAAATGGGACTTGGCACTGCTGCCTGAGATTGTTTAGTGAGCTGCCTACATGCACAGGTAATGGGATTCCTTGCAGCTACAAAGTGTCTGTTTGGGTCCAGGTTTGTTTTTTCCTCTCCCTTAAAAATTGAAAGTGAACTCCTCATTCAAACCTGACCTAGATCGAAGGATTGTCCTATTGCAATTAAATTAGTAATAGCATGTTTACTATACAAAATAATATTTCATTCTTTGCAAGGGAAGATAATCCTAAACTAAATAGAAACCAAAAGCTTGAATGAAAAATATTGTGTTATGATGGTTTGAGGAGGCTTTTGTATTTTAGAGTCAGGTTTTAGGGTGGAAAAAAATTCAAACCAACTGAAGATCTGGCTCTGAGTCCTTCTTCTTCTGACAGAGTCTGATCCTTCCCTTTTATCTCGTTCTGAACTCCTCCCTCCCATTCAACCCCCTTTTTGGAGGATTTAGCTAAAACAAACCTGAGTTGTATACTAGCTCAAGACTCTCCAAATGCATATATGATTATGGGCCTGAGCCTAATCTTTCTTAGGGGACATTGGTTTTACACCATTGTAACTCTGCTGATTTCAGTGATGTCACTCCTGATCTACACTGCTGTTAAGTGAGAACAGAATCAAACCTTTAATATATGATCTTAACATGTGCTGGAAGAATCAGAGTAATTCCAGCAAAAAGCTGCTTAGATAAAATCAGTAATTGTATGTATTATGCATCATTTCACATCAAGGCACTCAGGATGCTGTGCAATGTTTCATTATAAAAGCACAATACAAATATCAATTCCTAAAAACCAGAGAAACAAGATGGGCTGCAAGGAAAAAGCAGAGTTCTGTAAAAGATCTAACTTTTCTTTTCCCCTCAGGCACCTAAGAAACTATTTCTATGACTTTTCCCAGTTATTTCTCCACAGAACAGAGACCTGGACCATTATACAACGCACATCCAAAATACTCAAAATGTACAATTTTTGAAGAATTGAAAACTCTTTGTGGAGGGCAGTTTGGCAGGTTCCAATAATCCTTCATGCTTGTCGAGAGCTCATCCTTGGCGGCATGGGGCTTTAGAGAAGGCCAATTTTTACATTACAGGAAAACAGTTTTTAAAAAACACTAATAAAAGTGATTTTTTCATCTAAAAACAGCCATAATTGGCCAAAAAGTAAATGACAATCAGAAGGATAAAACCTAAAGATGGGAAACATAATTCTGACCTACAGAGAGAGCCACCTCCTGAAGAAAGCCATTGTCAGAAGTATTACTGAAACCTGGTGAAAGAAGTGATTTAAACAAGCCATAGGAGTCATTCATAAAGCCCAACCTAAGTTGTCTTCTGAAAGAGAAACCAGGGGCTCTAAAAGTTAGCTCGTTGTGGCAGATAACACTAAAGGGAAAACCACAAAGGAGGGGCATGGGATGGCAGTAGTTTTGATTAAGAAATGGAGAGAGAACTTTTGAAGTTAAAAGGTGAGGATGACCTAGGCCATGATCCTGTATAATGCATCTACATTTATTCGCATGACTAGTTCAACTGACTTTGGTGGGGCTACTCATGTAAGCAAAGCTATGTGCACACGTAAATGTTTGCAGGATCAGGGCCCCAGTCTTGATTTCTGGAGTGCACTGGTAAAGTAGATTTCTGCAGAATGCTCTGGCAGTGACAATCTGTGTCATCTAATGTTCAACAAATAGGTTTTTCTGGGAAATCATAAAAGAGAAATTAAAATGATGAAGACAGGAAGTGATTAAAGCATGAATAAGGCAGCTGCTTCAAGGTCTATGTAAAGATGAATTATAAGTATTTTCCAAAGGCAGACTCACAGTTAAAAGATGTTGAAACATTTAATTTATGGTAAAATGTAATGCCATCTTCTCCACTTTAAATAGATTATAAAGCCAGAAGGGACCATTGTGATCATCTAATCTGACTTTCTATATAACACAGGCCACATGACTTCCCTAAATTAATTCCTGTTTGAACTAGAGCATATATTTTAAAAAATCCAACCTTAATGAAAACATTTCCAGAGGTGGAGAATCCACTACAATGCTTCATAAATTGTTCCAGTGTTAATTACTCTCACCTTATTTCTAGTCTAAATTTGTCTAGCTTCAACTTCCAGCCACTGGATCCAATTATACCTTTCTCTGCTAGACTGAAGAGTCCTCTATTATCAGATTTTCTCTTCCCCGCGTAGGAACTTGTAGACGGTGATGAAGTCACTGGTTAGCCTTCTCTTTGGCAAGATAAGTAGATTGACTCAAGGAGCTCAATCACTGTAATACAGGTTTTCCAAACCTTTAATCAATCTCAGGGCTCTTTTCTGAATCCTCTCCAATTTATCAACATCCTTCTTGAATTGTGGCCACCAGAACTGGACACAATATTCTATTAGTGGTCACTGCAGTGCCAAATGTAGAGGTAACAGGAACTCTGTTCTCCTCCTTGATATTCTTCTGTTTATACACCCAAGGACTGCATGAGCCCTTTTGGCCACAGCATCACACTGGAGCTCATGATCAGCTGATTATCCACCAGGACTCCCACATCTCTTTGGATGCAAATTGTCCAGCCCTGGTGTCATAGAATCATAGAATATCAGGATTGGAAGGGACCTCAGGAGGTCATTTAGTCCAACCCCCTGCTCAAAGCAGGACCAATCCCCAATTTTTGCCCCACATCCCTAAATGGCCCCCTCAAGGATTGAACTCACAACCCTGAGTTTAGCAAACCAGTGCTCCAACCACTGAGCTATCCCTCCCCCGCCAATTAAAAATTGGTGATTAAATTTAAAATTTGGTGATTTTAAAATGTTTAACTTTAGTAGCTGCTGTTTAACATCTTCCTGAGTTACTGTTGGAATGGCAAGTGTTTCATCATCACCACGTGATATGACTACATTATCTGGCTTTTTCCCAAATACAGAACAAAAATATTTATTGAGAACTTCTGCCTTTTCTGTGTCTCTATTGACAATTCTACCATTCCCATCTCGTATTGGACTGATACCATTGTTATGATTCCTTTTGTCCCTGATTGGCAAACAGCGAATCAGCGCAAGGTAGAGAAAATCCAATAAAAACTACAGAAAAGTGTCTGAATGTCCAAAGGTCCCTGCTTTGACTGCTTCTGCCTCTGATGCCTGGAGTCTCTGGCTGGCTCCTCTCTGCAGTTTTCTCCCAAGCCCACATGGTGGCCTAACCAGCCTGTCCCTGGGAGATTGGTTCCACTTCTTGTGAAATGGAGGTTATCCAAACTGTATAGCCCACCTTTCCTGTAAAAGTTGTGGACCAATGTTCCACCAACCCACAGCCTGTACACAGGTGAGTATTTCTCAGTGTTCTCCATGTGCTACACTGATATCTTAATGCAGTAAACAGTTCTTCTCAGTGCTGTGGGGTTTTGTTTGATTGCGGTTTTCGATTTGATTGTGTCGCAGAACTACCAAACTTGAACATTATCACCCTATATCTGTGTGGGTTACAAGGGATAAAGTCTCATCCGCTCAGACTTGGGTTGAAATAGCTAGCAGCACCCATAGATAGGGAAATGCTGGCAGATGGAATGGTGTCTCCAGTCTGTCACTGTTACTCATGCCAAGTATGAGCATGATGTAGGTTAGATCTGATGATATAAACAAAAATAGCTAGATAGCAATTGTACTGGCATTCTCCACACTTGCATTAAAATGTTCTTTATTGTGTCTGTGTTTTAGTCTGGTATAATTCTTGCATGTACTGTGGTGAGTTACCATGCAGTGTTTGCATTTTGCTCTGTTGTGTTGCTCACACATTTCTCTGAATTATGTAATGTTTGGTGTCACAGTTTCCAAGTGCACAGATAAGGTTTGGGGTCAGATGCTGATTTCCGTCACCCCATTGTAAATCTGGAGTGACTCCACTGGGCACAGTTCACCATTGCCCTGCAGCTGGGTAGTCACTTACACCAGTGTGGGTATAAAACATTACCATTGCGCAATGGTAGCATTCCACATCTACTTTGCATGGGTCTACACAAGATGCAGGGCAACAGTGAATTAGGCTCATTGACTTCAGTGGACCTATTCTAGATTTACACTGGTGTAACTGAGAGCATAACTGGCTCAGTTTGACTCCAGGAATAGGTTGCTTCATTGTTGGGATAGAAATCAGTTGACACAGAAAACTGTATTCTCAATCTAATTTATTGACAAGAATCTAATTCTTTAGCAGCTATATTAGATAGCAAAAGCAAATTCAGGGTGTAACCCAGGCAAATTCCAGCAAGCAGTTGTGTTAAACAGAGGATTAAGCATCAGTGTCTCTCACACACAACTCATTCTGGGCTAAATCTTCAGAAGTATGCCGGCAAAATACATGCACGTTTTTGAGCACTCAAATCCCTAGAGGTGTGCATGTAAATCAGGACTTATCCTTGCACAAACATCAATGTGCTTGAACATGCTGGGGTACATGCACACCTAAGTTGTCATGTGCTCCTCTGAAGCTTCGTCCTTCTATATCTTAACTTGTCCCCAAATTAGGGATGCAAAAGGTTAACTGGTTAACCAACAAGCATTAGGTTTACTGTTAACCTGCCTTAACCATTAACCCCCTGCACGCTGGCCAAAGAAGCCCCAGTGCTGGTTTGCTCCCGCGCTGGCCAGAGGGACCCCAACCCCGGCAGCCTCAGTTAACTGGTTAAACGATATCATTTTAATCATTTAACCAGTTAACTTTTTAAATTTTTTAAACGATATTTACACCCCTACCGCAAATGCCTGAAAATCCTTTGAGAATCTGCATGAGCTGTCACTCACAGTCCAGCCACTCTTGGAGGCAAAGCAGCTGGGTATGTCCAGAATTTGGGAGGATCCAGAGATTTTAAAGCCAAAGGGATCTTTGTGTCCATCTATTAACATAGCACATGGAGGCCATTCAGCTGTGTAAGGCAGAGGGTTTGGGTTTTGCAGAATACTGGTCTACCATCTGTGGGGAGAGTGGGCTGTACAGTTTGGATGGTCTACATTTCAAGAGGAGAGGAACAAGTCTTCTAGGGGACGTGCTGCATAACACAGTCCATAGAATTTCAGCCAGTAATTCCTGCATCAATAGTTCAATATCTTATGGTTGAAGTAAAGCATATCTTGTAGAAAAACTTCTAGTCTTGATTTCAAGTGGTGGCGAATCCACCACCTATCTCTGTCGGTTGTTCCAGTGGTCAGCTGCCCTCTGTTAAACTGTGCACTTTATTTCACGTCTGAATTTGTCAAGCTTTAACTTACAGACATTGGATCTTGTTATGCATTTTGTCTGCTAGATTCAAAAGGATTCTAGTATCTGCTAGCTTCTCCCCTTGTGAATACTTATAGGCCATAAGCAAGTCAACTCTTAACCTTCTCTTCAATAAACTACACAGATTGGGCTCCTTAAGTGTGTCGTAAGATATGTTTTCCAGGCCTTCAATCATTCCTGTAGCTCTTCTGAACCCTTTCCGATTTTAAATCTTTTTGGAGCAGGTGTTCTTTCTCTCTGTCTCCACTGTTGTGTAGCAAGAGGAAATGTATTTGAACTTGGTGATCTTCCTTCTTAAATATAAAGGTTGAGTTTAAAAAACACTTGGCTCAAAGTTTGTTTTTATTTTTTTAAATTATTCTACTCAGTATTGAAATACAACAAGTCTATCCACAGTGGCTCTTAACCCATTCTGTGGGTTCCCTACCCTACCTCTAGGGCCCTACTAAATTCACTGCCATGAAAAACTAAATTCACGGACCATGAAATCTGGTCTCCCCCCATGAAATCTAGTCTTTTGTGTGCTTTTACCCTATACTATACAGATTTCATGGGGGAAATCAGTGTTTCTCAAATTGGGGGTCCTGCTCAAAAGGGAGTTGCAGGAGTGTTGCAAGGTTATTTTAGGGAAGGCCACGGTATTGCCACCCTTACTTCTGCACTGCCTTCAGAGTTGGGTGGCCAGAGAGTGGCAGCTGTTGGCTGGACGCCCAGCACTGAAGGCAATGCTGCAAACCAGCAGCGCAGAAGTAAAGGTGGCAATCCCATGCCATGCCACCCTTATTTCTGTGCTGCTTCCTTCAGAGCGGGGTGGCTGGAGAGTGGCGGCTGCTGATTGAGGGACCAGCACTGCAGGCAGCAGCGCAGAAGTAAGGGTGGCCATACTGTACCAGGCCATCCTTCCTTCTGTGCTTCTGCTGGCGGCGGCTCTGCCTTCAGAGCTGGGATCCTGAAGCCAGTGCCGCTGCCAGCAGCAGCACAGAAGTAAGGGTAGCAGTACTGCAACCCGCCCTACAATAACCTGGCAACACCCCCCCCCCCCCCACACACACACAGACACAACTCCTTTTTGGGTCAGGACTCCTACAATTACAACATCATGAAATTTCAGATTTAAATAGCTGAAATCATGAAATTTATTTTTAAAATCCTATATCCATGACATTGACCAAAATGGACCGGGAATTTGATAGGGCCCTACCTAGCACAGACATAGATTTCACATTCTGCAGTGTATTGTGAGTTTGGATTTTCCAGTACTGTAACAATCACAAGTTCTGTTGTGGGTTGTATTTGTCTAAAAAACCTAATAAAATTGTAAGAATTCATTTGAGAGAAGAAGTTGCTCATTTTATTTTCACTCTTTATGGATACATGTCATGTGGTTGTATTTAGAAATGGCACGAGATTCCTTGTTTCCTCTGTTTCAGTAGTTTTCAACCAGGGGTACATGTACCCTTTGGGGTATGCAGAGGTTTTCCAGAGGGTACATCAATTAATCTAGATATTTCCCTGGTTTTACCACAGGCCACAAAAAAAGCACTAGTGACATCAGTACAAACTAAAATTTCAGACAGACAAAATGAGAAAGTACGCAATTGTTTAATAATGTGCTGACACTTTTTTTGTATTTTGATGTCTGATTTTGCAAGTAGTTTTTAAATGATGTGAAACTTGGGGTACACAAAACAAATCACACTCCTGAAAGGGGTACAGTAGTCTGGAAAGGTTGGGAACCACTGCTCTATTTATATTGCCTGTGTATATCCCACAGAGAAGATGAAATTTAGCGATTTCTTTTTACTTCTCCTTTTTCTTCACTAGTCTTTTGGGAAATCACTGCAGAAAACACAGGCACGCATAGAATAAGTCTTGCAATGCAGAGGAAGCCAGCGCTAGCCATAGGCATATAGGGAGCATGAACATACAGAATCATAAGGCTTAGGAGATCCCTGTGATTCAGGAACCAATTCTCTGAGTTCATGCCTAGGACCACCCTTCCCCCCCATAAACAAAGTTCACATACAGAGGGATTCTTAGAGTCTTTGGATCATTTTATTATGGAGGACGGGTTCAGCTATAACATTCAAAGCTACATTCTGATTCTGAACCCTCCCAGATTTGAGGGGTCTCCTGATCAAGGGTTTTGGTTCCAGTCCATTGCAATAAAAAATCCGCATATTAAAGAAGGATGAAGAGGGGATGATTTTAAACCACACAGGAAGGAAAATATAGAAACAAGGCTAGGGCTCTGTTTTGTCCAGGCACTTCTGACGCCAAATCCTGCAGGAGGAGCCAAACAGCAGGTTCCCATAGGTACAATGTAAGATATGCTGTGTATTTAGGCCCAGCAGGCATGTTAAGGATTATTGTAACCTTACCCTTATTAGTGGGGTTACTCTGTACCCCAAACCTAGGGTGCCAGTAGCATGCTTGGTGTACTGCATCTTGGAGGTAAGCTCGACAGGTGCTTCAGCAGCTAGGCCTTGTAGGCGCTAGTCCTGGTGAGACCCAATAATCACTCAGACATGGCTCACAAAAGGGTTTTTACTAGGCTGGCAGGAAAGGGGAAACATGGCAAACGCCTTAGGTGCAGAGGCTTACACGGTTACTGTCTAAAGTGAGCCATAGCAGTTCCTAATTGCGTCCCTGGGGCAGTCCACTCAAGAGTCGGGGCTCTTCTGGCCTAGCACCTGCGGCGCCCTCTCCTCTCCGGTCTCTATGCAAGCAAATAAGCATTTGCAGGTTTCCAAGCTAGGCTCAATTAATGTCTCTCTTTGGGGCCCCCTTCACTGGCTCCCTGCCCTGTCACTGCTGCTCCCACAAGTCCCACTCAGACCTGCACCCAGCTGTAACGTCCACCATTAAAAGTCCAGTCCGTGGCGCAGCAGGGCTAAGGCAGGTTCTCTGCCTGCCCTGGCTCCATGCAGTTCCTGGAAGCAGCCAGCATGTACGACACCTAGGCGCAGGGATGGCCAGGGAAACTCAACACCCTGCCCCTGTGCCGCCTCCGCAGCACCTGTTGGCCAGGAACCATGGCCAATGTGAGCTGCGGGGGCAGCACCTGCGGGTGCCAGCAGTGCACACCGCCCACAGCCGTCTGGCTGCGCCTCCGCCTAAGGGCCTGACATGCCGCCACTTCTGGGAGCAGCGTGGAGCCATGGCAGATAGGGAGCCTGCCTTAGCCCCACTGCACCGCTGACAGGGTGCCATCTGAGGTAAGCATCCCCAGGCCAGAACCCACACCCCGAACCCCCTCCTGCCCCCAAACTCCATCCTGTATCCCATACCCTGAACCCTCTCCTGCACTCCAAACCCCTTGGCCCCAGCCTGGAGCCCCCTCCTGCATCCCAAACCCCTCATCTCCAGCCCTACCCCAGAGCCCACACCCCCTTTCCCAGCCCTGAGCCCGCTCCTGCACCCCAACCCCCTGAAGGCAGGGGCAGGACAAGAGTGTTCGGTTTTGTGCAATTAGAAACTTGACAACTTTAGTCACAGCCTGTTTCACACACAGCCCTGCCCACCCTCCTGGGGCTTCTCTCCAACTCCCTGGTGTCGCCTACCTCCCACTCCCCAAACAGGATCTTGCCAGGCCACTTCCTCCTGGTGCAATGGGGAGGAGGCTGATGAGAAATGTAGTCCCTGTTTAGCCAGGTGGAAAGGGATATACAGAGGGGAGGGGGATGATGGGAGTTGTAGTCCATTACTTTGCAGATCCATCACAGCCTTTCGAGTCCCGCCTTTTAATTTACATGTAGTTATAGATTGCTGGTTGATTTCTGTGGCCAGATGTGCTTTTTCCCCAGACCACGCTGCATCTCTTGCTTTCAGTCATGTGCCCTCTAACCCAATTCCTCCTTCATGGGAGAAGAGAGGAGACAAAGAGATTCTTCTACCTTTACTCAATTTACACTTGGAGAGATCAATTTTGATCTTTCCTGCCATTCAGTGCTGTCTTATTCTAGAAGCAAGTAAATTTCTTGTGCTGTGCAGCGTCTAAGAGGGTATTGGAGACAGCTAAACACTATTGAAACTTTCATCAGCTCCTGAGAGAAAGTTGTCTGCCACACAGGGCACTCTGACTTTCAGACAATAAGATAACTTACGTCATCAGCTATTCAGTCTCCTTAGTAACAGATCTCCTAAATTTCCCAGCTGTATTTGCATGTTCATAAGCATGGGGAAATAAGGAGGGGGGTAATGGGGGAAAGGCTTTGCAGGGTACACAGTCTGATCGTAGCTGGAAATCACCTGTAATATTGTTTACCAGTCAGTCTGTGCTTTATTTACTCATCTCTGTTATTTCTGTAGCCCCCTCACTGACGTAGCAGCATTTGTTGTAAGCACAATCTGTGGAGGTAAGTCTGGAAAATTACTAACATCCTCTTTGGCTGATGTGCTGACACACAGTATAATTGATTATGGACTAATCTTTGTATTTGGAACATGCCTCACTACATTAACCTTGACTGAGATTAGATATTGCCAATTGACCAGGGTGAGGTAAAGCAGAGGAGAGCACCAAAACTTTCATGTAGAAGATTTGTTATGCACTGTTTTTAGAATTTCTCTTAAAACACAGACATGGTTATCTTACAACAGACTGTGGGGATTCTGCATCTATGCAGGTCTGAATAAACAGCTACAAACTCCTCCTAAACTATTGAGAATTGAAAGGAAATTGTCATATATCAAAGGAAAGGTCATTTCCCTGAGATTTGTAATGAAGTCTCCAAATTGACCTATGACTCCTTTAATTCATAACTGCAAAAGGTCACACTTGAACTGATCAATTAGGAGTTGAAGATCATGCCATGTGTCATTCTAAAGACATTGTTTCTGAAAGATAATTTGCAGCAAAGTCCCAGCTTTTCCCAACAACCTCAAGAACTTGAACTATGAACCTGCATGGGCAAACTTGAACTTTTACTAGAAAATGAAAATTGTGCTGTTTGTAATTGGGAAGGCCGCCTTCCTTCGATTTGCAGCTAAGTCCTGTATTTAGCCTATGGCCTCAATGGCAGAGTAATTTGTTGATCTAGCCTGCCCTAGGATAGGTACTTGTGTGGTTTAGAAATATTTTGAGACATTGACAATGGGACAAAACCAAGGTGGGTGAGTGTGGTTCCTGGACTGAGGGCCAGATTGTGGCATTTTGCCATTTGCCTGCACTGAGAGCAATGTGGGGTCATGTTGCCTCAGTAGGATGGTGCCTGAGTAGGCACAGACCTCCTGGAGCTGCAAGGAGCACAGAGGGAGGGTTTACCCTGCCTCATCAGCATGATGCTTCTCTGTCTACAGCCAGCCAGCTCTGCAGGCCAGGGCAAAGGGAGAGCAGGGCCATGGCTGTCCCTACTCCTGATGGAGAGTAGAGTCCCTGCAATTCCCCCAAACACAATGACTGCATTGGTCCCTAGTACTTGCATGAGGATGGAGGAAGAATCCTTGTGTCCTCCCTTCTGTGCACTCATTCAAGGGTCAGGGATAACTTGTCTCTAAACAAGTAAACAGCTAGTAGCACTGTCTAGAGTCAAATATCACACAAGATTGTGCCTTGCAAGTTCCCCTACTTTGACAAGCATTGCCAATTGCCAAGCATTGCCTACAGCAACAGTCAATCAACCAGTTCTGAGTCTGACTGAGAGCAGAGAACTTGTAACAAACAGTGAAGTATTTTTGTCAGGTAGACGTGTTTGCAAAGGACTAGGCTAAGACCACTAAATTCGTTTAATAGGTGAGCAGGTCCAGATCTCTAGAAAAGAAATAACAGTGCACTGCTAACCATACATTGTTTCCCATGTACTATAAGGAGCAAAATCATATATAATATGTGCAGGAAAAATGAGGAGGAGGAGAAATAATGTTAATGTGTTATGATTTTTGTCTTATGATTTTTTAAATCTCTGTATATAGTCTTATCTATAGAATCGACTAATGTAAATGTCAGACTAAAGCATCTCTTGCTAAAATGGGTATATTAAGTATCAGCATTAAGAAAGTATAGGCTATTTTGAGGGCAGTACAATTATATCATCAGGGAATATCATGAATATTAATTAAATGTTGTGAATTGTAATATTGCAAGTAAATGATAAGAGATTAAAATGTTCTTGGTCCTCACTGGTAAGATAGAGTTTAAGGTTATACATGTGAAAATTAAGATGGAAGCATTTTATTTCAAGGCTGAGTCACAGAAAGACCCACTGAATCAGAAAGGAGGGCCCTATTGGTAGAGCTGTGCACCAAGAGCATGAACTAGAGATCTGTCACTCTTTCTCCAGGACTTTAGGAGATAGAAATATTGCAGAAGTGGTTAACTTGTTTTTCTGGGATATAAGCTCCATGTATCTAGTTGATCGATATCCTACCACTCACTCATACAGTGGCAAAAATGGCAAGTGCTAGCAGATTCTCCATGCAGCCCTTCTGGTACGAAAGTTGCCATGATCCAGAGTAGGAAGGGATGGGGAGAATATGGGGTAAATGTTAATATGATTGATATTTTTCATGTACCAACAGTTTTTTATGCCCTTGCTTTTGAAAAAGTTCTGTAGAATTTAGAGATGAAACCAACCGTTCTTTGAAATCTCTTGAATTTAATAGAAAATACTATATAGTGCACTCCTTTTATAAGATTCACATCTGTCCCAGATTTATTGGATTCTTATAAGTGGTTGATTCTTACAAGTGGGATCTTGTTTGGTTATAGGAATGATTTTGTCCCAGTGGTTTTGATCACTATGTGTGGTTGATTCTTATAGCAGTGATTCTTAAGAGTGCACTGTATAAGAGTTAACCTTATATAGTGATCAAAACCACTGGACAAAATCATTCCTATACTAATTAAAAGACTCAGCTTATAAGAATCAGTGGCTTATAAGAATCAAATCATCTGGGACAGGTGTGATTCTCATAAAAGGAGTGAACTATGTTTCTATAGAATTGTTAAACCATTCTAAACAATACAATAGAGAATTATATCTGTGCAGTTATACCTAATCCCTCTCTCCCCTGATCCTCCAGCTTGCTGAGGCACAACCACAGACCTATGATAGGCAGGGGCTCTTGTGCCTAAATCCTCCCACTCTCTCATGCTTTTAGAAGCAGAACCATTCCAGTCCTCCTGGGTATGGGCCTCCCCAGGCATAGAGAAGGGGGCAGGCTTTAGGTCTTAGGGATGAAAAAGTTATTCGAAACAAGTCTCTTTGTCTTTTCTTGCTATGTGCCTAGCACCAATTTCCTGACTGGGGTCTCTAAGCACTCCGGTGTTAATTTTGATGGAACAAATGGCCCCAGAAAGTCAAACGTCACTTTATTAAACTAAAGGCCAGTTGTTAAACAAGGCTTGAGGTTTTTCACACAGAGACCTCAGCCTGCTTAGTCCCATGGCAAACACATTGGAAAATTCACACCAAAGTGTGAAAATTTATTGGTCGGGATACACAAGAGAAAAAGAATATGAATAAGCCATACAGCGGTTTGGAATTGAGTCGTTATACAGAGCAGATGTAATCAAAACTTGTCAAAGTTCCATTTTCAGAGAAAGGATATTGGTTAGAATCCCTTATTTTGTCAGATGCCTTTTCCTGGTGGGGGAGAAAGATTAGTTTGGTTGTTCAATTCAGAGTTATGAATGATGCTCATTTTCTCTTCTTTTGACAAAACCGACAGACACAATGAGGAAAAGGAGATAGGACAGTAAAGGTGGAGGAAATATGGCTTTTATTGATGTTTTCAGGGTACCAGGCGGCTGGTCAGACACAAAGGATGCTCCGGGTTGGCAGGTCAGCCACAACAGCTGTTTCTCTGAGTTCTGTCTCATTTCCCTGATCTGGGAAATCTATCTAGCTGATCTGCTCAGGTCCCTCTCCTTTACTGGTCTGCTCAGGTCTCTCTCCTTTACTGGTCTGTCACAGGCTCACTGGCCCTCTAAGACAAGCTTGGCTCAGCCCGGCCCATGACTTAGCAGTTATCCCTCAGCCTTGCTCCAGAGCTAGCCATGAAGGGGAATTAATGATCCCAGCTAGATGTCGTGGAGTTAAAGTGTCTGTCCCCAGCTGCAGAGGACTACTTAAACAGATCTGAGCTCAACTGAGGGGAGAAGACCCAGGAGAGAAGAGGTAAGGAGTGTCTTCTGTCTCTGGGAAGGGCCAGTGGTGGGTAGACTGAAGAAGGCCACAGGGACAGGATTGATCCCTGTGATGGGCCCTGGAAAAGGGGCAAGATTCAAGGAGAGACTGCAGAGGAGGCAGGACTTTTCTATGGAGACAAACCCCCAGGGAGCACAGGAGGTCCCTGTGGGAGTGAGCACTGAGATAGGGTTTGTAAGTGGAAACAGAAGACTTGAGTGGCCCAAAGGGGGCAGATGAATTATTTGGGTTTGTTTGGAATTTCATTTGGATCATTCAGTTACCCAGGAAGGGTTTTAAACTTTGTGACATGCTCAAAGGGCTGAGCCACAGAAGAACTGGTGAGAGGCAGACATCCTGCAGGAGGTGCTGGAGCCAAGGATACCGGTGACATTACACATGGACACAAAGAGATGCATCAGAGATGAGTGTGCCCACCACATGGTCTTTCTCAGGATGGGCAGAGCTGGATGGGGCATCTCATCTCATTATGTTGGTGCCCTGCAGTACCATTGGTCTCTGGATCAGATGAAAAGCCAAGAAAGGGGGGCAGAGATAGGACAGGAGGAGGAAGGTAGTTGGGGACAGAAAAGACCAGATGAGGGAACAGGGAAGGGGAGACAGAGCAGTGTCTTGTGTGTATCAGGCTGGAGTCTCCACTGGCACTGTGGCACTGGCTGGATGTTGTCTGCTGGTGCACTGATGTCTGGGACTCATGATGACGCAATGACTCTTGAGGCTCATGAGGGGAGGACAGAGCCCCTGGAGCAAAGCAGATGCTGGACAGTCTTTCCCCTTCCTCTGAGAATACCTCAGCCATCCTTCCCCCCACCCCTCAAAGTATTATTATAGGACCCCGGAAAGGGGTGATGTGTGGAATAGCCCCATCTCCCATTATTTTGTCCATCAGTTTGGCCTAACTTCTGACACACCAGTTTTGGTCTAGTAATTTCTGGCCCCTTGTTTCTCTTGTTTATTAGACATGATCTCAACACCGTCCTTGTGTTATATCAGCAGGCCTTTTTGTTTGGACTAATTCAGACTGTTTTTAACTTTTTTTGCTGACTTTTATAAGCAACTTGCTGTAACAGGCTGAGTGGGACTTCTTCCTTTTCCCATCAACATTTATTGTTACAGGTGATTGGATCATTTTATAAACTTTTATCCACTTTCTCACAGTTAAGATTGCAATTGGGGTAGGCCCACTAAGCCCTAATTATTACAAAGAACCATCACAATACAAATAAATAAATAGCAACAATAACTGTATGCCTAAGTGCACAGACCTACAGTAGTTGGGCTAAATGGTGTCCTTTCATTCTGGATTAACATCAGTTTAAAAACGTTGACTAGTTAATCTGTACAAACTCCCTGTGTGTGTGGGAGGCAGCTTGACAAATCTGCTAATTCCCATTTTACAGACAGTGACTTCCCAAAGCCATACAGCAAGTCAGTGCCAGAGCTAGGATTAAAAATCAGGAGTTCCTGGCTCCCAGTTCCTTGATCAATCCACTTGACCATTCTACCTCTCTTAAGGTAACTGTTGCTGGAGTGTGCAGACCTGTGTCTCAAAGCAAAGCGATGCTAATTCATGTCTGAGTATATTTTTAATGCTGCTCCAAACAAATAGTAGTTTTCCTCAGATGCATGTGAGGATATCCCTTTAAGAAGAGAGTTGTCATGTCTGAGTTGTTGCTTAGGTTACTGAGGCACATCTGCTGGAAAGCCTGTAATATGAAAGGGCTACAGGAGGGAAAGAGCAATTGAGGTTTTATGGTGTTGACAAGGTAACCTGAATTTACTTATCTCTGCCCTCCCTAGTAATTGGGAGTTAAGGTTCATTGCAATGATCCACACATAAATTTACCCTCTAAAAATCAAAATACATGTACAAAAATAAACCCCCAGAAGACTGAGACTTGATGTGTAGTACAGGATTATCCTATACATTACGCTAACAGAGGGAGTTTTTTTGCTTTTAGGTTCCTCATGAATTCCTGATTCAAGGCCAGAAATACATGTGACTGTACACCAGGGTGCTATTAGTAACACTGAGAGAACTAGGGTTGCCACCTCTGAGATGCAGAAAAACTGGCCACTGTCCCCTTCCCTCCACGACCCCCCCCTCCCCCCGCCCTCACTAGCATAACCCTCCCCTTCTCCTCTCAGGTGCCCACCACACACACACACACACCAGCCTGCCTCCCTCTGCCCCCCTCACACAAGCAGCAGTGCAGGTAGGGAGCTGTTCAAGGGTGGGGGTCCAGCCAGTGGGGGAGGCTGGTCCAGGCCCCTTGTCAAATCCACAAACAGCCAGCAGGAAATGTGGCCCCACAACAAACCCACTTGCCCCCTTCATTCTATCAAGGTGCCAGCTAGAGAGTCCAGCCAACTCCAGAGCATGCCAGGAAGGAGTGGAAAGCAGGGAGTCCTCAAAGGGAGACCTGGCTCTTAAAGGAACAGGCCCATGGAAAGTCTCTGCTGAGGGTGGGGCAGCGGGAGAGGGCAAAAAAAGCCCCAGCACATCTTCACCGGCAACAAGCAAGGCAATACAAAAAGTGGCCAGGCCAGTTAAAAACCCTAGAGAGAACTCCGTAAGATTTCATTTGCATCTGAATTTTCATAACTTCTTTCATAATTATGGAGTAAAATTCAGCTTTATACTCTGTTCATATTGTCCCTATTGTAATGTGACAATGGGAAAAAAGAGATTGGGTGGGTATTTTGCAGATGTACATTACCTGCTACAGAGTTATTAAGGGTTAGCCAATCCATCAGGTCCAGGAACACAGCACTACTAATAATGTGGCAGGGTGCCAGTTCAGTAACCTGCTGGTAAAAATACCAAAATGTGGAGTCATAGAAGAGAAGTTGGCTCCTCCTCTATCCTCATGCCTGGATGATGGTGCGCAGCCCTGGTGATGGTGGAACAATGCTGGGGATGGGATGGTGAGGAGAGCAAGATACCAAGGGGGCCCTATCTACAAAGGTTACCTAAATCCATATTTATGCACCTAAATAAAAATGATCTGATTCTCAGAGGTTCTGAGCACCCACAACTCCCCTGTGTTTTCATGGGGCCTCTTAAAATCAGGCCACTTATTTAGTGGCCTAAATATGGAGTTAGATGCTTAAGGTGAGACACCCAAGTGTGAAAATATTTGCCCAAGTGACTTGCTGAAGATTGCAGAGTATTTCAATGACAACTGGAAATAGAACACAGGACTCCCTCTCCTATGCTAAGGCTAAATGCAAAGCCCATGGAAGTCAGTGGAAAGATTCCCATTGACTTCAAAAAGCTTTGATCAGGCTCCACATCACTGGACAAGCTGCTTCTCTAAACAACTTTCAGCAGGATCATCCATAGACCTAAATCCGGTTTCTGAAGAGTCATCAGCTCCACCTGAGGAGAGAGAAGAAAGGCAGTGCGTCCAAAATCTTTGTACCTTCAATGGATGGTGTAAATTTACACACCAAAAAGGGTATCTAGAGTTCTCTGAAGTCAATATCCTAGGAGTATACTGTATGAGAATCAGCTTCAAGGTCTATCATCTCCCCACAACAGTCTTTGAGCCTGCATCTGTGGTGTCCCGTATTGTTAGCATGAGTGACAGAGTCTTTGAGTCTGTGAAGCGACTAACTTACAATATGCTTACAACTGTAAGTGATGTATCCATCCTAATTGGTTACAGAATTCCGGCAACATGGATATCAGAGGTTGCTTGAATTCTGAAGTGGCCCAGAGGGAATCCTCAAACATGGTCTCCTAAAACACACCCAAGAAATATTGTGCCTAACTAGCAAAGCCCCCAGGATACCCCCTAGCTCTGCATCTTCCTCTCCAAATCGGAAAGCACTGAAAAAACAGAGGAGATTTACTTACCCCACTTCTACAAACAAAATAGTGCCTAAACCTGATGGAACACAGCTGACGGCTGTACCAGAACGGGTGGCCATAGATTCTGTTGAAATTAAATCTACAATTTCTACCCTACAGACCACCATGACTGAGATTCAGAGTGCACTGCAAGCTGTGCAGGCAGATGGGTGAAGCAGAACACGGAATTTCTGAAGTGGCAAAGGATATCAAAGAGAACAAATTTATTAACTGTAATGATATCAAGAGTATCAAGACCAACCTAATTAATCTAAAAAGCCACTCATAATGATGGAACATCAGGATTGTGGGTGGTCCTGGAGGAAGAGAGAAAGGTAAACCCCTCTGAACTTATCCCTAAACTGCTATCTAAGTTGTTGGATCTGCTGGTAGATTTTTGTTTTGATATAGAACAGGCACACTGTGCCCTTGACTCCAAGCCAGTTCCAGGAGATTGCCCTAGAGCACTGATTTTGAAGTTCCTGAAAGTTTACAACTTAGTGGCTTATATTGCAGAAATCCAGAGGGGAAAAAAGGTGCTGTTATGGGGCAAAACAGAAATTAAAATACTCCTCTTTCAAGATTATGCCTGAGATGTGACTGCAGTGAGGGCATCTTTTAACGAAGCAAAAACAATTGGCTAGGAAGATAGACTTGAAATATTGTATTAAATACCCGACAACACTCCGTATTAAGAATGTCAGGAAGATAGTATCATTCAGTTCCCCTCAGGAGGCAGAAAAAGATCTCAAAAATCTCCAAATTCCTCCCTCACAAGAGGAGACATCTATGGAATGATCTGACCATATAGAATTCATGTATTGCACTTTGAGATCTGGCATGACTGCTCTAAACAAGTTGATGTGTGCTAGCTTATATGTTAGTTTCTTTTCTTTTCTTTTTCTCTCTCTCTCTCATTGGGGTTCAAAAGTTAAAAGGTTATCAATTTACTTCCCTATTGCCTTCACTCATGAGAAAGGAACATCAATCAAATCCATCATTTGATTAGCAATTATATATTTTTATCTTTGCTTTATTAATCCACAAGGAAGCACTCTCTAATGTATCAAGGTTCTATTGGTAATAGGTGATTACTATAGTAATCATGTTTGGGGTCCCAGGGGCTGTGAGGATCTCCAAGTTTTACCTGATCCATCTGCCCTCTTTGGCTGTCATGTGTATTTTTGGGCTGTATAATCAGATTTTTTAATTTTTTTTGGTTGTATGGTACTAATGTGTATTTCTCTTTCCACTATGTTTTCTGTTTTGTTTTTCACTTATTTAATTCCTTTTTCTGTCCCTTTCTGTTACCCTCCCATGCTGGGAATTTCCTTTTTACTCCTGTAGAATGTCCTGGGAAGTGATGCCCTATCCCTGGATTAAATAACTTTGGCTGCTTAGATATGCAAGAGCTGTCTGCTGCTCAGGAAAATTTGGAATTTCTCATTTATTCACAGAGCGACTATACAATTTAGCTAGTACTTTTTAATAATGATGCCTCTGATAATTAAATGTGTCTCCTGGAATAGAAAGGGTTTTAATAACCCTATTAAAAGGAAAATATATACTCAAGGCTTAAAAAAAGAGAATGTTGACATTGCCATGCTCCAGGAGACACATCTGACAGAACTTGAAGCTTGTAAACTGCATTGGGTGGCCCTCCTAGTTTCTAAGTGCTTTCATTCTGAAATGAGGGGTGTTGCTATACTAATACATAACAAGTTGAATGTTAATATTCTAAGCACAAGGTCTCACAATGAGGGCAGATTTACTGTCCTCAAGGCTGAAATTAGCAATTCTATAATCATTTTTGCCAGTCTCGACAGGCCAAACCAGAATGATCCCTATTTTTTTTTTCATAATTTTTTTTAGTATAAATGACATGGGCCACCATCTATTATTATTGATGAAAACTTTAACAAAACTCTCTAGATGCAGTCCTCGATAAGTCTTCTCCATCTTCATATAAAAACTAATATTCACCAGGTACTTCATACATACACAGCTGATTTAGGTTTACAAGGTGTGTGGAGAGTGGGTAATCCTACAGTCAGAGAGTGTAGGTGTTTTTTGCTGCAGCTCATTCAACATATTCAAGATGGGACAATTTCTTCATGTCACAAGATTTGATCAATTCTGTCACTGATTGTGGCATTGGTACTATTAGTTATATGGTTATATCTGACCATGCTCCTATACATGTCTTTTAGGCCCCGAGGGCATGCACCTCCAACTAAAATGTGGAGACTAAATACTCTCTGCTGTTTGATACATCATTTGTTAACTCTATCCATCTGGAGTTAGAACTTTTTTTTTTTTTTTAAACAAATGTCCCCACTCCTTCATCCGCTGCCATGCTTTGGAAAGCCTTTAAAAGCCCCTTTCATCAGAAGCCATATAATCTTTTTTGCCATGTTAAAAAGAAATGGAGAGAACACAGAACTGATACCCTTGTGAAGGAAATTAAGGCCTTGGAGGTGGAATATGTTTCTGTTCCCTTCCCAGAGAAACTCAGAACCCTCATCAATCTAAGATATGAAATCAACAAAATTCTGTCCCAAAAGGCTGAGTTTGCTTTATTGTATTTGAAGCAAAATTACTGGGAATCTGGCAAGAGAGCTGGCAATAGCTGTTGGCATATAGACTTAAGCAAAAGGCTAACAGAAATCAGAGTGCTGTTTGCAAAAGCGAAAATTATAAACAACACTGTCAGATATTAATAAACAATTTCAACAGTTTTATTCATCTAGCTGAAAGGGGAATCAGTGAAGATGCCCTAAGTAACTTTTTATTGGATTGTCTATGCCACAGATATCTGATTCTCAGAACGAACTTTTAGGTGCCCCTTTAGAAATCACAGAACTGACTCATGCTATAAAAGCAATACGGGTCAGAAAGACTCTTGGTGCAGACATGTTCCCAACTGAATTTTACAAAGTTTTCTGAAGCTTTAATGCCTAGATTATTGAATAAGTTCAGTAAAACCAAGAACGAGCAAACTCTCCCACTTACTCCAAGAGAAGCTGTAGTTTCAGTTGTTCCTAAGTCTGGGAAAGACCTTAGATTATGTAGTAATTACAAGTCAGTTTCTTTAATTGAGATGCTAAAATTTTAGCTAAAGCTCTTGCTATGCAATTAGATAAAGTCATTTCACACATTATCCACGTAAATCAGGTGGGATTCCTTCATAATAGATCTGGCTCAGATAACTTGCATCAGCTGATTGATATTGTTGCTGCTTTAAGAGATTCTATAGAACCCTTAGTTGTATTTCTTTAGATGCTGAAAAGGCATTTAACACCATAGCCTGGGACTGTCTTTTTCGTGTTTTGGCAAAATTTGAATATGGTAAACAATTTATTGCTTGGACTAAGCTTTTATACTCTAACCCGAGTTCCAGAATAGTTAGCAATTGTATTATTTCTGCCCCATTTCCATTACAAAGAGCTACAAAGCAGGGCTGCCCCCTTTCTCCAATTCCGTTTGATTTCGCTCTGGAACCTTTAGTCATTGCCATCCGAGCAAATCAGTATATTCATGGTTCAGAGTGGGCCAAACAGAGCACAGGATTATGCTCTGCATGAGGATGATGATCTTGTAATTGTATCTAAACCTAAAGTTACCATTCCTAATTGTCTATCCCACTATTCATAAGTTTGGACTCTTCTCAGGATATAAAATTGAGATAAATCAGAAATCTTAGGCAATATGCCCACAAAAGCTTTTTCTCACATTTGGACTTTCAGTGGCAATCCTTGTATATGAAATATTTAGGAATACTGCTTCCCAAAAATATTCAAGACATCCCTAAGATAAATATAGATCCAATTATTGTCCAAGTAGCTGACAATTTGAAGAGTTAATCCTAAGTTTTGGGGATAAAATTAGTATACTGAAAATGATTGTCCTTACCAGAACTTTTTATGTCCAAATGTGTCTCCGTATTTCTATTCCTTAAACTTATTTTAAGAAATTCAATAATATTTTCAGAACGTTACTCTAAAGTGCAAGTGAGAAACCTAGACTGGCTCTGAACAAATTGCAGCACCCCTTGTAGCTGGAAAGATTTCATTTCTCCAACTTGGAAAATTGTCATAACTTCTTTTTGTTAAGATAAGCATCTTTCTTGCTGTTTTATATGACCGTGCAGACCCCATCTTGGGTTCAGATTGAATGAAAATTGTTATACCTTCTCCCCTTTTAGGCATTGTAGGATCACATTTTTGTAGATTTGGTGGCTCCAGAGTTCCCGCAATAATGGCTGTGAGGCAAACTTGGCTAGAAAGTTCTGCTTCCATCCATTCTTCCATGTAAAGGTGGTCCTATGGGGAAATTCTGTCCTTAGAATCGGTTGCAAAACCTTGATGTGGAGAGTTTGGATAGACAGAGGAGTTATGACTGTCGCAACTAACAGATAATGATAAATGTAAACCCTCTGTAGATCTTCAGCAACAATTTGCTTGCCCATCTCCAGAGCATGGAAATATCTCCAGCCGAAGCATTTATGTATGAATGTTTTTGGACTGGATGCACTGGGAGCTCCAGAACCTCCAGAACTTTTATTCTGGATGGAACTTTCTGGATTTAGTCAGCCAGAAGTATCCTTTTACAATATTCTGGACCATACAAACCATAGACCTGAGAGAGACTATGACATATTCACCAAAAGACACTATTTTGAATATTTGTGTTTGATAAAATATTTGTAAAATAGGCAACATGTATCATGATCTGTGGAACTAGAGTCAGAGTTCCCATGTTTCCTGGAGGGTCTATTATTGATAGGACACCAGGAAAACAGGGCATAGCAGGGAGTTTGGCTGGAAGTAACTCAGCCACAAGGACAGAGCAGTGCACAGGATTTAATAAAGTTCTACCAGCCCGAGCCCTGCCCCTTCCAGGTGAGGGACTGGGAGGTGGGGGCAGGGAGGAGAGCCTGAGCCCAGGTGGTGAGGCTCCAGCTGTCAGCCCTGGGGCAGCGGAGCTCTGGCTAGCCCCTTAATCCTCACCTCCCGGGTGCACATGGTCCTTCTGCATGTGCCCCAGCTACCTGACAGTCAGAGCTCTTCAAAAAACAAAAATCACACCACTCACTCCTCCCTTGACACATTCCCTTGCCTCGCTTGGGAGGCCTACTCATAGTGTGAGAACCTCTGTACTAGAGGATAAGAGCCTGCTACTCCCAGAGGTGAAAGTAAGCCGGTGTAAGAGCCGGTGCGCTGTACCAGGACCGGCTTTCCGAGAGGGCAATTTAAAGCCCTGGGGTAGCGGCGGCGGGGCTCTGGTGGGGATTTAAAGGGTCCTGGAGCTCCAGCCGCTGCTACTGCCGCTGGGCCCTTTAAATCCTGGCCTGAGCCCTGCTGCCGAAGCCCTGGGGTAGTGGCAGCGGGGCTCCGGAGGGGATTTAAAGGGCCGGGGCAGTAGCGGCGGCTGAAGCCCCAAGCCCTTTAAATCCCCGCCTGAGCCCTGCTGCCCGAGCCCTGGGGTAGGGGTGGCGGGGCTCTGGTGGGGATTTAAAGAGCCCCGGAGCTCCAGCCACCGCTACTGCCCCGGCCCTTTAAATCCCTGCTGGAGCCCTGCTGCCGAAGCCCTGGGGTAGCGGTGGTGGGGCTCCAGTGGGCATTTAAAGGGCCGGGGTGGTAGCAGCAGCTGGGCCCCGGGGCCCTTTAAATCCCCAATGGAGCCGGGCCACCGCTACCCCAGGGCTCGGGCAGCAGGGCTCAGGCGGGGATTTAAAGCTCTGCCAGAGCCCAGAGCCCCCGGGTAGCGGTGGCAGCCAGGAGCCCCCAGGTCTCCTCAGTGATTTAAAGGGCCCGAGGCTCCGCTGCAGTAGTGGCAGCTGGAGCCCTGGGCCCTTTAAATCGTCCCTGAGCCCCGGGGCTCCCAGCCGCCTCTGCAGCTGGTAGCTCAGGGGTGATTTAAATGGCGCCGGGCTCCCAGCCGCCACCACCGCAGCTGAAGCCCTGGCCCTTTAAATCAAGATCGAAAGGGCCCGGGGATTTAAGGCCCTGCCTCTTCCGGTTGAGGCCACTCCTCTTCCAGTTGAGGCCACGCCCCCTGCTCAGGACTCCAGCATATCGGTAAGTCCTCTAACTTATTTTCACCCCTGGATACTCCACTCCCAGCCATGAGGGGGCATGCTAGTGTGAGTCCACGCTTGCATAAGTTTTGCCCTTTACTTCACCTTAGAGTTCTTGTTTCTAAACCCTAATTATGTAACGGTTTTCTGTAACTTTCTCATCAGTCTCTGCTTTTAAAAAAAAATATTCCAGCCCGGTCAGCACCGTTTGAGTGAAACCTGAATGGTGATATAGTGAACAACACTGTCCTTTCGTTAGTTCTCACGTATAACTGTCTCCCTGGCCTATCTAAGGGCTAGTCTACACTGGCAATGCTAAAGTTTGTGTGGTTTGTGTAGTTTGTGTGGTCGCGGCAGAGTGCTGGGAGAGAGCTCTCCCAGCGCTCTAAAAAACCCACCCCCACGAGGGGCGTAGCTACCAGCACTGGGAGCATGCTACTGGCACTGGGGCACTGTTTACCCTGGCGCTTCACAGCACTGAAACTTGCTGTGCTCAGGGGGGTGTTTTTTCACACTCCTGAGCAAGGAAGTTTCAGTGCTGTAAATTGCCAGTGTAGACAAGCCCTGAGACTTAACCATATCACTGTATAATTCTTTATTATACCAATGCTGGCCAGTGATGTTTCTGATTAAAAAAAATATCCTATTAAACCATAATCCTACAAAATACATCAAAATGGCAAAATATTTGTCATTCGTATTATTAAATGATTAAGAGAAAATCTCTCCTGGTATACAAAGGAATTAATGGCTGCTAAATTAAACCCTAACATAAAGCAAAGGCATTTTATTACTAAAGCCATTTATTGCTACATATAAAAGAGAGACTGCAAAATGAGTGCTAATGACTGAGGGGACAAAAGAGTGTCATTTTATCCTTATTTGCATCTTGTGAGAAATAAAAAGGAATGAGTGGCCAGTTCTGAGTCTTCTCCAACACTTCTACACACACACACACACACTCATTCTTTCCCTCGCTCACTGTTAGGAATCATATCGCCTGCCCCTGAAATGTAACCACTTCAGGAGTGGAGTAGCAATGCTGTTTAACATCACAGTGCTACTGCAGTGTTCCTAGTTACAGACAGGCCCTTCTGTACATGTGCAGAGGAAAATTTGGGGACATCTTGAGTGTTTTCCCATAAAATAAAAATGACTCTTTGAAAGAGACAAAGGGTGGATACAGCATCCCTTGAGCCATGTAAATGTCAATAGTTTTATGCACCTGAACATAATACAGTGGGCCTGTGACGGAGCGGACTGGCCCCACACTGGGAATGAGAGGGTCAAACCTTCCCTGCTGGCAGAGGAAGCCACACCCCTGAGGCTCTGCTGGGCATGCTCCAACAGAGAGTCAAGTATAAAAGCCTGAAGAGCTGCTCAGTCAGGGCTGGTGGCTGAGGAAGGAGGACACTCAGTGGAGGCTCCAGCCCAGGAGCAGTGGCAACTTGTACAGAAGGGAGCCAAGGGGCCAGGAAGTGGGACAAGAGACTGGCAGCTGTGGGAACCCCAGGGGCTGAGGAACCTGAAGATCCTGATGCCACAGTGTTATAAATATAAAGGGAAGGGTAACCACCTTTCTGTATACAGAACTATAAAATCCCTCCTGGCCAGAGAAAAAACCCTTTCACCTGTAAAGGGTTAAGAAGCTAAGATAACCTCGCTGGCACCTGACTAAAATGACCAATGAGGAGACAAGTTACTTTCAAAGCTGGTGTGTGTGGGGAAACAAAGAATCTGTCTGTCTGGATGATGCTTTTGCCGTGAACAGAACAGGAATGGAGTATTAGAACTTGTTAGTAAGCAATCTAGCTAGAAATACATTAGATTTCCTTTTGTTTAAATGGCTGGTAAATAAGCGGTGCTGAATGGAATGTATATTCCTGTTTTTGTGTCTTTTTGTAACTTAAGGTTTTGCCTAGAGGGATTCTCTATGTTTTGAATCTGATTACTCTGTAAGGTATTTACCATCCTGATTTTACAGAGGTGATTCTTTCAATTTTTCTTTAATTAAATTTCTTCTTTTAAGAACCTGATTGCTTTTTCATTGTTCTTAAGATCCAAGGGTTTGGGTCTGTGCTCACCTATGCAAATTGGTGAGGATTTTTATCAAGCCTTTTCCAGGAAAGGGGCTGTAGGGCTTGGGGGGATATTTTGGGGGGAAGATGTCTCCAAGTGGGCTCTTTCCCTGTTCTTTGTGTAACAGGCTTGGTGGTGGCAGCATAGGGTTCAAGGACAAGGCAAAGTTTGTACCTTGAGGAAGTTTTTAACCTAAGCTGGTAAGAATAAGCTTAGGGGGTCTCTCATCCAGGTCCCCACATCTGTACCCTAAAGTTCAGAGTGGGGAAGGAACCTTGACACACATGGACTGTTACGTTTGGAGAACTGGTAGGAAGTGACCAAGAAAAGGGAAGGGAGTGGTATATCCCACCACTCTGAGGGCAGCATGTTGCGGTAGGATTCCCTGCTGGCTGGAGGCAGATCATGCCGTCAATGACAGGGCCCTGGGTTGGAGTCCGGTGAAGGCGGGTGGGCCCGGGCTCCCCTGCTGGAGGTCTCTAACCCCCTCCCATTTTTGTGATGACATAATTCACCGATCTCTCTCTTACCTCAAAGGAGAGAGATGAACTCCGGCCACTGAGCTGCACTATCCTACAAGGGGAAGAGGACTTAGAGGGACTCTGGCCCTCAAGCCACACTGCTTTAGGAGTGCACTATAGAGACTCTGGCCGCTAGGCCATGCTATCCCACCAGAGGAAGAGTTTTGTGAGACTCTGGCCATTGGGCAACGCTGCTTTAGGAGCACACTAGAGGGACTCCGGCCACTAGGCCATTCTATCCCACCCGGGGAAGAAGATTTAGAGGGACTCTGGCCATTGGGCCATAGAGCCCTGACTACCAGGGAGGTTGTTGAACAGGCGTAGAAGCCAGGAGACAGGGTTAATTGTTACGGGGCTTATTCCTTCACCCGCTTGCTTCCCTGGTCCTTCTCATAGGAACAGAGAGCAACAATACCTGAAGTCCAAAGGTGCAAACAATTTGTTTATTGGGGTGAACGTCCAGCAAGCATGATTCCAGTTTCCTTCCTTAGTGTCCCCCTTCCCAGTTTTAACACCTCATAGCCTTACCTGTGTCCCTGTTCCCATTCCTGCCCTTAGCCGAACATGATTCCAATTTCCCCACCCCCATTCCCTGTTCCCATTCCCCTCCCCCCTTACTTCCTGAGTGACTACAGACTATATAGTAAGCAGAATTCAAGTTTTACCTATACCTTAACCAGTCATTTTCCTGAAATTTAACCAACCCATCCTAACATATTGTAACATGATTATTTAACCAATTTATCCCACCACCTTAATTAGTTTACACCCAGCAAAATTAATTATACAGCAGACTGAAACAATGACAGGACCAGACAAACAATAGGGAAATGGGGACTGCAATGATAGAACAACACAGAAATGAAGATTTCACATCCCAGCTATTCATAAGTGAGTTCTTGACAGACAGGATGCTATCAAATGAAGTTTCCCTTTACATTTTCTAGGCACTTCCCTTTCTCTGGAGGTGATCGGCATTATCAGGACAGGATTGTATTCCTTACAGCCCAATAGCTCCTTATTTCAATGTGACTAGTATGGAATCATAGAATCTCAGGGTTGGAAGGGACCCCAGAAGGTCATCTAGTCCAACCCCCTGCTCAAAGCAGGACCAATTCCCAGTTAAATCATCCCAGCCAGGGCTTTGTCAAGCCTGACCTTAAAAACCTCTAAGGAAGGAGATTCTACCACCTCCCTAGGTAACGCATTCCAGTGTTTCACCACCCTCTTAGTGAAAAAGTTTTTCCTAATATCCAATCTAAACCTCCCCCACTGCAACTTGAGACCATTACTCCTCGTTCTGTCATCTGCTACCATTGAGAACAGTCTAGAGCCATCCTCTTTGGAACCCCCTTTCAGGTAGTTGAAAGCAGCTATCAAATCCCCCCTCATTCTTCTCTTCTGCAGGCTAAACAATCCCAGCTCCCTCAGCCTCTCCTCATAACTCATGTGTTCCAGTCCCCTAATCATTTTTGTTGCCCTTCGCTGGACTCTCTCCAATTTATCCACATCCTTCTTGAAGTGTGGGGCCCAAAACTGGACACAGTACTCCAGATGAGGCCTCACCAATGTCGAATAGAGGGGAACGATCACGTCCCTCGATCTGCTCGCTATGCCCCTACTTATACATCCCAAAATGCCATTGGCCTTCTTGGCAACAAGGGCACACTGCTGACTCATATCCAGCTTCTCGTCCACTGTCACCCCTAGTCCTTTTCCGCAGAACTGCTGCCTAGCCATTCGGTCCCTAGACTGTAGCTGTGCATTGGGTTCTTCCGTCCTAAGTGCAGGACCCTGCACTTATCCTTATTGAACCTCATCAGATTTCTTTTGGCCCAATCCTCCAATTTGTCTAGGTCCTTCTGTATCCTAACCCTCCCCTCCAGCGTATCTACCACTCCTCCCAGTTTAGTATCATCCGCAAATTTGCTGAGAGTGCAATCCACACCATCCTCCAGATCATTTATGAAGATATTGAACAAAACTGGCCCCAGGACCGACCCTTGGGGCACTCCACTTGATACCGGCTGCCAACTAGACATGGAGCCATTGATCACTACCCGTTGAGCCCGACAATCTAGCCAGCTTTCTACCCACCTTGTAGTGCATTCATCCAGCCCATACTTCCTTAACTTGCTGACAAGAATACTGTGGGAGACCGTGTCAAAAGCTTTGCTAAAGTCAAGAAACAATACATCCACTGCTTTCCCTTCATCCACAGAACCAGTAATCTCATCATAAAAGGCGATTAGATTAGTCAGGCATGACCTTCCCTTGGTGAATCCATGCTGGCTGTTCCTGATCACTTTCCTCTCATGCAAGTGCTTCAGGATTGATTCTCTGAGGACCTGCTCCATGATTTTTCCAGGGACTGAAGTGAGGCTGACTGGCCTGTAGTTCCCAGGATCCTCCTTCTTCCCTTTTTTAAAGATTGGCACTACATTAGCCTTTTTCCAGTCATCCGGGACTTCCCCGGTTCGCCACGAGTTTTCAAAGATAATGGCCAGTGGCTCTGCAATCACAGCCGCCAATTCCTTCAGCACTCTCGGATGCAACTCGTCCGGCCCCATGGACTTGTGCACGTCCAGCTTTTCTAAATAGTCCCTAATCACCTCTTTCTCCACAGAGAGCTGGCCATCTCTTCCCCATTTTGTGATGCCCAGCGCAGCAGTCTGGGAGCTGACCTTGTTAGTGAAAACAGAGGCAAAAAAAGCATTGAGTACATTAGCTTTTTCCACATCCTCTGTCACTAGGTTGCCTCCCTCATTCAGTAAGGGGCCCACACATTCCTTGGCTTTCTTCTTGTTGCCAACATACCTGAAGAAACCCTTCTTGTTACTCTTGACATCTCTGGCTAGCTGCAGCTCCAGGTGCGATTTGGCCCTCCTGATAACATTCCTACATGCCCGAGCAATATTTTTATACTCTTCCCTGGTCATATGTCCAACCTTCCACTTCTTGTAAGCTTCTTTTTTATGTTTAAGATCCGCTAGGATTTCACCATTAAGCCAAGCTGGTCGCCTGCCATATTTACTATTCTTTCGACTCATTGGGATGGTTTGTCCCTGTAACCTCAACAGGGATTCCTTGAAATACAGCCAGCTCTCCTGGATTCCTTTCCCCTTCAAGTTAGTCCCCCAGGGGATCCTGGCCATCCGTTCCCTGAGGGAGTCGAAGTCTGCTTTCCTGAAGTCCAGGGTCCGTATCCTGCTGCTTACCTTTCTTCCCTGCGTCAGGATTCTGAACTCAACCAACTCATGGTCACTGCCTCCCAGATTCCCATCCACTTTTGCTTCCCCCACTAATTCTACCCGGTTTGTGAGCAGCAGGTCAAGAAAAGCGCCCCCCCTAGTTGGCTCCTCTAGCACTTGCGCCAGGAAATTGTCCCCTACGCTTTCCAAAAACTTCCTGGATTGTCTATGCACCGCTGTATTGCTCTCCCAGCAGATATCAGGAAAATTAAAGTCACCCATGAGAATCAGGGCATGCGATCTAGTAGCTTCCGTGAGCTGCCGGAAGAAAGCCTCATCTACCTCATCCCCCTGGTCCGGTGGTCTATAGCAGACTCCCACCACTACGTCACTCTTGTTGCACACACTTCTAAACTTAATCCAGAGACACTCAGGTTTTTCTGCAGTTTCGTACCAGAGCTCTGAGCAGTCATACTGCTCCCTTACATACAGTGCTACTCCCCCACCTTTTCTGCCCTGCCTGTCCTTCCTGAACAGTTTATAACCATCCATGACAGTACTCCAGTCATGTGAGTTATCCCACCAAGTCTCTGTTATTCCGATCACGTCATAGTTCCTTGACATCACCAGGACCTCCAGTTCTCCCTGCTTGTTTCCAAGGCTTTGTGCATTTGTATATAAGCACTTGAGATAACCTGTTGATCGCCCCTCATTCCCAGTATGAGGCAGGAGCCCTCCCCTCACAGACATTCCTGCCTGTGCTTCCTCCCGGTATCCCGCTTTCCCACTTACCTCAGGGCTTTGGTCTCCTTCCCCCGGTGAACCTAGTTTAAAGCCCTCCTCACTAGGTTAGCCAGCCTGCTGGCAAAGATGCTCTTCCCTCTCTTCGTAAGATGGAGCCCGTCTCTGCCCAGCACTCCTCCTTCATGGAACACCATCCCATGGTCAAAGAAACCAAAGCCTTCTCTCCGACACCACCTGCGTAGCCATTCGTTGACTTCCATGATTCGACGCTCCCTACCTAGGCCTTTTCCTTCCACGGGGAGGATGGACGAGAACACCACTTGCGCCTCCAACTCCTTTATCCTTCTTCCTAGAGCCACATAGTCCGTAGTGATCCGCTCAAGGTCATTCTTGGCAGTATCATTGGTGCCCACGTGGAGAAGCAGGAAGGGGTAGCAATCCGAGGGCTTGATGAGTCTCGGCAGTCTCTCCGTCACATCGCGAATCTTAGCCCCTGGCAAGCAGCAGACTTCTCGGTTTTCCCGGTCAGGGCGGCAGATAGATGACTCAGTCCCCCGGAGGAGAGAGTCCCCGACCACCACCACCCGCCTTCTCCTCTTGGGAGTGGTGGTCGTGGAACTCCCAACCTCAGGACATAGCATCTCATGCCTTCCAACCAGCGGAGTCTCCTTCTGCTTTCTCGCCCCAGACATATCATCTGGTCCACTCTCCGCAACGATACCTGTGGAGAGAACATGAAAGCGGTTAGTTACCTGTGTCTGTGTTACTGGAACCCGGACATTCCGCTTACCTCTTCTGGAGGTCACATGTTGCCAAGCTTCTTCACTAGCCTCTTGGCTCCTCTGTGCAACCTGCTCTATATCTGTAGAGCTTTGTGCCCCTAGAAGCCTATCCTGAGTTTTGTCCAAAAAATCCTCAGTTTCCCGTATGCAACGCAGGGTTGTTATCTGTTGCTCCAGACCTTCAATCTTCTCTTCCAATATGGAGACCAGCTTGCACTTTGTACAGACAAAGTCGCTTCTGTCCTGTGGAAGAAAGACAAACATGGCACATCCAGTGCAGGTCACAACAGCTGAACCCCCCCCCTTCCATATCACCTTCCTACTATGAGCTTCCTCAGAGCAGTTGGCAAGACGTAAGCCTCACTGGGCTCACTCCAGGCGAACTCCCAGGCAAACTCCTGCTGTGAGCTGCTCTGCTGTCCCCGCTGCTCAGCTGGTTCTCCGCCGCTCAGCTGGTTCGCGAAGCTCTGGCTATTTTTAAACAGCCAGGCTTCCCTGTCGCAAACAAACAGACACCCTACTGCCCGCCCCCTGCAGGCTAGCAGCATGTGAGGATGTGACCGGTCGCTTCCCAGCTTATGGCTGCCTCTGCTGCTTAGCCAAAGATCTTAGTTCAAGAATGGCGCCTCAGACTGTCACAGTGAGAGAAGGCCCTTACACCAGCAGACAATGATTTTGATTCTTTCTTTTATACCTCTATAACTAGCTAAGTGATAAGAATACACTTAAATTCTTGGAGTATAGGTCTTTACAGACAGGCCTGAATATCTATATCCTAACATTAACCTTCCCCTCTCCCCCCCCCCCCCGGATTCAAAGGGGTTGACGAGGTACAAAACCCACCACAAGGCCAAATGCATCCTTGATGTAACTGCATTGGGCCAAATTCTTCTTGTCAACTGTACCAGTGCAATTTCAATTGATTCCTGTGACCAAGAGAAATCTGGCCCATTGGTTTGAATGGAGCCAACAGCAAATATATTTATTATTAGGGCAGTGATTTGGTCATAGCCTTGACTTCCATGCCAAGAATCATAACTTACGTATTTTTTCCTGAAAAGTAAGGTTTCCTGAAAATTTAGCTGTAGCTACTATGCTAAAGCAGAGGACTGCTATGCATGGGACAGCTGAGGATTCTGCTGGGTAGAGAGGAGTCTTCAGAAAGCATAGATCCAGCATAGTCACTTCTACCCATCCTCCCACACTCCACTGAGGAGGTGTGTAGGGGAGAAGGGGAAGGACTCAACTCTCTGCTTGATCCTCACCTGGTACAGCCGACCCTTTGGTGCTGCTACTGGTATAATTTAGAGCATCCCTTGGGTTAATAGCTATAAATTATGCTGGGGGCAGTTTTGGCCCCTTAGCAAGCACAACTGGGGGAGTGGAAAAGTCGCTTAAGCCCCCTTTCCCTCTCTCTCTCTCTAGCTCCACAGAATGTAAACTTGGCACAGCAGAGGACTGAACCCTAAGTCTGAGCCGTGGAGCAAGGTGAAACCCATGCAAGTTGCCTGACAGAGGTCAGGCTGCTGAAGAACTTGTGATCTGATTTCCCATCTCATGCTGCCCAGATTCAGACTAGCCAGCTTTGGAGTGGGGGGGATTCTGCAGAGCATGTGGTACTTCCCTGACTTTACAAATTTGGCAGTGTTTTATCCATGGTTTTACCACTCAAAATAAAATCCTCCTGAAAAAATGGTGGCCCCATGTCTTATGTATGGTGCTCCTATGTTGCTATAGCTCCTGCCGTATGTCTGTGAAATCCAGAGTAGACGTCTTGTACATAATACCCATGTCAGGCTTTTCAGTTGGGCTGATGCTTCCCCCCCCTCCTTAACCCTTTGGAGGTAAGTGACATAAGTAATTTGCTCTACTCAGCAGCAGGAGTCCAAGGCTTCATATCAGAAATAAACATAGGTTTTAGCCAAGGGTGAATTTTTGATTTCTATTCTTATGAAGAAATAGAAAAAGAAGCCTTTTGTTCACAGACAACCAAATCATGTGGTCACAGCTGAAACTTAGTCACTGAAGTACTTAGAATGTTTTTTTTGTAATGGTCAGGCTAATACAAGCAGAGGAAAAAGTGATCCATGTGATGTTCTGCTCACATAGTTCAGTAGCTTGCCATTGGCTTAGCCTTCCTTGGCTTCCCTGAGATGTAGCTCTTCACCACTTTTTTGTCAAAGAAGTGTACTTCATTTTTGGTAAGCTCAAACAGGCATGAAAATTAGAGGCATTGGATGTGAAAGTGAAGCTTAGGTTTTGAAGATGATGTTGAGTCACCTTGTTTGAAGAAAGAAAACATGAAACTGAAAAGAGAGAGGCTCTTAAATTGGCTGCCAATCTCAGGTAGATACTGTGGGACTATGTCCTTTGTACCTGTAGAAATGCAGGGAACATGTGAGAGAAAGACATAAGAAGAAAGGAGATGCTGCTGAAGGAAATGAAATATATCTTAGTTTCTCCTGATTATTAGGCTTATAAAAAGGAAGAGTGTAGCAGTTGAGTTGAGGGCTGATATACCAACAGACTTCAAAGTTTTCAGGGTCTGGGAAAGTTTTATGTAATGGCCCCAATTCTGTAAAGATTTTATGCACGTTTAACTTTATGGAGTATGAGTATTCCCAGTGAGTAAAGTTAAGCATGTGTGTATATTTTTTGTAGGATTGCCTATTTTTGTGTCCCCAAAAGCTATCTCTGCTACAAAGGTGGACAATGAGGGATCAAATAGACATCTTTGTCCCCTTGGATTTGCAGACTTCTAAAGTATCCTTTCAGTGCCTGTGTGCAAAACTGCCGTCACTCCACATGCCTGCATTAAGGGGGAAATTCCAAAAGGCTCTTCAGATCTACCTTAATGTGAGAGGAGGAGTAACTACACTGAAATCAATAGTTACATCAGTAAGTGAGATCCAAATCATGCCCAAAGCAGTTCTTATCAGATGTTAAAGTGCAGAATCACTTGTATATTAGGAGTTAGCTCTTTTGAGTGAAAAGTTGCTAAGGGTTAAGAAACAAACACCATGCAGGTAGTATATAGACATTGGCGAAGCTGAAAATAAAACATGGGAATCAATCATCATTCCTTACAATTTTATTCTATATTAAAAAAAATGCAGAAAATGAAACCAAAACAAGAGTTTTCACCTCAGCCAATGATATTAAATTAAAAAAAGAAGTATTGAGTGAGAAACAATAAAGTCAGATACAGACAAGCTGATTTACAGGGAATAAAAAATGCAAAATGTATCTTCGAAAAGATAAGGAGGACTTGTGGCACCTTAGAGACTAACAAATTTATTTGAGCATAAGCTTTCGTGAGCTACAGCTCACTTCATCAGATGCTTTCAGTAGAAAATACAGTGGGGAGATTTATATACATAGAGAATATGAAACAATGGGTGTTACCATATAGACTGTAACCAGAGTGATCACTTAAGGTGAGCTATTACCAGCAGGAGAGCGGGGGGAGAGGTTGGGGGTGGGGAACCTTTTGTAGTGATAATCAAGGTGGGCCATTTCCAGCAGTTGACAAGAACGTCTGAGGAAAAGATGTATATCAAACAATAACATTTGGCATTTACATAGTGCCTTTTTTCCAGGGATGTCAATATGCTTTATAAAGCTGAATAGGTATCACAGTTTTTACAGATAGGAAACTGAGGCTCAGCTCTGGACCTGATTTTCTTCTCAGTTAAATAGGTATAAATCTGGACTGATTTCTTTATAAGTTAATGATGTCACCAGTGGTTTACAAACCAGTGTAGGTGAAGGCAGAATCAAGTCCAGATTTAATGATTTGCCCAAGATCACCCAGCAAATCTCTGGCACAGACAGGAATAAAATCCAGCTCTCATGATTCCCAGTCCTCTGATCCTTCTGTTAGAACATACGACCTCTAAAATAAGCCTTAGATCTAAGAAGAAAAGGAGTAAAATCTATAGGTATGTGAGATACTCAAATTGCTCAGGAAGCTCTTGTAGAAAAAGCCCTGAGGCATTCAGACAGTAAGAAGCTAGAATTTGGAATAATCCTCCAAAGATTTAGGTTATCACAGACTCCCGTGCACAGCAAGCGGTTCAAATTCACATGCTTATTGTTTTTCCTATACCACTTTAAAAGTTCTGTTCTGCTTCTCGGTCCCCTCACAAGAGGAAGTGGTGGGCTTGTAAGACAGTACTCTTGTAATTAAGAGCTCAGCTGTGCAATTTGCATAACACCTGAATATGGCACTGTACTGTACCCCATTGCACTGCCCTGCTTCATGCTCTGGGAATGATTCCTTACTGGGAATAATTGTGCCTCAAGAATGCATGGACTCTGCACCATCTATGAGGATGCCACAGCTTGTCTGACACATGATGAACTGGGGATTGGAGTGGCTCATGGTTCTGCCTCCTCCTTACCCCTCACTGCACCACCTTTCATTAGTGTCCTCATTATTTTTTAATTATACCAGCCCCTAGACGCCCCAGTTTGAGATCAGCACCTCATTGTGCTTTTTGCAGAAGTAAAAAAAAGAAAGTCCCCACTGAGACAGGTTGCGCTCCTTTAAGAGGCCACCTGATGTACTGAGATACCACTGAGCCTGCCTGTTCTGCCAGCCTGGGCACCCTTTTTACCTGTCTTGCTGAGCCAGGCTATTAAGGCTCCTCCAGCATGCACACAGGCAGGGCAGAGTGGATCTGCAGCTGGGGCCGAAGCCAGGCCAGGGGCAAAGGGCGCTAGGTGGCACTCCCTCCTCAGCCCCATGAGGGTTGGTCTGGGACCCGCAGAGCCTCCTTCCCCTGAATGTTCCTCTGCGCCCCCCTAGGGAAGCATGCCCCACAGTTATATCTTGCCTATTAGATCTACTCTTCCATCATATACAAATCACTCTGTGTTTTTCTGACAATGAGCTTTGGACCAATTACATTAATTAAACTAACCAAAGCCTTAATCAAGACTGGAGACAAATGAACATACTGTCATTCCTCTTGATACTAATTCTGCCTTATTTACTGGCCAAAATTTTCAAGCTTTGGTGCCTAACATTAGGCATCTAAATCCATAGGAAACTAAATAAGTGGCTTGACTTTTCAGTGGTGCTGATCCCCCACAATTCCCATTGAAGTTGCTTTCCCTGTATGTCTGAGCTATATTAAGATAGAGGGTGCATTCCTCTATGGAATTAACCTACATATTTCATATGAGCAAACGACCATCTGCTTGCATCTGAGATACGTACGCTAGCTCATGCCTGACTGAGCTCCAGGGCCACACACAGCAGAATTCTGGGCAGCTATACACTGAGGAGGGAGGAATCTATTAATCTGTCAATATGCACACAGAACTTCTATTATGGTCAATAAATGTTATGGGAATGTTAAGGGGACAATAGTCTGGTACATGGGAATTGTGCAGGAAAAGAGGTTACGTCCAAGTAAATACGTTATTGACTGCGGGTATGGCTTCACTGCAGAGGTCGCACAGGTGATTGGCATCTGGGTCTGAGCGCCTGGGTTCACCTAACCTTGGTCTGAGCAGCCACACTGCAACATCCTAGCCTAATTATTGCATCCTTATTGGTTCTGCATTCCCCAGTGTGTGTCTCTAGGACTGCTGGGGTTGGGGCGGGGCTAAGCCTCTGATTCTTTGTGCTTCAGGAAGCTTAGTCACTGGAGGATTTTTTCCCTGTGAATGGTGGGTGAATTTGCCTGTCAGGGGGCATGGATCAGGGTTCATGTTGCACTCCTCATCAGTACCTGGCCCGGGCCAGGGAAGCTAACGATCCAACCAGAGGACCAAATTTGGTGGTGAACCCTGGTCACGTGCCACCTATATGTTGTGCATACACTAAGAAGACTTGTCTGCCCTTCTGGGCATGGGGGAGAATGGTGGGATGGCATTAGAGGGTTAGCAGCACTTGAGTGGTGTAGCCTGTGTTCTTCAGCCTGAATTCAGTACCCCCACTCTGGCGGCGGCTGTCAGTGATTTCAAAGGAAGGGGCATGAAACTCTGCAAGAGGCAATTGTGGAATAACCTCCGTGCTGGGAAAGTTTCTTCCTACTGCACAATTACAAGTTGCTTTCTGCCCTGAACACTGAAGGTGAAGATTTTTCCAAAACTCTTGTGGTGATGGCCATTGTTTTGTTTTTGTTTTTTAATCCTTTCTAAGGAAACTGGATGTTCTCATTATCCACAAAAATGTCCAGTCCTATTTTCTGAATTCTGCTAAGCTCTTGGTTTCAGCGAAGGCTTGTGGCAATTAGCTCCACAGGCTAATGCAGCACAAAGGCTGAAATTCACTTGCGATGAACATTAGTGCCAGGAAGTTGGATCACTCAACTGTTTACAAAAAGGAAATACAAAATAATAATACCTAGCTCTTATCTTCTCATCTAGAGCTCTCTAAACATTTTAAAAGAAGGTCACGAGCATTATTTCCATCTGCCTAGCACTTAGCCAGTGACAGAGCTGGGAACTGAACCCAAGTCTTGGAGGTTTCACAGCAAAGAAAAACCCAAGGCACCAAGTCTCAGAGCCCAGGTCAGTTGACTTGGGATAACAGCACTTGGGCTGCAGGGCTAAAAATAGCAGTGTGGACGTTTCCACTTGACTGGAGCCCGGGCTCCTAGACCCTCCACTCTCATCATGTTTCAGAGCTGGGGCTCCAACCTTCTTGGAAATGTCTACACTGCTATTTTTAACCCTGCAGCACAAGCTCTGCAAGCCCAAATCACTTGACCTGGACTCTAAGACTCGGTGCTGCATGTTTTTTATTGCAGTGTAGACATACCCTGAGTCCCAGTGCAGTGCCCTGACTAGTAGGCCACACCACTTCCCACAAAATGGATGTGAATGTGAGCAAAGTGAATGAATTTAAAAATTCTAACGAACTGTTGCTGATCATTTTGTGCTCTACTCCTCCAGCTCTGACATAATGAACTTCTACCCTAAATTGATGTATAGCCTTGCTGTGTACTGTTGAACAGTTGCCATGGTTCACCCTACAGATGGCTATATTTCACTAGGTGAAATGATCCCTGGGTACACTTTGTTTGTCAGTTAGTAAAGTACATTGGGCCCCTTTGGGATGAAAGGCACAATATAAATGTAAGATTGTTTTCAAGAGTGATCATCCTGGGCTCTAACTTCAGAGATATTTGCAATAATTTTGGTAAAAAATAATAACTTTCACACAAACCCAAAAAGCACTCACAGTATTTCACATAAAAGACAATGTATCTGATGCCAGATACCATAAATCTGTTTTAAATGGGACTCTAAAAAAATCCATTTTTTATGTAAACCACTTCACTAAATCTTAACTCTGGTAGGTGGTGTAAAGGTACTAACATCAGCTGATATGAAGTGAAAATGTGAGTAATAACTGAATGTTTGAGAAAACGTATTTTTCCCATAGTTAGCAATGCATGACTCACTCAAACTCTCTAGCTACTGTGCTGCATGAATGACTCAAAATTCCACAGAGAATGGAGACACAATCAGTTTTTTCTCTGCCAATGGTTGTTTTTTTTTTTTTAAATCATCACGGTTGTAACTGACTTACTTCAAAAGGGAGCATCTGGGCCTATCTTTCTGCCCCCACGCCGTGATTAAAACCTAGTGATTTATCAACATTAATAGCTACCAAAGAGATGTGGATTTTGATGCCAAAAAGTGAACTCTGGTGACAATTTAAAAAAACAGATTTAAACTGACTGCTGTGCTATGCCTCCAGAAATGGCCCATACAGGGTATAGGCAACACTCTTTTAAACACATGGGACCAAATTATCCTTCGTGGAATCTTCCTGGGTGAGAACTAGAAGCTCAAAGTTTGGTCTATTAGAGTTTCCATCTGATCATTTCTTGGGGAGTAGGTTTTGAACCCATCCCATGGTGTGGGAAGGACGTTTGGCCCTTTAAATCATCAGTCTCAGGAGATCTGCCTGAGAGAGACCAGGTCCATTGGCAACGAGGTCCTGTGCTTTTGCAGACGTGGCCAATGGGAGCTTCGGGGGAGGTACCTGGAGGAGCGGCCAGGGCAACACACCGATCCCTGTGCTCCCCCCCCCCAGGTCCCGGCCGCTTCCCCGGAGCAGTGAGGTGGCAGGGCAGGCAGGCAGGGAGCCTGCCCTGCCCCTGGTGCGCACAGGGTCGGAGTCGCTCTAGGTAAATACTGGGGAGGCGGGGGTGCCATGGGGAACTGGTGGGCCACAGAAAATAACCCCGCGGGCTGTGTGTTTGAGACCCCTGATCTAATGGCATGGTCTGAAGTCAGTAGACTGGGACTGAGGAGATCTAGGTTCAGTTTCTTCCTCTACCCTAGACTTCCTATGTCCTCAGGCAAGTCATTTAATCTCTCTGGGACTCCATTCCCCATTTGCAAAATGAGGATAATAATACTTCCTTTCTCCCATGCTTTGCCAGTCTCCCTGTAGGGAGCCAGGGTGGCTCCCCTCCGAACCAGAGAGTAAAGAGCCACCCTCTGAGCCAGAGTGGGCGGGGCCAGGCCAAGCTTCCGCCAATCCCCGGAAGGGGAAGGGTGGGACAGGAAGTACAAAGGGCGGGGCCCTCTGCCCAGTGAGGAGAGCACCAGGGAGGGAGACAGACATAGGCTGCTCCCTCACGATCCTGCGGCTGACCCAGGCGAAGCCCTGGGCAAGGAGGAGCCTGACCGGGGGGAAGGCCTGTGGCAACCAGGGCTGCCAGCCGCTGAATACCCAGAGGACCTGGAGGGGCCTGACTGCAGCCCGGGCCAGCGTGAGTCCGATACCGAGGGGGAGCGGGAGTGGCCCGCAGCGGAATACCCGGAGGAACCGGAGCTGCCCACAGTGGAATACCCGGAGGAGATGGAGGGACCGGAGCAACCCGCCTGAGAGAGACCGGGTAGGAAGTAGCCCAGGGGCCCAACTACACTGTGGGGTGGGTGTGTTTGGTCAGTGGGCGCAGACGGCCCTGCTGACCCAGCGGCAGGACTTTTGCCTCCTGCCAGGGCCCTGGGCTGGAACGCAGTGGAGTTGGGTGGGCCTGCGTTCCCCTACCCCGGCGCTCCCCTGCCTGAGCACACCTTCCCGCTAATTCCCCAACGCCCGGGAGGTGGGGCCGAGACCTGCCACGGAGACCATTGCTCTCCATCGCCCCTAGGGGCTCGGAGGACCGACCGACGCCTGTCACACTCCCCTACTTGGACTCTGCACTTTTGGGGGACTGTTTTTTATTATAAGGCCATACAGCCTCTTGTGCAATGACGCTCTGATCTCAGGTGGGGCCTTTATGCATTGGTGTACAACAGTTAATTAATACTAATATTTAAGTGCTATGAAGTTGAGGTACTTTGTATTGTTCCCAGCCTGCAGCCAGTGACTGCCAAGCTTGTATGCTCTAATCAAAAAGATCGACATTCCTCTTGCCACAAGACGATCTTTTTGATTAGAGCATACAAGCTTGGCAGTCACTGGCTGCAGGCTGGGAACAATTACCTGATTACATTCGTTCAAGTTTTTCATTTTCTGTTTAGATTGAGAAAAAGATACATTAGCCAAATCCAGCAGAATATAAATTGGTGTAATTTACACCATCTTTCAGCCCCCCCATATGTAAATTATGCTAATTTAGACACGCAGATCCTTACACCTCATCTCCAAGTATGGCCAGGAGAAGAGATGTTACTTTTACTTGCCAAGCCCTTACTTCAAGACAGTCACTAGAACGTGGGAGTTCCTAATTCCACTGTGTGCTCATTTCTCCAGAAGTGGTGATATCGAGACTGGAACCTCAGCATGGGGAGTTCTTACTACACTGATAAAGATTTATTCCATGTGGTTGGTACTCTCAAGATTCAAGCTTCTGTTTCGGTGCTTTCTTGAGAAACATGAAGCTTTACAGCTCATCTAGTCACGACCACCGCACTAATCTAATCTGATGAATCTATGGAACTTGAGAGGTGCAACTGAAAATTCTGCTTTACTTCTAGATGAAGGCTCAGTCCTTGACAATGCAGACTGAACAGTTTGATTAAACTGTTCAAAAATAATTCTGAAACAAAGTAGAAGAAATCCTAAGTACATAACTGTGAGTTTATTTTTCCAGCTGGATATTGTCCTTCTGCATTTGTATTGCTATTTTAAACAAGAACTAATGATCAAAGGCTCTGCATACTATAAATAAATACAATTACTAAGCATAGTTTCCATTGTACAATGGCAACATTTCACACAGTTTCAGCCTCAGAAGAGCATCCAGGTCTCAAAGGGCCTAGAATGAGATCTCATGGGACACGCCACTGAAAGAAATTGGAGACTTGCAGAAGAAATTTGCTCCATCCCTGCAAAGCCTGGCTGCTTTTCAGCAATTGACACAGCTCTGGTGCATCTCAGGTAACCTAGTTTAAACTGAATACACTGAACTCGTCATTCTATTAATAGTGGTTTGAAAACTTGTCACTCTTTATATTGAGTGAAGCCCTTTCTATAGGGAAAATTGTGGTGACAAGCTTGCCCTTATTAAGGTTAATTTGAAACACTGCACGCAGGAAAAAGGATGCCACTTGTCTGACAGATAAGTACTATATGTCTTTGCCTGCTTTTTCTTTTTTTTCTTTTCTTCTTTTGTCTGCCTGATTCTCCACACAATTCACTTCATCAATAAAAAATGGAAAAAATTACCTAATTTATCCTGGGGTCACAGTCAACCATAATAAAATCCTACTATTTACATTAGTTGATTTTAATTCCAGACCCAGAGTGAGTTATGGCAGTGATAAAAATTAATTTTCGAACATTATTGGTCTCTGGATTTACTGTGGCCACATTCTGTCCTTTCTCTGGGCCTGAGCCAAGGTTCATTGGAGTGCATGGAGTGACTTCCATTGACTTCAAAGGGGTTTGGATCAGATCCTCCATGAGCAAAACGTTACAGAAAATCTGCTTCTTTTGTTCACCCATATAGTCTCCTCTTCAGCTTAGTGCCAGCTACGGTACATAACAATGTTATTTAACACTTCCATAGTGCTTTCCATCCACAGATGCTTCTATCTTTCTAGGTTTTTATAACACAATTCATCACCAAGCTATCTGAGTGCGATATTTACATCTATGTTAGAGTATTCCTACCCCACACTGACAGGAAGGGGTTAACCCCCATAATGTGGGCTAAGGAAGCCATGTCCCCACACCTCTGCTGGGCATGCTCAACTGGAACCACATTATAAAAGGGAGCAGCCCAGCTCAGTCTGGGCTGACCAGTGAGGAGAGAGCACATGTGTTGCAGGTTCTTGCCTGGGAGCTGTTGGAGCCCTGGACTGAAGAGGCCAGGCACGCCCAGACCCAGGCGAATACCCAGCTGGCCGTGGATGCTCATGAGGAGAAGGAGTTGTCGGGAGCTTCGCCTGCTGACTACCCAGGAGAACCAGAGGGCCTGCAGACTACAAAGCAGGTAGACAAGGTAGGAAGAGGCCCAGGGAACTAGACGTTAATCCGGTTGTGATGCTGGGAACCGAGTCAGCGTATTTCAGATGGATCCCTGCTGACCCAGTGGTGGATACACTTGCTGCTGACAAGGCCCTGGGCTGGGACCCGGTGGAGTAGGGAGGGTCCAGGTCCCCCTACCCTGGCTGTCAAACGCCCCCACCTCCCCCCGCGTGGCAGCCCATCCCCTGCTGGCCACTAGGCCACACTACCTGAAGCAGAAGGACAGCCCTGTTGACTCTGGCCACTATGCCCCACTGCCCCGCACCAAAGGGCGGTCCCATTGACCCTGGCCACTGAATCTAAGGACAGTTCCTCTGATCTTGACCATTAGGCTTTACTGCCCTGACAGGAGGAGCTGTCTGTAGTTTGCAGCCACAGGGTCATTATGCCCCTAGGAGGTGACGGGGCATACCTGCCTCACAACAACATTAAAAAGATCTCAAAGCGAGTAAGAATTACAATCTCCCATTTTTACAAATGGGAAACTGATGCACAGAGAGGTTAATTGACTTGCCCAAGGTTGTTACAAAGTAAGTCACCAGCACAGCAAATAGTACTTTGATCTCTTGACTCCAGATCTAGTACCCTATGCATTAGACTACCTAGTGTTCCTAAACGGGGAGGCAGACATAACCTGTCAAATACACAGGCAAAAGTTTTGACAGTGGGTACACATGCGTGTGTAGCTGTAATGCCACAGATTTTCTGTCCACATGCACATACCCTGATTCCCTCTGCATGGCTCTGATGTTCTTTCCATATCACAAGCAAAGCTCTCTCCTGTGTCATGCTGCGACTGACATCCCTGGTGGCCTTCACGTGACGGGGCCAAAGGACTCTAAAGGAGAAACAATGCTGCTCTGTACAGCATTAAGTCATGCAGCATTTTCAGTGAAAATGTTTGGGTCCCCCCCCGTCCCCCCCCGAGGGAAGTATGCTGCATAGCTTAGCTAGTGCCTGATTCCTTTGTCCCTTCCTTGGGCTGATCACAATCTCTGTCTTCTATGGATCTCAAGTCTGTTGCCGTGAGTGCAGATGCTTGTGGTCCTTATTTCGCAATCCACCCCACTTTGAGTAAGACTCATGTGCCCTGCTTGCACACATGAAAGCTCATTCAAATGAACAGAGCTCAGAGAGGCAAGTCAGTTTGTTTTAATTCTTGAAATTCCAAAATTTGTCTCCTATTTGTGTGAATGTAGTCACGCTGAGAAGGGAATTATTGTGCATTATTTTATTATGCTACTCTTTACATTTCGTCTTTCTGTCCAGGTGAGTCAGGTGCAAATGACTTGATGCTATATTAGGGTTACAGTTGAACAGATAGATGGTGGTACATTCCATCAGAACCTTCTTGGTAGTTTCATCAATTTCTGCAGATTGTCTGCTTTCAAAAAAAAAAGTTTCACATTCTTTCCCATCCTCTTGGTTGTAGAGACACCCTTCTGAATATGAATTGGATATAGTGCTATTTTGCTTAATCTTTATCCAGATGGAAATAATAGCTGTAAGATTGGTGTGAAACTCTTAAGATAATATATTTGAAGTCTGATTATGCCAGTTTATATCACAAATTAACTATTTCACTACTGATCATTTTATATGAACCACTGAGATAATCTGGGATTGTGGGTGGAATTTGGGTAGAGGTTGATATGGTTAATTAGCTTTTGGAAAGAACGTTGAGGTCCTTGAAAGAAAAAATGTTAAGGTGATGATTAGTAACAGTGTTTTTCTTTTCTTTTTGGCTTGTTTGTTTTATAAAAATTGGCATGCAGGCAAATGTCAGGGCCTGTATTAGAAAGTTAGTTCTAACTGGCTATACTGTCAGATTTGAAGAAGAGAATACCAACAGGAATTTTTTCTTACCCATACAATATTGTAGCTCTGTTTTTACTTTCCCCCTCTTCAAGTGATGTTGCTGATGCATAGGTTGCTAGCCACCACCTTCTGCCTTTCATAGTTATGACAGAGTTGTAAGACTTCCACTCTCCTTTGGATACCAGTCCATCTGGTGATATTTCTGGTAGAACTGGGTCTTTCTTTTTCTTCCTGGTTTGCCTGTGATAGTCTGAGCACCAGAATCAAGTAGCTCTGCAATCAGTGAGCTATGTGTCTGCAGAAAGATGTTATTCTTTGACCTATGGTCTCAAGTAGTTGTGCTCTTTTTAGATTCATTCTCCTTATGACCTCATTGTTCATTGTTTTGGTTATCTAGCTAATTTTTAACATTCTTCTATGACACCAAAACTCAGACATTCTGAGTGATCTCTCGGTATCCTTTTTAAGTGTCCATCCCTACAGGAGGGTTGTAGCAGGGAATCTATTCATTTGTTCCACTGCTTGACCACTGAGGTGTAGGTATTGCCTACCTTGTGTGTTACTGTGTTTACTCATTATCATATTTTTTTATCTTCCTAATGTTGATCATCATTCCATAGTTCTTGCTGCCATTGTTCACAGCAGCAATCATGTTTTGAAGTTCTTCCCTAGTCTAAGCAATGCAAACTAGGTCATCAGTATATCTTATATTGTTGATGTATACACCATTGACCTGTATGCCTTGGTTGGTCTTGGTCTTCTAAACTTTCCCGCATTTTATCTTCTACATATATGTTAAATAGTGTCAGAGATGGAATGTAACCTTGATGTACATCTTTCTTGATGCTGCAATATTCAGATAATTCATAGTTTGTTCGGATTGATGCTTTCTGTCCCCAATACAAGCTTTATATTAACTGGTTTCAGAGTAGCAGCCGTGTTAGTCTGTATTCGCAAAAAGAAAAGCAGTACTTGTGGCACCTTAGAGGCTAACCAATTTATTTGAGCATAAGCTTTCATGAGCTACAGCTCACTTCATCGGATGCATAAAGTGGAAAGTACAGTGAGGAGATTTTATACACACACAGACCATGAAAAAATATACATTGTATGGAGAGTGATCACTTAAGATGAGCTATTACCAGCAGGAGAGTGGGGTGGGGGGAGAGAACCTTTTGAAGTGATAATCAAGGTGGGCCATTTCCAGGAGTTAACAAGAATGTCTGAGGAACAGTGGAAGAGGGGGGTGGGGGGGAGGAATAAACAAGGGGAAATAGTTTCACTTAGTATAATGACTCAACCACTCCCAGTCTCTATTCAAGCCTGAGTTAATTGTATCCAATTTGCAAATTAATTCCAATTCAGCAGTCTCTCGTTGGAGTCTGTTTTCGAAGTTTTTTTTGTTGAAGGATGGTCACTTTGAGGTCAGAAATCGAGTGACCAGAGAGATTGAAGTGTTCTCCGACTGGTTTATGAATGTTATAGTTCTTGACATTTGATTAGTGTCCATTTATTCTTTTACGTAGAGACTGTCCAGTTTGACCAATGTACATGGCAGAGGGGCATTGCTGGCACATGATGGCATATATCACATTGGTAGATGTGCAGGTGAACGAGCCTCTGATAGTGTGGCTGATGTTATTAGGCCCTGTGATGGTGTCCCCTGAATAGATATGTGGGAACAATTGGCAACGGGCTTTGTTGCAAGGATAGGTTCCTGGGTTAGTGGTTCTGTTGTGTGGTGTGTGGTTGCTGGTGAGTATTTGCTTCAGGTTGGGGGCCTGTCTGTAGGCAAGGACTGGCCTGTCTCCCAAGATTTGTGAGAGTGATGGATTGTCCTTCAGGATAGGTTGTAGATCCTTGATAATGCGTTGGAGAGGTTTTAGTTGGTGGCTGAAGGCGTTAGCTAGTGGAGTTCTGTTATTTTCTTTGTTGGGCCTGTCCTGTAGTAGGTGACTTCTGGGAACTCTTCTGGCTCTATCAATCTGTTTCTTCACTTCCGCAGGTGGGTATTGTAGTTGTAAGAATGCTTGATAGAGATCTTGTAGGTGTTTATCTCTGTCTGAGGGGTTGGAGCAAATGCAGTTGTATCGTAGAGCTTGGCTGTAGACAATGGATCGTGTGGTGTGGTCAGGGTGAAAGCTGGAGGCATGTAGGTAGGAATAGCGGTCTGTAGGTTTCCGGTATAGGGTGGTGTTTATGTGACCATTGTTTATTAGCACTGTAGTGTCCAGGAAGTGGATCTCTTGTGTGGACTGGACCAGGCTGAGGTTGATGGTGGGATGGAAATTGTTGAAATCATGGTGGAATTTCTCAAGGGCTTCTTTTCCATGGGTCCAGACAATGAAGATGTCATCAATATAGCGCAAGTAGAGTAGGGGCATTAGGGGATGAGAGCTGAGGAAGCGTTGTTCTAAGTCAGCCATAAAAATGTTGGCATACTGTGGGGCCATGCAGGTACCCATTGCAGTGCCACTGATTTGAAGGTATACATTGTCCCCAAATGTGAAAGTTATGGGTGAGGACAAAGTCACGAAATTCAGCCACCAGGTTTGCCGTGACATTATTGGGGATAGTGTTCCTGATGGTTTGTAGTCCATCTTTGTTTGGAATGTTGGTGTAGAGGGCTTCTACATCCATAGTGGCCAGGATGGTGTTTTCAGGAAGATCACCGATGGATTGTAGTTTCCTCAGGAAGTCAGTGGTGTCTCGAAGATAGCTGGGAAGTGCCACAAATACTCCTTTTCTTTTATATTAACTGTAAATCTTGGGAGTCAATGTTCATTCTTCAAGAATATGTATAACGTTGTATTGAATTTTATCAAAAGCCTTCTAAAATCCACAAAGCACATTTAAATTTCTCTTTAAATTTCTCTTTGCACTTCTATCGCACACTCGTATAAAGATCCTCAGGGCAAAGATTGCCTCTGTTTTACCTACTCCTGGGCAGAAATCAAACTGAGTTTTGCTAATTCTTGTCTTTCAAGACGTTGATGTATTTGTGTGCTGATGATTTTCAACAATACTTTGTGTGTGGCCTATTGGGCTTATAGTTTGATGTTTTTCACATTCTCTAGCATTAACCTGTGGTAGAGGATTGAAGACTGACCTTTTGAAGTCCTCTAGAAATTCTCCTTGTGTGTATAACTGATTGGAAAGTTTTAGGAGTTATGTTTTTGAATCTTCATTCAGAGATTGCAGCATTTCAACCATAATACCTTCCTCCCCAGCTGCTTTTCCTTGCTTTATGCTTTTTTTAGCACTCTTTCTAGTTCCCGTATTGTAATATGCAGTGCCTTTTCTTCTCCTTTTTCAAAGGCTGCATCTTGCAGATGATCAGAAAGTTACTTCACCTGTTCCATCCATCTTCCCAGGCTGCTCTTGGTTTCGTAGAACACTGGTATCTTAAACAGTATTTAATGCAGCTAATTCCTTTTTTTGACTTCTGTATTTCTCTCATCGTTCTGTTTTATGGTGTAATGAATCTCTTTCTTTGTGTAACTTTCAGTATTCCTCACTTCTCCTATCTTTGCATTCTCTTCTTGCATTTATTAGATTTACAATTTCATCAATCATCCATTGTTGCTCAGCATTACATCTTTTCTCTCCTGGTACCAATATAGTGGCTGCATATACTGCTTTCTTAAAAATTTTCGAATTTTCCTCCATGAAGGAACTGCTATGGTCTGGCTGTCTGGAGTAGTTCACGACCATGAGTGCCAACCTCAGAGAAGACTGTCAAAAAGCACAGCAGACACCCCAAACTGGCTATATGTTCTGTAATTACATTTCCCCAACACAGTAACAAATGTGAACTCCTGAAGCACTAAAACAGGCTTACCATGAAGTCACATACAGTCCCCTTGAGCTCTGCAGTCTATCATGCTACCCAGGCAAGCTGGACTAGTGATAGTTGGTTGCCATACACCAAAGATCACAAAAGATTCAGATTGCTTCCAGTCCCAAGAGACAAGTCACTTACGCCAGGTCAATTTGTACCTCAGATCTCACACCAAAGACAATGCTAGTAGCCAATCCTATAGTAAACTAATTAAGGGTTTAATAACTAGGGAAAAAAAGAAAAGATTTATTTACAAGTTAAATCAGGTAATATATATACACAAATGAGTTACAGTCTGTTTGTTCCAAAAGGTGACAGAGTTGTAGTAAGCTGCAGCACTGAATGTCTTTTAGGGCTAAGACAGGTTGACCCTGGGGATCTTTGCTTTTTTTTCCCCTAGATCCATCCCTGAGAGTCCAAACAGTAAAGAGATGAAACATTTTCACGTCAGCTATCTTAATTTCTGTCTTCCAGAATTCAGTCTGATGGGGTGAGCTTCCTTGCACATAGCACCTTCATGAGTGTTAGGGGGCTATTAACCCAGTGTTTGTATCATAATGTTTCACAATGGCTCATTTAGTTTTGATAATCCTCCTTGAGGGGCAGAGGAACCAATTCTCATGCCTGGGTACACAAGTTCAGAGCAGACATTTTTACAAAGCAAAGTCTTCATATTACCTTATAGCATGGGATACAGACATTACAAGTAAGATTAATGCATGCAGCAACTTACAAGCATTTTATAGAGTCTAAACACTAAATACATATTTACAAGTCTAATACCTATCTTGAACAATACTAACATATGGTGAGCTGGTTTGGTTTCCAGCTATGAATTTGTCAGTACTCAGCTGATGCCTACAGCCTTGGCAAGAACTGGCACCTGGTCTACCAGCATCACAGTGTCTTCATTGTTGTATTTGTGGGAGACATTAAGACTTTGGTTGATTTTTTTAAGTGTATTCCATGCATTTTTGTTGTTTGAGTCTGTACACATCAATCTGTAACAGTTTGTATCTTTTAGGGAATGTATTTTAACGTTAGTCTCGGCTAGACAGCAAGCAGATTGGGATCACTATTGCAATCTGCCAACGGAAACCTTCTGGCATTTAAAAATGTACTATGAAATCTTTTTGGTATTAAAATTTAATCTGTTGACTCCGTGTAGTGTGTCCTGGTTCATCTCCAGAGCTTCGTCATGTATATAATCTTCTCAAGTGATGCTGAAATCATGTATTGCAGATGGCTGGATCATTCCTGCTTGCAAATTCAATCCGTCTATCTCCTCTTTCATTCCTAAATCTTAATTCATGGTCTCCAACTATGTCAGCCACTCAATCTTTTCCTATCTTAGTGTTAAAGTCACCCATTAGTATCAACACATCTCCCCCTTTTTTTAAATTACTGTTTTCCAATTGGTCATAAAAATTGTCCAGCACAGCTTTTTTGCAGTTTTCTGTGGGGACGTAAACTTTTAGCATGCAAATTCTGATCAATGAGGTGTTAAATCTCAACAGCAGTAGTCTGTGTGATACCAACCAAATTCCTGATATACTATTGGCTATGTTTTTCTCTTTTTTCCCCTATTAACTTTTTAATAATTTTATAAAATTATTTATATATATATATATATATATATATAAACAAACATAACAAAATATACATAAACTTCTCATAATGTATTAACCATTTGCTACCTAACTTCAGCTGTACTTTAAATATTTAATTATATATAATATGAATGCTTAAAATACAAATTATTTATATTACATAATTTACCAACAATTTTTTCTTATAAAAATCCAACAAGTTAAAGAAAAATTATTAAAAAAGATAAAAAATAGAAGCAAAATTAAAAGGACGGGGATAGAGATGGAAAAGGAAGGAACTGGGTAGAGAAAAGGAGGAAGTAAAGGTGAGTCTATGATTTTAATAGGATCATTCAGATACTGCCAGGAAAGCATCCCATATCTCTGAGAATTTTTCTTGGGCATTTCAGTTGTGGTATACACTTCTTTCTATGGAGGCCAAGATTATGATGTCTATGCTCCAGTCTTCAATTTTTGGTCACATTCTGGATTTCCATTTTTGCAGTACTATTCTTTTAGCAATAACTAGTACTCTGCTCAGACAGTTTTTCAGATTTATTCAGCTTCCAGTTAATATCCATTAGGTTTAAAATTACATGTTAACTTGTCACATAATTTTATTTGCTAGGAAAAAATTTACTCTCCAATTCAGTTCTTCCCAAAATCTATGGGTGCAGGAGCATTCCCAGAGCCTAAGGGTTAAGTTAGCATCTGCTGCAGCATGATGCCAACATGTCTGATTTAGTGGCACCTGTTTTGAATAGTCAGAGGGGGTTCAGTGCATCCTCTTTATGATTTCTGCTGGATTAATTTTAAATGGAGATCCAAGGAGAACTCTGGCTAAAATTGGCTTCCATTGGTTAGCAGAAAATAATTGGCCTAGTTCCTCCTCCCATTTCTTTTTTAGGGCGTTTACTTCAAATTTGCTGGCCAAGTGTGCCTATAGTGTTGCCATCGGTCTTGGCAATCTGGGTTATACTTGGAGAAATGAAAGCAGTTCAGATAGATCGGGGTAGCAAAGGCAGAGGGGCTGAACAGATAGGAGAAGGCATGTTTAAATTGGATATATTGCCACTCCTTCTTGAACCTTTCTTTTAATACTGTAAAAGGGAGGAAAGTATAATTTTCAATAAATTGTCTGATGGTCAAAATTCATTTCCTAATTCAATCTGGCTGAAGATGGGGTTGCCTGCTATGCAGAGTTTCGAGTTACCCCAGACAGGAGCCTTGGTATGCAGAAGGGGTGATTTTTAAATTTAGTAGATATCATATGCCAAATATTTCTCGCTGCCACAATAGTTGGTAATTGTTCTTTAGGGAATTGATAGTAATCCGAGTGCAGTGAATTGGAAAGGGGTAAGGGAGCAACCAATTCTGCTTCCAGCTGGAGCCAATCCAGGGCTCTACAGCACGAGGGAATGAGCCACTGAGCTATTTGGCTAAGAACTACTGTCTGATGGTAAAGCTGAAGGTTCAAAAATCTAAAACTGCCTGTTTTGATAGGGAGCTCTAGTCTTTGTAAGGAGATTCTGCGTTTGTTAACAGCACGCCACAAGAACATGTTGTTGATTTTTGGTAAAATAAAAGGGAGGAATATGGATAAGGAGGGAATTCAGAATAAAAAGGATCCTGGGAATAATTAGGGCTTCCCTCATATTAGGTGGTAAGGTATCTTTCTTTAAGGCATCTTTATAAATTGATAACAGTTTAAGGACCGAATTTCTTTGAAACATTGATAGACTTCTATTGGTAGACCATCAAGGCCGGGAATCTTGCCTGGATTAATTTCCTCCATGGCCTGGATTATTTTCTCTGATTGCAAGGAAGAGGCTAACCTGGCCTCCTGCTCTTCTGAGATTTGTGGAAGGTTAAGCGTTTTAACAAAATTATTCAGTTCTTCTGGGTTAGGTGGGGAATCATTATTGTAAAGAGCCTGGTAGAAATTCAAAAATTGATCATTGCACTCTTTTTGATAAGTAATAACCTGCCTTTGTTCTGATTTGAGTGCTACTATTTGGGACCTTTGACCTCTCACTGTTAATCTGTATCTGAAAATTTTCCCTGCTTTCTCCCTCAACACTCAGTGTGTTTGATTCTAAAAAGAGCAACTTCAGCTCATGCTGAAGTCAGTCTACCTATTTCATACCAAAGATTGATTAATTTTTTAAGGTTCTTCTTGGGAGGAGTAGTTTGAATATTCTAAATCCATAGCTTTAAATTGTTCGGTTAATTTCAGGAGCTGATCCTGGCTAGCCCTCTTTCTACCTGCTGAGTAGGAAATGATCCAGCCTGAATAAAAGCTTTTAGTGTATTCCATAGTGTGGAATGGGCATCTCCAGTGTGTCATTCATTTTCAAGAAAAAACGAATTTGTATGACATTGTTCTGAATGTGTATCTTTCAAAAGAGAGAAATTCAGTCTCCATCCTTTACAAATCCAATTTGTCTTGGGAGGGGAAAATTCTAGTATTGCTGGTGCATGATCAGAGAGCGTGACAGACTTGATTTCATTATTAAGTACTGAATCCACCAGATTCATAGAAATCAGGAAAAAATCTATTCACAAACATGTGGACCGTGGGCAGGAAAAAAAAAATTCTTCATTGTAGGGTTCTGAAACCGCCACACATCTTTTAACCCCCATTCTTCCATATAGTCCTTTATAATCTTTCTAAAAAGTGATTGTACATACTGGGGAGGCCTGACTTGACTAAAAAAAGGGTCCAACACCTCATTAAAATTCCCTGCTATGATGATTGATTATAGTGGGATAGTAATTAATTTGGAAAAATAATAAAAAACCTGGATCATCCTTATTGGTCCATATATATTTATTAGGATATATAGAGCATCAGAGATCTTAGGTAGACTTTTGCTGGTGAAGGTTTTCTCATAGAATCATAGCAGTGTAGGACTGGAAGGGACCTCAAGAGGTCAACTAGACCATTCCTGACAAGTGTTTGTCTAACCTCCAGTGAGAGGGATTCCATAACCTCCTGTGATACAGGAGGGCCAGGAAGCAGTGGTAGAGCATTAGAGGGGAAATATATAAGCCCAAGACTAATTAAGGCATGGTTCCCTGTAGACTAGGGAGGGTGGCTACAGGTTAATTGGAGCACCTGCAGTCAATTAAGGCCCTGACAGGAACCTAATAAAACCCCTCTGCTTCAGGCAGACAGGAAGAAGGGGGAGAGGACTGGAGCTTGGAGGTGTGCTGTGGGACTCAAAAGATCAAGAGAACCGAAGTAAGGGAGACCCTGCCCCAGCAGGGGAGGGAGACTCCCTCCCCCAGCGTCTAAGGACTGAAGGTCCCTCACCCAAGGGGGAAGAGGGCAAGAACCCGGAGGGGTTAAGAGGGGGCTGGGGCTCAGAGTAAGGATCAAACCCAGACCCCTCCCCTGTTTCCCTCCTTTACCACCTTCCTGGGCCACGAGTGGGGCCCTTGGCACCCCAGGAGCAGGGGCAAGGGGTGGCATCTTAGCCCCCCGCCAAGAAAAGTTCAGGACCAACCATACTAACACGGTCCATTTTGTCACACCTCCCTAGGCAATTTGTTCCAGTGCTTAACCACCCTGACAGCTAGGAAGTTTTTCCTACTGTCTAACCTAAACCTCCCTTGCTGCAGTTTAAGCCCATTGCTTCTTGTCCTATCCTCAGAGATTAACAAGAACCATTTTTCACCCTCCTCCTTGTAGCAACCTTTTATGTACCTGAAAACTGTTATCTTGTTCCCTCTCAGTCCTCTCTTCTCCAACCTAAATAAAACCATTTTTTTCAGTCTTCCCTCAGAGGTCATGTTTTCTAGACCTTTAATAATGTTTGTTGCACTTTCTTGAATTTGTCCACATCTTACCTGAAATGTGGTGCCCAGAACTGGACACAACTCCAGCTGAGGCTTTATCAGTGTGAAGTAGAGTGGAAGAATTACATCTCATGTCTTGCTCAAATATTCTTTTCAGAGTAACAGCCGTTCAAATATTCTTGCTTATACATCCCAGAATGACGTTCACTTTTTTTTTTTTTGGCAACAGCGTTACACTGTTGATTCATATTTAGCTTGCAATCCACTATAGCCCCCAGTTCCCTTTCCACAGTACTCCTTGCTAGGCAGTCATTTCCCATTTTGTCTGTAAGCAACTGATTGTTCCTTCCTAAGTGGAGTATTTTGCATTTGTCCTTATTGAATTTCATCCTATTTGCTTCAGACCATTTCTCCAGCAGGGGTCAGCACCACCATGTTGCACGACAGACACTTGACAAAATTACCAGACTTAGTGACAGACGTTGGCCGGGGGTTATGTCATTCAGTCATTCAACCCATAAAATAGCGCACATAATTTTCCACACTGAAAAAAAACCCCAGTAACCTAGCTTGCTAGCTAATAATAATAATTAATAATAAATTCAACTCACTTCAGTGTTCCCTCTAATTTTTCCCACACATGTGTAGAATTAATTTTGTTATGTGCACCAATATGGAGGGGATGTGTGACACGTCTCTTTCATATTGGTGCACATAACAAAATTCATGTGGTGGGGGTGAGGCCGAGGGGCTTGGAGTGTGGGAGGGGGCTCAGCCCTGGGGCAGAGGGTTGGGGTGGGGGGGTAAGGGTTCCAGCTGGGGGTGCAGGCTCTCGGTTGAGGCCTGGGATGAGGGGCTCAGGGCTGGGGTAGAGGATTGGGGTGTGGCTCTGGGGTGGGGCTGAGGATAAGGGGCTCAGAGCTGGGGTAGAGGGTTGGAGTGTGAGGGCTCTGGCTGGGGGTGCGGGCTCTGGGGAGGGTAAGGGATGAGGGGTTTGGGGTGCAGGAGGGTGCTCTGAGGTTACAGTGGGGAGAGAGAACTCCTCCCCCCCAAGCTCTCTCTCCCCAGGGGGCTGGGTTCAGGCTGGGGGAGGGGCGCCCTGGTCACAGCTGTTGCTGGCAGAGGGACGGCCCGGCAGCTCTGCAGGCACGCTGCCTCCATCTGCTGGTACCACCCCCCCCCCCCCAGCTCCCATTGCCTGTGGTTCCCGGCCAGTGGTCTGGAAGCCATGGAGTCAGCGCTGGGGAGGGGAGGGGCAGGAGGCGCATGAAGAGCAGCCTGGCTATGCCTCCACTAGCAACCACAGGGACAGGACGCTGCTTGCGGGGAGCCACCCAAGGTGAGTGCCCCCATGGTAAAAATTTTGAGGTCTGTGAGTCACGGACCTCAACATTTTTACAATGGATACTTGTGTCCATGTATGGCCACGTTGCCAACTCCTGTTCTCCAGTTTGTCCAGATCATTTTGAATGTTAATTCTATCCTCCAAAGCACTTGCAACCCCTCCCAGCTTGGTATCATCTGCAAGCTTTATAAGTGTACTCTCTATGCCATTACCTAAACATTGATGAAGATATTGAACAGAATATTTCTGTACATCTAGAATTTTTAAATTGTGTCTTTTGTGAAACAAATTGCTACACCTTCAGCTGCAGAGATCTTGTTAAACACCTCTTCCTCCATCCAGCCCCTCCTAAATTTCTCCGCTTTCCAGTCACTAAGTCATAGTACTCACTGTCTCCTAGTGAGGAGGTTCTGTTTCTAGCTTCCTTTAGTCTTGATGCCAAACCTTGCAAATTATCTTGAAGTGTGCTAGTAATATTTTTCATCTCGGTGATTATATCTTCAGATATTTTTCTCAAGGTAGTCTGTTCATTTGAGGTTTGTTTCAGATCGTCCATAATTTCATCCAGTCTCAAAGGGCAGCCTCTCCCTGGTCAGCCATCCCAGCTGCAAGAGGGCTGTCAGCCAGCTTCTGACTTTTAGGATTTTGTAGAACGTCTGGCGATGGAGCAACATTCCTAATGGTATTACATTGAAAGAAAAGAGTTGTCCAATAATATCTGACAAAAATCAGATGGGGGAAAAAGGTGATTTGATTGCTGATGGTTGTGGATTTTAGGAGCTGGGAAAGGGAACTATAAAGCTATGTAGCCACCATCCTTCTAATGGCTCTTGGAAGTCCCGACTAGGTTTTTCTTTAACATTATTGCAACTCCTCCTTCTCTCTACCTGAATAAATCATATCATATCTGTTCTGTAGTTGTGTATGTCCACTACCTGTCTATCTCACTTCGCTAATTCCAAGGATACAACATGTAGCTTCTGCTAACACATTTTGAAGTTTGCCTGCTTGCTATAGTGTTCTTACATTCCACGCTGCAATTTCCATCACTCCAAGATGCTGCTTTTATGGTTTTCCAGTGTTCGATTTTATACAAGACGCCCAATTACCCACCTTGCTACACCCAGCAGTATATTTTACTCTGTCCTGCATGGGTACTAGGCAGTGCGGATTGCCGGTCAGATTGTGAGGCTTCTCTTCAGATTTGATTATGCAACTTTCCATGTCTGGTGGTGATTTACTAAGTGATAGAGTCTCACAGTGAGGCCCCTGACTTCTTTCTGTCAATGAATGCTGTTGACCGTTTGGGGTTCATCCGCTTTTCCAGAATCCCTTCTGGTAGGGCAATCGTATCCCATTGTGGTAAAAACTGATTGCAGGCTTACTGAATGAGGGCCTACATTTGCTATGTCCAGTACCATCTTTGGGCTTTTGTGGTATTTTATAGGTGCAACTGTACCACCTGTGGTTCCACCATGCTCTGTTAGTGCTCCCATCAGATAGCCCATGACTGTTTATTTGACAGGTCTCCTTGCTGACCTTCATATCTGAAGACTGTTCCACTATCTGCAACTTGTGGACATGCTCAGTGACAGATGGCGCTGTCTCTGAGAAGATTAACCAGACCCAAGTGTTTTGCTTTACACAGCACCTTTGCAGACAATTCAGTTCTCTATGTCTGCCTGTATTGTGTTAGTCACACATTACTTGAAAGTGTTGCCTAGGAATCTTACCAAATTATGGCTGTCTATCTCCTGTAGCTTTAAAAACAAAAACTCATGAAATCTTGTTTGACAAGTTATATCATAACCGCCTAATCCCGAGCGCTATCAACAGGATTGAAAATCAGCAGGACCATACACAGAGAGTAATAATAAAAAGCAATGTGTCTGGGTCAGGAGAAGTAGCTGTAGGAGTGCCACACAGATCATTGTCAGGGCTGATCTGCCTTTATTAATGATCTGAAAGGGGAGTAATTAGCATGCTAACAAAATTTGTGGATAAAACTCAACTGGTTGGTGGTGTGAATGTCAGTGAGAATTGTTCAAATCCAGATTCCCCATAGTGTCTTAAGACATCCATCCTAAAAACAGTTATTTATTTTTGTTTTTAATATCAGTTTCCCAGATCTCTCATTTCACCCCAAACAAGTGTAACCCTTCTGCCAGTCAGTGTTGGCAGCAACAAGGGCTGGGTTCAGTATCTCGGGGTTCCTTTTCAACAATTCAACACAAAACCATTTTGAGCCTCCACCCAGTGACCTCGGATAATTATACACCACCCCCTGGGTGGCTCTAAGAGGCAATACTTCCCCTCTCGCAAGCACAGAGTCTGAGTGTAACAAAGAAACTTTTAATAAAAAGTTGGGAAGTAACTCGGCATTAATTTGGGAAAACACTGCAAACAGGGTTCATACACACAAACCATGAGCAAAAGACACACTCTCAAGTAAGTTGGGCAGTGTCCTTTTCCCTCAGGTGCTTAAGTCCAGCAACCAAAAGTCCCTTTCATGTGCCTGTCCCTTCTCTGCACCTCACTCTCTGTCCTTGGTCAGTGCAGACCCAGAGGTCAGAGGTGCATTTGCAGAGTTCACCTCCCACCCTGGGTGGAGTGGGGGGGGGTAAAAAGACACCTTACCCACTCCACTGCCTAGACACTCTCTTGCTGCTCCCCTTTGCCAGCCGCCCTGCTGGCCAATTGCCACACCTCTCCCCAGCCACCCTGCTGGCCAATCACCATGCCTCTCTGTGGGGCTCCACACCGGTCTTCTCCACTGGCTACCCTGCCAGCCAATCATCGGGATGTCTTCAGGTCCCACCACTTAACACAGCTCTCAGTGATTTCAACTGTTAGTGGGAGAGCCTCACTGCTGGTGCACACTGGTGTCTCTTGCATCAGAGACACTGTCCCAAAGCAGTTCTAACACTGAACCTAGGTATCAGTGATTTCAGCTCTGCGGAGTATAACAAGACTCTCAAGTGAGTCTAAATTTGCTCTGTTATTACACACATGGGGGTGGGGGGTCAGATGGTGTCTATGGCCCTTAACCAGGGCCCAAATCACTCTCTACAAGTAGCTGGCCCCCACCCTCTCTCAACTCACTGGCCTTTGGAACCCATGTCCCCTGCCTATCAAGTGCCATTTAGTTACCCTCAATTAGGGGATACCAAGCACAGTTCTGCTGCCCTGGATTTACAGAACAAGGATAACAACGCTTTATTACTTCTGCCCCAATAACAAGGAGACTGGCGATCCAACACCAGCCAAAAGTGATCATTTGGGCAAGCAATTCCATAATGCTGAGACCCTAGGCAGGGTGGGTGTGCCCATGGAAACGAGATCATCTCCTGAAGTCCTCTTCCATAGCTCATCACTGGATGTCAGGAAAGATCTCGTTCAGACACTGCTTACACAAGTTTGAAGTTTATTGTAAAAGCTGCTTGAGGGCTATACTGCAATTGTCCTGGTTGTTCCGAGGCTCAGAAACAGATTCTTTTGCAGGGAAAAATTGAAGTACAATGTTTTTAATTCCTTGCTTTCTAGTGTACAACCTAAGATGTCCTTACCAGTTCTTCTAGGCACCCTAGAACACAAAATGGGATGATGTTTCTGCATTTCCTTTTGACACTTTCAGGATTAGTTAATTGATAATTAAGTTAGGGGTGGTACTAATATGTACTTATTTCTCCCATTTCACAGCTTCTTAGGACTTCTCACCATGAAAGAGAGAACAGGAAAAATACTAGAACCATGGCATGATAATGCATACAGTTACTGTCCTACCTACAGGATGCTAGAAAACCTTTACCAATGATCTGGAAGTAAATATAAAATCAATGCTAATAAAATCTGTGGATGACAGAATGTCTACCACCCTGCCAGTCTATGTTGAGGACAGAACAGTCCTACAGAGCAAGCTGGACCACTTGGTAAGCTGGGCCCATTCAAACAAAATGTATTTTAATACAGCCAATGCAAGATCATACATCTGGAACAAAGAATGCAGGCCATACCTACTGAATGGGGACCTGTATCCTGGAAAGGGGCAACTCTGAAAAAGATTTAGGGGGTTGTAGTGGACAAATTCAACATGAGCTCTGTCATAAATATAAAGGAAAAGGTAAACACCTTTAAATACCTCCTGGCCAGAGGAAAAACCCTTTCACCTGTAAAGGGTTAAAAAGCTCAGATAACCTCACTGGCACCTGACCAAAATGACCAATGAGGAGACAAGATACTTTCAAAGCTGGGGCGGGGAGAAACAAAGGTTCTCTCTGTCTGTGTGATGCTTTTGCCAGGACCAGAGCAGGAATGCAGGTCAGAACTCCTGTAAAGAGTTAGTAAGCAATCTAGTTAGATTTGCGTTAGATTCTGTTTTGTTTAAATGGCTGATAAAATAAGCTGTGCTGAATGGAATGTATATTCCTGTTTTTGTGTCTTTTTGTAACTTAAGGTTTTGCCTAGAGGGATTCTCTATGTTTTGAATCTGATTACCCTGTAAGGTATTTACCATCCTGATTTTACAGAGGTGATTCTTTTACTTTAATTAAAACTCTATTTTAAGAACCTGATTGCTTTTTCATTGTTCTTAAGATCCAAGGGTTTGGGTCTGTGTTCACCTTTACAAATTGGTGAGGATTTTTATCAAGCCTTCCCCAGGAAAGGGGCTGTAGTGCTTGGGGGGGATATTTTTGGGGGGAGACGTTTCTAATTGGGCACTTCCCCTGTTCTTTGTGTAACACTTTGGTGGTTGCAGCGTTTAACCTAAGCTGGTAAGAATAAGCTTAGGGGGTCTTTCATGCAGGTCCCCACATCTGTACCCTAGAGTTCAGAGTGGGGAAGGAACCTTGACAGAGGCTGTGACAATGTGGTACCAGAAGAGGGGTGGCAGCTAACCATTCCTGCAGAAAAGAGAAAAAGAAGGGAAAAAAAAGAGAGAAAAACTTCCCTCCTTTTTCTATATATACATACTACTACCGGCTACTACCCCCTCAGAGTTCCATCCCGAAGGATGCAGGTCCCCACATCTGTACCCTAGAGTTCAGAGTGGGGAAGGAACCTTGACAAGCTCCCAGTATGATATTGTGGCAAAAAGGGCTAATGCAAGTCTTGGATGTATAAACTGGCAAGCAGCGAGTAGAGAAGGGAGGTAATCTTTACCTCTGTATACAACATTGAGAGAGATAGTGGAATAGTGTGCTCAGTTCTGGTGTCCACATTTTAAAAAGGATGTTGAAAAATTAGAGTGCAGAGAAGACAAAAAAATGATTTGTGGGCTGTACAATATATCTTACAGTGATTTAAGTAGCGCAATCTGTTTCGTTTATCCAAAAAAAAGATTGGGATTTGGGAAGTCACTTGATTACAGTGTATAAATAACTTCAGAGGGAGAAACTACAAGGTACTAAAAAGCTCTTTAATCTAGGTGAGAAAGGCATAACAAGAACTAATGGCTAGCAGCTGAGGACAGACAAATTTAAATTAGAAATAAGGTACTAATTTTTAACAGTGAGGTTGATTAACCATTGGAATAAACTACCAAAGGAAGTGGTGCATTCTCCATTTCTTGATGTCTTCAGATCAAGACTGGATGCCTTTCCGGCAGATATGCTTTAGTCAAACACAAGTTAATGGGCTCAATACAAGAGTAACTTGGTGAAATTTTAATGGCCAATGATATACTAAATGATCTAACGGTCCCTTCTGGACTTCAGATCTGTGACTTTATGAAACGTCCAACTTGTCTAGAGCTTTAAACCATGCCCACCATTAAAACCACTTCCACGTTATTCTTCTTTGTTGTCTATACCACCACCATCTTGTTTCCACTAAAAAATGCAACTATCTTTGTAAACTCAAAGTTAAGGTTGCCAACTGCCACCTTGTGCCCATTGAGAATGTGGGGAATAGTTAAACTGAAATCTCTGAAAACCAGTCAATACAAAGTTAAGGTACACGCACAGCCTTAAGAAATTGGCAATAACCAAAGCGAATGCTTCAGTAAGAGTGGTGCCATAATAACTAGACATGAGGAAGGAATGTGCCCTTGTTTCTGTTGTGTTCCATACATTTGAATTCTAGCATTTATCTGCATGTGCTTTAACTGCCTTCACTGTGTTAGATGTAGCTGCATTGAATGGTGGAGGGATCAGTTGGAACAGGTTGGCAGAGCTGTCTCTGTGATATTAGGAGAGGTGCACATGTACCTTGAGATACCAGGTATGCCTCATTTCATCACTAAGTTCTGTAGGTTGTGTCAGTAGACATCATAGACACTGACTACATGGGTGCTCCAGGGATGGAGCACCCACAGTAGAAAAATAGTGGGTGCTCAGCACCCACCGGCAGGCCCCGACAATCAGCTCCTTCCCCATCCCTCCCAGAACCTTCCACCCACCACGGATCAGCTGTTCAGCAGCATGTAAGAGGTGCTGGGGGGGAGGGGCAGAGTGAGAGTGGGGCACGCTCAGGGGAGGGGGAGGAATGTGGCAGGAAGAGGCGGGGTGGAGTGGGACGGGAAGGGCAGGAAGAGGCAGGGCGAAGTTGGGGCCTTGGGGGAAGGGGTGGAGTGGGGGCAGGGCCAGGGTTGGAGCAGGTCTCAAACACACCCAGGGAAATTAGAAAGTCAGCACCTGTGGTAGATGTGTACAATGGTGTCTTCTTGCTATGAAGATTCAAGAGACAAGGTGGGTGAGGTAGTATCTTTTATTGGACCAACTTCTGTTTGGTAATCAGCTTTCAAGCTACATAGAGCTCTTCCTGAGGTCTGGGAAAGGTGTCACAGCTAAATACAAGATCAAACAGATAGTCTGCCATAAGTAGTTAGCACATGGGTCTTTACACAAAGTAAAACTATTTCCCCATGCTTATTTTCCCCCCAAACTGTTACTCACACCTTCTTGCCGACTGTTAGAAATGGGCCATCCTGATTATCACTACAAAAGGGTTTTTTCTCCTGCTGATAATAGCTCACCTTAATTGATCACTCTCGTTATAGTGTGTATGGCAACACCCATTTTTCATGTTCTCTGTGTATGTGTGTGTGTGTATATATATATATATATAATCTTCCTACTGTATTTTCCACTACATGCATCTGATGAAGTGGGTTTTAGCCCACGAAAGCTTATGCTCAAATAAATGTGTTAGTCTCTAAGGTGCCACAAGTACTCCTCATTCTTTTCACATATTCTAAGGGACCATTCAAGGACAAAAAGGGAGGTTAGTGGGTTACTGATAGTTGTAATGAGCCATAAATCCAGTGTCTTTATTAAGACCATGAGTTTTAGGGTTTATCAGAGTTATGAATTTAAGCTCCCAGGCTCATCTTTTGGAAGTGTTGTGCAGGTTTCCTTTGAGGATGAGGCCTGATAGGTCAGATATAGAGTGATGACTTTGTGAAAAGTGTTCACCCACAGGTGATAGGGTGTTTTTGTCTTTTATCATTTTCCCATGTTATTTCATTTGAGAGCATAGTCATTGTCTGGTTTCACCCACATAGATTTTATTGGGGCACTTAGGGCATGTCTATACTTACCTCCAGAGTGATCAATCCAGTGGGGGTGATGCGATCAATCGACTGCTGAGCACTCTTCCATCAACTCCAGTACTCCAGCGGAGCAAGAAGCATAGGCAGAGTCGACAGGGGAGTGGCAGCAGTCGACCTACTGCAATGAAGACACCGTGGTAAGTAGCTTTAAGTACATCGACTTCAGCTATGCTATTTTCATAGCTGAAGTTGCGTAACTTAGACCAACTTAGCTCTCCCTCGCCCGCCCCCCCAGTGTAGACCAGGCCTTAGTGTACTGGATGAGGTACACCACATGTGATAGGCATGTTTAAGAGCCCTGGATCTTGAAAGGTGTGTTGTGGGGGGGTGTTGATCATTGTAGCATTGGAGATATGTCTGCAGGTTTTTCATCTGTTCTGGCAGCATCTGGTGCCACTTTGAGTTGGTGATGGGTCCCGGTCTGTGAGGAGCTTGTTTCTGATAATAAGTTTGGAGAGATTGTTTGAAGGCCAGAAGAAGGAGTTCAGGAAAGATTTCTTTTGGGATGGGATCCCCATTGGGTATGGGTTGTAGTTGTTTGATGATATCCTGCAGGCATTTGATACCCTGTAGGGGTTCCTACACATGCCTATCACAACATGTGGTGTACCTCATCCAGGGCACGAAATGCCCCAGACACCAGACAATCACTACGCTCTCGAATAAACTCACACAGGGAAATGCTAAAAGACAAAAATACCTTGTCACCTGTGGGTGAATGCTTCTCATAAAGCGATCACTCTATCTCTGACCTATCAGGCCTCATCCTCAAAGGAAACCTGCACAACACTTTGGCTATGTCTACACTGGCACTTTTGTCACTCTGGGGTGTGAAAAAACACCCTCCTGAACGACAAAAGTTTTAGTGACGAAAAGCGCCAGTTTGGACAGTGCTTTGTAGGCAGGCGCCACACCCCTCATTGGGGGTGGTTTTATTATGTCGCCAGGAGAGCTCTCGCCCAGTGATAAAGAGCAGCCACACAGTTTACCTTACAACAGCGCAGCTGCAACAGTGCAGCCGCACCATTGTAAAGTGCACTGTGTCGAACTCTGCTAGACATTAAAGACATGGTCTTAATAAAGACTTTGGATTTATGGCTTATAACAACAATCTAGCTTCCCCCCCGCCACACCCTGTTTGTCCTATAACTACAGAAGTGTAAATGGGCCACTTCACCTTGAATGGTCCCTTAGGACGTGTGCTAACTACTTATGCTTAACTATCTGTTTGATCTTGTATTTAGCTATGACACTCTGAGAACCTTTCCCAGACCCGAGGAAGAGCTCTGTGTAGCTTGAAAGCTTGTCTCTCTCCAACAGAAACTAGTACAATAAAATATATTAACTCACCCACCTTGTCTTTTTAATATCCTGGGACTGACACAGCTACAACCTTTTATGCCACCAGCTGTCTGGTGGTATTACATGACTCTCATCTCCAGGGCATAGTGAGGGGCAGGGCTGGATTACCCAATAGGCAGACTAAGCACGTGCTTAGGGCACCAGCAAAGCAGAGGGTACCAAAAAAAATTAGGTTTTTTGAAAAAATTTGTTATTTCAAAAAAAGCATTGAAGTAGTCATCATGGGAAAAATCAGAACTTTGTTAGACTTCCTTATACTCCACTACACACTCTTCCCCCCATTTTTCTGTTCTCTTTTTATTATTTATCCCCACCTAAACCAGGGGGGCGTCCTACTAACGTAGATCGAAATAATGCCAGGAAATCAGATCCTGTCATGTATTGCAATAAATTTTTGTTTTATTATTGATATATTCTTCTGAGTTACACATACTTGATTTGGTTTTTTTCTTTCATATATATATATATATATACACACACACATAAAAATAGTGTACGTTGTGTAATTTGTTTTTTTTAAGTTCAGATAACTGAGATAAGGGGCAGGATGAAACGTAATCAACTGAGTGGAGCACTGAAATGGAAACTGGCGGAAGAAAAAAACAAAAACACTAGTGAAATTTTCCAAAATCTTCCAAAGCTGACATAATTTTTCAAAGCAAATCCATCAGAAGCAACATCTTCTCTCAGTAGCACAGACATCATTCCAAAACCTGTAGGTGTTTCAGAGACTGACCCTTCTTCTATTGGTGAAACAAACACCATTCCAGAACATGTGGATGTGTCAGAGACTATAACTGATCATCCTACTCCTGGTGGCAAAACAGACATTGTTCTAGAAGGTGGATGTGTCAGAGACTGAACCTGCTCATGCTGTAAATAATAGGAGAAAGGATCCTGGTGTGTGGATTGATTTCAGCACTGATGACGTAGCTTACTGGATAGATCGTGGACCAAATGACTGTCAGCACCACACTGGGCCATTTGAGAAATCACGTCAGACTTTTACCAATGGCAAACAAATGAGATATTGTCCACAAAAAATATTTTTTGGCATGAAAGCGAATGGTGAGAAATACACTCGAGAATGGCTACTGTATTCACCATCAACAGGGTCTGTGTAGTGTTTTGTTTGCAAACTTTTTGCATATAAACCTTCAACATCCCGGTTTGCTGCAGATGAATTTAGTGATTGGCGGAATACTGTTTTAATTGAACAACATGAAAATAGCACTACTCACAGAGATTCAGTGTTGATATATTTAAATTGAAGACAGGGCTTTGGATTGACACAAAAATTGGAAGAACAAATTAAAGGGGAGCGTGAATACTGGCAACATGTCTTGCAGGGTGCTATAGCTGTTATTCAAACATTAGCCGAATGTGGTCTGCCTTTCCAGGGATCAAATGACACATTTGGATCATTGCAGAATGGAAATGTCTTGGGATTGTTGGAGCTTGTGGCTCAGTTTGACCCATTTTTAGCAGGCCATATCTCAAAATATGGGAATACTGCAAAGCTAACCCATCATACTAATCGAAGACAATATGTGATGAACTCATTGGTCTAACAAGTGACAAAGTTCATTCAGCTATTGTGGATGAAATAAGTACTGCTGGGTACTTCAGTTTATCTGTCGACTCTACATCTGATCTTTCACCTATTGATCAATTGAGTATTGTATTAAGATATGTGTCTCCCACAGATGCAAAACCAGTTGAACAATTTATAACATTCCTCAATTTGAAAAGCCACACTGGTGAAAAAATGGCAAATCAAGTACTGCATTATCTGTGCCAAGTTTGCAAAATAGATTTCTCAAAGTGCAGAGGTCAATCTTATGACAACGCTGCCAACATGTCAGGGCGTTATCAAGGAATGCAGAAGAAGCTTTTAGAACAGAACAAATATGCCATATTCATACCATGTGCTGCACACTCTCTCAAACTTGTTGGCCACAGAGCTGTTGATTGTTGTCCCACGGCAGTAAGTTTTTTCTCAACAGTCCAGTTACTTTATACATTCTTCTCTGCCTCAACACACTGATGGACAGTTCTTAAAACATATTTGAGCAATGATTGTGTGTTGAAATCTTTCTAATACTCGCTGGGAGGCACATGGAGCGGCAACAAGTGCAATTCTAGAGTCCTACTCAAAGATTGTGGATGCATTAGAAAGTATAGCTGAAGACCAATCACAAAAGGGAAAAACTATGAGAGGCAGAAAACATTGCAAACAAGATGCAAGAACTAGAGTTTGTATTCATGTTGACCATGTGGAATGAAATTTTACAACACTTTTACCACACAAGTCAAGCTCTCCGAGAAAAAGAATTGAATTTGAAAACATGTGCAGACCTCTGTCAATCATTAGCAGACCACTTACACCCTTTGAGGAATGATTTCAAAAGATTTGAAGACATATCAAAAGATATCTTGCCTGATACTAACTAAAAAGAAGCCCAGTCCCGCAAGTGAATCAGGAAAAAACAAGCAAATGATAGCAGTGCAACAGAAACAGCACTGAATCCTAGAGACAAATTTCGCGTATCTACTTACTATAATTGATACACTTGAAGCTCATGAAGAGGAGAGGTGAAGTGTACAAAGAAGTATCAAGTAGATTTTCTTTTCTAAACGATATGGACTTATCTGAAGAACAATATTCACAAGGTTCCCAAAAGCTAGTTGACTCATATCCTGTTGATTTGAACATGAATCTCTGTGGAGAAGTACGGCAGTTCCACTGTTATATGTGCACAAAGTTTAATGAAACAGGAAAAATGAAATTCAGTCACATTGATCTTCATGACACAATATTGAAAGACGGAATACAATGTGTATTTCCAAATGTAGAGATCGCACTACGTATTTTTTTAACATTGATGATTACTAACTGCTCCACAGAACGCTCTTTTTCTCAGCTGAAAAGAATAAAAAACCCTCAGAGAACAACAATGTGTCAGGACAGACTTGATTCACTTTCCCTATTGTGTATGGAAGCGGACATGCTTCATCAAGTCAGCTTCGATGAACTTATCCAGAATTTAACAATCAGACAATCTAGAAAGAAGCTATTTTAATTTCAGCATACATGTAAGTTTTGTGTCATTCTGAAAAATACAATTTTATTTTACGGTATAGTATTGTTTTTATTATGAATTACATATTGGAGGGGCACCATAGCATTTTCAATGCTTAGGGCCTCTAAAGGTCTTAATCCGACCCTGGTGAGGGGTCAGTGAAAGAAATATCTCAAAAGGAATCCTCGGGGCATGGGTGAAGGGGTGGTAGCATTTTGCAAGTCTAGGTGATTTGTGTGAAGTAGGCTCAGTGTTTGAGTATAGAACAGGTAGAAGTAGCTCTATTCACAACGTCACCTAAATCAGGGTTTTGCCTTAGCAAGGAGAAGGTGTTAACCTAACATTCTACCCTTACAGATGCTACAGACCACTTTGGGAACAGAGCACATGAGCATGGAGGACAAAGTCTATGTCTATACTAGCACTTTTGTTGGTATAACTTATGTCACAGGGGAGTGAAAAAAACACCGCTTTGAGTGACAAAAGTGACACTGACAGAAGAGCTGGTGTGGACATAGCTACAACCACTCATTTTAAATGCAGTAACTTGATCTTAGAATTTCAAAATTTTCTAGAAAAAAGAAAAGGAGTACTTGTGGCACCTTAGAGACTAACCAATTTATTTGAGCATGAGCTTTCGTGAGCTACAGCTCACTTCATCGGAATTGGTTAGTTTCTAAGGTGCCACAAGTACTCCTTTTCTTTTTGCGAGTACAGACTAACACGGCTGTTACTCTGAAACCTGTCAAAATTTTCTAGATAAAGAAGTCCTTGAATCTTGATTGATATTTACTTTGATTCTCAGGGATCCCTAAAGCATCCTTACTTTTGGTTTGTTTGCCTCTGGGCGTGCCAAAAACACACTTTTTCCTGGCTCAAATCCTATATGCTCCCTCATCTACTCAGCTTTCGGGGCCCAGGATTCCATCACTGGCCTAATGATCATCTAATTGATACAGGAACTTCAACTTTGGTTATTGCTTGTATGGAGAAGAAACCCAGCTCTGCATCTGCTTCCTGTGGTAGGGAGCACGAGGGAGCCCCACACTGGTAAACTAAGGATTATCGAGCAGTTCTGGGCCCAGAAGGCCCTGCCACGCTGCACCTGCTGGGCATGCTCACAGTGATGGCTGAGCTGAAAAGGGAGCAACTCGGCTCAGTCAGGGTGGACAGAGCAGGGCAGCAGTTGTGCACTGCAAGCTCCCTCCAAGAAGACACTGAGGCTTCACACGGCCGGGACCAGGCCCCATTGCAAAGCCACCACAGGCCCTTCATCTGCAGGGATCAGGAACAATAGACCATGACTGACAGAGGAAAACCCTCCAGAACACAATCAGAGAGGATTCCAGGGGAATCCAGATGCAGACCATTGGCAGCACTGGAGGAACTGAAACCAGGGTTGGAAGTGGCCCAGGGAGCAGGCATAGGGGCTCCTGCCCCCTGGCCATACAACTGAATCATAGAATATCAGAGTTGGAAGGGACCTCAGGAGGTCACCTAATCCAACCCCCTGCTCAAAGCAGGGCCAAGCCTCAATTTTTGCCCCAGATCCCTAAATGGCCCTCTCAAGGACTGAACTCATAACCCTGGGTTTAGCAGGCCAATGCTCAAACCACTGAACTATCCCTCCCGCACGTAATGAACTATTAGTCGTAGTGCCCTCGGTCAGAACCCAGTGAAACAGGGAGGGCCTGGGTTCCCTATCCATGGCCATTGACTTTTGCTACTAGGCGACATAGCCACTGACTCTCGTCACAGGGAGGTGTTGCCTGGTTTGGACTTCAACCTCCTGACACTTCCTCAGATGCATCTTTGTGTGATGCAGGTTGGCAAAAGTTTATGGGGATATTTTTCATTTCTCCAGTGATAATGTCAGCAGAAAGTTGAGATTTACTCCAGCAAGCTGTCTCCTCATTTAAGAAAAGAGTTTGTAACTTTGGCAATTAGTCTGTCCAGGTGCAAAGAGGTATTTTGGAGGCCTTATCGAGAGGCAGTCTTCTTACAACAGATGTTGTTTAAAAAAAATAAATGCATGCAGAACAATTGTGCCCACAGCTACATACTTTCAGCCCCCACTGAAGTCAAGGGGAGTAACGTGCATTTACTTCATGTAACATTTGGCCAATAGTACATAAAAGTGAGAAGAATGAATTGAAAATATAATCAGGGTTGTAAATATCAGCATCGTCAGCTGACCAATTGCTTTAGGAAGCAACAGAGCTGAATCTGAAAGCCTTTAGAATCAGGGCAATCACAGGAATTCTGCCAGAACATTAGCTCTAGTGGTAATAGCAGGTGCGGATGTCGTGACTTGCCAACTTAGAGGAACAGAAACTGCTTTATATTCTTGCCCCAGTTATATTAGTCAAGATGTACTTAAGCTCTTTAATTTTACAGGCCAAGTGTGTCCTTAAAAAATTTATTTCTGTGCAGAAATCTCCAACATATTCATCACTTTTTGTACCTCCTTTTTGGCCACAGTTTGCCAAGCACTGAATCATAGTCCCATATTCTAGTCTTTCCATTGCTGCACAGCAATTACACAATCCATGAGGAAATTATTTGTTGTTTAATCAGCAGGGGAACCAGCCGTTCATGAGACACTGAAGCAGCAGCCTGGGCAAAAAGAGGATGATGTAGGTGAGGGATGAGAGAATCTGATCCAGTTAAATGTTGATGTATACTTTGTGACAAAGTTCCTCTTCTACCTTGGGTCTTGCGCTTACTGGCGGATTTCCTCGCCTTGGAGATTCACGGCAGCCCTCAGTTTGGCTGTTTTCATGAACCCACAGTCCAGGTCAACTTCTCCTGTGTCTGACCAGGAGTTGGGAAGTTTGGGGGGAAACCGGACCCACCCTCTACTTCGGGTTCCAGCCCAGGGCCCTGTGGAATGCAGCTGTCTAGAGTTCTTCCTGGAACAGCTGTATGACAGCTACAACTCCCTGGGCTATTTCCCCATGGCCTCCTCCCAACACCTCCTTTATCCTCACCACAGGACCTTCCTCCTGGTGTCTGATAATGCTTGTACTCTTCAGTCCTCCAACAGTATGCATTCTCACTCTCAGCTCCTAGTGCCTCTTGCTCCCAGCTCCTCTCACACGCACCACAAACTGAAGTGAGCTCCTTTTTAAACCCAGGTGCCCTGATTAGCCTGCCTTAATTGATTCTAGAAGCTTCTTGATTGGCTGCAGGTGTTCTAATCAGCCTGTCCGTCTTAATTGTTTCCAGAAGTTTCCTGATTGTTCTGGAACCTTCCCTGTTACCTTACCCAGGGAAAAGGGACCTACTTAGCCTGGGGCTGATATATCTGCCTTCTGTTACTCTCCTATAGCCATCTGGCCCGACCCTGTCATAGCACTTGCATCTCTCTCTTTGTAGTTAATAAACATGTTTCACTGTTTTATCTAAAAAAAAAAAAAAAAAAAAAAAAAAAAAAAAAAAAAAAAAAAAAAAAAAAAACCTTCCCTGTTACCTTACCCAGGGAAAAGGGACCTACTTAACCTGTGGCTAACATATTTGCTTTCTATCACTCTCCTGTAGCCATCTGGCCAGACCCTGTCATAACTTACACGACTGAAACTTTGGAAATCATCATGGAAAGCCATTCATTTTTTATTTTATTTTTTTGCACTTCGTTATTACAATTTTTACTTTTTAAAAAGGGTTTCTCTCCCTTTCCTATTAGAGATGGACCAAACCCCTTACACTTTTATCTGACAGGTTTCAGAGTAGCAGCCGTGTTAGTCTGTATTCGCAAAAAGAAAAGGAGTACCAGTGGCACCTTAGAGACTAACAAATGTATCTGAACATAAGCTTTCATGAGCTACAGCTCACTTCATCAGATGCATTCAGTGGAAAATACAGTGAGGAGATTTATATACACACACACAACATGAAAAAATGGGTGTTAGCATACACATTGTAAGGAGAGTGATCACTTAAGATGAGCTATTACCAGCAGGAAAGCGGGGTGGGGGGAACCTTTTGTAGTGATAATCAAGGTGGGCCATTGCCAGCAGTTAACAGGAACGTCTGAGGAGCAGTGGAGGGGTGGGGGAGGAAATAAACATGGGGAAATAGTTTTACTTTGTGTAATGACACATCCACTCCCAGTCTCTATTCAAGCCTAAGTTAATTGTATCCAGTTTGCAAATTAATTCCAATTCAGCAGTCTCTCGTTGGAATCTGTTTTTGAAGTCTTTTTATTGTAATATTGCCACTTTTAGGTCTGTAATCGAGTGACCAAAGGGATTGAAGTGTTCTCCATCTGGTTTTTGAATGCTATAATTCTTGACGTCTGATTTGTGTCCATTTATTCTTTTACATAGAGACTGTCCGGTTTGACCAATGTACATGGCATTGCTGGCACATGATGGCATATATCACATTGGTAGATGTGCAGGTGAACGAGCCTCTGATAGTCTGGCTGATGTGATTAGGCCCTATGATGGTGTCCCCTGAATAGATATGTGGACACAGCTGGCAACAGCTTTGTTGCAAGGATAGGTTCCTGGGCTAGTGGTTCTGTTGTGTGGTATGTAGTTGCTGGTGAGTATTTGCTTCGGGTTGGGGGGCTGTCTGTAGGCAAGGACTGGCCTGTCTCCCAAGATTTGTGAGAGTGATGGGTCGTCCTTCAGGATAGGTTGTAGATCCTTGATGATGCGTTGGAGAGGTTTTAGTTGGGGGCTGAAGGTGATGGCTAGTGGCTTTCTGTTATTATCTTTGTTGGGCCTGTCCTGTAGTAGGTGACTTCTGGGTACTCTTCTGGCTCTGTCAATTTGCTTCTTCACTTCAGCAGGTGGGTATTGTAGTTGTAAGAATGCTGGATAGAGATCTTGTAGGTGTTTGTCTCTGTCTGAGGGGTTGGAGCAAATGCAGTTGTATCGCAGAGCGTGGCTGTAGATGATGGATTGTGTGGTGTGGTCTGGGTGAAAGCTGGAGGAATAGCGGTCAGTAGGTTTCCGGTATAGGGTGGTGTTTATGTGACCATCGCTTATTAGCACTGTAGTGTCCAGGACGTGGACTTTTATCTGAGACTCCAGAATTTTGCAGATTTGGAATAAATAGAACCTGGATCTAAAAACCAACCCCAGTTGAGGTTTTGCATAATGAAAAAGTCCTAATTTGTCCATTACAGAGATAGAATGCTACCAAAAATGTTTTTCCCCTGAACTCTCTGATAGTTCTGGTCAAATGGATTCTGGACCCATCCCTCTCCAACGTTGGCTTTAGCAAAGCTAAAGCTGACCAACAAGTTTCTATAAAACATGGCTACCTTGGAACCATCTCTGCCCAGCACGGCAAGACAGTCTTTCCTGTCAAAATATTACAACTTGAATGAAAAAAGGGCCATACTAAAAGATGGCCCCATAATCTTCCCAAAAGTTACCTATATAAAATCAGATTTTAAAAGTTCAAAGAGTGAAAGGAACAAAAATACAATAATCCATGTCTGCTTCTAGAGAACTGTAAAATGCTTTAAAGAAAACAGCTATTAATGCAGTCCAGAAAAGCATAAATGTAAAGAGCAATTCATCCAGCAAGCAGTCTTGAGATGAGGGGACAAGTGTCATGAAATTAAATTCCAAGAGATTTCAGTAGATGCAGATCCCTAAAGTTTGTGGAAAAACTAAAGCATCATAACACATCCTAACACATCCTTAAACTTATTCTACAGAGTTGGCACTAAAACGAGCTCACTGGAATATCACTCTCAGAGCTCTCTGCTAAAATATCAGCCTTAATTGTATCTAAAAGCAGCTGTCACTGAAAAATATGATTTGTCCACATCATCCACCTTAAATTGCACTGAATCTATCACTGAAGTTACAAGATTTTCATTAGTAAAGATCTGCTTAGTGGCTGCTCATCCCTTGTTCTTGGCTGTAGTGAAATGACGAGGCCACAGCAGATCAATATGTTATGCTATCATCAGATGCTGGGTTTTTTTTCCTTCTAGCCAAGGCAACAATTTGTTCCATGTTCCACAAATATAGTCCCCACTCCCATTATTCTTCCCATTGGTGCCAGCAGCTATAGTTCGGAAGTAGAGAATCATCTTCTCCAGACTGTAAGGTTGAAATGGAGATCATTTTCTCTGCAAAGTCCTCAACAAGATCTTTATCAATGGGAAAATTCAGTATCTTGCTACAGCATGATTTGCTTTTGTTTGGTTAACGTATGATTAAAGTTAGTAACATCTCATTGGTGGCTCCTAGGAATTTGAATTCCACATGCATCCAGCCTGTATTCTGCTTGAAATAGAAAGTCCTTTTATTATATCTACTATTACTTTTTATATTATGGTAGTGCCTAGGATCTCCAAATGAGATCATGGCCCCATTGTGCTAGGCACTGTACAGACATGTAGTGAGGGACACTTTCTGACCAAAAAAGTTTACTATCTAAATAGACAAGACTGACAAAGGAGATAAAAAGATGTACAGAGAGGCAAGGGGTCACATTTTTAAAGGTATTTAGGGTCTGAAGATGTAGGTAGGTGCCCAGTGGGATTTTCAAATGTGCATAAGTGCCTAACTCCCTTAGGCATCTAGGTGCTTCTGAAAATCCCACTAGGTAGCTACATCTTCAGACACCTATGTACCTTTAAAAACATGACCTGGAGTGACTGGCTCAAGGTTACTCAGCAGGTCAGTGGAAGCAGGTAGCATTTGTCACAATGAATGGGGGTACAAGGAGTCACTGGACTGAGTGTTCAAATGACACTAGTAAAACTGCATGGGGGCCATTATGAAATTTGCAGGAAGGCTACAAGTGGAAAATAAATTGACACAGGTCCGGAAATTTTCCTATAGCCACAATAAGACAGCAGCAGCGTCATCTGGGATGTGACCATTTCCTTTCATCCTGCAGTTTGGAGGCTAATCTTCTAAAAGTTCTGTTTCCCTACTGGTTGTAATTGCATTGGGATTGTTGGGGCTGTAGTTTATTTTATTTTGGGGGATTGTTTGTTTTAAAAAGGCCGCTTGTTTATTCAGATGCTCAGTCTGTACGGTATCTGCTGAGGTGATGATTATTGTTTGTTTCTGAAAGAGTACACAATGTGTTTGATGCTTTCCAAACTAAAAAGAAGGAACAGTATCAAGGGGATAGGCTAAAGTGCTGGAAGTCAGTACAAATCCCAGCCAAGTTACTGACTCACACTGACTGTATGACCATGAGTAATTCACTTGGCTTCCTTTTGCCTCGATTGGTTTAGCTGGAAAACTGAGTCATGGCTGGACTTCACTGAATCCAGGTGTAATATCTGAGGTGAACTTTCTGGAATAAATTAATTAGTTTGTAGCCCTTAAACTCCCCTTCAACATGATACAGTGCTGACTGCTCCAAGGGAATGGGTGGGATGAGACCGCAAGAGTGACACAAGTCACCCCCTACTGTGGAGCCTGTGCAATTCCCCATTGAATAAATGGGACAGACGTGGGAGTGCTTTGTTTGTTTTGGTGGCTGGCCCTCCGCTTGTATTTGTCCATAATACAGAACACATGATTGGTGCCCGGACAAGTAAAAGTGCGTTATAAGAGTAAAAAACATCCTGAGACTTTGGTGCACCACAGTCATTAATTGTTCATTTGTGGCCAAAGAGTTCAAAAAGGAAATAAAAAGCATGACCGCCTCCAGACTATATAGTGAGAACATAGCCAATCCTAAGGGGAGTCCTCAGACAGGAGTTGTGATTCTCCTAGAACAAATGAAGACTGATTATTCTCTCACTGATGCTGCTGTAAATCACAAGTAACTCCAGTGTAATCCAAGCAGTTATGCTGGTGTCAAACTGGTATAAGTGAGAGGAGAATCAGGCCCATAGTTTTCGGTTAAGCACCTAAACGCTTTCTGCACAATGTGGTCTTGAGTAAATGATAGTCAATATAATTACTATCATTACAAGCTAATACAGTGAATATACATGGGCTCAGTGGTCAAAATTTTTGCAGGTGGCACCCCTCACCCCAAGATAGCTTCCAAATCCATATTTAGGTACTTAAATATAAGCTGTCTGATTTTCAGAAATGCTGTGTACTGTAAATCCAACTGCAGTCAATGACACTTGCAGATTCTCAGCTATCTAGCTCAAAGTACATTGTGATATTATGCATCTAACTATATATAAAGCAGAAGTCTTGCTCAGTAGAAATGTGATTGACTAGAAGGGGAAATGGTAACATTGTACTACATACAGGAGTTTCTGAATGAAACAATAATGGACCAAGTGCTGTCTGTGGAGGAAACCTCACATACCACAGGGTCTGTGTATGCAGAGATTCCACCAAACTGTTCCACTGGGTGGAAATTTGCCCTCCTTCAGCAGAAGTGGGAAGAAGTTTGACACCTGCCCTATACCCCCAACCTGTGGATTTTCTGAGAGCCCTGCAGACCTCAGGCTATAATATCTGCACAGGCCAGGAGCAACCATTCAGAGCCTCAAGGCCTCCACAGTTTTTCCTGATAACTGAAAGCCTCTCCAACCACCATGATGACTTTCGAGATACAGAAAGAAAGTTACTCTTGGTTCATCTAGGGTTATATGGATGGATTCCTATTCCAAAATCTGCCTGGATCCAAGGGACCCCTGTCACTGAGACCACCAGCCCAAAGATACCATGCAGAAAGGATTCTGCACTGCCTGAAGAGGTGAAGGAAATATGCAGCTAGTAGCATGTGATCTAATGCTCCTGCACAGTAAGCCCACATATGAACACAATCCTGAAACCAGGTGTTTAAAATATCATTATATTTCATTGACTGACTTAACTACCCTCTCTGTTATGTCCAGTCATTTCTTTGCTCCTTTCTCATACCCTTAACTCTGCCCCATTGGTCACCCTGTTCCTGAGTTTTGAAAAACTTCTCTTCCCATCCCCTAATGATCTCTCACCTCCAATACTTTTTTTTTCTTCCTTGCTTCCTATCACTGATAAATGATAACCCTATCGTGGGTGCCACATTCTTTAAGTGTTTTTGTGTGTAAATTCAATTTATATCATAAGTTGTTTGAAGCAGGGGCCAAATTAATCTTCAGGTAGTATATATGGGAAGAGCCTGAGCATGTAGAAACAACATCAGGAAAGCCAAGACAAAGAATGAGTTACAGCTGGCAAAAAATGTGAGAGACCACATTAAGACGTTCTTCAAATATGTCAGGCAAAAAAAAAAAAAGATGAAGGACAGTGTTGGCCCACTGCCTAATGGAGAAAGTGAGCTGGTAATGGAAGATGACAGCAAGGCAGAGCTGCTCAATATCTACTTTGCTTCAGTCTTCTCAGAAAAAATAACATATGACCAGCTAACTAGCAAATTTACCATACACAATAAAGGGGAAGGGATACAGATCAGGATAAGTAATAACAACGCTTCCTCAGCTCTTGTCCCCTAAAGCCCCTACTCTACTTGCGCTATATTGATGACATCTTCATCATCTGGACCCATGGAAAAGAAGCCCTTGAGGAATTCCACCATGATTTCAACAATTTCCATCCCACCATCAACCTCAGCCTGGTCCAGTCCACACAAGAGATCCACTTCCTGGACACTACAGTGCTAATAAACAATGGTCACATAAACACCACCCTATACCGGAAACCTACAGATCGCTATTCCTACCTACATGCCTCCAGCTTTCACCCTGACCACACCATCGTCTACAGCTAAGCTCTGCGATACAACCGCATTTGCTCCAACCCCTCAGACAGAGACAAACACCTACAAGATCTCTATCAAGCATTCTTACAACTACAATACCCACCTGCGGAAGTGAAGAAACAGATTGATAGAGCCAGAAGAGTTCCCAGAAGTCACCTACTACAGGACAGGCCTAACAAAGAAAATAACAGAACGCCACTAGCCGTCACCTTCAGCCCCCAACTAAAACCCCTCCAACGCATTATTAAGGATCTACAACCTATCCTGAAGGATGACCCAACACTCTCACAAATCTTGGGAGACAGGCCAGTCCTTGCCTACAGACAGCCCCCCAACCTGAAGCAAATACTCACCAACAACCACATACCACACAACAGAACCACTAGCCCAGGAACCTATCCTTGCAACAAAGCCCGTTGCCAACTGTGCCCACATATCTATTCAGGGGACACCATCACAGGGCCTAATAACATCAGCCACACTATCAGAGGCTCGTTCACCTGCACATCCACCAATGTGATATATGCCATCATGTGCCAGCAATGCCCCTCTGCCATTTACATTGGTCAAACTGGACAGTCTCTACGTAAAAGAATAAATGGACACAAATCAGATGTCAAGAATTATAACATTCATAAACCAGTCGGAGAACACTTCAATCTCTCTGGTCACGCAATCACCGACATGAAGGTCACCATCTTACAACAACGAGAAATTGCTGAATTGGAATTCATTTGCAAATTGGATACTATTAATTTAGGCTTAAATAGAGACTGGGAGTGGCTAAGTCATTATGTAAGGTAGCCTATTTCCCCTTGCTTTTTCCTACCCCCCCTCCCCACAGACGTTCTGGTTAAACTTGGATTTAAACTTGGAGAGTGGTCAGTTTGGATGAGCTATTGCCAGCAGGAGAGTGAGTTTATGTGTGTGTTCCTCGGCGGGTGGGGGGGGGTGAGAAAGCCTGGATCTGTGCTGGAAATGACCCACCTTGATTACCATGCACATTGTAGGGAGAGTGGTCACTTTGGATGAGCTATTACCAGCAGGAGAGTGAGTTTGTGTGTGTATGGAGGTGGTGGGGGTGAGAAAACCTGGATCTATGCTGGAAATGGCCCACCTTGATTATCATGCACACTGTAGGGAGAGTGGTCACTTTGGATAAGCTATTACCAGCAGGAGAGTGAGTTTGTGTGTGTGGTTTTTTGGAGGGGGGTGAGGGAGTGAGAGAACCTGGATTTGTGCTGGAAATGACCCACCTTGATGATCATACACATTGTGAAGAGAGTGGTCACTTTGGATGGGCTATTACCAGCAGGAGAGTGAGTTTGTGGGGGGGGGGGAGGGTGAGAAAACCTGGATTTGTGCTGGAAATGGCCCAACTTGATGATCACTTTAGATAAGCTATTACCAGCAGGACAGTCGGGTGGGAGGGGGTATTGTTTCATGGTCTCTGTGTGTATATAATGTCTACTGCAGTTTCCATGGTATGCATCCGATGAAGTGAGCTGTAGCTCACGAAAGCTCATGCTCAAATAAATTGGTTAGTCTCTAAGGTGCCACAAGTACTCCTTTTCTTTTTGCAAACGTATCAGAGATCTTCTGACTAATTTGAATGAATTCAGATCAGCTGGGCCAGATGCTATTCACCCAAGGGTACTGAAGAAATTAGGTAAAGAAATCTCAGAGCCATTGGCAATAATATTTACAAAGTCCTGGATGACAGGAGAGGTCCTGCAAGACTGGAGAAGGGCTAACGTAGTACCCATCTTTAAAAGCGAGGAAAAGGAGGAACCAAGAAACTGCAGCCTCGTGAGCCTGACTTTGATACCCGGGAAGCTATTAGAGCAATAGATAAAACATTCAATTTGCAAATACCTGGAGGATGAAGGGGTGATCACTACCAGCCAGCATGGATTTACTAAGAACCAATCATGCCAAACCAGCTTGATTTCCTTCTTTGACAGAGTAACTGGTTTGGTGGATGGGGGAATGTTGTAGACGTAATATACTTGGACTTTAGCAAAGCTTCTGACACAGTCCCACATAACATTCTCATATGTAAGCTGGAGAAATGTGGGTTCAGTAGAACTACCATTAAGTCGATACATAATTGGTTAAACAACTGCAAACAAAGGGTAGCTAGTACTGGAATGACGTCAGATTGAAGGAGGTCTGGAGGTCAAGTGGGGTTCCACAAGAATCCGTTCTGGGTCCAGAGTTATTTAACATCTTTATTAATGACCTGGATGTAGGTATAGACACCATGCTGCTCAAATTTCCAGATGACACAAAGCTGGAACACTTTGGAGGATAGAGCTAAAATTCAAAGGGATCTCGATAAGTTGGAGAACTGGGCTGTAGACAACAAAATGAAATTCAACAAAGACAACTGTAAAATGCAACATTTAGGGAAGGAAAACCAAATGCATAAAATACAAGAACTCAAGGTCATACTCTGCAAACAATTAGTGCTCTATGCCCAGACTTCGACAAGTAATTCATTCTACAAATGGATGCATCAGAGGCAGGACTAGGGACGGTCCTTTCCCAAGGGGTATATGGAAAAGAATACCCAGAGTCCAGTTAACTTCTCTGGGTTCAGCTGTAGTGGAGGGTGTTGTGTTTGGGCCCAAAGATGGCCCTTCTCTGGAGTCCTCTGTCCCACCAGCATCAGTTCCAGTATCGATGACCTCTGTTATGCCTACAGAGGGCGTTCCCCCTCTCACCTCCCTTCACTCCTTCCTTTCTATCCATTTTTCTTTTGGGGATTTTCTCCTCTTAGGCCAGGAGGTAAAAAGATCAGGGTCCTTAAAAGAGAACAAGAACCCTAACATCTCTTCTGGGGTGCCTTCCTCTGGCTTCTGTGTTAAGAGAAGCCTCTGCAAGAGCTCAGGAAAATATGGCAGGTCTTGGCCTAATATCACTGGATAAAAGGGGTCCAGAGATATGCATATTCTCACCCAATCTTCGTTCCCATCAACTGTCAGTCTTATTGTCATTATGGGATATCGTAAATATCCCCATGGATGACACTTGATAGAGGTTTCCCCTTTTTCAGGTTTCCCAGCCACTTCAGCTATCCATTTCTGGACAAAAGTCTGATCACATCCTGAGTCCACAAGGGCTACTGTCTTTTGGACCTCCACTTTGATTGGGATGGTGAGTTTCTCTGGGCTTTTTTTCCATGCCCTATTGTATCCGGTCCAGACCTGTCCCAAGTCACACTTTGGGTAGGGGCAATCTCAAAGTCTATGCCCCTATTCCCCACAGGAGCAACAGGCTATTGTATCTGTCCCTTCTCTTCTGGTGGCTGGGTCACCCTCCTTCTGTGTCCCACTGGGCCCTTGTTCCTGCATAGGCATGGGATGAGGAGCTTCTTAAAGGTGCAGGCCTACCATTGCAGGGAAATCTTACACACAGACCTTGAGGAGTTCACCTGCCCCTCACCCTGTCCAATATGGCTGCCTTTACTTGGTTGTAGTCCTGGGCTACTGCATCATCAAGCCCCCAGTATGTTGCCAGGCCCTCCCCAATGAGGAGTGGTGCACGTCGAATCACTCTCTGGCTAGGATCAGAATCAGAGGCCAGTGGGAAGCTGTGGCTACCCTCTCAAAGGCTACCAGGAATGATTCTGGATCACCACCTGTTGTCATCTTGGAGTGTCAGGATCGGCGTGGTCCCCTGAATTAAAGGGGATGCACTCCCCTTCGGGATGGAACTCTGAGGGGGTAGCAGCCAGTAGAAGTGCTGCCACCCGTTGTAACAACTGTTGCTGGTGGGATGTCATCTGTTCAAACAGCTGTTGTTGCCTCTGTTGTTGTTGAGCCTGTGAGTTCACCAGCCATTGCAGAACCTGATTCACCTCCATATTTCCCTTACATATGTATATATAGAAAAAGGAGGGAAGTTTTTCTCTTTTTTTTTTTTTTCCCCTTTTTCTCTTTTCTGCAGGGATGGTTAGCTGCCACCCCTCTTCTGGTACCACATTGTCTCAGCCTCTGTCAAGGTTCCTTCCCCACTCTGAACTCTAGGGTACAGATGTGGGGACCTGCATGAAAGACCCCCTAAGCTTATTCTTACCAGCTTAGGTTAAACGCTGCAACCACCAAAGTGTTACACAAAGAACAGGGGAAGTGCCCAATTAGAAACGTCTCCCCCCAAAAATATCCCCCCCAAGCACTACAGCCCCTTTCCTGGGGAAGGCTTGATAAAAATCCTCACCAATTTGTAAAGGTGAACACAGACCCAAATCCTTGGATCTTAAGAACAATGAAAAAGCAATCAGGTTCTTAAAATAGAGTTTTAATTAAAGAAAAAGTAAAAGAATCACCTCTGTAAAATCAGGATGGTAAATACCTTACAGGGTAATCAGATTCAAAACATAGAGAATTCCTCTAGGCAAAACCTTAAGTTACAAAAAGACACAAAAACAGGAATATACATTCCATTCAGCACAACTTATTTTATCAGCCATTTAAACAAAACAGAATCTAACGCATATCTAACTAGATTGCTTACTGACTCTTTACAGGAGTTCTGACTGCATTCCTGCTCTGGTCCCAGCAAAAGCATCACACAGACAGAGAGAGCCTTTGTTTCTCTCCCCTCACCCCAAGCTTTGAAAATATCTTGTCTCCTCATTGGTCATTTTGGTCAGGTGCCAGCAAGGTTATCTTAGCTTCTTAACCCTTTACAGGTGAAAGGATTTTCCTCTGGCCAGGAGGGACTGAAAGGTGTTTACCCTTCCCTTTATATTTATGACAGCCTCTTAGGGTGGCCTCTTGAGGGGCCTCTTCTCCACCAGACCAGCCCCCCTTAGTTTGCTGCCAGTGAGGTTGGTGTTTGGACCTCACCCTCCTTAAAGCCTGTCACTTACTAGACTTGTCATCTCTGCCAGTCTCCTGGCTACTTTCTTGGAGGCAGCCTGGTGCAGCGCTGTCACCACCTTGCTACCCCAGGCCTTTCTGCCTCCCCTTCTTTCTCTGCCCTCCTCCCATTCGAGCAGGCCCTATTGGTTGCAGCTGTGGGTGCCTGCCTCCATGATTGGCAGCTCTGGCATGTGTGAGGGGCTGTGATCAAGCTGCCTGCATGTAAACATGAGGGACTCTCCTCCCCCCTTTATGTTCAATAGGGGGATTGTAGACCCCATTACACAGCTACAGCCCCCTCCGCAGCCACCAAAGAAGTCATGGAGGTTTGTTAAAGTCACAGAATCTGTGACCTCCATGACTAAATTATATCCTTAATCATGAATATCTATTGTGCTCTTTATGAAGTATAACTACTAAACAGTCATTTATCATTTCCGAAGTCTCTGAAGCAGAGACCAGCCTGAATTGGAAAATTCAGACATTTGTTCCTGGCTGGATTTCAAACTCCTAGAGTTTGTGAGTGCACAAATTCAGGTTCCCATTCAGCCCATTAAAGGGTGAGGTCCTTCTCAAAGATGGGCTCAGTTACAGATTCTAGAACAACCATCTCCTCCCCACTGTCTCCCTTAGAAAACATGTTGGAAAGGAGTTTGATCTGAGTTTTCAGTTTGGCGGCATCTCTACTTTTGAAGTGCAGGATAGGTTCAAGGTGGGATCTGCCAAACCAGTAATATAAAGCAGGAGGCCCACATACCTGGGATCTGAAGTAACTAGCCCAGATTCTGATTTTTAAACTAATGTGTTCATCTTGAGCCAATTTTATGATTTGTCAGGATCACAGTGGAGACCAAAATGAACACCAAAAAATGTTTCCCTGGCCTATATATAATGGTGCCACTTGCATAGCCAAGAAACTGTTACAGTTTTTAAAAAATCAATAGCATTGCTTTTGTTACAAAACAAATAAGTAAAATAACAGGCCAACAACTGAACCTTGGGGATTCCAGCAGAGAGAAGTTTCAGTTCACTGCTCTTTACAAAGGGTTTATTTGACAGCAATTTGATAAATAATCTCTCAGCAACAGTCCTGTACTTATTATTTTCTCACTAAAATATTATGCTCAAATGCACTGAGAGCTTTGCTTAGGTCAATAAAATAGCTCCAAGTAAGCCTCTATTATCCAAAGATAACAAAATGTCGTTAGTGACCTTAACAATGCAGTAGCTGACATTGTACTAGCTCCTAAAAGCAGACTTGTTTGACACTGAAGTGCTATTAACTTCCAAAAGATTTACAGCATTCTACAGTATTGAAATTAGATGATGATTTTTCAGTTCCAAACAGATCTGATTTTAATTGTCAAATTCGGCCCTGAAATATACACAAGGCTCTCAGTGATTTCCCAGGGAGCATTAGAACTTTGTCCTAACAGTGGATGTGCTCAGTTTTCTCGCTCAAATCCCCATTTTTTCAGAAATGATTGAAGAAATAAACAGGTTTAGACATATTTAAAGGCTTTCAATTAGAGGCTGCACAGTAAAATTTATTCTTCCCCCAGCCCCTGCAAAAAGGAAAGGCCAAAATAAAAATTGGTTTCTATGAATGAGTAGAAAAATCAGTCAGTGAATCTTGGCTGTAGCCAATGAATTATAATTCATTATAATTATGATCCAAAAGGAACTTGAGAGAAACAAAATGTTCGTTCAAAGACAGGGGATTGAAAAAATACCAGTTGGAGCACCATTATGTTTAAGAATCTCATTCTGCCTTGACTGATGTGCACTATCCATAGACAGCTCTGCTGTCTACTACTTGTATTGCTGACCTGTACACAGTCCTGATTCTGCTGCCTTTACTCCTGGGAGCATCTTGGAGCACAAAAGAGAAAATGTATAAAGTAATTAGTATGAGGCTATCTATCTATCTGTCTGGAAGGATGTGTATGGGAAAAAAGGAGGAGGGGTTGCACTGTACGTCAAGAATGCATACGCTTGCTCAGAGGTCCAAGAGGAAGTGAGCAACAGACATACTGAGAGTCTCTGGGTGGGGATGAAAAGGTGAAAGAATAAAATTGATGTTATGGTGGGAGTCTATTATAGACCACCAAGAGGAAGTGAATGAGGCATTCTACAAGCAGGTAACAATATTAGCTACCATACATGAGCTAGTATTAATGGGAGATTTTAACTTCCCTGATATCTGTTGGAAGACTATTACAGCAAAACATAATCTGTCCTGCAAATTCTTAGGATATGTAGGGGACAACTTTCTCATTCATGAAGTTGAGGAAACAAGTAGGGGGACCATTCACTTTGGATCTGGTGTTGACCAACAGGGACGAATTAGTTGTGAACATGGAGGTGGCCAGGAACTTGGGAGGAAGTGGTTATGATCTGATAGAATTCAAAATCCTAAGGAGAGGAAGACACAAGAACAGCAAAACAAGAACACTGCACTTCAGAAAGGCAGATTTCAGCCAAGTTGGGGAAATAGTAGGTAAGGACCCATGAAAAGACCAATTAGGAAGAAAAGAAGTTGAAGGGGGCTGGCAGTTCCTAAAAGATGTAATACCAGAGGCTCATTATCAAGCTATTCCGACACAGAGGGAAGATAAGAAGAGCCACAGGAGGCCAATGTGGCTGCTATCTAAAAGCCAAAGGGGATACATATGGGGAATGGAAGGAGGGGCATGTCACCAAGGAAGTATAAATGGGAATAGCATGAATTTGTAGGATAAAATCAGGAAAGCCAAGGCACAGAATGAATTACAGCTGGCAAGGAAGGTTAGCCACAACAAAAAGGGGTTCTACAACTATGTCAAACAAAAAAGAAAGATAAGGAATGGCATGGGTCCGCTGCTCAGTGGAGAAGGTGAGCTGGTAATGGAAGATGACAGGAAGGCAGAGCTGCTCAATGTCTACTTTTCTTCAGTTTTCTTACAAAAAAATAACATGCGACCGGATGACTAGCGAAGTTACTACACACAATAAAGGGGAGGGGACGCAGATCAGGATAAGTAACAAACACATCAGATATTCTGACTAATTTGAATGAATTCAAGTCAGTGGGGTCTGATGCTGTTCAGCCCAGGGTGCCGAAGGAATTAGCTGAAGAAATCTCGGCACCACTGGCAATAATATTTACAAAGTCATGGATGACAGGAGAGGTCCCGGAAGACTGGAGAAGGGCTAACATAGTGCCCATCTTTAAAAAGCGGGGAAAGGAGGAACCAGGAAACTGCGGACTTGTGAGCCTGACTTTGATACCTGGGAAGATATGAGAGCAATAGATAAAACATTCAATTTGCAAATACCTGGAGGATGAAGGGGTGATCACTACCAGCCAGCATGGATTTACGAAGAACAAATCATGCCAAACCAGCTTGATTTCCTTGTTTGACAGAGTAACTGGTTTGGTGGATGGGGGAATGTTGTAGACATAATATACTTGGACTTTAGCAAGGCTTTTGACACAGTCCCACATAACATTCTGATATGTAAGCTGGAGAAATGTGGGCTCAGTAGAACTACCATTAAGTGGATACATAATTGGTTAAAGAACTGCAAACAAAGAGTAGTTATTAATGGAATGATGTCAGATTGGAAGGAGGTCTCAAGCAGGGTTCCACAGGAATCCATTCTGGGTCTGGTGTTATTTAACATCTTTATTAATGACCTGGGTGTAGGTATAGACACCATGCTGCTCAAATTTCCACATGACACAAAACTGGGGGGGGTTGCAAACACTTTGGAAGACAGAGTTAAAATGCAAAAGGATCTTGATAAATAGGAGAACTGGGCTATAGACAACAAAATGAAATTCAACAAAGCCAAAGGTAAGGTTCTACACTTAGGAAAAAAAGACCAAATGCACAAATACAGATTGGGGGATAAGTGGCTTGGCAGCAGCACTTCTGAGAAGGATCTGGGAGTTGTGGTAGATCACAACCTCAACATGAGTCAACAATGCAATGCTGTTGCAAAAAAAGCAAATGCAATTTTGGGTTGCATTAACAGAAGCATAGCATTCAAGTCAAGGGTGGCGATAGTACTTCTCTGCTCAGCACTAGTTAGGCCTCAGCTGGAGTATTGTGTCCAATTTTGGTCACCAGCATCTAGAAAGGGTGTAGAGAAAGTGGAAAGGATCCAGAAGCAAGCAACAAAGATGATCAAAGGGATGGAATGCAAGCCATATGAGCAATGGCTGAAGGCACTGGGTATATTTAGTTTGGAAATAAAGAGATTAAGGGGGGACATGATAGCAGTCTTCAAATATTTGAAAGGCTGCCATAAAAAGACATAAAAAAGTTGTTGTCTCTTGCCACAGAGGGCAGGACAAGAGGCGATGGGTCCAAACTACAGCATAGCAGATTTTGATTAAATCTCAGGAAAAACTTTCTAACTCTAAGAATAGTAGGACGATGGAACAGACTGCCTAGGGAGGTCATGGAAGCTTCTTCACTGGAGGTTTTCAAAAAGAGGCTGGATAGCCATCTGTTTTGGATGGTTTAGACACAACAAATCCTGCATTTTAGGAGGGTTAGACCCTTGTGGTCCCTTTTAACCCTGTGGTTCTATGATTCTATGTCTTAGGTTTTATACTACTGCCTGTCACTGTAGAATTTGAGTGCATTCCATGCAGCTGTAAGCAGAGTCAGGATGAGCTCTACCCTGACATCTGGTGGTGAATTGTGGCGAGTTGTGAAAAAGAACTTCAGGGGTGATCTTGTTTACATAGGCACATCCCCTCCGCCGAGCATGAGTCCACAGCAGCCCAAATGGTCACTTTGGCTGCTGTGGGATCCCCAATTTCTCTGTTACTGGGGCAGGAAGAATAAAGTGTTGTTACCGTGATTATATGAATCAAGGACAGTGGAACTGTTTTATAACAGAAGGACTTGCCATCAGCTAAATAGCACTTGCTAGACAAGGGACATGGGTTCCACAACCCAGTGAATTGAGAGAGGTTGGGTGGGCATTTGTACTTGGTGGTGTGGGTGACCTCAAAAGGGCCTGAAACACCAATTACACCTCCTTCTATCTCCACTGTAGAATAGCAGAGCTAATTTTGATTCTACTAGGAGTCTAGTTATAGGCTGCTGAGCTGAATTCACTTTGGGCCAATGGTGCACCAGCACTGAGGCTCCCCTACTACAAGCTGAAATCACTGAGTACTGTGTTAAATAGTGGGGGGATGGGGGTGCTGAAGATATATTGCGGAGTGGTGAGCAAAGCAATTTGTGGGCTGGCTGGTGGAGTGGTTTGTGGTGAAGGCTGTAGCAGAACTCTGTGGAGAGGCGGGGCAGTTCGTCTTGGACCATGTAAGGTGCCCCTTAACACACACACTCCCCCATTTCCACCCAGGCTGGGAGGTAAAACTCTGCAGATAAACTTTTGAACTCTGGGGCTGCACTGACCAGGGGCAGAGACTTTTGGGTTGTTGGACTTTTGGGACTTTGGGTTATTTTTGGGTTGCTGGACTCAAGAACCAAAGGGAAAGGACATGGCCCAATTTGCTGTGGTGGGTCTTTGCTCATGGTTTGGTTTATGAACCCTAGCTGTGGTGTTTTCCCAATTTAATGCTGATGTTGTTTACCTCATGTTATTAAAGATTTTTGGCTACACCGAGACTCCGTGCTTATGAGAGGAGAAGAATTGCCTCTTTGAGGCACCCAGGGGTGTGTGTAAGATTTTCCCAGGTCACTGGCTGAGGGCTTGAGTCAGTTTTGCATTGTGTTGTTGAGAGGGAACCCCTAGCCCAGCCCTTGCTGCTATCAACTCGGCGTGGCAGAAAGGTTACATAGGTTTGATAGTGGACTTCATTGACACTCAGGCTCTTCTCCCTTTTGGGGGTAAAGGAAACCCTTTGCCTTGGATATGGTTTTGTTGGGTTGTTTGCTCAAATTAGTAAGTACTGATTGTATTGAATATTTTGTTCATTTGATATCTTTCTCTCCCTTCCACAGGTATACATTATGGGTAAAAAGTCATCCCTACTGCACAAAGCTCACAAGGGAATAGGCGTTTGGGAGCAAGATGAGATACAACTTGGAATAGCAGCTGCTGCTAATCTTGCACCCTCTATGGGTTGTGTGTGTGTGTGTGTGTGTGTTAGGAGCAGAGTAATTACTTCAGTGTAAAACTGTGTTGTAGCAGAGAGGACAATCAGTCCATCTGCATCTCCACCTGCCCTCAAACTTCCTTGATGTGCTGGGATACATGCAGCACTGTGGTGGGGAATACCTCCCAACCCAATCAGGAAAAGGCTGACAAGCTGCTCTGGGCTCAATCAATATTACATAAGCACACTTGCAGAGCCTGTGCCACTTTAAGGAAATGACCATAAAAGGAAGAGTTTGCCCCAGGAAGGGGTGGTGACCAGGAGTAAAGCTGCAGTGTGCCAGAGTTAGCAGACTCTTCCAGTGAAGCTACTGAGATGAAGACCGCTTGTAAATCTCTGCTGCCCACAAGGACTCAGCCCAGGTGCCTGTTGATTGCAGCCAGGTGGGGTTGAAGATAAGTCCTGACCTGGGGTCTCACCGTGCCCTGCACTCTGAAACAAGCCAGACCTCTATAGATTCTCTTGAAACATTCAGACAGAGCGCCCCCATAATTGGAAGGACTTTGAGGGGGAAAGGTCTCTGAAAATGCCCAAATGTGACCTAAAAAGAGCCTACCTTATCATAGGCAAGCACAGAGCAAGCCCTTCCATGTTGCGCAGCAGATGCAGAAACTCCTGTATTGCTGGCACGTCCTTAGAGAGCCTGAACCCTATGCCACCCTCTCTCCCCACCCTCACACAAACATAGGTATGGTGCCCAGTGCTTGGCGTGGGGTCTCTGCATCACGAGTGAATTCCACCCTGTGTTTTCTTTTCCTTTGATAGCATGAAAATAAAATTGAGCTTTTTCTGAAAAACTACACAATCAGCAGCTTTCTTTGCACGCAAAGTATATATAAGGAGATAAATAGCCTAATTTGATCCACCCTTGAGTCAAACCTCATTTAAAGAAAGAGGCCAGGAGGGAAATTCAAGAATTCTTTTCAGCCCAGAAAAGTTATGAGGGTGGTAGTGTATAAATAGATTAGACCATCTGAAAGTTAATGGTCATAGACAGTCAATACTTGCAGGCGGTGTCCGTGACAAAGGGGTATAGCAAATAATGAAATGTTTAATAAAGATTTCAGTCTCCCATAGGATAGAACTAAGTCTACTAATGCTGAACAGATTATTCTGCTAAATAAAGACAAGCTCCAAAGTTACTTAGCAAAATACATTTCTCTGTATGCTTAGTCACCTGAACGACTGTTGCCATAAATACTGAAAAAACCCTGTTTTTAATTGCTATGTATTTCTGATAGAAGGAATAAAAACAGTCCTTAAATACTGCCTCAAACATCGAGCTTTACTGTTTAAACATTAACATTTTGTTTAAATATTAAAAAATGGTAACCGTTGAATTGGCAGGATGTAAACCGGCTTACCACCTCTGACATCTGGCTGTTCACGTCTAATTCACCTTCTGGCAATGCATAACACTTAGAAATGGCTTTTTTTCCTTCCTCTCTTTTGCATAAATGTTATACTTATGAAAGGTACTGGATTGACAGTCCCAGATACTCATATCTCTTTATGCACAGAACAAGTCTGGCAATTAAAATGGTGATGAAAGCTCCCTCACAATGCCCTGCCAGAGTGCCTCTCAGCTCTCAGGATCACTTCTAGAGGTGAGAGGGTGGGTCAGTCTCCTCCATTGCAATTCAGTCTCCTGGTGCCAGTTGTGGCCTTGATTTTTGCCATTAGGATCACTTGCATTTGAATGGAAGCCTCCAAACCTATTTTACATAGACCACTGAACAGCCATTTCTTTCAATTACAACAGACACGAGCTTCATCTGAATTAGTGATATACAGTGGAAAGGCACTGTCAGTCAATCATGCTTAGAAATGGTATTTTAATCAAAAATTTCAATTTCAAATGCAATTGACTTCTTATATATAATGATGTTTCTTATGTGGAATTTTACTTTATGTGAAAGTGGATGCACTTAATTTCTTCTTTTAAAGAGGTTAGTACTTAAATGCTGGGGAGCAGGGTCAGGGGCTTGTCCCGCTCCCCAGCGGGAGCGGGACAAGACAAATATTTGTCTTATGCATAGAAGAGAATAACTGCTCCTCTTGTGACTCTCAGGCCTAATGAAGTAAGTCAATCTAAGTTATGTTAGTTAAGTTACATAACTTATGTAACTTAAATCGATCTAAGCTATGTCAACTTACAATAGTGTCTACCCCATGGTATGTCAACAGGAAATGCTCTCCCATCGACATAGCTTCCACCTCTCAGGGATGTGGAGTATTGAAGTCGATGGGAGAGCATTCTCCCATTGACTTATCGCATCTTCACCAGACCCACTAAATCAACGTCACTGCATTGATTGCAGCAGCACTGATTTAGCCGATAGTGAAGACAAGCCCTCAGATTCCAATGCCCATCCAAGTGGAACAATAGAATCAGGAACTATATAGTATAACACCAAGCTGGCCCCAATGGTGGCCAATCTGAGTTAAGTGCAGCCTGGAGGGATGAGAAGAACAAAGACGGTGTCTGTCACCTTTGTGCCTCCCAGATTCTGGAGAGAGCCAGGGACCAGAATAGTCTTGATTTAAACAAGTGTAACCCCAGGGCATGCTCTAACTTATGCTGCCTGCAGTGGCTCTTAGTAAATCCATCTAGTACCACAAAGTAGCTTGAGTGCAGTGTGCTCAAGCCATGCGACCTTCATTCCTTGGCCACACCCTCAACGTGCCCCTGTGCCAGAGGCTGTGAGGGAAGGCAACATATGGCTGTTCCACTGGCCATGCACCCCTGAGCAATCCCCCATACAGCAGGCGGTTTTCGCTGGTGAGAAGATCCATAGGCTTGGTGGCCACTATACATCCACAGAGCCAATGTACAAGGGTCACAGTGTGGGGCAGAATCTACTCTGCTACTTTATAAGCCAAGTTTTTGTTCTTTCTGTAACACAGAAATGAATGATATATAGGTTCTCTTTGTTGGAGGTGTTCTTTTATGTTTGAGAAATGAAGCTCCAGTATCACTGCTTCAGAATCTCCTGCCTTACCTGTGACTGTGATCCTAACTCATGTTTCTAAGGGAAGCAAGGTAACGGTTTCCACACAGTCCCCTGTTGAACTCCACATTGTCAATCATTGCACAGAATGTGAGGTAATTTTGGTATGATCAGCAACTTGCCCTAGAGATGCCTAGGGCTGAGCTATCAAGTAGAATGTAACAATATCTCCCTCCATAAGAAAATAATTGGATGACTTTTCTAGGTCATTGCTGCTGGCTGGACACTGCGGAGAATTTGCAGAATGAATATCTGTACCAGAGCTTGCCGATGGACATCTTTAAAACAAAGCGCCTGGCTCTCTGGTGGTGCTAAACCTTTCATGTTCAGTGGTATGAATGTCCAACAAAAATATTGTCAATATAAAATGTTAATCTGCTTTTGTTCCACAATGAAATGTGCATTGAGGAAAATCTCTGTTGAGAAGACGCATCCTATTGAGCAAATACTATATAGTGCAACAATATGGGACAGAAGGAAAGATCATACACTAGGTATGAGGTCCAATTCTCCCTCAAATACCCATGTACAACTCCCATTAAAGTAAATAGGACTTATAAGCACATTTCTGAGGGCAGAATATGGTCCACAGAAATAATGCACAATGTTCTGGGTGAACCTCAAAAATTTGGAGCTCTGCTTTCCTTAAGTACCCAAAAGCTTATTTGTTTTTCCAAATGACAGTACAGGGATCTCTTGCATGTATAAATCCCAGGTCTGAAATCTCACAATAATAAGACTCTCACAAGATTACCTATGTAAGCAGAAAGAAAAGGAGTACTTGTGGCACCTAACCAATTTATTTGAGCATAAGCTTTCATGAGCTACAGCTCACTTCATCGGATGCTGTAGATGTTAAAGAGCTTATTCCTTCACTCTCCCACTTCCCTGGTCCTTCTCGCATGAACAGAGAGCAACAATACCCGAAGTCCGAAGGTGAAAACAATTCGATGTTTATTGGGGTGAACTTCCAGCAAGCTTAAATACAAGTTCCTTTTTCCTTATTTTCAAATCCCAACTTACTTCCTGTTTGCCCCTAATTTATATAGTAATATTCTTAGCTATACCTTAACCAATCATTTTACTGAAATTTAACTAACCAATCCTAACATATTGTAACATGATTAGCTAACCAATTATATCCCACCACCTTAATTAGTTTACACCCAGCAAAATTAATTATACAGCAGACAGAAACAATCACAGAACCAGACAGAGACCATGCCAATAAACAATAGCAAAGTGGGAACTATAATGACAAAACAATACAGAAGTGAGGATTTCACATCCCAGCTATTGATAAGTGAGTTCTTGCCAGACAGGATGATATCAAACTAAGTTTCCTTTTACATTTTCTAGGCACTTCCCTTTCTCTGGTGGTGATAGGAATACAATCCTGTCCTGATAGTGCTTGACAGCCCAATAGCACCTTATTTCAATGTGACTAGTTTGGAATGTGAGGATGTGACTGTTCGCTTCCTAGCTTATGGCTGCCTCTGCTGCTTAGCCAAAGGCCTTAGCCTAAGAACAGGGCCTCAAACTGTCACAGTAAGAGAAGGCCCTTACACCAGCAGACAGTGATTTTGATTCTTTCTTTTATACCTCTAGAACTAGCCAAGTGATAAGAATACCCCTAAATTCTTAAAGTACAGGCCTTTGCAGACAGGCCTGAATATCTATATCCTAACACTCCACCCCCTTTTTTTTTTTCTTTTGGGATCCTCCTGCCTAGGTATCCCTGGAAAAGCATAGGACATATGGCGACACATTTCCTGATAGGGCCAGGCATCAAGGTGGAAGGTGTCGATATTCCATTTGTCCCACTGCCCCTTGTGTAGTCTAGTGCCCTGCACCTTCTCTCGTACGGTCATACTACACCTATTCCAATTAGCGTTCCAGACTTCCCAGTATAGTGGGCCCGACAAGGTTGGGTCCGGGTTGTCTAGTACACTTGGGCGGGGAGGGGGGCTTACTACATTACTTAGAGGTTATAATTAGTGGCTGTTCTCTAGGGGGTTGTGCCCCCCTTGATCATTTCCATATGCAATGTAACACACATAGTTAACAATATACCAGCTGCTATGATAATCCACAGCAACACCAAGAGTCCTGACCACTGCAGTATGGTCCAACATCCTGGCCACCACCAAAAACACTGCTTCTCCTCCTTTGATAAGGTTAAAATTTTGTCAGCGCCATCCTGTAGTGTGTATTGTAAGTGTGTCCAACTGTTGGCGCTTGCAGCAAGTTGCTCTTGTAATCTTTGTGTACTTTTGTCCATATTGTGTGTCCATTGAATATCCACAGTGAAATTTGGTATTGTCCAAACCAATTCAACTACTTGGTACGGTATGGGGTAGTAGGTGCTGGTTTGATTGTTTACAACGATTAAGTCCACTGATCCATTGGTGCACCATAGTCCAGGTGGCAGTGTATAGAAGTTCATAATTTTGTCATACACTGGAAGGATTTTGCCTCCTAGTGTTATATTGCAGGATTGCATACATTCCCAACAGAATACACCGTACCCCATATACATTACCCCTAAATGCCCCCCCTTTGCAATAGGCCATCGATCCTGCTCCTCCATAGTCATAGGAGAGGGGCACATCCATATTCCTCCTCTGGATATACAACTGCTTAATGTGATGACAGTCCAATTTACGCCATTCCATCCCCCGCACCTATTCCCTAGTGGCTCCCAACGTGCTCCCCCTTCCCTACTTACTCCCAGAGGGTTCAAGGGAACCACCTTATTTGCATTTCCTTCCCATGGTATCATAGTAACAATTACACAAGAACTGTCCCCACAGGTTGGAGATGTTATTTTTCAGGTAGATGGGTATGTTTTTGCAATTGTGGATAAATATGGGCTAGCCTCCTGATTTAATACTGAAGGCCATTGTTCTGACCAAGCATCTCTCATAATATCCATTAACATTATTAACTGAGCATTTTGAATACCTACGCACACTTCTTCCCATGTTAGTCTTCTGAAGCCCTCCTCTACCCATGTCACCAGGTCCCCTGCCCAGTGAGTTAACTGCAGGTTTACCTCTAATGCTGTCTTCCACCCTGTGGCAACTGCTGATAGATGCTGTGCCATTAATTTGTTGTTGAAATTTCACATTTTGGCTTACTAATTGTTTAGTTACCCACTCGTCCCCCAGATTCCATGTACCCAGCATAGTGTTCCCAGATGCCCACAATCCCCTTTGCCGACGACGATTCCAGGTGTGTCCCCTCACCCATGCATTGAATTGTTGTTTCAATCCTTTTATGTACATACTACAATTAGGATGGATTTGGTCCACTCACCATTCCTTGGGGCATACCACCCATGTAATAGAGTAAAAGGACACGTTAAAAAGTGCTGGCTGCATCTGCTCCCACAATGGCTCCCAGACATTTGCTCGTCAGGGAATATTCTTGGCTCCAGGCTGTGGCCACTTTAAATTTGGATTCTTCCAACTTGGCATCCATATCACCTGTAGGGTTACATTCTGTAAAATGGTTAACTCACCGTACACCCAGCGTCCCAAAGGGGATTTTACGCCTAATGTAATATGTACATAACAATCACACCTTCGGGGATTATCTTCCATGGAAGTACCATTGTGGTTACATATGGTAACATTACACCCTAAATGTGGGGCCCTATTTTCACAAGAGGGTTCATTTGCTCCAGGAGACCAAAGGGTTATATTCTTTGGACCCTCTGTAACAAACCACATAGCTGGGTAACTGTGTTTTCCACTATCGTTAATCATGGCAGCACCCAGGGAGTACCATGCGATATTTCCTGATAAATTTGATATTCTCCACCTGGTTGGGATTCCCCCATCTAATCCATAAACCATATACCGACACTGCCAAATTCCTGTTGGAGTATTAGTGGTACATCTTTCTATGGGGAGATTCTCATAGTCTTCATTAGCTTTATTACCACAGGTTGCATGTGTAGCCGTCCATGTGTTTCCTCCTTTTGACACTTCACATCGTGGGATCTGAATAGAATTTGTAAATGTGACAATTGTGATTAGCACTAGTAATTGTTCCATCCAGGGCCAGGGAATTTTCATCCTTTTCTCCTTTTTGAATTAACCTGTAATACACACATAACAAAATTTACACGTCCCCTTTCCCAATCCCCCGTTTGTACCTTTTTATTTGCGTGCAGTGAACCCACTCCCGTCCTCCATTCTCTGTACCCAGTAATAGCAGACTGGGCCCTAATTGGTCAAGGACAAGATAGGGGCCCTTCCATTTAGGAGCTGGGAATGGATGGTGTTGACCTGGAATCTTGTACATCACTAGATCTCCCACCATGGGTAGATTACGCTCCCCAGGCAGGTCATACCATGCTTTGACTCTTGCTGCTCTTTGCTCGTCTCACCAGGCCACCGCCTGCTGTACTTGTTTTACATGTTCGATTAAAGTTAAAATCCATTCTTGTGTTAAGCCGTGTGTAGTGACTTCCCCAGGTACTGGGGTAAGTAGATTTTCCCACCGTTCCATAGGCCTTCCCATGAGAGCTTCATATGGAGAAAATCCTGTGCCCTTTGATTCTCGGGCCCTTATTCTCATTAAGACAAAGGGCAGTAACTGTGACCAGTTTTTTCCTCCGATTTCCACTCACCTTTCTTAGCTCACTTTTAATGGTGCGGTTCATGCGTTCCCCCTGCCCCGCAGCCTGGGGGTGATCAGCAATAGGGAACAACTGTGTGATTCCAGTGAGGGCTGATATCTCCCCTAACAGATCTGACCGAAAAGCAGCTCCTTGGTCTGAGTCAATCACCTTTGGAACCCCCCAGCGAGTGAATACCTCATTTACCAGTATTGCAGCAGTTACCAGGACAGTTTGATACTTCGTGGGGAAAGCTTCCACCCACCGTCTGAAAGCATCCACTACCACCAACATGAATCGGTTTTTCCTGTGATCTGGTGGTAGGGGTCCTGTGTAATCAATCTGTATTCTTTCCCATGGTCCCCTTGGGGCTTGTCTCATTAATTCTCCCCTTAGCACCTTGTGAGGTGGGCTGTGCCTGGCACAGTCCAAACAACATTCCAGATGTGATTTTAAATCAGCTGCCATTCTTGGCCACCAGCACAACCTTTTTAAAGTTCCCAGTGCCTCCTCAAACCCGGGGTGTCCCCCTGCCAAGCTTCCATGCACCCAGCTTAAGAAAGCCGTCCGAATTCCCTGAGGGCACAACATTACCGGTCCCTCAATTGTTAAGACTCACCAAATCCCTTCCATTAGTTCCACCTTTGGCACACTGTAGCTCACGAAAGCTTATGCTCAAATAAATTGGTTAGTCTCTAAGGTGCCACAAGTACTCCTTTTCTTTTTGCGAATACAGACTAACACGGCTGTTACTCTGAAACCTGTCATTATGTAAGCAGAGTCAGAATGAATTCTAACCTGACATCTGGTGGTAAGCTGTGGAAAAGGACTTCAGGAGCTGATCTCGTTTGCATGGGCACACCCACCCTCCCTAACATGATGGACTGCCTGCCCAAATGGTCACTTTGGCTGCTGTGGGATCCCCAGTCTCTTTGTTATTGGGGCAGGAGTAATAAAGGATTGTTATCCTGGTTATGTGAATCAAGGACAGTAGAACTGTCCTTGGCATTTTATGACGGCGGGATTCGCCCTCACCAGGCAAGGGACATGGGTTCCAACTCCCAGTGAATTGAGAGGCTGGGAACAGGTATGTGTACCTAGCAGTGTGAGTCTATTCTGAGGGTCTGAAACACTACTTTGACCACTTCTCTTTCCACTGTGTAATAACAGAGCTAGTTTTGGCTCCATTAGGAGTCTTGTTACATGCTGAAGAGCTGAAATTACTGATATAGGTATAAGTATTAGACCTACTGTGGGCTGGTGGTGCACCAGTACTGAGGCTCCCCTGCTACCAGCTAAAATTACTGAGAGCTGTGTTAAGTTGGGGGGGGGGGTTAATTGCAGTATGGACATGCCCGCTTTTGCAGCTGTGAAGGGACATAAGGGTTAAGACACACACCACCATCCACTTCTTCTGCCTGGCCTTCTCAGATCACCACTCAAGTCATGGTGGGGATGAGGAGGTTCTCCATGGCTCCTTGTATTCCCTTCTTCTTGGAGGAAGTGATCACTGTGAGCAGAGCCTTAAGTCTAGCCCTTGAGTCTAATGTACCAGCTGGCAGGGTTAAGCCAGCCTGGGCAGGAAGTGAGCTGCACCTCGTAAGGGGCTCTAGCAGGTTGCTTCCTAGAGTGGAAACTGTGATTCTGAGTTATTACGATTTTTTTTTACCTCTATGCAATATTTCAGAGTTGTAATGAAAAGTAAACAGAAATCCATACTATATTTTAATTCTGTGATTGCATAACCAATTTGTTGCTTCCGCAATATCTCTTTCATACAAGTGTTGGTAATTTACATTATTGAGAGATAATAGTAACCCATACCAATCAACCTGCGAATTTCCAAATGGGATTTGGTGTGTGACAAAGACCCAGTCTAAGGGACATCAAAAATATTTATTCAGGTAACAAACTGCTGTGAGATTCTTTCCTTGCATTCTTTCTATGAGCTCTATTTCAAGATTCTTTACTTCTGAGGTAAATAAATTTCAACCATATAAGTGAGGGGCACCAAATTTGTGTAGACTGTTGGTAAACTTTAAGCCTAAACTGAGGGACATCCCTTGAGATGAGGGACATCTGAGAAGTAATTATTAATGGAAAATTTGAACAGCACACAATATTATTATCTAAGGGGACAGCAGGAAGACCTTATATGGTCCTGGGACGATGATGACTACCACCACCAGGGAATGTCAAAAAGGAATAGCTGACCTTTCAGATGCCAACACAGTTGGGCTAAGAGAAATGTCCTTTTACAGTGAGAAGCCAGTCAAATGTCATTGTGAATCATGCATTCCAGAATCAGTCAGAACACAATGACAGGTTTCAGAGTAACAGCCGTGTTAGTCTGTATTCGCAAAAAGAAAAAGGAGTACTTGTGGCACCTTAGAGACTAACCAATTTATTTGAGCATGAGCTTTCGTGAGCTACAGCTCACGAAAGCTCATGCTCAAATAAATTGGTTAGTCTCTAAGGTGCCACAAGTACTCCTTTTTCTTTTTTCAGAACACAATGTAGAGCTGCAACATTTTGTCACATCAGGGCTTTGAAATAAGCTATTATCCTTTTCCCTCCCTGACTCAAAGTAGTAGATCTAGCATGATAAGTAGCAAATACTGCTGTAGCTGTTTTATTCAGCTTCCTAGATTTCACATATTGGTATGTTTAAGGTTTCCATAATGTAGAACATGTCTGTAGAAAGCATCTCTCAGCGACCTAGACAGCTGTCCATGCCATATCACGTTATTTCACATGATGATGAACACTGTAATCTAAATTCAGTGTCCTACAGCGGAAATTAACTCTTTCCTTGCAGTGGAGAAATAGTCATTTGTTATGCATACTTCTGTGTTTGACTCTTGCCTATTTTAACTTGGGGGGTATCCAGCTGAAGTGTGTCCTCTGATAATTCAGACAATGAAGCCAGCTGAATAGCTAGTCACAATGCATTCTCCTGCACCAGTGCAACTAATGTCCACTCCTAGACATTCAATATCCCAGGGCACTTTTAACAAATGTGGGGGTGTTAACGTGGGACCTGACCAAATTGCAGTTTGGGTAAGAGAATTTGTATGGACCTGATTCATCAAAGAATTTGCGTATGTGCCACAGTGTACAAGAGCCATAAAATCCCCTTAACTAGGTGAGGGAAAATTCCCTGGGTTCAGGCAATGAGGCCTGCCCCTCAGCTCCTGCAAACCTGGGCATAGGGGGCGGGGGAGAAAGAATTTGTTGGGAGCAGGAGAGGGCAGGGCTGTCATCACAGCACTGTGGCAATTATGGGCAGCTCCAGGTTGAAATGCTGCTCAGAAGCAGCCCATGCAGGACTTAAAGCAGTATTTCCCAAAGTGTGGGATTTGCCTCTTGGGGCTGGGGACAGGGATGCAGACAGATATCCCAATTGTTCTCCAAAGTCCCAGCTCTCATCTTTTGAAAGAAAGAATAAGGCCTTGTCTACGCTACAGAGTTTTGTTGACAAAAGTTATGTCGACACTCAAAAAGCACTATAATAAAAATCGGTATTGCATGTTCACACTCGCTCTCTCTGTCGACAGCGCGCATCCACAGTTGGGGCACTATCATCGACAGTGTGAGCAATGCACGGGGGGTACCTATCCCACAGTCCAGCTCAACACCTTCGGTCGCTAGGTCTTGTGGGAAGGTGGAGCGGATTGCGGCGCATCTTGAAACAAGGTTCAATGTCCCATGATGCATTGTTTTCTGTCCAGCTTCTTATAGAACCGGCTGGTCTTAGGTGCAGCAGCGGAGCGATGGTTCGCCTCCCGCACCCTATGGTATGCCTGCCTCAGCTCCTTTATCTTCGCTCTGCACTGCTGCATGTCCGGATCATAGCCCTTTTTGCACAAACCGCGAGAAATCCACCTATAGATATCCAAATTCCTACAGTTCAAGCGCAGCTGGGATTGCACAGCTTCCTCTCCCCAAATATGGAGCAGCTCCAGCAGCTCCACAGTGGTCCAAGCAGAAGAGTGTTTGCTGTGATAACCCTCCATGGTCACCTGGGAAGATGCAATGAGACCTCTCCATACCAAGCCAACAGGAAATGGAATTTCAAAAATTCCCGGGGCTTCTAAGCAGGAGGGGTGAATGTTTGTTTACCTGGCTGCAGGGCAGTGGAATTCAAACTGCTGACCAGAGTGGTCAGGATGGGCATTTTGGGACACCTCCTGGAGGCCAATTAAAGCAATAAAATCAATTGTGGTGTCTACGCTGGCACTCTGTCGACACAAATTTTGTACTAAAAGCCTTATGTCTCTCATCGGGCTGGTTTTATTTTGTCACCAAACCAGGGCCTTTTTGCCACCAAAAGTTGCAGCGTGGTGTTTACGCATTCACTGTTTTGTCAACAAAAGCTGCCTTTTGTCAACAAAACTCTGTAGTGTAGACAAGGCCTAAGTCTCTAGCAGTTATGGTGGTTGCAGAGAAAACCTTCAAAATATGAAGACAGTGTAACCAATTCAGATACATCTATCAGAGTTTGCAGAGAGCCTGAAAAAACAGTGCTTAGGTGTGAACTTACCCATTAATTTCAATGGGTGCTAACTTGGATACCAGTGATGATGCTTTAGATGTCAACATTGTTAACAATTTCACCACATATAGCATATAAGAAAGGAGACGTAATATTGTGAAGACCAACACCAGCATCCCCAAAATGTGTTTGTATGGGGCAGAGGTAGGAGGCGAGAGACATGAAGAACTAACTTAGTCGTCCCCAACCTCTGGGGTGTGCCCCTTCAAGGGGGCTCAGAGGAATGTTCAGGGGGCGCAGCAGGGCACAGGCCAGCCCCGGGGGGGCAGGGAGGAAGTGCCACTCAGCTCTGCTTTGCTCCTAGCCCTGCCCCCAGCCATGGCCCCAGCTCCTGGCCTGGCCCCAGCCCCAGCCCCGCTTTCAGCCCCAGCCACGGCTCTGCTCCCAGCCCCGACCCCAGCTACAGCCCCCCACTCCAGTTCTGCTTCTGACCCTGACCCCAACTTCGGGCCTTAGCTGCAGCTTCTCTCCCAGCCCCGCCTCCAGCTGATGCCCCAACCTCAACCCCTGTACCTCTATCCGCAATCCTCCACCCCCGAGGTGTGGCCCTACTTATGGCCCTGGCTCCAGGGCGGGGGAGGGCTGTGGACAGAGGTGGGGGGGGGCGTGACGTGAAAAGTTTACAGACCACTGGACTAGCTAGAGAAGATGTAGGAATTAAGCTATATAGGCTTTTAATACAGCATTGTGTATTGAGGGGTGGGGTATGTGATTGATTTAATTTTCTACAAGTGAGGGGCTCAACTTTCAAAATTTATGCTTCAAACTACCTTTACTTGCCACAAAATATCACCTTGAGTCTAAAAGTCTCAGAAGAAATTTTGAACCAACAATGTTAAAAGTGGAATTTGCAATTAGGCAAAATAAGTCTTCCTATCCTTTGAGCAGACACATTGTGCAGGTGCGAGTGAGTACTGTAGGTCCACCACAAGGGAACACAAATAGCCTAACAATTCTCTTTCCAAGAAATAATGACATAATATCCAGTTGTTAACACTGACATGCTGCTCACATTGTCTGTAAACATCATGGTCTAACTGATCCTTTATAAAGCCTTTTAAGAATGAATGAAAAAAGTATATGACTAAAAATAACATCCTTTTTGTTTTTTCATTTACATTTCCTATGGTGTAGATCTAGTTTATCAAGGATGCAGTTCTAAAGTCGGTGCTACTGAAATAGCCAGACCAACTCAATGTTGTCAGAAAATACAGACACCTCCAATTATTTTGCCACAGACTTACCAGCTGAAAATACCTCAATCTTAAAATTTCTTGAGAGAGGCCCTGAGGCTGTTCGCTTTTCATTTCTGTGGTGCTACTTGTTCCCTAAGGGTATGAGCAACAAATGCACAGAGATTTCTCATCAGAAAATAATTACTGTGACCTCGGTAGAATCATATACATACTAAATAAGAATGTTACTGTGAAAATGACCGTGCTAATACATGCATCTGACAAAGTGGGTATCACCCACGAAAGCTTATGCTCCAATACATCTGTTAGTCTATAAGGTGCCATAGGACTCTTTGCTGCTTTTACAGATCCAGACTAACACGGCTACCCCTCTGATACTTGACACCATGCTAATACAGATTCAGATGACAGTAATTATTGTATCCTGTATTTCAGTATTAGAAGACATAACACTGATGAAATGTAAACTCACTTATTTCTGTAACATGGATGTTATGAGATACTATCTTATATACAGGTTTCAGCATAAGCTTTCGTGAGCTACAGCTCACTTCATCGGATGCATTCAGTGGAAAATACAGTGGGGAGATTTATATACATAGAGAACATGAAACAATGGGTGTTACCATACAGACTGTAACCAGAGTGATCACTTAAGGTGAGCTATTACCAGCAGGAAAGCGGGTGTGTGAGGTGGGGGTGGGAAACCTTTTGTAGTAATAATCAAGGTGGGCCATTTCCAGCAGTTGACAAGAACGTCTGAGGAACAGTGGGGGGTGGGAGGGGAGAAATAAACGTGGGGAAATAGTTTTACTTTGTGTAATGACCCATCCACTCCCAGTCTCTATTCAAGCCTAAATTAATTGTATCCAGTTTGCAAATTAATTCCAATTCAGCAGTCTCTCCTTGGAGTCTGTTTTTGAAGTTTTTTTGTTGAAGAATTGCCACTTTTAGGTCTGTAATCAAGTGACCAAAGGGATTGAAGTGTTCTCCAACTGGTTTTTGAATGCTATAATTCTTGACGTCTGATTTGTGTCCATTTATTCTTTTACATAGAGACTGTCCGGTTTGACCAATGTACATGGCATTGCTGGCACATGATGGCATATATCACATTGGTAGATGTGCAGATGAACGAGCCTCTGATAGTCTGGCTGATGTGATTAGGCCCTATGATGGTGTCCCCTGAATAGATATGTGGACACAGCTGGCAACGGCTTTGTTGCAAGGATAGGTTCCTGGGTTAGTGGTTCTGTTGTGTGGTGTGTGGTTGCTGGTGAGTATTTGCTTCAGGTTGCGGGGCTGTCTGTAAGTAAGGACTGGCCTGTCTCCCAAGATCTGTGAGAGTGATGGGTCGTCCTTCAGGATAGGTTGTAGATCCTTGATGATGCGTTGGAGAGGTTTTAGTTGGGGGCTGACGGTGATGGCTACTGGTGTTCTGTTATTTTCTTTGTTGGGCCTGTCCTGTAGTAGGTGACTTCTGGGTACACTTCCGGCTCTGTCAATCTGTTTCTTCACTTCAGCAGGTGGGTATTGTAGTTGTAAGAACGCTTGATAGAGATCTTGTAAGTGTTTGTCTCTGTCTGAGGGGTTGGAGCAAATGCGGTTTTATCATAGAGCTTGGCTGTAGACAATGGATCGTGTGGTGTGGTCTGGATGAAAGCTGGAGGCATGTAGGTAGGCATAGTGGTCAGTAGGTTTCCGGTATAGGGTGGTGTATATGTGACCATCGCTTATTAGCACCGTAGTGTCCAGGAAGTGGATCTCTTGTTTGGACTGGTCCAGGCTGAGGTTGATGGTGGGATGGAAATTATTGAAATCATTGTGGAATTCCTCAAGGGCTTCTTTTCCAGGGTCCAGATGATGAAGATGTCATCAATATAGCTCAAGTAGAGTAGGGGCATTAGGGAACGAGAGCTGAGGAAGCGTTGTTCTAAGTCAGCCATAAAAATGTTGGCATACTGTGGGGCTATGCGCGTACCCATAGCAGTGCTGCTGATTTGAAGGTATATATTGTCCCCAAATGTGAAATAGTTATGGGTGAGGACAAAGTCACAAAGTTCAGCCACCAGGTTTGCCGTGACATTATTGGGGATACTGTTCTTGATGACTTGTAGTCCATCTTTGTGTGGAATGTTGGTGTAGAGGGTTTCTACATCAATAGTGGCTAGAATGGTGTTTTCAGGAAGGTCACCGATGGATTGCAGTTTCCTCAGGAAGTCAGTGGTGTCTCGAAGGTAGCTGGGAGTGCTGGTAGCGTAGGGCCTGAGGAGGGAGTCTACATAGCCAGACAATCCTGCTGTCAGGGTGCCAATGCCTGAGATGATGGGGCGCCCAGGATTTCCAGGTTTATGGATCTTGGGTAGCAGATAGAATACCCCAGGTCGGGGTTCCAGGGGTGTGTCTGTACGGATTTGTTCTTGTGCTTTTTCAGGAAGTTTCTTGAGCAAATGGTGTAGTTTCTTTTGGTAACCCTCCGTGGGATCAGTACTCCTTTTCTTTTTGCGAATACAGACTAACACAGCTGCTACTCTGAAACCTGACTCAAGTTATTGGGTTCAGTACAGGGATAACTGGGTGAAACTGGCCTGTGTTATACAGGGGGCCATACTAGATGATGTAATGGTCCCTTCTGGCCTTAAACTCTGTGAATCTAGCCTCCCTCACCTTAGCGTCTAAGCACCTCACAAGGATTTATGAATTTATCTTCACAAAACCCACCCAGGTAGGGAGGTACTGTTACCAAAGTGGAACAGCATCAACAGGAGTGATTGAGACAAAGACCCACATCAGACTATCCCATAGCCAAGTGGTGAAGGCACTCTCCTGAGAGGTGTGGGAGACCCCTGTCAAACCTTTCTGCTCCTGAGGCAGAAGAGGAAATTGAATCTGAGTAGCCCACATGCCAGGCGAGTGTCCTAATCATTGGGCTGAAAGTTATAAGGGGATAGGCAGTATCTCCTCCTCTGCCTGTTTTGCATGGAATAAGGCAGGTGACTAAACCATTCTGACAAGCAACAGCTAAGGTGCCTAAGCCACCTGACTTGAGAGGGATTTCTAATTGTGGATCACTAGCAGGGATAAATGCCTATCTCCATGAGAGGCTTAGCACACACCCCTCTTGTCAGCATCTCCCACTGGCTACTTTAGGCAGCTCCCCATCTAGCAGGCCGGCTTTCATAAATCCCATTCTTAGGGGCCAATCTCAGCATGGCAATGCCTAAATCCCTGTGTGAATCCATGCCAGAGAGACAAATTGCTCAAGGTCACACAAGAAGCTTGTGGCCAAGCAGGGCACTGAGCCCTGATCACTCAGTTTCAGTTCAGAGCCTTAATCACAAGGCACAGTCATTGCCCAAGTGGTTACATTGTAAATGTAAGATGTGGTAAAACAAATGTGGGTGACAAACAGTAAGCAGGCAATGGAGTACTGTGATACAGTGATTTTAGCTATGCCCACATATTGGCTAGTTTGATTAAGTGTATTTATATTCTTTAGCACCATTATATTATTTTTCTTTTGTGTGCACTCCTCTGTCAATTGATAGACTGCATCCATCACAGTGGTATCTGAACCCTCTACAACTCTTATGTAAAACAAATATCAGTCAATGTTGCACTTCCTCCCCAATAGCAATAATTGTTTTGATTTGATCTTTTAAAAATAATGATACTGTGAGTATTGTAGAAAAGGTGAGTCATTCATTAAATGAGTTCTGTAGTTTGTTCTGGAAGTTGTAAGGTTAGTTGTCCTCTGACCTCTCTCTTTAAACATTTGGCCTCCCGAGGCTTGATGGAAGCCTCTGGACCAAATTTTTTCTCCAATGTATCATACACTGGAAAAGGGCTAATCTTCTGAGCCATATGTTGACTGTGTTTGTTGTGTTTAATAGAGCTGTCCCCCCTCTCCAAAAAAGAGGGATTAGTCTGATCGAAAGGGAGTGGAATCATTAATGTACATTAAACCATATTAAATCATATGGAAAAATTAGATGAGAAAAAATGTATGTGTAAACTAACGCTGATCTTAGCTGGCATACTCTGCAATTTTCAGTATCTGCAACATTGTTCATATTACTTAAAGCGGTGCTCATACGCTTCAGAACAGCACTCTGAAATTTCAAAGGAAGGGAGCCATTATACATTCGCTGAGAGAATTTACAATTAAATTGGCATTATTTTTAACTCCATACTTTTAGAATATTAGAAAATGTCTTGAATTGTGTTACAACACTGTAAGTGAATATGGATACAGAATGGAAATGGATATATTTAGTAGCCTAATAATAGTTTATTTATTGCAATCTTCATACACCTGTACAAACAATTTAGCCTTTACTGTTGGTCTTATGTCTTTTCAAAAGCTAGTGAGAACCACCTGCAAAGGTTGCCAGTTAATGAGCCCTGATCCCTTCCTCCCACCCTAAGACTCCATCTGGCACCACCATCTTCTCAGTCTTGGCTAATCAATTTCCCCTGCCCCCTACTACTATGCTGGCATGTACCCTGTCACTGCCTGATAGATACCATCACATACTTCAACATAGGTTTCAGAGTAACAGCCGTGTTAGTCTGTATTCGCAAAAAGAAAAGGAGTACTTGTGGCACCTTAGAGACTAACCAATTTATTAGAGCATAAGCTTTCGTGAGCTACAGCTCACTTCATCAGATGCATATCGTGGAAACTGCTGCAGACTTTATATATACACAGAGAATATGAACCAATACCTCCTCCCACCCCACTGTCCTGCTGGTAATAGCTATCACCAGCAGGAGAGTGAATTTGTGTGGGGGGGTGGAGGGTGAGAAAACCTGGATTTGTGCTGGAAATGGCCCACCTGATGATCACTTTAGATAAGCTATTACCAGCAGGACAGTGAGGTGGGAGGAGGTATTGGTTCATATTCTCTGTGTATATATAAAGTCTGCAGCAGTTTCCACGATATGCATCTGATGAAGTGAGCTGTAGCTCACGAAAGCTTATGCTCTAATAAATTGGTTAGTCTCTAAGGTGCCACAAGTACTCCTTTTCTTTATACTTCAACATAGTTTATTTACAAATAAATTGGCATCAAGCTTTTGATAGAATAGAGTCCATGTCTCCCTTAATTTTGTTTTCTCTTTTCCCCTTTCTTTCTCTCTATACTTTTTATTCCGGTGTATCCTTTCCTTCTCCAACTTCTTTTTCAGTGTCTCTTTTCTGTTTAATATTTTACAAAATGTTCAGTTTATTTGATCTCCAAGAACTTTCTTCTTTAATCCTCTTTTTCTCTTCTGATTCTGCCTCTGTCTTTTTTGCCTCTGTCATTTTCTCCCTACAATCCTTTCTGTATGTGACCTTTACTCTGACTTTCTTCTCTTTTCCCTTAGTCAAAATTCTTCCCTTTCTCTCACAACCCTTTATCTCCTGTCTACATCCCCAATTTTCTAACCTGTGTCCTCTACCTCCCTCTCAATACTTTTTTAGTCTTTCGCTGTGTTCTCCACCTCTACCTCTAGCTCAATTTCGTTTGTCTCACTCTCCTCCCTCTGCTTTCCCCATTACTTCAAATGTCTCCCTCTATTTCCCCCCAACCACCACTTTCCCCATTGTCTAAATCTCTCCTTTCCCCTTTAACTCATTCTCCCTGATGTGCTCCACACCGTGAAATCACTAGTCAGAAGTTTGGAGTGGGTAGCTCTTTCTTCTTTCCTCCACAGTGTAAGGGAGATAGTACAGGTCTTCTCTTTAGCTCTACCCTCTAGAAAGAGTATTGGAGGTCTGACATTATTATTCACCCCACAAAAGATGTCCAGAATGTGTGTACATTGCTACCTTCCCAGGTAGCAATGCTGTCTCCCCCCTGCAACCCTTCCGTCCCTTGAATAAGGCCCACCATATTTTGATCTCGTGACATGACCTCAGAAGGTGGTGTCCCAGTGAGTCTCCATCTCCACAAAAGCTTTAGCAAAGCTTTTGACACGGTCTCTCATAGTATTCTTGTCAGCAAGTTAAGGAAGTATGGGCTGGATGAATGCACTATAAGGTGGGTAGAAAGCTGGCTAAATTGTCGGGCTCAACGGGTAGTGATCAATGGCTCCATGTCTAGTTGGCAGCCGGTATCAAGTGGAGTGCCCCAGGGGTCGGTCCTGGGGCCAGTTTTATTCAATATCTTCATAAATGATCTGGAGGATGGTGTGGATTGCACTCTCAGCAAATTTGCGGATGATACTAAACTGGGAGGAGTGGTAGATACGCTGGAGGGGAGGGATAGGATACAGAAGGACCTAGACCAATTGGAAGATTGGGCCAAAAGGAATCTGATGAGGTTCAATAAGGATAAGTGCAGGGTCCTGCACTTAGGACGGAAGAACCCAATGCACAGCTACAGACTAGGGACCGAATGGCTAGGCAGCAGTTCTGCAGAAAAGGACCTAGGGGTGACAGTGGACGAGAAGCTGGATATGAGTCAGCAGTGTGCCCTTGTTGCCAAGAAGGCCAATGGCATTTTGGGATGTATAAGTAGGGGCATAGCGAGCAGATCGAGGGACGTGATCGTTCCCCTCTATTCGACATTGGTGAGGCCTCATCTGGAGTACTGTGTCCAGTTTTGGGCCCCACACTTCAAGAAGGATGTGGATAAATTGGAGAGAGTCCAGCGAAGGGCAACAAAAATGATTAGGGGACTGGAACACATGAGTTATGAGGAGAGGCTGAGGGAGCTGGGATTGTTTAGCCTGCAGAAGAGAAGAATGAGGGGGGATTTGATAGCTGCTTTCAACTACCTGAAAGGGGGTTCCAAAGAGGATGGCTCTAGACTGTTCTCAATGGTAGCAGATGACAGAACAAGGAGTAATGGTCTCAAGTTGCAGTGGGGGAGGTTTAGATTGGATATTAGGAAAAACTTTTTCACTAAGAGGGTGGTGAAACACTGGAATGCGTTACCTAGGGAGGTGGTAGAATCTCCTTCCTTAGAGGTTTTTAAGGTCAGGCTTGACAAAGCCCTGGCTGGGATGATTTAACTGGGAATTGGTCCTGCTTTGAGCAGGGGGTTGGACTAGATGACCTTCTGGGGTCCCTTCCAACCCTGATATTCTATGATTCTATGATTCTATGATTCCAGGGGCCGTGTGATCCACACACTACAAGCAGCAGGAACTGGTTGCTGCTGCCAATGACTACCCTTAATTAATTTCACCCGTCAGACCCAAGGACCTGCAGTTGAGCCTTGGACAATCTAGCTCCAGCTACAGACAGACTAATGAAGACAGACGAGCAACAGCAGAACTGCCTGATTGGCTGGCCCACCTCGTAGGCTGATGGGAACCAGCAGGCACACTCTTAAGCCAGCAGCAACAGCAGGTTGCTGGCTGCTCACCACTTACATCCACAGCTGTGATCATTTCCGTGCCTGCCTTATTCCCAGCTGTGCTCCTTTGCCTGGCTTCTGACCCTTGGCTCTGATTCCTGGCTCCGGCTCTAATCACTAGGACAGATAGCCCACATCCCCTGCCTACATCACAGGAAGAACTTAGTGGGTGTCCTGTATAATCACTGACTCTGATTTTTGCTCATTGGCCAGTATGGGCCCACAGATGTTCCCAAACAGCCTTCAGTAAATCATGCAGACCAAATCATGCAGTCCAAGCAATGTGGTAATGGTATTCTGAGTTAGGTTTTTCCCAGTGAGAAAGTGGGGAGTATTCACTCATTTTCCCCTCTGGAATGAGGTCAAACAGCATATATTCCTTTGTATGCTTTCCTCTAGAAGATGGTCCTTCTTTTATAAAACTTATGTCAGATACTTCTTATAGTCTGTTAAATAAATCTATTTAAAGAAAGATGCTTAAGAACAAGAATTAATATATACAACAGGGAGGAAAAGGTACAAGAACGCCAAACAGCCATTAACAGTTGTTTTTCGTTTCCTTTTCATAGTTAATTTCTTGCCGTCTGAAAACACAGATGCATGACAGAAAAGACAAAATATTTAGAGAGTTTAATAATTTTACTTAAACCTCACTCACCCACGCAGTCCCTTTCTGCCGGCTCTCCCTGAGTCACACAATGCAACTTCCTGGAAGGAATTACTCTCACAAGTACACAGCAACCAACTGCCTTCACTTGTAAGAAGTATACATTCTCCTCTGATTTTACCCTTCTACACAACCTGAGGGAACAGGTCAAGATACAGACTTAGTATTGGATAAAGAGGTGTTCATCCAACAGCTAAGCACTCTAACTCAGGGCTTTTCGACGTGGCAAGTTACTGCATGGCAGAGCAGGCTGTGAAGCTATAGTGCACCAACTTACAGTGCAGGAACATCCCACGTAGATACTGCTACAGTTCAGTGAAAGGCCCGAAGTGAGGCTTTCGTATACTACTACTACTTCAACTCTGTTTGATGACATGTTATATAGTATACCCTCCTGACTTTCTTCTGTGTAACTTATTGTGCCAGCTATCTTCTCTTTCTTGCTCTGTGGTGACAGGAGTTCTAAGTGAGTGCCATCCCATCAACTGCAAATAGCTTAAGTGGTCAGCTAAATATGTTAAATATCTTCCCTTTTAGTTTCAGCAAAGTATCATATTGACTCAATACCACTGTCTATTGGATCTAATACTTTTTTTTACCCTAACTACTTAACTAGAAGATTTCAGCACAATCAAACCTCTTTGAGCCAAACTGCAAGTTTTCCTCATCCCAATTTTAAATTTCCAGTGAATGTTTTTATATGACCTCTGATTTAATAGATACAAATACAAAAGATTTCCAGGCACTGGTTAATTATATTTATTAAATTATATAGATAATTGTTTAATTATGCTATCTCAAATTCAATGTGAAATAGCATCTATAGAGATGGACTATAATATGAATCAAAGAGCCTTCATACGCTAATTTCTCTTTCTGGTAAGTGCACTGAAGTTTCCTGGATTTCATTAAGAGTCAGATAATTGCTTTCTCCCCTTCTTTCCCTTTTAAAATAAAGTGTAGGTTTCAAGTAAGAGCTGATCGTACTGACAGATACTTTTGTCATTTTCATGTCCAGATTGTTTACAATGTTTACTTCCCAATTATTTCTAGTAACTTGTGAGGCCAGACCATCCCTACCTTCTGCCCCCCTTTATGCTCCCCACCCAAGTTCTAGGGACAATAGCATTTAGGGTGACCAGATGTCCCGATTTTATAAGGACAATCCCGATCTTTGGATCTTTTCCTTATATAGGCTCATATTACACCCCACCCCCACCCCGATTTTTCACACTTGCTGTCTGATCACCCTAATAGCATTATCTGTGCTTGGGTTGGGGGTTAAGGTGGAACTGTGGACTGGAACCCTTCCCTCCTACTGGCTAAGAGCATTGTACGGAAAAGACTACAGCAGCCCAAGGGAAGATTATATGATGAGGTTGCCTATGACAGCAGGGAACTGAATTCAGAGACCCAGGAAGTCTCTTCCAGTTCCGTGCTCCTATGGAAAGGGAAATTTCATGCACTCCCTTCTCCATGGATGAAATCCTGACTCCACTGAATTCAATGGAAGCATTGTCGTGGACTTCAGTGAGGCCAGGATTTCATCCCAAAGCTCCCGCTGAAGCAGTATGGCTCTGGATCACCCCAGTGCTGGTGAGTAGCTGAATGCCACAATCTGGCCTGTAAATATTAAGCACAGTTGCACTATGACAAATATGTCAACTTGTTATTGTTCATCTTTTGTCAATCTGTTTCCCATTTATCAATATGACAAATCTTACACGGCCAAATGCACCGATACCCTGGAAAGTACCCAGCAACTTAAGTTTATTTCACTGCTCCAAGCCTGCAGGACTGTAAAATAATTTTTAAAAGACAACAATCACAATGGTTTATTTGACATAGTAGTTGGGATTTTATTTTCTTACTTAGAACAGGAAATGCTATAGATACCATGTTAAATTTAATTTCCAACCCAATAATAAATGTTGATTTTTTTTTAAAAATAGGGCCACACGTACAGCATACAAACATTTTACACACACATTAACACACACTTTAAAAAAAAAACATTCCAGCTCACAAATCTTTAAAAACTGTTTTTTATGTCTTTGCTGCATCCCTCCTCGGCTATCTGCAGCATTAGCATGACATCCTTGGTTCGAGCCACAAATTAAAATATCTCCCTTTCTTGTTGATAGTGCCAACTGCAGAAAACTGAAGCGCATTAGCAGAATAGAAGCAGGCAGTCTGTGACTTTGATCGTCCCATTCTGTAGGGGCATTCAAATTTATCCCTCCTGGCTAACTATACAAGTAACAAAGCTGGAAGGGTTTCTGATACAAAAGCATGCCTTATATGGTTCAAAGTTATTTTAAACCAAAAATCACCTACATGAAGAAGAACGTTGTCCAGTAGATACTGACATGAGTAGCTGATCTAAATCAGCCTAATTCCTAGTGAGCAGATGTCCACATCACAACATTAATCATGGCAACACATGTCCTTGGTGCTAGTCCTAACAGGCAGTCCAGGGACTGAATGGACACAGATGGAACTACACTCTCAGCCTTATAGGCCCCTCCCAAACAGGATTGAAGTATCTTTGTGCTGAGGTGTGGAGAAGCCTGTATGGCTGCTGTCTGCATCGTATTGGTTTTTTGGGGAGTGAGGATTTGTCCACACTGCAGTTGGGACGTGTGATTGCAGCACATATAGACATACCGGAGCCAGCTTTAATCTAGCTAGCTCATGTACTGATAGGAGCAAAGCACAGCAATGTGCACGTCAGCGAGGACTCTACAAGCCCACCTGAGACCCTGGGTAATTATATGAGTGACTAACCACCCTGCATTAAAGTCCATGTGAATATACTAGTTTTCCAAAACTAAGATGTCCACACATAGACCCTGCAATGCCTTACAAGCTTCCTTAAATTTATGAACGGTGAGTAGTCTCAGTCACTTCAAAGGCACTGCTCACAGCCTGTACAATTAAGTACGTGAATAAATCTTTATAGGCTTGGGGCTGTAGTCTGGAAATTTCTTAAAGCCCATAGAAAAAAATCCTCAATCTAAAAAGGAAGAGAAAACACAATTTTCATGAACAAGTGGGAACATGAGCATTTGTTTACAATAGTTACAGACAAGTGGCTGTACCTCATGTCACATTACCAGTGAATTAATTCATTGAATAATTCAAATGAAACAACAGGCCTTCCTAACAATGAAATAGCTTTGAATGGAGAGCTTTGAAGAAGAGAAGAATAAGAATAAGTAATGAACGCCTCAGTATAACAAAGGCAGAGGTTTTCAATGCAGACATGTATGTGCTGGTCACTTAAATACACAGCAGAATGAATCTGACAGAAAATTAGTTTGCTGTTGTGCATTATAGAAATTACTCTCAAAACATCTAGACTGTAATAGATGATCCTTAAAGTCTATAAAGAATTATATAATTTCTACAGGATTTTTGAACTATCTTATAGAATTCAACAGGAGGGATACGCAGTAGTTCTCTATTAAACTCTATAGTATAGTCCAAGACACGTGTAAACATTTTTTTTCTGTTACATTCTATGAGACTTTTCTATGATGGTGAGAAATTAGAATCATAGACAGTATTTGTTTCCAACCCTTTTGTGGCAGTTGACATCAATGAGGGGGCTACCATCAATGAGCTGAGTGAATGAAATGTTACATTTGAATGGTTATACAGTATGAATGGATATCAGTTTGCATGGTGACAGTTTCTAGTTGAAAGCCAGAAGCTAGGATGCTGAATTTTGGGCTCTTTTAGACAACACAAAATACCTAATCTATTAACATGGAAGCCTTCTTCTAGCCCACAAAAATATTTGTCCTACAAATATTATCAAATCTAAGCACTGGGCATCTCTGATAGACCAACATCTCAGCACCAAATTTTGAGAAACAAGCAGACAGCATGCGGTATCAAATAGCACCCTAATATTTGGCTGTCGACCAAAATACATTAATTACATCTAAGTTCTCTCATAACTAATGTTGCATAGTAGAGCTCAAGTGTTATGCTGGTCCAAAGTAGCGTGACAAAGTTCCTGCTCTACGTTGGTGGGTCTTGCGCTTATTGGTGGATTTGCTCACCTTGGACCTTCACAGCAGCCCTCAGCTTGGACATTTTTCTGAACCCACAGTCCAGGTCAACTCCTCCTGTGTCTAAACAGGAGTTGGGAGGATTTGGGGGGAACCCAGACCCACCCTCTACTCCGGGTTCCAGCCCAGGGCCCTGTGGAATGCAGCTGTCTAGAGTGCCTCCTGGAACAGCTGTGCGACAGCCACAACTCCCTGGGCTACTTCCCCATGGCCTCCTCCCAACACCTTCTTTATCCTCACTACAGGACCTTCCTCCTGGTGTCTGATAATGCTTGTACACCTCAGTCCTCTAACAGTCAGCGTTCTCACTCCTAGCATCTCTTACTCCCAGCTCCTCACACACACCACAAACTGAAGTGAGCTCCTTTTTAAACCCAGGTGCCCTGATTAGCCTGCCTTAATTGATTCTTCCAGCTTCTTGATTAGAACACCTGCAACCAATCAGCCTGTCTGTCTTAATTGTCTCCAGAAGGTTCCTCCATGTTCTAGAGCCTTCCCTGTTGGGAAACGGAACGTCCTTTGCTTGCTCCTCAGCTATTTGCTTTCTATTCTTTCCTAAAGCCCCCTGGCCTGGATTTTTCTTACTTTTTGCACCTGCCTTTAGTCCCCACACCCCCACCCCCACCCCCGACTGGGCCAGACGCTTTTTTGTTTTGTTTTGTTTTGTTTTTTTGCCGTTTTTTTTGTTTTGCTGCCGTTGAGTGCTGGTCGGCTGCCAGCTTGCCACCAGCACCCCCCAACACCTGCTCTCGGGCGCAGCTATTTGCCTCAGCTGAACCCCCCGGAGGAGGGGGGGAAGATTGCCAACCCATTACCCGGAGGGGGGAGTGGAAGCCCCCAGACCCAGCCATTTTGCTGGCAGCTCGGAATTTACTTCTTATCTCTGCAACATTCTCGGCATACCAGAAGCCTTGGTACAAAGCCAACAGAGCTGGAGAAGAAGAAGATAGAAAACAGAAGAAATGACCCAGGGAAGCTACAAATCATCATGGAGGGGGCCGTAAGACTGAGTAACTTTTTGAATTATACTCTCGTGGGGGGGAGTCTGACTGTGGCTTAATTACGTTTGTGGCGGCACAGGGGGTGTGGCACGGAGCCACCCCGATCCATCGGTGCCCACCCCCCCCACCATTACTACAACTGTCACGGCCCCCCCCCCCCCGCCACCTGTCCCTGCCGGCAACCTGCCATCTACCTTCGGATCCAGTTGTTCGCTTTGAACTTTGCCTTTCAGACCGGACATAACAGCCGACCAACCGAGACTCTTTGGACAAACGTGCTTGGGTCTGCACCTCCCCCCCCCCCCGGATTGCTTATCCCACAGCTTGCCCCTATTACCGGACCCCAATTTTGTTTCTCCCACCCTCCCAGTCCAACCCCTTCGGCATTCCCCTCCCCCTGCCTGCAGCCCAGCAGGGAGGAACGGTTACTCTGCTTCCCCCTCCCTCCTTCCCCTTCCGGTGTCTCCCCGTCTCTCCCTGCTCACAATGGCAGGGAATAAGAGGGGCTAGGCCCCTCTAACAAAATCAGCTGTTCCTCCCCCACCTCCCCCCCTGCCCGACCCCCAAGGTCCCCCCACCACCACTATTGTCAAAATACTTGCCACCACCCCCCGCTGGGTCACCGGCAGCAGGAGGCACCGGGGGGATTACTGCTGCTGCTGCGCCCACCGCCCCCCCAGATTCTAGGAAACCCCCCCCCAGCTGGCCGGAAAGGCCAGGGTTGGAAGAAAGGAAAGGGCCCCGCTAAAACCACTAGGCCCTCCATGGCAGGGGCTGCCCCCACCGCTGTGGCCTCGTCATCTTCCGTGGAGCCCCTCCCTGCGTTTCCCTCCACCAGCTCTGCGAATGTCCCTCCCCCGGCCCCCAGGACGTATGCCCGAGCGGTGACGGGCTCCCCCCTGCCTGCCACTCGTCATCTCGCCCCCCCTCCCTGCCTCCGCTACCATCACCAGCTGCTGGGGCCCTTTCCCCACCTTGACCAGGAGGCATGGTGTCCGTTGCCTCCTGGTGCCCGCCTCGCCCCACGTGGAGACATACGTGCAGGCGTTGGTGAAGGTGGTAGGACCCACGGCTATTGTAGCGGCCTCCAAGATATATGGGAAGGTCGTTTTTTTCTTAGCTTCGGAGGATGCCGCCCAGGAGGCGGTGGAGAGGGGCCTGGCGGTGGGGGGGGTGTTTGTCCCCCTAGAGCCGCTAGAAGACCTGGGCGTTCGCCTTGTCCTCACCTCCGTTCCTCCCTTTTTACGCAATGCTGCCCTGTTACCCACTCTCTCCACCCTGGGGAAACTTGTCTCTGTCATCAGCCCTCTCCCGTTGGGCTGCAAGGACCCCACCCTCCGTCAAGTCCTTTTGTTCCGCTGGCAAGTGCAGCTTCTACCGCTGGCGGGGGCGCGTGATGGAGAGGCGCTCGAGGGGTCTTTCCTAGTCCCCTACCAGGGAGCCCGCTATCGGATCTTTTACCCCACCAGAGAGGCACGGTGCTACCTCTGCCGCTCAGCGGGGCATGTCTGCAGAGACTGCCCTTTGGCCCGGGGGGGGAGGGGCACCCGAGACCCCCGAGACCCGGCAGGACATCGGCCCCGTCATTGCCGACGCCCCTGGCTGCCCAGCACCTGAAACCAACCCTCCTCCTACTCGGCCCATCGCTGCTCCCGTCCGGGCCCAAGAGATACCTTCCCTACAATGCCCGGGCGAGCAAGGGAGTTCCACCCTTGCTATTACCAATCCGGCAGAGCCTATGGAGGAGGGTGTGGCAAGGATATTACCGGGTACAGGAGAGGGCCCGCCCCAAGGAGAACCCCCCACCCCTCATGCTGCCTCACCGCTACCCCCCCGAACTCCTGAACCATCGCCTCCGCCCCCCGACATGACCCCTGCTAACCAATCCCCAGACGACGCTATGGAGGGCTGGACCCTAGTCCAGGGGAAGCGAGGCAGGCGGAAGACTCGAGCTCCACTGCATCCATCCGACGCGGAAGCCCCCCAGAAGACCAGGAAAGGAGGCACTGATATTGAGCCTCCCGCTACGGCCACGAGTGAGATCCATCCGCTGGTGTGGGAAGGGGAAGACAGACTGGCATTGGAGGGTAGAATCCCCCCTCCACGGGAGACCCTCCCCTCCGAGACTCCTGAGGACGCCCCTTCTGCCCGGGTACCACCCGAAGCCCCCGCGGACCCCGAGGCAACCGTTGAGGCGGGCCCTAGAGGAGAGGCCCCCGGGGTAGCAGGAGCTGGCCTCTCCTCCGTGTATGCGGAGATTGAGGCCCTAGATTTGATCCTGGTCACCCAGGGAGAGGATGACCTACTGCCGGCTGGCCTCGAGCTGGGCAACCTTACCCAAGCCCCCCTTTCCCCATGCTCCCTCCCCCTAATTGCCTTCCCGGACGACCACCCTGCAGAAGGTGGTCCACCACCTGATGCCATGGCCGCCAAGACCACCACGGAGCCAGCGCCTAGCATTATTGGGAGCCCCCTCCCTTACCCCTTAACCCTTGACTCTGCTCAGGAGGCACTTTCCTTTAGCTGCTCGCCTCCTGAACCCCAGAGCCTTACCCCTGCCCCCACCCCTGTCCCTGCCCAATTCCCCTCCTCCTGCAATGCTAATGCCGCCCCTGGGGTTATTTCCTTCCCGCCTTTCGCAGATTCCCTCCAGGGAGCAGTCTTTGCACTTTCTAGTCGCGACCCATTAGGAGTTGCAATTTTTTCCCTGCCATCCCCCTCCACCCCAAGGCGTGAAATGAATTTAATAACCCCAGCCTGTCAGACGCCCTGTCGGCGGCCCGCACCTTGTCTACTTGCTTTAGCGGACCACGAGGCTGTATTAAGAGCCCCACCAGGGAATACCCCGGAAATTGTAACCCCACCCCCCCATGAGCTGCGGCAGGCACTACGGAAGTTCCTAGAACACACCCATGGCGCCCGCAATAGGGTACAGCTGGCTCTTCAGCTATGGGGGGACTTTGACCAAATCCTCCAGGCCACAAGGGCCCTTATACAGGAGGGCAGGGGGCAAGGAAGGCGCGGTGCTGCGGCCTACAAGCGAGCCCACGGCTTCCGAAATGATCTACTCATCCATGGGATGGGTCACGGGTTGCTGCGCAACCCACCGGGGGCCCTGAACACCCCCACCAACAAGAAACCCCCACCCCCCCAGCCCTCTGCATGATGCCTCTTACTATTGCAACCCTGAATACCAGGGGCTGTAGGATGGCTCTCCGCAGGTCCCAGGTGCTCTCTTACCTTCGGGAAGGGGGGTACTCTGTAGTTTTCCTGCAGGAGATCCATACGGACCCGACCGCCGAGGACAGGTGGCGGCTGGAGTGGGGGGACGGGGTATACTTTAGCCACTCCACGACTTGGCAAGCTGGAGTGGCGACCCTGTTCTCCCCCAACCTACGGCCCAAGGTGCTAGGGGTCACTGAGGCCATGCCGGGCCACCTGCTGCACCTTCGAGTCCGTATGGAGGGGCTCGTGGTCAATCTTGTTAACATCTATGCCCCGCAAATGAGCTCAAAGCGGCCACAATTCTATCAGCGGGTGTCCGACTTTCTCGGCACCCTAGATTCACACGAGTGCCTGGTCCTGGGAGGGGACTTTAACACCACCCTTGAGGAACGGGACCGTTCAGGGGCCGAGCCGAGCCCGGCCGCCGCGAATATTCTCCGAGGAATAGTTGAGCATCACTCCCTAGTGGACATCTGGCGTGACCATCACCCAGATGACACTTCCACGTTCACTTTTGTCCGGGTGGAGGCCCATCGGTCACACCACTCTCGGTTGGACCGTATTTACTTATCCCGTTTCCATCTTTCACAGGCCCACTCCTCCGCCATTCGGCCGGCCCCATTCTCCGACCATCATTTAGTCACCATAACGGTCTCCCTCCGTGCAGAGAGACCGGGGCCGGCCTATTGGCACTTTAACAACAGCCTGTTGGAGGACGAGAGCTTCGTGACGTCCTTCCGGGAGTTCTGGCTGGCCTGGCGAGAGCAGTAGCGTGCCTTTCCCTCGGTGCGGCGATGGTGGGATCTCGGGAAGGTGCGCGCCAAGCTCTTCTGCCGTGACTACACTCGGGGCACCAGCCGACGGAGAAATGCGGCGATAGAGCAGTTGGAACGGGAGGTCTTAGAGATGGAGAGGCGTCTGACCGCCAGCCCCGAGGACCCGTCCCTCTGCGGAGCGTGCCGGGAGAAGCGGGAGGAGCTCCGGGCCCTCAAGGACCACCGGGCCCGAGGTGCCTTCGTTCGGTCCCGCATCCGCCTCCTTCGGGAGATGGATCGCGGCTCCCGCTTCTTCTATGCCCTGGAGAAAATGAGGGGGGCCAAGAAACACGTCACCTGCCTTCTAGCGGAAGACGGCACCCCCCTCACAGATCCGGTGGAGATGTGCGGGAGGGCCCAAGCCTTCTACACAAGTCTTTTGTCCCCAGATCCGACTGACCCTGGTGCTTGCAGAGTGCTCTGGGAGGAGCTCCCTACGGTCAGCGTGAGCAACCAAGACTGGCTAGAGTTGCCTCTCACTCTGACTGAGTTCTCGGAAGCCCTCCGTCCTATGTCCACTCATAAGTCTCCAGGCATGGACGGGCTGACCGTGGAGTTCTACCGCATGTTTTGGGACATCCTTGGCCCAGACCTAGTCACCGTCTGGGCCGAGTCTCTGCAGAGCGGGGTCCTCCCTCTTTCGTGCAGGCGAGTTGTGCTCGCCTTACTGCCGAAGAAGGGGGACTTCCGCGATTTACGAAATTGGCGTCCCGTCTCGTTCCTCAGCACGGACTACAAAATAGTAGCGAAAGCAATCTCACTGCAGCTAGGGTCTGTGCTGGCAGACGTGATCCACCAAGACCAGACCTACACCGTCCCGGACCGCAGTATCTTTGATAACCTATTTCTGGTTCGGGACCTTTTGGAGCTCAGGCGTAGAAACAGTCTGTTGTTCGCCCACCTGTCCCTAGATCAGAAGAAGGCTTTCGATAGGGTGGACCACGGGTACCTCCTGAGCACTCTGCGGGCGTTTGGCTTCGGACCCCAGTTTGTGGGTTTTCTCCGGATGCTGTACGCTTCTGCAGAGTGTCTGGTTAAGCTCAACTGGACCCTGACCGAACCGGTCAACTTCGAGCGAGGAGTACAGCAGGGGTCCCTCCTCTCGGGCCAGCTGTATACTCTGGCGATCGAGCCCTTCCTCTGTCTCCTCCGCAGGAGGTTGACAGGGTTGGTGCTGGGGGAGCCGGAGCTGCGGCTGGTCCTGTCGACGTATGCCGATGACGTGCTCCTCGTGGTCCAGGACCCAGGCGACTTGGCATGGGTGGAGGCTTGCCAGGCCATCTATTCGGCAGCCTCCGCCCGGGTCAACTGGGACAAGAGGTCTGGCTTGGCAGTGGGGGATTGGCAGCAGGCGAGCTTCCTCCCACCCGCGCTTCAGGCCGTCCGGTGGAGCACGGGTCCACTGCTCTACCTCGGCGTTTACCTTTCTGCCACGCATCCCTCTCTGCCGGAGAACTGGGAAAACTTAGAGGGCGGGGTGATAGAGCGGCTCTGGAAATGGACGGGACTACTCTGATGTCTCTCCCTCTGAGGGAGAGCGCTGGTGCTTAATCAACTAGTCTTGTCCACGCTCTGGTACCGGCTCAACACCCTGGTCCTGGCCCCGGATTTCCTGACCAACCTCCGGATATCGATTGTGGGGTTCTTTTGGTCAGGAATGCACTGGGCCCCTGTAGGGGTTCTTCATCTACCCCTGAAGGAAGGAGGACAGGGCCTGAAGTGTCTGCACACTCAGGTCCGTGTCTTCCGCCTCCAGGCCCTACAGAGGCTCCTTTATGGTGCAGGCAGTTCGGCGTGGAGCATACTGGCACACGCCATCCAGCGCCACATCCAAGGGCTCCGATATGAACGGCAGCTCTTTTATCTCTGTCCGGAAGGTCTTCCGCGAGACCTCTCTGGGCTGCCGGTTTTCTACCAGGACCTTCTCCGGACTTGGAAACTGTTTTTAATGACCAGGTCCGTGGCGGCCACTGAGGGGGCAGATCTCCTCACGGAGCCCCTGCTACACAACCCCCAGCTCCGTGTGCAGGTGGCGGAGTCCCGCTCAGTGCACCAGAGCTTGATCCTGGCAGAAGTCACGAGAGTCGGAGACCTCCTGGACTACGACTGGGGAGACTGGCTGGATCCCCTGACGCTTGCTCGGCGCATGGGGCTCTCCAGACCTCGTACCCCCCGGCACGTACTTCAGGAGGTGAAGGCCGCTTTGCCGCCCGCTGCTAGAGCTTACCTCGATCAGGTCCTGCTCGAGGGCACGCCCCGTCCACCCTCTACACCAGGCCCCTTTTAATCAATCCCTCTCACCCCTTTACGGCAAGCCGGCTGCATGAACTGCAGCCGGTATGCATCCAAACTCCGCCAAGGAAACATCTATACACGCTCATGCTCCACACCCTTCACGCCCTCACCCTAGTGTCCCGCCCCAATACAAAGTGGCGAGACCTTCTGCCACCTTTGGAGGGTGAGCAGCCCCTGTGGGCCAGCCTATATTCCACCTTGGTTACGAGGCCCGTCGGGAACAGCAGTTGGCGGCTCCTTCACGGAGCTGTGAGCACAGGCACGTACTTGGCCCGGTTCAACCCCATCCCAGATACTTGTCTCTTTTACAGTGTGAGGGAAACCCTGGCGCATGTATATTTGGAGTGCGCCAGGCTGCAGCCCCTGTTCTGGCTCCTCACAAATCTTTTATTATGTTTTTGGTTGCATTTTTCCCCTCACCTTTTTATTTATGCACTCCCCATCACAAAGTCGCAGGATCTCCTAGTTAACCTCCTCCTGGCCCTGGCTAAAACGGCCATCTATAAAACCAGAGAGAGGAGGTTGGCCGATGGAGTTTCCTGTGACTGTGGGGCTGTTTTCTGATCCTCGGTCCATTCATGTATCCGGGCGGAGTTCCTCTAGGCAGCGTCCACCGACTCCCTTGATGCTTTTGAGGAGCGATGGGCACTGTCCAAAGCTCTCTGCTTGGTGTCCCCATCCGGCTCCCTTTGTTTTGACCCTTTGATTGGGGGAGAGAGAGTAAGGGACCCCAGCCCCAGCCATTGCTGCTGCAGACACCACCACCTTAGAGGGGTCCTTTCACACGTGGGTGCACGTGCACCCCCCCCCCCCGCGTTGTCTACCCCACAGCCTGCCCCTTTTGTTGGGTGGTTTCAGAGGAGAGAATTGTTGTTGACACGCGGGCGTGGCACCAGGTAACTCGAGGGGGTGGAAGACCTTGAGAGTCAATGAAGCCCCCTTGCTCTGGACCACCAGGTAACTCGGAGGGGTGGAAGACCACGAGAATCGAGGAAGTCCCCCGCTCTGGGATCAGGCAAGCTTGAACACTTCCCTCCCCTGAAGCTAATGAGAAAACAATTGTGATTGGTTGCTATGTTACACGTTGCATATGCTGTTGTTTTGTTTTGTAAGTGTGTTATGCAAATAAAAAAATACGTCTTTTGCTTCAAAAAAGAAAAATTACTCTCCTATAGCCATCTGGCCTGTCCCTGTCACAGTAGATATCCATGATGAAAAGGATGGAAACCCCTGGCCTAGAGGCTTGAAAGAAAGAGAGAACATAGCCCCAGACAGAGAAAGTCAAGCCACAGATAACCATGGAGCTTAAGTTTTCTTAAGACCAGTGGTTAACAAAGAAAAGAAAAGAAAAGAATATGCCCAGTGAGAAGTGAAGGAGAGAGAGGAGAGAAAAGAAATGTGAAATGGATAAAAGATGCTAAGCTCCAAGGCTTTAGTGATGCATATTGATAAAAGGTGTTGCAGTTCAAGAACCCACCACACTTGCACTCTATTACTTGGTCACAAAGAGCTAGATTTGGACTATACAATCTGCTCTGAGTAAGGGGCAGCATCTTCTTGTGCTCCACAGCATCAGCCCCAATTTTCTCCACGGTTCTGGGTCAGGAATACGCTACGTCGGCTCAACATACACTGCCTGATACGCCAGCACAGCTGTGCTTCCAGGTGCATTAGTAGGGTGGAACCAAGTCTCTGTCCACTCCTTATGCCTATTTACCGTAATGGATAGGGGGTACTAGATCATGATCTGGCCCTAAATCACGTCTGGATTAGGGTGGGGAATTACACTGAGGCAGCAGATAAAAGAGGCATTAACTTTGAAAATGAATGAGACATTGAGAACAAAAAACTGGAGGAAGTAATTCCATGTCTGGATGAGGAACAGTGAGACTTTATCCAGCAATTAAGGTGATGGTGTAGCATGTACAGGTAACCACAACAGACTTAGTCAGACAGACTCTGTACGAAAGTACCTTGAAAATGGAAGAGTCCATCAGCCAGTAGCAGGCAGGTGAAAGAGTGTTCTCAACATTAAGAGAATCATGGACATGTGGTAAATGTTCATATCTATTGCTGTGAACACTCAGAGCATTTATAATTAGGGTTAAGATTTTGTCACAGTTATTGTTAATAAAAGTCACGGGCAAGTCACAGGCTTCCATGAATTTTTGTGTAGTGCCTGTAACCTGTCCCTGACTTTTACTCCCACAACTGACAAAATGGGAGGGGGGGATCCAGCACTCACCACAGGGTCCCCCAGGTGCCCACAACAGCTCAGAAATTCAGTGTCCCCCATGTCGCCCTCAGTGGCTCAGATCTGCAGGTGCCCACCATCACCCGTGGCAACGGGGAGCTCCAGGGCCTGTGGCTGGGAGCTGCAGGGTCCCCCTACATGCCCTCCTCTATTTCCGACAGATGAATGGCCACCTGTACTATCTGGTTGACTGGGAAGGCTATGGCCCCAAAGAGCACACTTAGGAGCCTTCCTCCCATGTCCTTGCCTCTGACTTGGTGGGGGAATTTCACAAGGCTCACCTGCACAAGCCGGGATTGGCACCATCCCAAAGGAGGACCTTAGGGGAGGGAGAAGTGCTGTAAGAACCTGCAGGAATAGAATCTGGGACCACGGGGGTTCTGGGCTGCTGTTGCTTCTGCACCACTGGAAGTTTAGGCTGTGTTTCCACTGGAGGGCCTTGTGGAGCTAGGTGCTGCAGGAAATACTGCCTAGCAGGGTCTGAGTGGTGTTGGCCCCTTCACAGCCCACTGCTTAGTGTTTAAACCAGGAAGCCATCATGGGGAGCTGTGTGAGCAACGATACAGACTGCCTGCCTGCCTGCCTCCACTCCAGATCTTGTTTGCAGCAGATGCTATACTCTGACTCCTGACTCTGATTTGTCCTCAATTTTGTTATTTGCTTGCTGTCTATAACCTGGTGCCTGACCCAGACTTCCTGATCTCCTGATCTGGCTCAACCCCAACTCTGCTATTTGCTTGCAACCTGCAACTTGCTGCCTGACCCGGACCACCTTGTATCCTGACCCAGCTTGCTCCCAATCCTGCTATTCGTCTCCTGGCTGCAATTTAGCAGCTGACCAGTGCACACAGGCTGCCCATGGCCTGGCTCTGACACAAAGTCCCAGATAAATGTGAAGCTGTAACAGTAAGCTATTTTTTAGGTATTTGATTACATAAAAAACCATGGGGATATTTTTAAATGAATTTTACTTCTTCCAGTGCCATAATGGTTCAGCAGATATCATTTTAATGTTCCACACGAAAAATAAATTCACCATTACAGTGAGATGTAAGCATGGACAGGTTCAGCTCAGGATGATTTTTTTAAAATAAGTTTACTGTGTAAGGGAGTGTGATATATAGCTCCTGCAACTTAACAGTGGAATCATTGCTACAACCCAATAATTAATCTATCTAATGGAGAGCTAAAATCCCATATTCTTTTATCACTAACGGGTATGGCTATTCTGATCTATCAACGGCTTTTTCTGCATATAAAGCTATCATTATTTTCACAACTTAAACCTCATGATACAGCATAATACAACGTGTATGCCACTGGTAACACTTTGACTGCTAATAAAGACCATCTGGTATGGAAGGATCAAAGTAAGGAGGACACTTTCACTCTGAGCAAGAGTCTTGTTAAGCGACTTAAGGAGTGTGCATAATGCAGCCAACATATCTTTGTCCTTTTCACTAAATCAGAAATGAATGTCTGTTAAAATATATGGACATGTTTCACATTCTATAAAATTAACAAACACAATTCTGAATAATACAGTAACACTCCAATGGATTTTCTCATAGTTAGACAATTAATTGCATTTTTCAGTTTTGTTCACAGATCTCTGTTTGAGACTCTGATACATAGTTATCAGAGATATTTGCATATTTACCACCGCTTGTTGTGCCAATATTATATTCCTATCTTCTCTAGTCAAAGACTACAGTAATTAGTGACTCCCTGAGGAGTGACTGAGTTAAGTATAAAAACAAATGCATATTTTCAAGGAGCTAAAGTTAAATCGCTTAAAGCATTGCTGATAAAAAAGGAGGGAATGACACTTCAACAACAACTAGATCAACTTCTGCTGGTTGAAGTACCAAGCTCTTGCCATGATCACCTGCAACAGGAACCAAATGGCAGTTGCCCGACACCCTAAACATTTCTGAGATTTACATCTTTCCCTGTGCATAACTTTGGAAAACAAGGCCATTCTCTTTGCTCATCCTGGTTTGATGATTTTCAGTTGTTTCATTATTCTGAAGTAATGACAGCATGCTTTGTTTCTACTGTCATACACTGCTTTTAGCACAAACTACTTTTGACAAAATACGAGATGCCTGACTTTTTGTATCCAGGTTTGAAAATTTTTGGTCTAAATTCATTATTTTTTGTTGTAGAATTTGGAATATTTAAGGTCAGCTCTGTTAGAAGCAGAGTCTGCCACCCTTGCTCCTGTTGAGTAATATCTTATCACATGAGTATTCCTATTGAAATCATGGTACTCCTTGGAAAGTAACATAAGTAAGAGGTTTCAGAGTAGCAGCCGTGTTAGTCTGTATCCGCAAAAAGAACAAGAGGGACTCAAATCAAACGCCTATTGCCAACCTGTATGTTTAACAAGTTGCATTGTCCTATAAATAGGGCCCTACCAATTTCATAGCCATGAAAAACATGTAATGAACCCTGAAATCAGCCCTTCCCCATGAAATCTGATTTCCCCTGCTCCTGGGAGCCTGGGGCTCCTAGCTGCTAGTCCCCCCATGCTGAGGAGGGACAGTTGTTGTCCTTCCCCTGCATGGCAGTTCTTGGTGGGGAGATCAGACCCACCTCTATAGGCAACACAGAAATGGGGGTGGTATACCCTCACTTCAGTGCTGCAGCAGCCTGGGAAGTGGGCTCTGGACTTCTGTCTGTCCCCGCCCCCGCAGCTCGTGCCATGGCTCCTGGCGCTGAGCTTGGGGCTTCCTCCCCAGCAGCTCCTGTCAGGGTTGGGGTCTTCTGTTCGTGCCAGCTGCAGCCAGGGTAGCCCGGGCTCAGGGGCTTCTGCTCCTCCTTCCCCTCCCCCGCAGCTGAGGCAACCCAGGCTGTGGGCTTCTGCCCACTGCTGCTCCAGCCATTGCTCAGGGCACCCCACCACCACTCCAGCTGGGTCAGCCTGGGAATAGGGCTTCTCTCTCTCCCACCCTGAAAAAAGGCCCTAATGAAGCTCTGGGCTTCCTCCCCTAGCGGCTCCTGCTGTGGCTGCGGGCTTTCGCTCCTGCTGATTGCAGCCAAGGCAGCCTGGGCTCGGGGGTTCTATTTCCCCCCCTTCCTCACCAATCCAGCTGGAAATAGGGGCAGCCTGGGCTCAGGGCTTCCGCACCCCCCTCCCAGCTGGCGCAGCCTGGGCTTGGGGCTTGCACCCCTACAGTCAGGGCTGGGGGCAGTCTGGGCTTGAGGCTGCCCGGGCTCAGGCTTCAGCCCCGAGGTTTCAGCCAGGGCTCGGGGCACCCGGGCTCGGAACTTCTTCCTCCAGGGCTCCTGCTGGGGCTTGGGTGACCTGGGTGGGGCTTCCATCCTGGGGCTAGGGCACCCAGTTTTCCAGGGGCCCCCAGCAGCATAGGGGAGATCCTACCTACCTCCACCTCCGTGAACCTCCTCTAACTGCCGAAAGCTTGGCAGCACAGAAGTGAGGGTGGCAATCTTGGGACCACCCCTCACAACAAATTTGCAACCCCACCACCCATCCCATTTTGCATCAGGACCTCCACAGTTGCAACACTGTGAAATTTCAGATGTAAACAACTGAAATCGTGAAATTGACCAACATGGACTGTGAACTTGGTAGGGCTCTACCTATAAATTGTTGATACTGTATGAGACTATCTCTATCATCCAAATGTTGAACACTTGAAATTTGTTGTCTCTGAGTGGATTAGTGTCTTTTCCATTTAATCCTTCTATTCACCTTGGCACAATAGTTTTACACTTTCAGCTAGTATAAACTTCTCTGTCAGAGGATGGTTTACTTCATCATCCATGTTATGAATAGCAGGGGAAGAAGCCAGACTTGTGACTTGTTAAGGCCTCTGTTAACATTTTAATAAAAGTATGTAAATTAAATCTTATACAGCATTTACTCTTTTGCAATTCTTGTAAAGCAATTTTAGTACGTTTCACATTGCTTTTTAAGACTTCTGAAAGCATGCTCCACACCTCATCCCTCTCAGATTTTGGAAGGCACTTCAGATTCTTAAACCTTGGGTCAAGTGCTGTAGCTATCTTTAGGACTGTTATAGCATGTCTTCTGAAATGATGGTTGAAGCACAAAGGGACATATGACTCTTTAACGCATCTGACACACAAATATCTTGCGATGCTAGCTACAACAATGCCATGTGAACGAATGCCTGTTCTCACTTTCAGGTGACATTGTAAACAAGACGTGGACAGCAAATTGTAACCAAACTTGTTTGTCTGAGCGATTAGCTGAAGTAGGACTGAATAGACTTGTAGGTTCTAAAGTTTTACATTGTTTTATTTTTGAATGCAGGTTTTTTTGTACATAATTCTACATTTGTAAGTTCAACTTTCATGATAAAGATATTTCACTACAGTACTTGTATTAGGTGAATTGAAAAATACTATGGCAGAATGCAGGTAAAACACAGTCACAAATTTAATTAATGCATTTTTTTTAACGAGCGTCATCTGCATGAAATCATGTCCTCTGGAATGGTGGACGACGCATGAAGGGACATATGAATGTTTAGCATATCTGGCATGTAAATATCTTGCAATGCTGGCTACAAAAGTGCCATGCAAATGCCTGTTCTCACTTTCTGGTGACATTGTAAATGAGAAGAGGGCAGCATTATCTCCTGTAAATGTAAACAAACTTGTTTGTCTTAGTGATTTGAGTGCAGATATGTAACAAAAATAAATCTACATTTGTAAATTGCACTTTCACGACAAAGAGATTGCACTACAGTACTTGTATGAGGTGAACTGAAAAATAGTATTTCTTTTATCATTTTTACAGTGCAAATATTTATAATAAAAATAATATACACTTGGATTTCAATTACAACACAGAATACAAAATATATGAAAATGTAGAAAAACATCCAAAATATTTAATAAATTTTAATTGGTATTGTATTGTTTAACAGTGAGATTAAAAATCTTAATTTTTTAATCCCGATTAATTTTTTTGAGTTAATCATGTGAGTTAACTGCGATTAATCAACAGCCCTAATTATTTCCTATTTTTAAAGTAAATGCTTAGTGGGTATTATACATGAGTGATAAAGAGCATTATATTTGAAACTTACCAGGAGGAAATAATAGATGGGACTTTGAGTAATGAGTTACTGTTATAAGTATGGTATTTCCATTCAAATAGGTTTCAATGGTACTAACACATAATTCCTTACATGTGCAGGGAATCCCTTGTGACAGCAGAAGAGCTGCTACTACCATGACTGGCATCTTTCCCTGCTTATATGCACATGCACTACAGGCATCCTACCTAGCTATGTAAGGTCTGCAGAAGGGCAGGGCTCCTGCTATCAGCTGTTCTGCTGAGCATAGGAATGCCTGCAGAACCCTAAAACTCAAACCCTCTGCTGGGTTATATATTTTTTATTTTACCTTTCGAATTGGAGGTTGTCCCCATTCCCCATGGAGATGAAGAGAACAGGAGGGTAGGACTTGTTCCAGTATTCTATATTTTAAAGTTACCACAGGGAGCCCCAGTCCTGACTGGTGCTACAATAATACACATGTGAAATAACAATAATATTTTTGCATAGCTAAGGTTTCAGAATTCTCTGGAGAAAGTACCCTTTTGTTTACTAAAGGGAGGAGAGCCACAGAAGGGAGGCTTTACTGTAGCGATCAAGAATGCATCTGATGGGGAAAAACAATGAGTCATACCCTATTAATAGTTGATTAAGGTCCTTGTCCTTTTCTGGGCTCACCTATAATATTCAGTTCCCAACTGTTCACCATTAACACTTAGGTGCTCACTGAGAGCCTCCTAGAAACTAAAAACAGATTTCTTCCTCTGAGTTATTGGCTATGATATATAAGAGATTCTGCCTCTCAGGCCCCTTTTGGCAAGTCCCCTAATGGATGAAGGGAAGAACTCTTGGCCAGCCCTCTGACACCTGCTGAGACCTGGATAGGCTGGTTGTCTGGGTAAATGATCTCAACCTTACCTCATCTTTGTCTAATCCGCTGTTTTTGGAAAAATAAATCTATTAGTGTGTGCACAAAAAATAGATGACCATGGCCTTTGCATTGGTCCCTCAGGTTTTCCAGGCACTTACTATTGTCAGTTTGAGTGACTGTTCAGCTGAGTCTCTACTGTAGTTTGCCTTGTAGGAGAGGACAGAATTGTATATAATCCCAAAACACTATGCAAACTGCTTCACTTTACCCACAACTGGGGGACGAGGGGGCGGGGAAGTCAGCAGTTGTTTAATAGCACATAACATTATGCAAGGTAGGACAGTAGGTGAAGAATATACAGTATTCTTATAAAAATATACAATATTCTTCACCTACTGTCAGGGTTCCCTCCCCACTCTGAACTCTTGGGTACAGATGTGGGGACCCGCATGAAAGACCCCCTAAGCTTATTTCTACCAGCTTAGGTTAAAAATTTCCCCAAGGCACAAATCCTTCCTTGTCCTTGGATGGTGGTACTGCTGCCACCACCAAGTGAGTTAGACAAAGATTCAGGAAAAGGACCACTTGGAGTTCCTGTTTCCCTAAAATATCCCCCCAAGTCCCTTCATCCCCTTCCTTGGGGAGGCTTGAGAATAATCTACCAACCAAATAGGTAAACCAGATACTTAAAAAACAGAACTTTATTGTAAAGAAAAAAAAAGTAAAAGAAGCACCTCTGTAAAATCAGGATGGAAAGTAATTTTACAGGGTAATCAGATTCAAAACACAGAGGATTCCCCTCTTAGCAAAACTTTAAAGTTACAAAAAAAAACAGGGATAAACCTCCCCTCTTAGCACAGGGAAAATTCACAAGCTAAAAACAAAAGATAATCTAACGCGCCTTGCCTTATTTACTTACTCTTTTTGCAATATTGAGACTCATTTTAGGATTATTTTAGGAGAAGGAGTTTTCTGACCTGATGCTTCTCTGCTTCCCCAGAGAACACACAAAACAAAGAGCACAAACAAAGCCCCCCCACACTCCATTTGAAAGTATCTTCTTTCCCCATTGGTCCTTTTGGTCAGGTGCCAACCAGGTTATTTGTGCTTCTTAACCCCTTACAGGTAAGGAGGAATTCTAGGCTACCCTTAGCTTTATGGTTATGACACCTACTATCTTGACTTGAATGGTGTTCTGTTCTGTTAAACAACTGATGTCCATTGAAACTGCATGGGGAATTTAGGGTGATCCAGGCTCCAAATGGGCTAGGACATGCTCTTAGGGATCTCTCAATAATATTGAGTGCGTGAAGACCTGATTTTTTTTGCCTCATCAAAAGACAGCACTTCCAGCAGTATAGTGTCACTAATATCATGCAAAGACATTTGTTCAGTACTGACTCAGAGGGATGAATACTGTCTAATGAATCACCAGCCGCACTTCCTGCAGTACCTGGGGAGGTGTCTCATCCAAGTACTGATTGGGCGCGACTTTGTTCAGTTTTGAGATCTGACAGATCACAGCCTGAGATACTTTGTCTGCAGGCAGAACATCAGCTAAATCATGAGTTTTAGGTGGCGTGTCCACAGGAAACAATCAGGAATTTACACGTAATATGGAAAAATGCATTCTCTTTCAGTATGCTCTTGTCTTTTGTACCCATACTACAAAGGGAGATATGAACTATGGGGTAATGCAAGCAAAGGGTCACTTTTTTAATTAATTAGATAGATATTGTTAAGACAGCTATCCTAGGCAATTCACTGCTGCAGGAAGTCATTAAGGCCTGGTCTACACTACAGAGTTAGGTTTACGCAAGGCAGCTTACCTCAACCTAACTCGGTAAGTGTCTACACTAAAATGTTACTCCCGCCAGTGTAACTTGCCCTCTATGCTGACTTAATAAATCCACCTGTGTGTCAGGTGTACTGCTTAGGTCAATGCAGTTAGGTTGACGCAGTGTCAGTGTAGACACTGAATTACTTTAGTGGCCTCCAGGAGGTGTCATACAATGCCCCACCGTGACCGCTCTGGTCACTGTTTTGAACTCCACTGCCCAACAACCAGCTACACAGGTATACTCCCCTCTAAAGCCCTGCAAATTTTTGAAATTCCATTTCCTGTTTGCTCGGCATGGAGAGCTCACCTAGGACCATGCTGGCTCCACGCCGCAGACGCGCTCATGCATGGAGTACACAGGAGGTGGTGGATCTCCAGGGTCTGTCGGGAGAAGAGGCTGTGCAGGCACAACTCTGATCCAGCCATAGAAATGTTGACATCTACAAGCAGATCGCACGGGGCATGAGGGAGAAGGGCTACAAGAAGGACCCGCAGCAGGGCCATATGGAGGCTAAGCAGCTGCGGCAGGTGTACCAGATGGCAAGGGAGGCTAACAGTTGCTCTGGTGCAGAGCCACAGACATGCTGCTTTTACAAAGAGCTGCATGCCATCCTGGGCGGAGACCCCACCCACACCTCCACCCCCAGAAGCCCAGTGGGTACTTTGGAGGAGCCAGAGTCACAAGTCCCCGGAGTGAACAGTGAGGAAGAGGTGTTGGACAAGAGGAGGAGTATGGGGGACAGGCGACCAGGAGATCCAGTGGCTCGGCGAGCCAGGACCTGTTTTTGACTCCAGAGTGGTTAAGCTAGTCCCTACAATCCAGCATGGGTGAGCCTGATGCAGGGAAAGGAACCTCTGATAAGTATGTAGTTTCTTTTGGTATTGTGGGGACACATCTGCTCATTTACTCTTTTTTAATCATGCTAGAAGAGGTAGTGAAATAATCAGTAGAGGTACAGTAGCTATCTGCTTCTCATTCCCCTGTACAGTTAGGCAGGGTGGGCACTGCAGAACAATTTGTTTTGGTGCAATGGGATGTCCCGTTAATCCTCCATAGAGATCTCAAGGAAACTTTCCTGGAGGTAGTCTGCAATCCTTTGCCAAAGGTTTCTGGGGAGAGCTGCCTTATATCTTCTGCCGCAGAAGGAAACTTTCACGTGCCACTCGGCAGTTACTTCAGCAGGCACCTTTGCAGCACACAGGCTAGCAGCAGATGGCCCCAGCCTGTGGCTGGAAATGTACAGGAGTTGTTCCCTTTCAGCCTCTGTTACCCTAAGGAGTAAAGTAACAGCTAAAATCACCACTGTGGAAAACGGTGCCTGTGGAAAACGGTGCCAGTATTCAGTTCAATTGCTCTATCCGCATATACTCATACCAGTGAGCTATTCCCCGCTCTATCCGCATATACTCATACAGTGAGCTATTTGTTACCTGCACAAAATTCTCTGTTACTTGCACACTCTAGGGCACCCACCTCTACCTAGTTCCTAGGAATCAAGTCTTCCACCTCCACCTAGTTCCTAGGGCTGAAGGCATAACCTGGTTAATTTAGGCACACACACCCCCCCCACACACACACATACACACTTTCCCAATTCCTAGGGCTCCAGATGAAAGACACCTAACTCTACCCCTCCGTGGGCTCTGGCTCTATTCCTTCAGGCTCAGGGCTCTACTCCTCCAGGCTCCGGGCAAACACCCATTCCCTGTGGCCTCAGGGCTTAATCTTTTGCGGGTTTATGGGGTCTTTTACCAGTGAAAGAGCCTTACACAGTAATATCCTACTTAACCTCTATTTATTAACAAGCACCAAAAGAGAATGCACACGCTACACATACAATGCTCACCACTCCCAATAAAACAGATGAACTTTTTTTGATGGCCAGTCAGGATTGGGGGACTCCAGTTTCTGCACAGTGTTATTGGCAGAGTGTTGAGGTTTGGCAGCTCTGATCTTGGGGTGTGTCCTGGAGTTGGTTCCCAAAGAACTTCATTTTGGACCCCAGTTTATGTAGTGAAACTTGAGTCCTGCTTAGCTGTAACCTTAACCAATCATTATACTAAAATTTTACTAACCAATCCTAACATATTATAAAAAAATTCTCTAACCTAATCATCTCACCACCTTAATTAATTTACACGTAGCAAAATTAAAAATGTAACAGACAGAAACAATCAAAGAACCAGACAGAGATCATACAGACAAACAATAGAGAAGTGGGGAACATGAAGATAAAACAATAAAGAAATGAGGATTTCACAAGCACAACTATTGATAAGTGATTTCTTGCCAGACAGAACGCTATCAAATGAAGTTTTCTTTGACCATCTTAAGATGTTTATTTATCTGGTGATAGTGGGTGCTATTAGGACAGAATCTCCTTCTTAGCAGCCTGATATTACATTGTTTTAATGTCATTTAGATGGAATGTGAGGATGTGACTTCCAGCTTCTTAGCTAATGGCTGCTGCTCTCTTAATATGGCTTCACACAAAGGCTTTAGGTCTTACAATATGGCTACAGGAAAAGGCCTTATCCTTACAGCCTCTTTATTGTCCCAACTCATCCCCTCGCACTCCCCTGACCAAACTTACCACAGCTAGGACTGCTGCCGTGCTCTATGAATCCCATGGACAAGTGAGAATGTAGTGCTTGCAACTTGTGAGGATCAAGGAGAGTGAGTTCCGTATACCAAATTTCCATTTATCTTGTGAATACAGTCACAGTAGTACCTCTAAAAAGAAAAGGAGGACTTGTGGCACCTTAGAGACTAACAAATTTATTTGAGCATAAGCTTTCGTGAGCTACAGCTCACTTACTTTTTGCAGCTGGAAATGTGCCTTGAGGGTCTTTCCATTCACACCGGTGGAGCAGCTCAGTCAGCTAAGGAGGAGAAGGAAGGGGACACAGAATGACATGTTCCAAGAGATCCTGCAAGCCTCTGGTGCTTCGGATACTGAGCAGAGGGCTTGAAGGATCACCCTTGTGGACAGAATGGACAGCAATAGAGTGGAGAGGAGAAAACCACAGGAAAAGAAGAGAGATGTGCAGCAGGAGATGCTAGCCCTTCTCAAGCGGCAGACATGCTACAAGAAAAGGAGTACTTGTGGCACCTTAGAGACTAACCAATTTATTTGAGCATGAGCTTTCGTGAGCTACAGCTCACTTCATCGGATGCATCCGATGAAGTGAGCTGTAGCTCACGAAAGCTCATGCTCAAATAAATTGGTTAGTCTCTAAGGTGCCACAAGTACTCCTTTTCTTTTTGCGAATACAGACTAACACGGCTGTTACTCTGAAACCAGACATGCTACAGACTCATTGACCTTCAGGTTCACCAGACCCATGATTGCCTCCTTCTGCAGCTCAGAGAGAGGAGAACTGCATTCAGGACCTCCTTACAACCCTCTTCCCCCGTTCCATGTGGGGACCCGGTCCAGGGCCATTGCACTACCCTACCACTTCACCACGGCAGAGAGTACAGACCATCACAGCTGCACATACGCTGGCCTGTGAGAGACATAGTTGGTGTATGTGTTTGTGAAACGGCAGTTACTGTTATTTCCCCTTCAAAGGTTCTTTCCCGCGTACTTATAAAGTTTCATTCAATTATAAATATGTCTGTTTGCAGGGGTTTGAAATAAAAGTCTATTTATGGAAACTTAATACATCTTTATTATTTCACAGCATATGCTGGCTGGGGCTGACTCATTCAGAGATAATAGCAATAGGTGCATTTGCAATGTTATATTACTACACACACAGATGTCATTACAAGGTTCATACTGGGTGCAAATAAACCAATGCCAGGCAGAGCACCCTACTGCACCCTACCACACATTATTGTGTCTCACTATTAAAATGGTCTTTCAAAGTCTCCCTGAGCTATTTAGCTGCCCGTTGAGCTCTTCTTATAGTCCTAGGATCTGGCTGCTCAAAATCAGCAGCCAGCTATTGTACCTCCACCCTCCACCCTGGAAGAAACTTTTCCCCCTTTGCTTCACAAGTATTATGAAGCACACAGCAGGCAGCTATAACCATTGGGATATTTTTTTCATGAGATCTAATCTCATGAGTACACAGTGCCAGCAGCCTTTCAAATGGCCAAAGGCACATTCAACTGTCATTCTGCACCTGCAGAACCTGTAGCTGAAGTGCTCCCTGCTGCTGCTGAGGTGGCCAGCGTACAGCTTCATAAGTCCTGGGAGTAGGCTAGGTCTCGCATGATCACTATTGGCCTTTCAACATCGCCTATGGTCTGGAAAGAAAGTCCCTGCTTGCAGCTTTCTGAATGGGCTCGTGTTCTTAAAGATGCACACATCATGCACCTTCCCTGACCATCCCACACTGATGTCGGTAAAACATCCCCAGTGATCCACCAGCGCTTGCAATACCATGGAAAAGTAGCCCTTTCTGTTGATGTACTCTGTGAAAGGTGGTCTGATGCCAAAATAGGGATATGTGTGCCAACTATCACCCCACCGCAGTTTGGGAACCCCATTGCTGCAGAACTATCCACAATGTCCTGTACATTGCCCAGTGTCACAGTCCTTCATAGCAGGATGCGATTAATGGCCCTGCACACTTGCATCACAGCAACCCCCACAGTAGATTTTCCAACTCCAAATTGATTCCTGACTGATCAGTAGCAATCTGGCATTGCAAGCTCCCACACAGTGATCGTCACTCGCTTCTCCACCGTCAGTCCAGCTCTCATTTTGGTGTCACTGCACTGGAGGGCTGGGACAAACTCTGCACACACATCCAGGAATGTAGCCTTGCCCATCCAAAATTTCTGCAGCCACTGCTTATCATCCCATACCTGCATAACAATGTGATCCTACCAGTCAGTGCTTGTTTCTCGGGCCCAGAACCGGCGCTCCACCATCTATAGCTGCTCTGTGAATACCAACAACAACCTTGAATTGTTTCTTTCTATGTCCCACAGTAAGCTAGCCTCCAAGGAATCATCATGCTCCCTGAGGCTCCTCTGGCGGCTCCGCAGATACTGAAAGATCAGGCGCCCCGTGCTCTCAATGCTCATAACAATAGTGCAGAGCTGTGCAGGATCCCTGCTTTTCATGGATGGCGGACGCGCTGGTTTGCAGGGCTTTTGAAAAGAGGCGTGAAAAATTATGGGATGGAGATAAAACTATGGAATGGAGAAAACTGCATCATGGGATGTTGAAATCATGTTCCCAGTCACCCCTGCATGACTCATTTGCCCCCATGAAGCATTGCAAACCTTTTCTCCTTATTTACTCCTTCTCATAACACAAGAACTAGGGGTCACCAAATGAAATTCACAGCAGCAGGTTTAAAACAAACAAAAGGAAGTATTTCTTCACACAATGCACAATCAACCTGTGGAACTCTTTACCAGAGGATGTTGTGAAGGCCAAGACAATAATAGGGTTCAAAAAAGAACGAGATAAGTTCATGGAGGATAGGTCCATCAATGGCTATTAGACATGATGGACACAGATTGTTTCCCTAGCCTCTGTTTGCCAGAAGCTGGGAATGGGTGACAGGAGATGGATCACTTGATGATTACCTGTTTTATTCATTCCTTCTGGGGCACCTGGCATTGGCCACTGATGGAAGACAGGATACTAAGCTAGATGGACCATTGGTTTGACCCAGTATGGCCGTTCTTATGTTCTCAAACCACCCTGCCCTAGATGGTGGCAAGTTGCACAGTGGGATAGCTACCCATGGTGCACTGCTCTCTGCATCAGTGCAAGTGCTGGTAGTGAAGACATGCACCACCCACACAAGGAGCGTAGTTTGGACATGCAAAAGTGATTTAATTACTGTGGTGGCTGTATGTTGACGTAATTTAGGTCGACTTTATTTTGTACCGTAGACTTGCCCTAAGTCAAATACTGTAGCTGGTTAAGTCTGACCCATAATAATGTCTAAAATGATAAACATTAAGCAAGGGACAATCATAGCTCATGATTCAGGCTGCCACTTAAAAACTGTGGGTATTAAGAAAGGATAGCACCTCCTTTCCTCGTGTACGCTACCGAATAACTGGAGATGCATAACTTTTACTCCTTTCCCTGAAGTGTCAGCTGTTAGTTACTGTGGCCAGGGAGAAGGAAGGGTAGCAGTGCTATAGTACTGGTACCTATAATAAGCATGTGCCTGCTGCTTGCTTCTGAGTGCCACAGAGAGCCATCAGTGTGCTCAAAGTAACATGAGCCCCGGCCCTCTCCTGATGTTCCAGGGAGACAGTAAGTGGCGTGAGAAGGCTGAACTAGGCCTCCCAGGACTTTGGCCCTACACCTGCTACCTTTTCCCATGACTACTAAAGAGGCCAGTGAAAGACACGCACCCGGCTATTTGTCCTCCCCTTCCACAGAGGAGCTGAGAGAGGGGCCGCTCGTGCATCCAGCCCTGCCTGGACACCCTGCCGCCCCCACCCGCTGAGCACCAGGGCCAACGAGAAGGGGGCGGGGCTTTCTATGCCCAGCCCCGCCCCCTTTCCCACCCTGTGCTTCTCCGCTGGCAAACCGCCCCCCCCCGCCGCCGCGCAAGCGCACTGCGTGCTGGAACCGAGGCTCGCCTGGGTGAGCGTCTCCCCGTCCCCTGACCGAGGGCGGCCGCGGGAGGCGGCGATGCGCGGCTGGGGCAGGCCGGGGCGCCGCGCAGGTAGCTGAGGGGGCGGGGGCAGCCTGCCGGGCGCGGGGCGGGGAGAGGTGGGGAAAGCCGCTGGAACCGCCCCGCCCCTGCCTCCCGCTGCGCCATTGGGAGCTCCCTGCCCGCGGCGGCGGCTGCTGCCGGTGCGGGGCGCCGAACCGTTAGCTGCGGAGCCCTGGCGGTGAGTCGCTGCGCTCCGCTCCCCCCCAGCAACGGGGTGGGGGCGGCCGGGCACCACCCTCCCGGCTGGGCGGCTCTGGGGAGCGGGATTTCGGGTGCCGGCTGCCTGGGCTCGTTCCCCGCCCAAACCCCTGGGCGTAAGCCTTGTCCCCCTTGCTCCGCGGCGCCGCCTGAGCCTGGGCTTCTCCGGCCGGGGTGCCCGTGTGCAGGGGCGCTGGGCCGGGCAGAGCGCGGGGCGGCGGCGGCGGTGTAAAGTCCGTTGTCAGTGGACAAGTCTCTTGGTGAAAGTTAGGCAGTGAACGGGGTGCATCGTGCGATGGGAGTGCGGGGGGGAAGCATGGCTGAAGCGTTACCAGTACAGGTGGTGGGCTCGGCGGTCAAGGGGCAGGGACGTGGCTGGCTGCAGTACCTGTTCCGGAAGATGCTGTCTTCTTCCCCTGCAAACTAGAAAACGTGCTCTCGTAACTCGTCTTCCCCAACCATAAGAATTGATCAGGGTGGCTTGGTTTTCTATTGGAAATCGTATGGAACCTGCCAGTGTAGTTAGGATTTAAAGAGACGTTTCCAGCTAGACTGACCCTCCACATTCTTAAAATAGGTAAATTCAACCGGTAATATGAATGGAATTATTTTCATGGTTCTTTAACTTTTAAAAATCCAAAACCAACAAAAAAAAAAACAACCCCACGTAGGCATAGGGTGTGGAATGCAAACAAAAATATCTTGTTGCTTCCTGGCAATCAGAAAGTGAAACCAACTTGCAGTAAAAGTGAAACTGATGAGCCTATTTTTATTGTAGGAAATAGGTAACAAGTAAACATACGTGAACAATAAGTTGTTTTCATAACCTAAAAAAACCCCAGCACTTTGTGGACAATTTTTTATGCACATGTTAGTGACTTAATTTTAAATCTTGTTTTTTCAAGGTGGTTTCTGACCACATTGGAAAATTTCATTGTAGACTACCGCTTGGCATACAGTGTCTTAATTCACAAGTTCTTTTGCAAGTTTCAGAAATACCAGCTTTTTTTATTTTTAGAGCTTGCGGGTACTCGGTAGTTGTTTCTTTAATTTAGTACAATGTCTTAAAATGGCTTCTTAAAAATACATAATCTCAAATACTGTCAACTGCTATAATACAAGTCACAGCCCAGCAAAGACCATAGAAGTGCACTCATTGGAGCCAGTGACTTCTCCAAGGTCACCTGCTTATATGAAGTTAATTATCTGCACAAATATTTGCAAGATTTGGTCATTGTGTGTGTGTGTATATATATGTATATTCATATTAAGGGTGTCTGTTGGGAAAAAAAGGTGGCCCTGATTGAAGGTAGAGGCTGTCATAGCTCTGTGTTGAGGTTGGCTGTACATGGTAGGCAGCTGAGCAGGCAGTGTCCAAACTGTTACTCTGAAACTCTGCACTAGGTAATCAGATTGTTCACTGCTTAAGGTGCAAGAGCCAGCTTTTTAAAAGTATTTAGATGCCTAAATATGTAAGGATTCAGTTGGGGAAAGGCTAAAGGGTCTGGTCTGGAGATCTAAGTGGCTAATGTGCTCCTAGTAGTGGAGTAGTAATACCTAGCTCTTCTGCTTCACTTTTCATCAATAGATCCAAAATGATTTACAAAGGAGGTCAGTTTCAGTACCCCTATCTTGCAGGTGGGGAAACTGAGGCACAGAAAAGTGAAGTGACTGACACAAGTTCACCCAGCAGAGCTGGGAATAAAACCCAGGTCCCATGAGTCCCAGAATAGGGGCCAAGTTGTGATGGTTGGGTAGTGGGGTGTTATATACAAATTTGAACAGGATCATGGAACCCCAGAAGCTAATTGGCTACAAATATGCTTGTTGAGAAGACCCAGAAGATCAGGTTCAGTTCAGCAGTCAATTCTGGTCTGATCTTTCACTAAAGCACTCTCTAGAGCAGAATAGGTGAAGGAAGATGCTGAGGGCACCAGGTAAGGGACTAGCGCCTCTGTTTTCCCCAGTAGATGAAAAATGCGTCTGCTTCCTAGAAGAGGATTGGATTCAGTGCTTCAGTCCTCCTGTAGTTGGATCTTTGCAGTCATGAATTTTGTTGTCTGATTTGGTGTTCTGGCGTCTGATCTAAATCCCTGTTTAGTGCTTCTTTATGCTCTGTCTCATAGGTCAGTATGGAGCAGCCAGCTTCCCCCTTTCTTGCTCTGCATTTAGCCAAGACTAGAAACAATATATATATGAAACTAAATTTTAAAAAATATATACCCAGACTAGTGTCTGACAACAAAAAGTTTAAGGGTCTTTACTGATTCGAATTAATTTTTGGTAATACATTTTTACATGATTGTATAAAATCCTGATTAATGAATTTTTTTGGCAAACACTCTATTTGTCCCAACATGCATTTTTCAGTCAAATAACACTGTCAAGGTTCCTCCCCCACTCTGAACTCTAGGGTACAGATGTGGGGACCTGCATGAAAAACCTCCTAAGCTTATCTTTACCAGCTTAGGTCAAAACTTCCCCAAGGTACAAGATATTCCATCCGTTATCCTTGGACTGGCCGCTACCACCACCAAACTAATACTGGTTACTGGGGAAGAGCTGTTTGGACGCGTCCTTCCCCCCAAAATACTTCCCAAAACCTTGCACCCCACTTCCTGGACAAGGTTTGGTAAAAAGCCTCACCAATTTGCCTAGGTGACTACAGACCCAGACCCTTGGATCTTAAGAACAATGAACAATCCTCCCAACACTTGCACCCCCCCTTTCCTGGGAAATGTTGGATAAAAAGCCTCACCAATTTGCATAGGTGACCACAAACCCAAACCCTTGGATCTGAGAACAATGAAAAAGCATTCAGTTTTTTACAAGAAGACTTTTAATAAAAAATAGAAGTAAATAGAAATAAAGAAATCCCCCCTGTAAAATCAGGATGGTAGATATCTTACAGGGTAATTAGATTCAAAAACATAGAGAACCCCTCTAGGCAAAACCTTAAGTTACAAAAAAGATACACAGACAGAAATAGTTATTCTATTCAGCACAATTCTTTTCTCAGCCATTTAAAGAAATGATAATCTAACACATACCTAGCTAGATTACTTACTAAAAGTTCTAAGGCTCCATTCCTGGTCTATCCCTGGCAGAAACCAGTATACAGACAGACACAGACCCTTTGTTTCTCTCCCTCCTCCCAGCTTTTGAAAGTATCTTGTCTCCTCATTGGTCATTTTGGTCAGGTGCCAGCGAGGTTACCTTTAGCTTCTTAACCCTTTACAGGTGAGAGGAGCTTTCCCCTGGCCAGGAGGGATTTCAAAGGGGTTTACCCTTCCCTTTATATTTATGACAAACACTATTCAAGATTTTGGGATAAATTTGGCATATATTTTTGTCTGAATAAAAAAATAATCAAAAGTGTGACTTTCTTATTCTGATATTTTTTGAAAGTGTTCTGACTCTTCATTTTGAATTTTAGCTAGATTTGTTAAAAATTAGGGCTGTCAAGTGATTAAAAAATTGTGATTAATTGCGTGATTAAAAAGATTAATAGAATACCATTTATTTAACTTTTTGGATGTTTTCTACATTTTTGAATATATTGATTTCAATTACAACACAGAATACAAAGTGTACAGGGCTCACTTTATATTTTTGATTACAAAATATTTGCACTGTAAAAAACAAAAGAAATAATATTTTTCAGTTCACCTAATACAAGTACTGTAGTGTAATCTCTTTATCATGAAAGTTGAACTTACAAATGTAGAATTATGTACCGAAAAAAACTGCACTGAAAAATAAAACAATGTGAAACTTTAGAACCTACAAGTCTATTCAGTCCTACTTCAGCCAATCGCTCGGACAAACAAGTTTGGTTACAATTTGCTGTCCGTGCCTTGTTTACAGTGTCACCTGAAAGTGAGAACAGGCATTCGTTCACATGGCACTGTTGTAGCTAGCATTGCAAGATATTTGTGTGTCAGTTGTGTTAAAGATTCATATGTCCCTTCATGCTTCAACCACCATTCCAGTAGACATGCGTCCATGCTGATGATGGGTTCAGCCTGATAATGATCCAAGGCAGAGCGGACTGACACATGTTCATTTTCATCGTCTGAGTCAGATGCCACCAGCAGAAGATTGATTTTCTTTTTTGGTGGTTCGGGTTCTGTAGTTTCCACATTGGGGTGTTGCTCTTTTAAGACTTCTGAAAGTGGAAGGCACTTCAGATTCTTAAAACTTGGGTTGACTGCTATATCTATCCTTAGAAATCTCACATTGGTACTTCCTTTGCGTTTTGTCAAATCTGCCGTGAAAGTGTACTTAAAACGAACATGTGCTGAGTCATCATCAGAGACTGCCATAACATGAAATATATGGCAGAATCCAGGTAAAACAGAACAGGAGATATACAGTTCTCCCCCAAGGAGTTCAGTCACAAATTTAATTAACACATTATTTTTTTAACAAGCATCATCAGCATGGAAGCATGTTCTCTGGAATGGTGGCTGAAGCGTGAAGGGACATACGAATGTTTAGCATATCTGGCACGTAAATACCCTGCAACGCGGGCTACAAACGTGCCATGCGAACGCCTGTTCTCGCTTTCAGGTGACATTGTAAATAAGAAGCAGGCAGCAGTATCTCCCGTAAATGTAAACAAACTTGTTTGTCTCAGAAATAGGCTGAACAAGGAGGACAACTGAGTTGACTTGTAGGCTCTAAAATTTTACATTGTTTTGTTTTTGAGTGCATTAATGTAACAAAAATCTACATTTTAAAATTACACTTTCCCTATAGAGATTGCTCTACTGTACTTGTATGAGGAGAATTGAAAAATACTATTTCTTATGTTTATCATTTTTACAATGCAAATATTGGTAATCAAAAATATAAAGTGAACACTGTACACTTTGTATTTTGTGTTGTAATAGAAATCAATATATTTGAAAATGTAGAAAAACATCCAAAATATTTAATAAATTTCAATTAGTATTCTATTGTTTAACAGTGCGATTAACTAATTTTTTTCATCACAGTTAATTTTTTTTAAAGATTCCCTGAAATGGTTCCGGATACGCATTACATTGAAGTGCACGATGTGCAAGGTGGCAGTAGCCTATTTGTCGACATCTCCCTCCAGAAACCACAAGAAGTGACACAGCAGTAGCATTGTGTTTCTGAACTCTCTTCACCAACTTCATGGTGGGAATAAGGTTTCCAGAGCCATGTTAGCCAGAGACTTCCTCTGGGAATATCCCAGTACCTTCATGAGATGAGGATGGTCTTTACTGGAGCGTCAGTGCTTTTAAACAGGTATTGCAGCCTTGAAGGAGGTTGACTGGCCATGCGAGTGTTTAATGTTTGCACAATATAAGTCCCTCGCAGAAGGTGAAATCAGGTCTCTGAAGGTATAATTTTAGTCCACTAGGCATACTTCTGAGCCATATTTATATAGAGTTTAAAAAAAAAAAAAAACCCTCATTCCATCATATCTGAGGCTCTTGTTGCGAAATAGAAGTATTTGGCTTTTTTTTTTTTTTTTAAAGTGGTTAGTTTGTTTGAACAACTTTTTTCTTCGTTGGAGCTGCTTGATGCAGGAAATTAGTTAGGATTATTGGAAGAAAGATTAAAAGTTTTACCAAAAAACATTTAAACTACACTGTGTTTTGATTTATGATTTAAAGGCTTTTTTCTGACATTAGAAATCAAAATACTGTATGTTTAGAAAACTGTCTTTGGAAACTGTGAAGAGGACCCCTGGAATCTTAAATAGATGTAGTCAGTATAATGAACTAAAACAACTTAGTTAGACCTAATGGAGCTCTGCTGATCTGTGTATGTGGTGATGGTGTGTGTTTGTTTTTTTCTGTGGAGTAGGCGGCAAGAGGGTAGCTTTTAGTGCTCTAGAGTCTAGATAATCTTTCTCTTCGAAAGTTTTCACTTGTTCTGAAGTGGTCTAATTTTAGGTAGTGTCTAAAATACTTATATATCTGCTGCTAAATGCTATTTTGCAACTGCCTACAACAATAATCCTTAATATACTGCAACAGATTTTTCTGTTCCCTTCTGTAGCAGCAGTATACTATGAGCAAAAGCACATCTGCATTACCTAAGGCTGTGCAGCTCCAATACTCTTAGGCCATGATTCAGCAAGGTAAACGTGTATCTAACAAAAAGAGGAGTACTTGTGGCACCTTAGAGACTAACACATTTATTTGAGCAATAAGCTTTCATGAGCTACAGCTCACTTCATCGGATGCACAGTAAGTATGTGAGTAGTCCTATTGAAGTTAAAAGCTTCTCATGTGCTGAAAGTTAGGCACATAAGTACATTATTGAATGAGGACCTTAGATGGTGTGTGCACTATGAAAATCAGCTTTGTTGCAGATTCTGGTTACAACACATCAGTGTCCAGTATTATTAAAACTAGAGCTAGCTGAAATCTTTACAGCAAAGTTCTTTTGTCAAGAAATGTCCTTTTAAAAAACAAATTTTTATTAAAAGTTGTGGACGCTGTTAAAACTTGAATGTTCATGAAATTATACCAATTTTCAATATTTTCTCAATTTTTATATTGCAGTTGTAAATGCCTGGTACATTACTCCATTCCTGGAAGGAGAGGGAATGTTACAATAGAACCTCAGAGTTACAAACACCTCAGGAATGGAGGTTGTTCATAACTCTGTAATGTTCGTAAGTCCGAACAAAACGTTGTGGCTGTTCTTTCAAAAGTTTACAACTGAACGTTGACTTAATACAGCTTTGAAACTTCACTGTGCAGAAGAAAAGTTTTGCTTTTCCTTAATTTTTTTAGTCGTTTAACAGAGTACTGTATTTTCCTTTTTACCCCTCTGCTGCTGCCTGAATGTGTATTTCCGGTTCCAAATAAGGTGTGTGGTTGACTGGTCAGTTCGTAATTCTGAGGATCTACTGTAGTTTGACCTGATATGGCTTCAAAAAGGAAGTACCCTGTCAGAGTTATCTAACTCCATAGATTAGGAAGCCCAAACTACATAATGAGTAGGTGCTGGATGTCTAGTATGCAGCCTGATGGATGTTTAAATCCAGCCTTTGTCTATGCTGATTTAATATATAATCTGCCCTGACACTCTTACTGGGATAATTGCCCCTAAGAACTGTTTCCGCTGGATGAAGTGAACCTAATGGGGAGGTGAGGAACCTGGGGAAAGGGCTTGAGACCAAAGATGCTGGGATGAAGAAGGGAAACTGTGGCTGAGAGTGAAATGCAAGGGAAGTATGAATTGGGTAACACACAAGCTTGAGACCAAATTTAGTTCTCTACCTCCATATCAGCAGGGACTAAAGATGCTGTGGAGACTGCAGACTCATCCTCCTAAGGGAAGAATATACCTGTAAATTGCTTAGCCACTTCTCCAGGAATGTTGCTAAAACACCAATGGGACCTTGGAAGAAGCATACCTCAGGCAGAAGTAGTGTTGCCATGATTTTTGTCCTCTTGGGGAGGGGAAAAATAAAAATGGGGGAAGAAAAATCCTGAACAATAGTTAATGCCTCTTAACTAAAGGTCAGCCCGTTCTCACAGCAGCATGACTGTGACTTTCTTATTGTAATCATTGTAGTAATACAAAATACTATATATGTAAAAGGAGGCAGTTTAAGATGTGGTAAGCAGACCAAACTGTTATAAACTGAGTGTGAGATCGCAGGCATAGTGTACTCTTCAGCTTGACCTTGCAGTTCTTGTGAGTGCTTGAGAGAAACTCTGTACAGTTGAGTTCTTGCTGAGCTGAGGCAGAGTTGTGCCCTGCTCAGATCTTTGCCAGTCAACTGCTTGGAGAAGGGAAGGGTCTTGAGACTCAACTTCCCTGTATTCCTCTCCATGGGGAAAGTGTGCAGCATGGTTGGCAGAGGATCCCTAGCTTTCTCTGCTCAGATGAGAGGATAGTCTGCTTTCATTTTCTCTCCCCCCCCCCCCACTCCAAAGCCTGCTTTTGCCTAATGCTAGGGGGACTCCTGGCTTTGTGAGGAATAAGGTTCCTCTACTCCTTGAAAGGCAACTGGAGCTTCTCTGAATATGGTTGCCAGGGAGAAGGCAGAGAGCTCCTTTTACTTCTGAGGGCATTCTGCACCAAAAAAATTGAAAATTCTGTGCAAAATATTTTAAAATTCTGCAAGTTTTCTTTTTTAATAAATAGATTCATAGATTCATAGATATTTAGGTCAGAAGGGACCATTATGATCATCTAGTCTGACCTCCTGCACAATGCAGGCCACAGAATTTCACCCACCACTCCTAAAAAAGACCTCACACCTATATCTGTGCTATTGAAGTCCTCAAATTGTAGTTTGAAGACCTCAAGGAGCAGAGAATCCTCCAGCAAGTGACCCGTGCCCCATGCTACAGAGGAAGGCGAAAAACCTCCAGGGCCTTCCAATCTGCCCTGGAGGAAAATTCCTTCCCGACCCCAAATATGGCGATCAGCTAAACCCTGAGCATATGGGCAAGATTCATCAGCCAGATACTACAGAAAATTCTTTCCCGGGTAACTTGGATCTTACCCCATCTAAAAACCCATCACAGTCCATTGGGCCTATTTACCATGAATATTTAATTACCAAAACCATGTTATCCCATCATACCATCTCCTCCATAAACTTATCGAGTTTAATCTTAAAGCAAGATAGATCTTTTGCCCCCACTACTTCCCTCGGAAGGCTATTCCAAAACTTCACTCCTCTGATGGTTAGAAACCTTCGTCTAATTTCTAATCTAAATTTCCTAGTGGCCAGTTTATATCCATTTGTTCTTGTGTCCACATTGGTACTGAGTTTAAATAATTCCTCTCCCTCTCTGGTATTTATCCCTCTGATATATTTATAAAGAGCAATCATATCTCCCCTCAACCTTCTTTTAGTTAGGCTAAACAAGCCCAGCTCCCTGAGTCTCCTTTCATAAGACAAGTTTTCCATTCCTCGGATCATCCTAGTAGCCCTTCTCTGTACCTGTTCCAGTTTGAATTCATCCTTCTTAAACATGGGAGACCAGAACTGCAAATAAATGCAGAGGCTCCAGCATGGCAGTGGGGAGCACAGGCCACTGGCTGCACAAAGGCGGGAGCTCACCCTGCAGCTCCCCGTCACCCACCCCGGGACATGGACTCAGTGGTGAGGGCTGCACAAGGCCTGGACCTTCCCCAGAAACAGCCTGGGCCCTTGCCCCTCTGCACCAGGCACACCAGGGGTCAGTGGCATGTGAGGACTCAAGGTGGGGCTTGTCAGGATGGGGTTTGAGTGCAGGGAGCTCAGTGGGGGGTGGTCTGGGTGCAGGGGTGGGGGTCCAGAGGCAGGAGATCTGGGTGCAGGGGGACTCCAGATGCAGGGATTGAGGTTCAGTGGGGTGGGGTTCAGGTATGGAGTGCTAGGGGAGTTCTTGGTGTACGGGGTGAGGCTTGGAAGGGGTGTCTGGGTATGGGAGGTCCAGATGCACGGGTCTTAGGCGGATGGGGTGTGCTCCATACAGTGGCCCCTCCCCCCAGCTGAGGAGTGATGGGTGCAGGAAGCAGGGGAGGATGCTGAGCTTCCTGCAGCTGGGGGAGGTTTCTGGGGGTGGGTCTGACATAGCCCCAGCCACTCCTTGTAGGGGAAGAGGAAGTCCTGTTCCCTTCTGCCTCCAGCTCAGCCGGGACTAGCAGCTGATCCTGGCTCAGGTTAGGATTCACTGACTGGGGTGTCTCCAACCCCATGGTGATTTACCTTTCTGCCAGCTGCTAGGGAGTGGTGCGAGACTGCTCTTGCAGCTTCCTTTTGCTTCCCAGTCAGAAAGTCATTTTTCTGCGGGGAAGCAAAGAAATCTGTGGGGAACATTAATTCTGCACATGCACGGTGATGCAGAATTCCACTAGGAGTATCCTTTTCTGGAAACGGAAGAGGCTTATTTGTAGAACTGAATAGCAGCCCCCAACCTGTAACAGAGAACAAATGAGGAAGGGAAACAGACTTATTGCAGGGAGAGAAGTATTGTGAGTTTGAGAAGTGAGGAAGATATGAAATGTAGCAAGGAGGAAACAGGGTGGTTGTACTAAAAACACTGGCACATTGGGGCTGAATAAAACCAGGTCTTGGGAATCTTATTTGTGCATTTAACTTCAATTAAGATGTTTCATTAAGTGCCAATTCAAAGATTCACTTCTGTTCTGTTGGCTTCCTGAATTGTCATAGCTGAAAACTGGTGCGATCCACAATGTACAAAAACTATACCAAAATCTGAGGAAGTGTTGTCCATGAAGATTCCTTGTTTCGAAAGGACTCCTGCCAGGGCACTCTAGAGGCTTCCTTTCACTAGCTCTGCTGAAAAGAAATTTGTGGCCCAAAAACCTGTTTGCCTCTCAAGCTTTTCTCCTTATAAATTTGTTTTGTCTCCATAATATTTTCTGTTATCAATATTACTGCATTCTGTGTTTGGATAAATACTTCTAAATGTATTTAGCTTGATTAAATTCATATTTAGTCCTGCCACTTTCTGTTAATGATTCTCATTCCGTATTGTTATTGAGTATTTTGCAATGAACATTGATTTTTTTTATAGTTTAACAGTAAAGTTCTGGTTCTGTTAGTAGCACACGGTTGAAAATAGTTATGTCAGTCGTCTTGTTGCTTGCACACCAACTTTAATTGATTTAAAGAAAAGGTTCATATTCAAAATCATCCAGCTTTTCTTTTGTAAAGAGCTTAAATCCTGCTCAAAGTACACTATTCGCTGTTGCCAGTAAGCAAAACCAGGAGTCCTGTGTAGCACAGTCTTGTGTGTTAAGCAGGGCTGTTGCCAGGCCTTGTCTCATGTCCCCTCCCTAATCTAGTATACTAACTACTGTATCACTAGTTTGATATTAGATTGATATTAAAGTAAATCTTATGAGTCCCAACTTCAGTTTTTCAATGTGCTTTAAATTTTTGCACTGAAGTTAGCTATTCTCTACAATTTATCAGGAGGTAGCTTCATCTTTTCACAGCAAAGTAGGGAATAACTAGATTAGGTTTGTTTTTTGCTGCCTCGGAGGCAGATGTGGATTAAGTACTGGGGGAGAGAGAGATCTCTTTCAGATTAAGGAGATAAATACAAGTAGGCACATTGACAAAAACTGTAAATGTCTGTATACCACTGTAAGAAGATAATAAATACACTAGAATACCTACTGATGGAAAGAGGACTTTGGCAATAACTCTCCTTCCTCTATCTTTCCATAATGTCTGTCATTAATGCACTGTAATATCTGGCTGTAACTATGTAGACTCAGACTTTAAGGTCAGAAGGGACCATCGTGATTATTTAGTCTGACCTCCTGCACATTGAAAGCCACGGAACCTCACATACCCCGTCCTAAAATAGACCCCTAACCTCTGCCTCAGTTACCAATGTCCTCAAATCATGGTTTAAAGACTTCGTTACAGCGAATATACCATTTACACTACTTTAAACCTAAAAGTGACCGTTGCCCCATGCTGCAGAGGAAGGCAAAAGATGCAAGAGTAATACTGAACCTAAAAGATTCCATAAAATCTAATGAGAATTTCAGTGGTGAGGACTATGCCATGGAATACTATATTTCCATCTTATCCTCATCTTACTCAAGTCTAACACAATGAATAAAAAATGTACCTACAATACTGGCAGGATACCTTCTATTATTCTGAGCTCTTAGAGAGAAAACTTTCTCTTAGTTGCTTGTGAGAGGGATTCCTGAAAAGAAATGGTGAAAGAGGGCCAGGAGAGACAGAATTGAATAGTGTAATCTTTCGTCACTATTTATAGCTAGCAATTTCACTGTGCTACAAAATGAGGTGATCCCATACTTGGGGACTGGACTAGATAACCTCTCAAGGTTCCTCCCAGTCCTGTGATTCTATGACAGTGTGTGGGTGATGAAATCTGTTTCTTTAACTCACAAAACAATTCACACCTGGGTAGGTGTCATTTAAAAGCTGTCCAGTCTTCTTGATCAGCCCTCTCCCTCCTCCCAATCTCAGAGACTAAGGCATGGTCTAGGCTACAGATCTGGGTTGATGTAAGTCGCCTTGCATTGACCTATTAGTGTGTGTCTACGCTCAAATCTCTCCCATTGATGTAAGTGCCTCATTATGGCAGTACAGTAAAACTACTTCATTGAATGGTGTAGAGTCATGTTTGGCTTACTGGAATTGATGCAGTGCAAGTGGGGATGCTGTGTGATCTGTGTTGAGCCTAACGGTCCTCCAACAGCTGTCCCACAATGCCACATTCCCCGATTCAATGATTGTTCTGGTCACAATTGTAGACTCCACTTCCCAGAGTTCAGAGACCAAAAGCTGCTCTTCCTCTGTCTTAACCCCTTCCTCCCATGTGTTTTTGAAATGTCTCTTCCTAACAAGCACACTTTGCACACAGCAAGAGAGAGTTGCTATTGCCCAAGTGACAATGCCAGCTCCATGCACTAGATGCATTCCTGCCTAGAGTAGACAGGAGGTGTTGGATCTCCTGGGCTTGTGAGAAGAAGAGGCTGTGCAATGCAGATAGCCATAGAAATTTGGACATCTACAAAAAGATTGCATGGGGGAGGCAGGCAAAGGGGTATGATAGAACAGGAGCAGTGCCATGTGAAAGCAAAGGAAATTCAGCAGGTGTATTGCAAGGCCAGGGAGCCAACAGTTGATCTAGTCTGAGCTGCACAACTGCCGCTTTTACTATAACCTGCATGCCATACTTGGCAGAGACCCCACGCACCCCACAAACCAGCATGGATACTTTGGAGGAGCCTGAGACAGAGATCTCTGCTGGGAACAGCAATGAGAAGGAGGAGATGCCTGGGGGAGAGGCGGAATCCAGCCATGCTGAGAGTCAGAACTTGTTCAGGGCTCCCACACACAGTCCAGCCAGTCCTGCCATCTGAGCACAGATGAGCCAGATGAAGGGGAAAGGACTTTAGGTAAGTGTGTGCATACATTTTTCCTTACAATGGTGAAATTCAAAGTTCCCCCGCACCATCCTCAAGGTATCCTGACACAAGTATTGAATTTTCATCGTTTCTCTTATACGAGAAGATGTAGGTTCAACAAACAAAGGTAGAGTTGGTACCTGCTTTTCATTCCCCTGTTGGATTAGGTGGGGGGAGGGCATGCAAGCATGGGCCTGGGTCCCCCCAATAATCCTCAGGGACACAGAACTCCAGCCCTGTGACGCAATGGCGGGGAGAGTGAGCTCCTCCTGGCCCTCAGGCTGTGGGTAAAAGAGTGAGCACCTGCTGGAGCTGGGACTAGGGAGGGAGGGAAAAGTGAGCTTGAGCCAGCCAGGGAGAGAGGAAGGGAAAAGCGAGTTTGAGCCGGGATGGGGGGAGGACGAGAAGAGCGAGTTGCTGCCAGAGCCTAGGGGAGCACAGAATGTAAATTTCTGTGCCAATATACAATATCAATAAAACTATTCAATCAGTATTTAATAATTACATAGTAGTTCCATAAAAACAACGTGGAGTCCTTGTGGTACCTTAGAGACTAACAAATTTATTTGGGCATAAGCTTTCGTGGGCTAGAACCTACTTCATCAGATGCATGGAGTGGAAAATACAATAGCAGGTATATTTATACATAGTACCTGAAACGATGGGTGTTGCCTTACCAGGTGTGGGGTCAGTCTAATGAGACAATTCAATTAACAGTGGACTACCAAGGGAGGAAAAATCACTTTTGTAGTGATAATGAGGGTGGCCCATTTCAAAGAGTTAACAAGAAGGTGTGAGTAACAATAGGGGGAAATTAGTATGGTAAAATTAGGTTTTGTAATGACTCAGACTGTCCGGTTTGGCCAGTGTACATGGCAAAGGGGCATTGGTAGCACATGATGGCATATATCACATTGGTAGATGTGCCAAATTGGACAGTCTCTACGCAAAAGAATAAATGGACACACATCTGACATCAGGGATTACAACATTCAAAAACCAGTAGGAGAACACTTCAACCTCCCTGGTTATTCAGTAACAGACTTAAAAGCGGCAATTCTTCAACAAAAAAACTTCAAAAACAGACTCCAACGAGAAACTGCAGAACTGGAATTAATTTGCAAACTGGACACCATCAAATTAGGCCTGAATAAAGACTGGGATTGGACGAGTCATTACAAAAATAACTGCATTCAAAAATAAAACAATGTAAAACTTTAGAACCTACAAGTCCACTTGGTCCTACTTCAGCCACTTGCTTAGACAAACAACTTTGGTTGCAATTTGCAGGAGATAATGCTGCCCGCTTCTCGTTCAGTGTCACCTGAAAGTGAGAACAGGCATTTGCATGGCACAGTTGTAGCCGGCGTCGCAAGATATTTATGTGCCAGACGCGTTAAAGATTCATATGTCCCTTCATACTTCAACCACCCTGATGACGGATTCTACTTGATAACTATCCAAAGCAGAGCAGACCGACACATGTTCATTTTCATCATCTGAGTCAGATGCCACCAGCAGAAGGTTGATTTTCATTTTTGATAGTTCGGGTTCTGTATTTTCCACATCTGAGTGTTGCTCTTTTAAGACTTCTGAAAGCATGCTCCACACCTCATCCCTCTCAGATTTTGGAAGGCAATTTACAGTGCAAATATTTGTAATAAAAAATAAATGTAAAGTGAGCACTGTAGACTTTGTATTCTGTGTTGTAATAGAAATCAATATATTTGAAAATGTTAAAATCCAAAAATATTTAAATAAATGGTAGTCTGTTATTGTTTAACAGTATGATTAATCCTTGCAACAAAGCCCGTTGCCAACTGTGTCCACATATCTATTCAGGGGACACCATCATAGGGCCTAATCACAGCCACACTATCAAAGACTCGTTCGCCTGCACATCTACCAATGTGATATGTGCCAATAATGCCCTTCTGCCATGTACATTGGCCAAACCAGACAGCCTCTACTTAAAAGAATAAATGGACACATCAGATGTCAAGAATTATAACATTCAAAAACCAGTCGGAGAACTCTTTGGTCACTCGATTACAGACCTAAAAGTGGCAATTCTTCAACAAAAAAACTTCAGAAACAGACTCCAACGAGAGACTGCTGAATTGGAACTAATTTGCAAACTGGATACAATTAATTTAGGCTTGAATAAAGACTGGGAGTGGATGGGTCGTTACGCAAAGTAAAACTATTTCCCCATGTTTATTTCTCTCTCCCCCTTCCCCCCCCCCCCCACTGTTCCTCAGACATTCTTGTCAACTGCTGGAAATGGCCCATCTTGAGTATCCCTACAAAAGGTTTCCCTCCCCGCCCCCCCGCCACGCTCTCCTGCTGGTAATAGCTCACCTTACCTGATCACTCTTGTTACAGTGTGTATGGTAACACCCATTGTTTCATGTTCTCTGTGTATATAAATCTCCCCACTGTATTTTCCGCTGCATGCATCCGATGAAGTGAGCTGTAGCTCACGAAAGCTTATGCTCAGATAAATTTGTTAGTCTCTAAGGTGCCACAAGTCCTCCTTTTCTTTTTAATCGTGCGATTAATCACAATTCTTTTAATCACTTGACAGCCCTAGTGTAAACATGTAAAAAGAATCTCTTTAGCATGCTTAATGATTCTGGTGGCCCATATACAGATCTTGTGGGTCAATGCCTAATTCTATATATTCTGATATCATCCTCATCACTGTAATGTGTGAGCTCCTTCCAGTAGTGCTTTAAGCAGTGAGAGTAACATCTGTCACATGTGATTCATTCTCTGTGAAGGAGGAAAATTATGTGTGGTCATTTTGTTTTGGTAGGATTCTGTTTTAGGGTTTTTGTTTGTTTTTTTTTAAATGTGCATGCTGTTTTCTGTGTGTTAGAGAAGTCACGATTGAAGAAGTGTGCCTCACACTTGAAGTGGAAGATGGCGAGGTTTGTGGTGGTGTATCAGCTCATTCTGCAGTCTTGGACCAGCCCCTGAGAAACCACCTTATCCTCCTGCACAGATGAGCTTTTATCTTTATGGTAGAAATTTCCATTGTGCCTGAGGAGTGGCGTTGCCTTTAGCTCCTGTGGGAGCCTAACCACAAAAGAACCCTACTGAAGAAAGTATGCGCACCAGCACAGCTCTCTGCTGAAGCCCATTGGAAGAATAGGCCTTCTGAGAATTTCTGATTCATGAGAGCTGGTAGCTGTAAGAGGATGCATGTACTGACTGCTCTACTGACCCAAGAAAAATTGGGAGATTCCCCTATCTTCAACATTTCCAATACATCACCATGCTATCTAGGCACAAAATAAAACATTATTTAGCATTGACTTCATTTTGAAGGTTCCTGTTGTTCCTTTTATGCCCTTTTATTTGTTTTTCCCCTCTTTGTAGTTTTATTATTTATCATAGTGGTAGAGCCCCAAGACTCCAATCAAAATCAGGGCCGCATTGTATTGGGAGTTGTGCGCAAACAGCTGTAATTTTTAACGCCTTTTTTAAGAGTGTGTCCGGAAAATGGTTAGGTGATAGCTTTGTCTGATCTTCAGTTCTGAAGTTTGAGGGGGGCAGACAGGGGAGGGGGCCTATCATGAACAGTGTTGTGGTTCCTGTTCTCAAGTCCTTGAATCTAGGCTCTGTCAATGTGAGTTTTGGTTCCCATTCAGTCCTGTTATCTTGAATTGTGGAATTAGAAAGGGTCTGTAAGATAGATAGGTCCTAATTTGTGGAGGGCCTTAAAGGCAAAGGCTAGAAGCAGTTTAGTTGTACAAATAACACTACACAGATTGTGAAGCTCAGTTAAGTGCTATGTTAAGAGTGACCAATGTGTCTTCTGCTTCTGTGATCCAGCTGATTTTATTGTTGGCATATCTCATAGAAGACTGTCATATGGATGTGTTGCTAGCGAGCCAGATATGGAAGTGTAGATTCTGGTATCCATCTGTACAAAGGAGATCCAGAACCCATGTGTTTGACCTTTAATATTTCATGAGGTGGCTGAGTAACTGACAGAGATGTGCATCCCCAGGAGTGCAAGCAGTGCCACAAGAATATGAAGTGACCAAAAAAACTCAGTGTTATAAGACCTGAGAAGACAATTGGTTCATTTAACTGGATTAAATCCTTCGGACTTGCTCCTCCACACAACCTGATGGCTTGATAGCATGCAAATTACTTCTGAGCTGGGTGGAGAAAGAGGAAAACAGAAACTCCATGAACCATAGGAACAAAGAATCAGACTGAGAGAAGTCCTATCCATTGCTAGCATTTCATGATCTCTTGGGGAAGACCTGTGCTGCTGACATGACAGCAAAAATAGTAGGTAAGCTGCTTCAGTGGGAAGAGAAGGTGTTAGACCGTCTAGGTATAGTAGAGCTCTACCATATTCACGGTCTACTTTGGTCAGTTTCATGCTCATAGGATTTCAAAAATTGTAAATGTCACGATTTCAACTAATTTAAATCTGAAATTTTCTGGTGTTGTAATTGGGGCGAGGGGGATTGCAGTACTGCTACCCTTCTGCACTGCTGCTGCTGGCGGCGGCGTTGCCTTCAGCGCTGGGCAGTTGGAGAGCGGTGGTTGCTGGCAGGGAGCGCAGCTCTGAAGGCAGATCCACCACCAGCACAGAAGGATGGCATGGTATGGTATTGCCACCTTTACTTCTGTGCTGCTGCTGGTGGGGCGCTGCCTTGAGAGCTGGGCACCTGGCCAATAGCCATCTCTCTCCAGCTGCCCAGCTCTGAAGGCAGCACAGAAGTAAGGGTGGCAACCCCCCAAAATAACCCCCTGCAACTCTCTCTTTTGGGTCAGGACCCCCAATTTGAGAAACGCTGGTCTCCCCTGTGAAATCTGTATAGTATAGGGAAAAAGCACACAAGACCAGATTTCACAGTCCGTGACATGTTTTTCATGGCCACGAATTTAGTAGGGCCCTAGGTATAGGGCTTGTTTACTTGGGGAGTTTAGTGCGGTGTAAGCTAGGATGTGAATTTAAAATGTACTAGCCACTCCGCATTAACTACTTACAGACCCCCCTATACTTTAATTTGCACTGAATATCATCGTGCACTAGCTACTCCACAGTTGCTGCTCTCAGCTTTTTTTCCCCAGAAGGGTTCTGTATGCTTACAGCTCTGTATTCTAACTTAAACCCAGAACAAATTTATAACAGAGTTTCAGCCCGGGAGGAGTAAATAAATTAAAATGGTCAGTTGTGTTGGTTTTTTTTGGACAACAAATCTATTTTTGAATTGTAGGTTGCATAACGTCTTTTCAGTTGGTCAAATAAGTATCTCCATTATTTAGCTGTAGATGGTTGAGAGCCATTAAGTTGTCTCTGTCAATTCTCATGTTAAAGTAAGAGCTTTTCCCTTGTTTGATATTAACAAAAACAAACTTGAAGTGAACTGAAAGGAAATTGTATTAAATATGCTGTTAATAATGAAGATCAGTACTGTTGTACCTCACGATACAGAAGACATAGCCTGTGTTGGAAGAAGTTTAAACTAACATTGATAAAACAGGAAGGCTAAGTTAGCTGGATAACCTAGAAGCAGGAAAAAAAACCCAAATGAAACCATTCCTTGTTATGTTTCTCCTCAGATTATTAGAATCTACTGTCAGCACAATGGTAAGGATGATGGTTGCTTGCTTCTGAAAGTCTTTTGAGTCTTTCTGAGGTGCTCTTTGAGTAGATAGATATTGGAGAATAAGCATTGTTTGTCTACTTCCTATATAGCAGAAAGTATGAGTTAGTTGTGATGACCTCAAATATTGACACACTCTAATCAAGGCTTATTAGGAGGGAGGTGTGTGTTTTATTTTTATAAAATAAATCTTGAATAATTTTGTGCATTTCCTGCTCATTTAAAAATATGGTAACGTAGTATGGGTTTTTTAATTCAATTTAATTTTTGTATTGTGATGTTACGTTCCATATTCTTTATGGAAATGTGCTTATGATATGGATATGACATAACTGAGAAATACTTTATGCAAGATGGCTCATGTGAGATATCATTGGAAAGGTTATAATTTACCAAATGTGATTATCCAATTTGTATGCCTGTATCATTTCTGTATCTGAAGTTAGAAATATTGACCATGTATTTGTATTTCAAATGTGCTACTTTGGGTGACTCCCGCAACTAGCCCTTCAGGTACAACAATGCAAAGCCCGACAGGGCTGATGGCCCATCAGCAAAAGACAATGGGCTGTGAAAGAGCTTAGTCTTCCTGTGGATGCTCCAGTCAGGCTACGAGTAATGGCGGCTATGACCCTGCTGAGACGTGTGACTGAGTCACCTGGTACTGGACCTCTCCCATCCCCCATTGGAATGCCAGTGTTTTTCCATGGGAAGACAAAGGGTTTTCGCCATACACAAATGCTATATAAGGTAGGGGAGTGACATCATCATGGTTCTCCTCTGCCTCCCCACCCAAAGAGACACTGAAAAACATCTAGAAGCAAGAACTGAAACTTGGGGGGGTCAGAGTTGAGCCCAGGCTGGAAGGGCATCTAGCTTTTGAGTAATAATACCCGAAGTTTCAAGCTGCAGACCAGTGCAGCTGACTTTCAAGACACTTTGTAATCTCCCTGTGACGATACTTAGGGTGAGAAATTGCTATTTGTAGCCAATTTCTTTAGTTAATCAAGCTTAGTTTGCGTGGTTTTTTTTGCTTAGTAATCTGCTTTGTTCTGTTTGCTATCCCTTTAACCACTTAAAATCTGCTTTTTATAGTTCATAAATTAGTTTTGTGTTTTATTAAATCCAGTTTATGCAATTTCTAACTGGGGCGGGGAGGGCAAGAAAGTGTGCATATCTCTCTTCACAATGAGGAAGAGGGCGAATTTTTATGAGCTTGTGCTATGCAGATTTTTCTGTACAGCACAAGACAATATCCCTTTGGGCTTATCTCCCAAAAGGGGTGTGCACGTGAGTGCTGGGTGAGTCCTCTGACACAGAGCTGACTTCAGTCTTTGTCTGCAGCTGGGTGTGGCCCTACCTGTGTGTGGTACAAGAGGCCGGAGAGCCTAATTCAGCAAAACAGGGAAAGGGAATCCAGGCTGGTGGAGCAGGAGGGGGTCAGTGAAACCCCAGTACAGTAGGTGGCATCCCGGATTGGGGGGGAGGTCCAACCCATCACATGTATATATTTGATTCCAAAGCTAGGTTAGTGTCGTTCAAAATTTTAAATAATTTTTGAAATACAGCGATACAATCTTAACAACAAGCTACATTAGTTTTAAAAATCAGGCCTAATAACACACAGTTCCAAGATGCAGTAGTCTTAAATTTCTAACTTTTCATTGCTGTAACACCTCTACTGTATAAATGTCAGAGTTTTCATGAAACATCAGATTATTATATACACACCAACATTACATTGATAAAATAAGTCACATATACAGGACTGCCCTGCATTGACATTATTCAGTATAAAACAAACATACAACTGAAGAAGAATTCTACACTCTACTCCACTGGTACTTGACACTCATAAGTTCTAGTTAAAATAATGGACCAAGGACTTTGGTGATAGCATTTTTTCTCCTTAATTAAGCATTCATCATGACTGTCACCTTTTATTTTTTGCCCTATCGTCAGACTTTTTGTGTATCGTTACCATAGCAAGCCACTAGCCTCAATGATATGGTTGATAATGGGTTGTAGGTTTCCTTTGTTGTGCCGGTATACTCTATCAGAGGATGGCTCTAGACTGTTCTCAATGGTAGCAGATGACAGAACGAGGAGTAATGGTCTCAAGTTGCAGTGGGGGAGGTTTAGATTGGATATTCGGAAAAACTTTTTCACTAAGAGGGTGGTGAAACACTGGAATGCGTTACCTAGGGAGGTGGTAGAATCTCCTTCCTTAGAGGTTTTTAAGGTCAGGCTTGACAAAGCCCTGGCTGGGATGATTTAACTGGGAATTGGTCCTGCTTCAAGCAGGGGGTTGGACTAGATGACCTTCTGGGGTCCCTTCCAACCCTGATATTCTATGATTCTATCAGTTGTCGTGGGATTTACGTGCTGTAAAGGAGCCATTAAAGGGTCACGACACCAGGGCTGACCATCTCCAAATTGAAAAGGAGTAGTTGTGGCACCTTAGAGACTAACCAATTTATTTGAGCATAAGCTTTCGTGAGCTACAGCTCACTTCATCGGATGCATACTGTGGAAAGTTTAGAAGCTCTTATTATATACACACAAAGCATGAAAAAATACGTCCTCCCACCCCACTCTCCTGCTGGTAATAGCTTATCTAAAGTGATCACTCTCCTTACATTGTGTATGATAATCAAGTTGGGCCATTTCCAGCACAAATCCAGGTTTTCTCACACACACACCCCCCACACACACACAAACTCACTCTCCTGCTGGTAATAGCTTATCCAAAGTGACCACTCTCCTTACATTGTGTATGATAATCAAGATGGGCCATTTCCAGCACAAATCCAGGGTTTAACAAGAATGTCTGGGGGGGTGTGGGGGGTAGGAAAAAACAAGGGGAAATAGGCTACCTTGCAATTAAGCCTACTCTGCAAATTACTTCCTTGCTTTAAGTATTTGAGACTCTATTTAGAAAATTTACATGCTCATCAATTTCAAGATTGAAACAAAGAAAAAATGTGGTTTTTTTAGCAAAGAGAACCACCCACAACAATCTTTGGGTGCTTATTTATATTTGTAGGGATGTATGTGATATCCCTCTTGCCTGCCTGCCCTCATTGCAATGGGTAGTGACTTAAATGTATAAGACTATTACAAGAAAAATATCCTTGTGGTATTTCTGACCTAATTGAAACCACAGAGAAATCTTGTTCGAATTCTGCAAAATATAAATTAAGACCCAGCCCAATTTCTGAATAGGAACAGTGGTTTCAAAATTTAAAATAATCATCAATTACATAGAGGGGTGTGTCTCCAACAGAAGGGAAGGGGAGTGTCTTCTATTCTCCCTGGTAATTAGTAGGTGGTCAACACAAAAACATCTGCTCAGACCTGATTCTATCTTTATTATTACATGCATGAGTGATTGTTAGTGTTTAAACAAATACTTGATTCTTGCCCCTATCCTTTTTGTATTATTGTGTTCTTCTGTGAGGTGTTTCTTGTTAGGGGAGTTTATTTTGGGGGTTTTGAGAAGAGAAGGACTACCCTGACAAACTGCAGAAGGACGCTCTGATGTTTAGTGAGCTCTAAGGATTTGGTCAGGCAAGATCGCATGACACCTAAATAGACCATTAGCAGTTGAGCTGTAGGACTGTACCGAGCACCTGTTCTACTCTGTGCAGCTATCCCATCTACAGTACTAGGGAAGAGGCACAATGTATTTTATCATTGTGCTTGTTGTATGGTCACATTTCTAACAAGCATCATGGAAAGGGGCACCATTTTGTGGAAGTTTTTAAAATTTGCACTTAATTGAGGTTTAATTTTAAACATCTTAATTTAATTATTCTCTCTCAATCGTCAAAGTATTAAACTTTTAAACTTTTGCTTTGTTTCTGTGCCAGCTTGTTTTAAAGAATTGTTCTAATTGATTGCAAAAATTTTTACACATTAACTTACAAGTATGTTCAATATGCTCTGCTAATATTAAGAAAAATAAACTCTATAGTTTAAAGGATTACATTAATAATGCAGATTGGTGATCAAAGCTACCAGAGTCACTTCTCAAAAATCTCAAATTCCTTGCCTAACAGCATTTCTTCAGTTCCCCTTTTTTAAAAATTATATTAATCTGCCACTCACTCATGGTTCTCACCACTCCCGTCTTCATTACAGCATCCATTTTCCTCCTCCTTCATCCCCCCCCCCAATGCCTGCATTTCCCTATCCTTGTTACTCACCCTTGCACAATTCCCACCAGCTGGTCCTTTTCCCTTCTCCAGCCCAGTTTCCCCCCTCCTCCCACCAGCATAAACCCAGTGCCTACATCCACACTCTTTTGTGCCACTATCTCTGCTGACATTTGCCCTAATCCTTGCCCTCCTTCTATCCTCTGCCTCCCACACACGTCCCTGCCATGACTTTCACCCCCTCATGCCACCATTTCTAACCTCAGGCCCATTCCCTTCCTTGCCCACTCTTTTTTCTCCTTCTCCTCCTATCTCTGGAATGCCCACGTCTTCTCTAAAAAGATGACCACTATCCACAACCTCTTCATATCTCAGTTCCTTCAGCTCCTAGTTCTGTGACTTGGATCCCATCATCTGACTGCCCCTGCAGCTGTCCTCTCTTACAGAGGACTCTCCTTCTACCACACTCCCAGCCCTTGAAGCCCAACACCCCAACCATGGTCCGATCTCCTGTCCCATTCCTGAAGCTTCCAACCCCTCATTTCTCCTTTTTCCACTCTTTTTTTCCTTTTTTAAATAAAAGTGACTCTGACTCTTCATCCCTCTCCCCCTCAATGTTGCTGTCATCAACCATCCACCCAGTTCATCCCATCCCTATCAGCCTTTCTCTTTGTTTTTGACCCCCCCCTCTCTTTTTCCTCTTCCTCATCCTTGCTGACTTCATTTTCCATGTTCATGATCCAGCTGACCCCTTAGCTGCATGTTTCCTTGTCCTCATCTCGCCATTCAACTTACAGCCTTGGTTCAACTGTCCCACTCGCCACCAAAAGGGCCATTCACTTGACATGGTCTTCACAAAGCACTGCGCTCTCTCTTGTCTCTCAGTTGTTGAGTTCCCCCACTCCAACCATCACCAGGTCGCTTTCAGCATCTCCCCCTGCATCCTCCTTTATGTCCTGTTACTCAGCCTTCCTGTGACTTCCAATCCACCAACATAGATAACTTCTCCTTTGCTCTTTTTTCCTTTCTTAAATTGTTATGGTTGTTGATTCACTCCAAGCTTTGCTCTTCTCCACTCTGATTTTTACCCCTCTCTCCCATCGCAAGGTCTGCCCTGCCAACCCCCAGCCTTGCTCCTGCTTTCACTCTGTGAAGAGTTTCTGGCAAAAATCCCATGACCAGGCTGATTTCCTCCACTACAGATTTGTTCTCTCCTGCTTCTCTTCTGCCATCTTCCTAGATAAACAACTCTACCTCTCCAACTTAACTGAATCACATGCCCTCCTTCCCAGCCACCTTTGACTACCTTCGCAAACCTTTTCCTCCATTTGCTTCTCTCCACATAGGATCTCACTGATTTCAAAAAGAAAACTGACAAAATACGATGCAACTTTCCCCCTCCTTTTCAGCCTGCCTTCCATTCCCCTTCCTACCATTCTTCCCTTCTCCTTGTCACAGGCGCAGAAGTTCTGTTCTCCTCTGATCCCTCAACTTATCCCAGTGACCACAACCTGTCCCATCTCTTGATCTCCCTTGCACCCAGTCTCCTTCCTACCTTTCTCTTCTCATTAACCTCTCATTCTCTGCTGTCTTTCTCCTCACGATACAAACACACTTTATTTTCTCCCACTTTAAAAAAGCCCACCCTTGACCCCACTTGCCTCTTTAACTACTGCCTCATCTCCGTTTATCTCTAAGCTCATTGAACATTCTATCAGAAGTTGCTTTCCTTCAGTTTTATAAAGGACCCTCTCTAATCTGGTTTTTGCTCCTTGCTCTCCACTGAAACTGCTCTCATCAGTGACTTCTAATTAATTCTTCCTAGCCAAAGTTCAGAACCAATACTCCGTCTTTATTCTCCTTGACCTGTCAGCCACCTTCGAAGGCACTGAAAATGTTCTTTTCAAAAAAATTTTTCCTTTGGCTTCTGTGATTCTGTCCCTCTCTTGGTTCTTATCCTGCTTTTCAAATCATTCCTTCATCGTGTCCTTCAGAGGGTACTCCTCATCCCACCTCCAACTTTCTGTGGGTGTTCCATAGGGCGCTGTCCTTGGTCCTCTTTTCTTCTCCCTCTAAACTTTATCTCTGGGTAATCTCATCTCCAGACTCGAATTTAACTATCATCAACTGTGTGGACCTTCACTTCAGATAACTCCTGTTATCTTCTGTACAAATTAAAATCTTGGTCCAGCTCTCTGACATCTCCTCATGGATGTCTACCTGTCAACTCAAGATTAAACATGGATAAAATAGAGCTCTTAATGTGCCCCCTAGAACGCTTCCTGTTACCTTCTTTCTTGATTACTGTGGATACCGCCACCATGCTGCCTGTCATTCTCTTTGACGTCCTCTCATCCAGGCTACATCTAAATCTTATAGATTCCTTTCTGGATAACGCCTCTAATATATGGCCTTTCCTGTCTATCCACTCATCTAAACCTCTTGTCTAGGCTCTTATCTTGTGTCTCAATTATTGCAACATCCTTTTTTCTGGCCTTGATAAGTGCACTGTTTCCCTACTCCTATATGTTCAGTATGCTGGTATAAAGATGATCTTTCTAGCCCACCAGTTTGACCATGCCACCTCTCTGCATCCCTCCAGTGGCCCCCACTATCCTGTCACATCAAATATAAGCTGTTCGTCTTCACTTTCAAACCCCTGGCCTGTCCCCCACCCTACCTATAATATCTCATTGGCGATCAAGATGTCAACTCTGGCATCCATGATGCCATCCTTTATTGCCCACTTGTTAAATTTTCAAACAAGCACCTTCAAATTTTCTCCTGTGCTGCCCCTCAGGCCTGAAAGGAGTTCCCTGTAAATATCTGCAAAGCTACCTCATTCAAACCCCTCCTTTTCTGTGATACCTAAAAAATATTGGCAACATTTAGGTGATGGGTATGCTGAGACCACTAAACAATGGAATCATGTTGACCAATATTGTCTTGTTTTCCTGCACTCCCCCATCTGACTGTATCCAGCTGTTGTCTTTTATTTTATATTTCGATTGTAAACTTGACCGTGGGCAGGAACCATCTTTTTGTTCTGTATTTATACAGCACCTAGGACAGCAGGGCCATGGTCCATAACTAGGGCACCTAGGTGCTACAGTAATAAAATAAATAATAATAATAATGAATTGACATTAGATCAAATTGTACCAGTGCATTTGTTCATAACAATGCTAGACATTTGTGCACTTTCAAGCCTTTCTAATGTAACACAGTTCCCTTAGATGAGTTGTGAACAGTGAGAATTAAATCTTGGACCTCTGGGTCTAAAACCATTTAGTCTCTACTGACTGACTTAAAAGGCTGACCATCTGTTGGCTCAGAGGCTGCAGTGAACTCATAAACCCCTGTGATTCAGCCACCAGAGGGGGCCAGAGACCTAAAGAGCAGAGACGGGCAAACTATGGCCTGCAGGCCCCATCCAGCCCGCGGGACTGTCCTGCCCGGCCCCTGAGCTCCCAGCCGGGGAGGCTAGCTGCAGTCACTCCCCCACTGTTCCCCCTCCCCTGGAGTTATGCCGCCACGCGGGCAGCGGTCTGGGCGGCGGGGATGCACACTCCTGCAGGGCAGCGTGGCGGTGTGTCTAGCTCTGGCTGGGCGGCGTGGCTGCCAGACATGCTGCTCTGAGTAGCATAGTAAGGGTGTCGGGGCTGGGGGGGGGGTTGGATAAGAGGCAGGAGGTCCTGGGGGGCAGTCAGGGAGCAGGGGGTGGTTGGATGGGGCAGAGGTGCGGGGGCGGTCATGGGATGGGGAACAGGGGGCAGTTGGATAGGGTAGAGGTTCGGGGGGGGGAAACGGAGGAGGGTTAGATGGGGGGGAGTCTCATAGACTTTAAGGTCAGAAGGTTTCAGAGTAACAGCCGTGTTAGTCTGTATTCGCAAAAAGAAAAGGAGTACTTGTGGCACCTTAGAGACTAACCAATTTATTTGAGCATGAGCTTTCGTGAGCTACAGCTCACTTCATCGGATGCATACTGTGGAAACTGCAGAAGACATTATATACACACAGAGACCATGAAACAATACCTCCTCCCATGCCACTGTCCTGCTGGTAATAGAAGGGACCATTATGATCATCTAGTCTGACCTCCTGCACAACGCAGGCCACAGAATCTCACCCATCCACTCCTTTAACAAACCCCTGACCTATGTCTCAGCTATTGAAGTCCTCAACTCGTGGTTTAAAGACTTCAAGGTGCAGAGAATCCTTCTGCAGGTGACCCGTGCCCCACACTGCAGAGGAAGGCGAAAAACCCCGGGTCCCGGGGGGCGGTTAGGGGTGGGGGTCCCGGGATGTGGCGGTCAGGAGACAAGGAGCAGGCAAGGTGGGTTGGATTGGGGGTGGGGTTCTGAGGGGGGCAGTCGGGTGGGAAGTGGGAGGGGTTGGATAGGGGGCGGGGGCCAGGCTGTTTGGGGACATGTGCACAGCCTTCCCTACCGGCTCTCCATACAGTTTCGCATCCCAATGTGGCCCTCGGGCCAAAAAGTTTGCCCACCCCTACTATAGAGTATAATTGTGGGTTACACTAGCACAACGGTTTTCAACCTTTCCAGACTACTGTATCCCTTTCAGGAGTCTGATTTGTCTTGCCTACCCCAAGTTTCACCTCACATAAAACAGCTTACAAAATCAAACATAGAAACACAAAAGTGTCACAGCACACTATTACTGAAAAATTGCTTACTTCCTCATTTTTATCATATAATTATAAAATAAATGTATTGGAATATAAATGTTGTACTTACGTTTCAGTGTGATCCTTGAGACTGTTTTTTCACTTGTGGGACTTGTCTAAAGCTGAAGCCCTGCTACATGGGGCTGAAGCATGTAACTTAGCTTTGTGTGCCCCCGGTGGTGTGGGACTCTGTGCAATTGCCCTGCTTGCCACCCCCTAATGCCAACACTGCACTTGCAAGCCCCCCAAACCCATCCCATAATCCCCTCCTCCCCATGGGCTGCAAGCCCTAGGTTGAGAAACTATTATCTAGATGAATTGCATACCCCTTGGAAGACCTTTGAGTGCCCCCAGTGGTACATGTACCCCTGCTTGAGAGCCACTGTGCTAGCATTTCAAAATAACCTTAAAGTCATATTTATGGAAAGGTCCTTTGAGATGTGTTATGAAAAATATTTATACTGGTGCATTTAATTATCTTGTTAACTTTACTTTTTAACACTGAAGACTATTTTAAAGGATACTTACTATGAAATCCGTCTTCATGTATTAAAATATATAATATGTACATTATGTAATTTTGGTAGTTTTTCTTTACAGGTGATCCTGTGAATTAATGTACCATCAATGATGGCAGAACACCCGCCACTACTGGATACTACTCAGATTATAAGTAGTGAAATTCCTCTTCTACCTGCCCCTATTGTTAGCGGTGATGGAGCACAACAGGTAAAGAAACTTCAATACCTTTGCTTTCTTTTATGCCATATATACAAAAGAAATGTCATTATGTACCAGCTGAAGAGGTGGGATATTTGAAAAGCTCCAAATCCTGAAAAACGCCAAAATGCTCATTAGCAAAAGTCGTGAAAATAATAGTCACACCATTCTGATATCTCTTGAGAAGTCAGTGTAGATCTAGGCTCATTGTGTTTTGTTCACTTATTAGGCTGTGGAATAGAGAAACTACAGTCTGGGTGCTGCAGGTGCCAGATTTTGATCCTTTTCTTAAGACATTTACATTGCCTATAGAGATGGTAAATATTTCCAAAAACTTTTTGGTATTTAAGATGAGAGCCTGTTAGCTATTATCATAGAGTTTAAGGCCAAAGTGGACAACCAGATCATCTAGTTTGATCTCCTGTATATCACAGGTCACAAACACCACCCAGCACCCACACACTAAACCCAACAACTGAAATTAGACTGAAGTATTACAGCCCAGAAGAGACTAAACTGTTGTGTGCCACAGGTAGAGACTAGGCAGTACCGAGATGCACCAATGCCAGAGTCTCCTGAAATGGCAGGGAATTGATTAAGGGAGATATACCCAGATAATTCCTGCAAATAACCCACATCCCATGCTGCAGAGGAAGGCAAAAACCCTAGGTCACTGCAGGTCTGACCTGGGGGAAAATTCCTTTCCAACCCCACATATGATGATCAGTTATACCCTAAGCATGTGAGCAAGAACCAGCTAGCTAAGCCCATGAGAGAGAGAATCCTCAGTGCTACCTCAGAGTACTGGCCCACCCTGTCTTGTCCCCCATCTCCAGCCATGGCCATCTCTGATCTTTTAGAGGAAGGAGACAAAAAACAAAAAAAAGAGAATACATTGATGGGTGAGGAGTGTGTGGAAATCCCTTCCTGATCCTTGCAATTGGCCAGTTGAAGCCCTGAAGCTTGAGATTTGAGGGGCATAAGACATAAATCAGAAGGGACCCCCAGAGCTGCCAAGCCCTGCCCCCACCATCACATGCAACCCTATCATATAATCCCATTCATAAATTTATCCATCTCTCTCTCTCTCAAAACTAAGGTGTTTGCACCCACAACTCCTATTGGGAGGCTGTTCCAGAATCTCACTCCTCTGAAGGTTTCTAACCTTCTTCTAGTTTCCAGCCTGAATTTGGTCACAAGCAGTTTATACCCATTTTGTTCTTGTGCCAACATTGTCCTTTAGCTTAAATAGCTCTTAATCCTCTGTGGTTCCTTTTTCAGCCTTCTTTTCATTAGGCTAAAACAAGCCAAGCTCTTCCAGTCCCCTCTCATAACACAGACCCTACATTCCCCGAATCATCCTTGTAGCTCTTCTCTGCACCTGTTCTAGAAAGATGAATTCAAACTGGAACATGGGCAACCAGAATTCTATGTCATATTCCAAATTAGTTCTTACCAGTGCCTTGTACAATGGTATTAATATGTCTGTATCTGTACTGAAGATGCCATGATCCCTCTTAGGATCACATTTGCCTTTTTTTGCAGCTGCATCACATTGGTGACTCAGTCATTCTGTGATTGACCAACACACTCAGGTCACTTTTCTTATCTGTCACAACTGATGAGCCAACAGCTTTTTACAGAAATTCTTCTTATTAAAGCTTAAATGCATAACTTTGCACTTTGTACTATTGAGTTTCATTCCATTTCTGTGCACAGTCTTCCTCACTGAAACCATTTCTGTTGCCATCTTCCTGGTTTTATACTAGCCCAGGCAACACCTACTGAGCTAAGCTTCATCTTCCAGTCATGGGTTGCTTCTCCAGCTTCATCCTTGCATGTGCAGCATTTCACATTAATTGGCCCTTCTTTCTCAGCTTCCTTATCCCTTTCAGAACTGATGTGTGATAAACATCCCATCACACTGGCACAGTCTATACCCTGGTAAACCCATCTTGCATTACATCTCCTTTTCTGTTTACCTCCATACATTTAATTATTCTTTCCTTTGCAATTTGTTCTAAAATCTTGCATATTACCGAGATCAGACTAACAGAGCTGTAAATGCCCATAAGCATAGGTACGACATTAGCTATTCTCCAGTCATGCAGTACTACCCCAAATAGATTTATTTAAAATCCTTGCTACTAGAGAATTTGCAATCGCATGTGCCATTTTTTTCAGTATTTTGGGGTGGAAATTGTCTGGTCCCCCCGATTTGAGAGCATTAAACTCTTCAAGTTTTTCTTCCACCTCTGTTGTGGTCATACCTATTTCTATGCACTCATTTCTATCAGCCATCCTGCCTTCGTACTCATGTTCCATATTATCATCCTTGTTGAAAACAGAGACATTGTATTAATTTAGTTTTGGGGCATACTTAGATTACCTTTAATCTTCTCCCTATCCACACTGCACACAGACCTCATCCTTCTTCATTCTATTTTTATGTATATAACAAAAAAACCTCTTACTACTTATATTCATTTCTTTGGCAAGAACTAATTCAGCCTGGCTTTTAGCAATTCTCACTTTATACAATTTCTAACCTCCAAGATATAGCTTTCTTCACTGATCAATCTTTTTCCATTTGCTATGGGCTTTCAGCTTACCCCTAGTAACCTTTTTGAGATAATTATTCATCCAGACAGCTCTGGAGACTTTTCCTACAAGATTTTTTCCCCCTTGCTTGGGATGCAAATTAAAGATAATTAGTGTATAGTTGATTTAAAAGAAATTCTAAGCCTCCTCCACATTGAAGCCCTTGACCTCTTTAGTCCAGGTGACTTCTTTAATTCCCTTAGTTTCCCAAAATCTGCCCTTTTGAAATAAAAAAATGTTCTTGATGACCTGGTTTTGATTATCCTTCCATTTAATTTAAACTGAATCATCTTGTGATCAGTCAATCCAAGGTTATTTCCTATGACCAGCTGTTCTATGATGCCCTCACTACTTAACAAAACCAAATCTAAAATTGCATCCCTTCTTGTTGGTTCAGTGATGATTTGATGAAGGAAACTGACTTATATCACATCCAGGAGTAAGTGGGCCCTACCAGTATTAGTAGTACTTGTTCTCCAATCTATGTCCAGGAAGTTAAAGTCTCACACACACAATGACACAATTCCTGATAGTATTTATCTCAGAATTCACAGATCCACTACTCCCAAAGAAATAGTACGCACCAGTTTACCAGTTTCACCTCAGGATCTTGGTTCCACTCAAATAGCACCATTTAGATTTGTTTATATTGAAAACAAGTACAAGTTTATTTAATAAAGAACAAAGATTTGAGAAGTGTGTCTCTGGATTAAGTTTAGAAGTGTGTGCAACAAGAGTGATGTAGTGGTGGGAGTCTGCTATAGACCACCAGACCAGGGGGATGAGGTAGATGAGGCTTTCTTCCGGCAACTCACGGAAGCTACTAGATCGCATGCCCTGATTCTCATGGGTGACTTTAATTTTCCTGATATCTGCTGGGAGAGCAATACAGCGGTGCATAGACAATCCAGGAAGTTTTTGGAAAGCGTAGGGGACAATTTCCTGGCGCAAGTGCTAGAGGAGCCAACTAGGGGGGGCGCTTTTCTTGACCTGCTGCTCACAAACCGGGTAGAATTAGTGGGGGAAGCAAAAGTGGATGGGAATCTGGGAGGCAGTGACCATGAGTTGGTTGAGTTCAGGATCCTGACGCAGGGAAGAAAGGTAAGCAGCAGGATACGGACCCTGGACTTCAGGAAAGCAGACTTCGACTCCCTCAGGGAACGGATGGCCAGGATCCCCTGGGGGACTAACTTCAAGGGGAAAGGAGTCCAGGAGAGCTGGCTGTATTTCAAGAAATCCCTGTTGAGGTTACAGGGACAAACCATCCCGATGAGTCGAAAGAATAGTAAATATGGCAGGCGACCAGCTTGGCTTAATAGTGAAATCCTAGCGGATCTTAAACATAAAAAAGAAGCTTACAAGAAGTGTAAGGTTGGACATATGACCAGGGAAGAGTATAAAAATATTGCTCGGGCATGTAGGAATGATATCAGGAGGGCCAAATCGCACCTGGAGCTGCAGCTAGCAAGAGAGGTCAAGAGTAACAAGAAGGGTTTCTTCAGGTATGTTGGCAACAAGAAGAAAGCCAAGGAAAGTGTGAGCCCCTTACTGAATGAGGGAGGTAACCTAGTGACAGAGGATGTGGAAAAAGCTAATGTACTCAATGCTTTTTTTGCCTCTGTCTTCACTAACAAGGTCAGCTCCCAGACTGCTGCGCTGGGCATCACAAAATGGGGAAGAGATGGCCAGCCCTCTGTGGAGATAGAGGTGGTTAGGGACTATTTAGAAAAGCTGGACGTGCACAAGTCCATGGGGCCGGACGAGTTGCATCCGAGAGTGCTGAAGGAATTGGCGGCTGTGATTGCAGAGCCATTGGCCATTATCTTTGAAAACTCGTGGCGAACCGGGGAAGTCCCGGATGACTGGAAAAAGGCTAATGTAGTGCCAATCTTTAAAAAAGGGAAGAAGGAGGATCCTGGGAACTACAGGCCAGTCAGCCTCACCTCAGTCCCTGGAAAAATCATGGAGCAGGTCCTCAAAGAATCAATCCTGAAGCACTTGCATGAGAGGAAGGTGATCAGGAACAGCCAGCATGGATTCACCAAGGGAAGGTCATGCCTGACTAATCTAATCGCCTTTTATGATGAGATTACTGGTTCTGTGGATGAAGGGAAAGCAGTGGATGTATTGTTTCTTGACTTTAGCAAAGCTTTTGACACGGTCTCCCACAGTATTCTTGTCAGCAAGTTAAGGAAGTATGGGCTGGATGAATGCACTATAAGGTGGATAGAAAGCTGGCTAGATTGTCGGGCTCAACGGGTAGTGATCAATGGCTCCATGTCTAGTTGGCAGCCGGTATCAAGTGGAGTGCCCCAAGGGTCGGTCCTGGGGCCGGTTTTGTTCAATATCTTCATAAATGATCTGGAGGATGGTGTGGATTGCACTCTCAGCAAATTTGCGGATGATACTAAACTGGGAGGAGTGGTAGATACGCTGGAGGGCAGGGATAGGATACAGAAGGACCTAGACAAATTGGAGGATTGGGCCAAAAGAAATCTGATGAGGTTCAATTAGGATAAGTGCTGGGTCCTGCACTTAGGATGGAAGAATCCAATGCACCACTACAGACTAGGGACCGAATGGCTAGGCAGCAGTTCTGCGGAAAAGGACCTAGGGGTGACAGTGGACGAGAAGCTGGATATGAGTCAGCAGTGTGCCCTTGTTGCCAAGAAGGCCAATGGCATTTTGAGATGTATAAGTAGGGGCATAGCGAGCAGATCGAGGGACGTGATCGTTCCCCTCTATTCGACATTGGTGAGGCCTCATCTGGAGTACTGTGTCCAGTTTTGGGCCCCGCACTACAAGAAGGATGTGGATAAATTGGAGAGAGTCCAGCGAAGGGCAACAAAAATTATTAGGGGTCTAGAACACATGAGTTATGAGGAGAGGCTGAGGGAGCTGGGATTGTTTAGCCTGCAGAAGAGAAGAATGAGGGGGGATTTGATAGCTGCTTTCAACTACCTGAAAGGGGGTTCCAAAGAGGATGGCTCTAGACTGTTCTCAATGGTAGCAGATGACAGAACGAGGAGTAATGGTCTCAAGTTGCAGTGGGGGAGGTTTAGATTGGATATTCGGAAAAACTTTTTCACTAAGAGGGTGGTGAAACACTGGAATGCGTTACCTAGGGAGGTGGTAGAATCTCCTTCCTTAGAAGTTTTGAAGGTCAGGCTTGACAAAGCCCTGGCTGGGATGATTTAACTGGGAATTGGTCCTGCTTCGAGCAGGGGGTTGGACTAGATGACCTTCTGGGGTCCCTTCCAACCCTGATATTCTATGATTCTAAGAACCAAGTAGAGTTAATTGTATCAAATGGTTACATGTACAATAAAAGTTAACATGCTTTCTGGAGCCTAAACTTAACAAGACATTTCTTCTGTCTTACAAAGCATAGCCCATCCAAAAGTGTGTCTCCCATTGTTTAAAAGCCAGATGGTCTGTGATCCTGTGTTCATAAGACAAGCCAGCTGGCTGCTTGCCCCTTAGCTGAAAGATACCTGGGTGTAATCTGCACCCCCAGATACTGTTCTAACCATCCACTGTCTTCACTTGTAAACAGGGTAACACCTGCTGTTTGTTTGTTTTTTTGGTTTTTTTTTGCTATATAGAATCTCCCCTGGTGACTTCGCAATTACTGGATTAGCATTTTGTTCAGGCTGTCAATAGACATTCATTGTGAAGTATGCAATGCTCAATTTACATATAGCCAGACAGGTAGATAAGCATCTCCTGCCTCAAAGAAACTTGCTTATCGCTTTCTGGTGACCAGCCCCCCAGCTCACAGACCTTAAGACGGGGTGGGCAAACTTTCTGGCCCGAGGGCCACATCGGAGTTGCAAAACTATATAGAGGGCTGGGTAGGGAAGGCTGTGTCTCCCCAAACAGCCTGGTACTCACCTCCATCCGCCCCCTCCCACTTCCCGCTCAGAATCCCTGACCCATCCAACCCCCCTGCTCCTTGTCCCCTGATCGCCCCCCTCCCAGGACCCCCACCCCTTCCCCCTAACAGGCACCCCGGGACTCCGACGCCTATCCAGCCTCCCCGTTCCCTGACCGCCCCCCCACCCAACCTCCACCCCATCCAACCACTCCCTGTCCCCTGACTGCCCCCCGGGACCTCCCGCTCCCCCCCCCCCATCATGCCAGAGCCAGCCACGCTGCCACACTGTCCGGCAGGACTGGCGGGCCAGAGCACTGGCAGTGCAGCACATTGAGGCTGTGGGAGAGGGGGAATAGCGGGGGGGGGGGACTAGCCTCCCCAGCCGGGAGCTCAGGCGCCGGGCAGGACGGTCCCACGGGCCAGATGTGGCCAGCGAGCCGTAGTTTGCCCACCTCTGCCTTAAGAGCATAATTTTCAGTGTGTATATATATATAACTCCTTGCATATTATCTATCTATTTTGCAATGATTATGATGATCGGTGTGACACAGGCTTTCAGTAGAGACCTTACATGGCACTCTTTGACAAACTATAGAGACCAGACCCAGGGAATCCCTGTGACCCTATGTACCCCCATGCCCTCTGCCAGTAGATCCCAAGAGGTCCCTGGGTCACATCAAGTAATATTTTAAAAAAACCTGGTACCGATATAGAAGCCAATTTTGTTGCTTCAGGAAAGTACAGTATAAAACCTATTAATGGTTCCTCAAAACTAATAAAGAACATAATTCTTATCAGACCAGCAGAAAATGTGCACTATAGGGAGCAATATTCTGCCACAAGGGAGAGGAACTGCATGACCTATTGACAGTAGATCTTTGCTACAATAGACACTTTATATTCCGTTTTTTCTTCATTCTACATATGTATGTTTTTGCATTAATGAAAAACAAGATCCCTATATGTGTCCAAAACAGGGCCGTTTGGGGAATGCTTGTGAATGCTACTTCTAGGGGATCATGACAGGGACACAAAGGGATGCTGTCATGAGTGACCTGCATATGTTCCAAGAGTAACAAGAGAAATGGGAGTGGAAAGAAATTTTAGAAGAGAAGCCTGGTTGCTTGGTTTTAAGAGGAAATGGAGTGAACTAGCCAAACTAAGATCCAATATGAGGTCAAACTGGGATGAGAGCTGAATGAGACTTAAATGAAGAGGAGGAGGAAGAACTGTTAAGTGTTACGTGGTGGGTGTATGGGGAAGAAAATATGGTATTCCAGTTTGCTTTTTCTGAGAATGTCGTCTTCCTGGTATTAAATACATTTCAGAATTTTTACCTACATTGTTTTAAAGAGATGGCATTTATTATTATATAATACAGATAGAAATTATTCTGAAATTTTAAAACAGAGCTTTCTTTTAATAAAAATACAGTTTTAACTACTTTTAACCAAAAGCAGAAGTAACCATCTCTGACTAAACTAAACAGCAACCCATTAAGCAAAAACTTGAATAAAAGATATGGACATATTAAAGCTTACGTTCTTACCTTTCTCTCTAGACATTCAATACTTCTGCTTAACTACTTTCCTCTTCTCATACCCTTTCTTCACCTATTTCTATCTCTCTTTTCTTCCCATTTCTATTCTTACTTTACCTTTAGGTACTCACGAAAATAACTTCTCTTTATCCCCTCCAAAAAATGAGGCTAGTCAATCTGCCCTTTCATACAGCTTGTTCAGTAATGACCTCCGGTGTTTGGAAGAGTTTTTATTTTTGAATGTCCTTTGGGGGAAGTTTTATTAAAAAAAATATATTCTGTTATCTTTCTACTAAGCAAGATTCAGACTAAAAGAAAATAATTTGAAGCAAGAATCACGCTAGAGACTAAATTATGCCTCTCATTAATTTTTTTAGGAGTAAAAAGTTTGTAGTTTATACAGTATCTATCCTTAGAGAGCAGCCATGCATACAAACTGGATATAACCCTCAGAGAACAGTTAACAGATTTATTTAAAATAATTCTACAAAATGTTAGCTAGGTTTTCAGATAACAGTTAAGGACAGCTAATACCACTTTTTTCATTTCATTATAGTTCCAAATTATATAACAGATCTGGCTACAATTTAGAATCTCACAAAAATTAGTAAAACTTTTATTATCAATTGACTTGACTTTGTTTTTCTTTTGTGTGTGTGATACATGAGCCTTAAATAATTTGAAAATGTATTTATTCAGTGTCAGAAACCTTTACTGGAAACATTTATTACTTTTCTTGTAGTGTTTAAGAAACCAGCATTAACTAAATACTTTTATGTTTGGAGCTTACAAAAGCCAGGACATTCAGAATTGTAGTTACAACTCTGTCATTAGCTCAGCCAATTAAGACCCATGGTACAAGAAATTCAGAGCAATGGGTGATTCTGCACATTTTGGAATACATCCTCATATTAGGTCACAAGAATTTATAAGCATCTCTTGTTTACATCAGTATAAGAATATACCTCTATATACAGTGTAGTCTTTTGCTGAGTTATGTATGAAGCATCACAGATTTAACTCTGAACTCCATTGCTGTTATGTGAAGGTATCTGTTTCAACCTAAATGTTGTTTCACTGTACTTTTAATCAGTTTCAGTGTTTGTTTTTTGAAGTTGTGGTATAACTTGCATTAATATTGGGTTTTGGTATTGTGAAAGATTTTCCTAGCTTTACCCTTGTAATGTGTTCTAGAGACTGCAGTGAGAATTTTTGCCATCATTATGCTGATAAACATGGAGCTATATACAATATCCTGAAAACTAGCTATTTCACATGCTTAGCTACTATTCAAACATTTTTCCCATTTCAAAAACACTTTCACTAAAATACTACAGAACTGCTCACCCACTCTACAACACAGTTATAACAGAATCAGGGGATCAAGTGATAACAATTGTAATTTCTAATTGGAACAGAATTTTACTGTGTCACTGCAACCAAGCTAAAGCCTTGGATTGCCCATATCGTAACTGGGTCCCCAGGCTCCATTATAGTGTGTGTGTATATATATATATTAAAAACTTTTTATGTTAGAAATTGACTATACAATGTTTACCAGTTCTTCATAGCAAATTGCCATGATTTGAAACATCTGAGATCCTAAACCCAGAAAACTAACATTACACAGGATACAATCTGAAAATGTATTAACAAAATCCATTTATTTAGTTACTGTTTTAATGAAATACTTTTTTTGTGATTTCAAGTTATATGTAGTTTATGCTCTTTCTAGTGAAATACAAAGTTGAGGTGCTGGATGGATCGAAATCATACAGTCATTTCCTGAAACTTTACAAATATTCCTTTCAAATCAATTAATTTCAAATATTTCAACAGAATATAAAATATTTTTCTCTAACTCTTAACTTTAGCTACACAAATATTCACAAGTAAATCTCAAAAGATGAAGGGAAAGGTGATTCAGACATTGAATGGCCTGAGCAAGCTAAGGTTGTGAGATCTTCTTCTGGGTAGGATGGTGGTTATTTTTTATTTATTTATTTATTTTTAAAGCAAAAATCCTGGGAAGGATACACAACTTGAACGATTCAAGTTTTTTACAGTCTTGTATTTACACTTACAGATTTACATTCTGGCCCATCGAAACTAAATTAGTAGTGTTTGCTACACATTGGGAGTCTTGTGTCCATTCATATGTTACTCTGATAGATATAAACTTGCATTTGACTGCTTTACCTGAATTTGTCCATAATACCCCTGTCCTCTCTTCAAATCCCTCTTCAGGACCCACTTTGACTGTGATGTCTATAGTCATTGCCAGCAAATAAAAATTGGAGAGGACCAGCTGGGTATAATTGACATTGTTTATAGGGGAAAAAAAATCAAGTATAATATGTTTTTATCCCTTTCCTTCACCTGTAATACATTGCTTGTTTTCTTATTCTTAGACTGTGAACTCTTTAGAGCAAAGACTGTGTGACCAGCATATACTTTGACAGCAAATACAGAGTCTCTCATAGTATGTACGTGAGAGAGGAGGGTATCTCTTGTCATGTTATTTAGACCTCTATTGGGCACGTGAGTCAGAATTTTCTTCTGACCACTGACGCAAAGCTTGAGCCTATGCTCATCGAAGTCAGTGGTAAAGCTCCCATTGACTTTAATGGTGCAGGATCAGAGCCTCATTCTTTTGAGGCTTATTTACTTAGAATGCAAGACAATAATGAACTGTGAACCGGGATGAGGATCTGGACAGAACAACCCCATAATTGAAATTCATTTATTTTATCTTCTAGGAGGAATTTTTTTCTGTTTCTTATTAATAGTGAAGATTAATTTTCTAAAAAGATTAATAGCTTACCATTTTTATGTATTTTATTCCTGTGATTACTAATCTGTGGAATAAGACATGCATTTTTCCTAAGGATAGAATTAATACTTTGAGAGAGAGTCTTTCAAAATGTAAGATTTTTCACGTGGAAGTCAAGATTAAGATGCCTTTGTTTACTGAAAACGAAGAGTCTAAAGAACTTTGAAGAGTATCCGAAAAGTGAATAAACTTTCAAATGTAAAATGAAATCCAAGATGTTTAAGACTATTTGTTGAATTAACATGAAGCAGCTTTAATGCATTATAAATATGAAAATATAACTTTGTGGTCTAGCAAATTAATAAAAAATTACTCACATAGCATATTCAAATGAACAGTAGTAGTGTACTTACTTCAGTGTGGAATCATTTGATTGTCAAACCATACAGTGAAATGAGACCACTCATTAAAAATAGCCAAATAATTTAAATTTCCTAATTTCAGGCATTATATTAGGAGCCAGATTGTGATGCCTTGACACATGCTGAATTGTGCCGTATATGACAGATAGACCAATGAAAGTCAGTGGGACTACTTGTGCAGGAATATATTATTCAAAAGTGAGTAAGGGTATTACTGTCTGGCCATAAGTGATTTGTTTTTAAACAGGGCTTTACAGAACCTAACAGGAACAGAAATGCTGTTATGAAATTATTTTATATTTAAAATAAAATTGTTTTAAAAATGGAATAAAAAAGGCCTTGCAGAACAGCTGTATAATTTACCAGCTCAGCCACAAAATCTGTTTGCCTGTACTGTACAAATATGATTATAAAAAAACTGATATTTTACTTGGCCTGAGTTAGTGGGATAGTAGATATTTGTGATGCTGTTTATAAATATTCCTCTGCCGCCTCTTTGAACACAACAACCAAAAGGTAAACATTCATTTCCCATGTTAAACTGCACAAAATAGTAAACTAGGGTTAAGATTTTTGAAAATACAGTTTCTGTGAGGAGCTCTGGAAATTAGGCAGTAGCTGATTACATTGTTGCCGGTATGTGCATTGTGATCGCCTGCTCTTTCTCTCTGTTATCTGTTACCTCACGGTCAGACATGACAGGATTTTTGTCACGCATAAGATGCTGAAGTCATCAAAGGGTCAGCCAGTCCATTCTTCAGTGAGCCGCTCCTGCCTCGGTTGCTCTGTGGGATAGTCACACTTTCCCAAGAGGGATAGGAGCAGGGGTTAAAAAGTAACTTAATGGACTTACCGGTACGCAGGGTGGCTGGGGTCCTGGGCAAGGCGGGGGCGGCTCTGGGCCCCCGGAAGGGGCAGGGCCTCGGGCAGAAGGGGCAGGGCTGGGGCCAGATTCCCCCAGCCAGCCCTTCAGCGCTGCCCGGCCCGCACTGTCTGGGCCCCGTCGGCAATTTAAAGGGCCTGGGGCTCCGCCTGCTGATGCGGCAGCAGCGACTGGGAGCCTCAGGCCCTTTAAATCGGTCGGTGCCGGAGCCCTGCTTTAAATCGGGGTAGTGGCAGCGGCCAGCAGCCCTGGAGCTGTGGTGGTGATTTAATGGGCTTGGGGCTCCGGCTGCTGCTGGGAGCCCCGGACCCTTTTAAATCATCGTGCCCCAGGGCAGCTGCCCCTTTTGGCTCCTCCCCCTTCAGCAGCCCTGCTGGTGCGGTCGCCATACCTTCTTACCGGTACGCCATACTTTACCGTACTGGCTTACTTACGCCTCTGGATATGGGACCCCCAAAAGATGTAATCTCAGCATAAATAGACATTGGGTAGGCTATCCCGTTCCTTCTGCGATGTGCAAAGGCACACACCGGGAACAGAATAGTTAGATGGTAGAGACACAGTGCTCCCACTTTTTTCCCAACTAATCCCAGCTCTGATGGAATTCCTTAATGCTGTGTGTGAGGAATCTACATTGGTGAGGTTACCAGGCCTTCTCATCCCCCAATTCCAAGCTCTATCAAGATTCAACTCAGACTAGTGGAGCAGGGCTGGCAGCCTCTGGCTTTTCGTTGCCACACAGTTCTAGAAAGTTCTGAGAAGGATGAGTGCTGTTCAGAGAGTGGTGTTCTTCCCCTGCCTCAAGAGGAAGCAGAGGTCTTGGCTAAAAAGAACTTTAACACACTTGAAGCAATGCCCAAAGTAATGGATTTTGTCCTTTGCACAACAGTATTGCAGTGCACTCTTCATGGGTGCAAAGGTTCACCTTTACAGAGCTCAGTGAAGGAGTAGGATGTAAATTGTTAATTCTTTGTCTCCAAACTCTGGATATGGATTTTTTAGCAGAGACCCAGATGCTCCAGTGGTAGATCTTCCACTGATCAGTTGTGCTTCACAGGGCCAGCCCACAACATTTTGGCACCTGAGTCGGGGAGCTCAAATGATGTCCCTTTCCCCCCTCGCTTGGCCCAAAACTTTGAAAGGTCTCAATTCTGCCGCCTTCTTGTTCTACTCCTCTCATGGTACTGCTCTGCTACCTACCCCAATAAAGAAGAACTAACAACTTAAAATGCCTTGTTCAAACATTTTAAGTAACACTTAACTTTCAAACACCTGAACAGCAAATGTAACTTTTCTTGTCTGCCTAGTAAGCACTGGCATTTTTATCTGTTTGAATAATTAAAGTGGTGCTTTCTGTGCCTTCTTGGTTGCAAAGATTTGAACTGCTTCCTGAAGGTCCACAGTCTGGGCCAGCTCATGCTCTATTGAGATGGTTGCAAGGCCGACCACCCTCTCCTGTGTCATTGTGGAGCATAGATGTGATTTTATTAACTTCAGCTTGGAGAAGCTGCGTTCTCCACTGGCAGCTGTTACAGGAAGTGTTAGAAGTATGTGCAAAGCAACAAAAGCATTTGGAAAGAGGGTGGTCATCTTATCTGTGCACATATATTCCAGAACAACCTTTGGAGTTGATCCTGCTGAAATGTATCTTGAAAGGGATTTCAGTTCATCACCTAATTCACTCGCATCTATATCACACAGTCATCACGTGTCAACACTGTCTCTAGTCCCTGCATTGCTGATGCAGGTCATCTTCAGGTATAGTGAGGAGTCTTGGAATATCATACAAGATCCCAAATATACTGCTGTGTTCCTTGAGCTGCATGAAACGTTCTTCAACTGATTGTATTGTACAATCTAGCACCTGGTTAAAGAATTCAACTTTGAATTGTTGTTTGGGGTCTCTTGTGGGATTATCCTGTGCCTCGTAATCAAAATGTCGTCTTCTTTGGTGACTCTTTTTTATTCTTGAATGGGTGGGAAAATAGCTTCAGTGTGAAGTTCCTCTGCCAACCTCTGTGCACACTTCAGAATGTTTTGAAATCCCTCATCTGACCTGTAAGACTGTAGGTATGACTTTGCTTTGTCCAATTGTTCCATTGCTCCAGATATATCAAGGTCAACACCTTGGAGTCTCTTGCTTACAACATTTATTTCAAACAGTATGTCACACCACAACACTAAGCCACACAGAAATTTGAAGTTATGTATGTTTCTGGTGATTTCATTTCCCTCTGCCACTGTTCTCCCACAAACAGTTTCCGTCATAGCATTATCCTCCATAATGGCAACTACGGCATCATCTATTTTCCCAATTTGGTGTTTGATAGGCTTTATCGCCTCCATTCGACTTTCCCATTGTGTGGCACTCAGTGGTTTCAGTGTCAGAGGGGATGTTCCTAGATGTTGCTTCAAAATTTGCCATCGATGAGTTAATGCAGAGAAGAATATATAGATGCTTTGAATTGCATTAAAAAATTCAGCAGCCTCACTAGAAGCTGATGCTGCATCACTGACCACTAAGTTCAATGAATGAGAACTGCATGGGACAAAAAAAGCTCGAGGGTTTAACTCTTGGATCCGTGTCTGCACTCCTCTGTTCTTTCTTCTCATGTTGGCACCATTATCATAGCCCTGACTTCTCATGTCAGATATCATGACTCCCTTAGGGAACTGATGAGCAAGATCCCCTGGGAGAATAACATGAGGGGGAAAGGAGTCCAGGAGAGCTGGTTGTATTTTAAAGAATCCTTATTGAAGTTACAGGGACAAACCATCCCGATGTGTAGAAAGAATAGTAAATATAGCAGGCAACAAGCTTGGCTTAACAGTGAAATCCTTGCTGATCTTAAATACAAAAAAGAAGCTTACAAGAAGTGGAAGATTGGACAAATGACCAGGGATGAGTATAAAAATATTGCTCGGGCATGCAGGAGTGAAATCAGGAAGGCCAAATCACACCTGGAGTTGCAGCTAGCAAGAGATGTTAAGAGTAACAAGAAAGGTTTCTTCAGGTATGTTAGCAACAAGAAGAAAGTCAAGGAAAGTGTGGGCCCCTTATTGAATGAGGGAGGCAACCTAGTGACAGAGGATGTGGAAAAAGCTAATGTACTCAATGCTTTTTTTGCCTCTGTCTTCATGAACAAGGTCAGCTCCCAGACTACTGCACTGGGCAGCACAGCATGAGGAGGAGATGACCAGCCCTCTGTGGAGAAAGAAGTGGTTCGGGACTATTTAGAAAAGCTGGAGGTGCACAAGTACATGGGGCCGGATACGTTGCATCTGAGAGTGTTAAAGGAGTTGGCGGATGTGATTGCAGAGCATTGGCCATTATCTTTGAAAACTCAGGGTGATCGGGGGAAGTCCCGGACGACTGGAAAAAGGCTAATGTAGTGCCCATCTTTTAAAAAGGGAAGAAGGAGGATCCTGGGAACTACAGGCCAGTCAGCCTCACCTCAGTCCCTGGAAAAATAATGGAGCAGGTCCTCAAGGAATCCATTCTGAAGCACTTGCATGAGAGGAAGGTGATCAGGAACAGCCAGCATGGATTCACCAAGGGCAAGTCATGCCTGACTAATCTAATTGCCTTCTATGATGAGATAACTGGTTCTGTGGATGAAGGGGAAGCGGTGGACGTGTTGTTCCTTGACTTTAGCAAAGCTTTTGACACTGTCTCCCACAGTATTCTTGCCAGCAAGTTAAAGAAGTATGGGCTGAATGAACGGACTATAAGGTGGATAGAAAGCTGGCTAGATTGTCAGGCCCATCGGGTAGTGATCAATGGCTCCATGTCTAGTTGGCAGCCGGTATCAAATGGAGTGCCCCAAGGGTCGGTCCTGGGGCCGGTTTTGTTCAATATCTTCATAAATGATCTGGAGGATGGTGTGGATTGCACTCTCAGCAAATTTGCAGATGACACTAAACTGGGAGGAGTGGTAGATACGCTGTAGGGTAGGGATAGGATGCAGAGGGACCTAGACAAATTGGAGGATTGGGCCAAAAGACATTTGATGAGGTTCAGCAAGGACAAGTGCAGAGCCCTGCACTTAGGACGGAAGAATCCCATGCACCACTGCAGACCAGGGACCGAGTGGCTTGGCAGCAGTTCTGCAGAAAAGGACCTAGGGGTTACAGTGTACGAGAAGCTGGATATGAGTCAACAGTGTGCCCTTGTTGCCAAGAAGGCCAATGGCATTTTGGGATGTATAAGTAGGGGCATTGCCAGCAGATCAAGGGTCGTGATCGTTCCCCTCTATTCGACATTGGTGAGGCCTCATCTGGAGTACTGTGTCCAGTTTTGGGCCCCACACTACAAGAAGGATGTGGAAAAATTGGAAAGAGTCCAGCGGAGGGCAACAAAAATGATTAGGGGACTGGAACATGTGACTTATGAGGAGAGGCTGAAGGAACTGGGGATGTTTAGTCTACGGAAGAGAAAAATGAGCTGATAGCTGCTTTCAACTACCTGAAAGGGGGTTCCAAAGAGGATGTCTCTAGACTGTTCTCAGTGGTAGCAGATGACAGAACAAGGAGCAATGGTGTCAAGTTGCAGTGGGGGAGATTTAGGTTGGATATTAGGAAAAACTTTTTCACTAGGAGGTTGGTGAAACACTGGAATGCGTTACCTAGGGAGGTGGTAGAATCTCCTTCCTTAGAAGTTTTTAAGGTCAGGCTTGACAAAGCCCTGGCTGGGGTGATTTAATTGGGGATCGGTCCTGCTTTGAGCAGGGGGTTGGACTAGATGACCTTCTGAGGTCCCTTCCAACCCTGATATTCTATGATTCTATGATCACAATTCCCATATCTTCCAGCTTTTTAAGAAACACATTTGTCATACCAGCTCCTGTAGTACCATCAATGTCAATAAATTCTAGAAAATGCTCTCTGACAGTCACCATTGCGGGGACATTTTCACGAGGTTCTGTTTTCGTTACAAAACGGACCATGAAAGTCATTTGTTCCATATGGCTGATGTCAGGTGTGCAGTCCAGAATAGCATAGTAATATCTTGCTGACTTCAGATCTGCCACAATCTTCTGTTTGACTTTTGTTGCCAGTAACTGTGTGATCTCATTTTGAATTGTTATTCCAAGGTAGTGGTGTGGGTACATTTCTTGGGTGGTGAGTCTTCTTAGATGTTCCTGGAGTACAGCATCAAACTCAGCCATCAGCTCCACAATTTTAAGGAAGTTTCCAGTTTGGCACATACAGCTGATCTGAAGTGCCGCGCAATGCTAGGTTTTGGGTAGCAAGCATTCTCACAATGGCAATGAGCCTTTTCAGAACATTTTACCAGTAAAGAGACTCTGATGCAATCTTCTCTTGATGCTGATCATCTATGATGGCCTTTAACCTTAGTCTCATCTCAAGCTCTTTCCACCGATGGAATGCTCTCTGGTGATTTGCTGCCTTCTCTTGGCATGACAGATTTTCCCAGTCCTTTGTTCCTGTAGAACCCAATGTGGCTGGAACATTAGACTGGAAGAGTTTGCAGCAAAAACAGTATGCAGCATTCCGAGTTTTTGAGTACATAAGCCATGGCCTCTCCACTTTGTCACCATTGGGGATTTCACGCCTGTAATGTGTTGGATGGAAACTTCTATTTTCATTGTCTTTGGGGAACATGGAGTTTTTCACTTTCTGCAGCCCATGCAGTACAAGGAAGTCCTTCAGGGTACTGCTCAAGTGGGTCCACAATCCTTGATCATCTAGACTTAAGGAACTAAACTCGGCAGCAGCTGTTTCTTGCGCTTCCATCACACTCTTCTCTGATCTATGCTTTTCTTCAGGAATGTGCGTGGTTACATCCATTTGAGATGGAGATATGGATGCTGCAGTAGCTGCCACGTCACCTGCACTCTAACTGGAATATCAGGCATCTCCTCACCACTCACGTCCTCACTGGGGCCAGAAGGCTCACCATGAACATTTGTGTCTATTTATCTCAGGAGAGCTCCTTCCTGCTTAGATAGAAAAGCTTCCTTTAGCTTTCTTTCTTTTTCTGAATGCTGCCCCAGAGGGGCGTTTCCTTCTTTCACTCATGACTGCTGTTCTGTGCCAACTATAGTGGCTCTCAACACTGAATTGAAGGGGACAAATAAGCAGGCTGGTAGCAGGGCCTGAGTGAGGGAAGATATCAGTGTCTTAAAGGGACTAACTGGCTCCTACTACTTCAGTTGACTGCCTGTTCTCCTCAAGTGGGTTCAGGGAAGCAGCAGGAAACAGGAAGCTCCCTGAGAAGCTGGTGTTAATCAGTCCAGGCTAGAGAGGTACATAAAAGCAGGGCTTTGGAGCGGAGCCCGGAGCTGGAGCGCGGAGCAGTGGAGCTGCAGGTTTTTGCCTGGCAGCCGGAGCACAGAATATTTTGACTGCTCTACTGATCCAGTTTTTTTTTTCCATTTTCAATCCAAAACGAATGATATCTAGCAAGAAAGTCCTAAAGGTGCCAAAACTTTCAGATTATATAACAATTGATATTAATATCTACTTTACCACTTTACATAATATGTCAGTTATTCTCACTTTGGCTGAAATCAAGATTTAATGTACAGATACAAAATTACAAAGTTTTTTTGAGATGTTTTATTAAAGAATCAGATAATTATCAGACATCCAGCAACACTGCAGACTGCTCCCACCCTTGTGCCAAGGTTAGGCAAGTATGTACTCGCGTAGATTAGTATATGTTGATACTTCTTTTGTAAGGGTTGATCAACGAGACGTGCGGAGTGCTGCGATTATGGAAAAGTGTGCCGCAAGACACAAGATTTAAGATATCACAAACAGGTATATTGCAAAAAAAATGTTTTTGTTTATTGATATATTAAGATATCGCAAGAGATATTAACCACTTAAGCTCATTTCTCACACGGGCTCCCGTTACCGGTTCATTTGTACGTGCTCCCGTATCACTCTGGCGGACTTATTTTATAGGTCATCTGTTCAACGGTCTTTTGGTAGCATTGTTTGTAATTTTAAATTTAGTGAAAAAGTCACATGCAGCAGGCATATAAATATACAGTAAACATTTTTGCATAAATTAGGAGTGATTTTTGTGATATATCCAGAGTGATTGCAAAATGTCCAACACCTTTGGGGGTGAATCCTTCGATCATTTTAGGAAAAAACGTTTCTGTGAACACGTGTCCTAAAATTCTCCTAAGGGAGCTACAGTCCCTTCAAGGAGGTGATGAAAATTTAATTTCTGATTAATATCTCAAAAATGCTTTAATATAAAGTAATGAAATTTATGTCTGTGTCTTAGCGTTAGTATGTGATACCGTATTACATTTTCCAAAATTATTTAAATCATAGGGGTCCCGAACTGGCGGATGGTCATTTTTATTTCATATTTCAAGTAAGGCTTGTCGTCGACTGTCCCTGGCTACAATGGTAATATTATGTTCCATAATAAGTTAATAATTTTTGGTTATTATTTATTATTGCGTTTAAAATTTATGGTTCCAAAGTTGAAAAATAGGTAATAAGTAATAAGTAAAATTGTGTCATTCTAAGCATCTAAGCAGATTAAAATTTTTAAACTGTTTTCTCAGAAATGATTAATTATACAAAATAAATTAAGAGTACCATTTTAATGCATGTTTTAGCATTAAATCATATTCCAGGGTCGTATCTGTTAAATAGTCAAAGATTTTAAAAATATTAAATAAAATTGGCCTAGTCCCCCCAGTTCACGACACCTGTAGTTTTAAATAATTTTATTTGTATGATGTTGTATGATAGAACATTGGAAATAAACTTTAACAGGAAAGCGGATTCAAATTGCAAGCACAGTTCTTTTAGTAAAGAGAGCAAATTTTCGGAAATATGTTTTTCCTTTGTCAGGCTGGAAACATTATACAAAAGAGAACCTGTTATTTGCTCTATCTTATATAATCTATTCAGGCTGGTGAAGCAAAAACATATTTCCGAAAATTTGCTCTCTTTACTAAAAGGACTGTGCTTGCAATTTGAATCGGCTTTCCTGTTAAAGTTTATTTTCAACCTTGTAACATGTAGCCTTGTTACTTCCCAACAATTAATGTTGTAGAACAGCGATAGCACGTACTAACGCTATGACACATACCAAATTTCACTGATATATCTATATTAAATTGTTTTTGAGATATTAATTAAAAACTTGGAAAATATTTCGAATATTTTTACTGCAAAATTTCATAAGAAAAACTAACTTGCAATTTATAAACAAGTTAATATTAATTATGTATATTAAAATACTTCATTAAAACTGCAAGAAACATGTTAAAATGTTAAAATATTAAAATATACTTTAATAATTTTGTGTAAAAAGAAAATGCTATCATTTTTGTCCAGAAAATACAAAATAAATTCGAAGTACATTAAGTGGTTAAGATATCACAAGCAGGTACATTATAAAAAAATGTAATGCTTTTGTTCATTGCTTTTCGACAAGAAACATTTGGATGCGATATCAGCACAAGAAGATTTGGCCATGGCTTCAACAAAAAAATCAGATCTGCCCCCCATGATTGATAGCCAATTTACGGAAAAGGATCTCAATGACGCCTTTACTTTTGAATTTGAAAAGCCCAAATTTGGGCTTTTGGGAAAAGCAAAGAAGAAATCGGCAACGTGCAAGGTGGAAAAGGAAGTGAATGGTGAGCTCAAACCATGTAGCTTCAAGACAAGTGAAGCAGGTGCTGTGAAAAGTTTCAACCTTTGGTGGCATGTAAAACGTAACCATCCTGAAAACTATGCAGTTCTGGTTACAAAAAAGGACCAGGAAGATGAGGCAAAACAGAAAGGTGACGTGGCTAAGCGACATTCATCTGGCTCTTTGAAAACTCCTGGAGAAAAGATTTTTTTGTAGAGCTTCATCTGAAAAGAAACCCAAAATTGAGCAAACAAAACTTGACTCATATTTGAAGTCCACAAAGGTTACAGTCCCCATGGATGCCAATACTTTCCGTGAAGGGCTGATGGAAATGGTTTGCTTGAGTTCAACACCCCTCACTCCCTTCAGGCTAAAGAACAAAGGATTCCAAAAAATTGCAGGTGAAATGGGTTGGCAGCTTGGCGTTTCAATGGGGCACAATGCGGTTCATCATTTAGTTGTCAGCACAGCTGAGTCTGGTCACGAAGAGCTCAAGAAAGCTTTGGAGCAAAAATTGTGCTACCTGAAAATGGATGCGGTAACCCGTGGAAACAGAAATTTCCTTGCAATCAATGCTCAGTACTACGAAGAAGGAAAAAAGAAGGCTTTGGTAAAAACCTTGGACATAATCGACACTGAAGGGTGTCACAATTCTTCATATGTGAAAAGTCAAGTAAAAGCTATTTTAGAAAAATTTGGGATCAGTGAAATGCAAGTGCTGAGCATCTGCATTGACAATGCAGCAAACATGACGTGTGCCATCAAAAATTTCAGCGAGGACAATGAAACCATTTCTACCTCTGAGAACAGGAATGTGGACAGAACTGAAGCTATTTTGCCTGATGAAGGAACTAAAGGAATGGATGAAATCGAACTCAATGTGGGTGCTGCTGCGCAATGGGTTAATGACCCTAGCCTCATACTTCCAACATGGCTTCATGAGGACGACTCAAAAGTCCAACTGATGAGGTGTGGTATTCACACTCTTCAGTTGGCAATCTGGGATGAACTGAACAAAGAACATGCGAAGAAATTTCTGGCAAAAATTTGACAAGTCGTCGTCAAACTATGAACCCCAAGTATTCAAAGTGCTCTGTTTGATCTACATGGGGTAACTCAGTCATTGGATACTGTGACTTGCTGGGGTTCAACATTTGCGATGATTGATTGGCTTCTCATTTTTCAATCTTACTGTGAACAAATGGCTGCTGCTGGAACAAGAGAACTCAAGTTGTTAAAAGCTGAATGGGACGAAGTGAAGAACCTGCGGCAGGCTATGAAAGACTACTTGATTGCTGCAATAATTTTTTACAGAATGAATTATGAATGATTCTAGTTAGTATCATCATTGATATTTAAATTGTTTTAAAAGTCTGAATAAAAATGTTTTTTCAGAATTACAGTATGCACTTTTTTATTTAGTTAAAAAATTAATTTGAGGCAGAGCGGAGTCAGAGCGGAGCTGGAGCAGTCACTATTGGTGCCGGAGCGGAGCTGGAGCGAAGCAATTCAAAAATTTGATTGCTCCAAATCCCTGAGTAAGAGGCTCCTCCTCTTCCTCTCTCTCCCTGCAGCTCGTGCTGCTTTCAGTTATTCCCTCTCACCTTTTCTCCTGCCTGCCTGTTATGTCTCTTGAGCCCTCCTTCCTCCAGCACAGCACTCCACCACCTCTGTGCATCTAGAGCAGAGAGAATACATATGCACCATCAGAAGACACAATTTTCTACACTCTGGGTCCTAGTGCTGCCCCCCCCACAGTCTGGCAATTGAGGCGGCCGCCTCAGTTCACCTCATGGTAATGCCAGCCCTGATGCATCATTAATATATCTTACACTAAATACACTATTGCTATTTAATATGGTTAAATATTTAGCATCTGGAAACATTCATGTTTGTTTGTTTATATAAATCATGCATCTGTCCAATTAGAAATACAGGGCCAGATTTTCAGCTGGTGTAAATCAACATACATTTATTGGCTTCAACAGCTAAGGATCTGGCTCATAGTATATTAATAACTTTCAAATCCGTACCAAACAAGGATAAATTCTGTACGCCAATTTGTAACTGAAATTACTTGTACATTAAATTAAAAACAGTTTAACAATGTTATTAAAAATGCATCCAGTACTTAAAGAAAATGGTAATTATTTTGCCTAATTAAGGATGTCAGATGAAAATCACAAATAGCTACATTTAAACCTAAAAGACATAACAAGATTAATACTGTTAATACAAACCTTCAATGAAGAAACAGCTTGTGAGATATTATAATAATAAATTACTATTCCAGGATTATTTGCCTAATTAAATATGTTGTACATTAATGCTTCTAAAATGTTAAAATTCATATCTGACAACTTGTATAAAAGATCTGTTGATTAAAATGTAATTATTCCATTGTCATAATCAGTAGATAGAATCATGTAATTGTTTTCATTCCTGTTTATTTCTACCCATGGATCTAAGATTGTAGTAGAAAAAATGCACAGTATGCTGCTACTTAAATAATACAATGTACTGGGTTTTTTTCCTCCTCTGATCCTGCAACTGTCTCCATGTAAGGAAACCACTGAAGTCAGTGGTGTGCCACAAGGGCATAGGGCCTTTTCTCTGTGCAGGATCCAGTCTTTATTTTGCAAGTGGTCTCAGCTAATTTTAATATAGCATCAGTCATGTTATCAGTGTAATACAGAAACTTATTAATGCTAGAAAAATCATGTATTTAAGTGAAGAATGATCCTGTTAAATGATTCTGCTGTGGTTGAGATTTGCTTTTAAAACCATGTTAACTGGAAAACTTTTTTTCTCTCTCTCTCTTTCAAGTATGAGTTGAGGTGAAAACATTTGAATTGAAAGGGAGCCGTTAGTATTTCTGCAAGCAAATTGCTCTTTTAAGATTCATAAGTTTTAATATTAAAAGCTGTACCTGGGTGGTATTGGCCTGCACAAGTAGGAAAAATAATCTTTCTAATCAACAGAGCAACACAAGATAGATATAAAAATGACTGTAGTACTTCAAAGGATATCCTTTGAAGTACTTTATTACTCAAGCCTTTTGATTATTAAATGTAGTATTTTTAGTTATAAAGTATGAAATTCTTTGTTTCAACATGTAGAGTTAAGCAGAGATGCTAGTGAATATTTAAACTAGTTTACATCTCATTTGTGATGTAAATTCTAATTTTGACATTTTTCTTGCTGAAAAACATATGATAGATGAATGATACTCAGACCTTAGTGATCAGCATTACCCAAAAGAACCACAGTAGTCTGAATTCATTGTTTCATTTTCTGTTTTTATATATAATTCCCCCAGCGAAATGACTGACCAAGTATTCTACAATTGGTTAATAACATAATAAAAGCATCCTGATTAGTTAATAATAACTTTTAGTTTTGGTTAATAATTAAATCACACAGTGTCTTAATATCATGTGCTGCAAAGAGCCACTTGCAGCTCCCAAGCCTCAATCTGAGTATCACTGTGATAGATCATCATGCCGTAGTTTGGTTTGTCCTTTTCTTGCTGTTTAAAATCAAACGCAGTACTACATATGTTATTAGTCTCTCTTTTTTTCTTTTTTTTCTTTAAGAGAACAAAATCTGTATTTTTAAAAGTCAAATCTAGCAACCGGGGAAAATATATAATTTTAGCACAATAGAGACAGCATCTCCCCCGGTGGTGTTCTCCTCTCCACGTTTTGTGTTCTGCCTTCATGAAGGACAACTGCAGCTGTTTCCTTGTCTTTTATTTCATCACTGCTTCTATTATACATGATACTTTGTGTTTACCTTTATTTTCTGGGATTTGCTGGGGTAGATTTTAGTTGACAGAGGGGAAGGAGAAACTGTCTTCGTAATGTGGAAAAGATCTGGAATTATGGTGAATGGGACCTTTCACCATAATACCCTCCTAATACTGCCAATCATGTACTATAAAGAATACCCTGTTAGGGTACTGTGTATGGTGGGGAAATGCTCTCCTGGTAGAGGAGATTGTTATAGATGATATTTACACCACTGCTTTCCAATTGAACTCATATACTGGAGAAACTCTTGAAATATATTAAACTAAAAAAATCTAAGTGCGTGTACTTCACAGATTTTTTTCTGTATTTTAAGACCTTTTTCAAATCCACAAATGACTTGTTTCTTTACATGAGGATTTTTCTCTTTCAGCCAATTCTGTCCTCCTATATCAGTGGTCCACAAACTTTTCACATCACACCCCCGCAACCCCTGTCTGCGTCCCTCTCCCACTGGGAGCTGCGGCTGGGAGCGAGGCCATGGATCCGGGGGAAGGGGACAGAGGTAAAGGGGCTGGGGCCAGGGGAGGGGCTGGGGCCAGGAGTGGAGCCTCAGCCAGGCCGGGAGTCGGGCTGATGCTGTGGCCACAGTCGGAGCAGTGCTGGGGGCAGAGTGGGGCTGGGTGGCTGGTGCTCCCTCCCTGCCCCTGCAGTGCCTGGCTCCGGCCCTGTCGTTCCCCCCGAAACGTTCTTCCACTCTGCTGGGGGAAGGGGGGCACAGTTTGGGGACACTATCCTATATGATCCTGAGCAGATATCATAGTGAGCTCATATTGTCACAGTCAAGTCCATGGCCACAACAGTGTCACGAATCCACAATTTTGGCTTCCTTGCAGGATGTAAAAGCTGGACTGAGAAGGGAAAGATTTTACATATACCTGTGTTTGTGAATCCACATGTATAACCTTTTAGGCTTCCTTTTCCCATACAGTCAAATGTGCCGTTAGAAGGAGGGGTAGAGAATACAGGTCCCTCTGAATGGATCTTGCATGACTAATTCTGATACTGCGATGGTGTATACTGAACATAGTATAGGCAGCACAGGTAGCAATGCTTACACTTAATGGTGTCCACCATTTCCCATTGTAAGATCCTGGTTTCAGTTGCTTATAACTTTGCCAAATTTAAACTATTTGGGCTGAAATTTTCCAAGCTGGATGTTTGCCTCATGCTTATTATTTAAAAGCTTTAGCTAAAATGATTTGCCATTTCCAGAAATACATTAGGAAAAATATGTTGTTTTCCCCCATTAAAAAAAAAATCTTAACTCTTTTATTAAGAAGCTCTAGTGCTACTTCCTTTGGAGCAGGAGCTTGAAATTTGGCAAGAACTGAGGAGCTTGGGGATGGGGCAGAAGGGTCTGTAACCACTAGAGAACACTCCCCTGTAGAACCTGGCATTGAGCCCATTATTCCTGAGTCTCAGCATTCCTTTGCTGTCAGCAAATAGCTGTGAAGCCCACAGACAGAGTGTCTCCATTCTCCTATCGTGGCAGGTTCACACAGAAGATAACAGCTTCTACTGTCATCATTTCCTCTGTTAGCTCTAGTAGAAGACTGCGATGGAAATAAAGATTCCAGCCCTCCTGGTGACACAAGAGGGGAGGTCAATATAATTCTACATAATGGAAGTTTTGTTTTCTAAATTTTTCAAAAAAAGAGAAGGAGGACTTGTGGCACCTTAGAGACTAACAAATTTATTTGAGCATAAGCTTTTGTGAGCTACAGCTCACTTCATCGGATGCATGAAGTGGAAAATACAGTAAGGGGGTTTTATATACACAGAGAACATGAAACAATGGGCGTTACCATACACACTGTAACGAGAGTGATCAGTTAAGGTGAGCTATTACCAGCAGGAGAGGAAAAAAAACCTTTTGTAGTGATAATCAAGGTGGGCCATTTCCAGCAGTTGACAAGAACGTGTGAGGAACAGTAGGGGGAAAAAATAAACATGGGGAAATAGTTTTACTTTGTGTGATGACACATCCACTCCCAGTCTTTATTCAAGCCTAATGTAATGGTGTCCAGTTTGCAAATTAATTCCAATTCAGCAGTATCTCGTTGAAGTCTGTTTTTGAAGTTTTTTTGTTGTAATATTGCCACTTTTAGGTCTGTAAAGGAGTGACCAGAGAGATTGAAGTGTTCTTCGACTGGTTTATGAATATTATAATTCTTGATGTCTGATTTGTGTCCATTTATTCTTTTACATAGAGACTGTCCAGTTTGACCAATGTACATGGCAGAGGGGCATTGCTGGCACATGATGGCATATATCACATTGGTAGATGTGCAGGTGAATGAGGCTCTGATACCGTGGCTGATGTGATTAGGCCCTATGATGGTGTCCCCTGAATAGATATGTGGACACAGTTGACAACAGGCTTTTTTGCAAGGATAGGTTCCTGTTTGTGTTTTTGTTGTGTGGTTGCTGGTGAGTATTTGCTTCAGGTTGGGGGGCTGTCTGTAAAGCGAGGAAAAAACTTAGGAAATTACATCCAAAATAACTATGTTAAAAGACTGTTAAGTTGCAAAGTCAAGCATTCCAAAATTAGAAAATGTCAGAATTAAGGTTGCCTGTGCAGCCTCAATTACATGATCGCATACTATTTTTTCCACAAGACAGCTGCCAGCTGACGGGGCTGTATAATTGTGGTATAGACATTCTGGCTCAGGCTGCAGCATCATCTTTGGGACTCTTCCACCTCACAGGGTCCTAGATGACATGAAAAACATCTTTATTCACATAAAATCACATTAAAAACTATGAATGTTATAAAATTACAATATGTGCACAAAAAGGTGAATAAAATGAAGCAAAACATGTCTTAAGTGAACATTAAAAATGAATCCCTAAAACATCATCAAGTTCACTCAAAATACTGGAGGTGGGGAGGGATAGCTCAGTGATTTGAGCATTGGCCTGCTAAACCCACAGTTGTGAGTTCAATCCTTGAGGGGGCCATTTAGGGATCTGGGGCAAAAATTGGGGATTGGTCCTGCTTTGAACAGGGGGTTGCACTGGATGACCTCCTGAGGTCCCTTCCAACCCTGATATTCTATTGTTAACACACCAAGTCAACCAAAAAGTGTCTAGGTTGCAAGTCAATTTATAAAAAAGTGTTATCAGTCAACAGCCAGGCCACAATCAGTGTGCAGAATCTACCTCAGCCATTCTGTTCTGTTGAGATTTCAAAATGGCTAGTTTTGCCTGACCCAGCAAAAAGTTAGCAGGTAGGAAAGCAGCTGAATGTGAGCGCTGTATCTCACTCAGAGAAAAAATTAGGGGCTTGGGGAAAGTCAGTCCCAAACTGCTTGAAAAAAAACCCCGAAAGAGGGATTGGTTGGTATAAAAAAGGCCATTATAGAATGGAGGCAAATCTAGACTTGATAATCAGTCAGATGCCAACAAAAATAGGTGAGAGTCATGCCCATCCTGCGAGCACAACAGAAAGAAAGAAGGCCAGGGACTTCCAGGCCAGTGGGAAGTCAGAGTATAGCAACTGCTGAACAGACCAGAGGCGAAAGAAAGGCTGCCACCCTGCTGACTAAATCAGTGAACTGCTGGCCCCTTTCCTCTAATGTCAGGAACCGTTAACCAGGTTCAACAAGTGGTGACCATTTTAAAAAATGGTTAATGTGCCTCTGAATCCAGTTCAAAAGGGAAGGATCCAGACCAGGGGTCTCAAACTCTGTTTACCTTAGGGCCAGGGCCAGTCCTCAAATCCTCCCAGCGGGCCAATAATGTCATTCATGCCACCCAGAACCCACCCCCCAAAACTCCACCCTCCACCTGTCTAAGGCTCTGGGAGGGAGTTTGGGTGCAGAAGGGGTGAGAGGTTGGGTTCTGGGAGGGAGTTTGGTTGGGGAGGGGGTCTGGGTTGCAGCCTCTGGAATGGAGTTTGGGTGCTGGGTGCAGACTCTGGGCTGGGGCAGGGGGTGGGAGTGCAGGCTCGGGGTGGGAGGAGGGGAAGGGGTGCAGGCTCTGGGAGGCAGTTTGGGGGCAGGAGGGGTTGTGTGGGAAAGGGGTGGGGTGCTGGCTCTGGGAGGGAGTTTGGGGGCAGGAGGAGGGGTGTGGGAACGGGAAGGGTGCAGGCTTGGGGAGGGAGTTTGCGGGCTGGAGTGTGTGAGGAGGGGGGTGCAAGCTCTGGGAGGGGGTCGGAGGGTGCGGTGCTTACCTGGGACTCCAAGGTGGGGCGGGCCGTGGGGCACTGCCCCCGCAGCTTCCCATTGGCCGCAGGGACACTTGGGGAGGGGGCAGTGTGTGGAGGCACAGCACCACCCCGGGGTCATAGGGAGGGGCCAGCAGACACGTGGAGCAAGCAGGCAGACACCGCTCAGCTCCGCTGCACTGCCGGAGCCCCAGGCCATTGTAAATCGCCTATGGTGGGAGCTCCTGGGGGCGGAAGGTGGGGTCAAGGGAGAGACCAGGCTCCAAAACTGCTGGAGCCCCACAGCCCACATTGGGGAGGTTTGTTGGCTGCACATGGCCCCATGGGCCGCAAGTGTGAGACCCACTGATCTGGACACACTAGCTGGTGCCACAACATTGAGGCCACAAGATAGTTGGCAATCAAAACCTGTCCATGAAAAGAAAGTCCAGGAAGGAGCCAGGATCATTTCTGCAGGTGGTCTTGCACCTTCTTCTCAGCCCCTTCCCATTTCCTTAATGTATATTATACATTTGAAAAAGATTCCCAACACTTTAATCCCAGAGGTGCCCCATTACTGTTGTTGGGTCAATGAAGGGGAACCACTACACTGCCAAGAGCCCAGTAAGATCAAATTGCTCGTAGCCCGGTTAACGTTCAGACCCTTGTAAAAAAGCACAAAATGCTTAAATGTCACTGTCAGACGTGATAAAAACTGAGGTATCATCAGCATAGGCCAACAGATGAACCGGGAAAGCATCTGGCAACCTTGGCACAGAAAAGCCAGTCAGATGGCTTTGAGGGAAGTGCAGGAATGGCTCCAAACTAAGAGCATACAGAATCCCAGACAGACCCTGTTGCTTTCGACAAAAATGTTGGATGTGGCCCTAGGGCGACTTTGTCCTTGAAGAACTTCATATATGAGGGCTCTGTATTACAGCCTGCAGGAGACAGCAGGCACATACCGAACCCCATGCTTGTGGGTCATACAGCTAAATCCAGAGGAAGTTGACCTCATGGAGGAAAACAAAATACCCAAACCACCCACGGGGAAGGGGAGAGGAACCAACAACACCCCTAAAACAAAGAAAGAGCAAGTAACAAAATGAAAACAAAGACAGACTAACAGAAACCCAGCTAGTGCACACAGCACATAACAAACAGAGCCTCAGTCTCAGAAGCTCTCACAATTGAGGTGGTGGTGGGGGGGGGATAGAATTGCAGGGCTTATAACAGTGCACTTTTAAAATACCATGTTGAAAGGAGGAGGAAGCCACTCCCAGCCCTCTGTACCTGCATTTGTTGGATATTTCTGTTTTACTGAACAGTGACAAAATAGTTAATATTGCCATGTAAACTGTAATGTAGCTTCAGCGTTAGTAGCCCTTTGGGATGAATGGGTAGCTCACACTATTTTGGTGGTGGTGTTTCAAGCTATCTGCGAGGTAGCCGATACTGCTTTCTTCTTCAAGTGGTTGCAGATGTGTAGCCAGCACACTGAAACTGGAGAATTTTGCCTTCCAGTACCCATAAGCTCTGGCCTCTCCTCTGGCTATTTAAGGGCAGTGCTGCCTCAGTTCCTTCTCACCACCCATGGATAGATTTGGAGCATTCTCTGTGGTGATTTATCTGGAACGTCCACAGGCACGGAGCCCCACAGCTTCCACTGGCCGCGGTTCACCATTCCCAGCCAATGGGAGCTGCAGGAAACGGCGCAGGTCGAGGGACGTGCTAGCCACTGCTTCCCGCAGCTCCCATTGCCTGGGAATGGTGAACTGCCGCCAGTGGGAGCTACAGGGCTCCGTGCCTGCAGACACTCCAGATAAACAAACTGTCTCAGCCTCCCAGCGGCTTTACATTGATGGGCCAGGTGCCAAAGATTGCCAACCCCTGATCTAGAAGATTATAAGGTAAAAAGGTAACAGGCAGCATGGATTTGTCAAGAACAAATCATGTCAAACCAACCTGATAGCTTTCTTTGACAAGGTAACAAGCTTTGTGGATGGGGGGTGGGAAGCAGTAGACGTGGTATATCTTAACTTTACTAAAGTTTTTGATACTATCTTGTATGACCTTCTTATAAACAAACTAGGGAAATACAACCTAGATGGAGCTACTATAAGGTGGGTGCACAAATGGTTGGAAAAACATTCCCAGAGAGTAGTTATCAGTGGTTTACAGTCATGCTATAAGGGCATAATGAGTGGGGGATCAGGGATGAGGTCTGGGTCTGGGTCTGTTCAGTATCTTCATCAGTGATTTAGATAATGGCATAGAGAGTGCATTTACAAAATGTGTGGATGAGACCAAGATGGGAGGGGTTGCAAGTGCTTTGGAGGATAGGATTATAATTCAAAATGATCTGGACAAACTGGAGAAATAGTCTGAAGTAAATAGGATGAAATTCAATAAGGACAAATGCAAAGTACTCCACTTAGGAAGGAACAATCAGTTACACACATACAAAATGGGAATGACTGCTTAGGAAGGAGTACTGCGGAAAGGGATCTGAGGGTCATAGTGGACCACAAGCTAAATATGAGTCAACAGTATAACGCTCTTGCAAAAAAGGTGAACATCATTCTGGGATGTATTAGCAGGAGTGTTGTAAGCAAGACATGAGAAGTAATTCTTCCATTCTACTTTGCACTGGTTAGGCTTCAATTGGAGTATTGCATCCAGTTCTGGGCGCCACATTTTGGGAAAGATGTGGACAAATTGGAGAAAGTCCAGAGAAGAGCAACAAAAATTATTAAAGGTCTAGAAAACATGCCTTATGAGGGAAGATTGAAAAAATGGGTTTGTTTAGTCTGGAAAAGAGAAGACTGAGAGGGGACGTGATAACAGTTTTCAAGTACATAAAAGGCCGTTACAAGGAGAAGGGAGAAAAATTGTTCTTCTTAACCTGAGGATAGGACAAGAAGCAATGGGCTTAAATTGCAGCCAGGGAGGTTTAGGTTGGACATTAGGAAAAAATTCCTGTCAGGGTGGTTAAGCACTCGAATAAATTGCCTAGGGAGGTTGTGGAATCTCCATCATTGAAGATTTTTAAGGGCAGGTTAGCCAAACACCTGTCCGGGATGGTCTAGATAATACTTAGTCCTGCCATGAGTGCAGGGGGCTGGACTAGATGACCTCTCGAGGTCCCTTCCAGTTCTATGATTAGCAGATTTTGTTGCATCAGACCTGCCAAGACAGGCCTTTCTGTTCCTGATTCCCCTATAGTTCAGAGGTTGGCAGCTGCTATGGCTTCTATATCATTGTCTTGTGCCATTGGCACTGTATGGTTGGGTTGCCGATATGTGTCGTTTGTCAGCACCACATCATTCATGGTTCACACTGCAGAGTCACAGCCAGTGTCCTTTGCTGTACTGAGGGTTTCATTGGCGCAGAGGCTGAATGAATATCCTTACTACAAACCCCTTCATCACAGTCGATAAGGACCATCATTTGCTCCAGTGTCAATTACAAGGGCAATGCCTCTTCTGGTACCCATGACATTGATTACTCATTCCTCCTCAGCACTGGTGCCTTCTTTGTATTGGATTTGCATGAGCCTGACTGTTCGATTCCTAGAGGTGGCTCCTTTGTTCCCACCGGATGACTTCCAAGGCTCCTTGAGATCTGGTTTGGGATCTTCTTCCTCTTCCCCCTCATCTTTGACGCACTGTTCTTGATCCTCAGATCACCATCGGTATTGGAATAAGAACCATTCCCGCAATAGGAGTCCCTGATCTAATACCTACTGGCCACCAATGCCTTACCTCTGTTCCCAGTGGCTTCCTGGGAATCTTTGTGTTGTGTTTCGGTCTGGAGATACTACTCTTGGACGCAGTCCAGGGAAAGATTGCTGATTCCAGGTGCAGTCTCTGTTCCTGAGCTTCCTCTATTACAGATGCTGTCTGAGGTCATTCTTCCTGAGCTGGTACAGAATGACCCTTTTCTGCAGGAACCTGCCCCCTGCAACAATCTCCATTCGCTCCACACACTTCTTCCTCTCTGCATGGCTGCAATACCAGACTCTTTCTCACCAGTGCCTGAGGACTTTAAGTCATACCAGGAATTTCTCAAGCTTATGGCTTCCACCTTGGGGAACCAAGCTGAGTTAATGCAGGAAAACATACATAAGTTGTTGGATATCCACCACTCCTAAGCTCCAGGAAGAGAGACTCTGTTGATAAATGGGGTGCTTAAATGAAGTCTTTTCCAAGAGCCTGTGGACTACCCGAGCTTCATAACCACCTGCAGCAAAGTGTTCTGAAAAGTGGTATTATGTCCATATGCAGGGGTTTAAATGTTTTTAATCCCATCCAGCTCCTAACTCTCTTGTGGTGACAGCAGTAAATGACAGGTCATGAAAGGGGAGATATAAGTACACTCCTAAGAATAAATAGTCCAAGAGACTGGACTTGATGGGGAGAAAAATTTATATGACTTCATCATTGCAGATGCACATTGCTAATCTGCAGGCACTATTATCTAAATATGACTTTGTTAATTGGGATGCTATGTCCAAGTTCACAGAGAAGTTGCCAGAAGCCTCCAGGGAGGAGTCTTAAGGCTTTCCTTGCAAGAATGTTGTCTGGTGGTCAGTACTTCATTGCAGTTGGCTCTGGATGTGGTGGACACTTTGTCCAGAATTATGGCATCAGCAATGACTATGGGGAGGGCCTCACTGTTGCAGGAATTCCAGCATAGCTCTTGATGTTTAGTGGAACATAAAGGACTATTTTGTGCTCCTTGCATGTTTATACCTCAGCCACAAAGAGGTGTCACTATGGGGAATCGACAGCAATACCGCTCATGGTGGTTTTTCCATCAGTCATCCTTTACTTTGAGATAGCAAGATTTTTAGATGAAGAGTCATAAATCACAGAGGAGGAGGTCTGATGGGTCCAATTTCAACCAGCCAGCTCACCTTCCTCCCAGTGTCCAGCTACCAGCCATTTGGACTTGAATGTCCAGGGCAGCATTCCAGTTGCGACCACCCCATCTGTGGGTCCTCAGTTCAGGGACAGGCTGTCTCACTTTTGCAGTGCTTGGTATACAGTCACTACAGACAAATGAGTCCTAAGCACCATGAGGTTTGATTATACCATACAATTTTTGTGCAGCCCCCTTCCAATCCCCCTACCCTGTCCCTCTTCCGAGACCCCTCTCACAAGACACTCCTCCTTCAGCAGGTCCAGACTCTGCTTGCACAGAGAGCTATAGAAGAGGTTCCCTTGCAATATCAGGGAAAGGGGTTCTGTTCTCAGTATTTCCTGGTCCACAAATCCAAAGGAGGGGTGGGACCTATCCTCAATCTCTGTGACCTCAACAGATACATCAGATATGTGAGGTTCTGTATGGTCATCCTAGCAACTATCCTTCCTGCGTTGAACCAGAATGACTGACTTGCTGCTCTGGACCTTCAAGATGCTTATTTCTACATGGTGATCCTCCCAAACCACAGGAAGCTTCTGAGATTTGTTGTGGTGGGTCCACGTTATCAGTACAGTGTGCTTCCTTTCAGTCTGACCTCAGCATCTTTGTACAACATGCATGGTGGTTGTTGCAGCTTACCTCAGAAAAAGAGCTAGTAATGTTTTCCTCTACCTAGACAATTCGTTAGCAAGAGTCAAGTCATCTCCCATGTTCAATTCACACTACATCTCTTTGATCATCTTGGTCTCATATTGAACAGAGAAAAGTTGACGTTAACTCCAACTCCAAAAACCCAAGTTCATTGGGGCCTCGCTAGATTCTACATGCTCAAGAGTGTTTCTTCCACCAGATGAATAATTTCAAGCACTTCAGAACCTATATCGGGCACTACAGTCTCAACCTTCAACTACACTCCATGCATGCCTAAAGTTCCTAGGCCACATCGTGTCATGTGGTTACGTTGTCCAGCATGCAAGACTATACCTTTGTCCTCTTCAAGCCTGGCTGAAGTTGGTCTAGTGCCTCAGTTGTCATTTGTTGTCTAAGTGCCTCTGGAGATCCTGGATTTCTTACAGTGGTGGGCATTTCAGAGCAACATATGCCAGGGTGTTTCTTTTGTGCATCCTCACCAGCCAGGACTGTAGTCACTTACACCATAGGCTGGGTACCATATCTAAGGGCATTGAAAATTCAGAGCTTGTGGTCAAAACAGGAAACTTCCCTCCATCTCAACCTCTTGGAGTATGAGCCATTTACTATTGCTGATGAACTTTTTAGGATCACACTGGGGTACAGCAGTTCATATACTCACTGACAATACCACCTTAGTGTATTACGTGAACAAGCAGGGAGGAGCCCATTCTAACCAGCTGCATCAGGAGGCAATAAAGTTATGGCAGTTCTGCATCAAGGAAAGAGCATCATTCCCACAGCTGCTCACTTACCTAGGCCAGAATCACTTGGCAGATCATCTCAGCAGGAATTTCTCCCAAAATTTATCTGTTTACAATGAGACAAACAAGAAGTGCCATCAATTTTTCTCTTAAGCGGGTGTCAGTGCAGGCTCATTAACTGATACCTTCCACCTCAATTGGGAATTGGTTCTAATGTGTGCCCAATCACCCCACAGGTCATCCTCAAGCTGAAGTTGGATCATGCCAAACTGATTCTCATTACTCCAGCTTGGCTGAGGAATTATTCCAGCCTACTCAGTCTCTCCATTAGGTCTTATCTGTCTCTTCCTCTTCATTATAACCTACTGACTCAGTACCACAATCAAGTTTGCATCCAGCACTCAGCACAATGCATTTCATGGTGTGGATACTGTATGGCTAGCTGAGGAGGAGGAACACTGTTTGGAAGCTGTGTGACAGGTGTTGTTTAAAAGCAGGAAGCCCTCCACTAAGGTGACTTATTTGGCCAAGTGGAAGCAATTTTCAGTTTGGTCACTTTCTCAGGGAATTCAGCCAATGCTAGCCTGTATTCAGGACATTATGGAGTACCTATTGCACTTTCAGTCTTCTGGTCTTGTGCTGAGCTCGTTGACGGATCACTTGGCAGTGATCTGGGCATTTCATCTGTCCATCCAAGGGAAGTCAAAGTTTTCTCAAACACCATGGTGATGAGGATTCTAAGGGAAATCATTCTTCTCCACCCGCATGTGAAAGTCCCGGTTCCCTTGAAGGACCTTAATACCATCCTGGCTGCTCTTATGGCTCCTCCATTTGAGTCCCTATCAACTTGTTTTCTGTCCTTCCCGTGCCGGAAGACAGCCTTCCTTGTAAGTGTAAAATCTGAAAGGAGAGTATGCAAGCTGCAGATGACAGAGCCCTCATACATGAAGTTCTTCAAGGACAAAGTTGCCCTATGGCCACATCCAAAAGTTGTGTCGAAAACGGTTTAAGAGTTTCACTTTAACCAAATAAATTATTTACTATACTACTACTGTTTATTTACTTTCCTTAACCACACTTCAGTGCAGATAAACAGCAACACATTGGATAAGAGATGATGCTTGGTCTTCTACCTGGACAGAACTAAGCCTTTTCAAGCATCACCTTGTCTCCTGTGCGGCTTGGATGAGGGGTCAGGTGATCTCTGTGCAAACAATTTCCAGGTGGTAATCTTCTTGCATTACATCAGCATATGAAAGTAACTCAGACCATGCCTACACAGAGATTGCAGGCTCATTTGACAAGGGCTCAAGTGACATCAGTAACATTCCTCAGTGATGTTTCGGAATTAGACATTTGCAGGTCTGCTACATGGTCTTCTATGCATACTTTTACCAGGCACAATGTGATTACTGTGGCATCTAGGTCAGATAGAAACTTTGGGAAGGCAGTCCTGCCATCATTCTTTAAGTAGACTACAAGCCCCACCTGATACACAAGTACTACTTGTGAGTTACTCAAGTGGAATGGACGTCTGCAACCACTCAAAGAAGGAAAGAACTGTTACTTACCTGTATTGTAACTGTTGTTCTTTGAGATGTGGGTGCAGATGTATTCCAAGACCCACTTCCTATTCCCTCTGCAAAAGTCTCTACTATGAACATTCGGTGTGAAGGAACGTAGGGGGCTCAGGGTGGCACTGCTCTTAAATAGCCAGGTGAGGGGCTAAAGTCACAGAATGTGAGCACTGCCCTTACAGGTACTGCTAGGCAAAACTCTCTGGGTTCAGTGTGCTGGGTGCACACAAACCTGGAGAGGAGTACATGTCTGCCCCCACATCTTGAAGAACAATGGTTATAATACAGGTAAGTAACTGTCTTTTGGTTCACATTTGGAAAAATTCCTTCATAACAATAGAATTAGATATACGCATTTTGCTGATATTCTAAATTAAGATGTATATTCTGCATAATATCACAAAGATCACCTGCTCAGCATCCATATAGTAAAGTTGGATTAATTAGGAAACAGAAAAAATACAAAACCTTAGACTCTTGAGCCTTATATATTCTACAGCAGGGGTGGGCAGACTAGGCCCGGGGGCCACATTTGGCCCACCAGACATTTTAATTCAGCCCTCAGGCTCCCATCGGGGATCGGGGTCCAGGGCTTGCCCCACTCCTGCCAGGGATCAGGGAGTGGGGTCAGGGGCTTCCCCCACTCCGTGCGGCTCCCAGAAGCAGCAGCATGTCTCCGCTCCTGCTCCTATGCAAAGGGTCAGCCAGGGGGCTCCGCATGCTTCCTAACCTCAAGTGCTGCCCCCACAGCTCCCATTGGCCAGGAACCACAGCCAATGGGAGCTGCAGGGGTGGCGCCTGTGGATGCATCAGAGTGCAGAGCCACCTGGCTGTGCCTCCACGTAGGAGCCGGAGGGGGGACATGCCGCTGCTTCTGGGAGCTGCTTGAGATAAGTGCCCCCCAGAGCCTGCACCCATGACCCCCTCCCATGCCCTGACCCCCTGCATCATCCCTGATCCCCCCTCCCACCCTCTGAACCCCTCGGTCCCAGCCTGGAGCACCCTCCTGCACCCCGAACCTCTCATCCTCAGCCCCACCCCAGAGCCTGCACCCCAGCTGGAGCCCTCTCCCGCCCCCCCGCACCCAAGCCCAGAGCCCCCTCCCACATCCTGAACTCCTAATTTCTGGCCCCACCCCAGAGCCCTCACCCCCTCGCACACCCCAACTCCCAATTTCGTGAGCATTCATTCTCAACTACTTTATTCACAAGTTGAAATTTCACATGGTCACATTGTTATCCATAATCCCATTTCTGCAAAAGGACATTCAGTTTACAGTTCTCGATATGAAGGACACATACTTCCATGTGGACATTCACCAGTCCCAAAGGTGTTTCTCAGATTCATGGTGGGACTCGACCACTTCCAATACAGGGTGCTCCAGTTGGCCTTGCCACCCTCCTATCCCCCTGGGTCTTTACCAATGTTTTTCTGGTAGTAGTAGCTCATTTCAGACAAAACAGCCTCTCTGTCTTCCCTCATCTTAATGACTGTCTTCTCATTGCCAGGACATGTCAGAGGCATGCAAATAGTAACTTTATTAATGCTCCAGCTACTATCCTCTCTAGAGTCAGTGTAAACTTGGAAAAGTCTACCATCATTTTGACACAGACCATAGACTTCATAGGTCTGACCATGGACTAAGTCACAGCAAGAGCTTATTTACTAAGGGACATGTTTCAAGCCATGGACAACCTGATAAACCAGGTTATGTGCAACCCTCGAGCACCAGTCAGAGCTTGTCTTTCCCTTCTGTGACACATGGTTTCATGCACTTATGTTATCCCATCTGTCAGACTCCACTTACATTGCCTACAGGCATGACTCTAAATAGTGTATTCATCAACAAACAGAGCATGAATATCCTAGTGACAATTGGTTCCAAAGTAACATCCACTTTAATATAGTGGAAGGATCCCCATCAAATATGCATGGATATTCCAATCCTCACTGGAAAGAATGATCATTACAGATGCATCCCTCTTGGGCTGGGGGCCCACATGGGCAGCCATATGGGATGGCACTTGGACCCACCCAAGAAGCCTGAATGCACATCAATCTTCTGGAACTTCAAGAAATCCGAGAATCTTGCAAGGCCTTTCTGCATTTGTCTGGTTCCACTATATCCTCATAATGTCAGATAATATGACAACTATCTTTTACACTGACAGCCAAGAAGGACCAAGATCCATTCCCCTGTGCATAGAAGCAGTCAGGCTATGAAATTGTTGTATCACGAATAGAATCACCCTTTTGGCAGCTTACCTTCCAGGAACTTAGAAAGCATTGGCAGATACCGTCAGCAGGCATTTCACCATCAACCACCGGTGGCAGTTGCACAGTTCAGTAGTATCTTCACTCTGTGGGGATCTGGGATCTGTTTGCCTCCCAAATGAACAGGAAATGTAACATCTGCAGTTCAAGGGGAGCTCTAGCTCTGCACTCTCAGAGCAATGTTCTCCTTCTCTCCTGGACAGGACATCTGAGTTATGCCTTTCTTCCCTTATTGCTCCTACCTCAAGTCCTACAGAAAAATTGACAGGATAGGGCAAGGCAAGAGTCATCCTCATTATCCCCACTTGGCCCAAGCAGTTTTGGTTCCCAAATCTCCTTCTAGTGTCATATCTTGCTCACATCAGCATCTAATCCTTTCCCAATTCCTTGACCCTGGAGAAAGCCAAGATCAAGCATCCCAACCCCAAAGCACTTCAACTCATTGCTTGGTTTTGGATGGACATCAACCCTAGAATGTTCCTGCTCTGAAGCTATACAAACCATCCAGCATAAAAGAGCCCACTGTTCAGCCAATGGGAAGGGTTTTTCATCTGGACGCAGCTGAAACGTATCTCCTGAGTCAGCAAATATTCCCCATATTTTGGACTATCTTGTTTCCCTCAAAATAACTGTGCTGTCCCTCAGTTCTTGAGTCCACCTGGCAGCAGTCAGTGCCTGCCATCCACCAGCACACAGTTACTCAGTTTTCACTCACTCATTGACATACAAATTCTTGAAAGATCTAATAAGAACCTTCCTGCCAGTAAAGAAGCCTACCCTTCACTGGGGTGAACCTTGTATTTTGCCACTCACTAAAGCCTCCCTTTGAACTACAAACCATTAACCTAGTTTCTCAGACAGGCACATACAGCTACTCCTCGGGCCACTTCTATTTTTAGCATGCTAACTCAATGAGAGCTAATGTGAGTATCTCTGCCCAGCTTGAAGTGTAGATGTACCCCAAAACAATTTCTCATTCATTATTAAAAAAACACCTCACCCTCAACAAATTTACAAACATAGTGGGTAAACGATAACAATAAAACAATTGAACCACTGCAACATTGGTAGTAATTTAAAAACACCTCCAAAACTGGGAAGAAGTGAAATGAGCCAAATTTCAGGAAGTAACAAATTCCACACTTTCAGAGCTGGCACAGCAAAGGCTCAGTCATTTACTGACTCCAGATCTGATGGTGGAATCCATAAACACTGGGTGGTGTGCAAGCACAAAAACCATGAGGTGGAGGCTGATGGGGGAGGTCCACAATGGGGCTGTGAACTTGACTTTTCAAGCATAGATGAGCATTATAAGTGTGAAACTTCTTTGGAAAAAATCCTCCATGTAAAATCTGGGACTCTACTAACAATTAGGAAACTAATTAAAGAAACTAATGCAAAACATCCTCTCTAGCGATTTAAGACTGTAAAATGGGAAGAAAGTAAAGAGCTTGTAACATGGAAAGAAAGTAAAATGCTAGCTAGGGAAATATAACCTAGATGGACCTACTATAAGGTGGGTGCATAACTGGTTGGAAAACTGTTCCCAGAGAATCGTTAATAGTGGTTCACAGTCAAGCTGGAAGGAGGACATATCAGTTGGGTCTCGCATGGATCAGTTCTGGGTCTGGTTCTGTTCAATATCTTCATCAATGATTTAGATCATTGGTTCCCAGACTTGTTCCGCCGCTTGTACAGGGAAAGCCCCTGGCGGGCCACGCCGGTTTGTTTACCTGCTGCATCCGCAGGTTTGGCTGATCATGGCTCCCAGTGGCCGCGGTTCACTGCTCCAGGCCAATGGGAGCTGCTGGAAGCAGCGTGGGCTGAGGGACACACTGGCCGCCACTTCCAGCAGATCCATTTGGCCTGGAGCAGCGAACCGTGGCCACTGGGAGCCGTGATCAGCCGAACCTGTGGACGCAGCAGGTAAACAAACCGGCGCAGCCCGCCAGGGGCTTTCCCTGCACAAGCAGCAGAACAAGTTAGAGAACCACTGATTTAGATAATGGCATAGAGAGTACACTTATAAAGTTCACGGACGATACCAAGCTGGGAGGGGTTACAAATGCTTTGGAGGATAGGATTAAAATTCAAAATGATCTGGACAAACTGGAGAAATGGTCTGAAATAAATAGGATGAAATTCAATAAGGACAAATGCAAAATACTCCACTTAGGAAGGAACAATTAGTTGCACATATATAAAATGGGAAATGACTGCCTAGGAAAGAGTACTGCAAAAAAAGGGATCTGAGGGTTATAGAGGATCACAAGCTAAATATGAGTCAACAGTGAAACACTGTTGCGAAAAAAAGCAAACATCATTCTGGGATGTATTAGCGGGAGTGTTGTAAGCAAGACACGAGAAGAAATTCTTCCGCTCTACTCTGTGTTGATAAGGCTTCAGCTGGAGTAGTGTGTCCAGTTCTGCATGCTACGTTTCAGGAAAGATGTGGAACGTCCAGAGAACAGCAACAAAAATTATTAAAGGTCTAGAAAACATGACCTATCAAGGAAGATTGAAAAAATTGAGTTTGTTTAGTCTGGAGAAGAGCAGACTGAGAGGGGACATAACAGTTTTCAAGTACATAAAAGGTTGTTACAAGAAGGAGGGTGAAAAAATGTCTGAGGATAGAATGAGAAGCAATGGGCTTAAATTGCAGCCAGGGAGGTTTAGGTTAGACATTAGAAAAAACTTCCTAACTGTCAGGATAGTTAAGCATTGGAATAAATTGCCTAATAAATTGTGGAATCTGTGTCACTGGAGGTTTTTAAGAACAGTTTAGACAAACACCTGTCAGGAATGGTCTAGTTATTATCATTTCCTGCCTTGAGTACAGGGGACTGGGCTAGGTGACCTCTCAAGGTCCATTCCAGACCTACACTTCCATGATTCTATGTAAATACAAAAAAATCTGGTTTAAATTTTAAAAACTGCACCTTTTAAAAATATTGCTTCCACCACATTGATGATTTTTGTATGTATAAAAATAATGAGTAAATTGTGTTGGTAAAGTGTCATTTCAGCGATATGAAATAGAGCTCTTGAATTACCAGCAGTTTTAAAAATAACATTGCTTGGGTATTTTTCTTCCCCTAACTTGTCTTTCAAAGAAGTTAGAAATGGAAAAAAATCTACTAGGTCTCCTAAACCATTCTCCTGTCAGTGTAGGATTATGCCATAGTCTCCAGCTGGTAGGTGTGCAAGCATCCAAAGCAGGGACTGTTGCACTGGGGTGGAGGGGAAATTGGGCCCAGCTGGCGCACACTTCTTCCCAGCACCCACTGGACTCAGAACTGTGCAAGGAGGCACCCACACACACATGCACACATTCTGGGGGCCCTTGGACTCAAGCAGTGTCTCCCCGCAACCATGTGCATTAAAAAGAGGCAGGCAGAGTCTGCAGCCAATATGGGCAGGAACAGCCACAAGCATACCATTGGTTTGGAGAACATTCTGTCGTTTTGACTGGACTTTCTCTACGCTGTGCTAATTGGCTGTTTGATCCAACCCTACCTCACCGTCCTTTTATCTCATCTTCCACACCTGCCCACCTTACCCTCTTCTCACCTGCCCTGTCCCCCTCACCTTTTTCCCTTCCATTTTCTTTCCATTTAGCTGATCCCCTCCTAACTAAACTTTCTCCTTTATAAAAAAAAAAAAAAGCCAGGGAACTAACATGACATTTGCCACCATCACATTGTTCACTTTGTGTGTTCTAAACATTTCCCCACCCTGTGTCTGCCTTGTCTGTTTAGATTGCAAGCTCTCTGGGGCAGGGAGTGTTTTTTTGTTCTGTTAGTACAGCACCTAGCACAATGGGGTCCTGGTCCATGACGAGGGCTCCTAGGCATTACAATAATACAAATAATTTGGCAAGGAAGGATGAGATTTTTATCAGCAAATGTCAGTTACCATTGATTTTGCCATACATAGACAAACCAATAAAAATATTTCCATTGATGATAATTGAAATTCACAATTGCATAATTTCACTGTAGCAACTACAAGTAAGGCTGCGAGTCTGTCATGGATGTCATGGAAGTCAAGGATTCCGTGACTTTCCGGGACCTCCAGGACTTCTGTGCTGGGGCGGTAATGGGCCACCATGCCCCTCCTGCCCCCCCCCGCCCAGCAGCAGCAGGAGTTTGGGTGTCGGAGAGGGCTCAAGGCTGAAGCAAAGGGTTGGGCTTGGGGGTGAGGGCTCTGGGCAGCGCTTACCTCGGGGGGGGCTCCCTGGAAGCAGCAACATGCCCCTCCCTCGGCTTCTAGATGGAGGCGTGGCCAGGTAGCTCTGCGCACTGCCTCCGCCTGCAGGCACCGTCTCCCGCAGCTCCCATTGGCTGCAGTTCCTGGCCAATGGGAGCTATGGCACAGGTGCTCGGTGAAGGGGCAGAGTGCAGAGCCCCTCTGGCCGCACCTCCGAGTCTGCGTAGGGGACGTACCAGCCACTTCCGGGAGCCGCACAGAGCTGGGTAGGGAGCCTGCTTACCTGCCAGCCTCCCTCTCCCCCTCACCAGCAGCAGCAAGGGTCCCAGGCTGCGCGTCCCCGCCCCAGCACCCACAGTGCCCCTGCCCCAGGGCACCCAAGTTTTAGTCAGGGTATATAATACAAGTCATGGACAGGTCACGGGTCGTGAATTTTTGTTTACTGCCCGTGACCTGTCCATAACTTTTACTAAAAATACCCCTGACTAAAGTGTAGCCTAATACATCGAAAAGTAATGTTAGGAAAGTTTTTAGTTCATTTTAGCTTCTTAAAGTCTTATCGTTTTATGTAGTTTAACCTCCGATTGAAGTAATAGGCTGGCTCACCCTCATTTTCAGCTCCTTTTACAGATATTCCAGTTCCTATTTATTTATTTATTTGTTTGTTTTTCTGGAGTCTGTCCACAACTCTTAGATTTTTGAATTTTTAATATATTTATAATTTATCTGTATGAATTTTTCATTTAAATTTCTCTTTACACAAATTCCAAGTAGAGAATTTTTTTCACAAAAGTAAAATCCAAGACCCTCTATCCAACCATATCACAGGACCCCACAGAATCATCCTTTAGTCTCAACCCCTCCATCTGTGGAGCTTGTAACCTCAGAAAATGCTTGCAAGAAAAGATGGGCTGGGCAGTATACCCAGAAGGTTAACAAATCTGGGCTTTGGAGGGCCAAGATGGAATGTGTATTCTAGAGTCAAGGAACCGTCATGTGGAAAGCTCTGCTAGTCGCTCCTCTTGTTCAAATAGAGGGAACTCCAACTTGAGGACCTCAGCTGATTTAGACTGTGACATTATAGCCCTCAGAGAGATGACCCTTCCAGTGATCAGGTCCTGAACGGGGGACGAAGTTGAACTGTGTGGTATCCTGCAGGAGAGAGTTACTGAGGTGGCAGAACAATTGCTCAGAACCACTCTTCTGGAAAAGAATGAAGGGAACCTCCCAAGCGACCCCATACATTCCCACTAGTGACAGCAAGTATCCCAGTAATTTCCTTGCCATTGGTATCAAGGGCAGCTGACAGATCTAATAAAGTCAGTAAATGTTTTCTCTTCAACCACTGCGAGATCATCAGTCAGCACAAATGAATACAGTGAAAGGGATGGACACGTGTAGAAGCAGCTGGAAACAAGAGGTTGCAAATACAGTATGACTAGTCAGTTCAGTGGTTCCATTTGGGAACTGCTGCCGTATAATAAATTTTCAACTGCTTTTGTGTTAAGATTCGCTGTAAAGGTCTGAAGGATCTACCACTTCCTGGAAGAGACTATTCCACGATGTGATAAATCTTATTCCCTAATTTTTTACTAATATTGTTACTACGTTTTCCTTTTCCCTTTACCATACATCCTGAGTTTTAAAATACAGGATAATGCTTTTGGGGGAGAAAGATGGAGGAAAAGTTGAGGGCAAATGGAAGGAATAGAAGGTTTGAAGAATAGGAACTTAATTTTCTAAAAATAGAAAACGTTTTAAAGAGAATCTGACGCAGATAAGAATGTCAAAGTCGTTAATTAAAATCATTATTAGGATTTCTTAAGGGTTCTGTTCTACTATCAGTGTCCACGTGCAACTCCTACTTACATTAAAAGACAAGTTAAATGCATTTTTAATAAATCCATTCCTTCATTTCTTACAAACCTTAAATGATCAAAAGTGAACATTTAAAAAATTAATTTACTTTTCATTATTTTTGCTTTTTCTTTTTGCATTAATGTCTCAGTGCTTTGACTGTAGATACTGCAAAGGGAGAGTTACTTATTTAAAATATTTCTATTAGAATATTTTTTTAGATCATGGAAACACTTCTATTGGTCTTATGTTTATATTTTTTTCTGTTTTAAAAAAACTATGTTTTGGAACAGAAATAAGCCTCATGCTTCAAGGTGTAAGTCAGTCCCCTAACCATTTGGGGTTCATACACAGCTTTATTTAAGGGAGATTATCCTGTAACTGTGTTCTGCAGGATTTTTTGGAACTTCCTTTGAAATGTCCTGGCCTCTGGTCTTGCTGGATAATATGGACCACTAACATGATCTAGTATGGCAATTCTTGTGTTCCAAATAGATAATACTTAGGTTATATGTTGTGAGTTTATCAGTAGACTTCAGAAGACCAGAAATGCAAATATAATTATTTCAGTTTTATAGATAGGAAAATTGTGGCACAGACAGGTGAAGTGATATGCACAAAATCACACAGCATGTCAGTGGTAGAGATGGCAATAGAATTTTGGTCTCTTGACTCTCAGTCCAGGTTTGTAGTCATTGGACCACACAATAGTCCTTGTGTTTTTATTTTTTAAACCAAGATCTTTGGGCCAAATTTGACCTGATAATTTCCTTTTAAATAGAGGTCTGTGCACATGGATGGAAGGCCAGACCCTTTAAATCCTAAAACTGAACATTTAAAAAAAAAAAAAAGTAGTCATAATGTACTGAAGCTTTTGGCTTGGACAACTTTTGCTTAAAAATAAATTGTGTGTGGTTCATACCATATTTCTAACTCTTGACATTATACAACTGCTAAGCTGTTTGTTTTGTTTTAGTTGATTGTAGGCTTGGTCTTCTCATACATAAATATGCATTACATATTTATCAGCTTTGAGGGTATTCATGATTAAAATAGTGCCTGAAATATAGAAAACTTAGAAATTATCAGAATGTCTGAATCTAATATTATCATGTCCCGGGTATCTGGTGGTTATGACATCTTGTTGAAGACATTTTGTCCCCCGCAGTACTTACAGTCCTGGAGTTAAAAATCTTAAATCCAGCTTCATGTATATGTGCTATTAGGGTCAGTTTGTTCAAATATACTGCATCAGGATATCATCACAACCAAATGTCCATAAATAGATCAGAGAGACAGTGGACCCAAATTACCATAGAGATCAAAGGTGACAGAGACAGGATCTTGTTAGCAACCAGTAGTGGCCAATTTGAATTTAGCAGATCAAGACTTGAGTGGGAAGAAATACAGGGAGAGCTGCAGGAGGAAGAGGGACACAATATTTTTCCTCCTGATTATATTTTTTAAATATGCAACTCTGTTTCTGTACATGATAGCATTTAAAATAAACATCTATAAATAGTAAACATTTTCAAGCAAAATTAGGAGATGGAGGAATAAAAAATGACAAAATATTTTATATGCATAATGTTAGGTATTTAATATTTTATAGAGTATATGAGAATAATGTGAGGAGCTCAGCAGCTGGATAGTGAATTATTTTCTGCTATGAAGCTCATCCTCTAATAAACTGCTTTATTTCTGTTCATTTGTTTGCAAACTGAAGCCACCCACTGAATCATATATCCAGATACAGAGCCAGAAGTTGGTGCATTCCCAGCTAGCAGAGTCTATCTTGGAATCAGAAGGCTAAATTAAAAATATGACTCTAAAATGGAATATATTTGGAAGGTTTGCTCCTTAAATCCTAACCTTCTGTTGACTGACGTTATATGATCCAGAAGCAGATGCTGCAGCAGCTATTTGTTGATTTAGTTGCTATGGTGACATGATACATTCGTGTACAGCAGGAAGCTCACTGTACATTGGCTAATTTGATAGGAAGCAAGGCTTGAGGTAGGTATTGCTGACTATACTGATAATTGGTCATACCTTTAACATCCTGCCTCTACATGTGTTATGGATGCACAGCTATAGAGAAAGATAAAGAGAGATACTGTAAGGAATGGAGTTTAGGCTAGGTTGCTCTGTTAAATAGAGGGAGGCCAGTGTCTGGCACGTCAATGAAGATAACCTCAGTTTTTAGTGAATGGAACAGAGTGGAACATCCGGAGTGGTGACTGTTGAATCTTCCTTCACCCTTTGTCAGTGTGGTAGCACCAGTTGAATGAGAGAAATAAAAGGATGCGAGCCACAGTAAGTGAAAGTGCTAAGGCTTTTGAATGGTTTACTAGATTAAGCATGTCAGTAACTAACATCTTGATTGGAGCTGTTAGCTGGTTTTCACAGTGAGAAAAAATTATTTGTTATGTGTACGTGCCCTGATAACAATGAGTGTAAACCATGGCTCTGCAAGGAGGTATGTTTGTATTATGTTTTTTCCCAAGATCAAACAAAGAAGCCAAATCTGAATGTATTTCATCTTATCACGGACAAGACTGCTAGAGATGCACTATGTGCATTTTATAGAGGACTTGGCTGTATCACCCGTTAAGCAAGATAAGTGGAGCATTTTAAAAATCTTTACAGTTGGAATCACTAAGCACATTAGCTGTAGCTTTGTTCTAATTTGTAAACTGTTTTAAAATTAATTTACATTTTCACTGTCTGCCTGAAATACTTCTGATTAATATTGCTGGGCTAATTACATTTGCAGCATTTTTAGACAAAGCTCTATAGAGTACCATTTTTATATTGCTGCAGTTTTACTAGTGTATTTAAAGATGATGCAATTTGAATACAAAATGTTTTCCATCATCTGTTCATTTCTGTTGACAACTGTTTGCCAGTTACTCAGCAGCTGTATTTATGAAATACTTAATGTAGAGGCTTTCATGTTAAAAAAATAATGTAGCCCTTATCTCTACTTTTGCAGTAAAACACCTAGGAGAGGAATGTTATTTCTGCTTTTGCAGACCTTGGTCATGACTGGTCTTTTTAAATTGTGGTTTCAGAGTGCTAGAGAAATATACTTTATCCATATTACCTTTAGCAGTTACAGCTAGTTAGCCTGTTTAAAAAAAAAAAACGAGAGAGAGAGCTCTGCTTTTCAACAGCACGATGATTTTTTCCCATTTGTAATCAGTCCTATTAACAGTAGCTGTACCTCTTACCTTACTGTATCTTTTATTTGAATATCTCATACCACAGAGCTGGGTTACATCAGAATATATTTCTTCACAATATTGTCTGTGACTTCAGTCATAAGCAAAGTTAATGTAATAAAACGGAATATTTTCTGGTTTCTTCCCTTTAGTAAGAAATATTGTAATTTGTTATTGCCCTATACCTATTCCACCACATATTCCAATAATTTTAATAGTGATGCCAAAATTTGAGTTTACACATTCCTATTAAAGACCACATTGTTTTGTCTGTGCCATTTATGTTTCTAGTGATAGATGTATCAACTTTTCCATTACAGATTAATAACTTGCCTGTAAAAATTCATCCCAGGGTGTAACTTGATCCTAAAAACAAAAATTTAAAAATTTCTAAGAACGAATTTAGCCAGTTTTATAAGGGTATGTCATGTCTGAACATCCCAAAACTGGCTCATTCCCTCCCTCTCCCATATATAAATAATTTCTACTTCGAAAATACCTCTTCCACCAAAACTAAAGTACAACTCTTCATGATTTGCTGTTCTCATGATGACATAGGGTGCTAGTTTGTGGAGAGAACGGAGATTGCGCCAGCTATTCACATGTACAATTGTGTCATGAGCAAGACTGTAGGACATGAAATAAGGAGTAGTGATGTGTTTAATTTGCTCAGGCTTAGAGCCTGTATCCACAAACTATTAGTTTTCTCTTCAAAGGACTGATGATCCTTTGATTTTGGAGAGCTGTGTTAGATCAGGAATCTGACAAGCATGGTGATGTCCCCTTTCATTGATACAAGTTCAAAAATATTTCCTGTCTTTTGGGTTTTCATTTTGTCTTGTGCCTCAGTAAATATAAAGACATCATTTTTGAAAGTGAAATGTTGCTGGTTGGAAGTCAACAGTATAGACTAGCTTCAGAAGCCCAAGCTACTTTTAAAAATTGTTACTCTGTTCCACACTAACTACTTTATTACAGTTTTAACTGCAGATACTTGTGTCTATATATTCTTATCGTATAATCACTTTCCATCTGAGAGTTGTTGTATTTTAAATACATAGCCCATTGTACATTGTAAAAGATTTTGAAGATGTTGCTACGAGTACCAAACCTGTAAACAAAATTTGGCTAAATCATAATTGGGTACCTTGATATTTAAGTTTATGTTGGCTTAAGTTATTAGCCCTTAGTATGATCATCATATTTCAACTCTGCCAGTTTTAAAATAAACCTCTCACAAAATAAGAGTTACCTAATAAAAACAAAATTCAAATAATATTAAGACTCCAATTTAACCTCCCACTGTGCAAGGAACTCTCTCTTCAGTGCACCTTGTTGAGCCCATGAATTGCAGAGATCTCCTTAAATCAGGTGGATCTTCATACCACATGTGCTGTTCTGCTTTTGCACAATAGAAAGGGAGAAGGTTAGAGGTGTAGCCTTAACTGTGGGTCTGATTGCTTTTGACCATTTGAACATATATGAGTTTGTTGTGATACTTTTCCTGAGATAGTTGAATTCAAAGTGCTCAGAGCTAAACTCTCAGCAGAAAAGAGATCTGTTAATACACCACATTATGGCAGTAGTATTTCACTTTATGTAGATTCTTTTTCAAATATCTCTGCAACTGCAAAGGTGGTGGATATATATCTTCCTGCATGCTGATGGAGGGAAAAAATTGAGACATCACTTCCCCTTTAAAAAAAAGTGGGTGGCTTAATTGTTTTTCCAGAGTCCATCAGTTGTCTTCAGTTCCTTTGGCTGGCTAGACTCTTGTTTTGACCCTTTGGGCCTGATTCAGAGAACTCCCTCTGCACAGGATACTCTGGGGAGCAAAAGAGAGAAAATGTATATATTTTACTATGAAGTGTCCTATGCTAAATAGTTAATCCTGACAAAGGATTGGGGAGATATTTTACTGAAGTAAAAAGGATTGATTCACTAATGTCACTTTGGTTTTATCTCACTGGTAGATAGGGTCAGCATTTTTTTAAAATAACCCCAGAAAGAGGTTTAATCCCTGTTTTCAGTGCAGTCTGAACTATGGAATGATGCTGCCATAAAACTGGAGTGACATGGTGAATCAATCTGTTTTCCTCTTCTTCCCCTTCTCCTTCTCACTCACCAAAGCCTGGATTAGCAACTTTGGGTATTGCATGCTTCATAGTAAAGTCTATACATGTTATTCTTTTTTGCTCACTGAAGTGCCCTGTGAGTAGCAGGGGTTTTCACCTCTTTAACTGACAGACAGTACTTTGTACAAAGAAGACCTGTGATTGTGGTTTATCCTATATTTTCCTTAAATGGCCAGGAGGCCAAGAGCGTCTGAGAAAAAGTTGCCCCAGCTACTGAAGTGTACGTACTCCTCCTGTGGTTTCACCAATCTTATGTTGCTTTTAGGGCTGTTGAGCTATTAAAAAAATTAATCATGATTAAGCACATGATTAAAAAATTAATTGTAATTAATCACACAATAAAAAAATTAATTGTGATTAATCGCACTGTTAAACAATAATAGAATACCGTTTATTTAAATTTTTTAGGATTTCTACATTTTCAAATATATTGATTTCAATTACAACACAGAATACAAAGTGTATAGTGCTCACTTTATATTTATTTTTCATTACAAGTATTTGCACTGTAAAAAGCAACAGAAATAATATTTTTCAATTCACCTAATACAAGTACTGTAGTGCAAACTCTTTATCATGAAAGTTGAACTTACAAAATGTAGAAGTGTGTACAAAAATACGGCATTCAAAAATAAGACAATGTATAATTTTAGAGCCTGCAAGTCCACTCAGTCCTACTTCTTGTGAAACCAATCGCTTAGACAAACAAGTTTGTTTAAATTTTCAGGAGATAATACTGCCCAGTTCTTGTTTATAATGTCACCTGACAGTGAGAACAGGCATTCGCATGACACTGGTGTAGGAATCGCAAGATATTTACGTGCCAGATGCACTAAAGATTCATATGACCCTTCATGCTTCAACCACCATTCCAGCGGACATACATCCATGCTGATGATGGGTTCTGCTCAATAACAATCCAAAGCAGTGCAGACTGACACATGTTCATTTTCATCATCTGAGTCAGATGCCACCAGCACAAGGGTGATTTTCTTTTTTGGTGGTTTGGGCTCTGTAGTTTCTGCATTGAAGTGTTGCTCTTTTAAGACTTCTGAAAGCATGCTCCACACCTCGTCCCACTCAGATTTTGGAAGGCACTTCAGATTCTTAAACCTTGGTTCGAGTGCTGTAGCTATCTTTAGAAATCTCACAATGGTACCTTCATTGCATTTTGTCAACTCTGCAGTGAAAGTGTTCTTAAAATGAATAACATGTGCTGGATCACCATCCAAGACTGCTATAACATGAAATATATGGCAGAATGTGGGTAAAACAGAGCTGGGGACATACAATTTTTCCCCGAGGAGTTCAGTCACAAATTTAATTAACGCATTATTTTTTTAATGAACATCATCAGCATGGAAGCATGTCCTCTGGAATGATGGCTGAAGCATGAAGGGGCATACAAATGTTTAGCATATCTGGCACGTAAATACTTTGCAATGCTGGCTACAAAAGTGCCTTGCAAATGCCTGTTCTCCATTTCTGGAGACATTGTAAATAAGAAGAGGGCAGCATTGTCTCCTGTAAATGTAAACAAACTTGTTTGTCTTAACGATTTGCTGAACAAGAAGGAGGACTGAGTGGACTTGTAGGCTCTGAAGTTTTACATTGTTTTATTTTTGAGTGCAGTTATGTAACAAAAAAAACCTACATCTGTAAGTTGCACTTTCATGACAAAGAGCTTGCACTACAGTACTTGTATGAGGTGAATTGAAAAATACTATTTCTTTTGTTTATCATTTTTACAATGCAAATATTTGTAATAAAAATAATATACACTTTAATTTCAATTACAATACAGAATACAATATATATGAAAATGTAGAAAAACATCCAAAATATTTAATAAATTTCAGTTGGTATTCTATTGTTTAACAGTGCAATTAAAACTGCGATTAATTGCGATTCATTTTTTTAATCATGATTAATTTCTTTGAGTTAATCGCATGAGTTAACTGTGATTAATCAACAGCCCTAGTTGCTTTCTTTCCTTTTTAGTAGCTGATGGTGTTCTGAGCCTAGCAGCCTGTTAATGCATGTGTCCTGTTGTAGGTATGGTGGATACTGAGGTAAAATTAAAAAACAACAACAAAAAGAATAGAGTGAGTATGTTCTATGATTCCTTATTTGGACAGAACCTTTGTCTTGATCAATCTAGTTCAGACATTTGGGTCTGTCCAGATCCTGCTTTAAAACCCAAACAAAAAAACTCAGGGGGAACACAACAAAAAACACGACAGCACCACCACAGATCAAGGACATCTCAAAAGTCCCCATAGCATCCAATTCCTCCTTGTCCTGGTTGACTTTTTCTCCCAGGTGCCTTTTTTGTAATGGAGACCCTGTACTTAAACTCACTAAGCAATGTAGGAGAATTTTTAATGCTCTCTTAATCTGAAACGTGTCTTCCTGTGTATCTCCAATTGTCTGACTCATCCAAAATTTATCTGCCTTGTTTTGAATCAACTCTGGCTATTCAAGTCCCTTTCTGTATTTTAACTAAGTAAAACTCCCCAAATGGATGGAGTCTCTCTCCATTTGAACTATGATGGTAGGTTGATGTCAGTAAAATCAGAACTGAAAGTGAACTTGGCAGCATATTCTTGGAAATCTCATGGCTGAGAGATAAATTGAATCAAACTCTTTCCACATCTTAGGCATTAATCCATATTTGGGCACATCTTAGGCATTAATCCATATTTGGGCTAGTTTGATACACAGTATGAGTTAGTGATACTGTACATATCTTCTATCTAAGTATGCAATATGAATTGAGTAGCAAAGTGTCACTTTGTTCGTTTGACATACAGAGCTAAGCAGAGAATCTACTGAGGGGTGAGAGGAGGGAGTTGAGAAATGGGGCCAAACTGAGGGTACATTTACACCACAAATTAAGGTGTAATTGTAGCATGGTAGGCATATCTGGTATAGGCTACCAACCTGAGTATATTCCCTGGATCCCCAGTGGGCTTGTCCTGGAGGCAGATAGTCAGTGAAAGAAATCTTTCCTTCCACATCTTCACAGCTTTTGTTACCCATACTAGCTAAATTAAAAGTAGTGCAGTTATGCCTACACATGCTGCAAATACACCTTAATTTGAAGTGTAGAGGCACCCTTAGGAAGAGAAGACCAAGTTAAGAGGTTGCAAAGAATTCCTGACTAAAAGCATAGTCAGCTAAGATTGCATGTTATCAAATTACTAGATAAGTAATTTGCCATTATTTTGACTTCAAAATTATAGCTGAGGCACATTAACACAGTAGAGGGACAGACTTGTTGCATTGCTCTTCAACCTATGATCAGAGGTCTGACACAGAAGATCCAACTAAACCATGCATTTACACATACATTATAATTACTATGTAATTTACTGTGGTGAATGGTGATAGATAAAGAATTTGAATATTTGAATTTATAATTTTTAAAATCGATGTATTATGTGTGGGACACTGCTTAATATCAGATGGAGAGCAGTGAACCCCTGTTCATAGAACCTTGACATGGACGCTATTAAAGGGGCTGAGAGAGCCCTTCCCAACCAGGAGAGCACATGTATGTCCACTATCATCAATTTATTTGTGACAATATTGTGGTGAAATGTTGGTAGAGGACAAAAAATTAAAGACTAGTAAATTCAATAAATGCACTTTGTAGGCCTGAAATACTGCTTTATCTAGGATGGAACCCAGTATTTAACTTCAATACAGCATTCAGCTCACTGTTAGTTTAAAACTTCCTTTCACTTCAGGTCTCAATGTTCAATCCCATGTGTGTGGCTGGATCCCACTCTGATTAGATATCCTAACATGTGAGTCACCACAACCATGCAGCCCCTGTTGGAGCATAGAACTGATCTACTGAGGGTCAGGCAAGGAAGAAAGAGATGATCTTGAAGTTTAGATACATCAGGAGTCAGGAGGCCTGAGTTTCTATTCTAAATTCTGCTGTAAACTTCCTGTGTTACGTTGAGCACTGTATTCTCTTTGAGCACAAGTACAGTACTACCTTAATTTCCTTGTATGCGAAATAATACTTACCTATCTCATAGGAGTGTCATGAGTCTAAGTTGAGATCTTTTGTGGGAAGAGTAGGGGAGGGGGCGAGAATCTTAGATATCTATGTTGTCCTTGGGTCTTAATGTTAAGTACTATTTTACTTGCTTTGAACAGCTGCATGAGTCTGAACAGTGATTCTTCTTTGAGTGCTTGCTCATATCCATTCCCATGTAGTTGCACGTGCTGCGTGCATAGTCACCGTATGGTTTTTCCCTCAGCAGCATCTGTCAGGTCAGCTCTGGTGCTCCCTGGAGTTGTGTCCTCGTGCCGCAGTATATAAGGGCCTGCTGCCCCGCTGCCCCCTGATTTCCTTCTTTCCACCTCTAATGGTCGCTGGAACTGCTCGTCCTTGCTTTGCAAGTACTCTCACCAGTGGACTTTGGACTTTTGTCTTTTTCTCCTGTAAATAGTTAAAATTTTAGCTGTTAGTTGTTACAGACTAGTTAGTAGTAGTAGTAGAGTAGGACCCCACTTAATGAGGTTCTTCCCTGACACCGGGACATGCCTCGGTCTTTGGAGTATAAGCCGTGTGAGGCTTGTCACAAGCCTATGCCCATTAGCAACCCCCACTCGGCTTGCCTCAAGTGTTTGGGTGAATCCCATCTGCATGACTCTGCAGGATTTGTAAAAGTTTCGAACCCCAGACCCAGAAAGAAGGGGACCAGAGACTTAAGTTCTTTCTGACGGTGGCTCTTTGCCCTCCCTTGGAGCCAAGTCATGCCGACTCAGCATCAAGCACCTATGCCTCTGTAAGAAGCGCACCAGCTTCTTTAAGAGAGAGCCACCACAGCCTGGCCTCTCCGGCACCAAGGAGGGACTCCTCATCTGCGTCCTGGGACTCCCGGCTCCACCAAAGTTCGCCCATGCAGAGGAGGTCTGCTCACGTGGCACTGATCCCATTCACTGATGCCGCAAAAGAAACAACGCAAAACAGACAGGGTAAGCTCCCCTACTCCAAAGCCCGCCAGTCACAAGGAAACTGGCAAAGTGACATCCATGCAGGGCCACTCGGGTTCAACAGCTGCCAAATTTGGTACCGTCGACAACGGCCCCAGTGAGGGGGCCGTTGAATACAGTGCCATTGAACTCTCCTCCGAGGGAGAGCCACAGGAGTGCAGAACTGGAGCTTCCATCAATGCCATGAGGCGTTCTAGGCAGCGTTCTAGTTCAGGACTTAATATCCCTATCAGTACTGCCATCACCAACCAGGTGCTATCCAGCACTGGAGGCGAGAGCGGCTATGGCACCAAGACCACAGATGCCGTCGAAAGGTAAGCCAGCAATGATGCAACAATTACAAACTACATGACAACAATGTTCTGTATAAACAGACAGGGTGGAGCATGTTCCTCTCACCTATGTCAGGAAGCCTTCCACCTTTGGGAGTTCTGCATAACCCACTCGATCCATCTTAAGGCCTCTTACCTTCCCGAGGCCCAGAACATGTTAGCAGATCATCTCAGCTGTTTCTTCTCCATTCACAAGTGGTCCATTTGACCGGAGGTTGTGAGGCACATATTCTAGAGATGGAGAGCTCCCCAGATAGACCTGTTTGCGACAAAGTACAACAGGACATGTCTGCAGTACTGCTCCTTTCAGAGTCACATTCCAGGCTCGCTCACAGACACGTTCCTTCTCCCCTGGAAGGACCATCTTTTCTATGCATTCCTACCCATTCCGCTCATACACAAGGTCCTGCTGAAGGTCAAAAGGCACATAGTGAGCCCGATGCTGATATCGCTGGCCTGGCCATGTCAGCACTGGTTCACCACTCTCCTGGACCTCTTGGTGGAAATAGCAATCACGCTACCTGTGTTTCCAGATCTAATCTCTCAGGATTATGGATTTCTACATCATCCAAACCTCAGATCTCTCTATCTCACAGCTTGGAAGCTCCATGGCTGAATCTCTTTGGAGTTAATGTGGTTGGGGACGGTTCAAGAGGTTCTGTTAGGGAGCAGAAAGCCATCCACAAGGGCCACTTACATGGCAAAATGGAAAAGGGTCTCAATCTGGTCAGTACAGAAAGGGGTCTCACCCATCTGAGCACCAATACCATGTATTCTGGAATATTTACTACATCTGAAACAGTAAGGGATGTGGGTGTCTCCAATTAAAGTACACCTGATGGCTATCTTGCCTTTTCACCCAGGGTGAGCAGCAGGTCCATTTTCATTAATGCGCTCTGTAGCCATTTTCTTAAGGAACTGGACAGGCTGTACCCACGGCTGAGGCAGCTGATCCCACCTTGGTACCTTAACTTAGTACTATCAAGACTCATGGGAGCCCTGGTCAAGTACTTGGCAACATGCTCTTTGCTTTACTTGTCATGGAAGGTGGCCTTCCTCGTGGCCATCACCTTGGCCAGGAGTGTCTCGGCAATCAGGTCCCTTACTTTGGAACCACAATACATAGTTTCAGAGTGGTAGCAGTGTTAGTCTGTATCACCAAAAATAATGAGGAGTAATTGTGGCACCTTAGAGACTAACAAATTTATTTGGGACTTCATCAGATGCATGAAGTGGAAAATACAGTAGGCAGGTATATATACACAGTACATGAAAAGATGGGAGTTGCCTTACCAAGTTGGGGGTCAGTGCTAACAAGACAATTCAATTAAAGTGGAAGTGGGCTATTCTCAACAGTAGAATACCAAGGGAGGAAAAATCACTTTTGTAGCGGTAATCAGGCCAAAGTGATCAGGGTGGCCATTTCAAACAGTTGACAAGAAGGTGTGAGTAACAGTAGGGGGAAATTAGTTTTTGTAGTGACCAATCCACTCCCAGTCTTTATTCAGGCCTAATTTGATGGTGTCCCATTTGCAAATTAATTCCAGTTCTGCAGTTTCTTGTTGGAGTCTGGTTTTGAAGTTTTTTTGTTGAAGAATTGCCACTTTTATGTCTGTTATTGATGACCAGGGAGATTGAAGTGTTCTTTGACTGGTTTTTGAATGTTATAATTCTTGACGTTTGATTTGTGTCCATTTATTCTTTTGCGTAGAGACTGTCCAGTTTGGCCAATGTACATGGCAGAGGGCATTGCTGGCACATGATGGCATATATCACATTGGTAGATGTGCAGGTGCCTATCCCTGCAACAAACCCCGTTGGCAACTCTGTCCGCATATCTATTCAAGGGACACCATCATAGGACCTAACCACATCAGCCACACCATCTGGGGCTCGTTCACCTCCCTCACTCAGAGCATATGGACACACAAAGGGGCAGAATTAAGGTTGCAGAGTCAACTGTAAATATGGCTTTTCCAAGCTTTTGAGTTCTTGACTTTGCAACCTCAATAACTTTCTTTTAACTTAGTTTTTGGTTTGTGCTTTTTATTGTAATCTGTATAGAGATGTAGTTAAATCCAAATGAGCAGATATTGTTATCTAATGATAAAGTGTAGAAGGAAAAAAGTATCCCAAGAACATAGTGCTTTGGTAATCCCTGTACACTGGAAGAGTGAGACAGAAAAGCAGTCATTGAAAGAGTGGTCACAGGGTTAGCAGGAGATTGGAGAACGAGGCAAAGATAGTATTATCACAAAAGCTAAGGGTGAATGGACTATACAAAGAATGAAAAGTAGGGTCAGAGGCAGCTGGAAAGGTTAAGGGGTGGGGGTGAGAATGGAGTAGAGACACTAAGACTTCACTAGGATGAAATAAAATAAACCATGGAATTCAAATGCTTTATAAACATATGTCTAGGTAGTTTTTTAAAAAAATCCCTGAAATTACAGTTTTAAAATCTATAAACTAACAATGCAAAAAACTTAGTGGAGAGTATAATTATTTACCCTGATTGTGTACGTCAGCGGTTTATAGATAACCCTGAGCCCTTTAGTGGATTTCCTTCTACTTGTCACTTTTTTTTTCTTACAAGCGTAGCAACATACACAAGGTGTTCTATGCAATCGGCACTTAAATGCCTGACCTGTACACTCCAGGCCAAATTCTGCTCTGTTGAATATATATAAATTTGGAGTAATTCCATAAACTTAACTGAGAGCAGAATTTGGCCCTCCATCTCAAATATAAAATATGTCAGAGACATTCATGAAAAAAGTTCTAGAATATGGTGTGCTGTTTTCATTTGTATATTTTGTATAAAACATTCATAGATTTAATGTATCATACATTGATAAAAAGTGGCATTCACTTTTAAAAACAAACAAACATATAGCCATTTAGTTCCAGCAGTCTTGGAGTTTTTCAAAGGCAAGTAACACCGGTAACAAATGGAGAGTTGTAGAGTGTGTGAAAATATGAACTTGAATTTTTTTAAAAACAGATGTTTAAAGTTAAGCCAAATCTGTATTTAGGCACTGAAATAAGTGGCCGGATGTTGAGTGCTGAGTATCTAGTAACTCGCATTAAGTCACTATTAAATCAAGATTAAAAACTGTGATTTATATTTTTATTTTACTTTATTTTGTTTAATTTGTAAAGGTAATCAGCAAAACGGGGGAAAGGAAATGCTTTTGTCCCTCCCCACCCTCTTTCTTCTCAATGAGGTATTAAAAAGGTGGCCTGAATGGTTGTGTTTTCTTTTGGAGTTTTTGGGGAGAGGAGGATTATTAATTGTTTTTAAATACTTTTTTCTTACTTTAAGTTAGAAAGTCAGACTTTGTTTATTTTATTTGGAATACTCTGCACTGCTTCAGAACTGGCAGGATTATGACATTGTAAGTACCAAGAATGTGAGCATTTAGCAATTGTGCAGGGAAGGGTTTCAGTTTAATCACCTCTTAATTTAAATGCCCAGAAAACAGTAGTGAGGTAAGATCTTTGTGCAAGTTTCAGTACCATTGCCTCTTCAATGGAAAGCTGATAAAGTTCTTTCTTCAGTTTCTAGTCCTCCAAGGTGTCCTCCAGCAAAACAGGAAATTGTGGTTTATTATTCCTAAGGTGAATAAACAGGCAGGGGGGAAAAAAACACTTTAAATTTTTGTCCAGCCTTTATTTAATATACCATAAAAAATAAATAAAAAAGCACAAACCCAATTTATTTTCCTTAGCATGTTAATTTTTAATGTCCAGGACACTAGTCGATAGTATGTATTAAAATATATTGCATTGTGGTTTATGTGAGACAAAGGACAAATGCCATGTTTGGACAGACCCAAATGTTTGACTAGACTGAACAAGACAAACATTCTGTCCAAATAGGGAATCATGAAGTACACTCACTCTGTTCTTTTTTTGTTTGTTTTTAATTTTAATTAGGTTCTTTTAGTAATTATAAAGCCTTTCCCATAGAGAAAAGGCATTCTAATAATTAAAACGCAAAAGGCTGAAGAGGTTGCCGATTTCTGGTTTTGGTACAGATCAGTCTTCCTCTGTTTATTTCAATTATCAAGTAATGTACAATTGATAGAAAAGCAAGATGGTTCTGCAACATTCGAATGGGTAAACAGATTTCCATGATTAAAAATATACATACAATGTTTGATGCTGCACATCTGAAGCTCTTACTCTGTCATTATTTATGTAATGCTTTATCTATTAACGAAAGTACAAACATACTAGCACTGTGAACGGAAAGAAATTGCACAATACTTTCCTCATGCTGAAAGCTGTTTGCCAAGCAGTTCATAGAATCATAGAATATCAGGGTTGGAAGGGACCTCAGGAGGTCATCTAGTCCAACCCCCTGTTCAAAGCAGGACAAATCCCCAGTTTTTGCCCCAGAACCCTAAATGGCCCCCTCAAGGATTGAACTCACAACTGTGGGTTTAGCAGGCCAGTGCTCAAACCATTGAGCTATAAGCCTTCTTTATGAAGCTATCAATAATGTTTTGATTAATGTCCGAGTTAATAGGTCATATTTATAGTTGGAATAATATAACATGAAATACCTCTTTAAATTTCACCAGCAATCCAGAAAGTAAATTATGTAAAGTTACTGCATCAACCATTTGTTGGTTTAATCTTTGAACTTTCAAAATGTTTTACATAAAGATTTATATTTAAGTCATGTGTGTACCTTTATGTTAACTTAATTCATTTCTTTCTGGGAAGAAGGTAGCAAGCAAGCAGCGTGCTATGGAAAGGAATGTATACATTAAATGGAAGAAAGATGGCCTGTTGGGTGCACTGGTTATGTGATGCATTCCTATGTAACAGTTTCAAACACCTTTTTATTTTTAAGGTTATTCTGGTGCAAGTTAATCCAGGGGAGGCTTTTACAATAAGAAGAGAAGATGGACAGTTTCAGTGCATTACAGGTAAAGATAATAATGTATTTCCTTGATATTCTCATTTTATTTTAGTATAAACAGAAGGTATTGCAAGAAATTCTTTCATTGTGTAAATGTGTGGTTTTTGAAGTTGTAGGAAGGGGGTTGATGAGGATATGATTTAAAAATAGTTTTAAGGAAGATTCCAGTTAATGCTAGTGTATAGCTTTTTTTTCTTTTTCACTATCATAACCATAACCAGTGCATTTTTACATGTATCATGAAATTAAATTCTGCAAAGGAAATTACTGTAAAGTCTACAGTGCAGATGAAGACGTACCATAGCAACAATTATGGTTTTGCTTATTTATTACATGCAAATCTCAGTTTTAGAATTTAAAGCTGTAATTTGGTTTTTGAAAGTTACTTACTGACTCTGGAAACCGTTTGTTTGGCAGTCATTTGAAGGTAACTGTAAAATTAATTCTGGGGATTTTTAAGGTAGAGAAGAAAATGTAGCAATGAACTGTTTTAAAAAAATGAAATCTTCATTCCGCTTGTGGAGAGTATTAAACGGTTCCTACTATAATAACAGCAGGACCAGGAAGCAGTGACTATCACAGCAGTCCATGAATGTACAGGGACCAGTTGTGAGAGTAGCAGTGCTTCTGGCATTAGACTGGCCTCTGTGCACCTGGTCTCCCTGTGCTCACCAATGCAGGTGTGGTATGGTACCGTACTACTTAAAAAGTTGGCACTAACAGGACATTAATCTGTAAACTTCATGCATTCTTAGAGGCACTTACTCTTTACTTTCAGAGAACAACTGCTATCATGGTAGAAACATAGGCCTGGATGAACAAAAGTATTTAGGTGCCTAAGTCCCTGTTTTAGGCACATAAGTCCCAGTTTCAGGACCACTGTGAAGCACAAAACTCCCACTAAACCTTGTAGGCGCCTACGTTTTTGCAGTAAAAATTTCCCAGGCACCTATGTTTCTGCCTCTGTGCATGCACACTGCTGCCTCCCTTAAGTCTCCTCCAGATGCCTATCTCCTGCCTAATCCCCAGAGTGATTTGCAACCCAGAGGAAGATAGGCATTCGGTTGCCTAAGAGCTTGTCTTCACTTAAAGCACTACAGTGGCGTTGCTGTAGCGCATCAGTGAAGACACTACCTACGCTGAAGGGAAGGGATCTCCCATCAATTTAGGTACTCCACCTCCCTGAGAAGCGGTAGCTAGATTGATGGGAGAATTCTCCCATTGACCTTCTGCTGTCTCCGGGAGGGGGGGCAGATAGGTCGGTTTAACTGCGTCACTCAAGGATGTGGACTTTTCACGCCCCCTGAGCGACACAAGTATACCAACCTAGTTTCCTAGTGTAGACCAGGCCAGAGTTGCATGCAAATTCTGATCCAGTAGACAACCTCTGCCATGCCTACCAGATCACGTCCCACAGGTGAGTTCACACAAAATAGTTTGGGGGATGGCAGAGGAGGACTACCCTCAGAACTTTTACCCCAATGGTTAGGGTATACAAATGCCCCTCCTCCTGGAGGTGAGAAGAGATATGAGCAGGGATTTCTACCGTTGAGCTATGGGATACTCTAATGTGGGGCTCCCTCCGTCTCTCCTGTTGAAGCTTTTGCACTTCAGATAAATAATTAAAGAATAATTTGGGACAGAAAGAGAGCAAGCACAAGCATGAGAATGATTCTGTAGCTTTGTGGTTAGAGCACTCATCCAAGGTGTGGAAGACTCCAGATCCAGTGTTGCTACGCAGTGACTATCCAGAGTGCAACAGCTTCATCAGCATAGGCACATAACTCCAGAAACGTAGTCACAGTTGAGAATCGCAAGCAGAGATTGGCACTGTCCTTCACTAGATTTAGGTACCTATCTCCATGAGAGAGTAGAGTTCAGCAAATACCCCTCTCATCAGCATCTTCCATTGGCTAGAGTAGGTGGCTCCCTGTCCAGCATGCTGGTTTTTGTGAATCACGGTCTAAGACTACGTCTACACACAATTAGACACCCACACCTGGCCCATGCCAATTGATTCAGAATCGTGGGCCACAGGCTGAGGAGCTGTTTAATTGAAGTAGACTTCTGGGCTTAGGCTGGAGCCTGGGCTTTGGGATCCCGAGGTGGGAGGGTCCCAGAGCTTGGGTTCTAGCAATTAAACTGCCTGAGCCCCAGGAGCCTGAGTCAGCTGGCATGGGACAGCCCTAGGTTTTTATTTGCAGTGTAGACATACATTTAGGAATCTCTGTGTCCCTATTTATTATATTGGGGGCCTAAGTGCCTAACTCAGGCTTTGTGAATTGCAGTAATTTTTCTAGGTGCTTGAAAGTTGTGAGGCTGAATGTCACAACCCCTAACCCTTTCTGTGCATACAGGCCCATATTCTTTTCTTTACAAAAAAAAAATGTAGTCTCAAGCCCTACTATTAGCATGCTCTAACTTGTAGAATGTCACATTGGAGAAATGAAATCTTACTCACATTATAAAAACATAAGAATGGCCATAATGGGTCAGGCGACTGGTCCATCTAGCCAAGTATTCTGTCTTGCAACAGTGGCCAGTCCTAGATGCTTCAGAGGGAGTGAACAGAAAAGGGCAATTATTAAGCAATCCATACCCTGTTGACCAGTCCCAGCATCTGGCACCCAGAGGTTTAGGAGCACCCAGAGCATAGGGTTGCATCCCTGATCATCTTGGCTAACAGCCATTGCTGGATCTATCCTCTATGAACTTACCTAATCCTTTTTGAACGCAGTTATACTTTTGGCGTTCACCACATCTCCATACAATGAGTTTGACAGATTGACTGTGCATTGTGTACTTCCTTATGTTTGTTGTAAACCTGCTACCTATTCATTTGATTTGGTGACCCCTAGATTTTGTGTTATGAAATGGGTAAATAACACTTCCTTATTCACTTTTTCTTCACACCATTCACAATGTTTAGACCTCTATCATATCCCCCCTTAGTTTTTTCTTTTCTAAGCTGAACAGTCCCCTTTGAAATCTCTCCTCCTATGGAAAATGTTCCATACCGCTAATCATTTTTGTTCCCCTTCTCTGCACCTTTTCCATTTCTAATCTATCTTCTTTGAGATGGAGTAACCAGCACTGTACATAGTATTCAAGGTGTGGACATACCATGGATTTGTTGGTATCATAGCATGATGATACTTTCTGTCTTATTATCAATCCCTTTTCTACTGGTTCCTAACATTCTGTTAGCTTTTTTGACTGATAACCACATTGAGCAGATGTTTTCAGATAACTATCCATGATGACGCCAAGATTTCTTTCTTTAGTGGTAACAGCTAATTTAGAACCCATCATTTTGTATATATAATTGGGATTATTTTTTTCAATGTGCATTACTTTGCATTTATCAACATTGAATTTCAGCTGCCATTTTGTTGTCGTCACCTAGTTTTATGAGATCCCTTTGTGACTTTTTGCAGCCTCAACTATCTTGAGAATTTTTGTATCATCTGCAAACTTTGCATCTCGCTGTTTACCACCTTTCCCAGATAGTTTATGAATATGTTGAAAAGCAAAGGTCCCAGTACCAATCCCTGGGGGACCCTGCTATTTACCTCTGACCATTTAAATAAACTGACCATTTATTTCTCTCCTTAATTTCTCATCTTTTAGCCAGTTACTGATCCATGAAAGAACCTTCCCTCTTATCCCATGACTATTTATTTTGCTTGAAAATGTTTGGTGTGGGACGTTGCTAAAGGCTTTCTGAAAGTCCAAGTACACTATATCAACTGGATCACCCTTGTCCATATGCTTGTTGACCCCCCTCAAACAATTCTAATAGATTGGTGATGCATGATTTCCCTTTACAAAAGCCATGTTGACTCTTCCCCAACATATCACGTTAATCTATATGTCTGATCATTTTGTTCTTTTCTATAGTTTTGACTTGTTTACCTGGTACTGAAGTCAGGCTTACCAGCCTATAATTGCCTGAATTCCCTCTGGAGCCTTTTTTAAAAATTGGTGTTACATTCGCTATCCTCCACTCATCTGGTACCGAGGTTGATTTATGCGATAGATTACATACCACACTTAGTAGTTCTGCAATTTCATATCTTAGTTCCTTCAGAATTTTTGGGTGAATGCCATCTAGTCCTGATGATTTATTACTGTTAATTTATTAATTTGTTCCAAAACCTCCTCTATTGACACCACAATCTGGGGCAGTTCCTCAGATTTGTCATCTAAAAAGAATGGCTGAGGTGTGGGAATCTCCCTGATATCCTCTGCAGTGAAGATGGATGCAAAGAACTCATTTAGTTTTTCTGAAATGGCCTTGTCTTCTTTGAGTGCTCCTTTAGCATCTTGATTGTTCAGTGGCCCCACTGATTGTTTGGCAGGCTTTCTACTTCTGATGTACTTTAAAAAAAAATGATGTTAATTTTTGTGTCTTTTTCTAGTTGCTCTTCTGATTCCTTTTTGGCCTGACTAATTTTACTTTTCCACTTGACTTCCAGAGTTTATGCTCCCTTCTATTTGCCTCAGAAGTATTTGACTTCCCGTTTTTAAAGGATGTCTTTTTTTCTCTAACTGCCTCTTTTACTCTGCTATTTAGCCATAATGGCACTTTTTGGTCCTCTTGCTGTTTTGTTTTGTTTTGAACTTGGGGTATAGATTTAGTTTGAGCCTCTATTATAGTTTCCATAGTACGGTTTAAATTAGGGGTGAACAAACTTTTTGGCCCAAGGGCCACATCTGGGAATAGAAATTGTATGGTGGGCCATGAATGCTCACAAAATTTGGGTTGGGGGAGAAGGGAGGAGGGGCTCTGGTTGGGGGGGTGGGCTCCAAGGTGGGGCCAGAAATGAGGAGTTCATGGTGCAGGAGGGGGCTATGGGCTGGGACCGAGAGGTTTGGAGGGCTGGAGGGGGATCAGGGCTGGGGTAGGGGGTTGGGGTACAGGAAGGGGTGCAGGCACCAGCAGAGGGTGCGGGCTCTGGGGTGGGGCTAGGGATGAGGCGTTTGGGGTGCAGGAGGGTGCTCCAGGCTGGGATCGCGGGGTTCGGAGGGTGAGAGGGTGATCAGGGCTGGAGCAGGGGGTTGGGACATGGTGGGAGGCTCAGGGGTGGAGGCTCCAGGCGACGCTTACCTTAAGCGACTCCTGAAAGCAGTGGCATGTCCCTTCTCTGGCTCCTGTGTGGAGGCACAGCCAGGTGGCTCTGCACACTGACCCGTCCTCAGGCGCCACCCCTGAAGCTCCCGTTAGCTGTGGTTCCCAGCCAATGTGAGTTACAAGGGCGACACTTGAGGTGGGGGCAGAGTGCAGAGTGGAGCCCCCTGCCTGCCCCTACGAATAGGAGCCGTAGAGGGGACATGCCGCTGCTTCCGGGAGCTGCGTGGAGCGACCCCCTGACCCTGCTCCCTGGCTGGAGCGCCGGAGCTGCTGCTTCCGGGAGCCATGTGCAGCGTCCCCTGACCCTGCTCCTCAGCTGGAGCGCTGGAGCGGGGCAAGCCTCAGATCCTGCTCCCCAGTGGGTGCTCGATGGCCCGATTAAAATGGCTGACAGGCTGGATGCGGCCCAGGCCATAGTTTGGCCACCCCTTATTTAAATAGTTTCCACGCAGCTTACAGGTATTTCACTCTTGTGGTTGTTCCTTTTAATTTCCATTTAACTAGCTTCCTTATTTTTGTGTAGTTCCTCCTCTTGAGGTTAAATGCTATTGTGGTGGGTTTCCTTGCTATTTTCCCCTCTATAAGGATGTTAAAAAATTAATTTCATTATGGTTACTATTACCAAGAGGTTCAGCTTCATTCAGCCCTTGGACCAGATCCTGTACTTCACTTAGGACTAAATCTCCCCTTGAAGGTTTCAGGACTAGTACGCCAAGAAGCAGTCATTAATGGTGCCTAGAAATTTTATCTCTGCGTCCTGTCCTGAAGTGACATATAAATCCCCCATTATTATTGGGGTTTTTTATTTTTGTAGCTTCTCTGATCTTCTGGAACATTTCACAGTCACCATCAGCCACCTGGTCAGCTAGTCGGTATTATATTCCTACTGCTATACTATTATTGTTCAAGCATGGAATTTCTATCCATAGACATTCAATGGTACACTTTGATTCATTTATGATTTTTACTATATTTAACTATGCTTTCTTTCATATATAGTGCAGCTCCCCCATGAGCACAAACTGCTCTGTCATTCCTAATATCCTGTTATTACTGTGTCTCATTGCTTATCGTCGTTTCACCATGTTTCTCTGATCCCTATATCAATATCCTCATTTAATACCAGGCAGTCATTTCCACCCATCTTAATGTTTAGCCTTCTAGTATTTTGATGCAAACACTTAAAGAATTTGTCAATATTTAGTTATATAATTGAGTGGGACTCTTTTTCGTTTGACTGTTTCTCTTCAGCTCCAACCTGTACTTTATCAATTTCTGTCCTCTTCCCTTTACTAGAATACAGGGACTAAGGGATGTCTCTGTCCGAACTGTGTGGTCCTTGCACCTGTCAGCTTTCCGCCAGCCCTTAGTTTAAAAACTCATTACTGCCTTTTTAATTTTACATACCAGCAGTCGGGTTCCATTTTGGTTTAAGTGGAGCCCATTCTTCCCATATAGGCTCCTCTGTGGCTTCACAGTGATTGAAATATATTTCTGTCAGTTTCTGACTTCATATATCAAACATGATGTCCTCTCCATATCCCCTTTATTCCAGTTCTTCCTCTTACATAACAAGACCATGTTATGTTGTTATGGGGTCATAAGATGTACACCGTTCTGTAGGCAAATATTTGCCATAATTCTTTTTAATTACATGAAAACTTTTTTCTTTATTATTTTTATTTATTTTACACGCATAAATAAGTCTACAAATATTTGAAGTGTTTATACATGAAGAAGGGAGAAAATATTTGTCATAATAAATGGGGATGTAATTAGGACAGGAGTAGGAGTAATAGAATAACTAGAGTAAAAGTAATGGGATGAAATTTAAAAGGGAACATTTAGGCTCAGTGTCAGGGGGGAAACTTTCAGACAGTGTGATTTATGAGCCTATGGAATGATTTCCTAAGGGAAGTGGTGAAAACACCTTCACGTGACATGTTTAAAACGAGACTGGAGTAACACTACTAGATGTTCTATTGGGAACAATGTTGTGTTATTGGGGAATTCAACAAAATTACCTCACAGATCTTTTTTCTTTCTGACGTCTTGTAATGCCCCACATGCTTTGAGCCTGGGTTTTCCCAACCAACAAATGAATACAGAACAACTAAATATTTTAAAGACATCTTCCTTTGTATAAGGAAATTGCTGGCTCCCAGAATTTGGAGGTTTCTTTCTCCAGCAGGTAAGGGTACCCTTGCCAATTGAGAGAAGCCTGAAGAAAAGAGAATAGAGTAGGCTATGGGCTCTCAGCCTCAGTGAGCCACCTCTCATCAGAGTACAGCATGATTAAATCCTAGAAGAGCTCCAAGGCTGGGAAGTGCCCATGTTGCCAGGCTCTCTCAACCATATATGGCAAGTGCCTTCTGGATGAACAGAGGAAGAGCAGATTCTGAAGAAAGGAAGTGTTATGGGAATGCAGGAAGGATTACTATTCCCAGACCTCTTCCATCCTCAAGAAGGGAGACTGCCTCTGAGAAAAGCTCTTTTCTCTCCAAGGGTTTTTACATTTTCATTAATAGACCCATCAGGCACGCAGCCCAAATCCAACCTGCTCCAGCCAAATGGTAACAGCACTCACAACATGGCATGCAGATGTAAGCACAGCTCCATCCATGCCATCTCCCAAGTAAGACCCATCCTGTTCAGACCACAGCAGAAGCAAAAAGCTACCAGTACTCCTCCAGCTATCTCCCTGCTCCCCAGTAAAGCACCACAGGAAGCTCACCATACAGCATCATTGTGGCAGTCACATGCATGGTTCTCAGGTCACTCTAGCCTTCTCAGCAATACAGGGCAGTGTAGGTTGTCAAAAGGATTATTTTCTTCAGCATTTTCATTTGTTAGTCCAGTTTAGTCACCACGAGAGATACTTGTTATAGAACAGGTTTCAGAGTAGCAGCCGTGTTAGTCTGTATTCGCAAAAAGAAAAGGAGTACTTGTGGCACCTTAGAGACTAACAAATTTATTTGAGCATAAGCTTTTGTGAGCTACAGCTCACTTCATCAGATGCATTCAGTGGAAAATATAGTGGGGAGATTTATATACATAGAGAACATGAAACAATGGGTGTTACCATACACACTGTAACCAGAGTGATCACTTAAGATGAGCTATTACCAGCAGGAGAGCTGGGGGAACGCCTTTTGTAGTGATAATCAAGGTGGGCCATTTCCAGCAGTTGACAAGAACATCTGAGGAACAGAGGGTGGTGGTGGTGGGGAAATAAACATGGGGAAATAGTTTTACTTTGTGTAATGACCCATCCACTCCCAGTCTCTATTCAAGCCTAAGTTAATTGTATCCAGTTTGCAAATTAATTCCAATTCAGCAGTCTCTCATTGGAATCTGTTTTTGAATTTTTTTTGTTGAAGAATTGCCACTTTTAGGTCTGTAATCGAGTGACCAAAGAGATTGAAGTGTTCTCCGACTGGTTTTTGAATGTTATAATTCTTGATGTCTGATTTGTGTCCATTTATTCTTTTACGTAGAGACTGTCCAGTTTGCCCAATGTACATGGCAGAGGGGCATTGCTGGCCCATGATGGTATATATCACTTTGGTAGATGCGCAGGTGAACTAGCCTCTGATAGTGTGGCTGATGTGATTAGGCCCTATGATGGTGTCCCCTGAATAGATATGTGGACACAGTTGGCAACGGGCTTTGTTGCAAGGATAGGTTCCTGGGTTAGTGGTTCTGTTGTGTGGTGTGTGGTTGCTGGTGAGTATTTGCTTCAGGTTGCGGGGCTGTCTGTAAGCAAGGACTGGTCTATCTCCCAACATCTGTGAGAGTGATGGGTCGTCCTTCAGGATAGGTTGTAGATCCTTGATAATGCGTTGGAGAGGTTTTAGTTGGGGGCTGAAGGTGTTGGCTAGTGGCGTTCTGTTATTTTCTTTGTTGGGCCTGTCCTGTAGTAGGTGACTTCTGGGTACTCTTCTGGCTCTGTCAATCTGTTTCTTCACTTCAGCAAGTGGGTATTGTAGTTGTAAGAATGCTTGATAGAGATCTTGTAGGTGTTTGTCTGTCTGAGGGGTTGGAGCAAATGCGGTTGTATCGTAGAGCTTGGCTGTAGACAATGGATCGTGTGGTGTGGTCTGGATGAAAGCTGGAGGCATGTAGGTAGGCATAGCGGTCAGTAGGTTTCCAGTATAGGGTGGTGTATATGTGACCATCGCTTATTAGCACCGTAGTGTCCAGGAAATGGATCTCTTGTGTGGACTGGTCCAGGCTGAGGTTGATGGTGGGATGGAAATTGTTGAAATCATTGTGGAATTCCTCAAGGGCTTCTTTTCCATGGGTCCAGATGATGAAGATGTCATCAGTGTAGCACAAGTAGAGTAGGGACATTAGGGAACGAGAGCTGAGGAAGCGTTGTTCTAAGTCAGCCATAAAAACGTTGACATAATGTGGGGCCATGCGGGAACCCATAGCAGTGCCGCTGATTTGAAGGTATACATTGTCACCAAATGTGAAATAGTTATGGGTGAGGACAAGTCACAAAGTTCAGCCACCAGGTATGCCGTGACATTATCGGGGATACTGTTCCTGACGGCTTGTAGTCCACCTTTGTGTGGAATGTTGGTGTAGAGGGCTTCTACATCCATAGTGGCCAGGATGGTGTTTTCAGGAAGATCACCGATGGATTGTAGTTTCCTCAGGAAGTCAGTGGTGTCTCAAAGATAGCTGGGAGTGCTGGTAGCATAGGGCCTGAGGAGGGAGTCTACATAGCAAGACAATCCTGCTGTCAGGGTGCCAATGCCTGAGATGATGGGGCGTCCAGGATTTCCAGGTTTATGGATCTTGGGTAGCAGATAGAATACCCCAGGTCAGGGTTCCAGGGGTGTGTCTGTGCGGATTTGTTCTTGTGCTTTTTCAGGGAGTTTCTTGAGCAAATGGTGTAGTTTCTTTTGGTAACCCTCAGTGCGATCAGAGGGTAATGGCTTGTAGAAAGTGGTGTTGGAGAGCTGCCTAGCAGCCTCTTGTTCATATTCCGACTTATTCACTAGTGTCCTAGAGAAGGGGAGTGGAGAGGGAGGGACCTGGGCCCTCCCTTTACTCCAGGTCCCAGCCCAGGGGCCCTAGAGATAGCGGTAAACCACTTGAACTAGCGGTTCCTTCCCCGGGGCTACTTCCCTCTTCTGCCCTTCAGCTTTTGGGGCTTCCTGCCCTACCTCTGCACAAACCAGGTGTCCCTTTACCTAGGGTCTTGGTCTTCTTAGCCCACCACAGCACTTCTCCAAACTCTCCTCTGCTTCCCTGCAAACTGCTGTCTGCTCTAACACCAATCCACTCTGCTTCAACTCCTCGTGTCTGATTGAAGCAGGGGGGTTTTATCATGTGACTGTCTTTGGGTGCTTCAATTGGCTTCAGGTGCTTTAATTAATCTCTAGCGAACTTTCTTCCCTCTACAGGGAATAAGGCTCCCTTCTAACACTCTCCTGCTGCCCTCTGGCCATGCTGTATCACATATTTCCACCTCCCCCCGCTCAACACCATGGGGTTGGGCTACTTGGGAAGAGAGGCAGTGCTGTCATTATAGGCCATCAGTGTTGCAGTGTTGGCTTCCGGCTCTACCCGGAAATGGAAGGGTGCAGGGATAGGAACCACCTAGTCACTCTTGCGTTCTTCTCCTTGTTTCTGTGCATCCACTGGAGTGGGGCATGGTCTGTCATGAGGGTAAACTGCCACCCCAGTAGGTAGTAGCAGACAGTGTCCATAGCCCATTTTACCACCAGACATTCCTTTTCAATGGTGGCGTACTTTTGTTCCCTGGGGAGGAGTTTCCAGCTGAGGTAAAAGATCGGGTGTTTCTCCTCCCCTACCATCTGCGAAAGGACGGCTCCTAGCCCTACCTATGAGGCATCTGTTTGTAGGATGAATTTATTGAAGTCTGGGGCTATGAGTACTGGATGGCAGCAAAGGGCTGTCCTTAAATCTGCAAATGCTCCTTCTGCCGCATCAGTCCACTTTACTATCTCAGCCTTTATCAAATCCATCAGTACCCTTGCTCTTGTGGCAAAATGAGGGATGAATCTCCGATAGTATCCTCCTATCCCTAGGAATGCTCTTATCTGCTTTTTGCGGACTGGTCGAGGCCAACCTTGTATTGCCTCCACTTTGTTCCATTGGGGTTTCACCAAACCTCTCCCTAGTACATACCTGAGGTATCTGGCCTCAGCTATTCCTATCAAGCACTTGAGAGGGTTGGCAGTGAGGCCGGCCTTCCGCAGGGTGTCTAGCACCGCTTCTACTTTTCCTAGGTGTGTTTCCCAGTCAGGGCTATGGATGACTATATCGTCTAGTTTCAGAGTAACAGCCGTGTTAGTCTGTATTCGCAAAAAGAAAAGGAGTACTTGTGGCACCTTAGAGACTAACCAATTTATTTGAGCATGAGCTTTCATGAGCTACAGCTCACTTCATCGTCTAGATAGGCATCATACTTGGCATGGGGTCGCAGCAATTTGTCCATAAGTCGTTGGAATGTTGCAGGGGCCCTATGGAGTCCGAAAGGGAGGACAGTGTATTGGAACAGGCCATCGGGTGTAGAGAAGGCAGTCTTTTCCTTGGCATTCTCGGCCAGGGAAATTTACCAATATCCTTTGGGCAGGTCCAGAATGGTTAGGTATTGGGCCTTGCCTAACTGATCAACTAGCTCGTCAATGCGTGGTATTGATAGGCATCGAATTGGGATACTTCATTCAACTTCCGGAAGTCGTTGCAAAACCTCAGGGTGCCATCAGGCTTGGGGACTAGGATGATAGGGCTGGACCACTAGCTGTGGGATTCTTCAATAACCCCGAGTTCCAGCATCTTCTTCACTTCTGTCCTAATTTCTTCCCTTTTAGCTTCCGGTATTCGGTACGGTCTTATCGTCACTCTTACTCCGGGACGGGTGACAATATGATGTTGGACCAGTGTCGTATGGCCCGGCTGTCTACAGAACACGTCCTGGTTCTGTTGGATCATATCAATGACCCCTGTTCGTTGTTCTGGAGTTAACTCGGGAGATATCTTCACCTGCCTCTGTGGGTCGTCTGTCTGGGGTGGAGCTCCCCGAATGACCAGGCACGTCTCTCTGTCACGCCAGGGCTTCAGTAAGTTGATGTGATAGATTTGCGCTGGCCTTCGGCGGTCTGGTTGTCTGACCTTCTAGTCCACCTCCCCAATGGCTTCCACTATCTCATATGGTCCATGCCATCTGGCTAGGAGTTTGCTTTCTGCTGTCGGCACTAACACCATCACCCGTTCCCCCGGCTGAAATCTCTGTACTTTCGCCCGACAGTTGTAATATGTCTGCTGAGCCTCTTGTGCTTTTTCCAAATGTTCTCGTACTATAGGGGTTACTTGAGTTATTCGCTCTCTCATCTGTGTCACGTGCTCATTGACATTCTTTCTTGGGTTGGGTGGTTGTTCCCAATCTTCCTCGGCAATATCTAATATTCCGCGTGGGTGGCGTCCGTATAGTAGTTCAAAGGGAGAAACCAGTGGACACCTAAGGGACTTCCCATATAGCAAATTTTAGATACGGTAGATGGGTATCCCAGTCTTTTCCGTCCTTTGCTACCACCTTCTGGATCATACTTTTAAGGGTACTGTTAAACCGCTCGACCAGTCCATCTGTTTGTGGTTGGTAGACTAAGGTCCATATGACCTGGATGCGGAGTATGGTACATAAGTCTTTCATTAATTTTGACATGAAAGGGGTTCCTTGGTCTGTCAGGATCTCCTTAGGGATGCCCACTCTGTCAGAAACCTGGAGTAGTTCTTTTTCTATTGCCTTGGATGTGGGGTTTCTTAAAGGAATGGCTTCTGGATACCGTGTGGTGTAGTCAAGGATGACTAGTACATTTCGGTGGCCCCGTGCCGATCTTTGCAGTGGGCCCACTATGTCCATGGCTATCCTCTCGAAAGGGACTTCAATAATAGGCAAAGGTACTAATGGGGCCCGCAAGTGAGGTCGGGGGCTATGCAACTGGCATTCAGGGCAGGAGGCACAATAGCGCTGGACCGCTGCACATATTCCTGGCCAATAAAACCTTCTTAGGACTCCATCCAGTGTCTTGTCTACTCCTAGATGTCCCCCAAATAGATGTGTGAGCTAACTCTAGTACTGCCCTTGTGTGTTTCCATGGGACTAAGAGTTGCTTTACTTCTTCCCCTCACATTTGCGCTATCCTGTACAACAGATCGTGTTTGAGCACATAGTATGGCCTTGGGCCTTTGGTCTTTCCTTCCATGGGTACACCATTTACTTCCATTACCTCCTCCTTCACATTCGCGTATAGTGGGTCATTGGCTTGATCCTGCCCGAAATTCTCATGTGTGGTACCAATCTGATCTAATTCCAGGGGGCCTGTTTCTACTCCGCCCCCTGGGTTGCCCCTACTTGGGCTAGGAACCGCCTCCAAGTCCTCACTGGCCTGAATTATCTCCTGACCGAGTTCGCCTACCAACAAGGGAGGTTTTCTGGTTCTCTGCTAGAATTCTGGTTTGCCGTGTCTCACCCCCTGGGGTCTGGAACAGTTTGCGGGCTGCCAGCTGTCTTTCCATGAGGGAGATCAACTCATCATAGGTGGAGGGGTCATTCTGGCCAACCTAAGTTCAGAGGCCTGGTGGTAGCCCCTTCATATACCGGTCCAGTACCAGGACCTCTATCATCTGCTCAGAGCTGAGGGCCTCAGGGCGCAGCCATTTCCGGATCAGGTGGATCAGGTCAAACAATTGTGATTGGGGTGTCTTGTCCTCTGAATACTGCCACTCATGGAACCTCTGGGCTCACAACACCATCGTTACTCCATATCTGGCCAGGATCTCTGCCTTCAGCTGGGGGTAATCTGCTGCAGTCTCCACGGCCATATTGTAGTAGACCTTCTGGGCCTCCCCACACAGGAACTGGGCGAGGATACCAGACCACTGATCTCGGGGCCAGGCTTCCCACAGGGCTGCTCTTTCAAAAGCCAGGAGATATGCCTCCACATCATCCTCCCATGTCATTTTCTGTAGGCAGTGGCTGGCCCATATGGTCCGGGTCCCGTCGCAGTTGCGGTTCAGCTCCATAAGGGCCTTTATCTGGTTCACCAGCTCTTGCAGCAGGGCTCGGTCCTGGGCAGCCTGACTCATCAACAGAGGATTAGTCTCCTGCTGCATCCGAGTCGCCTCCTGTTGGGCAGTTGCTTGGACCCAGGTAGCCTCCTGCTTGGCTGCAGTGGCTTGTATTAGGGCCTTGACCACGTCATCCATCTTAGGGACGGGAGGGATTTGGCTAACCCTGGTTTAAGTCCCCAGCTTGTAGATCCCACTTTTGACACCACGTATGGCAAATTGCCGGCACTACTATGATGGGTCTTACGCTTTCTCTTCTTGGGGGGGGGTTTCAGGGCACTGTTTCTTGCCCCTGAACTAGGGTATTAACTGCCCCACTAGTGTCCTAGAGGAGAGAGGGGAGGGAGGGAGGGACCCGGGCCCTCCCTCTACTCCGGGTCCCAGCCCAGAGGCCCTAGGGATAGCAGTAAACCACTTGAACTAACAGTTCCTTCCCTTGGGCTACTTCCCTCTCCTGCCCTTCAGCTTGTGGGGCTTCCTGCCCTCCCTCTGCACAAACCAGGTGTCTCTTTACCTAGGGTCTTGGTCGCCTTAGCCCACCACAGCACTTCTCCAAACTGCTCTCTGCTCCAACACCAATGCACTCTGCTTCAACTCCTCCTAACTGCTCTCTACTCCAACATCAATCCACTCTGCTTCAACTCCTCCTCCTGTCTGATTGAAGCAGGGGGTTTTTATCATGCTGTATCACAATAGGCAATTGTGTGTCTCACAGTGGATGCCTGTTTGTATACTGAGCCAAATGCTAATGAAGAGAGGACATTTACAGGAAGAAATAAACAGCAGGAAAGGATCCTGTTTACGAGTTAAGACAAATTATTGGGCTACATCTAGGGGTGCAGAGGCACACCTTGATCCTTCACAGAGGATGCAAGCTGCCAGCATTTGTCTTATGAACAGAGGCTCACAGCCAAGCCTGATGTAAAAGGCTGGAAGGACTTTGGGTGAGCATTGCTCTGTAAGACATGAGAGTATCTCGTGAACTAAGTCTAGGTTCTAGAATGCGTAATGATTTTATTCTATATGTATCCATTTGTTTCCAGTATTTCTAATTGCTATCACTTGCATCTCTATACTTTGTTCAATGAACTTTTACTTGTTTTCATTATAAACATATCTATGTGCTGTGTGTTAAGTGGGATGATGATCTGATGAGTAACTGGTAAACTGGGGTGTACTGCTTCTTTGGAAGCAGCAAATTTGTGAGTACTGAGAGTGTCCATTGGACAGTCCAGGGAGATGTTTGTGGGTTGCTATGTGCCTGTTGCTAACCTGGAGAGAGAAAGTGGGGCTTGCATAGGTCTAGTGGGGATTGTTTGTCTTACCTGTGGGGGCAGATAAGACTTCCACACGCTAAGGGCAGATGTCAGCAAGGTGCCTCACAACCTGAGGTACCTCTGGGAAGCGTCGCAGAGGCAATCCAGGGAATGGGCAGGATTTCAGATCCTCAATTGCATAAAAAGGATGGAGAAGGTTTTTCTGCTTTCCATATACTAAGAGTGGAGGGGTTAAAACCAGCAGAACTAGTTTTCTGAGATCTGTTACTTTCTATTTCTTACAAGGCTCTCTAAGCTCTTTCCATGCACCTATTACTCCTGAGGACATTCTGTGCCAACAAAAAAAAAATTCTGTGCACAATATTTTAACATTCTGCAAAATTCTGCAGATTTTTATTTGTCAAATAAATGGAGGCTCTAGCATGGCAGTGGGGAGCACAGGTCACTGGCTGCACAGAGGTAAAAGATCAATGTACAGCTCCCCCCACCCCGGGGACACAGACTCAGTGGTGAGGCCGCACCCAACCCTTGCACAGCGCAAGGACTGGGCCTGCCCCAAAAACACCCCAAGGCCCTTCCCCTCTGTGCCAGGTGCACCAGATATCGGCAGGCAGGCTCAGCAAAGCAGGATGTAAGTGTGGAGGGGCTTAGTGTAGGGGGATCCAGATGTGGGTTGAGAGGGTTTTGTGTGGGGCAGTCTGGGTGCATGCGGCTCAGTGGGGAATCTGGATGCACAGTGGCTTGTTGGGGGGTTCTGGGTGCAATGGTAATGGGATTCTGCAGGGGAGTCCAGGTGAAGGTGGTTGGGGCTCAGTGGGAGCAGGTCTTGATGTTGGAGGGATAGATCTCAACAGGTGAGTCTGGGTTTGGCGTGCTCAGTGGGGGGTCCAGGTGCTGGGGGAGTGGGGCTTATCAAGGGGGGGTTCTGAGTGCAGGGGAATGAGGTTTGGCGGGAGGGTCTGGGTAGGAAGGGGTCTGGATGCATGGGTGTTGGGTGGATGCAGGGAGCAGCTCCCTGTGTATGGATAACTCCCCCTGCAGCTGAGAAGCAATGAGTGCAGGAAGCAGGGAGGGAGGGAGTTTGCAGAGCTTCCTGCAGTTGGGGGAGAAATCTGGAGGTGGGTCTGACCTGACCCCGGATGCCATGCAGGGGAAGAGGAAATCCCATCCTCCCCAGCCCACCTGGGACTAGTAGCTGGAAGCCACCAGCTGGGTCTTCCCCAGTCCTGCCCACTGCCCCATAGTGATTTACCTCTCGGCCAGCTGCCCTGGGCTCCCAAAACATACTGCTGGGGAGGGTTGCCTGACTGCTTTGTTGGCTTCCCCATCAGAAAATCATTTTTCTGCAGAGACGCAAAGAAATCTGCGGGAGACATAAATTCTGCACATGCGCAGTGGCACAGAATTCCCCCAGAAGTAACCAACCTGTGACTGATATAGTTGTTGGACAGTAATCTCTCTCTGAAAGAAAATTAGCACTACACATATTGCTAAAGTTGTTATATCTGCACCGGGGAGAAAATGCAGACATTTTCATGGAGAATCCAAGAGGGGATACATCTTTCTGCAAAGTGGATAAGGGAACTAGCAGCTCCTTGAAACCTGAAGCACTATTCAAGGTCCTCTTACACAGGAAAATGCAAGCTTCTCTAAAGAGGATGTTCAGGTCTTCTCCACAGGCCATGGAGTCTAAGATCTATTAGATGACTGCAAGAATTGAGCAAATCTCTGGCTGCCAGAAATAAGGAGTCATATGTTGCCAAGACCTCATCCTATCTTAGTCTCTTTCTTTAGTGATGGCACATTCTATATTATCAGGATGTCTTTTTGCTCTATTGTCTCTTCTGTCTGAGCTCTAAAGCTTTGGGGGTATTAATTAGGTACCCCCTATTTAGATACTACTGTTCATCACTATATAAATTCTTGGATAGCTAGAAAGTTCTTTGGGCTTGAATCACCTTCTCTAAAAAAGGTTACTCTAAAGTCAGACTGGCAGCTGTCTCCCTTCAATGAAAATTCTTGTCTTGAAGGAATTAAAAAAGTTTAAGCAGTCACTAACTAATAAAAAAGACTCAGGGGCTTCTTGGGGAGGAGAGTAGATGCCTCTTGCTTTCCCCCTCCTTTCCAAATGCCATTCGTACAGTATATCTCTCAAACCTTCAGGAAGAGCCTGCAATACCTGAGCTTATTGCCCAGATGAGAGACCACTACTATTTGTTCATGTATACCTTGGCCAAGAACTAGATTTCTTGCTATCTGCAAACATAATTGGATGTAGCTTTTGTGGGTCATGTAGGCAACTGTAAAATACTAATCCATCCTGAATGTTGGATTTCTTGTACTACTATGGGAGGTCAAAAACATACAGACCGGTATAGAAGATTTAAGAGAGAAACGGAAAATTATCCTTAGCCGTTATTTTCCTTTCTTCAAGGTGTATACAAGTCTAGAACTTGTCCCTGAAATAATTTGTTTAATGCTATTGGTTTGTTTTGTAATTATTCCTAGATTTATGTTTTGCTAGTATGGCTTTTAAAGTTTCAACTGAGTTCTGTGGGCTGACAAATCCCTTACATAAGGGGAGGATGGTGTTGTCAAAAGTTAGTTATTATGTCTCCATCTGCTGGCTGGGGAAATTGTATCTTAGCTGTCTGGAGTGTTAAAAAATCTCAGAGGAAGTAAATTAACAGGCAGTGAAAACTATTTTCCCTTTCATTATTAGTTTCCCTGTTTCTGCAGAATGTTTGGAAACTAAACTATTTCAGAATAGTGTTATAATCAGATTTGTACTGAAGATTCTAACATGACCCTAAAGAGGATTCGAACATTTTCAGAAATGTGTTTGTTACAGTGTATTCATTTCCTCTTTTTGAACCGCAAATCAGTCCATCTTGCAACTAATGGTTTTGTGAGATCTATTTGAAACATGTCAGTGTAGTAATTACTTCATAATTTCTGTGGGGAACATTGTACTTTTATACCTTGACATTCAGGCAAAAGTGAATAAAACATAGTGAACATAAGACTAAATGTTCATTCTTTTTATTCAAGGTATTGAACTCATCAGTATAACAACTCAGTCTTTTTATTGTAATCGTAAATTAACAACAGACTAGATAGGAGATTGAATCAAAGATGAACAGATATTTCATTTTCATGCACAATAACCTTAAAAGTGTTACAGTTGTATGGTAAATTGTCATCTATCAAGCTTACATGCAAAAATATTACTATTGTCTCTGTATAAATACTACGGCAATCTGTGACAACAGTAGTTGTCAAATGAATTATTTAATCCTTGCCAATTTTCACAAGCTCCCCATCCCAATCTCTGGATGGATGCCAGTCTATTGTGATTGGATCCAACTGCTGATTCCCATGTGCTTCTAAACCCCCAAGTCTGGATAGTGACTGATCACTGTTCCTAGCTCTAGGCCTCATAGGTGCACTCCCAGATAAAGTTTTAAACCTATACTTTCAACAGTTAGGTGACATTAAAGTTAAAGGTATGACAGTACCACGCATGTTTGATTTGGGGAAACATGGATTCGCAGTGTAGATTATTGAAACAAGAATTTGGAATAAAGAAAGAAAAGAAAATCTAAACAACTGATCTGAACTTTTAATGCTGAGATGTCAGTAACACATACCAATTTATTCTATCCATCATTCAAACTTTGAAAGAGTTGGCAGAAAGTTTCAAAAGTCAGATCTGGAATTTTTTCTTTGTCCCTCACTCAGGGCTTGTCTACATGGGGGAAAAGCCCACAGTAGCTAGTGCACACTAGCCACTCTGCACTAATTCCATGTGTGAACGCTCTTACTTAAGAATCTTTGTGCTTATTAGCTTAATGCACTTCGGAAGTGCATTCAGCTAAACCACCCAAGCACCCTCTTCATGCATGATAACATCCATATGGAGAGTGACTGCAGAGTCATTAATGTGCTTGCTACACGCTGACTTCCCCATGTAGACAAGCCCTTAAGAGCTACTGAGTCACTTCCTTTCTTTAGTCAATGGTTTATAGTAAACTCCACTCATCTTCCCTTTTCCCCATTAGTGCACCTTTTCTATCCTCTCCTCACTATCTAGTTCACCAGAATGCGTGCTATAACCTTTTCTGTTTACTAGTGTCAGTTTTCTTTTGTATTCTACTTCATTTTATGTACTCTTCTTTTTCTGCCTGCAATGAAAGCTGCTGAGTCAGCTCTGTAAAGTTTTCAGTTATCCTTTTGCTGTGAAGTTCTTTGTATAAAGGATGGAATGCTATCTATATTAATAAAAAGTGTGCATGCATGCAAGCACGCGCACGCATGCACATACAAACACATGCATCATATATTTGGAAGTAATAGCCACATGATAAATTGTGCGAGCATGTAATAAATATATTATATGCCCACGTAGTTTATCAAATGCTTATAACAGCAGCATCTGCACCAAATCTATCTCCTTGAGATTTATTCAGACATTCTAAATCCAACTGGAGGGAATTATGTGCTGACTGAGTACTTTCTTCCCTGCACTCAAGATGACCTTCCTAACAATATGCAGCAAGCTCTCCCCTTGTCCTTGTTAAAATTCCCCTCAAAACATGCTTTTGTGCAGCCTGTGTCTTCATTCATCACCCTATTTACTTAATTATGATAAATTCATCTGCCGATCACCCAGGGCTCTGTGTCTGTGTTGTCCTCTATCGTTTGTCTTAGATCAGAAGCTCATGAGTCAAGGAGATTTGTTGCTTCATCTTTTGTAGTGCTTTCAGCACACTACAAATAATATACCTAATTGCAAGGCCTGAGAAATAAAAGTAAATTTAAACATACAAAGGGGTTGCTTTAAGAAAAGGTTTAAGAACGCTTGAGCACTTTTAGTATTCCAAGCATACACACCAGATTTATACTTATCAGTGTGGTGGTTTGCTAGTATTTGTCATCACTGCTACCTGTCTTCCAGTAGTAAAGTCCTGTAAATGGAAAGGGTCGCCTAACATAAAGGAGAAAATTGTTGAGAGCTAAACAAAAAATTGCAAATCTTTGACAATGCATATGCAAGGGTAGAAAGATTCAATTGGACTTTGGTGCCAGCCAGGCTATTTTCATAAGACGTATAATTAAATTGAAATTGGGTAAAGCCAATTAAAAACGTAACTGTGAAAATTTATGGCTGCTGAACTACTGTTAGTCTAATAATTTGTAAAATATACACAATCAAACTTTAAACTTTTACTTATCGCAGTTCATAATTCTTTCTCATCAACAGTGTGGTCCAGCTAGACTAAGGGCCAGTCCACACTAGAAATGATACAGCAGTGCAGCTGCACCATTGTAGCACATCTGGTGAAAACACTCCCGTTGGCATAATAAAACCACCTCAAGCTCCATTTAAATACAAAGTCTTTAAGGAAAAAAGGGGACAAGTTCCATTCCAGTACACCACTTGGAGTTACGACTCAGTTCAGTGAGACTTTATTAGCATGACAAGCTATATAGTTGTTGCCAAAGTGTGTGCTAAGAAAAAAAAGACAAACCCCTCATCTTGTAGAGGAGGGTGTGACCATCTAGGAAAGTCGTTACATAGTATTTGGCCATTTATCATTACAAACCATTCCTGATCCAGTGGCAGGTTTCTACATAGCATGGTGCCAGTTTTCTCCTTTCTGTGTGTTAGGCAGGAGTTTTTTGTTGTCATGTTTTATGGAACATATTTTATGATTTCTGAGTTTGCGGAAATAGTCATAATATCAGGGTAACTGTCCCTTCAGCTCCCCTCTGTGGTCTGCTCAAGAAATGCGGTCTCAGGTCTCTCCGCTTCACCTGCCTGAGCAGAGACCTGCAGCCCTTTCCCTTCTGACTGAGGTTTTAGGCTGCAGCCTCCTTTTTTTTAGTGTGCTTATCCCAAGCAGGTCTGCAGTTCATGCTCCTTAGTTTCTCTCCAAGACAATGATACTGTCTTTACCAGTGGCCAGACAGCCTTCTTAAGCAGAATACATTTATTTAAGGACATAAGAATACAGAAAATAATACAAGAAAACAATGAACAGATCTACACACACATTAAACATACCAACAGTCGCCCATCAGTGCTGTGGGGCCTTCGCAAATCAAAGTCCTTCCAACTGTTCAGCAAGGGTGGGGGCCCGGCCCTCCCTTGGACAAAAGTCCATGTACATTTGCTGGATCAGAAGGAATGTCATGAGTCTATTTAAATTCAGCTTTTTATACCAAAAGCTCTTTCTCTGTTTCCTTGGGCCTCTGATACCTGCTTGAAACAGTATACGCTAACCACTGTAAGGGTGGTATTTTCTGAATCTATTTACAATCTTAGACTGCTATAATGAGCCGCCATCTTTTTTCTAGTTCCTGGAGGAGCTGAGCTTATGGAGTAGAAATAGAGATATTGTAGTATTGCATGGGGGATTTAGCAAATCACCACGTGTCAGTTGCTTGGGTTTCTTAATGCCTTGTCGATATTCCAGAGACCAGACTCTGGACTTCAAGGCACAAGTTTATCATCTGTACCACCCAGTGAAGTCACCATATGTTATATGTATATGTAATAATTAGAATATTAATTGCATTTTCTTGTGGTGTATCTAGAGACCATGGCAAGTTAAGAGATGGGGCACTTCATAAATCTTAGCTGTTGATTTTTATTTCAAATGAGTGCTTTCATGACTTGGGATGCTGTACTAGATGAGGGTAAAAAAAAATGTTAAACACTCTAATTAAATTTGAAAATAAATTTGAGTGAATCTCCTACCAGACGAAAGGGTGCGTCAAGGGAGATGTTTTTAGGAATATTCTTGAATTTACCCTGAAGCACTAGCTGATGAAAAATGTGCTGCCCATTTTCTGTGAGGGTAAGCTATTGCAAGTACATTTGTACTCAAATCTCTGTACTGACTTCCAGGTTATTTCCAAATGTAATTTAGGATGGTGATCTGGAAAGCCCTGAAAGATTGGATGAAAGGTCCTTGTGATCATTTCCTGGGTTTGAAATCTCCAGGGATGGCAGCAGAACAGTCTTAATTGAAGGGCCCTACCTTGGCAATTCAATCCCTTTGATGGTCCATCAGAGTACTAATGAGCTTCAAGACCAAATAAAATCTATTTATGTTAGATTTTCTGAAGGGTTTTTTATCTTCGTCTTTTTATTCCTAAAAAAGACAGCATGGCTGTTAACATTTCTGCAGATAACAGCCATGGGTTCTTAGTTGCAACCCGTTTTAGATAGTTTTATTTAAGAACACATATTTTAAAATGAGCACGTAGATACATTAGTGATCAGCTCTCTATACATTTATTAAAAAAAATTATTCACTTTGGCTACCAAACAGTCATCAGATAGTAATGGTCTCTGGTCACCACTGATCTGAGCTCAGTTTAAACCAGCAAACTATTGGGGAAACACCAACAATACCATCCCCTGAACATCTGCTTTCCAGAGACAACTTATTTTTTGTTTGTTTGTTAGGTAACAGTACTTCTATCTTAGTCTGTCAGTTTGCTATACTGAAATGTATATTTTTTTTAAAGGAAAGAGTTCTTGTAAATCTATATAGCCATTGTTGATAGTAGTAGTGTTTATGGGCTTATGTGAAACCTTCCTTAAGCCAAAATTTTCTTATTCTAAAGTGCAATTATCAGCTACATTAGATTGATTCATAAAACTGGGTTTAAAATGCATGAATGGGTTCTCTTTGTAGAAGTGAATTACAGCAGATCGTCCATTCATGAATTCTTTCCACTACAGAATATTTGAATGAAGATGACTCATCCTGAGCACATTTTGTAACAGTCACAAGTTGCAGCTAAGGGCTATTAAATGTTACTTGACATAATAAGAGAGACCCTGTTATATATGGCTCTGCAAAAGGAAAATTGCCGTATTCATAAAATGAGAATGTGTACAAATTAGAACGGATCATAAATACTTCATGTTTTGAAATGAATAAAATATCAGTGTAAGGCAAGTCTCTGGAAAGAAAAATAATAAGCAACCTTGCTTTGGTTTAATTTAGTTTAAGGAATAAAATATGCATTAAAATGAGTTTTTAAGAGTTGAAAGGGAGAGGAAGTTTACATCCATTATGAAGCAGGGGTAATGTGATGCTATAGTTAGCAGTGTAACTTTCTTTCCATTGTTAGCTTAATTTTGAGTCCCCAGCCACAGCCCTGTCCAGTATCCAAAGAGTTAAATCAATAAAACAAACCTCTTTTCTGACTCCCATTTCACGAGTAGGCTCCTGCCAGTGGAGAATTTTGTAAAAAAAAGTTGTAAATTAATTAAACAAGGTATTTCTGAATTCTGAATGGTTTCAGAGTAGCAGCCATGTTAGTCTGTATTCGCAAAAAGAAAAGGAGTACTAGTGGCACCTTAAAGACTAACCAATTTATTTGATCATAAGCTTTCATGAGCTACAGCTCACTTCATCGGATGTGATGAAGTGACCTGTAGCTCACGAAAGCTTACGCTCAAATAAATTGGTTAGTCTCTAAGGTGCCACTAGTACTCCTTTTCTTTTTGTGAATTCTGAATGTAACTGGTCAGAACTTCTGCATTTTTTTTTGAAAATCTTATGTCTTTTTCGAGTAGTGTCCCTATGGGTGCTCCGCTTCAGGTGCACATGTGCCTCTAAAGCCCTTGATCAGCAATTTGTAGATAGTCGTGTTTGTTTGGCCCATGCATGCATCCTATGCCTCCTCATGGCAGACACCAAGGCTATATAGGGGTCCTTGGGCAAACTGCCCTCAGTTCCTTCTCTACTGCCTTGCCCCGAGATGGAACATTAGCATATCTATCTAGAGCATACTCAACCTTTTCTCTTTTCTTTAATGTTAGTTTATGGTTGTAGGTTGTTGAGTGGTGTTTAGTATGGTTGATTAGTTTTGGGTGAGAGGACTGTTTTTCCACTCTCTTTTCCCCTAGGAGACTTGTCTTTTCCTGGCAAGGTATGCTTGGTTCGCCAGGCTTTAAATGCTGCCTCTCTTGCCAGGATGCTACACCAATAAGCGACAGGCATCCACATGTGTATATATAGCCTCGATGTCTGCCAAGAGGAGACATAGGGTGCATGCATGGACTGAAGGGACATTGCTAGCTAGAAATTGCTGATCAAGAGGAGCATATGCATCTGAAGTGGAGCACCCATAGAGACTCATATCTTGAAAAACTACAGTTACTGCCAGAGGCAGATTATGGGTTTGTGGGGCTATGGGGCCCTGGGCCAGAGCATGTGGGGGGCCCTCCCCACCCCTTCTGCCTGAAGTTTCCCCTCTTCCCCCCCCCCATGTTCCTACGGATGAAATGGGGTCAGGGTGTGGGACCTCCTGCCAGGGAGCTGGGTTGGGGCCCTGGGACTTCCCCTGCCCGCCTTGTGCTCCTGCTGGGGATCCGGGTTGGGGCACGGGGTCTTGCCCCACTTCACCCGGCACTCCTGCTGAGGAGCAGGGTTGGGGCGTGTGGGCTTCCCCCACTCCCCAGCAGGAGGGCCAGGCAAAGCAGGGCAAGCGCCCACACCCTGACCCCACTTCACAGCAGGAGCACCGGGCAGAGTGGGTAGGGGCACAGGGGTGCCCATTTTTATGGGGGCCCCCAATTGGCTGGGGCCCCTGGCACTAATCCGCCACTGCTACTGCACAGGGTAAACAATTCCTTCTTATGCCATTCCAGCGCCTTAAGAGTGAGAGTGTGTGCGTGTGTATATACAGACACACTACAAGTTTCCCTGTTGCATTCTAAATAGAAACTAAACAATTAAACTTTGGATAAAGGTTTTATAAAATACCTGTTTTATCCTTCTTTCCAGTAACAGCTTAAAATCAGATGGCTAAAAGAGGAAATGAAATATGTATTCCATCAAACCACTTTCTCACTAAAGGAATAATAAGTTGGCTATAGATTAATGTTGGTAGGAGAGATGAATGATTTTCCAATCACAGATTTCTGTTTAAAGCATGTGCTTAATTAACAGTATTACAGCATAAATGGACAGATCTAAAAGCTAAGAAATTAAACAGAATTCAGATTTCTTCATCTGAGCTGTAAAAATATTGTGGTGATTGGTGTTTTAGGAATCTGTGAAATAAAATAAAAATTAATATGAGATTATGATTCTCTGCATTTACTCAGTATAATATGAAGCAATCACCTCATGTTTTCTTTTTAGGTGTCTACAATGTACTCAGTTTTCATTAGCGTCTGTGGGTATGTCTACATAGCAAAGAAAAACCCGTGGCAGGCCCGTGCCAGCCACCTTGGGCTCACGGGCCTTGGGCTGCAGAGCTGTTTCATTGCTGGGTAGAATTCTGGGCACACCACAGTGTCCTATAGACTGGTTCCAGCCCAAGCCCAGAAGTCTATACAGCAGTGAAACAGCCCTGCAGCCTAAGCCCCGTGAGCCCAAGTCAACTCGCATGGGCCAGCCGCTAGTATTTCTTCACTGTTGTAGACATACCCTGTGTGTCTAGCTTTCCTCCCTCTACCTTCATCCAATCCTTTTCTGCCTTACTGTCCCATCCCATTCCCCCACTATACCATGAACTTTAGGGGCATTTGACTGAAATACCAGCATTGGGTCACATACATTTCATTAGTGTGTGCGTACTGTGCATGTGCACACTTTCGTGATCATGTCCATGACACGTGTCTTACAGTACTGATGCTTTTGATTGTGTGTCCAGCCATTTCATTCCTTGTTACGACCCCATTGCTGGAAAGGAAGTAGCCCAACACATTTCTCATTGCGGAGCTAAAGAGGCAAAAGTGAAACAGAAATTAAGAAATGAAATTGATACAAATAGGAGTGTGATTGGGATTTTTTATTAAATACCACACCAGTGGACTTGCACTTAACTGATTTAAATGTGCACACATGAAAAAAAAGTTGCAAGCAGATTTTTTTTTAATTCTTATTTGGTGTTTTCACTTAAGGTATGTTACACTGAGAACACTTTACTCTCATAGTATTTCCTATGGCATCCTATAATGAAATCTCATTGATACGAGATTCTTTTTAAACAAAGATAACATATTTTCCTGTTTACTGAACAGAAAAATACTTTTTTCCTCAGTTTAATCATCTGATGAGAATCCCTCCTGAGGGATTGTCTGAATAGGAGCTTTAGTCTGTATTAATTTGAGTTGGTCCAGTCTGAAAATCCTTGCATACACATGATGCAATTCCTTAGAATTTATTGCAAACTCTGTAGTCCTTTTTCAAAATGTACTAATTTCAGTATGAATTGACTTAGTGCAGTCTATTGTTCATTCACACACAATGCTGCTATGCACTACTTTGTACTCCAACTGCCATGCCACACTGCTTTGTGGATGTCTATTACTGACCTGTCTGTTTATTTGGGTGCCCGCCACTGCTCTGGGGTCAAGTTCACTGCATGTCCCCTTGTCTATTTGAAGACTGGCACGGTGCCAGGATCGGCACACTTGGTCCTGGGTTCCAATATATTGGCATTACAGCAATATGCCTTGAGCAGCCGCTTGGAGCCATGCTGAAACCCTGGATTTCATTCCCATCTGGGGAGAAGCATGAGTGCAGCATGCCCACATGCCCAGCCACTGCTATAAAGATAAGGAGTACTTGTGGCACCTTAGAGACTAACCAATTTATTTGAGCATGAGCTTTCGTGAGCTACAGCTCACTTCATCGGATGCATACCGTGGAAACTGCAGCAGATATTATATACACACAGAGATCATGAAACAATACCTCCTCCCACCCCACTGTCCTGCTGGTAATAGCTTATCTAAAGTGATCATCAAGTTGGGCCATTTCCAGCACAAATCCAGGTTTTCTCACCCTCCACCCCCCTACACACAAACTCACTCTCCTGCTGGTAATAGCCCATCCAAAGTGACAACTCTCTTCACAATGTGCATGATAATCAAGGTGGGCCATTTCCTGCACAAATCCAGGTTCCCTCACCCCCCTCCAAAAACCACACACACAAACTCACTCTCCAGCTGGTAATGCACATTGTGAAGAGAGTTGTCACTTTGGATGGGCTATTACCAGCAGGAGAGTGAGTTTGTGTGTAGGGGGGTGGAGGATGAGAAAACCTGGATTTGTGCTGGAAATGGCCCAACTTGATGATCACTTTAAATAAGCTATTACCAGCAGGACAGTGGGGTGGGAGGAGGTTTCCACGGTATGCATCCGATGAAGTGAGCTGTAGCTCACGAAAGCTCATGCTCAAATAAATTGGTTAGTCTCTAAGGTGCCACAAGTACTCCTTTTCTTTTTGCGAATACAGACTAACACATCTGTTACTCTGAAACCTGCTATAAAGATGTGGTTTTGGATATTGCTAGTCAGATATCCACGAGGGGTCATAACTGGGATGCTGACAAGTGCCAGATAAAGCGCAAACAGCTCAGGAGAACTTACATTAAAACCAGGGAGCCAGGAAACAGTCCAGCCATGGAAATGTAATCTGTCCAATTCTTGAGGAGCTGGGTCAAAATTTGAGCAATTACACCACTGCCAAATCCAAGGACATTGTGGACTCTGTGCCCCTCTTCCCAACCCCGGAGGACATGCAGCAAGGGTCAATGAAGGAGGAACATGAGGAGGGCAGTGAAGAGCTCTTCCCAGAAAGCCAAAATTTCCCCTGGACTCAGAACCTTGAGGGTGATCGTGTAGGAAGCAAGTCCTATTTCCACCCAGAAACCCAGCCCCAGATTCTGGAGGTATATCCTCCTTGACATGTAAGTATCTGTCTTCACAATTTATTGTTATACAGTAACTCCTCACTTAACGTTGTAGTTATGCTCCTGAAAAATGCTACTTTAAGCAAAACAATGTTAAGTGAAACCAATTTCCCCATAAGAATTAATTTAAATAGGGGGGTCAGGTTCCAGGGAAATTTTTTTCACCCGAAAAAAGATATATACATATACAGTATAAGTTTTAAATAATTTTAAATAAACAATTTAATACTGTACTCACCAATGATGATTGTGAAGCCTGGTTGAGGCAGGGGCATAGTGGGCTCGGGACATGGCGGCTTGCACCGCTTGCACCGCTCCGCCTGCCTAGCACTCCTGCCGGGGAGTAGGATTGGGGCGCAGGGGCTTGCCCCTTTCCACCCGCCTGGTACTCCTGATGGGGAGTGGGGTCAGGGAGCACTGCAGGGAGTCGGGAAGTACTGCAGGGGTTGGGGAGCATGGCAGGAACACTGGGTGGAGCAGGGCAAGTCATATAACGGAACATTTCACGACTTTAAACGAGTATGTTCTCTAATAGGTCAGCGACCTAATAACAAAATAATATTAACTAGGACAACTTTAAGTGAAGAGTTACTGTATTCACTTCCACTGTTTCTAATAAGCAGACAGACATACGGTGGAGGAGAGATAAGATAGAAAAGGTGGAGCAAATACAACATTTGTTGATATCTTTGGAACACTGGGTGGCTGGTCAATCACAAATGGATGCTTTGGCTGGCAGATCAACTATGGCACCTGCTGCTTGGATGCTGGTTTATATTCCAGTCAGGGACATCATCTGGTTGGGTTTGTTTTCCTTAGACAGAGCAGGTTTGGGTGGATGCAGTTTAGTTGATTTCAGAGTTCAACGGAAACCTGAGATAGAAGATAGTAGGAAAGAATTAGTGGGGAAGAAAGTAACAACAAGAAAGAGAGGCCAAACAGGATTTTACATGACTGCGATGCTGGCAATTGGGTATTCCCACTAATGACTGGGTATCATCATGATTTTCAGTACTCTCACATGAAAATAAAAGTTCCTTAAACAAGGTTAAGGCCGGTTGGCCGCCTTCCTAGAAAAAAATATTTTAGTCTGGTCTGCTTCTTTTATCTTGAGGTCAGAGAAGATGAGATGAGACTAAACAGGACAAGCTGGCATGCAAAGTGGGGTGGAGCAATGAATTTTTTATTTGGTTTCTTTTTAAAAAATTCAAAATGGGGAGATAGGGTGGTATTATAGTTCATCCCCCTCATTATTTTGTCTACCAATTAGGCCTAATATCCATCACACCAATTTTGGTCCATTAACTTCTGGTTTCACATCTTCTGTTTTTACCAAGCATGATTTCAACAGTTCTTGAATCTTCTCAGCAGGTCCTTTTTGTTGTTTTGACTAATTTAGTCTCTCTTTCTGGTTTTCTTACACTTGTTGTCAAGATTCCTTCCCCACTCTGAACTCTGGGGTACAGATGTGGGGACCTGCATGAAAAACCCCCTAAGCTTATTTTTACCAGCTTAGGTTAAAACTTCCCCAAGGTACAAACTATTTTACCTTTTGTCCTTGGACTTTATTGCTGCCACCATCAAGCGTCTAACAAATATATAACAGGGAAACAGCCCACTTAGAAATGTCTTTCCCCCCAAAATCCCACCAAGCACTACAGCCCCTTTCCTGGGGAAGGCTTGATAAAAATCCTCACCAGTTTGCATAGGTGAACACAGACCCAAACCCTTGGATCTTAAGAACAATGAAAAACCAATCAGGTTCTTAAAAGAAGAATTTTAATTGAAGAAAAAGTGAAAGAATCACCTCTGTAAAATCAGGATTGTAAATACCTTACAGGGTAGTCAGATTCAAAACATAGAGAATCCCTCTAGGCAAAACCTTAAGCTACAAAAAGACACAAAAACAGGAATATACATTCCATTCAGCAAAACTTATTTTATCAGCCATTAAAACAAAACGGAATTTAACGCATATCTAACTAGATTGCTTACTGACTCTTTACAGGAGTTCTGACCTGCATTCCTGCTCTGGTCCCAGCAAAAACAACACACACACACAGAGAACCTTTGTTTCTCCCCCCCTTGACATGGTGGTAGCAGTGGGATTTAAAGGTGTTTACCCTTCCCTTTATATTTATGACATTTGTTTATAGCATTTATTATTATAAACAACTTTACCTACTTTCATTAATATTTGTTATAATGTGTTGTAACAGTTTATGAACTATCATACTTTTTATAGTCAATCTTACAATTACAGTAAATTCGTAGACCTTATTATTACTACAACAGTCTCCTCCCTTCCCCTCCCATGGTGTATTTGAATAGTGAAGACATTCAGCTGTGCTAAATTCAACAGTTTGAGACAATCATTACAGGAAAAAAAGTTTGGTCAGTATTCTCAGTTTACATGAAGTAGACATGGGCATTGCATGCCCATAAAGGTACTAAGACTACTGCTTCCTGCTGAGTTCTGTATGCCCTGTAACAGTTATTTGTACAAGGAAAGAAGTTTACCTTAGTGATAGCATAGTTGTACAACTCCAAATGACTTTTCACAGGCTTATACAGAAAAGGACTAGGAGCAGTTAAGGCTTCAAACAATCAGTGCAGAACCCAGTCTGTTTTTCTCTGCACTTTCAGCGTGGCTGCAGGGGAGATAAAGCAGAAATTAAATTGAGACATTGCTCACTTTTGGTTTGGACATTATGGGGAATCACTCTATGGTTATTGCTCCCAGCATATCGCACAACTCCCTTCCACTCCTTCACTACTTCTGGAGGGACCATCTTAGTGAATAACTTTACAGTGTATCTTGCTGATCTGCCCTTTGCTTTTCTGAATAAGGCTGTTCTCTGCCTTCTACTCACCCACTTCAGTGTAACATCACTGAGAGTCAGGACAGCCTAAAAGGGATGTAGAGGGGTTTACTATCTAGCTTGCCCCCTGCTAATCCCTCCAACACCTGATAAGCACTTCCAAGGCACAACCTAAACTGCAAAGCCAAACCCCAAACATAATTCCCAACAGCCGCAGAGGCACAACTGCAAACTAAAACAGCATCTACGGCACACCCAAAAATCCTAATCTAGCCCTATGCACCCACCGTTTACCATCTGGAGTTCCCCCAGAGTGGGAAGAATCTCAGGAAGGGGAAATAAGAAATACATATTAGAAAAATACTATCATAGCCTCTCTGGAATATGAACCAGCACCACTTGGGTGTTTTCCCCTACTCCCACAGCCAGAGCACCTGCACTGGCCAGACTCTCAAGGACAGGGCCTTTATCAATGAATGAGCAGTTGGATAACTCTACGGGGAAGACACAGAGAACTTGGGATAAACTGTTTGTAGACCTCATTTCAGACTCCCCTACCCCCACTTCCCAAAAATGAAAATAATGGAGAGCCTGAGATTGTATTTGAGGGGGGGGGACCAGGGAACTATCCAAAGAGCTTAGGGAGAGAGCATTGAAGTGGCCAGAGACAGCATTGCCATGGCAGAAGACACTGAGTGTGGCCTGCTGTAGCTTGCCTCAGTTTCCACCCTCAATGAGGTCAGAAACAGCCCAGTCGAGAAGAAGCCACTCTGCTTTACAGTAGTTTATCTCCCTTTAATAAAACCTTCTGAAATGAGCACTTATACAGTGATTTAAAGGCTCTTATCTAAGAGTCTAGATAAAACTTAAGTTCCAAAACAAAAGTCTCTAGGTGCCAGCAGCAGCTACTTCAGCTGTAAGGCATCAGGCATCTCCACTGCCTAGAGAGCGCTGAAGTCTTTCCCCTGCTTGTTCAGGAACTCTCCCAGGCCTTGCTGCCTAATTTGGGCTCCCTGGCAGTTCCTCTCCTCAAGAGCTTCCTTCCCTTTCTCCTTGTCTAACTGAAATCCTTAACCATGTTCAGATGCTTCCCTGTCTAATTAACTGTCTCCCAGTTACTCAGTGAATTAATTACTCCCATTCCCTTTAGGATTGCCACCTGTCTAATCACACAAACCCAAACACCCTTGTCCCGCCCCTTCCCCAAGCTTCTCTTATCTTGCTTCTTCCCCTACTGCCTCTTTTCTCCCAGAGACTCTAGCAGCTTTCCTTAGGAATCATAGAATCATAGAATATCAGGGTTGGAAGGGACCTCAGGAGGTCATCTAGTCCAACCCCATGCTCAAAGCAGGACCAATCCCCAATTAAATCATCCCAGCCAGGGCTTTATCAAGCCTGACCTTAAAAACTTCTAAGGAAGGAGATTTTACCACCTCCCTAGGTAACGCATTCCAGTGTTTCACCACCCTCCTAGTGAAAAAGTTTTTCCTAATATCCAACCTAAACCTCCCCCACTGCAACTTGAGACCATTACTCCTTGTCCTGTCCTCTTCTACCACTGAGAATAGTCTAGAACCATCCTCTCTGGAACCACCTCTCAGGTAGTTGAAACCAGCTATCAAATCCCCCCTCATTCTTCTCTTCTGCAGACTAAACAATACCAGTTCTCTCAGCCCCTCCTCATAAGTCATGTGTTCCAGACCCCTAATCATTTTTGTTGCCCTTCGCTGGACTCTCTCCAATTTATCCACATACTTCTTGTATTGTGGGGCCCAAAACTGGACACAGTACTCCAGATGAGGCCTCACCAATGTCAAATAGAGGGGGACGATCACGTCCCTCGATCTGCTCGCTATGCCCCTATTTATACATCCCAAAATGCCATTGGCCTTCTTGGCAACAAGGGCACACTGCTGACTCATATCCAGCTTCTCGTCCACTGTCACCACTAGGTCCTTTTCCGCAGAACTGCTGCCTAGCCATTCGGTCCCTAGTCTGCAGCTGTGCATTGGGTTCTTCCGCCCTAAGTGCAGGACCCTGCACTTATCCTTATTGAACCTCATCAGATTTCTTTTGGCCCAATCCTCCAATTTGTCTAGGTCCCTCTGTATCCTATCCCTGCCCTCCAGCATATCTACCACTCCTCCCAGTTTAGTATCATCCGCAAATTTGCTGAGAGTGCAATCCACACCATCCTCCAGATTATTTATGAAGATATTGAAAAAACCAGCCCCAGGACCGATCCCTGGGGCACTCCACTTGACACCGGCTGCCAACTAGACATGGAGCCATTGATCACTACCTGTTGAGCCCGACAATCTAGCCAACTTTCTACCCACCTTATAGTGCATTCATCCAGCCCATACTTCTTTAACTTGCTGACAAGAATACTGTGGGAGACCGAGTCAAAAGCTTTGCTAAAGTCAAGAAACAATACATCCACTGCTTTCCCTTCAGCCACAGAACCAGTAATCTCATCGATAATCTAATCGATAGAAGGCGATTAGATTAGTCAGGCATGACCTTCCCTTGGTGAATCCATGCTGACTGTTCCTGATCACTTTCCTCTCATGTAAGTGCTTCAGGATTGATTCTTTGAGGACCTGCTCCATGATTTTTCCAGGGACTGAGGTGAGGCTGATTGGCCTGTAGTTCCCAGGATCCTCCTCCTTCCCTTTTTTAAAAATTGGCACTACATTAGCCTTTTTGCAGTCATCTGGGACTTTCCCCGTTCGCCACGAGTTTTCAGATAATGGCCAATGGCTCTGCAATCACAGCCGCCAATTCCTTTAGCACTCTCGGATGCAACTCGTCCGGCCCCATGGACTTGTGCACGTCCAGCTTTTCTAAATAGTCCCTAACCACCTCTTTCTCCACAGAGGGCTGGCCATCTCTTCCCCATTTTGTGATGCCCAGCGCAGCAGTCTGGAAGCTGACCTTGTTCGTGAAGACAGAGGCAAAAAAAGCATTGAGTACATTAGCTTTTTCCACATCCTCTGTCACTATGTTGCCTCCCTCATTCATTAAGGGGCCCACACTTTCCTTGGCTTTCTTCTTGTTGCCAACATACCTGAAGAAACCCTTCTTGTTACTCTTGACATCTCTCGCTAGCTGCAGCTCCAGGTGCGATTTGGCCCTCCTGATTTCATTCCTACATGCCCGAGCAATATTTTTATACTCTTCCCTGGTCATATGTCCAACCTTCCACTTCTTGTAAGCTTCTTTTTTATGTTTAAGATCCGCTAGGGTTTCACTGTTAAGCCAAGCTGGTCGCCTGCCATATTTACTATTCTTTCGACACATCGGGATGGTTTGTCCCTGTAACCTCAACAGGGATTCCTTGAAATATAGCTAGCTCTCCTGGACTCCTTTCCCCTTCATGTTAGTCCCCCAGGGGATCCTACCCATCCGTTCCCTGAGGGAGTCAAAGTCTGCTTTCCTGAAGTCCAGGGTCCATATCCTGCTGCTTACCTTTCTTCCATGTGTCAGGATCCTGAACTCAACCAACTCATGGTCACTGCCTCCCAGATTCCCATCCACTTTTGCTTCCCCCGCTAATTCTTCCCAGTTTGTGAGCAGCAGGTCAAGAAAAGCTCCCCCCCTAGTTGGCTCCTCTAGCACTTGTCCCCTACGCTTTCCAAATTGTCCCCAAATTGTCCCCTACGCTTTCCAAAAACTTCCTGGATTGTCTATGCACCGCTGTATTGCTCTCCCAGCAGATATCAGGAAAATTAAAGTCACCCATGAGAACCAGGGTGTGCGAACTAGTAGCTTCTGCGAATCTCCCTGATCTTTGTAGGCCCTGTCTTGGGGCTCCTCCACAGGACCCTACTCTGCCTTATGTGGGTTCTCCTACCTGACTTCCAACCCGTACAGGTACGTTTATGCTGAATAAAAGGTCGGCAGTAAAGCCGTAGCTGGCCCAGGTCAGCTGAGTCAGGCTTGTGGGTCTAAATATCGCTGTGTAGACATTCCGGCTCTGAGATCCTCACCCCTTGTGGGACCCCAATGCTCAGGCTCCAGCCTGAGCTCAAATGTCTACACTGCAGTTGTACAGCCCCACAGCCCAAGCCCGAGTCAGCGACCCAGGGCAGCCATGGGTGTTTAATTTCTGTGTGGACACACCCTATGAGCCCTGTCTCGGTGCTTTCCCCACCTTCATCCCCCAGGAGCCTATCCTGTGGGTTCTTCCTGCAGGAGAGTCCTATCTTCTCTAGAATCTTTTCCCCATAGACTGTTCCCAGCTCTATTTAAGTAGTCCTCTGATCCTGGAGTCAGTCACTACACCATTATGCCCAGCTGGCATCACTAATTGCCCCGAGTAGCTATCACGGGCAAGTCTGAGCCCACCTGCCTTAAAGGGCCAGCCTTTGGCAGCATCCTTGACAGTATTGTTCTGTCTGTTTCCATTTTCTCATGGGTTCCTTGCTGGCTGCTTAAACTGCTGAGGAAGTCTCTGCACCTCAGCCTCCCGGTCCTTGTTAAGGCTTTCTCCCTTACTTTCACAAATATTATGCAAAATACAACATGCAGCTATAATTTTAAGCAAAAAACTCTGCAGCCTCCAACCTAGCCCATAAATAGTGCCACCTTCCTTTAAGGTAGCCAGCGCACACGCCACTGTCATTCTGCAGCTACTATAGTTATAGTTAAACAGCTCCTACGTTCTCTCCAAGTAGCCTGTGAATGGCTTCCTTAGCCAGGGAAGCAGAGGATAAGCCAGGTCTTTCAGGATAACTGGAGCAATTTCTCTACCATTAATGTCCATGGTGATCCTGGGGGTAAAGTCTCCTTTATTCATTAGGGCAAATAGAGGTGAGTTCCAAAAGATTGTGGACCTTTCCAGATCACTCTGCATTTATGTTTGTGAACCAGCTCTGGTGGTCAGCCAGCTCTTGGAGAACCATGGAGAAATATCCCTTTCTGTTGATATACTTAGAGGCCTGATATGGGAGATAAATGATAGGCACGTGGTCCCATCTACTACCCCAGTACAGTTTGGGAACCTCATGCATGCAAAGCCATCAAAAATCTGAACGTTAACAAGTTTTGTAACCTGATGCAACAGTACCTTATGCATGGTATCACATACCTGCATGACAGTGGTTCCAACGGTTGATCTTACGGCAAATTGGTTGTTTACAGACTGGCAACGTTCAGGGATGGCCAGATTCCAGAGAACAATGGTGACCCACTTCTCAGTGAGTATGGGGCACCACACATTGGTATGCTTTGCTGCAGCTCCACGGCCACTTCAGCACAGATCTCAAAAAAGGTTGCCTTTACCATATTGAAATTCTTTTGTCACTGATAATTATCCCAGGTCTGCAAAACAATCCTTTCCCACAAATTAACACTAGTTTCCCAAGCCCAGAAAGAGTGCTGCATTGTTTGAAGTGGCTCCAGGAAGAGCTCATGTAGTAGCAATTTCTCAGTGGGCTTCTGAGCTTCCTCATCCTTTCTCCGCTGTTGCAGGACTCACTGCTGAAAGTTGAAAATGGTGGTAGCCTGCCCAGAAAGAGAAGACTCATTGGACAAAGGGAGCAGAATCATGGGATTATTTTGATTTGACCCCAAGTCCAGAATTCGCCACTGGCTTCGGTTTACATTATGCATCTCTCAGTGCGCAGTGAGAAAAATCCCAGCATGCGCACAGCTCACCAGCAAAGCTAAGGACCATGGGATATCCTCCCACAATGCCACCTGCTTAGTTCACACAAAGTCCCTGCTGTATATTCACAATGATGCAAATTGAAAGAGGGCACAGCCATCCTGTGTGCACGTTATCACTATGGCTTATGTATTACGCACCAACTAGTGTGAGTCAACTCAGTGAGAACTAAACTCCCTGTGTAAACATGGTAAGAGTTACACTGCTTACATCTGCTGATTAAAAAGAATCTGTTGTAGAAAGGAAGAAAAGGAAATGTAATTGAGGGGGAAATTACTTAGTAATACTTTTGGTGGTAGTAATTAGGGCTGCAAAGTGTTTAAAAAAATTAATCAGAACTAAAAAAATTAATCGCACTGTTAAACGATAATAGAATACCACGTATTTAAATATTTTTGGATGTTTTCTACATTTTCAAATAAATTAATTTCAATTACAACACAGAATACGAAGTGTACAGTGCTCACTTTGTATTTATTTTTGATTACAAGCATTTGCACTGTAAAAAAACAGAAATAGTATTTTTCAGTTCACCTAATACAAGTACTGTAGTGCAAACTCTTTATCATGAAGGTTGAACTTACAAAATGTAGAATTATGTACAAAAAAACAGCATTCAAAAATAAAACAGTGTAAAATTTTAGAGCCTGCAAGTCCACTCAGTCCTACTTCTTGTTCAGCCAGTTGCTAAGACAAACAAGCTTATTTACATTTCCGCCTGGTTCTTGTTTACAGTGTCACCTGACAGTGAAAACAGATGTTCTCATGGCACTGTTATAGCCAGAATTGCAAGATATTTATGTGCCAGATGCACTAAAGATTCATATGTCCCTTCATGCTTCAATCACCATTCCAGGGGACATGCATCCATGCTGATGACGGATGATGTTATCTGCTCGATAACAATCCAAAGCAGTGCGGACCTACGCATGTTCATTTTCATTATCTGAGTCAGGTGCCACCAGCACAAGGTTGATTTTCTTTTTTGGTGGCTCGGGTTCTGTAGTTTTTGCATTGGAGTGTTGCTCTTTTAAAGGCTTCTGAAAACATGCTGTACACCTCATCCCTCTCAGATTTTGGACAGCACTTCAGATTCTTAAACCTTGGTTCAAGTGCTGTAGCTATCTTTAGAAATCTCACATTGGTACCTTCATTGCGTTTTGTCAAATCTTCAGTGAAAGTGTTCTTAAAATGAACAACATGTGCTGGGTTATCATCCAAGACTGCTATAACATGAAATATATGGCAGAATGCAGGTAAAACACAGAGCAGGGCATATATAATTCTCCCCCAAGGAGTTCAGTCACAAATTTAATTAATGCATTATTTTTTTAATGAGCATCAGCATGAAAGCATGTCCTCTGGAATGGTGGCCAAAGCATGAAGGGGTATACTAATGTTTAGCATATCTGGCACCTAAATACCTTGCAACACTGGCTACAACCGTGCCAGGTGAATGCTTGTTCTCACTTTCAGGTGACATTGTGAACAAGAAGCAGGCAGCATTATCTCCTGCAATTGTAAACAAACTTCTTTGTCTTAGCGATTGGCTGAACAAGAAGTAGGACTGATTGGACTTGTAGGCTCTGAAGTTTTACATTGTTTTGGTTTTGAGTGCAGTTATGTTACAAAAAAATCTACATTTGTAAATTGCACTTTCACAACAAAGAGATTGCACTTCAGTACTTGTATCAGGTGAACTGAAAAATACTATTTCTTTTAAAAAAAAAAGGAGTACTTGTGGCACCTTAGAGACTAACAAATTTATTTGAGCATAAGCTTTCGTGAGCTACAGCTCACTTCATTGGATGCATTCAGTGGAAAATACAGTGGGGAGATTTATATACACAGAGAACATGAAACAATGTGTATTACCATACACACTGTAACGAGAGTAATCAGATAAGGTGAGCTATTACCAGCGGGGGGGCGGAGAAAAACCTTTTGTAGTGATAATCAAGGTGGGCCATTTCCAGCAGTTGACATGAACGTCTGAGGAACGGGGAGGGGAGGGGAATAAACATGGGGAAATAGTTTTACTTTGTGTAATGACCCATCCAATCCCAGTCTTTATTCAAGCCTAAGTTAATTGTATCCAGTTTGCAAATTAATTCCAATTCAGCAGTCTCTCATTGGAATCTGTTTCTGAAGTTTTTTTGTTGAAGAATTGCCACTTTTATGTCTGTAATCGAGTGACCAAAGAGATTGAAGTGTTCTCTGACTGGTTTTTGAATGTTATAATTCTTGACGTCTGATTTGTGTCCGTTTATTCTTTTACGTAGAGACTGTCCGGTTTGGCCAATGTACATGGCAGAGGGGCATTGCTGGCCCATGATGGCATAGATCACATTGGTAGATGTGCACGTGAACGAGCCTCTGATAGTATGGCTGATGTGATTAGGCCCTATGATGGTGTCCCCTGAATAGATATGTGGACACAGTTGGCAACGGGCTTTGTTGCAAGGTTAGGTTCCTGGGTTAGCGGTTCTGTTGTGTGGTGTGTGGTTGCTGGTGAGTATTTGCTTCAGGTTGTGGGGCTGTCTGTAAGCAAGGACTGGCCTGTCTCCCAAGATCTGTGAGAGTGATGGGTCGTCCTTCAGGATAGGCTGTAGATCCTTGATGATGCGTTGGAGAGGTTTTAGTTGGGGGCTGAAGGTGATGGCTAGTGGCGTTCTGTTATTTTCTTTGTTGGGCCTGTCCTGTAGTAGGTGACTTCTGGGTACTCTTCTGGCTCTGTCAATCTGTTTCTTCACTTCAGCAGGTGGGTATTGTAGTTGTAAGAATGCTTGATAGAGATCTTGTAGGTGTTTGTCTGTCTGAGGGGTTGGAGCAAATGCGGTTGTATCGTAGAGCTTGGCTGTAGACAATGGATCGTGTGGTGTGGTCTGGATGAAAGCTAGAGGCATGTAGGTAGGAATAGCAGTCAGTAGGTTTCCGGTATAGGGTGGTGTTTATGTGGCCATCGCTTATTAGCACCGTAGTGTCCAGGAAGTGGATCTCTTGTGTGGACTGGTCCAGGCTGAGGTTGATGGTGGGATGGAAATTGTTGAAATCATGGTGGAATTCCTCAAGGACTTCTTTTCCATGGGTCCAGATGATGAAGATGTCATCAATGTAGCGCAAGTAGAGTAGGGGCATTAGGGGACGAGAGCTGAGGAAGTGTTGTTCTAAGTCAGCCATAAAAATGTTGGCATACTGTGGGGCCAGATCAGCAGCACTGCTATGGGTACCTGCATGGCCCCACAGTATGCCTACAGTGAATGATGTCTATACATTCAATGAAATAGATTTTACAGGGACGTTGAGCTATTTGTTTAAAAAAATAGGGACAGCTGTCATTAAACCTTTTAGTTTTTAATGGGAACTACATAGTAGCCATTTTTTGCACCAGCTATCCTGGTCCCGGATCTTCATCAGTGGAGGTCACCTTAATCTTCAAGACTCATGATATCAGTTACCTAGTTGTCACTGTTTTTCTCATAGATCACTTAGTAAACCAGCTACTCTGTCCTACAAATTTTTCTCCACTCTGTCTTGATGAATAACAGATCCTTAGCCTGTCACCTCCTGCTATTTAAGTTTTGTCTCTGTTCCAACTTACCTAAGAAAATGGTCTTCCCAGTTTCTGCCCTAGTCTGTTTACTAGGAAGGGGAAGTACTGGTGGTACTTTATTGTCATTAAAATGGAGATAGGACAAAAAAATCTACCATTAGATTGTCTTTTATGTCTCTGAAACCTACACAATTCAACAGATCCCAATTCAAAGTGCATTCAGTTAAATGTATAGCATTTTTATGAACAGAAAGAGAAGAGAACATCTCCTTTGAAGAAAAGAAAATTTGGCTTTTCCTGCAGTTATTCACCAAAGTATCATAAGTTGGATACCTTCTACTTTCTGGACATACCCTATGGGTGTTGCTTTCTTGGAGCAGTGGTGACTTCCTGACTTTCTCCTATCCTCCTAGCCAGATATGTGGTTTAATATTCAAATACCATCAGTCATTAAAATACAGAAAATAGAAGTTCATTACCTTCCCTTTAATTTCAGTCAAAACTCTGGAATGCCCTACCCTGAAAATAAGTATTTTGGATAAAAGCAATAATGTGTATAGTTGATTTGCTTAGTCATGACCTACCTGTATGCAGATTTTATTCCATTTTTTGAGTATTAAGAAAATCACAACTGGAGAAAGAAGATTCCTTCGATCAGGGTTCGTTAATTGTGGACTGCAGGCCAAATCTGGCCTACCAGATGCTTTTGAACAGACCCCGAAATCTTTTTATGTAATTGTTGTTGTTGTTATTTTTCTGTTATTTTTTCTGGAGTTTGGACCTTGATAAAAAATAATTGATTACCCTTGCCTTAGATCCTTATTTCCTGAGAAAGCAGGAGATGCAAAAAAATTCTGCACTCTAGTTAGGTATTGGTGCAGCCTGCTAAGCTGTGACAGAAGGAAATAACCCTTTAGTGCAGAGAGTTGGATATAAAGATACAGAAAATACCTTTTCAGGTAATAAAACTTTTTTCTTTTGAAGGACTGAAAGGGGCAGCATGGAAAAAAATGCTGAACTGTGTCGGTAAAATCTTTTAGATGGTGTATATATATTCCCTAGCAAGAGCTGTTTTAAGTCCCGTCAGGTGGCCAGGTTGGTTGCTTAATTAATTCTGAATCACCTCAGTCTTATTGTACATGCACTGAGTGAGTATTATGTTCAAATAGTGAAAGTCCTATTATGTAAGCACTACACAAAGTCACTCTTGGGAAACTGAGAGTCTCTCGCTTTTCCCCTCAGTTTTTTGTGTGAGAACAAACTGTAAGACAAACACTGCTGTTTAATCACATTAAAGAGCCAGTGGAGATAGTTGGATTTTTACAACTGAGGATAAGAACATTAAAATGGAAAAATTCCTTGTGTTCAGTCTAATATGCTGTATTTGTTTCCTTGTGATACATGGTGACTTATGGATAGTCAGGGATTTGGATCAGGACAAGATATAAGAGGACTGGAGACATTTAACATTAATTTATTGGTACTATTGCTATAGGCACATGATAATTACTCAAGACAATCTGATACTATCCATAAAAGAAAGGACCCAAACTTAATATTTTGAGAGTCTGGAACAGAGACTGTATAATAATTCCATTTAATTGAATACCTCCTCATTCAGTTGTACTGTTTGATGGGGTAGGGTGGTAGTCTCTGATGTGCAACAGATCTGTCTAAACGCTTCTGTAGCCCTTGCCACTATGGGGTTGGAGCACCTTGGATGGCATAGATGTCCCCAGTTAGTAGAGGCTGATCATCTGCTGCAGAGTCCAAGATTTTATTTTATATTTTGAAGACTACATTGATTAAAGAGTAGGCCTGTAACTGGCAAAAAAGATTGCATTATGGTTACAGAAATAATTGAAATAAACGTATATTTGATATTTTGGGCAAGGAAGCCTGTATCTTCTATTTTCTCAAAGGTTTGGGCCAATATAGGACAGAGTTGATTGGTTTATTGACTGTAAAACCCTACCGGGAATCTGTCCTCTCCAGGCAATTTGCCTCTGTGAGGGGATTTGATGGCCTCCTTTTATTTTCTCAGTTTGAATGGGTGTGCACTCCCCCATGGAAAAGCCTGGGATGTTTTTGGAAGGGACTCTTCAGGAGTGGTTGGAGATGATCACGCTTCACAGCTCTCTGTCCTTTGATCCATTAATCCTCAGTCTTTTTGGATGAAGCTGATGGGGGTTTTCCAATTCTGAAGGTATCTGCTTTGTTTGAGCGTTTTCCCCTTTCATTCTTTCTACTATCCTTTTATAAGGTAAGCTTCCCTGTTCACTGCAATCTACTCATGGGTAGATATAACAGTCAATTTAACAGTATATATTTAAATTGGCCATCCCAGTTTGTGAGCAGCTACTACATAGCCTTGATGCCAAAGCTAGACAGTTGGGAGGTGGGCAGTGGTTCGTCAGTGTGAATTTAGGGCTAATGAAAAGTGTTAGATTGACAGCACTGTTTATCCACATCCTTGTAGTGCTCACAGCTCCGACTGGTGCCTCTTTCTCAGCTCAAGTCCCAAACTTAGATTATATTATCTGCTTATTATAAGTAAAATTCTCAGTTCTTTCTTTGTAGCACTTTCTAGTGTCTGTCACTTAGAGTTGATACTTCATGGTATCTTACAGAGAGAATTTAAAGAGATATAGACTTCTTGGTTTTTGTTGCTGCTGCTGCTGCTGTCTCTTGTAATTACTGTAGCTGCTGGAAGCCTAAAATAAAACTTCCAAGTCTTAGCTATTATATAAAGAAAGAGTGGTGCAACTATTCCTGGCATCGGGGACTATTGATTTACTGCAGTTTGTCAATGTTATATGGGCATGCTGCTACGTCAGTGGTGCACTCTATTGTTTCAACTGCTGTGGCCTTTTATTTGATCCTGGCAGTGCTTGCGTCAGTGATGCATATCATTGCCTGTGTGATGTCAAAGTGTGGGTGTTCAGTTACAGAGACATAGTTAAACTAATGTGCTGCAGTAAATCCTGAACACTATTTCCTCCTGGGAATAACAAAGAGAGAGTGATTCATCCTTGTTCACATTAGACTAATGCTAAGTATAGCAGTGTTCATGACCTGCAGCATCCACACAGATTAGTATCACAACTACCACAGCTTGCTAAACATGGTGTCAAAATAGTGTTTGTTTAAAAAGAGGTATTTATATGTACCTGCTTCCCCAAGGGTTCACTGATTATCAGCTAAAGGTAAACCCTCCTAATCAGAAAATATATGGTTAAAGTAATTCCTTAAAACTTAATTCTGTTAATTAAAATGTAAAAAGCTTTCAATTATAAGAACTTCTGTAAATAATCACATCAGATTATGTAGAATTTAATAGATTGAAAAAAAATCAGAGTATACATCATGTAAAACAGTAAATGAAGTGTTTCTCTGTGGGGTATTCCACCTAGAACAGTTGTCATTTTCTCCTTTAAAATGAGCTACTTCTACCACTTGTTTTGACAAGCTTTTGAATCCACTTGTAGTACATATTTTAAAAGACAAAAATCTTATCACAGAAAAAGAAGTTCAGTGTTTACAAGAACAAATCACTGTGCTGCATACCTGAAGCTTCCCTTTTTTCCTTTCTCAGTAAGTCATGTGGTGATGATCATGTGACTCGGTCAAAGGAGCTTTTCCTCAACCAGCAAAAAACGAAAGCATTCTCCCAATTAAAGCTGCTAACGTGTCCAACCTTGGATCACTGGATCTTGTTTACTCTTCTGCTATTGCAGTAAAAACAAAATGAGTGGTAAGATTTGCTGACTGTATTTTGAAAGAAAGTTCTGCTTTTATGTTAAAACATGAAAAGCATTACATAAATCTAAACTCAGCCTGTGTTTTCAGCAGATGCCAGATATATAATAGCTAAAAAAGGTAGAAAAGGGTTGGTTCATTTAAACATAGATCTGGATGGTGGTATGTAAAATTGTGAATTGTCTTTATGGGTTCAGTAGATTAATGTGGGTTCAGTAGATTAATGTGTACCACTGCATATCCTGTTTTAAGGATCTCCCTGTCTGTCAGAACATAAAATTAGAAGCAGTTATTGTATTTGGAGGACTTTATGAATACTAGTTTTATAAGAGTACTATTATATACAGTTACTTCCCAGAAAGAATCTTTGTTTATAGACTGGATAAAATGTTTGTTTTTTATGTTGAAAACTCAGTCCATATAAGCTTACAATCTCTTTACTGAGTTCAAAATTGAATGAGAAAGTGAGACTTAAAAGCTAAGAGAACTAATTGCATATCTGATTAAATAAGGGGTTTTTTTCCAATATTTTGAAGTTTACAGGTTTGAAATGTATTTTCATAAGATTAAATTATGTCTGGGACAGTAGAAAGCATACATCACATTGATTTTGTTTCTCTCTTTATAGAGTTTATAAGAGGCATGATACATTTTGTTTTACATTCTGTTCAAATAGACAAGCTCAAGATTTTAAGCAGCCTGCTACAGTTGATATGACCTGAGCTGTTATGTTTAGGTTTCACTGCTTCTTGCAAGTGTTCTGAATTTTCATTAACTCTGTTAGAAATGTCTCAGGAGACTTGCTTCCTATCACCGTCTCTTTATTTTCCCTTAGGACAAAATACTTATCACTGCCAAAAAAAAAAAAATTACAAGCTAGGTCAGCCATAATAATTTAAGGGAAATGTAGACATTCTGATACAATGGCACTATTGAAAGTATGGGAAAACGTTGTCTTCTGTTCTAATGTGATATTTTTAGTGTGTGATGAGGCATTTTTTAGGCAATTATATTTTAAACCAGGGGTATACAACCTACGGCCTGCAGCTGTCCACAGCTCACCAGAGCATTTCATAAGGCCTGCAGCCTGCTTCCACACAATATACTAACATGCAATTCATTAGCACTTCGTCGTCATGTTTACATAATTTTAGTTTACACAAGTGTGTAAATAGACAATACTCTACATAGGTTGTTTCTATCTAAATACATACAAAACAAGCTGAATTTAAAATATAAATCAATACAGGTGACTTTAAATCATATTAAAATATGTAGAATCTGTTTGGGCCACACAAGGTTGTGCGTAGGTTTCTGTGGCCCTCCTATGTAATAAGGTTGGGCACCACTGTTTTAAACTATAAAATATTTCTATCAGATTTTTTTCTGAGTCCTTCAGTTTTACTTTCATAATGAGATTCAGCATGACTCAATATATAGAACATTCCAGACTATCAATTTAGAGCATGGAAACCTTTGACATTAATAATCAAATATCATATAAAGGAAACACTTTCTAAAGCAGAATTTCATTTGTGTACACTATAAAAAATTAGAGAGTTAACACGTCGTAATAATGTCATTATTGGCTGATGATGTGACACCATTACTGTATTTCATGGCTAGGTACAGTAAATTTGTCATGTATACTTATCAACAGTCAACAAGTAACTTGAAGCAATAGCAAATAGAAACATAAGAGTTCCTTTTACAATGTATTATGCGTAAATAAAACCAGGATCTTCATATTAGTTGTAAAAACAAAAAAAACAAACCCAATTTTATATTTTTAAAAATCTGGCATTCGCATTTTATCCTACGCTTTCACAAAAAAACTTTTTTTTCCAAGTCATGCCAGCAGTACCATGATTTCTGGCAAAATCATCACAGCATGGAACTCTGCCCAGCTTTTTTTTTTAAGTTTATCTACCATTTATTACATTTTACAATGATTTAAAAACCTAATCAGAAGTATAATGGAGTTCACCGTTACAGCCTGAGTGAGAAGAAACCATCTTCTCTCTATTTTTAAAACTTCAGAATTTTAAAGTCAGGATATAAATATTTCGAAGTTAGCACCTTGACTTAATGCTAACACCACAAGCGGGACTCATTCAAGTTCATAAATTGCCTTGAGTCTCTTATTTTCTGACTGCCGGGGGAGTAGGTGGTTTGTGAACGTGGCTGTGTTGGGAGCAGTGTGTTAATGCCACCATATGGCAACTTTTGTATTGGCTTTGGAGAAAACTGCTGCTTATATTAGTCAAGACAGAAAGACACTAAATACACGAAATTGGTGGTCTTCAGAAGGAAGGTATAGTTTGCTGTTCAGAACACTCTACTTAATTTGACCAGATGCAGAAAAAGTAAACATCCATTGATGTGCTAACCATCTATATGCATACTATCTATCTTTCTTCACAGATGTGCATCATCAGAGTTTCTGGAGCAACTAGGATGAAGGGTTTTAATTAGATGTGAGCAGCATGAAGAACTGTGGGCTCGATTCTCAACTGACTTGTAACTTGTGTAGTCATTTATACTTGTTTAAAGTGAGTGGTTTAAAGCAGAGTGGTATCATTTTGTATCTACTTTGAAAATATTCTTCTTGGGTATAAATGGCTACAAGATACAAGCCTCAGAGAACAGAGCCTTTATTTTTATTTTAAAATGTAAAGTATTTTCTGTTTTAGCCGGTGATACATTTAATATGTCTGCAGCTAGTGCTGTTGACTTTATTTTTTTAAGTAGTTCCATCCTTGTTTTTCTTCTTAAATATTCTGTTTAAGAGAGACTGTTTTAGGGTTAGGGATAGTAGCAACCTATTTTAGGCTTATATATTTGTTATATTATGTACGATCCTCTTCAATGCTCCTTACTCCAGCAGAACTCCCACTGCTTCAGTTGCTGAAGAAGATTTGTAATTGCAAGTTAAACAAAATATTGAAAAGGTTATATTAAAGTTTACTTTTAACCCATCTTTTCCCATCTGGAACTAAAGACCTTGCTCTTAAAATTAGATAGAGAATTTTTCTTTGTTGTCAAAGTCATGGACTACCAATTGCACAGAAAATAAAACTTAGCGTCTTTGCAGATTAAAACATTTATAGAATTGCATGTTTTATGTTGAGGATCTTGTATAAAGTTTTCGAATTTGATCAGATACTACGTTCAGAAATATTTTTGTTGCTCTAGCCCAGTTTTTCGCATTCAGACAGAATTACCTATATTTTTCTTCACGCATCTTTGCTTATCAAGCATAGGATAGATTAATCTGCTTATACAACTAATACTTGGCGTTTACTTAGCACCTTGCATTTGCTGATCTGAACACAGTTTGCAAGCATTAATGTCTTAAGTCTAAGAATAAGAACACTCTTTTGGGGTGGAAAAGTATTATCCTGGTTTTACAGATAAAGAATCAAATTCATGCCTTTTGTAACTCCATTGAAATAGTTGGGAACTCTGGGTGCTCAGCGCCTCTGAAAATCAGCCTACACATTTTACTTTCCCTAAAATTACCCAGGAAGTCTGTTGCAAAGCTGAGAATAGAACACAGTCCTCCACACTCCCATTCCTGTGCTTCTGCCACAAAACCATCCTTCTCAAATATTTTCCTACGAAGAATACACATGGATTTCTTTTCCTTTTAATAATTACCTTTGGTGATTATAGCTTTGTGTGTTTAAAAAAAGAAGCCTTATTTCCAGAAAGAGGGAAATATTTGCAGGGAAATAATTTTTCTATGCGCCGTATCTGTTGTTCACATGAACTGAGTACCCTTCACTATCATTTTATCTTTATAGCTCATGTGCTCTGTTTATCCATGTTATCTTGTATTTCCTTGCAGAGATATTGCAATTCAGAATGGACTTAGAACTTTTAAAGCTTGTTAAACCATGTTATACTGAAATACTTCTGTAACCCATTTAGGTCCTGCTCAGGTTCCAATGATGTCCCCAAATGGTTCAGTGCCTCCTATTTATGTGCCTCCTGGATATGCCCCACAGGTATGTCCAAACATCTGATTCATATGACTTCATATGTTCACATTACATTTGCAGTTAAATAAAACATACATAAAATCCTGGGACTAACATAGCAATAAGCTGACATGTCTAACCTGGTAACATGACATGGTAAGTTTCAGAATTACAGTGATTTGCACAAGTAAATATGGTGGTGTACCATGAAGTCTCTTCAGTAGGAGTCTCCTTGTTTGCTTTTATGAGCCTCCTTTTTGATGTATGTGTATAATATTGGTCTTTAGGCACTACTGCAAAACAAATCTTTGATAATTGTCAGTGTATTGTCTTAATTAAAATTTGCCACAAACCATACAATTTTTTCACTTGCCTCTGTACTGGTTCTGCAGCCAACTTACCCTACCTTTGCTGACCCAATGTTCACAGCCTGTGGTATAGAAAAAGAAACAAACAAACAACACAAAATGCCACCCAAAACACCAAAGCCAGTCAGATGATGCATACGTTAATGAAAGAGTATAAAATTCTGTCCGTCATCAGAGTGCTTGCATACAGGGCAGGAGGCCCACCTACTTTCTCTTACTCTCTGCTGGGGAAAGTTTGTGTATAAAGGCTTGTCTGCATGGTCATTTAATGTGCAGCAAGCCAGGGTTGAATGTACAATGCTCTAGGATGTCACACACTAATTGGCCGTGTGGATTCTGCTACTGCACACTAAATATACCATAGTTAGAACTTTTAATGTGCAGTAGCATGATCCGCATGGCAGGCTCGCATGCTGTATATTCATACCCTGTCTTGCCACGTGCTAACTGACAGTGAAGACAAGCGCTTGGTTGGTTCTTAAATCTTTAATATTAGAATACCGAATCTGGCAGCAAAATGGATTGTGTGGTTTTTAATTGTTTCATTTTGTTTTAGGTCATAACAGAAAGGCAAGTTTCCTGTCAAAATTCATGTTTTATCATTAGGAAAAATAAAAATCCTTACATCTTTGCTATGAGCTAGTTTCTTCTGTATTTTTTTTTATTTCAAGTGGGTTACTTAATGCTAAAATATTATAAAAGACATGAAAGGCTAAATAATTTTAGTGAAATTAATATGTACTGTTTGCTTCCATCGAGGGCACAGAGCCTCTCCCAGCTGCCACCCAGAGCTATCAAAGCTTGGTAAAACCTTTATGTTGTAGGAGTTCTGAAATGCTTATTGCTAACAAAACATACCAATGTGTAGTGATTTATACAAAAAGACTGTAACAAATAAAAAAAATTGACAACAAATAGATAACTTGCTACCAGGTGAAGCAACCAGTACCAAGCTCATAGTTCTCCCAAAACAAATACAGTCCCAACAAGAGATTTTAATTTAGAATTATAGAAGTGTAGGACTGGAAGGGACCTCAGTGGTTAATCTAGTCCAGTTCCCAGCACTCAGGGCAGGTCTGTTAAATAATTAGATCATTCCTGACAGGTGTTTGTCTAACCTGTTCTTAAAAACCTCCAGTGACACAGATTCCACACCCTCCCTAGGCAGTTTGTTCCAGAGCTTAACCACCCTGACAGAAAGTGTTTTCCAGTGTCCAACCTGAACCGCCCTTGCTGCAATTTAAGCACATTGTTTCTTGTCCTATCCTCAGAGGTTAAAGAGAACAATTTTTCACTCTCCTCCTTTTAATAATCTTTTATGTACTTGAAAATTGTTATCATGTCCCCCTCAGTCTTCTCTTCTCCAGACTAAAAAAAAACCCAGTTTTTTCAGTCTTTCCTCATAGGTCATGTTTTCTAGACCTTTAATCATTGTTGTTGATCTTCTCTGGACTTTCTCCAATTTGTCCACATCTTTCCTGAAATGTGGCACCCAGAACTGGACACAGTACTCCAGTTGAGGCCGAATCAGCACAAAGTAAAGCAGAAGAATTATTTCTCGTTTCTTGCTTACAACAGTCCTGCTAATACATCCCAGGATGATGTTTTCTTTTTGTGCAACAATGTTACACTGTTGACTCATATGTAGCTTGTGATCCACTATGACTCCCAGACCCCCTTCTGCAGTACTCCTTCCTAGGCAGTCATTTCCCATTTTGTATGTATGTAATTGTCTCCTTATACTTAACATTAAAAAGAAGAAAAAAACCTGAAGGTGCCCTGCAAATGTGTGTATATATATATTAAGAGAAGTTGAACACCTGCAGAAATATATGCTAAATGATCAAAACCACCAAAAACTAGGAAGGCTATTCAACGTATCTATCATTTATGTATCATTTTAGTTTAGGTCTCTATTTCCTGGATTTGCCCCAGCTCCTGAATTTGGTGATTTCACACCATACTTTCCACTGCTGGGGATTAGAGCCAACATATAGGATAAGACATGTCTTGGTTTTTACACATTGTATAAAACTAATAAGTGTTTCAGAAAACGTGATATATTGTTTAAAAAAAACAGGGCTTGCTCTACCCCCAATATCGTGGGAGTGAAATTCATTCTGTGAAGAGAGTGAAATTATATTTTAGTTACTGTGTGTGGGCCAGCCTGTTCTACAGAGTTAAGTCTATCTACATCCATTGATCTATAGTGGGTCTCCTGATGATGATGCTGATAGCTTTGCACAAAGATACAGAGTATGGGCCTCATGCCAGAATTAAATGTTTAGCTTATAAGGTTATTGTTGCATTCAGCATCCCTCAGTGCTGGGGGGGAAATCATACTTGGGTGTGTTTTGTGTGTGTGTGTACGTGTGCAGTTATCCGATTTGCACACTCAATTGCAGTTAATGTTTAAATGAGACACACAGTTGTGCATGTAAATTATGTGAAACTCTAATGTTTAATTATTGGACTTTCAGAACCTAATGATCATGAATGGGGCAGTTACCCAGGAGGACAGCATTATATTGGTTTGCACTTTGTTTACCTTCAGATCACATTTGGCGTTTTTTAAAGCCATAAGGGCAAGAAACATTATTTTAATGAAATCTTGCTTGCTACAGAATTTGAATCTGTTATGGGGCTGGATAAATACCTTAAACGGGCTAGATCCAACACTTCCATCTAGGTTGTCTCCATTTTCCAGCAGATTATATGTTAAGTATGATTTGCTGCAGAAACTGTGCTGGGGCATCATGGAGAATAGGAGCTGGCACAGGTCCAGGTGTGGCAGAACCTGAAAAGCGAGATTTTAATAAATTATGTTGTGCTGAATACCTTTCATAGCCTTGTGATTTGCTGCATTTTGCAGTTTAGCTTTTAAATAAATATGTGTGTGTGTGTGTGTGTGTATACACACTTGAAGTTCACCATTCTTCACTTACTCTGACATGCTGAGATACCACAGGAGTCTGTGAACTAGGCATAATCTTACACACTGTATGTGCCTCAATAGCTAAGCGCAGCAGGGAAGAAAAAGGACGAAGTGATATCTTTAATTCTTTTTTTTTCAGTGTGTCAGACTCCAAATGTTAGTGTAATATGTAGGATAACGTTTGTATGTTAGAAAGCATAATTCGTATGACTATCCTTGCTACAAACATAAGGAACTTTAAAAAATAATTAAAATTACATCTTTATGTTTGGGGAATTAAACTGGCCAAATCTAATTATAGTTGCCTATAGTGTTGTTGTTATATCCAAATTGCAAGGACAGGACGACTTCAGTTTTGGTAGCTTTGAGGAATGTTGTTTTAGTTTAAAATATTCTTCTTTTCCAGCAAGGGACAGTTTTAAAGTACCAAATCCTTTGGAAAGTCACGTGGTATTTATTTTAAAGCTATATTCATGGCTAAAAAATTAATCTTAAATTTAAGGTAAGTATTTCTGTAATTGATCAATCTGACATTAAATAGATTTTTAACATCTTCTTTATCTTGATTGATGTGTGTTCCTCTTCCCACACCTACATCACAGTAGAAGGTCATCTCACCAAACATCATTGCAACTAACAATATATTCCAAGTGGTCTGTCCCCTATTTTAGGAAGCTATTTAGGATATTACAGTGGACACATAGGTTTTCCTTTTTTCTGAATGGCTATTTCCCCCCCACTATTTTATATCTATCATGCCCTATTATATATCAACTACAACTTCGTCAGCATGCAAACCTGCCATCTGAGAGGCCTGGCAATTTCCTCTGAGGTATTCTGTAACACTTGTTATTGGGATCTTGAGGTCAAAGTGTAATTTTTTTTTTCTTTTTGGCACTCCGGAGGCTGAGGTTACTGCCCCCACAATACTTCCAGCTATGGTAACTCCAAGCCAGATACCCTTTTAGGTAGCATGTTGTACTACCAATGGAGTCATATTTAGTTTTCCACTTTTTTTAAAAATGGATTAACTACACTGGTGAAGCTCAAAATGGCCTATAAGGATTAAAATCTGTTTATAAAATTTTGTTACCCGCAGTTTTCATTCTAAGTAGTAGAAGTAGAAGGGGGTAGAAGTAGTTTCTCCCGATTATTTTCCCATCCAGAAACCAATTGCACTTTCCTACAAAAACCCACTGAAACACACTACTAACTATCCCTCATTTTCCTCTCCCACATTCTTTTTTTTTCTTATCATCTCCATTTTGTTCTACTTATACCACTGAGGATTATATTCAACATGAAAAATTCTCTTTTTAAAAGATTTATTGATTTGTTATCTTTCAGACTGCATAGTTCCAGACTCCATTTTCTCTTTGTGGCATATATTTGAAATGAGCTGTTTGCTATCTAAGAAGCAGTCCTTTACCTGATCAATGTTTTGTTCTCTTGGCTTACAGGTTATTGAAGACAATGGTGTTCGAAGGGTTGTGGTGGTTCCCCAGGCTCCAGAATTTCACCCTGGCAGTCATGCAGTAATACATCGGCCTCCACATCATCCATTGCCTGGTTTCATTCCTCTTCAAGCCATGATGCCCCCTCCACCACGACATATATACTCAACAGTGACTGGAGCAGGTGATATGGCTGCACAGTATATACCACAGTATCACACATCACAGGTATATGGAGATCTGGGTAAGTAAATTACCGAAGAGTTACAGATCCTATCAAAGCAACGTATTCATGTTCTACTGGCGTCTCCAGTCCATTCAGTATTCCTCTGTTGTATAACTGTTGCTTTAAGCAGTACTATAGCCTAAATTAAAGCTATTAGCTAGGCATCCTGCAGTACAAATAAAGACAGTATCCGGGAACCATATACGTTTTTTATTCAAGTACATTAAGTATATTGTTTCAGAAAATTGTCTGGTATCACAATCTAAGCAGACTTAGGCCTGGTCAGTTATAGAAGGGAGCCTTACCACACTGTAAAAGGCAAGGCAATATATGATGTGATTTTAGTGATTCAGTGAGTGTCACTCTTTCCTCTGACTCAATATTTAAATCATTGCCTCAGCATTATAGCTAGGCCCTTCGTTCTCTTTGGGACACTGGATCCAAATTCCGTGAATTTCTACCACGTAAGCAGTGTAGAAATCTGTGACATGTTGAAATTTCCACAGTTACTTCAAGTAAATTCAAAACCAGAGCATCTTTATTGAATTAAATATGTGAAAAATAAAACAGTACAGTATTCATTGTTTATTTTTATACCAATTTCAATATATACCTGAGTTTTTGAATGTTTTTAAATTTTGCACTGGTTCTTAGCAAAGTTGCACATTTTTGTATTAACAGCAGCAAACTGAATTGGAGATGTCAGGAGTGGTATTTACAGGTTTCGACTGCTGGGTGTAGGGTGGTTGAAGTTTTGCTACCTGGGCTCCGGTGTGGAATGTGGCTTGTGTTTTTGGCAGCCAGGAGCTAGCAGAGGCTTAGGCACTGAGAAGATGGGGGTAGGAAATGGGAAAGGAAGAGTATTAATCTTCTCTTTCCTTCCCCTTCTGTGTAAAAACAAAGGTGACTTGGAATTTGGGGGAGAGCTTGAACTCCTAGGTTGCCACCTGATCACCCAATTGGTCACTTCTAAAATATCCACCAATACATCAACAACCATAAATAAGCACATTATCAGGATTTTTCTACTAAAATGATTGGTAATAAACTGGTTAATAAAGTTGAGATTCAAAATGTCATCAGTACACTTCAAAGTCAACTCTCAGTTGCAATGAATGAGTTTGCACCCTTCGGGTCTGCTCTTTCAAGCTGTTTTCAGGCTCTGGAGGATAGTATTTCATTGCCCAATAATGGCTCAAAATGTATTTTTTAAAACAAAATATTAAGCCTTGACTAAACTAAAAAGTTGTACTGATTAAACTAAATCAGTTTCTAAAGCAGTTTAGTTAAATTAGTACAACTCTCCCCCCAACCCTCCGTGGACACAATCTTATTTCGATTTAAAAGTGTCTTATGTTGGATTTATCTTCAGTTGATTCCCTACCAACTTATACTAAATCCAATATAAGACTCTTTTTAAAATAAGACAAGTTTCAGAGAAGCAGCCGTGTTAGTCTGTATTCGCAAAAAGAAAAGGAGTACTTGTGGCACCTTAGAGACTAACAAATTTATTTGAGCATAAGCTTTCGTGAGCTACAGCTCACTTCATCGGATGCATTCAGTGGAAAATACAGTGGGGAGATTTATATACACAGAGAACATGAAACAATGGGTGTTACCATACACACTGTAAGGAGAGTGATCACTTAAAATGAGCTAATACCAGCAGAGGGTTGGGGGGGGAGAGAAAACCTTTTGTAATGATAATCAAGGTGGATCATTTCAAGAACGTCTAAGGAACGGGGAGGGGGGAAATAAACATGGGGAAATAGTTTTACTTTGTGTAATGACCCATCCACTCCCAGTCTCTATTCAAGCCTAAATTAATTGTATCCAGTTTGCAAATTAATTCCAATTCAGCAGTCTCTCATTGGATTCTGTTTTTGAAGTATTTTTGTTGAAGAATTGTCACTTTTAGGTCTCTAATCGAGTGACCAGAGAGATGAAGTGCTCTCCAACTGGTTTTTGAATGTTATAATTCTTGATGTCTGATTTGTGTCCATTTTATTCTTTTACGTAGAGATTGTCCAGTTTGACCAATGTACATGGCAGAGGGGCATTGCTGGCACACGATGGCATATATCACATTGGTAGATGTGCAGGTGAACGAGCCTCTGATAGTGTGGCTGATGTGATTAGGCCCTATGATGGTGTTCCCTGAATAGATATGTGGACATAGTTGGCAACGAGAGACTGCTGAATTGGAATTAATTTGCAAACTGGATTTGCAAAACTATTTCCCCATGTTTATTTCCCGCCCCCCACCCCCCACTGTTCCTCAGACGTTCTTGTCAACTGCTGGAAATGGCCCACCTTGATTATCACTACAAAAGATTTTCTTCCGCCCCCCACTCTCCTGCTGGTATTAGCTCATCTTAAGTGAACACTCTCCTTACAGTGTGTATAACACCCATTGTTTCATGTTCTCTGTGTATATAAATCTCCCCCCTGTATTTTCCACTGAATGCATCCGATGAAGTGAGCCGTAGCTCACAAAAGCTTATACTCAAATAAATTTTAGTCTCTAAGGTGCCACAAGTATTCCTTTTTTTTTTTTTAAATAAGAGTGTCTACACAAGTGGTTTGTACCCATTTATCTAAGACTATTTAGAAACCAATTTAAACAACTAAAACTTTCTGATATATTTAAGGCCTTTAATTCTGCTGCACAGTTCTATGGTAAGGAATTGATTCTGCAGCCAGTTCCATGACTGCAGAATTGTAGAACATATGTGACTCTGATCATAATTGGTTTACTTATTATATGTAGATTATTTCACAGAGTAGAAAGATATGGTTAATGGCAATCATTTTTATATTTTTAACTAAGCTAGCATTCCACCCACAGATTGTTCTGAATAAAGTGATAAATATTTTTTTAGAAACCTCTCAATTTTAACATTTGCAGACTAGAACAGGAGCTAGCTCTTCTTTTTTCTTCATATTTCAGAATTGAATTAATATTTATATTTGTAAATCCACTTCACAGTTATCTTTTCAGATTATGTGCAACGATATGGTACATCTACACAAGCTAAGATGGTGTGTTACTTCTGCCCATTTAAAACGGTAGTGATAAATCAAAATATCCAGAAGGTTTATTCCCTCATAGTTAGATTGTTTATATATATTGTAATGAGTATTGTTATAAGTATTATTATAAGTATTGTGTGTGTGTGTATGTGTGTGTATATATATATGTCATGTATATAATGCAAAGAATACATTTTAAAAAACTTTTTCATTTTAAGTAATCTGTCTTAATAAAATGTCTTTGTTACCAAAAGTTGATAAGTCAACCATCTCGTCCACCTGATACCTGTTTTCCCATTGCTAAACTTTTCTTCTAAATGCAACCAGTGCATAAATTGAGGAAGTAAAGTGACAGGTTGCTCACCCTGAGAGGAATCTCATTTTCCCATAGGTATAACAAACACCAGCTGTTTCCTTTACTAATGATAGATAGGGTTACACTGAGAAACCAGAGCCGGTGCTGTGGTGTGTACCTTTTAAAAGGCTTCACTGTGTAATTAAAGCACTCCTGTATGTGATGTTAAAATGAATGAAAATGTTAGTGCTGGGAAAGGAAGTAGAATCTTTAGTACAAAATTTGACAAGAATGAATAGTTCTTTCTTGTTATTAATCGTTATTTGTCCAAAGACATGTTCTGTTTGGGTGATTGGGCTTTTTTGGTGAAGTCACAGCTGTACACCAGATCACTGCTGTTCGCTGTTTTGACTGCCTCATCAAACAGATTAGGAGAATAGCTTTGCCCATGACACTATAAATATATAGAAATCTACTATTAATTTTTAAACAGAAATGAATAGTGTGCTGAGCATGCCTGGCTGTACTAGCTTCATTCCATTAGTATCCTTCAGCTGCTGGGATTTTTTTCTACTGGTCTCTGTTGGTTTCTGCTGAAAGACCATTCATTATTCTGTTCCAAAACTTAGCTGCCAGTTGCAGCCAGTAGGACATAGGAGAAATTTTTTGACTGGAACCTCCATTAGGATACAGTATCCATTACCTGTTGTGGCTTATTACTGTAGTAAAATGCTTTCTAGTCCCAATTCAACAAAGCCTATTCTTCAGTTTGCTTTGCTGAATGAGTGCGGTCTGCTTAATCAGGGCTTAAGTGCTGATTCATTTTGTTTGCTCAATATGTGGTGTTTCAGCTGCCTTGAAATGAGATCTTCAAACACTGTGGTAAGTGAATTTATAAGAGTTATATGGTTTCACTGTGGTTTCTCCATTTTCTGTTTTAATATTTCTTTACAGCACTCTATTAATAAATCAGAATAGGTATTACTATGTCTATTGCACCAACAGGACCTTATAGAGACTACTTAGCCTCTAATTCATTGGTAGAGGAAGACCGATGTCATATTGGCAAGCACTAATTTTTCCACACAGGTGCAGGATTTAATAGTATTAAACAGTGCAAAGCAGAATTTGGAATATTTAAGATCTATTGTTTTAACTAAAACGAGGAAGAAGGGTTACATTTTTCTCCTTAAAAAATTATATGCAACAATTAACGTTTGATTGAAATGCCAAGGTAAACTTTTCATTAGGTTCACAATGAGAAAAGAACAGATGTAATTTCAAGATATATATGGAGTCTCTTCAAATGAATTTGTAAATATATTTTATACATTATGACATTTTCTGAGCATTTCATGTTTTTGCTTTAATTTAGATGCTCTCTCTAACCATGGAAGGTCCAACTTTAGAGATGAAAGGTCTAGTAAAACATATGAACGTTTACAGAAAAAATTAAAAGATCGGCATGGAACACAGAAAGACAAATTGAACAGTCCGCCACCATCCCCTCAGAAATGTCCTTCTCCCACAAACGAACATAATGGACTTGTGAAAGGACAAGACGCAAGTAGTGTCAGCATAGGATCTACAAAGAGCAAGTCTTTGGGGAAAGGAAAAAGTAATTCTCAAGTGGATGCAGAAATAGAAGGTAAGTGTTAGCAAAATGCTACTTCTTGTTCTGTATATTATCTGCAGGGGTGGAGCAATCACACTGTGACCAGACTGAAGCTGGACAGCAGCCTGTTGATTTCACCACCCTTGTTATTAAAGCAGGAACAGCTCTAAGAGACTGCAGCTGCTAGCGTGCAAGGCTGCATCTTGATCTGAGCAAGTTTTGTGGGTCACATCATATAATTCCATTTAGATAAAGGTCTGCACTTTGTCCACCATTTGGTTTCTCTCTTTGATATTCATGGTACTGCTTGTTGATGTGTCTGTAGAATGCAAACAGTCTGCTTGACACTGTAAAGGACACAGAGGGAAACAGTCCCTGACAGAGGTTACTCGTAACTCTTGTTGGTTGGAGGGCACAATTTAAAGGTTGGGGGGGGGGGGGCATGTGACTGATCCACACATTACCTCTGGCCCCTTTTCCACTCCCCCTGCACCTCCTATACCTTCTCCAATCCGGCACCACCTTGCTCCCACCCTCCTCACAGCTCCTTCCCCACTTACTTCTCCTGTCATCTCCCTGCTGCAGGCACAGCACAGGCCAGAGTGGGCTCCAGACACCTCCTGCTGAGCAGATAACTGTGGCTGTGGGCAAGGAAGGGACGGGACTCAGAGGGCTTCCCCGCACCACCTCTGGTGGAGCTGCACTGCCAGCCCCATCTCTGTTCCCTGCTATGGGCACGTCCTAGCGGGGTTCTGTTATACTTATAAGAAGCACACAGGGATCTTTATGGGGAGAAGGCAGCATGCCGCATTTATTGAGAATACAGCAGTTAGCGTATGCTTTTCAATCAGACACACAGTCCTCCCAGTTGATGTTTATAGTTACCAGTTCAGAGTCTGGATCAATCTAGTGGCCAGCCAGATTGGTCGCAGAGGGGAGCAGGGCTCTGTCGGTTGCGATCTGATGCTCCTGGAGTGTGGCAAGACGAACCCAAAGTCCCATGGCCAAGCACCCTGTTCTTATAGTCTTTTTTCTCTGTTGAAGTCTATGGATTTTGCTGTGTCAGTTTGGGACCGGTTACTTCTTAATTGGTGTATCTTTTGATGTTAACATTCCAGTACTACTCCGAGAGGGTCATCCTGTCCTGGTTTCAATTTAATCAATTGTCCTGTCTTTAGGGGTGCCAGCCTTCACCTCAGGGTCATCAGTCTGCCCTTCCTTAATTATGGATGTGCATTGATAGTTCTTTGGTGTAGTTAAGTCTCTTCACTCCATGTTCCTTGACCATCTGGCTATAAAAATGGCCTTCACACCTTATCTTTTCCTGATGTATGCATTCCTCATTCACACAAACAGTCTTTTACAGAGATCTTTGAGAATACAAACAGTGTCACTTTATATTGAGCAAAAGACATCGTAAATTAAGCCTTCCTAAATCTTATAATCAAAACAATTCACACTGGGGCCCAGGCCTTCAACTTCCTCTAATCTCCTTAACATAGACACAATACAAGATCCTGTCTCTTACTTACTAGACCTTAAAACAAAGAAATGTATATTTAACTAGAGTGCCTAATTTGTAATACATATAGGAAACCATAGTAGACATTCTAACTTATCCTAAAACAAAAGGGTGACCACAATCAGTCATAAGGATTGTTCTGGTCTGTCCCTGCCTTAACATCAGTACAGACACTGCCAGTCTGTCAGATGCGTTTCTACCAGTGTCCCAGAGGATCATTCCTTTCTGCTATTCAAAAAGGGTGGTTGGCAGGATGATCAAATCATACATTAATTCTTATAGTACAAATATAAAATCCTGCTCCTACAGTTCAGCGGGAGCACTAGTTGCCAATGCCTTTCCCAGACACATCCCCCTCAGCTGCGCTCAGCCCAGCTCCCTCCGTGACAAATTGAGGGGGGGGGGGCGCGCAGGCACATGGCACCACATGACCCACCTCTCCCTCCCAATGCATTGTCTCTGGACCCTGCTCCATGATGTTTACATACCAGTTACTAAGCAGGTGGAATGTCCTATCTTTGTTCTGTGGGCTTTTGTTTTTAGATTTAATTTGTAAATTCTTTCCACACCAAATCATTGCAGAAAGACCTTTATAGAAAAAATAAGTTCTAAGAAGGGCTCAGAATGTGCAAATAAGGATGGAGAAGAGATCCTGGAATATGAGCACCATGGCAGAAGTCATGAAGTTAAGAGTGGTAAAGGAATCAAAAGGGACATTCATGAAGTGCATGCACCTGATGAGAAAGGATTAGGAGATGAAGAAATATAGGGTGTCCAAGCTTTGAGCATGGGAATAGGAAGCATGAATATGATGTCTGCTAACACTGATGGCTAGAAGACACCAGATTCTTCATTGTTAAAGCAATTTATTAGGTGGGACACTTAGTGTGAATTGTTGAAGTTTGTTCCTTTACTGTATGGGAGGAGGGAGTCCGTACATGTGATGTTATAGGCTCAGCTGTTCAAACACAGAGCACCATCTATACACAGAAGTCCTATCCTTGATGCTTGCTAAAGCTCTGAAGTAGAGTGAGTTAATTTCCTATTTCTGCTCTTGCTCTGGAAAAGGTGTGGGACTAGGCTGTCCACAAAAGTTTTGCATAGCAGCAGGAGTAAATTGGAACCAACAGGTCATCTCAGAAGCGAGGAATGAATATCGCTAAGTCAGGGGAGGCCTTCAGAAAGTCTGCATCCCTGCTGCTTTACATTTCCTCCACAACCGCTAACCATTCATCAAAATCCTTCTAGAACACTCCGACGCCAGCATCAAATGCCTGGACATCACAATCAGCTTCAACAATGGAACCCTACAAACACCTATATAAAAAATCCCTGCAGATCACCACACTTACTTCTACAGATCCAGCAACCACCCCAGACATATCAAAAAATCTATTACCTGCACCGAGGCACAGTATTTGCTCTAAAGAGAAAGTCCAGGATACACATCTAAACACTTAAAACTGCCATCACTAAACATGGACAATCTACTAGAGAAATAGATGACATCATGGAATGGGCCAATCAAATATGCTAGAAGAACCTGCTTCAGTATAGGGGAAAAACAACCATTGATCACACAACCCTACTTGTCACCTACCACCCCACACTAATACCTCTAAGGGGTATCAAACAGATACAACCCATACTTGATAGGGACCACATCCTGAATGAAATCTTTCCCAAGCCCCCGCTTCTGGCCTTCAAACAACCGTCACCTGTTAGCCGACGGCCAAGGATGTTTGGTGAGATGCCAGCTATGCCCGTTTATACCATCCGTGACTTTAACCGCTAGGACGCACTGTCCCTTCGCGGCGGGCAGCCCGGGCTAGGCTGACGGATGCCCCAAGGTCCTAACCACCCGTGACTTTAACTGCTAGAGCTCAGAGCTCCTTCGCAGCGGGCAGCCAGGATGGACTGACAGGTGCCCCAAGAGTTTGCCCCGTGGAGGCGGCACAACTCAACGCTAGGCTCTTAGTACTCTCACCTAATGGCCAGGCTTTAGAGCCAAAACGGCTGAGGTTCTTTAATTGTGTTGGCTGCTTTACAGTAAACCAGAGAAAACAAGTCAGGCTTATGCATAAATGGTTACCAAAATTTATTAAGCTAGATTCTAATCATGTGGTTACAAAATTGCTAGTGCCTACTTATTTAAATGTAGAGATGTTACACACACAAACAAGTTACAAAACTGAAGCCACAATCCCAAAGAAAGAAAACAAAAGTATAGAGCTCTATTTCAAAATATGTGTACACTAAAGATAGGAGATCAGGTGTGGGTGCTTCTTACCCTCCTTGCATCTCTCGATTCCAGCGGTGCCAAGCCAGGATCGGTCACTCAATTCCGCGGAAAGACGAATAAGGGACAAGGCGTAGGGACCCTCTTAGCTGCAGAAGCCTTGGGAGGCTGTCACTTATCTGACCAGCAGATAGATAGTGAAAAGCACTCAAAAATCATGGTGCTGTAGGTCCCCTACTTATACCTCTGTACTCCTTTATTCTCTTTCTCCTTTCTTATGCCAAATTGAGGCTGGTCTGTCTGGGTGACGCCAGCTTTCGCAAGAGTAGTTTACACTTGCAAAGGAGCGAAACAATAAGTTTCGACTACTGGACATTTCTTTTATCAGGGTAAATATTTTCCCACCGAGGATGTTGGTGTGTGTGCATCACGCTATTTAGTAGGGGCTAAGAGCCATGTCTGTCACAGGGCCTCTGCCTGCTGTGAGCTTAATCGTTGTATCTGTTCCCAGAGGCACATTGTAGCAGCACACCTGTGCTTTCACAGCTTCAAAGGCTGTGCTGGAATATATGTTAAGTGCCCTGTTCCGGCTTCCTCCTGTGTTTCCAGCAATGCTGGTCTGGGGGGGGGGGGGGCTGGCTGTCTGGCTACAACCCCCCAACCTCATCATCAGAAGCAAGCTCCCCATAAACCAGGACACACCAACTCAAAGCAGCACCATACCATGCCAGAACAGATGCAAAACCTGCAGACATATCACCACTGCTACAATGATCAATACCCACACAGCACACCTTTCAAGATCCGTGGGGTCTGTGCATGCCTGTCACAACATGTTAGAGAGACAAGGTGAGTGTGGTAATATCTTTTATTGGACTAACTTCTGTTGGTGAGCGAGACAAGCTTTTCAGAAGTTGGTCCAAGAAAACATATTACTTCACCCACCTTGTCTCTCTAATGTCCTGGGACTGACACAGCTACAACTACAATGCATTTCACATGTGATATATCTCATCCAATGTATCAAATGCCCCAACAACAACTATGAGGGTGAAACCAGACAATCACTGCTCTTTCAAATGAACTCACACAGAAAAATTATAAAAGGCAAAAACACCCTGTCACCATAAGCAAACACTTTGGACAAAATTTTCACTGCACATCTGATCACTCAGTCCTCTTCCTCAAAGAAAACCTGCACAACGCCTTCAAAAGACAAGCCTGGGAACTTAAATTCATACCTCTGCTGGACCCTAAAAACTGTGGGTTTAACAGAGACTCTGGTTTTATGGCTCATTACAATGTTGCACCCATATCTAGTTAGGATGTCCTCAGTATTTGCTAGTGCAGCACTGAGCCAGTGAAGAAGGAAAGCGGTCATGCTGCTGCACAGAAGAGGGCATCCCCTCATCATCACTTGTCAGGGGCCAGACCAGTTGCTAACCTGCTCCTTGACTAACTTTGCTGCCAGGCAGCCAATGAGCCTAGCTACACTGCCTTGGAACTGACAGAGTGGCCACAGCACCTGACTGGCTGATGGTTTAGCAGCCATCTTTTAAGCTTAGCACCCACAACAGATCAGAAGCTGCTCAACACATACCACGCTGACAGCTGCGCTTGCCCTGCTCCTGTTTCCAGTCCTTGCTCCAGCCATTCATTCCAGTCCCTGCTCCTGTCTGGTTCCCATCCTGCTCAGCCTTGTTTTCGAACCTGCTCCTGATCTACTGAACCTGCTCCTGATCCCCTGTCGAACCAGTCCCTGTTCTGCTCCAGCCTTCAGCTTCAGGCCTCAGCTCAGCCTCTGGCTTACGATTCTGGTTTACCCTCTGGCTCTGGCATTCTGCTTCTGTCCCTCTAGTAGTTACCCTCGGCTAGTTCCTGAACTCTGTCCCTCCCCCAAACCAGCTCTAATCAGTAGGCTGAACTGTTGTCTTAACCTCTAGGGCTGACAACCCACGGCTTGGCTGGCTACATCACTTCTGTGTTCTCCCTACTGGAAGTTGTTGCTGGGGTTGTTCTGTGGCTGGGGTTGTTGCTGGGGTTGTTATGTGGCTACATGACTGTTGCTCGATTGCCTATGTTCACTGTGTATGAATAGTATTGTCCTTTATGTACACTATGTTGCAGCTTTTTAGTAAACTTAAAAACAAAATAGCATATCAGTAAGGATAGACTTCTTAGCTATCATTATTCTATGTGGAATACTAAGAAAAATGAAATTCTCACCCTTTCACTGAGAGATGTCGAGCAGTTTTATTTGGAAGGTTACAAAATAAATCAGTGCATTTTACAGTACAGTTATAAATCTTAAATGTGTGCTGTATATTTAAAGTAGCCAAACATTTTAGAGTAAGAAAACAGAGACTGTTCACATTTTGGCTTGATTTTACCTTTGTTGTTTTAATTTGCACATAATCTCATTTCATCATACACACTTTTAATAGACATCATACCTCTGTGGTACATGTATATAAAATAAATGTTTCTCTTTGAGGCGGCATCCAAAATTTTATTGTCTAACAATTGAGAATCTTAACAGTAAAGGTATTTCTGTGTAATCACTTATAAACTGTAATTGCTGTTTTTCTCTTAACAGCATTGCAGCTCTGTGTACCAAAATTTTTTCTTTCTACTTTCATCTTCCCATCTTTCCTTCTCTTTTCGGTTTTAGTGTTCACAGTTGCACTCGTTTGTGATTGATTCAAATGCAATTATTATAAAGTTCAGTGTTACTCTGTTATGACTAAAAATCGTAAATAAATAAATACACACACACAGCAGGCCTTCTTTGCAAGTCTGCTTTATTTCAGTGGATTTTATGTCAAATTTAAAGTTGATTTAAAAAGAGAAAACACTTTATAATGTCACGTAGAATTGCAGTAACAAAGGCATAACAGGTCACAGATATTTTTTAATCAACTTTAACCAGAAAAATCTTATTAACATAAAACAGTGAATTGACTTGATCTCACTTTCTGGTGGGAGATTTAGCAAGTGGGGGGAGTGGGTCACTTGAAATTTGCTCATTTTTTAAAAAAAGAAATGAGGGAAAAATACCCTACAACTCCCATCTAACCAATAGTCTACCTAAGCCAGGTTAGATCCGTTCACTTGCTAATTTTATCATTTTATTATCTCAGTAGTACATGTGAGAAAACGTATGAAGCATCTTAAATAAATGTTCAGTTAGTGTAAACACTTTTTTTAAAAATGTATTAATAAAAAAATAGGGTAGGTAACTGAGATATCTAAGATATCTCCTAAGCCCTCCAAAGCAGTGAGTTATTTAAATTCAAATAAATATATTTTTAGGAGATGGTCATGCCTCTGTAATCTATTAAGTGTGTACAGCCCCCTTGTTTAGGTACTCTTATTTCAGTTTTAGGGTAGCTTAAGTTAATAAGGAAGTTCCACTTGCACACATCTAAATGTGTGTGTATTGTCTGGATTTAAGAAGATGCTTTATTGTAAAAATGTTAAACAGTTATTCATGGACTTTTGTTTGTTTTGTTTTTTAAGAAAAGGATGAAGAAACAAAAGCACTCGAAGCACTTATTTCTAGTATTACCAAGCCAGTGGTAAGTAAATGCAACTTTCCACAGAATCAGAATTGAGGTATTCATGTTTTACCCTGTAGTGACACTTGGTTTTCTATTGCCCAGGTGTGGACGACCTTTAGATAGCAACGATAATGAAAAATCACCAGACTGAGGGATCTTTGATCACTGAAGTTCAAATTACTTAAAGTGGCCATTTCATAAATTTTAGAGAAACTAACTTTTTAAGACTTATTAAGCTGAATTCTTTTCTTGCTCGCCCTGATACAGTCCCAGTGTAATTAAGAAAAGAATTTCGCCCACTGTATACTTGTCAAGGTTAAAATAATTCAGACACACACATATAGAATCCCATTATTTTGTTGTTTCTGTTCTGTGTATGTGGCATTAATGCAGCTGGCATAATAACTGTACTGGTAAAACTCTCTCTTATAATAGGCAGTTTATCATTAAAGAAAGCAGGGAAATGTTTGTTAACATTCAAAATTAGTTTCAGAAGTAAAAATTTTCAGTAACTTTTCAAATAATTATTCAATATATTACAAGCAGAAATTTGCTAATTCAGTATTTATGTAGGTGTATGTGGATCGCTGAGAGAAATAGTCTTCGTAGCTTGAAGTGCTATCAGTATGCTGGTTGAGCTGCAGCTTTACTATATCTTCTTTTAATTGAAGTTGAATGGCATGATGTCCATTTTCTCAATTCCTGGGTGAAAATAGGGCCTTGGACGGAGAAAATCGACTAATTGAAAAAAGTGAGACTCACCCTGAATAACGTACTGTCAAATGCACAAAGTAAACAAATGGGGAAAATATTTTTTTTTAGTCTGTAACTGTATGTTCACCTCCAGACCTGTATTTGCTGAGTTCCATAAGGATCAGTTCTCTCTCAGTTCCTATTCAACATCAATGTGAAGCCATTAGCAGAACTACTGAGACCTAATGAGCTCATATGCCAACAATATGCAGATAAGAGATCTTTGTATCCTTCAAAACGTATGGCAAAACTACTTCCATCATCCTAGCCCAATGCTTGACGAAGATCAGCTCAAACATGAAGAAAAGCTGTGTTAAGTTAAACCTGTTTGACACAGAGATGCTGCTGGTTGGCAGAGTGTAATGGTCCTCACTCAAGGATTGGTCAGGAAGCAAGGCCTAGTAGTCAGGGACATGACCCATGAACAGCAGGGGCGTTGTTGTTAGGGGAGCCCAGACCCTCCCACTCCACCAGGCTCCGACCGAGAGTCCTTTGGGGCTACCAGTGGTCTGGCAACTGAGGCTGCTTAAGGCTGCACTCCCTGGGCCACTTCCTATCTCCCCCACCCAGGCCAGCTCAGTCCAAGACTTTCCCCTGCTGGGATAGTCCAAACTAGGGATGTAAATAATGTGTAAAAACAGTAACCGTGTAACCGATTAAAATTCTATCGGTTACATGGTTAAACATTTACCCAGGGAACTAGGGTTGCAGGGGGTGCTGCAGGACCCCCACGTTTTACGTGGGGCTCTGCTGCCTCCCCACGCCCAGGAATCCCCGTGCTGCCCCCGCGCCCAGGGCTCTGCTGCTGCCCATGCCCAGCATCCGGGGTCCCGGCCCCACACCTGGGGTACCGGCTGCCAGCCCTGCTCCTGCGGTATCCCTGCTGCCGCTGCATCCGTGGCTCTGCTGCTGCCCCGTGCCTGGCATCTCAGCTGCTGCCATGCCTGGGGCTCGGTTGCCACCCAGCACGCCCACGCTCTGCACCCAGAGTCTCGCTGCCAGAAGGCTTTTCCCCTAGCAGCACCCATCAGGTCAGCTGTGGGGCCCCATGAGTCGCACCTTCATGGATCCACATATAGGGCCCCGCCAACCTGCCGCCTCTCCAGTTCTTTGTTGCCGGATCACTCAGACAGAGGGGAAGGTGGGTGGGTTTGGAATGGATATGAGCAACACATCTGGGAGAACAACAGTTACGAGAAGGTAGGTAACCGTTTTTTGTTCTTTGAGTGCTTGCTCATATCAATTCCAATTAGGTGACTCCCAAGCCTCACCTAGAAGGTGGGGTCAGAGTTCATGAAATCGCTGACTGAAGCGCTTCTCTGCCGAACACTGGATCGTCCCTGGTGTGCTGGGTGATAGCATAATGGGAAGCGAAGGTGTGTACCGAGGACCACATTGCCCCCCTGCATATTTCCTGGGTCAGGATCTGGGCCAGGAAGGCTGCCGTGGACGCCTGAGCTCTGGTGGAGTGTGCCGTCAGAGCAGGGGCAGGGACCTTTGCCAGGTTGTAACATTCACAGATACAGGATGTCATCCACGATGGTATCCTTTGTGTGGACACCGGGAGGCCCTTCATCCTGTCCACCACCACAGTAAACAGCAGGTTCGACTTGCGGAACAGCTTAGTTTGTTCAATATAAAAGGCCAGTGCACGCCATATGTCCAGGGAGTGGAGCCGCTGCCCACAGGGATGCCAGGCAGCAGCAGAGCCTCAGGGTGGGGCCGGAAGCTGAGACCCTGGGCACGGAGCACAGACTCGGCAGCAAGGCTACACCCAACCCTGACATAGCACAAAGGCTGGGCCTGCCCCAGAAACACCCCAGGGACCTGTTCATCTTCACTGTGTGCCCAATGCAAGGGACAGAGTCTCGCACGCACATACAGCCCTGTCCCCCCAAGGTGGTGATTTAAGTCTCCCCCAAACTGACATGCCTGCTTGGGACCGCTGCCCGGGACAGCAAGCAAGGAGGGGTGCAGGTCCCCTTTTGCAGCTTCCCTTCACCTCACCATCAGAATCACAGATTCTATGGGGAAAAGTATAATTCTGCAGGAAACATTCTGCACAAATTCTGCATTGCGCAGTGTTGCAGAATTCCCTTATGAGTACATAGTACAAATACAGTAGCATGCCTCTTGCACAACAAGGATTACCATGAGCTCATCAGAGATGTCTTTTACTTGCTACTCTGGTTCCCCCTAGAATGTCACATCAAATTCAAACTCTTGGTCTCTATCTCGGAGGCTTTTAATGGTCTGGGACTGGGATACCTGAAAGACCACCTAGAGCTCTGGGACAAGAACTGGATTGCAGTCAACAACTCTGTTCCTGTGGCACAACATAGCTGTGTACTGCAAGGGTGAAGCTTGTTTATATAGAAGACCGAACTTTCTCAGAGGACTGATCCAAGGTTGCAGAAGAAATTCCTGTAGGATCAAAGAACAACTGCAAACCTCACCACTTTCCATTCTAAAGTTCAAATGCACTTTAAACTTAACCTTAATTAATAATAACACAGCCGTACATATGTTTAAAAAATAAAATGAAAATAAATCCATGCACAAATTTCCCCTTAGGGAGAGGAAGGAAGAAAGAGCACCACACTCGATAAATGTTAGTCATGTCACTTAATGTGCTTTTGGAAGGCACTCAGGTACTATGGTGATAGACATAATATAAGATCTTGAATATAATAGAAGCTTTTTCAGTTTTAGTAATCTTAAATGTTACATGTAACAACAGGTAATAAATGTTCAGACAGAGGTGTGACTTTTTTATTGTTGATGGTGTCTCTTTAACTTCATGTTTTGAAAAGTGTAATAAAAAACTTTAGAGCCTTGTTAAATAAATAAAAAATTATTCCCAGAATTTATATACAAGAATGACAAACAAATATACTGTTCACTTGTATTTTGCCACTAGATGGCTCTCGTTACTTATTTATGTTCTTTGGTTGCAAACAGCTTTGTGTCTGAATATGGAAGCGATCATGCCATTTCCTGTATTTCCAAATACATAGTTTGGTCCCACTTGTAGCCTAACCAGCGAGTTATTGTAATTGAACAAATATTCTGAAAAAGTCCCATTTTCTGTTCTGTTTTATTCATACTATTTAGTTATCGGTATTTGCACACAATTGAAGTTATATAACAGAGTTCTTAAATGTTATGTTTCTGCAGATATCAGACATTCAGGCACGGACAGTAGTACTTGCATGGTCCCCTCCATCCAGTGCCATCAATGGGGACACTGACAAGAATAATGTGCCAGAGGTGTATGTTTATGAAGTTCTCATTTCAAACACCGGAAAAGATGGAAAATACAAAACTGTATATACGTAGGTATTTGTTATCTTGATTAGATTATTGATGCCTTGAACTTTGTACATAAAAGCCTATTTTAAAAACTGCCTTTTATCTACAGAGTGAGATAATGAGACGTCTCACACAACTTCACTTTTGAGGCAAATTGTTTTAATCAGTAAGATGAAACTGCTTTATTTCCCAAATCTTTACCAATAATTTACTATGTAAAGGCTTGACCCTTTAAGGAACAGAATGCCTTCATCTTCCACTGACTGTCCTTCAGTTGACTACAGTGGAAGTTGAGGTTTCTGAAATGATACAGGATCAGATCTATATCTTTTTTATTTACTTACTTCAATTACTTACCACCAAAACAAAGCTACCTTTCCAAGGTTCTGGAACCCCATGACAGTCGTTTATTAAGTTTTATTACTTCCAGAACACAATACCCTGGCAACATCAGAATGTAAGCAAAACTTAAGTCTCACCAGCAGAATCCTAGACCCTTGCCACTCTTTCCCTAAAAAAAAGGGAGAAGAGATGAGCCTTCACAACATAATCTGAAAGCTAGCCAAACCAGGCTAATGGACACCTTCCTGAGGGCTGCACTTCTTGCTTGCCTCTTGCAAGTAGGAATATGCAGAGGATAAAGAATAAAAAAATTATTTACCATAGTAATTGTGGTTATTCAAGTGTGTTGCCTGTGAGTATGCATACTACCTGCTACCGTCCCCTCTTCCTCCAAGTTCTGTGCTCATAGGACTTTTCGGTTTAATGGAAGGAATGTGGCTAGGGCTACACAGCCCTTTTAAAGCCTCAGTTCTGAATGTACGGTGGTGTGAGAACTAGTTATATAAATTGAAATAATTGGCACTCCATAATAAGAACTACTCTAGGTGTGGTGGTGTTCCCATCTCTGGTGTTCCCACAAATGTGAATATGCAGCAGCAGCTCTCTTGAAGAATCAGTTACTGTTTTGAGTAATGATTTTATTTACGTCAGAGAGGTGTGAAAATCAGTGTTTATAACTGGTTTGTGTATTAGTATTTTACGGTATTATTTTCATATAGTGTCCACCTAGGGATGGGACTCAAATGATATCTCACACACTGGGTGACCGAGAAAAGTGGAGGACAATCTTTTTTATATAAAAGAACTGGAACCCAAAAAATAGAGACACCTTTAATAAAGCACCACTATATATATTAGAACAACAAAGCCCTGGGCAATAGTGGGGAGCAACCGGCACTGCAAGGTGGATTGATTAGATTATTTCCATCTTTAATTTCTATTATTCTGAGACAATATTTTAAACAAAATTGTACTTCTTTCCAGTGGAGAAAAAACTAGTGTTACCATAAATGATCTCAGGCCAGCAACTGATTACCATGCAAGGTAAGTCCCCTTCTTTTTGTCTGTTAAATGCAATGGAAATTTTTAAAGTAACTTTCCAAATTTGAAACTATTCATTATAATTAGAATGTATAACAATATGAATACAGTAACTAACTTTGATATCTCCAGTATTTCCCACCAGACATGCTGCTCTTCCCCTGATGATCACTGTAGTTTATGAACTAGCCACAGCTGAAATGTTGATACTCTCAAATGAAGAGTAGTGAACTCTTTCTCCCTGAGGTCCAAGACTGGCAGACTCTAGAAGCCAGTTGTGGCTCCCACTACACCATGCTCCCTCCTTCTCACTTAATGCTACCAGAACACCCCTGACACTCTCCCATCCTTCCTCTTGTGGCAGGGTTGGCACAGGAGGTGATGGAGCCATTTCTGCCAGGCTTCCACCAATGGAAAGCTCACCTACAAAAAGAGAATTCTCCACTAGCTATCTCTGGACATTTTAAGGCCACTTTGTGCAATTTACACAGTGTGGTAGTAGACAAGAGAATCTGATCGATTATGCACTGTTGTGAGGGTCCCTAGTTCACTATAATTCTGCAGCTCCAGCAAGAACTGCTGCACAATTCATGGCCCATGGAAGAAATGGCAGATGGTGGGGAGAAGATGCCATGCTTGGTTCCTTTTCCTCTCTCTCTATCTCTCTCTCTTGTTTCTAATTTAGATGCTAGTTAATGAGACTTCAGACTAACAAAAGAAGGTGGAGAATACACATTTAACTGGATAAATATGTATTTAAGTGCCTAACATTAGGTATCCAGGCATGAACATTTTGGCCTAAGTATGAAACATGAAGTCCTTAAACCACAATGGTTTTTAGGTTTTTCTCTAATTAATGCAGGTAGGTGGTCAATAATGAAGGCCAAACTTGAAGTTATGATGATATGTTTTTCTTTCTGGTGTTGCACAAATTGTGAAAATTGTTGGAAGTTCCTTATTCATTCATGTATCTGATATTCTGAGCATCAATACATCTCATAATGTCGCCTTTTAAAATAATTGGCTTTTAGTGTTTTTGTAGTTTACTGCATATTTATGGAATGTGCATAATATTAGTCTGCTAGTATCTAAAAACAAAACATGGAGGTTGACTGATAAATTTCAGTGTTTTCGTACACTTTTACCTTTGGATAATTTTATTATTTTTGTATACATTGGTCACCATTAAAAGTCTACCTTTACCTGTGGTTATCACATAGTGGTATCCAGTATACTGCAAGAGGGTAACTCTGGTTTCTCATATATAACTATAGGGACGGTAATTGTTGACTGATGGGAGCCACTGTGTATGTATATCCAAAGCAGCATATTGCAATTCTCCTTTGCATAAATTGTATTGAGCAGGAATTTTCCACCTTTTTTTATTGTTTACTTTTAACTATAACATTTGGAAGAGATGGGAATATGCTGTTTTTGAACGTTGTAAACTCAAAATATTATTCCTGTTCTACAGAAATTGTGTATTTACATTCTGAAACAGAATGTTAATGATCTCTTTTACTACTCTAGAGTCCAAGCAGAATGCAACTGCATAAAGGGAAGCCCTTCAGAAGCTGAGAGTTTTACAACAATGAGCTGTGAACCTGATACTCCAAATCCTCCAAGGATAACTAACCGGACCAAAAATTCTCTTACTCTACAATGGAAGGTAAGACTTGTTTTAAATGACCCCAGGATGAGATTTAATACCTGCTTTAAGTGCAAATCTCAGTATAACCTTAAGTGTGGAATTACAGTATTCAGGAGTAATGCAGTATTGAATCAACCCTAAAGGATGTTTTCAAACTTTATTACTGCGTTCATTTTTTATGTGTTTTTTTTCTGTCTGTTTCACAGTGACCATCAGCAACTATTTACATTGTAAAATATTTGTTATCGAATAAATGCTTCAGTATCTAAGCTTTTGTGTTTAAAAAATAAATTTGTAAATTTTAGTGTTGTTAAGAGAATCCTAAAAACATGAACCCAAGTATAAACTAAGTGTTATCTTTGTGAGACTGCAGACATTCCGAACCAATAGCCTAAAGAAACATAAACTGCTCTGTTAATCTCAGTTGAACTGTTCACACTCTGAAACTTAAAAATGGGCAATTTAAGTGTCAACATAGGTAACTAAATCACCACTGATCATTTTAGTGGTAACATCCAGCTAAAGTAAAAAGTGGAGTTGAGGACAAATAGATATGTCACATAAAGTTTCAGCTTTTAAAATTTAAATAAGAACTTGTCTCATCATTTGCAGAGTATTTCAAAATCTAAAACAGGGACTGCTTTTAAAATGACTTATTTATGTGCAGTATTTTTGTTTGTTAAAATTTAGTCATAACCATTTCTGTTTGCATTTCAGTGTCTGTACAGTATATTTTTGTCAAATTAATTTGTTACAACATGTATTTTACAAAGACTATTGTGCATTTAACTGAGTTTATGTTGATTCTCTGTTTTCAGCAGAAAATGGGTTGTATAACTAATTTTTGTAGGCAGTAAATCACTTATGGAAAAGAGTTCCTATCCTATGGACTTTCGTAGGTCTGGAGGAGTATTTTGGCCATTTTTCAGAATTCAAAGATAAATGCACAAAAATCAGAAAAAGAACAAGTTAAGACTGTCATAATCGGTAGGGGTTTTTTTTAATGTAGTAAAGAAAATGTAATAGGCAAGATCATCAGCCATCACACTAAGAAAATCTCTGTGGCTGTAGTTTGGCTCTTGCTGGAATTATTTTATTAATACGTAGTATTGCCACATCACCAATTCAACCATAAATTCCTTTATTAAATCTAACGGCCAAATGGTATTTGTACTGTTGCTCTGAACATGTCTAAAATGCCTACATAATAAGCAATTACCACATCCACACAGTAACAAACATTCATAAGCATTTGATGAGAATATTCACAAAAGGATCAGTCCCAGGAATAATGACAGGTTTCAGAGTAGCAGCCATGTTAGTCTGTATCTGCAAAAAGAAAAGGAGGACTTGTGGCACCTTAGAGACTAACAAATTTATTTGAGCATAAGCTTTCGTGAGCTACAGCTCACTTCATCGGATGCACTCACGAAAGCTTATGCTCAAATAAATTTGTTAGTCTCTCAGGTGCCACAAGTCCTCCTTTTCTTTTTCCCAGCAATAATGCTCTCATCCTGATTTACTTCAGCATCATTAGGTAGGATCTGATAAATACTCCTAGGAAGCCTGATTCTTTTATACAATGTAAGAAACTAGTGATGTCATGTTGACTATTATCTTAAAAAACAGTTTTTTGGCTAGTTTGGGATTGACCCTTTTCTTAACCCTGTAGACAAGAGTTTATGGGTGGGCCTCTTTCTTCAAGATAACATTGCTGTATTTGGCATCACTATAAGTTAATCATATCACGAAACAACTTTTCTTTGTCTGTTATGACCAGTTCTGATAATTAGATGCTTCTCTTCTCTTATTAACCACATTTTGAGCTCAGCATTTTTACAGCTTACCTTGTAACTTGCCAGTTATATTTTTTTCCTCAAGACCTTCCCATAGCTGCTAAAAACCCATGGCTTAAACTACAAAATACATATATTTTCCTTCATTAAGATAAGCTAATGTAACCCTTTATATACCTATCTAACCCTACAGCTCCTCAGAAAATTGCTGTAGGGTGATATTTGACACTGTTGCCAGAATATTTTTCAGAGGTGTGTGTTGCCAAAAAAAGGAGAGTTGAGAGAAACCTCAAACAGCCAGCATCAGGGAACAGTTGGTCACCTCTGACCTTAACTTGATTGGAACAGGTGACCTACAAATGAATGTCTCTAGTCCATTACCATTTTCCTAAAGTGATCTTGTCCTCCTGCTATTGTGTCCTAATTTTATTCTTTTCTTGTTGCAGACATCTTGTGACAATGGTTCTAAAATCCACAATTATCTTTTAGAATGGGATGAGGTAAGCAGGTTTGCTATATGATTTTTATTAAAATGTATGGGCAGGGTGCAGGCAATAAACCATAAATCAGGGAATCTAGAGCCCAGCAGCATGGGGCTGAACACGAAGCCCCGCACAGGGGGCAGGGATACGCTGACAGCTGGAACTGTGTCAGCCACGGGGGGGGCTGACAGCTGGAGCCCCATTGGCCGCTGTCACAGGTGGAGGTCTGTTAAAGTCACAGAATCCATGACCTCCGTGATCAAATTGTTAATCTTAATTGTGACCTATATCTTTGAGGCAAGTGTTGGTAATATACAATTCATTCCTAGGGAGGTATATAAAAATACAACTATATTTCCTCAAATTTTGCTTGCTGAATAGAAAATGCCAGTATTATCAGGAGGCTCTTAAAACTTACGTTATTGGGTCACTGTTTAGGGTGGCTTTTTCCTTTCTGGTGGCTCAGTTCTTCCTCCCAAGATCTGTGAGCTGAGAGTTATTTTCGTGTGAAGATCTCTTTCTTTGTGTAAGGATGGCTCAGCTGTCTCCCAACCCATTCCCTAGACACTTAAGGGCTTATCAGGAAAGGAGTTAGGTGGACTGTGGGGCAGAACATGCACAGCCTCCTTCATCAGCCCTGTGGAGCGAAGGACTGTAAGAACAGCATTTTGAGTTCAGTATTCAGAAAAATGTGATATAACACTTACCTTCTTATGGCATCCTTGGCTTGTTTTGAGTTTAATTGGATGAACATTCTTCAAGATTTAGCAAACTGTTTTAATCAGTAGATGTGCTTGTTTAATGAACAGTGTAAATAATATGAGTTTTAATTATTCCTTTTAGGGAAAAGGAAATGGAGAGTTTTGTCAGTGTTACTATGGCCAACAGAAGCAGTACAGAATTACTAAACTATCACCAGCAATGGGGTACACCTTTAGACTGGCAGCCAAAAATGACATGGGCATGAGGTGAGTATTCCCATGTTATATACATAAACAATGCAATGTCTCTACGTCCACATTCATGTGTATGTAGGAACAATATATAACAGAATGCTGCTGTAATTAAATAACATTATATGCCCACCTGATATACGTGATAAGGCACAAGACATATCATTGAATGCTCTTAAACGTCTTAGAGCTTCTTACCACTACATACGATATATTGCTCCTGTTATTAAACCATTTTGATTTTAAAAGATTTAAAACAGAGAAGTCTTTATTTTGAAGCAATTTTAATAGGTAACATTACACCTAAACAGTTACGATAAAATCTTGAAGATTAAAATAAAAACAGGCAAAACACCTCTTAGTCCATCTGTGAATATCTGGACATATAGTTCACATTTCCTGTATTGTAAGCTAGTGGAGGGCATTACGCTGTATGGACATATATCCTTTTAAAACTAATCACTGTCTAAATATTTTTAAACACATGTTTTACAGACATAAAAATACACTACTGGCTTTATAGTTCTGTTTAAGTAATAAACAATGTTTAAGGAGAGCTCTTACAAGAGGAGGGGCCAAATTTTGCCCTAGGTATGATTGAGGATGTCTTTTATTAATATTGTTGGGAACTTTAGGCATTTGAGAGCAGAATTTCATCTAGATGATGTTACTGACCAAAGATAAATGTTCTGTTTTTATAAGTCCTATATATGTTTAAGTTATTAACCATTCTTAATTTCAGCTGCATATAAAACACAGCACAAAACCGTTTGCTAAATAGGAAAAGTACAAAAATGAAGCAGAGAGAAATAACTAAAAGAAAGTTTCTGAGCGAATTGTCTGGGGCCTGATCCATTGCCCACTGGAGTCAGTGGGACTCTTTCCATTGATTTCAGTGTGCTTTGGTTTGCGCCCACAGAGAGTAAAAATAATAAATGAAGAACATTTTTTTAAAATTAACACTTTATTTTGTTTTAACATACCCATTCGTTAGATCTACTCATTGGGTGACTGCTTAGGTATTTGGCATTAGTGGTGGGTAGACAGGTCTGTTATCTGCTCTTTTGTTGGGGCCGGAATGTAGCTGGCTGGGTAATCTGTGTGGAGCAGGAGTTGAGGTTGGGGGTCAAGCAAAGGGTCAAGAGTCACAGAGAGTCAAGCCAAGGATCGGAGCCAGAGTTGGAGACAAGAGGCAAGAATCAGTAGCAAGGCAGGAACCTGGAGTCCAGGCAGAGAAGCAGGAACCAGGAATCAAGCAAGAAGCCAGGGTCTGATGTAGCAGCCAGGTAGAGCACAGTTGTGTGGACAACTTCTTGTGCCTCTCTTTAGGTTTAAATAGGAAGCCCATACCAATCAGAGATCCTGGTGTTCCTCCAATCAAGACCCATGGAGGCCTCCCTGTTGTAGCTTTTGTTTTCATGGTTTCTCTGCTTGGTTGGTTAGTAGCAATATGCTGGGTGGGAGTAGGGAGTCGACTGTCAACGGGCAATCCTGTGGACCCCAGCCTCAAGATCTGCGGGGTCATGACGCCTTTCCATTCACTCCATGCATTTAGCATATCTAGATGTAGATTTGGGTTTGTTTGTTTGTTTTGAAGTAACTAACATAATTATCTACACATCTCAGTTCCTGGGACTTTCTTACTAGTGATTTAGTGCAAGTACAAAAATTAATACTGTCCCCAAAATTAGAAAAGTTCCATCTTGTTTTGTGTTCATTATATAGTAATTCTCAAGATCTGGTTTGCATGCTGCCTTTGTAGAAGCTTTTATGACATGTTGTCTTTTAGTTTTTAATTGTTAAAAAAAAACCTTAGTGAAATTATGGCCCATCTATTATACCAAAAGATCACAACTTTTTGTTTTGTAGTAGTCACATCATTATAATGTGTCTGAGAACATAAAAAACAAAAGTAAATAGACATGTGCAGGGAAATTGAATGGTATCATGATGGATTCCACTTTAAAAAGACCCAGATAGTCCAGGCAATGTAGAAGAAATCCAAGTTTTGAAATCAAAGTTGTTAGGTTGCTACCTCTGTTGCATAAGCCACACAGAGAACTATATTTTCTAGGCTTCCTAATATTCACTCTTGCATCCCTCCCTAATGATTCTATTTCCTAATGTCTCTTGTTCTTTCCTGTACCCTTTACTTGCCTTTTGTCTCCAAATAAGGCTACCCAAAGATATATCAGATAAGGCTGACAAATCAGGCTTTGCCAGATTAGTAGGTGGTCTACACTGTATTTTCATTTATTACAAAATACAAATTTTATATTGCCAATTCCACAGGAAACTTAGCTTTCAGAGAGACTTTACTGGTCCCATTTTTCTGGACTCCTGGAAAACTAATGCTTGATAAGTAGTAGGCTCACTTAGAAGTGTACAAATGTTTGCACAGGTAGCTGGTTAGGGAGCAAAATGAATTTGTTTGGTTTTTTTTATTAAATCTTGGACAAAGGAAAACAGTGCAGGCCAGAGATGGAAAGAACAAGCTTTGGCATTAGTTGGATAAAATACATAAATGTACAAGTGTTTTAGAGACTTAACTGCTGTGCAAATAATGACTGTTCAAAGTGGATTTTAAAAAACAAATTGTGTTCTTGGTCTGTTTTGTTAACAAATATGTATATTAATTCCAGGCCAAACATTCAAATATGGGCATGTATAACCTGTATTAACATGAGTTACACACACAGGCACAATTTGTTCGTACAGGATGGTCAACTGCATGTTCCAACATGCAATTACCAGTGATGTGCATGTCTGACAAATTGGCCTGAAACTGTTGTATAGCAGTTCCGTATTATTCTTGTTCCTACTTCATCCTATTCAGTTTACATACTGTTTGTTTCAAAACAGTGGTTTTAGTGAAGAAGTCCAGTATCATACCTCAGGCACTGCCCCGTCAATGCCAGCCAGTCCTATGCTGATTAAAGCTGGAGTTACCTGGTTATCCTTACAGTGGACTAAACCCTCAGGAACACCAACAGATGAAGGAATCTCTTATATTTTAGAGATGGAGGATGAGACCTCAGTAAGTGTGAAATAAATATTCTAAATAAGAGAAGAGACCATAAATGAATGTTTCAGCACACTTAATAGTATCTCAGTGTAATAACAACACTTGCCATTGACAGGATCTTCTGTTGGGGATGTGATGTTGTTCTAATGAGACTTATGGGTGCTTTTATTATATTTATAGTACATGCAGAGGGAGAAGGTAAATTTCATATAATAAAATCGAAATTGGGGAAATATCTGCAAAAAACATTCACTACAGAAATTAGTGTGCAGTTGTGATTTTTGTAGTCAGCAAGGTTTTTTAGTAATGGTTAGGTGATATCAGTAAATAAAATTGAAATGTTTAATAATGTCCTTCCATTTTAATGAAATTATATTCTAATGTTAAACATTCATGTATCTCTTGCCTTATGGACGCTGCAAATTAGGCTTTGGCCTTGGCAAGAATATACCTCATCCTCAATGCTGCAAAGGGATGAGTCTTGCTAACAAGTAAGAGGGCATTGTTGGAAGGATGTTCTCACTTTCTTTGTGTCCCTGCTTGTTAAAGGGATGTATTTGTAAGTAATGAGCAAGTAATTGGTGTCAGTTTTGAGTACATCCTTTCTGTGGAAAACCATGTCAGAGATGGTATGAAAGTGTCTTAGTTTGTGCAACTTATACAGGCTGTATCTTATTTATACCATGATGACTGCAACAGCTAATCATACAGTCTTGACCATGAGGCGATTGGTTATTTTCTTTTGGCATGCCTCTCAGCAGTGCTTTTCATGAACAAATTCAGCACATTTGATCACTGTCTTACACTTCAGCATCCCTTGCATTGGCTATAGATAAAAGTAGCAGATTAAGTTGACCCTTCTGGTTTTAAGTCCCTTAATGGTTGTTGTTCCTGGCTAAGGCCCAAGCCCTGGAAAGAGAACCACACAGGCACAGAGATCTTCCCATGCAGTTCTCTTTGTCTATGGTTGCAGTCTTCAGTTTTAGCCTCATCTATATGACTTCCATGATAATTGTTATACAAATCATGAACCTGATTTTCATTTACAGTAAGGCCATTCTGGCAGCGTAAAGTGGCCATAAAGGAAATTACATTAATGCTCACTACAAGGCCCCTTTACACAGCCAAAGCAGTGGTAAGGAACCTTACATAAAAGAATCTTGGGCTTGTGGTCTTTCAAGAGACTATTATATAAAAAAGTTATGGCATTTGCCACTCCCATCAGTCCCCTTCTGAATAAGACACCTCCATTAATTTTTACAAATTTGGCTCTATGCAGTAGAGTATAGGCTTTTAAATAATTTTAAACAATCATTTTAAAATTAAACCATTTTTATTGTAAATTAAGGTTATTTACTTGATTTTGCATAATTTCCAAGGAAAAACTGTTAATACTGAAACATCATTTGTCATGACTTTTCCTTCCTCTTAAATGAAAATTATGACTTGCTTTTACTGTGACAAAACCATTTTGTTTTCCTTTCTTTTGTTATGTCAAACAACCATCCTTATCAAGTATGCTTTTGCTGTTAAGCCCTGATCCTGTAAAGACATACACATTTTTTAGCTTTGTACACATGAGCAGTATCATTGAATAGAAAGTCAAGTACATGCGTAAATCCTTGAAGGATCCTGGCAAAAGTCCCTATGGTGTGGAACTTGTTCCCCTTGACAATCATTTCAGCTTATCTGCCTTCATTTTTCAATGAATCCTGCTATGATTTCCCCTCCTCCCCTCAAAAGATATGTTAGTGTGACCAATATTGGCTACATATTATTTTCTCCTTTTCCCTTTTGTTGCATTAGAACTTCTGTTTTATAGTCAGAAGATGATGGGGTTTATTTTGATTTTATTATAATGTTTTGATCATAATTCTCTTATTTCCATTGTACACCTGCATCCCAAGTGGTGAAGGGTGACTCAAAAATATTTGTTTACAGAATAAAAACTTTACTCCAAGCAGCCTAACAAATTACTATGTTCAGATTATACAAGTTTTGCTATATATAGTCTGGTTTATAAATATATTTCAAGTATTAATATTTTATTCCTTCTATAGGGATATGGTTTCAAACCAAAATACGATGGAGATGATCTCACCTGCACAGTGAAGAATCTTAGACGTAGCACAAAGTATAAATTTAGGGTAAGATTCTTCGGATTATTTTGGTTTTATTCATTGCAAAATTGCTCAATGTTAGCAGCTGTTTTTTACAGTTGGTTTCTGTGATGAAACAAACTGGTAACACACTTACTGATACTTTTCTAAAGTACTGTTTGGATAAATTTAAAATATCACTTCATACATTTATTGGTAATAAACGAGTGCTGCCCAAGGAGAGCATCCCTTCTCTGTAATATGAGGGGGAAAGCTATTTGATCTTTTGGCAGAAGTAATACTTTTTCAATACATTTTGAAATCTCCAGTTTTTAATTTACATAGGGTATTCTCTTGATTACAATAAGAGCTGCTTGTTGCTTGAGACTGCTGAAAATCAGGCCCCTTATTTAGGAACCTGAAAAGATTTTACGACGCAAACTTCAGGGTACTCACTGTAGAATATGTTGGCCTAATCATTTTAACAAGTGATTCTACAACAGTTAAAAAAAATTATGAAGGGCCAGGTGTGGGAATGCATTAGTCATGCATTGTTTTGAGCAGGATATCCCCAAAATAGTATAAAGTTGGTTCCCCAGCAGTTGCATATCTATTTAAGATGGCAACACTTAAAACACTTCATGGAGATAGATCTGTGGGAATTTGATAGCACAATATTGCTCCAAGAACATACTATATGACACAAATTTCATACCCTATTTTGTTTAACTGAACCATTTTTAAATAGAAGAGGCTCTTGTTCCCCCACACAGTACAAATGATAAATGCTGTGTTAATCAAGTCTCTCGTTTTCATTATAGATGGGAGAGGTTTAGGAGGAGTAGTAATAGCATTCCTTAAGCTCGTGGAAAGATGGTGTGACAGATTTATTTAATAACTTCCTTGCTTTTGTTGGCACCAGTTATTAGTGCAGTCACTTTTTAAATTTCCTACTTTTTATTCCTGTAGCTACTTTCTTAAAAGAAAAAAGTGTAAAAAGACAAAGACTATGTTGTCTCAAGTACTCTATTTTATAATGTTTTGCTTTTATTAAAATGTCACATTTTTTCAATATTTTATTAAACTAATCATACAAAATTATTTTTACTACAGTGGGGAACATATTGTGATCCAAATTTTAGTACTTCAGTTTCCTTCAGTAGAATAAGTAAAATTTTGTATAATGTCCAAACTTCTGTATCGGTTGCTATTGTATGGATGCTTCCAAAGTAGTTTTATTTTTGAGGCTATATAATATATATGTAAGTGTTTGTGGTGACCTGAAAGTCATGGGGGAAGAATGAGAAGGGTGGGCTTGAAGGCTATTTTCAAACTAATGGGTTGAAAAAGGTGAAGTTAGTAGTTTAATATAGTTTTGTGTAGCTCTAATTTTGATTTTTTTTTTCAGATATAAAATTTTACCAGCAACCATAATGTGATCTAACTGCTTTTTACGTTTACTGTAGTTGAATATTAACTGCCTGATGTATCTGCAGTTTAAGAAATTACCTCTGTACATATGCAGTTTATATTTATATTTAAGGATCATTTATTTAAAAAATACTGCTAAGTATCTAAGACTACCGAAAATACTATGGCCAAATTTTCAACCCTTTGTACCTATAATTAGATTCCTAAATTCATACTTGGGCACATAAATAAAAGTAGCGAGCCTTTCAAAAGTACTAAGTACCCACGAATTCCATTAAAATCACTGGAAGCTGCAGCTTCCTGAGTGCCTCTTATCATCAGGCTACTTTTAGATGCCTTGAATATAGATTTAGGAGCCTAACTTTAGTCAAGTGCATTTGAAAATGGTGGGGTTTTTGTTCATTTGTTTTTTGTTTTCTTTACAACTGTTGTAAAATGCTAATTTTTTAATTTTTATTTTTTAAAATATTAAAATTTCCCTGCTGTCAATTCTTGTCATTTTTCATTTCAGTAAAGTGATTGACTACTAAAATCCCTCAAGAATGTGAGAATGGTATAATATACAAAAATGTGTGATAATATTCTTTCCTTTGCTGATTTATAACCTATAAATTAAACATATATAAATGATTTAGACACACTTAGCATTAGCAGCTTGTAGAGTACCAAAAATGTACATATGCTGTTTATAGAATACTTTTATAGAGATATATTTATATTTTTTACAGGTCATTGCCTATAACTTGGAAGGCAAAAGCAGTCCAAGTGAGGTAGTCGACTTTACTACTTGCCCAGACAAGCCTGGAGTACCTTCAAAACCATCAGTTAAAGGAAAAATTCATGCACAAAGTTTTAAAATAATTTGGGGTAAAGTTTTTGTTCAGTTCTACTTTGATACTTTCTTCTGTATTTATGTACATTGGTATGTGGAGAACGAGAAATTCTGCTCTCAGTACTACTGCAGTCAGCAGTTTTTCTGGATTAACACTAATGTAACCGAGAGCAGAATATTGACCCAGTGACTTCAGCGTACTTAGGAGGATGCCACAGTAGTCTAACTATCAGGTGTGAAACAGAGCTATGGGAAATTTAGCCTTTTTGGTTCACAAGGGTTCGTGGGAATTTTTTTTTGGTTTCAGTTTGCCTGGGCTCACTCTACTACTGTCCCTGGGTTTAACTTGGAGTTCCTATATTTGAGCTGACTTAAAGGGAAACTTTACCAAAACTACAGTTTTACCTGGTTTCTGTTGAAAATGTATGAGTGAATGTGTTTCATTGCAGAACTATAAATTGGCCTAGATTTCATTGCAGAACTATAAATTGGCTTAAAGCTGGACCTAGGTTCACAAACCTTCAGATGAACCTGGGCTGAGCTTTGAGTTTATAATAAAACCAGCACAGTGAAGAATACTTTCAGGTTTTCTAATGAGAGCTTCACACAGCTCTAGGTTGAAATATATTTGCTTCCTGAAGTGAAGGTACAAATTCCCACGCAATCTGTCAACCTATGAGTAAGGTTAAGATTTTGTCTTGGATATTTTTAATAAAAGTCATGGGCAATAAAGAAAAATTTACGGCAGCCATGACCTGTCTATGACTTTTACTAAAAGTATCTCTGACTAAATGGGGATCTGCAAGTACCTACACTGCCTGCAGCAGGGCAGCTGCCTGGGGGCTAGGAGCTCTGGGGACCCCCACTATGGGTTGGGTGTCAGAGCTCCAGGGGCCCGCGCTGTCTGCAGCTCCAGGGGCCCATAGCAGCCAGGAGCTCAGGGTTTCCACGGTGGCCGGGAGCTGTGGGGTACCCCGACCGCTTGCGGCAGCTTGGAGCTCTGGGGGCCACCAGAGGCAGTGGGGGTACCCCACAGCTCCCTGCCCCCGCAGGCAACAGGGGACCCTGCAGCTCCCAACCGCTGCAGGCTGAAGTCACGAAGGTTGCAGAAGTCACACGGATTCTGTGACCTCCATGACTAAATCGTAGCCTTACCTTTGAGGCATATAAGTTGAGGTTCATGTAGCTTAGTAAGGGGATGTTTTCCAAATGAGACCTTCAAATAAAAGTATTTTAAAAACGGACACTTCTGCTCTATGTGGTTCTTACAAAAAGCACTATGGAATCTGTCAGATTTGCTCTGGTGCCCTGCCAAAGTTTCCTCTTCCCTGCCTATTGCACAATGTGCTGAATGCTGGTTGTCTGCTTGACCCCCTGTCCTCCACCTTAGCGGTAGCTGCATTTTAGTGGTAGGCCACTATAGTCCTATATTTGATCATAAGAATCTATTGGATCATTCAGGATGAAAGGCATTATGTTGTATTAAATGCAAGATGCTAAATACTATTTTGAACACATCCTCTTTTTTTTTTTTACTGCAATGACTTTATTGTATTGTCTCTTACATTCTCAGGACACTTATTAAAATTAAATAGCATATTCACGCAGTGAAACAGGATAGGATATGGTGGTATTATCATATAGTATTTTAACAAACAGCTGTTAAATTATCACATTTAAGTAGGGCTGTCAAACTATTAAAAAATTAATCGTGATTAATCACATGATTAAAAAAATTATTTGTGATTAATCGTGTGATTAATTACGCTGTTACTTAAATGGTATTCTGTTATTGTTTATCTTGGATGTTTTCTACATTTTCAACTATATTGATTTCAATTACAACACAGAATACATAGTGTACAGTGCTCACTTTATATTTATTTTTATTACAAATATTTGCACTGTAAAAAACAAAAGAAATAGTATTTTTCAGTTCACCCAATACAAGTACTGTAGTGCAGTCTCTCTTTATCATCAAAGTTGAACTTACAAATGTAAAATTACTTACAAATAAAACCTGCATTCAAAAACAAAACAATGTAAAACTTTACAGCCTACAAGTCCACTCAGTCCTACTTCCTGTTCAGCCAATCATTCAGACAAACAAGTTTGTTTACATTTGCAGGAGATAATGCTGCCCTCTTCTTGTTTACAAATGTCACCTGAAAGTCAGAACAGGCGTTCGCATGGCACTGTTGTAGCCGGCGTTGCAAGATATTTATGTGCCAGATGTGCTAAAGATTCGTATGTCCTTTCATGCTTTAGCTCCCATTCCAGAGGACATCATGCATGTGTGCATGATGGGTTCTGCTTGATAAAGATCCAAATCAGTGTGGACTGACACATGTTCATTTTCATCATCTGAGTCAGATGCCATCTGCAGAATGTTGATTTTCTTTTTTGGTGGTTCAGGTTCTGTAGTTTCTGCATCAGAGTGTTGCGCTCTTAAGACTTTTGTAAGCATGCTCCATACTTCAACCCTCTCAGATTTTGGAAGGCACTTAAGATTCTTAAACCTTGGGTCCAGTGCTGTAGCTATCTTTAGAAATCTCACATTATTAACTTCTTTGCTTTTTGTCAAATCTGCAGTGAAAGTGTACTTAAAACGAACAACATGTGCTGGCTCATCATCCAAGACTGCTATAACATGAAATATATGGCAGAATGCGGGTAAAACAGAACAGGAGACATACAGTTCTCCAAGGAGTTGAGTCACTAGTTTAATTAACGCATTTTTTTTAACAAGCATCATCAGCATGGAAGCATGTCCTCTGGAATGGTGCCAAAGCATGAAGGGGCATATGCATGTTTAGCATATCTGGCACGTAAATACCTTGCAATGCCAGCTACAAAAGTTCCAAGCGAATGCCTGTTCTCACTTTCAGGTGACATTGTAAATAAGAAGCAGGCAGCATTATCTCCTATAAATGTAAACAAACTTGTTTCTCTTCGCGTGGCTGAACAAGAAGTAGGACTGAGTGGACTTGTAGGCTCTAAAGTATTACATTGTTTTATTTTTGAGTGCAACAAAAAAAATTAACATTTGTGAGTTGCACTTTCACGATAAAGAGATCACACTACAGTACTTGTCTGAGGTGAATTGAAAAATACTATTTCTTTTGTTTGTAATTTTTACAATAAAAATATTTGTAATAAAAAATAATATAAAGTGAGCACTGTACACTTTGTATTCTGTGTTGTAATTTAAATCAATATATTTTACAATGTAGAAAATCAACTAAAATATTTAATAAATTTCAGTTGGTATTCTACTATTTAACAGTGCGATTAAAACTGCGATTAATTGCAATTAATTTTTTAAATCACGATTAATTTTTTTGAGTTAATCGCATGAATTAACTGTGATTAATTGACAGCCCTACAGCTAAGTAATTAAATCTCTGACCTAGTCATTAAAATAAATCTGCTTAACATCTGGTTTTTCCATTTTAAAAAAAAGCAACGTCTTCTGGAACCCGACAAGGCCCCAATTCAGCAAAGTACTTAAGTATGTGCTTAAGTCCCTCCCTACGCAGAAAAGCACTTAGGCCCAGACTTTTAAAAGTATTGCTTCACTCAGCATTGTAAAACCAAATGATTTAGGAGCCCAAATCTTATTTTTAAAAGTGACATAGGTGCTTAAGAGCCTATGTCCTGCTTCTAAGTCATTTAGGCCTTGCAATGCCAACCAGAGCAATGCCTAAATACCTTTAAAAATCTGGGCCTTAGGCACTAGCTTAACTTCCTTAAATATTCCACAGAAAGTTTATCTATGTTATGTAAATACAATAGTGTCCAGAACAGTGTGTTTTGCCTGACTTTTTGTTCATATTTGGTAGATCCACCAAAAGACAATGGAGGGACAGCAATAACTAAATATGTCGTGGAGATTTCTGAAGGCTTAAATGGTAAGAGTTAATGTAGGAATTTTTCAAATGCAGCACGATGTTCACTGATTTTGGCATTTCGTTATATCTCTGATGGTCCTTTTAAATGCCGTAGATTGTAAATTCTATGGGGCAGGAACTGTTTTTGTATGCTTAGATGATTGGCACCTCTGGGAACTGCTATAATAGAAAAATGAAAGGCACTAAAAGGCACTCTGTTTTTCTTAATGTATGTACTCTTTTCTGAATGTATGAACTCTTGCAAGTTGTAATTACTAGGCTGTATGTTGTATCGTATTCTGTCTAAAGAGATGGCCCAAATTTAATCCTCGTATTACAGGCATTCTATGTGGATGGCCAAATTACAGATAAAACCACATAGTACCCTTGGTTCATGGCAGAGATCAACCAGAGTTGACACTTTTCTTTTTACTGAGCTTTTTGTTAATAATATTACTGTTGCGTTTACCATCATTAAATGGGGAAAATGATGCAGAGCACTTTTGGAATAACAACTGTTTTTGCCCTTAGTTTATAGCTAGGTGTGTGTAGTGTGGTTCAGGCTAAGACAGCACTATGATCCCAGTTCAGGAAAGCATCCCTGTTCTGGAAGGGCGCTGAAGCATGGCTTTTAAGTTCCATTGTAGACAACTGGAGTAGACTTAAACACATGTTCTTCTTCGAGTGCTTGCTTATCTCCATTCCACATTAGGTGTGTGTGTGGCTTGCCACATGCACCAGTGCTGGAAGTTTTTCCCTCAGTGATATCTGTAGAGGACCAGCTCTGGTGCCCCCTGGAGTAGCATGCACATACCACGGTATAAGGGGTGCTGCCGGCTCCCCCCCACCCTCAGTTTCTTCTTGCTGCCAGTGACGGTTCTGGAACATCTGCTGCTTCAGCTAGCATTGCATTTCGTTCAGTGTTTCTTCTGAACGTTTCCTATAAAATAGTTGTATAAAAGTTAATAGTTCCCTTAGGCTTAGTTCTAGTTTAGTCGGTCTCGGACGGGACTCAGCCTAGGGACAGGGCATCAAAAATTATTAATGTCCTGTGACAAACTCCCTCCTCTCTGCCCCCCATTGCAAAAAGGGCTGAACGTAAATACTTTGTGCCAGCCAAAGACCACGAGTATCTGTACACCCACTCGGCCCCAAACTCTCTCGTAGTTGAGGCTGTTAATCAAAGGGAGAGGCAGGGGCAACCCAGGCTCAAGCCCAAAAATAAAGACTCAAAGAGATTGGATCTGTTCGGGCGAAAAATGAATTAGTCTTCCAGCCTTCAATTGAGAGTGACCAACCACTAAGCCCTCCTTGGCTGTGACAATTACAACATTTGGCAGGCCATGGCCAAGTTTGACGTTTCCCTTCCCGAAGGGTCCAGGAAGGAATTGTGGGCGATCCTCAAGGAGGTCATGGCTGCGGCCAGAGCGGCCCTCCAAGCAGCCTCAGATGCAGCGGACTCGACGGCTTGCACCATGGCCTCAGCCATCTCCATGTGGCAGGCATCCTGGCTGCTCCTCTCTGGCCTGTCGACTGAGGCTCAGCAGTCGATGCGGGACCGCACCTTCGATGGCCAGGCCCTGTTTGCAGAGCACACGGACAGCAAGCTGCCTGGATTAAAAGACTCCTGCACTACCTTGAAGACTCTAGGACTGTATGTCCCTGGTCCAGTCCGTAAGTGGTTCAAACTGCAGCCATCTCAGGGCCAAGGGAGCCAACCCCGGCAGGAGCCATCCCACAAAAAGAGCAGGGGCTAAAAACGCCACCCGCCTCTGCCCAAGCGGGCTCGACAAGTACTAAGCATGGGAGCAAGCGGGCATATTGAGGGTGCACCCAAGGGCTACCTACCAGACTATACCCTTGATCTATCTTTCCCACCTTTCTCCAACCGCCTTTCTTTTTTCCTCCCGGCATGGACCACCAGAACTTTGGACCGCTGGGTCCTCAATACAGTGGCACAGGATTATACCCTCCTTTCTACCCTCTTTCTACCCCTCTCTCACCCTCCTTCCCCATCCCTCTTCAGGGACCACTCTCACAAAAGTCTCCTCATGCAGGAGGTAAAAGGGTTGCTGCAGCTGGGTGGGGTGGAAGAGGTTCCTCACACATACAGGAACAAGGGGTTCTGTTCCCGGTACTTCTTAATCCCAAAGGCCAAGAGCAGTCTACGGCCCCTCCTGGACCTGTGAGACCTCAACAAATACCTAAAGAAATTGAAGTTCCCCATGGTCTCCCTGGCCTCCATCATCCCCTCCCTGGATCCAGGAGACTAGTATGCCATCCTCAACTCGAAGGACGTGTACTTTCATATAGCGATCTTCCAAGGACACAGGCACTTCCTACGCTTCACGGTGGGATCGGACCGCTACCAGTTTGCGGTCCTCCCTTTCAGACTAACGACAGCACTGAGGGTGTTTACCAAGTGCATGTTGGTAGTAGCGGCTTACCTCAGATGTCGGGGTATACAGATCTACCCGTACCTTGATGACTGGCTGGTCAAAGGTCGATCCAGGTCCCAAGTCCAAAGAGATGTCATGGTGTTGCAGGCCACGTGACGATCCCTGGGCCTGCTGGTAAACAGGCCTTAACTATTTTTTCTTTCAAAATTTGTTCCAAGACGTTGCATACAATTGAGGTTAAACTAACAGGCCTGTAGTTTCCCAGATCACATTTTTTCCCTTCCTTAAAAATAGGAACTATGTTAGCAATTTTCCAGTCATAGAGTATGATCCCCGAGTTTACAGATTCATAAAACATTTCAAAAAACTCCAGTTACAAAGGGTAGGTAACTTCTTTTTATCTCAGGTGCTGCAAGCCCTTTCCTACTGCTCAGGCATCAGGCTGGCTTTATCAGGCTTTAATTTTAGGAAGTATAGACTTGCTGTATAAAATGAATACATATGATTTAATTAAAGTATCTTTTCCATGGGCTCGTCTATTATTTTTCTTCCATCTATTTAGTTATAATGTTATTACTAGACCAGTAAGCACATTTAAACTGCTTTATTAAATACAAATTGTACATCTTAGTTAATGGGTATGCCAGATAAAGGAGATATTTCACTTCAGCAAATGTACACAAATTTGTCTAGGAAACTATCGTCATGAGATAATTAGATCATTTCCAGGAAATTCGAAGCAAGCTTTGAATTTGTCTGACAAACGACACACACGTTTGCTTAGTGAAGTTAGGATACCTGTTATGTCTGATACTGAAATGCTGAAAATTGCACCTTGGTTCATTGCACACTAATTCTTAACTTTTCAGGAAACAACTGGGACGTAATATACAGTGGAGCTGCTAGGGAACATTTGTGTGATCGACTACATCCAGGCTGCTCTTATCGCTTACGTGTATACTGTACTGGGGAAGGAGGGCAGAGTGCGGTAATATTATCTGATATTTTATATATAAATGTGACACTTGTGGAAAATCTCTTTAGCTTTAAGGAAGTCTGATGGTCAAGCTAGGAACATTGAATGTTGTAGAATAATCAATCAACCAATATGTAATAAAGTATCTATAACTGGGGACTCAAGAAATTTTCAGAAAATTTTGCCCAAAGTTTAGAGTTTCTGCTCCCATTTCTTAGAGAAATGAAATATGAATATTTCTCTGTCAACAAATGTTTTACTTATTCCAGCTGCTATTCAACTTTACAGAAAACATGACAATATAATTGCCCTGCTTTTCTGATGTGATTTATTGGAAACAATAAAACTTTCTTAAAGAAATATCTGTTTAACTCAGCACAGCAATGTGAATATTCATTTCTCCAAGAGCCAGATCATCATTCTAGCACCCAGTCTAAATAGCAGGGCTACATACATGTGATGGTGGGGCAGGGAATGAATGTTCCCTCAGGCTTCAGAATAGTGTGCTGCAGTCACCTCTGATCCCTGTGCAATAGTGTGCATTGGCAGATCGGTACAACCGCTGATCCTCTAGCCTGCCCTTGCCTGAGCATATGCAGGGAACTCGTGTGGAATGGGACTCCGTGCTGCACAAGGGGTATGCTGTGCATTCCTGTACACACCCCCAAATTGGAGGTGGATGTTTACTGCATATTTAATTATACAAAGCAGTGCAAAAGTGGACAATTCAACTTTGCTATCAAAAAAAGCGTTGCTACTTTTTGGTAACAATTTTTACTTAATTCTCTCTCAGGCCTTGTTCACAGCAAAACCTATACTGGGATAGTTAAAGTGGTACAACCTCTAGTATGGACACAGTTATACCCATATAAAAATGTTCATACTGATACAGCTTATTCCTCTATGGGATGGGGCATAAACTATACTTGTGCAAGGCACCTTTATACTGGCATACCTGTATTTACACTAGGTTTGTACCAGTATAACTATATCAATAATAAAAAAGTCACATCCCTAATTGACATAATTACAGCAGTGCAAAAATTGTATGTATTTCCTACTGTCCCCTGGTTTTTGATCTCTTTTTATAGATCTCCTAAACCTGGATCTGCATGGAAATATTAATCAATATTTTACCTCACTGATTTTTATGACATTTATGATATTTATTTGTAGTTTAAAGTATTCTCATTTTCTTTGAGGTAAGGTCAAAATGCCCCCAATTATATTAAGGCTTTTGTCAATTTTTCCTTTACAGGTATCTGATTCTTTACTGGTGCAGACACCAGCAGTGCTTCCTGGTCCAGGCCAACCTCCCAGACTACAGGGTAGACCAAGAGCAAAAGAAATTCAGCTGAGATGGGGTAATTGTTATTGTGACTATAAGGCCAAGTCTATGCTAGGTGTGCTTTACCAAGGTTGGTATATCAGTATAGTATGCCAGCAAAGTTCTCCAAGTGTGGATGCAGCTATATCAACAAAGCTGTGCTTTGTACTAGTATAGTAACACCCCTGCCTGAATAAAACAAGCTGTAGAGGTAAAAGTACAGCTTTGCCAGTATAGCTGCATCTACGTTAAGGACTTCTGTCAGCACAGCTGTGTCAGTCAGAGATCACACCTCTTCACACCCCTAACTGACATAGCAAAGCTGGCAGAAGTCTATAGTGTAGATATAGCCTGAGAAATCAAAATGTGCTGATATATTTTTAAAACCATATAAACCTTTTCCCTATTTTTTAGGACCACCTCAAGCAGATGGTGGATCACCTATTACCTGTTATGGTATGGAAATGTCTTCTGTGGAAACGGATGAACACAGAGAGGTTTACCAAGGTTCTGATGTTGAATGCACCGTAAGCAACCTTCTTCCTGGAAAGACGTACAGCTTTAGGCTGCGAGCAGCTAACAAAGCTGGGGTAAGGAGGCAGTCTGAAATCAAACGAGTTACACAGAGTGCAATCATTTTGATGCATGTTTCTGTTTTCAAAATTTTTATATGTTAAGAAGTTTTGTCATGCAAATTCTTAATGTAGATTTAATTGGTTCAGATGATTTACTGGAGCACTGTAGTACCCAACAGTTAAAGACCAATTTGAATAAGCCTGGGTTGTTTGGATGACGGAAAGAGAAAACATCTAATTACTACTTAAATCTAAATGATAATGTTGATAATGTAACCTTTATTCAAAGCACTGTACAAACTTTAATAAATTATCATGACACCCTTGTGAAGTAAGTAGGTAAATGATTTTATATACTGTAGTTTTGCACATTCTGGAGCATAGCAACTAGCATTTTATTACATTTTTTTCCTGTGTTTTTTATCTATTAGTGTGTACTTTATGAAGTGTAAGAAAATGTTCTCTGGTTCCTTATATTTTGAACATTAACCTTGCATTAACTGTTTTAAAATCAACCACTGCTTTAAAATATTTGATTTTATTAAATAGCCAATGCCTTAATTTAAAAGTAAAATGAGTGGGCATCTCAGTTCAGTTAATGTACAGGAGTCCACCTCACAGAAACCTTTATCACGATTGTCACTAGTTGTCAATGTTGGCAGAGAAGCAAAGGGTTTGACAGGTCATGAACACTTAACTACTTTTTAACATCCAGAGGAAGAATTATAGTTATAGCTTATTTGGAGTCTTCTGTTTCATTTCAATTTAAATAAATACACAATTGTACAATATTCTCTGTTATAGGTTAGCTGTCATATAAAACCTGGCAACTGTGACTTACAGAGTAATGTGCTCTTCTAAGTTACAGAGTGTAAATTGTCATGTTTATTCTCACTACATCTCCAGTAGAGGACGAATAGTATAGTGGTTCTGAAGAATGCTCAAACTTTGAAATGAACCCCAAAGTCATGACAAGTCATCTTACAAATTACAGTCACACAATATTTGATGCTGAATGTTAAACACTAATAGTATATACCGCTACTGTGGACAAAACTTCAATTTAAAAACATGGTAGTAATTATGTCAACCTATTTTTAATAGTTTGGACCCTATTCAGAAAAATGTGAAATTACTACAGCCCCTGGACCACCGGATCAGTGCAAACCCCCTCAAGTAACGTGTAGATCAGCAACATGTGCACAGGTGTATTGGGAGGTAGGAATATTTTGTTGTGCTGTGTATTTTAGGCTTATTTTATGTTTTACGATTGTTACCTTTTACGTTCTTCTTTCCATTTTAAAAAGCCTAAACTGTAGCTAAGACAAGATTTAAAAAAAACAGAACAGAAACAAGCTGCCTGATTATGGGTTATCTTTACATTGAAACTTAAACATAGCATATAAACATCCTCGAAGCATAATTTGCCATTTCCTTCATACACTATTTGTAGCTAAATGACCTACGCATATTCAAACTTCGAAACACAATGTCCTCTTGTTCCTTTGTTTTTATTATGGGTTTTTCTATTAGTGCTACACTGTGAGTATGAATTTGATGCAGATTCTTTTTAATTTTTTTAAGACCATTTGTTTATCTTCCTTTGCAGAAAACCCGGATAGCCACACAATACAAATGATTGTTTTATACGCACCACTTTTCTAAGCTGATTTATACTTTATATAGTGTAGCAAAGGGTCTATCTGTTAACCTCCCAGTTTTCAGGTGTGTGATTTTTAGCAAGCAAAATAAATCTCATCAAGACTAAATTTGAAAAAGATTGTCACTGCAGGGTGGGGGAGGACTCTTAACTTTTAAAAAAATTGCTTACTATTGGATGGGGAGTTAGCATTGTAGAGGAATGCAAAAAGGCCGAAGGTTTTTCAGACGCATTTTTGCATCTATAAAATGTTCACTTTAAAAAGCAAAAAAAAAAAAAATTACAATACTTTTGCACAAGCTGACATGGAAAGTTCATATTATATAACTTGGTCTCAGTGAGAATAAATAACAAACAAATTAAGTGTTGGATGGAATCCCACATTACAGGAGAAAGCTGGTAGAAACCTTTATATTTAGGCTGCCTAACACTTTTCATGAAAGTCTTGAAACTTTTTTTTAAAAGAATCTCTAACACTTTCATTGTTTACAACAGGACTTTAAAATTCAGCAGGGCAAAAGTCTTGGGGCCAGAGAAGTATCTTTTATTTGTCTCATGAAATTTGGTTCAGGTTTGGCTGAGATTGGTGATTTTCAAAAATTTATCTTTCTCTTCTGTCATTTGCATTGGCAGCAAAATTTTGGCAGCAAATCAAAATAATAACTGCATAAGAACATTGTACTCTAAGATGCCCACACTGCACTGGTAACAATGCAGCAGCAGCAGCACGTTGCCCTCAGGAGATTTTAATTGTGTGTTCCTCATTTACTGGGTGCCCAGCTTAAGATACCTGCAAACTGAGATGCAGAAGTGCTGAGCATTCACAAATGCAACCGATGATATTGGGAGCTGTGGATGCTCAGCCCCTCTGGCAGCAAGGCAGTTTGGTCTGCAGGAATGTGCATAGCACTGGGACTCAGGAGGTCCTGAGTTTTAATCCTGACCCTTCCACTGAATCAGTGTATGGTCTCAGCCAAGCCTCTTTGCCTCAATTTCCCCATCTATAAAATGGGAAAAGTAATTCTGTCATCTTGTAATTGAGATAAATTAATGTATGTCTGTGCAACACAGATACAATTATAAGTACCATGATCAAAAATACCATGAGAAAAATAATTCTGTGTTGTTCATAGGCTTTGAACACTGGACAGTAAGTAAGGCATGGAGCCACTAATTGAAAAATGAGAATAAAAATATTTGCACGGCTGCCTCATTCCTGGATTGTCCATTCTGTGTCCTGAATGAGGCAGGGGTCCTCTGGAAACAGTAGTATATAATCATATATTTGAATACTGTATCATGATGCATACACACAAAGGAGCAGAATTAAAGTTTACATGGCCAACCTAGCTTCTGGTGCATCCTAACTTTCTAGTGTTTGACTTTGCAACCTAAGTGTGTTTTAACAATTTTAATATACTCTATAAATAGTCCAGAATATGCCACAATTTATTGTAAATTATAGAAGAGAAGGATTTCTGCCAATCATAGCTATTGGACATCAAACACTATTCTCAAAAAAGTTATTTGTGTTCAATCACATTCGTTTTGCATATAGTCCACTTCTTAAACTAATGATTCTTTTAAAAAAAAAAACTGCCCTGGAGCAATGATTCATTATAGCATATACTCAGTGAGAAGCAATATCTTAGATTGGTAAGTCCTCCATAAAAGAAGAGAATAACTTTTATTTCATTATTTGTAATCTAGTCCTTCAAGAGAAATCATGTTGAAGTATATCCGCATTTAATAGATTTTATGATTATCACTTAGTGTCACTTCAGTATTTAAGCAACTGAAAAAGCAATTACTGCTCCACATATAATACTCTGCCACCATGAACATTATCCATTAGTATTTTAATGTGCTCAAGATCAATAAAATAATGCAGTGTTTTGCTTGAACTGGAGATTGCTGAAGCTACCATAGGGTAACTTTCCTGTGGAAATGCTGTTTCTACAGCTTTCTGGCCTACTTCTTACTGTTTTATAGAGAAAGTAGTCAAGATTTGGTGAGTTTGGTCTGATTTTTAGACAATGAATTCAAGTATTAATTATTTCTGTTAACTTTAAAGGTCCCAGTAAATAATGGAGCCGATGTCACAGAATACCATTTGGAGTGGGGCAGTGTGGAAGGATGCATGCAGATCTGTTACTGTGGGACTGGACTCAGTTATGAAATGAAAGGACTTTTGCCTGCAACTATATATTACTGCAGGGTTCAGGTAAAGAGGAAGACTTACTGTTGGTATCCTGCTATTCACAGATCTCAGTGGTACAATGAATATTTATTTTACTTTCTCAGGGAAGGAGAACATCAAAGTGGAGCGGAGAGAAACGGTCCCATAATTGAGACATTCTCTCCAGATGATGTCACTCTCTCACACTGAGGATACCTCTCTGGGGAAGGGAATCCCAGTTATTAGGAAGAGACAAGTAATTGTAATGGGGTATTCGATCATGAGAAATATATATATGGGTTTGTGATGGTGAATTGCCTGACGGGTGTGAATGTTGCAGATCTCTCAAGACATCTAGACAGGCTTATGTGCAGTGCTGAGAAAAGCCAGTGGTCGTGGTACATGTAGGTACCAATGACATAGGGAAAGGTAGCAAAGAGGTCCTGGAGGCCAAATGAGGCTGCTAGGTAAGAGATTGAAGTCCAGGACCTCCATGGTGGCATTCGCTGAAATGCTTCCAGTTCCACACAAAGAGTCAGTAAGACAGGCAGACCTGCAGGTGCTTCTTTGATTCCAGTTAGGTGAGTGCCTGCCGTGTGCACAGTCATCTGAAGGTTTTTCCACTAGCAGCACCCGTCAGGTTGGCTGTGGAGCCCCCTGGAGTGGCGCCTCCATGGCAGTGAGTATAGGACCCTGCCAACCTGGCGCCTCCTCAGTTCCCTCTTACTGCCAGTGACAGTTGTTGGAACTGTGGTTGCTTGCTCTCGCAAGAGCTCCCCTCTTTCTAGTCTCAGCTAGTTTAGTGTGTAAATAGTTTTTTTAAAGTTCTTAGACAGTTAGTGTTAGTTGTTGTAGGAGTGGGGGTCTCCCCGACCCCAATTTTCCTGTTCCCCTTTGGGGTTGGGGCATGCCTCAATCCCAAGGATTTAAGGCTTGTGGAACTTGCCATAAACCCATGCCAACGGGCGACCCCCATGGCTCTTGCCTCAAGTATCTGGGGGAGACACCCCAAACAGACTGGTGCAAAATCTGCAAAGGTTTCCATCCCAGGACGAAGGAAGAGTGGGACTTCAGGCTCAAACAACTCCTGATAGAGACAGCCCTTCATCCGCAACCGGCACAGGACTGGTGGGATCTGGCACCGAGCTCCTCCATGTGGAGTGCCCCGGCCTCCGTGCATGAGACGGTGCCGAGGAAGGACTCTGGTCATAGAGACCCTCGGCACCTGGCACTCCCCGGCACCAAAGCCAGTGGAGGCAGCGCAGCACCACTCTCGTTCCTCGGTGCCACATAAACAGCACAGGAAAATGGACAGGGGATGTCTGTCCGCGCCAGGAACCACTGCATTGGATAGTGCTGCCGGAGTGCATCCAACGGAGGAGCACCCGGTGCCGTCAGCACAGGAGATGACAGCACAGGAGATGACACCATCGACTTTGGCCCCACAGGGGAGGGGCGTTAAGTCCAGTACTGCTGGGTTCTCCTGATCAAGAGTGCCGCGTCGAGGACATAGAACTCCCATCCAACCCGGACACCTTTGAGGCCGCTTGGAACTTAACTGCCATGATGGCTCCTTGGTCCCCAGCCAGTCAAGTTAAGGCCCCCGGTGCCGCAATGCGGGGCATCTTCTAGAGCAGGGGTAGGCAACCTATGGCACGCATGCCAAAGGCAGCACACGAGTTGATTTTCAGTGGAACTCACACTGCCCGGGTCCTGGCCACCGGTCCGGGGGCTCTGCATTTTAATTTAATTTTAAATGAAGCTTCTTAAACATTTTAAAAACCTTATTTACTTTACATACAACAATAGTTTAGTCATATTTTATAGACTTATAGAAAGAGACCTTCTAAAAACATTAAAAAGTATTACTGGCACGCGAAACCGTGAATTAGAGTGAATAAATGAAGACTCGGCACACCACTTCTGAAAGGTTGCCAACCCCTGTTCTAGAGGCAAGCCGGCGATGATGAGGAGGAGATCACCATCCCCCAGGCTTCGCTCTCTGAGCCACTGCTCCCCACAACGGTCCCTGACTCAGTCTTCAAGGCACCGGTCATTGCAGACAACACAGCACCTGTCCCCTGCACTGGACAGACGGCACCATTCTCAGGCGCAGTGCTGCTCTACATCCCGGCACCACTTTCCATCCTGGCACCACTCAATGCGGCACCGTTCCCCGGCACTGTACTCACCGCACCAATCCCTGGCACCGCTCTGCTCAGCACCACCGTGGCCTTAACGCTCCATGTCCATATCGTCGGAGGCAGAGTCCCACCATTCGCAGCACAGCTGGCGCCCGTCAGGCTGCCACAAGTAGGACATGGGTGCAGTGCCATAGCAGGTGCAGTGGCAGGAGCCAGCTTGGTGGCCCTTTCAGACTCTGTGGGCCTACCACCAGACCCAGGGCACTCACTCCAGAGGCTCCCACTCAATGGTATCGGAACCACAAATGCCCCTGGCAGCTGCGAGTTGTCCCACCCCTCAAGGCTCCGAGACTACATCGGTACGGGCCACACAGCCGCCTCCCCATCCCGTGCCCACCACCAGCACAGAACCTGCAGTCGTCGCAGAGGAGCCTGGCACCAAGCAGGACATCTCTAGGGCTCCAGGTGGCCAGGAGGGCCCTGTGTCCCCCCCGGCATCGTCTTTGTCCTCCCTGGACAAAGCAGTAGCGGGGTCTTCCTCCTCCAGGCCACCCCCTATCAACAGTTGGGTACACCAAGACCTGCTATGCAGGGTGGCTCACAACATGGGGCTGCAGGCCAAGGAGGTTGTCGAGCCGGAGGACCCGATGGTGGACATCCTGGCTCCAGGAGCCATCGAGGGTGGCTTTGCCCCTCATTAAAACGATTCAGGCTAACACCAAAAACCCTGCCTCCATTCCCCCGACTGCAAAGAAAGTACTTCATCCCCTCTAAGGGGTACAAGTACTTGTATATGCACCCGCAGCTCTGTTCATTGATGGTGGCCACGATAAACAAGCATGAAAGCCTGGGGGCAGCAGGGTCCAAACCCAAAGTCTAAGGACTCTAAAAAGCTGGACCTATTCGGCTGGAAGGTCTACTGGACCAGGGGGCTCCAGCTCAGGCTTGCCAACCAGCAGGCAATCCTGAGTAGGTACAACTTTAACTCCTGGTGCTCCATGTTAAAGTTCAAGGAGTTACTACCCAGAGAGTCCAGGGAAGAGTTTGGGGCCATAATGGACAAGGGCACAGACCTCTTTGCAGGCCTCATGGGACAGTGCAGACATGAGGAGAAGCTCATGGTGTCTGGGCTTCCCCTGGAAGTGCAGCAAACTTCACAGGACCTGCCGTTCGATGGCATGGGCCTGTTTGTGGACCAAACAGATTCCAGGCTTCATAGCCTAAAAAATTCTCAGGCAATGATGAAGTCGCTGGGCATACATACACCGACCACCCAGTGCAAACATTTTAAGCCACAACCCCAGCAGCATTTCTACCATCCCTAGCCTAGACAGGACTTCTTGAGGAAGCGTGGCAAGAAAGGCAGGCACAGGCCTTCCCAGTCCCTGCCTAGCCTAGGCCAATGCATGGATGAGACAATAGCATAGGGAGAGGGGTTTAGATTTATTAAGAACTGGGGAACCTTTTGGGAAAGGAGGAGCCTGTACAGGAAGGATGGGCTCCACCTAAACCAAAACAGAATCAGATTCCTAGCATGCAAAATTTAAGGTTGTAGAAGAGTTTTTAAACTAAGGTCTGGGGAGAAGGCTGTCAGGTGTGGAGGAGCACATGGTTTGGACAGAGACATCCCTTAGGGGAAGATCTATTAATGGGGATTCTCTATATCCTAGTGTGGAAGAGAGGATAGAAGTTGATAAAGTACAGGTAGGAGCTGACGAGAAACAGTCAAATGAAAGTCCCATTCAATTACATCACATAATGGCAGACAGCTAAAAAGTGACAAATTTTGTAAGTGCTTGTATACAGATGTTAGAAGTCTAAATACTAAGATGGGTGAACTTTATGCCTCATATTAAATGAGGATATTCATATAATAGGCATCACAGAAACTTGGTAGAACGATGATAAGCAATGGGACACGGTAATATTGGGGGACAAAACATATAGGAATGACAGAGTAGGTCATGCTAGTGGGAGAGTGGCACTGTAGGTGAAAGAAAGAATAGAGTCAAATATAGTAAAAACCTTAAATGACTCAAACTACCATAGAATCTCTATGGATAGAAATTCCATGCTTGAATAATAAGAATATAGCTGTAGGGATCTACCACCAACCACCCAACTAGGAAATGCTCCAGGAGTTAGGGAAGCAATACAAATAGAAAACTAAATAATAATGGGGGATTTTAGCTATCCCTATATTGACTGGGTACATGTCATCTCAGGATGGGATGCACAGAAAAAGTTTCTTGATACCATAAATGACTGCTAGTAGTCCTGGAACCCACAAGAGGAGAGGCAATTCTTGATTTAGTCCTAAATGGAGCACAGGATCTGGTCAAACAGAAAAATATATAGCTGAACTGCTTGATAATAGCGACCATAATATAATTAAATTTAACGTCCTTGGACACCAAAGCAGCCCACCACAGTAGCATTTAACTTCACAAAAATGAAGAAGCTAGTTAAATGGAAATTAAAAGGTGCAGTCACAAAACTGAAATGCCTGCAAGCTGCATGGAAACTTTTTAAAAACACCATAATAGAGGCTCAGATTAAATGTATACCCCAAATTAAAAAACACAGTAAGAGGACCAAAAAGTGCCACAACAAACAATAAAGAAAAAGAAAGCGGTTAAAGACTAAAAGGCATCCTTTAAAAATTGAAAGTTAAATCCTACTGAGGAAAATAGAAAGGAGCATGAACTCTGGCAACTCAAGTGTAAAAGTATAATTAGGCCTAAAAGAATTTGAAGAGCAACTAGCCAACAACTCAGAAACTAACAGCAAAGAGTTTTTTTAAGTACATCAGAAGCAGGAAGCCTGCCAAACAAGCAGTGGGGCCACTGGACAATTGATGTGCTAAAGGAGCACTCAAGGAAGAAAAGGTCATTGCGGAGAAGTGAAATGAATTTTTGCATTGGTCTTCACTGCAGAGGATGTGAGGGAGATTCCCACACTTGAGCCATTATTTTTAGGTGAAAGATCTGAGGAACTATTCCAGATTGAGTGTCAATAGAGGAGATGTTGGAACAAATTGATAAATTAAACAGAAATATGCCACCAGGACCAGATGAGATTCCCCCAAAAGTTCTGAAAGAACTCGGATGTGAAATTTCAGAACTACTGACTGTGGTATGAAACCTATCATTTAAATAATCCTCTAGAAGATAGCTAATATGACACCAATTTTTCAAAAAGGCTCGAGAGGCAATCCTGGCAATTATAGACTGGTAAGCCTAACTTGGGTACCAGGCATATTGGTTGAAACTATAGTGAAGAACGGAGTTATCACATGCATAGATGAACACCATTTGTTGGAGAAAAGTCAACATGGCTTTTGTAAAGGGAAATCATGCGTCACCAATCTAGTAGAATTCTATGAGGGGATCAACAAACATGTGGACAAGGGTAATCTAGTGGATATAGTGTACGTGGACTTTCAGAAAGCCTTTGACAAGATCCCTCACAGAGGGCTCTTAAGCAAAGTAAGCAGGAATGGGATAAAAGAGACCTCCACTCATGGATAAGTTTCAGAGTAGCAGCCGTGATAGTCTGTATCCGCAAAAAGAAAAGGAATACTTGTGGCACCTTAGAGACTAACAAATTTATTTGAGCATAAGCTTTCGTGAGCTACAGCTCACTTCATCGGATGCATTCAGTGGAAAATACAGTGGGGAGATTTATATACACAGAGAACATGAAACAATGGGTGTTACCATACACACTGTAATGAGAGTGATCAGGTAAGGTGAGCTATTACCAGCAGGAGAGCGGGGGGAGAAAACTTTTTGTAGTGATAATCAAGGTGGGCCATTTCCAGCAGTTGACAAGAACGTCTGAGGAACAGTGGGGGGAGGAGATAAACATGGGTCATTACACAAAGTAAAACTATTTCCCCATGTTTATTCCCCCCCGCCCCCTCAGACGTTCCTCAGACGTTCTTGTTTATTCCCTCTAAAGCACCTGTGGGAAGACGGGATACTGAGTTGATGTACCGTTGGTCTGACCCAGTATCGCCATTCTTATGTTACTTTGCATTTTCAGGCAGTGAATGTTGCAGGCGCAGGACCTTTCAGTGAAGTAGTTGTATGCATGACACCAGCCTCTGTACCTGCAGTTGTGACTTGTCTTCAGGGAAGAAGTGAAGATGAAGTGGAGAGTCCACACTATTCACCTTCCACATGCCTTGCCATAAGCTGGGAAAAGCCCTGTGACCATGGTTCTGAAATCCTTGGCTACAGCATAGACTATGGAGAAAAACAGCCTGTAACTGTTGGGAAGGTTTCAAGCTATTTCATAGACAATTTGCAGCCAGACACAACATACAGGTATGCTGTGCAAAGTGGTGTGGCTTCCTTAGCATTTTACATAGAAGGAAAATAATCTATTGTCTTTGTTCCCACATTGCTTCTAATCACTACCGCCCTATCAAAGTATTAGTATGTAGCTATGGTCAGAAAAGAGAGTATGTAATGAACTCAACAGATTTGGTCACTATGGGCATTCAGTTGTGTCTACCAAATTTTTGCTCCTGTTAGGATGGCAGAACCAATGTAGTTCTGGAAAAAGACAACCTAATTCCATTCATGCATCAACTTCATATTGGTTAACAAAGTTCTGGTTGCAAATTCAAATTCAGTGAGACTTTGTTGTCATGGAACAAGCTATACAAGTATAGTTTGCCAAAGTATTGAAAAAAGACAGACCTCTAAGGTATCTGTCAAATTAAGTAAGATCTGTCCATGGTAAGACTGTATGTCATTTGATCTGCTGCGTCCATTTGTCATTATTTTCCATTTCTGATCCAGTGCTGGGTTGTTACAGAGTGTGATGCAATTTCTGCAAAACCTTTATTGCTGGGGGTGATACATTTAGGCACAGAGAGCATAACTTTGAGATCCCAGGTGGCGTCTGCAAAAGTGATGGTTACAGAAAACATCCTTTTCCTTGTAAATCGGTTACATTTAATATGGCAGTTATTAATAGATGATGAACACAGAATTCCACTGTGCCACGTTAGTCACTTTTACAGTAGAATAGCATTCTATGCTCATGTTACAATCACAGATCCTCTTCATTAAAATATATTTGGTGAAATCTTGACACCATTGAAGTCAATGGCAAAGTTCACATTGACTTCATTGGGGCCAGGGTTTCATCCCATGTGTATGATGTTCATTATAGACTGTCGGGGTAACCCTTAATATTTTTTTAAAATAAAATACTTTTGTGTTGTTATTACTTTTAAAACTGTTATATTAGTAATTGAAAAAACTACTGCCTGCCACATTGAGAAATTGTAAAAAAAAATTTACCAAAGAACTAAAAATTTACACTGCAAAGATATTTTTGCACTTAGACACACAAGTACTTTTATATCACAGATTTGATAAACTCTGCCAGCTTCTTGTGAAAATAAACAAAACTCAAATATGTGGTCGCCAGTGCTACAGTATGCTAATAAATTAACATACTCAAAATTAAACAGTTCTATAGTGATAGATATATAAGGAATTAAATATGTGCACACAAAGGGACCCCAGCATTTTGCAATTGTGACCCTTGAATGCTCAGAGCTTGGATTTTTTTTTTTTTTGCAGTTGCTCAAACATTGATTTTTTTCAAAACACACAGACATGAATGTATGATATTTTAATGGAAAATGAGGTGGCTTAGAGTCATGGAGTGTTGATCTAATCAAGGCTACCTCTGAAATCCGTAAAGCCTGCAGCTGTGTCCCCCTGATTTCTATGCTCTTTAAATCTCTGGGCTATTTTCTATTTTTGTTTTGTAAAAATAAGTTTCTAATCTTCTTCGTTGAGTCACAGACGTTCAAGCTGTAAACCTGTTCCTGAGATTGAAAGTTTGCAACATTGACTTCCTGAAAAATCACAGATTATTCCTCGTCCGTACCACAATCACGATGGTCTGCAAAGTTCACAGCTGTTAGTCCGCTGACTTATTGTTTTCTTTCCCTCTTTTCTTGTGGCCCCCTTGATAATTCATTGTTGGGAGTGACCAACTGTGCCACTACCAGTGATACCAGCACCACTGCAAGCTCCCTGCAAGAGAAAAAACTGGTGGCAGCCCAAATATTCCCTGCCGTTTTTAATGAATTCGTTCAGTTCTAGGAGGCTCTCAGAATTTCTCTCTGGCCACCCCAACTCTCTTAAGGCTGGTCCTAATGTGGATGTTTATTATCAGAGAAAGCTGAATGTTTATCTGTTGCTTATTACTTCATTTATCAGGTATAATGAAAATATGCAGTAATTGGGAGGGACTCAGAAGATCATGGCTTTCTATAAATATAAGTTCTTGTGCTGAACTAGGATCACTTGATGTCCCAGGACCGAAACATTAGAACTTTTATTGCCTGTCATTATATGATGACCCTTACGTTAATATTCTTTATTTTTAATAGAATACATTGTTTAAAGTACTGCAAGATGAATGCACATTCACTAATATTTATGACTAAATCCAACCACTCTTCGTGGTAAGGGACATGTATATCATAAAAAGTAGTATCTATTCAATGACCTTATTATTCTCTACTGTAAGACTCTTGAAGATGAGTCCTGGAATTAATCAATTACCCTTTTAAATCTGTTTACGTGGATAATTTTTTTCTTTTTAATTATTAGAATACGAATTCAAGCCCTAAATAGTCTTGGAGCAGGTCCTTTCAGCCACACAATAAAACTGAAAACAAAACCACTCCCTCCTGATCCACCTCGCCTGGAATGTGCTGTGTACAGTTCTCAGACTCTCAAGCTAAAATGGGGAGAGGGAACTTCAAAAGCATTAACTGACTCCATTCAGTACCACCTTCAAATGGAAGATAAGAATGGAAGGTTAGCACTAATATCACTTCCTTTTGTATGTGCTCTGCGTTATACATGGTGTTGTTTAATGGATAAGGAAGTACCAGAAAGGCATCATGGAAGAAGACATCATACCTTTGGTTTAATTTAAAATGAATTTAAGAAGTTGTCTACCTTGGGAAGAAAAGGGGAGACTCTGATGTACAGCATTAGAAGGTGCAAGACATTAAAACTGAAAGGTTTTCATAGTGAAGGTTTAACATGAAGAGCTTGATGTGAAGATGAGATGGCTTGTGCCACCAGGCTCTTCTGTTTTCTATGGTTTTGTTAAGTATTTATGTTGACTAAGTCTGAGCTAATTCTTTTAACTTGATGTGCCTCTTGGGTGATGGGGGGTGAGTTCTCACCTTGTTGCTGCTTTCTTTACAGGGTGAGGAGTTTAAGGATTTAAATTCATTAATTTTTTGCTTGCACCACCTTTCCCTAGATAGCAAAACACACAATACCACCGCACCACATACACTACCATAGTATGAGCATACGATAGCTTGAGACCTGGAGAAAAGTAGGGATCTACCAAGTGGAACCTGCCCTGACATAGGAATAAACAGAAATGGAGATCCACATAGCAGGGAATTCACCATCGCTACCAAAAAGTAATTCATGCTTGCACCCCAACTCAGAAATGAACAGGAGTAGAACATGGTAACAAAACCTCTCCACTCCCTCTGAGACAAAACCAGTATTAGAACCCCCGAGACTGAAAATCAAACAGACGGGCCAGTGAAACTGACCTGCTCCAGCATCACTACACAAGAGAGTGTGACCAATCTAGAAAAACCCATCAGACTGGGACAACAACGTATGTTGCAACTGTGACAGATCTCTCCCACACAGATGTGAGATTTGGGCCATAGCACACCTTCCCCACAAAAATGTGGAAGAGCAATGGGAATCGCAGAGACTTGACCCATTCTTAGAGCTAGTGAGGAATACTGCTGAGGTGCAGGTAGCTAAAATCCAGACCAACTCACTTTTGAAAAGCAGGAATATGATAGGGGAGCAGTGAAAATAGAAAGCACCACATACTAAACTAATCCAGAGCTCTCCCCCTTTTCCACTCCGAGAAGAAATAAGACCAGCAATAGTCACAGCTTATTGAAAAGTGAGCTCATTGTTCTGTATTACTGAAAGACCATACATTAACTTGGACATCAGTATTTATGAGCTGGTCATTCAATTCCAGGCATTTAAAAAAAGATAAGAGTGAATTTAAAACAAAAATAGAAATCATGCAGACTACTTTGGAATCTATTTAATCTGTTTTACATAATCACTATTTCTACTTTCAGGTTTATATCCTTATATAGAGGACCATGTCATACATACAAAGTACAAAGACTCATTGAGTCAACATCCTACAAATTTTGTATTCAGGCTTGTAATGAAGCTGGCGAAGGTCCACTTTCTCAAGAGTACATTTTCACGACTACCAAATCTGTTCCAGCTGCCTTGAAAGGTAAGCATTGTATTTGCACTTGTCATTTAACTGTAATGTCATTTTTCTCACTACTTAATAAATCAGTACTACTAGTCCTATTCAGTATAAACAAGCTTGCAGTTAAGAGGCAGTGCTGAGTAGTTTACGTCCCAAATCCAAGTTAAGGGCTTTTTTAAAAAAAAATTAAAACTCAGCTGAATAGAAAGGACTTTGTGATCATATTTATTCAGTTAATTATTTTTGATGAGGTTTAAACAATTCCTCTTTAATGTGCACTAAACAAACACGATTCATTGTGGCATCCAGAGACTCCATAATGGGTGCATTAAAATACATAGATTATGAAGGTAGCAGCAGCAGCTCCATACTTAATGGGACAGTTAAAGCAGGGTTGACAGCCTTTTGTCAGACTTGAACACAAATCACCAAAACTACACATCTCCTTCCGTACACTTAGGGTACAGATTTAACTTTCTGTGACGTCAGAAGTTTGGCTAGGCATTTGTAGTAGTATTCGTTCCTTCTGGACACATTTCTTGGAATCTAGCATTTTTGGTGTCCTGGTAGCAGGGCTGGGTCAGATCCATCCAGAACACCTATAGACCAACTCATTTGAGGCCCCTTTGTATGTCATCACTTGCTCCTTCCTTCCCTTGTATTGTTGAGGAATTTCTAAAATGACTACTACACACAACCCAGCACCCAGTCTCTTCCATAGTCTCTCACATAGTCTCAGGCTCACCCAGCCTCCCAGCTCTCACTCACTGTTCAGATTCTTCTTTCTGTATTTGGTGGGGGGAGGTATCAGATTATCCTGTCTCTGCCTGCTGAGGGTTCCTATGCTATCCTCTGAAGCATCTGGTTCTTGCCACTGTCTGATGGTTGAGTACGGCAGTTCCTGTGTTCAGACTGGGTCAGTTGATCTTAAACTGCAATTCTTTATCTACATCTATTACTTAACACTTCTCTGCAATAAAAGTTTTTTCAGACTACTTTCTTCATAGCAACTAACCTTTCTTATGCTATTCATTCATGAGAATCATAATTGTCCTTGATCCTTGTGGAGGAAACAAAACATGTAAGCAGTGTGCTAGCATCCTTATTTATGTAGTGTTAGTCAACATGAGAAGTGGATAAGAAAAATATTTTTGCACTTAAAACTTTTGTTTCTGTTTCAGAAACAAAATACCATAGAGGCTACAGTTTACAAATTAGTGGAAACCACTAACTTGAGACAATACACAGTTAACTAATGTATTTGCTTTTTTCCAACAGCGCCAAGAATAGAGAGAGTAAATGATCACACTTGTGAAATCACATGGGAGGTTTTGCAACCAATGAAAGGTGATCCAGTTATTTACAGTCTTCAGGTCATGGCAGGAAAAGACTCAGAATTCAAACAGGTATAGTTCATTAAAAAAGTATAATATGTTTATGTGAAGAGTATTGGTAAAGGTTAATTGCGATTAAAGAATGTTCAGGTCAAATGTTATACGGTAACTCCTCACTTAATGTTGTACTTATGTTCCTGAAAAATTGAACTTTAAGTTAAACAATGTTAAACAAATCCAATTTTCCCATTAAATGCAGGAGGTTAGGTTCCAAGGAAATTTTTTGGGGGCAGACAAAAGGCATTACATACTGTAAAGTACTGTATTGTACTGTGGCTGGGAAGTGCCCCTGGCTTACCCCACACAGGCACAGCCCGCTGCAAGCAAGGACACTAGGGAGCACCTTTGCAGCAGCAGTGGCAGCTTACCCAGAGAAGAACAGGCGCCAACTTTGCTGGGGGATGCTCCAGGCCCGCCTCTTCCCATCCCATCCCCGCTCCACTCCCACCTTTTCCCACCCCCACTCCACCTCCTCTCCAGAGCACGCCACATCCCTGCTCCTTCCCCGCCCCCAGAAAGTCCTAAGCGCCGCCAAACAGCTGTTTGGCGGGCTTGGGACTTTCTGGGAGGGAGGGGGAGGACTGGAGACGCAGCGCTTCCCCGCTCCTCCCCCTCCCTCCCAGAAAGTCCTAAGCACCGCCAAACAGCTGTTTGGCGGTGGGGGAAGCGCTGGGAGGAGGCAGAGAAGAGGAACTTGTGCAATGCTCCCTTGTAAAGTCACTGCTCTTCACAAAATCTTACATGCAGTGTACAGAGCAGGCAGCCAAACAACGTTATAAGGGAGCATTGCACAACTTTAAATGAGCATGTTCCCTAATTGAGCAGCGACATAACTTTGAAACAACATTAAGCGGGAGGACATTAAGTGAGGAGTTACTGTAGTTATCACCCATGCTGGTTTTGTGTTAAAAGCTAATTACTCCAGGTTTCTTCTTTTGAAATGTTTACAGAGGAAAAAGACTTCAGTAAAAGGATGTTATAGTTTCAGACTGGAAATGGGGTGTACATTTTTAACAGTGAGGGTAATTAACCATTGGAACAGTTTACCAACAGTCGTCGTAGATTCTCCATCATTGACCATTTTTAAACCAAGATTGGATGTTTTTCTAAAAAATATGCTCTGGGAATTATTTTGGGGAAGTTCTATGGTCTCTGTTATACAGGAGGTCAGACTAGATGATCACCATGGTCCCTTCGGGCCTTTGAATCTATGAATCTACATTGTATTGATTGATGAGTCATCTTGAATACTATGTACAGTTCTTTGCACCTGAGGGTCAGGAAAATGTCCACGAATGGGAGGAACTGAGAAAAGGGAAACAAACTAATTAAAGGAATGGAAGCAAGATTTATGAAGAAAGAGTAAACAAACTAGATGATCACTGCACATCATGGACTGTTCAAGGAAAGCTATTAATATTCTAGACAGTTTCACTGTAGTGTCTGTGGTGTATGGAAAGCACAGTAGAGCAGACAGGCCCTACCCAACAAGAAGAATTCCATAGGCAGTGTAGACACGATGGAATGTTGGCTTGCAGGAAGCTGCTGTAACCCATTCCAGTCATTAGTTTCTTGCCGTTCATTCCCTTCCTAGTGATAGGGGATGCTGCAACCACCAGTGCCAAGCTGTTAAGATTTTTTTTTCAGTTAATTTCAGGTTTTTACCATGTAGATATGCAGTTTGAGATGCCAAATAACAAAATAGGCTCGTTTTAACAGAGGATGTACAATACCACCTTAGTTTCTGATGTCTTTCTGTATAAACTTTCAGAAAATTGACATATAATTAGACTTGTGAGCTGTTTCACACTATTAAGCAAGCAGATTTCCTTCCAAAGAGGAAGCACAATTAATTTTGAGATACTGTAATTTTATTATGGGCGCAAATTAAATAAGTGTAGCCCTGTGTTTTGATAGGTTATGCACATTACTAGTCTCATAAATCAGTACCTACTGTCGAGTGTTACGTATTTTACTTCCATTTATTATACTTTCAGTACAAGTGGAACTGTAGTTAGTCCAAAGCATTTATCTTGCAGTGTAAATATTCTGTTTATTGATTTTGTAACTTTAAAGTTGCAAATGCAGCATTCAGTATGTCAGTAGAGTTCATTAAATGCTGTGTAATTGCCTCTAGAGACAGAGTTGGACTGTTTTTTGATAAGTGATGCACGTTGCCAAAATACTGTAAAAGAAAATGAAGATTACTCTTAAAGCCTGACACTGACAAAAACAATCTGTGTGACCACATGTGCCTCACTGTAATTATTCAGCACAGTAAATTGAGGTAGATTTAAAAAGATAACATTAAGTTTGTAAAAACTATCACTGGAAGTTAAAGCAGGGTACTGGATGGAAACAGGATATTAAAGATGTGTGGATACTATGGTGAGAAGCCCTTTTGAAATAGCCAAGATAGAAACTGTGCTTAACTGCTCATTACAAAATGTATAGTGCTAGATCATCAGGTGGTGCACATTAGCAGAGCTTCAGTGGAGCTACGCCGATTTACATCAGCTGGGGAACTGGCCTGTAACATGTAAATGAGCACATGCATTAGGTTAAACCACTAAGGGCTGGTCTACACTACCGCAGTAAATCAATCTAAGTTATGCTACTTCAGTTATGTGAATAATGTAACTGAAATCGACGTAGCTATATCCACTTACCATGGTGTCTACGCTGTGCTAGGTCGATGGGAAACACGCTCCTGCCAACTTTCTGGGGAGGTGGAGCATACAATCGTTGTGAGAGCGCTCTCCCATCGATTTAGCGTGTCTTCACCAGACCCGCTAAATCGACACCCGTTGCATCGATTGCAGCAGTGCTGATCTACGGGGTAAGTGTAGACATGGCCTTAGAACCAGATTCTCTTGTCCATTAAGGCTTCTTTTTGCTACTCCAGCAATACAAAAAAGCAATCTGGTCTACCCTTAAATTTTAAGTCAATACAGCTGAGTGCAAAAATCCACACCCCTGACACCATAATTATGCAGACCTAATCTGCAGCATAGATGCAACTAGGTTGGCAGTCGACTGCTTCCATCGACCTAGCTACTAACACTCAGGGAGGTGACAGTGACAGGAAAACCTCTTCCGTTTCCATCGGCCGTGCGTACACTCGGGGGTTATGCCAGCAGAGCTACAGCACTGTAGCTCTGCTACTATAGCCCCTGTAGTCTAGATATGGCCAGCCTTAAGACCTACTAGTGGAGGGTGCCCCCTGTGTAGGGGAATCCTCTTGTGGCATAGGTCTGCTGTAGGGTTTCCTATACTACCTGTCCCCCATCCCTTCGTGTGGGAACTGTGTCTAGGAAGAAGGGGAGTCTCCCGGGTGTCTATATATTCTAGAAGTCCCTGGCTGTCAGAATGGTCCCTTGGGTCCATGGGCAGCCAGGTGTAAAATAGGGCAGCTGTCAGTATAGCTGGACCAGACCAGAAGATCTGCCCTTAATGTGATGTGAAATTTTGGTTATTGTAAAACTTTATGTAGCAAGTAGTAGAAAGAGCTCTCATGTACGATTTCTACAATCTTCAAGCAAATTCAGTTTGAGAAGTACTGTATTTCCTCTGAAAATATATTATAGCTATATGAAATCTGACTGTGCATCTGATTAATTATATTAGTTCATAAAACATCTTTAAATCAAATTTTGGATCAAGACAAGCAAAACAGGGTCACATAGAGTTATTTAGATTTATTAACCTCTGAAAGAAAGCATTTATTTATGTAAATAAATTAACCCTGTAAGTACAAATGAGCAACAGCATCCAGACCTAAATCTAGAAAACAATTTTTGATTATTTCTTCCACCACTAAACACAGTAGTAGTTGCATGCATTTATTTGCTAGACGATGTTCAATACTATGAAATCAACTATAGGAAAAGGTTTTGGATAATTTGATGTTTGTTTACTGCTACCAGTACTCCACTTAAATAAGAGATTGAATAATGGGAGAGAAAAAGATAAAAGCATTTAAAGAGAGAAATTAACCAATGCTGCACTAGTGATGGGCATCCACACAGCATATGAATCCACCCACCCAGACCATTATGCCTACATGGAGTCTCATTGGCTTCAATGAGACTTCCACAGACATAAATGGATCTACAAACATGGATTCTTAGGAGACCAGGCCTCAGCGTTTAGTGAGGCAGGCATTCAGAATGTTGACGAAGCAGTGAGTTCAGTGAAAGACAGGGCTTCGTCACCCAATAGATAGATTAAGGAACAATGTGAATGAACACTAACAGAGTGCTGGGACCACTGAATTGGTGAGGTAAGAAGAATCACAAAGAGGGCTTTTCCAGGCAGGGCCAGCCCTTGACCAAATGGAGCCCTGGGGTAGGAGCATCTTTGGTGCCCCCCCTTCTCCATTTGTTAAACTTCTGAATACCTTATTTTTTTATTGCATTTGGAGCCCATTTTACGACTTTGATGAATGATTTATCCCTGTCATATAAGATGATAAATATGCATGCTATGATCCATAAACCTGTATTCATTCATGATAACAGCAAAAATGGCACCCCGGGCGGTTGCCTGCCCTTAAATCCGGCCCTATGCAAGGCTCTTTACTGGATCCAAAGTTTGCTGGGAGAATTTATGGTGACCTTTTTAAGAGAGTGTAGCTTAAGTTTAGCAAAATGCGTGGGGATTTGGTTAGAATTGATGAATATGGTAATCTGACATCTAGAGACAAGGCAGGTGAGGTAATGTCTTTTATTGGACCAACTTCTCTTGGTGGCTATTGGAGAGACAAGCTTTTGAGCTACTCGGAGCTCTTCCCCAGGGCTCAGGGAGGAAGAGCTCTGAGTAGCTCAAAAGCTTGTCTCTCTAATAGCCACCAGCAGAAGTTGGTCCAATAAGAGAGATTACCTCACCCACCTCTTCTCTCTAATATTCTGGGACTGACGCAGCTACACGAACGCTGCATACAAACTGCCATCTAATTAATCCACTTAGAAACCCATGGTGAGACAACGAGGGTTACATCATATCTGACACTTAAAATGTTTACTGAAAGTGAAGGCTTCTTACAGGAGCTATATTTGGTGCTTTGCAAGTTATAATCTAATGGAGTTTGTAACGCTACATATTTTACCAAAAGACTGAAAATAAATTTAATTGGGCATTAGAGTTTTTTTCCATTAATCTTTGTTAATTTTTTCTGCCTATATGGCTAGAAAAATGTCATTGAAAACACAGGTGATTAAGAAGCACTTGCTGTTTTCACAGTCACTTCAACAGTAAACATAGAGACCTATTAAACTATAGGTATGGCATTTTTAGTTTAAATTTTCACAGTAAACACAATATGCCTGTTTGTTAGAAATGTTTTTGTTTTTTGTTTTTTTCTTTGACAGATTTATAAGGGGCCTGACTGGTCATTCCGGCATTCAGGCCTCCAGCTGAACTGTGAATATCGTTTTCGTGTGTGTGCCATTCGACAGTGCCAAGAAACAGGAGGTCATCAGGACCTGATAGGCCCCTACAGTACCACAGTACAGTTCATCTCTCAGAGAACTGAACCACCAACCAGCACCAACAAAGACACTGTGGAAATCTCAAGGACACAACAGACACTAAGTGATGAACAGTGTGCTGCTGTCATCCTTCTGCTCTTTGCTATCTTTTCCATTCTGATTGCCTTTATCATTCAGTACTTTGTAATAAAGTGAGAAAAACAATTTTCTTTTAGAATGCTGCCCATTGCATTTTAAATTCTCATATTCTAAAAATATTTCTGTTCTCTTGCTTTTACAGAAACAGGCATTTAGCATCAGCATTGGGACTGTAGCACATCTTTTCAGCCATTTAAAATGCTTATTAAGTAGACGTTGGCACAGATTATAGAATGCAAGCCACAGAAATATTTCCTTTAACATGCCTTCTTGCAGTACAAACTTTATATAAGGCAAGCAATGTATCATTATAAGGTTCTGACCAATAAGCAGGAGTGTAATAATGGTAACCTGGTCCACATTTTTAAGGATTAGTACCATAAGAGAGGGAGGAAATGAGTAAAATGCATTTAAAAGTTACACTAACAAACTTGTGCTGTATAAAATGTTAGTCTGATGCTGTGAAAGCAATCTAGCGCTGTATTTCTACCTCCTCATTTCTCTTAATTATTTGGGAAGCAGGATTATGATGAAAACTAGAAGGGGCTCTTCTCAGGCAGTAAACTGGATGGAAGTGAATGCATGAAAGAAGATTCTTATCTGATAAATGTAGTTTTCCACTGCAAGTATACATTTTGTAAGACTAAAAAGATATGGCACAAGTGGTTTATCTTGGCCCCGATATGATGTTTACGCATAAAAATGCCTCTTTAGCTTCCTACAAACATGGAAGAGAGAGAGCTTTTTTGATCTAACACTAAAGAAGTAAGTTAAAAATCATTTTTGAAATCAGATCTTTATTTGATTGGGTGCTGTTTATATAGATATATGTACCCTCTATTGATAATGTGTATAAATTTTCTCGGATAACCATAATTTTTGCTGTTACCCCTACATTCACTTGCCATGACCACGGGAATGAAGCACGGCCTTTTTCCTTTGGGGCACCAAATTGGGAAGGGGGGAGTGTAATAATTTGCACCAGAAAACTTCAACCTTCTTTTTCCTGAGAACCGAACGTTTAATGTAATGTCTCTTTGGATACTGTACCAAATTGTTGATTGCATGTAGTTAATGTTGCATTAGAGCACTTTGCAATTGCATAATTCATCAATGTTTTGTGAGCTTGCATTTGTGAGTTCTTGAATGACCAGACTTAACTTTATTAAGTAGCCCGGTGAACATCTTGCCAGATGTCAATGACGGCCAATTACATAAAGTTTGTAGTGAAACTATCACACTTACATTATCTCTTATCCATTTTGTCATTAGCTTTAATTTATTTCAGTTACAAGATAGTGGATCACTAATGACTTCTACTTGTGTTGGATTTAGCATTTTTAATGGCATTAAGCACTTCTGTCAGTCTTAAAATAATAATAAAAAGAACCTCTGTCTTGTGTTTTGAAGATCTCTGAAGAATTTCTCTTATATTAGAACGGGCATGTATTGTAATTGTTTCTACGTCCAATGATCTGTGCTGTAGAATAATGTTGTTGAGTTTTGTTTTAAAAAAGAAAGGGATAAGAACTTGGCCCTCAAGCGGTAAGAATGATCTGTCTTTAAAATGTACTGTATGTTTACATTTTATTTTAAATTTGTCACTTTTATGTAGAGGCTGATATCTTCCCACAAAATACAGTGACAGCAGATGTTTTCTAGAACCTTCTTAAAAGTGCCATGTTCGGCAGTACAAATGAGATTGAGTGTATTAGCCCAGAGATTTCTATACGGTTGAATGTCTAAAATGGTAAGATTTGTCACTACAGTTAAACTGCAGTGGCTTATGTTTTTCATAGTAAAATTCAAATGAACTCCTATTTTTGATAGTAAATGTCATTTAATAGTGTATTTGCCATTTGAACCTCAGTGCAGATTACTGCAGTGAAGACGGTTTTTAATGTAATCTTAATTTTACCTCATATACTGTACATTCCAAAAAAACTCTAAACTTTTTAAAACGTTATAGATACAGTACCAAACATATCACTTTAAACTTGTATAACGTTGGACTTCATACAGACGAAAAATGTATAATCTCATAGAAATATACACAAACTATGTAGCAAAAGTATCTTTACAATGTGTGGAAAATAAAAGTATCATTCTTTTTCCATGTTTGTTAATTGATCTTTGGATATAACTGAACTTTTCCTGGACTTCTCCACTTTTCTGGCAGACTGACATAGTTTTTAATAAGACAACAATTCATGTAAAATAGTATTCTCCCCTTTTAAGCATTCTGTCCATTTTATGACAAAATGAGTGTGACCAGACACTGTCTTGAACATCAGTCTGATAGGGAGATTAGGAAAATTGCTACACTAAGTGTCTTTCTTAAAACTTCATAGAATCATAGAATAGCAGGGTTGGAAGGGACCTCGGGAGGTCATCTACTCCAACCCCCTGCTCAAGGCAGGACCAATCCCCAGTTTTTGCCCCAGATCCCTAAATGGCCCCCTCAAGAACTTAGCTTTGCTCTCCTGTAAATTATTTTTCCTTATTGCTTTCATAACCATATTGTTTTGTTAGTGAAGAAAGGAATGGGTATTAAATGTAAATGCTGATTTAAAAGTCACAGTTTCATTGAACAAAGTGGATCACAATATTCTATAGTTCCTAAATGCTGCATATAACCTACTTTATGCAGTACAAGTTAGTGCAAGAAGACTAAGAAGCAGTGATTTAAAATAGCAGTTACAGTACAAAAAGCTAATTCTTGCCCAGAAGAAAATTATCTATTTTTCCACATGATCCATTCATACAAGTTCTTTTAAATCTATTTTTGTCATACGTACCTGCAGCCCCTGTTTAGGGAAAACTTCCGCAAGGAATTGTGAGTAAGATCAAAGCAGGGACTGCAACTTTTAACCAGCTATTTCAGATTCTAAAATGAAGTTGTGTGTACCAGCACAACATTGTCTTGTAAACTGTGCACGTTTTCTACTGGACAAACTATATTTTAACTAAAAGAAAAGGAGGACTAGTGGCACCTTAGAGACTAACCAATTTATTTGAGCATAAATAAATTGGTTAGTCTGTGAGGTGCCACTAGTCCTCCTTTTCTTTTTGCAAATACAGACTACCACGGCTGCTACTCTGAAACCTATATTTTCACTGTAGCATGGCTGGGAAAATAGCTCTGTGTGAAGTAGTCCCAACAGAACCAGAAGCTGCATGGTAACTCTCAAGCTATAGTTTTGAGTTTCATTCCACATTGGAAGGGTGAGCTCGGTGGTGAGAACTTTCAGGCAAACAGGAACGCATTTTACGGTTGTTCGGTGGGTGAGAGCATCGCAAATTCAAGGGTTCGGCTGAAAGCGGGAGAAAATTCAATGGTTTCCGCTTGGTTTGTTTGGGGATTTGTTGGAAGGCGGTGTTCAATTCATGCGGAGCTGAACAGACCGAACGAAAAACTCTACCTTAAAAGCCCCGGTTCAGTTCGGTTTTTAAAGCCCAGCTGCCCCGTTCCGACTCGTGCTTTTCCTTTTGAGCCTCGGAGGGGCGCTGATTCCTCACTGGGAACATCGACGGAGCTCTTTTAAGCAAAAACTGCCGGCGGCAGGTGCACGCTTGGGGCTGGCCCTGGCTTTCGTTGTCACTTACCCAGCAGTGAAAAATGGGCTTCCGATGCGCTGGGGCCAGTCATTCGATTAGAAGCCGGAGCGATATAAGCTCCACGGGGAGAGGAGGGGACAGTGGAGCCCAGCTGGGCCCGGCCCCTCGCGCGGCAGCTCCTCGCTCTGCCCCCGGCCGCCGAAGAAGAGTCCGAGCGGCGGCTCCTGCTGCCCCCGCCTCGCCGGAGCGGGGCCCCGGCCCTGGCAGCGCGGCGCTCGCCGCCCACCATGGGCTGCGGCCCGGGCGCCTCTCTCCCAGCTCCTGCCCCCGAGCCCCAGCCCCTGGCCTAGCCGCAGCCGCCGGCGCCATGGGGGGCGGCTGCGAGAACAGCAGCGCCCCGAGAGCGGAGGGCGAGGCGTGGGCGGGGTCCCCGTGCGACGAGCGGCTCTGCAGCTCCCTGCCGCTGCCCGCGCTCATCCCGGTCACCGCCCTGTGCCTCGGGCTCTTCCTGGTGGGGGTGGCGGGGAACGTGCTGACCCTGCTGGTGCTGCGGCGCTGCCGGGAGCTGAAGAGCACCACCAACCTGTACCTGGGCAGCATGGCCCTGTCCGACCTGCTCATCCTGCTGGGGCTGCCCTTCGACCTCTACCGCCTCTGGCGCTCCCGGCCCTGGATCTTCGGCCAGCTGCTCTGCCGCCTCTCCTACTACCTGGCCGAGGCCTGCACCTACTGCACCATCCTGCACATCACCGCGCTCACCGTGGAGCGCTACCTGGCCATCTGCTTCCCGCTCAAGGCCAAGGTGGTGATCACCAAGCGCCGGGTCAAGGCCGTGATCGGGGCCCTGTGGGCCTTCGCCCTGCTCTCGGCCGGGCCCTTCTTCTTCCTGGTGGGCGTGGAGCAGCGGGACAACCAGACCGACTTCAGCCGCGAGTGCCGGCTCACGCCGCTGGCCACCGAGTCCGGCCTGCTGGGCATCATGTTGTGGGTCACCACCAGCTACTTCATCCTGCCCGTCCTCTGCCTCAACGTGCTCTACGGCCTCATCGGCAGGGCGCTCTGGAGGAGCAAAGTCCGGCCCCAGGGCCCCAGCGCGGCCCTCAGGGAGAAGGGGCACAGACAGACCATCAGGATCCTGGGTGAGTCCCAGGGAATCAGCCCCTTCCCTCACTCCCTACCCAGGTACCGCCCAGCTCCCCCCAGGCTGGGCTCGATCAGCCCTGTACAGACCATGGCAACCCTGCACCCTCCCCGCAGCCCACCTCTGCGGGGTGGCTCCAGGGTGAACTGCAGGGTGAAAAGGCCTGAGAACTTCATAGGGCACGATTCGGCCAGTGTCTGCACCCTACCGATTTCAGCAGGGATGTGTCTGAGAGCGGGGACATCAGAGGTGGAAAAATCCCTTAGGTCAAACTGCTCAGTGGGGCCTGGTGACCTCTGACCGCAGCAAGCCACCACTGGTCCCTATAGATGTACTCAGCCAATTTCTAGCTGTAGGTGAGGTTCATGCTCTCTCCAAACCCTTGCCCAGTTTAAAATTACTCTAATAATGAGGCTTCTGCCTCTTCCCTGGGGAGATTTTTTTCCCCTTGCCTAATAGGTTTCTCTGTTAGCAGATTTTCTGGGGTACTTGCTAAATCTTGCTTTCATACATTTGTGTGCACCATAGACGTCAGCACCCCCCAAATGCACTTCGTTATAATATTTTATTTTAAATAATATTTGGGATATCTACTACCTAAAATACTTCCTGACAGCTAACTAACTTCACTAACTTTATCTGTGTAGCACAACTGAAATTCAGCCGTCTCAGAGGTGGATAACCAGGCTGGCAGCAAGGGAATGGAGAATTTGGGGTCAGGTACATGTTTACGAAAAGGGCTAACAAATCATTATGGGCCCATGCAGCAAAGAAGACTTGTGATGAAACCCTGGCTCCATCGAAGTCAGTGGTGATACTCCCATTGACTTCAATGGCACTGATTTTCATTCCTTTATTTCTAAGGCTTCATCTGACACACCTATTTTCTATCAGACAGCTACAGGAGAAATGCAAAGGGTTGAACAGACCCTGCCGGTATTTGAACATGTGGCTCCCAGCCGTCTATGTATTTAGAAAATATTGATTAGACCACAAAGCCATGCTTGCAGGAATGCATAACATTCATCTGCAAGCAGAGGAGATACTAAAATACTCTGTAAAAAGAACAGGAGGACTTGTGGCACCTCAGAGACTAACAAATTTATTTGAGCATAAGCTTTCGTGAGCTACAGCTCACTTCGTCGGATGCATCCGACGAAGTGAGCTGTAGCCAGTGGTGAAAGTAAAATGCAGATCTTACCGGTATGGGGCTGCTCTGTCCCTCCCGGAAGGGGCATGGCCTTGGGTGGAAGGGGCTGGGCTGGGGGTCAGCGTCCCACAGCCAGTCCAGCTGCGCTCCCTGGCCCGCGCCACCCAGGGCTCCAGTGGCAATTTAAAGGGCCCGGGACTCTGGCTGCTGAGGCTGCAGCAGCAGCAGCCGGAGCCCCGGGCCCTTTTAAATCGCAGCCCCGGGGAAGCTACCTCTTTTGCCCGCCCCCGCCCGCCCCCTGGTTGGCGGCCGGGGGGGCAAAAGGGGCAGCGATATTAAAGCTGATGCCCTCCATCAGTGACCCCACCAGGTCGTCGCTGCCCCGTTTGCGCCCCGCCATTGGCGGCCCTGATGGTCGGGACCCAGCAGGGCCGCCGGTCGGGGGCGCAAAGGGGCAGCGATATTCAAGCAGAGTTCTTAAAGTGCTGCCACAGTAGCTCTGTAATGTCAGCCGTGCCGGCCGGTCCTGGCAGCCGCCTTTTACCGGTGCGCCGTACTGGCCCGGGGCCCCTTCTTTTCAGCCCTGGCTGAAGCTCACGAAAGCTCCTGCTCAAATAAATGGGTTAGTCTCTAAGGTGCCACAAGTCCTCCTTTTCTTTTTGCGGCTACAGACTAGCACGGCCTGTGCTCTGAAACCACTCATTGAAATACTCTGTGCTAACTGTGATATAAGTGCTTAGAGAAAAACGTATACAATCGATTTTAGACCTTCGGTGGTTGTTCAACAATTCAGTTATTTACGTGCACTGACACAGTTAGTTTTAGGCTCTTAACACTTACAGAGTTGAATTAACATTGCCAGCGTTCATTTTTGTAATATATTGGCTAATTTTAAAAGATTCCAGTTGTTGATTGAGCATCATTTCTACATTATGGCCCGATGTGGCCGAAGGTTTTTCTGCCTCTGTTGCCATACGTAAAGCTCTTTTAACAAGAGAGAAACTGACTGCATGCAGAGCGCTGTCAGTTGCACAAAGCAAAGAAACTAAAACCACTAGAGAAAAATACGTGTTTGCGAACTTCTTTCAGATGTAGTAAACTTAGATACTTCTTTTAACTAGAGTAGGACCAAGTTTTCTGACAGAAATGTGAATTTCAAGGTGACAGTGTCTTTTGACATATGGGTCAAACGGATCCTTGGTTATTCCTTTGAAGCTAGTGGATTACACAAGGGATGAATTTGGACCATTACCTTTTTTCTATAATTGACTGGCCATATGTTCTCTTTTGAAAAGTCACAAGTAATACAAAGGAATTGTACGTGTTTCGTGAACTTGTAAATAGAAATAATTAAAAATAATGCACACGGTAGATTATAGTAAGAGCCCAGTAGAGAGAACACATTAACTGTGCAGCGTGTTAGAACAGGCATAACGGTACAGACCTTTTCAACGTATCCGTGTTTAAAAATAAATCGATGACAAGAATACGTTTGCTGTGCACTTTTACAAAAACACTCCTCATTCTGGTTTTCCTCTTAATTTTCATATTACATAAATGAAGTTGAAAATGTTACATAAATTCATTTTTACTGTGTTTGCTATTATAGGGAAGATACAATGGTTTACAATTTTATATTCACTAAAGTATGTACTCTTTCCCATTTAAATAATCTCTAAGAATGTTGCTGGAGAGATTCCCAATTACCTTAGTATGTTCTGAAAAGTAGTTAATGGATGTGATGCTGTTCCCATTTTCTTACACCAATATAACTTCATTACTTCACTGGTATTACTCCTGATCTACTCTAGTGTAAGAAGAGGAAGTCATGAGAACAGAATCAGATTTACAATATATTATATGTTTTGGTACCTACACATTCAGAATGTTAGTGGTTTAATAAGTCTGAATCCTGACCATTAACTATTTTGTGTGTGTTGTTTTGTCTTACAGCTGTGGTGGTTCTGGCATTTATAATTTGCTGGTTGCCATTCCATGTGGGCAGGATCATATTTATAAACACTCAGGATACCAGCATGATGCTTTTCTCCCAGTACTTTAATATATTCGCTTTGCAGCTTTTCTATCTGAGCGCATGCATCAACCCAATCCTCTACAACCTCATTTCAAAGAAATACAGGGCAGCCGTCTACAAACTACTGCTTCCACGCAGATCTGGGAAAAGGGCTTTCAGTGCTACCCGGGATACTGGCGGCTACACTGAGACCAGCGCTAGCATAAAAAAAGAGTACATAACCCCCTTCTGAGACTGCTTCACAGATGGACTTTTAGAGAGATAATCTATAAAGGAAGGGCAGTTAATTCTAGCATTATAGTCATAAAAGACTAGATTTTTGTTTTGCTATTTGTGGAGTTTTATAATTCTTTGTATTTTTTCTTAATACTTGTATTGAATAGGCAACTTAGAATCGTGAGACTGGGATACAACTAGTGAAAGGCAACAAAATAGCAAAGGGCGAGGTGGCGTCAATTACCCAGAAACCCCATTGTTAATTTATTACATGTCAATCAGTAAAAATTGCTTTGTACAATTTTTAGGACTGTCTGTGAGAAACAGTGCCAAATATTGAGGTTGTTCTGTTTGGGTTTGATAGCCACGGAACCTCCAAGAGCGCCTTTGCCCTTTTGAAATTGATTTCTCATTAACAAGATCTTACAAACTATAAGGCCCAACTGCAAGGAGGTCCGTGCAGGTGCAGGGGTCCATCCATATGAGTGTCCTGCAAGATTGGAGTTTAAGATTTTAGGATCTAATTGTGCAAACATGAGTAACTTTACTCACATGAATAGCGTCACCAAACTCCCCCAAGTAAAGTTGCTTATGTGCATACTTGTTTCCAGGATCAGTCCCTTAGGTATGACCTGTACAATTTAAGGGGTCTCTAATTTATATAATATGGACCAATCCTCTGTAATAATTTTAATAGTAGTGTTGTTCCTTATTAAATATATGCAATAATTAGCTCACATTAGGTTAACTTTCTAGTTGTGACTGAGACTACAAATTTTAAACCCAGAATATAAAACTAGATGATCTAGTGAGGAATGTGGTGGTGTCAGGCAGAGCTATAGGAAGACAAGGTATGGTTATCTATGGAGAGTCAAAGCATATTGCTTAGACATGAAGAGTCAAATTCTTCTTTCAGCTACAGTGATGTAACTCTGGAACAACTCCACTGAAACCAATGGAGTTAAGCTGCATTCACATCAGCATAATTGATCATATGGCTATACTTTAATTTTAGTTGCGTTTTAACACATTAGTTAACCCGTGTTAACTACTGTGGTTGTGTATCCTTAGTGTAGTAACCCAGGTGTTCTGTCTACACTAATGTTTACAATGGTATGACTGGACATGTTAAAACATGACTAAAAATTCCAGCATAGACTCCCCAAGAAAGCAGCGTTTGACCCAAACCTTTCCCAGGCGTTAAAATTCTCAGACAAAACCCTTAGTTTAACGAAAGGGAGCACTGGCTGGCTAGAGTAAAGGCCCTGGGGCAGAGGAGCCAGTTAGCTCATGGCATGCCATACACATACAGCCTTTGCTTTGCAGCAACGTCTCACCACTGCGAGGCTGGGGTTTTTTTTCCCCTTTCAAAATGTTAAATTAACAAAAGAACAAAGAATATTTGCTAGTTTGTGGATTTGGTAGAACACCGTCATTTTCTCCTGTGAACTTTGTAAATAAATAGATGTATTTAAAACAAAGCCTGGTGGCATTGATTTGTGAGCTTCACTAGCCTGATACTAATCTGTCTAATCTAGATCAGATAATCCCACAGTGTGGTCTGCTGAGAGCTGGTGGGTTACATGGTGCTGGCCCCTCCTCTTCATTTCCACTTGCTAAATGTTATTGAAAGACCTGCTAAAAGCACTTTAAATACTTCCTCCGTGTTACTTTTCATTGTGAGCAATTCCTGTAGCTTCCATGGGGATGTTATGTGATCATACGTAGGAGGGGGAGTGGCTCCCCTGAACACAAACAAGAGGGGAGGTGCCCCCTGTGATTGTGACTAGAATGGAAAACCATCCACCAGACACACCCTATATAAAATGTGCTCCTTACTTTGAAGAAGTGTCAGCAGCTCTGTTCTGTCTGATCTGTAGCATTTATGGCACACCAGCCACTGTAATGTCAGTTTTCAGAGTAACATCCATGTTAGTCTGTATTCGGAAAAAGAAAGGGAGTACTTGTGGCACCTTAGAGACTAACCAATTTATTTGAGCATAAGCTTTTCGCTGTAGCTCACGAAAGCTTATGCTCAAATAAATTGGTTAGTCTCTAAGGTGCCACAAGTACTCCTTTTCTTTTTGTAATGTCAGTATAACCCTTTAATGTTGGAGCCCTGCATTCCTGCTCCATATCAGCTTCCGGCAAGCTATTTAGAAGTTGCCTTGTTTCTTACTCGTGGTACGCCTGGGGTGGATATTATGATTGGGAGATAATGCATTGCTGCTGATCAGCGCAAAATGCCAGAAGCAAACTGGTTTCCGGTTACCGTGATGGCATGAAATCTGCCCTGTTTGGTAGGAAGATCATTTGTGTCCCCATTGTAAATACCCCCTTTCCAAGGATCACAGAATACAGTAACTCCTCACTTAAAGTCGTCCCGGTTAACGTTGTTTCATTGTTATGTTGTGATCAATTAGGGAACATGCTCGTTTAAAGTTGCGCAATGCTCCCTTATAAGGTCGTTTGGCAGCCACCTGCTCTGTCCACTGCTTGCAGGAAGAGCAGCCCGGTGGAGCTAGCTGGTGGGGGCTTGGAACCAGGGTGGACCGACAGCCCTCTATCAGCTCCCCACTCCACTAAATTCCCTGTGCAGCAGCTGCCCAGCAGGCTATCAACTGCCGGCAGTTCAGCTGTCCCTCCCACCACTGCCATGTGCTGCTCCTACCCTCTGCCTTGGAGCTGCTCCCCCGAGCCTCCTGCTTGCTGGGGGGTGGAGGTGGGGGGGGGAAAGGGGGGCTAATGTCAGGGTGTCCCCCTCCCCCCTGCTCCTGCACCCCACTTACCTCATCTCCATAGAGCAAGGGGGACACACGTTAGGGCTCAGGACTGAGGGAGCTTCCTGGCAGAGCTGTGGTCTCAGCTTGCTGATTAACTTAACAGGGCAGTGTACTTAAGAGTGGGGCAGGGTACTTAAAGGGGAAATGCGCCTCTCTCTCTCTCTCTCTCTCACACACACACACACACACACACAAAATGTGTCTGTCTGCCATGATGTCTTCCCTCCCTCTATTCCTGCTGCCTTGTAGCGTGTGAGGCTACGTTAACAACGGGATGGAGAATAATATTAGAAATATTGTAATGCTGAGCTATAAATCACTGCTTCATCCTCACCGTTGTCAGCTCTGGCCATCCCACTGTAAAAACAAGATAGAGCAGAAATAGATTTCAACTACATTCCAAGATGGGGAACGAAACTAATCAGCAGCATGGAAAGCCTTCCATATGAAACAATTGGGATTTTTTAAAGAGGAGACAGATAAGGAGGGACATAGCAGGGGGTGCACAAATGATGAATAGTATGTCAGGGCACTCCAATTTACCCTCTTGAAATACAGGAATAAGGGGACATTTGATTAAAAACTGAAAGGCACCAAATCAAAAACGTGACAGAGGGAAACTATTTTGCACAACTTATGATTAGTCTGTGAAATTCATTGTCACAAGAGATCAGTGTGATGATTTGCTTAGCTAGAGTTATAAACTGGCTATTTCTCTGTCTAACAAAGCAGCCCACAGTCACATACCCTGTTGTTTTTCGGTTGATTGTTTGGTTTTTTAAAGCACCTAACATTTGAAAAGGCTAAAAACACTTCATGCTCCTAGGTATAAACCAGTGTAATCAAGGGGACTGGGAAGAAACTCCCCCACTGGGAGTAAGTTATTCCAAAACTGTCCACTCTGGTGTTTCCCACCTTATTCAGGCATTGGGTAGAGGCCTCTGCCAGAGACAGAAAGTGGACTTGGGGCCTGCTCCCACTGCCATTGAAGTCAATGGCAAAACTCCCATTGGCTTCAATGATGCAGGATTGAGCCCTAGATGAACTACTGCTCTTACCTAATATGGCAGTTCCCATGTTCCTTTTAGGTTTCAACAAAATATTAGGCTTTAGGCATTTCTTTAAATAAATGTATTTTGTGCCTCTCCCCCAACAGACCTGCCTGAGGTATGGCTTGGCAGGTTATTGTGGCCCCGTGCAACCTGATCTGCACATTCTGCAAAACACAGAGGCTCTGGCCACTGATTTTTACTGACTACTCACCAGTTTAGATATGCACCAGTAAGGTGAATAATGGGGAAAGTATCAGGGCTTGAGCCAAAGGCCACTGAAGGCAGCCAAAAGACAGGTGGTTTTGGGTAAGGCTCATATTCCCACAGAAAAAGGCGGGTTAGTCAATGGTACAGAAGAGTGAACAGTTACCCTCCAAAATTCCATGCAGCCCTTCTTTTTTTCCGGAGCAAGGTAACATCTGTGAGCTCGCTGTGGCAGTTGGGTCCAGAGAGCTGTTTGGTTTCTGTATTATTTATATTACAGTAGTATCGATGCCCCAGCTGACATCCAGGACCCCATTGTGCTAGGTACATAGTAAGAGACAATCCCTGCCAGAAAGGCTTACAGGCTAAGTACAGATAAGACAGATAAACAGTGCACAGTCAACCTGTGGAAATCTTTGCCAGAGGATGTTGTGAAGGCCAAGATACTAACAGGGTTTAAAAAAGATTTAGATAAATTCATGGAGGATAGGTCCACCAATGGCTCTTAGCCAGAATGGACAGGGATGGTGTCCCGAGCCTCTGTTTGCCAGAAGCTGGGAATGGGCGACAGAGGATGGATCACCTGGTGATTACCTGTTCTATTCTTTCCATCTAGGGCACCTGGCATTAGCTACTGTTAGCAGACAGGATGTCTAGGTGGACCATTGGTCTGACCCAGTATGGCCATTCTTATGACAAAAGAAGAACTATGGGCCCCATTTTACAGCTGCTCTTACACAGACAGCGCTTTTCATTAGTAGATCTCAGCATGCTTCAATGGTGGTGAATATCATTCACCCCATTTTACAGATGGGGAAACTGAGGTACTGATAAGTGACATGACGTGCCCAAGATTACACAGGATGTCTATGGCAGAGATGGGAACTGAGCCCAAATCTGTGTGCCCATGCAGTGCCTTATCCACAAAGCCATCTTTCTTCCAGGCTGGGAAGCAACTGTGTTTTTCTCTGGTCCTTATGGAATTCCCACTTGGTTTTGGTTTTGTTATAATACACTAAACTCAACTCCTGCTTGCCTTCTTCATGTGAGTAGCCCTTTGGAAGTCATATGAGAAAGGCAAGTGGGATTTGTTCCTAAGGCATTTTCTGTGAGGACTGGAACTTTTAAAATATCCTTTCAGAAACATTACAATTATGATAACTCTAGTAAATGTGAAAATCCAGGCTGAGCAGCATTTAATGGATTGTTCTGATCAGAAAAAAATAGTGTTTGTAATGGTCTGTAAAGGGGTTCATTGGAGAAGTGATTAGATTGGCTGGCTGGCTAACCTTTACTTTCTATGCAGACCTGTGAATGTTCCATTATTTCTCCACCAATCTCTATGGGGACACAGCTATGAGCAAAAGAATTATGCTGAAAAGTAAATTAGCCCAGGTACATTCACTCTTTTGAGAGCAAAAATTCTCCTCCAGAGTTGTATAGTCTAGTATGGTGGATGGGGTTTACATCTTTTTTAAAAGCCTTCACTAACGTAAGCTCTGGTGATACTTGTCCGCTCCTCCTGGAGCCCAGTCCTGGCTGATATTCACCATCTGCTTTTTCTGGATATTGTACGCGTGTCTCAGGGCAGCAGGCAATTGTGTCTTTGTTGTAGTGGAGCCTAGCAAGAGGAACTCATTCCCCATTGACATCTGTCTCAGCCAATCCCTGATCACTTATCAAAGGCATCTTCAAACCATTTTCTGAAGGTATTTTGGCCCTGCCGGCAGCCCCTCATTGATAGATGTTTTATATGCTGTTTTTCTGCAGTTGGGGAAAGACACTTTTGAAACTAAGTTCCCAGCTCAGGACTGCACTTCAACTTCAAGTTAAACACATGGTTCAAGTGTTGTGTGAATAGGGGCCTAAATTATTATAATTCTATCTAGTCATAGCAGATAGAATCTCTTCATAGCTACCAATCCTAGGCACTTATATGGTCCCTGCCATAGGTGGCTGGCCCCAGTAAATGAAGTAGCTCCAGAGCCCCAGTGTCAGAGCAGATGCTCCCATTTGGCCAATTAAGAGGGCAGGGCAGCATCTTTGGGCTATAAAGAATCAGGGAGGCCCAGTGAGCTAAAGTAGCCTGTTTCAGTCTGGAAGGGTAGGTATGAGCTGCTGGAGACTAGGGGATTGTGGTAGGGCCAAGAAGGAAGCTGAAGGTAAAGGAGCACTAAAAGAGGTTTGCTGATATCCCTGAGCCAGGGCCAGAGGGCTGAAGGTAAGAGGAAAAGCAGTGGAGGGAGCTGCCTGCTGACTCTAAGCTGGAAAGCCTTCAGCCCTTGGCTTTGGAAATGGGACAGTAGGGCTATTTACCTGCTGACATCTCTAGGGTGGGAGAGCTAGACCAAGAGGAACTGAGGGTGGGGCGTAAGGGATACTCCCTCGGCAAGGATGCACCTAGCAGAAAGATTATAGGATGACTGGCTGAAGGGGCTAGCATGGCTGCCCTAGTACAGGGAGAAGAGAGGGCTAATGAGGAACGTGTGTGTGGTCAAAGGTGCTGGTGTGTGGTACATGGGTACTGAGGAATGAGAAGACTTGAGAGATGAGAGGACTACCTGTACTGGGGTGACAACTGGCCTATGTGTTTGGATTTGTATTATGGATCATTGGCACACTGTTTGGGTAATAAACTGCCCCCAAGAAAGATTGAAGTGAAGTTTTTTGGGTCACCTGAAGGGGGAAACTGAGGCAGTATGTCTCTCGTGCCGTGGCCTGCTGCAGGATGGCACTTCAGGCAGGACCAGCCCCCATTCCTGTAATATCTGAGCAGCTCTCACTCTTTAATGTATTTACCCCCACAACAACAGTGTGAGGTCAGAAAATGTTCTTATCTCTAATCTTACAGAAGGGGAATGAGGCCCAGAGGGACAAATGGCTTCCCCTAAGTAGCCCACAAAGTCTTTGGCAGATCAGGGAATTTTTAATAGCCTGACCACTAGACTAGACCATTCTGGAAGAAGATTTACAGTTCTGAGATCAGTTGCTGGGGGTGGGGGGGGGGAGTTAGAGAGTAGGTTGTGCTGGTGGGTGAGTGGCACAAAATGTGAAAGAGTCAAATATAGTAAAAATCTCATGAATCAAACTATACCATAGAATCTCTATGGCTAGAAATTCCATGCTTGAATAATAAGAATATAGCGGTAGGAATATACTACCCACAACCTGACCAGGATGGTGATTGTGAAATGCTCTTGGAGATTATTATTGCATTTTCCATTTTTATAGCATCTCTAATGGGGGATTTCAACTACCCGCATATTGACTGGGTACTTGTCTCCTCAGGACAGGATTCAAAGAACGTTTTTAGACACCATTAATGACTGCTTATTGGAGCATAGTCCCAGAACCCCCGAGGGGGAGAGGCAATTCTTGACTTAGTCCTAAGTGGAGCACAGGTTCTGGTCCAAGAGGTGACTATAGCTGAACTGCTTGGTAACCGTGACCATAATGTAATTGAATTTAACATCTTTGGGGTGTGGGAAGATCCATCACATTTAATGTAAGGAAGGGGAACCTCACAAAAATGAGGAAGCTAGTTAATGGAAATTAAAAGGTGCAGTCACACAAGTGAAATGCCTGCAAGATGCGTGGAAACTTTTAAAAAGACCATAACACCGGCTCAAACTCATAAGCCAAATTAGAACACAGCAGAGGACCAAAAACTGCCACTGTGGCTAAATAAGAAAGTAAAAGAAGCAGAGACAAAAAGACACACTTTAAAAATTGGCAGTCCAATCCCACTGAGGTTAATAAAAAGGAGCATAAACTCTGGCAAGTGCAAAAGTATAATTAGACAGGCTAAAAAATAATTTGAAGAGCAACTAGCCAAAGACTAACAGAAAATAGTTTTAAGTACATCAGAATCAGGAAGTCTGCCAAACAATCAGTGGGGCCACTGGACAATTGAGGTGCTAAAGGAGCACTCAAGGAACATAAGACTATAGCAGAGAAGCTAAATTAGGGTTACTATATGTCTGGGGTTTTCCCAGACATTGCGTCTTTTTTGATCCTCTGCCTTCTGTCTGGGTGGATTTTTTCAAATAACAGGCAATGTCTGGAATTTTTGCAGAGCAGTCATTGCAGCTCAGAAAGATCCCCAATTGGTCTGCTTCCTGATTGGTCCATTCCCCTGCAGCCCCAGCTGCCAGACCCTGGCTTCCAGCCCTCAGGAGGGAGATCCTACAGGGAGATGCTGGTGCTGCATCCTGGGCTTTCTCTAGCCTCCCTGCCAGGGAGCGACACTAACCCCCTCCAGGACCCCCCAGGTATCCCTTCCAGTGTACCCACCCCTCCAACACCAACTGAACTCCCTCTCCAGCTTCTCCATCCCCATCCCCACTGGAAGTGTCCTCTTTTGGGGAACTTAAAATGAATTCTTCACATCAGTCTTCACTGCAGAGGATGTGAGGGAGATTCGAGCCATTCTTTTTAGGTGATAAATCTGAGGAACTGTCCTAGATTGAGATGTCAGTAGAGGAGGTTTTGGAACAAATTGATAAATTAAACAGTAATATGCCACCAGGACCAGATGCAATTCACTCAATAGTTCTGAAGGAACTCAAATATGAAATTGCAGAACTATTAACTGTGGTATGTATCTATCGCTTAAATCAACTTCCATACCAGATGACTAGAGGATAGCTAATGTGACACCAATTTTAAATGTCTCCAGAGGTGATTCTGGCAATTACAGGCTGGTAAGCCTAACCTGAGTATGAGGCAAATTGGTTGAAACTATAGTAAAGAACAGAATTATTAAACACACAGATGAATGCCATTTGTTGGGGAAGAGTCAACATGGTTTTTGTAAAGGGAAATCATGCCTTACCAATCTATTAGAATTCTCTGAGAGGGTCAACTAGTGTGGACAAGGGTGATTGATTGGATATAGTGTACTTGGACTTTCAGAAAGCCTTTGACAAGGACTCTCACAAAAGGCTCTTAAAGTAAGTAGTCAGGGGATAAGAGAGAAGGTCCTCTCATGGACCAGTAGCTGGTTAAAAGACAGGAAACAAAGGGTAGGAATAAACTGTCAGCTCTCAGAATGAGAGTGAAATAGCAGCATCCTCCAGGGGTCTGTACTGGGACTAGTGGTGTTCAATGTATTCATAAATTATCTTGGAAAAGGGGGTAAATAGGTAGCAGAACTTGCTGCTGAGTAATTTTGTATCAAAATAGTTAAGCACAAATCTGATTGCAAAGAATTACAAAAGGATCTCCCAACATGGGAACTAGATGACAAAATGACAGATGAAGTTAATTGTTAAATGCAAAGTAATGCACATTGGAAAACCTAATCCCAACTATACATTCAAAAAGATAAGGTCTAAATTAGCTGTTACCACTCAAAGATCTTGCGGTCATGTTGGATAGTTCTCCAAAAACATTCATCCCATGTGCAACAGCAGTCCAAAAATACCCAAACAGAATAATATGAAAGGAATAAATACTAAGAAAATATCAAATGCCACTGTATAATCATGGTACACCCACATCTTGAATATTGTTTGCTGTTCTGGTCTCCCCATCTCAAAAAAGATCTACTAGAATTGGAAAAGGTACAGAAAAGGCAACAAACATTATTTAGGGTAGGGAACAGCTTCAGTGGAGAGATTAAAAGAGGCTGGGACTGTTCATCTTGGAAAAGAGATTAAGGGGAGATATGATAGAGCACTGGAAGATCATGACTGCTGTGGAGAAAGTGAATAAGGAAGTGTTTACTCCATAACACAAGAACTGGGGATCACCCCATGAAACCTGGGCAGCAGGTTCAAAACAAACATAAGGAAGTATTTCTGTATACAATACAGTCAACCTGCGGAACTCATTGTCAGGGGATGTTGTCAAGGCCGAAAGTATAACTGTATTCAAAAAAGAACTAAAGTTCATGGAGGATAGGTCCATCAACGGCTATAAGCTAAGATGGCTGGGGATGCAGACCCATGTTCCAGGTGTCCCTAGCCTCTGACTGGCAAAGGCTGGGAGTGGATGACGGGATGGATCACTGGTGATTGCCTGTTCCATTCATTCCTTCTGGGAAACCTGGCATTGGCCACTGTCAGAAGACAGGATACTGGGCTAAGCGGACCATTGGTCTGACCCAGTATGGCCATTCTTGTGCAGTGAAAAGTATTTTTAAAATTTATAAATTAGTGTAAGAGGAGACTTGTATAAACATAATATCACTTTGTACAAATGTTTGATGTACACTTCTATGGAAATAGACTTTTGCTTATATTTAAACGCACTAATCCTCCAAACTCAAACATGCTACTCACATGAATAAGTGCTTCTCACATAAGGCTGGTTGTTCTTCTTGCTGTTGATATGTCTTATTTCTAAATGGCCATTTCTCAAGTCATTTTGCCGTTGGTGCTAAGAAAGTTGAGATGTAGAGGGACATCTAGTTCTCCCCGCCTCCCCATTCATGGCTCCTCTTACTAAAAATGGGAGGGCACATTGCCTAGACTAGTTAAAAGGAAATAAGTTAAGATTGAAGAATTTACCTCCCTCTCAAAATAAGGAGTTGTGAAACTAAACTTCTATAAACTGTGTTTAATCTGATGTGCCCACACGCAACATTGCACATATTTAACTAAACTAATTTAATATTACACCTGTAGGGGTGTGTGTTTAAACAAGCCCCTAGAGCATTGCTTTATGTGGAACAAAAGGTGATTGAATGAGGTGGAGAAGTGTGAAAACTACAAGAGAGACTTATCACCAGACAGGAGTAGAGGGGACTAAGATAGAGGTATGATCTACACAATCAAATTAAGATACGAATTAAGAAGTGAATTTAAACCAATATAGATAAACTGGTGCAAAGTCCTGTGTGGACATTTACTGTTAAACCAAAAAATGGCTAATTTTAGAGTAACAGGTTTCACTAAAACAAAAAGTCCTCTCAGCCTTTTGCACCAATTTAACTCTGTCAGTGAGTGCGGGGTTGGACCCAGAGTCTGTCATTGCATGACCCAGGGACCTCTTTTTGCCAACTTTCAGAGGGATCAGAGGTATGTAAGAGCTGCAGGGATCCCTGGGTCTAGGATCTACATACTAGTTTGCCAAAGAATGTCATGTAAGGTTACCAATGAAAGCCTATGCCCTGTGGATAAGGGTCTGGGAGCTGGAGGGGACGCTCAGAGGCCTTGGATGTTGGAGAAGGCTTCTTGCTACCCAGCTTGAGAAACAGCGAAGCCCACAGGGGCTGAGCGGGGAGTACTTTGTTGTCTGCCTGCTGGGAGCCAGTTCCCTAACTCTCCCAACGACAGGCAAGGTTCCCTCCACTAAGGGCAGGTTGTAGCAAGGTGCCCCACAACCCTGGGTGCCCCTGGGAAGCATGTCCCTGTGCAAGCTGAGAAAAGACACCCAATTGTTGCTGAGAGGCCTGTATTTCAGTCCAGGAGTGCACAGGTCTGAGCTGGGCTGCTTGCTCTTTCATGGCTCTGTTCAAAGCTATATTCCAAAGAAATTGCACATATTGTAAATAAAGTAGATTAGGATAATCTGTCTTGTTACTATCCATTCTTCTCTCTCCAAAAGCAAATAGCCTGTTCTTTCTTGAAAACCAGACTTCCCTGATCACTGACTCATACCTACCATGCGGAAATGAACATAGGCAGTCTCAATAGGCTAGAAAATGGAGGCTTTTGTTTCATATGCCTCTTCTATCAAACCCATGTGCTCGGTGCCTACTGAGGCTGCAATAAGAAAACATGATTTGGTAAATATTAAATTTGATAGCTTTATGGCCAGGCATGTGTTTCCAGCTGTGAAATCCTGTATACAAATATTCCCTGTCGACAATATCATGTAGCATGGCTTTAATATCCAGCTGGTGATGTGAAAAGCACCTAAAATAAGATTAACTGTTGCAATGGAGTTAGCACTATTTTTAAAGTCTGTGGGCCAGACATTGCCTTTAGCTACACTCCTGTAACTCTATTGACATGAATGGGATTTCCTGTGTCAAACTGAGGGTGGAACTTGGTCCTTGACATCTTCCTTCCCTCATGTCAAGCCTTTCGTTAATGGTCTGATCCTGTGTGACCAGTGCAGTCAATGGGAACTGTTGGTGCTGAGCAGCTTGCACCACTGGTCCTTGGCTGCCTTAAAACAAACTGGCTAGAGACCTCACAAGGACTGAATATGGCCGCCTTAGTGCTCTCTCTAATTGATGAACTGTCATTCTCCCACAGACCTCTGCAAGTCACCATTAGTTTATCCCAAAAGCACTTCAGGTCATCTTTAACTGCATGTCTTAAAGATGATTCACTTAGCTAAGACAGTGGTTCTCAGTCGGGGTACAAGTACCCCTAGAAGTATGTAGAAGTCTTCCAGGGGGTATATCAACTCATCTAGATATTTGCCTTGTTTTACAACAGGCTACATAAAAAGCACTAGCGAAGTCAGTACCAACTAAAATTTCATACAGACAATGACTTGTTTATTTTGCGCTATATACTATACACTGAAAGGTAAGTACAATATTCCAGTTGATTTATAATTCTATGGTAAAAGAGAAAGTAAACAATTTTTCAGTAATAGTGTGCTGGGACCCTTTTTTTGTATTTTTATGTCTGATTTTGTAAGCAAGTAACTTTTAAGTTAGGTGAAACTTGGCTTACACAAGACAAATTGGATTCCTGAAAGGGGTACAGTAGTCTAGAAAGGTTGAGAGCCACTGAGCTAAGCCATTCATTGCTATAATGTACTGTTTATCATAGAAATGTAAGGCTGGAAGAGACCTCAAGGCTAAAATGAATAGCAAAGCACAGATTCCATGGAACTATTTAAGGACCCAAGGACAGAGAAATACCCGGACTAATACTACCAGGAGACTAACAAAGAATTTTATGAGGCTGCTGAAAAAGATACAGGTGGGATCAAACACAGAGGCCTGAAAATAAAATAGCAGGAAATGAAGACAAGTATGTGACAGGCCCGTATTGCTGTTAGTTACACAGTGCAATTAGCCTCCATTGCACTTAACAAACATGTAAGAAACCAAGCTTTTCCTGTGTCGTGGTTATAGCCCCAGGACCTTGAGTAAATCAGTCTTTGTGCCTCAGCTCCCCATCTGTAAAATGGGGATACGCCATGGAGTAAATAGCCCTTCAATGGGAATAAGGGCTTGCCTTGCCCTTGACTCTCTGAATTTCACCTACGCAATTGCTCCAAGGCAGTGGCTTATTGGCCAGTTAAGGACAGAGCACCTGATCCATATAAGAAAGTTATCTGAGCAATCTAAAGAGTTCCTCAGCCAGGATGGGCATCTAAAGCAAGAAGAGACCTGTAATGAAATAATAGGAGTGAGCAGGAAATTAGAAAGATACTGTGAGTGAGAGTATGTTCCCAGGGCAGGGATAGCCAGTTGGGAGATTGGCAGCCCCATCGCTGTGAGGAGGGGAGAAGAACAGCTGGGCCCAGAAGGGAAGGCACCTGTGACGACTCCTGAATTCTTGCCCATTTCTCCTTGAAAGAACTGACTAGAGTCTAAGTCTGGTTCTCAAAACAAGATTTACTGGTGTTTGTTTCCATTAGTAATGAAGGCCTTGGGTTGATGCCCTTTGTAAAGGGCAAAGTGTTGGGACAGCATCATGAGCAAGGTAATATTTCCTTTCTCTCCTCTACTTAGACTGTAGGCTCTTCAGGGCAGGGACTGTCTCTCACCATGTACGTACAGAACCTAGTACAATATGAATGTGGCCTTGTTGGGGCCTCTAGGCACTAATATAAATACTGGTGCTATGAATAGTAATAAGCTTCCTGCCCAGAAGAGCTACAGTATAAATAGGGTCCCATGACAGCCAGGTGCTTAGTTCCTAGATGCACTGTGTCTCTCCTTGTTTTAACAGATTTCCCATCTTCCTCCTTTCTGCTTTCTTAGATTGACAGCTAAATTGGGCCCAAATGTCACAGAAGGATTTTGTCTTATTGACGGATCCTACGATCACACATTGGATACAGCACCACAACTTCATGGATTTGTCACACTGTGAATGATGCTCTAACAGTGTTGCTGTCAGTACTGTATATGCTGCTCCTCACATCATCACACAACTGCCTGGTGTAATGGTAGCTTTCTTGACTTTGCTGGAATGGATTCTTATACATGTCCCCTCTTCCACACGTGATTGCCCAAGGCATTGCTGAATTCTGCCCCAATTTCTCTAATGGGGAATGAGGCCAAGAAAACTGGCTGGAATTCAAGAACACCTGGGAAATCCACAGTGGAACACTAGGATGTGTCTAAGCTACAGCTAGGGAAGATACATTCAGACAGAAGGAGAGAAACTTGGAAAGGTGCATAAACCAACAGAGAAATAAGAGCAGTGAAGGAATAAAAACAAAGCACAAACTTTAAAAATCTCCAGTAACAATTAGGACTCTTCAATTAAATGCACAGTGGCCAAAAGATAAAAAAACAATAGTGAATAACAGAGTTAGGAAATAAGTTAGGACCAGAACTTCAGCTCGTGTAAACTGGTCTGACTCCACTGAAGTCAAGGCAGGGCATAAAATAGATTCAGAAAAGTTGGTTTTACAGTTTCTCAAATGTGGCCACCAGGGGCTTTTCTTGCGGCCACTGCCTCCTGGGCTGTGATTGGAAGAGGTGGGGAGGGCAAAGTAGGGCCTTCTGCTCCACCACCACCCCGTTGCTCCTGGATGCACTGCCTTGATGTTGGCTGCTGGGGCCATCGTCAAGGCTTGGGCCCTGCCACCCTATGGAGTCACCTGGGGCACAAGGCTGTAGGAGCAGGCAGCCAGTGAGTTTCCCCACCTTCTCGGGGCAGTGGGGCTCAGGCTTTGGGCTTTAGCTCTGGGGTGGCAGGGCAGCAGGATCTTGTGATACTTGTATGTTTCTTAATATCACTTTTCACAACAGACTTACTAGCTAGCAATACATAAATTACAATGATTTGGACGTGTGTATATGCATATTTATTTGATTTTCCTAAAGCTAATTAAGTGTTTTAGGAAAAAGTGAGAGGAGCCACCAGCCAGAGTTGGTGGCCACACTCTGAGGCCACCAAAAAATTTGTCCTGAGAACCCCTGGCTTAGAACCTGAAGATCTAGCTGCATATTCACCACACCTGACAGAGATGGAACCAGGTATCGTGCAGTAAAAATAAACAGAAGCCCCAACACCAGTGTAACAAATTGACACGTTTTCTAGATGGTTTATTCATGTACTAGAATCCCAAGGGCAGTGAAATGGCAAACAAGCTCCACTACTGAAAATAAAATCAAGACAAACCGAAAACTCTAGAGCTGTAGTTTTAACAGTTGTACAGGAACTATTGGAAAGCATCCGAACGCATGTGGTGGGAGAAGCCCTCTTTGGCAGTGGATAGCAGTATGCATTAAGTCAGGGGAGGTCCTCCTTAACCATCCTGCTAGAGTACTCTGGAGCTTACTACTAAAATAGATGAGTGATACTTAACGACCTCTTGGATTTTCTAAAAGCATTTGATGAGGTTCCCCATTGAATATGGGGCCAAATTCAGCTCTCCTCGCTCATCAAGTCATTGGAGAAGGATTTGGCCCATCATGGTTAACGCAAAGGACCACAGAAAAGGTTAGTCATGGGTATCTTACAAATTGGAGAGAAGTTAGGAGTTAGTTCAGGACCTCCTACACACAGTGCTAAGCACTGTGCATTAGGTAGTCAGTAAATGATGTGTGTGGATGTACTGCAAAGAGATCTCCAGACTTGCAGATGATACTAAAATTGTAGGTAGAACAAATAGTGAGAAACTGTACAACCAGATACAAATGCTTGGGCATTGATTAGGAGATCAGATGGCAAATGCAGGTATGGGGCTTTTTTGCAGGGAGGGCGGGGTGCCACAAGTGCTCAGGGATGCTGAATGTATGAATAGTCAGACCAGAATTCTTTGCAGTCTGCAGGGATTTGAAGGTTGTATATATTTGGAAAGGTGACTTTGTAGATGTGCAGTACATTCTTGAAGTGCACTAGGACCTTAAGATCACAGTAACTTTGGTTGTTAATATAGCATTTCTTCAGCAAGATAATTCCTGTCTGTTGTGTAAAACAGTTTGAGAGAAAGGAACAAATCTAGAGAACACCTCTCTGAACAATCAACCAGAAAACTGATCAGGAGAAGTTATTGGGTATTTATCATATTAAAACTTGTATGCATGGGAGATCTGAAGATATCAATGAAATTTTTAATGAATTAAGCCTCACCCCTAGTGCATGTGCAAAGCAGGTAGACTGTATTATCCCCATTTTACAGCTGAGGAACCTGAGATATACAAACTAAAGACTCAGTGCTAAAATTTTCAAAACAGACTTGGATTTTTGAGTGTTCTGTTTCAGACCCCAGCTGTCTGAACACCTACCACTCCAGTTAAGTCAATGCTCAACCCTTTTGAATTCACCGCAGACCTTTTTGTGTCTAAAATAGAGGCCACTTCTTAAAATTTGGCCTAATCACTCAAGAAGTAAGGCCAAGAATAGAGCCTAGATCTCCTGGATCCCAGACTCAGGTCTCCACCAGAACATCTTGTAGCTGACAATGAAGACCTTGAATTTGACGTAGTAAAAGAGGCCAGGGAGTCATTGAAACCATCAGCCTAGTACAGAGCAGCACAAAAAGACAAACAAGATAACAGGTGTGCTTATCGGGAGATAAAATGAAAAACAAAACATTGTTCTTACATATGCATACAGCCAACTTAGCACTTAGAGCCAACTGGCGTACTGTGCAGTCACCGTATCACAGACTATCGTTGCCTTGGTGAGGGGGCAATGTAAAGCAACAAAGATGTAAAGAATGATTATTTTTAATTTAGAAGGTTCTACAAGATAGGAAACAATGTGCCAAAATACAAGGAGTATGGCTGGATTAGAGCTCACTATATAGCCAAAGTTTGTCATCCAGGCTTTCTATTTCCTCTGCTTCCATGAGCCTCAGACAAGCTCCTTCACGGAGATCCCTGTGTTGGAGGTGGAAGGAGGTACAAAAGGAAAGCACGATGTTCTCTGCCAGATACTTTCCCAAAAGGGAAACTGAATCTGCAGTATGGCGTTCCCTGTCTCACTCTGGAAGCTCTTCTGCACCATTAAGGGCAGTTTCAGGTGCAGCCACCATTAGAGGCATCCCTGGCATCATAGCTCCTGCAGGCATCTTGTTTGGTAAAGCCAAAGCAGTGCTGAAAGAGGCTGTCCTTCTGGTGTAGATTTGGTCAGCTGAGTACAACCACCCAGTGTAGGTAAGCACACTAGATCATCAGGTCTGATACTTGCTTATATTATGTCCTCTTTGAGCCATTCTGTCAGTGTGATGGGACCTTAAAATAGGTACCTGCATGTATGCCCATAAACACAGATCTCTGGAATCCCAGACCAGTGCCTTAACCACAAGACCACTGCTGGTCATCCGAGAGGGAACTACTTTAGCCTCAGTATGTCATGGCGCTATAAAAGTCAGTTTCTTCTAAGTTAGTCTCATGATGTCTAGCATAATTTCACAAGACTTCCCTGCAAGTTGTGGTACTCCAATGCTTAACATCTGTGAAAAGCTTCTACAAACAGCTTTACAAAGTCAAACAATCCCAGGGGAAAAATAGGCCCAGTTCTCTGGGGTGAATCAGGAATAACTCCATTGAGACGTGGAATTAAGTGGTTTATAACCTCTGAGTGGAAGAATTAGGCCCAGTATATGCAGACTCCCTGGGTCAAATTCTGCCCAAGCTTGCTTACAGCTAACCCTATTGGTTCCCTCATTTCAAATGAGGGCAGAACAGGCCTTTTGTCTGAGGTGCATGTAGTACATTCATAACAGAATACATGTGTAAACCTAGAGTGTGTCTGAGACTGAGAAATCAAAATGGCTGATGAGAATTCCAAACACCATCAAGAAACAAAGGAATTCTAAGTGAGGCTGAAACCTGCCATCAACCCTCCATTACTTAAGCATACTGTAGGGAACACTTTCAAAATCTAAGAGTCCTGATGGCCTCTTTGTTTGATTACACCTGTTCTCAGTGTCCATCGGATTTAGCCAATGTAATAATCAACACTTAATTACCCAGGTACTGTCATCTGAGTGGGTCACATGAGATCCTGAATAGCAGAAAACTTTTCCTTTCATTTAAGCTGGGATAATTGCTTCAGTTTCCACTTGTGTAATTGTCTAATGAATAGGAGAAGAAATAAATTGGAGTGACTCAGTATATTTCAGAAAGCCTTTTCAAGGAACTAAAAGTTGATCTGTGTGTACAGCATCAATTTTGTCATATTTCTTCAAGGTAACCAAATCCCCAAGCAGTTGGACACTTAAAAAAAAACTAGAGCAAAAAGATTCAGAATCATGTAAAACTGGTATGCTGTCAGGTATTGTAGTATATAGGAGGAACTGGATAGTATCCCCTTAAATAGCTTGAGCTCTCCCCGCCTTCCATTGTGGAAGCCAGCAGAACCTAACAGTGTACATGTGTAGCTAGGCCTTGTATGTTTCTATATCATAAGTAAACATAGTTATCTGAAACATATGTCCCTGTGGTTTCCTCATTCTTAATGTTGTATGGGGAGCACAGGCACAATGGGTATTGACAACCTCCATGCTATTTGGCCCCGTATTGTGTTTGTATAACAGACGTTACACAAAACGTTCTACTGTACAAAGACAAGCTCTGTGGATACTCCTTGCTGAAAAAAGCAGGTAAGGAATTAGTGCATAGAAGAGATGTCAGGAACTGACATGCTAATTCCAGGATCCAGTTCAAAATCACTTTTCTTGGGTGTTTTCTTTCAGGTGGTGTTTAAGACTCACCTTGGTCCAGGAAGAGTTTTTATCTTGCAGATCTCCTCTTTGGGTGAAATTCACTCCCATGCAGAGGCAGCATGAGGTCTAAATACCTTGCTTAAGTCCCAGGTAAGCAGTACTCTGTGGAGCTTGCATAGCCCTTGCACTAGCCCTCTGCCCGGGGGGTGAATTTCACCCTCTATTCTTTATTTACTAGGCTAACGCTAACTTTCCCTCTCTCCTTCCAGAGTTTATTTTGCCATGGCTGGTGGGAAAGCCATCTCTCTGCAGCACATACCTTAGGAATATAAGAATGGCCATACTGGGTCAGACCAATGGTCCAGCCAGCCCAGTATCCTGTCTTCTGACAGTGGCCAATGCCGGATGCTTCAAAGGGAATGAACAGAACAGGGCAGTCAAGTGATCCATCCCCTGTAGTCCAGTCCTAGCATCTGGCAGTCAGAGGCTTAGGGACACCTAGAGCAAGGGTAGTCAATAGGAAAACCACATGCTAAATCCAGACCAACATCCACTTTTGAATGGACCACACATTCTTTTTATCATTATTGCTGTGGCAGCATGAAAAATGTTTCTCTGGAGTCAGGACCTGGGCTATACCTTAATGAAGAAATTTTGGACCTTGACAAAAAATAATTGACTATCCCTGACCTAGAAAATGGGGTTGCGTCCGTGATCATCTTGGCTAATAGCCACTAAGTGACCTATCTGAAGTTAAATCATTCCTCTCTCTTCTACATTATCACTCTACCTTGTTTCCCTCTCCCTCTGCCATTATTTCTTAGTAATTATTATATAAACCTGATTTCTCTATGAAGCATTTGGGGGCAAATTGATTGTTTGAACAGGTATGGCCTTGCATGAAAGTAGCTGGGGTAGTCCCAAAATAGGCAGCTGCCCAACAGTTATGCAATTACCAGGTACTCTCATCTGAGTGGGTCACATGAGATCCAGAATAGCAGAAAACTTTTCCTTTCATTTAGACTTTGAAAATTGCTTTGGTTTCCACTTGTGTAATTGTCTCATGAATATGAGAAGAAATAAGATGAAAGGTGTCATAAATATAAAGGGAAGGGCAAACCCCTTTAAAATCCCTCCTGGCCAGAGGAAAAATCCTCTCACCTGTAAAGGGTTAAGAAGCTAAAGGTAACCTCGCTGGCACCTGACCAAAATGACCAATGAGGAGACAAGATACTTTCAAAAGCTGGGAGGAGGGAGAGAAACAAAGGGTCTGTGTCTGTCTGTATGCTGCTTTTGCCATGGATAGAACAGGAATGGAGTCTTAGAACTTTTAGTAAGTAATCTAGCTAGGTATGTGTTAGATTATGATTTCTTTAAATGGCTGAGAAAAGAACTGTGCTGAATAGAATGACTATTTCTGTCTGTGTGTCTTTTTTGTAACTTAAGATTCTCCCTAGAGGGATTCTCTATGTTTTGAATCTAATTAGCCTGTAAGGTATCTACCATCCTGATTTTACAGAGGTGATTCCTTTACTTCTATTTACTTCTATTTCTATTAAAAGTCTTCTTGTAAGAAAACTGAATGCTTTTTCATTGTTCTCAGATCCAAGGGTTTGGGTCTGTGGTCACCTATGCAAATTGGTGAGGATTTTTACCAAACCTTTCCCAAGAAGTGGGGTGCAAGGGTTGGGAGGATTTGGGGGGGAAAGACGTGTCCAAACTATGTTTCCCAGTAAACCCAGTTAGAGTTTGGTGGTGGCAGTGGATATTCCAAGGACAAAGGATAAAATTAATTTGTACCTTGGGGAAGTTTTAACCTAAGCTGATAAAAGTAAGCTTAGGAGGTTTTCATGCAGGTCCCCACATCTGTACCCTAGAGTTCAGAGTGGGGGAGGAACCTTGACAAAAGGCATAACATGTATTGTGTGCTTTGTGCAGGACTCTGGATGTACTTACTGCATTACTTTCAATAAACTGAGACTAAACTAAATTATCCCCTCCTAGCCACTAGAAATTCAGGCTAGAAAAATGAAGGAATTAAACGTCAGACATGACTGTGTTTTGGTTTGGTTTTAAAAGTTACAGATCTTTGTGAAAAGGGAAAAAAGCCAAGTGATAATACTTCACGGCACGTTAGTAAAACTGCTGTTGTTAGAACTGATGTGGTCTAAAAATCACAAGACCTACCCTTGGAACAAATTTCCTTCTATTGACTTCTAGACGTTAAAGGCAAACATGGGTATTAATTGGAATGTACAATCTTTGAATGATCTCTGCTGCCCAATTATGCATTTCAACCCATTCCTTACTGAGTTCAGCAGAGTTAGACTGGGGCTGAACTGAGCCCACTAACATTTCAAACACTCAGAGTAGGGCATGCATGATGCTGAGTACCTTCAACTCAAAGTGATGTCAGTGGGCAAGTGCTGACAATAGTGAGCACCAGTGACTCCCATTATGGAAACCATTCACTTGCGGCTGCTCAGCACCTTTCAAAAGATGCCCTAACAGGACTAGTGAGTGTTCAGCACCGTGCACAATGTAATCCAAATCAAAGGGAGTCCGGCAGGCCTCTAGGGCTGAGCTGTGTAATCTGCTAATGAGTGTAATCAGGCAGAAAGGTGGAGATCAGCAGTTAATTATGGAATCTGTCACCCCTAAGTCAATGGTATGAATCTGACCAGTGTCAGTAGGAATGAAAGGTCATCGCCATCAATATTTGGTGGCCAGTGTGAAAAAATCTTCATCCAATTCCCAGGGGAGTGGTGTCCATGTCACAAGTGATTTTCCATGGGACACTTGCATACCTGTTGGGCAGCTGCCTGTTTTGTGACCACAACAGCTGCTCCAGCTCTAGGGCGTCAGACTGACTTGTTTCCAGCACTAATCTCACTTTTTCTTTTTTTCATGGCCCTGAAAAAGTAAAATAAGTGCTGATGACAAATAGAGCTCCTGATTTAAAAGGGCTCTAAAGTCTAACCCAAAGGTTTGGTGAGAAATAAGTTTTCTGTGGCTCAGCTCTGCAGCTTTAAATCTCCTACTCAAGTACCTGCCTAGAGTTAAACAGGCCAAACAACAGCAGCGTCTCACCTTTTTCTGGTATTTAATAAACTCCGGGGGCCAGGTGGTGCCCCCAAGCTTCATGCACAGAGGGGACCCCCAATACTTGGTTCTCCCATACTGGAAAGGGGTGGGTGTCAGCCAGCTCAGCTTCACCAGCCCCTTCCTCCCCTCCCCCAACAAGTCCACAGGCTCTGGAGGTCTCTCCGCAGAGTTAGACTATACCTTGGGAGAGGAGCCCCAGACTGGGTGACCTGTGCTATGTGGGGATGAGGCAGACAATGAGGTTGACAGAGGATGCACACCCTCCCTGCTTTGTCCCAATGGAGATTTCCCCAGAAAAGATAATGCCATCTAACCTACGTTACCTTTCCCACGGGGCCTTCTCCAAACGGTCTTGGGCTAACTGCTTTCCTGCAATCAGACTTTCTAAATATTTTCATTTCCACGGTGTGTATTTTGACATGCTGCTTAATAAAACAAATAGTCTACTGTATATTCAAAGTTTGGTTACGTCGTTCTTATTGGCTTGACATCCTGCCCATGATCTCTATAAATGCTATGTAAATAATTTCTTAAAATACTTTAAACACATTGTGACAGAAGTATGGGCTAGATGACAAACGTTTCTCTGGCCATATTGTATGTGACCTGTATTCTGGTGGTCTCCTTCTGAGCATTGCTATATTTGAGTGTATAGGATCACGCTTCTTAAGACTTGTCCACACTTGAAAGTTAACTTGGATTCAGAAAGTGAGAGAATTGAAAGCCCAGTAGCTATTCTGGAATAACACAATGTGTAGCTTATTACGAAGAAGCCCTAAAGTAGTTCATTTCCAACGAAAACAGAAGTGCATACTCACATTGGGCCAGAGGCTCAGCTAGTGTAAATCAGCATTGTTTTTTTAAACCAAAAGAGCTATGCTGCCCTATGCCTCTGGCCCATAGTAGCTTCTCTACTGAATGTCCTTTATTTAGTAATAGTCTCATTATGTGCTTAATAACCTTGTGAGTAATGTGTATATCTGAGGGAAATGTATGTATGGCACAATAGCTCAAATGCATAATTTGGGAATGAAAAATGTATTTGGTTAGTTGGCATGTCATTGCTAAATAGAGGATTATTACTCTACTGCTGGGAAATGCTAAGAATGTAGCCTAGGCACTGCTGTTCTAGTTGGCCTCCTTGTACCTTCCTGTCCTGCACAGTCACTTGAGACCCAAGCAGACTCTTCCCTCAAAATGTTTAAAATTCAGTTAGAGGGACAAGATGGGTGAGGTAACATCTGTTATTGGACCAACTTCTGTTGGTGGAGGGGACAAACTTTTGAGCAAGAGAGAGCTCTTCCTCAGGTCTGCTGAAGGTAACCAGAGTGTCAAAACTGAAAACAATCTGTCCCACCTTGTAAGGCATAAAGGTTTCACAGTGCTGACGTGTGCAGGTGGTATCAGGTGGTAAGCTGTGTTACAAATTGTGGGTTTTATGGCTCATTACAAATGTCTTTTAATGTATTTCCTCTGCTCAGAGTTAAATAATGTTGTTTTTCTGTTTATAAATGCAAGTATAATAGATAAGCAAACTATACATAAGCTGATTGCTGCAGCCACCTCTGAGGCAAAACACAGCAGTTGCATTTTCAACACCACACAGTTTAGGGTAGGAAGTGAAGAAAAATGTAATAATGCGTTTAGTCCTTTAAGTTTGGAGTGTGTGAGTTCATGTTAATGTAATGTGCTGTAGCTGACCTGATTTGTACCAGCTGCCTCTCTCCATGAGCAAATTCTGTCGTCTGATATGTGCGTGCAACTTCCATTTAAGTAGGTGCACATTCAAAGCAGAAGGAAGAAGTTGCCTCCATGTTAATAAAGTAATTTACAGTATCCTCAATTATCCTATTTGCTTATTTGATGTTTTACTTATTACAATGTATTAATTTGTCTCTAATGAAGACAAATGATAAAAGGGCAGCGGGGTTTCTATTTGTTTTTCTTAGCTGGTGATGCAAAAGCTTTCTTTCCATAAGCTGCCAGTGATGCATCATCAGGGAAGGATTCAGACAGAATTCTTAAGGACAACTATTTACACAATTAAAAGGGAGACTTGGCACTTTTGCACTACAGAAGGAAACAGCCTGCCTATGTATCTCCTGCATCAATGGATAAGCTCACTCTCATCAGTACTACTCATTCACTTTGATAACTTTCCCAGCACAATCAAATGCAGGAGGCCAACAAATGCTAAGGATGAGGCTACTCGAAATTAACAATGCACATCACACAAGGAAATGAAAATCAAGGGCTTATTTATGAGAGATTCCCTTCATCTAAGGCAGTTTTTAAACATTCTGTCCATGGAGGCGTGAGATACCTTAATAAATGATAATATTGCTGCCAAGACACTGCAGCAGGAGATACGTCGTGTGGCAAGTATGGAAATCCTGAGAGGTCGTGCGAAAGTATTTGTATGTAGGTACGTTTCAGAGACTGAAAACTGTAGTGCATAAGGAGGGACAGGAAGAGATTGTAAAGCAAGTGTGAAATGCAGGTGTAACCCATGTTCCTAATAGGGAGATATCTCTTTAAGAGACCCATTGTGGGGAGACAGGAGTGAGTTGTGCCCAGGTCATTGTTGCTAGGCAGATTTAGCACTCCACATCCAGAAGCTTCTGGAATTGGGTGTGGTAGTTTTGGGAATGCTCCAGTAGGTTCCCTGGTGCTGGGGTCAGGGCAGCTGCTTTGTGGGGGGCCATGTGTCCTGTGTGAGTTGGGAGAAGCTGAGCCCAGGAGCTTAAAGCAGGCTGTTGCCCCTAACTCTGAAGCATTTTGTAGCAGGGTTTTCTTTAAATCTGTACACTTAACTGACTGACTAGCAGTGATTTCAGCAGAGGAAGAGTCTGCATGGATTCCAACTTAAGATCCCTACAAGCAAGCGTAGGGAAGATGTTTTAGAATCAGCAGACAGTATAGATTTGGTGATCAAAAACTCTGAGACTTAGGTGAACTAAACCTAAGCTTTTGGGAACTCTGAGTTTCTTCTCACTGAGTTTCTGTGGGGACTGAACTGTTCAGATTTTAATGTTTGTTTTATTTATGTTTATATATAATTGTGAAGGTAATGTCTGTGGATTATAAAGTAGCCATGTTATGCTGTAAAAATTTGATTATTTTTTTATCATAAGATTTTATAAAGTTATTTAATTAAATGAATTTCTTTAGTTCCTTTTGGGACTTGAATGTGGGGAGGCTGACTCTGTGCAATCCTTGCTGAAAATCCTTAGAGACTGAACTCTGGGTCTCTAGCTACTTTCTATGGGAGTTGGGTGTTTTGGTTTTTTTTGGGTTTTTTTAGGGCACTGGAGATGGGAAATGAAGTGAACTCTAGCCCACCCAAAGGTTACAAATTGATGTCCAAACAGACAGGGACTTGAGGATTGCTCAGAGCTCACCTCTGAATTCCTTTGAGGAATATTGCAGCTAGTTATAAAAGAACATGATGTTGTTGAATATTTGTGCACTGTATTGAATGATAATGGAAACTTGTACACAGTTAGGGTTAGATCCTTACAGGACCATTTTGGTCAGTGATGTGTCCCCTGTTGATACTACAGCAGAAATTAAGATGGCTATTAGAATCTTTGGTCATGTGTCTAATATGAGGACGGTGAAGGGAGAACAAAAATATGATTCTCTGTGAATTTGAAGACCCTGTTTCTGTGATACACCTAGGAAGGAAATGTGTGTTACAGAAGCTAGGGCAGAAAAGGGATGTGACTCCAATTCATTTTGCAGTTTTGCCATTTATATCCACTGGTTCTGTGCCCAGAATACTTCAGTGCAGGGATCGGGGATATTCTGTGTATTCTGACAGAGGATTCAAGACTGAGACATGAGCTGTGGTTACACCTGTGGGTGACAGACAGACTAGGTGGTTAACACATGCTACACCTGTTATACACCGAGGTCCAATAGAAGCATCTACTCCTGCTGTGAGTCTCCCTCCTGACATGCAACATCTTTTGTTAGAGACAGTGCTGAAATCTGCCAGTGAAACTGTGACTGATGTGAAATTTAAACTGAAATGTTTTTCGGGTAATTCACCCAGGCCCAATGGAGAAGTACATTATCCTTCTTGGTGAGCGCAAGCCAAAGAGATGATGGAAGACAGTGAGATTTCTGACAAAGTCAAAAGAAGAAAGATTATTGAAAGTTTATTACCCCAGCATTGAAGGTGGCCTTAGGAGCTGGTAACAAGGCATCCACTGGAGAATACTTTGATATTTTACAGATGGCATATGGAAGTGTCATAAATGCATCTGAGGTTAAGGCTCAATTTTCTGATACACACCAACACACTAGAGAACCACCTTCTGTGTACCTGACTAGACTACATGCATTAGCCCAAGAAATTTTGGAGGCTGGTGGGGTAAAAGATACTGAATTGGACTCTTTATATAAAAAGATCAAATTTTCCATGGTTGTTGGCATGAATCCTTATTAAATACACTCTTAATAAAAGAGATTAATTGTAGTGGTAGAAAAAAGAGCATCTCTTACGCCACACTCCTTTTTTGAGGTGAGATACATTGAAAGGGAGCACTCTGATAAACAAAAGAGAACTTTGACAAGAACTAGAAGAAAAAGGAAGGCCAGTGAGTAGGAGTTGTTTGGAGTTGATAAAGGCATCTGAAAGTACTTCCAGCACCCATGAAGAAGTCACTGAAATAGATTGGAAGGAGAAATATCTGCAGGCTGAGCAGCAGTTGGTAGGACTGTGGTTGACCCAGCCAAGTTCCGAAATGTCCATTTCAGATAAACAGTTCACTCCTCAAAGACGCAAAGAATTTAATAAACAAGCAATACCAAGTTTTAACAGAAGAAATCCTTTGTTTTAACTGTGGGCAAATAGGACATTTTCAAAATGAATGTGAGAATTCTCCTAACCCCAACCTAGTACATCAAATCAGAACAAGTTTGAGTCAGGAAGAAAAAAAACTAACTCTCAGAGCAAGGAGGCTAGTCAATGGATTCAGGAGACAGATGATACCCAAGTGGGTGTCAGTGAGGCCATCTGACAGATAGTGGGACCTGTTTCTCATGGCTATGTTGACCTAGATGAGGTACAGTGTACCTGCCTAATAGATACTGGTTCTCAAGTGACCTGCATATGCGAAACTTTCTATTATGAGCATTTATTTTATCGAAAGTTACAGTGAGTTGGCAATGTGCTTCAGATAGAAGAGGCTGGAGGGCAAATGTATCCATACCTGGGATACATAACCTTAAAGATACGATTCCCAAATTTCATCTGTGGGACTAGCAAACAACATGAGGTACTAGTATTGGTTTATCCAGACCAACGTATGAATCAACAAGTGTCAACGCTCATAGGCACCAGTGTGCTGAAACATCTTGTAGAAGACTGTAAGAAGAAATGGGGTCCTGAATTCTTAAGTAGAATTTCATTACCACATGAGTGAACTGAAATTTATAGACCATTTTTACTCAGTCAGAGGTTACAGCAAGAAGCTGACGAGGGAGGGAGAGGAAGAAAATCAGTGACAATTCCACCTGGCACATCCAAAACAGTGCCAGGAATTCTGAAATTTGCTGTGAATGAATTGGAGACTGCTGTAATGCTGGAAGATCCAGGTGTCACAATTGGACCTGGTGGGCTAGCGGTTCTGCCTCAATTTTGTTAAAGTCACTGGCTCCAGTATGAGAATAGAAGTACATGTCAAAAACTTAACAAGTAAGGATGTCCTATTGAAACCTCACACTGTCATTGCAAAAGGGCAAGCAGTTGAGTGTATAAAACCAGTGCCAGCCCAGGTTTCAGCAGCTTTAGCTAAAGAGAGAGATGGCATCATACTGTCACTTGACTTTGAAGGATCCCCTCTCAATGCTGTTGAGAGGAAAAGGATTGCTGAGACTATCAGTAAGGAAGCTTGTTAAGGTTTTTGCTGTTCATGATCTAGACTTCAGAAGAGTTTCAGTAGTGACACATCACACTGAATTCACAAATGTGTAACCCACACACCCTCTGGTGTCCCATCTAGTGGCACCAAAACCACTTAAAAAGAGATAAAATGAGTCTGCTCTACAGCCTTAGATAACTGCCAGTTGGCTTTTAACTCATGCTGTAGAGGCTCATACACTAAGCTCCAGAGGCCCCAAGATCAATCCCGCCCGCTGGCGACCAGGGTTTGTCGGCGTTACAATGTGCCTTTTAAAGAAAGAACTAGAAGGGTTTCACCCTCAGATTTTTGAAGATCTACATCAGCATCAATGTGAGTTAATGGCCTTTGGAGTGATAGAGGAAACATGTAGTCCATATGTATCACCTGTGGTGCTAGTGCATAAGAAGACAGATGCTCTTAGGATGGTGGTGGATTATAGAAAACTGAACGGCATTACCAGAAAGGATGCCTATCCATTACCGAGGATATAAGAAACTTTTGCCTTACTGGCAGAATCTAAATGGTTTTCTGTATTGGATCTAAAGAGTGGATACTATCAAGTTCCAGGAGAGTTGACTGACTGACTGACTGTTCAAAGATGGCCTCACTACACCAGTTGGTAATTGGCAATTCAAAATGGTGCCTCGAGGTCTGACTAATGCTCCAGCTACCTTCCAATGAATGATGAAATGTATTATGTCTGGTATGAATCTCACAGAAGTTGTAGCATTCTTGGATGATTTAATCATATTTTCAGCCACTTTGAAAGAAAATGAACATCTCCTAAAAGTTTTGAAAAGACTTCAGGAATATGGTTTAAAACTTGCACCATCAAAGTGTAAATTATTTCAAACTTCAGTGAAATATCTTGGGCATATCATTTCACAAGATGGATCTGTCCAGATAAACAGAACTCATGCTATCATCACTTGGCCAGTTCCAACTACTTCTGAGAACTTCATAGATTCTTAGGATTTGCTGATTATTACCGAAGATTTGTAGAGGTACTCTATTATTGCAAAACCTTTGAATTCTCTTCTTGCTTGTGCTCCTAAAGGAAGTAGATGGAACAGAAAACAGCCACTTGAGAGTAGATGGGATGCGGCTTGCCAAGAGGCCTTTGAAACCTTGAAACAAAAGCTGGCTATTGCACCAGTTCTTGGGTTTGCTAATTGGAGGCTACCATATATTCTTCATACTGATGCCAGTACTACTGCATTAGGTGCAGCTTTGTATCAAATACAGGATGGGAAGTCATAAGTTATTGCCTATGCTGGTAGAAGATTGAGCAATAGTGAACATAATTATCCGGTTCACGAGTTAGAATTTCTAGCCTTGAAGTGGGCAGTTTGTGATAAGTTCCATGATTTCTTGTATGGAGCCCAATTTAAGGTAATGACTGATAACAGCCCTCTTACTTGCATCCGGAAGACTGCAAAGTTGGATGTGGCTGGCCACAGATGGGTGGCAGCCTTGTCATTATATAACTTTGATATCCTTTATAAGTCTGGCAAAGCCAATTCTGAATCTCTTCCTCAGTGACCGCATGGGATTCCAGGGATAGATTAAGATGACATGGAGTGGACGGAAACAATTGTTAAAATGTTTTCTCAAATTCATTCCAGTTCAGATGAGTGGGATAAGGAAGTCTGCAAAGCAGTTATGAAAGTTCACAGAATACTCTGTAAATCTCAAAAGGAAGATTTGGATACTGAAGAAGAAAGATTAATACTTGTCACTACAGGTTTTGTAGAGACCTTGCCTAGTAATGAAGAAAGCAAACCACGAGAGTTTCAGGATCCAAATCCTTGGCCAGGAAGACCCAGTGCTCCAGACTCAGTTCCTATTGACTGGAAAGTCTTACAATGATGTGACAAATATATAGCCCATGTGATTCACTTCCTGGAAGCCGGTTATAGACCAAAGCCGGAAGAGGAAAAGAAGGAAGAATATGAGACTCGGCTATATTTACGGGAGTGGCCCAAGCTTTTCCTTTCAAATGGGGTCTTGTACCAAAAAGCACAATGGAGAGGATATAGGCCAACTGGTAATCCCGTATACACATCGGGATAGAGCACTAGAAGGCATCCATGATGAAATGGGTCATCTTAGGACTGAGAGAACTTTGGAATTAGCTAGAGACTGATTCTACTGCTTTAGTCATTCTAGGCCAATAAAAAGAAAATGCCAAAACTGTGAGCGCTGTAGTGAAAGAAAAGCTCAAGTGGAAAAATCTGCTGAGCTTGTGAACATTAAAGTATATGCTCCCATGTGTTAGGATATAGATATTCAGGCCTGCCTGTAAAGGCCTGTACTTTAAGAATTTAGGTGTATTCTTATCACTTGGCTAGTTAGAGGTATAAAAGAGAGAATCAAAATCACTGTCTGCCAATGTAAGGTCCTTCTCTTACTGTGACAGTCTGGGGCCCTGTTCTTAGGCTAAGGCCTTTGGCATAAGCAGCAGAGGCATAAGCTGGGAAGCGAACGGTCACATCCTCACATTCCAAACTAGTCACATTGAAATAAGGTGCTATTGGGCTGTTAGGCACTATCAGGACAGGATTGTATGCCTATCAGCTCCAGAGAAAGGGAAGTGCCTAGAAAATGTAAAAGGAAACTTAGTTTGATAGCATCCTGTCTGGCAAGAACTCACTTATCAATACTGGGATGTGAAATCCTCACTTCTGTATTGTCTTGCCATTATAGTTCCCACTTTGCTATTTTTTGTCTGTATAATCTCTGTCTGGTTCTGTGATTGTTCCTGTCTGCTGTATAATTAATTTTGCTGGGTGTAAACTAATTAAGGTGGTGGGATATAATTGGTTACATAATCATGTTACAATATGTTAGGATTGGTTAGTTTAAATTTTAGTAGAATGATTGGTTAAGGTATAGCTAAGAATATTACTATATAAATTAGGGGCAAACAGGAAGTAAGTTGGGATTCGGAAATAAGGAAAAGGAACTTGTATTTAAGCTTGCTGGAAGTTTACCCCAATAAACATCGAATTGTTTGCACCTTCGGACTTCGGGTATTGTTGCTCTCTGTTCATGTGAGAAGGACCAGGGAAGTGGGAGAGTGAAGGAATAAGCTCTCTAACACCATGGAACTGGTTTGCATAGATTTTTTTTTTTTTTTTTTTTTTTTTTTTTTTATAACCGTAGAGCCAGATGCTTCCAGGACTAAGAATATTCTTGTGGTGACTGATCATTTCACTAAGTATGCTCAGGCTTATCCAACTAAGGATGAGACAGCCGGAACTGTAGCAAGTGTGCTACGGGAAAATTTTATCCTTCACTATGGTTTTCCCCGATGGATCCATAGTGATCAAGGTGCCAACTTTGAATCAGAATTGATTATTGAGTTTTAAGTAAGATTGCTGGAGTAAAATCATGCACAACTCCTTATCCTCCCAGAGGAAATCCAGTGGAGAGGTTTAATCGTACTCTACTGAATATATTAGGCACTCTGGAAGAGCACAAGAAACTTCCTCCAGTTGGTTATGTTAAGCCATTAGTTCATGCCTAAACTGTACCAGAAATGATACTTTTTGATGTTTGGGAGGCAACCTATATTACCTATTGATTTGTGTTTTGGGGATTAAAGCTAGAGGATGACAAGAAGTGACTCATAGGAAATATGTAAGAGATTTACAACACAGACTTTTTGTTACACATATGACCTACCTGCTAAAGAAAGTGATGAAAGATGGGGGTTTTAGGCATTGAAGAAGGGCAATTGAACTCTAGCCCACCTAAAGATTACACAGGTACAGGTGTTCTAAGCAAACCAGCCTGAAAAGAGGGCTCAGGGTGGTGACTAAGTGTGAGAACATAACATAAGAACGGCCACACTGTGTCAGACCAAAGGTCCATCTAGCCCAATATTCTGTCTTCCAACAGTGGCCAATGCCCGGTGCTTCAGAGGGAATGAACAGACAGTAGCATAGCTAGGGGGGAGCAGGGCAGCGGCCGCTCCCGCACTGAGCAGAAGTGGCGCCTTTTTAATTCTTAGGCGACTTTTAAATTTTTAGTCACCCGGCGGTGCTCCGGGTCTTGGGCGGCAGGTCAGGCGGCGCGCCGGGTCTTCAGCAGCACTTTGGCATCGGGTCTTTCAGTCACTCCGATCTTCAGCGGCATTGCGGTGGCGGGGGCGGGGGTGGGGGTGGGGGGGAGGTCGGTCCTTCAGTGCCACCGAAGACCGGAGCGAGTGAAGGACCCGACACCGAAGCGCTGCTGAAGACCCGGAGCACCGCCTGACCCGCCACCCAAGACCTGGAGCGCTGCCGGGTAAGTACTAGCGGGTGGTGCCTTTTTTTTATCTCCGCTCCCCCTGTTTTCTCCACCTGGCTACGCCACTGTGAACAGAAAGGTAATCATCAAGTGATCCATCCCCTGTCGCTCATTCCCAGTCCCTGGCAAACAGAGGCTCGGGACACCATTCCTGTCCATCCTGGCTAATAGCCATTGATGGACCTATTCTCCATGAATTTATCTAGTTCTTTTTTGAACTCTGTTATCGTCTTAGCCTTCACAACATCCTCTGGCAAGGAGTTCCACAGTTGTGTGAAGAAATACTTCCTTTTGTTTGTTTTAAACTTGTTGCCTATTCATTTCATTTGGTGACCCCCTAGTTCTTGTATTATAAGAAGGAATAAATAACACTTCCTTATTTACTTTCTCCACGCCAGTCATGAGTTTATAGACCTCTATCATATCCCACCTTAGTCTTCTCTTTTCCAAGCTGAAAAGTCCCAGCCATATGAATCTCTCCTCATATGGAAGCTGTTCCAGACTCCTAATAATCTTGTTGCCCTTTTCTGTACCTTTTCCAATTCCAACATATATTTTTTGAGATGGGGCAACCACATCTGCATGCAGTATTCAAGATGTGGGCGTACTATGGATTTATATAGAGGCAATATGATATTTTCTGTCTTATCTATCCCTTTCTTCATGATTCTCAACATTCTGTTAGCTTTTTTGACTGCCACTGCACATTGAGTGGATGTTTTCAGAGAACTATCCACCATGACTCCAAATCTCTTTCTTGAATGGTAACAGCTAATTTAGACCTCATCATTTTTTACGTATAGTTGGGATTTTGTTTTCCAATGTGCATTACTTTGAATTTATGAACATTGAGTTTGATCTGCCATTTTGAGCCCTCAGTAACGATCAGTCCATGGATATCTTCAGGAAATACAGTAGAAAGGGGAACTGCAAAAAATAGACTGTCAGGAAAACTAGATGGTGCTGATTCATATAGCCAGCTACCATCAAAATGGTCCAGCAGAATAACCTAAGTAAATAATTACTGTATCAAAAGGTTAATATGTTGTCAACCTATAACGTACTCCTGCATTTTGTATCAGAGAGATTTGAGAGCCAGGTAAACTGCACGGTTTTGGAAGAAACTAAGTCATAGATGGCTACTTTGCAACCAAAAACATCAATGGAGAGATCTAAGAGAAATGCAGCTCACCTGATGAATTAGGCTGAATTCAAAATGGGTTTTCCTAGTACATTTCAACACAGGAAGTTTTAGAAACACACTTTCTGTAATCCATCAGATCAAAAACTGGAGACCATCACCTTGCTTCAGCTGGGTTGAGTGTACCAGTGGTTGTTTTTAAAAGGGGGAAAAGTGCAAGATATGGGACTGACATCTGGGATCTTTGGTTATCTGTTCTGCTCGGCACTCACAGCTGCTGCAAAAGAGATGGAGTGGAATCTGGACTACTTCACAAGCAAGAGAAGTTCCAGCTTTCCAAGACTCTCTGAAACAGAATTCACTGTAGGGGTTCTGCTAAGTAAAACAGGTTCCAGTGGAGAATGTAGGGTTTGGTGATCCATCTGTTAGAGTGGTCACCCAGGGACAAACTGCAGCCCTGAATAGAGTAGTAAGCTTTCTCTAGGACTCCTGCACTGAAGCACATCTGGGGTCAAGATCTGGGAATGGACTTAGCTTGCCTTTAAGCTGCTGTTTCAGCTGTTTGACAACTAGAAGCTTTGTTGGTCAAATGTAGAAGCAGTGTGCTGTAAGTAAAAGGAATAATAGCTAAGGTATGAGTCTATGTATTTCCACAGTGCCAATCAAAGTAGAATTTACATAAGACTCAGATACATTCTGCCAAAAGAACAATGCCCTCCTCCGCTCCCTTGACTTGGTTGTTTTCTGCAAGCTTATTTTTGATAGCCATCTTCCAGAAAGATGTTGCCATACCATTCTGCAGCTCCATTACAGGGACAGGCCTTGTGCAAATGAGTGTTTAGCTTTATATATTAGAGATGACAATATTCAGGCGTATCCTGATCCCTGGTGTTCGAGAATTCCACCGCTCTCTTCCAAGAATACCTATTCATGCCTCTAAAAGGTTCAGCCAGGGAACCAGCAGCTGGAATGCACCTTTTAAATCAGTTTTTGCTGTGGGGCACAATGGAGAAGCAGCTAGTGAGTCATCTTGGTTCAAGTCACGTACGCACTTTTGACAATCCAATCCTGTGCCTAATGATGAATTTAGGACCATAACTGTGAGGACCCAGGTTGGAATATTTTGATTTGGATCAACAAACAACTAGTAATAGGTATCCGTTCCTCAGCATAGCTGAAACACTGGATGAACTTAATAGAGCAACATTTTTCATGAGTGTTGATGTGGTTACAAGATATCACCAGAAGATGGACAAGGCATATTTGGTTTACCCTATGCCTGTTTTTAATATATAGTATCTCCCATTTGGTCTTAACACTACACCTTTCAGAGAGTAAACAACTCAGGGGGATGCTGAAGCTGTATTTGTTAACCTGAATGATTTTATTTGCATCCATAAAGAGTAGCCAGAGCTTTCAGAAATGTTTAGAACGTAATTTTTACGTATGCAGAGGAGTTAATCTTAAAAGATTTGATAGTAAGTGCTGCTTTGCATGGTAGAGAAAGAGGTTTTCGGTAATACTGTTAGTGAAGAAGGATTAGAGCTCTAAAGAGAAGAAATATAAGTGCAATGCAGAACTGCAGGAACGCAGCAAGTTCCTACACTGAAATAGATTTTTATCTGAAATTCCTAAAAGGTTTTGCAGAAATAACTACTTTGATCATATCACCAGAGAGATCTTTGCTTATTCTGCAGCAAATTCTAGTCTTTCAAGGGGTTCAGATGTGATGCCTTAAATATACAACTTTAAAGCCATAGAGCCAAATGATCCAGTTCTTTCCATATATGACAGTGGTCTTTGTATTTAGACACCGAAAGGGCTTGACAACCTCTGGCAGGTGGAAGTAGGAAATTTAATCCAAGAGTCCCAGATCCTTGCTCCACTCAGTGTTACAATGCCTAGCCCCTAGGAGGTGGACTCCTAAGCACTAGAGTTTTCAACCCCAGGGTAGGTGTCCAGGCTCCCCATACAATGCAGGGGAAGAGGGGAATGGGAAGAGGAGAGGGGTTTAGGACCCTAAGTGACTGACTTGGTGCGCCTCTCTTATTAGCATCCCACCATTCAGGAACCTCAGTTGTGAATCCTCTCCTGGAGTCAGGCCCCTAACAGAGATCAGCCGCTTAGGTAGCGCATGTCCTAGCAATCAAAAATGTCTCTTTCTTTCTGTCTCCTATTCCAGCGTGATACCTCTCATGCTTTCCCTGCATCTCCCTGTGCGAGGCTGTCTCTTGCACAAGCCCTCTGCTGCCACCTACTGCACGGTGGCCTGTGGGTGCTGGCAGGTAACAGGTATTGGTTGTACTCAGAGCACATCTATGGAATCAGGCATCACTGGTAAAATAAGTATTCCCCTGCCTAATCTGAGAATCCTGTTTCTGGGCCTCCAGCATGTCACCTTGAGCTAGGATTCTAAGCAGTTTATTAGCTGTGGGGAGATGTCAGTGCTCACTTATGGAACATAGCACATTTAAAGTGCTCTGAAAGAACCTAACAGTGTAACATTCCAATAAGCCACATATAATACATAAGAGTTTAGAACCACGTCTGTAGCATTCATCATCAGGTGGCAAGCGCCTCTTTTAAGAAGAGACCATTAAAAAGTTTAAGATCTATTTAATTGGTGTGATAAATAGTGGATAGTTTAATTTGACACGTTATACTTCACTTTCTACACTCAACTGCTTACTAGCTCTGAGTTGCCTGGAGGGATCAAAACAGTTTCTATTATTAATATAGGGGTGCAGATTTTCAGTAATACTCTGGGGATTAAATTGAATTTTCTTTTTCAAGGTAGAGAGTGAAATAATAGTTTCACTGACTGCTCCCCTGGACTTCAATAGGAGCAGGCGCAGATCTTGTCTCACTTTGAATTGGATCAATTATTGATAAAGAACAGATGCAGCAATAAGGTCAGATGGTTTGTTAGCACTAACCATCATTTTTTGCTGCACATTTCCCAAGTGCTGTCACATTTGTCTTAGGAAATTAACTTACATTTATTTCTCTGATTTGGGCTCTGTCTGTTACTCATGATATTACTTCAGTAGTTTACTGTGAAGTGTGAAAGTTTGGTTTATTTTAAGACCATATTCTCAACTAAGTACTGTTGTTGTACTTTTATTAAGTAGGTCACATAATGGCAGCTGATAATTTTAAATTCAGTCTTCTCTGTACAAACCTATCTGCCCGGAGAGACAACATCTATAAACAAAACCCCCGACCTGGACTCTCCTGCCCTAAACCAGCAGGCTTGGCCATTTGGCATAGCTAGTCCTCACCTGGAGAGTCCTAAATCATCCATACTACTGAAGTCAATCAGAGTGCAGTATGGGAGGGAGAGGACTGCATGATCGGCCCTTTATTCATTATTAACTCTCAAAACAATAGCCAATTGTTTCTTATAATTTAGTACTTAACTTATAGTTCTTCCTGGTGGTCCTTCCCATCACTACAGAAAACACTTTAAAAGGGACTGGGAGGAGGTTTTTTGTGCCAGCATGAAGTAAGCTGCAGAAATGTGAGAACCATAAGCAAAGAAATAAGAAAACTCAGCATGTACTGTTGTTCCCCAAAATTAAAGTGGATTACTAGGCACATATAGTAAAAATATTTCTTTTTTTAGACTGTCCATTTAATGTTCTATAGGCCATACTCGTTAAAAAAAATCTGGTTTCAGGTGGAAGTGAAGGTAACTATAACAAATTTTTAAAAATATAACAAATGAAAGAAAGGGGAAGTTGATAGCACTGAATATAAATCAGAAGCTAGGACTTGCATAAATATGCTAAGGAAAACAAAGGGACACAAGGTGAAAACTTTGGCCAGTAGAGGTAAGGAGGAGTTTTTTTAAGTATATTAGCAACAAAAAGACCCCTAACAATGGTATTAGTTGATTACTAGAGGGAGATGGTAGAATTACCAGTACTGACGCACAAAAAGCAAAAGTGTTCAATAGATATTTTTGTTTTGTATTTGGGGAAAAAACAGATGATGCAGTCATACCATATGAGAACACACTTTCCATTCCACTCGTACCTCAGGAGGATATTTAATAGCAGCTACTAAAGTTAAACATTTTAAATCAGCAGGTCCAGATAATTGACATCCAACGGTTTTTAAAGAGCTGGCCGATGAGCTTACTGGACCATTAACTCTCATTTTCAATAAGTCTTTGAACAATGGGGAAGTTCGATAACCCAGGTAATTATAGGCCTGTCAGTCTGATGCTGATTCTGGCTGGGCGAGATAATGGAGCTGCTGATACAGTATTTGATTAATAAAGAATTAAAAGGAGGGTAATATAAATAATGCCAATGAAGATGGAAAATAGACCCTGTCAAACTAACTTAATATCTCTTTTTGATTCAATTACAAGTTTGGTTGATAAAGGTAATAGTGTTGATGTAATATGCATAGATTTCTCTAAGGCATTTGCCTGGGTACCACATAACATTTTAAGTAAACTAGAAAGATATAAAATTAACAGGGCACACATTAAATGGATTAAAAGCTGGTTAACAGATAGGTCTCAAAATATAACTGTAAATGGGGGGAATTCTCATTGAATGGGTGTGTTTCTAGTGGGAACCTGTAGGGTGAGTTCTTGGCTCTACGCTATTTAACATTTTTATCAGTGACCTGGGAGAAAACATAAAATCATTGTATGCACCTGACAAAAATTAGGGGAGTGCTAAATAAGGAAGAGGACAGGTCACTGATTCAGAGCAATCGGGATTGCTTGGTGAACTGAGCTCAAGAGAACAATATGTATTTTAATATGGCTAAACATACACATAGGAAAAAGGAACATAGGCCAACCTTACACAAGGGAGGACTCCTGTCTAGGAAGAAGAGACTCTGAAGAAGATTTTGGTGTCATGGTGGGAATCAGCTGACCATGACCGCTCGCAGTGAGATGTTGTGGCCAAAAGGGCTAATGTATTCTTTGGATTATGTGATGCGGTGTCCACCCCACAGAGGACTGGAAGGGGTTAATGTGGGCAGGCATGCCTATTAACTCCACAGACTGCACCTGGAGGGAAAGCCAGGGAACAAGGATTCATTACCAGCAGGTTCAGCTGTGCAGGAATAGATGAGGCTCCTATTAAGCCAGGAAGCTGGTAACAAATGGGGGTTGCTGCTGGGAAAGGGCACTCACTTTTTGGAAGAAGGGAAGTGTGTTTGGGGCCTATAAAGAGATTTGGCCCATGGTTACTCCCTGGGATGAGGGAGCAGAGAGGCTGGCAAACCCCAGAGAGTGAGTGATGGGATAGGAAGCAGCTCATAGAGTAAGTAGCAAGGTTGGGGACTGAGCAGCCTTTGGCTGTTGGGTTGACGCCCTGGACTGGAACCCAGAGTAGAGAGCAGGCCCAGGTTCCCCTACCCACCACTGGGGAAGTGGCACCAGCAGGGCAGTGAACAGAAGAGACTGTCTAAGTCACCATGGGAGTGACAGAGGATTTGAGGGACTGAACCCCAGAAGGGGGAAACACATAACAGGCTTCATGAGTCACGAAGAGGACACTGCGGTTCCTGGAGTGAGAGAGGGGCTGTAGACCATAAGAACAGTCATACTGGGTCAGACCAAAGCTCCATCTATCCCAGTATCTTGTCTTCCAACAGTGGCCAATGCCAGGTGCCCCAGAGGGAATGAACAGAACAGGTAATCATCAAGTGATCCATCCCCTGCCACCCATTCCCAGCTTCTGGCAAACAAAGACTTGGGCCACCATCCCTGCTCATCCTGGTTAACAGCCATTGATGGACCTATCCTCCATGAAATTATCTAGTTCTTTTTTGAACCCTGTTATAGTCTTGGCCTCCACAACATCCTCTGGCAAAGAGTTCCACAGGTTGACTGTGAGTTGTGTGAAAACTTTCTTCCTTTTGTTTTAAACCTGCTGCCTATTAATTTCATTCGGTGGCCCCTAGTTCCTGTGTTATGGAAGGAGTAAATAACACGTCCCTATTTACTTTCTCCACCCCAGTCATGATTTTGTAAGCAGTGTCAGGATGAGCTCCACCCTGACATCTGGTGGTGAGGTGTGGCAAGTTGTGGAAAAGAACTTCAGGGGCCGATCTCATTTGCATAGGCACACCCACCACGCCTAGAATGAGACCATAGCTGCCCAAATGGTCACTTTGGCTGCTGTGGGATCCCCAGTGTCTCTGTTATTGGGGCAGGAAGAATAAATTGTTATTACCCTGATTATGGGAACTGTGCTTGGAACTGTACGTGGCCTTTTGTTACGATGGAGGGATTCACCATCATCTAAGTAGCACTCGCTAGGCAAGGGTCATGGGTTCCAAAACTGTGTGAATGGAGAGAGGCTGGGGACAAGTATTAATACTGGGTGGCATGGGCCCCTTGGTGAGGGCCTTACATGCTGATTGCACTTCCTCCTCTCTCCACTGTGGAATATCAGAGCTAATTTTGATTTCATTAGAAGTCTAGTTATAGGCTGCTGAGCTCACTTTGGGCTGACAGTGCACCAGCACTGGGGCTCCCCTACTATAAGCTGAATTCACCTAAGAGCTGAAATCACTGAGTGTTGTGTTAAGTAGTGGGGGAGCCTGAAGATATATTGTGGAGCAGTTCGCGGGACGGCTGGTGAAGCGGTTCGACGCGGAGCAGTGTGTGGATGGCAGGAGCTGCTTGTGGGCCATGGAGCTGAGCGAAGGAGTTCGTGGGGCGGCTGGCGGAGCGCAGCGCAGCTGAGCGAAGGAGTTCGTGGGGCGGCTGGCGGAGCGCAGCGCAGCTGAGCGAAGGAGTTCGTGGGGCGGCTGGCGGAGCGCAGCGCAGCTGAGCGAAGGAGTTCGTGGGGCGGCTGGCGGAGCGCAGCGCAGCTGAGCGAAGGAGTTCGTGGGGCGGCTGGCGGAGCGCAGCGCAGCTGAGCGAAGGAGTTCGTGGGGCGGCTGGCGGAGCGCAGCGCAGCTGAGCGAAGGAGTTCGTGGGGCGGCTGGCGGAGCGCAGCGCAGCTGAGCGAAGGAGTTGGTGGGGCGGTCAGCTTCAGATCACGTAAGGTGCCTCTTACCCCCGTCCCATTTCCACCCAGGTTGGGAGGTAAAGCTCCGCCGATAAACTTTCGAACTCTGGTGCTGCCCTGACCAGGGACAGAGACTTTTGGGGCATTGGACTTTTGGGGTTGCTGGACTCAAGAACCAAAGGGAAAAGGGCATGCCCCAATTTGCCCGGGGTGGGGTTGTTTTTGCTCATGGGTTGTGTTATGAATCCGGGTGGTGGTGTTTCCCCAACATAATGCCACATTGTTTCTCTCTGTTATTAAAAGACTTTTGCTACACTCAGACTATGTGCTTGCGAGAGGGGAAGTATTGGCTCTTGGAGGCGCCCAGCGGGGGTGGTATATATTTGTCCCAGGTCACTGGGTGGGGGCTCGAGCCGGTTTGCATTGTGTTATTGGAATGGAACCCCTAGATATTGAACCCGGCCCTTGTTGCTGCCAACTCTGACGGGCAGAAGGGTTACAATTTTATAGACCGCTATCATATCCCCTCCTTAGTCATCTCTTTTCCAGGCTGAAAAGGTCCAGTCTTATTAATCTCTCCTCATGCGGAAGCCGTGCCATACCCCAGAAGGGTGGGTGTTGTGTGCAATGGCTGAACTGTGACAGGGCAGCACTGGAGTGCCCGGGGTACAGCCGAGAGCCAGGCGGTGGGGAAGAGCCTGTGGGCGGTGTCGGGGGGCAGCACAGGGGAGAGTTTTGTGACAGCGGCTGCACGGAAGGGCGGGCACAGAGCTGCGCCGTTTGCAGGGCTAGTATTGCCCGCAGCTCGCCAGCCTGGGGCCACGCGCGGCTGAGGGGAGCCGCCAGAAACCATCAACCACCCGATTCCCGCCGCCCCCAGCCCGCCCTGCTCCGCCAGGCCCCGCCCCCGCCCAGCCACGCCCAGCAAAGGAGGCTCAGTGGAGTGACATCACCCCCCCGCCCCCGCGACCCAGCCGGCCCCGCCCCTTCGCGGAGAAGGCCCTGGCTGCGTGATGGCGTCACGCGGGGCGCCCGCTGGAGCTGCTGACGCAAGAGCTCGCGCCGCGCTAGCTCGTTGGCGGGGGTTTGCGGCCACAGCAGCGATGTGGGGCGGAGCCGAGTCGCCGGAGCCGGGCGAGCCGCTAGTGGGTGGGTGACGCCAGCGGGACCGATGCAAAGTGCGGGGGGTCCCGGCGATGGACAAGTGGCGGCCGGGCGGAGATCGCGCACCGAGGGCACCCAGACCGACAGCGTCTCAGGTGGGGGCCCCTTCCCCCCCCCCCCCCGGCACCCAGACCGACAGCGTCTCTGGTGGGGGCCCCTTCTTCTCCCCCCCCCCGGCACCCAGACCGGCAGCGTCTCTGGTGGGGGCCCCTTCTTCTCCCCCCCCCCCGGCACCCAGACCGGCAGCGTCTCTGGTGGGCGCCCCTTCTCCCCCTCTCCTCCCCCCCGCCCGACAGCGTCTCAGGTGGGGGCCCCTTCTTCTCCCCCGGCACCCAGACCGACAGCGTCTCTGGTGGGGGCCCCTTCTTCTCCCCCGGCACCCAGACCGACAGCGTCTCTGGTGGGCGCCCCTTCTTCTCCCCCGGCACCCAGACCGACAGCGTCTCTGGTGGGCGCCCCTTCTTCTCCCCCGGCACCCAGACCGACAGCGTCTCTGGTGGGCGCCCCTTCTTCTCCCCCGGCACCCAGACCGACAGCGTCTCTGGTGGGCGCCCCTTCTTCTCCCCCGGCACCCAGACCGACAGCGTCTCTGGTGGGCGCCCCTTCTTCTCCCCCGGCACCCAGACCGACAGCGTCTCTGGTGGGCGCCCCTTCTTCCCCCCCGGCACCCAGACCGACAGCGTCTCAGGTGGGGGCCCCTTCCCCCCCCCCCCGGCACCCAGACCGACAGCGTCTCAGGTGGGGGCCCCTTTCCCCCCCCCCCCGGCACCCAGACCGACAGCGTCTCAGGTGGGGGCCCCTTCCCCCCCCCCGGCACCCAGACGGACAGCGTCTCAGGTGGGGGCCCCTTCCCCCCCCCCCGGCACCCAGACCGACAGCGTCTCAGGTGGGGGCCCCTTCTTCTCCCCCGGCACCCAGACCGACAGCGTCTCAGGTGGGGGCCCCTTCTTCTCCCCCGGCACCCAGACCGACAGCGTCTCAGGTGGGCGCCCCTTCTTCCCCCCCGGCACCCAGACCGACAGCGTCTCAGGTGGGGGCCCCTTCTTCTCCCCCGACACCCAGACCGACAGCGTCTCAGGTGGGGGCCCCTTCTTCTCCCCCGGCACCCAGACCGACAGCGTCTCAGGTGGGGGCCCCTTCTTCTCCCCCGGCACCCAGACCGACAGCGTCTCAGGTGGGCGCCCCTTCTTCCCCCCCGGCACCCAGACCGACAGCGTCTCAGGTGGGGGCCCCTTCTTCTCCCCCGACACCCAGACCGACAGCGTCTCAGGTGGGGGCCCCTTCTTCTCCCCCGGCACCCAGACCGACAGCGTCTCAGGTGGGGGCCCCTTCTTCTCCCCCGGCACCCAGACCGACAGCGTCTCAGGTGGGCGCCCCTTCTTCTCCCCCGGCACCCAGACCGACAGCGTCTCAGGTGGGCGCCCCTTCTCCCCCTTCCTCCCCCCCGGCACCCAGACCGACAGCGTCTCAGGTGGGCGCCCCTTCTCCCCCTCCCTCCCCCCCGGCACCCAGACCGACAGCGACTCAGGTGGGCGCCCCTTCTTCTCTCCCCCCCCCCCCGGCACCCAGACCGACAGCGTCTCTGGTGGGCGCCCCTTCTTCTCTCCCCCCCCCCCCCGCCTCCCAGACCGACAGCGTCTCTGGTGGGCGCCCCTTCTTCTCTCCCCCCCCCCCCCCCCCGGCACCCAGACCGACAGCGTCTCTGGTGGGCGCCCCTTCTCCTTCTCCCCCCCCCCCCCCCCCGCCACCCAGACCGACAGCGTCTCAGGTGGGGGCCCCTTCCCCCCCTCGCCCCCCCCCCGGCACCCAGACCGACAGCGTCTCAGGTGGGCGCCCCTTCCCCCCCCCCCCGGCACCCAGACCGACAGCGTCTCAGGTGGGCGCCCCTTCCCCCCCCCCCCCGGCACCCAGACCGACAGCGTCTCAGGTGGGGGCCCCTTCTTCCCCCCCGGCACCCAGACCGACAGCGTCTCAGGTGGGGGCCCCTTCTTCCCCCCCGGCACCCAGACCGACAGCGTCTCAGGTGGGGGCCCCTTCTTCCCCCCCGGCACCCAGACCGACAGCGTCTCAGGTGGGGGCCCCTTCTTCCCCCCCGGCACCCAGACCGACAGCGTCTCAGGTGGGGGCCCCTTCTTCCCCCCCGGCACCCAGACCGACAGCGTCTCAGGTGGGGGCCCCTTCTTCCCCCCCGGCACCCAGACCGACAGCGTCTCAGGTGGGGGCCCCTTCTTCCCCCCCGGCACCCAGACCGACAGCGTCTCAGGTGGGGGCCCCTTCTTCTCCCCCGACACCCAGACCGACAGCGTCTCAGGTGGGCGCCCCTTCTTCTCCCCCGGCACCCAGACCGACAGCGTCTCAGGTGGGCGCCCCTTCTCCCCCTCCCTCCCCCCCGGCACCCAGACCGACAGCGACTCAGGTGGGCGCCCCTTCTTCTCTCCCCCCCCCCCCGGCACCCAGACCGACAGCGTCTCTGGTGGGCGCCCCTTCTCCTTCTCCCCCCCCCCCCCCCCGCCTCCCAGACCGACAGCGTCTCTGGTGGGCGCCCCTTCTCCTTCTCCCCCCCCCCCCCCCGCCTCCCAGACCGACAGCGTCTCAGGTGGGGGCCCCTTCCCCCCCCCCCCGGCACCCAGACCGACAGCGTCTCAGGTGGGGGCCCCTTCCCCCCCCCCCCCCCGGCACCCAGACCGACAGCGTCTCAGGTGGGGGCCCCTTCCCCCCCCCCCCCCGGCACCCAGACCGACAGCGTCTCAGGTGGGGGCCCCTTCCCCCCCCCCCCCGGCACCCAGGCCGACAGCGTCTCAGGTGGGGGCCCCTTCCCCCCCCCCCCGGCACCCAGGCCGACAGCGTCTCAGGTGGGGGCCCCTTCCCCCCCCCCCCGGCACCCAGGCCGACAGCGTCTCAGGTTGGGGCCCCTTCTCCCCCTCCTCCCCCCCCACGGCACCCAGACCGACAGCGTCTCAGGTGGGCGCCCCTTCTCCCCCTCCCCCTCGGCACCCAGACCGACAGCGTCTCAGGTGGGGGCCCCTTCTTCTCCCCCTCCCTCCCCCCCCCCGGCACCCAGACCGACAGCGTCTCAGGTGGGGGCCCCTTCTCCCCCCTCCCCCCCCGGCACCCAGACCGACAGCGTCTCAGGTGGGCGCCCCTTCTCCCCCCTCCCCCCCCCCGGCACCCAGACCGACAGCGTCTCAGGTGGGCGCCCCTTCTCCCCCCTCCCCCCCCCCGGCACCCAGACCGACAGCGTCTCAGGTGGGGGCCCCTTCTTCTCCCCCGGCACCCAGACCGACAGCGTCTCTGGTGGGGGCCCCTTCTTCTCCCCCGGCACCCAGACCGACAGCGTCTCTGGTGGGCGCCCCTTCTTCTCCCCCGGCACCCAGACCGACAGCGTCTCTGGTGGGCGCCCCTTCTCCCCCTCCTCCCCCCCCACGGCACCCAGACCGACAGCGTCTCTGGTGGGCGCCCCTTCTCCCCCTCCTCCCCCCCCACGGCACCCAGACCGACAGCGTCTCTGGTGGGCGCCCCTTCTCCCCCTCCTCCCCCCCCACGGCACCCAGACCGACAGCGTCTCTGGTGGGCGCCCCTTCTCCCCCTCCTCCCCCCCCACGGCACCCAGACCGACAGCGTCTCTGGTGGGCGCCCCTTCTCCCCCTCCCCCTCGGCACCCAGACCGACAGCGTCTCAGGTGGGCGCCCCTTCTCCCCCCTCCCCCCCCCCGGCACCCAGACCGACAGCGTCTCAGGTGGGGGCCCCTTCTTCTCCTCCTCCCTCCCCCCGGCACCCAGACCGACAGCGTCTCAGGTGGGGGCCCCTTCTTCTCCTCCTCCCTCCCCCCGGCACCCAGACCGACAGCGTCTCAGGTGGGCGCCCCTTCTCCCCCCTCCCCCCCCCGGCACCCAGACCGACAGCGTCTCAGGTGGGCGCCCCTCCTTCCCCCCCGGCACCCAGACCGGCAGCGTCTCAGGTGGGCGCCCCTCCTTCCCCCCCGGCACCCAGACCGACAGCGTCTCAGGTGGGCGCCCCTTCTCCCCCTCCCCCCCCAACGGCACCCAGACCGATAGCGACTCAGGTGGGCGCCCCTTCTTCCCCCCCCCTCCCCGGCACCCAGACCGACAGCGTCTCAGGTGGAGGTCCCTTCTCCTCCTCCCCCCCCCCGGCACCCAGACCGACAGCGTCTCTGGTGGGCGCCCCTTCTCCTCTTCCCCCCCCCCCCCGGCACCCAGACCGACAGCGTCTCAGGTGGGCGCCCCTTCTCCCCCTCCCCCCCCAACGGCACCCAGACCGACAGCGCCTCAGGTGGGCGCCCCTTCTCCCCCTCCCCCCCCAACGGCACCCAGACCGACAGCGTCTCAGGTGGGCGCCCCTTCTCCCCCTCCCCCCCCAACGGCACCCAGACCGACAGCGTCTCAGGTGGGCGTCCCTTTTCCCCCCCCCTCCGGCACCCAGACCGACAGCGTCTCAGGTGGGGGCCCCTTCTCTGTCTCCCCCCGGCACCCAGACCGACAGTCTCAGGGCCCAAATAGAGGTTTTGCAAAATAATCTTGCAAGAGTGGTATGAAATTCTAATTGAAACTAACTTTGATTAGCTTCAAATTTTCCCTCACAGTGTTTGTGACCCAAATGTAGCAGGGGGAATAAGGTATATGTGCAGACTGCCCATGAATACCACACTTATGTTGCCTGAGCACCATGGGAAATAAAGATGGTGCTGCTAAAGCTCTGCTTGAGAAGAGAACCATTCTCCCTTCTGCTTGAATTCCTCCCAGAAACCCAGTCCTTATGGTGGGTACAGATGGGAAGAAAACCCTCTATCCAGCCTTGGTTCTTTCTGCTGGTGTAAACTCTGGGAGTTTAATAACAAGCTTCTGTTTTCCTTGCTGTTGAGTAATACTGAAATGGAGGATAGTGTTACTTCCTGGATGACATTTTATGATGACTCAAAGCTTGGCTCCTATCCATTCCCGAGACTAATACTCTAGCCAAGAACTGCCCTTTGACACTGCTTTTGCCGAGTCTTGTAGTGGGGATGAGATCAACATCCCCAGGATTATTTGGGAGGACGATGGTGCTTTGATACACCTGCAAAGTTCTCTTTTAATAAATATACATTGGCAGCAGTTAAAAAAGAAAAGTGGCTTGATTTTTCAAAGGTTCTGAACTCTTGCAACTGACATTAACTTCAGTGGGTTGCACGTGTTCAGCACCTCTGAAAATCAGGTCACAATATGTTTGTTTAAGGTCCACCTTAACAGATATTTGGGGTTGCCTTTCAAACATATAATACAAGCTATCCATTGTGATACATGTTTTTGTTTACCATCTATAAGGAATATGTACTGGCTACAGGAGGGCTCTGAAATTCATAAATGCAATAGAAATATAGATTAATGGGATAAACTGTACAAGCCAAAATTACATGAAGAGTAGACCTATTTTACTGTTTTTCTTTAGAGAATGTGAGAACAGGAATTTCCTCACACTTGTTATATATTGCATAACTAGTGGGGGCCCGCAGGGATCAGTTCTAGGTCGGATTCTGTTCAGTATCTTCATCCATGATTTAGATAATGGTATAGAGAGTACACTTATAAAGTTTGCGGACGATACCAAGCTGTGAGGGGTTGCAAGTACTTTGGAGGATAGGATTAAAATTCAAAATGATCTGCAGAAATGGTCTGAAGTACATAGGATAAAATTCAATAAGGACAAATGCAAAGTACTCCACTTAGGAAGGAACAATCAGTTGCACACATACAAAATGGGAAATGACTACCTAGGATGGAGTACTGTGGAAAGGGATCGGGGGTTTATAGTGGAGCACAGGCTAAATATGAGTCAATAGTGTAACGCTGTTGCAAAAAAAGCAAACATCATTCTGGGATGTAGTAGCAGGAGTGTCGTAAGCAAGACGCGAGAAGTAATTCTTCCGCTCTACTCTGTGCTGATTAGGCCTCAACTGAAGTATTGTGTCCAGCTCTGGGTGCCACATTTCAGGAAAGATGTGGACAAATTGGAGAGAGTCCAGAGAAGAGCAACAAAAATGGTTAAAGGTCTACAAAACATGACTTATGAGATTGAAAAAATGGGGTTTGTTTAGTCTGGAAAAGAGAAGACTGAGAGGGGACATAACAAGTACATAAAAGGTTATTACAAGGAGGAGGAAAAATTGTTCTTCTTAACCTCTGAGGATAGAACAAGAAGCAATGGGCTTAAATTGCAGCACAGGAGGTTTAGGTTGGACATTAGGAAAAACTTCCTAACTGTCAGGGTGGTTAAGCACTGGAATAAATTGCCTAGGGAGGTTGTGGAATCTCGATCATTAGGAGATTTTTAAGATGCTGTTAGACAAACACCTGTCAGGGATGGTCTAGATAATACTTAGTCCTGCCATGAGTGCAGGGGACTGGATTAGATGACCTCTCGAGATCCCTTCTAGTCCTATGAGTCTATGATTGTTGCTGTAATGTGCACATATTACTTGTATTTGCATTGACTCTAATTAGCTCTGATGCTATTTATGATTCTTCTGTGGAGAGAACTCTAAAAACAAACTGTTGCTTTAAAAGGTCATTTTATTGTGTTGTATGCAAATGCATTTCTTTACCTAATTTACTAATTGTCTCTCTATCTTGGTTCACATAACAGCACCTATTGCTACAGTATGCAAATAACTCCTCCTTCCCCCCTCCCCCCCCCCGGAGATAATCAACATGAAAATAGGCCACTGGTCTAATTGTTCTTCCTACTTTCCCTGAGATAGTTAGGGCTGTTTTAAAAATAAATAAATAAAAATTCTCTCTTCTGTCCCTTCTTGCTTTCACTTTTTTCACCTTCCTTGCTGTAGGTGTTAAAAACGATGGGGGAAAGGATTGAGCCTTGTGGGACGTCACAGGTGACTGCTCTGAAGTGTAGATGAGCATTTACTCATCACAGCTCTCCAAGCATCCCTAAAGGCGGGAATGGAGGCATATCAGAGCTGTTGTCTGAGGCAAAATAGTAGTGTGCTGTGCCAACTGTGTAAATGCTACAGACAGTCCCAAGACATCCTCCTATCTACGTATAGGGGGAGGTCATCCATCAGCACTACCAATACTGTATGTTCCAAGACCAGGCCTGGATATTGAATAGAAGGAGTCCCAGGTATTGGTGGTGGATAGGTGTGTTTGGAGGTGGCTCTTTCCTAATTTCATGGTTATCTTGATCAGAAATTGAATATTTCACACCAGGCTATAGTTTGTAAGATCTGCTGGATCCAAAAATGGTTTCTTGAGAATTGACCAAACTGCCCGGTACATTTGACTAGTTTCAGTGGTGGTAACGGTCTGTTACCCAGGAGCACCTAGCAACTCTGCAATCTTTCACCACTTGTTAAAGGCATGTGTCTGACTCTCAGGAAGTTATTTCTTTCAGCGTGTTTAATGTGCCTTTCTCCATGAATGTGCCGAATTCAGTGGGACTCAGTGTATGGTTGCTGCTCTCCACCCACAAGTGGGATGACTTCTGTGAAAAGTATGTTACCAGTTCCTCACGTTATACAGAGCTGGGTAGACAAAGCAATTTATGTTCCAGAAAAGTTCTGTGTAGTGGAATTTAGCCACAGCAATAGTAGAAGGAAAAGATCCACTAGGCTCTACACTGGCTGGTGTAGAATTTCTAGGAAATCTTTTTAGTTTATTTGCATCTAATCGTCTTTTCTGCCAAAATTTGTTTAATTTCCTTTTTGCTTCATTTGATGGAAATATCAGAAAAGTATAGTGGTCTGTGGGGCTGGTGTTGGGGAGAGGTGAATTTAGGCACTAGTATTGCTAGTGGCCACCGTGTGGTTATAATGCCTCACCAGCTCTTCCATTGCTTGGCCTATAGGACTAGGGAAAGTTTTTATGGTAATGTTTAGGTCATTAAAAGTCTGAAGGAATTCTTTTTTTTTTTTTTTTAAGTCAGTTTTTGCTTGTTTTTTGCTTTTCAGTTTTTAATATTAGGTGAAATTGCTCACTTTGTTGTTTTTCACTTTCAAGATCATACTGTTGCAATGTTTTGAATTTTAAATTCTGCATATTTTACTGTTTTTGCTTGTATATTAATGGAACCATTTCTTAGTATTTATTACACTTTATAGAAATACTCACTATGGTATTTCAATTTACATGTGTGTAAATTTAGAAACATATATTAAGTACATGCCAGTGTAAAACAGCTTACTACATTTTCTATAGAGGAAACATCAATATTAGTCATTGGCTTTATAAATGCTTGTTTTTACAAAATTTAATTTGGGGGCCAAATTTAAGTTGAAGATGACATTCAAGCTAAACTACCCTCCTGTGTGTATTAAGCAAAGTATTCCAACTTTTCTACCTACGCTATAGAACACCAGTTATGAGTCTTAGTCATTAAAACAATAAAAGGTTTTTATCCGTTAATATTTATCTTTCATCTTTTTTCTGATGACAGGTCAAACACCAAGGCTTTCCAAAGTCAACCTTTTTACTTTGTTCAGTCTCTGGATGGAACTATTTCCCCCAATTGAGCAGCAAAAGAAATCACAGGTAAAAAATATTGCTTGTAGTTTTGTTGTTCTTCCTGAACAGATGCTAACATTTAGGCTGTGAATACACTTAACCAGACTGTTGTGTGTTATCATTTACACATATAATAAATACTTTCCAGGTACTTTTAAAAAGTACAAAAATTTAATTGATCATATTTCTGACCAGTTTTTCTTCTGTAGTAAATGGCAGGAGGAATAAAAGCAGAACCTGAAAGCAAAAATTTAAAACTGCTATCTATTCACCATCTAAACTTAAATGTAATTATATATTTTTGTTTTGTTTCTATCCGAACTTTGTTCAAACAATAGGATTATTGTAAAGGCTCTTCTGTCTAAGGTACTAATGATGCTATAGCAGAAAACAGTTGAAATGTCTTATGTTCTACAATAGATGAGTAAATCCAATCAGCAATATTAACTTTGGTCATATGATGTCCAGAATAAAAAATGGGGCCGAAACGCTAAAGAACCTCTTGAGACTGGTGGCCCCCTGTATTTTTCAGCGAATGTTACAATGTGTTGCCATGTGATGATTTCTTGAACTGTCTATACCTTACTCAGATGGTAAGATGGTATGGGGTGTATGCTGATGTAGTGTTATGGCAAACATTAGAAAAACATTATGATGTTGTTTGGAGTCTACATCCATGGATTTTCCTGTAGTCCTCCAAGCTGGCCTTAAAAACATGGATCCCATGGACAGAGCAGACTCTCTTTTTAAAACACACACCTTCTTGTATAGTTATAGGAAACTGTCATTTTAAAACCAAACTCTTGATTGAATGGAGCCATTTGAAATGTCCGTTTTTAAGGCTAGAATATCTGGGTGTTAGTGAAAAGGATCAACTGGTCTCCTGGATAACTAAAAGACAGTGATGCTTCCAATTCGAGGTGTCTTTTGTAAGCACCTTGTTACAGGGTTCTCTCTAAGCAATCCCTTTGGGATCAAGGATTTTGTTGCTCTTCTTTAAAAATAATTAACTTTTTATACGATGCATACCTATATGCCAACTGATGGAATCTAAGATAAATCTTAATGTACTCCTCTAGTCTAGTGCCAATACTTTAAATGAAGAAACAACATTTACACTTATGTAAAACTGCTTGAAGGGGAAACGGCATTTTGCACAATCTGAAAATAGAAAAGAATACAGTAAAATACAGCTCATGTATAAACTAGAACAGGAAAAGGAGGGTAAAATAAAAATTGGTAATAATTAGAAATCTGACCCAAGCCTCCCAGTTTAACTAACTTGCTGTTCTAGGGTATTCAAACCTACTGTCTGATTCTGCTTTTGATGGAGATATGGGCTTCTTATGAAGTTTGAACCCAAATTCAAACTTAGACAAAGTTACTAGAAGAGGGCAGGTGGTAGACAGCTACATGGGGCTGTACAAAAATCCCAGATGCATAACTATCACTAACAATGGAATTTCTTCATAAATCTTAAGCAAATGTAGTCTTTCAGTTCTCACTCTTAGTAGCTGTAACACCATGATGGCCATTATTAGAAAAATCTAGGCTGTCTCCTATTTTTCCACAAACACAGATGATCCAGATGTAGCAAATGTTGCCTGCAATGTACAAAGGGCAGATTTGTCTTCCTGATTCCCCATGCAACCTCTATGGAGATTAGCCTCTGCAGATGAGGAGAGGCAGAACTAGTGTTGGAAGCTCAGATGTTCTCCAGCATAACTTCATCCTCAGTCCTGGGAGAATGCATAAGAGTGCTGAACTCATCAGCATTCTTACATGGAGGGTTCACTGTGCAACAGAGAGGATTCAAGAATGTAGGGAGTGACTAGGATTGGAGGCTGTACCCTGGCCTTTCCACACAGGTCCCTTGAGCCGTGGTTTCAGCTTCTGTGGCTAGAAGGGAGGGAGATGACTCTCACTCAGATGGAATCATTCAAAAGATACTGGCTGGAAATTTGTAGGATGTCTCATCCTCCATGTGGATTTTCAGGGGATAGTCTGCCCCAGAAAAAAAGACAGTAAAATTCAACATGTTTTGACTGGAAGTTTGATCTGTTAAATGAGTAGAATGACTAAAAAAAATTAACATTTACTTCCAAGACCTATCATGAATGGCACTGCCTATAGGAAATGTAACCAAGAGATGTATCTGCCTATTAATCTCAGAGAGATAAGGTGGGTGAGGTAATACCTTTTATTGGACCAACTTCTGTTGGTGAAAGAGACAAGCTTTCAAGCTACACAGCGTCGCAGCTAAATACAAGGTGGAACAGATTGTTTAGCATAAGTAATCCTCCTTGTATTTAGCTGTGACACTCTGCATACCTTTCCTAGACCTGAAGAAGAGCTCTGTGCAGCTCGAAAGCTTGTCTCTTTCACCAGTGGAATTTTGGTCCGATAAATCCACCTTCTCTCTCTAATATCCTGGGATCATGAAACATGTTATGACCATCACTTCATTACCATAGCCCAAAATGCAAAGAAGTCCAATGCTGCATGTAGATAAGTCCTTGCTTTGTGGAACAAAGAGTGAGCTATGGCATCATTATGAATTTTTAATTTGTAACAAATTAATAATGTACTTTTTTTATATAGGTAAAGAAGACTGGCCTGGTCGTAGTGAAAAATATAAAAATGGTTGGTCTGCATTGCTCCAGTGCAGACTTACATGCTGGTCAAATTGCTCTGATTAAGCATGGATCAAGGCTTAAAAACTGTGATCTTTATTTTTCCAGAAAACCATGTTCAACTTGTTTAAAAATGATTGTAAATGGTAAGTTACAGACTGTAGTATGGAAAAGGTAAACATGTTAATTTAGATGTTTTGCTACTTAGACTGATTGTATACGGAAAGCTCATACTCCCTGGGGATTGCCCCAGCACTGTATGTAAATGTTTACCTCATTGGTTTGCATAGTAAGCCTTGATATTTTCATTAGGGAAAACCAGTATTAAATGTGTCTATTCTGCAGTTGGTGATTCAGGAAGTGGGACTCTTTCCACTGAGCCAGTAGCCACTCAGTGTCTCAGGTACTGTTAAGTGGCACTGTGGTGTTCATTACTTCGTCAGGTGGTACAAGACATAGAAGTAGAGAGCTGCCTGAGGAGCTGCCCTGCCCTGCCCTGAGGAGCTTACAGTCTAGAAAACAATCAGCTTCAATCTATTGGAGATGGTGCATCTTGGCCTTTTGGCTGCCAGAACTGTAAAAGCATAATAGAAGCAAAATTAGCTAATCTCAGACACAATTAACCCCTTGATGCTGATGTTTGCCAGCACATATGATGCTCAAATACAGTTTGAAGAATGCCCACTCCTTGTTGTTAAAGGGGTCAAAACGCAGCATTCTATGGTAATATTTTAGAGTTAAGGTTATGAAAAATATTTTTAACACCAGTGTTTGCACACTTCCTGTTAACCATGTGTATCTTCTGTTCCAGCTGGAGTGAACAGAATTTCTTATTGGCCTGCAGATCCTGAAATAAGTTTGCAGAATGAAGCCTCCAACCCTGCCAGTACTGAAGATGCAAAGCTAGATGCCAAAGCAGTAGAAAGATTGAAGTCAAATAGTCGAGCTCGTGTGTGTCTCTTGCTTCAGCCTTTAGTGTGTGATATGGTGCAGTTTGTAGAGGAAACCTCCTACAAGTGTGATTTCATTCAAAAAATTGCAAAAACTCTCTCTGGGTGTAACACTGACTTTTATACTGAGTGTAGACAAGAAAGAATAAAGGAGTATGAAAGTTTATTCCTAATTTCAAATGAAGAAATGCACAAGCAAATATTGATGACTATGGGTCTGGAGAACCTCTGTGAAAATCCGTATTTTAGCAATCTTAGGCAAAATATGAAAGATCTTATCCTGCTTTTGGCCACAGTAGCTGCCAGTGTCCCTACTTTTGGCCACTTTGGATTTTATTGTAATGGATCACAGCAGACAAATGAAATGCACCATCAAAGCTTTCCCCAAGAAATTGCAAGGCACTGTATGGTACAAGCCAGGTTACTGGCGTACCGAACTGGTGAGTTTCTATTTGAATGGGAGAAAAACCAGTTGTGGTGATCATGGGACTAGAAGTCAGGATCCCTGGTTAAATTCCTGGCTGTGCCAAACACTTCCCATCTGACCTTGGGCAAGGTACTTACCTGCTCTGTGCCTCAGTTCCTACATCTGTAAAGTGGAGATACCACTTAGAGTGCCTCACAAGGGGCCTTCATTAATGTTTGTAAGGAGCTTTGAGCTCTTCAGATGGAAGGAGCTCTCACAGTGCAATTATTATCCAACACTGGCAAAGCCTCAGCCAGCTTGTGCACCCCTATCTCAAAGATTATGACATTATTTAATTTATTGGAGCCCCTGCAAGATCTTTTATATACAAACACTAGGTGTCACCTGTTGACAAAAAGGTGATCGGTTGGCATTTTGGTAAGCATGGTATATACACTTAAATAGAAAATAATAGTAAACAGAAATAGAGATGCTCTTCCATATCTGTTCATTACCCAGCAGCAGAATACTAGTTAGTTTTGTCACAGCATTTTCCTGTTCCCATTGTTTAGTAGTGATAGTCATTACATGCTTGACACCTGACCGTTTCCTACTTGCAAAGATTCTGGTGTTTTGAAGAACAGAATACTTTTTTTTTTTGGTAGAGGACAGGCTATGAATTGACTTCGGCCTACTTTTGATACCAATGATTTCTAATCCACTTATTCTCTAGTTAATTAAATAATGGCAGACTTGTGCAAATTCCCCTATTAGAAACTAAAATTCTTTGAGCTATTATGCAGGACTCTGAGAAAAGATATATACTCTACATGATACCCCTTAGGAAGCTTAAAATTGACAATACTTTCCTTACTCATTTTTTTTGCTTCCTTCATGTTGGTTAGTTACTATGTTTGCCAGTGTTGTTTTTATTTTTCCATTAATAAATAGTGAAGCATTTGTTTGAAAAATCCATCCAAAATTGGTTAGATTTTTTTTCAAATACTTTAAAATAGGTCAAATATAACAGATTGTTTGTTCTATTGAAAAGGGATGTAAGTATATCCCTTATATTAATATATCCTTTTCCTTGGCCTGCACATTTAAAGTTTTGAAGTATTGTATGCATCACATTCCCTAGGACATACCTAGCAATAAGAAACTTTTACATCCTGTATTTTGTTAAGAGAGCTCATCACATTTAGAATCCTTTCTCTTTCCCCCTGTGACATCTATCACATCATTAGTCCCCATGAGTCACTGATGTGATTAAGGTGAAAATGGGTACTGACTCAGATGTTTGGTTTTCTGGAGCAAAGTATGTTTTTTGTTTTGTGTTTTTCCAGCTTTTGTCCTATAGGACAAGGGGAAAAAATAACAGATGGCAGTAGCTTATAGAGAGAGCCAAGTACCAAGAGACCTGCACGCTTTAGGGTTATTTCACAGTGTGTATGCATTGGTACTAGACAGCCTAAATGGCTCCTAGGACTGAGGACAAAGGGTGGAGGAAATCTTAAGTCATACCACCTTTAACCTGTGGATCTTTCATCCAGCCTCCTGTTCCTTGCTATTTCTAGGTTTCCTTAGCATGCAAGAGACCTCAGCATAAGTCTTGGGTTTTGTACATAGGATTGGCTTCAAGAAGCACAAGCTATTCATTCTTCCTGGCATCATACACCATAAGCCCCTAAATCCTCTACAATCTGTCACCTGCACAGTTGAGAGCCACAAAACATACAGTGTATGCATTAACGTATTTGTGAAAGTCCTGGAAAATTGGGCAACTGTCAGAGGTCTTGATAATGTGGTCATAATTAAAGTGTTATATTAAATAAATGACATGCAAACCACAGGAAGATCAGTGGAGGAGGACATAGATGCCCTGGCTGGCACTATATAATTTTTATACGAACGGTATTTCCCATACTTCCTTCTGCAGGTAAACCACTGCTCCCCAAGACCAAATGCAGCACTGACATAAGCAAGTGTAACTTCCGTCTAAGTTAATGGGCACTCCAACCATGTACAGCTGGGCAAAATTTAGTTAATTATTCCAGCCTTTCTTCTAGGGAATCTGAGGCAGATTTCTGGTATTTGCATGTAATTGGGCCCAGAAAGGTTTAGAAAGTTCCTCTTTTGTCTAGTTCCTGATTATCCTCAAAGAGGCTTTTGTGCCTCCAGAACAGCAGGAGGAATTCCTTCCAGAAATCTGTCCTTTCTTACAAGTGACTGGTGGCACTTCTGCAAAAGCAAAGGAATTTCATTCAACTCAGATCGATAAACAAAAATTGTCAGCTGGTGATCAACTCTTCCTACACTTCCAGCACCAATTTTTGAATTGATGAGTGATGTGCATATAGCGGTGTGGGCTTGGGATGCTGTTCGGGGTCTGGCCGTCTGTCTGCATGTTTCTCAATAACCATAAAATTGGGAAATCTCTGAGCATGATAGGAACTAGCTAACAGGAACTCTTCATCCCTATGCCCACAGCAAACGTGGCATCCATGCGTCTTATATCCTTTCAACCTGCTCTGGAGCCGTAATGAAGAATTTTCTTTAAATTACATATTTTTAAAGCTCCCACTCTAGCTCTCTTGCCTCCCTCTGAAAAATTGTATTTCCTTAAAGTTCCAATTCTGCCCTCAGTTACAGTTGCAACTTTAAGTCAAGGGGATTTGCTGGGTGCTAAGCACTTTGAAAACCGGACCATTTCTTTAGATGTCTTAACAAAGGTTTTGAAGTCTGGCTTTATGCTTTTTGCTTATCGTGCCCTTTGAAGGAATGCTCATTTTGGAAAGTTAGGAGGCAGGGTTGGCACAGAATAGAGAGAGAAAAGGATCAAAGTAGAGAGCGCATGCCAGGATAAGTTGAGGCAACTCCCTGTTAACCTGGTGATGACTCAAGCCTGGGCTGCCTAACCCTTTAGACTCCGTTTTAGACCACAGTATGATGACCACCACCTAAAACAGAGAGAATCATCCAAGTTATCTAAACAAAGAGCACTGATTGGTTCAGGTAAGGGGGGGATAAAACTTGAGGAAGAAGGTTTACAGCCACAAATTGTTCTTCTGTTTTACCTTTATTAACTGAAGATATTTGTCTGGATAAGTGTTTATTATGTCCAGTCCAGCTTGTCCTGTTTAGGCCTGCAGTGACATCCTAATCCTATGTTAACTGATATTGAAATAAAGCTGAAGCATGAGTTATACCATGTGGTAAAGAAGGGATACAAGGAAGGAGAATAATTCATGCTGGCTAATATATAGAAATAACTAAGAAAAACATGTAAATAATTTGTAAGACCTGGTAAAAACATTTCCTTGGCAGGAAAGTCCCCCTGTAAATGATTTCTGAATTCTGCATGGCACAAAGAATGCTGGGAGATGGTTAATTGGAACAGCACTGGTTGAAGTGTTCTGTACTGAAAGCCATAATATTCTTTACCACCGTAGAACACCCCATTTTTAACCAGTTAAAATAACTTAAATGAACATTCTGTTCATACTCCTGCATAGTGTGCAAGAGAGAGCCCACCAAATTCTATTGTACTAGAGCTTGATTCTGTATGTGGCTATTAAAAAGTTTGTCTTTAAATAAATTTTTGATTAATTTATTTAGGTTTTTTTTCTTTTTTAAGTTTCCAAGTGATCTTCTGCCATCCATTAAACTCCTTGGTGCTATGGGCTAGATTCCCAACACAAAGTCCTTTGCTTTGCGTAGGGTGGCCAAAGCCAATCACAAAGCCACTAGTATTTCTAGATAGCTATCTTCTTAGAACACATTGCCTTAGTAGTATCTAATAGCTGTCAAAAGAGACCCAATGCTTATATTTCTCCACATTGTAAAGTAATTAAATTATTTAGTCAGCTAAGGTGTCGGGGAAAAGACACAGGCCTGAATCAGGAGGACTGCATTCTGTTCCAGTCTTTGTCATAGACTTGCAAACCTTTGGTAAGTTTCTTAATCTTTCTGTGCCTCATTTTCCCTATCAGCAAAGTGGAGCTAATACCTCTCACATGTGCCATGAGGTGTCATTCCTTAATTGTTAGGTAATGCTTTCAGATTTCCAAATGGAAGTTTTCTACAAAGTTTTCTATTACTTATTACTGCTTATACATTCTATATTTTAGAGGATCACAAAACGGGTGTTGGAGCTGTTATTTGGGCAGAAGGAAAATCTGTGAGTATGGAAAAATTGTCACTTTGTCTCGCCCTGCAGTTTGTACACTTTAATTTTGCTCAACATTGGCTATATTACTTTGTAAAAGAAAGGTGTTTGTGCATTATGTTATTAAAAATTGCATTTTTTATTCTCGGTAACCCTAAATTAACTTTTGGTTGATAATTAGGCTGTCAAGATGGATTAGTATGATTGAGTTGGTAAATACCACAATGTTTGTGCCTAGCTTCTCATCTTTTAGACTCCATAGTAACAGAATTACGGTCATTCCAGGTGTCCTAGCTACAAAACTTTGCCAGTACTACTAATCCAGCAACATGTGCTGTTCAACAGTGTCACTATTCAGTTCTTCGCCCCTAGAGAAGTCAAAGGGCAACAGTTTACCTGACAAATCCTTGTTTGTTGTAACTGTAGTTGATTGAACATTTTGCAGCAAATGTTGTTTGACCATACCTTCTTTGGCTCAGAGTGGGCTTTGAGGGAATAGAAAAATGCTAAAACAAGGCATATCCTAATGTGCAGCATTGACTTATAAATGGTAAACCTAAACAAAATGCATTCATGTACTGAACTATACTGTTGTGATGTAACAACTGGATGCAGTGCTGGATGTAGCAGAATGACAGGTTATTTTACTTCTGTGGAAAAGGACAAGGATCTTAACTAATTGTAGACCTGTCTCTCTGCTATTTCTCCTGCTTCAACTTGCTTTCTTGGTTCTAGCTGCTCTTTAGGGGAGCAGTACTTTTTGAGAACCACATCTATTTTAGTGACTAATTAATTAATTAATCTGCTGAGCAAAATAAGGACTGGAACCTGAATTTGAGCCACAGAACTTTAGCCTCAGATTTTATGCCTTGGTTCCTCACATGGCACTAGAAAGATAAATGTAAAGTGTTATTACTCTCCTTTTCTTTTCATGCCCAGGCATAAACTTCTTTATGCTAGAGTTCATTTCGTAGGTCTTTTCCATTTTTGATTATTCTTACTCTATTAAGAGAGGTAGTGAGTCCTCCTGCAAGTACAAGATTATTCTATGATGTATTGTCTAGCACTCGGTTTGGATTATTTCATTCTGGTCATCAGATACTTACAGTTGTACCACAAACTTTTCTAGCTTCAGCCACTAACTTCTTTAATATATCAACATGTCTGCCATCTGATAGATCTCCATGCAATGGCAAAATACAGGCTTTTGCATCTCGAGCTCACCCTGTAGCTGCTCTTTCCTGCTCTCACACATTGCAATGTGGCTTAATGACTTAGTCATTCATACTTTTTGTTGCCCCATCAGTACTGCTTACAAGGAGAAGTAGCCAATGAGAACAACTTACATTATTTATTTCGTTCGTGTTATAATGTGACCGTCCAGTGCCATGGATGGAGGAAGAGGGATGGCACTGGATGGTCACATTATAACACGAACAAAATAAATATATATAGAACCCCCACCGTCACACACACACAATATACCGCTAGTGAAAGCCCAGCTTTAATTCATAAAAAGAAAAGGAGTACTTGTGGCACCTTAGAGACTAACCAATTTATTTGAGCATGAGCTTTCGTGAGCGAAGTGAGCTGTAGCTCATGAAAGCTCATGCTCAAATAAATTGGTTAGTCTCTAAGGTGCCACAAGTACTCCTTTTCTTTTTGCGAATACAGACTAACACGGCTGTTACTCTGAAACCTTTAATTCATAGTTTCTACAACTCAGAACTTGAACACTGAATTAAATATAGGTATATTGGGCAGTGCCCTGCAGATGTTTAAATAGACTGAATATTAAATCAAACTTGATGGTTCACTTTTGCAGAGCTGTGATGGAACAGGAGCCATGTATTTTGTAGGCTGTGGTTATAATGCCTTTCCTGTTGGATCCGAATATGCTGATTTTCCACACATGGATGATAAACAAAAAGACAGAGAAATCAGAAAGTTCAGATACATCATACATGCTGAGCAGAACGCCTTGACATTCAGGTATATGAATCTATTATTTTAATATCAGAAAGGAAAAAGGCAGTTCAGAAATGAACAACTGATAAATGCAGAGCATGACATGATTATGAAAGGTGCTATGTACAATCAAACTACTCATTTAAACATGATGTAAAATTTGAACATTCACAGGTAAAGTAGGTACTGCGAATTCTTGAAAACTGAATGACTTGACTTACATTATTCATTCTTGTGTGTGTGATGGGTAGCAATAAAACTCAACAGTCACCATCTCTGGTACCTGTAATAACCACATTATTGTCCTGAAATGAAACACTGCAGAATGGCAAATACTGAGTCTTTAACAATGGGGTGTGTGTCATTCAGATAGCAAATCCTAACCAAATGTGTCCTCTTGTTCCCATGTGCTTTAGTAGGAATAACAATCCTGCTCCAAAGAGCAGATTATAATATGATTAACATAATTTCTTTGCTCACTCACATGAGCCTAAATTACCACCATTCAGAATTGTCGAGGTTTTTAATTTCAGAATCTTTTTCTGACAACTTGTAGGTGTCAAGAAATAAAACCAGAAGAAAGAAGCATGATTTTTGTGACAAAATGTCCTTGTGATGAATGTGTGCCTTTAATCAAAGGTGCTGGCATCAAACAAATCTATGCAGGAGATGGAGATGTTGGAAAGAAGAAAGCAGACATATCATACATGAAGTTTCGTGAACTTGAAGGCATAAGCAAATTTACAGTAAGTGATAGAACTTACAGAATTTTTTTAAAAAATCGTTTACGTGTACTGCAATGGTAGGAGAGCTGTGGAGGTGGGATGTAGAAGTTCTACCATCATGTTGCCTAATCCTGCTTGGAGCAAGGTTCAAAGAGATGGTAGGAAAAATTCCTGCACTCTGTCTACACTGGTCTACATTGCTGTGCTAGTGTGAGAACCATGATTGGAAAAGTGCTAGTGTAGACAAAGCTTCCGCTACAGTTTTTGCAATTGGAGCATTTTGCAGTTAATAGCCCATTTTTAAAAACCCTCTTGCCACTTGACCAGATTCCACAAGCTCCGACAGAATCCTCTCCTGCCTTCGGTAGCTTGGAAGATCAGTTTGCAATGTAAATGCTTTTAGGTGTGTCTGGGAGATTAAAATGGGACATTCTTAAGTATATAAGGTCCCTTCTTCAACCCTCCCCACAAAATCTGGGTTTTCTGTAACAGGCTGGGAGCTGAGGAAAATATCCTATATGACACACTCTGCTCAAGATTCTAATCTTCAGTATTTCGTTACGAGTGCAGTTGTCCCCTCTGCTACCATGTGGGGAGGCCAGGGCATGTGCACATGGAGTAGATGTACAGAAGAAAGAGAAGGGCTCTGTGGCATGCTCCCCTGATCCTTTGAAAGCCTGTCTAAAGGGACGATATATGGTATATACTCTGCAAAGTGAAAGGGGCAGGCCAAACACAGAGCTGGGGGTATCTCCCGACAAAGTTTTCCCTGAAATAAGATTTGCTAACTCCGTTGGTATTTTTGTATGAAGTGACCTCCTCCAAACCCTCCCCTTCATATACTGGGGTGGGGTTGGAGGTATCCACTGGAAGGGCCCATTCAAGAACATAGCTCTTGGAGAAGTCACTGTGCATAGGGTGGAAGATGGATCTAAGGGCCTGTTCTGAGGCACTGAGCCTTGTAGGTGTTCAAGATCATGGATGTTGGTGCAACTCTTCCATGCAGGCAATTCCGCCTCACAAGTGGAAGTTGTGGCCACACAGCTTTAACAGAGCAATAGTTTTTTCCTTCAAAAGGTGACGTGTGAAAAGAAAGCAAACCTTGTTAGTAGTTTTATAGTGTCAGAGGAGCTCACACCCTTAAAATGAAGTGATGTCCCAAACATCCTCTTCCTCCCCATTGTTTGTTTTTGTCCTCTAGAATAAATGAAACTTTTTTTCTTTTTCACAGTGGCAATTAAGCCCATCCCACACTGGTGTTCATGAGCCCACAGCCAGAGAAAGTAAGTATTTGCAGTTACAGGTTGTAGGTAATTACATGCAATAAATACAACAGACTTCGAAAACAAACCCTGAATTCTTGCAAGGTTATAGCTCACTTTTTAAATTCTGACAGAGACAACATGCTTATTTAAACTTTCAACTAGATACTAGTGGTGAGTATAAAACTTCAGTATTCACTAAAAAAATTACCAAAGCTGGCACCCTCCACACCACATAAATATCCAGTAGTGCTTTATACAGGTACGTAAGTTATCCATAGTATCCTAGTTGTAGCGCTGAAGAATCCATCCTATTGGAAGGGTTTTTGAAAAGCCTTCAAGTGACTTGGAGCACAAGTGCCAGTGACTTTCAATGAGGTGTGGGCTCTGAAGTCACTTAATGCTTTCAGGTTTCAGAGTAACAGCCGTGTTAGTCTGTATTCGCAAAAAGAAAAGGAGTACTTGTGGCACCTTAGAGACTAACCAATTTATTAGAGCATAAGCTTTCGTGAGCTACAGCTCACTTCATCAGATGCATATTGTGGAAACTGCAGCAGACTTTATATATACACAGAGAATATGAAACAATACCTCCTCCCACCCCACAAAGAAAAGGAGTACTTGTGGCACCTTAGAGACTAACCAATTTATTAGAGCATAAGCCTGTAGCTCACGAAAGCTTATGCTCAAATAAATTGGTTAGTTTCTAAGGTGCCACAAGTACTCCTTTTCTTTTTGCGAATACAGACTAACACGGCTGTTAACTCTGAAACCTCTCATTTTCATTTCATTTAATGGCATTTGGTCCCCAGATCACTGAATATGAGCTGTTTCCCACTGCTTCAACCCCAAGCAAGTGTATCTGCCAAGCGAGCAGCCACTTTCCGAAGACAGGAATTAAGTCACAGTGTCATGCTAAGCCCTTTCTGCACTAGGGGAAATGATCCACTGCAACAAACTAGCATCAGCTGTTAGGCCTTGGAATGCCTCTGAATCAGATTTGGAAATGGTGTAAACAGAGCCAAAATATTTGTAACACCCAATGCAGAAGGCATGCTAGATACCTTATTCCACCCAATTACTGTTATCATTGTGGGAACCACGCTGCTATCATGGAACTAGATGACACTTTAAAATATTCCTTCCTTCAATTTGACCCTGCACCTCGTCGTGGAGGGCCTCACATTACCCGTCGTACTCCAGACTACTTTCTATAAACATCTCCTCACACCGCCCTTTGTAGGAGGAAGTACACTTGGCATTTTAAAAAAGCAACAATAATTTACACATTTCTCTAACAAACTGGGATCTATCTTGGCCTAAAACCCCCCATCATGGACCAAAATGTGCCATACTGAGGATGAGCATTTAGCACAATTTGAGACTGAATTCAGTACAACACTATATATTTTATAACAATCAGTCCAACAGTCAGTTTGCCTGCTGTATTTGTAGTAATTGTTCCAGTGGGTAACTGGGAACACCTTGACCCAAAGTACTGAGTCTGCATACGAAATACACAGCAAGGAGTTTCACTGATTGTTTCTGGTCTGTGAGAGGCCACAGAGCACTGGCTAAACTTCAGCATGCAGTGAGGTCCGTGTGAAATTTGGGATCAATTGTCAGGGCACTCTCTCCTTTGGTTGTTTGGTCAGGAATTCTGAGGGTATTTCATCAGATATTACATGGGTGTTCACTAATCACTGCAGAATACTAATAACTAAACTATTTTCAACCCTAGCTGAGGAGAGGTGCATAAGGTCCCAGTGCTTGATGGCTGTTGTCAACAGGTCATTTTCCAAATGTTTATTCCTTTAATGTGGTGCCCTTGAGTTTTTAACCGTCTCCATTCTGGGCCACTCAGTATACTTACCTCACAATGGCTGTGCTTAAGTGGAGTATGCTCCTCCATCTGGGAAAGGTGCTCCCTTATCCTTGCTGAAACTGAATGCACTGCCTCTGTTTTCAGCCCAAGGTACGAGAATCCTAACCTGCTGTGTGCACACACAACGCTGTCTGTCCTAAAGTAGAATAAATATTTTAATTAATTGATTGTAGTTTTAAACTCCCTGTAATCTCCGAACAAGTATTCGCAGCTGGGAATGTGGCAAGGGGGTTGACCTGTGCCTTCCCTGGGAAGTTGGAGTACATATAAAAGAGGAAGACCAGGGTAGGCCCTGGATCCAGACTCAGACCCATGTGTTACAGCAAATAAAAAAGGATAGACTTTGATTTAGAGCTCTCAACTCCCATCACTGGGTGCTAATGCCTATCCTGAAAAATGCAACTTTAAGCGAAACAATGTTAAGTGAATCCAATTTCCCCATAAGAATTAATGTAAATAGGAGGGGTTAGGTTCCAGGGAAATTTTTTTTTTTTTGGCCAGACAAAAGACCCGACCCCCCCACACACACTATAAGTTTTAAACAGACAATTTAATACTGTACACAGCCATGATGATTGTGAAGCTTGGTTGAGGTGGAGGAGTCAGAGGGTGGAATATTTCCCAGGGAATGCCTTACTGCTAAACGATAAACTAGCAGTTAGCTGAGCCCTCAAGGGTTAACTCGTTAATGTAGCCTCACACGCTATAAGGCAGCATGAATGGAGGGACGGGAAACACTATGGCAGACAGAGACATACACCGTGTGTGTGTGAGTTTCCACTTTAGGTACGCTGACCCCATTCTTAAGTACACTGCCTTGTTAAGTCAATCAGCAAGCTGAGACCGCTGCTACTGCCGGGAAGCTCCCTCCATTCTGAGCCCTGTCGTATGTCTCCCCTGCTCTATGGAGATGGGGTAAGCAGGATGCAGGAGCAGGGGAGAGAGGGACACCCTGACATTAGCCCCCATCTTCTCCCCCCCCCCCTCCGCCACAGCAAGCAGGAGGCTCGGGGAGTAGCTCCAAGGCAGAGGGTAGGAGCAACACATGGCAGTGGGGGAAGGGACAGCTGAACTGCTGGCAGTCAATAGCCTGCTGGGCAGCTGCTGCACAGGGAACTTAGGGGAGCGGGGAGCTGATGGGGGGCTGCCGGTCCACCCCGGTTCCAAGCCCCCACCAGCTAGCTCCACAGGGCTGCTCTTCCTGCAAGCAGTGGACAAAGCAGGCGGCTGCCAAACGACGTTATAAAGGGAACATTGCGCAACTTTAAATGAGCATGTTCCCTAATTGATCACAACATAACAATGAAACGACGTTAACCAGGATGACTTTACGTGAGGAGTTACTGTACAAACAGCATGTGCTGGCATGTCACCAGCATTCTTTCAGTGGACTAATAGCTGTGTAATTCTCAGTTGCCTGATACTTTATATAGGTATCTCTTAGGGTTTGAGTCTGCTTAACTATCCCCAGAGACAAGGGGGTGAACTAATATCTGTTGTTGGACCCACTTCACCATCTTGTCTCTCTGATATACTGGGACCAGCATGGCTACAACAGCACTGATATGGTCACATGATACATTTGAGTGTTTAATGTATATTTAACATTCTCTTATAACATCTTGTGTTTTAGATGGCGTACAGAAAACAAAATCACTAAATGAACAGCAGCACCAGAGCAAGAAGCTCTGCCTTGGAAACCATTGAGTAACTAAGCACAAAACAAGCGAGATCTCTGCAGATTCTCCATAGCACTTTTATGTTTGTACTAACAAATAAGGATGGGGTTTATTTATTAATTGCTTAAAAAGAGATTTTTAGAATAAGTTTATTTATGATGTCTTAAATGTTTTATAGAAGTTTTAATTTAGATGTTTATGAAAAGAATTCCTAGAAAAATGCTGCTTATTATCATATACAAACGAATTTGTTGGCCACCACTAAGATTGCTTTGCTGGCTGGTCATTGTTAATAAAAATTCAGATCAGTGGACTGGAAACTAGCTCATTGCTCATAGGACAGAAGAATTTTGGGGAAAAATACCAAAATGAAATCCACTTGGCTTGCAGGAATGGATTGCCGTTCTTCAGGCAATCAGAACACAGCTTTTCAGAAACTGATTGTCCACATGTTCTGCTTGTGGAAATACCACAGCAGACAGGATTTGTAGACAGTAACTGTAATTCTGTTGCACTAAAGTAGGTTTCATTTTGATTTTCTATCCTCTGGTATAAGGGCTATAAAGTCATTGAATGTCCTCATTAGATAAATGACTCCCAGATAAACCTTAAAGTGTTTTTGATAAACTTCTCTCTACAATAGCAGCAGGAGTTGCTATTCTGTGGCAGCGTTCTCTTGCATTGACTTTTTTTGTTATGGATGCTTTTAAAAATGGACTTCAGTTGAATACTCCTGTACGGAGATCAGTTTGTCACCGTTTAAAAACTGGAGCTAGTTGATCTCATATGTGACACTCTGTACCTTGTGTACAATACATAGGGATGCTTGGCTCTTAGGCCACACAGGAAGAATTTTTTAAGATGTCATTAACAATATCTTAGAACAGTCATTGTCCTATAGGAAACTCACTGGCTAAATTACCAGATTTCCTTCTGTCCCTTGTTAGACAGGAATGATTTCTCGTAGAGACCAATACTATATTGATGATTAAAACTGGAGAATGGAAAGTGTATTAGAAACCAGACTGAATTTACAAGCTCATCTCACTAATGGCTCTGAGGTGGCACTGTGTACAGTTACCAAGGGATAGGTGTTTGCACTCTGTCAGAATACAAGGGCATCCTCAATTTTTTGGTCAGAGGTTAACCCCACCCCCCATCCAAGCTACATTTGCTGGTTTTGAACATGACTTGACTGACAGTTGGTCCAGATGTCCCAGGAATCCCTCTCCCTTCACTCCCTCCTGACAGGCTCCCAAGTGTAAACTCCTAAAACCTCTCCCTCCTATTGCTAGCAGGGTACACAAGTGGCTTCCACCAAAATGTAACCGCAGTTCACTAAGTAGTGGCTCCTCATTTCCGTGCAAACCCAGCAGGAGGGCAGGTTCCCAGGCTGGAAATGCAAACTCAAGTGTCTCTCTGCTGATCGTGACTAGACTCTGGGGGCAGCCAAGGCTTTTAGAACAAGTGCAGTACTGGAAACCTATGTCTTTGTTCAGAGACTACTTTCTTGTCCAGCAGTAGCACTATGATCTCCACTATAACTACGCACATGACGCCGGATAAAAACCTTGGTACGCTCTCAAATAGCAGTGAAACGGCAAAGCAAAGCCATGCACGCCAGTGATTTCAATACTGTCTGCATCTGCTCTTCTCTGTTACTGCTTTCCAGCTTCCCTGGTGAAGTGTAAAATACCCAGGACCCTTCAGCTATCATTTTGCCTACAGTGGCAGCCGTATATAGAGTCTCATAAATTCTTGGTCTTTCTAAAAAGTTAGCGTGCTGGTAGACAGGGCTGACCAGACAGTAGGTGGTTTAGCAGACGTCTGTCATGTAACGCATCTTTTATTGAGAGGCTTTTGTGTCATTGTTACACGGTTTGGCAGAGGGTCCCAAGTCTTAATCTTCATGGCTGATAGTTAAAGTCTCTAGGATCTGATTCTAGATGCGCAGAGTTGCTGCCTGTGAATCCCGAGGTGCAACATGTTGCTGTGATTCCTTATGGGCTTGCGGTGCCTGCTTACTGCTAAATGCCTGGGACCTATGGTCTGGGGAGCTGGTGCAGAGCCTTTAGGGATCCTTTACATGGATATGTAGTTTGAGTCACAGTCTAGCCCTCAGTGGAATAGCAGGAGCTGCTGTTTCCCTTCAGCCTGTTTAAATTTCTTTTAAAAAAAATACTCTGGAAGCTGTCTGATGCCAGATGACGTCAGTGTGTTTTGGGTGGAGAACATTCTGCCCCTAACGTCTGTGTGTTGAGTAACGTCCGTGTGCTGCTGCAAGCGTTAGTGCATTTCAGGTTTAAGATGTTTACAGCTTCGTTGCCAGACTCTTGGCGAGTGATCCCATTGAAGCCAACTTCATTGTAAATAATGGTAGCAGAATCTAGGTCTTAATGAGAACTTTGAAACCATGCTAACGAGCGAGTGCGACAGTTACGCAGAAGGAAGTCCATGACCTGAAATGACTTGCCTGTCATTGTGCCACTCACTGTGTGCACTTCCATGCACTAGGATAAACCAGAGGCCTTGCTCTTGTGCCTGGATCTGCACAGATGAATCTCTGTGCCTGCATCTAGCCCCTGTGGCTTCAGGGGGCCTGCACAGATCCAGTTGCAGCACTGGAGCTAAATTAGGTGAGCAAAATTTGACCCAAACTCTTAACCCATCTTTTCAGCATACGATGTTGTACTAAAATATTCTGAAAACAGTAGCCAGTATTCCAGTGAAAACAGATTCTCTTTTAAACCATGGGTAGTCCATTTTAAATTAGTCTTGGGACATTCTTTACCCTTTTGACATGTTTAAATTAATCTGAAGTATTCCTTTGTATTAAAGGGACACTCTCCAGGTTAGTACAGTAAACAAAGAAATTTGAACTTCCCTTTTCCCTAATCTATTTGCAAACTTCATGTAATTCTTTACATGCATTTTTTTCTGTAGCTAATGGTCTGATGTTCCTTCAGGTTTTATACAGACTTCACAAGTAGCTGAGGATTTGTTAGTAACCCTACAATAATAAACTAGTATGTTCATGGGATGACTCATATATTTTTGTAAGTAAATAGATTTTGTGTCTACCATTGAAGCGGCTGTTATAAACTGTAAGGAACAAGGGTCTGATGGTTATCACAATATAGGCAAAGAGAAAACGCATCAAAAGATGCATTCTTTGACAGTTCTTTTAAAATAAAACTTCAAACGAAGACTTGTCTGAATCATGGTGGAGGTTTATACTTCATCAGTTCTTTTAAATTTTAAACCTTTATTTTTGTAAAAATTGCTTTTAAAAAGGGGAATTATTCTGGATTATTTGTACAGATTTTGTTGCGAAAAGGTTGATGGTGACATTTTATAATTGCTTTCAACACAGTGTGGGGGGGGGGCCTGAATTTCTACAGTGTTCTATCCGATTATTGCTACAGCCCAGACTCACCTGAAGCTCTCAATATTTTGAAGAGTCTGGTCTTGCACATGTAACTCCATTAAAGTTCTGCACATAGGACTGGACCCTTACCTTGGCTTTTAGCTACAGTGTGTCCCCAACTCACTTTGCCTCTCAAATCATGGCCCATTTAGATGCTGCTGTGTGCTTTATCTGTTGAAAGATGCAAGGAACACTGTGATGTTTCCTACAGCATTTACTTGAGCATGTATGCAAAGAATTTTCTCTGTTGTCCTATGTAAAGATATAACTTTAGCACATCCGCTCTTTAAATTAAAAAGTGTTGTTTTACATTTTATATTAAAGTGTGAAACTTCTACATATGTGGGGTTTGTTTGGTCCTTTCAGTTCATGTGAGAACAAATATATTGAAAATGTTAAATATCAGTAACTTGTCTCTACGATGTGATGAGAATTACAGAAATTATCATTCTTGGTGTCTGTCTTATAGCAATACATGGGTTTTTTTGCTAATAAATTACTCTAAAGATAAGGATTTAAGTGTTTTCAGGTGGCTTTGGCTTATTAAGAACAGTATTAATGCTTTGAAATACATGCACTTCTTTATTTGCTAAATATAAAGCTACATTTGGTGAAATATTCATCCACAAAACCTGGTTCTATGGCCATTTTGGGTTTGAGTGAGGCATTTATGGCATCATAATGACATCGGATGCTGGCACAACTTAGTGGTTCGGCTCTGCGCACGTGTGTCTGTGTGCGTGTGCGGGCATATTTTATACACTGATGCTTCCACCTCCCGAGATGTTAAAATTCTCCATTTCATTCTAGACATCACACCAGAGAGTCAAAATTCTTTCCTCTGTTCTGCATCTGTTCCCTCCTTCCTGACCAAGTTGGGTGACCTCCCTCGTTCAGCATGTGAAGTCCACAGCTGTGATGAGGAAGAGTAAAATAATAGAAGCAGCACTGGCTTGATTGCAAAAGTGTGATTTAATCCCAGTCTAATGAAATTTTAATTTTAAAAAATACACTTGTATAACAAAAGCCAGAAAGGACAAACCAAGAGACAAATACCCTAGACTTATATCTTTCAAAGTTAAATCTTCTTTCAGAGTTTGAGAATTTTATTTTTAAATGAACATATTGATATAGTCAGGGAGACTGTTAGTAAAAGGTTTCAGAGTAACAGCCGTGTTAGTCTGTATCCGCAAAAAGAAAAGGAGTACTTGTGGCACCTTAGACACTAACAAATTTATTCGAGCATAAGCTTTTGTGAGCTACAGCTCACTTGATTGATTCTCACACTAAGGTTCATTTGCACCATTTTGGCAACATAAAGAGGCCTCGAGGTGCATGTAAATACCAGAGTGGTGTAAAGGGGACTTAGAGTCGGAGTCTCGTTTACACTAACTTTTTTTAAAATACAGGTTCTGATGCTGCTCTTACTTACCTGGGTGTAACTCAAGAGTCTAAAAGCAGTGAAATCAGTGGAGACGCACAGGTGCGCAAAAAGAATCTGGTCACCAAGGAAGTCTATATTCTGCCCTTTTCACATATAAGCTGAGAAAACCAAATGTGTGAGATCTCACAGGGGGATACAAATGTGGGGGGAGCACAGGCTCTGCAATCTGTTCCATCCCTGTCCCTCAGAATTCCACAGAAATCCCTTCCGTGTGGTTTGGAAGGAAGGGGTAAAGGTGGTGCACCTAGGAAGCAGCTGCCCTCTTTTCCTTCAAGCAAGAGTTCTGCTGCATCTCTTCAGCTGCTGTTGTGCATAGGGTTGCCAGGCATCCATTTTTTTTACCAGAATGCCTGGTTGAAAAAGGGACCCTGGCGGTTCCGGACAGCACCGCTGACCGGGCTGCTAAAAGTCCAGTCGGGTGCAGCAGGGCTAAGGCAGGCTCCCGTTGGCTGGGAACTGTGGTAGCATGTCCCCTCTCTGGCTCCTAGGCATAGGGGCCAGGGGGCTCCTCATGCTGCCCCTGCCCCAAGTGCCAGCTCCGCAGCTCCCATTGGCTGGGAACTGTGGCCAGTGGGAGCTGTGGGGGGGGGGTGCCTGCCAGGGAGGGTAGTGTGCTGAGCTAGGAGCCAGCCATGTTGGCTGCTTCTGGGAGCTGCATGATGTAAGCGCCACCTAGAGCCCAAACCCCCTCCTGTGCCCGAACCCCCTGCCCCAGGTCGGAATCCCCTCCCACACCCTAACTCCCTTGCAGAGTCCGCACCCCGTCCTGCACACAGCCCAGATCCCCATCCTGCAGCCTAAATGCCACATTTCTTGCCCCACCCCAGAGCTCTCTCCCTCAGCCAGTGCCCTCATTCCCTCCCAAGCCCCAGCCCAGTGAAAGTGAATGAGGGTGGGGGAGGGTGAGCGATGGAGGGAGGGGTGATGGAGTCACTGGTGGGCAGGAGCAGGGCCAGGATGTTTGATTTTGTGCAATTAGAAAGTTGGCAACCCTAATTGTGCACCACGCAGGAGGCAGCCAATGGCAGTCTAGATTCTTTCAGAACAGTGGGGACTTGGCAGTACTGGCTTCTGTGGGTATTGAAATGTCTTATGGGATATGAACTCTTCTCTATGCAAGAACCTAACCAGGAAGATGAAGAAGTGGATGAGGCTTTTATAAACAACTAACAAAATCATCCGAAGCACAAGACTCAGTGGTGATGGGGCACTGCAACTACCCAGACATCTGTTGGGAAAATAATACAGCAGCACACATTGTCCAAAAAATTCTGGGAATATATTGGAGACAATTTTTTATTTCAGAAGGTGGAAAAAGCCACGGGGGAGAGGTTGTTCTAGATTTGATTTTGACAACTAGGGGAAACTGGTTGAGATTTGAAAGTGGAAGGCAGCTTGGGTGAAAGTGATCATGAAATGGAAGAGTTCATGATTCTAAGGAATGGTAGGAGGTAAAACAGCACAACAAAGAAAATTGATTTTAAGAAGGCAGACTTTAGCAAACTCTCAGGGAGTCGGTAGGTAAGAGCTCTTGGGAAGCAAGTCTAAGGGGGAAAATAGTTCAAGCGAGTTGACAGTTTTTCAGAGTCACTATTAATGGCACAAGAGAAAACTATCCCCCTGTGTAGGAAAGATAGGAATTATGGCAAGAGACCATTAGGGCTTAACCAGGAGATCTTCAATGATCTGAAACTCAAAAAAGAGTTCTACAAAAAGTGGAAACTTGGTCAAATTATGAAGGATGAATATAAACAAATAAAACGAGTATGTAGAAAGGCCAAGGCACGAGGCCAGGATTAAACCAGCTGTCGACATTAAAGGGTAACAAGAAAGCATTCTACAAATATATTAGAAGCAAGAGGAAGATCAAGGACAGGTTAGACCTGTTACTCAATGGGGGGGGGGTTACAATAACCGAAAATGTGGAAATGGCAGAAGTGCTAAATGATGTTTTTGCTTCAGTTTTCACCAAAAAGTTTAGTAGCAATTGAACAGCTATCTTAATGAATGCCAGTGAAAATGAGGTAGGATCAGAGGCTAAAATGGGAAAAGAACAAGTTAAAAATTACTTAGACAAGTTAGATGTCTTCAAGTGACCAGGACCTGATGTAATACATCCTAGAATACTGACTGAGGAGATATCTGAGCCTTTAGTGATTATCCTTGAAAAGTCATGAATGATGAGTGAGCTTCCAGAAGACTGGAGAAGGGCAAATATATTGCCCTTCTATAAAAAGGGAAATAAGGACAACCCAGGGAATTACAGATGAGTCAGCTTAATTTAGAAAAGAAAATTTAGCAAATAATTAAGCAATCAATTTTCAAACATGTAGAAGATAATAAGGAAATAATTAACCATCAGCATGGATTTGTCAAGAACAAATTATGTCAAACCAACCTGATAGCTTTCTTTGACAAAGTAACAAGCTTTGTGGATGGGGGGGAAAGCTGTAGATGTGGTATAGCTTGACTTGAGTAAGGCTTTTGATACTGTGTTGCGTGACCTTCTCATAAACAAAGCAGGGAAATGCAACCTAGATGGAGCTATGATAAGATGGGTGCATAACTGATTGACTGTGAACCACTGATAACTACTCTCTGGGAATGGTTTCCCAATCAGTTGCACACATAGAAAATGGGAAATGACTGCCTAGGAAGGAGTACTGTGAAAGGGGGTCATAGTGGATCACAAGCTAAATATGAGTCAAGAATGTAACATTGTTGCGAAAAAAGCAAACATCATTCTGGGATGTATTAGCAGGAGTGTTGTAGGCAAGATGCATGAAGTAATTTTTCCACTCTACTCCGCACTGATTAGGCTTCAGCTGGAGTTTTGTATCCAGTTCTAGGTGCCACGTTTCAGGAAAGATGTGGACAAATTGGAGAAAGTCCAGAGAAGAGCAACAAAAATGATTAACGGTCTAGAAAACCTGACCTATGAGGGAAGATTGAAAAGATTAGGTTTGTTTAGTCTGGAGAAGAGAAGACTGAGAGGGCACATGACAATAGTGTTCAAGTACATAACAGGTTATTACAAGGAGGAGGGAAAAAAGCATTCTCTTTAGCTTCTGATGATAGGACAAGAAGCAATGGGCTTAAATTGCAGCAAGAGCTGTTTAGGTTGGACATTTGGAAAAAAACTTCCTGTCAGGGTGGTTACGCACTAGAATAAATTGCCTAGGGAGGTTGTGGAATCTCCATCACTGGGGATTTTTAAGATCAAACACCTGTCAGGGATCGTCTAGATAATGCTTAGTCCTGCCTTGAGTGAGGGGGACTGGCCTAGAAGACCTTCCGCGGTTCCTTCCAGTCCTATGATGCATATAACTGAGGACACACCTCACTGACAGAACACATAAACAGAAGACTGCCTTAAGACACTCCATCTTGTCCCCGAAACAGATTGTTTTTAACCCATGTAAGGGAGATTCTGGTTCTTATAACACTGGAATGGATGTTGAGTTCCAAAAAGAGAGAGAGCGACTCCCTGAAATTATAAGAGGTTAATAACCTGGATGATGTTTTTTGGCCTATTGAAAATACTGCTATACTCCTTTCGTGATGTCTGTGTAGTCACATAACCACATAACTTACTTGGCTGCACATACTTTGCTCTGTTGGCTGACAGACTTAACTGAGCTTCTTGGGATTCCTCTGTTTCCCCAAACCTGCTTAATTCCAGATGTGCATGTATTATGCATTCCAGATGGTGGCCGTAACAGCCAGTGTGTCAACAAATTCTGTTCACTGAAAATTGTTTAACTGTCTTCTGGTTTAACGGGGGTGTGTGTGTGTGTGAGGGGGTGTTAGTAGTTGGGAGCACAAAACCTAGGTGTACTAAGGAAGACAATCCTGAAAAGTAAAATGCTGCAGTTTGATAATGGGGTTGCAAGTGTGATTTTCTTTTTTTCTTTTTTTTTGTACAGGACTAGCCTCAAGTTGGCAAAAGCCTAAAATCTTCCAGTAATCTTGTCTGGCTAGCTGCCATGTGATGGGGAACTAGATCCCTGCTGCTTTAATACAGATGTAGGCAACAGTAATAACATAGGCAGTGCTATGCCTGAGTCAGGCCTGACTGAGAGGCCCACAAGCAAGTAGCCACGTGACTGAAGTGCAAAAGTCTGACCCTAGCTTGCCCAGTCGTGGCTGGGTTTAGCTTGCAGGCAGTCAGTGTATCATCCGCGGGGGGGGGGGGGGGGGGGGGGGGGGGCGCAGGATTATTAGGTATGTAAATGCACAGATTTGATGCTGTACAAGGGGGCAGAGAGAGAGATGCTTATTGCTGTACTAGCTACATGGCTGGTTAATCAACTTTAGGGATCTTTACTGTGAACTGACGCCTTCGTGTCATAGCAGGCACAAAAGGACGCACTGAGCCGACTCACCAAAAGGTGCAATGCAAAGCTGCAGGCTGATATTTCGCAAAGCCACTAGAGGGCAGTGTTCCCAGCTCATGAAGTGGCTGGTTGCTAAACTTCACTCACTCGATGGCCACACAGCAAGCCAGTCTGGTGAAGCATTTTCCCCAACCCCTGTGGCTGTGGGGTTCCCTGTGTGGTTTCTGTGCACACCCGGCCAAGGTCTGTGTTGCAGCAGCAGGACTCTCGTAATATGGCAGCGAGTCAGACAATTCCCCCGCGGCAGACTGCGAAGGCCGGGGCGTTGGCTGATAAATGGCAGAACAGTTGAGCCAGCACAAACCTAATAAACGTGGAGGGTAATGGATGACCCTAGCCTGAATGTAACGTAGGGGCCAGGCACTGCTTGAATCCCAAAGCACAGCCAGCGTTGTGTCTGGGTGCTGAGTGGCAGGCTTCTGAGTGCGAGTTACTTTTTAGTATAAAATTGTGTTTGCTTTACTCTGCCCCTCTTAAAATCCATTTAACTTGGGCAAACCCTGGCCTTCCTGCCCTGGCCCCTTTTACAGCTGATGCATTGTCGGGCTCACCTTTGCTGGCGTGTGGTACTACTACAAAGCCCTTGCTACTGAAAAGGCCGCATTTTCCAGCAGTTACCCCTGAAGCCGGCAGAATCGTCTAAAAACCATGGATTATGATTAACCCAGTGAGGCTGTCACAGAGGTCACGGCTGTCATGACTTGCCAGGGCCTCCATGACTTCTGCAGCCAGCAGGTGTGACAGACTCCAGGGCCACCGGAGCAGCTAGGGTGGCCCGGGGCCAGCCGCACCACCCCCATCTGCCAGCTGCAGGAGTGGTGGTCCTGGGTCACCCCCTGCAGCCCCCCAGCAGCGGCAGCAGCAGTCCCGGGCAGCCCTCCCTTCCCCCCCAGCAGCAACAACAGCGGTCCTGGGGCTGCACCCCCGCCCCCCTCCCCAGCAGCAGTGGCAGGCAGCAGACCCACACCCGCCAGCAGCAGTCCCAGGCCCCTCCTCCCCCAGCAGCAGCAGCGGTGGTCCCACCCCAGTCCCAGCAGCGGGGGCAGGGGCCCAGGCTGCCCCTTTCCAGCAGCGGCAGCCCTGGGCCACCCCTCCACATCCTGAGCACCAGTGGGTACCCAGGAGCCCTCCCCCACCCACCAGCAGGTGCCCTGGAGTCCCTGCCCCCCCCCCCAGCAAGAGCAGCAGCTGCGCCGCCCAGAACCCAGCAGAACCCCCATCATTTAGTCAGGAGTATATAGTACAAGTCATGGACAGGTCACAGGGCCGTGAATTTTTGTTTATTGCCTGTGACCTGTCCATGACTTTGACTAAACCGTAGCCTTAATTATGATGCTTAACTAACAATTTCTGAACTGAATTTGGTGAATTGTCAGCGGAGCTGGGTGACTAACTTGAAAGGAATTTTTTTAAAGGGTGGAAGGAATTATGCCCCGCTTTTCTTGCTGAAGTTTAAAGGTGCCCTGAGACATGTGACAGCCCCCCCCCCCAAACCTTCCCTAATAAGAACAACAGAAAGAGGACTCACTGCCTTTCTTTTTGGCCTCAGATAGCAGGACTGTACATTTGCCATTTTAATTTTAAAAGCGCGGGGAGAGGGGGGCGGGGGCTCATTTGTCTACAGTGTGTTTGTGAACCATGTGCCACTTTTTTCCAGCCAGCTCAGTCAGAAGCCTAACGTCTAGTTTTGCTGGCAGGGTGTGGCCCGCTACTTTGGGCTGAGTATTGAAAACTCTTCCATCGTCACTGAAGGGGCAGGGGCTGGTGAAGCCAGGCTGGCTGCAGACTGTCAGGCAACGACGTTAAACACCTTGTAACAAACGAAAACTTTATGCTGGCTGACTACACCTCCTTCCACCTCAGTGGCTTAGCTCGCTCCTGCCTCTTGGGACAGGGCGTGGCCAGTTGGGTCACTAGGTGCTTTGGGATGGGGCAGGCTGGCCTACAGAAGGGAGCACTGCCTATAGCTTTGGCAGAGTAGACTGATGTGGCGCTGGATCTTGTCAGAGAAGCAGCCAGTTCCTCGGGTGGGGGAGGGAGAGGCACTGAAAAAGAAGGGGAGACACTAAGGGCTTGGAGTTAAAACTTGGCATCCCTGTGGCTCTGTGTGTGGCGTTTGGCCAGACCTAGTGACCCTGCTCTGGGCCCGAGTGGTTGGAGCACAGCTGCCGGGGGCTAGACAAACCCTCCCTTTGGCTCACTGATGAGTGTAATCACAGTGCTGCAGCAGTTCCTTTTCCAGCCAGCACAACCCCAGCAAAGTCTCAGAGAAAAAATCCCCCAGTTGGTGACTCAGGACTCGGCCACCTCCTCCTCCCTGAACTGAGCTGAACTGTAGGCCAGGCCTGAGGCTTTAAAGAAGCTCATCAGGCACCACGGCTAAGTCGCCAGCTTCAATGCTGCATTGATTTTCAACATGCTGTCAAGAGCGATAGGCAGACACCCTTGCCCATGCGTGTTTGTGGAGCCTGTACTTGGCACCACAGCCCATACCCAAATGGGCAACGTAGACCCTTCTGGCAATGTGTGAGCCCCTGGGAACGTACAGCAGGATGAGAGAGAAGCGGCATTATAATGTGGAGTCCTGAGTCTCAGACAGGCTGGTCGGGTCACTCCAGTAGCTTCTGAGCTACTCCTAGGCTGCTTACCTGATTAACTATTTATATTATGCCTAGAAAAAGCTCTGTTGCTTTCATTTTTGCCTTTAATGAATGTGCCAGGATTTGTACTGGTCCCTTTCTCAGCAGGGATTTTTCTTGTTCTTGGCTCTCCCTGTGCAATGTTGCATTACTGTGCTCGACCCACAAACCTCTTATTATTTCAACTGTGTGAGACAAAGAACAGGAGGACTTGTGGCACCTTAGAGCCTAACGAATTTATTTGAGCATAAGCTTTCGTGAGCTACAGCTCACTTCATCGGATGCATTCAGTGCGCATCAGAGGGGTCACCCCAAGGCTCTGCTACACACAGTCCTATTCTAATTCTAGCTCTGACAGTGGCCTTAGGCAAATCACCCATCTTCTCTCTGTAAGTTTCCCTGTGCTCAACTTTAAAATGGGAAGACAGTTGATTCCACGACTTTACCTATCTTTGTGAAGGAAGTGCGAGAACATACACACAGCATTTTGCCTTTGCCATGCACGCTGGCTGGCATATGCTTATGTGTATATGTGGCCAGTTCGCCCTTCTGCCATGTGCACCAGCAAATGGCTGGTGTGTGTTGGTCCACTGGATATTTGCATATGGCAACCAGGTGCATGCAGCAATGCAGCTAAGCGTGTCTCATGGTAAAAGACTGGCACCAATTAGTTCCTGTTTGCCCAAAGCTTTGAATAACTTCAAAGTGCTAGGGTCTGATAAGTATTTTTTTAAGCAAGTTCAAAGCCTTCTCAAGGCAGCTGTTCTCAAAGTGAGTTCAAGGACACTGTTATAGTTGTCAGAACTATATGAACATAGATAAGGTCCCGCCTAGTTTAGAAAGAACAGGCCTTCGTCATAAATGGTGTAAAGGTCAGTTCCGTGTAAATGGCACAGTCTCCAGCATGCAACTGTGCCGATCTGTCTTCTTTCCTAGAAGGAAGAGCATATTCATTAATTGAGTAGCCTCTTTCCTCACCGGAATGAGTTTTTTTAATTACACAAAGCAGAGATTGCATAAAGTCCATGACTGTGGCACTGAACAGACAATGCTACACACGGGAGAATATCTAGCTGAAGGGTTTCTATAGTGCCCACCACCTTAGGATTCAAGGGCTTGGCCCTGGCCAGTTATTTATGTATTAAATGTGCAAGCGTCCACTGAAGTGTCATCTCGGTGTGATTAAAATAAGCGGCAGCATGGTCCCCTGGAGGAGATGGGCTGGTACGTCTTTGCTCTCTACTCTCTTGGCTGCTGAGACTGCTCCGGTTCTACTCTTGGTTGTTTGGTTCTGCTTTGTTTAAATCAACCCTGACTCATGACCACAGGAAATTCTTCCCATTCGCATCCCTGGAAGAAGCCCAGCAGGAAGGAGGGGGATGTAGTTAAGGCACAGGACTGCTGGTCAGGAAATCTGTGTGATCTTGGGCAAGTCATTTCCCTGGGAGCTGTGTAGCATAACGATGAGCATGACAGACTCCTGCCAATGACTCTTGAACATTTAGTAACACATTGTCTTTTGGGTAATATAGTGTATGTCTACACAGCATCTGGGAGCAAGGCTCCCAGCCTGGGGCCACAGGGTCACACACCAACCCTGCTCCCTAGGACTGACAGCCCAAGCTCCAAGGCATACCATAAAAGCACTGTCTACACAACTGTTTAGAGCGCACTATGATCCCTGCTAGCGTGAGTCTGGGGACCTGGGCTAAGAGACTCATTCCCCCATGCTTTGTAGACATTTCCACAGAGAAAGTGTAGACCGCATTCTTCCTGAAGGTGCAGGCACATGCCATTCATTGCTTTCAAGGGGAGCTGTGGTAATGTGAGAAAGGGAGACAGGAAAGTGCCCAGCTTTCCCGATCATGGATGAATCTAAAGGAGAAATCCTTAGAATACGCAGGATGTGTCTTGTCATTTTGTGCACTGTAGCCTGTTCACATGAAAATATTTGACGTGTCTCCCTTTCTTAAGTTGATCTCACATTTGCTACTCAGAAATTTTCATCCCTTACCTATATATATGGCATCACAGAGGCATGCTGTCCCTGGGACAGCGCTTCAGAACTACAGTAGAACCTGAGAGTCAAGAACACCTCAGGAACGCAGGTTGTTCGTAACTCTGAAATGATAGTAACGAAACGCTATGGTTGTTCTTTCAAAAGTTTACAACGGAACAGACTTAATACAGCTTTGAAACTTCACTATGCAGAAGAAAAATGCTGCTCTCCCTTTATTTTTTAGTAGTTTACATTAAACACAGGACTGTGCTGTATTTGCTTTATTTTGTCTCTGCTGCTGCCTATTCATATACTTCTGGTTCCAAATGAGGCATATGGTTGGCTGGTCAGTTCATAACTCTGGTGTCTGGAATCTGAGGGTCTACTGTAACCACATCTGGGCACTAGAGGTCTGGTCATGCTCCCAGTGACCTCAGTTGCAAACCCCTCACTGACTCTAATAGAAACAGCTTCAGAGCCGCTGTGCTGATGGAGACTGCCTTGTTCTTGACAAAGCAGAGTTCAGGATACCGGAGATTCAGGAGCCAGCACGCTATCCTTTAAGTCCATGCTGAACCATTCCTCCCTACATGATTTGAGAAGTGGGAAGGGTTAGTCTGGGGTGACTCACCCACACCCCCTTTCAACTCCAAAAGGAAGGCAGAGATTTGAAATCCTGACTCACTGAAGCGTATTCAGATGTGTATGACAAGTAATGGGCCAGTAACATTCCCTTGTATATAAAAAACAGATACACAAGCTTGTCTGTCTTCACTACTCGCCGGATCGGCGGGCAGTGATCGATCCAGTGGGGATCAATTTATTGTGTCTAGTCTAGATGCGATAAATAGACTCCCAAGCGCTCTCCCGTCGACTCCTGTACTCCAGCGCCGCGAGAAGCGCAGGCGGAGTCGACGGGGGAGCGGCAGCAGTCGACTCACCGCGGTGAAGACACCACGGTAAGTCGATCTAACTATGTCGACTTCAGTTGCGTAACTTAGATCAATCCCCCTCGCCCCCAGTGTAGACCAGGGCTAAGTCATCAGCTCTTTGAAAATACACCCCTACTAGCGACTCATCACTGACTCCAAGGCAGAGTGGCTAAGTCAGTGGTGCACACAGCAGCCTTCCAAACAGTTTGGCTTGGGTTCAATTGCCAGCCTGAATATTTTGGAGGCAGTACAGACAGGGCCCTTGACTGCAAATCAGGGGCTCTGGGTTCTAGATCCTAGGTTCTACTGGTCTGCTGTGTGACTGTGAACAAGTCACTTCACCTTTCTCTATCAGTGTCCTCTCCTGCTTTGTCCATCTTGTGAGTCTATGGGGGAAGGGCTGTCATCATGTGTTTGTACAGAGTATGTGGCCTGGAGCTCAACTGGTGTCAGTAGGTGCTACTGTAATATAAATGTTCAGTAATAAATATTCATCTATCATGTAAGTGCCATCAACGATAGATTAGAGGTGAAATCCTGGCCCCACTAATTCTATGTGAGTTTTGCCATTTACTTCAATGGAGCCAGGATGTCACCCTAGACGAATGTTATTCTGAGGGGTAGTGAAGACTTGTGGCTTACTGTTGAAATTACTTAAAGCATGTGGAATCATGGTGCCAGTCTCTCTCTCTCATATAGTTAGTTTTAATTACTGTATGAGGCATCTAGATGCTATAGAGATGAGTGCTTTCCAAATATACTAGATGGGTGTAGGGCAAAAACAACTAAAATGAACTATTTACTGTAACACTCAGATGGAAACAGAGTGCAAATTCCATAATGAGTGAAGGCCCAAGTTCCCCATCAGACAACTCTTTCCTCATCTGTTGAAATGGATTGAGGATGGATAACTTATCATTTTTCATTACAGAGGAAGGACTGTGATGACTGTTTTAGTCAAATTCCTCCTATTTTAATTAACTGTCTAAAAACTCAGTTAAATGGGTTGGTTTGTATATTCTGGACACTCTTCTGTATCAGAGTAGGTTTCTATGTACAGATCTAACAGAATTCTGCAAGTTGCCACAAACCAAATCTCCAGATCCAAACATCCCTTGACCTTTGGGTGGGGTTTGGAATCTGGATTCCGCAGCTCAAGCCTCTCTCTGGTTTATTTTTTCCTCCTGCCTACAAGTGTTCTTTTTCACCTTTCTCATTGATAAATCATGGTCTTGGAATCACACAGTTCCCACTCATATTAATTTTAGTCCCTGGGAGAAACTGTGATATTCCTGTCAGGAGCTGGTTCCGAGACAAAACAGGAGCCCTGATTGAAACACAAAAGGAAATTGAAAAGTCTATCTTTACTCCAAGATGAATCAGAGAAGACCTCATCTTTCAACTAATTAGAAATGTGTGTCCCAGCCTGCTGTGAAATATTATTATGGAGCCTAATGGGCTCCTCAAGCTTAATGTAATCACCATCATTTCTAGTGCTTTCCCCTTTTACAAATGTTAAACAAGTTGAGTTTGGGAATGATTTTGAATTGCCCTCAGTATGCTGGAAATAACTTCATACTAGACTGAAAACACTGAGCCAGCCCTATGTGCAATAAACTGGAAGGAAGTGGATAGGTATGGCTCTGTACAGGGCCATGTAAAGAATCTGGAATTCTTGGCACACCAGTTCATGGGCCCCCTTAGCCCCTATCCCATGGGACGCTGTGGTCCCACTTCTACTTGTGGTGGTAGTGGCCCAGCGCTGGCTTCTGGAGTGCCCAACATCACTTTCTGGGGCAGACTGGGGCCTCTCCACTCTTTGGATCATTGTGGGCAGGCTGGGGTTTGTTCAGGAGGACTGATGACTCAGCTCCACTTACCCCGCTGTAGGCATGGGACTCTCTGTAGGGGCCCCTCTTCCCCTAATGGAGCCACAATAGGGGAGAATAGCTAGACCATCTGCCCACATAGAGTCCTCTGCTGGGGCCTCTCAAAGCAGTGAGTTTCAGAGTTAACAACCCACTAATATGGATGAGGCCGTTCACACATTTCAGAGCTACTGATTCAGGCTGCCTGCAGCCTGAGGCAGGCATCACTGAATCGGATACACCTGGCTCGCTTCACAAACATGAAAGCTAGAACATTTTTTGTAGATGAAAGCTGAGATTCTGATGTTATCACGTAACTCTAGGGGCTGAGGTCCAATGTGTTCATGCAGTCCCTGAAATGGGCCCCTCCTAGGAGGTCCTGAGACACTGAATACCCCAACTCCCATTGGTTTCAGCACCTTACAGGAGACTCTCCACATCTCAGAGGATCAGACCATTTAGCGAATAGCTCTGCAGCTTTTCCACACCAAAAGCCCCCTCCCTACTCTAGAGATGCAGTGAGTGCAGCACAGAGTGCGTCAGTGCCATGTGGCATGGCACTGAAGGTTGCAGGAAGGCCAAACTGGATTTTGCAGCCTGGGACCGTCAGGCCCCATGACAGTGAAGGCTGCAAATGTGATTTCTGCAAAGCACATTGGCTCTGAAGAAAGTGATCATCTGTCCTCCTCCATCTGTGGAAGTTGTGGCTGGTGGAGGAGAGAGAGAGAATTTAGCAATGAAAAGATTCTAAGCGAAAGCATTTTTTGAGAAGGTGGCGGGGGGGGGAGTGAGGGAAGGAAATAAACAGTGATTAAAAAGCGTAGATTAGTAACCATGCCTTTAATAACTTGTAAATATAATTTTAAAATTTCAAGCAACTAAGATATACATTTTTGTTTATGCCTGACATCTTAAAAGTAAACCATGTGTTGATGACCTATTTGTTTGGTTTCCCCCCTTTTCTAAAGCATACAAATTAAATTATCAATCACCTTAATATACAACAGTTTTATGGACAAAAATCTCACCTGATTTCTATCCTTTCACTGAAGTGTTTGCTATGCAATTATAGCTGGAGAACGTAATGTTTCATTCAACAAACAGAAAAACCCAGATTTAAGCTAATAGAAGAAATACTTCAAGATATTCCCTCCCCACTCTCAAACTCCTCCACCAAACAAAATACCCAGGATCACAGTGCTTAATTCCTTGAAGAAGAAGAAGAAGAAAAAATGGCAAGAATATCTAGGCAACTTTTTTTGGACCCAAGGCTTTATTTATCTTAAACATCACAGTGCAATGATTTCCCCTTCCACAATGTTCAGCCTCTAGCAAAGAAACTGAATTCACGTCTGAACAAATCAAAGGGAACATGCTAACCACATAGGGCAACCCTGTGAGCCCAAAGTGACACTCCTAGAACCATGTTCAAGCTTCTAAAGAAGTGGCTTGATTTTCAGAGGGGCTGAGCCTCTGCAGCTTCCATTGACTCCATGGGAACCGGGGTTGCTCGGCTGCTCAGAGTTAGGCCGTTTTTATTTAGATGCCTAAATAAGAAATTCAGAGTCTGATTTAGGTCCCCAGGTTTGAATGTTTTGGGCATGATGTTCCCAGCACAGGTACGTATGAAGGAGCAGAACCTGAACCACTACAGAGTCCACATCGGAGGGTTCCCAATCATGGCACAGGTATTAGTACTTCAGGCTTGTATCACTGATACTGTGCCTGGGCTTCCCTTAGGTCTCAGCTTAGGGTTCACTCCTGCGAAGTGCTGAGTGCCCCACTGACGCTGAAGCCAATGGGAGATGCATGCTTCAGGACTGTGCCCAGAATAGGAAGTGCTGAATACGGCCCAATTCTGTTTCCATTAAGTCAATGATCAAATTTTCACTTATTTCAATGGGAGCAGGAGCAGGTCCTTAGCGATGCACCTCTGCCCTTAGCCTTGATGTATTACCTGGCTCCCATTTAAAGTGCATGTTCTAATTCCCAGTGGAGCTAGGACTTCTCCTGATCAGTCTTATTACAAGACTGGGGTTTGGGGGCAGCCTAGACTGCATTGTAGGGTTAGATCAGATACGGAGGGATGGGAGGCAGTGGGCACTGGCTGCCCCACCCGAAGTATTAGCCTAGTTCCTAGGTTCAGTTGGCCAAACTGGTGGGAAAGCTCTGAGCTTGAGTGAAATCAAAAAGACTGAAGGAATGAGTGAACATAAAAATAAAGTGAAAATGTGAACCTTACTTTTTCAAATCTATCTCCCACTGCTTTAGCTAACAAATCCACTACATCAGTGCAGATAAGTCAATCGCCCAACACCCTCTTTCACAGTCCTCATGTGCATGCAGAACTAAAATAAATTCACAACTACAAGTGCAAAGAAAAAGATAGTTACAATCTTCAGACCTCCTACCTTGTGCATTTACGGAGAGCTCAAGTTTTCTGATAAAAGCAAGAGCAAAGAGGTTCATTCTTCTGGAGCGCACAGATGAAAATCTGCCTTACCAGCTTCTAATACAGAGGGTGTCTAAACTGACATAAATAATCACAGACTTGATTAGAATATATTATTCCAGACTTTTTTTTTTTTTTTTAGTTTTCATGTAAGACCTTTATACTCTTGACATCTATGTGAACAAAGAATCAAACTAAAACAGGCACTTCTCAAGCGCTATTGTGTTGTTAAATGACACATGGGAGGAACTGAACAAATATGATTTAATGCCTACGATGGGAAATTAGGGGAGCTCTTCATGGCGTTGGCTTTTTCAAGTCTCGGATCTGTTTAATCAAGTAGTTCTTCTCATCGGTGAACTGTTCATCATCCGTCCTCTCTTTCTGGAAATTGCTCAGAAACTCAATTAGCTTGGGTTGGTTTTTCAATAGAATCTCCACGATAGGCTGCGTTTTGTTTGGACTGGCCACAAATACCTAACATGCAAACAAAACCACACACACACACACAGACAGAGACAGAAAGAGAGGGATGAACAATCAGAATCATGACACTGCCCTACATCATTCTCTGTTGAGTCAACTGAATGCTGGAGGCCAGATTCTCTGGTGCCTACCCTGTATCCACTGAGTGCAGTACCCAGTGAGAGGGGAGAGGGAAGGGACTGCATATTTGTTGGTTGCAGCTATCTGTTCCCTGTGACCAGTTCTACACTGACCTCAGGCCCAGCATACTTTATAGTAGCCCCTAAGATCTTTTAGTCTTAAGTATGACAGCTGGCTATGGCTCTCAAGAGGTTGTTTGCCAGCTGGGGATTAATGCAGTTGCACTCTGACCATGACCCTTCCATTTCTAACAAGCACCTATGCCTCTGGAGCTGCAGGGAGGGCACAGGAACAGACTGTGCTAGCCACATATTAGCTGGGGAGATCCAACAGATTTCTTGACCCCAAATCAGCCAAAATAGGAAAGAAAATCTATCCTTGTATTTTAAACACACGTTAAAGTTTCCCATGATCTTGCTCATTAGCAGCTGGAAGTGAAGTTACACTTGACCTTGCTATCACTCTCCCTTATTCTGTTCCCTTTATTGACAAATGGTTTGATTGTAAAGCCAGCTGTTGAAAGTTGGCTATAAATCCCTGATCACTTCCACATTTACGGCCCTCCAACATGAAATGTCTTAGAACCATAATTACTGGGAGAACAGGCGAGTCTTGTGTTGGTGATAGAATTTCCATATTAAATTGAAATGGCCTAAAATTAGACCAAGCAGCTTTGTTTCGGTTTGTGAACTTAGGTCACATCCTTCACTTTGCCCTCCCTAGTCCATTCTAGCCAGCAGTCTGTGAATGGAAATTTACAACAGCAGGATCCACGTACATTTCAATCTGTTTGCTAAGCTCACAAGGACACAGCAGTGAGGCAGAGCAGAAGGACAATGTAACACGCTTCCATACGCAGCTCACTGGCAGCCCAGTGTCTTGGAATTGCTATTTGTGGGTCACTCAGATGAGAGGCTGGGATCTTCCCTTTTGTAGCAATCCCTCACTTCAGAGGCACTTGCCTCTTGTCCGCTTTGTAACTCTCTTCTGGCTCCTTGTTAGACTGGCTCCGAGGGCTTCTCCTGCTTACATCTGCAGCCTCCTTCAAAGGGAGGTTCCACAGCAAGAAGCTGTAGTCTGTACTGATGCCTGAGCATATGTCTCCCCAGCCTAGATCCCAGCCCCTGTGCAGATTCCCACATCCCAGGAAGGACAAGGCCACTGAAGCAGCTCCCCCACCATACCACAAAGTGCAAATCCGCACCCAGAAGAGGCCTCTTTTCAACAATCCAACCCTTTGTTCTGAACTTTTAAAGTCATGGACTTTTAAATTCCTGGTGACCTCTAGATGCTCACAAGCAATGACAACCGACTCAACAGTGCAAGACTTCACCACAACCCCTTTAGAGCAACCTCCTTGCCAGATGCTTCAAGTTCTCAAAAAGTATTGTCTGTTATTAGAGGCATGTTCCTTGATCTCAAGGTAGCCAGCTCATGGCCCCCTTGGGTGTACTGAGAGGTACAGATAGCGGTTTGTTCAGCCTCTGCTTTGGCCATTTAAAAACATTCCTTCCATTAGAAATAACCCTATTATAGAAATTGCATGTTGTTTCCCTCAGTTCAGATAAATAAAAGAATGGTTTGCGAGAGCACAATGCAAATATATTTGCAATGCCTTGCATTTTCAGAAATATCTAGTGATTTGGGTGCCCAATCTGAGACACCTTAAAGGAGCCTAAAAGAAAAGGAATACTTGTGGCACCTTCGAGACTAACAAATTTATTTGAGCATAAGCTTTCGTGAGCTACGGCTCACTTCATCGGATGCCTGACATGCAAAAAGTGCTGAGCACCCACCCACAGAAAATCAGGCCCCTTTAAGAGGTCTCAAGTAGGCCACCCAAAAATTAAAGCACAGAAAATGATTAGTCAATTTGAACATTTAGACCACACTGTATCTACACAGTGTGAAAGGAACAGCCTGCAAACATTCTTGAAAGGATTTAATTTTAAAACTGGTTCTAGCCTAAAATATGTATTAGCATGGCAAATGATTAAACGTGAGCTGATGTCTCCTATTAGGCTGAATTCTTTAGTTTCTTGTCTGATTGCTTATAGGTTATAATCCTCCCCCTGAAAAACTGGCATAAAAGATAGAAAACTCAAATGTAAATCATCTTTTGACTACTAGACCTACTGCAGGACTCAATTTCAACTCTCAAATACTGTTTTCAAACCCTGGGATCATAAAAGGATTATAAAACTGAATGACTGGCTCCCTCAAGCAACTATAGTACCACAATGTCACAGTATTGAAACAAAGAAATTTTACACACATCTACAACAAAGAATCTTTATACTTTGAGGCTAGATCCAGTATGAGGTTTTATTTTTTAAAGTCTCCTGCTAATGCCTCACTTGAAGACAATAAAAAAAGATAAGAGATATCCTGGAAACAACATCAGGATTACAGCTAGTTGGAATATTTTTGAAAAAATAATTTTGTGGGGATGTATTGGTTTCAACAACATATCTGTCGGGAAGGGTTTTGTGATTGAGAGTTCTCTGGTCACTTCAGAGGAGTTTCGACACAACTTCACTTTGTGAAAATGTTTGAAAGGTTTTTCTTTTCATTCTAACACGGAATGAAAACAAATGTCAAAACTCAAAAGTTGCCATGAAATAGAACTGTTGTCCTCTAGCTGGCCTTAAATCAGTATTGTCCATCAAAATTGATAAACTGTACACTCCACATCCACTCCATAAAGTATTTGATCAGAGAGTTCTGGAGTCTGACCTTGGTTCTCACAATTAATGACAATGCGTCGTCATCATCATCTCCTCAAGGGAACACAACAGGGATAAAGATACTAAAATGGTCTGATGCTCGATGAGTCACTGTGTGGTCACTGATAATCTTTGTTTTTTTAAACACAGAGGCCAAGGCTACTGAATGTCACAGGATCTTGATGAGAATAGTTCACTGCAACCTCTGATCTACTTTCAAATGGTTAGCAATTATGGTCCAAAACCAGCATGTATCACTCTGTACACCGACAGGCCAATCGACCCACCAGGGCTGAAACTGTGCCATGATTTTCTCATATGCGTCGCAGGGGGATTACCACCTCGCTGGAAGTACATGAAAGCTCACGTAGCTGAACCGACAACTTCCCCCACAGACCAAAGTATTATCAAGTCTATAGCTCAGAAACAACACAAACTCAGCTTCCGCCCCATGCTGAGTGGAAATGGTCAGTATTGTCAAGTTATGCAGAACCGTTTGCAGAGTGAGCAACAGGAGGTAGCTTTGTGATGTGCATGAAAGAGAATGGAAAAATGAAGCTAAGGTCAAACAATCTATTTTTAGATTTAAACACTAAAACCTCTCTTGCTACATCTCTGCTTAAGAAAAATGTTATATTATCCTGAACCACCACTGTGGGGTGAGTTCACAAAATAATCGAATTGTTTAACACGACTGCCAAGAGAGGCTGATACTAGATTTGTATGTGCATTGTGTGCAATATATTGCAGTGTGCTTTATTTTTGATTGTCTGCAAGAGAACAAAGAAGCAAAAATCACATACTCAGATTGACCAATAATGGTAACAAATATATTTGTCAAAAGAAAACACATGAGTATTCAGAAAGACCCTTTTATTGTTCAACCTTCAAACCAGATATTGATTCCCCTGGTGGAATAAAGAAGGAGAAAAGGTGTGTGTACGTGGGGAAGGTTTTATTAACACTTAAAATACTCACTAATCCCCTTGGTTTTGTTACTTGGGGTCTACCTATATTCCCAAGGATTTTAGGTGGCCATGAGTTGGTGACTGGTTGTGTGGGGTGGAGGCTAAGGGTTGAAGAGGTCTCATTTTGTTTGAGCAAGGGTAAGGGAGGGAGCAGGAATGATGAAGGAGGTAGAGGTCTTGCTGGTGAAGGAACAGTTAGATGGGAGGAAGTACTGAAAATGAGACCTCATTACTTATCTTCTGTACCTCTGGGCAGAGCGCTCCTGGATGAATACAACTGTCCTCAGTGCTTGAAGAGTTAATTGCATTTTTAATTGCCATCAAACTTAACGGTAAAATATTTAGAATGCTAGATGCTCATGGCTCTAGTTAAAATATTGCAGCTTCAAATCCTCAATAATCAGATACTGCCTCAAGGAGCTGAGAGTCATATGCCTTTTTCAGGGTCAACTGGGGCATGGGAGAGCTGGAATTCGGATACTTACAAAACAAGCACTTTTTTCATTTCAAATGTGCCTAGCTGCAAAAACATCCAAGTCAGGTAATTTAAACCCAAATCTTTTGGCACCTCGCAGTAAGTAGCAAGCATCAGCCGCTTGGCAAATTTTTGATTTCATCTCAGTATTGGCAGTCTGTGGTCATTTGAAACAGGACTAACCAGATAAATTAAAACTATGCCTGAAATATGTGAAAATAAAGACACAGAGCCCGACTTCCTCCCACACCCTCAGTTACACCAGCATACAGCTAGAGTAACCAGGGAGAGAATCAGGCCCAAGGACTCTGCACCCCAGAGCAACAAGGAACATCGCTGCCTTTCACCTGCCAGAAAGGGCATCGGGACAAGGCAGTAGTTTTTCCATGAAGTGTATGTTCTCTTTCATATTTAAGGATTTCCTGGATTGGTTCCCATCATCAGCATAGAATTTATTAATAAAGGAAAACTAAGGACAAAACACTCAGTGTCCTTCTCTCGTGTGTATTCTATACCTGTTCTGCACATGTGGAACAAAAGTTGAATATACAAGAGAGCTATGCTGCAGACTGGAGAGGGGGATTTTGCTGAATGGGTTACATTCAGGTAGAAATGTGCAACTTCCACTGGATGAGATTCTGCTCTGAATTACATAGAAAACTGTAAGATGAATACTGTGCGTATTACATTCATCTCTAACTGCTGCCATCAGATATTATTGTAAAAATAATAGAGTCTCATGGAAGTTGGATTCATGGAGCTGAGGGAAGACTTTGACCCACTGACATCAATGAGGGTTGCATCATCATTTACTATTTGTTTCACATAGTGCCAAAAGGCCCAGTCAGGATTAGGGCCTCATTGTGTTAGGCACTGCACAAAATACATGGGTAGGCACAGTCCCTACACTGAAGAGCCTACAAACTGGATGCTCTGAGCATGAGAAACAAAAGGACGGTGGACACTGGGAGGGAGGATGAGGGTGACAGTAATGATATCATACCATTACATAGATAGCTATGATTACAGATCACTCCAAATCCTCAAATTTCTATTTTAAACAAAATAAAATCAACTATTCTCAACTGCCACGCCCCTATTCATCACTGTCTGATTTATTGAAACAGCTCAGCAGAACTGGGTGCTTAAGGGCAATCTGAAACAACAGATGGTAGTGGCCTAATGGATTAATTCAGGGACTGCACTTCATGCATAGAAGTTGCATGCATAAGAATGTGACCATTAGTAAATACGAAAAAGTAGCTAACAGAAACCAGTTCTCTCTCTCTCTCTTTCCCCCCCCCCCGGGCATTTGAGCACTTAAAGACTGCAAGTATTTGGGATTTGCTCTCCCCAACTTATCTTTGAGCTGCATACGTCCTGATAAGGGGTAAGAGCAGAAGCTACTCACAGTAGTTTGGTTGTCAAGAACAAGTCAAAGGCTTACACAAGTAATTACGTGCATCACTGAGGCTTATTATGCAGGAAGCAAAATATTGAAATATGTTGGGAATCCCTGTGATTACTTTACATAGATGAAAGATTATACGGAGCAGCCATACCATCCTTCAAGCCACATGCTGGAGACGTGAATGCCTTCTGAAAGATCTTTTGCACAACAGAAATGACAAAATCAAAGACCTCCAAAAGCCTTTCTGAACATTCTGAGGGTGATGTAATTTTTGAAAATACTTGCCATTTGGTGCAATGTGGTCTATTTTATAAACATCTCCCAAGAAGGACATTCTCCCCACTCCTATGGGTTTATCCCTCTTCTCTGAAAATTAATCTGTTCAAACTATGAAAATACATCCAGACATATTTATGAGTTAATTTTGCATTATAGTAGCTCTGCATCATAATAATTCTACTCATCTTCTTGCTCAGCACAAAAAACTTTTTTGATGGGTAAATAAAATTAAAAAAAATTAACCAAATGATGATGATAAAAGAAAGTAGTGTATGTGCCTGGGCTAATAATATTTTTATTGCAATTTTGTAAGGCTGCATTAGTGATCAGTGCAAAACAGAGTGAGAACGAGGAGGATTAAGCATATGTTGGGCTCAAACTTATCAAAGGCAAATCTCTTGAAATATTAAAAAAAATTTCCACTTGCTTCTGCCTCACCCAGAGAGCCAACACTGTCTGTCTAGGTTCTTAGACAGCATTTAATATCTGATTGCTGGGTGCCAAATATATCAAATATTTTGGAATCACATGATTCCCCCAATTCTTACCCAGAGTCACTGTGACATGACCTAAGAAGGTTGAGGAGACCACCATCGACTCCAGCAAGTGGTTAGCTTGCAGCAATCAGCCAGGCAATTTGTCACCTCTTGCTAATAATGCATTGCTGTAACAAGGGACCCCTCAGATCACTAGGCCCAGATCCAAATGACCCTGCCTTAGACATCACCTAGAGAGGGCAAGCAAGCGAGAGAGAACTGCCTGTCAGGGAGAAATTTCCTATTAAAACATTTTCAAATGTTTGAAATGGTTTGTAAAACCCCACATTTTTCTGGCTTCTCCTCCCTCCCACAGTGAAAGAGATGTTCCTTCCTCTCGGAAGGCCACGCTGAGTTACCTTGAACACATGGAATGCCTCAAACTGAATGTTTGGGCTTTTATCTCGCAGCAGGTTCATCATTAGCTTCAGGTTCTCTGGTTTGCTGATGTATTTTGTCATAATGGCAAAGTTGTGTCGGTCCAGAATCAGTTCACCCAGCAGCTATGGGAACATTTACAAAAACAAAGGCTTTGTGACTCCGCACAAAACTGATTATGATTCAGATGAAAGCATGACATTTTTATCTTCACCCCCAGGGGTTTCAACGGAGTTTTATCTTAGGCCATAGTGGCTTCAAAAATGGAGGGCCTTTTAAAAAATTGAGGTGAATTTGCTGTTCATAAAAGTGATATAACTGTCCAATAGCACTGATCAACCAAATATTGGAGAGATAGATACCATATTAATGCATAGAGAAACAACTGGATTGAGCCAGATAAAATAAAAGCAAGTACAACCATCCCACATTGTTTTGCTAATTCACCTCAATACTTACATGCCCCACACTTTCCTGTTCTAGTCATGAGGAGACTGCAGATTTTACCAAATTGCTTGGTGCACGGACAAATGGGGACTACAACGAACCTACCAAACTCACTCCCACCTGTGTTCTGAACCACGCTGTGAACTCAGGTGACAGTGAGAAAAGAGGATGACACCCTCATTTCAGAGAAAGGACTCCAGGCTTTGCCATATGAGTTCAGGAACTAGGACTTTTCAATGCTAACCCCAATGCAGTGACAAAAATATCTCCTGATTTTCACAAGCACTAGATTAATTTAAAAGAATTTCTTTTGTAACAAAAAAACAGTATATAGGGCCACTCTGTGAAATAGTCTGAGCATGTTATGGCTATTAAAAAAAAAAGCGTTCAGGAATTTTACATTACCTTTAAAGATTGTCTCTTTGTGACATAATTCTCAGAATGAAGCAGTTTTTCATAGTCCTCAAAGATCTAAGGAAACAAGAAAAAAAACCAGGATAGCCACATTCTTCCTGCCCCCCATTCCCCTATACTGGTCCTTCCTGCACTAAGCTTTGCGATGGGAGCAGCACAGCTCTGGCACTTCTTTATGATGCCAGAGCCCAACCCATAATGGCCACTGATTAGCAACGTCCAATCAGTGTTTGCTTGCACATGTGAATCCACCAAAGAATCAAGAACTTAGTGCGCTTGTGATTCACACCTTATGCCATGATCTTATAAAAGATTATGAATTTGCTGCCAAAATAGAACACGCAAATATAACATTAGTAACCAGAGACCATCTGAGGTAACTGCTATACCAACACAGGGTTATATAAGTAAAGTGCCATCTATGTCCCTAGAAAGACAGACAGAGAAGGATGGTGGAAGTCTGGCTTGTTAGAGTGACATTGCTATTTTTAGTGGGTTTCTATGCACACATCTAACTTGCCAATTTTCCTTTTTGCTTCACTTCAGTTGTCCTCATTGTCATTACTATTCCCTATACCTTGGAGGCTTAAAGATCAAAATGAAGGCACTGCAAACACAGCATGGGGCAGCGTAACTGAGACACAGAAATGTAATGGAGTCATGCAACATTTATAATGCCTCCTCTTAATGTTACAGTTTCTGGGCCTCACGAGGTTCTGAGGACTTTCAAAGTCCCACTGAGTTAGTGAGAGTTGAGGGTTGTTCAGCACCATCCACAATCAGATCTCTTGTGCTAAGACATTTTGCAGTTCTTGTTCATTAAATGTAGACAGAGCCATAGATGGGCATGGTGATTTACAAACAGATCATCAGCACTGAAAAAAATCTATGAATTTGGAGAGAGACTCAATGTGTTATACTAAGTGGTTGGAGTGGGAGGGAGAGGTAATGAGACTACTACTTTGTGTAGTGCTTGCAGAGTTTCATTTTATTTTATAAAAAATGTAATAAGCCAAATCTTAATGAACACTAAAATCAACGTAGAGACTAACCAATTTATTAGAGCATAAGCTTTCGTGAGCAAAGCTCATGCTCCAATAAATTGGTTAGTCTCTAAGGTGCCACAAGTGCTCCTTTTCTTTTTGCGAATACAGACTAACACGGCTGTTACTCTGAAACTAAAATCAACGTAGCTCTGTTTATGCCAATGGAGGTACACTGATGAATATGACCCAAAGATCTACTAAAAATGGGGCAAGACTCAGGGCCACGAAACCTCAGGCCAAGGGTTTTAATTAATGACTGTGGGAAGCAAGAGCCACTCACTCAGGTGGCTAGACTGCCCCGCTGCTATTTTTAGCAAACTAGCTCACATAGAGCTAGCATGTGTAAGCCTGCCTGTGGTGAGAAGCAGCCGCTCAGCTGCAATGCAGATGTACCCTAAGACTCCAATCCTGCAGTGAGTACCAGATGGGTGGAGCCTTGTGTTTGCACAGAGCCCTAGGGGAGTCAGGGCTCCATGCAGGGATCGGCTCACATGCATTGAATCACATGATTCTCAATGCAGAGGTTTTAAGTGACTTGTCCAAGTTCATCCAGCATTAACAGCAGTTAAGAAAATAATATACAAGAGAGATGACCTGCAGCTTTAACCACTAGATCACAGCATGTGATGCAAGTTCAACGTGGCACTCAAATGCCTTAATGGCCAAACTGTAATGTGCAGATAAAATGAACAGCACCTTGGAAAATTTGGTTAACAAAATGTTTATTATTGTTAACCAGACTTAAATGGTGATGGTGACAGTTGGATGGTCACAATTTCCTCTTGGCCTGATTGATCTTTCTCATGTTGAAATATCATTCACTGTTTTTGCCTGGTTGGTATGGCTGTGTATGTGAACAATGAGGTTATATATGCAAACAAATTTCATATATGTCTTATCTGAAGCTAACTTTAGCTTCTTCATGCTGTTGCAATTAAAAAAAAAATAAGCAAAAAGATGTTTGTTAAAATGAAAGGGTGCTGTGTCAAAGAACCCAGTCCCTGGCTGTCTCATCACTCAAAGAGTGAACATGGAATGATACTTACCTCCCATCTCACTACATGCCAACGGTGGGCATTTGTCAGCATTGCCACAAACTTCATTCAGAGCCAAATCTGCAGTCAGATGTATGTGTTCAACACACCCTGATTTCAGTGGGAGTTGTTCATTTGTATCTCAGGGCGCAATTTGTCCTTTATTGTTTAGGATATAATGGGAACGTCTATACTGCAAAGAAAACCCTGCGGCAGTGAGTCTCAGAATCCAGGTCAACTGACTTGGGCTTGTGTTATAGGGCTAAAAATGGCAGTATACACTCCTGAGGTATTCTGTGCCAAAAAATTGCAAATTCTGCACGTTTTGTTTGTCAATAAATAAATGCAGAGGCTCCAGCATGGCAGTGGGCCACTGGCTGCACAAAGGTGAGAGATCACCCTGCAGCCTCCCCACTCCCCAACCCTGGGACGTGGACTCAGTGGTGAGCTGACCCTGACCCAGCACAAGGCCTGGCCCTGCCCCAGAAATACCCTAGGGCCTTGCCCCTTTACGCCAAGGGCGCCAGGTGTGGGGCAGGCAGGCTCAACTAGGCAGGAGCCAAGTGTGGAGGGGCTCAGTGTGGGGAGATCCAGGTATGGGGTGAGAGGATTCTGCGTGGGACAATCTGGGTGCAGGCAGCTCAGTGGAGGCGTCCTAGATGTGGGGGGGATCTGGATGCACAGAGGCGCATTGTGGGGGTTCCAGGTGTAAGGGTAATGGGACTCTGCAGGGGCTTCCAGGTAAAAGTGGTTGGGGCTCAGAGAAGGGGTCTCAGCTGGGGGGTCTGGGTGCTGGGAGAATGGGGCCTGGTGGGGTGGGAGTCTGGATGCAGCTAGATGGGGGCCAGTGGCATGGGGGTCTGGATGTGGGGACTCAGGGGGGTGGGGCGGAGGTCCAGAGTGCAAGGAGCTCAGTGGAGGGTGGTCTGGGTGCAGAGGTGGGGAGTCCAGAGGCAGGGGGTGAGGGTGGGGGTTTCTGGGTATGGGAAGTCCAGATGTACGGGGGTTGGACGGATGGGGGAGCAGCTCCCTGTACAGTGACCCCTCCCCTGCAGCTGAGAAGTGATGGGGACAGGAAGCAGGGGAGGATGCTGAGCTTCCTGCAGCTGGCAGAGGTTTCTGGGGGTGGGTCTGACACAGCCCCAGCCACTCCTTGTAGGGGAAGAGGAAATCCCGTTCTCTCCTGCCTCCAGCCCAGCCAGGACTAGCAGCTGATCCCAGCTCAGGGTAGGAGCCCCTGGCTGGGGTGTTTCCAGCCCTGAGGTGATTTACCTCTCCGCCAGCTGTTCCGGGTGCCTGAAATGATGTACCTGCGCAGCTAGGGAGTGGTGTCTGACTGCTCTTGCAGCTTCCCTGTCAGAGTCATTTTTCTGCAGGGAAGCAAAGAAATCTGCGGGGGAAATAAATTCTGCACATGTGCAGTTGCTCAGAATTCCCCCAGGAGTAAATATAGATGTTCCGGCTTGGGCTGGATCCTGGGCTCTGAAACCCGGGAAGGGTAACAGAGCCAAGGCTCCAGTACAAGCCAGAACATCTACACTGCTATTTTTAGCCACAGCAAGCCTGAGTCAGTTGACCCAGGCTCTGAGACTCACTGCTGCGAGGGTTTTTTTCACCTTGTGATGTAGGCTTACCCAATGTCTCCATTTGTTGCAAAGAGTGAGCACAATCTTGCGAGGTGGTGTAGTTGCCTCCTGCAAGGTGCTGCCTGCCCTCAGCTCACTAGCTTCAACACATCTCACAGGCTCAGGCCCAACAGGAACAGATTATGCTTTGAGTCTCCAGGTATCTTATTTTCATGGGGGACTTCAATCACCCTGCCATCTGCTAGGAGAGCAATACAGCAGTGCACAGACAATCCAGGAAGTTTTTGGAGAGAGTGTTGGGGACAACTTGCTGGGGAAGTGCTGGAGGAACCAACTAGGGGCCGTGCTCCTCTTAACCTGCTGCTCACAAACAGGGAAAAATTGGTAGGGGAAGTAGAAGCGATGGCAACCTGGACAGCAGTGACCACGAGATGATCGAGTTCAGGATCCTGACAAAAGGAAGAAAGGAGAGCAGCAGGATACAGACCCTGCACTGCAGAAAAGCAGACTTTGACTCCTGCAGGGAACTGATGGGCGCGATACCCTTGGAGGCTAATATAAGGGGGAAATTTGTCCAGGAGATTTGGCTGTATTTTAAAGAAGCCTTATTGAGGGCGCTGGAACAAACCATCCTGATATGCAGAAATAGCAGCAAATATGGCAGGTGACCAGCTTGGCTTAACAGAGAAATCTTCGGAGAGCTTAAACACAACAAGGAAGCTTACAAGAAGTGGAAACTTGGACAGATGACTAGGGAGGAGTGTAAAATAGTGCTCACGCATGCAGGGGTGTAATCAGAAAGGCCAAAGCATAACTGGAGTTGCAGCTAGCAAGGGATGTGAAGGGGAACAAGAAGGGTTTTTACAGGTATGTTAGCAACAAGAAGGTCAGGGAAAGTGTGGGAGTCTTACTGAATGGGAGAGGCAACCTAGTGACCGATGATGTGGAAAAAGCTGAAGCATTCAATGCTTTTTTTGCCTCGTCTTCACAGACAAGGTCTGTTCCCAGATACTGCACTGGTCAGCACAGTATGGGGAGGAGATGAGCAGCCCTCAGAGGTGAAAGAACAGGTTAAGGACTCTTTAGTAAAGCAGGACATGTACAAGTCCATGGGTCCGGATCTAATGCATCTGAGGGAGTTGGCTGATGTAATTGCAAAGCCATACGCCATTATCTTTGAAAACTCATGGTGATTGGGGGAGGTCCTGGATGATTGGAAAAAGGCAAATATAGTGCCCATCTTTAAAAAAAAGGGAAGGAGGAGAATCTGGGGAAGTAGAGACCAGTTAGCTTCAACTCAGTCCCTGGAAAAATCATGAAGTAGGTCCTCAAGGAATCCATTTTGAAGCACTTGGAGGAGAGGAAGGTGATCAGGAATAGTCAACATGGATTCACCAAGGGCAAGTCATGCCTGACCAACCTGATTGCCTTCTATGATGAGATAACTGGCTCTGTGGATATGGGGAAAGCAGTGGACATGATATATCTTGACTTCAGCAAAGTTTTTGATACCATCTCTCACAGTATTCTTGCCAGCAAGTTTAAAAAGTATGGATTGGATGAATGGACTCTAAGATGGATAGAAAGCTGGCTAGATCATCGGGCTCAACGGCTAGTGATCAACGGCTCAATGTCTAGCTGGCAGCTGGTATCAAGCGGAGTGGCCCAGGGGTCAGCCCTGGGGCCAGTTTTGTTCATCATCATCATCAATCACCTGGACGATGGGATGGATTGCACCCTCAGCAAGTTCATGGATGACACTAGCTGAGGGGAGAAGTAGTTATGCTTGAGGGTAGAGATAGGGTCCAGAGTGACCTAGACAAATTGGAAGATTGGGCCAAAAGAAATCTGATAAGGCTCAACAAGGACAAGTGCAGAGTTCTGCACTTAGGACAGAAGAATCCCATGCACTGCTACAGGCTGGGGACCAAATGGCTAAGCGGCAGTTCTGCAGAAAAGGATCTGGGGATTACAGTCGACGAGAAGCTGGATATGAGTCAACAGTGTTCTCTTGTTGCCAAGAAGGCAAACGGCATACTGGGCTGCATTAGTAGGAGCACTGCCAGCAGATCAAGGGAAATGATTATTCCCCTCTATTCGGCACTGGTGAGGCCACATCTGGAATATGGTGGAGTCCAGTTTTGGGTCCCCCCACTACAGAAAGGACATGGGCAAATTGGAGAGAGTCCAGTGGAGGGCAATGAAAATTATTAGGGGGCTGGGGCACATGACTTATGAGGAGAGGCTGAGGGAACTGGGCTTATTTAGTCTGCAGCAGAGAAGAGTGAGAGGGATCTGATAGCAGCCTTCAACTACCTGAAGGGGGTTTCCGAAGAGGATGGAGCTAGGCTGTTCTCAGTGGTGGCACATGACAGAACAAGAAGCAATGGTCTCAAGTTGCAGTAGGGGAGGTCTAGGTTGGATATTAGGGGAGGTCTAGAAGGGTGGTGAAGCACTGGAATGGGTTACCTGGGAGGTGGTGGAATCTCCATCCCTAGAGGTTTTTAAGGCCTGGCTTGACAAAGCCCTGGCTAGGATGATTTAGTTGGGGTTGGTCCTGCTTTGAGCAGGGGGTTGGACTAGATGACCTCCTGAGGTTCTCTTCCAACCTTAATCTTCTATGATTCAAAGAGGTACTAGTGATAGTTTTGAACATGTATTACTCTGTCTAGCTGATAAAACAGATTTCTGTTTGTTGACTGGGAGTCCTTTGAAGAACATTATTCTTCACTATGTGTACTTTGAGCATCAATGCTACACAAACTCAAGACAGACACTCATTTTATCACAGTACTTTAGTACAGCGATAAAGAGAATAAGTGAAGATATTCAAATTGCCTGAGTCACACTGCATTTGTGACTCAGCAGCATGCAAGCTTGAAGGTAACACGACAACTTAATCTTCTGTCGAATTCCACCACCCATGTCAGCCCAATTTCAGTTGATTCCAACAGAATTTTTCTGACCTACACTGGATTTTCAGAGATATTTTTTTAAAGCAAAAAGAAATGGCAATATAACAACAGACTAATTTACTTAGGATAACAGGTATATTCACATCTCAAAATCCCTTAGGATTTACACAGACATAATGTCTAGTAACACTAAAATAAGTTCTAGTATCCTCTATCCTGAAGTATTACTGGGACATGAATAACCACTAGCTATTCCCTAGCACTGACCTGGTGGCGCCAAACTGTAGCAAAAGGTAAATATTTAAACTAAAATTGGTCTAATATCTGTACACACGTGTAGCTCCCATTAGTGTTAATGTAGTTATATTGTGTGCAATAAGGCGAGAATAGACTCCTCCCCTCTACTGTTCCACATCCTAAACAAGATTTGCTTTTGACATGGAGTTGTACTAGAAATCAGGAAGCCTGGAAACAGGATATAAGTATTATTTCTACAGATGGCTAAGGAGGATTCTCCCTTGGTAAAACTAATTATTTTGGCTTACAGGGTGCGATGTTTGGTTCTAAGTAAAAATTTTAGGTGGGGCATGTAGCCCTCAGCTGCATATGCTCTGTTTATAAGCAGATGAGAAAGTATGATTCAAATAGCTGCTAAAGTACAGGCATCTACCCTGAAGACCAGCTGGTGCTGTCCCGATTGGATCCCTCGCCTGGGAAATGGAGGAACTGTGCTGTTGAACAAACAGCTTTGGTCGACACAAAGAATCAAGAAGATCCACTTATTTTTTTTCCTGAGTGGAGCAGAAATGCCCCTACAAAAGGTTTCCAGTTCAGATCCAAGTGAGGGTGGACTCCTCACAGTAACATTTGCAGAAACATATATGAAACCATTAAGGCTGGAAATTATTTGTACTTACTGTATCATAATTTTGTTCTAGGAAATCTGCTACCAATAATTTGTGTCTCGTTAGCAGGTCCTGGAAAAGAAAGAACCAGGGGAAAAAAATCACTACCAGCTTTTTTTCCCCACTACTTTGATCATCATTTTAATCTTCAGTTGTAATGGCTAGGGGAACATTTTAAAGCAGCTCTTCTCCTTTACAATAATTTCCAGCATTATCTTAATGAAAGAATAGGTAAAAGAGAGACAGTGCACCATTTAATATCAATTGCTGATTCACATTTACTAGTTCAGTGAATAAAAACAAAACAAATACTATATTTAGAAAATACTCCGATATGTATATTTATAGATTTTTGCACTTCTTATATGGTCTGTGGGCACATGTGCATATATTAATTTTTAAAATGTCAACTGTAAATTGGAGCTATTTTACCTTTATAGAAATTACCTTTCAGAATACAGTGTATAGCTCAGGGACAGCCAGACTGTGACCTGAAGTCCAAATGTGACCCATGAAACCTAAAACATTCACCATATGCTCACTGTCACTCTCCTTCTGTAGCTGCAAAGTGATGACAAAGCTAATCAATTCCAGATTTTTATGGATTATGGATGCAAATAGGCAATTTAAATTAATTGATCACAGCAAAAACAATTACCAATCACCCAGTTTCAAAAAGATATATTGGAATTGGAAAAGGTTCAGAAAAGGGCAACAAAAATGATTAGGCGTATGGAATGGCTTCTGTATGAGGAGAGATTAATAAGACTAGGACTTTTCAGCTTGGAAAAGAGATGGCTAAGGGGAGATATGATTGAGGTCTATAAAATCATGACTGGTGTAGAGAAAGTCGATAGGGAAGTGTTGTTTACTACTTCTCATAACACAAGAACTAGGGGTCACCAAATGAAATTAATAGGCAGCAGGTTTAAAACAAACAAAAGGAACTATTTTTTCACACAACACACAGTCAAGCTGTGGAACTCCTTGCTAGAGGATGCTGTGAAGGCCAAGACCCTAACAGAGTTCAAAAAAGACCTAGATAAATTCATGGAGGATAGCTCCCTCAATGGCTATTAGCCAGGATGGACAGGAATGGTGTCCCTAGCCTCTGTTTGCCAGAAGCTGGGCGACAGGGGATGGATATGAGTGACAGGGAGTGGATCACTTGATGATTACCTGTTCTGTTCATTACCTCAGGGGCACCTGGGACTGGGATAGATGGACCTTTAGTCTGACCCAGTATGACTGTTCTTATGTTATGTTCTAATAAATATTGGGGTTGTCTACATTTATTTATTTAAAAATAAATTTCTATACGAAGACGGAGTTTGAACCTGAGAGGTTTTAAGCACCACAATTCCTATTCGGAGTTAAGAAAAGACCAGCACCATAGATTTCACTGAGAGTGTATGTTGCTAAACATCTCTTTGGCTCAAGAGTAGCCCTCTGGCTCTTGCCAAATGCCAGTGTGGCCGTTGGCATCACAGAGTTTGGGCCCCCTTGGACCGGACTCTCCTCTCAGGCCATTTTAAATAGTGTAACTCCATTACCTTCAAAAGAGTTACTTTCCAAAGGAGTAGAATAGGAGTGAGAAGAGAATCAAGCTCCTCATCTAGTAAGTTGACCTAAGCCAATTTTTTCATATTTGGGTGCCTAAAAGTTAGCCACCTAAATCCATATTTAGATACCTAAAGAAAAAAATTAAAATGGCCTGAGCAACCACCTTCCCTATTGAAGTCTATGGGAGCTGCAGGTACTTGGCACCTCTGAAAATCAGGCCACTTATTTAGGAGTCTAAATATGGATTTATGTGGCTAATTTGAGGCATCCAAATTTGAAAATTTTTGGCCTACTGCTCTCTTCAATAAATTGCACTGAAATGCAATAAAAGCCTAGATCTAAAGCCCATTCAAGACAATGAGAGTCTTTCTGTTGACTTGAACAGAAAGGGCTTTGAATCAGGGCCTGTATCTTTTTCTTTAAAAGATCTGTCTTTTCTTTTAACAGCTTTATTACTCACTGTCAGAAGGTGACGCAATGCAATTGTCTTTACACAGTGGTGTCCTCAATAGCTCCAAAAATATATATTTAATCTGATGATTCTTCCCTTTTTAATTTGATTTACAATGAATTATAGTGAAAGGATTTGTATTTATCAGCTATTGAGAAGGGGGAAGAAGAGGGCCTCATAAACATGGTTGCTATAAAAACTAGTATACTATATAGTTAGTATATTCTTTTATTCAGCAGGGATGTGATGAATTCAGGTTAATTAGCTGAGTGGACTTCAGCCTGCTTCATATGCAGGGCACTTAGCAACCAAGCACAGCATTTTTCATTGTGTCCAACGAATTTCACATAGTCCAAAAATTAGTTTTGTTTTTATTCATAGAAAATCACAAGACAGACTGGTGCAGCAACATTTGACCAGCATTCTTCCCACCTCCCCCTGTTACTTCCATAGTAGATTATATCTCTAAATACAAGTCCATTTTCCCTGTTCCCCTGGCATTGCTCGGCAGCTCAATCACCCTCTGCCATGCATCTGGCTGAATTTAATTAAAAAGTATATCTTAATATCATCAGAAATTCCAATATTTCCCTCCTATAAATATCCTTAGATATTAATGCAAATTTAATTAAGTCCTTCTCTGGCCCCTGCAACAGACGAGTCTTTCTTCTCTGCACCGAACACCCATGTGATTGCATTATACAACCCAGCAAGGGGGTTGCAAAACCCTGATCAACAGGTGCAGTAATCCACCAAATGAAAAACTGTAATGCTTGTTTTTGCAGTCTTAGTAATCAAGATATAGCTATATGTTTTACAATTCCTGTTGCTTTCACATCACTTATTGCTATTCCAACATAACAGTGATACCAGGATCAACCAATGTTTATCTAGATCAGTGCCATGTCTCTGACACTACCCAATACCAGATGCTTCAGAAGAAGGGGCCAAAAAAAAAAAAAAAAAACCACCACAAACACCCCAACAACCCATAATGGATCATTATGGAGTAACCTGCTCACAGAGGAAGAGTTTCTCCTAACTTCAGGCAGCTAGTAGCTGACTTATGCCTTGAGCCATGAGGATTTATGTTCTTTATAATTTTTTCATCTATTTAATGTATCTATGGACATTACTATTCATACAGACATAGAATTCTATTTTTAAATCCTGCCATGCTCTCAGCTGGTGGATCCATGACTATATAGGTCTATTGGTTATAAAAGGCAGGGTCCAGCAGTCTGCAGTCCTTAATACAGCTCAAAAGTGCTTTATCACATGCCCTGCTTTGTGGCTGGGGGAAAAGGAGATTCTGTTACCCACCCCACCCATATTTTTCTCTTGCTTAAAGCCTGATTACTCTGATCTTGTGCAAAGGATATGAATTTCTTCCACAGTAAATTAATGGCAGAGCTGGAAATAGAATCCAGGAAATCTTACTCCCATCCCCAGGCCTGACCAAAAGACAACACAACACAGAAAGGGTCATGGACCATCAAAAACTTGAGTCATGTGTACATCTTTGTAAAATAATGCTGCTCTCCATATTTTAACTTGGAATTCTCTATATTTATGTACTAGTTCAAGTATCAGGACGTTTAGCTGGAGATAACAAAGATGTATAGCAACTTCAAGTCTTCTTTATTGCTTAACAGAGCTGATTTGTTCTAGAAATCGGGCCTCACTGACCACTTAGGAACAAGAGGTTACTCCCATTGAGCAAATCTTTACTCCACTCAATACTTCAATGATGACAGTAAAAATTAAGACTGGGTTTCGGGATGTGCCTTGCATTGGTGAGTTGAATTCTCTATTAGAGACTTTCTTTTAATTATATCCAAGGTTTCTCTCATCATGTTTCTAATTAGCTTTTCGAGGAAAGAAATAACTTGTTTCTATGACAGCAAAAACCTACTGATAGAAGAAGGAAAAAAAGAGCCATATCTAAATTTAGAAGAATCTCTCATTGCAAAGATTTTGCCACAGCTTTCTTAAGTGGTTTTTACAGAGAATAACCAAACTGTTCAGGGTAATTAATTATTTTCACCAGCTTATTTCTCTATTCTAAACCAGTCTCATGAACTACAAGTTTACAGAGCCATCAATTAAAATTTGCCGCATCGCTGTACTGCGGTCCTAGGACCGTGTGACCAGTACAGGTGCACGTGGCACCTCTGATCCAGTCAGGATGGATTGGAAATGTTTTCAAGTTACGTGGATCTGCTGGTTACACACTGGAGGCAAAGCAGGCTGCAGTCCCTAATACAGCTCAAAAGGTGCTTTGTTGCATAGCCTGGCACCAACTTCCATGACCACAGTGCTTGGGCTGGGAACAGCAGTCATGCAATTAGTCATTCTTCTTTTCTTCTTCTTTTTAAATGATTGGACTACTATTGAAGAGGTAGGAACAAAGGGAACCTTTTGTGGACAAAGCAGTGGAGGAAATGAGCATATGGAACCCTCTATTACGGGGTGGGAGACATGTGATTGAAGAAGCTGGTGCCCTCTTCAGGGATTCTTATATTTCTTCTAACAATATACTAAATGGGCATTAGCTATAAGTTGTCAGACTCCTACATGGTATTGCTGGATCTACCTGTTTTTTTTTTATTTGATTTTTGTTTAAAAAGGACTACACTGACCCGAGTACTCTCTTGTCCATAGTGCAAATTATAGCAATTTATGCAAGTTCGCTATCCTTTTGAGAGGGCAACATACATAAGGATTAATCTCTGAATTACCTGTCAGCCAAAATTCTTACATTATCTATTAGTGGACAGTACAAAGCCAGTCTGGAAGAAGAGCTCTGTGTAGCTTGAAAGTTTGTCCCTCTCACCAACAGAAGTTGGTCCAATAAAAAGACATTACCTCACATGTTTTGTCTCTCTAAACTGAGTAACAGGCAAAATAACACAGCATTTTCTACTTCACAACCATTCCATAGACATGGAGGTCCCAGATGCCAGGCCTGTCAGCCTTGTTTAGGAAGGTCCCAAAAAATACCTAGTGGAGAAGGCATTGCTTTCCAGTGAGTCTTCCTAATGCTGCTATCAGAGTTCACAACTGACACTGCAAAACCAAGACAAGCTGTGGGAGGCAAGACCCCAGAATTGCTTAGAAGAAAGACTTAGGCAAAGTTGGTTGGACGAAACAGCTGACTGATTGGAAATTATTAGTACATGGTACCATACTGATCTGATGAAAAGCTGATATTAAGACAAGTGGCAGAGATGTCAATCAGAGGGGAGATGTTTCAAGTCCTCCCTCTCGTTTGTTCTTATTCTCAGTTGTGAAGTGTCTAAAATCGACATTTTAAAGTCCTTAGGACATGGACCTTGTTCAATTACCCATGCTACCAATCTCCTAGCATGTCTTTGGAAGTGGTATAAATAATCATGTCAGCCTTTTGTCCAGGATGGTTAAGCAAAATAAGAGTGCTTTCTTTTTTTTTAATTATGTGTTTAGCATGTCACTCACTTCAGGCCAGGAACGAGTGCATTTTGTTTGGGTTGAAACTGGCAAAATCTGCTTTATTATGGGATTGGTATTATTTTTCTGCACAAGCGTCTATTATCCTGTTGCAGTCACAGAGCCGGGTTTGAAGGTGTCTGGCAGTCATTCTTTCAGTCTGTTTTTACTGCTGTTTCAAATATGTCGTGATGTCTTTTCTATTGGTTAAGATTTACATTATTCATCTGAGCAGAAGCATGAGCCCACAAGGGCTTAGTGAGGATAAACTTCCACATACAATGTCAGCATTTAGTTCCCTAAAACAATAATGAACTAAATTGTACCATTTAAACACAGCCTATGGTAAAAAGGGGTGTGTGGCCTGTAGTGGGGCAGCTGCCACACTCCTGGATAACAGCGGTTAAAAGCAGCCATGCTAGGCTGATTGGGGAAGCAGCCACAGCTGAGGCCAGCTCAGTCAGGGCCCAGCTGGCCCTTATAAGAGGGCTGGGGGCTAGGAGCTGAGGGAGCATCTCTCTAGTGGTGGAGAGAGAAAGACCTAGCTGCCTGGGAGAGAAGTGTACCAGAGGTAGAGTAGTGCTGGGGAAAGGCAAAAGGAACTGGGGAGCTCCAGCCTGGCAACTCCCCAGGCTGCAGGCCTTGTGCAAGGCCTAAAGAAGGTATTGGGGCTTCAGAGGTGCAGTCCGGGGTTAGGCAGAGACAGCTGGTCCAAACCCCCCTTGCCAATAATGAGTGGCCATTACAGACTGCAGTTTGCCCCAGTGAAAGGGGGCAAGATGATGACTGGCAGTAGCTACTGAGGCATGGTGGGGATAGAGTGTTGGGTGTTCTCCTGGAAGGGGAGACTCAGATGTGGAGGTACTGAAGGGGCAGAACCCTGAGGTAAAGAGCACCAGGGTCCGGGAGGGACACGGGGCCTGAGGCACGCGAGCCACCAGCCAGCAGAGGGCGCTCCGGAGCTGGAAAAGAGCTAATTCCCAGACAAAAAGCAGGAGATGCCGTGGCAGTGATTCTCTACTTCGCTACAGGCCACACCTCCCCATGGAGACCATTGGGAGATATGCTGTGTCACGGAGGCAGAATTCCTCCTTGAACGATGCCATACATAAGGGACTCAAAACCACTACTACACTCCTTTCGGTGATGTGTCTTGCCAGCTTTCTCTTCTTGGTGTGCCAGGCCTACTCCGTGGAATGGTGCAGAGGAGGGGAACAGAGTCTTGATTCCACCTCCCTGCTTCAAGAATGCAGGACATGGAAGCAGGGCAGATACAGCAGTTACACCTGGCCCTTACATGGGCCTCCCAAGGTAGGGAAGGTCCTTGCCCCTTCTCAGTTTGTAGAATGTCTGTGCACAGACTAAGTCAGTCACATATTTTATTCATTCATCAAAATTATTCAACAAAACTTTCATTAATTTTGTTGACTCCGTAGCCTGCTATTTGAATTGTGTTGTTGCATTGTAATTGGTCACATCAGTCATATGATTTACATCTGCGTTGTGATCGGATCAATGTAACAACCAATTTGCAAATGTACTCCAAAAAACATGCTGATGTTTTGACTTTGTACTTATTTTAAATTTAGCAATAAGGACACCTAGAGCCCAGACAGGATTTTTTTTAAGTTGTACTTAAATCTGGATACATAAACAAAATAAAGGATTGTGAATACTGCAAAAGGTAGTTCATTTAACTATTCACGCAAATATTCATGGAATTTATTTTAAATATTTGCCTAACTGTGCTTCTGAAGAATAAAAAGCTAAAGGCTGCTGCAGCCTCAGGTTCCCGAACTTTAAAGAAATCATTCTCTCTGTTTTAAATTATCTAAGAACAAGTCACCCGAGTCTGCATAGCGATTACTCTCTCAGGCCATAATCCTGAAATTCATTGTATGTTGCAGACTGCTGCACCCATGCAAAGTCCCAGTGACTTCATTAGGGTATGTTTACACTACGAAATTCGATTTTATAAAAGTAGATTTTTAGAAATAGATTTTATACAGTCGATTATGTATGTCCACACTAAGCGCATTAAGTCAGTGGAGTGTGTCCTCATTACTGTGGGTAGCATTGACTTACGGAGTGCTGCACTGTGGGTAGCTATCCCACAGTTCCCGCAGTCTCTGCCGCCCATTGGAATTCTGGGTTAAGCTCCCAATGCCTGACGGGGCAAAACCATTGTTGCGGGTGGTTTTGGGTACATGTGGTCAGTCGCCCCTCCCTCCACGAAAGCAACGGCAGACAATCGTTTCGCACCTTTTTTCCGTGCAGACGCCATACCACGGCAAGCATGGAGCCCGCTCAGCGTCACCGCTGCTGTTGTGTCCTGGGTGCTGCTGTCAGCAGACGGTGCAGTAGGACTGCTAACCATCATCATCCACCTCTTCCGCTGCAACTCTGCTCTCCTGCTCTTGTAAATGAGCTCAGTCTCAATAGCAAATTTCTCCCTGTTGTTGTCACCCACCGCTTCTGCTGCAACTCTGCTCTCCTGGTGCCATGAATCCACCTCGCAGGTCCTCTCGTTGTTCTGTATAATATTTATTCTCGTGGCATCTGTCATCATCCACCACTTCCGCTGCAACTCTGCTCTCCTGCAGACTCCATACCACAGCAAGCATGGAGCCCGCTCAGCTCACCGCTGCTGTTGTGAACATTGTAAACATCTCGCACTTTATCCTGGAGTATAAGCAGAACCAGGCTAAGAGACGCCAGCATGAGGAGGATTTTTATGAGGCTACGGACACAGATGTTCCTGAAAGCACGCGCTGTGGCAATTGGGACTTCATGGCAGCAGTGGGGCTGGTTGATACAGTGGAATGCTGATTCTGGGCCCGGCAAACAAGCACAGACTGGTGGGACCACATAGTGTTGCAGGTATGGGATGATTCACAGTGGCTGAGAAACTTTCACATGTGTAAGGCCACTTTCCTGGAACTCTGAGAGTTGCTTTCCCCCACCCTGAAGCGCAGGAATACCAAGATGTGAGCTGTCCTGACAGTTGAGAAGAGAGTGGCGATAGCCCTGTGGAAGCTTGCTACGCCTGACTGCTACCGGTCAGTCGGGAATCAATTTGGAGTGCGCAAAGCAGCCCCCTCAGTAGATGTGATCCAAGTAGCCAGTACAATCATTGACGTTCTGTTATCAAGGGTAGTGACTCTGGGAAATGTGCAGGTCATACTGGATGCCTTTGCTGCAATGGGTTTCCCTAACTGTGGTGGGGCGATAGACGGAACACATATCCCTATCTTGGCACCACACCACCTTGCTGACAGGTATGTAAACTGCAAGGGGTACCTCTCAATGGTGCTGCAAGCAATGGTGGATCCCAAGGGATGTTTCACCGACATCAGCGAGGGATGGCTGGGAAAGGTGCAGGACGCTTGCATCTTTAGGAACTCCTGGTTGTTCGAGCAGCTGCAAGAAGGGACTTACTTCCCAGACCAGAAAATTACTGTTCGGGATGTCGAAATGCCAATAGTTATACTTGGGGACCCAGCCTACCCCTTGCTCCCATGGCTCATGAAGCTGTAACACAGGCAGCCTGGACAGTAGTAAGGAGCAGTTCAACTGTAGGCTGAGCAAGTGCAGAATGGTGGTAGAATGTGCCTTTGGAGGTTTAAAAGCTCGCAGGTGCTGTTTGCTGACTAGGTCAGACCTCAGGACAACCAACATTCCCATTATTATTGCTACTTGCTGTGTGCGCCATAGTATCTGTGAGAGTAAGGGGAGACATTTATGGCAGGGTGGGAGATTGAGGCAAATTGCCTGACATCTGATTTTGAGCAGCCAGACACCAGGGCAATTAGAAGAGCACAGCAAGGCGCGCTGCGCATCAGAGAGGCTTTGAAAAACAGTTTCATGACTGGCCAGGCTTCGGTGCGACAGTTGCGTTTATTTCTCCTTGATGCAAACCCGCTCCCTTTGTTGATTTTAAATTCCCTGTAAGCCAACCACCCTCCCTCCTTCGAAAAAGTAATGGTTTTGAAACCATGCATTCTTTCTTTATTAATTAAAAAAAAAGGGAGATAACTGACAAGGTAGCCTGGGTGGGGTGGGGGGGAAGGACAAGGCCACACTGCTCATTGTAGCCACACTACAAATCAAACTGTTTGAATGACAGCCTTCTGTTGCTTAGGTCATCCTCTGGAGTGGAGTGGCTAGATGCCTGCAGCCTCCCCTCCACGTTCTTGGGCATCTGGGTGAGGAGGATATGGAACTTGGGGAGGAGGTCAAGCGGTTGTACAATGGATGTAGCGGGGGTCTGTGCTCTTGTTGACTTTCCTGCAGTTGCATCAGATGCTTCATCATGTCTGTTTGCGCCCCCATTAGCCTTAGCATTGCCTCCTGCCTCTGCTCTTCGTGCTCCTGCCTCTGGTCTTCATACTCACTTAATGCTTTCCTAACCTCTAACAGTGAATGCCTCCATGCATTCAGCTATGCCCTATCAGTGTGGGAGGACTGCATGAGCTCGGAAAACGTGTCATCGCGAGTGAGTTTTTTCACCTTCTAATCTGTGATAACCTCAGGGATGGAGATGATATAGGGGGAGCCTAGAAACATTTGCACCTGTGGGGGGGGGGGAATGGGAGATAAAAAGGGAGAGTAAAATTTAAGATGACACGTTTCTGAAAACAAAAGGGAGACTCTTTCACAGTGAATCAAGCAATTCACAGCAGACAGCACATGTGCTTTAGGTACAAGATTGCATTCTGCCTTTTATATTGAGCGCCTGCCGGTATGGTGACACATCACACACAGCTGGGCAACAGAATTCGGTTTCCATGCAGCCATGGTAAGGCAAAGGGTACGCGGGGTTGGCTTCTTATGCATGACATGTGGGAATGGTTTCAAAGAGCAGCACCATCCTTTCCCATAGCAAGCAATGGGTTGGGTTTCACATGAAAACTGCAGCCCCTCCTTTTACAGGTGGATGTGCAGCACACACCTCCCCCCACCCCACCACGTGGCTATTCTCCGGGATGATCCCTTTTAGCCAAGCACAAACAGCCCAGCATGAATGGTGTCCTTTTACTGTTCCCTTACAAAAATTCCCCTATTTCAACCGGGTGACCATGAATGATATCACTCTCCTGAGGCTACACAGAAAGATACAGACCGAATGTTGCTTGAATGTGACCAAAACCCAGGACCATTCGCTGCCATGCTTTGTGCTGCAGTGATTCCAGAATACTTTCAGAGTACCTCCAGGAGAGTTTCATGGAGATGTCCCTGGAGGATTCCCGCTCCATCCCCAGACACGTGAACAGACTTTTCCAGTAGTTGTACTGGCCGCAAATGCATCCCAATTCTTCAGGGAAAATCAAACATTAAACACTATTGCTTTTAAACCCTGTACTGTAGTTACAAATGTGCACTCACCAGAACTGCCTTCTCCAGCTTCAGGGTCGGGGATCCCACCTTCGGAGGGTATTGGCTCCAGGGTGATGAAAATGTCTTGGCTGCCGGGGAGAATGGATTCACCGGTTGCCTGCTGTGCATTCTCCTCCTTCTCATCCACAAAATCCTCTTCCCTGTTGCATGAGACTCCCCCCTTGCAGGTGTCCACGGACAGTGGTAGGTCCCCTCCTAGAATGGCATGCAGCTGATCATAGAAGCAGCATGTATGGGACTCTGACCCGGAGCGACCATTTGCCTCCTTTGTCTTTTCGTAGGCTTGCCTCAGCTCCTTAACTTTCACACGGCACTGCTGTGTGTCCCTGTTATAGCCTCTCTCCAACATGCCCTGTGAGATTTTGGCAAATATATTTGCATTTCTTCTTTTTGATTGGAGTTCTGCCTGCACAGATGCTTCTCCTCATACAGCAATCAGATCCAGTGTCTCCCTTTCAGTCCATGCTGGAGCTTGTTTGTGATTCTGGGGGGACTGCATGGTCACCTGTGCTGCTGAGTTCGCTGACCAAACAGGAAATGAAATTCAAAAGTTCCCAGGGCTTTTCCTGTGTACCTGGCTAGCGCATTGGCGTTCAAAGTGTTGTCCAGAGCGGTCACAATGGAGCACGCTGCGATAGCTCCCAGAGGCCAATACCGTCAATTTGCGTCCACACTACCCCAAATTCAACCCAGCAAGGTCGATTTTAGCACTACTCCCCTCGTCAGGGAGGTGTACAGAAGTCGATTTTAAGAGCCCTTGAAGTCGACGGAATGGAGTTGGTTGTGTTTATTAATGTGCATTAATTTTAAAATTGACCTAATGTGGCTAAATTTGATCTAACCTCAAAGTGTACACCAGGCCTTAGGGTTCTGTGTGGGTGTAGTAGCCTGTCTGCATGCAAGAAATTGCAGTGATCAAGGCCTTAAAATCTGAAGCTGCTTGGTGCTCCAAGCCCACAGATCCCCATGGATAAGGCAATGAGTACCATGTATGACTGGATTGTATAATTGCCAATATTTTAAAATGAATCTATGAAAAAAGCTTGTTCTATCTACTAACTATGGCTAAGCAGCGTGGTGTGTAAGGACCAAACTCAGAGCAGTAATATGAAGTAAGAAACATTGTGAATGACTTTAAAATGATTCATCCCATATATATATTTTTAAGGGATTATATGTGACACATGGCTAATTTTAAACAGTTATACAAAATGCCTTGGGATGTCAGGATGAAGGACATCAAAGAAATAGAAATCTGGATTAAATTAAAGACTCTGGACTGACTCTATCCCTGGTGTAAATCCAGTCACAATCAGACCAGGGATGAATTTAGTCCTCTCTATCTTACAGTAAAGAAAGCAGTCTACTAGCAAGAAAAACTCCATCTCTGTGTACTATACCACATCCAACAGTCTAAAGCAAGTGAGGGAGGAGTGCTGTTTTAAACCCAGCATTGTAAAGTTCCCATAGACATCAAATAATTTACCTTAAATGTAGCAAAGGCATCAGAAGCGATGTCAAACGTTGACATTTCCACATATTTGAAAAAGTCTCTGAACTGATCTGAGAAAAGGATGATTTTGGCAAGTGGCTCATGCCGGATACATTCTCTCAGCATAATTCCACAGCGTAAGGCAATATGTGGTGCTTCGTATCTAGAGTATGAAAAAGCACCAGACAAAGAGGGTTATTTTAAGCATAAATGGACAATTGCCTACCATATATAAGATGCATCTACCAACAGAAACACATACTAGAAGACCCTAATACAGAACACTAAATCCAACCTTCATGGCTTAGACCCATACTTAAGAAACATCAGCTATATAATTAAGGTTGCTAATAGCACAAAAAAAAACAGGGGGTTGGAATGAAAACTCAATTTTTTGAAATACTTACATTTCTATTGAAATTTTTATGCTTGGCCTCTGCTGAAAGGTGATTTTGGGGTGTGTTTGAAAATTTTGAACAGAATTCCTTCACCATTTTGGAATTGAGAGAGTAAACCAAATACAGTATATTCCAACCCCCTTTTTAAATAATTCTAAGACCCTTAACTTTTATAAGTAAACTATCTGCTGCCTCGTAGACCATGTTTTTCTCCTCTCCACTCTGCAATAAGACTCGACTGGAGCACTAATCTCTAACAAGCAAGAGAAGAAGAGTTTATCCATAGAGCCTCTTCAGTGTCTGTCTCTCTGCAGTTCTGATGACCTATTCTGTAGCCTGGGAGTTTGGGGAGAATTTTGTTCACCTCAGTCTCTGTGGAGCTTTGTTCAGAAGACCAGCATTTGGCCCTCTGGTTGTAACCACCGTATGGCAAAGACACTGTATTGTACAGCAGCAAGCACACTTTCCCCCACCCCCACCAGGTTTTATAAGTCATCTCTCTCTAATTCCTGTGTAACACATTGCATCTCCTTTAAGTCAAAGTGCATATTGAAATAAAGCATGCAAGGTTTCAAGAAAAAAAATGGATGTGATTTAGCCAACCAAAAAACCCCCAAAACTCCTCCCCCTACAACAAAATTTAAATTACTACACAATGAACATGCTTTAACAATGTTCATTTAGCTGAAAGTGACAGGACTCAAATGAACAGGGAGGAAACTCTGCTTCAATAGGTTGACTACAGCATATCAAAACTGCCTGTTAGCCAAAGCTTATCTACCTTATTGTTTCTCTGCACAATTACTTTCTACTGTCAGGCTTAAAAAATAAGACAGACTGCCATCTGTGCTGTGAGTGAGTGGGCCTTTCAAATTCACCACCAGCTTCCACGTTAAAAAGAATAGTAGTGTTTCCAGAGCATACTAAGACTGCATATTTTCATGTGATGACTACAATAGCTGGCCTAGTGAAAAATGAAACACTGATTCAAAAGTCAAATGAAACCCCTCTTGCCTCAAACTAAAATAAATCCCAAGCAGCTGATGACAATCAAGCATATCTCTATCATTTTGGGAGCCATTTGCACCCTAAACATATGACTCTTTATATAGTAAATGTCCACAGATGTTTTCTGTTAAGAGTTTCCTCTTCTCTACTGCATCAGGTCACATTAGTACAAACACACATTTTCAAACAGAAGGGGCAGAGTCACTTCTAGGAGTGTGGCCAGGAAATGTTTAACGGCTGGGCTGGGAACATTTTAAGAGGAATATAAATAAATTATATTTTTGCCAACACAAGACACTTCCAAAAACACAAGTATCATTGTAAGTAAATGCAGTAAAACCCTTAAGTCAAACACTTCATTATCCAGAATTTGGTATGTCACTGGGGCTACGTAAGTAAGGCAAGTTGTACTTGGCTCCTGGAATATACCTGAAAGAAGATTACCAGATATCTGGCCACAATTAGCACTTTGTCTGCACCAGCAGTTCCATTCAGAGCCCCTGTGGAATTTAACAGAGAACCAGGAGGGAAAGTAATTCATTACCAGACGCTAATACAGCATTGTTAGTGATGATTATTAGTTATTAGCTGACAATGTGCTCAATAGTGTAAAAACACAAAATGAAGATCCTACCTGCTCTGAAGAATTTAAAACCTAAAAATTAGACACTCTGAACACAGGATGCACTGGGAAACCCAGAAGAAGAAATCACTTTTTAAATATTTACAACTCATTTTTGTGGACACCGTGAAATCAGCAAGTCAAAGAGAGACTTGAATGAGAACAGAAGTCACTCAGCACAGTGGGGGCAGGATAGAAGAAAGCACAGAGATAAGGGTGGAAGGAGGAGACAAATAGGGCATCAAGACTGGAGGGCACAAAGAGAGACTTCTTGACAAATTGCCACATGCCCCTCAGCTTCTTAGGCCTGATCCTACACCACTGAAGTCAATGAGAGTTTTGCTATCGACTTTAATGAGCACAGGATCAAGCCTTTAGTGATGCTGTAATAGTACAGATATTATCCCTATTCAGAAAGGAAGCAGCAATGGAGTACAGCACAGAAACACAACCTGGCAAGGCAGCCCATAGAGATTTTGAACTCTGATTTCTTTCATGTACAGAATGCCATCCTAGCGGCTGAACTGAAATCTGCTGTAATTTTCTCTGGTACAAAGTTATACATTATTTTACATCACAGGGGACTGAATTCATCCTTGGTCTAACACCACTGAATGCAATGGATCCCGATGGACATCAGGGATTAATTTGGCCCAAGGACATTTGCTCATTTATAAACCAAAAGCTACATTCCTTTGAAGTCCTATTTGCACTCCGCAAATCATACTGAGCCTCCATAAAGGGAAAATACAAGATCATTAAAGTTAGTCCCCTTGGCAGCAAGTAAGTCAATTGTCCTATTATTTTTATATTACACACACACACACACACACACACACCGACCAACCGTTTGCAGAATCTTTTTGTGACGCTGACAATATGGCAGTGCCACTGCAGTATTACACAGGAAATACTGGGAAGAAAATCTTTATTCAGGAATCTTCCCACTTAACAACAGAGCTCACATTATGCAGTGAAAAAAAGTGACCTTTTGTTGTTGCTGCTGCTGGGAACTGACGGTCAGGTGGCAATGGAAATTTTTCATTCAATACTATGCAAACAATGACTTGCCTTCCTGATAGTTCTGTGCTGTTTTTTCCTACGATTGTGTGTAAAAGATACATTTTATTTAATAAATAAATCAGTGAGGATGTATGTCAGAGAGAGCATGCTATAATTTTATAACAGAGATGGCCAAATTCAGGGAGATAATAGGGAGAGAATACTTGTGGAATTACTTTGGGTTTCTTTCAGTTTTCCTTCCTTTTTAAAATTAATTTTGTAATGAAATATTATATTATATTCATAAGAAAATACATAATCAATAAAGAAATGACAGGGCTAAGTTAAGCACATAGACCCAATCTTGCAATTCATGGCACATGAGCACAGAAGACTGTTCATGTGCAACAAATTGCAGGCTTGGGGCCCTACCCCTACGTTAGGTACTTACTATACATTGTGGAATCTGGAACTCAACCCCGAAGTTGGATCCATGCCGATAGGTGCCCCTGTGTTCGCTCAAATGTATTACAGGCTCAAGGCACCTTATTAAGATCCCTTGTATAAAAAAGTTCTATCAACCAAGAGAGCACAAAAAGATCTATAAAGAAACAAAAAGCTGTGTTCAGGTCAAAGGCAGATACATGGCATGGTTTCCTATCTCCATGGGAGTTCAGCAAGGCTGCATTCTGTCACCATCTTTGTTCAATACTGCTATTGACTGGTTGATAGATAATCTTCAGGAGGCAGCCATCGGTGGCACTGAACTGAACACCATTCTGCTTCAAGTTTTTGAATACACCAATAACATTGTCTTGTTGGCTCAGTGGGGTGAATTGCAGCAACTGACGGCCAATCTGGTCGGGAAAAAAAGCAGTGCATGTTGATCTGGTAATTAATCTGGATAAAACTAAGCCCCTGGCCATTGCCATCAAGCAGCCCCCAGATCCAGATTACAACCAGCTCAGTAAAAATCTATCCAGGTAGCAACTGTCAAATACTTGGGCAGTGTCAGACAGCACTGGAGAATGCTCAAAAGATGTAGATGCTTGGACAGGTGCTGGAGCATCCATGGAGAAAAATTAGCAGGTGCTTAGCACCCAGTGGCAGCCAAGTTCCCCCTACTCCACTCCCGCCCGTGGTCCCCGCCGATCAACTCCCCCCCCTCCCAGCACCTCTTGCACGCCGTGGCTTGCACGGTCAGGGGAGGGGGCGGAAAGAGGGGGGAAGAGGCAGGCGGGGTGAGGCCTTGGGGGAAGAGGTGGAATGGGGGCATGACCAGGTGTGGAGTGGGGGCAGGAAGAGGCGGGGTAGACTGGGGTTGGGGCCTGGGGCTGAGTGGGGGGTTGAGCACCCCGGGGGAAGATTAGAAGCCAGCACCTGTGGATGCTTGTATGGCAGCAGCTGCTGCCACATTTCATGCCTTTCAGCAGCCTCTGAGGGGACGTTGTGACATCAAGCTTGCTATGAAGCTGTGGATCTATGGATCCATGGTTATATCAACTCCATCGTATGGACGTGGTGCTGAGGAAGGCTGAAGAACATAAGATTGATGTTTTCAACGGTCATCATCTTTGTCAGTTGTTCCATATCAAGTGGCAGGACAAGATCACAAATGAGGATCTTCAAAGCTAATAAACCCAGCAGCCACCTCCAACAGCAATGGTTCCGTTTCAGCTGCATTCTTGGTATGGATATGTTATAAGAATTGAAGACCAATGAATTCCAAAGCATGTATACTAAGGAATGTCACAACATGGCCAGTGATCACATAGGTGCCACAAACTTCAGTGGTGCAAGATGACTGCTAGTGAGGGCCATAAGCTGAATGTGCAGCTAGACAACATTAAGCACTTTGACAGAGATCAATTCAGGTGGTGCTTGATTTACAAGGATGCCATGTACCTTTGGGATTTGCCACAATGATGATGAGTATATAAAAGTTACAGCATTCAGCAGCAATTCCCAAATATTGCTGTAATTTTGTAAAAGTGAGAGTTTTGAACCACTCCAGTAGAATTTTTTAGTTCTTTCTTATAAGGTTCTCCAGGACCGGCATACATTAATATTTTGGCACAGTTAATAGTGCTATTCCCATTGATGCTACAATATACATTATAAGCTTCCATATTATCTTTTTTTTTCCCCCCAATTTATTTCCATAGAGTCCAAAGACTACTTGGGACACAATCCAAAAATATTTTACAGAATTGCGCCACATCGTATAAAACCAGGAAATGTGCCAAAGAAAATGGGAGGGGAAAGGAGAGAAGAATCCAAAGAAGAAAGCTAGCAAAAAGGGGTGAAAAAAATGGTTAAAAAAACTGACTTAAATATTAGACAAATATTTATTTTTCACTTAACAGAAAATTTTATGAAATTTTTACCTAAGCAATGATTAAAGGAACTATTATCACTGTCATGTGACAAAGGCAAAAGGGTCACAGAGAGTTGCTTTCCTCTAACTCTGAACAAGAAACTTAATCAGCATGAGAAAAACATTATTTCTTCAGCTATTCTGCCCCTCTCTACTTCACTGTCAAGTTTCTGCATGGAACCTTGCCTAGCCTCTCCTACCTGGATTCCTGATAGAAATTTAAAGGAACAGCGTACATATCTTCATAGCCATTTGAAGTTGGGCTGCAAAACGGTAGATTGAAGAAATCCTTAGTTCCAGAAGCTGTTTGCAGACAACTGTTACTGATGCTATATCTACACTTAAAAACACTGCTGCAGCTGTGTTGCTATAGCACTTCAGTGTAGACATTCACTACAGCTACAGGCGGGGTTCACTTATTGCGGTAATTAATACATCTCCCTGAGAGGAGGTAGCTAAGTTGATGGAAGAATACTCCCATTAACTTAGTGCTGTTTACACCAGTGGTTAGGTCAGCATAGCTATGTCTCTTGAGACGTACCTATGCCAACGTACCTTTTCAGTGTAGACCAGCCTGAAGTATTTGGGATTGGGGAGCAGCAGAGAGGGTCTTCAAATGCCCCTTTCTGTAGGATTTGACCCATGCAGATGCACGCTGAGCACAAACAACATTTGTAGGAGATACTCACTTTCTCACTGCCTATATTCTCCTGTGGAGACCTGCCAGAAAAGTCATATCTACAGCCAGCAGAGAACAGCAGAAATCCCTTACACAAATCTCTGCAGACTAGTCTCAATGCAACAAAAATGTGGCTTTTCATTTGAGCAATGTGTTCACAGGCAGGGTACTTCAGGATCTGACCACATAAACAATAGGCAGTACTTTGAATGTATCAAAATGAAGGAACTATATAAGTGAGCTGTAAAGTATTTCCTGTGGGAATTTTGTTTTACTTATGATCAACCAACTCACTTCGTAGTTGATGCCCAAAATCTGTATGATTTTTGCACACCTTCTTTTGTATATGCAGTCATTACAACAGGACATGAAAGTCACATGCAAATGCCAAATTTGTGCAGACAAATGCATTATTGATACAAGTGAATGGACCTCATGCCTTGCTTTATGAAAATTTGCTATATATATTTTAATACTATTAAATTTAACAAAATGCCAATATTTTAGAGAGAAACAAATTGGCATAATCATAAAGACTAGTTTTCTGAAATATAGTATTCACCCAATACATAATCTGTAGCTTGACATTAATTAATTAATTAAAATTCAGCAACAACAAAAATCCACATAGCTGGCTGGCTGTCATCCTTTTGAGAAATCTGCTGCCTCAGTGACTCAGATTAACAGATATAAAATAAATCTGAGTTTCAAGGTTAAAGTGAAAGTTAAACTATTAAATCCAGTTATATGTTAAGACCAATGAGTGGCCCAGTTTCTGTATTTATCACCCCATCATTTTATCAAAATAGTGGGCCCAATCCTGCTCCCGTTGTAGTCAACCAGAATTTTGCCACCAATTTCAACGGGAGCAGACTCCTAATCTGGAAAAAAAAAATCCCCACTAGTAATACAGTCAAAGTCCAATTCTTTTTTTTTTTTTTTAAATCATTACCAGAGCTGTGAGCATGTTGCCAGCTCTTGCGATTTCACTGTGAGTCTTAGAATATTTGGGATTTTTCTTAAAGTTCCAGCTCATGGAGCGATGTTATATCAAAATCCCAAGTGCATTTTTGTAAACAGCAAGTGGCTATCCATGGTTGCAGAGAAAAGCTTGAAAATTAAAACCCTAAAGGCTCAAAAAAGGTAATTAAAAAAATACATTTGGGGGTCTTTAAATCTCAATTTTGGGAGCCCATCTCGTGATTTTTAAATGCCTGGGTTTAACAGTACTGCTATTACATGGTTAACCAAGAGATTATACTGGTTATATTTATTAACTGACCAATATAACATTTTATTTTTACACAAAGTAACTTTCATCCAAAACAATCCTAAAGCTCTTTATAAACAATGGCCTATATTCACCCTCCCCCAGGAAAAAAAATGAAAGGGTAAATCAGAAAATAGCAGCTTTCAAACCATGGAAAAGGTAAGATTCGCAACATAAGGGCGGGGAGATTTGTGGCCAAGGAGAGAGAAAAGAAGCCTCAGAGAAGTTTGGTCCCACTCTCACACATTCACATGCATCAATGCAGTTAACATCCCCTCTGCGCTGCTGCCTAGTCCCCTTTCATGGCAGCATAGCTCACCTTGGAGGCCAGTGAGCTGAGCACTAAATCCTTCTGTGAGACAGAAAGCAGAGCGAGAATTAATGCTGAAAAGAGCAGCATTAACTTCTACATTGATCTGCACTTGGAAATCTGCTGGTTGTTGAGGGGAACATGTTCCCTGATTCCATCCCCCTCTCTGATGCAAGTCCAAAACTCACAGAGCCCCAACCATGCAAAGTTCACAAGGAGGAACTTCCAGGTGGTCACGAAGGGTTGTAGAGTATGCCTTTCAGACACCGCTACCTTTCATGTAGTCTTTTGTTTCTCTACACAACACGCAATAGTCCAGAATTTGGCCAATCATCATAGAAATCATTTTGCTCACTACCAAAATGCAGCAAGCTGTGAAGGGAACTCAGCAGTTGTGTAGCTGCATCCATCGATCCTACACAACAGTTTAGGGCAGGAATGGAAGAGAGTATCATATGGAAAACAGAGGTGGAAAGCAGTCAGAATGTAATTACGCCAATATGGAGTTTGGCCAAGAAATCATGGCCAAATAAATAATGCAGGTACTGAAATGTGTACAAGTGTTCACTTAAGTAGTAGCAAGTCAACAGAAGCCAAGAAATCGGAAATTAAGGCTGAAATTTCATCCACCTTTTTTTCCCCCCCCTCCACACACCATGGTATAAGGTAGATCAAACACAATACAAGCATGCTCCAGACAATCCTGCTTAATGGAAATCAAACTCCAATTAAAATGAACACCCACCCTTTTAGAAGCATAAATAGGATATGTGGATGGGCACTAATGTATTCCACAGTAGGGCTTCGGGTGCCAATTTGTCTTCTCAAGATGTTGTTAAATATCTGGGACACATCCTTTTTGCCCTGTTAAAGAAATAAAACATAGTTGCAAGTGTGAAAACATGCAAGAATTTGATTATTCATTAGAGTCTTTATTTACAATAGGAAAAGAGACCAAAACAGAACAAGCCAACACTAGTTTGCTCTAGCTGTCTTTTGCTGTTGACCCCCCCCAAATATCTTATTCCTCAGAAGATGGGTGCATCTTCAATGGCGCAACAGGATCCTTTAGTTCCCCCATCTATTTGTTCTGGACAATATCAATTCCACCATTTGCATTTTTCTTTTGCCAAAAGTGCAGACAAAAAACAAATCCTTTATTCTATTAATTAGCAAACATGTCTCCCCAGTGATGCACAACTGCTCCTTTAGCCCCCAGATTTTGAGTCCTCACAGCAGCACTCAAACTGAGCTCCCAATGGGGCAGTGCAACACATGGTTTGACCCACTTGGTCAGACTAGACCTTTTTCCTTTTTTTACTATCAAAAGGATAGCTCAAACTTAGCTAACTCTTACTCTTAAAAAAACCTATTTTTAGAGCTTAATTCCAACCCCTAGGATACAGCAACGTGCCTGGTGTACTGAAGGACAGGACTAGCATTTCTCCGATACTCTTTATGTTTACCTTAAGTAAACGACAATAACATTTGTCTATCTGCTATGGTTTTTTGTTGTTGTTGACTCTACTTTATTCCCTCAAAACTGGATGAGATTGGTCCATAACTTCGCTGAAGCCCCGAGGAACCCTCCCATTTTCTCCTGCTATTACTCCCCATATACACACGTCTTCTGAATCTTGTACTGCATTAGTCATCATCGCTCCAGTTAAAGACTTCTGAGAAGGCCCGTGTGAGCCATTCTATAATCACCCAGAGAGGTTGCTGTTGCAAAAGTGGAGAGAGCCACATTAAAGGTCTTGTAGCGGATAAATATTGGGTCATAATGGACAATGCAAACCATAGGAAAGTGTTATTTATAATCTGTATAATATTCATAGATGCATTACAAGAAGACAAACACATTCCTTGGCTGGGAAATTAATGAAGGTCTCAAGGCAAAGGGCAGATAGTTTCACATAGAGGAGAATTTTCCTAGCTTCATCCTTGCAAATAAAACCACTCTTGAGAAGGGCTGAATATTCTGCCTTCCTAGTTGTTCCAGCCCAGCTGGCCTGGAGACTAAGAGACTAAGAAAGGGAATCAAATCAATAGGATGGCCCATCTGCTGCTGTTTGAGATATTGACGACACTTGGACATTCCTGTAATTAAGCCAGCTTCTTTTTTAAAATGTTCCCTTTTAAACTGTAACACTCTCCACATAAATCTGGAGTACTGCACAATTTAAATCAGTAAGTCATGAGACGTGTTCCCAGGAGTTCCAAAAGTTAGTACACAACGAAAATAATCCAGAAAAGAAGAGCTGTTGAAAAGGGGAGACAACACTGGCCAGAAATTTAAATGATCCTAGCTGCATAAGCACAGGATTTGAGGAGAGATTTCTCAGACCTTTGGGACTGCCTCTTGAGTGTCTGGACTTCCAGCAACATCATGCCAGCGGGTACAGACATGAAAGGAACACTGAATAGACTAAAGAAAAGAGATGAGGCTTGTCCCAAAGAGGACAGATCCTGAGCCCCACCACATCCAGATTCCTGCTAAGTGGAGGATATTATTTTCTTGATGTATTATGTTCAAATGTTAGACAGAAACCCAGGTACGTTGATGGTAGTGGGGGAGGTCTTCTGAAAGAAAAACCTCATACTTTTAAATTTCCCATTGTAGGTAGGTAAGTGCCCAAACAAAAAGGCCTTATACAAAGTCCTGAAGTCAGCCTCAGAGGGACTCTGGAAGACTCATTGAGCGAAGAATTTTCATAGAATAGGGGGCCCTGAACAGACAAAGACCTTGCACTATCCAGTCTGAACTTCAGGAAAGTCAGCAATCACAACTGCTTTACGGGCTCACAGCAGAGGATTAATCAATCAGGTTCCTCAGGTCTAAATCATTAAGGGCTTTACAAATATCAGCCACATAGCTCACCATACTCTCATTTTAAATTTTGGAATCACCACCATCTCTGGCCACGAAAGTAGGAGGAGTGCCAAAAACATTATATTAAGTTTTAAACACTAAGTGTACTACAATTATGTGTTTTAAAATGGCACATCTCCTAGAGGCTAAAGGCAGGCACCCATCAAAAATGTATGCAAGAATTAGGTGATTTTGCAATGCTTCCTTTATGTGGAATTTGCAATGTAAATTCTCTTTACAATGAAAAATGAAAGGTACAATAGAGGCAGAGTAGAGGAGGGACAAAACTGAAGCCAAAGCACAGCGACTAGATATGAGCAAGGGACAATAAACTCATCATGTGGATAATAATTTACCAGATTCCTATGCCATAAAACAACTCAAGCCAATATGATATTTTAAAGGAATCGCAGACAAGAAAATGAATGTAGGATCTCTGTAATGCAACAGTTTTATGTTATCACTTGTCCTCTGCTACTGGCTATTTCTCACCCCCTTTATTAGCCAACTAATAGAGCTTTTTGTAGCTATTGGCCCAAGTTATAAAGTTCAGATCTGAATTCGAATGAGAACTCCCCAAAGATCAGTAGTGTTTGGGTTCATGATTCCTGCTCAGGGCCATCTCCACTGTTTTATAAGAAAAGGAGTACTTGTGGCACCTTAGAAATTAACAAATTTATTTGAGCATAAGCTTTCGTGAGCTACAACTCACTTCATCGGATGCATCATGAAAGCTTATGCTCAAATAAATTTGTTAGTCTCTAAGGTGCCACAAGTACTCCTTTTCTTTTTGCGAATACAGACTAACACGGCTGCTACTCTGAAACCTGTTTTATAAGAGCATCAATCCTCAAAAAAAAAAAAAACCCAGATTTTAACATGATTTATAACGGTACAAATGGGGATTAAACACAAAAAACACATTTGCATGCTAACAAGTAATGAATTGCACAGACACTCAATCAGTTATACGTGGGTAACAATTGGAAGACAGCAAAATAAGGCTCAAATGTGGTTAGGAAAGTTTAGAAACTCAAAAAATTATGGAAACCTGAAGACACAGTGGGCATATACGGTTACTAAACTCCTTTTCAATTACATTTTACTGATGCGTTATAGACAAATCAAGCAGATGAAATGTAACAATAACGCCTGTGGCAAAGCAGAGAGTTTTGCTGTGTGATTATATAACTTTGTCATGGATGAGGCTAATTTCACAAGTGAAGTATTTAGAGTTCTGTTCACAAGTAATAATAAATACCACATAGTTGCTGGTGCATAGTAGACACATCAGACAGTCCTGGCTTGGAAGACTGTACTCTGGAGAAATAAGCCAAGGAATATTTCCCATTTGATATAAACTATACAGAATGCCACGCTTTTGAAGTAGTAGTTATCCCATGATTTGAGAAGTTGTATGCTGATGGTGTCTTATTTTTTTTTACAGTTTGTAAACTACTGAATTATTTTTCTGATTTTAAAGAAAACATTTAGCAACTGACACATTTAGCAACTGCAAGAGAAATAACTTAAGAAATTCTATGATCAAAAAAACCTCTATCAGTTCAAAAATAGAGGGAGAGGAAGGAACTTGTGTTGACAATGGAATTTTTATATTAAAAAGTAAATGAAAATAATCTATCCCTAGAACATAAATCTCCCAAGGCCATGCCATTTAATACTGCAAAATGAACATTAAGTCTCACTGAAATGCCATGAGAGGGAGCATATTTTTCATATTTTCCAGTGAAATACCACAAGTACTTTTTTCTTACAGCATTCAGCGAAAGCCATCGTTACAGCTCTAAAGGACTTCAAGTTTCACACAGAGGAAAATGTTCCTCCTCTTGATTCATTTTCAAAGGAGGCGGAAAGTAACAGCACAACAAATGGTTCTTTCCATTAAATGGGGCACAGGAACTCACACAAAAGGCGACTCCCATAGGATTGCACAGAGTCACCCCGGGAAACAAGATAAAAGGATGATGCTCCCTGGAAACTGGTTTTAATTTCTGAGGCTCCCCATACAACAAATTCAGTTAGTGCCCCTACTTCAAACTGTGCCTAATGGGAAGCATTGTGTCAGCATCCTGTAGGACTGGAAGTACGGAATTCCTGAGTTCTAACCCTGCACCAACATGCTGAATTATTTGTGATGATTCATCAGAGCAAGTGGGAACACAGGAATTTCCATATGGGATCTGAACAGTAGCCTTTCTAGTCCAGGATCTTGTCTTTGACAGCATCTTCATAGGTAGTGCAAGAAATGCTATAGTGAAGTTCTAGAATAACCTCCCTACAGGGAAGCTTCTTCCCAACCTGCATTAGTCAGAGATTGATTACGAGGGTTTATATCCATCCTAAATTATTTTTAATAAATTTCTAATGTAAATGGAGATATTCTCATTGTCCATATGAATGTCTAATCCTTTTCTAAATTATTCGCAGTTCTTTGCCTTAATGTTATACTACCGTGGCAATGAATTTCCAAGGCTAATTACGAGTTGCGTATTCTCTTATTTTACCAATATTCAGTTTGCTGCCTTGCCATTTTATTTAATGTCCCCTTATTCTTTTACTCTGAGAAATGAAAACAGGATTGATCCAATCTATCAAGCCATTCATTATTTTGTATACCTTTATCAACTAAGCTGTCTCAATCCCTTCAGTCTCTTTTCATAAAGAAATGTTTCTATGGCTCTGGTTATTTTCATTCTGTATCTTTTCAGAGATAGTGTGACCAAGAATTTAACCCGCTCAGGGTGAGGGTACACCACTGAAGTAGATAACAGCATTATAATATTTTCAATAGTATTTTGCATCCCATTGCCTTATGCATCTGAACAGTCCATCCCTTGGTTATTCTGACACTCTATAGACTTCTGCCGGGAAAGAATCTAATGCATCATGTGTAATTAAGACAGAGAGGGCACCTGTGTATCAGCATATTGATCACTACACAACAACAAAGGAATATTCTGTTGAAAAAAGCCCCCATCTTTCAGCAAGTCTAAAAGTTTATAGTGAAAGTGAGTGTTGGGAAGACCTAGCTACACAAATCAGTTAAACTTTAGGAAACTACAACTAAGCTAAATGACACTATCAGGATCAAAAGATGGAATTCTTCCTTTCAGAGAACTAATATTGACCTACCTCAAAATCTATCAGCTGCAAGTTGGCTATAAGTGTCACTAGCAGGCCACTGTTGTATAATTCTTGTGCCAGCTGAGCCACTGTTTCCGTAGGTGGCTCCTTGTCACTAGTACCACACAGAATTTCCTTCATTGCTTGCAGTGATTTTGACACTTCTTCTGATGCCTGGTAATCAAACAGGACATTAACAGTTAAAGAATGAACAAACCACAGTGTAAATAAAATTGGTAAAGAAAAACTGTTCAAACAAAGCTTCAAACAGATTCCAGTACAAAAAAAATGGTTAATGTTATTAAATGGTTTACTAGATTTTTTGCATAAACTGGGGCTGGACATTCACGCTGGATCCTGCAGCCCTTATTCAGGCAAAACCATGGACTAATTCAGCTGCTGGTGAACTTAAATGCAACATACCATATATTCATATGTGTAATACGTATAAAATGGGGTAAAGGTGTAAGATACACTTCTCTGTGGTAGCAAGGCCCCTTTACATTTCAGGAGGCATCCACTCCAAATGAAGGCAGGGGATGTTTCAGCTGCCACCCTCCGTCCAGTTTCCAGCAAAGGACTCCACAAGAACTTCGCAAGTGGAAGGTGTGGAGGACACACTGAATCAGCACACTTCCCAGCTGCCTTGGATATATTCCTTTTCCGTCCAAAGCCCCCTACTTTTGGGGCTGCACTGGCCCCACTACAGTTGGCCAAGTAACTCCTTACAGACAGTGTCAGGTTTGCATCACTGCAACCTATTCTTCCCATGACATTGTTTTAGCCACTTAGACCCTAAACCAACCAGCAAGCCTGGCCCATTACCTTTAACTAGGAACTTATCGATGGAGTGTACAGATATCTAGATTGCAGGTAAACAACCTAACCTGCTTCCACTAAAACAAAACAATTGTCACTAAGCAAAACCAAAGCCAAATATCCTTCCTCCTCCACTCCTTCACAGTTTACTTTAAAACACTTTTGATGAGAACAACTTTTCAGGTGCATCAACCATAAGTGCAAGATACAAAATCTGGATGTTGCTTCAGATCCACTCCTAAACTAGAAGGTATTTGAATCCAGGGCTTTGGTTTGGCCAAGAAGAGAGACAGGAGCCATCTGTAAAGTCTGATTAAAAAACAGGTTAAGATTTTGAACATTCCAAATTTTGGTGGCTATTCGCAGAATCCAAGGCCAGAAGGGACCACTGTGATCATCTAGTCTGACCTCCTGTATAACACAGGCCATAGAACTTCCCCAAAATAATTCCTAGAGCACATCTTTTAGAAGAACATCCAGTCTTCAAATATTCAGAGCCAGACTTCTGGTCTGAGCCCATCTCTAGTTTTATTCCTGAGGGCATTCTGTGCCAAAAAAATTAAAATTCTGCGCACGATATTTTAAAATTCTGCAAATTTTATTTATTTGTCAAATAAATGTGGAGGCTCGAGCATGGCATTGGGGAGCAGAGACCACTGGCTGCTCCGCAATGAAACACCCCAACGCAACACCGCAGGGCCCTGCTCCTCCATGCCAGATGCACCAGGTGTGGGCAGGCAGGCTCAGCAAGACAGAATTCAAATGTGGAGGGGCTTCGTGAGAGGGGACATAGGTGTGGGTTGAGAGGGTTCTGTGTCGGGCAATCTGGGTGTGGGCAGCTCAGTGGGGAAATCTGAATGCATAGGGACTTGTTGCGGGGTTCTGGGTGAAACAGTAATGGGACTCTGCAAGGAGTCCAGGCGAAGGTAGCTGTGGCTCAGCAAGGAGAGGTCTGGATGTGGGGGTGATACAGCTCAGCAGGGGGATCTGGGTGTGGGGAGCTCAGTGAGGTGGGGATCCATGTGCAGCTGGTTGGGGCTTGGTAGTGTGTGGATTCAGGTGTGGGTGGCTCATTGGGGTGATTCAGGTGCAGGGGGAGTGGGGCTCATTGGAGGGGGTCTGGATACATGGGTGTTGGGCAGATGGGGGAGCAGCTCCCTGTACAAGGATCCCTCTGCAGCTGAGGAGTGATGGGTGCAGGAAGCATGGGAGCCTGGGGGGGGGGTCCCCAGTCCTGCCCTCTGCCCCATAGTGATTTACCTCTCTGCTGACTGCCCTGGGCACCCAAAACATACTGCTGGGGAGGGTCACATGACTGCTCTTGTGGCTTCCCTTTGCTTCCCTATCAGAAAGTCGTTGTTCTGTGTGGAAGCAAAGATGTCTGCGGGGGACATAAATTCTGCACATGCGCAGTAGAACAGATTTCCCCTAGGAGTATAGTTTCTACTGAATGAAAAGTCTTTCAATGTTTGAAAGAACAAGATGATAAAGCTACATAAATAATCCCCACCACACGCTGTAGAAAACCACACGATATATAGATTGTAAGCACTTCAAGGTAGAGACTTTGAGTTGGGGCTGATGTCACACCACCATTACACTTATACAACTCTATTAACTCCAATGGAATTAATCCAAGTTTACAGGAGAGAGAGACTGGAATCAGCCGCCCCTCCCCCCCCCGGATTTCATACCGAACTGGAAAGCTTCCAGCATGCACTCGCACTATATAAAACAACAAATACTATTTACGTCCTAACTGTACCAGGTTTGCAGTTGCCCTGGTTGCAGGTCAATGTGTGATGAGATTAATCTACATTCCCTTCCCAATTAAAGTTTTATTTAGCCACAATAGAAGGCTTTCTTTTCTCAAACATTTCTCAAGGTCACCATCTTTGATTAAGAGAGCTCACTCTAAAAACATGCCTATTTCTAACCATCAAAGGTTAATGGTACATCACTAGAGCTATCACACAGAGTACAAAAGGGCTTAGAAACAGGGATGTCATTTTGTGAATTGAAAATCTAAGTCTTTATGAAAGCTGTGCAAATATTTTCATATCCGAAGCAAAACCTGTACATTTTTGGCTTTTCACCAGTTCTGCTTAGCTGGGTGTGAAAATTTCTGGCATTTTGCAGTAAAACACAAAACAAAACAAAAAAAATGAATCACCACCTCGCTTTTCTCTCTAAACATAAATAGTCCTTTCTGCCAGGCAGAAAATCTCTGCAAGATTCAGACTTTAATTGTAGAGCTATAGATAGGAAAGTAAATAAATTTAAAGGAAAAACAAACAAATTAAAAAAACCTGGGAGTTACACAGCATCTTGACTCCAATTCTTTCTTCATCTGTCTCATATCCCTCCTCTCCTTCACCTCTAAACTCCTTGCACATGAGATCTACACTGATGAATTCAACATCTTTTATTCCCTCTTGGATACACTGCAATTTGGCTTTCACATACTATCCTCCAGCAAAAGGATAAGTGCTCTTATCATGGCCTAGGGTGACCAGACAGAAAGTGTGAAAAATCAGGACAGGGAGTGTGTAATAGGCGCCTATATAAGAAAAAGTTCCAAATATTGCGACTGTCCCTATAAAATAGGGACATCTGGTCACCCTACAATAGCCTATTCCTAGCCAAGTTTAAGGGCCTCTTCTCCAGACTGAAGCCTCATAATCTATGTGCAGGGAGACCCCGAAGCCTCAAATGCAGGTCCTTAATTTAAAGATCATTTCTAGCCTCTATTTTGCCACTTGTATTTAAGCTTCACAGTTCTTTATAATAGCTCCCATTGCTGAAGTACACAAGCATTTTGTTCCTTGGAGGGAATGCCACTCCAGCCTTATATGCAGAAGACATTCTGTTCCAGGAACAAAAGTATCTGAGTACATCCATATGATCCAAGAAGCAAAGGACAAGAGAAACCTACACCACCTAGTAGCTACAGACTGTGGATTTTGGAACTGTGACTTTAAATTGCTTAGCTTCCCAAACTGGAAGTCCGGGGTAGGGGTGCAGCAGATACCCATGTTCTGTGATGCAGAGACAGTTGGGGAACTGTATCACTGAACAAAGAGGTTCTCTTTCAAGCATCTTGGGCCTAAATTGATTATTAAATATCAAGATGAAATTCAATAAAGACAAGTGAAAAGTACTTCACTTAGGAAGGATAAATCAAATGTATAACTACAAAATGTGGTAGTAGTGCTGAAAAGGATCTGGTGGCTATAGTTGACCACAAACTGAATATGAGTCGTCAATGTAATGCAGCTGCACAGAAAGCTGATATGATTCTGGGGTGTATTAACAGGAGGGTTGTAAGAAAGACACAGAAGCCAATTGTGCCATTGGACACAGCGCTGGTGAGGCCCCAGCTGGAGTACTGTGTCCAGTTCTGGGGACCACAATTTAGGAAAGATGTGGACAAGTGGAAAGAGTTGAGAGGAGAGCAACAAAAATGATAAAAGGTTTTTAGAAAACCTGACCTATGAGGAAAGGTTAAAAAAAACTGGGCATGTTTGGTCTTGAGAGAAGACGACTTGGGGGGAAGGGGACACCTGATAATAGTTTTCCAATATGTGAAGGGCTGTTATAAAGAGGACGGCGATCAGTTGTTCTCCATGTCCACTTAAGCCACTAACAGGCTTAATATGCAGCAAGGGAGATTTAAGTTAGATATTAGGAAAAATTTTCTAACTGTAAGGGTAGTTAAGCTCTGGAATAGGCTTCCAAAGGAGACTATGGAGTCCCCATTATTGGAAGCTTTTAAAAACAAGTTGGACAATCGCCTGTCAGGGATGGTCTAGGTTTATTTGGTCCTGCCACAGCACAGGGGGCTGGACTCAATGACTTCTCTAAGTCCCTTCCAGCCGTACGTTTTTATGATTCTGTGTTGTATCAGAAGTAAATAGAAATGAAAGAAAATAATCTGAGTGGAAGAATGAGCAGATAAAAGCTCCATCAGACCTGAAGCTTTACAGAAATATGGAAGACATCTTGGAAGAAATGTAAACAGCCCTTAATTAATTACAATCAATGGGTGCCAGTGAAAAGGAAGACAGTCAGAAGACAACCTTATTTCTGACAACAGCAGGTTCTGATTCGTTTGATGTTTTACAGTTTTCAGTTAACTCGGACAGGTGGCTAACAATGAAACTGTATTACAAAAATTTGAGTTCTACATTCTACGTACATCTGAGAGTTATGTTTTTAACTTGAGGGAAGAAAAGAAAAACTATAGAAGAATTTGTGACTGATCTAAAGCTGAAGAACCAATTTTGCAACTGAACAAATTTAGGAGGGCAATTTTATGAAAGGGTTGCTTGTGATGGTTAAGGTTAAGATTTTGTCAGGGTTATTTTTAGTAAAAAAGTCAGACAGGTCGCGAGCAACAAACAAAAATTCATGGAAGCCATCTGACCTGTCTGACTTTTACTAAAATTAAGGGGGTGGATTGATGGGGGAACGACTGAAGCCAGAGGGTGGGGAGGAAGAAAGCTGGAGCCCTGTGGCGGCTGAGAGCTCTGTAGCCCCCATGGCATCCATGGTGACTAGGAGCTCTGGCACCATCGTCCCTGGGCTGAAGTGGAAAAGGTCATGGAATTTGTGACTTCTGTGATATCATCTTATTGTTGGTGATGGCAGAGGGCAAGGTTCAACAGCCCTGGGCTCCCTTCGGGCTTATGTTCCTAAAATCTCACGCTTCAGGATTTCAACCGGACACCTGCAGAGGTCAGGAAGGGATGAGTCCCTCCTCCCCCAGTGTTTTCGCTTTGCTTTTTAAACTTCCTTTCTCTGAAGCATGATGGCCATGGTTGGAGATGGGACACCGGACCATGTGCACCAAGGCTCTGAGATGGCACCGAGCATTCTCTCTCATGTTTTGATGGCTGCTTCTTGCTCACACACTCAAAATATAGGGTTGGAAAGGGATTTTTCCCCCCCAGGTGAGATTGGAGGTTTTTCACCTTCCTCTGCAGTGTGTTGGTGCAAGTTACTGACCCGGATTATCTGGGTATATCTCAAATCATTTTCCTGTCATTGTGGGTACCTCGGGAACTGGTTCACCTCAGTCTTAGATGAGATTTTGTTTAAAGAAAGGAGGATGGTGATCCCTAAGGTGTTACACAAAAATATGTTAAAAAGGATACATGAAGTTAATGTAGGGTTTGAAAAACCTAAGAGAAGGGCTAGAAATGTTTTATACTAGCCTCAAATAAGTGGCAACATTGAGGAAGCCGGCAGGACTTGTCACATATGCCAAAAATACAGGTCACATCAAGCAAAAGAGCCTACCTTGTTGGTACAGGCAAATTATCCCCCTGGAGCAAAGTAAGCATACATTTGTTTATATTTATATTGAAAAAAGTCTGGGCTCGTTCTACACTATTATTGTCACTACCCCAAGATAGCTTTACTAGTAGATACTACCATTAAACAAGAGATTGTGCATGTATCACAGATCCTAGCATGCGCCCCTTCCTCGCCACCCACTAGGACCGCTCTGAGGGGAATCCAAGCCTCGGTGCTCTGGATTCCTAGGGGTGTTCCAAGCTCCTGAAGCCTGAACAGAATCCAGCCACCGCTCCAATCTCAGCATCCCTGCGCACACTCTCAAGGCACAGACCTTCTTTCTGGGACACAACCCCTGCACCTCCAAATGCTGGAACCCACTGTCCAACAGTCTAGCCCTTTTGGGTGCAGCACTGACCCTCCAAGCTCTCTAGTACTGAAACATACACCTGTCCCAGAGTTTCACGCCAAAGGAGTGAAGTTTCTGGTTTACAGTTTAACTCTCTCAGAAACATGGAGTAGCTGCGAAGCAGTCAACCCATATGCACACACTTTGTTCAATCTATCAACAGATCACACAAAGCAATAAAGTATCTTAAACACAATGCCCCTCACTAGCTCACCCTTCCCTGGGGATACCATCTGTGTTCTGTCAGGCAGGGTCCTCCGCCCCCTTGACTACTCTGCCACTGCACCAGCCTCCCTCAGCTTAATCTGGTGCCAAATAGCTCCTTCCCCTCTCCCCCAGCACACAGTTCCCTCCCCCATAAGTCCCTCTATAGACTTCTGGTGGGGTTACCTGCTTCTTTTGTTCTGCCTTGTGGTAATTTTCCATTACTCCCAAACTCTCCCCACTCCCCTTCAGACAAGAGGAGGAAGTGTCTTCTCCCAGTAGAGCAAACCCATTGTCCAAAGGTGTTTTATTTTTAATCGTTGATCATTGACCATTGTCTCTGGCCTAGCAGAGATATCACACAATCCGGCTAACTCACAGGGGGATCCACATACATATAAGCTTTCCATGACATAGTAATTTCATATATGATGTATACAATTTCATAAAGTCACCCACAATTAAGAAATGGTACAGACAGAATTCCCATTTCATCACAGAATATCAAATCTTTTGCTAGACATGGTATATCTGACATAGTAATGCCAGACAATGAGCCACAGTTTAGTGTGTATAAATTTAAGCAGTTTGCAGTGAAGTTTGGGTTTAGACTTCTAACCACTTGTCTCCATTATCTCCAGTCCAATGGGTTGATGGAAAATGGTGTTAAAATAAAAGGACCCAAGGAAAAAGTTTGCGGAGTCAGAGTCTGATCTGTATTTAGCACCGCTAAATTACATAATAGCACCAGTGAAACATGGTTTGTCCCCTGCAGGCCTTTTGTTTAACAGAAAACTGAGAACAAAAATGGGAGAAGCTGATGTCAGATTCACTGGAGATTTGCAGAAGTAAAAGACAGATAAAGCTAAACAAAAAAAAGCAATAAGATTTGTGGCCCTGAGAGCTGCCATCACTTCATGAAACTTATGCAAGATGCATCTATGTTGGGAATAAATAGTTGCAAGCAGTGGAGGTGGCATATGAGGTTGCCCTGTGGTATTATGAAATTGCCGTCCCAGACAGACATATGCCAAGGATGAATTGATGACACCTTCTCCAACTTCCAGAAGGGAGGGAGATGAAGGACACTGAGTTTGCCATTTTGCCTGAGAAGGTCTCAGACAGGCAACAACTGCAACAGGTCAAGATAACTGAGGCCCAGGACATAACACTGTGAGAACAAATAAAGTTATTGCCTCCTGATAACGGCAGTACTGGTATTTCAAGGGAGACCCTAAATCAAAGCAACAGAGTAAGGCACCTCAGAGATTAACTGAAAGTTGTTAGTAAATGTAGTTAGTAGGTTGGTTACAAGTACTTGGAATTGTGTGTTACAGAAATGCTGTTAAATATTCCTCTTATTAAGTTTTGGCTGGGATATGATGATGGTATTGGGAATTGAATCTGTAAGTGGTTTTGTTTTCCAAACAGACGCCCACCATTGATGCCTTATTCTTAAGCTACCCACTGCCACCAGTGACCAAAAAGATCACCATGATTCATAGATGAGCTATAGCAGATAAAGCGCACAGGTAGGTAGGTATAGTGCCAGTGATGCACTGAATGTATCTGTCAGCAGCACATACAACAGTCAGAACTGCACCACTGCAGGAAAGGAGACATCTATTCCTGCACAATCAATGCACAGACCCGCAGCCAGCAGAGCTCTTTCGCGTTGTTAGGGCCCCTACCAAATTCACAGTCCATTTTGGTCAATTTCACGGTCATAGGATTTTTAAAATAATAGATTTCACGATTTCAGATATTTAAAACTGAAATTTCAGTGTTGTAACTGTAGGGGTCCTGATCCAAAAACAGGATGGAGGGAGGGGTCGCAAGGTTATTGTAGGGTGGTTGCGGTATTGCTGTCCTTACTTCTGCTCTGCTGCTGGCTGCGGCTCTGCCCTCAGAACTGGGTGGCCGGAGAGCAGAGGTTGCTAGCCAGGAGTCCAGCTCTGAAGACAGCAGCACAGAAGTAAGGGTGGCATGGAATGCAGGGGCAGCAGAGCCCTCTCAAAAGTAGGGGGGCCAGGGTCCCTCCCCCTCCCCACCCCTTCCGCCTGAGGCCCTGCCCCTTCTGACCAAGGCCCTGCCCCCAGAGCCAGCTGGGAGCCACAGACCCTCCACCTGCTGGGGGGGGGGGGTGGCAAGAGCAGCCCTTGGCTTGTGTCCCAGCCCCCTGGGCAGGTGAAGGATCCATAGCTCCCTCAGCTGCCTGGCCGTACGGCTCTTACCATGGCTGGGCTACGGCTCCAAGGCCCCATCCCCTGGCCAGAGCCAGGTCGGGGAAAGAGCTGCGCGGATACCTGTGGGGAGCCACAAACCCTCCTGCCCTGGGCGGGGGCCCACGGGGCAGGGACATTTGTGTATTTTTACCTTATACCATACAGATTTCACAAAGACCAGATTTCATGGGGGAGATCAGATTTCACAGTCCATGACACATTCTTCATGGTCATGAATTTGGAAGGGCCCTACGCATCGTGAACTGGACAATCAACCCAGGCTGCATAACCCAGACACCAGACCCAAGAATCAGCCCTTGAGAAGAGATGTCAGCAAATTTCACTGATTAGATCAACCGAATATGTATGGAGCTAAATGGGAAAGAAAATTCCATTCCTGACCAGATTATATATGTATTTGGCCCCAACACACATGCCGAAGCCATGAAAAAATTAGAGTCACAATCTGTAAAACGGACCCAGGCCCCACCTGGCTGGTAAAAGCCAACAAAAGAAAAAACTATAGCCACTAATAATGGAAATAATCAACACCTTGTTCTTTAGAGAAGCACACCTACCAAACTCCTTGAAAAATGCAATTGTGTTGCCAAATCCTCAAAAAGTCAACACTTGACCCTGAAGATCTCAACTTCCGGTTCCTGGAGGAAATAACTGAGAAAGAAATAGCCATCAAGCTTCAAAATGACATCAGCCAACACTGGGGATGCTTCACAATCAGGATTCAGACTACAGCACAGCACAAAAACAGCTCTAATGGCACTAAATGTGCCAACATTTTATGGCCAGAGACACAGGTAAGATCCAGCAGTGTGAGCATGGAAACTTCTCTGCAGCCTTTACCACAGTGGAAAACAAGGCCCCGCCCCTTCTGACCAAGACCCCGCCCCCAGAGCCAGAGGAGACTGGGAGCCACAGACCCTCCACCTGCTGGGGTGGGGGCAAGAGCAGCCCTTGGCAGCCCTGGGCCTTGCTCACTAAAGCTGGGCAAAATTTTTCAGTCAAATAGCAAATTTGCTAAAAAATACGATTTCAGAATGACCAGAATTAATTTACGAAATTTGGTAAATTTTGGCTGAATAAAATATGAAGGGGAAATTTTTCAAAAAAAGTCAAAATGAACCATTTTGTTTAAATGTCATTTCAAAAAGATGTTCAAAACATTTTGTTCAACTCGGGGAAAACAAGTTTGGGTTTTTCATTTCAGCAAGGGAAAAAAACCCAAACCAAACCAAAAAATAAAAATAAAATAAAAATAAAACCAATCAGTTTTGGTTCAAAACTAATTTTTTTGCTTTGGCTACCAAACCAACCCCCCCTCGCCCCCCCCCCCCACAATTATTTGCCCAGCTCTACTCCACCTACAGGACATAACAGGAGTACATGGCCCAGAACTACAGTGGTTTCACTTGTTTCTCTCCAGCAGAACTCAGTGAGTGGTGATGGGTAACTGCTCCTCCTCTTCCAAGGCCTCACATGTGAGGTCCCACAGGAATCCACACTATACCTACTTCTCTTAAATATCTAGATGAGACACCCAGGAGAGACAGTGAGACGCCATAAGGTGTGCGGCCAACAGAACACCTTTAACACTCAAACATATATCTCATTCTCTACAGATGCAACCAGCACCATCACATCAGAATGTTTACAGGAAATTAGCCCTGGTTAAAGAGCAGCGGGCTCAAACTAAATCCAAATCAGACTGAAGTGGTGCTGATCAGAAAGGGGAAACGCTTTGAAAAGATGGCCAAGATGATGTCTCCACCACCTTCCATTAAAGGCACACAGCCACCCTTTGTCAAAGTTGTGAAAAGCCTCTGGGTCCTGTTTGACCCCTTACTAAGCTTGGATAACAAGACAGAATCAGTTTCCAACAATGCTTTCTTTCACTTCCAGCTTATTCGGAAACTTTGTCCTTTCCTCCTGGACAACAACCTGGACACAGTAATCCCTGAGTTTGTCAGCACCCAGGCTGGATTACTGTTACTCATTGTATCTGAAGATTATGCACAGGCTCTAGTTGGTACAGAATGTGGCTGCCCAACTTCACCATGCCTGAGGCTGCCCATCAGGCCTGTGTTCAAATCAGATCACTGGCTCCTAGTCAACTTCCAAAGCCAATATAAGGTTGTGGTCCTAATTTTCAAAGCAAAACCAGAGACCCCAGGAAGTCCACTAGGGATTTTGCTATTGCTGTTGATTTTATGTGCAATGTGCCCAGATATATGGTGCTAGATGGTAGTATAAAACTTTACTCCTGAGGGCATTCTGTGCTTAAAACTACAAATTCTGCACCAAAAAATTAAAAGTTCTGCGCACAATATTTTAAAATTCTGCAAATTTTATTTGTCAAATAAATGTGGCAATGCCAGCATGGCAATGGGGAGCACAGGCCACTGACTGTACAGAGCTGTGCAGCTCTCCCCCACGACACGGACTCAGCGGTGAGGCTGCACCCAACCCTGACACAGCGCAAGGACCGGGCCTGCCCCAGAAACACCTCAGGGCCCTGCCCCTCCATGCCAGGTGCACCAGGTGTGGACAGGCTCAGCAAAGCAGGATCCAGGTGTGGAGGGGCTTAGTGAGGGTGGGGGGAAATCCAGGTGTGAGTTAAGACGGCTCTGTGTGGGACAATCTGGGTGCGGGCAGCTGGGGGGGCGGGAATCTGGGTGCGGGGGGGAAGATCTAGATGCACAGGGGCTTCTTCGGGGTGTTGGGTGCAATGGTAATGGGACTCTGCAGGGGGGTCCAGGTGAAAGTGGTTGGGGCTCAGTGTGTGTGTGTGGGGGGGGGGGGGTCCAGATGCTGGGAGAGTGGAGTTCAGTGGGGTGGGGATCCATGTGCAGCTGGTTGGGCTCAGTAGGGTGGGGATCCGGGTGGCTTGTTGGGGTGGTCCAGATGCAGGGGGGCTCGTCGGGAGGGTCTGGGTATGGGGAGTCTGGATGCATAGGGGTTGGACAAATGGAGGAGCAGCTCCCTGTACAGGTGACCCCTCCCACTGCAGCTGAGGAGTGATATGTGCAGGAAGCGCAGGTCGGAGGAGTCTGCAGACCTTCCTGCAGCTGGGGGAGAAATCTGGGGGTGGGTCTGATAGAGCCCCAGATGCCGTGCCGGGGAAGAGGAATTCCCATCCTTCCCAGCCCAGCCGGGACTAGCAGCTGAGCCCAGTGCAAGGTAGGAGCCACCAGCCGGGTCTTCTCCAGTCCCGCCCCCGTCCCACACTGATTTGCCTCTCTGCTGGCTGCCCTGGGCACCCAAAACATACTGCTGGGGAGGGTTGTATGATTGCTCTTGTGGCTTCCCTTTGCTTCCCATTAAGAAAGTCATTTTTCTGCGGGGAAGCAAAGAAATCTGTGGAGAGCTTAAATTCTGCGCATACGCAGTGGCGCAGAATTCCCCAAGGAGTAATAAAACTGAAAGTGAGAACTTTACCACCACCACTACAGTAAAAAAATAATAGCTCAAAACAAAAGATCATATCACAAGTCCACATACCTAAACTGTCCCCGTCACCTACACAGTTTCCTCAAACACAATTCTTCCATTTTCAGTATTATTCGGCCAAACTCATTTCTGGTTTAACTCCATTGGGGATAATGAAATTACACCATCAATGAATGTGTCCCACTATATTTACAAGAGGATGCAATAAGTGAATGGTACAGAATCCTAAGAAAATCAGCCTAAATTATTTACAAGTGATGGCATTAACAATATACGAAAAAGGATAGCCAGGATAGCCATCAATTTAATGCATGTATTCGCTACTATTAGTCACATTTCAGACTCTTGACATGATAAAGCACCTCTCAATGCTGTGTTCATTTCCCCCACATATGCTCTAAACACTCATCTCAAATTGCTGAACACAAGTATTAACTTGAGAGGATGCAGCCTTTGCCATTGAAGATCAGGTAGAACTCAATATTGATGCATGGGTATATTCAGAGCTGAGTTATGTTGATTTTAACTAGAGCTGTCAAGCAATTAAAAAAATTAATGGCGTGATTAATCGCACTGTTAATAATAGAATACCACATATTTAAATATATTTGAATGTTTTTTACATTTTTGAATATATTGATTTAAATTACAACACAGAATACGAAGTGTACAGTGCTCACTTTTTGTAATAAAATACATATTTGCACTGTAAAAAACAAAAGAAATTCACCCAATACAAGTACTGTAGTGCAATCTTTTTATAATGAAAGTTTAACTTACAAATATAGAATTATGTACAAAAAATAACTGCATTCAAAAATAAAACAATGTAAAACTTTAGAACCTACAAGTCCACTCAGTCCTACTTCAGCCAATCGCTCAGACAAACAAGTTTGGTTACAATTTGCAGGAGATAATGCTGCCCACGTCTTGTTTACAATGTCACCTGAAAGTGAGAACAGGTGTTCACATGGCACTATTGTAGCTGGCATCACAAGATATTTATGTTCCTGATGCACTAAAGAGTCATATGTCTCTTCATGCTTCAACCACCATTCCAGAAGACATGCATTCATGCTGATGATGGGATCTGCTCGATAACGATCCAAAGCAGAGCGGACCGATGCATATTCATTTTCATCATCTGAGTCAGATGCCACCATCAGAAGGCTGATTTTCTTTTTTGGTGGTTCGGGTTCTGTAGTTTCTGCATCAGAGTGTTGCTCTTTTAAGACATCTGAAAGCATTCTCCACAGCTCGTCCCTCTCAGATTTTGGAAGGCACTTCAGATTCTTAAACCCTGGGTTGAGTGCTATATCTATCCTTAGAAATCTCACATTGGTACTTTCTTTGCATTTTGTCAAATCAAGTGTTCTTAAAACGAACATGTGCTGGGTCATCATCCGAGACTGCTATAACATGAAATATATAGCAGAATCCAGGTAAAACAGAGCAGGAGACATACAATTCTCCCCCAAGGAGTTCATTCACAAATTTAATTAACATTTTTTTTTTAACGAGCATCATCAGAATGAAAGCATGTCCTCTGGAATGGTGGCCGAAGCATGAAGGGGTATATGAATGTTTAGCATATCTGGCATGTAAATACCTTGCAACACTGGCTACAAAAATGACATGCGAACGCCTGTTTTCACTTTCAGGTGACACTGCAAATAAGAAGCAGTCAGCAGTATCTCCCGTAAATGTAAACAAACTTGTTTGTCTGAACAAGTAGTAGAACTGAGTGGACTTGTAGGCTCTAAAGTTTTACATTGTTTTGTTTTTGAGTGCAATTATGTAACAAAAAAAAAATCTACATTTGTAAGTTACATTTTCACGATAAAGAGATTGCACTACAGTACTTGTATGAGGTGAATTGAAAAATAAAATTTTTAAATCATTTTTACAGTGCAAATATTGGTAATAAAACTAATAATATAAAGTGAGTACTGTACACTTTGTATTCTGTGTTGTAATAGAAATCAATATATTTGAAAATGTAGAAAAACATCCAAAAATATTTAATACATTTCAACTGGTATTCTATTAACAGTGTGATTAATCAGTTAATTTTTTTAAGTCAATCAAGAGTTAACTGCAATTAATCAACAACCCTAATTTTAACTCCTCCCTTTTACAGTCTTTACATCAGCTTCTTTACCTCCTCTGCAATTTTCTGCACACAATTTAGTCACCAGAAATTCATAGAATATCAGGGTTGGAAGGGACCTCAGGAGGTCATCTAGTCCAACCCCCTGCTCAAAGCAGGACCAGTCCCCAATTAAATCATCCCAGTCAGGACTTTGTCAAGCCTGACCTTAAAAACTTCTAAGGAAGGAGATTCCACCACCTCCCTAGGTAACGCATTCCAGTGTTTCACCACCCTCCTAGTGAAAAAGTTTTTCCTAATATCCAACCTAAACCTCCCCCAATGCAACTTGAGACCATTACTCCTTGTCCTGTCCTTTTCTACCACTGAGAATAGTCTAGAACCATCTTCTTTGGAACCACCTCTCAGGTAGTTGAAAGCAGCTATCAAATCCCCCTCATTCTTCTCTTCTGCAGACTAAACAATCCCAGTTCCCTCAGCCCCTCCTCATAAGTCATGTGTTCCAGACCCCTAATCATTTTTGTTGCCCTTCGCTGGACTCTCTCCAATTTATCCACATCCTTCTTGTAGCATGGGGCCCAAAACTGGACACAGTACTCCAGATGAGGCCTCATCAATGTCGAATAGAAGGGAACGATCACGTCCCTCGATCTGCTTGCTATGCCCCTACTTATACATCCCAAAATGCCATTGGCCTTCTTGGCAACAACGGCACACTTGACTCATATCCAGCTTCTCGTCCACTGTAACCCCTAGGTCCTTTTCCGCAGAACTGCTGCCTAGCCATTCGGTCCCTAGTCTGTACTGGTGCATTGGGTTCTTCCGTCCTAAGTGCAGGACTCTGCACTTATCCTTGTTGAACCTCATCAGATTTCTTTTGGCCCAATCCTCCAATTTGTCTAGGTCCCTCTGTATCCTATCCCTGCCCTCCAGCGTATCTACCACTCCTCCTAGTTTAGTATCATCCGCAAATTTGCTGAGAGTGCAATCCACACCATCCTCCAGATCATTTATGAAGATATTGAACAAAACCAGCCCTAGGACCGACCCTTGGGGCACTCCACTTGATACCGGCTGCCAACTAGACATGGAGCCATTGATCACTACCCGTTGAGCCTGACAATCTAGCCAACTTTCTACCCACTTTATAGTGCATTCATCCAGCCCATACTTCTTTAACTTGCTGACAAGAATACTGTGGGAGACAGTGTCAAAAGCTTTGCTAAAGTCAAGAAACAATACATCCACTGCTTTCCCTTCATCCACAGAACCAGTAATCTCATCATAAAAGGCGATTAGATTAGTCAGGCATGACCTTCCCTTGGTGAATCTATGCTGACTGTTCCTGATCACTTTCCTCTCGTGTAAGTGCTTCAGGATTGATTCCTTGAGGACCTGCTCCATGATTTTTCCAGGGACTGAGGTGAGACTGACTGGCCAGTAGTTCCCAGGATCCTCCTTCTTCCCTTTTTTAAAGATTGGCACTACATTAGCCTACATTACATTACATAAACTACATTACATTACTAAATTACTATAGTATAGTCTCAAATGAAAACTAAATAAGGTATTTTTATCATAACTTCAGGGGTTTATTTTCTGCATTGTTCTGACATGACAAACAACACCTGTTGGTCCACAAAGTGTAATTCCTAATTCATGAGCAGCATGTATAGCAGCTTCACTTCTGCTGATTATAGAGTACTAAATTCCTTGCTGCAAATGCAGAATTACAGCAATTTTTGAAGCAAGCTACCAAACTGACTAGATCACCTGACTAGTGCAAGATATCCCTTTGTGGTTGTAGCATGTACACAGGTCTATTATGTCCCCTGTGAATAAAGTGGCATAAGTCCTCTGATTTAAGGAAAATTATGCATACACTGTGACGCCTCTGCTTAGGAAAAAGTTGTTTTCTGGGTAGTAACATGTCTTCATATTTTGACAAATTAAACAGTGCAAGTTGAGACTAATACTTTGTGTAACTTATAAAAAAAATACCCAGATTTGGCGCTCTCACAAGTAAAAATCAAATTATTGTAATTTACTTGATAGGATCATAACAGAAACAGGAAAGACCTTTTAGATTATAATGTCTCTGCAAATGCAAAATATAGTCATCAGAGGATGCATTAGACACAAAATTGATATCATACTTGATCTTAGCTAGACTGTAAACTCTTTGAGACAAGGATTTTTTATTAAATTATTAATTATTATTATTATTGTGTGTTTGCAGAGTGCAGTACAATTGGGCCACAATCTTTGATTGAGGCCTTTAAGTGCTACTGCAATACAAATAATATTAAAAGGCCATTTAGACACAAAGCAATACGAAGAAGAGACTTCTTCCGAGTTTTGTTCATGGACAAGCAGCACACTGTTTATATTTAACAAATAATAAATAAGAATTTATCAGTCTTGGGATGGGGGAATTAACTCTATGGTTGGGAAATATGCACTATGTTTCTGTTCTCCTCCTAGTATCCCTTTATTCTGCTTAGAAGTGGCTTGGAATGCTTATGACCTTGTATTGCTAAGAGAGGTGGGGCAGAGTTTTAAAAATAGTCTCCTTCGCTTCTGACAACCAGCTATTTGAAGAAGCTCTTTGCTGAAATGCCTCAGGATCCAGTCCTAGCCTTGCCCCCGACCCACACAGGAACATATTTATAATTGCAGACCTGGTTGCTGAGAAACAAAGGCCCTGTCCATATTATAGATTTGACTGTGTTTAAGCATGCTTCATAAATGTATTGGTGCCCCTACTGTGTTATAAAACATTGTTTGGTCATGCCTGTGGCATGAGACAAACTGGTACATCAATTCTAACAAATGATGCTCAAGACCAGAGTGTTCTGCTCACACTAGGGCATGATAATATGGCTTGGTCCTGTCTGTACAGACAACAAAAAGGTGTGCTTTAACATTGTTGGGGCACTAATCAGGCAATGGGTGAGCACTACCGACGTGTCTACACTTAAAAGCAGAGATGACTCGTGCCTGCTGACAGGGAGGAAGGGGGATGACACAATGTAAAGGGGGGCCACATGTCTGCCCCATGCATCGCCTCTGGGAGGAACCTTCCGGCCCCACCTCCCTGGGCCAAGGCAGCCAATCCCGTTGGCTCCTAGTGAGGAGCACGTGCCTCTCGGCCAGGCTGGGGAGACTCACAGCACCAATATCTCCCCTGCGCCCTCACGGACACCTCAGCACGGGGGAGAGGTGTGGGCAGTGCCCCTACTTCCCTGCTCCCAGAGCCTTCCCCAGCGACGCCCTACACACACCCTGCACCCAGGGGCACCACACTGTGCCCGCCAGAATTTCCAGCTGGCTTGGCCTCTGTTCCTGGCAGGGAGCAGGAGAGAGCCACTTCTCACATTGCCTGAGGGTGGCTTCTGCGCATCCCTGCCTCTGGGCAGTTCAGCAGCTCTTTGAGCCCAGCTGGGGAGGCCGCAGCAGCCCGACCCCTCTGCTCCCCACCCAGGCCTGGCTGATGGGGATAGGGACCGAGAGAGCAGGAAGTGCCGTGGGAGAGGCAAAGCAGAAAGACAAAGCCTCCTTCTCATGCCGGCAGGTCAAGCAGAGCAAGCCCTTCAAGGGCAGCTCGGCATTCACAGAAATCTGTGGGGGGCACTTAGCCCCACATGCCCCCCACACACACATTGCCTCCGCTTAAAATGCTACAACAGCGCAGCTGCACCACTTCAGTGTATACACTACCTATGCCAATGGGAGGGCTTCTCCTAGTGGGGCAGATAATCCACCTCCCTAAGAGGTGCTAGCTAGGTTAAGAGAACAATTATTCCATTGACCTAGCACTGTGTACACCGGGGGTTAGGTTGGTAGAATAGTGTCTATCAGGTATGTGGATTTTTCACACCCTTGAGAGATGTAGCTATACTGATGTAAATTCCTAGTGTAGACCACGCTTATAACTTTGTCAGGGCATGTTGGCTTTAAAAAAAAAAAAAAAACAACACACTATAGACATGGCCAAAATCAGGTTATTTTTACATCATCTTGGCCTTTTGGCCAAGATCAGTTTAATGTTAGAAGTATTATCGTGAAGTGGGTTTTTTTACCCATGAAAGCTTATGCCCAAATAAATCTGTTAGTCTTTAAGGTGCCACTGGACTCCTCGTTGTTTTTGTAGATAGAGACTAACATGGCTACCCCTCTGATACTTAATATTAGATACAGTCCCTTGATATAGAATGTATCTTGCACTTGTAGGGAAATGAACTCACTGATCCAACAGGTCTTCTGATCATTAACTACCATGATCCTATGAACTAAATTAAAGGGAAGTTTTCTGTTCTTGTAAATGTATTCTCATTTCATATGGAGACATTTCAGGAACCAACACGTAAAAGGTTAAAACGACACACCGGTCCAAGTGAACAACATATTAGACTGATTTTTTTCCATAAATACACTAGATACACTTTTGCACACCCACAGAAGCCAAGCCGCCTCCTCTGCAACATCACCTGCTTGTCTGTGGTAGGGGAAAAAACCCACCCACAACCAAAGCAGCCTTTCTGATTCAGAAGCATAACCAAGTACAGACGGCTTTTGCAGCGTCCCATGGAATATCAGTGATGTGTTTATTACAATCAGTGAAAAGGTGTAAATGGAGTTCCTGGCTTCAGCAGCCTTGTGCTAATTTCACAATGATCCTTATGTGCAATCTCAGATAGTGACGACAAGGACCTATCATCACCCTCATACTGCTGATGGAGATCCATTTGCTTGTACTGTATCTACTACTACTTCAGGTGCATCTGGATTTTCCTTTTTGATGTTTTCTATAAACATACAAAATCATTAGGACAAAATATCAGACCTTGAGAAACACCCATGAGCACTGTTCCCTCTAAACTGTGCGTGTGTGCATGCACACACAGATCTTAAACCCCACGCGCACTCTGGCTTCAGCAGCAGCACAGAAGAAATTTTTTGCGCACACAGCCTGTTAAAAATTAGAGGGAACATTGCCCATGAGAACTCCTAGGCCTAAACTTCAACTTTCCTAGCTCTTCAACGAGTTGACTCCAGCTTACCTCTGTCCCAGCCGACAGTATCACTAGCAGGAAGACATAATTATACTAAAGGTTGGGAGGATCGGCTCTCATTACCCCCCAACAGGCCGCAGGAGATACCACAGTGCCAGCTGGTAAGGAACTGAGACCAGGATCCATTCCCCCACCCAATCCCTCCACTGGGGCAGGGCCCCTTCACACCCCGATACTCCCCTGGGACAGGGCTCCCTCATGCACCAGCTTGTGTTCTAATCAGCAGCAGTGACACAGGCTACTGTACTGACTAGAGTGGGGGACAGATGCCAATCCTAATCTCTATCTCCCCCCAGGCCTGCCAGGAGCCACCATGGAGCAGGCCCGGGCTCTAAATCATTGCATTGTTAGCTCCACCCCCAATCCTCACCAGCTGGACAGGAAGCAACAGCAGTGCATGGGCTGGAGCAAGCCGGCACCATGTGGTCACACTCCCTTCCCAGGATAGAACTGGCCTGCCACCTCCCCACTCCTCTCTGGGATGGGACCAGCTCGCTAACCTCCCACAAGCAACCGCAGCTTCACGGTACTGGGCTAATGTTATGATTTCCATGCAGTCTGTGAAATCATGATCTATCCAGCAAACTAGACATTCTCAACTGTGCACAAAAATCTGGAGAAGAGGATTTGATAGCCAGTTTCAATCTGAACCTCGGGAATATTTCCAGTATGGTCTATATAAATATGGGGTTTTTTTAAGTTACTGCTTCTCAACCTTGAAACCTACCCATTGCTTGACACAAACCATTGAAATGTGGCCAGTGACCAAAATATGGAACACTAGAGTTTGCTGCACATCATGGAAGAACTGATGGAGTATAATTATTTTAACTATAGAACCTATTTTTAAGGGCATTCTCTTTAACTGCGGGAGTTAAATCAACCAATTTTTTTTCCAAGAAGAAAACTGGAAAAACATATTCCATCATGTGCAGCCACAAGGACCTCCACAAGCCACCAGCAAGGTTTGAACGCAGGATTTTCAGAAGACTAGCACAGCCCTGTACTCGTGAAGGAGTATGTGAATCAATCCCTGGTGGGAGGGAAGTGATACATACTCTGCCAGTAGGTTACACAACTCTTTGCTAGACAGCAGTAGAATGTTTAAGATCAGGATTCATGAGTTCTGTTCCTGGCTTTGGGAGAAGAATGTGGCCTAGTTCTTAGAGCAATAGTTAGCAACAGGATAGCCAAGCACACAGATTTCGAACACCCATTCTAAAAGGCAGTGTGACTAAGTGGAAGAGACTTGGGTCTACCATACAAAGACCTGAATTTGATTCCCATTTCTACCCCAAGTGTTCTTGTGCAACCTGCTAGGGAACTTACTTGTAAAATGAAGGGAATTATACTTAACTGTCTCCTAGGCGTGTGATGCCTTGATCAATAATAAGAATTGTGAAGCACACAGAAATATAAAAAAGCAGTCAGAAGAGGGGAGACTAGAACTCCTGGTCTCCTGACTTCCAACTCAGTTACAACCCCCTACACTAAAGGATACTTGAAGTCTCACTCACCTCCAGAGCAACTGCCTCACTTGGCACTAAAGCAGAAGAGACTGAAATATGAAACTTCCCACAAAATCCAGTACACCCGAGAGCTTTGTGCAGCAGCAGACATGACAAGAGGCCAGGTCCTTACCTTACTTACACAGGACCACCACTGAAGTCAAAGGGAATTTTGCAACTGACGTCAATTGTTGCAGGATCGTGGCCACAGACAGTCCTATTAGAGTCAATGATAATCTCATAACGATTCCAATATGCAAGTGTATGTTTCATTCTTCACACATTGCTCATCTTACTTACATAGGGAGTCCCTCTGACTTTATTAGGACCAGATGTGAGAGTGAGATGAACAGGATTTAGGCACAGTTTCTTTAGCACTGCATAAAAGAGCAGGTGTAGCTGGGTGGTTTGGTCAGTCATTAGGCTTAGTGGCCTGGGCCTCTGAATCCAATCTTTCTGTCACCCGTAGCTCTCTGGATGTGGTCTCAGGGCACCGTAGCTCTCTGGATGTGGTCTCAGCTAGACTGGCTAGACAGTTTCAGATATGGCCATATTTGACAACGTTTTTACTTCAGCCAAGGGCCGATGCCTGCAGCCCTCTTGTGCCCCTAGCTTGTGGTTCTCCCTCTCTTTTGGGGTGTCAGGGACAGGGTAGGGACTCACAGCTGGATCCCCTGAGTAGACGCTTCTTCTCCTGCTGCTGCCGCTGAGTAGTGCTCCTTCATAAAATGTCCTCTCTTTCACCCTTTGCTTAGAGTTGCTGAACTGAGCTCCCTTTATATTGATCTTTGCCCCAGCATCATGCTTAGCAATGGCTAAGGGATGGAACCCAGTACGGCTTCCCCTGCCTCAGCCTTAGTGTAGGATTCGTAAACCCCATCACAGCAGAATTGGGTTTTGTTTTTTTAAATATAAATGCCTGATCAGGAAAAATCCCTAAGACTACAATCGAAATGCTGCTAAAAATCTAGCACTCCAGATTCTTATGAACAGTTGTGAACCTCTAGGACAGCACATGGAAGTCGAATGCGAAGACATGCCACACTGACTTACCTACATGAATTTGCCTAATTAAGTATGTTTAAACGTAAAGGGGAAGGAGAGAGAAAAAAAGTTTCAAAATGAATTTTTACCTAGTTGATAGGGTGTTTTTGAACAGTGAATGGATCCCTGAGGGGAAAACAAAAAGGGTGAGTTTACTGTAATCTCAAGTTTGTCTTGCTGGCTGGCAGAACCATAACTATTCATAATAAAACCACTTATTTACAACTTGCCTGATTTCAGATTCCATTACAAATCTAAAATTTTGGTCAACTTTACACACCCAAGCCAAATGCAGAGGGAACTTGGGCCAACTTTCAAATTATTATGGATCAGTTTATAATTTTGGATGAAAACCTCGTAAAACTTGATGGATTTGCTTGCAGGGCTGGTTCAGAAATGTTGCCAAACCTGTAGCTGCAGGGAGCCTGAGTCATCAGAGCCCAACCCCACCAAGGATAGGTGAAAAATACCAGTGGGATGTTTACTGTTCATGCTTCAGTGCTGTATGACATGCAATATATCCTCTGGATAGTGCTTTGTGGTTGTGATCTTGAGACCTTTAGGGAGTCAGGAGGTCACCCTTTTTATTGTGGGCTGGATTGAGAAGTTCCTGTTCATTTTGTTTAACAAACCTCCCACCCGCTATTCCTCTAACTTCTTCCAAAGACATACGGTATCACCACTATGGAACTGAACTCACCCTACCTGGCACAGGAACTTGTGGTGGGTGGGGGTGGGAATATGAGAACATGCAGTGATTTGGGGTCTTCCAGTGAGCTGGTCCAGGCAAATGGCTTTGCAGGAGGCTCTAGACTGGTTGGGTTTTACCCCTAACCCAGGCAAAAACTGGTAGTTTTGGCTTAATTTTGCATTGAGTTTTTGGGTTGAGAGTAAAATTTAAAGCAAAACTCAAGTGGTCTGAAACCACACAAAAAACAAACCCAAACCCCAAAACCACAAGGTAAGTGCCAAGTCTACAGAATTCCAAACTATTTGATGTATCCATCCACAGGCATCTTGAAAAAATAAGCTAGTCCAATTTTACCTGATGTATAATTACATCAAGTACAATTCTTAATGATTTGTTTGATTGCCTGCTTATCACTCCAGTTTAATGGGGAGTGCCAATGCTGGAGTTAAATCAGGGATGAATTTGGTCCCATATAACTGGGATTATATTACACATGCAGGTATGCACTGGCTCCTCACAATATAAAGATCCATGAACAGGAACCCATCAGGACAAATGCACACTTTCTAAGGAGCCCCTGTTCAATTCAAACGTTGCGTAAGAAATGCATGAGGTATAAGAGAGGCTTTATTCAACTTTTCCAGATCTGGAGAATTACTCTTCTTAATCCTCTTAATGTTATGCTAATCTTCCCATTATTACAGAATCTTCTTTGAATTAATCAGATGTGAAAAATAAGGAAAGGAAAGAGGACTTTAGAACAGTAGGAACTGGTTAGGGTATATGGATTAATTGGACCAAATTTTATGTAAGTGAATGCAACAACATTAAAGTCAATGCACCTGTGCTCACTAACAAGAGAGTGTCAATGTAACACATTATATGAATAACAATGATCATTAACACTAAGTGAGAGAGGGTGTATACATATTTGTGTGTGTATTCCACTGACACACTCTTCTTGAAAAGACTTGCAACTGCTTTTTAAATTTACAATCAGCATTTCTAATTTCTATTATCATTTTCACAAAAAATGGTCTAAGTGATGTAGGCCATCCTTACAGGATGGGAGTGAGGAGGGCTTTATTCTGGTAAGCAGTGACTTTGAAAAAGATTTGGGGGTCATGGTGGATAATCAGTTGAAAACGAGCTCCCAGAGTGACACTGTGGCCAAAAGAGCTAAAGTAATCTTTGAATGCATAAACAGGGGAATCTCAAGTAATAGTAGAGATTTTTTTTTAAAAAAACCACTGTATTTGGCATTGACGCAACTGCTGCTGGAATACTGTGTCTAGCTCTGGCGTCCATAATTCAAAAAGGATGTTTATAAATTGGAAAGGGTTCAGAGAAGAGCCACAAGAACGATTAAAGGATTAGAAAATATTAGAAAGACTCAAGGAGTTCAATCCATTTACCTTAACAAAGAAAAGGTTAAAAGGATGTCTTGATTATAGTCTAAGTATCTACATGGGGAACAAATCTTTAATAATGGGCTCATCAATCTAGCCAAGAAAGGTATAACTATAACATGATCCAATAGCTGGAAGTTGAAGCTAGACAAATTCAGCCTGGACATAAGGTGTACATTTTTAACAGTGGGAAGAGTTAACCATTGGAACAGTTTACCAAGGGTTGAGATGCATTCTCCATGACCGGCAACTTTTAAATCAAGAATGGATATTTTCCTAAAAGATCTGCTCTAGGGATTATTTTGGGGAAATTCCATGGCCTCTGTTATACAGGAGTTCGGACGAGATGATCACAGTGTTCCTTTCTGGCCTTGGAATCTAGAAATGCTATAGGGGTACGATAGCTCTGTAGTACTAATAATTGTTGCATTTAACAATAGCAAGCATGCAATACAGATCATGCACTTCACGTGTGCTAATAAAATTTCTTGTTTTTCAAATTCTTTTCCATCTGATCTCTTATAATTTCAGGGCTGCTTAACACCACTTTCTTGTAGTTTTGTATCTTTCAGAACTGCTACAGAGCTGGAAAAGAAATTCCCTCTCTGGGATGGTAGTCTCTAGGCCTGGGGTGTGGAACCTCTGGCCCGTGTGCCGGATCCAGCCCCCTGCTTAATTTCATCCTGCCCGAGGCAAGTCTCCACGCTGCGGAACAAAAGCCATGAGCCTCGGTGCCCCCCCTGCGGGCTGGAGCCGCAAGCATTGGCTCGCCCCACTGCCCGGGGGGGGGGGGGAGCTACAGCGCCAGGCAGGTCGGTCAGCTGACCCTAGGCACAGTGGTGATCAAGAAAGTTCTGAGTCCATGTGTGCCTACCCCCAACCTCAGGCATTGCCCCCACAGCTCCCATTGGCCAGGAACCACAGCCAATAGGAGCTGTGGCCGCTTCCGGGAGCAGTGCAGGGCCAGGGCGGGGGGGAGCTTGCCTTAGCCCCGCCGCTAACCAGGAGCCACTTGAGGATCCCGCACCTCTCATCCCCTCCCGCAACTGAACCCCCTGCCCCAGCCCAGACCACCCTCCCAGAGCTCCTACCCCCACCCTGAACCCTCTGCCCATGGTCAGAATCCCCTCCCAGACCCCACACCTCCACCCCAACCCCCTGCCCCAGCCCTGCTCCCTGAAACCCTCATTTCTGGCCCCACCCCGGAGCCTAGGGGAAGCCCCGAGCCCCTGCACCCTCCCCGCGGGGCTGTGTGGGGCCTGCAACTGACTTTCTGTGGGTCAGTGGCCCCCATTAGAAAGAAGGCTCCCCACCCCTGCTCTAGGCACTGGGGCTATATCAGCCACTTTCAATTGTCCCAAACTTGCATTTCCATCTACATATTCACACTACAGTTGTAGGTGTCTAAATAACTGCAGGATAAACCTTTAGGGCTTTTGACTTTGAAGTTAGTTCTAGCTGGAATCTATTTTGCTAGCAAGCAATACTGTATGTTTAGCCATGAAAAGAAAGGGCTTTTAGCCACATGAAAAATGGGTATTGAAAGTGAAAGTTATGACAAGACAATGTTTTAACTAGCTGCATGAAAGTGAAAGATGTGGTGTTTTTGCACTGAATCTCTCACTAGAATAATTAGTTTTTGAAAACTCTCTCAGCCCAGCAGAACAGCTGAAAGTGGCACACAGATCTCCTTTCCCCCCCCCAATGAATGCTCAAAAACACATGAATGGCAAAGATACCAAACAAATGCAGATTGATGAGGATCCCAAAGTTTTGAATGTGCAGAAGACGACATCAGGGTATTTTTTTTTAATTATTATTTTTTGAGAGAAACTTTCCCTCCAGATTTCCTATATAGCTGTGTCTTAGCCCTAAGAATCTTCCTATTAGGATTTACTCCCCTAACATCGACTATTCAGGACATTTTCCTTACTGGGAGTGACTGTCTTCAGAGCAGTTCAGTGCAACTCTTGTCTGAAGGGGACATTTTCCTCTGACCCCAAGGGGATGAGGACTCTGCCTGCTCGGCAATCCAGATCATAGAGTTAGGCCCCTGTTCAACAAAGCACTTAGTCATGTGCTTAAGTACTGTCCTGAATAGCGATGCCTTCTTGAATTGTGCCTGAAAGAACAGAACTAGGAACAAACCACTTTCTCTTGTACAGTGGCTTAATCGGAACTAGACATGTGAGTAACAGTCTGCAGGGTTGGGATCATAGATACTAAATATCAGATAGCTAAATGATTTAATATTCAGTTAAAATGTCATTTTCAAATCTGTAAATTTCCGTACTGATAAACTGGATGAAATCTTCCACTTCTAACACCCTTTTATCTTGTGAGAAAAAAGTATACCAACAGTTCAGACTTTCTAAAAAGCAGAAAAATTGTCAATTCAAAGTTCTCATAAAACATCAAAATTCCTCTTAATTCTCCATCTCTGGGGTACACCCCACCCCACCCCAAAAGCACAGCTCAACCAGTGGAGAATTTAAAGTTGAACTGCAAAGCAAAAACAAAATTTTCTGCATTGAATATCCCCATTAATTAGGCTATGGGGCACATTTAGCACAAAATTAATCTTTTATATATTCTCTTTCCCCTTCCTGAAATTATCTTGATCCTTCACAATTAACAGAAGGTATCCCAAAGTGAGACATCAAATACCAGAAGTCTCACTGAGTTCCACGTTACAGAAATAACACATTCTGAGGTACTGTCTGTGAACCCAAAGTACCAAGAGGATTCCACAGAGAAGGAAAATATGCTTACCTTTTTATTTTTGGTTCACTTCTAATATGTAATCGTACCGAGGAAAAGTACATTTGTAGTCAAATGACAGAATTGCATAAGAAGTGTTTTAATATTACCTAACAATTATTTGTTTTAATTTTATTTTTAGTCTCATCCACATTTCTATTATTGAACTGTACCCATGACAATTCTTTTAGAGAATTTGAAAGTCTCTGGTGCACACACAGACACTCACTCTAATACGGTAATAGATACAAATACATATAAAAATTATATATAGGGTGTATATAGTACATATGAACATTGCTGTATTTTTATATAATGTTGTTGCATGTGTAAACACACACACACACTTGTAGTTTGTCAGCCTACAAAAATAGTAAACCCTAGAGTACCTTTAAAATGGTCTCGTCTTATTTTGTTACATGCTTGGGTAATTAAAAAAAAATAATACAAATCAGTTATTTTTTGGATTAGCCTGTCTCATTGACTACTCATTGTACATAAAAGTAACTCGCATGCATAAGGGCTTGCAAGATCACAGCCTCGGAGAACACAGTAATTTCAATCTCTTCAAATTGTTGTTCCCCTGAGTACAAATAAATGCCTTATCACTCGTCTTTTAAAAACATGATCTCATACCTTGTCTGTTTTTTTATCTTGCTTTTCCAATATGGCCATGTTTTCTTTCAGAGTTTTTACAATCTCAGCAGGATTTTTGTGCGATTTACTGAACAAAGGCATGATTTTCTTCACCTGAATTTCTTCTTCTGATATAGCTGAAGACTGCTTTAAATCAAAAAGGACAAAAAGAGCAAAAATTAGCTTTTAAGGTTTTGTTTGCAGCTACGAGTCCAATACAGTATGCTCTATGTATAAAGTATACTGCAAGCTCAGACTGTAAGAGCACTCTGAGCTCCAGTTGCTCACATCCACTGAAAATTCCAGTAGACTCCACTAGATCCTTCAACTAGTCTAGGTTGGTTTCTAGAGGCCTTTTAAGTTTTGACTGGAAAACCAGTAGCTCCAAGAACAGACAGACAAACATATCTGTTGCTTGGATCATTGCAGGATTGGGCCTCAACTTTTCAGTCATTGCTTACATTTTATTTTGTTTCTCTTTATCTAACTTTTTAGTTAAGAGGATGTCAATATTGAATAGTTTAAACCTCCCCAAAAAGGGAGCTTGCCAAACCTTGAGAGGCCTGCATTCCTTGTGACTCACAACTCACTTCTGACTTGTTTAAGTCTGGGGGAGTTTAGATGAGCAAGAAATATAAAATGAGGCCTAATATAAATACAAATGCTTACATTAAATTAAAACATTTAAACAAAAAATACTTTAACTTATACATTCCTCCCTATTCTGTTGGAAACCCAAATACCCATCAGTGTACTAGTGCATGAGAACCAGAAAGAGAAAGCGACCAGTTTAGTTTTAAGGTGTCAGCAGGACCTGAGCCTGGAAGGTGCTGCGTGTCCTCAACTCCCATTGGCTTTAATGGGAGTTGAAGACTCTTAGGACCCAATACAAAGCCTGATGAAGTCAATGGAAAGACTCTCATTGACTTTTTGGACTTTGGATCTAGCCCATGTCACTTTAAAGAGGGTGCACAGCACTTTGCAGCACTAGGTCCCCAAGCTGAAGAACATGCAAACAGTAAAAACACACCAGTAAGAAGTAAATTAGATCTGGGGGGTGGAAGAAAATCACTCCAATTTTCATATTCACTATGGTCTCATACAAATAAGAAATGTTATAACAGAGATTGAGAGAGGAAGAATGAAAACAGATTAAAATATACATATGTAAAATACTTTGCATAACACTCACCCTTACTTCAAAATCCAAGAACACACTTTTCTCCATGTACACATATGATACTAGTCATTACATATCTTATATGATTAATAAAAATAATAGCTACAGTTTTTACTCATACACCCTTATAGACATTTGAGAGAATTATTTGAAATTTATGTGGTGTTTTATAAAATAAGACAGATCCTATGCTACAAAGCTGAAACTCTTAAAGCACTTAGAGAGAGAGGTTGTGTAATTTATTGGTGACATAAAGGAAAGATTATTTGAAGAATGTCATATTTCAGTTAAAAGTTCCTAGAGCAGGAAAGAATATCAAAAAGATTAAATCTGTATATAGTTTTTCATTAACCATTTGTTGCTAGGCTGGTTCTACAGAAATATTTTCACATTCAAATTCTGGAAATTCCAAGACACTGTCTCTCTTCAATATTCAAGCTCCTTAGGGCACTGTTCAAACTACATTTTTATTTCTGCGGTTTTGGCTGTGTAAACCTGAATACTTGGCTCAGTTCTCGACTAGGAAGCCAAAAATGGTGCTCAGCGCTGCTCACATAGAACTCAGGACACAGTTTTTGGCAAGACCCTCTGACTAGCACAGAGCAGAGTCACACCTGTCAATTTGCCAATACACTACACTGAAGATGGGGGTATACTGTAACTCATCTAGGAATGTTCAGCAATATTCACATACTGGGAAAGAAGGGGCCTCTCACTGTCTGACTTGCATCATCCCCACAATTTTGCTGAATTTAAAGAGTAATGCAATAACATGTCTGCATGCATGCTGCTAATAAGCACTCGGGACTTCACAACCACATGGTTAACGACTTGATATTACAGGGAAAAGAACATTTTTAAAAATTAAAACACTGGAAATAGAAAAGGGTGAGGATCTGCAAGCTTATTAACCCCTGAAGACAAGACATGCGGGGTGGGAGTTGGGTTGTCAGCCTTTGAATACTATTAAAAAGCAAAACAACAAAAACCAGGACATTTTAAAAAACAAACATCACATTCAGCTGTGTCAAGGTAACTTTGATAATTCTGATTTTTAAATAAATTTACCACTTTTGACTATTAGATTTCCTCTTTTGGGGGGGGGGGGGTGAAGGGGAAAAGGAAGTAATTTTTTTTTATATGTTAGCTTCAAGGATCACAAGGCTTATTATCTACTGTTTCCCAAAAGGAATTAACCTATATACATCTTCTGAACATAGTCTCTTTACTAAATAGTCGCTATTTTCACTACAATTCCAAACAGGATTTTGTATCACTAGACAGGTAAGTTTTCTCCCCCCCCCACATCCTAGATGGAGTCCAGTGAATTCTAAAAGGCCAATATTTACAACAGTGGGCGGTATTTTGGTTACCTTGATTTCCAAATGCCCAATCTGAGGTACCCCAAATTACTGGAACTTTTGAAAATCTGGAGCCAACTTTTTTCTGTATCAACTACACCTTTGATGAGGGTCTGTCTTTAATTTAGGGCTACTTGTAAAAACTGAAGGAAGTGAAATACTAGTACTTCCAGAGTAGATGAGGAACCTTAGGGAATTTCTTTGTAGAGCTATTACACACAAGCTTACCACTACAGCACCTTAATGGCACAAAGGAACTTCCCAGTGACAAGGGGAGAGCCATTACTCTTCACTTCACTCCCTACTGTTGACTGTAGCAGGGCAACAAATTCATTCTCTTCTCTGCTCCTGCCTTCACCTACTATATCAGGGTGGACAAACTTTTTGGCCTGAGGGCCACATCAGAGTATGGAAATCATTCATGGCTCGCTATATACTCACAAAATAGGGGGTTGGGGTGTGGGAGGGGGTGAGGGCTCTGGCTGGGGGTGTGGGCTCTGAGGTAGGGCCAAAAATTAGGTGTTCAGAGTGTGGGAGGGGGCTCTGGGGTTGGGGATGCAGAACGGTGCTCTGGGCTGGGACCGAGGGTGGGAGGGGGATCAGGGCTGGGGCAGGGGGTTGGGGTGCAGGAGGAGGCCAGGGGTGCAGGCTCCGGGTGGTGCTTACGTCAAGCGGCTCCTGGAAGCAGCGGTATGTCCCCCTGTCCAGCTACTACACAGAGGGGCAGCCAGGCAGCTCTGTGTGCTGCCCTGTCCGCAGATGCCGCCCCAGCAGCTCCTATTAGCTGTGGTTCCAGGCCAAAGGGAACTGTGGGGGTGGCTCTTGGGGCAAGGGCAGCATGCGGAGCCCCCTGGCTGACCCTATGCATAGGAAGGACATGCTGCTGCTTCCGGCAGCCACGCGGAGCCATGGCATGTGCAGAGCGGGGCAAGCCCCCGACCCCGCTCCCCGGCTGGAGCTCAAGGGCTGGATTAAAACATCTGAAAGGCTGGATGTGGCCCCTGGGCCGTAGTTTACCCACACCTGTACTATATCCTCCACACAAAAAGCAAGCCATGGGTAGAGTGCAATTTATGCATTTTAAAAATCTCTGTTGGACTCTCTTTCTTGGTACCGTTTGTTCCCAACACCAGTCTTTTTGGCAGACATGTTCCTGTCAGACCTATGGTCTCCTTTGCCTCCACTATTCAGTGATTTTCTTTGGACATGAACTACTCTCAGTCACACAAGATAAAGGAAGCAAATTGTGGCAAACTTTCAATGTAGAAAAGGCTGGTAGCGACTGAAAACTACCACTATCGGAGGGCTCTTTGGTGACCATGGTTTGGTGGTCTCCCGCAAGTTCCTTATGAGGAGGGGTTAACTTCATAAACAGCACCACGACAGCTGACACTAATTTGTCAGTAAGTCTCAGACTTACTAGCAGTCTATGAGATGAGGGGGAAAAACAGATCTTTAAACCAAATAACTTTCAGCTTTGGAGGTGGTTTCCCCAGTATAGGAATGAGACACATTGCAGGGTTGTGGGAAATAATGCACTTCCACTGCCTGAGGTTGAAACCTGTAGACAAACAGAACATCTCAGCCTCCACAGCTAGAAAGTCCAACACCTTTCATGCACTCTAAATTCACAAAAATATTTCAGTGACAAGTGTCAGTTCTGGCAGTGTTCAGCTAGGGTTTGTTTAAAGAACATGTTTTCTTTTGTTTTATTTTAGGGAAAAAAAAGTGACAAAAATAGTGAAAAGCAGTTTTTAAAGCAACCTTTCCCAGATGTTTGGCTAGGCCTGTTAAAATTTGAAAGAAGAGCTTTTTTATGATGGGCAGTAGGCGTGGGCATGTGTGTTTCATTCTCTGTGAGAAATTCTTCTTCTCTCTTATATTTTACCAGGTTATTTTGTCATTCCCTCAACATCCTCATGATCATACATGCACAAAAAGCAAAAACTTAATACGCAAGCTCAAGCATTCATGAAGTCCAGAGACTAATAAGATCAGCAATGTGCAGGTACTAGGAATAGTCAAAGGAATGGATGAGATTGCATATCATCACTTTGCACTCACAGTGCATGCCTTCCCTGAGATCTCAAAAACTTTTACAAACATTAATGAAGCCTGACATCATACCACTGAGGCAAGTAAGTACAACTATCTCCACTTTTACAATGTGGGAACCGAGGCACAGAAAGATTAAATGATTTGTCAAAGGTCACATAAGAATCTAATGGGAAAGTCAGGAATAAAACCAAGATTTCTTGGGTTCAGATTCAGTGCTTTATTAATCACCAAACCAAATCTATTAGTTTTGTAGACTACCACAGGCCTATCAGCAAACATTTATCAACTAAGACTTGGGGGTGATGTAGAATGCCATCCAATAGGAACAAAAGCCTAAACTAAAGGTTCCTCTTCCCCTCTCCCCTCCGCCCCATCCAGAATTCTGACACCCAGGCAACTAGACCTCTGTTAATTTTGGGAATATGCAAGATGGTGTTTGCAGAAGGTAAAATCTGTTTTTCGTCTCAGCAAATCAGTGGGATAAAGTTTAACAGACTGATTTTCATGTGAATCTGAAAGGGCGGGGAGTGGAGAAGATCTGACTATTTACAGAGATCTGAGTTTATGTTCCTACAGCTCAGAATAGAGGATATGTCATTGCTAATCCAATTAATCCAATATATCATTTAATAAAAAACAACCAAGCCACATCCACCAAACAACAAAGCCCAACAGCTTCAATGGGAAGTTTGGAGTCAGCTTGTCAGGTGGGAATGCTAAAATGAGGTAAAGAAAGAACGTTAATAGGCCACCACCCCTTTTTAGCTCTTGAAGATACTACTATAATGGGCCAAACAAACTCACTCAGCCCAGCTGAGTTTCCTGTGAATAGACTGGCAAGTACAGAAACCGGTTCAGCCAGCCTACATGTTCACCAGCATGACATACGGATATGTTTAGTGTGATCAGAACTCTTTAATACAAATATAAACTTAATCAGATTTCTTTTCATACACATTATAGGCTCCTTCCCTGAGCCCTCCTTTATTTCTTGATCACAGTCTTCCTTAAAAGACCCCAGTATATCAGAGTTTATAAAGACAGTAAAGAAGGGAGAAGCAACGTGAGTGAGGTAATATCTTTTAGTGGACCAACTTCTACTGGTGAAAGTGACAAGCTTGAAGAAGAGCTCCATTTATCTTGAAAGCTTGACTATCAATACAAGTTGGTCCAATAAAAGATATTACCTCACACACCTAGTCTCTCTAATATCTTGGGACCAACATGGCTACAAGAACACTGCAAACAAAGCAGGAGGCATGCAGACAGCAATATTACTTCAGTCAGCAGCAGATCCCATCATTATACAGTAACTCAGTTAAGCAGTTCAGGAACAAATACTTCCTCCTCCTTCCCACAAACACAAGAATGACAGCATGTGATTCATTCAATCCATTCTTCTTACATGTCACTTGAGACAAGCAGTTTGGTACTGAAAGTGAAATGATTGTATAAAATTTTACACAAATTCAGGCAAGAAAACTTTATATGTTTTCTTGTCCTTTTAGGTGTACAGTATCTGCCTGTGTACCAGAATCACAACACTCTATTAACATATTCACCCTGGGAGGAGTTATTTTTTAATAGGTAAATAAAATATCTTCATTTCTCCCCACCCCATCAATGTGCTAAAAAGCACTGATGGGGTGTAGATTGTGTGCTGGGATTTGTAAATTGTCACTATCATTTTGCAGTCTAATTATGTATTATTGCACCCCCCTCCCAAAAAAAAAAAAAGTGTTAAAAGGACATTAAGGTTATAAACTTAATCACTCAGATTAGGAAATGCCAGAATTCAGGCTGCCCGTGCAATGTTAAATTCAGCCTTTTTGTGTATATGCGTTACATTTATACTCTTTACGTACATGATTACATACTATTTTTACAGAGGAAAATGCACGGAATGGACAGTGTTCTAGAGATGAATTGGGGTTGTGCACCAAATGAGGCTGTTATCTGGATCCCTGCCTCATTTGTTGCAGAATTGGGAAGTTATGTAGTGAATGAGGAAGGGGATTACAGGAAAACAAAGGATTGTCCTATAGTTAAAGCAGTTAAAGCAGTCCTATAGTTAAAGCAGTTCTGGAGAACTGGATTCTATCCTGCCTCTGTCTATATTATGTTGGACAAACCACATAAACCAAAATTTTCACATTTGTTTACTAATTGTGTGTTCTAATTTTATGGGTACTCAATGTGAGATACTTGGCATCAGTTATGCAGGTGTGCTGGAGCACTCACGATGGCAACTGAGGTTGACTGGAACTGTTCTTTAAACATATAAAGTGCTATAAAAAATGCTAAGCGCTCTTTTAATTAATAAATCAATCAATCAGGCTCCAGGCATCTCAAATAGGGCACACAGAATTAATGGGCACTTTTGACCTTGATCTCTCTGTGTCTCAATTCCCCACCTGGAAAATGAAGATAATAATATTGCTTAATCTCACAGGAATGTTCTGAAGATAAATGCATTAATGTTTGTGAAGCACCCAGATACTATGGCGAGAACACTATAGAGACACAAAGGAAGAAATTAATAATTTTGTATTCAATGTAGGCTATGGATTGTGTGCATTAAATAAGGCCTGTGAGCAATGAGGAGAATAAAATAGAAACAGAGAATAATTCCCATTCACTTAATGAGGCAGGGGGTCCTGCAGAAAAAATAGACTTTAATTATGTAACTATGTACTATCTCATAATGCAAACACGCAAATCGGAAGGGGGAGTGAATTAAGCTTGCACAGGCAACTTAATTCTGGTATTTCTTAACTTTTGAGTGCTTGAATTTGCAACCTTAACAATGCTCTTTTAATGTAGTTTTTTTGTTGCAATTTCCTAGGCTTTTAAAAAAAGAAAACTGAGAAAAATTCTATCACATGGAACTATCCCAACTTACATAGATCATCAGCAGGACTGGAAACTTTAGGTCCACCACATAGACTAGTAGTGCTAGAAGGTGATGAGACACACAACTTGGAAGTAGGTTTTGCAGATATCTGCGAACAGCAGAAGAAGGGTAATACTCAGGAGTCTTTGGAATCTCTACCTATAGCATGGCAACAGGGATATTTGTGAAACATAAGCAGAGCCCAATCCTGCCCATTGAAAATTCAAAGTCTCTAATCATGCAGGATCAGGTCCCTTAACTAATTAAAGTGTGTGAGATTAAAGCCATTATTTAGGGGCTATTATTATTTACTTATATGGAAGGGGAATTTTAGCCTAATTTCCATTTAGAGTAGTAGTAATAATTATGGAAGCAAGAGAAACTGGTAATAGAACCCAAATAATTAAAACAAAACAAAACAAAAATCTTGAAACAGCAGCCAAGAGGGAAAAATAACACTCTTGATCCAGCAGTTCAAACATTAATACCAGTATTTATTCTTCTTTGCTTTATATTAGCCATTAATGGAAAGTGACCCATACCACCTTCATTCACTTGGTCGTATCTTTGAAAAGAAAGAGTTATATCACTTCCTGTAACTCCATGACACATTAAATAATTTGGCACTGCAATGGGTTTGCTTCTACTACAAATGGGCCAAGTTCTAAAGTCCTTACTCAGGCAAAACTCCCCAGAGACTTAAATGAACATTTTGCCTGATTAAGGACTTTCAGACTGGCCCATTACCTCACAGAATCCTAGAAGCTAGACATGTAAGAGACCTATTAGATCATCCTCAATCTCTTTATTTATAATTATGTATGCAGTTACATGTGACAATTTGAATATATACTCAAATTTCATATACTTAACAATAGTTTCTGAATTTCTTACGCAAGTGACTATGTTCTCATTTCTCTGTATCTCAAGAGCAAAGCTGCATCTGCAAGTACCTCACTAGAGAGAAGCAAGAGAAGTGATATATTGCAGCTATTTTATTTTTTGAATCCCCATTGTAAATAAAACCCATTTCCAAAGATATGCTATGGATACAGAATATTTGTTAACAGAGCCAATGCTTACGTAACAGAAGTAGTACCGTTTAGGACTGCTTTTAACATAAAAAACAAATATACCACATTAGTTTACAATGCTACAAAAAGGTAACAAGTAGTAAGTGAGAATTTCATTACCAAAAAAGATATTGATAAAGCAAAAAAGGAAGTTTTAAATTCATTACCTAATTTTATTTAATTCAGACTGGATAATCTTAGCTGATACTCACTGTGTACAGAAATGTCCAGGCTTGTCTAAACAACAAAAAGCAGATACATGATGAGGTGCTGAAGACAGCTCTCTGCCAGACCCAAATCAGCAGTCCAGTTGGAGGACCCTTTACTTATCTTCAATTTAATATAAGTTCTTCCTTATTATTGACACGTGGCAGAGAAAACAAATTCCAGAATTCAGTCTCAACTTGCTTGCTGAAGAGTAACTGTTACCTTTTGGGAAAAATGTTAACAAGGTTGATGACTAAAACACGCACACTCTCTTAGAGCAGCTGTAAATTTCCACTCTCCTTTTCCTGGATTCAGATTCCAAACCTCATTTGTCTCTCTAATCTGCCAGGGGCAGTTCTGTTTCTAGTCAGACTAGCTCTGTGTATGTGAGTCTTCCCTCCCCTCCCAGCTTTCTCTCTCACATACACCCTCCCTCTGTAAACTGAGCTCCACGTCAGAGGAATGTGTGTAAAGCAAAAGACAAAGTAATGTCTCTGCCAACAGAATTTTCTAGGGTTAAAATCACAAATACAACAAACCTACATCACTCACATAAGTTTTCCCTCTTCAGTCTTTTAGTATAGAAGCCCACCACAGATGCCTCTTTCACACCCACAGTGTGGTAGAGGTTGCTATAATTACATTATTCACCTTACCCTTCTGTTTAGAATGTAAATAAGGGCTTCTAACAGTGAATGGTTTATGGTTACAAGATAATAAAGTCAACATGCTACACAGGAGCTCTTTGGGCAGAGAGGATCTACCCATAGGCTGCCGTTTCCTGCTTGAAAAAAAATATTTACTTTACTCAATATTATTATTTCAGTGCAAAACTCACAGTTTATTCTGAGAAAAATTAAATCCAATGACATAAAAGGTGTTTCTCAATCTAAGTGTATTTTAAATTTTATGACAATGTCAGCATAAGACAGGAAGGAGAAATTCAAATCTACTGAAACAACATATATTACCAACTATTATCGATCATGGGAAAATATAGCAAACTGCATTTAACTTAAAGGATCCTCTTGGATAGGTAGGGGAAATAGGAAGAGAATGTGTATGCGTGTGCCTGTGTGTTCTTTTAAAGCTTCATTTTTCTTTAACAGCAGTGATTCTTCAGGCTGTTTTGCATATGTCCAGAGGGAATTACATATGCTTTTTCCCCTACAGCTAATGTCTAATATACATTAAAGACCATGGAAAGAAAATTGTTTTACTAACTATTGCTACCAATGCAGTGTTTTAAATTCCTTCCTCATCTTATTTCTGCTCTGTTTTAGCATTATAATGAGCCTTTGCATGATGAGTGATGAATATATACCTGTGCTGAAATCAACAGTTCAGGGCGAAGCTTGGGGCTGAATTCTGTATCTCAGCGTTTTGTCAAGTTCATTATCACCTCACATTATTTAAAAAGTGTGTGCGCGCGCATTAGCGGATTTATTTTAGAAACCTCTCTCTGTGTCCACCATATGTTAGTGCTACCTTCCCTTGTCCTGTCATGTCTCAATTTAGAACTCAGTTGTGGTAGTTAACCTTATAGTGGAGGCAGTGCAGAGGTGTACCACCCCACCGGGAACTCTCGGAGGCACCAAGCCTAGAGATCTGAGCAATGCAGGTGCAACACCACCCTTTCAAAGGGTGCCGCTTCTGTTTGCGGTCACCAAGCTCAGCTGGCCAGGGCAGAGGCAGCGTTGGGAGAGAGAGAGACTCACTTTGAAAGAGCCTAGAATCAGCAATCTTTAATCTTTGTACTCAAAGGACTAAAATATATATATATATATATGACCCTGCTCCTGGCACTCTCTCCCATCCTTATGCATCCACACAGGAGACACTACCTTGTCCTCAGAAAGATCTTCTTTTACTTGCGTGTAAAGCAGCACACACATTTATGCTCAAAATAATAAAGCATCACTGAGGCACCTAGGGTTTTACAACCATATGTTGAGATGGCGCTGAAACCATGGTTAAAGCTGCTTCTGAAGTGAAATGCATTTAGTACTGGTTCACCCGCACCCAAAAAGAGCTGCGGGAAGAGGCACTGGTCATTCAGAAGGTGGCATTCTTAGCTCCAAGTCAGTTCTGACGCAGTCCCCCAGCACATGTTTAGCTGTGCTGCTGGAGGTGCCATCTTTTGAATGAGACCTAAAACAAATCTAACATGTAATAAAAGATGCATTTGCACTTTTTTGTAAGGGTAGAGGCATTAACTGTTATTTCCCAGTCAAACTCCACTTGGCATAATTACATCCTCCCCACATCACTTCTATTGATGTTTCAGATGGAAAAAGGTACTCCTTCATTCCTTTCCTAAACTGAAATACAACAGTGGCGTGCACCATGGAATGCTTGCTGAGTTTCACCACAGAGAAAAAGCCGCATTTCAGCGGAGGTTAAGTAAGCCCACTGGATGGTTTGTATATCATTACATTTGTAGAAGCATTTGTGGTATAGACAGAATAAGAAATGCTATATAAACATAAGATTATCATAGAATCATCTAGTCCAGTCCCCTGTGCTGAGACAGGACCAAGTAAACCTAGACCACTTCTGACAGGGATTCGTCCAACCTGTTCTTAAAAATCATCTATGATAGGGATTCCACAACCTCCATTGAAAGCCTATTAGAGATCTTAACTACCCTTGTAGTTAAAAAGATATATTTAGGGTCTGAGTGATATATTGAGCTCTGTTTAACTATATGGTCTGGTTATTTTCATTCAGAATTTAGATATATTTTGGGGACTTGTAATTATAGGCACTACAGGCTGTGATTTTGCGTGCACTCAAGTAGGACACCCTACTGCAAGTCTTCTGCCTAGAGAAATTCCCTTTAACAGGAATTCTGTGCATATACGTCATGCAGAAATGAGTCTTTATTCTGAAGGGCTGCATGAAGTTGCTCAATCCTCATCCTTGATTAGTACACTCGGTGACGAGAAATATTGCAGATTTTTTTTTCTTTTTCTTTTCACACTTTATGTGCCACCTTTCTAATGTGGAATTTTGTCTGGAATGGCTTGTGTAGAGAGTTGAGGCCTTTACAGTAGTTGATCTTCAGATAACAACTAAGGCCCCGAGTTAACGTACCCCAACATGGCATATTTATCCAGCTGCTAAGTAGTTAACTATTTCCTTTGACAAGGGCTTCCTTCGATAATTTAGTTTTGTTTCAGTATATAATTTGTGCTCATCTCAACTCCTAAATTAGTTAATAATGAATAGCCAACAATTTTTAAAGTCCTTTCAAAATATACTGAACAACTTGTTTGCACATGCTAGAGAACTCGGACTTCTATATATTTGAGTCCCATTGTATTTTTTCCTTCTTTATGAATGCAGATCTCAGGCTGAAGGTATGGGTAAAGTTCTTTTTTGAAAGAAATGACCTTATTTTCTTAACTTAAAAATCCCTCCATCTATTAGAGCAAAGAAATAAAACAGGCATTACTACATTTGCTCTTTATTTTCTACAATGATAAAAGGAAAGGTAAAAAGCTTTGAACCACATGTGGTACTGATAAATTTATTTCCTGACTCTGCAATTTATAAATCTAAATTACATTCATGTTCAACATCTAATCATCAGCATACAAAGTAGTTCCAATAAAATATATCTTGAAACTATTTCTAAAATTATTTCTTTGTTAAAATGTGTGGGGTAGACAGAACACAGCATGATGTGGTATAAGTAGACTTGGCAGAATCTGATTATTTTTTATAATTTTGATGGATAATATCAATGCTTATTGTTAAGAATTTTTATTTTTATTGATTTAGATTTTCAGAATGTGAAAAATTATGGCTGCAGTCAGACAGTTATAGAATGACAGCAGATGCTGAGCTTCAAAGAGTTAAAGCTTTATAACCATTAAAACACAACTGTCTATACCATGTCAAAATATACAAAGTAACCTAAAAGTATCCTTAAAGTATACTTAAACTAAATTAAGATCTCAAACAGTATTTCTTACTTTGTCTATCCGTAAATTTTGATAATCATTTATAGAAATATTTTTTCATCCATTCGTGTGTTTACGGTGAAACTGATGTTTACCAACATTTACCAATAAAAATCTAATCCTTTCAACTCTAGATATAAGGTTTTAATCAGCATTATTAGGGATGGCCTTCAATAAATAACTCACTCACTCAATATGGCCAACCCAAATTCATGTCAATAAAACTTTTCTACCCCCTCATCACATATTCTTTCTGACCCTATAATTTCTATTTTTATATATAACCCCCAAGGGGGAGTGTGGATATGTACATTATGTAAACACACACAAATCCTGTGAAAACACAACCTAGATTGAAAGCCAATCTAGTGGTCTGCTGCTCACGAAGGTACAGAACAACAGTGTGAAGAGGGACCCTACGGATAGATCTATGCAGCAAAGAATAACCCACCGCACTAAGATTCAGAGCCCAGGTCAACTGCCTTGGCCTCATGCTGCGAGGCTAAAAATAGCAGTGTAGACATTCACACTTGGGTTGGAGCCCGGGTTCTGAAATCTAGGGGTCTCAGAGCCCAAGCTCCAGCCTGAGAGGGAACATCAAGACTGCTATTTTTAGCCCGACAGCACAAGTCTTGCAAGTCAATTAACCAAGCCTCTCAGACTAGGCACTGTGGGTTTCTGTAGAGAGAGATTTCAGAGTGGTAGCTGTGTTAGTCTGTATCAGTTAGTCTCCTCGCTGTTTTTGTACAGAGAGGGGCTCCATCCTCGCCTGCACCCAACTGGAATGAAAAGAGGAAGGAGCAGAGCTTCCCATCCCTCTGAAGAACAGAAAACTGGTATCCATCTTTACTGGCTCCCAGAACTGAAGTCAGTGATGTTGCCTCTCTGATTGCTGTAGCTGAGTTGCTGCTATTGTATTTTGGCTAAAACTGAGAGCAGGATTGAAATAGATTCTTCATATAAACTATTTCAAAAAATGTAAACAGATCATGATGATCATGTTATTCCTTCTTCCTCCCCTCAGCTCCCTCTAGCGTTCCCAAGCATGGACTACATTCTTTCCTGTTCTATTCAGTTTGCATTAAATATAACTGCAGAGGACAAGAAAGGCAACGACGATCTTTCTAGAGAATTCCAATTCCTGGTATGAATCCAGAGCTCACTCCACCAGTTAGGTTCCTCTTCATTTCTGCAGCAGACCCATACTTACAAGAGCAATGAGAGCACCATTGGCTCACAGAAAACTAAAAAAACCCCACAATCAGGAACATTGTACCAAAACAAGACATTCGTTGCGCACATCTCTCCCCCTGGAGAGAACACACACGACAGATGTTAGTCGTGTTGCTTAATGCATTACCAGAAGGCGCTCAGATACTACAGAGATTAATATGGTGTAAGAAGCCATATAGAATACAACAGAGTCTGGCCTAGGCAGCAGTAGCTGGAGACATGATCAACAGCCTTGTCTCACGGCTTTAATCAGTGTTGGGGAAGGGGCCAGAGATGATATGGAGTCCTGTCCCCAACCACCAGTAGTCTTCTTGGAGCACATCATCCATACTGACTTCACTCCCAACACTCACTCATCTGCCCTGGGCCTTTTCACCACATAAGTGTAGTACTATCATACTGTATACAAAATGAGAAAAACTTCTAAAAAAATTCAACTAAACAACTCCTTCCACACCTCTGCCACCCCCACAGTAAAAATCAGAGGTAAAGCAAGCAGAACTTTTTCTCTAATAAAAATATTTTAATAATAATATCTTGTACTTCAGAACTAAGTTCAGCACGTGAAATAGAAATACAGGATTAAAAACTTAACTTAATCATGTCTGTTCTGAAAAAATTCACTTACAAGATACATTCTCTCTCTGTGTCCCAGTGTAATGACTTCTACTTGGCTTCTCAATACCATTATAATCATAACTCTGCTTCCCATTTTATGAGTGGAGAGAAAGAGATTAGATTGAGGGATACACAAACACAATTCTACAATGTGAACTTTTATCTGGAGACTTATTTAAAAAGAATAATGGTAAAATCAGCAACATGCCAAAGAGATGAATAGGTATATTTTTACATTTCAGCATCCCAACCTGTTCAAACTGCACCTGACCCAAATCCATTCTTCAAACCTAGTTTCACACTAGTTTCCTAAAAATATCTTACCATACTACTCAGAACATCCAAAAAGAAATTTAGAAGAATATGTGAAGAGGGAGGCCAAAAAGTGAAAAGAGCAGTTTAAAAGGGGCTCTGTTGAAGATCTAAAATGTAAGCTATCTTGACAGATGCCATCTGACTGTATTTCAACAATGAAAAAAAAAAATATAAAGAGAAACGCATTGCCCAGTGTGCTGAAAGATAATCCTAGGTAACAGTATTAACAATGACGACTATACAGTGCATAGTGCCATTGTTCTCCAATATCCCATATTTGGAAACAAGCAAAGAATGTAAACGGTGTCTGGTTTCTTCAAGATTAGTTGTTTGTCCCTAAAAAGAAAAGGAGTACTTGTGGCACCTTAGAGACTAACCAATTTATTTGAGCATAAGCTTTCATGAGCTACAGCTCACTTCATCGATGAAGCTCGATGTAGCTCACGAAAGCTTATGCTCAAATAAATTGGTTAGTCTCTAAGGTGCCACAAGTACTCCTTTTCTTTTTGAGAATACAGACTAACACGGCTGTTACTCTGAAACCTGTTTGTCCCTAGTTTCAGCAAAACATTGATGATTCTTTTATTAATATCAGACACAACAGTAAAGTGCTTTGGGCTACTACAGGTGACTATTTCTCCTTTCATCTAATATTTGAAAAGTATAATATTTTATTATTCTTGAAAAACCATATAGAAGACTGAACTGCAACAAAGCATAATTGAATAGGACCCACATACTCCTGAGAATTCTTGAAGCCAAAAATTATATCACCAGAAGTATATGAATATTTGTTTTCACCCAGTTATGACTGTTTTGAGCCCCAAATGCAATATTCTCTCTGAGTAGTTTCCATTTTAAGAGTCTTTACACAATGCTTTAAAAAAAAAAAAAGAATCAGACTTTCACAGAGAATAATACTTTGTGTTTCTATTGTGCCTTCCATCACATCATCAAGATATTTTACAAACAGAACAAAATTAAGTCTCCCAAAACTCCTGTGTGATAAATATTATTACACCCATTTTACAAGGAAACTGAGCCAGAGAGAGCAACACACACACACACCCTCCCTCCCACAAAGGCCTGATTGTCAGATGACAACAGGAAATACAGGTACTTCAGTATCCGTAAAAATGAAGCCCTAGTATCTCAAGTTGCCCACCTAAAAACAGTGGCCATTTTTTAAAGCATTGTTTTAAACTTACTTGCTGAAAGTCAAACAGAAAACCTGTGACAAAACAGAACCTATATCTGCTGATTCTGAGCCCTGTTCTTTACTCACTAGAGTCTTGTGATCACAAAGGACTAAATTAAGCTCTGTAATCTGTATAGTGTTCAAAGAACCTCAAAACTTGCAAGTAGTGTCAATTTCCCCAGGAACATGATCTTATTGTAATGATTAGTGAAGATAGGACCTTGACCAACAGATGATATTGTAAGTTTATTTCAGTGCTAAGTTGTTCTCATCTGATATGTTACATTGTTGGATCTGACTTGGGGAAGGGGGGTTAGCAGGAAGTTCAGTCCTGACTGTGTGTGCTGGAGTTGGTACTTGCAGTGTCCCAACAAATCCCATGATTCTACAAGAGTATTACAATGGGTGGCAGCAGCTTAAAGGTAGTAAAAGCACTTTTGCCTGAGAAGGAATTTACTGGTCATGCAGATGAGACTGGAATTCTGTAAGAACTTGACAGACTTTAAGCTATTGCTCTCTACGAATGAATGGACTGATGAGAAAGCAGCATGGTACCTACCAGTGCTTTTCAACGGTGATGTCGAATCATTTTACCAGCAACTTCCCAGCATGGATCGTGGTTCTTATAGACAATTAATTAGAAATGCCAGAAGGAATGGCAAGCCATTACATTGTAATCTTACACCTCCATTTCTGCTGGAAGTGAGCATGGTGCATAATCTGTTGTGTGGAGCACAGTGCAAGAGCTCTGCTAATAAACATTAACCCCCACTTTTGTATATTTGGATTTACTTTCATAAGAGACTACATAATTCTTGATTTAGTCACAGAGTACAGTGACTTATTTACAGTACAGGTAGTGGCAATACAAGCTTACCTGTGTGCCTCGGTCTTGTTATGAGAGGATCATTTCAGAAGATTCACCTCTCTGCTTACAGTCCCACCACTTACACAGTGTTTTTATTGATGTGGACATTTGGCATTAGGAGCTAGACTAAGATCATCAATCCATTTCACATAGGCCACTGAACAGCCATCAGATGGAAACAACTAGTAAATCTCTACTACTAAAAACTACTGGAAATCGCTACTAAATTAATTCAGATTGAATTTGGGACCTTAAGGCAAAAAGATTTGTATTCCATCATCAAGCCTCCAAAACATCCAGTCCCCTCCCTGGTGTCAATTGGTGTTGTGTGTGTGTGTGTCCTGGTAATTATAATCAAAACATTTTTGTAGATGTGATATCACAAACATAGGCAACACAACTTCTGACAGAAGAACAGTAGTTTGGAAGCTGGCAGAATCTGGCTAGATGACAACATGCGAGCAAGACTACTGCCAGACACCACTCCTTGTAACTTACCAAAACAAAACAGAAAGACAGGGATGCAGAAAGGAACCAGGGTGGATTTAAAAAAAAAAAAAAAATCAGATATTTAAAATGGGATTTTTTTTGATAAAATGCTTTTTGAGGAAAAAACCTATCTAAAGATAGTTTTAATTAAGATACATTATAGCTCAAAGATATCTCATCATGGAATAGCAATTATAAATTCTAATTCTATAGTATGAGAACAAGTAACGGGTTAAGAAGCTAAGATAACCTCGCTGGCACCTGACCAAAATGACCAATGAGGAGACAAGATACTTTCAAAGCTGGGGGAAAGAGAGAACAAAGGGTCTGTCTGTCTGTGTGATGCTTTTGCTGGGAACAGATCAGGAATGCAGTCTCAGAAACTCTGTTAAATTAGTAAGTAGCCTAGCTAGAAATGCATTAGATTTCCTTTTGTTTAATGGCTGGTAAAATACGCTGAATGTAATGTATATTCCTGTTTTTGTGTCTTTTTGTAACTTAAGGTTTCCTCTAATGTTTTGAATCTGATTACCTTGTAAGGTACTTACCATCCTGATTTTACAGAGGTGATTCTTTTATCTTTTCTTTAATTAAACTTCTTCTTTTAAGAACCTGATTGGTTTTTCATTGTTCTTAAGATTCAAGGGTTTGGGTCTGTGTTCACCTTTACAAATTTGGTAAGGATTTTTATCAACTCTTCTCCAGGAAAGGGGTTGTAGGGCTTGGGGGGGGGGGGTATTTTGTGGGGGAAGACGTCTCCAAGCGGGCTCTTTCCCTGTTCTTTGTTTACCGCGCTTGGTGGTGGCAACATAGGGTTCAAGGACAATGCAAAGTTTGTACCTTGGGGAAGTTTTTAACCTAAGCTGGTAAGAATAAGCTTGGGGGGGGGTCTTTCATGCAGGTCCCCACATCTGTACCTTAGAGTTCAGAGTGGGGAAGGAACCTTGACAAAGATGATGAAAGGAACATGTCTGACATGCAGGATCTTCAGGTTGGTAAACTTTTTTATTTCATACCTTTTCCTTAAGGACTGGCTGCCTTCCTTCTGGACTATTCTTGAATTCTCATGTTTGAGAAAAATCATTTTAGATGCAGTTGTGATAAAAAATAAATAGCTGAAATAGGCAGATCTTCCTTTTACAATTTCACCTTTAAAGTAGTACTGAGTGTCAGTGAATGCAATGAGTAATACTAAATGTGCAGTATGGTAATAATAATTAAATAACTGCACTGACTTATTTTGTTTAGGAGAATCGATACTCAATATACAGGATTCTGAAGACTATCCACCTTCAAGATCATCATCATCTTCTATAGTTTCAGAGTTATCTGCCAATTATAGTGTTTCAGTCACATCATGCATGTCACATAGTCACAGTATAGCACCTATAGCAAAAAGAAAAAAATCTCCGTCATCCAGAAACAACCATAGATAAGTTTGTGATGAGACCCACCAGATTACAAAAAGAGGTAATTGATGAAAAAATTGCCCAGTTTGTTTATGCAAAAAACTCTCCTTTCCATATGATTGAGAATCCATACTTAATTAACACGGTTCAGTCATTAAGACCAGGATACAGTCCACCCAACGGAGCAGATGTCGCAGGCAAATTGCTGGATAAAGTGTATGAAAGAAATTGAGCAGCGTGCAAAAGGTCTAGAGGGTGAAATTGTTAACCTGAGTCTTGATGGGTGGAGCAATATCCACAATGATCCTGTTGTATGTGCTTGTGTGACAACAGAAGAAGGGAATGTCTTCCTTACAGAAACATTTGATACATCAGGAAATCCACACACAGCGGAATGCTTACAAGTAGCAGCAGTAAGGGCTATAAAAAAGAAACTGAAAAATTCAAATGTCTAGCACGCAGCTTGGTCACAGACAATGCTGCAGACCTATCCAAGATTAGAAGAAATTTAGAAGAGAGTCCCAAGCTAACAACATACGGTTGCAGTGCTCATTTGATGCACCTCCTAGCCATATACTTCAGTATTCCAGAAATAAAGGCTAACTTTGTTGAAACTGCAAAATACTTCCAAAACAACCACCTTGCAGCAGCTGCTCTGAAAAAGTGGGAGGAACCAACCTAACTCTCCCACAAGACGGGCGATGGAACTCGGTAGTAGACCGTTTTGAGCACTATATCAAGAACTGGCCTAATCGGATGACAGTTTGTCAACAAAATTGTGAAAAAAATTGTCACAGCCAAGTTCTCAACATTGGGCTTAAGAGAAATGTTGAACACATGCTGAGTACCCTGAAGCCTATTTCTGTAGCCTTGAACAAAATGCAGGGAAATAGCTATTTTATTGCTGATGGTGTTGAAACTTGGAAGGAACTGAGAAATATAAGACAGTTAAATTACAAGCATAAAAAAAAATGGGACAAGCACTATCTGCAGCTCATTTTCTTGCAGATATTCTCAATACTTGGTACCAGGGTCAAACCTTAACTGCTGAAGAAGAGGAGTTAGCTATGACATGGACATCCAGCAATCATCCCTCCATAATGCCTACCATAATAAACTTCAGAGCTAAGGGAGAACCATTCTTTAAAACATCATCAGCAAACATATATTTCTTGAAAGTCACTTAGGCACTTGGATTCAGAGGCTGTTGAAGTGATAATCTCACTTTTAGCAGCAGTACCTTCTTCTGCCGGTGTAGAAAGAATATTTTCTTCCTTTGGACTAATTCATTCCAAATTGAGAAATCGTTTGGGACTTGAAAAAGCAGGAAAGCTTGTTTTTCCTTTTCCAAATTATGAACAAACAGGAAAATGAAGGTGAAGATAACTGAGCTAGCTGCAGAAGCCAATATTTTAAGTTTCTCATGTTGACCTGGCTGACATAAATGAAATATTTAAAATAGGGTTTTTTGTTAAACAATTTTAACAAAAACAAACCTGATTTTAAAAAACTTGAATGTTTAAATTCAAAAATTCATATGCTTGTTTTGTTAAAATGGTATATGTTTGCTGTTGAAGAACAAAAATCCAGAATACGCAACGTTGTTGTTTTAGTTAAATAAAAATTTAAATGTCTGTCTGGTGATGTTCTCCTCCTAAGACAGCATGGCAAGAAAATTCTCCAAATATTAATGATTAACCTGTTGAATTGGAGATCGTTCACCTTCCAATGACTTCATAAATCTTTGGTAAATGAAATAACCAATCATTCATTTTCTGAAATAGCTGTAAAACTACTCTGAAAAGTTTTCAAAATAAATCACTTTAAAAACGTATAGGGTGTACCATCTAAAAATGAAACTTACATCTATCTCTGAATTGTGATGTATTAAGGTTATAACAACCAACAAGAACGCACTTTTACGTAGAAATCCATGATTAAATCAAGTCTTCCTGACTAGTGATTTAAATCAATTCCACCCTGAAAGGAACAATGGCATAACTTGACCCATAGGGCACCTATGCATAATTTGAATGAAATATCAGTGTTCGGCCATATCTTATCTGAAAATAGAGGTAAAATAAATAGGTAGGTTCAAAACCAATGATTAAGTTTTTCCTACACAGAAAAAATTACCATTAGTATAATTAATTAATAGAAGGCCAGAAAAAAATTATAATTCTCTAGTCTCACTCATGCAGATCACAAGCAATTCAGCCAAAAATTCATGCATCAAGCCCAACAACTTGAACTAGAGCACCTCTTTTAAAAAGACATCCAATCCAGACTTAAAAGACTTCATGTGATGAAGAAGCTACATTATCCCTTGATTAACTGTTGGAATAGTTTATTACCCTCACTATTAGACATTTGTGCCTTACTTCCGGTTTGAATTTTTCTAGCTTCAACTTCCAGACATTGGATCTTACTATGCCTTTGCCAGCTAAATTGGACCCTAAAATATCAGACATCTTCCTTGTCTAGATATTTCTAGATCATGATCAAGTCACCTCAATCATCTCTTCAAGAAGCTAAATATATCAACTTCCTTAAATCTCTCATTGCCAGATGCATTTTCCAGATCTCAAATCAGAAACCGCTTCAATTTTTCAAGCATGTCCACCAAAACAAGACACCGTGTTTCAGTAGTAGTCTCACCAACATTTTAAACAAAGACAGTAACCCTCCCTGCTTCTACTAGATATTGCAGTTTACACATCCAGTGACAACATTATTGGGCTAAGAACCAATCTCTGCAGAATCCACTCATTGATGGTTCTCCATTGACAATTACATTTTCAGAACTATCAGCAAGTTTTTCATTCATTTAATTAGTTTTTATTTTTTAATCACAATGCCCTACACTACTAAGTCAGAACCTTTACAGTAGTCTAAGTATGTTACATCACAGTTCGCTTTATTAACCAAACTTGTGATCTCAAAGACAATCAAATTCATCTGATGAGACCTATAGTCTATGAAATCACGTTGAATGACAGGTTATATTTCCATCCCTTAATTCTTTGATGGAAATATTTAATAAAACACTCTGCCTTTAGTGCATCATTGACAATTTTAGTGTCTTCATCTAGTAATGAATCTATGCTATCGGTAGGGTTTCTTTTGTTCTTGAGATTTTAAAATTCGTTATTGGCCTTACTCCTACTGAAACTAAAATTTCATTGGTACCTTTATCCTTCCTTATCAATTGTATGCTTTTTTTTTTAAAAGCTTCTGATGTATATTCATTTCCATATATTGATGGCTACTTTCAAGTCCCTTCTTAATCAGAATGGAATTATTTTGTTTTCCTTAAGAAGCTTTTGGTAGTATTCAGCTTCATGCTGTTTTATGCAGTCATTTATTCCTTTAAAAAACATCAGGCACGGATGAGTTCCACCAAAAGTCTAGTGGTAATATGACAATGTGTTGTGCAGAAGTTAAGGATTTATTCAGTTCTTCATGCTTTTGGCCACCAGAAGAAGGAAACACCACATCACGCTCATTAAATCTTTTCCAATGGGCTCTGGAGGGTACCATAACCAGCCCTATTTATCTTAGAGGACAACCAACCCCAATAAGGGGCAATAGAATAAGTAAAAATGAGAGAATCTATCAACATCTAAGAGACTCTTCATATAACCTCATAGTGTTTAACTGCTTACCAGGTAAATTAGATCTGCCCACAGATATTCCCAAAGGACTTCATAGAGTTTTCTGCTCTTCTCCCTGCCCTGGTAAAGGAGGTTCTATTAATCATCTCTTCTCTCCATCACCAATCATTCTAGTTTTAGAAGGAAAGCTTTTCAAAGAGCATGCCCTAAAAGTGATCTCATTCTGGGTTAGTCCGACTTCTAGGAAATCATTCTGTAGCCTAATCCCTTTGACCAAAATCCATTATCTTCTCTCACACATTTTACCCTGGGCTGTGTGAGTTAATTTGTCCTAGAAGAGTGCAAGTCTCTCAGTTGGTCACAGATTGCCACATCAGCAATTGCTTTTAGAGTCATGACCTATTTTTAATGGCTGGGAGGGAGGGGGACAGAGATCATATAATTTAAACACACCATTTGTGTGATAGATTTCCATTCACAGACCTGAATCTTACTTAACTCATTTGCTAGAAAGTTGACACTGACCAGAGAAAGCTATTACACAATATATGAAGTGCACATCTACCATTCGTTATTTGAACATCAAAATAATCTTTATACATGACCACAACCATCACGCACTAAATACAATTTAGTGCTTAGTTACTACTACAAAACACCAGATATCCCAGAGGGCCTCCCCTGCACCCCAAAACAATAATAATCACCCAGTTAATGACTGAAATTGTTGGCTACCATCTTGCTTTTTCTTACTTGAAGAGAATGGCAACAGAAGCTTGACTTTGACACCAGAACTATAGAAAAGGAAAGTATGTGATGATTAGGTGTGTGGCAGCAGATCAAAGCAGTACAGCTATGCTTACTGCCAAAAGATAATAAGAACAATTCAGAAGTAGGGGCTAGAAAATAGCATGTTACATGTCATTACGGATACTGGACCTGCTGAAAAAATAGTGAACTCTCCATCCGTAATCTTTCTGTCTTCAATAATCTTGAACTTAAAAGTGTAAAAAAAATTTTTTTAATCTGTTAAAAAGACTTAGAGCCTCCACACTAAGGGTACTGAATTGTTTTTAAATGTTGCATGATGGATAGGGTTGCCAACTTTCTAATCGCACAAAACTGAACAGTCCTACCCCACCCCTTCACCAAGGCCTCGCCCCTCCTCGCTCCATTCTCCCTCCCCCACCCTCACTCACTTTCACCCGGCTGGGGCAGGTGTTTGAAGTACGAGAGGGGGTAAGAGCTCCGGCTGGAGGTGCGGGCTCTGGGGTGGGGCCAAGAATGATGGGTTTGGGCTGTGGGAGGGGACTCCAGGCTGGTGCAGGCTCCAGGAGGGAGTTTGGGTGCAGGAGGGGACTCCAGGACGTGGCAGGGAGTTGGATGGGGTTTGAGGTCCCAGCGGCGCTTACTGTGGCTCCCAAGAAGCGGCAGGCACTGCCCCTGCAACTCCCATTAGTCGCAGTTTCTGGCTAATGGGACCTACAGAGCCATCACTCAAGTGGGGGCCGTGCACTGAGCCTCGCTGGCTGCCCGTGTGCCTAGGGGCTGCAGGGACCGGGCAGCCACTTCCAGGAGCTGCGTGGAACCAGGGCAGGTAGGGAGCCTGCCTTAGACCCGGGCTCCCGCCAACCAGAACCACCACGGTCCCTTTTCAACCGGGTGTTCCAATCGAAAACTGGACCTCTGGCAACCCTAATGATGGAGTGAACCTCTTTCTCCACATATGCCAGTTTAGTACAATAGCAACTGTGTGCGTGGGGGGGGGTGTCAGGGTCTTCAAAATTTGTCTTTGAAGACTATCAAGAAGGGTATTTCACACACCAACCTTGACACTCCAAATTCCAGTTAGGAAGCATTGTGTCTTAGCTGTAGTTTGAGAAATGCAATGTCTTATCCCTTAATGTAACACTCCTACTCATCCACTACTTTTCCTCATTCTAATTCGTTATCTCTAGAAACTGGAAGACCAAGAGACAAATTTATCTGAAATATCATTTTTCAATCAAAACCCTGAAAAAAGTCTAAAAATTTATTCCAGTTACCAGCGTATCCAGAACCACGTGTTGGATGAATTTTCTCTACGTATACCTATATATTTATTAAGTTCTGCTTCTGAGACAGCTAGAGAGCATACTGTTTTCCTAGTACCAGAAAAACTTCCAGATCATCGACCACTATTGATTCATACTTAATTATAACAACAATTTTCTTGCATCTGCAAACTTCTACATTCTTACCATTACTACAGAATAGCACTATAGCAAGAATTACTGTCAGAAAACTACAAAAATACAACTTTCAGACAGGAGCTATGAAAACAGTCCTTACAAGAAGTGGGACTTCGATAGCAGAAAGAAAAAAAAAGATCTGCAAAGGTTGGGAGTTGAGAAGCAAATCAGAAAATGTAATTTTTTTAAAATGAGTTTAAAAGTCATTGAAACCATCTCTTCAAGAAAGTTGAAAAAAAAATTATTAAATTGATACGAAATAAAAGCTTTCTTGTAGAGTCTAATTTAGGGAAAAGCCAGTAAGAACAACTCAAAAGTAAATGACTTGCAACATATTTAACATTAAACTTAGCTTTTTGCCAAATGTGTTAGAAGCTGTTTTGCCAGAATCTACCAGGTCTATTGTTTAATATCACATAGGGCTTTTGAAATTAATTTTTGTACAGTACAACTGAAAATAGTATCAAGAATTGTACTACTACTTAAATTCCTTAAAGCTAACATATTTATAGTATCACTACTTTAATTTGTTGTCAGTCATTTCAATTAGAGCCACATCATTTATTTGGTTTCTTTGGGACTTCTGAAAGAAATCTTGCTGTGTTGTCAGTTGAAGGGGTGTGTGTGTGTGTTCTTTTTGTGTACTGTTTCAGCTCTGTGCAGTAGCTAGGTTAGCAGACCTTGATAGAACCACCTGGAAAGACCACAGACTCAACTTGGTGGTGAAGGAGCTCAGCCAGGTTTACTGTTGACGAAACACAGGGCTAGTGCCCCAGTTCAATGGTTACAGGTACATGAACGCCAATTACAATGGAGCAGCTTAGTCAGCAATGGGACTTTTTCCTGCCCTCTAGGACAGACAGAGGGTTACGGCGAGGTATTTTAACATTTATAGACAGACAAACAATTTGGGGTAAATAATTTATGTACTACCTTACTTGTTTTATGACGCTTATTGCGTTTTTGAACCTTTTTTGATGTTTTAGATAAAACATTTTTATTTACCACTTGTTTGGTCTAAAACATCAGTACAGACATTTATTATTTTTGTTAAATTATTTTATTTTGTGCTAGGTTAGGATGTACTTGTGCTAGCCTGCTGGAATGTGTTTACATATTCACTGTGTTTTATTAATGCTAGTGGTACCCATGCCAAGTTTACGTGCTGGACACTGAACACACAGGCATTTGCTTTAATACATGGCCTGTATTTGGTTTACAGCCTTTGGGTTAGGCTTCACGTCTCACACCAGGCTTAATGCTTTAGGCTCGCTACTATGTTCAGGATAGGAGGGTTTCTATGAATTCATTATCTATAGATGTTAAGTACAAAAGAAGGCTCACTCAAACCTCATAGGACAGCTGATGACTAGAAGAAGAAATTCTTCTATACTTCAAAGCAATATTAAAGCCTTCTTGTTCAAGAAACTTTTTCCTGGCTTGTTTGATGTTTCTTATAAGATTTGTTTCTCATGTGCTCCCCCAGAAATGTAAGCTCTGAATGGAAAATGTATTAAAGTTTATATCACAAATTGTTGCTCAAACATCTTACTGGAGTTCAGTTGCTTGATTGTAAGGTTGATAATCCATCTGCACAGCAGACAAAAGATATCCAAATAATACTGATTTAAGCCAGAGAACCATAAATCTGTCATCTCAGATTAGCACCACCCAATCCTACCCAATCACATTTAGACTAATTTAAATTCTGCTAAAATTTTTTAGCACACTTTGTAATTAGACATATTAAGTAACATATGTATCTTTTTTTGTAAAACAGGTAAAGGTCTTTGATCTTTTATGTCAGTTTTACCTGAAATCAATGCAAGTGACCAGAACCCTTCTGGAAAACCAGTCGGACTTCTCACATATGAACGGACCTACATCTGCAGCCCTTAGTTCTTCTCATACACACTCTGCTGCTTAATTGCTGTCTCTCAATGGATAATTTCCAGACATGCGCTCTTCAGTTCCAGTCACTCAGTATCTTACCTCGGGTCTCCTGACTCAGTCCTAGACAACCTAATGTGATCGTCCTTTCACCTTGGGATTATACAATTTAGAAACAATGGTGGATGAAGGGTTACTTAGGCTTTATGACAGAAAGAGGACTAAAAAGGGAATCTGCAAGGAAAGCATGTGTGTGAAAACCCCGTATCATCAATTGCAAAATTTCACAGCTAGAAAGATATTTTGGCTACTGGAGGGTTAACAGAGTTCCAGCACATTTGGCATCCAAGATAGTTGGCAATTAACAGATATTTAGGTCCTCCACATGAGAGAAGTTTGTTGTTTACACAGTGACACAAATTGTTCTTTTCCTTTGGATAAAAAGGTTTAGGTTTTTTTGCTTTAAAGTTCTTCTAAGAATCTTGAAATCCCACAATTATCAGAGACTCCACTTCTCAAAAAGAAAGGCAAGCTGTTTGACAAGTATTTACAGAGAACACACACATTCTGAGGTTATCGGTATACAGTAGCATTTTATAGTCTAAGAGTATCTTCGCAGAAGTATTAGGAGTCTAAATTAGTCTTCCCCTCCCCCTTTCTTGTATTAAACAACTAGCAAAATGAACGTCCAAAATCTAAACAAAATAATAGAGTTGCCCTTGAGAGCCTAGGGGTGTCTACTCAGTCAGTACTATAAGAATGGACTTTGCAGACTCCTTAACATATGATTTTTTTTTACATTTCTACTACAGAAAAGAATAGAAGAATTCAGCCTAGGTTTCAGTGAACAGATGCTTGAATAAGAAAATCCATCACCACAACCAGCCCTTTCCTCAGCACTCTCAGCAGAGGTGCTAAAGAATGTACAGGTGCAAGGATAGTTCATTCTACTCTAGAATTGGTTCCTCCCTGTAAGGGTGGTGGGACATTGGTGGTCCCACTGCTAGGAAGCTTGCTTTGCTGCTAGCTTAGTTCTGTCAATAGAGGAATTCAGTTTACTGGGGGCTAGTCTACATTACCACTTAAACCGATAGAACTTACATTGCTCAGGGATGTGAAAAAGACACACCCATGAGCGACTTAAGTTACATTGACCTAAGTGCTGTCTATGCCGGCGCTATGTTAGCTAGACACACTCTCCCATTGGCGTAGTGCATCTTCACCACACGTGCTACAGTGGCGCCGATGTAACACTTGAGCGTAGACTTGCCCTGGGATGTCTGTCCAACATCTATCATAAGCATTAATCACAAATTTTAAAAGAAAATTTGTTTATGATCTGAAGTAAAAATGCTGATGTAGCACGTACTTATCTTGGTACTATGTAAGACAGAAGTTCCTATATATTCCCACATTTCCTCCTCCTCTGCTCTAATCTTCATTTCTTTTTTTAGAAAAGTTTTTGCCCTCCATTTCAAAATGAGAGCCAAATCTTATTACCAACCCAGTCATGCGTCTTCAACCATTTACTTCCATTGTCTTGCTGACAAAAGCTCTAGGGCGTTATGCCTTACAATGTACCTGGCACAGAATACTGCAGTGTCACAGCTGTGTATAATTCCTGTATCCCATCCTCATTTTTAAAATACCAAGAACTAGTCTGTTCTCAATTAGATAGGCATAATCCAGCTTTTACACTGCTGTAAGAGTAGAAGTTGGTTCAAAGTCCTCCATAAACTGGCAGTTTTCTCAGTGACAACTTTAAGATGACTTTTAACATAATTAAGTCTTTTTAATGAAGTTGTTGCTGTTGCCACTCCTACTAGCCTATTCACCTCCCTATTCCCTCTTTTGGGGCTCGTGCTGACTGTGATTATCAGATGTTACATCCAGTAATGCTGATTTACCTAGTGAGGTAACCAGTTAGTGTTGCTTTTTGTAATCAACTCCCACGTGTCTGAATCAATGTGACTACTCATGCAGTATATTTATACTCCACAACAAATTAACCAAATCAGGGTTACTGTGTTAGACAAAGCAGACCAGACAGTTTTGGCAGATGGAACAAGCTCAGGGTGGCTGGCTCAGGCACTGATGAGCAAATGGAACACTGTACTCATTGTTGTATGAAAACTCCATTAACTCCCCTTACATGAAGTGATCATCAGAAAAATGTGGATGTTAATTGGGACTTGTTGAAGAACTTTTAACTGGAAGCCCAAAATGCCCAATTGTAGAATTGAGGAAGAAAGCCATATTTGTTAAAAATCTGACCTGATTTAGAGAGAAACTGAAGGCAGCTATAAAAAATAAAATATGCCAAATGGAAGGAGGAAGTTGATAGCAATGAACATAAATCAGACACTAGAAATTGTAGAAAATTGATAAGGGAAGCAAAGAGAGACAAGAGAGAAATCTATGGCCTGCAGAGTTAAGGATAACAAGGAGCAGTTTTTAAAATATATTAGGAACAAAAAGCATCCTAATAAATATTTGCCATTACTAGATGGAAATGGTAGAATGATTAATTATAATGCAGAAAAGGAAGACATGTTCAATAGAAATTTCTGTTCTGTATCTAGGAAAAAATGATGTCATAGCATATAACAACTCTCCTTCCATTCCACTCGTATTTCAGGAGGATGTTAAATAGCAGCTACTGAAGTGAGACATTTTAAAATCAGGTTTAAATAACTTGCATCTAAGAGTTTTAAGAGAGCTGGTTGAGAAACTCATTGGATGGAATTTTCAATAAGTCTTAGAATACTGGGAAATTTTCAAGTGACTAGAAGAAAGCCAATTTTGTGAAACTATTTTAAAAGGGTAAATGGGGATGACCCAGGTAATTATAGGTCTGTCTGACACTGATCCTGGACAAGATAATGGAGCACTGATACGGGACTCACTTAATAAAGAATTAATGCATATCAACATAGGTTTACGGAAAACAGATCGTGTCAAACTAACTTGTATTTTCAAATGCGATTACAAGTGTGGTTGATAAAGGCAACAATATTGATACAATAGACTTCTGTAAGGCATTAGACTTGGTAACATATGACTTTTTGATTAAAAACTTGAAATATATAAAATTAACATTGTACATTAAACAGATTAAAAGCTGTCTGATAGGTCTCAAAATATAATTGTAAATGGGGAATCATCATTGAACACGTGTGTTTCTAATGGGGTCCTGCAGGGATGTTCTTAGCCCTATAGTATTTAACATTTTTATTCATGACCTGGAAGAAAACATAAAATCACCACTAAAAGTTCGCAGATGACAAAAATTGTGAGAGTGGTAAATAATGAACAAGCAGCTCACTGATACAAAGCAATCTGGATTGCCTGATAAGCTGGAAGCAAGTGAATGTGTTCTAATATGGCTACATGTAAACGTATACAACTAGGAACTAAGAATGAAGGCCGTACTTAAATGATGAGGGATTCTACCCTGGGAAGCAATGATTCTGAAAAAAATTTGGAGTTTGTGGCGGATAATCAACTACAGATGAGCTTCCATCACAATGCTGTGGCCAAAAGGGCTAATGCAATCCTTTATTTCTGTATTTGGCACTGGTGTAACTGCTGCTGGAATACTGTGTCCAATTCTGGTGCCCAAAATTCAACAAAGATGTTGATAAATTGCAGAGGGTTCAGAGAAGAAACACGAGAATATTTGGAATATCAGAAATCATGCCTTATAGTGACAGACTCAAGGAGATCAAACTATTTAGTTTAACAAAGACAGTTAAGGAGTGACTTGATTACAGTCTATAAGTACCTACATGGGGAACAAGTATTTGCTGGATTGAAGAAACCATTATTAGAGAAAAGTATCGCACAATTCAATAGCTGGAAGTTGAAGAAAGCAGACAAATTCAGACTGGAAATAAGGCATAAATTTTTGATAGAGTAATCAGCCACTGAAACTTACCCAAGATGGAGATGGATTCTCCATCACTAACAATTTTAAAATCAAGATTGATATTTTTCTAAAAGATATGCTCTAGGAATTATATTGGGGAAGTTCTATGGCCTGTTATACAGGACGTCAGATTAGACTATAACAATGGTCTCATCTGGCCTTGGAATCGATGAATCACATTTGGATTCCTAATACGTTTCAGAAAACTTTGCATTGTTGAAGAGAAGCTCTGGCCCATTTTGCTGTTTACAGCCATGAAATATATAACAGCCACTACACCGTCATACAGACACAAACTCTTCTTAACCTAATCAGGTGAGCAGACAATGAAAATACCATGCTGGTACGTAGGAACATGAGAATTTTTATTTATTTCTCAATCTTTTTTCTTATAACAAAACAAATATTCTAGGTAGCATCATACAGAACAAATACAAAAGTAATTAAAATCAAAAATAAGAAAATGTTTACACAATGCTTGGATTTTCATGAAATAACCACATTCCCAGCATGCAGATTTTTTATGGCACAGCATGATATAAAAAGTATAAGCAACGAACATAGTTATGTGGTTAGTTTTATACCTTGTTAAAACACTCAAGCCTGGTAGTGATGATTGATTACTTAGCTTCCAAGTGCACATACAATTTATAAAAATAAATAAAATTTAGGAAGACCTTTCTAGAATGCAAGCCAAAGCTGTTTTACAAAGAAGTCATGTTTAATAAACACCCAAAACCTAGCATTAACATAGTCCTTTGACATTAGACTTTGGTGGAGTTAGTGACACAACTGCAAATGCGTTTCATAGGAAGGAACTGTTCCTTAGAATTTGTATTTGTTTGTATATACAGTGGTTTATGTTAAAAGGAAATACTTTGTCTCATTTCACTATCATTATATTCTCGGAGGAGAAAAATAATCTATACTGTGATGAAAGAGGTTTTTTTTTTAAATGTAAGGTACTGTTTTTAACTTAGAGATTTGTCATCACAATATTTGACCCAGTCCTGCTTCTGATAACATCAATATTAATAGCCCCAATTCTCCCTGTACACGTCAATTACTTAAAACCATCCACACTACTCATGAACTAACCAGTGAACTTCAAACAAAATATATAAATAAATTTTAAACAATATGAAGTGGCAGATACATGACATCAAATTCTTCCAGAGTATTCTGGTTTTGATAGGTGTTCAACAGAATGATGTCATGTTTTCTTGAGTATGAATTAAATTGCTATTTCCCTCTCTCCCTCCCGCTCAAAAAAAGTTAATACTCTCTTAATATTCCCAAGACTGGAAGGACCCAGGCTATTATTTATGTTAGATTTCTCTCTATAATATAAAATGGTTCTGAAACAACACATGAACTGTTATGTTCCATTAAAGTATGATATAGGTGCTGAAAAAAAAAATCTATTTGTGAGTGTATAGATATTTTTTGAAAAAAATATCTTGTAAACTTTGCATGTATATGCTTTTTTAAAGATTTTTTTTTAAATGTCAGATTTTAAAGCTGGTATAAAATCTATAGTAACAATAGATTATTCAAAAAAATAAAGTAAGTTATTGTAAGAATTCGTATTTGCACACAACTGCAATCTCTAACTGTTAAGTGGTACTAAAGAGAAGTCACAGGTGACAGCCTGAGATGAGAACTGAAGTAATTCATTTCCTGTGTTCATGTAAATGTCTGACAGCTAATATTTATAAGTGCCTGCTGCTTATTTACATTTAGTAGTTAACAGGCATTCAGACAAATAAATCTCTCAGTGGATGACACCTTAGTTTATTTTTAATTATGTTAAATTTAAGAAACTTTCTAGGCCTTCAGAGGTTCAATTCTGCAAATGAGACTACTTGCATTAAGTAGCATGTCTAGGTATCTGACCCCAAGTGATCACAGACATGGAAAAGCTTCCCCATATCTGAACATAAGAACTGCCATACTGCGTCAGACCAAAGGTCCATCTAGCCCAGTATCCTGTCTTCCGACAGTGGCCAATGCCAGGTGCCCCAGATGGACTGAATAGAACAGGTAATCATCAAGTGATCCATCCCCTGTCACCCATTCCCAGCTTCTGGCAAACAGAGGTTAGGGACACCATCCCTGACCATCCTGGCTAATAGCCATTGATGGACCTATCCTCCATGAACTTATCTTGTTCTTTTTTCAACCCTGTTATAGTCTTTGTCTTCACAACATCCTCTGGCAAGGAGTTCTACAGGTTGACTGTGTGAAAAAATACTTCCTTTTGTTTGTTTTAAACCTGCTGCCTATTAATTTCATTTGGTGACCCCAAGTTGTTGTGTTACGAGGAGTAACTAACACTTTCTTATTTACTTTCTCTATACCACTCATGATTTTATAGACCTCTATCATATCCCCCTAGTTATCTTTTTTCCAAGCTGAAAAGTCCCAGACTTATTAATCTCTCCTCATACAGAAGCCGTTCCGTAACTTTAATAATTTTTGTTGCCCTTTTCTGAACCTTTTCCAATCCCGATATATCTTTTTTGAGATTGGGCGACCACATCGGCATGCAGTATTCAAGATGTGGACATACCATGGATTTATGTAGAGGCAATATAGTATTTTCTGTCTTATTATCTGTCCCTTTCTTAATGACTCTGAACATTCTGTTTGCCCCCCCCCCTTTTTTTTTTTTGACTCCCACTGCACATCAAGTGGATGTTTTCAGAGAACTATCCACAAGGACTCCAAGATCTTTCTTGAGTGGTTAGTTAATTTAGATTCCATCTGCAATTATAATACACATTAAGTACTGCTTGCAATCTTACCCTGTAGACTGCAAGACTAAAATAAACCAAAACACAACTGTAAAATAAAACTGGTCTAAAGTATGAAACAAGAAGGTGAGGGAGAAATCTGAATTCCACCTCAGCCTGAAGCACGGCTCAGCAGCCAACCCTGGAAATGGTTCTTTTCAGTAACCACCAACTGCAACGCCATCTCTCTCCACTACACCTCTTTAGGAGATGCATCTCCTCCCATTGTTTCCAGCCTACAAAAAGCCAGCGTTATTTCACTCTATTTACTACAGTAACAGAAATCTGGACTTTAAGATCTGGAAGCCAGGGTAATTGAAAACACGACACAGATTAAAAGGAAAAAAACCACAACTCTCAAGCTTCTCTTGCTGTAATCTTTGTGTGTCAGAATTAGCATCAAACACAACAGAAAGGCCAACGTCACGTGAATGGGAGTTCAGTGTAAAAAGGAGCCCAGGCAGCTCCTATATAAAAACAGACTACAGGGGTGGTAGGCTTAGGGCAGTCCCCACCTCTTGGGGTATGTTAGAGCCATGGCGGGAAGAGCAGAAACCCATATTCCCCCTCGAAAGCGGCCATGCCACCCGATGGGAACTAAGAACAGAATAATCCGAATTTTTGAAAGAAAACAAATAAACCCCTTGAATAACCCCCCCCCCCCGGTGCCCGGGGTTAACCCGCCTCGGCCCCAAATCCCCCCCGGGTTAACCTGCCTCGCCCTCAAAAAGCCCCCCTCGGGGTTAACCCGCCTCGGCCCCAAATCCTGCCCCCCCGTTAGCCCATCTACCCACAGAACAAAAGCCCCCAGCACCCGCCTGAACAAACTCCGCCCGAGTTAGCTCCACCCCTTTACCTCACCCAACATGGCGGACGAGCCTACCTTCACCACCACCGCCGCTCCTGCGACTCTAGTCCCGATGGCCCGATTTCATTGGCCACCGTTTGGCAACCCGCGAGGTCAGTCGCAGCCAATGAAAGGCGAGGACGGCGCACGAACCGGCTGGACCCGTCCGGCTGCCCTCCCCGGTAGCCATTGGCTCACTTTGCTCCGCCCCGTTGCGTGCGCGCGCGCTGTCTTCTGTGCGCACGCGCATCCAGCTGGTTGTGTCCAATCCGCTCGTGGCTTTCGAAACTACACCGGGTTCAAAGCTCGCCTCCTGCCTGGCGAGGTGTGGTTGGTGGCTGTGGCGCTAATCAGGCAGCCACGTGTGCCTAGCGGAAAGAAGGGGTCGAACGCTGAGGCGGAGGAATTCCGCTAGCTCTGGGGTGAGCCTGGCCACGCCCCCAGGAGGGGCTGTGTAGCTGCTGGGCGAGCGAAGGGTTAATGTCTCCCTGCTGCCCTGGGAGGTTCCTCCCGCCGGGGCCGGCTCGAGCCCGCTAGTGCCGGCGCGCGCGCGGCTTCCGTCAGCGCGGCCTCGCCCGCAAAGGTACGGTAGTGGGTACGGTGCCCAGCGGCGGGGTTGCTGCATTCTCTCCGCTGGCAGCGGCTGGGGCCGTGGCCATCCGTGCCGGTCCCCTCGCTAGCAATAGCTCCCCGGCCCCTGCCGAGCCTGTGTGGTTCGGCAACTGCTGCGTTTCAGAGGTCCCCGCCCACGGAAAAGGGAGGGGTGCTGGGTATCGTTAGCAAGGCAGCGGGGGCTGGCCTGGCCCGGGAAACGGGCTGCTGATGTCTGGCTGGAGTTGGAAGGCAGGACCCTGCTAGTCCTGTCTCCCCAGTTCACAGCTGCTGGGCTTTCCTAATGTAATTTGTTGCCAACCCCTCAACGGGCAAATGCAGTTGAGGGGAGGGATCACATTTAGCCGTAATTCTTGAAGTTCTCGTCTCCCTTTTTTTTTTCATTGCCTAGGTTGCACAAACCTCTCTCTGTCAGATCTTTTGGAGCAGTTTTTATTAAAGAACCTTTCCCTGGAAGCTTACAGATGAATGGTAACCCACCACTCCAACATGTCAGTGTCCCTATTTAGGTCCTGGACCTCCAATCGGTGGTACACACCTGTCAGTGAGACTTCTCACAGGCATACAATTAAGTCAACTTGTATGCAGTTAAGCATGTATACTATTGGTTGCAAGATTGGGTCCTTAGATGTTGATGGATATTGGGGTTTGATGGCAAGAATGCATCTGCAAATGTGTACCCTTGAAAAATTTATACAGTGAAATAAAAACTTACACAATCAATGTTTAAAAAATCAGATTTCTCTGTGTTGCATCTACTGTTATTACAAGTAACTCCTAGATCATTAAAGCTAAAAGATTTAGAGGAAAGAAGCAAGCTTCACTATTTTCCCTGTATAGTCTGACTCTTTCAAGCAAGGGAAGAATATTCTTTTTTAAAAATGTGACTGGTAGGGGGAAATATGTAGGACTCCAGGACAGATGTAGTTCCTGAAGCTATTTTTAATACTTTTTTAGATGCTGACTTGAATTTTTTAATTGAGTACATAACATGTCATCAATTATATTAATATTATTACATAACCTCATCAAGGTTCTTTTCTGGGCAACTAGACTGTGCAATGCAGAGAGAGGGTTGTTGCTTTTCCATCCTCCTCTTTCTTTGGTGGCCTGTACAAAAGGAAGAAGTAGGCGGATCTTTGATAATATTGCTTTTAAGTATACTGTAAAACTATTCAATTTAGCAGCAGTTTACTCATATTACTTTCATATTTCTGATCTATCTGTGGTGGAAAGTAATGCCTGATCTTGAAAACATTCACTGTAAATTACTTCAAACATTTTTTTTCTTTAATTTACAGAGGAATGGAATTTTCTTGGCGCAAAGGAGAATGAAAAGCGGTTTTATGAGACCAAAAGAAGTACTAAGGATTTTGGAGAGATCACATTGTAACAATAAAGAGTTGCTGGCATCTGAAGATTCGTTTCATGTTTCTTAAATATTGGTTGACATTGGAAATTTAATTGTGCCCCTAATTCAGCATGGAATCTGGCACTCCCCCAAGAGCAATGTAATAAATTGGGGAATGCAGTTTTAGGACAGCAAGTTCATAATGTTCTATTCTAGCCATGATTTAGTGCAGTTAATGTTTTAATTGTTTTTTGAAGCATAACATACATGCATTCAACTACTTCAAAGAATGGAAGAAGAAAAAAGTAAGTTTATTAAAAATAAAGCATTATTTGTAATCATTAGGCAGATCTTTTGAGGGAGTCTTTTTATAACTAAATTGGGTAGGATTGGCCAGCCTTCATTTGAAAACAAGACCCCAACCTAACTAAATTAGAGTGATTAAAGCTTCCAACGTGACACAGTTTGACTAAAGCCCTCGAGTTTGTGCTGATTTTTTTAAAAAGAATTTATATATCATAGTGGACTGGAAGCAATTTACTTTTCTCTGGCACTTCTGGCTCTATATTTGTAGCACACACCTTGTATTCTTTAGATTATTCAGCACTCTCTGTGTCCACAATAGCACTTGTCAGAAATACTGTATCCTTCCTATGGAGAAAGAGTGCCATCTTATGTGTGCCTATAGCCTGTTAACTCTGCTTGAGTATCTTTACTTTGCCATGCATCTCCTGGGGTCAAAATTCAGGGTTTTTTCTGAAGTCTATAGGTCTGCCACTGTTTCTGGAGAAGTTTACTTTCAGTGCAATAAATTTGGCAACTTTAACAGAAAAAAGAGAATCATACACTAAAAGAAAGCAGAAAATGCACATGCCTCACTGAATACTACAAGAAAGTATTGCTGGTCTGGCAACACTTGGTCACTTTTGGGCTGATAGGAGATGATTCTTGTATAAAAATGAATGCAACCTCACAGACTCCATTTCAACTTGCTGCTTTTAGTAGCAGCTTGCTAAGGCCACATCCTAACGTTTGTAGCCTTGACAGTGGGATGGTTTTCTCTTTCCCCTGTAAGTACATTCTCAGGCAGTGCTCTCTCAAATGTCTACTGTTGGTAAAGCTAGCTGAATGAAAGCAGTTTGGAGAAACTTGGTAAGAAGCAAGAGGCTGCCAGCATATAATCTCTCTCTGATCTTTTTATCTAGCTGTTTATACTGTGCCTGTCACATCTGAATGCCTGGATGTGGAGACCCTTAGCAATGTCAGTGGCGAGAGAGGTGAAGGTGATGTCGTCTATTTTTTTTCATTTATGGGTGGCAGAGGGGACATGGTGATAAATGAGTAGTGCTTGTGGAAATTATGGTGGGAATGACAACCTGAAGCCTGAAATAATGTCCACGACAGGGTAAATATAACAGGCATCCGCAGTGCAAGTTCCCTCAGCTCTCAAGCTAAGAGAGTGATTACATCTCCGTGGCCTTTCAGGCCCTTGGCCTCTGCTTGGACTGCCAAAAAAGGTGCCAAATGTGGAGGTGACGTTAGTAACGTGGATACCTGTCCACTGAGAATTGGATTGAGAATGTGAACTTGTTTCACATAGGGGCATCAAGTAGCCATGATTCTTTCTAGAGAATTATACCAAACTTATTGTCCTGGGATGTTAGCAAAATAGGTAAAATATGTGAAGTGCTTTGAAGAGAAAAAGCACTAACTGTAATAACAGTAATTTTTATTCACTGTTGACCCTGGGCTGGATTTGAACTGCTGACCCTGAGGAACTGATGAAATGCTCTGTGTACCATTGCCAATCCTTTGAGGTATCTAGTTCATCATTAGCATCCAGCCACAACAATTGTTGAAAAAGCTGAAAAGAGGTAAATCATGGAAGCAACAGTACAGGGTTGTAATCTTGCTGTGCTGAGATCTGCTATTGAATTTGCTAATATTTAACATAACTTTTTTTTTTAAATAACCTTTTTTCCAATTTTTTAACAAAAATTCCTCAAGGAATAAAAGCACTTCTAGTAGTGCAGGGATGTCTCTCAGAATTTGTTGGCTGTTGGAGCTCTGATGTGGGATTCCACCTGACCAATTTGTGTGTTTTCAGGATGGACATTGGTCTTCCTTGTGTTAGCTATCTCTGTGAATATAAGGGTTAGGGAGAAGGTATTGGCAGATGGCAAGTGCCCTCCCCATCCAATCAGCTTAATGGAAAAAAGCACTCTCCAAATTTTGCCTCTTAATATTAAAGGTGAGCCCATTGCTGCCATCCATATGGTTGCTGATCTCGCACTCATAAGAGAGCTTTGTGTTCCCCTTCCCCCTCCAGAAACCAGCTTCCTTTACATTACTCAACAGTTGTCATATTTGGTAAACAGAAACCATCCTGCCTAAGGAAACTATACCAGCTGTGGAAATATTTATTCATGTCCTTGCAAGTACTAAACATGTTATCCTGTGACTTCTAAGAAGATAATATGCATAGCCATTTTATGTCTGAGGATATTTACCCATCCAAATTAGCAGTCTGAGACAAGAACGTAAAGATTCCTCTCTAAGTATGATAAAGTTATTTAGAAATTAGTTAAGTGATAAAACAGATGTACTGTAGTTCTTCCTGGATTCTTTCATAGGCAAAGAAGGAGCATCTTAATACTAATAATACATTTCCTTGTCCTGACTGATTTTGTGACACATTGAAGAATACACTTTTTATTAGAGACCTTTCCAGTTAAAATATTGGCAGCACTAGGCGTTCCCAAAAAAGGGTTCCCCATGTCGACTGTAGACTGTGGACTCATGTGCCTTGCAAGAGAGAGGAGTGTGGTGCCAGGGACTCTTATTAATTGGTTTTTCCGTTTTAAAAAAAAATGCTTTTTATAACCATTCCCAAGGAGGGAGGTATGCTTCTGGGTGTAGTATAAGTTAATAAAACTAACACCACTTGGCAAACAAATGTGTTAAGCTGCACTTGCCTGAAAATATTTACGGGTTTTTTCTGATAAATATACTGAGTATATTCTTAGGATAGCACAGTTATCAAATTGTGGAGATGTGAGAAAGTATAAAAGCTTGGTAAAAATACCTATTGTGTGATGCAATCCAGTCAACTAAAAATTTTGTTCTTCTTAATTATTTTTATGAGCCTCAGTTATAATTCATCTCTAGCAGGAATAACTTAACAGCACCCAGAAAGAGAGAGAAGATTTTAAACTTCCTTCCTGTTTGATGGTACCAGAATTTTAACAAAGGACACTTCTGAGCATAGGTGCTGACTCTGCGGGTGCTCAGGGACTCAAGCACCCACAGAGAAAAAATAAGGGGTGGAACTGGCTGGGGCTGCTGCTCTGGCGGCCCTGGGGCTGCCCTGCCCGTCCGCTGTTGAGCGGTGGCTGCCCTGCTGCTCACTCCTCTCTGCCCTGCCCCCCCCACTGCCCTTTTAAGGCAGGAGGGGGCAGAAAGGAGTCAGCAGGAGGCGTTCAGGGGAGGGAGCGGAGCAGGGGTGAGGCCCTGGGGAAGCGGGGGATAGCCAGTGTGCAAAACCAAAAGTCAGCGCCTATGCCTCTGAGTCTCCAGAAAGCCCCTCAAGCACATCACTTGATTACACTTTCATTTTCAGTTTATATTTAGGGCCAGATTTAAGTGGCTAAAAATGTAAAGAGGGGTTTGGTGGGATTTTTAAAAGTGCCCAGGAGCCTTTGAAAATCTCACCATGTCCCTATCTGCATGTTTAGGCACCTAAATGCTTGTTAAAATCTGGGCATTAGGAACTGTATGCTCTTGTTGTAAACAGAAATGTGCATTTCAGGTGATGCACAGATGTTTTGGAGGCAAATGGAAGATGAAAGAGTGGACTTCATATTTGAGCAGGTGCAAAACGTATTGCTGTCTCTGAAACAAAAGATCAAGGATGGAACTGCAACAAATGAAGGTTTGAAACCCTTGTAATAGTTATGCATGACTAGAATCAAATCTTGGGCCACCTTACCTGAAGCTGTTTGATAATTTGCCAGACCTTAGCTGTAAGTGTACAAAAAAAATACTGTGCCCAAGGATGGTGGTATTATAATTTATTATTCATATTATCATAGCACCAAGGAACACCAGTCTATGGACCAGGACCCCATTGTGCTAGATGCTGTACAAACATGGAACAAAAAAAGAGAGCCAGCCCCAGAGAACTTGCATTCTATTGGTACATCTGCACTAGCGACTATACACATCAGTGCATGTCCATAACCCCCCTACTGTCCACACCTAAACTCCAGAAGCACATGTCTGAAGGTTAGTAGAGGGTACGTAAGCTAACACGCCTGAGGAATGTGGGCAAATACATGTATGGCCCCACACCCATGCCAGTTTGCAGTTTTGACGGACAGAAAGGGGCATGTATCAGGTCTCGAATTTCACTAATCCTCCATCCCCATTCCCACAATGCACTGAACTTGTTTCTGTCTAACCCTCCTTACCGAATCTATAAATGTCTCTGTCCGTCCGTCCATCCTTCCTTCCTCCCCCCACCCCCAACCCCAGTTTTCACCAGTAGTAGCAAGCTGCACTGACTACATCAAAACAACTTTTCCGTACACTCTTTAGCTCAATATAGGTGAATGTGAATCTTGCTCCAAGAGCAGCCGCCCAACCCACTAGCCACATTCACATGCCAGTCAACGTGTGCTCAGAGTACAATGTCCTCTATTACTTGCCTGGAGTGCAGGAACAAATATCTGTACCGGGAAATTTCACAGAGGATGGAGTTCAGGGGACTCTGTCCTCATACTGAGAACACATCAAGCACTTGAGGGTCCTGGACAGAAAAGCAAAAGACTCCAACAATCGCTCTGGGAAGGCTCGTCGTACATGCTCCTTCTATGATGGTCAGAAGGAGGTGGTGTCAAGGGCTCTCAGTACAAAGCTTGAAGTGGCTCACGCTCCCTTCCTCAAGTCTGCCAGCCTCAATGTCTGACAGGAAGCTAATGCGGGCCAGGGTGAGGAGGCAGCAGGGACCGTAGAGGATGCCTGGAAGACCCAGAGAACAAGGAGTATGTGATTCTCCACCGCGACCCAGAGGAGCTGGTTAAGGAAGGCCTCTCCCCTAATGAAACTGAGGAGGACCCCAAGCTGTGGCAGGAACCAGAACTCAAGGCTGGTAAGTTACAGTGGACCCCCATGCACACCCTCCTCGCCAATATCCCCTCTTGCTCTGGTGCTGTACTCCTGATTTTAAAATTCAGGGCATTTGCAGTACTTGTGCACTGACTTTTTTTTCCTCCCTGGATAATATGCCATGCATTGCTGTGTCTCTGAGTTTGAACTGCAGTGCTGTTCAAACACCCTGTCCTCTTACCAGATTCCTTCAATTCCGCCGACCTCCATCCAGCCCCTGCTTTGCTCCATCCCGAAATGGTCCCCAAGAAAGACACTACTATAAGTCAATCAACAACTATTATGCATTTAGCTAAAGCAGGGTCTTACAAACAGATTATTAATGAAAAATCATTGTGCATTTCTCAGCCAGCAGTCTGGCAGCAATGGTCCCAGAGCTGTCTGGTGTGGGGGAAAGGAAGGGGCAAGTTAGAAAGCTCCTGATTGGGGATGGGACAATTGTAGAAAACATATAGGTGTTTGTGTAAAGTTAGTGACAGCTGTGTTTCGTTGCTTGGAAGATTACAGCCCCCTGACCTTACCATCCCCTTACAAATGGGAGTGGCACAAAATGGGGATGGTGGGAGTGATGCTGCGGGGCAGCAGGGTTAGGTCCGGGCTAGGGAAGGGAACCTAACACAGTAATAGAATGCTTTGGTTGTTTGGGGAAAAGTTACTCACAGGAGTCCTTTTTCCCCATGGAAGATTACAACATTTTTACCACCCCCATTCCTGGTGTCTGGCCTCTCCCTGCATTGAGCCGTGGTGCACAAGCCAGGGGAAATGGGGGGGGGGGAAGAAGAATCAAGTCTGGTGTTGGGATAAACACGGTGCAGTGTTCCTTTGCAGTGGAGAGCTTGTGGTGGTTACCTGAAACCACAGGGAAACAAAGTTGCAGTGTGGCTCTTTTTTTCCATGTTCATTTCATCATTGTTAGGCAGGCATCGTCAGTGACTTCAACATTGGCAGCCATGCCTAGTGGTTAGAGCAGGAGTTTGTATTCAGAAATCAGAGCCAAGGGTCAGCGCTGAAGTCAGGAATGGGAGCTGAGAGTCAGGACCAGGTTTTCTGGAGTGACCTAAGGCTGCATCAAAGGCTGAAGCAGGGCTGGATCAAGGCAGGAGCAGGCTGGGAACAGGTAGGCACAGGAGCTGTTGCAACTGTGGGTGAATACTTTGAGCAGCCATTGAGCTACTGGTTCTGGGCTTAAGAGCCAGTCTGCTGACTCTTCCCACCAGTCAGGTGGTGTAGCCAATAAGGTAGCCGACTACAGGCCCACTGGGCTCATTCAGTTATCCAGAAACTGGCTCTGCTGCAGGCCCTGCTTCCTGACAGTATCCCGTGACCCTCACCCCGAGGGTGCCTCCTTGGGGCCTGGTTTCTTGGGAAACTTCTGATGGAACTCTTGCAATAGGTCTGGAGTGTGGATGTTCTCTACCAGTTCCCAGCATGGCTCCTCCAGACAGTAACATTCTCAGGCCACCAGGTACTGGAGCCTTTCCCTAACTTGCCAAGAGATGAGGATTTCATGAATCAAGTATTCCTCCTGTCCACAGACTGTTATGCGTGGTGCTGGCATGTTGGAGAAGTTTGGGTATGGGTCATCAATGCAGGGTTTTAAAAGTGAGATACGAAAGATGGGATTGATTTCAAGGACTTGGGACCCTGTAACCTGAAAGCCACTGGCTTTACCTGTTCTGTAATCTTGAAGGGGCCCAGGTATTGGTAGTTTAGTTTGGTGGATGGGCAGCTCAATTTAAGGTTCTGAGCAGAGAGCCACACATGGGAGCCTGTGGCCAAATTGGGGAGCAGCCCGGTAGTCTTGATGTGCATGATGTTTATAGACTTCTTTGGAGGACTGCAAGTATTCCTTGCACTCCCGATGCACCTGGTGTAGGTGGGAAGCTAAATCTTCAGCAGCTAGTACTGGGGAGCTCACAGGTCAGTCTGTGTGGAAGTGAGGGTGAAAGCCATAGTTTGCAAAGTGGACTACTTTGGACTGCGGCGTGGACTGCATTGTTATATGCAGAGTTGGCACAACGTAGCAGGGAAAGCCAGACATCCTGGTAACAACTCAAAAGCAGCAAAGATACTGCTCAGGATTTGATTGACTCTCTGCCCACTAGTCTGCGGGTGATAGGTGGAAGATGTGACTGGCTTGATGCCAAAAAGTCTGAGAGATTCCCACCAGAATCAGGAAATGAACTGCAGGCTTCAGCCCAATACAGTGCCCATCAGTAACCCATGATAGCGGAAGCTGTTTTCCAGAAAGAGCTGATGAAGCATCCCATCTTTGTTAGAATCCTAGAATATCATAGAATCATAGAATATCAGGGTTGGAAGGGACCTCTGGAGGTCATCTAGTCCAACCCCCTGCTCAAAGCAGGACCCAATCCCCAACTAAATCATCCCAGCCAGGGCTTTGTCAAGCCTGACCTTAAAAACTTATAAGGAAGGAGATTCCACCACCTCCCTAGGGAACGAATTCCAGTGTTTCACCACCCTCCTAGTGAAAAAGTTTTTCCTAATATCCAACCTAAACCTCCTCCACTGCAGCTTGAGACCATTACTCTTTGTTCTGTCATCTGCTACCACTGAGAACAATCTAGATCCATCCTCTTTGGAACCCCCTTTCAGGTAGTTGAAAGCAGCTATCAAATCCCCTCTCATTCTTCTCTTCCGCAGACTAAACAATCCCAGTTCCCTCAGCCTCTCCTCATAAGTCATGTGTTCCAGTCCCTAATCATTTTTGTTGCCCTCTGCTGGACTCTCTCCAATTTATCCACATCCTTCTTGTAGTGTGGGGCCCAAAACTGGACACAGTACTCCAGATGAAATCTCATCAATGTCGAATAGAGGAGAACTATCACGTCCCTCGATCTGCTGGCAATGCCCCTACTTACACATTCCAAAATGCCATTGGCCTTCTTGGCAACAACAGCACACTGTTGACTTATATCCAGCTTCTTGTCCACTGTAACCCCTAGGTCCTTTTCCGCAGAACTGCTGCCTAGCCATTCGGTCCCTAGTCTGTAGCGGTGCATGGGATTCTTCTGTCCTAAGTGCAGGACTCTGCACTTATCCTTGTTGAACCTCATCAGCTTTCTTTTGGCCCAATCCTCTAATTTGTCTACATCCCTCTGTATCCTATCCCTACCCTCCAGCGTATCTACCACTCCTCCCAGTTTAGTGTCATCTGCAAACTTGCTGAGGGTGCAATCCACACCATTCTCCAGATCATTAATGAAAATATTGAACAAAACCGGCCCAAGGACCGATCCTTAGGGCACTCCACTTGATACCAGCTGCCAACTAGACATGGAGTCATTGATCACTACCCGTTGAGCCCGACAATCTAGCCAACTTTCTATTCACCTTAAAGTCCATTCATCCAGCCCATACTTCTTTAACTTGCTGGCAAGAATACTGTGGGAAACAGTGTCAAAAGCTTTGCCAAAGTCAAGGAGCAACACGTCCACTGCTTTCCCCTCATCCACAGAGCCAGTTATCTCATCATAGAAGGCAATTAGATTAGTCAGGCATGACTTGTCCTTGGTGAATCCATGCTGACTGTTCCTGATCACTTTCCTCTAAGTGCTTCAGAATTGATTCCTTGAGGACCTGCTCCATGATTTTTCCAGGGACTGAGGTGAGGCTGACTGGCCTGTCATTCCCAGGATCCTCCTTCTTCCCTTTTTTAAAGATGGGCACGACGTTAGCTTTTTTCCGGGCATCCGGGACCTCCCCCAATCGCCATGAGTTTTCAAAGATAACGGCCAATGGCTCTGCAAGCACATCCGCCAGGAGGTTGACAACAACCAGGATTACTGAGTATCCCTTGGAGCATGGCAGTTCTACAATGAAGTCCATTGATATATAGTAGACCATGGCTGTAGAGGTAAGGGAAGAGGCTGGAGGAGACCTAGGGGGGTTGATTGTGGGTTTTTGATATGGGCACAGAGATCGCAGATAATCCTTGATGTAATCTTGTAGGCTTAGCCACCAGAAGCTCCTCAAGACCAGATTCCAGGTCTTGAACTGGCCAAAATTCACCCTCCCACAGGGAATCATGGCATAGTGTCAATAGCTGATGACTAGGTTGTTCCTCCGGAACACAGATACATCCCTTGCAAAGGAGGCTATTCTGTAGTCTGATCCCTGTTGTTCAGAGCCAGGCAGATCTGGATTACGAACAGGTCATCAAGGAGAAGGAAGCGTATGGAGGGCGTTGGGCTGTTGTCGATTGTCCTATTAACAAAGTTGGACACCTTGAGCATGGTGGCAGAGGGCTCTTCACCAGGTTTGAGATATTCATCTTTATGGGATAGGGCAACAGCCTTCCCTTTTCTCTTCCCTGGGCGATAGATCATAGCAAAGTTGAGGGAAGTGAAAAAGAGGGACCAGTGGATTTGGTGTTGGTTAAGGTATCTAGCAGTCCATAGATACTCTAGGTTTTTGTGGTCCATGGGAATCGGGCTTCTTCTAGGAAGTGGTGCCGCTCCTTGAAAGCTGACTTAATAGCCAGTAGCTCCATGTCCCAAAGATGTTTTTTTTCACCAGCATTAGTTTGAAAGTAAAAGGCACAGGGATAAAATAGATTGCAGAGGCCTGCATGTTGAGATAATACTGCATCTATGGTGTTGGCCTGAGTGCTAAATGGTTTAGTGAGATCTGGGTGAATCATGATTGGTACTGAGGTGAATGCCGCCTTCTGTCAATCAAAGGCTTACTGAGCCTCCGTGGACCAGGTGAACCAGGCTGCTACTTGTAGGCGCACTCTTATAGGTGCAGCCAGGCTAGAGAATCCTTTAATAGATGGCCTGTTGAAATTGGCAAACCCCAGGGATGACTGGATCCTGCATATATCCTTGGGCACAGCCCAGTCAGATATTGCTGTCCCGTATGTAGGTCTGTGGGTCCATGGCGAGTCCCTTGGGTGAGATGATATATCCCAAGAATTCCACTGTATCGTTATCAAACTCACATTTCTCGAGCTTTGTATAGAGGTGGTTTTGGCAGAATCTCTCTAAGACAGTGTGTGCATGATCATTGTGGAGGTCCTGACTTCCAGAGAAAATGGGGATGTCCTTCAAGTAATTGACAATAAATTGGTCCAGCGGTCCGTAAAGATGTCATTTATGAAATGGTGGAAGGTCACAGGAGCATTGCACTACCCAAATGGTATGACCAAATATTCAAAGTAGCCATCCCTGGTACAGAAGGTGCTCTTCCATTTGTCTCCTTCCAGGATCCTCACCAAGCTCTAAGTTCCACAGAGGTCCAACTTTGTGAAGACCCCTTGCTAAAGCAGAGTCTTTTGAGCAGCTCATTAATAAGTGGTAAAGGGATACTGGTTTCAGACTGTAATCTTGTTCAGAGCTCAGCAGTTCACACAAGACTGGAGGGAGCCATCTTTCTTTGCCACAGAGAAGCTGCGGGGATGTGGAGATACAAATGAACCTCTTCTGCAGGTTCTCCTCAAGATAGGCCCAGAGTGCCTGTAGTTTGGGTTCGGAGTGCATGTAAATGCACCTGAAGGGATCCTCTGCTCCCAGCTGGAGGTGAATGGGGCAGTCGTGGCCCCAAGGGAGGGGTAGGATGTCAGATTTCTTTTTGTCTGACATGTTGGCAGAGTGTGGATATTTAACATGAATCCGTGGAGTTATTTGGGAGGTTGTGGGCATTGCTGGGGTAGCTTTTGAATCCGTTCTTTGCATCTCTGAATTCCTTGGAGGAACGAGTGTGCCACAAAGGGTTACTGGTCCCAGAGCGTCTCTCATGAAATAAGTTTGTCGGCAAGATGGAAAATCAAAGGATACTGTGCTTGACTGCCAGTGGACGAGGGTCATGGGTGATGAGACAGGGGACGTCAAGGACAACTGATGAATGTGGTACACATCTGTCCAAACCAGAGAATTTCTTGGTGGCCTCAAAGGGTAGTTACCTCTAAGGGAGCTGTCTGGTGGGTGATTGATTTGGATGAAAGGGGTGACCCATCTGTGAACTCCACTAACTCAAATCTTTGTGCTGGGTGAGGATACTGTGTGGTCGGGTGAACTCCAGGACTGTGAAATTGCCTGAGGCACCCAAGTCCACCAGTGCTTCTTGTTTGATACCAGGCATCTCAGGGTGCTGGAGCTGGAGAGGGAGTTGGATTGGCCATCACCAGGGTACCGGTGGACGAGAGTTGGTGTACGCTGCTGGGAGAGGAGAAGGGCACGTATCCAGCCTGGAGCTTCCTGTCAAGGCTGGGGTTTGGTGTTTCTCAACCAAGGTGTAGACTGGACTTGGCAGGACAGCTTGGTGCAAAGTTTGCAGTATAGGCTTGAGGCATGGCATCATTTCTGTAGCCAGACCTGATTGACTTGCATAGGTTAGGCCAGTGGAGAGAGGACTAGTGATACGGGGGATGGGGCAGGGCTAGTGGGAGCCAAGAGGACCACCTTTTTTTCTTGGTGCTGTTCTGTCAGGCAGTTGTTGATCTTGATGCATAGGCATCCAGGCCAGAAGGGGAGTTTACATATGCCAGTTCATCCTTTAGGCCAAGCCAGAAATGATAACACGACATTAATATTGTCGTTTAGGCCCAGAGGTAGTAGCACAGGGTGGCCGTCTTCCACTTGAGGTCTACTACTCAGTGCTAGAACTCTGCTGTGTATCTATAGCAACTGGCCAGCACCCTGTTAGAGCACTTGAAGCACAGTTTCGGCCATACACTTGGAATTTGCGTCAGCGAAGATCACTGCCATAGCTTGAATGAAGTCCTTAAATTGTCCCAGAAGCAGGCTTGATTTTTTTTCCAGCAGCAGAGATGCCCAAGGCAGTGGCCCCCAGTTAGCAGGCTAACAATCAGACCCACTGAGGCTTGGTTAGTGGGGTACAACTGTGAGTGTAGCAGAAGTAGGAGCTTGGGTTTGCCGGGGGGAGGAAGCTGACTGTGGTACAGCTTGGGCTTGCAGGACTGCATTCTGCACCTGCATGGTGACTGCCAGGGCTTGCAAGGTCTGTAGGGCTCCAGCTGTGTGTTGGAGAGAGATTGGCCTTTGTAGAATCCATGCTCACCATATCAGTTCTAGTTCCCTTAGCGTTTGTGCTGGGCTGCTGAAACTGTTAATGGCTGGGATGTGGGTGGTCCTGTCTAGTGTGACAGGAGTTAGAGCAGGAGTTGGTGGTCAGGAACTTGAGCCCAGGGTCAGAGCTGGAGACAGAAACCCAAGGGTCAGAGGTCAGGAATCGGAGCTGAGGGTCAGGATCTAGTTATCTGAAGTGAGGCAAGGCTGGGTCCAAGGCATGATTAGGGCTAGGAACAAGTAGGGACAGGAACTATCACAGCACTAGGCAAATGCTTTTAGCAGCTGCCAAACTGCTGCTTAAGAGCCAGTCTGCTGACTCTTCCAACCAATCAGGCAGCCTAACTATAGGCGAGCTGTGCTCATTAGGTTGCCTGGAGACTGGCTCTGCTGCAGGCCCTGGTTCCTGACAGACACAGGACAGGATTATCCGGGGAGGCTGAGGCAGGTGGGGGATGTTTTTGCTTTGCCTCTCTGCACAGAAACCCCGTAGGATAGCTGAGAATAGCATCAGTTCCCAGATGAATTGCTTCCCAGTCCTGTAAGCTTATTTCAGCAAATTTCTGGTGCAACTCCAGCTGGGTCTTGAGATTCAATGGCAGTGCAAGTCTGCTTGGTCCACCTTCATAGCTGACCAACTCCGTCCATTATGTAGTGGGGGGGATCAGTAGCAGAAAGATCTCCTCCTCCAGAGGACTGGAAAGCCATTTCTGTTTTCAATTTTGGTACCTTGAAAACTGCTGTGTTCTCCAGATGTTAGCCATCCTTTAAAGAAGAAATTGCAAACTGGTAACATAGCCCCTGGAAGGAACTGCCCCTCCTCACTCCTCCAGCCCCTTGAGTCAGTGTGAACATTTTATATTTAGAACATTAGTACACTTTTCTTAGCATTGTTAGCCTCTGTTCCTTCCTCATGGGCTGCAAAAGTCATTTGACAAGCCAGTATAGTCTAATAGTTGCATTTCTGAAACCCTAAAAAGTATCAAAATGGTAGCCTTTTACAGAAAAGTTGTGTCATGGGGTGGGATTTCTTGACTTCTTCCAAAAAAAGAAAAAATGTATAATGCTGCCCTTTTCTTCTAATTGGCAGGACCTTTGGCTCCCAAGAGGTAAGCCATTCCACCAGGAGCGTAGGAGCAACAACCCAGAGATCGTAGAGGCAGACAGAGAAGGACCAGGGAAGAGTTGCTCATAGAGATGGACAGGAGGAACCAGGAGAAGTTTGAATTCCTCGGAGCACAGGAGGATTGGGCTCTTCGTCAGGAAGAAACATTGATGAGCCAGTTCTTGCAACTGGAGGCCCTTCATAGGGAATGGAAGCATTCCCTAATGGAGAGGCTCTTTGAACTGGTGGCCAAATGAGTTCAGTGTCTGCCTGCTGCTGGAGCCACTGAATCTGTCCGTGAACCTCCAGATATCGCCCCCACCCACCACCTCTTCCTCTGGCTGCAGCTGGAGGATTCTTTTTTATGGACCCCCCCGAGTGATTGGGTAGAGAGCCTGCAGGACTCCTGGGACCTCACCCTCACTCAAAACCCCTTTTAGGGGGAACCTCTTATTCTCCTCCTGGAGGGTGAGCCTGTGGGAGTCCTGGAGCCCCACCCAGTGCCCACCCGAAAGCCCGTGCAGGAGATCTTCCCTGTTTTCCCCGAGAGAGATTTTTCCATCATTTCCCCTCTTGTCAGGAGGAGAGCAAGGGTAAGGGTGCGGAGATTGCAATGTTTGGTCAGTGCTCATAAATGTATTCCTTTAATGTTTTAAAAATTGTTCGCTGACCTTTTTAAAAATATTTTAATTACACATTCCACATAGTACTTTTTAATAACTGTTATCATTTCCTTGACTTGTGTGTGGCCCCTCTCTCTTAAATGTAATCAACAAAGATGTTTTCAGGTTCGGGATTGGGCCCCACAATCCATAGAACATGAAATTGAATGATGTATTACTCTCTGTTGCCATGATATTGCAAATGCTTTCTGTCTGTCCCAAACCACACCTACCCAGGTTCAGAAATGTCCCAAGGATACTCAGGAGGGATGGGGAAAGTGCAGTTAGTGTTATGTGCTTACAGAAAACGGTAGTACTCTGCGACAACAAGAAAAGCAGAAGATAAACATCTTTATGGCTTAGTTCACATGCAGAAATCAAAACTTCAGTATCATTACAGCAGTGACAGTATCTGCCACTACCCTGTCCATAAACGGCCCCTCTCTTTGCCCCCAAAACCTTGACTAGTTGCAATAATTAGCACCACTGACAGCAAACAATTAAAAGAAGGTTTCAGAGTAGCAGCCGTGTTAGTCTGTATCCGCAAAAAGAACAGGAGGACTCAGAGACTAACAAATTTATTTGAGCGTAAGCTTTCGTGGGCTACAGCCCACTTCATCGGATGCATAGAATGTAACATATAGTAAGAAGATATATATACACATACAGAGAACATGAAAAGGTGAAAGTAGCCATACCAACTGTAAGAGACCAATTAGTTAAGATGAGCTATTATCACCAGGAGAAAAAAACTTGTGTAGTGATAATCAAGATGGCCCATTTAGACAGTTGACAAAAAGGTGTGAGGTTACCTAACACGGGGAAATAGATTCAATATGTGTAATGACCCAGCCGCTCCCAGTCTCTATTCAAACCCAAGTTAATGGTATCTAGTTTGCATATTCATTCAAGCTCAGCAGTTTCTCGTTGGAGTCTGGTTTTGAAGCTTTTCTGTTGCAAAATTGCCACCTTTAAGTCTGTTACTGAGTGGCCAGAGCGGTTGAAGTGTTCTACCAGTTTTTGAATGTTATGATTCCTGTTGTCAGATGTGTCCATTTATTCTTTTGCCTTGAGACTGTCCGGTTTGGCCAATGTACATGGCAGAGGGGCATTGCTGGCACATATCACATTGGTAGATGTGCAGGTAAACGAGCCCCTGATGGCATGGCTAATGTGATTAGGTCCTATGATGGTGTCACTCGAATAAATATGTGGACAGAGTTGGCATCGGGCTTTGTTGCAAGGATAGGTTCCTGGGTTAGTGGTTTTGTGGTGTGGTGTGTGGTTGCTGGAGAGTATTTGCTTCAGGTTGGGGGGCTGTCTGTAAGCAAGGACTAGTCTGTCTCCCAAGGTCTGAGAGTGAGGGATCATTTTTCAGGATAGGTTGTAGATCTTTGATGATGTGCTGGAGAGATTTTAGTTGTGGGCTGAAGGTGACAGCTAGTGGCGTTCTGTTATTTTCTTTGTTGGGCCTGTCCTGTAGTAGGTGACTTCTGGGTACTCTTCTGGCTCTGTCAATCTGTTTCTTCACTTCAGCACATGGGTATTGTAGTTTTAAGAATAGTTGATAGATCTTGTAGGTGTTTGTCTCTGTCTGAGGGATTGGAGGAAATGCAGTTGTATCTTAGAGCTTGGCTGTAGACAATGGATTGTGTGGTGTGTCCTGGATGGAAGCTGGAGGCATGTAGGTAGGCATAGCGGTCAGTAAGTTTCCAGTAAAGGGTGGTGGTTGTGACCATCGCTTATTAGCTCAGTGTCCAGGAAATGGACCGCTTGTGTGGATTGGTCTAGGCTGAAGTTGAATGTGGGATGGAAATTGTTGAAATCATGGTGGAATTCCTCAAGGGCTTCTTTCTTTTCCGTGGGTCCAGATGATGATGTCCTCAGTGTAGTGCAAGTAGGGTAGGGGTGTTGGGGGACGAGAGCTAAGGAAGTGTTGTTCTGAGTCAGCCATAAAAATGTTGGCATACTGTGGGGCCATACAGGTACCCATAGCAGTGCCACTGACTTGAAGGTATATATTGTCCCCAAATGTGAAATAGTTGTGGGTGAGGACAAAGTCAAAGGTCAGCCACCAGGTTTGTCGTGACATTATCAGGAATACTGTTCCTGATGGCTTGTAGTCCATCTTTGTGTGGAATGTTGGTGTAGAGGGCTTCTACATCCATAGTGGCCAGGATGGTGTTTTCAGGAAGATCACCGATGGATTGTAGTTTCCTCAGGAAGTCAGTGGCGTCTCGAAGATAGCTGGGAGTGTAGGGCCTGAAAAGAGAGAGTCCACATAGCCAGACAATCCTGCTGCTAGGGTGCCAATGCCTGAGATGATGGGGCATCCAGGATTATGGATCTTGGGTAGCAAATAGAATACCCCTGGTCGGGTTCTGAATTGCTGATGCGTGCGCACTCCCTTCCTTCCTCCCTCCCCCCCCGCCCCGAGATTGAGTGCTCTGGGCAACAGAAAGTTGTAAACAAGTGTGACTAGCGAATAGAAAAACATTTTACAATGACTAAATTACAGCTTGGCCATAGCACAGCACAGACCCAACCCTAAGGTGAGAACTCAGTGGAGGTGCCCTGTTTATAATTGTCTTTAGTGTGTGCAATGTCACAGGAATGAGCGGCTATAATGTGGTTCTCACAACAAATATTTTGGTGGCCTCGGAGTGCTGCCACCAACTCCTTGCCAGTTGTCACTCTGACAATTTTTCCTAAAAAACGTAATTAACTTTAGGAAAAACAAATAAATATGTACATATCTGTGTTCAAATCATTGTAATTTATTTATACAGGCTTTTTTTTGCGAACTCAAAATAATGTACAGTTGTTGTCTCTGTTCTTTACTGGACCTACACAGAATAGAAACACAAATAAGGTGCTTTGCATGTTCTTGTCTTTTGCTTTTTAGGTTGTTGGGGTTTTTTGGGGTTTCTTTTTTTTTTTTTTAAGACTTGCTAGCTGGTAAGTCTGCTGCTGTGAAAAGTAATATTTGTACATGTGTTAATATCACTTTTCAAAGAAACAGACATACTAGTTAGCTTGGAGGCAGAGAAAAGTGATTATTAATAAACATATAAATATCACTTTTCACAGCAAATTTACTCAGCCCCTGCTAGCTGGGGGACAAATTAAGCCCTGGATGGGGAGGTGGGTAGGAAGGCAGCAAGGGCCAGGAGTGAGGGAGGGGTGGTGAGCCTGGGGCTGACATCCGCTGCAGCATGGCTGGGGCTGGAGCCCAAAGCCCCGTGGCCAAAGCCTGCCACCCCAGCCAGAAGCCTGAGCCCCACCACCCTCAGGAATGTAGGGAACTCACACTGCCTGCCTGCTCCTTGGGCATTTGTGGCTTCAGAGGAAGGCAGGGCCCAACTCCTGCTGGTGGCTCCAGAGGATGGGTTACTGCTCTCCCCTATCATCCACCTAGGAGTCTGTGACCGCAAGAAAAGCCCCTGGTGCCGTGTTTGAGAAACGAATGACAGGAAATAGGAGAACAAAACCCTCACAAAGTTATGTAGCCCTAAAAGTATGTACCTCATGTGTTTGTCCCACAGCTGCATAGGGTGTGAGGATGTCCTTTAGAAGAAATAGAGGTCATCCTCTGCCTCCCTGGGTGATTCCACCACACTGTGCCAGTTCTTCATCTTCCCCTGTGCAAGTTGTGTGCACATATGGCATCCTGATTTCCTTTGGCTGCCGGGAACCAGGACCAGTGTGAATATGCATGGGATCCAGCTGCCTGTGCAGAGCTTTTAAACCAGACTTGTCCTGTGCCCACTCGGGATGGAAGCACTCCCCTTCACCCTCACAAATGCTATACAGTGTGTGGCATGCAATGGCATTTGCCACATTGACATCCAGACGGGTGCATAGGCTGGGTGCATAGGCTACACCCATGGGATTTGAGTCTACTAAACACATGCTCCATGACCATTGTGCAGCTCTACTGAGTTTGTAACCGCACTCCCATTTTCCAGGGTCATTAATGTCAAAATATGGTTTCATGAGCCAAGTTAGGAATGGGTATGCGGGATTCCCCAAAAGAACAGTTGGCACAGATGGACCATACAGAACAATATCATTTCTGGGGAATAAAATCTCCTCTTCCTCCTTCAAGTACAATCCTGATCTCCTCAGGACCCTGGTGTCATGAACCTTTCCCATGTTTCCCAAGTGTGTATTCATGAATCTGTCTCTGAGGTTCATGAAGCTTTGCAGAATGAGTCAATAGTAACCTTTTTGGTTTGCATACTCGCCCCCTGTGGTGGGCAAAGTATTGGGATATGGGTATCATTGATGGCCCCTGCACAGTTTGGAAACCCCATCCTTGGAAATTCTGTTGTTACTTCTGGAACTTTTCTTATGACAACCACCCCTGGGTAGCTCACAGTGTTACTTGCCTCACAGACCTGCACAACCACAACCCCGACAGTGGACTTTCCAACCACAATGTGATTTGCAATGGACCTATGGCTATCTGGTGTTGCCAGCTTCCACATGGTAATATCCACCCTCTTCTACACCAGAATGGCTTCCCTGAACCAAGTGTTCTAGTGCTAGAGGTTTGGTGCATGGCTCCTCGAAGGTCTGTTTCTTCACTGGGACATTCTGAAGCCACTGCTGGCCATCTCTTGTTTTCCAAAACCATGTGATCCCACCACACTTTGCCGGTCCTTCTTCACCAGAAGCAACAGTCCACCCAAGGGCATACGGCGGCAGTATTGGCATTTACCATATCTGTATCATGTGAGCTGAACGAATTGTCCTTGACCCTCCGGGTCAGCCACCTTCAATATGTCAAAGTTCTGCTCAAATTCCATTGAGCTTTTCACCAATCACCTACTCCACTGCATAAATGTTTGTCTCGCAATAAGGAGCAGGAGCAGAACCGAGCACCATTCCGTTGCTTCAAGTCTTCCACCCAGCTCAGCAAGAATAACAATGAGGGGTGACGTGATCAGGAACCGCCATTGGCAACTGTGTGGGAGATGGTAACAACAACACACAGCAAACTGGTTCCTAGAGTGTTTCCCTGTCTGCACAGAACCCTGGGACGCCATCCCTGAATTGGTAGCGCTAACCTAGCCTAACAGCAGCATGGATGTGAGTGTATACGTTTACACTGCGTTTCACCATGTCCAGCACAGCATTATGTAGATATTTGGCATTTTGTGGGGAGCATGCATAAGCATGTACATGGTCGAGTACTTAAGTCTGCATGCCAGTGTAGATGTAGCCTGTGTTCAAAAGCATCCCCATTAGGTGGGGAGCCCCAGACCTAAATCCAGGCCTGAACGAGTAAATGGGAAGCAAGGCATGCTCAGCAAAAAATTCCTTGCTGCCTCCAAAGGGGTGCTTAGTTTGATTAATATGCGTTTTGACAAGCTCACTTGAAAACCTATTTTTCTGCTTTTATTAATGTAATTTTGCCAACAGCTAATCCTCAGTATGGCTTTTTATGTATACGGAGCGGAGATGTTTATGCGTGAGAAATAACTGTGGAGCCTTGTGTGTTCATTTCTCTTGAGCATGTTTTGCACTAGAAGCTGAATTCTCCAGTTAATTGAATGGGTTCACATTGTAATTATGATCTCCTGCGAGTCTTTGTTAACTTTGGAGTCTCCGTTGTAACTTTAGATTTTCAGCAGGAAAAACTTTATAATGGAAGAACGTGGGGAGTCCATTACAAGATCGCTTTGATGGCATTAAGAGGTGAAACTAATTTCAGTGCAAGTCTTCAGAGATTCCTTAGGCTTGGTCTACACACAGTGTTCGTATGGGTTTAATATTTTGGTTAGGAGTGTAAGTTTTTTACCAAAATAGTTATACCAGTACAACCCCCAGTGTGGATGGCAGTTATGCTACTAGTATAGCTTATTCCCCTTCTATGAGAATAGCTATACTAACAGAAAGCGCCTTTATACTGGTATAATGCATTCCACACTAGGAGGGCTGTTCTGCTTAAATGAAACTAGTATCGCTAAAGTGGTATAACTTTTGTGTATACAAGCCCTCAGTATTGGTATTATGCAACATTACAGCAGCACAGTGTTGTACGAGTAAATTTAAACTCCTGTGCTGATGCAATAAAAATGTGAGATAAGACTTTAACTCTCACACTGTTCTATAAAGTCCCTGTTATGGTATCACCATGAAATATCAATGCAAGCTTCTACTGCCATTTAACTGCTGGTGTAGTGGTACATAAGAATGGCCATACTGGGTCAGACCAAAGGTCCATCCAGCCCAGTATCCTGTCTACTGACAGTGGCCAATACCAGGTTCCCCAGAGGGAGTGAACCTAACAGGTAATGATCTAGTGATCTCTCTCCTGCTATCCATCTCCACCCTCTGACAACCCCAGAGGCTAGGGACACCATTCCTTACCCATCCTGGCTAATAGCCATTAATGGACTTAATCTCCATGAATTTATCCAGTTTTCTTTTAAATCCTATTATAGCCCTAGCCTTCACAACCTCCTCAGGCAAGGAATTCCACAGGTTGACTGTGCGCTTTCTCCACACCACTCATGATTTTATATACCTCTATCATATCCCCCCTTAGTCTCCTCTTTTCCAAGCTGAAAAGTCCTAGCCTCTTTAATCTCTCCTCATATGGGACCCGTTCCAAACCCCTCATCATTTTAGTTACCCTTTTCTGAATCTTTTCTAATGCCAGTGTATCTTTTTTCAGATGAGATGAGGGAACCACATCCATACACAGTATTCAAGATGTGGGTGTACCATGGATTTATATAGGGTAGCACAATAAGTTACTATATGGCAAACTGGCGTTTGAGACTGACTTTCTCTCTTGCTTCCTTGCTCTTTAATAAACATTGTAGCTAATTTGAAAATGGCGATAATTGGCTTTGGCAGAAACAGCATCCAGCCCTTCTCAGCAAGAAGATGGTTAGCTAGGAGAGAAGGTGTAAAGACATTAAACTATACTAAAATGTATTATGGGGATGGAGACTTCTGAAATGCCCATCAGAAAAAAAAACCTCCACAAATTTTCCCAAATCCAGGGAATTCTCAGTCCTGAGTTACCACTATCAGGACCAGCTGTAACATTATTGTAGCAAATGTAGGCCTCTGTCAGGGGATGTGTTGCAGTGCTTAGATTCTAGTGTAGCAGGAATAGAAGTTACTGTGGGACACTTTTATGCTCTGAATTTCCTGTTATTTGTCAATCATTCCTTTTAATTACACATTGTTATTTAGAAACAATATATCTGTTTTGTTTTGTAAACAGAATGCTTCCAAGCTTTGATACTGGTGGATAGAGCTGATGGAAGCAATCTCTTAGCATTGACAAATGGTATGTGTGCATCTCAACTCCATTTATTCTACACTCTCCACTATTTTGTCATCTTGATTTAATCAACAGGAGCATAAAGTTGAATAAAATAAGCCTGAAAAACCTACTAGTATTGCATGTAGACCAACTGTAGTGTTAGTCTAATCAGGCCCTACTGTGTTTTCTTTTTCTTGGTTTTCACAATTGTAGTATGTATGTACGGTTCCCTTCAAGGGAAGATGTGACACCTAAAATGAGAAGCATCATGTTTTCTGGTATAGCAATTAGGGAGAGAAGAAAGGCTGAGCTCTTGATGTATTTCCTGGTCAAGCCATAAAACCTGTGGGGATAAATGTGAGTAGCTTATTTCTTTTAGAAGTAAACAAAGGGTTTTAGAAATGGGGCAGGGAATTCATAATGGAAATGACTAAATTTTTTTTTTGGCTTATCACTTTAGTAATTCCTAAAAGAGCAGAAGAGGAAGGGAGAAGAGGAAAAGCTTGCTGCAGACATTAATGCATTGACAAGCAGCTCATTCATGGTCTGATCCTAGTTCGTGGTTTCTCAACCTTCATTGCACTACCCCTTCTGACACAAAATTTATTACACGACCCCAGGAAGGGGGACTGAAGATCGAGCCCCTCTGCTCTGGGCAGGGGGCCAAAGCTGAAGCCTGACCCCCATCACCTTTGGGTGGGGGGGTTGAAGCCAAAACTTAAGGGCTTCAGCCCCAGGTGGGTGGGGGCTGTAACCTGAGCCCCAGCACCCAGGGCTGAAGTTCTCCGGCTTCAGCCCCAGCTATGGGCGGTAGGGCTTGGACTTTCGGCTTCAGCCCCAGGCCCCAGCAAGTCTAACGCCAGCCCTGGCGACCCCATTAAAACAGGGTCGCAACCCACTCTGGCATCCCGACCCACAGTTTGAGAACCGTTGTCTTAGTTGCTCGAGTTTCCCACTGATGTTAAGTGAGAGTTGCAGGATCATGATGTTAAACTGCAAGGACGATCAAATCTCAGGCTACGTCTACACTACAGACCTTACAGCAGCACAGCCACTGTAAAGTCTCCCTTGTAGCCGTTCTCCCATCAGCATGATTAAACTACTGCCAAGGAGCAGTGGTAACTATGTCCGTGGGAGAGCGTCTCATGCCAACATAGCGCTGTCCATACCGGCGCTTTTGTCAGTGAAACTTTTGTTGGTCAGGGGTGTGAAAAAACCCTCCTGACCAACAAAAGTTTTACCGACAAAAGTGCTAGTATAGACATAGCCTCAGTCTTGTATTAGCACCTATATTAAAAGAATGCCTTTCACCTGGTTTAGGTCCACAATGTGAATTCTCTTTAGTCTAATGATCTGGGGGAGGAATGTCCATGAACTGGTGAATCTAAACCACTGTAAAAACAATGAGGAGTCCTTGTGGCACCTTAGAGACTAACATATTCTCTCTTCCTGTTTGCAACCTGTTAAAACCCACCATTTGTCAAACAGAAATTATAAATATCAGACTTCTCCCTCTCCCCACCCTCTGCCCCATACTTTACTTTTTCTGTAAGGCCTCATGAAAAATGTAGTGATTTGCCTTAGAAGAGGAAGCATTAGTTAACCAGTCCTATTCCCAGTGCTGACAATATCAATGACGCAGGTTTGTAGAGTTTACGTTATTGTATTAATTGTGGGCGATGCAGGTGTGCAGGGCTTAAAATTACTGCACGTTAAGAGAAGTTAGTTTTTGCCTTTGAGTGAAACTTTTGTAAGATCCCTTTCAATTTGATGATCTATTTCATTATACTTTTAGTCTGTCATTAGTTAATTCTGTTTAAAATATAGTATTGCATCATGTGGTGATGTAGAGGACACAATAAATCCAGAAGCTTTTTGTATGTGAATGAATGCTCTGTAGAGTATTTCAATAAAGCATTTACTGAGATGAGGCAATCAGTCTCCCAACATAAAAATAAAGGGCCAAACTGTGTCCTGATTTGCACCTCATAAAACTCTACACCAGGGGTCGGCAACCTTTCAGAACTGGTGTGCTGAGTCTTCATGTATTCACTTTAATTTAAGGTTTCGCATGCCAGTAATACATTTTAATGTTTTTTGGAAGGTCTCTCTCTATAAGTCTATATATTATATAACTAAACTATTGCCGTATGTAAAGTAAGCAAGGTTTTCAAAATGTTTAAGAAGGTTCATTTAAAATTAAATTAAAATGCTGATCTTACGCCACCGGCCTGCTCAGCCCACTGCCAGCCTGGGGTTCTGTTCACCTAGGCCGACAGCAGGCTGAGTTGGGCCTGGGGCCTGGACCCCAGCTGGCAAGGGGCTGGCAGCCAGAACCCCAGACCGGCAGCGGGCTGAGTGGGGCCAACAGCCGGGACCCCAAACCAGCAGTGGGCTGAGCAGCTCAGCCCACTGCCGGTCTGGGGTTCCGTCCACGGGCTCCTACCAGCCAGGGTCCTGGCTGCTGGCCCCGCTCAGCCCGGGATCCCAGCCCTGCCCACATAGAGTGGGTACCTACCTTCTCCCTGGTTCTAGCCCATTCTCTTCCTCTCTGTCTGCACTGAGCTGAGGGTGGGAGTGCACTGAGCACAGGGCTAGGGGTGAAGGCGCAGGCTGGGGGATGGGGTGTAGGGTCTGGCCAGGAGCTAGAATGAGGGAGGGGATTCAGGGTTGGGGCAGGAGGTTTGGCTGTGGAGTGCTTACCGGGGCAGCTCCCATTTGGTGTGAGGGGTGCACGTAGAAATGTGGGAGGGGGGTGCAGGAGCTCCCATCTGGTGCTCACGGGGGGGGTGAGAATGTGGGGGGTGCAAGAGTCAGGGCACAGGGTGTGGGCGGCCTGGGAATGTGTGGGGGTGCAGGAGTCAAGGCAGGAGGTTGAGGGTGTGTGAGGAGGGTGCAGAAGTCAGGGCATGGGGGGGGCTGGGTATGTGGAGAAGTACTGGAGTCAAGGCTGGGGTTGTGGGGGGTGCAGGGGTCAGGGCAGAGGGCTGGGAGTGCGTGAGGAGGGTGCAGGAGTCAGGACAGAGGGCTGGGTGTGTGGGGGGGTGCAGGGGTCAGGGCAGGAGGCTGGAGTGTGTGAGGGGTGCAGATCAGGGCAGAGGGCTGGGATGTGTGTGAGGAGGGTGCAGGGGTTGGGCAGAGGGCTGGGGGAGTGGGCTGGGGTCATGGGGGTGCTCCCAGCCCCCTACCCAGAGCGGCTCACGGCAGGGGGCTGGAGGGGATATGCCCTGATTCCACCCCTCTTCCCCACGGCCCTGTCCCCACCTCTTCTCTGCCTCCTCCACGGAGCAGCAGCTCTGGTTCTCCCCCTCCCTCGCAAGGGCCATCAGCTGATCGGGGGCAGGGAGGAAGAGGAGGAGGGGCAGGCGGGGCCAAGCTTCTTCACCCTGCCCCCATCCGGGGGTGGGGGGTGGAGAAGAGTGGGCTGGGGCAGGCAGGATTTTTAATGGCACACTGCTGCCTGCTGGGGTCCCGGCCTGGCTTCAGCAGCTGGCCCTGAGCGGGGCCGGCGGCTGGGACCCCGGCAGGCAGCAGCGTGCCATTAAAAATCGGCTTGCGTGCCGTCTTTGGCACGTGTGCCATAGGTTGCCGACAACCCCTGCTCTACACACTACACTGGGGTTGCATAATATGCAAGTCAGTTCACAATGTGGCTCAAACAATGCAAACTCTGGGTTATATTTTAGGTTTTTTGTTTTTTTTTTTAATAAACCAATATCTCTACTGTCGCACTATGTATGTATATTTTTTATGTATAGTAGCTGTATGAAATTCCAGGGTTGCAGCTTGATCAAACTTAGAAGATTTAGGGCAGATGCAGTTCAATATTCTGATCCTTGTTGGGGGGAAGGAGGAGATAAATGGTGGTAGCCCATTTCTCTGCAAATTTATCCAAGTCCTGTAGGTCAGTGCTACTCAAAGTGGAGGTGCCAGTCCACGAGCCATCAGCTGCCGGTCTGCGCGCACATCGGGGAAAAAAAATTGCCGGTCCCCCACATCAGCTAGCTTGAGAAGCACTGCTGTGGGTGACGCACTGATCTCTGTTCCACTGGAGAGTCTGTAAGGTTTATCTAAGTTCTCTATTGTAGTTTGTTTTTATTAAACTGTTTCATTAGCACACGCTCTTTTTCTTTCTTTTTGGCTAGTGTAATTCACAAAAGTGAAGTGTCTTTAATGTATTTGGTATCTGATAATGTGGTGACTTCTAAGTTTAATTGTAAAAATGTAATGTGAAGTCTTTGTATATTATTTTTTAAAGTAAACGATGTAACTACTGAAGATGGGATGCAGAGAAGCAAACCTAGGTTACAGCCTTCTATATCAAATGAAAATACAACAGGTTCTCCTTTGTGAGTATACAGGTCACATTTCAGTTTACTGTAGTCCATTCTTTTAAATATTCTTTGTCTTGCACAAGAGACTTTGGCACTAATGCTGTAAAATTAAATGTTTAAACGCAATTTTGAATCGTGGTTATGGCCGAAGCCTTGGAGTTTATAAACTGATCTGTGTGGAAGACTTGAATGCCCTCCAAGTTACAACATGAGGGGGTGTGTTTGCCTGTAGCTAGAGAAGGGATAGAGTGATAAAATTTCGCTGTGTATGAAGGTGTGCAGTTAAAGCCATGGATAATTAAGGTACTGGGCTGGGACTCAGGAGATTTGAGTTCAGTTCCCAGCTCTGCCACAGACTGTGCAGGACCTTGGGCACGTTCAGCTGCTGTTCTGTAAAGGGGGTTTTATGATATTTCCTTTGTCTATCTTGTCTATTTAAAGTGTAAGCTTTTTGGGGCAGAAGCATGCTGTAACAGATTGCTCATACAGTGCCCAGAACAAAGAGGCCTTGATTGCCATTGAAACCTCATGGCACTAGCTTAATACAAATAATGATCCATTGAAACCCTGGACTTCATGATTGGGACCAAGAGTTATTTTCTCCTACTGAAGAATGTTGAACAATTAAAAAACTGAATTTTTTTTGGTAATGCAAGGCATGGTTCAATTTTTTTTTTCTTTTTTTGTGATTCTTAACAGAATGGAGGCGAAAGAAAAATCACACTCAGGGAATGAAGACATATGTAGTGAAACAAGGGAGTTACCTTTAAAACTATGTTACCAGAATCATGACTGCTCTAATGTATGTCTTGCCAACAGACCACTGAACTCATACAAGGGAGAAAACCCTCTTAAAATGCCAATCCTGTGTCATTTCCAGAGACGACATGCAAAAGCAGACTTGCTTTCAAAGTCACTTGATGTGAATTATAAGGCCCCCTGTGGGAGGAGTCTGAGAAACTTTCAAGATGTGCAGAGTTACCTGTTTGAAACAGAGTGCAACTTCTTATTTGTCGATCACTTTTCTTTCAACACATACGTACAGCTGGGCAGAAACACTCTGAACCGAGAAGCACTTGTATTTGATTTTGATATCAGCAATGGAGCAGAGTCTGTACCCATTTCCTTCTGTAACGAAGTTGACAACACAAGATTACCTTATTTTAAATATAGGAAGGCCTCATGGCCACGTGGGTACTATCTGAACAACTTCTCTAGCATGTTTCTTGACTCATGCGACTGTACGGATGGCTGCACAGACAGGTAAGTAGAAAAAGTTGACCTCTAACTAAAGCCCAGTCATATAGGTGCCCTGAATAACATAAAGGGAGACTGTCAAATTTACTGTGTGCATTTAGCAATATAGTAACTTTGTCTAATAATACGCAGGGTAAAAAAAGCCTTTGATGGTCCAAATTAAAAGCTCTAGCTCCGCTGTGCGTGCAGAATAGTGGGGAGCAGCAGATCCACTGCATGCTCCTCCCATCCCCTTGCAGGCTCTTTTTCCACAGGAGTTGAGACTCTCCGGTTATGTAGGGAGTGGGGCCAGAGCCAGACCGGGTGGTGTTCACAATAACCCTTTGTGGCTATAAGAGTGTAAGATAATAGTGACAGAGTCAGTGTTATCTTCTGTTGCTCCCCAATCTGTGTTGTGAACTCTAGTCATTTTCTGGTGGGGGGAGGGAGATGCCGAAGCAGTGGCAGGCTCGGATGCCATGATAGTACAGATTTTGTTCAGTTTGTTTATTTTGTGTACTAGACAGTATTTTGTGTAGTCAGTTTTGCTGAGTCCCCTGGTGTAGTTAGTCCCCACTCCCCCTTGTTGTTTGGACCTTCTACAGGGCACAGGCAAAAGAAAAATTCTTAAAGAAGTAGGAAAATGTGACTGTGGACCAAAAAAATTGGTGGAGGTGGGCCTGAAACTACTTAAAAAAAATAGGTTTCAGATTGACTATATTTAAAGTTAGCTTTGTCTCTTTAACCACATCCTTATTTTCACATGATAGTTTACTGTTGCCTTTCTAGGTCAAAATGTGCGTGCCTACGGCTGACTGCAAAAGGCTGCAATGAAAATTCTGCCTCACCAAGTAACAAAGCATCTTGTGGTTACAGGTATAAAAGGCTGGATGGACCTGTCCCCAGTGGGTAAGACACCTAGAGTTTACACTGGTATTTTATCCACATTCAGTTACAGTATTCAGGCCATGCTTAAACAGCTTTTGGTTAGCCAGCATCTTGGGAAGGGATGGGGGGAGTCGTTCTAGTGATTGTATTGAATGATCATGGTGAAATGGGAAAAGTACTTTCGTTTTGAAAGCCACAGCATGGGGTTTTGTATTACAGGAATTATTTTTTTATACTTCAGCTTGCAAGGCTAGCATGGTAGATCTCAAAGCACTTTACAAAGAGATCACTATCTCCTTACAGATAGAGAAGCTGAGGTACAGACAGGTGAAGTGATTTGTCCAACATCACCAGCAGACCAGTGTCCGTGCTAGGAATAGAGCCCAGGTCTCTCAGGTTCCAGTCCAGTGCTCTGTCCACAAGGCATACTCCCCACTTAGAGTATGTCTACAACTGCAGTTAGACACCTGTGGCTGGCCTGTGCCAGCTGACTCGGGCTAAGGGGCTGTTTAATTGCAGTGTAGACATTCAGGCTGGAGCCTGGGCTCTGGGACCCACCCACACGGTAGGGTCCTAGAGCCTAGGCTCCAACCCAAGCATGTACACTGCAGTTAGATGGCCTCTTAGCCTGAGTCCCACGAGGCCGAGTCAGCTGGCATGGGCTACCTGTAGGTTTTTAATTGTAGTGTAGGCATACCCATAGTGCACGTACTGTGGTAACCTGGAGTTGCCATATCCCAGCTGGCTCTTGTATGACTCCTTACAGAATGAAAGCCCTCACTGAAGTTGTTCCAACATTTTGACAATCAACTCCACCCCAAAATGTCACAAGCTGGGGATATTGTAAAAATCAGAAAAATCCTAGAGTCCTTGACAGCCATGACAAAGTCCATCCAGGTTGATTGTTTGCTCTTTTATGCTTTTAAATATGTTCCAAGAGTAGAAGGGAGTGCTTCGTTCAATCAGTTGTCAAGACTGCAGAATCTATGTTGCATAGCTTACTTAGGTAATATAACTACGGTATATATTACTCACTCATCCCTGAAAATCTGATGGACTCTTGTAAGTGTTCAGTCAGGAATGGGGAAGGCTAAACTCCAGAAGTGCAGTGACTTGCCCATTCTTTTCTAACCAGATGTCTTTGTCTTTTCCGTGAGCTGCTCTTTTATTTGCTTTTGCCAGGTATGAACAAGCAATATTTCATTTTTAATTTCTTTTTTTCTGGCAGAATTTACGAATGCAACTTATCGTGCAAGTGTGACAGAATGAGGTGTCAGAACAGAGTAGCACAGCATGGTATCCAAGTTCGGTTGCAGGTATTCAACACAGACCGGAAGGGCTGGGGCGTCCGCTGTCTAGACGATATTGACAAAGGAACATTTGTTTGTACTTATTCAGGTAACATAAAACAATGCCTGAAAGATTTTAGCACTGTCATTCTCAAACTGTACTTTGTGGAGCCCTTGCTAGAGGTCTGCAAGCTGCAGCATTTTAAGAACCAAGCAGTGAGCAGGATATGCTGGGTTGGGAGGCCAGATACATCCATAAAATCTGCTTTTGAGTGTGCACCAAAGAATAGAAAAAAACTTAGAAAACAACTGTAATCAAGTGGCGCTAGCCAAGCACTCAGATCATTCCAAGGCTAGATTTCTGTGACTCCTATCTCAAAGGTACTATCACTTACCCCACAAGCTTGTCTGTTCTGTGCTAGATTCCACAAGGACAGCTCCCTTGCAGAATGAATGGTGGTTGCATTGCACACTCACAAATAGTGGTCTTGCCCCTGCTAAAAATATAAGTGCAAGGTGAGTCAGAGTGAACATGGACTAAACTAAAAACCTGCTTTTCTTCTAGGCAGGTTAATGAGCAGAGCTGAGCCTCGGGAAATAGGAGATGTCGATCGTGAGGCTGAAAAGAAGGATGCTGTGAATGAAAAAAGTCCCAGCTCACTTTCAGTAAAGAGAAAACTGGACACTACTTGTTCAGATTCGGAGATTGAACTTGTCCAGACTGGTAAAGACAGCATTAACAGGAGGTGTGAAACTTTATCTCAGCCTGCAGATGATGAATATAAACCAGTTGTGTAAGTTGTAGTAGCAGATTTAAGGTAAAGATAGACTGTATGCTACTATTATAGACTATTCAAAAAAGAACTAGACAAGTTCATGGAGGATAGGTCCATCAATGGCTATTAGCCAGGATGGGCAGGGATGGTGTTCTTAGCCTCTGTTTGCCAGAAGCTGGGAGTGGACGCCTGGGGATGCATCACTTGATGATTCTGTTCATTTCCTCTGGGGCATCTAGCATTGGCCACTGTCAGAAGACAAGATACCGGGCTAGATGGACAATTGGTCTGACCCAGTATGGCCATTCTTATGTTCTCATCCCATAGCAATACCCACAGTGGAGCTTGAGTGTGTTCAACGAAGCAGTCTTTTTCATATTTTTTTAAGCTTATTTTTTTATATTTCTTCAGGCAGGACACAGTTGTTTCTATGAATTAACTTTATTCCCAACCCATCTGGAACTGCCTTGGTATTTTCCAGAAATCACATTAGTCTCCTGAATGAATACATGTTTGTACTTGAGCTCTCATGGTTATAGTTCATTATGTTATTTGAAAAGGGAGCAATGACTTTCATATTTTTCTCCAACCGTGCAGTATTTTAAATTAATCACTAATTGTCCTGTCCTCCTCCTTTTCCCCCCAACCCTTCACTTCTCAGCATTTTGAACTGTTGTAGCTAGAGACACTAAGGTCTGGTCTACACTACAGGGTTAGTTCAGCACAAGGCAGCTTACGTCGCCCTAACTATGGAAATGTCTGTGCTTAAATTTCACTCCCACCAAAGCAATAACTCCACACCCACAAGCAGCGTAGAGTTCAGGTCAGTGTAGTTAGGTCAACATAACACAGTGTAGACACTGTGTTGCTTACAGCAACTGTTAGTGGCTTTCAGGAGCTGTCCCACAATGCCCCGTGCTGACAGTACAATCAATACAAGTGCTCCTGGTGAGGATGTGCACCGCCGACACAAGGAACACCATGTAGACATGTAAAAGCGATGTCACTACTGTGGTGACTGAATGACGATGTAAGTTAGGTTGACTTAATTTTGTAGTGTAGACATAGCATAAGGCCCTAATCTTGCAATCAGTTTCATGGAGATGTAATAGTGTGTTCAGTGAGGGGAGCTCATCTCGGGAGCTTTAGCAGCCTATGAGAATTTCCAAAAGCAAATGATGGCTTGTCTGTAAAGTAAACTTGTTACTCTGGCAGCATGGGTGGCAGATGAAAGGGGGGGGAGGCTAGCTCCCTGCCCCGCCTCTTCCACCTGCGCCCCACACACACTCCACCCCTGCTCTGCCCCGGCCCTGTCCTCTCCCCGCTTACGGTGTCTGATCACAAGACACACGCCCCCAAAAAACCCTGTCCCTCCTCACCCCCCCTTTCCCCCGCCATCCAGTCCCTCACCGGGTCACCCACCTACCACATACCTCCTCACTCCTCCTGTTGCTCACCTCCTCACCCGTCCGCTGCGAGAACCCCACAAACTGCCACTTGCCTCCTCACCACGTCCCTCCTTGCCCCTCCACAGAGGTGGAGGGGAGTGGAAGAGAGGAGAGACACTACGAGCAGTGGGGACCTCTGGAGAGGGGAGTGTGGAGTGGAGGAAGACTTATCAGGCAGCAGCAGATGGTGCGGCCCTTGAGGAAGGGGTGGAACAGGGAGGGGAAGGGGCAGGGCAACAATAGCCTAGGTGTCCGGCAGCGGGTCAATGGTGGCTGTATCAGGGGGCCTGTTATACTCTCCACCCATGTTTGGCAGGCAGCATGATGTAGTCTTTACAGGAAAAAGCCAAAAGTCAGATCTTCTGAATTCTATTCCCTGCGACCTCTGAAACTTTCTCCCTCAGTTTACCCCTCCATATAGTGGGTGCAAATCTTTAGTACCTCATGCTAGAGGTTTATTGTGAGGCTCTGTAAAGCACTTTGAGATCCTCAGATAGCCAGCTCTTTAAAAGAGCTACAAATATTTTGGATGGAATCTTCCCTGCACACTGTCTCTCAAAACACTTGGGTCAGACAGTAAATCAGAAGTTGTGAGCAAGGCAGTGACTGCATGTGTATATTTTCAATCGTGAGATGAAAGGTGGTGGAAAGCTACAGGAAGGAGGACAGCTGGTCCCAAATTTCAGGAGCTGTAGGAGAGAAGGCTTTTGCAGTAACATGGTCAAGACTGTGGAGAGTCAGAGAGGGGAGTAGAGAGAGGAGGTCTCTGAGGTAGGCTGGAGCAAATCACAAGTGATTCAGATACATATTTTTTGTATACACAAACTATAACTATGAAATTGATAGCAAAGCTGACACACGCTCGTTTCCATAAACAAAGCCAATTGTCCGTATTTAGACTTGCCTTTTCAGCACCACTGAAACCTAATCCTATTTGGAATGAATCACTGTATAAATTATATAGTTATCAGTGATTAGCCAAATTTTACTAATATTATACATAATATAAGATACAGGAAACACCATTTTTAAGCTATATTTACTACACCATTATGCTAGATTTTACTTGATTATTTCCAGTATTTAGAAGAAGAAAGATTCAAACTCCTGTGTTAAATTCCTACCGGCAGGGAGCACTTTTTTTTTGTAAAGTTCCAAAAATAAAAAATAAACCATCAGACCAAAGATCACGAGAGAATGTTAACATGATTGGCATGGGGTCATGAATACAGGTTGTGTTGTACAGGACAACTAGACTGTAATCCACAAACCAGTATCGTGTCACTGCTTATGTTGTTTCACTTCAGCTTCTGAACTTAACATAGGTACCGCAATCTTAAAGAAATCTAAAAGGATAATATTTTTTGACTCCATCTGTAGCACAGGAAAAATCATGACCTCTATATGAGGGGTAGGGTTATATTAATTTTGTAGATAAGATTTCTGGAGCAGGGACAGTCACTTACTGTATGATCCTACAGGTGACTAGCACAGTACAGCTCCATCCTGGCTGATGCCTGTAGATGCTACTGCAATGTAAATGTCTCATAATATTAAACCAAAGCTGACTTTGAATAAAAAGTTTAATTTCTAAGGGTCATATCCTACCTTTCCCTTCTGTTAAGAGGGTGTGCCAGGGTGCTCCACTCACTGCTAGGATGGCGCCTCCTCCTGGTCACTCTGGGGAATAACTGATCAGGTCAGCACCCCTTCCCACGGTTGCTAGCCATCCCTCTGTCTCTCTCTGCCAGTCTGCAGCCCCTCTCTCGCTCCACAAACTACTGCCGCCTCTTTGTGACTTGGCCCTCCGGCCATGTCACCAAATGGTTCCCCTTTTGGGTTGGAAAGTCTTTCCTTGCCAGCAGTCCTAGGCAGTCGTTCCATTCACTGCCTTGTAGTGCTTCTCCCTCAGTGGCTGGCAGGGGAACCTGGGCCCACCTTCTATTCTGGGTTCCAATTAAGGGACCCTTTAGTCAGGAGACAAGGTCTGTTCCCTTCTAGACCTTACTGCCTTTCCCTGATCCCTGTCCTACCTTCCTGGCCTCCTCCCTCTGTGGGTTGGCCAGCCCAAACACACCTCTCCTTCTCCCAGAGAGTGACTGCAGACTTTCCCAGCAGCCCCTTTCTGCTACCAATTTCCAGCCTGCCTTTATAGCCCCAGCCCAGCTCCTTCCTCCTCAGCTGGGCTCCCTCACTCTGTCAGGGGATTACTTGGCCACCTTACTCCTCTCAGTCATGGCCTGTTGGGTTAATTAGCCCCCTTCTTAGTCTGCAGTAACCCTTTCAGGGCAAGTGTGGGGTGAACACCGCATTACAGGGAGTTAAGGTTCTTTTAGTCTTCATAGGATTTTGTTTGTTTCAGTGGTATGTTTACAGTCTCTCTCCTTGCAAATTGTGCCTTCCAGTTTGAGGTATTAACAGCTATAGCACGGAAAACCCAGAACCCTGAATGTAGATACTCTTAGTTCAGTGATGAGCATGGTACAAGAACCTAGATGGATGAATAGATAGAATTTGGCTCTTGACAGGAACATTAAGGAAGAACTGATTCAGTTTGTTTTTAAAATGTCTGTGGGATATACAAGCAACTCTCAGTCTCCTTTAACAGTAAAGCATGAACAGTGTATGATGGACCGCCTTTTAAGAGTATCAGTGAGGCCAAATCCTGCAGTCTCTGCTGAGGCAAAACTGCCACAAGATTTCTACTATCAACTGCAGGCTTTGCAGTCTGTTCTGTACAAACTGGAAAATATTAGCGAAATAGGTGTTGCAAGAGTTCTTTTATCAGTCTTTAGTTTTGCATAAAATCCTTTTGCCATCTCTGTGCAGGGTTCAGAAATATGGATATAATCCAAGGAATCTGAGAAGCCCAGCCATTAGGCCTAAAACCAGAACTGCTATGCTTCAGACTCGCCGGCTAAAACTGGTAAAAATGCCAAATAACTGATTGTATTCAAAATTCTACATATTCAGTGAAGTGGGAAGGCAGTTATTTATGACCTTATATCAGTACACACGGCAAGATTTTTTTTTAAACAACCTTTCTTATTTGAATCTATCATGGGACTTCTGCGAGACAGCCCCGCCTGCTGCTGGCATCCCTTCCCCCGTCTCCCTGCCAGCATGTGCACAGTATGTGCTCCTTGAGGTGTCTCTGAGACTAGCACAGCCTCCTCACCGCCCTTCCCTGTACATATATGCAGCCCCCAGGACTGTCTCCAGGAAACAACACTCCCTCAAATTGTAAGCAACTATCTCTCCTCCCTGCAACTGCAACATCTTCCATGTCCCGCCTAACTGATGAAATAGGAGAGGAAAAGATAAACACTTTTGGGAGCCAAACTCAAAGCTGCAGCATCCCTTGCTGCACTAGTGGTCAGGGCCTTATGCTCTGCAGCTACAGCGCAGGCTGGAGAATTTGATCTGCTACATGGTCTGATATGGAGCGGCAGGAAGTATTCGCTCAGGACACATGCACAAGAGGAGGTGCTGGTCGCATGTGAGTTGGCCATGCTAGTATCAGTGAGTGATTAGCTTCACAGGTGATTCACGCAACATGTATGAGAGCTTCATACCAGAAACAGACAGACAGTATTGGAAGTTCCATGATTAGTCACTGGTTTGTAATGAAAGGGGAGGAATCTTGCTGACCCAGTCCATTTCAGTTAGCTCTGCATACAGAGCTAGCTTACGCCCTGATTCAGCAAAACACTTAAGCATGTATTTAAGCATGTGCTTAAAACCTATTGATATGAGTGGGAGTTAAAGTGAAACCCATTCTTAAGTATTTTGCTGCATTGGAGCCTGTGTTCTGGGAGGCTTGTCTCGATAATTCTGAATTATGATGTCTAGGCTTGGGATTTAGCCTGTTAAAACTCACTCAGTCAAAACAACAGATTACAGTAGATTTGAAACTTGAACTCCAGGGCCTTTAAGCCCAGTTGTCTTTGGCTCTTGATGCAGAGATACATAGAACACAGTACCTCACAACCTTATTTCTTTTAAGGGAGTCGCTACACTGGTGCACGATGCCAGCTCAGATGAAGATGAGAGTTCTCAGCCCCAGCCGTCAACCAAAACAAAACTAACCACGGGAACCAAAAAAGAAAAGGAAAGTAGGTTTGCAGAGCTATAAATATTACACTGGTTAGCACGCTTGTGCCCAGTCAAGCGATACAGTTGCACTGTAGAAAACAGTCTTTGAATGTGTGCAAGCCTGTTCAAATGCCATATCTCTAACTACAGTGGCATTATCTGTGTAGCACTTAGTGTGTCCTACCAACAAACCTTAGCAGCCACTCAGATTATTATTTACTACACCATAGGTGTGGATAGTGCTTAAAGACTCAGAATTTAAAAAGAAATAAAGGTTCCCTGCCCTGAGTAGTCTACAGTGTTATGGCCTGATCCTGTAAGATCCGAGCACTCCTGGAAAGGTGGTAAGCATCCTGTACTTCTGCTGTCTCCAGTGGAAGTTTGGGGAGGCGAAGGGCAGAATTGGGCTATTTTATTAGGCTGACACAGCAATGGTTTGCAATAAGCAAAGAGGGGCAGGGAGATATGGGAGAAAGAAGGGCACAGCTGTAAAAGATCCTGGGAAACATATGCTGTTGAATATGCATCTTATTAACACCTTATTAAAATTTGGGATGCTGTGCGGAATGCAGGTGGAGATTGACATTAAAATACCAGCTGGAAGAAGTGAGTTCTGAGAAAGGATCTGAAATAGGAGTGCGGGGAGAGACTGGATCATGCACAAGGTTTGGGGGCTATTCCAGGCACTGAGGGGGAAGCATAGGCATTTATGGATAATGACATGGGAAGCAAGAAATTGAGCTGAATTATCAGTGCAGAGTGCTAGTGGGGCTTTACGGAACCAGTAGAGGTGAGGTATGGATAGGGGCAGAGCTTCTGTTATGCTTCTGAAGGTGACAAGGAATCATTTGAGATCCATACATACCAGAGGAAATAAGCCAGTTCAGGAGTGGGTGGGCATTTAGGGTCAAATAAGCCAAACACATTTAAGTTTGCAATGTTACCCTTATTATCATTGCTGAGTCATTTTCAGTTGGTGCAAACAAATAATGTGTTCTTTTGATCTCTTGAAATTGATCTGTTGATAGAACTCAAACTGCAGGAAAAGCTAGGAGAACAAGAGGAGGCCATGCAGTCTGAGCCAAGCATCACAGATACTGTAAAATCTAAAGAAAAAAGGCCATCTCCAGAAGATGCAAGAGGTGGTAAATCAGCCAGGCTAGATGATACACGTGCTATGAAACAGTCCATGGACGTAATCCAAAGAGACGGCTTCAAAGAGGAAAAAAATAGGAGATACACACAAGATCCGCTCTGTAATGAGGAGGCAGAAGGTGATGAGACCCATCTGAAGAATTCTAATAAAGAAAATATTTATTTATTGGATGCCACAAAAGAAGGAAATGTGGGCCGATTTCTTAATGTAAGTAATCACTGGTAAATGTGTGTGCTGTTAAATCACTTTAATTTTTTTTTAAATTTGTTTATTTGCACAAACAAAAGGTATTAATGAGTATTTCAAAATTCGACTCTTCTCTTCTCCCAGGATGAGTAGTGTGTGTTTTTATTTTGGGGCAGGAAATCAAATAGCCCTAGATTATGAGGATTCTCTGTTTCCTTGCTGCATGTTGAATGGCCTTGCCACTGGGTGCTACACTGGATCAGAGCGTGGGCTGGATGCTTGACTAGATTGCGGGTCTCCTTTCAGCCCCATTCATATTCCGAGGCCATTGTAAACTGTCGTTTGTGTCAATTCAGGGATATGTTACATAATGCTGGGTGAAATTTCCATCCTTACTCCTGACCTGTACACATGTAAAAACTGTCTACTAAAGAATCCTTCCCAGGTTTCACACTCAACCTAGCGCATGCTGAGAAGGGACCTGGCTGTTCTAGGCAGTGCTGTGTAGATATCCACATTATCCATGTATATACTCAATAAATCTGCCAATTGATTTAATTCAATTGATTGAATTTTCAAAATGCTCCCAGCGATATGCGTACTAGAAACTCTCATCTGCACACGCATAAGACTGGCCTTGTTTTTCCCATGGGCATTTATAGGTATGTCAAGCCAAAATCTGCACAAACGTTGACATTATGCTCCTTAATGTAGAACAGAGATAATGATAACCTGTCACATGACTGTCCACATGCATACACCTGTGTGTGTCCAACTGCGCTTGGTAAAATTTGAACTTTATTTTTTTGTAATTTTGATGATTAATATCAATTTTTATTTAAGCATTTTTTCCCATTTTAAACCATTTTAATTTTCAGCTGTGAGAAATTAAGAGGGGTTGGAGTTAGTGCAGCGCTGATAGCAGGGCAGCAGGGGGCTGCCTGTGCAGGTGAGGGGCCTGAGATGCCAAGGCACAAGGAGCCAGGGAGGCTGTGGTCCTGGCCCAGCCCCAGGCCAGGGCTGTGAGGAGCAGGATGAGTGAGTGAATGGGACCATGACAGCGAAGCTGCAGAGGACTCCCAGCACAGCTGCAGAGCCAGTGACACTTGATACTTGCAGGTGCAGGCTGTGGTCCTGCTGGGGCAGAGCAAAAACCCCTGGCCCGGGCTGCGAGGAGGCTTCCCCGCTGCTGAATGGCTCCTGCCCGAGGATGGCCCTGTACTCCAGGCCGTGACAGTAGAGCTGCAAACGGCTCCCTGCATGGCCACGGGGCCAGTGACACTGGATTCCTGCAGGCACTGATCTTGAGAGAGGCTGCCATTGATGGATGTTTTTTCGTCCATTTCTGTGTGTTAGGTGAAATCAATATTTACTGGTACCTAACTACGTAAATCAAACCCTGCCAACCCTCCCTAACTGTAAGCACTCCTCACCTCTGCCTGGCAATTTCCACACGCTTGGAATTGTTTTATTCATGCCTGTGCTCCCAAAGATTGCTCTCTTATCTGACAGCGTAGCATCTTTAATTTATTATTGATGGTGATGACTTTTGTTCCTGTGTCAAATTAAGAGAGAAAAATCTCACCATAAACTATTTAAGTGCAGATTGACAAAAGAACTTTATTATTCGAGACAAAAAATTGTTATTTTAGAAATGCTGGAGATAGTCCTTCCCTCCAAGTGACCTAATTATAGCAAAAACTGCTGCATGCTAAATGTGGGTGGTGAAAGAGTGGCAAGAGGGATGTCTTTTCTCTTTTTTTTTTTAAGTATGTTACAAATGTTTGGGGGTAAAACATATAAACATTCTACAGCCAGAGACTGAGCATCCTACTGATTAATTTTAAATCAATTATTTTGTTTCACAGCATAGCTGCTGCCCAAATCTCTTTGTACAGAGTGTTTTTGTAGAGACGCACAACAGAAATTTCCCTTGGGTGGCATTCTTCACAAACAGGTTGGAACTATCTTTTTTTTAATGTTCATTCAAAGCAAAACTGTTAGAAAAGTATCACATTATTTTCCAGTAGACAAGTGTCCCAATGACAAAAAACACATTCTTATTGATCTCATCAGAGACCAAGGCCTGAATGGGTAAGGGAACTAAACTACGTTGTCACCACCAGAGAGATTTTTCTCTAGTGTTATGTGGGGAAAGCTTGCCTTGTGGCTTCCAGTGCTATACCTGTTCTGTGGAAGTATGGGCCTTGTCTTCAGAACTGTCCATTGGCAATCATTTATAAGCATTCTATTCACTGCACAAAAAATAATTGTTCCTTCTAGTATATTTTCCTAGTGGGTTGGCTCAGAGAGAGAGCATGAGGAACTTGCCATTACCCTAGGTCTTGAAGTCCTTAGACAGAATCATTCTAGAGAGCTAATGTGGTTCCATTAAAACCTATCCTCCAGGAATTCTTGCAAGCCACGAAGGCTGTGGTTATACAGCAAAGAAAAATCCACAGAAGGCCCGTGCCAGCCGACTGGGGTTGGGGCTCTGCGGCTATTTCATTGCTGTGTATACTAATGGGCGTGGAGTGGGAGGGTCCCAGAGCTCGGGTTCCCACCCAAGCCCGGAAATCTACACAGCAATGAAACAGCCCTGCCAGCTGACTTGGGCTTGCAGGGCTGTTTCATTGCTGTGTAGATTTCCGGGCTTGGGTGGGAACCCGAGCTCTGGGACCCTCCCACTCCACGCCCATTAGTATACACAGCAATGAAACAGCCCTGCAAGCCCAAGTCAGCTGGCATGGGCCAGCCACGGATTTTTTTTTTTTTTTTGCCATGTAGACATGACGCTCTCCATATCCAGTGTATGGTATTCCAGGGTTTGATTGATGGTACGCTGTAGTTAGTGAGACTAGACTACTTCTACTGCCATTCAGACTCTTATATGGATTTTTAGCTGAATTTATGTAGCCATCAGAGAGAGTTGTGTTTGACCTCTGCAACCCAGATCCCAGGACCTGATAAAAGTCTGAGCACATCCTAGGTTTTTCTAATAGAACATTCACAAGTGGGTTGCACACTCTGTTGCTTCTGAGGCAGAGCACATTGCACACAGCAGGGGCTCCTGGTTGCATTCCTTCATTTCCCACCTGCACCCTTCACAGTTCTCTCTGTGCCACCCTCCCTTCATCCCACTATTTCAGGAACCCCCTGCAAGTAGTTGGTGGCAAATTGCGAACACAGTACAGAGGTAGATTCGGTTAATAAACATATTAACTGACAGTGTTTTTGTTTCCTAGGCATGTGAAAGCTGGAACCGAACTCACCTGGGATTATGGTTATGAAGCTGGAAGCATGCCAGAGACAGAGATCTCCTGTCAGTGTGGGGTTCAGAAGTGCAGGAAAAAAATATTATAGAAAAATGTTTACAACTACCCCCACGTCCATGTAAATTTGAAATTCACTTGCAAAGGACTATACTTTGTGCAGCAGAATTACAATTCTCCAGTGGACTCATACAAGCCTGTGCGCTAGACTAATTTAATCCCTTCCAAGTAAGGGGCCGGTGCTGATGAGATGTGTGAATCTGATTATTTTTAAATGTGCCACTGCTTGCTTTTTCGTCTGTAGCAGAAGAAATGTGTTTGTCATAAGCAAAAGCATAAAACTGTACCTAGGCTATTTCTTTGCTCTGGGCTTGTTTTTTCTCATTCAAAAATGGAAGTGAGTGGCATTGTAGCTAATAAGATGTAAAGCAATGTTTATACAGCAGCCTCAGTCCTTTGGGTTTTTTTATTTTTAATTGATTGGAACTTGACTTCTGGAGAAAATATGGAAAGACCTGCTGTGTTTGACTGCTTGTAGCATCTTCTACAGCTTATTTAGTACAAGCTGTAGTCTATTATGAGTCATAAGTATGAAACAAGCCAGGCCTATGCACCTTCCCTTAGGCATCAGGGAATAACTTATGGTCTGAGTACTTTAGCTCTGAGTCAGCTCTCAGCACCATATGCCTTTGAGCCAGAATTGCTTGTTGCTGTAGAGCACAACAATATATGTAATAATTTTCAACTAATGACTTGCAGGAAGCTTTAGAGTAGCAGCCGTGTTAGTCTGTATCCGCAAAAAGAACAGGAGTACTTGTGGCATCTTAGAGACTAACAAATTTATTAGAGCATAAGTTTTCGTGGGCTACAGCCCACTTCATCGGATGCATAGAATGGAACATATATTTAGAAGATAGATATACACATACAGATAAGTTGGAAGTTGCCATACAAAGAGAGGCTAATTAGTTAAGATGAGCTATTATCAGCAGGAGAAAAAAGCTTTTGTAGTGATAATCAAGATGGCCCATTTAGACAGTTGACAAAAAGGTGTGAGGATACTTAACATGGGGAAATAGATTCAATATGTATAATGACCCAGCCACTCCCAGTCTCTATTCAAACCCAAGTTAATGGTGTCTGGTTTGCATATTAATTCAAGCTCAGCAGTTTCTCGTTGGAGTCTGGTTTTGAAGCTTTGTGTTGCAAAATTGCCACCTTTAAGTCTGTTACTGAGTGGCCAGAGAGGTTGAAGCGTTCTCCTACCGGTTTTTGAATGTTATGATTCCTGTTGTCAGATTTGTGTCCATTTATTCTTTTGCCTTGAGACTGTCCGGTTTGGCCAATGTACATGGCAGAGGGGCATTGCTGGCACATGATGGCATATATCACATTGGTAGATGTGCAGGTGAACAAGCCCCTGATGGCGTAGCTAATGTGATAGGTCCTATGATGGTGTCACTTGAATAAATATGTGGACAGAGTTGGCATCGGGCTTTGTGCAAGGATAGGTTCCTGGGTTAGAATTTTTTGTTGTGTGGTTGCTGGAGAGTGTTTGCTTCAGGTTGTAGGGCTGTCTGTAAGCGAGGACTGGTCTGTCTCCCAAGATCTGTGAGAGTGAGGGATCATTTTTCAGGATAGGTTGTAAATCTTTGATGCACTGGAGAGGTTTTAGTTGGGGGCTGAAGGTGACCGCTAGTGCCATTCCGTTATTTTCTGTATCCTCACACTTTCTTGTCAACTGTCTAAATGGGCCATCTTGATTATGACTACAGAAGTTTTTTTCTCCTGCTGATAATAGCTCATCTTAATTAATTAGCCTCTCACAGTTTGTGTGGCAACTTCCAATTTATCTGTATGTATGTGTATATATATATATCTTCTTACTATATGTTCCATTCTATGCATCCGATGAAGTGGGCTGTAGTTCACGAAAGCTTATGCTCAAATAAATTTGTTAGTCTCTAAGGTGCCACAAGTACTCCTGTTCTTTTTGCAGGAAGCTGTTCCTGGTCCAGGGGAAGTTCAGGGTTTTCAGTGTTGTGTGAATTCTTGCCACAGTTTGCTCTTAAACTGTGCACAAAAAAAGTCGTAAGAATCTGGCGATTTAAAAACGGGTCATTTGTGGGACCTGCTCTATCTCGGTAGTCCCTTGACTGAATGACCCCAAATTTGCAACACACGCTGTTCCCCAGCTCCTGATACTGCACATACTTTTTCAAGGTAGCCTGCCTATGCCATCTGGATTTTACAGCAAATTGAAAATGCAGCTGTAAACAGAAACTCCATTGCAAGTTAACTTATTGTGTGTGGCTAGGTGCCATTCCATAACCCTACAGTGACCAACCGGGGCATTGGCTGTGGTGCTCAAGAAGGGGAGAGAGGTTCTGTTGGAAACCATTGTCCCTAAATTTGAAATAGAATGTTTTTCAAAAGTTATAGTTACAGCAGTGAGACACTTTACTATAGTACGTAAAGTAAAACTCAGTGGGGTATCAAGACCTACATAGTTTCTGAAGATGAGGAAAAAAATAAATCCCCTAATTACAGCTATCCTATGAGGAAAAGTCTAACAGAAAATCCTGTAATGAAAAAGGCATCTTCAAAGATAACCTTCCTAAGAGGGATATTTGCCTATAGACTTGTAAAAAAGCTTCTTTCAAGTTGAAAGGGACAACTTTACACCAGTCGCATGATGTTGCTAATACTAACCCGAAGTGGACTGTATTTAGGTAAAGACAGCTGCGACTAATAAAGTAGCTAGAACATCACGAGGCAGTTACAAGCGGAGAATAAAGATTCTCCTGTTTCTGCTAGCCAGTCCACTATACAAAAAAAAGCTACGAGGAGTAAAAAACCCACGTCTTCAGATACATCTGAAGATGTGGGGTTTTTTACCCACGAAAGCTTATGCCCAAATAAATCTGTTAGTGTTTAAGGTGCCACCGAACTCCTCGTTTTTGTGGATACAGACTAACACAGCTACCCTCTGATAAAAAAAAAATTGCTGTTTGATTTCCTGCCTATGGTGTGAAGAATGCAGAAGGCTGGCACAAGAGTAGACTATGAGACTCATATTAGATTAATGAATGTGGAGAGAAGTCATTTAAATTAAAATGGTTGGGAATGGGTATATTTGGACAGTATGTGTCATGGACAGTTTTTTAGTGAGTGCTTTTGTGATATTCACCAAGCTATACAGGAAGGAGGATGAGCTTGTTGTCCTCTCCCTCAATCCATTGAGGGGGCTTCATTTACGTAAGGTTTCAGAGTAGCAGTTGTGTTAGTCTGTATCCACAAAAAAAGGAGGACTTGTGGTACCTTAGAGACTAACAAATTTATTTGCGCATAAGCTTTTGTGAGCTACAGCTCACTTCATCAGATGCAGTGATGAAGTGAGCTGTAGCTCACGAAAGCTTATGCTCAAATAAATTTGTTAGTCTCTAAGGTGCCACAAGTCCTCCTTTTCTATTTACATAAGGCTGCATATGTTAGACTAAACTATGGTCTACTTAACTCCAGCATGCCAAACAACTTTCAGCTATGTGTCTTGTGTACATAGATAGGAGAACACAAATCACTGATTAGTCTCTTTGCCACGACTGAAAAGTTCACCAATGTGTGTGCAAGTGAAACTCCAGGATAAGGCCCTGGAAATACAAATGATAACATTCTTGTAGGAGAAATGCTAGCTTTCTATTTATTTTTGCTGGGGCAAAAAGGAATACTGATGGATATTGACTAAGCCAAAGCTACTTCAGTGGTTCACCTTGTAGAATTTCTGCCAAATATTCCCTCAGAAATGAGGATTGGGGTGTGGGGGCATTTACTATATGGAGCTCTCATGGCAATGGTAGTGTAGCCATGCCACGGAATAGGCCTTTCTAGATGGGTTTCAGGTGTGGGTAGGCAGATGGAGCCTGGCTCTGTAGGGGGTTTTGGGAAGGAATGTCTTTTTCTGGCTGGAGAGCTAACTGGATTGTCAACTCCAAAAGTTAAAAAATCAGAGGATTGGCCCCAAAATAATATGATTTTCTTTTAAAATGTTCTTTGATTTTTGAGTTTCCCATGCCAACCACCAACGTGCAGGTGAGAAGTGTTGCCAATATTCCAGGTTTATAGTGAGTAAGGTGATTTTGGCCCCAGCTAAAGGAGCTCTCACAACTGGAAGCCCAACCCAGATCTGGGCCCCATTGTGCTAGACGCTGTACAAATGCATAGTAAGAGATGGTCCCTGCTCTGAAAGGTTTTACAGTCTAGTGCAAAGCATAGTGGTCAGTTTGACTTGGGATCTAGAATTGGGACTAACCAAACTCATATAGAAGCTACCAAACATTCATTAGATGGAAATAACTTTTTAATCCCTCCTGAAACTGGGCAGAATTGAAGCCAGTTCTCAAAATTGTATCCTCCATACAGTGTGACCTCTTGCACTGTGCATGAAAGGTCATGCTGACTGGACTGTTCTCATGCTGATGGGGGCATTCCAGTAGTACTGGAAATGAAGTGTGTCTGGGACACTTAAATGCCAAGTGGTCTTTGGGGGGGGGGGGAGTTTGGGAACCCCTGCTATAACTCATTAGCAATGCCCTGAGGCATCAAATCCCCATTGATACTCAAATTACAACTAGATTTCTGGAAAGATAAGTTTATTACATCAAGTTCTGACCTTTTAGCAGCTTATATAAGGATCTGGAAATAAGATTGCCCACACCTTGCTCTCAATTTCAAATACAATCTAAGGGCTTACCTACATGGAGAAATTGATCAGCAGTTATTCCAGAATAACAAATCCACAACAGCTCCCCATGAGGACCCTCTATTCCAGAATAAAATCACTTTTATTCCAAAATAATTAGGCTAGTCTATGCAGGAAAGTATTTTCAGGATAAGCTGCTCTATGTCTACACACACAAGTGCTTTTTTCAAAGTATCTAGTATCTCTAAATTAATCTATTTTAGAAACAGATTAAATATATATTGGAATGATGCAGCCTCATTTTGAATTAACTATTCTGCTTTGAGCAATCATCCCACTGCCATCCCACACTGCACACCTGGGTTGGCCTGTCTGTTTACCTTTGTGGCAGAGACTATTCCAGGGTCATCTTGACCAGCTCTCACCTCCCTGTTTAAATACTGGTACACAGCCTGGTGTGGCTCTTTGTGATTCCAGCTCATAATCAGTTCACACACTCAGAGTCAGATACTATAGTAGTCAGGCCCTGTGCTTCCACCAGGACCTATAGGGAAGTACTGGACTTTGCTGGCCTGTGGGGATGGGAACATGTCCAGTCCCATCTTCCAGCAGTCATCGGAATGCCAAGACATCTGAGCAGCTAGCAAAGGGAGAGATGGCACTCCTTGGACACACCCCATTGCCACAACAAAGCAAAAGAGCTCTGGTAGGATTATAAACATGCCAGACACATCAACAAGGCCTCTAGCAACAGTCGCACTAGCTGTGCCTTCTATGAGGCACTGGATTGCATTTTTGTCAAGGAGACCCCCACACACCAAACCCTGGCATATGTTGGACAGCACAAAGACTCACCAGCCAACCATAGTCCCTGAATGGGACCCCAAGCAAAAATAAATTGCCCTGGACAGCCAGGATTTCTTCAGCACACAAAATCCCAGGCCAGGGCCAGGGCCAGAGATGGCTCCCATATCCCAAGCCAAGACCCAGCCTGACAGTGCTTGGAAGAGAACCTCTTCCAGTAAGTAATATGTGCTATTCTATAATACAACCATATAGGGGGATTTAAACAACAGCTTTGATCTGGTCACCGCCATGTTATGCTGATAAGGTGTGTGACAGGTATTATCTTTTAGCGACCCAGCTTCCGTTGGTGAGAGAGAGAAACTTTTGAGCTATACAGAGCTCTTCAGCTGTGGGGAATGTTACACAGATGAAAGTTAGGAGTCCCCCTCCGCCTACTCAGCTTTTATTGTATCCCGTTCCCATCCCCCCAGTGTGCTCAAACAGTACCTGGGCTGGAGTATTCAAGTTCTAATCCATTAATTTCTGTGAAATACTGAATCCCACAATCATTGGCCAAATGTGCCAGCCCCCTCCCACACCTCTCCCTTCCTATGCTGCTTAATGCCCTTCCCCTACTGCATGGTAGGTATGTTTACTGAAGCAACAGTTAGAGAAGGAGCACTTTAGCAGACAGTTTATCAATGCCCTGTGCTTTTACCTACCTTTACATTTTAGGAGGTAAATTGCCCAAATTAGGCTAGAGACAGTTCAAAGTGCAGAGATTATAAGGCATTCACAGGTATTTTTAATCACAGCCTCAGCAATAGTTAACCATTTGGGTTCAGAACAGTTATTCCAAAAGTTTATTTTGCCATGCACGTTGTGCTGATCTGCTAGTGTTATTACAGAGAACTTAAGGTAGAAATAGTGCTCTATATTGAAAGGCACACTGCCAGACAATGCAGCTTTCTTGGGGCTGCCCTTCCACTCCTGCACCATCTGGTCTGGGTGGGGGAACCATGCCGGTAAATAACAGCACAGCATAACTTCCTGGTTTGCCCCTTACCATTGTGAACAAGTTCCTTCTCTGCCTTTTACGGATATACCTCAGGATAACATCCTCCACTGTAAGGACAGCCTGCAGAGATGCACATGCAATTACTAATGAGGCCCCTCCTGCTGCTTCTTGCCCACCATCAATCCAGCACCTGTACAGGGATTCCAAACAAAGGAGAACTAAATTGGAAAAGTCTTACCATCTCCAAGCTCACCCAGACTGGGAAAAGGCCAAGGGAACGGCATCATGAAATAAAGGAAAAAGCAACATTTTATCATTGTTGGCACAGATAAACTAGAACGACTTGTGCTCTTTCTCTGCTCTCCTAGCATTCAATACACTACACAAACAGGAACGTTATCATTGTCTGAATGTCTGGAAAATCTCTGGGGGCGCAGAAAGGGGACAAAGGAGGACAAATTTGTGCTCAAAAACTGCATGCCAGCAGAGGGAAAAGACTGAAGAGTGAAAGGGAAGATCTCCTTCACCATGATACATAGGAGAGAGAAGCAGACCAGGAACAGGCTAAAGCACATACACAAAGGAAAGGACATGCAGGCATAGCTACTGGAAATGATACAGACAACTCTGCTGGAGAACACTGTGGCCAACATTCCAACCTACTTAGCCACATCCTGCAGCCCTTTGAGAACATTGCATACTGGGAGCACCCCTCCACTTCCTCAACTACTACACACAAGCCCTTCCTTCATCATACTACATGACATTAAGAACAGCCACAACCCCCCACCTACACGTTTGTGACCCTATCAGCAAAAACATGGTTGCACTCAGGCATGTTTGCCACAGTTCCACTGGTTTTAAGTACAGTATGTTCAATGAAGGTTTTTTTATTATTTACAACTCAGTTTATTATTTATTCGTAACTTGGCTGAAAAATTGCATAAAAGCATTGCACAAAGCATAACTGAGGAAAGCACTCAAGGAGGACAGGTGACTTCCCAGAGTACTGGAGAAGGGCAATCGTGGTACCTATATTTAAACAGGGGAACAAAGAGGACCCAGGGAATTATAGACCCAGTCACAACCTACTTTCCATACCTGGAACAAATTATTAAATAATCAATTTGTACGTACCTAGAGGATAATAGGCTGATAAATAATAGCCAACATGGATTTTTCAAGAACAAATCATGCGAAACTAATCTAATTTCCTTCTTTTGACAGAGTTACTGGCCTAGTGGATAGAGGGAAAACAGATATGATGTATCTAGATTTTAGTAAAGCTTTTGACCCACTCCCACATGACATTCTTGTAAACAAACTGGTGAAATATGGTCTAAATGAAATTAAGAACATACATAAGAACATAAGAATGGCCATACTGGGTCAGACCAAAGGTCCATCCAGCCCAGTATCCTGTCTTTGGGCAGTGGCCAATGCCAGGTGTCCGAGAGGAAGTGAATTTAACAGGTAATGATCAAGTGATCTCTCTCCTGTCATCCATCTCCATCCTCTGACAAACAGAGGCTAGGGACGCCATTCCTTACCCATCCTGGCTAATAGCCATTAATGGACTTAACCTCCATGAATTTATCCAGTTCTCTTTTAAACCCTGTTATAGTCCTAGCCTTCACAACCTCCTCAGGCAAGGAGTTCCACAGGTTGACTGTGTGTTGTGTGAAGAAGAACTTCCTTTTATTCGTTTTAAACCAGCTACCCATTAATTTCATTTGGTGGTCCCTAGTTCTTATATTATGGGAACAAGTAAATAACTTTTCCTTATTCACTTTCTCCTCACTACTCATGATTTTATATACCTCTATCGTATCCCCCCTTAGTCTCCTCTTTTCCAAGCTGAAAAGTCCTAACCTCTAATCTCTCCAAACCCCTAATCATTTTAGTTGCCCTTTTCTGAACCTTTTCTAATGCCTGTGTATTTTTTTTTTTGAGATGAGGGGACCACATCTGTACACAGTATTCAAGATATGGGCGTACCAGGGGTATATATAAGGGCAATAAGATATTATCCATCTTATTCTCTATCCCTTTTTTAATGATTCCTAACATCCCCTTTACTTTTTTGACTGCCACTGCACATGGCGTGGACGTCTTCAGAGAACTATCCATGATGACTCCAAGATCTTTCTCCTGATTAGTTGTAGCTAAATTAGCCCACATCATATTGTATGTATAGCTGGGATTATTTTTTTCCAATGTGCATTACTTTACATTTATCCACATTAAATTTCATTTGCCATTTTGTTGCCCAATCACTTAGTTTTGTGAGATCTTTTTGAAGTTCTTCACAGTCTGCTTTGGTCTTAACTATCTTGAGCAGTTTAGTATCATCTGCAATCTTTGCCACCTCACTGTTTACCCCTTTCTCCAGATCATTTATGAACAAGTTGAATAGGACTGGTCCTAGGACTGACCCTTGGGGAACACCACTAGTTACCCCTCTCCATTCTGAAAATTTACCATTTATTCCCACCCTTTGTTCCCTGTCTTTTAACCAGTCCTCAATCCATGAAAGGATCTTCCCTCTTATCCCATGAACACTTAATTTACGTAAAAGCCTTTGGTGAGGGACCTTGTCAAAGGCTTTCTGGAAATCTAAGTACACTATGTCCACCAGATCCCCCTATCCACGTGTTTGTTGACCCCTTCAAAGAACTCTAATAGATTAGTAAAACATGATTTCCCTTTACAGAAACCATGTTTACTTTCACCCAACAATTTATGTTCTTCTATGTGTCTGACAATTTTATTCTTTACTATTGTTTCAACTAATTTGCCTGGTACTGATGTAAAGCCTTACATAAATTAATATAAAGTGGGTACAAAACTGGTTGAAAAATCATACCCAAGGAGTATATATAAATAGTTCACTATCAAATTGTGAAGATGTACCTAAAGGAGTCACATAGGGATCAGTCCTGGGTCCAGTACTATTCAATATTTTAATTAATGACTTGGATAAGCATGTATACTTATAACATTTGCAGGTGAAACCAACTGGGAGGGGTTGCAAGCATGTTGGAGGACAGGGTTAGAATTCGAAAGAACCTTGATCAATTGGAGAATTGGTCTGAAATCAACATGGTGAAATTCAATAGAGACAAGTGCAAAGTGCTACACTTAAGAAAGAAAAATCAAATGCACAAATACAAGATGAGAATAACTGGCTAGGTGCTGAGGGACCTGGGGGTTATAGTGGATCACAACTTGAATATATATGAACCAACTATGTGATGCAGTTGCAAAAAAGGCTAAGATCTTTCTGGGTGGTACCATAACAGGAGTGTTATATGAAAGACATGGGACATAATTATTCTACTCTGTTCAGCACTGGTGAGTCTCAACTGGAGTACTGTGTCCAGTTTTGCCACCACACTTTTAAGAAAGGTGTGGACAAATTGGAGAGAATCCAGAGGCGAGCAACAAAAAATTATGAAAGGTTTAGAAAATCTGACCAGTGAGGAAAGTTTAAAAAACTGGGCATGTTTAGTTTTGAGAAAAGACTGAGGGCTGACCAGATAGTCTTCAAATATGTTAAGGGCTACTATAAAGAGAACAGCAACCAATTTTCTCCATGTCCACTGAAGATATGACAGTAGGAATCACAAGACCATTAGGTTCATAGCAGTCTTATGGGAACAAAATTTCCACTTCTCAGTGCAGAAAATAAGCCTGAGTTTCTAAAGATCCCAGAAACATGGACCTTTCCAGACCACTCCACATTAATATTGCTGAAACTTTTAGCAACCAGACCTTGTAGCACCATGGAAAAATACATCTTTTTGTTGATGAACTCCAAGGCCTGTCGTAGGGGCAAAGAATAGGCACTTGGATCTCATCATTGGCCTCAATACAATTCAGGAACCCCAGCCATGCAAATCCATCAATATCCTTCTGTGCATTGCCAAGCTTTATGACTGGGGGTAGCAGAACACACCTCCATGACAACATCCTCGATAGCTGACCTGCCAACACCAAACTGGTTAGCAACTGACCAGTAGTAATCAGGAACGGTGAGCTTCCAGGCAGCAATGATCACGCGCTTCTTCATACTGATGGGGAGCTTTCATATTGGTGTACCACCCCTGCAGCTCCAGCATGAGTGCCGCATAGATTTCAAGGAAAGTGGCCTTTGTCAGCCTGAACTTCTGCTGCCACTGCTTGTCATCCCGGTTGTACGTCACTATCCTATTCCAACAATCAGTGCTAGCTGACCAAGGCCAGAAGGAAAAGTCCACTGAGTAAAGCCCTCCAGGAAAAGTTCATGCAAAAAGTAACTACTAGATTTTGTCTTCCTCATCCCATATCACTGTGGCACTGCCATAGCTATTTCCCAAGTCATCCAAAGCCATCTTGCTGCACAACTGCTATGTGTATTTATAACCATCAGGATAGTGGTGCTCAGCAGTATTGCCTCCACACTGCGTGACAGCAGTTTGAAAATGGCACTGGCTTGCAAAAGCCAGATGAATGATGGGATGACAGGAGAAGAATGACAGGAATTTGTTTGTTTGACCTGTTCTGCTAATTGGGTCTACAAATGTACTCTAACTGTGAGTTCAATGGTAATAAGTGAATATAAGATCATAAGATGTCACAGTAACCTATAATAAAAATGTTAATGGGAACAGGGGCAAGAAAACTAGACTGAAAAATGGAATTAGTCCAAACAAAGAAGCCTATTGCTATAACCCAAGGACTGTGCTGAGATCATCCTTGGTAAACAAAATGTGGGTCTAGAAATTAATGAACTGGTGTGTTGGAAACTAGGCCTAATTGTAGACAAATTAATGAGGGGATGGACTATATCACCCACCACTCCCTTTTTGGGTCCTTAAAGAAAGAGACTTGGGGTGGGAGGGAAAATAAGACGACGGAGGCTACTGAAGGAAGCCTCACCATCTCCTGGGACCCAGGGCCTTTGTCATTCTACTCCTGAGAGATGTCCTGACTAGACTAGGCCAGAGAGGGATCCAGATGATATCGCTACCTCTATCAGCTCCAGCTGAACCCCAGACACCACTTGGCACGAAATGGGATCAGACTTTAACAAGAGTAAAAACAACAGTTCCAGTCCAAAGCCCATGGGTGGCGGGTATAATAGGCCAGGGAAGCCTTAGCCTTCCCCGGCGCTGCTGCCGACCCGCTGCCGGACACCTGGGCTGCAGTGGCCCTGCCCCTTCCCCAAACCCCCAACACCTGCTGCTGCTGCCTGTGCCTACCGTGTCTCCTCCACTCCACTCCCACCTCCGGAGGTCCCTGCTGCTCACTGCGTCCCTCCTCCTCCGGTATGGGGGAATGAGGAGGGACGTGGAGAGCCAGCGGCAGGCGGGGGAGTGAAGAGGCTTGACAGGGCACTGGGGTTGACGGTTTGGCTGGGATGGGGGGCCTTCAGGGGCAAGGGGGCCCAGTGCTTGGGGGGGCCAGCCTGGCACTGGGGACCAGGAGCTCGGCCAGGGGAGGGCCTTCAGGGGCAGGGGGGGGCGGTGGCTTGGCCTGGCTCTTGGGGTGCAAGCGGCTTGGCTGGAGGGCTTTCGGGGTGGGAGGCGTCAGCTCAGCCCAGTGCTGGGGCTGGGCTGGCACTCGGGGAGGCCAGTGGCTCAGCTGGGGGGCTGGTGGCTCGGCCTGGCGCTGGGGCCAGCCCGGCACTTGAGGGGATTGGCAGCTTGGCCTGGCGGCTTGGCCCAGCACTGGGGGGTGGGGGGGGAGACCTCAGCTGGGGAGGCCATCAGGGGCAGGGGGGCTGGCGGCTCAGCCTGGCGTTACTGTGGGGGGGGGCAGCAACTCAGCCTGGCACAGGGGCCAGCCTAGCACTTGGGGGGGGGCAGCAGACAGCTTGGCCTTTAAACAGAGGAGGGGCACGTACCTGTGTACCTTCAGGGCAGCAGAGTTCAAACTGCTGACCAAAGCGGTCATGATGGGCATTGTGGAAAATCCCCAGAAGGCCAATTTAGGTGACACAACCAAGTGAGGTGTCTACACTGACACTGCGTCACTTTAACTGAGTTGCAAAAAACTCTATGCCGCTCATTGAGGAGGTTTTATTATGTCGGCATAGCAGAGTAGTTACATCGGTAGGAGGAGCATTTCAGTGTGTACACCTCCACTATTTTGTCAATGAAAGTTAACAAAACTGTGTCGTGTAGACAAGGCCTTAGTCTACCATGGAGGCAAACAGACAACAGAGGCAGCAAAGGGGCAGCACATTCAAAATGAGTTTGCTGCTTGGTACAGACACACACAGAGAGTTCCTCATCTCACACAAAGAAAAGGAGGACTTGTGGCACCTTAGAGACTAACCAATTTATTAGAGTTAGTCTCTAAGGTGCCACAAGTCCTCCTTTTCTTTTTGCGAATACAGACTAACACGGCTGCTACTCTGAAACCTGTCATCTCACACAGAATTCACAGATCGTATAGCGGTTCCCAAGTCGTCACAATGTCATCTTCATACATTCCAGTGTGCACGGCTGAACTGCGTTAATGGCCTGACTCCTTAATTTGTCTAATTTTGGTTTGAAGTTCCTGCTAATTTTTTATCGGGATTATAACTGAATATAAGCCATAGTTTTGGCTGGCGGTGGGTGGGCGGGCTTTTCTTGGGCATCAAGCAGCGTCAGCTCCAGCTTTTGCACCTCTGCAGCTCCAGCCCCTCCCCAGGAAGGGTCCATGGATGCCTGCAATGCAAAGACTCAAACACCAGCCAGCCCTTCTGCCACTGAAAAGCCACGTGCTCCTTATTCCTGTAGCCAGGCTGTTATGCACTGGCCCCAACGGACCACCCTAGGATGCCTCGCTCACAATTGTATTACATGTCACGGTGTTTCTTAAAGCCCCAGGTCCTGAGAGCAAGAGACTGAATGAGACTCTCTGCTTTCAGTTAGAAAAAAAACCAAAAAAAGTATGTTTCAGTCATTCATGGCTACAGAGAAGAGCTTGAAAACGTGAACAAGGGCAGCCTGCCAGCTCAGCGCCCAGAAGGCAACCCAAAATAACCCATATATATATATATATCTAAAAAAAACCCCTCATGATTGTCTGAGTCTGAGCCTTTTACATCGGCTCCCACCAGCCTGCGCTGTTGAAAGTGGCCCAAAGCCCCCAGCAGAGCGCTCAGGTGACTCCCGCATCAGCCGGGCCGGGACCCCCCCCCCCCAGCGCGGGATTTCACCGGCAAGGTGAAGGCGAGAGATTGGCAAGATCCGCCTCCTGCGTCCTCACTAAGGCGAGGAGTCCCCTGCACCCCCAGAGGCAGCGCCCGCTCGGCAGCGGCCCCGAGCAAGCTCGCCTCAGCCCCCAGGCCGGGGCACGGCAACAGCGCGACACACACCAGCCTACAGCCCGGGCGGCGGCGGCGTCCGCCAGGCTGCCTCCATCGCAGCTGGCGCCACCCGGGATTCGAACCCCGCTCTTCGGACCGTCCCAGCCCGCGAAGGTAGGAAGCTGGCGCAGCCTCGCCACGCCTCACCCCGCCCCTCCGCGGCCCCATATCGCGTCAGGCAGGAAGCGAGGGCACCGTCAGGTTCAGCGGCTTCGGCGGCGGTTAGTGAGCATGCGCACTTGCGCAGATGCCTGGCACATGCTCAGTCCCAGGGAGCGAGCCGGGTCGGTCCGAGGCTCTCCCAGCCGGGCACGCCCATTTTCTGGCCCCTCCTCCTCCTCCTCCCCCACCCCCCCCCTTCGGGAGTTTCTAGGATCGTGCCCTGTGTTGAGGCAGAAGCAGCAGCTCAGGCGGCGAATGATTCTCTCCTCCCCCACCCCCGGTGGTAAGTACCATTGGGATAGGGGGCGGGGTCTGGGCTGTGCCCTCCTGCGCCCCGCTTTGTGCACCCTCGGTAATGACTGATTCCCATCCCCCCCACGGCTGCAGCGAATGGGCCGTTCCGCCCCTGTCTCCCGGTGAGCGGTGGGGCTGGCAGGGGAGGGACCCTTAGCATGGGGCAGGCTGGGCGTGCCGGCCCTCAGGCGGGGCGGAGACGTGCTGACCGACCCTCACCTGCCCTAGGGGACCCTGGGCCAAGCAAGCCTCCTCCCACCGGCCCCTCCACCCAGCCTGGGTGGGACTCAGCGTGCAGGGAGCTTGTCAGGGTGGTGCCCGCGCCACAACACGCCCCTCGCACCTCCAACCCCTGCCATGTGCCATGTTGCAGCCCTCGCTGGGCACCATAACGCACGCCTTGCCATGCTCCACACCACCCCTCGAGGAGCATCACAAAGCGCCCCACTCACTGGGCATCATAACACGCCCCTAGCACCTCCTGCGGTGCTCTATAACACCCCTCGCGCACTTCGCTGGGTGCCATGATGCCATGCCACGTTGGGGTGTCAAAGCGCTTGGCACACAGCAGCTTGGAAATCCTGCCGTGGACTAGGTATCAAATGCACTCCCCCAGTCTCTTACTGCGATGATGGGGCTGATATATTACACATCTATTTAAAACAAATCAGGAATTTTCACATCTGCAGCCCGGAGACTCAGTTAGTTCAAAACCACAGCAAAGTCTAGAAGATACTGACTCATTGGGATTACAAATGACAGAAATTAACCAGAACTGGAAGAGATCAGAAAAAAACAACTTTCTCTTTTTTGTCACCCCCCTCCCCATTTGTTTGTTTTGTGCAGTCAACAGCAGGTGGGGCAGAGACAGTTTCACTTTTGTTGATGATCAGTTTCATTTCCTTTCTCTGACTAGCAAGGGATGGCATTATCCTCATGCTCTGAGTGGAGTTCATATGCGTCCTTTTGCCTCAGGCTCTGAAATATGGCATTTAATAGTCCCACAATAACAGGGAGCTGCTGGTTTTTGATGTCTACATAGCAGTATTTCAGAAATTTGAAGTAGTAAATAAATAGAGGATGCTGTGTTAGTGTGACAACCAGAATCTTGGCCAACACATGGTATTGAACTGAGGAATTTCAGCACTAACAGAATAGGTTTTTGGTCCTCTCCTTGCTAGAAGAGAGACCAGACTTAGGTACAGACTGGCTAGAGTAGCCAGGTGGGGGTTAAACTAATAGCAAAAGGGGAGAGTAAAAAGAGGGAAGATATGAGCTCTCAGCACAAAAATTTAGATGATGAGAATAAGATTAATCAAAGAACCAAAGGACACAAAGAGAAGAAATTACTGAATTGCATATCCCCCAATGCTAGGAGCTTGGGTAACAAATGAGGAATTGGAATTGCTCATTTGTGAGCATAAATTCAGTTGGTACTACTGAAACTTGGTGGGATGAGTCACATGATTGGAATGTTAAAATCAATGTTTATAATCTATTTTGGAAGGATTGAGTGGGAAAAAGGGGAAGGGGAATGACAATCTATATAAAAAATGGTATTATCTATTTCTGAGTCACTGTTAACTCAGAAGAAAGTGATGTCCTAACACATAAAGCACAAGATGGGGATTAGTTGATGTCTGCTAAAGACCACTAAGTCACAATAAGGAATAGGACAATCACCTCTTTACACACCTATCTATAATTTGTACGGGGGGAAATGCATGATCATGGGGTATCCTTAGAATTTCTGAACATTATATATGACAATTTCCTAACACAAAAAGTGCTGGAGCTTACATAAGGGAATTCTTTATTAGACCTTGTCCTAACAATTAAAGAGGAACTGATCACAGAACTAAAAATTAATGGTAGCTTAGGTACTAGTGATCATGACTTGATCACATTCTGTGCAAGCAGAATAAAGTCCAGACCAGTAATATATATACTTGGTGCTTTTATAAGGCCAGTTTCACAAAGTTAAAATAAATAGAAGCCAAATTAGTCGGGAGGAAGGAATTTAATCAGAAAACTGTGAATGATAGTTGGGAATCATTTAAGAACACCTTACTAGATGCCCAAAAAGCCACAATCCCACAACTGAGCAAGAAGGTTGTGCTGGTTAAAAAAACAACTTGGTTTAGAGGAGAAGTGAAGGCAGCTATAACATATATAAACAAATAAAAGACAGAGCAAGTTGATACTTACGAATATAAATCAGAAGTTAGGAATTGTAGAAAATCAATATGGGAACTTAAGGGGCACAAGGAGAAATCTATGGCCAGCAAAGATAAGGACAATAACAAGCAGTTATTAAAATATATTAGGAACAAAAAGAATCCTGACAATGGTATTGGTCCATTATTAGATAGAAATAGTAGAGTTTTCAATAATAATGCAGAAAAGGAAGAAGTGTCCAATAAATATTTTTGTTCTGTATTTGGGGAAAAAAACATGATACAGACTCATCATATTGTGATAACACTCTTTCCATTCCACTAGTATCTCTGTAGAATATTATATAGAATTTGATATTTTGAAATCAGCATGTCCGAATAATGTGCACCCAAGAGTTTTAAAAGAGCTGACTGAGGAGCGCACTGGACTATTAATGTTGATTTTCAGTAAGTTTTAGGGCACTGGGGAAGGTCCAGAAGACTGGAAGAAAGCTAATATGACAATTTTTTAAAAAGGGTAAACAAGGTATTATAAATCTGTAGCCTGACATCAATCTTGGGCACGGTAATGGAGTTGGTGATATGGGACTTGATTAATAAAGAATTAAAGGCGGGTAACATAATTAATTCAAATCAACATGGGTATATGGAAAACAGATCCTGTCAAACTAACTTGATATCTCTTTAGGATGAGATTACACATGTGGTTGATAAAGGTAATAGTGCTGACATAATACACTTAGACTTCTGTAAGGCTTTTGACTTGGCACCACACAACATTTTGATTAAAAAGCTATAATGATATAAAATTAACGTGGCACACATTAAATGGATTAAAAACTGGGTAACTGATAGATCTCAAAATTATTTAATGGGAAATCATCCCCAAGTCATAGAATATCACCTCAGGAGGTCATCTAGTCCAACCCCCTGCTCAAAGCAGGACCAATCCCCAATTTTTTGCCCCAGATCCCTAAATGGCCCCCTCAAGGATTGAACTCACACCCTGGGTTTAGCAGGCCACTGAGCTATCCCTTCCCACGGTGGGTGTGTTTCCAGTGGGGTCCTGAAGGGATCAGTTCTTGGGCCTATACTGTTTAACATTTTTATTGATGACCTGGAAGAAAATACAAAATCATAAAATTTGCAGATGACACAAAAATTAGGGGATCACTAAATAATGAATAAGACAGGTCACTGATTCAGAGTGATCTGGATCAGCAGTTCTCAACGGAGGGTCTGTGGCCCACTGGGGGGTCCATGAGCCTTTTCAGGGGTGCTGCAGGGCCCTGTGGCTGAAACCCGGAGCCTCAAGCCCTAGCGCTGAAGCTGGAAGCAGCACAGGGCTGAAGCCACCCCCCCTCAAAGCCGGGAGTGGTGTGGGGCTGAAGCCGGTGCCTCTCCCCTCACCCCCACAAAGCTGGGAGCAGTGTGGGGCTGACACCAGTGTAGCAGAGCAGTTTGTGCCAATACACTGGCACCCCCAAAGCCAGGAATGGCGTGGGAATGAAGCCAGCAAGCCAGGAGCAGCTGGAGGCTGAAGCTAGGAGCCCCTGCCCCCCACTGAAGCTGGGAGCCTCACTGGGAGCCCCCCACCCCTACACAGCTCCTAGCTACCTCATTGCCTGCACACAGTCCCTAGCTATCCCCTCCCTTCACCCTGAGCTACACTCCTCATTTCACACATCCCCTAGCTACCCGCTCCCTGCACCCTGAGCGGTTTTCAGACTTTTTGAACTGAATTCCCCCTTTGAGTTAAGTTTTTTGGTTGTGTCCCTCCACAGCCCAGATAGGCTGGGAGACCTCCTGAGTGAGTCGGGGTGGAGGTGGTGCTCCCTCTCTGGACCCCACTGTGTGGAGCTGGCTCAAGTCCCGTCAGCCCTTGCCCCCCCCACCCACCCAAAAATAGAAGTTAAACTATGCCTATGCCCAAGGCGCCCCCAGGCCTGGAGCCCTGAGTCCCTCCTACCCCCCGCTGGGACCTGGAGCTTTTATAGGATGTTGAGGGGGGCCTCAGCAAGGAAAAGGTTGAGAACCCCTGATCTGGATCACTTGTTAAGCTGGGTGCAAGTAAACTGTGGTTTAATATGGCTAAATGTTCCTCGATATGTACATTTACAAAGAACATAGGCCCTACTTATAGACTGGGGGACTCTGTCCAGGGAAACAGCGTCTCTGAAAAAGAATTGGGAGGTTGTGGTGGATAATCAGCTGAAGATGAGTAAGGCTCTGTGTTTGTCACGGAGGCCACAGACGTCCCGGGTTCTGGGGCTTTCCGTGACCTCCATGACTTCTGCAGCAGCCCGCGTGGGTGGCCCAGGAGCTGCCTGAGCAGCCTGGGCAGCCACCGAGCCAGGCACACCAGCCGCTGCTGGGGCAGTCTTGGGCCCGCCCCCCAGCAGCAGGAGTTTGGGCATGGGGGGGGCTCAGGGTTGGGGTGCAGGGTGGTGCGTTCCTGGGGTGGGGCTCCCTGGAAGGGCAACAGGAACTCTCCTCCCTCAGCTCCTAGCTCCACGTGCTGCCTCCGCCCACAGGCACCGCCCCCGCAGCTCCCATTGGCCGCGGTTCCCTGTCAATGGGAGCTGCAGACCGGGGCTTGGGGCAGAACCGAGGCAACATGTGGAGCTAGGCGCTGGAGGTTGTTGCTTCCCAGGAACCAGCTAGGGAACGTGCCCCAGCCCCTCCCCACCAGTACTCGAGGCACAAACACCCCCCCGGCTACCCCTCCCAAGTACCCATGGTGCCCCCCCCGGGCTGTGCCCCCCTCCCCAGGACCCATGGCATCCCCCAAGCTGCCCCCCCAGCATCTGTGCCGCCCCCAGCTGCCTCCCCCCCAGCTGCCTCCCCCCAACAAGTTTTACTCAGGGGTATATAGTAAAAATCATGGACAGGTCACGGGCCATGAATTTTGGTTACTGCCCGTGTCCTGTCCATTACTTTTACTAAAAATACCCTAGACTAAAACATAGCCTTAAACATGAACTCTCAATGCAACACTGTGGCCAAAAGAGCTAATGCAATCCTGGGATGTATAAACAGGTGAATCTTGAGTAGGAGTAAAGACATTATTTTACCTCTGTATTTGGCATTGGTATGACCACTGCTAGAATACTGTGTCCAGTTCTGGTGCCCACAATTCAAGAAGGATGTTGATAAATTGGAGAGCGTTCAGAAAAGAGCAATGAGAATGAGTAAAGGACTAGAAAACGTGCCTTTATAGTAATTTTCTAAAAGATGTGCTCTAGGAATTATTTTGCGGAAGCTCTTTGGCCTGTGTTTTACAGAAGGTCAGACTAGAATGATCACAGTGGTCCTTTCTGGCCTTGGAATCTATTAAATATCTTGCAATTGAGCTAAAGAGTCAGGTTCTGAAGCTAAGAGCTGTAACAGACTCATATCCTCTGGGGATCAGGCACAGAGGACACACACACATTTTTTACATACAAATGTAATGGTTTGCCTTTTAAAATATATCAGTCTCATAGCAGGTGGGAGGCAAGCAGAGGAATGATCAGCAGGTTATCTTCAGACTACCTGTACTGAGCCATGTAAGTTGTCTTCCACTCCTGAATGGAGCTTGGAGGAACAGCAGGGACTGTTACTTCCACCCTCAGTCCCTTCATTGGGACTGTGTGGATTGGAGATCCTTAACCCACATATAGAGCAGCAAGGATAGTTCAGGCTGGAAACCCTTCAAAAGCCATAGACAAGGGGAGCAGCAGCTGGAGTTCCCCTCCACAAGGTAGAGGAGAAACAGCCAGAGCCAAGAATTATCACTTGCCTCTAGCTGTTTCCATTACATGTGTGTTCCTCCCATGTAAAAGAAGCAACTTCTGTACCTGCATGCACACTCCTGTTTAGGGTTTTTTGATAGTAACAGAAAAAAAACATCAAAAATAGGAACAACTGGTTAAAAAAAGTAATGAAGAAATATTTTTGCAAAGGAACTTGGGGATAGTACAAAGCTGCTTTACTTCCTTTTGCTGAAAATGACCAGTTTCAGTTTGATGATGTCTCTTAATGAATTGACCCTGTGAAGTATAATTATCACCATCTTACACAGGGGGAACTGAAGCATAGAAAGGTTAAGTGACATGCGCAAGTCTGTGTCATAGTCAGGAAAAGAACCCAGACCTCTTGACTCCCAGTGCCCCATGAACAATTACAAGAAAGCCATCCTCATTATTATTCTGCAGTTTCGTTTTACATTATAGCAAAGTGCTTTTCAGTCTGTAGATAACAAATAATATTTAGCACTTATGTAGGAATTTTCATCTTCATAAGACTTAGCAAGATGGAGGTAGTGCTTTTATTTACATAATGCCCAACAGTGTTCTGTGTACTCCATAGACCTGTAAGAAGACGAACCCTCCCCAAAGACCTTACTGCGGCCCAAGGGCCACAGGTTGCCTACCACTGCCTTACTGTCTAAGAGCTAGATCCTACAACTGGATCCAAACAGGTAGACCCATGTACCCACACAGATCCACTTCCAGGATCTAACCCTAAGTAGAGGAACAGGAGGGATACAGCACAAACCCTTTTCTCTCTTTTTCCTGTTATCCCTTCTGTGTGTGGCATTTGTTTTTATCCAGGCCCTTTTGCCTTTTTGACTGTGGTTAGCCTTTGTGTGACTTCTCTTTGTATTTTAACCTATGCCTAGTTCTCTTTTTAACCCTTTCCTACTTTTTATTAATTATTTGTATTATGGTAGCATCTAGAGTCCCCAGCTGAGATCAGGCCCCAATGTGCAGACAAATAGTGAGAAACCCCAAAGAGTTTACAATCTAAATAGACAAGTCAGAAATGGGTGGGAGGGGAACCAGAGGCACAGAGGTGTGAAGTAACTTGCCCAAGGTCACATAGCTGGTCAGTGGCAGAGCCAGGAATAGACCCTCAGTCTCCTGGTTCAGTTCACTGCTCTATCCAGTGGACAGTGCTGGTTCCATTTTACAGATGGGAAGACTGAGCTTAATTTACTTGCCCAAGGTCACAAATGGAATGTGAGTCAACAGCTGGGATTAGAATTTAGGAGTTCCTGGTTCTTAGTGCTGTATTTGACCATGCTGCCTCTCTCTGACTCGTGTATTAAAAATAAACATTTAAAGCTCTACAGTCCTGGAGAAATTAAACAAGATTTTCTTTATCCTCCCAGGTAATAGGCTCCAGCACTCTCTGATGTGACATCACCAGCAGAGAGCATCTTGAAACATCACACCTAGTGGGAACTAGCAGTTGCTGAGGATCTGAGTGTCGGGGACTTGCATGACAACAGAAAAAGTGAAGTTTATATTACTGGTGTGTTGAATGAACATCTTACTGGGTCCTTGGGGACACTGGACACATTGTACTGAAAGAGTTTGAATTATGACTTTTATTTGCAGATGGCCTTTAAAAAATTATTGCAGCTGCCAGATAAGAAAAATGAGACAATGTGGGAAGGCAAAAGAGGATGAGAAGGCAAACACTGGAAGGATAAGGACAGAAAGGAGAGTAGAGATTCACTGTAACAAGGGGTTTAAAATTTTTCTGGTGTATAGAAAATAGGTATTACCCAGGGTGGTGCTGGCCTTGACAATGTTTCAGTGGCCGTGGTTCTAGACCTCTAACTTCCATCTGTTATTGAGGAACCATCTAATTTCACCTTCCTGTCTTTTCCTTTCCCTTTTTTACTTGCAAATCTCTTTTCTGTAATCCCATTATGTTAAAGAAACAACATTCCCTCCTTCTTTCCTGTGAACTCAGGGAGGATATTTGTGGGAGCTGGCGGTACTACTTTGCTTATTTAAACTGTGACAGATACTTTAATGCAGCTGCGGTTAGATGTGTGAAAGAACAAGCTTGAGGTGCTGATGGTAGCAGACTAATATCTTCTAAACTAAAAGTACTTCACATTATATGAAGTGACTCACAAGCCCATGCAAGGTTGTTGGTATCTGCATGAAATGTTCTTCACTGAGCCATGTATTGTTGAGCAAGTTTGGAAGTTTTCATATTGGTCCCTGCTTCCACCAGTGACTTTCCAAGAAAAAAATCCTAGTTCTCATTCCTCCAATCCCAATTGCTAGAGCCTCTAGCAGCTAACCTGTATTCTGTTTTTATCTCAGCAAGTCAAGTTTTACTCATGCCAGTCAATCACTGCTAGAATGGCTGGGCACAAAGTCTGCTGGGATGCAAGTGAAATAGAAGCTAGATCTGGAAATGCTGTGGGCCCTCACCAGCTACACTCTCCGTATTCCTCCCAGCTGGTATAGGATGGTTGCATTAACAGTTTTATGTTTTGTTCAACAGTCTCTCTCCAGGTGACTTCCACACAATGGAGAAGATGGTAAAAAGGAAGTGTGCATTTTGTCCAGCAGATGAAGAGTGTGCTATAATGTACATTGCAGAAAAGCAGAATCTTGCAGTTCATCAGAATTGTTTGGTGAGAGTTTTTCTTAACATATGAGTACTATTAAAGGAATCAAGAAGGACCAAAAGGAAAAATTTCAAAGACAATATGGACATTGTACATAATTGTCTACTCTAGAACCGTGGTTCTCAACTGGGGGTATGTGTACGCTGGGGATACGCAGAGGTCTTCAGGGGGTACATCAACTCATCTAGATATTTGCCTAGTTTTACAATAGGCTGCATAAAAAGCACTAGCGAAGTCAGTGCAAACTACAATTTCACACAATGACTTGTTTATACTGCTCTATATACTATACACTGAAATGTATTTCATTTGTGGTCCGATCGATTTACTTTATAATTATATGGTAAAAATGAGAAAGTAAGAACTTTTTCAGTAATAGTGTGCTGTGACACTACATCTGATTTTGTAAGCAAGTAGTTTTTAAGTGAGGTGGAACTTTGGGGTACACAAGACAAATCAGACTCCTGCAAGGGGTACAGTAGTCTGGAAAGGTTGAGAGCCTGCTCTAGAAGAAAAGAGAACTCTTTCCCTCTCTATTTCAGAAGGCAGTGAATGATCTACAATTTCATGGTCTTCTGGAGTTCCAATAATTAGAACTTCAGACAGTTATATTTTTTTACTTGTCCAAATGGTTGGTGCATTGAGGTGGAGGGGAATACGAATAATAATTCAGGAGTTGGGATGGAGTGTAGAAAGAGTAAAAACGAGTCCAGTTCATCATTGCCTCCCTCTTTGTATAGTCACTTTACACCAGTGCAAAGTGACTGTAAAATGTTACTAAATCAGAATAGTAGCATTTTACATCCAATTTTCATTGGTATAACTAGCTACATAAGTTACAGGACAATGCTGAACAGGGCCCAAGGGGTCTGGGTAGGCAGTAGAGGGAAGGACAACAAAAAAGCAGGACTGAAAATATCTGTTTTGTCACTTAAAAAAAACAAAACCCTGGCAGCCAAAGGATTTCAGAGTTCAAAACAAGTTCAGTATTTTGGTTAGCCATTATTAAATTTAGAAACTATAGAAAGTGCCTTAACATTAGGTAAGAATTCAGAACAAAAATGAACTTGTTTCGCAACAACTTTGAAACCCTTTGACTTCCAGTGATTTTGAATGGCAAAACAGGTTCTTCAGTCCCTGGGCCGATCCTGCAAAGACTTGTGCATGTGCTAAATTTGATATAATATGAGTAATCTCAATTGAAGTAATTGAATCAAACTCCTTACAGTGCGAAAAGGTAAACATGTCCTTAGTCTTTGCAGGATCAGGGTTATAATTTGCATGATCAAAGTGGCAAAATGGCAGCTTCTTGTGTGTGTCTTAAATATAAGGAATAATTAAGTGTGGTTTTAATTTAAGAATTGGCTATGTAAAAATGTCCTTGTGAGGTTCTAGGTTTAGTGTGGTTCTAGAACAAATTTACTCAGTTTGCAAATAAAATCTGTCTTCTATCTGCTAGCCCTGCAATCTTACCCTGGGATCTTTCCTTCTTTCACATCAGCACCAATAATAAAGATTCTGGACATCATATTCTGCCCCTCAGCTAGGAGTAACTAAGGGAAAAATTTGGCTCCACCATTGGAACTTAGTTAACTATTCTGTATACTTTTATGAGAACCCTCTTCCTAAATTTGTTTGTTCTGCTGTAGTATCGGGAGAAAAGTAATATGAAAAAAATGTCATTAAGTTTTTTTAAACTCACAGAGAGCAGATCTTTTAAGTTAAAAGGTGCCATCTTTGCAGTCACTTTCCACAGCTATACCTTTATATTTTAGTGTGTAGGATACCTATTACATTAAATTGAAGCTTTCCTTTTTTTGATATCATAAGTCGCAAATCCTTTGCTCCTCTTTTATTTCTCCCTCTTATAGATCAGCTATCTTATTGTTCTTGCTACATTGTGTTTGTATCTTTATTAATTTGATTACTTTTTTTTTTCATTTTACAGTGTTATATGTTTCAAACAAACATTCAGATTCTTGAAAGCAAACCACTGTTGGTATAGCAACATTGTTACAGCTTTACTAGTCTCTCTGAACCCATAGTAATGTGTGCTAAGTGGCTTCTTATCTCTAACTGTATGTTCTTATTTCTTTAGCTGACCAAGCTTTGTGTCTTCTTATAAATTTATCATGTATTTTAAGTAACAGTTTTGGTGCTAGGTTTTGTTTAAGTATGATCATTTGTTTTCTCATAATCAAATATAGTTGTTAATTAATTAATTATCCCTTCTAATTTGTTGTCATAGTCTAGTACATCAACAGGTATTCATGCATACATTTCTGCGGTATTTTGCCAGCCATTGTTCAACCTATTTAAGTTGCTTCGCCAACAATTCATTGCCAGTCTTTGCCTGGTATCACATTGCCAGTGTTAATTCTGTTGTCACTTCCAACTGAGTCTCTTCTGAAAGATCCTGAGCTCTGTCAAACCTGCTGGGCTAACTGGCAAAAGAGGGCCTGGCTAGGATGATGGCCTCCTTGATGAGCCCTGTAAAAATGCCATGTTCCCTTCAAGTGAAACCTCCTTTAACAGTTGGTGGAGTCTAGTATCACTGGCCCTGACTTGTAGAAGGATGGAAAAGCTAAGCAGTGCTCCCCCACTCAATATGGGACAATGTTTGTTAAAAACAAAGAAATAAAAATTCGCCCCCCTAGGTGGTTTTGTGGGGTGGGGAAAAATGCAGATTTTTTTTTTTTAAAGTGCCCAGGTCTCATGTCTGACACTGAACTGAAGCCCCATCTACTTTCTATCATTCCTTACTGATACACATCAGAGTCTCTCGCTGGCTGAGTCACTCTGTTAATTACTGCTGTCTTTTGTTTTGTTTGTAGTTATATTCCTCAGGATTTGTAGAATCCGAAGAGCATAACCCAGAGAATCAGGATACAAGGTTTGATGTGGCCTCAGTTCAGAGTGAAATCAGGAGAGGAAAGCGGCTGGTAAGGCAGCTTCTTTCAAATATTTTCTTGTTTATAATTTTTAGTAATAACAGCAGCACATTAGACTGTGAAGTCTGTTTGTGACATTTATATGACCTTGTGACATAGAAGCTTGAATAAAATGCATACAAGAACCCAGTCATTTTGACTTACCAAAGATCAGAGTAATTAAAGGTCAGAAACATTAGTCTGCTTCTGCACTTAGTGGAACCTAACGTGTATAGCCACTTTTGTCTGGCAGTAGAAGTTAAGGCTGTTTTGGTTCCTTTCTAAGAAAAGGCATTCTTTGGCAGAGGGCAGATTTTGGGTCCTGCTAAGCTTACACATAAGTAACCTCCTGATCTGTGGAACCTAGAAAAGGAAAGGATTTTTTTTTTAAAATGAGAGCTAAGTTTCTAGTCCTTTTGCTTTTGAAGTCACTTTTGAAAGTGGAACTTGGGCGTTTTTGAAAACTGTTCCCAACATCTCTATACTTGTAAACTGAGCAAATTTAATGTGAAATATTTACAGATGTGAAGCCCAATACTCTCACTATCATTGAGTCACTTCTAAGAATATTAACTGATTTTAATATAATTGTGTAAGAGCAGAGAGAATAATAGAAAGTTGGTTGAAAAATGAGCTGAGTTTGGGTTTGGAGGAGTGAGTTTGCATGACGAACAGGAAGAGGGAGGCTGAGAGTTAAAGATGAAGCCATTTACTCTCAAGTATAAGATTTTAGTTACTAATTATAAAATGTCTGTATCTGCTAACGACTGAACTCCTTCTGCTGTAGATGTGCAACTTCTGTCGCAAGAAAGGAGCCACTGTGGGATGCGAGATAAAAACCTGCCGCAGGAGTTACCACTACTTTTGTGCACTGTGTGATGATGCAGCATTAGAAACTGATGGAGGGCAAGGAATTTACCGGTATTTAACAGACCATTTTCTAATTTTTTGTAGGTTGTGGTGGTATTGTCAGGAAAGAGGTTAATTTTTTTTTTAAATGCGGAAAACATTGACGGGTATGTCCCCCAAAAGAGTCCTTCGCAATCCAGCCATGTTTGAAACTCTGGTGTGTTTGAGAGCAGTAGAAAAAATGTTCCTATCTAGCACAGCAATGGAAAAAAAACCCTCCACTTAATGACAGGAATCTATAGGTGGTTCCACTCACTGTAGTAGCTCATGCTGGTATCAGGTTGTGGTGCTGCAGGAGTCACTGCCTCTAGCACCCAGTGACCATAACATCTTTGGCGCCGTTGATGTTCTGTCTCTATTTATCTTTCACAGCCCAGCCTTCTGGTTAGGTCAGATTTAAGTTCTGTCTCCATCCAGGGTAACAAAAGTCCAGCTAAAGAATGCAAATAAACCTCCACACAGATGATCCTTCTGCCCCTTCACGCTATGTTGAAGTTCCATGCTCTGCACCTCTTACTCCTGGAGTTCCTTCTTTGCACTCAGGCTGAGCACTGCTTCCCAGGGCTTATTCCCTGGAGGCCTTTCTTAGCAGGCTTCCCCACTGCCTTCCCTCCCCAGGGACTCTGGCAGCTTCTCTCAGGGATCTCCCTGCTCCTTTCAGGCCCTATCTCAGGACCTCCCACAGGAGCTATCCAGCTCCCCGGGGTTCTTTCCAGCCTGCCTCCAGGAGGGCCTTCCCAGAAAGAGGAAATTCCCGCTGTTTCTCTTTCCTGGGTCTTCTCCCTTTAAAGGGACAATCACCCTGTGACAATATCCATGAGTCTGACAGAATCCCAAAAGACCATGGAGCTAAATTTGAGATGCAGTTTTCATTAGCCATCTGGTCAGTAAAGACAAAGTTTTCTGCCCCACAAGGTGGAATATTGGTTTCACCCAAATTAAGGTTTACTCCTGGTTCACATGCTTTAGTGAATAGTCTCAGTACAAGGACACTGCCGCGCTCTCTAAGACCATCTACATTAGAGAGCTTTGGTAGTTTCCCCTCCGGTTCAGCACCCGGAATGCTCATGGAAAACTTTGTGTCCCCATACAAAAGAACTTCTCATATTTCATATGTGTTCCCAATACCAGCAGAATTGAATTAGCTTTGAGCAAGTCTTCTAAATGCCTTCCAACCCCACTGTAATGGTGTTATAAGCATAGACTAGAATTTTGTAACATTACAGCCGGAGATGGTGCTGGTTGCTCAAAGAAAAGAGGTTCTCCCTCATCGTTCCAAATGTTGGGATTGCAGCTGACTGTGGAGGTTGCCAATATATTTTGGTAAAGTTTGGAGTGCTGAGAATCCACGGCACCTGTTTCTGTGCTAAAGAATGGTCACAGTTAACGCTTACTCTGTCATTGAGGGTGTGGACTTTATTATTGTTACCTCTTCCAGGAAGAGGCAAGGCACTACAACCAGTATGGGTCTTCATATGACAAAATACATGCACCATTGGGTTATTTGATAGGGCTGTCAATCTGGCATGTTTCACAAGCACAAAAATAGTCCTTTCCCACTGATTCCAGTAGCAATTTAACTGTCTCTGCCACTGGCTTGGTATGTGATGCTAAACAAGTGACAAGCTCTGTGAGACTTAATTTCTCCAACTGTAAAATGGAGATGATGTGATGTTTAACTTGTTAAACATTAGTACGTTATAAAGCATTCTAGAGACCTCAGTTCAGAATCTTTGAGTGATAGCTGACGAAGAAGAGTAGCCTAAACCTAATAGAGAAACTTTCTGAGAGCAGAAGACAAAGCATGGCTGATGTAGGATGGCTTTAGAAGGTGTGAAAAAAATATGTTGGCCCAAAATAAACTCCAGGATTCAATTTCTGCATCCTGAAAACCTATCATTGAACAGCTGTTAAAAAATGAATCAGATAGCTCCAAATTTATCAAGAGGTGGTTGTGCTTAGAATTTGATTAATTTCTGCAAGGACGTGTGACAATGAAAACTATTAAACGTGAGACATAACTGATGAGGACTTTAAGCCTTTTAGTATGTTCTCACATTAAACACTCATTAAGTTGAGGAGCATAGCATTGGTACCAAATTTCTAAATCGGTGGCTGAAAGGCCAAGAATGATACATTGATACAGATTAGATAGGAGCAAGGTGAGGGGGAAAATGTGGGGATTGGACCCAAACTTTTTTTTTGCATTATACATAGTGCCCTATCAAATTCATGGCTGGGAAAAATGAATCACGGACCATGAAATCTGATCTCCACCGTGAAATCTGGCATGCAGCCTGGAGCGCCTACCCTGCACAGGGCTCCAGCTGCTAGTCCCGGCTGGGGATGGGGAGGGACGAGACTTCCTCTTTCCCTTCAGGGCCACTCCCGGGGTGGGTCAGACTGACCTCCAGGATCTCCCCCGGCTGCAAGAAGCTGGCAGCTCCAGCTGTCACCACTCCGTATGGAGAGGCTGCGGCCCCAGCTGCCACGACCCTGCGCAGAGAGGCTGCAGCTCCAGCTGTCAGCAGCCCACTCAGGGGAGACTGCTGAGAAAACCATAACTGCTATGGTAACACACACATACACCCCATACCCTGTGACCCGCACTGCTGGTCATGGCACTGGCTTTAGAGCTGGGCACCTGGCCAGCAGCTTTCCTCTCTGGCTGCCCAGCTCTGAATGCAGTGCCCCTGCCAGCAGCAGGGCAGAAGGGAGGCAATCTCACAACTCCCCTACAATAGCTTTGGAACCCTCCCACCCAGACCCCCTTTTGGGTCAGGACACCCACGGTTACAACACCATGTAAAAGTCTGAAAACGTCATCTTGACTAATTTAAAACCCCCTGGCAGTGAAACTGACCAAAATGGACTGTGAATTTGGCAGGGCCCTAATTATACATCAGTGATGCACATAAAGGGACATGCAGCAGTGTGCACAAGTTTGAAGCTAACACAAACCTAGGAAGGTCAGCCCAAGAGTGGAGAAATTAGAGACATGAAAAATTGTGGGCATGGATTGGCAACACATGCAACTGTGCATGGAAAAAATGTAAAGTAAAGAGTATTGTGTCAAAAGGGATAATGTCTTAAATGGATATGACTCTGATGGGGATTTAGAACTTAAAACCATCAGCATGGTGACTAGTGTGATTAGGAAAGCAAATGGAATAGAACAAAAATGAAAAGCGGTCATTATGGCACTATATAAAGAAAACAGCTGCAGAATTTAGCATAACTTGGGGCGCTCATTTGTAGAAACAGTACGGGAGTGTTGGAAATGCTCCAGAAGTGGGTAACCAGGATGATAAAGGGTGGAGGGATTATAAATATGTGAATTGGTTATTAAAAATGTGTTAAAATGTGTTAATTTTATTTTAAAACATGTTAATTAGGAAAGAACCAGATAGGGCTGTGGGCTATTAAAAAAATAAAAATGTTGTGCTATAAATAGGGCTAATTATTTTTAATGTGCAATTCCATACCTAGCTTTCTGGATTTAATTATTGAGTGTGCACACATCTGGTATTTGTGTGAGAAAATGAACAGTCACAGTAGTTGCACATACAAAAGTAGGCCTCATTTTTATAAAAGAACAAAATGTTGACCTTTAAAATTAGGGCTGGGTTAAAAAAAACCCTAGAAAATGCAAAGTACATTATTGCACCTCTGTGTTTGACAGTAATTTCTTCAAAACATTTCAGTGCTAGTTTCTGAAAATAGGCCATCTCAGCCATAACTCCAGCATTGTAATACAGTTTGAAAAGTGCATTGGGATCCTTCTGGAAGAAAGGTGTTCTATAAATGGTGGACAGTTGTTTTGTGTTCTTCAGGAAAGCAACTGTAATATATTCTTCACCTTCTGGTAAACACGATTATTATTTACTGTACCTGTCCTTGGTCTCTTATAATAGATCCATGTTTCTCTCCTAAAATCTGCAACATTTTGTGGGTGGCGGGGATTTTTTCCCCTATTGCTGAACTCTCTAAATCAGGTAAAAAGGAATTAATGGAATAAGCAGCTGTTGGCCACTCTGCCTAAGCAATGGGTAGGGGTATGTCACAAGAGAACATGGTGGATTAGCAGTTAGTTCAAAACTGTACCATAACAGCATTTGAATCTAGTCAAGCTTTACAAATGAAATAAAAGGAGTGTGTATTATAAAAGTGCCTGCGGTAAGGCTCTACATGGTCAGATTTCATAGCTGAGGAAGATAATGCTCAAATTTCAGTTTTAAACAGGTTCAGTTTTGTGTTCAGATTTTTTTGTGTCATTAGTATAGGTGCTGGTGAAAAGAGGGAAAATATCTTGAAAATCAAAGTTAGTATAACATTGTTTACATATTAATTAATACTGTTTCTCTCTCTTTTAAAATTGAACCAATGTTTTAGAGTGTTCTGTCCAAAACATGACCCAGGCAAAAGGACCAATCATTATGGTGAGTTTCTTTAATGGTTTGGTTGATTTCATTTATTTTTTAAATCTGCGTTCTCCATTATCTGCAGTGGGTCACCAATTCATATGAACAAAGTCAGTGTCACTCCACTCCCCTATAGAATCGTAGGTTTCATGTTTCATAAAAAGTTACAACCGTGTTTCTAATCTTGCAGTAATGGTTCGGCTGAGATCCAGGTATTTGCATAGAAAATTCAAAGAATTTTACTTAAGAAGTATTTTGTATTTAAGAATTGCCCTGAGCTTTTCCAGATAAACATTAAAACTATAAAATATATAATATTTTATATATTTAAATATATAATAATTTTTATATATATAAAAATATGAACAAGATTCTCAATAGAACTACATTGATTTGCACGAGCTGAGAATCTGGCCCTGTATTTAACATTATAACTTCTTTCTATAGCTCCTATACTGACAGGGTCATATTTCTAGAAAGTTGTCTGGCACCAACATTTGACTTACATATTTTGTTTTAAAATACATTCCACAGTTTCACAAGTGCTTCTTACAATTTGCACTCTCAGATCGCTGGGCTGAGCAAAATGGCTTGTAAAACATGATAAAAGTACTAAAGATGCACAAGTTAACACTTGATTTGTCAAAGAGCTGTTACAATACTAGTCACTCGGGATTCTTATCTGTAGTTATATTAAACCTTTTCAAATTAGCATTTTTCAGATTCAGAATACTTTATAGTAGTGCCTTTCATTCTGCAGGATCCCAAAGAGCTTTATAAATGTAACACTGAAATATAAACTACATATAAGGATCACTTCATCTACCACTGAAACGCAGCCAGTTTGAGCGTGAAACACCTCAGCTTTCTAACACATTACAGCCATTCAGAATAGAAAGTGAAGAACCTGTAATAAAAACTGGGGAGAAGTGCCATGGGTTTTGTAATGACCACAAGAAGGCAGGGCCAATTTAATATGTCATCCAAATGGCCTCTTCAGCACCATAGTGTCGTCTGATATCATTCTAGGACAATAATATAATGACCATTCATACAGCTGAGTACAGGTCACCTAGGGCATGGCTACACTGGAAACTTCAAAGCAGTGTGACAGGAGTGCTCCCGCGGCAGCACTTTGAAGTGCGAGTGTGGTCGTGCGCGAGCGCTGGGGGAGAGCTCTCCCAGTGCTTCTGGTAATCCACCTCCGTGAGGGGATCAGCTCCCAGCACTCGGAGCCTGTTTACAGTAGCGCTTTAAAGCACTCTGACTTGCTGCGCGCTAGGGGGTGATTTTTCACACCCCTGAGCCAGCAAGTTAGAGTGCTATAAAATGTAAGTGTAGCCAAGCCCTGAGTTGGCAACACAAATTTCTGCCATACGGAAGACTTAATAAACCTCAGAGTTAGGACAGGCTTAATTAATGTCTGTAAAATGCTGTTTAAACCTTGGTTTGAGTTAAAACCCTATTCAGAATGGTAGGTGTGAACTAACCCTTCAATTAACGTAACTGTAAGCATAAACCCCCACCTAAAATAAAAGGAGGGTGAGCCCACCCAGAAGCTTTTGGTGAAGTATTATTTTGGGTAGGGAGAATGTGTGTTTGTGTGACGGCAGAAGAGACAAAAGACTGAAAAAGACAAGAACAGAGAGAGAAGCAGAGGCTAAAAACAAGAAAGCCAAGCAATAGCCTGAACACAGTGTGACCCTGGAAAAAACTAGAGAGCGCTTTTGGGTTGGTTGGCTAAAGAGGCTTGGGGTTGTAAGATAAGAAATTGATCCTTTTGTTCTTGGTTCCTCCTGCATTTGGGGAGCAAGGACTTTGTACATGCATCAAAAAGAATACCAAACTCCATCAGTTTCTACTTCCAGCTGGAACATCCCCAAGGATGTGACTAGCCGCTCAGATTGAGAAGAGGCAACGTTGATTTCAGGAGCAAGATCCAGTGTCCAAGGAGAGAGGTTGTTAGCTCGCATAAATCAAAACTGGCCAGCGGGATTTAAAACAAGTCCTGAAACATGAGTTGGAGGCTCCACAAAATAATTTAAAACAAGAGCTGGAGGCTTCACAAAAGGAACTAAACCATCATCTGGAGGATTCCCAGAAAGGACTGCGGGTTGACATGCAGGCGGAGGTCAAGTCTCTACAAAGAGCCCAGCAACTACAAAGAGCCCATCAGGTTGGGAAGCCCAGTTGCAAAGTTCCCCGAATGGAATGGGAAGACAGATCAAACAGGTGACCAGTAACCTGACTGCCACAAACTAGAAGTTTTTTTCCATGAAGTAGTGGAGACGAGGCAAGCATTAACCTGCTTGGAACTTGATAACAGAGATGAGCTCCTGCAATGACTCAAGAATCTGAAAATTAAGCTCCAGAAGGAAATCAAGGAGTCACAGATCACAATGGAACACAGCCACCTGGATGAGAAATTGAGCCTCTAGAAGGTGACAATTTTCTATCTACAGAGGCCCAGAAGGGAGTGGTTGGGCTGTCCCAGCTCCAGTGATGCAAAAACCCATTATATTTTTGAGGGGAAAACTCCCTGGGAGGCTTATTTGGCTCAATCCAACAACATAGTTTATGTGGAAGATGATCAGAAAAGGGGGTCACTAGCAGTCAATTTGGATAGCCCAGCGCTAAGACTTAGAAGGAGGGGGAAAGAAGAGACCCCACCTGAACTGGAAGAGGACCTGCAAGAGGCTTGTGTTCCTGGCATATCCTGGTGCCACTGATGCATAGATTAGCAATGGACCAATTTATACATGCTCAGCTGGACTTGGACTTGCAGATCAAGATCAGTGAAAAGAGGCCAAAGACACATTCTGAGAGGCTGTGGAATTTGCCACAGAACCTAAATCTTTTCTTGCAGCAGTTCATCAGAAGAGGAAGCAGCTGCTAGTGAGGAAGATGGAAACTCACTGTCATAAACCTTGTAAGTATGGCTCTGGATCTAACATGTATGATGAAAGAGGGGATTTTAATCTGGTTCATTACTGTATTGAACAATTAGAACAAATGATAAATTTGGTTTGTAAAACAAAGGAAACTGGCAACAATTCAAAAATTAAAGGAAACAGTTCAGTTAAATGCTGGTACTGTGATAAAACTGGCCACAAAAAGGATTGTTGTAAATTTAAGATGGGCCAGCACAGACTGGCATAAGTGTCTAGTGAAAGCCTTTCTCCTAGTAGGAGAAATGGGGGGACACCAAGATGAAGGGGCAAAGCATGGAGGTACAAGGATCAACCCAAGCACACCCACAATCTGATGGGATGGTGGGAAGGTTCAATAGGAATCTGAGGCTTCAGCTGGCTACATTTGTAGAACAGTACCAAAAGGACTGGGACTAGCATATCTCATTTCTTTTCATGGCTTATAGAACAGCAGTCAAAGAGAGTACAAAATGTACTGCAGCCCTCATGTTTGGACATGAACTAAGGACCGCAGCAAACCTCTTGTGTGGAGTTCCTGAAGAGTAGCAAAGGGTGTTAAACTACGTAGAAACCCTACAATCTAAAAGTGAAAAAGTTCATACCTTTGGAAGGTAGCCTCTGACGAAATGGAAAGGCTGTATGATGTAAGGCCATACGGGGAAATTTTTAAAAGAAGGCACTCTCTCTGGTTCTACAGTCCTAGAAGAAAGAATGGTAGGAGCCCTAAATTGGATGAACCTTGACAAGGACCCTATGCAGTACTGACCCAAATCAATGAAGTGCTGTACAAGAACACAGTTCGGGCCCAGAACTAAACCAAAAGTTATCCATAAAGACTATTTGAGAAGATATCAGGGGGACAGAATTCACTTTGGCTGCCCTCTGAATCTGAGAATGTAGCTGTGGAAGTTGAGTCTTGAAAAGTTGTTACAGAAGTGAATTCATCATTAGAATAAAATGAGCAGGGTCTGCTTCAGCCAGCAAATTCCACAGAAACAGTAGGTGTCCCTCAGAGGCTGACTGAAAAGAAACCCAGGGAGACAAAAGCCCCAAAGAGATTTGGGTGGGAATAAAATTATTTTGGGCTGGTAATGTGAAAAACATCTTGATAGAAAGACACTGTACATGTGTGAATAGTTAACTTGTATCATTTTTAATTTGTTAAATTACTGATTTCTCCTTGGGCTGATTGGTGAGTGTCACCATTTTAGGCCTCATCAGGATGATGTACAAAGCTGAGGTGGGAAGAGATGTTGTGAGCTTGGTGGGTTGAGTTAAAACCCTATTCAGATTGATAGGTGTGCATACATGGCTCCTTGCACTGTGCATACTCACCTGGAGTTCTTGTATGGATGCACTCTCTGTTGCATCGGGATAGAAATTCCAATGGGCAACTCGCCATTATCTGGCACGCTGTCTTTTGGGAAACGGTGATGCTCGATGCTTCAGAGGTAACTGGAAGCAAGGGATTAAGTTCCCATCATGCAACTTTCTCCATCCCATAATGCCATCCACATCCCATAATTTTTGTACCTTTTTTAAAAAAAACCCAAAGCTGCATAGCACTTCTCACTTTCCGCCTTCTCTGACAGAAGCATGGAGCCCTCACAGCTCTGCACTATTGTCATGAGCATTGCAAACACAGGATGAAGAATCCTTCAGTATTTGCAGAGCCGCAGGAAGAACCGCAACAATGGGGGAACATGACGATTTTGTGGAAGACAGATTGCTCTGGGACATAGTGAAAACCAGTTTAAGGTTGTTGTTGACATTCATGGAGCAGATGCAGTGCTGCTTATGGGTCTGAGAAACAAACACTGACTGGTGGGATTGCATCGTAATGCAGGACTGGGATGATGAGAAGTGGCTGCAGAACTTTTGGCTGCTAAAGCGCACACTTCTGGATCTGTGGGCTGAGCTTGCACCAGCCCTTCAGTGCAGGGACACCAGAATGAGAGCTGCACTGACAGTTGAAAAGCAAGTGGCGTTCGCTCTGTGAAAGCTCATCATGCAGGATTGCTACCATACAGTGGGAAATCATTTTGGAGATGGAAAATGCCACTGTGTCATGTAACTGTATAGGACCATTAACTGTCTCATGCTGCATAGGACTGTGACTCTTGGTGATGTGCAGATGAATTTGCAGCAATAGGGTTCCGGAACTGCAGTGGAGCAATAGGTGGCACACATATCCCTATTTTGGCACCCTCCTACCTTGCCAGAGAGTACATCAACAGAAATGGCTACTTTTCTATGGTTACGCAAGCATTGGTGGATCACCAGGGATGCTTCACCGATATCAGTGTTGGCTGGTCAGGGAAGGTGCATGACCTTCTCATCTTTAAGATCACAGGACTGTTCAGAAAGCTACAAGCAGGGATGTTTTTTCCCAACCAGTGGATTACCACTGGCAATGTTGAAATGCCAGTAAAGATCCTAGAGGACCCATCCTATCCCTTTTTCCCCTGGCTCATGAAGCTATACACTAGCCACCTCAACAACGCTAAGGAAAGAGTCAATTACCAGCGTAAGAGGTGCAGAATGACAGTTGAATGTGCTTTTGGTAGATTGAAGGGACGCTGGTGGTGTTTATGCAATAGAGTGGATCTCAGTGAGAAAAATATCCCAACTGCCTGTTGTGTCCTGCATAACATCTGTGATGCAAAGGGGAAAAAGTTGCTGCCAGGAGGGCAGTGGTGGAGTGGCTGTCTACTGAGTTGGAATAGCCAGACACAAGGGCTAGTAGAAGAGCTCAGTGCAGAGCTATGCGGCTGAGGGAAGCCTTGAAAGAGCACTTAACAGTCAGGCACAGGAATGTGGCATGGCGGTCTGTTGTGCTCTACCTGGCCCTGAAGTTTTGGTGGCTATTAGGAATTGGGTGGTGCTTGGTGTACATTTATGAATATAACACTGTCTGTTAATGCACCTATTCTGCAGTGATCACTGTACAATTATAATTAGTATGCTGTTTGTCACTGATTCTGAGTTCTGTCACTCTGTACGAGAACAAGTAGTGGGTGCTTTGAGAAGCAATAGACATTCTGCAGCATGTGTTGTTAAGTAATAAAGATGAATTATTTACCAAAAAATAGATGTTTCTTGCATACCAAAAGTGGTGCAAAAAAACCAATGTGCAATTAAAAAACAAACAAAATAAAAATGTCTGAAATAAATGAACGGAATAGGGGAAATGAACGTTTATGGCCATTTTCATTCATTTTGGCTACACATCAGCAATCATAGCTCTCACCGGTGAGCGTATATGAAGCTTTCGTTCCCCTTATTGTCCCCCAGTGTGTAGAGGTAGGTGTAGGGATGAAGCCCTTGATGCCATGTGGAATGTTAAGGGGTGTGGAGCAGGTGCTAGAATGGAGTTCTCCATTGACTGTAAAGGGAGGCGAGACTGTTACTGTTGCACCTGTAGGTCAGTAAGAGTCTGCAGCATTCGTGTTTGCTGTCAGAGAAGCCACATTTTATCCTGATACATCTTCGATTCCAGGACCTCTCTTCATACTGTCTGCAGCACTGGCTTGCAGGATCTCATGAGAATATATCTGCCTGTGTCCTCTCCTTTCTTCTTATTATGGTTAGGTATTCTGTGAGGGTGGAGGGGGATCCCTCTTGGCCACAGCAGCAGCAGTTACAGATGAAACACCCAGAGGTATTGTATTTAGAGTCACAATGGGAAGTGAAAGTTAAGTTTCAGAACTCTCTTCCCTTGCTCCGCTGAAGTTTTGAACAAGACATGCTTATTGACGCTTCACCCTTAGTGCGCCTCTGCACAGCACTGCCCTCCAGCCTGAGCGATGGTGCTGTGTCGCCCAGTGAGGGCAGGACTGGCAGTGAGGAAGGAATCGTTCTCTTGCATGAAACAATAAAATTTCAGACCATATTTCTATGAGTATGATGCAGGGTAATGGCACCGAGCACTGATGCTACTTTCCATAGGCAGTGGTGATTCTCGCTGATATCTCGCTCCTGAGGGCAACAAAGACACCGAGAGCACAGCTGCTGCTGGTGTCCCTAAGCTATCCAGGCCCATACACTGCTAGCCCTGTTTACTGCAATGGTGCCTGCCAGAGTCATTATGGAGTGGCATGGGGAAGAGTCCTACTATGGAGGAAGAAATAAGGCAGTTATCCCTAGAAGCCTTTGGGAGAGGATTGCAGAGTTCTTCCTTGAAAGTTTCATTGCAACCTCTCAGCAGGATTCAAGGGACATCCCTGTGTACACACACAAACTGCTCTGTATATGCTCCCGCCCTCCCCCCACTAAGTCTGCAGGGGAAGGAAAAGCACATAACAACTCTACCTTGTTTGTTGTACTGCTACCTCTTCTAGTGTAAGTAAATTACTGAAAAGTCAATACCTGTGTCCTGCTACGCTGGGGTCCGGTAGCATCTGCCCATTTAAACATTGCATTGGGACACGCGTTCACATACTTACCTGAGGTTCCTTCCCCGACATCGGGCTCAGCTGCTGGGATTGACTAGACTGCAGTGGAGCCTCAGAAAGATCCTCTCTTGTGGCATAGCTGGACCCCCAGGTTGCATGTCCCCCATCCTCCTTGCTGGGGAAACACAGCAGGGGTCTGTGTCTGGGGCTCCTTGGAGGTATCCAAAGTGCTCTGGGGTGGGGGTGTCTCTGCCAAATATGGCATACAACTCGTTAAAAAGGCAGCTCAGCACCAGATTTACTGTTGGCCTCCCTGGCCTTCTGGTATGCCTGCCACAGATCCTTCCCTTTCACCCAGCACTGCTGCTGAGCCCTGTCGTACCCCTTCACCAGCATCCCCCGCGCAATCTGCTCATAGAGGTCTATATTTTACAATTGCTCCATTGCTGTGGCTGCACAGCCTCGTCTTCCCATGGGCCCAAGAGAGCCAATACCTCCTGTCTACTCCAGGCAGGAGCACATGTGGAGCATGTAGCCGGCGCGGTCAGTTGAGCAGCTGCACACAACAAAGAAGAGCTGCAAGGTGTGCTCACCAAGCTGGGCAATAAAGAAAAGTCATTTAAAAAATACGTAGGGTCTTAAAGGGGGTAGTGACTTCTGGTCTCCGTGAGCCCTGGAGAGTGGAGTTCACAACTGTGACCAGAGTGGTCAGTGTCAGGCATTGTGGGACAGCTGCTGGAGGGCTGTTAAGGGTGGACATAGGTTACGTGGTGTCTACACTTGCACTGCATTGACCACAGTAGGTCAACCATGATTCAGTGCTGTTTGTGGAGATGGTGTTACTGCATCCCCGTAAGGGGGCACTTATGTTGGTAGGACACAAATTTGAGTGTAGACACATGCACAAACAGGTTGATGCAAGATGACTCAGGTCAAGTTAACTTCATAGAGTGTAGACCAACCCTAAGGAACTGCTCCTTTTTTTTTTTCTTGGTTCCTCCTGCATTTAGAGAAGGATTTTGTACATTCCTTGCAGTTAAACAAGATTGCATCAAAGACAATACCAAACTCCATCAATTTCTATTTCCAATGGGAACATCCTCAGGGCCCCAAAATTTTACTAGCCGCTCGGGTCAAAAAAGTGCAATTGTATCATTTGTTTGCCTGAGAACAGCCTCTTTCCCAATGCAATACTGCTGCAACTGATATCAGCAGAGGTGCTTAAGCTGGAGGCCCTCAATTTAAAAGGGGACGGAGGTGGAGTGTTGTCCATGAGGGAGTCTTTGAAACATATTTCTTCCTTCACATTGGTCTTAGATGGTTTGGAGCAATTGACCTGCAAAGAATGCTGAAAGTCTATCTATTTTCATTTGGAGAATGCAGTGAGTCATGTTTCTGGGAAAGGGGAAGTGCTTTTGTTTTTTAGTTGGGGGTGTCTCCGCTGATTTGTGTACATTTGGTTTTATGAAATGTGTTTTTAATTGATGCCATGGGTGCTTTTATATTGCGTTCTAAACCCAAATGAATACTCAACAAGTACTAACCTTGCTTAATTTGTGAGATCTGATGGGATCATACCACAAGATGGTTAGGCTACCGGTCAATGAGGCACTCTTAGACAGTGGAGCACTCTTAGTGAACAATACTTTACCTGCATGAAAGAACATTTTCAAACTTGGGTGACTAAAGTTAAGTGCCTAAATAAATGATACAATTATTTTTAAAAACAGTTCTGAGTGCCCACAACTCCTTTTGAGTCAATGGAAGCTGTGGGTGCTCAGCACCAATGAAAATTTGGTCACTTAATAATATAATATATATATAATATAAAATAATAATTTGGTCACCTAACTTTAGGCTCTCAAGTTTGAAGATTTGGCCCTACTGTATCAAGAATGGACTGATTAGTTCCTCCCAAAAGAATGGTGTATACCAGTAATACCTTCACACATTTCACCACACAGGAGACAATTGATTCTAAAAATAAAGAGGGACTGTATAGCCTCTTTTTCATTTCTCTTTCCAGTTCGTGGGTTTGTTTGTTTTGCTTTTTTTAGTTACTAGGGACATTTACATGAAAACAGGATCTTTGTTTCTCAATACTTCACCTGTTCTTGCTGCTTATTCCTTGCCAGAAATCACTATTCTCTGTTTTCGATGGTGGAATCACTTCCATGGGAGCGAGCATGATATCTAAGAAAGTCTGACACATTTTGGCAGCAAATACAAAGTGGGAGCAGGTGAACTTTCTAGTCCAAAGATCCTGTTTTTATGTAAACGTTATTAAACACTTTACAAACAAACAAAAACAAAAATCTGACACACAAGTAAATTGGTTTCTGTATAGGATTTTTTTCCTGAGTTTTTCAGGAGGTTGCTTGGTTAAAGTTTGAAAGACCACTGTATATGAGCTGGTATATGCTAAATATCTCAGAGTAAATTTACATGCACAAAGTAGTTCTAGTCATGAGTTGTATTAAAATAAACATGGGTTCATTTGTAGATTAACACTGCTTTCTGAACTATTTATAATGACTCTTATTTGAAGTTTTTCTTTTTTTTTTTTTAAATAAACCTTTTACTTCCTTCTGTAAACCCTAGCTTGGGAGGGGTAATTCACTCTGCAATGCAGAGTTAAAAGACTGACGTTTACTTTATAATCAAATTAGGAGGAAGGAAATCCTAGAGGAAATGTACAATGATTTACATGTCTTTTAAGGCAGCTCTAGTGATTAGGCAATATTTTAGATTTCATGGAAATAATGTATATCCAGCTGAAATGTCAGAAAGTCAGGGAAGCTAAAATATACTGTGACTATTATCCAAAGTGTCTGCCTTTATAGTCCTCAGAAATAGAGATCCCAAAATTAAGTGTGAAATGACCTATCTTTTGTCTAAGAATTTTACATTATTACAGAATTGTCTCTTGATTTCTAGATGCAGACAATAAGAGGAACAGGCATGGAATGAAATCTTCCACCTTCACGGAAAAAAGGGTAATTTGAATCCAAGTAGTTTTATTTGAAACCCAAACCACCACTGTATCTAAAGACATGGAGGAGTCCACTTTGTGCTGTTACAAGTTTAGCTAGACTTCTGCAAGAGATTGTGTTAGCATATTCCAAAAATGGGAAGTCAGGCAACGACTTGTGCTTTGTGCACAGGAGCAGCCGCATTTCCTATGCAGCGGCTTCTCATTCCTTACTTCAGTCTTATCATTCCATTGAAGCAATACATTTCACATTCACAGGCTCCCAGTGTCATCTGGTGCAACTGCACTGGAATCGTGGCCACTTAAACCAAGGGTGATTTTGGCCCCGTGACTGTGATCTTGACTTATACAGAAAGTTTTTTTTCTCCTGAGTTGTATTTCTTCTGTAAAGTACCAGGACGCACGAGAACACACGAGATGCCATCACACCATCAGCTGATATGACAGTTGGCCATACCAGAGCATTAGGATTCTGAGGCATAGGGGAAAAGTGATTTTTCCTTAAACACAGAGGTCTTGCGTGGCCGAATAGTGCATTACCACCATGGCAGCATCGGGCGCAGTTACATCTCTTTATTTGTAATAAGTCGCATTGATTTCAACTAGCACTGCTTCCTTTGAGAAACTACAACTATATGTGCAGATTTTAAGTCTTAACATGAAGGTTCTCTCACAGTCTTGGACTTGAGACTGCTTCTGGACTCTCATGAAGGCCATAGGCCAAAACATGCCTGCGTTTTTTGTACCTCTTGTGAAGCAGACTTCTAACTCCAGTTTATTTAGACTCTCAAGGTGATATTCTGGCTCCATTAAAGTCCACATCAGAACTCCTATTGACTTCAGGGGGGCCAAGATTCCACCTGAGTGCACTACCAATATACCTATAGATGGACTATGGGTAAAAAAAAAAGGCTAAAGGGAGCGCCCAGCACCCCGAGTGGCGCCGAAGGTTGTGAAGATATTTAAAGGGACAGGCCGTGCAGACTCATGTCTTGATACATGCTAAACATGAAGAATCCGGTGCTGGCACAGGACTCTCATTGGCTGCAGTGCAGCTGCCACACAGATCAGCAGCGTTCAGGACAAAGTCATAGCTCCCTCTTCTGGCTCTCAGCCGAAGAGCAGCAGGCGGCCGTCTAGAGAGCAGGATGCTCTGTGCATGGTGACATCCCCTCTAGCAGACAGGAGGAGAGTTACTAACAGTTTCCAGAGGAAGCCATATCAAGCTTTCCTCAGCAGACGAATAGTTGCTACAACCCCCAAGATCTTGAGGTTAAAGGCAGACCAAAAGAGGGAGAATCCACAGCTTTCCAAGTACTACTTTGATTGGTAGATAAGCCTACTGGGACAAATTAATCTCTGTCCGTAAATCCACTTAAACTGGAAAATTCCTTACCCATAATTTGCCTTCTGCTAGCAAGTCTCCCACAATTCTGGATGCCTGGGCTGCTCCCTTCCTCTGTAGCTATCAGAGACAGATCAAAGTTTTGGAACCATGTGCTTTGGTCACACTCCCTCTGCTCATACTTGCTGGCAAATGAGTTATTCCAAAGCTGTCCCACTCAGCATCTGATCTTTTGGCTCATAAGCCATTCAGGGTGGGTAGAATTGTGAAAGACACTGCTCGCAGAAATGGAAGGATCAATAAGACATTTTCCGCTCTTCAGCCCACAATTCTGGATGTCTGAGAAGCAGCAAGCAGTGAACAGATGTCAGGAGGGTTCTAGAAAAGGTCAGAAAGAAGAAAGGAAAGAAAGGTATCCCTCCTCGTTCATCAGATTTGCGGAAAGGATTAAATTTCTGGGCCACTGCTGGCAGAACCTTCCTGCCAAAGAAAGCCTCTGCAGATGTCAGGATGGCCAGCTGATAGGGCTTGATAAAGGTAGTAGCTGTTGAGCAGGTGGCTGCCTCGCAAATAGCCAGTGTGGATGTATTTTCTCTTTCTGCCCACGCAGAAATCTCATGAAGTGTGCCCTGATCCCTTCCAAGACCGGAATTCTGATGCCTTTTTAGCCTCCAAAATGCATAGCATAATCCATCTAGCAATGGCTGAATTGGAAGCTCTTCCCATTTCGGATGGGAAGATATGAATAGGGAGTCTGATCTTCTTGTGTAGTCTACTACTACTCTTAGATCCACCAGGTTTATTCTTTCCTCCAGGCTCCAGATGCCTTGAGCTGTTTGGGTTCCAAGGTGTGCTTCCCAGCACTCCAGGCTGGTGTCAGCTGTGAGGACCAGAAGATCTGGAAGGGGTATGGGCATACCTTTGCGGACATTGCCCTGGGCTGACCACAGTTTTCAGGAGCTGAGCACCAGCGTCAGGATCTTTACTTGATCCTTCCAGTGTTCTGGGGAATGGGCGCACATCTTTAAGATGAAGCTATGAAGGTGCCTGCTGTGTGATTGTTCCCATGTAGTGACCTCTGTGCATGACACTAGGAGGCCTCACAGTTGAAGACCCAGTGCTCTGGTGGGCCTCTTGCAGCTCCAGAACAATGTGGAAAGCACTGTTTCTAGTGATGGGTAGATCTTTGTTATTAAAATCTCTATGTACGTTCCCAGGTGACTTATTTTGGTGGACAGAGTCAAGGAGCTTTTCTTGACATTGATAACAAAGCCGTGTACTTGCAGGGGATTCAGCATCAGGGATGTGGCTCTGTTGCCAGGGATGGAGCTTTGCTAAAGATGTGGTCCAGGAGAGGATACGTGTAGACACTCTGTGACTTGAGTCTGACTACAATTGCCACCACCATCTTTGTAAGGACCCTGGGGGTCGAAGACAGGCCGAACGGGAATGGCCAGTATTGATAATGCTACCTGCCGTAAGCAAACCTTAGAAATCTGTGGTGGCACAGTCTGATAGGAATATGGAGGTATGCATCCACCAGATCCACTGAAGTCAGAAGATCTCTCTGGAACAGGGATGACACAGTAGAGGCCAGGGTCTCCATCCAAAACTTCATTTTCTTCATCCACTTGTTGAGCCTTTGGAGGTTGAGAATGGCTTGGATTGCCCCTGTGCGCTGTCGAACAATGAAGATGGAATAATAGAACCCTGAGAATCTTTCTTCTGAGGGGATGCTCTCTATCATGCCCATATCTAAAAGATGAGATATCTCATTCTGGATCAGACTGTGCTTTCTAGGGTTGTTGGAGTTGGGGGACTGGATGGGGAAGAGATGAGGTAGAGCCCATAGCTCGAGGGTGTATCCCTAACTCACTTGTCTGTGATTGATACAACCCATTCCTCCAGGAAATGGGAAATTCTACCCCCTAGTTTCAGCTCTGGGCAGAGGCCTATGCAGTTTTTACCATAAAGCAGCTTTGGGAGGGGTGGGATTCCTTCTGAACTTTCACCTCAAACCTCGGTTCTGTGGCTTACCTTTGGAGAACCTGCTTTCCCTTTGTTGGTATTTCTTTGAGGATGAAGGCTAAAAGGAGCACCTCTGTCTGAGGGCCAGTCTGTACTCTCTCCTGAAGCCATTATGTGGCATCAGAAGAGACTGTTTGGATTTTGCTATGCTGTCTGCCACTACTTCATCTAGCTTTTCCCAAAAAAGAAGGAAGTCTGTAAACTTGGCAGGTTATAGAAACGTGGCTTTGAGCGGGTATCCACCTTCCAGGGTCAGAGCCATAGGTGGCAACTGGTTACCGAGCATGGCTCTGGCTGAGAATCTCACTGCATCCATAGAGGCGTCATCTACGAATGCTGTTGCTGGGAAAACTCTTTAAAATAGAGCCAAAGTCAGGGTGATCTCTACGCTTAAAGGTCCTGAGATCTTCCAACCAGGAAAGAGATGTCCTTGCAAGGCAGGTGGCTGGTAGGGAAGCCTTGAGGGGGCTGAGGAGGCCTCAAAGACTTTTTTTGAGAGTGGCCTCCATCTTTCTATCTGTGGGGTTCTTACGATCAGACTCCCCTTCTGAGGGGGTAACCATATCTCTTACTTGGGATGCTACAGAGGGGTCAACCTTTGGTATTTCTGAATAGGGTCTTTGGTTCCTGAATCGTACAGAACCCAAGGTCATTTTTGTTAATGTGAATGCCCTCATTGGGCTTATCCCATTCTTCCCTGATCACTTCCTCAAAGGAGGAGTGTAGGGGAATTGCAGCTCCAGGAATGATTTTGAGGGGAGAAATGTATTCTGAGGCTTACTTGTGGGAGTCTGTTTGGGTTGAATCTGAATAATGGAGACAACTTTGCTGCATATGGGCTCAAATTTTGCGGGGGGGTGGGGCGGGAATCTTTGCTTTCCCTGGTCCCATTTGGTGTCAGAGTCCAACAATTCACCATCCTCAGCGAAGGAGGAAGATGAGTCAGGGTTTGTAACTCCTGGATCTTTTGTGCTTTTTCTTCCTCTCTTTTCCTTTCTTTGATTTCTTAACTTTTTTTGCACACTTTGAGAGCATATGAGCTCTTTGAGGCTTTTGCTAATCCTTTTGTGGCTAGCCTTCCTAAGGGGCTGAAGCCCTCTCAAGAGAACTCTCTTTGAGTCCTCCCACGATGGGTCCGATTCCCCTAAGGAGGGGAGGAGAGGATACAATGCCAGAGCCCTACGAGTTGAATTAGGAAAGAGGATTGCTGTTTATGAGCCCTGCTTCTTTTCCCTGGGCACTCAGGACCCACTTTAAGAATTGTGAGCAGGGGGGGCAGAATTTGTGGCCCCACAAATCTCCTCTCTGGTTTTCAGGGGCCCCTTGGGACTCACCCCTGAATTGGCTGGCTGGGGTCCTCCTCCTCTTTAGAGCCTCTCATTGCTCTGCCCAGAGATTCCTGCTCCATTTTCCCCACACTGGCATTTCAGCTGCTCCGGTGCATGGGGTACCCTGCATACCTGTCTGACTCATAACCCGGGGACTTGATGGACTTAGGAACAGAAGGCTGGGTACAACTCATCATTGGCCAAGCCCAGGAAGGCTGCCTCACAGATGGAGCATCATTTAGATTTTATTTGGTGCTTTTTAGGCTGCTTTACCATGCCTGAGAGGAGCAAAGGAGCCAGCAGGGAGGTACCACAGAGGAGGCTCAGGGTGGGTTATGTCACCCAACTGTGAACAGGCCCAGGGAGGAGGGAAAGGCTAGAGAGGGAGAACAGTGCTCACCACTGCCCTAAAAATAACCAAACAGAACCCTGGAAAGAAGAAAATAGGCAGGAGCAATAGAAGCACCATCCACAAACTGCCGTGGAGGCAGACAATATGGCGGCAAGCAGGAATGGAGGGGGCATGGCCAGTGCACGCCGCACCAAGACTTTTATCCACCGCCATGAGCTGCACAGAGGAGGGCAGCAGTCCAGCCACTCAGAAATGTAGGGGACTCTGGACTACGAAACAGTGGAATTACTCCAAGGATGAATTTGGCCCAGTATGCATGCAGTGCTGCTTCCGCAGTTCCCCCGTGTTACAGTACTTCAGAAATGAATGCAGACAGGAGATAAGGCGCAGAAGGGCTCCATATGCATTTAGTTAATTCAGCGTAACTAACTTGTCACAGGACTAACCAGAAACACCTCCATCATCTGGAATAGTCCAAAGTGTAAATTTTTTTCCAACAGCTTCATGCCTTTCTAACACCTTATCCACTTCTATGGATTTGTGGATTAAATGTTAGAATGGTACCTCTATTATACCAGCACTGCACGTTATAAATTCAGTTACAGATCCTATCGGTATGGGTTTATTTTGGTTATTCACAGAGAACAGAACACTAAAAATAGAAAAGGGTGGTGTTCAATTTAGAGGGTTTTTTTTTTTTAGTCAGATTATTTTTGTTGTCCTTCTTTAGTTGTTTACTTTTTAATTGACTGTAAACAAACAGAATAAATGACTTTGGAAAAACTGGGTATAACCATTTTAATACTGGCCGTTTTTCTCTCTCAGGCTTTGTGTACACTAGCACTTTTGTTGGCAAACCTTTTGTCGGCCAGGGGTGTGGAAAAAAAAACAACCACCTCTGACCAACGTAAGTTTCACCAACAAAAGTGCCGGTGTGGAGGTGCTCCTGCCAGCATGGCTGCCGCTGCTTGTTGGGGGTGGTTTTGGGCACGTGCTCGCCCGCCGGCGTAGAGCAGCTACAGAGACGACCTTACAGCGGCGCAGCTGCGCCACTGCAAGGCCGGTAGTGTAGACATAGCCTTAGTAAATGTAGAAATCGTTTTTTTCTTTCCTCTAAGCAGTTGGTACAGTGTTTCGTTTTGTTTTCAACAGAGCACGGAAGAGACAGCAGCAGAAAATAGTTTACGACTTTTAAGGAAAAAACATAACAAACACAAAGGTTTGACAAATAATTAATATTATGATGACGATGCGATAATAAATTGTACTGAAATGGCCAGTCTGAGGTCAGGTCACCACCTAGCAGCTGACTCACAACTATACGTTTCCTTTTTTTCCTCAGTTAGCCAATTCTCTGCACGCTGGAAAGGGAGCGGGGTTCCAATTTGCAGAACAGCTGTGTGATTGCAAAATAATTGTGCAGGAAGCAAATCCCACTGCTTTGGCTGAGGGCCATTAATATATCCAAGAAGAGTCAATTATTCCCCAGCGGTTATATAATCCCTTGACCCTGAATGGCTGCTGGTCTCAGAACTCCTCAGCCATAGGCCCACAGCAAACATGGATGCCTCAGCTTCTGCCCCCTCCCGTCCCTCCAGCTGTGAAATGAGATTACATTTAAAAAGGAAAATTACTCTTAGCTGGAAAACTAACATTAGCCTCCTTCAAAGGGCAAGGAGGAATAGGCGGCAGAGTTATTGAGAAGGCTGGTGTGACATGGGTTAGTGGGGCCAGAAGTTGAGGTAACCATTGTAGGGGCTGTTCATAAGTTATATAACACATGGGGGGGGGGGATGTTAGATGCTTAATTCTTCATTTGTTAGAGTGTTACAAAGGGGTAGGGGGGTCTTGAAAGTCACCAAAATGTGTTACCTAATTTATGAACATCCCCTTAGTTGTGGCTAGCAAGATGAGGAGACGAGGCCAGTAGCCAGTTAAAAGTACAGGTGAGAAGATGTCAAGCCCATTTCAGTACAAAAACTATTCAAAGATGTTTCCAGTTACTGCTGGTTGGTAACCAGCCCCTCAAATGTTTTAGGCCACCATGCAGTTATTATAAAATGCATTGTAATGTGTGTGTTTTATTTAGATTTAGCTGTTGTAATTGCATTTTTTATAGTAAAGCAAGTTGTCGAGCAGCCTGCTTAGTAGATAGCATTCCTTTCCAATGTCTTATACTGCACAAAAAGCATTGTTGTAATTACCCATTGGGATTACTCTTCCAAATAATGAGAGAGTTTGTATTAAAGAGGCAAAAGTGGCATTTACCTGCTGTGTATGGTGGCTAAATTCAGTGTGCTTGAAATACATTACCATGTATTTTTTTTAAAAATGATACTACTCTGTGTTACAGCTACAACTGTACTTCAACAAGCAAAAGACCCTCATAGAAAATGCTGGAACATTTTATTTGTATATTATAGGATATCTGGTATAAGCAGAACTGTACTTTCATTCTCTCACTCTCCCACCAATAACAAAATTATATATAAATTAGTTTTTTAACTCTGACACTTGCTCCTGTAATTTATTCTTCACCTGAAGTCTTAATCCTTAGACCTGCATCCTCATAATCCTCTTCACAATAAGTAACTGATGTCAAAACTTAAGATCATGAAGTGGGGAAAAAAAACTGCAGGCGCAACTAATCCTGTAAAACAGCCTGCTTTCATGAAAATGTCCTGCGAAAGAAACAAACACAGAGCAAATAGTAATTTTTTGGTTTTGGTGTGTTCCCCAAAGTCGCCCATGTGTGCTCAGCAGCTCTTTTAATTGAGGACCCATGCTTTAATAATGGGATTTGTTATACGTTCTTCTGAGATCTTTACTCAAACCCTTCAAATAAAGACAATTTATCTTTTTTTCAAAACAAAGGGCGTTCACACTTTGATACAAAGTGTACACATGTCCCTCCTTTCAAACAGCCCATTTATTTTAGCATAATTAATGACAGTCCTGAGACAGACTAGTTAAAAAACGGGTACATATATTTTCCTAGTTTTCCAACAGCCGCAAAGTTGCCATATAAAGTGGACCGGCAATAAGGCAAGTTAATTGCTGTGTCATTTGGAAGATCCATGTTCAAGAATGGATGCTACTCTTCAGCCAAATCCTGTTCAAAGTGTTCCTTATTAGAACTGTTTCTCCCCCTTCCTGATCAAGCCATGCAGCAGCACTGAGAGAGGATGTAGTGAAAGCTATCTGATTTACCAGACTGAGAGATGCATGGAGGAATATGAATCTAATGAAGGATTGTGGTGACACACTTTGCCTGCCTGGAATTGAGAGGGTTTTATTCCTGGCACTGCGCCTATTGGCTTTTGACTCTTTCGTGCCTCGTCTGAAAGGGTTGAGGAGGTAGAATTAGAACAGCAAGAGAATCTGCTTGAATAGCCATTAGTTTAGCCATGTTCAGTTGCATCCAGGAGAGGGCGAATAGGAGCTGCTACAATTAGGGCAGAGGGCTTTGAGATACAATGAACTACAGTAACTGTGCTGAGACACAATTTCAGTAAAAGTGTGTGTTCTATATTTTAACAGCAAGAATAGACTTTCTTAGGAAGTGCAAGCAGGCTGGACTTCTGGATGGTATATTTAAAGAAATGCTAGACACACTTCACCTTGCAAAGGAAAAACTGATGGATGACAACACTTCAGAAACAGGTACTGTGAACACATAGGAACTGTGCTTTGGACAGATGCTGAGCTCAGCCATTTAATTCTTCTTAATTAATTAGCCTCTTACAGTTTGTATGGGAACTTCCACCTTCTCTGTGTGTGTGTGTGTATATATATATATAAAATCTCTTCTTACTATATGTTCCAGTCTATGCATGTGATGAAGTGGCCTGTAGCCCACGAAAGCTTATGCTCTAATAAATTTGTTAGTCTCGAAGGTGCCACAAGTCCTCCTGTTCTTTTTATTTAATTCTTGGTACCTTTAACTCGGGATCATGTTCACCGTTTTAGAGCCCTAAACGGTTTGGTTAGCTTCCTCTGCTATACTACTTCAGTAGGGTGTTAGTGGCATGGGGGCAAGGAGCTGCCAACAAGTCGTTCTCTGTGAAAGCGCCTCAAGTCTGGAATTTGTTAAACAAGCTCCTTCCCCCAAGATACACACATAGCTTAGTCTGCCAGATCCCAGGGACACTGCAAGCTGTACCAAGCATTTTAAGAAAAGGGTGTTTGAAGGGTTGTGAAGATTTTATCTGGACTGGGGTTGTGTTTTATTTCATCACAGAGGGATGAGCAATCTCTGTTAAAGATAGTTACAGTATATGAAAAAAATTGCATATGAATGCATTAAGTCTTGTAATAGATTATTTAGATTAACATTAATTTAAAATATATTGGAGGTTCTGATATAGCTACAGTACTTGTACAAAACACTGCTCTTGAAGCAGTCAACTCACCTTAATAATCTTATGGACAAAGCAACATTAAAGAGAATTTCAAATTTCACTCTGTGGGATTAGCCTTCTCAGTTTTCAAAATAGTCTACTGATATATCCTTTGGGAATGAACAATATTAATGTAGTCGACACCGTTAAGGAAAGAGAAATAACCCAATTAACTAAATCTCCCTCATAAGAGAAGTTTTTGCATAGCAAAAGTTGCCAGAAGTAATAAAAAAAATACTTATTCACATTTTTAGAATCTCACAGCACCTTATAAACATGAAGTAAGTAATCCTCTGAACATCCATGTGAGGTGTGTAAGCATTATCTGTGTTTTACTGATGGAAAACCTGGCACTAAAGCTTAATTTAAATATATTATGTTAATAAACACTATTTAAGGATGCTACAAAGTCACTTCATGCATTTAGAAATGTAAACAATTTATTAGCCTCTTCGACTGGGCACTTTCATGTCATGTGATTTGCAAATAGCAATTAAATTGGCATCCAGCCACTTCTATCATCTGGCACATGGTCCCAGAGGTATTGCAATAAACTAGATTTTAAAACTTATTAAATACATTTACATGAACTTGGTTACCAGACAAACAGCTCCTATTTAAATGGGGTGCAGACTGTAGGTTAAATGTAATGAGAATCCCATTTATATCTTATTTTCCATAGGAAATTAGGGAAGCAAAATTGTGAAATTGACACTTCTTCCTTGGTATAAAATAGCAGAAGGGAGATTAGTATTTTTCCCAGCATTCTAGCTTTCTGATCTTAAAAGCCTCATAACTAAAACAACTGGTGAAGTTTACAGATTGGTAGTTACCATTGTGCAATTTTTAAGTTCTGTGTTAACATGAAACAGTAAATCAACTTTTTTTTCCAACCCCTAGAATACGAGGAAACAGTAATATCACTTTTTGACTGTAGCCTGTTTGAAAATATACTTACAAATGTTCATTCAGGTATGTAAATATATATGCTACTATATAAAGTAACCCTCCCCCAAAGAAATAGTTATTAGAATTAAGGTTATTCCTATGATGATTATGGTATAGTATCAGTTTAAAATCAAAGCTTTCTTAATGCTGTATAAACACCCAGGTGAAATCATTGGCATCACTATCCTTAGAAACATAATATTGCACAGGTTTGTCTGTCTGATTTGAAGCAGGACAAGAGGGTTTTCTCTGGTTTTAACTATTTGAGTATCAAGAACCACATATGACTTCTTGATCAGTGGACCCTGCCTCTGCCTGATATCACAGGATTTCCCAATGCATTGTTTCTCCTCCTATGTGTCTCCAAGGCCCCCACTCAGCCAATCGTTTTAGACGGAAGTCATGTCTTTCAGGCTGACAGTTTAAACAGGCCCTTCTCCTTCCCTGATTGTAATAGGTAATTCAGGGAGCTCCACCCACTTTAAATGGTACTTATTTAGAAGTCGTGCTAACAATAAGATGCTTTGAAAGATATCTAAAAAGCAGAGGGAAAGGAATGAAAATGGGGGAAATTAAGAGGAAGATAGTTGAGAAGGTGGCTGAAGTGTATTGGAAGAACTATGCTCCCCTTCTGCTCTGTATTTGTTAATGCGTTTACAGGAACAACCAGTTTTGAAAACAGCATATCAAGGAGAAGGGAGAAAATACACTATTGCGTATTTTGGGCCAAATTTTTCAAAGAAGTCTCTGCTCAGTCTCTGTGCATGCACAACTTTGCAAATGCCTACCTGAAAACTTTTCTGAGCATGGATACCAGTGTGCTTTGATAACAAGATGATAGATGCTTTGGAAATTAGAGCTGGAGCATGTGCATCCAAATGAAGGCTGCTCTGAAAATTTGGCCCTTTCCCCGCTCTTCCTTCAGTGTTGACTGTATGGCATTCTGAAACAGCATGGAAGTCATGAGAATATACAAGCTAAATCTGACTGCACAAAAAGGAGTATTTTTCAGTCATAGCTGGGACCTAGGGCAGCAGCCAAGTCGCTCTTAAATAATCTGATGGCCTGATTTGCAGAAGGGCTGAGTATCTATAAATCCCACTGAGGTAAATGGAAACTGGAAGTGTCATATATATTAGGCTACCACTGAATATAAATACAAATGTTGTGCCTTTAAAAAAAAAAAAAGTGTTTAGGACTTTTAAATTAACCAGGTATCTTTACCCATAACTAATTGGTCAGACAGTCATTCAAAACCAGCTGCTGTAAGCATTTTTTCCCCAATTGAGCTAAATAACTTCCCCGTTTTTGAGGTATGAAAGCATAAGAAAACACTCTACCTCTCTCTTAAAATTGAAATTATTGTGTGTGACATAAGTGACTTGGTTGAAGCTAGGAACTTCAAGTTTATCTTTTTGTAGATCTCATTGATGGGGTGGGGGGAATCAATTCAAGTTCTGAACAAAATCTGGTCAGTAACTTCAAGGTTGTGAACACTTAACCATGGCACTTTGCATGTTCCATAAGATCTTTTCTGTTCATTATTAATGCAGGGCACTTCCATTAGAGACTCATTCTTTAACAATTTCCTTACATGCATGAAAGACTATGCAGTCTTGACTCATTTATTACCAATAAAGATCAATATGAATCTGAGTGCACTGTGATTTAATTGCTCTATTTGCTTCCCTTTTAAAGTCAAGGAAATGTAAATGCAAAAGATAACATAACAGCAGTGTCACGTGAAAAATGAAGTTAAATTCCAGACATTTTAAAAGTTGAATTTGCAATTGTACTTTTCACCTTGTACATGTGCCTTTGAAAAAGGTGTATTTTTAATGATGCATTGGCCTTTATACAATAGAGGTGTCAGTTGTACTGTGTGGTACAGATATATTTGCTAACTTCAAACATTCAAAGTTACTGAACTGACTTTCTTCAAACCTGTCAGTTTTTTAAAACCTCAGATCTACAAAACAATCCAAGTTTTAAAGGAAGCTGTTTTAAGCATTTAACATATTTAAAGATGGCATGTATGACCTCAGCAGTTGAGTCCCTAACAAATGGATCCTGAAAATAGAACAATTATTCTCATGTACAGTGTTAGCAACTTGAAATGTTCAAAACCTAAAAAACACAATATTTTTAAACCTGGCTTGATTTAAGTCTCTCAGTATGTTATTATAATTTCAGATAGGACAGAATAATTTCTGATGGAACATATGCACAAAGTATTCTTCCCCCCCCCTTCTAGAACTCCAGTGCTTAAACTAATTTTGCTCAAATGAAGTAAAATTTCACCTTTTAGTAGAGACCAAGCATAGTAGTAGTTAGCCTAAAAAATTTTAGTTGAGAAAGGTATGGGGGTTTAATGTGAAGTCACAACTCTTACTCTAGCAATAGAGTGATACCTGTGGCTTTACTAATTTGAATGTGCATATATTTATGTTCTTTACTGTGAAAAAAAATATATTTTTTTTCCTTATTATAGGAACAGAGGAAAAACTTCAGGAGCTTCTGGAAACCCGGAAAAGACTGGATACTCAGATTGAGCTCCTGCAAGATTTAAAAGTAATTCCTTTCCAGGAAAATATAGCTAGTGCATCTAGTTCAGTGTCTGAATAACTAATACTTCTCTTGATATCAACTTCCATATTAAAGATTTTCTACTGACAGAAACTGCATCTGGTCAGTGTATAAAAGTGACTTTCAAAGATAGGGGCGCACAGAAAAACAATTGGGTGTTTTACTACTATTTTATACCTCACTTTTGCAATAACTTCATTTGTCCTTTTCCTTTTTAATTTTTACTGTGGCTCAAGGAGTGATAAACACTTAAATTTAAATACCTTCCATACAAGCTTTTTTTAAAATACTCCACAAGCCACTTTTTAAAATCACTTCAGTTGCGGCAGCCCCCTATCACGTGATGTGTCTGTGATTCAATGTCTGCTTATCATAGCAGACAAAATCATTATTAAAAATTGTTAAGGCTTTCCAAAGAGGAATTTAACAAGACTTGCACTTGAAGAAGCCTTCTGAGTTCAAAGAAGCAGACTTTTTTTTTTAATTAAGTTTTCTCAGTTTACGGTGTGTTAATGTTTAAGTAGTTCTGTTTTAACTGCAATGGTGAGAGGTGGTGCCCATTAGTTGCTTGCAAACACCTGAGGCTGGCTGGTGATCATCCTCTGAAAAATCATTCTGTGTAAAATAGTTAGGGAGTCAAATACTGCAGTAAGAACATTTATGGCTTCCATGTGTTATTTTGTCTTATTATATTAAAATTGTTTGAATACAGAAAAGCAGTACATTTAGTTACAAAATTGCAAGTTAATGAAAAACTTGACAATAAAATGTTTTTGTAAAGAAAGTTGTATATTGAAGAAAACTAGTGACAAAATCAGTTTATGCACCAAAATACTGTTGTATACGGTACAGCCTTGTAGGTTCTCACTGCTAATCCACAGCCTTGCTGATTCTCACAAAACCCCTGGTTTCATCATACTTCATAGCTCAGCTCTAACGGAAGAGACAGTACAATAGGAGATTCATATGAAGATTTAATTATTCTTAAATACCCTAAAGAACCTTTGTAGCTGTACTATGAAATAAATGAAATTAAACTACACTTAAGAAACTAAGTATATTTTAGTGCATTTTACACTTCACTTACTACTTTACAAAGTTAATAACGCACTCTGTCATTAGTGTAAATTAATAGTTCCATTGCATAGCTCTACTGGTTGCCTGTAGACAGCCAAAATATGCTACAGGAGTCCTGAATTGAAGGATTGATAGATTTAGTGTATTTAGGTGGATATATTTGAAGATGTTACCTCCAAGGACAAAAGCAAGTTACCAGCATTCCAACAAGTCTTTCATCTCTCCCTTCTGTGGAAAAGCTGCTAGACAGAGAAGCGCTAGAATATTAGTATGTCAGGCAAATGTACATAACACCCTGTGCATGTTCATAGTTCTAATTTTACTTGTGCTAGGTTTGAATTTAGGGTGGGGTTTTCAAAGATTCCTAATGGGTGGGATCCCAAATCCCATTAATTTTCAAATGTGGGTTGGGCACCTAATGCCCTTAAGTTTCTTTAGAAATGGCAGTCTTGCTCTCCTGTTGCAGTGGTCGGCTTTCAAATCTATATCCGACGGTTATGTCAACACTGGAGGTGTAATTGCCAGCTCGAGCAGACATGCACACTAGCTTTGATCAAATTAGCTAAAAAATAGCAGTGTAGCCGTGGCGACACTGGCAGCAGGCAGGCTCATCACCTAGGTACCCCGGGTCTTGGGTGGGATTGTTTCCAGCAGTTTCCCTGTGCTGCTGCAGCTAGCTAGGGCAATGCTAGCACATATAAATTTGCATGAGCTAGAAATGACACATCCAGCTCCAGTATAGATATACGCACAGTAGCAAGAACTTGGGTAATGATACTGAGCAATATTTTCAAAATTGCCCAAGTGGTTAAGAGTATAAGGCTATTGAACTTCAGGAAAACTTAGGCTCCTTAGCAACTGTGGAAAACAGAATTTTATCCAGTGTGACTCTCACCCCGGCCAACTCTTGTCTTCTCAGTTTCCCCACTTGTGTTCACTCACCACAGCCTAACAGCAACTCAGTCCACAGGGACAGGATGCCTTGTCTAGGCCTCTTAACCCAGGTGGAGGAGAGAGGGCCACAGGAGACGGTATGGTATGGTCCAGAAACTCTGCTTTTCAGTGCCTCTCCTTAGAGGTTCCTGGGTTTTATTTTCTTTGGAGACACCTCTGAAATTACCCATACAAACAAATTTTAACAAAGCCAAGATTTTAAAAAGTAGTATTAAAACAAAAGAAACTGTTTGCTTAACATCTAGATTTACGCTTAGCTGAATATCAATATCCTCAATAAAATTGTTCCCAGTTTAGAGTGGGGGAATGTGACTTTTACAACCCCTATTTCTGACCATTCTGGTCTGTCTGCCTGTCAGTGATAGTTGCTGTCCAGATAGCAGCCACCCTTGTGCTGTCCCTAGGACTTGCTTTTCCAGTCCCTATCACGGGGTCAGCTTGTATGTTCAGCCTCTCCCTGAGTGTCCCTCATGTGTCCGTATGCAGCAAGGCAAGGCTTGGCTTTATTAACTTTGGTCAGGAATACCATTTGGGTGGCAGAAAACCCATGAACAATGATTAATGGCGGCCTTTCAAAGGCTTAATTAATTACCCCGCTGCCGGAGCCTTTTGCTGCAGTGGGAATGGCTCCAGTAGCAAGACACTATACTGCTAAAAGTAGCACTGTAGATGGGGGAAGCACTGCTGGGCAGAGAGAGCCATGTAGGGTTTATACCCTAAGGTTCAGGTGTGTAGGGTACTCTACTCACCTAAGCTGTGCCTCGCTATCTACACTGCTATTTATACCTAGGGCCCTACCATATTCACAGCCGTGAAAAACATCTCACCGACTGTGAAATCTGGTCTCCCCCCTTGAAATCTGGCCTTTGTGTGTTTTTACCCTATACTACACAGATTTCACGGGAGAGGCCAGGATTTCTCAAATTGGGGGTCCTGACCCAAAAGGGAGTTGCCTTCAGAGCTGGGCTGCTGGAGAGCGACAGCTGTTGGCCAGGTGGCCAGCTCTGAAGGCAGTGCCCAGCCAGCAGCAGTGCAGAAGTAAGGGTGACAATACCACGCCTTGCCACCCTGACTTCTGCGCTGCTGCCTTCAAAGATGGGCGGCTGGAGAGTGGCAGCTGTTGACTGTGGGCCCAGTTCTGCAGGCAGCAGAATAGAAGGAAGGGTGGCAATACCATACCAGGCCATCCTTCCTTCCTATCTCCCAGTCAATATAGGGATAGTTGAAATCCCCCATTAATGATTATATTATTATTATTAGAGTTTTTCATTTTAATAGCCTCTCTAATCTCCCTGATCATTTCACAGTCACTATTACCATGCTGGTCAGTAATATATCCCCACTGCTATATTTTTATTATTAGAGCATGGAATTACTACCCATAGAGATTCTATGGTACAGTTTGATTCATTTAAGATTTTTACTTCATTTGATTCTACACTTTCTTTCACATATAGTGCCACTCCCCCACGAGCACGACCTGTTCTGTCCTTCCAGTATATTTTGTACCCTGGTATTACTGTGTCCCATTGATTATCCTCATTCCACCAAGTTTCTGTTATGCCTATTATATCAATATCCTCATTTAATATGAGGCACTCTAGTACACCCATCTTATTATGTAGACTTCTAGCATGGACATGACATATAAGCACTTTAAAAATGTGTCACTTTTTAGCTGTCTGCCATTACATGATTTAATTGAATGGGACTTTTTTCATTTGACTGTTTCTCATCAGATCCTACCTGTATTTTATCATCTTCCATCCTCTCCTCTTTACTAGGACATACAGAATCTCCATTAATAGATCCTCCCCTAAGGGGTGTCTCTGTCCAAACCACATGCTCCTCCGCACTTGTCAGCTTTCCTCCAGTCCTTAGTTTAAAAACTGCTCTACGACCTTTTTAATTTTACGTGTCATTTTGGTTTAGGTGGAGCCCATCCTTCCTGTATAGGCTCCCCCTTTCCCAAAAGTTTCCCCAGTTCCTAATAAATCTAAACCCCTCCTCTCTACAGCATCGTCTCATCCACGTCTTGAGACCCTGTAGTTCTGCCTGTCTAACTGGCCCTGCGCGTGGAACTGGAAGCATTTCAGAGAATGCCACCATAGAGGTGCTGGACTTCAATCTCTTACCTAGCAGCCTAAATTTGGCCTCCAGGACCTCTCTTCTACTTTTCCTTATGTCATTGGTACCTACATGTACCACAACCACTGGCTTCTCCCCAGTACTTCAGATAAGTCTATCTAGATGCCTGGAGAGATCCACAACCTTTGCACCAGGCAGGCAAGTCACCATGCAGTTCTCCCGCTCATTGCAAACTCAGCTATCTATGTTTCTAATGATCGAATCACCCGTTACTAATACCTGTCTCTTCCTAATATTCTACCACCATCAAATATTCCTTATTGGCACAAACAACTAGCTCGTACTTGAATAGTCAGGTGTAAATATGTGATTTTTTTTAAGAACAGGTTTTTCAGTGTGTATGCTCTCCAGGTAGGCCTACCTGTTCCCCAGGCCTTGGCTCCTGCAATATTGTCCAGGCACCCAAGCTCAGAATCTCCTTTCTGGTAGGAGTACTGGACAACCATAAGGCCAGAATAAGACAGACAGACAGACGCACTTTAAAGGAAAGCTGAGATTCTGGAGCCCAGTTTCTGGCTGTAATATACAAAGGAACTGACTCATAACACTGGCAGAAAAAATGGTTACTAACCTTCGGTAATTGTTGTTCTCAAGATGTGTTGCTCCTTTCCATTCCAGTGTAGGTATGTGCTCAACCTGAGCACCACTGCCGGAAAGTTTTTCCCTCAGTAGTATCCGTCAGGTCAGCTCTGGTGCCCACTGGAGTCACGCTCTCATAACACCAGTATATAGGGCCTGCCAGTCCCTCAGTTCCTTCTTGCCAGCTAACTCTGACAGAGGGATGAGGGGAGAGGGGGTTTGGAATGGACATGAGCAACACATCTCGAAGAACAACTGTTATGGAAGGTTAGTAACCATTTTTTCTTCTTCGAGTGCTTGCTCATGTCCATTCCCATGTACGTAACTCCCAAGCAGATGTAGCTGGAGGGTTCAGAGTTCACTGACAAGCAGATTGTAGCACTGCTCTGCAAAACCCAATATCGTCTCTAGCCTGTTGAATGACGGTGTAGTGAAACGCGAAAGTGTGGACTGAAGAGCACACTGCTGCTTTACAGATGTCCTGAACAGGGACCTGTGCCATGAATGCTGCTGAAGATGTTTGTGCCGGTGTGGAGTGTGCCATCAAGGCTGGAGCAGGAACCTTCGGCAGGTTGTAGCATGCGCAGATACAGGACGTGATCTACGATGAAATTCTGTGGGCTGAGACTGGAAGACCCTTCATCTGTCTGCAACAGCCACAAAAAGTTGAGTCGTTTTCCAAAATGATTTAGTTCTACGTAGAAGGCCAGTGCACGTCTGACATCTAATGAGTGATGCCTCTGCTCGTTTGTTGGCATGCAGTTTTGGATAGAAGACCGGAAGGAATATGTCTTGGTTACTATGGAATCGTGAAACCACCTTTGGGAGGAAGGCTGGGTGAAGATGTAGCTGGACCTTGTCCTTGAAGAATACCATGTATGGAGATTCTGAAGTAAGGGCCTTAATTCTCTGAGACCCTTCTGGCTGAAGTAATGGCCACCAGGAAGGCCACCTTCCAGGACATGTAGAGCAGAGAACATGTTGCCAATGGATTGAAATGGGAACCCAGGAGCCTTGACAATGGCAGCTTGAGATCCCAGGGCGGAATTGGTTGACGTACCTGGGGGTACAGCCTGTCAAGTCCCTTGAGAAACTGACTGCAGATAGAGTTTGCAAAGATGGACTGGCCATTCACCCATGGGTGAAAAGCTGAAGCTACAGCCAGGTGGACCCTAATAGGTGACACCGATATTCCCTGCTGCTTCAGGTGTAGCAAGTAGTCCAGAATGAATGGCACTGATGACTGTGTGGGTGAGACACCTTTCTGCGCTGGCCAGATCAAGAACCTTTTCCACTTTCCACATATATAGCTCTAATGGACAGCTTTCTGCTCCCTAAAAGAACTTCTTGAACTAGAATTGGAGCATGCTAGCTCAGAGGGGTTCAGCCAAGGAGCTTCCAGGCCATGAGATGAAGGGACTCAAGGTTCAGGTGACAGAGGCAACCATGGTCCTGGGATATCAGGTCTGGAACCTGAGGTAGTCGGATTGATGTTTCTACTGACAGGTTCAAGAGCATTGTGAACCAGTGCTTGTGTGGTCAGGCTGGGGCTATCAGGATGACTTGCGCTCTGTCCCATCTGATCCTTGGCAAGAACTTGTGTATGAGATAAATCAGTGGGTATGCACAGAATAGATGACCCGTCCAAAGCAAGAGGAAGGCATCTGTCAGTGATCCTAGACTGTGGCCCAGGAAAGGGTAGAATTGGAGACACTTCCTGTTTCGCCTTGTTACAAATAGATATATTTGGGAAAATTACTTGTAGGATCTCTGGGCAGCTGGACCACTTGTGGTGGTTGGAGAAATCCTTGCTAAGATGATCTGCTAATTTGTTCTGAAAACCCGGCAGATAGGAGGCATCAAGGTGAATTGTGTGGGCTATGTAAAATTTCCATAAGCGAAGTACCTCATGGCACAGGTGAGAGGAGCGTGCTGCACCCTATCTGCTGATATAGAACATGGCTGTTGTGTTGTCTGTAAGGACTCACACCTGCCTGCTATGTGGGGTTGGAAGTTTTGGAAGGTTGACTGTATTAGTCTCACATTTGCCTCTACCTGAAGTCTGGACTAACCTTTGATCAGCCAGTCGCCGAGGTACGGATATCTGAACCCCTTGTCTCCTCAGGAAGGCTGGAATGGTTCACATTACATTTTGTGAACACCTGAGGGGCCGCCGAGAGACTGAATGGGAGCACCGTAAATTGATAGTACAAATGGTTCATGACAAATCTGAGGAACCTTTTGTGTCCCTGAAAGATAGCAATGTGGAAACAGACATCCTTTAAGTCAAGGGCAGTGTACCAGTCCCCAGGATCCAAGGATGGAATGATAGAGACCAAGGAGACCATGCAGAACTTCAGTTTCTTCATGAATTTGTTGAGGTTTCACAGGTCCAGAATCGGTCTCAGACCACTGTTGGCTTTCCGGATTAGGAAATATCCCTTAACAATGGCAGAACCTCTTCCACTGCTCCCATCCTTAGGAGCAATTGCACTTCTTGGGCTAGAAGTTGCTCATGAAAAGAGTCCCTGAAGAGGTGTGAGAAAGAGAGGGAACAACAAAACTGAAGGATGTATCCTAGTGCTATTGTGCGTAGCACCCACTGGTCCAAGGCAATACAGGCCCACGCCCATAGAAGTGGGATAACCGGTCTATAAAAAATGGGGAATTTGGATCCTTAAACTGTCCTGGTACATCATCCCTGGACTTCCCATCAAAAAGCCTGCTTTGACCTTGCCAAGTGTCTGGGGGTGCAGGCACACATACAAATGAAGGTTATGAGGGGAGGCTTCCTCCTCTAGCCCCTTCTCCTCCTCCTGCTATAGTCCTGTAGAACAGGCGGGGGAAGAAGCAAGCTGTCTATTGTGGCCTAGAGTGCCTTCCTCATTGGGGCTGGTGTATGAAGGCCCAAGGACTTCACTGTGGCCCTTTAAACTGTGAAGTTTGGCGTCTGTCTGATCAGAAAAGAGCGACATCCCCTCAAACGGCAGGTCCTGCAAAGTTTGTTGGATCTCATGTGGCAAGCCCAAGCTTCTCTGCATAGCCACAGCCAAAGCCATGGATTAGACTGCAGAATCCACCGCATCCAGGGCTGCCTGCAGTGACGCCTTTGCCACAGACCTGACTTCCTCTACGAGAGCTGCAAACTCTCATCTTGACTGCTGAGGCAGCAACTCCTTAAATTTCAGCATAGAGTCCCAGGAGTTGAAACTGTACCTGCTCAGGAGTGCCTGCTGATTGGCGATCCTGAGCTGGAGACCCCGTCAAATAGACCTTCCTCCCAAAGAGGTCTAACTTTTTTGCATCCTTGGTCTTAGGTGTCCGTCCCTGTTGGCCCTGCCTTTTCCGTTCATTAGCTGCCACACCACCAAACTATCTGAGGCCTTGTGCCTGCAGAAGTCTTTTCCATCAGTACCGCTACTGACAGCTCCTGTATGACCAAAGACATTGACCCCAGTAGCGCAAATCCCTTGCTGCTGCAAATGCCTCTGGCATTGAAAGTACTGGCAGAGTTGTAGGGCCTGGTGCCTCCCTCATGACGGAGAGTCTATCAGCACTGGACTCAATAGTTCCTGTTCTGGGACTGGTCAATGGTGCGGCATGGGTTGTCAGTGTCACAGGGTGGCCGGACACGGGTCACACCCTGGCAGTGTTTCTCTACACCAGTTGGCGGGACAGGGATCAGCTTCTGTAGATCTTCCTTTGCTTCTTCTTAGGCATTGGCAATGGTGAATGGTGCCTAAACTCTGTCACCTGCACATCCTTCTTTAGCACTGGGGATGACTGACTGTACTGAGGTTCTGTAGGTGTGGTTGGAGCATCTCACCTTGGGGCCAGAGATGGGAAATGGCACCAGGCATCCTGAAGTGGCCTGGCTCTGATGGAGGTTGGTGTGCTGCCTCCAGGAGACTAGAGCAGAGTCTAGCATCTCTATCCTTCTTGGTGCAGGGCTTAAGGTCCCTACAGATCTTGCACCACTCCTACACATGATCCCCCAGATACTTGAGACAGCTGGAATGGGGATCATGCACAGGCTTGTGACAAGATTCCCAAAGCTCGAAACCCACAGAGTGAGGAATGCCTTTGTGTTGGAGGTTAACCCCATTTAGTTATTTAGGAACCCCGTTAACGTAACAGAAACTTAATTACTAAATACAGTCAACTACAGTAACGCCTCACTTAACATTGTAGTTATGTTCCTGAAAAATGCGACTTTAAGCAAAACAATGTTAAGTGAATCCAATTTCCCCATAAGAATTAATGTAAATGGGGCAAGGGGGTTAGGTTCCAGGGAAATTTTTTTCACCAGACAAAAGATAGAGATTATATATATATGTATATACACACACACACACACAGAGAGACAGTATAAGTTTTAAACAAACAATTTAATACTGTACACAACAAGGATTGTGAAGCTTGGTTGAGGTGGTGAAGTCAGAGGGTGGGGTATTTCCCAGGGAATGCCTTACTGCTAAATCATGAACTAGCACTCCACTGAGCCCTCAAGGGTTAACTCATTGTGTTAATGTAGCCTCACACTACACTGTACAAGGCAGCACAAATGGAGGGAAGGGAGACAGCACGACAGAGACACACACCCTGTGTACGTGAGAGAGCGCTGCACATTGCCCCTTTATGTACGCTGACGCCACTCTAAGTACATTGCCTTTTTAAGTAGGCCAGCAAATTGAGACAGCAGCTGCTGCCAGCAAGCTCCCTCTGTCCTGAGCCCTGTCATGTCCCCCCTGCTCTATAGAGATGGTGGGAGTGGGGTTCAGGAGCAGGGGGGTGGGGGACACCCTGACATTAGCCCCCCTTTTCTCCCCCCCCCACCTCCACCCCCCAGCAAACAGGAGGCTCGGGGAGCAGCTCCAAGGCAGAGGGCAGGAGCAGCACATGGCAGTGGGGGAAGGGACAGCTGAACTGCCGGCAGTCGATAGCCTGCTGAGTGGCTGCGGCACAGGGAACTTAGGGGAGCTGATAGGGGGGCTGCCGGTCCACCCTGGTTCCAAGCCCCCACCTGCTAGCTCCATCGGGCTTCTCTTCCTGCAAGCAGTGGACAGAGCAGGTGGCTGCCAAACGTTATAAGGGAGCATTGTGCAACTTCAAACAAGCATGTTCCCTAATTGATCAGCAACATAACAATGAAACAACATTAACCGGGATGACTTTAAGTGAGGAGTTACTGTACATACAATAAGGGTATGTCTACACTACAAAATTAGGTCAAATTTATAGAAGTCGGTTTTGTAGAAAGCGTTTTTATACAGTTGATTGTGTGTGTCCCCACACAAATGCTCTAAGTGCATGTAGTCGGCGGAGTGCGTCCACAGTACCGAGGCAACCGTCGACTTCTGGAGTGTTGCACTGTGGGTGGCTATCCCACAGTTCCAGCAGTCTCTGCCACCCATTTGAATTCTGGGTAGAAATCCCAGTGCTTCATGGAGCTAAAACATTGTCATGGGTGGTTCTGGGTACATATCGTCAGGCCCCCGTTCCCTTCCTCCCTCCGTGAAAGCAAAGGCAGACAATCGTTTTGCGCCTTTTTTCTTGAGTTACCTGTGCAGACACCATATCACGGCAAGCATGAAGCCTGCTCAGCTCACTGTCACCGTATGTCTCCTCAGTGCTGGCAGACTTGTTACTGCATTGCTACACAGCAGCAGTTTATTGCCTTTTGGCAGCAGACAGTGCAGTATGACTGGTAGCCATCATCGACGTAGTCCTGGGTGCTCTTTTAACCAGGGGCCAGTGCAGCTGAGTTGAGAGTGCTGTCCAGAGTGGTCACAATAGAGCACTCTGGGATAGCTCCCGGAGGCCAATACTATCTAATTGCATCCACAGTACCCCAAATTCGACCCGGCAAGGCCAACTTAAGCGCTAATCCCCTTGTCGGGGGTGGAGTAAGGAAATCAATTTTAAGAGCCCTTTAAGTCGAAAAAAAGAGCTTTGTCATGTGGACAGGTGCAGGGTTAAATCGATTTAATGCTGCTAAATTCGACCTCAACTCCTAGTGTAGACCAGGGCTAAGAGTAGAGAAAAGTTGACTGAGGAGTACTTGCAACAGCAAGAACGAGTCATAGTTCCAGTGACCGTCTTGGGTGATAAGAAGGAACTGAGGGGTCAGCAGGGTCTTTTATACCAGTGCTATGAGTGCATCACTCAAGGGGACACCAGAGCCAACCCAATGGATACTAGTGAGGGGAAAACTTTCCGGTGGTCGTGCTTGGGGCAAGCACACACCTATATTGGAATGGACATAAGCACGTCCTCAAAGAAGAATGTATTTGTTCTGTGTTCATGTACAGATCAGAGGAGGCATCCCAAGTGATGTGGCATCTGGCTTGAGTAGAGGTTTTCTAGTGCTTTAGCAGTTTCTGCTCCCATTGAAGATGATGGCAACACTTCAATGGCAGTAAGATGGGCTCTGACCTCACAGGGAAAAGAGGAAGTTAATGAGAGCTTCAGCTAATCAAAGTATATACAAAATTTGGTTGAGAAGTCTTCTTTGCCAACGCTTCACCCTCAAACATCTATTGGTGCCTAAACCTGGGCACAATAATTGAACTGAAATCACCCCTCATACAAACATTGACTTTCATGGTTAGAGTTTCCTTTCAGTTCAGAATTTTGGTCTCATCACTTCAGTGTAGAAACCCACCTTTTCTCCTGTTTCTTTTACAGGCTAAGCAGGGGCATTTCCAAGTGATTACAGCACATCACAGATAACCTAGCCTCCTCTCTTTTTGACTGGGCAGTTGACAAGTCACTAAACCTCATTGTGCCTCAGTTTTCCTATCTGAAAAATAATAATTTTTAGTTTACTTCCCTTATGCTGTAATACATAGAATAGTTCATGGGTTGTAAAGCACTTCTGAGATCATGGCGTGAAAGGGGTTATTACATTCACTTTTAAGACACTCCTTTGTGGCTTTTTACATCAAGTGAAGTAGTGAAGTTTGAAAGCATGGTGAGAATCCACTGGATATGGGAGTAGGGAGTCCCTATCAGCCAAACAGATGCAATTCAGACTTTAGAGAACAAACTCAAATTGTTCCAACAGGAGTATTACAATTCTAATCTTAATATCCTTTTGCTCAATTTCATGTTAATGTATTCATTGTTTTTTGCAATCAGAAGTGCTAGGAAGGAACAATGAAATGGGATCAGATTAGTTTGAGCTAGTGATAATCTTGCACAGTCCTTGCATTTCCTTTGTCTATGATGCATCATCTACCATTTCTATAGCTAATCCTAATGCTCAGTTTCTGTTCAGTGGTCTAGTAGATTAGAGATTCTTTAGGAGAATAGAGAATCCCAAGGTACAATACTGCAAGCAAGTGGAATGTGTTGAACTGAGTCAGCTCCCAGCAACCTACGTGAATTATCATGAATGGCAATGCCTTAAGCAAGATGATACTGGCATAAATTTTGCTTAAGGGACACACAGAGCCAGGACTGTAGGAGAATTTATCACCCTCCTCCTATAACCACTTTTCATGTACTTGAAGACTATTAGGTCACCCCTCAGTTTCCTCTTCTCCAGACTAAACAAACCCAAGTTTTTTTTTCAAATCTTCTCATAAATTATATTTTCTAGACCATAAATAATTTTTTGTTGCTCTCCTCTGGACTTTCTCCAATTTGTCCACATCTTTCTCGAAGTGTAGTGCCAAGAATTGGACACAAAACTGCACCAGAGGCCTTATCAGTGCTGAATAGAGTGGAAGAATTGCTACTTATGTCTTGCTTACAACTTTCCTGCTAACACAGCCCAGAATGATGTTCACTTTTTGTGCAATAGTATTACACTAGTATAGGCCCCAGTTAAGCTGACTGGTCTAATTCCTTGCATTGTCCTTATTCCCTTTTTTTAATAGATAGATATATTTGTCCTTATCCAGTCCTCTGGGATCTCTCCTGTCCTCCATGAGTTTTCAGAGATAATCACTAATGGCTCAGAGATCTCTTCAGCCAGTTCCTTAAATATTCTAGGATTTATTTCATCAGGTCCTGCTGATTTGAAAACATCTAACTTGGCCAAGTAATTCTTAACTAATTTCCTCTATTTTAGCCTAATATCCTACCCCATTTACATTGATGTTCACTATGTCAGTCATCCAATTAGTGCTAAAAAGTTTGAAAACAAATACAAAACAAAAAAGCTCATGCCTGTAATAAATGTCTCTTTAAAAAACTACCAACTCTCCTGAACTTTTTGCCTTTATCTTAGATGCAAAACTAAAATCTATTCTGTTAATCTAGAAGCTAGCTGCCCCCCCAAAAGCAAATAAAACTAAAGATGTGGCAGCTCTGACTGGCTGCCTTTATTCAGGTGGCAGGAAAGACAAGCCAATTACCCCTCTTCCCCAAAGACTGACTGGTTTTCCCCATGGATCCATAGGAGGATCACAAAACGCAGAGGTGGGTTGTCAGTAGGGCTTGAACCCAGGACCCACGAGCTCTAAAAGCATAAACCTCTATTGCTTTAGCTAAAGAACTTGCACATTTTTGGCAGAAACGCACTAAAACTTTCTGTGCAGAACAGCCACTAGAGTGGGAAGAAAGACCCAAACTGTTAATGGGGTGCACATCTGTCCTATATGGAATAAAATTAAGACAAAGCCACAACTGATCTAAATAAAATGGAAGCTCAGGGCAGGTCTGCACTACAAATGTACAGAGGCTCAGCTGCGGTGCTGTTGTGCTTCTGATGAAGACTCTCTGAGCTGATGGGAGAAAGCTCTTCTGTCAGGTTAGTAATTCCACCTCCACAAGAGGCAGCAGCCATGTCGGCGGGAGAGCTCTTCCTGCTAACATAGTGCTGTCTACACTGGCGCTTAGGCCAGTGTAACTATGTTGCTTAGGGGTGTGGATTATTCATACCCCTAAGTGATGCTGTTATACTGAAGTAATTTTGTAATGTAGACCAGGGTTAAGTTCAATTACAACTCTTTCTTGTTTTACAGCAATAGAAAAAACTACACTATTGACTAAAACTTGAAAGCAGTTTCCTTTAGAGGACAATCTATTCATTTCCAACGCTGCCCCACCCAAACCAACTTTTTCCTAGTACTATAATTCACATTGTTTCTCTGAACTATTTGTTTTGTTTTTGGCTTGCAAAATAAATTCTTTGAGGCAGTTAAATGCATTACTTTAGAAGAAGAATCCACAATGCAAAATATCACACGCCAAAGATTATTTGGCACAATAATGATAAAAGCCAGGTATACTGATCTCTGCAACGCTATGCGAGAGAGTTGTCGTAAATCAGAGAGGAAGGATGGTTCTGTGGTTAAAGCATTGAAACTTGGATTTCAGAGCTCTGAGTTCACTGCTTTGCCACATTCTTCTGTGTGACCATGGGCAGATAGTCACTGTGCCTCAGTTCTGAGAAATGAGCATAATATTTTTCTACTATTTTTAATTATTTAAAATAGCATCCACTATGTGCTAGGCACTTCCCAAACACTTAAGCCCTGACCTCATGGGAGCGTCATGATAAATTCACTGACATTTGAGAGAGACATATTACCATTGATGGAGGCCAAGTATGTACATGGATAAATTCTTTTCTATTTCCTGAAGTACGGATTGCAGGTGTAGCACCGCTTGTTTGGCATGTAAAGCTGGACTGGGACTGGATTCTGTCAATACACATTTGCCACACTATTTGTAACTTTATTCTGTGGTAGATGTAATAAAAGATAATGACATTTCTTCAAGTCAGAAGAGTTTACAGCAGACAATTTGAAAAAAGTGTAATTTTATTACATGTAATTTTAAAGTTTTTTATATAATACTCCAATGCAAAAAAAACCTTTCCAACAGTTTGCTCTTTTATTTAGAATAGCCTAATTAACTTTATTTGGACCTCAAAACAGGGCAATATGTCCTTCAATGACTATTATAAATAATGTTTGAACATCTAGGTTATATGTTGCCATTTGCATGTTAAGGTATCCCCGATGGGCAGCTTTACTTCCAACTCGATTAGTAAATTTGCTCTGAGCATATTTTGTAGCGACATGTCTTCTGCAGTTTCCTCTAAGCCTTGAATACATTTGATTATTTATACATAGCGAAATTGTTACAAATTCATAATCATGCAACCACAATACAAAGAAATCAGTCCTGTTTGTTCCTTCAGGGTAATGCTACAGAGCTAACATTTATATGAAATGTTTCAATGGCTCAGTTCAGCCTATGCTGAAATTCCCTGGAGGTCCCAACAGATCAATTTAAGAAATCCCAATTCCTGGCACCAAATGATTAATCCTCTCATCACCACTCAAAACCATCCTCCTGCTTCAATTTTTCCCCACCTCAAAAGTACAGTAAACTCAAAAACAGCAACATGAAGTTTTCCAGCTCTCCAAATGAGAGTTAATGTTAACCTTCTGACTTGCATCTCTTGCAACAGTTCACTTTTTTAAAAACATGGATACAGCACACAGAATATTTGCTGCAGTTTCTGTAGAGAGTTTTATAACCCCAATATAATGCAATCAATTAGGTTTGGTTTGTTTTTCTTCACCTGCAGGGTTACACAAGCCTGTTACACATGAATACAGCAAACCAACTATGACTGGTACAACCCTACGTCATCCAAAACTTACAGCCATGTGTTTCAGTTCTTAAAGGCTCCACATTTACTGGCTTTAGCAATGAATTCCTTTAGCAGGGGGCCATCCATTTGCCAAAACGCTGTAGTCTGTGTCACTTCCGTCAAATGATTGACACAAAACTTAAAGCAGAATTCTTCTAAATCCTAGACAAAACAAAACAAAACAAAAGCCTTTTTATTAGCTTTGGTTACACCATAAGAGACTATTTAGAACCAGGCTCAAATGCTTTTACATATCTTTTGTAATTACAGTGGAATTATAAACAGATTAGAGAGCTACGTAAATACATTTTCCCAGATGTTCTCAACCTATTCCATATCGTGCCCCACATTGCAACAAAAAAATAGATCCTCCAAACTAGCCATAAAGAAAAGAAGGTGCTCTTGACCCTTTCAAACATGTTCACAACTCTCAGTTTGAGACGCCATGTACTATTCAAACTAGTATATTTTACTTAAGACAGAGTGAACTGCCTTATCTCACCTCAAAAGTTTCCCCTACCCTTGTTAAGAGTGTTTGTAGACTAGATTGGTTTTAGCTATTTCAGAGGAAGCATCCAGGGTGGAAATTATATCTACATTCCACTGACAGCTAATGGAAAGATGAGTAAAAGCCATCTTTGAAAAATGATACCCAAGACTGCATTGAGAAAATTCAGTTCTTCCATTTCCACATTAAAGCCCGGTCTAAATACAAAGTTGCACTGGTTTCCCTAATGGAGTGATGTTGCACTGGTTTAGAGAAAAAGCAAATTACAGCATAGAATATCTAGATGGAGAGGTCTTTAAAGAAATCTGTAAAGTTCATGCAGGACACCTTTATGTCCACTAGGAATAAACCTGTACTGAAATGGCTCTATTTGTTTCTCATGAAAATATTTAGCAGGAATGTATTGGGTACAAGGCAGCCCAAGTCCCATACTTTAATTCTACGCCTCACTAAAGTCTGACCCACTATTTATATAGTGCCTAACTATTTACATAGTGCCTTTCATCTAAAGATCAAAAAGTGCCTCAAACAATTCTCACACTGCACCCACAGAGGTATTAATATTATTAATATTACACACAGAGTTATTAATTCTGCAGCCCACAGCAAAGTCAGCCATAAACCCCAGATGATCAGATGATTAAAGTAGACAACTGTTCCATTTAGAAAGGAACATTCTCTTTCCTGCTACAATTCTAGGTTCAGATAATCTGTTATAGTAAGGACTACTGCATTCTATTTAAGTATTTCCCCCTCCATCCCGCCTCCCCATGGAGTAGAACGTCAATGTGACAGACTCCATCTAGTCTCGTCTAACTTCAGTATCCAGCCTACTGAACATATAAAATAGTTTTAAAGACAGTCAAGCCACGTACAATATGCAAGTGTGATTAGGTAAAGCCATATTTGCATTTCTGCACTCTAGGCCAGGATGGAAAGTTAGCTCATTGACACCAAGTCAACATTTCTTGACACAGCAATACAGAAAATGCACTGGTTTAAGATTAGGATCTCTGGAGCTGCATGCATGTCTTGGCTTGTGTTGTGTCTTTGTAATAAGAAACAGGTTTATGAAAGGCCGAACATAGCTGTGAATTTTCATAACAAATGGACTAAACTGATTTTAAATAAAAATTCATCACGTACACATTTACTGTATTACAGTACTTTATTAATAAGATTCCCATACTCCAAGTCAGAGTAACAAAAATACAAGCAGTGTTATCATTACAATAAGACTTTGGAAAGTTCAGAATTCTGCAGAAAAATTAGATAAGTCATATTTGCACACTGGATCACAAAGTAAAACCTCAGTGTATATAGTATAAATGATAGAGGCACAAGATACTTCCAGTGATTAGTTAGCTACAGGGAGAAACTGGACCTACAGTGTAACTCTGGCCATTACAATTCAGCCAGTCATAAATCCCAGAGAAACATACTGCACCCTCAGTACTGGAAAAGTATATAATTTCATGATATGGAAGTATTTTAAATAGATGATGCAGTTTTAACTGATGCTTTCTAGAGAAAGGACATCCCAGGAACTAACTTCATTACTAAAGTCATCTGAACTTGCCAGTTAGCTTACTGCATATGTAATTATAGATTCTAGAGACATTTCAAAATCAGTCTTCTGAATGTTGTAGATGCCCAAGAAAAGCTCAGAACCACAGTGCAGTGCCTTCCATCTTTCTTTGGTTTAGCTTTTACACCTGACAATCAGTAAGGCAGACTGTGTACACAAACCTCAATTAGCAAAAGGCAGAACGTACATCCTGCAGCAGAGTAACGGTTTCTTCCCCCACTCTTTAAAAGGGAGAATCATGATGGCACATGGGAAACACATTCTGCAGGACTATTTCACCTTCACCTCCCAAACCACATTCATGGATGTCACACCTGCCTTTGTGAAATTAAAATAGATAACCTTCCATTTAAAATAAAAAGCTCTGTATTGTGTCTATTATCTCCAAAACAAAAAGGTTTGAGATAACTTCATCTGTTAACAGAATTGCTGTTAAGCTTTGAGGAACGCACAACGGCGCATGGATATATATGTGCATTTTGGTTGCTACAAAGCACGTGATGTGTGATCTACGAAGCAACACACTCTTTCATAAGAGTGAACAACCTATAGAAAATAAGCAAGCTGCAGCAGAGTTGCACATTTGGTAACAAAGGCTAGTCTGAGTAACAAATGCCAAAGGAAATCAACAAGTAAATACCTTCAGGACCTGCAGACCCTAGGAGAGTGGTCTGCCAGCTGATCTGATTAAACAGCAAAATAGTTAAATATTAACTTCATAATGAGAAAAATGTCATTTTTATCTCCCCTTCATATACCACTTATCTGACTTCATAGTTCAGTTAGCTGGCTCCATGATGAGCTTTACTTCCTGCCATTTTATTCCATTGTAGGAACAGATTTTACATGGAAGGATTGGAAATGTATTGTACTTTGATTGTAATCTGATTTTTGTTGTTAAGTTAAATATAATGAAATAAACTTATTTCCATTATCAGTTCAATAATTAAAGAATTTGGATATGGTCATTCTGGATGTGACCAAAAACATTTGATGCCTGAATACCCAGACACAACTGTCTTTCTATTTCAAGAATTGTAGTCTCTGGTTCCCAAATATTTAAAGGAACTACGCACTACATAAAAGGAAAATGCACTTTAAATTCAGGGAGGATAAAAATAAATTCAAGAAGTCAAGATAAGCCTATTTAATTTAAAACTGATTTAAATGAAAAATAGTTATTTTTAAAAAGAAAAGTGTATTTAAAATTATATATAAAGTTATGACAACCTATATTAAAAGCCTAAACTTAATATAGTCTATTAAAATAATTGTAAATTGAATACAAATATTAAAGCAGTACATATTTGCTGCCAAACCTTTAAAAAAAGCCAAACCAGTGAGTTGGTAGAAGTCACTGGCTAAACAATATATAACCAGGTTTCAGAGTAGCAGCCGTGTTAGTCTGTATTCGCAAAAAGAAAAGGAGGACTTGTGGCACCTTAGAGACTAACCAATTTATTAGAGCATAAGCTTTCGTGAGCTACAGCTCACTTCCTCAGTTTGTTGAAGCGCTAAACCAGCTTTGACAGCAGTAGAGAATTACAGGTACAGAGGAAATTTTTCATTTTAGTTTGTTCAGCTAGTTCAGCTCAATGCCTGGTTATTTCAAAACCAAGACACTGATTGGGAGTTGGAAAAAAACAGGAAATATTGTTTTCCTCTTCCAATCTATGAATAAGAACTGCCATGAGAATGGCTACACCACTTACTCAACATCTAATTCATTGTTTGTGCCCTCAGAAACCATACACCAGAAAAACAAAAACCAGGTGAGAGGACGAGTTCTACTAATTCTAAAATCTTGAAGGAGATGGGTCACCAGGAGAACAGTTTATTTCACTAATTACAGATACTATCTTTGTTGCATAAATCAATGTTTTAAATGCAAAACAGGTATTGATAGAAACTTATATTTTCTTATGCATCTAGCACATTTAAGGTAGTTTCATTTAACTAATGAAAAGCAATTTTAAATTACCATGTTTGTATGTTTTTAATTGCATTCCGACTTCCAACCAAATGCAGTTCGACACAAAGTCATGACTAAAAAATTAATCTATTGAATAAAAAAATCTAAGAAATATGTAAAGCATCATTTACCATTTTCTAACTTATTAAAAGGCAAAAATTAAGACAGAATACAGTTATTTTAAGATACATAATTTCTTAAATAAATGTGGATATCTATATCATGTACCTTTCTGGTGAGTAGAAAGTACCACATTTAGTGTAAAGGCTACATTTAGTTGCAAATCAACATTTAATAGTTACCAACCAGTGAGACTCAATTTCTTTAGGAAAGAAAAGTACAAATGCAAAACAAGATTAAAATCAATGATTTAATCAAAGTTTCCTGCTTGCTGATTTAAATTGCTGATTAAAATTGCTTTGATTTAAATCAGTCTACCCTGAGTACAAGATAATGGATGTTTCCATGGCACCAAAAACTCTGATGTCTATGTCTATATTCAAGCGTAAATCAAGAGGGAGCAAATAGATCCATCTGATGCCTATTATGTCACCTACTTCTAAACAACTTTGTTAACAAAAGTTTGGACGCAGCTGTCAGTACCCTCCCATCAATAATATTACAAGAAAAATCCCAAACACATGAAGAGGATTTAAAAAGCTGCAACTTGTACTGTGTACATATTTAAACGTATTAAGCAAAGATTAGTGTTCTAAAACCAATCAGCAGGACTTTTAGAATCTCCAGGTTTTGCTTTCTTTTTAAAGCCTGCCCTTTATTTGCAAGGTAATATTTTCAGCCTCTAGATGGAAAGTTTTCAGCACAGAATTTTTTTTCCAGATAACATGGAGCGATGCATTATGAAGCTAAGCAAAACAGCGTAAAATGGCTACCATGAACTAGACAATATGAAAGTTACTTATATTGTGCCTCATTCTATGGCTTGATTAAATAAGTCTTGTGTGTGTATATATAGATATAACGTGCTAGTTAATTTGTCGTCTACTAAAAGTTTAATACAAAGATATGGCTTTCACTCTGAACAGAATGGCTACAAAGTCCAAGGAACAGCACCAGAACCCTACTGTTCAAATTCTCAGTGCAACGAGCAATTTTCCCTCAAATCAAAATGGAGATTAAAAGCTGTCTGCTATGCTCCATGGTTCTGGTCAAAAAGAGGTAGTCCATTTAGTGAGTTTAATCTTTAGAAGTTTACCTCTGCATCATATCTCACTGCAGCAGAGAGCAATGAAAATGCATTTTCCACAGTAATTCCTCTCTTGATAATGTGTTGACACAGTTTTTTCAATCTGTTTTCACAGTAAGATGTAGCCAAATCCAAAAGTCCTGAAATTAAAATGCCATTATATTAGCCACTTTCAAACTCTGCTTTTACAGCATCAAGGCAAGCTCCACACTGACGGTATGTCTACACTACGAAATTAGGTCGAATTTATAGAAGTCGGTTTTTTAGAAATCGGTTTTATATATTCGAGAGTGTGTCTCCCCACAGAAAATGCTCTAAGTGCATTAACTTGGCGGACTGCTTCCACAGTACCGAGGCTAGAGTCGACTTCCGGAGTGTTACACTGTGGGTAGCTATCCCACAGTTCCCGCAGTCTCCACTGCCCATTGGAATTCTGGGTTGAGATCCCAAAGCCTGATGGGGCTAAAACATTGTCGCGGGTGGTTCTGGGTACAGATCATCAGGCCCCCGTTCCCTCCCTCCCTCCGTGAAAGCAAGGGCAGACAATCGTTTTGCGCCTTTTTTCCTGAGTTACCTGTGCAGACGCCATACCACGGCAAGCATGGAGCCCGCTCAGCTCACTGTCACCGTATGTCTCCTGGGTCCTGGCAGACGTGGTACTGCATTGGTACACAGCAGCAGCAACCCATTGCCTTGTGGCAGCAGACGGTGCAACAGGACTGGTAGCCATCATCATTGTGTCCGAGGTGCTCCTGGTCGCCTATGTGAGGTCGATCAGGAGCGCCTGGGCAGACATGGGCGCAGGGACTAAATTTAGAGTGACCTGATCAGGTCATTCTCTTTAGTCCTGCAGTCAGTCCTATTGAACCATCTTATGGTGAGCAGGCAGGCGATACGGATTGCTAGCAGTCCTACTGCATCATCTTCTGCTGGACAGGCAAGAGATGAGGATGGCTAGCAGTCCTATTGTACCATCTTCTGCCGAGCAGCCATGAGATGTGGATGGCATGCAGTCCTTCTGCACCGTCTGCTGCCAGCCAAAGATGTAAAAGATAGATGGAGTGCATCAAAACAAGAAATAGACCAGATTTGTTTTGTACTCATTTGCAAACCCCGCCCCGCCCCCCGTCTAGGGGACTCATTCCTCTAGGTCACACTGCAGTCACTCACAGAGAAGGTGCAGCGAGGTAAATCTAGCCATGTATCAATCAGAGGCCAGACTAACCTCCCTGTTCCAATAAGAACAATAACTTAGGTGCACCATTTCTCATTGGAACCTTCCGTGAAGTCCTGCCTGAAATACTCCTTGATGTAAAGCCACCCGCTTTGTTGATTTTAACTCCCTGTAAGCCACCCCTGTAAGCCGTGTCGTCAGTCGCCCCTCCCTGCGTCAGAGCAATGGCAAACAAATCGTGTATCTGAGTTGAGAGTGCTGTCCAGAGCGGTCACAATGGAGCACTCTGGGATAGCTCCTGGAGGCCAATACCGTCGAATTGTGTCCACAGTACCCCAAATTTGACCCGGCAAGGCTGATTTAAGCACTAATCCACTTGTCAGGGGTGGAGTAAGGAAATCGATTTTAAGAGCCCTTTAAGTCGAAATAAAGGGCTTCATCCTGTGGACGGGTGCAGGTTTACATCGATTTAACGCTGCTAAATTCGACCTAAAGTCCTAGTGTAGACCAGGGCTGAGTCTTCATTCTCCGTGTGAAGTATGGTCTGTCTACACTGCAGCTGAGAGCCTACCTCCCAGCCTGGGTAGACACGGGCTAGCTGTGCTTGAAGTGGCACACTAAAAATAGCAGCGGGGACATTGCGGAGTAGGTGGTGAATCAGGCTAATCACTCACATGAGGACCAAGGGGTTGAGCAAGTCCAAGCTGCCACCCAGGGCCACAAGGTCCATACTGCTATTCTTGGAGTGCAAGCTTGTGTGGAGCTAGTGTATGCCTGTGCCTCCCCAGGCTGGGAAGCACACCCCTAGCTGCAGCATAGACATGCCCCAACACGCAACAGCATCTCAGTTAAACTGGGCGTTATTCAGAAAAGCAGCTTCATTGACATACAAAAACAAACAGAGGCCTTTTCACTACTTTAAGCCCCATCCCGCTAATGCTTACACAGGAGCTTATCCCTAAGCATAAGTGGTTCCCCTGACACCAACAGGACTACACACGTGCATAAAAGTTAAGTACATGTGTAAGTGCTTGCAAGATAGGGGCCCTGCTTATTGAACAGGGAAAGTATCAAGTGCACAAACTGTTGCTATAAAAGCTAGAATTTAACTCAGAGCTTGTTCACTGTGCTGGGTAAAAATTACCTCATTACAGGGACTATACCGAGTAGAATAGAGTAACTGAATTTTTTTCTTGAAGTCATTTCAAAGCATAATTGATTCCATTTAGCAAAAGGGATGAACGCTTATTTCAGAAGAGAAATGTAAACACCTCCTCTACCTTTTACTCTCCGATACTTGCTGCTCAATTTATTCAGAGTTACACAGCACTATTTCTGTAGCAAGTCGTTAAGAGTTTACTTTAGTTGCACTTTAAAAGTAATCACAATGAAACCGATCATATGTGTGGTCCTAAGACCAACATGCACCATTTACTCCCCCACTTTTTTGTCCATTTATCGAATCACTGGATTTATCATGTAATTTGGCCAAAGAAGGCTGTTGCTACCTATAGCATCTTCAGGTGGCAGATCAACGCTGTCTGTATATAGGTACTCAAGGAAGGCACGATACACTGGGTAAGAAAATTGGTCTATTTCTATCACCTCCTTCATGTCCTCATTCCAATATGACTGGAACATGGTTCTGAAGTGTTCACATCTAGAACAGAAAGGCAGAAGATTTATCTGGCATACCTTGATATGATACATGAACACTATATTAGAGACCATTTGAAATAAAGCTTCCCTTCATTTTCTCTACAATAAATTAAGATCTCTAAATACAAATGTCGTTAAATACCAAAAGGGTATGTTCTCTTCCCAATCCTGGGGTACATCAAATGCAAGTAATATTGGTACATCAAGAGAATAAAGCAATTATTTTGTATGTGATACAACAAATGAGAATTTGAAAGAATTAAGTTTTGTACACATGGAATTTAATAAAAGGCTTTAGTAATTTTTTAAATAAAGAAATAGGCCCTTGCTGTGAAGTCTGGATATTGATCCACACACAGAAAATGTTAAGAACTGGTATTTCAGTTCAGCCCCTTCTCAAATTTAGTATGTAACAATCTCATTCTAATAAGTTAGACTTAGAGAAATAAAATGTAAAAACAGCATGTCTCCTTCATGTGTATTCAAAGTCAGTGCAATTAACGATTTAGTTACTTATCTTTGTTTTTTTAAAAGATCTGGTAACTGTGTGGTGATATTACCTGAGAGATTTCTACGACAGCTACTGGTCCATGAAAAATAGAAAGACAACAACGCACTAATTCAGACAAATCCCCTCATTTCTAAAGATCTCTGTGTGTCAACCTCATCCTTCCAAGCAGTCCAAAATACAAGCTTAAACAATTTCAATAATAGTGAACAGTCTTAAAAAGTCTAAGTACACCTTCACTTTTGACAGCACTGCAGATGGATTTCTCTGAGACGACAAGTTAATGGGTTGCTCTCTATGCAGTAGAGGGATTGCTGACCAAGAAGCCATGAAACATGAACACTACCTGATTTTTAGAACAGCTTTATGCACATGGATGTATTTTCCATCTACGCGGAATTTTAGGTCTGAGGTTTCTGGACTGTCAAACTCTTTCTTCAGAGACTCAGCTACTGTTAAGGAGTCTTCATGCTCTTAAAAAAAAAAAAACACCAAAAGGTTTTGAAAACAAAATACATTCTGCCTAATAATACATACATTTGCAGAGTGGCTTAATTAAACAGGCTAGTCAAGAAAACATGGGTCACTGGGTAACTATGTCATGTTTAGGAAGTAAATGTCTGGCAGATCTATGTTGGTAGTCCTGACTGAGGTTCAGTGTTGTCAGCACCCATTTTATGAGCCAATTATGAGAGTATAACATCCGATAAGTGTGTCATGAAAAATGAGGTTGGTACAACAGCCTTGCAACTGCTACCAAGGAAACTATTAAAACTGGAAGACTATTGGAAAACTATTAAAATTGTCCACTTGAGCAAACTCCCAAACTGAGTTTCTTCAGCATTTGGACAGATCCTATGGAGGTCTGGAAAATGTAGATTAACCTTCCTGCGAGGAAGTGCAGTACATCGGACCGAACTATGAAAAAAAATAGTGTCCTCACGTATTATGAGCCTGTGGTGCCCAAGCTGACATTGCTCTCCAAAAAATAACTTAAAAAAAAAAAAAAAAAAAGTCAGATTTACTTTTTAAAACAACCCCAAAAAAACTTATGTTAGCATTTCTGAAAGGTGTTTGATTAATGGGGATTGAAGTCCTCCATTTACCTATAAAAAAATATATGTACAACAGTCAGTAGTAGCACAAGCTTTCAGAGACTTGTGGCATTGCAGGAAACCTAACTATGAGCTTAGCAACCTTAACTCTGCCCACCATGAACTGGCAAGAGCCCCTTGGAATATATTGCAAGTATGTTTCAGCCAAGGCTGCCCTACAATGAGAAGGCATGAAGGATGATTAAGTAAGTTGTCATTTCATGTGGTGTGCTGTGCCCCACAATGCTATTCTTTTATTTATCTGAGTGCGCTCCAACTGCCCTTCCCTGCATTAGTGACAGCTATGCTGATTGGTGCAGGGATTAGTAGCAGGAAATTGCCACTGCTCATGGTGTGATATGAGAGGTGCATCTGCACCCAAAGGAAACACAGACCCTTCATCTCTATGCTGAGTTGTGAGTCATGCAAGCAGAGCAGCACAGTGGACTATTCTATTCTTCCCACGGTGGATTTCTAGCAGTCCAGTCGCATACATGACAATGGTAAGTGCACATGCTTTTTAGAGCACTTAAACATTGATTGCTAAACAGTAAGCTGGTTTCACCCTTCACTACCGTGGAGCTCCTGCCCCACTAGAATATACAGGTTCTAAGAAGAAAGCACATTTTCAGAAGGTGCAAATATTTAAAAACAAGAAATCTGTTCCATACAAGCATTAGATTTTTTTGTACTGTAGCACTGCATAACATGTGCCAGTTCGCTCTCACCTACTGAAAGGAGGCGCCACATCACAGCAGGAGTAGAAAAGCAAGCAAACACATCATCAGTGCAAGTGAAGTGAGTGAGGTGAGGAACAACAACAGACTGGCCACGGCACTGGCCCCACATATACACTTGGCCACCTTGGGTCTTGGCAGCAGAAGTGTGAGAAGAGTGGCAGGCTGCAATCTCTACAACCCTATGAATAGAAAAAAAAATCAAAAGAAAACGCAGTTTGTCTATAACGTATATTTAAAACCACAGAAGCATAAAATTAAAGACAACCTAATTGTGTTAGTGGGAAAAGCAGAGAATATGCTACCTGTAGTCCTGTGTTTTCTTTTGGCTGGATATCACTTTGAACTGAACAACCTTCACATAACCAGATTCAGTATTAAATTACCGAGATATAAGCCAATGCAATATCAGATTACAGTGACATTTACAGAAAGTGATATTCACAAGTCTTTCAAGAAACATTCTTCAGACCTCACCCACAATAGGCACTTAACAGGCAGAGATTTCTAAAATGAAGAGCCATCGCCAAATATCGCAGTACACATAAGCAAAATCTATGGATAAGCATGAAGAAATTACAACATCTATATTTTGTAACAAAACAAGATTTGAGAAGTAGCCTGGAAAACTATTCCCAAATTAATGGTGCATGTTCCAGGCCTTCTGTCTCCAAACAGCACTTTTATGAGCTAGTTCTCTCATTTTAAATTATTAGTACCAGTGAAAATGCCTTTTGAAGCAAGCACTTCAAATACTTCACTAAAGAATCTCCCAGTCCCTCTTCGGATGGGCTCTGATAGTTAGACAGATATAGCCTGCTGTAAAACATGCCTTTATTTTTGGCCTCATGTTGTATTTAGTCCCCTCCCCCAGTGTTTGAAGCCTGTTTGGAAAACAACAAATTGACAGGATCATCATTTTAAATATTCACATTATTCAATAAGCACATTCTTTAAAAAAAAAAAATCGTTTCACGGTTTTTAAAAAAACCTACGTCCACACTGTTTTAAAGAACTGTAGGTGCTGCTGTACTCTTACAGATTCTGTTCTCCCTTTGCTCAAATAATCCCTAAACTGTTATCTGAAGTGATTATATACAAACAGAGAAGAATCACATTCCCGTTAAAAGAATTGCAAAGACGTATCCAGAATCTCTGTTCAGCTGGTGAACAATGCCACAGAAATGAAAAGTTGGGAGGGAAGTTCTAGAGTTAGTTTTAAAATAAGCTGGGTCTTCTTGTTTTTCCTCCCATGTTAAAAATATGCATACCAGGGTTTCAGGTTTTTTCCGCATTAAAAAAAAAAAAAAAAAAAAGAAGAAGTCAGCGGAGGACAGACAAATTTCCAATAAAACCCAATTTCTCATATTTTCTGGCAGTTTTTCTTCTGTATATCAAAAGTCAGTATCCCAATATGACAATCTAGGAGTAGCACAAATATCAGATTATAGTGCAAAACTGGTCTTTCAGCACAGAGTATCAGGCGGTAAATCATCCTGAATTTTGGTACTTCCAGTGGTAAATCCAGAGTTTAACTTGTAATGAAAGTGGTGCTGGTGCACAAGCAACTTGTTTTACATTCATAACTGATGCAGCAAGCCCAGAGGTACCGGGGCTATGAACTGCCAAGCCGACAGGTGCCAGGGCTCAGCCCTGGCACAAATTAAGTATTGAGTAAATCCTAATTTACAAAGAAAACAAGTTATTATTTTACACACAATCATTGTTTCACTTTAAAATAGTATTAAGACCCATCAGACACCAAGATTTTGGAGCATCACATAGGATCACCAGCTGGTAACTACAACAATTTAGCATGCTCCCTCTTCTCACTCTCAATTCACCCCCCCCACAATACCACTACTATAACCTCATCTTTACCAGGACTGCCCATCCCAGCCACCAACAGCAAACTCTCTCAACATTAAAATGATTAAGTTCCGTTAATAATTCTTCCTCTCCTTCGGAGGTCACAACCACTCCTTGCCTTCAAATCCATGTATGACTCCACTGTGGCCTCGATTACCTGTTTCCCCAACTGGACTCCACCAACACAGACACTACCCTATTTTTTCGTCTTGCCTTATCTGCGTCCTTGTTCTAGGATGTAAGTGCCTATGGTCAAAGGTGGCATGTGTCTTGTAGAGCACTAAGCACATCACCTTTTCTTTCTTTGATAAATAGAGGTCCTTTACCTGCTGGACATCTGCACTCAAATCCTTTCCTTCAAGGCTGCATCTCCAGGTTAACTCAGACTTCCTTTTAAGCTATTAGGCTTCACCCTGGATGTAAAACCCAAATTCAGTGATACACCATACTTATTCCTTGGGACAGCATGGCACGCCGCTTCAACAGGATCTGCTAGTAGCCTCTATTAGTAGCATTTAGCATAGACGGCAGATTGGGTAGTATGTATAGCCAACAGGAGCAGCAAGCATTAAAATATATCCCACCGGAAAACACTGTTACATAGGCACTAACTCCAAGAAAGACTAGTCAGGTAAATTCAGTAGGGGAGGGTAGATTCATCTCAATTTAGTACCACAAATTGCTTTTTCTGGAACATTTTTTCCATTTTATCATTAGCAAGGCATTATCCACTTTATATTTCTGAAAGGAAGACTTTTTTTTTTTTTTTTAAAAAAAGCACACATGCCTGAAGACATGATCAGTTCTGAATTTAAGTTCTCCATGCACCTCACCTGAACCACTATTTAAGAAAAAATAAAACTCTATTCTGTATTATCTTTCCTTCCACCAGTGTTCTCCATCATCCAATTTGGTTTCTGATTCTTTATCACTTCAAGAAGTACTTCACAAAACACACTATTTTCTACCATCTTTAGTTTTTTGAACTTTTAGCAGGCTCAGTACTGAGAAGCTTTGCCACCTCACATTTATAAGATGCAAAGACATCTTATGAATGGCCTTGGTTTCCCAAATGGAAAATTTAGCTGTATAAAGAAAAAGCAGCCAGATGCTGACTGTTTGCCCATTAGAGAACTACACAAACAGAACTAGGTAGAATGAGAACAGACCACTTATTAAAAATTGACATAAGTCCAAGTGTTTCAAAGTTAAGAGGAACTTACTGAACACACTGGTGGCTTTGACTACAGAATCCCAGACAGCCGACTTTCCAGTGAATCACCACATACCAGGCATTTTTTTCAAATGTAGGAATCAATGTAGTATAACAACTTGGCACATATAATCCAAATGTTTTGATTAGAGAGGTCATTGGTGGAATAGCTTGTTGTAATTAACATTTGGCCTCCTTGTCCATTACATCTCTGCACCAGATATGTATAGAATATACATACTTTCAAAGGTTAGCATAGGAGCCACTACAAATACCAAAAGCGCCCTGTCCAGAATTTAGAGGGAAAAAAAGGTAGGATAAGAGTATGGTATAGTAAAAGATTAAGAAACAATAGGAACAAGTACTCAAAGCAAGACACCTTTCTAGAGCTACAAACAGACTGCGTAATGCATGCTCACACAACCCAATCTAGAAATAGGTTAGCTGTAGCAACGTTACCTTTCTTTTTCCACCATGATCTGCGCTGGACTTAGCTGGTTACTTTTATTGCCAGTTCCCAGCTGCCCATAAGTGTTCGCTCCCCAGGAATAGAGCAAACCCTCATCTGTTAGGGCTAGTGTGTGCGCATAGCCACAGGTAATCTGCAAGTAAATTTACAAGTGGAAGACAAAATTATTACACTCATTACATTAATCTGACTGAACAACGTTAAATACCTCCACCAGTCTCCATTTAGGATACTTAAAGCTAACATGAAATACATTAGCAATAAGTACTAGAAAACCCCAAGTACTGGTAATTTAGTATTCATTGGTTAATCCTTCACTTAATAAATAGATTTAAAAAAAATCTAGTTTAGCATTCTTTGTCCACAATAGCTAAACAATTGGTCCTAGGTTTTTAACCTTGGACTTCTTTGGAGAATCCCCTTGTAGTCTCTCTGACTTCTAAGTTACAAACTTCAGTAATTATTCCAGAAACAACAGTTGAATCTTTCACACTAGACAACTACACAGAACTTTTCATCCCAAGATCTCAAAGTTCTTTACAAACTGTAATGAACTGAGACTTGAACAGCCCCGTAAGGGGGGTGGTTATCTATTGTAGAAATGGAGAAAAAAAATTGGGTGGGTCACAAAACCACTTAACCTAAGTTATACAAAAGTCTGACACAGTCCTAACTAGAACCCAGATCTCTTGACTCCTAGCCCTAAGCTTTCACGGTAAGACACTTCTCGCTAGCCTTTCACTCCTAACCCACTGTCTACATAGGATATTAAGACAAATCCTTTGAACCTCTTAGTTTCCCTGTTCTTGATCATTCCTTACAAGTTTGCCCATTATACCTCACTTCATCATGCCCCACAATATATAGAGATGGTACCTGCATGACAAATTGTATGCATAGTTTATTTAGGTTATTCAGCAATGAAGCATTTTGACACATTCACGAGGTTATACAAAAGCAAGCATTACAAAAATTGTCCACAATCTTTCAGCTTTAATAGATTTTAAAAGAACTAGAACACTGAAATCCTGAATTTAGAAACGTGCTTATGACTCAGACTGGGTTAAATTTTTGGAGATGTATACAATATTAATGCATGGTTTACTTCTACTTTGGACTTACCTGAAGTACACATACACCATGTAATGCTGCCACTCTACAAGGTGTGAGTTGATTGCCATTGTTTCCCAGACCTAGCTGCCCATTACCATTGTAACCCCAGCCATATACCTAGTTTAAGAAAAACAAAGATTAAGCTACCTGTTCTGTTTGTAGGAATACAGAAAATATGAGTTGTAACCAGAGACAATAGAAGTCTGGAGAAAGACCTTTGAGATAATGTCAAATCTTCACAAACCTAACAAGAAGAAGGGGAATGGAGAGGAGGGCATATTATATTAATTTGATCATTTTCTCCAACTTCTCTATTCTCCAGGTTTTAAAGGAAAGTTTGCTTTTTAAAAGATGCCTGCCTTTACCGTACTGATCTAGTTTCCCAGAAGACATACAATACCACAAAATCCCACACATCAGTCTTACTGTGCTGGTCTAATATTTTTAGTGGACAGAACTGTAAAGCAACCATCTTGATCAATGGATCAACTTAAGGTATGTCCAACAGCAGAGTAATCCATTACTTCACTGTTCTGAACTTGTTACTTTACTCCTAGTTTTCATTAGGATAGACACTTCAGAACAGCACACGTACAGTGCAACCCAATTATCCACAAGTCTCTCAGGAAAACTAAAACCTTGGAAAGACTGAGGATCCTCACAGCCCCATCCGTCAGTTGGTGATGCTGTGCTCTTGGACTGGGGTATCTGAAGCAAAGTGAAACAGATATCCAATTGGCTGCTTCCAGCAAGGCTGCATTACAAACTTTTTGGGGATCCCTAAGTGCAGTTAGATAACACTAGAACTCCACTCAGGAGACATAATTCAACTAATGGGATTGCATGGTGTATTGAAGTACACAGGACCACTGTATTAAATGGAAGTTTAACCATACGAGCTTTTAGATTATCATAAATAAGCTTCACATTTAATACCCTATTAAGATGAATAAATAAATTTATACTTTGTGTGGTAGTTTCAATCCTTCTAGCTACAGACTCAGGAAAATATATGCATCAATGCAATCTTTGCAACCAGAAAAACTAGAAGTTACACTGAAAAAAATCATATTCCATATCTGGAAAGATACTGAAACAAGTTGTTACACAACCAATTCAGAAGCACCTGGAGTATAATAGGCTTATAAGGAATAGCCATCATGGATTTCTCAAGAACAAATCATGCCAAATAAACTTAATTTCCTTGTTTGAAAGGGTTACTAGCCTGATTGATAGGGAAGGAAAGAAATAGATGTAATATCACGTGCAACTGTCAAAATCAATATATTTTCATAATGAAACTAGGGAAATATGGGATGCTATAAGGTGGGTGCACAACTGATTGAAAGACTACTTAAAGATTATTTATCAGTGGTTCAGTGTCAAACTGGAAAAGTGTCCAGTGGGTTCCTGCAGGGATCAGTCCTGGGTCCAGAACTATTTAATATTTTCATTAATGACTTGGATAACAGAGCGGAGAGTATGCTATGAAATCTGCAGATGACACAAGGTTGCAAGCACTCTGGAGGACAGGTTTGCAATTCTAAATGACCCTGACAAATTGGAGAATTGGTCTGAATTCAACAAAGTGCAAAGTATTCCACTGGAAAAAGCAACTGCACAACTATAAAGAGGGGAATAAGTGGCTAGGTGCCAGCACTGCTGAAAAGGATCTGGGGGTTACTGAGGAGCACCAATTGAATAGGAGTCAATAATTTGATGCAGCTGCAAAAAAGGCTAGCATTCTGGGGTGTATCAGCAAGAGAGTGTTGTATGACAGACATAGGAGGTAACTGTCCTGCTCCACTTAGCGTTGATAAAACCTCAGCTGGAGTACGGTGTCCAATTCCGATGCCACACTTTAGGAAAGATGCAGACAAATTGGAGAGCAGCCAGAGGAGAGCAACAAACATTATAAAAGGTTTTGAAAACCAGACCTCTTAGGAAAGATTAAAATACTGGGCATATTTAGTCTTGAGAAAAAGACAACAACTGAGGGGGGGAGGACCTGATAACCCCTCTTCAAATATACTGTGGGTTGTTATAAACAAGACGCTGACCAATTGTTCTCCATGTCTGCTGAAGGTAGAATGAGAAGTAATGCGCTTACTCTGAAGCAAGGGAGATTTGGCTTATATATTAGGAAAAGCTTTCAAACTAGAAGGATAGTTGAACTCTGAGATAGGCTTGCAAGGGTAGCTGTGGAGTCGCCATCACTGAAGGTTTTGAAAAAAGTTGGACAAAACACCTGTCAGCGATGGTCTAGGTTTACTTGGTCCAGCCATAGCACAAGTGGCTGGACTTGACTTCGAGGTCCCTTCTAGCCCTACATTTCTATGATTCAATTAAGAAGAACTCTGTATAAAACTGTGGGAAGAGCTGTTGTGAGGATGTCTGTGAAGCATTTTGTAAATGTAAAGTGCTGAAGTACAGACAGGCGTTATTTAGGCACTTTGAGAGCTTCTGATGAAATGCACTTCATAACAAAGCTGTGGGAAAGGTATGGCAGGAGCATATGGTTTGGACAGACATCCCTTGGGAAGGTTTTATTAAAGGAGAGTCTATATCTTAGTAAAGAGGAGAGGATAAAAGTTGATAAAATATAGGTAGGAACTGTAGTGAAACAGTCAAATGAGAGAGTCCCATTTAATCATATCACATGAAGGCACAACACTAAATTGACAAAGTGCTTGTATATAAATGCAAGAAGTCGAAATACTATTATGGGTGAGCTTGAGCACCTGGTATTAAATGAGGATATTGATTAATAGACATCACAGGAACTTGTTGAAATGATAATAATCAATGGCACACGATATAAAATATACAGGAATGACAGTACGTTATGCTGGTTGGGAGCGGCACTATATGTGAAAGAAAGCATAAAGTTTAATAAAGCAAAAATCTAAAATGAAGTAGACTGTTCCATAGAATCTCTATGGATAGAAATTCCATGTTTGAATAATAAGATTACAACAGTAGGAATATAATACTGACCATCTGACCAGGGTGATGGTGATTGTGAAAAGCTCAGGGAGATGAGAGAGAACAGAACACACTGTAATAATGAAGGATTTCAACTATCCCCATATTAATGGGTATACATCACCTCAGATGGAGTGCAGAGATGAAATTTCTAGACATAATTAACGACTGCTTCTTGGAGCAGCTAGTCCTGGAACCCACAAGGGGAGAGGCAATTCTTGATTTAGTCTTAAGTGACACACAGGATCTGGTCCAAGAGGTGAATATAGCTGAACCAATAGTAATAGCAACTACAATGTAGTTAAATTTAAACATTCTTGGGGAAGAGAGCATTTAATTTAGAAAAAGGGGAGCTACACAAAAATGAGGGAACTAGTTAAATGGAAATTAAAAGGTACAATCACAGAAGTGAAATGCCTGCAAGCTGCATGGAAACTTTTTAAGAACACCATCAGAGATTCAAACTATACATATATCCCAAACAAAAAAACAAAACCAAAAACCAGCAAGAGGACCAAAAACTGCCACCATGGCTAACCAACAATAAAATATGTGGTTAGAGACAAAAAGACATCTTAAAAACTGGAAGTCAAATCCAACTGAGAAAAACAGAAAAGAGCATGAACTCTGGCAAGGTAAGTTTAAAAGTATAATTAGGCATGCCAAAAGAGAATTTGAAGAGCAACTAACAAAAGACAAAAACTATATATTTTGGGTACTTCAAGAGCAAGAAGCCTGCCAAACAATCAGGGAGACCACTGAATGATCAAGATGCTAAAGTAGCACTCAAGGAAGACAAGGCCATTGTGGAGAAGCTAAATAAATTCTTTGCATCTTGTCCTAACTGCAAAGGATGTGAGGGAGAGTCTCACTCCTGAAATGTTCTTTTTAAATGACAAATCTGAGGAACTATCCCAGATTGAGGTGTCAATAGAGGAGGTTTTGAAACAAATTGATAAATTTAACAGTAATAAGCCACCAGGACCAGATGGTAGTCACCCAAGGGTTCTGAAGGAATTCAAATATGAAATTGCAGAACTACTACTCGTCTTTCTTCTAACTGTGGTATGTAACCTATCCTTTAATTCAGCTACTGTACCAGATGACCACAGAATAGCTAATGGAACACCAAGTTTTAAAAAAGACTCCAGAGATGATCCTGGCAATTACAGGCTGGGAAGCCTAACTTCAGTATCGGACAAACTGGTTGAAACTATAGTAAAGAACAGAATTATCAGACACAGATGAACACAATTTCTTGGGGAAGAGTCAACATGGCTTTTGTAATGGGAAATCATGCCTCACCAATCTATTAGACTTCTCTGAGGGGGTCAACAAACATGAGGTCAAGGGTGATCCAATGGATATAGTGTACTTGAACTTTCAGAAAGCCTTGGACCAAAGGCGGCAGTCATGGGATAAGAGGGAAGGTCCTCTCATGGATCAGTAACTGGTTAAAAAGATAGGAAACAAAGGGTAGGTATAAATGGTCAGTTTTCACAATGGAGAGCAGTAAATAGCAGGGTCCCCCAAAGTTCTGTACTGGGACCAGTGCTGTGCAACGTATTAATAAATTAACTGGAAAAAGGATTAAACCAGTGAGGTGGCAAAATTTGCAGATGAAACAAAACTAAACTACTTAAGATAGTTCAGCCCAAAGCTGACTGCAAAGAGTTACAAAGGGATCTGGCAAAACTGGGTTGACTGGACAACAAAATGGCAGATGAAATTCAATGCTGATAAATGCAAAGTAATGTACACTGGAAAACATAATCCCAGCTATGCATACAAAATGATGGGGTCTAAATTAGCTGTTACCGTTCAAGAAAAAGCGGTAATTCTGAGATGCCAAAAAACTGAACAGTGTTAGGAACCATTAGGAAAGGGATAGATAAGATGACAGAAAATATCATAATGCCACTATAGAAATCCATGGTCCACCCACATCTTGAGTACTGCATGCAACTCTGGTCACTGCATCTCAGAAAAGATTATTTTGGAAAAGGTGCAAAGAAGGGCAACAAAAACAATTAAGCATCTGGACCAGCTTCCACATGAGGAGAGATTAAGATGACAGGGACTGTATCTTAGAAAAAGAAATGACTAAGAAGGGTACATGATAGTAACATGTAATACAAGAACCATAAGGAAGTACTACTTCACACAATACACAGTTAACCTGGGGAACTAATTGCCAGGGGATGTTGTCAAAAGCAAAAGTATAACTGGGATCAAAAAGAATTAAATAAGTTCACGGAGGATAGGTCCATCAGTGGCTGCTAGCCAAGATGGTCAGGGATGCAACCCTATGCTCTGGGTGTTGCTAAACCTCCAACTGCCAGAAGCGGGGACTGGATGATATGGGATGGGTCATTCGATAAATTGCCCTGTTCTGCTCATGCCCTCTAAATCATCTAGCACCAGTCACTGTCAGAAGCCAGGATACTGTGCTAGATGGACCATTGCTCTGACCTTGTATGGCCACTCTCATAGTCTTATAGAACTAGGTATTATAAATTTGCAGACTTTCAGAGCCTGTGACTTTCTATTTTCTCTGGTTACAAAAATACAGAAGCCACTTTACAATACAAACAGATCAATATATCGTTTAGAGACTGGAAACTGGTTACTCAATCTTTGAGCCACATCTGGAAGTTATTTCTTATTGCACAGAAGGCACCTGAATGGTAACTAGGAGGTGGAGACTTAAAATAACTTCTATAAAAGAGTAACCCATTCTGTGAATTTTGTTAAGTGAAAAACCCTGTTAACAGATTGGACAAGTAAGCAATTAACTCTCCCTTAACAGATACTTCCTACTGTTCATGCTCAAGCTGTGACCATTGAACAGTTACACCAAGGTATTTCTTGTGGACCATAAAATTCCACAGTAGTTACTGATGTATATTCCGTAACTGAAGTGTTCTCCATGTCAACATTTCTCATCTCTATGCAGTCATAATCGGACAACAAATGTATTATATTATGAGGTTAGTGGAGAAAGCTTACCTCACCATTGTCTATTACAGCCATAGAGGAGGTCTGACCACAAGCAATACTGACCACCATTTTAGTCTGTAAACAATTTGAGACTTTGCGAGGAGTTGGCTGATTTGCTGTAGATCCAGATCCAACCTGACCACAGTTGTTATAGCCCCACGCATATACCTGCCCATGAAAAGAGAGAGATACATATCTGAATAGTTTAGAGCTAAAATGTTTAGTTTCGCGACTAGGTTCTTCTGAAGAAATAGGACTTGTCCAACCCTAGCTAAAACCAAATCACTGACTTTTTCTTTTAATTTAAAGATTATGAGCTAGATCTGGTACTGTAAGTATAAACATGGCACTTTTTTCAATTACTTATTCCAAAACAGGAGCATCCAAATTTTGTCAAAAATATGGGACATATTTCCAGTGTAAAAGATAAAGGTGGCAGAAGGACATACACAACTTTGAGGGGATGAATTTGAACACACCTCTTCCAATACATTTCAAGACAGTTAAGCGCAACGGGGAATGCAGTGACGGATGTCATTTTCTTTTCCAGCTTTACAGAACTCCCCCCTTCTCACTTAGCAGTCTGTTTCAGGTGGATAAGGATCTAGAGTGTCCTTGGGGTTCCTTATTTCCCCCAACCTGCCACTGGAGCTTGTGAATGGGGAAGTTCTGGTTGACTGTACAAGTTTCAACAGCAATGTTACTTGATAAAAATTGCATTAAGGGAAGTACTGGTTTTGGTGGTAGTTTTGTACAAGAATTTGTTGCTACTGAAAATATCTAAAATTAAGCAAGCAAGATGTTGTCTGTGTTCATAAAACCCTAAAAGATCATGAAATATATACTCCCTCAGGAGACTTTTTCTCCTCCTCTAAAGTCATGTTATTTCATATTTGGTTATCTAGTCCATCCCCAGAGGCAAATGTAGGAATATTTCCTACAGTTTACTGTCCAGTGTTTTGTCCTGATTTAAATTTACCCTTATGAAAAAGATGTTACCAGACATGCTGCTGATTGCAACTGCAACGAGGTTGCCTTTGCATAAATTCTACGTATCCTTTTTGGTGTTAATTGATCGCTTTACTTTAATATCTATGGATAGAAGATAAATGGAGAAAAACTTTGTGCAAAAGCATCAGCCACACACATTATAACATTACCACCGTGAAAAAAAATAAAAAGCATGAGGTTCTTTGTCCATAACTATATCACATCCTTTGCTTTTATTAACTATTCTAATTAATCTAAAACTAAACACCTGCTAAATATATGGAGGGTTGGAGGGGGGAAATGGTACAGTAGAACCTCAGAGTTACAAACACCTAGGGAATGGAGGTTGCTCATAACTCTGAAACATTTGTAACGTTATGGTTACAAACGTCTCAACAAAACATTATGGTTATTCTTTCTAAGATTTACAACCGAACTTTGACTCAATACAGCTTTAAAACTTTACTATACAGAAGAAAAATGCTGCCCTTAACCATCTTAATGTAATTGGATAGAAAGCTGGCTAAATTGGTGGCTCAAAGGGTAGTGATCAACAGCTCGATGTCTAGTTGGCAGCCAGTATCAAGCAGAGTGCCCCCAAGGGTCAGTCCTGCATCTGGTTTTGTTCAATATCTTTATTAATGATCTGGATGATGCGACAGATTGCACCCTCAGCAAGTTCGCGGACGACACTAAGTTTGGGGGAGAGGTAGATCTGCTCGAGGATAGGGATAGGGTCCAGAGTGACCTAGACAAACTGGAGGATTGGGCCAAAAGAAATCTAATGAGGTTTAACAAGGACAAGTGTAGAGTCCTGCACTTAGGACCGAAGAATCCCATGCACCGCTACAGGCTAGGGACTGACTGGCTAAGCAGCTGTTCTGCAGAAAAGGACCTGGGGATTACAGTGGATGAGAAGCTGGATATGAGTCAGCAGTGTGCCCTTGTTGCCAAGAGGATAACGGCATATTGGGCTGCATTAGTAGAAGCATTGCCAGCAGATCGAGGGAAGTGATATTTCCCTCTATTTGGCTCTGGTGAGGCCACATCTGGAGTATTGTGTCAGTTTTGGGCCCCCCACTACAGAAAGAATGTGGACAAACTGGACGGAGAGTCCAGCGGAGGGCAACTAAAATGATCAGGGGGTTGGGGCACATGACTTACGAAGGGAGGCTGAGAGAACTAGGCTTGTTTAGTCTGCAAAAGAGAAGAGCGAGGGGGGAATTTGATAGCAGCCTTCAACTGGTGGGTGGGGTGGGGTTCCAAAGAAGGTAGAGCTCAACTGTTCTCAGTGGTGGCAGATGACAGAATAAAGAGCAATGGTCTTAGAGGTTTTTAAGGCCCGGCTTGACAAAGCCGTGGCTGGGATGATTTGGTTGGTGTTGGTCCTGCTTTGTGCAGAGAGTTGGACTAGATGACCTCCTGAGGTCTCTTCCAACCCTAATTTTCTAGGATTCTAATTTACATGAAACAAGCACAAAAACAGTTTCCTTACCTTCTCAAAAAATTGTTTAAAAATTTTCCCTTTATTTTTCTACTAGTTTATGTTTAACACAGTACTGTATTTGCTTTTTTTTGGTCTTTGCTGCTGCCTGAGTGCGTACTTCCAATTCCAAATGAGGTATGTGGTTGGCCAGTCAGTTCACAACTCTGGTGTTCGTAACTCTGAGATTCTACTGTATTAAATGTATCCTTTGTATAACAAACATCCTCTATGTGTTAAGGTATAATGAAAATGTTTTCAAAGAAGACTATTTACCAGCTTTATTTTTCAGAATTATAATGGAAAAGTGAGACTCTAAATTTAAAGTTTCCTAGAGGTTAAACTGTGAGTGAACTTAAGCATAATTTTCTCCCCACCTTTTAGCAAACCACCACAGTAATGTGAAATTTAAGCCACTGTTATAATATATATATTCTCATTATATAAGACAGCCATCTGTGATTACAGCTTCTGCTCTTTAAACCATGGAATGAACTAGCTGTCTCTATTCATCTGTTCAACAGTTCTCCCAGTTTGGCAATTGCTGGTGGTCTGTTTGCCCTTCACTTACCTTTCTTCATCTACTCTAGAGCTCATCATTTAACGTCACATGAACAGTCATGTGACACTTCAAAGACCTTCTGAAATTCCAGAGATTAAAGTCATTTACTTTTGCAGCCAATTCTTTCTGTAAATATTATTCCATATTACATATTCCATATGTAAATATTATTCCACATTCCCTTACGTTTTGTATAATCAGAGTTATATATCTTGACAATAAAGCCTCAGACAACCACTAAGAATGCAGCAGACTATAGATCAAACTAAATGTCTAAATTCCAGGAGGTTAACACTGTAATTAAGTACAGTTTAAATATACATTATATTCAAAATATGCATTTCAGGTCTCATTCTTCGCACCTGTAGAACATCCCTCCTACTATTTCTCATCTTATCTTGTTTGGACCATAGCACTGCTGCCTAACTAGGTGCACTACACTTCCAAGTTTCATACCCTATGCAAGGCAAAGGGGTGAAAAATCTCGAGATTTAGAAGTTTTTCAGGTCAGGCTTGACAAAGCCCTGGCTAGGATGATTTAACTGGGGATCAGTCCTGGTTTGAGCAGAGGGTTGGACTAGATGACCTCCTGAGGTCCCTTTCAACCCTGATATTCTATGATTTTAAGATCTTTCCTAAGCACAAGCTCCTCTCAAAAGCAGCACATTATCAACAGAAAACTAGCTTCTGAATCTGCCTTCCATCCCCCTCATTACAGATATTGATATGCTACTGTGTAGTATGATTTCATATTAGAATAGGATATGGAGGTGCTCAGATACTGTAGTTCTGGGGGCCCAATACATAGACAGAATTATGGCTATTTTGAATTCCTCGTCTTAACTATTTTAAGTTGATTTTAGAATCAAACAATTCAGATGAAGCCCTAAAACAGCATTAGATCAGGCTGATTACTCAGTCTAAAAATACCATTTTTACACTAATTAAAAAGGAAACATTGACCACTCATTAAAAAGGAAACATTGACTAGTCAGTAGTATTTAAAGAAATTTGTGATTTACACTTTCCAGGTAACTACACATGGACAAACCAAGCCTGACTCCACTCATTTCTGCGGGGATATATTTTCTTCAACATATATAGCACAAAGCAGAATTTAGATACAAAGCCAACTATGCCCAATCCCTCTAAATGTATGTGAAGGTGGACAGAGCAGAATACTTCCACAATAATGAATAATGCAGAAATCAGATGCGGTATTAAAGAGAACCAAAACACTAAAGACACCGCAGACTGACCCATCTGCCCAAGGCACACATCTTAAGTGCTACAACAGCGCACACAGAGGGCAACCTTAAATTTGTATCTTTTGAAAGATTCTACCATTTCTGGTACAATTCTCTATTATACAGATAGGGAATGCTAGTGAAAAAGAAAGTCTTTCAAAATTACATTGCTTTTTAGGTGCAGTGTTCTTTCCAGTTTCAGTCTTACTGATAGGCGTCTGATGCACAAAAAACCCACAAGAATACTCACTGGCCTAAATTTTCAAATCACTGTAGGAAGAAGAATTAAAATTGGCCAGGAGAATGAACTACCCCTCCCACCCCTAAAGAGAGGATGCGTTGGGTTTGAAGCGCACCGGTAAGGTTATTTTGTACCTGTACTGTGGATAGAAAAGGACTTCAATCTCCAAAGCTATCTATCTGATTCCTTTCAGGAACTCCAAGTTTATTGAAAAAGTTAAATAAGAAAATGTAAGACTTACATCTCCATCAGATGATAGGGCCATAGAATGATGAGAACCACAAGCTACTTCAATCACCCTCTTAATTAGCAGGTTGGTACAGACTTGAATAGGAGTAATGCCCTGATTGGTTGTTCCATTCCCAAGCTGGCTGTATCCATTATGTCCCCAAGCATAAACTTCACCATCTGCACAAAACATGCATGTTTGTGATATCACTCCACCGATTCCGAATTAATGAAGATGTTAATTGATTCTAACACTGGTCTTCTCCTTCTTTAACTTCTATAAAAGCATAAGTACAGACAGTGCTATAAGTGAAAGCGAGAGTAGAATAACTAAGTAGTGAGACTAGTGTAGTAATTGTTCTACAGTATATTCTTTGTACAGTATTTAGCCTTCCTTCTCAAGTCTAACTATTCGTGACTATACCATAGCATGAGCTCTGGGTTAATTGAGAAAGATAAATGGTGGCACCTCAATATAATTGAGGACATTGTTAACAGACAGATTTAAATGGTTTCACTAACCTTATTGCAGAATGAAAATGCTTGCTTCCCCACATCACCCTACTATAATTGGCAGTAAATATCATTAACTATTTAAAACTGATGTCAGCTGCCTGATCAGACAACACAGACAAAAGCTATTTTCCCCAAACCAAACCAGCTTTCTATATGAATTTGCTATTCTATAAAGGGAAGCCAACTTTGAGTGGACATTTCCTGGACTCCATTTAGTTTCCTTCCCTTCCTTGGGCTCAGTATTCTTTACCCTTGAGAATTTCTCAAGCAACCTCTTTGCTCTTCTCCGACTTTCTGCCTTCACCAGACTTCCTTTAAACAGATTCTATCTTGCCTCTTGTCCATTCAAGGCAAAGGCGGCTTTGTCCAGTGAGTCCACATTAACTAATTTTGATGTTAAATTATTTTTAATACCCCCTTCCCAGAAAAAAAACAACTGAGCAAGGTGTTCCAATGTTCTCAAAATCCAACATTAAATAAAGGAACCAGGCAAACAATTTAGAGAAGAGAGTGAGCGGTCTGTCATTTTATTCATAATATTTCAGAAGCTTGAAGTCACATGCTACAAGCACAGTCTATTCTTATGACAAATTTAACTCAAAACAACTATTTAAAAACAAAGAAAAGTCTACTGTTAAGGTTTGAAGCCATCAAGTCCAGACCCTTTTAATCAGCACTGCCTTGCTAGTCAGCCAATGAACTTCACAACTTCATGTTGGAGTCTGGTTTCCAATTTTATGTTCAAAAGGTAAAATGCATTCATTTCCTTGCCGCTGTTTACTACCCACCCAGTGTTGAGAAATAACCTGCGTTCTTTCTTTTGTAAAAGCTGGCTGGTTAGAAGGCCACAAAAACTAGAAAATACTATTTGATTCGGATGGCCACCAGGTTTGGAAAATGTTATCTGATCATTAAGTTCTGATAATTAGGAATGCACGTAGCTCCTCCTTCCCAGAGAGAAGATTAAGCAGGTCACCCTCATGGTATGCTTTGGACCAGTTCCTCAGCTAGTGTAAAGTGACTTCAGCAAAGCTATGATCTCTGTAAGTGGAGAGATCTGGCCTTTGAACTTTGTTGGCCCAGGATCAGAATTCCCCAAAGAGCAACAAACCCAGCACATTGGCCAAGTATCAATCTACCAACATATCTCCACTTCTGTTCTTGGTTAACCCTTATAGAATAGGTAACTGATTATATCACATACTAAATGTTTTCTACCTTCAGTGCTAAGTAGAACATGTGGTCCACTTCCATAACTGAGACTGTTAATCTTCTTTCCACATAAGGCTTCTAATTTCTTTGGTACTATGGTGCTTTGATTATCTCCAGTCCCCAAACAATTACTACAGTTTAGTCCAAACACAAACACCTGGGGGGAAAAAGGGAAAAAAAAAACAATTTGCATTTTAAACTATTTAGATTCATATTTATGGAGAGGGAGAGAGACAGATATAGATATATAGGGTGAAATCCGACCCTAGTGAAGTGACCGGGAGTTTTCCCATCAACTTCAACGGGGCAAAGATTTCGTCCATAGAACTTTACTGGGTTCAAAGGGTTCTACAGCTAGTTCTAGATTCAAATTTCGATTTTTGTTTAATACACACAGAAGGAAGGTTTACGAACCCTAACGGAAATTATTCTACTGAAATCATAGGTCTTTAAATGTTTACGGGAGCGTTTTTAATTGCGTTTTGTACGCTTTAAAGTCAGGCATCCAAATATCTCCTCCTCTTGGGTGCCTAAGCTTATTTAGGGCAATGCACTACTACGACTTCTTCCATAAAAAAGCTGTGACCATTCTATTTTGATTCAGAAAAAAGTTACTTAAATTTAAAAGGATACCTCTAATGGGCATATCCTGGACTGGAGATTCCTTTTTATTACAGCTGCTATACCCAATAGCGATCTAAAGGATAGTAAGTTCTTCTAACATTTGTCATAATAATTGCCCGGTTATATTTAAATGTGTGCTAGCATAAGAGATCCAAGAAGTGAAACTGACCAGTCTAGTTCAGTTGTCCGAGTGAAAAGAAATGTAAAGAGACCCAGTTTATGTAGCAAGTTTTTATTTTTTCCATCTTTTCTAATCTAGGACATTAATAGTAATGAAAATAATTTTTGTTGTTAAGAGTGTTTTATTGTGACTCCTTTTACTCTCTTCCCAGTTTTGTCCCCATGCAAGATTTCAAATATTTGCAATTCATTTCCGCCACATTCATTCACAGAATGGGACACAGATTCATGCATAGTGTCTTTTGTAGGCTGCTTATTTACAGGCTTTCAAAGGGGTTAGAATTACATCCCAAAATAGATCAGGTATTTCATTTCCTTATAGACTTACCTCATCATTATGGGTAATGTATATAGCTTCATTGGCCGATGTGCCAAATACACATGCTTTCCTAATAGATGCTATTTCTTGAGGTGAAAGCAAGGTAAATATTGGCCACTTTCCTACATCCACCATGACTATGTTGGGTTTCATATAATTCCTATAAGAAAGTTGACATTTCTGCTGTAAAAAGGGGGGGGGAAACAAAAACAAACTATTAAAAAGGCTTATTTTTTGTTTTCAACAGAAGGCACAAGATATTCTTCTTTAGAAAAGAAAATAGCACTTAAAACTTAACTACAGAGACATAAGTCTCTCTGATGAATGAATATTCTATTCCTATTTAAGATGTGTAATCATACAACATACCAAGGAAGAACAAATAGCTAGTCCTAGACAGGATATTAGAGAAATGTCATTAAAAACAAATACCTGCTGGGCTACTTTGAATTAATAACTACTGAAAAAACCCTGATAAAGACACCGTTCTACTTGAAAAATCCATATGTTGATAAAATATGCAACCTAGCAAGTATTGCCTTTCAGGGGCAGTATATTTCTGAGCTTTATTTTGGACCTTATTTTCTTCTGTATTACATTCAATTCTCTTGTAAACGTGAAACAGTATTCCAAGCCTAGATTCCATTTAAATAAAAACAAGCAGATCTTAAAGTAAAATATCTGTCTCCTATAACGAGTGTGCAATCCCAGTTTAATTCTGGACAGTGTGAAATCCCAATATATGCAAGTAGCACACGATGCCAGTTTGTTAGGGTTTTTTGTTAAAGTACTGGGGATGTCCTGGGGACGGGGGCTGATTTAAAACTTTCCTTGTGGACAAAAATAACTATTTTTGAGCATGGGAGAATTACAGCACAAAACCATGATCTGTTTGCTTCAGACTAAATGAAAAACATTGGAGAACTCTGTGCAGAGCAACTAGTCATTACTGGTTAATTGGGAAACACTTTGGATTGCGTTAGAACATTGGAAGATGGACAAAAGTATCATCAAATCTGCCAGAGAAACAAGATCACTCTGTATAACTTACAAATTTCTACCACCCTCATCACCTCTAGTTTGCGCATGAACACTGTGTGGATTCAAGAAGGAGATAAAAATACTCAAAAAAAGAAGCAACTATGCAAGATGTTTTAGATCTGATCAGATCCTCACACAAAAGAAAAGTCATGTTAGCACTGATGCTCCAAAGAGATTCTGCTGTTAGTATTTCTCCACATTTATGTGACATGCTAGTATTTCCTGGGCACAGATCTGTGCTCTCACCAGAGCATTCCATAAAATGACAGCACTATGGTACGCACTGGTCATGTATGACCCAGGAACCTCTTTGTGCCAACTAGAAAGGGGCACAGAGGGGTGCCTAGATGTTACAGGGACCTCCTGGGTCTGGAATATACATTCTAGTTCACCAGCAAGTCTCATGTGAGGTCCGAAATAAAAGCTGCTGTCACACACTGGTCATCAAAATCATCATGAAACATGTTGTTAAGGGGTTACGTGTGTGTGTGTCTATAGACAGACATACACGCACACACAAAATTATGTTAAGGTCTGTATTTTGGAACTGATCTCCAGCAAAGAGGAAATACAGGTTCTGTCAGAAGAGAAATTGTTATCTAGCAGTCTGAACTATACAGTGCTTAATTTACAAGTAAACAAAGGGCCTCTTCTCACCAGTCTAAACTGAATGATAATGAAGGACTATGAAAGATTCAAAAGATGAAAGTAACAGGAGGAAGCAAGCAGTGAGAGAGTAGGGGAGACAACCCTATTCTGACCTGGACACTGGAGCGTAGCTAGGGCGGGAGCGGGGCAGCGGCCGCTTCCCCACCGAGCACAAGTGGCGCCTTTTTAAATTTTTACTCACTTCGGCGTCGGGTCCTTCAGTGCCGCTGAAGACCCAGAGCGCCGCCCGAGCCGCCGAACAAACAGCTGGAGCACCGCTGGGTGAGTACAAGCGGGTGGTGCCTTTATCATTACCGCTTCCCCTGTTTTTTCCACCTGGTTACACCACTGTCTGGACACCCAAGGTCTGCTCTAGTAATTTGGAGGACAAAGAAGACACCCTAGCATCCTTCACTATGGAAGCAAATGGATAATGAGTTTGCTTCATGCAAGAGGGATCTCAACCACACTTAGTTGAAAATGCTGGAAAGAATCTTGGGTGAGACTAGCTTCTTTAAACAAGATATTCACCTGTTAGTTATGTTTAGTCTCTAGAAAGCGTTTTACGATTGTTTTATATGTAACCATTTGTTTCCAATATTCTTATTCACTTCAATGTCAGTTCTTTAACAGTAAACAGATGCATTTATAGTGAAAAAAATTAAGTGTTTAGCAAAGCTGTGTTCTAAGGTATAAGTTGGTGTTCACTGTTCCTTTGGGAACAGTAGGCCTAGTAATTCTGAGTGCTCAGTGGATAAGGGGCTGGGCACTACAGGGAATGCTCAGAAGACTCAGGAATTGATGTATGCCTATAACTACCTGGTACAGACACAGCAAGGCCTGCAGAGGTCTGGATTGCCAGAGGCTGATGATTTCAAGGAGCTGACCCACAGAAGGTCCAGACAACACTTCCTAATGCTATGGGCAGATGGTGGTGAGGTGCCTCATGACCCTGAGTACCGACACATAGAAATAATACTGTTAACATAATATCTATTATACCTAAAAGACTATGTTAAAAGAGTTAAAATTGCAGAGTCAAACACTCAGTTAAGAAGTGCAACCTATATCCTGTCCTCCTCAGCTCCTATCCAACCCCTTCCAGCTGCTCCCTTTCTTCCTCCCCCACTTTCTGGCTCCTGCAACCTCCCACCCCACAATCCCATTTTCTCCTCCCTCACTCCTCCCATTTCTCATCCCTCTGAATTCAAGACAGGCTTTCCCCCTTACCCCACCCCCCTGTCCATGCTTCCCTGCTCTCACTGCTTCTACTTCGGGTGCCCAGGAAGAGAATCCCCCTACTCCCAGTTCCTGATACCATAGCATTTCAGGACACCAAGAGGAGTAATTGCAAGAAAAGTCCTGCTCAGTCCCTGCAGCCCTTAGCTGGAGCATGCTTAGTGCATAAAGAATCTTCAGAAGACATAGCTTCCAAACTTACAAGTCTGAGTTTTTTCAAAAATGTGTAACTTGGCCAAGTTTTGACTATTTTCCACACAGAGTAAATGAAGGTTAGTTACTTGTAACCATACTTTATGCAGAGTCAGTCAGCAAGTTCACACTCTGGGGATGCGCCAACTGGTGCAGCTTGGCTAGTGGAACTTCTGCTATCAGGGTCGATTAGAGTGCTCACATGCCCTTCTCCCCACTTCCCTAAATATTCTAGCCCATTCTGAGGGCATGGCTATCAAAAGGGCTTGGTGACACAAGTGGCCTCAGTTTCTTCCATCCCTACTACAGAATCCAGTGATAACCTTAATTGGGACTCCACAGAAGAGGGGAAGGTGGGCAGGGAATGGAAGTATGTAGAGTCCATCTCGAAGAACTACAGTTACAAGTAACCTCCATTTCCTTCAAGAATCCTCTGAATATTCCTACTCTTGGGATAGTTTGGCAAGGAGTACATAAAAGGTGGATGTAGGAACACTGAGTCCTAATTAAACAAAACAACTGAAGCACCACTTTGGCAAACTGTGCATCAGATCTGGCTGCCAAATCTAAAAAGGCACACTGTTTAGTGGAAGTGTGAGCTGAACTCCATATTTACATATTTCAATAATGGGAACATGTCTACCATATGCTACAGATGTAGCAACTGCACTGGTAGAATGAACTTTAAGAACTGCAGGAGGAGAGAGTGAAGAACTTTTATAACGGTCCTCTATATACTGTCTGACCCACTGACAGGGAATGGGCAGAGACAGCTTGACCCTTGACCAACATATGATATAAACAATGTAGCAGAGGACCTAAAGTCTTTAGTTCTGTTCAGATCAGAATGCATTCTCTGTGTCTAAATAATGTAATTTAGATTTGCCCTTACATGCCCATGGTTGGGGAAGAATACTGGTAAATTTACACACTGATTTACATCAAAAGTCTTAAGTTACCCCAGATTCCTTCCTAAAGTGAGGTATCAGATATCTGTTTAGAAGTATCTGATCCCAGAGGCTTGACTGACAAAGTTTCTTGTAACAGAAGAGCCTGAAGTCTTGTCTAGCTCTGTGGGGCTGAGGAGGGCCCCAAATAGTACAGTACGAACAAGAATGCCTTTCTCCTAGGCATTTCAGCACTGAACATGCACATCAGATGTGGCGAAGACAGCCGGGCATGACAAACACCCTTTAAAACAATGTTTCTTGATCTTCAAATCTACCATGATATTGTATAAGTAACTTACTTTAAATTGAAACTTAATCTAAACCTATTTCTAAAACGAGCTTACTCTAAAACTATTAACTACTAACTAATCTAAGAATGGAAAGATTATTTTATATCCATGGATCCCTGCAGTCTGGAGAGGTCTGTGTACATTCACCGTTGCAGTTGGAAGGAAGTGAGGCAGCAACCAGAGCCATGCTCCCTTTTATAGCCACACCCTCAGAATGTGTTAGAACATTAAGGGTGCAGGAGGGGTTTGTGAACATTCTAACCCGTAATACAACCAGAACACTGCACTGTCCAAGCTGTCAGTGCAACTCAAGAGTGTAAATATGTTCAGGACACTTGAAGAAAAGGCACCTCCCCTGACACCACACAATCTCACTGCCAAATTTTGTGTGTCTACTCCAACACAAAGAAGTGCTAGAGCTTCTCAATTAAACGGATTTAAGCATTTTTTCCAATATTATGGAGAGACACATTGTTTGCTCAACTCACACTTGGAAATGAACTAACTGCTCTAGCTGAAATTTTTCAAAAATTGAATGAACAGTTAAAGTTTGCAAGAGTTACAAGCAGCTGAAAACAAGTTCTTATAATGGCAAGTATTAGGCGACCTTAACTACAGCTGGCCCTACAAGCTCAGCCTACAATAAAACAAGAGATTATGTTCCTCAAAAAAAAAAAAAAAAAAAAAAAATCAGATTGCGTAGCTACATTCTGTTAAATGCAGTATTATTGATTATAGTCCATCACAAAAGTTTCACAACTGTGCAGCTCTCAGTTATCAACTAGAGTTCTGACGCAGGAAGTCACTCTGAGTGAGCGGACCCCTGTATCTGTATGGAGCCTCAATGGAGTCAGTGGGTCTGCCTGTGCAGATTAAACACATCAACTACTAACTACTCCGACTCAGGAAGACTATTCCTGATCAGAAGCCAGAGTGACAGAAGTTGATGGTACTCAGAATTAAAGACATATGCGGTTGTAAAATGGGGAATACACTTGCCTCTGCCACGTAGAGAATGAAGAGTTAAATGTTCAGAACACTACACGAGGAAGTGCTATATAAAACCTAAAAATTACTTTCACATGAGATTAACACTATAAGCCAAGTCATGTAAATTATCTGGACTGGCTGTTTATGACTTTAGCACGTGGTCAAGTACCAAAATACAAATCTGAAAAATTTATTCTGGATGTTGCAAAATCTCACAATTTTAGGTGTTTTTCTTGAAGCCCCACATTCTTGAGTCAAGCTATTACATGAGAATCTCAGCTTTTTAAGATGAAAGTTGCTAGCCTGCCTGGTTGTGCAGGAAAGACTGAAAATGAGACCCAAGACTAAATGCTTGAAAAACAAAGAACCCTTTTTTTAATGTCATGATTGGTTGGGGCGAGACACAATATCTGAATACTCAGAGTCGACAATACTATTGTGCTTCATTCTGTGTTTACAGTCATCTTAGGCAAACTCTTCTTACCAGAGTTAGTTTACTGCAAAACCTCAAAAAATCCTTGAGATTTGGAAAGGAAAATTACATTAATTTAAATGTAAGAGAAGGCCCACGCCGAAGAGCCTGCTTTGTCCAGAGGACCTTTTGTAGGCTCAAAATGGAAGAAAGAATGAAAAGCAGATGCATGTAAATAGTTCAGTAGTTAGGAATGCAAGTGTCATCTACCACCCTGACCAGACAGTTTATAAAACTTTTAAAAACCTAACAAGACCCACTCTGCCACTGAAGCACTGTGTGACCTTGGGCTTGTCCCTTCAAATCTGAGAGACTTTGCTTCCCCTTTGTCTACTTACCTTGAGAGACAGTGAATCAAAGGCCACATTTATGATACAGAATTTTACCAACAAGTTCTCCATTGAGGATACTCTCAGTTCAGCTGCAGGAGCTAATTTGGCACTGATGGTAACTTCTGGCATCCTTACCTTACCTACAGGGAGGTCTGTCATCAATGCAGCTAAACCAATGGAAATGTTTCGGTGGAATTCTTTAATGCAGGGAAGTCCTAAATAAGCAGCCATCCTAGGTAAACTGTGACCCTAAGCTGCAGAGCAATGCACAGGACAAGTTTCAACACTCAGTTACTGTAAATAGTTTGTTATAGTTTTTTAATGTAAAAAAAGCTATGAAACCATGACAACCTTATCTCTAAATCTTTGACAAGATATTTAAAGGCTATAAAATCATAAGTATTCATGTACATGTTTTAAAGGGACACCTCCAACATCAGGTTAAAAAAAGTGACTAATAATGCAACCACCACCTAAAATTATAAGAGCAAAAAAGTTGTATGTTTATTTTATTTGTTTACTTTGTGCATTTGACCGTACTTTCAGTATACTCAGTTCGTCCTTTTGCCTTCCTGGATCTTCACGCAGTAACAGGAATATACACATTTAGCTGTTTTCCTACCTTTTTTTAAAAAAGGCAGAAGTTGGCAAACCTCTCCGCAGCGAATTTAGTACCTGAAACTACTTTTAATTCATTTTTTAAAAGTTGACTACAGCAAAGATTTTTCAAAAATAGTAGCCGAAAGTAAGACTCCTAAATTCATAGTAAGGCATCTACCTCATTTTCAAGAGCACTGAGCACCCAAGAGGAGGCTGCTAGATACTCAGCACTCTTGAAAAAATAGCATAGGTGCCCACATATGGATTTAGGAGCCTAACTTTAGGCTACTATATCTGAAAACTGTGGCCTAGATTTCAAGTGTATATAGTCTCTATATAGTTATTACTCATTCCACAAAAGCTTGTTTACAAAGTTCTTTCAAAACTAAACACCAGAAAGACCTACACATTACTGTAATTTATACAGCTAAACAATGAGCTTGCATTTAGACTCTCTTAATCAGTAACAATTATCTATTGGAAGCTAGTTAGTTGCCAAGATCTAAAAACCCTCAGAATCATTTACCAGCTTCGACAAATCTTTAACCTAGACTGCACACACAGCACCATACTTAAAATCACGCTCTCTCTTATAAACCATCACCTTTGATTTATACTGAATTCCTCTACCATTGCAGTCCAACATCCTGTTTACTCTATGTGAAGAGGGGAAAGGTCTATTCAGAGGATAACGTATCTCTTAGACCTCTCCAGCTGCAGAGGATATGCTATTTGTATTTGCTCCCAACTAAAGAAGCAGCTCCTGCTAGATACAAAATGGCAACCAAACAATTATATATAAGACTTTTACTTTTAAAACCAGTGGTTTTCAAACTGCGGGTCACAACCCAGTACTGTAAGACACTCGGTCGTGGCGGCTCTGGTCAGCACCGCCAACCAGGCCATTAAAAGTCCTGTCGGCGGTGCTGCCCAGCTAAGGCAGGCTAGTCCCTACCTGTTTTGACACCGCACTGAACCCCGGAAGCGGCCAGGAGCAGGTCCAGCTCCTAGGTAGGGGGAGCGTGGTGCCCATGGGGCTCTGCACACTGCCCAGCCCCAAGCACCAGCTCTACACTCCCATTGGATGCTGGGGCAGGCAGGGGGCGAGGTGTCTGTGACCTAGAGCCACGCGGAGCTGCTTGTGCACCTCCACCTAGGAGCCAGACCTGCTGCTGGCTACTTCCGGAGCACAGTGCAGTGCGGTCCGCGGTGCCAGGACAGGCAGGAAGCCTGCCTTAGCACCCCAACTGCGCCGCTGACCAGGAGCCACCCAAGTTAAGCCCACGCCCCAACCCCATGCCCCGATCCCCTGCCCCTTCCTGCACCCCGAAACCCCCTCATCCCCGACCCAGAGCCTGCACCCCCAACTGAAAGCCCTGACCCCCTCCTGCACCCCAACCCAAGCCCAGAGCCCCCCCACACACACACCATAAACCCCTCATCCCCAGCTCTGTTGGGTTGTGGGCATCAACACTTTTCTTCAACTGGGTCACCAGAAAAAAAGTTTGAAAACCACTCTTTTACACTATAAGTGCTTTAGGACAGATAGACAAATTTTAATTCAGCAACAAGCTTTGGGAGAGGAACATGATCAACTCGCTTGCTCAGAGGATTTTGAGTCAGGAATGCTGTAGCTCACAAAAGCTTATGCTCAAATAAATTGGTTAGTCTCTAAGGTGCCACAAGTACTCCTTTTCTTTTTGGGTTCACTGGTGTTATTCAGGAGGTCAGACTAGATCATCATAAAAGATTCTTCTGGCCTTAATCTATTAGGATTTCCTCCTACATGCATAGGTTTGGCAATCATGTACATTCCATTGACAAGCCATTAGGAAAGCTTTTCTTTTTTTTTTTTTGTTAAAAACTTTCTTCAGTAGATGAATTACTACCTTTAAATGTATTTGAGTTATAAAGATCACAGCAACAAACATAATTTCAACCCAGAACATGTTGCTTTCTATGAAATGGTGGTCTATGAAAGTACGTCTAAACTGCAAAAAACAAAAACAAAAACTCAAGGCAGCAAGTCTCTAAACCCCAGTCAACTGACTCAAGCTCACACTACCCGGCTAAAAACAACAGTGTAAATGTTTGGGCTGGGGATGGGCTCCAAAACCCAGTGGGGAAGGAGAGGGGTGGGGGAAAGGAGAGGAAATGAGGGTATTGGAGCTCAGGCTCCAGCCCAAGCCCGAATGTCTACACTACTATTTTAAGCACAGTAGCACAGAGCTGATCCAGACGCAGAGGCTTGCTGCCACAGGTCTTTTACTGCAATGCATACCCTTAGAATTCCTAGGAATTCACGGCTGACCTCTGAGTTTACTTGGCATATTTTCAGACAAACTACCCACATGATTCAAGAGATAGGCTCACATGAGATAGGCTCTTGTGCACACTCTATTTGGCACACAGAAGTAAAAAGACTGGAGGCGAACACTATAGGAATACAGACAAGCTTGAGCAATACAAGACCTCAAATCTACTCAAAGATGCAAAGTGCTATGGAAAAGAGGTTACAAACAGATTTGTCATGGAATGAAATTAAAGCTAAGTCTGCCTGTTATTTTCAAGAGTAGAAGGAATCCCTTGAGATCAACATTTTACACAGCAATAGCTTGAAAGGTATCTGGGCTCACTGAAACTTCAGATTCACCTTGCATGTCCAGGATTGATTGTCCACTGTTTTGTCAGTACACCTCTTAGCAGCCTTTATATTTTAAGGCTACCTCTAAACTACAAGCACTTCAGCAGCACAGCTGCAGCTATGAGGGAAGGGGTTTTTCCATTGATATAATTAATCCACCTTTCCAAGAGGCAGTAGCTAGTTGAACAGAAGAATTCTTCTGTTGACCTAGCTGCATCTACATTGGGGGTTAGGTTGAGCTAACTATGGTGCTCATGATGTGATATTTTTCTTCTAATTTTTAAGTACAGACTAAGCCTTTGTCTAGCCCCTTGCTCCGATACTTAATATTTTTACAAGTGACCAATTTATTTACCATCTAATGGTGCTACCACCTATATGATCAAAATATTTTAAAGAACAGCTACATTGTTCTTTTATTAACTGTAGCACTCCTAACATTAACTGCAAATTTGGAAGTCTCATTTTAAAACATTTACTTTAGAGTGCAATCTATTAATATGGATATTTCTTTTCTGGCTACTGTAGCAAGTAACTGAAGACACCAGTGTGACTAACATGCACTCTCAGGAGGACTAAAAATTTACTGGCCATTAAGATGTGCTATTAACCATAATTGCCTATTTTACTATATGTTGGGAACAGCCTTCTAAAATGGACTCCTTATGTACCCCACTTGAGCATCTCAAGCAAGAAAGATACCATACATTACTCAACAAGGAGTCCAGTGGCACCTTAAAGACTAACAAATTTATTTGGGCATAAGCTTTTGTGGGTAACAAACAAAAAACTGGTTCTCTTCTCTTGATCTTCAGTTTAGTTTTCTATTCCACATCATATAATCTGATTTTATCCACGGATCTCTGACATGGGATCTTGTCAAATGCTTTTCCAAAAAAAAAACAAAAAAAAAACCTAGCTCCATTATAGTCCCTGCATTTCTCATCCATAGTGGTAGTATTTAACAAGAACTCCAGCAGGTTATTCAAATATAAATTCCCTCTCTCTAAAAGTGTGATTGTCTAAGGCTTACCATTATTCTTCTTAAATTAGTTTCAAGAATTTTTTTCCCCTCCCATCACAAATGAGTCCTTTGCCTATAATTTTCTAGTTTCTTTCATGACCATTTGCTATAATGAAATTGTGTTTACCAATTCACAACCCTCAAATCTCTCTGAAATATAGTGACCAATTAAAAATTTACAGATGTCCTAGTTAACGGCTTCCTGCCTGCTAGGTGATATGAGAGTACAGTACCCTTTATTATGGTGGGTTTCCCACACCCACGTCACTGCAGTGGTTAGCTATTGCCAGTAGATGGTGCAGTTTGCTACAGTATTTTGTTATGAATTGGCATTTTTTTACATTAATGTCAGGGGCTCTTTTTGTTTTTGATTAAGCCTAAATTAATCAAACTTACTTTAAAGCTCATTATTTCACACTATCTGACCTACTGCTTTAACAGCTTTAAGAGCACCTAACTGTTTCTGTTAGTTTCTATTAGTTGTACACTACAAGTTCCTCTGTTGTTGAAGGAAAATTAATTCCCAACCTGGTCACAGGTCCATCCTTTTCCTCTCTAAAGATAGTATAAAACTTCCATACAGGGGAATAAAAACTTGTTTTGGAAAGATGTCAGCTTATAGTTACGCCTGTTATCAAAGTAATGTCCCACTTAGTTTCTGAATCCTCTGACAGTGGGTGAAGCAAACCTTCCAGGAACTAGTTGGTGTCCCTAGCCTCTGTTTGCCAGAAGCTGGGATTGGGTGACAGGGCATGGATCACTTGATGATTACCTGTCTGTTTACTCCCCTTGAGGCACCTGCCATTGGCCACTGTCGGAGAACAGGATACTGGGCTTGATGGCCCTTTAGTCTGACTCAGTATGGCCGTTCTTATGTTCTATGTAGACAATTTGCAATATATTATTTTTGTCCCACCCCTCACCATGTTCTAAATACAACCTCAGATTCCTGTGCAAGGCTCTTTGCGTAAATCATTTTTTATTTTTGCAGGAACAGCCCAGAGGAAACTACACAGCTATGAAAGCATAGGGATGAATGCACATCCTTCAGAATCCATCCATACTACGACAAATTGTGGAACAGGATAACACACTGTGACTTTGGCCTCACGCATAACTATTTCACATTTGGGGACAATGTATAACTTCAAATCAGCAGCACTGCTATGGGTACCCACATGGCCCCACAGTATGCCAACATTTTTACGGCTGACTTAGAACAACGCTTCCTCAGCTCTCATTCCCTAATGCCCCTACTCTACTTGCGCTACATTGATGACAACTTCATCATCTGGATCCATGGAAAAGAAGCCCTTGAGGAATTCCACCATGATTTCAACAATTTCCATCCCACCATCAACCTCAGCCTGGACCAGTCCACACAAGAAATCCACTTCCTGGACACTACGGTGCTAATAAGAGATGGTCACATAAACATCACCCTATACCAGAAACCTACTGACCGCTATGCCTACCTACATGCCTCCAGCTTTCATCCAGACCACACCACACAATCCATTGTCTACAGCCAAGCTCTATGATACAATCGCATTTGCTCCAACCCCTCAGACAGAGACGAACACCTACAAGAGCTCTATCAAGCATTCTTACAACTACAATACCCACCTGCTGAAGTGAAGAAACAGATTGACAGAGCCAGAAGAGTACCCAGAAGTCACCTATTACAGGACAGGCCCAACAAAGAAAATAACAGAACTCCACTAGCCATCACCTTCAGCCCCCAAGTAAAACCTCTCCAACGCATCATCAAGGATCTACAACCTATCCTGAAGGACGACCCATCACTCTCACAGATCTTGGAAGACAGGCCAGTCCTTGCTTACAGACAGCCCCCCAACCTGAAGCAAATACTCACCAGCAACCACACAACAGAACCACTAACCCAGGAACCTATCCTTGCAACAAAGCCCGTTGCCAACTGTGTCCACATATCTATTCAGGGGACACCATCATAGGGCCTAATCACATCAGCCACATTATCAGAGGCTCGTTCACCTGCACATCCACCAATGTGATCTATGCCATCATGGGCCAGCAATGCCCCTCTGCCGTGTACATTAGCCAAACTGGACAGTCTCTACGTAAAAGAATAAATGGACACAAATCAGACGTCAAGAATTATAACATTCAAAAACCACTTGGAGAACACTTCAGTCTCTCTGGTCACTCGATTACAGACCTAAACGTGGCAATTCTTCAACAAAAAAAACTTCAAAAACAGACTCCAATGAGAGACTGCTGAATTGGAATTAATTTGCAAACTGGATATAATTAACTTAGGCTTGAATAGAGACTGGGAGTGGATGGGTCATTACACAAAGTAAAACTATTTCCCCATGTTCATCCCTCTCCCTCCCACTGCTCCTCAGACGTTCTTGTCAACTGCTAGAAATGGCCCACCTTGATTATCACTACAAAAGGTTCCCCCCTGTGCCCCCTCTCTCCTGCTGGTAATAGCTCACCTTAAGTGATCACTCTGGTTACAGTGTGTATGGTAACACCCATTGTTTCATGTTCTCTATGTATATAAATCTCCCCACTGTATTTTCCACTGAATGCGTCCGATGAAGTGAGCTGTAGCTCACACAAGCTTATGCTCAAATAAATTTGTTAGTCTCTAAGGTGCGACAAGTACTCCTTTTCTTTTTGCGAATACAGACTAACACGGCTGCTACTCTGAAAACTACCTTATTTGGTGATCTTTCCCAGGTCCACTTTCATCAGAAATGTAACGTTTGATTATTTATTTGTATTGTGGCAACCCCTAGAGGCCTCAGTCCACTGTGCTAAACACTATACAAACATAAAGACAGTCCTTGCCTTCAGGAGCTTATATTCTAAGTATAAGAGAAGACACAACAGGTGAAAACAGACATGACAGGATTTGAAGGCATCATGGCAGAGGTCAGTTTTAAGGAGGATCTAGGAAGATTCTGAACTTCATCCGTGTATCAGATTCAGCATCGCACCTGAAGCGCACATTTTAAAAATTACTGTACCAAAATATTCCTGGAAAAATAGCATATGAACAAGTTAATATTTTCATTCTAGGCCCTCTCAAAAGATCAAACTGATGGCAAGCAATGATAAAGTCCTCCAGATTCCAAATATCCATTTTCATTCTTGTCATCTGATCCACTGACAAACAATTTAAAGTAAAAGTTTTCAGGACCTGCAATGCTTTGTGTTCCACTATGGCAGAACTAGCCAGCAGAAGGAGCATAAGTCCATTCACTCCATTCCCAGGGCTGTGATGACATCTTTGAAATGATCCAATGTACTAGTGCTCAAACAAGGACAAAAACAAAAAAGCCATGGTAATTTCAGCTCCACTGAAACACAAACAAATGAACAAAAGTGTTCACCAAACAAAAGGAGGAGACTGCCGGGGAATAAAGCTGAAGCGTTTACACATTGTCCTGAAAATAAAAAATTTAAAAAACATCAGAGAAGCTAAATCCAGTATCTTTATTAACATCTGGGGAGGAAAAAAAAACCCAGATATCCAGATTTGTACAGATTGAACAAATCTGAAAAGACTGAACTGCTCATGAATTCTTCTCGTTAGTTTACTTTTCACAACAACATTTTGCAAGCTGATTGTCACGGATGTGCAGAAGGATCATTTGGGCAGTTAGGATTCCCTCTCCATCCCCTTACAAAGTCAATGCCAGAAATATTTACAAAATGCTTTCAACTGATTTTTTAAAACTATTCCTAACATTATTTTATAATAGAGATTAATTAAACTATACTTAAAAGGACACAATCAATTTAAACACACTTCTGCATGAAAATGGTGTACCTACTATCATTACAAGTAACACACCCAAGAGGACAAACTGAACAAGTCTTAAAACTTATATGCTTTGAGCATTTGTTAGTGTATTGTTGGTATATCCACTTCCACTGTTTCCCTCAATTGCACCCCAATCCTGCAACTGTTGTTCCTATAGTCAAAGCCCTGCATCTGCAGAGAAAAATTGGGAGGGTCGGAATTTTAGTCAGTTTCCTCTAGTTGTGTAGGTCTTTCATAAATTAACAGGGGAGAGAAACATCTTAAAAACCCAGAACAAAACAAAAATATGAAAATCTGGTTGTAAAACCGTACGAGTTGGCAGTGGGACTCAAGAGCAAGTGCAGTAACTGAAACTTAACCAATTTTTAAAAAGAATTAAGTAGGGATACACCAACAAAAATGTGAAAATTCAAGCTTAAAGAGGGTCAGTCTCACACGTATGGCATTTCTTACTTTTGCCATTTTATAATAGCAACTTAAACATAAAGAAAGAGCAATAAGAACACAAAGATTGCCATTAGACATTTGAATCAGATATTTTTAAAGTGTGCAATTGCTCCTATACCACTAATTTATACTCTTTCCAAGTGTACTTGTTTGGTCTAAGGCTCTTTTGTGTTCCAAACATAAGCCTTACCATAAAGGCAGTTACTAGAATACAATCATATGTTTAAACCCCTGCACATTGCCGCTTTATTTTTAAATATCCTCCACTGACCAGTGTGGAGATGAAGTTTGTTAATTTTACACTGATTAAACATTCCTAACTATTTGCCTTGAGTAACTGCAAGATAGATAGATAGATAAATAAAATGGGGTCAGCATTAGATCCTAGGTTATTATCTATAAACAGATATAACTGTTTTAACAGCTTTAACTATATAAAGTACTTAAGTACTATGTTGAATGCCAAACATTTTTATATCGTATTATGGCTACAATATGCTGATTTTTGTTTAGCTGACTCATCATTACTTCTGAAGCAGCCCAATTATCCTAAACAGCTCCTAAGACAGTATTTATTTCAATTTGGCTAAACACAGAGGAAGTAATTTTAAACTTATTGTTTGTCCCTTCTATGGATTGTTTTCCCAAGAAGATCAATGATGGATTTGGTTCTCAAAATGTACAGGTGTTTGTTTACAATTACCTGAAATTTAGAAGGGTGCAATAACCCCTCTCTTATGTTACATTCCTTCAAAAACTTTTGCGTTGCTCCATGACTTCTCCTAGCCTCTGCTATGTAAATATGAGGGAGAGACAAGGCTCTTTTTATATTTAATTTGTTAGGATCCTTTCATGTGCAATGAAAGCTATAATGATACAAATGTCATCTCTCCATTCACTCCTATACTAAGATTCTTTAAAAGTAGGATCCCAAAAACCTTTATATGAGGGAAAAAAATCCTGTTCCTTAGACTAAGGGTTTACGTTAGAAAGGATCTGAAAACCTTAATTACCCACCTGAGTGGAAGTTTTACAACTCTGTCATGACTGCAAGAGATGGAAGGCGGTGGTCAACAACCACTGCATCACAGATGTCACTTGAAGAGACAGACTTATTACAGAAATGTCCAAAGTCCAAATTTCTCAAGAAATTACATCTCTATTTCCATGGAGCAGGAAAGAAGGATGAGCTGAACAAAAATATTTAGCTAGCAGACACTGTGATAGTTGCTAAGGGAAGAAAAAGTGTTGGAAGGAAACTTCCAGCATAAATGAAAAATTCAAGCATGTTATCAATCTAAGTACCAGCACTATAGAAAACAAACACTTATTTCATTTAAAAAGCATCTGTGCTCATAGGATTAGAGTAAGAATCCTATGATGGTGGAATCTCCATCCTTAGAGGTTTTTAAGGCCTAGCTTGACAAAGCCCTGCTGGGATGATTTTGTTGGGGTTGGTCCTGCTTTGAGCAGGTGGTTGGACTAGATGACCTCCTGAGGTCTCTTCCAACCCTAATCTTCTATGATTCTAAGACGCTTGCATACCAGGAACAAGGGAACAACCTCCCAGGACTTTTGTAACCCTACACTCTTATATGGCTCTTTGGTGAAAAAGTTATATGCTTCTATACTGGCTAATACAGTTCAGAGTCTGTACAGTAAATATAATGGTTTCTTTATCTTATACAACAGCAATACTCTAAATTATGACATATTTCATTATCTTTACTACTCAAATTTGGAAATAATAATAATAATATAGCTTAACCAATTTATTTGAGCATAAATATTTGAGCTCAAATAAATTGGTTAGTCTCTAAGGTGCCACAAGTACTCCTTTTCTTTTTGCAAATACAGACTAACACGGCTATTACTCTGAAACCTGAATAATATAGCTATCACAGCAAAATAACATGGTTGTTAGTGTCAAGTACCTTTCTGTGACTAATTACCAGTTTTACTCTCTTCGGTACTGAATCAGGTACCTACTCCTTTCAGAAAACATTCCTAGAGTAACAAGTTTCAGAGTGGTAGCCATGTTAATCTGTATCAGCAAAAACAACAAGAAGTCCTTGTGGCACCTTACAGACTAACAAATTTATTTGGGAATAAACTTTTGTGCGCTAAAACCCTCTTCGTCAGATGCATGGAGCCTGATGAAGTGGGTTTTAGCCCACGAAAGTTTATGCCCAAATAAATTGGTTAGTCTGTAAGGTGCTATATGTATTCCTCTAGTAGTGTGTTCTGACACATTAAGTATTTCCTGATCTTTCCTTCAGGTAATCACTGGAGAATTACTCAGGTTTCTGCCAGAAGCTGGCTTACTAGTGTTCTGCAATGCCATCCAGCTAATCCCAGTTTGATTGCTGGCCTATTCCTTTATAAATTAAGAGTACTGCAGTCATAAAACATTCATCCCTTAAGGGTGAAGAAGTTATTTATGTCATCCATCTATGGACATGCATTAACAAGTACTGAAGAATCCTGTGGAGTTCTCTGAAGAAAGAAGGGTTCAAGAACTGAGGTCCTTGATGGAGAGAAAGGTAAAGTGGGAGGCAGGAGAGAACAGAAAGGGCAGTACTTAAAGTTCAATGAGGGAAGTGGAGGACACCCCAGAAAAACATGAGAGATTTCATAAGACAGTCACGTTCCAAAAAAGTGCAAGGAATTAAAACAAGTATTTTAAACTCTAAGAACATTCAGTCTTACAGTGCAGTGAAAGGGTAAAGGCTGTCACTTCATCTTTAACTCACTCCTGTTATATCCAAGGTAGCACAATTCTCTATTTATGGGGGAGATATCGGAACAGTGCATGGCTTGACATACCATATATGCTAAAATGGCTACACAATACAGGATAGCTGCAGTGCCCTAGGCAGAGCATCAGCCTTAATTTCAATTTGAATGTCATGGAGTTCAGGGTTTAAGTCAACTATATCACACGAACCCAAGTTCTTGTTTTTTCTTTTGTGGCAGTCTCAAAGAGAGCCCTGTGCATTAACAGATATTTGCTCACCCATGAGCTTAAGCACAAAGCTCTGTAAACTGTTTTTCATTCCCGTTTTTCCTAGGTTTTACTGGAGCACCCAAGAAACAGCAAGAACTAGTTCAGATCCAAAGCAAACACCCCCTCTTACATGTCTCCCGCAGAAATTTGGGGGGGGGGAGGTGCAACCCACCCAAACCCCCAGGTAGAGAAAAGGCGCCTCCAGCGCTGACCCGCCAGACATAGGCCATTCAACGTGCTCCACCGCGGCGCCCGCCCGGGGGTCGCTCCGGAGCATCTGTAACAACCAGGGCCCGGCCCGCGGGAGCCGTAGCACAGCAGCGCCGAAATGCAGCCACCTCTGGGGAGAGCAGCCAAGGCCAGGAGGGAGCTACAGACAAGGCACCAGGCAAGGACCAGCCCCCACACAGAGCGGGGGAGATCAGCCCCCACACAGAGCAACCCGGGGTCAAAGGCTCTGCCCTCAGCAGCTACCCGCCCAGTCACCCCCCTTTCCCACGCTCTCCCCACCATCACCCCAGACTTCCCCGAAACCCCCGCTAGGGCAGAGCGCGGCCCGGCCGCAGCCAGCCCTACACAGACGCAAACCAAGCAGTTGTTGCTTAGGACCCCGAGCAGCCTGGGGGTGGGGAGGGGGGGTATTAATTTGTGCTGCATGCAGAGGGCCCCCCCCCACTAGTTACGATCCCTGCTCAGGGCCGCCCGCGGGTTAGCAGCGGCGCTGGGCCGGTCCCGTTACCGGCGCTAGGAAGCCGCAGCAGCCCGCACCCCGCCGGATACCTGAAAATGAGCTAGGAGCGTCCTGCTCGGCCGAGCCCCGGCCCGCGGCGGGGGGCAGGGTCGCTGCTGCCCCGAACCCGCCACCCCGGCAGCGCGCGGAGCAGGAGGCTGAGAGCCCGGGGGACGCTGCCGCGACCGGTCCAGATCACGCGACGGGAGGGGGGCGAGAAACCCCACACTCGTCACGTGCTCCCAGAACCCCGCCCCTTTCCCTGTTCGGGATCCGGCTGCAAGGAACCGAACTCCTTCTCCGGGGTCTCACGCGGAGAATGACAGGTCCCGCCCACTCTCACCGCCCATTGGGTGCTTGCCCCGGCCTCAGAAGCGGACGAGACTGAGGCGCTGCGCTCTGATTGGCCGGCGGGGTCAGCCTCTGACAAACCTTAAAGCAAGAGCGTAACGGACCGCCTCTCCGCATGCGCCGTGGTTGTTATGTAGTCGGGGAGCCCGGAAGCAATGTCTCCGCGCCACCGTCGCCGCGCGGGGAGCCCGCGAGCTGGCCAGGGGCAGAGCGCGCCCGGCGCGTAACCTTTGCCCCTCCCCCCGCGCTCGCCCGGCGGGGGGGGGGGCGCCCCCAGTTCCCCGCGGGGGGGGGGGACACGGGCTGGAGGGGCGGGGGGGGAAGCCCGGGGTGGGGCGGGCGCCTACCAGGTGGTGTTTCCGGAGCCCTTCAGACGCTCCGCGCGGCAGCCCCGGGGCCAGAGCGGCGCTCGCCATCTCCCTGGGCGCCCCGGTCAGGAAGGGCCTGCCCCACGTCGCACGGCAGGGCTTGGCTGTGGCCGGCCCTTTGCCCTGCGGCTGGAGTTGCGGTGGGGAAAGCGGGCTGCACTGAGCCGGCTTTGTCTGCCGGCGCTTCCTACTCCCGGGACAGCTCTCCTGCTGGGCGCGGGGTTGCTATGCAAACAGCCTGGGCAGGAGCAAAGAGACTGAAGGAGGCTTGGCTTCCTCTGCAGGGATAAGTTAGCAGCCTTCGACCTCGAGCGGAGCTCAGCAGCGTCGTATAGCATCAGCAACATCGCGTTTGCTTACTTAGAAAGTTAACATTTTCTAAAACTAAGAACCCAGTGACATACCCCAGGATACAATCTGGAGTGATGGAGAGCTGTGTCCCCTCAGTTCTCCAACCCGGGGTGCCTTTCTCACTGCTCAACTGAGAGAGCAACCACTCCTGGTCTGCTCACACAGTCTCCAACATGTAAATCACTCAGCTATATTGTAAAAGTCCGGTAGCCAGCAACTCTTGAATTTCACTGCAGGGCAGCACCAGCAAACTCCCAGTCCCAGACTTTCCCCCAGAAATGTATGTCTTATACTTCCGAGCAACCTTCTGGACACTACACGCTCATATGAAGTCCATCATTTAATTAATAGAAAATTATATACACAAATCCGGTTATCCCAAATGAAGTTTCCCAAACACTTCAGTCCAAACACACCAGTTTAGATAATACATTTGTTTTAACTACAGAAAGATAGATTTTAAGTGATTACAAATAAAGAATGATTAGGGGACTGGAACACATGACTTATGAGGAGAGGCTGAGGGAACTGGGATTGTTTAGTCTGCGGAAGAGAAGAATGAGGGGGGATTTGATAGCTGCTTTCAACTACCTGAAAGGGGGTTCCAAAGAGGATGGATCTAGACTGTGCCAGTGGTAACTGATGACAGAACGAGGAGTAATGGTCTCAAGTTGCAGTGGGGGAGATTTAGGGTGGATGTTAGGAAAAACTTTTTCACTAGGAGGGTGGTGAAGCACTGGAATGGGTTACCTAGGGAGGTGGTGGAATCCCCCTCCTTATAGGTTTTTAAGGTCAGGCTTGACAAAGCCCTGGCTGGGATGATTTAGAGGGGGTTGGTCCTGCTTCGAGCAGGGGGTTGGACTAGATGACTTCCTGAGGTCCCTTCCAACCCTGAAATTCTATGATTCTAAATAAAAAGGTAAAATGCAACTAATATCTAACTTAACAAGCTAAGTGAACTTTAAGCAAAGGTCTCTCTCACCATAAGTTCCAACAGTCTTAACTGGCTGAATCCTTCAGTCAGCATCTCCCCCCTTCCCCGTGCTGCTTCCTTTCAAGTGCTGATGCCATTAGTATAGAGAAAGGGAAGGATGATTTGGGGTGTCTGCCCTCTCTTCTAAGAGCACTTTGTTTTGCACAAGAATCATCTGGGGAAAGTCTGTGTGGACAGGAACCTTAAGGTGCTTTTTTATCAAAATGTAGACTTTTTGCCTACACCCTCTTTCCTGTGGAAGACTGGCCACTGAATCAGATGATGGTCCACTTGATCTTGAGACGTTGATTAGCCTTTTGTCTCTGGGGAACTGGTGTGTGACTGCCCTCCAAAACATGGCTTAGTAATATCATATAGTGGAATCGGATTTTACATACAGCCACACATTTTACCAGAACCATAATGATCAGCAAATAATATGTTTTAAAATGATACCTCATAGGGCATACTTTTTACAAAATGTATCATAGTCCTATAAGGGGGTGAAATAGGGGTACCCTCCCTGCAAGCAACATGATTATTCCCACCTGCCCCACATCTTGAGTAGCATGTCCCTTCACTGCTGCAGGTTATGGCTCAGTATACTCACCCCCATACCTGTAGCTACCCAGCTGTTGTAGGATGGCCTATGGATTTTCACTTGTTCTAAACATCTCTTTGAAGAATAAAGGTGTCAAAATGTTCAGCTAATACAATGATACAATGTTATTGAGCATTCTTGGACAAAATAACACTTGTTATACTTCTGCTGTGGTTCTTTTTCAAATTTGTTGTAGAAGGGAGAAAATATTTGAAAACAAACTAGAAGGAGCTCTCCTTTTGACATAGTGCTGTGCACTCTACCACTTATGCTGGCGTAATTTGTGTCACTCAGAGGGGTGGAATATTCACACTCCCTGAGCGACATACATTTTGCCGACTTAAGTGGTAGTGTAGACATAGCCTATGAAATCTCTAGTACTACAATTTGGATGTCTATTCAGCTTGAAGGTGTGTTATTAACAATTAAGTGCATAGGGCAGTATTGGCCATTGCTTATTTATTCAAATGTCTGACTGCATTTGTCTGAAATTCTAGGCATAATACAGCTATAGATGGAATCAATGCCATGGTCATATATAGTGCCCATCTATAGAAAGGGAAATAAGGACAACCCAGGGAATTACAAACCAGTCAGCTTAACTTCTGTACCTGGAAAAATAATGGAGCAAATAAGTAAGCAATCAATTTGCAAAACATCTAGAAGATAAAAAGGTGATAAGTAACAGTCAGCATGGATTTGTCAAGAACAAATTGTGTCAAACCAACCGGATAGCTTTCTTTGACAGTGTAACAAGTCTTGGGGGGGTGGGGGGGAGAAATGGATGTGGTATAGCTTGACTTTAGTAAAACTTTTGATACTGTCTTGCATGACCTTTTCATAAACAAACTAGGGAAATTAAACCTAGATGGAGCTACTATAAGGTGGGTGCAAAACTGTTTGGGAAACCAATCCCAGAGAGTAGTTATCAGTGGTTCAAAGTCATGCTGGAAGGACACAGTGAGTGGGGTCCCACACGGATGAGTTATGAGTCTGGTTCTGTTCAGTATCTTCATCAATGATTTAGATAATGGCATAGAGAGTACATTTATCAAGTTTGGATGATACCAAGATGGGAGGGGTTGCAAGTGCTTTGGAGGATAGGATTAAAATTAGGGTCGTCAAGTGATTAAAAAAATTAATCACCCTCACCTGCTGCCCCAATCCAGAGCCTTCACCCAGCGACCAATCTCCCTCCCAGAGCCTGCAACCCAATCCCCTGCCCCAGCCCAGGGCCTGCACCCCAGACCTCTTCCCCGCACCCAAACTCCCTCCCAGAGCCTTAGGCAGGTGGGGGGTGGAGTTTGGGAGCGGGCAGGTTCTGGGCACCACCAAAATTTCTACAAACCTGCCACCCCTGGTAGCTGGTGTTGCAAGATATTTACGTGCCATACGTGCTACAGATTCGTATGTCCCTTCATGCTTCGACCACCATTCCAGAGGACATGCTTCCATGCTATTGATGGGTTCTGCTTGATGATAATCCAGAGCAGAGCAGACTGACGCATGTTCATTTTCATCATCTGAGTCAGATGCCACCAGCAGAAGGTTGATTTTCTGTAGTTTCCGCATCAGAGTGTTGCTCTTTTAAGTCTTCTGAAAGCATGCTCCACACCTCGTCCCTCTCAGATTTTGGGCAGCACTTCAGATTCTTAAACCCTGGGTTGAGTACTGTAGCTATTTTTAGAAATCTCACATTGGTACCTTTGCATTTGTCAAATCTGCTGTGAAAGTGTTCTTAAAACGAACATGTGCTGGCTGGGTCATCACCCAAGACTGCTATAACATGAAATATATGGCAGCATGCAGGTAAAATAGAGCAGGAGACATACAATTTTTCCCCAAAGGAGTACAGTCACAAATCTAATTGACGCATTCTTTTTTTAACGAGCATGATCAGCATGGAAGCATGTCCTCTGGAACGGTGGCTGAAGCATGAATGGGCATACAGATGTTTAGCATGGCATGTAAATATCTTGCAATGCCGGCTACAAAAAGTGCCATGTGAACACCTGTTCTCACTTTCAGGTGACATCGTAAATAAGAAGCAGGCAGCAGTATCTCCCGTAAATGTAAACAAACTTGTTTGTCTTAGTGATTGGCAGAAGTAGGACTGAGTGGACTTGTAGGCTCTAAAGTTTTACCCTGTTGTGTTTTTGAGTGCAGTTATGTAACCAAAAAAAAAAAAAATCTGCATTTGTAAGTTACACTTTCACAATAAAGAGATTGCACTTCAGTACTTGTATGAGGCAAATTGAAAAATACTGTTTCTTTTGTTTATCATATATTTGTAATCAAATAATATAAATTGAGCACTTTGTATTGTGTTGTAATTGAAATCAATACTGAAAATGTAGGAAAAATTCCAAAAATATTTAATCGCACTTATAACAATTGAAATTTCTTAATCGCAGTTAATTTTTTTGAGTTAATCACATGAGTTAACTGTGATTAATTGACAGCCCTAATTAAAATTCAAAATGATCTGGACAAACTGGAGGAATAGTCTGAAGTAAATAGGATGAAATTCAATAAGGACAAATGCAAAGTACTCCATTTAGGAAGGAACAATCAGTTGCACACATACAAAATGGGAAATGACTGCCTAGGATGGAGTACTGCGGAAAGGGATCTGGGAATCAACAGTGTAACACTGTTGCAAAAAAAGCAAACATCATTCTGAGATGTATTAACAGGAGTGTTGTAAGCAAGACACTAGAAGTAATTCTTCCGCTCTACTCTCCACTGATTAGGCCTCAGTTATAGTGTTGTGTCCAGTTCTGGGCGCCACATTTCAGGAAAGATGTGGACAAATTGGAGAGAGTCCAGAGAAGAGCAACAAAAATTATTAAAGGTCTAGAAAACATGACCTATGAGGGAAGATTGAAAAAATTGGGTTTGTTTAGTCTGGAAAAGAGAAGACTGAGAGGGGACATGATAATAGGTTTCAGGTACGTAAAAAGTTGTTACAAGGAGGAGAGAGAAAAAAAATTTCTTAACCTCTGAGGATAGGACAAGCAGCAACAGGCGTAAATTGCAGCAAGGGCAGTTTAGGTTGGACATTAGGAAAAACATCCTAACTGTCAGGGTGGTTAAACACTGGAATAAATTGCTAAGAGAGGTTGTGGAATCTCCATCATTGGAGATTTTTAAGAGCAGGTTAGACAAACACCTGTCAGGGATGGTCTAGATAATACTGAGTCCTGCCACGAGTGCAGGGGACTGGACTAGGTGACCTCTCAAAGTCCCTTCCAGTCCTATGATTCTTAGTCCAGTATCCTGTTTCAGACAGCAACCAGTACCGGATTCTTCAGAGGAAGATGTAAGATACTCTGCAGCAGGTAGATGTAATATAATCATTGTAATACAGCTCACGAAACAGGACATCTGAACATGAGCTATACCTGTAAATCTTAAAGGATAGAAGGACCTCTACAACCTTCTCTCAGCCCCTTCTCTCTTGGATCCTTCAGTGAGCCCCCAATCAAACCCTCTTCCCTATGGAAAGTAGGTGGATGTTGCAGGATGCCGTGAAGGTCTCCAAATCCAGGTTCTGCCATATAGAGTGCACTGCAATAGTCTAACCTTGGGAAGTTCCACCTCCAAGAGAAAAGGACACAACCTACTTACTATTTGTAAAGCAGCAGAGCCTATGCTCCATTGTGCTAGGCACTGTACACATTTACAACAAAAAGACTGTCCCTTTCTGAAAGAGTCTATTTACCAAGATTATGCTTGCTTCCTAAATTGGTCTTCTAGCCTCATTGTCATCATTACTCCATAGCTCCAAGAATTTATTTCTTTTTCCACTCCCATGCTTTTTGGTCACACATGGGATAACAAATGTTTTACCCCCTTTTTAATCTGCTATTTTCTGCTGCTGAATATGTGCACTTTGTCATATACACAGAGATTCTCCCAGATTAATCTTAAAGTGTGGCAAATAAACCAAGGATCTAGATTTTGGAGTGAGATAGGTCTTTTATTCCTGTAAAACTAGGATACCCTAGCCATTGTGAAGAGCTTGGTATAATGGAGATCAGAAATTAATGTTGTGTTTTTATCCTAGTCCACATCCAAAACCACTGCATGATTATCAGCTTCTGCTCATGAGGGACCTGGGACTGTAATTACACTAGTATTTGGGATCCCAATTGAAGTACATTACTAGTGATTTGAAGGGAAAATTTACATAACTCCTGCCAGGCTGTAGCCAATTATATTTGTCTCTCACAGACACAGCAAGCCTCACCCTTATACAAACTTTTAGCAAAGAAATAAACATGATTTGTAAATAATGGCTTTTAAACTTCATTAAAACAGATCAAAAAGCCACTAATTGTTCTTGATTTCCCTGTAGAAACCAAACTACAGTGTAAGCAATTCTCCATTTTTGTAGCTCTGATGTGAAGCCTCCCTTCTTATTTATCAGATTTAGGTGCCAGTCCTGCACTGAGCTTTGCATGTGCACAGGATTCTGCCTGCACAGACTTCACTGTTGGATTGTAGACTTAGGCCTTACTCACACTACACAGTTTTGTGGACAGAACGGTGGAGGTGTATGCATAACAATGTTCCTCCCACTGATTTAACTGACTGCTACACCAACCTAATAAAATCACCTCAACGAGCAGAATAGATCTTTTTCTGACAAAGTTAGAGCGATGCAGTGTCAGTGTGGACACTGCACTTGCTTATGTCACCCTAAGTGGCCTCCAGGAGGTGTCCCACAATTCCCATCATGACCGCTCTGGTAAGCAGTTTCTATTCTGCTGCCCTATAGCCAGGTATACAGGCATGTGCCCCTCCTGCTTTAAAGCCCCAGGAATTTTTGAAATTCCACTTCCTGTTTACTCAGCGTGGACAGCTCACATTGCATCTTCCCAGCTGACCATGCTGACTTTCTGCAGCAAATGGGCTCCCATGTGGAGTACACTGGAGTTACTGGATCTGTGGGGAGAAGAGGCTGTACAGTCACAGTCCGATACAGCCATAGGAACTTTGACACTGATGAGCAGATTGCTTGTGGCACAGATGAGAAGGGGCATGAAAGGGACATGCAGCAGTTCCATGCTAAGATCAAGGAGCTGAGGCAGGCGTACCAGAAGGCAAAGGAGGCCGACCATTGCTCTGGTGCAGTGCCAAAAACATGCCACTTCTACAAGGAGCTGCATGCCATCCTCAGCAGCGACCCCACCTCCACAGCCAAGAGCCCTGTGGATACCTGTGGGAGACCGGAGGCAGCAGCCAGCAGAGTCAACCCTGGGGATGAAGTGATGGACGAGGAGGCCAAGTTGGAGGAGGATGTGGGACAGACAACAGGCTTGTCCGGTGGCGTGGCGAGCCAGGACCTCTTTATGACTCCAGAGGGGTCTAGCCAGTCCCAGCAGTCCGGCTCTGACATTCCTGAAGCAGGGAGGGGAGCTCCAGTAAGTACTTATTTTTCTTTGATAGTGCATGGTAGGATGAGGTAAAGGTATCCTTTATTTGGTTACATGGTGCACGTGGGAGAAGGGATCGAAGTTAACGACGCTAAGTACTGTTCGCACCTGTTTCACATTCCCCTATACAGCAGGGCCCTGTGGAAAAGTTTGTTAATGGACACTGAGATCTCCTGGGAATCCTCCATAGAGATCACTAGGAAACTTTCTCGCAGATACTCTGCAATCCTCTGCTGAAGACTCCTTAGCAGAGTTGCTTTGTTTCTTCCCCCATTGTAGGAAATTTTGCCATGCCAATCTGCAATTACTTCTGGAGGAACCAAAATAGCATATGGAACTGGTCTGAAGCTGCATACATACAGGAGATGCGCCCTTGCATTTTCAGTTACCCTCCATAGTGTGATTTCAGCTTCGATCACCGCCACCTGTGTAAAACTGTGTCAGTATTCAGCATAGTGTCCATAAGCACTTGTACTGATCCCCTTCTGAAACTACCTAGACCCTTTGTCCCATCTTGCACCACTCCCATCCTGGAGGCTGAACTCACTATATTTAGTGCTCTGGCCATGATGCATGCTTGCCAACGGAAAGTGAGAAAGAGGTGTATATAACTCTTATGATTCAAGACTGTGAGTGCACACACAGCACTGACTCTGTGTATTGTTTCTTTTGTTTATGCAGATGTGCCCTTCAGGGCCATCTCCTACACACCAGCAGAGTGCCTCCATCAGATAAGGGGCGACCGAGGAGTAAGGAGGACATGTTTCGCAAAATGCTGCAATCGTCAGATCAGGCTGATAGTGAGCACACAGCATGGAGAGAGGCAATAAACAAGAAACTAGAAATGGATAGCCAGGAGAGGAGACTGGGCCAGGAGCAGATAATACAGGGTCAGGAGTGAATAATAGAGGACCAAATAAAGCCGCTGAGGTCCCAGTTTGTGCTGCAGGTGGAACACATGCATGCTCGACTCCCCCTGCAGCCCAAAAAGAACTGCCTTCCTTGCCGTCCCCAAACTCCCCTAACACATTCCTCTCACATTCCCAGCCTGTCACAGTACCCCTTACGCTCCACCCCTAGGGACATTTTCCATAACGACAGCTGGACTTCCACACAGCTGTGAGTTCCCCACTTCAGAGAGTGCTGCTCCCTGTCATGTCCCTTGTAAGAAATGTTAATCTATGTCATGGGTTGCGGGTATAATAGGCCAGGGGAGGCTCTGCCTCCTCCAGCGCTGTCATGGCTGCTGGACCCCTGGTTCCAGGGTTTGGTGGTGAAGTTTTTGCTTTAATATGCCCCATGTAGGTTCCGGGGTGGCTGAGGAGGCACATACTACCTCCTTAGCTGCCCCAGAACCTGCATGGGGCGTATCAAAAGCATCTTCTAATGGATGCTTTTCCCCTGGGCGGGTTGGGTCCAAGGAGGGGGAGGCATGGTGCAGCTTTGGCCAACCCTAGGCTCCTCCAAGCGGGGGGTGGGGGTGGCACTCCAGGCTGAGGCTGGCCTAGGGCTCCTCCAGCTGAGGTGGGGGGGGGTCACTGCAGGTGGCCCAGGGCTCCTCCGGGCAGGTGGAGGGGGCTCAGGACTTCAGCCAGCCCAGGGCTCCTGCGGCCAGGGGAGAGGCCTCTTCATGCGGGGGTGGGGTGGGGGAACTTGGGGCTCCGGCCATGGGGAGGGCATGGGAGAAAGGGGCGGATAGCCTCCCCACAGGGAGGGTTCTATCCACCACCCATGATCTGTGTATTGCTGTTTAATAAAAATTTAGTCTTACAAAGACTGTGATTATTTGTGACCTATGCAGGGTGGTTGCAACAGAAATTCATAAACAGTGGCAATCGGCACATTTGCAGACGACAATTAATGCTCAGCAGAAATCATTACAGGAGGCATTCAATGTGGCAAGTAAACAATGTCTGGCTCAATTCATTGCAGATGGATGCATTACTGGGGCTCATGGTCAAAATGCTGCTTCAAAGTCCCTTTGATTTGAATAGCCCATCATTGAGCCCCTCTAATAGCTCTGGTGACTGGCTGCTCAAAACCAACCACTAGGCAATCCACCTCAATGCTCCACCCCTGCAGAAAGTTTTCCCCCTTGGTGTCACAAATATTATGCAGAGTACAGCAGGCTGCTATGACGATGGGAATAATTTCCTCACTGATGTCTAATCTGCCAAAAAAGATAGTGCCACCAACCCTTTAGTCTGCCAAACGCACATTCGACAGTCATTCTACACCTGCTGAGCCTGTTGTTGAAGCGCTCCTTGCTGCTATCAAGGTTTCTGGTGTATGGCTTCACGAGCCACAGGAGTAAGGGGTAGGCTGGGTCTCCCAGGATCACTGGGATTTCCACATCCCCTTTTGGAATCTTCTGGTCTGGAAAGAAAGTTCCTGCATGCAGCTTTCTATACAGGCTTGTGTTCCTGAAGATGCACTTTCCCTGACCACCCAATGTTGATGTCCATGAAGTGACTCTGGTGATCCACCGCAAGGCCATGGAGAAATAGCCCTTTCTGTTGATGTACTCCATTACAAGATGGTCTGGGGCCAAAATTGGGATATGCGTGCCATCTATCTCCCCACTGCAGTTAGGGAATCCCATTGCCACAAAGCCATCCACTATTTCCCACACACTGCCCAGAGTCTCAGTCCTTCGTAGCAGGATGTGATTAATAGCCCTACAAACTTGTATCACAGCAACCCCTGTGGTGGACTTCCCAACTCCAAACTGATTCACAACTGACTGGTAGCAGTCTGGAGTTGCTAGCTTCCACACAGTGATCAGCACGTGCTTTCCCACCGTAAGGGCAGCTCTCATTTTGATGTCCTTGTGACACAGGGCAGGGGTGAGCTCTGCAGAGTGTTCAAGGTGGCTTTGTGCATATGAAAGTTTTGCAGCCACTGCTCATCATCCCATACCTGCATCACAATCTATTTCCTGAGCCCAATAACCACAGTCCACTGTGTGCAGCTGCTGCTTCATAAATGCCAACATCAATCTTGAATTGTTTCTTTCCATAGTACACAGCAGGGCAGGCAGCACAGATTCCTGTTCAGATTCTCAGCTCATGAAATACTGCAGGATCAGCTGCATTGTGTTCATAACACTTATCACAAGACTGGTGAGTTGTGCAGGATCCATGCTTTCAGGCAGAGATGGCGGGCAGAAGGTTTACAGGGGCAGTTGAAAAACAGTGTGAAATGCAGTTGGAAGCCCTTAGAATTACGGGATGGAGAAAATTGCATCATGTGACGGTGATCCTGTCCCCAAGATGCACTGCAATCCATTCCCAGAACTCCTAGTGGGAGAAAGTGGCGATTGGCACAGTGGGATAGCTACCCATGGTGCTCTGCTCTCGGTGCTAGAGGACCGACTGTGGATGTGCTCCGCTGACACAATGAGTGTTGTTTGAACATGCACAAGTGATGTAATTACAGCGGTTTACGATCGTTGACTTAACTCTGTAGTATAGACATGGTCTCAGAAATCAAAGGGATGTGCTCAGGCTGTTGATCATGCCATATTAACAGGCGATCATTTTTCAAAAAAATGCACACCATCTGATTTTAGTACCAACACATAGTAGAGCTTATGATATATTCCAGGCTAGCCCTAGGCAAGGCATCTCTGTGGATCCTTTGGCAATTTCCTAGGGCCTCAAAGTGGAAATAGGACCGAAGTATGTTTAGCTTTCATAGTCTCATGGCGCACATAGGAAAGGCTCTGTGTTTTTAAGAGCTGTACATGACTTTGGACTAACCCGGATTGAAATAGGACCCACCTAAAATCTGGTTGGAACGTTTTCTGTTCCGCTTAGGTCTGGTTTGTATTTAGGACAAGAGGATACAACATTTCGATTTATGTGAGTTATAAACGGAGGAGCCTTGGCGCTCAAGCTGTTCTTTGGGATTTAAAATGGGACTCAGAGGGGCCAGCTGGTACCTATAATTTTATCTGGCTATGAAGTTCCATGCAAAGCTTTGATGATGCATAAAAAGTGCCTATTATAATATTGTTAAAATTTCCATATCTCCTTTGTGCCTGAATGTGAATTTCATACTGATTAAGTTTGATAACAAATTGACAATTCTGAAAAAAATGAAGCTGTCTGTTTAGCCATGGAGGAGACACAAGGAGTGGTGATACAGGCTCTCATGCCATCCAATCAATGTAACTCAACACTAACCTCAACGGAATATATCTAGGGATGAGTAACAATAGTATCTTGCAAACAGCTGGTCTTTGCTAGGAAATGTTATGTTAAAACACAACCATGAAGAGCTAATCAGCTGCAGGCCTCTGACCCCAGAGGAATGGTATCCCTTATACCTTCACACCAGCATAATTAGATGATATATGATGAACACACCTTCTCTTTTTGTCCTGACCAGTCATGGTTGGCATTGTATTATCTAATTGAGCACCCTGTGTTCATGATGAAGCATGATAAAATTTCCTAGAAAAAACAAGTTCTGAGTGGGAAGATTGTGGTCTTTGAGGGGAAAATGGTGGAGATTTTTAAAACCTCTATTACATTTTCCTTGGCTCTAGTTACAAGACCCTGAGGTCTGAACTTGCCTCTTGCCTCAGTGACTAGAAGGACAATTCTCTCTCCATTATATATAGTACGTCATGCATTCTGGTCTGTTTGCTAAGTGGTAGTTAATACAGAGTTGCATACCCTTACGTTTCTCTCTGCATTTATACCTGTGGATCCAGAGCCCTAAATTATCTGAAAGGATCAGAGAAAGAAGGAGCACACCAAATATCCCAAAGGAGCTCTTTTGTAATGGAGAAGCTGCTATCTGGAATTAGAACAGCCTAGAATAAACCATTTTGAAAAAGGAAAGGGATTGCTTCCACCCTACCTCTATTGATGAGGTCTCATAAGGCAGGCTAGGAAACACAGTACTAGTGGTGAGCAGAAGACTGGCTGTTTTCAATGCATGTTTGAATCCTCAAGCAGTGGATGGAGCCTACCAGCACTAAGGACCTGCCCCCCCTCAGATGAGGGAGGTGCCACAGGAATTAGGAGACAAATGATTGCAGGGGACAGATATGGAAAAACACATAAAGGAGTGAGGATCTAGGTGTAAAATGAGGGAATCGGGTGGGGACACTGAGCAGAGAACCCCGGATAGTGCCCAGAGCTTTGCAGAGTTTGAAGAGTGACTGGATGCAGCCCAGGGGAAGTGTCCCCAGATATGTGAGATGACTAAGGAACAGAAGTAGGCCCCACAGTTGCAGGGAACCTCTCTGCTGAGCTTCCTCCTTCTGGATTGCTGGATGGCCATCTTGGCCAGCACCAGGAGGAGGTTGATAAGTAGGTCCTGCAACTTTGTGGGGCCACAAACAGAGAGAGGGCATAAAGGAGAAAGTGTGGGGAAAAGTGCAGCTAGAACCTCAACTAAATTCAGCTCAAATATTTCAGCTCCTGTATTGAGAGAGCTCCAGCTTATGACTCTGCTGACAACAGCGGGAACAGTATGGTACTAGAAGAAAGATGCTTTCCCGGCTACCCAGACTCAAACCACTTGTGACTTTAAAGGTCAATATCAACATAGTGAATTCTACCCAGAAGCCCAAAGGCAATTTGAATCAGCCGTTTCACACCTAAGTACAGAATGTTGCAATAATAAAGCCTGGAGATCATGAATGTGTGAATCACTATGACTAGACCCAAATTCAACAGGACAGGAGAGGACACAATCTTTTGTGGGCTGTAGATGGAAAAGGGTGTGTTTTGTGTCCATGGCTATTTGGGTATCCAGAAGCAGGAAGGAGTCCCTGCGAACATCAAGGCTATGGACTAGCAGACACCCTCTAAGGATAAAGTAATAACGGTGGCAAATTCTTTAAAGTGTTTCTCTATTCCCTAGCCAGTGTCACCTGAGTTTTTCCAGGATTCAACCGGCTAATCTTCATCCAGTTGCAGATCCCAACCATAACTGGAAGATGGTGCTGTCTGAGACAGATATGAAAATGCTGTAGAAGTGAGGGTAGTCTTGCTGGCATTTTAATCCATCCTATTTCATAATCTTCACGAGCTGCTTTATAAAGACATTGAACAGGATGGGGGAGAGGATGTATCCCTGTGAGACAACCACAGGAAAAAGCGCTGGAGGAGCAGGTGCACATCCGAACTCTGAGAGTGATGTGAGAGGAATGTGTGAAGCAATCTCACAGTGATCCCTAACCTCTGCCATATGTCTCAGGTGAGGAGCAAGGATACCCTAGGTCTCAGCTGATCTCTAGAATGAACACTCTTCTGAGGCTACATCTACACCACAGTACTTAGAGCTCTGCAGCTGGTGGAGATACTCTACGGTGACAGGAGAGCGCTTTCCCATCTGCTTAATAACTCCTGCCTCTGCGAGAGGCGGTACCTAGGTCAGTGGGAGAAGCTCTCCCGTTGACATAGTGCTGTTTACACCGGCTCTCAGGTCATCTAATTTATGTCGCCTGGGGTGTGGCTTAGTCACACTCCTGAGTGACGTAAATTATACCAAAGTAAACGGTAGTGTAGACAAGGTCTGAGTCACTGAAATATGAAACTGGTTCCTTTTAAAGTACAGTTTTCCTACCCCTTAGAGATTGTTTCTCATTGAAAAATATGTGGAATAAGGGTGACACTCTGTGGTAAAACAGAAGAAATGCAGTTTCTTAACACTGAGTCTCATGTGTTTGCTTCCTTCCATCTTATTGGTCAAGAAGGAATTAAAAATTGGGTTGGCATTCTGATTTTAGTGGATATTTCTATTATCTATGGATAACTCTCTACATCAGGGGTGGGCAACCTTTTTGGCCCGAGAGCCACATCTGTGAATAGAAATTGTATGGCAGGCCATGAATGCTCACAAAATGGTTGTTGGGGTGCAGGAGGGGGTGAGGGCTCCAGGGTGGGGCCAGAAATGAGGAGTTCATGGTGCAGGAGGGGGCTCCGGACTGGGGTAGGGGAGTAAGGTGTGTGGGGGGGTGAGGGCTCTGGCTGGGGGTGTGGGCTCTGGGGTGGGGCTGGGGATGAGGGGTTTGGTGCATGGTGCAGGAGGGAGCTCTGGGCTGGGATTGAGGGGTGCAGGAGGGCAGGAGGGGGATCGGGGCTGGGGCAGGGGCCTTTCAAACTAAGCAGTAGTGATAGTAACACTAATTAACTAGCTACTAAATAAATAAGACTTCCTTGATACACTATAGGGCTGAGTGCATCCTGTTGCACAAGAGTGGATAAGAATGCCAGCAACAGTGTTATATTTGAGACAGAATTTATGCAGCATGTGCAAACTTCATTGGTTTTACTCATACCCAATGCAGAATTTGCAGGGCAGCAGTTTTGGGCTAGGTGACATTGCTTTTCTGCTTGAGGTAGCCTCAGACATTAAATCAAGAGGTCCCTGTCTGTCTCCTGTGGCTATGGATACAACTATGTATTACAACCATGCCACCTAGAGGACCCGCCCCCGCCCCAAATGGCCGAGGGTTCATTTTAATGGGAGCTGTATGGACTTAACAAAAGGCTATCCCTGACCCAAAGATGTTACATTCTGAGTTTAAGACAAGATGCAACAGATGGGTGAGCCATTGGTGGGAGAGGTGAGGGAGGATGGGATGACAGGTAATTTGAGCACATTTTGGCATTGGCTACTTGTGTGAACAATTTGTAGGGGGGTAGAACATTTGTTTGTTCTATTAATGGAGACATGCTGTAGGCATCATGGTAGCTGTGATTCTGAAGTAATTTCAAGAAAGGTATACTAGGTTGGAAGGAAGGCACTCTGTGTATGATGGATGGCATGGAAAAGAGCAGAAAGGTACTTGTAGGAGAAAGAGACAAGAAGTGATGGAATCTGATATGCTGGAGTTGATGACAAGATAACAGAGCAAAAAGACACAGAAGGGCTGCATTGTGCAGGGAAAAGCCAGTAGAGGAACTGAGAGAGGAGGAGTGATTTGATTAGAATGGGCAAGAACAATCATCTTAGCAGCAGAGTTTTGAACGGACCTGAAGGAGGCAAAGTTGTGACACTAAAGACCAGAGAGGAAGCGATTGCTGTAGTCAAGATGTGAGACTATAGGGCCTGGATGAGAATTTTGGTGATACAGACAGAGAGAAAGGACAGGTTTCAGAGTGGTAGCCGTGTTAGTCTGTATCAACAAAAAAAATGAGGAGTCCTTGTGGCACCTTAGAGACTAACAAATTTATTTGGGCATAAGCTTTCGTGGGCTAAAACCCACTTCATCGGAAGACTGGAGCTTTGATATGTTATGTAGGAAGAAGCAGCAAAATTTGGACATGGCTTGGATGTGCAAGTCTAGAGAGAGAACCAGTGTCCTGGCCAAATTCCAGACCGTTTAGGTAATTACAGATTCACAGATTATAATGAAAATATGTTCTTAATAAAAGGTATGTTTAGTTCAAAAAGAAATTAATTCATCCTAAATAATTATCTCCTTTGCAGCCGTTACACCATACAGCAATCAGCAGCGGTCTACCTGAGGTGACAGAGAAAGGAGAAAGCAATCACTCTTTACCATAAACAACGAGGAGTCCTCGTGGCACCTGGGCTAGAACCCACAGCCCAAATACATTTGTTAGTCTCTAAGGTGCCACAAGGACTCCTCGTTGTTTTTGCTGTTACAGACTAACACAGCTACCCCTCTGCAACTCTTTGCCATATTTCTCCATATCTACTTCACAAGGGTGTTGTGAAAATCACTTGGGTAATCTTTGTAAAGTGCTTAGAGCTCTTTGGATGTAAGGCAAAATACCATCATCTGTGAAGAAATAATCAGTTGTTGGAGGAAAATCTGCTCACATTTTAAGATAAAATTTATTAGCTGGCTTCATTCTTAGTAAAACTAAGCTTTCATCTGACATTAATGTTCCTTTTTGATGCAATCGTCATTGCAAGTTTGAATGGAGAGAGAGAGAAAGCTGTAGTAACTGTTTATCTATAGAGCAAATTAGCTCCTACTTGAAAGCTTCTGCCTTGATTTTTTTGGGAAGCTTTTGACAGCAGCGTAGCTTCCCTATGCTCCACAATCAGCATTGGCTTCCAGTGACGTTCTTAGAGCAGTGCTGGTTAGCTCAGATTGTCTCTCTCCCTGTGTGACAGCACAGTAGCAGAGATCAATTGAGGCATTCATGCTAAGGGCCTCATGGTTTAACCCTGAGGAAAGAGGAAACAAAATGTTTTCAGTGAGGAATCCTAAATTGTCCCATTCACTTTCCTTTGTCAGTTCTCCAAAGCGTATATTTGTTGACCCATACTTCATACTGCAAGTCCCACTTGTCTCCTCAGGCTTTTTTAGTAGGGTTACAGAGAGATCTGGAGGAGATGGGTGGGGTTCTGGTATTAGGCCATTGGGCTTACTTGTTGTTCTTTATAATGAATATCAGTGAGCCAGAGCACTGGATCAGCACACTTTTGTAAACTGAAATAAAATCATATGTAAATATCAGAGTTTTCCCTCTTTGGTTTTTAATCAATATTAGCTATGGCAGTTTCTGTTCCTATGTACCTTGGGATGTGCAGCACAGGAAAATAATGCCTCACAGGAGCAACTGAATGTAGCAGTGATCCCTTCTGGACACAATGATGGGATTTCTGAATTATTTATAGCATAACTTTTTTTTTTCTGGTAACAGATGTCTGTCTAGACTCAGGAAAAGCTGGTCTCATCTGCTTTTTATTTATTTTTTAACAGACATGTAACTATATATTATAGAAAGTATTTGCTTCTGACTGTATCCACCTGGAGCTGGTGCATCTCTGTTAGGGACTTTTCCTCCATTCCCCTGTATGTTTCTACTGTCTCACTCCAACATGCCAGCTCCCCAGTGCTTAATTTGTAATGAAAGAGGTGCCGGGGCTCAAGCAATGTTTTTAGATTCATAACTGATGCAGCAAGCCCAAAGGTGCCACAGCTATGAACAGACAAGCTTGGAGGCGCTGGGGTTCAGGCCTGACAAGCCCTGGCACAAATTAAGCTTTGCAGATCCCCCTTCCTCCAACCTTTGTTTACCTCATACTGAGCCACTCTGCTCCAAAGTGCTCTGCTGTTCCTGCAAAGTGACTCTTGTAAGAGTAGGAGTACTTGTGGCACCTTAGAGACTAACCAATTTATTTGAGCGTCAGCTTTCGTGAGCTGCAGCTCACTTCAGCAGATGCGCTACGCAGCCCTCCCCACCCCCCGACACGCACCCCTTCGGGTCAGCTACGCAGCCTGCTCGGAAAGCTACTAGGCTCCCTGTCAAGTCGGCCTGCGGAACCACTGACGTTCCTGACCCAGCTGACTTCACCCATTCTGGATACAAGGATGCGTTTTAAAAACAAAAACCCAACTGATACAGAAAGACTTGATTGTATTTGCCCCTCCTCCCACCAGCTCCATTTCCCAGGGTGGGTTCTCCCTCCACCCAACTAGCCCTTCCATCATGGACAATTGGAAGTCAACCAAAGGACCTTGACCAGACATCGCAATGGGCTCATTTGACCCTTCTATGCGACGACGGGATCTGCAGGCTCGTGCAGGAACGCTGACTGCTCTAGAAGCAGGAGCTTTCTCTTCCTCTCCCTTTGAAAACCACAAAAAAAAAAAAAAAAAAAAAAAAAACCCCTCTCCACAGACTGCTCTCCCTTGGCTTTCTTCCTTGAAAATAGTTGTTTAAAAAAAGAAAAAAGTTGCCTTACTGTGGAGTGGGAGTTCTGTGACCCGCCGGACTTGCACGCATCCGATGCAGTGAGCTGCAGCTCACAGAAGCTTATGCTCAGATAAATTGGTTAGTCTCTAAGGTGCCACAAGTCCTCCTGTTCTTTTTGCGGATACAGACTAACACGGCTGCTACTCTGAAACTTACAAGAGTAGTGCATTCACTCTGAACACTGATGGGGGCAGGATCACACAACAGACTCTGTGTGGCAGTCCATGGGAGAAAGGTGTCATGCCTGGGATGTGGGCACTCCGACCTAGTGGGTAGGATCAGGAGTCAGAGACAGGGGTCAGACAGCAGGAGTCTAGTCAGGGATCAGGAATCAGGCCAAGGGCAAGAGTCAGAAGGCAAGCCAGAAATCAGACCCGAAGAGTATATCTGGAGTCCGAAGCAGGGAACAAAAGCAGGGACTGTTGTATGGGACTAGGTTACACAGACAGCTTCCTGGAACACCTTCCATGCTTAAATAGTGGGCCTGCTGATTGGGTCTTCCGTGGATGGCACTTCCTGTGGTGCTTAGTTCCCCCCAGGGCTGATAGTGCATGAATTGTGGCTCTGCCATGGCTGCCAGATGGTGGCATGGAAGCGTTAGTCACCTGGAGCCCTGCAGACTCATGTTCCAGGCCTCTGGATCCTTACAAAGGATATGAAAAAGGCAAAGGATGAGGATGGAATAGACTGTGCAGGGTGGGTTTGTGCACAGGTGGTTGGCGTGAGTGGCAAGGATAGAACAGGCAACAGCCCAGGGACAAAGAGCTAAGAAAGTGCAGACAGGGGAGCTGCAGAGTTACATTAATTATCCAGTGTTCTCGCAGGATACCTGCCAGCAGAGAGAGATTTACTCCACTTTATTCAATGATGTTTCTAGGGGGTGGGATTTCCTAGTTTATGGCTTTATTATGAACAATTTGCTGTGAATGTTCAATATGACGCATTTAAAATTTGAGCTGTGCTGCTTGGTTGGGGTGACTCACCAAACACGTCCCGGGGTAATGTTTCTGTGCGCTGATTGGATGAAATGCTAAATTCATGAATAGCTGCTGCACATGCAAATGTAAGACATGGGTTTCATGAACACTCCCACATTTGGTCAGATACTACAGTTGTGTATGTGTGGGTGGGAGGGAGCATATCATTAGATAGGGTAGGTAGTTGAAACTTTGAAATTTGTTTTGACACTTTCTTCCCATTATCTTCCGGAAACTGCCTAAAAATGGGAATACACTCTGAATTTTAGAGAGTAAAAATACCATGATTCAGTTGAAATGGCATCTGAAAACATGTTATTGGGCAAGCAATTTAGAGTCAGGCCCTCCACCTGGTTGCTTTCTATTGATTACTCCTCTTGCTCATCAGACTTCTTGGGGAGATGATGTTCACAATACTGTCTGTGTATTCAGCCCAGAAAGCTTCTCTCAGACCACACCCCGTTCTAAGATACTAATATCCCCATATCTTAGGAAGTCTGGATCCAGTTCAAAACTTCCACAGCTGGCATTTGGCTCTACAAGAGGTGACACCTGATCCATGTCGCCACTCCCTGAACTTGGGGAGTGTTTGGCTCCAGCTCTGAACTTTGTGGCAAAGGCCCATCGCTGTACTGTTTAAACCCTATGCTCTGCATTTTGCTGCTGGGAGAGACGATATATAATGAAGCAGATTCTGATACAATATCATTTTGTATAGTGTCTTCCCCACATCTGTATATCACATCTGTATTGGCTATTCTGGATTTATTTCCCCCCATATTTCAGATGATACCTATTTCCGTAGCATACCAGATGATGATGCAATAGAGACCCATTGCATCATATTTGCAATACTCGGTTATTCATGCATTTGTAGAAACCGCACCCTCACTTACTGTATGTGTATATCAGCTTCCTTAGAGGAACTTATAAAATGCTACATAAACCTAGCTAGATAGAATGAACTTGTACCATATATACCATCAAACCACACAGAAGATGTGCAGGAATGAAGAGGATAGGAGCACGTAAGTACCAAGAGCTGTATCCCCAGATCCATTAGCATTTAACAAAATATTTATTGATTGGCCTTATAGTCCTCTGCAGTACTTTGCATCAAATCTGGGTTTCATTCCTAGCCTCTACTCTCTTAGGTGCCTTTTAGGCTCTGGGCCTATCTACCTCTTTAGGTGCCACCGACATTTTCAAACCCACTACTTGACTGCTAGCTAATCCTATAGCTGCTTAAATCCCTAAGGTGCCTACATTTCTGCCACTCAGCATTTGCAAAGCCACTTAAGCCCTGACACCACTCCACACAGCTAATGAGCGCATTGGAACCCTCGCTCAAGCTGACGTCCCAGAGGCCCCACAGTAGGATTCTCACACTAAGCAGGGGAAAGCCAATCTCACCAGTGCTGAACTGGTAGGTGTGCTCTGGGCACATGTAATACTCCTGGGGAAATTCTGCACCAAAAAATTAAAAATTCCACGCACAATATTTTAAAATTCTGCATATTTTATTTGTCAGAAATAACACAATATAACCATGCCAGTTTCAATTATTTTGGTAATTTGTTTCAAAATACCTATCAGCAAGTATGTCTGTAACAATACAGACAACAAAAAAGATCCAGGAAATGTTTTTGACAAATAGATTCTTTACTAGGCATGTTAATACAGAATTCTGAGTAATAATTAATTTAAACTGCAATATAGAAACGTATTTCCCACACCCCTCAGAAGCAGTGCAAAGGCTTGCGGGAGTCAGGGGTAATGGAAGAGCTGAGGGAGAGGGAAGTAAGTGCAGGGAAGGAGCCTGGGAGTGAACCTGGAGGGTTATTGGGTGTGGGTGAGAGAAGTATGGAACAGAGTTTTGTTGTTGTTGTTTTTTGGGGGGGGACGGGAGGAATTGCTAGGGAGTAGGGAAACCTTCCCCATGCAGACCCTGACTGATCCCTAGCCTTTTCCATTCAGTCAGGCACATCTGCCTCTATCCCTATGTGTCCCTGCACCCCCACTCAGCCACCCTCCTCCCCCCGGTGTCCCTGCACTCCCTCCCCTATCCAAATGCATCCCTCCCCATCCCCTTGTGTCCCTGCACCCCCTCAGCCATCCCCTATCACCATGTGGCCCTGCATCACCCTGCTCCACAGTGTCCCTGCACCCCCACTCCCATTCAGCTCCCACCCCAGTCTGTCCCCCCCACTAGCCCTTCTGAACTCCAGTCTATGTGATCCCTCGCAGCAGCCCCATGCCCCCCACAGTCTGTCCCCCACCATATGCCGTGCTTCCTCACCTGGCCCTGTGGTCAGGATGCTGTGAGGAACACAGACTCTCTGCTGGCTGCTACAGTGAGCTGTTCAGCTGCCCTCTGTTCTGGTGCCACAGCAGCCCCTGGTGGGTGAAAGGCGTAACTGCAGCGCCTCTCCAGCAGAATGTATTTTCTGCAGAGGAAAAAGGTCTGGAGGGTCCATTAATTCTGCACGTGCTCAGTGACACAGAATTCCCCCAGGAGTAACATAAGACCTGATAGTTGTCAGACCCTGCAGCAGGAGGGCTGGGTGCAGGCCACCATTAGGGGAGGCATAGCACAAAAGACAGCATACAAAAGACAGTTGTGGGCACACAGAAACATAGGGCAAGTGTGAGAGAGCTATCACACGTGAGAGAGACAGAGCCTGTTTTGACTGCTAGGACATGGGTTACCTAAGTGACTGACCTGGCTTAGGTGCCTAGTTCCACGAGAGGGCTCGTGGCTGAGGATCCTGAGCAGAGGGAGACTCATCAGCCAGACATGCCAAAACAGCTGCATAGGTGCCTAAGCCATTCTCCTCTCCATTTCAGTTCTGGTGAGCTTAGGCAGCTCCCCATTCAGCTAGTCAGTTTCTGAGGATCCCTTTCTTAGGCATCTAACTCTCCCCATGCATTGTATGGCGTGCCTGGGCATCTGGTTCGAGGCGGAGGACTCCACTGGGCAGCAGACTGCTTAGAGGTTACAACGCTGAGTGAAGCAAGACTTAAGTACTTTTGAGGATCGGTGCCTTAATCACCAGACCACCAGCGGCCATGAGTGCTGCAAAGACAACACAAGCAGCCCCGATGGGGGCAAGTGCCTACCATTGTTCACCAGTGACTTCTACAGCTGATCAAGGAGTCACTTCCACAGGCTATAATGAAAATCATCCAGCCTGGCTGCGCAGAAAAATGGTGGTTTGTATTGTGGATCCTTCACTCGGGTAACATCAGATGATATCTGCAGCTTTCACAGGAACGTGGAAGATGCTCGGGGGGTTATAGAAAAGAAAATGAAATTCCTGCTTGTCTCTTTCTCTGTGTTTAGGTCAAGTGGTTAGAGACACAAGCTCTCTGCTGACACAATAACCAGAGATTTACAACCTCCCTGCCTGGCTTGCGTTGTCCTGTGTGTATCTGACCAGACTGTTAGTGTGCAGGTCCCGCCACAGTTTAAGGATCTATTTTGCTGGCGTACTGCACAACCACCAGGCTGAAAAGAGCAGCTCTTGTCTGAGTGACTCTGCAAGATATTCAAGTACCACAAAATCTCCTCCTATTCATCCTACCGCTCTACTGGTATGTATCACTCTCAGGTTGTGTCTGTCTAGCTACACAATGTACTGTTTTTGTGATAAAGTAGTATTTGCTATTGCCATAGAAGACTGACCCATGTTTCATTCATTTGGGATTCACTCTAAAGCACTTTAGTCCTTCCACCTCTTGGTTTTTGCTGGCTGCATTTCAATGAGACATTTAAAATATCATTTAAATATTTCTTTAAATCTCCATTTCTATTGTCTGCACAGCAGCTGGTGAAAGCCGCTACTACGGGGAAGATTATTTTTCTTCCCTTAACTTAAGAGTGGCTCAGAAGCCTTTTCACTGCGTTGGCTGCTGTTCTCGAAAGTGATGACCTACCAGCCTCTGATTGTCACAAGTGCAACAATTCAGTTCCCTCTGCCCTGTGATGGGGGTGGATTTCCCCTGGAGAGGCTGGTGGACAAAACATCAGTTTTGTTTCTGTACAACATGAGGAGGAAACTGATTACACAATCCTGTCACCTCTCCTTAAAAGGTCTGTTTTCCCCTAACCCTTGGCACTTTTGGGTTGCAGCTGAACATGGAATTTAGAGACAGCAAAGCAGGAACACAGAGGCCATTTGTTATTTCAAGCTCTGCTGCACCCCTCATAAATAATATCACTCACCTTGTTTTAGCTACAAAGGAAAGCAGGGAAGCTGATTGTTTCTTTCTGCAGCAAATATTACACGTGAATCCAAAGTATTCTCTCAGACAGAGGGGCTGGGGGCCAGCTGGACCCCACCCCTTTCAAAAGTTTAGTCACTCTACCAGACAGTGCCATTATTAGATGCAGTAAGAATGTTTCTCTTTGGAAAGGAATAATTTTTTATTTACAATTTTTCAACAAGATTTCAGCAGCAGCACAATGGGGACCTTGAGCTCCAAGGCTTGGTACAAAAGAGACGCCCGGGTGGTGATGCTGGGACTGGATTTTGCTGGCAAATCCACCATCTTGTCTAAATTGAAGAGCAACGAGGTTGTGGAGACTTTCCCGACAGTGGGCTTCAATGTGGAGTCTCTGAAAACCCCGTGTCATCTACCCTTGACTCTCTGGGATGTGGGTGGTCAAGCCAAACTCCGCACTAGCTGGAAGGACTATCTGGAAGACACGGACACTCTCATCTTTGTGCTGGACAGTGCCGACAAAACCCGGCTGCCAGAGGCAATGGCTGAACTGGAGAAAGTTCTGAACAACGTAAACATGACAGGGGTTCCAGTCTTGCTTCTGGCCAACAAGCAGGAGCTGCCAAGGTCCCTGTCTCTCTCAGAGCTGCGGGAGATGCTGAATCTCGAATGGTTCAGTGGCCGAAGCTGGGAGCTGAGAGGGTGCAGTGCTCACACTGGCGAGGGGCTGAGGGAAGCCTTAATGGCCCTGGCAGGACTTCTTAAGAGCCGGGATAAGAATTCCAGTGAATGTGTCTGTGCGCCACTCCAGTGATGAGGATGTCTTTAATCTCAGACGTGACTGGAGGGGGCAACTTGAGCATGAAACTGGAAAATCAGGTAACTTCTTCCACTAGTAATCCCTCAGCACTCTGTTAATCTCAGAAATACCCCCTCTGCTCCTGGTATGATTAATGGAACTCCATATGGCATGTGTAATATTCCAAAATATCCCATAGTTCTACTGCAGCATGAAATCACATCAGAAACCCCCCTTAGCAAAGCTGCATTTGTGGACAGCAATGTTCTTGACCTTGCCTTGCCAGTTTTTCCTAATCTGCTGCACCAGTAAACTCAGCTCTCACTACAGGTATTACTTGGGGGACATTTATTATTTTGTTCATGTTAAATGTCTTACTCTATGTGTTCTGGATATGGGTTTTGACCTGATGAAGAAGATATTGCTGGGGTCAGTCTTTATTGTATTCCTCTAAACTCAGATGCACTCAGTGCAGAGTAACAGTCCCCGAGGGGATATATTTGAATGACCTCAGTTCCACTTCTCTTACAACTTATAGCAGATGTTTATTGATCTGAAACAGAGCAGAATGGAAGGAGAATGGCTGAACAGAAGAAATTAAGCACAAGAATTTAAACAACTCATTGGCAATTGGTTTTAGCAGTGTCCTTTGTGAGCACCATGCTGGGCCACTGAAGCGTGATCAGGATTAGGTTGTGTGTTATGTTTTTAGAATGTATGTGTGGATTTGTGCGTATCCTGTTGTGTATCATTTTTGACATGTATTTAGACATGCTTCATTTTTATTGAAACAAGACTATAAATGATAATCGCTTGTCCTTGGGTTAATTTAAAACCTGAGAAAATCAAGCAGGAATGAGCACTGTGATGAGTTTTAAATGCTAGGAACAGATGCATGCTCACCAGAGCTCTAATCCATCTCAAAATGTCCTGATGCTGAAATCTATTAGACGGTGGACTACTCTGACAAGAGGAGTGCTAGGAGACCTGTCTATTGGGTGTTTTAAAATTAGACTAGACAAAACACTAAAAATGTACTGTAGAAAAGGCAGGGTGATAGTCTAGACTAGAGGACCTTAATGTCTGCTGTTTTCAGTGGGAGTTGAAGTACTCAGCAGTTGTCAGGTACTGCTGGGCACATTTCAGGATCAGGCCCCAGCTATGTAGTGAAAGTCTCTGTTTGATTCCGTTGACTCTTACACTGAAGAGTGGCCCTGTGGAGCCACTCCTGTAGCGAGGGCACATACAAACAACATGGAACCTTTTGTTAAACTTGGAAATTTAAACCAAACCAAAACCACATTGATTAAGATAAAAAACCTTAGTGTGTTTGTTAGCTTGTACTAGATTATTATGCTATCAATAGAAAACGGGGAGGGAACCCCAACCCAAGAATATTAGGCAGCTGGAATCAGCAAGTTTCAAAGAGGAACATACACATGAGGCAAAACCAAAAAGAAGCATGCACTTTTCTTCTCATCACCTCAACGCATTTTACAGACATGAATGACTTAAGCCTCAGAAGATTACTGGGAAGTAAGGCAGTATTATCTGCCTCCTTTTACAGAAGGTGAAACTGGGGTCAGGTTAAATAATGTGACAAGAAGCCCGTGGCAGGGTAGGAATAGAACTGAAGCCACCTGACTCCCAGGGCTATGCTCTAGCCACAAGATCATTGATGGGAAATCCCCCCTAACAGAAATCCTTCCTAGTGAGACATGCCAGAATTTTCAGCCACACTGTACAATGTAAGGCATAGTATGTGCTATGCTGTGAAAGTACATAAATGGCCCAGTTTTGATTTGGAATAAATGATTGTTGCCATGAGTAAGAGTGCCATATACTAGACTTGCTCTGAAATGCATAGTGAACCTGTGTTCTAGGCAAGGCTGTAGCTTTATGTTACAAACAAACACATGATCATGTGAAGGATTTGGTCTTAAGAACAGTTTGAAACTGCAGTTACTGTAAACGGGCTGATTTTCCCATTGTTGCTTGTAAATGCAAGATTCCAATAAACTGAAGAGATCACTGAGACCTCAGATACGAACTGAATCATTTTAGCTTCCACTTGTCACTGTGGCTCTTTCTCAATCTCCTTACCCAGCCATCTGAACACAATGGGTCAGATTCTCACTCCGCACTCCAGCCTCTTAACACCAGGTAAAAGGGTGGAAGGGGCTTTACAGCTGTAGGGAACAGCTGGGAGCGAATTCCCTTAGAGCAAGAACTGAGACTGACAGCCTCAGGTTGTCCTTTTGAGGGCCCCTTTCCAAGCCCTGCTGTAAGGGGCATGGCTGAAGAGGTGTGTAGAATCATAGAATCATAGAATATCAGGGTTGGAAGGGACCCCAGAAGGTCATCTAGTCCAACCCCCTGCTCGAAGCAGGACCAATTCCCAGTTAAATCATCCCAGCCAGGGCTTTGTCAAGCCTGACCTTAAAAACCTCTAAGGAAGGAGATTCTACCACCTCCCTAGGTAACGCATTCCAGTGTTTCACCATCCTCTTAGTGAAAAAGTTTTTCCTAATATCCAATCTAAACCTCCCCCACTGCAACTTGAGACCATTACTCCTCGTTCTGTCATCTGCTACCATTGAGAACAGTCTAGAGCCATCCTCTTTGGAACCCCCTTTCAGGTAGTTGAAAGCAGCTATCAAATCCCCCCTCATTCTTCTTTTCTGCAGGCTAAACAATCCCAGCTCCCTCAGCCTCTCCTCATAACTCATGTGTTCCAGTCCCCTAATCATTTTTGTTGCCCTTCGCTGGACTCTCTCCAATTTATCCACATCCTTCTTGAAGTGTGGGGCCCAAAACTGGACACAGTACTCCAGATGAGGCCTCACCAATGTCGAATAGAGGGGAACAATCCAGTCCCTCGATCTGCTCGCTATGCCCCTACTTATACATCCCAAAATGCCATTGGCCTTCTTGGCAACAAGGGCACACTGCTGACTCATATCCAGCTTCTCGTCCATTGTCACCCCTAGGTCCTTTTCTGAAAGGATGTTTAGCTGAAAGGATGTTTCAGGCATGGGGCCATATCATACAGAGCTGCTGACATAGGGTTACAGCAGCCTGTCCCTGTCGGCCTATCTACATGAGGGAATTGACTGGCAGAACAATAGCAATATAATTCTAGGTCTATATCTATGCCAGTGTAACTCTCCATGTAGATTCTCTATTCTGGAACAAAAGTGACTCTCGGTATAGCTTTATTTCTGCTGGCCATTTTCCCTGTGTAAACAAGCCTTAGGCTGGGCTGTTTAAATCGTGTAAGGGCCACTCTGACCCCTGGAGCAGCTTGTTGTTGGGAGAGTGCAAAGGTGCCTTAAAGCCCCCAGAGCCTGCTCCCCTCCGGTACTACACCTCTTAAAAGCCCAGCGCAGCAGCTCACCCGATAGCGGTAAATTAAAAAACTGATCTGGAAGGAGGGGAAGCTCTCATAGGCAGACAACTGTCTCAAAGTGTGTCTTGGCTTCTCAACTGTAAGCTCTTCTTGGCTTTGCTGTTGTGGCTTGTATAGTGCCAAGCACACAACCGGCATTGACACAGACACAGTAACAGCTACTGAATGTTCACACACTATGCTCTATGCTCTCTTACTCCCTCTTTATTATACTGTGTGCTCTGCGTTCATGTCTTCTTACCGTTTCCCTACAGACAACAAACCGCACGGCTTCTCCCTTGTACTCCTAGTGAAAACTCAAATCAAGCACCAGATAAACAATTTTACTGAACTACCTGAAAAGGCACTTGGAGAAAATACAGGGTAGTTATTAGTATTTGAAGGCCTTCTGAGGAGTAAGTGGTTAAGAAGAATAAAACACTATAATTCTTGCATCTGAGTTACTGCACAGTCTGATCCTGTCAGATTTCACCAGGGAAGCACGTGCTTTCCAGAGACACTCAGCAGCCACACGCTGTCCGTTTAAAACACTCATTTCATTTTAGCATCAAACAAACGTAGTTACCATGAGAGCACAGCGAGCTGTCTCTGGACTGAACACGAAATTGCAGCTGCTTCCAGCGGACTCCTAGGCCAAGTCTACACTAGCACTTATGTCGGCAAAACTTTTGTCGCTCAGGGGTGTGAAAAAATGCCCCCCCCCCGACATAAGTTTTGCCGACATAAGCGCTCGTGTGCACTAAGCTCTCCTGCCAACATAGCTACCGCCGCTCACTGAGCTGGTTTTATTATGTCACTGGGAGAGCTCTCTGCCGTCGGCCTAAGGCGGCTACACGAGCAATCTTACAGCGGCACAGTTGTATCGGAACAGCTGTGCCGCTGTAAGCTTGTCAGTGCAGACACGGCCCCAGGAAACTTAAAACTAATTATGTAGCTCCATATACCACAACTAGCACTTGGCTGGGAAAAGGATTCCTCAGCACTGCAGGAGTTCGGTGCTGCTGTTCCAGAAGCTGGCCTTCTTCCCATTGGGGGTTGTGGCCCAAAGAAAAAAAAAAAACAGGAGCACAGAACTTCACAGGAAAGGTGAAACTTCACTGGTTAACCCAAGGGAATCTCCTCTTTGTGCTTGTGAAAGATACTAGCCTGACAGCGCGAGACTGAAATCCTCCATTTAGCCATATACAAGGGGCCTTACTGGCAGGAAAAGTGCAGCCCCCTCCCCCCCATGCTGCCTTGCCAGTGTACTTCAACTACACACCTTCAGGAATCAACTCTACAGTGTCTAGCACAATGCGGCCTTGATCTTTACTGGAGTACTCTGGTGGTGGTTTTTATGAGGATCACACACACACTGGCAACTACCCTTAGATCACCAAGCTCAATTCATATAAGCCACCCAATAGCCATTGAATGGTAGTGAGTTACCTTTCCAGGTACTGATGTAGGCTGTGTTTGAATCAATGTTCTAGAGGTACACTAAAAGGCTCTGTATCTCCTTCTCAAGCCAAAGCACCACCTTCAATTCACCTGCTGTCACTTGGATATTGCAGCACTCGTCGCATGCAACGCACTATCATGACTGCTCAGACCTCTGCATTACTTAGCGCTTGGCTATACTTATAAGTTACAGCGCATTAAAGCAGCCCCGGGCACCCTATCTCATGACAGGTCCACAATGACAAGGTATGTAGAGCGCTCTGACTCCACAGCTAGAGCGCTCTTGGTACTCCACCTCGGTGAGTGGAATAACGTTTGATGCATCCCCGCTGGAGCACCGCGGCACCAGTGTGGATGCCCTGTTCTGTTAATGCGCTCTGATCGGCCTCCAGAAGTGTCCCACAATGCCTGTTCTAGCCACTCTGGTCATCCCTTTGAACTCTACTGCCCTGCCCTCAGGTGACCCACCGTCAGACCCGCCCTTTAAATTCTTTGGGAATTTTGAAAATCCCCTTCCTGCTCAGCCAGGCATGGAGTGCTCTCAGCAAATCTTTCCAGGTGACCATGCCTCCACGTGCCAGGCGATCCCCAGTATGGAGCAATGGCGAGGTGCTGGACCTCAACAGTGTTTGGGGGGGGGGAAGCTGTCCAGTCCCAGCTGCACTATAACCATAGGAATTACGATACCTTCTGGCAGATATCAAGGGACATGCTGGAAAGGGGCCATGAGCGGGACGCTCTGCAGTGTAGGGTTAAAGTGGAGGAGCTGCGAAATGCCTACCGCAAAGCCCACGAGGCAAACAGCCGCTCCGGTGCTGCCCCCACGACCTGCCGTTTCTACAAAGAGCTGGACGTGATACTTGGGGGCGACCCCACCTCCATTCTCAGTACCTCCATGGACACTTCAGAGCCCAGTTCAACAAGGCAGGAGGAGGAAAGCAGGAGCGAGGGTGCTGAGGAGGAGGGAGACACCCCAGCATCCCTAGATGCATGCAACCAGGAGCTGTTCTCAAGCCAGGAGGAAGGTAGCCAGTCGCGGCGGCTGGTGCTTGGGGAAGGACAAACACCAGAGGAGGTTCCCGGTAAGCAGCTTTTATTTTGGGAAGGAAGTTATTTGGCGCAGGCTCTTGGGGCGAGGAGGGTTAGGGCTGCAAGCATGGCTAGATGTGGAATAGGGCGTTTACGTGCTCTCTCACATTGCGGTAATAGGCCTCAGTGATCTCTTCAAAGTCTCAGCCAGTACTTGGGCAATGCACTTCCGCAGGTTTATTGGGAGAGTGTTAGCCGACGGCCAAGGATGTTTGGTGAGGTGCCAGCTATGCCCGTTTATACCATCCGTGACTTTAACCGCTAGGACGCACTGTCCCTTTGCGGCGGGCAGCCCGGGCTAGGCTGACGGATGCCCCAAGGTCCTAACCACCCGTGACTTTAACTGCTAGAGCTCAGAGCTCCTTCGCAGCGGGCAGTCAATACTGACTGACAGGTGCCCCAATGGCAGCACTAAGAGCCTCTCCACACCCGTGTCTGTTAGCCGACGGCCAAGGATGTTTGGTGAGGTGCCAGCTATGCCCGTTTATACCATCCGTGACTTTAACCGCTAGGACGCACTGTCCCTTCGCGGCGGGCAGCCCGGGCTAGGCTGACGGATGCCCCAAGGTCCTAACCACCCGTGACTTTAACTGCTAGAGCTCAGAGCTCCTTCGCAGCGGGCAGTCAATACTGACTGACAGGTGCCCCAATGGCAGCACTAAGAGCCTCTCCACACCCGTGACTTTAACTGCTAGAGCTCAGAGCTCCTTCGCAGCGGGCAGCCAGGATTGACTGACAGGTGCCCCAAGAGTTTGCCCCGTGGAGGCGGCACAACTCAACGCTAGGCTCTTAGTACTCTCACCTAATGGCCAGGCTTTAGAGCCAAAACGGCTGAGGTTCTTTAATTGTGTTGGCTGCTTTACAGTAAACCAGAGAAAACAAGTCAGGCTTATGCATAAATGGTTACCAAAATTTATTAAGCTAGATTCTAATCATGTGGTTACAAAATTGCTAGTGCCTACTTATTTAAATGTAGAGATGTTACACACACAAACAAGTTACAAAACTGAAGCCACAATCCCAAAGAAAGAAAACAAAGTATAGAGCTCTATGTCAAAATATGTGTACACTAAAGATAGGAGATCAGGTGTGGGTGCTTCTTACCCTCCTTGCATCTCTCGATTCCAGCGGTGCCAAGCCAGGATCGGTCACTCAATTCCGCGGAAATACGAATAAGGGACAAGGCGTAGGGACCCTCTTAGCTGCAGAAGCCTTGGGAGGCTGTCACTTATCTGACCAGCAGATAGATAGTGAAAAGCACTCAAAAATCATGGTGCTGTAGGTCCCCTACTTATACCTCTGTACTCCTTTATTCTCTTTCTCCTTTCTTATGCCAAATTGAGGCTGGTCTGTCGGGGTGACGCCAGCTTTCGCAAGAGTAGTTTACACTTGCAAAGGAGAGAAACAATAAGTTTCGACTACTGGACATTTCTTTTATCAGGGTAAATATTTTCCCACCTAGGATGTTGGTGTGTGTGCATCACGCTATTTAGTTGGGGCTAAGAGCCATGTCTGTCACAGGGCCTCTGCCTGCTGTGAGCTTAATCGTTGTATCTGTTCCCAGAGGCACATTGTAGCAGCACACCTGTGCTTTCACAGCTTCAAAGGCTGTGCTGGAATATATGTTAAGTGCCCTGTTCCTGCTTCCTCCTGTGTTTCCAGCAATGCTGATCTGAAGGGGGGGGGGGGGGGCTGGCTGTCTGGCTACAGAGAGCCACTGTGGTCCTTGTCCCAATAAGGCTAACTTGTCCGCGCCACTGTGCCGTGAGGGGCAGGGGGACCATTGCTGCACACAGGCAAGCTACATATGGGCCAGGGCAAAAGCCGCATTGTAGTAGAAGACCCTCCCTCGCTTCCCACGTCACTCTCAGCAGTGAGATATCTTCCAGGACGAACTCCTGTGGAAAATGTGGGGACAGTTCAGTATAGGGGGGCCCCTGCAGCTGTTGGCTCTCCCCAAGGCACAGAAACCTAGAGGACAGTATGGCCGTGAAACAATCAGTCCCCCTTGACCCTGTGCTTACTCCCATTTTGGGACTCCCGGGGGTTATGTGCGCTCACTTTGGGACGGGCAAATTATACTATTATGTAGACTGTGCTTGCCCTGAAAGTACAGGGGAATTATTGCTTTGTCTGGTGTGAACAATGCTGCCTCTGTTAACTGTTGCATTTTGCCTTTACAGATACAACCTTGAGATTGTCTGTGTTAGCACCAGCCGAAAAACTTCAACGAATTAGGAAGAGGCCACGTAAAAGCAAAGACAACATGCTACCTGAAGTCATGCAGCAGTCCTTTAACGGGAATCAAAAATTGCAGGAGTGGAGACAGAGTGAAAGGAGGATCCGCCTGCAGAATGAGGAGTGCGGTAAAAAGTGAGGAGCTCCGGCAGCAAAGCACGGAGCAGCTGATAAGCATCATGAAGCACCAAGCGGACTCGATCCAGGCGCTTGTAGCCATGCAAGCGGAGCACTACTGTGCCCCCCGCCCCACCCTGCAGCCCTTATCCCAAAGCTCTTTCCCTTGTGCCCCCATGTCACCTCCAACCCACTATCCCCAACATCTGGGTTCTTATCGCCACCAGCTACCTCCAACACCTGTAGCTTCACCACTCAGCCCGGAAAACTACGACCCTTACCCGCTCCACTCAACCCCCATCACCATGCAGTATAACCATCCTGAAGTGCAGCACTCATTGCACAGCACTTCAGACAGGAAGGCTGTGTATGATAACAGGACATATGCAAATCTGTGATTGAACCGTTCCCCACCCCACCCCCTTGCCCTTTCTGTTTCCCAAGCAGTTGTGTTTCTTTTCAATAAATGCATTTTCTTTTCAGTAAGTGGATTTTTTGGCTTTGAAAACATTCTTTATTATTTATTGCATAAAGTAAAAGATACCTTAGCCCAGGAAATCAATAGACACTGCAAGTCAGTGTATCATACTTAGCAAACACAGATTCCTAACAACATTGGAATCGCTGCACTTCACTCCTGTGCAGGGCACCAAACATTACTGGTGGCTTTCAGCCTCAAATTGCTCCCTCAAGGCATCCCTAATCCTTGCAGTCCCGCACTGGGCCCCTCTAATAGCCCTGCTCTCTGGCTGTTCAAATTCAGCCTCCAGGTGTTGAACCTCCAAGTTCCATGCCTGAGTGAATGTTTCATCCTTCCCTTCACAAATGTTACGGAGGGTACAGCACGTGGATATAACGGCAGGGATGCTGTCATCAGCCAGGTCCAGCTTCCCATACGGAGAGTGCCAGCAGCCCTTTAAACGTCCAAAAGCACACTCCACAGTCATTCTGCACTGGCTCAGCCTGTTGTTGAACTTCTCCTTGCTGTTGTCAAGGCTCCCTGTGTCGGGTTTCATGAGCCACGGCATTAAAGTGTAAGCGGGGTCTCCAAGGATCACAATGGGCATTTCGACTTCTCCTACTGTGATCTTCTGGTCTGGGAAAAAAGTCCCGGCTTGCAGCTTCCTGAACAAGCCAGTGTTCCGAAAGATGCGTACGTCATGCACCTTTCCAGGACAGCCTGCGTTAAGGTCAATGAAATGCCCAAGGGGATCCACAAGCACCTGGAGAACCATAGAGAAATACCCCTTCTTATTAACGTACTCAGAGGCTAGGTGGGCTGGTGCAAGAATTGGAATATGTGTCCCGTCTATCGCCCCTCCGCAGTTAGGGAAATCCATTGGTGCAAAGCCAGCCACAATGTCATGCACGTTACCCAGAGTCACGGTTCTTCTGAGCAGGATGCGATTAATGGCCCTGCAGACTTGCATCAACATGATTCTGACGGTTGACTTCCCCACTCCAAACTGGTTAGCGACCGATCGGTAGCTGTCTGGAGTTGCCAGCTTCCAGACTGCAATAGCCACCCGCTTCTCCACCGGCAGGGCAGCTCTCAATCCCGTGTCCTTGTGCCGCAGGGTGGGGACGAGCTCATCATACAGTCCCATGAAAGTGGCTTTTCTCATCCGAAGGTTCTGCAGCCACTGCTCGTCATCCCAGATTTGCATGATGATGTGATCCCACCACTCGGTGCTTGTTTCCCGAGCCCAAAAGCAGTGTTCCATGGCGGTGAGCACGTCCATGAATGCCACAAGCAATCTCGTGTCGTGTGCGTTACTCGCGTCGATATCATTGTCGGAGCCCTCACTGTCAATTTGGATCTTAAGGAATAACTCAACTGCCAAACATGACGTGCTGACGAGATTCGTCAACATATTCCTCAGCAGTTCGGGCTCCATTCCCGCAGTCCAAAAGGGAAGATAGAGCGCGCAGTACAAAAAACATTGAAAGATGGCGCCAAATGTGGATGGAAGCAGAGAGATTGCTGGGATGCGAACCGATGCATCACGGGGCATTGGGACAGGACCCAGAATGTCCCGCCCCCCCGCCCCCTTCACACAAGCCACAGCACCAGAATGGGAAGAGGTGCTCTGTGGGATAGCTGCCCATAATGCACCGCTCCCAATGCCGCTGCAAGTGCCGCAAATGTGGCCACGCCAGTGCGCTTGCAGCTGTCAGTGTGGACAGACTGCAGCGCTTTCCCTGCTGTGCTCTCCGAAGGTGGGTTTAACTCAAAGGGCTCTACATCTGCAAGTGTAGCCAGGCCCTTAGACTCAACATTGTGAATTACAGACTGACTGACAGCAGCTCAAGGACAGAGTCACTGGCTTTTGTTATGCACGTTAAATACAACTTTACAGAATTACTTTTTTTTTTTTTCTTTTTGGTGACTAAAGGAAAAACAGAAGTTCCCATTAGATGAATGTTTAAAAACCCAGCTAAGGTCGCCAGATCTGCTTGTGCTGAAGCCAATGGAAGCAGGAACAGGTTTTTAATAAGGCACATTGATTAAATATGTAAATCCACATGTAGGAGGCCGATTTATTTTCCCAGCAGTGGGGACCTTAAGCATCTTAAGCTGACTTATCAACATCCTGCTTACAGAAAAAACTCTCACTTCCCTCTAGGCAGTGACTTGACAGCGTCTCCTGTCTCAGAGGATGTCATGGGACTTATCACCAGCTTCATTTTCTGGTCTAGAGATTTTTCTTGAGACTTACTATTCATATTGTTGAGCTGATTTACAGCACTTCTTGAATTTATCTGCATTGTGTTGGTTCATAACATGCCCAAGTGGCAACATATACTTTGCTTTTTTTCCCCCGATGCATTTTCCCTTGCAATGGAAAAATGTATTAAATGTCAGATCCTGCTTCTGCTAACTGTTTTACCATGCCCATGCCATCTCAGGGCCTCATTGTCAAAACATCTACTGACTTCAAATGGAGCAGGATAAGAACATAAGAATGGCTGTACTAGGTCATACCAATGGACCATCTAGCCCAGTAACCTGTCTTCCAACAGTGGCCAATGCCAGATGCCCCAGAGAGAATGAACAGAACAGGTAATCATCAAGTGATCCATCCCGTTGCCCATTCCCAGCTTCTGGCAAACAGAGGCTGGGGAAACCATCCTTGCTCATCCTGGCTAATAGCCATTGATGGACCTATCCTCCATGAACTTCTCTAGTTCTTTTTTGAACCCTGTTATAATCTTGGCTTTCACAAAAAAGGATTGAGCCTTTATCTAAACAATATTGTAATTTTCATCAAAAGTGGTAAAATTGGTTGCCATTTTAAGTGCTAGATCATTTTATCAAATAGTCACTCACTTTACCAAAGTTTTAAAAGTATCATTATCATGAGACTTGTGGAGTTTGATATATAACTAGCCACCTGACTAGGTTATTTTGTCACCCTTACCCCAGACTTTTATTCTGAACTGTAGATTATCTTCTTGATAGATTAAAAACAAACAAAAATGTCTCTTAGAATCAAATCACACACCATTTCAGCAGTTATGAGCAATTATTTACTTTAGGAAACAAGATATTTTTCCTTTAGCAGAAATATAACAATTTATAGTACTTATTACCATGAACAGTTCTTATGACTTATTCCTTATGGCTCTCAATCTTCAATTTGCTAGATAAAACGTGCAATTATACGAAACAAAACCATTATTTGGAAGTGCTTTTATTCCATTAAATATACTGAAAATATTTATCCCTCTGTTTTTCACAGGATTAATATATTTAGTGCATAAGGATTATATTAAAAATAGTTCCAGGACTTTAAAGCTTTACAGTCAGTAAATCATCTTCCTCTAAGTAGATTTTAGTAAAAATTAACTGACATCTCAGAAAAGGTGACTGCAATTCTTGATTACTACCATTAACATCTTATAAAAATAATTAATATGAAGACCCCTGGGTATCTCCAATAAATCCATCCACTCAGTGTCCAACACTATTGTTTTGTAGGACCAGTAAATCATCTTGTGCATTTCAAATACCTTCCACAGTGCCATTCTTAATGATAGCCATCCTCAGCCATAAATAGCCAGGCTGTGTTACTGCCTTTGTTTACACCAGAATCTTTGGGGAATCTAAAATATTAGCATTAAGAGGTACGTGTGGAGCTCTGAAGTCTCACCTACCAAGCTATTCTTGTGGCCAGGGTGTTTGAATGTTAGGGCATATGCATAGTGCAGCGGTTCTCAAACCTTAGCAACCTGAGGACCTCCATTTTGATTTAAAAATTTTCAGGGACCTCTAAGCCCCCCTGCTCAGCCCCAGGCCCTGCCCCCACTCCACCCGTTCCCCTAAGGCCCCGCCCCTACCTGCCCCCTGCTCACTCCATTCCCCCTCCCCCCCCCGTCGCTCACTCGCCCCCACCTTCACTCACTTTCAGCAGGCTGGGGCAGGGCGTTTGGGTGCAGGAGGGGGTGCAGGCGGGAGTGAGGGGTGCAGGCTTACCTGGGGTGGCTCCTGAAAGCAACTGGCACATCCCTCTGGCAGCGGCCCCTGGGGGGGGCCAGGGAGTCTCTACACATTGCCTTTACCCACAGACACCACCCCCCCCCAGCTCCTATTGGCTGCAGTTCTTGGCCAATAGGAGCTGTGGAGTCAGTGCGTGGGGCGGGGGCAGTGCACGGAGACTCTCTGTCCCATCCCCTCCCCCCCCAAGGGTATGTGCCGGCCACTTCCAGGAGTGGCACGGAGCCAGGGCAGGTAGGGAGCCTGCCTTAGCCCTACTGTACTGCCGGACTTTTAGCACCTAAAATCTCCCGGTTTGATTTCAGTAGCCTCTGGGAGAGGGAGGAGTTGATCAGCGGGGCCCTTGGACTCCCTGGAATACCCTCAGGGACCCCCAGGGGCATAGTGCACAGAGAAGTGAAGCGTCAGCTATACAGTATTTTGGAAGGACCACATCAGTCTCTCTCACTTCCTAGTTCCTTGACTCTCAGATTAATGCTCTCCAACCTGCCTCTCTATCGCTACCTGCTTTTTACTCATTCTCTCTTCTCCTCCAGTCTTGGTCTGTGTGCTTTCCCCTTCTCTTCTCAACTCCCCAAGGCATTGCAGTGTGTGGAGTTGCTCTTCCATGTGCAACACCATCTGTTTGGACTCTTCCTCCTTTGGAAACACGTCTCACTTTAAAAATCCCTTTCTTCTTTTTCCCTTTGAGACACCATAGAGGATTTTGTAATGCTGTTGATAAGGGACACTATGCAAATTTTCCAGTGTATACACGGATTTGATAGTTATTTCCCCCCTCCCCCCCCTTTGGAATAGTTTGAGCTATTTTAGTTGCCTTTTTTTTTTAAAGCAAAACTTTAACAAACTATTTTCTTGAATGCAACACAGATCAGATTATTTTTTAAACAAGCAATTTCCCACCACCTCCCAAACAGAGACTACGATAAGCTAAAACCAAACAAAACTAAACCCACTAAACTAAGAGACAATCTATCCTTCACTTTATTACTCAGTGACGTCCATACCTCACAGCAATAATCCATGAGTTTCAACGAAAGAGAATTATTTCTAACAGAGCATCATAGAGTATTTTTACTCTTCTCTGAGTGGGGCAGTAGTAGCAGTGGTGGATGTAATTTAGTAATACTAATGTATAATAATTTTACTGACCAGGTACCTATGGTATTAATGAGACAGTCACTGTATACCTAAATTGAGTTACAGGACTTTCCTATATCAGTGTATCAATCTATCTTAAGAGCAGGCTGTTGGAAACCCCACCCCCAGAAAAGCCACAGAATGGGTCTAGATAAGCAGCCTCCCAAACACACACTTAGGGGGCAATTACAGGCTACCAGCAGGGAAGATGCTACTTCCAGGCTCCAGCCCAAAGACACACAGCCTTTTTGCCAAAGCTGGGAACCGAGAAATCAAAAGACCACTACATGGCTACAAAGACTCTCTGGAGAGAGGGAGGGGGAGCTGCCAGTGAGCTGTTTGTGTGTGGAACAGACTGACATGGACACAGAGACAGGTTCTGAGGCAATGTCTGAAGGAGCTGGGCCCTTCTGCAGCTTCCAGGAGGTGGTAAGCCTTAGGGGCAGGCAGGCATGCCTACAGACTGGCTATCATTTTAAGATGTTTTTCTCTGAAATGCTTTGATTCTAAATAACCAATACAGTGCTTTGAGAAACCCGTTGACCAAACAGCTATTACTGGTCATAGCTCCCGAGGGGCAGAACCGCAGGCACTAAAGATAAGTCAGACCTGCTGAGGAAATCACAGCTAGTACCAGGGTCTAGCAGCTCAAGACTTGGTCTGAGAGTGGGAGAATCACGAGTCTACCCCAAGAGAGGTGATGGCCAGCAGCTGGAGACCTGATGGGGGCCCACTGCAGGGAGAGGTCAGAGATGCAGTTAGCCTGGTTATTGGGACAGTCGTACTTGACTAAAGGATTTAGCAACAAATGTTTTGTGGTGGCAGTGTCCTTACATGCACTTAAAATATTGCCTGGACTTCCAAAAATAATCCTTTTCTGGACACAAGTTACCCTGCTCAAGTGTACATATCAAACATACCGAGTAATAAAGAGCAATGTGGTCTAAAAGTAACTGACAAAACCCCACCATCTAATTTAAAAAGTATTGTAACTAAGAATGCCCAGTGGATTGATTTTTCTTTATCTGGGGCTAGTTCGTAACCCATTCTGCAGGCCTGCACGGGGAAGTACGGTGCCCCTTTACTCCACTGCATTGTATACCTGCATTGCATGACAGGGGAAGCAGCTTCAGCAGAGCCACTGCACCAGCAACTTCAGGTGGGCTCGCAAGGGTGGGGAGTGGACTGAGCTTTGGCTCCGCCTCCCTATAAGCCAGGCAGAACAGCTGCACTTGGGGTGATACACTGTCCTGCCTCAGCTTCCCGGCACATTATGGAACACTGGAATAATACGCTTCCCTTTCCATGGGGCTCATGGCAAAGTCCTCTATTATCCTCCTGTAAAGAGTGAGCCATATTCACCAATGTATAGATATCACACACTTTATTTCCTTCCCTGATAAGGAAAAAGAAAAGAAGGTAAAACTCTTCCATATACCCTCTGTAAAGCATATGGATTTTTCTGAACAAACTAAATTACTCATTTGTTTGTTATAAGCTGTTTGTTGCATCAAAGAATGCTGCTGCTTATCTAGTCTCCACAGTTTGTGAATTAATCTGTGAACATGAAACTGATGAAATCAAATAGAGGAAACATTTTCGGAATATAGTATAGGTAAAATTTCACCAGCACCTGAAATGTTTAATCCAAGGTAAAATCATATATGCAGTCTCAACACCCAGAAGCAAATACATCCCTGGAGCCAGTCAGGTCTGTTTAAATTGTGAAATGGACATTTTTAGAGGGATGTGGGGAGCAGGGAAGGAAAGGCAGAGGGCATTTATCATAACCCTCTCCTGAGGCACAGATAAAGCAGCAAGTTCTCATTCAGATTTAATACCTTAAGTAGACAGATTGCATTACTAATACTTTTCCATATAAGTAAAAATTTGTTGCTAAGAGTCTTGACATATGAGAAACAATCTGCTACAGATATAAATGAAACTCTGAACTTTGACAATACTTGGAGATTGAAGGGTGAACAGGGCTGTGGAATCAGGTCTTAAAGCCAACTTGATTATTTCACTGCTTGCTTGCTTCAGGCAGTTAAAGGATTCCAGCGGGATAAAAACATTTTTATTTTGAGGAGGGAATAAAAGAAAAAGATCTGCACGCCACTTTGTTATAAAATATATTGTTTATTATTGTATGCAGTGTAATAATATGGCAAATGGTTTGAGTACTTTTATATACTTCATTATGTAAATTATTTTCCTCCTCTTAAGAAAGGATCAGCCTGAAATACAATGTCCTACAACAAAATTTACATGTGATCTACAAAGATGAACAGTTGATTGCGTCTCTGCAAAAACAATAATGCTGCTTACACTCACAATTTAAAATCTCTCAATTAATGGGGTTAATGAAGTGGTCTTATCTTCATCTAATCTTCTTTCTAGTATTTGATTTTTCACGATGCATTTGCTTAAGTCCTAACCAAGACTGCCACAATAAAAGTCCAGGTATCACTACCCATATGCCATTAAAAAATACCAGGTAGACCCACAGATAAAGCCAGTTACTGGTGTTTAGGTTAGGACTTCCAATGAGCCAGTCTGGGCAGAACGTCATCCAACCACCATATAATTCACAAACACACAATGTAATCTGTATGAAATGCCTGTAAAGAGGAATAAGAACAGACAATTAGGCAACTGCAATAAAAATTAGTGTTGTCCAGAAAACCAATTGTTTCACACATAATTTTCCATGTTTTGAAATGTATTTTAGTTCTGATGCAGAACAAAAACGAGACCTTTGAAGTTTTTTTCCCCAAAACAATCATGAAACCCACCCCAGAATAGCCAATAGTCCGGTGATTAGGGGACTCAGCTGGAACATGGGAGACACAAATTCAAGTCCTTGTTCCGAATTAGGTAGAGCAGGGACATGAACCTGGATCTCATCTCAGGTGAGTATCTTTTTCTGGAGTCTTTCTCCCCTGTTTTGACCAAAAATTCCATCCTAGACCTGAGAAACATTCTTTCTGAAATTTTTGTCAAACCCTATATTTTTCCAAGAAATATTTTGGTGTCAACAAAACAGCATTTTTCATTGAAAAAAACTGTCAACAAACTTTTGGCCACTTTATGCTAGCACTTACATAATGCTTCACATTATAGAGATAGGGACCAAATATCTCAAAGAACCTCCAGTTACAGGTAACTAACCTCCATTTCTTCTTCGAGTGCTCGTCGCTATGCCCATGCCATGTGTGAGTGATTATTGCAATCCTTCTGTTTGCCAGACAGAGTCAGTCAAAGCACCAATATACTTTTTAACCTGTATAACTTAACCAGATAATTTTTTTGGTCTGCTAATCATTACAAGCAACGTTTACATTAAACTCACAGAGTTTACTAAGCCACCATCAGTGGATGAAATATGCTTAATCTACCAGTGCTGCTTAGGCCCCAGCTTCTAGCTATACTAAAGAACCACATTTAGATTCCATACAAAATAAAACTTTTTAACATGCCCTGGTAACAAGGTTCTCAACACTGTTGAATTTGTCGTATAGACAGGACTGACTGTCTGGCAAACAGAATTTTTGCAATAGTGCTATACCTAATTCAAGGTGCTTGTGTGTATATAAATATACATGAACCCATTATTTATTTTCTTATCCAAATAGCCTTCAAACTGAGAAGACTCTAAGAAGAAAACGGAGGTTACTTACCTGTACCTGGAGGTTCTTCAAGATGTGTGATCCTTACCTGTATTCCACATGGGGGTAAGCATGCACTCCATGTGCCTGAGATGGGAAAATTGGCAAATAGCTTTCATTGGTCCACACCTGCGCCCTGGTCTTCCTTGTGCTCAGTATCAAAAGTATAAGGGGAGGTGCAGACTGACCATTTCTCAAGTTCAGGAGTGGGCAAACTTTTTCGCCCTAGAGCCACATTGGGTACAGAAATTGTATGGAGGGCCAGGTAGGGAAGGCTGGGGGAGGCTATGCCTCCCAAAACAGCGAGGTGTGGCCTGGCCCTTGCCCCCATTCCAGCCCCCCGGAACTCCCACCCCCATCTAACCCCCCCTGCTCCCCACCCCTGACTGCCCCCTGGGACTCCTGCATCCTATCCAAACACCCCTGCTCTCCGCCCCCTGACCATCCCCCCGGGATGTCTGTTCCCTATCCAATCCCCCCTGCTCCCCAGTGCCTGACCACCCCCAGGACCCCTGCCCCTATCCAATCTCCCCTGCTCCTCACCCCCAGACCGCCCCCCCTCCTCGGTCCCCCCAGGCCCCTATCCAACCTTCCCTGCTCTCCCCGCCCCACGTTACCTGTGGGGTGAGGGAAAGGGAGGCTCAGTCCTTTCCCTGTGCATTTCCCCTGCTCATTTGTCTGCTCTCCCTGGCAGTCGGGCAGGGCTCGCTCCCTGTCTGGGCTTGGCTGCTGTGGACAGGGGCCAAACATGCTGGAGGTGGAGGAGGGCCAACTCCTCCTGCTCCTCGCCTCCCCCAACCCCGAACTCCCCCTGACCGTGCCACCCTGGAGCACCAGGTCTGGCCGCGCTATAGCCGTGCCACCCAGCTGGAGCTGCGGCCACGCTGTCCAGGTGCAGGGGGGACTGTGACTGTGAGGGAGGGAGGGAGGGAGCAGAAGGGGAGGGGCCAGGGGTAGCCTTCTCCCCGCTCACCACACTGCTGGGAAGTTGGGCTGGCTCCTCTGCAAGCCTGTCCTGACCCTGCTCCCTGGCAGGAGCTCGGGGGCCAGAGGGAAGGGTCCTGTGGGCCGGATGTGGCCCGCGGGCTGTAGTTTGTCCCCCTCTGCTCTAGTTCTTTCTTTACCACAAATCCAGATGTGATGTGAAGCAGATGGGATGGAGGGCAGGTAGTGGAATACAAACAGATCAGGACCAAACACCTGTAACTGGAGGTTCGAAATAAGTAACCTCCATTTCTTCTTCTTCAAGTGCTGGTCCCTATGCATATTCCACATGTGGCTGACTATGACTGGTAAGCAGTATTTAAACAGGAGGGAGGTGCAGGAATGTGGGCAGTACAGAGCTCTGTAATATCACTGTCCCAGTGGTTGCATCTGTGGAAGAGGCTTGGATTAAAGTGTAATCCTTTGTGAAGGTGTGGATGGAACACCCAGTAGGCGCCCTACAAATGTCCAGTATAGGTACTTCTCAAAGGGATGCCATTGAGGTTGCCTGTGGTCTAGTGGAAAGGGCCCTCAACCCATCTGGGGGAGGAAGCTGGACTAACTGATAGCGAAGATGATGCAGCCAAAGATCCACTTAGACAGCTTTTGAGCAGATAACGTTTGTTCCCATCATCACTCTGCTACAGGGATGAATAAGTCCAAGTGTTCTTCTAATTGGTTCTGTTCTTTGTAGGTAAAACCTAAAGCTCGTCTGACATGGAGGGGTAAAAAAAAAAAAAAGCCTCCTCTCCTCATTGGAAGCATCGGGTTTTGGAAAGAATACCGGTAAGTGAATTGATCGATTGATGTGAAAGTCGGAGACTACACCTCTGGGGTGAATTCTGGGCGAATGCAAAAGGAAACCTTTTCCTTATGGAATATGGTGTGTAGCGGGTTGGCCACGAGCGCTGCCAGTTCATTCACCTTCCTGTCTGACGTGACAGCGACAGGGAAGGCGACCTTCACAGACAGATGGAACATTGAGCACATAGCCAAGGGTTCAAAGGGTGTTCTGTAATTAGTAAGAGAACGAGATTGAGGTCCCATTGTGGCGTTGCATTACTGGCGGGAAGGTTCTAGAGAGACCCTTCAGGAATCTGGTTCTTATCAGGTGAGTAAAACTAAACTAGTCCTTTACCAGAGGGTGGATGGCACTGATAGCTGCTAGGTGGACCTGAAGCAAGCTGATAGAAAGGCTCGATGTCTTGAGAGTGATGAGGTAGTCTGGAATAGCAGGAACACCTGCTGTGTCTGGAAAGAACTGGTTCGGTTGCATCCAGATAGAGAAATGCCTCCATGCAGCTAGATATATCTTCTGGTAGTGTCTTTTCTGGCATGGTTGAAAAGAGCTTGAATGACCTCTGAACATGAACACTTTAGATTTGACGCCCATCCAAATACCAGGCTATGAGGTCCATAGAGTCTGGATTGGAATGTCTTATCCCACTGTTCTCCTGAGTTAGCAGAAGTGGGAAGGATTGAATGCTGATGGGAGAGTGGGTTGACACTCTGAGGAGGTTCAGAACCAAACCAAATTTGTCTGGGCCACTTGGGTGCAATAAAAAAGAGTTATGTTTTCTCATGGCAAATTTTCCCCAGAACCTGAGGAGCAGTGGAATGGGAGAAAAGGCATACCTCAGATGTTCTGTTCATGATAGAAGTCCTGAGCTGGTACTGCTCTGGAGAGGAATACGTTGTTCTTCTGGGAAGTGAACAGGTCCCAGGATGGCATTCCTCATTGAGTGAAGGTTTCATTTAGGACTGAATTGTGAATTTCCCACTCGTGGTCTGTGGAGCAGTGTCTGCTGAGATTGTCTGCCAGAGAATTTTGTGCACTGGGGAAGTACATCACTGTGCCCCTTAGCCTAATGAGAGGCCGGAAACAATGAGTCCTTAGACTTTACAGACCTGGCCTCTGCTCCAGAGATAGTGCTCAGAGGGAAGCTGCTTGTAGAATGAGGCCGATGTACAGGAGGATCCTCCCAGCCTGGATCTCACTGGGGTCTCCTGGCTTTCTCCATGAGCTGCATCCTCAGCTGAAGCTCTCCTCCCTTTTGGGTTTGGGTAGGGAAGGAGCAGCAGAAGCTGAACTTGGCAGAGATGCGAGCCTCCCCAAGCAATAAAGACAGCGTGGATAGTTATTGCTGGCAGAGAAGGAACGTGGGCCAGAGATACGGTTCTTAAACCCCAGAACTCTGGGCACAGACCTTCTCCTGGGGGTAGAGAGGGGACCGGGAAGGGTCCCTGAGATGGGGAAAAACTACTCTATAGTAACTAAAAAGCTACTAGAAAAGCACTAAAAACAGTAAAATTCTAAGAACTATTTACAATATGTTTACAGGTAAGATGATAAAGCTGCTTTGGACCCAGAGGATTCCAACTCAGGCCATCTGGTGGTGGGAAGGAACTGTGGAGGCCGTCAGGCCACACCTCACCTTACCTCATACCCTGGGTACTGAGCATGAGGAATGCCAGGGTACAGGAGTGGACCAACGGACACTACTTGCCAATTCTCCAGTCTCAGGAGCATGAAGTGCATGTGTACCCACATGTGGAATATACACAGGGACCAGCACCAGTTTCTGTGCTTGAAGACTCCAACGAGGGAAACGAAGAAAAACAAGACTGCACATACTCCAAACCAAAGTATAGTGAAACTAACTGACCTAGGTACCCATGCAGGAGGGGACAGTATTTGGAAATACTGGGTTTCCCTTCAAAAAGCAGATAGTCTCATCTTAGAACAGGGATCACTGACTTTCAGACTACTATTAGCAGGTAGCTCCAAGGAACAGCTATGAATGGAGACACCGATAATATCAAGTAAGAACATAACTACCCACCCTTCATCTTTGTAGCTTAAGTTTTGGCACCTTCCTCTAGCTGTGCCCAGGTGGGACTAAAAGTAATCTCTTTTAAGACAGTACATTGTTTAAATGACACTATAATTAGGATCTCTTGATTGATCCGGGAGTCACAATTGCTGCCTGCATGTTCCTAGGGGTGAAAGATCCTCTGCTCTCAAGGAGGTATCAGGTGGAGATAGCTGTCCTGCAACCATCTCAAATCAGCAAAAGGGACTCATCTAGGGGCTGCAGGCTCTACCCTTGCAGGTGCTAAAGCATTGGAGTGGAGGCTCAGGTTATATAAAGTTAGTAGAACATGGTTGCCTACTGTTACAATTGTCCTTGAAATACTCGCTAGAAACAGATTAAGCAACTTCTTGCACAGCACACAAAGCTGCATAGTCAAATGTCATCTCTCATAATATTCTCCTGTGTCCCAGACTTCTGCAGCTTGAAGGCAGCCCAATAGCCCAAGTGTTACTTCAGATCCTAGTTTTCTACAATACACAATTTTTCCCAGCCAACATACTCTAATGCAAGAATCTATTCTATTCATGTACTTTGCACCAAGTAATTGTTGGATTTCTAACAGGACTTACCTGTAGTACTTATCTTTGATAATAGCATAAATGAGGATCAGAGCTAGAAGGCCATCCAAAACAACAGTTAATATTTCCAGAGACACAATGGTTGGATCAGAATAAAGCCACCTTGCATCTGCTCTTCCATATTCTTTCCCTAAAAAATTTAACATAACAGTTAATTCTATTACCGGTATAATCAATTCAAGAAGATAACTCCTTAGTCTGGGAGAACAGACAATATTGCTCCCCTGCACTGATGGAAGATTATGCGTAACATTTTCAAAAGCACCTAAGCACCCAATGGACTTAGGTGACTAAAAATTTTACTTTATGAAATGATGTTTGAGGTGAGCATCCAAGTGTTTCAGAAATGAGATTACCACTGTTTGTTTGCTCAAGTGATGGATTATATAGATTTCTTTCAAAGGAAATTTTTCCCTGAATGTAGGCATCCATGTTCATCAGGTAACTTCTATAGAGGAAAAAAACCCCACCAAAATCTAGAAAAAGACTTTACTTGTGCTGTCTTTATTCCTAAAGTACACATGAGGAAAATGAAAAAGCTTGTTAACCACTGGGGATAATTGTGGTTAGACAAATCCTGAAGATTTGTTTCTAGAACTCAGCTATTTCCCCCAACACCTTAAAATTAGTTTTATATTTTACAGCGCTCCAGCCAAATTCTGATTTCAGTTACACCTGCAGCCGTACTAGCTATATTAAATGAGGGAAGAATTGGACTCCTTTTCTAGTTTACATCCATAAGGAATCAACATTTAAATAAGACAGTAACTGCAAATGGACTGCACACATTTGTCTACAGAGCCAGTTACCATAATTGACAGAGAAATAATTTCCCCTAGAGTTGAAGGGGCAGATTCTCTTATACTATGGTGATGAAGGCCACAGAAATACCTAGGTGGATAGATGCAGAAGTTTCTAATTAAAAAACTGTCCTAATGGAAAAGATATTCAATAAATAGGATTCAATATTTAATGATATAACACACTGGCATCATGGAGGGAACAGAACAATCTTTAAAGAAACAAAAGTCAAGTAAGTCAAGCTGTCCTTGAGTGACAGTCTGTATTGAGTTAGAATGACAGAACAGTTCACTAATGCTGTTTGATATACAAGTTTGTGTTAGTTTCTGCAGTGCAAAGACAATTATTCAGTTTTATCAGTTCATGCTATAGTATGTTTATTAACAATGTGGACCGGTGTCTGCAAAAATAGCATTGCGAAGACACAACCATAATTGGGATTGTTTTGAAGTATAGTACAGATGCCCCAAGCATAAAGGGTTTTGAAAAGAAAATTGGCATAGTCCTGTCTGTCTCACCCTGAACTCCCATTCTAAGCCATGCATTTTGGGTGCACAAAGATGACAGGATCAGGCCGCTTATCAAAACAAAAGATTAAAAACAGAAGTTGTCATTTTGTTCTGTAGCCCTATTATGATATAAGGGTCACAGATGCTGCATTTTAACTAACAAGACTTCTTTACAGTAAGAACAAATATCAAGAAAATTAGATACATTAAGTTCCCAAAATGTCAGCTTTAGACTTCATCACAGAGGGAGCGGATGTGAAATCAGAATGATGTTGCTCTCTTCATTAAATTAACAAGCAATGAATCAGCCTAAACATTAGTCTCTTCAAGATGCTGTTCCAGCAGTGTGTTTTTAGCCACTCATATGTCATCACAAGCAGCATAAACTTACTGCAGAGGAAACTCAGAGGCTATGGTATAATCACATTAGACCTTAATAATGCTGGTTTTTCCTCCTTACTTTCTCAAAGGCAGAGTGGTTGCTGGGTTTTGTTTTTGGAACAGATGATTTGGACTAAAGGGGACATTACCCCATCGGGGCATAAAGTAAACCAAATGTGGGATATAAACTACCATGAGATTCTGGTTCCTCAAAGCTTTCCCTACACATAAAAATAAACAATTGTTCTTCTTTGAGTGACTGTCCATATGAAATCCACTCTTACTGTGTATATGAAATTGGATTCTTTGGCTACCAATATCTGTTGGGGCCACATATGCACCCTACGGTTCCTTGTGCCACCACACCCAATACCCCTACACCTGACAAGTACTCCTGCCATCATTAAATGAAAATGATACTTACACAGAGAGGCAAATATGTTGTCTGACTCTGCCACTGTTCCTATTAAAGACAGGTACACAAAGGGGCCCTCCTAAGGGGGGAAAACAAGGCAGAAATATGTTCTAATTTCACTGAAGCAAGACAACATTCATATTAGCACTCAGAATATGGTGTAGGACATTCTAGGAATGTCATAGATTAGATAAGGAAACTATTAATAAATATAGAAATCCGGTGTGTAAACACCTCAGCAGTGCCACATACTGGACATGCCTTTCAATGCATTTTATACAATAATCAACCAGCATGCATTCAAGTAATCCTGTAGTGCCTGAGACCCCTCTGTTTAAAGAAATAGGACCATTTCGAGCTGTAAAGCATCAACTGTAGTATTTTAGGTCTACTCTCCACACTTCTTTTCCATTTCCCTCATATGCATAAGCCCCCTAGGCAAACACATTGTGGGTGTCCAACAAATTTGACATCAGAACCAAGACATTTAAACTTGCAAATTTCAACTGGCTACAAAACCCACTTTCCCAAGATCCAGAGTCAACTATAATATAATCGTGCACTTATATCACACCTTCAGTCAGAAAACATAAAAGTATTCCAGTATTCAGTTGGTGAGTGAAGGAAGAGAGCTCTGACAGGAGTGCAGTGGCACCAAAAGGAGGAGAGATGGTTAACTGTTAGCCAGGAATGTTTCATAGTAAGCCAGGAAAAGCTTGTAAGAAGACCAGTGATAGGGAAGTGAAAGGGAGTTGGAGAAAGGAAAGTTACAGAGCATAAGAACGTAAGAGAATCAAAGACTGTGACAGCAAAGAAAGACAAGCAGCCTCTGAAATCTCCCTGATAATATAAAGTTGTTTTCAATTTTATCCTTGTATTAACAGCATGAAGGGTATGAACTACTACCTGACCTCACTCTAGTTACAATTTAAAAAAAGGTTACCCTATGAATAAATTCTAAGAATAATCAATTCTGGTGAGAGCTAAGTCCAGTGGTTAGGAGTAGTACCAATGTATTTATATAAAAAGCTCTGGAGTTGCGGGGGATCATACCGATGACTACAAGAACAGGGAACGCCATGTCAGCCCCTCTGGAGAGAACACCAATAAGAGACAAGAGGGAACAGTTCTGTCAAATGTGGCACTGGGCAAAGTTCCAGGTTGGCAGCCCTGCGGGATGAAGGTGTTTATTTCTGCTCAGAGCAGTACAGTCCAGGCACCAGAAGAGCAGGCTTCATTGCAGAGCTGTACCAGCATGCTGCAACCCTGTTCTGGAAGGATCACCTCTAGATAGCATAGGATAGTTCATTTATCTTCAATTATCTGATGAGGTGTTCATCTTTGTGATATCTGTCCACTAGGAACTGTAGTGAGACCAACAGTTCATTCTACAGTCGGAAGGCACTGAACAACCTTCACGTGAGAACACCTTTAGGGAATTACAACCTGGGCTGGATTAAAGAAGGTTTTCTAGAGGTGAAAGAGTTCCTCATTAGGACTGTTTGAAACAAACAAACAAAAAAACATAAACACACATGGTTGCATCCTGGCAGATTTGGAAAAACGTACTGGATTTTTAACTCAGCCATGACAACGATGCACAATTTTCCATTCTGGGCCCTGGCCCCACCCTGACCTCCCAACCACTTTGCTCAGTATTCTTCCATCCTCTTGAGGATGAGGAGCAGGGGGTTGGACTAGATGACCTCCTGAGGTCCCTTCCAACCCTGATATTCTATGACACACAGTAGAGAGAGGCACAACTGCATCAGCAACTGTTCTTCATCCACCTGCTGCAAAGACAGAAAGGCAGGAAGAGAAAGTCACAGGGGCTGGCAAAAGAACAGGACATCACCATATCTAAGGCAAAGCAGCACTCTCGGACTCTCCATGCCCAATCTTCAGTCCATCCATATTGAACATAATAAGTAGGAAAGCAGCAAAGAGAAACCCGTGTACCCAACAGCAAAGACAAAACACACAACATGTACAATATGGCTGAATTACTATTGAAAAAGCACAAAACTCTCATCATTCCACTCTCAGCTTTAACACAGGAGGGTTTGAGGGGTTTGTTTTTTTTTGCATAATTTGATGATATTTCAAATCTATCATTAAGTATGTTTTTGATGGACTCTCAGATAAGGTGCTCAGGTACTACAGTGATGGAGGCCATATAAATTCCTAGATTAGATTGTTTAGTTTAGTCTTTATGATGAGAAATCCTGTCAGTAAAGTTCACAGACCTGGTCTTTAATTTCTGATGACATGGTAAAGCGCCCCTCGACCTGAGGTTCCTATTCTCAGGGACCCCTGTTTTTTAAATACAATTCTGTGCAGCAGCTGCATCTTCATTAGCAAAACTGAACAAGAACACAGAATAAACTGTATTTTAAAAAAGGAATCCAGAAAAACAGAGGGATAGGGTTGTAAGCGTTTTAAAGCAGATATTGGGCCAATTGCAAAAACTGATCAAGCAAACTGTTCTACTTAAAATGAAGCATTATTAGTCCCTTGTGCATATATTAGTAACCTATATCCCTGCCCCCCTAATATTTTTAAAACCCCCTTGGCTAAATATTTTTTTCTAATGATATGTTAGTGACATATTAGTATTGCTAAGTCACATAAGCCACACAAAACTCAAGCAGTAATAAAATTATGAGACCGGAAAAGGACAATAGTAGAATGGTTGGCTCACTGCTGGTACATCCCCTTGTTGATGGTTGCTCCAGTCCTGTGGTGATCTGCCTCTTCTCGCAACTTGGGCCTCTGGCCAGTTTGCATTTTAGTTCTACCCCTTCTGGGGTTATAGAGAATCCTACAATAATCCTTACAAAAGGTCTTCAGCCCCATTGTCCTCACACCCTCCTCTCAGGGTTCGCAATTGAGCTTATCCCCATCTCAGGGGCTGTCACCTCACCAGTAGCTGGTAGGGAAACCCTGGTCACCCCGCTACAGTGGGTTCCAGCCACTGTCTGTTCCGTCGAGCGACTCCCTTCTGCTGCCTCCCTGGACTTCTTCCTACCGTAGTCTGTCAGCAGGTCTCTTCCACAGCCTCTCTAAGTTCACCCTTTTTTCAGAGCCAGGACTCGCAAGATTCTCCCATAGAATCCCCTAATAAATCCCACTCCAAAAGTACAAACAAACCAACTTCTGCCCTCCTCAGGCTTGGCCTTTCATGTCTCAAATTTCCCTTGCTCTGTTCCTCCATCGAACATCTGCCAGGTCTCTCTCACCTGCCACACCTTACCCTTTTATCAGGGTTGCACACCACTGCAGCCTGCTCTACCTCCCATATTGCTCTGTGTCTCTCCTACCAGACTTCTCTACTTAGGGAAGGCGCCCAGGGCCAACTTTCTCCCTGGGCTTCATCCTTTACCCTCCTAACTTCTCCACTCTCTAGTTCCAGAGAGTTTCTCCCTACAGCCCCCTTCTGCTCCAGGCTCCCTTTCTTTATAGTCATCGCCCAACTCCTTCTTCAGCTGGGCTTTAATTAATCCTCTAGGTGCAACAAGGTGGGTTAACTGGCCTTTGAGGCCCACATTAATCCCTTCAGAGGCAGGATGGTGTATATATCCCAACACAACGTCAACCCATTGCCCACTTTGTCCTCAGACCTCATTAAAACAAATCTAGCCGTTTCACTTGTGGTATATTTTATTTATATGCTGCAACTGGCACTCTTGGTGAAACAAAATCAATTAAAAAATACCTGATCTCAATATTAAACTTCTCGTAACATTGAAAAATGACCTGCATTTTAAACACATGACCCTAGTGAACAGACTGATTTTCTGCTGGGAGAGATGAGGGAAGGAATTCAGGGCCTGTGCTACGATACAAGAAGACACAAGCTGCCATGATGTCCTCGTTGGACATGACAGACAGACATACCATATGTCAAGGTTCCTCCCCCACTCTGAACTCTAGGGTACAGATGTGGGGACCTGCATGAAAAACCTCCTAAGCTTATCTTTACCAGCTTAGGTCAAAACTTCCCCAAGGTACAAAATATTCCACCCGTTGTCCTTGGATTGGCCGCTACCACCACCAAACTAATACTGGTTACTGGGGAAGAGCTGTTTGGACGCGTCTTTCCCCCCAAAATACTTCCCAAAACCTTGCACCCCACTTCCTGGACAAGGTTTGGTAAAAAGCCTCACCAATTTGCCTAGGTGACTACAGACCCAGACCCTTGGATCTTAAGAACAATGAACAATCCTCCCAACACTTGCACCCCCCATTTCCTGGGAAATGTTGGATAAAAAGCCTCACCAATTTGCATAAGTGACCACAGACCCAAACCCTTGGATCTGAGAACAATGAAAAAGCATTCAGTTTTCTTACAAGAAGACTTTTAATAAAAATAGAAGTAAATAGAAATGAAGAAATCCCCCCTGTAAAATCAGGATGGTAGATATCTTACAGGGTAATTAGATTCAAAAACATAGAGAACCCCTCTAGGCAAAACCTTAAGTTACAAAAAAGATACACAGACAGAAATAGTTATTCTATTCAGCACAATTCTTTTCTCAGCCATTTAAAGAAATCATAATCTAACACATACCTAGCTAGATTACTTACTAAAAGTTCTAAGACTCCATTCCTGGTCCATCCCCGGCAGAAACCAGCATATAGACAGACAATAGTCTAGTCTGGAGACTTTGTTTCTCTCCCTCCTCCCAGCTTTTGAAAGTATCTTGTCTCCTCATTGGTCATTTTGGTCAGGTGCCAGCGAGGTTACCTTTAGCTTCTTAACCCTTTACAGTGAGAGGAGCTTTCCCCTGGCCAGGAGGGATTTCAAAGGGGTTTACCCTTCCCTTTATATTTATGACACTATACAAGAAGACAGGTGGCTTCTCATAGCAGCAGTTTGCTTAAGCATCACATCAGCCAGGATCCAGGCCATATATATCAAATATTTTACTTACCATTCCTGCCAATGCATCTCACACAGTACTGTCTCCATTCGGACAAAATGGGCAAGGATGCTGATTGTGTGCCATCCAAAGATTTAATTTGCTGCAGCTGTTAAGGACTGTCACTATGTGACAGGACTGAACTGAGAAGCAGCGATCACTATGAAGACCTAATCGATCGTATTTATCTTTAGGTTTTTATTTGAATGTTGATAAGCTCAACCCCTATTGGCAGCTGATGAAACAGTCCAAGAAGGTGGAGAGGCTCTGAGGGGGCACAAGAAAGAGGAATGAGGGGAAAGGAATGAGATGATTCAAGGGATTACGAATGAAATAGGGAACCTTTCATCTGTAAGCCCTTGGTTTGACTCTAACCTGGTCAGCAAGGAAGTTATTACAAATCAGTTTGCTGTTTGGAGGTCTACAGGGAATGAGCAAGGAACCTTAATCTGTTACCTACCCCAAAAACCATCAAAAATTACACCTGCAGCAGAGGTGCCAAGCACTGAATGAGCATGAAAACTTTTGCACACATAAAAGCAGTCCTTTTAGGGAATAGGGTTCGCAGGGAAGGAATGCTTTTAGACACACCCCACGCTGCAGTGTGTCAACAGCATTACAGCAGTAACCTGGGCAGCTTTTTGCCGTCTGTGTTTTGCTAGGAGGTTCTGACCTGTCCTTTTGGATGCAGACTTTGTAACCGTTATCTAGGCTTTTGCTACCTCCAGACTAGACTATTGCATTGTGCTTTGTGTGGAGCTACAGTTGGAAACCATTTGGAGACTGAAACAGGTTCAAAACGCAGCAGCTCACGTACTGAATGGGATATCAGACTGGGAGCATGACACCAGTGTTCCAGGATCTGTGTTGGCTGCCAGTTGGCCTCTTTGTGAAGTTTAAGATGTTGGTTATGACTCACAAAGCTGTAAGCGGTGGGACTGGCCTATCCAAGGGATCGCCTCTCTCCCTCTGCTGTGCCATCACAGCTGCTGTCAGGAGAGGCACTCAAGCTGAGATCTCCTTTGTTATAACAGTTGGGGAGGCTGGAAGGGTGTCTGTGAGGGCTCCAGGACTCTGGAACTTGCTCCTCACCTTGGTCCCAACAAGCCCAAATTTGATGACTTTTTGGTCATATAGCAAGAGACATCTGTTTGGGGTTTTTGAGAGGGCTGAAGATATGCTTCCTAGACAATGAAGGGATAGAAAAGAGTTTCTGTCGGTGACATAATGCGATCCTGGGATGCATAAACAAGGAAATCTCAAGTAGGGGTAGAGAGGTTATTTTACCTCTGTATTTAGCACGGGTGTGATCACTGCCGGAATAGCGTGTCCAGTTCTGGTGCCCACAATTCAAGAAGGAAGCTGATAAACTGGAGAGCGTTCAGAGAAGAGCCACAAGAAGGATTACAAAACATGCCTTATAGCAATAGACTCAAAGAACTCAATCTGTTTAGGTTAACAAAGAGATGGTTAAAGGGTGACTTGATTACAGTCTGTAAGCATCTTCATGGGGAACAAATATATAATAATAGGCTCTTCAATCTATTAGGGAAAGGTATAACATGATACAATGGCTGGAAGTTTAAGATAGACAAATTCAAACTAGAAATAAGGCATACATTTGTAATAGTGAGAGTAATTAACCATAGGAACCATTTACCAAAGGTCATGGTGGATTCTCCATCACTGACCATTTTTAAATGTATGTATCTTCTAAAAGATATGCTCTAGGGTTTATTTTGGGAAAATTTTATGGCCAGTGTTATACAGGAGGTCAGACTAGATGATCACCATGGTCCCTTCTGGCCTTGGAATTTCTGAATCTATATTCACAACAACTGCCTCCCCAAGCAGAAATTTCTATAACCCCAAAAAAGGAGCGAGAGAGAGAGAGATTCTATGAAGGCCACTAGGGACTATGTTATTGCCAATCTAATTAATGTGGAAAGCAGTTAGATACCTAGAATACATAGCCTAGATCAGGCTAGGTGGAACTCAGAGAAGACTGCCAGCTTCCACTTACTACCTCTTCCACGCAGTAGTTCAGCCCTGAGCAAAAGGAAGGAAGGGATGGGAGCCAACATCATCAGGTTGTGGGGAAGAAAGGAGAGGGGCAGAGCAGTGCCCAATCTCATGGCCCGCAGTACAGGTTGTAGGGGATCACTGAAAGACGCAGTGCAGGCTTACATAAACAAACATTCTTCTGATGTTTATGTCCCATGTGCTTGCTCATAATTTGAACCTAGACGACAGTGATGGATAACATTCCTCAGAAATTGCTCCATCATTACAATCTGTGCATTTCCTCACCATGTCACTAGCAAATGTGAAAGGAGCGTGTTGTCATGAGATCAAAGCCACTTTCTGGAACTAGTAGGATGGCAGGTGGAGTTCTGTGAAAGCAACTGACTGTCAGCTGAAAAGTTTTCAGGATGCTTTGTTAAAGATGTGTAAAATATTGATATCAACCAAGTCTGAACTCTGTATAAAATCTGTCCACAGTATTAAATGGAGCGTTGCCCTGCACATTCACAGCTTGATTTTCAAAGGTGATGAGCAACTTCAGCTCCCACTGAAGTCAGCGAGACTTTTGAAAATCAGGACATAATTATGTGCTATGGGCAAGATGCATTTGTTGAAGTGAGCCCATCACCCGTAAGATATTGCCCAGTGCTTGGATTCATGGGTCTGTCTCAGGACTTAGTGATGCAAGTCATGATGTGCTGCAGAAGCGCAAAGAAACTGATTGCATGTGTTGTGGTTGATGTCCCAGACGTGATAAAAGAGCTGAATATAACATTTTGATTTCCTGAGACAAGTGAAAGGCTGTTTGATTACAAAGGACATACGTGGTCCAAATCTCAAACACACAGTGATTTTTCCAGTGCTTGGCTGGATACAAGAAGTAGTTTCACTTAAATGTTTTCAGCTATCCTCTAAATTTCAGCAAGAGTTAAGATTTCTCTGTAACATCAAGTGAAGCAGTAATCTTTCTGTGGATGAACTGGGAGAAAAACTGAGTTTTCACTAAGTTCTTCTAATCAATTAAACAAATCATTCTGACTTTGACTTGAAACTGACAGAGCAGCTACAAAGCCCTAAGAAGATGACACAGCCTACAAGTTCCACCACCACTCGGTGGTCTTAATTTTCTTGTGAAAAAAAGATTGCAGCAGGTTTTCCCCCCACACGCCTGTCCGGTACAGCTTGCCGAGTGGGCACATTGACTTGGCTTCTGAAGTATTTAAAAATGTAAAATTGATCAAATCCTACCAGAAGCCTCAGTGACTCAAGAGGCTGAGGACTTGTAAGACCAGCAGCAAACCAGGATGCCTCCAAACTCTTGCCCAGGGTAGTCAGATTTATAGGGCCATGGCCACTGATAAAGTAGGAACCGGCTCTCTGACAGCTGGAGTTACTGCCTGTGTCTGCGGCCGCTGAAATATTGAACGCCCAGTACTGAGCCGTAATAGTGCGAGGCAGCGTCTGCGCCAGGAGAGTAGTTTGCCCATGACGCGGAGACATGGGGGTGCATTTACCACGCGGGGGGCAGCTGTGTTTTGTTACGGGGGGGGGAAGGGGGAGAGGGCTTCTGGCAACTGCCTCAGGCTGGGTCTGGTTCATACCCGCCTGTGTTGGGCTGAGCTAGGGAAGCCGCGTCCCCCCCATTCCTCACCGCGCCGCCCCCTTTTCTGACCAGCCCCATGCCCCAGAACAGCCCCCCTTCCTCTCCCGCAGCACCGGCTCCCGCTACCCCACTGTGGGCCCGGCCATTCCCCGAGCGGGCTGCCCCCGGCCCGGGCCGCACTCACCAGCGTGCAATGCACCAGCACGTCGTAGCAGAGCCAGCCCAGCACCCAGCGATCCGCCGGCGGGCAGCGCCCGCCCAGCCTCCGGCCCAGCGCCCAGGCCAGGCCCAGCTGCAGCGCGCACACCGCCAACGAGCCCGCCGCCGCCGCGCTGAGCAGCGGGGGAGCTGCGGCCCCGCGCCCGGCCATGCCGCGCTCACCACGGCAGCGGCTGCCACCCCCGCCTCCACCCCACGCGGCCGGCGGCCCAGCCCACAGAGCGGCCACCGCCAGGGCCGGGGGCGGGGCCGGGCCACCCTGCGGCAGCCCCGGGCACGCGGGGAGGGGGCACTGCCAGCCTGTAGGAGGCCCGGGCACAGAGAGGCGGGAAGGCACCGCCAGCCACTGTTCCCTCTCAGCTGTGGCCTGCACACAGATCCTAAACCCCCCGCACATGATGAAACACCGCATGCACAAAAATTTGCACAGAAGAATTTTTTCGCGCACAGGGCCTGTCAAAAATTGGCGGGAATATTGCTGCCAGCCTGCAGAAGCCCTGGGCACAGAGAGGCTCTGCCAGCCTGCGGCAGCCCCTGGCACAGAGAGTCAGGCACGGCCAGCCTGCAGCAGCCCGAGGCACAGAGAAGCAGGGGGAAATCACTGTGACCTTGTGTCAGCCTTGGGCAGAGAGAGACAGATGGTGGGGAAGGTGTTAGGGTTATGGGCACCCACCAGCTGCCTTGGGCAGGAAGGTGGCTCTGGGGTGTCACTACCTGTCTGCAGGAAGGCTCATACAGTTTGCCTTTGGTAATGTCAAACTCAACCATAAAGAAAAAAGAAATCACAGGGGCCCTAGAACGCAGCGTTCTATTTGGGGAGTTGAAAAAGGACAACGTGTGGTGATAGAGACTGTCAGACTGGCACGGTGGCCATGCCTAACTGAGGCTGCTATGCGGTGGCAGAGCAAACGGGGCCCTGACAATCAGAGGCTAAAAGGACTCTTCTCCCACTGTCTGGAATACAAGCTTTAGACGGAGCTTGTCTCTGACCAGAAATTGCACTACACAGGCCATAGAATTTTCTCCAGCCATTCCTGTCTTGAGCCCAGTACCTTGTGATTGAGCTAGTATGTTTCTTTTAGGATAGCCACTCTAACTAAACACAGGAACTTCCACACTGGATCACACCCAAAGTCTATTTTGTCCAGTATCCTGTCTCCAGTAGTACCAGATGTTTTCAAGTGAACAAAACTCACTTCACCTCAGGGCAAGTTTCATTTTATAGGTACCTTCTGTGTCATAATCCTACTAGCTCTTCATCTGTATCTAATGAATTGTTCAGACGTTTGCCATCAACTTATGCTTCTATTTTCCATTAACCAAATAGAAAGACAATGTGATTGCATGTTAACTAGGTATTCCAGTTCAGCTTGTGGTAGACCAAAAGAGTAATATAAATGCTTTAGACTTAGGACCCAACATTTATTTTAGTGCAGGAAAATATTCTAATTTTTATATTTGATACATTGCCATTTAATTGTTAGTTATTTTTTTCACTTGGCTATTGATGCTCCTGAGTTCATCTGCAACATCCACTTTTAAGTCCTCATTAAAGACCCACTCCTGCCATACTGCTTAAAGTGAATCTAGTTGTATATAATTTGCCTGGTTTTGTTCCCCCTTTCCCAACCTCCCTCTCTGTGTGTCTGTCCTTAGATTGTGAGCTCCTCAGAGCAGGGTCCATGAGAGTTTAGAAAGCTCCTTTCAAATAGCCAGCATTAAGTAAATAAGGTGATTTGAGAGACTTTCCCCTAGTGTCACTGAGGGCAGAGGCCTTGCCTATCAGGGTACCAGAGCCCTTTCAAGCTATTTTAGTAGGAGACAAATTTAGAGCAGAGGGTGGTCCTAAAGGAGTTACACTGCCATCAAAAGCAGTTTTCCAAATGCAAGAATACAGTATAGAAGTTTTATGAGGTGTCATTAATCCTGGAATTAAAATCCCATTAGTTAATTTCTCACACCATGCCTTCATCAAGATAGAGGACCTGGCAATGCAATTAAATTAGAAGGAACCATATTTGTCTACTAACTTGGATGTGGAAACACAAGGCACAAAGGGCCAAACAGTAGTGTACTGTGGTGTTGGCCTTATCTGCTCAAGTCTTGTAAATCCTAGTGTAAAGGAATGGCCCAGTGGGAAAATATGTACAAGTTGACCATGGTTCCAGACTTTAGTCCCCTATGTACTACCATAGCTATTGCAAAAAGCTGAAGCATCTGGCATTCAACATAGATACCAACTAGGCCTGAAGAGGGATGGCTCCAGCTGGATGTCAGGGCCAGGATCAACAAGTAAAGGGGAACTCCCTTGGGAGAACTGTGTAGCAGCCCAGACTACATGCAGGGTGATTTGCTGTACCCTGTTCTATATCAATTCATATACCACTTTCATTACTATTGCGCATATTACAGTAGTATAACTAGGACCACAATTAACATCTGTCACACAAAAGTCATTCTCATCCTTTCTGCAGGGGGAGGGCTGTAAGTGCATCATAGTGTGGTTTTGCTTTGGTAGTTTTTTTAAATATACACACAGTTTTGTGGGGGTTAGAGAAGGCAGGCTAAAGAAACATACCTTGTACTTGGAGTGGGAGGTGGTGAAATTTGTGACAATTCTTAGTTCCTGTGGGAGTTCATTCCAGTGTCTCAAACCAACCCGTGAGAAAAAAGTGTCTGACCTAGATGAGCTTTACCCATGTGGTAAAAGTTCCCTTGTGCCTGAGAAGCAGACTTGACAACCATGATTCTTCATCCCAGAGCTAAGCAATCTTGTAGGCACTTGGCTCCGCACCACGCAGCAGCTTAAAGGTAAGAAACAAGACCTTGAACTTGACCTGCTATTTCATGGGAAGCCAAGGTAGAGAGTGACAGAAATGTTTGATGGGCTTGTGATAAACCTGGGTTGATGATGAAAGATGTAGTAGGTTTTTTTGTTTCAGAGTAGCAGCCGTGTTAGTCTGTATCCGCAAAAAGAAAAGGAGGACTTGTGGCACCTTAGAGACTAACAAAATTTATTTGAGCATAAGCTTTCGTGAGCGACAGCTCACTTCATCGTTTTTTTGTGCCACTTGGGAGTTTTCTAAGGCTGATGACTTCATGACCAGGTAGTCATGGTACTTCATGACTGCTGTAGTCCAACTGGGAGGCGACAAGAGCCTGAATAACTGGGCTGTTAACTGTCCATGATTGGATGGAGTCTCTTAGCCTGCCAGAGATGAGAAGCACTAAACTCTTAGTGAGAGGCTAGTATCAGCAAGGAATCCAGGAAGCCCTAAACTATGGATTGAATTTCCCAATTTGGGGGTATGCATCTTTAACCAAAGGAGGCTGCGCCATGGCTCCAAATTCTTCCCAGGTAAAAACGAAATTATTCCTCCTACGGATTAGGATTCAGCTCACATCCATATTTCTTCAGCTAAACCACCAATTGGGGTATTGGCCAGACTAAAACTGCTTTGCAGATCAGGAAATCCCTGAACAATAATCTCAATACCTGAGTTCCAGCTTGTTGCAATGTATCTCATACCTTCATCCCAGCAGACCGGTTGTGTGGTCACCATGTGCCAGGCAGGTTTTAAGAGACCAACCAATCGCATGCCGTGGCCCACCTCCCCAGCCCAAAAAAAAGTGTCTTTCCCATAGAGAGAACCAGAAAAATTTACTTAGGGCTAAAGATACCTCGACTCTCGAGTTCTTTAGAAAGGGGTGTAGGGTGACAAACCTAGAACACTACCTCAAGGCCAGGCACTCCAATAGCTCAAGCCCTGATTGGGCAAGGCTGGCACTAGAGTCATACAGGTTTGATCTTTGCTACTCTCAGTTGGAGTCAGACTGCTCTCATTGTCAAGAAGCAGATTCCCAACTTAGCTAAGTTCTGTGGAGGGTGGTCAACAAAAGCCAACTATGGTGAAAGGCTGCTAGCATACACAATTACCATCAGTACTCTCAGAAGAGAGGATCCTCTGTAGGTCATCACCCAAAGTATTACTAATATTTCGTTTTCATAAATATTCTATGATCATTAGTTTTGTGGAAATATGGGGAGCTTAGTGTAGGATAAATGGGAGGATAATATACTGTAGCAACAGCTACATGGGCGGCAGCACAGGCAAGCCACCCACATACAATCCTGTCCAACCCCATGGTATGTACTCAGGCAACTACCCCAGCCACAGACTGTACAACAGCCACACTACTAGTTTCAGGCAGTAGCTTGAGCCAAATTAGCGTGTGTATAGCTACCCGAACTAGGAATTACACCTCCCAGCCGTGCCGTGGGCACACTATTAGTCCACCCTCCCCAGGCTTCAGTTTTCCTATCCCTAGTATCTCAGACATAAGCTAGTTGCTCCTCAGCAGTTACAGCATTTTCCTACCCCTGTTGGCTACTTAGCATTCCCTCCTCCCCAAGCTCATTCAGAGGAAGTGAAATGAGTTGATGGCGAAGAGGTCTTTGATTGGCTGGCACAGAAGGGTAGAGCCTTGAACACCAATGCCAACAATGGCAGCAGGCCAAAATCCAGAGAGCAAAGCAGGGAGCTAGAGCAGAAAGCCAGAAGATAGAGAGGCGGGGGTGTAATACCCCTCATCTCCTGAGGTAAAAACTAACTCTTGTTGCCATCCCACTCCCTGCCCTCCCCCCCAAATCCAATCACTGTGGAGCTCTTCCCCCATCTTTCCTCCAACCTCCCACAGAACACTCAATTGTGAGGCAAGCAAGCCAGTGCTGCTTGAGATTGCAGAGTACTTCACCACCTCTGTAAATGGTGCAGCCAAAGAACTGTGGAGGGAGAAGGAGGAAATTATCTCCAACCATAATCCTAATTTCAACCCCCACACCTATCCTAGCAATACCCAGCAGCCCTACACCCAGCCCCTACATCCTACAGCACCCAGAAAACTTCCTAGTCATTCCAGGGACCCAAATCCTAGAATATGGTGGATCATGAGACGACTGCCACTCTGTAGGTTTCAAGCCAAAAGAGTTAAGAACTCCTTGAACAGGTGAGTCTGGGTCCTCATTTTCTGGAAAAACAAAAAAAAAACCCAAACAGACTCATACTCACCGTGGTTTGAGGGATTCCAGCTAGCAGAGTGGGAGAGGAATAGATTGTCAGACCAGAGATCTTGGTTGCTGTGTTGTAGCCATGTTGGTCCCAGGATATTAAAGACAAGGTTCTTTTATTAGAAGATGAAAATTAGAGTATCTTTGTATTAGAAGTTGGTCCAATAAAAGATACTACACTTCACCCATCTTGTCTCCAGAGATCTTGTCCTTGGTGAATAGCTGATGAAACTTTTCCCAGTCATTTCTAAAAGGATCTGTAAAATGTAGAAGGAATACTCTTGGGAGGCAGAGCAGCAGTGATTGTAGTGTGAGATTAGCACTGCTTAGGTGGAGGTGGTTTGGTTGAGGGCACCAGCCTACCCTCTAATCTCAAAAGCCTTTACTAGGTTTGGGCTGACTGACAGCAGAGGACCACTGGGTGGCCAGCAGAAGTTACCCATTTGCTGAAACATTAAACAGAAGTTACATCTTTTGTAGGTTACTGTACTGGCTTGTCCAAGGTGTTACTTGGCATTGAAAGTCCTTTGCTAACAAATGTAACAGACTTCCTCATTTAAAAGTTGGATGTCCTGGGGACAGCTGTGGGCTTGTCTACACATGGAGTTTTTCTTGATTAACTCCATGTATGGACACACTTATTCCACAGTAAGTATCCACACACGGAGTTTATCAGGAACAACTCCACGTGTAGACCAGCCCTCAGGACAGAGACCAGCAGCACTCAGAAATGTTGAGACTTTTTGCCCCTTCCATCACCACTTTGGTTTCTAAGTTCAGACTGAGTTTTGAAACTGTTTAGGTCACATTCCAGCAGCTTGTTCTTTTGACCAGCTCTGAATGAGAACAAGGAAAAGCAGAAGATATCAGGAATCCTTAGTGCCAAAACCTTCAGTGCCTACAGCCTTCCGCTGATGTATGAGCAAGTGATCCAGAATTCCAGGTAAAGTGTATCAGACTGTAGAAATGGAAAGATCACTTTTTTGGCTTGGAGAGGATTAAACAGTATCATCAACCTCAAACCTACAAAAAATCATGAATCAGGTCCCAACCCCTCCCCCCGAGATTTAATGAAAAGTAATGAGATTTTAAAAAATACTACATTTGGGGGATTTGTCTGTCTTGCAGTTTGAGCTTTTAGGGTTAATGTTTTCAAGTTTCTCTCTGCAATCATAAGAACCAAAAAACAATGAAAACTGAGATTCTCATGCAACTGTAGGAAAAATTAAAATGTTTTGGCTAAAAAAGGTTATGGGGAAAACATTGTTTTGCCCGTGTAAAAACAAATTCTTACAGCTGTTATATTCGGAAGCTCTAGCAGGCCTCCAAGTCCCTGTTCCAAAGCACAAAGTTTGGCAGGAGGTGATTCTGGAGACAGGGATGTGCCTTTTTCTGTGCCCACAAAAAACTGCCAACATTTGGTCAAGCTATAAGCCTCTGAAAAATCTGTTTGCCTGTGTTCAGTAGAGATGAGTCTTCTGAAAGACTGGTAGATAAATTCTCCAAGATTCCAGATACACTAAGAATGCTCCATCCCCAAAGTTCCTTCAGGCCAGACTGACGCCTGACTTTCCCACAGAGCAATTGAGCATGGTCTATCCCAAGACTGCAGAGACTGAAGAGGACTTTCCCTGCGATTACTTCTCACAGTGGCCCGGCAGCCACGGTGGCACTGGAACCAATAGCAGAGACACTTTTTCCTTTGCTTTGTTTTTGCTGACATCAAGGCAGCGAGAAGGCTGCTATACTGGAATGTAGAGGAATGACATGTATTAGGGGAAAACTGAGAATAGAGAATTGCAGGAGTCAGGGATGGATAGGAACAGAAGCAGACCAGAGGTGCTCTGAGAATGAATCAGGGTGCTGTAAGAAGCTCGTCTGTAGGATCCCTGCTTCATTTGGTGCAGAAGTCAGAAGATGTGTAGTTACTGAAGCAAGGGATTGCTGGAAGAGAAAGGATAGTCTCATGGTTAAGGCAACCGAATGTTGCCCTGGATGCTGCATTCTATCCCTGCCTTTGCCAGAGTTTCTCTGTGATGCTAGTCAAGTCACTTAAACTGGACTTTTCACAGGTGTTCACTGTGTATTCCCCATTTTCTGGGTGCCCAACATGACACACCTGGGGCCAGATTTGTTAAAGTATTGAGTGCTCACAGATGCAACTGAAGTTGACTGGAGCAGTGCTTTGAATATATAAAGTGCTATATAAATGCTAAGCACTCTGAAAAATCAGGCCCTAGGTGTTTCAAGCTGGGCATCCAAAATTAGTGATTTAGAAAAAAGTCTATAGGCTAAAGAAGTTTAGCCTATTTCTGTGCCTTAGTTCCCCAGCTGTAAAATGGAGATAACACCACCACCTAATCTCACTGGGGTGTTGTGAAGATTAAGTTAATGTTTGTGAAGCATGCAGATACTATGGCTGAGAGTACCACAGAAACACCATAAGGAAATTAATGTAATCAGTGCAAGGTTTGTATGGCATGCAATAAATAAAACACAGGGCCACACTCTGAATGTGGAAGATAAAGAGAAACACTGAATCGTTTAGCAATTCACTAACTGAGGCACTGTGGAAAAATACAGTATGTGACCGTGTAGTTAAAGACTGTATCCTAATGCATATGGACAAGGGAGAAGAACTAAAGTTTGGACACCCAACCTAAATTCTCATTACTTGACACCGCAACCTTAACATTCTTCTAATAAAGTTTCTGAGATGTTGCATATATTTACTTCAACTACTGCATTTAAGTATATCACCAAACAGTTTATGGTAAAGCTTCATCAAAAGCAAAACCAAAGCAACTCTAAATGTTCTAGTTTTACAAAGACAAGACAATCCAAAATATTTTGTATATCTGATGATCTCTATTTGCCAGCTGTCTCTCAAAAGCAAAGAACGTTAAAATACAACCTCTAGTGATTTCATACTGTTTTTAGAAACTTGGATAATATACTCCCAGCCTAATAATTTTAAATGTTCATCTTGCAAATATTTCTGTTTCCAGTTTAATACATCGTTTTTTTCCTATTTATGTTTGTGAGCATAAGTATAATCAGTATCTCAGAAAAAGGGTTCATTTCTACTGCAACACTAACAGAGGAACTCAACTGAACTTGGCTATTTAGGTAGAAAGCTTTTTAATGGAATTAATATCAATTTTAAATATTCTGCATTAGATTAGAATAAGTAGGTCAAATTTGGGGCCTGAACCACTTGACAAACTCCTCTGAGATTTAGAAAAAAACACGTCTGTCAATGCATTTCCTCACACATCCATTGCTTAACAGATCCATAAAGCAAAACTGAAGAGCTACGTCACCTTGAAAAAGAAAAGGAAGACATTCTTGTAAGATGCTTTGTAAAAGATACAAGACATTTTGGTTAAAAAAAATTGCAAAACAAATCCTAACCTAGTAGCTCTCAAATTTTCGTAAGCAGGACCAGCTGTATGGTTAACAGTTTATAGGGTAAAATTTTCAAAAGCACCTAAATGACTTAAATAGCCCAGGTCACATTGTCAAAAATCAAAGTGAAAAGGATGGGTCCCCAGCACCTATATCACTTTTGAAAATGGGACTTAGCTTTTGCCTGAATTTAGTAAGTATTAAAGCCGAAGGGAAAAATTTACAGAAGAGCCTACCATGCAGAGAATAAGATAAGACAGGGCCTATACATTTTGTGCCTATAACTCTTTAAAAGACAATGATGAATAAGTGGGTAGAACATAAATACCTGCAACCTGGAAAGGAAGGTCTTCTGGAAGTTCTAGCAGGCTACAGTGTTAAAAAAAAAAAGTGCTATGAAAAAGTCTGTTTGCTTCCCCATTTGAATTATTTGTAATTTATTCCCTAATTTAGCATATATGTATACCACATACACATGCCATTTGACTCAGACAAGTGACAGAATAAATTGGCCTTTAGCTTTACTGCAATTTTCTTCCTCTGTAACTACAAAACTGCTGGAAATTGGCAGTCTGAAAAGCACCACTTTTGCCTTCACACCACTTACTATGAGTGTCACACAACCTTCCTCCACTAGATGGTCAACTCTTTAGCAAATATGAAACTCCACACTAGACCATTATTCAAAGTTTCAAAGATTACTGTATTCGCTTATTTTGTTTAAGTAACATACTTCAAACTTTGATGTGGAGTTCTACTAGCTAAAATTTGGTCAAAGACAGAAAAACCCTTAAATCAATTTGAAAAGACAGTTTGATAGTTTCCAAAATAAGTTTTTGCATGTTTTATAGTATTTGATAGCAGCTTTTTATTGGTTACAAAACCTAAGCCCATATACAAAATTAGGAACACATTTAGATGCCTCTTTTGAAAGAACGTTTTAGTCTATTTTAACTGATAGTTTAAAAAAATAATAAAAACAATGCAATTTTTAAACACTTCTGAAAACTTAAAAGTGCAGCAATATACTTGGTTTCCTTTATTAACTATGAAATGGTGCAATCCCAATCAAAAGCTGATAAGGTCACAACAGAAAGAAATGAGCAAATGCTTTGTAGTGCTTTACTCACTTCTTCGATGTTCACTTTTAATGTGATGCACTGAGTGCAAGAAAAAAAATTAGATCTTCACAGTTATGGAAAATCATGAATGTAATCTCAATTTTTATGTAATCTCTAGGAAAATAGCGAGTGCAGGCTGAAAAGGGTAACTGTCAGTCTATATGGCATATAGAGAACTAAACTGAGAATTAAGAGGGGGAAGATTTGTTCACATCATCATCAGCTGGAACTCTAATTTCACAAAACTTTGTGACCTTACTAACTTTGACTTTATATTGTTTAGTTTTAGCGAACACCACACAGTTTAAAGATTTTAGACTATAGTATGTGACTAGGATGCAGTTACCATATGAAGCTTCAACTCAACTTTTGGGAAAAGAAAAAAGGCACAATGAACTTCAACTCAATTTTATGTGCACAAGAGTTGAAAAATCTGAGCCACCTTAAAGAGAAATTGATTCTAAAATTTATAAAACCTATAAATAATCAGAGGCCAAACCACTATATTAAAACAGATTATCTAGCAAGTAAAAATCTTGCATTTTAAACATACACTTGTATCTATTTAAGATACAAGACAGCTCGCTCTTTAAAGTGGCTCCACCTTGGCAGATATATATTTAATGAATGCACACCTGCTATGTGTTGTTCATCCGTGGAAAAAAAACAGCTGATCCACAAAGCTCTGATGGCATCTGTCCTTATCTTCATCACAGTAAATACAACCCACATCCAATAACTAAATTAGTTTAGATTTTCCTATCCCTTCACATCAATGCATTGGGAAATTACACCCAGTAAACAATGGCAACAAAACCAGCTTGTGTGATAGCTTACAGAGTTTCAAATTATTCATCTTCACCCCACCAAAAGCAAATCCCTTTGAAAATAACTGGGCCAGACGACTTTCCAAAAGCAACGACCTCTCATATTACCAGCTTATATAAAGTTATTTAATGTGTGCTGCATATCAGGCTTATTCTGAAAAACTGCAGCTTCTAAACAGCCTCACACATCAACTAGCTTGTAATTTTTTTAAATCATGTACTATATGGTTTTAGACTCATTTCTGAATTACTCTTCCAATACTCCAAGAATGAAACTTTTATGATGCTTCTAAATAGCTGCTGGTTTGTTGCCAACCACATCATCATAAGCACTGGTTACTAAGTAAAAAATAGTTTAAGACTAAATTACAGTAAACATGAAAGCTCCACAGTTTAAACCCAATATAAATCAACCTTATCCAATGATCAATTTAAAATGAAATATACTGACTACTGGAAGTTGAAAGCAAGTTTCCTTTTAACCAATGCGCGGTTTTGGACAGATTTTTTTTTTTTTTTTCTAGTCAAGGACTCTTGCTTTCAGCTTAAACAGAAGTTTAAGTCCATAACAGGTTGTAGCTCAGGTAAAATACCATGCACAGCATCTGATTACTTCAAAACAGCAGGAACACACAGGCTGAAGTGAGTGGTCAAATAGGGCTTGCTGTTCTCAAAAATTAGGTATAACGGCAAAAGCTTTACCAGTCCAAATCTACAGTTCATTCTCCAACCCTGGTTTCTGAGGCAGTTAATGAACACACATCAATTACTGATAGATGAAGTACTTTGTTTTTTAAACTTAACTGTTTAATCAATTGCCAAGTGTAAGTTACTTTTATTTCAGTTTCACCAATGAAATTCATTTGGCTTTCATTTTTGAATCTATTCTTCCACATAAAGTATATGAAAATATGTTTGTGGAGGACGATGGAGGCTCAGACCAAACTGTGCCCCTGAAAAGTCTTCCAAAATGTATGCATCATACCAAAGTGTCTTGATCCACAGCGCACCATTTCCCAAAGAAGTTACTTTTCCGTGGAAAGCAGATGTGCCACCACTATGAAATTTTCTTAACAAAACTGCAGATTGCGGTTGTCAGCATGTGGCACCAGGGAAAAAGGCAAAAAAAGAAGGTAATTGGGACTGTTAAAAAGAATTTTAAAACAGTTTAAGAGATCATGCATATGCATTTACAGTCCACGTGATAGTGACTTTTGGCAACTGCAAAGTGACCGATACACGGCTTGCTTTAGAAGCATCAAAACGAGGAGGCATGTGTGTCTTGGAGCCTTTTTTTTTCACTTGGTAGCCATTTGGTGGTGCTTCGTATTGGTGTGGGACAGAGAAGCTGCACTGTATTGAACTTAAAAATTAAATTCTTTTGTTTGAAGATTGGCGGTTGGGTCAAAGTTGTAAGTACCTCCTTGAGTGGCTTCAGGAATGAGGCTGGGATCTTCATCAATCTATAAAGATATAATAAAAAGTAATCCATACAAACCCAACACCTTATACAAGTCATTTCACATACAGGGATGCATAAATATTTCATAAATATTGGCCAACTGAAATTTTTGTTACTAAAAAGTGAAATGCTAATAATTTTAGCCAATTCAATATAACTTTTTTAAAAAAGAAAAATCATGCTTTGCTCTAATGCCATTAAGGAAACAGATGCATCAAATCCTTATTGATTGCATTACCACTCAATTACAGCAAAGACTCAACTACAAAATTAAGACTGAAATTTCAGCTTTCTAGTCATATCAGCTAATCACTACTAGTGAAATATAAAAACTAGTTTTGTGCTTTTTTCAGGGTTACCAATTGTATTAAACTGATTTTTATCTATAGCTGATAGGAATTCTTGTCTCTCTCTTATTTTTTTTTTTTGGTAATCAGTATTTTCTCTTGGATTCTGAAGAATCTAAGTTATTTCAGAGTGATTTATTTTTTTAAACTTCTCAAACTCCCAGCTGAATATACTATATTATTTTACACAAGAAACAAACTTAAGCTGTCTTACTGGTGTCACATGCAAACCATCAGTGTAGAAGAACCATGATTCAGTTTCCCCTCTCTGAGTTTTAAAGTTAGGCACACAGGTAACATTTTGTTTCTAGTGAAGGCTAAAACCGTCAACAGCATTACACTATGTACATCTGATTTCCAGCATACAGTGCAGCATACAGTCGACCTATACTAGGTTGACTTAGAGCCACTGCATTAATTACTGTGGTGACTGACGTTCACACTACCCTCCTTGGGTCAGTGGTGTGTGTCCTCACCAGGAGTATTTTCACCGACCTAAGAGGGGGAGTGTGGGGAGCGGAAAGCCTGGTCTCGGTTCTGCTGACAGCTCCCTGCCGGGAGCCTGGCTGCCCTGCTGGGAGGGGGAGAAGTCGCCCGGGGCTCCCAGCTGAGTACGGGGTCCATTCTTGCCCCGGCTCCCAGCATCTACGCAGACACTGTGCCGCCCTATCAATACTGATGTAAGCCCAACACCCCTCGTTGAGGTGGTTTTATTATGTCGGCATAGCAGGGGAGTTACATCGGCAGGAGTGTTTCAGCATGTATACCTCCACTCTTTTATTGACAAAAGCTGACTTTTGTTGACAAAACTGTGTAGTGTAGACAAGGCCTTAGGATTTTGGAGTGCTGACTCCTAAAATCCTTTGGTTCCTCTTTACTTCAGGAAACGCACTAACTCCTAAAGAGAGGAGAGGAGGAAAGTCTGTTGATCTGCAGAGCAATACATTTGGAGAACAAGTTACTGACAAATAACTTTTCTCCTTCATGACAATACTTATTACTCTTAATGGATCCCAATGAAGCTCTGCAGAAGCAGCAACAATCCTCAGCAGAAAAGCTGAGTGCTAATTAAGAAGACCTGGAGCACTTTCCCAAACTGAGGATCCAATCTGGATTCAGAGTTGATACAATGCTTTGTAAAGTCTGACTGAACTACGACTAGCAGCACTGTCATCTTCTATGAAGAAGCACGCCACAGTTGATACTTCTTTAGTACAAGGGGTCTGTCATCCCTTAGGAAGTCAGGGGAGGGTTAGTCTGGTTTCTGAAGAAAAGGACCACAGCTGCATGCTCTACTGCAGGGAACTACAAGGGAATAATGTAGGGTTAGCAGCACAGAGAGAATCAGTGGCCTCCAGTCTCCTCCAAAAAGGGAGTAGAAGACATTCCACGGGGTGGGGAAAGAAATAAAAAGATGCTTCTGGGCTGGGAGCTCTAGTGCTGTCAGGCAGGTGAGCTAAGCATAGCTTCTTTTCCCCTCATTTGTGTAATCCTGTTAGAGGGCTGGGGTTGTTTGCCTTAGTCCTTAAAAGGGACAGAATACTGTTTTGGGTTTGATAGTTACTTGTTATAAATAATCACCTGAAGAGTGTTGTCTAGCTTTATTTTGTGGCTCCTCATAGGACCCTAAGACATACTGACACTGAAAATCCAGTAAAGTTATAACAGAGCTGCCCAAAAACCAAAACACAATCCACTGAATCATTGTCCTACTTACTCCTGGGGGAATTCTGCAGAATTCGTGTCCCTCGCAAATTTCTTTGCTTCCTCTCAGAAAAATGACTGACAGGGAAGCAAAAGGGAAGCTGCAAGAGCAGTCACTTGCCCCTCCCCAGCAGTGTAGGTATGTCATTTCGGGCAATGCAGAACCCCCACCCTGCCAAGCCTTACCCCCTGCATCCAGAGCCCCCCTGTATCTAGCCCTCCCCAGCCCCACCCAGTGGCTCCTACCCTACGCTGGGCTCAGGTACTAGTCCCGACTGGGCTGGGGGAGGAGCACATTTCCCCTGCACAGAGCAGGTGGGGCAGATCCACCTCCAGAAACCTCCCCTGGCTCTGCACCCCATCCCCGCTTCCTGCCCCCATCACTCCTCAGCTGTGGGAGGAGAGATCACCCCCCGTCCACCCAACCCCTGTGTATTCAGACTCTGCTGAGCCTCAACCCCTGCACCCAGACCCACCTGAGCGCCCCCCCGATCCAGACCCCGCCCCTGCACCCAGACCACCCCCCACTGAGCCTCCTGCACTCAAACCACACCCCACCGAGACCCAACCCATAGGCACCTTGACCACCCTGATGAGCCCCCCACACCTGGACCCCCACTGCACCGAGCCCCATTCCCCCCAGCATCTGGACACCCCCGCACCCCGCTGAGCCCCAACTACCTTCACCTGGACCCCCCTGCAGAATCCCATTGCCTCCGCACCTGGATCTCCCCGCAACGAGCCCCTGTGCATCCAGATCCCTCTCGCACTTGGACCCTCTACTGGGCCACCTGCACCCAGATTGCCGCACATGGATCCCCCACACCAAGACCCTCCATACAGTAACTCCTCACTTAATGTTGTAGTTATGTTCCTGAAAAATGCTACTTTAAATGAAACGATGTGAAGTGAATCCAATTTCCCCATACGAATTAATGTGTGTGTGTGTGTGGGGGGGGGGTTGTTTAGGTTCCAGGGAATTTATATATATATATATATATATGTATATATACACACACACACACACACCAGGGGTGAAAGTAACTTTAAAGGACTTAACGGTCTGAGCAGGGGGTGTGGCCTCAACCAGAAGAGGTGGGGCCTTTAAATCATGATTTAAAGGGCCCAGGTATTAAAGGCCCTGGGGCTCCACAGCTGGGAGCCCCGAGCCCTTTAAATCACCGCCGGTGCCCTGCTGCCACTACCCCGGGGCTCTGTCAGCGCTTTAAAGGGCCCGGGGCTTCGGCCACTGCAGGGAGCCCTGGGCCCTTTAAATCGCCAGCCTGGGGAAGCTGGTCCGGTCTGGCACGGTGTACCGGCTCTTGACGTACTGGACCGTACTGGCTTACTTGCACCTCTGATACACATACAGTATAAATTTTAAACAAATAATTTAATACTGTACACAATAATGATGATTGTGAAGCTTGGTTGAGGTTGTGGAGTCAGAGGGTGAGGTATTTCCCAGGGAATGCCTGAATGTTAAATGGTGAACTAGCACTCGGCTGAACCCTCAAGGGCTAACACATTGTTGTTAATGTAGCCTCACACTCTACAAGGCAGCAGGAATGGAGGGAGGAGACACAGCATGGCAGTGTGTGTGTGAGAGAGATGCACATTCCCCTTTTAAGTACGTTGACCCCACTCTAAGTACATTGCCTTTTTAAGTAGATCAGCAAGTTGAGACAGCAGGTGCTGCCAGTAAGCTCCGTCCTCAGCCCTGTCGTGTCCCGCCTCTGCTCTGTGGAGATGAGGTACAGGAGCGGAGAACACCCCGACATTAGCACCCCTCTCACCCCCGCACAGCAAGCAGGAGGCTCCCAGAAGCAGCTCCAAGGCAGAGGGCAAGAGCAGCACACAGCAGTGGGGGGAGGGACAGCTGAACTGCCCACAAATTTATAGCCTGCCGGGCAGGCTGCTGCACAGGGAACTTAGGGGAGTGACAGGGGGGCTGCCGGTCCACCCTTGGTTCCAAGCCCCCACCAGCTAGCTCCAACTGGCTGCTTTTTCTACAAGCAGTGGATAAAGCAGGCGGCTGCCAAACGACGTTATAAGGGAGCACTGCGCAACTTTAAACAAGCATGTTCTCTAATTGATCAGTAATGTAACAACAAAGCAATGTTAGGCGGGACGACGTTAAGTGAGGAGTTACTGTACTTGGATCCTGCCGGGCTGAGCCTGCCTGCCTATACTTACTGCGCCAGGCACAGAAGGGAAGGGCCCCCGACATGTTTCTGGGGCAGGCGAGTTCAGCCTCACCACTGAGTCCGTGTCTGGGGAAGAGGAAGAGTGCACTACAAGGTGATCTTCCATCTCCATGTAGCCAGTGGCCTGCGCTCCCCCACTGCCATGCTGGAGCCTCCACATTTATTTACTGACAAATAAAATTTGCAGAATTTCAAAATACTGTGAATAGAATTTTTATTTTTTTGGTGCAGAATTCCCACAGGATCACCTAGTCTATGATTGCGAGGATCCAACCACTTGGAGGCTAACTTCTATGCCTAAAAATATCAGCACAAATGGTCCTAAACTGTGCAGAAGTCAGGACTGTCTTGAGGTCCTCCTGCACTTTCAAAACTGCTGCTCTGAAAGAGCTGAAATAGAAGCTGAAAAATTTGAAGCTAACGATATTTGTCAGATGGCTAAAAAAGGATTTTCCAGAATGTCTAACCCTAGTGTTGCCGGCACCCAGTGCCCAGAGGCAAACAACAGCAGGGGTTTGTTGCCTGGTTTGTGTTACTTAATAAACACAATGGGGTGGAGAAGCAGAAAAGTTTATTTGGAATTTTAAAGAAAGGTACAGGGAGAGAAATTTTAAATTTTGCACATTAGAGCAGGTTATTATATATACACTTCTATATTTTTTAATGTTACTGTACTATACATTAGTTAATTAAAGCTTTGCATAAATGCTTTGCTTTTTTTAATATGGGTTATAACAATGTTTATTTTTTGCAACCTTTAACAAGCATTTTTAGCAACTTAAACAACTAGCACATTTTGTCTGGCCTTGTAGCTGTCTTTTTTGTTATTTTTAACTTGGCATCAGCAAACCTTATACTATGAGGCATTATTTACAGCTGCAACATTATTTTAAGAGCAAAAGAGCTTACTTAAACCAGCCAGGCCTGAGTTCTATTAAGGGGGGTTGAAAAGAAGCCCTTAAGCCTACAGCAGGGAGACTTCTTTGACCCTTATGGCCTTCCATCCCCTCGACTTAATTAGTGGCTATACCCTGGGGTCTCCAACACTAGGACTTTAACTGAGTCTGAGAAACCCCAGAAAATAATGGTGGTGGTATACCTCAGGACTCTAAGGAGGAGTGCTTCCTTCTGAAAGATGCTCAAGGCAACCCCAGCAACTTTAATCACAGACCTGTTGGTCTAACTTCTCCCCATCTCATCTAGTTTTGAATTAAATGCATCAGTACCCACAGAAGTTAAACCATTTTGACATTAACTTTGGAACACAACCTACCTGATATCAACCAAAACTACCTCAAAACCATTAGTCATTGCTAAAGACTACCTGCAGAATCTGAAATACAAACATCTTTTCACCTGACTTTTAGTGGACAGAAACTTCAGACTCTTTCCCTGCAGAGACAATAGGCCCATGCCTGGTAACTGGCACTCCCAAAGTTAGGGCTGCTACCAAAATGGCTTAACTTTATCGACCCCTTATCCAAAAGATATAAAGAGAAAGCTCGACCAGACAAATCTCTCAGAGGCTGCAGATTGTAGGAGAATACCTGAGAAAGGATGTTGAATAAGGAGTTGAAACTAAGGCTGTTGAGCGATTAAAAAGTTAATCACGATTAATGGCGTGATTAAAAAAATTAATCACGATTAATCATGCTATTAATTGTGCTGTTAAATAACAGATTATCATTTATTTAAATATTTTTGGATTTTTTTCTACATTTTCAAATATATTGATTTCAATTACAATACAGAATACGAAGTGTTCAGTGCTCACTTTATATTTATTTTTGATAAATATTTGTACTGTAAAAAAATAGTATTTTTCAGTTCACCTAATACAAGTACTGTACTGCAATCTCTGTCATGAAAGTTGAACTTACAAATGTAGAATTATGTAAAAAAAAACTGCATTCAAAAATAAAAATATAAAACTTTAGAGCCTACAAGTTCATTCAGTCCTACTTCAGCCAATCGCTCAGACAAACAAGTTTGTTTACATTTTCAGGAGATGCCCGCTTTTTGTTTACAATGTCACCTGAAAGTGAGAACAGGCGTTCGCATGGCACTGTTGCAGCCGGCATCACAAGACATTTATGTGCCAAATGCACTAAAGATTCATATGTCCCTTCATGCTTCAACCACCATTCCAGAGGACATGTGTCCATGCTGATGACAGGTTCTGCTTGATAACAATCCAAAGCAGTGAGGACTGACACATGTTCATTTTTATCATCTGAGTCAGATGCCACCAGCAGAAGATTGATTTTCTTTTTTGGTGGTTCAGGTTCTGCAGTTTCCACATCTCAGTGTTGCTCTTTTAAGACTTCTGAAAGCATGCTCCACACCTCGTCCCTCTCAGATTTTGGACAGCACTTCAGATTCTTAAACCCTGGGTTGAGTACTGTAGCTATTTTTAGAAATCTCACATTGGTACCTTCTTTGCATTTTGTCAAATCTGCTGTGAAAATATTCTTAAAATGAACATGTGCTGGGTCATCATCCCAGACTGCTATAATATGAAATATATGGCAGAATGCGGGTAAAACAGAGCAGGGTACGTACAATTCTCCCAGACGGATTTCAGTCACAAATTTAATTAACGCATTATGTTTTTAACAAGCATCATCAGCATGGAAGCATGTCCTCTGGAATGGTGGCCGAAGCACGAAGGGGCATACGAATGTTTAGTATATCTGGCATGTAAATACCTTGCAACGCCGGCTACAAAAAGTGCCATGTGAACACCTGTTCTCACTTTCAGGTGACACTGTAAATAAGAAGCAGGTAGCAGTATCTTCCGTAAATGTAAATGCTTCTGACATCCCAGGATTTCAAGAAATGCATGCACTAGGCAGGGTTGGACCTGAACAAACCTTTGGATACAACTAACTTACATCTTGGTGCTTCTCATGCAAATAAATCCCTTGAACTTTTACACACTTTTTAGAAACTCTGGACAGTGACTCAGGATTCCCTATAATCCGAGGTGCATAGAATCACAGAATCAGAAGTGTAGGACTGAAAGGGACCTCAACAGGTCATCTAGTCCAGTCCCCTGCACTCAAGGCAGGACTAAGTAGTAACTACTAGACCTTTCCTGACAGGTGTTTTGTCTAACCTGCTCTTAAAAACTTCCAGTGATGGAGATTCTATGACCTCCATAGGCAATTTGTTCTGGTGTTTAACTACCCTGACAGCTAGGCAGTTCTTCCTAGTGTCCAGACTAAACCACCCTTGCTGCAATTTAAGCCCATTGCTTCTTGTCCTATCCTCAGATTGAGAACAATTTTTCACCCTCCTCCTTGTAACAGTTCAGTTGCTTTACGTCCAGAGGACAGACCCAAAAGTCTTGGATCCTCTGTCTGGTCGTAGGGCCTCCAACTCAGATACTTTAGACTGTAGAAGCAATCCACTCAAATCTCCAGGAGAAAGCTCCTCTCTCCACCAAGCACTCCAACAGGAAGGACTTCATCCCACAGTGGATCTTCTAAAGAAGCCTCAAAGTCATTTGAGTAAACATATCTTGAGCTAACATTTCATGGTGATCTGATTGTTGGAAACTGATATTTTGGAGGAACAAGATCACCAAGCAGTCAACTGTTGCTATACCTGCAATTATAACAAAATCCCACTCAGGACAAAAATGTCCAAGAAAATGTTGATCACCATAAAAACTATTGATTCAATCTGTGCCAACTAATCCTGCACAGTGAAAACAGATTTGTGGTCACAGAACTAAAGCCAGTAGGAAGTGTGGAACTGAGGGAGTAATGGGGTAGGGACCTCTTTTTCTTGGCACTGAATTCTAGGATTATACATGCACCCCTTAACAGTTTTACTATTCTGAATGGTTCCATGGCTTCTACACAGGACATGTGAGGCCTGGAATAGTAATCTGAAGGAGAACTGCTGGCATCTAACAATTTTTAAGGACAGTGTGGTGTTAATCATAATATCTAAAATAAATCTATTTTTCTATAAAGTATATAAAACTTGATTTGCAGGTATATTTTCTTCTAATGATAAACTGTTCAACTTTAGAAGAAGGTGTTATAGTGTGGGCTAGCTTTGACTGGTTTATTAGGCAAAAATGAATTGCCCGTCTTAGTCAATGTCTGTTTGAGGCAGTTTCTTGGTGCAAGAAAGGAATAAAAAAGATGGAGCAGGAGCAGGGACAGGTCAAAGAAGTCACAGATGGGAAGGAAACTACAGAGGGAGAAGGGAGGGTTGAGAAAGTATCTTAAACTTTTAATTAAGACAAGCTGTACAGAAAAAGATAGGAAAATATCCTCTGAACAACCCATGTCCATAAAGGGGGATGACTGAAGTAATGCTGACAATGTAGTTACTAAATTAAAGTATGGAGTACAAAAGCATTCACACCAGACATTTCATACATCCATAATCTCACACAGAGCATTCTTTAATGTACTTACATCATCACCAGAGAAATACTGGTCTATGATTTCAAATGCTAGTTTATAGATGTCCTCATTCTCATGCTGTTGCAAGGCTTCAATTTTCTCTAAACCTGGCCAAATGACAGCAGGAATAAAAGTGTTCACCAGGTTAAAATTAAGTTTGTTAGTAGCTACTTTGGGTTAGCATTTTAGACATAAGAAAATACTGCTTTTACCTACATTAGTACCTCAAGACAAACTGGACAACAAGGATGGTCACGATGGAGCCTAGTTTCCAAACATGACCCAGAATGTTCTTTCAAAGTTGTCATCTTCATCTTTGAGACAGAGGTGTGGCTTGTGGAATCTACAGGTCTCAGCACAGCTCGTTTCCATGGGCCACCCACTTTAATGATGACTCAGACTCAAACCTGTTCTCAAAAGCCTCAAGGGCTGCTGCAGTCCCATTCCCTTTTATGTAAGTTAGGTGAAGCACTCAGTTAAGCAAAGTTTTTGCATTTCTGTATCCTTTGTCCCATACAGACACTGTACATCTTGGCATGCTAAAAGTGGTTCCACATTAGAGTAGCATACCAAGAGTGAAATGCAAACAAGGTCACAGAATAACATAGCTAGAGTAGTTTAAAATCATAACTTCAGTTTGGAGCAAGAAATTTATGTACATGGGAAAAACCTTTTTAAAGACATTCATTTATCTCTAACTTACTTCTGAAAAATTAACTTGCCATCATATCTAAATTGCTGGTCTGTGATTTAACAGGGACTTGCTACCTCAAGCCCAACTTCTCTTCCTACTTTATTCTGCAGGGAAGTCAAAATACTGACATTCATTCCCACTGCAATGGAGTGATGCAAAACCATGAGTTTTATTGCAGGATAAAGCACAGGCAGAAGTTGGGTGGAAATAGCGCTCTCTTTAAAACAAATCTGAAAAAGATACAGAAAGCTACTACCGAAATATACTGGTCTGTGGAAGTATGTCCTCACCCCACTCTGCCACCAAGTGTCCTCCAATATGAAAATCCCTCTAAATAAGTTTCACTAAATAGAAAAAAGCCACAATGTCTACAAGGTAATGTATTTTTTCCCTTTCTGACACTTTCATCCACATATTCAATACCACATAAAGCCCAACTGCTGGTGTTATGTGGTATGTGTCAATGGCTGTAAGTCAGGGGTTCTTACAACACATTTTTTGGTGGCCTCAGTTCAGCCACCAACTCTTGCCACTGCCCTGGGGCTAAAGGCCTGAGCCCCGCCACCCCCAGAAAAGTGGGTCAAGAATTCAGTGGTTGCCTGCAAAGTCCCGGGCTCCACCGGTGCCATGTACACCAGCCCCATGTGTCTCCAGAAGCGCTGCCCAGATCCCCTGAGGAGACTGCGGTGGAGTGTGCTGATCCCGCTGGCAGTGCCAGCAACAGCTGGGCACTGCACGGAGGGGCCGCTGCTTTGCCTCCCCCCACCAAATCACTGCCTAGGAGGTTGTTGTGGCAGCAAAAAAATCCAGTGGGGGCCACATGTGGTCACGGTGGCCACATTTCAGAAACACTGCCTTAAGTATTGCATTGGCTCTGAAGAAGGAAGACAAAGTGATCCATAGCAAATAAAAGTTTTAAAAAGTGTAACAAATAAAATCTTACCTCCACATTCTTCTATAATTTCAGCTATTGTGCTAGCCTCATCACCAGCCATTATCAGAATGTTTTTCAGCCCATCCAGGACCACCTGGACCACCTGAGAGTCTTTTACTGACAGTAAATTACAGAATGGTGGGATTACGTTCTGTTGTACAAGATATTCAACCTAAATATGGGGAAAATGCCTTCAGAATTATATACGATTAATCTTACAATACACTACATTTTAAAAACAACTTGAAAAGTCAGCCACACGCACCTGATCCTTTCTTCCACTTATCGTCAAGTTGCTAATTGCCCACGCAGCTTCCTTTTGTGTTCCAAAGTCCCCCTGAAGGGTAAAATTGATAATTCATTAAAATTAGCAAGCATCTATCTGTAAAGCTTATTAACTCAGATATTCCCTGTGTCAGATTTATAAAAAGATGATGACAAACTTGCGTAACTGACAGCTTGACTGACCTTAGCCAGCTGGTGTATGATCATAGGGATTAGTCCAGCATCTATTACAGCTTGAACTTGTTGCTGGTTTCCTGCTGTGATATTGGAAAGGAACCAAACTGCTTCCTACAATCAGACAAAATGAGAAACCACCTTTCTTTAGAAATAATTTAAGTCTTTATACATGGCTAAAAAGCATTACATATGAATTGCAATGACACAAAAATAAAGCATTAAATAAGTCGAGCAATTCTTCATCCATCTGTTCCACTATGTGTTCCTTGTCTGACAAACACTTATTCCCTGAAAAAAATCAGGGCTGGTCTTCACTACAGGGACATCGATGACGCTGCAATCGATGCAGCTGGGGTAGATTTAACAGGTCTAGTGAAGACCCACTAAATTGACAGCAGAGCGCTCTCTGGTCAACCCCATTACTCCACCGCTCTGAGAAGAGTAAGGGAAGTCGACCGGAGCGCGTCTCCCATCAATGCAGTGCAGTGAAGACACCGGATAAATCGACCTACGCTACGCTGACTCCAGCTATGTTATGACTTAGGTCCCAGTAGTGAAGACAAGCCCTCAGAGGCATTCAGTGAGCTCTAGAGTAAATTTGGCTTCTGTGACTGCATTTTCAATCTGGCAAACTATACAGGCCAGGGGTTCTCAAACTGGGGGTGGGGACCCCTCAGGGGGTCGCAAGGTTATTATGCAGTGGGTCACGAGCTGTCAGCCTCCACGCCAAACCCCGCTTTGCCTCCAGCATTTATAATGGTGTTAAACATACAAAAAAATGTTTTTAATTTATAAGGGGGGAGGGTCGCACGCAGAGGGTTGAAAATGAAATAACCAATATTTAGTCAGTGGCAGTCTTCTGCACTGGCACAAAAAAACCTGGGTTCAGTTCCTATTTCCATTGTCCTCTTGGACCATGGAGTGGTGTTGGTGCAATTCATTGACAGCCCCCCTCGCTGGGCAGACAGGTAATCCTCATGTTGCTCAGTTATCTCTTCCAGGTGATTCAGCAGCAGAACCAAGTCTCAAGGAAATCACACAGTTCTTGGTTAAAAGAAAAGGGCTATATGGGAAGAGTTCCCAAGAACTCCAATAGCAGATTCAGAGAACACTACTAGACGGGCCTTTTGTAAAAGGAAAAATAACTCAAAGCTCAAAATAATGAGCTCATGTGGTTCTTTCCTGGGAGCAGCTGTATCCTGAGCCTCACTCTCTTCCGGGTTACTAGCTGCCAAATGTAGACTGTTGGGGTTTTTTTTTAAGCAGGGGGTTAAGGCCACCTTTAAATAAAACCAGAAATAAACCCCACTCCCTGTCATGACATCTAAGAAGCTCCTGGGGTTCCTTCCTGGGAGCAGCAAGAAGTAGGTAGGATACAGCCCAGTAACTGCAGCTATATGTCAGAGAGAACTCCTTCAGGGCTCCTAGCAATTGGCAGGGGCTAGAGGGAGCAGAAGGGCAGTCACCAGGGGACCTCCCCTGCAGATAACACAGGGGAGGGAGTAAGTGTATGTATCATGAAAGATAAGAAGCTTTTTCTCCATTCACCTGTCTTTTTGGTGGAGGGGGAATCAGAGCGGGGTTAGACAGGGCTTACTGAGCACAAACCGCCCCACCCACACCTAAACAAACATAAGTAACCATAGCAGAGGAAAGGCTCTGATTACTTCCTCCCATTAACTCCCAAACTTCTCCACTTCCTGCACACACAACAGGGAAGCTCACTGACATAAAGCTGGAACGAGAGAGGAAAGGAAGCATAAGCTGTCTTTCCCCTTCTCTTCAAAGCAGAGGAATCCATGTCTGCCTGAAAACACCAAAGGCAGTGACAGAAAAAGGGAAGCTGGGCAGAAGGCCACAGGTCTGCTCTCCTCCGGGTGAAAAGAACAGGAGTACTTGTGGCACCTTAGACACTAACAAATTTATTTGAGCATAAGCTTTCGTCAGCTACAGCTCACTTCATCTGATGCATTCAGTGGAAAATACAGTGGGGAGATTTATATACACAGAGAACATGAAACAATGGGTGTTATCATACACGCTGTAAGGAGAGTGATACTTAAGATGAGCTAATAGCGCGGGGGGGGGGGAGGAACCTTTTGTAGTGATAATCAAGGTGGGCCATTTCCAGCAGTTGACAAGAACGTCTGAGGAACAGTGGGGGTGGTGCTTCACACTAGCTGGAGTGAGCTTGCCTGTCTCAGCGGGAGGGAATGGGATTTCAGAACCCCAGTGATCGTTCCCATAAAGAAGGTAGTTTGCATACTGAGTAACCTCAAACAAGCAGTTTGATCGGCAGGAAACTAACTGCTCCCATCCTAGCAGAGGCACTTTCTCCATTCCCCATGAGGACTATTTAAGCCAAAGGTGGGCAAACTACAGTCCGTGGGCCACATCCGGCCCGCGGGACCCTCCTGCCTGGCTCCTGAGCTCCTGGCCTGGGAGCCTAGCCCCCGGCCCCTCCCCCACTGTTCTGCCTCCCCCCCCCCCCCCCCGCCTCAGCATGCTGCCAGTGTAGTGTATTAAACTGCTCTGCATAGGAATGTGCTACTGGTAGCAGTTACAGAGAGCAATTTACTACACTACACCGGCACAATGCTCTGGGCGGCACGGCTGTAGCGCTGCCAGCCACCGGTGCTCTGTGCTGCGCAGTAAGGGGGAAGGGGGGGTTAGATAGAGGGCAGGGGAGTTTGGGGTGGTGGTCAGGGAGCGGGGGTGTGAATGGGGTCGGGACAGTCAGAGGGCAGGGAACGGGGGGGGGAGTCAGGAAGGAGGGGGGGGTTGGATGGGGCGGTGGGGGGCAGGGGTTCTGGGGGCGGTCAGGAGACAGGGAGCGGGGGTGTGTGTGGATGGGGCAGGGATCCTGGGGGGCTGTCAGGGAACGGGGGGGGGGTTGGATGGGGCAGGAGTCCTGGGGCAAGTGGGGGAGGAGATGAGAAGCAAGGGCGGGGCAGATAGGGGGCGGGGGCACAGCCTCCCCTAACTGGCCCTCCATACAATTTCCGAAACCTGATGTGGTCAGGCCAAAAAGTTTGCCCGCTCCTGATTTAAGCAATATGGAGAAGTTTCAATGGTTTGGTCAGCATTAGTGGTCAACATTTAGGGTTCCCTCTGCTATACACATCCTGCAGTGGAAGCTGGTAGGATGCTAGTTGCTGTCAGAAGCCTCAGGATGCCCCTCAGATGCCACAGTAGAGGGTATGATTTATTCCTGGTATAAAAATGGGGCTTCTAGAAGGCATTTAGCTCTCTTCTCCCTTTAAAAAAAAAAAATCCCTCTACCTCCGTCTCCTCCCCCACTAAAAAGGAAAACCCCATCTTCCCTTTAAAATGACACTTATGTTGGGCAATTACTAAGAATGGCCTTCCCTTTCTTCAAATGAGGCTCAGGAAACCATCTTAGCAGAACTAACAGATATGCTACTTATAAACGGTAATTGTCTTGAAATTGCCAAAATTAAGCATAGGTAAAAACTTTAGAGAGGGCCATAACTGGGAAGGTGGCGGAGCAAATATTATAGTGCTGGATGAGTGATACGCTAGTAATTATAATATTTTGAAGGGCACATTTGTTTTTCCTGTGGGCTCAACTGAAAGTGATAATACTTATTTGTGAATATTAACTGCAATGCAGATGGCTCACAATTCTCATATAGTGAAACAAAGTACTGTATTTCAATGCTAAGATTACACTTAGGATAGGTATCTTTATATCACAAGCTCCTTGAAACAGATAGGATGTACAATAGGGTACTGGAGCCACAGTGCGTGTCCCTGTACGCCTGTTACAGCCCTTGGGCCCTTACACCTGGGAGCAGTAGTTTCAGGTCACATGCTTGTTCCTAGTCATGTGCCATAGAGGAAATTGGATATAAGGCTTCCTGCCTTTTAAGCAGAAGAGCAAATAGGAGAGACCCAGCATCTCCCAAGGAGCTAGGAGATGCCTTTCCATTTGCCAGGCAGAAGGCCTGGGAGGGGGCCACGAACAGTGAGTAAGAGCACACAATGGGAAGCCTCTATTGAGGAGGGCTATGAAGCTCTGGAGATAGCTTTTTATCTTCAGCCCTGTTGGGAAGTAAATCTGTTTTGGGTTGCTTTACATTTGCTTCTAAAGAAAGCCCTGAAAAAGGAACTAGATCTGTGCAACTGGTTTGAGTGGGTTTTAATTTTCCTCAGTTGTGGATCAGACCACCAGATCACACAGTCTTATAAAATCTGTGCACACCTCTGGCACTATATAAATAAGTCTGCCAGGAGTGAAAACTGAAGGAAAAAAAAGTGTGTAGGTTTCAATATTGCTTTCGCTGTTGGTCTGAAGCAGAGGAGTTCCAACCATCTCTCTCCTACAGGTACTCACCTTCGGTATTTATATGCTGTAAAATTTTACAGAAGTAACATTTTTATGTGAAAAGACAGTATTTTACACTCTTATTAAAGTAGTCCCTTTAAGTGGGATTGCCAATCATATCTCCAAGAGAATAGTTTGTGGCCACTATGCAGACGTGGTTATTAATGGAAGGCTTTAAACTGTTTTAAACTATTCCCTAAAGTTAAAAAGAATAAAATAAATAAAAAGTAGTTGGGAATTCTGCTTGCCACGTGCTACAAAAGGAGAGAGATTTTGTTTTGTTAACCTAAAAGGTGAACCTAGAAACAAACAAAAATGAAAATAAAACCAAAATATACCTTGTTTATCTTCTCTTTTGGATGCGTCAGAAGATTTGGGAAGTGAGAGAGAACGTCACAGTTGAGAACAACTTGTGTTTGTTCATCAGTACCAGTTACTATGTTGCCAACTGCTCTCAGCGCTGCTGTCTACATTTGAAGAAAAAAAGTATATAAGGCATGCAGTAATGTCTTATAATTACCTGCGGTAAAACAAGGATCACTAAAAAAACTATGACAGTGTCCTTTTAAGCCAGTCATTTCCCGAAATATAATTTAGCATTGTATCTTCAAAACCATGCTCAGCAATATGCTGAGTGTGTGCATGGTGGAGTTCTTGCACCACTTCTCCGCAAAGTGAAAAAGCAGAATACAAATATTTTCTTGAGTGAAAAAGTCAAGGAGAGTGCAAGATTACAAAGTTATTGAAAGATTAAGGAACTTAAAACTGAAAGAGAAGAAGGTGATTGAGAAGACCAATTAATTCAGAGGTCTGATCTGAGTTACATTCAATGTTCCCATGCTTTTTCTGTATCTCCCCAGACAGCTATTCAACTCAGAACTCCCCATTTTTCCCCTTCCTACTAAGTACTGACTCTCAAATTGCTCTCAGTAGGGTCTAGCTCTTTATTCATTAGTCAAGTAATTAATGTTTTACAACTGACAATATATTAAAAATATTTTTTTTTTTTTTTTTGAGCTGGCTAAACTAGATTGGTTTCCCTACCTTCTACATGGAAATACCAATTCTCCTTACTAAAGAGGATTATAGCATCTGAGTTTATTTTGGCACTCAGAGGTCCCAAAATAACCATACTTATCTCCAGGATTAGGTATCAGCATATACAGCACCCACTCTTCTTCCTATACCCAAAGTATTACATGCACCAAATAACAGAGGATTAAAATTCAGGAAAACTTGAAGGTTTTCGCCCTTGCTAGAACAATGGCTACAAACAGTCTCAACGTTAAATAGATTGGAAAAAGATGACCCTTTAGGTAATCTATTTCTGATGCCCTACTAAATGATCTATCAAACCTTTGTAGATTAGAGTGAAGTGTAGGGATTGTTCATTATATATTCTTTATGGTAAGTTAATGTATGAAAACTATGTGTCATATCATATATACCTAACATGTTCAAGTTTTACTTTTATTTTCCTAAGTTCTCATCAACTTGAAGTTTTTTCTACCATAGAACATTTATAAGACTTAATGATGTGGCTATCTGAAGATCTGCTTTGTTATAATTTAATATTTTTAATAATTTTAAAAAGATGTCTGGGATTTGAAAGCTCAAAAGAAGAATCAACAAAAGTACGAGAGCAGGAGAACTGATAAGGAGCCAAGAGTCTCAGGACATCATTGAACAAAACAGACTGAAAATTTAGGGATAAGGCAAGAGTAAAAAAAGATTAGACTGGAGAAAAATGCATTACAGATTATAGAAGACAAAACATAAAAACACTGATTGAGTAAAAAATATTTTGGTACCACAAGTCTCACTATACTTTTAAAAAGGAATGTGAAGTTGACAACCACTCAATGGAAGACACTTTAATGGGTATCATTCTTGCACAACTTGTACTCATTTTTACACACAAGGGTCACACCAAGAGACTGTACATATACCTTCAACAGAAGGCTATGGAAATTATATTAAAAATATCTACATATTAGAAAAGAATTTAATCTGAAGAGTTTCCTACAACTAAACTAGGGCTTGACAGACCTTTCAACAAGACCATAGTGACCTGCACAGACCAATATCTATACCAAAAACCTTGGATTAATGTATCAGGGCCCAATCCCCCAACATCACTTCTCACCCTCACTACATCCCCAGTTCACTACTTACCATCACCTCCTCCCACTTTAGGTTTGTGTAGTGTAGACATGGCAATTTGCATTAGCTAGCAGGGGTTGACCTTAGGAGAGGAAGCCTTGGACTGACCCCCACCAATAAACACATTAAAATACAAGTTTCCCCATCTACACAAGGATAGTAACACATTTCAAAAACATACCTTTTTTCCTAGTAGGGACACTGCCTTTGGGATCCTTTTTTAAATCTAATTAACTAACATGATTGTAAATGCTAGTCTTACCACTCAAACTTTTTTTTCCCCAGGACACATGGCACATAACTTACTAAAACTATTATTCAGTGCCATCAAGAAAACAAAAAACAGACTTACTTGAACTTTAACCTCCTGATGGCTCAGAAGGGGAACTAGAAAAGGTACAACGCCTGAATCAATGACCATCTGTATCTGTTCATTACCACCATCTGTTAGGTAGGACAAAGCCCAAACAGTGTCCACAAGAATCTGCAGGAAGCAGAAAAGAACAGACAGCTAACACACTGAGTGTAAGACTGCACCTGAATTGTGTGATCAACACTCCACAAGTCTTTTTTTAAAAAAAAAGCATGCAATTTAGCAATAGGGAGAGCTCAGAAATGCTACCAGGAGAAACAAACAGTTAGCTAGAATGTTATGATGGCAACTACAATGGTGAAATAGATGCTCATTTGTTCCATCAACAGTTCAAATGTGTCACATGTTCTCTTCACAAACTTTGAGGGGGGGAGGTTAATTTAAAAAAAACCAAAACACTTTTTGGGGTACAGTTGGGCCTGGTCAGTATTTCAATGGAAGACAATCAAGGAAAAACTAGGTGATGAAGTAGCCGTAGTGATTCTGCAGGTGGATCTCTCTTCCCTTGAGACAGTACTGAACCAATCCCAGCACTTTCTGAGGATGACTGCTGGAGTTACTATCTGTTGATTAAGACAGAAGTTGCCTTATGGTCATATTAAGAGAGACCATGTGTTGGTTTTAAGAGTTGAGCACTGAGTCCAGAGGACTAGTCTAATTCTGATCTAAAATTCTCACTGCAATTTTAGTTAGAAGAGGTCTTATTCACCTCCTGTTCTAAACTGTTGTGCAATGTTACTTGGTGCTTTTAAACAGCTGCAGCAGTCTATTTGAGACTGCTACACTGCAGTAATAAGTGAATTTGGTAAACATTTAGTAATAAGTGAATTTAATCCTAATTGTGAAGGATGCACGAATATAGGTACACATATTAATACACTGGGTTTATTCTGGATAAAAGATTTATATTATAGATGGAGCTGGTAGTGACCCCTATTATTTAGGGTGCCTAATACTTTCCATTAAAGAGATTCTTGCAACCTTTTGTTTTTGAGAAGCTCTCACCTCTCCAGTGCTTGCCGAAGACCTTTGAAATTTGGCTGAGAAATCTTACAGAACTAGAGAAGTTTTTTCTTTGACCCCTGAATTTCTGTTTAGGTTTGGTTGAGTTATAAACTGTGAAGTCGCAATTTCCCATCTCTCACTTGTGTTCCATGCAAATGTTGACAACATGCTAAAACATTAACTGAACACGAACATTCAAAAGAGCCAGGCCCATTGTCAAAACAGCAGCAGCACCTACACATCACACTGTGCTAGGGACTGCTGAACCACCTCCCAGACTCAACACATAGCCCTAATGTCCCCTTTCTCCTACCCTCCACCAGGGGCACGAAAAGGGGTAAGAAACTGGAGCTATCCCAAGCCCGGGGCGGGAAGAGAGCCACACTTCCTCCTAAGACCCAGCACATTGCCCCAGCAGCCCATTCCTCCCTTTGGCATAGCAGTTGTGTCCTGTGGCTAGGTAATGTAGTTATTTCTGGAGCTCAAGTGTGTGTTGCAGTGCTGAAGGTTTGGTATTCAAATCCTAAAGAGTATGAATGATGGATTGTTTCAGTTGCACAACAGAATTTACCTCTTTGCTTTTTAAAAAGTAGGTTTTTGTAGACAATTTCCTAGGTTAAGTTATTTAGATTGCAAAGTCAAGCACTCAAAAGTTAGGAAATTTAGGCCAGATTTATGCCGCCCTTGCAAATTTAATTCTGCCTCTTTCTGCATATCTTATGATACAGTCTAATTACATGACCATAACTAACATATTTCACATCGGACTTGTGCTCCGTACATTTCATAAACTGGACACTCAAGAGGCAGAATTAAGGGAGCACAGGCAAACGTAAATCTGGCATCTCACAAATTTCAAGTGTTTGACTTTGCAACCTACACAGTTAACTTCTGTGTACACAGTTACTATGTAAAGGGTAAAAAGGTTCTAAATTTCAGAAATAATGTTTGTGCTTCCCCTTTTACTCTCTTGTTGACCGGAATCTATCATTATGAAAATACTGACAGTAGTGTGTTTACTTAATTATACTCAGGTTAACATACAAAACAAGTTTACCATTTAAATACAATCCATAAACATTTTTGTCTCTGGAGAAACAAAGAAAAAATATCCAAATACTCAAAATTTTAAGGTATTTGTCTTGTTTTTACTTACGTTTATATCTGTATGGTATATAAGAACACACAATGCTGGCAAAATCTGAAAAAAATAAACTATCAATAATTAAAGTGGCACCTGTCCATCACAAAGTAACACCAGCTGTGTAAAAGCAAGTTACAGTAGGACATGTAGAACAGTATGGTTTGAGGATTTATTCATGTATTATACACCTATGTTTCCTAACAAATGGCATTCAGTCAAACGTCATAAAAAAATTAAATATTTTGGAGGAATTTTGTACAAATGCAAAATAAAGTTGCAGCAGTGCTATACTTTAAAGGAGAGTGAGAGAGAAGAGAACATTTTCAGGGAAAACAAGCAAACTTAATGGGAAGTTACTAGGATCAAGATAAAATGTTGGTTTTTTTTCCATGCATTTGTGCAGAGCCAGAGCGAAGTCACTCTTACTACAATACATAAACTCTTGTTTGGTAAATTCTCACTTTTAAACCAAAGTATTCTGCTTGTACTGTCTCTCAATTCTGAAGTTCCATCGTATTTCATTTTGCACTAAAATGATACTTCAAACTGCTTCAAAGACTATAGACATCAAAATATATTTGTAAACAAAGTAGAGCTTTAAATAGGTTGGTAGTATGACCCACAGTAAAACAGCATCCCTCTTTTTACAATTGGCAGAAACTGTCTTCAAGTCTGCATCCCCCTCCCCACATATATCTGGGCAGTCAAGTATTTTCAGGTGCTTCCGTTTTAAAATGGGGACATATCACTGACACTATATATTTTTGATAAGTACTCAAAACTTAAAATATATATTAAAATGACACATCCACTTACTAATTTACTTACATTTCACATAATTAGAAGTAATTTCATTTGAATAGCTATTTGTATGTACAGAACCATGTTTGTAGTAGTCTCGTTTGGTGGAAGTATGAAACTGCAAATTAAACTAACTCTGCAAGTTAACACTTTCTACAGTCTTCACTTTTTAACAGTCTATTTCAACATATTTTCCAAAGACTAATTAGTGAGTATTCACCCTCTCAAATGGTATAAATTAGCTTAGTTATAACCTCCAATTAGATTACATAAATAGACCACTTTGATACTTCTATTAATTGGTAATTAATACCAGGCAGTATCATAAAACATGCATTACTTTGTAGCACATACAGCAGCATAAAAAAAAAATTGTCCTATAGCCCAAAGATAAGGTTTAAAAATCAGTCCTATCGTAATTATTTACCTCCTGAACTGTCTCCATAGGCGGTGGGGGGTCCTTATTCCTGCAGAGATTTACAATGACCCATGTGACGTTCCGAAGGAAGGTGATGGGAATGGAGGGATTGATGAAGGACAGAAGAGGTTTGACAACTCCCAGTGATATGACATAATCTCTACACTGAGGACCATCACCTACAGAAATGAAAATTGTTTTAAAAAAAATTACATTAAAGATGGAAAACCTTGAAATGTATGCAATGATTTATGTTGGGATACTGATATTCTATGTTTCCTCACCAGAAGTTTAGTACCAAAAGCTGTTGTTTAATACAAATATTTTAGGAGGCATAAAATTTATATTAAAATTTCTTAGGGCAAATGAAGTCACTAACTCTCCAAACTTAATAATTAGTATATACATATGGATTCTTGCCATGTGGAAAATTATATGAAACCAGAGAATACAGAGGAAACATAGTCTCATATGGTAATGCCAATGTTCAAAAGTCAGAATCTAAAATTCTTATGTGTCCCCTGATTTAATTTCAAGTACCTCTGAAAATACAGTTAACACTTACCTATAATATTTCCAAGAGCCCAAACAGCTTGCTCACAAACATTCTGATGTGGTGAGTGAAGCAGTCTCAAAAAGAGGGGTACTGCATCTATAGAATGAAAAGATTTGGCTCTGTTAGTGGAACACAAAAGAAACTGTACACATTATTTTAGTCTATTACTATTAAACATTTATATAATTCCATAACTTTGCCTGACATTAAGACCTCACAATTTAAGTTAGCACTATACATAAATTCTCAAAAATGTTTCTTTTCAGAAAATAACCAAATGTTACACAATGATCCCTGCACCTAAACTCCACTCCCCTCCCCTCCCAAAAGGTGGGAGTCAATACATTTAAACAAAATTTTAAGTTAAAGGTACAAAGTCCAGCATCCTGGAAATTGAGATCTTCTATTTACCCACAAACCAGGTGCATAACCAGAGCACAAACATAAGCTTCCCATGCTGCCTTGACAATGTGCTTCAAAAACCATGACCTGGAAAAACCACCTCTTTAAAAATTCATATTGGTACTATTCCCCCTGAGGCATCCACTTCGCCTCACACAACCCGTTCCTTGAAAGCATGAGGAGTCTCAATGGAAAACTTTTAATTTGCACACTATCATACTTTATCATGTAGTCCCATCAGGCAAACTAAAACTGATTAATAAGCTGGTGAATAAGTTAGTATTTTCTCTTGTGAGTGCTGTAAACATTAAAATACTAAAAGCTAAGAAAATTAAAGTGAGTTTTTAAATAGAAAATTTGCAATATATATTTTTTTAAAATTTTTATTATTAGTGGACACAACAATTATTTTATTATTAATAATTTAACATGAGGTAGTAGTAAACCAAAAAATTTGAACAGCTTAATGAACAAAATCTATGGAAAAATTCCATGTAGTTAAGACGAACTGCAAATGAATTTGTTAAAGTTGCCTCAAGATTAGTAACAGTGCTCAACAGATATGAGGGACATCTAACACACTGACACCTAAAAACTTCACTTCCCTAGGGTGCTGTGACATTCAGTCCTACCTGGATCACCGGGTCCTACTTTAATGGAATATTCTTGCCTGCCTTTCTTTACAATCAATGGCTCAATGAAAGAACTCTGCTGGAACACGGAGCCAGCATGTCTGGATTGGGGAGGATCAAGTAAGTGTTTTTTCTTTTGATAGCACAACTTTTGTGTTTTTAGAAGTGGGATGAAATGTTTCACATCTGCCCTCCAACAGAAGGTGAATTTTTGCAAAAATCTGTTTAAGTAATTAAAGAACAAAATTAGAGGGTTTTTTGTTGTTTTTTCCACAAAAAAGTGTAAAGTTTAACTATATTTTCAATAGAGCTGGAGCAAAAATAGCTGAAGTTTGACACCCGGAATGGAAATAACTCCAAGGACTACAGACATTACTAGACTTGGAAAAAGACAATTGAAGAAGTAGTAACTGAAAAATCACTGAGCACACACAGTTGGCATCTAAGTCTTGCCCTTTTTGTAAAATCACTGTATATACTCTGTCTAGCCTGACAGCAAACAGCCTGTTGGGATAATTTGCATGAGAACTCTCTCACTGAATAGTATCAAAATCCTTGAAAAAGCTGTTTTAGCATTGAGACATGAGAAAAACTGCAGGTGCAATCCTGGGATTTTATGGTTTCTCTGCAATTTTGACAACACTGCAAATTCTAAACTTGCATTTCTCTTTTCCAAACTGAAGAGTCCCTGTTTTTTTTAATCTCTCCTTACATGGAAGCTATTCCATACCCCTTAATCATTTTTGTTGCCCATCTCTGTGCCTGTTCCAGTTCTAATATATATCTTTTTTGAGATGGAGAGACCAGCACTCAAGCAGTATTCAAGGTGTGGGTGTACCATAGATTTATATACTGGCATTATATATTCCATTTTATCTATTCCTTTCCTAATGGTTCTTAACATTGTTAGCTTTTTTTGACTGCTGCTGTACATGGAGCAGATGTTCCAGAGAACTAACCCAATGACTCTAAAATCTTTTTCTTGAGTTGTAACAGCTAATTTAGACCCCATTATTTTGTATGCATAGTTGAGATTATGTTTTTCAATGTGTACTACTTTGAATTTATCAGAACTGAATTTATCTGCCATTTTGTTGCCCAGTCACCCAGTTTTGTGAGATCCATTTGTAGCTCTTCAAAGTCAGCTTTATACTTCACTATCTTGACTATATTTGTATCGTCTGCAAACTTTGTATCGTCTGCCACATCACTGTTTACCCCTTTTCCAGATCATTTTTGAATATGTTGAACAGCACTGGTCCCAGTACAGATTCCTTACAGGGCACCACTCTCTCCATTGTGAAAACTGACCATTTATCCCTACCCCTTGTTTCTTATCCGTTAACCAGTTACTGATTCCTCTTATCCCATAACTGCTTACTTTGCTTAAGAGAAGTTCATGAGGGAGCTGGTCAAAGGCTTTTTAAAAGTTTAAGTACACTATATCCGCTGGCTCACCCATGTCACATGTTTGTTGACCCTATCAAAGAAGTCTAATAGATTGGTGAGGCATGCCTTCCTTTTACAAAAGCAGTGCTGACTCTTCCCCAAATTGTGTTAATCTGTATGTCTGATAATTCTGTTCTTTACTACAGTTTCAACCAATTTGCCTGGTTCTGAAGTTAGGCTTACCAGCCTGTAATCGCCAGGATTGCCTCTGGAGCCTTTTTAAAATATTGGTGTCACATCAGCTATTCTCCAGTCATCTGGTAACAGAGGTTGATTTAAATGATAGGTTACATACCCAGTTAGTAGTTCTGCAATTTCATATTTGAGTTCCTTCAGAATTCTGGGGTGAAATACCATCTGGTCCCGGTGACTTATTACTGTTTAATTTATCTATTTGTTCCAAAACTTCCTTTATTGATACCTCAATCTGGGAGAGTACCTCAGATTTATCATCCAAAAAGAATGACTCAGGTGTGGTAATCTCCCTCACACCCTCTGCAATGAAGACCAATGCAAAGAATTCATTTAGCTTCTCTGCAACAACCTTGTCTTCCTTGAGTGATCCTTTAGCACCTTGATCATCCACTGCCTCCACTGATTGGCAGGCTTCCTGCTTCTGATGTACTTAAATTAGTTTGTCTTTTGCTAGTTGCTCTTCAAATTCTTTTTTTGCCTACCTAAATGTACTTTTACACTTGACTTGCCAGAGTTTATGTTCCTTTCCTTTTTTCTCTCATTAATTTAATATTAAAAATTGATCGAGGGATTTATGCAATGTACCTTTTGACTATGAAAAGCAGTTCCTAGTGGAAGGACAAGGGAAAGTTAAAAACACCTTTTCTTTGATATTCTGAATATATTTGTTAACTTAAAAAAAAAAAAAAAAGACTCCTTGGACTTAATTCCTTTCTACATCTTGTCTGCCACAAGCCTGGCTGGCCTTTCAGCTGCAGCTTGTGGCTAAACCACCACCGTCTGCTGAAAATATCTAATTATGAGACTAATATAGCTACCACCCTCTTACCCTCGCCCCCCACCAAAATGCAAAGAAAGAAATGAACATGGCTGCTGAGACACAAGCTGCAGCTGAAAGGGTAGCTGGGCTCATGGGAAATAGGCAGGGAGGGGAAGCTTACAGTTACCATTTTTACCCCTTCATTCCCCTTTTCCTCTGGAAGGTACAGGCCAAACTGCAGGAAAGTAATTCAAATCCTTCAGTTCCCATCCCCCTCAACCTCACATTCAGTCACATCTAGTCAGCTATTCCCTCCATATCTTTGCCCCATAAATAAATAAATTCTAGCTCAATTAATCTCTCCACACCAAATTCCCCCCACAAAATGTATTCTCCCACCAAGCCAATTAATGCATCTCTTCTCCTAAACAAAATTAATGCTGTCTTCCAAATTACATTGCATGCATTATCTGCCCCTCTAAAAATCAATAAAATCATCCCTGTTTTCACCTCTTTAAAATAATCAATTATTACACGTCCCCATCTCTTTTTTTTGCCCCTTTTCTGGTGTTCTCTTCTGATTGCCAGCAGCCTCCTAGCTCCTTCTGTACCTAGGCTAGAGCAAAATAAAAGCACAGCCTCTTTCCTTCTACAACAGCAGCAAGGCACCCTTTGTTCCCTCACTCCCCATCCCCCTTAAAAGAGCAGCAGCTCAGAGGCAGTTTTGCTTCTTATCCCCCCTCTCTTCCTGTGGAAACAGCAGAAGCTCCAGACATTGCACTTTTCATTCTCATTTTCTCTCCTGAAACTAAATATAGCTATTGACACCTGAGTCACTTTCCCTTCCCCTCCCATTAAAAGTACAGTAGACACCAGGACTGATGCTACCCTTGCATTTTCCCTGCCAGGTATTAGCTGAGCAGGACATCCAACCAGATTTTGGGAGAGGACATGTTCCCCTCATGCCTCTCAGTGGTCAGGTACATGAAACCATTTATTAGGCTGTGTCATATGTACGGATTTCCTATTCTTATTACTCTGCTTAAATACACAACTTCATATATCACTGCTTATGACATAACACATAAGGATGTCATGATGAGCACAAGAATTCTAGATAATAGCAGCTTTAACATGAGCACAGGTTCAGTTTGAAATCTTCAACAATTACATTTCCTGACTAACTTCAACTGTGCAACCATGACGCAGCTATCTGTATTTAAAAGCATTTTTAAAACTATAAAATTTATAGCATCTTTTAAAGTAGGAATAATTATTCATTAAGCCTTCTGGTTCTAGTCCTGCGGAGAGTAATAGCACTCAATTTCAGGAAATATCTTTTAAGAGTGACAAAGAATTAACAGTTTCTGTGATGCTCATAAGATGACTCTTCAACCTTCCATACTCAGGCCTCAATTTCCTAATCACAGAATATCTGAGTTGGAAGGGACCTCAGGAGGTCATCTAGTCTAACTCCCTGCTCAAAGCAGGACCAATACCCAATTTTTGCCCCAGATCCCTAAATGGCCCCCTCAAGGATTGAACTCACAACCCTGGGTTTAGCAGGCCAATGCTCAAACCACTGAGCTATCCCTCCCCCCCCCCAATAATACTAATCCTTGTTGGGAAATACCTTAAGGGTTACAAGCAAAAGCATGACTATTATTTCTAGCACCTTTCTACTAATTTCTTTTTCATGGTTTTAATATAAAATTCCAAATGGAAGACACTTTTCACCTTTACCCAGCAACATCCACATATCCCAAAAATGAGCAACTTTTAGCACTTACTTGACTGTACCACAGCTTGGGTCTGTGCAGAAGTGCCCGATGCTATGTTAGTCAGTGCCCACGCAGCTTCAAATTGTAATGAAGGACTGTAAAAAAACAAAACAAACAAACAAAATTAAGTCTCGCAGTAATTTGAAATGTGCTTGTTAGGCTATTATATGGTTGCCCTCTACTGCTATTAGCTGTGTGTGTATATATATATAGAGAGAGAGAAAGTGCAGAATTTAACACTGTGCTTTGTAGTTAAAAAAAACCATATGACTAGTCATTTCAGAAGTCTTGAGAAGTTTAAAGGAACAACAAAAAATCTACACAAGACTTTTTTAAATACTAGTAGTTGGGTTTTTTTGGGTGGATCTAGTAAGCATCCAGAGGCCAGAATGGGGGGGGGGGGGAAGTATACTTCCCAAAGCCTCATCTACTACCTACCACTGCTGAAAACAAGCCAATTGAGTCTGTCCTCCCCACCCCCCACAACTGAGGCACCTCCCCATATCTGACAGATCCACACACACTGCAGAGCCCACCACACACACAGCTGATACAAATACCCCTTCCCCTAAGCTTTGGGAGGGAGGAGAGACCAGCACTAGGTGATCTCTGTCCCCATCTGAGGCCTGGGGGGAAGATAACATCACTGGGGGATCTTCACTGGGTGGGGAGTGGAAGGGCAGGAGCTGCTATTCCTCAGCCTGCTCCGACTTTGCATGCTCTAACCCCATACATTCCAGTGAAGTGGAAGGGAGCACTAGTTGTTCCACATGTTATGGGACCAGCTGTTAATCACATGAAGCAGCTATGATTGGCCTGTGGAGCTGACGGAGGTCGGACAAGAGGGTGACAAGCATGCAGAAGTATGGGACTGTATTTGCCGTTTCCAAAACCTGCAGGCATTTGTCTTACATATCTTTAAGATCTGCAACACTCCTCCCCACCACACATGCTATACTTATTGTACTGATCACCATGTTTCTAGCCAGGGATTCCATCCCTGCCATGTCACTCCTTAATTAGTTGGAGAAGTCCATTATCTTTCCCCAAGGGATGAGTGTGCTGCCTCTGCAATTCTTGTAGCCCATGACAGGGCCCAGGGAGCAAATACCAGAAAAATAACCAAACTTCTTCAAATCCCTCCTACCCTTGTTGAAATCACTACATAAATTCAGTCCGAAGTTGTTAGGTTGGGGGGAGAGTTAGGCTCAAAAACAAGAGTTTGTACACAGTTAAAGTAGATACTGACAATACAGGGGAGAAAATTAACTGTCATGTAACATCTTAAATGATCATACAGACCATTTCAGGTTTTAACTTGCAACTGAAGTCTTTTAGGGCTGGTCAGCTCAATGTGTTTGTCCTGTAGAGTAGCGTGAGGAAACAGAAGCAGGCTGCTCTCAGAACACCCATTATGGAATGCCCATAATCTCTCTGTGCAACAGAGTGAATGTTTGAAAGCAAGATGCAAGGGTCCTTGGTTTTGCCACATTTTCAGTGGGGATTGTGGGGTTTAGTTTGCTTTTTTCTATAAGTGGTAGAAAAAACATTGGTTGCATTGGCTAACACGGTGTTGGTAATTTCACTGTAAAATACTGTAAGTTATCTAGAACAGCAGTTCTCAAACTGGGGTCCGCAGATCCCTGGGGGTCCACAAGGGTACTCCAGGGGGTTTGTGAGTCCTGTCCAGCTCCAAGGGGGTCCGTGAGTCACGGCCACTGTCCCCACTGATCAACTCCTCACCCTCCCTCCCAGTGCCTCCCGCACGCCAAGGAACAGTTGTTCAGCGGTGTGCAAAAGGCGCTGGGAGGGGGATGGGAGGAGCTGAGATGGGGCGCGCTCAGGGAAGGGCAGAAAGAGGTGGGGAAGAGGAGGGGTAAGGGCAGGAAGAGGTGGGGTGGGGGTGAGGCCTTGGGGAAAGGCATGGAGTGGGGCCAGGGCCTGGGACTGAGCAAGGGTTGAGCACCCCTGGGGAAAATTAGAACCCGACTTGGGGATCCATGAAAAATTTTAGATCAAAATGGGGGTCCTCGGGTTGCTAAAGTTTGAGAGCTGCTGATCAAGAAGGTATTAGATATATATTATATTCATTTTTTACATTTGCATATTTCTTATTTTCAAAAAGAAGAAATATGAAAGGAAGAAAAATAAACATAGCACAGTTTCAGCTTTGACTTATTTTTAGAAATAATCATCTCTAGATGGACTACTTTGGATGGCCTAACATAAACAGCTCATTTATGATCACTAAATTACAGAATAACTGGACCAAACAGATGGTCTGGTCATATAAAGCACAGTCCTGGCAACTATGTGAGTGAGAGAGAGAGGGAGAGAGAGAGCAAGCGAGCGCGCACACCTACAACGGACCCCATTTGTTGGGATTAATGAAAGGACGAAAGTTGCAGAATAAATTTGTCACAGGAGCACTGCAGTGTAAAAGCATCACAGAACTGGTCTGTCCCGTATCACTGATTGCCAGTAAAATGCCATCACACTTCCACCAACGAGATCAGGGGAATATAAATAAAGCCTGTTAAAGAAGCTCTGTGGATCAATTAGGAATATGAGTGTATATAGAGTGTATGTATTTATTTTCCCTGAGACCACACATGTTGCATCTGACATGTGTCTAGCCAAATACACAGTAATAGTTTGGCAAAGAGTTGTGTGTAGACTGTGGTTAAAGGGAGTGATGGAGGGCTAGCATTTATACAAGGGGGCAGAATTAAGGTTGCAGAGCATGGTATGGTAGTTCTGATAATAGTAAGATGTGTGCCTGTGGGTGCAGGAGTACAGAGTATGTATTATTAGATGACTTAACTTTTCATTTCCTTGCTTTCACTGATTTGTTTCAGGTATGTTGCACAGGTAGTAACCCTAACTGCTTCTTGGAGTTTTTTGTGAAATAGCTTCCTAGATAACGTTCATTCTTAATTGGAGGTGGTGTAGGAAAAGAATGGGTATTGTGGACACAAAAAGAGCATCTGCTAACAGATAATAGCTGTGCATAATCGCTTCTGTTGTAAGAGAAAGTGACAGTAAATCATGGCTTCTGGTGGAGGTTTTACGTGCACCCAACCTCCATCAATCAGGCTTCTGTGCACTCAGTTCCCTATTCTCCCCATCAGTCAGGTCTGTATGTACAGTGCATAAACTTTCAATTATAACACGAAGAGCAGCTAAAAATGATCCTAACTCCAACTTAATTTTTTAACTACCTACTGCATCAGATCTATATCCCTACTCAAATTTTGTAGACAATATTTAAAAAGATATGGATCACAATAAGAGAACTGCCCAAGAAAAATTTCATCCAGAGTCCAATTTCAAAGACTCCCTACTACAAATTTACGAAGAAGCCTGCAGAAGAGAAGAATGAGGGGGGATCTGATAGCTGCTTTCAACTACCTGAAAGGGGGTTCCAAAGAGGATGGCTCTAGACTGTTCTCAATGGTAGCAGATGACAGAACGAGGAGTAATGGTCTCAAGTTGCAGTGGGGGAGGTTTAGATTGGATATTAGGAAAAACTTTTTCACTAAGAGGGTGGTGAAACACTGGAATGCATTACCTAGGGAGGTGGTAGAATCTCCTTCCTTAGAGGTTTTTAAGGTCAGGCTTGACAAAGCCCTGGCTGGGATGATTTAACTGGGAATTGGTCCTGCTTCGAGTAGGGGGTTGGACTAGATGACCTTCTGGGGTCCCTTCCAACCCTGATATTCTATGATTCTATGATTCTAAGCCATATAAAAACTACACTGAAAATTCAAAGGACAAAAATGAACTGTGTGAAATGTCACACCGGTTGGACATCTACTTTTGCAGAAAAACGGGCACTGATAGCCTATTTTATAATGCAACACTAATTATGAAATTGTTACCAGGCATTTCTATAATAGATGGTTTGCTGAGCAAGTCACAAGCAGGGCCTTGTGTATTCTATGATTCTGCAGCTGCAGAACTGAACTCCAAAATCTGTTTGCGTTTAAAAATGTTTCTAATTTATGGTTGCAGAAGTAACCTTGAAAACTCAAAGTGAGTGTAAACAAATGCAGTGATGCCTGCCTGAGAGTGAAGAGAGTCTGAAAAAATAGCTGAGGGTTTATGGACTGCCTCAACTCCCCAATCAGAGCCATGGACTCCATGATTCTGTGATTGTGGAATCTGGCATTTTTCTAAGGTGCAAAGGAATTCACCATATCCCTCTGAACTCTGCCCTGCTGTGACTTGCCTGCAGCTACCTTTTGTTCTCCAGCTTTCCCTATAAAGAGAAGTTAGATAGCAGCACATGCTCCCTGTAGTGTTCAGTGGAGCCAGAGCTGAAGTCCATATTGCAGAAAGAGTGAAGGGAGCCAAAAGTGTAGGCTGGTGAAACAGGCAGCCAGGGGAAGAGTGCAGCAACCAAGATCAATGTTGCTGTGGAATTTCTGCCACAGCATACGTGGGACATGGTCATAAGTTTGCATCTGAAATACTGCTGCCTTTTAATCATAAAACTTGAGGAAAGGTGGAAAAGAAAAAAATGTATACTTACTTATCATCCCTTTCTAGACAGTTGACCAGAATTGGTAAAATTCCAGATTTTATTAAGTCATCAATAGGTGGATTTCTGTCACTCGATAACAGTTTTCTGTAAAATTAAATAAGACAGATGAGTACATAACTTCATTAAGGAAAATTTTTGTCGCAACTGTGTACATGTTGCTTTTTTTTTTTTTTACCTTGCAGCTTGGACAGCACTCAACTGGATCACAGGATTATCACTTGTGGCATTCTGCAATACACAAATAAAAAATTCAGAAATCCATCAAATGAGACTTAAATTCTGAATTCAAGAAACTGTAGATATTAAGTTTAACATACCTGCAATATAGCTTCTAGTGTTACATTTTGCTTGAAAAGAAAGAGAGATCATTTAGCAACAAATTACTAAAATGACATTTAATGCTGAAACATTGTCGACTAAACATCTGAATGATGGTGAACAGTGCCACTCCACTACTTCACTGGAGTTGTACCTGCTTGGATTTCCCTTTTCTGTCCATCTTCAGGCAATTTCAAAATGAACATAAGACTCAAACTCAAGGGAATAACAGAACAAACGTCTTCTAGCCACTACCAAAGAAACTAAGTTTTAGAAGCAGATTCAGAATCAAGCAACTTACTGCTTTGAAGTCAGCATCAACATCTGAGTCTTCTAAACTTTCTTCTTGAGGGACATTTCTTTTTTTCAAAAGATGTTCATCTCTTTTGTTCTAAAGATATTAAAGACACTTTAATGCTTATCAATACAGACTAGTCAAACAGAGGTACTTTAAAAATATTTACATAAGATTGTTTACATAAAGAGATTTGGAACTCCAGACTGGTTTTACATTAGGGCAGCTGTAAGTCACTCATTTTGTCTCAAGCTAAAATAGATTTAAATCTCTATATAAGCATGTATCTTGTGAACCATGACAAAATACCACAATCCATTGCATAAAATAGATAGTTAACACCTTTCAGTTGAAATGTCAGTATTTTACATGGAGTTTATAGCACACATGGCTCTGCCTCAACAGTCACTTAAATTGGAAATGAATAATGATGTCCTAGTCAAATAAGACTAAAATTAGTTTGTAAATAAGACTATTACAAGCTGCTCAGATATCCTGATTACATCTATTTTAATCCTAGGTGTAAGCAAACATGCTCCAACACACTGGCACTGACAGACCCTGGTCACTGCAGCATTAACAACAGTTTCTACTCACAAAACAGTACCCTGCAACATAGTGATTTATTTAGTAACTACTCAGAGAGCTTCTCTGACTAAGCAGCATTTTCAATGTTAAAGCATCCACAAAATGTTCACAGTCTGATTAATCAGCTTGCTTACTACATTTTATCATCTAAGTTTTCTATCTTTATATGACGAGGAAAAAACTCAAATAAAGGTTTTGACTATGCCAAAGGAACATGTTTTATCTGTAGTTGAGATTTTTATTCCAAGTTTGTTTATTCACCAGAAAAAAACTCTCTTCCACAGAAAAAACTATCTCTTCCACATTTTAGACATGGTCTATCTTTTGTTCTGTGCATAGTTTCCTGCAACTGTACTATACTTCCATCTTCATTTTGGGTTAAATATTTAACAAGCAAACTGCACTGTCTTAATTCCAAAAACTTTGATTCCCCATTATGCAAGCAATTAAAGAAAGACACTTTCTCCCCTCCAAACGATCATGCTATGGTGTCACACTATACCTCAAAAGAGCACCCTGTAACCCCCATATTCATCATTCATATGTCATTGTGATATTTCATACAAAGCATGCCTTGTAAAATACCATATGAAAGGTCATGATGTGCTGAAACCCACTGTTCTGTCAAAATATGCATATCATTAGTGTGTATGCAATTATGAGATTCTGCTGTATGGTTACTGAAATATGTTGTGACTTTGGGAGTCATCCCCAGCTAGTTCTCCAGTGACAACAAAGGAGGTGACCCACACCCAGGTGGGCGTTAAATGACCATTAATCAGCAAGGGAGTTGTAAACAAGAGATATACAATTCTGTAGGAGAGTTGCACAAGCATCACACAATGGGGATTGCTCAACTCTGTGAGGCCTTGTCTACACTGGCAAGTTACTGCACAATAAAACAGCTTTCTGTGGTGTAACTCCCGAGGTGTACACACTGCCAAGCCATTTAGTGTGCAGAAACTCCTCAGCTGCAGCAAAAAAACCACCTTGACGAGTCATAAACCTTAAAGCACAGAGGCTCCAGCGCTATACTGGCAGTATAAACATATTACAGTGCAGAAAGCAATCAACTGGCCTCTGGAAATATCCCATAATCCCTCAAGTGGCCACTCTGCTTGTTATTTTGAACTTGGCTGCCCTGGAGGCATGCGCCCCTCCCCTTTCAAAGCTCCATTTCTGACAGCCATTGCATGGGGTGCTGATCTGCTCTGGGACAGAAAGCAAACCGTTAATGTGGAATGCTCCTACTGCTGAACACAGAGGCAGGTGCAGGAACGCGTGTCTATGTATGTGTATGTGAGAGAGAAAGAGAGATTGCTGTGCAGAGAGCTGGGGACGGAGGCGGGGGCTGTGGTTTCCCCCCTCCTCCTGCCTCAGAACTAGTTGCTTCCTGCAGCTGTCTGAACTTACAAGACAGTATGCTGACACACTCTCTGTCCCCCAAAACATAGTCTCTCCCCTCCATACACACACACTCCCTGTTACACACTCTGCCCCCCATACACTTCAGTTGAAAAGCAGCTAACAGTGTAGTAGGATGCCCATGAAACAATGGGATTGGGAAACCTGTGTCATGTGACACTATGCCTGCCCCATGAGGTACTGCAAATCCTTCCCAAAGCACCCTGTGGCCAGTTGCACAGTGGGATAGCTATACACTGCTCTCTTTGCCCTTGCAAGAGCTTCTAATGTGGATGCACTCCACTATCACAAGTAGCAGTGTGGTGATGCAACAGCGGTTTAATAAAAGTGGTACAACTTGTGGTGCAGAAACTTGCCAGTGTAGACATCCCCTGATTTAGCAAGGCCCACCAGGACATGCCTGGGCTAGTATTTTCCAGGCATATGGACTGAGGGTATAAAATGAGACAGTGGCATCATGAGATTACCCTTCTCCTCCCCCATTTACGCTGAAGGAAACAAGAAAGACAGACACTAGAACTGAGGAGACTGGTCCCAGGCTTAAAGGGAAAGCCTGTGTATTAAGGGCTGTAACCTACCTGCAACATCCAGTGGGGTGAGAAAAACTTCTTGATGCAAATACTGCTTAGTCTAATAAGGTTTAGGATTTAGATTGCATGTTTACTTTTTATTTTCTTTGGTAACTAACTCTGACCTTTCATGCTTACCACTTATAATCTATCTTTCTGTAGTCAAACTTATTTTAATGTTTTATCCTTACCAGTGAGTTTATCAAAAGTACTTCAGAAATCTGTTCTGTTTACAAAGGCTGATTCATGTCCACTTTCCTTTGACAAAGTAGTGACCTAATTAATAAGTTTGCACTGTTCAAAAGACGGTCTTAAGCAGCGCATGATGGTATATTTCTGGAGTGCAAGGCTGGGGGCTTGGGAGACTTGCTAGTGTTTCCTTGCATATAGTTCATTAGAGGCTTGAAGAGCGTTCATGCAATGTAGCTGGGTCAGCTACTGCATGCCGGTGGCTGAGTGATAACTGCGCCTGGAGGTGTTTGCTGCTTGTCACTAGAGCAAAGCATTGTGAGAGCCAGCCTAGGTTAGGAGATTAAGGGGGAAACAGTAGTCCCACAGTTCGAGGTTGTACCCTGGGGATCCCATCACAGCTATACACACCTTACTGGATATGGTGACTGTTCCCTTATTTATGATGCATGAAGATAGTTCAGGCTTGATTTTATTTAGATGTTTTCTGTATTTGATTTTTACATTAGAAAAATCATGACATTATTTCCCTTTCTTTGGTTGGAGGACTCTTTAGACAACTCAAGTTGAACATCATCGTAAGTTGTACATGAACAGAATAGCTTTCCCACTCTCCAACTGGGATGGGGGAATAACAGTATGTTAAGGCTTTTCCAACCAGGGAACGAAACACAAGCCCCCAAAATGAAAAAACCCTCCTTTATGCATCACAGTGTTTTGGAAAAGGCGTAAGTTTATTTTCCTCTGCAGTTCATGTGACACTACCGTTAGAAAACCCAATTCTATTTCAAGAACCAGGCTAGTTGTGCTTTAGAAAGCATAACCTGTATACATGCCAAACACAAATCAGGAGGCCCAGGACAGTTTTCACAAACATACTAACATGGTTTAGTTTCTGCCCAGGCTATAATTCAGGGTTAAAACCCCCAGTCAGGTTTTATCTGCATTACAAGAACCATCCACCTAGCAAAATTGTCTGCCACAGCAACAGGCTCTATAATGACAGAAAATCAAAAGCATGGCGGTTCTTGTAGTGCAGACAGGCTCTGAGTGTTTAAAATTTTTTTGTCAGGTTTAATTGTGAAAATGTTAAAAATGGGCATTGTGCACACAAGCCATTTTAAGCACAGATTAAAGGACTGAGTCCACATACAGGCTTGTGTCAAACGTTTCTACACTAGGCAAGCAACAAATGCCTATGGTGCTGCTCTTTGGCTGAGTTAGTTTTTGACGAAGTATTTGCTTATATCCTTTTAAACAGATACTAATACCACACGGACTTGGTTTCAGCCTTGGCAATTCTTGAGTTGAGTAAATGTAACTGTCTTTCCTACTGCTTGTGTGAATCATGAACAGCATGAAAGACCTGATTTGGGAAGGCTGTTTCCCCTGCTCAGTGGCAAGGAAAGATCGTTTAGGGGATGTGGTAGGTTTCTCAGATGCCCTTTCTCTCTATCCTAAAGAGCTTATTCTTATGCAGGCTCTATGGAGTTGGACAGTTCTAGAATTCTCTCCATAGTCCTTTGTTGCTCCTTCAACTTGCTTCAGACAGGCACTAGAATGGCTAGGAGTTGGAGCCACAGTGTTCTCAGTTTCTGTCTTCACAGGGACCAAAAAATTCAAGCTTGCTGTTGAACTCTGATGTGCTACCATGAGATCACCAGGCCATCTCCCTTTTGCATCCTCAGCATTAGAGAACTGCATTTGAGCTGTGTTGCTAACTCTCACAATTTCATAACTAATAATGAGATTTTGGCTCCTACTGGAGCCAGTCCCATGAGGACACAAGCAGCTCAGATCTTCATGTGGTTTCCAGCCCTGTGCATTGGGGGGGGGGGGGGGAGAGGGGAGGCAGGGAGGGGAGAGAGAGCACGATAGAGAGTGAAAGAGAAAAAACAACCTTCTGACTGGCTGCTTTCCCCACTTCCTGGGAAAGAGCAATCCAATCAGGGCTGTAGCCTGAGGCAGACAAGCCATTATGCTACCTCCAAAGTCCTCAACTCCGAAAGGAAGAGGGAGCAGCTAACACCATTCTCACAAGAGGGGCAGAAGGAAGAAGCCACAGAAAACTCAGTGCAGCACTGCTCCTCCCCTTGCCTGTGAAAAATGGGTCAATATTCCCTCTGTTCCTCCCCTCCCCCTCTGTGCAACAGCAGGATTGGAAAGCGAAAGAGGATGAAGAACCCATGGAGCTGTCCTCCCTCAGGCCTGGAAAGAGAGAGAAAAGGGGATGAATAACCTGATGTTGCCCCACGAGACCTAGGAAGAGAGAGAAGAGAACCTAATTGCAACTACCCTCCCAGGCATGGGAGAAGGGGATCAAGATCCCCTGGCAATGCAAGATGTGCACTGAAGGGCAAGAGCCAGTTGTGTGGCAAATCACAGAATTAATTTTGAGTTTAGGGAAGAAGCTGGAAGAGTTCCTTCCAGGGGGGCCAGAATAATATTATTTTACAAATTTGGGAGGGGTGCAACATTCACACTGCGGCTGAGCAAGGGGAATTAAAAAATGACCCACAAAATAATCTTTGAAAAAGAATCCATGATGGGGGGGTAGGGGGCCTGGCTTGTGATTTTTGAACTTTTGGTTGGTAACACCATGAGCTACTCTTACACAAAACTTCTCTGCGTTCCAAGAAAGCAAAATACACTCACTGAGGAAGCTGGACTTTAACAAAAATCAAAAACAGCAAGCAAAGATAGGAAAAAGTAGAAGTAGAGGCAGGTATTTGGGGAGGCAGGGGGAGAAGAGAAAGAGAATCAATTCATGCCAGTAATTCTTTTCTGTTTCAGTGACTACAATTCCAGTGACAGTGATCCTTGTCTGTGAAAACTGACACGAAGCAAGGCCTTCCAAGCAAAGCTTAAATTTTGGTGCTAATTGTAGCTCTTTCATAATATTTCCTGTAACTAAACTAAAACTTCCATAGGTGACATCCTGCTGTATTATAAACACATTAATTTAATTTTAGGCCCACCCCCAATCTCTGACCAATGCAATATAAAATGGATTACTCTATACCTCACCCATAAAGACTCATGGGGAAAGCCTTTACTGGCCCTATCTACAGTAGAGAAAGTTTGCAAAAATTCCCTACTGTTGTCAACACTGATACAGCTTCACCTATGGAAGCCTACAAGAGAGCAACCACCAGCAGTGTAAATAAGGCCACTGTGACTGAAATGCAGAATGCAGTGTTGTTGTAGCCATGTTGGTCCTAGGATATTAACAGAGACAAGGTAGATGAGGTAATACCTTTTATTGGAATTTTAATTTATATTTTATTAAAAGGCAGAACACAGACGAGAATTCCTATTTCTGTTCACTCAACCATAACTCCATCGCAGGAAGGTCCCCACGTGCATTTAGACTACAAGAAACATAAGCAGTGAAGCTGTAACAGGCTTAACCTCAAGGCAGAGAAGTAGGCTACACTAGGACTCAACACTCCATGCATTTTCTGGCCAACTTCTGCTGTGATTGTCCTTGTTAGAAGATGCAAAGAGTTGAGAAGGACAAACTATAAGGGACACCAATAGTCGAATCTTTAATTAGTTCTGCTGCCACTTATCATAGACTCTGCAACTGAAACTTTAAAAAAAAAAAAGAAAAAGGAAAAGGTTTACATACAGCAATATGGTAAAGAAAATAGCACTAAATGCAGCATATGCCTACTTTTCATCCCCATTGTGTGCCTCCAGTTTAAGCCCCCAATATAGCCACAATGCTTTGCTGAATTGGAGGACCTTAAGCAAAAGGCACATGATGGGGATGAAAAGTAGGCATCTGTTCTCAAAACCAGCCCTGAGTTGATTTCAATGGCACTTAAGTATGTATTTTGTTTCAGAACCTATATGCAGGAAAATGTAAAGGAAGTAAGAATTGGGAGACAACTTCAGAATTTTCTTTAGATGGTGATTTCTTTCAGGTTCTTTGATTCAAGAAATTATAAACTAAAATCTGAGAATTCAGAAAACAATATTAAGAACATATTTGTATTAAGTTACCTGGATTTTCCCTTTCAGTAAACAGATTGTTTTATTGCAAATTTGATCTGTCAGATCCTTCAAAATTCAAGCTGTGGATTGCTAGGCTTGCATCGGTCTCCTTTATGCCACTCCAGTGACAGGTTTCCTCATCAGGGAATCTCATGATGTTTGGGACTTACCCCACCAGCTTAGGGCTGGCACAGAGCCCTATGCCACCCTCCCACTCAGCCCCCAGTGTAGCGGTGCTCCCTGGGAAAGAACGGAACATGGCTGCAGTGGAGTGTGCTTTGAATACTCTGGGCTGGTCTCCAAATTCTGGGCCGTAAAGGAGGATACAAAAGTGGCTAAGGCCATATTTCTATCGCTCTCCATGTCTCAGGACCCAACTCAAAACTGGGCTGAAAGTCTCCCCGGTGTTTACACTAATTAGTTTTATTAATTTGGGAATGAGGATTGCATTAAAGTGTTTAAAGAAAACTATATATTTGGAGAAAATTAGATCTAATTTTCTCCAAGTGTTGCCAGAGAAACATAAGCTAGGAAGATCAGACTAGAAACAGCTAAAGAATTTAGTGAAAATGGACTATCTAAATTTAACGGAAGCAGAGGCATCTATTTTCTAGCCTGCAAAAACAGGACTGGTGATGGTAATCACTTATTTGTAGTGAGCAAAGTAGTTTTTTAGATGTGAAAAACAACGGTTACATACCATGCACTAACTGTGGCTCTTCTAGATGTTGTTAGTGTGAATCTCATGCACATGAGATCAGATTATTTTGAACAGCAGTGTACATTGAGACCATGAAAGTGCCCTGTGACACCTCATGGTCCTGTGCAAGGGCATAAAGGAGAAGCACCCAGGATAATCCCTCAGTTTCCTTGCAATTCAGTCCCATGGGAGTGGAGAACTCCTAAAGTGAAGATGGATTGTGAGATCCACAGTGGATTACAACTGTTTGAATAGCCTCAGTTACTGTAGGGTAACCAACCATTGTTCTTCCTTTGAGTATCTGTCAGTTTAGATTCCACTGTTGGGGACAGCACTCTTCCTGGATGGTGGCATGGGGAGTATCAGCTCCATTAGAAGAGTGTCATATCACTCCAAACTTGACATCTGCTTTGGTAGCTAAGTCCAAGGCCTAAAGCTTGATAAAAGTCAGTTGGTTACTCCACATTGCCACTCTGCAGATCTTAATTGGTATATTCCTAAAGCAGAACAAGAATATCACCTGAACTCTGGTGGAGTGAGCTTTGATATTCAGTGAAAGAGGTACACCAGTCAACTAGTAACCCAGCAAGATACACTGTGTTATCCACTTAAATATTATTTGTGATCAGATGGCCTGGCCCTCTAAGCAGCCAGAAATAAAATGGGAGACAGAATGCTTTGTTCTGTCAATGTAGTAATGTAACATACTACTGAAACACCCAGTGTGTGTATGTAACTACTTCTCCCCGACCAAGAGCTGGATTTCAGGAAGAAAACAGGCAAGTTGATGGAATTCCATCAGATTCAGAGACCACCTTGTGATAAACTTGGTGTGAGGTTTAAGCACCACCTTATCCCTATGAAGTGTCGTGAAGGGAGGGTCACAGCCATAAGTGTTCAGCAGTTGCCCTTCCTCCTGGCTAAAACAACCACAGCTAGGAAGGGTCTTCAGAGGAAAAATAAGTTAGGAACACTTTAATAAGTGGGCTCGAAGGGCAGCCCATAAGTCAAGAGGATGATGCTGATGTCCCAGGCAGCTGCAGGTTCTCCAGTGACTAAGCATTTAACAGGGCCTTGAGGAAGTTTGATGCCATTAGATGAGAATCCAGAAAAACTGTACAGGCAGACGGCAAGCCAAGCTCACTGCAAGATGAATCAGTAGACTGAAGAGGCTGGAACATTACAAAGGCAGCAAGCAGTCAGAGGACTGCAGTACTGAAGCCTGCACAGGGTTCAGGTGCTGCTGACCGGCACCAATCAGCTGCCCTTCCGTTCTGATTAACGAGTTATCTGGTGGTAGTCTTCCTGCTCTGTATCAGGATCTCTCGACATGTCTGGAGCAGTCTATGTCTGGCACTCAACCAACAAACATCCAGGCTGTCAAGTGCCAGGAGTGTATGACAGTCGGGGAGCAGGATCGGCAGTTGAATGGACATCTGCAGCAGGTCTGTCAGCCAAAACTGCCTCAACTAGGACAGAGCCATGAGAAGACTAGTGGCTTTGTTTCTTGATTTTGGAAGTTACCATGAGTATCGGGGGATATAGATGGAAAGGCATAAAGGCATTCAGGACTCTGCTGCAGAAAAAAGGCATCTGGCAATGATCCCAGGCTCATGCCCTCTATGTAACAAACTGACACTTGGCATTGTCCTGGGTGGCAAACAGGTCTATCATGGGAACCTCTCTACGATGAAATCTAGGCTGTATCATAGAATTTCATAGGGACCACTCGTGATTGGCTACGGACTGTGTGCTGAGGATCTCTTCATATTTGTTTGTTGCTGACTTCCACAAGATGAACTACCTGGTTATCCCAGGTCACTAGCACCATGTCCAGAGTTGATGGCCTCCTGACAGTTAGACAGGCGTGTCTCCCCCTGCTTGGTGATGTAGTGCATCACAGAGAGGTTTTCCATCATGATCTACTCTGTAGAATTTTGAACAGGAAGGAAGTCATGCAGACTAGCCTGATGGTCCTGCACTCCAGGACCATGACTTGGAGCCCCAAGTCTTCTCAGGACCAAGTCATGTGCATATGACCATTGTCCATGTGGGCTCTCCAACCACTGAAGTCTTCACAGTGGAGGGTGAGAACTGCACCCCTCCCCACACATTCTTGGGATCCTGTCACTATCATGATTAGGCAGTACTAGTGCAGAAAAAGGATCTGGGGGCTATAGTGAACCACAAATTGAATATGAGACAATGTGATGCCTTTGCAAAAACAGGTTACTATTTTGGGGCATAGTATGTAAGACATGGAAGAGGAGATTACTTACTGTAACTAGGAGGTTCTTGGAGAGATGTGGTCCCTATCTGCACTTGTGGGTGTACATGGATGCCATGTGCCTGAGTCTGGAAGTTTTCTCCAAGCAGTGTCCTTTGACCCACCCACACACACTGTCTCCCCTCATGCTAGCAAACAAGAGTAAAAGGGGTAGTGTGAGTTGCAGCCACTCCAGTTCCTCCTCTTACTGCAATGTAATCAAGCCGAAAGCAGACGGAAAAAGAGGGTGAGTAATAGAATACATATAGGGACCATGCATGACTAAGAACCTCCAGTTAGAGTAAATAACCTCCTCTTCTCCTTCAAGTGTATATTCTACACATGGTTGACTTGGTTGACAGGTAGCTCATCTTGTGGAAGTCAGTGTATGAAATTTTGAAAGAGAAAGTAGTTAAGGACAAAGAGGTAAACTGTAATTGAGATAAAATACAACATGGTTTTACAAAAGATAGATCATGCCAGACCAGCCTGATCTCCTTTGAAAAGATAACTGATTTTTTTTTGTAGACAAAGGAAATGCATATAATGCATGGGACACTAGATGGGTAGAGCTCTGAGTTACTACAGAGAATTATTTTCCAGGTGGCTGGTGGGTGGGTCTTGCCCACGTGCTCAGGGTCTAACTGGTGGCTATATTTGGAGTGAGGAAGGAATTTTCCCCCAAGTCAGATTAGCAAAGACCCTAGGGGAAGGGAGGGTTGGGTTCGGTTTGCTTTCCTCTGCAGCATGGGGCCTGGGTCACTTGAAGGTTTCAACTAGTATAAATGGTGGATTCTCTGTAACTTAGTCTTTAAATCATTATTTGAGGACTTTACTAAGTGACTCAGAGGTTAGGGGTCTATTACAGTAGTGGGTGGGTAAGGTTCTGTGGCCTGCAACATACAGGAGGTCACACTAGATCACAATGGCCCCATTCTGACCTTAAAGTCTGAGAGAATCTATACGTGCCATGTGCTCGAGTCCAGAAGTTTTCTCCAAGCAGTGTCTGTTGACTCACACATGCAGTGTTTTCCCTCATGCTCCTGAATGAGGATATAAGGGGTGCTGCGGATCAACACTACTCCAGTTCCCTCTTACTGCCGCATGGCTCTGCCTCCAGGCCTGGCTCCACTCAATCCACAGGCCGACCAGGACCACATTGACTCCAGAGTTATCTTCCTTCCAAAGTTCTTGCCTGGTGGTCCAATGCATCGAAGGTCTTGGTAATAACCCCCTTCACTCCTCCCCTACTGAGGGCCACCATTGTGACTTATGCCTCCCTTACATGATAGGGTGCCCACCTGGACCACCACACAGCCCAGGGTACATGGACACAATGAGAAGCCAGACTGCACATACATTTGCTGGAGCTCAGAGCAGTCTAGCTAGCCTGCAAGTCCTTCCCCGGTGGAGGGATACTGTATCTTCATGTACCCTAACACAGTATGGCTTATGAAAGGCTTGATCAGAACCTTCCCCTTGGTTATCAAACCCACACGCTGCTGGGACCTTAACCTCATCCTGTGAACTCTCAAAGGCCTGCCCTTTGAACCTCTGGTAATGTACGCCATGACAGGGGCATTCGTAGTAACCATTGCTTTGGCCAGAAGGGTCAGTGAGCTACCGGCCATGATGGCATACTCTCCTCGGACAGTATTCTACAAGGAGAAGAACAGTGCTTGCTACATCCCAAATTTCTCCTAAAGGTTGTCTGAATTCCGTATCAACCAGTCAATTCATTTACCGGTGTCTTTTCTGAAACCCCATGCCTGCCCTGAGAACAAGAAACTACACTTCCTTGACCTCAGATGTGACCTGGAGTTCTACCTGCGAAGAACCAAGACCATAAGGAAGTATCTGATGCTCTTTGCATCCATAGCAGAAAGAGCAAAGGGCTAAGCTATACCCTCACAGGGAATTACTAAGTGGGTCTTGGGATGCATATTGGAATGCAGTAAAATAGCAAAACTTACCCCTCCCAGGGCTGTTACAGTGTGCTCCATGCGAATGCAAGCAGCCTCTACAGCATCTTTATTGGGTGTCCCATTTCAGGACATTTGCAAAGCTGCAACTTGGTGATCTAGCCACACATTTATGGCACACTGCACCCTGATTCAAGCGTCAGCTGTGGATGTAGCAGGAGGAAGGTCTGTATTACAAACTGTGATAAGTGGCAGCAAAACTAATTAAAGATTCGACTATTGGTGCCCCTTATAGTTTTTCCTTTTCAACTCTTGCAAGTTCTACATGGAGGTCAAACTATCAGGCTGGTACTTTCCCAGAATACTTTTTTCTCCTTTCTTAAAAATAGGAACTATATTAGCAATTCTTCAGTCACAGGGTAGAACCCCCCGAGTTTACAGATTCACTAAAAATCCCTGCTGCTAGGCTTGCAATTTCACGTGCCAGTTCCTTTAATATTCTTTGGTGGAGATTATCTGGGCCTCCCATTTTAGTCCCATTAAACTGGAATACATTTAGGGACCAACTCCCAAGAAGTAGTAAATGTTCCACTCTACTTGGGACTGATGAGGCCTCAGGTGGAATTCTGTGTCCAGTTCTTGACACCACAATTTAAGATGTGGACAAAGTGGGTAGAGTCCAGATGAGAACAAAAAATTATAACAGCTTTAGAAAACATGACCTATGAGGAAAGATTAAAAAACTGGGCATGTTTAGTCTTGAGAAGAGAAGACAGAGGGGACCTGATAACAGCTTTCAAGTATGTTAAGGTCTATTACAAAGGGGATAGTGACCAATTGTTCTCTACATCCAAAGAAGACAGAACAAGCAGCAATCAGCTTAGTCTTCAGCAAGGGAGATTTAGGTTAAATATTAGGAAAAACTACCCTTATAGTTAGGACATTAAATTCTAGGATAGTTTAACCAAGAGAGATTTTGGAATCCCTGCCATTGGAAGTTAAGAACAGGTTAGACCAGTGATTCTCAACCTTTTTACCATTGTGGGCTGCATATGCAGCTTTCTCTGTGTTATATGGGCCGTATCCATACAATATATAAACTACCTGTACGGCCCTGAGGATGTCACATGAGCCACAGCTGTGTGCTGATTGGTCTGCAAGCAGCCCGCAGGTTGAGAACCACTGGGTTAGACAAACCCATCGCGAGTAGTCTGGGAGCACGTGTAATTCAGTGAGCAAGCTAGTGACAGAAAGGAAAGAGTTGTCATTTGATTTGTAAAAAAACAACAAAAAAAACAAAACACAATCAAAATTTCAATGGTGTTACTCTCCAGGGTGTGGCTCAAGGGACTTGCTGCCCTTCTGGCTCACAGCTCCAGATCCTTCCATTGGTGGAAATTTTGACAATACAATGCAGTCAGAAATGGCTTGACTTGGGTATCATTCAAAAGCCCTTTATCTCACAAATACAATGATAGCAAACATGACAAATCTAGAACAATTATGTTGTGTTTTAATTATACTTTAACACGGGCATATCAAACATGCCGCCCTTACAAAGTTAAATTTTGGCCCTCAACTGAGAATACTGTGTTATCAGTTAATGCTCAGAAAAGGATACTTCATTAAATTTTTTAATGCTACAGTATACTACAAATCAAAGGAGTACTTCAAATTGATTTGCCATCATTAGCAAAACAAAGAAGAAGGGGTTCAACAGTACTGATTGTCATCTTTATTATGCAAAAAAAGAGTTACAAGGCATTGATTAAGACATCAGCATCCAGCCATAAATTACTGGAATCCCACTACAAATGCTATGCAGTTACATAACATACTTCATGTACCATAATTACACTCCAAAAGTAATTTATTACAAAATCCTGGTTTTTACTTTAGTCTTTATCATTTTTACACATCAATGGGGAGATTAGTACCAACAGTAGCTGAATCTTTGGTGAATATCACCATGGAGGGACTGGTTAAACACAATGCTCTGTGGCACCATACATGCTACAATTGGTCCCAGAAACAGAATTTGGCAAGGTTAGTAAGCATCAGGAAAAAACAAACAAACAAAAATTAAGATGCTGGCATAAGTGCCAGCCATGGGCAAGACTTGCCTTATACTAGGTCCCATGGCGTGCATTTTAAGACGAACAGCTGCTTCTTCTGCAGCAAGCCAGAATCCCAAAGGCATCCATTAAGCACAATTTCAACAAGAGACAGATGAGAAACTGTATGAAACAGTCATTCTTAGTGAGAACGTTTCATGGAATTAAAATTAGGTAGATGTATTGACCCAAAAGATTTCGAAGCATATGACATATATTGAGTGCTACACTAAGAATATCTAATGTGTTATGTCAACAGGTAAAAGCAACAGAAATAAATACGGATTTTACTGCTGCAAACTGTGGAGTTCATAAATTGCCTTACAGAGGCTCTAATGGATGGGAAAGTAGTGGTGATGGCTGAGGCAGAAGTTAAGAGAAATATGTGCTTTGAACAGGATTGAAGAGGAACAAATGCTTAGTAGAAAGGCTCTTAAAGCACTTACTGAAGATGAACTGTAGGATACAGATGTACTTTTTAGCAATCCTAGCTGCATAAATGAATCACAACGCATGTCCTTAAAAGCTGCAAAAGACATGGGGCTATCAAAAGAAAGTGCTGACATCAACAGTAATATGAAGGATCTTTGCAGCTGCTGAATTTTTATGAAAAAGCATTTTGTCCTGCAGTACATGGGAGTTGCAGGGATCCATAGCTGATGCCAAACTCGAAAAAATAATCCCACATGACCTGTACTACTACTTTAAATAGTGCTTCGGTGGTCATGGTGACTTACTCACCAGCAAATATGACAGTATTCAAACAGAGAACAAGGCTGTCATTTTATTGCAAAGCCTCATGTGCAAGTGGCTTGAGTGAAAGGCAGGTTTCCAACACATACAACTGTGCTACATATGTGTAATATATCACTACAAATAACTGTTGGAAAGACCAAATTATTTTACTGGAAGACATTTGATTTAGCCTCCAAAGTCACCCTCCACACTCCGAAGGTGATCAGAATGACAGACAGTTATTGACAAGGTCATAATTGATTAGCTGTTTGTATGCAAAGTTTACCATTTAAAGACCAAAATTATGACATTATGCAGAGCTACACTGGTGGATGTTTTCCACAAAGCAGACAAATGGAGGAAAATTCCCACTGATAAGGGCTGCATTTATACCTGCTATAAAAAAGGGCAAATCCTCAGGCAATGGAAAGATCAAAACCATCCTCCCCTATCAAGCATGGATGGATCATGAAGAATAGACTGATCACACCAGTTGTGTGTGAAAGATCATGTGCTCCCAAATCAATCTTTCAGCTAATCAAATGTTCAGGTGCAAAGACTAGATGCTCACCTCCCTGCAGTGTTTGGCTAGCAGCTAGCCTCATCTGGAGATGTGTGGACAAGGATCCACGTGATAACATGTTTGGCAGTGCTGCCTTAGACAGCGATGACACTGATTACATTAACAAATGTTTTTAGTCGTACCTGTCAAGACTAGCTTCCCTAGGCTTATTGAAGGTAAATATTTTCTTTATGTAAGCAATAGATCTCTGTGTTAAAGTATCATTTAAAATGTCGTTTTTTAAACTTTTTCTCAAATGTATATCTATACAACTATTCTAGATGTTATGTTTGGTACCATTGTATTTGTGGGAGGAAGGGCTTTTGAATGATACCCAACTTGTCCCATTTCTAATGACAATTATCAAAATTTTCATCAATTGGAGGACTTGGAGTTGAGAGCCAGAGGGGCAGCAAGCCCCCATACCATGCCACAGAGGATAACAGCAGTGAAATTATGATTCTGCAGATTTTTACAAATCAAATGACACCTCTCCTACCTTTCTATCACTAACTTGCCCACAGAATAAGATTTTACTACATTATGCTGCAAGACTATATATTTGGTTCTGCTTTGATGTGGAGAGGGGAAGGTGGATGAACTAAATGACCTTGAGGTCCCTTTTCAGACCTACATTGCTAGGATTGTGATCTCAGCTCTGCGATGACATGAGGCAGAACCATGGCATTTTTACTTGTCTGGTGTTTTGCTGGGGAATAGATCAATCTGAGCCAGAGTTGGTGTAACTGTAGGTTAAATCTGGCAGGCAGCATCATGTATGTACTACATTCCTGAGGGCATTCTGCACCCCCAAAAAAACTGTGTACAATATTTTAAAATTCTGCACATTTTATTTGTCAAATAAATGCGGAAGCTCCAGCATGGCATTGGGGAGTACAGGCCACTGATTTCCCACCTCTGTGCAGCCACCCCCCCCCCCGGACACAGATTCAGCGGTGAGGCTGCACCCAACCCTGACACAGCACAAGGAACTGGCCTGCCCCAGACACACCCCAGGGCCTTGCCCCTCCATGCCAAGTGCATCAGGTGTTGGCTGGCAGGTGCAACAAGGAAGAATCCAAGTGTGGAGAGACTTAGTGTAGGAGGATCCAGGTGTGGGTTGAGAGGGTTGTGCGTGGGACAACCTGGTTATGGGCAGCTCAGTGGGGGATTCTGGGTGCAGCGGTAATGGGATGCTGCAGCAGGGGCCAGGTGAAGATGGTTGGGCTCAGCAGGGCGTCTGGCTGTGGGGGAAATAGTGAGGGGGTTCAGACACTGGAGTAGTGGGGATCCAGGTGCCTCATCAGGGTAGTCCTGGTTCAGGGGGATTGTAGCTCATTGGGGGAGAGGTTCTGGGTGCAGGGGGGGTGAAGCTAGGCACGAGGCCCTAGGTATGAGGGTTGCATAGGGGTTGGGCGGATGGGGGAGCAGCTCCCTGTACAATGATCCCTCCCCCTGCAACTGAGCAGAGAGGTGCATGAAGCGTGGGGGGTAAGGGAGTTTGCAGAGCCAAAGGAGAAATCTGGGAGTGGGTCTGACATGGCTGCTGATGCCATGGGGGAAGTAGTCCCATCTTCCCCAGCCCAGGTGGGACTAGCACCTGAGCCAGGTGCAGGGTAGAAGCCACCAGCTGGGTCTTCCCCAGTCCCATCCCCTGCCCCACAGTGATTTACCTCTCTGCCAGCTGTCCTGGGCACCCAAAACATACTGCTTGGGAGGATTGCATGACCGCTCTTTTGGCTTCCCTTTGCTTCCCTGTCAGAAAGGGATTTTTCTGCGGGGGACAAATTCTGTGCATGCAAAGTGGCACAGAATTCCCCCACAAGCAATACTAACGTACAGCTGAACTCCATACGCATCAGCATTGTCATAGTCATGTATGTTTCTATTCTAACAGTGACTGCATTGACAGGAATCTATGTTCAGGCAAGTATGTGTTTGTCGACATGGTCAAGGCTCCTCTGAATTACTGTCTGTGATGGGATAAGAGAAGGATTTTCATATTAGACCAGGAGACCCACGTAAGAACAAAAATGGCATATTACAGGCTTGCAGCTGTCTCCTCCTGGGATGTGCCCTCAACCAATCAAGGTGAGGATAAATATGAATAGCCTTCCTTCTGAGGATGGACCCCTGCTACCACTAGGCACTTGATAACTGAGTGCTGTGAAAAGCCCCAATGGTAGTACCTAATACCGGTACAATTTAGGCTCCATTGTGAATCTTTGGTATTGCCTGTAACCTAGATAGACTGCTATGTGGAAGCCATCTCTTGTAAGCTGAGAGCCATGAACCAGTCTTGAGCCTGAAGAGATGTGATGAATGAGGTAAGTGTTGCCATCCTGAATCTGAAGCTATGTGTATACTTAAACTGCTATAGTGGTACAATTTCAGTGTTGCAGCTGTGCCGTTGTAGCGGTTTAAGCAGACACTCACCACAGTGATGAGAGATTCTCCTATTGCTGTAGTTAATCCACCTGCCCAAGAGGGGGTAGCTAGGTTGACGAAAGCTTTCTTCCACTGACCTAGGACTGTCTACACTGGGAGTTGTCAGCTTAACTGCATGGTTCAGAGGTGAGGACTTTTCATGCCCTAAGCAACATAGCTAGGATGACCTAATCTGGCTTGAAGCAGCATATGTATTTGTTCAGTCTTCTCAGCTCTAGAAGAGAAGAAAGTCCCTTATTTTTTCTTCAGGATAAGAAATGGGAGCAGAAGCCTCTTTGTATTCAGTAGGTACCTCTTCTCTGGCTCCTAGATGAAGCAATAAGGTCGCTTCTGCTTGTGCTAGGCTCTTGTGAAAAGGGTACCTGAAAAAGAACAGGGAAGGGGGCAGGTAGGGAGTTATGTGTCAGCTATGATGGCCACCAATCCCCGAGAGTGCAAGATGGTTCCTGAAGGTGGGTCCAGGCTCCAGGGAGACTCAATTCTCCTGTCAAATTTGCTGCCTCAGAAGGAGCCAGGTTAGCAGAGGAGGTGGAAGATGGCCATCCCCTGGAATACCTGGGCTGCCTTTGAGGATACTCTGTTTAGTGTCCCCAAGAGTAGGACAGTGTCCTCTGCTGGGAATGGTACTTGCAATGTTTAGTATAGGGGGGCTGAAATATAAATCCCCGAGAACCATACTGTTGACCTTGAGTCCTTAAGGGAGCAGAATAATTAGTCTGTTTTCTGTCTGAAGAGCTCCATTCCCCTGAAAGGCAGGTCTTCTACAGTGGCCTGTACCTTGTGCAGCGTGCCAGGTTCCTAGAGCCATGAGGTCTGTGTCATAGTGACAGCCATGGACTATGCAGCTGTACCAGATGTATCAGTGGCTGCCAGTAGTGACATTCCCACAACCATCTCGCCCTCCTTAATATTCCATTATCTCATCCCTGTTCTGGTGTTTGATTTTGCATTCTTCCAGGTGAGAAAGTTGTACTTGGCAAATAAGCCCTGGTAATTTGCCAGCAGAAGCTGGAGAGAGGCTGATGAATATGCCTTGCACTCTAAAAGTTACAACTCACTGGGGTCTTTGTCCTTCAGTGTTCCTTTTGTGGACACACATTTTTCCTGTCTTGCCAAAACAACCATGGACCATGGTTTTGGACAGGCATAAAGGTGTTCAAAGCCCTTTGGGGGCACCTGACATCTCTTCTCTACCTCTTTTCCAAGTGGGCGGAAGTGTGTGTGGAATATTTGCTACAGTCCTTAGGCTGGTTGCAGGATCCATTCATTAACAAGGAGGGCAACTCTGGCTCGCATTATGGTTGTCAAAATAACAAAGAAATTGAGAGAGACTTCTCATGTATATAAATACAGCTGCAATATGCAGGGTATCTGCAATGCAAGACAGGAGGTCCTAAAAAGCTTTAAAGTAAACAATTGCTAGGGCTGGTGTCACTGTCTCATCCACAGATAAGACAAGGGTTGCTGTAATTCCTTCATTGCTTCTTGCTCTTCGGAGCCGATACGTGGTTCTGATGTGGGCAGCCTAATCAATAAAGCCATTGGGAACATGATCTCCTACCCTTTCTGGAAACACAGGAAAGGGATCTGCTCCTGGATGCATGACGACAGTTCCAGTAAGGCCAACATGAGCAAGGTGACATGCTCATAGATACTGGCTTGGTTCAGGGTGTCTGCCTCAGTGCCACTCCTGCCCCATTCTGGGACATGACTGAATAAGGGCTCCCCAGTGACATCCTTCGGGTCACTATGGAAGCAGAAAGAGGATCTCTGTCCAACGCAGGCAAAAAGGATGGCAGAGTGTATCTCCTCTTTGAATGGCAGTGCTAGAGTAATATGGCATTGGTACCAGTCATTTATTTGGCATGGTGAATGTCTAGAGGTGATTGAAATTCCTCCAGATTGTATCTTGGGCCCTTGCTGACTTCAGCTGCAGATACCAGTACCAAGGCTGGCACTGGATCTCTCATTCCCTGTCTGGTCAAGGACTCAGACCTTGCCTACACTACATAGTTTTGTTGACAAAAAGTCATGGTTTGTCAACAAAACAGTGGCGAAGTATACACTACAATGCTACTTCTGCCAACAACTCTCCTGCTTTCGTGACAAAATAAAACCACCTCTACAAGAGGTCAAGAGCTTTTTGTGGCAAAGTCAGATTAACAAAATGTCAGCGTAGACACTGCGGTTGGTTATGCCGCTATAAATGGCTTCTAGGAGGTATCCCACAATGCCCATCCTGACTGCTCTGGTCAGCAGTTTGAACTCCACTGCCCTGCACCCAGGTACACAGGCATTTGCCCCTGCTCCTTTAAAGGCTCAGGAATTTTTGAAATTCCACTTCCTGTTCGCTCGGCATGGAGAGCTCACATCACATCTTCCAGCTGACTATGACGACTCCATGCAGCAAACAATCTCCCACTTGGAGCACAGCTGAGTTGTTGGATCTGCTGGCACTATGGGAAGAGGAGGCTGTGCAGTCCCAGCTTCACTCCAGTTGTAGGAACTTCAATACCTACAGGCAGATTTTTCATGGCTTCTTGGATAAGGGCCACAAACAGGACACTGTGCAGTGTGGTATGAAGATAAAAGAGCTGAGGCAGGCTTACCAGAAGGCAAGGGAGGCAAACTGTCGCTCTGGTGTTGCGCCAAAGACTTGCCACTTCTATAAGGAGCTAGATGCCATCCTTCGCAGCAACCCCACCTCCACCACCAAAAGCCCAGTGGATACTTTGATGGGGCAGCAGGCAGCGGACATTGGACTCAACTTCAAGGATGAAGTCGTAGATGAATAGGTGGTGCACACATCACAGTCTGGTGGTGTGGTGAGTCAGGACCTCTTCCACTCTGGAGGGGTCTGGCCAGTCCCAGCAGTCCATCTCTGGTGCGCATGATGCAAGAAAGGAGAGTCCTGGGCAAATGATTTTTTGTGTTGATGCTGCTCGGTTATAAGAGGTAACTATGTTCTTTGCTCTGTATGTTCTAGAAATGGGTGAAGGGATAGAAATGTGCAAGACTAGCTGTGTTTCTGCATGTGCCATATTCCCCTGTGCAGTTAAGCAGTGTGGCAGAACAGTGTGTTGATACACACTGAGATTTCATGGGAAACCTCCAGAGAGATCTCCAGGAAACGTTCCTCCAGGTACTTGCCAATCCTCTGCTGAAAGTTCCTTGGCAGAGCCGCTTTATTCCTTCTCCCATTGTAGGAAACTTGCCCACGCCACTCAGCAATCACTTGTGCAGGGACCAAAGCAGCACACAGGTGAACAGCATAGGAACCAGATCTGAAACTGCATGTGTAAGGAGATGTACCCTTGCATACTCTTAGGAGTAAGATATCAGCTTCAATCACCCCCGCCTGTGGAAAACAGTGGCAGAATTTATAATATTGCCCTTAGTCACCTGCACAGATCCCCTTAAAAACCACCTAGACCCTTTGGCCCTTCCTGAATGCCCAGGCCGAACTCGCCATATTCAGAGCATTCGCTGAGATGTTTGCTTGCCAAAGGACAGTGAGAAAGTGATTGGTATGTTAAGAGGTGTATTTCACTATAGCGATTCAATGCTGTGTGTGAACTAAATCATGCTTCTGCGTATTGTTTCTTGTGCTACTGCAGATATGACCTTCAGGGGGAACCCCCAACACGCCAGCCAAGCGCATCCACCAGATAAAAGGAAGCGACCAAGATGGAGCAAGGAGGACATGTTCAGAGAGATGCTACAATACCTGGAGGCCAAAAAAAAAAAAAAAAGAACACTACGTGGAAAAAGACCCTGAAGGACAGAAAGGAGCATGAGGCGTGCATTAAGGGTCAGCAGTGGATGACAAAAGTGATGAGGAGCAAACAGATGTTGAAAACCTTAATCATGTCCCACATAGAACACATGTGCTTGTCCCCCTCCTGCAGCTGATCTAGAACTGCTTTCCATGCCTGCCCCAAACTCCTCCCAAACATTCCTTGCAACTTCCTGGAATGTCTCTATACTCCATTCACTCCACTCCTTTGGACAGCTTCCAAAATGACAGCTTGACTTACACAGTTATGAGATACAACATTGCCATCACCCTTCCCACCAAGTCTTGTGTGTGTGTGTTAATTGGCATTTAATAAAAACAAACTCTAATAAAGATTGGTTATCTTTCAGAGTCTCCTACACATGGTGGTTGCTGCTATTAGTAATACACAGTGGCAGTTTGATCATTTGTTGACTAAAAATCCTGGTCATGAATCACCACAATTTTCATGCAAGACAGCAAGTTAACAAAACATGACAAGAGTGCTGTATGACATGACATTACTGGGGCTCAGTATCAAGATGTTGCCTCAAAGCCTCCCCAATTTGAATAGCTTCCGCTTGTGACCCTCTAATAGCCCTGGTATCTGGATGCTCAAATTCAGCAGCCAGGCAATCCACCTTCGCACTCCACCCTGAGGGAAAAACTTTTCACCCCTAGCCTCACAAATATTATGGTGTGTGCAGCAGGCTCCTATGACCATGGGAATGTTCTCTCACTTAGGACTAATCTGCCATAAAAGCACACTGGCGCTGCCTTTAATCTGCCAAAGGCACATGCCATGGTCATTCTGCACCTGCTCAGCCTGTGGCTGAAGTGCTCCTTGCTGCTGTCCAGGTTTCCCATGTGAGGCTTCATGAGCCATGGGAGTAAGGAGTACCCTGGGTCTCTCAGGATCACTATGGACATTTCAACATCTCCAACTGGAATCTTCTGGTCAGGAAAGAAAGTTGCTGCTTGGAGCTTTCTATACAGGCCAGTGTTCCTGAAGATACTTGTGTCATGCATGTTCCTGGACCACCCCATGTTGTCAGTGAAACGCCCATGATGATCCTCAAGAACCAGCAATAAAACAGAGTACCCCCTTTATTGATTTATTCCATTGCAGGATGGTCCAGGGCCAAACTGGAATAAGTGTGCCATCTATTGCTCTGCCAGTTAGAAAGGTGGCTTTCCACACCCGAAAGTTCTGCAACCACTGCTTGTTACCCAAGACCTGCATAACGATGCGATCCCACCACTCAATGCTTGTTTCCTGAGCCCAAACGTGAGAGTCCACAGTATTCAGCTGCTTCATGAAGGACAAAAGTAATCTGGTGTTTCTTTCCATGGCACACAGCAGGTCAGGCAACTCTGATTCCTGTTCAGACTGGGTGCTCATGATATACTGCATGACTGTCTGCGACGTGTTCAGAACAGTAGAGAGCAGTGGAGGATCCATCCTTTCAGACTGAGATGGCAGGCACGTAAGAGGGGCCACTGAAAAATTCCATGAAATGCAGTTGGAAGTCCCTGGAATGTTGGGACAAAACTGCATGGGACATTGAACCCAAACCCATGATGCACTGAGATCCATTCTGCCTTCCCACAACTCCTAGCTTTAGAAGGTGGCGAGTAGCATAGTGGGATAGCTACCTACAGTGCACTGCTCTCACTGTCAATGCTAGAGCACCAAGAGTGTACGCACTCTGCTGACAAAAGGAGCTTAGTGTGAACATGTACAAGTGATTAATTATCCCAGTTTTTTATTGTCTGCTTAACGTGTGTTGACAAAACTCTGTAGTGTAGAGAAGGCCTTATGCCGTCTTTTGAGGAGTGACATTTAGTTTCCTCCTCAGACTTCTCTTCACATTTAGAGATATTTGGGCTCTGAATGAGCCTCACTGATACGTACAGGCCTCTATGCTGGCTTTACTGCCTAAAATACTGGCCCCAGGGCTGACTTGTCTCCAACAAGAATGGTATGCAGCTTGTTGTAAAGGGCACCACCTCATTTATTGTTGGCCTTGTGATCTCCCTACTGAAGTTTCTTTGCTTTCATGCTGCATAGTTGCAGATTCCCATTATACCCGTTGGGTGGCATCCCATGTGCAATCTGTTCATAGATGTCCATGTTTCTACAACTGATCTATAGCTGTGCTTGAAACCTCTTCTTCCCACAGGCAGAAGATCCAATACCTCCTGTCTACTGCAGGCAGCACCACATCTAGTGAATGGACCCACCACAGTCAGTTGGGCAGTTGCACACAAGGGTGAGCTGCTAGGTGTGCTTGCCAAAGTATGCAATCAGAAAATGGCATTTAAAAAACAAAAACACATGGGGGAGTTTAAATGGCATGGGTGGGAGGGGGTACGGTGGCTTTCTGACTCCTGAGAAAGTCTACAGTTGTGGCCAGAGTAGTCACTTGTTGCAGGGAATGGGGCATTGTGGGACTGATGGTGGAGGACAGTTAGGGTTGACACAGGTCATTCAGTGTCTATGCTTGCACTGCATTGACCTCAATAGACCAATCATGGCTCCACACCATTTGGGGAGGTGGGTATATAGACTGTATCGGTGTGACAGGGTGCTTACATCACCTGGAGATAAATTTGAGTGTAGGCACATGCACAAATAGGTTGATGCAAGGCAACTTATGTCAACCTAATTAAGTACTGCAGATCAGGCTTGAGAGCCAAAAACAAGACCTCCCACACCTTCTGAAGTGCCAGAACTGCTCCATTCCAAAGTTTCAAGCTTACAGCTTCTTGACAGCTTCTCTAATGCTTTGCAATACAAAAGGTACATTGAAAATTTGGTGGCAGAAATACTAAACTGAATTTTATGCCACATTAAATGCACACAGCAATGGCTATAAGTTGACTAAGCTAAGCTGAGCTGAGCTAAAAGTAGGCAATGGGGGCAAGACAACTAGGAGGGAGTGGGGAAGTGAAGAAATACTTCATACTTCTAGAATCCATAAGACAATTTAAGCCTAATATTCTCTGTAGGACATGGGGCCTTGAACAGAGGCTTGTAGTAGAAACAATAGTAATAGATGAATGTCAAAATTATGACAATTTCCAGCTAATAAGCAAAAGCAGATCAAATTACCTTCCGCAGTTCAATTGTTACTTCATTTCTGTGTCTTCGCATTGTCTGCAAAGCAAAAAAAAATCAAGATTATATATGAAGAAAAACAGTGTACACAGATTTGTAAACAGTGTTCTCCTAAGCTACTTAAAATGAAGCTACTCACAGAAAGCTACAACAGAAGAGGGCTTAGTGTAAAGCACTTCAATTATAAACAAAATGTAATCAATTTTGGAATCTTTCCCAGCACAGATCTTGGGAACCACAGGGTTAAAGAAAAAAATAAAATACCCCACAAATATGGTAAAAAGCTTCATTATGAATGCAGAAAACAAGTACACTGAAGGATAGAAAGCTTTTTGAATAGTTTAATATAGTACTCCCTTGTGAAGTGCCACAAGGCTCAGTTCTCTTTGGTCTTATAAATATTTAGATGTAACCACCAGGAAAAAAGTTGACTAGAGTTCAAATGTTAGCTGTTTTACCTGTGTATGGTTATCTGTCCTTCACAACTTACAGCATCTGTAACCAAGTTATCCCAATATCTGCCTGAGATCAGCACATAGACAAGAAAAGCTGGCTGATGCTTAACCCACTTAAGACTGAGGTTGTGTGTAGGTACAAGGAAGCACTTTGAAGAGCTTACCACAGTGCCAGTGGAGGATGTACGTACATAAATGTACAGACAGACTGCAATCTGTGGGTCCTTTTAGACTCCTCCCTGACACTGGGCTCTCATAGCAACATCTCTGAGAAACACTCTACTATTCCAGCTGGCTTAGAGATTGCATCCCATCATTGATTATCATATTGCCTCTTGCACCCTCTAATTCATTTACAGAAATACTATGTACTTGGATCTGAAAACATCAACTCTGAAAAACAGCAACTGGTGCAGAACACAGCAGAGTACCTCCTCAGCCACATGGTAACCAAGAGCACAAAGTCCCTGTATTTTGCTCATTCCATTTTCTATCGGCAACCACATCACCTATAAATTCTTGATCTTTATCTTCAAGGATCAAAATGGTCTGCCCACCACATCTAAAACTCCACCGCATCCTTGGAGGCCTCAGCCACTGGGATCCATATAACAATTATCTACAGTGAATGAAGGCCATGTGCACAGAAAGACAAGGCTTTTTTTTTTTTTAAACAGACTTGCCCAATACTAATGACATCACCCCAACCATAACTAAACACAACCATGAACCTCAACATTTTCTGATTCAGCATGAAGTGCACTTTGACCTCGCTTCCCACAAACAATGCATGTTCTCTGAGGTACTGCCCTTCTCCCTGTGCTATACTGCTACGGCTGAGGTGGCCAGAGTTGGAATCCACCCCCCCCCCCCTTTTTTTTTTTAAATGAAAAGAGGTGGCTACTGGCAAGGCAATCTCTAGGAGAATGCCAGGACTCGAACTTGCTCTTCACCCTGCCCCAACGCACTGTTTTTATTAAAAATAGCCTGAATTTAGTGACCTTCCAAGCACGCTGTAAGATTTTTTTTTTAAATAGACTGTGTGGAAAGGATTTTTTTTGTTTGAGTTCCTATCTGAATTATTTTAATGATACAGGAATTCTGTTGTACTACTAATTGTGTGTTGAGACCTAGAATCTTGTATAGATATTTACACCTAAATATTAGTTACTCACTACATTTTATTTATTTATTTTTATAAAGTGAACATAGTACTGACCACAGAAGAAGGAAAACCTTAAAAGTCTAAACCAGGAGTCTGTGAAGTTAACTGTGATAGGCATGTCATAAGAAACCAAAACAGAAGTCTAGCCATTGGACAGTCTCTAAAATGTCTAGTTACATCAAAATTTTGAAGTCTACTCCAAGAAGTTAGAACCGTTCTTGAAATAAACTATGCAAAGCCTTGAAAGAGGCTTGCACTGTTTAAAAAGTTAAAATGCAAAACACACTTCACATTTAAGGTAGATCATTTGTGATAACCTTTCCAAAGAGCTGGAAGTCCTCCGTTCACCACCACAGTGATATATTGCTTTTTAAATATACAGTATTTACTATAAAAACAAATGTAAAATATGGCATTTGAAATATTTTCCTCATATTGCACAACTGGATATACAATATAAATTTGTTATACAATGTATTTTTTCAATAAGTCTTCCCTTTACTGTGCCTTAGTGTATTAAATGAAGAATGTGATTTAATATTTAAATATATATGCATGCTTACTTAATGAATTACTAGTTGTATCTTTGGTAAGTACCCAGGAGATCTGATTGTACAAACATATGTAGTGCTCGTCACAAAAATTTAAGCTAATTTAATAATTGACAGTTTAAAAAAATACACAATGTGACAAATGCATATCAATGGCATACTTATTTGTAACTGAACTAACCTGGATCTCTCCGTGTATAATTTAAATATAAATATTAGACTACAGGTCAATGAAAAAGTCCGCAGTTTATTCCTCTGAACAGATTTTAAAAGCAGTATGGCTAATTCCTGTTTTGTCTATTTTTGTCCCAGGACACTATTTAAGGGGACATCTGTACAAAACTTTTATCTATGCTTGCTGGAGAGTGAATTTGTGTGTGGGGGTGGAGGGTGAGAAAACCTGGATTTGTGCTGGAAATGGCCCACCTGATGATCACTTTAGATAAGCTATTACCAGCAGGACAGTGGGGTGGGAGGAGGTATTGTTTCATATTCTCTGTGTATATATAAAGTCTGCTGCAGTTTCCACGATATGCATCTGATGAAGTGAGCTGTAGCTCACGAAAGCTTATGCTCTAATAAATTGGTTAGTCTCTAAGGTGCCACAAGTACTCCTTTTCTTTTTGCGAATACAGACTAACACGGCTGTTACTCTGAAACCTGAAAATACTCAATGGGTTAATAGGAGCTTTCTAAAAAGTCCTAGATTCAGGATAAATTTGAAATGGCACATAAAAATAAAGAAAGTAACTATTTTCAAAGTACTAATATGATCTTCCTGCTCAGTGCTAGAATCATGATAGTACCATGGTCTGAATACCATACTTCTGGCACTACACCTACAAATTAGAAGCAGAGGCACTGTCAGTTTGGCAGCAGTATGATACACACTTGTTCTATATCTGCCATAAACTTTCTCAAAACATTTTTCTCATCCCAATCAGAGGAGTTCAAGGATGCATACACTGTCACACTAGAAACTTAGGGACCAAGTACTCCTGTAACAGATACTGAAATTTTCAAATTTCCCAAAAATTACTGATTGAGTTGAAAAATGAGCCACAATCTATTTTACAACTAACTTTCTCCTACTCATTAGTAGGTTATAGTTCTATTTTATATCAGAGCCACTGCCAAGACAAGTTAAAAATGTATGAAAGTGCAAAGTAATTAGATCCTATGCCTTCTGAGATGGAAATTCAGCATAGCAACAGTGATCCAAACAAAGTTATATCCCCCAGAGTCTCTAAATTGACCACACTGCACAAGGTATCGTGTACTTATGCATCATACTACAGTTGCTCACCTGAGGTACAGCGAGGCAAAAAACTATTCACCGAGTGTTATTATGGCACAACAGTGCTCATTTAAGTTAGCAGTAATGTTACAACACATCGAGGACATCCTAAATGATCTGGCACTTAATTGGCAGTTAAGTCCATATGACATTTTATATCACTACTAAGAAATAAGATTTCCTCTTCCGATTCAGTATCTATAATGGACAAATTACCTATAAAAATGTTAAGATTTAATTTGAAAACTTTTCAACAGGGAGGTGCCAAGCTCTGAAATAGGCAGTTTTAAAAGTAGAGGTTGAAATTTGAAATAAACATTGCTTAAGTTATTTCTTTAGCATTTTCTTCAGCAAGATAAGAAACTTTAATGAAAGAAGACACGGAGATAAACAAAAATCTGGTGTGCCTACACTTAAAATGGGTTAGGGTTTTTTTTTTATTATTATTATTTGAGGACAGGAATCAATCTCTAGATATTCTTTAAAATCTGACATGAAGCATGCATGACAAGAGTCTTTCCTTACCATTTCCACTCTAATTTTGTTTAGACAAAGTTCCATCATATAGAACAAAAGCTTCACTGAAAAGTCGCACTGGATTTATCAGTACTGTATGTGAAGATCTCCATGTGAACCCCTTATACCTTCCTGATTGCACTATAAATATATTTGTGTTAAGGCAGACAGTTTAAAAAAATTGCAATTAATCCCGAGATTAAAAAAATATCAGCAATTAACATAGGTTGATTTAACAGCCCAAGCAACCCTATATAAATGTTTTCTATCAGCAAAACCCTGGCCAGAGGTTTGTGGGGAAAAGGATGCCCCTAGAATGAATGCTGAGACCAAATGTCAGCTCTAATAATCCTACTCTGAAATAACCTGTTCAGGTCAAACCAGTTTTAAATCCATGTCGCCAACACCAGCATTTCCTATTTCACAACATTAGATCCACAGAAGCAAATTTGTCATGAACTTGGCCTACATAGAAAACAAATTGCTTTGAAGTTTTGGATAGGAATTAAGATTTATTGAATCTTTAAACTTGAATTCTATAGATTGAAGAGATTATGCTTATTCCTTTACCTAAATATTAAATTTAAGACATTCTGCAGCAAAAACACACATTTACAATTTGTGAAATGGTAGCCTATACGCCAAGATTTATTTTTTAAACTTGCATTATGCAAAAGAGGTATATTCTGTATTAATAAGATTTTTAGAGAAGAAATTATGACAAGAAAAATCTAAAAATGAAGATGCTAGTTTGTAGTATAGAATATGTATGTCACTCAAGATAGGACTGAATCAAGTTTAGAAACAATGTCCTGGCACAGAATAAAGAACTCAACAACCCTTTCCCCCCCACCCCCCCAAAAACCAACAACTTTGTATACAAAAAGCTTGACCCCATCCATACTGACCAGCCAAACTGTTTGGACAGCTATTTGAACCTGTTACAAACACCATTTAAAACTGGTGTGGGATAACTATTCCTGGTGCTGTGTACCATAGTTAAGTGTAGAATCAAATTCAGAAAGTTTTTTGTGCCACTGCTGTACACAAAATATTTAAAATTCATATTAAAAATCCATTTTAGATTATCCTACATATGGACTTTACTAAATCATACAAGATTATTCTTAAGGGACTACAGAATAGGAATTCTAGGCCCCTGGAACATACACTTGCCTCCACTTTGGCTACAGTACAAATTTTGCTTTTTAAGTGTATCTAAAGTAGTCACCAACTGTTTCTTCAGATATTACCTCATTTGTCATCCTGAGAGAGAAGAGATGTAACGATTCAAGATTTTTTTTTAATAAATTAAAATTGCATTTTTTGGGCACAGAAAGGGGGCTCAATATCAAATTTAAATTCTGTCCATAAAATCAAGTTTAATTTGGCAGTAACTAAAATTTGTTACCATTTTAACTACAATTTTTTTCAATCATTTACAATGAGGATCAAGATTATACAGAGCCAAGGTGTAGTCTTAGGTTAGAATTCTACACTTTAAATGTACTGTAATGAAAGACTCCCAATCACAGCAATATAAACAGAATTGGAGACTATGGTAACCATTGTGCCAGCCCAGCCTGCCCCATCACTAACTAACTGGAACACCTAGAGAATAAGCAATGCTTAAAACTCAATCTCTTTTCTGATGTCACAGTAGCAGAGCAGGAGTCAGATTCAGGTGCTTGGTTGGTAAAGTTAGGATGGGAAGTGAATATGGTGCTATGGGTTGGTTGGTTATATTGTGGATTTTGAAGCAGAAGGGGGATGGGTTGGATACTTACAATTATATGTTCAAAAGTACAAGAGACTTAGGAGTCTAAAGTCATATTTGCACTATAAAATTAAGTCAACCTATGTTAGGTCAACTTACAGCCACTGCAGTACTTACTGCAGATGTTCACGTCCACACTGCCCATCTTCTGTCAGTGGTGTATGTCTTGAAGTTTGTCTTTAGGTAACAAATCTAAATGTTTATTGTATAAACATTTATATTTTAATATTCACTCTTAAAAGTGTTAATATAATATACTACTTCATATAATTACTAAGAGTAAATGAGTAAAAATTATGTGTCAAACAGAAAGTACCATACCCTGACAGACTCATGTGGGAAATGCATGGGTAAGGAATTTGTGCCCTCCAAAGTGTTTCTGGCCAGTGTTCTCTGCAGAATTTAAAGGGTGGGTCTATTCTAAGAGTGACTAGAAGAGTTATTACAGGATTCCATATTCATTGTCTCACTGGATTTCTAGATTCAATTCCTTCAATTTGCTACTAAACGGATGTTTTTGTTTTGTTGTTTTGTTTTTTTAACTGCCAGCCCCACTGACTCATCCTAGGCTCCATCAGTCAAGGTGTATTCTTTCCATCTCATGGGTCTCCAGTAATAAAGATTTTATTAGACCAAATTCTGGCCACAGATTTGTTTATCTAATGTAAGGGCTTGTCTACACTACCCGCAGGATCGGCGGGCAGCAATCAATCCAGCAGCTAGTCTAGTATAGACACACTAAATCGACCGCCGAGCGCTCTCCCATTGACTCCGGTACTCCACGGGACCAAGGAGCACAAGCAGAGCTGATGGGACTGCGTCAGCTGTTGACTTACTGTAGTGAAGATACTACATACATCAACTTCAGCTATACTATTCAAGTAGCTGAAGTTGCACATCTCAGACTGACCCCATGTGGTAATGTAGACAAGCCCTAACTGTATTGAGACTAGGCCTTCAGAGGCCACCTAGCAATCCTACACTAGGTATCTAGGTTCTTATGACACTCGGAACCGTAGTATCTGAGCACCTCACAACCATCCTATACTGGAAACCTACTGACTGCTATACTTATCGACATGCTTCCAGCTTTCATCCAGACTGTATCACACAATCCATTGTCTACAGCCAAGCTCTAAGGGACAACTGCATTTGCTCCAATCCCTCAGACAGAGAGGAACACCTACAAGATCTCTATCAAGTGTTCTTAAAACTACAATATCCACCTGCTGAAGTAAAGAAAGATTGAGAAAGCCACTCCAGGACAGGCCCGACAAAGAAAGTAACAGAACGCCACTAGCAGTCACCTTCAGCCCCCAACTAAAGCATCAACAAGGATCTACAACCTATCCTGAAGGACAACCCATCTCTCACAGATCTTGAGAGGACTGGCATGTCTCCCTTACAGACAGTCCCCCAACCTGAAGCAACTACTCACCAGCAACCACACACCACAACCTAAACACTAACCCAGGAACCTATCCTGGCAACAAAGCCCGTTGCCAACTCTGTCCACATATCTATTCAAGGGACATCATAGTGTTATACCAATAACATAAAAACCAGCAGGATCTTAAAGGGGAAAAGTCAAAATGCCACATTTATTGTGAATACTGAAAGAATCATAGTAAGCAGTTATGTTATAGCTATAACTTCCATTCAATTTCATATTTATTCACTCATTCATACACGTTCTGCAAGGTTGTTATCATAGTTACTAGCCTTAGAGTTGCTCATGCCAAGCCATTGGCCAGCCAGGTGGCCTGGACATGAGGAGGGAGAAGGGCCTTGTCAGATGCTCATTTGATGCTCCTGGAAGTTGGTTTGCAGAATCAGACCCCAAAGTTCTCACTTTCTAGAGTCCATTTTTATAGGAATTTCTTCCTATGCCAGTCTATGGGAATTGCTTCATCATGCTGTTGCTGAATCAACAGATGGCACATTCCTGACTGCTCCGTGCTGCCAGATGTTATCTTGTTCTTTGATTCTCCCATTCTTGAGGCTGTTGGGTGGATTCCAGTCTGCCCTCAGGGGGTCCTCTGGTTATTTCCACTTGACGCCTTCTTCAGCTGATGGACATTGGATTCTTAGGCTGGCAATTCCCTGCTCATTCATTCAGTTATTATCCACACCAAGCATCCATCCTCTATTTAACCGTTAACAAAGCGAGATGAATACAACAAAAGGGCGGGGAGTCTCTGGGTGCTGTTTCTGTTGTTACAGACTATTGCTTTGAGTCTCTCTCTGTGTGAGTAGTTGTTACAAAGAATTGCTTTGAGAACAGACTCAATCTTAGAATGTACTAACACAATTAGCAGCTTGCAAGTTTCACACAGAGGGAGAGAAACAGTACTAAAAACCAAGAGACCTCTTAATTAGTAATACCCTGGAACCTAAACTATGGGGAATCAAACTCATTTGTGATTTTAATACAGAACTTCTTTAATATGACCCAACAATAGGACCTGATCACATCAGCCACACTATCAGAGATGTTCAGGTGAACGAGCCTACCAATGTGATATATGCCATCATGTGACAACAATGCTCCTCTGCCATGTAAACTGGCCAAACAGGACAATCTCTATGCAAAAGAATAAATGGACACAAATCAGACATCAAGAATTATAACATTCAAAAACCATAACATTCAAAAACCAATCGGTAAACACTTGAACCTCCCTGGTCACTCAATTTCAGACCTAAAAGTTGCAATTCTCCAACAAAAAAAGCTTCAAAAACAGACTCCAACGAGAAACTGCAGAATTGGAATTAATTTGCAAACTGAACACCATTAAATTAGGCTTGAATAAAGACTGGGAGTGGATGGGTCATTACACAAATTAAGAACTATTTCCCCATGCTAATTCCCCCCGCCCCCCACTATTACTCTCACCTTCTTGTGAACTGTTTGAAGTGGGCCACCCTGATTATCACTACAAAAGTTTTTTTTCCTCCTGCTGATAATAGCCTATCTTAATTAATTGGTCTCATTACAGTTGGTATGGCAACACCCATTTTTCATGTTGTGTGTGTATTTTATATATATAAATACATACACACACACACACCCCTACTGTATTTTCCACTATTACTGTGTTTATCTTCTACATCTCAGAGGGGCATTATGAAGTACTATTATAACATTTTATAGATGGGTACCTGAGGCACAGAAAGATTGTGAATTGTCCAAGGGATGTTTATAGCAGAGCAGGAATCAAACCTAGGTCTCCAGAATCCCACCCCGCAACCTTACCCACAAGGCAAGGTATCACAGTAATATCTGATCTCCACTGGTCTTCAGATTATGCCCACTGAAGACTAAAGGATTACATAGGTGTTGAAGGCATGATCAGGACCATGAAAACTTTACTACTGGTGAAGATACACAAGATTTTCAAATTAATTTTTTCTGTCAAATCCCAACAAATTGAACAAGTAGGATATATCCGTTACTGAGTATGGAACCCAACAATGAAATTTTTTTATTAATTTTTGAGTACATCGATACTGCAAAGCTTCCATATTTTCTTGAAAAGCATAACCTTTGAGATCTTGTTGCAAAGACAGTCTATCACATAGAAACCAAGTCTGCAAGCAGAAAGAAACATAACTAAGGGTAGTGTTAACTTCCACCAATTATCTCAGAGGACCATTTGTTCTGTAGTTTGACAATCACCAGTATAAAAAAGCATGGACACAGAATTGCAGTTGAAGTCACTATCAAAAACAGCCACAGAAGTGATGGAATATGGGGAAAATAAATTTTCAGTGGAAGGTGATTGATTCAATGAGAAATGCTCAAATAATTTGACTCATGTAATACAAATGTCTGTGCAACATGTAGGTGGTATTTTGTGCTTGCTGTATTTTAGTAGCCACGCTGTACTTGCATCGAAAGTTTCAAAATGGTTGGAGAAGTTTACTTGTCCTGAAAGAGTAGGCATGTGATCCCAGAACCCTAGCCACATTAGCTGGGGGAAGCACACCAACACCTGCGGAGGCAGAGCCAGCAGCCCCAAGAAGTGCAGAGACTTCCCCTAACAGTGAGGTGTGGAAAAGCCCAGCCAGAGACCATTGCTCTCCCCCAGCCTGTAACTTATACTATTACAGTAGATCCTAGGTACCCCAGTCGAGTATCAGAGTTCCACAGTGTGAGACACTTCAGACATGTAACCTAGAACAGCAGTTCTCAACCAGGGGTCCAAGGCCCCCTGGTGGGCTGTGAACAGGTTTCGGGGGGGTCCGCCAAGCCAGGCTGGCATAAGTCTCATTGGGGCCCAGGGCAGAAAGCCAAAGCCCCACCTCCCCAAGCACACCTAGGCCTGAAGCCAAAGCCTGAGCAGTTTAGCTATGCAGGGCCCCAGGCAACTGACTTGCTTACTACCCCCTAATGCCTGGCTTTTATATGCAGAACAGTTGTGGCACAGGTGGGCTGTGGAGTTTTTAATAGCATGCTGAGAGGGCCTCAAAGAAAGGTTGAGAACCCCTGACCTAGAAAACAGCTCCTGCCCCAGACAACTTCCCTTCCTGTCATACTCACCCCACTCCTGGCCTCACAACACCAACAAAATTAAGCAAGAAAAAAAACTGAAGATGACATGTCCATCAGCCTGACCATTTTACCTGTCTGCTGCATATTCTCTCATGCTCTTTGTACATGTGTCTTTTTAGATTCTATGTGTTTCGGGATAGGGACTTTATCTTCCTAAGAATTTGAGAGAGTTGCTGTAGAATTATGATTAGGACCTTTTAGGACTACTGTAATAATAATGGTCCAAACAGTTTTTGGTCCTGAAAGAAATTACTACCTCATTTTCCCCAAACTAATTTTGACAACTCTGTCTCCCAGCCAAAAAAGGGTGCTAATGGAGTTAGAGATTAATTTTTACACTTAATAAGAGGCATTCCAGATGGTAGAGGCAGTAGCTGCTAAAGTTGTTAGAACTGAGTGGGTAATAAAGAGAAAAGCAAGAGTAACTGGAATGAGATTTAGAGATGGATATTGTACAACCAGCCAGTATTTAGAAGCAAATGCTATGTCATTAGAAACTTGACGTTTCCACCCTTTCCAGTTATATAGTATGCTTTTTTTAGACTCTCTGTCACTACTCTACCAAGAGTTAGTCAATCACTGGTCAAGAATTTGATTTAGTCAATCCCATATTTCAACTAATTCCATGCAGTTCACACCATTGCACATTATGAGGGGCTGTTTCCCTTTACCTGAAGATGCTCACTTGTAGCTTCAGAAAAAAACTGACAAAGATCTTACTCTAGCAAATCTAGAAAAGTAGTATTTAAACATACTGAAAAAAGTAATGTTTACATAAGATTTTTGAAATGTTTTTAATCAAAGAAAGTACAAGTGAGTCACATCATACATGTATTTAATTTATGCGAATTCAACTATACGCGCTCTGCAAAAAGAAAAAAGATACCTGTAAATAGTGCAGGCGATTCTGCCCACCATTCCACCCAATGACCATATGCGTGAGTGAGCGTAAGATGAGAGATGTGAATCTGCTGTTCCCTCAGTCGATCTCAGTTCCCATGTGCCTCTCATAGTGTGAGCATCTCGCCACACTGAGTGCGATTCTAGTGTTTAAAGATACTGTGCGTATTTTTTTGTACAACATGGCCCCTAAACACAAGCCAACTACTTCATCTGGTGCTCAACTGAAGAAACAGCAATCTGTTCCAAAGCTGGAGGAAAAACTGGCTGTGTCAGCCTTATTGATGTGGTATGTTGGTCTCCAACACCAGGCGTAGATATGACCGCAACGAATCTAGCATCTATGCAATTAAGATTCAAGAGAGAAATTCATCAAGGCATGGCATCAAGTGCTCCAATAACTACTAAGGTGACGAGCCAGGAGCGTGATAAGACTTTTGTGAAGACTGAAAAGACATTAAACTTATGGCTGGAAGACATGAACCATAAACATGTGCCTATCGATGGCAACATGTTGCGAGAAAAGGATCTTAGCCTCTACGTGCTGTTCAAACCTCCTGCCAAAGAGGGACAGCCTTCTAATGAGAAGGAATTCAAAGCAAGCCAAGGTTGGCTTAACAGTTTTAGGAACTGCTTCAACCTCAAAAACGTGCAGGCTACTGGTGAAACTGCATCTGCCAATGAAGAGGCAGCAAAAGCCTACCCCAAACAATTAAAGAAAATCATAGAAGAAAAGAGCCATCTTCTGGAACAAATTTTTAATGCTGACGAGACTGGACTCTTCTGGAAAAAATGCCCAAACCACACTCACACTCTGAAATCAGAAAGACAAGCCCCTGGCTTCAAAGCAGCTAAAGACCATGTGACTGTTTTGTGGCAATGCAACTGGGCATTTAATAAAGCTGGGCTTGCTCTACAGAGCTGCAAATCCCTGTGCCCTAAAAGGCAAGAACAAAAATCTCCTGCCTGTGTTCTGGCAACCAAATAAGAAGGCTTGGGTGATGGCAGCATTAAGTGTTGCTGATCGTAGACAATGCTCTTGGCCACTCTGCGTCACTCCAGTTTGTGCATAACAATGTTGAAGTAGTCTTTCTCCCCCACAATACCCCCTCCATCCTCCCAACCAAGGAGTGATTCGCTGTTTCAAGGCCATGTACAGAAGGCTTATGTTCTCAGATACATAGCACTAGGGATGCTGATCCCAATCTTAATGTGATGGAGTGTATACTGTACTTTATGGGCGATTTAAGGGATTTTTCAAGAGTAATTTTGACTATACGTAATTTTCGCCTTACGCGCTGACTTTAGAACCTAACCCCCATGTAAGATGCGACTCCACTGTATAGCAGATTTGAATTCCATGAAGTTTAACATTTTAGTTTAGCAGAAAAGTTAAACATTTTCCACTGTGTTCTATTAGCTGTTTTGTGAGGTAGACTAGAACTGGGTGAATTATTCCAGAGAAGCAGCTCCTGAAGAGCTATCCTTCACTAACCTCTTGCTCTCTTCTAGCCCCATGTTTTCAAAATACAAGCATATTCTTGTCTATCCATTCCTCAAAAAGCCACCGTGAAGACTTGAGTCAAGGGAGATTGAGCAGACCACAGTATGTTTGGAGATGCACTCTACATAGGACTACATTTTAAATCTATTTGGGAATGGGTATAGAAGGGCAGCCATTCATTTGACAATTTGTCCTAGAGAGCACACGACACCTGTGCTCTGGGATCTACGCCGATTGCCCTGGGAACAACATGAGATAGGCTCTCTCTGAGACGATGTACTGTATCAGTTGCGATCAGCTGAAGTAATGATGCTATGTTCCCCTTAACATAATAGAGGCCAGAATCAGTGGCTAGTGCTTTTCACTCTCCCATGTGTGGGAGTGTTATTATATGGGAAACTAGTAGCAATACTTATTTGCTTAACACTTTCCATTATAAAATACTCTTACAACCCTTTTTAGAAGCTCTAACATCTCCATTGCTTGCAGAAGGCTTTTGAAATTTGGCAGAAAAAGAGACCCTGATCTAGAGACATACCTTTCATTTACTGCATGAAATTCTGTTCAGATTTGGCTGACTAATAAGGTGTAAAAAATTGACACTGCCCCGATCAGCAGGAAAATTTTGACAGCATGCCAAAATAACTGAACATGAGCAAACATTCTGAAGAGTTGGGCCCATACAGCTGCCAAAGTTGCAACAGCTGAAGCAGACACTACACTGCGAACACCTAGAAACCAGCAGAGTCATAAGAACAATGGCAGAGAGAGAATCACAGAAACATAGGGCTGGAAGGGATGACAGGTCAACTGGTCCACACCCTTGCACTGAGGAAGGACTAAGTATTATCTAGACCAGTGGTTCCCAACTAGGGATCTGAGGCCCCCTGGAAGGCCACAAGCAGGTTTCAGTGTGGCCACCAAACAGGGCCAGCATTAGACTCGCTGGGGTCCAGGGCTGAAAGCAAAGGCCCTCCCATATGGGGATGATGCCCCTGCCTTAAGCCCCACCACTCGCAGTTGAAGCTGAAGCCTGAGCAATGTAGCTTTGCAGGGGGCACCTGCAGCATGATGCCAGCTATGGGCCAGGACCCCTGCCCCTTCTGCCTGAAGCCCCACCCTCAGCCAAGCCAGAATGGGCTGGGAGCCATGGACCCTCCACCTGCCCAGGGTCGGGGGGGGGAGGGGGGCGGGACTGAAAGCAGCCCCTGGGCCCCCGCCCAGGGCAGATGGAGGGTTCACAGCTCCCCCCGCAACTCAGTTACAGCCGGAGGACAAGGCATCGGAACCACAGCCTGGCCACTGTAAGAGCTGAGCAGTCAGGCAGCTGAGAGGAGATGCAGACCCTCCACCTGCCCTGGGCATGGGCCAGGCGCTGCTCTCAGATAGATGGTCTGCAGCACAGCACACACACCCCTCCCCCTGGCCTCCAGGGGAAGGAAGGATGGGGGTGAAAAGTGGACAGGACAGGTCCATCCACTTTGAAAAACTGGGAGGACCATGGTCCCCTGCCCCCCTGTCCCTCCCATTCCGGTGCTGATGCATGAGGCCCCAGGCAATTGCCCTGCTTGCTACTCCCCAACGCTGGCCCTGGTTTTCATATGCAGAAAACCAGCTGGGCAATGGAGTTTTTAATAGCATGTATGCGGGGTGCTCAGAAAGAAAGATTGAGATGCCCTGATCTAGACCATCCCTGACAAGTGTTTGTCACTGGAAGTTTTTAAGAACAGGTTTGAGAGCTATTCCACAACCTCCCTAGGTAACCTGTTACAGTGCTTAACTACTCTAGGCTACACTCCCATGCCCCTGCAATCCAGCCCCTTCTTGGAGCCACTGTATGAAAAAGGAAATCCCTGAACTCCAGGTATGGGGGAGAGAGCTGAGCTCCTCTGTAAGTCCCAAATGCAGCCGTACCAATCTCTTCCTACTCACTCCTACCCCCAGACTCTGGGGGTAACACCAGCAGCTCATTCCCCTCCCCAGGAAAGTAGCCATCTCCTGCTACCACCTAATGTAGTGGATCATGTAGCTCAAGTGGTAGAAACCTGTGCTGCAGGGCAGATAGTTCAGGGTTCAAATGCTTCTGATTCGTGACTTGGGTTGTTACAGTTGTATATGAGAAAGGCAGAGACATTTTTAAAATCTCCAAAGTTACAAAAATTTAGGTTGCTAAGTCAAGCTCTCAAAAGTTAGGAAATGCCTTAAATAGTTGCCTATGCAACCTTAATTCTCGCCTCTTATGTAATGCTTTGTAACAATTTTAATTACATGATCACATACTTTTTCCCCACCTCACATAGAATGTGCAGGATGGACACAGAAGGGTGCATGGGCAACCTTGCAGATCACACATTTCCTGACTTTGGGGTAGGAAGGGTTGTTTTGTTATTTTACTTTGCAACCTACGTAACTTTCTTTTAACGGTTTTCTTTTTTGTATGTTTTTATTTATGACTGCTTGTTGGTAGAAGGGATGAGCTAACTGAAATGGTGTGATCTGTAATTTTAAATAACTGGCAGGACACCATGAGACTGTGCATGGGTGCTATTTATGGCTCTAAACAAAAATATGAGTGTAACAGACCAGAACCAGGCCAGAAGTTAAGGCAGGGCAAGAAAGGATTGACAGGAGTCAGGGAAGTTAGCAGCTGGGACAGGATAGGGTTGAGGGAACAGGTGCAGGGGTTGCAGGTAGAGAGCAAACTAGAAACCTCAACAGCAAAATTGCATTTTTTTAAAAAGTCAGTTTAGTTGCAATTTCAGTGTCCACTTGATGTTTTATAACTGCTTTTCTAAATTAAAAGGTTTGATTGTACTTAAAATATATCACAGTTTGTACTTTATATTACTTTGTTAGTACAAGGCCTGGCCTACACCTAAAACTTAGGTCAACTTAAGTAAGCCCCAGTATAAAAACTGCTAGGTCGAAGGAAGAATTCTTCTGTCAACCTAGCCACTGCCTCTTAAGGGGGTGGATATACTACAGCAAGAGAAAAACTCCTCCTGTTGCTGTAACGTGTGTCTACACTAGAGCAGAGTAGCTGCAGCACTGCATCTGTAATGCTTTTAGTGTAGACATACCTTTTAAGTGGTTTTGAGACTTTACAGGACATGCCCAGTTTAAATAGCAAAGTTACAAACTCCAAAAAAGGCTTACACAACTTAAGTGTTGTATCACTGCAGGCTCTCACAAGCAAACGCCATGCATTTGCTCATATATTGAGAAATTGAAAATCTGAGTCTTTTCCTATATATTTTAAAACTGAAAAGAATGTTTAAAAAGTACTTCACAGCGCAATTTGCAACAATTAAGGTTTTTTGTTGTTTATAAAACAAAGAACATACGTTAATTTCATGGTTACAATTTGGTGTTAGACTGTTACTAATCCATTTTTTGGAAGGACCACTTTTTTTGAGATATTAACAGTACTACACATAGGTTGAAATTCTGAGTCCATGGGCATAGCTTGAGTAGATTGGCTGTGTTCACGGGCAGCCAGCACAGGGGTAGGGAGACAATTCTTCCCCAAGTCTGGAACCAGGGCAGTCCAGTGGTCCGTCCTTTTGCAGTCAGCAGACTGTACAGTTCATGAATCCACTGGCCACACAACTGCTCACCAACATATCCCTTTCTTTTCTCCTACAGAGGTGGGACTGCAAAACTTGGCTCTGTGGTACACAGGATACTGCATAGTCCCACTGTGCTCTCTCTCAAAGACCTGGCCCTGCTGTACAACAGAACCAGTCCTTTTGCATATAGAAGGATTCTTCCCTTAAAAAAAAATGTAAGGACTACTCAGGTTATAACAAGAAGAGGTTTTACAGCATAGCAGATCCAACAGTGAAAATATCAATGTTAATTATAATTTGAGAAAAGAATATTGGTTTGCCAGAACATTTTGTACCTGACCAAAAGTGATTTTACAGTATTCAATAATATTAGTTGAATAGAAGCTAAAGGAAGAGGGTTACTTAAACAATATACTCTACATTCATTCAAGCCTGGTTAGCAGAAAGAAGTCAGTAACCATCAAACTGATGACAAATTGCTATGGAGTATCTTGGTCAACAGTTTAGATCATGCTTTTAGTAGATATTCTTTACTTAAAGTTATCTACAGCAATGAGCATTAATTTTTTTTAATATCTCCTATAAAGGAGGACATCTCTGTTGTAGTACAATTGCCAAAGCCCAAATAATTCTCAACCATATCAGTTACCAGATTGACAATCTTATCGGAGACAACTGCTTTGTAGAGCCCTGTGTGGTACTATTTTTAATCCCATTCCCACTATAACAGCAGGTCCTGTGGGATCTCAGTCCTGCTGCAGGGCTCTCTACGCTAGTCCCACACAGAGCTCTATTGCTTTGCCCAGTATAGCATAGAGTTTATCAAATCAATGGAACATCTCTGTAAAAAAAACAGTACCTTTTATTCAGAAACAGCTCAATCCATCAGCATCACCAGATAGTAAGTACATAATGTCTTGGGGCAAAACAAGGACTATTCTTCTAAAATAATCTCCTGGATATTCTGGTAGCCTAATAGCTAGCTAGGTAGAGCTATTAAAAAGGATACCTCTATTATTTACTTCAAGATAGATACGCTGGACAGCGAGAAAAAGAATGACAAAGTTACTGGAACATGGACATTAAAAACAAGCCATATGTTCTAGGATTTTGATTCTTTTTGCCCCCCCCCCCCCCATCAGATTCTAAGTTTCATTTAAAACACACTTCTAACCTTAAATTAATTGTGTCAATGAGCAACTTTTACATACTTCTATACTTTTCCTTTCAAGAAGGATATTTTTGAGGTATGTGCATCAATGCTGAACTGAAACAGGTTTCCTTACCAGGTTTAAGCTAAGCACCCTTTTTCTTACCATGGCTGCACCCTTCGACTTGACAAGCGCTAAGCAGTGTGACCCATCACCTTGAAAAGTAAGACTTCAGAGCTTGTCTCTACAGCCTGTTCTGGTATAACTCCACTGACTGTATTCTGAAATAACTAGGCTTCCAAAGCACAGTAATTATTCCAGAATAGTGTGTCCACATAAGGGAGTTACTCCACTGTAGCTATTCCAGTATAACTATTCCTATGCCTGCCTATTTCCCCATACAGACAAGCCCTCAAATCCCCTCTCCGCAGTGGTCAGTTTCAAACACATCTGCATATCAGGCAATTTTAAATGACTGAGGGTCCCCACATAGCATAAACTGCTCTGTTTGCCCCTGCTTTGCTCTTCAACCAGTCAGGCCAGTGATTGGGAAGGCAGAAGCTTAAGATCAGCACTGCTGAAGCAAAGCCAGTATTCTCAACAGGGAGAGAGAAAGAAAAAGAAAAAGACAGAGGGAGAGGCAAACAAAAAAAATACAGCCCAAGATTGAAAATGAGGGAAAAAAAACAAAAGACAGAGGCCAATTACTAGGTGTAAGGGTGGGACATTTTTGGCTAATCTAATTATCACTGTTAAATTGTCTCCCAAAAATGGAGAGAGAAAGCCTTTCTGTAAAAAGATCGCATTCTCCATGGAAAGAGCATTGTGTGCAAGGGAGATTTACCACCACCAACTTGAACAGAAATTAAGATAAGACTAGCTTACAATTTGAATGTCATCTTTACAAAGACATGGCTCCTGTTAAACCAGGTCTGCAAAGCACTGCCTCCACCCAAACAATAGTAGTAAGGGTGTGAATTCTGCCCCAACTCAAAATTTACCTTAAAAGGGTGTAAATTCAAAGTCTATTTTGGATTATTTAAATACTATAATCATCAAATACAGCAACATAATTGAGGAACACACTCAAATGGAGTCAAAATACTTTAACAGTATATTTAGGCTCACCATTCCCTTTTTCATCCTAGATTAACTTTCACTTCAGAGAGATATTTTCCTCATTACTTTAGCTAGAAAAGGACAGATGTCAGCCCCTCAGAATTTCTCCTCTTTTTCACAGTGGCTACAATAAAAGGTGCTTATGGTATTGAAGGGTAGTGGAGTCAAAAGACCTAAACAATATCCTCGGGGATTCAGTTACCTTTGTAAAAGAGACAGCATTTCAGATTTGAAAGGTGGATTAAGGAAGGATATCCCTCCGTGCTGCTTGATGTAAGCAGCTGGAGACTCTCAGCAGATCTACATTGCTAAGCTACTGCCGTCATTTCAAGAACCTTCTGGTGTCATTTTAAAGACTGGGGGATTTAAGCAAGAATTGGGAGTGAAAGCAAGCGACCATCACCATGTGTGTGATAAAAAAGCTCAGCTGAGTGTGGGAGCGGCCCTTGCAATTTCGCCACTGGCCCCTATAGCCCGGCCTAGGCAGGCCTACAACCTTTGAGAGAGCAGCCTTTCGCACCAGCCCCGACGTGCGAGGGACCTGCGGCCGGGTGTTTGGGGGAAGGGGTGTTGTTACTACCCGAAGGGGTGACACAAAAGGCAGCCAGCCCCATTGTCCAGCCCCTGCAAGCGCCGCCGATCCCTTTGAGCCTCGGGCAGGGAGGGGAGGCGGCAGCTGGTTAGCCGGGAGAGGAGGGGGCCACACGGACACGGGCGCATCCCGCCGCCTGCCCAGGCAGGCCCAGCCCCTCACACAGCCCCATGTGGAACAAGCCGGGGCGGGGAGCGGCGCGACCGCGCCCCCAGCCCCCCCATCTCCGCCCGGCCGTGGGGCGAGGAGACGGCGGCCGCCATGGGCGGCTGCAGGCCCGCGGCGGGGCGGCGATGGGAGGCGCGGCCGGCCGCGCACCCCCTGCCGGGCTCCCTACTCCCTCCCCAGGCCGCGCCCGCATGACGGAGAAGAAAAACCCGGAGGGCATTTTCCTTGCGCCCCCGCCCGGCCCGCCGGCCGCCCGGCTCGGAGCGGGGTGCGGGCCCCTCCCCTCGAGCCCGCCCGGGGCGGAGGAGGAGGGGGAGGAGGCGGCGCGGCCGAGCTCGGCTCCGGCGGGAGCGGGACCCGCCGGCCCGGCCCAGACTCACCTCCACGTCGCGGCCCTTGTTCTTGAAGCTCTTGATGCGGTGGTTCTCCAGGCCCGCGGCGGCGGCGGCGGCGGCGTTCTCGGCCATGGCTGCTCCGGCGGCGGCTCCCAGCTACTGCGAGGCGGCTCCGGCGGCGGCTCGCGGGGAGCAGGCGGGAGAGGGCGGGGGAAAGGGACGTTCCGTGACGAGCGCGAGGAGGGGGGATGGAAAGCAGGGGCACGCGCCGTTGCTGAGTGACGGAGAGCGCGGCTCGCGAGGCATGTGACAGTATCGAACACGCCTCCTCTGCTTCAGGCCCGGCTCCGCGGCTGTGGCTTTATGCTAATTTGAGGGGCGCCTAATTTGCATAACGCGTAATCCTTCGGAGTAGCGAGCGGCGGAGACTACAGCCCCCGGCATGCAGTGCGGCTTGGAGCCTCGAGACTATACGCCGCGTTGCACCCTGGGTCTTGTAGTCTCTGTGAGCCGCATTGTGCTGTGCTGTGCTGTGGGTCGCCCAGCCCACTCTGCCGGTGGCGTGCACACAGCGCGCTGTGCATGGCGGTCTCCTAGGGAGGTGGAAGAGTTGCAGCTGCCCGTGGCAATGCCAGGCTTTTGTAGCACATGCAAGTGCTGGAACAATTTGTATAGTGCGGGTGCTGAGAGCCACTGACCCAAACTGTAAATCCTGTGTATAACGGAAACCACTTCAAGCCAGTGGGTGCTGCAGCACCCTGTACCCCTAGTTTCAGTATCCAGGCAGGATGTCTAGATGTCTCCTTCCCAGCTCCCCCAACCTAGACTCTGCATTTCTCTCCTGCTGGGGGGCATTTGGGGCACGTTTTTCAGGCTTTTCTCTGCAATCGTGGAAGCTGGAAACATTTTTTAAATGAAAGCTGAGCTTGCCCTGTATTCCTGAGTCCAGGCATTGCGGCTTTAAGACAAATGCCAAATAGTTCAAGACTTAATAAAACCATGGGAGTTGGCAACACTGCTTGTGACTCAGGCTATGTGTCTATGTGTCAGTTACCTGGCTAATTGGCAACTTCCTGGTTTCAAGTGACCCACTCAATCAGGGTCTCAGGCCATCACCACCTCAAATTAGAATCATACACTGCTGCTACTCACAGACGTGAGGTTGCAATCCCGTGTGTGTCAGCTTTGATTACCTCAGCCTGTCATGGCAGAGGGGCCATTTACATTGGTCAAACTGGACAGTCTCTATGTAAAAGAATAAATGGACACAAATCAGACATCAAGCATTATAACATTCAAAAACCAGTTGGAGAACACTTTAATCTCTCTGGTCACTCCATTACAAACCTAAAAGTGGCAATTCTTCAAAAAAAAAAAAAAATACAAAAACAGACTCCAACGAGAGACTGCTGAATTGGAATTAATTTGCAAACTAGATACAACTAACTTAGGCTTGAATAGAGACTGGGAGTGGATGGGTCATTACACAAAGTAAAACCATTTCCCCATGTTTATTCCCACCCTCCCACCCCCGTTCCTCAGAAGTTCTTGTCAACTGCTGGAAATGGCCCACCTTGATTATCACTACAAAACGTTCCCCTTTCCCCCTCCCCCAGCTCTCCTGCTGGTAATAGCTCACCTTAAGTGATCACTCTGGTTACAGTGTGTATGGTAACACCCATTGTTTCATGTTCTCTATGTATATAAATCTCCACACTGTATTTTCCACTGAATGCATCCGATGAAGTGAGCTGTAGCTTACAAAGCTTATGCTCAAATAAATTTGTTAGTCTCTAAGGTGCCACAAGTACTCCTTTTCTTCTTTTCCTAGTGTAGCTATTGAGAGGGCTACCCATGAAGGCCTTATTTTCACTATAGAAAAACTGTGTATTCTTAACTGGAGTTAGTTCCCTTGAGTTAACTAACTTGAGGTATAATCCTGGTGAAGAAAGACAGAGCAGTTTGTAGTTTTCACATGAGTTAGCACTTAGGAGATCAAGTTCCTGTCCTTCATTTGGATTTTAACTTGAGTAAAAACATACCTTTTTGTAGAAAGGACAAGGTCAAAATCAATACAGCTTCTTAAAAATCCTGGATTTTCCCTAGTGGTCTCCCATGCAAATATTGACCTGAACACCTGACCCGGTTTGGCTTGTGAGATCTATAACATGGCCTGAGGTCATTTAGCTGCACAGCTCTTAACAAGATTACACAAAAAGTGTGTTAAAAATAAAGATAGATTCTTATAACTTCCATTCTACAAATAGGTTTTAATGTTTACTCCAGAATAAGCTTTAAAAAGAATAAAACTAGCCTTTCTGGTGGCATAGAAAATTGTGAGAGAATGACTGGTGCAGTGTTGTTTGAATCTGTTACAAGGCACACATCCCCTTTTGCATCTCATTGGGATATAAACTCAAGTCCATTTATGTCTAAAGTAACAAATATCTAGCATGTGTCAAGCACAGCTTGAGATAGCTGTCGTATCCTAAAATTCAGCTCATTTGAAAAGACATTCCATGGTAACAATGCTGCCTATTTAAAACTTGCAAATGATAAAATATTCCATCTGATTTTGTTTGTTTGTTTGTTTGTTTGTTAATAGAGGACAACATTTCCTAGTCTCAGCAACTTCAGTTTATAAAAAGTTGGACAGACAAAAGGGTTGGATACTGAAGTCACAAATCACAGGGTTTTGTGGGATTCACACAAAATGTGGTCCAGCGGCAGAAAAGACACTTCATTTTTGAACCTATTGTAATCTGAATTTATGAACCGAATTGGTTTTGCAGTTCCAAAAGGAGTCAAATCTTAAACCCTTATCTGCAAACGCCTATCTACACAGGTATTCTGACTGAATCCAATGGCTGTATTCATTTGCATGGAGTTAAGCACATACATAAGTGCTTATAATACCAGGGTTTTATTTCAGTCACTAAGGTATGCAGCTATTCTTTAAACACACACAGGGGTCTGTTCTACATGGTCCGATCTGTTGAGCAAGGTGATACCATTGTACATAGTCACTTTTTAGAGTAGGCTTGCACTAATACTTTTGAACAACTCTCTAATGATAGCTGGTATTAGGTTCACACGCTTTCCCCCTGAAATCTACAAATGTTAGTTTTCTTAGCAAAGCATAATCTAAGAGTAGATTTTTCACTGTGGAGTTAACTCAGGGTCTTACTTGGGTGTTGCTCCAAACCCCTTCCATCCACACACACAACCGTCTGACCCAAGTTTAGTCGTGCTTTTAACGCAGGCTGGCTGGCTCATCTGGGGCTGCAGGCTAAAACCTTTGCAGTGAGGAAGCAGGCTAAACCATTTGAGTGCTGGTTATCCTCCAGCACCTTCCCACAAAAGTGGCTTATCACACTGCAGGACAAAGAACTGTGGGTAATGCCCCCAGTAGCATTAGCAACACCCCTTGGGAAGTGCAGCACCAGTGAGGATGCAGTCAGAGACAGTCTAAGCAATTGCATAGGGCCCTGCGTAGCTCAAGTGGGTCCCCTATTTGCTGTTTATTATAAGAGCTTGCCTGTTTCAGTACTTTGTGGCGGGGGCCCCAACAATATTCCTGCTTTGGGCCTCCACAATGTGCTTGCACCAGTTCTGGATGCAGGAACTCCAGTAGGGCTTTGCAGTGTGATTGCTCACACCTAGGCTAAGCTAGCCCATGTGTTGATCCCCTGAGTTAAGTCTCCAGTGAAGATTTACCCTAAGGTGCTCTGGAAAGGTGAGGAGGGAAAAGGGCTGGTATCCTTTTTTTGTATATGATGCATAGAGGAGGTCTGGAAGAAGGTATTTTTGTTTTATTTGTTTACATGCTTATTCAGGCCCCTACAGTGTTGCCAAACCCAGATGTTCAAAAATTTTCACTCAAGCCCCTCAGAATCATGTGATTGAGTCAAAAGTATAAGATTTAAAAACAATACATTTGGGATTCTTTTTATTTGCCTTCTGGTTTTTAGCCTCTGGAGTGCATTCAGATTGTATTTTTAAGCTTTTCTCCACAACCATGAAGGCTAGAAACTTTTTTTTTTTTTAATTAAAGGTGTGATTCTCACTTCATGACTTGTCACTAGCTGCTGGGGCTTTAAGTAAAACATCAAATATAATGAGAATAGGTAACACTGTGTCAAGGCTGGAAAGCTATGTCCGTAGTACTAATGAAATTATGACATCACAAGAATCAAGTGTGTGAATGGAGAAACTGAGGGGGGTTGGGGGTAGGAGGGTTTTTTTTCCCCCCTCAGGACTTATCTATACATAGTTTTCTACTGATTTAAAAAAAATTGGCATTAACAACTCATTTAAATTGGGTGTGACCCAGCCTCCAGTGTGAAGTGTCCCCAATAGGGGATTGCACTGATTTAACTCAAATTGGTTTTTTTAAATACAAATGTAGTTAAACTATTACAAAACTATGTGTAGAAGAGCACTTAGATTCTTTAAAGTTTGTTTTTGTTAACATCTTTTTAACTTCAGTGATTAACATTTTGCACAAAGATTCAGTACCTTCACTCCAATAAACTAAGGTGTTAGAGATCACAATACGCACCCAAGACTTCCCAGGGATGTCGTCCAGCAAAGCTACAGAAGACCAGATTTGATATTCCTGATATTTCCAAAGTACAAAACAAGCAGAAGAGGGAAAACAGTAAAAAAAAATTTTTTCATACCATTTTTATATATCATGAAGAAGCAAACAGAGGTACAAGCGCCATCTTTAAAAAGTCCTTTGCAGGTCACCTTTAAGAAAAACATTCTGGTACCATTATACTTTCACCCTGCTCCACTGTTCTGGAGTATTATTTTGTTTGTCCTTTTTAAACATTAAACTTCCTGTCTCCCTTCTGGTCTGTCCAGCACCAGGTACATTTTCAGCATTCAGAAATTCAATATTAAAATAAGAGTAAGGCCAAATAGAATAGAAAATGAAAATCCAGCTTCCCCACTTACAGAAATTCCACATATTTGGCACAAAGTTGTCACAGGCTTTGCCAACATTCCATTAGCCTTTCTGTTGTCCCTGATAATAAGTAACAGTTTGTTAAATAGTGTGGATGCTACAGATAAAAAAAAATGTTTATCTAAAAGCTGTATAGAGAATACCTGGTAAATCTTTGGTACAGTTCAATCAGTGTAAAGAGAAAAAGACTTCCTTGTATTTGAAGAGATAACAATGATCTAGGCTTCAAAAGATAACAGCAAGGTTATATTTGTGACAGTCATGCAGGAGATCTTTCTACTCTCAGTATGCACAATCTGAGTTGACTGATGGCTATAAACCTGATGGGTTGCTAGAAAAAAAATAATATTATAAACACTTCTGTTTACTATAAATATTCAAAAGATTGAGGCTTAATTTCAACAAAGGTTTCTTGTTTGATAGCTAAGATTTTTATTTCTAGTCTTAGACTTTAGTAGGTTTCCTTAGGTATCAATATTGCTACTTTGGTATAGATCACCATAACTATAATTTGGGGGTACTGAAGTCAGAGTGAACTCCTCCTAGATTATTAGAAATTAAAGGCTGGACATGTGTTATTCAAGACATATTTCCCCCTTATATCTAACCTTTGACATCTATGTCAAAAGTAATAATGATCTCCATGTAGGTGATTAGAAATCACAGTGATAGGTGCCTTAGAAATACCCAAGAGAGAGGGAATTGGTGAAATTCAAACTTTTTCTTTGTAAATTTGATAGAACTCTAATTGATATATTTAATAAGTAAAAGTCAATATCTGAGATTTAATTTATTTCCTCCCTATACCCCCACTCTTTGGGCTTGTAATTTCATTAGTTAATTATTATTTAAAAATATGTAAAGAATCATTTATAGTAGTAACATTGTTTAGTATCCGGATTTCAGTTTATGCCCAAAAAGAAGGCCGTGGAACAATTAATTATATGGCAGATGCCTTGCACAGGCTCTCCTTAATTCCTGAATTGCAATCCAAGGGGATTCTAAATACAGTTGTATTTCTCGTAGATGTGTAAAAGAGAAGATTAAATGGTAAGAAAGCTTCAAAAAGGACATTCACAGCTGTGACAGATACCATGATGATAGGCGTATGTAACAACATAGCAATCGGAATAATTGTCAGAATGGTAGGTTTGAACTAGTCCACATCACCAATAACTGCTCAGGACACCAGTGCGCCACATGGCAAAAGAATGCACTGAGTTCCCTCATGAAAAGCACTGTCTGGTGTGAAGTGATACAATAATTAATACTGAAAGCTAAAAAAACCAAGAGCCAGCAATGGGATTTCCTCAGACCTAGGTCAGCTGCTGAACTGTCTTTGCTATCTTCTCATTTATGAGTCATTTGTCTTTTATCTGTCCTTCAAAATAATTGCTAAATCCACCTCAGCCCTCTTTCTGGACACTGTCCCAGGCATTAATTTTTTTAATTAAAACTTAAGTGCTAGTAACAGAATAGGTTCAAACACAATAGTATGTCATGATCTTCCATGTTTACCTTGTCTTATCATGTCCTTTTTATATTGTAACCCTGCTGTTTTAAATCTAATTTAGGCCCTGATCCTGCCAAGTACTCTCTGGACAGCAGGGAGTTAACAGATTGAAGGATAGCTAAACAAAGAATCCAGTTAAAGTCTGTGTAGTTAGTTTTTAAAAGGCATATTTGGATTACTGGATTTTAGAAGACATAACTGGCCCAGATATTAGGAGTGCACAGGTTGTCAATTTCATTGCAGTTAGATTCTTCGCAGTGAGATCAGTTGTGAATTTTTTTAAGATCATTCCTGCAGATCTTATTGGGAGTCAGAAGAGTGATTTTTCTGTGGCCTTATCTAAGCAGGAAATTTGCACTGGTATAACCTAAGATGTGAATTTAAATTGATAAAGCAGAATAGGTGGAAACTTATTTCAGCGTAAGAGTGATTTGGTTTACATTGACCAGGAACAGGTTTAAATTAAACTGAAAAATTATGGCTATTATTTATAATTTGTATAATCATGGACCAGGACCCCATAGTGCTCAGGGCTGTACAAACACATCCCAAAGAAGGTCTCTGCCCCAAGGAGTTTACAATCTAAGTACAAGACAAGAGATAGCAGATGGGTACAGACAGACGGATGACTACAAAGAAACAATACGACAGCACTGCTTAGTGTGACAGCCAGTGCTCTTTGCACACTGGCAGCCTACCTATTATCAAGTGTTGGGTAGGCATCCTGGCAGAGGAGTTTTGAGGAGGGATTTGAAGGTAGGTAGCTTTGCAGATTTTTACAAGGAGCACTACCCAGCTGTGAAGGGCAGCCTGGGAGAAAGCATGAAGATGTTAGAAAATGTAACAAGCGAGCAGCTGAGACTGGCATCACAGGCCAGCTGGAGGCGGGTATTGACAGCTTTAGAGAGAATAAAAGATGATAGGTATGGTGGGGGTTGACTGTGAAGGGCCTTGAAAGTGAATGTTTGATGCTATAGAAAAGGGGAAGCCAGTGAAGGGATTCAAGGAGTGTCTACTCAGCCTTTTGCACTGGCTTAACTATATTGGCTTAAAAACTGATTTAAGTTAAACTGGTGCATATTCCCATGTAGACAAGGCCTTTGTCTCCCTTCCTCCTCCTGGCTGTCTGTGGGCCTTGGGTAACAGGGTCTCTGCTCTCTATAGTAGGAGTCTTCTGATTGTTGATTTCTTCCACCTTTTGACTCAAGTGTTGCCTTTCCTTGCTACCAAACAGTAGAAGCCATATTTACAGGTGTGAAGATATTCCAGATATCATCATCAGTGTCTCCTTCTTTCAGCCATCAAGAGAATCAGCAGGCTCTTGATATGCTACAAAATTGAATAGATTTTTACTTCAAGCTCAGGACTGGTGTCCAAGGTACGTGACTACAATGCAACTTTACAACTGAGATTTTTAGTCTCAGAAAAGGCAGGAAATTCAAAGGTATGCTTCCCCTAACCATTGTAAATCATCCTCCTTGAGCAATGAACATAGGTTCATTGTACTCCTGTTAACTTTAATGTTTTAATATATATGCACACACGTCAGTGCCCATGAATTTTTATATGTTGTAGATCCAGTGAACAAAGCCGCATATATAAGGTTTAGTGTTATTGGACATGAATCATGTATTCAAGTTTTGTAAAGAGATGAGGGTGTCTTTGAAGATTGCTGTAGTATACATAATGTCAATGTCTTAAATTTGTTCATCCCTCTTCCTGCAGTATCGGATATAAAGGTTAAATGAACAGGCATGCAATAGCAGTTGTTAAATTACATGACAAAAACCCTTTCGCAATCTTGCCTGGCTTTGGAGACTGAGTTCCCCCTAGAGGCTGATGTAGGGAACTATTGACAGTGTTTGTGTTTAGATGAACTTAGCAAGGAATAAGTTACAGTATGATGACCCCTTCTGGTGCATAGAAAACATCAGTGGGTCTTGGACAGAAAGTGACAAATGGTTGTAACAAGAACAAGAAATGGTACAAGCTTTCTAAAAGCATTTTTTTGTTTATTTTAGGTTGTTTAATGACACAGTTATACAAAATCATCAAGAATTATACTTCTCAATTTTTCCATATAGAGAGTATCATCACAGACAAAAAAGCCAGGTCCAATAAGTACATTCCAGCCACTTAACTTATTTAAAAGGAGTACTTGTGGAACCTTAGAGACTAACAAATTTATTTGAGCATAAGCTTTCGTGAGCTACAGCTCACTTCATCGGATGCATTCAGTGGAACGCTCAAATAAATTTGTTAATCTCTAAGGTTGTTAGTCTCTAAGGTGCCACAAGTACTCCTTTTCTTTTTGAGAATACAGACTAACATGGCTGCTACTCTGAAACTTAACTTATTTAAGTCATCTTTTATCTTTAGTATACACTGAGAATTGGACTTTACCAATAATAAAGAGAAATGTATGTTCTTTTGGTCTCTGTTGAATCTGAATGATCTCTTTTCTCAAATCCTAAATGAGGTAGCCACACTTGGTGCAAGGTACCAATCTCAAGCCATCTGTCCGTCATTTAGGCCCAATCCCGCAATGAGCTCAGCATGGGTAGAACTCTGTGTCCACACGGAGCTCAATGCATGATTGGGACCTTAGAGTATGTCCCAAATTCTTCTGAAACACCCCCAGTTTTATCTGGAAGTTCTTGTCTTTTCTGTAACTCTGAGTCTGCATATCTGGCAGCCACCCATCTATATATATTATTAGCTCAGAGTTTTGTGGTGTGTATATATCCTTGACCAGTAATCTTGTAAAATCGCCAAGGGATCCCAAGGCAATCTGACACCTGTTGTCATTTGGGAAGATGTTGCTTGCGAGTTGATTTTTTGGGAGGGTGGGATATTTTCCCCCTACATTTTTTCCCTTTGCTGTGACGGTTGGTCAGTTGCTGCAGGTTTCATCATTGTTTGCTTGGCAGATTTTTATGTTTAATTGTCAAATGTGGCTGGAGCTTAGGACAGGCATCTTTATTATCTTTTGATAAATCTAAATAAACTAAAGTCTTATGATAATTTTATGACTAATTGAGGGGTAGTTCCCTGGGTGGGAGCAGACAGGAGATAGTAGGGCTGGATAAGACACTAAGAGCTTGCGTATATGAAAACATTGCACTGTTTTAACCAAAAGTATGATTTTAAATAAGAGCAAAGCCCTATGTGGACACTAGTTTTGGTTTAGGAGTGGCTTATTGCAGTTTAGCTTAAACCAGTTCTTATGGCTTGGTCCATATTTCAAACTTATATTAGCATAGCTATGTTGGTGATGGGCATGGGCGGCACATAACGGAGGCTGGGGGAGGCTGAGCCCCCTCAAACCTTGCGCCACCGGGGAGGGGCCGGGGGGGACACAGATTACTGCATGGGCCCCGGACAATTTGGGGACCCCAGAAAAATCTCCCCATGGCCCCAGGGCTGAAGGAGCTGTGACTCTCCGCTGTGACCCAGAGCTTTTCTGGTGTTGGGGCCGCAGGAGGGTTCGGGGGCAGAAAGGAGCGAGCGGAGGGCAGGGCCTCAGGGGAAAGAGGCGGAGTGGTGGCAGAATGGGTGCGGGGCCGTGTGTGGAACTGGGGAGGGGATCCGTGCTTGAAGCTCTGGCTAGGGCTGAGAGCTCTGCCATGGTGTCCTGGCCCAGGGCTGAGAGCTTGACCCTGGCTGGAGCCGAGCTCTCAGTGTCCACCCCCTCAAGGACTACGGGGAGGGCAGCTGAGAGCAGTGAGTGGGGGGTGCGGCCTCAGTCAGAAGAGACGGGGCAGGGGCTAGTCTCCCCAAGGGGAAGCTTCACCTGCCGCCCAGGGTGATGGTGGGTATGAAAAAGGACCCCGCCCCCCAGTAACACAGCTATGGTGACAAAACCCCCAGTGTAGACACAGCTATGTTAACAGAAGAGCACTTCTGTCAACATAGCTAACATCATTCAGCGAAATGTTCCTCTTACGCCGGCAGAAAAACTCCTTCTCTCAGCGTACCATGCATCCACACTAAGGGGCTATGACAACATAGGCTAAATAGCGTAAGCATAGCAAAACAGAAATAAAACTGGTTTAAATTGAAATTAGAGTGTCTGCATAGCCTTGTGTACCTCAATAAGGCCTTGATCTTATACTTGCTCTATGCAGGCAAAGAGGCCTGCCTGCATGAACGGTTTGTAGGCCTGGGGCTGGAGGCCTGGTCTTCACATAGACATTGCAGCGGCTTAACTAAAGGAGTGTTTAGTTAAACGGGTGCAAAGCCTTGTGAGGACCCCCTTAATTCAGTTTATATCTGTTATGTCTATTTAGTTTATGTCCGTAAGGAATTCCCCTCAACTAAACTGATATAAGCCATGATTAAATCAAATTATGAGCATCCACACTGGACTTAGTACCAATATAACTGAGTTCAAAACACACTTTTGGTTACATCAGTAATTTGGTGTGTAGATCTGGCCTAAGACTCACTGTATGATCTGAAAACATAAGAATAAATAAAGTCACATTCAAATCTTGCTAGAATTCCTCTCAATTTGGGAGAGGAATCTTGAAATACAGAGATCACTAAAAATAGGTATAACATAACTCATTCCAAAAGTTCAAATTCAGTCTCTTATAGCACTGTTTGTGTGAAAATAATTATTGTCAAACCATTTTTCCAGCCAAACTTTGTTTGGATAACATCAAATTGCTCAGCAAATTGTGTGTTTATTTCACTTGATAAGAAAATTCAAATCTGGATATACTAATTTCAACCAGCATAATCTCTTTGCCATTAGAATGGTCAATCCAATTGCCTATTTCCCACAAAATAGATTTGATTTTAAATAATTTTCTAGAACGCTATTTATACCCATTTTCATCTTATTGGCAATAACAGTCCTTTTGCATTTATGAATTCATATGTTGATCTTTTATTTGGCTCTCTAAATATTGACATCCTCAGGAACAAAGTAAATATGGGGAGTAAAAATAAGGTGGAATGAGGGAAAATTCTGAAATTAAAACAATCCAGTGTTATACATCTTTATGTTACACACTGTTAACCATGTGGGGTTTACCTTAATGGATACCCAGAATATATTCAACTCACTTTTCTGGCTATAAGAAAAAAAAATAAATATGGGGTGTTAAAATGTATAGAGAAGGCTGTGCAAGCGGATTGCTTTATCCCTTGGATTGTGGGAGTCTTAAAGGCAATGTAGCTGGGGAGGGAGGGTAAAACAGGTCCAAGATACGGGTTCCGGGGTGTGAGTGGTATAGGGAGCTCTGTTCTATGAGCTGTTCTCTTTACCCTCTCCCACCCTGGCATTTCTTCAATTTGCTAGAATACCTTTCTGCAGCAAGACAGTGTGTTTCATAAACAGATTCCCCAGCTGCATAGCCAGTATCCAGAGCCTTCTGCAACCTACTCAGTTCAGAAGGCCACCCATAATGGGGCCCCAGTTCATTTGTGTCTGTCACAGGGCTGGCCTTTTACAGGGAATCAGGTGCCCAGTCTACTGGAGACAGGCTCCATTGAAGAGAATGAACCAACACTGACCTACTAGTTAACTCCCTAAGTAGCTGGAAGGCAGTTAATTAAGCAAGGAGCAGCTGGGCCTGATGAAAGGCTGTGGCCAGGTCTACACTACAGGCCTATATTGGTATAATTGTGTTGCTGGGGGTGGGAAAAATTCTGCATGTAGACAGTGCTTTGTTGATAGGAGGGCTTCTCCTGTTGACATAACTACTGCTCATGGAGGTGGATTAACTACATTGGTGGGAGAGCTCTCCCATTGGCATAGGAGCATATTCCCTTAAGCTTACTGCGGCACAGCTGCAGGGAAGAAGGAGAACCTGGGGAACTACAGACTGGTCAGCCTCACCTCAGTCCCTAGAAAAATCATGAAGCAGGTCCTCAAGGAGTCCATTTTAAAGCACTTGGAGGAGAGGAAGGTGATCAGCAACAGTCAACATCAATTCACCAGGGGCAAGTCATGCCTGACCAACCTGATTGCCTTCTATGATGAGATAACTGGCTCTGTGGATATGGGGAAAGCAGTGGACATGATATATCTTAACTTTAGCAAAGCTTTTGATATGGTCTCCCACAGTATTCTTGCCACCAAGTTAAAAAAGTATGGATTGATGAATGGACTATAAGGTGGATAGAAAGCTGGCTAGACTGTCGGGCTCAACAGGTAGTGATCAACGGCTCAATGTCTCAGTATCAAGCCGAGTACCCCATCTGGATGATAGGATAGTTTGCACCCTCAGCAAGTTTGCAGATGACACTAAACTGGGGGAGAGGTAGATATGGTGGAGGGTAGGGATAGAGTTCAGAGTGACCTAGACAAATTGGAGGATTGGGCCAAAAGAAATATGATGAAGTTCAACAAGGATAAGTGCAGAGTCCTGCACTTAGGACGGAAGAATCCCATGCACTGCTACAGGCTGGGGACCAACTGGCTAACCAGCAGTTCTGCAGAAAAGGACCTGGGGATTACAGTGGATGAGAAGCTGGATATGAGTCAGCAGCATGCCCTTGTTGCCAAGAAGGCTAACGGCATATTGGGCTGCATTCATAGGAACATTGCCAGCAGATTGAGGGAAGTGATTATTCCTCTCTATTCGGCACTGATGAGGCCACATCTGGAGTATTGCGTCCAGTTTTGGGCCCCCCACTACAGAAAGGATGTGGACAAATTGGAGAGAGTCCAGTGGAGGGCAACGAAAATTATCAGGGTGTTGGGGCACATGACTTACGAGGAGAGGCTGAGGGAACTGGCCTCGTTTAGTCTGCAGAAGAAAAGAGTGAGGGGGGATTTGATAGCAGCCTTCAACTACCTGAAGGGGGGTTCCAAAGAGGATAGAGCTCGGCTGTTCTCAGTGGTGGCAGATGACAGAATAAGGAGCAATGGTCTCAAGTTGCAGTGGGGAAGGTCTAGGCTGGATATTAGGAAACACTTTTTCATTAGGAGGGTTACCTAGGGAAGTGGTGGAATCTCCATCCTTAGAAATTTTTAAGGACTGGCTTGAGAAAGCCCTGGCTGGGATGATTTAGTTGGTGTTGGTCCTACTTTGAGCAGGGGGTTGGACTAGATGACCTCCTGAGGCATAGGCTCTGACTCCGTGGGTGCTGCAGGGCTGGAGGACCCACGGGGAAAAATTAGCGGGTGCTCCGCGCCCACCGGTAGCCAAGCTCCCCCCGCCCCCTCCTTCCCTGAGTGCACCATGTCCCCGGTGCTCCCCCTCCCAGCACTTCCTGCCCCTGCATTAACAGCTGTTTGGCGGCGCTTAGGACTTTCCGGGAGCAGTGGGGATGCGGCGTTCTCTGGAGAGGAGGCGGTAAAGAGGTGGGGCAGTGATGGGAACTTGGGGGAAGGAGTGGAACTGGGGCGGGACAAGGGTGGGGCAGGAGTAGGGCCTGGGGTGGGAGGTGTTGAGCACCCACAGGGCCGAGAGGAAGTTGGCGCCTATGTCCTGAGGTCTCTTCCAACCCTAATCTTCTATGATTCTATTATTCTATGATGCAGCATTTTAAATGTAACTTGCCCTTAGGAGAGCTCAGTTGGAAAAGCTCCTGAGAAAAGAGGAAATTCTAGAGGAGGGAAGCTCCAGGGAGGTTGAACTAGGTAGATAGGAGCTGTGCTCTAGGGCAGGGATAGTGAGTGGACTGCAAAGGTTTGTGGGCAGGGAGACCTGAGAATGATCCTGAGCAAGCAGGGGGAAGACTGCAGAGCTCTCCAGGCAGTGGAGAAGCTTGTGGCCTTAACAGCAGCAGAAGCTGCAGTCAGGGCCAGCTCTAGGTTTTTTGCCGCCCCAAGCAAAAAATTTGCCACCCCAAGCTCCGAGAGCGCAACTGCCCAAGCAAAAAAAAAAAATAAAATAAAATAAAGGGGAGCTTGCTTTGCTGGTGCCTAGAGCCGGTCCTGGCTGCAGTTGAAACCCAGAGACTTTTGTTGTTGGAATTTGTTTTATCTGGGCTCTAAGATAAGAGCCTTTAAACCGCCACATAAGTTCTCTTTTCAGAAGGCTTTACTAAAGGGAGATATACTGCTGTCGAATGTCTTGCTTCTCCCTGACTCGGCTGTATAAGTGATCTCACTGTTAACTTGCTGAAGGGGAAACTGAGGCAAGCCACAGCTGCACCACACTCAAGAGGGTGGTTGGGCAGCAACAGTGCTCCTTCTACAGTTCCCGACAGAGAACCGTTTCCATCAGGTACAGAGTGAGAGCTGCATGCTATAAATTTCCCTCCCTTCACAGGAGCCCCTGGTGCAAGAGGCATGTTCAGGGTATGCTGAGGAGGGAGAAGGTATGGCCAAGGAGTTCCTACGATCCAGCTGCTGCAAGGGCCCATGGCAAATGGGGTGCAAGGTAGGGCAAGCCTGAGGGGACAATTAATTACTGTTGCCTCCTACCTCTATGTGGGGCCAGTATTAGCACTTTCCATTAGTGGAAGCTTATCATTCCAAACTCTTTTATCTGCATTTATACCACATGAAACAGTATGAGAATTCAAATCTTCACCACCATGAATGATGAGCTGTAAAGGGAAGTTAATTGCTACACAAGTCATAGTTGCTGACTGTGCATAGAAATTTCAGAAAATATGAAGCTACTTAGAACGCAATGAGTGTTCAAGATGGGGAAAACTGGGAAAGTGCAAATCTATGTTCAGTGGAGATACGACACGCTTGTTAGTATTTCTTTATTGCTTCTCTCTTTGGGAGGGAGTATAGACTTAGGACATTCTAGTTAATATATCTTTATGCTTCAGAAAACAGAAACTGCAAAAGACAGCTATTTTGTTCCTTATGTTTTCCTCCCCCTCTGACTATTTGGTGTTCCAATGTTTGTCTTAACACTAGCAGGTCTGGGAGGAAAGGCAGGGGTCAGCCCAGCAGGCCAGACTCATTTGGCAGAAGTTCCAGGCTAAAAAAGCCTTTCATGTTCCTGGTTTTATTTTTAGTTTTTCATGATGCAGCATTTTTAAAATTAAAATATAGTCCACAATCCCCAGCTCTGTTTGCTCTCATGCAGTTAACAAACAAACCCATGGTCCATAGCAAAGTCTAATTTTTCTAGCACTCAGTCTTTGCTTCTCATTAGCAGTTACTGTTTGTAACATGACATACCAACTCCCTCTCTGACCCCGCTAGGCCTCTTATGCATTCCCATCATTGGTTTTATTTTAAGGTTAAAGAAACCACCTGGCTTTGGTTGCTGAGCCACCATTATGGTTCAGCTGCTTTCCCTCAGTCCAAAGAAGCTGAGAGAAAGGAATTTCTGCCCAATCACATTCAGGTATTCCTGTCCCTGGGATTCATGATACTAGATTTAGGACCTTGATCAGAATTAGAATTCACCAGGGATCCTGTCAAACTCCCTGGGAGAAACAGCTGGCATCCTGTGCAACTGCCAGTGGCTTGTAAATATACCTCCATTATTTACATGGACAATATGGGCTTGTTCTGGTATAGAAACTGAAGCAGGTGCTTCTGGCGTGAGCAGTTTTCCCTCAGTGAGCCTTTGGAGCTTGTCTATCTCACTGGGGTATCAGAGAGGTATGGAATGAGTGTGTTGTGAAGCAGCAGTTCATGGCTCCATGTCCTGGCTCTGATGCTTAGAGGATATCTACATTAGCCTTTTTGCTCATAAAATTATGGTCCAGCTGCAGAAGTGGTAGCAACTCTTGGAGCCCAGTATGGAGGAGGACCCAGGTGGCTACTTGCATTTTGGAGAAGGTAGACAGATCTTCTATTCATCCTGTCACATCAACTGATAACAAGGGGACACTCAGTGAAACTGGCAAGTTCAAAACTGATTAAAAGAAATTCACTTTCACACAACACACAAGGAGTCTGTGACACTAATTGCCACTGGAAATTGATTTATTTAGGTTTAAGAACATAAGAACGGCCACACTGGGTCAGACTAAAGGGCAACCAAGCCCAGTATCCTGTCCTCTGATAGTGGACAGTGGCAGGTGCCCCAAAGGGAATGAACAGACAGGTTATAATCAAATGATTCATGCCCTGTCACCCAATCCCAGCTTCTGGCAAACAGAGGCTAGGGACACCATTCCTAAAAAAAAGTGTGTGTGTGTAAGTGGACATCTAAGTGCCCCTGCCATAAATTACATTAAATTAAACTGCCAGCACAACATAAAACTTCAGCTCTAACCAGAATCTGATGCCCCCTGAAAAGCCCACCTTGACCCATGCAAATAGATGTGCCATTAAAACCAAGAGCTTAGCAGACTTTAGAAAAGGATCAAACATTTCTATGGATAACAAGAATACCCAGATAGAACAGTAATATGTTTAAAAACAACAACAAGAAGAAGAAGAGTTTTGAAAAGGATATAAATTCTCCTGCCTTAGGGCATAAGCACTAATTATTGGGGGCTAGGAGGAAAATTCCCTGGAGGTAAGTTATCCCACATCTGCCTATTGCAGGGTGTCTTGCACTTTCATCTGATGCTGACTAATGTCAGAGGCAGGCTATTGGACTAGATCAGTGATACTCAGACTGAGACTCCTGAGATGCATGTGGCTCTTTAATGTGTGTCCTGTGGCTCTTTGCAGGCATATTAAAACATGCGATTTAATAACAAATCTAAGTTATTAACCAATCAGGGCACTTTTACTATGTTATTAACATGGGCAGAGGGTATCGAAAGCCAGGGGAGGCTATGCATCCCCTATCCCAGGCCATGGCCCGGCCCACACTCCGCCCCCAAAACCCTGCCCTCACTCCCCCTGTGTCCCGAAGCTGGCAAGGGCTCAGCTCCAGCCGGCAGATGTTACCTTGTCCAGTCCCTTGCACTGAGACAGGAGCAAGTATACCTAGACCATCCCTGACAGGCATTTGTCCAACATGTTCTTAAAAACCTCCGGAGAGAGGGATTCCACAACCTCCCTTGAAAGCCTATTCCAGACCTTAACAGTGAGAAAGTTTTTCCTAATATCTAACCTAAATCTCCCTTGCTGCAGATTAAACCCATTACTTCTTGTCCTACTTTCAGTGGACATGAAGAACAATTGATCACTGTCCTCTTTAAAACAGCTCTTAACATATTTGAAGACGGTTATCAGGTCCACCTTTCAGTCTTCTTTTCTCAAGATTAAACATGCCCAGTTTTTTAACGTTTCTTAATAGGTCAGGTTTTCTAAAACATACCACTTTTGTTGCTCTCCTGTGGACTCTCCTCAGTGTGTCTATATCTTTCTTAAAGAGTGACACCCAGAATTGGATATTACTCCAGCTGAGGCCTCACCAGTATTGAGTAGAGCAGAACAATTACCTGCCATGTCATACATAAGACACTATTAATATTCCCCAAATGATATTAGTCTCTTTTGCAACTGCACCGCGTTGTTGACTCATATTCAATCTGTGGTCCTCTATAATCCCAGATCCTTTTCAGTAGTATTACTGCCTAGCCAGTTATTCTTCATTTTGTATTTGAGTATATGATTGTTTTTCTTTCCTAAGTGTGGTACTTTGCACTTGTCTTTACCGAATTTCATCTTGTTGAATTTAGCCCAATCTTCCAGTTTATAAAGGTCTTTTTGAATATGAATCTTTTCCCCCAAAGTACTTGCAACCCCTCCCAGCTTTATATAAATACTCTCCATTCCATTATCCAAGTCATAAATGAAAATATTGCATAGTACTGGGCCTAGGACAGACCCCTGTGAAACCCCACTAGATACATCCTCTGTTTGACAGTGAACCATCGATAACTATTCTTTGAGTAGTCTTTCAACCAGTCTTGCATTCACCGTATAGTAATTTCATTTTCCTCGTTTGCTTATGAGAATGTCATCTGGGTCTGTCCCCGAAGCCTTCCTAAAATCAAGATATTTCACTTGTACAGCTCCCCTCCTCCATCCACGAGGCCAGTAACCTTATCAAAGATGGAAATTAGGTTGGTTTGGCATGGATTTGTTCTTGAGACATGCCAGCTATTCCTTATAACCCTATTATTCTCTAGGTGCTTACAAACTGATCTCTCAAAATTTGTTCCAGTATCTTTCCCGGTATTGAAGTTAGGCTGATTAATCTATAATTCCCCAGGTCCTCTTTGTTCTCCTTTTTAAAGATAGGTACTATGTTTTCCCTTCTCCAGTCCTCTGGGATCTTACCCATCTTCCATGAGTCCTCAAAGATAATTGCTAACAATTATGAGACTGCTTCAGCTAGTTCCTTAAGTACCCTAGAATGAATTTCATCAGGCCCTGCCAACTTGAATACATCTAACTTATCTAAATATTCTTTAACCTGTTTTTTTCCCTATGTTGGCTTTCCCTATGTGGAAGTTTCAGCAGCAAAAGATGCAGAGGAATATAGGGGTGAGGATGGGACTAACACAGCAGGAGAAGTAGAAGGTATAGCCACATTTTCTAACAGTACAATGAAACAAGTCACGAAATGAACCTGAGACTTGACAGGTTTGGGTATGCGTGACTGGTTGGATGGCTCCATGCAATGTACGTTCTTTTACTCTGAGGCACAAAGTGGTTCACTTAAAAAATAAAAGTGAGGGAGAGATATTATTGGTGTCTTTAGTACGTCAGCTCCTGGGGCAGGGACCTGCTTTGTATTTGCCACCCCTCACCGATTAGAGCAGCTGTTCTCAAACTCTGGGTCAGGACCCCATTTTAATGGGGTCACCAGGGCTGGCATTAGACTTGCTGGGGATGAAGCTGAAGCTGAAGACTGAGCTGCACCACCCAGGCTCAAAGCCCCCCGGCCCAGAACTGAAGTCAAAGCCTGATGGCTTCAGCCCTGGGTGGTGGGGCTCAGGTTACAGGCTTCCAACCTGGGGACGAAGCCCTTGGGCTTTGGCTTTGGTCCCCCCTCCTGGGGTCATGTAGTAATTTTTGTTGTCAGAAGGGAGTTGCGGTACAATGAAGTTTGAGAACCCCTGGCTTAGAGGATGCCATGAACGCCGGTGGTGCTCCAGAAGTAATGATAACTTACAGAAGAGAGGAGTAGGAATGCCACGGTGTACCAGCTGTTCTAATAAGACAAGGGGCCAGATCTCCCCCCACCACATAAAAAAACCACAGGACAGAGCTTTTTGGAAAGAAACCGCTGCAATATTTCCCTCCTGTTGTCCTGCCCAATTCTCTCCCATGGAAAAGGGTTCAGGGCCTGCTGCACCAAGGCCCTGTGCCCCGCACTGGTTCTGGCCACCAGGAGCACCCCCAAGGTGCCCTGTCAGTGCTTCTACTTTGGAGCTGAACTACTAGGGACTCCCACCAGACTGTGCAGATCCCTGAGACTCTAGGGGGGCTGCTGACAAAACAAGCTAAATTCCACAGGGCCTTGGCTTGGCCACTGCTCCCTCTAGCATGGACCTCACACATGAGGCTTTGCTAAGCCTATGTGTGCAGCGGGGGTGGGGAGCTGATGGTACCAGGGAGGTGGATCAGCAGCTATCATTCCTAATGCCAAATGATGAGCAGAGCTGGGTGGAAAACTGTTTTCCTGTCCCTGGAAAATTTTTGAATTTTTTCCTTTTTCACACTGGAATGAAAGAGATTTTTTTTAATGAAAAATATGAGAGAGAGACCGGAGAAGAACAAATAGCCCAGTGGTTAGGGCACTCATCTGGGATGTGGGAGACAGAGCTCCAAGTCTCTGCTCTACCTGGTTTGGAGCAGGGACCTGAACCTGGGTCTTCCACATCCCAGTTGTGCGCCTTAACTGCTGGCAGGTGCTTTCACCCGCTCGCTCTGGATTTGAGTAGAACTTCTATCCTGGACCTGAGAAATCTTTCCGGATGAAAGTTTTGTTGAAACAGACCCTTTGACGCAAAATGTTTCAGTTGTCACAAACTGGCATTTCCTGACAGAAAAATGTTTAATCAAAGAATTCTTGACCATCTCTGCTACTGAGCAGAAGTAGGTGTTATACATATTTGAGAACACTAGAGAGGGCAACAGGAGAAGATGGCAATTAGAAGTACCAGAGACATTGCAGTTTGCTGGTATGTTTTTGTTACTTTGCATATGTTAGGATCTGTGGTACAGGGCGAACACTGATGCAGCTTGTGTGAGATTCAGGTTCTCCTACTGGAAACTAACTGCTCTCTTGCAGAGAGAGCATTTATTTATTTCACTCTCTGAGTTCAATGTGTTTTCAGATTTATACATATCCCTATGCCGTCCCCTAAGCAACCTTTCCATTTTGAAATTCCAAAGCTGAAGGAATATGCTGCAATTAATGGAAAAGAGTTTGCTCTTTTAACAAATTTAAGAAAAACAGGAAAGTAAATTCATGCATTGTTGATGCAGTTTGGTTTAGTCACTAGAGAGAGACCAATAAATAAGGCAGACTTCGTGATAAAGAAGCATATAGTACTAAAGAAATTACCGAACGCTAGTTCTTTATTGATAAACAGCACCTAGGCAGACACAGAGTAGAAGCTTTATTTAGTCCTATTTCAATTAGTCTAATGATAATCAGTGGCTGCATGGCACAGTCCATTTATAAATAGTAAGCTTTATATTGTCAACAGGTATTGATTCATTCCTTTTGGGCTTGTAAACTGCCACAATGTAAAGAGACAGTTCCTATTTGTTTAGCAGTATTTTTGCATTTACTTACTCTGTCCTTGTTCCTGAAGGTGTAGAATCATAGAAATGAGGAGCTGGAAAGGTTCATGAGAGGTTATCTAGTCCTGCCCCAGCCCTCCTTCCCCACACTGAGGTAGGACTAAGTATTCTTAGACCATCCATGACAGGTGTTTGTCTAACCTATTCTTAAAAACATCCAGTGATGGGGATTCCACAACCTCACTTAGTAACCTATTCCAGATCTTAGAAACTCTTATAGTTAGAAAGTTTTTCCTAATATCTAACCTAAATCTCCCCTGCTGCAGATTAAACCCATTACTTCTTGTCCTCCCTTCAATGGACTTGGAGAACAACTGATCACTGTCTTCTTTATAACAGCCCTTAATATATGACACTCATGTTAATATACCCCAGAATATCAACTCTTTTTGCAACTGCACCACATTGTTGACTCAGATTCAATTTATAACCCCCAGATCCACCATAATGCTCAGATTCTTTTCTGTAGTACTACAACCTTGCCAGTTATTCCCCATTTTGTAGCTGTGCATTTGATTTTTTTGTTCCTAAATGCAGGACCAGGCACTTGCCTTTATTGAATTTAATCTTGTAGATTTCAGACCAATTCTCCAATTTGTCACAATCCTTTGGAAATGGGATTAGAATTCAAAAGTGCTCGCAACCCGCCCCAGCTTGGTATTATCTGTATGTTTTATAAGCATATTCTCCACTAGATTATCCAAGTCATTAATGAAAATATTGAATAGTACTGAACCCAGGACAGACCCTTGTGAGACCCCACTAGATACAGCCCCATAATCTGACAGTGACCCACTGATAACTACTCTGAGTAATGTTTTTTCAACAAGTTGTACACCCACCCACTTTATACTTTAACTACATTTAGATCAAAGAGATGGTTTGCTAATTGGAGTATGTGTTATACGAAAATTGCTAGCTAGTTACTTGGGATTTTTTTAAATTAAATAGTGGAATTGTCTAGGTTGATGTACAAGCATAAGCTATAACATCTGACAGAGTGGGTGTTCATTAGTCAATCTAAAAACTGGAGATAAGAACCCCTGTAATAGAGCTGAGAGAATAACTGATTTTTCGGGTTGCTGGCTGAACTGGAGGAGCTGGAGAATTTGTTTTGGGTCAACTCAAAATGAAAATGTTTAAATTTTTTCAGCAAACTGAAAAGTCACAAATTTCATTGAGGAGCAAATAAAATATTTTGGTTTTGATTTTTTAACTGTTTAAAATAAAATTGAAGTAAAATTTGAAACAAACTAATTTTGAATCAAATAATCAAAATATTTTGTTTTTGAAAATTGTGAAACAAAACATTTTAATTCTTTTTTGACATTCTAGGGGTGTTTTGACAGAAGCAATTTGGCAAATTGAACATGAATTCACAAAATGTGTTTGTCAACTCAAATCTGCATTTTTCAGCAAAAAGAGGTTTTGTCTGAAAATGTTTGCCAAACTCTGCCCCTGCATCTGGACACCCAGAGCTTTGGGAGATTTCGTATTCAGATCAAAATGATGCCTTGAGCCTCTCTTTGATTTAAGCACCCCTGAGGCTTTCTGAGGATTGAGGCCCAGTGAAGGGCCTTTACACACCCCCAGTGTGCATGTATAGGCTGGACACACAGCTAGGAGAGAGTTAGTACAATTGGAACAAACACAGTTCTTATGTCAAAGCCTTAGTGAGATTCCTTAAGTATGGTTACATCTATTACGCTGTAGAAGCAAAACTGGGCTGTATAACACAGATGTATTAATAGCGTAGCTAGGGCCAAAAATCAAAGCCACTAGCACTTTCCCTGGCCCCTGCAGCCACACTGCTTCTTGATTGCTGCTTCAGGAATTGAAGCATCATATTTCGCTTGTTCATTCTCCATTCCTGCGTCAATTCCCACTTAAAGTTTTCCTCAATAGGTCATTAAGCTGCTATCACTACAAATTTGTTCAACCCCTTAATGGTCAATCAGAGGGAGAAGGAAGGGAGAATTCTACAATCACTACTCTATTCACAGCACTTTACAGGTGTGAATTAGCATCTGCTGGGATTCATTTCCTACAGTGGGGCCCTTGTTCACTTCAGGCTGTGTCAGTGCTCTATTATGGACTACTAAATGAGTTGATTGTACCTTAATATAGTTCTTAAATGTTTTCTACAAAGCTTTTTTTAAAAGTGACTCAGGAAATAAAAAAAGTGATCTCTCCCAAGACAATGTATTCCCACAAACCCCTGATTATCAGGCTCGTCTCTTAATTCGAATATTTCACTTTCCATCAGAGTGCCAATTAAGAAGATTCTCCTCTAGCATTATGTAATGTTTATGAAGGGATATTTTTCTATAACTATCCTAGTTTGGTCATTGTGATTAGAAATATTTGTTAAAATGTAGATGTAGATGAGAACAGTAATGCTGTTTGCAAATGCAGATGCAAACAGTCGAGCACAGAAAGCCAACAGGACTGCTGTTTACATGCTGCAGTTGTGAAGGGAAAAAGGTAGCTTCCTCTTTGCATGTAGGCCACTGTATGAAAATCGTCCCTATATTTAAATAAAAAATACTCATATAGAATCCCGGATCTGTATGCATTATCAGTGATATTACTAGAGCCATTTCAGGGTGAAATTCACCTTTGCACAGAGGGCCGTGCTAAGCAATATGTATTACTCAAACCCTGAGTTTAAGGGTTTAAGAGATGCATCCTTCCATCAACCTCACTGTGTCTACACTGGGGGTTAGGTCAGTGTAGCGATGGCACTTAGGGGTGTGGATTTTTCATAACCCTGAGCACTGTAGCTATGTTGACCTAAGTTTTAAGTGTAAACCAGGCCCTAGTGGATTGTACTGTTCCTATTGATAAACACCCTTAGGTCTTGTCTACACACAAGTTGTACCACTTTAACTATACCAGTATTTAGTGGTACAAACCCCTCAAGTGGACAGGTATACCAGTATAAGAGTACTTTTACCACTATAGCTTATTTCCATAAGGGAAGGGGAATAGGCTATACCAATTCAAGACATCGTAGGCTTTATATACTTGGTATAGTCCTATTTGGGTAAAAAATTGCACCCACTACCTCAATAGTTAAACTAGCACAAACACTGTGAGTAGACCAGATGGTTTTATCGAGACTGAGGCCTGGTCTACACTTAAAAGTTCTGCTGGCATAGCTGTGTTGGTTAGGGGTGTGTATGGGAAAAATCACAAGCCTAACTGACAATCATGCTGGCAAAAGCCCTCGTGTAGACACAGTTATACTAGGGAAAAAAAGTCTTTTTGCCTCTATAGTTTATTTTGGTTGGGGAGCTCGTATAAATTATACCAGCGAAACAACTCTTGCCAGTATAAGCTCGGTCCACACTAGGAGGAGTGGCAGGTATAGCTATACCCTTTCTAGCACAGACAAGCCCTAAGGTGTTAAAACATGTTCAAAAGTCTAGTGTAGACAAGACATGCAGGCCCAGTTCCTCAAAAGTATTCAGGCCCCAAACTTCTGTTGATTTCAATAGGACTTAGGAACCTAAATATCTTTGATGCTCTGGGCTGCTGCCTTTAATGTGCTAAAAAGGTCAAGTTAAAGCCCAGCACGGAGCCTGCATTTAAGTGTATTCAAGCATGGTTTGCTAGAAATGTTAACACAGTTCCCGTGTAGACAGGGCCTCTGCCTACAGTGTTACTGAAGGGTTAGGGTTGGTACTGTGTAATACTACAGTATTTTGGTAAAGGTAATGCAGCCAAAACTAGCCATGTGAGTCCAAACGGTCAAAACTACTTCATGACCATCTTTGGTACCAAATAAGAAGAGTGAAACTATAAAACATTGTGGGAACTTTTTTGGTGTGCCACTTTCTTCCCTTGGAAAGGACAGTCAAGTAATTCAAATGCCCCTCCTTGGATAGGATGCTGATCCATTCCTGATTATGGTAGGCCCAATCCTATGACTCAAATCTTCAAATGATATACAGGACCAATTTTAAAAAGTGGCCTCTAACTCTGGGTAACTTGAGACCCTACCTTGAGACAGCCTTCAGCCTCATTTTCAGAGGTGGTGTTGAACACTCACAAGTACAGCTGAAGTCAATCAGAGCTACACATACTCAGCACTTCTCAGAATCAGTCTCTAGCTGTCTAAAGTTGGCACCCAACAACAGAGACCACTTTTGAAAGTTTGCCACACAACGATTTGAAGTAACAAAACCTTTCCTTGTACAGAACAAAGAGCCAGGTCCACGAAGGTGCTTAAGCTCAGAAACCCCCAAATTTAGGTGCCTTAAGCTATGTCTACACTACCATTTATGTCGCTCATGGTGTGACTATTCCATCCCTCAGAGTGACATATGTTCGGCCGGCAAAAGTGCTAGTGGCCACAGTGCTATGTGGGTGGGAGAGCTTCTCCCACCCACATAGCTTATGCTGCTGGCAGAGGTGGTTTTTTTATGCCGATGGGAGAGCTCTCTCCATTTTGTACCCAAGAGAAAGAGGCACAGAGAGCTTAAGTGACTTGCCAGATGTCACACAGGAAATCTGCGTCAGACTATTGGTTTACCAACTCTCCTGATTACATATAATACTTACATCAGCAGTTTATAACAATCAACCACTTTGTCCAAACAATGGGAACAGCCGTGGGTACTAAGGTGTCTCCCCAATATGCCAACCTCTTGCTGGGCCACCTTGAGGAAGAATTTCTGGAAAAATGCAACACAAAACTGATGATAGACCTGAAATGATATTTTCGTCCCTTGATCAGATGACTTAAACACCCTTGGATTTCCACCACAATTTCAACCACCACCATTACCATACACCCACCCACCCACCAAACTCTTTCCAGAATACTCCCATGCCAGCATCAGCAATGGAACCCTACAGACAATTATATACAAGAAACCCACAGATCACCACAGCTACTTTCACAGATCCAGCAACCACCCCAGATACACCAAGAAATCTGTTATTTAGAGCCAGGCACTCGGATACCACAGAATATGCTCGAAGGAGAAAGTCTGAGGTACACACCTTAACACACTTTATAAGACACTTCACCAGAGAAGCAGATCGCATCATGAAACGGGCCACCCTAATTCCCTGAGAGAACCTGCTGCAAAATATGTTAGAAAAACAAAACACTGACTGAACACCCTTGTTGTCACATACCACCCTATACTGGAACCCATATGGGGTATCATCAAACAATTACTATCCATGCTTGATGGGGACTACATCCTGAAAGAAATATTTCCTGAAACCCCTTTTCTGGCCTTCAAATAAACACACCACAACCTTGCCATCAGACGCAAGCTCCTCCCAGGCCAAGATGTAGCAAATCAAAGCAGCACCAGACCCTGCCAGAACAACAGATGCAAAACCTGTAGCCATATCTCCACTGCCACAATGACCAAAACCCCAAACAACACACTTTTCAAGATCCATGGGTCCTACACATGCCTATCACAATATGTGGTGTACCTTACCCAGTGCTTCAAATGACCCAATAACAACTACATGCATGAAATGAGACAATCACTATGCTCTCAAATGATCTCTCACAGAAAAATGATAAAGACAACCCCTAATACCCATGGTCAAACATGTTCCACAAAACAATCACTCCATATCCGCCCTATCAGTCCTCATCCTCAAAAGAAACCTGCACAATGCCTTCAAGACAAGCCTGGGAGCTTAAATTCATAACTCTGCTAAACACCAAAAATCACAGATTCAGTGAGACACACAGGTTTTATATCTCATTACAACACTGTCATTACACGAACTCTCCTTTATCCTATGACTGCAGAGATGTTAATTACCCGTTTCATTATGAATGGTACAGTAAAGTTAAATGGTAAAGAAAGTAGCAACTAAAACAAAGACTCGTGTTAACATTATTCAAAAGTTAGCATTAACAAACTGGGGATCCAGGTGTCCCAGTGCTACAAACACTGGCGTTGGTCCTGGTGTACTCAGTTGCAGAGTACTGTGCACCATGTGGACTAGAAGCTGCCATGCCCCATTTCTGGATAGGCAGCTGAATCAGACTATGCAAATCATTATGAGAACTTTAAAATCAACAACTCTACTGTGGCTTTCTGCATCTGCAAACGTCAAACCTCCAGCTATCCATTGAGACATAGCACGAGAACTTACACATGCCGAAGACTACCCAGAACTTCCCATCCGGCAGGTTATGAATAATATACCCCAACAATGTCTGAAATTGCAAAAATCACTATGGACCACGTGACCACCTCATGTCTGTGGATCTGGTCAGGGAATGGCAAAGTGTCTGGATCTCGTCTACCATTCCAAACAAGCACATTATTACTAACTCAACAAGCTGCCCTCTCGGTTTCCACCTGCCATGCAGACTTCGGACCACTCTGAACCACATCAGAACAAGCCATGGAAGATGCAGCTACTTGATGATGCCCAAGTGGAAAATCAAAAAACTCCACTTCATGCGACTGTGGTGAGAACATCCAAACCATCAAAACACATCATAATGCAGTGCCCCAAATATGGATTCAAAAGTGAATTGGAGGATATCCATAATATCACAGAGGAAGCCTTGTAAGGGCTATTAGACTTACAACTGCATCTATAGAATGTTGCTCTGCAGATACCAAATGCACTTGCAAGAGATTTTGAATGGTTTCTTGCAACATGTGTTAACTCCTTATGCTGAACAATCTGTTCCACCCTGGATTTACTGTGACACTGATTACCGTTTACAGACTTGAAGAAGAGCTCTGTGGAGTTCAAAAGCTTGGTCTTCTCATCAATAGAAGTTGCTCCAATAAAAAAGATATTACCTCACCTATCTTGTCTCTCTCATATCCCAGAACCAATGACAGCACCACTACTGCAAATGACTAAGTGAGCCAGTAAATTTGGAGTAAACAATCCACACTCACAAAATTATAGGCACATTCCTTGCTTTAATACATGATGGTGAAGTATAACTTTACAAGTAGCCAGAAAAATTTGTCTAAGTTAAACTAGATCTGAAATAGGGAAACAGCTTAACAGGGGCCCAATCCTCCTCCCAAAGAAGTCAGAGACAAAACAGACTAAGGTACTTGCATGGCCCCCCGTCACTGTAGTTATCTGAGCACCTCACAATCTTCAATACATTTATCCTCAACACCTCTGTGAGGTAGGGAAGTGTTCTTATCCCCATCTCTAAAATGGGAAACTGAGATACAAAAGGACTAAAAGTTCCGTTTTCAAAAATGACTTGGGGTCTGTCTAAACAGCAAAGAAAAACCCACGGCTGGCCCAAGCCAGCTGACTCAAGCTCAGGCTGTGGGGCTGTTTCATTGCTCTGTAGATTTCTGGGCTTGGGTTGGAGCCCAAGCTCTTGGAACCTCCCACCCCACAGAGCCCAGGCTCCAGCCTGAGCCCCAAATCTACTCACCAATGAAACAGCCCTGCAGCCTGAGTCCCAGTTGACTGGCACGGGCCAGCCGTGGGTTTTTCTTTGCTGTGTAGACATCCCTTAGCCCTGGTCTACACTAGGAGTTGAGGTTGAATTTAGCAGCGTTAAATCGATTTAACCCTGCACCCGTCCACACGACAAAGCTTTTTTTCGATTTAAAGGGCTCTTAAAATCGATTTCCTTACTCCACCCCCGACAAGGGGATTAGTGCTGAAATCAGCCTTGCCGGGTCAAATTTGGGGTACTGTGGATGCAATTAGATGGTATCGGCCTCTGGGAGCTATTCCAGAGTGCTCCATTGTGACCGCTCTGGACAGTACTCTCAACTCAGATGCACTGGCCAGGTAGACAGGAAAAGACCCGCGAACTTTTGAATTTCAATTTCCTGTTTGGCCAGCGTGGCAAGCTGCAGGTGACCATGCAGAGCTCATCAGCAGAGGTGACCATGATGAAGTCCCAGAATCGCAAAAGAGCTCCAGCATGGACTGAACAGGAGGTACAGGATCTGATTGTTGCATAGGGTTCTGTGCTATCAGAACATTGTTCCAGTTTTCGAAATGCCAAAACCTTTGTCAAAATCTCCCAGGGCATGAAGGACAGAGGCCATAACAGGGACCCGAAGCAGTGCCACCTGAAACTTAAGGAGCTGAGGCAGAAAACCAGAGAGGCAAACGGCCGCTCCGGGTCCGAGACCAAAACACACTGCTTCTATGATGAGCTGCATGACATTTTAGGGGGTTCAGCAACCACTACCCCAGCCATGTTGTTTGATTCCTTCAATGGAGATGGAGGCAACACGGATGCAGGTTTTGGGGACGAGGAAGATGATGATGATGAAGTTGTAGATAGCTCACAGCAAGCAAGCGGAGAAACCGGTTTTCCTGACAGCCAGGAACTGTTTCTCACCCTGGACCTGGAGCCAGTACCCTCCAAACCCACCCAAGGCTGCCTCCCAAACCCACCAGGCAGAGAAGAGACCTCTGGTGAGTGTACCATTTAAAATAGGATACATGTTTTAAAAGCAAGCATGTTTAATGATTAATTTGCCCTGGCATTTGCGGCTCTCCTGGATGTACTCCCAAAGCCTTTGCAAAAGGTTTCTGGGGAGGGCAGCCTTATTCCGTCCACCATGGTAGGACACTTTACCACTCCAGGCCAGTAGCACGTACTCGGGAATCATTGTAGAACAAAGCATTGCAGTGTATGTTTGCTGGCATTCAAACAACATCCGTTCTTTATCTCTCTGTGTTATCCTCAGGAGAGTGATATTCATGGTCACTTTCTTGAAATAGGGTGCTTTTCTTAAGGGGACATTCAGAGGTGCCCATTCCTGCTGGGCTGTTTGCCTGTGGCTGAACAGAAATATTCCCCGCTGTTAGCCACGGGGAGTGGGGAGGGGCTAGCCACATGGTGGGGGGAGGCAAAATGCGACCTTAGAACAAAAGCCCATGTGCTATGTATGTCATGTTAACAGCAAGGTTTACCATGAAAGAGTGTACCCACTTGTCAAGGTTCCTTCCCCACTCTGAATGCTAGGGTACAGATGTGGGGACCTGCATGAAAAACCTCCTAAGCTTATCTTTACCAGCTTAGGTCAAAACTTCCCCAAGGTACAAAATATTCCACCCTTTGTCCTTGGATTAGCCGCTGACAAATACTGGTTACTGGGGAAGAGCTGTTTGGAAACGTCTTTCCCCCCGAAATACTTCCCAAAACCTTGCACCCCACTTCCTGGACAAGGTTTGGTAAAAAGCCTCACCAATTTGCCTAGGTGACTACAGACCCAGACCCTTGGATCTTAAGAACAATGAACAATCCTCCCAACACTTGCACCCCCACTTTCCTGGGAAATGTTGGATAAAAAGCCTCACCAATTTGCATAGGTGACCACAGACCCAAACCCTTGGATCTGAGAACAATGAAAAAGCATTCAGTTTTCTTACAAGAAGACTTTTAATAGAAATAGAAGTAAACAGAAGTAAAGAAATCACCTCTGTAAAATCAGGATGGTAGATACCTTACAGGGTAATTAGATTCAAAACATAGAGAATCCCTCTAGGCAAAACCTTAAGTTACAATAAAGATACACAGACAGAAATAGTTATTCTATTCAGCACAATTCTTTTCTCAGCCATTTAAAGAAATCATAATCTAACACGTACCTAGCTAGATTACTTACTAAAAGTTCTAAGACTCCATTCCTGTTCTACACCCCCCCCCCCGACAAAAGCAGCATATAGACAGACAGAGACCCTTTGTTTCTCTCCCTCCTCCCAGCTTTTGAAAGTATCTTGTCTCCTCATTGGTCATTTTGGTCAGGTGCCAGCGAGGTTACCTTTAGCTTCTTAACCCTTTACAGATGAGAGGAGCCTTCTCCTGGCCAGGAGGGATTTCAAAGGGGTTTACCCTTCCCTTTATATTTATGACACGCCCCCCAAATCTCAGCTAGGGTGAAACACTGGCTGGGATTTCTTCCTGGAGCTCTAGGAAAAACCGAGTTAATAAGACACATGCATCTCTAAATATACTACCAAGTACATAAAGACTAACAATATTTTCTACATCTCAAGAACGATTTTAACCAGTTGATTCTGGGAAACTTTCACAGGAGAGTGCATCAGCCACTTTGTTAGAAGCTCCTGAGATGTGTTGGATGTCGAAATCAAAATCTTGGAGAGCTAAACTCCACCGAAGAAGTTTTTTGTTAGTTTCTTTGACGGTGTGAAGCCACTTCAGTGCACCATGGTCGGTTTGCAGGTGGAAACGCAGTCCCCAAACATATGGGCGTAGCTTTTCCAGAGCGTAGACAATGGCGTAACATTCTTTTTCAGTGACTGACCAGTTGCTTTCCCTCTCAGACAGTTTTTTGCTGAGAAACACTACAGGGTGGAATTCTTGATCAGGTCCTTTCTGCATTAAAACTGCTCCCACCCCACGCTCGGACGCATCTGTGGTTACTAGGAACGGTTTGTCAAAGTCTGGGGCCCTTAGTACAGGGTCAGACATGAGTGTCGCTTTAAGCTTGTTAAAGGCCTTCTGACACTTTTCGGTCCACTGAACAGTATCTGGCTGTTTCTTTTTAGTTAGGTCTGTCAGTGGGGCGGCGATTTGGCTGTATTGCGGTACAAATCGTCTGTAATAACCAGCCAACCCTAAGAAGGACTGAACCTGTTTCTTTGACTTTGGGACAGGCCACTTTTGGATAGCATCCACTTTGGCCTGTAGGGGGCTGATAGTTCCTTGACCCACCTGGTGTCCAAGGTAAGTCACTCTGTTTAGGCCTATTTGACACTTCTTAACCTTAACAGTTAGTCCTGCCTCCCTTATGCGCTTAAGGACTTTCTGTAGATGTTCCAGGTGGTCTGCCCAGGAATCCAAAAATATGGCCACATCGTCAAGGTAGGCGACTGCATATTCTCCTAATCCTGCTAGGAGACCATCTACAAGTCTTTGGAAGGTGGCGGGTGCATTTCGCAGCCCGAAAGGGAGTACATTAAATTCATACAGCCCGAGATGTGTGGTGAAGGCTGACCTTTCCTTGGCAGATTCATCTAGCAGTACCTGTCAGCACCCCTTGGTTAAGTCCAAGGTAGAGATGAACTGGGCCCGTCCCAGTTTCTCTAATAGTTCATCTGTGCGTGGCATTGGATAGTTGTCTGGGCGAGTTACGTTTTTGCGTGGACTACCGTAAGCTAAATGCTGTATTTCCACATCTGGTTTGGGAACTAAAACCACTGGAGATGCCCATGCACTTCCAGAGGGGCGGATTACACCCATCTGTAACATATCCTGGATCTCCCGTTCTATTGCAGTTTTAGCTTGAGGAGACACCTGGTAAGGTTGGACCCTAATTGGGTGAGCATTACCTGTGTCAATGGAGTGGTATGCCTGTTCAGTCAGTCCTGGGGTGGCTGAGAACATTGGCGCGTAGCTAGTGCACAGCTCCTTGATCTGCTGTCACTACATATGCCCAAGGGTCATGGAGAGGTTCACCTCTTCCACACCACCAGCACATTTCCCTTCGTAGTAGACACCTTCAGGCCACTCAGCGTCGTCTCCTCCCTGGGCTGTAAACTGACAAACCTTTAATTCTCTGGAATAAAAGGGCTTTAGAGAATTAATATGGTACACCTTAGGCTTTTGGTTGGAGGTGGGGAATGCTATGAGATAATTAACAGCTCCCAGGCGCTCCTGGACTGTGAATGGCCCTTCCCACGATGCTTCCATTTTATGGACCTGGAGCACCTTTAAAACCATGACCTGGTCCCCTACTTTGAAGGAACGCTCTCTGGCATGTTTATCATACCAGGCTTTTTGCTCTTTTTGAGCATTCTGTAAGTTTTATTTAGCAAGGGCTAAAGAGGTTCGGAGGGTGTTTTGTAGGTTGGTTACAAAGTCCAGAATGTTCATTCCTGGAGAAGGTGTAAATCCCTCCCATTGCTGCTTCACCAACTGTAATGGCCCCTTAACCTCACGGCCATATACAAGTTCAATTGGGGAAAACCCTAAACTGGGGTGTGGTACAGCTCTGTAGGCAAAGAGCAACTGCTGCAACACTAGGTCCCAATCATTGGAGTGCTCATTTACGAATTTACGTATCATGGCCCCCAAAGTTCCATTAAACTTCTCCACCATGCTATTTGTTTGATGGTGGTAAGGAGTGGCAACCAAGTGATTTACCCCATGAGCTTCCCAAAGGTTTTCCATAGTTCCTGCCAGGAAATTAGTCCCTGCATCTGTGAGGATGTTGGAGGGCCAACCTACCCTGGCAAAAATGTCTGCTAGTGCCTGGCACACACTTTTAGCCCTGGTGTTGCTTAGAGCTACTGCTTCCGGCCATCGGGTGGCAAAATCCATGAAAGTCAGTATGTACTGCTTTCCTTCGGGTGTCTTTTTCGGAAAAGGACTCAGAATATCCACAGCTACTTGCTGAAATGGAACTTCAATGATGGGGAGTGGCTGGAGAGGGGCTTTGACCTGGTCTTGGGGTTTTCCCACTCTTTGGCACACCTCACAAGACCGGACATAGGTAGAAACATCCTTGCCCATTCCCTCCCAGTGGAATGACCCCCCTAAACGGTCTTTGGTCCTGTTCACCCCAGCATGGCCACTAGGGTGATCATGGGCTAAGCTCAAGAGCTTGGCCCGGTATTTAGTTGGAGCTACCAACTGTCTCTGAGGATGCCAGTCTTCCTGGTGTCCACCAGAAAGAGTTTCCTTGTATAAAAGTTCTCTTTCTACAACAAACCTGGATCGATTAGAAGAGCTGAGAGGCGGTGGGTTGCTCCGTGCCGCCGTCCAAGCTCTCTGGAGGCTTTCATCTGCTTCCTGTTCGGTCTGGAACTGTTCCCTTGGTGCTGGAGACATCAGTTCCTCATTGGATTGTGGACCTATGCTTGGTCCCTCTGGAAGCGATGTAGGGGAGGGGGCTGTTTCCGTTGACTGTGAACCGCTCTCCGCTGGTGCACTGTGTTCGGATTCAGGCTCTGGCTGAGCCTCTTGTGTAGGGTTATGGGCTGCTGCCAGTTCAGGTTCGGTGGGGCCCTCTGGTGTAGAGGTTGCAAGTACTGGATTCAGTGCTGGCAATGGGTCTGGTGTTGGTTGTTCGGCTGGTTCCGGTTCTGGGATTGGTTCCGTCTGGGTCTCTGGGACTGGATCCACTACTGCTGTTGCAGACATTGGCCTGGGGTCCAGGTCCATCACCTCTGACTGGGTCCTGATAGAAGTTTCCAGAATAGAGCTAGGCCTCACGGCTTGTTTAGCCTGGCTACGGGTGACCATTCCCTCCCTCTTGGCCCCTTCACATGATTGGCCAAGTCTTCCCCCAACAGCATGGGGATGGGATAATCATCATAGACTGCAAAAGTCCACGTTCCTGACCAGCCCTGGTACTGGACAGGCAACTTGGCTGTAGGCAAATTGAAAGAGGTGGACTTGAAGGGTTGAATTGTCACTTGGATCTCTGGGTTGATTAAATTGGGGTCCACTAAGGAAGCATGGATAGCTGACACTTGTGCTCCAGTGTCCCTCCACGCGGTGACCTTCTTCCCGCCCACACTCACAGTTTCCCTCCGCTCCAAGGGCATCTGGGAGGTATCTGGGCCTGCGGACCTCTGGTGTGATCCCGGCGCAATGAACTGTAATCTGTTGGGGTTCTTGGGGCAGTTGGCCTTTACATGCCCCATCTTGTTACATTTAAAACATCGTCCAGATGACGGGTCACTGGGGCGAGGTGGGTTGCTGGAGAATGGGGTGGTGGGACGATTAAGTGAACCAAGGGGTGGGGGGTTCCATCAAGGAGAAACAAACAGAACTTTCACACCGTAGCCTGGCCAGTCATGAAACTGGTTTTCAAAGCTACTCTGATGTGCACCGTGCCCTCCTGTGCTCTTCTAACCGCCCTGGTGTCTGGCTGCACGTAACCAGTAGCCAGGCAATTTGCCTCAACCTCCCACCCCGCCATAAACATCTCCCCCTTACTCTCACAGATATTGTGGAGCGCACAGCAAGCAGTAATAACAGTGGGAATATTGGTTTCGCTGAGGTCTAACCGAGTCAGTAAACTGCACCAGCGCGCTTTTAAACATCCAAATGCACATTCTACCACCATTCTGCACTTGCTCAGCCTGTACTTGAACAGCTCCTGACTACTTCCAGGCTGCCTGTGTACGGCTTCATGAGCCATCGCATTAAGGGGTAGGTTGGGTCCCCAAGGATAACTATAGGCATTTCAACATCCCCAACGGTTATTTTCTGGTCTGGGAATAAAGTCCCTTCCTGCAGCTTTTGAAACAGACCAGAGTTCCTGAAGATGTGAGCGTCATGTACCTTTCCCGGCCATCCCACACTGATGTTGGTGAAATGTCCCTTGTGATCCACCAGTGCTTGCAGCACTATTGAAAAGTACCCCTTGCGGTTTATGTACTCGCCAGCTTGGTGCTCCGGTGCCAAGATAGGGATATGGGTTCCGTCTATGGCCCTACCACAGTTAGGGAATCCCATTGCAGCAAAGCCATCCACTATGACCTGCACATTTCCCAGGGTCACTACCCTTGATATCAGCAGATCTTTGATTGCATTGGCTACTTGCATCACAGCAGCCCCCACAGTAGATTTGCCCACTCCAAATTGATTCCCGACTGACCGGTAGCTGTCTGGCGTTGCAAGCTTCCACAGGGCTATTGCCACTCGCTTCTCAACTGTTAGGGCTGCTCTCATCTTGGTATTCATAAGCTTCAGGGCAGGGGAAAGCAAATCACAAAGTTCCATGAAAGTGTCCTTACGCATGCGAAAGTTTCGCAACCACTGGGAATCGTCCCAGACCTGCAACACTGTGCGGTCCCACCAGTCTGTGCTTGTTTCCCGGGCCCAGAATCGGCATTCCACCGCATGAACCTGCCCCATTAGCACCATGATGCCCGCATTGCCAGGGCCCGTGCTTTGAGAGAAGTCTGTGTCCATGTCCTCATCACTCTCATTACTATGCTGATGTTGCCTACTCGCCTGGTTTCGCTTTGCCAGGTTCTGGTGCTGCATATACTGCTGGATAATGTGCGTGGTGTTTAATGTGCTCCTAATTGCCAAAGTGATTTGAGCGGGCTCCATGCTTGCCGTGGTATGGCGTCTGCATAGAAAAAAGGCGTGGAATGATTGTCTGCCATTTCTCTGACGGAGGGAGGGGCGATTGACGACACGGCTTACAGAGTTGGCTTACAGAGAATTAAAATCAACAAAGGGGGTGGCTTTACATCAAGGAGAAACAAAAACAACTGTCACACAGAATGGCCCTCTCAAGGATTGAACTCAAAACTCTGGGTTTAGCAGGCCAATGCTCAACCCACTAAGGTATCCCTCCCTCTGGTATTTCAGGCAGGACTGAGTCTCCATTAAAGTTTTCAAGGTGTCCGTGACAGACCTCACCAAAACTATTGTAGGCTGTTGATTTCACGGGGGGAGGCAGGGGGGAGCAAATGAATACAAAACAAATCTGGTCTATTTCTTGGTTTGATCCACTCCATCTATCTTTTACATCTTTGGCTGGCAGCAGACGGTGCAGTAGGACTGCAAGTCATCCACATCTCCTGGCTGCTCAGCAGAAGATGGTGCAATAGGACTGCTAGCCATCCTCATCTCCTGCCTGCTCACCATAAGATGGTACAATAGGACTGCCTGCAGGACTAAAGAGAATGACCTGGTCGAGTCACTCCTAATTTAGTCCCTGCACCCATATCTGCCCAGGCGCTCCTGACTGACCTGACTGACGAGCAGCCAGGAGCACCTCGGACACGATGAGGATGGTTTTCAGGCCTATTGCACCGTCTACTGCCACAAGGCAATGAGTTGCTGCTGCTGTGTAGCAATACAGTATCACGTCTGCTAGCACCCAGGAGACATACGGTGACAGTGAGCAGAGCGGGCTCCATGGTATGGTGGTATGCCGTGGTATGGTGTCTGCATAGGTAACTCAGGAAAAAAGGTGCAAAACGATTGTCTGCCATTGCTTTCACAGAGGGAGGGAGGGAGGGCCTGATGACATGTACCCAGAACCACCCGCAACAATGTTTTTTGCCCCATCAGGCATTGGGATCTCAACCCAGAATTCCAATGGACAGCAGAGACTGCGGGAACTGTGGGATAGCTACCCACAATGCAACACTCCGGAAGTCGACTCTAGCCTTGGTACTGTGGAAGCACTCCGCTGAGTTAATGCACTTAAAGCATTTTGTGTGGGGACACACACAATCGACTATATAAAAACGATTTCTAAAAGACCGACTTCTATAAATTCAACCTAATTTCGTAGTGTAGACATACCCTTAGAAGTCTAAAGTCTCATTGAAAGTCAGTGGGACTTTGGTGGCTAAACTGCATTAAAAAATGGGATTCAGACATTTAAGTCACTCAGGCTTTGCAATGCTGAGCAAAGCGATACTTAAATACCTTTAAAATCTAGGCCTAAATGACTTATCCAAGAACACATAGGATGCCCGTGGTGCAGCAAAGTATTGAACCTGAGTCTCCCAAGCTCCAGGTTAGCTCCCTTTCCGTCCTCCCTCACAATGGGAACAGGTATGGGACTAAAGGCATTAAACAACAGATTACTGACATCAAATATAGCAACAGTTTCCAAACAAAAGCTTCAAAACTAAAGGGGTTGAAAAGAGATCTTGAGACTAGAGATGCTCAATTGTGTTTTTTAGAGGTGGTTCATTTAACCAAGAAAGAAAGAAAGGTGAAGCAATGGTGCTATCTTGAGCTTTTACAAAAGGCATCAACCTGGAGAAGCCTCCAAATCTGGCATCCTATAAATCTTTATATATATGTAAAAGCCTAAGAACTTAGCACCTAATTTCTTCCTGAGCTGGCTCATACTAGAGCTGTTTTTTCCCTGCTCTCCATCCAGACTTCCTAGCTCTCCTTCAGAGCCTTTTACGGCCCTGAGCTGGAGAAACCTATCTGATCTGGTTGCCAAGATGAGTCTGCAGAACAGGTCTGCATCTCCCCACAAGGTCCTAAAGTCTGACACTTAGGGCTGGTCTACACTATGAGGTTAGGTCGATTTTATAAGCAAAGTGGCTACACAACCAACCCCATTCCATCGACCAAAAGAACTCTTAAAATCTACTGCTGTACTCCTCCCCAACGAGGGGAATACCACTAAAATTGACCTTCTTGGGTTGAATTTGGGATAGTGCAGATGCAGAGCTGTGCAATTCGACGGTATTGGCCTCTGGGAGCTATCCCGGTTTGCTCCAATGTGACTGCCCTGGACAGCACTTTCAACTCCAATGCACTAGCCAGGTACACAGGAAAAGCCCTGGGAGCTTTTGAATTTCGTTTCCTGTTTGGTCAGCATGGTGAGCTCAGCAACACAGGTGGCCACGCAGTCCCAGAATTGCAAACGAGCTCCAGCATGGAGTGAACGGGAGACACTGGATCTGATTGCTGTATGGGGAGAAGAATCTGTGCACGCAGAACTCTGATCAAAAAGAAGAAATGCTAATATATTTGCCAAAATCTACACCTGGAACACACAGCAGTGCTGTGTGATAGTTAATGAGCTCACGCAAGCATACTACAAGACAAAGGAGGCAAATGGTTGTTCCGGGACAGAGCCCCATACATGCCACTTTTATGATCAGCTGCATACCATTCTAGGGGGGGACCATACCAGTACCCGATCACTGTCTGTGGACACCTGCAAGGGGGAAGTCTCACGCAACACGGAGGAGGATTTTGTGGATGAGGAAGAGGCGGAGGAGACTGCGCAGCAGGCAAGTGGAGAATCCGTTCTCCCCGGCAGCCAGGACCTTTTCATCACCCTGGAGCCAATACCCTCCCAAGGCGGTTTCCCAGATCCTGAAGGCGGAGAAGGCACCTCTGGTGAGTGCACATTTGTAACTAAACTACAGGGATTAAAAGCAATAATGTTTAATGTTTGATTTTCCCTGAAGAATTTGGATGCATTCACGGCCAATATACCTACTGGAAAAGTCTGTTAACGTGTCTGGGGATGGAGAGGGAATCCTCCAGGGACATCTCCATGAAGCTCTCCTGGAGGTACTCTGAAAGCCTTTGCAGAAGGTTTCTGGGAAGGGGTGCCTTATTTCGTCCTCCACGGTAGGACACTTTCCCACGCCAAGCCAGTAGCAAGTAGTCTAGAATCACTGCAGCACAAAGCATGGCAGCGAATGGTCCTGGGTTTTGGTCACATTCATACAACATTTGGTCTTTATCTTTCTGTGTCAGCCTCAGGAGAGTGATATCATTCATGGTCACCTGGTTGAAATACGAGAATTTTTGTAAGGGAACAGTAAAAGGACCCCGTGCATGCTGGTCTGTTTGCGCTTGACTAAAACGAATCATCCTGGAGAATAGCCACACGGTAGGGGGAAGGGTGTGCTGCACATCCACCCCAAAACCACAGCCCCTCCTTTTAAATGGCAAACCAACTGGCATTGCTTGCTATGGGAAAGGAGGGCGCTGCAGTTTGAACCCATTCCCACATGTTATGAAGGTGGAAGAAGCCAACCTCCCCATACCCTTTGGCTTACAATGGCTGCCTGGAAACCGAATTCTGTTGCCCAGCCGTGTGTGATGTGTCACCATACTGGCAGGCGCTCAATACAAAAGGCAAAATGCGACCTTGTACCTAAAGGACATGTGCTGTCTGTTGTGAATTGCTTGATTCACTGTGAAAGAATCTCCCTTTTGTTCTCAGAAATGTATCACCTTAAATTTTACTCTCCCTTTTTATCCCCCCTGCAGGTGCAAATGTTTCTATGTTCCCCGTATCAACTCCATCCTTGAGGTTATCACAGATTAGAAGATGAAAAAAATGCACTCGGGATGACATGTTTTCCGAGCTCATGCAGTCCTCCCGCACTGATAGGGCACAGCTGAATGCATTGAGGCATTCGGTGGCAGAGGCCAGGAAAGCATTCAGTGAGCATGATCAGATACGCTGGAGGAGATGCTGAGGCTAATGGGGGAGCAAACGGACATGATCAGGCATTTGGTGGAGCAGCAGGAAAGGCAACAAGAACACAAACCCCTGCTGCATCCATTGTATAATGGCCTGCCCTCCTCACCAAGTTCCATATCCTCCTCACCCAGATGCCAAAGAATGTGGGGGTGGGGGTAAGGAGGGGAGGCTCCGGACACCCAGCCACTCCACTCCAGAGGATGGCCTAAGCAACAGAAGGCTGTCATTCAAATAGCTTTGTTTTGTAGCGTGGCTATAATAAGCAATGTGGCCTTGTCCTTCCCCACCCACCTGGGATACCTTGTCAGTGATCTCACTTTTTTTTTTTAATTAATAAAGAATACATAGATTCAAAACAACAGGGACTTTATTTCCTTTGCCAGCTGTAGTCAAAGGGGGGAGGGCGATTGGTTTACAGGGAAGTAAATTCAACAAAGGGGGCAGTTTTGCATTAAGGAGAAACACACACAACTGTCACACGGTAGCCTGGCCAGTCATGAAACTTTTTCAAAGCCTCTCTGATGCGCAGCATGCCTAGCTGTGCTCTTCTAACTGCCCTGGCGTCTGGTTGTTCAAAATTGGCTGCCAGGCAATTTGCCTCAACCTCCCACCCCGCCATAAACGTCTCTCCCTTACTCTCACAGATATTATGGAGCACACAGCAAGCAGAAATAACAATGGGAATATTGATTGTGTTGAGGTCTGACCTAGTCAGCAAACAGCGCCAGCAAGCTTTTAAACTTCCAAAGGCACATTCTACCCCATTCTGCACTTGCTCAGCCTATAGTTGAACTGCTCCTTACTATTGTCCAGGCTGCCTGTGTATGGCTTCATGAGTCATGAGAGCAAGGGGTAGGCTGCGAACAGGGAGCAACCAGGGGCCGCTAACAGGGAGTTTTGAGAGGGAGTTCTCCAGGTGAAGGACGAGCAAATACGGGACCCTTGGGGTAAGTCGCTGTCTGTAGCGTGTGTTTGAGTTTTGGGGTTACATGTGTGCTAAGCTTGTGTTTGTCTGTCTGTCTGTTTGTTTGTTTGAAGGACCGTGTGCTGTGGCCGGCAGTTGGAAGCTGTGAGCTTCTAAACAAGGTTTGAAATCTAGAAGCCTCTGTTCATTGGCTGAGCCTTAGTCGGGGGGCGGGGCTACCAAGGAGGCCAGGGCTCTCTAAAGCAGTGAGCAAGCAACCAGGCAGCTTTGTGAACAGGGGCCACTAACAGGTGAGTTTCGAGAGGGAGTTGGGAAGGAGGCAAGGTACACTTGACATTCTTTAAAACCTTTACACTAAACTATAATCAAAACGTCTTGATTTAAACAAAACTCCTATCATTAACCTAGGTAACTGTAGGAGAAAATGCAGGTAGAAGCCCAGCAGCAGAGTGGGGGCTATCCTGTTTATTGCGCTCATTGTAGCATGTATGATTACCTGCCCTGTCTGTGGGCGGGTGGCATATGTGTGCATTCGGTGCAAGGAGCTCCTGGCCCTCAGAGACCGTGTACAGACTTTGGAGGCCAGGGTGGCGGAATTGGAGGAGCTAAGGGAGGCATGTTGATGAAGCTTTCCAGGACACTGTAGATTTGTCCCACCTCCAGTCAGACAGCCCCTGCGCTGTTAAGGAGGATGAAAGGCCCAGAGAAGGAGAGCAGTCAATGGGAACAGAGGGAAACCTTCCCATAGTGGGGACCCTCCTTCCAGATGATGTTGGGGTATCCCCTTCCCCACAGAGGTAACCTTATTGTGAGAGAACTCCAGTCATTAGGAAAAGGCAGGTGTTAGTAATGGGAGAGTCGATCTTTAGAAACATAGATAGCTGGGTTTGTGATGACTGGGAGAACAGTATGGTGACCTGTCTGCCTGGTGTGAAGGTTGCAGACCTCTCCAGGCATCTAGATAGACTTATGTGTAGTGCTGGGGAGGAGCTGGTGGTCATGGTACATGGAGGTACCAATGACATAGGGAAGGGTAGGAGAGACATCCTGGAGGCCAACTTGAGGCTGCTAGGAAAGAGACTGAAATCCAGGACCTCTATGATGGCATTCTCAGAAATGCTTCCAGTTCCACGTGCAGGGCCAGGTAGGCAGGCAGAGCTTTGAAGTCTCAATGCGTGGATAAGACGATGGTGTAGAGAGGAGGGGTTTAGATTTATTAGGAACTGGGGAAACTTTTGGGATAGGGGGAGCCTATACAGGAAGGATGGGCTCCATCTAAACTGAAGTGGATCCAGACTGCTGGCACTTAACATTATTAAAAAGGCTGCAGCTTTTAAACTAAGAGATGGGGGAAAGCCGATTGCTGCAGAGGCACACATGGATCGGACAGAGACTTCTCTTAGAGGAGAGTCTATTGATAGAGAGTCTCTAGGTTTTAGTCAGAAGGAGCGGATGAAAGAGGACAAAAGTATGGGCCAGATCAGACGAGAAACATTCACATAAAGAATCTGACACATCAGAAAAGGACAGACAAATAAACAGTGACAAGTTTTTAAAGTGCTTGTACACAAATGCTAGAAGTCTAAATAATAAGATGGGTGAACTAGAGTGCCTCGTGTTAAAGGAGGTTATTGATATAATAGGCATCACAGAAACCTGGTGGAGTGAGGACAATCAATGGGACACAAAATATATCGGAAGGACAGAATAGGTCGGGGATGGGGGTGGAGTGGCACTATATGTGAAAGAAAATGTAGAATCAAATGAAATAAAAACCTTAAATGAATCCACACGTTCCATAGAATCTCTGTGGATTCCGTGCTCTAATAAGAATAGAACAATAGGGATCTATTATCGACCACCTGACCAGGACAGTGATAGTGATGATGAAATGCTAAGGGAGATTAGAGAGGCTATCAAAATAAAAAACTCAATAATAGTGGGGAATTTCAATTATCCCCAAATTGACTGGTACATGTCACCTCAAGACAAAATGCAGAGACAAAATTTCTCGATACTTTCCTGCTTCTTGGAGCAGCTGGTACAAGAACCCACAAGGGGAAAGGCAACTCTCGATCTAGTCCTGAGTGGAGCGCAGGATCTGGTCCAAGAAGAAACTATAACAGGACCGCTTGGAAATAGTGACCATAATATAATAACATTTAACATTCCTGTGGTGGGAAGAACACCTCAACAGGCCAACACTGTGGCATTTCATTTCAGAAAGGGAAACTATGCAAAAATGAGGAGGTTAGTTAAACAGAAATTAAAAGGTACAGAGACTAGAGTGAAATCCCTGCAAGCTGCATGGACACTTTTCAAAGACACCATAATAGAGGCTCAACTTAAATGTGTACCCCAAATTAAAAAACACAGTAAAAACTAAAAAAGAGTCACCGTGGCTTAACAACCCTGTAAAAGAAGCAGTGAGAGATAAAAAGGCATCTTTTAAAAAGTGGAAGTCAATTCCTTGTGAGACAAATAGAAAGGAGCATAAATACTGCCAAATTAAATGTAAAAATGTAATAAGAAAAGCCAAAAAGAAGTTTGAAGAACAGCTAGACAAAAAACTCAAAAGGTAGTAACAACTTTTTTAAGTACATCAGAAGCAGGAAGCCTGCTGAACAACCAGTGGGGCCCCTGCACGATCGAGATACAAAAGGAGCACTTAAAGACGATAAAGTCATCGCGGAGAAACTAAATGAATTCTTTGCTTCAGTCTTCACGGCTGAGGATGTTAGGGAGATTCTCAAACCTGAGGCGTCTTTTGTAGGTGACAAATCTGAGGAATTGTCACAGATTGAAGTGTCACTAGAGGAGGTTTTGGAATTAATTGAGAAACTTAACAGTAGCAAGTCACTGGGACCAGATGGCATTCACCTAAGAGCTCTAAAGGAACTCAAATGTGAAATTGCAGAACTGTTAACTATAGTTTGTAACCTGCCCTTTACATCAGCTACTGTACCCAATGACTGGAAGATAGCTAATGTAACGCCAATATTTAAGAAGGGCTCTAGAGGCGATCCTGGCAATTACAGACTGGAAGTCTAACATCAGTACCGGGCAAATTAGTTGAAACAATAGTAAAGAATAAAATTGTCAGACACATAGAAGAACATAAATTGTTGCACAAAAGTCAACATGGTTTTTGTAAAAAGAGATCATGTCTTACTAATCTATTAGAGTTCTTTGAGGGGGTCAACAAACATGTGGACAAGGGGGATCCAGTGGACATAGTGTACTTAGACTTCCAGAAAGCCTTTGAGAAGGTCCCTCACCAAAGGCTCTTACGTGAGTTAAGCTGTCATGGGATAAGAGGGAAGATCCTTTCATGGACTGAGAACTGGTTAAAAGACAGGGAACAAAGAGTAGGAATAAACGGTAAATTTTCAGAATGGAGAGTTGTAACTAGTGGTGTTCCCCAAGGGTCAGTCCTAGGACCAATACTATTCAACCTATTTATAAATGGTCTGGAGAAAGGGGTAAACAGTGAGGTGGCAAAGTTTGTAGATGATACTAAACTGCTCAAGATAGTTAAGACCAAAGCAGACTGTGACGAACTTCAAAAAGATCTCACAAAACCAAGTGATTGGGCAAAAAAATGGCAAATGAAATTTAAAGTGGATAAATGTAAAGTAATGCACATTGGAAAAAATAACCCCAACTATACATACAATATGATGGGGGCTAATTTAGCTACAACTAATCAGGAGAAAGATCTTGGAGTCATCGTGGATAGTTCTCTAAAGACGTCCAAGCAGCGTGCAGCAGCAGTCAAAAAAGCAAACGGGATGTTAGGAATAATTAAAAAAGGGATAGAGAATAAGATGGAGAATATCTTATTGCCCTTATATAAATCCATGGTACGCCCACAACTTGAATACTGCGTACAGATGTGGTCCCCTCATCTCAAAAAAGATATACTGGCATTAGAAAAGGTTCAGAAAAGGGCAACTAAAATGATTAGGGGTTTGGAATGGGTCCCATAGGAGGAGAGATTAAAGAGGCTAGGACTTTTCAGCTTGGAAAAGAGGAGACTAAGGGGGGATATGATAGAGGTATATAAAATCATGAGTGGTGTGGAGAAAGTGAATAAGGAAACGTTATTTACTTGTTTCCATAATATAAGAACTAGGGACCACCAAATGAAATTAATGGGTAGCAGGTTTAAAACAAATAAAAGGAAGTTCTTCTTCACACAGCGCACAGTCAACCTATGGAACTCCTTGCCTGAGGAGGTTTTAAACCCTAACAGGGTTTAAAAGAGAACTGGATAAATTCATGGAGGTTAAGTGCATTAATGGCTATTAGCCAGGATGGGTAAGGATTGCTGTCCCTAGCCTCTGTTTGTCAGAGGATGGAGATGGATGGCAAGAGAGAGATCACTAGATCATTACCTGTTAGGCACTTGGCATTGGCCACTGTCGGTAGACAGGATACTGGGCTAGATGGACCTTTGTTCTGACCCAGTATGGCCATTCTCATGTTCTGGGTCCCCAAGGATAACTATTGGCATTTCAACATCCCCAATGGTAATTTTCTGGGCTGGGAAGAAAATCCCTTCTTGCAGCTTTTCAAACAGCCTGGAGTTCCTAAAGATGCACCTTTCCCGACCATCCCATGTTGATGTCGGTGAAAAGTCCTCTGTGATTCACCAGTGCTTGCAGCACCATTGAGAAGTACCCCTTGTGGTTTATGTACTGGTTGGCAAGGTGGTCTGGTGCCAAGATAGGGATATGTGTTCAGTCTATCGCCCCACCACAGTTTGGGAAATGTGCAGGTCATAGTGGATGGCTTTGCTATGATGGGGTTCCCTGAGTCACTACCCTTGTTAGCAGAAGGTCACTGATTGGCTTGGCTACTTGGATCACAGCAGTCCCCATGGTAGGTTTGCTCACTCCGAATTTATTCCCGACTGACTGGTGGCAGTCAGGTATTGCAAGCTTCCACAGGGCTATCACCACTCGCTTCTCAACTGTCATGGCAGGTCTCATCTTGGTATCCCTGTGCTTCAGGATGGGGGAAAGCAACTCACAAAGTTCCATGGAAGTGGCATTACGCATGCAAAAGTTTCGCAGCCACTGGGAATCATTGCATACCTGCAACACTATGCGGTCCCACCAGTCTGTGTTTGTTTGCCGGGCTCAGAATCGGGGTTCTACTGTATCAACCTGCCCCACTGCTGCCATGATGTCCCAATTGCCACATCCTGTGCTTTCAGGAACGTCTGTGTCCATGTTCTCCTCACAATCGTCCTCGGGCTGGCAGTTCCTAGCCAGGTTCTGCACATACTGCAGGATAATGTGCAAGGTGTTTACAATGCTCACAACAGCAGCGCTGAGCTAAGCGGGCTCCATGCTTGCCATGCTATGGCATCTGCATGGGTAACCCAGGAAAAAAGGTGCAAAACGATTGTTTGCCGTTGCTTTCAAAGAGGGAGGGAGAGGAGACAGACGACATGTACCCAAAATCACCTGTGACAATGTTTTTGCCCCATCAGGCATTGGGAGCTTAACCCAGAATTCCAGTGGGCAGCGGGGACTGTGGGATAGCTACCCACAGTGCACCACTCTGTGAGTCAATGCTAGCTACAGTACTGAGGATGCACTCCACCAACCTACTGCGCTTAGTGGGGACATACATGATCGACTGTATAACATCGCTTTCTAAAGATAGACTTCTATAAAATTGACCTAATTTCATAGTGTAGACATACCCTTAGTCACAAGGAAGAAGAGCTGCTTAGACATTTGATGTCCTTCGCTGTGATCAGTGAGATGGGCTGTGGTATAAGAAGATTCAAGGAACATTATAGTCCCTTGAAATCTCTCATGAATAGCCATTATCTTCTGAAGTTCCAGCATTTTAGTACGAGACACACTTCAGACGATTTTCAGAAAGCTTTTGACAAGGTCCCTCATCAAAGGCTCTTAAGAGAAGTAAGCTGTCATGGGATCAGAAGGAAGGTCTTCTCATGGATTGGTAACTGGTGAAAAGATAGGAAACAAAGGGTAGGTATAAATGGTCAATTTTAAGAATGGGGAGAGGTAAATAGTGGTGTCCCCCGGGGTCTCTTCTGGGACCAGTCCTATTCAACATATTCATAAATGATCTGGAAAAAGGGGTAAACAGTGAGGTGGAAAAATACGCAGATGATACAAAACTACTCAAGGTAGTTAAGTCCCAGGCAGACTGCAAAGAACTACAAAAGGATCTCACAAAACTGGGTGACTGGGCAACAAAATTGCATTTATTAACACTTAATTTCATCTGCAAAGTAATACACATTGGAAAACATAATCCCAACTACACATACAAAATGATGGGGTCTAAATTAGCTGTTACCACTCAAGAAAGATCTTGGAGTCACTGTGGATAGTTCTCTGAAAACATCCACTCAATGCACAGCGGCAGTTAAAAAAAGCTAACAGAATGTTGATAATCATTAAGGAAGGGATAGATAATAACTCAGAAAATATCATATTGCCTCTATATAAATCCATGGTACGCCCACACCTTGAATAATGCAGATGTGGTTGTCCCATCTCAAAAAAGATATATTGGAATTGGAAAAGTGCAAGACAAATGATTAGGAGTATAGAACGGCTTCTGTATGAGGAGAGATTAATAAGACTGGGACTTTTCAGCTTGGAAAAGAGACGACTAAGGGGGGATATGATAGAGGTCTATAAAATCATGACTGGTGTGGAGAAAGTAAATAAGGAAGTGTTATTTACTCCTTCTCATAACACAAGAACTAGGGGTCACCAAATGAAGTTAATAGGCAGCAGGTTTAAAACAAACAAAAGGAAATATTTCTTCACACAATGCACAGTCAACCTATGGAACTCTTTGCCAGAGGATGTTGCGAAGGCCCAGACTATAACAGGGTTCAAAAAAGCACTAGATCAGGGATCGGCAACCTGCCGTATCCGCAGGTTCGGCCAATCGCAGCTCCCACTGGCCATGGTTTGCCTCTCCAGGCCACTGGGAGCTGTGATTGGCCGAACCTGCGGACGCAGCAGGTAAACAAACTGGCCTGGCCCGCCAGGGGGCTTACCCTGGCAGGCCGTGTGCCAAAGGTTGCTGATCCCTGCACTAGATAAATTCATGGAGGATAGGTCCATCAATGGCTATTAGCCAGGATGGGCACGGATGGTGTCCCTAGCCTCTGTTTGCCAGAAGCTGGGAATGAGCGACAGGAAATGGATCACTTTATGATTACCTGTTCTGTTCATTCCCACTGGGGTACCTGGCATTGGCCACTGTCAGAAGACAGGATCCTGGGCTAGATGGACCTTTGGTCTGACCCAGTATGGCCGTTCTTATGAGATGCTGTATAAATAAATCTAATGTCACTGCTCTCTACTTCCAGTACAAGTTAAGGAAAATTATAATATGGTTGAATTGTGCACACAGTGTAACTCAAGATTATATTCACAGTGTAAGCAAGAGTGGATGCCAAGTCACTTCCATGGAAAAGTCTGGCAGTTCAGCAGAAAAGAGCTCTTAGCTGCAAGAAACAAAGATTGAGTCATATTTCTTAGATGCTCCAGTACAACTGGCGAGCAAAACATGTTAAAACCTCTGTTGCTGGGAAATCTGAATTCCCTTCAGCCTTAAAATATCTGAACTTGGAATTGGATAACTTGGGTTCTTTTCATCAGTGAAAAAATGTTACCATGGATAACCGTTGCACTAGTTTTGTTTGGGAGTATTTTATGCCAAAAATACACAGGTATCTGGGCCAAAATAAACTTTGGCAAAATGTAGATGAGTTGGTGAAAATTGCTTGTCATAGGCAAGTCAGCAGAGTGTACGCCAGAGAAAGTGGTCAAGGTATAAAATCTGATCAATAAATGCCAGATGAAAGCTCCAGCTACGTGGGATTCCACAATCTTTAGTTGGCCAAAATATTATCTAATGAATCCTCACTTCAAAACTGCAGCTATTCTTCAACATTTTTGTAAACAAACTAAAGGAAATGTGAATTTAAATTAAATTTTTAGTTAATACAAAGCCAAAAGGAATGGCAACTACAGTTGTAGGTAGATCAAAAATGCATACGAATCTGGATAATTTGTGATTTTGCCCAGTCTACAGTGAGCTGATATGTAAAGAAATGCAGAAGAATACAAGTACAGAGGAGTAGCGTGTTCTCTTGTGAATTTCTGTAATCTCAATCTCCAGTTTAATCAATTGCAGCTATGAAAAGAGGAATCAACACAGTGTGGATGGATAAGAGAGCTGAAATAACACCGCAATAATATAAACATTCATTTGAATAAAATTCAAGCATTCACATCAATCATATTCAGATCTCTTTTCCTTGTTTTTTGTTGCAAAGCAAGTTTGCATAAAGGGAAAATATTGCATATACTCTCATTCAGGTATATTATCACCAGAGGGTTTGCAAAGCCATCTTTGAAGGCTCTGTATGGATCTGGGAGTAGAAGCATTCATGGGACTCGAAAGACCCATTGAACAGCATGAACAACAAATTCTTCTTTGACGGCTCATAGAGGCTGAAGTATGTTTGCATAAACTTTTCACTGAATAACGAGTAAACTTGTGAAAATCAGATCATGGATAATTTACCAACAGAAACAAGGGTTCAATTAATTGAATTATTCACTGCAAACAACTGCATCAGATCTTGATCATCATACTTAACATTGATATCTCCCGATATACATTGTTACAATCTTTGTCCTCCCAACCCTCTCCTCATTCGTCCTTCCTAACTTTATGCGATCTAATTTGGATTTTAAGATCCTTGAAATAGGAGCCTCATTTTATTTATCTGCAAAATACCATACACAGCCATCATACTGTATAAATAAGAATGCTGCTGATAAACATGCAAACTGGATTACATGCTCTGGCAAGCCTATTTAGTAGTTGATGCACAGACCTATCAACTGAAAATTTTGCTGCCAAGGACTAGAAAACGTACAGCATAAAGTGTTACACATTGCTACAGCAGGCTGCCTATGTCTGAACATTCAAAGGTTAAACAAACAAGGGTGCAAACAATAATTAATGGAAAAGCCTTAACACTTCCAATTAAAAACAATGATGATTCTTTCTGGTTAACACCTTTACTACTTGGTAAATATTTAGCTAGCTGTATTATTAAAAATCGATTACCAGAGCAATTTTTAGAGGCATCCATTACAGTCCATTCCACTGGACAAGGCATAGGACTGGAAGCATCGTTCTATTTCTAGGTCTTCAACTGACTTGCTATGAGATGTTGGCCAAGTCATTTAATCTCTGTGCCTCTTTTCTCACCTGTAAAATGGGTGAACAGTATCATCCACTTTTTCAAAGTGCTTTAAGATTATCATTAGCAGGTAAAAAGTGCACTCTTTCTACATATTGACAGATTCACAAACAGTAAATGCAATGTTCTCCATTACTTCATATGGTTCTCAAGTGACTCTCAATGTGTTATTTTATAAGAGGAGGAAAGCCATATGTACAATAGGACAGAAAATTCACATTACATTTAAAATAACGGGAAATCAGCAACTTCCTAAGATGTAAGAGTAAGCTCTTAAATTTTTTTGGATAATTTAACAACTGATTTAAGTTTATCAAAACATTTTAAAAGTAGAATTTACAATTTTGAAGACTGTCTTCTCTGTGCTTTCAAACAGGACCTGGATTCTCTGTCTTACTCTACATCAGACTCAGGATAGCAGCTTCCTGTATGTTAAGTATTCTTTAATAAATTAAAAACACATTTTTTAGTTATTTGTTCTTTGAAGTTAGATACAGTGGTTATAATTTCTTTAAATACTTCTCCCTTCCCCAAAAAATACCAGCAAGTTTAATTCCATATCAAGTGCTTTCATTTCATCTTCCTATTCTTTCACATGGCACAAAGGACCATGGAGACATTACTAAAGGAGAAGCATCAAGAATGGAAATTCAACCCCCCCCCCCCAATAAATTCCTTTCTAATTTCAAGAGTGGACAAATTTGATTGCAGAAGCATCATGATGTGTCTCAGCTGATATATGGCACAAAGACAGTCATGCCCCAAAAGAATGTTCCACAAGTGGCTAATATTGCAAGTTTCAGGGGAAGAGCATTAACCCTCTCCATTCTCACCCCAATCCCCAAATATTCCTAATCTTATACTTTACTATTGAAGAGGCATCATCTGTTGTGTCAATTTCAGCACTGGGAGATCACAGCATGGTAAAGGAAACGCTGGGCCTTTGAGGCCAAGGAGAAGTCTTTAAACAAATACAGAAAATTATGAAGTGAAAGAAAGGCTCAGAGAAAGTCAGCTGTATTTGAAAAGTTCAGAATAAAAGAACCTCAAATATTTAAAGGCATCACAGCATTCACTCATCATATAAATGCGTTAGTCCATGGACAGCCAAAAAAAAAAATCTTACTAAAAGTTTTTAACACACACACACACCAGGATATACAAAAAGGTTTTCTTTGCAAAAAATATGAAAAGGTGCATACTGCACACATGACAAGCATACTGCATACATGACAAGGAAAGCGTCACCTGATCTTTTATAGTTATCGGAATCACGTTTTGGAACAGCACGTTAACCATTATTCATTTTATTACTGGTTCCAGAAAAAAAACATTTAAATAAAATATTCCATAAAGAATCTGATTTACAGTTTAGATGTAAAGCTTCATCGTAATATCCAACATACCATCCCTGCCATTGTATACATCACAATTAAACAATCTGTACCTACTCTGCCACCAGAGTAACACAGCATGATGGTCTTCATAAATACATCCGGTGTTTAGGTTTGCTTTTTTACAACAAAATAATGTTTTGACTGTTACTAAAAAGTATTCTGTCACACTTAAAGCAAATGAAAAGCTATGAGATTTATCTAAACTCAAGAGGAATATTAGCTGTTTAACAACTAGAAATGGGTAGGTTACAAGTTTCAAAAGAAAAAACAAAATCTAGCTGCCAATCGTATCATTAGTCATTGTGCAAAACAAGGACATAGCAATCCAAACAGACTATTAGCACAGTGCTCTCTTTTTACAAGGTACATAACTTCTGAGTGGGAAGGAACAGGAAAAATAATGAGACAACTATCTATCCCTGTAGCTTTATGGAAACATACTGTCACGCATATGAATTATTCCCTTTATAAAGCTCAAATTGAAACCAAAAGTTCATTTAATACTGTGGCAATTATACCCTTTAGTTTCCATTTACATCAAATACAAATCAGAAAACTGCCCCAAAACACTGATTTTCACATCACAAAACAGTTGTCAAAATCTACCATTTGTAACACAATTCTCTGGTGTTGCAGTTAACACTTTGGTTCTTCAGACAACAGTCACAAGTACTTTACTAAAAAATACAGATGTGTTTCCTACAGGTAAACGTGAAGCTTTATTTAAGATGGCAAAGGCTTTATAACAGTGTAGGGGTGCAAGTTTTCAGTATGAAGACGTTCAGAAGATTTGCTGCTCAAAGAGTATTTTTTCAAACCCTGTTGGAGGAGTGTGATAAAATTCACTGAACTGACAATCCAAGATGGCACTGTCATCTACTGTAGGACAGAAGCAAAGAGAAAAATAATTAGAGGAGAACAGCATTTATTTTGACTATACATGACACCAAATTAGATTATATACATCAATACATTGTGTGTCCACAATAACTGAAACACAAAGGATATTCACCAATATATCAGTAACATCCATGCAGTAAAGACAAATAAGATCTTCTTGGTTAATCTGTAGAAAACATCCTAGAATACAATCAAGCAGGCCAAATCATGTTTACTTCCTACAGAATACTTAGATTTGCAAAAGACTTCGCTGAAATCAGTGAAAGTTTTGCTATGAATTTTACTGAGAGTGCTAATAAGCCTTAAAGCAACTCTCCTCAACTTCTAGGGCCCTCATTTCCCCCTCCACTACTTTGGAAGTCCACAGGCCAAACGTGGTAATGGTGAGACATGAAAGAGGATGCATCTCTATGACATGCTTCCCATTCCCCTGCTTGGTGTCAAGCCATCTGCTGAGGTTAGGACATCAGAACCCTGCTTGACTGTTATTTTTAGACACCTGGATTTTAAAAATAAACCATTCAAAACAATAATATTGCCACGAGACTTTCTGCCTGATTCTAGGTGGAGTATTAGAGGATTAAAATGGAAATTCTGACAGATCATTAACTGCAGCAATACTTCACAGGCAGCTTTAGAGAAGTATACTTCATAGTGTAGCACTGCTCATCAGAAAAATCAGATCCATTTAGTTAATGAGTCTTTAAAAGAAACATTCCTCTAAGCCACACCTCATGTGACAGCAGTATATCAATTCCAATTCCTCCTACCCTCCCCCCCCCCAAAAAAAAAGAAGAAAAAAGAACGAACAACAAAACCAAATATAATATTTTGGTCAAGCATTTAGATATCCTGGAGCCAAGATATTTGGCTTTTCCCACAGCAGCCTTAACTGAGCTCACAAGTACTATCTTGTGTTATGTGTGTGTTGACTTTACACTTTAATATTTGTGCAGATGTGCCTGGGGTTCAGCTGCTGAAGGAAGCAACTTTGAATTTGACTTGTGTTATAAGTTCCCATACATGACATCATTTAACTTCTGTACTGAGTTTATTTTAAAAATCTCTACGATTCTGGTCTGAAACATCGATAAATTAAATGGTTGAGAGCAATTTCTCCTTTCAGATGCCTATGAATACATAGCATTAAATTAAGGGTTTTATTACTTGTAATTTGTAACATGGAGGTGTCACCTGAATGTAATTTGCAAATCATCAGGTGTTATAGCAATAAACTAATCCATTGTGAAGCATGGAAATTCTTGGGAATTTATGTCAGCTCTTGAAAGATGATGACAGGCGAGGGAGTCTGGCAATAAAAAGTCACCTCACACCGAAGCCTAAAACTTCAGTGGTGTGGGATTAGGCATGGAGAAAGGAGGAAGAAGTTTAAAAAAAAAAAAAAGGTACAGACCAGGGTGCCCAAGTCCCTGCTGCAGCAAGTAGACTGTTTATGAAAGCTACCTACTCCCGAAGTCTAAATTCTCTCTACTGTAACTCCATTTCCAAAGCAATGGGAAGATGACATGTTAGCTACCTAACAAAAGTCTGTTCTCCCATTCTAACCAATGTGGTGTCTGGCAGCCAGAATCCCAATAACACAATATTCACAGGACTAAAACTAATAGGTGGTTTGAGAGAATATTGCTATTAAGATTGACCACACTGAAAGTTTGAGAACCCAACTTACCATATACTACAGGATAGACAGTCCCTCTGATTCCTGAAGCTGGACAATGCATATTCTTTCCATTTAAATATACATTTAATTCTACATGGTCATATGTAATACCCTATAAGGCAAAATAGGAAATGTTAACATAAGATCATCAAGTTGATATACGTGAGAATGCTTACAACTATTTCTTTTTTACAGCTAATCTAGCTGGACACAATGGGCAGTTTCTAATACAACGGCATAAACCACAGTCTCCTAAAAGAATGCACTAGACCATTTTTCTGGACGCTTAAAAAGTCAATAATTAAGAATATTTAATTATATTTGAACTCGCAAGCACCAAAAGTGCTTGCAGGCTTATCCAATCAGGGGACAGCAGCAATAACAATCGACTTATTTGACGAACAGAAGCTAACCAACTTAGCTCAAATTGTGAATCTACAGAGCTCAGGCAGTTAGCAAAGTAATGCATTTGTTACTTATTATCCTTCAAGTATTTTAACTTCAGCTTTGCAGACTAAATAGTTTGAGTGAGCCTTTAAAGAGACTGCAACACAGCAAGATTCTCTCCCAAGCAAGCCACCTAAGCAGGGGATTTTTTTTTAAACTTCAGATACCTGGCAATAATCTATGTATATGAAACTCACAAACATCAGCAATTAATAAAAGATATTGAAAAAGTTGGTATTAGAAACAATGTTAATCTTATTACTTCCGTGTATATAAAATAAATTCTAATAATGTTAAAAAAGTAGTAATACAGTAGACCCCTTTAAATATACAGGGTAATTTTAAATATATTTTAGAAGTGTTGAGGCATGAGAGGGAGCATGAGCCATATAGATTCCCAAGTCCCTCTCATTCATCTTTCCAACATTTTTTTCTCCCTATCCCCAGTCTAATTTCCTCTCTCTTTTCTAAATTGAATCCCAGCTTGACTAAAAATACAACCCCTTTATCCCAATACCTTTGCTACAAATCTTCTTTCAAGGCTGCTAGGGCCACTCCCTCTGCCTGCTAACCAAGCATAGACCAACAAAGAGCTCTTGTGCTCCCTGGGTACAATCTCATCTCAATCTCCAGTGCATTCTGGGACATCTTTGAGCAGGGAGCCCAGCCACAAAGAGCTTGGAATCTCTACGGGTGACGGCCCCGTCAGGTTTATAGGCAAATTCATCAACCCTAGTAGCAGTGGGTAGCAATGAAGCACTATTGTGATGGGGTATATAAAACCCATTCTGTCACAGTCACTAAGGGGTAAAGGGACAGAATAGCTACCTCCCCAGGTGTGGTTAATTGACCTGCCACACTTGAAATAAGCAATCCAGGCACAGGACTACTTCGCATCAGCAGTAAACTGGCATGAAGCCACCAAAGGAGCAGGACTAGAATCCTCTTGAGGACTGGAGTGAGACTGCAGGGGAAAACCCACCAGACTAAATGGATATCCTTCCTCCTGCACACCATGAGGTAGCAGGAAGACTGGACTCTCTAAGGGCCTGCTGCCACGCCTAGGAGGAAGACAGCATAAGGATCTGAGGATAGTGGGAGCTGAACTGAAAGGCTAGAAGAGCAAACACTTAAAGGGCCAGTGTACTTCTGATGAACAAGAGGGCAGGCAAGAGGGTATGAGCCCCTTCATGTCTATCTTACTTCTCCAGAAAAGGTGGTGGTGGGGGGATCTATGAAAGGGAGAGAGAGTTGGGGAGAAGAAAAGTAAGGAATATTTGACCCTGAACAGCACTTTCCTCTACCCATTACTCCCCAAAAAGTATTGGAACCAAATTCTATTCCAACTATGCCCCTGCTAATGATGTGGATTAGAAAAGACAGTGAGGAAGGAACATGCCTAACTTAGGGAGAATTACTGGCACAAGACCTCATGATAAATACATAACTATGTTTTACTAAATGATTACAATTCTGAAGGGTTGCATTGTTCTATAATGATTTTTAGTATGAAATATTAGAAGTACTCATTTAATAAGCCTACATTTTTTACAACTCAATATCTACTGAATATTACCTTCTGATGCACTGTAAGCATATTAATTTAATAGGTTTAATCCTTTTATCAGATATTCACTTTTCAGGGCTTCAATAAAATTCTGTGTTTAATTTTCTTGTTTGCATGGAAAGCTAGCCTTTCACAAGGATTCACTGTATTCCCTTTAGCCTTGCAACAGTGCTGACAGCAAAAGCTGCTTTGGAAAATCCCAGAAACATCTATTGTTGAGCTATTTAGACACAGCAACAAATTTACATTAACAAGAACTAAGGAAACTCACCACAATGTCACCCTCCTGTGGAAGGCTGTTTGCCGGCAGCCTGTTCTTCTCCTCGTTGTTGTGGTAGAGAGCTCCATCATTCCTCATCACTAAACTATGCACATCTCGACCAAGTGGAATTTGATTCAAATTTGCTTTCTGGGTTGCAACTCCAATACCCCAAACCCCTGAAAATATGACGACGATATTCTGTGAACACTTATTTGTTTCTTTTGAAATCTCACACTGAGAGTAAGAAATATATTCCAGGTGTGTGCCACAATGACAGCAATATCATGAGTGAATTTTAATTTGAAAAGCATTAGCAATTACATTCACTAGGTTGAGACAGACTTAAAAATATCCTTCCAAAACATGCTGTATCTCAGCGTTTGTCTTTTATGAGCCATCAAAATAAAAGTTATGGAGTAAAAGTCTTAGCCCTCACTCTGACCCAGTTATCACCTAAAATGATTAGAGCAGCAGTTCTCACTGGGGGAGGATTCCTGGGGCAAAGGAACGGCAGAAGATAACCAAAAGGAACGGCAGAAGATAACGGCAGAAGATAACTGTGTCTCTGAGGACACAGTTGCAAGCCTCGGCATAGGGGGAATGCCGGGGTCATGGCCACAGCATATATACACCAGTGATTTCAGACAATGCAGCAGCTCATACGGCAGCCTGGGGCTGTCTAAATTATGCTGGGGATGCTTCAGTCCCAGAACCAGCCCAGAACTGGGAGGACACAAAGGTGGCTTAAAACCACATTTAAGCCCCGCACTCCCAAGCTGTGAGTTCTCTGCTGCATTTCTAAGCACAGAATCATTCCCACAAGAAGCTAAAGGAGAAGAATCTGGATCCATTCTAAAATAGCAAATAAATGTAGACAGACAGCAAATATTATTGGACAAAAAGTACAAGAGCTATGTACACAGTATTTTACATGCTCATAATGCAATATAAATAAAAAAGAATTTAGCAGAAAGTAGCTCTAAATTAGGTTTATTGAAAAAACATATATACAAGAGTTTTCAAACATGGTAGTGTTTTAATACTGCAACTCTAGTCATTTCAATTACTATTGTTTTTAATAAATCAAAGCAGCAAAATAGAAAAATGACAAATCTTTCTTACAAGATGACAGTTTAGTGTCTTACAAAAGTTTGATATTTGTTAAGTGTGTTATTTCTCATGGTAGTAGTCCAAAGATGAAGTGCACTTAATTACCAAAGGTGCAGATGCGTTGCCTGCTTGTAGTCAAATCTCAAATCCCAATCTAAAGTAGAAAATAATTTTGCTAACTAACCTGTGGATTGGATTTTAAACTCAAAATAGCTCTTGTTCTGATGCAAAGGTGCATTGGCTAAGCAACCCCCCGTGCCACATATTCTTCTGCCATTTTTGACAATGACGACATCTGTTCCTGCATATACAAATAAAATACATAAACTTCAAAAAACATTGGTTTTTTTTTAAAGTTTGGAGACATCCACTAAAAACCCTAAACAACAAGAACTATTTTCTCTTTCAACCCAAGTAAGAGCTCCATTAGTCTATCAGAATTAGATTGTGCAGTGCTTTCAGGTAAAGAAAGGATGTGTTTATAGGCTAGTTCATCTTTCAGCTAGAGTTCATCTATTTAAAATCTATATTCTTTAATTTCTCCTCTCAGGCTTTAAGGCAGCATGTTGATTACAACATTTCTTCAAATATCCCAGCAGCATAGCTTACAATCATTTAATTAGAAAGACACTCACTAAGAGAAAGGGGATGCAGGGCTCATGCCTTTCTCTAAATCACCTCCTTTTCTTGGTCTAGAACTGAAGGATAGGCACATTCTGCAGAAGGCTTTTCATGAGTTGTGGTCACCAAGAATTAATCAATAAGTAAGATTCCTTTTAAGGGTTTGATTGCGAGCTTCCTTTAAAAAGGTACCTGCCAGCACACAGATCAGAACATTGAGCTCTGCTAAATACTACACTCTCCCCTGGAAGATTTTTGCTCAAAAGCTCTAATAAGCATTTGTCAGTATAGGCACAGATAAGACAAAGTCCTCAAAAGCCAGTCCAATAATTTCTGAGGATGCCTGGATGTTTTCTAGCCAAGATGATTTTTTAAATATTTGTTTGGCAAGGAGTAGGCCTTTCTTAATTGGTTTGTTGCAATGCCCTTTACGCAGGACTACAGCGGAAGACCACTCCACCCTTGTCTTAGCACAAAAGTTGTACCACTTTAACTATACTAAAATAGTTAATGCAGCAAACATACCCTTGCATGGACACAGTTATAACAGTAACTTAGGGCATGGCTACACTTGCAGATGTAGAGCCCCTTGAGTTAAACCTGTCTTTGTAGGGCGCAGTAGGGAAAGCGCTGCAGTCTGTCCACACTGACAGCTTCAAGCACACTGATGTGGCCACATTTGCAGCACTTGTAGTGGCATTGGGAGTGGTGCATTATGGGCAGCTATCCCAGCATGCAAGTGGCTGCAACGTGCTTTTCAAATGGGGGTGGGGTGGGGTGTGAGAAGGGAGTGTGTTGTGTGTATGTGGGGGGAGAGAGAGTGGGTTTTTGGGGGGCTGAGAGCATGTCAGCATGTTGTCTTGTAAATTCAGAGAGCAGTAGACCCCCCCACCCGCCTCTCTCTCTCTCCCACAGACAGCATTCCACAGTAATGGTTACTTTGTCTCGGAGGAGATAAGCAGCCGGCTGTCAGAAATGGAGTTTTCAAGGGCATTTCCGCATACCTACAGCCGATTCCAAACACATTCCTCGTTCACATTGGCACCATGGCGCTCCAGCGGGGGCGCAGCAAACGTTATTCCACTCGCTGTAGCCGCGGAGTCAGAGCGCTCTATGTGCCTTGCCAGTGTGGACGGGTAGCGAGCTAGTGCACCCGGGGCTCCTTTATTGCGCTGTAACTCGCAAGTGTAGCCAAGCCCTTATACCGGTATAGTTTATTCCCATATGGGAAAGGTAATAAGTTACATAGGTTTAAGGTACCTTTAACAATGTCAGTTAAAAAAAAAATCACTTCCCAACCAACATAATCATACTGGTAGACCAGCAATTTATAGTCCCGGCTTTAGAACTAAAACTAGAGCAGAATACTGCTGCCTGGTTATTTAGCAACATTTTCATGCTGGGATCATATTACACCAGTACTTCAGAGACGATGAAATTGCAATTAGTTTCCAAATGAAATGCAATGTGTTATTTTTGACATATCCTCTGTGTGCCTTAGAGATCATTTATTTTTGTGCCATAACCTCACAATTATATAACTAAGATCACTTTGGACCATAAGCTCTTTGGTGAGGGACAGTCATTTGTCAAATATTTGTATGGTGGCTAGCATAATTGGGCCCAACCTGGCTGTGGCCTTTAGAGGCTGCTGCAATATAAATGTAAAATAATAATAAATACTCAGGCTGACTGTGCCCAGACAGGGCAGTCTCCGTGAAAGCAAATCAACGGTGGAATCTGCTGCCTTGTTGATCCGACAGCCCCTGCGTTTGGTGACCTTTGTGAAAGACTGCAACACCTAACGATTCAGCCAGGCTTCTTCCGTAATGGGGTCACCTGAGCGGGGACAGCCCTCGGGGCTTGGGGGGATTCTTCTAAATATCGCTTTCTAGCCCTCTTAACCATCACTTTGTGACATCGGTTTTTAAAACGTTGCCACGTACACAGAACTAAAGACATCCCGCAGGCACAACAGACTACCCTAGAAGATATGAAGAGGCAAAGCACGGGCACCTTGCCGCTTCTTTGCCGGGCAAGCGCCACACCCCTACCATTAATAACAACCACGGAGCTCAGGGGCGCCAGAAACCCTTACTATTCACCCCCAGCTCGCACCCCCGGGGCGAAAGGGACCTGCGGCGGGGGTCCCTGCCCGGGGCGGGGCGCGCCCCCTTACCCATGTGCTGCGTGTCCAGCTGCACGGCGGGCATCTCCTTCAGCGGGATGTGCCCGGCGCCGCCGTCCCCGCACCAGCGCAGGCAGCAGAACACCGAGGCCGCCATCGCGTTCCCTGGGGCTGCGCTGGGCTGGGCTGGGCCAGGCCAAGGCGGCTCGCGCGCGCGGCGAGGAGGAGGAGGAGGCGGCGGCGGGCCGGCCGGCCAGAGAGCGGAGCGCACGGGGCGCAGGGAGGGCGACGCCGCGCCCCCTGCAGGCTGGGAGGACTCGGCGCGCGCGCGGAGCCCGGCCGGTGGCGGAGGGAGCGCTGGAGCTTGGGCGGGGCCCTGTCAGGCTCCAGCCCGGCCACAGGCAGGGAGGGGGAGGGGGAGATCGTGCATCCTCCCCGCCGCCTCACCCGGGGGACCCACCCTGGGAGGAGCCAACCCTGGGGAGCTCAGAGCCCGAGCCACTGCCCAGCTGGGCGCATGCTCAGTGCCGGCTCGACAGGCTCGCAACTCCCCTCGCCTGACCCCGGGGGGGTTTGGCCCCCAGATCCCAGCTGCGGGGCTGAGGCCACCTCACTGTAGCAGCTGGGAGGGAGCCTGAAGCGGGGTTGGCTTGGCCAGGGGCGGCTGGTTTGTATACGTTTTGGTGGAGCCCAGCGGGTCCAAGTCTTACCCCTGCCCCCCCCCCCAGGCTCTGGGAGGGAGTTTGGGTGCAGGCTCTGGGCTGGGGGTTAGGGTGCAGAGCGCAGGCTCTGGGCTGGGGGTTAGGGTGCAGGAGGGAGCTTGGGCTCTGGGCAGGGAGTTGGGGTGTGGGAGAGGGTGAGGCGCTTCCCTTGGGCAGCTCTTGGAAGTGAGCGGCACACCCCTCTGGCAGCGGCTCATAGGCGGGGGGAGGGGCCGGGAGGTCTCCTCATACTGTTGCCCACAGGTACTGCCCCCCAGCTCCCATTGGCTGCCATTCCTGGCCAATGGGAGCTGCGGAGTCGGTCTTGGGGCGGGGGCAGTGTACAGAGACAACCCTGCCACACACCCCCCGCCCCGGGGCTGCAGGGATGTGCCAGCTGCTTCCGGGATTGGGGCGGAGTGAGGGCAGGCAGGAAGCCGCCTCAGCCCCGTTGCACTGCCGGTGGTGGCAGCCGGGGGCTCTGGAGTGCTTTTAAATTATCTGGGGGTGGCTGGGAGACACTCCGGGGGAGGCGTGCAGGGATGGCAGGCGGGGTCAGGGGAGAGACCCAGCCACGAACAGGGGTGGAGCCAGGCCCCCGGCGCCCAGAATATTCCTGGAGCATGGTCACCGTGGGCCCATATAACTCCCCGCCCCTGGGCTTGGATGATGTTTTCTATATGCTCAGTCCCAAGCCGGCTCAGTCCTTCACAGAAGCAAGCACTTGACGCAGTGGTGTGGGGTGCTGAGCACTCTCACCACCCCTGGGCGCTCTGGGTACAGGACCCCTTGCAGGATCTTCTCAATGACACTACAGAGTTGTAGGGTAACATTCGTTCTACCACATAGCTGGTACTGAGGGCCTGGCCTGCATTCTATCAAATAGGTCAGTTGCACCTCAGGATTTCTGCAAAGGATGCGTAATTTTATGACTAATAATAAGAACTGTAGTGGTACATTACGGTTGCAGATTTTCTAACTGCTGAAAACCGAACACCCTTGCCCCGCCTCTTCCCCAAGGCCCCGCCCTCTGCTCACTCCTTTCTCCCCCGCGCTAATTCCCCCCTCTCCAGGGACGCACCTGCTGCAGGCAGAGCCACGCTCAGAGGAGCTGATGCGGAGCCTGCCCAATCGGGGTGGAGGGAGGGGGTCGGTCCCCATAGTGAGGGGTTGGGGCACAGTGGGACACGGCAGGGGTCAGTCCCTAGAGCAAGGCACCAGGAAAGGGAGGGACCAGTCCACCGAGCGAGGGTCTGGGCTGGGGCAGTCGGGGGGCAGGGCAAAAGGGGGGGCGGACAAGATCTTCCACCTCCCCAGTGGGAGCACCTACCTCTTGGAGCCTGGTCCGGAAGCATAGGCGCCGATTCCATGGATGCTCTGGGGCTAGAGCACCCATGGGGAAAAATTAGTGGGTGCTCTGCACCTCCCAGCTCTTGCTGCTGCCAAACAGTTGTAGCAAACTCCAGGAAAGAGTGGGTTGGAGCGGGAACGTGGCGCGCTTAGGGGAGAAGGCAGGGCCAGGGCGGGGATTTGCGGAAGGAGTTTGAATAGGGGCAGGGAGGGGGTGGGGGCAGAGGGGGGTCGAGCACCCACTGGCGCCAGTAGACGTCAGCACTTATGTCCGGAAGCCAGCCACTGCTCTCTGTCAGGCATCAGCAGCTGAGCAGAGAGCAGCTCCTCCATGTGGGTCCAGCCGCAGCTGCTGCTCTTCTCGCCCCTCTGTGGTAGAGGCCAGTTACTGCGGCCAACCCTGACAACCCTCTGATACATGTTAAAATGGGCTAATAAAATCTCATGCTTCAGAGCAGCAGAGGTCAGGAAGAAATGTCTCTGCAAATGTATAGAATTGCACCACTGGCCGATGAGATATTTTTCACCCTTCAGAGGAATTGGCCTCTGCTGTCGGATCTAGTATGGCAATGTCTAGGTAATATCCTATGTACTTTTGCTGATCAGGAACACCAGCAGTAGTTAAAAACTTCAGGAATCTTAAGTTGCCCACAATGCCCCATCTGTTTGCTTCTCACGCAACCTTCTCCTTGTCTTTCTCTACTGTGACGTTTTCACATGAACTGATCTCCCACTTCCAAGTCACTATGTGCGTATTCAGATCTCTTATGACTCACTTCTGCAATGACCAAAAGAAGTGACTCAAGAATCATCATTACTTAAACAAAAATATAAACTTTGAATTGAATCCTCTAGAAATATACATAACCACAATCTTATTAGCATAACCCTTTTCCTACCTCACCAATTCTTTCCCTACTTCTTGTTACCTTCTTTGCCATCATGCCACATCTAAAATTAGATTGTAATTTCTTTGAGGCTGAGCCATTGTCTTTCTCTTTGTCCTGTAATCTGCATTCTACATGCTTGGACACTATAAATATTTTTTGCATTCTAAGTGGCTAGGTTGTCATGAAATTAAAGACATTGTAAGAAATATTCCTTTCAGAAATTATTTTTCTTTTTGAGAGGACATAAAAATTTGAAACCATCTGAATAATCTATCATAAATGTACCCGTTTCCCTAACAATTGAAGAATAATGCCTAAGTTTCTTGTTCACTTGTTGTAACACTGCACTCCTCAAGTCAAACATAATCACTGTGAATGACTACTTAAACCCGCCCGCCACCCCCACAAGTCTAACAACTTAATGACACATGCCAGGAACTTGATCGCTGATAGGACAACAATGTACAGCATGTGTTTCACATTTTAAAATCATGTTCAGTATCCTCTCTACTATTTTTAATATATATATTTTTGTCAGATGGTAGACATCATGTCAATTAACTTTTCACAACATTGTATTGGGCGATGTGAAAATGGAATCCTATTTGGAAATTCATTGGTCAGTTATTCACTGCTCAGAGTAATCAGAACCACATTTCTCTTCTTTTTTGATCAGAAAAGTAAAAAAAAAAACCAGACTCCTCCAAACAGAAAGTGTTCTAGGATCTAGTCAGGCAGTGGGCATGTTTTCAATCTGCTGGGGCCTTACATCTATTTCTGTGTTCCCTGTGAGTTTGCATTTTTCTACTGGTTTCTCTCTTTCCCCACATTAGCTGTTTAGGCCCATCTACACTACAGAGAGTTGCTGGGGAATCGAGTTACAAAATAGTAGCACAAAACATTGTTAAAAAATGGATCAGTCTTGTACTGTAGATCGAACAGGATCGAACCATGTTTTAGTCAATGTCCTCAATCTGGCCAAAGGTGGTGACTAGACCAGCATTTTCAGAGTAGAGTGTTCTGTTCTCTGTTGTGTACCCTAGCATATGAATACTGAGGGGTTGATTTAGTTGGGCCCCAAGTGTGGGCCTCTAGTGACAGAAAGCCATTCTAGGGGCAGGGGGGCAGGTGGGAGGTCACAGCAGAGTGATGTGTACAACTGCTCCACCAAGGGGCTGGAGCCAACTGTCTTCATGAGATATACATCCAGCTTCATGATGGTCATAGGTAGATCAACCACACAGCTGTACATATTTCACTACAGTGGAAACAGTATAATGCAGGGCACTCAGTCTAAAATGGCAGATGACTATAACATTAAGAAGACATAGGTCCAGATTCTATGCTGCACTTCCCGTATTTTGAGCCGCTATCGGGGCCAATGCGGCCTCCTGACATAAGTTAGAGTAGCTCTTCGATAGCTCAGATTAACTGGCGTTTTCCAGCCACTCCCAACTGCATGCATGAAGAAGCTTGTCTCTCTTAGCAACAGAAGTTGGTCCGAATAAAGATATTATCTCACCTCCCTTCTCTCTCTGCGTGCAAGAAAGTTTAGAGCTGTGCACCACCCTGTGCTACAGCTGCTTGGCGATATTTGCCATTCCACTCCATAAGGTGATATAAAGGACCTTAGCAGAGTACAGAACCTATGCCACATTATTTTATATAGGCAAGAATGGTTCCTTAAAATAAAGATTAAATGTTTCTTAAACCAAACAATATGGGTGCCCGATTCATTGGATTTAGTAATTTATTCCAGTTTTTGGGAATGCATCCCCCAGAGCTTATCTCCCACAGTCAATTTTAGTTCTAGGAACTTTGGGCCTCAGTCTCTTCTTGCATCATTTTTTCACTGCTTAACTCTGTTGACTTTAGTGGGGTTTCTCTTGATTTACACAAGTCTAACTGAAAAAAGAATCATGACTGCTCAAATTAATAGACAGTATAGATAGCTGCATGTAGCTTGTGAAATGGAATTGTCTATTATACCTGTTTCTTTATTCAGAAATAGATTACCACATTTTGGGGCCAGTTCTGCTTCCATTTAAGGAAGTGGCAAAACTCCCATTCATCAGTGGTAGCTGGATTAGGTCCATTGTAGCGGGGATGACTGGGTGCGGAGGATGCAGCTTTAGTGTAATCTAAATTACAGCAGACATTTTACACTTACATCTGGTTCTATCTTAGGCTTTTTTGGAAATGTTTCAAGAGACAGACAGCCTGATCCAAAGCCCACTGAAGTCAATGGAAAGAAGACAGTTGACCTCAATGGGTTTTGGATCAGGCCCATACTTCAGTAGCGTAGCAAAAAATCTGGAGCTTTAGAACAGGCAGCACCTAGCACAGTGGGATTTTGGTCCCTGACCAGGGTTCCTAGTATGATCACAATACAAAACCAATAAATACATAAAAACAACAATATGGTTATACCAATGACCTGCAGATAGTGAAGATATTTTTAACATCCACAGCACTATCTCCAACAACAGTAAAAAGTTTTTGTAGTGAACAACTGATCTACAGTGTTTTGCAGACTGCCGGTTATTTAAAAAATTGTTTTTCTTTAAAGGCTATATTTAGCTCCAAACCACAATTTGGGGGAAATTGTGGTTTTTCATGATTTTCAGTTGATGAGTCATCTCATGGCTTTTCACCTTGAAAGCGCCTTTGACATTTTATTGCACTGCATAATGTAATGCAACTAATGTAACTCATGTGGTGCAGCACAATGTTACATATCAACTTTTTTTAAAGTGAGTATTAAAACAAACAATGTTGATAAAGGAAATACATATTGCACAAATTAGCTGATGGGTCCTGACGAGATATGCCAGCCACACCCAGCTCCTCAGTTAAAATATGAAGTGAAATGTCATCTTGCTCAAAACTGTGTCTAAAACAACTATATTTTAAGAGCAGCTTTAATATATCTCAAAATAGTTATATTTTAAGGCAGTGAGTCCCCTGATCCTAGGGGAATGATGTCCCTAGCCTCTGTTTGTCAGAGGGTGGAGATGGATGGGAGGAGAGAGATCACTTGATCATTACCTGTTAGGTTCACTCCCTCTGGGGCACCTGGCATTGGCCACTGTCAGTAGACAGGATACTGGGCTGGATGGACCTTTGGTCGGACCCAGTACGGCCATTCTTATGTTCTTATCCTAAACTTTTACAGGTTTTGCTGATATGTCCAGCATTTCTTTGCTGGACATATCAGCATAACCTATAAAAGTTTAGGATCAGGGGACTCACTGCCTTAAAATATAAATATTTTGCAAGCTAGGATTATTCTTGAATTCATAAGAAGCAAGTACTAGGAAAAGTAAATATTTATTTATTTGTGCACAGACCCCCATACTCTCATTGATAAGCAGTTACACCCACAATTAGTCCCATTGAGATTTTATGAAAACGTATTGTGTTGTGGGCACATTACAAACCTTTAAATGCCAAAAATATATGAAATAAACCTTAAAACATAGACTAAAAAAAACCTTTCAGACCTTGAAGTGACCGCCATGCCATTTTCCCTTTTATGAGCCAGATGAAACCTTGTTATGGGGTGAGTTAAAACCCATTGAGATTGGTAGGTGTGAACTCACCCTTCAATTAACATAACTGTAAGCATAAGCCCTACCTAAGGCTATGTGTACACTGCACTTTCATTGTTAAAAGTTTTGTCACTCAGGGCTGTGAAGAAAAAAAAAAAACACCCCGAACGACAAAAGTTTTAATGATGAAAAGCACTGTTGTGGACACCTCTTCATCGGGGGGAAACGCTCTCCCACCGACAAAGCTACTGCCCCTCATTGGGGTGGTTTTATTTTGTCATCAGGAGAGCTCTCTCCTGGTGACAAAGAGTGGTTACACTGCATACCTTTCAATGGTGCGACTGTAGCAGTGTAGCTGTGCCATTGTAAAGTGCACAGTGTAGACATAGCCTAAAACAAAAAGGTATGTATGAACCTGCCCAGGAGCTACTGGCTGAGTATTGTTTTGGGTAGGTGTGGAGGCCAGGGAAGAGAGATCATGCAGAAACAGAGGCCTGGTCTATATTAGGATAAAATCCACACCCCTGAGCCATACAGTTAAACCGACTTAACCCCCAGTATAGAGTGCGCTAGGTCAATGGGAGCATTCACCTGTCAGCCTAGCTACCCCCCTCAGTAAGATGGATTACCTATACCAATGGCAGAACCTGTTCTCGTCAACATAGGTAGTGTCTTCTTTGATACCAGTCATCTCTGTGTTCTTGGGGAACCAGGGAGCAGTATCCAGCCTGTCTGACTCATGAAAGACACCCCACCCCCAGCCTCTGCTTGAACCAAAACCGATCAGAGAAAAGACTTGCAGAGAGCAGTGAAGGGTGGTGGGAGACACACCTAGACCCCTCCTGACACGGGCGACAAGAACAAAGGCAACTCCCCTAGCCTCATCTGCATCAAAGATGGGGCAGGGAGGCATCTCCATGCAAATAGCATGCAGAATGGAGAACAGAGATTCCAAGGCAAGAACCACACTGAACTCTGGGACCAGAAAAGCAGGGAAGCACTGCATCAGGGGGGATCTCTGCTCCAGATGTTAATGAACCTATGCTTGCAATCACCCAGCTCAGCAGTTATCAGACTAATTCTAGTAATAAATCTTTGATATCCAAAATACTGAAGCAGCCTAATTGCATTGTGAGTTCCATGGAAGAAAACGCCACCCATAGCCACGAGTGATCAGCTCCTATTATCTAGTCCAAAGAAAACTCTTGAGTCATCAGTTTACCCATAAACAAATCTAGTGTTCTCCCTTGAACCATTGTTGTTTCTCTACAAAAACCCCTACCTATGTTCAGGGTAAGTGTTCTGATGCATGGATCCAAACTCTGCATCAGTTCCACTGGGATTTCATCTTCTCCTGACTGATCATGCTGCGGGCTCTGCTAGTCTCCAGCACTCAGGACCATGAGCTACCATCATCACCTGGGAACCCCAACCAGTTCAAGCTTCATAGAGTGGGTGAGATCCCTCTCTCTCTCTGTTTTCTTTTCTACCTCAGGTATTACCTTTAATAATGTAATTCTTATGTTGGTCTAGGCTCTCATTGTGTAGTTATCACTATTATTCAATAACTAACTTTTATGGTTAACCTGGTTGCTTCCCTCCCTCTCTCTCTCTCTGAACTTTACTCTTTTGTGTTTTTAGCTTCCCCATTCACTCTGCAGCAACGCTTCTCTTACCTAAGCTAAAGATCCCTGTAGCGCCCAAAAATACTGTGGGGTTTTCTCATCAAGGGGGTTACTACCAGTACAATTGTAACGTGAAAGTGGGGATAGGAATGTGCTGAACCTGTGACATATGAAGGTGGCAGCTTGGAAGTGCGGCTTGACCCAGCCCACTGAGTCCAGGGACATATAAGGGGTCAACTTGAAAGTGCTGATTGACCCGGTCCACTCAGACTTTTGAGTGTGTGTGTGTGTGTGTGTGTGTGTGTGTGTGTGTGTGTGTGTGTGTGTGTGTGTGTGTTCATCCGGTTCTGGGGCTGGAGGACCCCCGCCCTGGGGAACCTAGGTCCTGCAGGATAGCTCCATTGGGAGGGGACTTGCAGAAGGGAGAAGTAGAGCTCCATATGAAAACACAAGTGACACAAGCAGTACATTAATAGAATTACAGAAACACCCCTCCCCCCCAGAAGAGTAACCATAATGAATGAGCATACCCCAAAGTAGCGGGCAAATCTGGTAACGTCACTGAAGCGCTACAGTGGTGAAGCTGCCTCAGTGCAGCTATGCCACTGCAGCATTTTAAGTGTACACAAGCCCTGAGGCTAGATAAGAACAGACTGAGGGCTCGTCTACACTTAAAATACTGCAGATGTTCAGTGAAGACGCTGCCTATACTGATGGGAGGGGTTCTCCCCACAGCATAGGTAATCCACCTCCCCAAGAGGTGGTAGCTAGGTCAAGGGGAGAATTCTCCCTTCGACCTAGCACTGTCTACACTGGGGGTTAGGTCGGTTTAACTGCATCACTCAGGGATGTGGATTTTTCACACCCCTGAGCAACCTAGTTTTACTGACCTAATTTCCTAGTGTAGACCAGCCCTGAGTAAGAGAGACAGCCTGAAGGAGCACCTGAAAGCACAGTGTGGTGGCTGACTCCGGAAGAAAGCTGGGGGGAGTTGTTTTGGGATCAGGGTGCAGGCTGAAAAGAGTGCTCTTGCTGCTGTGAGCAAAAGAATCTGTTTCCTGCTATTTGATTCCCTCTGCATTCAGAGAAACAGGACTTTGTGCATTCTTTGTAAATAAACAATACTGCTTCAAAGAAAGACCTGACTATCACTAGTTTCTGCTCCTAACTAGATCACCCACAGAGCCTCAAACACAGACTATCCACTTGAGTCGAGAAGGGGAAACATCCCCAGGGCTGGATTAAAGAATTTTGTGCTCCCTCATGCTATGGAAATTGGGGTCCTCCCCACCTTCCTTAAACTAAACAAAGCATGTAATATACAGTCTGTAAATATTAGAATATCTCCATTTATTAATATGTGTAACTGCCTAATAGGTAATCAGTTAGCTTGCCAAGACACTCAATTATAAATGCAAATATGTTCATACAGAAAGATATAGACAGATCTGAGAATTGGGGAGAGAGCACCCTGTATGACAATCCTTTCCCTCTTTTACCTCTTCATTTCAGTGTAGGACCAGGGTTTTGGTTCCATTGGAAGTGAATGTTTGCAGCTCACTAAACACACAAACAGATTTGAGCTCAGTATTAAAATGAATGCCTGTACCTGAATGGGTGCCAGCCACTCCCAAATAACATGGTAGGTTTGCAATGAGATTTGGTTGCTTCCTGTCACTGTAGACAATCAGATAGCCTTCAGAACCTCAGGCCACCACAGGATTTAGCATTGTTTTTTACATTTAACTGGACATCAGGCATAATAACGCATCCACCTTTCACTGAGAGATCAGACCTGCCCACCAAATCTTTCCTAAAATATCCAAATAAGATAATTATTCAAAACTGGCAGGGAAAGATCAGAGAAGACTTTTTAAAAAAAAAAAATAGAATATTTAGTTTAAATATAAATGACAGTCTGATTTTTTTAAAAAAAATCTAACCCCTTCTTTGGCTCTGGGAAACATTTTCTAAGTAGGCTAATCACTTGTATTTATGAAATGTGACTTAGAAATGAACTTGATGGTGCACAGTTGGCCCCACGGCGATAGGAGAAAGTCTTCCTGCTCAGAGTGGAACTGGCTGGAAAGAGCAAGTAAGTTAGTGCATTGGATATCTGAGCCTCCTGAGCCAGAGACACTTTGCTGGCCTTTGACAAGCAGGCAAGGCTCAGAGAAGAAGAACTTTACCAGCTCCTCAGGGAAAGGGGCACTGAGTCTCAGCTGGCTCTGGACACAAGTTTGAGCTGATTGAATACAAATAAGGGATGGGCTCTGAAAAGCTGGTTGTGGGATTGGGCTTCAGCAGCTGAATCATAGAATAACAGGGTTGGAAGGGACCTCAGGAAGTCATCTAGTCCAACCCCCTGCTCAAAGCAGGACTAATCCCCAACTAAATCATCCCAGCCAGCTGAGTGAGCAGGAAAGCTGGTTCTTTTCTCCCTGGGAAGAAGGGTGAACTTGGGTGCCAGGATGGCCACCTACCAAGACCCTGAAGAGGACACCGTGACTCTGATGCCAATGCCAGCAAGGAGGCAGAACAAATCAAAGATGAGTGGAACCCCAAAAAAAGAGACCTGAAAAACTGGACCCCTCCCTGAAGCCCCCCTACTTTTATATGGCTGTTTGCCATGGACATCTGGAAGAATGCTGAGAAGAGCCTCAATTGCCTAGGGTGCGAAACCTACCTGTGCATCTGCTTAGGGCACCAAATCTCAGTGTGCTGCAGCCCCATGCACCAGGTCACAGTGCTACTCACTGAAGTTTGGCCTGCCCAACCAGTCATATGTCATGATAGGTAGCAGCCGGGCCAAACCTGGCCAAGACTCAAATAGGGTTGCCACCTCCGAGAGGCGAAAAAAAACATCCACCACCCCCCGCACCAGCCTGACCCTCCTGTTTCCCTCTCAGGTGCCCCCTAGGCCTGCCCCCCCAGTCCATTAGTCTCTACACCTGCTCCCTCCCAGGAGCCTCAATCCAGGGAGCTCCCCCTCCCATCTCCTCCTAGAAGCCCCTGCCTCCCCCACCCTGACCCCCACTCTTTACTCCACCCTGCCGGCAAGCCTTGGGTCTGTCATTTACACCTTGAATATAGTAGGTTGCTGGGCTGCTACTGGTGGGTCAGGCTTGTGTACCAGATAGGGCCTGGCCACAGAGTTTCCTTTTCAGAGAGAGACACACCAGCTGTCTTCACGATAAGATCCTTTAATACACTTCCAGGAATGGGTGTTGTGAAGTCTTATGGTGAAGTCTGTTAAACATGGTTCCACCTATTCTCTGAGCAGCATAGTACAATTTAGCATTCCATTACATCTCCCCCTTTAAGTACCATAGAACCTCAGAGTTATGAGTATTAGAGTTATGAACTGACTGGTCAACCACACACACCTCATTTGGAGCTGGAAGCACACAATCAGACAGCAGAGACAAATATAGCAGATACTGTACCTTACAGTACTGTGTTAAATGTAAACTATGAAAAAAAGTTTAAAAAAAGATTTGACAAGGTAAGAAAACTGTTTGTGCTTGTTTCATTTAAATTAAAATGGTTAAAAGCAGCATTTTTCTTTTGCATAGGAAGGTTTCAAAGCTGTATTAAGTCAATGTTCAGTTGTAAACTTTGAAAGAACAACCATAATGTTTTGTTCAGAGTTACAGACAACCTCCATTCCTGAGGTGTTTGTAACTCTGAGGTTCTACTGTATGACATTTCTACCATTTACAATATCATACTATCTTAAAGTTCAATATGGATCAGTCTGTTAAGTGTCTCTGAATCATGCTGGTTTTCTAATGAGATGACCCAAATGTGTAACAACTCGGTCATCTGGCTGTCTATTAGTTGCAAAGATTGTTTCTGGTTGGTTTGGAATCTTTGAGTCTTCTTGTTCTGCATCCACTATCTGTAGAGTTTTCTCGGTTGATTGTTCTTTCTGAGGAACACACTGTAGATGTCAAAGATTTCTGTTTAGCTCTTCACTGGTGATCTTTATCACATATGACCTGTGCAGTCAGTTCTTTTTCTTTACATCAGCTGAAGTTCTCCATCCTTTTTCTCCATCCAGTTTAACACAAACATGGTCACCAGGTTCTAGACCTGGCATTTCTCTGAGTAACATCTAATGCCAAAGCATTTGTAAGCTCTTTTTACCTTTTAATCTAATTTGGCAGCTTTCTTCATGGCTGGTCACTTTGTAGATAGGTTCTTTACCAAAACTGAAACAGTAGTTTGGAGTTGTCCTCCCACCAGGAGTTGTGCTGGACTATATCCAGTAACTACTATTGGCATTGATTTATAGCTCTGAAGAGCAAGGAAATGGATCTTCCTGCCGTAGGAGTTTCTTTCCTGAACAACTCTCTCAGCTTTTCCATTTTCTTGTGGGTAATGTGGGCTGCTAGTAATAAGATCAAAATCATATTTTGTTCGGAATGACAAGTTCTGCTGCAATGAATTGTGGTCCATTGTTTGTTATTAGTTGTTCTGGAATGCTGAAGTGAGCAAAAGTGCACTTCAGTTTCTCAATGACACTGCAACATGTTATGTCTTTCAAGTATGTTATTTCTATATACCCGAAAAAAGTTCACTACCACCAAGTAATGATATCCTCTGAATCTGTATACATCTGCAGCTAGTGTCTTCCATGGTCAGTCTGGTAGAGGTGCTGTTATCAAAGATTGCAGAACTAACAGACCAACACAATGCAAACAATGTTCACATGCAGATACTTCATTCTTTATGTCCTTGCTGATGCCCAGCTTCCACACTGACTAGTTAGCCCATTTAGTTAGTCCTGATCCATGAAAGATATAAAGATTTAGGATTTCTCCTCTCATTTGGAATTATGATGCAGTCACCTTTAATTATGAGTCCATCTGAAGCACTTAATTGTCCACGTACCACAAAGTGGTCTCTTGTCACTTCCTTAGTCTCCTTTAGATACTTGGGCCAGCCTAATATAACTTAGAACTTCTTAAAAGTTGTGTGTATGTCTCAGGGTTGCTTGTTGTAGCTGGTGTGGTCTCTTTTCTGATCCTGGTGTGTATGTGTCCATAGCATCCATATCTGCTTTACATCATCTTCTAGTTCACAGGTAGTTGAATGAGATGCTGGGCTCCGTGACAGTGTCTGCTACCACCAGATTTTTCCCAGCAACATATTTAGCAAACGGGTTAAATCACATTAACTTTATCAAAAGACATTGATGTCTCCGTCGTGTTTGATTCAGGATTTTTCCATGGATGAGGGTTAAAGCAGTATATGGTCTGTTATTGATGTATAAGAGTCTAATCCATACTGATATATGAAAAAAAGTTCTCACGTGCCCATATGCTTGCCAGTCACTCCTTTTTCAATATGTCTATATTATTTTTATGCTTCTGTGAGTGTATGAGAGTAAAATACAATTGGCTTTAACTCAAATCAATGTTTTTGCAACAATACACCACCAATGTTCCCTCTAATTTTTTCCATCCATGTGCGGAATGAATTTTGTTATGTGCAGCACAAATATCGAGGTAATGCTGAGATCTGGGAGCCATTGTGACTTCATCGGATTATGTGAGAAAGTCATGGGAAAACTTCCATATGAGGAAATATCAGTACTATTTAGATTAGAGAGTGCATAGGTAAGAAAGGATATAATACAGTTGCATAAAATAATGAATGGGATAGAGAAGGTAAATTGGGAGCTCCTATTTACCCTCTCTTATTACAAAAACAAGGTGGCATTCAATCAAAATGAAAAGCAACACATCTAAAACTGATCAAAGGAAACAGGTTTTAACATAATGAATAATTGACTTGTGGAACTCACTGCCAATAGATATAACTGTAGGCAAGAGTTTATAAGCATTCATAAAAATATTACATGTTTATATGGATAAAAATACCCAGTCACCTGAGCAAGCAATGCTCTATGGAGAGACCCTGATGCTACCTATGGCAGGTGGGAGACAAATACAAACAATTACTTTCCTTTCTGAAGCTCCCTCCCTCTGCCCTTTCCAGGATACTAGTGCCCTCTCCTCCCTGTTCGTGTCCTCAGAGAAACTACTGACCAACTCTGCTCCTCCCTTTCCCCTGCTTCCAACTGCAGCTCCCTCCCTTTTCTCCCCATCTCCAGCAGAACCCATGATGTGTGGCTGATTACAACTCAGCTCACTGCCTGGTCTAAGACTAAAGTAAGCACAGTAAACTGAGTGCAGAACAGTGCCCTACGCCTAAGATCTAGCTCAATGCCTCTCTCCTCCAGGAGAAAAGAAAAGGACCTTTCTACAGCAGCCCCTTCTCTCATAAAGACAAGAAATACTCTCTTCCTCCCAGTATCGGAAAGACATCCCCAAAAGTGTGAGTAGGTACCTTTTATTGGCCTGAGGGACAGTGTGTGTGAACAGATATGTGGGTGTGTGGGGAAGTGAGTGTGAGCGGGTGTGCAGGCTTGAGGGAGCAGTGAGTGGGAAAACAAGAAAAAGAAGGAGGATAAGATACACCAAAATATACAGTCAACTGAAGGGAATAAAGGAGTGAAGGAAAAGAGAAGGAAGACAAGCAATACGTAATACATTACAATAATATTAATATCAAGCTATTATTATTAATATTGTTGTATTGCTTTGGATTCTCATTAACAAAAGTTTTATATCCCATTAGTTTCCTGAACCATCCAGTCCACACATAACCCCCCCCCCCACACACACACACAGTTAATGGAGGAGTAATAATAAAACTACTAATAATTTGCACTTCTTCCTTCTGAGGCCATCAGATAAGTTTATACATTTGATTTAGCCACACAGTAACTATTTTGAAGCAGGTAAATATCATCATCTCCTTTCTACAAATGGAGAAATTGTACTAATATTATTTCTCTAATAGTAGCTTTATGACAAAGTAGTCCGAGCCCCAAGTGCACAGGGTAAGAGCACAGAGGTCAGGTAATTTTTCTCAATGAAAGAAATAATGTATTTCTTTAAATGTGTTAGCTATTTTTAAAAGTTATTTTACATTTCAACTCAATTATACTAGAGAAAGAAAAATAATGTGTCATTTTCTATTGTTCGGTTGTGGGAGAAGTAGCAGTTTTCAGTGCTGATAAATAATGTAAGCTCCAAGATCAGATTTTAATATAAATTGCAATGCTTAATAAATTGTGGACAGTGCTGCTGAGGAGCCCTGTCTCCCTGCCACAGCCCTGGGGCAAGGCTTCTCTCCCCTCCCCCATAGCCCTGCATGGCCCAAGCTCCCCAAACCCCCATCACTGCCCCTCACCTCACTCCACTGCCCCCACCCACCCTACACACTCACCTGTATGTGCAGCCTTTGATGGACTCCTGTGCAGCCACGCACCTCAGAGGTAACACAGTATACCACCTAGGCCATAGCTGCTTGCATCCTTGCTGGCCATTGTGGGTTGTTCACATCATAGTACTTGAGAACTGGAGCTGTTGAGATTTGTTTTATCTTTTTGAAGGCATTTTCATCATTTGGCCCCTGTAACCACAATATGTTGGACTTTAATAGAGTCATTCAGTGATTTTGTCACTGTAGGATGGTCTTTTAGTTATCAACCATGGTAATTTACCAACCCCAATATGTATCTCAGTTCTGGCACATTCATTGGTGCACTCAATTCTCAAATTGTTTTTACTTACTCAGGCCTAGGACTGATTCCATCTTTGTTTATTGTCTGTTCCAAAAACTCGATTTGGGGAAGGCTGAAAATGCACTTTTTTTTTAAGCTGACATATTAGACTTAGAACTTCATGGAGGGGTTTGTTGTGTTCTTCCATTAAAGACCTATATATCGAAATATTCTCCATGAAAACTACAACTCCATTTTTCACCAACAGTTCTGCCATCTCTCTTTGGAAATTTCAGGTGCACTAGTAATCCCAAAAAGTAGTCTTCAAAAGCAAACTCTCCAAAGGGTGATAAATGTAGTCAGTTTTGAAGTCTCTTTGGCTAAAAGAATTTGCCAGAATCTGCTTGAGGCAGCCAGCTTGAAGAATACAGCTTCTAAGCTAGTTTCAGCTTTTCCAAGTTGGGCAAATTGCTCTAGATTTTGCTGTTTGCCTAGCTCAGACTGCCTTGCTATTTGAATATCTGTGTATAGGGTAAAGTCGCTCTTCAATTGTAGCTGCTGTGAAAGATTTGCATCTGTTAACCCAATAAACAGCCTGTCTCTGATATTTTAATGTTTTGCTGTCCCGAAATCACAATTTCTAACCAATGAATCAGGAGTGCTTATGAAAGATTCAACATTTTCTCCTGATTCTTGAATTCTCTGGTGAAAACATGCTCTTTCATAAACCACATTTATCTGAGATATAAAACATGCATCAAACATAGCCATAATCCTTTCACAGTCATCTTTGTGACTAACTTCAGCAAAGGTAAAAGATTTAAAGATATGCTCTGCTTGCTTCCCCATAGCATAAATTAAAGAGCATACCTGAATATCTCCAGTTTCCTTTTGGAGTTTGGTTGTAATATGAAATCTTGCAAAATACTGTTTGCAGTCTCTCCATTAGGAAGGTTTAACACAGCTGAAGTTCTCTGGAGCACTGAACAGTGGGATGTTAATGAAATCTTGCAAAATTTGTTGCTTTTCCCCCTCCTTCTGTTTGCAACCTTTATTGCTTTGTTCCTTCTGTTTCTGTTCACTGTGGTACTAGTTTGCTTCTGACTCCATGTCATGTACACTGTATAAACAGTAGGTTGCAGGGCTGCTACTAACAGGTCAGCTTTCTGTACCAGATATGGACTGGTCACAGAGATTCCCTCTAAGTTCTGTTCATGATAAGACCCTTTAATGTACTGCCAAGAATGGCTCAGCTGTTGTGAGCTTGTTAAGGTATATTACATGTGGCTGAACAGGAAAATACAATTTAGCATGCCATTACAGGGTGTGTCCTGCTTTCCGGCAAGGAGAGGAGCAGAAGCCTCAGCGGCTGTGCCAGCAGGTTGAGGGCCTGGCATATGGAGCGGAATGCAGGTGCCACTCTAGGAGTGCTCCCAGCAGTTATGTGACCTGCATGCCATAGTGAAAGCAGCCGCTGGTGCACCCCCTCCACCTCATGTGTGCAGCAGCTGTTGCTGGTTTCAATGGGGAGGGAGATGTTACTGACTTATAACTTACAAATAACTTGTAAATTACAAGTAGGGAAAAAAGGAACATTGCAACCAGCAATGAAGGAGAAAAACTGTCTGGACCCTTTAAAAACGGACCAGGTGGCAACCCTAGGCCCAAAGCTGGTCAGGGCCTCTTTGAGATCAGGAGTCCTGTGCAAGTAAATTGAGTGCCGATTGGCTAATCCAGGCATGAACATCCCTCTATCCCCCAAACCGCCTTCCCATCTCCAACATTTTGGGGGGGAATAGACGAATCTTGCTGCATACCAAGAGGGCCACCAAATCCAGTGGACTAAAAAAGGAGGTAAGTTATAATTCATAGACCCCTTACGGAGAATGCCTTGCGGCCAGTGTCCTGCTGTTTAAACTACAGGGCTGTTAGTTTGAGTGCCCTGGCTTTACTCCTCTTCTGCACAGGTTAGCAGACTGCAGCAGCTGTGCGGTGAAGCACATGTTCCAGCTTGAAAAAATGGCCCGCACTGCTTTCCAGCACACTCATTCCATTGTCTATGCCCCCAGACAGAATGCCCCTGGAGACTGGAGCTAGATTAGTGTAAAACCCATGTGCACACCTCCCCCCGTGTCTCCCTCACCCACACATTGTGTCTTGCAAATTAAGGCACCACAGAGCCCTTTGGGGAAACAGCAGTGTTGACCTATGAGCATAGTGACATCCTGCCAAAATCTTGATGTCACAATGGAAATGCTCAGGTAAACATCCAACCATGTGTCTAAGTCCTTCAGACTCCAGTACCTGAGAAACAAGAAAATAAAATGCTGGTCAAGTGGAAGCAAAAGCCGGTAAGGAAAAACAGTTTATTTATGTGCTTCTCTTGAGGGGCAAGTGAAGAAATCCCAACAACTGAGTAACATATTTGTAAATGTAATTGCCAATATCACCATATGTTTAGTTTGTATACAGTTGACAGTCAGGCACTGAGGTTGCACAAGGTCACAAACCACACTTAGGAAATAAACTTCTGCTGCCCTAAATGTACTGGTTTAATTGTAGGTGGTTGACAATGGGAGGGTTAATTCAGCTGTTTTTCCTCATGTAGGTCAGGAGTGTACATTTCTCTTCCATGGGGGAGGCCAAATATTTAGGCTGTGCCTGCACTGAGAGCAGAACTATGCTCATGTTTAAACATGCTTTTTGCTAACAGGGATTTAACATTATTTTCCTGAGTAGTGTCAACAGGGATGTTTTATCTGAGAACCATGTTGGAACTATAGGATAAAATAGTGCTTCAAATATAGCAATGTTGGGGGGTCCCACTTAAAAGATAGTTGTCCACTGACTTGTTCCATTCTGTGGGAAAGAGCTTAATTCTTAAAACACAGCTGGGTCTCATCAACATTGCATAATGGAACCCTGGAGGGGACTGATGTGTTTTAATGAGGTCTCCTGATATTGCTGAATTCATAGTATAGATGGAACCATATATCACTTGGTGGGGAGACAGTCTGTCGCATAGCATGACTAATAATTCAGTTATAAGGAAAAATAATTCCTGCTTACACTGCTCTTTTAGACTGTGCTAGAACCCTGCTAGCAACAACTGTGTGTGCCCAATTCACCCCTGCCTTGAGCCTTGTGTTGACATTTACAGCTGTGCATAGTCAGTGAAAGGTGGCTATAAAGAGCTGTTCATTTAATTTAGTAACATTTTTACAACTGCTTTGCACAGATGTAAATGACTACACAAGGTAGAAGACAGTGGAAAAATCAGGGCATATGTGCAGAAATGAAAGTCTTCCACTGATGAAAGCCAGGTTGCATCATGAAAGTATAGACAGGGTCTCCGATGGAAGTTGGGGCTGAGTTATTTTAGCAATCTGAATTTTACTGTGCTCTTGTGAGAATTAGCTTTCTATAATCAGTCTTGTATTTTATATTGATAATTTGACATTTGTGAAATTGTATATGAAAATTAATTTTGTTCCTGGTTGTGGTATTTAGTGTAGAAGTCACTTCTGGCTGGCTTGATGTAGGGAAAACCAATTAGGGCCAAACTTTTGCTTACAAGTGACAGGCCCATAGCTGTTATAAAATGTCTGGCAGAGCTAAATTTCCGCTATCTATTGAGTGGGTCCAATCCTGCCCCAGTTGAAATCAATGGGAGCACAATCAGACCCATAGATACTATTATGCTGAAAAATGTTAATGTCTGCCAACAAGCTTGTATTTGATCTCTATTCAATCACAGACCTCATTAAAGCTGGTGGGCATTCTAATCACCTTTTATTCAGGTTAAATGGAAGAAGCAATTGAAGTCTTTTATGGAGTAAGGTAGCTGAAACAACAGAAGTCACCGCTTAGGCACTGGGCCACATGGGAAGGCCTGAGCAAGAATAACTCAGGGAGAAGTGCCTTCTCTGGGAACTGATTGCAAAGGCAGGGGCTGTGACATTGATTGGTTGAAGCTATGTTTGTGTGGGTGTCAGAAACAGAAAAGAACCAGAAAGCCATAGCAGACAGCAGCAGGGGAAGCAGGAGTGAGGATGGCCTGGGATGGAAGCTAAGGGCTAGTCTACACTGGCAGCGCTTTAGCATGCCTTGTGTGGTCGCAGCACAGTGCAGGGAGAGAGCTCTCCCAGCGCTCTAAAAAAACCCACCCCCACGCGGGGCGTAGCTCCCAGTGCCAGTGCACTGTATACACTGGCACTTTACAGCGCTGAAACTTGCTGTGCTCAGGGGGGTGTTTTTTCACACCCCTGACCGAGAAAGTTGCAGCGCTGTAAATTGCCGGTGTAGATGAGCCCTAAGAGACCGAGCTTCTTTTGAGAACAGTACTTGCTAGAAAGGCAGACTTGGATTTCTGAACAAGAAAAGTGTCTGCTGTTATCTGTTCATACTGTGTTCAGGGACACCGGACTTGGTATATGCTCCTTGGTGCAATCCTGTTTGTATATAAGGAAATATATATTATTGTAAATCATATTATCAGTTTCTCCTCCTAATGGAAACAACCTGTCAAGGCCCCAGGTACTGGGCTAACTGCTTGAGCCAAGGGGCAACAGTATGTAAAACTACAGATCATACCACTACTAAAATACTACACAGATGCCTAGCAGATGTTGTTTCATTCTCAGAATTTGTGACCTGGAAAACTGCAGTTGGTCACTTTAACAGGGTGGTTTGCCCCTTAAGGGTTAGAAGTCTGGGGCAAACCTATCCCAGTTATTCAGGAGGCACACCTGAGCAGGGATGACCTGATTCTCCTCTTAAAACAAAGAACAGCAGAAAGCTGCTGGGCGATGGGCAGAGACTGAGCAAGCTAGCTAGCTGTTGGGGAGGAGGGGTTGCTTCCTGTTTAAGACTGGGGTGAAAAACTTTTGTGTTTATTTGTGAACATATCAATAAAATCAGACCATGAGGAGGGTTGTTGTCATTAGACTCATGAAAGCTTGTGTGGAGTTTATTTAAGAAGCCCCTTGAAAGGGGAAATTGAGGTGAAGGGCTACTTACAGGGATCCCCTGAGGCCATACAGGGATGTCTGAGAGTAGGCCACTCACTTGAATCATTGATGATTAATGTTTCCATCTTTAATTGCTAGTATTCCCACAATGCATGTTAAAAGTAGCTTTCATCAAATGATTGTGAGAAATTGCTTTCTTTACTCTTCCTCTCCCATAAATCAGCTGTTTTGGGGGTGCTAACAAAGTTCAGATGTGCCTAAAAAAAGTCCATTGTCAAATACAAGATATGTATGTATGTAAGGTTTGTACATGTGTATGATGTTACGGATAGATTGAGTTATTCATCGTGAATCTTTTTTCTAAACATGGTTGTCTTGTGATCTTGGTGCTACTGTGGTGCCATCAGCACTGCATCTGTTAGGGATTTACTTTTATATTTAGGACCCTATAGACAAATAGCATGGCTCAGATTAAATCACCACCCACCCCACCAGATCAGTGCATGGAGGAGACCATCTGCATACAGTTCTCTTCCCTCCTGTACAGAAGGGGAGACACAGCTGTGTTCACTGCATCATTCCCCTCTTCCCTCATCTGGGCCCCATATGAGATTCTCTACCATTTGGGGTACACTAAGAAGATAGAAGAAAAAGGCAAGCTGAGGACAGGGGATGACGTACCTTGCCAACTGGAGAATTTCCAGATAAGATTTATAACCCTATGCTGCATTGTCTTTTCCTTGGAGCAGAGGTAATCAAATATTTTTTGTCAAGGTCCAAATTTTGTGGTCAAGGTATAATCAAGATCCAGACTCCAGAGGAAATAATACAAAAATAATAATGATAATGATGATAAAAAATAAAAAAGATTCTGTGGTCTGTTCAGAAGCATTTGGTGGTTTTGATTTGGCCCATGGTCTGTCTATTAACTACCCTGCCTTGGAGTTTTCTCCCAGGAGTCCTGGGGACAGCTGTGGGAAATGAGTCTCTGGTAGCATGACTCCTAGGAAGCTTTATTGTCGGGGAGTCAGAGATGGGGATGCCAGAGCCTGTGTGGAGGTGCAGGGCTTTTGAGTGGTTGGTTCTGGCTTCCTGCATCTCCCTGTGGATCTCTTAGGATTTGCCAGGTTTTTAGAGTGAGCCCCATAGCCTTTTCCACAGGGGGGAAACAAAGTTCAGATGTGCGTAAAAAAAGTCCGTTGTCAAATACAAGATATGTATGTATGTAAGGTTTATACATGTGTATGTTGTTGCAGGGTTATTGAACAAACAAACTGTACTGAAAATAGAAAAGGAAGGCAACAAAAATATATAGACTTAGTTAAAGTTTGAGAAGGAAAGCCACAGTGCCAAATTAGTTCCTCCCATGTGTGAGCTTGCAGGAAAGGACCAGAGAGTTTGAGGCATCACAGCATTCTCAGAACAGAATCTCTTCTGGTGAGAAGGAATTGTGGGAGTGGAGAATGAGCAGGGTTCTCAGTTGTGTGACTCCATGGGGGCTACAACACTGCTTGGATGGATGGCCCTCCATTCTGCTCTGCTGGCCACCTTCTCATCTGAGAGAATGGCTCTAGCAGGAGTCATGCTGCCATTAGCTCAGCCTTCCTGTTAGTTCCACAGGAGATAATGCTTTGAGCACCATTGATTTCCTAACAGATTTCCCCACTGAAATCCTGGGACTAATCAGGAAATAATATTGTGTCTGATCCTCTGTCTCAATCCCTGATCATAGGTCCCTTCCAATCCTAAAACTTTGCAGAGCGAAGACCTTGTGGAGAAACCACAGAGAAATTTCATAAGGGCCTAATGACGACAAGATAATGCTGACAGAGGCCAATCCCCACTTCTATACCATCAAGGAAGTTCTGCCCATATAGAATCCTTTTTGGTTGTGTAAATGGATCCAGACTGAGGGCAGCAGAAAGCCAAAATGAATGCCAGCCAAAGGAGTTAAGTGGTCTAAAAAAGGGCTTTTATAAATATATTGGGGAAAATTCTAGACTAGAAGGATTTTCATTTATAATGAGTGAAGAAATCAATGATGACTCTGAAATGTCAGAGAGTTGCTGTTAAAATCTCTCTTTAACATAAAAAATAAAGATAGGAGATTTGGTGAATTAGAAAGTAATGAATACCTTGTAGGAATAGCTATCAATAAAGAACAGTCAAGGGAACGCTTGGAAAATGTGAACATTTACAAATTTGTGGGTATTAATGACACCTAAGCTGTTGAGGAAATGGACTAATACATTTATTAAACCACTGATAATTATTTTTTTAAAAGCCATGGAGAACTGGGGAGACATCAAATAGTCAGAGAAAAGCAAATGTGGCACTAAAGTACAACAAAGAGAAGAAGATTGACATAGCCAGGATTAAACTGGTAAGTGGTAAGTCTAACTTAAGGCCCATTCTCCTTCTCCATTCTCAAAAATAATGGATCAGATAGTAAGGGGAAAAGTCAGTGAACATCTAGATCTAGTCTGCTGCCATTGAATAACAATGACTTTGATTGGAGCAGAGTTAGGTCAAGGCTAAGACCTTTTGAATTCCCACCCCTCTAGAATCAGAAGACCAGAACAAAGCATGACAGACAAGCTGGATAGCTTCTTTTGATATAAATACAAATTTGGAGTCCAATCCAGCAAGCTTTACTCATATGAGTAATCCTTAACGTGAAGACCCATGAGTCCAACAAATGAAGTGACTGCAGTAAATAAATGATGAGTGAATGAAGAGAATGCAGGAAATAGAGTACATTGATTTTAGTAAAGCTTTTGCTGCAGTGTTTCATGAAATCTCACTCATGAAGGATGTGAGGCAGATTCCCAAACCCGAGCCATTCTTTTTAGGTGACAGATCTGAGGAACTGTCCCAGATTGAGGTATCATTAGAAAGGTTTTGGAACAATTAATAAATTAAACAGCAATAAGTCACCAGGACCAGATGGTATTCACCCAAGAGTTCTGAAGGAACTCAAATGTGAAATTGCAGAACTACTAACTGCAGCCTGTAACCTATCATTTAAATCAGCTTCTGTACCAGATGACTGGAGGATAGCTAATGTGACGCCAATTTTTAAAAAGGGCTCCAGAGGTGATCCTGGCAATTACAGGCCTGTAATTACATGCCTGTAAGCCTGACTTCAGTAGCGGGCAAACTGGTTGAAACTATAATAAAGAACAATATTGTCAGACATATAGATGAACATAATTTGTTGAGGAAGAGTCAACATGGTTTTAGTAAAGGGAAATCATGCCTCACCAATCTACTAGAATTCTTTGAGGGGGTCAACAAGCATGTGGACCAAGGGGATCCAGTGGATATAGTGTACTTAGACTTTCAGAAAGCCTTTGACAAGGTCCCTCACCAAAGGCTCGTATGCAAAGTAAGCTGCCACGGGATAAGAGGGAAGGTACTCTCGTGGACTGGTAACTGGTTAAAAGATAGGAAACAAAGGGTAGGTATAAATGGTCCGTTTTTAGAATGAAGAGAGGTAAATAGTGGCGTTCCCCAGGGGTCTGTTCTGGGACCAGTTCTATTCAGCATATTCATAAATGATCTGGAAAAAGGGGTAAACAGTGAGGTGGCAAAATTTGCAGATGATACAAAATTACTAAACATAGTTAAGACCCACCCAAACTGCGAAGAGCTACAAAAGGATCTCTCAAAACTGGGTGACTGGGCAACAAAATGGCAGATGAAATTTAATGTTGATAAATGCAAAGTAATGCACATTGGAAGGCATAATCCCAACTTTTTACACATATAAAATGATGGGGTCTAAATTAGCTGTTACCACTGAAGAAAGAGATTGGAGTCATTGTGGATAGTTCTCTGAAAACATCCACTCAATGTGCAGCGGCAGTCAAAAAAGCTAACAGAATGCTGGGAATAATTAAGAAAGGGATAGATAATAGGACAGAAAATATCATGTTGCCTCTATATAAATCCACGGTACGCCCACATCTTGAATACTGTGTGCAGATGTGGTTGCCCCATATCAAAAAAGATATATTGGAATTGGAAAAGGTTCAGAAAAGGGCAACAAAAATGATTAGGGGTATGGAACAGCTTCCATATGAGGAGAGATTATTAAGACTGGGACTTTTCAGCTTGGAAAAGAGATGACTAAGGGTGGACATGATTGAGGTCTATAAAATCATGGCTAGTGTGGAGAAAGTAAATAAGGAAGTGTTATTTACTTCTCATAATGCAAGAATAGGGGGTCACCAAATGAAATTAATAGGCATCAGGTTCAAAACAAACAAAAGGAAGTATTTCTTCACAAAATGCACAGTCAACCTGTGGAACTCCTTGCCAGAGGATGTTGTGAAGGCCAAGAGCATAAAAGGGTTAAAAAAAGAACTAGATAAATTCATGAAGGATAGGTCCATTAATGGCTATGGTGTCCCTCGCCCCTGTTTGCCAGAAGCTGAGAATGAGCGACAGGGGATGGATCACTTGATGATTACCTGTTCTGTTCATTTCCTCTGGGGCACCTGGCACTGGCTACTGTCAGAAGACAGGATACTGGGCTAGATGTACCATTGGTCTGACCCAGTTATGTTCTTATGAATACATTCATATTGGTTTGGGTCTGAGTACTGCTACATGGACTGAAAATTATCTGAAGGACCTTCCAAAAAAGGATAAGGGTCACCAATATTCTCTGTGGCAATGTTGCCTTCCAGCCCCCCTCTCCCAATCATATAGTTGGTGGCCTCCCTCAACCAAAAGTGGGGCTCCCTCCTCCTCTTTCCACTGTGATTGTGAGTTCTTTTGGGTGCTGGGGTGGGTGGGGGCAATGTTCAGTTCAATAAGCCCTGGCTGAGTTCCCTAGTTCAATTAATCTACCAGGAGAGAACACACCTATTACATTAGAGCATATGGGGATGTACCAAAATAATTCTCATGACTCTCATCACTATACCTGGCCAAAATTATCTTTATGTAGATGCCTCCACGTAGGAGTGGAATACGGAGCAACTTCAGCTGTATAGCCCAAGAGGAGCCTCCCTAGTTATGCAGCACCAGAGGAGCTATTGGGCTGCAAAAAGCCCATAACCTATACTCAGAGTCTGATTCAGCAGAATTAAGAAAAAAAATTAGAAATTAGAATTCTATAAATATCTCAGATACAACTAAAATGTATGTGTGCCTCTCTCACTTCTGCTTCTGGGCCACAGACTTGAATTACCAGATTAGGAAATCCTAAAAACTCTAATCATCATATTTTGCAAAGCAGTACATTCATCAGTATCTAGCAACATGGTGCAGGGGTCTCCTGGCTGCACAGAAATAAACTTGGGGGAAAGAAATAAGGGCAAATGGAGGCTCATGCTTCAGATTTAGCTCATGCAGAACTACCTGTATTTTGTCATTTTGGAGGGATGGACTATAGGCCTTGAATCTGTCTGCATAGTGACCCAATCCCCACCCTGGAGCATTGACACTTCAGGGGTAACAGCTGGCAGCTTGCTCTCCATTCTATTAGCGAAGGCTTAAATTTTGCTAGAGATTTTAAACTGCCAAAAAAATGGAGATGCTCCCTGAAATGGCTAGTTAAACTTATTTGCACCATATGAATACTGTGATTATAGTACTGTAGCCATAACCTTAGTCAGTAATAGCTTAGTCTGCTGTCCTCCAGTTCAATATCTACTGTACCCTAAAACTACTTGATGGAAAAAGGGCATCAGGAATTAACCCCAGACTACATAACCACTGCAAGTGCTGGTGACAGTTCTTAGATTTGACAAAAGCCACCAAACAAGACCAAAAGTTTTGAAACTATATGCTATATTCATCCCTACGCCAGGGCCGAGTACGCTGCAGGAATGGAGGAGCAGTGGCTTGAGCCTGGAGCTACAAGGGGAATAGCCATTCATCACTTGGCAGGCAGCAAACAAGCAGCAGCCAGAGAATAGCTGGGGCGTAGGAATGCTGCAGCCATAACTCCTCTCCTCCAACCTCCCACATACCCGGCTGCCGCTTGCTTGTTGCTGAATGTATCTAGCATGCCTTCTGAACTGAAAAGGTATTCCCTGGAAGGACCTTATGGCAAGTTTCTGGAATATATGGCATAGTGTGGTTACAGTGCAGTGGTGAATGCCTTCCTTGGTCCCTACGAAGAAACCACCAAATACAGGGTGTAAAACTTCTTCTTTTTGAGACCACAGGTTGAAAATGAACCTGAATACAACAGCAAATCTTGCTCTAACCTCAGCAGGTGTGGAGGGCCCCATGACAATGAAAATAGCATGGTTGCAGTGCAGCATGGGGCAGGGTTTTGGAAGACAGGGCACAGAGGAGTATCCATGGCAGGGAACCTTTTTCCTGAGGAGTGGATAAGAGAAACAACAAACCACACATGACAGGTATTAGTCATATCACTTAATGCTCTACTGGAAGGTGCTCAGGTTCTAAGGCAATGAGGGCAGTATAAGGACATGTATAGAATACAAAGCAGTGCAGAGGGTGTGTTAGGGGCAGGCTGGCAGTACGACTGGAGGATCCGCAGATCTATATGGGTCATTTGTTAGTCTTTCCTCCTGGGGCGGGGGGAAGTATGCTTTTCCCCCAAGAATGGACCAAGCATCCAGCTCAGGCACTTGGGCTGATTGCTGGAGTGTGGATTTACCCCTTAGGGAATAAATATATTGCTTCTTTTGCAAATACAGTAACTCCTCACCTAATGTTGTAGTTATGTTCCTGAAAAATGTGACTTTAAGTGAAACAATGTTAAGCGAATTGAATTTCTGCATAAGAATTAATGTAAATGGGGGGTTAGATTCCAGGGAAATGCTTTTTTTTTGCCAGATGAAAGAATATATATATAATTAAATACTGTACACAGTGGTGAAGTCAGAGGGTGGGATATTTCCCAGGGAATGCCTTACTGCTAAACGATGTACTAGCAATTGGCTGAGCCCTCAAGGGTTTACTCGTTGTTAATGTAGCCTCACACGCTACAAGGCATGAATGGAGGGAGGGAAGACAGCATGGCAGACAGAGACAGAAACAGACTGTGTGTGTGTGTATGTGTGTGTGTGAGAGTTTCCACTTTAGGTATGCTGACCCCACTCTTAAGTACACTGCCTTGTTAAGTTAATCAAGCTGAGACCGCTGCTGCTGCTGGGAATCTCCCTCCGTCCTGAGCCTTGTCGTGTGTCTCCCCTGCTGTATGAAGATGGGGTAAGTGGGGTGCAGGAGGGAGGGGGACACCCTGACATTAGCCCCCCTTTTCCTCCTCCCCCCCCCACAGCAAGCAGGAGGCTCAGGGAGTAGCTCCAAGGCAGAGGGTAGGAGCAGCACATGGCAGTGGGAGGAGGGACAGCTGAACTGCTGGCAGTTGATAGCCTGCTGGGTGGCTGCTGCACAGGGAACTTAGAGGAGCGCGGAGCTGATAGGGGGGCTGCCGGTCCACCCTGGTTCCAAGCCCCCACCAGCTAGCTGCAACGGGCTGCTCTTCCTGCAAGCAGTGGACAAAGCAGGCGGCTGCCAAATGACGTTGTAAGGGAGCATTGAGCAACTTTAAACGAGCATGTTCCCTAATTGATCACAACATAGCAATATTAACCAGAACAACTTTAAGTGAGGAGTTACTGAATGTTGTGATATCTAGGTGTATGACAATGCCAAATAAAGCTTAAAGAGACACAGAGTAACAGGGTAACATTAATTGACACCCGTGATGGACAAGTGCAGCCTGAGGAATGAAGGGCATCCAAAGTTTGGAGAAAGATGCCTTGAAAAACCTTTGCAATATTTTATCCTAAGCCCTGGTCTACACTAGGACTTTAGGTCGAATTTAGCAACATTAAATCGATTTAAACCTGCACCCGTCCACACAGTGAAGCCCTTTATTTCGACTTAAAGGGCTCTTAAAATCGATTTCCTTACTCCACCCCTGACAAGTGGATTAGCGCTTAAATCGACGTTCCCGGCTCGAATTTGGGGTACTGTGGACACAATTCGATGGTATTGGCCTCCGTTCTGACCGCTCTGGACAGCACTCTCAACTCAGATGCACTGGCCAGGTAGACAGGAAAAGAACCGCAAACTTTTGAATCTCATTTCCTGTTTGGCCAGCGTGGCAAGCTGCAGGTGACCATGCAGAGCTCATCAGCACAGGTGACCATGATGGAGTCCCAGAATCGCAAAAGAGCTCCAGCATGGACCGAACGGGAGGTACGGGATCTGATCGCTGTTTGGGGAGAGGAATCCGTGCTATCAGAACTCCGTTCCAGTTTTCGAAATGCCAAAACCTTTGTGAAAATCTCCCAGGGCATGAAGGACAGAGGCCATAAGAGGGACCCGAAGCAGTGCCGCGTGAAACTGAAGGAGCTGAGGCAAGCCTACCAGAAAACCAGAGAGGCGAACAGCCGCTCTGGGTCAGAGCCCCAAACATGCTGCTTCTATGATGAGCTGCATGCCATTTTAGGGGGTTCAGCCACCACTACCCCAGCCGTGTTGTTTGACTCCTTCAATGGAGATGGAGGCAATACGGAAGCAGGTTTTGGGGACGAAGAAGATGATGAGGAGGAGGAGGTTGTAGATAGCTCACAGCAAGCAAGCGGAGAAACCGGTTTTCCCGACAGTCAGGAACTGTTTCTCACCCTAGACCTGGAGCCAGTACCCCCCGAACCCACCCAAGGCTGCCTCCTGGACCCAGCAGGCGGAGAAGGGACCTCTGGTGAGTGTACCTTTTAAAATGCTATACATGGTTTAAAAGCAAGCATGTGAAAGGATTACTTTGCCCTGGCATTTGCGGTTCTCCTAGATGTAGTCCTAAAGCCTTTGCAAAAGGTTTCTGGGGAGGGCAGCCTTATTTCGTCCTTCATGGTAGGACACTTTACCACTCCAGGCCAGTAACACGTACTCGGGAATCACTGTAGAACAAAGCATTGCAGTGTATGTTTGCTGGCATTCAACCAAAATCCGTTCTTTATCTCTCTGTGTTATCCTCAGGAAAGTGAGATATAATTCATGGTCACCTGGTTGAAATAGAGTGCTTTTCTTCAGGGACACTCAGAGGTGCCTGTTCCTGCTGGGCTGTTTGCCTGTGGCTGAACAGAAATGTTCCCCGCTGTTAGCCACAGGGAGGGGGGAAGGTTGAGGGGGTAGTCACGCGGTGGGAGGAGGCAAAATGCGACCTTGTAACGAAAGCACATGTGCTATGTATGTAATGTTAACAGCAAGGTTTACCCTGAAAGAGTGTAGCGACTGTTTTATAAAATGTGTCTTTTTAAATACTGCTGTCCCTTTTTTTTTCTCCACCAGCTGCATGTGTTTCAATGATCACAGGATCTTCTCCTTCCCAGAGGCTAGTGAAGCTTAGAAAGAAAAAAAAACGCACTCGCGATGAAATGTTCTCCGAGCTCATGCTGTCCTCCCACACTGACAGAGCACAGACGAATGCATGGAGGCAAATAATGTCAGAGTGCAGGAAAGCACAAAATGACCGGGAGGAGAGGTGGCGGGCTGAAGAGAGTAAGTGGCGGGCTGAAGAGAGTAAGTGGCGGGCTGAAGACAGGGCTGAAGCTCAAATGTGGTGGCAGCGTGATGAGAGGAGGCAGGATTCAATGCTGAGGCTGCTGCAGGACCAAACCAGAATGCTCCAGTGTATGGTTGAGCTGCAGCAAAGGCAGCTGGAGCACAGACTGCCACTGCTGCCCCTCTGTAACCAACCGCCCTCCTCCCCAAGTTCCATAGCCTCCACACCCAGACGCCCAAGAACGCGGTGGCGGGGCCTCCGGCCAACCAGCCATTCCACCACAGAGGATTGCCCAAAAAAAAGAAGGCTGTCATTCAATAAATTTTAAAGTTGTAAACTTTTAAAGTGCTGTGCTTAAAGTGCTGTGTGGCATTTTCCTTCCCTCCTCCACCACCCCTCCTGGGATACCTTGGTAGTCATCTCCCTATTTGTGTGATGAATGAATAACGAATGCATGACTGTGAAGCAGCAATGACTTTATTGCCTCTGCAAGCGGTGATTAAAGGGAGGAGGGAAGGGTGGTTAGCTTACAGGGAAGTAGAGTGAACCAAGGGGCGGGGGGTTTCATCAAGGAGAAACAAACAGAACTTTCACACCGTAGCCTGGCCAGTCATGAAACTGGTTTTCAAAGCTTCTCTGATGCATACCGCGCCCTCCTGTGCTCTTCTAACCGCCCTGGTGTCTGGCTGCACGTAACCAGCAGCTAGGCGATTTGCCTCAGCCTCCCACCCCGCCATAAACGTCTCCCCCTTACTCTCACAGATATTGTGGAGCACGCAGCAAGCAGTAATAACAGTGGGAATATTGGTTTCGCTGAGGTCTAAGCGAGTCAGTAAACTGCGCCAGCGCGCCTTTAAACGTCCAAATGCACATTCTACCACCATTCTGCACTTGCTCAGCCTGTAGTTGAACAGCTCCTGACTACTGTCCAGGCTGCCTGTGTACGGCTTCATGAGCCATGGCATTAAGGGGTAGGCTGGGTCCCCAAGGATACATATAGGCATTTCAACATCCCCAACAGTTATTTTCTGGTCTGGGAATAAAGTCCCTTCCTGCAGCTTTTGAAACAGACCAGAGTTCCTGAAGATGCGAGCATCATGCACCTTTCCCGGCCATCCCACGTTGATGTTGGTGAAACGTCCCTTGTGATCCACCAGAGCTTGCAGCACTATCGAAAAGTACCCCTTGCGGTTTATGTACTCGGCGGCTTGGTGCTCCAGTGCCAAGATAGGGATATGGGTTCCGTCTATAGCCCCACCACAGTTAGGGAATCCCATTGCAGCAAAGCCATCCACTATGACCTGCACATTTCCCAGGGTCACTACCCTTGATATCAGCAGATCTTTGATTGCGTGAGCTACTTGCATAACAGCAGCCCCCACAGTAGATTTGCCCACTCCAAATTGATTCCCAACTGACCGGTAGCTGTCTGGCGTTGCAAGCTTCCACAGGGCTATCGCCACTCGCTTCTCAACTGTGAGGGCTGCTCTCATCCTGGTATTCATGCGCTTCAGGGCAGGGGAAAGCAAGTCACAAAGTTCCATGAAAGTGCCCTTACGCATGCAAAAGTTTCGCAGCCACTGGGAATCGTCCCAGACCTGCAACACTATGCGGTCCCACCAGTCTGTGCTTGTTTCCCGAGCCCAGAATCGGCGTTCCACAGCATGAACCTGCCCCATTAGCACCATGATGCATGCATTGTCAGGGCCCATGCTTTCAGAGAAATCTGTGTCCATGTCCTGATCACTCACAGGACCGCGCTGACGTCGCCTCCTCGCCCGGTATCGCGTTGCCATGTTCTGGTGCTGCATATACTGCTGGATAATGCGTGTGGTGCTTGATGTGCTCCTAATTGCCAAAATGAGCTCAGCGGCCTCCATGCTTGCCTTGGTATGGCGTCCGCACAGAAAAAAGGTGCGGAACGATTGTCTGCCGTTGCTCTGATGGAGGGAGGGGCGACTGACGACACGGCTTACAGGGTTGGCTTCAGGGAGCTAAAATCAACAAAGGGTGTGCCTGTACATCAAGGAGTATTTCAGGCAGGACTGCACGAAGGGTTCCAATAAGAAATGGTGCACCTAAGTTATCGTTGTTATTGGAACAAGGAGGTTAGCCTGGCCTCTGATTGATACATGGCTAGATTTACCTTGCTGCACCTTCTCTGTGAGTGACTGCAGTGTGATCTAGACAGGGGAGGAGGAAAATGAGTACAAAACAAATCTGGTCTATTTCTTGTTCTGACCCACTCCATCTATCTTTTACATCTTTGGCTGGCAGCAGACGGTGCAGAAGGACTGCATGCCATCCACATCTCATGGCTGCTTGGCAGAAGATGGTACAGTACGACTGCTAGCCATCTTCATCTCTTGCCTGCCTGGCATAAGATGGTACAATACAACTGCTAGCAATCCTCATCTCTTACCTGCCTGGCAGAAGATGGTACAGTACGACTGCTAGCAGTCCGTATCGCCTGCCCGCTCACCATAAGACGGTTCAATAGGACTGCAGGACTAAAGAGAATGACCTGGTCAAGTCACTCCAAATTTAGTCCCTGCGCCCATGTCTGCCCAGGCGCTCCCAGCCGACGTGGCCAGGAGCACCTCGGACACGACGAGGACGACTACCAGTCGTATTGCACCATCTGCTGCCAGAAGGCAATGGGTTGCTGCTACTGTGCAGCAAAGCCGTACCGCGTCTGCCAGCACCCAGGAGACATAGGGTGACGGTTACCTGAGCTGGCTCCATGCTTGCCGTGGTATGGTGTCTGCACAGGTAACTCATGAAAAAAGGCGCGAAACGATTGTCTGCCCTTGCTTTCACGGAGGGAGGGAGGGAACGGGGGCCTGACGACACGTACCCAGAACCACCCGCGACAATGTTTTAGCCCCATCAGAGTGCTCCATTGTGAGTGCTCTGGACAGCACTCTCAGATGCCCGATTGTTTGCCATTGCTCTGACGCTGGGAGGGGCGCTTACAGGGTTGGCTTCAGGGAGCTAAAATCAACAAAGGGGGTGGCTTTACATCAAGGAGTATTTCAGGCAGGACTTCATGGAGGGTTCCAATAAGAAATGGTGCACCTAAGTTATTGTCGTTATTGGAACAAGAAGGTTAGCCTGGCCTCTGATTGATACATGGCTAGATTTACCTCGCTGCACCTTCTCTGTAAGTGACTGCAGTGTGATCTAGAAGAATGAGTCCCCTAGACAGGGGAGGGGAGGAAGCAAATCTGGTCTATTTCTTGTTTTGATCCACTCCATCTATCTTTTACATCTTTGGCTGGCAGCAGACGGTGCAGAAGGACTGCATGCCATCCACATCTCATGGCTGCTCGGCAGAAGATGGTACAGTACGACTGCTAGCAGTCCGTATCGCCTGCCCGCTCACCATAAGACGGTTCAATAGGACTGACTGCAGGACTAAAGAGAATGACCTGCTCAAGTCACTCCAAATTTAGTCCCTGCGCCCATGTCTGCCCAGGCGCTCCTGATCGACCTCACAGAGGCGACCAGGAGCACCTCAGACATGACGATGACGGCTTCCAGTTGTACTGTACCGTCTGCTGCCACAAGGCAAGGGGTTGCTGCTACTGTGTAGCAATGCCGTACCGCGTCTGCCAGCACCCAGGAGACATAGGGTGACGGTTACCTGAGCGGGCTCCATGCTTGCCGTGGTATGGCGTCTGCACAGGTAACTCAGGAAAAAAGGCGCGAAATGATTGTCTGCCCTTGCTTTCACGGGGGGAGGGAGGGAACGGGGGCCTGACGATATGTACCCAGAACCACCCGCGACAATGTTTTAGCCCCATCAGGCATTGGGATATCAACCCAGACTTCCAATGGGCAGCGGAGACTGCGGGAACTGTGGGATAGCTACCCACAGTGCAAAGCTCCGGAAGTCGACGCTTGCCTCGGTACTGTGGAAGCGCTCCGCCGAGTTAATGCACTTAGAGCATTTTCTGTGGGGACACACACACTCGAATATATAAAACCGATTTCTAAAAAACCGACTTCTATAAATTCGACCTAATTTCGTAGTGTAGACATACCCTTAGTGAGACCAAATTTAGAAGAATCTCTGTCTTGATGGGGTCACCACAGGATCTAAAGCTGAATCTGAACTAAAGGCCCATTGCAGTCAATGGAATTCTTTCCACTGATTTCAGTGGGCTTTGGATCCAGCCTGGTAGGTAGTGAGAAAACTGTCAGGCTGTGACAATTTAAGTGAGGAGCATTTAAAAGCAGTGATACGTAAAGCCTTGGTCTTGCATTTGGGTGGACTTTAGTGTCCACATGAAGCCCCATTAAATGGGTTCTGCCTAGATCTGATGGCAGCACTGGGACTATGAGTTAAAAAGTCTCATTGAAACACACACAGAAACATTTTTTAGTCTTTAAAATGAATCCGAAATGAGGGAGTTTTCCTCATGCAAACATGAGTGAGACCTTCCAGGTCTAGAAAAACTTTATCTGACAGCTTTTCAATGATCATAGGACCCCATCTTGTGTCACTCATATATCCCTTAATAGGAAATAGTTCTAATTTCAGACTTGTTGCCCCCCCAACTTATCTGTGGCATACTTTTCCAGTAATGTAAAAACTGGCATCAGATATGTCAACTCATGAAGTTGAGGAATAAATAATTGATTTTAAATAAATTAATCCAATATCATCTACAACTCTGTGTGTGTGAGAGAAAGAGAGAGAGGTTTATTAATAGTGCTTTGCATTCTATAGCACCTTCCGGTGGAGGATCTGAAAGCACTTTGCAAACACTATCATAGAAAAGTAGGGCTCAAGAAGTCATCAAGTCCAGCCTCCTGGGCTGAGGCAGGACCAAGTAAACCTTGACTATCCCTGACAGGTGTTTGTCCAACTTGTTTTTAAAATGATGAGGACTCCAGGGAGCGGCGCTGGAACTGGGGCGGGGTGGGCAAGAGGCCATGGCACTCCCACTTTTGAAAGTGTCGAGCCTGGCCCCCTGCCCCTCCTCTTCCCCCTGAGGCCCCGCCCCATGGCCAGGCCAGAAGCTGGAACTTGGCCTGGGTAAGAGCGACCTGGGGAACCCAGGGAGCTGTGGACCCTCCACCTGCCCGGGGCTGAGGGACTTGAGAGCGGCCTGCTGTCCCCGGGTTCCCCACCTAGGGCAGTTGGAGGGTCCGTGGCTCCCTGGGCCCAGCTGCGGCTCTTCGACCCCTGAGGCCCCACCCCCAGGCCAGGCGCAAGCAGCTGTGGGAAGCCACGGACCCTCCACCTACCCTGGGTGGGGGACCCGGAGACACAGACTGGGGACTGCTCTCAAGCCCCTCCACCCCAGGCAGGTGGAGAGGCCCCGGCTCCCCAGCCTGGCTCCAGCTTCCAACTTGGCCGGGGGCGTGGCCTCAGGGGGAAGAGGAGGGGCAGGGACAGGGCCTCACGCTCCCCCTCACATTTTTAGGAAGGCTCCATCGCCTCCGATTCCACGACCTCCCTTGGAAGCCTATTCCAGAACTTAACTATCCTTCTAGTTAGAAAGCTTTTTTTAATATCTAATTTAAATCTCCCCTGCTGCAGATTAAGTCCATTACTTCTTATGTTACAGGGAGAACAATTGATCACCTTCCTCTTATAACAGCCCCTAACATATCGGAAGACTTATCAGTTCCCCTCTCAGACTTTTTTTCTTAAGACCAGTTTTTTTAACTTTCCTCATAGGTCAGGTTTTCTAACCCTATTATCATTTGTGTTGGTCTCCTCTGGATTCTTTCCAGTTTGTCCACATCTTTCCTAAAGTGTGACACCCAGAACTGGACACAGTACTCCAGCTGGGGCCTCACCAGTGCTGAGTAGAACAGGACAATAACCTCCTGTGTGTTTCATACACTACTCCTGTTAATAAACTCCAGAATCCTATTAAACCTTTTCTGCAACTGCATCACACTGATGACTCATATTCAGTTTGTGGTCCATTATAATCCCAAGACCCTTTTCAGCAGTACTACTACCACCTACACAGTTATTCCCCATTTTGTAGTTGTACACTTTATTTTTCCTTCCTACGAGAAGTAATTTGCACGTGTCTTTATTGAATTTCATCTCGCTGAATTCAGACCAATTCTGTAGTTTGTCAAGGTAATTTTGAATTTTAAATCCTGTCCTACAAAGTGCTTGCAATCCCTACCAGTGTGGTGTCATCTGCAAATTTTATATGCATTATCCAAGTTATTAATGAAAATATTGAATAGTACCAGACACAGGACCAACCCCTGTGGGACCCAAATAGATACTCCCTCCCAATTTGGCAGCAAACCATTGATAACTATTCTTTGAGTACAATCTTTCAACCAGTTGTACAGCCACCTTATAGTAAATCTAGACCACATTTCCCTAGTTTGCTTATAAGAATGTCAGGCAGAAATGTGTCAAAAGCCTTACTAAAATCAAGTTATATCACATCTACTTCCGCCCCACATTCACGAGGCCAGTAGTCCTATCAAAGAAGGAAATGAAGATGATTTGGTATGCTTTGTTCTTGGCAAATCCATGCTGATTATTTCTTATAATTCTATTATCCTCCAGGTGCTTATAAATTGATTCTTTAATAATTCTTTCCAGTATCTTTCCAGGTATTGAAGTTAGGCTGACTGGTCTAGCATATGCCGAGTCCTCCTTGTTCCCCCTTTTAAGATAGGTACTACGTTTGCCCTTCTCCAGTCTTCTGGGACCTCTCCTGACGTCCTCCATGAGTTCTCAAAGAAAATTGCTAACAGTTCTGAGATTGCTTTAGCTAGTTCCTTAAGTAACCTAAGATGAATTTTATTAGGCCCTGCTGACTTGAATACATCTTACTTATCTAAATATTCTTTAGCCCGTTCTTTCCCTATTTTGAGTATTGGTCATTACTAACCCTGTTAGTGCAACCTGAAGCAAAATCTGCATTATGCACCTCAGCTTTCTGGATGTCAGCAGTTATTGGCTCTCCTTCCCTGTCAAGTAAAGGACCTACGTTCACCTTTGTCTTTCTCTTGCTCCAAATGTATTTAAAAAACCTTGTCTTACTTGCTCATTAATACATTTTGCTATACAACAATACTCCAGTTTAAAAGATGAGGAAACTGCCAGGTTAAATGCCTACACTGAGGAAAGTTTCTAAAAAAATCCTACTGGCTCATCTGAACAGTGGTTAGGAGCAATGGGAGTGTTTCGGGAAAGTACAATCCATCGGTGATCTTCCTGAAAACACCATCCTAGCCACTATGGATGTAGAAGCCCTCTACACCAACATTCCACACAAAGATGGACTACAAGCCATCGGGAACAGTATCCCCGATAATGTCACGGCAAACCTGGTGGCTGAACTTTGTGACTTAGTCCTCACTCATAACTATTTCACATATGGGGACAATGTATACCTTCAAATCAGCGGCACTGCTATGGGTACCTGCATGGCCCCACAGTATGCCAACATTTTTATGGCTGACTTAGAACAACGCTTCCTCAGCTCTCGTCCCCTAATACCCCTACTCTACTTGCACTACATTGATGACATCTTCATCATCTGAACCCATGGAAAAGAAGCCCTTGAGGAATTCCACCATGATTTCAACAATTTCCATCCCACCATCAACCTCAGCCTGGACCAGTCCACACAAGAAATCCACTTCCTGGACACTACGGTGCTAATAAGTGATGGTCACATAACCACCCTATAGCGGAAACCTACTGACAGCTATGCTTACCTACATGCCTCCAGCTTTCATCCAGACCACAGCACACGATCTGTTGTCTACAGCCAAGCTCTACAATACAACCGCATTTTCTCCAACCCCTCAGACAGAGACAAACACCTACAAGAGCTCTATCAAACGTTCTTACAACTACAGTACCCATCTGCTGAAGTGAAGAAACAGATTGACAGAGCCCGAAGAGTGCCCAGAAGTCACCTATTACAGGACAGGCCCAACAAAGAAAATAACAGAACACCACTAGCTAACACCTTCAGCCCCCAACTAAAACCTCTCCAGCGCATCATCAAGGATCGACAACCTATCCTGAAGGAAAACCCATCACTCTCACAGATCTTGGGAGACGGGCCAGTCCTTGCTTACAGACAGCCCACCAACCTGAAGCAAATACTCACCAGCAACCACAAACCAGAACCACTAACCCAGGAACCTATCCTTGCAACAAAGCCCGTTGCCAACTGTGTCCACATATCTATTCAGGGGACACCATCATAGGGCCTAATCACATCAGCCACACTATCAGAGGCTCATTCACCTGCGCATCTACCAATGTGATATATGCCATCATGTGCCAGCAATGCCCCCTACCATGTACATTGGTCAAACCGGACAGCCTCTACATAAAAGAATAAATGGACACAAATCCGACATCAAGAATTATAACATTCAAAAACCAGTCAGAGAACACTTCAATCTCTTTGGTCACTCGATTACAGACCTAAAAGTGGCAATTCTTCAACAAAAAAACTTCAAAAACAAACTCCAAGGAGAGACTACTGAATTGGAATTAATTTGCAAACTGGTTACAATTAACTTAGGCTTGAATAAAGACTGGGAGTGGCTGTGTCATTACACAAGGTAAAACTATTTCCCCATGTTTCAGAGTAACAGCCGTGTTAGTCTGTATTCACAAAAAGAAAAGAGTGAATTTGTGTATGGGGGGGTGGAGGGTGAGAAAACCTGGATTTGTGCTGGAAATGGCCCAACTTGATGATCACTTTAGATAAGCTATTACCAGCAGGACAGTGGGGTGGGAGGAGGTATTGTTTCATATTCTCTGTGTGTATATAAAGTCTGCTGCAGTTTCCACGGTATGCATCCGATGAAGTGAGCTGTAGCTCACGAAAGCTCATGCTCAAATAAATTGGTTAGTCTCTAAGGTGCCACAAGTACTCCTTTTCTATTTCCCCATGTTTATTCCCACCCCCCTGTTCCTCAGATGTTCTTGTCAACTGCTGGAAATGGCCCACCTTGAGTGTCACTATAAAAGGTTCCCCCCTCCCCCTGGTAATAGCTCACCTTACCTCATCACTCCTTACAGTGTGTATGGTAACACCCATTGTTTCATGTTCTCTGTGTATATAAATCTCCCCACTATATTGTCCACTGCATGCATCCCATGAAGTGAGCTGTAGCTCACGAAAGCTCATGCCCAAATACATTTGTTAGTCTCTAACGTGCCACAAGTCCTCCTTTTCTTTTTGGGAGCGTTGAGAAAGCTTTGCTAACCTCTCATCGCACTTGACACTGTGGTACACACAGACCCACACACCAGTGCCTGCTCCACAGTAGGGCTGATTCCCCCCTCCCCCAGGGCAGATGGTTTACACCTTTCCCCAGGGCGCTCAAGGCCAAATGACCCGGCCCAGGCCCCTCGACTCGCGGGGAAGGGCGGGGGGTGTTCCTGTGAAGAGGACGCAGAGCCCCGGCCTATGTCAATCCAGCCTTCCCAAACCCGAGTCAGTCACGGGGACCACCCTGAACCTGGCGCAACGTGCTCAGGCCACATGTAGCCGGGCAGCGGCCACAGGCACAGACCCCTCTCCGCCGCCCGGGCCCGGGCCCGGGCCCACGCGGGCTCCGCTCTGCTCTGCTCTGCTCGGCGGGCAAGCGAAGCGAGCCCGGCTCCTTCCCCAACAGCGGCGGGACAAGGCCGCGGGCGGGGAGGTACAAAGCCGGGCCCTGGCCCCGCCTTCCCGCTGCTCGGGGAGGGGGGAGGCGCCTGCTGCCTGCGCCGGGCCCAGCCTCAGCCGCACTAGTGTCCGGCTAAGCCAAGCGGCGGGCTCCCGGCGGCAGGCGGCGGACCCGTAGGTGAGGCCTCCCCGGGCTTGCACGGGGCTCGGAGGGCGGCGGTCCCCGCCTGCCCCGGAGGGGGTGGGTCCTCGAGGCCGGGCGGGCGGCGGGGCTCCCAGCGCGGGGCACAGGCTGCGCCCCCCGAGCGGGGCTGGGGGACCCCGGGAACCTCCCAGGCGAAGAGCGGAGACGCGCTCGCCCTGCCCGAGAACCGCGGCCGCTGGCAGGGGGCCGCTTCTCCCCGGACGGTGCGCGGCCCCCTGGGAAGGACGGGCCCCGGGGAGGCTGCTGCAGACACCCGGTAGCAGCACAGGCCGCGTAGCGCTGCTGCCGTGAGCGGGGCTACGCTGCAGCAATTGCTTAACGCCCCGGTCTCCCCCGTTCCTCCACCGTGCCGTGGAAGGGCCTGGATCCCGCCCCCAGACTGTGCGGTGGCGGAGAGCTGGCTTTATCTAATGGCTTCAGACGCAAGATCTGAGCACTTGCAAATTTTGTAGTGGAGTGGGGGTTGGAATCCAGATCCCAGGGTTCAGATTCATCCCTATCTCTAGAACTGGTTCAATGCGCTCAGATTGGTTCCTCTCCTTTTTCTGTGGTGCACTAAAAAGAATTGATTTCTCTCATCTTCTTGGTTAATATTCACTTGAGGAACAACATTAATTTGTTGTTAACTTCCCTCTTTGTGGATTGAAAGAATTTCATCTGGAATCCCTATGCCTCATTCTGCTATTACCATACTGGCTTTTCTTCACCATGGTAGAAGCTTTGACTCCTAAACCTAAAAGATTATTGGGTAACATGCTTCTATAGTTCACCTGTAGAAATACAGTACACCCTTGCAATAACACGCTTCATTATAATGAACCTTTGTCAATACTGAACCTGAATTCCAACTACAGTACAGTACTGTGTGTGGTTTAAAAAAACGTGGGGGGGGCACGTTGCACACATGTGCACAATTACAGCTCGGAGCTGCGGCACTGTATTGTTTGATTGTCTTTTCGTTATAACAAACCCCTGGCTATAATGAAGAAAAGGCTTGGATCCTGACAGGCTCATTATAATGAGGGTGTACTGTAGATAGCTTCATTCTGAAATGTGGCATCAATTCAATTTCCTTAGTTAGAACAATCAAATAAGAGTTGAAGGAACTAAATAGTTAACAGATTCCAAGTTATGGTGATTATGGGACAAACTCCTCAAAGGTCAGGATTTGCTGGCTTCGTTGGCCTTCCTTTCTCAGATCTGTGTCCCTCTTTGGAAAGAGGAATGGGAAATCCTTACTTTAAGTTAAAAACCGGTGTACTGGATGCTGTGGAATCTTTAGTTTGTCTCAAGCATCTCAGCAAGTCAAGGAGAAGACTGGTTACTTTGGAAAGCAATGCATGGGGGAAACAACAATTTTTAAGAAGTTGTAGCCTTCCTCCTCCTGTTAACCTCATCAGTTTCTTTGAGTAGCATCGAGTAACTCTGTATACTGTTATCCTAGAAGCAGGTAAAGATTGAAATACTGTTCGAGTAATAGGGAAATATGCTGTCCCCATGTCATGTCTGTTCTGTGGATTATGATGCTGTGGTAGCAAAGCTGTATACTTATTTTTTTAAAGGCACTTCATAATAAACCCTTAGTTTTAGGCACTTACAGCTTTCTAAAAGCTTAATCTTTTGGACTGATCCTATGTATTAGGAATTTCGGCTGTAAACTAATCTTTTTATTTAAAGTTTGGCCACCTTATGTTCAGTTACCTTTCAACTGCCTGAGCTTTGTGCCTGGAACTCAGGTGTTTAAAAATGTCTGTTCTGAGGCTCAAGAAACTCAGGCATCTTTTTCTTTAAAATTCAGACTTGCCATGACATGAATTTAGTTATCAACGAAAATTTTCTTGTTTGGAGAAATCTAATTTTGAAATAAGTAGTGGAAACTTGGATGCTGTACTGAGTTGGGTTAAGCCTAGCCTTCATTGCCTCATCTTTCACCTTACCTTGTTTCCTGCTACTATCTGATAAGCCACCATCTGCATCCTAGAAATGGACTAGATTAACTTGTTCCTGTTTTCATCTGAGAGCATATTTGGGATGAGGAATTAGACCATTTGTTTTGCGTTTATACTTTTGCCTTGTTTTGAACATCTTCACTGTGACTGGAAAGCCAAAAGTCTGCTTTGTTCTGTAGCTGACATCTTTTAGATTTGGAAGCTAGAGAGATCGAATAGCTCCCATGAGGAACAGCTTCTAGCTTACTTAAGGAAAAACAGCTGATTCTCAGATCAGTCTGTTCCAAATAAGTAGGGGACTCAAATTTTGAACAAGTTCCAACTGGTCTAGTCCCCCTCTCTAGTTGAGTGTTAATCTGCTGTAAGTGGACCCAACCACTGGATCTCACGTGCTTCTAAGCCTCTGGGTCGAAGCAGAGGTGGGTCACTGTTCCTAGATCTGGATTTCTAAGGCAAACCCAAGGTGTAGATCCTATCACTGACACCTTTTCTTGGGGCGTGGGGCTCTGCAGCCTGGCTGCCTTAAGCTATTTCTACACTACACAGCTTTTAGTGACATAGATGTGTTGCTACAGCCGTACTGCTAAAAGTCACGCAGTGTAGTTGCTGTTTGTCGGCTCTCCTGCCAACAAAAAACTTCCACCCCCAAAGAGCGGGGCTTGCGTTGTTGGCAGGAGAGCACTCCTGCCGACAACACACTGTTCGTGCTGGCAGTTGTCGCAGCAAAACTTCTGTCTTTCAGGGGATTAACGCCTCTGAAAGACATGAGTTTTGTTGTTCAGTTGCCAGTGTAGACATAGTCTTAGACCCCAGTGCCTCAGCCCTTCTGAGTTGCTGGTTGCTTTTACTCCCACGCTCACAGTTCCACTTTACTGCTGGTGCTCTGAGCTTCTTTATTAACCTCAAAAAGAAAAGGAGTACTAGTGGCACCTTAGAGACTAACCACTAGTACTCCTTTTCTTTTTGCGAATACAGACTAACACAGCTGCTACTCTGAAACCTTTATTTATTAACCTGTTCAGGGATGGCATGGCAGGTAAGCATGGAATACAGGCTTTGCAAAGGAATTTCTTAACCAGGGTTGCTGTTCTTCTCCAGAAAGTACTAGAGCTGCATAATTTTGAAAAATAAGAGCCCTGAGATGCACTCCTCACCCCCTTAGTCTGATCTAATTTCTTCTGTGAGTCTGAGGAATGGTCAGCCTTGCAGGCAAGGCAGAGTCCCTCCCACTTTCTTTCTCTTCAGCCCAGTGTTCTGCCATGTGGCAGTGGATGGCCTTCCTTCTTACCCATATGCTCTAGCTTGGAAATTCCAGCCCCTTCTTCCCATCCGGCTTCTGTGACAGTCCATTGTTGCATGGTGATGGGCAATAAGTTGAGACAGTCAAATCTGATGGCCCTTAGTTGCTCTGTGATGGCTTCTCAGACACAGTTTTTAACTAGGTGCCAAGCCATTAATATAAAATGGATGTTTAATCCAAAATGAAGATTGTAATACAAACTGGAGTTCACAATTTGGTATAGACATATCCCTCTCTGTCATGTGAGCACTTTTAGATTTCTAATGTTAATATTACTGGCATCTACTTGAGGAAGAGAGGAGACATAAGCTCATAGCTTCCCATTTTACTTTTTTTAAAGATTGCATGCTTTCATAGAAGTCATAAATGGCTTCCCGAAAGATCAAAAATAAGGTAGGTTACAGTTCAGTACCTTTATAAACAGCCAGTATTAGCATTATTATTTAAGAGAGGTACTTCAAATTAACCTGATAACTGAAGACTCCTGTAGGAAAACGGAGTCCCTGAATCAGATCCGGAGACAATGCTCTGTTAGGAACTCCAGCAGCTGAGAATGGTGCGGACAGGACTTCTCACCATGGTTTTGCCCCTAGGCTTTGGGATAAGGTTGCCAACTTTCTAATCTCACAAAACTGAACACCTCTGCCCTGCCCTGCCCCTTCCCCGAGGGCCTGCCGCTGCCCCACCCCTTCTCCGAGGTCTCACCCTCTGCTTGCTCTGTTCCCCCTTCCCTCTGTCATTCATTCTCCCCCACTTTCACTCGCTTTCACCGGGCTGGGGCAGGGGGTTGGTGTGCGGGGGGGGTGAGGTCTCCAGCTTGGGGTGTGGGCTCTGGGGTGGGGCCAGGGATGAGGAGTTTGGGGTGCAGGAGGGGGCTCAGGGCTGGGGCAGGGGGTTGGGGTGTGGGTTCCGGGAGGGAGTTGGGGAGTAGGAGGAGACTCCGGGCTGGGGCAGGGGATTGGGGTGCAGGGTCCCGGCAGTGCTTACTGTGGCTCCCAGGAAGTGGCTGCCAAGTTCCTGTGGCCCCATGGTGCATGGGTGGCCAGGGAGTCTCTGCGCTCTGCCCTCACCCGCAGGTGCAACCCCCACAGCTCCCTTTGGTCACGGTTCCTGGCCAGTGGGAGCTGTGGAGCTGGCCCTCGGGGCGGGGGCAGTGCATGAAGCCGCCCTGGTCGCCTCGGGGCTGAAGGGACCTGGTGGCTGCTTCTGGGAGCCACATGAAACCAGAACAGGTAGGGAGCCTGCCCTAGCTCCTGGCCCCTGCTGTGCCGCTAACCGGACTTTTAATGGCTCATTTGGCTGTGCTGACTGGAGCTGCCAGGGTCCCTTTTCATCCGGGTGTTCCAGTCGAAAACTGGACACCTGGCAACCCTACTTTGAGGTGACTGACTTTTCGTTAGTAGGCTTAGTCTTCTGGCTGAGTAGAAGTCTAGTAAATTTTTCAAGCCCTGCTTATCCATGCAAACTTCTCTAGTAATTGGAGAAATGAATTTGGGGGTTGATTGTATCCTCTGAAGAATTCTTCTTTCTTTTGTTGCAGCCAATATCTATTTGTGGTGAAAGCTTTCTTTTGATCATACCAAACTGCATCCCAAACCTTCCTCTTCTCCCAGTGCAGTCTCTCTTGATTTTTCTGCCTTCCATGTATCCACTGGTATCCTCGACCTCCCTCTGAACGGTTCTTCCCGACTATTTTTTTTTTTTTAACCAGTTTCCTTCCTTTCTTAATGGTCTGCTACCTTGTGTGATATCACCATGAGAATTGAGGAGAACTTACTGTTCAGCCACTTTGGTAATATACTGCTAAGCATGGGAAAATTGTTGTGTCCTTTAGTTCTCACAAAGTATTTTTACCTTCCATCACCAAACTAATCGGGTCTGCAGGTCTGGTAAATATCAATTCTAACTTTTTCCTCCTGTAAGTATCCACCTGCTTTCTCATTTCGTATGCTAAAACTGTAAGATCTCTGCACCAGAGAATTGGTTTCTGTTACGTAAATTAGGTGCTTAGCATAATGGGCCTGATCCCTGATTGGGGCATTTAGGGGCTACTGCAATACAAGATAAGTCTCACATTTTTCTTTTGATAAATCCTAATTTCTTAGCCCCCCCTCCCCAAAAGCCATAATTTAAACAGATATTGAGACATTGGATCTGGAAATACAGATTATGTAATCAAAAGTAGATTATAAATGACTTTTATGGCAGTGGTTTTTAAGAGTTACCTCCATGTTCTTACAATATTTTAACTTTGTGCTGAATACCCCAATAGCAACGTAAAGGGCATTCACACATTTTTCTTCCCTGCACCCGAACTTCTTAAACTAAGTTTAAACAAATGCTGACTGGCCTTTGGCTTTAGGCTGAGGAGAGGGGGCATTTAACAAACGCTTCTAAAACTGAGGACATTCTGACGCTTTACTCTGTAAGTCACCTTCAATATTGCTTCCCCGCACGCGCACACACAAAAATGACAGTTTTTTTTAAAAGCAAGTTCTGTAGGAGTTGGGGAAGTGAAATGTAACTTTCTGGTTCAATTTTAACATTGTCTGCCATACTGAAATTTCACAAAACAGATCAAATCAATCTCTGAATATTGCATTACTGCAATAAGACTTAAGTTTTGAATTAGTACTCAAATCATTTTCAGCAGATATTAAAGATCATTGTCAGGTTTAGCTAACATTCCTTTTCAGTGTTTATACCAAGACTGTGAAACTGATTTTGTCTTGACATTGAGCAACTTTTGTCTGATGATCCGATACTAGAACAGACTTAAGCAATTAGTGGCTGATCTGATAGTGTGTGCAACATGCATAACAGCCCAGCTGAGACCCACTTTGAAACTCCTTGGGCAAAAAAAGCCTTCTGTCACTGAGCCAGGGCAAGCTATACTAAGCTTATCTCGAATGGAAGTTACTCTTGGCATGGTTTACTGTAACCTCTTCCCCATTTGACTAATGATGGTGGGATGGAAATAGTTCTTAAAAAGTCCCTCAAATATTTTTTCCCTCTCCTTTCCATAGGATGTGATGGAGCTCTTAGAGGAAGACCTCACTTGTCCCATTTGTTGTGGCTTGTTTGAAGAACCTCGGGTTTTACCTTGTTCTCACAACTTTTGCAAGAAGTGTTTGGAGGGGATCCTAGAGGGAAATGTCCGCAGTGTGGTTTGGAGACCACCCCCCATTTTCAAGTGTCCTACCTGCCGTAAAGAAACTCCTGTTTCAGGAATCAACAATTTACAAGTCAACTACTCCCTGAAAGGTATTGTGGAGAAGTATAACAAAATAAAAGTAACTCCCAAAATGCCTATATGTAAGGTGCACAGTGGGCAGCCCCTCAACATTTTCTGCCGGACAGATATGCAGCTGATATGTGGTGTCTGTGCCACTCGAGGTGACCACACAAAGCATGTATTTTGCTCCATTGAAGATGCCTATTCACAGGAGAAGTGTGCTTTTGAAACCCTGTTTCAGGGCTTTGAAACGTGGCGTTGTGGGGATGCACTCTCCCGGCTAGACACCTTGGAAACAAGCAAGAGGAAAGCGCTGCAGATGCTGACAAAGGATTCAGACAAAGTGAAAGAGTTCTTTGAGAAGCTGCAGCACACACTGGAGCAGAAAAGAAATGAGATTCTGTCTGACTTTGAGACCATGAAGCTTGCAGTGATGCAGGCCTATGACCCAGAAATCAATAAACTGAACACAATTCTACAAGAGCAACGAATGGCTTTTAACATTGCAGAAGCCTTTAAGGATGTGTCTGAGCCCATTATATTTCTGCAACAGATGCAGGAGTTCAGGGAAAAAATCAAAGTGATCAAGGAAACCCCTCTGCCTTGTTCCAGTGTAGACATTAATCCCGCAATAAAGAACTTTGATACCAGCCAGTGGAATGGTATAAAACTAGTAGACGTGGACAAGCTTTCTTTGCCTCAGGAAAACAGCATGCTTAATTTCAAGATTCTCTCAGTCTTTTCACACAAATTTGTAGTGACTTCTCTGATTTGCTTATTTATCCTTGCAGCCGTCAGAATGACCTTTGTGGAATCTGTCTTTGACAATCTTCAGTGCTGGAAAACTCAATTTTTTACAATTGGCTCATCCTATCTGGCAGACACTGCGGAGATAGCTGACCATGCCATGTTTTACTGGGAGCAAATGACAGATGGCGCTTCACTTCTAAGTGAAAAGTGCAAAAATTATACGCTAGTGGTATTGGATAATGTTGCACAATTTGTGTGCAAATATAAACTCTTATAATGTCCACTACCAAAGCACAAATTCAGAAGCCCAAGAAGTGAATAGAATTCTGGTGCAGAAAACGTAACAGTACATGCACAGTTTTTTAAATAAAAATCTCTAGTTTCTGATGGACGCATTTAAGACTCGGAATGGTTCCTGAGTTATTTATATTGTTCATGTAGTTCAAGCACGGATATGCTGGAAGGTGAAACCGAACTTTGGAGAAACGTACTTTTGCTTCTGAGATCTTGTTCCCCAAAACATTTTGAAATAATGCACTTCCTTGCTCTAACCAAAATATAAGGGAAAACTAACAATGTGTATTGTCAAATATTAATATAACTGTATGAGTGATTTTACATGTCCTAGAGTAAAAAGTGCTGATCCCTAAATGCATCAACATTTTGTTGTTGTGGGAGGTTCTTTGAAATTAGGAAGGACACTTCTGATTGCTAAGAGAGGTGGGCTGCAAAGTTTGCCTAAGACTGGCCATCCATTGCAAAATACAGAGTGGTACTTTAACTCTTCGGAATCTCTTCGTAACTGAAGATGTTAAATTTCACTGATTCCTCATCCTGGGTATAAGCAGTACTATGTATACATTGGCTATTGATTATAGTTTAGTTTAAAAAAAAAAAGTCTTCAGGGCAGTGGTCTCGAACAAATTGCAATAGGAAAGAGAAATAAGTGGAAGTGAGTGGGGCAGAACAAGCTGCAAGGTGCTCTTATATGCTGTGCAATGTTGCTTTTCCAGCTCCAGTCCTGTCAAGGGATTGAGCTATCTTCATGTTGGATTCATGGTTTGTTTTTAAAAGCCACCTGCAACTCTGTCTCTTTCTACAAAGTGCCTCTAATGTAAAGAATTTAAGCTCCCTATTGGGAAATGCACCCACCTGCTCACAATTGGGGATACAGTGCATCTCCTTGTGGCAGTGAGGGTAAAGTACTTATATGGTGAATGCATGGACTAAGGAGTTTTGTCCATTCCCTTCCCCTTGGTGGTGGTGGTTGGAAGTAAGAACAGAGCCTGCTTTAAGGTGAAAGAATGACAGTTAACCCCCTGCTCAACAGCCAGGAAGCAAACCTCCCTAAAAACACAATCTTCCGAGCAATGTGAGGCCGGTGAAGGGGGGAGCGTCTCTTCATTGCCTCCCCACATCAGTCAATCATAACTTCAACAGTTGGAGAGATGGGGTGCTGCCTGTAAACCTGCTGTGTAATCACATCCATGAACATTGGCCTTGTCTTGTTGTGTTAGGAAACTCCTTAGCCCTGAGATAGGTCCTGCTCCTTTTCTCTGCTCTGCCGTTGGAGCATGGGTTGGCATACATGTGCTACCTTTAATCTAGCTAGCACATCTAAAAATAGCAGTGATGACATGGCAGCATGGGCAATACAAGTATGTATCCAGGGGCCCAGGCAGACTTGTACAGCTTCAACTGAAACCTGTGGTGCTGTGAATTCTTTGCTATTCTCAGCACTACTACCTAAATTAAAGCTAGTGTGGGTATGTCAGCGCGTGTGGCAGTTGCACCTCCAATTCCAGCGTAGACTTACTCCGTATCGTTCCATTGGCTGCAGTGCACCTGGGAAGAATTAGTTTAGTGAGTTTCATGACTTAACTCTAGGATAATTGAATATAGAAAGAAATAATAAATCATTACCATATCTCTGTATGGATATTTCATACAAACATATTAATAATCAAATCCTTTCAGATCAGAAACATTTTGTGAAATACACTTCCAACTACTCTGAAATGTTCATTCCAGAGCATGATTGTGGAGTTGCCTTAAAGTACATTGAACATTTCTTTTAGCAGTGGGTCACCCACAGTGGTATAGAAATGAAATCATCTTGTGGTGCTGTAAAACTCAAATATTTATACTGAATGTCTTGCTTTTGGGGATAGTTCTTGGTTTTTATCAGGATTTTTCAAAACTTGGAGTCAGTCAACCATTTTTCAACAGTCTTTGGAAGCTGTTCATTTTTTATTTTTGTTTCAAGAGTCCAAGTTCCCAAGCAACCAGGACCTGTAAACAGCTATCTTTAATTGTATTTATGCTTCTTGTTGCCTGGGAACCCTAACGGTGCTACACACCTCACCCCAAACATACAGTAAGATTACTGAATGGTACTTGCAGTCCCAGTTGATTTGCAGTTTAGGAATAGTCTGGTTAGAAAGACAAAGGTCAGTGTTAACCTTGATCGGTGGAGAGACAATGAGCAATCAAGAAGTGGCCATTTTGAATGTGGGAGGCTCAAAATTTACAACATGGGCTTCCACCCTGCGGAGGTTCCCAGAGTCCAGGTTAGCACGGATGTTGAATGGCAATGACCACGAATTCAGGCTGGTGAATGGACAATTCTTTGTGGACAGAGATGGAACTTTGTTTAATTACATCCTAGATTTTTTGAGGACACTCCAGCTTTCTCTGCCCACTGACTTTTCAGACTATCAGAGGCTGCAAAGAGAAGCGGACTTCTATGAGCTCCACTCCCTGGCTGATCTCCTGAGCCAGGAAAACTTGCTGAAGCCGAGACCAGAGATCTTGGAAGTGCGATTCTTGCTCCAGGAAACTCAGGCCTTTTTTCGAGTCTTTGGCTCTTGCAGCAACACTATTGAGGTACTGGCTGGACGGGTCACTATGTTTACAGAGCAGTCCTTGAGACAGAACTGGAATAATAATCCTTTCCCTTCTCAGAAGCTCCTCACTCCACTTCCTTTGGAGAGACCTTCTCATCATGACCTGGTTTTTCAATGTGGCACTGACTATTCTGCTGGTGACCAGTTAGTGGCAAGGTATTCACCTTGTGTGGCTTTTCTTTCTTGAAATAATTCCAAGACTTCTACTTCATAAAATACATGCAATTTGCTACACTGTGATGAGATCATGGGATAATCAATTGCTGGTTCAATGCCAAGAGGTGACTGATTTAACTCCTGTTATACTGATCTAACTTGTAAGTTTCCTTAACTTTTTTTAATGGCTTTTTGAAAACATCTTATTCTCCTAATTCATTTGACCTTCCTCTCACCTTTTTGCTCTTTCTATATTTCTGATGTGTCTGTCCAGTGGGATGGCTGAGTCACACCGAGAAGCCATTGGAAAATGCAAAATTAAAATACAGGAGAAGAACCACTTGCCAGCAGTAATATTTTTGTGCTCTTGATTCTCTGCCTAGATAGATCCTGCTGTTTGTCCCATATGTAACTGCCTCGGTGTTCTGTCAGCCAAATGACCTATCCGAAAGGGTTCACTTCTCCTGTAGTAGGCAGAATGTTTGATAACTGAAAACAAAGTCTGTGAGTTGTCTGAAGTAATAATGGGCAATCACTGAAGATGTTCCTAATTGGCTGAACTGATGGTAGAAATAGTAATGGTAGAAAATACTTTATCTTAACCACCTCTCCTTTGAGATGTTTAACTCAGAGCATGCAGGGTACCTTTCTTTTTTCTGAGGAAAGAAGGAAGCTGATCTCTTTCATTAGTGAGGTTGCTAAGTCTGAATGTGGGCTAATACAAGTTTAGAAAATTATAAAATGAGTTTTGTCACACATGCCATTCCCTTGTGCGCATAAGCATCCATAATGCTTGTAACCTACAAACTGGGAAAACTAGGAATAAATTGGATAAAGTTATTGTGGGAAAGTTTTCCCAGATAAATGTGGAATAAGCTGGGGAAGGGAGGAGGGGAAGATAATTAAAATGGCTACAAACGCGCCCCGTAGATTTCATTTTGAAGAAGGGGAGAACAGAATGATGGAAGTGGGGATGGAAAACAAAGGTGGAGTTAAGATAATGGACTTTCCTTGTTCCTTAACTATAGATGTGGGTTTTTGTTTTGAAGAATATAAATTGTATACACTACACGAGTTTGGCGGGAGAGTGGGGGCTTAAGAGCTTGGTCCTCTTGTCATTGATTTTTTCAGTGGGAAATCGGTGACCTCTATGCTAGCCATAACAGGCTCTAGTTACATAGTTTATAATGCTTTTAGAAGCTCTAAAGAGTGGCTTTATTATACATTTGGAATTTGTCTCCATACAGGAAAAGATAACCTAGTTTATCGTCTGTGGCTCTTGGAATGCCTGGATTTTTTATGGACACTTCACTGGAATAGTTCCAGAAGGGTTATTCTCTCTTGAAATATATAAATTAAACAATTAAGAGAATGCTGGATTTAAAAAATTCAGTAGGGTTTATCTTTATCATTTTGACTTTCTTTAGCTGAATAATTGTAAGAAGCTCATTCTGGGCTTTCTCACGTAGAACATATAAGATGGCACTTAAATGGTATATAACTTATAGCTTATTGGACTAACTGTGCATCAATGTAGGTTATGGCAACTTAAAAACAGTGAGATGTAGTCTGTCATAACCTCTTTTCTGACTTTGATTAATCAAGCTACACTTTTCTGTTGAACTGCAGAGGAAAAATCTTACAAACTTATCTCTCATCAATCCTTTGTGGTTGTATGGAATCTTTACCTTTTAGTGCTTCTTGTGGACCTTTGTACTTTTTTCATGAACTATGGAGCAATTCTGCCTATCAGTTTATGCTACTTTCTAACCATATTTTTACATGGCTTTTGTTCCTTGAGGTGTCTGGATGAATTTTTAAACCTTCTGTACTTTATTCCAAGTAAAATCAGTTTACTTTAGTTGCAAATAAAGTTCATAATTGTAACTAAAAAAAGCTGCTGTGGAAGGCAAACGACCAGTAAACTTCCCTGTTAGTACGGAGAGGTGCTTTGTAATGAGGAGTGCTGCTATGTAAATGAACGCAGTTCTGCTGACTTTGCACCAGTTTGACTCTTCTTATCTGAGAAACTGCCGTACATTAATTTAATGGAGGGGAAATGACTGACAGAACGCATAAACAAAATTTAAGAGTTGTTACAATCACTTGTAAGGAAAAAGTGAACTTCATAGTGGAAAAACAAAGTGTCTATTCTGTAAAAATATCATTGGTTAAACTGAAAGAAATAGCTGTGCTTGTAATGAGGTAAAGAATCAATATATTTAGAAAACAAAGTAGAGCTGTTGATTAATCACAGTGAACTCACATGATTAACTCAAAAATTAGTTGTGATTAATTACAGTTTTAATCGCACTGTTAATAGAATACCAATTGAAATTTATTAAATATTTTTGGATGTTTTTCTACATTTTCATATATATTGTATTCTGTGTTTGTAATTGAAATCAAAGTGCATGTTGGTTTTGATGATAAATATTTGCACTGTAATAATGATACACAAAAGAAATTGTATTTTTCAGTTCACCTCCTAAAAGTACTGTAGTGCAATCTAAGTCCACTCTGTCCTACTTCTTGTTCAGCCAGTTGCTAAGACAAACAAGTTTCTCTACATTTTCAGGAGATAATGCTGCCCTCTCTTTATTTACAATGTCACCAGAAAGTGAGAACAGGCGTTTGCATTGCACTTTTGTAGCTGGCATTGCAAGGTATTTATGGGCCAGATAGGCTAAACATTCGTATGCCCCTTCATGCTTCAGCCACCATTCCAGAGGACAAGCTTCCATGCTGATGACACTTTTTAAAAAAAAAAAAAAAAAAATGTGTTCATTAAATTTGTGACTGAACTCCTTGGGGGAGAATTGTATGTCTCCTGCTCTGTTTTACCTGCATTCTGCCATATATTTAGTGTTATAGCAGCCTCGGATGATGACCCAGCACATGTTCGTTTTAAGAACACTTTGACAGCAGATTTGACAAAACACAAAGAAGGTACCAATGAGAGAATTCTAAAGATAGCTACAGCACTCGACCCAAGGTTTAAGAATCTGAAGTGCCTTTCAAAATCTGAGAGGGACGAGGTGTGGAGCATGCTTTCAGAAGTCTTAAAAGAGCAAAACTCTGATACAGAAACTACAGAACCCGAACCACCAAAAAAGAAAATCAACTTTCTGCTGGTGGCATCTGACTCATAATGAAAATGAACATGTGTCGGTCTACACTGCTTTGGATTGTTATTGAGCAGAACCCGTCATCAGCATGGACGCATGTCCTCTGGAATGGTGCTCGAAGCATTAAGGGACATACGAATCTTTAGCGCATCTGGCATGTAAATACCTTGCAACGCCAGCTACAACAGTACCATGTGAATGCCTGTTCTCACTTTCAGGTGACACTGTGAACAATAAGCAGGCAGCATTATCTTCTGCAAATGTAAACAAACTTGTTTGTCTAAGCAATTGGCTGAACAAGTAGTAGGACTGGGAGTGGACTTGCAGGCTCTAAAATTTTACATTGTTTTATTTTTGAATGCAGTTTTTTTTGGTGCATAATTCTACAGTTGTAAGTTCAACTTGCATGATAAAGAGATTGCATTACTGTACTTATATTAGCTGAATTGAAAAATACTATCTCGTTTTTTTTACAGTGCAAATACTTGTAATAAAAAATAAATATAAAGTGAGCACTGTGGATTTTGTATTCTGTGTTGTAATTGAAATCAATATATTTGAAAATGTAGAAAACATTAAAAAAAAAACCTGAAATGTTATTCTATTGTTTAACAGTGCAATTAATTGCAATTAAATCACGCGACAGCCCTAAAACTAATCTAGATTCTTGGCTAGTGTAAATCAGTGCAGCTCTGTTGTAGTCAATGGGAGTCATGCTGATTTACATCAGTTGAGAATTTGGCCCTGTTACATAAATGTTGCCATCCTCCAAGAAGGATGTTAACTTGCTATCACACTTTTCTTTTTCTCTAGGTACGTCTCTATAAAACCTGATCATAGAAAGCTGATTAATGGAACTAACGTACTAGGCCTACTGGTTGACACGTTACTTAGAGAAGGATTTCACCTTGTAAGCACCAGAACAGTCTCCACTGAAGAAAAAGTTGAATGCTACAGTTTTGAAAGGATGAAGAGGCCAGAAACCCTTTTTCTCACTGCCAACCAAAGCCCAGAAAGCCCTGGTAGTGCACAGATGAAGTTAACTCCGATGCACACGCAGAAATGAAACCTGTTTCTTTACTACCTATCCTTTTGAATCTGGGAAGAGACACGTGTAGACACTACTAACCCCACTATTTCTTTTTTATTTGAAATTGCAACTATGGAGGGTGGTAACAACTGTCAATTTTTATAAATTTCTCAAAAAATCAGTTTCCCTCCTTTTCCTGCAGTCATTTAACAGAGAAGCCAAGTTCTTGTTTTTTCTCTATTAACCCTTTTCTGGAGCAAGGGAGAATACTGATGCAATATTGAATATGTAGTCCAGAATCAAGCAGTTAAACATGTGCAAGACAATTTCCAAAACTGAGATCGGCATAATGGAAAAAATGAACCATTTTGGGAATAAAGGGAGTCCCTAAATAAACGTTCTTGCTCTCATTGCAGAATACCACCAAGGCGACTTTAAATATGACAACAGCAAGTGAAGTAGTAATAAACAGGGCCCATAGAGCCTTCTCTTCACCTTCCTTTAGAAGGTTTTATAGATAGCTGGAGAAATCTGAATTTGAATGACGACATACTGTTTCTGCAAGCAAAAACTACAGACACAATCTTTCAATTAGGTGAAAGCAGCATTGTGAAAATATCACAGATATGCCCTGTCCCACTCTTTTTATCTATGAAACCACCATTCGTTTAGTGTATTCTCTCCTCTTGCAGGATCCCTCAAGAAAAGAACCTATTAAACTGTCTCTCAATGCTCCGAACTTGATAAATGTAATATTAAAAAAGGTCTGCTATGCAGTGCATGGCAGGCTCTCATGAAAGGTCAGTTAATTAGTAGTGTCCCAATTACAAAAATAAAGAAAAGACTGAATTGTTCTTCAGAAGAAACAGATAGGCTGGAGTTCAACTAAAATAGTTCAAAGAATTTTTCGGCACTTGCCAAATGTGAAAAACAGCTAGGATGAAGGCTGGCAAAGGTGACTTTAAGACATGGTCACACTGCAGTGCCAGACTGGCCTGAACCAGAAATTAGAGTAGCCTCTTGACTACTCTTAAATTACTCTGGTTTGTAGCAGTTCTAGGAATGTGGGAGTGTAGCAGGTTCTGGATCCATCTCTTCGTCCTTGAGGTGTGTGACTATGCCAGGAAAGGGTGGTACAGTGGTGGACTCTGCCAATTAAGGATTTCCCCTACTCTGGTTAGGCCTATTAATGGCAACTTTTGGATGGTACAAAGGAGGTTGGGACAGGATCTGGCCCAATAGATCACTACTATTAAGGACAGGTTTCAGAGTAGCAGCCGCGTTAGTCTGTATTCACAAAAAGAAAAAGAGTACTTGTGGCACGTTAGAGACTAACAAATTTATTTGAGCATAAGTTGCATCCGATGAAGTGAGCTACAGCTCATGAAAGCTTATGCTCAAATAAATTTGTTAGTCTCTAAGGTGCCACAAGTACTCCTTTTCTTTTTACTATTAAGGAGACATTACTGAGTTGCCAAGAAATCAAAGACCATTTTGGATGTTTGCATCTATGTGGCTTCCTAGTATTGAATTTTTATAAAAGTTACCATGAACGTCTCCAGTCAAGAAGACAATCAATGACAGTAAGAAATGCAGATGTACATGACAACCCCCTTAATGGGCAAAGAAAGAAAATGGACTTAAGACTGTACCTAAGATCTATAACTAAAACAATACCTGATAAACAATAATGAAGTGTAGACTGACTAACTTTTAATAAGCTTTTGTAATGGAAAATATTGTGTTGATTCACATACTGCAGAAATCCTGATAATGTTTTATTTTCATTCTTAATCATATTGAAATTAAAAAAAAAAAAATCCAAGAGATGAAACTTTTTAAAAGTACTTTCTCCCTTCTAGTGGATTATCTGTTGTCTTGATCCACTTTCCATAGTCCAAGCTGATCATTTTAAAGTATTTTAACAAATATTTTACTAGTGCAATTCCTGCTGGGCTAATAATTCTCAATGTTTCTGGGTCCTGTGGCTATTTAAGTGAAGTGAGCTGTAGCTCACAAAAGCTTATGCTCAAATAAATTGGTTAGTCTCTAAGGTGCCACAAGTACTCCTTTTTACATCAAATTTTGTTATTCAGGGTTCTTACTGATGGTTGCTTAAAAACCTGTGTGTGTGTGTGTGTCTGTGTGATATAAAAGGAAAATGCATATTTGAAACACAGGTGTTTTAGCCAAAAAGTGTCTAACCCAGTTTTCTATCCTGTATGTACTTAGAGGTAGACGACCTTAGCTTTTGAAGACTATTTTGCACTAAGATGGTTACTTCAATGGAAAGCATATGTACAAAAAGTGATAGTGCACGTGGTCAGGCTAAAAATATTTTAACACAGGGCTAGCTTGAGGCTGTGACTAAATGTCTGTAGTAACTTGAGGCAGAGGTGAAAGTGCACTTCACTGACAAGTTACTATAAAATGGCACCTTCTTACTGCAACAGCTCCCTGTTGGTGTGAATCACCATTGCCCTGCACCCTGTGTGGTCTATTACACCAATGCAAAGTGGGTGTTACCAATTCAGAATGATAGTTTTCTACACTCAGTCTGCAAGTGTGAATGGCTACACAGGGTGCAGGGTAATGCTGAATCACAGAGTGTTTTCAGTTGTCTTACATTAGTGAAATTTTTACTGCTCTACTCCTTTCAGTGCCAAACCGATGCTGCTGCAGAGAGTGTAGCTGAGTTATGTATTTTTTTTTTTTCAGGTGCACTGTTGACAGAATTGTTTACACGGTTCCAGTTGGTTACATTGGGGCAGTCCTATAGATTGTGATTGCACAGGTATAAGTGAAGGTCTCATTCGGCCTGCAAAACCTTCATGAAGGGTGCTGGTGTGTAGGAAGGGAAGAAGCCTGGTTGACTGAGACTGGGGTGCCTTGGTAAACCTGCTAGCCAGAAAAAACATGCTTATTTGTAAACTGAGTTCTTCCTTAAAGAAATCTTGGCGAGAATAAACAATGGCACAGCACAATAGAACTCCTACTGTCACTTTTCCGAGTAGAACCACAGTGTGAAAGTTGGCCAACCTGTCATAGGCATCAGAGCTAGGAATAGAACCTTGGTCTCCTGAGTTTCAGCAGTCCCATCTTCTCTCTCTCTTTAAGTAAATGTGAATAGATTTTTGTCATATTTGAGCTACTCCATTTTGTTGTTTTAAAATTGGAGTTTGTAGCTACTGGCTTCATCTACTCTTCTCCCCTCTCCAGTCCTAGGAGATGGTCCATATTTAAACGGATCTTTTGGTCTCCGCAAATAAGGTTTTTTCCCCCCTCATAGTAATGTCAATAAGTTGTCTTGAGGTGAGCATCATGCTGTGTAGAAGGGGTTTGGTTTAAGTTACTAACACTTTCTCTCTCCCCCGCCACCCCCCGGCAGTTCTCCTCTAAATATAGCAAATGAGTTGTAGACTGCCCTAAATTTTGGTATTCAGTAACATGTATGGTGTATCTGCAGACCTGAGGTGTCCCTGCAGTCATGTCTGAGGGCTTGTCTACACTACCGCGTGCTGTCCATCTAAGATACGCAACTTCAGCTACGTGAATAGCGTAGCTGAAGTCGACGTACTTAGATCTACTTACTGCGGTGTCTTCACTGTGGCAAGTCGACAGCTGACGCTCTCCCGTCAACTCCACTTGTGCTTCTTGTTCTGGTGGAGTACCGGAATCGACGGGAGAGCGCTCGGCACTAGATGCGATAAATGGACCCCTGCTGGATCGATTGCTGCCTGCCAATCTGGCAGGTAATGTAGACAAGCCCTGAGTGTTGATGAAGTAGTGATTTTTGCCTCTGCCTTTTTTTAAACAAGGGATCACTGGATATAAAGGAAACCAGACCTGAAATACGAGACTGCCTTCTGTTTTTAGTGTAATCTGCCCTCCGTATTCTTCTGTGGTTTCATTAGAGAAATAGTAAATCCCTCTGAAAAGCATTAATGACTGGCTATTAGATCTGCAAAAAGCAAATGCATAAGGAACACATTGGCTAGACTATCTTCTTTCCTTTTTTAAATCACTGCTTCTATCTTTTCTTTATAACTGGAACTTGTCTAGCACTTTTTATGCAAGGCTCTCAAAGGGCTTTATCAATATTTTAAGCTTTTGATGCCCTTGTCAAGTAGGGTAGTATTATCCCACTTTACAAGGGTGGATCTTTAGTGGTATATCTCGTTCTTTTTAAAAAAACTGTTAAACTCCTTTACAGCTCTGGGGGGGGGGGTCTTTTAAAGATTTATTTTTCATCTTTTGTGAGATGGGGTGGTCTATTTCCAACTTTAATATACAATAAGCTGCTGACGCTAACTTGGGGAGAGTCTGTACTATCAGGTATTTTGTATCTCTAGTGATAGCTTTGTAGATACTGGATAAAGAATGAAAGCCCTTCAGGAATTAAGAAAACTGCAGTCTTGAGTATCTTGTGCTCTGTGTGTGTGCTACTTATTAATTAGTTAAAATGGATTTTTAAATAAAGATTTTGCTTGAGTTGGGAGAAAGAAAAGACAAATCAGCTGGTTTATTTGCCATGCTAATGAAAAACTACCACTCTTTGTACAGTTCTTGCCAGCATACTTGAACTGCATAAGAAAACAATGAAGAATACCAGGCCACGTTCTGGTATGTGACTATTTAACACATGCTGGGTGAAAGAATGATACCATGATGATTGCTTCCTATCTCCTCTCCTGCACACATGCAAAGAGCGGTTGGAACATCATGTTTCTAGGTACTAGAGTTGGAGGAAGCTTTCTTCTGCAATAGACTTTCCCTTTATACTGTATTTTGCTTAGTTTCAATCTAAAGTGCTGAAAAGGAATTTAATCACAGTGGGGGGTGAGCAGGGCTTGATCTGTCCTTGAAATGGACGCAGCTGTGGTATATGCCGTACAGGCTAGCTGAGAAGTACTCTTCTGGTCCAGTATGGATTTTGCTTTTAGATGTAAGTGCGAGCTGCGAATTAGAAGTCTATTCTTAGATCATAGTAATGCCTGGTTAGCTTTGTAAAATTGTCAAGGAGATTTACACCCCAATTGCTGGAAAGTGGTATCGAATGTTAAGTGGGTAGCAGCCGCTCGACCACCCACAAGCCACCTTCTCCCTGCCTCTTCGGCTTTGTTCCTGGTTTGTGCTGACCTAGTGCAGCTGCACAGCTTTATTTTTATTAATTCCCCCCCCTCCAGCCCCCCCCAACAATGAACAGCTACAATCAAATTTCAGTCCATCCTAAGGAAATCCAACTCTCCACCAAATGTTGTATTGATCTGTTCCCACTAGATGCTGCTGAAGCCAAGCATATAAAACAGCAGCTCTCAAACTTCATTGCACTGTGCCCCCCTTCTGACAACACAAATTACTACATGACCCCAGGAGGGGGGAACCGAAGCCCGAGCTCCACCACTGGGCGGGGGGGCCAAAGCTGGGGGCCAAAGGCTAGTGCCCTGGCTGGGGGGCATGTAATCGTTATCCTGCGTGGTGAGGCTTCGGCTTCAGCCCCGGGCGGTGGGGCTTAGGCCCTGGACCCCAGCAAGTCTAACACCAGCCTTTGCGACCGCATTAAAATGGGGTTGTGATGCAACCCACAGTTTGAGAACTCCTAAAATAAAAGACCAAATCAAAGTGATGATAGAGAATGCTCCTCTGTGAGGGCTGTGTATAAATTTTATGTCCTCAGAAACCACTACAGGGGCAAGGGAATATGTACTGGGGCTTTGATCCCTGTGAATCTTCAGCAGCCCACTAAACTTTGTATCAACAATATAATAAGTCACATAAAATAAAGAAGTAGGACCTAGCAGACCAGCTGTTTGTTTTTGAAGGTCTGTTGGTTATGGTAGCCCTGAAAGTTGTCCCATCCTTTGACACTGCTTCTTCTGCCCAGCCTCCTGCAGTAGGTAGGCCTCAATTAGAGAATACCACGTAGTGACTAGTAAATGGATCTACCAACATTAACTAGAGTAGTTTGGCGCTGATTGCAGAAAGGCCTAGAGCCGTGTATGTTTTCAAATGATTGTGTGGGATATGAATGATCAGTCCTCACATGAAATATAGACTAAACCGACTTTTGTCTAAAAAAAACAAATGTCACTTTTCTAGAGCATGACAACATTTCAGCTGCAGTATAACCCCCAAATTATTTGCTATAAGACTACTGTCAAGGTTCCTCCCCCACTCTGAACTCTAGGGTACAGATGTGGGGACCTGCATGAAAAACCTCCTAAGCTTATCTTTACCAGTTTAAGTCAAAACTTCCCCAAGGTACAAAATATTCCACCCGTTGTCCTTGGACTGGCCGCTACCACCACCAAACTAATACTGGTTACTGGGGAAGAGCTGTTTGGACGCGTCCTTCCCCCCCAAAATACTTCCCAAAACCTTGCACCCCACTTCCTGGACAAGGTTTGGTAAAAAGCCTCACCAATTTGCCTAGGTGACTACAGACCCAGACCCTTGGATCTTAAGAACAATGAACAATCCTCCCAACACTTGCACCCCCCCTTTCCTGGGAAATGTTGGATAAAAAGCCTCACCAGTTTGCATAGGTGACCACAGACCCAAACCCTTGGATCTGAGAACAATGAAAAGCATTCAGTTTTTTACAAGAAGACTTTTAATAAAAAATAGAAGTAAATAGAAATAAAGAAATCCCCCCTGTAAAATCAGGATGGTAGATATCTTACAGGGTAATTAGATTCAAAAACATAGAGAACCCCTCTAGGCAAAACCTTAAGTTACAAAAAAGATACACAGACAGAAATAGTTATTCTATTCAGCACAATTCCTTTCTCAGCCATTTAAAGAAATCATAATCTAACACATACCTAGCTAGATTACTTACTAAAAGTTCTAAGACTCCATTCCTGGTCTATCCCCGGCCAAAACGACTACAGACAGACACAGACCCTTTGTTTCTCTCCCTCCTCCCAGCTTTTGAAAGTATCTTGTCTCCTCATTGGTCATTTTGGTCAGGTGCCAGCGAGGTTACCTTTAGCTTCTTAACCCTTTACAGGTGAGAGGAGCTTTCCCCTGGCCAGGAGGGATTTCAAAGGGGTTTACCCTTCCCTTTATATTTATGACAACTACAGTCTTGTGTATACAATTCTTCCCCGTGCTCTTCCATTGCTACCGCTGTAATGTGACGGTTCACTCAGTAGGTAACTTCCTTCTAGTGGAACAAGATAGATCTCATTCCCAAAGTAAATCCTCAGAAATGCTGGAAACAGCCATGTGTGAGCCTACTACAGGGAACTCATCTGCATTTTCACCTCTCCAAATAACTGGTTATCAAAATGAAGTAAGTCAAGTGCTGGCTGTCTGCCTAAACTGCTGAAGGATTAAGCACTGCAACACTACCTATTGCATCACAATTATGACAAAATACAAGAGATTAAAAACACTATGGTTGGGATTTTCAAAAGGGAGATAGGCACCTAATTCCCACTGAAATTCAACAGGAGTCTGAAGCCTACTTCCCTGAAGCTCCTTTGAAAACCACAGCCTCCAACAATTTTATATTTTATAGCCAGTAGTAGCAAAAATAAAAATGTAATAAAAATAGACTATCAACCCTGGGACAGTAATTTCATGATATTACATTTAGTGGCAAAGCCTTCCTGATTCTTGTTCCTTCTCTCATTTCTGCACCTTTCTTTGGGCTATCTCCTTACACCTGCAACCCACTCCGAGGGGTAACACCACCGCTATTGATGGAATGGTAGGAAAGGTGCTAGCGGAAGGATCCCAGGGATCTGCCTGGGAAGGCGATCTCACTCTTCTATTGGAGACACGGTGGGTGGCAGCTGCCTCTCTAATGCCACTGTTCTCAGATGCGGGAAGAGTCCATAAGTCAGCCTGTGGGAAGGGAGTGCTGTGTAAACAGGGATGTGCACATTGTTCTTCTCCATTCTCCCGGAGAAGCTGCCTAAAAATTACTATAAGGAGGTAAACAGGCAAAGGCTAAAAATAGAAAAGAGGGCAGAGTCTATGTAAAGAGTGTAAATAGAGAACGATATTATAGCGGACCTAGCTACATTGTGCTCCTGCATCCATCCTCCCATCCAGCCCCCTCTCTCTAAATGCCTTACTCCCCTTCTGTGCTTATAATGCTCCCAGCTCCTCCTCTTCCATTCACTCCCCACCAACTCCTGTTCCCTTCCCCTATTCCCTACCCCTTGGCTCCTACAATTTCCCTGTATTTTAGTCAGATTGCTTCCTCCTCTGCTGCCTGGGAGCCACCTGGGGGAGAATTGAGAGCACAAGAGAGTCCGTCTCTTTGATCTTCATTACAGTATGTGAACATCGAAGGATTGCAGGTCTCAAACCCAAGGAACTCAAACAGTGCTCAGACCACAGCCACCACCTAGGAGCTTGCTGGAACTGGGCACGGAGTATGAGATGATGGACTCAAGCTCTCCCTGGCACTGGCCACAAAAGCTCCAACAGGAAGAGACATTCAGCCTCTCCAATTGGCTCAAACTCACTATTTAAGCCAGAAGGAGGCACAGGCAGTCATCTAACCAACCAAGTAAATCTCTGGCTGGCTGCTACATTGGACCCTTTCTTCTCACCTGACTCCTAAGCCCTGCCTCATTTCTGATTCCTGCCTTCCTGTCCTGTTCCTGGTGCCTGTCCTCCTGCCTTGTTCCAGATCCCGAGTTCTATGATCCACCTCTGGCTACTGACTCCAACTCTACCCTTGGTTTGGATTCCAGACCCTGATTCCAGCTCTGACCCTTGGCTTGACTCAGGATTCTTGTCTTTGACCTCTGGTTTCTGACCACAACAACTCTGACCATGAGGTCTGATCACTTAAATCCCAGATTATGACACACGGTCTGACACCACAGTGGCCCTTGGCAGCCAGGAGGAGGAATTGCAAGGAAAATCTACTTGAGCCCCCCTAGGCCCAGGATGCAACATGCTCAGTCACTCTGTGGGAAAGGTGCATGCACAGCCTGTTCAGTATTTAGGTCAAGGAACCCTCAGGGGAAGGAGCCTGCTCAGTGAGGATGGAATCCAGATAATTTAGCCACGAAACTCTAAATGGTCTCTACTGAGTATGTGCACATTGAGATTTTTCAGAGGTTTACAGCTTGGCCAGATTTTGACAGGAACATAACAAGGCACATCCCTGAGATGTAATAATTTTATGAACAGTATATGTGAGATGATTAGTGAGATAAAGTTACTGTGTAACTATGGTAGGATATTAAAACTTTGTGTATGACTGTATTGTTCTAACTTATTTTGGGGGTAGTGGAATGTTTATTATATGCCCATAATACTTTAATTCCATGGGGTCTGTGCATGAAGGAACACAATGGCTTACCAGATGGAAGCATCCACGCATACAGTTGAAAGACAATGGGATAACCTGTTAGCTTCAAGGATCCTGGATCTTGTCTCTAACAAGTTGCAAGCCTTGTTTTACCAAAGCTGTGTTCCTAGAGATCAAAAGAACACTGAACAGTTAAAAAGCCCTTCTCAGGAGAAGAACGGTGGTCAGTTGTCCAAGACTGACCAGGGAGACAGTCTGATGCAGGGAGAGTCTCTATGGAGGGAGCCTGAAGAAGCTGGGTTTTCCCAGATCCAGGGAACAGTAAGCCAAAGGGAAAATCAGGCATGGGTATAGACTGGTTTATTGTTTCTAAAATGTGTTTTATTTGAAATGCTTTTTTTCTAATAAATAATACTCTGCTTTACGAAGGCTTCCTAGCTACTGATTACTACTGTCATGCTCTTGGAGTGAACAGAACTGAAGGGTCTGAGTCTGTTAGACCTCCGGAGGTAATCACAGGGGATTGTAGCCAGGACTCAATCTGAGAGTGGGAGAATTGTATGATTCTGTCCTAAGAAAGGTGGTGATGTGAGGCCTGAGACCTGAGAGTGGGTGCACTTGAAGAGACCAGGAGGCATCAGAGGTGCAGTTAGACCAGTAACTGTGGCACTCAAAACAAAATATTTTCCTCTAATCTTATTATTGGAAATGGCTGAACTGTTTTGCAGAAACTTTAAAATAAAAATTCAGTCAGAGACACACACCCAACATAGGAAACTTCAGCCTGACTGGTTAAAGTTTAACAATGTTACAAACCACTGAAATAAGGGTCATCTTATAATGGAAAGTGTTGTGCAACCTTACCTTTTTTCAGAGCTACCCATTCAACGTTTAATAACAGGCACTATATGAATAATTTTCATCCACATCACGCTTCATTCTCGTGTGGAAGTGAAGAAATGTTTCTTTTTGCCCTAGTCAAACCTAGAAATTGGACCCAGGAATTAAAAGGGAAAATATACAATATGAAGAACAAATAACCAAAGATATTAAAGAAAATAATAGATTTTTTTAAAGACGTTTCATTCAAGAAAGCTTTTTGTCTATCCTTAGGTCCTATATAGTACCAAAGGGGGAAATGAAAGAGAATGGAAAAGTTATACAGAAGTTTAATGCAAATAATTCATTTGTTTTTAATATAGAAGGCAATAGAGAAATTAATATCCCAAGGGCATGTTTTACGGGAAATTAGAGTATAGCTTTAACAGACCTGGAGGTCTCTAAGGAAGAGGTTATGGGCAGCTTGAGAAACTCAAGTGCAGTAAATCTCCAGGAGTACATGCTATTTATCCAAGAGCTCTGAAAGAAATAAAATGTGAAAACGTGGAGACCATGATAAAGATTTTTCAATTATCCCTAAGAACACCAAATATTCCTCAAGATTGGACAATTGTTCATAGTTAACCATCCTCAGAAGAGGACGTAAAGGTCACCTTCACTGTAGACCAGAGTCACACCACAGTTTCTGAGGAAATTGATTGAGAATATTTTTAACGATAGGGTAATGTGCAGGATAAGTATAAATGGATGGGGTAATAGCATCACAGATTCCAGGGTAAACTGTGCTTTCTAACTTTTTAAAAATATTTGAAAGGAACACAGATTACTTGGATTTTCCATGATAACATTAAGGAAAACAAATAACCACAAGTTATGGAGCAGTCTAATTGTGGATTAGGAAATAAAGAATCAGAGTAACTAGGCACTCCACAGAGTAGAAAGAAATTGTAATCCTTGCCCACACAAGGTTGTTTGCCATTTCCTTTGCCCAAAATAGCCCCCATCAATCCTACTGCAGCACTATTTGGGGAGGAAGATTGCAAGTCCCCACTGGCACAGAGAGCATGCAGAAGGTGGGAGGGAATATTGTCAGAGTATGTTGTACCCAGTGACCTCTGGCTGCAGAACAGTCTATTGGGAGTCACTGTTGTTGGGCAAAATTTAGAGCAGCCAGAAGGCTACTCTAAATTTTGCTGGAGACTGGTCTTCCCCGCAGCAGGTCCAGGGATAGTGAGAGATTTAAAACCACCTTTGCCTCCACTCTTTTCTGCTATGTCAAGTAGAACTTGAGACACTGAGGATCTGGGCCCTGATTTATAAATAAGTTTTAGCTATCTCAATCTTCAATTATAAGCAATGGGAAGGTATAACTATAGCTTGTTTTAATGATTGCTTGTCAATTATATGTATCTCAAAAGCTATTTTTACTTTGTCTTTGGTTTCTGATTTAGTAAATGTATAGGTAATACTTACTCTTGCCTTGAGTGTGGGGACTGGGCTAGAAAACCTCTCGAGGGCCCTTCCAGTCCTATGATTCTGTGATCTTAGGGGAAAACATGGATCTTGGACTGTAGAACGGTATCAACAAGACAAACAAAATATTAAAATAATATTATCACTACTCTTTGAAATCTCAGCTGAGGCTCTGAAACCAGCAAGCTCCTTTACAGGGCTATCATTCAACTTCCCTCGCCCTCTCTCCCCACAAGATTCTACACTATCTGTCAGCTGGCAAAGAGACCCTAACTCCTTGGTTGGCACTGTTATAAGACTACTGTGAAAACAATGCAACAGATTAGAAATATATCCCCTTGCAACAAATATTTTAAAACTTTGCTATTGTTTCATGACTCTGCTGTGATTCTGGAAAATTAGCAAAGGCAGTTTGGGTGAAAATTTTAAAGAGGCCCCAAATTAAGCCTCTAATTTTGAACCACAATAGAGAATTGTAGGTAGAAATATGGTACATAGATGCTTAACTAAATGATCTGCAGTTGCAATCAGGTAGATGAATATCCAAATATTAGTCCTTGTTCCCATAAGGAATTGTGAGTGAAAGTTTCCGCTGGAAGGAACTACAAAAATAAATCAGGTTTTTGGACCAAAATGTAAGGACACGTTGCCAATTTTGGATAACTGAAATTCAAGATTAAGACTGAGTCAATTATTACTTCTTAACAGGGTTTTCTATGGTGCTCGTCACTGTAGTATCTCAGTGTCTAAAAACATTACTGAATTTATCTTCACAACACCTTTGTGATGTAGGGAAGGACTGTCCCACTTTATAGATGGAAAACTAAGGCACAGAGAGGTTAAGCATCAGATTTTTCAAAGGTATTTAGGCAACTGACTCCTGGAGCTAGGCACCTATATACCTGTAAAATCTGGCCATAAGTAACTTACCCAAGGTTCTACAGGAGATCTGTGGCACAACTAGGAATTGAAACCATGTCTCCTGATCTATGGGTCTATGGTCACGCCAGTGTCTCTCTCTTTAGGGGGTCTGTTCCCTATGTGCCTACTTTATTTTATTAGGTGAGGGGACAGACTTTGCTTCTTTGCTTATGGGTGGGATTTTCAAAAGTGCTCAGCATTGGCCTAACTGCATCCATTGAAGCCAAGGAGCGTTTTGAAAACCTATAACATATCTGAAGCAAAAAGATGATGTCCCCAAGTCATGGATCATGAGGCTTTGTCCCCCTGGAAGTAGGAGGCCTCTTGGAACTTCCATTGGGGTGATGGACTTCCACACTGTCCCAACTTATACTGTGCCTGTTAGGCACAAGAGAGCTTTGTGACTAAACCTTCTGGGCAGGACTGTTGTGCATGTGTGTGTATAGTGCTTGCTACACCTTGGGTACCAAATGGATATACTAGTTACAAGGCAGCCCTTTAAAGAAGAATTGAAGTCTAAATATTTGTAAGTGACTAGTGATTGTGTGTGCCTCATTATTGAGGTACTCAGCTTAAGAAACCCATTAAGCGGTCTGCTTTTCAGAAAGTGGTGAACATTTGCTTCCCCCCAAAATGAAGTCTCTTTAAAGGTGTCTCAACTTGGGCACCCCAAAATTGAGGCACCCCCATTCACTAGCCCCTTTTGAAAGTTCAGGCCTGGGGCTGTTTGGTAACTTGCATCTAAATGGACAACAGCCAGCTCAGAAGGACAACTGTGTTAAAAGCTTAACTAGCCTGCACAAAAGAGAAGGAAGAAGTTAGAAAAGGTAAGAAGCAACACAGAAAAAAAAGGGTCTCCTTGGTAGTGTTGTACCTTATTAAATTGAGAGTTGATGATATATGTAGTCTGAACTTAGAATCATAGAATATTAGGGTTGGAAGAGACCTCAGGAGGTCTCTGAAGGTGTCAGACTTTTAACTGGCGAAAAAGCAGAAGCTGCTGTAGAGATCCCTGTGGCCTGGTCAGAATAGTCTGAAAATAAGGCTGAAGCCTACATTTGACAAATTTGAACTCTCAAACATTCTCCCCCTGCTCTTTATGTTTTTTGTTTTCCTTGGATTTTGGGGGTGGTAATACTTCCCCAAAATTATGTCAGACTAATGTACACTGTCCTAGAATATGTGTCTAATATTTTAATGAGGCGGTCTTAATTTGTACCAGAAGGACCAAACATTCAAGTCTTCACTGTGGACCTTTGGAACTGAGCTTCAGTTAAGCCTTCTAGGCACTGACAGACTCTCAACTTTCTACATGGATTATCTTAGAGACAAAAGGAGCAACGTTTGTGACTAAATTGGTAGATGGTACAACAAGAAAAAATGTTTGTTTTTTTATTTGTAACCATCTAAGACAGGTGAATCTAAAAGCAGCTTAGGGAAGGCAAGCGAATGCTGAATTAAACTAGAATTATTTTCTGGAGCCTCCATGACACTGCAGCCAACAGGGGGCTGTCTGGGTACATGATTTCATGCATCTTTTAGCTAAATAAGTGATCCAAATGTACAACATATCGTCAGGCACATTATGGGTTTCAGACAATCCCTAAGTAATTGGTAGTTCCAGAAGTCAATTAACAGATAGCAGTCCCATAAATGCAATTCTTTACCATCTTTGCCTGATAACACCTTGTATATCTTTCTTGTCTCTGAACACCATATGTCAGAAGACACAACAAAAATAGCTTATTCGAGAAGTGAGAAAACTTTGTGTTATTTTATATCATTCCTCTACATCTATACTGAAGCTGGCAGCATGCTTCCTAGCTTGGGTAGACATATATATGCTGGCTCTGCTTGAAATACTGCACAAAAAGTACCAATGTAGCCAGGGGTAGCATGGGCAGCTGCTTGGGCTAGCCACCTGAGTACAACCTACCCAGACCCCCTGGGTTTGTACTCAGGCAGCTAGCCTGAGCAGCTGCCTCTGGTACCTGACTACAGGGTATTTTTAGTGCTCTAGCTCAAGCAGAGTTAGCATATCTCTGTCTACCTGAGCTGCGAAGCCTACTCCCAGCTGCAGGATAGACGTACTCTTATTAATGACGTGAGAGGCATGGCACAACTACTTGGAGTATGCCGAAGTTATGTCTATACCAGTTCTATTGTGTTAAGATTGTATGTATAAATGAGGCCTGGTCTACAGTAAAAAGTTAGGTCAATCCAGTGACATCGCTTAGGGGTATGACAAATCTACACCCCTGAGCGACATAGTTAAGTCAGTATAACCCCCAGTGCACTAGCCTCTCAGGGAGGTGAATTACCTACGCTGACAGGAGAACTCCTCTTATTTACGTAGGTAGTGGCTATACCAGAGGTGGGCAAACTACAGCCTGCGGGCCACATCTGTCCCGCGGGACCCTCCTGCCCGGCCCCTGAACTCCTGGCCCGGGAGGCTCGCCCCGGCCCCTTTGCAGCCTCAGCTCACTGCACCACCAGCGCGATGCTCTGGGCGGCGGAGCTGCGAGCCGGGCCTGACCCGGTGCTCTGTGCTGCGCAGTGCGTGGCTGGCTTGAGATGGGCGGCATGGCTGTAGCGCCACCAGCCACGGGTGCTCCAGGCCGTGCAGTGAGGGGGCAGGGAGTGGGGAGGGGGGGGAGTTGGATAGAGGGCAGCGGAGTTCAGGGGTGGTGGTCAGGGGGTGGGGGAGTGGTCAGAGGGCACGGAGCAGGGGTTGAATGGGGGCAGGGGTTCCGGGGGGGCAGTCAGGAAGGGGAGGGTTGGATGGGGCGGCAGGGGGCAGTAAGGGGAAGGGGGTCTGGGGGCAGTCAGGAGACAGGGAGAAGGGGTGGTTGGATGGGGTAGGAGACCCAGGGGGGCAGTCAGGAAGGAGGGGGGGGTTGGATGGGGCAGCAGGGAGCAGCAGGGGGCAGCCAGGGGCAGGAGTTCCAGGGGTGGTCAGGGGACAGGGAGCAGGTGGGGTGGATGGGGCAGTGGTCCCAGAGGGGCCATCAGGGAACGGGGGGATGGGGCAGGAGTCCCAGGGGGCGGCATTACAGGGCAAGAAGCGGGGCGGAAGGCGGATAGGGGGCAGGGGCTGGGCCACGTCTGGCTGTTTGGAGAGGCACAGCCTCCCATAACCGGCCCTCCATACAATTTCCGAAACCCGATGCAGCCCTCAGGCCAAAAAGTTTGCCTGCCTCTGGTCTACACTGATATGCTACAGTGGCCCGGCTGCAGTGGTGAAGCTGTGCTACTGTAGCATTTCAAGTGTAGACAAGCCCTTCTTCTTCTCTTGAAGGAGATAATACACAACAACTATTCTTATCCCCTGAGTACCACCCCTCCTCTACACACACACAGTTGTTGGTTTTTTACATACCTCTAGAGATTTTCCCCAGTGTTATATATTACTTTCAAATTATTTGGAAAAAAATGCTAATGAAATTCACATTACATTAGAGTAAGTAAAATCTAGTGGTTTCTCTCAAGGGCATATCTACCATTTTGTAAGACACCTGTACCAAAAATCATCACTATTTCCAACAGGCCCTTGTGCGCTCAAAGGAAGAGTCCCCCTCATGATGCCAAATACTGGGAGTCTAGGACTTGAGGCTGAGCAGCAGAAGACTGGTTCACATTATTTATTTTCATTCATTTTAAATTTTTACATAGGGGGGTGGGGGGACCTAAAAGAGAAAAATTTTGAGCTACAGAAACCTTACGTTCCAATCTTGCCAGCTGCTCCATTCAGAGCCACGGTGCTGGCACAGGCCACCATTAACTTTAATGGGCTCTGTGTAGGAGCAGAGGTCTACCCGTACAAAATATGCAAAATTGGGGCCTTAACTATTCGTATTTCCCTTGGACACAGTAAGCTACTCTCTGGTAGTGATGGATTAACATGGGATCAGGAAGAAAAAACAGCTCCCTACCTTTCGTAACTGTGGTTCTTCGAGATGTGTTGCTCATGTCCGTTCCATTCTCAGTGTGCATCTGCCCACGTGCATGGCTGTTGGAGATTTTTGCCTTAGTGGTATCCGTAGTGTCAGCTGTGGCACCTCCTGGAGAGCCACACTCATGCAACGGTATATTAGGCCCCACCGGCCCTATGACCTCTCAGTTCCTTCTTGCCAGCAACTCCGACAGAGGGGCAGGAGGGTGGGTAATGGGATGGACATGAGCAACACATCTCAAAAAACAACAGTTATAAAGGTAGGTAACTGTTTTTTCTTCGAGTGCTTGCTCATGTCGATTCCGTTCTAGGTGACTCACAAGCAGCATCCCTGGCGGCAAGCTTGGTTATGTGGCTTGCAACACAGCTCTGCCAAAGCCAGCATCGTCTTGGGCTTGCTGGGTGAATGTATAATGAGACATAAATGTGTGGCCCTGCAGATACCCTGGAATCAGCACCTGGGCCAGGAAGCCTGCTGACGAAGCCTGCACCCTAGTCGAGTGGGCAGTCACGGTTGCTGGTGGAGGCACCTTTGCCAGGTCATAGCAGTAACAGATGCAGGCCGTGATCCAAGACGAAATCCTCTGTGCAGGCACTGGGCAACCTTTCATCCTGTCTGCCACCGCAAAAAACTGTGTTGACTTATGAAATGGCTTGGTCCTGTGGATGTAGAAGGCAAGCACCCTCCTGATGTCCAGGGTGTGCAATTTGCACTCCTCTTCCGATTTATAAGCCTTCAGAAAGAAGACAGGTAAGTATATGTCTTGGCTGGTATGAAACTATGAAACTACCTTGGGCAGGAACGCTGGATGCAGCCTCAGTTGAACCTTGTCCTTTTAGAACACCATATAGGGTGGCTCTGAAGTAAGCGCCCTGATCTCAGAGACCTTATGGGCGGACGTTATTGCGACCAGGAAGGAAACTTTCCAGGAGAGGAGGAGAAGTGAGCAGGAAGCTAGAGGCTCGAAGGGAGGACCCAGGAGTCACAACAGCATGAGATTCAGGTCCCAGGGAGGGATAAGATCCCTGAGGTGGGGGTAGAGATGCTCCAGACCTTTCAAAAACCAGACCGTCATGTAGAGAGTGAAGACTGACCTGCCCTGGAGTGAAGGGTGGAAAGCTGAAATAGTGGCCAAGTGGTCTTTGATTGATGACAGGGACAACCCCTGGAGCTTGAGGTGCAGAAGATAGTCTAGGATCGCCTGCAGCAAAGACTGAAGTAGAAGAACTGCTAGCCCTTGCGAGGCAAGGGAAAGGCACTCTGACTAACCACCATGGGTGGTAAGAAGAAACTGAGAGGGCATAGGGCTGGCGGTGCCTAATATACCGATGCATGGGTGCGGCATTCAAGGGGGCACCAAAGCCAACCCTATGGATACCGCTAAGGCAAAAATCTCTGACGGCCGCGCATGTGGGCATGCACATACCTAGAATGGAACTGACATGGGCAAGCACTCGAAGAAGAACCAATAAGCCAGTAAGCAGGAGACATATGGGAGCTGTACAGACCAGGGCTTAAATTCTCCCCGAGTATTTCCTGAACTCTTGGGGCAGAAGCCCGCAGGAGGTGCCAGGGCTCCCATGGGTTTGAAAGTATTTATCGGAGCTCCACTCTGGTTGGCTTTGGCTGAATTTAAGCCTTGGTACAGACTTAATTTGTCCTTTGAAGTTGCAGTCAGGTACTGTAATGACAAACCTCTGAACAGTGAAAATTGGACAAGAATCCCTAGCCCTGTCTCTCCTACATCAAGATGATGCATTACTGTCAAAAAGGTACACAATATTCTCTTGTTGCATACATGCAGATTTAGCTATCAATGACTTGTACATGCATTGAATTAGCTTAATCATGATAAAATAATGCAGAAATCATAAGACAGGTCTAATTGCTGAAAATTAGTACTGTATATTCAATTCTTTCATAAGAGTTAAATTTAGTGAATATTGTTAACCTTGTAATTGTATACTTTTTACACTCATTAGATTTAAGGCTTGTCAGTGATTCACAAAATCAACATGCACCAATGTATTTGGTTTATTATTTTAAAAATAAACAAACAAATAAATAAATCCATAGCTACAGCCTAAACTTGTGAAACCAGGACTATATTTTAAACTCCTGAATTCCTCAATTAACATGGGGTATAGGAAACTGAGTAGGGCCCCCCTCAGCAAGAAGTGCAGGAAACGTAAGAATTAGTGCAACATATGCAACTGCTGTGTTTGAAAACAAATACCTAAACATCCTCTTTAAACCCTCGTCTGGTCAAAGTCTTAAGAGTTCTTCCATGAAGTCAAACAAATCTTGTTCACTCAATTTAGCACTGGCCAAGACTGTTTTCTGTTTAATTTTCAGTTCTTGTTCTACAAGAAACAATTCACTCTCCAGGGCTGACAATATAGCATCTTTCACAAGCACTAAAGTCGCTAAGTTTAATAAAAGTATTTAGTTCTTGTAAAGTGCTTTGAGACTTAGAAATGAAAAGCTCTATGCAAGAGAAGATATCCCTATTTTACAGAAGGGGCAACTGAGACACAGAGCTGAAGCAATTTATCCACAGTCATATAGGTGGTCAGTGGAAAAGGCAGAAGTCAGCTCTCCTGGCTTGCAGTCCAATAATCTAGCCACCGGATCCCATTCTCTTTCTAATGAGAAAGGCTCTTTCTATACCACTGCTGTTATCTTTTTGGTTAGACTTCATCTTTCACAGGGGCATTCAGAAACAATTTTAGAGCTTCCGAAGGTTGAGCCCATGACAAGGAAAAAATGGTTCCTTACCTGTACTGTTGTGACTGTTGTTCTTTGAGATGTGGCTGTAGATGTGTATTCCTCTCAGGTGTGCATGCGCCCAGCACACCAGATTAGGAGGACTTTGCTTAGCAGTACCTGCTGGGGTGGTGCTTGCAGTCTTGGGCCCCGTAGCCCCTCCCCTGGCTACATAAGGGTGGCACTACCTTAACCCCCTCAGTTCTTTTGGATCGGAATTCAAGGCTACTGACTCCGATGCAGAGGAGACAGAGGGTGGGTCATGAAATACACATTTGTACTCACATCTCCAAAGAACAACAGTTATAGTACAGTAAGTAACCATTTCTTCTTCTTTGAGCAGTTGCAGGTGTGTATTCCACTCAGGTGACTCACAAACAGTAAGTGAAGGGGGTGGGGCTCAGACTGTATCTAAAGAATGACGGCAAAACTTCCCTCCCAAAGTTTTCATCTGATCTCAACACAGTCATAATAGCATGATTAGGGCCCTACCAAATTCATGGCGCTAAAAATGCGTCACGGACTGTGAAATCTGGTCTCCCTCATGAAATCTGGTCTTTTGTCTACTTTTACCCTATTCTATACAGGTTTCATGTGGGCGACCAGCATTTATCAAACTGGGGGTCTCGATCCAAAAGAGGGTTTGCGGGGGTCAGAGGTGTTGTAGGGGGGTCGCAGCATTGCCACTCTTATTCCTGCGCTGCCTTCAGAGCTGGGTGGCTGGCGAGTGGCAGCTGCCCAGCTCTGAAGGCAGCGCCGCCGCCAGTAGCAGCAGAGAAGTCAGAGGTGGGTCAGGACCCCTACAGTTATAACACCAAGACATTTCAGATTGAAATATCTGGAATCATGAAATTTATGATTTTTAAAATCCCATGACCATGAAATTGACTAAAATGGTCCCTAAGCATGATGCTTGGTAAAAGTATGCACTAAAGACCAAGGAGCTACTCTGCAAATGTCTAATGTGAGGAACATGACCAGTCGCTTGGGCCCTCATTGCATGAGTACTAGTCTTTGAGGAGATGTAGACTGAGCTACTCCATATGTAATGCAGGAAGTAATCCACCTGGAGACTGTCTGTATGGCAACTGCCTGACCCTTCATCCACATATGAGACAAAGAGCTGAGGCAAATTAGTAGAGCATTTAGTCCTCTCCAAATAGAACACCAAACACGGTCTCACTTCCAATGTATTAAGGGGCTGTTCCTCTGTATTTGAGTGCAGTAAATATACAGTTTTGTTAAGGTGAAATTGCGAACCCACTTTAAACAAAAATATTGGATGTAGCATTAGGGCCACCTTATCCTTGAAAAATTGCATATATGGAGGTCTGCCATGAAAGCCTGCAACTCACTCACCCTCTTTGCGGACGTTATGGCCTTGAGAAAATTTATTTTTTGGCAAAGAAGGGACAGAGCAAGTTGCCAAGGGCTCATATCGAGGAATCATGAGGGCTAGCACTGGATTAAGGTCCCATAATGGTGCTGTTTCTTTAACAGGAGGGATGAGATGGACAATCCCTTTTAACAATCTACCCACCAGGGAGTTAGAAAAAATTGACTTCTCTTGAATCGGTGGACGGAAAGCTGATGTCACCACTAAGTGGACCCTCAAGGAGCTGAGAGACAGACCTTAGGACTTAAAATGCAACAGATAATCCAAAATGTCCTGAATACATGCTAGCTTTGGCTGGATTCTCCAAGCTAGAGACCAAACAGAAAAATGCTTCCACTTGGTGAAATATGTAGTCCTACTTGAAAGCCTTCTACTGTTCAGCAAGACTCCCTGCACCACTTCCAAGTGATGTCCTTCCTCCTCATCTAGCCAAGCAGCCTTCATGCTCAGAGGTTCAGTCTGCTCAGTGCTGGATGCTGAATCTGGCTGTGGTGTTGTGTCAGAGGGTCTGGGAGGAGGGGAAGAGGTTTGGGAGGTCAAACAGACAGGCTGAGAAGATCCAAGAACCAATACTGTCTTTGCCAAGCTGGTGCGATGAGTATCAGGTTGACATGATTCAGCTTCAGTTGCATAACCTGAGGAATGAACAGGAACTGGGGGAAAGCATACATTAGCTCCAGACCCCGATTCAAATGGAAGGTATTGGGTTGAAGAGCTTGGACTGAACTCCACTTGAGAGGAAAACTGACTGCATTTTCTGTTGTCTTTTGTTGCAAACAAATGGATTGCCAGAATACCCCAATCTCTAAAGATGGATCTCAGCACGCTATTCTTCAGGGTCCACTCATGATTCTGGAAAAATCTCTGCTGAGGTGGTCAGCTAACTGATTCTGAACATTGGGTGAGTGTGCTGCTGTGGCGGTAAGGCCCTCTTTGATGCAAATATGCCAAAGTTTTATTGCTTCCTGGAAAAATTGGTTAGAACGAGCCCCTCCCTGCTTGTGCACATACTACTCCCCTTTCTGAGATAGGCCGCCACTATAGACATGCATTTGGCAAACGTGTGGGTCTGAGGATAGGCTAAAAGAGAGCACTGTATATTGATATGCTGACTTGCCAATTCAAATCTCAGACATTTCCTGTGACCTGGGAAAATTGCCACCTGGAAGTAGGCATCCTGAAGACCAAGAGCAGCAAACCCGTCATTGTGATCCAATGCAGGAAGATAGTAGCCAGGGTAACCATGCAGAATCTCAGGCATTTGATGTACCTGTTGAGATTGCGGAGACTGAGGATGAGTCTCACCCCTCCCTTGGACTGGAATTGCTGGGAGTAGAATTCCTTTCCCTGATGATGATGAAAGGTCTCCTCTAAAGCCCCCAGAGCACATGGAGTTTGGACCTGCTTAGAAGCAGTGACTCATGAGAGGGGTCCTGAAAAGGGATGGGGCAGGGGTTTGAGAGGGGGGAATGGACAGAGACTGGATGGCATAACATGATCCTACAGGGCTTAGAACCAATTTTTCCATAGTTATTGTTTCTCAACTATTGCGGAAGTGAGCTAGCCTGTCCCAAACTGGGGAGGAGTGGTCGATAAGTTCACAACTGGTATGGTGCTCTCGATATGAAAGTCAAGTAGACTGCCTGACCAAAGGTGGAGGAGGATGGGCTGGTTGATTACAACTGGACCCAGAAGGTCGTCTTGTCTGCAATTTATGCTCTTTTCTGGGGAAGTCTTGCTGCCTAGCAGGGTAGGATGACTATCAGAAGCATCACTCCAGACAATATCGCTGGTGTTGTTGCTGACCTCAATAATGATATCTTTTTGTGGCCTGGGCATAGACCCCCAATGACAGCAAAGTAGCATTGACTAAAATAATGCACTGTCTCTTCATTTTTCTCAGAAAACAAAAAGCATCCATCAAAAAGTAAGTCATCTATGTTTGTTGGACCTCAGGAGCTGTGCTGGAATTCTTTAACCATGAGGCTCTTCTCATTATTGCAGCTGAGGTATAAGTCTGGATGAAGCATCTGCCACGTCCACCACTGACTGCAAAGATGTCTTGGCCACCACACTGCCTTCTGCAATGAATTCCTGAAGGATTCTGGCAACTTATCTGTAAACTTGGACATAGCATCCCAGTTCACAAAGTCATACTTAGATAAAAACACCTGTTGGTTTGCACTGGGTATTTGTAATGAAGAGGTTGAATAAACTATTCTCCCCATCAAGTCTAACCTCTTAGACTCCTTGTCTTTAGGTGTGGATTTATATCTCCCCTGAGGTAATCTCTTATTTGCTGTCATCACACAAGAGAATTAGGAGCTGGATGTAAAACACTCAAAACCTTGCATGGGGATATAATACCTCTTATCGGTATGCTTTGCTGTGAGTGTTAAAGGCACTGACTTTGATGTGCTTTGTGCATACACACGTGAGTGAAATATACGTCTGCAACCACTTGAAGAAGAATCAGCTTTTACAAAGTATTTAGACCTAGCAAACTGGTTCTAGCTGTGATGGAATTAGGCCGACAGAAAGCACAAGTGCTCAGGCCTTGTGTTAGTCTCTATCCTTCCACATTACCTGGCTAAGTTCCTTTTGGACGTTAATCAATGCTATAAAGAAAAGGAGTACTAGTGGCACCTTAGAGACTAACCAATTATTGCCACTAGTACTCCTTTTCTTTTTGCAAATACAGATTAACACGGCTGCTACTCTGGAACCAATCAATGCTATGTATTCACAAAGACACTTTTTGATTGATAAGACCTTCCCTCTCCAGCCAAGGAGGAACACATTTGCCTCTGCACTACTCCTAGCCCAGCTAATGTAACTGAGAATTGACGCATATATGGTAATGCAGAGCACTCTTTCTCGTCCAGCTCTTTTCAGAAAACATTTACAGTAGAACCCTAATTTTATCAATATCAATTATAAAAGACTAGTTATAGGAACCATCTTTCTGCTACCGAAGTCATCTTTTTGCCGGTGAATGTGACTTAAATCCTTCAGCCAACATTCGAGTTGCTGTACTGGTTTGAAGAGACTGACATTTGGCAGCAAAAAGATGTAGTTCTCGCAAAGAAAAAAAAAACAGGCACATTGTATATATTTGTTAGTATTCATTATGTACACAGATCATTGAATGATTAGTAAATTGACTTATGTACTGTTCCTCCTGTGATTTTGAGACGTCAGAGAGGTAAGAACCACATGCTCATCTCTTAAGCTGGATGTGAAGTATTTCATTTAAAGTGTAACAATGGAGGGTAAACAAAAATAGGAAAGAATACCAAGACTGAAGGGGCAAGGATAAGAGTCTAACCTCCTTGACATGTAGGCAACATGAAGAAGCTAGGCTGAGTCTACAGTTGTAAAAATGGCAGCTCAGAGGGAGTAAGAAGCTAAGTATAAGGAGAGTAGCTATAGTCGTGTTGGTCCCAGGACATTAGAGACAAGGTGGGTGAGGTAATATCTCTTACTGTGCCAAATTCTACTGGTGAAAGAGACAAGTTTTCAAGTTTACACAGAACAGTTCTCCAGGTCTGGGAAAGGTACTCAGTGTCAGAGCTAAACATAAGGTAGAACAGATTGTTAAGCATAAGGAGTTAAAGACCATTTAAGGTGAAGTGGGCAGTTAACACCTCTGCAGTCAGAGGACAAAAGGATTGTTAGTAGGTTACAGATTGTTGTAATGAGCCATAAATCTAGTGTCTTTATTGACAGGTTTCAGAGTAGCAACTGTGTTAGTCTGTATCCGCAAAAAGAAAAGGCACCTAAGAAGTGCCACAAGTCCTCCTTTTCTTTTTGTCTTTATTGAGTCTATGATTTTTAATGTCTAGCGCATTCATAAATTTAAGTTCCCAGGCTTATCTTTTGAAGTTGTTGTGCAGGTTTCCTTTGAGGACAAGGACCAAAAGGTCAAATACAGAGTGATTGTTAATTTAAAAGTGTTTGCCCCTGGACAATCTCATGTTTTTGTCTTTTATCATTTTTCTGAGAGTTCATTTGGGAGAGTAGTGATTGTCTCATTTCACCCACACAGTTGTCATTGTGGTGTTTAGTGCGCTGGATGAGGTACATCACATGTTGTGATAGGCATGTGTAGGCATGGATATTGAAAATTGTGTTGTAAGGGGTATTGTTCATTGTAGCAATAGAGATATGCCTGGAGGTTTTGTATCTGTTATGGCAATATTTATGGTAATATCTGGTGCCTTTTTGAGTTAGTGAATCCTGGGCTGTGGGCACCTTGCTTCGTATGAACTTGGCAAAGTTTGGGGGTTATTTGAAGGTCAGCAGAGGGAGTTTCGGAAAGATTTATTTCAGGATGTGGTCCCTCATGTATGGGTTATAATTGTTTAATGATACCCCATATGGGTTCCAGGGTCGGGTGGTAGGTGACAACTAGGGATGCTATATCAGAGCTTTTTTTTCTCTCTCTCTCCATATCGAAGCAGGTTCTCTCAGGGTATTCGGGTGGACCGTTCGATGATGAGATCTATTTCTCTGGTGGAGTAGCCCTGTTTGGTGAAGGCGGTTTTAAGTGTGTTAAAGTTTGTATCCCAGACTTTCTCCTCAGAGCATATTCTGTGTACTTTTTGAGTACTTGACTGTTCAGGTTTCTTGGTGTGTTTGGGCTGGTTACTGCATCTGTGAAGGAAAGCATGGTCCATGGGTTTCTTGTATATAGCTGTCTGTAGAAGTGGGCATTCACCCATGAAAGCTTAGGCTCCAGTACGTCTGTTAGTCTATAAGGTGCCACAGGACTCTTTGCCGCTTTTACAGATCCAGACGAACACGGCTCCCCCTCTGATGGTTGAAAGTGATGTTGGTGTCCAGGAAATTGATGCTGGTGTAGGAGGATTCTAGAAGGAGTTTGATGGATGGGTGTGACCAAAAGCATCCATGTATTCACACCCTACACACTACTGTAATAATCTTTGTATAAAATATGCCTTGTGAGGTATTATTTAAAAACTAATAACTCACTGGTCAATAATATCATGGTGAAATGTATGTAGCAACATTATATGTAAAGTAATTAATTCCCCCATATGAGGTTATTAGCACAGTTTCAAAACCCTGCCTGATAAAAGTGTTAGGCAGGTCTATCCTAAACAAAGGAATGTGGGTTTACCTCAATTTATGTACAAGTAGTAAATAGGATCTTCAAGACTGCAGAAGGAGGAGATGATAGGAAACAGAATAATTTGCCTTTCAGCAAACACAAGTGGGGGAAGAAAGAGCATACAGCTCCCTTCATCACCAGACTCCATGTTGCCATCTTCACTGCTTCAATAAACTTTACTTTAAGGGTAACCTTCAGAAGAATCCACTTCAAAGGTTCATTGGTCTATAAAAGAAAACGACATAAACCCCAAATTATCACTTTGACCTAAGAAGACAAAGGCACCAGCATGGGCGGCAGGTGAACTGCCGGTTGGGGGAGGTTAGCTCCCTGCCAGCCCTGCCCGAGGACCCACCCCTCCCTCCGCTGCTGGAGCACTCCAATCCCATGGCTGCCAGCCCCTCCCACCTCAGCCCTGGAGCACTGGGTAAGTGGGCAACGTGCAGCCCACCCAGTCCCTGAGCACTGGGCAGGTGGGCCAGCGGCACTTGGGCCCTCTAGCCTCTGAGCAGGCAGCCAGCATGCAGCCCCCTGGCCCCCAAGTGCAGGGCGTGTGGGTGGCACATGACAGACCTGAGCACAGGGTGTGCAGGCAGCTCGCGGCCCCCCTGGCCCCCAAGTGCAGAGCGGGTGGGCGGTGCGCAACCCCCTTGACCCATGACAGGACAGGCACCTCCCCCCAGTGCCCCCAAGCACAGAGTGAGCAGCCCCCTCCAGTGCCCTCAACCCCCTTCTCCCCCAGCAATGGGCAGGCAGCCCCAGCACAAACCCACCCCCCAGTGCTGGGTGTCGTGGCCCCAGCACCCGGGGGCCCTCCAGTGCTAGACAGTCCCAGCTGCCCCAAGTCCTGGCCGCCGTAGCCCCAGCCCGCTTCCCTGAAGAGGAGTAGCCTACCTGGGCTGAGGCAAAGGGGGAAGGGCAGGCAGGAGGGGGCTTCGGGAAGGAGTGTGAGCAGGGCCATGCCGGGCTGTTTGGGGAAGTACAGCCTTCCCCAGCCTATGCGACATATTGTCCATGGGCACCAGCACCGTTGGGCCTCTGGGAGAGATCATGACTAAGGTTATGTTTTAATTACGGGTATTTTTAGTAAAAGTCATGGACAGGTCATGGGTAGTAAACAAAAATTCATGGCCCGTGACCTATCCATGACTTGTATTATATACCCCTAACTAAAACTTGGGCTGGGGGGCTGTGGATGCTCTGGGGGGACGGTCGGGGGGCACTGCGGGTGCTGTGTGGGGGGCAGCCCGGGACTCCCGCTGGTGCTGGGGCGGAAGTGGGTGGTGGTACATGTGCCAGAACCCTCACTGGTGCTGGGGGGTGGTTTGTCTGGGCAGTGGTGCGCGGCCCGGGACCTCCGCTGCTGCTGGGGGTGGCGGGGAGGGTTGGCGGTGCTGGCAGGCTCCCGAGTGGGCTCTGCGCAGCTCCCCAGAAGTAGCCAGCATGTCCCTGCAGCTCTTAGGGAGAGGGAAGGCCAGGGAGGCGCCACATGCTGCCCCCGCCATGAGCTCTGGATGCACCGCTCCCATTGGCCAGGAACCGCAGCCAAAGGGAGCTGCGGGGGCAGTACCTCCATGCAGGGGCAGTACGCAGATCTCCCTGGACCCTCTGCCTATGAGCTGCAGGGACATGCCAGTCACTTCTGGGGATCCCCCCTCCCAGGTAAGCACCACACTGCACCGCACCCCAACCCCCAGCCCTGAGCTGTTTCTCACACCCAAACTTCCCCAGCAGCGGCTGACACAACTGCCCCAGGGGCTGCCTGATCTGCTTGGGCAGCCCCAGAGCCAGCCACACTAGCCGCTGCAGAAGTCACAGAGGTCAGGGAAAGTCATGGAATCTGTAACTTCCATGACAGTCATGGAGCCTTAATTATGACTGAGGAGAGGGTCAGTCACCATCTTGCTGGAAGACTGTGGGTGAGAAAGGTTATCTTAAACAAAGCCTTGAACCAAAACTTGCTAGATTAAGTTTTAGATGTTTTCACTTGTATTTGCTGGTAGCCATTTCTAACTTTATCTCCAATACTTGAATTCACTTAAAATCCTATCTTCTTTTGTTAATAAACTTGTTCTATTTTTAATCTAAACCAAACCAGTACTGTGTGTAAACTGACCTGTTTGTTAACTCCAGTTAAAGAAGCAAACTGTTGAATATTGACTCCTTAAAAGGGCAACAAAGATTAATATCCCTCTGATTGTTCCAGGAAAGGACATTTCAGAACACACATTTTTGGAAAAATTTGGGGTTAGGAGAGTGTGGTGTCACCATACCAGTTGTTAACCAAGGCTGGTAGAAGACAGTGGAAAGCTGTGATAGTGCAGGCAGGCTCCAGGATCCAAAGATTTGGACCAGGGCTACCCAGTATATAGACGAATTCCATACCTGTTGCTGACAGTAAGTGTCCCAGGGAGAGAACCACAGTGGCAAGGCATTGTGAGGCACTCAATGTTAAAAGGTAAAAACTCTTTACTGGTCTGGATTGCATAGATGTTCTAAGTTTCTAATCTGCTGGGGGGGAGTGCTCCCCCCAGGCCCTGCCCCCACTCCACCCCTTCTCCCAAGGCCCCGCCCCACCCTGCTTCTTCTCAGCTCTGCCATGCCTCTTCCCACCCCAACCCCGCCCAGTTCCGCCCCTTCCCCAAGAATGCTGTGCCTTCGCTCCCCCGCCAGCACCTCCTGATGTAGTGAAACAACTGATCCACGCCCGGTGGTAGTCGCTGGGGGGGTGGGAGAGGCACTGATTCACAGGGCCCGCCAGCAGGCAGGAGGTGCTGGGGGGAGGAGCAGGTTCAGGTAGGGGGGCTGCTGGTGGGTGCTCAGCACCCACCATTTTTTCCCTATAGGTGTTTCAGCCCCAGAGCACCCACGGAGTTGGCATCTATGCTGGATTGCACCCCAGAATGTGCACCCAGACAATAGGTGGTGGCTCACATTGTGGTGGAAGTCTATGAGGGAGTTCAGACCATCTGTTCAAAGAATGAAAATATCATTGATGTATTTCAGGTAAATCACTGGTTTTGTGGTGCATTTTTCCAGAAATACTTCCTTGAGGTGGCCTGTGAAGAGGTTGACATGTTGGGGAGCTGTCCTAGTACCCATAGCTGTTCCCATGGTTTCTACAAAGTATTTGCTGTTGAATGTAAATTTTTTATGGGTGAGGATGAAATGGCTGAGTTTGGCAATGTATTTGGGGTGGATTTCTGAGTGTTGCCCATTGTCTTATAGATATTAGAAGCAGCTAGTGAGGCAGTCATAGTGAGAGATGTTGATGTAGAGGGAGGTGACATCCATGGTAGCAAGGATGGTGTTTTGAGGGAGGTTGTTAATGTTGCAGAGTTGCTGGAGGAAGTTAGTTTGTCTTGGAGGTAACTGGCTCTTTATGCGATGAGTGGTTTGAAGATGGCTTCTATGAGTCCTGATATTCCTTCAATAAGAATGCCATGACCAGATATGATGAGTCTGCCTGGTTTCCCTTGTCTGTATATCTTGGGCAGCATGCAGGTCACTGGCATGGGTCTGTAGAAGGGGATGAAGTTGTAGAGTTTCTCTTAGAGTTGTTTTGTGAAAGGTTTGATGATATCCTTAAATTCTTGGGTGAATTGTAGTGTGGGGTCTTATTTGAATACTTTATTATGAGTGGCATTGGAGAGTTGTTGGTTGTCATCATGGAGAGATTTGAGAGTAGCAGCTGTGTTAGTCTGTATCTGCAAAAAAAAAAAAAGGAGTACTTGTGGCACCTTAGAGACTAACCAATTTATTTGAGCATAAGCTTTCATGAGCTACAGCTCACTTCATTGGATGCATTCAGTGGAAAATACAGTGGGGAGATTTTATATACACAGAGAACATGAAATAATGGGTGTTACCATACACACTGTAATGAGAGTGATCAGGTAAGATGAGCTATTACCAGCAGGAGAGAAAAAAAAAACTTTTGTAGTGATAATCAAGGTGGGCCATTTCCAGCAGTTGACAAGAACGTCTGAAGAACAGTGGGGGGTTGGGGGTGGGGAACAAACATGGGGAAATAGTTTTACTTTGTGTAATGATCCATCCACTCCCAGTCTTTATTCAAGCCTAATGTAATGGTATCCAGTTTGCAAATTAATTCCAATTCAGCAGTCTCTCATTGGAGTCTGTTTTTGAAGTTTTTTTGTTGAAGAATTGCCACTTTTAGGTCTGTAATCGAGTGACCAGAGAGACTGAAGTGTTCTCCAACTGGTTTTTGAATGTTATGATTCCTGACGTCTGATTTGTGTCCATTTATTCCTTTACATAGAGACTGCCGGTTTGGCCAATGTACATGGCAGAGGGGCATTGCTGGCACATGATGGCATATATCACATTGGTAGATGTGCAGGTGAAAGAGCCTCTGATAGTCTGGCTGATGGGATTAGGCCCTATGATGGTGTCCCCTGAATAGATATGTGGACACAGTTGGCAACCGGCTTTGTTGCAAGGATACGTTCCTGAGTTAGTGTTTTTTGTGTGTGGTTGCTGGTGAGTATTTGCTTCAGGTTGGGGGGCTGTAAGCAAGGACTGGCCTGTCTCCCAAGATCTGTGAGTGATGGGTCATCCTTCAGGATAGGTTGTCGATCCTTGATGATGCACTGGAGAGGTTTTAGTTGGGGGCTGATGGTGATGAAGAGAGTGTGGTGTTTGTGAGGTGATGTTTGTTAAGGATTTCACAGTTGATTGTGTAATGTTCAAATGTGTAGTTTCATCTGCTGTGCGGGGGTCCAGATTATTTTTTCTGTGACAGTTGGGGAAATATGGATGATGTGGTGATGTCATCTTTGTTGTGAAAGAATTCTTTGAGGTGACATCAAAGAAAGAATTCTAGTTTGCCACAAGAAAAGGAGGACTTGTGGCACCTTAGAGACTAACCAATTTATTTGAGCATAAGATTTCGTGAGCTACAGCTCACTTCATCGGATGCATACTGTGGAAACTGCAGAAGACATTATATACACAGAGACCATGAAAAAGAGTGGGGTGGGAGGAGGTATTGTTTCATGGTCTCTGTGTATATAATGTCTTCTGCAGTTTCCACAGTATGCATCCGATGAAGTGAGCTGTAGCTCACGAAAGCTTATGCTCAAATAAATTGGTTAGTCTCTAAGGTGCCACAAGTACTCCTTTTCTTTTTGCGAATACAGACTAACACGGCTGTTACTCTGAAACCTGTTAGTTTGCCACAGTTATCATACTAATAGGTTCTGTGGTGGGGTTGAAATTCAGTCCCTTGGAGAGTACACATAATTCAACTTGGGGTAGGAGTAGTCTTGATAAACTGATGTAGTGTAACCCACTTACCGTCCTTTGACTGCAGGTGTTAACTGCTTACTTCCCCTTGAATGGTTTCTTGTAACATGTGTTAATTCCTCATGCTCAACAATCTGTCCAACCTTGAATTTAGCTGTGACACTCTTGAGGTACCCTTTCCCAAACCTGGAGCAGAGCTTTGTGTAAGCTCAAAATGTTGTCTCTTTCACCAACAGAACTTGATCCAATAATATAAATTACCTCACCCACCTTGTATGTCTAAATAAAAGGATTCTGAGTGTTACTTAAGCTGATATTGTTCAATTTAAGCAGGCCCAATAATGCTTGAAGTTTACCCCAGTATGACTAACCTAATCATATGTTTTATTTCACATACCTTTAATGGTGTTATTCTTCTGGAGACAGTTGTACAGTAGCTGGAAGATGTAATCACAATCCTCACTTTGTTATTGTACTGTATGAAAATTCATCTTGTTTTTTATGTTACTGAAAGTTTCTGAAACTTTTTTTTAGAAGTCCAGAAACTTCCTGTTTATTACAATAGGAAGTTAGAAATATGGAAAAAAGAAATGATGAAAGATTCCCATCCCTGCTGAAATGCCACCACCAAAACAAGCTCAGCCCCTCCCCTCAAAACCAAGAACTTGGTATGATAGGATAACACGATTTTGGCAATTAATTGATCTTTAAATATTCATGGTAAATAGGCCCAATGGCCTATGATGGGAAGTTAGATGGGGTGGAATCTTGAGTTATTACAGAGAATTCTTTCCTGGATATCTGGCTGGTGAATCTTGTCCATATGCTCAGGGTTTAGCTGATCACCATATTTGGGGTCGGGAAGGAATTTTCCTCCAGGGCAGATTGGAAGAGGCCCTGGAGGTTTTTTGTCTTCCTCTGTAGCATGGGCCACCGGTCACTTGCTGGAGGATTCTCTGCTCCTTGAAGTCTTTAAACCACGATTTGAGTACTTCAATAGCTCAGACATAGGTGAGAGGTTTTTCACAGGAGTGGGTGGGTGAGATTCTGTGGCCTGCATTGTGCAGGAGGTCAGACTAGATGATCATAACGGTCCCTTCTGATCTTAATATCTATGAATCTATGAACTTTTAAGAGGCTCTGAAGTGTTCTCTATATGTGACCAATGGCTAGAAACCCTTTAGAAGAATAAAAGATTAAGGATAGAATATTGTTCCTTATCTTCCAGAAGAATTTAAGTGAGGAAGAAATTTCACATTTAATGAAACTATATACACATTCCATTTAAGCTGTCAGCAGGGCTGCCAATACAGTAGAACCTCAGAGTTATGAACACCAGGGTTACGAACTGACCAGTCAACCACACACCTCATTTGGAACCAGAAGTACACAATCAGGCAGCAAAGACCAAAAAAAATTACTGTGTTAAATGTAAACTACTAAAAAAATAAAGGGAAAGTTTTAATTTTTTTTTACAAGGTAAGAAAACTGTTTCTGTGCTTGTTTCATTTAAATTAAGATGGTTAAAAGCAAAATGTTTCTTCTGCATAGTAGTTTCAAAGCTGTATTAAGTCAATGGTCAGCTGTAAACTTTTGAAAGAACAATAATATTTTGTTCAGAGTTACGAACTTTCAGAGTTACGAACAACCTCTATTCTCGAAGTGTTTGTAACTCTGAGGTTCTATAGTACTACCAATTTCACCCTTTTCAGAGTTTACAGAATAATTCTCCAATGTGTACATTAAGAGATGGAATCAATATTGTAAACATTTCTCATGATCTTTACTAATATAAAGCTATCAGAAGAATTCAAAAATTACCTAATAACTGTTGATATTTTGTATAATTACTCAATAAACATCCCACTGAAATAAACTGGTAGACAGAGAAATCTTTCCCCCTCCCTCCAAAATAGTGGTAACAATGGCACTTATGCCCTAATGTTTTTTTCCCACAGTTCATTCTTGTTTCTACTTGTAGGCCAAATGTTTCCTTTAGATACACATAAAGAACCCCACTGCAACTTGGAGAGGAGGGATTTGGCCTTAAGTATGCTGATAGATTTCAAACCTTTCTGCAAAGGACCATTGTTTTACCTCCAGTTAAACTGTGGGAAAGTAGCAGCTGGCAACTGCTCACCATTTCAGATATTGCCATCAATGATCTGTTGTGATTCCTATGCAGCTAGAAGAGAAAGGTGGTGACATCAAAGAACATGAGAGGAAGGAATCAAGACACTTCAAGTCTCCATCTGGTTACTGCTGTTAGAGAAGAGACTTCATCATTTCCTTGTTTTGAAGGATACTCAGCATGTAGAGCAGATCAAGGGAGAAGTTTAAACATTTTCGGGGTTATGTACTATAAATATCAGGTATGAAAATATTCTTGCTTAATACTCTGTATTTCAGATTTTTACTAAGATTTTCTTTTATTTAAAGAACAGAAACAATAACACATTTATCAGAGGTTTTGTGATTTTATTTTTGAACCCCAAACCATTTGACAGTGAGGAAAGTATTGTAAAAACTCAAATATATAGTGCAGCCATTATAAGGGAGTATAAAAAGAGAAAACACTTGGTTCCCATGAAATTATATACAACAGAGTGTGCTAAGCCCTGAACATATGTATGGAAGTCATTTTGCACTTTTAAAAACATTGTTACAATCATATTATACATAACAAATAAATAGTATCATTTCAGTTTAACTTGCCCATTCTATTTGTCATGCAGTTCTATTTGTAGAACATTACTGTATGAAGAACACCTGCCACACAGTGTACAACTTTTTACAACATAAAGGCAATGCTCATGTTTGAGCTTCTCTTTGGCATATTGTTTTACAATACATTTAACTCATTTATGCAAAACAAAGATCTTACAATTTTTTATTTGATAACTACATAATAAAGAATGAATAAATGGCAACATAGGATGTAAGCTGGAGTGTGGGACAGGACCAAAAGACCAGCAAATCATTCAATTGTTGTGTGTGGGTTTTGATCAGCATTTTCACTGGGGACTCCTCAAATTAGCAAACAGCTAATCAAGTTAATGCAGTCTTCCCTATACCTCTAAGTCTGGTAACTGCTATGCTGTGTTCCACACCCAAGACATGAATCATGCAGGGAGCGAGGGCATGTCTACACTGACAGTGCACAGTAAGCTGGGGTGTAAATCTACAGCACACTAGCCTGCCACACAATAACCAGTAACCATGCACTAAAAGTTCCATAGTGTGCTGCAGAACTCCTACTACACAGAGCTCTCATCTCTGTGTTAAAGTGGTGGTGTCACCCTTTGTGTTCCAGAGGATAGTCCTGGCTGGTGCCACCAGAATTGATCTGAGACACTGAGTGGACCTTGTTGTGCTCAGCCAATACATGGGGCTGCTCACCCTGCATCTCCACTGTTGTGTGCTCTGGGAGGTGAGGGCAGCCTTGGCTCCTGATTATGATTTTCCTTGAGTGGGTCCCACATGAGTGTGCTTTGCGTCCACCCCTCGTCTCTGGCCCTCCAGAACTCATCACAAGGCTCCTGCTGTACGAGCCTCCCCAGCTGCCCCCAACATGCCACCTGTCAGCTGAATGACATCCAGCTGGTCTGCCTCCAAGCTGTGCTCAGAAAATATCTGTAAGCGCTCATGCTTCATACCATTCAGTTCCTCACCCTTGCATCCCATCCAACACCAAGTTGGAGGAACCTGTTGCCACCTGCAGAGGGTGAGGAACCCTGGTGGGCCTGTCTGTACTCCAATGTAATTCCATGGCCCACCGGAGATGTTAAATGGCAGCTCCTACATAGAGCTGTGAGCACAGGCATGTCCTAGCATGGTTCACAAACTCTTCTGATACATGTTCCTTTTGCAGCAACAGGGAGACCCTTGAGATCTATGTAGAGTGCATCAGGTTGCAGTCCCTCTTGTGGCTCATCCAGAACCCCTTCCTGAGGTTCTGGCTGCCCCTTTCCCCCACACCTCTTGATTTTTGTATACTTTATCCATGGCTTCACAAAGTCATGGGACCTCCTTGTCAACATCCTCCTGACACTGGCCAAGATGGCCATCTATCACTCCAAGAGGAGGAAGCTGGATGTGGGGGAGGAGGGTGTGCTCTGCAATTGTGGGGCCTTTTTATTGTCCCTTCTCTGCTCACATCTCCAGATGGAGTTCCTCTGGGCAGTGTCCACTAGTTCCTTGGATACCTCTGAGAAGCAGGGGGTGCTCTCTGGGATTCTCTGCCCTGTTTGCCCTGATTTTCAATCTTTAATCTCACCCGTTTCTCTTTTTTCCTTTGTTGTCCCCAGCAGTCAATTGTAACCTGGACTTAGTGGTTCCTCCCCTATAATTTGGGGGTGGGGGAAGCGCTTTAGTTATGGGCAAGCCTAGCCCTGTCTGTTCTAGTACTACAAATATTACACACCTCTCAACTTCTGCAACAAATAGGTGTAGGCACAATTAAACTCTGGCATTTCCCAATTTTTGAATCATAGAATATCAGGGTTGGAAGGGACCTCAGGAGGTCATCTAGTCCAACCCCCTGATTAAAGCAGGACCAATCCCCAACTAAATCAGTGCCTGACTAACTTTAATTATGTTCTTTTAACATAGGAAATTACACATGGAACACTAGGTTTTTTAAAAATAGAAATTCTATAAGGTGACATCATATGGATACCCAGTCAGGCCATCAGCAGAGTTGGAAACTTTAGCTTCAATGCAAAGACCCTCCACCACTTGAGCTAATGGAGTAACTGACAGCAATAGTAGTTTGTCATCCTCTATGTGGACCCGCACAGGGAGTGGATGGGATACTTTGCAAGTGGGTTACACAGATATTTGCTTACAGCAGAGAAATGAGATTCCAAGATTCTTGGGTTCTATTCCATGCTCTGGCGGGAGTGTTCTCTAGTAGGCACAGACTCTTCTGTCCATCCCCTCCAACCTGTCCCTGTCCTGGATCTTCTTTACTCCTGTGGCTGGGGCAAGGAGCCACTCTCCATGCTGTCCCAGTTCCAACTCCACAGCCTCGTTGTTCCAGTATCTTTGCTCAGCAAATTCTAGTGTCACCTTTTCAAAATCCCTCTTCCCCTTCTTATTCCTCCCCCTAGCCCACCAAATCCCACAGTCTCAGTCCCTCCACTATTTCTCTCCCTTGTCCCACTCTGTTACCAACACGCCATGTTCCCATCTACTCCCCATGTAGTCGGCTCTTATCCCCTCTGCATTTGAATCAGGCAGCTTCTTCCTCCAACTTGCCTCGGCCCAGCAAGGGGGTTATCTTTGAAAGCACAGGAGTGACAGGCTCCCTACTCTGAGTTCAGCTGCCTGAGAGCTGAACTTTCAGGAAAAGCCCAGCTCAACTATGGGCTGGAGCATGCCCAGTGCAGACAAAACCTTTGGGGAAGTTCGCTGCTAAAATCTAAGAAGTTTACTTGAGCATGTGCAAAGTGCAATTTTTCACTTATAACTTGGCCAGATGTGGGTGGATTTTTCACAAAGACTCCAAAAGATACATCCCTGACACAAAGACCATCACACACCCAAATTTGGAGTCCTTGCTCCAAAGCACAGGGCAAAAGAGATTTTTTTGAGGAAAAGGTTGCCAGCATTTTTTTAAAATATAGTCCAAACAATGTATTTTCCCTTACTGTTGTCTGAAACAGCTGGGAGGGAAAAATAAAATCCACATGTAGCAGAGACCCTGAGTGGAAAATTACAACCCAAATGATTAAAGTTTGGCAAAGTTATAAGCAACTGATTATAAAGGGAAGCGTCAGTGACATTTCTATTACAGAGCCTATGATTAGGAAGATGAGGGTAAAAAACACTGCATACTGGCAGGTGTTTTTCATAGTTTCTTGGTTCAGCAGAAAGAGAATGGTATGTGCACAGTTTGTACTAGTGAGCTGAAGCTGGATGGGAATCTAGGGAGACCAATATCCAATTGGGAGGAAACAATCTCTTTAAATTCTCCAGTTTGGATGTCAAAGCAAATGCAATGTACTTAGAGAAGCTGCCACATGCAATGCCTGTGACCAACTTTGTAGGTTCACATCAGCTCTCATAACGGTCCTACCATATTAAAGCACTGGGCTTACAAGATCAACCATCTTGACAGCCTTCTATGTGCAGTACGGGCTGCAGTATATTGGCTATTATCATTGACTTTTGCAGAAAGGGGAATTTCAAGAAGACAAGCCTCCTGCTAGAGAGTGACCTTCTTAGGCAGGGATTCATAGAAAAGTTGATTCTCTCTGACTATTGGAATGCATGTGTAAAGTCTCCTATGGTAAATGTCACAGCGCAGTGCTGATAGAAGAAGCCCCAATAGGAAAACTGTCTAGTTCTAAATCAGGTACCTAACATACACCAGATAATGAGCCTCACTTTTGCAAAATGTCCTCAGATGGGACACATGACAGACACCTTGACACTCAAAGGTTTGGCTAGAGTGAATTTTTTTGAGTTAGTTTCAAATGGGGTTGACCACCTCAGTGTAACACCAATTAGCTAACCGTTTCTTTTATTCCTGTAAACTTGATATACTAACAACTTACACTGAAGCGTTTAATAGGCAACCCATACTGAGCATTTCCTGATAGGGAAAGATAATTCCCTAAGACAGTCCAGTGTGATCTAAACTGAAAATTTCAGCCACTAGTGAACAGCCACTGGAGTAAGGTCCACCAGTGCAAGCCAATACTATAGACAAGCAAAATTGAGATTTGAAGCCGTACAGCAGACTCTACTTTGAAATTGTATGTGGTGAAAAAAATTATAGCTTAACAGCTGCCCATCTACATTAGAGTTTTGCATCTATTCAGCTGGCCACTGAGGCATGAATCAGGGGAAATCTTCAGTGGAGATAAGTTAAAATATAAGCCAGTATGGTTTGAGGACAAGAATGATTTATAATGGTAAAATGTAACAGGACTAGTACAATTAGATCTAGCAAGTGATACTGAGTCATGATAGTGAAGAAAAGATCATAGAGGAAACACTTTCAGATCTTGACTGTATCTAAAATTAGTGAGACATTTACATAACCAATAAAGTCTACATTTGACTCACCACACAGTTAAAAGCTGCATGTAAGAAAAGGAAAGAAACTCATGTAATTTCCATCCTTACTGTGGCAGATTCAGTTGTCTCAATGCAATACTCCTCTGAAACTAAAACATTTAGTAGAAGATGAGAAAATTAGTTATCTTGCAATCAATTGTAGAGAGTATACTTTTTAAACTAATTTTTTTTTACATATTTATAGCTACTATAATGCAAGAAATAATTTTAGAATAATTAACTTTTCACTGCCTCTTTTGTTCAAAAGAATTTCTGAAGTCATTCTAGCTAAAGCTGATGAACTTGTAGAACAATTGACAAAATATATTTTAAATTTGTATCGGTATAGGAAGTGCTGTGAAAGTAAAACAAAACAATTTTAATCTCATTAGCTTTACTAAAGTCATGCAGATATTTAAACTAATTTAAGTTTGTACAATAATCACGTGAACAAATTGTTAATAAATGTTTATGAAGAAGGCTGTAGTCTGAGACAGTTCCTACAATAAATTCAGTGTTCAAAGAAATGTTCTAGATTTACTGCCAGATTCTATGTGGTTCTAAAAATCTGTACTGAACTGATCAAACTATAGAACAAAAACAGTAAGATTTATTAAAGTTAATTTTTTTACATAAATTAACACACTCAGGAGATAAGTCGGACAACATCAACATACTTCCTTAGGATCATTTGCAGAGAATGGCCAACTTTACTTCAGCAGCACAGTTAATACTGGAGATATTTACAGAGTTAACGCCAATATTTACGTGCTGCTAATGTACTGCTGACATCAGGATCGTGTTAATTCATAAGTGACATTTCTCTTCAGGAGGATGAAATCCTTGTATTTTTGAGGCAGCACAATATGGCCTGCACCTTTTCAAAACCCACAAACCATTATGTGCTGCTACGTTAGCCCAAGGTGTCTACAAAACATCAAAGGAATGAAAGCATAAGCTGTAAGTCAAACCTCATATTTTCTTGTTTAACTTTAACATTAATTTTACAGAATTGACATTAGCTATTTTAATACATTACAAATCCTTCATTAACATCTACTTTTAGTAGTGGTCCAATATTCTACTTACAATTAAGGTCAGCTTTAGACTTTGTTCCTGTCAAGTTAGCACACAATAACTTTATGGTCCAAATTTCAGATCCTTGTCAGGCTAATTAAATGGTGCGGATAGTTCTCTGATTAGAAGTTAAGTCTGATCTCTCTAATGTGAAAACTTCAGTTCATCTTCACATTAAAAGAACATTTAAAAAAAAAATCCCCAAACTTATGTTTCTTCTTTCCCTTGAATGGAAATCTTTTTGATATTGCTATAATTTCAGGGTCACCTTTAACAATACCAGAAGTTAAAATCAAGGTTAAGTACAACTGTCAGTTTGAAGAGGTGAACAAGAAACAGTAGTTCATATCTCAAAAGGGATACCACCTTAGCATTTACAAGAGATACTCTTGGGCATGGCGATGGGGGTAGTTTAAGCAGCCCAACCCCTTTAGGAAAAACCCACAAGAGTAAATAAGAGTGCTGGTTCTCACTCAGGTCTAGTCTACACTAGACAAGGTGTAGAAAAAAACTCTCTTACTCTAGAGTCTCTAGACACTGCTTATACTGGCAAAGTATTTTCACTGATATATTAATACCAGTTCCCCAAATAAAATAAGCTATACTGGCAATAGCACTTGTTGCTTCTATACTAGGGCTTTTGCTGGTATAGAAGTGTCAAAACATACACACCCCTAATTAACGTTACTCTACTAGTGAAATTTTCTGATGTAGATCTGGCCTTCGGTAGTTTGAGATGGAATGGTCCATGACTGCAAACTGAGGGCTGGGAAGAAAAAACATGCCTCACATGGAACAGAACCACTGGCAAAGGAGACATAGTGCAGACAAATTCTTCCATTTTATTTACAGAAAATATTTGTGCACGTGTCATTTTCCCTTACCCACTTGCCTCCTAGGAGCATCAGGGCAGGTCTACACTAGAAAGCTTTGCTGGCATAGCTATGTTAGTTAGGAGTGTGATTTTTTTTTTTTTTTTTTTTTTGCCAATACAGCTATACTGGTAAAAGCTCTAGTATAGGCACATATATCTGTATAAAAGTGCTTATACTAATCAGGAAACTGGCACAAGTATAAAGATATAACTGCATCTTTACTAGGAAGGTTTTTGCCAGTTTACCTATACTGGTATAAACCAGCAAAGCCCTCCTAATAGTAGATTGATTCTAAGGCCTGTCACTGTTTCCATTATTTTCTGGTGTTTAAGAATGGTGTCTTAAAACTTGTTACCCTGATGAAGACCAATGGTGCATCTACTCAGTTATCCCGTTACAGTGACTAATGCTGGATTATACAGGAGGTCTGACTACACAGTCTCTTTGTGAAAATGAAACCAAAATGCACCTAACTGCAATAGTGTGCCACAGTAGAAGATTTCTACCTGAAGATATTGAGCTAATCATATACTGAGGAAGGAAAGGGAGGGGAAATAGAAAGCCTTCACTCCAAGAGTTACAGTGTTGATGCAGATCAGGGAATGAACCACTCATAAAATAAATTTACTTAAACCTACCTGGTCAAAGGTGGCAAAGGAGTTCTCCACTAAACCAAATAAACTCATGCCCATTGGCTACCAATTTATTTAAAAGATCAAAAGAAATATTCAAAATAGTTAAATACTGCCAACATTTAATTCCTTTGGAAACACATTTCTTACTAATGATCAGGTACTGGCCAAATTCAATGTAATTGCCTTATTTTTAGGCTTTGGAAGGTTTTTGCTATGTTAGGTATTTACTCAACTCTAAAGTCACACTACACTCTTCGCAGAACCTTTCTATACGACATTTTCTAAAAGCAATTTTTAGGCTGAGAACTGGTAAGTGTAAAATCTTTCCAACATAGGGTGACATCATCAACTGTGAAAGAACAGGAAGCTTCCATTTTTCTACTTATGATTTTTCCTTGGAATTTTTTTTGAGTGGGGAGAGTTGAGGTAGAAGAGTGCATCACACCCTGCAAGAGGTGTAGGCCCAGAGGTGTAGGCCCCAGAATCTTTAAGTCTCTGAGATCTGCTGGAAGTCAGAGGTGTCCACACAAAGGCCCATACCTCTGATGACCCCATCCTTTGGAAGTATGACTAATAAAATCATGTTGCCAGAGATGCCCTTGAAGCCACTCATTTAAAGAGGTGGTCTGTTTTTCAATTTAGAGGGGCAAGCCAGTGGAAGTTAAAGTGTTGGGGTATGTCCGCTCTAGAAATGCTACAGCACTGCAGCTGTGCCACTGTAGTAAATCCAACTCTCCAAGAGGCAACAGCTAGGTCAATGGAAGAACTCTTCTCTGTGTAAAGATTAAATCCAGTAAATTACTTTAACATCCCTCTGAACTGTTCTACAATGTTCACATTGTGCCTTTTAATACTTGGGGAGGGGAGGGATAGCTCAGTGGTTTGAGCATTGGCCTGCTAAACCCAGGGTTGTGATTTCAATCCTTGAGGGGGCCATATAGGGATCTGGGGCAAAAAAATTTGGGTATTGGTCCTGCTTTGAGCAGGGGGTTGGACTAGATGACCTCCTGAGGTCCCTTCCAACTCTGATAGTCTATGAGTCTAAATGCAAAACCCTGAGTGAAGGCTTTTTGACCCAATGAAAAACTCATAGCTTTTTGACCCAATGAAAAACTCATAACACCCTGCTTTGTGTGCATTTAGTATCATAGGGCCTACAACACCACAGCACTGCCTGAAAGCTGGGAAGTAAGATAACCAAGATTAATCTGACTGTCGTCCTAATTTGCTTCGTTCTTGGCCATTTCCACTGATTTGCAAGCACTCCACCTAGTCAGATTGGTATGTTGTCTGCATCAAGTCAAAATCTTGCAGCAAGTAATCTTTCAGGGTATGCTACTTTTTCAACCATTATATTACCATTATGCTAAAACCATTATGTTTTTACTGTATGGAAGCATAAGCCTCTTCAAATTGTCATTTTGTAGTCTAATGCTGCATAGGTCTGATATACAATTGGGTGAAAAGCCAAAAATTGGACTTTAGCACAGAACAATGAATCCTAGAAAACTTGGTCCTCACAGCTGAGTGTGTCTTCAAGGATTCTAGAATCAGAGAAAATACCATGAAGTGAGAACCAGAAAGCACAAAAGAACTGGTTGGTCTCTTGTTAACTCCCAGCCCCTAGAACAATGTTTTTACCCTATGTATTTCTCTTTGTGTGTCCTGAAAGAAGATAGCACATTATCTTTTCTTCTATGACCTGATGCCACTACTGTCACAAAATTTTCATAAGCGTTCAGGAGGACAAAAAACTTTAAGGGAAAGGTCATCCGTTATTTGTATCTAAAGGATCACTGATCCAGTGCACAGACAAGGAAGCCCTCTAGTCAAGAGTAGAGGAACCCCTTATATTTGCTGTCACCCTGACATAATATTACTGCATTATTATAGTGCCCTTAATTTGACACTTGGACAGAAGTTTCAGATGTTCCATGGGAGGCAGACTCTTAATCCATTTTGGATTTCTGTAATCCATTCAATGTTGGCTGTGGAGATACAGAAATAATCCTATCTGAACTACTTCTGATTCCAGACCCTTTTATTTTGCAGTTGAATGTGTGTGGGAAAGATTACATTCTAAAATGTGTATATATGAGCATTTTGTTCATGAAATAGCCATGAGCTCAGTTCTAGGAGCAGTTAGTTACCCATTACTCCTGTGTATTCTTAGGCAGACAGTATTGATTGCTATTATTATTAGTGAAGGTCACTTTTGAAGCTAGTCATCCAGGCAAAGTCTACAATTTTCTTAGTAGATTTATCAAATTAAAGGAACTTCATCACTCCTTCTACTCTGCAAAGAGCACAAGAATGCTAAGTGCCTCCTGATGCTCTGCATTAGGCTCAATATTCAGTACTATAAGTAAAACCTTCAACGATTAATCAGAATACCAAAAAAATTAAGGAAAGGAAGTATGATCTAATAGCTAAAGCACAGGACTAGACGTCAGGAGGATCTAAATTCTACTCCCATTTCTGCCAAACATTGTCTAGTAAATATTCACAATCCTGAATATCAGAATGGTCATGAATCTTCTTCTTGACAATTAACAGCTGATTTTTTTTTAAAATAAAAGTATTTAACAGTACATGACACTCATTCATTTAAGTAAATGGCAGTCTTCTCCTTTGGAAGCATTTTCCCCTGAGGATATGGAGTCATTTTTGGAGTCATCACTAAATTCTGGATTATCTTTCTTACTCCAAAAGGGTAAAGGAGGTGGAGAAGGAGAGACAATCACTTTTTCACATATGAAAGATGGGGCTAGCACTTATCTACCTCAAGGGAATTGTAGAGCTAAACCAAATATTTGCAATTTACTTTAACAGTTCAAAAAGTCATTATTTAGTAAACAATATTCAAAAACAAAATTCCAGAAATAAATGTATTCTGCCTTAGCAGGAAGTCCACTTTCAGTCAGTGTATGACTGAAATGATGAAGTCAACTTAAAGGCCCCGGAACTAGGATTCAGATGTTAGATAAAATTATAGAACTTATCTTACAACAGTAAAAAGAAAAGGAGTACTTGTGGCACCTTAGAGACTAACAAATTTATTTGAGCATAAGCTTTTGTGTAACTCTTAAAAGCACTGTACATCTCCAAAGCTTTCAAAACAGATTTCTAGTGCTTTCAAATGGAAATAGATTCTTTTGAGCCTATTCTGTGTCAAACTGTTTAGAAAGCTGCTCCCTGTTTTAAAGTTTAGATGCAGTATTTAAGACAATTCAAATTGTCCTTTCTTCCTAGATTTAGATTAAGTGGTAAGAATTTTACATTATATGGGTTTTTCTTGTAATATGAATAATAAATTGTAAGGCACCCCAAATTCTTTCAGAAGGAGATGACTGTTCTTCACTATCTTCCAGGAATTACTGGCATGGATATACCAGATCCTTTGCGGTGAAGAGAAACCCACATGTTAAGGAACATCCATAAATTAAGGAGCGTATGCTAACTGGCAGATTTCCCCTTCTAATTCTGAATCATAGGTGTCATCTTTTTTGTCAGAGCCTGGGAAGACACTGCCAAGAGAATCTCTCCCCCTGTGTGCCACATGAAGCCACCTGTTCACAGACAGAACAATCCTTTACCTTGCATCTGTAGAGTATTATTGCACACTTCTTCTCCTCGTTTTGTTCTGTGTTCTTAGATTTCCTAAGAAAATATACAACAAATAAAACCCTAAAAATAAGCTTAAGAACTTTTGATTGAACTTTCTACATCTGACTGCTTGATTCAGAAGTAGGAATCAAACTGGTAGCAAAAGGAAGGGGAGGAGTCAGTCTGAACCAGGTGGCATGAAAATGCTTGTTCTTTCCATTCTAGGTTTCTTGCGGGCCTATCTGTAAAATAAATAAATAAAGAAAGAAAGAATCTGATACTGCAAACACTTACCCACATGTTTAACTTTAAGCATATGAATAGTCTAACTGGCTTCAGTGGGAATATTCACATGCTTAAAGTTAAGCTTGCATGTGTTTGCAAGATTGGGGCCTAACCTATCAGTCAATACTGATGGAAAATAAATCAGACCAATATGGACATTATATGATCTGAGAGATGACACCTGGAAACAGAAAACCTAACTACTTTAGAAGGGGCTAAATGACAAAGAAAAAAAATGTAACCGGGACAGTTTGCACATTAACAAGTCAAAATTTTTGTTTTCTTCTTTTGCAGGTTCATGAAGATTAGTTGTTGTGGATTTTATTCTAAGTGACAATCCAATCTCTATTCTGAAGGCTCCAGCACTGTTGCAGAAGATAGACATACATTTTACCATAACAACATATCAAATATATTCCACTCTATTTGAGTCATTGACTTGATTTTTAGAAGATTATTACATTTGCAGATGACCTTTAAATAAAATGGTACTTAAAAGGGAGTATTTTAGAGAGATTTATTAAACTACATACAGAATGCATAAATGAAAGTATTTAAAAGAATTGTAAAGTATGTAAGGATATTCTATAATGAACATTATAACTACCACAGAAAATACACCATCCTCTAAGCAAATTATGGAACAACTGATTATGTAGTAAAATAGTATAACATACATAGAAAAAGTAAACTAGTGGTCTCTCTCCACTTCTTAAAGATTTAATATCAAACAGTAGTAGTGAAGGCTCATGTTGCTATACCTTCATTTTTACATAAATTGATGTAGTTACATTTTCAAGCACATTAGTACTACCTTATTTTTGTGGTAAGTTATCGTTATGAATATATACAAAATGCATCTTATGTGTGTTATCCTTGATTTTTATAGCTATTTGACCATACTTACTAATTGACATAATTTGATATTTTGCAAGGAGTCTCCTACTAAGTTTAACTACTTGAAATAAGTTAGAATGAGGCAAACAGTTGATTCTAGGCTACTGATGGATTTCTGTTCATTCAAAATATGCTTATTCTCCTCATGCTCGGTTTTCCTCAAAATTTAAGCCGCAAAATAAAATAAAATAAAATAAATAAAAGCATTAAATTTAAGTCTCTCTGTGCTGGCACCTTGCCATCTCAAAATCTAGGTCTTTCTGAAGCTATTTGAAGGGCATTGTGCAGAGTGCAGGGACAAAAACCAGACCAAAAAAGCACATTGAGAACACATTATGTTTATCATGGTGGGTGAACACCAATTTAACAAAGTATAAGAACTTTCTTAACTCCATCTCTATTCAGCAAAGCACTCAAACATGTGCTGAAGTGTTTTGCTGAATAGGGAGGGTGTGCTGAATCAAGGCCTTAGTGACTAGTTCGGTACAGTTTCCTACAGAACAGAAAATGGGTCACCCACATAGGTTAAAGCAAAGTTATTTTGTAGTCTAAAAATTTAGACATGAAAAATATTCATAATGTTTAGTTGTCACATTTTCATCACAGAAACCTCAATGGGATCGACAAACTGAATTCTGCACATGAAAAATACAAAGGATGATTCCATTTTCCAAACAGGAATTTTTTCAAGGAAAATATTTATTATGAAGGTTCTTGTACTTGTTAAATCAAGTATTTAGCATTGGCATACATTTCTTATGGTGAGTTAGCAAAGGTATCAATTTTAGATATAAATATAAAATACTGATAGCCAAGTCACTATGACTGCAAGGTTATAGCTGACATCAAGACCTTAATTACAAATCTAGGGAAAGTTACTGCTTTAAAGACATACAGAACTCTTTTGAAACCTAATGCTCTAGAAGAAATTATTCTCTGACTGATAGTTCAAAATTCTCCAACTTATAAACTAGATGCAAAACAAGCACTCTCGCAAACTAAGACCCAGATTTTAAACCTTACTATGATACTGAGAAAGAATAGGCATTTCCCTGTGGTCATATTTCAGATTATATTTGTATGCACTATTGAAGTGAGCAAAGATTTAAATTCCATTTTTTAATCAAATCTACAGTTTTACTAACTGAAGTAGGGAGAACATATATTTAATAATCCTTGCATACAATCCACATTAAATTGAGATATATGCATATATAATGAAGATCAGAAAGTGGCCCTTTGTTTAAAAAGCAGCTGTGTGACCAAAGATGATGTCTCCTAATTAATATTCTTCCCACCTTTGGGCCAAAACATGTTAGGATGGGCTCATGGAGAGGATCTGCACAAATACTGGTGAAAAATAGGAGATGGTGGAGAATCTTTCTGTTCATCAGGGTTTCGCCTGTACAAGATAATACTAACAGAGTAAACATTAAGTTGCAAAGAACCCTCTTTTACGATGTGAATTCTCTACATGTGTATTTTGAGCCAATTACAGGTGAGGGTTCCTATCAGGAAGAAATGGTGCCATGAGGGACAGCAGGCCTTCTTCTAATCCCCCACTCCTGGCAGATGTTTGGGGTAGCTTACATTTATGGGTGCTTGGGAGTGCTGTGCTACTCTCTTTGTGCTAACAGCCTGGAGATCACACCCCCTGCCCAATCTACCAAAGGCCAATTTTGCCCCAGAAGGTGACCAGCACAAGTTCCAAATCATAACCTAGGATTTCCCATCCTACTGCAAATTTCCCCCACATAGGGGATAATTTAACCCATTTTAGATATATTATGAAGTATTAAATGCAAGCTCTATGCATTTTTTAAAATAGAAAATAAAAACAATTAAAGATGTAAAGACCACAAAATGCTGAGTATAACACTATTTTCACAGAAAATCTCTTTAAATTAATGTTAATTATCATTATTTAGACCCAGTCATTTCCCCCTAAGCAAAACAATATTTAATAAAAAAGTGGGATTGGTGTGAGTGGCAGGGTGAAGCAAGAAGACTTTGTTTTGAAGATTTGAAAACAAAGCATTTACTACCATAAAGAAATAAAGGCAAACTCAAAGGTTAAGGTATTAAGGCAATGGTGTAAATATTTTACATATGACTAAATGTTAAATTGCATTTCACAGAAAAGTTGAGTCTCTTATTTTTTAAAAATAGCATACCCGAGAGAATGAGACATTCCCCTCTTACAATACTTTAGTTGTGAAATAATTTTCTCATAAAATATTGCCATAAAAATATTAAAGAAATACACCAGAGAAATACACCCAGAGAATATGTAAGTTATTCAGATTTTTCACTTCAGAAAATGCTTGCAGTGAATACTCAACTATTAATTCAGATAAACTCAGAAGTTAGTATGTTTGCTAATAGAGGATTACTAAGACATTAAATAGATCAGTCAATCAGCAACCACACCTCCAAATACACTGCTTCCCCTCCAAATTATTATATGAACACTTGACAAGATAGTCAACTCAAAACAAGGTAGATTAAATAAAAAATTAGTGCAGTAGGGTGAACAGTTGAGTAAGTGAACTATGATTATAGACAGGTTTCAGAGTAGCAGCCGTGTTAGTCTGTATTCGCAAAAAGAAAAGGAGTACTTGTGGCACCTTAGAGACTAACAAATTTATTTGAGCATAAGCTTCTGTGAGCTACAGCTCACTTCATCGCTCACGAAAGCTTATGCTCAAATAAATTTGTTAGTCTCTAAGGTGCCACAAGTACTCCTTTTCTTTTTATTGTATAGAAAACCTCAAATGCAGTTTTAATTTATTGATTTGGAGGCACTTCTAACAAACTTTTTGTTCAAATGGTAAATAAATAAATAAATAAATCCCCCCATCCACATTTAGGCACATGTTTTTGGGTAAAAGAAAATATATTTAAATATCATTTAGTTTTAATCATTATTGCTAAAGATTATCTGTACGTAGTTTGTTGCTTCTTAAAAATTAGGTCTCATGAAAACAATGTTTTATCCATAGGTAAGGAAAAATTAAGTGGACCAGTCTCAAATCCTTGTTACACAGATGTCTTACTAAATGACTGGTAGAATAAAAGTGAAATGCTTATTTAACTCTGATAACATTTTAATGCAGGCTTTTTTATGTTAAGGCTGGATTTAGTTTAAATCAACAAAAGTCAGGAAATGCAGTTATGAAGGATTCCAAAATTTTAAATGACCTTGCCTAAGATATCATAGAGTTTTCAGACAATGGGTGATTTTACATGTGTTGTAATAACTAGACACAAGTTAAATAATTTGCATGAAGTAGATATGCAGCTATCCATTTCAATTGACTTAGAAAAGCAAGAGAAGATGATAAAGAAAGCATAGGAGAATTGACATAGTAATCTTTTAAGGAGTTATGATCTATTATATGAGCATGTGTTGTCAGCTCTCAAAACTATTATTTAGTCAACATGTCCGTATAATTTTGTGTACACACCTACAGGAGGAATAATAAAAATGATCACAAAATGTTACACATATGTAGGTTTGTAAAAAAGTAAATCTTGTGCATTTTTATTCCTTTCACCTTCAATTACTGTTAGATAATTAAGACTAATTAAAAAAGTTAAATATAAATTGTAATGTTTAAATGCTCACACCAATTGTTTTTAAAGGCCCCAACACTGCAGTCCTTATTCAGGCAAAACTCCCAATGCAGTCAACAGGAGTGTTGCCTAAGTAAGGATTGCAGCAGTCAAACTTAAGTGTGAGAAAAAACACACCTTACATCCCTCTAGACAGTCACTATACTCTCTTTTGGGCTGTAAATTATATAGACCAAGTTTCAGTATGGAAAATTTCTAGAACAAATCAAGAGCTGAAAAGTGGATTTTATAATGAAAATTGACAACTTTCTTTACAGTAGCACTCCTGTGTGATATTTGAGCTTGTAAGTTAATAAGCTTTCTGAGTAAGTGTGTTGGTACACATTTTAATTCCTCATTTTGAGGCAAGTCCCCCAAAATATTACTAAATCCCAAAACTATCAGTTTAAGGCAATCAAATATTTTGAACAAATATTAAAAAACAAAAGGATTGCAACAACTAAGGCCATGATCCTGCAAATTTTTACTCATTGCAGTCTTTAGCACTATTTGTGTGTCTAACAGTTTGCAGCATTAGGCCCTAAATTTACAATAATCCTTTAGACTTGTAGTTAAAATCTAGACAGTATACTTTCCTTCAAAATATTACATTAGAAATACCCTTAACGTTACTCAGACTGAAGAATACCTCATCAAATTTTCACCTTTTAAATTTGTAACAAGGGAATTTTAAATACATTTGCCTACCAATATAATTCTGATTTTCATTAACAATATTGTAATAGCTTTTGCACAGAAAAATATGAGCACAAACAAAATTATTAAAATGAATGCAAAGTCCTTATATTCTTAGAGAACTGGAAACTCAAATTATTCATAACTGAATAGTACCCACTGAATCAAAATCAGAGGTTCTGAACAGCTTCTGAAGTTTAAAAACTTTGCATGTTATGCAAATTATCCCAAACAGGAGTATTAACAACAATCCCAATAAAATAGTAAATCTGGGGGGGTTTATTTTATTCTAATAGAGATTAAAAAAATTCACTACCTATTTACAATAAAATAAAGGCAAGATGTAAGGTTTATCAAAATATAAAGTCATGCTCTAGTCCAAATTTATTTACATTTTATATTTTGTGTGTACTCAAAGTTTTGGTTTTCAGATGTTAATTTTATCTAGAAGGCTTTCAGTACCTACGAAATTGTCATACTATGTAGAATATTTCCCATACATTCTTTAAGAAAAAAATATTTCCTAAAATACTGTTACAATAAAAAGTGTATTATTGCTGACCACTTGCAATCCTTCAACCAGATTTGAAATTAGCTACTGAAGTAAGGATAAATACATTTTACACATCTATGGATGTGCTAGAGCTTTTTCAGGTACAGTCAGCAATTGTTTGGGCTTATTGCAGCTTTTAAAAGAAAAGTTTATATCTTACATTTTGATACAATTATTTTCTGCAAAGATATATACACATTTAAAAAGGCAGTAAGATTTGATTAAGGCTAAAAGCTCTATACCAGCTGAATACTAAAATTGCTAATGTCACACACAATATGTTCATAAAATTAGTTTTTGCCACAATGCATTTTATGACAGAGATAAAGTCTTAAAATTTCTAGTACTCTGTTTAATGTTTAAATATAAATTTGTTTGATCTTAGTGCAATTACTTTTTAAATTTCTGTTGTTTATTTTAATGGTTAGCTGAGATTATTCATATACAAGTAGAGAGGTCTTGATTACTTTGAGTGGATTTCTCAGTTTCAACCAAATTACCACTTAGTGCAAAGCAGGACTTGCAAGATGAGTATTGTATATTCTATGTTTATTATTTTTATATTATTCATTGTTTTACTGTATAATACTTAAATATTTATTGATAGGCTGCAAGATAAATGAAATTTCTGATAACTCTTTATATAGGTGGGGTTTGAAAACCAGTTTTGCAAATTCTATACTGCTTTAATTGAGAAGTGGCTAGTTATTAATAACTTTAAAAAAATAACTTTGTACAGTACATTTAAATGCACTCAGATAGGTCTCCATTCTTCTCTTTCACACACACTATTGACAACAGAATAAAATTACTTAAAAATAACTATTGTATTAACCATTACTATTATTATTTTGCATTAGCAGTAATAATTCCCAATACAAGAATATGAGGACAACACTATATGGAGAATTTATGTAACTCCAATAAGCAAGGCTGTTGCAAGCTCAGCTTTTTGTACATATTTTGGCCACTTAACACACAGACTGTCTTCAGAGGGAAATGGAGACTGTTTTTTTATTTAGTCTTAAAACTTAACAGAGCGAATGTGAAGAAGAATAACTTCAGCAAACAGAAAATCTTTAACCCAGTATAACAGTCTCACTATGTATAAACCAAAGAAGTCCTATTACTACACGCATTTTTAAAAATAAAGAGCATCTGAAATATGTGAAATGTTAATATGATATATACCATTCTCATGCTCCATCAGCTTTCCAGAGAGAATTTTTCAATCACAGAAGTAAGTTGTTCTCCAGAATCAGTTCTCCATTGAAAGGTCAAAACCTGCAATAAAAATGTCATGTATTATAACATATTTCCGACACCCACAGTTTCATGGTTGATCCCCAAACATAGATGTAGGTCATCAAGTTGACCCTCACTTTGTCCATGTTAAGGAAAACCCTAATTTTAAAAACACCTAAAAAAAAAAAAAAACCAGCCAAACTGACTTGATTAGGAACACCTGTGATATGCTTCTTTATTATCAGTAGCCTCCTGAAACAAATCAGATTAGTATGTTTCTGCTTTCATTCTCCCTATAATGTATTCTTGTGGGAAGTAAGGGGGAGAATGAGTGGGAGGGGAGAAAAAGAATTAAACAGTTAACTATAAACATTTAACAATTAACGTGTGCGCTGTGATACTTCCTGAAATCCGCTACTGACTTTTATCAAGTAGTGTTTAGCATGTACTGCTTTCTTTAAAACAGTTTTTAGCCAACTTTTTTCAAGACACCAGCAGTACAATCAACATTTTTAACAAGGAGGAATTGTATAAACACAATAAGTTACTCTATAACATCTAATGGAATTGTATAGTATTGCAGTCACACACATTTTGGGGGGGATGAAGGAGGGATGGAAATCTGACCATGGAATTTGTTGGATTAAAAACAAGGCAAAAACCTGATAAAGATGGTCACTTCAAATATTTACAGGAAGAAACAGTGAAATAATATAGCCAAATTCTCAGATTTCTTTAGCTTTTGTACTATAGGTGCTACAACAAGGTACATCCTGACTATGTCTATTAAACAAGCAGCAGATGATTACATCTGGTCACCTGTTTACAAATATTTTCAATATATTTGCTCTTTACTCCTTAACTTTATTTTCAAGTTTTATTAAAGAAAATGGTAGTATCTTAAATAAGGTTAACTTCCTCTTATTGTAAAAATGTATTTTTCTTTACCTTTATTCCTCTTCCCCAGTACATCTTCTCTACTCCTACCCTTCAAGCACAAATAATTTGGAAAAAATATCCAGCCAATAAAATATTTCTTTTGTTGATTTTTTTCTAAAAAAAATTATAGTAATATAATCTTTTAATATGTTAAATGTTAAGTTTGAAGCTAAACATATTCCTATTATCACAAAAGAAATTTAAAATCATGATCAAGATATTTTTCTAAGTCCAAATCTTAACCCAACTGGACATTTCTTATTAGATAAACACATTAGTGTTTTTGACTCAATTTTTGACTCAATTCTCAAACTTATTAATAATCTATATTTACAGTGGGTACACTGACGAGCCTTTAGAAACTAAATAGCTGAATATATATATTTTTGCCACTTTCAGTAGTGGGTTCCTTTAGACATTAATAAAGACCACTGAAAGGCATTGCTATTTTTTTCAGTTTCAGGTAAAATGGAGATTATATCTTGATTTTGAATAAGTCTTCTTTGGAAATGCTTTAGTGTTTAGTAAAAGCTATATACTTATATTTATACAACATTTGTGTGTATACACAATAATAAATGGGGACATACTTGTACTCTAGATATTCTGAACTGCTAAAATTTTTAAAAGACTGTTCAGAATTAAAGAAAGATTTTGAAGTCTATTACTTTCCACAAATAGAAACTAGCTTTTAAAGGTACAACTACAGTGAACTCCAATTAGACACAAATACTAGTCAATTAAAAAACAGTCAAACTTACAACATAACTGAATTAGAAGTGAAGTTACATTATCCACCTTCAATCTTCATGCAAGACTGATGGAAGTCGTCATACAAAAATAAATGAAGCTGAGAACTAAATTATTTCTCAGAATTATGGACTCATTAAATCTCTAAGGTATAGACCTACCCAAATGTTTCTTTTAGCAGAATTAGACTTTTTTTAAAAAAAAATTACAATAAAGGGTTAAACAAATCAATACAGGCATTGATTTAAGTTATATTAAAACAAAGACAGAAGGTTTAAACTAAGCCAATTCTTACCATCTCAGAAATATAGTGTACCACACAAAATTATGAAAATATTTTCATGATAACATAGTGTTAAAGAAAAGAAGTTCAAGTTTGATTGGTACTAAAACAGTGACTATTCAGCAATTCTATAGAGCAAGTGCCAATAATTCACAAAATAAATAAAATTGCAAACCGACTTTTTCATTTAGGTTTAAATTTAGACAACTTTCATATCCCTGTTATTTGTCTCACCTTTCCCTCAATATCTGTAGATACTTTACTATTATATCTATCTTAAAAATGTATTACTAGCTGAGTCAAAACTTAAACAACTTACTTCTAAACTGAAGTAGTGTGTAAAGAATCACAGAAATGTAATATACTGTGTATAAAATATAAAGTGATTTTGTACAGCTTGGTCCAAACAAAAAATTAATATTGTTAATAGGAAAGGTAGTATTTTTTTTCCTGACCACTGGTTCTAGCGCAAGATATTGGCTATAAAGAACTTGCAAATATATGCATAGAGAATATATCCAAAATATATTTATATACTTTAAAAATAAGCGATTTTCTGTTTTTAAAAATTTTACTATCAAATATTCATTTCAATTTGGACATAAAACCCTGAATTTTATTCCCTATAGCTTCCACAGATAGCCAGAATAAGTCTAAGATGCTCTACTTTTGACAATTTGTGATAAAATGAGTAATGAATGTAATTACTGAAATGATTAGTAATTGGCTTTGGAAAAAACCCCTGTATCTAAGAAAGCAAAAACCTCCAGCATATACAGAGACTATAACTTTAAATTTCTCAGTTCCTTTTAAATATAGTTGAATATTTCCTATCTCAAATATTAAAAAATAGTAAGTTGTTACAAAAACGGGCAGTTACATTACTATTCTGTACATAAAAATAGGAAGTGTGTGTATATATACACACTAAACACTCCAGAATTTTTTTTGATACACCTGTTAGAACAGCCATATGACATCCAATATGGGTAACGTAAATTTTCCCTGAGGAGTGTACCTATAGGTAGGTACCGTGTATAAGTTCAAGCAATATGTAACTACAAATTCTGATACAGAAAGTAACAGTTAACTTAAGGAAATTAAAACTATTAAGTTTAGAAATAAGTTTTCCTCTATAGCTTTGTATTTCACATGGAACAGTAAGAAGTCTTGATTCCATTAAGCTAAAAAAAAAAAAAGAAAAAAGAAAGAAAAAAAAGGACAGATGGTATATTCTAACTTTAATATCTAACTAACTAAAATATTCTCTCTCAAAATGTTGCTACAATACATTTCCAATGCAATACAACACAATATCAGTAAAAGCTACCCACGTAATTCAAAATTACTAGGAAATAAATTTTTATTTATTAAAAAAAAGTTTCTTCCATCTTCAGTAGATTTACACTTGCAAAAAACAATCAAATGAAAAACAAAACCAAAAACACCCTGTACCTCTTGGGAAGTTTCAGTGCAACTCTAGCTTTTAACAGGACAACTGTAACCTATTTGAAAAGTTTTTCTGAGAGCCAAAATAACTGAACAGGCTTAATAGAAACAAATTTATGAAGAGGATACTAATTATGTTTCATGACAAAATTATAAGCAATAATCGGATCACAAGTACATAACTATAACTTTCATTTATGGGTCTAGTGTAAATACATGTTTATTACAGCTACAAATATATTTAGAGGAAATATCAAATTAATCTTTTCTAAGGCCAAGTAAACCTCAGTTAATGTTTGACATTTTAACTAAGGTGAAAAATGCAAGCAGTCCTATGAGATTCAATTTAAACTAAGTGAATTTCTCAAATACATCAAATGAGTAAATCAAGTATCAGGAAACCTATATAAATTACATAAATGTGCACTGTATAATGATATCAGATTGCCTACTGCTTTCTTTTTAGCCACACCCACTTTTATATCATTATAAAAATGGAAATGGTAAAGTTCTGAAATAAAAATTAAGCTAAAAAGAAATAATTGTTTGATGTAGTTAAATATCTAATAAGTACAAACATTTTAATTATAGAAGACTATTACAAAGCATAATATGTATGCTTTGTACTTGAATGTCAGAGAAATAAAACATACGCACCTGTACAATACTTACCTGTTCTGTTTTCTAAATTAACTATGAGTCAGGACAGTTATTTCCTTGAAAGTGAAAGTCAGTGTTTATAAATTTTACTTCCATTGCTGAATAGTGTAAATCTGTTCAAATACTGATATTTTAAAAAGTATACACTCAGCTACAAAGAAACAGCTTTGTGCACATTCCCACACAAAGTATTAAAAATGTTTCTTAAAACAGTTAAGTAGTAATCATATACCTCCAAAGAAATAAATGCTAAAATGTAATAAGGTATTATTAGCATCACAATTGAACAGATTAAATTTAAATTTCTAGCTATGAGGATTTAATGATAAACTAGGGACAAACTGAGAGTAACTGTAGCTGAATAAATAGACTGAATAGTCTGATTTGAAAACTGGATTTAAAAACCGAGAAAACCCCAGGGTTCACAATAAGAATGTGTTCTTAAACTATTGTATTTCTGCCTTACACAGAAAATACCTTGAATCCAGCTAACATGCTAAGTTTTGTATTTCACTTTAAGGCTACAAGCCTTCAGCCATGCACATAGAAATCCTTTGTACAGCACTTCTGCACCCCAACTCTTCTGTACGTCCCTCCTCCTACGTTACTCTGTTAACTCATTATTTTCGGAGCAGAGGGTGCTAAGTAAAACGCACACACTCCTGTCGTTAACCAGAGTGGATAGATGCGCGCGGGGGGCAGAGCGAGAGAAGCGGAGAAATCCTATGACCCAGTCCAACCTTCAAGCCCCAGTAATGCGTTCATGCAGCCAATCAGGGGGACCGTATACTCGGTCCAGTATTTTCTGAAGTGGCACATAAATGAGGGCCCGATCCTGAATTCACTGCGCACCCAACACTCCCAGGGATTCAATGGGAGTTCTGGGTGCACAAGGAAAGCAGAGTGGTGCCCTAAGATCTAGCAGGATTCGGGGAAGTATTCATACGTTTTCCTGCATCTGAGAAAGGTTCTGTCAGCCGAAAGCGAATAGGGAAGTAGGCAGAAGAATAAAAGTAGCGCTAGAAATTATATCTGGGAAGGAGCCAGATGGTCTGCCTGTTTCTGAGCTTGCAGTGCTGTATGTTAGCTTATCTGCCCCCTGTATATTATTATCCCCCACTCACTCCCACCAAGTAACTGCTGCAACAAAAAGATGTCTTTCTTGTGTGTGCGCAACTATGAAGCGTGAGCGCCCACGCCAAAACCAGTCCCGAGAGGGTTAAATAGCGTCGTGGAGGAAAAGGCACAGAGTGTCACATATTATGTGTATGCAACGGAGTAATCGCTCATCACATACACTGCGAGAGTGAGCCCATTACATATCACCATAAGCACAAATACACACAACCTAGGGGAGACCGAGAACTGCTGCCCACCGAGAACTGACATAGAAACAGCCACCAAAAAAACAGCTAAGCCAATGACAAATAGCGACCCGGGTGACAGAGACGGAGAATTTAGTAGGCGGAGAAGAGATGGTGAATGGCCACTTCTAATCACAGTATTAGGCTACGCTGTCTATGGGGACGATATTTACTCATTTTGGGGGGATGGAGGAGGAGAAGGCGAAAAGCATCTACAAATAACTGGTACGATTCAAACGGCCCCAAATTACGTTTTCCCTTTGAGCTCGGGAAACTCGCGTGTAAATGTTAAAAACAATTAGCCATGGCAATATACGATTAAAAGCGCGTTGGTCCTTCGTTATTAGCCAAAGGGCCGGAGAGGATAAATGCGATAGCGTGCGGCAGCACAACCGTCACCCAGGTCTCTGCTAAAGGCGGCTTCGAGATCGTGACACGGGAAATTATGATCTGAAAAAGTGCGAGGCTGAGAGAGCTCCGAGACAGAGGAGTCAACCTGCCTTCATCGAAAGGAGCCGGGGGAGGAGGGGGGGGGGGCGAAGGGGCTATTTGGGGGGCCCTAATCCAGGTTACAAACCCGGGGAGGGGGGGGGCGGGAGGCAAGAGGGAGGCTGGGAGCGGGGAGCCCTGCTGGCTGCTGCAGAACAGGGGAACCGGCAATCGCTGTACCCCGAGTCCGCTCCCGTGTGCCCCGCAACGCCCACGGCCACGGGGAACACAGCCTGTCATGTCACGCCGCGGCCGAGGGGCGCCCAACGGGAGCTGGGAAGGCGCCCTCCGCTCGGGGTGCTCCGGGTCCCCAGCCTGCCTCTAACTTCCCTGCCCATCTCTGCTTGGGGCTGAGTCGCTCCGGAAAGCGGGCGGGGGAGGGGGAGCACGAGCGCTATCGCAGACAGGGTCTCTGCCCGGGAGATGCTCCCTTCAGTCGCCCTGGGGCGGGGGCTACCTGAGAGAGGCGGCCGCTTCGGGCCCCGATCCTCCCAGGCTGGAGACTGACAGTGACAGAGACGCTGAGGGGGCGCCGCGACCGCCGCCCTGCTCACCCCCCGGCTGCCTCCGGGGCCGGGATCCCCACTGCTCGCTCCCCGACAGGGCTTCGGGTGGATTTTTCCCGGAGGCGGGACACGGGTCGACCCCGTTAACCGGACAACACCCTCCCCCCGCGGCCGCTCCCTCCGGCTCTTACCGCCTGTGCGGGCGCCTCCTCGGGCCGCGGGTATTTTTGGCGGCGGTCTGCGCCCAGCCCAGCGGCCCCGCCAGCTCCGGCTCCCCCACGGCAGCGATGCAATCGGGCATCACTCGAAAATGGCGCCGAAAGCGCAGGGCTCTTCATTCAAATTCGTTAGAGCCAGCCCCGCTGCCCTAGGGCATGCCGGGAATGGGAGGGGGGAGCGAGGGGGAGAGCCGCTCGCGCTGAGGCAGCGCTACGGACACGGCGCTGCTGTCAATAGCACCCCTCCCCCTCCCCGCTAGCGCGCGCGCCCGCACTAGCAACCCAACCGCCACTCGGGGGGGGGGGAGGAGGGGGGAATGTCACCCAGAGCCCCAGACCCTGGGGAGAGAGACAGTCATTCACCATCAGCCCCATGGACTTGTCAAGGTAAAGGGGGGGAGGCGGTCGAGACAGGGGGGAGGGGGGAGGGGGGAGGGAGATTCAGAGAGAGGAAAAGGGGGGAGGGGAGGAGAGCAACATCGAGAAACTTAAGCGCACCCGATAATAACCCAGTCCATCCCCAAGCCCATTGCCAGTGCAGCGCTCGCGTTACAGCCCGACCCCCCCCTCACCCCCACCCCCCACCTCCGAGTCAGGCCACGCAGAAAAAGTTTGAGGCGCTCAGACTAACTCTCCCCCATGGCACAGCTGTAGCCTGCGGGGCCCGATTCTGCCTCGGCCACAGCAGCTCCCACAAGTCAGTTTACATCAGCGCCCGATTCTGCCCCAGACGCAGCTAGGCAGCTCTCCCTGAAGTGGACTGCAGCTGTGTGGGCCCGTCTGAGGGCACCGTTGGGCCCAGAGTATATAACTAGCCACTGGACAGACTGCCTACCTTCAGTGTTGGCAAATGAAGATTTCCTTTGAAAGTGTTAGCTTTGGCATTTAACAAGGCTTAGCAATGTATATAGACTCTTTCATCATCAAGCCACTTCATAAACATTGACTAATCATGGTAACCCACCTGCTAGTTTGGTGTATCACTATCCCCATTTTACAGATGTGGAAACTGAGATGGAGGTTGTGACTTAGGGCTGTGGAGGCAGAAGGATAAGAAGTCAGGCTTGGCTTTTAGTCTCCTGTTCAAACCACTATACTACACTTGGCTTTTAACTGCTTAAGGACCATCTCCTCTGAGGGACCCCTGTGCTTGAACAGAACCCATCCATTGCACCAGTGCAGAGTAGCTTGCAGTGTCAGGGGCCGGGCCTAAAATTATAACCTTAATGTAAAATTATTGTAAGATATTTCATGTAACTTCTTTTCTTTTCTTAAGAAAAAAGATTAAGTAAACAAGGCCCTGATCCTGCAAACGCTTGTTTACATACCTAACTTTGGGGCAGATTTTCAAAAAGGCACAAGTGGGAGTTAGGTGCCATACTCCCATTGACTTTTATAATCTTTGAAAATCTTTCCCTTCATGTATGTGAGTGAGTCCATTAAGCTCAGCAAAACTATTCACAGGTATAAAGGTTTGTAAGCTGAGGGCCTAATATTTCTATTGATTTCACTGCACACTTCTAGAGCTGTATGGTCAAAACGATGCAGTTCTGGAACTTCACAGTGAAATGGCAGTGCAAAAATAACACATAAATAATCACATAACTCACATTACCATTATGTAGAGAGACATGAAGAAGAGCTCTGTGTAAGCTCGAAAGCTTGTCTCTTTCACCAACAGAAGTTGGCCCAATTAAAGATATTACCTCACCTACGTTGTCTCTCTGATATCCTGGGACCAACATGACTACAACAACATTGCATACATTGATATTCTGTGTTTAATTTATTACATTGTCCTTCAAATTAGTGGAAATGTTATATAATATATTACAAAAGTGATTTTTAAATTTTTATATCCTTTCCCTCAAATTATCTTTGAAACAAGTTCGCAATAAGCACTAGCTGCCTGAAAAACTTCATCTTGTAAAGTTTAGCTATTTTAAATTGTGTTCAAAAATAATTAATTAATCACTTCATAGCAATAAAGATACATATATATTTTACCCTTAATTTACTAAAAGATTAGTGAAAATCAAACTTTCAAAAAAATGACCTTTGAACTGATAAAGTATCAAAAATTTCATTTTCAATGAAAGCAGTGAAAGAAAAACTATAGTACTGTCTATACTGTATGTGTTTAGTTTATACACACTGATTCATAGTCAAAACATTCTAGATATAATTTTTCTATGAATAATCATTTTTTAACTATAATGCAAAAACAGTATATAAGGAAAAGGTGTACCATGGAGATCGGACAGCCTACACAACAGGTTGTAATTGTTCTGGTCTGTAGTGTGAATTATGATGTTGTCAATCAAAACTTCATAGTTAAGGTTTCACCAAGATTGTAGCTAAAGTGAGATTTTGTATACCCTAATATCTAATCATTGCCCTCAGATTTAGACTCCATACTTAACACACTTAGGCCCCTATCCTGTAAAGATTTTAGGCACATAGCTAATGTTATGCACTGTTAGTAGTCCCATTGACTTTAGTAATCATATACTTTCTGTATAAGTTTTTGCAAAATCAGGGCCATAGACTAACATCCTACTTGAATTTTCTAGATTATTTCATATAAAGACAGAAACTTCCATTTGAAACTTTAAAAAAATAAACACTTCCTGAAATTTTGTTCTCTTTGGATTTTTTTGGCTCTCTCTAACAAGCATTTAGATCTCCAAGACACTTATAAATACAATCATTCACGCGTATCTCACTATATCTCAAATCTAAGCTAACCAGTGAAACTTACATTAAAAAAAGTTATTCTCATTATTACTTATAACTGAACAGATCTGCACAAATAGAAACCAATGGAAGATGTCTTGATTTCTTAACTACTTCGATTGATCTCAATGGGGTATTGAGTCAAATATTGTACAATTACAATGATTTAAATATCAAAATTGTTAACTACTTAACTGCTGATCACAGCATAAAAAAGGAAAGGGATGATCATATTATGAAGATCTGTGCAATTTACAGTGAGTGATGTCCATTCTGGTGTCACAAGTGGGAGGCATTTGGGAGAGTATCACCGCTTTCCACCCCTCAATTTGACCAGTGAAGCTAAAGGTCAGAGGGAAGAACAGAGCCGGGGGTGGGGTGGGGTGTCTCTGAGCTGCCAAGGGACAGCCAATCCCCAAATTCTCACCTTGACCAGGCCAGGTCCCCCTAGATCAGCAGGTGTTTGGTCTGCTATGGATGGTGAATGTCAGGTCAAGCAGCTTCCTCTCTGGCTATAATGGCTGCCTTTGCTGGATGCTGTCTGCAGACTCAGATGCACATTATTGCATCAATTAACCTTGGCTCGTGTTTTTAAGATTTTTTTCACAACCATGAAGGTTAGAGACTTTTGCTTGTAATGAACATCGAGATTCTGTCATTATCACGTAACACTTGGAGCCAGGGCCTTAGATGCTTGTCTATTGTTCCTGTACCTTAATAATCCAGTGGGTGTATCCAAATCCCACTGAAGGGTGCCAAGCCTGAGGAGCCCAGCAGAACATGTATGATCAGATTTGAACACCTGTGCAATCTATTGTGAGTGGCATCTCATTTTGGTATCCCAAATGGGCAGAATTTGGGTTGTGGGTGGAGCTTGGGGGATTTCCCTCCCGCACAATTTGAGCTGTGCCTTGCCCAGCTTGTATTTCTATCTGATCTACTCCTGAGGGCAATTTGTGCCAAAAATTTAAAAATTCTGTGCCAAAAAATTAAAAATTCTGTACACAATATTTAAAAATTCTGCAAAATTATGCAAGTTTTATTTGTCAATAAATAAATGCAGAGGCTCCAGCAGGACAGTGGGGAGCACAGGCCATTGGCTGCACGAAGGTGGGAAATCACCTTGCAGCGCCCCCATCCCTGGAACATGGACTCAGTGGTCAGGCTGCACCCGAACCTGACACAGCACAAGGCCTGGTCCTGCCCCAGAAACACCCTGGGCCCTGCCCCACTGCACCAGGCATACCAGGTGTGGGGCAGGCATGCTCAACCAGGCAGGATCCAAGTGTGGAAGGGCTCAGTGTGGAGGAATCCAGGTGTGGGGTGAGAGGATTCTGTATGGGACAATCTGGGTGCAGGCAGCTGGGGGTTCTAGGTGTGTGGGGGTCTAGATGCACAGAGGCTCGTTGGGGGGGTGGGTTCCAGGTGCAGAGGCAATGGGACTCTGCAGGGGCTTCCAGGTGAAGGTGGTTGGGGCTCAGCAGAGGGGTCTGGGTGTTTGGTCTCAGGAGTGGGGTCTGGGTGCTGGGGGAGTGGCACTGGCGGGGTGGGGGTCTGGGTGCAGCTAGTTGGGGGTCAGTGGCATGGGGGTCTGGATGTGGGGACTCAGGGTGGTGCAGGGGGTGGAGCATCAGGGTGGGGGTTTGAGTGCAGGGAGCTGAGTGGGGGGTGGTCTGGGTGCAGGGATGGGGGTCCGGAGGCAGGGGGTATGGGTGCAGGGGGGCTCCAGATGCAGGGGTTGAGGTTCAGTGGGGTGGGATTCAGGTATGGAAGGCTAGGGGGTTCTGGATTACCAGGTGAGGCTTGGTAGGGGTGTCAGGGTATGGGAGGTCTGGATGCATGGGGGTTGGGTGGATGTGGGCGGGAAGCAGGGGAGGATGCTGAGCTTCCTGGAGCTGGGGGAGTTTTCTGGGGGTGGGTCTGACACAGTCCCAGCCACTCCTTGCAGCAGAAGAGGAAGTCCCATCCTCTCCTGCCTCCAGCCCAGCCAGGACTAGCAGCTGATCCTGGCTCAGGGTAGGAACCACTGGTTGGGGTGTCCCCAGTCCTGCAGTGATTTACCTCTCTGCCGGCTACTTTGGGTGCCTGAAATGCTGTACCTGCACTGCTAGGGAGGGATATGTGACTGCTCTTGCGGCTTCACTTTGCTTCCCTGTCAGAAAGTCATTTTTCTGCAGGGAAGCAAAGAAATCTGTGGGGGACATGCGGGACATGCATTCTGCACATGCACAGTGGCACAGAATTCCCCCAGGAGTGCTAAAACTCTCTTCCATACCAGACCTCCAGCCTCCATGCAAATTCCTCTATGCCTCTCTCCAGATTTACTTTCCTACCAGCCGTCCTTCAGGTTTGATAATATCTGTAGAAATTTCAGGCTGACCAGTCTAGTAGCCTTAACTTGCTGCGTGTTCTCCTAGTCCTCTTACCACCCCTCCTCTACTTCCTACAATAGCCATCCAGTCTTCAGCTTATCTTGGCAAATTTAGGACCTGTAACTCTTCACAGTTGCAGCTTCACTTATGATAGCAGTGATAGAGGCTGTAGTATAGACAAGACGTTGGTATACCACATCTACTATTGTTTACTGGTAGTGTTGCAGTGTTGGTGAATTAAAGGTCCTAAATTCGCCAGTGTAGACATACTCATTGGAACTTCTCCTGATAATACACAGTACACCAAGTAAAAAGTATTTGCAGAACTGAGAAGTACATCTGTTTTGTAGACCTTCTTACAAATATTTTGTCAAAAAAAATTGTAGCACATTTTTACCCGTCCCCGCCTCTGAACTCTGAATAGCCAACCCTCAATTTAACTTTTAAGTCTTCCTACTGTCATGATTCTCTTAGGATAAGTATGAGCCTTATGGGCAAGAAAGGCTGGATATACTATATTTCATTCTAAACCCCTGACATTGATCCTGAAATAGCTACCAGGCCCCCAAAGAGTAATGAAGCACATCCTCCTTTGCTGGGGCTAAGTAAAGAAGTGAGATGTTATTGAGCTTTGATTCCACAGTAGCACATCGATAAACCTGTCCAAATGTTGCTGGTTTTTAAATATCAATACACTTGCTGTTTTAATGTTTTTGTTGTTAATTTAGCACTCTTGAAAGGTGCCAGTTTGGCAACTGCTGAAACTGAAGCCCTATATTTGTCCATAGATAAGTTTCAGGGGGCAGTGGCACAGCAAACTTCTTCACAGTGCCCTGCCAATGAGCTTCAACCCTGAACTGAAGGGAAAACATTTAATGGTGAGAAAGTAGTTTATTCTCCATGACTATTCAGTTCTTTCACTGGATGTTTTATTTTAGCAGTCATAGAACTTAGATGTATAGCAGTGGTCTAGCCCCTGTGCTGACGCTTTCCCCAGAGGCCCCACTCTTGCATCGCCTCTTCCCCTCAAAACCCTGCCCCCGGCTCATTCCTCTCCGCCCCGTCTCCCCATTGCTCACCCTTACAGCCGGTAAATAGTGGGAGGGCATAGCCTTCCCACTTTTAAAAGTGATGGGACCATGGCCTCCTGGCCCTCCCCTGTTCTGGCACCCCTGCAGTGGTCTCCAAACTATGGGGCATGCCCCCAAACATTTGGGGTGTGTGTGGCAGGGCCCAGGCCAGCCCCACAGTGCCACCCTGTTCCGCTCCGCCCCCTGCGCAGCCCTGGCCCAGCCACTGCTGCGCTCCACCCCCAGCCCAGTTCTGACCCCAGCCTAGCTCTGCCCACATTCCTTCTCCATCCCCACACCAGCTCTGCCTCTAGCCCCAGCTCCTCCCCCATCCCCAGTTCTGCCCCCAGCTCCACCTTCAGCCCAGTCTCCTCTGCTGAGCCAACTGTGCAGTAATGGAGGGGGAGCACAAACTCATTCCATTACTGGTAAGGGGGGCACGACAGGAAAAGTTTGGGCACCACAGATGTACAGAATGGTAATCACCAGGACCATACTTCTTTCATTTTTTGAAAATAGATATCGTAATTGTTCTTCTCAGTCTTTTGTTACCTCTTCAGTTGTCCATGGCTTTGCAAAAATAATTGTCATTGATACAATAACTTCTGTAGATAAGTCCCTTAATACCAACTTTAGACCCTGATCCTGCAGACATTTATGCATGTGCTTAACTTTCCCCATGAATAGTCTCATCAATAGAATGACTCACATGAATAAAGTTGAACATAAGTGCAAGTGTTCGAAGCACTGGAGCCTTGAATTCTGTATGGGTGAATTCCTGCATCTGAATGGAATGCCACTGATATTAATGCAGGATTGGGCACCTATAACATAAACTCTTTGTCTAGCATTTACTTATTTGCTTTTTTGCTACCTAATCTGTTTCCTCCAATCCTGGCTTAATTTAGGTTGTTCAATTGCTTCTCCAATTTCTCATTTCTGGTATGCGGCCTGTAGGACCTCACAGCATGCATCAACTTTTATTAAGCCTCACAATATCTCTGTGAAGTGCAAAGTATTATTTTATTATACCTATTTTACTGATGGGTAAAACAAAACATAGAAAGATTAAGTGAATTGCCCAAGATCATAAGAAAGAGGCAGAGTAGGAATAGAATTTGAGAGTTAATCCTTCACTCTCCCCATTAATATTCTTTGTAAAACATTGAGATTTAAATGTAGGTCTTTTGTATTTTTGCATTTATTTTAAGAATATTATTTTTATTTATTTACGGGTTTTATTTATTTATTTTTAAAATTAATATAAAGCCTATTTTTTCAGTTTTATGGATATGTTTCAGAATATTTCATCCATTTGTTTGCATTGCTCCAGAACAGCATGCCTCCAGCAGTAAACCTGGTACTATTCCACAGTTTTAAATTGATTAGGAAAGGTGTGAAAATGATGACCAGAGGCTGAAAAATAAGGAGCAGTGTGATAAATTTCAGGATTTTTTTGGAATATAATTTAATGATTACATAAAGATGTTCTTTTTTCCTTGTCTTGTTGGTAGAGAACAGTTTTAAACAGTGGTACGCAAAATGTGGTCCATAGGTTCCAAGTGATGGACAGAGATAACAAGTAACCTGTGGCATGCTGACAGTGTTCCAGATGATTTTTGGTATACTTATGAGATGGTGTCTCTGTGTCTTCTCTTTCACTATGGTAGCAGTATCATAGAGTGAGAAGTAATGGAGAGCACCGCCTCCTTGGCTGCTTTCATGATTTCCACAGCTCCTTCTATCTCTGTGGTCCTGTTACCATAGAGATAGTAATATTGGAAAGATTAACCCTCTCCCAGCTAATTACACAATCTGTTTTGGAAGTGCAAATGCAAGTAGGCATAGAGGACTGTGAGTCCCCTTAATAGTTAAGGCTGCAACCCTGTGTCAATAATTACTTTAGTATTAATGGTATCACTCACTGAATTAATTATCTTTCGCCAGAGGTAATTGCTGTGTTACAATATATTCATTATATTAAAAACAAGTTTTTATTTTTATATTTAAACCAAAGAGAGACCAGGCAGTAATCCAACCTTTATGCTCAGAGCATAAAGAAATAACCAGGAACTCATTTATTTTTTAATGTGGATTTCACAGTTTGTTTCTTTTTTCTTTCTCAGTCACTTTTTCTCTGGTTTTCATGAGACCAGATTCAGCAAAACTCTTAAATATGTGTATAATTTTAAGCACACAAGTAATCACATCCTGCTTCAGCAAAGCACTTAAGCCTGTGGTCAAGTCCCATTGGCTTCAGTGGGACTTAAGCATAGGGGTGGAATTACTTATGTGCTTAAAGTTAAGCACATGCTTAAGGGTGGGCTTTTCTAAAGCTCTCAGAATTAACCTCTATCTTTCACTTCAATGGGAGCAGAGTTAGATCAGTGTTTTTGAAAATTCTGCTCCAAATGCTTTGCTGAATTAGGGCCTTTGTTTCTTTTTTTGTTCCATCCCCTTTTCTCCCTTTAAAACACTTTCACTTCTCTTACACTTCTCACACACCCTGTTTCCTACTAACCTTTCCTCTTTCGCTCAGCTTCCTATTAACTTTTCCTCACTGACTATCCCCTGCCTTTCTTCCCTTTATGGGAGTTTTGTGGCTGTCACTACACTTTTTTCAGTTGGTGCCTTTTTCACTGGTTGCCTAAATCTAACTGCCATAGAACCTTTTGATTTCAACTCTGTCTCTTCTGCTAAAGAAACACATGCCAAAAATGTTCAGCTACAGCAGAATAGTGAGGAAAAGAATATCAATGCATGTGTAACCTGTAAGAGGGTGAAGCAGGATATAAAAAGAAGATATAAAAAGTTATTTCACATAACAGAGAATTAAATGCTAGTTCTAGGCAATGACAGGAATTTCTGGTGGTTGTTTAATATCCATTGTCCTCTTAAAAAGTTAGTGCACATTGAAAATATTTCATTGAATGAATGTGTATCGCTGAACCTTTTTTAGGTCTGGGGAGAGGCTAAGTGGGAGTGGAAGAGAAGCAGGAAGTTGCAGAGAAAGGGGTGAAGTGCAGTGCATTCTATAGGCCTGTTGCCTGTTAACTGCAGTCTTGGTGAATATTAAAAAAAGGTAATCTGAACTGCACTTCTATTATTTTGCACCTTCATGAAGGGACATATAAAATTGGCACCAACTGAAAAAAGTGTAGTGACTCTGCGGCACAGAAGGACCAAATTCTGTGGAAACAACCCGAAGGCTCTAGATTAATGTATTCTATCAGTATGTAATACTTTCACTCTAATCCCCCTGTCATACCACAAACACACACATGGGTGGCTCATCATTGAAAACACTAATTGACGTAAAATTGATTGATAATCATTTTTTTACAATTATTTTTGAGGATGGATTTTTTTGCTAGGATTTTCAGATGGCCCAGCTCCAATTCTAGGCATTGACTCCCATGATATTTTCTTAGCAGCCTGGTTTAGAATCACCTTCTTTTCATCCCTGTCAGAGAAGGAGGGTTTGTGGCCAGCTTCAAGTGTCTCATCTATCTGGCTCCCTAGGCCTTGACTGCTATGCTGTTCTCTAGCTGTCAAGCTCACCAAGCTATACTTTTGGCTCTCTCCACTCACTGGACTGCAAGCTGGACTTCAGCTCTTAGACACACTCCGCTGCCTAGCTCCATGGAACAGTGTAGGAAGCATGCACTATAATCCACTTAATCTCTTCTTTTAGGGAAAGATGGAGAGCAAGAGGTAACTGCAGGCAGCAGAGCAGTGAGACAGACAACAAAATTTTGGGTGGCTGTCTGCAGCAATATACCAAATTCCATGCCATCTTGGGAAAATGTCAAATTCTGTGTTTGCAGAATCATAGATTCCAAGGGGCCCTGACTGCAAGGAATAGGGCACATCACGCCTCTCAGAGCTATTGTTTCAGGTTCTTCACAGATTCAGGCAGGAAACATTGCATCAGTTTACGTTCATTTGATGCTGTGGAAGCTGTCTCTACAACCATAAGGATTAGAAATAAGGCCAAGATTTCACCCACAGTTTTTTTAAATGAAAGTTTAGATTCTGCAGTACAATTCTGCGGAAAGGGGTGAATTCTTCAGCCATGGAATCACAGAATACCCAGGGCTCTGCATATAACATGTTACTGAATTAAAAAATACTCCTCACTATTAAGGCGATTAGTCTCAAATTTGGCACATGCTCCCTGAAATGCAGATTTTAATTTTATTTATTTGCCTTCCTGCACCAACTGAAAAACCTATCTACCTGCCAAAACTAGAGTTTCAAGTCTTCAAGTCCCATATAGGAGCCAAACTGCCCTGAACCCAGGACACTGGATTTGTTGGGATTGTGAAAGTGGGCACACACATTTTATCTGCTTCACTGCTCACTCACAGGAGAGATGTCAGGGGATAGAAAATGTTGATAACTTTGGACTCTGATCTCTGTAGAACACAGGATTCTTGTGAGTTCAATTTTTTTGTCTGCTCACAAGAATAGAGCCAGCAGAGAAACAGATAGATAGTATGGTATCTCTGATTCCAACAGAATTGTGTTTATATTATGAATGTATTTATATTTACTTCTAGTTTATGAGCTGGCTTCTTAAGTCATGTAGCCTTTGTTTTTGAGAACTAGTTCTCTAGTTACTTCTGTACCTGTGTGCATGTTTAAAAATGGGAGACACCTTTCCCTCTGCAAGTTTCTAGGAGTGTGTCAAATTTGAAGGCTAGAGTCATCATGGCTATTGACAGTGTCCCTTGTCTAGCGTCACCAGTTAAATGTTATTTCATGGTGTCCATTACAAACCTGTTTTTAAAGAGTTTGTAGTTTCTATATAAAAACATGATCACTGTTGACATTTCCCTGAATGGACTCAACCTAGAAGTGTTCTTTTAAAAAAAAAACCTGAATGTAAGTTCTGTGTGAACAGGGAATGAGAGATGTTTATTTGTTTAAAATGACTTTTTGCACTTCCTGTATCTTAAACATCTTTGATTTAAAAGCTTAATTTTAGCAAATAATCAACAATACTCTGTTTTCATAAGAATTGTTGTTTAAAAAGGCCAACAAATTTAACTTTAAAAAGTGGCTAGTGCTAAACTGATTTTCATGACAATTTTTATTGCATATTTTCTAAGGCCCTGATCTTGGAAGCTGCTTGATACAGTCAGATCCCTGCGCCAGCCCATTGACTTCTTTGGGACTCTGGACTGGCTCAGGGATCTGCCTGCATAGTTCAGCTTCCATGCTCAGAACCTAAATAGGTATTTGCACAATAAACCAAAGAAACTGGAGTCATTAATGATTTAAAAATGTGTGAAAATATGTCTAAATATATATTTGTACCATATAACAGTAAAAGCTCCCTGGATGTTAATGAATATTATATCAGTTAGTGTACATGTCCTAAAGATTTTTTTCAAACCAATGTTTAAAAAAAGGATTTAAATAAAAAACAAATAATAAAACTACATGCAAATGAAAAAAAATCATAAATACTACACTTAAACAGGCTGTGAGAAGACACAAGAGCACATTAATAATTAATTTTTTTATCTCCGTACCTATTTTTGCAGGTGTGTGAAGGAGCTTTCATTATTGTCCTTTCCACAATAGCCCAGATCCTGCAGTTGACTCTGTGTGAGTTGGACTCTATTGAAGTCAATGAGGTGCCACACTGGGGCTGGGTTCTACTTGTGAGAAGTCAGTTGCATGATCGGGGCCCTAGTGTGACTCCTCAGGGTGAATTCCGGAGCCTTCTTACCGAGATAATGTAAGTCCTGTTTTTTCCCCCAGATCTGTTTTCTTTTATGTGCCAAAGGGTATGAAATAAGAATACTAAAACATTAAAATATTTTGCTTAGAGTAGTTTTAACATTGTGCTAAAAAAAGTTGTGACTTTGGGGTTAATTTCATTTATACATACCTTTCTAATTATGTTTTCTTGGCAGTACGTTAGGCAAATTATATATTACTTTTGTCAAAACATGTCCTTCTTAATGGCACTAAGATTTTGTGGATATTGAGTGACAAGATCAGAAAATTTTACTCTACGTACACTGAAATTGTTGAATTTTCCAATAGTTATTGATATGTCAATATTAAAAAAGGACTATGGGTAAAAATGTGAATTGGGAAATTTGAGTTATGTATCCAAGAAATCCTCATTTAGCTTATTGTTAAAAAACATATACAGCATATCTACCAGGGATCTCATTATTCACTGGATAATTTATCATCTAAATGTGGGATACAGTAGTATTGCTTCTAGATACGGAAATATGAATTTGTTTCTCTTTTCACTTTTCATAAATATTAAATCTATTTCTCCTTCTAGATACATACTCTCTATCTCTCTCAATCTTTCTGAAATCGAGAGAAAATTCTGTAAAAACTGATTACACTAGTATTTGTGTAGCTACGGTATCAAAATTTACTAATGTAATTATTTTCTGTTGGTTTGCATACAGGAATGTTAATAAATGTGCACTTGCACTATGTATCTTTGTCAAAGTTGGTTTAAGTAAACTAAACTAATCTGGAATTCTGAGTGAATTCCATCAGATATGCTCAGTAAACTCTAAACTCCCTGGAGCAGGAATTGTATCTTTTATTGTGTCCATCACACTCTTAGTGCTTAAATAATAATAATACTTACAATGTCATGTGCCACTGTGTTCACATAGAGTGATTACAAAGACCTTTACCTGGATTGCGGAAGAAGTGCTTTCCCTGCAATTGTGGGTACAATCACTATCAAGACTCCTGCTTTTATGTTTAAATGATCAGAAACTCTGTATGGGAGTTCTCCCTGTGTAACTGTGGTGATATTGTAACACTGCACATCTATGCTGATATTCTTTATTTCCCTTCTGCTATTCAGACAGCCAGCAGAATGTTTTGAAAGAGGTCCCATTCAATCAGTGAAGGGATAGAAAGTGACAGAGTATTGGAATCAGAAGTGTAATGGAGTATACTGGCCCTTTAAGCTTAGAGGAAGGCCAGAAAACCCTATTCTAGGAACACTGGAATAAACAAAGTCTCAGGAAATGGCAGAAGCTGGACGAGAGGAAGTGGTTCTGGGGAATTAGTAGTTGGATGGGGGCGAGAAACCCACAACACTGTTCCTTTAAGGGCCCAGGAGCAGGAGCTCTGTAGTGTAGGATGGGGCAGAGTCCCCTCTTTCCCAGCCAATTGCAAGGAGCTCTCTGAAGGAGAGCAGTATATATGCTCCCTTCTCTGTGGGAACTGGGGAAATGCTGACAGGAGAAGAAAGCCAAATCCAGAAGGCTGAGCTTTCACTAGGGTGGGCCAGGAGTGGCAGCTTTGTGAAGAGCAGACTGGGGAAGGAGAAGAGCTCCTTGTGTGGTAGAAGAGCCTGAGCTAAGTGAACTTTTGGGTTGTGGTAATGGATTTTATTTTGAGGACCTTGAGGACTGTTTTGAACTGTCTCTATTATTTAACAAGCCCCAGATAGGAGGGGGGTGTGAGAAAGACTGTGTGGAAGTCTTAAGGGGCCATGAAGAGGGAAACCAGAAGCAGGCCATGGCAGAGCCTCTGCTGGCCACAAGGGGCCGATCAGGAGTTTGCTGCCCTAGTAGAAGAAGGTTCTGTATTATTTGTGAATGATGGTAGAGAAGGGGGGGAAAGGTCTAAAGAAAGTGTGTGTGAACGCAACACAAGTTCTCCCCCTGCAAAGAACAGAGAAGCAGGGAAAGTAGGTATGTGACAGGAGCAGTAATGGGGAAGTGAAAGTAAGTTGAAGAAAGCCAGAGAAAAAGGAAGAAATCAAGAGAACCAGAAGAAAGGAAAAGTAGAAATACTGGTAAAAGAAAGAAAAACAGATGGTACAATCTACCAGAAAGGATAAATTAGCTCCTAGTTACTAGTAGCTGGCACTACATTACAGTGCCACCATAGTCACATGTTGCAGTTGGGCACTGATGTGCTGTATCATTGGGTGCTCCTTAATGTGGCAGCACAGTTATTACTAGCAGGATGCACAAAGTCACACACTCCACACCACTTTGGGCAGTGCTGTGTTAGATGCACAAAGGATAGTCATATACAGAGTTTGGAAAATCAACTTGCCCTGGGCAAATGGCAGGCTTACCTGAGCAAGTGTGCGCATCTAAACCACTAATTTCTGCAGAATCAAAATTTTCATTTAAAAATAAATTACGTTTATGGCCCTTATTGTTACAAAGATAACCTTTCCGACCAAATGTGAACTGTAGTGTCACCTTCCTGAGTCTGCAGATAGTTTTAGTGCCTCTGCTTCTGCTTGTAGATTTGTCAAAAGCAGCAGTATTAGTGAAAGTCTAATCAGTTTCACATTCCTATTCAGAAACCTGTAGGTAGGGTGACCATATAGTGAGTGTAAAAAATCGGGACAGGGGTTGGGGGGTAATAGGTGCCTATATAAGAAAAAGCCCCCAAAATTGGGACTGTCCCTATAAAATCGGGACATCTGGTTACCCTACCTGTAGGCAGTGGTGAAACTGCCAGAAATTTCAGTTTTCTGCTGCTGTCTTGGAACATTGTGAGCTGAAGCAGACACTGAAATTATTTACAGGGGAAGAGGACCTGAAAGTGGAGGCTGGGAACCTTTCACAGCAACCAGATGACTTGGGGAGGCATAGAGTAGTAGAGGAGACCTAAATACCCTGGTAGTAGCCAGAATGTTCTAGTGGGTGAGAGAGGAGATAGAATGTTTTTTATCCTTTTCAGCAGTTATGTGAGGGTGGAACTTCACATTATAAGATGTCTACTAACTAGTTACTAGTATAAAAGATAAAGAGTCTCCAAACATAGTCCAGGAACAGCATTCTAGTAGACATCTCAGTACCCTCATTTTTCCTAGCAGTTGATGGCAGAGGAGCTGGCATTCTTACCAGGACATTGCCCCTAAACCTCAGGGGTGGGGTCCCAACATTCTTATCTTTCATATCTACCTCTTGACTAGTAGGTTTAGTTTTCTGACCGTCAGGTGTCTGGTAAGTTTTTCTAACCCTGACCACCCAGGAATCAAGAGATAAAACATCTCAGCTCCACTTGCTGAAAACATTTATCAGGCTTGTGAATGTATATTAGGGTTCATGTTGCCATACAATAGATTTTAAATAAATGATTTATTTTTTAAAACTTTTAATTTTGTCATTATTAACATACATGAATTGTCTATGCAAGTACTAACAGATCTTAATAATAACCTGCACCCTTTAAAAGACCAATTTCTATTTGGTCAACCTCTTATCATTATCTGTATATTTATTTTGTTCAAATTCCACAAATGGTAAGCATGCATTAAAAACTATTTGATGCTGATGTAGCTGTCTAATTTTTTCTGTGGGAAGGATTTCCGATACTTTATTTCTACATGCCATTAATGTTGGGAAATCTTCCTTTTCCAAAACAAGGTATCACACATCTATGTGTTGGTAGTAATTTGAGTTATTTGTGTTATCAAATATATTAAGGAATGATTAATATATTATGGATGTTATTATAATCGGTATTAATTGTTGTTTATCTTTACAAAAATCTGTTTTCTTGGAATCTTAGATTAGAGTCTAGCACATTATATTGAGTTTAAACAAATTCCTGAAAACAAAGTTTGATAAAATGTAAACAATGGCAATTGTAAAGAAGGTTAAAAAAATTTGGGAAGTTAGTGCATTCCCTTTCTCGCTAAACATTCTTGTTTTATATTTCTTATTTGTGTATTTTTATGCACATAAGGGGAAAATGAACATTTGTACATGTTTTCATATTGAAAAATATTGTTTTTGTGTTGAAAAATCTGTTATCTGCTCTTTTGCAGTTTTCCAAGCTGTGCACTTCATATTTTTCTTCAGCTTTTTCAATATAAATTTTTTTCATTTTCTCTCTTACAGTGATAGGTTTCCTACCTCTATTCTTTAGCAACAGAAAGCCTAGTGGGTTTTTTTTGTCATTTCCATATTCCTCCTACATGCTAACCTTTCCTATTCAGGATCTAATTCAGCAAAACATTTAAGAATGTGCTTAATTTTAAGCACACGCTAAAGTCCCACTGATGTCAAAGTTGAGCATGTATGTTCAGCATGTTATGTCCTTTCCTGAAATTGAGCCTTAGTAGGGATAATCCTTTATTTATTTATTTTTAATAAATATTTATCATTTTTCCATTCTTCCATCAAAAAATCTTCTAGTCCAGCATATTTCTTGGAGCTAAAAGGTGTATCCTCATTTTTCTCCTCATATAGCTATATTTATATATGTCAGATGTTGGCAGATAGGCATTTAGCTACTCAAAACTTTTGGGTTATTTTTTTCAAACATACTTTTCTTGAAAATAAGATATTATTTTGTTTCTTAAGTTACAGCTGAGCTCTTCTTGCCTAGGATGACATATTATTTTTTCTCATTTCGTCTCTTTACATATTACACAGCATACCTTAAAGTATGTGACAATTTGTTTTCTTTGTGATAAAGTATGTTGTATTTTGTGATCTGGTTACCTTATTAAATAGCTGAAGAATATATTTTTTAGGCTCCCAACCTTTAGAGAATCCATACAAGTAGAATAGTCGTTTCACATGGATCCCTTTGTAGGATTGGGGGCTTGTGTTATATATTAGTTTATCTTTTTTGTTTTTACTTTCTGTTTATAAACTTATATGGATGACTAAAGTCAGATACCCACTTACATGACTTCTTTATAATTTCAATTAAGTGGTTAATTTATATGTGTCCTTTAAGACCTGATATTACAATAAATAAAATTGAAAGAACACAAGTAATAATAAAACACAGAAATACATTTTCCATTTTCTGCTCGCAGTCTGTAAACTTTTGTGGGCAACTGTATTTTGCCATTCCTTTGCTGGGTAGATTTTCCCTGGAATAACTTAAAGCTGTAAGTTGTATATCCAGTATTAGTCTCTAAAAATTGAATCTACTGTTATTGCTTGTCAGATGTCATGTTAACCTTAAATACTCTAGAGCGGGGGTGGGCAAACTTTTTGGCCTGAGGGCCACATCGGAGTTGCAAAACTATATAGAGGGCCGGGTAGGGAAGGCTGTGCCTCCCCAAACAGCCTGGCCCTTACCCCCTATCTTCCCCTCCCACTGCCCCCCTCTCAGAATCCCTGACCCATCCAACCTCCAAGTCCTTGTCCCCTGACCGCCCCGTCCTGGGACCCCCGCCCCTAGCTGCCCCCTGGGACCCCACCCCCATCTAACCCCCCCCTGCTCCCTGTACCCTGACTGCCCCAACCCCTATCCACACCCCCGACCCCTGACAGGCCCCCTGGGACTCCCACGCCCTATCCAGCCCCCCCGTTCCCTGACCCCCCCAAAACCTCCGCCCCATCCAACCACCCCCTGCTGCCTGTCCCCTGACTGCCCCCTCCAGAACCCCCAACCCGTCCAACCCCCCCGCTCCCTGACTGCCCCCCCCCAAGAACCTCTGACCCATGCAACCGCTCCCTGCTCCCTGTCCCCTGACTGCCGTCCCGGGACCCCCTGCTCCCTGCCCCCTTACCTTGCCGGAGCCAACCACGCTGCCGCGCTGCCCAGCAAGAGCGGTGGGCCAGAGTGCATGCTCAGGCTGCGGGGGAGGAGGGAATAGCGGGGGAGGGGCCAGGGGCTAGCCTTCCTGGCTGGGAGCTCAGGGGCCGGGCAGGATGGTCCCGCGGGCCGGATGTGGCCCACAGGCCATAGTTTGCCCACCTCTGCCCTAGAGGCTCATGCTTACTGAACAATATCAAGTTAGAATGCTTGATCAAATGTACTGTATATACTTAGTGAGCCTAAATAGTACAGTAGAGTCATAAATTCAATAAATTATATAATCAAGTTGGTATTGCACCAAACGTTAGTATTATTTATAAAATGACAGTTACTGTGTCACTTTTTAAAAGATCTTTTAAAGGTAGATTTTGTGATCATAAAGGCCAGTAACTGAGAATTCCCATCACTAGAAACAGGTTGTTTTTATTGTCTGTGATTTGTTAGAGAAAAGGGTATATACCATAATTATATTCAAGTTTTTGTCTTAACTCTTTGCTATTTTTATTTAATATAAAAGAGTTGTTATTATGTAATGAGCTGCTTATAAAGTATTTAAAGACATAAATCATTTGGGATTGACTACTGTGGCTTCAAAAAGTGGCTGATGAAGGACAGAAGTGGACTTGTATTTCTTGTACAAATATTCTGTTATAAAAGTAAAGTATGAGAGATGTTAATATAGGGTCAGTCCTGCAAAGATCATTGTATATTTTGTTCTGTGAGCAGATCCTTTTATAGGAGTGGGATTCCATCCTACTTTCTAAGGTTATTATAGCATAAAGCGTTGTTCCATTACTGAGCCTTATTTTCAAAGCTTTAAAATTTTGTAATATGAATTTGTCCAGTAATAAAGAGAATATTAACATTAAAAATAATAATTCAGTGGTCTTGGAGTAACGTGTTAAAAAAATAGGACTCTGTAAAGATGCTTCCTTTTCACAACAAAATACAGTATGAAAAATCCCATGTCTGATCACAAGTCCTATCTGGACTATACATAACCAAATATAACTGTAGAGAATATAATTAGAGTTAACTTACCTTTCAATACTGGAAAAACAACTGTGTGAAAACTGTCAAAAAAAAGGGGGGGAGGGGAGAAAAAGAATGAAAAAGGATAAAATATTAAGGTAGTAAAAATAACTTAATCTGTTACCCTTCTAGTTTACATGCTTGGTTCAATTACAAACGGTATATTAAATTAAATGGATTTGATGATAAGTAACAGATTAAATATTCAGGGTAAACTACATACTCTTTTTAACTGATGCAACAAACATCTTTCTGTGGAAACTGCAAATAGAACTATGTTCTTTTTCCTTATAAGCCAAAGTGCTTAAACTTGCTTATTTTTAAACCTAGAAATACAGGCCCAGATTCTTTTCTTCTGTTTCATCCACTGCACTGTTCAGGAATCTGGTTCTAACTGGCCAGCTCAGAATTTTTCTGGTGTAGCTCAGGAGCCCCCAGGTGATGTAAAATGGAGTATTTAATTCCTATGCTAACTGCCCCACACACACACTGACATAGGGGTGCAAATGGGTGGGATAGAGCACACAATCATTATGCCAGTTCACAATTGACTTGTTCTATAAAGACCATAGGCAGTTGGCGTAATGTAGAGCAACCCCTAAGCTGTGTTAATATATGCTGAAGGGCCAGAGCTGGTGCAGATTCACCATAAGAACCAAGAAGGTAAATTGTGCATGTTGTTTTACTCTTCTTGTTGCATTAGAAAGTTGTACACTTGCTCTTTTTTCTCCTGTTTTTATAAGGCTGTAATTCTTAAGGTTATGTAAAGTCTCCAGTGTAAAACCATTGTCTAGGTAGTCCAATATTTAGGTTTTGAATATATCTTTTAGAATACATTGGATGTGACAGGATGGTCCTGTTTTAATTTGATATGTAAACCAGGCTGATTGCACATACTTTTGTCTCACTCACTAAGGACCATTGTGTATGTATGACTCAATGTGTAAATACTGGTCTGCCTTCAGGGGTGGGGCAGAGTTCTTCTGTCGACCTGGAGGTGTGTACACTATGGCTTAGGTTGTCTTAATTAACTTTTCAGATCCTTGAGTAATGTAGCTAGATTGACCTAAATTTTAGGTGTAGACCAGGCCTCTCAGGGATTGTGCCTCAGGAGTCATAGTGCCTCCCAGATTTCCTTGGCTGACATATGGTAGCTCTGCCAGCGCCATAGAGTGCCAGCCAGTGCTAGATGGTAGGACTGTTGCCTTGCTTCCTTCCCATCCCCCTTTGGGTGATTTGCACTGCCAGGGGTGCTAGTATCTTCAGTCCCTTTTACCCCAAGTGCAGTGTCTGGTTTTCTGTCTGGCCCTTGTGGAGGAGTTGCAAGGATGGAGAGAGGACTATTGTGATCATCTAATCTGATTTCTATATAACACAGGCCATAGAACTTCCCCAAAATAATTCATAGAACATGTCTTTTATAAAAACATCCAATCTTGATGAAAAAATTGCTAGTGATGGAGAATCTGCCACAACCCTTGGTAAATTGTTTCAATGGTTAATTACCCTCACTGTTAAAAAAATTATGCTTTATTTCCAGTCTGAGTTTGTCTAGCTTCAACTTCCAGCCATTGGATCATATTATACCTTTCTCTAGAGAATATAATTAGACTTGAAGAGCCCATTATCAAATATTTGTTCCCCTTGTAGGGTCTTACAGATTGTAATGAGGTCACCCCTTAATCGTCTTTGATTACGCTAAATAGATTGAGCTCCTTGAGTCTATTGCGATAAGGCATGTTTTCAAATCTTTTAATCATTCTCGAGCTTCTTCTCTGAACCCTCTCCAGTTTATCAACATCCTTCTTGAATTGTGGACACCAAAACTAGACACACTATTCCAGCAGTGTTCTCACCAGTGCCAAATACAGAGGTAAAATAAACTCTCTTTTCATGTTACAGAATACAGAAACCCAACAAGGACAAGCTTAGGTTTGTCTTGCTATAAATATATTTAATATTATGCAGCAAATAATTCATCATTTCAGACTTACTGGTTTCTTACTATTTAGTGCCTTTCCATTGACTAGGATAAACTTGTTTTGGTTCACTGAACACTCCTGTGCACTTCAGCATAGTAAACACAAGTAATGTACAATAATACAAACTGCTCTGTAGTACAAACTGCATAGAACTAGATGCAAATAAGTGCAGTACATTTTCTCTGCTCAGAATAAGATAGCTGCAAATATGCTATTTCTCAAATTATATTGTTTTAAGTCAAACATTGTGATGTTGATCAGCAAATAACTACTGAACTGCAAGTAATTCATTACATTTAGATTAAAAATTATTCAGTTAGTGATATGACCTTGTGAGGCTTACTTTTTCATAGTACGCTATGGAAGCATCATGGCAGAACAATTACCCCTTCACTTTCATTTTGTGGAATACCCAAGATATTCATTCATTGCTTTATTGTTAAGAATAAATATAGATAATTAAAAACTTGCAATTTAGAAGATAAATTATTATTACACACTCAAGGGATAATAACTAGTTTAACTTACTTTTTCTTAAGCTCTACATTTATTCCTCCCTCAGACATCCAGGTCAGGCTCTTCCTCCTTTTTTTTCCCTCAGGAGAAAACATCTATCCAATCACCAAAATATATATACCAAGATCAACATTTAGTTGAAGAACTAAAATGCAATTTAGAATACTCAAATACTAGTGGCACACATGCATGCTGAGTTTGTGCTTAAAACTCAAAGTCTTTATATACTCAAAAATATCCATTTGTGCAATATCTCATGTATTTAAATTAAACATTTTAATTTCACTTTTAAAAATAATATACGTCAGCAGCCTGCTAGTCCTAATTTGAGATGATCAGGCCCAAAAATCTTTTAGAAAATGTGACTGTGAGTTTTGTGAAACATAAGTGTTTAGAAACAAATTTTAGGGGTTTTTTTACTACAGTTTTAGCACTCCAAAACAGCCACATAGATTTTCTTAATTTTTTTTTCACAGAAAATTAAATTCTAGGCTAATGTTTTGTACAAATTTCAGCCTCAGGGAAATATTCACAACAAAGTTAAAAGAATATTTTAAAAGTAATGGGAAAAGAAGTACTGTATTGAGGTGTGAGAGGTTCTATTGTAAAAAGAATAAAACAATCTTAATTATAATGGCAAAGATTCGGCAACAGCATTTAGTGTGATATTAGGTTTTGGCATCATGTTTTGGAATCATGTTAGGGGGCTTATTCCTTCACTCACTTACTTCCCTGGTCCTTCTCGCATGAACAGAGAGCAACAAGACCCGAAGTCCAAAGATGCAAACAATTCGATGTTTATTGGGGTGAACTTCCAGCAAGCATGATTCCAGTTTCCTTCCTTAGTATCCTCCTTCCCAGCTCTGACACCACAGAGCCTTACACCTGTGTCTTTGTTCCCATTCCTGCCCTTAGCCAAACATGATTCCAATTTCCCCAGCCCCATTCCCTGTTCCCATTTCCCCTTTTAGCAAAACATGATTCCAATTTCCTTACCCCCATTCCCTGTTCCCATTTCCCCCTTTAGCAAAACATGATTCCAACATGTTTTGGCATATAGCTCTCATTCCTGTACTCAAGAATTACTGTCTGTAGTTTATTTGTTAGCATTTTCCTTGCAGTGATTGTTAGGCACCCTGGCACATTTGCCACTGTCTCTATTTTCTCTTTATTTTCTCTGTTTCACCTCTGTTCTTTTCTGATTTTTTTTTCATCATCTTGTTTTTCTGCTTTCCCCTTTTCTCTGAGCTTTAGCTACCCTCTTCCTTGAAGCCTCTCTTTCGCATACTTGACAACTTGGAGGGTTACATGTCTGTCTCTCCTCCCAGGTTGAGAGGCATAATTTCTGATTTGGAAGGTGGAAGGAAGATCTTTTTCTTTGCTGTTGTTATGAGTATTTTCTGTGAGAACTACTCTTTTGAAGAGATAGAGCAGAATGTGGTACTCTAATGAATGTTATGTCCATTGAATCACTAAGAGACTGGGGGACATGGATCAGCATTCACATTACACTCCTGGTCAGTACCCTGTGAAAGCAGGGGAAGCTAATGATCCAAAAGAAAAAATTAAGTTAAATGAATATTACATAGGTACATTGAGATGACTGTGAGAATACACTGTCCCTAAAAGCTGGAACAACCTATGGGAAATAATCAAGAAACAATAGAGGTTTCTGTTCATAACCAGTTTTGTTTTAGGGCCTGATCCTGAGAAATGCTGAGCAGCCACAATTCCCATTGGATGATCTTTGATTACATTACAGACATGGTTGGACAAGTCATTACTACAATAAAACTATAAAAGAATACATTTCTATATAAGGAAGATCAGTTGAAGGCAAAGTCACTTTCACAGGTTAAAATGAAGGATGTATAAACCATGAGGGATTTAGGATGTAGGCATGTAATATGGTATTTAATCTGAGATTAGGAAAAAAGTATTACTTATGGATCTGATGCTAAGTGTGTGAAAATTTAAAAGTAATTAAAAGAGGTATTTTAATTATATACACGAAACTTAAGTTTTTTCAAGTAGGATACAAGAGGATAGTTTCTTACGGTATTTCAAAAACTGAAAAAAGCAATGGGGCCCAATGAAATCCTGGATCTGATATTGACTAGCTCACGAAAGCTCATGCTCAAATAAATTGGTTAGTCTCTAAGGTGCCACAAGTACTCCTTTTCTTTTTCAAGAGAAAATGGTAACAGCTCTGAAAAAAAGGAGGGAATTTTGGAGGTTATGATCAAAAGCTTACAATATTTCTGGTGCGAGTGATGAGACAGAAAAATGGGTAACCATATTAGGAACTGAGGTAGAAGGAAGATGGGAGAGTTTTTTTAAAAAGTGGAAACCATGGTTTTACAATGACACTACAACAAAATATGAAGATTTTTTTAAAGACTTGGCTGAAAGGATGGTTGGCAAAAGTAGTGAAATTAGTTAAATAAAAAAATTATGAGAAATGGAAAAGAACAGAGATTGAAATGATTAAATTTAATCTTATCATCATATAACTGCAGATATAAAATAAAGGGGAAAAAACCCTAAGAAGCCAAACCAAGAACAAAATGATGCTGGCTGGGGAAGCCCAGTGATATAAGAAAAGTTTTTTTAAAAATATATTCAAAATAGACATATTTTAAAAAAGGAACTGCTAGAAAGCAGAAAGAAGTGAGTAAGAGTTCCTCAAATAACCCAGAACTTCAGTTTTTCCTTTGTTTTCAGTAGGGTATACCGACTAAAAGAAAATATGAGCTTTTTGTCCAGGAAACAGGGAATTTATTAGAGAATATAGCTGGAGAGGCCATAAACAAAAGGGTAATCAGAGAAAAATATAGAAAAGCATCTGAAAAATTAAGGTCCAGATTCCCTGATCCTGTTCTAACCATTTTGCGCCATGCATGCACCACAAAGTGGCCAGAATCTGACTCTAACTAGCCAGTTGAGAATTCTCCTGCTACAGAGCAGTTGCCCCCACAGCCCTGGCATAAGGGGTATGTTGAGGACATGACATAGTGTTCCTGCACTCCAGCAATTTTAAGCTGCATATGGTCCCTTAGCGACCATAGCCAACTGGCATAAATTAAAGCAGGCCATAGGCCGCACATGGCATATTTGACCATGGTCTGATATTAAAGTGCTAGTGGCAAAACATCAATATAAAAATGACCTCATCCTGCATACTACTACTATAGTTTTTCCATAAATTTTAAAACAGGGACAAGCAATAATATGTTCCCGTGTTACTAATAAAACCTGTGTAACCATTTTACAGTGTTCCAATGGGTGGTGAGATTGCTACCACGTTCCAGGTAATAGATTGGCCTAGCAAGGTCACTGGTTGTCTTCATCAACCCTTTTCTTTCCCCAAGTTATAGAAAATGCTGTTTAGGATATGTGGTAAGGGGGGAATCTATTATAATTACATTAACAGCCTAGTATAAATTCTAAGATTAACTGATTAAACTTGAAGACAGCAAAATCAGATGGGTGACAAACATGCAGGAGGACAGGAAATGTAAAATGATCTCAGGTTTTGGAGTGTATGCAGAGGAATGAGGATCACTTTAAAAAATGTAGTGATGCATTTAGGGAGAGGAACTGAACAACATAAATACAAATCTGTGGCCTGATCCTACAAAGTGATTAGCTCCTCTTGACGACTGCTGAAGACCTCAAGTCCCATTAACATCAGCATCTGGCAAAATCAATCCCCTAGATAGCTATCTAGAGAGAATTGAGGTCAAGAAAGATATTGGAGTAATAACACACAGCAAACTAAATATATTATAGTGTGTGTGAGGGGAGCAGCCATTCCTATACTATGTATAGGAAAACATAAAACTAGGGAGTCAATGAGTTAACGGTGTTACTGTACATCATTTTGGTATAACTTGATCTAGAATAGTGCATATACCTTTGATTCCAACAGTGAGTGATATACAGATATTCAAAAAGAAGAGAGAAAATGCAACATCAAAAAAATGTTGAAATAGCACCCCTGAAAAGTTGCTAAATCTATCTCATCTACAAAAGAAATGATTTAGGATGAACATGATTATTCTTCAAATTCAGGATAAATATATATAAATGAAGGAAAGAAATTATTCACAACTATAGAATATTATAGGAGAAGTGGCCTGAAGTCAAGGAAGGAAAAGTCAAGGCCAGATATTAGGAGACAGTTTTCAATAGTAAAAACAACTGCATAGTTGGAAGTGGTAAAGCCACCATCATGGCAGATATTCAAGAATAAGGTAGATAAGACATTAAGGAGAATATGATGTAGATGTGAATAGTTTGCAAAAATTTCAGGACTCTGACTGGATGAGCTAAGTAGTCTTTTCTGGGCTGTATCTTGCCATCTACCATATGTGCAACTCAACGGGGAACAAAACAGTACTACAGTATGGTGCTATGATGATCTGACTTTGATTAGTTCTGGTATCAGAAGATGTATGTCACTGCAAACAATAGCTATTATAAAATGCATCAGAAAAAGTAGGATTATATCAGTGGTACAAGAAATTAGAACTTTATACATATAATTAAATTAAGAGAAAAAAGAAGTAAGCTTGTCAATGACTGTAATATTACTTATTTAGCCTAAGAGTATTAAAATAAATACATTTTATTTGGTGGGTATTTAAGTGGGTATTCATGATAAAATTCTGACGTTATGACCTCTCATAAAGATAGATTCAGAAAATAAGACAGCCAACTAAAGAGTATGTAAGTTTTTTGCTTCTCTCTCAGAATACTGGTCTGATTAATCTAAACCTGCTTGAAAATGTTTGTACTCTTTAGTTCCTGTTTTCAGGAAAACCAGTCAGATTTAGAACTACAGGGGAAGAGATCCTGAAAAAAAATGGGAGGAGCTATGGAATAGCATGTAAATACTTAAAACTAGTTGCTAGTATAAGAAGCAGAACTTTGCATTAGAAAATCCTTAATCCTAGAAAAATCTAAAACTACATCCCCAGCAAATCAGATTGCTGAAGATTTCAATCTGGAAATTCTATTTCTGCATCTTCTAACCATCTACTAAGGAATATATCTTCTCTTGTATATAGGAATAAAGGAAAGTTAAACTGCTGGAGGCAGTATGCAGCCATTAGTGGAAAAGTTTCATTTCAGAGAAAAAGAGAACTATGTGCCTGATCCAGTGCCCACTGAAATCTGTAGAAAGATTCCTGTTGACTTCATAGGCATTGGATCAGGCCCTGTATGAGTTAATAAGAAAGACAGGTCTCTCTTGTTAACCAGTCTTCTGACAGTACAGCTTGTATTTTAAGAAACACAACACAGTATGAAGGAGAAGATTGCACTGAGGTACCATAGTGTTGGATGCTTTATAGATAAATAGATTAGATTAGCTAGAAGAACTACTAACTTTTAGGAATACATTATTAAACTAACCTCTGCATAACCTGTATTTATGAATATTAAAAAGCAAAACCTAACTGCAGAAACTACATCTTAGAAAACATTTTCATATGTGATTGTGGGTATGGCTTGCTGGTCTATGCAAATGAAGTATGGCAAAGAAGCAAAAAATCTAAGCTAGATGTGGTTATAAGCCCATGCCCAGCAAGGGGGTAAAATGCAGAGCCTGGAGACTTAGGCAAGGTTCATGTTTGCCATCCTGATTTATGTTTTTAGTGGATTGAGCAATGGAGGCCTCAAATGACTTGACCAGTTACTTACGATAAATGAATGTCAAAGCCACATTTGCTTATGTTTATTTGCGGTTTTTAAGATTTTTGCAGTAAATAATTTGGAGATTCTTGAGAGAAACTATCTTTGGGGAAGAGAAAATGTAAGAATAAAGGAGACTTGTGTGAAGACAGGAATCTGGAAGTAAAATGTCAAGAAACACTACCACTGCAACATTTGGTGCAATATTTTGGCCTCCTTTGTTCATAGTTTTTGTATATAGTGTGGAATAATGCAGCCCTTACTCTGACAAAACTATTGAAAAGTATGCTCAATTTGGTGCATAATTATTAGTTTGTGGTTAAATAAAATATAATTATCTGACAAAACTCTGGAGTGTGGTCTGATGTTTTCTTACATTTTGTCGTATAGCTTTACTCATTCTAATATATAAACTTTTATTGATAGACGGTTCCAAACCCATGTTGAATCAGCAAAAAGCAAGTTAGAAACATGTTGCACAGTAAAGATCAATGCACACTCCAGAACAGTGGTGGGCAACCTGCAGGCTGCGGGCCACATGCAGCCTGTCAGAATAATCCGCTGGCAGGCCACCAGACCGTTTATTTACATTTGCACTACCACCCGCAGCTCCCAGTGGCTGCGGTTCACCGTACTTGGCCAGTGGGAGCTGCGGGAAGCGGTGGACAGCACATCCCTGTGGCCCGTGCTGCTTCCTGCAGCTCCCATTGGTCGGAAACGGCTAACTGTGGCCACTGGAAGCTGCGGGTGGCCGTGCAAATGTAAACAAACTGTCTGGCCGCCCACCAACAGATTACCCTGACAGGCTGCAGGTTGCCAACCACTGCTCCAGATTGATAGACGGAAAAAGTCTGTGATCCCTAAACAAAACTACAACTGGTCTATGCTTATTTTTACCATTTGTGGTTAAAGATTAACAGCCTATGTGTTGTTTTGTTTGTTTTTTTCATGGTAAATAAAGGCAATTAGTAATACAAACAAAACCTAAATACAGTAAAAGTATCCATGCATTTGGTCCTATGATAAATTAATCATCAAATAAAATTAGTTAGTGTACTAAAAAAAAGTGTAGTTCATATTTCTGTTCTAAACTTCAAGATTTTTCATTTTGCGGCACACAAACAATATTCAAAAATATGTGTAGTGCATGTTATCAGCATTCATGCCCTTGATGTGTTTTAACCAGAATCACTCTTATACTTGAGCTGGAGCCTAAAGTATGGGACAGAAGAATATAAAAGCAGGGATACTTAAGAAATGAGAATAATTTGCATAAATTTTCTATTCAAAGTATTAATACATGTCTTTTTGTATTCATTGTATGTAATAAAATTAATTTTGAAGTTAGAGAACGTGAGAGAGTTGTCCAATGATTTACTACTGTGCAGAGCAGTGTGACCCAATAGATAGGGCACTAAAGTGGCACCTGTGGGATCTGAATTTATTCCTAGCTCTGTCAGTAGCCTGCTGTTTTACTTCACCTCTCTGTTCCTCAATTTCCCCATCTGTAAAGTGCGGGTAACGATATGTTCCTCATTTGTAAAGCACCTTGAGATTCACTGATGAAAAGTGCTGTATGAGAGTCAGTTATTATTATTCCTGTGAGAAACAGTAACAGCATAAACCTGTTAGCTGCTTCAAGTCTTATACATTAAGGACAAAGTTAATCATTAAAGTGGGTGTTTTAATTAAAAAAAAATCTTTTAAGGTGTTTGTTCTTGTGCTTTTCCTATTAAAGATAGTTAAGTCCCAAACAGACTGCGAAAAGCTACAAAAGGATCTCACAAAACTGGGTGACTGGGCAACAAAATGGCAGATGAAATTCAATGTTGATAAATGCAAAGTAATCATAGAATCATAGAATCATAGAATATCAGGGTTGGAAGGGACCCCAGAAGGTCATCTAGTCCAACCCCCTGCTCAAAGCAGGACCAATTCCCAGTTAAATCATCCCAGCCAGGGCTTTGTCAAGCCTGACCTTAAAAACCTCTAAGGAAGGAGATTCTACCACCTCCCTAGGTAACGCATTCCAGTGTTTCACCACCCTCTTAGTGAAAAAGTTTTTCCTAATATCCAATCTAAACCTCCCCCACTGCAACTTGAGACCATTACTCCTCGTTCTGTCATCTGCTACCATTGAGAACAGTCTAGAGCCATCCTCTTTGGAACCCCCTTTCAGGTAGTTGAAAGCAGCTATCAAATCCCCCCTCATTCTTCTCTTCTGCAGGCTAAACAATCCCAGCTCCCTCAGCCTCTCCTCATAACTCATGTGTTCCAGTCCCCTAATCATTTTTGTTGCCCTTCGCTGGACTCTCTCCAATTTATCCACATCCTTCTTGAAGTGTGGGGCCCAAAACTGGACACAGTACTCCAGATGAGGCCTCACCAATGTCGAATAGAGGGGAACGATCACGTCCCTCGATCTGCTCGCTATGCCCCTACTTATACATCCCAAAATGCCATTGGCCTTCTTGGCAACAAGGGCACACTGCTGACTCATATCCAGCTTCTCGTCCACTGTCACCCCTAGGTCCTTTTCTGCAGAACTGCTGCCTAGCCACTCGGTCCCTAGTCTGTAGCTGTGCATTGGGTTCTTCCGTCCTAAGTGCAGGACCCTGCACTTATCCTTATTGAACCTCATCAGATTCCTTTTGGCCCAATCTTCCAATTGGTCTAGGTCCTTCTGTATCCTATCCCTCCCCTCCAGCGTATCTACCACTCCTCCCAGTTTAGTATCATCCGCAAATTTGCTGAGAGTGCAATCCACACCATCCTCCAGATCATTTATGAAGATATTGAATAAAACCGGCCCCAGGACCGACCCTTGGGGCACTCCACTTGATACCGGCTGCCAACTAGACATGGAGCCATTGATCACTACCCGTTGAGCCCGACAATTTAGCCAGCTTTCTACCCACCTTATAGTGCATTCATCCAGCCCATACTTCCTTAACTTGCTGACAAGAATACTATGGGAGACCGTGTCAAAAGCTTTGCTAAAGTCAAGAAACAATACATCCACTGCTTTCCCTTCATCCACAGAACCAGTAATCTCATCATAAAAGGCGATTAGATTAGTCAGGCATGACCTTCCCTTGGTGAATCCATGCTGGCTGTTCCTGATCACTTTCCTCTCATGCAAGTGCTTCAGGATTGATTCTTTGAGGACCTGCTCCATGATTTTTCCAGGGACTGAGGTGAGGCTGACTGGCCTGTAGTTCCCAGGATCTTCCTTCTTCCCTTTTTTAAAGATTGGCACTACATTAGCCTTTTTCCAGTCATCCGGGACTTCCCCGGTTCGCCACGAGTTTTCAAAGATAATGGCCAGTGGCTCTGCAATCACAGCCGCCAATTCCTTCAGCACTCTCGGATGCAACTCGTCCGGCCCCATGGACTTGTGCACGTCCAGCTTTTCTAAATAGTCCCTAACCGCCTCTATCTCCACAGAGGGCTGGCCATCTCTTCCGCATTTTGTGATGCCCAGCGCAGCAGTCTGGGAGCTGACCTTGTTAGTGAAAACAGAGGCAAAAAAAGCATTGAGTACATTAGCTTTTTCCACATCCTCTGTCACTAGGTTGCCTCCCTCATTCAGTAAGGGGCCCACACATTCCTTGGCTTTCTTCTTGTTGCCAACATACCTGAAGAAACCCTTCTTGTTACTCTTGACATCTCTGGCTAGCTGCAGCTCCAGGTGCGATTTGGCCCTCCTGATAACATTCCTACATGCCCGAGCAATATTTTTATACTCTTCCCTGGTCATATGTCCAACCTTCCACTTCTTGTAAGCTTCTTTTTTATGTTTAAGATCCGCTAGGATTTCACCATTAAGCCAAGTTGGTCGCCTGCCATATTTACTATTCTTTCGACTCATCGGGATGGTTTGTCCCTGTAACCTCAACAGGGATTCCTTGAAATACAGCCAGCTCTCCTGGACTCCTTTCCCCTTCAAGTTAGTCCCCCAGGGGATCCTGGCCATTGTAAATACACATTGGAAAACATAATCCCAACTATACATATAAAATTATGGTGTCTAAATTAGCTGTTATCACTCAAGAAATAAATCTTGGAGTCATTGTGGATAGTTCTCTGAAAACATCCACTCAATGTACAGCGGGAGTCAAAAAAGCAAACAGAATGTTGGGAATCATTAAGACAGTGATAGATAATAAAACAGAAAATATCATATTGCCTCTATATAAATCCCTGGTACGCCCACATCTTGAATACTGTGTGCAGATGCGGTCGTCCCATCTCTAAAAAAGATATATTGGAATTGGAAAAGGTTCAGAAAAGGGCAACAAAAATTATTAGGGGTATAGAACAGCTTCTGTATGAGGAGAGATTAATAAGACTGGGACTTTTCAACTTGGAAAAGAGGCGACTAAGGGGGGATATGATAAAGGTCTATAAAATCATGAGTGGCATAGAGAAAGTAAATAAGGAAGTGTTATTTACGCCTTCTCGTAATACAAGAACAAGGGGCCACCAAATGAAATTAATAGGTAGCAGGTTTAAAACAAACACAAGAAAGTATTTTTTCACGCAACGCACTGTCAACCTCTGGAACTCCTTGCCAGAGGGTGTTGTGAAGGCCAATATTATAATGGGGTTCAAAAGGGAGCTAGATAGATTCATGGAAGATAGGTCCATCAGTGGCTATTAGCCAGGATGGGCAGGAATGGTGTCCCTAGCCTCTGTTTGCCAGAAGCTGGGATTGGGTAACAGGGCATGAGTCACCTGATGATAATCTGTCTGTTCATTCCCTTTGGGGCACCTGCCATTGGCCACTGTCAGAGGACAGGATACCGGGCTTGATTGACCTTTGGTCTGACCCAGTATGGCTGTTAAAAATATATATATTTAGTCATTATTTGGATAATGGAGTGGAAAGTATGCTTACAAAAGTTGTAGGTGACACCAAGACGGAAGGAGTTGCAAGCACTTTGGAGGACAAGATTAGAATTCAAAAGGACCTTGATACATTGGAGAATCTGTCTGAAATTAATAAGATTAAATTCAATAAAGACAAGTGGAAAGTACTACACTTAGGAAGGAAACTCAAATGCAAAACTATAAAATGGGGAATAACTGGCTAGGCAGTAGTACTGTAGAAAAGGATCTGGGGGTTATAGTGGTTCACACTGAATGTGAGTCAACAATGTGATACAGATGCGAAAAAGGCTAATATTCTGGGGTGTATTAACAGCCATGTTATATGTAAGGTTTAAGAGGTAATTGTTCTGTACTTAACAGTGGTGAGGCCTCAGCTGGAGTACTATGTCCAGTTCTGGGTGTCACACTTTAAGAAAGATGTGGACAAACTAAAGAGAGAGTCCAGAGGAGAGCACCAAAAATTATAAAAGATTTAGAAAACCAGATCTATGAGGAACAGTTGAAAAACTGGGCGTGTTTAGTCTTGCGAAAAGAAGACTGAAGGAGGACCTGGTAACAGTCTTCCAACAGGGCTTTTATAAAGAGGACTGTCATCAACAGTTCTCCGTGCTCGCTGAAAGCAGGACAAGATGCAATTGGCTTAATCTTCAGCAACGGAGATTTAGATTCGTTATTAGGAAAAACTTTCTAACTATAAGGATAGTTTAGCATTGGAATAGGCTTCCAAGGCTGGCTGCGGAATCCCCATCATTGGAGGTTTTAAAGAGCAACTTAGAAAATTGGGCTAAATCAGATTATCTTGAATGAGATCGTCATGAACTGGGGGATACTTACCATCAACCAGATTGCCTTGAGCAACAACAGGAAATTAAAGCTCTTCTGCTCTAAGCATAGAAAATACAGGTATTCTCATATGAGTAGTCCATCACATCATAGAGATGTTTCTTCATTTGTCATGTATGCTTCCAACTCCAGGGGACCTACTGATCTGTCTCAACCCAGAGAAATTAAAATTAGCAATATTGAACTTTAAGACCTGAACCTCCTTCAGTTTAGCAATTCTTTTTGACTCATGGATGTCTTTCTTTAATCAAGGAATTAATTTATGTCCAGAATCTACAATCAACTATTTCTGTGCGCAGATTTCAGCATCTGAGGTGCTCAAACTTGCTAGATGCAGACAGTGTAGCAATTCACCCTCACATCTCAAGATGTATCAAGGCCATTCCAAAGTTTCAGCCATCAATTAAATATCTTATGGCTTGTTGGAACTTAAATTTGCTTATTTCTACGTTGATGGAGCTTCCATTTGAACCTCTTTCTAAAGTTCCTGGGTTTTTTCCCTTTCAGTGAGTCACATTTTCAGAGAGAATTTGAACTCCAGCAACAGTTTCAATTCAGGAACAGTTTCTTTATTTTCTTAATAAGATAGTCTTCTTCATAACCCCAGAGTTTCTCCCTAAAATAATCTTATCTTTTCATATTATTCACTATTCACTTATTATCCCATTATTCACTTAAGCCTTTCTCATCCTAAGGGCATTGAAGTTTCACTTTCTGGATGTGAGAGGGGCCAAAAAATGTAATCTAGAAATGATGGAAGCCTTTTGAAAATAAGATACTTTATTTCTGGTGTATACTGGTTAAAAAAAAAGGCAACAGAGTATATAAAGCAACCATATCCAAATTGTTTAGAGCAGCGTATTATTAAAGAAAAGGAGATAATGATAAGAACATAAGAATGGCCATACTAGGTCCATCTAGTCCAATATCCTGTCTTCCAACAGTGGCCAATACCAGATGCTTTGAAGAGAATGAACATAACATAGCAGTTTATTGAGTGATCCATACCTGGTTGTCCACTTGCAGCTTCTGGCTGTCAGAGACTTAATACATGGGGTTGCATCTCTGACCATCTTGGCTAATAGCCATTGATGGACCTATTTCCATGAACTTATCTAATTCTTTTCTGAACCCAGTTATAATTTTGGCCTTCACAACATCCCCTGACAACGAGTTCCACTGGATGACTGCATTGTGTGAAGTAGTATTTCTTTTTGTTTCTTTTAAGCCTGCTGCCTATTAATTTCATTGGGTGACCCCTGGTTTTGTGTTATGTGCAGCGGTAAATAACATTTCCTTATTAACTTTCTCCACGCCATTTAGGATTTTATAGATCTCGATCATATCCCTCTTTAGTTGTCTCTTTTCCAAGATGAACAGTCCCAGTTTTTTTAATCTCTCCTCATCTGGAAGCTGTTCCATCCACTAATCATTTTTGTTGCACTTCTCGATACCTTTTCCAATTTTAATATATACATTTTGAGATGGGGCGACCAGAACTGCATGCAGTATTCAAGGTGTGGGCATACCATGGATTTATATAGTGGCATTATGGTATTTTCTATCTTATTTGTCCCTTTCCTAATGGTTCCTAACATTCTGTTAGTTTTTTTTGACTGCTGCTGTACATTAAACAGATGTTTTCAGAGAACTATCCACAATGATTGCAAGATCTCTTTCTTCAATAGTAACAGCTAATTTAAACCACATAATTTTATATGTGTAGTTGGGGTTATGTTTTCCAATGTTGCATTTATCAACATTGAATTTCATCTGCCATTTTGTTGACAAGTCACCTGGTTTTGTGAGATCCCTTTGTAACTCTTCGCAGTCTGCTTTGGACTTAACTACCTTGAATAATTTTCTCTCCTTTGCAAATTTTGCCATTTCACTGTTTGCTCCTTTTTCCAGATCATCTATGAATATTTTGAACAGAACTGGTCCCAGTTCAGCACTCTGGGGGACACTGCTATTTACCCCTCTCCATTGGGAAAACTGATAATGTATTCCTACCCTTTGTTTTCTATCTTTTAACCAGCTACTGATCCATGAGAGGACCCTCCCTCTTATCCCATGACTGATTACTTTGCTTAAGAGCCTTTGGTGAGGGACCTTGTAAAAGACTTCCTGAAAGTCTAAGTACACAATATCCACTGGATCACCCTTGTCCACATGGTTGTTGACCTCCTCAAAAGATCAGTGGGAAGAGAGAAGTAGAGTGTCTGTGACAAAATTGGAAGAGCAATGACCTGGGCATTGATCCATTCATTTACAAAGAATTACAAGGTGGATATTGTTTCCTTGTTTGATTGAGCCTTTAGTCACCAAGGTCAGTAGTCTGCTATGAAATCTTATTTCCTTCCTTATCTTTCCCACTCTTCATCCCATTTTGCTTGCTAATTCCCAACAGCCTTTCCCTTCAGACTGATAGATTTTTATGTATGAATAAAAGGACAATTTTGCTATTACCTGCTAATTTGTCTTCTCATAACACAGACTCTATCAGTACAGATGATCCTTCCTTTCAGTTAAAATGTTTGCCACTTTGCAATTGGTTTGTTATAATTATCTGTTAATAGTAATGATACCTAGCACTTATAGAGCACTTTTCATCCACAGCTGTCTCAAAGCTCTTTTAGACATTTTGGGTGAGATTCTGCGCTGCTTTTCTAAGAGACACAGCACAATACTCACAACCCAGGTGTGTCTGAGGTGGCTTTAAACCACTTTTGCATCCTCTCGATCCTGGGCTGCTCCACGGCCCCAGGCATAATGCAGACAGCCTCAGAGGCCTAAATTATGACAGTCTCCCTGAGCAGCCCTCTGAGCCAAAGTGCTGCTCAGAATCTCTGCAATGTTGAATCTCAACCCCTGACAAATCCTCCCACCTCCAGGAATGCCCTCCTGCCCCAGGGCTTTGGAGAGATTCCTCAGAAGGCAGCCTTATGGCTGTTTTCCTCAGTTCCTATGCCGGGGTATCCTACCCTGGCCAAATAAGAGGCTTTTAGAACCTCTATACACTTTTCTGACCCTTTTACCCAGCATAAAAGGCCAGAGCCTGGATGTCACCCATTGTAACTTTGAAAATTTCTTTCTGGAGAGGTGACACATTATGAGCACCCTTCTCAGGGGGAGCTTTAACTCCAGATCTTTCCAGATGACCTAGCTCTGTGATCTTTAATGGCCATGGTTAACTCAACAATCTGGTTCCCGACCAATGAGTTTTATGTCAAATATACAGTTAAACAAAATGTTCCTAATTATTTTAAATTTGGTGGTGTTTTATACTTTCTATGGCCCTTGTCACTGTAGTATCTGAATGTCTTTCAATATTTATGAATTTAGCCTCACAATACCCTTGTAAGGTACAAAAGTGTTAATCAACCTCATTTTATAATTTGGGAAACTGAGGTGCAGAGTGGCTAAGTGTCTTACCAAAAGCCACACATGAAAGTCTGGGAAAGAGCGAGGAATATGATCCCAATCTCAGCTCCCAACCCTGTGTCTTGGCCACAAGACCACCCTTCCTCCATCTTGATGTTGATGTAACATCACCAGTATAGTTCAGTTTGAAGTGTCAGAGAGAGCTGTAGCCAGCAATCTGCAACTTCTGAGGATCTAAGGGAATGGGGGTGAAGGGAACAAGGTTTACATTCCTAATGCGTCAATTAACCCTGCTTATTTGAGCATATTCAGCAAATCATATTAAAGCTGCTTGATTCTTGATTTTATATTTGCAGGTCACCTTTGTCCACAGTGCTGATACATATAAAAATGTGTTGTTTTATGGCTCTCATAAGCATGAAGCGTACAAACTCTATGTCTAAGGTAAGTTAATTAACATTCTATTTGGTATCCCTCCCTAAAAAATATTGCACACGTACAGAGAAATACTCAGTATCTAACTGAAGGCTCAATTCTGTCTTTAAGGCACAGTCTTGAGTAAGGGGTTCTGCAGAGCATAGCAACTTCTCAGGGGGAGCTCTGGGAGAAAATCTCTCCAAGAGCTCCCCAGTGGACAGGCAGAGTGTTTATGCTCCACTAGCTCTTAACATAGTAGAGTATGCTCCCCTCTCTGCAGCTGGCTGGGGACGGGGGGAGGGAGGGGGTGGATGGGCGGGAGGAGAGGGGACGACACGGACGGACACGACATATAGCCCCACCTCCTTCTTCTGGGCCTGGTTCACTTCCCCGAATTCAGAGACTACAGTTCTGTCTGCACCTTCTGAGGAGGGACTCTTGTGCACCACCGTTCACAGCCCCTTTAGCCCTCCTGTAGACATGCAAGGCTGGGCTCAATCTAGCCTGTATTACTATATTAATAGGAACCATATATACACTTACAGTACTTTTATGAGCTTCCCCCTCCTTTCCATATTCCCGCATTGGCATTTGAGTCGTTGTTCTAATGCTTTAAGTGAGAAAAATCTGTAGGAGTTACAAAACGCAAATAATTGTATTAATTATTTAGCATTTTTCTTTTTGGCTCTTCAGCAGTATTTCTCCTACAGATCAGCATTACAAAACTGAGATGAACTAAAGTCCAAACTGACAGGTAGCCTTTACTCATGCAAATAGTCCCATTGACTTTAATGGGACTTCTTGTGTGAAAAGGGTTTACAGGATGAGACCCTATAACAATTCATAGATTTTACATGGAAAGGTTGCCAAAAATTCGTATTTAGTCAATAGTACATGAAGATTGTAACACTCAATCAAACAGTATCATATAATGGATATTTTGGGTGAAATTAGTGATTTTAGTAAGCAAAGGTTGTTCACATGCATGTAACATTCAATCAGTAATAGGCAAATTAAAAGTTAAAACACATGTAAAACAGTAGTTTAAATACTGAATATTGAATATTCTGGATTTTGCCAGTTTGTCTTAAAAGTGTAGAGTTTTTTTAAAGTTTTCTGCATTTATATTTCTTTTTTAAATCTTTCATGTAAGGTGAAAAATGTATATTATTCACTTGATAGATTTTTTGAATTTTCCTAATTTGCATTTATCTTTTATACCTGCCATGTTGGAATGGCTACTTTGTGATCTGTTTTATGTGCATATTTGTAGCCTGTGTTAAGTGCATGTTTATACATTTTTTTTAAAAAGTGCATTATTTAATACCCTGCAATTGCTAATATCATGTACAATATTACATGTACAGTGATATTCAGTACTGTACAGTAATATCATGTACAATATTAAGAATGACTATACATATATAATAGAAATCCTTATTAAAAGCAATTATACATATGTAGTAGTTATCTTTAAAAATTAATCTTGCCAGCTTTACTTGCTTTTATTCTCAAAATACTAAGTATATGACTCTGTTATAGAGCATTAATGCAGGACTTGAAAATTATACTAGATATTTACTGGTACTAGTCAGAGGACTACATCCACAAACCAGAAATAGATACAAAAGAGGGGGACAGGGAAGAATGGATGAAAGATGGAGCTCCCTGCCATAACCAGTTACTAGATATGAGAGGGTATACAGAGATTTCTATAAAGATGTTGCATATAGTTGCAGTACGAATCATAACTTTCATCCCTTTATAGCTTCTAGAAGAGAAAAGGGAGGATTCTATCCCTTCTCCACTTTTCGAGAGCATTGTGGCTTCTATGGTGGTTGAGTCTGTGCTACTTCACTTCTCCCTCAGCCTCCATTTCTTTTATCTGTTCTTTATCCCCTATTCCCCTACCCCTATGAATAACTGTAGTACCTCATTCTGATGTTAGTAGTTTTGCCAGACAGGTACACCAATATGATATTGATATTACTGACAATTTCACAGTTAGTCATAAGACTCTGAACTACAGAAGTTCATCTCTGCAGAGCCTTCTTAATTTCACTTTGCTACTACTTGATAAAGTGATGAGCAGCAGCAGAGGCACTGGAACTGTCTGCCTGCAGACCCAGGAGGACAACACTGCATCAGTTAACCCTCCAAATGTGAACTATGGTAATATTCACAACATAGAGAACAGAAGTGTACTTTATTTTTTAAATGAAAGCTGCAGATGTTAATGGCTTAAGCTCCTATGCTCACCAGAGAAATTTTTTTTACTCTCATTTGGAAAGTGGATGAATAGATTTTCCAAGTGCTGCATTAATAACACATAATAGACTAAATGTATTCTTTCAGTAAACAAAAGTCAGATATAGAAATAACCTGATTTAGCTTTTGTTTTAAAATTTAGAGGTATATTCTGTCCTGTTTCAAATACAAAAATCTCATTGATGAGAAAAATATGACCCTCAATATTTGCTACCTAATAGCTAAAATTAAAGGAGAACTAGAGTTTTTTAAGGGCTAACTGTGTTTTTATGCGTGAGATGCCCCAAATAGTAAGGATTGGAAGGGCATTTAACAAATAATTAAATGTAACAAATATTTTCTCCCCTATTTCAGGTACTCTGAAATTGCACGGACTCACTGCCAACCACTGTAAAGTCACGGCTACCACTGAACCCTGCTAGAGCCTGGAGCTGATGCATAAGGGCTCAAGTATATGACTTTCATTATATGTCATGGGTTTGTAATTTTTTTTGCAAAACCATACTGTTAAATAATAATAATCCCTGCCACTTACTGGCACAACTCTTGACCAGAATCACAGTAGCTGTGACATTGCAGCAGATCAGCGGTCCACTGAAACAAATTTTAGAAGTCTAAAAAGGGGAATGGAAGGGGAGGTTAATTTGAAGTTAGTCATGTGCTGAATATCCCACTTATGCTTATTTGCTGAGGTAATCACAAGAAAAAAAGTAACTCTTTTAAAAAATAAAGTTTGTATTTTTTAGAAAAACCCCAGAGTATTATCTTGAATGAACTCTCAACATTTTGTATTTTAACATAAAAGTAATTAATAATTACACACTGTACATATGGAAATACAGATTTGATCCTCATAATGAATTAATACAATTTAGTTTTCTTTAATGTGTACACTACAGGGCGGATTCTAAATTCCAGTGTATTTTTTACATTTAAAACAAATGAGACTATTTATGAGAGTAAGGATATATATGTGTAATACAGAAAGTATGCATATTTTATTTATTGAACACTAGTGCCTTCACACAACCTATTTTTGTTGACATTTGTTTATTTTCTCTGGGAGAATGACAGATCTGCAGTACAACATAATACCAAATCCAAAGGCCAGAGTTTCAGAGCAGACTGGATTTCAGGTAAATAGAAACTGACCCCATAGTGACAGTGATGGCCCCACACTTCCTGCTTCAGCTTTTGAAAGAGCTCCCCACCAGCTAAGTCATTAAACCACTTCTTGTTTCCAGACACTGACAACTCTGGAATTTATTTTACACTGCTATCATTCAGACTACTTACAAGAATAGAATGAACTGTTCTAGGCCTAGATTCTCTGATGCACCAAAGCTCTGGTAAATGTAGCAGAGTTGGGGAGCCATCCAGTAGCTGGTTATAGCTCTCTGATCTCTGCCCAGCCCTGTCTCTGGTACAAGTTAGAGCACCCTAAGGGCAGCTCTAATTTACCAAAGCTGACATTGATCCCTAATTGACTGTCCAGCACCTGAAGATAGCTGGAGTGCAATGATCTTTAGGCATAGTTCCTAGGGTGATGTTGCAAAAGTAACCTATGATGGCTCTTTGCTGGGACTTACCCACATCAAGGGAATCTTCAGCAAGTGAGATAAAGGGTAGTTTTCATCTTTTTGTCCTAATTCTCACCTGTTTTTTGTATCAAATCAGAAATTATGAAATGCTTGGAAAAGTGCACATTAGATTTCTTATGAAGGTATATTAACAAGAAGACAACAATAATTTACCAAATTAAGTATATGCTGAAAAATGTACGAAGTTATCTACTTGGTTAATGAAAGTTAGTGTAGTGTCATTGATAGTGTTTTACTGTTATTAAAATACCATAATCTGAAAAGGTGTATGTACTCCAATCTTGTGCAATAAAACATTTGGAAAACAACAAGGCTTATAAAAATGTAACCTTATTAAAAATATCTAAAATTTGAAATCCTAAATGTGAAATGCTTGCTTTCTTGTTTAGAGGAAATAGAGCAAAGATACAATATAACAGAGAAAGCTAGCAGGACAAAGGAGATACTATCGACTCATTCCAGACTGCCAATTTAGCAGCTCAAACTTAGCTTCCTTTTTACTTTTGTAACAGTAGGGAACTCAAAGCTTTTCTGTCTATTTTCTGCACAAACAGAAACACCCAAACTTCAAAAAGTAATACACTACTTTGAAGAAACCAAAACCATCAACAAGTTAAAAACTGTATGTACCACTAACTGAAGTCCATGATTCTTACAGTTTCCACTGGGTAAATGTTTATTATTTAGTTGTATTTTTAGGTTACTGCACTAGAGAAAAAAAGTTTTTTTCACCAAATATCACTGTCTGTAAAACACTTTTTGTTGTTTTTAGTGTGATATGGATTTATTGACTTTCCAGTGGGTAAGTACTACTTCAGTATTTTGACAAATTTAATAAATGAAAAATTGCCTTTGATGTCTCAAGTATACATTGCAATATTTTGGTGATCTTATAATGTTAAAATGATAAAATAGAAAAAAATAAGAGAGGATGTGAGAATTAATTTTTGGACTCTGTATTCAAACATGCTTTTCTATTATTTTTAAATGTTTATTTTGTGCAGAGATTAACTTTTGAAGTAAGGTGTACCATGTATTGTCCTCTGTCACAAACCTACTATGACTGGCCAGTAAATGTCATTGTTCCTGTCATTTGTATAGTAAGTAATACAGTATCAAAAGTATATTCCTAGGAATTTCACAACACTAGGATGGTTTCCTGTGTGGTCTATCTTGTTCATATAAAATTTTTGAGACAGCAGTTTAGCTGTTCTGTGTTCAGAAATAAAACTTAAATCTCTTATGATAAATTGCTTCCTGAACATACAGTATTTGTTTAAAATGTCCAGTGTAAATTAATCATCATTATGTAAAGCACCCAAACATGGTATTAACTGTGATACTAAGGTAAACATTTCAAATGTTAGAAATCTAGTTTTACAAAAGAGCTACTTTACAGTAAGCAATACTTTTAAATCTAGAGGCAAAACAATGGATTTTGTACTTGTTTATTACTAAATCCTGAACTGTATTAGTACACCTTCTGGAGCCTTTAGAATGCACCACCTGTGATTCACATTTACTTTAACATATTACCAAAAGACAGACATGTTGGGAGCTGTTAGAATATCTCTCAGTTATTAAGATTTGTGCAAAGCCTGAGTGACCAGGCTTTTTTTTTTTTTTTTCTTGTTATAACAGAGGTAGACTAAACAAACAGAACTAGCATGTAATGAAAAGCTCCACTCATCATAGATGTTGCTATTTTGAAAGGACTGAAATTAGATCATTTTAAAATCATGATCCAGACTCAGAAAAGGCAGAAAAACAGGGCCCAGTTAGAACCCATCCCCCATTTCTCCAAATACAGAAAAGCTTCTGTGTGACTCTCAAAAGTTTGCTTATCGATTTGAGAGCAGAGCCCCACCCTTATTGAAAAACAAACAAACCAACCTCCAGTATTGTACAGGAATGACCCCAAACAGCGGTACGTGTAGTGGTTTGGACTATACTGTAGCACACTAGAATTCTTTCCTTATGCTGACGGCTGCTATTTAATAGACGATGCAGGTTTCATGGGTAACAAGTCCCTTCATGGCTTTATTGTCCGACCTATAAACTATTCCTTCTGCCAAGCTGTTGCCGCTCAGTTTCTGGGTGTTGGGAGCCATGTAATGGAGACAGATGGAAGGTGGAAGTGATATAGGATGAGAGAAATTGGCCCATGAGTTCCAGAGGCTACTGCCAGGCTACAGGCTCTGTCCCTTGTCTTGCTTGTGCAAGACTGGCTCTGGTGCCTGTCCCCTCCCTAGCTAAACAAAACCGCTTGTAACTCCTGAATGTTATTGCACAATGGGAGGAGGCTCCTTCTCAACAGGGCTGGTCAGTGTCACCTCCCTCTTTCGCCCGCCCTCCGGCTGGCTCTCTGGAAGGAAGTGGGGATCATTGGGCACTTTCCTCTTGGGGTGCTATGGAAGCCAGAGCCCTCATCGCCCCTTCATACTGCAGAGCGGTTTCCTCCAGGATCCAGGGGAGGGAGAAAGGTGGGAGGGAGCCAGCGGAAGGCCCCGCCGCCTGCTGTTGTCAGGGTGGCGGTGACTTCATTCTTTTCTTAATATAGAGTCGGTTGTCAGGCTCTGGACAGAGCCGGGCTGGAGGGACTGGCTGTCAATCAAATGACGTCACAATACGCTTGCGTGAGCACTGTAAACACTAGGTTCTGGTCATTATAGCTCTGTGTGTGAGGGCGCGCGCGCCTGGGCTGCTTATCTCCCTCTGTGTGCCTGGGACCCTCTCAAGCACACTGTTCCCTTCCCCTCCGCTTTCTGTGAGAGCAATGTCATTGCCTCCATGATCTCTCACCGTGTAGAGCTCAAAAGGTAACATAATTGGAGGGGGGATGATGTAATTCTCTCCCTGGCCAGTAGCTGCCTACGCTTACACCGATCCTCTGGTTACAGGGGAGGGGGTTTATCTGCTCGGTATTAGCTGCCCCCAACATGTCGTGGAGATTGGGGGAGGCTGACCCCCCAAGCAAGCACAAATGCACTCCCTTTTAATCCTGAGTGATTGTGAAAAGGTGGAAGATCCTCTCTGGCTCCAGCTCCGACAGCAGATTGGGTAAAGGCGAGCCCAGTACGGCGTGTGTTCAGTAAACACGCCGATGAGCTCTGGCGGTAAACAAATCTCCTACCAGCCTTTTTAACACAGCAACTTGCTTCAGGCAGCTCCCCCTAACACACGCACGCACACACATTTCCCTTCTAACAAAAGCCTGTTTAATATTGGTTAGTGCGTCAGCTTTGTTCTGTAAGCGGCAATAACTATCCCTATTTTTATAACCTATTGTAATATGTGACAGTTGATATCCCGACTAACCCAGCTCCTCACCACACACACACCCCTACAGTATGAGACCCACGTACACTCGCATGCCCCTCCAGTTCAGTGACAACAAACCACTATGGCTTAGCTCCCGCTCTGAAATCCCAGTCCCTCTTTATTTCCTCTCTATCCCTCTGCCTTTGCAATGTAGCAGATAGAAGAGCAAGAATCCTCCCTTCCCCCCAAAAAGGAAATATGTGAATTGCACTTACTGATCTGTCAGAGGAGGAAAAACACCCTTCTTACTGTAAAGCAAAATAGCCAGTTGCAGGATGCTGCCAGTATTATGAAAAAGCGAAGAAAAATCTTCCAGTAGCGATATTACCCCTAGATTCGGCTGTTTAACCAGAAAAAAAAATTAAAAATAACAACCCCCCTGTTGCCTTTTTTGTGCAGTTTCAGCAAAGCTGCGAGGAAGTTGGTCCTTTTGTTCCACTATTTATAGATTGCGTCAACATTGCGAAAAGGAGAAGGCGGAGCAGTGGCACTTACTCCTCAGAGAGAGAGGGAGAAAAACCCAGCACACACGCGACCTTAAGTACACAACACTGCGACCTCCTCCTCTCCTCCTCCTCCACCACCCCACTGAGCAGCGCCAGAGATCAGATTCAATCACGTGTCTGAGGAGAGCACCAGCCTGCCCAGTGCCTGCTTAGTGCTGCCTTGCCATGCACAGCAGCAGCAGGGAGAAGCTACTCTCCCCGTTCTCAGGGACTCTGGAGCTCGCATCCAGGTTATGCTTTATATGTGCAGAGGAATGGATTTCCCTGAGTGTCACCCACTAAGCTATTACAAGTGCATGTCACAGTGCCCACTGCTGTCACTTCTATGTTCGCCTCCATTGCCTCTCATGTTTATATATTTGAATACACTCGTCTGTTTTACTACAAAAGAGTTCTAAAGCGAATTTGTTACAACCCTACCATGGCAAATTCTCAAGAGATTAGTACGCAGGAAAGGGGAAGCAGCATTGCTAAGACCTGTAGAACACTCGCTCTCCTCTCCGCAGGTGCACCGAGAATATATGACAGTTCCCTTTCCATTCCTACCATGTAGGAGGGGAGGAGAGTATGTCAGGGGAGATTCCTGGACTGTTAATGACAATGCATTTGCTGAGAGAATATGTAAACCTTCCATTTAAAGCTGATGTTATAAGACTCCTTCGCCATCCAAGAAATGAAACTTCACTTTTCTGGCCCGAGGACAGCGCCTCTGAACTGAACATAAACAAGGACTATTGCAAGAGGGCCTTCCAGTGAAACGAAATCAAATTGGCTTGGTCGTAAGTGTTGTTTACATTCTCAGTTTCCAATCGCTGAACCCCATCTTTCAGCTACACATTTAATTTTTCCACATTTGGGCTAAAATAGTAAAGCACACTAGTGAGCGGAGACCGGAGAGTCCAGGGGACTGGAGCACATGACTTATGAGGAGAGGTTGAGGGAACTGGGATTGTTTTAGTCTGCAGAAGAGAAGAATGAGGGGGGATTTGATAGCTGCTTTCAACTACCTGAAATGGGGTTTCAAAGGGGATGGATCTAGACTGTTCTCAGTGGTAACAGATGACAGAACAAGGAGTAATGGTCTCAAGTTGCAGTGTGGGAGGTTTAGGTTGGATATTAGGAAAAACTTTTTCAGTAGGAGGGTGGTAAAGCACTGGAATGCGTTACCTAGGGAGGTGGTGGAATCTCCTTCCTTAGAGGTTTTTAAGGTCAGGCTTGAGAAAGCCCTGGCTGGGATGATTTAGTTGGGGTTGGTCCTGCTTTGAGCAGGGGGTTGGACTAGATGACCACCTGAGGTTTCTTCCAACCCTGATATTCCATGATTCAAGATAAATTGGCACGATGAACTCACATGGGACCTAGGATCTTTCTGTGAGCTTAACTGTGTCGTTAACAAGCTGAAAGAATATGTGCTTTTTTGGAGTTTATTGTCACCTGTCTCTTAGGGGCCATTGGATGGGATGGTTCCAGTGGTACCCTCTGCGTGAGAGTCTGCGCCTAAAGGATGGAAAGGGAGGCCAGGCGCTGGTCTTGTTTGAACCTACTAAGCGCTCTCTAAGTTCCTATCTTGGGTCAGCAAGAAGTTGGTGCTGCCTCTTGTTACCTCAACGAAACATTCATGAAACTTCTGCAGGATTGAGGACCTTCTATGTTTAGAAGGAGAAATCCTTTCTGCTAGCACGAAGGCCATCTATATATGTATACTGATGCACATTAGAAAGGAATTGAAGAATAGAAGTGAGGCTAAACGATTTTGTGCTAATGAACCGAGTGATGTGATTGTTCTAAAAAAATATGCACTGGACATGAAGGGAGATATACTGCGTTTGAACAGAAACTGTGGACCTGGTGAGATTTCCAGGTTTTTTCTTTCGTGTCCTGCTGTACCTGGCCGGATGATTTCCTTACTGTTTATGTTACATTACAACGGATTATTTTATTGAAAAAAATATAATAGTCACTTTGAAACCCCCACCCCCCTCGCGCGCGCACAAACTCATCTTAATGCAAAGTGGCGGAGGGGCTCTGATACTGTGGCTCACTTTTATGAGAATAGAAAACTCTGAACGACAGTGAAATAAATACATATATTGTAGTTATTTTCTCATCTTGTATCCTGATCCTGGTTTATCTTCTTTGCAACTTTGCGCTTGGGAATAAGATCTCCCGCTCTCTCCATCGCTGCTGCTGCTGTTTCGGCAACATCCGACACTTAGCTCATCCTCGCTGAACTTTTCCTTAGCACTATGAGTATTTTTTTCTGTCGTGCTATAGTAAACAACAAAAGAATTTAACTAAACGAGTCTGAAAATAGACAATATTCGGTGTCACTCAGAAGACTGAGTTCCTTCAGTGTGTAGAGTTAAAGCCGTTTCAGAAGGTGCAGGTTTTTAATAGCTCTTTGTATAACGTATACGATTAGTTCTATGAACACTTAATGATGGTAATAAAGAGTCAAACTAATGAGTAAACGATGAATAAACAGTGTTGGTAAGAGTCCAGAATTGAATAGACAGTAGTTAGGCTGTCACTTAAATGCTTTTCTTAAAATTCATGAAAAAAAATTATGAGTCATTGGAACAACTTTTAAAAATACGCTTTTAGGACAAATGAAATGGATTATTGTGATGGGAATGGACAGAGGATAAAAGCAGAAGGTGAAATGATTGAATAGCAAAAAACAAGCATGCAGACTCCAAACATTGGCTTACAAACTTAATGTAATTGCCCAGATACAGGTTAAACTTCAGTAAAAGCACTGCGTTTAGAAATGTTACAACAGCTCTTTAGAAGTCTCTAAAGAAAAGCTGAATTGTTTGAATTTAGATAACTAGGAAACTCGTTGTGACCTACATTGCTGTTCTGAGTCAGCACTGAACAGCCAGCTTGCAAACTTGTACACACTCCAATTCTTACCGTCAGCAACGGATCTTTTGGGTGGAGCTCTTTTCCGCAGTTTCTGTAAGCACTTTATTTGGTGGTTGCTAGTCCCATGTTTACAAATAAACAAAGTTAGATGGAGAGACAAGGTGGGTGAGGTAATATATTTTATTGGTAACATCCTGGGATCCAGCAAGGGCTACAACTCTGCATACAGAGTTACATGGAGTCCGATTCTCGCCTCATATCTAGCATTGTCAAAACTGCCTCCCTACTTGCGGTTTTAAGTTCAGTCAGAATAGATGCAATTTAAGGTTATTTTAATAGCTAATTTGTTAGTAAAAAGCTTATTTAAGCAAATATAAGTTTCTCCAAGTTTAGAAAGGAGGTAATCGGAAGAATGGCACTTCATTTTCAGAAGGGCTTTGGATTACTTAGCTGATCCGATAATAGATGTCACGTAGGTAAGAGCTATTGCATGATACATACCGTTTTTCTTTCTTAATACCGTAGGGAGTGTGTGAAGTTCACAACCAAAAGTTCTTACCATATTGTTTTCCATATCCCTTGTTTAATACACTTTAATACAAGCTGTGCAAGGGCTATAACCAAGTGTCGATGTCCTTAATTAAGGTTTATAGTTTATTCATGTTTGAAGTGAAGTTGGACATAGTTGAAGAGGCTGCATGTTGAACACACAGTTGAACACTGAAGAAGCGAGAAGACACATTTTAGCAGTTTGATCGGTGATCAGTACATATAACACTACACCCCCACTCGTGCCGAGCGAGTGTCTAAGGAAATCAGTCAGACTCCGCGTCCATTTATATTCAAAATGACAAAAAGAGTTCAGATGAAATACCCTGGGAAACTCCGCCTTTTGGAAAGAAACCCTTTCTGTGTTTTTGTTTATTATTTTTTAATCATGTCCTTAGCACGAGCAGTCAAACAGAAACGCCAACATTCGTAGTCTTAAATTTATGGATTCTAAACAGAGATTTACTATGGCTGATCACCAATTTGTAGTGTTCCTTTATTTACATCTTTTTGCAAGCTCTTATATTTTTCTTGGGAAACAAACAAACAAACAAACAAACCGAAACACATTCAGTAAAGTATCAGATTTCAGAATCAGTCAAGGAGATCAAATCCAATTTCCTTCTATTGAGATTCGGGACCTTTCTTTCCTTAAAAAATTACTTTTAGAACAATTATGTTTATTTGATTCGGCACTGTTTACTAATAGCTTTTAATAGCTCATTGTTTCCTGAAGTGGTTACATTTCAGTCTCGCTTCTTAGTATGAAATCAGCGAGGCTTCTATATAACGATTGAAATCCACCTCCTATTCACCTATAACAGAAACGAGAACAGAAAACGTCAGTTCTAATTTCGGAGGGGGAAGGGAGGGGAGGAACGAATAGATTTTTTTTTTTTTACAGTGAAATGGCAGGTATCCAAGCTGTGTTTCTTAGCTCATGCTTTGTGAGACTATAGCCTACAGTAGGAAAATTCGCCACTTTTACACCTCCATATCTGGTTCATGCTAGTTTAGTGACACTCACTAAACAAAGCAAATTTAACCGCTGTAAACTCTTAAAAGGAAAAAAATATTCCCTGACACGGAGAGAGATTGTTAGAAACCTCAGTTTAAAACCTCTCCTTTTCTTTCTAACTGTCAAATACAGCTGAGAAAGTTTTATGAGTACGGTTCGTTCTTGGAAGAGGATCAGCTATATTTAAATGGGAGAGGGTGGGTAATAGGTAGGTGTTTTGGTTATGCCTGCCGGCATAATCCGACACCCCGTTGCTGTGTCTAAACCGAAATATATACTACTAGAAGATCTGAATCAATGTTTTTATTTTATTTAAGTTTTATTTCATAAGGATTGGAGTTTTCTGGGAGTCCTGAAGTTTCTCCTGTTATTTCAATCCCTTAAAGCTCCACGAAGCGGGGACCTGGGTCAGCCCCAAGAAATAAAGCCTTGGACCTACTTCTCGAGTCCAAAGCGTCGAAAGGGTTAAGGAGTCCTGAACGGGGCTCGCACAAGGGCAATTGGAAAAAACAAATCGCTTCCAAGACATCCGATTAGTCACTACGAAAAAAAAAAGGCTCGCGAAACATGGTTTGGGGAAACCTGCAGAGGAAATGGACACAGTCTGCGTTTCAGGGCTCAGTCCTCACGGTGAAGCTGAAGGAATCAGCAGCTTCCAGTTAACACAATTCAACCCCAGATGATTCTGTCAGTGGACGTCTTCTGGTCATAGGACTGCTTAATTTCATGCGTATTTTTTACCACCACATGAATCAAGCACGCCCGACCAGGTTTTTAAGGATTGGATGATTTATATGCATCAAATCGGATCTCTGAAAGCTTTTGTTTCACCCGTGTGCTTGATAATATTTCTGTTATCAGTAGTGTGCATCTGTAAATGTTAAGAAACGAAAGTTAGTCCTTTATTGTGACATTGTAGGAATGAAAATGTAGAATATAATGAAGTAACCCTTTTATTACGTTTCAGGGTAACAAATGACGGTAAAATAAAGTTTCGGAGAAGGTAAGTGCAAGGAACTAGACTGTCCCGGAGCAAGATCGCTTTAAAAAAACAGAGAAAAAGACCCATGTATATGTAATTACAAAATGTGATCTGTATGATTTGCTTAAGTAAATTAGCGGGTGTTTGAAAATGCGCTTGTCACTATATATTGAATTAAGCATATATTGCTCTAAGTAATGAAATAAAATAATCTGGATTTGGTCAGCATCTACCTTATTGTTGGTAGTCTATCTATAAGTCTTACCCCGTTTCTTGTTTTGGAACATTCGCCAAAACACTCAACCAGGGATGTGATTTTTTTGAAATATATTGTTTTAATAATGAACCATATGTGTGGGGAGGAGGAACAATTCGCTGAAGCAGTGGCTCTCAACCTTGTCAGACTACTGCACCCCTTTCAGGGGTCTGATTTGTCTTGTACCACAAGTTTCACCTCACTTATAAACTACTTGCTTACAAAATCAGACATACACATACAAATGTGTCACAGCACACTATTACAGAACAATTGCTTACTTTCTCACGTTTACCATATAACTACAAAGTAAATCAATTGGAATATAAATTTTGTACTTACATTTCAGTGTATTGTATATAGAGCAGTATAAACAAGTAATTGCATGAAATTTTAGTTGGTACTGACTTCACTAGTGCGTTTTACATAGCCTGTTGTAAAAGGAGGCAAATATCTAGATGAGTTGATGTACCCCCTGGAAGACCTCTTTGTACCCCTAGGGGTATGTGCATTAAATAACTAGTAATACAATTTGTTTAATGCTTATTTTAGGAAGGAAATATTGTTTGTCTCCTCTTTTGGTTCTACCTGTCAAAATATTTGACTGCTGGGAACAACTAAATATCTGTTTGATGGACAACTTGTTTGAAAGAAGGTAAACATGAAAATCATCCTACTGATGTCAGATTTCTTAGCATTCTATTTCCTGAGGAACTTTTACTTTGAAATGTCATGGAAGCTATAGTTTTGGTTGTATTTTTTCCCGAGAATCGTAGGGTAATCGGTTTCCTGTTCCTATCATATTAAATCTTGCTTAGATTTGCACGTAGAATTCACATGGCTCTTTATGCTGACTTATTTTTAGAGGTAGGTTTATGTTACGTTTCTATAGTGGCATAATTATATTAAGATTCTCTTTGTTAACTACTAAAAAATTTAATTGTTTATCAATGCAAAGGTCAGCACAAGTACCACTTTGCAGAATGACTGCAGTTTCCAGTGCCCTTTGCATTGTATAACGGATTAGATGTTCATTTTGGTTTATGCCAGTTATCTCAGTAAATAAAAGAGAGTCACTAACTGAGTCTCTGATTAGGATTTACAGGCTCAAAACCACATTCTTCCAATGGATCTCGGGGTGCACGGGGCATACACGTTATGGCTCCATATGGTAAATATTTCAAATGTTCAGAATACTGGTTGTCTTCCTATACTCTTATTTTCCCCTGGAACATAAACAGTTACTCAACATTTAATATAAGGTACAGAATTACCTCACATTTTAACAGAAGTCGAACTATAATTTTTAAAAAAGTTCAAAGGATCAGAAAAAGGGCATCATTGTTATAAAAAAGCGTCTCTACCTTTTAAAGAATAAATAGCAATTTTGAAATAGATGTAGAGACACCGACACTCTTGTCGATGTGATGACTCTGTATAAACAGGATATCAAATACTTGACTATTTGACTCCCTAGTGACGTAAACAGTGTAACTCCAGCAAGACGGTATAGTAAAAATGAAGTATTTTAAAAATACTTCAGCAAATGACACAGACTCAAGAACTCTGGGCAAATAGTGTATTCAAAGCTGTTTCCTATTTAGGTTTTGGCTTCCAGAAAATGGGCAATTATTATCAAAAATGCTAAAACTTCACATGTGGAGAATATCATTATCTTTTTGAGTCATTGGACATTCAAAAAGACAGAAATTATGATGACACCAACCCGGAAATTAACTTGTAAATTGCTGACAAATAAATGAAACTTTCCAGATCTAGTAGCTAATTGAAATAATTGAGCTAGTTTTTCCTCTTGCAACACTAAAACCGAAATGTGTGTTTTTGACATTTCAAACTTTCATTTTTGATAGATCATTCATCGAGAGCCAGAGAGCTGTCATTTAAATATCTCTTTCCCTTAAAGTATGAATTAATATCGACGGTGCAAATGAGTTTATCTTAATCGTCTGTAGGTAGCTTTGTTTATACACAGAAAACTGGTTTGCAGTGCATACAAAGTATATTTCTTCAATTCTTGCCAGGGATACCCAGCTGAGATAGAAAGTCACAGGATGTATTTGTCCTATCACGTTTTCGGGGCCCATTACGTAGGTTTTTGGTTATTTAGTTTTTTGTTTTAATGAGGAATACGTTAGAGGAGTTCTAAAAATGAAGCGCTTATCCGAAACTCATATTTTGCACTGAATACTGCTCTGCCTATATCTTAATTGTTATGGCATATGAAGTGAAGAATGACCATAACTGAAAGTCTGGCAACATTTACATTGCCAGCCCTGTTCTTCGAACAGCCCAGCCCAACAGATAGCATTATCACTTTTGCAAAGTGACAAATACTTCTCTCTAAATAATTAATGTTAGCTTAGTTGTTGCACCCACGGCTTATCTCTATCCCGCAGACACCCTAACCAGTGAAACCAGTGGACGTGCAGCAGGCAGCGGCTGCTTTGAGACCTTCCTTTCCTCTTTTCCTTCTCTTCAGAATATTGCAGTTAAAATGTTGATATTTTGGTGATTCTTACATTTAACATCTGCAGCTGCTGGTGGTCAGTGTTTACGATAATACACCCTGTAAAGAAGGTCTTTTATCTCCTGCCTTGGTACGAAAAGTACTAAGAAAATAGAAAAATAATTTGGTGTTTAGCCATTTGATCAGACGTTACACCTAGAACACTATTTGCGCTAATATTTAACTTTTTTGAGGGGGGGGGAGGTAAGCTGGAATTTCCCCATGAATTATAAAACTATAAATAATATAGCTGGATTGAAAAATGATGAAAAATAATTTGGGGATAAAATTCAGCAGACCCAGCAATTTTGTACTTTATTTTATTTACTTATTTATTTAAATTTTTGATTGAAAGGGCATCTGATTTCTAATGTAAGTGTCACATTGGCCGTGCGCTTTTCAGCAGCAGGATTACTTAATTAACCCTTCGGGTTGCAGCTACATTGCAATTAAAAGTTGCTGAAATATGTCACTATATTCTAGGTTTGTTTGACTAACATGGAAAGCGTAGGGATGGATTCTTTGCTACAGAAAATCCTCAGCATGCATTTGAAAAAACCGACCTGACTGCGGAAGACAAAAAGAAGAGTTGTGTTTTGTGGATATACTGCACTGAGGCAATCAGTAAGATCTGAAAGGTGGGCAAGCGTTTGTGAGAAGCAGCCTCAGAAGTGCTGACAACCTATCACAGAAAAGCCACACAGGAGACACCCGCGTTTGACACACTTCTGCGTCTGGAAATCTGAAGCGATCCGAGCAGCTGTGAGGAAGACAAGAGCAAGAGAGAATAGTTTTGAAGTGACAGCTGGAGAGAACCACTGTGTTCAGAAGGTCTAAACTCCTTATTTCTCTCAGTCCTTAGGAGCGCTTATTACACGCCTGCCCGGTAACTGGGATATGCAGAAGGCATATGCAAGCACTTATTTTCTCGCAGCCTTGCATCTGGGATCTATTCAATAATACAATGAACATTTTAGGAAAAGTACTGCTCTTAGAGCGTCCTTCAACTTGTGACAGAAAGGGGGATCTGATGATAGTGTGTGAGTGTTGGGATGTCGGTGCCTTAACAATGTTCCCTCGGTCTACTCTAGACGCCTATATGCGGCCAATAAACTGATGTAAAAATCAAGGCATGTCACTTCCTGTATTTTATGAGCTTTTGGGCCTTTCACAACAACCAGGAAACACTACAGAGCACCAAGATCTGGAGAGGTTCCTACAATCTAAAACTCAGATTCTGTTCTCAATGACACCAAGGTAAGGGCTTGATTCAAAGTGCACAGTGGTCAGAGGTAGTTTTTCTACTGACTTCAAAGGGTTTTGGATAAGACCCTTAATTCTGAGGACTTTCAGTGAAGTCTGTGGATGTCTGGACTTACAGATGTCACCAAGCAGAATCGGGAAGGGGGGAAATGAAAATAATATATGACATTCACTTAGCAACTGATGTAAAAGGAGGAGGAACCATTCTGAATGCTAACAAGAAAGCTCTCTCCTTTGGTGATTGGTTTAATTTTCTGACACAGGAATGAATAGAAAGAAACAGGCCTTACCATTAGTCCCTCTGCTTTATGCTCCAAAGATTTATGGGTAAAAGTTCTCTGTCCCATAGTATATCACTCCAAACAACACATTCTCCCTGTGTCACGAATATATATACTTCAAAGATTTGGGTGATTTATTTTAAAAGCACTGTTCCATGGATTAGGTCTAACTTTTTGGTTGTTCCAGGTATTGCCCAAATGGACTAGATCTAACTCTTGGTTATTTTGGCTGCCTTATTGTCTCTGATGGAGTTGTGTAAATGCAAATAAACATGATCATCAGCTCCATCCCTACCCTGTTTTCAGAAATCCAGACTGAAATATAGTTTTCATGTAGCAACAGGAAGCTCTTTACATGTAATAAAGCTGACTGGAAAGAGTGTAGAAAGCCTCCAGGAAAGATTCTCTGCTAGAAGTAAACTCTAGAGTGAAGTTTGTTTTCCCTTTAGGATCACAGGACATTGAAATTTACAAACATCCCCCTGTGGCTCATTAATTAGAAATTGTAGCTCTTTATCTCTCATATCTAAGATATAATACTATATAATATTATAATACCATTATGCTGCTGTATTTAAGATAAAGGTTGTTTATATACCACAGAGATATTTTTATTTGAACAGATAATCAATTTTTGCGTGAAGCATGATGTGAAATGTTGAGTGTTTTAAAGAACCTGGAGATAAAATGATAGCATCAAGCAATCTGATTATTCTTCAACTGCTCTGGATAAACTGTGTGGTTTCCTCCCTGGTCATTTGTTTAACCCATCCCTCTGCTATAAAAATGTCAAACCAACACTCCCATAATCTCTTTGCTAAAGACTATTTTTGAGTCTTGGAACCCTCTTCAGCAGTTGGTATTATATGGCGGTTGAAACTACTCATCTCACCAGGTTGTGAGCTGAGCCAGATCAGAATACAAGTCTGCAGGGGTGAAACCCTTTCACTAGTACCTTACATGAGCAATTTCCTTTACAGTTCAATGAAAACCTGTTGTACAGATACCATTGGCCTAATTTTGCCATGGCATAGCCACCACAATTCTATTTGTTGCATGTGATACCTTGGCTTCTATAATCTAGAAATTGAAGGACATGAGAAAAACAAAGCATATCTTAAAAGTTTTTGAATATTTAACCTGATGTGTGGTTTTTAACTTTATAGACTTGTGTGCTGATCTGAGTCAGATCACCGTCTGGTGAGCTGAGTGGTTTCAGCCTCCACGCAAATTTTGCAAACTGCTCAGCTCTACTCAGAACCTATGAAAATCAGGCCACTAGAGTGCAATTATGTGACAATGGTTCAGACAGCGCAGTTCAATCTCTTATAATTTTGTGTTTAATTTGATAATTGGACTTATAAAGCATATCAATATTAATCAATTTAAATCAAAAGTAAAGCTTACTCAGAAATTATCACTAATTCAGAAAAATGTTTTCTTTCCATTAGTACATTTTTATTAGAGACACTGAATTTCATTTAGCCGCAGCCATATGAATTAAATGGATCAAATTCAGCAATGACATACACCCCATACAATCCCATGGACAAAATTAATCCATGGTGAAATTGTATTGAGTTTAGCAGAGTTACACTAGGAATGGACTTGGCTCAATAGGATCACCTGGGATGCAACTCAGCAGTGAAAAAAGCCCACTGTGTTTCTCTGTGTATATCAGAGTTAATATTTTCACATTTGATTAAAAGACTAATTTGTATCTGTTCTCTGGCACAGAAATGGCATGTAACCATACATTAATTGATGATCTTGCAGGAGTTCAGAGAAGAGCAACCAAAATGATGAGTGGGTTGAAGGGATTGATTTATGAAGAAACTTTAAGAGAATCTATATAGGTTGGGTAAATGAAGATGAAGAGTTTGTGTCTTTGAAGAGGCAATGAACCTGAAAATAGTCTACAGATATTTGTAAGGTATAAACACCAAGGGGGAAAGAGGAATTATTTGATGTGGTACATAGACATGGAACTAGGAGTAAAGAAATGGAAGTAATAAAAAGACAGGTTAGACTGAATATTAGGAAAAACTTCTTTACACAAATGTCTTAGTCTGTGACATAGTCTCCCTAGAAAAGTGATGGACACCTCATTACTTGGGTCTTTTAAAATCAGGCTTACCAACACTCTAGAAAATGTAGCCGAATAACAGCTAAATATTGTTACTTAAAAGTGCTGTATGGAACAGTTCTGTACTGACATACCTGTGTGTGTGTGTGTGTATATAGCTTTTCTGCAGTATAATTAACTGACCTTCATTCTCAGTTAAAGCTTACAATTCCAGGGCCTTCTGAAGGGTTCAGCTATCTCCAGTGCCTTTAGGATTAATTTCAGCCTGCAAGGTGCCAAGTGTCTTCAGAGAGATTTTTTGTGCACTGTCATTTTCCACTGAAGTTAGATCACTCAAGGCGAACTGGTAATAAAGGGCCCAATCTTTCAAGCTGCTGAGTAGAGCTGGGTGAAATTTTTCAACTGAAACTTTTTTCAGAAAAAAATGCAGATTTGATGACACCAAAATGGTTTGCAAATTTGTGTCTGTGTCGCTAAATTGTTTGTGTCAAAACCAGCCCCCTCCCTCAAGAAATATTCTGAAAAAGTAAAAATATTTCATTTCAGCATTTTTAAATGGAACATTTTGATTTTTTTGGTTTTTAATGACTTAGCTTTGAAGTGTTCTTCAAATATTAAGAAACACTCAAAATTAAAACATTTTCTTTGACCTGAAATGATTTTTTAAAAACTTTTTGATTTGCTGAAAACTTAGAAAATTCACAGTTTTTGTGTCAACACAAAATTAACCTTCCCCCACCAATTTTTTTTTTTTTGGTAATTGCCAGCTATCTGAAAAATCCATTATTCACCCAGTTGTAGTACTGAGTGCGTTCTGGTGGGTGCCCCTAACTGTCTTCAGGGACAGTTGAGTGCACTCAGAATTCCTGCTGAAGTAATTTGGAAGCAAGTGTCACTCAGTAGTTTGCAGGATTTGGTATGGTAGGTTGGTGGAGCTATTTAGCACAACCAATGTAGGGTCAGTCAGTCATATTCCTTTTCTGAGGAAGAACTTTGTATCCCAGCCACAGAGCAACAGTCCACACAACATCAGAAATGCAACAAAAATGTTCCCAGCTCAGGATTTCTCACCTAGACCCAAGTTGTGAGTTTAGAGGCCAGACTTCTTCCAGGTGGTCTTGTTTCCTGTTCCTGGAGCTACTGTTTCTTCTTCGAGTGCTTGTTCATGTCCATTCCAATCAGGTCTGTGCATGCACACGTGCACAGTAGCTGGGAAGATTTTTCCCATAGCAGCCTCCATTGGGTCACCCACCACCTACTCAGTTCCTCAGATTTTTCCTCAGATTTTTCCCATAGCAGCCTCCGTCGGGTCAACCCACCACCTCCTCAGTTCCTTCTTACCACCAGTGATGGTTAGCTGAAACATCCCATAGCCCTTGCTTAGCAAGTGCCTTTATCTCTGTTTTTTTTATATAGTTCTCTGTAGTTAGTGTATAGTAGTTAGTTAGAGTTAGTTGGGGGTTCCCCCACTTCCAACTCCTGGGAACTGGGGTATTTCACGGTCCCCGGGTTTCAAAACCTGTGAGGTCTGTGCTAAGCACATGCCAAAGAGTGACCCCCATGCTTCTTGTCTAAGGTGCCTAGGGGAAGGTCGCCAAAAGGACCAGTGTAGGATCTGTTGCGAGTTCCAGCCCAGAACTATTAAAGAAAGGGAACAGTGGCTGAAGGTTCTGCTAATGGAGGCAGTTCTTCGCCCCCACTCAGACCCCGGGTTGGGGGACCCCGCATCCAGCATCTGCTCATCAGCCCCTGGAGTGATACTAGTCCCATATTTAGTTGTTATCCCTTTGCTCACCATCAGGACATGCTCTGGGGGCATAAGTCTTAACCTTAGTTTATTCCCAGCTGAACCACACAGTCCTGCAGTCCAGACTGGCCCCCACTAATTTCTCCTCTAAGCATATCATCACATTTGAAGTATTTGCCTGATGGTGACAAATCCACTCCTTGGGTCCTGCCAGCAGCACTATACAGAATTGTTCCAGGACAACTAACTACACTATTTCCTCACGGTAATATGTTTCTAGCTTTAGCCAACAGTTGAAGAGATCCCAGAATGAGTGATCAAGGGTGAGAGCTGTGGAAAACTTTTCTGTTCAGAATTACCTGTGATTTTCTTCCTTCTTAAGCCCTGGTCCATTCCAAATGGGTGCTTTGTGTAATTCATAATAACTTTCAGAGGTATACATCATCATACTGCTTGAGGCTTCCTAGTCAGGCATAGGGCCAGCCTGAGTACCCAATGGTCATGGGACCACCAACGTGCAATCAGAGATCTCTGTATACACACTCTATGTCATCCTTAGTTGTCATTTTATTTAGGAATCCTCCTTCCATAGATGTGGGAGGAGATGTGGCATTATCCATTCCATTACCTGCAACAAGAATCTCTGCTTGGCTTCTTGATGATGTTCGTGGTCATGCTGCAAAAATTGCTACTGCTGAAGCAGTTACAGCTGCTAAAGCTGCTGCTATTGCGGCTGCTTCACTAACCACTTTAGGCTTTCTTTTTCCATGTTATAATGGATCAGTTATTACTTCAGTATCTCTGAACAGTAGACAGACAGGTCTGTTTTTACAGAGACAGCTTTATACCTTAGTCACAGAGCAATAGTTAAAACATCAGAAATGTAACAAAAACTGTTTCCCAGATCAGGGTTTCTAACTAGAGCTGAGCAAATTGACTTTGTGGTTTGGTGGCTGAAATGATTTTTTTTTTTTAAATTTGGTTAGTTCTGAACAGTTTTTTTTTTCATTTGCTGAAACAAAAAACTGAAAAAAATTCTTTTGGGTTGAACAAAATGTTTTGAATGTCATTTCGACTTTTGTAAAAAAAAGTCCTCATTTTTACTCAGCCGAAACTATTCATTTAATTTGAACTGAATTGTACCTGGCCTTACCCATCTCTTTGTGTTTTCCTGGGTTCTTTTATTAAAGCTCTAATTCCTTGTCCATTTTTTACCTGGGTAACATTATGTTGTGTCACATATGTTTTTGAAGGTTGGATATGTCTGCATGTTTATGATGTAATATTTATTTTTATGATTGGTGTATTGTGCCTAAAAATAACATCATTTATCTTTTCATAGCACTGGTGAAAGTTGATGAGTTGACTGCACTGGAAACTCAGGTTTTCTCTTTAACCATATTGCAGTATGGCAGGCTTTTCGACATTATTCCTGTTCATTGGCCCTGACCTGGAAAAACTATGTACAGGTAATTTAATCTTTTGCTCATTCAGTCTTGTGCTTTCTGCTGGGACAGTCAACTGTGGTGCCAATTGCTGTGTGTGTGATGAGAACATCTAGTTTACCAGGACAGTGTTTGAGGCTAACAGCTCATTTGATGTTGGCCATCAAACAGCCCTCAGATAGTAATGAGTTCTGATCACTACTCAGATATTATGGTGATAGGTGCTATAGAAAACCAAAAGATAGACTGATAAAACTATGGATGGGCACTATTCACAGTGAACAATTTATCCAATGAATATAGTTCTTTTTCTGTTAATGAATTATCTGTGAACAATATGTGATTTTTGTTAATTTATTTATTCATAATTGTTCAAGAAATAATTTATGCAAGTGTATCTCAGCCTGATGTTTGTTCATTTCCGCTATATCTGCTATTGGTTACTTGTGGTGTATGGCTGGTCACCTCCGTCACATGGTATTGTTTCTGCTCCTTGATAAGATGACTGAAACTTTATAAACAGGGGATAAGCAGTTCTGTCATGAGTAGCAAATATCGACATTTGTTCACGAATACCCATGTTTGCATGTGAAAACCAATTTTGGTCAAAAATAGTAATTCCTAAACATTTGTGTGAACAAAAAATGGTTCCCATGAGTGTTTGTGGAAAGGGGTGTGGACATAGTCTAATTGAAAATTGATTCAGAATTTACAGAAATATTCCCCCCACCATTTGCTTTGTTCTGGATATTATGGACCTTGTCTGGATTTGAATCAATGACATTAGAGGTGTAGTAGTGGGTCTTTTGGCCCAATCCTGTATCACTGAAGTCAATTAATTTTGCCATTTATTTCAGTGGGAGGAAGATGAAGTCCTATATCTCTGTACTAATTACCTGAACCATCCATTAATCCTTAAAATAATTTATCTAAACAAATCACACCAATATCTAAAATCATTCTTTCTGAAGGAAAACAAAAAGCAAAGCCCATGTAACATGAATATTTCAGTTGCTCTCTTCATGGAACCTAGGAAGCAGAATTTTTACCATACCCTTCCTTCTGAGTTTCATGAATCTGTATTCATTGCTGAGCTGGCTGTAAGTAGACTTTCCATATCTGTGGTTGTGCTTACAGCAGAGCTATATATATATCATGACAGATCAGGGACTTTCCACCATCTCAAAAAATAGTCTTTCTATAAAATAAATTAAAATACAAGTACAGTTTTCATACTTTGAAGGTTGGAAATGGAACATAGAATGAAAATAATATTATTCACATCATAAACTATTTATTTTACAGTTACATTAGTTTACTTAAAATGAGGCTGAGTTTCATGATGGTAGAGGAAATAAAGAATGTATTTGGGCAGTCTCTATAGAGGGTGCAAGATCAGATGTGGGGGGAGATAGTGGAAGTTTGTCTTTCCATGGATCAAGGGCATCTGGGTGTTGCCTTTCAATGTGGAAATCACAGGAAGGTTGGTCTAAAGGAGAGAATGAATACATGGGGACAGATTCTCTGGACCAGTAAAACTCCATTGTGTGGCTCAGGTTAGTACCTGTTTGGCTACAGCCCCTCACTTTTAGTTACATCCCTCCCCACTTTGGAGATCAACCTGAGTATCTGGCTCGATTCATTACCTAGATGACAGCAATATCTTGGAAGAACAATGGTCTGGCACAGAGGCTACTGCCAGCCTCTCAAGCTTATAGGTTGGTCCAATTTTTGATGACAAAAATGTGAATATCTGCAAGTAGGGTTGGACCACAAATGTTCCATAACTGATTGCTTGTCAGTATGTATATTTGTATCCAGCAGTGCTAATGTACTGACAAATTACTCACACTTTACTCTCTGGGGTAGGGATGTGAAGCCCTACCCCAAGGCTCGGGTCACCGTGATGGTGAAGGGGGAGATGCAGGCCATGATGGTAGGCCTGGGACCGAGGCTAGCTTATCCTGTCATTTTAGGTCGTGACTGGAGGGGATTCGCAGAGGTCCTGCGTGCTGTGAACCTGGGGGTCCCAACACCCTGAAGTAGCCTTTGAGGGAGACCTGTTTGAGGAAGCAGATGAGGCACCCAAGAACCCTAACCCGAATGGCCAAGCAACCAGAGATTCTGACTGCGACCCCCTCAGATGAAGAGGTCACCCTAGGGAACCCGTTTGGGAAGAGGCCGAGTTTGGGGGCATACTTCAGCCTGGACCAAAGGGAGGATCCCATGCTCAGTTGGGCCTCTGAACCACTGACTTGCATCAATTGGACCATGACTGAGCCCCATCGGACAACAATATATGCCCACTTCGAATTGACCGGTGACCACCTTTACTGGATCGACTGTGATCCTTGGACATATGACACTTGAGCGCAGCTCGTGGTACCCTGATGTCACTGATGTGTGGTCTTGCAACTCACCCATGACATTTCAGCGTCCGGCCACCTGTGTCATGAGAAAATACTAGTGCAAGTTCTGGCCTGGTTCTTCTGGTTAAACAATAATAATTTATAGAGCAGTTCATCTCCAAGTGTCCCAAAGGGCTTTACAGAATAGTGCTTAATTCTGCGCTCAATGAGAGCAGCATGAGCAGGATCTTGCCTTACAAATGTAATGCACCACAGAACGCAGCCACCTCTGTTGTGGAGGTCAGTGGACAGTGCCCAGCACATTACTCCGAAGTGTGTGGGTGTGAAGTTTGATCAAGTCACCAGATCAAACTCTTACTCTTACACAAAGCACCGTGGAATATTCAATGTTCAGGCAAAGCAGATCGGACCTTCATTTTGAAGATCTTATCCAAAAGACCTCTGATTGCAAATGTAAATGTACATTTATTTGAAAAGGTACCATCAAACAATACCTCATACTTAAATGCACTTGCAATCAAAGTGGTGTACAAGACCATCCTATTACTAAATAACAGGATTTCAGCCATCCCAGTCTATTCAGGGTTAGTGCTGTGCATTGCCATGCTAGAGAGCTGAGTTCAGTCTCTGGGCTGGCAGGGGATGAGTGCAGTGTGGAAATAGAATGTTTAGCTTCTGAGATCAGGAAAGAAGTGTCATTCTTAAGAATGGTGCTGATGAGCTCCGAAGCCAGTCCCACATTGCTTTCCTCAGCCACAAGGAAAAGAAGTTCAACTTGAGATCTGAGAAATGGTGGAATGAAAACGGGGATTTTCCAGGCTCCAAGAGAGCAGAAGAAAAGCCATATAGGTCTGTATAACTCACTTGCTGCTCTCCAAATGTCAGGTTTGCTTTCTTACATTTTGGACATTGCAACAACTTAAAAAATCACAAAGAATGGCATTTTGAGAAGTCATATTACTACAGATGGGTGGAAGTGTTGCAAGTGACTTCAGCAGGAGCAAGTCTGAGCCCATAATGGAACTGTCCGTTGCAATGTTTGATAGAGTACAGCACAGAAGTACTTCTTTAGACCAGTTACCCATCTTTTATTGTCGTGATCTGCCAACAAATATCTGTCACCCTTTCCGTATATTAGCTTCTTCTCTGAGGTGGCCTCTATGTTTTTCCACTTGTGGGAGTCTACTAAGCAGTACAAACTCTAGAAGAATAGACTGAGGCATTTTAATTATACAACTACTGTAGAACTGTCTTCATAATCATACATCAGATCTGGATGCCAAATCAAGAAAGTGGTGCTGAGTAAAGGTGCAAACAGAATTCCAGGTATCAGCCCTGCAGATTTCTGTGATGGAAACATTGTGGAGGCAAGCCATCAATACTACCTTAGCTGTGTCAGCTGCATGAAGAACTCCTTTTGAGCTCCACTAATCCTTATGGAAAGTGGACCAGAGGTCTCCACAATTGGAATGCTCTGCCCAAGTGTGACCTTGAATCTGAGAAGAGCTTGACACCAACAGGGTGAGGTTTAGACAGAGGTCTTCCTGGTGCTGACATAATTGCTAGTACTGAGAGAGATGCACTGGTAGCATCAGTAGGTCCCTGCTGAGAAACTGCTTGACATTGAGTGTACCTTCGCACCAACAAGACCCAGACAACAAAGTTAGTTTTTCTCACACCAGAGCAGCCATGGGACCAGAAACAGAGTGTTCCATTGATTTGGTTCTGGATGATGGTACCAGACCTGAAAATGAAGGCTTCTTCTTTCCAGTTGGAGTGGGCTTAAAGGCTGAATTTGGCAAGGGAATTGTGCCCTGACCTGAATTGGACCAGTGATCTAGCTCATAATGTCTCTAACATCAGGAAAGCCTGGATCCAGGCCTGCCTGTCCTTTCAGGCCTGATATGTAAAAACACAGCAAGCCAAACAACAGTTGAGGGGAAGGACTTTTCCAAGGCACATTAGACAACAGGTATGTGGACACAAGTCTGGGAAGATGGAGAGTATGAGATACACCATTTACACCAGACATTTTTTCAAACCTTTGGGGTCCAGATCGGACATGATGTCCTGGAATTGAGCTGGAGTTGGTCTGGGAATCTAAAACTAAATAAAAGCTTTAAAAACTAGTATTAATGAATTAGGAAAGTCTTGTAAATTCACCCTCTCCCAAATTCCTTGGCTTGAAGGGAAGGTCTCTCCACCTGCATCTTACCGCAGAATGGAAGGAACATAGGCAGTTGGAGTTCACACAGCTTCTTATAACCTTGGTTCTAAAAGTTTCATGCCATGAGGAGGGCACTCATGTTTTCCCAACAGGCACGGCTTTCTAGTAGGTTCCAAAGCTCAGGGGCACAAGAGGGCCTCATTCTACAAGTGGGAATATGCTGAGGCCACCTCAAAGAAGAAATTAAATATATATTTCAAAGTAGTTTTGGTTATTGCAAACAGGGCTGTTGAAACAATGACAAAAAATTGAATTCATTCAGTATAAATAGCTGCAAAATGTACCAAGAACGTAACTGTTATCTCAACAATATTATGCTGCTGCAGTTTCTGTCACAGTGATTTTCCCCCCCCCAATCTATTTTGTAAAGGTCAAAGTGTAAAACCATGTTTTTAAGTGTACTTCTGACATAATTCTGCAGAAAAGTAATTAAAGAAGATGAAAGTGACCTTTACTCACATGGCGCAAAACAAATGAAACTGTTGTATTCTTTCTCCTTCAGCAATTTTCTTTGATGCTTATGTCTCATAGACTTTATAGGTGATAAAAAAGCAACACATAAGATTAGTGCATATAAAATTTGTATGCAATTTTGCACCCACATTTGCATGTGCAATTGCTATGACTGCATGTGCAAATTCAGAGATTACACATGCAAATGACTAATTAATCGCCCCATTTGTAAGTACAGTGGCAGTTGCAGCAATAGTTTAGACATGCAGTAAAATACATGTTTTTAGCATATTCAGGTGGTCACCTACTTTTTAAAAATGTGGCTTTATAAATGGGTATTTTACCTGTCACAGAAATAGATTTAAAAAAATCCTATAAAGCAGTGTAGTCTTGAGGAGTGAGCACAACACTGGGAATCAGGAATGCTAATCCTGGTTCTGCCACAGACTTGTAACCTTTCAGTTTCAACATCTGTAAAATGGGAATAATAGTATTTACTCACCAATTTCCAGGGGTGTTGTGAAGACTGATTAATTAGTTAATGTTGGTTCAGTGCTTTGAACATATAAAACAATATAAAATGCTAATTATTATTTACCCATCTTTATAAAGGACTTTGAGATCCTTAGATGAAAAACTCTGCTATATCAGTGAAAAGTATTATTGTTATTCTTATTATGAAGTAGTTGGAGCAATCAGAAATTATTGTGGTCCCCAATATTGTTAGTTATCATGAGATGTTTTTATAAAGGAAACATATCAAATTAGAAAGCAGAAGCAAAACTTTATTTGTACACTGCTAAATTTTATTTATTAAATCCTCTTATATATAGCCGGGTCACATGCTAACTCATGTTAGTGCTTCAGTTTTGTTTTTCTAAAACATTTTACATCAATGAGTGGTTTATTCTGAAATCTTTTTTAAAAAATATATAAATAGTGACAAAGCAAGTAGTTTGATACATTTTATGGATCCAACTTAGAGGTCTACATACACACATTTCTGTGTGGTAAGGAGGCTTGCATATTTTTGAACTCTAAGTTGGTCTAATAAAAGATATCAGACTACAGTACTTGCTTTGTCTGCTCTGTTTTGCTGGTCCAGAATGACTACAAGGTTCACTTTCAATTTTTATCATAAAAACCGGGAAAGAGTTGATTTTGTGTTAATAGCCTTGAAAGAGGCTTGTACAACAGTACAGAATGTTGCCAGTTTGAAATAGATACTCATTACAAAATATGAAGATGTGAAGTTATACCATCTTGGAAATTTTTTTTTTATAAGTAAGACTGGTTTTAAAATAAAACCTTTAAATAATCATACCATACGTTTGATGGTGGAAATTAGTATGAATGTTTCTGGCAAGTGAATGATGTGATGTGGTTATATGTTTCTGCTTTCATTGCTTGCTCAATATTGGCCTTTAATATACACAGATTACCATGTAGATGGAAGGAATTTACAATCTTGGCCTCCTTGTTTCACTCTGTGTTGCAACACCTTTTTCACACTTTATGTTAAACATCCTGTTGACTGCATTTATCCCTATAGAAAGGAAGTATCTGTGGATTGAGACAGTTCTGTTGACGTACATTGGAAACCTGTGTCAGCTTTCACTATTTAATGAGATGAAATGAGTATTATTTAGCACTTACCATGATATTCACATAGGTGAAATCCTGGCCTGATGGAATCCAATGGCAAAATTCCTGTTGACTACAGTGGGGTTAAGATTTCACCCATGGTTCCTAACCATCTGGTAATGGAGCAGATTGGCAGCTCAGGAGAACACCATAATAATATCAGTAAAGAAAATGCATTCAAATAAAAGAAAAAGAGTCAGTACTATAAACTGTCAAAGGAATAGGTTTTCAACACAAATAAAATCCAAGTTGTATAAAAGCCATATGTATGATATGTTTATTGTTATTAGTTTTTAGGCCTCAGAGGCTTAGCTGGCCCACTTCTGCAGTACAGCAAGACAGTTACAGCTGCATTATACATTTGTGTTCTGTGGGCTATTGTACTTCATCCCTTACTTACCTCATCTTTGTGGGCAAGGATCTGCTTGGTCTTACTTCATGGATCTGCAGCTGTATTTGTAGAATTCTGTGATCCTCTGGTACTCCCGTCCCTGTACAATAATATGGTTTCAATGTACCAGCATTTTCTCTGGTAAGCAACTGAAAAATGCATATTTATTCCTGATGGCAATGTAATGTTCAGAGTTTTTCTCATTCTTGAGTTTTGTTCAAGAAGAAAACATGCTTCTTGACTGATGCTCATATTAGCCAGCTGCAGCTTATAGTAATAATAATAATAATAATTAATAGCACAAGGTTAAAACAGTGTACTCCGAATTTATTTAGGGTGGAGGGAGGCAGAGAAATGCAATCCAGTATCTTCAGTTTATATAGCTCTCTCATCTCTAAGGATTCCAAAGTACTTTATAAACTGTATTATAGGCAGGCCTGGACTGAATGAGTAATGGAAGGGTGGTCAGAACTTGGTTTTATGTCTCTTCTGAAAATCAGAATACAAGGAGCTGGAACAATGGTTAAGGCCCTGATTCAGTTAAGCACAAGTTTAAATTTAAGCACAGGAGTAATCTCATCCCAGTTCAGCAGAGCACTTTGGCATGTGCTTAATTTTAAATACATGCTTAAGTCCCACTGAAAATACTTTTGTCTGAAAGTCCTGAGTCAAGAAAGTATCACTATTGAAGAAAGTCTGTAAGGATGTGCTTAACTTTAAGCACAGATGTGATTATTTGGGGAGATCTGTCTATTTACAGTTTATGAACTTAATTTGATATTGGAGACTCTTCATATGTATCTGTGTCAGTCTGCAGATTCCATTTTGGAGGTGCGGCTTGTCTACCTTCTCTGTTATCTTTTTCTTTCCATGTTGGACTGAAATTCCAAGGGGTGGTGATAATGGTGGATTGTTAAACCTTGCTAGTTTTCTATTCAAATACAAGCATACTTTGACAAAGATGGTGGCCAGACCAAGAAAACCAGTCCGCTTAGTAGGCTGGTAACTAAGCAACAGATCACCTCAGGGGGGATTTTGATCCCCTGATTAAGCTGATCAGGAGGTCACCTGACAAGAATGGAGATTAAAAAAAGGGTCTCCCACTGGCTATTTTAGAGGAGGGAGGGAGAAGAGATCTGAAGCAGAAGCCAAAAGTTGCTTGCAGGAGTGAGAAGACATCCCCTGCTTTTGAGGAGAAGCCATGTGCAAGAGGGAAGGGGAAGAGGAAAGATCCTGGACTTCTTAAAAGACTCTGACCTAAGCCCAAAGAACACTGAAGAGTGGTGAGGAAACTGAGGCTGGGAAAGGCGTACAGGTATTTTGTTGTTTTGTCTAGATATGTATATTTCTTAAGCTGTCTAACGAGTAATTGTTTTAAAATCCTTTTTATAAAGCATCTGTGTTTTGTGCTTCCATTATCAGGTGACCCTGGAGAAGGAGACTGTAAACAAGAGTGCTCACAAGGTTGGTGCTCTGAGAAAGGGTGTGCTTAAACTATTGGGGTATGTTGGGCAGGGGGTGTGTGGGAGGGGGTCAGCACTGGTCCTGGTGGCCTAAGGTAGCCAGACCATGAGGTCCTATTTCTGTGAAGGGGTAGCAGACAGAAACACAGAATTTCTGCCCAGGAAGTGTGCTACAGAGGCTGGAGTCAGAGACAGTGACTGGAGTCTGCGGAAACCCAGGGGAAGTGTAAAGCATATGGGTCCAACGCATTGAGACCCAACCACAGCGGCTCTGTGAGCGTCCAGCAGGGGAAGCTTTACCAGAGTTGTGACAATGTTGTAAAGTGATTTCCTGAATAGGAGTTGAAGTGATGGAATGCAGATTTGAGGGAGTTTTTAACTGAGTTCCAAAGTTCATTGAAGTCAGCGGGAATTTTTCCATGACTTCAGTGGTCTTTGGATCAGGTCCATAGTGCAGATTTCATTAGCTACCATTTTTCACCTGTTAATGTCATATATAGAATTCTACTTAATAAATGCCACCCTGAAATGAATTTTGGATATGTACACAGTAACCATACTGTTACTTCCTAATCTGTACCTATGATGATCTTATTCTTCTCTTTATATTTATAAATTCAAAATAATGGCAGTATAATTGGCAGTGAATTAGGCAACCTATCTTGCAAATCCCTAGAAGTCACATAAATTTTCAGGCATCATATGAGGTTTTCCCCCCAAACCTCAGGAGGCTTAATTAGATTCTGCAGTCAGTTCATTCTCACTGAAGTCAATGGGAGTCTTGCATGTGGAAAGCCTGCAGGATAAAAAATTATGCCCAATGGGTGCATAGTCCTACAGAAGAAAAAGTCAGCTCTTTAAGGTAGCATTTCTGCCTTCTGTAAATCAACATCTATCTATCTATCTATCTATCTATCTGCATAGATAAAAATCATATTGTCTAGTGCAGTGGTTCTCAAACTTTTGTACTGGTGACCTCTTTCAAATAGCAAGCCTCTGAGTGCGACCCCCCTTATAAATTAAAACCACTTTTGTATATATTTAACACCATTATAAATGCTGGATGCAAAGCGGGATTTGGGGTGGAGGCTGACAGCATGTGACCCCCTGAGGGGTCCCAACCTCCAGGTTGTGAACCCCTGGTCTAGTGTGAAATACATTGCACAGTATAAAACTGGCTTCTGAATTTATTTTACCAACTATACCAGAGGATATGTTTGGCATCATTATATTGTGCTGTGTTGCAGTTTTTGGATGATGTTTTCAGCACTTATTGATTCTGCACCTGATCTATGCCCCTTTCTGTAACAGTCCCTTGATGCTGTCTGATATGATGTGGATGAGGAAGAGCATTATAAAACTTATGGCCAACGTTTTTAAATGTGAGTGCCTGGCATCAGCAACAAAGCTATCACATTTTAGGATTTTTCTTTCTAAATTCTCATTAACTAGTACATCTATAAATTTATTTTAGGAGGTGTTTAAACCTCAAAAAACCCGAAAATCAAAAACATTTGTTCCTGCTTCTGCTCCCATTAAAGTCAATGGGACCTGTGCAAGTGACTTTAATGGTAAGATAGGTCCTCTAATTGTGAAAGTGGCAAAAATGATACACATGAAAACCACAAGTAATTTTCTGTTTGGTCATATCCTATTGTATTTGCAAATGCACAAGCAGAATACAGCGTGGTTTGTTCTTGAGTTAAACAACGCGGTGCCATTGTATTTTGGGCCTAATTCTGCAGTAGGCTACCACTGTACTATATAGCCAATAGTAGTTTTGTCAGATAACAGAATGCAGGCCTGAGGCATTCATTATCATACACAGCTCATAAATACGGCAAGTTGTTAGTTCAAGGCCAATTTTTAAAAAGGTTTTAAAAGTAATGTAGCTCTTGGTTTTGATCTTACACTTCTCTGACTGGTATGAGTATTGGAAGGGTTTGGTGAAGCAGTTTGCTCTCCATTTCTCTTGTGTTTCATGTGAGCAGTTTTGACAGGTTTCCTGGAAATACACATCATAACTACAGCAGCTACTGTACATGTTTTAATTTAAGGATCACTGAATGGTACTAGAAATTTGCCACCAAACTGTTGTAATCCCATATGTCATTTTCATATTGCATTAGTGAAAGTGAATGATAATCCACCACAAGATAAAATTACTCATAGAATTAAGCCTTTTTATGTTCATTTTAGAAGCATACCAGTCCAAAGAGGTTGAGATTTGTAAATGATTCATAAGCTGAAAAAAAAAAACCAAACAAAACATTCTCATCCATTTGTTGCCTGAATCTAAGTTTGTTAAAAAATATTGCTCATTAGCTGTCAGTTATGCTTGTGTGTGTCTAGCATGAATTCTTTTGTCTTCAACTTTTTAGTACATGTGCAATATATAAAATGTCTGTTTATTCATACAGCAGGGACAGCACCTTTCCCTGACTTCTACTCATCTGTGGTTATGGACGATAGTGGGCATGGACTTGAACTCATTCTTTGGCCTTTCCACTGAGACTGTCAAAGAGGGTATCATCACCGGCTTAGGAACTAGAAATGGTACCGTACTACAAAGTAGAGCTAGTCAAAAATTTTCTGATGGAACAATGTTTAGTTGGAAAATGCTGATTCAACAGAACCAAAACATTCCATGAGAATGTGTCAGTTCCACTGAAACTTTTCACAGACACCAAGCAGAGAGGCAGGCTGGCTGGCCTGTCTGGTTTCCTGTCAACCCACCTCCCTGCCAGCAAGCTGATGGATGGATGGGCTGCCAGGCTTCCTGGTTGCCCTCCTGGTGGGCTACTGGGCTCCCAGGCTCTCCAGGATAGCCAGTTTCCCACCTGGTGGACTGCCATGGAGCCAGATCCTGGGCATCCTGGGGAGTTGGGGAGCTGACTACTGGGGTGTTGGGTAGCCTAGAGAGGCAGGTGCTCTTAAGGAACTGGGGAGCTACCTGAGAAGCAAGCTTTAAAAAGAAAATCCATCCCAGTTCTTCCAAAAGAGAATTTTTTCCAACTTTTCTCTTGGGAAAATTTGTTATCCTTTCATCCCAATTTACAAATATTTTATTCAAAAATTTTCATAGGCGGGAATTGCCTTTTCTGGCTAATGATACTACAAAAATCATATCCAGATTACTAACCCACAAAGTTCAGGTTGAGCTCTGAAATTTCCCAGTGTTTGAGTGTGGCTCTTCTGCACAGTGGCCTGTGGAGTTGGCTAAACATGCAGCGGAGAGTGTGTTGAACCTTCCAAAGGTGTTGTACAGCATATGTATTCCCCCTGCATGCTGGAGAGCTCTGGGAGGCATTGTCCTGTAATGTTCCTGGAGATGTGTGGCTCCACAATGCCCACAATGCACACCTGCCCCTTAAAACCATGTTCTATCCAAAATATATGTATATAAACAAAATAAATAATAGTTTACCTGCTGTCTATCATTCCTTAGCTCCTCCCCCTAAAATTTTATCAAGTTTTATCTGCAAGTTGAACAAATGCTTCATTTATGTGGAAATGTATTGGTGGCTTCCACTTTCTTCAGACCACTGCATAACGCTAACAGAATCAGTTTAAAAGCTTCTTTTATTTCACACTATTCAGATGGCAACAGGAGTAAAGATTTGTGTCTCTGTACTATATAGGGAAGGCTGGCAGGGATACAGCAGCAGTGATAACATTAGAGTTGGAACCTCATTGAGAGTTCCCTGAGTTTTTAGTATTTAAATAATAAAATATAATATTGTAGTAAGGGGGCCAGACGTTCAGCTGGTGCAAATCAGCCTAGCTCTGTTGAAGTAAATGGAGCTATTCTGATTGATACCACCTGAGGATGTGGCCCATAGAAGTTTTTATTCTCAACTCCAATTTTACAGTAACAAACTTGTTTTTGTTTTACAGCAGGAGAATAAATCTCTATGTAATCTGAGGCCAAATTTAATTAATAACAATGATGTCAATGGTATTATCCCAGAGATGAATTTGGCAATCTCTGTAAATCATATAAAAATGAAATATTTCTAAATTCTGCAATATGCAGGAAAACTAATAAAAATTGTAGGGCCTATAAATTTTAAAAATCATTATTATAGTGTACCACACATCTCACATCTCAGCAGCAAATGCTTTTAAAGGCTATAGTTACAAACTTATTGGCAGCAATAATAAGAAGGGGCATGGAAATATACAATAAAATATCACATAATTATTCCATACAACAAATATTAGGTAAAAAGAAGAGAAAATAAAACAACTTGGATGAGTTTTGAGCTCTTCATTTTTGTGCAGAGGGTCATTTATGTCCCCAAAGAGACAAATGGTGCATAGGCTTTCTGCTGATCTTCACATGGGTGAATTTCACCCTACATGTATAGCACTAGTATGTAGACTAAACTTTGTATTTAAGGGCCAGCAGCAGCCTAAGCTCAACACTATAACTGACCTCCAGAAGATGCATGAGAACAGAGGCAGTGCGGTTACTTTGGGGCAGGGACTGTCTTTTTGTTGTGTTAGTACAGCACCTAGCACAATGGGGTTCCGATTCCTGATTGTGGCCCATTGGAACCATTGCAATAGAAATAAATAATAATACCTAGTTAAAGAAGTGTTTACTTGAGCTGGAGTGGAAGAGGCCTGTGCTTTTTGCAGAAGAAAGAAGCTGGCCAGAACATTTCTGTCAAAACAACTTTTCATCAGAAAGAAGAAATGTTTTTTCACAGACATTTTTGCAATTTCTCCCTAGTGCCCTTGTCTAGCTCTATGAGATAATGACTCAAGTTCTATCCCAGTTTATTACAGTAAAGTTCTGGATGGCCACTGTGTGTGGCATGCTGGTGACTGAAATCTCTGTGGCAATACATGGCCATCGTCTCAGTTTGGGTGGGACAGCCCTGAGTTTCTGATCTGTGTTTCCAGGCCCTGCTATATGTCCAAGGTAGAAGGAAGTGAACTATATCAATATTGGTTGCAGTACTGGGGCTCACCACTAGGGGTCTACACATCCTGAAGCTGTTGCACTAGTAGTGGCTGCGTCTCCTTGTTTCTTCCTGTCGCTGCCTGTTTGGGCTGTCTTTTTGAAGTAGAGCAGGCAGGCAGAGAGCAAGAGTGGAGAGGGAAACCAGCAGCCCTAGGGAGAGAAGGAAGAAGCCTGTGTGCTGGCCATCTCACCTGCTCATACATCTGCTGGCCCTACCTGATGGCAGCAACAGTTGTCAACTCCAGCAATTCTTTTAATCAGTCACAGGATTTCAGGTTGGGCTGGAGCTCCAGTCCCCTCTTTTGAATTTCAGCCCGGCCTGAGGGAAAACCTTGCTGATTGGCTGCCTGGCCCACTTGCTCACCTCCTGTTAGAAACTGAGAAGGGGATGGTTGAACCAGCAGTGCTTAGCCTTCGTGGTTGGAGCAGTGGCGGTCAAACCTAGTGTAGGGACCAGAGCCAGAGATCAGAGCAGGAATCTAGAATGAAGAGGAGGGTTGTAACAAGGCTGGAACAGAAGCAGGCACAGGCTGGGACTGGAACAGAAGCAGGAATGGGAGCAGGAGCAAGCAAAGGCTGCGGCTAGTGAAGGAGCAGGTGCAGTCTGTCAGAACCTCCAAGCAATGGAGAACACTCCTGATGAGGTAAACATATTGAGCAGACTGGAGTGGGTGCTCTCATTGAAGCCTATATCCCTGGCTTTGGGGTCACCTGGTTAGACCTTAGCCTGTGGGTTGGCTGAATCCTGGTTGATTGACATGGAGTCCTTAGGTAATTAGGCTCAGAGATGACTCATTACATTACTCTTCTCCCTCTCCCCCGACCCCCAAGGAGTCTTTGGACCAGGTTTATTGACGTGTGACCAATGGAGTCTCCTAGTAGGTCAGGTCCATGTATGTTTTCAGCCGGTTCCCAGGAATGACCAGCTGGACCATAACCCTCCCAATCATCAGGTACAGGAGCTTTCCTCTGAGAATTTTGGAGTCTAAGAGCTGCTTCATCAGGTATTCCTCGTGCCCCTGGACCATGAGAGGTGGAAGTGGCAGTTATACTTGACGGTGAGCTTTTCCAGCAAGGAGATGTGGAATTCTGGGTGCATTTTCATCACCCAAGGCAGTTAGAGTTTGAAGGCTACAGGGCTGATCTGATGGATGAAGTGGAATGGGCCAAGATATTGGTAATCCAACTTCCTTGAAGGCTGTGTAGAGTCCAAGGTGTTGTATTGAGAGCCATCCTTTAACTCCAACTGTGATTTGAGAGGTTGCCTGCTGACAAAGGTCAGCGTAATGCTTGTAATCTCTTTTGGCTGACTCTAGGTGGGTTTTCAGTTCTTCATGAATGTGGTGAAGGTGTTTTAATAGGTCAGAGGTTGCAGATACATAGGAGGCTTGTGGCATGGATGGGTGAAACCAAGGGTGGCAACTGTAGTTGGCATGAAAAGAACTCTGGTGGGTTGATCAGTGGACAGAATTATTGTATGTGAATTTGGCTAAGGGAAGGAGGGCAGCCCAGGGATGCTGATGATCGGTAATAAAACAATAGAGTATTGCTTCAGAATTTGGTTCATTCATTCAATCTATCCATCAGTCTGGGGTGATAAACTGAGGAAGCACATAGTTCATCATCCAGGAGCTTGAACAACTCCTGCCAGAAGTGCAAAATGAACTGATCCTCAGCCAAATGTAATAGTAGATGGTAGGTCATGGAGTTTGAAGATAGAGTTGAAAAACAGTTGGGCTGTTACCTCCACGGTAGGAATTTTAAGGCATGACATGGAAATGAGAAATTTTAATAAGTAGTTTGATAGCATTGCCAGGTGACCCTGAGCATCAGGAAGGTCAGCAATAAAGTCCATGGAAATGAATGACCAAGGCTGAGATAGAGTTGGCAGTGGTATCAGAGCACCAAGGGGTTTGGTGTGGAGGGGGGCGGGGGTCTTCATTTGAGCACAGACATCACAGGAGTTGATGTTGGACTCAATGGACAAATGTCATTTTGGCCACCAAAAATATTGAGAGACCAGCTTCAGTGTTTTCCAGTGTTCAGAATGGCCAGCCAGGGGCTAGTCATGGCATAGTCAGAGTATTGCTAGACATGGTTCATCATCAGGGACATAGGTCCAGTTCTTAAACATGAGAATCCCATTCTTGACCGAGAATTTTGAGTCAGGAGTTAAGTCTGTATTAGTTGACATAAGGTTTACTGGAAATGGATGATGGGATAGGAGGGGCTTCACGAGAGAAAGCAGGTCATTGTTCACATTACATTGTGAAATGGCAGAGTTTTGGGACTGTGGCAGGTTTGAGAGCCATATATTTCTTGTGCAGGTATCATCCTTGCAAGACAGCACATTGGATTTGCCATTCCAGGTACCTGGGCAATAAATCAGGGTGAAAGCCAACAAAGTAGTATGGCAAGAACCTGTGGTAATGGTATTCCTTCACTTTTGTGCATTTTTGATCTCACACACACTGTATGTGCAAGATCACGCTGCACAGAGGAAATCATTTAATACAGAAATGTGCTGGGGGGTGAGTCATACTGGTTGTGGGCTGGTGCGAGTGTGGGATACGTACACTGAAAAAATCAGGACTACACCACTTGTGAAATCAAACCTGGAGATAAAAAGGGACTGACGGTGATCGAGAGCCATTGCAATTTGCAGGTACTTCAGTTTCTTGAGGTCTATATATACCTGGATGGGAAGCATGCACCTTTCAGGTGATAATACCATTCTTCAGAAGCAGCCTTGATGGCCAGTAGTCCTTTATCACAGATTTCATTGTTTTGTTCCACCAGCATCAATTTCAGGAATAAAATGTACAAGGGTGGAGCACATTTTGGGGCCCCTGTTGCTGTGACAATACTGCTCTGACCACATAATCGATGGTGTCTGGTTCAAGAACAATGGGTTTTCCAAATCCAGATGTATCAAGATGGGTGCCAATGTAAATGCTTCCTGTAATAGGTGAAAGATGGATTAGGCTTCCTGTGTCTAAGTAAATGTGGTGCTCTTCTGGAGCAGATGGTAATTGGGGTCACCACTTTTGAAAAGTACTTGATGAATCTTCAGCAAAAATTGGGAAACCCCAGGAAGCACTGGACATCACAAACATTCCTTGGGGCTTCCGAGTCTACAACTTTGCATACTCTCTAGGGATCCATACCTATTCCATCAGGGGCAATGCTGTAGACAGACGGGTGGTTGAACTCACACTCCTTGGGTTTTCTGTGCAGGCCATTTGCTCTGAGGTGCTCAAGTACCAGATGGAAAAGATTTGATTTTTCTGAGAAGATGAAGATGTCATCTAGATAGATCACCACAAACTAAAACACCCTGAAAATGTAATTGACAAAGTGCTGGCATGTGTCTGGAGCTGTAGCAGAGTGTGGCAGGGCCCCCTTGGCTTCTGCCTCTGCTAGGTTCACAAAGTACTCGGAGACCGTGGGTTTAGTAACCACTGGTGCACTTTATTCTCAGGCTTGTTCCCACCACCGTTTTACCATTTACAAGTAACCCTTCACTGTCTACAGGAGGGAGAGGAAAGCTACCTCCCTGCTTCCATTCCCTGCCTTTATCCTTTTCTCCTGCTCTCCCCTGGCTTCCTTTGCCTGAGGCTTTTATGCAGACCCACGCTAATTAGATAGCAGCTGTCTCAGCTTCTCCAATTAGGGCCAGCCCACTCTAATTTGTTCCCCTAATGAGAAGCAGGTGTGACAGAGGGCTGAATCTGCAACCGTTTGCTCAGCACCCTGTCACAGGGGCATTAGAGAGATTGAAAGGCATAACCAGGTATTCATAATGGGTATGAAATATTGTTTTCCATTCATTGCCCTTCCAGATATGGACTAAGTTGTAAATGCCATGGAAAATACCTTGGCAGAACCAATCCTTTCCAACAGCTTGTTGAACAAAGGCAAAAGAGGCTTGTTCTTGATGATGATTTTGTTCAAGCACAATTGTCCACACAAAGGTGCAAAGAGACATCCTTTCCCCCTGCCCCCCACAAACAAAATTGGGGCCCCATTGGGAGACATGGATGGACGGATGATTTCTTTGCAAGTTTCTCATCAAGGTATTCTTGTATCGCCCTGAGTTCTGTTTCTGATAAGGCAGGGGTGGGCAAACCTTTTGGCCTGAGGGCCATATCTGGGAATAGAAATTGTATGGAGGGCCATGAATGCTCCCAAAATTGGGGTTGGGGTGCAGAAGGGGGTGAGGGCTCTGGTTGGGGGTGCAGGTTCCGGGCTGGGGCCAGAAATGAGGAGTTCAGGGTGCGGGAAGGGGCTTCAGGCTCAGGCGGGGAATGGGGTGCGGGGGGGGGGAGATGAGGGCTCCGGCTCAGGGTGCGGGCTCTGGGGGGGGGGCTGAGGATGAGGAGTTTGGGGTTGGGATCGAGGGGTTCGGAGGGCGGGAGGGGGATCAGGGTTGGGGCAGGGGGTTGGGGCCTAGGGAGAAGCTCAGGGGTGCAGCCTCCTGGTGGCACTTGCCTCAAATGGCTCCTGGAAGCAGTGGCATGTCCCTTCTCCAGCTCCTATGCAGAGGCGCGGCCAGGTGGGTCTGCACGCTGCCCTGTCCACAGGCACCGCCCCTGCAACTCCCATGGGAGCGCCGGAGGGTGCCATTGGAGTGGAGCCATTGGAGTGCATAGGAGCCAGAGGGGGGCCATGCAGCTGCTTCTGGGAGCCGCGTGGAGTGGCTCCCAACCCTGCTCTGCGGCTGGAGTGGGACAAGACCCAGACCCCCCCCTCCCCAGTGGGAGCTCAACGGCCAGCTTAAAACAGCTGGCGGGCTGGATCCAGCCCGTGGGCCATAGTTTGCCCACCCCTGTGATAAGGAGTAAATCCATCCCAATGGAATTTTAGTCCCTGGCTGGAGATTGATGGGGCAATCGTAGGGTCTATGAGGGGGTAAAATAACAGCATTCCTTTTATCAAATATATCAGCAAACTCTTTATATTTTTCAGGGATTAATGAGCCATTAACTCTTTGAATCTGCTGGACATGGAAGGCAGTGGGATTCTCAGCACAGGTTCTTGTTTCCTTGGCCCTTGACTCAGCTAGACACCATTGTCATTAGTAGCTCAGCTGCTATCATACCTCGAGTGTCTTCCATGAGATGTTTGGATCATGCATTGAGAGCCAGGGAATACTGAGCACTACTGGAAAGTGTGTAACTAAATTAAGTTAAACTGCAGAGTGTCTAGGTGATTTCAGATTTCAACCTGGAGGGACATGGTTTTATGGGCAACTGGACCAGAGGACAGCATTCTACTGTCAATCATTTCCATTATATCTGGGGTGGGCTTCCTTTGCATTGGAAGTTGATGAGTCTCAGTGAATCCAGAATCCATGAAATTGCTAGAGGCACAAGAATCTGCTTGCACAAACTGGGTGCAATTCACCTCAGGTGTTGTCGGGACCCAGAAATGGAGCAAGACCTGCAGGTGTGGAGGATGATTGTTTGAGGCTGCTAGGATACATGTGGGCAGAAGAGGGGGTCTGGCTGGAGGACCTGACTCCAGGTTATCCAGCCAAAACCCCTCTGATAGGTCTGGATGTGATTGTTTCCCTGGGTTCGCCAAAGGTCTGGTTTTCAGTGGCAATGTGGCCCCGCCCACTCACAGTACAGGAAAAGATCATTCTGCCGCTGATACCTCTTCTCTTGCTCCATGAGACCTCTTTGCGTTGTATCAGAGGCTCCGGCTCTGGGGCAGCTTGAGGGGATGGCTGAAACAAAACAGGATGAGACTGGAATTGTGGGTAAGACCTCTTCTTGGCATCATTTGAACAAACAGCTGTCAATCTGGAGACACAGTTTGATACACAAGTCCAAACTAGTGGGAGGTTCCACCCTTGCCAACTCATCCTTCACATAGTCATTCAGACCGTGGCAGAAATGGTAAATCTGTGCCACCGCATTCCACTCTGTATCAGCAACCAGATGCTGAAAATGGGCAGCATAGTTTGAGATGGGCTGATGGCCTTGCTGGAAAAACTGCAAGGTAGCTTTGGCAGTATGAATGTGATTTGGATCATCAAACATTACAGAAAAGGTGTGGATGAACTCATCAAAGTTATCGAGAATTGGGCTGGCCTGTTCCAGGAGCAGAGAGGTGCAGTCCAGAGCTTCACCAGTCCATAAACTGATAATAAGGTCCACATTGGTTCATTATTGGGATACATCACAGGACTTATCAGGAACAGAAGGTGGCACTAGTTAAGAAAACCACAGAACTTCTGGGTGGTTCCTATGAAATCTTTCTGGCAGTGGAACCTTTGGTCTGAATGCTAAAGGCACCAGGGCTAGCTGCACTGAGGTTTCTAGGGCTGTTGGAATCTTTGAGCACAGGGAGGCATTCTCCAGATGCAACTGGTAACTTGAACCAGAAGGCTCTGGACCAACTCTGTCAAATCAGTGATGGATGTTCCAGGGGACTCCATCTCCTTTTGCACCAGGCTCCAGCAGCTGAGGAGTCTGCTCAAATGGTCAGAAACTGAGAAGTGGATGGTCTGGCTTGTGCTTGGAACAGTGGCAGTCAGGCCTAATAGTTGGGCCAGGGGTCAGAGCAGGCACCGGAAACCGAGAGTGGGGTTAGAGCAAAGCTGAAGCAGGAGCAAGCACAGTCTGGGGCTGGAACAGGAGTAGGAGCAATCTGTCAGAACCACCAAGTGGTGGGGGATACTCCTGGAAGGGTAGCAATGTTGATCAGACTGGAGTAGCTGCTCATTGGGAAGGTACATCCCCTTGCCTTGGGGTCACTTGGTTAGACCTTCACTTGTGGTTTGGCTGAGCCCTGGTAATCAGGCTCAAAGATGACTCATTACACCTCGCAGGGAAAAGCAGTCAATCAGGGCTGCTGCAGAAAGCATTCAGAGCTCTCTCCCCCTTCCCTCAGGAGCCAACACCTTTCTCACAGCAGCTCAGCGCAGTTCTGTTTGCTCCTCCTCCGAGCAAGGGGAGGCTCTTCTGCTCCTTCTCCCCTCCTCTCCCTGCAATGCCTGGTCTGAGCAGGGGGAGAGAGGGGGTGAAAAACTCCTGAAGCTAGAGAGGAGCAGAGATGAGGCTGGCTGATGTGACTGAACAAATGTGGGGTGTGGGGGCAGATGGGAAAGTGGGGGACAGGATTGATTTGGGTGTTCAGGGGCAGAATTACAGGGATGGGCAGAAGTGGGGAGTGAAAGCTCCTACAGCACAGGCCAAATCACCTTACTCAATAAATTTAGAAGAGTTGGCAACACTAATAGACACACATCTCACTACTAGATAGATAGAGAGACACACACCACTACTAGACAGAGACCACCTCCCTCACTAATAGATACACACGCACACACTGATTCAATTCAATTGAATTCAAAAATTAAAAGATGGATCAAAAATCCCAGTATAACCTTTAAAAAAAATCCCTCATGATTTTTGGGCCTCTCTCATGGTCTTGGGGGGTCCAACATATTATTTTTGAACCTTTGGGAGTGGCAATACTGCAGCAACTTCAGCCCACTAGGGAAAGAATAAGAGAGAGGAAGCACTGGGGAAAAGAGGAGAGAGGGTGGGAAACACCACAGAGTGGGAAAGGAAAACCCTGTCTGGCATGAGGGCCTGCAGCTGCGCCTGCCCACTCATCAGGCAGTCAATAAGCACAGGTGGGCCAGAACAGAACCACCTGACTGGCTAAGGAAGGCAGGTGGCTTGTTCTTAAGCCCAGCAGCTGCAGAGGATCAGTAGCTGAATGATGCACATGCTTATGGATCCTTTGCCTGCTTGTGCTGGCTTCATTTCAAGCCCTGCTCTTGTCTAGACCTTGTCCTGCACATAGTCTTGTTCCAGTCCTGTCCTAGCCTTGCTCCTGCCTGGGAACCAGCCCTGCTCCTGCCTCCTTGATTTCAGGTAACCTAGTTCTGATTCCTGGTTCTGACTCTGTCTTGACCCTTGGTTCTGGCATTCTAACTCTGACTACAGTTCTGACCCTCAGCCCTGGTTCCTGTTTCGGAATCTGCTTTGGCATTTAGACTCTGACCACTAGGCCTGACTCCTGCTCTGACCACCAGGTCTGACTGCCTATGACCCAGTCTCCTGACATATGAAGAACGTAAATCATATTATAAAAGTGAGACACAACTCCTGTTGAAACTGCAGAAATAATTCTCCCTCATTCCTCTAGGTGATGCATCCGCATCACTTCTGATTTGTCTGGGTCCAGCCTTGGACAATCTGCTTTCTGATCCAACCCTCAGTGAGGAATCCAGCAATCATAGGAATAGCTGTATCCTGGCTTGAGAAAAGAAGAGATGAGTGAGTTGGATAGACCTGAGTGTCACCCCCATGCTGCTGATGCAGCATCCCATAATGCTTAACAAATCTTCCATGGTGGCTTCTCATACATACTGGCTGTGGGAGGTGACAAGACCCCCCCCCCCAACCTCCATTACCCTGCTTCTGAATGCTCTTATGGAGGAAGAGAAATTTATTCAGAGCCACCATCTGGAATCTAAGGCTCCTCAACTACTCTACAAAGCACCACAAAGAAGTCTACAAGGCATTTAAAGACAGAGGAGATGGATGTCTTAAAAATATCTCAGAGATCAAAACTTTGTGGTCAATTGTATCAAAGGCTGCCAAGAGGTATAATGAAATCAGCAGAGACACCTTTTCAGCATCTATCAGGAGCAGATCATCAGAAGATGATATCCGAACTATCTCTAGGCCATAAACAGATCAAAAACCTGCCGGAAAAGGATCAAGGAAAATGTATAGATTCCAGATGTGACTGGATCTGCTTCATCAGCACCTTCTTGGCAACCTCCCCTAAAAAGGGAAGGGTGATAATTCACAAAATGGCTAATGGCAAGAGATTTTTCTTGAGCAGGGGCCTAATCGCTGCCTCTTTAAAGGCAGTTGGAATCTTGTCCTCCTGAAGGGCAGCAGTGTTTTAAAAAAAAAAAAAAAAACCCCAATACTTTCAGTAGAAGGCCCAGGCAACACAGGCAAGGTTCTACTGCATGGGTAAAACTCTACCAAAGAAGGGAGGACATTTGGCACTTCCATCTCTGACAGTAACTCCAGATAAACTACCCAGAGTAGTCTATTTAATTTAAACAGCATATTAATTACTGTAATTTTATATTTATTAAATGCACACCCGTTAACATGTCTGAGTACGTGTACCGAAATAATAAACACACAGGTCCAGATTCTCAGCTGGTGTACAGCCAGTTAGCTCCACTGATTTCTAATCAGGCAAGAGCTGCTACTTTATATAAAATACTGTAACACTAACTGCAAAATATTGCAGTACATATTGGACAGATATATGGTATATTTTGGTTACATGCAAGCTGTGATTGCGGTACAGATAGAATGTGATTAAAGACAAATATCTGGCCTGATACTGCATTCCCTGAATATCCCAGATTTCTACTGGCTTCAGCACATTGACTTCAGCAGGAGGTTTGGGTGTGCAAATAATGCTGAATAGGGTACATAATATTATCTTTCCTGGTCTCACGTGTGTGAGTAGAATGGTATAAAAGTTGGTGGTGGTTTCCCTTTCCAGGAGATGATCTGAATGTTGTGGTTTGGTGTGGGTTTCCCCCCCCCCCTTGGTTTTTGAGATCACTAAGTTGTCAAACAAATCCAAAATTTCAACATAAAACACCGCTAAAATTGCCAAGTATCATTGAAACAATACAATAATGTGAATTCTGCATGATCAGATGTAAAGCCAGAAACCAGTCCAGCTTTGTTCAAAAGGTCCGAACTTTAGTAAACATCTTGGGGAAGATGGTCTGAATTTCAAGTTTGTTATTGGAACCAAGCAACTTTGTAGTTCTGAGTTTCACTGAGAACACTATGCACAGTTGACAAGGAACCTGATCCTGTGAGGTGCTGAGGGCACTTGGGACCTTCCAGATGGTGCTCAGCCCCTAACAGGATTGGGTACATGTTGGCTGAAACTCCAGGCTGGAAAGCGAATATCCATCTCTTTTATATAAACCCTGATTCAGCAAGACACTTAAGCATGTGCTTTTTGAATTGGACTGCCGTAGCTAACCAGATGGTGGTCAAAAAAACTTGTAAGCAGAAACACATACACGGCCATAGTTGTGATTTAAACACTGACCATATTTGCCAGAAGTATGGATAAGGAAATGCTTTTTAGAGCCAGATCTCCACACAAGCCTGTATCTGCCAAAATAAACAGAACATGGTGTAAATTGTGCTACCCTTTATAGTGTATGGAAATATATCAGTTTTCATGTAGTTTACATTTATCTAACAAAATCCAAAACTGAGTCAATCACACCTCTAAGTATGCAGTCTGTTTCTGGGGGCCAGAAACAAAGCATGATGCTTCGTGGCATGCTTTAGAGAGAACATGAGAACAGCCATACTGGGTCAGACCAAAGGTCCATCTAGCGCAGTATCCTGTCTTCCAACAGTGGCCAGTGCCAAGTGTCCCAGAGAGGATGAACAGAATAGGTAGTCATCAAATGATCCATCCTCTGTCACCCATTCCCAGCTTCTGGCAAACAGAGGCTAGGGACACCATCCCTGCCCATCCTGGCTAATAGCCATTGATGGACCTATCCTCCATGAAATTATGTAGTTCTTTTTTGAACCCTATTATAGTCTTGGCCTTCACAACATCCTCTGGCAAAGAGTTCCACAGGTTGACTGTGCGTTGTCTGAAGAAATACTTACTTTTGTTTGCGTTTTTTTTTTTTTAAACCTGCTGCCTATTTCAATTGGTGACCCCTAGCTCTTGTGCTGTGAGAACACCACACCAGTCATGATTTTATAGACCTCTATCATATCCCCCCTTAGTCATCTCTTTTCCAAACTGAAAAGTCCCAGTCTTATTATTCTCTCCTCCTATGGAAGCTGTTCCATACCCCAGTCATTTTTGTTGCCCTTTTCTGAATCTTTTCCAATTCTAATAGACCTTTTTTGAGATGAGACGACCACATCTGTATGCAATATTCAAGATGTGGGCGTACTGTAGATTTATATAGAGGCAGTATTATATTTCTATCTTATTATCTATCCCTTTCATGATAATTCCCAATGTTCTGTGTGTGTGTGTGTGTGTGTGTTCTTTTTGACTGCTGCTGCACATTGAGTGGATGTTTTAGAGAACTATCCACAATGATTCCAAGATCTTTCTTGAGTGGTAACAGTTAATTTTGACCCCATCATTTTATATGTATAGTTGGGATTATGTTTTCCAATGTGCATTACATTGCATTTATCAACACTAATTTCATCTGCCATTTTGTTACCCAGTCACCCAGTTTTGTGATATCTCTTTATAGTTTTTCGCAGTCTGCTTTGGACTTAACTATCTTGAGTAAATTTTGCCACCTCACTGTTAACCTGTTTTTCCAGATCATTTATGACTATGTTGAATAGAACAGGTCCCAGTACAGACCCCTCGGGGACACCACTATTTACCTCTCTCCATTCTGAAAACTGACCATTTATACCTACCCTTGGTTTCCTATCTTTTAACCAGTTGCCAATCCATGAGAGGACCTTCTTTCTTATCCCATGACAGCTTACTATGCTTAAGAGCCTTTGGTGAGGGACTTTGTCAAAGGCTTTCTGAAAATCTAAGTACACTATATCCACTGTATTCCCCCTTGTCCACATGCTTGTTGACCCCCCTCTAAGAATTCTAGTAGATTAGTGAGGCATGATTTCCCTTTACAAAAACCATGTTGACTCTTCCCAACAAATTATGTTAATCTGTGTCTGACAATTCTGTTCTTTGCTATAGTTGCAACCAATTTGACTGCTACTGAAATCAGGCTTACTGGCTGTAATTGCCGGGATCACCTCTAGAGCTCTTTTTTAAAAACTGATATCACATTAGCTATCCTCCAGTCATTTTGGTACAGAAGCTGGTTTAAATGATGGGTTACAAACCACAGTTGGTAGTTCTGCAACACAGTTAGATGTAGACCTCTCACTAGCAGTACTTGCTACATCCTTGGAAAAAGCATAGCTTATGCTCCCCCTGCTGCATGCTGGCACACAGAGGGGCAGGACCATGGACACACATCTCTGCCCAAACACACATCCACTTGGGTGTTGAGCCCTGATGGTAGTAGCACTAGCAGGGAGTCCAAAGAGCTTGGCTGCTTTCTGTGTAGGTGCATAGGGTAAAAAGGGGGTTTCTGCTCTCTGAGTTTGTAATTTTATATATATTATTTTTCAACAATCACTTTAAATCTTAAGAGATTTCCTGGTCATGCTTGCAGACGGGGGTTTTGAGGGAAGCATGTGATCTTGGTTATGACTCCTTAACAGTCTGCAAAAGAACCAGTCAGGAGTAAGGTAGGCTGAGTTGTGCCTCTCTGCCTTAGGAAGCAGCCTGCTGTGTCTCTCGCTACATTTGGTGGTTCTGTTAGATTTCTGGAGTCTAAGAAATGTTATGTTACAACCTTTCAGGAACAGAGTTTATTTTGTTTCTAGCTCCACGTATATGTTGTGACCATAACACTTCAATCTGGCACACTCATGCTGGAGCAGCTATAGTTTGGCCCCTAATATTGCTCATCTCTAGCCTCATGGCATTTTTGGAACACTGTTTGTGTTAATAGGCTAGTAGTTATAGGGTGAATGGGTGGTAAATCAGATTAGTGAGGCAATATTATTCATACAGCAATTTCTTTATGCTGTAAAATGCACAGTTTCTGAATGTTTGTTGTCAGCAGTACTTTACCTGCTGGGACACAGGAGATTTTCCTGAATCTTTTACTGGCAAGAGAATGTTTTTGGTTAGCTGTAGTTGACCCTCTAAAATCTCTGCAGTTCATTCATGCTTCTCCCACCAGCAGGTGTCCTTCTGGAAAAAGGAAAATATTGTAAATCCCAGAACTGAAGCATTTGGCTGTGACAAAGAAGAATGAAATGTTTGGTTAAAATATAGCTAGGATAGGTTGGCCTGTATTAAATAAACTGCATCTCACGGTGGAATAATTTCTAAGAATCATTGTATCGTCTGTGGAATAATTCCACACAGTTGAGAGGGTGTAGATCAAAGAAGCAAACCAAACTCCTGGTTAAAGCTGTCTCCCTCGTGTGTGTGGGGTGGCTTTTTGTTCTATCTTCACCACTTTCACTCACACATATTCTATTTAGAATTATAAAAATGGTGGTCTCTGTCAATCTTTATTAAAGGTTTAGTGCTTTAGTTCTCTTAAATAATATATAGGGCTTGTCTACACAGGAACATCCAGGTTAGTTAATTTGAATTAACTAACAGTGTGAATTTGAAGTAGATTAGTTAAACTGTATTAAATCCCTGTGTGGATGCTGTTCTGAATTAGTGGCCTTAATTTGGTTTACTTTTTTATTCACTTTGAAAGTGAATTAAACTAAAATGAAATAAGGGCACTTTAATTCTGAATTAGGATGTTCACACAGGCCTTTAATGCAGTTTAACTAATCCACTTCAGATACATGCCTTTAGTTAATTTTGGATTAATTTTTGTGGATGTCCCCAGGTAGATGAACCCATGGAGTCAGTGGGACAAATCCTGTTTTCAGTTACACCAGTGTAAATCTGAAGTAGCTTCACTGAAGAAACTGAAATCAACAGGATTACATGGGATTTACTCCTATGTAACTGAAAACAGGATTTAGCCTTATGTTCTCAGAAATGGACTGTGTAGCAAGAACAGGAGTGTTAAAAATCATATAATCCTTCTAATAGTTATTATGGCATATATATATATATATATATATATATATATATATATATAGCCCCTCAAAGTGCATGTGATTAGTTGCAGCCTCTATAATATCTAAAAGTTGTTTTGCTTTCTGTTAATCATGGCAAGAAAGATTACTATTGGGTTACAAGAAAAGGATACACTTACTACAATAATAAGGGACTCACTTTCTCAGGCAAATCTCTCACTGAGGTCAAATGGGAGTTTACGCGTGAGTGAGCACAGCAGGACAGAGACCTAAATTTGGCTGCGAGGAGAGCAGAAATTCATTAAAACTAAAATGAACTTGACATTTTAAACTTAATTAAAATGAAATAATATAGAGTACACTAAAAATGTAATGGTACTATGTTCGGCCATCTTCACTTCTCTTTTAATAAGTTAATATGAATCTTGCATCCTCCCCTCCCCCCCACCATGCTCATGAACTATACATCATTGTCCATGCACACTGAATGAGGTCAGGCCCTATGGAAATAATAACATGTAATTGAAAACTGTACACTAATGCAGAGGGAGGCAGAGTCATGGTTGTTTGTGGAGCCTTAATTTTGGCATTTCATGACTTTGGAATGCTTAACTTTGTAACCGTAATGGTCTCTTAACATATTGTAAGGCATATGTGTATATGGTTGTACTTCAAGTGATTGTGTATGTCCATTACACGGTGTGCGTGCATGACTTGTGCTCTGGTGCTGGAGAGTCTTCCCTAGCTGTATGTGTAGGGGCAGCCACACTGTGCCGTGGTGTTCTTTGTATGCCAAGCTGAGCGTATAAAGGGATGGAACCACTTGCCTATTCTTCAGTTCCTTTTTATTGTCCACGATCAGTGGTTGGAGCATGCTGTCTGTTCATTCCTTCAGTGAACATTCTGTTCTAGTTCTTGTTATTAGCTAGTGGTACGTGGATTTGCATCTCTTCTTTGTTTTTTTTTGTTTTTGACTGTCCACAGTTAGTAGTCAGTTAACTCCAGGCTCTGTCCAGTACCAAGGGAACCTATGCCAAAGTCCCTTGGCTTCAAACCCTATTCTGGGAGTTGTCAAACTGATGCCTGTGAGCAACTCACTGCCTGAAGTGCTTGGGTGAGGCTCATGTCGGGGACAAATGTCCAATTTGTCCTGGCTTCAAGGCCAGAATTAAGAAGCAGAGAAAGATGAGGACTTCCACATCATCAAGTCTTTTGGTGCAGAGACTAGCCACCCTCGTACCAAAGCTAGAGCCATGCCCTTCAGCCTGTCACTCTTTAGTTCCCTCATCCTAGTGGCTCAAACAAGCCAGAGCCCTTGACACTGGTTTCCATGCTAGGATCATCGAGGCTGGCTACTTTCTAGATGCAGATGCTGGAGCTATTGCCTCTGTTCACAGCTGGGTAAAAGCTCATTTTGGTACCTACCATCCAAGAGGCATATGTTGCTGGAAGGGCTCTGCTGAGCCTCTTGCTGTCACTCTCACTGATTTATGCGGGCTGACAGTGCCTTGCCTGCCCCGTTACCCAGGGTGCTGTTGTTGGCTGCTATGGCAGGACTCACTACAGTGCCAGTGACTTCAGGTCTGGTACTGCTTCCAACAATTTTTGATGCCAGTTCTGAGACCAATGGTAATCTCTCTGCTGCAGTGTATGGTACTGACAGATAGGAAGCTCCTGATACCACAAGTTCATTGCAGATCTGTCCCCGATCTCCAGTAACTCCACACTGGCCTTTGGAGGACTTGTACTCCTCCCAAAGAGGTTGAAATTGGTTCCTATATATCCTCTCATAGGAGTCATCCTGACAAGACTAGATTGAGACCGGAGTGCCTGGCTTAGACACAATTGGCCTCCAGTACCATACCAGCCCCATCATTGGTCCTACTGCGTACCATTGGGGATGCCTCTGGAGTTTAGATCTTTGTCTCTGCTGGACTAGTTGGTCCCCGAGAAGGGAAGTCCCCCTGCCAAGTACTGAAAGATGATCTAAAGTTTGTACTGGACAACTGCTACACGGGGGGGAAAAAAAAAGTCCCAGAGGGAGAGAATTTCTCCAGGTGGTACTGATAGACCACTTGATATTGGTACTGAGCTTCTGTGGGTCATCAAGAATTGGCATCACCTACTATATGCTTCAAACAGTCTTCTGACTTCAGTAGTCCAAGAGAAGCTTTAGGAGGGTATTAACTTGCCTCCTCTGAACACCTCCCCGCCTCATCAGATGAGGTACTGGTACTAGAGTCTAGTTTTCCGGTACTAGATGATCTTTAAATTCTACAAGGAGTTCCTGGAAAGGATGGCTAAATCTCTGAAGAGACAGACAGACATCTTGTGGAGAAAAATCCCCACAAATTCAGACACTTCACACCTGGCTACATCAGGGTAGGTTGCTCTTCCTATAACAAAGCAGTTATGCAGCCTATAAAAGTTTTACAGGTAAACCCTGTCATCCCTCAGGTCAGTGGCAAAGCACATGGAATGCAAGTACCGAGTTTTACCAGCACGCCACACCAGGCTCCCTGGCAGTGGTGGCAGTGAGGAAAGATACCACCAAGGTAGAGCAATGTGACGCTCAAAGACAAAGATGCAAAAAATTTGGACCTTTTTGGCAGAAAAAATTATTCCAGCTGCAGGGTTACAACTACACATAATAAATCATCAGGCCCTTTCGGCCGATTATGATTATTCTAATTGGGATGGGTTGGCCAAATTCATGAACAAACTGCCAGAGGACTCCAAGGGTGAGTTCTAGTCTCTCCTGGTGGAAGGTTGACAGGTTGCAATGTCCGATCTATAGGTTTCCTTGGATGCAGCAGATACAGCTGCCAGGGTCATGGCAACAGTAGTAACAATGCTCTGATCATCATGGATCCAGATGTTTGGGATTTTTGTAGAAGTACCACAGACCACTGCAGATATCCCCTTTGAGGGTTGTTCCTTATTTTCCTCTGACAGATGAAGCTCTGCATACACTGAAATATTCAAGGGGTGTGCTGAAATACCTGGGTCTGTGTAAACAGCCCCCCAAAAAACAAAGTTTTCCCCTCAGTGGGTGCTAAGCATGGTGGAATCAGGATATACCCTGCAGTTCCTGTCCCCCTTCAGAGACCCCTCTGACGAGTCTGTACTAAAGCAAGAAATGCAGACTACGTTCTCTGGGAGCCAAAAGTGCTCTCTCAGTTTTGGATTGGGGTTCCACTCCCACTTCTTCCTAATACCCAAAGTAAGAGTGGGTCTCAGGCCCATTTTGGATCTTCAGAACTTGAACAAGTACATCAAGAAGCTACAGTTCCATCTGGTTTCCCTTGCAACTATTATCCTTTCGCTAGATCTGGGAGATCAGTATACTACCCTCAACTTCAGAGATGCATCTTCCCATGTGAAAATCCCCTTTGGCCATAGCAGTTTCTAAGGTTTGTAATGGGAGGAAACCACTTCCAGCTTGCAGTTCTTCCCTTCAGCCTGTCATTTGCACCAAGGGCTTTCACCAAAGGCATGGCAATGGTAGCAGCCTCTCTCTGCCATTGGGATGTCCAGATACATCCATCCATCCACCCACCCACCCAACTTGCTGGTGTGGGGTTGCTCGCATCAGCAGGTAGAGAGAAGTGTCCATCAAATGTTCCACCTATTTTTATGCTTTGTTCACTTCCAGACTTACGAGAAATTGATCCTCACATCCCTCCAGAGATTAGAATTTATCATGACAGTTCTGGACTCAACCCTAGTCAGAGCTTTCCCTGCTGCTGCTGAGGTTTCTTGCTTTATGGGATCTCAGTGCATCCTTCAAGGTATATCCCTGAACTTCAGTGAGAAATTGCCTCCGGCTCCTGGGGCATATGGCAGCATGTTCTTCTGTGACTCCCTTCCCTTGGCCATGCCAAGCAGCATCTCAGAAGTTTACAGACATGGCTCAACTCAGTATACCACTCTGTGTGCATCCCAGACAGGGTCCTATCATCCCTGGATTGGTGGATGAACCAAGACAAAATTTGCTCCCCATCTTTTCCCTGTATGGCTCTGGTAATGGACACTTCAGCCATGGGGTGGGGAGTGTAGTTGGGGAAACCTGTAAGCTCAAGGCTTGTGGTCCACCCAGGTGACTAGGCCACATGTAAACATTTTAAAGTTACAGGCAATTGCCAGAACCTGTCTCTGGCTTCTATCTCGTACAAGGGGAAGAACAATCCAAGTTCTTACTGACAACATCACAGTGATGTCCTATCAAACAACCTGTCAGGAGGCAGTCAGACTACGGAACTTCAGAATATGGAATTCATTGACTTATAGCATCACACTTACCAGGGATTCAGAAGGGCTTAGCAGACCAACTGAGCCGGTTGTTCAGCTCAGACAATTAATGTCTCAACATGTCCATTGATGGGACAACTCCTATTTGAAATATTGATCATGGACTTATTTACAACCCATCCGAACATCATATTCTCCCTTTTCTGTCCAAGGGCAGGCCACAGCCCTGGGTCCATTCCAAATGTGTTTTTCCTTCCCTGAGACAAAGGCCTGCTCTGTGCCTACCATCCAGTGCCACAGATTCCCAACTGCATTTGTAAGCTGAAGCAAGAGTGAAGCAAAATGATGCTCATTGTGCCAGCATGGGCAAGGCAGCTGTCAGGGATCCCTTACCCTTGCCTTTATTTAAGGACTTGATATCCCAGAATCAAGGGCAGGTGTTGCACTGTAACTGTCAGTTGTTACTACTTAGATGGATTACTCAGTTACTAAACCCAGAGGAAGCTTATTGCTTGGAAGCAGTCCAGGAAGTCCTACTGAAGAGTAGGAGACCATCCACAAGGTCTGATTACCTTAGAAGTGCTTCCACTTATAATCTGGGCAGTTCCTCTGAATTCTACAATTCAAAATATTTTTGGATTACTTGTTACAGTTAGTCAGGTTTTGCAATCAGCTCCATCAAGGTACACCTGGCTGCAGTTGAGGTTTTTCACCCTTGTATCATGGGTAGCACTGTCTGTAATGCTCTGTACCTCAGGGGAACACCCTCCACCCCATGATAATATTTATAAAATGATTGTGTGGTATCCAGCACAAAGTTTGTCATGTTTGGGTATCTTTGGAAGGCTCATGCTGCACTAAGCATGGTTGTTATAGTGATAGTGATTGTTCTAATGTTATAGGTTGTAATTTCATGTACATAGTTATGAGGTTAAAAATGTATCCTCATGGCTTAAAGCCCAGGCAAAAACTCTCCAAGAGCAGAGAATTCACACCTCATCAGGGCAGGTATGGGACAAACCCAGCCCTGCCTCACAGGAACAAAGGTCGCTGCACTAGGCAGCAACAAAAGAATCTATTAGACTCTCAAGGGAGTTACCCCCCTTCCTTTGGTCTGTTTGGTAATGCTCACCTGACTCTGAAGAGCAGGGGGGCGCCAAGGGGGAAGAAAGGACATGATAAAAGGGAGAGACATTTGCCATGCTCTTCCTCCCTCTTCTACCTACATCTACAGACATCACACCAAGTGACTGAAACACTGATCAAAGGGGAGAGCCTGACTGAAGAGCAACCAGCCAGCCTGTGGTGAGAGGTGAGAAGTATCTAAATTTGTAAGGGCACTGAAAGTGTTAAAATCTAAATCAAAACATAAGTCAGATTTGGTCAGATGAAATAAAAGCAAAACGCGTTCTAAGATTTTAAGTGATTATATCTTTATAGTTAATAAATTAGTTTGCTTTACCTGAAGCAGTGCTTTGCATTTGAAGTATCAGAGGCTCCTCTTGGGATAACAAGCCTGATACATATCAACTTCTTTGCTAAATTGACGAACTTTTCATACAAGCTTGCAGCGTCCAGCGGGCATAACTGGACACTGCAAGACTGAAGTTCCTAGGGTTGTGTCTGGGACTGGAGATATTGGCTAGTGTCATTCAGTTGCACAATCCAAGGAGCAGCTTACATGCCAGAGGCTGTGCATGAACAACCCAGGAGTGGGGGTTCTCACAGCAAAGTAGGGTAAGGCTGGCTCCTAGAGTCCAGGATTGGAGTGACCTAGCAGATCACCGGTTCATATAACACCAGAGCGGAATGTCAAGCTGTCCTTCCATAATCCTATGACTACCAGGATCCTTAAAGGCACAGAAAGATTGTTCCTACCTATCTGGGACCTTCTACAATGGGATTTGAACTTTTTTTATCAGTACTTATGGGTTCCTCTTTTGAACCATTAGCCACCTGTTCATTGTTACGCCTTTTAGTGAAAGTGGTCTTTCTAATAGCCTTCACCTCCATGAAAAAGTAGACAAACCCTGGTGATGGATCCTCCATACAGTGGTCTTTTACAAGGACGAGGTATAGCTTAGGCCACACCCTAAGTTTCTCTCCAAAATAGTATCTGATTACTACCTCAACCAATCCATATATTTACTGATCATCTTTCCAAAGCCACATGCTGATAAAGATGAACAAAAACTCTTCAGTGTGAATGTTCACCAGCATTAGCTTTTTATCTGGAAATTCAACCAGCTCACTCTCCGACTCTATGGCATTAGTGGGTAATAGCCCTGTCACGGACATCTGCAGAACAGCTATATGGTCTTCAGTTCACACCGTTGCTTGACATTATTTGACTACTACTGCATCAAGAATAGATGCAAATGTGGGGAAAGCAGTTCTGCAGCCCCTCTTCTGATGAAACTCCTAGCCCCACCTCCACTGGAAAATGCTTGGGAATCACTTGATGTAATGGACATATGTAATCACCTGAAGGAACAGTTACCACCTTCTCATACCTCTTGTTCTTCAAGAAGTGATGCATATATCCATTACATGACCCACTCTCCTTCCACAATGCATCAGCGTCTATAATCTAATCATCTGGTATGAAGGAACTGAAGGGTAGGTGGGGCAACTTCACCCCTTTATACCCTCAATTTGGAGTATGAGGAACACCAGGGTGCAGGTGTGGTGTGGTTGCCCTATAGCGCATGAAATGCGCACATACACCTTGTGTAATGAACATAGGCAACAGATCTCGAAGAAGAAGAACAACAACAATAAGGTAATTGTTTTTAAAAATGTGTGCCAGTAATATATTAATACTTGTATAGCACTTTGTAGATATAAAGTACTGTAATAACATCCTGTGAGGTCAGTAAATATCATTATCCCTGGCTTAGATATAGCGAAATTAAGACCGAGATGATGATGGTGTGACTTGTCCAAGGCTTGTCACTGAGTTAATGGCAAGGCTGCAATTTATTTAATTTATTAATACTAGATTCCTATTTCCCAGTCCATTTCTAATTCCCCTGTGTGTGTGTGTGTTTAAAAAACAAAACAAAAACCTCAAACAGTAACTACATTATATACATCTTCAGATTCTTAAATTAATTACCATCTTTGATTCTAAATGCTGATTAACAAATAGCTTCAGAGACATTTATTTACAAAATTTATGGCAGAGCTATATTTTCCAGATAAAAGAGGGGAAAAAAATCCTGCAAAAAGAAGAAAATGCACCACAAATTATCATCAAATTCTGTTCCTGAAAGGTATCAGAGTAACAGCCGTGTTAGTCTGTATTCGCAAAAAGAAAAGGAGTACTTGTGGCACCTTAGAGACTAACAAATTTATTTGAGCATAAGCTTTCGTGAGCTACAGCTCACTTCATCAGATGCATTCAGTGGAAAATACAGTGGGGAGATTTATATACATAGAGAACATGAAACAATGGGTGTTACCATACCCACTGTAAGGAGAGCGATCACTTACCAGCAGGAAGGGGTGGAGGGGGAAGAAAACCTTTTGTAGTGATAATCAAGGTGGGCCATTTCCAGCAGTTCACAAGAACATGTGAGGAACAGTGGGGGGGGGGGGAAATAAACATGAGGAAATAATTTTACTTTGTGTAATGACCCATCCACTCCCAGTCTCTATTCAAGCCCAAGTTAATTGTATCCAGTTTGCAAATTAATTCCAATTCAGCAGTCTCTCATTAGAATCTGTTTTTGAAGTCTTTTTGTTGAAGAATTGCCACTTTTAGGTCTGTAATCAAGTGACCGAGAGACTGAAGTGTTCTCTGACTGGTTTTTGAATGTTATAATTCCACTGTATTTTCCACTGAACGCATTCAATGAAGTGAGCTGTAGCTCACAAAAGCTTATGCTCAAATAAATTGGTTAGTCTCTAAGGTGTCAAGTATTCCTTTTCTTTTTGCAAATACAGACTAACACTGCTGCCACTCTGAAACCTGTCATTATGCAAGGCACTGGATTTAGCCGTATGGAGTAGAAATCTATCAACTTCATGAGAACTCATACAGATACAGACAGATATCATCTTCCTTTCCAAATGCAAACAGATGGACATCATACCAAAAGGACTGAAGGTAAAAAAATCCATTACAATCTACATACCACACAGACTATGCTGACAGCTTGTGCCACATGCTCTGAAAGAAACTGCAGAACCACCTGATCAACACCCTGTACAGCAAACAGGGAAAGATTAAGAATGAGCTCTCAAAACTGGATACTCTCATAAAAACCAACCTTCCACACAGACTTCCTCGTGGCTGGACTTTACAAAACTAGACAAGCCATTTACAACACCCACTTTGCTTCTCTACAAAAGAAAAAGGACTCTAAACTATCTAAACTACTACATGCCACAACAGTGGTTCCCTTAACCTACCCAGCAATATTGTTAATCTAGCCAACTATACTCTTTGGACAGCTTCTTCTACTGGGCTATGTCGGGGCCTCTGCTTCTGCCCCTCCACTCCCACGAACATGATACAGTTCTGTAGTGACCTAAAATCCTATTTTCAACATCTCCGACTCTAGGAATATTTCCAACACACCTCTGAACAACTTACTGACTCAGAGACCTTCCTACCAAGACTACAAAAAGGATTCTGGGTGGACTCCTCCTGAAGGTCAAAACAACAGATTGGACTTAGAGTGCTTCCGCCAACGTGCACAGGCTAAAATTGTGGAAAAGCAGCATCACTTGCCCCATAACCTCACCCGTGCAGAACACAATGCCATCCACAGCCTCAGAAACAATGGACGTCATAATCAAAAAGGCTGACAAAGGAGGTGCTGTTGTCGTCATGAATAGGTCAGAATATGAACAAGAGGCTGTTAGGCAGCTCTCCAACACCACTTTCTACAAGCCATTAATCTCTGATCCCACTGAGGGTTACCAAAAGAAACTACACCATTTGCTCAAGAAACTCCCTGAAAAGCACAAGAACAAATCCGCACAGACACACCCCTGGAACCCTGACCTGGGGTATTCTATCTGCTACCCAAGATCCATAATCCTGGACACCCAATCATCTCAGGCATTGGCACCCTGACAGCAGGATTGTCTCTGGCTATGTAGACTCCCTCCTTAGGCCCTATGCTACCAACACTCCCAGCTATCTTCGAGACACCACTGACTTCCTGAGGAAACTACAATCCATCAGTGATCTTCCTGAAAACACCATCCTAGCCACTATGGATGTAGAAGCCCTCTACACCAACATTCCACACAAAGATGGACTACAAGCCATCAAGAACACTATCCCCGATAATGTCACGGCTAACCTGGTGGCTGAACTTTGACTTTGTCCTCACCCATGACTATTTCACATTTGGGGACAATGTATACCTTCAAATGAGCGGCACTGCTATGGGTACCCACATGGCCCCACAGTATGCCAACATTTTTATGGCTGACTTAGAACAACATTTCCTCAGCTCTTGTCCCCGAATGCCCCTACTCTACTTCATCTGGACCCATGGAAAAGAAGCCCTTGAGGAATTCCACCATGATTTCAACAATTTCCATCCCACATTCAACCTCAGCCTGGTCCAGTCCACACAAGAGATCCACTTCCTGGACACTATGGTGCTACTAAGTGATGGTCACACAAACACCACCCTATACCGGAAACCTACTGACCGCTATTCCTACCTACATGCCTCCAGCTTTCACCCAGACCACACCACACAATCCATTGTCTACAGTCAAGCTCTACGATACAACTGCATTTGTCTCTGTCTGAGGGGTTGGAGCAAACACCTACAAGATCTCTATCAAACGTTCTTACAACTACAATACCCACCTGCTGAAGTGAAGAAACAGACTGACCGAGCCAGAAGAGTACCCAGAAGTCACCTACTACAGGACAGGCCTAACCAAGAAAATAACAAAACGCCACTAGCCGTCACCTTCAGCCCCCAACTAAAACCTCTCCAACACATCATCAAGGATCTACAATCTATCCTGAAGGATGACCCAACACTCTCACAGATCTTGGGAGACGGGCCAGTCCTTGCTTACAGACAGCCCCGCAACCTGAAGCAAATACTCACCAGCAACCACATACCACACAACAGAACCACTAACCCAGGAACCTATCCTTGCAACAAAGCCCATTGCCAACTGTGCCCACATATCTATTCAGACACCATCATGGGGCCTAATCACATCAGCCACACCATCAGAGGCTCATTCACCCGCACATCTACCAATGTGATATATGCCATCATGTGCCAGCAATGCCCCTCTGCCATGTACCTTTGGTCAAACTGGACAGTCTCTACGTAAAAGAATAAAATGGACACAAATCAGATGTCAAGTATTATAACATTCAAAAACCAGCCAGAGAATACTTCAATCTCTCTGGTCACTCGATTTACAGACCTAAAAGTGGCAATTCTTCAACAAAAAAAACTTCAGAAACCGACTCCGAGAGACGGCTGAATTGGAATTAATTTGCAAACTGGATACAATTTAACTTAAGCTTGAATAGAGACTGGGAGTGGATGGGTCATTACTCAAAGTAAAACTATTTCCCCTGCCCCATCCCCCACTGTTCCTCAGAAGTTCTTGTCAACTGCTGGAAATGGCCCATCTTGATTATCACTACAAAAGGTTTTTCCCCCCCCCCCCGCTGGTAATAGCTCATCTTTCCTGATCACTCTCATTACAGTGTGTATGATAACACCCATTGTTTCATGTTCTCTATGTATATAAATCTCCCCACTGTATTTTCCACTGAATGCATCCGATGAAGTGAGCTGTAGCTCACGAAAGCTTATGCTTAAATTGGTTAGTCTCTTTTCTTGTTCCTGAAAGGTAATCCCAATGGTAATTGTATAATGCACAGGTGCTTTTGATGCAATTGGGAGAAAACTGTTAAGATATAGACAGACTCACTGGGCCAAATTCAGAAACTAACCTAAGTTAATTGATGATAACCTATGGGAATCTAAGATGTTGTAAATTACTCCTTCAATATTTACTTCCATTCCCTTGGACTCTCATTCAGTTCCCAGCCTATAATTTATTGACCCCTCTTACACATCAACTCTGAATTTGGCTCACTGAATCTAAGTTGCTATCATTTACATTCTAGGATATCAAGAGGTCAGAGTAGCAAGCAAAGCAACTGACGAGAACAATCACTATCAGAAGGTATTAGTTAAAGGGACTTTCATTAATTTAAATTACAACTTTTTACACAGTCTCCTTGCTTCTTGGTACATTGTACTTTTAGCCTCCTTTACATTCACATAGCTTGACTCCTTTAGAGATTGTGTGCACGCGTGCTAGATACACCACCTTACATATTCCCCTAAGGATTTGGCCCTAGAGCTAGAGCTGTGCATACCTTGGGCCAAACATGTGCCAGACTTACCACAAACCTGAGCTGAGCTTTTAAGTGACGTTCAACTGACTTCCTAATTAACTTTTGGCTGAGGTTTGGGTATCTGTTTCTAGAAGAATAAGTGAAACCCTTTCAATGTGAAGTTCAGTGGCTTCATATAGTTTCAACTAGAGATGGCTTGAACAGAAAACCCAGATGTATTGCACCCCTGTGTTTCAGGAAAGTTTGGGTCTGGACCTGATTTTGGCAGCTGGACATATCTAAAATGGGCTGAAGTAAAATTCTAGATTCAAATACTCCTGGATTCTGAAACTGACTCATACCTAATTAAAACCTGAAAACAGGCAAAATTCAGTGGTTTAGGCTCAGTTGAGCTTTGTTTGAACGTAAAACTCAACGCAAAACAAATCTACGTAAAGTTAACACAAAACCCCTTCAAACCCAAACCACCAAGTTGCACTAGGCTCTAGTAGTAATTCCCCTGTCTATAAACTCACTTTTCAATTGCATAAATGAGTCGTCAAAAGATGAGCAAGTTTTGCTACCTCGGGGGAGTGGGGGAAAATAAATGCTGTAGCTTTGAAACATCACTTTCTTTTCTTGTTTAACCACAGTCAGAATAAGACTTCTGTGTGAATGGAAACCAGACTGTAGACATCTGTCAGGAGATGAAATTGTCTCTGTCCTAGCCTAGCCATATTTAGCTCTTGCTTAACTATAAAACAAGGGATTTTGGTTGAAACCTTATGTCATAAATATAAAGGGAAGGGTAAACCCCTTTGAAATCCCTCCTGGCCAGGGGAAAGCTCCTCTCACCTGTAAAGGGTTAAGAAGCTAAAGGTACCTCGCTGGCACCTGACCAAAATGACCAATGAGGAGACAAGATACTTTCAAAAGTTGGGAGGAGGGAGAGAAACAAAGGGTCTGTGTCTGTCTGTATGCTGGTCTTTGTCGGGGATAGACCAGGAATGGAGTCTTAGAACTTTTAGTAAGTAATCTAGCTAGGTATGTGTTAGTTTATGATTTCTTTAAATGGCTGAGAAAAGAATTGTGCTGAATAGAATAACTATTTCTGTCTGTGTATCTTTTTTTGTAACTTAAGGTTTTGCCTAGAGGGGTTCTCTATGTTTTTGAATCTAATTACCCTGTAAGATATCTACCATCCTGATTTTACAGGGGGGATTTCTTTACTTCTATTTTTATTAAAAGTCTTCTTGTAAGAACACTGAATGCTTTTTCATTGTTCTCAGATCCAAGGATTTGGGTCTGTGGTCACCTATGCAAACTGGTGAGGCTTTTTATCCAACATTTCCCAGGAAAGGGGGGTGCAAGTGTTGGGAGGATTGTTGTTCATTGTTCTTAAGATCCAAGGGTCTGGGTCTGTAGTCACCTAGGCAAATTGGTGAGGCTTTTTACCAAACCTTGTCCAGGAAGTGGGGTGCAAGGTTTTGGGAAGTATTTTTGGGGGAAGGACGCGTCCAAACAGCTCTTCCCCAGTAACCAGTATTAGTTTGGTGGTAGCGGCCAGTCCAAGGACAACGGGTGGAATATTTTGTACCTTGGGGAAGTTTTGACCTAAGCTGGTAAAGATAAGCTTAGGAGGTTTTTCATGCAGGTCCCCACATCTGTACCCTAGAGTTCAGAGTGGGGGAGGAACCTTGACACCTTAAAGAGAGATTTCCATGCTGACCTCAATTTCTGAACTCGGTTCCAAAATGTCTAGTAATAAATTACATTCCCATCCCTTTTCAAAACTTCTTGAATCAGTCCCTCCAGCAAGTCATCCAAGAATTCTCATACTTTTTATTTTAATTTTAAGGGCCTGATTTTCAGAGGTATTGAACACCTGCAGCTCCCAATGACTTCAATGGGAGCTGCATGTGCTCAGCATTTGTGAAAATCAAACCCTTATTCCCTATGAAGTGATGTAGTATTCTTCATCTCTGCATTAACCACACTCAGAAGGTATTAATTTTAGCAGAATGTTCCTCAGTGCTTATGACTTCAGAGTTCACATATCAGTTCCTAACAGTTACCTACTAGCTGATCCATTTCCTTTTTCTAATTCCCAAAATATTTTCATAGGCTGAAATGCCATAATTATTATTGGTGGGGGTGGGAGGAAAGGAGAGGCCCAAAGAGCCTGTAAGCTGATTAATTCAGCTTCCAGATATAGTTCTAACACTTTTTTGAAACTTTTATTAAACAAGACCATAGACGTGTTCAATATTAAAATTAGATAGCAGGTTACCTGCAATCTTGTGTATGTGCAAATTAGTCTTTCTTGACATTGCTGAAAGGTACATTATAGGTTCAAGGAGGAAACAGCACTTAAAGTACAGGGAAAGGGCAGAGCTTGGAGTTTTAAGGGTCTCTGAAATACAGCTTTAAGTCTGAATTACATAAGACATATTTAGAGTGGAGCTTATGGTGCACAGGGGTGCATTTCACTCTGAGTATTTGTGCTAGTAAGATTCAGTAATATGATTTCTTGGGGAAAACAAACACTACATGGGTCTAAACCATAGGAGCACCCAAGGGGGAAATGAGCAGGTGCTCTGCACCCACCAGCAGCCAAGCTTCCCCCCTCCTTGCCTCCTTCCCCCCCCCCCCCGACCTGACAGCTGTTTGGCAGCGCTTAGGACTTCCCAGGAGGGAAGAGGAGGAGCAGGGATGCTGCACACTCAGGAGAAGAGGCAGGGCAGGTGCGGGGGCTTGGGTGAAGGGGATGGAATGGGGGTGGAAGGTGCAGGCCTGGGTGGGAAAAGGTGGGGTGGGATGGGGCAGGAACTTTGGGGAAGGGGTGGAATAGGGATGGGGGTAGAATAGGGATGGGGGCAAGGGTGGTGCAAGGGCAGGGCTGGGGGGGGTTGAGCATTCATTGGGCAGGCGGGAGGTCGGCACCTATGGTCTAAACATTAATGAGCTGGGCTCTTATTTAGAGCTATCAAAGTCTTAAGACTTAAGTCCTCATAAAAAGGCATAAGTGGGATTTAAATAGTGCACAGGCTTTATTCTGGGCCTATGCACGGGGGTGCTTTTCACCCTAAAAATTATTGAGAACCACTGGTCTAGACCAAACCTTTTTTTTCGTGGACCACTTGAAAATTGCTGAGGGTCTCAGCAGACCACTTAATGATCTTTCCAATGTTGTTTGAACCATTAGGTAACTATTGTAAAGCACTTAGGTTTTTTTAATATAGCGCTTTTATCCATATTTAAAATAGGATATGATTTGTAGAACAAAAAAAGTAATTAATTATCAGTACTCTTACCTTTCTAATGCAATGGATGTCTCTCTCTCTTCGCCCGCCCCCCCCCCCCCGCCCTACTGCAGCAGCCCCCGAGCTGGGGCTGGGAAGGAGGGCCATCTGTCTCGGCCAGAAAGTCACCTCTTTCTCTAGCTGCTGCACCCCTGCATGTCCCAAATTATCCCCATCCCCTCTTCTCACCCACTACCCCTCCCACCTACCCTCTAGTCCCCCCCCCCCCCCCCAAGGCCACCACCTCACCTTACGTGTGCATCTTCTCCAAGGTCCAGGCACCTAATTAGTGGAGCTGTGCAGGTGTGGCTCCACTAATTAGTTGGGTGGCCCTTCATTCTCTCATGTGCAGCCGCCCAGGTGCGCACCTTGGAGGGAACTATCCACGGACCATCTAAATGCATAGCCACTGACTCTGTGGGTGCTCTGGGGCTGGAGCACCCACAGGGAAAAACTAGTGGGTGCTCTGCACCCACCGGCAGCCAAGCTGCCCCGCCTCCTCCCCTGAGTGCACGTCCCCACTCCTCTGCCTACCTCCCAGCACTTCCCGCCTTGCTGCCACCAAACAGCTGTTTGGCAGCATGCTGGGAGAGAGGGGGAGGAGTGGGAACATGGCGCACCCAGGGGAGGAGGCGAGGCTGGAACAGGGATATGGGGAAGGGAGGGGGCAGGGAAGGGGTTGGAATGAGGGCGGGGCAGGGGCACAAGAGAGTGGGGCAGGGGTGGAGTCAGGGTGAGGCCTGGGACAGAGTGGGGATGAGCACCCACTGGCGAGAGCAGAAGTTGGCACCTATACTTGAATGGAGCTCGCGGACCACTAAGGGTCCACGGCCACGGTTTGAGAACCTCCAGTCTAGACTCTTTTTGTTTTTGGGGGTTTTTTTTGTTGGTGTAAACCTTTGTAGCTTCATTGAAGTCAGAATCAGATTAGATGTATCCAAATCTTTTTGTAAAGGAAGAGATGTCAGAAACTTCAAAGTCCTTCACTTTCTCCTGTGTTTGATCATTCTGATTTTCAGAACCCTGAATCCATCCACCTAATGACAGGTTTCAGAGTAGCAGCCCTGTTAGTCTGTATCCGCAGAAAGAAAAGGAGTACTTGTGGCACCTTAGAGACTAACAAATTTATTTGAGCATAGGCTTGCTGTAGCTCACGAAAACTTATGCTCAAATAAATTTGTTAGTCTCTAAGGTGCCACAAGTACTCCTTTTACATCCATCTAGTTATTCACTTGTGGAAAAACAGGGTCCAGTTCTCTCTCACTGACACTTGTGCTACTCCATAAAATTGTCTGGGTGGAATTGAGATCAGAATTTGGCCCTTAGCCTCGAACTTACCCTCATCAGAGGTCCCAGAGACTTTTAATATTCCACTGCAAGCCAGAAGCTTGTGCTGTATTTCTCTAAGAGCATTCTTGATCTAAGGTCTCACTTGGAAAACTCTCATAGACATAGCAACAGCTGAGAAGATGGCAGTTGAATGCCTGTCATTAGTGCCAGAGGACATGGGTGGGGGAAAAGTCTTTCTCCCTTTTTAATTTATTTTTTCAGCATTTTGACTTCAAATGTACATCTAGCGATTTGTTACGCAAAGAGTCACTTGCCACACATAGATCTTTAAGGTAGAATTAATTTCTGTTCAACAGAAAATCTGCTTCAGCCCAGAGAGCAATCCCACTACAAAATAAAATTAACTTTAAAAAGGAATAAGATTTGTCAATTGCTAATTTAATAGCCATGAACCACATGTTTTAAAGAATTTTTTTTTTTTTTGTTAGAAGGAGGACTCATTTTTAGTAACAAATCCCAGACTGTTTTTCCTTCCACTTTTTCCATTGTTAGATCAAAAGTGGGCTTTTTCTGAGTTCTGTGTTGAATCTTTCAAGGATATTTGAATCTGCCGCTAATAAAAAGTATCTCTAAAAATGCTAGGGTGGAGGATCCAATTAAAGGTAGAGGAAGTGGTGGGGGAAGGGGGACGGGGGGGGGGGAGAAGAAGAAACATCTTTATAGATGTTTAACTCTGTTGTTCTTTAGATTTCTACTGGGCTCCTAAAAACTCCAGTAACAAATAAGCTTTCTCTAGTATTAAGTTGTCAAAACATTAAGACGGGCCAACCTCTAATATTAAGTCCTAGCAGTCAGCAGTGTTTAAGTTCAGCAATATCACTTTGAATAACTCGTGCTGAAACTTAGAATTTCCCTCCACTCCCAATGATCTTTCCAAATAGATTGATACTGTGAGAAAAAAAATTGAGACGGACCCCTTCATTACAAGGAATTATGGAATTAATTTTCTTCATACAGTATGTTTGCACAAGACATTTTTTGTTAATTCTTAATAAAAAATGCCATTCAGCTGCTACTTTCATTGTTTTTATCCTGGGACCAATACAATATTGTCATTATTGGATATAAAGTGCTGTAAAAACAAACCTAATTTGTAAAGTTTATTTTGATAAGAAATAAATATAAAGGTAGTACGTAGTTTGTATAGTGTTGTTATCATAGTACTCCTGGGTATAATTTATATAAAAAGAAAATAAAGCCTACATAACTTTCTAGTTGTTTTCCTTTAGCAAGGCTAATTGAAAACAGTTTGTTATTTAAAAGTAATTTATTTTAAAGTTCTTATTGATCTCCATTTTAAATATAATATCTCAGTGTGGGGTACAAGTAAAAGGTCAAATCTTGTAGGAGTATTTTCTATATGACTCAGTTCTGATCATAGATAAACTTATCTGTGAAACCAGATTAGTTAACCTTTTCAGTACCAAAAGCTTGTTTCAATAGGCAACAACTGTTTCTTTCACAAATACATACCTTCAAAGCTAGCATCTTTGTTCTGAAACATGAAAAAGACCAATAATTTCCTTTTTCTTTATTTGATAAAGTGAGCAGGCTAATGCTTTTTGAACATGTTGGACTTGCTAAGACTGTATAAAATACACTAAGTAATTTTTGTGTGGAAAAATCATAGTATTTTAGAAAAAATATGCCATTGATTACTGTCTAATATTAGAGTATTTCCCGCCCTGTATAGTAACATAATCCTTATACATCAGTTTACTGCAACATTAAAGTATACTCCATACATATTATATCTAGGGAAACCAGCCTCTTTCCATATCACTTTACATGTTGTTCAATTTCTGTCAAGCTAATTGGTTTGTTACATATCTCAGAATCCTCTTCAGCTCTGTTTCCTTCCTATATCTGTAGTAGTAGTGCACTAAAACAGCATCTTATGTTGACATCAATAAGACCAAGAGCCACATAGATACTTGGGCACCTAAGTCCTAGTTTTAGGCACCCTGTGATCTATAAAACCCCTACTTTGCTGTTCAACCATGTAGCTACCTAAACTCACTCGATGCCTAAGTTTTTTTTTTCAGGGTAAAAATTCACTAGGTGACAAAATTTCTGTCTAATGATGTCCAAACACCTATCTCCTACCTAAAACCCAGTGTGATCCATGAACTGGGGGAAGATAGGTGTTTCTATGCCAAACTCACTTGTGTGGCCTGATCCAATAGATGTGTATGGAGGCCACCTACTGACTCCATACAAAATGTGGCCAGAGGAGGAGATGCTGCCACCCACCTTGACTTTTAGCCCAGTGCTTAAAGCACTCTCCTGGGATGTGGGAGACCCAGGTTCAATTCCTTTCTCTGCCTGATAGGAAGACGGGTTTTGAATAGGGGTCTCCCATACCTCTTAGGGTATGTCTATACTATCTGCCGGATCGACAGGCAGCGATCGATTCAGCAGGGGTTGATTTACTGTGTCTAGTCTAGACACAATAGATCAACCCCGAGTGCTCTCCCGTCGACTCCTGTACTCCAGTGCCGTGAGAGGCACAGGCAGAGTCGACAGGGAAGCGGCAGCAGTCGACTCACCGTAGTGAAGACACTGCAGTGAGTAAGTCTGTGTACGTCAACTTCACCTACGTTATTCACGTAGCTTAAGTTGCATAACTCAGATTGATTCCCCCCCCCCCCATAGTGTAGACCAGGCTTCAGAGTGCTCTAACCACTGAGCTGTGAGACATTCTGACATGAGGAATCCTGCAATCTCTCTTACTGAAACTGTTCCACTTTGGATAAATAATAAGCAAGTGATTTGGAGGAGGGGGAATGGACCCTGGGCCTCCCCCATGAGTGCTCTAACCATCAGGTTACAGAGTAATTCTCACTCTTGTTCTGTCTCTCTGGCTCAATGACTATTGAAGGCCTAGGTTACACTGCAGAGTTAGATCAACATAAAGCAGCTTACATTGCCCTAACTCTGTAAGTGTCTTCACTACACTAAAATGTAGCTCCCATCGACGTAACTTGCTCATTACACCAACTTAGTAACTCCACCTCCGTGAGAGGCATAGCGCTTAAGTCAATACAGTTAGGTTGACAGTGTCAGTGTAGACATTGCATTGCTTACATTGACTGTTGCTGCCTTTCAGAAACCATCCCACGATGCCCCACACTGGCAGTTAAATTGGTGCAAGTGGCTCCTGGTGAGGATGCATACTGCTGACACAAGGAACATAGGGTGGATGTGTAAAACCGATTCAATTACTGCGGTGGCTGTACGTTGACATAACTTAGGTCTACTTAATTTTGTAGTGTAGATTTGCCCTAAGTATTTATCCAAAGTGGAACAGCTTCAAGAGGAGTGATTGTGAAAGACTCACATCAGAATATCCCAGAGCCCCGTGGTTAGGACACTCTCCTGAGTGGTGTAGGAGACCATTGTTCAAAATCTCTTCTCCCTCTCAGGCAGAGCAGGGAATTGAACTTGGGTGAGTGATCTAACCACTAGGCTAGAAGTTTTAAGATTGGCACCTCCTCCTCGTCAATCTGTTTTGTATGGAGTGAGGTAGATGCCTCACTTATTTTCACAAGAAATGACTTAGTTTACCTAAGCTGCCTGCCTCCAAGAGCAGGGTTGTGGAATGCTAGTAGAGACAGGCATCTCCCTGCAGCCTACACTTAGGTGCCTGCCTCTGTGAGAGGGACTGGGCTTATGGCACAGCTCTCTCCTCAGCCTTTCCCACTGTCAAGTTAGATGGCTCCCCGCCTAACATGCTGGCTTTTGTAGATCACATTCTTAGGCGCCTCTCTCTCCCCATTCATTGTATAGGGAGCCTAGGCACTTAACTCGGGCTTTGTGGATCACAGTGGTTTTCTAGGCCCCTAGAGTGCCGTTTTGGATCTGGGCCTGTGAGTCTTTTTGAACGGTTAATCTACCAAATGTTGCCCAATGGATAGTTTAAAAATCTTTACATTATTCCCTGCATGAATGATTTTGATACATCACTTTCTAGGAGTACGGAATAATAACAAACAAGGAATGATTTTGTCACTCTCTTGTGAAATTAAATTTCATTTGCATTGATAGGATAATGTGATTCTCTGGGTGGATCATGGGGCAATACTCCACATATTCGGGCAGTGAAGATATCCTTTGATTCGATGAATAAAAGATGATTACTCTGTGAGTCATGCTAGGTCACCCTTAATAATTAAAATGAAAGAGCAAATTCATAGTTTGCACATAGACTAGTCAGACCATACAGTATTTTCAGTTTGGTTCCGTTGTTTAAATATAGATTGATTAATCAGACTTCCTGGTAATGGTTGTAAGTGGAGTCTGACTGAGAATTTGGTAGGTGAGTTAATTTCATTTTGACTCATATCTCCAAAGCCACCCACTTTTCTCTTCTCTGACTCAAGGTCCCAAAAGCTTTTGCAGATTTTGAAAAAAAGGGACCAAAAAAAAAAAAAGAGGTTTGCCACTACTCCTCCATTTTCTCTTCTGTGTTACTTGTCTCTCCCCCACTTCTCCCTTCCAGATTTTTCATTGTCCCCTTTGCCTCTTCTCTTCTTGATTCTCTTCCTTCACCTCATTCATTCCTCATGCCTTGAGACTTTAAAGGACAATGAGGGTACCAGAAGGTTGGGGAGGCAGTATGGCACTGGCAGTTTGGCAGCAGTTGTCCCCATCAGGTGAAATCCTGGCCTCACTGAAGACAACAGCAAAACTCCCATTGATTTCAAGGGGCCAGAGTTTCACCCAAAGTATGGATATGTGATCAAGTGCTCCAGGGTGAGTGTATGCACAGTCACAACACTATGTTCCCCACAACAATGGAAGCAAGGAAAGCTTTATTTTTTAATTGGTGGATTTGACTGCAACTTCTTCAAAACTGATCCCGTAGCTAAAAATTAATGAATGCTTAACATTAAAAATACAAGAGTTATAAAAACCTTGCCCTTCTATGGCATCACTGTATATTCTTCCTGTCTAGTGTGACAGGATCAGGCCAGATGGCTACAAGAGTGTGGTCAAAGGTAGATATATTAGTTCCAGGTTAAGCAGGTCCCTTTTCCCTGGGTAAAATAACGGGGACTATTTTTTTGAAACAGAAAGGAAGTTCCTAGAACTAATTAAGGCAGGCAGGTTAATTAGGACACCTGTAGCCAATTGGGAAGCTGCTGGAATTAAATAAGCCTAATCAGGACACCTGGTTTAAAAAGGCTGTCACTCCAGTTAGTGAGGTGTGTGCGTAAGAAGCTGGGAGTGAGAGGATGGTGCTGCTGGAGGACTGAGGAGTACAAGCATTAACAGACATCAGGCGGAAGCCCTGTGGTGAGGATAAAGAAGGTGTTGGGAGGAGGCCAAGGGGAAATAGCCCAGGGAATTGTAGCTGTTGTGCAGCTGTTCCAGAAGGCACTCCAGACAGCTGCAGTCCACAGGGCCCTGGGCTGGAACCTGGGGTAGAGGGTGGGCCCAGGTTCCCCCCAAACCTCCCAACTCCTGACCCAACACAGGATCTTCCACCAGAGGTGAAGGTTTCTGAGCTGGTCCCCGACACACATGGTGGATCAGCAGAAACTGCGGGATTGTTCTTACTCTTTTTTCCCTGTGCTGGCCAGTGATGAGGTTATCTGAGTGAACGGCACATTTGAGCCATGAAAGTGGCCAAACTGAGGGCTGCCATGAATTGCTGAGGTGAGCAAAATCTGCCAATAAGCGCAGGACCCACTAAGGTAGAGGAGGAACTTTGTCACACTAGCTTGTAAAGGGGGGCTGAAGCAGGAATGGGCCTGCTACTCAGGCTGTTGTGGGGATAATTGGAATGAGGGAGATTTCAAGTGTCTCATTGAAACAGATAGCAAAATCCTCTGAACTTTGTCTCGTTATCAAGGCTTTGTTTTTTCCTTGATGAAAACTTTTTTTAAAAATTGTGCATCCCATAATTTTTGTGTTTCACTGTAATTTTTGTGCACTCTACAATATTCTGTAGCTCCTGCACACCTGTCTAGGCATAACCCTTTGCATTTGGCAGAGCCAAAAAAGTAGCAGCCCTAAAGTGGCCATTTTGCAACTGGTTACATAGACTGCACCTCTCTTTCTCTATTCCTTTCTCCTCCCCCAGCTGGTGAGTATCTGCCTGTTTAGCCCCAGTGCTCCCTTTTTTATTGCTGAGAAGATAGCTACATTTTTCATCAGAAAAAAGTTTATTAAACTTTTAATCGAGGTGTGAAAATGTACTATCACAATGTAAACTGGTGCACTGTTAAACTTGTTTTGTAGAACACTTTCTCCAGACAAATAATAGCAGCCGCCAAAATGGAGAACTTCAAAGCCTAACTGGGATCTTTTAATGCTAAAATGATCATGCACTTTGTTTTTTCCTCCCATTTACTGCATCTCTGAAATAAATGTTGACAATTTTAGTTGTAGTTGGAGTCTACTATTGACTGTAATATTCATAACTTTATATAATTCACACAGCACTATATTAAAAAGATGCCAATTATATAGTACAATATAGACTGCAAGGTAAGTTGAACTTGAGCAAATAAATGTTGTAGTGGTTAGCAATGGGTGGGTCTATGAGGTAGAGTGTGCCTTAAACTCAGAGTTTAGAGTTCTCAGCATCTTGGAGGATCAGGCCTTTGAGCCTTCATTGGGAATTACAAACTCACACCCCAGCTGCCATGTTTGAAGAGATGTGATGCAAATGTAACTTACTGAGTTTTATAATCTGGCCTTCAGTTGCTCTTTCCCTGGATATTCAAGGACCAAGCTGATCAACAGCAAGTTTTTATTAGTGGTGATTTCAAATTACAAGCAATTTCTATTAATCTGTCATGTAAAAGCAAATACTATGGTTATGTGTATTTTATTACACAATTTATGTACACTTTATATAATCGGGTGTAGTCCCCTGGTTCCAGTATGTTGGTGTTGCAAAGTTTGAACAGTTCCCCTCCTCTCGTTTAGAGACCTAAGATTTTCAAGGAAATTGGCCTTCCTGAGTCGAGCAATGAAATCAGGATTTCTGCTTCTTTGGTCCTCTGTGCAGCACACATATGAATACAGATGATCGTTATTAGTAATTATGGACTTCATCCTTTTTGCAATTACTGTGGTTGCAGTTCTGCAAATAAGAACCTATAGTGAGATACCATCACCAAGCATAGTCCTGTCATATTTGTGGGTTTTGTGGTCTTCCCTGAATGTTGAATAAACACATTTGTCCCACCACAGCCGATTTTTCACTACAATATATTCTCTTTAATGTAGCAGAAGCCATACAATTTGCTTATTGCCCTCCTACTGCATTTTTATGCATTGAGAACAAAAGTTCAAACTTTTCTTAGTTAATGGTGACAATATATACATTTTTAAAACAAAACTCATCTGGTTTTAGGATTAGTATCATACTTTGCAGAATTCTCTGGTATGCAAGTAAAGAAGATATGTTTATGTTTGTCCTTTGGAATGCATATTTGAAAAATTAAAAGCTGGAATGCTGTCCAAGAGTGGCAATATATGCAAGGACTTGCTGTGCCTAGGGACTTGTATCCCTGATGCTGCAAACTGGAGAGCAACTCCTGTGAGGTGCTGAGGGGCTCTCAACTTCTCCTAAAGTGCATGGGCACTGAGGGCACTAGGCATCTTGCAAACGGCTTAAAAACCCATAGAGGTTACATGGAAATTCTGCAGTGCTGGAAGGCCCATCATGTAGGGTCTGATTCAGTGCAAGTGTTAGTTTTCTTCTATGACCTTTGAAGTCAATGGGGATTGAGGACACATTGGGCCTGATCCATATCTCCTTGCATTCATTCAAGCCCTTACTGCCTCACCAGTAGCACTGTACATCTTGCAGGACTTGGCCCTTTATTTCCTCAAGTTGAAAAAGAATATCATTTTGGCAGCGTGTTATTTTTTAAAAGGCCCATTGCCTAGAAATGAAGGACTGAAAAGGACCTTGAGAGCTCATCTAGTCCAGCCCTTGCACTGGGACAGGACCAAGTAAACCAGACCATCTCTGACAGATGTTTGTCCAACCTGTTCTGAAAACCTCCAGTGACAGAGATTCCACTACAAGGCCTATTCTAGACCTTAACTATCTTAATAGTTAGAAAGTTTTTCCTAATATGTAACCTATATCTCCCTTGATGCATAGTAAGTCAATTACTTCTTGTCCCATCTTCAGCGGACATGGAGAACAATATATCACTGTCCTCTTTATAACAGCCCTTAACATATTTGAAGATTATCAATCTTCTGTTTTCAAGACTAAACATGCCCAGTTTTTTTAACCTTTCCTCATAGGTCAGGTTTTCTAAAATTTTTATCATTTTTGTTGCTCTCCTCTGTACTCTTTCCAGTTTGTCCACATGTTTTCTTAAAGTGTAGCACTTGGAACGGGACATGGTACTCCAGCTGAAGTCTCATCCATGCCAAGGAGAGCGGGATAATTACTCCCACCTAGCATTGTTAAATTTTCTCTGCCACAATCCTTTTAGAACACAGCCTGCTAGTGAACTGAGTCCCACATCCAATCTGGTATTGTGCTAGACGGAGAGCTCCTTCCCACCTTCAATACATGCAGTTGCTTATTAAAGCAACATTTGAAAAAATAAAACAGGAAATGATTTCAGTAGGGGATGTGGTGGTGTCTGATAGAGAAAAGTAGAGTAGGTCTAAAGTGTAGTTATTTCTTTTAAATGAGCCTTAAGTTCCTGTAGAAATTTCACACTAGAATCTCTGCATGGACTTTAATATGGTGGTAGGGTCCATGTTTGTTTTTGTTGCAAACATACTTGCATTGATGCTCCTCACAACCTTTGTCCTAATGCTGCCATTTGTTATGTACAGAGTATTTAACTGAGAGCTCACTCCCACGGATAGGTTTGTAGTGGAAAATTACTAATTCATGAAGACTTTTAGTCAGTCATTCCACAGACCCACTATTCTTTCTATTAGCTCAACCAGACATTAAGCTGCCTATTGCACTGAAGATCTTAAAAGGGCATAATCCTGCAAATTGCTGAGATTCCTTAATTCACACTGTTTTCCCTCAGGGGCAGATTTGAGGAAAGAATGCATTGCTGAGCGGCTTCAGGCTGTCTGTGAATCTGGTGGCCAGATGGGTGCTTCATGTCCTCCGGTGTCTTCTTTGGAGCTAATGTCTTGGCCTTGGAAATACTCCAGACCACCTCTCTGTTTCTGTCAGCTCTATAGTTGATGGTGAGTATTTATTTCACGGTGAGGGTGGGATGCGAAAGACCTTTCTATTATATAGTATTTTTAGTGCTTAGGTCATTGGCTGGGTGCATAGAAAGGTCTTGTATAAATTTAAATAAATACAGTGGGACCCAAAAAGAGGATATGTGCACAACACTTCGAGCCTTTCAAAGTCTGTGAGGCAATCCCTTCTCAATTGGGAAGAGCCATTGAAGCTATCTAGATTAAATTATCATGTCTGGCTGTCTTTAATGGTCTGGGAGAGTGATTGTTTTGGCCACCATCACACCAGCCAGGAGTACTGGGGAGACGGCAGGTCTTTCTGACAGATAGCTTTTATTATTTAAATAATAACACAGCCTCTTTTAGGACTACTCCTAGCTTTGTTCCTAGGTTTCATAGAAATCAGGAGATCCGTCCATCTTCCTTTGTTTTTAACCAATTTATTTCAAAGAAACTATCTGTGATTTTATTGGCATTGGCCAGTCCCTTAACTTACTCCTGAGGGCATTCTGTGACAAAAAATTAAAAATTCTGCACACAACATTTTAAAATTCAGCAAATTTTATTTGTCAAATAAATGTGGAGGCTCCATTGGGGAGCACAGGCCACTGGCTGCACAGATGTCGGAGATCACTGTGCAGCTCCTCCCCAGGACATGGACTCATCAGTGAGGCTGCGCCCAGAAACACCTCAGGACCCTGTTCCGCTCCAGGTGCGGGCAGGCAGGCTCAGCAAGGCAGGATCCAAGTGTGGAGGTGCTTGGGGGGGATCCAGAGGTGGGTTGAGAGGCTTCTGTTTGGGTCAATCTGGGTGTGGGTGGCTCAGTGCGGGATCTAGGTGCGGGGTGGATCTGGATGCACAGGAGCTTGTTGGGTGGGTTTTAGGTGCAATGGTAATGGGATTCTGCAGGGGGTCCAAGTGAAGGTGGTTGGGGCTCAGCAGGGGGGAGGGTCTGGGTGTGGGGGGGATAGAACTTGGTGAGGGGGTTGAGTGGGGGGGTCTAGATGCTGGGGAAGTGGGGCTCAGTGGTGTGGGGATCCATGTGCAGCTAGTTGGGGCTTGGTAGGGTGGGGATCTAGGTGTGAGTGGCTTATCAGGGTGGGTCCAGGTGCAGGGTGAGTGGGGTTTGTCAGTGGGGGTTCTGGGTGCAAGGGGGGGTGAGGCTTGACAGGAGGATCTGGGTCTGGGGGGGTCTGGGTGCATGGGTGTTGGGCGGATGGCGGAGAAGCTCCCTGTATAGTGATCCCTTCCACTGCAGCTGAGGGGCGATGGGCGCAGGAAGTGCGGGGGGGTCTGCAGAGCTTCCTACACCTGGGGGAGAAATCTGGGGGTGGGTCTGATATGGCCCTGGATGCCGTGCAGGGGAAGAGGAAGTCCCCTCCTCCCCAGCCCAGCTGGGACTAGCAGCTGAGCTCAGCACAGGGTAGGAACCACCAGCCGGGTCTTCCCCAGTCTCGCTGCCTGCCCACAGTGATTTACCTCTCTGCCGGCTACCCTGGGCATCCAAAACATACTGCTGGGGAGAGTCGCATGACCGCTCCTGTGGCTTCCCTTTGCTTCCCCGTCAGAAAATCATTTTTCTGTGTGGAAGCAAAGAAATCTGTGAGGCGCACAAATTCTGGACATGTGCAGAGGTGCAGAATTCCCCAGGAGTACGTAAGTATTAAGAATTAAAGACATTTAATTCCCTCTTTGTTAAATTGTAAATCTCCTTAACAAGTGTAAGTATCAAAGCCTCTCATTCTGTCTTGTCTAAATTGAGCCACTCCTGTATCAGAGAGATTTGTATACTAGAGGGAAGGTACTGCTTATCCATTGTGTGTCTTGTTGTAATCTATGAATCAATCCATGGTATTTGGGATGTCACAGAATGATGAGTTCTGAGCTATCTTCAGTCAGCCAAGAATTTCTAAGAGAATTTCAGAGGTCACAAAATAATTGTATAAAGTTTAATTAAAACATTTTTCTGCCTCTGACTGTCCCCCACAGCTTGTTTTAGTGAGAACATTCAGCACGGAAATCTGTGCTAACTCAATTTGGCTTTGCAGTTTACTTTTAAAGCGTTTACATGACATATGGCAACTTTGTTACCGAGAGAGAATCTGCATCTCTTGATGGAAACTGCTAGGCAGCCAGTTGGCAATTTGTACACCAATTCACCTAGTGATGTAGGGTGGATGTAAGCGCTCCTAGGATATTGTACTGGGTTGTGTATATTGAGTGCAGTCAATTGAGGTAATCCAATCTAGACCTTAATCAGTTTTTATTGTCCTGCCTGAGCAGAGGCTTTTGTGCTGCTAGACAAAGACTGGGAGGCTCAATCCAGACTGGGGGAGAATTAAGAAGGAAGGGAAATTTGTTCCTACTAAAGATGGGCTCAAGCCAGAAAATCTAAATCAGGATGAGAGCTGGCTGGGAATTTTTCAGTGAAATGACTTTTCCATCAGAAAATATGGATTCATTGAAACTGAAACTTTCTGTGGGACAGCGTTGGTTGTGATGAAATTCTTGTTGGGAAGTTCATGTTGGACTTTCTGGAGAGAGAGAGAGAGAGAAACATGAACAAACACCCTCATTCAGAGCAGGGACTTGAACCTGGGCTCTTGGCTATTCTGAGCTCTCTCTGGTTTTCATGACATTTTTTTGAACAGTCTCAGATTTGTCCAGATGTGGAATGGGAAAATCTTAGAAATCTCAAAAAATTTAACAGGCTGTGAAAACTGTTTCCCACACATGTCTAGGCAGGATTTTAAACAAGCTCTGGGGTGGTACGATGCAGGGTTTTGTTTTTGCCAGTCATAGAGATAAAGCCATTTGCAAAACCTGGATCGCGATTCAGGTTTTGAATATCTGCAAAGTTAGGGGTTGTCCAGTTCTGGGGATTTTGTTTAGCACCTTTTCTCATTTATTTCTGAAAACTAGATTTCCATGTGCCAAATCCTGTCCCCTTCCCTGCCCATTGGAACCACAGCAGTTGCCTGTCAGCCAGAGAACCACCACAGACATGGAGAAGGGGGCAGGAGTTGTGCACTTTTACATTAGGATGGAAAACAATGTACTGTACTTCACAGTGCTAGCAAAGTATGCTGTTTCCAGTCATTTGGATAGCTTTTTTTTTATTCAACCATTTTCTCAAACTTAGCAAATGGTATATTCCTCACTTAGAACTTTGTACATGCCGTGTTACAGCTTTTAAAAAAGATGCAATTTTTAGCTGTACCAATGTATTGAAGTACCAGTGTGGAATATGAGAGATTTTTCCCCCTTCCCGGAAACTTAAAAATGGCCAACCAGAATTTTACTAAACAAAAAACCACAAATCACTTTTTGACTATTTCAGCCTATGAACTTTTCCCTAGAAAGTTACAAGTACCTGGAGATGAAAGCACTTCCTTAGTCTATTGTGGATGTTTACTGTATCTGTCTAACCTACCCTATGTGTAGGTCTCTCTGGTGCTCAGATGGGAACTGATCCAAAGTCCTCTAAAATTAATAGAGGTGATGTCCCAAGTCTCAAAACAGTGAGGTCCCAGGCACTCATCGCATCTTGGCCTTCACCCAATGTCTGCTGAAACCTGCTGGGCTGAGGAACTAGGAGGACTACAGCCTCAGCCAAGTCACCACTTACGGGATCCCTGACTGGAGGATTGCCCTGCTCCATCTATTTGGTCCAACCACACTATTTCTGCCCAAAGGTGACACAGGAAGTTGTCTGTGTTCCTGATCCTTGCCTTTTCTCCGGTTCCTGCTCTTACACCTCACTTCCAGCCATCAGTTACCAGTCCTGGCTCTGATCCCTGGTTCCAACTTCTGACTCTGGCTTGACCCTTGGTTCTGACCATTAGTATCTGACCCTGGCTCTGACCCTCTGCTTTGATTCCTGGCTCTGACGCTGGCTCAATCCCTGGCACCAGCAGTTGACTCTGGTGCTGACCCTCGACTTTGTTCTCTGATCTGGATACCTGCTCCCCCACTAGACCTGACTCCTGCTCTGACCACTAGGCAAGATTGCCAACATCCTGGTCCCTAACAATAAACCCCCTTTAACTTTTAATGGATTTTGGATCAGGCCCTGGTAGAGAGCCCCCTGATCGTAGCCTCTATGAGCTAATGTTCCTTGATATCTCGCAACTAGTGTTGTCACTAGAGCTGGTGTAGCAGTTTCTGAACCACACTGAGAGTGGCTGTGTTTCTGAACCACAGTAAGAGCACGATAGCACTGTATTCTTATTGGTTGGGTCAGGTCCACTCCAGCACCTCCATATCAAGGATTGTTGATTTCCATAAAGTCCACTAAAAGGTGTTCTCAGGGCAAGTGTACACTAGAGTGCTACATTGGTGCAGCTGCGCTGCTGTAGTGCATCTGGTGAAGATGTGCTTTGCTGATGGGAGAGCACTCTCCCAATGGCATAATTACTCCACCTCCTTGAGAGGCAGAAGCTATGTTGGCGAGAGAGCATCTCTAGCCAACATAGTGCCGGTGTGAACAGCGCTTATGTCGATGTGACTTACATTGCTCAAAAGGGTGTCTTTTTCACACCCCTGAGCGATGTAAGTTACATCAACTTAAGCAGTAGTCTAGACCAGCCCTCGGACAAATAGCATTTGATAAACCTGAAAGTTAATAGCTGCCCCTTTGAACTTCTGTAATATAATCTAAAGGTTTTCTTCCTTTCAATGGCGTTACAAGAAAGTTTATGGAGGGATTAATAGTGTCATTTACAAATGCAGAAGGCATAAACATACAAGCAGCCTTAATGGAAATAATATCAACATATATAGAATACAACGGAGATCTAAGTCGGGGGTGGGGTGGTGAGAAGGCAGAGCTCCAAAACAGCAATTGACTGCCTGGTATTTTTTAACACAAATATTCCCACAAAATAGTTGGTCTCTATAGTCATTTTTTCAAGAACTTGGCTGTGGTATCCTGTCAAGTTACCCCTACATGAACTTACACATGTTCTTATATCTACACTCTTCACTTTAACAAGATTTGGTGAAAGTATATATGTCTCATAAAACTCATCTGAAGAGAGTGTGTTTAAATAATAATCCAGTGTTTAAAGAATCCTTTGAAATTAGCCCTTGTCTGCTTGGTCCTGAACAAAATTAGGTACTTTTTTGACTACTATCCTGAACAGTACAGGACAATAACTCAGTCCAGTGGCAGGGACAGCTGTTGAGCTCACAGACACACACCCACAATGTCTGCAATGCACACAGCTGCTGCCTGGCTGCATTACAAAGGTGCCTCAGCAGAAGCATATGGGCTGTCTGAAATACAGTCTTTGAGCAGGCTATATTTTACAAGTTTGTTTTCTAATGTACTGCAAGCACAGGCATGCTTCTATGGCATCTAGAGCATTTTGCTGAATGATTTGGTAGTATACTACTGACCAGACAGCACATTTCCAGATTTAGATTATAAGAGGAAAACAGCAAGTGGTAGGTTCAACTACAGGTCAATGGATATGTTATACTAGAGTTCCTTCACTGAGCACGGGAGTAGTTTTATCCCTTGGGGACCAATACTGTAAACTGTACTCAACAGAGATGGCCTAAGGTGTTTGCTTTTATGACTACTAGTACCATTCACACTGGAAAAATGTTATCACATTGTAAACAGCACTTTTAATATCACAGGGTTTTTTTCTGCAGGCATTAGAAATCCAAACTAGAATTACAAATGTTAATTTTCTCCCTTTCTCTAAAAGAAATTAAGTTCTCTTTAGCCAGTATGCTAGCAGGAGGTTGAGAGGAAGAAGGGTGGGACAAAGAGGTGGCAGAATATATTAAATCTGATGGCAAAGGGAATAGCACTTGATGAACTTTAACTGGCCACTAATATCAACAAATACAAATGTGGAGTGTAGCCAATTCAAAACTGTAAACCAGTTTATGCCAGACCAAAAAAAAAAATTCACTTAACCCTGGCAGTTGCAGTATGGATATGTATGAGAAGCTAATATTTTAACAGAATCAGGTTTCTTAAGAATGTTGTAGACATATACAACAGACAAGCTAAAATTAAACATAATGACTGTATTAATGTAACTTGATTATATACTTCAGAGTTGTTGTATCCCAGGATACAGCAACCTGTTGTTCCCGGGATATTAAAGAAGCAAGGTGGGTGTAGTAATATTGGGCTGACTTCTGTTGGTCCAAGAGACAAACCTTTTACACAGAGCTTTTCTTCAAGTCTGGTCTTAAATTAGAAGGAGTTGAAGAAGAGGAACTGAAAAAGAGCTCTGTATAAGCTAGAAAGCTTTTCTCTTGCATTAAGATATTACCTCATCCATCTTGTCTCTCTAATGTGCTTTGGTAGCACACATGGAAAACAAGACAGCAATTTCCCCCCTCATTTATACCTATGCAGCCCAACTGAAGTCAGTGGGAGCTGTGCATGGAGACCTGAAGGAAAACCGGCTCCTAATGATAAGGTTTAGTGTCTGTGTGTGTGTGTGTGTGTGTGTCTCTCTCTCTCTCTATAATATGAGAGATGATAAAACCTCTTATTCTTTTGTTGTCATAGAAATAAAGTACTCATTCTCACAGTGGCTGGGTTAAAAATGTTTATGAAACTAAGTGTAGGCCCCAGCCATATGTCTGCTGACTAAGATCTAGCCCATGTAGGAGTTAATCACACACCCATTGTGGCAGTTCATGTTTACAGATCTTCCACATTTTTTATCAAACAATATTTTTAATGTTAAAGTACAGTGAGCGGTGCTCCTGGGCTATGCTAAATGTGACTTTGTGGGAGGCTGGTCTCAGAATTCCAAATGCAGCGATCCTGGTGACGCAAGACCAATTTTCCGCTTGTCTAGGGTGGATTTGTTAAAATCTCACACAGGAATGAAAAATGCCAGCCTGGATGTTGACCCACCCCAAACATAAGTAACTTCAACTTGCAGTGTTTAAAACACTTAACATTATTTCATGAAGAGGTGTTTTGATGTGTACTGATTAGAGACACAATAAAACAAATTCAGATGAAAACTGCTATCTAGATGATGTTTTTCTGTGATTATGCTTCTTTCCTCCACAATGGTTCAAATCCCATAGCCCTGCCTTAGTTCTTATTCAGACAGATCTCCTACAGATTTAGGATATTTGACTTTTGTCTGAGACAGATCTGACCAAAAATTTCATCATTTGGCCCACTATGTATAAACTGAACTTCGATGAATAAGACATCGTAGGGCTGAACTATTTTAATTTAATTTAGTTTCTGTATGACATGAGCATATTCTGACTGTCTAGAAAGTACTACTATAGTACATAATTTATAATAGGACAGATACAGCCAGTCAGAAGATAAATACATTTAAAATATTGGTAATGTCAGTGCATTATAAGCATAACAGAACCTTCCCCAGATTATCCCCTTTCACAAACACAGATCTCAGTCTCTCTCTTGCTCCAAGGATCTGGCTGTGATGGTATTTTGCAGATCTGTATTTATAAAACACATGGTCAGCGTTTAGCTAATAACTGGGATCATATCTTAGGCTTGAGCTGACTGTTTATAATTAATCCTCAAAATGCCTCTTTCTGGCCTCACTGCACACAATAGTCTCCCTGGTAATTTTCACTGATCATCTACCTAAAAGGGAATATCATTATCTGAAGCATATTCATGTTTGTGCTGAAAGAAGAGGGTCCCAATGGATAATCTGAGAGATTGTTTCATAATGGATCTAGCTGTACGCAACCAAAATGTCTCATATCACATAAAAGCTCTAACAGAATGTAATGGGAATGGAGTCTATGCCAGCATAATATTAGGGGCAGCATAATGATTGTTTATTTTTATATGCTTGACAGACTCAGTGGGCCAAGTGCTGTTGTGGTGTTCAGTCTGAGTTCAGAACTGTTACTCTGGTCTTACAGCAGTGTAATTGAGTGCAGCATTCGGTCTGATGTCTTCCAGGGAGGGTCACAAAGCCACAGAATGTTCATGAGTGCTACATTTTACACTGGGATCTCACATTTAGCTGACAGATGTGGAAAAAACCCCAACGCATGTAGCCAGACAACTCCCTACTGACCACACAGCTTCCAATACCGAAGAGTGCAAATTATTCTAGCTAATTATTTTAGCATTAATTTGTACTCAGAAACATACCCCAAGGTTTGCTCTTTGCTTCTGGCATTGTATTGTTTAGGGTGGATTTCACCCACTTTATATCTAACTACACTCCTTCCAGAGTTCTTTCAACACAAACACAGAAAACACATGCATGAAAAAATCTGTCCTTTTTTGGAAAGCTCCTTACTGAAGCATAGCAAATTTCAGAGCTCCGGGGTGCAGATCTGACCGCATCATGCTGCACATACTGCATAAATACTGTACATAGATTGTTTCATGCCTGCAAGAGTTAATGAAGAATTAAATGAATTATTAAAGAGCTAGAGATGAGGATGAGAAATAAGGCTTTGGTACATTACTCAGCTGTTTGGTTTATCTAATTGCTTAGGTTTTAAAGCATATTAGATGTAACGTTTGGGGAATCATCACAGTATTTTATCATGCCTTACAGTAGGTGAAGAGTGAAGATTTAAATTTGTAGTAATTAATAGGTTGTGTGGGTTCATGGAAGGCCACCAGAGGCAGAGAAAGTTAGGGGTTAGTGCTGCTCTAAGCAGGTGTCACCATGTCTGCAGCTGCAGCTGCAATTTCAAGCAGGCTTATTTTGAATATGAAAACGTCAAGGAGGGAGGCAGAATGTTTTACTAAAAGGGGGAAGGAAGAGGAGGGAGGCCTGTGCAAAACTCTCTCAAAGGAGTTCAGTTATAATGTAATTGTTTGAATCTGTTTAAGGTTTGTAGAGCAATGGAACAGTTTTCCAGTGATCTTTACTCTTCTAATGATGCTTTTAAAACCATTGTTATTGCAAGAGATCAGAAATCTTAGACATAGTCTGCGGACCCCCAAGGGTCCACAGACCACAGGTTGAAAACCACCATACTACTCAATGTGAGTAAGGGTTGCAGAATCTGACACTTATATAGTAATGTCAGCATGAAGGGTACTTAAACATATAAAACAAAGTGAAGTTCAAAGGAGTTTACAATCTAAGTATTGGGGCCAAATTCTCGGCTGCTAATTTCCAACAGGTCTGCACTTCCATTTGAAATGTTTAGGAGTCCACAAATGAAAAAGGTTGAAACCACTGGAGTAGTACATACTCAGATGAGTAGCCCTACTGAGGTCAATGGGACTGCTCATTTGAGTAAGTGCTCATCAGTGTGAGTAAATGTTGTAAAATTAGGCACAAAGTTAGTAATAATAATAACTAATTTTACGTATGATTTTGTTGTTAAGTATTCTACTTTTAGTGCAAAGTCTTCAAATGTAAAAATACAAGTAAAATGCAGCAAACCATGTTTGGAAAAAAATGGAAAATGTCCTCTTATAAATATTCATCTGTACAATGATATTTTCTATCTATATCTACACACAAGCACACATATAATATTTTTAACTAGACTGGAAAATCTTACTCATCTCTGTAGAAAAACAAGGTAGAGATTTTTACCAGGGCCTCAGTTTGAGACTGTGTGATATTTGTGTGTGTGTGCATGTGCAGTTTGTCAAGATGCTCTGGAAAAGGCTATGGTTTGGCTGACTAAACTGTGGAGTGATGTGTAGTGATAAAAGTGCTCAGGGGAATTTTTGGGGCACCCAAGAGCAAAACGTACACCACTGCGTGGGTGTTTTTTTTTTTTTTTAAGACATTTTTCACTTTTTTTTTTTTTTTTTTTTTTAGTTTTTGAGCTTGCTGACAGTTTATGCCACATGCTAGAAAGTTTACCTCTAATTCCCCTCACAAAATGTAGTGCATTACAACTGAACACAGGCTTGCTGAAGTACAAGAGAGATTTTGGTTTGGATTGCCTGTTTTGATTGCAGTTTTGATATAGATTTTTGTCCTGAAATCTACCAGATGGCAGCACATTTGGACACTGACCATAAAATCGGTGAGCACACAACTAAATTGGGATACGCACCACTAGTTATTTGCAAAACATTTTGAGTAGCAAACGGTCTAGAGGCTAGAGCTGCAGTGAACTGTGCATCAGTTTCAAGTTCTTGGGAACAAAAGTCCTGCTGAGCTCATTGTGAGCTGACTGCCACGCACCCTTTAGGATAATCATCCAGCCAAGGAACTGCTGCTGCTGTTGCATGAATCTCTGAGCCTAACCGCTTCTTTGAAAATGATCTCAAAGAATGGCAGTCTGCATTGAGAAAGCACTATGGGCCTGATCCTGAGAATCACCTCAACTCCTATAGATTTCATTGTGAGTTAAGGATGCTCAGAACCTCCCAAGTGATTCTTAGACTCACACTGGGTCAGGACCCCAAGAAAGTTTTCATTTAAAAATATTTCTGTAGACTGGAGTTGGAAAACAGGGAATTAGGTTGTGATTCTGTTGCTTTAAAAATACATATGTGAAGTGTTATCTTTCTAGAATAATTGCTTCTATGGATATCTGAATGTGTAGGGGAGGGTTCAGCCGATATAACTGTTTCTGCTCTTAGACATGTGTGTTATTGACTACCATGATAGTCTGACCCTCCTGGAAATTTCAAGATTTTTCCCATCTGGAAGAATTTTCAGCGTGTTTATGGAGTTAGATCTGGGGCTCTGGTTAGCTGGTGAGAACAGCACACTGCAATACAGATTTGGAATCAGGGAGGCACAATCTCCCCTGCTGCTCACTGCTCATTGAAGGGGCACAATCTGCTCCATCATTTGCTCCTAGCCCTGCTCAGCAGGCTGGTATGGAAGAGAGGAGGGAGGGTCATCATGACATCCTTTCTCTCCCATCTTGTCCTACCACTGTTTCAGGGCCCTGTTTCCTGGTGGGAGAGGAGGAAATGAGGAACCTCAGCTGGTGGGGATTGCAGGGGCAGGTCTTGTGAATGGCACAAGGGGTGAAAAGATTCTTGCTCACCTTTTCTGCCCTGGCAGGGCTGCTCAGGAGCCACTCACAAGCTATGTCTTAATTTTGTGTCACCTTGTTAAGATCTGGCTCTTACTGCTGTTCCTAGCATTCCAGATCACTGTTCGTAACTCTCCCAATTTTATCAGGAGTCTAGTGATATTTGAGCTTTTCTTAAAGCTCCAGCTATTGATTACGTAGGAATCTTTCATTTTTTGAAAAACAGCAAGCTTCCAGTCCTCATGGTTGCAGAGTGGAGCTTGATGACGTGACCCCCTATAAGCTCAAAAAGCAGAAAGTAAATACCCCCTCCTCCCAATTATTTTTAGTCTCATGATTTTTTGGTGCCTGATCCATGAATTTTGAATGCTTGGGGCTGGCAATGCTGTAACATCAACAAGAATTTTATGCACTGAGAGACCAGAGGCCCTTAGATGGAAGCCAGAATGGTATATTTTGGACAGGAGTAGGAAGGCAAAGGAAACAAAGTCCTTGGGACAAATTCTGCTTTCATAACACTTTTGCCCTGCTGACTGCTTTTCAGCTCCGTGCAGAATTTGTGTCCAAGTAGGAACAGGAGTATTTTAAAGTACGAGCAAACAACTGTCCTGAGACTGGTGGGATTCACAAAACGTTTTTTAACTTATTAAAAGGGTGAGATTGTCTTCCAGGTAGTGTTTTCTTACCTCTCTGGTACCGATCTTTAATCTGCTAATCTTTAAAATGAAAACATTTGTTTCATGTCACCAAAAACTGTGGTGCAGCACATAGTGGTTTATATGGTGCTGTGAGCATTGTCACACTGAATACAGTAGAACAAACTGTATCCTGTAAAGTAACGGAGCTAGCAAACACCACAAGATAACAGAATAGTAAAAAAACAAGGTTCTCTGTTCCCTTTTTTACACAGACTTTTGGGTAGTGACATAGAAACATTTAAGATGAAATCGGATTATCTTGTGTTTTTCTTTTCTTTCTTTTTAAGTCTCAAACCATTTAAAAGCTTCTCCTTTTCCTCAGTTCCTGCCATGGTGCTTTGTGGGAGAGTGTGGGCTTGAAACAGCCTTCAGTCACTGGCGTGTTCTAAATATGTATCAGTGGTGCATCTGGTTTTAACAGTGCAGGCTGACTCAAAGCATTTTGTTCTCCGTCCCACTGCCACACAATTCATATTACAGTAAAGAAATATTTTTATGAGAGAGATTACACAATAAAAAGGGGGAAGCAGCACAGTCCAGCAGAAAGGGAGTCAGGACATCAGGTCTTTATTCCCAGCTCTTCCACTGACTAATTCTGTGACCTTGGATTAGTCACTTAACCCTGTCTCTGCCTCAGTTTCCCGTATGGCATTATGGGGCTAAGGATACTTACCTACCTTTGTAAGGCACCCTGAATGCTAATTATATTAATAAACCTTTTCTATCATGACCACTCATGATGGTGGGTCAGTTCCTGCAATTTTTATATTTTATTGGTTTCTTTAGTGGCTATTGTCATGGAAGCAACATGCTTTTGTTACACAGATTAAAATACTTCAAGACTGGTTAATAAATGGTAAACAAAATGAACAAGTTTTTGCAGTAGGCCCTGAATGTCACTAGATTTAGGCTCTGGCAGGCAGTCTCCCTCACAATCTGATAGAGCTTTTGTCACTGCTCTCTCATGTTGTGACCTCTTTTCATCTGACCCTGTAACTGTAATGGCGGTGTTTGCGTCTAACCCGTCACAATTCCTGCTTTATGCAGTTTTCCTGCTCTAGAGCCCATTCCATCTAGCTCTTCTCTCACCTTCCCCTCAGTGTGGCTGTATTCCATCTTGCTTCTTGTGCCTCATCTCCTCCTCCTCCTTGGGGTTGACTCCTTGGTCTCTCTCTTCCAATACTGATGTCTGCCTCTCCATACCCTTCTCCTGGGCAACTTACATTTCTGTGACTGAAACCCATACACAGGAGGGGCCACAACTGGAGTTGTTGTCCTTTGGATGAGATATAAAACTGAGGTCCTGTGGTCATAAGAAATAATGTGGCACTTTCCCAAGAGCCAGGAATGTTGCCCCTTTGTTCAAATTCCAGGTTGTCAATTCCGTTCTGCCGACCCAAATTCCCCCCACATTTTCAAAAAGATAAAAACATTCTTCTTCGCTCCCTGTCCCTTGCACAATATTGCAGTCTTTAAAGTCTGCTGCATCTCACCTCCGTAGTAGCTGCAGTTCATTGGTAGATCAAATTATTTCTGTACAGTCTTCAAGCTCCTTTGGGTTGGATAGTGCTATGTACAAATAATTATCTCCTAGCAATTTGGAGTAGGTATTGAACTGGTGGATTGCTCACTGATTTAGACTTTTTTTTGGCTGAGGCATCAGTATGAAAACAGGAAACAATGTGGGAAATGTTAATAAAACTTGACAACAACAGCTCTGAAGGTGTTTGATCCACCACTCAAGTGAACATAACTATTACAGGATGAGGAAACAGGAAATATGCTAAGGGGAGGAGATGAGAACAGAAGAATAAAAAGAGAGAGAATGAACTTGAAAGATTCCAAGTTGATATTTCTGAAGTCAGTTGGCATGCAATAGACTTTAATCAGAATATACAATATCTCACTTAGGTGCTATGCATGTAAACTACAAAGCCATATTTAAGATCCATCAGGAATAAATTCCATCTGGCCTCTGAATATGAGATCAGGTCAATGTTAATAAATATGAAAAAAGATTTGCTATTGTGCTTAGTTATTTTAATATTATCAAAGCAGATTGACCCTCTTATTTATGTTGCTTCAAACATTGCATTTGTTAAGAGCTTTGAATTACCTAAATGTCCTTGTGCTACTTTCTTTTTTTATTAAATGTCCTTGTGACATTTTTATGCTGTGATCACTTTCTGTCTCAGTTCCCCTCCCCTCCATTCCCTGCTGGTGCTCTTTCAAAAGAATCTGAGTCAGAAAAAAATCCCCTCTTTTTTCTGAAGGATTATAATGTAGTGGGGTTATGTGCCTACTTCCCTCGTGACTCACTGAAACATAGTCTACTGAATGGGTTAATTTTAAATGGACCGTGCAGAGAGAAGACACAGGTTGATTTGGAAATAACAATGAGAATCAACACTTATATCACCTTTAATCTCAAAGCATTTAAAAAAGGTTTTAATTATGATCTGCACTTTACTGGTGAGGAAATTGATGCACAAACTTTAAGTGTTGTCAAGATCACACTTTAAGTTAACAGTGGAACCCAGGTCTTCTGACTTTCAGTTTAGTGCTCTATCCACTGGACTGTACTTTTTCCCATGGTCTGTATCTCCACGAAGAATTATTTTCTAATGTATATCCATTACTGTCTTCTCTCCAGTATGCCTGTTCATAGAATCATAGAATAACAGAGTTGGAAGGGACCTCTGGAGGCCATCTAGTCCAGCCCCCTGCCCAGAGCAGGACCAATCCCAACTAAATCATCCCAGCCAGGGCTTTGTCAAGCTTGACCTTAAAAACTTCTAAGGAAGGGAATTCCACCACCTCCCTAGGTAACGCATTCCAGTTTTTCACCACCCTCCAAGTGAAAAAGTTTTTCCTAATATCCAACCTAAATCTCCCCCACTGCAACTTGAAACCATTACTCCTTGTCCTGTCATCTGCTATCACTGAGAATAGTCTAGATCCATCCTCTTTGGATCCACCTTTCAGGTAGTTAAAAGCAGCTATCAAATCCCCCCTCATTCTTCTCTTCCGTAGACTAAACAATCCCAGTTCCCTCAGTCTCTCCTCATAAGTCATGTGTTCCAGACCCCTAATCATTTTTGTTGCCCTTCGCTGGACTTTCTCCAATTTCTCCACATCCTTCTTGTAGTGTGGGGCCCGAAACTGGACACAGTACTCCAGATGAGGCTTCACCAGTGTCAAATAGAGGGGAATGATCACGTCCCTCGATCTGCTGGCATACATCCTCTCGTTTATACATCCTAAAATGCCATTGGCCTTCTTGGCAACAAGGGCACACTGTTGACTCATATCCAGCTTCTCGTCCACTATCACCCCTAGGTCCTTCTCTGCAGAACTGCTGCCTAGCCATTCGATCCCTAGTCTGTAGTGGTGCATTGGATCCTTCCGTCCTAAGTGCAGGACTCTGCACTTGTCCTTGTTGAACCTCGTCAGATTTCTTTTGGCCCAATTCTCCAATTTGTCTAGGTCCCTCTGTATCCTATCCCTACCCTCCAGCATATCTACCACTCCTCCCAGTTTAGTGTCATCTGCAAACTTGCTGAGGGTGCAATCCACACCATCCTCCAGATCATTAATGAAGATATTGAACAAAACCGGCCTGAGGACCGACCCTTGAGGCACTCCACTAGATACTGGCTGCCAACTAGACATGGAGCCATTGGTCACTACCCGTTGAGTCCGACAATCTAGCCAACTTTCTACCCACCTTGTAGTACATCCATCCAGCCCATACTTCTTTAACTTGCTGACAAGAATACTGTGAGAGACCGTGTCAAAAGCTTTGCTAAAGTCGAGGAATAACACGTCCACTGCTTTCCCTTCATCCACAGTACCAGTTATCTCGTCATAGAAGGCAATTAGATTAGTCAGGCATGACCTTCCCTTGGTGAATCCATGCTGACTGTTCCTGATCACTTTCCTCTCGTCTAAGTGCTTCAGAATTGATTCCTTGAGGACATGCTCCATGATTTTTCCGGGGACTGAGGTGAGGCTGACCAGCCTGTAGTTCCCAGAATCCTCTTTCTTCCCTTTTTTAAAGATTGGCACTACATTAGCCTTTTTCCAGTCGTCCAGGACTTCCCCCGATCGCCATGAGTTTTCAAAGATAATGGCCAATGGCTCTGCAATCACATCCACCAATTCCTTTAGCACTCTCAGATGCAACGCATCCGGCCCAATGGACTTGTGCTCGTCCAGTTTTTCTAAATAGTCCCGAACCACTTCTTCCTTCACAGAGGGCTGGCCACCTCCTCCCCATGCTGTGCTGCCCAGTGCAGTAGTCTGGGAGCTGACCTTGTTCGTGAAGACAGAGGCAAAAAAAGCATTGAGTACATTAGCTTTTTCCACATCCTCTGTCACTAGGTTGCCTCCCTCATTCAGTAAGGGCCGACAGTTTCCTTGGTTTCTTCTTATTGCCAACATACCTGAAGAAACCCTTCTTGTTACTCTTAACATCCCTCACTAGCTGCAACTCCAGGTGTTATTTAGCCTTCCTGATTTCATTCGTACATGCCCATATACTCATCCCTGGCCATTTGTCCAATCTTCCACTTCTTGTAAGCCTCTTTTTTGTGTTTAAGATCAGCAAGGATTTCACTGTTAAGTCAAGCTGGTCGCCTGCCATATTTACTATTCTTTCTACACATCGGGATGGTTTGTCCCTGTAACCTCAATAAGGATTCTTTAAAATACAGCCAGCTCTCCTGGACTCTTTTCCCCCTCATGTTATTCTCCCAGGGGATCTTGCCCATCAGTTCCCTGAGGGAGTCAAAGTCTGCTTTTCTGAAGTCGAGGGTCCGTATTCTGCTGCTTCCCTTTTTTCCTTGTGTCAGGATCCTGAACTCAACCATCTCATGGTCACTGCTTCCCAGGTTCCCATCCACTTTTGCTTCCCCTACTAATTCTTCCCAGTTTGTGAGCAGCAGGTCAAGAAGAGCTCTGCCCCTAGTTGGTTCCTCCAGCACTTGCACCAGGAAATTGTCCCCTACACTTTCCAAAAACTTCCTGGATTGTCTGTGCACCGCTGTATTGCTCTCCCAGCAGATATCAGGGTGATTGAAGTCGCCCATGAGAACCAGGGCGTGCGATCTAGTAGCTTCTGCGAGTTGCTGGAAGAAAGCCTCATCCACCTCATCCCCCTGGTCTGGTTATCTATAGCAGACTCCCACCATGACATCACCCTTGTTGCTCACGCTTCTAAACTTAATCCAGAGATTCTCAGGTTTTTCTGCAGTTTCATACTTGAGCTCTGAGCAGTCATACTGGTCCCTTACATACAGTGCAACTCCCCCACCTTTTCTGGCCTCCCTGTCCTTCCTGAACAGTTTATACCCATCCATGACAGTACTCCAGTCATGTGAGTTATCCCACCAAGTCTCTGTTATTCCAATCACATCATAATTCCCTGACTTTGCCAGGACCTCCAGTTCTCCCTGCTTGTTTCCCAGACTTTGAGCATTTGTATATAGGCACTTGAGAAACCCGCTGATCGCCCTTCGTTTTCAGTATGAGGCAGGAGCCCTCCCCTCTTACATGCTCCTGCTCGTGCTTCCTCCCGGTATCCCGCTTCCCAACTTACCTCAGGGCTTTGGTCTCCTTCCCCCGGTGAACCTAGTTTAAAGCCCTCCTCGTTAGGTTAGCCAGCCTGCTCGTGAAGATGCTCTTCCCTCTCTTTGTTAAGTGGAGCCCGTCTCTGCCTAGCACTCCTCCTTCTTGGAACACCATCCCATGGTCGAAGAATCCAAAGCCTGTTATGGCCCTTGGGCCTTTAAAAACTGAGAGCAGTAATTACAGGTCATGTGACCTACTGGAAACTGGATATAAAGCTTTTTTGCCTTGTAGGGAAGGGGAGAAAATAGGAGAAATCTAGGGTCAGGGAAGGACCCAGCATGGGGCCCCGCTCAGTAACCAGGAAGGGCTATGAAAGGGGAAGGCTATATGGGTCCTCTTCCCAGCTGTGGAAAGTAGGAAAGGTTCCTAAGTGTTTTTTATTATTTAAAGCCTTTGTATCTTCTGTTGATTAAGCATTGTGGACTTAAACATCAGCAGGTGAGATTTATTGGGTTGCCCTGAGTCAGGTTGCCAGGTGTCCAGTTTTTGACCGGAACACCTGGTCAAAAAGGGACCCTGGCGGCTCTGGTCAGCACTGCTGACTGGGCCGTTAAAAGTCTGGTTGGCAGCGCAGACAGGCTCCCTCCCTGGCTCGGCATGGGTCTCGGGAAGTGGCAACACGTCCCTCTGGCTCCTAGGTGTAGGGGTGGCCATGGGGGCTCAGCGGTGCCCCCACCCCAGTGCCGACTTCACAGCTCCCATTGGTCAGGAATTGCAGCCAATGGGAGCTGCAGGGGTGGCGCCTGTGCACAGGGGCAGCATGTGCCATGCAGAGCCCCCTGGCCGCACATCTGCCTAGGAACCGGAGAGACATGCCGCCCGTTTCCCAGAAGACGCCTGAGATAAGGGCTGCCCAGAGCCCGCACGCCTCCCCGCCTCCCTTTCTTCACCCAAACCCTCTGAGTCCCCTCCTATATCCAAACTCCCTCCCAGAGCTCGCATCCCCTCCCGCACCCCTGCCCCAGCCCGGTGAAAGTGAGCGAGGGTGGGCAAGAGCGAGTGACGGAGGGAGGGGGGATGGAGTGAGTGGGGGGCAGGGCCTCGGAGGAGGAGTGGGGCCTCAGGGCCGGGTGCAGGGCAAGGATGTTCGGTTTTCTGCGATTAGAAAGTTGGCAACCCTAGGCCCCTGACTAATGAATCTGCCCAATGTCTTACAATGCTTCTTTTTCTTAATCATTTAAATAATTCTCGAGCACACTGGTAGCTTGAGAACCCCGCTGATGGATTCTGGTATGCATTAGTCTCCTTTAACTTTTAGAATGGATGTAACTTAATGGAGTAAAATAAGTGGCAGTATTTGGATGAAAGTGTATTAATAAGACTGACCACAGAATGACTGAAGAGGTGCAATAAAACAGATATAGATAAACAGAAGTTCATGCAAAACTTGCATAACCTTTTATCTCTTTATCTATAGATCTATGTACATGTTGTTTCTGTCCCAGGAGTTTCCTGAATGCAGATTTCTAATGACGAGAAACCTGTTGCTTCTTTTGATATTCTTCCTGGATTGTTAAAATGTTGTAGCTTATAAAAGAATTTTGATTACCATGATATGAATATGAACATCTGTACATGTTGTCTTCCATATATACTTAGCATTTCAGTCAGTTATGCAGGAAGTGAATGATTGATCTAATTTAAGCAGCCCACCCAGCATCGTGTGTGTGTGTGTGTTCGTTGTATACCCAATCCTTTTCAGTTGCAACACATTGTTTATTGACACAACTGTCTGGTAACATTTTAAATAAGCCACAAATTAAAATGATACCACAAAACCTGCTAAATGCAATTATTGTAGAGAGTTGGGTTCTTTTAAAACACTTTGAGATCTACTGATAAAAAGTGCTAGGTATTATTACTATTATTATGATTTTATTCAAGACATTAGTATGGGCTTTAATATGCCTAATCTTACTACCTGATATCTATGTAATGCTATGTGCAGTCTAATAATCTTTATCTTGGTATACATGTATCCTGATGTGGAAGGCCTGCTTTGGTTAAAGTGCACTAGCTGACTAATGTGTTAAATTTTTAAATACTGGGAGATAAAATTGCCCTTCTTTTAAATTTTGTGAGCATCACTGCCAGCTTCACATGACTTGTCTCTAAAATGTTTTAATTTTTTGCTATGTTAGACCTGGTCACAAATTGCCAAGTTTCCCACTAAACTCACTGATGTCTCATCTGCTCTTTGGCCTGTCAGGTTAGAGTAGGTATGGCCTTGGATGCTTTTCCATTTTTTTTTTTAAAGCCAAGAAATATGAATTTTGTGTATTGTCTAACTGTGAAGCAGCCTTTTTATAGAAGATGAATTGTTCCGTGGCACAGTCTTCCCATATATATTTGGCTATTCATTGGATAAAGGTTGTTGGAAGCAGAAGAAATCACATGATGCTACAATATCCCATAGTTTTCTGTCCAGCATATTACCGAGTGGCAAGAACAATGCACTAACCCTGGCACTGGCAGCAGGAGGCTGGCAGACAGGGTAGATAAGGGAATGAAAGATAGAGAGGAAAAAGAAGCTGGAATCTGATGTTTTAAAATTCATTCCCGCCCCCCTCGAAGGAAACAACCACTCAGTCACTGAGAGGATGATCCAGGCCACCTCCAAGAAATGAGCTTGCAAGGCTGCAAAATCTTTTGGTGCTGTCAATTTTGTTTAATATCTTTTAACATTACTTATAATGGGCCAGACCCTAAGGTGTGCTGAGCACCTGCAACTCTTTTTATTTTAGTGGCAGTTGCAGGTGCGTGGTCCCTCTCACAGGATGAAATTTGCTGTGCAGAAGAATAGAAGGCCTGTGCCCCAGGTAAGTCCCACTTAAGCCCTTGGGGCCTTGTGCTGTCCCACTGTACAGGGTGAAATTTGCCCCTAGGAAGCCAGTTAGGATGAAACAAGAACTTGCCAAAGCCAGGCACATTGGAGTCTGCCAAAATCCTATAAAAGGCAACCACAATGAAATTGCTGACAAATTGCTGATTCTGGCAGTCCATCCTTGGAACACAGAAGGGAGGCTGAGGCTAACACTTCTGCATATGCAACTGAGTAGATCCTGGCTCTGGGACCCCTTTGGCATGGGTCAAAGAAAGGCAGGTGGGTTTAGGTTCTGGTGCTGCAAGTTTGCAAAATGTATAGCAAAAGCTGCACTGCTCCAAGCTTTTCCTGCCCCTAATAGCTATACAAAACACACACACATGTAATTGTTTTATATAAGTGGTTGTCTTCAAAAAGTGCTGTCAGCCCGTGCTACCCAGCTATGATGCTGCATCCTTCCATGCAACCTTCCTAATTAAAATGAGATCAGAAGGGTGAGATGAAGATCTTGTAGTGATAGGGAAATGGTATGGCCTGATTCTCCTTTACGCTGAGGCCCACTTACACTCTAGCAATATAAAGGGGCCTTAAAGTGGGGTTCATAACTTTTTAATCCATTTTAAGTCCCGTTTACCCTGTGTAAGTGAGAATCAGGCCTGTTTGTTACTGCAGTATCTCCCTCTGACTGTTGTGAGATTCTTTCTGAAAAACAAGGAAGAGCCCTCTAAGTGTAAGTGGGAATGCTTGCTTTAATATATCTTGAGGCTAGATAGAAGTGAGATCCAGATTTTTCAGGCACTGTAGCCGTTTTGTGGCCACAGTTACAGACACTGGACACTCCCTCCTGTTTGATGGTGATGTGGATAATAATGACTTTGTCATTTGTCTCTTACATTACAGCTTTCCTCCCACCCGCCTTTGAGTACTACCCTTACACTGCTGTGATTACGTGGACCTGGCAAATGCCACAATGATCTAAGAATGTGACACATCCAGGATTCCGTGCTGAGGTAATTTTTTCCAGTTGTCCCTTCTCATATTCTGTCTCAATACTTTTTCAGCCATTGTCTACTCTTTGAATATTTTTGCCTCCCACACTCAGATGCAAAACCATGTTATAGGGTAGATGCCCCAAGCAGTACAGCATATTGCTTTGTTGGTGAATATGGGTTGGTCCACACAAAAAAACCCAGAACCCTGCTACCCTTGTAATTTGAGTCTGTTATTTCTGATAAAGGGCAGTCATGGATGTTTACCTATATGGACGCTATTTGAACAGTTACCTTTTTCTGCTGGTACTATACAACTATTCATTAGAAAACAAGAGATTCATAGAGGATGGGAACGAAGTGTATAGAATTCTGAGAGAAGAAGGTGGATGGTACAAAACTGTTCAGTAGGTGAACGGGCTCCACATCAAGAGAGCACAAACAAACTGGAGCTGCAAAAGGACTGGTCTCTGAGGGTATTCAGAAGAAATTCCTTTACAAAGAAGGTAATTCACATCTAGAACCAATTGCCAAGGTTGGCAAAAGAAGTGGCAATGAAATACATTTTTAAATAATGGGACAAGGAATTACAAGAAAAAACATTACATAATAGAAAGTACAAACCATTACTAATATGTGGCTTGACCTTGATGGTCATCTTTGATGCTGAAGGTCTTAATCCTGTGAGTCCTTGGACAGTGTTCATTTGGATGTGCAAGACTGATGCAAATAAGTGCCAGCTATGCATAGGTCAAGTAAAGTTATGTGCCAAGTGGAAGCCTCTGCACTGAGGAAGCAGTTGGTCTCAACCCACCTCTGCATTTACTCTTTGACTTTTAAATTGGAGTATGAAAAGGGGCAGGGTGTCAACAGAGAATAAGCATGTCTGAGAAAACATGGTTTTAAGCGTGGTCTTTGTCATGCTAAAGGGGTACCTAGGCGTTATTCCTGCTAATAGGACGGCGCAAACTGGCAGTCATACAGTAATGTTCTGGTCAGGTTTCTCTGCCTTCTCTGTCCTGCAAAAATCACTTGTGGCCATGCTCTTGTAGACACAATACCCTGCACCTGCACTGTATAGATTTGAAGCCTAGAATGTTCCTACATTGTGGTGACTGAGCTGGTCTCTACAGCCTTAAAGTGGAGCTCCTTGTGTCCACTCAACCATCCTGACTCCTTTAGAAGGAGAAAATTCCTTTTTACCTTGTGTCTCAATTTATCATTTTCTGTGATGTCAACAAAACAGTAGATAAGACCAGCTGACATAATTACTTTAACTCTTTGACAAAGTCCCTCATAAGAGGCTATTTAAGAAAACTAAGTAGCCATACGGTGAGAGGAGGTGAAGTTCTGTGCTGGATTAGAAACTGGCTAAGGGAAAGAAACCAAACAGTAGGAATAAATGGCCCATTAACACCCTGACAGAATTTTAACTAAGGGGTGCTCCAAGGAACTGTAGTAGGGCCCAAGTTTGGAAAAACTCTGTGAGAAAGGCAGAAGGAAACATGGAGCGGCAGTGAAATCTACCAGTTTTTTCAGGGGAGTTTTCCAATTGATTCTCAGCCTACCATATGGCATTAAACAAAGCTGCTTACTGTGCATGTGTACCAGAAGAGCCATGAATGAGCCATACGCTTCTAGGGATACCACGGTGGCATGAGGTATTTTGGTAATGGAGTTCCAGAGACTAGCATCCCCCAAAATCAGGCTGTATGATCGTATATGACCAGAGGAAAATATGACGTAAGGATAAGGAGAAAACCAAGTCCTGGGAGGTAGAGCCAGGATGACATGAGATATGTCTGGCCCCATCATTTTATTTGCAGTCAGAAGAGACACAAATATCCAGTGGTTGTAAAGACAAGAGGAAAGGCTGGGTTAAAGTAGAGTACTGCAGAGGGCATCTTGGACATGCTTTGAGAGGGACTGTGCATACTGCTGCCAGCAACCACTTGGAGATACATGGAAGACAGAGGTTTGGATGCAGCATTCTGAAGTTATTGCATTACAAACAGAGAAATGCCATCAAGTTGAGAGTCAGACCTCACTTCACTTGGCCGCTGTGCCAAAAATCCTGGTTGTGATACTTCTGGAAAAGAATCTTGCTTCATGTGTAGCTTTCAGACTAACAGACTACTGTTAAAGTCAATTTTCAGAGTAACAGCCGTGTTAGTCTGTATTCGCAAAAAGAAAAGGAGTACTTGTGGCACCTTAGAGACTAACCAATTTATTTGAGCTCACAAAAGCTCATGCTCAAATAAATTGGTTAGTCTCTAAGGTGCCACAAGTACTCCTTTTCTTTTTGTTAAAGTCAATGTGGATTATTTCGGAAGAGCGTTGACTAAGGATTTCAGTATTTGGGAATAAGAAGGCAGTTTTAATGTCAATTTGAGAAAGATATTAAATTTTAATAGTTGAGGATTGCTATTTAATTAAATGAAATAATCTTAGCTACTTGAATAAAATCCAGTGGCAAGGAGACAATTTACTGTTTGGACAGTGTAAAAGTTATAAACTAGACTTGTTTTAAACAGTTCTTGCGCACAAACTCTGTTAATACTGTGGAAACAAATAGGGATAAATCCTTTCTTTGTTTAATACAATAAAGGTACTTCTTTGAGTAGATGCATTCATGTTACTGTATTCCACTTTGGTGTATACATACCCAGTGTAGCAGAGCCGGAGAATTTTGCCTAGTAGTATCTGTAAAAGGGTGGCACTCGTGCCTCATGGCTATAGCACTCTCCCTGGCTATAAGAGGTGCTGCCACCCTGGCCCCACTCTCAGTTTCTTTTTGCCACCTGTGGCTGGAGTCAGAGCTCTGTGTATTTTTTCACTTCACAATCCCTCTATTTTAGTGACTTTTCTAGTTGTATATTGTTCATTAGTATTCTTAGTATAGTGTTACTTAAATTACACCTAACACTAATCTAGCTGTTTCCCAGGTGATGCCCTCATCAGGGTTTAAACATGGTCCGTCATGTGGCGGAGCAATCCCCAACAACGATTCCCACATGCGGTGCTTGCTGTGCATAGGTGAAATCCACGACAAAGAGCAGTGTTTGATTTGCAGATCATTAGCCAAATGGAGCCGGGTGGCGAGGGTGTCCAGTTTTGGGCCTCAAACTACAAGATGGATGTGAAAAAATTGGAAAGCATCCAGCGGAGGGGAACAAAAAATGATTAGGGGACTGGAACATGTGACTTATGAGGAGAGGCTGAGGGAACTGGGATTGTTTAGTCTGCGGAAGAGAAGAATGAGGGGGGATTTGATAGCTGCTTTCAACTATCTGAAGGGGGGTTCCAAAGAAGATGGATCTAGACTGTTCTCAGTGGTAGCAGATGACAGAACGAGGAGTAATGGTCTCAGGTTGCAGTGGGGGAGGTTTAGGTTGGATATTAGGAAAAACTTTTCCACTAGGAGGGAGGTGAAGCACTGGAATGCGTTACCTAGGGGAGGTGGTGGAATCTCCTTCCTTAGAAGTTTTTAAGGTCAGGCTTGACAAAGCCCTGGCTGGGATGAATCATAGACTATCAGGGTTGGAAGGGACCTCAGGAGGTCATCTAGTCCAACCCCCTGCTCAGAGTAGGCCCAATCCCCAATTTTTGCCCCAGATCCCTAAATGGCCCCCTCAAGGATTGAACTCACAACCCTGGGTTTAGCAGGCCAATGCTCAAACCACTGAACTATCCCTCCCCCGCATGATTTAGTGATTTAGTTGGGGATTGGTCCTGCTTTGAGCAGGGTGTTGGACTAGATCAGTGCTTCTCAAGGAATCTGATGTGGGGGACCGGCAATTTTTTTTTCCAATGTGTGCGCAGGCCGGCAGCTGACGGCTCGTGGACTGGCACCGGTCCGCGAACCACCAATTTGAGTAGCACTGGACTAGATGACCTCCTGAGGTCCCTTCCAACCCCGATATTCTATGATTCTATGATCTTTGTCTGAAGCAGCACTTGCTCAAACAGGCCATGTGGCCTGTTTCGGCACGAGGCTCTCATCAGATCAGAGGTTGCCCTCCGGTTCTGAGAATGCTGCTACTTTGTGTGCTAGAGCTGATGCCTCTCCGAAGAGATGGAGGAGTTGTCCCCATTGAGTGCACTGAGGACAAGATCTCATAAGACTGACCGAGGCTGCTCCAGGTCGTGTGGGGACTCGTCTCCTGCCTCCAGAAGGAACGCAGATCGGCACAGGGTGAACGCTGGTGCGTGGGATGGTGCAGGTCCTGTCAACTGTGACTGGTGCTGCCGAAGTTACTGTGGCAGCGCTCTCTACCCTTAACTTAGGCACCATCTGTTACCTTGGTGCTGCTGCCAGCTTCAGGATCAACACTACTTTGGGCACTGGAAACAACAGAGATGTACTTAGTGCCATTGGTACTGTTTCCACCGTTGACACCAGCTCCCTCATCATTCTGGGCTGTGGACAAGTTGGATTGGTTGCTCACACCTTCAAGGATGGCTGCATCTTTATCCTCTGAAGCCAAGGACTTTTCAGTGTCTGGGTTGGGATCTTTCTTCTCTTACTTTCCATTGCCTGACCTGCATCGGGGGCTGTTTATGGAGTGCTATGGGTACCAGGATTGGTGCTCATTCAGTGGTTGGATTGGGGGCCCCTGGACTGGCACCTACTAGCCACCAATGCCCTATCCATACCAGTGGCCTCCATGGAATCAGTGGGATGCTTCTCAGTTGTGGACGTTCCACTCCTTGTCTTGCTTGAAGGCATGACCACTCACCAGGTCTGTGGTGGTGACTGTCAGTCAGCCACAGGCCCAGGCACCAGTGAGCCTTCCCCTTGTGGAGCCTCTGCAATTTGTCCTGTCCTGGAGCAGGATGTGGCTCTGGCACTGCATCCCTGGACTATTTGGACTATTCCGCGATGCTTGGCTCTTCCTCCCCTTTGATACTGGAAAATTTCAAGGCTTACTAGGGTCTTTTGCGGCATGTGGTTGCTTCCCATGGTATTCAAGTGGAGTTCTTGCAGAAGAAAATCCACAAGTTAGCGGGTATCCTGCAACCGTCTGCCCTGGGAGAGTCGCCCTCCCAATTAATGATGCGCTCCTTGAGCCTGCTAAGGTCCTCTGGAGCACGCTGGCTTTGGTACCACCTGCAATAAAGTGCCTGAAGAAGCACTACTTTGTTTTAGTGCAGGGACTTGAGGGCTTTTACTCCCATCCAGCCCCAAATTCCCTAGTAGTAACTGTGGTGAACGAACACACCCAGCAGGGCAGGTTTAAGTATACTCCTAAGAATAAGGGCTCTGAACAAATGGACCTGGTGGGCAGGAAGATTTATACTACCTCTTCCTCACAGATGTGTATTGCTAAGCAGCAGGCATTGCTGCCCAAGTATGACTTTGTGAACTGGACAGCTATGTTTAAGTTTGCAGACTAGTTTCCTGAAGCCTTGAGAGAGGACTTTCAGGCATTTGTCACCGCAGGCTGCTTGATGGCTAAGACTTCACTGGAGTCCATGCTGGTTGTAGTGGATATCATGATTCATGGGCCTCAAACCTGGGTCCACAGGAGCAGCCACGCTTCAACCCTCCACTTGGTAGTCTGCTGAGCCAGGACCCATGAAGCCCAGCCCCAGTTTGAGGTTCCACCCTGATGGTCTATTGGTAGAGTGTCAGAGCAGCTGAATGGCCCGCTGGCCCTACTTAAGACAGCAACAGAAACAGGAAGCTGTCTGAACACCTGAGATCCACACTGGTCTGGACTATGTGTGTTGTGCTTCCTGCTCTTGCCCTCTGGCTTGACTTCCCAGCCTCCTGGCTTGGCTTCTGACCTCTGACTTGTGGTTCTGATCTCCCAGTATCTTGACCAAGCTGATCCCATTGACCCCTGACTGTGGACTCTGGCTCTGACCACGAGGTCTGACTGCCCATGACCTGGCCTTGGCAATGGATACTTCGGTCACAGTGATGGCCTTGGCGTTGACCATGACAAGGGTTTCCTGGTTTCAGAATTCAGGCATTGCTCCAGATGTCCAGCAGGCCATCGAGGATTTGCCGTTCAATGGCAAAGAGCTGTTTTTAGGCAGGATGGTTAAGACTCTGCACTCCTTCAAGGATTCTGGAGCTACCCTATGGTCCTTGAGGTGTGTACATGCTGGCAGTACAGAGGTACCACTACTGTGGTCGACAGCAGCAGTATTGTCTGTAGACACATTTGAGCAGCCTTTCCCTCCCTTGAAATAGCCATACTACTCTAGAAAGGGGCATAGATCCCATAGGAGGAGGCAGTTGGTTCTGGGGTTTGGCCAGTCCACATGCCTTCCCCCGGTCCCTCCAAGTGCCCATTTTGACTCCTTGGTCCAGAGTAGTATTTCAAGCTCCTTTCTTCTCATCCTCTCCATTTGGAGACAGATTGGGCCCGCTTTTACAATGTTTGGGGTTCAATCACCACTGACAGTTGGGTCCTAAGCACTATGCCATTCAGTTCCCTCCATCCCTCCCCACCATCCTCCCTCCCCATCCCTCTTCAGGGATCCTTCTCATGAGATACTTCTTCTTGAGCAGCTTTGCTCTCTACTAGCTTTGGGAGCAATGGAGGAGGTTCCGCCACAACCCATGGGTCATGGCTTCTATTCCCGGTACTTTCTGGTGCACAAATCCTAGGGAAGTGTAAGACCCATTCTTGACCTTTACAGCCTCAACAAATATATCAGATACATGAGGTTCCAAATGGTCACTCTATTGACTATTCTCCCGTGTTGTCTCAGAATGATTGGTTTGCTGCTCTGGACCTTCAGGACGCCTACTTTCTGTGGCAATTCTGCCAGGCCATAGAACATTCCTTTGATTCATTGTAGCGGAGCACCATTTTTAGTATACATTGCTTCTATTCGGCCTCTCTTCTGCCCCTTGAGTTTTTACTAAATGCATGGGTGTTTTCCCCCCAATCATCCCACAGGTCATCCTTAAGCTGAAGGCGGATTGGGCCATGCTCATTTTCGCTGCCCCAGCATAGCTGAGGCAGTTCTGGTTCTCCAACCTTCTGATGCTGTCAGTTCAGCTTCCCATACCACTTTCTTTCCATTCCAACCTACTCACTCAGAATCATGGCTGCACCTTGCATACCATGCTAAGTTCCTTGCATCTCACAGCCTGGCTGCTTCATGGCTAAATAAAGAGGAAGAGCACTGTTCGGTGGCTGTTCACCAGGTCCTACTCAACAGTAGAAAGCCTTCTACCAGAATGGCCAATTGAGTTAAACGGAAGCAACTTTCAGTGTGGTCACTGGCCCACGGAATGGCTTTACCATAACATCTAGAGCTGGCTGGAAAAACAATTTTTTTTTCACAGAAAATTTTTTGACTTTTCAGTGAACAATCAAAATTCAACTGATGCTGGCTTCTATCCAGGATATCTTGGTGTATTTGCTTCACCTTCAGTCATTGGGACTTGCACTTAGCTCATTGAGAGTGCATCTGGCAGCGATATCAGCGTTTCATGCCTCCATTCAGGGAAGTTCAGTCTTCGCCAATACCATAGTAGCAAGATTCTTAAAAGAACTTCTTTGTCTCCATCCTTCAGTCTGAGAGTTGGTTCCTCCATGGGATCTTAACATGGTCCTAGTGCCTTTAATGGGACACCGATTTGAGCACCTGGCATCTTGTCCCTTTCTGCTTTTGTGTCAGAAGACTGTGTTCCTGGTAGTGATAAGTATGTGGGTTGCATGCTCTGATGCAGAATCTCCTTATACACAGTTCTACAAATACGAAGTGACTTTACGACCACACCCCAAATTTTTGTCTAAAGTGGTTTCTCAGTTTCATTCAAACCAGGCAGTATATTTACCTGTGTTATTTCCTAAGCGACATTCACCTCCAGAGGAGCAGTGTCTCCATACATTAAATGTCAGGTGATGTCTAGCCTTCTAGACAGGACTAAACCATTTCATGCTTTGCCTCTTCTGTTTGTGTCATATGCAGACCATGTGATGGTCAAGTGGTCTCTTCACAGATGATCTCTCAGTGGATAACATCCTTTATCAAGACTGCATATGAAATGGCTTTGTCTACGCCTCCTCAGCGGGTGCAAGCTCATTCTACAAGAGCATGAGCAACATCAATAGTGACATCTCAGTACTGGACATTTGCAGGGCTGCTACACAGTCGTTCATACGTACATTTATGAACCATTATGTCATTACTGCATCTTCCAGAGTGGATGCAGGTTTTGGTAGGGTGGTCCTGCAATCCTTGTTTAAATAGACTCTGAGCTTCACCCCTTGGGAGTACTCCTTGTGAGTCACCTAAGTGGAATACACAGCTGCATCTACTCAAAGAAGAAACTTTATTTACTGAAACTTGTGGCTCTTTGAGATGAGATGCAGATGTGTATTCCATGACCCACCCTCTGTCCCTTTTGCATTGGAGTCTACTGTGGGTGTTCAGTGTGAAAGAACTGGGGAGGGGTTGGGGTGGCACTGCCTTATGTAGCCAGGGTGTGGGGCCACACACAAGCACTGCCCCTCTACGGGTATTACTAGGCAAAGTTCTCCAGCTTTGGTGTGCTGGGCGCGCACACACCTAACTGGAATACATGTCTGCATCACATCTCGAAGAACCACAGTTGGAATAAGTAACCATTTCTTTTGTTGTTTAGTAATTGCAGGTTTTACTTTGACAATTGACTACTGAAACTCTTAAGAAATAAGAAGTGCTCATGGGAACAAGAATTATAAACTATTAGAATTTTTCTAAAAGAAAATAAAGCCTATTGTTTCCCAAAGTAAATAGTTACTTAGCACAGTTAAAACTGTGATTTGGTCCTTTCTGAACAGTTGCTTTTAAAATTTAATCAAGAGAATAATCTGCACCTCTGAATAAGAAGTCTGGGAGGGGGGAAGAATTAGCTGTCCTGGTCAAGTGACTTACATTTCACTAGTTTCCTGGTAAAACATATTGGTAATTAATTGATAAAAATACTTGAACTGGCAACCAACTTTACTACTTGTCCGCGATTGTTGTAGTACATCCACTCAACCTGAACACCACGGCTTGTTTGTCTGGGGACATGTAATGCTTCCTGATGTCTTAGATCTTGTCCGTAGTTTTAAAAGTCACTGCTGTTGGGGTCCACTATTTATTGTCCAGATTCTCTTAAATGTTGTTTAAAGCGATAGACCAGGTTGCTCAAGAAGGGAAGGGACAGCTCAGGATTAGAGCTGCTGTAAGTGCTGGCCTCTCCAAAGGGGTTGCAGAAAGCTTTGGGGGATCCTGGGGCCATACCCCACTCCTCTGCATAAGCTGAATTTGAGAGTGCAGAGGGAAGCAGGTGCTGCACCCTCTTCTTTCCAGAATGGTGCAGGCATCATGCCTCTCCTGTGTATCCAAGAGCTGCTGAAGCCATTTGATCTGCCTGAGACTGAATTCCTGCAGGGGCCCACACTGAAAAAGTAAAGGAGGACTTGTGGCACCTTAGATTCGAACAAATGTATTTGAGCATAAGCTTTCATGAGCTACAGCTCACTTCATCGGATGCATTCAGTGGAAAATACAGTGGGGAGATTTATATACACAGAGAACATGAAACAATGGGTGTTACCTGATCACTCTCCTTACAGTGTGTATGGTAAGGTGAGCTATTACCAGCAGGAGAGCGGGGGGGGGGGGGGGGAAACCTTTTGTAGTGATAATCAAGGTGGGCCATTTACAGCAGTTGACAAGAACGTCTGAGGAACAGCGTGGGGGGGGATAAATGTGGGGAAATAGTTTTACTTTGTGTAATGATCCATCCACTCCCAGTCTTTATTCAAGCATAAGTTAATTGTATCCAGTTTGCAGATTAATTCCAATTCAGCAGTCTCTCGTTGGAATCTGTTTTTGAAGTTTTTTTGTTGAAGAATTGCCACTTTTAGGTCTGTAATCGAGTGACCAAAGAGATTTGAAGTGTTCTCCGACTGGTTTTTGAATGTTGTAATTCTTGACGTCTGATTTGTGTCCATTTATTCTTTTACATAGAGACTGTCCAGTTTGACCAATGTACATGGCAGAGGGGCATTGCTGGCACATGATGGCATCTATCACATTGGTAGATGCGCAGGTGAACGAATCTCTGATAGTGTGGCTGATATGATTAGGCCACATGATGGTGTCCCCTGAATAGATATGTGGACACAGTTGGCAACAGGCTTTGTTGCAAGGATAGGTTCCTGGGTTAGTGGTTCTGTTGCATGGTGTGTGGTTGCTGGTGAGTATTTGCTTCAGGTTGGGGGGCTGTCTGTAAGCTAGGACTGGCCTGTCTCCCAAGATCTGTGAGAGTGATGGGTCTTCCTTCAGGATAGGTTGTAGATTCTTGATGATGCATTGGAGAGGTTTTAGTTGGGGGCTGAATGTGATGGCTAGTGGCGTTCTGTTATTTTCTTTGTCGGGCCTGTCCTGTAGTAGGTGACTTCTGGGAACTCTTCTGGCTCTATCAATCTTTTTCTTCACTTCAGCAGGTGGGTATTGTAGTTGTAAGAACGCTTGATAGAGATCTTGTAGGTGTTTGTCTCTGTCTGAGGGGTTGGAGCAAATGCGGTTGTATCGTAGAGCTTGGCTGTAGACGATGGATCGTGTGGTGTGGTCTGGATGAAAGCTGGAGGCATGTAGGTAGGCATAGCGGGCAGTAGGTTTCTGGTATAGGGTGGTGTTTATGTGACCATCGCTTATTAGCACCGTAGTGTCCAGGAAGTGGATCTCTTGTGTGGACTGGTCCAGGCTGAGGTTGAATGTGGGATGGAAATTGTTGAAATCATGGTGGAATTCCTCCAGGGCTTCTTTTCCATGGGTCAAGATGATGGAGATGTCATCAATGTAGCGCAAGTAGAGTAGGGGCATTAGGGGACAAGAGCTGAGGAAGCGTTGTTCTAAGTCAGCCATAAAAATGTTGGCATACTGTGGGGCCATGCGGGTACCCATAGCAGTGCCGCTGATTTGAAGGTATATATTGTCCCCAAATGTGAAATAGTTATGGGTGAGGACAAAGTCACAAAGTTCAGCCACCAGGTTTGCCGTGACATTATCGGGCATACTGTTCCTGATGGCTTGTAGTCTATCTTTATGTGGAATGTTGGTGTATTCTACACTATTGATGTAGAAGAGGGCTTCTACACCAATAGTGGCTAGGATGGTGTTTTCAGGAAGGTCACCGATGGATTGTAGTTTCCTCAGGAAGTCAGTGGTGTCTCGAAGATAGCTGGGAGTGCTGGTAGTGTAGGGCCTGAGGAGGGAGTCTACATAGCCAGACAATCCTCCTGTCAGGGTGCCAATGCCTGAGATGGTGGGGCATCCAGGAATTCCAGGTTTATGGATCTTGGGTAGCAGATAGAATACCCCAGGTCAGGGTTCCAGGGGTGTGTCTGTGCGTCTCAGCACTGCTCCCATTCAGTGGCTGAGAATGAAGGTCCCATCAGGACTTCAATATATTTCTTCTGAAGGGGCCTGAATGTTGGCTTTCAAATTGTGAAGTGCCGCTCCGTTCAATTCAGTATAGAAAGTGTTGACTATTCAGTGAAAAAAGCCTCTGTGACTTTCAGATGCAAAAGTTGCTGTGATAGTCCACTCCCTTTTTAAAAACTAATGTCTTGGCTCCACTTTGTCTTATAGAAAGTAACAGAATCTAAGTAATAAGTTTTCTGCTTGCAATTAATGAGGAATTTTGCTGTGTAACTGCCTCCTGTGAAATAGTGGCTGGCATTTGGTTGTCATATGGCTGCACTGTATAATTATAGAACATGTTATGGTTTGATGGATGAAGTCATTAAGAGCACAGTAATTAGTACCAGCCTGCTACTTTGAACTGCTGTGTGGTGACAGTGAATTACATCTGTACACACATGAATATGGCTTTCTAACCATCTGACGCCTCAGGCCTACATACTCTTACCCTGTAACCATGCTGGACATTTTCATTTTAAAATATACATACATAAAACCAACAGACAGAAGATTTTTGCTTATTACATCTTTAAAATTCACATGAAATCTAAATAATCTCTGAGGGAAACTTAAAAGGCTAGTTAAACTGCATTGGATTACTTGTGACATTACAGTTGGCATAGGAAGCAAAGTCCTGTGGTGGAAAGGCAAAGAACTGTGCTTCAATATGTAAGACCCAGATCTAGAATTAATCCTAGGATTGGGCCTGCTGACTCAGGGTTTCTAAGGAGAAGCTAGCAGTGCAGCAAGATGCTACCTGTGAAGCAATTCACTTCACTTTCAAGCTGAACTTCATAGTGGGATCTCAGAATGGTTCAGTTGGAGATGCAAATCTGAACTGAGCTACAGAGGGCAAGGGAGGAGTTGGAGGAATGCAGAAATATGGGGAAGATGGGAATGGCAAACAGCTCATCATTTACATGGTGGCTTTACCATAACATCTAGAGCTGGCTGGAAAAACAATTTTTTTTCCACAGAAAATTTTTTGACTTTTCAGTGAACAATCAAAATCTGAAAATTTTCTGCCAGAAACTGAAAGTTTTGATTCAGAAATGCTGCTGCAGTGGTCCATGGAAGTTGTAATTTGGGTGCATCATGTACCCATTCTCCTCCATGGGCTGGGCTCCTCAGCTGATTATATTTCCCATGATGAGTCATGGGTCTACCCTCTTGCTGAAGTCACAGTGCCTGTGGAGTCCCTTGCCACAGTGCATCATGGGAGATGTAGTGTGGCTGGATAGCCCAGCCCATAGAGGAGAATGGGGACATGAAGCACCAGAACTACAACATCCATGAGGCACTGTGGTGGCATTTCAATTTTGAAATTTTCAGTTTTCAGACTGCTGAGTTTCCGCCTGGAAATCTGGGGCCTTTGAACTTTATCTTTATTTTCAAGCAATAAATCATGAAAGATTTTGTCCTAGTATTTACAATAATTAAGAAAAGGCAAATAATTTATACAAATACATATCTAAATTAAAAATGTGGGGTAACCAATGCCATCTGAATCCTAATATTAATAGTCTACCATTCAGAAGACAGACGTTCTGGCCATTCCTTCTGTCCCAAACCTTAGCACCAGAGACCTCCATCCTTTCCTTCTCATTGTCTGGGTTTCCCCGTGACTGGGCTTCCTTCCTGTTGTAGCCTCCCTCTCTAACCTTGGTCTCAGTCCACCACCTCAGTCTCTTTTGCTCCTGACCCAGGACCTCATCTGGGATGAATAGGCAGTATCTTCTTGCTAGCTAAAGGTGAATTTTTGAAGGTATTTCTGGACTTGCTGTTGTTTGATTCTCCTATTATTTGATTCTCCGGGATCAGTGAGAAGGCCACCATGGACCACAAATCTGTGTGCTATCTTAACTGCCAGAGATCATATGCCCTTACTAAGGCAGTAGAAGTGGTGCTTAGCTGTTCCTCAAAGCAATTGCCTCTTGCAATTAGCAGAGCTGTGTTCTTTCCTGGATTTAATTTCAGACATTTGGTCCTCATCCAAGCTGGAATCTTTCCCAGACACTGTGATCTGAGAGACTGTGATGTCAGTGCTAGGTGAAAAAAATAGTGTCATGAACATAGTGTTGACATCACATCCCATACTGCCCAAGTGTATTTGCTGATGGCTGTACATAAATGACAAATAGGAATGATGATTAGATTGAACTCTGAGGGACTACATACATCAGAGCTTTGAGTGTGAAGGCAAGCTCAGGCAGCTGTCCATGAATTTTTGGGACTTGCTAGAAAAGAATGAATGAAGCTATCTTGGAGTGATTCTATCTGATCCTCCCAGGGCATATTAGTACCCTGTGGTCAAAGTCAGTTGATAGGTCAAGATCAGTTTCTCTCTTGCTTCTCTTTATTGTCCTGAGGTCATTTATCCATGATATGACTGCTGTTTAATTCCACACCCTGGTTTGAAACTGGATTTGGACAGATCCAGTTTATCTGCAGAATTAGGTGCTTTTGAGGTCAGTTCACCACTGCCTCCTAATAATCCTGGAAGGATTTTAGTTTGAGGGCTATTACTTGTTTCATGGTGGTAGCCTCTCTGAGAGGTGATACCATTGGCTATGTCAGTCAGGGAAGAGCCCACAGGCATTTCCTACTGGCTTTGATCCAGCTCAGAGGTGGTGTCATTGATTTCTTAGCAGTTCTGCCTGCAGGATGGGGCCCAGTTTCTAATAAGGAGGTTGATGTGTGATTCTCTCACAGACATGTTGATTGTGTGGCCCAATTTACTGTCTGAGATTAGTGTTTTTTTCCAGCAAAGTGGGAGGAAAGTTCCTCACAGCAGGAGGAAGTCGCCGTTGAGACTGAGAGGAGTCAGCCTGAGTTTATTAGTCAGCTAAGGAGTAGAATAGCTCCTTTGCTATGCTATTAAATGTTTACTTGTAGCAATACTCAAATGGTAAACATTTAACAAGAGGAATCATTCTGTCTTTCCCAGGACTGTATATTAATCTAATTGCTTCATTTTAGCAAGAACTCTGTCCCTTCTTTTCCCACAGTTTCCTTTGACCTGAAACCCTGATTTATAGGCATTTATGCAAGCCGTAATTGATGTCAATGAGACTTTTAGTTGAGCAAGAACTGCAGGATCAGGCCCATATTGTAGGCTGTGTAGTTCTAAGAACTTGCAATCCTGGGATCACATCATGAAGCCTCTATTCATTTTTTACTGCAATAAATTTTGACTGAGTAACATCTGAGTAAGGATTTCAGGATTTGTCTCTGGATGTCTTTACTGGATTACTTTACAAATTCTTGACAGGTTTCAGAGTAACAGCCGCTTTAGTCTGTATTTGCAAAAAGAAAAGGAGTACTTGTGGCACCTTAGAGACTAACCAATTTATTTGAGCATAAGCTTTCGTGAGCTACAGCTCACTTCATCGGATGCATACTGTGGAAAGTGTAGATCTTTTTATACACACAAAGCATGAAAAAATACCTCTCCACACCCCACTCTCCTGCTGGTAATAGCTTATCTAAAGTCATCACTCTCCTTACAATGAGTATGATAATCAAGGTGGGCCATTTCCAGCACAAATCCAGGGTTTAACAAGAACGTCGGGGGGGCGGTAGGAAAAAACAAGGGGAAATAGGTTACCTTACATAATGACTTAGCCACTCCCAGTCTCTATTCAAGCCTAAGATAATTGTATCCAATTTGCAAATGAATTCCAATTCAACAGTTTCTCGCTGGAGTCTGGATTTGAAGTTTTTTTGTTGTAATATCGCAACTTTCATGTCTGTAATCGCGTGACCAGAGAGATTGAACTGTTCTCCGACTGGTTTATGAATGTTATAATTCTTGACATCTGATTTGTGTCCATTTATTCTTTTACGCAGAGACTGTGCAGTTTGACCAATGTACATGGCAGAGGGGCCTTGCTGGCACATGATGGCATATATCACATTGGTGGATGTGCAGGTGAACGAGCCTCTGATAGTGTGGCTGATGTTATTAGGCCCTGTGATGGTGTCCCCTGAATAGATATGTGGGCACAGTTGGCAACGGGCTTTGTTGCAAGGATAGGTTCCTGGGTTAGTGGTTCTGTTGTGTGGTATGTGGTTGCTGGTGAGTATTTGCTTCAGGTTGGGGGGCTGTCTGTAGGCAAGGACTGGCCTGTCTCCCAAGATTTGTGAGAGTGTTGGGTCATCCTTCAGGATAGGTTGTAGATCCTTAATAATGCGTTGGAGGGGTTTTAGTTGGGGGCTGAAGGTGACAGCTAGTGGCGTTCTGTTATTTTCTTTGTTAAGCCTGTCCTGTAGTAGGTGACTTCTGGGAACTCTTCTGGCTCTATCAATCTGTTTCTTCACTTCCGCAGGTGGGTATTGTAGTTGTAAGAAGGCTTGATAGAGATCTTGTAGGTGTTTGTCTCTGTCTGAGGGGTTGGAGCAAATGTGGTTGTATCGCAGAGCTTGGCTGTAGACAATGGATCGTGTGGTGTGGTCAGGGTGAAAGCTGGAGGCATGTAGGTAGGAATAGCAGTCAGTAGGTTTCCGGTATAGGGTGGTGTTTATGTGACCATCGTTTATTAGCACTGTAGTGTCCAGGAAGTGGATCTCTTGTGTGGACTGGACCAGGCTGAGGTTGAATGTGGGATGGAAATTGTTGAAATCATGGTGGAATTCCTCAAGGGCTTCTTTTCCATGGGTCCAGATGATGAAGATGTCAACCTCAGCTCAAATAAATTGGTTAGTCTCTAAGGTGCCACAAGTACTCCTTTTCTTTTTACAAATTCTTGGTAACTCAACCTCTTGCAAATTCTGTAGATGTGTTTGTTTTCCTGGTTAACCTGGATGTGATGGGTGGACTAGGTCCTGAGGCCCCCTGCTGGAGGCCTTGTGGCCCAGCCATACCCTGCCCCAGAAAAGGGCAGTAGAGAGGTCCTGTGAGCTCCCTAGAGTGGCTGTGTGGGAAGCAGCCAATCAGGGCCTAGCAGGCTAGTATAAGAAGAGGTGCAGGGCCAGACTGAGATCAGTTCCTTGCTGGAGGACAGTGGATGATGTTCCAGGCTGGCTGCTGGGACTCCATGAGGAGAAGGCCCTGAGGTGAGGGTGAAGAATGTGTGGGAGCCATGGGGAAGTGGCCCAGGGAATTACAGCAGCAACACAGTTTACTTAAAGGGATGTTGCAGATGGCTTTTGTCTATAGGGTCCCTAGGTTGGGACCTGGAGGAGAGGTCAGGCCTGGCCCCTCCCCCCCAGCCACTGGGAAAGTGGCCTGGACTTTAAGGCACCCTGGAAGGGGGGGTTGAACTGTAGTGGCCCAATTGCAGAGCTGGGGCCAGAAAGACCCTGAGAGGGTGAAGCCATTGTGTCCAGAGATGGAGCCCTGGGGCACTGCTTTATTCTGGAGCAGGAACAAACTGAGAGTGAGCCCCAGGATAGGGCTGCAGATCAAAGGATCTTACCGAGTGCGCTGAAATAGGCCCCCAGTTGGACTTGTACCCTGAAAGGGGTTTGCGTTGCTTTTATCTCGCAGACAGACTGTGTATGACTTTGCCAGAGGGCTGAGTCAGTGAAGATCCACCACACACAGGTGGAGAGAGAGAGTGAGTGCAGGTACGTGCGCTCGGCCAGGGGGTGCTCATGAGTGGTGAGTGCAACACTTTACACTGGAATTACTTCATATTCCATAAAATGGTCCTGAAACCCTCATAACTGACAGGTACATAAACATGGAAACTGCCTAACCCAGCTCAGAAAGTGCTGTAATAAGTTAATTGCAAGGCTGCTTTGGAAGTTATTAGCTATGCACTTTTCTCTGCTTCACTCTGCTATTCAGTAAAATTAAATGGTGGAGGAAATGACAGCTGATATTTTATTCTTGTGTAAATATATATACTTGTACTACCCAGGTATGATGTAAAAGTGTATCACACAGTACACTGCAAAACACTTTGACACTGTGTAGGTTCAGGATGAGCCCATGTGACACAAGCTGATGAATTTCAAGATGCACCCCAGCAATACAACCTCCCCCAGCTTGCGAACAGTCTCATGCTTTGGGTCTATATTTCAAATGTTTTCCTGTCTGCCTAGCTAAAGGCCAGTCCTGGACATCTGCTCTTTAGGGTACTGTGTGAAGGACATGCTTTGAGAAGATGTAGCTTTTATGTATGATGCAGCAATGACAATGCAAGTCTAGGGAAAGGAGATAATACTAATTATTGTAGATAGTAAAAAGTTCCCCCACACAGAGAGAATACCAAACAATGGAAAATTTGTGGTTGGATATTTTCACACACCAGCCTTATAAAATAAAATGACTGCACTCTTATTGAAGGTTTGGTGGAAATAACATGATATCGGGAGCAATCTTCATATCGTCTGGGAATGTCTCAAATTGACAGACATCTAATCCGATATCAAAATATTGATGAAAAGGTTATTTCAGGGACATGTGTCCTAGTTCCTATTAATATGGTAAGAAAATGGTCCGATTTACTGAAATTAAACTAAAGCAGGTACCTTGTTGTTGTAGCCAATAAATATGTTTCATTAAACACTAAAGCCGCTGGTTCTGTCAAAACTCCCATTGAAGTAGAGTTGTGATAAACCCAGGGATTTTTCAGAGTTCATTTTGTGTGTGTGTGTGTGCGCACGTGCATTTTGTTCTTTTCAGGTTCTGATGTATTTACGTGAGCTTACTGTATTTGAAAGATTGTTTTTAAATACTAGAAACAGGGCGGACACAAGGCAAGAGCCTGCATAGAATAGAGGGGCATTGCTAGTGGGTAGAATCAACTGTCATTGGATACTGAAAGGAGGGGAAAGGGTGGAATTAAGAAGTGATGGTGGTTGGGATTAATTTGATAGAATCTAGAAGGTTCTGGAAGGCAGATGTAATAAAGGTTGGTCACACAGGAGTGCTGGTAAGAGACTATATTTTTAATTTCCTGGTGCCAGTCACATGACGTGGGTAATGGATACAAAAGTTTATATTGTGTACCATGTCAGGTGTCTGTATCTACTGACACCAGTGACTGAAGCTGCTGAAAGGAAAGTATGACTGGGAGGTTTGCCAAGACAATACAAATAAAATGGGGAGCAGGAGGGAGAGATGGGAGGTATTTACAGGTACAATCATCTTAAGTTTCTGATATGTGGGTATCCAGTACTATTCCAAATTTATTTTGAAAAAAGTGTCACCCCCCCCCCAACCTTAATACAGTCCTAAAGCACAATCTGACTTCCAAAAATGTTTCTGCAATCACCATCTGCCTCATGGTTCTTTCTTTTCTCTTGTACCATTTTAAGATTAAAGATCCAGATAACTACCCAAATCTATATTTATGAAGGAGACTGTCACAACAGGTTGGTGAAAAATAGCTGAAGAGAAATCATGGTAGACAGGCCAGTTGAATTTAGAATTTTGCCCTCTTTTAAAAGACTTGCCAGGCTTCAGTAAGAGTTGAGGGTACTCAGCACCTCCCAGGCATCTTCAGTACTTTCCAGGATTGAGCCCTTATCTGGCACCAAAATATCTAATGTCCTCAATTCCTGAAAGGAAATACGGCTGTATGTGTCGAGCCATCCCATGGGTTTATTTAAAGATGTATCACCCCTTTAGCACATACAAGTTTATATGACAGTCAGTAACTGATCGCACTCATAGGTTTAGGGCATTACATCACCAGCAGACCTCCTCCCCCACCATCCCCTGCTGTTTGGAGTGTAAATTCCCAGCTCATGACTATGACCAGTCATTAAGGGAGTTTTTGCCCTTTTAATTTTTACATTCAATCTCCACAATAAATTTTAGACATGCAGAATTCAAGTCCTCTTAACACCATTCAAAATAAACAGCTCATACAGGAACCTTAGCTCGCCTAGCTTTCCCTCTGGGGCAGCTATTTAAAAATTTACTCTTATTCCCAAAATCAAATAAATTTCAGTTCGTTTTTATTCTCAGAAGGCAGAACCCCCCCACCTCTAATAAATCAAGGGGAAAAACTAGTCTGGAAAGCCCTATCCTTTGACAGTATGATTTCTTGGAAAAAACATAAAGAATTCACTCTGTCATTTAAGCTTATTTAACTTGGCCTTATTTTTTCAGTGTTTCACCCAGTCTTCCATTTACATTGTGTTCTATTGAAATAGAATAGTCTCAGCTGATGGGTTTGCGAAGTTGCTTTATGTATAAGTTTTTGGGTCACAAATGTAGTATAGTTTCCTGTAGCCATACACAATTCAAATAACTGCACTCTATTTGGCTTCTGTCAGCCGTATGCTAACAACAAATGTGTCTTCCTTACTTTCTCATCTCTACTGGCAGACAAAAGAAGAAAATCTTCAACATCTAAACAAAAGAGAAATTTAAGCATGAGAACAATAATAACTTGAGGATGCTTCTTGTTAACTTAGTGACTACATCCCAGGGTAATAAACATCCTTGGTCTTTGATCTGAGAATTAGTTTAGCCCAGGGTACATAAATTGGAAACACTGTTATCTAAATATATAGTATGGTACTGTGTTGCCTCATGATGATGCAACTTCATGTCATGCTTAAGTAGACAGCTCAGGAAAACCTGGAAGTTACAGATAGACCATTGGCTGCCCACACTTATGGTAGCTTTTGGGAATGAATAAAAGTTTAAATAAGCGTGAATGTTCAGGGTATCAGTTGACAATGTCAGTTTATTGCAGCTGTAGTTGAGAGGAGACTTAACCTGACTGATCAACACATGCTATTATACCTTTCCAATCCATTTTAAACACAGTAGCTAAGGAATGTAATGACATATTCATTCTCACTGCAGATATGAAAAAGCATTAAAACATTACTTTTAACAAGCCTGTCAGTACTTAAGGAATTAATGGAATGTGTATGACAAATACTTTTAAGAGTTGCAAGAATTAATTCTGATATTATTGCCTTTCTCATTTCATACTTCCAATTATTACTAGATTTTCCCTCGTGGAAGATTTTCTAGAGAATTAGCACATTTATAGGTGCAGTTAGGAGTCGGGATTCAGTCTTGTCTATATAACTACATTTATAAATATCTAATGCTTGTTTACACTTTGGTTATAGTGTCACTTTTAATATTGCTATAATTAGGGCTTAAAAGACACGTTCATTATAAGTATCTACTTTTCAGATGCATATGAAGAAGGCATCTAAACATTTTTCAGAACACTGTTTAAAACATCTCCAAAATGAATCTTACTAAACTTACCTCAGCATTTCATCTTTAACCTGATAATTAAGTGTGAGAATTTTTAGCCATAATGTGAATTTTTGAAGTAAGTTTGGTAAAATTTTGTTTGAAAACAGGTTTGAAAAATGTTAGATACCTACTGCTTTAAAATTTCAAACCTTCCTTGAACTTGGAGTTGTGTTCTGATGTATCCATGACTTATCTTGCAGCACTGTTGAGGCTTATCAGTTATTGTTTGCAAAGTGCTTTGAGGTCCTTATATGACGGATGCTATAGAAGGACAAAATATTATTATTGCTATTGGAACTGCAGTAGTGATCCCCTAAATTTTGTTCTAGGTTGTGCCATTAGTTAGATACATGAGTGAGAGGAATATTAGGGATACATAAGAGAGATTCCAAATTAGTTTCTCCTTCCACTCACTTGCAATGCCACTTCGCTGATAGCTGGATGGAGCCCTAAGTGAAGCCTACGTATTAGCTAGAACAGGGGTTGATAATGGGCAGGGTTTCTGTAATCCAGATGCAATATCTTCTAGCTACTCAATACCAATGTATTATATATAGTTAATGGTATTTAGCCTTTTTAGGATACGGAAAACAAGTACATTGATGTACCCAGCCATGTTATATATTCCTTCTAGGCCACGGCCTCTTGCCTCCTCTGAAACTGCGTCTTCATGAAATTGCAGACGTTCCTTTTAGTTTAAGTTGGATGTCGATGGGTGAATCAGATCTGTGGCAAACTTGAAAAAGGCCTGTCTGCTGTTAAGATGGCAATAATTTGTTCGCTTGCAGCACAGGCACAGCTCACACCCATTTCCACCCCCTGAAACCTGACCAATGCACTCTTGTGTTAACTTCTGGCCCTATGTACCTAGTCCACTGGATCAGTTATCTGATATCACTTTATAGCTACAGCTTATGCAGCTTATAGTTTTAAACTATGTGGTCATTCTTTTATGTAGTATTTCTTCTCTTTTTATTTTTCATTTTCCCACACCCACTCCACTTATTGTTGGCTGCTCTCCCAGCACCTTTCCTCCATGGAGAGAGTTGCACAAACAGACCTTTGTAGACTTTAGAACACAGACACGGGTGGATGGATCTTCTCAACTCTGCTTCAGAGTGGTGTAAAGAGCACCACATACATGTATACAGGATTCTGTAGTTAAGGAATCTGATCTGTAAATAAGATTTCCACTCCTCTCTACTGTGACATGGGACCAGCAACAAACTATGTATTTAGTTATGTTCAATAATATACAGCAATACCAATTGCTGTATATTATTGAACGATGTCCTGTCTTGACTGCTTAGTCTGTCTGCAGTCAGTAGGAATGAATGTAGGGCTGTGGGGAAATTAGGAATAATTGAGGAAATTAAAAAAATCTGCATATGTTTGCAGTTTCCTCTTCATATGCCTTTTATAATTTAATATTTATGTACTCTCCATATTTTAAAACATTTGGCTGATTGTTTTTCCTCTTCACTTAGTTTGCTACTGAAATATTTAATTACATTTAGGACTAACATAGCAGTATATTTATTTTGTGCAAGACTTACCCATTACAGTAATGGGCCCAATCTTGTTGCATTCATTCCTTGCACACTCAGAATTCCCACTGATTTTAAATGGGAGTTTTGGTTGCCAAGGAATACAGCATCGGGCCCACAGTATGGCTTATTATTACACAGTTACCCCTGGAGGGTAGCAATTTTTTTTTTTTTTTAAAGATTTAGCTACATCAAAATGTGTTTTAATCACCTTGATTTTAGTTGGAATAACTAAGGGTCCCTCTAGAGGAAAGATATGAAGATTGTCTTTGCAAGTGAACACTTGGGAAAGAGAATCAGTTTATCTGGCTTGGAGGATAGCACAAATGATTTGAGGGAGAATGTGGAGAGCCGTTTTTCTGAAGTTGCATTTTGGGGTGGATGGGCAGGAGGGAAGAAAAAGAAACCAAAATAGTTGTCTTGTTGATTTAGTATTTGGAGGATTGTACAAATTATTCATTGGGATGTATCCGCTTATGGAGTGTGGGCCAAATTCAGAGGTGAGGTCAATGATGTAAGTTACCTGTCAGTAAATGGTTGTAAGTAGGTAGAGGTTTGGTGTGTCTAACACACACACATGCAGAAGGGGAGGGTATTGCAGGAAAAGCGATGTAAATGTGCAGAGTAAGCAAGGAGAGTTTTAGTCTCAGCCGTTGGGCACAGTGTGGAAATATGATATCACACAACGGTGCACACCTCTAGACAGATATTGGAATACAGATATGAAAGGCTAATGACTCAAGATGAGCCTAAACCACAATCCCTGATCTGAATATCATCCAAATTTGGAGAAGTTTGTATCTGAATTTGAGCTTTGCAGCAGATGGAGTATATCAACTACAAAGTGCTTCAGTCCTGAAAAAAAGGGTGTGGTCCACTAGAAACTTGACAGGCACATCTGCAGCCTTCAAAAGCACGTGACTCCAACAGAGCACGAACAGCTTCAAGGAATGACTGGAGTAACAAGCATCTTGCTGTGAGTTAGGCCAACCCAACAGGATGTCGGGATTCTTACCGCTGTGGATGCGCCATATAGTGTTTGTGTGCGTATTGAAGTGCCTTTTGTGCATACAGCCAGAAACCAGAATCTACAGATAAACACTCTCTCTAAAATAAAATGGATGAAAATCACTTTCTGTTTACTTACTGGCCAAGATCTAAATGCTGGGTTTGTGTTTGCACTGATGTGATTGAGGGCATCTAAAACAGTGGAAGCAAAATAGGGAGTGTAAATCCTTGTGCAGTGGTTTTGGTGATAATGAGATCGTATCCACTGTTGCAGGAGAAGCACAGAACCATGGACTTCAAGTCTGGGAAGATACAAAACATTCCAGTTAATCTTTGAAACACTTTAAAATAAATAAATAAATAAAGGCAAAATTATCCATGTAGTGTGTGGAATATAAAGGAATATGTAAAGGATTTTCACCAACTCATGAGAAAAATCTTTGTCAGCCTTAAAATTTCCCTCTTCTGAAGTAGGTTTTCCAAGGCAGGAGAATCAGAGGGCGCACTCTTCTTGTCTGCCTTTATGGCGCACTTTGGAGACATTCCACGTTCATTAGCTTTTGGCTGAGGGAATGGCTCCATGTGTGAAGAGGAAAATTCCCCAGGGAATCTATTGTGTAAACCACAGTCTGGGAGATAAGGCTGGACCTCAAAGAAGAAATTGGTCTTCTCAGATCATATTATGTCTACATGTCTGAGACTAGACAAGCTTTGGGAACAGAAAAAGCAATACGCAGGAGGTTTTCATCAAACTGAGAATTCCGTGGGCAGACAGAATTAGTTGGCTAATAAGATAAAAGCATAAAAATATAAGGAACTAAAAAGAAACACAACATCAGAGGATGGAAGGCATGAGGCTTCATTGGGGTGCTAAAATATAGGCGATTTCTATCACGTACTGGGTCCGCAGCACTTGAGTTCCTGAGAAAATACTCCCAGATAACATCCAATTCTTGGAAAAATGTGGGTTGCAGGTTGGCACTCCAATGAACTACATGTCCAAAAAAAAAAAAATCACACTGAAATGAATGATTAGAACTTAACGGTACTTCTCATGCTCATATTTCTAAAGCTACTAAAAATGTGTCAGGACTTGGGAGACTCCCATTTTCAAATCTGTTCATTTTGTAAATTCTGCATGAGTAACAGAATTTATATGGGCAATACATGTTGCCCATAGGTCTTTAAATAGCTGTGTTGGAGTTACGTATACTATATTTTAGTAATACCTCCTTTCTAGTATAAATCCCTATAAATCTTAGCTGTATTTATCCTGAAGGCAGTGGTGCAAATACGGTGGTTCGGTCCGGCACCCCACGCCACTTATATTTATAGCTGGTACGGTGTACCAGAAAGACACAGGGCAGGAGGAGCCTGCCCCCAGCCCTTCCACACAGCAGCTGCGTCTCCTGAGCCCTGTCTGGGGTCAGTACAGCAGCTGCGCCAGAGGAGCTGCTGGCGTGGGGCTGCCTGGCGGCCCCACGTTCTGCTCCTTTCCCCGCTGCAGTTCCCGGGAGAGCTACTTTTGTCACGACATAGTGATAAGCTAATAAGACTCAGAATACACACAGGAAGCAGATCAGCTGAGTAAGAAGGTGCCACCCTTTAATCTGTTATCCTTTGACCTACAGTACTGTTTCCTAATTGCACAAAACTGTTGTCTTTCTCAAACTTTCATATGCAGCATATTCTTTTAGCTAGTAGGGAACCTGATCAGATAATGAAATCTGGGGCTAGGTTAGCAAGAGATGGTGGGGGTGGAAAGTAGAACCTTTGTTGAATCTAGTGCATTTTTAGAAAGATGTTGTATGTTCTCATTCTGTGTCCCCCCCTCTCTGTCTGGATCTTGTCACCACACATCTTCACGGGGCTTCCCTCAGGACACAGGTAATGCCACTGGCCAGCAGGTGTAGGCATTGGTTAATAGAAGTCCTCCCTGCCCCAGTGAATTTTCCTGATGATTCAGGGAGTGAGAAACCAAGGGTCAAACTCAGTCTTGGTGTAAATGGACATAATCCCAATGAAAACAATGAAACTGCATTAATTTACAGCAAAGCCAGTTAGGAACTGTTGAGAGCCCTAACAAGGAGAAGGCCGCATTTTTTTAAACACTGTGTTAAATACTTTTCAGGATGTTAACTAACATGGTGGTAAATGTATCAAAAGCTGCTAGAATGCCTTCTAGACTAGAGCTCTTGCCAATTCTAATAGTAGTTCAGCAATGTTAAGAATTGGTGGGGGATTTTTGAAGTAAAAATCCCTTGTGCAGACAACCATCTTTGCAATGCTTCAACATGGCGACCGAACATAGTTGTATGGTTTGTGCCCATTTGGGCTACACAACAAATGTAACCAAGTCAAGTGACCTGCTTACAACACAGTTCTCCATGATTTATTTAAAATATTTGAAATTTTTTGTTTGGACAGCATTGATGTCTCTGTAATGAGGCTGAAGCTTGAAAGCCTGTAGTTAGCTTGGGTACTTTGACACACCAAGGTCCTGTCCACGCCAACATTTTTCACTGTGTTGTAACCAAGTCAGAGAACAACTGTATTTTAACTGAGTTTCCTGATTCAGATATATTTGTAAAGTAAATGGGGGGCCTCTAAGTATAGATTTAAACCATGTTCTAACTGTGTTTGGATGCAGCCATTTCAAGCATTGTTTTAAACACAATCACAGGTATTAGTATGGATCAGACCTTAATGCAACATGTAAATCATGGTTCTAGGCATTTATTTTTTGTTCTTGTAAACAGTATTTAATATAAATTTGTAAAATAAAGATTAGAAAGAGAACTTCTACATCTCGTCTTACTGACCTTATACTGTATAAGTGTTTTCCTTTGTTTTTTTGTTCTGATCATTAAAATACCCAGTTAAAATTATGAAAAATAATAATAAAGTTGTTTTGATGGGAAGTTAATTGGTGTGGCTCTTTGCAGGAACTGGAAGCGTTTACTATCTGGAAAGCATTGCATGCAATACAGAATTGTACAGAAACATCAGAGGTGTTTCAACCCAGATATTTCTGAAGAAAGTGTTGTCTTGAAATTTACTTTTATTTTATTTTTTATATAAAACTTATTTACTTTTTAGACATTTTAAAAATGTCATCAGATATGCCACAATGAAAGATGAACTTACAAAGAAATTTAGATCAGAGGCCAAATTGACCACTGGCATAAACAACAACGTTTCACTCACCAGAGAGAGTGCCTTGGAATTACAACTTGGAAGCAAATATTCTGTTTCAAAATCCTAACATACTGTCTCTTGGTTTCTATTCTTCTCATTTCTCTTCCATCATTCCTGTTTCTTTCCTTCCATATCCTGTTAACTTTCCCTGAGATTCATTTTTTTTTTGTAATAAATTCCCTCCTGCTCTCTCTCTCTCTCTCTCCTCTCCCTCCCCACCTCTCTCCTGGCTCTTCTAAGATATTTTTCTTTTCTAAGCCTGCCTTTTTTTTTTTTTTTTTAAAGCTTATTTCCCCCTTGCATGGCTATTTGCTGGCACTGTTAATGCTCTTGGCTGTGACCTGAAGACATGGGCCTCCTGGAGACAAGTCAGGTTCTGCTGATATAGGTGCTGTCTCTTTATTGGTGGAGGTACATTGCAAGGCAATGAGGTAGACTCCTGTGCACTTAAGGCATGCTGTTGCTTACCCTGTTTTTTCTAACAGGGTAAGCAACATCATGGCTTAAGTGCACAGGAGTCTCACCTCTACTACTTCCTGTGGCCTCTCTTGTTTCACTGCCAATTTATGCCCCCACACTGGTAAAGTAAGGTGTTAGCTAGGAGGAGGAGCTACTAGCTGCTGCTAACTTTCTTTGGAATTTCACATGAGCACTTTCCTGCTATTCCAGTTTACTGTTCTCCAAATGTCTGGAGGATTAGTAAACTCCAGCCCAGCATCTTCACTTATCTGAGAATAAAAGTAGGTCATCCCCAGAGGAACTCTCCTCTCGGGTAACAGCACACTGATATCATCTGTATTAGCTTTTGTACCAGTGTTTGCACTCAAGTAACATCCAGCCCCTCACTGTCTGCTTGTTCCAGTCAACATTAAAAAAACAACCAAAACCAACTCCCTGATATGTCTTGCTGGGGTCTGCACTAGCAAAGGTGTCAGGATGTGGCGATGCACCTATGCCTGCTAGGACTTCTCCAGTTCGTTGTGTCCTGAAGATCAATAGAGTCTGTGTATTTTATGAGACCCTGTTTAGCACAGGAGGGGAACAGTTTTACCAAAATCAATTTCTTGAAAGAGACACAATTAAAAGGACTAGAAAAGGATCTGACTGGATGCTTCACAACGAACACATACCCAGTTGCTTTGTGTGGATAGACAATTAAATTTAAACCAGCTTGCAGGTAGCCCATAAATCTTATAGTAGCCTAGTTCTGAGCAAAAAGAGATTAAATTTGCCTGATATCTTTACTATGAATTATTTGCTCAGCCTTACTAATATGTACACAATTGATCAGTTTCACTTCCATCCAGAAGAGGGCAGAGGTACACACACACCATTCGACAGCCAATTGCAGTGTAGTTTGCATTTTCGGTCATTACATTTTTCTTTTTCTGAGCACTTCCTCACCGCTTTTTCTTCCTTATTGGCCCCTCCCTGCATCTCCTAGTCTCCATTTAACTCCTCTTCCCCCCCTGCTTTGAAAATGCCCCTAGCACTCTCCATGCCTAACTGTACCTTCAGCAAAAGCAGTGGTTCTCAAACTTTTGTACTGGTGACCCCTTTCACATAGCAAGTCTCTGAGTGTGACCCCCCCCTTATAAATTAAACACACTTTTTAATATATTTAACACCATTATAAATGCTGGAGGCAAAGCAGGGTTTGGGGTGGAGGCTGACAGCTCACGACTCCCCCCATGTAATAACCTCGCGACCCCCTGAGGGATCCCGACCCACAGTTTGAGAACCCCGGAGCAAAAGGATCAAGTGACCTAAAGATGCCTCTCTCCCATCGAGGAGCACTGTAGCCCTAAAATGCTCTCTCCCTAATCATTTGGCAGTAGTGCCCTCTGTGAAGTGTGTCTACACAGTGGTGCTCTTCAGTTTTCCTCTGTTGCTTGAATTACAGCATGGAAAAGTATGTTGCGTGGAGGACCCTTATTTTGCAGTGATGTTGATGGTAGCTGGTCTGTAGTTTCACCATAGATATTCCATACCCAGGTTTGGATTATGCATTGTTCTTTAATACTTAAGGAAAGGAATAAAGAATGATTTATGGTATATAGACATACTAGGGGATATAGACATACTAGGGATGTGTGAATCTGCTTCTGAAACTATATAGTCACGGCAAGATTTTCAAGACTAGTAATTTGGGGTGCCCCAATTTTGGAGTGTCCAAAATGAAACACTGTGCGGGGGCCTGTTTTTCACAAAATGTTGAGCACCCACTTTCCAAAAATCAGACCATAGATTCATAGATATTAAGGTCAGAAGGGACCATTATGATCGTCTAGTCTGACCTCCTGCACAACGCAGGCCACAGAATCTCACCCTCCCACTCCTGCGATAAACCTCTCACCTATGTCTGAGCTATTGAAGTCCTCAAATCGTGGTTTAAAGACTTCTTTGAAGGTCTTTGAAGCTTCTCAATTTGGGCACCCAAAAATCAAATCACTCAGAAACTTGAACATCGTGGCTATGGGGCTATCAGTACCAACAGTATCTGTACAATTTCTATATGGGAAATACCAGTCTATAGTACTTTTTTACCCTCAACATCTAAACAATTGCCACTGTTTTCCCCATACTGATGCATCAAGCAGTTTTTTAGGCAGGAAATGGCAAATCCCTAGGTGGCAAAACTGTCACCTGAAATTTTGCATCTTGGGCTCTTCCCTGTTAAGAATCTCTCTTTTATCGTGGGTTTAGACAAAGAGGGAAGGTGCTGAATACAAATATCTTTGCTTTCCCTATTGGTTATGGTGTTGACCACTGCAACCTCCTCCACTCCAGCCTCCTGCATGTGCATGTTGTCCCTCCAGACTATCCCAAGTATAGCTGCTAAAATGAACCCATTGCTTTGTTCTAAGAAGGGGATGATGTGACCCTCTTCACTGGCTACTCCTTCCCCAACACTTCTAATTCAGACTTTTCATTCTTGCCTTCAAGGCGCTATGTAACTCCTCATCTCCCTACATATATGACCTCATTTTTATTGCATTGGAGCCCTAACCCTGACCCCTGGCACTCTGCCAGTAAGGCCAGGCTTGATGCCACATTCATTCATTTCTCCTATAAGTGTTTTCCTGCCTCATTCTGTGTGGCCTTCTTTGCATAAAATATACACCCTACTGTGGTCTGCCATCTCACACTCCTCTCTGTACTGAAATCCCTCTTATTTAGCTCACTTTTTACATGTTGCCCACAGTAAATGAGTCCCTGTGTCATATCTTTCTGACCTTTAGTTTTGACACACAAAGAATGAGGGGGCGGGAGAGGAACACCAAGATGAGAATATGCATTAACTGAGTAACCACTTGATGATGAAAATGATTACTTATACTGTTTTTCCTTTGTCCAGAATGTATGCCCTGGCATTGCAGCTTGGCATCACGTCACAGCTGAAAAAAGGCTTGTCTCTGAATCAATCAGAGCAGTCACCTGTAATCCAAACTCTCTGTGTGAATGAGTACTTGCAAGAACAGAGTAATGTTCAGTTCTTGACAACAGCTTGGAATGAGAGTATTGGGAACCCTGCTTGTCTTTAGTATTAATAAGGCAGAAACATTAATGGAAGCGGTTATAGTGACAATGACTCTGCATTCTGCAAGATCGAGTCATTTTGTTACAGCTGTAGAGGTTAAAAAGCCTTTGATTATATCTGACTAGAAATGTTTATTTGTGTACATATTAGAACTGCCATAGTGTGGTTTCCCCCTTGTGGCCTCAAGGTGGCCCTGCAAACTGCTGCCTGCCTCCGTTTCCCTCTTCTGGTGGCCCCTTTCTCCACCATATGTGATAAGATGGTCCCTGCCAGGGGCACCTACCTATGGCATGCTGCAGCACACTTGGTGGACTTGGTGGACTTGCCTCAGTTTCCCCTTCCTTGACAGAGACCCTAATAATTCCATCCCATAGTTTCCAAATATAAATAGCCCTCTGTGAGGTTAATTTATTACAAAAAGTCTCACACCCATAATCCTAAATTCCCCAGCATAGTCCAAACAGTACATTTACTCTTTCAAGTCCCACCAATTCCTCAATACCCCAAGTTCAGCTCTGGTGTTTCTCACCACAGTCCCATTCTCTTGTCTCTCACCTCACTGAGACTCTGAGGTACAGCTGTGGTATCTCTCACCAGGCCTCAACCTAACCCCTCTAGCTGGAGTGCTTCTCTGTCTGCATCATTCTTAGGCCTGGCTCTAGCTCTTGCCAGGAGACCTAAGCAGGCTGACACTCTATTATTCCCCAGCCTTCTGCCCTCTCTGGCCCTCCAGCTTCAGCTCTCTGGCCCAGAGAGCCAGCAGGCATCTCCCACTTCTGCTCTCAGCTTTCAGCCCTCTCTGACTGTGGCTTTCTGGCCTAGGGAAGTTTGAAGGTGACCTTCCACCTGCCTTCTGCTTTCATCAACCTGATCTGGCTCCACTGCCCAACTAAAGAGATCTCACTGCTTCCTCCTTCAGGGGCATCCTCTTCCTGAAGCTCTCAGCCCAGCACTTTCTCCCTTTCAGGACCTTTTTCTGTACTGGACTCTGCTCCCTTTGGGTTCTGGACTCTCTGTTACCTGTGGGCTGTCTCTCATGCAGAACTCCAAGGGCAGTCCATCCCTCCTCAGTACACTAACCTAGGGCATACTCGGACTGAAACAGGAGAGGTGTGCCCAATTTCATTTCAGACCCTTTCGTTTCCTATGACTGAAATATTTTGTGTTATTTGTGTGTCTTAATAACACACTATAATTGTTGTTGAAAGTTATACATTAACGTTCTTCATATACTTTAGCACTCTGGCTATATATACTCTTTGAAGTGGGTTTGGATTATCCCTTTTATTGTGGTTTCCTTTAATGTAGTCCCATTGTGCATTGTAATGATGTGGAGTATAAGCAAGATGATTCAAGCATTCAGTACTGAACAGAGCAATGCAACTATTCCGTACCCAGATGTATATTTCATAGATAGCAACGACTGACTTAAAGTTTTACTGTAATGGACTTGTTGCTTACATTTAACAACAAGCAAAGGGTAAAAAAGCAGTGGGAGATAATAAAATAAGTATCTCATGTCTTTCTTTGAAATATCTTTCTGTCTGCTGGAGCAAAGCTGGAAGCAGAGCTGAACCAGCATAGGAGGGAGTGCATGCAGCTCTTTCAAACCAGGGAGGAGCAGCTGTTCCAATCTGTGCTTCTCCTGAGCCCTGAAGGATTTTTTTGCTCAGTCAGTTAAAATTCTTTCAGGGTCTCCTTCCTGCCCCTCCTCCCACAATGCTTCTGCACAGCCCCATAATGTGTGCCCTGGCGTAAAGCCTCAGTGTGGCCCCATGTCTCCCTTTTGTCCATTGCTCATATATTTTTGGAGGAGAAGTTTAAGTGTCCATAGAAGTGATCCAGTGTAGGGAGACAAATAATGCCAAGACTTTAGTGTCACTAGAGAGGAGGGGTTTCTTGCAGATCACCTAGTACTTGTGATGGCATGTAGGCCCAGCTAAAATTACTGCGTGACTAAAACCAGCTTGACTGATCTACGCCATTACAGAAAATTATGTTTGGGCTGACACTTGGTATTGTAACGTTCAACTGAATGTGGATTAAAACTTTTAAGACGTAAACTTTGAAAAAGAGGGAGCGCTTGGCCACTAATGCAGCATCTTCGGAGACCTGGGTTCACATGTGGCCCAGGAGTCACAAGTAAAATGAGTTTGGCAGTCACCAGCTACGCCCTAGTAAACATTTATTCATTACAAGACCCACACCGTTTGTCATGGCTGTCAGTTTCTGTTCAACAGAGGCCCAGGACTTTAATAACAAGGGTATTGTAAGTCAAGGTTGAGATGCACTGGCAGAAGTGTGAGGAAGCTTGCAAAGCAATTACCTGCAATTTTCCTGGTTTTCTCCAATGCTAAAGGTCACTTACGTTCAGGAACAGTAAAATTGATCAAATTTAAAAACAAAAATTATTTAAAAGAGTTTTTGAATGGAAAGTCTGGCAAAGCCAGGACTAAAATATCACCATCCGGAGACCATTTGAGCTTTTCTAAACCTCTCTGCCAAAGTTTGTTAAAGTATTTTCCCTGTTAACTCTTTTGAAATCCTTGTCTTAAGTGTACCTGAAGTTTTAATGTTAAACCATTAAATCCATTTTACAGCCACAGATTATAATGTCAAAGATGAAGGATTTGTGAGGTTAGTAGCTGACCCTCAAAAGCTGAGACACAAAACATGTTTACATCACTTGGGGCTTTATCCTCATCCCATGAGAGTCAGTGGGGGCAGGATTCAGTTCATGTCCGAGTGCAAAATCCATAAGAGAATAATGGTGTCATACGTGAATTCAGAATAAGCATGCTGCGATATTTGATTTTAAAGCACAGAATCTGCCAATTACTTTGCAATAGCATTTTTAATTTGAAAATGTCATTGCAATGAAATATTGCTGCAATGCCATTTTTAATTTGAAAGGGAAAGCTTTCAAGAAGTGAAAGTAAACAATTAAGACTAATTATGATTTATAAAGTAGTTAAGGGGTTCATATAAGGAGCTACAGCAAGATCAAGAGCATAATACAAGAGAAAGATATATCAAGCTTGTGAGTATGATTTGAAGCGAAGAAACAAAAGTAGAGTCTAAATTAGCTTTTGGAAGTGGGGCTTCTCACAGCAGTTGATCAGCATGCAGATATAGATGTCAAATGAAATAGTTGGAGCAAGCACAGTAGGACAGAAGAATTTAAGGCAATGATCATTAGTCATTTGGAAACATATAATCTAACTGTTTGTATCTTCTGAAAAGCATGATACATCTTCTACCTGGGCTATGTGGTTTGGTTCATCTACAAGTTCTTAGTTTCTACCATATGTAATTGTAGTAATATATGTAATTGACCAGCATTATGCTGTAGCATTAGAATTAATTCTGAACAAGAATCAAGTTAATTTTTACATCTACTTTATATGTAATTAAATGTGGAGGCTGCTGGCACCATCTCCACATCCTTCCAGAAGAGTGAAACTAAGAAGGATTAAGTGTTGTAAGCAATGATTCATTCTCCTGCTCTGCAACCTGCCAAGGGATCTCTAGAATGGCATTGCTGTTGGTAATGGAAATAGCTATCCCTCCTCCCAGTCAGAAGGAAGGAAACTGATACACATGGCAGGCAACCAGGATGGCTAAGAACAAATACTGTAGAAGTTAAGGAAACTAAATATCAGACCAAGAATCTGGAAAACACGCCAGAACAAAAAAGGATAGAAGCACAGTAATAACAAAAGGAAGGAAATAAAAAAATAAGCAAAAGAATTCAGTTACCAAAAATAATTCCCAGGATCAAGTATTCCTTAAGAACCAAACCATGTATTCCTGAAGTAGAGTCTGATTTTAAAAGGGACTGAAAGCTACTGCAAGATGTTGAGCATCCGTCCCTAACATGGAAGTTAAAGGGAATCTTTCCTGAATAAAAACTGCCTACGGGCTACAAGATTTGGCCCTCAAATCTTAGAGAATTTTCAAAATCAGCAAAATAATTCTTACATGAATCTGAACTGCTCCCATTGAAATCAATGGTAAAACTCCCATGGATTCAAGTGTGCAGAGTAGTGTGTAAGGAATAAACCTACTTTAAACCCAACAGGGATTCAGCTGTGAAATTAATAGTCAGATCATTTAACAAATCCTGCTGATTTATGGAGTTTAATAAGATTCTGCAGTCAAATCTCATAGTCCTAATTCAGTTCATTTGTTCTCAATGATGGCTGTTGGACGAGGAGCATGTTTGAAAATCTGGCCTTTTCATTTAGGTGCCTAAATGGGAGCAGAGCTGTTTTGAAAATCTGCCCCTGAAATTGGACGTTTCTTGTGAAAGAATAGGGAGATACACAGGCTGGTACTCTTATAATATCTTCCTGAATACCATGGTCTTGTCCTGCTTATGCTAATCACTACACAAACTAAAGAGACTATAAGGCTCATGAATTGTCTTTCTGTGCTTTAGGTGAATTCCTTTTGTTGCTCTTTTGACCCTTTTGGAAATGATGGCTTTAAATCTATCTTCTGTAGTTGCTATCATTGTACTAAGTGATGAACGGGTAAGGTAGCCCCTGGCAGAGCATTGCTGACAGTGGACTTCATAGTGAATTCTGTTCTCCACCAGTGCTGGGTTTTAGGAAGCTCTTCTGGTGTCTTTTTAAATTTTCTTTATTTTTAATCCCTTGTGTTTTTGGTTATGGCAGAAATGTTTTGGCAAATAATAGGTGGCACTTTACAGCGTGTCGGCAAGATGGAGAGTCTTTGGGTTTATTTCATCTCTTCCAGTAGCTTTCTCCAAGGTCAAGTGATTTTTTGGCAAAGAATTTTATCTGGGTGCAGGGGTGTGGGTCTGGAGGCAGGAGGTCTGGGTGCAGGGGGCTCCAGATGCAGGGGTAGAAGTTCAGCAGGGTGGGGTTCGGATATGGAAGGCTGGGGAGTGGGGGTTTCTGGGTGTACAGGGTTTGGCTTTGCGGAGGTGTCTGGATATGGGAGGTCTGGATGCATGGGGGTTGGACGGATGCGGGAGCAGTTCACCGTACAGTGACCCCTCCCCCCACAGCTGAGGAGCAATGGGGGCAGATAGCAGGGGAGGATGCTGAGCTTCCTGCAGCTGGGGGAGCTTTCTGGGGGTGGGTTTGACACAGCCTCAGCCACTCCTTGCAGGGGAAGAGCAAGTCCTGTCCTCTCCTGCCTCCAGCCCAGCTGGGACTAGCAGATGATCCTGATTCAGGGTAGGAGCCACTGGCTGGGGTGTCCGCTGACCTTCAGTGATTTACCTCTCTGCCAGCTGCTCCAGGTGCCTGAAACAATGTACCTGCACAGATAGGGAGTGGTGTGTTTCAGCTTCCCTGAGCTTCCCTGTCACAAAGCCATTTTTCTGCGGGGAAGCAAAGAAATCTGTAGGGGACATGAATTCTGCGCACCCGTAGTGGTGCAGTATTCCCCCAGGAGTAACCCACATGATTCAGCAGCAGGGTTGGAACCTTCAGCTCCGTGCCCTAATTCCTTTTCTACAATCTTCTTACCCAGCCAATTCCAGTTTTCCCCTCCTGTCTCTTCTCTCACCTCTGACTGACTCTCACTGCCTCCCCAGCTCCTCATCCAGTCTCAGTCTCCCACAACTCTTCCTTGGCTTCTTGCCCCAGTCTCTTTGCCCAGGCAGTCCTAGTTCTTTCCCTTCACTTCAATTCTTCGTCAGAATTGTTTCTCCTTCCTGCTACCCCCAGCCCTCCCCTGGGTTCCTATTCACCTTGCCCACCCAGTCCCAGTGTCCCATCTCAAGTTCTAGTCATAGTTTCTCCCCCCTTCCCTGCATCCAGTCACAGTTTCACCAGACTCCTTGTTGCATTTTCCTCCTTTCCATGCCCCCGGTATGGCTTTTATTCTCTCTGAATTTGACTCAGACAGCTTCCTCCTCCAAGAGTGCCAGCAGGGGGAGCATTGAGAAAACAGGAGAGAAAAGTTCTCTTTTCTCAGTTCTGGTGCCCAGGCCAGAGCAATGCAGAGCATCCAATTCCGTGGAAAGTTCTTCTGAGTCCCTGTAACCGTGGACTGGATCATGGCTAAGTTGCTCTGTGGCAGAGGTGGGCAAACTACGGCCCGCGGGCCACATCTGGCCCGCAGGACCGTCTTGCCCGGCCCCTGAGCTCCTGGCCTGGGAGGCTCGCCCCCGGCCCCTCCCCTGCTGTTCCCCTTCCCCCGCAGCCTCAGCTCACTGTGCTGCCAGCGCAACGCTCTGGGAGGCAGAGCAGTGAGCTCCTGGGGCAGCGCAGCTGCGGAGCCCGGCCTGACCCGGTGCTCTGTGCTGTGCGGCGTGGCTGCCTGTCCTGGTGCAGCTGCGCCGCCAGCCACTTGTGCTCCAGGCAGCGCGGTCAGGGGGCAGCTGGGGTTGGATAGAGGGCAGGGGAGTTCGGGGGGGTGGCCAGCGGTGTGGATAGGGGTCAGGGCAGTCAGAGGGCGGGGAACAGGGTGGTTGAATGGGGGCAGGGGTTCCCAGGGGGGCAGTCAGGAAGGAGAGGGGGGGTTGGATAGGGTGTCAGGGGGCAGTCAGGGGCAGGGGTTCCAGGGGCGGTCAGGGGACAGGGAGAAGGGGTGGTTGTATGTGGCAGGGGTCCGGGGGGGGGTGCCATCAGAAAGGAGAGGGTGGGTTGGATGGGGCAGCGGGGGGCAGTCAGGGGCAGGGGGTCCAGGGGCGGTCAAGGGAAAGGGGTGATTGGATGCGGCAGGGGTCCCGGGGAGGGGGGCAGTCAGGAAGGAGAGGGGAGTGGGATGGGGTAGCGGGGGGCAGTTAGGGGTGAGGGGGTCAGGGGCAGTCAGGGGACAGAGAGCGGGGGGGTGGATGGGACAGGAGTCCCTGGGGGGCCATCAGGCAACAGGGGGGTTGGATGGGGCAGGAGTCCTGTGGGGGCTGTCAGGGGGTGAGAAGCAGGGGGGGGTCAGATAGGGGGCGGGGGCTGGGCCATGCCTGGCTGTTTGGGGAGGCACAGCCTCCCGTAACCAGTCCTCCATACAATTTCAGAAACCCCATGCGGCCCTCAGGCCAAAAAGTTTGCCCGCCCCTGCTCTGTGAGGATGGTACATGCACAGTTTGGTAGAATTGATCAGAACATTTCTGACACGATGAAATTTTGCTGAAGCTTTTTTTTGGGTCAAGACTCAAGAGACAGACTCTTTCTCCATAGCCATGTTCAAGTCCCTGCTCTGCCTGAATTGGTGATCTGTGATGGAAAAACTCCATAGAGCAGGGACTTAAATCTGGGTCTCTTACACACCTCAGGCCAGTGCCTAAACCACCAGGCCACACTCAGTCTTGGACATTATAGATACTTCTGCCTGAATAGCAAATGGACATTTCAACACAATTCTGTTTTGCAAAAACATTTGAAAGGTTTTGTTTTCATTCCAATGTAGAACAAAAACAGATTTTTTTAAACTTCAAAAGTTGCCACGGAATGGAATTGTTGTCCTCTGGACAGCTCTATGGTCTGGTCATACTTTGGAGCTGGGAGGGGATGGAGCATGCTCAATGAGGAAGGAATCTTCTTAGATTTTAACTGCTAAATTCAAAATAGTGTGTACTGAACATCTGCAAAGTGAAGTTTTTCAAAGATTTATAACTTGGGCAAAAATTTGGGCAGATTTTCAAGGGGAGGGCAAATACCACATCCCTGACACATCAAGTTCCTGAGGCAAGGCGTGAGGGTGCTAGATCATTTAAAATAAAAGATGTAAAGAATTTTTTTAAGTGGTAAAAACAATTCCACCGCTCCCCTTGTTCTCAGATATGGCTAAACCATTTTGGCTGAAAATATTCCGAAATAAATTCCACCTAAAGCAGATACACAACATGAAGAATTTCAGCCAAACACTTAAAGTTTTACAGTTTAGAAATAACTGGAATCAGGGAAGTTGTGATGCTTCTCAGGGGTACCCAGGGCTGTGAACAACTCACTACCATCTGCCCTTAGCATGAGGAAGCCTTGTCTGTGCCTGACGTGGGTCAGCTCCCCAACTCCACCGGCCACAGGCAACACAAGCACTCCCCTCTAGGCCTCACAGGCCTTGCTGTTATTCTGCAGATTAGCGATTGGCACATTCCAACCCTAGAGCCCTCCACGCGTCTCACTGGAGTGTCCAACCGGGATTCACTGCTTTCAAAGAAACAGTACATTCCACTTTACCAGTTCTGCCAAGTTGCATCATGAAGGTTAGAAAATGTGGGAATAAAGTGAGAATTGCTAAAAATCAAGAGGAATTTACCTCTTGGCAAAGACATTAAAGTAAGAAAGAGGTTTTTTAGTTATATAAATAAAAAAGAGAATAAGGAAGGCCAAGATTGGGCTGCTATGCAGTGTGGATGGGAAGGAGATTAAAGATAATCGACGTATGGCCCCAAAACTAAATGAATACTTTGACTTGGTTTTCAATGATGATAAATGGAACATTGGCATGAAGACAATTTGGCTGATGGCAATGAGTGTCTAAAAATAGAAATTGCCCTAGATGAGGTGGAAGAAAAATTTAAAGAGCTTAATGCAGTAAATCTAATATATGTGGATTTCAGTAAAGCATTTGACACAGTACCACGTGAAATTATTAGTTAAGTTAGGGAAGTTGGGGATCAGTACAAGCATTATAAGGTGGCTAAAGGGGAGAATGCAATGGGTTGTGCTGAGAAGTGAACTATCAGACTGGAAGGAGGTTACTGGTGGAGTTTCTCAAGGATTGGCCGTAAGACCAATCTTATTCAATATTTTTATCAGGGACCTTGGCACAAAAAGGAGGAGTGTGCTAATGAAACTTCGCAAAAAGAAAAGGAGTACTTGTGGCACCTTAGAGACTAACCAATTTATTTGAGCATAAGCTTTCGTGAGCTACAGCTCACTTCATCGGACGCATACTGTGGAAAGTATAGAAGATCTTTTTATACACACAAAGCATGAAAAAATGGGTGTTTACCACTACAAAAGGTTTTCTCTCCCCCCACCCCACTCTCCTGCTGGTAATAGCTTATCTAAAGTGATCACTCTCCTTACAATGTGTATGATAATCAAGGTGGGCCATTTCCAGCACAAATCCAGGGTTTAACAAGAACGTCTGGGGGGGGGGGGGTAGGAAAAAACAAGGGGAAATAGGTTACCTTGCATAATGACTTAGCCACTCCCAGTCTCTATTCAAGCCTAAGGTAATTGTATCCAATTTGCAAATGAATTCCTGGATTAGTGGTTCTGTTGTGTGGTATGTGGTTGCTGGTGAGTATTTGCTTCAGGTTGGGGGGGCTGTCTGTAGGCAAGGACTGGCCTGTCTCCCAAGATTTGTGAGAGTGTTGGGTCATCCTTCAGGATAGGTTGTAGATCCTTAATAATGCATTGGAGAGGTTTTAGTTGCGGGCTGAAGGTGACAGCTAGTGGCGTTCTGTTATTTTCTTTGTCGGGCCTGTCCTGTAGTAGGTGACTTCTGGGAACTCTTCTGGCTCTATCAATCTTTTTCTTCACTTCCGCAGGTGGGTATTGTAGTTGTAAGAATGCTAGATAGAGATCTTGTAGGTGTTTGTCTCTGTCTGAGGGGTTGGAGCAAATGCGGTTGTATCGTAGAGCTTGGCTGTAGACAATGGATCGTGTGGTGTGGTCAGGGTGAAAGCTGGAGGCATGTAGGTAGGAATAGCGGTCAGTAGGTTTCTGGTATAGGGTGGTGTTTATGTGACCATCGTTTATTAGCACTGTAGTGTCCAGGAAGTGGATCTCTTGTGTGGACTGGACCAGGCTGAGGTTGAATGTGGGATGGAAATTGTTGAAATCATGGTGGAATTCCTCAAGGGCTTCTTTTCCATGGGTCCAGATGATGAAGATGTCATCAATATAGCACAAGTAGAGTAGGGGCGTTAGGGGACGAGAGCTGAGGAAGCGTTGTTCTAAGTCAGCCATAAAAATGTTGGCATAGTGTGGGGCCATGCGGGTACAGCTGCTCGGCAGCTCTCCAACACTACTTTCTACAAGCCATTACCCTCTGATCCCACTGAGAGTTATCAAAAGAAACTACAGCATTTGCTCAAGAAACTCCCTGAAAAAGCACAAGATTAAATCCGCACAGACACACCCCTGGACCTCTGACCTGGGATATTCTATCTACTACCCAAGATCCATAAACCTGGAAATCCTGGGCGCCCCATCATCTCAGGCATTGGCACCCTGACAGCAGGATTGTTTGGCTATGTAGACTCCCTCCTCATGCCCTACTCTACCAGCACTCCCAGCTACCTTCAAGACACCACTGACTTCCTGAGGAAACTACAATCCATCGGTGATCTTCCTGATAACACCATCCTGGCTACTATGGATGTAGAAGCCCTCTACACCAACATTCCACACAAAGATGGACTACAAGCCATCAAGAACACTATCCCCGATAATGTCACGGCTAACCTGGTGGCTGAACTTTGTGAGTTTGTCCTTACCCATAACTATTTTACATTTGGGGACAATGTATACCTTCAAATCAGCGGCACTGCTATGGGTACCCGCATGGCCCCACAGTATGCCAACATTTTTATGGCTGACTTAGAACAACGCTTCCTCAGCTCTCGTCCCCTAACGCCCCTACTCTACTTGTGCTATATTGACGACATCTTCATCATCTGGACCCATGGAAAAGAAGCCCTTGAGGAATTCCACCATGATTTCAACAATTTCCATCTCACCATCAACCTCAGCCTGATCCAGTCCACACAAGAGATCCACTTCCTGGACACTACATTGCTAATAAATGATGGTCACATAAACACCACCCTATACCGGAAACCTACTGACCGCTATTCCTACCTACATGCCTCCAGCTTTCACCCTGACCACACCACACGATCCATTGTCTACAGCCAAGCTCTGCGATAGAACTGCATTTGCTCCAACCCCTCAGACAGAGACAAACACCTACAAAATCTCTATCAAGCATTCTTATAACTACAATACCCACCTGCTGAAGTGAAGAAACAGATTGATAGAGCCAGAAGAGTTCCCAGAAGTCACCTACTACAGGACAGGCCTAACAAAGAAAATAACAGAACGCCACTAGCCGTCACCTTCAGCCCCCAACTAAAACCCCTCCAATGCATTATTAAGGATCTACAACCTATCCTGAAGGATGACCCAACACTCTCACAAATCTTGGGAGACAGGCCAGTCCTTGCCTACAGACAGCCCTCCAACCTGAAGCAAATACTCACCAGCAACCACATACCACACAACAGAACCACTAACCCAGTAACCTATCCTTGCAACAAAGCCCGTTGCCAACTGTGCCCACATATCTATTCAGGGGACACCATCACAGGGCCTAATCACATCAGCCACACTATCAGAGGCTCGTTCACCTGCACATCCACCAATGTGATATATGCCATCATGTGCCAGCAAGGCCCCTCTGCCATGTACATTGGTCAAACTGCACAGTCTCTGCGTAAAAGAATAAATGGACACAAATCAGATGTCAAGAATTATAACATTCATAAACCAGTCGGAGAACAGTTCAATCTCTCTGGTCACGCGATTACAGACATGAAAGTTGCGATATTACAACAAAAAAACTTCAAAACCAGACTCCAGCGAGAGACTGTTGAATTGGAATTCATTTGCAAATTGGATACAATTAACTTAGGCTTGAATAGAGACTTGGAGTGGCTAAGTCATTATGCAAGGTAACCTATTTCCCCTTGTTTTTTCCTACCCCCCATTTCCCCCGATGTCCTTGTTAAACCCTGGATTTGTGCTGGAAATGGCCCACCTTGATTATCATACACATTGTAAGGAGAGAGATCACTTTAGATAAGCTATTACCAAGAGGAGAGTGGGCTTGTGTTGGCGGGGGCGGGGACCTGGATTTGTGCTGGAAATGGCCCAACTTGATTATCATATACATTGTAAGGAGAGTGATCAGTTTAGATAAGCTATTACCAGCAGGAGAGTGGGGGGGGGGGAAACCTTTTGTAGTGGTAAACACCCATTTTTTCATGCTTTGTGTGTATAAAAAGATCTTCTATACTTTCCACAGTATGCATCTGATGAAGTGAGCTGTAGCTCACGAAAGCTCATGCTCAAATAAATTGGTTAGTCTCTAAGGTGCCACAAGTCCTCCTTTTTCTTTTTGTGAATACAGACTAACACGGCTGTTACTCTGAAACCAAATGAAACTTGCTGATGATGCAAAGTTGTGAGGCAACGTCAATACAGAGGAGGATCAGAATATTACACAGGAATATCTGGATGATCTTGAAGACTGGAGTGACAGAAATAGGATGTAATTCAATAGTACGAAGTGCAAGGTCATGCACTTAGAGTCTAATAAGAGTTTGTGCTACAAGCTGGGGGCTTATCAGCTGGAAATGACTGAGAAGGAGAGAGACCTGTCAATCACAGGATGACTATGAGCTGTTTTATGTTCCTAAAGCTCATGCTTCAGGGTTTCAGTCAGTCACTGGCAGGGGTCAGGATGGGATCCCTCCTCCCAATGTATTCTGGGAGTTTTAAAAAATGTCCTTCCTCTGAAACATCAGGGATGGCCACAGCTGAAGATGGGACAATGGGCAGGGCTCTGAGGTGGCACCAAACATTCTTTTTCAAGTGCTTGGCTGGCTGGTTCCTGTTCACATGCCTAGGGTCTAACTGATTTCCATATGTGAGATTGGGAAGGAATTTTCCCCCAGGTCAGATTGGCAATGACTTTGGGGTTTTTTTTCACCTTCCTCTGTAATGAATGGGTGTGGATCACTTGCCAGGATTACACGGGTACTTCTCACTTAATCATTTCTTTCCTGTTGCAGGGGCCTCGGTCCCTCCTACTCCATGCCTGTGGCACATAATAGTCTAGTCTCCTATGGGCTGTAATACTTTGGTCTCATTTTCATTGTTGGGTTTAGACTGCAGGTGCTGGATGGTGTTGGTGGCTTGTGCTACACAGGAGGTCAGACTAGATGATTATCTGATCCCTTCTGACATTAAGCTCTGGCTATGTCCTCCTGTCTCCACTCTGTTTAACTCTCAGCACTTGGATACATTTACACTGAAATAAAGTATAACGTTTATTTAACAAAGCATAATTCAAGTAATTGCAAGTAGAAGTATTGGAAACAAATGGTTTCATATAAACTAAAACCATAACACGTGTACTAAAACCTAGACTTAAATTAACAAGATACACTCATGTCTAGCAGAGTATTGCTCACACAAACGTCTTGCAGTATTTTACAGCCAGGCTGGCCATAACCTTCCTTTCATGAGACAAGCATGCTGTCAGTTTGCCTCCTTGGTGAAAGACACCATGTTTTCTTGCACCCTAAGACATACCAGAACAGTTCTTGTCTTTATTCATAAACAGGACCCACTTGCTATATGTTTCATCTTGTGAATTTCCTTTCTTGTAGATTTTGCAATTTCTTATTTCTCCTGTGGCTCAGTATGCAAATAGGCATACACTATGAGGCATACAATACACCAGTGACCAGACAAGGAGAAAGTGTCTGTTACCTCCTGCCTGAAAGGAACCTTTCCTAGGTACATCACTTCCTGGTGACCTACCTCAACTCCAGGGCCTTAACAATACCATTTTCGATATAGATACTCCTTAAATATTATGTGTACATACATTTTGCAATGATTATGATCAATGGGCTACTGACTCTCAATAGAGACCTCACATGCCAACAGTTATGCACATAGTCGACTCAGGGGATCCCTGTAAAATACTATGCACCCCCTCTGCCTTCTGACAGCTGGCACCAAGAGGTTCCTGGGTCACAGAAGTTGTTGAGTGACCTTAATAACAGGCAGTGCTGCCATCCCCACCTATAACACTGAAGTCTTCAAAATTAATTCAGGGTCCCGATAAAATCCACAAAATTAAATTCATATTCCCTTAGGCTACAGGCTAACAAAATCTTAGAGTTAAGTATGTACCATGACTTTCAGAAACTGGGAAGTAATAGAGGATGAGTCTTGCAATGTTAATAGTGTAACTGACTCCCTTTTACGTAAGGCCACTACTTTACACTTTAAAGAGCTCATTTTTGAGCTATCATTATGTACAGCTAAACAGCATTCTGACTGACATTTACACTGGAAGCTCTCTGATTAGTTTTTCACCAATGGAGAAACTTTTGTTAGACTGGGAGCTCTTTGAGGGAGGGACTATGTCTCCCTGTATACTGTGAGAACAACCAGAATGTACATATGTCATTTTGCCTCAGTGGGTCACAACTGAGAATATCAAATTCAGGACAAACTGCTGAGAAATAAGGCAGACACACCCCAAAACTGGGGGTTATTCTTCCATAAGATATACCAAACCAGTAATAAAAGTAAACTTATGTCTCTCCACACTGGCTAACAAGAAGTCAGAAATGCAGCCTCCTGGGGCATTCCAGTTCTTTTTTCAACACCCAGACACTAGACTTAATGATGAGTGGTGAATATAGCTGAACTGCTCAGTAATAGCAACCATAATGTAATTGAATTTAACATCCTTGTAGTGGGGAAAATACCAAAGAACCCCACCATAGTAGCATTTAACTTCAAAAAGGGTTACTACACAAAAAAAGAGGAAACTAGTTAAGCTGAAATTAAAAGGAACAGTCACAAGAGTGAAATGCCTCCAAGCTGAATGGAAACTATTTAAAAACACTATAATAGAGACTCAAACTATATGTATATCCCAAATAATAATAATAAAAAAAATAGAGGACAAAGAAAACCCCTTCACCATGGCTAAATAGAAGAGTAGCAGAGGTGGTAAGAGGCAAAAAGTACAATGGTCAAATTATTAAAAAAAATGAATCATGATTAATTGTGATTAATTACAGTTTTAATTGCATTGTTAAACAATTTTTATTACAAATATTTACACTGTAAAAAAGATAAACAAAAGATAGTGCATTCTATAACAAAGCATGAAGGGGCATATGAATATTTAACATATCTACATAAATACCTTGCAATGCCAGCTGCAACAATGTCATTCAACTGCCTGGTCTCACTTTCAGGTGACATTGTAAATAAGAAGTGGGCAACATTATCTCCTGTCAATATAAACAAATTTCTTTGTCTTAGTGATTGGCTGAACAAGAAGTAGGACTGAGTGAACTTGTAGGCTCTAATGTTTTACATTGTTTTGTTTTTGAGTGCACTTTTGTAAAAAAAAATTCTACATTTGTAAGTTGCACTTTCGGAATAAAGAGATTGCACTACAGTACTTGTGTGAGGTGAATTGAAAAATACTATTTCTTTTGTTAATTTTTACAGTGCAAATATTTGTAATAAAAATAATATAAAGTGAGCACTGTACACTATGTATTCTGTGTTGTAATTAAAATAAATATATTTGAAAATGTAGAAAAGCATCCAAAATATTTATAATAAATTTAAATTGGTATTCTACTATTGTTTAACAATGTGATTAATTGTGATTAATCGCAGTTTTAATTTTTTTTAATCAAATTAATTTCTTTTGAGTTAATCGCTTGAGTTAACTGGGATGAATTGATGGGTTCTAAATTAGCTGTTAGTACTCAAGAGAGACATATTGGAGTCATCGTGACTTGTAATCTGAAAACATCGGCTCAGTGTGCAGTGGTAGTCAAAAAAGACAACAAACTGTTAGGAACCGTTAAGAAAGGGATAGATGATGAGACAGAAAATACCATAATGCCACTATTTATATCTATAAATACTGCATGCATTCTGGTCACCCCACCTCAAAAAAGATCTATTAGAGTTGGAAAAGGTACCAAGAAAGGCAATAAAAATGGCTCAGGGTTCAAAACAGCTTCCATATGAAAAGAGATTAAAAAAGACTGGGACTGTTTATTTTAGAAAAGAGATGATGAAGGGGTGATATGATAAAGGCCTATAAAATCATGGAATGGTAATGGAGAAAGTCAATAGGGAAGTATTATTTATCCCTTCACATAACATAAGAACCAGGGTTCACCCAAAGAAATTAATAAGCAGCAGGTTTAAAATAAACAATAAGGAGTACTTCTTCACACAACACACAGTCAATCTGTGGAACTCATGGCCAAAAGTATAACTGGGTTAAAAAAAGAATTAGATAAATTCATGTTGAATAGGTCCATCAGTATCAATTAGCTAAGATTGTCAGGACCCAACCCTATGCACTGGGTATCACTAAACCTCTGACTGCCCAGAAGCTGGGACTGGATGACAATGGATGGATCATGTGATACTTGCCCTATTCTGTTCATTCCCTCTGAAGATTTGGGTGCTGACCACTGCTGAAAGGCAGGATACTGGGCTAGATGGACTGTTGGTCAGAAACAGAATAAGCTATTCTCATGTTCTTATGGTTTTTTTTTTATTTCAATTTTTTTTGTGGGACAGGAAACCACTTCCCACACAGCTCTTTTGCTAGGGTGTAATTGAGATCAGAATTTGGCCCTACTGTCTGGTTGTCCTCTGAAGGTTCTCAGCATCTTAGCGATTAGACTCCACATTATTTTTGAAGTGCTGATTACTTCAGTAGTTCTAGGCTGTCTCTCCTTGTGAAACATTTTGTTCTTAAGGAAATTAAGTCTTGGGATGGAACCAGAGAGCGCTTTTTTGTAGATTTATAATGAATCCATGTTCTGGAAACATGTTGATAACCTTTTCACTGGTATGGAAGGCTGAACTGTCACTAGATTTAGTGGAAGTAGCGAATACTTTACTGTAGCTCTGTTACAAATGGAAAAGAGAAAAATCTCTGCTCACCTGTTCTGGTACCTGAATCCCAAGGGTTGGTCAGTGGCAGAAGTTCTTCTGTACGCCTTAATTTCCTGTTTTTTGTTTTTAGGCTTTAGAAGTGTTCTAAACTCTGAAGCTTCCTTATCTAAGGAATCTACACACAGCTTAATCCATTTTTAAAAAAGGACTCTACTAAGCAATTTTTGCGGGAAGCATCAACATTCCCGGACTGCAGCCATTAGTTGAGTCTCTCACTAGTGTAAGTAGATCGTGGTGTACGCAGAAAATTTCATTTTTATCACAAGCTGCATCATAAATAAAGGAAAGAGCTGTCTGCAGCCATTAGAGTTTTTTCTTGGGTTGTTTGGAATTTTTAGACTTAAAAATACTAGATGAAAGACCTTTAACCCATGTGATGACAGCCCTGGAGGAAAGAACACTAGACATGGCTTCTCTCCGCCAGCCACGGAAATCTCATAATCACCCCTAAGAACACTTTGCATTATTTTGTCATCAAAGTCTCTAGGAGCAACTGCCTCCACAGGAAACAAGTTCTTTTTATAGGTAAAAGCTTCAGTAGAGGAACACAATTAGGGAATGGCAGATATTTTATTCCCCCTTACACATTTTGAGTGTGTGCCTCTATGTGAATGTCTCAAGATGTTGATCTTCAGTATCTACCAATTTTTGTAAGTAACCAAAACAGGGAAAAATGAAGTAAGAGCTAATTTAGAGCAATTTTCTAAATAGATAATGGCATTAAAAACTTCTCATCTCGTTTGATTATATTAGATTAGATCATCCCTGCTTCTTAATCTCCTGTCAATGTAATTCAGAGCAGGATGAAGAAGATTGCTAGCTTTCCTCAGGTGAACTCCGTGAGGAAATTCAGAGCAGATTCCTTTGGCCTTTTTAGATTTTCTCTTAATTGTTCCAAGTTGATGAATGATCTGAAGATGGGGCCAGGATGTTTCTTGGGTGCCTGCTTTAAATGAGCCCTGAGTGTACTGTATGACTGAATAGACCATGTATCATAGAAGGCTTTCTGCTATGTACTATACATCCCAGCCATTCACATTTACCATTTTAAATATCAAGTACCTCTGGTCTAAGGAAGAGGGTGTAAACCTTGGGCTGCCTGATGAAGTGTAACGATGTACCTTCTGTGCTTAGAAACCTGATTTTCTTCACTGCTAAAGTGTCTGCGGCACTACTGTGGAACAGTCACCAAATCCAAAGAGGAATGATGTGCTTCACCTGATTTAATGGAGGATGCAGGGCCACTGACTTATCACATGGCTTATCAGACATTTAGAGTGTACAGATTAGGTCCTGTTCCTACTGTGACAGAAGTCAATGGGAAGACAGTGATTGTAACTGGTTAAGTTGTTATATTTGTAGTGGGGTCTTTTGAGTGACAACACTATTTCCACATTGATTGCTCACTGAGGAAGATTTATTTTTGCTTGTTTCACTTGTAAAAATAAAAGAAGGTAACAGGATATACTAGTTGCAAGATGATCAAGTATCTAGTAGACACTATTGCGTGAATCACCCTGGATCTGGACCTGCAGATCAGAAAGGCAGGAATAAAAAGAAAAATGTTGAAAAGCATACATGGGGTCATACATAAACAGCTGTCCTCTGTTTTAACTCAGTCAAAACCTATATTGACTCAATGGGAATTTCACTTGCAAAAGAACTGAGTAAAAACTGAATAAGGACTTCAGGAACTTCCAATGAAATACTTGAAAAATGTAAACAAGGCAAAATAATAACAAAACAAAAAAAACCTAGAAAATATGGCTTAATTAAAATGTTTTCACTAGATTGTATCCTAAATCAAGCTGCTTCACTAAAGAGGGAGTCTAACTGTGGTGACTTTTGGATATAAAGTAGCATCATGGATGCAACAGAAATGTTCCATGAGCTTCTTCTTTGCTTTTGGAAAGCAGAGGAGAATCCATACTATAGTCTCTCTACATTGGTGGGGTTACAACCTCATTAGAGTGCTCCTGTGTTTGGAGCACTGGTAATAATGCTTATTCTCTGAGATAATCTAGGACGCAGCCATAATTTTTGCAAAATGCTTTTGGCAGTATCCTGGATTTTGTTTGCGAACAATATTTTTGTCATTTCAGGAAATATTTTGTTAATAACAGAAATATTAAATAGGTTGGCTTGGTGGTTCTGGGAGTTAAGCTCCAGCAGATAATGCTCTACCAGATATTTCCAGAGAATCTCATGACCAGGCTCTGACTCATCTAGTCAGACTCTGAAGCCAATCAATACAGAAACTTGCCAAGTATTTCATGTGGATTTTTTCCTGAAGCTCAGGGGAGAAAATGAAAGAAATTTTAAAATACAATATTTTTTGTTTAAATATTTACACAAAACAGATGGGAAAGATGTTGTCATGGTTACAGGGCTAGCAGCACCTCTGTTCCCTTTTTGATCTCTCTGAGTATACCCCCTCGAGTGTCAGATCTCATGCCTTCACCTCTTTTGGGCTGGAACCCCCTTATTCTTGCTCTCTGAGCCCAGACCCTGACTATAATACCCTGTGTATTGACCGTGCTTGCCCAGCAGGTCTGACTAGGTTTGGCACCTGCAGTTTTCCTCTTCATCTGTGACCAGTGGCTTGGTGACCATAGAATCATAGAATCATAGAATATCAGGGTTGGAAGAGACCCCAGAAGGTCATCTAGTCCAACCCCCTGCTCAAAGCAGGACCAATTCCCAGTTAAATCATCCCAGCCAGGGCTTTGTCAAGCCTGACCTTAAAAACCTCTAAGGAAGGAGATTCTACCACCTCCCTAGGTAACGCATTCCAGTGTTTCACCACCCTCTTAGTGAAAAAGTTTTTCCTAATATCCAATCTAAACCTCCCCCACTGCAACTTGAGACCATTACTCCTCGTTCTGTCATCTGCTACCATTGAGAACAGTCTAGAGCCATCCTCTTTGGAACCCCCTTTCAGGTAGTTGAAAGCAGCTATCAAATCCCCCCTCATTCTTCTCTTCTGCAGGCTAAACAATCCCAGCTCCCTCAGCCTCTCCTCATAACTCATGTGTTCCAGTCCCCTAATCATTTTTGTTGCCCTTCGCTGGACTCTCTCCAATTTATCCACATCCTTCTTGAAGTGTGGGGCCCAAAACTGGACACAGTACTCCAGATGAGGCCTCACCAATGTCGAATAGAGGGGAACGATCACGTCCCTCGATCTGCTCGCTATGCCCCTACTTATACATCCCCAAATGCCATTGGCCTTCTTGGCAACAAGGGCACACTGCTGACTCATATCCAGCTTCTCGTCCACTGTCACCCCTAGGTCCTTTTCCGCAGAACTGCTGCCTAGCCATTCGGTCCCTAGTCTGTAGCTGTGCATTGGGTTCTTCCGTCCTAAGTGCAGGACCCTGCACTTATCCTTATTGAACCTCATCAGATTTCTTTTGGCCCAATCCTCCAATTTGTCTAGGTCTTTCTGTATCCTATCCCTGCCCTCCAGCGTATCTACCACTCCTCCCAGTTTAGTATCATCCGCAAATTTGCTGAGAGTGCAATCCATGCCATCCTCCAGATCATTTATGAAGATATTGAACAAAACCGGCCCCAGGACCGACCCTTGGGGTACTCCACTTGATACCGGCTGCCAACTAGATATGGAGCCATTGATCACTACCCGTTGAGCCCGACAATCTAGCCAGCTTTCTACCCACCTTGTAGTGCATTCATCCAGCCCATACTTCCTTAACTTGCTGACAAGAATACTGTGGGAGACCGTGTCAAAAGCTTTGCTAAAGTCAAGAAACAATACATCCACTGCTTTCCCTACATCCACAGAACCAGTAATCTCATCATAAAAGGCGATTAGATTAGTCAGGCATGACCTTCCCTTGGTGAATCCATGCTGGCTGTTCCTGATCACTTTCCTCTCATGCAAGTGCTTCAGGATTGATTCTTTGAGGACCTGCTCCATGATTTTTCCAGGGACTGAAGTGAGGCTGACTGGCCTGTAGTTCCCAGGATCCTCCTTCTTCCCTTTTTTAAAGATTGGCACTACATTAGCCTTTTTCCAGTCATCCGGGACTTCCCCGGTTCGCCACGAGTTTTCAAAGATAATGGCCAATGGCTCTGCAGTCACAGCCGCCAATTCCTTCAGCACTCTCGGATGCAACTCGTCCGGCCCCATGGACTTGTGCACGTCCAGCTTTTCTAAATAACAGACTGTGCCTGTCTCATGAGGTCTGCTTTTTGCAAACAATCCCAAAGAGCTACCCTCCTCTTGAGACAGAGCCCCTTTTTCAAAACTGCTATAGTCCTTTATTCTTGTCAGTTCTTGGGCTTTTGGTCTTACTTGGTCAACTAGTTCTGTAAATTGTCTGGAACCAGGAGGTAGAATCTTCACAGAGAATAGTTCAGGCATTGTCTCTTAACAACCCTTAAGTCTTTACTGGGGTGGTGGTGGTAGCTTATTTTGAAACTTCGTTTCCTTCCTCCTTTCTTTTCCTTATAGCCTTCTGTTGAACTAAACCAATATATTCATACCAGAAACATCTCAATAGCCAAGTCAGCCTACAGTAGTCATAAATTGTTGCTGAGTAGCTCCGCTACTGTCACAGAGGCTGTCTTTTTTCCCCAGAAATATTAGGCCTCTGTTAGCATATCACTTGTCAGAAGCTGTGGCTCAGAGAATGCTGGGCTAATAAAGGTGCTGCTGAATTGTCCAGAGCAGGTTTGGTTATATAAATATAATCCAGGGTCGACCCACAATCAGATCACAAATGATGATAATTTCATCAGCATTGTGCTGAACATCGTGAAAGAATAGGTCTCTGTCAACCCCTGTCCTGCGCTCTTGAGATGTAGTCCCAGATTAGTGCAACTGACAAAAAATATGGCCCACCTGGCCTACCTTTTGGTCACCTCAGCACCCTGACACAGAGTCTGATCCTGCAAGATGCTGAGTATCCTCAGCTCCAATTAGGTGAATTGTTGTCAGGGGCTGAGCACCCTCAAACCAAGCTGTTCCCACCTCCACTGACTTCTGTGGGAGCTGAGGGCACTCAGGCTGTGGTATGAGGTGGTGAACCCTAGGTAGGAGATCCTTGTTATAATGGGCTGTCTGGTAATACAGTGCCCTTATGTTTATCCTCTCTGACATGCTTTTAGATTTTAGAAATTCTTGTATCATCAAATAAGAAAATGAAATGAAACTAGTCACTGTCATTGTTCTGAACACACCTGTCATAACTGAAACCGAAGTGCATCTGTGTCTTTTGGTGCAACACGAACCCACAGGTCTAACACTACCTTTTTGGCCAAGAAAGCTAAATGATGAATGTATAATGCTCCTGGTTTAGCTTTTGTAATTGAAATCAAGGGCTAGTTCAAGCATTTCAACCTAGTGCCCAGGGAATGAGTTGAGAGACAAAATCCAAGTGGGTGTAAATACAGGACATGCTAGACTATGCAACAAAATATTCAGTACTTCTCCAAACTATTTGGAAAGCAGGTGGAATTGTGAATATAGGTGCCTGAAAGAAAGGTGTAACTTAATATTGTCTGGGTAGCTTTTGTTCTATTCCAGCAAGTTGGAGATGTTTGAAACATTTGACAAAAACATAAAGCTCCTAGAACTGTGTGAATTGCAGCAGGAATGCCTTCGATCGCTCATGTAAATTGGAAGATACACCCAAAGGGGGACGTACAGAATAAGAGAACCCTTGCAAGAGTCAGGACCCCACTGAAGCAAACTGACCAATAGAAATAGAGCATCTGTGACAGTTTGGAGTATGCTGAGGAACAGATTTGAGATAAATATGACAGTCATAAGACATTTTTTGATCTCTGGGGAAAAATTAATAATAATAATAATTAATAATAAAAATTGCCAAAGACAGAGGTCACACAGTACATGGTCAAAATATATTGTGCCTTAGTCTGTTCTTGCTTTCACTCGCATAAATTAGAAGTCAACTCCGTACAGGCTAATGGAGTTACATTGGCATAAAACCAGTGTAAGAGAGGTCAGACTCAGGCCCCTTTTGTCTAAACTTTTAAGCAACAGATGTATTGAATGGCGCCTTGACATAGGGCTACAATCCTAAAGAAAAAACGGTCACTGTATTTGTTCTCTTTTTTATTACAGCTGCAAGAGTAAGTCATGCATGATTTTATAGGACATGATAATATTTGTCAGCTACAGGACATCACGAACCCATACAATAATAACTGGCTCAGCCTCAAAGTGATAAACATGTCAGGATAATGGCAATCATTCTTAAATATGAAAGGATGGTGTAATTTAAAATGTTATTGTTTTGCTGCATGTTAATAGTCCTATAATCAATCATCCACCATAAACTGTTTTATTACTTGTATGGTCATGATGGACCAGACTTTTATGGCCTGGCTTCAGTTTTTAAATTTGGAGGTTGCCAGTGCAAATAAATTACAGACCCAATTTAGATAATCTAAATGCCCAATTGCACCCACAAATCAGGTAAGTAGATGTCCACATCCCCTAAACTGCACCCAGAAATATTTGAGAGGACAAAATTATGCCTACAGTTTGCAGGTGTGAAGATGGAACCCATGTTTAAAGCCGGGCTGGAAATGTTGCTAATATGTTTGTTAATATGTAATACCCAGGAGCTAAATGGAGGGAAAAGAGCTCAACACATGTTTTTAAAATGCACCAGATCTACCTGTAGTCTCTCCCAAACATCAGTCTAGAGGCATTTTCATATATACACATATACATGTATATGTAGATACAGTTCACTCCTGGTTCTGCTTCTACCTTCTTTATGGCAGTGTCTCTTTTGGTGGGTCTTCCTCCTCTCCTTCTTGCTGTGGGGTCCCACAGGCCCCTATCGTTGGCCCCCTTCTTTTCTTGTTTACATTCTTCCTGTGGGCAAGCTCATCTGCTCATAGGGCTTCAACTATTTTCTCTATGCAGATGACTTGAAAATCTACCTTTTCGCTCCTGACCAGACCTCTCAATCTTCAAACCTGCCAGTGAGTGCTGCATATCATACCATAAGTGAGAGATTACAATGTTTTAAAGCATAAAACCTGTTTTTATGGATGTTGTAAACTGAATCAAATGAAACAGTTTTTTGATTGGTAACAGGTTAACGGGGGCAGGAACGGTCAGCTACAATTAATGCAGCTCCCTTAACTCATTCAATACCTCCTACAAATAAGCAGCCTTTGCATACAATTCATGTCAACCCCCACAGAACAAGTGTCAGTCACCTGTCCCCTCCCACAATTAATACCACCCGCCACCCAATTAATGCTTACGAGATTCTGCATCACAATAAATGCCTTCCCTCACAGCTAATGCTGGCTAGTCCCCACTAACTCCCTCTCCCTCCAGTTGTCAATACTGACTTCTCCTGCCTGAGGCCACTTGTTGCTAATGCTCTCTCCCTCCCCTCCTAGGAGCATACAGAAGCAAAGTCTGAAGCTGACAGTATATTTTTGGATAGGGGAGGAGAAGAGGGAGGGAGTTGTGAGGCCAACACGTTTTTCACACGAGGCAGCAGACCAGAATCTGCTCCCTTCCCCTTCACCATGAATAATGTATCAGCCCAGTAGATTTCTCTGTCCCCTCTGTCCCTATCTGAAAACTACCGTTGGCTCCTTGTGGGAAGCTCACAAGCCTCTCTGCTCCCTGGAAGGGAGGACTGAAGAGTAAGAGAGAGCAGCAGAGGCCTGGAGCTGCAGGAGGAGCAACTCCTCCTCACCACCACCAGCCAGTCAGAAGCCCCTGTCCTGCAGATACTGCTGGTGTGAACAGTGCAGTGGGACAGAAGGGCTAGACTAGCTGCAGACTGGAACTTGCTGCACGATACATTACCCTTGAGAGCTCTGCTGCTGACATGTCACCATCCTTCCAATTTGATACTCTTCCGTTTCTCTGACTTGTACTCCTTTAGGTCTCACTATCTTCCTAAACCCAGTGTGACCCACTTTGAACTCATTGTTCCACTCAATTTTTTTGCACTCCTGTATTTCTCTGATAGTGATTGGTGTTGACAATACCACCATCCTCCCCTTTGCTAAAGCATGGAATCTGAGGACTGTTTTTTGATTCCGTCCTTTCCTTTGCCCCATGTGTCCATGCCAGATCCTAATGTTGCCTCTAAGATTTGAAAGATCCATCTTTTGTCTTTACATCTCTACAATTAAAACTCTCATTCAGGCCGTCCTCATCTCCTGCCTTGATGATTGTGACTTACTCTTCTCTGGCCTCCTTGACACGCACATTGCATTCCTTTCACTCTATATAAAGCACTGCTGCTAAGACCATCTTTCTTGCCCATTACTCACAGACATTCAATTCACACACTACTAGGTTTTCACTAAGGGTCTGTTCCTGTGAGGTACTGAATTCATTATTTTAGGTACAAGTCATGGACATCCTTGGCTTCCATTTAATTCAATAGAATTTGAGGGCAATTGGCACTTATAGAAGCCCTAGCCAATCATGAATGGTAGGATTCTATTATTTATGCATTATATTCATGGCTAGAAATCTACTTGCCCCTGAGTCTGTCTCTGTCTCCCATACTACCTAGCAGCTGAGGTAAGGGGGAAAGATGGTCCAGTGCTTAGGACATTAGCATGGGACTTGGGAGACTGAGGTTTAATTCCCTGCTCTGCCACAGACCTCTTGCGTGACGTAGGGCAAGTCACTTAGTCTCCCTGTGCTTCAGTTCCCCATCTATAAATGGGGATAATAGCACTTCCCTACCTCACAGGGGTGTTGTGAGGATAAATTCATTAAAGCCTGTGAGGTGTTCAGCTACTATGGTATTGGGGGCTAGAGATAGTTATGAAGAAGTTGAGCAAGGGTAATTAACTGTTTTAGAGTAAAAAGAAAAGGAGTACTTGTGGCACCTTAGAGACTAACCAATTTATTTGAGCATAAGCTTTCGTGAGCTACAGCTCACTTCATTTACTCATTATTTCCCCCATATGATTACTACAATATTTTAAACCAGTCATGCAAAATTGTCATGGAAATATGCTAGTCAAGGCACAAATCTATTTGCTTGCCCTTTACCATGATAATGAAAATACTAATGATATCTCAGGTTTAAAAAAAAATACCCCATGGGAGTAGGATTTTGCAAGGCTGTTTTAAACTTTCCTTCATGTCCAGCTGTATGTACGTGACTCAGCTACTAAAGAGGCATCTAAATAGAGAGGCTTCTTTTGTGCTTTATAGTCACAAAATTCCAGTCCCAAACAGTCTAGAGCTTTTCTACATGTTCTTTCTTTGATCTGAAGAATGTTAACAATAAAACATGTTTGTGTGACTCATAAATGGGATTTATTTCAGTCACAATGGAGTTTGATTTATTTCAGAAATCCTGCTAATGGTTCACTATGATACTACGGTATATCACTTAATCATAATGACATATAATAGTTCTACATTTTTCCCCTTACTCATTCTTTCATAATTGTATAGTGGGAATACAACATTTCCCGTGGCATTTCCACCTTTAGGAAGATCAAAGACCTAATGCTATAAGATAATATGGGGGAGAGTTTTAAATCTACTATGTCTAATAAGAATGTATGTTGTCATTTAGAGTCCTCTAAGGGTATTTTGGTCCATTATCTGAATGGTAGATAACTTGAAAAACTGCCTTAAATTTCACCACAAAAGTACTGCAGAATCTCAGATGTCACCTTGCTGATATAGTGTTAACATTGTTAGTTTCTGCCCCCTCCCCTTCCCCCTCCATATATCTTTCTGTTCTGGCTTTGTACAACACCTAGCACAATGGGGAACTGACTCCAAGTTCTACCAAAGTATTTGTTATTTTCAAGTATTTGCTGAGTTGTTTGGATGCAGAACTTTCAGTGAATTAGGGTGACCAGCAGCAAGTGTGAAAAATCGGGACCAGGGGTGTGGGGTAATAGGACCCTATATAAGAAAAAGACCCAAAAATCAGGACTGTCCCTATAAAATCGGGACATCTGGTCACCCTACAGTGAATGGATGGTCTTCTTTGGTTTGGTATTTTATAGTTTGTATTTGTATTTGTGTTAGGTCACCATGGTGACATGGCATTGTTTCTGCTCTCTGATTGGGTGAATGAAGTTCTAAACAAGAAAAAAAATTACAAAATGACAACTAGTGAATGATGACTAGATTACAAAGCCAGAAGGGACCATTGTGATCATCTAGTCTGACCTGTATAATATATGTCATAGCCATAGGTGCTGGAACTAATGGTGCTGGGGGGGCGGGTGCTGCTACACCTCCTGGCTTGAAGTGGTTTCAGACATATATAGGGTTTACAGTTTGGTTTAATGACTCTCAGCACCCCCAATATACAAATTGTTCCAGTACCCCTGGCCACAGAACTTCCTCAAAGTAATTCTTACAGGATATCTTTTAGAAAAAAAAATCCAATATTGATTTAAAAATTGTGAATGATGGAGGATCCACCACGATGCTTGGCAAATTTTTCCGATGGTTAATTTCTCTCACCATTAAAAATGTATGCCTTAATTCCAGTCTGAATTTGTCTAGCTTCACCTTCCAGCTAGTGGACTGTGTTATACCTTTCTCTGCTAGATTGAACATTATTATATGTAATTATATAACATCATTAAATATTTGTTTCCAAAGTAGATACTTATAGACTGTAACCAAGTCACCCCTTAACCTTCTCACTATAAGGCAGGTTTTCCAATCCTTTAATCATTCCTGTGGCTCGTCTCTGAACCCTCTCCAATTTATGAACATCCTTGAATTGTGGGCACCAGAACTGGACACAGTATTCCAGCAGCCGTAGCACCAGTGCCAAATGTATAGGTAAAGTAACCTCTCTACTCCTAGTTGAGATCGTACTGTTTATGCATCCCAGGATTGCATTAGCTCTCTTGGCCACAGCATCACACTGGGAACTCATGTTCAGCTGATTATCCACCACAACCCTCGAATCTTTTTCAAAGTCACTGCTTCCCATGATAGAGTCCCCCATCCTGTATGAAAGGCCTACGTTCTTTGTTCCTAGATATACACATTTACATTTACCCATATTAAAACATATTGTTTGCTTGCAAAGTTGTGCCCAGTTTACCAAGCAATCCAGACAGCTCTGAATCAGTGACCTGTCCTCTTCATTATTTCCCACTCCTCCAATTTTTGGGTCATCTGTAAATTTTATCAGTGACGTTTTTATGTTTTCTTCCAGGTCATTGATAATCATGTTAAATAGCTTAGGTCCAAGAACCAATCCCTGTGGGACCCCACTGGAAACACCTGCTTGACAATGATTCCCCATTCACAGTTACATTTTGAGACCCACCCGTTAGGCAATTTTTAATCTATTTAATATGTGCCATGTTAATTTTATATTGTTCTAATTTTTTAATCAAAATGTCCTGTGGTTCCAAATCAAGCACCTTATAAAAGTCTAAGTATATTATGTCAACATTATTACCTCTAACAATCAAAACTGTAATCTTATAAAAAAAAGATATCCTGTTAGTGTGACAAGATCTATTTTCCATGTTGACTTGCATTAATTAATTAATAGCAAATACTATTGTTCATATGCAAAAATGAGTGTTTATATGAACAATAGTTGTTCCCAAAACACTTATGTGAACAAAACCAGTTCATGTGAATGTTGGTGAATAGCAAATAGGGCATGAGCATGATGAAAAAGATTTTTTAAGCACATGCTTAAATATACTTCTTGAATAGGGATGCTTTCCTTAATCAGAGACCTACAAATTAGTATACAGCATGACAGTGTAATCTGTAAGGCTACGTTTTAGTCACAGGTATTTTTAGTAAAAGTCATGGACTAGTCACGGGGAGTAAACAAAAATTCATGGCCCATGACCTGCCCATGGTTTGTACTATATATCCCTGACTAAATCTTGAGGCACCCTGGGGGTGTCATGGGTGCTCGGGGCAGCCCGGAGGTGCAGTGGGTGCGCTGGGGGAGCAGCCCAGGACCCCTGCTGGCCCTGCGGCATGGAGACGGCGGCAGCGCATGGCCTGGGACTCCTGCTAGTGCTGGGGTGCAGGCAGTGGTGCATGGTCTGGGACCCCTGCTGATGTGGGGTAGGGTGGGGGTTGGTGGGGCTGGTAGGCTCCCTACCTGGCTCCGCATGCTGCCTCAGCCCTGAGCACCAGCTCCGCAGCTCCCATTGGCTGGGAACAGTGGCCAATGGGAGTTGCGGGGGTGGGGCTTGTGGGCAGAGGCAGCGCACGGAGCTGTCTGCTAGGAGCTGAGGGAGGGGGAGGTTGCTGCTTCCGGGGAGCACCCCAAGGTAAGCGCCGCCCAGAGCCCTCGCCCCCTCCTGTAACCCAACCCCCTGCCCTGAGCCCCCTCCCACACCCAAACTCCTGCTGCTGCTGGGCGAGGGGGGACACGGTGGCCCGAGACTGCCCCAGCAGTGGCCGGTGCGGCTGGCCCAGGGGCTTCCTGAGCTGCAGAAGTCATGGAGGTCCTGGAAAGTTATGGAATCCATGACTTCTATGACGTGTGTGACAAACTCACAGCCTTAGTTATCAGCAGTTATTAAGAAATGGCATTAGAATTTTGGACACAGATTGAAAATTTCATAAGGCTCACAGTGACGTCACATCCGTTTCAATGTTACCCAGTAAAAACATGTTGGATTGTTTCCTTTATTTTCTTTGTAAATTTCATTATATAACAGAAGTAGAATATTCCACAGTGCAATGGAGGAGATCAGTGCTATTCTCAAGTAACATCACATAGCCTTTGGCCTTGTGCCTTTCAAAACATACATACACACAAATGACCTGATTCTTCTCTCGCTTATACCAGCCTAAAGCAGAAGCAATTGTGTTTCAATAAACTGAATTAAACAAGCATAAATCAGGTGGGGTGTGTATGTTGGAGGTGGGTTGGTGGTGGTAGGAGCTGAGCTCCATTATGCTTGATTCTCTGTTGGCATAATCTCTGCTACCTGACTTCAGCTGCAGAAGTAGGCCCCCTGCTGCGCCAATTTCTGTTGGGGCCAGGTTACTGAGGATCAAAGAGTTGGATCTGACTTCTTGTGACTGCTACTGTATGGGCTCAGAAAGGGAGATTAATAATTTAGTCTGATACAAAGAACAATAGGAGGAAATTATGGACAAAGTAGATTCTCAATTAGTTGGTGGCAAGGCTGAGATCTACAGGAGAGTCTCCCAGTGGAAAACGTGGAAGAAGCCCTATTTTGTATCATTTAGAGCTTCAATAAACAAATCCCTGGAGAATAGGCTGCAGGGAAAAAACTTGGACTTGCTAATGGAGAAGGACTACATGGTCTAACAGGCCTTTTCCATCTCAGACTTCTCTGATGTTACTGGTGAGACAGAGGCAGTTATCCTATTCAGTCTCTTTATAGAACCCAATAACTGTGCTTGCAGAAACCATTTTATTGATTTCCCCCCCTTTCTGCTAGTACCTATGTAAGGTACTATGCAAGGATCTTTAATGCTGTTGGAACATGGTTTGTATTGCAACTGTGCTGTGCAAATCAGGATCTCCAGCTATGTCTATAACTGAAGGCCAACCACAGTGTTTGAAAACTGTTTTTTAAAAAAAGTTACAAGTGTTAGTATGCATAGACAGCAGGATTTTGAGTCTCCTTAATACACAAAAGTAATTGGGGTTTCCCACAAAATACCAAATGGAGCGTATAGAGGGGGAAGGAGAAGGGAAGGAGATTTTCAGCCCAGCTTCTCCTCCCCAAATCCCACATGACTGAGAAGTCAGACCTGATGGTCCCCTTGTCCTCCCTGGTCTTTCCAGGAGATGCTAGGGTTGCAAACTTTCTAATTGCACAAAACCAAACACCCTTGCCCTGCCCCTTCTCTGAGGCACCGCCCTGGCTCACTCAATCCCTCCTTCCGTCACTCACTCTCTCCCGCCGTCACTCACTTTCACTGGTCTGGGACAGGGAGTTGGGGTGCGGGAGAGGGTGAGTGTTCCCACTAGGGGTGAGGGTTCCAGTGTGGGGTCAGAAATGAGGGGTTCAGGGTGCAGGAGGGGGCTCCGGGCTGGGACAGGGGGTTGGAGTGGGGGAGGGGAGCAAGGGCTCCGGTTGGAGGTGCAGGCTCTGGGGTGGGGCTGGGGATGAGGGATTTGGGGTGCAGGAGGGGGCTTTGGGCTGGGGCCAAGGGGTGCAGAGTGTGGGAGGGGGCTCAGGGCTGGGGGAGGGGGTTGGGATGTGGGAGGGGTGAGGGCTCCAGCTAGGGCTGCGGGCTCTGGGGTGGGGCCAGGGATGAGGGATTTGGGATGCAGGAGGGAGCTCTGGGCTGGGGCTGAGGGGTTTGGAGCATGGGAGCAGGCTCAGGGCTGGGTCAGGGAGTTGGGGTGTGGGAGGAGGTGCAGGGTGCGGGCTTCAGGAGGGAGTTTGGGTATGGGAGGGTACTCAGGGCTGTGGCAGGGAGTTGGGGTGCAAGAGGGGTTGTGGGATGTGGACTCTGGGAGGGAGTTATGGTGTGGGAGGCGGTTCCAACCTGGGGCAGGGGTTGGGATGTGGGAGGGGGTTTGGGATGAGAACTCTGGGCGGGCAACGCTTACCTCAGGCGGCTCCTGGAAGCATCTGGCATGTCTGGCTCCTAGACAGAGAGGCCAGGGGGCTCTGTGTGCTGCCCACACCTGAAGGCACTTCCCCTGCAGCTCCCATTGGTTGCATTTCCTGTCCAGTGGGAGCTGCGGAGCTGGCACTTGTGGCGGGGGAGGTGCGTGGAGCTCCTGGCCGCACCTGCACCTTGGAGCAGGACACACTGGCCACTTTTGGGAGCTGCATGGAGCCAAGGTAGGCAGGGAGCCTGCCTTGGTCCCACTGTGCCGCTGACTGGACTTTTAACAGCCCAGTCAGTGGTGTTGACCGGAGCCGCCAGGGCACCTTTACAACCTGGTGTTCGGGTCGAAACCTGGACGCCTGGCAACCCTAGGAGTAGCTCCTCTTATTCTCCTGGAGAAGTCCTGCAGGCAGGACTGCTCGGCAGCCCAGACCCAGTGTGCTCCCGAGCAGTGCACTGTGAGACGGCTTCCACCTGCAAATGCAGGCTCCCAGGCAGATCGTTACATGGGTCTTCAGCGCAGGGACTCCCAGTGTTGCCAGTCCTAAGCATTGAAAAATCATGAGTCAGGTTCCCCAAAAATCATGAAATAGACTTAAAAATCATGAGATTCTTTAAAATAATGTGTATTGTGGGGGGATTTGTTTTCCTTCTGCCTTTTGAAACTTTAGGGTTCACTTGGGTCACATTTTTAAGCATTTCTCCACAACTATCAGGACTGGAAATGTACTAAAAACAAATCAACCAACCCCCTGAGATTGTCAGTAAATAAGATGGCTCCTGGGTCTGGGGCTGTCATAAATATAAAGGGAAGGGTAACAACCTTCCTGTATTCAGTGCTATAAAATCCCTCCTGGCCAGAGGCACAATATCCTTTTACCTGTAAAGGGTTAAGAAGCTAATCTAACCTGGCTGGCACCTGACCAAAGAACCAATAAGGGGACAAGATACTTTCAAATCTAAGGGGGGGGGGAAGGCTTTTGTCTGTGTGTTCTGTGTGCTTGCCGGAGAGAGATCAAGAAAGCAAGCAATCCAACTCCATTAGAATTAGTAAGCAGTAGCAAAGAAATGCATTAGTTTACTTTTGTTTTGGCTTGTGATTTTCTCTGTGCTGAGAGGAAGGTGTAGTCCTGGCTTTCTTTTTGTAACTTTAAAGTTTTTGCCCAGAGGGAAATCCTCTGTGTTTTAAATCTGATTGCCCTGTGAGATTAGCTTCCCTTCTAATTTTACTGAGGTGCTTCTTTTACCTTTTTTCTTTCTAATAAAGTTCTGTTTCTTTTAAGAGCCTGACTGATTTCTCTATTGTCCTAAGACCCAGGGGTTTGGTTCTGTGATCACTTTGTAACCAATTGGGTAGGAGATTATTCTCAAGCCTCCCCAGGAAAGGGGGTGTAAGGGCTTGGGGGGATATTTGGGGGGGAATAGGAACTCCAAGTGGTCCTTTCCCTGATTCTTTGTTAAATCACTTGGTGGTGGCAGCGTACCCTCCAAGGCCAAAGAGTTTGTGCCTTGGGGAAGTTTTACCCTAAGCTGGTACAAATAATCTTTCACATGGGTCCCCACATCTGTACCCTAGAGTTCAGAGTGGGGAGGGAACCCTGACAAGGGCTTTAAGAAAAAAAAACAAATATTGAAAGATTTATGATAAAATCATGAGGGTTGGCAACACTGTGACCCGTCATTCCTTTCACTGACATTTGTGTGGCAGATTGTACAAATTCTGTAGCACATATTTGATTAATTAAAGTGAGAAAAAGCCTAGTGGTCTGGAAGAGGTATTTAGCTAGTTTTCTGAATAACAAGTCTTTTTTGAGGTGATTTAGGTAGAGTGACTTGGAAGTGTGATTTAACTAATTTATCCTTTCTTAATGCATACTCTCTGACCACTGTCCAGCCTGTAATGGCCTCAGGAATACTTGCAAATCTTCATCACTAGTATTTCCTATTCCTCCTCTTCCCTTCTACAAACAAAAGAAATGGAGCCTATTTTTTTCATTTAACCCCCACGGGGGCAGAAACTTTATAAAACTTTCTGCCTTCTTTTCCAAACTTGTCAAGATGTTGTTTTGACTAAAATTAGTCCAGTTTACAGCTATTTCCATGGTGCTCATTTTTAACCGTTACGGGCAAATTTTTATTCTCTGTCCACATTTACACGATTGCTATCTCCACTGGCTTCAGTGAAGATAATCTGGATTAAACAGGTGCATACGAAAACAAATACAGCCCATTGTGCCACCTGTTCATTCTTAATTCCTTGTTTTACAAGTTTAGCAGCAATCACATGCACTGTTCTATCCGTTTAGTGGGTGGTGATTTCTGGATTAGAAACCCAGTCATTCTCAGAAGCAGAAGTGGTTACAGCAACAGCAAGCTACTCTAATTCTACTGAGTCACATAGGTCATGCAGTGTGATAGGGAAGTGAAAGTGCATAGAGGCAGAGAACCCACAGAAATTAGGTGACATGTTGTAGCGAGGAGACAGTATTGTTGGCTTGTGCTGTGTTGAAGGAGAAACTCTGAACAGAGAAATTGTGCTCACCATCATCTTTCTGGTGTCAGATATTTCCCAGCTAAGCTATTTTTGTTAGATAAAACAGAATAGTAATAACAGTGGTTGAATGAAAAGGATGTGTGCTTTTGGTATTACCAGTGCTTGTTGATGATGTAGTAAGGAAAGAACACTGCCCAGCAAAGAATGCAGATGATGTCATGCCTGCAAGTGAGATGGCTAAAAAGTTAGCAGCTACTGCCTTCAAATGCCAAAACTCCATTTTTTACAATAAAATCGATTAAATTATTGTAGTAAGGGGGGACTTTAACTACCCAGACCGCTGTTGGAAAAATAATATGACACAACCCACAACATTTCCAATAAGTTCTTGGAATGTATTGGGGGTAACTTTTTTGTTTCAGAAAGTTGAGGATGTAACCACAGGCAATCATTTTAGATTTGATTCTGACTAACAGGGAGGAATTGGTTGGAAATCTGAAGATGGAAAGCAAATTTGGTGAAAGTGATCATGACATGATAGATTTCATTTTTCTAACGAAAGGAAGGAGTATAGCAGTAAAATAATCTGGAGGACGGCTAATGTAATGCCAATATTTAAAAAAGGCTCCAGAGGTGATCCTTACCATTAGAGGCCAGTAAGCCTGAATTCAGTACCAGGCAAATCTGCTGAAACTATGGTAAAAAACACAATTATCAGACAAATAAATGAACACAATATGTTGGGAAAGAGTCAACAAAGCTTTTGTAAAGGGAAATCATGCCTCACCAATCTATTAGAATTCTCTGAGGGGATCAACAAACATGTGGCCAAGGGTGATCCTGTGGATATAACATACTTCTACTTTCAGAAAGCCTTTCACAAGGTCCATCACCTAGTGTAATGTTTGCTAGATAGGGTTTGTTTTTTTCCTCCCTGAGGCAAAAGCAGTTAAAGAAGACGGATCAAGAGAGCAGGAACTCATGTTCAGTGTAATGTTTGTTCTGAAAGAAAGCAGATGTGCTTTCATCAGTTCTCAGTTGGTATGATTTCTGGCACAATAACTAGTGCAACGTATAGGACTGACAATTAGGAAAATAGCTGCTGTCACTGTAAGTGTAAAATGGGAAGTAGCTTAACAGAGAGACCCTTTTATAAAAAAAAGTCTTTGCATCCCATCTTTGATAGAAGTTGGAGAGGGTGTATTTGGATGAGTTTGATTTGTACCAAGTATAAAACCTGAGGTCTGTGGACTTATGTTTGCCAAATGTTGTTTCAGTGTATCAAACAGCGAAGGGACACAATGGAATAGGTATACTGAGAAGTCCAATATTCATCTGTATGGAGTACACTGTTAATTATTTTAAATAAAAATGTAGCAGTTTTGAATATTTAAATAAAAGCTTTTAAAAAAAAAGCAAACTTCATTTTGCTCTATCGCCCATGTGTCGAAACATCTGCATCAAACATTTAGTGCATAGTGACATAGCAAAACAAATGTAGAGCAGGCATTACAGATGGATGACTTGTTGACGGATTAGCAGATGAGTTTCCCTTATGTTTTTGAAAATATACTTCCCTAGCCATAACGTGGACGGGGAAAAAGCTGGAATTAAAGATCAGATAACAAAAAGTAAATTTTTCTTTTGTGGGTTTATTATTGAAATTCTAGAGTACCAAGGGAGATATAAAGGGCAAACAGATCAACACAAGGGACATCTAATACATGGAAATGAAACACTGACAGCTTTCAGAATTACAGCTGCGATGTCCATGCATATGAAACATTTTTTGTTTTTCAAGCATCTCCGTAAATCACAGTTTATATTGATAAAACACTTAGGATGTTTTCTCTTAGAGCCAGAGCATAGACAGATTGTAGGACTGGGAACTAAATCTTTCTCACTATACGCGTGTGAGTAGTCACACTGAAATCAATAGGAGTACCCACGTGAGCACCTTCGCTAGTGGAGGGGCCATCAGTTTTATTCACGGTGTAAGGGTTTGATCCTGTAAAGTGTTCAGCATTTCCTGTGAGGTGACTTCAAGGGGAGATGTGGACATGCATCATCTTGCACTTAGCATTTTACAGGATTGGGCCCAAAAGATCAGTCCTGTTAAATGTGTGTTTACTTCATGCAATGTGATGTTGCTTGGGGAGGACTGCATTGTGTCACATATTGCTTCATACAGGAAACTGACATAGTCTATGACAAGCTTGAGAAGGGAACTGTCAAGGAGCTTAGTTCAAACACAGTTCCGTTCTGGCATTCACAGCTACAAGCAACATGGAAGCAAGATAGGGAGGCTGCAGCAGCAGCAGTCTCCAGAGGCATTCTGTGTCAGCAACCAGGGTGTGGGTGGTCCTGCCTACTGGTCAGTACAGTGGCAGTCCTGCCTTGTGGTTGGAGCAGCACCTAGGGTCAGAGCCAGGAACTAAGCAGGGGAATAAAGCTGGAATAAAGCTGGAACAAGGCAGGAGCTATCAGAGCCAATCGGGCAGGTCGGCCAATCAGGCAGTTCTACTGTAGCTCACCTCCATTCATAAGTCTGCCTGGAGACTGAGCTAGCTAGTCCGAGGCTCAGCTGCAGGCTCTTATTCTGGCGCTCTAGCAAATTCAGCCAGGATAACACTGGGAGAGCCCTGTAATGCCTTTGGAGATGGTGCAGCATGTGTTCCCTTTTGAGCTACTCTGGCTCTGTTGTTTGGTTTGGAAGAGGGGCAGAGCCTTGGCCCTTATCCTTTGGGGTGTCTGACCTCTGCTGATGCCGGAAATCCCCAGTCTTTGAACATAGCATAAGAATCAGATTAATGGCTGCTCCCAACATAGGCTCTTCCATCCTAATGTACTCACCCATACATGGCCCAGCCCAATCTAGCCCATGGGTTTTTCAAAACCTAAGGTGAATGGAATTGTTTTCAGGAGTTGCTTTTAATTTTTTGAAAACGTCTCTTTTTATTACACATTGACATAAAAACTCAATATATAATCCACTGACAGTCAATGAGAGCTAGGGCCCTACAAACCATCTTTCGAAGGAGGATATGTAATTTTATATTTCTGTCAAGCAAGCTAGAATAATAAGTCAGATGCCACCAATCTCACAGAACTGGCTCAAATTGGAGCGATCACAACAAATTATAATTAAGAACTTAGAAACTTCCCTTTTCAGGAATTGAGTTTCAAGTTATAAGTTTTATTTCTTTTCTTGTTTCTTTTTTAAGGCGTACTAAGTTTAGGCTAATATAAAAGGCATGGTAGCATAATGAAAAGCATAAAATTACCTCCACTCTTCCCTTCAGTACAATAGATGGATGCTGCAAGTCACCAGTCTTACATATTAAAAGAAATAGGTCATCAGGAGTTGGCCCCCATTCTCCCACCTACTTGCTACATAGTGAGGGGAGTGCTACTTTCTCTCCAGCTGCAGGAAATGCCAGTCACCTAGTGCCCAGTCTGACTCCCACTGAAATCATTGGCAGTCTTCCCACTGATTTGGCAGTTGTTTTAAGCCCAAAATGGGTGAAGTTGCCCATTCTGAGAGTGCCACAGAACCATCACTATTTAAAGAAAGAACATTGGAGGGAAGGATGGATTTGTGGTTAAGGCACAGGAGTTGGAGACTGGGGTTATATTCTTAGTTGTGCCACAGATTTGCTGTGTAACCTTTGGCAGGCTATGTAGGCCAAAAGATTAAAGAGTGGTATCTAACGTGGGACATCTCAAAATGGACACACTTACCTGTAGAATCCTGGGCCATGCTTTTCAGAGGTGCTGAGTACCTAGAGCTCCCGTTAACTTTGAACAGAATTGTGGGTGCTCAGCACTGTTAAACATCAGGCTTTAGGCTTCTTAAGTAGGGCATCAAAAATTAAGCCACCCAAAATTAATGAATTCTCCATCTCTCAGTGTCTTCCAATCAAGACTGGATGCCTTTCTGAAAGATATGCTTGATTCAAACACAAGTTATGCTTTGTTCAAACATAAACTATTGAGCTCAGTACAGGGGTAACTGGGTGAAACTTAGTGGCCTGTGATGGACAGGAGGTCAGTCTAGAAGATGATATAATGGTCCCTTCTGGCCTTAAACTCTATGAATCTATGGGCCTATGGATTAATTGTTACGAAGTGCTGTGAGCTCCTTGGTTGGAAGGTACTATGGAAGAGTAAAATATTAGTAATGCTATGTTTGACTGCAATATATCACTCAGCCACGATACAGCTCTTTGGGCACTGCATCGGGTTCCAGGCAGTGTGTGGTTCCTGGTGAACAAAGATGACAAAGCTAGAAATCAGACTGTGTAGAAGCCTGTCATCTATAGTAGTAGCCTTATCTTTAATAAACACCCTCCTGTTTAGGAAAATATGTGATCCATGTCATGACAGTGTGGGTATGAAACATAAAACTTAGTAAGGGGGGTTAAGCAAAAAGTTGTTCAATTCTATCTTCTGAATTTTGCTGTTCAGCAAAGCAATCTACTTTGGTGTAACACAGTGTCCAGTGTATGTTATGTGTTTTCTCTATGCTCGATCCACATGGGTTGTGAGTCTCTTATAATTTTCACCTACAGAGCCTGGCTTTTTAGCTCAAGTTGTAGAGACTCATACTTTTAGCCTCATTCTATCTCTGGTGTTGGCTAAGATGGTGACTATCACACATGCAGGCCATCAAATAAATTATTCCTGTTCTGATTGCTCTAAGCTATTAAATCATATAATTTCCAGAAGTTTATCTCCGTTCTAGCCATAGCTAAGGTCTTAGATAGACCTGGTCAGAAAATGGTTCCCCAATATTAGGAAAAAATTGAATAAAAAAAAAATGGAATGGAAAAAATGACAATCAAAAAATTTCATCTAAACATTTTCTGAGGAAATCTAAAATTTCAACTGAGAAATGTTGCTGCCATGTCTTATGAGAATAGTAGTTTGGGTGCCTAATGCTCCCATTCTCTGCTCTGGACTGGGATCTCTGGCCAGACTGTATTGTCCACAATGGACCATCATTGGTCCTCTTGCTGAGCCATTGCAGTGCACCATGGAGATGTAGTCCGGTTAGGGAACTCGTCCTATAGAAGAAAATGGGGAAATCCTGAAGTGCATGTGAACTACAGCTCCCACAAGACACCATCACAGTGGCATTTTTTAATAATTTTTTTCAGTTTTTGTCTGAAAACTGAAAATTCTTTGGTTTTCAGGTGTTCTGTTTTTTTGAGGAAAAGTCAATTTTTCCATGACAATTTGACACTTTTCATGAAAAGTTTCATTTTGTTTAAAACCCAATTTTCTGTTGAAAAACAGTTTCAACAGAAAGAAAAGGAGGACTTGTGGCACATTAGAGACTAACAAATTTATTTGAGCATAAGCTTTCGTGAGCGACAGCTCACTTCATTGGATGCATTCAGTGGAAAAACTGAAGTGAGCTGTAGCTCACGAAAGCTTATGCTCAAATAAATTGGTTAGTCTCTAAGGTGCCACAAGTACTCCTTTTCTTTTTGCGAATACAGACTAACACGGCTGCTACTCTGAAACCTGTCAGTTTCAACAGAAAATTTTCAGCCCCTTTTACTTACTTTTTCAACCCCTTTTACTTTTAGTGTTAGCACTGTATGAGGTAAACAAAGCCCCTTTTGAGCTTGTCTGTCAGTTCCTTCAAAACACTGTCTCTGCAAGAAGATTCTCAGAGAAGCGCTGTCCCACTGGTGTCAATTTGAAACTAAAAAAATTAATATCTTAAATAGAGGCTGCCAAACTGGAGAGCCCTCAGGATGGATCTTCCTTGGTTTCTGTGTTTGTGCTCTCTCATATTTTTAATTTCAATAGAGTTGGTTTGGTAGAAACGATTTTAACATTCCCCTGCAGCATTTTAAATTAAAGCACAAAAGTGCTGTGTGAATGCATGAGACTTAGGGCTTCTCTACACTTACCAGTGAATCAGCGCTGCTGCGATCAATCCACCAGGGGTCGATTTAGCGGGTCTAGTGAAGACCCACTAAATTGACTGCCGATCACTCTCCCGTTGACTCTGCTACTCCACCGGAACGAGAAGGGTAAGGGGAGTCGACGGGAGAGCATCTCCTGTAGACATAGCATAATGGGGACCCCACGATAAGTAGGTCTAAGCTATGTCGACTTGAGTTATGCTATTAACGTAACTCAAATTGCACAGCTAAGATCAACCGTCTCCTGTAGTGTAGACCTGCCCATAGAAAGTGAAATGACGCATCTGGTTTTACTGACCAAGCTCTAGGGAAGTGTATAGCACAGTGATACTCAGACTGAGGTTCGTGAGCTGCAAGTGGCTCTTTAATGCGTCTCTTGCATCTCTTTGCAGCACATGATATTAAAACACTGTGTGATTTAATTATTAAGTTATTAACCAATCGGGGTGCTTTTACTATGTTATTAACCAATTGTAGTTGATAAAATAATAATACTTGGTCAGTCATTTTGATGTGAGAATAATTATATATATATAAACTAAATATTTCCCTTCTTGTACTGTTTAAATATGAATATATAGTACTTTAGTAAATGAAACAATGAATTCACACAACTCAGCTCTTTTGGGTAACACTGATGACTAATTTGGCTCCTGAATCACTGAGGTCTGAGTATCACTGGTATCAAGTAAACAAAGAACAGAAATGCTGAAGAGTAAATTAGATGTTTTAACGTTTTCTTTCAGCTGGAACAATCTAACAAAATAAAGAATTTTTTAAGAAGTACAAGGCCTTATTCTAATTTCATTTATTCCAGTCCTAGAACACTATAATGTAATGGACTTCATCAGATTTACTCCTGATTTACACTTGGGTAGGTCAGATCAGGCCTATCTTTTTTTTTTTTTTTTTTCTCATCTTGGGTGTTCATTAAAATACAGTACCTCTTGTTAGGTGCAAGGCATTGTAACAAATGCTGTATATTGGCCCTGGTAGGGCTGTTCACTGGGTATATCAGTGAATTCTGGCGTGTTACAGGTCAACTCTTATCATAATGAAGATAGAACAACCTCTTATCATTCCCACATAGACACGTATTACACAGTCATAGAAAAATATCTGTACTTCCCAGGATGAATCTGCTGAGTTTAATGCCAATGACTCTTTAAATCACATGCTTTTATCTCAACAAGATTTGCAAGTTGTCTTAAGATGGCATCAACAGCATGTACTGACTTTGCCTTGGTCCAATTACATGCAAGACTGATATTCTGGCTTGCCTATTACTCCTGAGAAAATGTTTGCCACAGTTAGGACTGCAGGTTTCTCATGGCAATTTTTATCAAAGATCACGGAGCTGTCATAGTAAATTTAGCAAAAGTTATGGGTTACTAAATTTACTGTGACTTCTTCCTGATTTTTGATTAAAAAAATCCCATCCTCCTCGCCCTGCCAAGGGGACACCGACCACCCACATCAACACCCTCTGCCCTGGCACTGTAACCCTAATCCCACCCCATGAGGAAGGGAGGCCCCGTGGAAGGGGAGGCTGGACAGCAAGCCCACCCCACACTCACCCCAGACAGCGACGACTACTGTGGCTTCTGTCCTGAGAGACTGGGCCCAGCACCCTATGCTCATTCTGCGGGTCCTGTCCTACCTAGTGCAAAGTCATAGCACTGCTCAGGTTTGTGCTCCCCACTCCCTGTCATGATGGAGGGGCAGGTGGGCCAAACCTGAGCAGCACTGTGATCTGGTGAATGCAGAGAGGGCTCACGCTTCAGCCTCCCCACCAGGGCCTCTTCTCCTCACCATGCTGAGGCAGGCTCACTCACCAGCCCCCTCTTCCCCCCAGGTCCTCCCCTCCACATTGGGCTGGTGACTCACCCACCCTTTGTGAAAATCATGGACATGAAAAAAGACACAAACAGAAAAATCATGGTATCTGTGACTTTTTGCCTCCAAGAAAAACCTGCAACCCTAACCATAATCATTGAGGGCAAGATCCTTTTCTACCTCTGTGTCCCTAAACATTATAAGACTTGATCCTGCAACAATTGCATGAGTAATCCCATTGGCTTCAGTGACCCAAGTTAGTAAGGACTATTCTCATGAGTTAGTGTTGCAGGAACTGGACAGGCCAGTGTAAAATACTTTCTGAGCTTTACTGCCAGTTTTGTGTGACTTTGAAGCTCAACTTGACACAAAGTATTAAAAAGTCCAGGCGTCGAGACAATGCACAACAGCATTTGAAAGAGAGCTCATGCTCATCCCCTTCGTCAACCACTGTCCTTTCTGTGCTAAAGCTTAACAATGACCAAGAAAATGCTGTGAACGAAAGAAATACATTGTTCTCGGCATTCCTCAGTGCTTGGAAGAAGTTAAATTTTGCACAACCGCTGAGTTCTTTTGGCATTATCCCATTAGCTTAAGTCATGGCTGATGACTTCACCCTCATAGTGACATCAGCCTCTAATCTCGTGAAGGTGAATTCATGTGAGATGGTTTCAAAACAATTACTCCCTGGATTGCAGGCTATTTCAATTGATATATGGTCACAACATTCACTTTTACAGATTGTAGCCTCTCTTATGTCCTGTACATGTACTTAGCATATTGTATTACAGCATGGACATTATGTCATTGGCTGGCATTGCCTAAGATCAGTAATGGAATGTGCTTGTACCAAACAAAAATCAGAAAACTAACTTTTTATTTTAAGTATAAAGTTAAGACAGAGGTATGGTCTTACTGCGGTTTGCCTGATTTCCTCTTAGCACTCCCTCCCCTCTCTTTCTTTACTTGATTTTGGCTATATCTTTGTCTAAGAGTTTTCTGGCTATTTCAATTATCCTGGCCTTCCCCCTTGAAGAAAAAATAGACTGATGATTACACAGGATCACTGTTTTGTAAATAGCAATTTTAAATAATGTCTTTAAATCCCCCTTTTAAACCAGATAAGTACATAGAATCATAGAATATCAGGGTTGGAAGGGACCTCAGGAGATCATCTAGTCCAACCCCCTGCTCAAAGCAGGACCAATCCCCAATTTTTGCCCCAGATCCTTAAATGGCCCCCTCAAGGATTGAACTCACAACCCTGGGTTTAGCAGGCCAATGCTCAAACCACTGAGCTATCCCTACATAAGTAACAGTAAAGTGATTGATTGGATTGTAAAATATTTTCTTCTTCTTCGTTGTCTATTTCCTTTTGAGTAGTGGCAAGAAAATACATATAGCCACATTCCGCAGTCTTCAGAAGAGGTTTTAATCAGATGAGGCAAATTCTGGCCCCAACTAGGCAACCTTCCCTGAAGTCAGCGGTGCTGTGCTGGGTGTAAAGGAGGGCAATGTTTGTCCCAGGGTGTAGCACACACATGCAAACCACACAGTTATGTGTATAATTGTTTATTTAGACAAGAGCTTTCTCTTAACCTCTTCTATTTGTTTAACTTTATTGTTCTTACATTTCTTCATCACTTTCCTTCAGCTGACTGTAGAAAGACCAAGTGGTAGCATCAGTGATTACAGGGTATGACATTTACCTTTGCATGGTGAAAGTCAAAAAAGAGATGCTGATATGCCTTCCCCACCAGTCTGGCCTTAAGCAAGGCAGGGGTAGGGTGACAATTGCACGAGAGGAGTGAAGCAGGAAGTTTAAAACACTCTCCTGTAGCCAGTGTACTGTGAATAGACTTCCTAATGTGACTAATAGCTCCTGGCATTGAACTGAAGCTCCTGAAGTGCAGAGCTGGCATTTCCATGTGCTAATGTTTAAAGTAATGTGTCAGAAAAGTTTTATAGTAAGAGCACAGTATTGTTAGGAGACAGAAAAGTTGTTTGTTTAAAGCCAATGGAATTCTACTATCATCACTTCTCTGCATTTATTGTTGGGTGTGTGGAAATGACTTAATTTTTATTTGGTGTTAGCAGTGTAATGCTAGACAGTTTGCACATTCGGAAGTGATGAGGTTGTGATAAAAAAAAAATCCGTAAAAAGGAAACAAGTTGTCCTCAGTTCCTGGATGCTCCAAGGGGGCTGAGCAAAAAGACAGCAAACCTACTAAACAATAAACATTAAACCTACTAAACAACATTAAACATTACACCTACTAAACAATAAACATTGTTCTGTTATTTCTAGGAGGAAGGGAATTGAGTCTTTGGATGACTTTCAAATATTTTGCCAAATGTAGTGGCCAGTGGGTTTCCTGAATTTCCCAATCTGATTTTAGATTAGATTTTTTTTTTTGGGTTGGCTAAATCAGAGGAAATTAGTACAGTCTTAGTCCAAGAGCCAGGCGCTGTTACCAGTTACATGTGTGTAGGTTACAAGAGCTATATTACATCTGCGTTAGCTCTAGTTAGAAGTCAAATGTCTTCCCCTTTTCTCCCAACCCCCCCACATTTTCTGGTGGCCAGGAAGCAAGAAAAATAGTGACATGTTTTCGCTAAAAATTCTCTCTGAGTGAAACCTGTGTCTGGAGTCTGTTTCATGAAAAATGATGGGCAGGAAAAAAACTGCACATAAACAAACAGTGGTTTAAAATATGGTTCGGCCGTTGGGCGAGTGTACAATATGGGGAAAGCACGAGGAGCCTTCCCTGCATAAACCTCCTATGGAAAAGCTGGTTATAATGGCAGGCCCTCTATTTCCCAAAGTGCAAGGTGTCTGATCAACCCAGAAAGGTTGAAGATATGGCCCAGTGCCAGGAGGGGAACATGTACACTTTCCTGTGCTCAATAGCTACAGTTCTTCTTAGAGTTCCCACTGGGATGACATGTCTCCATACCGCCCCAATATGGGCTAGTGTCTTTAAAACACAGGTATATCTACACTGGGTTAGAGGAACTCAAGTCGTGAACCTTGGGTTTGAGAACCCAGGGCTTGAGTGTCTACACTGACTGCTGATCGTAGGTTGAAAATTTTTGAACCTGGACCCCAACCTGGGGCTCCAGCATCCACAACGCAGTATACAGGCCTGAATCCAACCTACTTTTTCACTGACTGCCTTGCACCCTGCCAAAATGTGAATGCTCTAACCCGTTGCTTGTGGTGCAGTGTGGGAAAACTTAACTGTCCACCCCCATGCATCACAGAATCATAGAATATCAAGGTTGGAAGGACCTCAGGAGGTCATCTAGTCCAACCCCCTGCTCAAAGCAGGACCAATCCCCAACTAAATCATCCCAGCCAGGGCTTTGTCAAGCCTGACCTTAAAAACTTCTAAGGAAGGAGATTCCACCACCTCCCTAGGTAACACATTCCAGTGTTTCACCACCCTCCTAGTAAAAATTTTTTTCCTAATATCCAACCTAAACCTCCCCCACTGCAACTTGAGACCATTACTCCTTGTTCTGTCATCTGCTACCACTGAGAACAATCTAGATCCATCCTCTTTGGAACCCCCTTTCAGGTAGTTGAAAGCAGCTATCAAATCGCCCCTCATTCTTCTCTTCCGCAGACTAAACAATCCCAGTTCCCTCAGCCTCTCCTCATAAGTCATGTGTTCCAGTCCCCTGATAATTTTTGTTGCCCTCTGCTGGAAGTTTTCCAATTTTTCCACATCCTTCTTGTAGTGTGGGGCCCAAAACTGGACACAGTACTCCAGATGAGGCCTCACCAATGTCGAATAGAGGGGAACGATCATGTCCCTCGATCTGCTGGCAATGCCCCTACTTATACTGCTCAAAATGCCATTGGCCTTCTTGGCAACAAGGGCACACTGTTGACTCATATCCGGCTTCTCATCCACTGTCACCCCTAGGTCCTTCTCTGCAGAACTGCTGCCTAGCCATTCGGTCTCTAGTCTGTAGCGGTGCATTGGATTCTTCCGTTCTAAGTGCAGGACTCTGCACTTGTCCTTGTTGAACCTCATCAGATTTCTTTTGGCCCAATCCTCTAATGTGTCTAGGTCCCTCTGGATCCTATCTCTACCCTCCAGCATATCTACCTCTCCTCCCAGTTTAGTGTCATCTGCAAACTTGCTGAGGGTGCAATCCATGCCATCCTCCAGATCATTTATGAAGATATTGAACAAAACCGGCCTGAGGACCGACCCTTGGGGCACTCCACTTGATACCAGCTGCCAACTAGACATGGAGCCATTGATCACTACCCATTGAGCCCGACAATCTAGCCAACTTTCTATCCACCGTATAGTCAATTCATCCAGCCCATACTTCTTTAACTTGCTGTCAAGAATACTGTGGGAGACCGTGTCAAAAGCTTTGCTAAAGTCAAGGAACAACATGTCCACTGCTTTCCCCTCATCCACAGAGCCAGTTATCTCGTCATAGAAGGCAATTAGATTAGTCAGGCATGACTTGCCCTTGGTGAATCCATGCTGACTGTTCTTGATCACTTTCCTCTCCTCTAAGTGCTTCAGAATTGATTCCTTGAGGACCTGCTCCATGATTTTTCCAGGGACTGAGGTGAGGCTGACTGGCCTGTAGTTCCCAGGATCCTCTCCTTCCCTTTTTAAAGATGGGCACTACATTAGCCTTTTTCCAGATGTCTAGGACTTCCCCCGATCGCCATGAGTTTTCAAAGATAATGGCCAATGGCTCTGCAATGACATCCTCCAACTCCTTTAGCACTCTCGGATGCAGCGCATCCGGCCCCATGGACTTGTGCTTGTCCAGCTTTTCTAAATAGTCCCGAACCACTTCTTTCTCCACAGAGGGCTGGTCACCTCGTCCCCATGCTGTGCTGCCCAGTGCAGTAGTCTGGGAGCTGACCTTGTTTGTGAAGACAGAGGCAAAAAAAGCATGAGTACATTAGCTTTTTTCACATCCTCTGTCACGTGGTTGCCTCCCTCATTCAGTAAGGGGCCCACACTTTCCTTGACTTTCTTCTTGTTGCTAACATACCTGAAGAAACCCTTCTTGTTACTCTTAACATCTCTTGCTAGCTGCAACTCCAGGTGTGATTTGGCCTTCCAGATTTCACTCCTGCATGCTCGAGCAATATTTTTATACTCTTCCCTGGTCATTTGTCCAATCTTCCATTTCTTGTAAGCTTCTTTTTTGTGTTAAAGATCAGCAAGGATTTCACTGTTAAGCCAAGCTGGTCGCCTGCCATTTTTACTATTCTTTCTACACATCGGGATGGTTTGTCCCTGTAACCTCAGTAAGGATTCTTTAAAATACAGCCAGCTCTCCTGGACTCCTTTCCCTCTCATGTTATTCTCCCAGGGGATCCTGCCCATCAGTTCCCTGAGGGAGTCAAGTTTGCTTTTCTGAAGTGCAGGGTCCGTATTCTGCTGCTCTCTTTTCTTCCCTGTGTCAGGATCCTGAACTCATGGTCACTGCCTCCCAGGTTCCCATCCACTTTTGCTTCCCCTACTAATTCCTCCTGGTTTGTGAGCAGCAGGTGAAGAAGAGTTCTGCCCCTGGTTGGTTCCTCCAGCACTTGCACCAGGAAATTGTCCCCTACACTTTCCAAAAACTTCCTGGATTGTCTGTGCACTGCTGTATTGCTCTCCCAGCAGATATCAGGGTGATTGAAGTCTCCCATGAGAACCAGGGCCTGCGATCTAGTAACTTCCGTGAGTTGCCGGAAGAAAGCCTCATCCACCTCATCCCCCTGGTCTGGTGGTCTATAGCAGACTCCCACCACGACATCACCCTTGTTGCTCACACTTCTAAATTGAATCCAGAGAGTCTCAGGTTTTTCTGCAGTTTGAGCAGCCCGTCGACACATTCTGCTGAGCCATTGTTTTGCTCCACACACTTCCAGGAACATGGAGGAGTTGCCATTTGAAGAATTTCTCTCACTTTCACTTTCACACTTGTTTAGGGAAATGAGCAGAGCTTCTGTGAACATTCCAGCACTGTTTTCTGATCCACAGAAGGCACCTGATGGAGCTAATGGTGGAGGGGAGGAGGGCACAGACATGGTAAGCTGAAACTGGCTGATGTCTGCTTTCACACTGAAACCCTGTCCTCAAGATGTGCAGCCAGCCTCTCGTCTTGGCTTTGCACTTGCTGTAAGTCCCTCACTCCTTATTGTACCCACGTGTCGGCCCTGTCCAGAATGTCAACTATTAGTTCATCACAGAAACACTTTCTCTTGGACCAGTCCATGACGGTACAGTGACCCCATGACATCTACCGGCGTGTGGGCAAGTTATTGAGGTACTGTGGTCTGTAGCAATCAAAGGGCCTGGAAGCAGACAGGACATAGAAGCTAATGGTCTCGAGTGTCTCAGTGCAAGAGCACAGAAAAATTCCTGCTGGAATTGCAGGAACATAAAATGTTGTGTAAAACTGTACTTCACAGTATTGTTAGAGGGACACTTCAGACCGCAGAATGTCCTTGGACACAGCCAGGTTAATTGCAGTGAAGGATGTGCACGGAGAATTTTCAGTTAAAAATCAGAACCACTTTTTTCTAAAAATTGCAGACTGCTTTGGGGGAGGGCAGTCACTGTGGTGTTCTACAGAAGCCTCCACTATCATTTCAGGAATTCCACGTTTTGGAGGACATAACAGCCCTCGTGGTTTCTGAGTGGCAAAGAGAGGTTTTATTCCAAGCTGACAGTGGGAAGCCAGAAGTGTATGTCACCAAAGTATTCAAACATATGGTGAGTGAACAATACATTTACAAGTGGAGTGGGCTGGTCAGCTACTGAGGTGGTCCTGAAAAACATGCTCTTCCCCAAAATGTGACTACCTATCTTGAGTTCCTGCTGTGGGAAGAGTTTGCAGCTATCAGCATCCTGGAATTGGGTCAACATTCATGAGGGAATCAATGGGATGCAGTGTTAGCGTCCACATGGGTTGCTGCCTCCCCATGGCTTCCAAAACTGCCTGTTATGACTGTAGGAAGATGCACAGTTCCACTGGCATCTCCTTTCTTCTTCTCTGGCACATTTCTGGACTGCATTCAAGCTCCCAGATGTATTTAGGAAAAATTATTTAATCACCCATGGACCACATTTAACTGAAATGGAGTACAGGTGTAAATGGAATACATTTCAACCTCCCCCCACCCTATGGTTCACTGTTCGCAGGAGGCTTGTTACATGTTGAGTGGGTACAGAGCTGCATGTTTACAGGGAAGGCAACAAAAAGTACTTTTTTGTAACAAACTGGCATGTCCTAGCAAAACTTTGTGCTTTTCTAGTAAAACTTCACTTTTAGAGACTTGCTTTACTGTTTGTGCTTCTCGGTCTCCATTTTGAATTCCACATGGTGTGTGGAGGGTTAGCGGGGGGGAGGAGGGGCACCAAAGTGCTGGCATGCAAATTCACCATTAGCGGATACATGTTGCTACTCAGGGCTTGTAATAAGTTTGCATTGGTTCATAAAACAGAAATCCCTCCCATAGCCATATTAATAAACACAAAAATGGAGCCAGAAACTTACATACCTCTGACTGGAGTGACTTCTGCCTCTTCTGTTTCTACTGCTGGTTTTGTGGTGGGCTGCTCCTCCAGGAGTGGGGAAGGCACATCAAAAAGCTCCTCCAACTACAGCCCCAGGGTGTGCGGCAGCTGCTCCAGTGGTAAAGACTCCTCTGAGATCGGGTTCATTAGCAGAGTCACATTAGTGGCATCATCTGACACCTGCTGCTGCTGGCTCTCATCTGTCCCCATGCTCGTTTCTGGGGGCAGCAGGTTGCCATCCTGACTGACCAGGTCATTGTGCACCACTGTTTGCTCCATGTTAGGCGCAGTGCTCAGCACCCGGTCAAAGTCCTTTATAAAACAGGCAGGATGACGCCGAGTTCCCAGAGGTGTGGTTCTGGTCCCTGACTTTGCAGTAGTCAGTCTTGAGCCATTTGATCCACTCCCTTCACTGGTCTTGTACATTTCCATGTCGCCTGCTTCTTTGCTATGTGGTATACTCAATCCTGGTACTCTTACTAAAATTGAGTGCTTTGTTCGCCTCACACCAGAGATTTACCAAAGTCTTGCTGTGCTCCTGTGACCAGGAAGCAGCATGCTTAGCAAAGGACTTCTGGTCAGTGGCCATTGCAAATACAGGAGAAGATTCATTGTGTTTGCAGCTCAATGGTCAGAATAAAATGGAAGGATTAAACACTGAGCTGTATTTGAACGAAGGGGGTTTCCTCTGTTTCCTAGGAGTTGATTGGCAACTTGTGGGATAGAGAGGACAAAGAACACTGGCCCAAGGGATTGTGGGATAGTGTTGACAGACTCTCAGGGCCCGAGTCCACTTGGCTGTGTCCACACTGCAGCATGATAGGGCTTGAACCCTGGGTCCTGGCTGCACTTGGGCTTAGACTCTTCATTTCCAGGAGGTTCCAGGACTTCTGAGCTTGAGTCAGAGAGATTAGTGTGTAGATGGAAGAGGGATTAGGGCCTGAGTGGAAGTCTGAGCCCAAACTTACACTGTAGTGTAGTCTTACAGTCCAGCCCAAAGTAACCTAAACCGCTACATTAATAATAATCCTCCCTGCCTTCTCTTCTTCCACTGCTGATGGCATTTAACATCCACTTTGCACTAATGCAAATGGATACACAAAATGCAAAGCAGAACATAAAGGGTATGTCTACCCTGCTGTTATGCAGTGTAGTCGTAGCCATTTTGGTCCCACGGTATTAGAGAGACAAGATGGGTGAGGTCATATCTTTTATTGGACCAACTTCTGTTGGTGAGAGGGACAAGCTTTTGAGCCATACAGAGCTCTTCTTCTTTTTCTTCTTCTTCTTCTTCTCTTCTTTTTCTGCAACCTGTGCTGTAGGACCCTCCCATCTCACAGGGTCCTAGAGTCTGGGCCCAAGCCCAAGCTTGAACATGGACACTGCAATTAAACAGCCCCATAGTCCGACCTCTGTGAGCCCGAGTCAGCTGACTTGGGCCAGCTGCAGGTTTTTAATTGCAATGCAGACATACCCAAAGAGTCTCAAAATGCCTGTCTGGTCTGATCACCAATTTTCATGAGAGATGATCCTGTGTGATATTACGCGTTGTCTATGTGGTCACCAAATAGTATTCCATGTTTTCTTTTTACAGAAAAGAAGCTGCATTCTTTGAAAAATTGGCATGCAGAAGTCCTACTGTGTACAGCAGATTGTGGTTTGTCCTTAATGCCTTTGTCAGTTTGGCATAAATCATTGGCCTCTCAAGGCCCACCCTTTTTCACAATTGGAAAACTACATGAAAACAATTTTCCACTGGCCACTCTGCAGTTTTTGCCTCAGATTGGGAGTTCTTCAGAATCAGAGATAAGTTCAAACAAAACAATAGTGCCATCCAGGAGTTCAAGGAGACCTAGCCAGCCTTACTGAAGCATGTAGCAGCGATGGCTGTTCCAGAATGATCAGCACAGCATCCTCCTCAACAACGACAATTCCAGGACCAGATGCCTCCTCAGGAAAAACACACTCTGTAGATACATATCTGGGCCTTTAGCTGCATAGGCATAAGGGTTGCCTGATTCCATTCTTAAGGGACATTCAGCACCCCTGAAAAAGAACAATTTTATTCACGTGGCTAAATGAGGTACCAGGTTTCAAAATTTTGGCCAGTGTGTTTTAATGCATGGATACAAAGCAGCTAACTGGCAGGGATACTGCCTTGATCAAGATGACTTTGAGTGTGCTATAGGTACCTCTTTATATGCTCTTCCGTGCCATGCCAGGCTCTTGAAGTAAAGCAGAACTTTAGGAGAAGCAGAGGCAGTTGCCTTTCCTTCCGTCCATCTGGTGGTGAGCCCGAGAGAGAGGCTTCTCAGAGGATTTGGGGTGTGGGGGAGTTGAACGAAGTGTGTGCAGAGTGTTACAGGAGTGCACTATATGTGTGTATAGGCAAATAGTTAATAGACAAGGTGCAAGTTTATGGTATTCAAAAACACGTAGGATGGTTTTGTAGGATCAAAAAAACTTATTGTGCACTGCAAATTGTTTCCTATGGCTGTTTTTTACAGCAGCTCTTAATCAGGAGTTGTTGCAGACCTACGTACTGAGGTAGATGTTGATGTGTTGAGCTTTGTGTGAGCAGTGGTGGTTGCTCTCTATGGAGTGGAGTATTTGGAGAACTGAACTAGAGGGTTTGTTGAAGATGATATTTTGTACGTGTAGTGAAAATGCCATACAGATGAGCTGCTGTGTTCTTGGGGAGACAAACATGGCTTAATCCAAAGCCTACTAAGTCTAGGCCTCTAATGTGAGGAATATAAAGGGTATGTTCTGTAATGTTTATTAAGTGACCTGTTATGTGGCACTACACATGAGAGCAATATTCACTCAGCTTCTGCATTCAAACAAATTAACTCCAATTACTTTTATAAAACAAAACTACTTTGTAAGAAAAATAATTGTTTTCTCTGTGTTTGTAACGATGTTCAGGTAAAGCAGTGATTATAATGATGGCATGAGAAGAACATAGCCAGAGGAATTTATTGTCTGATTTCTTAGAACACCCCTTCTCCAGGAAGAAATAAACTGAAGGGGAGTGTTACACAGGGGAAAATGAGAAATAACAGTTGAACATTTTTCTTCTGAGGATTTCAAAATGCTTTCCAAAGGCTAATACCATTTATTTCCATTTTACAAACAGGAAAACTAAGGGTATATCTACACTACGAAAGTAGGTCGGTGTTATAGAAGTCGATTTTTAGAAATCGATTTTATACAGTCGATTGTGTATGTCCCCACTAAAAGCATTAAGTCAGCTGAGTGTGTCCTCAATACCGTGGCTAGCATTAACTTATGGAGTGCTGCACTGTGGGTAGCTATCCCACAGTTCCCGCAGTCTCCGCTGCCCATTGGAATTATGAGTTAAGCTCCCAATGCCTGATGGGGCAAAAACATTGAGGGTGGTTTTGGGTACATGTCATCAGTCACCTCTCCCTCCGTGAAAGCAACGGCAGACTTTTTCTTCGCCCCTTTTTTCTTGGGTTACCCGTGCAGACTCCATACCTGGTAAGCATGAAGCGCGCTCAGCTCACCGCTGCTGTTGTGAGCATTGTAAACACCTCACTCATTATCCTGGAGTATGTGCAGAACCAGGCTAAGAGACGCCAGCACAAGGATGATTGTGATGAGGACATGGACACAGATGTTCCTGAAAGCACGGGCTGTGGCAATTGGGACATCATGGCGGCAGTGGGGCTGGTTGATACAGTGGAACGCCGATTCTGGGCCCGGGAAACAAGCATAGACTGGTGGGCCTGCATAGTGTTGTGGGTATGGGATGATTCACAGTGGCTGCGAAACTTTTGCATGCATAAGGCCACTTTCCTTGAACTTTGTGAGTTGCTTTCTCCCACCCTGAAGCGCAGGAATACCAAGATGTGAGCTGCCCTGACAGTTAAGAAGCGAGTGGCGATAGCCCTGTGGAAGCTTGCTATGCCTGACTGCTACCAGTCAGTCGGGAATCAATTTGGAATGGACAAGTCTACTGTGGGGGCTGCTGTGATCCAAGTATCCAATGCAGTCACTGATGTTCTGCTATCAAGGGTAGTGACCCTGGGAAATGTGCAGGCTGGATGGCTTTGCTGCAATGGGGTTCCCTAACTGTGGTGGGGCAAGAGACGGAACACATATCCCTATCTTGGCACCAGACTACCTTGCAACCAGTACGTAAACTGCAAAGGGTACTTCTCAATGGTGCTGCAAGCACTGGTGGATCCCAAGGGACGTTTCACCGACTTCAACGTGGGATGGCTGGGAAAGGTGTATGACGCTCGCATCTTTAGGAACTCTGGGCTGTTCGAGCAGTTGCAAGAAGGAACTTACTTCCCAGACCAGAAAATTACCATTGGGTATGCCAATAGTTATCCTTGGGGATCCAGCCTACCCCTTGCTCCCATGGCTCATGACGCTGTACACAGGCAGCCTGGACAGTAGTAAGGGATGATCCCTTTTAGCCAAGCGTAAACAACCCAGCATGAACGGGGTCCTTTTACTATTCCCTTACAAAAAAATCCCCTATTTCAACCAGGTGACCATGAATGATATCACTCTCCTGAGGCTAACACAGAAAGATAAAGACCAAATGTTGCTTGAATGCGACCAAAACCCAGGACCATTTGCTGCCATGCTTTGTGCTGCAGTGATTCCAGACTACTTGCTACTGGCTTGGCGTGGTAAAGTGTCCTACCATGGAGGACGAAATAAGGCAGCCCTCCCCAGAAACCTTCTGCAAAGGCTTTCAGAGTACTTCCAGGAGAGCTTCATGGAGATGTCCCTGGAGGATTCCTGCTCCATCCCCAGACACGTTAACAGACTTTTCCAGTAGCTGTACTAGCCGTGAATGCATCCAAATTCTTCAGGGAAAATCAAACATTAAACACTATTGCTTTTAAACGGTGTACTGTAGTTACAAATGTGCACTCACCAGAGCTGCCTTCTCCGGCTTCAGGGTCAGGGATCCTGCCTTGGGAGGGTATTGGCTCCAGAGTGATGAAAAGGTCCTGGCTGCCGGGGAGAACGGATTCACCGCTTGCATGCTGCGCGTTCTCCTCCTCCTCCTCCTTCCTCATCCACAAAATCCTCCTCTATGTTGCATGAGACTCCCTCCTTGCAGGTGTTCACAGACAGTGGTGGGGTAGTGGTAGGGTTCCCCCCCCTAGAATGCCATGCAGCTGATCATAGAAGCAGCATGTATGGGGCTCTGACCTGGAGCGACCGTTTGCCTCCTTTGTCGTTTGGTAGGCTTGCCTGAGTTCCTTGACTTTCACATGGCACTGCTGTGTGTCCCTGTTCTAGCCTCTCTCCACCATGCCCTGTGCAATTTTGGCATATATATGAGCATTTCTTCTTTTTGATCGGAGTTTGGCCTGCACAAATTCTTCTCCCCATACAGCAATCAGATCCAGTGTCTCCCTTTTGGTCCATGCTGGAGCTCGTTTGCGATTCTGGGGGAACTGCATGGTCACCTGTGCTGCTGAGCTCGCCACGCTGACCAAACAGGAAATGAAACTCAAAATTTCTCGGGGCTTTTCCTGCGTACCTGCCTAGTGCAGCGGAGTTCAAAGTGCTGTCCAGAGCAATCACATTGGAGCACTCTGGGATAGCTCCCGGAGACCAATACCATCGAATTGCTTCTGCACTACCCCAAATTCGACCCAGCAAGGTCGATTTTAGCCCTACTCCCCTCGCTGGGGAGGAGTACAGAAGTAGATTTTAAGAGCCCTTTAGGTCGAAGGAACGGGGTTGGCTATGTAGACGCATTCATTTTAAAATCGACCTAACACGGCTAAATTCGACCTAACCCCGTAGTGTAGGCCAGGGCTAAGTCAGACAGAGGTCTACACAATGAAGCTGTGACGGAGCTACAGCTAGAACCAGGTCTTCTCACTCTCAGGCCATATTCATACATATGAGCATCCCAATGCTTCAAAAGATAATGGACAGAGAGAGACTGCAAAAAGATTCAGGTGTTTTGCGTTTGTGTTATTTTCCCTCATACGCTGGATGCAGATCACATCTTTCTACCTCAGATTCACTCAGTGGAGAAAGATGAGGATCAAACAGAAACAGTAGCAATATGGAGAGAAATAGAGACAATGACTGGTAGAATATTCTGATATGGAATGGGACAAGTCCAATACTCTCCTTGGACTGAAATCCTCCTAATATTTTAATTTTTGTTGTGAAATATGCTATCCTGACAGCAATGGAGACTGAAGTAGTTTGTTTCTCTGTATAACAGGTAAAGCGTGAACAGCTGCAAGGCAAGCTTCCCCATATTCCAATTCTAATGTGTCTTGAACCTCATCAAGAGGGATCATGTCTGGAAAGAGTATAAAGGTACTTCTGCATATACTGTCCTCTCAGACATTGGCCAACAAGAGCACCAGTGACAGCAGCAATATTGTTATGTGGACATCTCTCTTCTAGGAACTACACTGCAACATTCCTTCCACCCACCCCCAAGTTACATAGGCCACAGATCAGCTATCAAATGGTACTTCTTTGATCACTTCTTACCCTAATTGGATTCAAACTAGTCACTTAGATGTGAAAGACTCTATGTCCCACTATTTTTACATAATACTTTGAGGCTCTTACAGGATGTACTGCTCCTTTAAAGCAGCCTTGAAACCCCGTTCAGTCCTGAACCAGAGAATTCTGGGAATTGTAGTTTCCAAGGTGCATGGAAACAGTTGGTTTGACAGAAAAACATTCTGAGGAGGAAGTGCATAAGAAGCAGCCTTTCCTCAGAACCGGGAGAGATCAGGGAAGGAGCAAGTCACTTAGGCACTCTGGAATATGTTACCAAGTATGTTCAGAGTCGCAGTTTAGTCATTTTAGAAAAAAAGTTGAACTTCCAACTTCTGATTTCAAATGAGCTCAGATTTTTATACTTGAAAGAGCACAAATTTGGAGAAACCAAGCTTGTTTCCTTTACTGTACTACATGTTTCTGTCTCCTTCAGCAGTGTATGGGCAAGAGCATGAGGCAACAATGAAGTGGCTCTTGCCAGGCCTTGTGTCCAACCCCACTGCAGAAACGTCCCATTTCAGTTTCTAAATCTCCAACAGCCTGAGAATGTCAGACGTGAGGTAGAAATGATACTGTGATGGGATTGGAGCTGCTTTGTAATAATTTTTAAATACTGTCACGTTGACTTGGTTACTGGGATTCTAAACGCATGGGCTCCTCCCAGGCACGCCTTCATGGCAGCCCTGCAAGTGGCCCCTCATCTCAGTTTCCCTCTTGCATCCCCAGAAACTCCATGCAAGCATGTCCTCTAGTCCATTAACATAGTTTATTAACAAAACACAGCGCAAGAGTCCCATAACCTTCTCCATGTCACCCCAGTGCCAGTAGTCCTTAAAAAAAACACCAAGTCACATATCCTCGTGGCCATTGACATAACACATGCCACACTCCAATGTCTTCCACCAACCTGGACTGTTTGTCAGTCCTCCTCTGTCAGGATAGAGGCCCCAGCCCTTTCTTCAGGGGCACAACCCCACTCCTCCCAGTGGCAACTCCCACAGCCTCTCTGCTGGAAGCATCCTTGCCAGGGGAGCATCTCACTCCACCAGCCTTCTCACTGTTCTTCATTGTCCAACTCTATGGCAAGGAGATATCAGCAGATAAGCTCTTCACTGCTCCCTCTTCCTTCAGCCCCCTGTGGCTCTTGGCTCTGGCATAAAGGCAGAAGGCATCCCCTTCTGCTACTGCACCTCCGGCTCCTGCCTTAAACTCTAGTTTGGGGACAGCCGCCAGCAAACCCCTCTGGCTGTTCTCCTGCCTTCAACCTTCTCCCAGCAATTACCTTCTGTCTCTGACAACTCTTCTCTTTGTTCTTCTGACTGACTCTTTATAGCTCCTAGCTGCTGCCCCGCCCTGCCCTCTCAATTGGCCCACCTGGGAGCATGTGGACAGGAGAGCTGAGCCCAGCGTCATTTAATAGGCCAGCTACACTGTAACAGGGATCTTTCCTGTATGAATATATTAATTTAGTTTAAGAGGGGGCTGTAAGGAAAAATAAGCAGAAAAGAAAAAGAATTGCTTAAGATAAGAAACGTTTCCAAAAAACCGTGAGGGTTGTTAAGAAACAATGCCAGGACAGGAAAAGGCCCAGGCACACCAGAGATCAGAAGAACTGTGGTTAGATTAAGAAGGAACACTTGGGAGAGGGAGGAATTGTTTGAAGAAACTAGACTGAGACACAGCACCCCCGGGGATGGAGGTTAAAAGAAGTTAGGCCTGCCTAGCTTAACATCAGTGAATGGTAAGACTTGAAGTGAGAGAGAGCTACGTTTAGACTGTTGGAAAATCCTTCCCCCGCTCTAAATGCTTCATTCCTGTTGTTAAAATAAACCACACTTTGGGTTAAGAAGGCTGTCTGATCACTATACATCATTGGTCACAGACCCCCAAAAGGAAAGAACTCCAGGTGCCAGAACTCAGTTGGACCTGCTGGGTAAGCCCAGTTGATATGCAGGGTACTGCAGCCCTGGGCCTGGTCTAAGAGGGGGAGAATTAGAGAATTCTACCCCAGGAAAGGCCCAAGGCTTAACACCTGTGGGGGTGCACTCAGAGAGAGCAGGAAGGGGACAGCTAGTCCTGTAACTGGGACGGGTACCACCATCGTATTCTCCTTTACAGTGATAAATGTGCTGAATACTGCTGTAACAAGCTAACAGTGTGCCTCTTTGTCCTACTCTAGTGGCTAGATCACATAAAGAGGTTTATGAGGCTGCTACTGCCTCTGAACTAATGAAAGTGATCCTTTTAGCTCAAGCTGCAAGAGGCTTTGTGCTTTTAGACCCAGAGGTCCTGGATCATTCCTTGCTGCTGTTGACCCGCTCAGAGGTATAATTACACTGGGGAGGACATCACGAACTTGTGTGTAAGATGAAAATGAAGACTTTTGTTTTAAACCAAGGGGATAACAAGAAATGCAACTAACAGTGGGTCTGAAATGGGACATATTATGTGGAAAGGAAGAGGAAAAAGGGAAAGTAGGGTTTGTCACAAAGTAAGACCATGCTATAAACTGGTGTTACAAGAGTCCGTCTGTTACTTGAACACCATGCTTTATAAAGAAATAATATGAATAGTATGAAACTAACATAAATAATATGAAACTACAATGACTCTGCAAAATGTGAAACGTGGGCAAATGGCAATTAGACTTTAATTTAAACTGCTAAATGTATAGAACAAACTTTATTCTCTTCAAGGATAAATTCTTACATCACTGTAAAAACAAAAACAAACTTTATGAACAGTGTCCCTTTTAAAATGTATATAGCTGAACCATCATAACTGATGCTGTCTGAAAATGAGTACAATAGGAGTCAGTTGTCCCATTCATATAGACTGCTAATTTTATTAGCTATTTAGTGACTGAACAGATAGCATTTGAACTCTCTGAAGAACAAAGAAATTTGCACTGTTTTTGAAGCCACAGGGTAAACTCAATGTTATAAAGTGCTTTGAAGAGAAAGCACTGAAAACAATGGTCACCATTCAAAAGTCAGCATTTAACAATAGTTCATAGAATATCAGGGTTGGAAGGGACCTCAGGAGGTCATCTAGTCCAACCCCCTGCTCAAAGAAGGACCAATCCCCAATTTTTGCCCCAGATCCCTAAATGGACCCCTCAAAGATTGAGCTCACAACCCTGGGTTTAGCAGGGCAATGCTCAAACCACTGAGCTATCCTTCCCCCAACACAGTGATATCGGAGATACTATGTAGAATAAGATCTTTTTTTAGAATGGTTTCAATATCATTGTCTCATATTCTTTGCTCTGGATGAACTGTGCTCCAACACATGCTTGCATTATAAGTAGGCTTGGAAAGATTAGATTTTTATCAGTAAATGTCAGTAAACTTTGATTTTACTGTATGCACATGAACCAGAGAAATGCATTTCTTTCAGTAATAACAGAAATGTACAGATAGGCAAAGTAAGAAAAATGCTATGTGAGAACTTATCAGAGTGTGAGTTAAGGACATTTACTTTGTATATTTTGGCATGTGATGTTGGCAATGGGTGTTTTAACAGTTATAAAGCTTTAACTTTTTCAGTCACAACATCTACTGTAGTTAAATAATTATCTGACCCACCCATAAATCCTGCAGTTGTGAAAACTTAAATCAATAAAGATGATTAAAAAATACTTAAAACCCATAATTTCACAGCACCGTAAAATTTAAATCAATAAAAATTCTTTAAAATGCTTAAAAATAAACATTGATATTATCTGTCAAAATTATATAAAAAATTGAATTGTGCCAAGGCTAATTGTGCCAAGGCTAACACAGTGGGGTTCTAGTTCATGACTAAGGTTCTTAGGTGCTATAGTAATACAAATAAATAATAATAACACACGTGTATAGGGGGAGAAGGCAAATGTGGCTTTATGCCACCTTTTGGGTTTTTTTGGATTCTGGAGCTGGCCATGGGACATATTGGCTCCCAGCACAACCTAGAACAGCTTGAAGGCTGCTCTAAGTTGTCCCCTATAGTCTCAAGGAGCAATGTATGGTCTGAGGGAGCTGTTCTAGCAGCCGGGGATTGCTGGGGTGTAGGCACACCCTGATTTGCCTCTTTTAACCTGGAAATATCTTGTGATGAGAGGCACAATACCAAACAGCCCCTTTGCCCAGGAGCCCTTTTTTTCATAGGATACTTCCCCCCTCCCCCCAGCCTACCTTTATTGGTCTGGCCCTTTAAACTTGGCAGAGCTAAGTGGCTGCAGCCTCAAAGTAACCATTTTGCGTTTCGTAGCTGCATCTCACGCTCTCTCTTGCAGCAGGTAAGTGCCTGTTATAGGTTCCTACATTTTTCCCTTTCTTATTGCTGAGGACATGGGACGTTCTCATACAAAGCCAGGGAACAGAACTGAGGACACCAGAAAGAGTTCCCATCCCCAAACAGGCCTTTATGCTTTTGTTTGGCTGGTTATGCTGTGTGCAGGGATACTTCCCTGATGCTCCTCACTCATTGCTATGATGCTGTCATTTAGATTGGACAAACATGGTGAGGCTGAAATGGGAACTCTGTGGATTTTTACACAGAATATTGAAAAATGACTCAATACAGTTTGCTGCATTTTTGAAGATGAACATGTCAAAGATAGGATGAAATCCTGCCCCCATGGAAGCCATGAGGAGCATTACCATTTACTTCAATGGAGTTGGGCTTTCATCCATAGATTTTATGCCTAAAATCTAGATACTGTGTATTATCAGGCTTCCCCCTCAAAGGGAGAGATCTTCTCCTCTCCCTCTCTCCTCGGAAGGGACAGGCACTCAGCGGGGAAGAGGCGGTGTTCCTTTAGAAGACAAGAGGAGATCGAGAGGAGATTGGATATCTGTGTTTCTCATCAGGTGCTGCTGCTGCCAGAAGGGCTGGGAGCTCCATAAACACTGCAGGTTTTCCTCCTCCCTTTCACCGACCAAGGAGGAGGACTTGGACACAGAGATCTGTGTTTTAGCAGAGGTAGGAATCATAGAATCATAGAATATCAGGGTTGGAAGGGACCCCAGAAGGTCATCTAGTCCAACCCCCTGCTCGAAGCAGGACCAATTCCCAGTTAAATCATCCCAGCCAGGGCTTTGTCAAGCCTGACCTTAAAAACCTCTAAGGAAGGAGATTCTACCACTTCCCTAGGTAACGCATTCCAGTGTTTCACCACCCTCATAGTGAAAAAGTTTTTCCTAATATCCAATCTAAACCTCCCCCACTGCAACTTGAGACCATTACTCCTCGTTCTGCCATCTGCTACCATTGAGAACAGTCTAGAGCCATCCTCTTTGGAACCCCCTTTCAGGTAGTTGAAAGCAGCTATCAAATCCCCCCTCATTCTTCTCATCTGCAGACTAAACAATCCCAGCTCCCTCAGCCTCTCCTCATAAGTCATGTGTTCTAGACCCCTAATCATTTTTGTTGCCCTTCGCTGGACTCTCTCCAATTTATCCACATCCTTCTTGTAGTGTGGGGCCCAAAACTGGACACAGTACTCCAGATGAGGCCTCACCAATGTCGAATAGAGGGGAACGATCACGTCCCTCGATCTGCTCGCTTTGCCCCTATTTATACATCCCAAAATGCCATTGGCCTTCTTGGCAACAAGGGCACACTGCTGACTCATATCCAGCTTCTCGTCCACTGTCACCCCTAGGTCCTTTTCCTCAGGAGGAAGCCATGTTCCCCACTACTCTTCCCATACTCGACTCCCTGCAGATACTGCATTCCATATAATAATTTAATAACGACCTCTTTCCTACAACTCTGCCTGCCGGCCACAATACTTATTAGGAGTGTACTACTTGCTTTGTACTAATACTCAGGGTATGCCTATGTTTCAAAGTCTACAGTGGCCCAGCTGTATCGCTTCAGCGTAGAAAATACCTACCCTAATGGGAGGGGTTCTCCCATCAGCATAGGTAGTCCTACCTGAAAGGCGATAGCTAGGTAGATGGAAGAATTTTTCCATCAACCTAGTGCTGTCTACCCTGGGGATTAGGTTGGTTTAACTACGCCATTCAGGGGTGTGGATTTTTCACACCCGTGCGACATAGTTAAGCCAACTTAATTTTCTAGCATAGACCCGGCCTCAGTCTAAAGACCCTCTCATTCCCCCACCCCATAACCCCTCTGCTCTGCCAGCGATGCCTGTCTTGATGCCCTGTTCATTTCCTTCTCCAGCTCCCATCTCTGCCTTTTTTCTATGTTTTTTCATAGGCCTGGAATGACCTTCCATTCTTTATTTGCAAAGCCGCCACCTTCGCCCTATTCAAATTCCTACTATAAACCCACTTCTGCAATGTCCACAAACTGAGAGGTCATAATAGCCACAGGGAAAAAGGAAAAGAAAATTTAAAATCAGTCCCTCATCTGAATTTCCCAGTATGTGCTGCCGTCTCCATGTCAGTCTGTTTAGTCTGTCTGTTTAGGCTGTAAACTCTTGGGGGCAGAAACTGGCTGGCGTTTTGCATAACAGTGAGCATATTATTGACACTAAGCACATAATAAATAGCAAAAAGGATAGGGAGGATGATCTTGTGCATAAGGCACTGGAATGGGATTCAGGAGACCTGGGTTCAATTCTTGACTCAGCCACAGACTGCCTGTGTGACGTGGGCAAATTCCTTAATCTACTATGTACCTCAGTTCCCCATCTGTAAACTAGGGACAATAATTTCCTCTCTCACTAGGTTGTGAAGATACAAATCTCTTAAAGTTGTGAATTGGTCAGATACTGTTGTGATTAGAGCCATATAGGAAGCTAGATAGGCAGATGGAAGCTATCCACTTTTTTCAGGTCTTGACATAACAAAGGTTATCCAGGAGTGTTAAGTTTTGGTTAGGCCAGTCCTCTCCTGGGGAGAGGATGAGAAAACAAATATGTGACAGAGGTTAGTCATGTTGCTTAATGCACCACTGGAAGGTGCTCAGATACTACTGTGATGAGTGCAGTATAAGAACCTATATAGAATAGAATTGTATGTTCTACAAACTCACCTTCCTTGGTGCCAGTGAGTCATGAGTGAGAACTTGTGTCCACAAGCAAGATGAAAGTGTGAGGATCACATTGGTTTTGTATGTTTCAAGTTACGATTTTTCACTGTGAGTTCAAAGGAAAATGCTTCATTGATTTTTGTTTGGAAAAAAAAACCTATTGAATTCTTATTGTGATATTTATGACTTTTCTGCTTTTTATAAAGTGTGTTAGAAATGAGGGAAAACATGCTAAATAGCATCAGAGGTAGCTCCAGTAGACTTCAGACCACTCCAAGGCCTTTGACAGGACAAATGACGACGTACTTTCCATCTCAACCATCAAATAAAGTGTTTACAGATTAGAACATAATGACCATTGCTTTACTTGTTAGAATAAATCAGAAAAACAGGCTTTGGCTTATCAAATCTATTATTGAACCCTCATTAGCTCTGGCTTTTGGACATTTTGAAGCCTACATCAAGATAAATAGTATTTATGGTTTCTTGTATGCAACAAGTCATTGTTTACAACATGCCATGTAGTATAAAATGCTCTATTCTTTCAGAACTCAGACCACATAGTGACCAGGGTTTCAATCTGGGTTTGCAGTTGAATAACTGGAACAGAGTATGGGTAATCATCATGTAGACACTACTAACCACAAATGTCAAAATGCTTAGGAATGTCTCAGACTTGCACTGTCTCTGTGGCTGTTCTTAGGCCAATGGTACTTACTGCTGCTGCAAAAGCTTTTGAGTGGAAATGCTACTGTGCTAAATACAGAAGCTGAGCTCCAAATTAGGGATGAGAGAATCAGAAGAAGTTTTAGGTTTTTATGAAGCATTGTGGAATTTATAGAATTTTTTCATGTGAAAATATTTCTTTTCTAAGGAGAAATTTCTCAGAATTCAGCAACATCAGTGCTATATTGAATTAAATAACCATGTACGGGGACAAATGCTGCAGTTCTTACCATGACAGTTGCTTCCCCCTTAGCTCCATTAAATACTACCTTATCCCATGAGAAATGTCAGTTAAAGTTGGCAGAATCTGGCTTTCAGATTTTACTTAGTACTTTTGATGTCCATGGGGGCTTGCCTGTGTATGGACTGAGTGAACCGTGAGTAATACATCAGGACTTGGTCTTCAAATTAAAAAAAATTTGAATATACAACTTTACTGGCTGAGTGGATCTGTATTAATATGATTGACTTTTAATCTTCAATGTCCATCCTTCTCGGCTTCCTGGATCTTTCCTTCTCCTTGTTTATCTGGCAAAAATCATTCTTATTTTCCCTTGTTTATGTTTTCAGTACCTGTCTCTTTTCCCAGGTAGGAATGTGTGGGACTCAGTTTTATCTCTGAAGACAGTTTAAACCTCTGATGTGGTTTGTTATTTGGGCTCAGGATTGGAAATGAAACAAAATTCCTTGCTATAAAAAAGTGGGCTCTGTGTCCTTCCTTCCCATTTGAGGGTATCATAGGCTCAATTCACCATTCTTTTAACTGTGAAGGTTGTTTTGGGTTAAAGATTTAGACCTCCAGTCTGAACTGAAGAATTGGGATTGAATGTGGACCAGCAGAAAACTCATTGTTAGAGTCATGTTGGTATAGCTTGAGCAAACATCCAAAGCAGCTGGTTGGCATCAGACTGGATTTCATCTCTAGTCAACCTGTTACATACAACCTAGGCCTACTGCTTTCTGCTCAGCCATTCCCTTTGTAATTTTTTTCTAGTAATGCTCTTTCTCTCTAGATTGCCAATACTAGTCCTCTTTTTCCATCTACCAAGACCACTTCCCAGCTATCGGAAACTTCTTTTTTCGCTATTAGGTAGATTTTATGCCTATGCCTCTCCGACAACAGGCTTATTCCCGTTATTTGAACACACACACACACCCTGGGGAAGGGAATGAAAAACTCTCTCCCTCCCACACATTTTTCCTTCTTTTTCTTCTTCTCCTTTCCTTTTCTATTAAAAAAAGAAAGATGGGGCAAAGCCAGAAAAGAAGAGACGAAAAATGACTCAAAAATCTGAAAACTGAGAATTAAAAACTGAAATGAAAAGAAAATCCAGTTTGAAATGAAAATTTTCATTTCAGTTTTCCCTGCTGGGAAATCATAAAATGTCATTTTCCTTCAAAGATAGTGTTTTCAGTTAAGCCCCAATTTTCAGGGGGAGGTTTTTGGCCAAAAAATGGTCAATGCTGCTGGTTTTATATCTTTTGAAAAAATCTATGCCAGATTTTATTTTTGGATGTCTATGCCAGATTATTCCTGCCTTTTGACTGCCAGTGAGAGAGAAGATGAAATGTATATTCTCGATTATTACTAGTACTTTTTCTGTGTTATTTTGCAGTAGCACCAGCAGTTGTGGCAGGATGAAGCCCCCTTATGCTAGACTTTGTACAGACATATAGTGAGACACAAAGTGTGAAGTAAGTGAGAGAAAATCTCTATGCCCTGATAACTTTATAGTCTAAGAGTCTGACCCAACAAACATAGTCTGGCCAAGCCAGAAGAAAGACAGGAGGCAATGGACATGGTTTAATTAGGCCACAACTTTAGTCACTTAAAATATCTGAGAGTACCTGGCAATACATTGTACAGTGCAGGTCATCATTATTTCCTTAATCATTTCCACACAGTCCCCAACCTGGTCCCAGCCCTGCTTTCCTCCCCACGCATGAGGATTAGGGGGCTAGAAAAGGAGGGGGAGATCCCTGCTGTGCCGGACACAAGAGCCCTGAATCTCACTTCCTCAACTCCCTGAAGAGATGCATTCCTTTAAATCCTTTTCCAATCCATTTTATCCAATAAGCATATCTCTTCCAGAACAAGTACCTACTCAGGACATCTGCCACAATGAAGCATCTGCAATTTAGCTTGGCTGCCTCCCCACAGCAGTTCCTTCCTTAATATCAGACATAATATATCTGCTTCCCACTCAGGTAGGTGTACCCCACCCTCCCTGAATAACTTGGGTAACCAGTAAGATATGTCCAGATGAATAATTAACCAATCCCCCTTGGTCACATGTGAATATAGCCACCTCCCTATTCATGTACCCTCTCGGTTTATCAACCTGTGAAGGCTTCGCAGTTCCCCACCCTATCCTCCATTACACCATTTCGGATCAAATAATTATTACTCCCTGAGGAAAAAATCTTGTATCTGCCCCAAATCCCTCTTAGCTCTGGTCATCAAGTCAATCCCCTTAACCCATTCCTAAATAATTTTCACCGAGGCGAATAATAATCACACCCAGTGTCTGCGCCTGTGCCAGATGCCGCTGCCAAACAGTGTACAAGGGGCAACGACTGGTCCCAGAACATGCCCTCCTTGACCTGTATCCTTGCTCCCTGTAGCGTGCCCCTCCATCCATGCTGACTCAGAGCTGACTCACTGCTGAGCCCCAGCACAGAACCTGTGGGCCAAATGCACATTATGCCCACATGTCCAGTTACCCACTCCTAGGGTGACTAGATGTCCTGCTTTTATAGGGACAGTCCCGATTTTTGGGTCTTTTTCTTATATAGGCTCCTATTACCACCCCCCCCAAGCCTGTCCTGATTTTTCACATTTGCTGTCTGGTCACCCTACCTGCTCCTGTGGCCATTCATGTGATCCTGAAGGAAGGAATAAACATGAAAAGAGGTTTAACACATAAACCTCTGAATTACCCTTCTTAACAGAGGGCTCCAACCTTGTAAGTTTCTGGATGCCACGATTGTCATGGGTTTGATTTGTTGCTCCCAAGATATGCTGTAAATGTAACAAATGCAATCCTGAATGAATTTCGCAGGGGAATCTCAACAATACATATTTTTTGACATTGCCATGAACTGAAATTTCCTTCTCTGGGGTAACTCCCTTCCCCATGAAGAAAGAGTGGCACCTACACAAATCAAGTCTGAACTGCTTTGACTGGACAAATCTCAGCCACCCCTATGGTCTTGTAGTATTATGATGCTTCTTGATGTCACTTAATTGGTTTGTTGACACTTTCCAAGTCAGAAGGTCAGGCCCCTTCTTTCCTCTCCCATGGCAGGCCCCTTCTCTCCTCTGCCTGATTTCTAATTGCTTCCTTCCTAGCTGAAACCCTCATTAACTCGGATAGAGGCCATCCCTTCAAACCCAGCCTCCCCACTCTCTAATTATCTCACAATTGGGGCTTTTTTGACATTCTTGAGAGTCAGGAGTTGGATCTCACCTTCAGATCTCCAAATTCCAAAGCCCTATCTAAATCTTTTCGTGCCGAACCCCTTATTAACCCTGAGCAGTGCCGGGTCCAGGCACCAGCTTTCCAAGCAGGTGTATGGGGCGGCGCTTCTGGGGGCAGCGGCAATTTGGCGGTGACTGCTTGGGGCGGCAAAATTGGTAGAGCCGCCCCTGACCCTGAGGAAATTTCCCCCACACTCCCAATATACATCTGAATGTTCAAGGTGCTAGTTGCTTTGTATTAAGACAATATTGGTCAGTAAAGAACCAAGCTTCCCAAGATGGTACTTGTACCTGAATAGGCTTCTTGTTGATCCCCCGCACCAACTCTCAAATTCTGCCTACCTCATACTGTGAGTGACTTGAAGAACCAATACCCCAGTGTGGATTCTTGCCTGATTCACCTTTGACTTCATTCTAGTAGGTAGTCATCACCACTAGGGCAGGAAAGAGCTCCCATGGGGTTTTGCTCCCATCCCTTCCCAGATCCAGTGAGCACCGCTCAATTTTCAGGTCTGACTTTGGCACTCCAACCTCCCTTCAAAGAAACCCTCTTGCATGGACTACGGGATTGACCAACACTCAGTAGAAACCTCCATCTCTTAATTTTCACTCACATGTAACGTTACTGAAATGCCTATGTGTTTGTAGGATCAGGGCTCAAGAAAATCTTTTCCAGTAGTAGAGCTACAAGTTCAAATGTGAGAGATGAATCAGATATTTTAGAATAATTAGAGTTAGAAAAGACCTCACGTGAGACTGCTAGCTTATCTCCTGTCCCCTCCGCCATGTTCTTTTAAGCACAAAATAACAGACTAGCTCACTCTGTATTCAGATGAAGTTTGTGTTCATGAACGTAGAGTATTTACTGACTTCTGCAGTACAATCCAGAGAAATAATTATAGTTATTATGTATCATATGGATACACTTGTAACAGAACATACTGTGCTACCAGCATGGCAAGGAGCTGGAGTTTGAATGTCTGTAAATGCTGGTCAGTCATCACATCACAAACTGCAATAAAGGTATTGGCATAATCTAAGCAGAGCGATGAAAAATTATATGCCTTATGCTAAATAGCCAATCAAGTGCAATAAGTAAACAAACTCTCAGCCCACAATGCAGATCACTGTTCTAAGTACTGCAGTGGTGATTAGCTATTAAACTATCCAGGTGTCTGATATGGGTTAGAACCAGACAGATGTGAACAAACTCTTCCCAAATTATGATTTAATTACGGTTGCAGGATTAACAACATACTTTCACTAGGTAATCCAGCTGGCCAAATTAACCATTAATCAGCCTCTCAGCTGAAGCTGTCAAACTTTGTTGCATAAAAAAATAATTACCACAAGCATCGCAGATTTTTCTTCTTGTCTATTTTGTTGGTCTCATTTGGTCCTGTAGTAAAGAGGTGGTCCTGGAGAGACAGACCCTGATAGTCTCTCCGTTCCTTGAAGGACTTCTTTGTAGTCAGCAGGGTTTATGCCAGTCCCCAGGGTCATGGCCAGTCCCTAGCCTGACTTCTCAGGTTGCCAGGATACAGAAGGGATAAAGACATCTGTATTGACTTAAGGTGGCCTTCTTCTTTGGTGCAGAGTTTTGGGAAGGATTAAATAGTATTTAACGTCCAGTGTGGAGATGATTTATGCCTCCCTCCTTTCGTCATTCAGATCCTTCCTTAAGACCTACACTACACAAAATTAGTGATCAACATTTGTTTTTATTTATACCAAAAAATAACATGCTGCACCATGCTGTGCACAAGGCACATGCCATCTTATTGCTAGTGACTGCTGACCTCACTCCCCAACCCCAGCTTACTTTTTTGTTACCCCTTTGTTGAGACATCTCTGAAAAGTGATTTTAATACCTTATGGCAAGGACAGCGGCTTCTTATTTGTACCCTGAAATGGCAGGCACACATTTGGGCTTCGTGAAATAATAATACATTCAAAACAATCATCTCCTCAACCCAAACAATTATTTTTCTTTATGCAAGCGGGGGAATAGTCCCACTCTTGTGGGGAACTTTCCTGACTTCTGCACTACCCCGGTGAAGTGGGCTAGCGAAAGGAGCTGAGGCCTCGCTCCCACTTCCTTTACCCAGAGGCCTCCTTGCCCTTGAGGACTCCCCTTCCACTCTCCTGTCTGGCAGAGTCCTCGTAACTCCAACAAGGCTGGGCCCAGGATTCCTGGGGGGCTCGACCCCCAACCCTGCTGTGGTCACCTAGGACAGGGGGTAGGGTGTCCCCACTCTGGGGTACTCTCTCTGCGCTGGGCACTTCTTTGACCCACTGACCATTACATACAATTTAAAGCAAATGCAAGTTATTTAATCAACAATTAATTTAAAAAAGAATAAGGAAAAATGGGAAAGGTTAAAGGAAACACATCAACCCGCTCTGTGGTAGGGAACATCACGAACAGTGTCTCTGGAATGTCAGGGCAGTTCACAGGCTGTTCCTTGTAAGTCCCAGGCCTTCTTCTCAGGCCCTGGCTTTGCTGCAGGGATGCTGTGGGTTGGACACTCGCTTTGGTGGTGGCCACACGCTCTCAGGCTCTAAGTGCTAGGACCCTTCTTCCCAGTGTCGCCCCCGCCCTGTCGGGGTTACGATCCAAGCCTGGCCTGCAGAGCCCCTGGGCTGAGGCATCTCCCTCTGCTGGGCCCGCTGCCCAGGGTCCTCCTCGCTCTCCCCAGCTGCTCACCGCACCCAGCTCCAGACTGCTCCAGCCCCAGCCCCACCACTCTGTCTCTGCTGCTCTGCCTCCAGCTCCCTGGGCTGCTTCCCTGGCCCCTCTGCCTCTGGTTGCTACAGCTCTGCTCTCAGGACAGGTCTGCTCTGCAGGCTGCTTCTGTGACTCTGCTCCCAGCACTGACCTGCTTCCTGGGCTGCTTTTCTGGCCCCTCTGGCTCTGGTTGCTGCAGCTCTGCTCCTGGGACAGGGTCTGCTCTCTCTGGGCTGTGCCTCTGGCTTTGGGGTTGGAGCTCTGCTCCCAAGACAGGATCTGCTCTCTCTGGGCTGCTTTTCTGGTCCCTCTGGATCTGGCACAGCTCTGGTCCCCAGCTCACCTTGGGCTCCTGCTTTCTCCTTAGCTCGGCCCCACTCTGCGCAACCCAGGCAATTCCAGCTCACACGGAGGACGGGACCTCCCTGGCCTCCTGACTCCCTGATTAGCCTGCTCGCCCTGTCATTCAGGCTGACCTGGAGCATTGGCCTCTCCCCATTGTTCCTGGGGACTGTCAATCTCAGGGTCCTGGTTCCTCATCGACCCTTCCCCTCTGAGTACTGGGAGCTAGCAACTAAAATACTCCTACTGAATGTTAGTAAGGGGGGCAACAGTCCCCTTACATTTCACAGGCAAAGTTAAATAATATTCCTTTCAGTATTTAAAGTTAAATACTATTCCTAGGCTTGGTGTAGTTTGTAAAGTCCTTTTCTCATACGTGCTTTTAGTGCCTAATTCTTTTGTAATACAGGTATGCAGCTATTGTTATTTCCTATGGCAACGATTTCTTTCTTCAATACAGTGCTGTAAAGTAACAGTGCTGTTACTGCCTGCATCTGCACTTATTCCCTTTGAGGAGTCCTTTCTAGATTACAGGCAAAAGTGGGCTGAATGTCGTAATTAATTCAGGTTAGATATGAGATCATGATAGATGCATGTTCCTAACCCTAATATGGTTACAGAATTCTTGGACTGCCAAAGGACTGGATTCCCAGGGCTTGTATGGACAAGCGGGCATCAATTATAGCAATCTTGTGTTCAGGCCAGCAAACTGCCAATTGAGCTTTGCAGGTGCAATAATCGCTCCACCATCAACCTTGGTGACTTGTTTACAAAGTTATTTTGAGAAGCTCATGGAGAAGTTAACTCACTGGCAGGGATCTTCAGATAAGTTATTAGCTAGAACTGGTGAGTTTATTATCTGCCAGCAAATAAGTGATAGCTTTTTGGGGGATGTTGCTCATATCAGACTTATCAGTGAGAAAATGTATTATGACTATTAATAATATTATTAGCAGTATCATTTATTTATTTGTGTTACAGTAGTGCCTGGAGGCCCCAACTGAGATCAGGGCCCCCACTGTGATAAACAGTATCTATATGTTTAGTGAGAGAGAGTGGTTGTGTAATGCCAACAGATCCCGGTCGTCAGCAGGCGGGATTGAACCGGGGACCTCTGAAGCTTAGCGTATGAGTTTCTACTGCATGAGCTTTTGGACAAAGCTATAGTAGACTCATCCATCTCTAGATGGTCTAGGTGCCACTAGAGGGGGACAGAGCACCACATCAAGTAGGCATGGGTTACACTTGCCCCATATTTCTACGCAAAATAGGTGACGTTGGGACTAAAATAAGTAACATGCCTGAAAATGCAGAACATCAGAGAGGGATGATGGCCGATTTTGAAACAAGAATGGCAATTTTTATCTTTGGAGGTGTTAGGAGGCAAAGCTGCAAGAGGTTGAGATTAACTAGTGTGTGTGTGCGCGCACGTGAGAGAGAGAGAGAGAGAGAGAGATCCCAAGAAGTCATGGTATGGAGAAAGCCAATGTGGGTTACAATATATATATTGTACCCACTTCCCACTACAGTACTGCTACCATTAACAACTTTTCAAATGAGTTCAGTGATAAAATATCAGTTTCACAGTTTCACCATTCTGTAGTTCAGTTGAATGGGGAACAATATAATTTATGTGATCAGGGCTTTCTACCTGGCCTGAATTTCAGCTGGTCATTGAAGTGCCCCTGTTTGACAGCCATCACCTATTTTTGAGAGATTTGGCCTTTAAAACAGTGACTGTATATTGAAAGGTACTCCTGACACATCTGACCTCAATAATCTTAGCAATACACAGTATAATGTCTGAGGAAACCTCACTCATGGCTCTGAAGAATCACAGAGAACATTATTCCTGACAAAAAGTTGATAAAGGAGGGGGGAGGTATCCTCAGTGGAAAAAGTGTATGTTAGATACCTCTGCCATTCGCTCCTTATTACTAATCCTGGTTTTGATAGGTTATGAGGCAACCTATCCAGAAAAGAATTCCATATAATTATTTAAAACCCACAACATTGACAAATTGTCACAATTTTGAATATCTAAATAACTGTATAATATGGAGACTGTATTGTACTAATATACATGTTTTTATAAGAACATTTGCTTAACTACCTGCACAATGTATCTCTGCTCACCGAAAATACATCTTCTGGTATGGGAATCAAATACACCTAACATATCAAGGTCTCTCCTCCTACAACACAGAAACAGAGATACTTGTATTCCAAGATTAATAATTCATGTGATTATAGATCCTTCCATCCGGAGGTGAGTTCTTTATATAGACTGGCTCTGAGATGGAACCTACATATGGGAGGGGCATAGTGTTGTGAATAAGGTAATACATGATCAGGAAATTAAGCAGAAACCAATCCTGCATTAATGAAGAGCTGCTGTGCAACCCCCATGTTACTTTTGCCTGGTATCAGGAGTAATGACAAAAGGCCTGATCCAAAGCCCATTGTAGTCAGTGGAAAGACTTCTGTTGACTTCAGTAGGCTTTGGGTGAGGCCCAAAGAGGGGAGACATAGCTAACGGATGGCCTACACATTAGCTTGGACAGATTTCATTATATTGGTTTTCTAAAACTGATTTAGAAATAAAATAAAAGTGGCTAAAGTCTATTTAGCCAAGGTCAGTAACCAAGTGATTTTAGCTACTTTGATTCTGAATTTTGAAATAAGCATCCACACACAGACTTGCACTGAAATAAGTAAATCATTTTTCATTCACACCTATTATTTGGGTGAAAGTCTGTGTGTAGACCGGCTCATAATATTTCTAGCATGATGAAGTTCATGCATGTGCACAGATCTCTTCAGACATGCCTATTCTCTGCTCATCTCCCATCCCTTTTTGCCTTCTCCTCAAAAGACAAAAGGAGTAAGTGCACAAGGAACCTGAAACTTACTTTTGCTCAGACTACAGCATTTGCACTCACTTGTGCCCCCAAGTAATCTCTGCTCACAGTTACACTGGATGTAACAACTGTGCAATTTTGTGGTGCACTACATAAGGTTTTTCTGAATCAAGTTCTGTTTAGATTGCCAGCTCTATAGGGGAGAGACTGTCTTTTTTTATATGAATGTACAGTGCCTATCACATTGGGGCCAATAGGCACTACTGTAATGCAAATAAATTAAGAAGAGAAGTTGCTTACTGTTGCCTAATATGCAGCCACTTCTGGGGCAGAACACCAACACCATTTTGCATGCAGCAGAACTATCCAACAGTTTTTAAAGAATGGTAGAAGTGTCAAGTGATTTCTCTAACTGAAAATTACATGGGAAATTTACAGTATGCAAAATGTAGTTAACCACACTGGAATTTGGCCAGGAAACTAAGGTTAACACTCCTACTCTTGTAGAAGTGCTATTGTTAAAGCAACATATCTTGAGAAAATTAAAATAAATAAAACACATGTCTTTGAAGGATGGTATGCAGCTTTTATTTATACTCAGTCATGCCTTCATCACTTATAACTAAAGCAATCAATCACTACAATAAATGAAAACTGAATGTATATCCCACCTTTTAATGACATAGATTTCATTTGCTCTCAGTATGTTGAAACAGAATTAGCCTATTGTATTGTGCCAAATCATTTTAAAATGTGGCCAAGTTCGTCCTGTATGTGCAACATATTTTATCAAACGTGTAAGAAATTTCTGAATGAAATGTACTTTGCTTATATGGAAAGAAGCAAAAAAAAGAGAGTGAAATTGGCAGCATATTATGCAAAAAAACCAAACCAAAACAAAAAAACTCAGTAAAAGGGGAAAAAAATTGAGCTACATGCCAGAGTTTCAGTCATAATCAGATGAGCTTTTCTGAGCTTGCAAGTAAAGTACAAATGTGAAAAACACACAGTGAAAGAGGAAGTGGAAAAGGAAATAGCTGATGCAGAAGTCAGGACTGTTTATGCCAATGATGACATTGCAACTCAGCTTAAAAAAAAAAAAAGAAAAAAAAGAAAAAAAAGGACAAACTCCTGATCCAAATAAGAATTTATCTTACAAGAGCAAGAATTCTGTTGTTGCAGTTCTCTCGGACTAGCAAGAGTCATATAGGTACCATGCTAGAGGGAAAATACTGCTATCCTCTCATAGTGGACTTGATTCTGAGTTCACTTATAGTAGAGTTAACCAGGAATAACTGTGCTGAAGTCATTAGAATTGCATTGGTATAAAACCAGAGGAGGTGCAAGTAGAATTGGACCCAATATGTATGCCTCTAAGAAACATGTGCACACTGGTACAGTGACAGTACAAGCCCTGAATCTTATCTATCGAGGCACCATCAGACCTTGAGGTTGGGATTGGAGATATTGTAAGTAGAGGAGGAAGAGCTATTTTCTGAGGAATAAACTTTAGAAAGTGAAATTAAGGGGAAATGCCTCGAAGAAACGTTTTATTATTAATTATTGTTATTATTATTTATTTGTGTTATCTTAGCACCTAGGAGCTCTCGTCATGGACCAGGACCCCATTCTGCTAGGCACTGTACAAACCCAGAACAAAAAGACGGTCCCTCTCCTGTGCAGATGCACAATTTAAAGGAAATATATATATATTTTTTCTTTGTACTGCACCTTTAAATATATTGTTATGATGGGAGTTAGGTGAAACCTTATTGAAGCTGGTCAGCCTGATAGCAACCCTTCTTTCAGGATAAATGTAAGAAGCTGTTAAGTTTCTTTCTTTCTTTTGAGTAAGATAGGTGAAACAAGAGAAGCCATGGCCCAAAACAAAGTCACTTGCACAACCGATCAGGAGCTGAGCTGTGTGGGCGGATGGGTTTTGTTGTGGGCTGAATGCAAACACAGGGGTGGGGGAGGTGTGTGTGTCTGTGGACAGAAGCAGACTGCATGAGAAACATTGGCCTTGAGAAAAAACTAAGAGAAGGGAGCTTTTGGGGTGGAGTATGGGCTGGAAAGAGACTTGAAACTGTGAACAAAGAAATTGCCTCTTGTTTTGTGATTCCTACTGTGTTCAGGGAAACAGGACTTTGTGTACATTTTTGTAAATAATTAGGATTGCATCAAAGAAATACACAACTCCATCATCAATTTCTTCTTCTAATGGATACAACCCCCAAGACCCCAGGGACTGGCTAATTGCTCAGATCCAAAAGGGTAACAGTGTATTGGACCCCCTATTGGCTGCAGCAGTAGTTGCTACTTTGTGTTTCAGTGCAGTTGCATAATGTTTTGGAGTGAGTCATTTTGTTCTTTCTTGCAGAGATTTTTATATTTCTTTGTTTGTTATTTTATCTGAACAAAAGTCATCTAGGCTGCTGGTGCAAGCTTTGCTCTTTGTGAAAAGGAAGCATAGCAGAGGGGAAGGAACAACAACATTCTAAACTATATATACAAAAAACCTAACCAGAAACATATTCTCATTCTAGAGAAGGTAGGAACTGTGGTAGGTGATGGGAAGAAACTAAGAAAATGAGGCCACAGGATGAGGGTGCTTATGGCTACTTGCATATGGTGACCAAAGGACTACAAATTTCTCATTCTAATGCAGTGAACTCTCCCCACATTGTCTCCTGCCATTGCAGTAAGTGAGCCATGATATGCTTTTCCTTAGCAATAGTTACACTCTTGTGTTTTCCACTGGCAGTACCTCCATGACAAGTAGCCAGTGTCGACAACCTGAGAAAAACAGAGACTGAACCACACCATGAATGTATATTTTGATGAAAGCTATTATAGCTGGACTAGTGAACTGGAGGAATAAAGCGGTTGGCTGGAGTATTACATCTGTGCGAATAACTAAGTTTTTGGTTCAGTGGCTGAACAGAAAAAAAATCGGCAGACAGAAATGTTGAAAAATTTTTGTTTTGATTTTGTGGGGTTCTAATTTTTTAAAACTAAAATCAAGGAAAATTCTGAAACAAAAAACTTTCTGAAATGAAAAGTCGCAATATTTTGTTTCAGAAATGCCAACATGAACTCTTTTGACATTCACCATTTTTTTTTATTTTTTTCCTTTTTTGACTGAAACAATTTGCAGTAATCAGCCTGAATTAGGGAGGTGCTTTGGTTGACCTGAATCTGCATTTTTGATGAAAAATTTTACCCAGTTGTATTTAGTATTACCCAACTAAAGTAGAGAGGCAATGGGGCAATTTTACCTAACAATAAAGTCCAAAGACAAGGGACTAAGAGCCTGATCCTAAAATTCGTATATGAGCAAAACTCCCATTGGTTTCAATGGGAATTTTGCCAGAGGAAGGACTGCAGCATTGAGCCCTTAATATTCAAAAGGACAGCATAAGGGAGCGAATTTGAAAACTTACCATAGCACCTGAAATTGCAGCCATTGCTCAAGCAAAACTCCCATTGTTTGTCCCCTTAATGCAGTTCCCCTTTGCTTTAATGCAGTTTTTATACAGCATCATTCTCCTTGACAAATTCAAAGCCTTTCATCAGTGATGACTGGCACCAGCCCCCTGTGGCTTCTCCTGGATGAGATTCAAGATGTATGTTGTTTTTTGCTGTAAATCTTCCTACCCTATTTTTCCCCTTTTAAATTCTCCATTGACTTTAATGTCCCTCCCCCTCCAAGGCTATCAAAGCAGGTTTTCCCCAGGCTCTCATAGCTCCAACAAAACTGCCTAGAAAGAAAAATCGGTCGACGCTGAAAATTGGAAGTGGTTATACAGGAGTACTGTATACAGATTGAAAAGCTCTGAGTTGTTACAGCAGCTGTCCTAGCTGAAAAAACGTCAGTAAGCAGGATCATTTGCTGTGTAGTTTATGGACAGGGAACAGGCCAGATTCATTGGTATTTGAGTTACTCTTGAACTGTTCAGCCAATCCCTACATTTCACAGGATTGTAATTTGATCTTCAGCACCCTTGAAGTGTGTTTGCACAGAATGTAAAAAGCTATAGTTTTATGCCAAGCATTAAATGGACTTTTAAATATCCAAATCATTTTTGTTCTTGTAAATTCAAGGTCTGATTCAATAAAAATTATGACACACCTTTTTCTGGGGAATTTTTCTATAGTTTTTCTCAGGATTGGAGCTGGGTGAACTCTTCACAGGGAATAATGTATCCCTTTTTCTGTTTGTGATTGTCCGAGAACAGGATTTCATTGTTACGAATTTGTTCATTGTTTGAAATTGTTCGACCAACACTTTCTGAGGAATGGATTTCAACCTGTGCTGGGTCATTCGCACAAGCTTCACCTCAGTTTAGGGTTTGACAATTCAACTCTTGTTCCTTGTGTTATAGGATTGGTCATTGGAGTCACATGGGGTTGTTTCTTCTTGACTGGAACCTTTTATACATGAAAGGAGAGAATTCAAAGAGATCCCTGTGTGGGGAGAAAACAGATCTGGGATCAGTGGAGGTTTAGTGAAGGGGATTCATGAACTCTTCCACCCACCCCTTTTAGGTCCCCACAGGACCAGTTCTGTGGAGTAGCTAAACAACTGCTCCACCGTCCCTACTATGCCATTCAGCTCTTGCTTGGTCTTTGTCAGGCTCCTTCAGACTACCCCTCTGGGAATAATGGGGTTAACAGGCCCTTCAGAATCTTGCTCAGTACCTGTATATACTAGTGTGTGTCTTTACATGTTCTTCTTTTTCCTTATTAATTGTATAGAATGGTGGTTTTCAACCTTTTTTGATTTGCAGACCCCTAAAACTTTTTAAATAAAGGTGTGGACCCCTTTGGAAATCTTAGACATAGTCTGCGGACCCCAGGGATCCGTGGACCAGAGGTTGAAAACCACTGGTATAGAACACCAAAATGGATTTCTGTTACTTCAAAAGAGCATATTACTCATGTAATGAACAAGCTTAGGACATTTTAATACCAGACTTGACAAAACGCTAGGAAATACACTGTTGGGAACAGTCCTTTACTGGCAGGGAACTAGACTGGATGACCTAATAGGTCTCCTTCATCTCCAATTTCTACAATTTTCAATTCTAATTAAAACCTCACTAGCTATTGGGACTGAACATCACAGCCAATTCAAATACCTTGTGTTAAAAACTTTCCTCCTTTTTATCTTTTCCATTTGCTTACTTTAGGTAATTTTTATATACATACCATTTAAAAGCATTTAACTACAAAGGCATTCAGTTATAAAACTACCAGGAAAACAGTCTCTTACACATGGCAGTTCTTAATACCAATGCAAAAGCCTGGAAAGAAATTAAGTTTAGCTTTATTAAGGAAAAAAGAAAATTATTTCTCTGGCTTTACAGCTGTGTATTTGGGTTGTTTATTATCATGACTCCCAGGTATTCAGTGGCTACAGAATTTTCCACAGAATTCACTCCTTTCTGCAAAATTGTCCTCCAGAATCTAAGCTTTCATTTAAAAATATTGTTTCTAGCCCTCATGGTTGTGAAGATGACCTTGAAAATGTGAACCAACTGTAACTGATGCAGTGTCTTCCTTATATGGAAGAGAGCCCATAGCAATAGCTCTGAGAGTTGGGAAGTGCCATGTTCATCGCTACTGTTTTAATTTTGAAACGTAATAATGACAACACTGAAATGATCAGCAGTGCAACATCCACCTGCTGGATTTAGCCTACAATCCCAGAGTGTCTTCCATGTTTTCCTAGCTGCCAAACACCCTGACTGCTCCTATCGAAAACCTCCAGTGTCTCCCTGATACTGTCTATGATGTATTGTCTTTACAAAAATCTTTGGCACACTGAAAACTGATATTTGGGGGGCAAGTAAAATAAATAGAATTTACTATCAAAGTAAATAATACAGGAGATAGTGTACAGAATTTATTAGATCATTTTCCTAGTTTAAATAATCAAAACCCGCTATTTAAAAAAATACACCTGAAACTGCTATTTTCACCCCAGTGATGTAGAATCCAGGGATATTGCTGTGGAGTTTATATTCTCCTTGCTGCAGAGTATGTGGAAACTGTGTATGATAAAAGAAAAGGAGTACTTGTGGCACCTTAGAGACTAACCAATTTATTAGAGCATAAGCTTTCGTGAGCTACAGCTCACTTCCTCAGAGAAAGTGAGCTGTAGCTCACGAAAGCTTATGCTCTAATAAATTGGTTAGTCTCTAAGGTGCCACAAGTACTCCTTTTCTTTTTGCGAATACAGACTAACACGGCTGTTATTCTGAAACCTGTGTGTATGTTAAGACAAAGATATTTTTTAAAGAATAGGAGCCTACAATTAGTCACAATAGACCATTACCCATTATTTTTCAAGTGTACAGAACACGCCACGGCTGTGTTGAGTCCAGTGGGAAAGGCTGCGTGGCCAGTGCTTTTGCAAAATAAAGCCACTGATTTGGTTGGCCAAATATGGATTTTGGAACCTAATTTTGGGCTCCAGTTTTGGAGATCTTGACCTAATTCATTCATATTTATAAAGTACTCTGAGATCCTTGGATGGAAGATAGAACAGAAATACTTGATACAAATAACTGTTGATTCATCCATTTTAAATTTGCATCAGGTTTGCTCAATTAATTCAAAGCTTTTGCTATCTATAGTAACTGCTGAAATTGTTAAGTCCTGTATTGTAAATGTTTTACTATTTGATTTAGGGGGAGAAGTTTGATGAAGGAGCGTAGGCAATGTACAGCAGTAGGATTTGAATTCTGTCAGGTTGGTGTGTTCATTATTGCTTTATCATGTAAGAGGTTTTTTTTAACATTTTAAGAGAAACTAATGATATGCTTTGCAATTGAACCAGTAAATAATAGCTTAAGGGTTCTATTGTGACTTTTCTAGGCACTGTTCCATGTTGGGGCCGTGCAGAAAAGCACCGTGCTGCCAAGGGCTTGGGGAAGTCTTGGGTGGTACGAGGTCCTTAAGGAGATGTGCTCCACACTGGGTATACAGTATCTACTTTTGGAGCTGGGGATGTGATTGTCGACTCAAGGAGAGATGCTTGAGCTCTAGTGGTGATAGAGCTGGCTTGTTAAACATAGAGTAGAGCCGCGGTGGCGCAGGCAGCGGCAAGGGCTGTGCACCCCAAATATGGCAGCTATCCCGCCTTGCTGCCTGTGGTGCTGTGTTTTTAGCGCACTAGCTCAATGAGAGCTACTGTAAGTCTGTCTCCCTGAGTTGAGAATCACACCCCCAGCTCCAAGTGTAGACATACCCACCGTGACCCACCTGGGATTCTAGCTGGGACAAAGGGAGAGTGGGAGCACAACCTTCCCTTTTCCCTGCTGGTAATGCTAACAGCGTGCAGTAAATTGTGCTCCTCTGGCACAATGGAACTCTATAATAAGGGCGAATCTCATTAGGAGGCGGAGCTTTCTCAGTGACAGGTCTGAGAGTGTGGAATGAACCCGAACAAGGACTAAGGACCATCACAAACCGCTCCACCTTCCCCTCCAAGTACAAGGGACACTTCTTTGACCTCACCTTTTCTAACATAAATAAATAGCAATGTGTGTACTAAAACCACAACACTGGCACACACACACATGCACGCACAAAAAGCCACTCCACTTCGTACAGTTCTCCCCTGGTGAGAGGATGAGAAACCAACAAACCATAAACGACAGATTGCAGTCACATGGCTTAATACCCTACTGGAAGGCGCTCAGATACTACAGAGATGCGGTGGTATAAGAACCTACATAGAATAGAATGCAGTTCGTGTGATCAGGTGACTGCAAGGATTATGACTGGATGGCCCTAAGCAAGAGGCCCAATTAGAGGTTTCTTTCTATCTTGCCCCTGGGGATAATGGGACAACTCGTAGTAGCAAACACTACTCCCAGGAGCAATTGTTGGCAGGAGCTTGCCCTAAAAGCCAGACACAGAAAACAGGATGCGTTAGGAAATCCCAAAGAGGGAATAATGGTATGTTTAAAAATTAATAATTGTCATTACGAAATGGACATTTGTGGGCATCATGGAAAAATTTAGTTTTTAGGACAGATTTGAGTGAAGGGGACAATGGTTGGTGAACATGGATAGGGAGATCATTTTATGCATAGGAAGCAACATGAGATACGGATGGAGACAGAAGCGGGGGGCGGGGGGAAATGATAAGGTGTTAATGTTAGTATCAGTAGCAGAGCAGAGGGGATACAAAAGATGAGATGGAAAAAAAGATACCAAAGATGCGTTGTTTAATGGGAAGCCAGAGGAAGAATTCAAAGAGTGGGCAACACGATTAGATTGACAAAGTACTTATAGCTGCCAGATTTGGGGCAATCTGTAGGGAAAGCCGAAGGCTATCAGGGAAGCCAGAAAGGAGGAGGCTGTAGTAACCGAGATGGGAGATGGTCACAGTCTGAAAAGTACTTTACTCATTGGCACAGGTCAGGGTGGTAAGGATGCTAACCTGGGGCTTAGGAGACCTAGGTTCAATGCCCTGCTCCGCCAAAGCCTTTCTGTGTGACACATACTCTCTCAGGAGCTCAGTTCTCCACCTGTAAAATGGGCTTGTGGTACATTCCTACCTCACTGGGGTGCTGTGAGGACAAATACAGTAAAGATGGTGAGGCTGTCATATACTATAATAATGTGAGCCATATGATTACTTACAGTCACAAGCAGGGGGTGGCTAGGGCTCAAGGACCCTCAGCCTCCCCCACCAAAATCTACCTACCTGCCAGTTCACCAACTGCCCAGGACAGAACGGAGCTGCCCAGAGTGGATGCAGGTTTGTGCTACAATCCCTGGGGGACAGGAGCTGCCATTCCCTGGGATGAGGATGGGGCAGGCTTGCTCTCCAAATCCCGCCTCTGGTCTGATTTTTGATAATGTATAAGGGCCTCTGCTGCAACCTAGGTTACATCTTTTACAAATACATTAAAATACATTTTAAACATTTGTATTACTTATATTTAAATTCTGCTTGTTTTTATCTACATTATTATATTGTTTATACCTGTGTTAGATAGTTTTAGAGAGGAAAGTTAAACTAGAATTTCACAACAGCATAAATACATACACAAAATACTGATGCAATGCAAGTAAACACAAGTCATCAGGATAGTTACCTTATAATGAAATCTTATGAATTTTTGTCATGTTTGTTGTTTAAATAATACAATTATTGTAATTGATCAAGAAACATCTGCTTCTGCAAAGTCTTCCAGACTTTTGTGAGCACTCAAGATTACTGTTTACTGCATATTCTGATCAGGAGTGGGAACAAGAAGATGGTAATTATCTGTTCAATGGGGATATGTTTGCAATGGAACAAACTTGAAAGAGAACATATATCAAACAACCCCCTCCAAAGATAGTTTACTTGTCCAGTCACTTTCTGCATTCCCTTTGCTATTATTTCAGATACTTTGTTTTGTATGAAGAATAGCATTAGCCCTCATAATAGGGCTTTACTTCTGATAGATCCCATGGCAGTTACAATACTAAGGAGGGTCTTAGTCATGAGGATCTGTATCTGTAGAAATGAAGGTGAAGTCACAAATTCTGGCTGCTCCATACACACAGACAAATATTAGAAAACCTACAGATAAAGGGGACATAAAGGATGAGAGATTTATGCTACTCTTTTGGCTCACCCCCACCAATATGCCCCCCAACTCATTTATGTAGGGCAACAGGATATGGTCCTATGGCTTAGAAGGGTCACATCAGAAAAGAACCAATTTAAACACAAAGGACCAAATTTAGTCCCAGTCTAAGTGGATTCATCTCTATGAAAACTATTGAAGTGTGTGAGGAGAAGAAAGGTAGAAATCTCACAGATCTTCTTGGGAGATTTCTCCATTTTTGGTTCAGATGCCAGATTAAAAACCCAGCCCACAAATTCTAACTTTGATGGCCTCTGGATTTAGATCAAGAATCGGTGGGTCAGCCCATCTCTAGCACACATCAGAGCCAAGATGATGGAGAACAATTCCAGGAGTGGCACATATAATGAACCTGACAGATTTATAAAACTTTTGGAAGTTGTTCAGTTCTCTGAAAAGGCGTGGACTGATTTGAAGAATGTAGGTAGCCTAAATATAGTAACCTTGAGACAGGGGAATCTTCAGATTCCAAAGGGAGGACAGGTGGTTATTTACTCACTAATTCTTTACTCACAGCAGGTGATTTGAATGTGAGAAGGTGAAAGACTTCTCTCTTGTTTCAAAAGTGTCTGCCTTTACTGACTTTGCAGTGGCCATTTGAGTTGCTCTTGGACTAGGAGACAGTCTATATTATGTCTGGGACAACTGGGCAAACCCCAATAAAAACATCTTTTACACTTTTAAAAAGTGTTTTACTGCCGGGCAGGGGATTTCCAGGAGAGAGAAGGGTTGGTTTTGTGTAAAGAAATACTCTTTTATAGACTGCAGCCAGCTGGATGTCTGATGGGCTGCTTCGAATTGGAAAGGAGGGAGAAAAATAATTCTCCTTCCCTGAAAATGAAGGGTCGGACACTGATTTCACTTGTACCACTCTAACTCCATTGGAGTGAGCAGATTGACTCCTGAGTTACAGCAGGGTGAGATCAGAAACAGGTCTGAAGTCTTTTTTAAAAAAAGATATTTCATTTCTGGGTGTCTTGAGGCCTTTTGGCTCCATCTCTTCATGAGCTCAGCTTGTGTATCTGTAGTATTAATCCACACACTTGGTATTTTTCTGGGCAGAGATTTTAATTTAATTGATTGTTCACCAGCCACAGTGATACTGAAGTCATACAGTCTGTTCAGCTTCCACATTAATGGTTTGGGGAGCTTGGCTACAGTGCGGTTTGCTGTGGACTCTTAAAAGATTTGTAGTGAAGTTAGGGCTTGTGAATAGTGCCAGATTTCCAGCCCCAAGGACCCCAAGGTTCTCTGTTTAGTCAAATAACACTTATAGATCTGGAAGCTGCAGTACAGCCTTCCTTACATGGCCACTGGACCACAAGTGTTACATGGAAAGGACAAGAGGGGCACGAGGAGACTTCAGCCACTATGAACAATCTTCAAGTTCTCAACTGAGACTGGGTGTCTCAACTGAGACAAGGGTGTTAATTAGTTCTCATTGGGATGGTAGCTCCTGACATGTGATTACTTTTCCAGTAGGCAGAATCATCCTTGTGCCTATATGATCTGCATGTTATTTACACAGCTTAGCCAGCCACACTATACAGGTCTTGTAGGTTTCCCGGGGCTTTCATGGGAGACTTTCCAGAGCTTGCTTGATTGCATTTACATGTCTATGTAGTGCTGCTACTTGTTCTTCTTACACTTCATGTAGCATGACATGGGAACTTCAGTACTGTTAGAATGTAATAGTAAAGTAAATGTAAAAGAATCAACCTCTGAATGTCAGAGAGAAGGCTGGTAGAGGGTAGCTAGAGGAACTTTGTGATACACTGACAAAGATTTCTTCTCCAGACCAATCCATGGATTATGCAACTTGCAGAATCTGGCTCCAGGAATCCCATTCTTTCAGAAACCCTTCTGATGATGTAATCACAAAGATCCTCTGACTTTCAACCTATCTTAGATACTTTTATAGTCCTCCACCATCATCATCGTATCTGAGCATCTCACAATCTTTAATGTATTTACCTTCATGATGTGAGTGATCATGGGCTCGAACCCCAGGTCCACTGACAGTCGTCAGATTGCAGACACCACCCGGAAGCTCGCTGGTACCAGGAGGGAGCATTGGTTGGTGGACCCTCTCTCACCAGAGACCCCCACCTATGAAGCTTCTGATTGGACTATGTCTGGCCTTTCTGATTGGCTTGATTCATTTTTTGAGCCAGAAGGAAGCACAGGAAGTTGTCCGAGCAATTAGGTGAATCCTTCGCTGGTTGCTGCATTGGCCCCTGTCTTCTTGCCTGACTCCTGAGCCCTGGCTTCCCTTCTTATTCCAGATCCCTGCCTTTTTCCTTTTTCCTGCCTTCCTGCCATGTTGCAGTTCCCTGTTTCTATGCCCCACCCCTGGCTACTGATTCCAGTTCTGACCTTTGGCTTGACTCCTGATTCTGTCTCTGACCCAACTCCAGTTCCTGGTTCCCAACTCCTGCTCTGATCACTAGGGCTAAGCACCACTGCTCTGACCACTAGGTCTGACCGCCTATGTCTTGGTCGACAGCTTGCTTGAACCACTAACCCCTCTGAGTGGGCTCAGGCAGGTATGGACCCAGTGGAGCTCCTTCTACCCCAAGGAACACTGGCACTGCATGAGCAGGTAACCCACCTCTAAGTGGACCGCAGTATGTGCTTTCTATAGAAGAACTATTTAACCCACTACTGAAATACAGCCATGTATGGTGTAAAACATCTTCTGTTTAACAAATTTACACAGCAGCACCACAGAACACTTAGAAGAGGAAGTAAAGAAGGACCCCATAAACAACTAGAGTTACAAGGGCAAAGCAAGCTTGTTCTCCAGTGCAGAAAGGTATTCACTTTTTCTAGGGCAGCTGCCAGCAGAAGTATATGTTGAGGGCTCCTTTATTTGTTTTTAACATTTGGCCTTGCATATCTCACCTTGGCCACCCAGGTTACTCAGACCAGGGAGAACAAATCTGAACTCTGTTCTAGCTCAAATGCAGCAAGAGTCCACTCAAATGGCTCTACTTAATCTGTGAGCATGAGGGCAAACCTACCCTGGACATCCTGATCATCTGTAAACTCCCAGACACTAAAGGGTTCCCAGTGGAGCAGATGTAATATAGATGCTCACTGACATGGTGATGAAATTCACCAGGCTCATTGGGCTAGATACTCTGCTATGCCCACATAGGACCAGTGAAAGCAAGAGGAGATGCAGGGCCACTAGGTACCTCTGTTCTTTACAGGATAGATTGCCAGGTGTATTCAAGCAATTAATTTTGGCCAAAGCACTAGAGGGCTTTATCTTTAAAATTGAAGGTCATGAGTTCTATTTCTGAGGTTTCAGATATGCAGCTAGGCCTCCATCACCTCCGCTACATGTTGCACATGAATTTAATTGTTACATGACTATCTCTGGGATACTGTTGAGAAAAACATGAAACGAAGAACAGCATTAAATAAGTACTAACTGCCACCCTGGGAAGATTATTGGTACTACTGAACACCACAAAAAGTCCCTTTTTCTTTCCCTTTCCACTAAGCATTCTAGAACCCAAATTGTAGAGATGATAAGAACTTAGACCAGCTGTTATACATACCAAACATGAGCACTATGATACCTATTTCAATCTAACTCCAGTCAAAACAAAATCTCAAGCAGTGGCAGAGAAGGCTAGAGAATATGACAATAACTGAAAGCTTGCGGAGAGGACAGTTCAAACACTGGAGTTAATTTGCAGCTGAAATAGCAGGAAAAACGGTGATAACTTTTTGGTGCTTGTCAGATATGGATAGACTAGCTGAAATCCCATGCTGTCACATGGGTGTTATTCATAAAGTCATCTGTGACAATGGCTGAGGGCTTAAAAAGTGGATGGTAACAGACAGTGAATCCCAGTGCTGATTCAACCTGGGGATAGTCTAAACCAAAGGAACTCTGAGCCATGCTTATAGCTATTTTTATTGATTCACACAGACTCAAATAAACCTTCTAGGTTCAGAATGACACAGTGACAACCCTGTAACTGGTAGATGGAAAATGGGTATTTTGAGCCACATTCATTTGTCATTCTGTCTATGATAGACTGTATAACAGCTTGGGTGCTGATATACATGTGCTGTATTCCTGTTCCAGACATTTTCTGAATAGGCTTACTCTTGCCTTGTCACACACACAAATGGTCGTAGACCAGTGCAATACACCCATGCAGTTCCTGTGACTCCAGTATAACTGACAGTTCCGATCCATTAGATGAATGGAGAACAGAACCATACCCTGAACAAACTGGGTGTGTTTACACGGCAGTCAGAGGTGTGACTGCCGCACACTTAGCCCTGGTCTACACTAGGACTTTAGGTCGAATTTAGCAGCGTTAAATCGATGTAAACCTGCACCCGTCCACACGATGAAGCCCTTTATTTCAACTTAAAGGGCTCTTAAAATCGATTTCCTTACTCCACCCCTGACAAGTGGATTAGTGCTTAAATTGGCCTTGCCGGGTTGAATTTGGGGTACTGTGGACACAATTGGACGGTATTGGCCTCCGGGAGCTATCCCAGAGTGCTCCATTGTGACCACTCTGGACAGCACTCTCAACTCAGATGCACTGGCCAGGTAGACAGGAAAAGAACCACGAACTTTTTAATCTCATTTCCTGTTTGGCCAGCGTGGCAAGCTGCAGGTGACCATGCAGAGCTCACCAGCAGAGGTGACCCTGATGGAGTCCCAGAATCGCAAAAGAGCTCCAGCATGGACCAGACGGGAGGTACGGGATCTGATCACTGTATGGGGAGAGAAATCTGTGCTATCAGAACTCCGTTCCAGTTTTCGAAATGCCAAAACCTTTGTCAAAATCTCCCAGGTCATGAAGGACAGAGGCCATAACAGGGACCCGAAGCAGTGCCGCGTGAAACTTAAGGAGCTGAGGCAAGCCTACCAGAAAACCAGAGAGGCGAACGGCTGCTCCGGGTCAGAGCCCCAAACACACCGCTTCTATGATGAGCTGCATGCCATTTTAGGGGGTTCAGCCACCACTACCCCAGCCGTGTTGTTTGACTCCTTCAATGGAGATGGAGGCAACACGAAAGCAGGTTTTGGGGACGAAGAAGATGATGATGAGGAGGAGGTTGTAGATAGCTCACAGCAAGCAAGTGGAGAAACCAGTTTTCCCGACAGCCAGGAACTGTTTCTCACCGTGGACCTGGAGCCAATACCCCCTGAACCCACCCAAGGCTGCTTCCTGGACCCGGCAGGCGGAGAAGGGACCTCTGGTGAGTGTACCTTTTAAAATACTATACATGGTTTAAAAGCAAGCATGTGAAAGGATTACTTTGCCCTGGCATTCACGGCTCTCCTGGATGTACTCCCAAAGCCTTTGCAAAAGGTTTCTGGGAAGGGCAGCCTTATTGCATCCTTCATGGTAGGACACTTTACCACTCCAGGCCAGTAACACGTACTCGGGAATCATTGTAGAACAAAGCATTGCAGTGTATGTTTGCTGGCGTTCAAACAACATCCGTTCTTTATCTCTCTGTGTTATCCTCAGGAGAGTGAGATATAATTCATGGTCACCTAGTTGAAATAGAGTGCTTTTCTTCAGGGGACACTCAGAGGAGCCCGTTCCTGCTGGGCTGTTTGCCTGTGGCTAAACAGAAATGTTCCCTGCTGTTAGCCACGGGGAGGGGGGAGGGTTGAGGGGGTAGCCACGCGGTGGGGGGAGGCAAAATGCGACCTTGTAACGAAAGCACATGTGCTATGTATGTAATGTTAACAGCAAGGTTTACCCTGAAAGAGTGTAGCCACTGTTTTATAAAATGTGTCTTTTTAAATACCGCTGTCCCTTTTTTTTTCTCCACCAGCTGCATGTGTTTCAATGATCACAGGATCTTCTCCTTCCCAGAGGCTAGTGAAGATTAGAAAGAAAAAAAAAACGCACTCGAGATGAAATGTTCTCCGAGCTCATGCTGTCCTCCCACACTGACAGAGCACAGACGAATGCGTGGAGGCAAATAATGTCAGAGTGCAGGAAAGCACAAAATGACCGGGAGGAGAGGTGGCGGGCTGAAGAGAGTAAGTGGCGGGCTGAAGAGAGTAAGTGGCGGGCTGAAGACAGGGCTGAAGCTCAAATGTGGCGGCAGCGTGATGAGAGGAGGCAGGATTCAATGCTGAGGCTGCTGGAGGACCAAACCAGTATGCTCCAGTGTATGGTTGAGCTGCAGCAAAGGCAGCTGGAGCACAGACTGCCACTACAGCCCCTGTGTAACCAACCGCCCTCCTCCCCAAGTTCCATAGCCTCCACACCCAGACGCCCAAGAACGCGGTGGGGGGGCCACCAGCCAACCAGCCACTCCGCCACAGAGGATTGCCCAAAAAAAAGAAGGCTGGCATTCAATAAATTTTAAAGTTGTAAACTTTTAAAGTGCTGTGTGGCATTTTCCTTCCTTCCTCCACCACCCCTTCTGGGCTACCTTGGTAGTCATCCCCCTATTTGTGTGATGAATGAATAAAGAATGCATGAATGTGAAGCAACAATGACTTTATTGCCTCTGCAAGCGGTGATCGAAGGGAGGAGGGGAGGGTGGTTAGCTTGCAGGGAAGTAGAGTGAACCAAGGGGCGGGGGGTTTCATCAAGGAGAAACAAACAGAACTTTCACACCGTAGCCTGGCCAGTCATGAAACTGGTTTTCAAAGCTACTCTGATGCGTACCGCGCCCTCCTGTGCTCTTCTAACCGCCCTGGTGTCTGGCTGCGCGTAACCAGCAGCCAGGCGATTTGCCTTAACCTCCCACCCCGCCATAAACATCTCCCCCTTACTCTCACAGATATTGTGGAGCACACAGCAAGCAGTAATAACAGTGGGAATATTGGTTTCGCTGAGGTCTAAGCGAGTCAGTAAACTGCGCCAGCGCGCCTTTAAACGTCCAAATGCACATTCTACCACCATTCTGCACTTGCTTAGCCTGTAGTTGAACAGCTCCTGACTACTGTCCAGGCTGCCTGTGTACGGCTTCATGAGCCATGGCATTAAGGGGTAGGCTGGGTCCCCAAGGATACATATAGGCATTTCAACATCCCCAACAGTTATTTTCTGGTCTGGGAATAAAGTCCCTTCCTGCAGTTTTTGAAACAGACCAGAGTTCCTGAAGGTGCGAGCGTCATGTACCTTTCCCGGCCATCCCACGTTGATGTTGGTGAAACATCCCTTGTGATCCACCAGAGCTTGCAGCACTATTGAAAAGTACCTCTTGCGGTTTATGTACTCGCCGGCTTGGTGCTCCGGTGCCAAGATAGGGATATGGGTTCCGTCTATGGCCCCACCACAGTTAGGGAATCCCATTGCAGCAAAGCCATCCACTATGACCTGCACATTTCCCAGGGTCACTACCCTTGATATCAGCAGATCTTTGATTGCGTGGGCTACTTGCATCACAGCAGCCCCCACAGTAGATTTGCCCACTCCAAATTGATTCCCAGCTGACTGGTAGCTGTGTGGCGTTGCAATCTTCCACAGGGCTATCGCCACTCGCTTCTCAACTGTGAGGGCTGCTCTCATCTTGGTATTCATGCGCTTCAGGGCAGGGGAAAGCAAGTTACAAAGTTCCATGAAAGTGCCCTTATGCATGCGAAAGTTTCACAGCCACTGGGAATCATCCCAGACCTGCAACACTGTGCGGTCCCACCAGTCTGTGCTTGTTTCCCGAGCCCAGAATCGGCGTTCCACAGCATGAACCTGCCCCATTAGCACCATGATGCATGCATTGGCAGGGCCCATGCTTTCAGAGAAATCTGTGTCCATCTCCTGATCACTCACGTGACTGCGCTGACGTCGCCTCCTCGCCCGGTATCGCTTTGCCAGGTTCTGGTGCTGCATATACTGCTGGATAATGCGTGTGGTGGTTAATGTGCTCCTAATTGCCAAAGTGAGCTGAGCGGCCTCCATGCTTGCCTTGGTCTGCCGTCCACACAGAAAAAAGGTGCGGAACGACTGTCTGCCATTGCTCTGACGGAGGGAGGGGCGACTGATGACACGGCTTACAGGGTTGGCTTCAGGGAGCTAAAATCAACAAAGAGGGTGGCTGTACATCAAGGAGTATTTCAGGCAGGACTTCACGGAGGGTTCCAATAAGAAATGGTGCACCTAAGTTATTGTTCTTATTGGAACAAGGAGGTTAGCCTGGCCTCTGATTGATACATGGCTAGATTTACCTCGCTGCACCTTCTCTGTAAGTGACTGCAGTGTGATCTAGAGGAATGAGTCCCCTAGACGGGGGAGGAGGCAAATGAGTACAAAACAAATCTGGTCTATTTCTTGTTTTGATCCACTCCATCTATCTTTTACATCTTTGGCTGGCAGCAGACGGTGCAGAAGGACTGCATGCCATCCACATCTCATGGCTGCTCGGCAGAAGATGGTACAGTACGACTGCTAGCAATCGTCTCGCCTGCCTGCTCACCATAAGACGGTTCAATAGGACTGACTGCAGGACTAAAGAGAATGACCTGGTCAAGTCACTCCAAATTTAGTCCCTGCGCCCATGTCTGCCCAGGCGCTCCCAGCCGACGTGGCCAGGAGCACCTCGGACACGACGATGACGGCTACCAATCGTATTGCACCGTCTGCTGCCAGAAGGCAATGGGTTGCTGCTACTGTGCAGCAAAGCCGTACCGCGTCTGCCAGCACCCAGGAGACATAGGGTGACGGTTACCTGAGCGGGCTCCATGCTTGCCGTGGTATGGCATCTGCACAGGTAACTCAGGAAAAAAGGCGCAAAACGATTGTCTGCCCTTGCTTTCACGGAGGGAGGGAGGGAACGGGGGCCTGACGATATGTACCCAGAACCACCCGCGACAATGTTTTAGCCCCATCAGGCATTGGGATCTCAACCCAGAATTCCAATGGGCAGCGGAGACTGCGGGAACTGTGGGATAGCTACCCACAGTGCAATGCTCCAGAAGTCGACTCTAGCCTCGGTACTGTGGAAGCACTCCGCTGAGTTAATGCACTTAATGCACTTAGAGCATTTTCTGTGGGGACACACACACTCGAATATATAAAACCGATTTCTAAAAAACCGACTTCTATAAATTCGACCTTATTCCATAGTGTAGACATACCCTTAGATATACCCAAGGTCGCTTCATTCTAGCTAGCACAAATACCATGAAGCTGTAGCTGCACAGGCTAACTGCTCAAGGACACATCTTAGGCTCTGGGGTGGGCTTGTAGATCCTGTGTTTCTGTAGCTTCACTGCTATTGTCATTTGAGCTAGTTAGATCAAAGCTAGCTTGGGTATGTCTACCAGTTTTGCAGTCACACCTCTGATTGCAGTGTTGTGAGGTGCTATGGAGCTTGAACCTGCACCCATGAGACTGCCAAGTCAGAGCCTTACCCTCGGTGCCAAGGTCAGATTAGCAAACTGCAGCTAACACCCAGCTACCAGAGGCTACACCCGCTGACTCAGCTGGGTGAGGTGACTAGCAGCAGACCACTGATTGGACACCGCCGGGCATAAAGCTTCCTGTGCTTGTCCCACCCCTTGTTTGAGCAACTAGTTGCTAGGATTGCTGCTGACCAGATCCTGTGAGACCAAGTTCCTGCCTCCTTTCCTGGTTCCTGCTCCTGTTACCGTACCTTGTTCCTAGTTCTTGCCTCCTCACCTGGTTTCTGCTCTTTGCTCCTGGTTCCTGCATCCTTGCCCTAATTCCAGTGACTGACTCTGGCTTGACCCTTGACATGGCTTCTGACTCCGATTCTGGCTTAATCCTGGTGTCCGACCCTGACACTGATCCTTGGCGTGGCTGCTGACTCTAGATTGACCCTTAGTGTGGCTTCAGACTCTGACTTGGGCTTTGACCTTTGGTGTGGCTTCTCACTGTGACCCTGACTCTGCCCCTGGCTGTGATCACTAGGTCAGACCACCCTGTTATGGGCCCTGACAAGTGTAGACATACTCTGAGTGTTCACCATTAAACAAATCAATGTTTAGGAGCAGTTACCACACTATGGTATCAAAGACATTGTTATTTCCTCAAACTTAAAGCAGGTATTAACCATGGTACTTTGTACAACACAATATATAAATGATTGGTAAACACTGACTTCTCACAGCTGACAACTGTACCCACAACAGATATTGAAGGCTGCACATCAGATGTACCCATGCTGAACAACAATGTTTACAATTTGTAAAATAGCAGCATTTTACAAAGTGCACATGTGGAGAATAAGGGAAAACAGATCATCCCGGTTTATTTGGAATACTTAATAGCCTGAAATCTTCCTGCTTTGATTTGCTGTTGCTGCAGGTTTGTGGGTAATGAACAGGGTAAACCAAAGTCTACTAGATTCTTGCTGCCTGTAGGTGTTTGGTTTATGCTTGTGGCATAAAAATATTATACAGCTTCTAATCCGATATGGACTGGCAAAGCACGTCTGCTTCATGTGAAAGGCTCAAACTTGTCCTTTAAATCATGACAGGTCATTAAAACACTTGCTTTTAGTGTGTCAACATTTTATGCACCGTGCCATCCGAATCTACAGACTCAAGGGATACCTGTGGACAATGTACTGACCTCTTCACCTGCTCCTCCGCCATCCTGTTTAATACAGCTGCGGCCCACGCCACTGACAGTCTTTGAAGTCAGTTCCTGATGGTTTGTGACCTATTTATAGTGCACTGACAAAATTTAAGACAGGTGAGGACCTTGTCTTAACTATTTATGGCTTAAGTGGGAGAAAAACGTGAGAATTTTCTTATTGAATGTCAAATGTCCCAAATGGCTGCAGATGTGTAAATAGATGTGAGTGTTCCCATTTCCTCATGGTTTTGCTTTCTCCTGCAGGTTTGGCTTTCTTCACCTTTGGAGAAAGCGACGTTTCTAACTTTTAGGGAAGTTGTAAATCTCTGTAACACTTATCGCAGGGTTTTCAGAAAGATAAAAATCTGTTCATTCCACAGGTGACTTTTGGTAACCCATCATTCTGCACTTTGTTGAATAAGGTGGACCTGGAAGCCCCTATGCCCTTCTTTTAAATGATCACTAGTGAATGGGAACCTTAAAGTCCTTCAAAATCACAAGCAAAGCTGAGCACGCCCTTTCTTATGGGTGAAAATAAGGTACATTGCTACCCTACAAAAGCTTTATTTCTAAGTAAATTCCATAGTTGACCTAATTTCTACCATGAAGGAATTCTTCTTTTTTTATCAGTGCATATCAGTCATGCAGAGTATGCTTCCATAACCCCTTTACAGCCATGTTCTACTGTAGGTTCTGTGTGGCATGTGGCTTGTTCTTTGGAGGCAAAAGTGTTCCCTCAGGATATCAACATTTTATGGTAAAGAACTTTAGATAGATAGATAACCTTAGATAATACTTAGTCCTGCCATGAGTGCAGGGGACTGGACTAGATGACCTCTTGAGATCCCTTCCAGTCCTATGATTCTAACTTAATACATGGGGCAGTGCCATTCATTTTGTTTTGCTCCATGTACCTGGTACATTGTTCAGCAGTCAAATAGTTAAACTTATTCAAAGATGCTAGCAAACTTCACATAGTTAATTGACTAGAAATACATTTATTTGTTTTCACCAGGAGAGAAAGCTGGTGTAAAATATGTTGAGGATTTGCTTGTGAAGGCGTTCATTAATACTGGAGGAAAAACAAACTGAGACGAACAGTATGTGCCAAAGTTATCCCATGTTTTGTTAGAACACACTGTGTTTACATTACTTAAATACCTCAGCTAATACAAGGAAAAATTAAAGCATCACAGTCTTTTATCCAGAACTTTATTAAAAGTTTTATTGAAAATTAAAATGCACTAGAAATCACATTAGCATTTCTTTAAAGCTTGATGTTTTTTCATTCATACCTCTCCTGGGCATCCTCAGGGAGAACCACAGCTGTATCAAATAGCTTGCGAGTGCTATAACCCAATAAATATGCACGCCAACATGCCCCTATATTGGCCCCAGTACAATCATTTACCACCTTGTTTTTGGCTACATAAACTGCTTCTAAGCACTTTCTCATTCGAAAACCCTAGGGCTCCTTTAAGAACACTGCATCAGCACACCAAATCTTGGGAGTCTCACTCGCCCTCCTGTGCACACATATATGTGCATTCAAGGCTTTGACCATAATTCTCCTCTCACTTGCTTCAGTGTAAATCAGGCGCAGTTCCACTGAAGTCGCTGTCACTGGACTTATATCTGTGTAACAACAGAGTAAGTGTGAGGAGGATCAGGCCCTAATTTGGTTATTTACCCTCCTTTAATGTCACACCTGTACTCTACTGTCTCCCCTGCACAGAAACAATTTTACAAGAAACTGCAATAATCTCCCTTTACACAGAACAATGGCCTGATTCTGACATCACACGTTTTGGTGTAAATCAAGAATAATTATATTAAAGTCAATCAAGTGAAAGCAGTATGAGTTCAGAGACATGCCTTCAACCTTGGCCTTTTTCCCATTTTAATCCTTGCCCAAGCAGCTCAGCTTAACTGCATTCATTTTGTCCTCCTACCTCTCTCATCTCTTTGCTTCCTTCCACGTATGCCTCTCGCTGACCCAGACTGTTGTGCCTTCCCTATTCCTCCTCCAAGTCATAGAATCATAGAATATCAGGGTTGGAAGGGACTTCAGGAGGTCATCTAGTTCAACCCCCTGCTCAAAGTCCCCTGCTTGAAATGCACCTCTTTTAAGAGACCTACTAAAACCCAATTCCCCTCTCAGAGAATTGTTACTTTAACAGATGACTGATAAAAGATGGTACCTAACAAATAAAACAAACAAATATCATGGAATTAACGAGCCATGTGCTCTACTTCATCACCCAGACTCATTGGTTTGTTTTTTCACTTCCCAATCCAGGATGCTCCATTTGTTTATTTCTGTTTAAATTGTATAAGCTCTATGGGGCAAGGACCTTGTCTTCATACCTTCCTGTACAGTACCAGCATGCTGTTGGCAGTATACAAATAATAACAGTATAATCCTGTTAACCAAAGATATTGAGAGGATGTGAAACCACATCGTAGGCTGAATTATTAAAAATCCATTCTGGGCAATGGGAGTTTACTCTGTAGCATGATATAATCATATGATAGTTTGATTTGTCTCACGGCCAGCATCTAGGATAGCTTGAAAGGCCAAATCCTGAAGTTATTACTCAGGCAAAAATCCTGCTGGAGTCCAGTGAGTTTTACCTAATTCAGGACAGTAGTGTTTGGCCCTTTGTCTGTGAAAGGGCTTAACTTTAGTCCTTAATCAATTCCTGTGCATATTAATTTGATAAGAACAGGTGTTTAACCATTTAAAGCTCTTCCTTCCATGGTGGGTCATTGTTAATTAGTACCAGCTAACTCTTCATGTTTCTCAAAAGCCTTCTGCAGATAGAGCGCGGGATGATTCCCAAGCATAATCTCCATTATGCCTGTGCAATACCTCATCTTAATTTTCTCCTTAAAATGGAGAGATGAGTCAAGATACAGAATGTTACCTAAATAGGATGCTCACCCAATCCATCTGATTGCCTTTCATTTATCCCTTCAGAAAGGTAACAGCCTGTATGATCATATACGAGCACAGGTGGGATGGGGAAGCACTCCAAATTTTGCGTGTTGATGCAGCACTCTTACAGCAGCCCCGGGGTTTTCAAAAGAGAAAGTGCTTCGAGGCAGTTTATGTAGCCAAAAATGAGGTGGTAAATGATTGTACTGGGGCCAATATAGGGGCAAGTTGGCATGTCTATTTATTGGGTTGCAGCGCTTTTAAGCTATTTGATACAGCTGTGGTTCTCTGTGGGAATGCCCAGAAGAGGTTTGGGTGCAAATGTGGAACTTTTAAGAATTTTAATGGGATTTCTATTGCATTTTAATTTTTAATAAAAGTTTGAATAAAGTTCTGGTTAAAAGACCATGGTGACTGAAAGATTCCATTTTAACATAGAGCACACAAAAATCCCAGTAATGGGAGAAGGATGGGCTCTGTAACAATGTTGAGTGCACCCTTTTCAAATACATTTAATAATGAATTCTATCAAAATGGAAAAAAGGAAGGTAAAGATTAAAAAAAAATCTGCTGTGTAGTCAGTAATTTTGGAAGAAATGATTGAACTTTTGGCATCCTTAAACAATACCCTCTTCACATGATAGTTACACTGCTCCAAAGACAGTACAGTAATCCATGCCAAAAATTCTTCTGTTTCGTTTGCATGAAATTGAACTGACAGATATACCTGTCTATTTTACATCCAAGAAAATGTCTTGTTAGAAACGTGTGAAAATATATTATATGACAGACACTGATAATGTTTCAGATATAGCAATAAATTGATTGTGGGGTTTGGACCAGATGTGAACTATGTTTAGCATTCTTTGTGCAGGTCTGTATTCTAGCTCTGTGCTTAAATAAATGCAGAGAAGTGGCTTTGTGTGTCAATGAAGCTCCTTATGAGTACAGAAGAGCTACTTTCCATCTAATATGGAATTATAGACACTGCGACTCACACCCATTGTGCAAGTACTAAAACCACAAACTGAACTAAGATAGAGCCATGGCAGTTGTTGGTTTTCACTTTATTAATGTGCATGAAAGCACTTGGAATGTTTAGAGTCAAAAGCAGACTCAGCTGAAAGGTTGCAATATCATTTATTTTCAGAGCTGAGATTCACTGATGCACCCATATTTCCCAAATGTTTTAAGCCTTACTTTTGTAACTGTGTGCTCCCTTTCCCTGAAAAAACCACAAGGTGCTGAATTTTGCATGCTGAGAGTAATCCCGCTGAAGTAATTGGGACTACGTGCAGCACATGTAGTTAAGCCCAGATATAAGCGTTTGCAGGAGCAGAGCTTTGGACTGAAATCCCACCATTTCCCCTTGTCCTATTAGAGTTCTTGTATGGCCAATTTTGCAAGCTGCTCTCCACAGGCAAAATCCCTGTACTTTTGTGAAGCCCACTGAGAGCAGTGGGGCTCAGTGTGGATGCGGGAGTCAGCCTGCGTGGACCAGCTTGTAGGATGGAGGTCATAGTTTGCTTCATTGTAGAAGTGCAGACTAGATGTGTATCCCCATGTCAACTAGAAATCCAGGAGTCTGGATACCAATTGCTCATAAGTGAAACAGGGCATCCATGTTTTGCCACATTCTACTCTAAATTACAGGCTTACTCAAGACTCAAGTCTGAGCTCAATAATTCCAATATATTCTACTCCTGAGGACATTGTGTGCCAAAAAATTAAAAATTCTGTGCCAAAAAAATAAAAATTCTACACACAATATTTTAAAATTCTGCAAATTTGATTTGTTAAATAAACATGGAGGCTCCAGCATGGCACTGGGGAGAACAGACCACTGGCTGCATAGAGGTGGGAAATCACTGTGCAGCTCCCCCCCAGGACACAGACTCTGCAGTGAGGCTGCACCCAACCCTGACACAGTGCAAGGACTGGGTCTGACCCAGAAACACCTCAGGGCCCTGCCCCTCCATGATAGGTGCACCAGGTGTGGGCAGGCAGGCGCAGCAAGGCAGGATCCAAGTGTCGAGGGGCTTAGTGTGGGGGGATCCAAGTGTGGGTTGAGAGGGTTGTGTGTGGGACAATCTGGGTGAGGGCAGCTCATTGGGGGATCCAGGTGTGGGGGGGATCTAAATGCAAAAAGGCTTGTTGGAGGGTTCTGGGTGCAACCGTAATGGGACTCTGCAGGGGTGTCCAGATTAAGGTGGTTGGGACTCTGTGGGGGAGGTCTGGGTGTGGGGATGATAGAGTTCAACAGGGGGCTCTGGGTGTGGGGAGTTCAGTGGGGGGTCCAGATGCTGGAGGAGTGGGACTCAGTGGGGTGGGGATCCAGATGTAGCTGGTTGGGGCTCAGTGGGGTGTGGATCTGGGTGTGGGTGGCTTGTTGGGGTGGTCCAGGTGCATGGGGAGTGGGGTTCGTCGGCGGGGTCCTGAGTGCAAGGGGAGGTGAAGCTCGGCCGGAGGGTCTGGGAATGAGAGTGGATCTTGATGCACGGGGGTTGGGCAGATGGGGGAGCAGCTCCCTGTACAGGGATCCCTCCTCCTGCAGCTGAGGAGCAATGAGTGCAGGAAGCCGGGGGAGGGAGGTGGCGGGGGGGGGCAGTTTGCAGAGCTTTCTGCAGCTGCGGGAGAAATCTGGGGATGGGTCTGACTCAGTCCTGGATGCCGTGCAGGGGAAGAGGAAGTCCTCTCCTCTCCAGCCCAGCTGGGACTAGCAACTGAGCCCAGCACAGGGTAGGAGCCACTACCTGAGTCTTCCCGAGTCCCGCCTCCTGCCCCACAGTGATTTACCTCTCTGCTGGCTGCCTTGGCCACCAGAAACATACTGCTGGGGAGGGTCACATGACCACTCTTGTGGCTTCCCCTGGCTTCCCCATTAGAATGTCATTTTTCAGTGGGGAAGCAAAGAAATCTGCAGGGGACATAAATTCTGCACATGCACAGTGGTGCAGAATTCCCCCAGAAGTAATATTTTCACACAACAGAACAGAAACAGGACAAGAAAGCAGTGTGGTCCAGTGGATAGGACATAGGACCAGCAGTAGGAAGATTAATGGCTCTCCCCTCCCACCAGAGGACTGTCGTCAATGGGCATTACTCATATCTTATTTGGGGATTGGTCCTTCTTTGAGCAGGGGGTTGGACTAGATGACCTCCTGGGGTCCCTTCCAACCCTGATATTCTATGATTCTATGATCTTGCAGGGGAGAATATGTGTCATAGGTTCAATTCCTGGTTTGTTCTATTCCTGGTCTGGCCATAATCTCTTAACTTCTCTGTACCTCAGTTCATCATCTCTAAAATAGGAACAATACTACTTACACATCTTTGTAAGGAATTCACCAGATGAGTAGGGGATAGTTAGTAATATTACAGTTTTAATGCCAAAAATGTAGGTTTCCCTCTTGGTAGCCTTTCAGAACTGGACAGATGTTTGAGTCAGGGCTTCTTACAAATTTAAGGTGAGCTGCTTCAGAAATTCAGAAATAATGGGCCACTTCACCTTGAATGGTGCCTTGAAATATCTTCCTGGTTGAATATCATTATTATTACTAACCATGAAGATGAACATCAGTCTGTTAAGTTCCTTTTCTTAGCAGCCCAGTGATCTTGTTGTGACATATCAGGAAGATCCAGTTTTTCCATTGAGACAAGTATTATCAACATAATGTATGTCTGCCTGGCTCTTCTAGAGCTGCTAATTATGGTTGTCTTTTGCTGTAGCTCACTAATATAACCATTGCTCCTTTTTTCTTTTTCATCTATAGGGGAAACAATTTATGTTATGACATAAAATTGGTCCAACACAATGTGTGCACTGAAAAAGGCATCTGTTTTTATTTCCCCTTAGATACATACATAAATATTAACAGCCCCCAGTGCTTTGTAGATTATTTTTATGGTGCCATTTTACATATGGTTGCATCACAGAACCCTGGAACTAGCTCTATGATGAAAATGCAGGAACTCTTTTCTGAAGTAAAAGAAAGGCTTTCTCTGACCAAAGAGACTCCTATATATGATATGGCCCAGTATCCTCGTTAGAACTGGCATTAAAGAAACATTTAGGCTTATGTTTAGGCTTATGTTCTTATGTCAGATGTGATAAATAAGAATTACATGAGGGTACAGTAACTGTATGCATTCTTTTTCCTCCAGCTCTGTACATGAAACTCGGGGAACTGGTTGTGTTGCACATCTGAAAACCTATATGCTTTCCAGGATGTGACAGGTTGGACCAAAAGTGTATAGATTATACAGATCTGTGGAAACCCTTTTTTGAGTAACTTTTGCGAATATCTTATGTTTTTATTTTCTTCTTCTACTTGCTTCTTGTACATAAAAATAGTAGCAACCCTCTTTTCCTGCAATGCCTCTATCTAATCTAACATAGTCATCAACATGTGTGTCATATACATAAATGGGATTCAAACAGAATTCTTTATGAAATAGTATCTAAATTCTCCACCCCTCCTGCATTTTAGTTGTTAGTGTTAATGGAATCACTTTACTGATTCTCTTCAAGTGAAATTTTCCATCTAATAAATTCTGGTCACTTTTAAACAAGAACAAAAAAAAAAATGGCATAGCACTAAGAAAAAGACTTGTTCATGCAAGGGTGAAAAAGCTTGTTAAAAATAATGTGTCTGCCTTATACTTACAACCACCATGACATTCTACTATGAGGGTGTGGTTCAACTTTTCCATCCCATTTGAAATTGTTTGAACTGTTTAGACCAGGGGTTCTCAAACTTCATTGCGACCCCCTTCTGACCACAAAAATTACTACAGGCCCCAGGGCCATCCTTAGGCATATGCAGCATACACGGCTGTGTAGGGCACCCGAAAATTTGGGGCACCCCTGGGTCTTCGTGTTCACCTTCCTGCCTCTTCCTATCCCTGTTCTGACCCTTCCTGCAGGCTCCCTCCACAACTGGCTGCTGCAGCCTGATGAGTCTTCCTCTGGAGTGGATCTAGTACTTAAAAGTGAAAAAGCCTGCTCAGACCTATTAGCACAACACTGAAACTGTTACAGAGCCATTCAAGTGGTAATGAAGCCATTTAGCAGGCATTTGCCAACCCCTAGGTATATACTTTCAGTTTCTGAATTTACTGACAAAAACAAAAAGAAAAGGAGTACTTGTGGCACCTTAGAGACTAACAAATTTATTTGAGCATAAGCTTTCGTGAGCTACAGCCCACTTCATCGGATGCATGCAGTGGAAAATAAAGTGGGGAGATTTTATATACACAGAGAACATGAAACAATGGGTGTTACCATACACACTGTAACAAGAGTGATCAGGTAAGGTGAGCTATTATCTGCAGGAGAGTGGCGGGGGGGGAGGGGGGAAACGTTTTGTAGTGATAATCAAAGTGGGCCATTTCCAGCAGTTGACAAGAACGTGTGAGGAACAGTGGGGGGGGGGAATAAACAAGGGGAAATAGTTTTACTTTGTGTAATGACCCATCCACTCCCAATCTTTATTCAAGCCTAAGTTAATTGTATCCAGTTTGCAAATTAATTCCCATTCAGCAGTCTCTCGTTGGAGTCTGTTTTTGAATTTTTTTTGGTTGAAGAATTGCCACTTTTAGGTCTGTAATCGAGTTACCAAAGAGATTGAAGTGTTCTCCTACTGGTTTTTGAATGTTATAATACTTGACGTCTGATTTGTGTCCATTTATTCTTTTACGTAGAGACTGTCCAGTTTGGCTAGTGTACATGGCAGAGGGGCATTGCTGGCACATGATGGCATATAACACATTGGTAGATGTGCAAGTGAACGAGCCTCTGATAGTGTGGCTGATGTGATTAGGCCCTATGATGGTGCCCCCTGAATAGATACATGGACACAGTTGGCAACGGGCTTTGTTGTAAGGGTAGGTTCCTGGGTTAGTGATTTTGTTGTGTGGTGTGTGGTGTGTGGTTGCTGGTGAGTATTTGCTTCAGGTTGGGGGGCTGTCTGTAGGCAGGGACTGGCCTGTCTCCCAAGATCTGTGAGAGTGATGGATCATCCTTCAGGATAGCTTGTGGATTCTTGATGATGCGTTGGAGAGGTTTTAGTTGGAGACTCCATCATAGGGTCTAATCATATCAGAGAACACTTCAATCTCTTTGGTCACTCGATTACAGACCTAAAAGTGGCAATTCTTCAACCAAAAGAACTTCAAAAACAGACTCCAGCGAGAGACTGCTGAATTGGAATTAATTTGCAAACTGGATACAATTAACTTAGGCTTGAATAAACACTGGGAGTGGATGGGTCATTACACAAAGTAAAACTATTTCCCCTTGTTTATTTCCCTCCCTACTGTTCCTCACACGTTCTAGTCAACTGCTGTAAATGGCCCATCTTGATTATCACTACAAAAGGTTTCTCCCCCCCGCCCACTCCCCCCCCCGCCCCCTTCGCCCCCCACACCCGCTCTCCTGCTGGTAATAGCTCACCTTACCTGATCACTCTTGTTACAATGTGTATGGTAACACCCATTGTTTCATGTTCTCTGTGTATATAAATCTCCCCACTGTATTTTCCACTGCATGCATCTGATGAAGTGAGCTGTAGCTCACGAAAGCTTATGCTCAAATAAATTTGTTAGTCTCTAAGGTGCCACAAGTCCTCCTTTTCTTTTTGCGGATACAGACTAACACGGCTGCTACTCTGAAACCTGACAAAAACAGTTGTGCATTACTGTAATATTTACTCAGAACATGTTAGTCTACAGGACCTTAGTTTAAAATTTGCTTTAAAAATATTTCATTAGTGTTTTGGTGAAGATTATAAAATCACATCTCTAAAAAATCCTTGCATAGATTTTTAGATGCACAATCTCAGTATTCATCTTTAGCCTTTAATGCTTGGATCTTCGGACATATAGTTTTTTAAATAAATCCTTCAAAAGACCACCCTTATCTAAAATATACATGCAAGCCCGGGCTGCCATTGGGCATAGAGGCACCAGTTTAATAATACTGCATATGGCCCCATAAATGCTAAGGACGGTCCTGACAGGACCTCAGGAGGGGGGACTGAAGCCTGATCCTGCTCGAGCCCTGCCACCTCAGGTGCAGGGGGGGTGAAGCCAAAGTCCCACCGCCTCAGGCTGGGGGGCCAAAGCCGAAGCCCAAAGGCTTCAGCCGAAGGCAGGGGGCCTGTAACCAGAGCCCTGCTGCCCACGGCTGAAGCCCTCGGGCTTGGGCTGTGGCTTTGGCCCAGGGCCCCAGCAAGTCTAAGCCAGCCCTGGTGACCCCATTAAAACAGGGTTGTGACCCACTTTGGGGTCCCAACCCACAGTTTGAGAACCACTGGTTTATACTAAAACTCTGGACATTTGAAACTGAAATGTATTGCCACATCAGAAAGTATGCTTCCCCGCTGCATGTTTATCCTAATTTGTTATAGTAGGATTTCTTGTGAGTGTTAGTGAGCTGGCACTGCATTTTATAGAAAATAGTTTTGAAGCATTTGTTTTGAGTGGAAAAAAACAATATGTACAGAATTGCATGCACTTTGCAAGAGAGACAGGTAGTTCAAATTTTGGACCTTACCAAACTTGACAATGTTACTTTAAGCACGAAACTGTCCTTTTGTGTTTTGGTAGGGCTGTTCTCAACACGCAGCTTTACATAACATATTTCCTGTAAATAATACCTAGGCAGGATGTATAATGGTGGAGTTCAGGGCAGAATTTCATTCTTATGTTTGAATTTCCTTGTTTAAATCCATTTGAAAGGATACTGTCAATATACTTTCGTTGGTTAAAGGGACACAGATTGGATATTGTTTGACAGCTGAACTATTTAGAAATTCTTATTTTTTGGAAAACTAAGAGATTTATTTGCAGTAGATCCTTGGTAAATAGTTGCCTTTAACTAAATGTGCCTGACACTGGTTTCAGTAGAACTCAGTCCAGTTCATCCAGGTTACCTCCTTTCAAGGCTCATATGTGACATGTTTAGAGTGAGTGGGAATAGAAGTCTCTGTCTACAGTACAGTTATAACTGAAGCAGGGAGACCCAGTTATAATTTTTTTTAAAATGAGAGCTGAGATTCTCCCATCATCACATTAATCCAGAAGCAGGAGCCTTAAGAAACTCCTTACATATTGTAAGACTCAGGATAAAAACATGACATTTGACTACAATGATTTTTTTCTATTTAGCAAAAGGTAGCTGAAATCCCACCACCAACACCTCCACTGCCCAAAGACAAAAAACTTACCAAGAAGGACTTAAGTGATGGCAGAGTCAGATTTGGGTCCTAAATGCCTGGCAACGTTCCTTTGATTTAACGGAAGTAAATAAATTCAAAGTTAAGGCTGAAACTCTATCCCTAAACAGCCTCTTGCACATCCTGCTTCATCCAAAAACTCCTGAGAAGGGATGGTTGTAATGGAAATGCTGACACAAGCTTAGCCATACTGATGCTGTAAGACACTCTTATAATAATATTAGCATTACAACCTGGGAAAACATATCAGGTGAGTGATACATATTTGTCTCTTTAACAAAACTGCAACATGAACGAAGGTCATATGACACACTGATGTGTATGTTCCTTTAAGAAAATGCTGTCTTTCTCATAAGTAACATATGTATGCAGGATTTCACAAGCACATCCATTTTATCGCATATGGCTGTAAATAGGCACTTACTGTAAAACAGTTCAACTTGTTGTTAGGCTTCTAGTAGTCTGTTCCAGGGCTGCCATTCCGCTGCCTTGCTTTTCAATATTGCTCATTTTCTCCTGTAAGAGATAATTTTACTGTGTAATATATAATACTGATGAGCAAAACAGCTCATCTGAAATAGGAAATCCTTCTGATCTTGGTCCATTTTTATAACTCAAGCAGCCATTTTTGAGCTTCTCTGAAGATAAAGGTTTTGGTTTCTGGCTGGGAAGTGCTGAAATTCTGTATTGAGCCTCTCTTGCCAATCTCTTTCAGAAAGGGGATAGGAAAGTCCAACCACTTCTCTGCTCCCACACAGGTGATTCCCCCAAAACTGGCTACGGGTCCCCCTTTTAAATTTAGTTTTCTTCTCTGGACAGGAGAAGAGAGCAAGTGGCCTTCTATCCTTAACGATACCGGTGTCTTCGGCAAAGCAACCGGCTGCCTTACTCTTCTACTTTTTGGAAGACTGATTAGCAGGCCCATCTCTCTAAATCTGCTTCTCTCTATCCACTGGAGAGGGAGGCAAGTGACTTCCCCACCTCCTCGATTCTATAGCAGAAATGCTGCTCCCATCTCACTGTGCCATTGCACTCTGGCTTTTCAGCACTATGTGGAACTTAGGCATCCTAGTATACAATGGGCCAGGCTTAAATTCACCAGGAGCCCAGATTTAACTCTCATATATGCAGTTTTACACCAAAGGAATGGTACGATAGAGTTACTACTGACCTACATGGATGTAAGTGAGAGGAGAATCAGGTCATAGGATGGGGATTTGAGATTGTCCCTCTACACCCACTATCAGTTAAAGGGTCAGTGTGTTGGGTAAATATTGGGGCCACCGGGGACTTTCTGGTCCCACTGTAGAAGAAAAGGGAGTGCAGGTAGTTCATCACAGAAGGTGTTTGTCACAGTGTGACACTGGCCCTTTAAGATGGAGCAGGGCCAGTGCACCTGTGCTGCATCAACTGACCCAGACTGGGCTTTTAAAGAGGGCATCTGGGCCTGGGAAGAAAGGGAGGCCTGGTCAGTCAGAACTAGGAAGCTGCAGAAGCAGGAGCAGCAGGACTGCCAGAGTCTCTGGGAGGGGAGGCAGTGAGAACCTGAGAGGAATTGTTCTGAAAAAGGGCCTCCAGGGAGAAAAGCTCTGTGTGGCAGAGCTCAGGGAACAAGACACAGAAGCAGGAAGAACAAGCAGCAGGCTTTAGTTTGGGACAATAAACCTGTCTAAAAGAGACAGTGGGTATAGCACTTCCAGGTAACAAGAAAGACCCATAATCCTGCTTCAACCATGAAGATCATGGGTGTTATCAAATTCCCAAGCCTCCAAAAAGGACAGCAGTGTCCCATCCCAAGGACAAGGAGTCAAGGATCTAATGAAGAATAATCTTTGTATACTAGCCTTGACCATTGATGCACTGACCCCAAAAGCCCCTCACAGCTCTTCCTGGTTTTCTGACACCCTGCACTATACGAAGAGAGAGAGATGCAGTCTTCAGTGCTGATGGTAGAAAATGAAAGTCATACAGATAACATGAAACAAACAAAAAAAATCCGACAAGCCCATGCTGAGTCTGTATTTCAGGCCAAGAGAACGTCCCTGGCTGGAACATTTAAACTTATGACTGGAACTGAGTGGGAAATGGTTTTATGATCTTGCAAATATTTTGAAGGGTTCCAAAGTTTTTCCTATTCCTCATCAGGATGAAACCAAGATAATTCTAAGTTTTTTGACAAAAAATGAGCGCGAGATGCCAGACTAGCCAGTAGCCTTGCTGAGTTGAAGCAGGGACTTGAACCCAACTTTCTCACATGAGTGCCAGGAACATCAGACAATTGGTAGTCTGGAGTTTGAGTGTCTCGGGTTTGACCTGAAATTCCGTCCTGGACTTGAAGAAACTTTCACTGAACCTAGAATATTACGGTGAACAGTTTTTGTTTAGATGACTTGGCATTTTCTGACAAATGGTTTTGGCAAAAAATTCCTGACAGTCTTTACTTATTAGAGATACGAGATAGGTGAGGTAATGTCTTTCATTGGACCAACTTCTGTTGGTGAGAGAGACAAGTTTTGAAGCTTACACAGAGCTCTCCTTCAGGTCTGGGAAACTTACTCAGAGTGTCACAGCTAAATACAAGATGGAACAGATTCTTTAGCATAAATAGTTAACGTGTGTATTCCAAGGGACCAGTCAAGGTGAAATGGCTCATTAACACCCTTCCCTCCAGTCATAGGGAGGAAAGAAACGGGTGGTGCGGGAAGCAGCTGGGAGTGGGTTGGTAGAGGGTTATAGATTGTTGTAATAAGCCATAAATTCAGTATCTCTATGCAGCTCATGATTTTTAGTGTCTAGCAAAGTTATGCTTAAATTAAGCTTTTAAATTCATAACTTTGCTAGACACTAAAAATCATGGACTGAATAGAGACACTGGATTTATGGCTTATTACAACAATATATAACCCACTAACAACCCCCCACACACTCCCTTTCTTTCCTCCCCTTGACTGCAGGGGTGTTAATGGGCCACTTCACCTTGATATTACCTCACCCACCTTGTCTTGCTAATATTCTGGGACTGACAGGGCTACAACACAGCATACAATCTTTACTTATGACCAGGGCTGGTGCAACCACTAGGCGAACTATGCGGTCGCCTAGGGCACCACGTGGTTGGGGGCGGCGGTGGAGCGAAGGTGAGCTGGGGCGGGGAGCGCGAGGAGGGCCGCCTGCAGCACGTAATGGGGGGGGGGGGCGGCGCACAGGGGAACCGCTCCCCGCCCCAGCTCACCTCTGCTCCGCCTCCTCCCCTGAGCACCGCCTCACTCTGCTTCTCTCCCTTCCAGGCTTGCGCGCCAAACAGCTGATTGGTGCCACAAGCCTGGGAGGCGGGAGAGGCGGAGGAGGCGGAGCACAGGTGAGCTGGGGTGGGGAGCTGCCACACACAGCTCCCCAGGCTGAGGGAGGGAGCAGCGGGGAGCTGCCGCAGGAGGGGCACCCCGGGCCGAAGGGAGGGAGGGAGGGAGGGAGGGAGGGGGTGGTGGGGAGCTGCTGCAGAAGGGGCTCCCTGGGCTGAGGGGAGGGAGGGGGCAGCAGGGAGCTGCCGCATGGGGGGCTCCCCAGGCCGAGGGGAGGGAGGGAGGGGGTGGTGGGGAGTTGCTGCAGAGGGGGCTCCCTGGGCTGAGGGGAGGGAGGGGGCAGCAGGGAGCTGCCGCATGGGGGGCTCCCCAGGCCGAGGGGAGGGAGGGAGAGAGAGAGGGGGCAGCAGGGAGTTGCCGCAGGGGGGCGCCTCAGGGTGGACGGGGGGTGTGCAGCTGCCACGGGGGGGTGCTTAAGGCCGGGGGCGGGCGGGGAGCTGCCGCAGGACTGAGGGGAGCGGCGCAAGGTGGAAGTTTCGCCTAGGGCGCAAAACATCCTTGCACCGGCCCTGCTTATGACAGTTCAATGTTCTCATGAAGACAGACCTCAACAGGGTGAAGGCAGCAGAGCGCAGACCTTTGCTGTGAAACATTTACCCTGGTCTCAGAAAAGACCAGATATCCCTGCCACAAGAGCAGGGACTCCAGTTACAAACAGGGAGGGGCTAAGGAGGGACAAATGCTCCTGCTCACACTAGAGAAGTATTTTATTATTTTAAAATGTGTTTTCTTTAGCTCCAAGGCACGTCCATCCCTTGGGAAACTTTTCTTGGTGAATAACCAATAAAACTTGCAGCCCAGCAAACTGGTAAATAATCTTGGAATTAACTCCAAAAGATCCAAACACAGATTTTTTTTTTTCTAGAAGGGCAGGCCAATATAACCACAACATATTGGGAGGTTTCAGAGTAGCAGCCGTGTTGGTCTGTATCCGCAAAAAGAACAGGAGTACTTGTGGCACCTTAGAGACTAACAAATTTATTTGAGCATAAGCACAATGATTTTCCTTGCCTCAACTGAGCAGCTATATTTTGGTTTTGTCTGACTGTGTCAATTTTCTAATGGGTTGCCTTGGGTTCTTTATGCTTTTATGTGACCGTAGCAATTTCACGTCACCATTCTTGGTTTCTGAAATAGAAGGGAGGAGAAGGCTCCTGGCTCCCTTAGGACTGTTAGTCAATCAGTACTTCAGTATGATTGTCAGGCCAAGGATGTTAACGAAATGGAGCAACATATTTTTTAAATTACTTGTTAGAAAACATTTAGACATTCATCATGTTCAAAATAGTGACTCTTGTCTCACAGGTGCAGTTCCCAAGTGCTTTTATTAGTATTATTATTTTCATCCAAGCATAACAAAACTTGACTCTCGATCACATACCTCCTGTTCCTGAAAACTGAGTAATGCATTAAGTAATGGATTAAGCTGTCTGGATTGACTAGCGTGGCTACAGGAGCCTATCCTGATTTGAGGTGTATGTATCTGAGATAGTTTTAGTATACTACAGACAACTCCCAAGGCCCCAAGCAAAGAGTGGCTATTTGGGTACCCATGCTACCCTCCAGCTTGTGCCACCCTGCAATGGAAATATTTCGGGGGCAGATCTGTGTATCTTCTCCCCCCGCCCCGCAGTATCTTGCAGTGGTAAGAGCAGGATTGGGCTATGTTCTGCCCCACACGCATGCGCTGGGGGAGTGGAGATGAGAGCGGGACCCAGGGGAGGAGCTGGAGTGGGTACTGTTGTGGCACACGAGATCAGGCAGACTGCCAGGGAGCAAGCAGGCTCCTTTGCCCAGCCTGCTGCCGTCTTCCAACCACCAGGGCAGGCTCCCCGCAGAGACACCTGGCCCAGGTGAATTGGGTTAGAGTGGTGGAACAGGACAGGGCACCGGGGATGTGGTGCATAGTGTGCAAGCTGCTGAGGCTGCTTTGGGGAGCACATGCACCAGGCATCAGCCAGCAAGCAACTACTGTAGGAGTGGCAGTAGGAACCACCCCCAGTCTCAGTAGCTCCCCTTCCTGTTCCTCTGCCCCCAACCCCCTTTCACAGTGAGCTTCCACATTCCCCCATCCCAGGGGTGTTTGCATTAAATTACAGTCTTTAATACATGATCACATCCTATTTTTTTTCACAAGACCCTGGCCTCATGCAGTAAATGGGATGAACAGTGCTCAGTGAACAAGACAGCTGATCAATATTTCTTTTCATTCTCATCATTCAGTGTGTGGCTCCAGTTCTGACTGACTATATACCATCTAACCCATACACTGAATAAGGATATTTTTAATGAAACTCATTTCTATAGACTCTGAGCACTTTATAACCTCCCAGTGATGTCAGAAAGTATTGTCCTCATTTTACAAATAGGGAAACTGAGGCAGAGTGAGTCAATGACTTGCCCCAGGTCACATAGGAAGTATGGATTTTTTTCCTGCTGCTGCCACAGATCTCTTGGGACCTGGCCCAGTGCCTTAACCACAAAATCATTCTTCCTCCTACAGCAGACCCCTGACTCATTCATTGCAAACCATACAATTTCTATAGTGAATCAGGAAGGATGTTCTTTAAATTCATTAAAGAACTGTCTCATTCTCTGTCCAGCATGTGCCATGAAATAGGCAGGTGTACAATGGAAAACAACACATGATCATGTCGTTAAAGACTGAGTTGTAATGCATACACACAAATGAGCAGAGTTAAGGTTGTACAGGCTAAAAATGCCATTGGCTTATGAAAGGTGTGTTTATCCTTGTTCAGTTTTTCAGATAACACTATAATCTGTAGAAAACTAACAGTAATATATATAACAGGTCTTAGCTTGCAGAAGTTTCAAGTCATGATCAAAAGACATGGAATGCTTCATGAACATGAGGATTATAGTCTTTCACTAAAGCTATGCTAATTTCCTCCATATCATTTCAGTTTTACTAGATGTATAATAAAAGAAGAACAGAGTTACTGTATTAATTATAGGTTTCAGAGTAACAGCCGTGTTAGTCTGTATTCGCAAAAAGAAAAGGAGTACTTGTGGCACCTTAGAGACTAACCAATTTATTTGAGCATAAGCTTTCGTGAGCTACAGCTCACTTCATCAGATGCATATCGTGGAAACTGCAGCAGACTTTATATATACACAGAGAATATGAAACAATACCTCCTCCCACCCCACTGTCCTGCTGGTAATAGCTTATCTAAAATGATCATCAGGTGGGCCATTTCCAGCACAAATCCAGGTTTTCTCACCCTCCACCCCCCCCACACAAATTCACTCTCCTGCTGGTGATAGCCCATCCAAAGTGACAACTCTTTACACAATGTGCATGACAATCAAGTTGGGCTATTTCCTGCACAAATCCAGGTTTTCTCACATCCCCCCCACCCCCATACACACACAAACTCACTCTCCTGCTGGTAATAGCTCATCCAAACTGACCACTCTTCAAGTTTAAATCCAAGTTAAACCAGAACATCTGGGGGGGGGGGGTAGGAAAAAACAAGAGGAAACAGGCTACCTTGCATAATGACTTAGCCACTCCCAGTTTCTATTTAAGCCTAAATTAATAGTATCTAATTTGCAAATGAATTCCAATTCAGCAGTTTCTCGCTGGAGTCTGGATTTGAAGTTTTTTTGTTTTAAGATAGCGACTTTCATGTCTGTGATTGCGTGACCAGAGAGATTGAAGTGTTCTCCGACTGGTTTATGAATGTTATAATTCTTGACATCTGATTTGTGTCCATTTATTCTTTTATCTAACAATTACAAATCTAACAATTACAAATTTGTAATGCACTCAGTAGAACACTTTGCAATCACTCTAATTTCAAGTCTTAAGTGACAGTATATTAAAATGGGATGTAGAATTGTCTAGTTAAGAATAGATAAAAAAGATACACTCAGACTCTTATGCATATGGTTAAACAGTCTCTTGGTGGGATCCCAGTATAACAGACAAAGTAGAATGTATCTTAATAGCTGTCTTAATTAAGGATTAGAGGAGACGATTTTTGTGTCTGTATTAGAACTGACTGGATACTGTTAAAAAAACCCAATAGCCTTGATTTATATTTTTCCAAATAAAAGCACTGAATATGGTTTCCCTGATTTGTGGGGGTCACTGATTGTTGTTCAAGAGTAGCTGGACAATTGCTGGGTATTCGCAAAAATATTTATCTTGCAAACACTCAGGCGTAACTTTAAACACGTGAGTAGTTGTGTTGACTACAGTGGAACTACTTCTGTGGAAAACTACTTGTGTGCCCACCTGTTTGTAGGATCAGGCCCTACGATCGGTTCACAAATGATTTGTAATTAAACAAGTGGCTACATTCTTAACAAGTTGTGGTTCAGAGTGAATAATTTGACCAGTTCTCACCTGCATCTTTGCACACCCACCTTACATTCTGTGATCAGCCCGAGGAAGATTAGAAAGCAAGAGAAAATAGGTCATAACCTGGAAATGATGGATGAACAGTGTACCCAGTAATTCCATTTGGATGCAAAGACTAACAATCGAACAGAACAGGGTATTCCAAAAGTGATGTCATATTGTAGTGCTCTGCTTAGAATTCAGTCAAACAGTTAATTGCTTATAGTCAAATGCTGTTAAGTTGGGAGTTCAAGATAAATATAGGAAACATGGGTGCTCCTTGGTTGATGGCAATGTTCCTTCCTGCCAGAGTTGGAGCAAGAGTAAAAGGGGGGAAACGTAGCCTTAAGGGCATGCCTGACGCCTCAGTGTGTTTCCTATGAGGAATAAAGTTTCTCAGAGAAAATTCTTGCTGTTTAGTGCTTACAGACATGTAAGTAGCCACATTTATTTTTGAATAATTTTATTCTTAACAAGAAACACGCTGAGAACTACCCTTAAGGTTTCTTGTTTCTTCCATGGCTCTCTTCAGCTGCGTTTCTACTGAAAGTGTTGGTAGCTGCCATATGAAACTGCTATAGCGTTAAAGTTTCCCCCCATTTAGGATTAAATGAGAGAATGCATTTCCATCCACTTTTTGAGCCTTAAGGTCAGATGTGAATCATTTTTTTTGAGAGAGGTCACATGAGAAAACTCATAGGAAACATGTCTTTCAGGTTCTTTTTTGCTACTGTTAAAAGTTTGCAATTGGTTTCTATTTCAGTAACCAAAGTGTAATCTATATGTTCTGGCCCTCTGGTCCTATCCACAAGACAGGCCTAAATAGTCTTTTTCAGATAGACTATCTTTTTTGCTTGGTCTGTCTGTGCTCTTACAACGTATGTTAGAACAAACCAAGTGCCTCTGTTCTAAAGGAATACTGCCTGAGGCCATCCCTCCAGTAGACACTAGTTCTTTGTTAGGATAAAAGAATGTCAGCACTCGTTCACTAATGAAAATATGCTTCAGCTCGGTCCTTTCACATTCGTGTTCTGCTCTTCACAAATACTCTATTTTACAGCATATCGTAACTGTGTTCAGACTGCTGCAGTCAATGGGCCAAATTCTGCCCTGCCGTAAATCTGTCAGTCCCATTGAATTCAGTGGAATTGAATGGGGTGTAACGCCAGAGAAAATATGGCCCAGTTGCTGCTAAATTTGTCATGATTTTTGTCATAAATTTGCATTATCCCATGGCAAGGGATAATTGTCAGTGCATATTTTGCATCTCTTTTGTAATTAATAATATTTGGCATTTTTTGTCATGCTTTATATGTTGAAAACACCGTACCCACTAGATGGTTAATTAAGTTGCTATAGATTTCCTAAACTTCTATCCCAACTCCTCCTTACTGCTCTCTTGGAAGTTAATGAGAGTTGAGGGTGCAGTGCACCTTACAGAATAAGGCCCAAGTCAGGGACATACGTTAAAGATAGGTAAACCAATTTTCCTATTAAATGCATTTCCATAACCACAAGCTCATATAGCCTTTGTAAATTTAACACAGTATGTTGAATCTGATAAACAGGAAACTGCTGTTCCCATAAATCCCCTCCCTGATGACCTGACACTCCAGAGTGGACACACAGGTGCATTGGGCCACGGGGATTGAACTTGGGACCTCTGGATCTAAAATAACAAGCCCCTGAGCTAGACTACTCAGGTTTATTATCCCAAAGCCACTAGCAGACTCAAAAATGTCTATGTGAGTTAGCCTCTGTAGGAGGGACAGAAAGGCATACTGCCTAAATGTGGGTTACATATGTATTTGTATTACTGGGTGTTCCTGGCAAGTCTCTTCACGGGCCAGGAGATACTGAGTGGTAAAGATCCTGACTTACCTCCTGTGCCCTGGGCAGCAGCTGGTGATGGCTGCTTTGAGAAAGAAGCTCTGAGGGACTAGGGAGTTCAAGGAGAATCTACTTAAAAATCTTGAGCAATATTCACTGACTATACTTTGTAATATTCCCCTGTGTCTAGGGTCCCGAACCAAACCCATTGAAGTTAATATGAGGTTTTTCAGTGACCTGACTAGGCTGTGGATCAGGTCCTACTTGGGAAGTTCTTTGATGTTGCACTCATCATGCCTTCAGAAAAACAGCCAAACATTCCAAATGCTTATTGGAATTTAATTCAACCTGTCAAGCATTTGAAACTTGTCCATCACTAATAGAGATTCAGATTGAAACATGTGATAGAGATCCACTGTCTTTCACCTGGCTGCTTCCTGGGAGAGCAATCACACCTCTTTTGCTGGGAAAGCACCCTACCTCAGTGTGGTCACTAGTGGAAACAAATACCAAATAGCAATAGTTAATAATCATCTGCTGTTGCTTATCACTCTGCTCCTGAATCTCCAGTTTCATCAGTTAGGGATAAACTAGTGATTGTCTTGGTTTCTCTATCCTTTTATTCTTCAAAGACCTGCTGTCCTACTCCTGTGTCCCACAATAGGATCTCTGCCAGCTAGGTGGATCAGTGACATGCAGAACAACTTTCTCTTAAATATATAAACATATAGTGGCTGCAATAATTTAACGGTTGTTAGCTTTACTACACACCTTCATGATCATTAAATAATCCTATCTGTTCCTTTGCTGGAAAAGGCTCCTAAATTCTTCCGTGAAAGAGCAAAAGCTATGGAGAGATATAGGATACTTGGGGGGGGGGGGGGGAGAAAATACAAAAAATCTTAGCGACATCTGTTAACGCTAAAACAAACTAATGTCACTTTATTTTCATAAAACAAGGAAGTGAAAAAGAGCCTTAAGGAAAACACATTAGAATAAGGTTAAGGAAGAACCTACAGCATGTGGTGGCTCATGGGTCAGGAGGACGGGATTACCTTGTTCAATAACTCACCCAACACATTTCTATTCTAAGCTATTAATTTCCATATGTACTTTTACAATGCTTTACATGAGAATTTCCCAAACTCAGTTGTGGCTTTCCAGTGTATAAGAAGGTTTCTCTTTGGTGTGGAAGGATTTGTATGCAGCCAAATATTTCATCGTCTGATGGTAACATGCTACGGAGCTTTTCTGAAAGTAAAATTTATTTAAAAGAAAGCTTTGCCATAATAATTGGAAAAGCCTCTAGACACTCATCTATTGAGCCCTGAGAGTTTTTAGGGCCTGATCCAATGCCCACTGAAATTATTGAGAAGACATTTGATTTCTTTGGGCATTTGATTGGGTCCCTAGAGCAAAGACCGGTGCTGGCTCACTTTGAAGACATTAACGTTTATCAGGCGATACTGTGCACATAAATGCATTGCTCTAATATCCATTGGTTTTGGTTTATTAAATAAAAGAAGGCTTGTTCAGTAAATCCATTGACAAAATTACCTATGTCAGTAGGATTTCTGTCAACTATGCTTAGAGATAGTCAACTAATAGCAGTAAATTTATCAGTCAAGTCTATTAATTAGTCAGTGAATTTTGTTCAAGACATTTAACAAACATGTTTTTGAAGTACTAGACCCACTCTGTAGCTGGATGAATGTCATAAATGCATTGGATAATTTAGTCAGAGAATGATAGCAAAACTTGTGAAAGTATTCAATTCATTTTTCCTCAATGTTCAGCCACTGCTAACTGGTATTGTCCTGTCCATTGTAACATTAATTAAGAACTTGCCACGGCTAACAGGAACTAAAGCCTCATTCCTGCATTAGAATGCATTAGCTGGAGTCAGTGAGAGTGTGCAGGGGTCCACACCTATGGATCTCATTGCTGGATCAGGGCCTAAGAAATTTTCCTTATGATTCCCAAAACAAAAAATACGGTTTCAGAAACCAGACAAGATTGGCAAGTGACAGTATAACTTGCCTACCCTGTCATGTACAAAACCAAGCACTTAAGAGTGTGGAAAGTTAAGGATGTTGTAAATCTTTGCTCCAGAAATACCCTCTTTCCATCTGAAATAGTCTGGATTTGTCAACTTTCAGGCCCATTTGTTTCACCTTTCTTTAAGGAGAGGTGCTAGGGTGTTAGTAGTTAGGTGCTCCTGCTTAGATGAAGGGATGAGCTGATTGTAATGCACCTTGGTTTTGTCATTTTAAATAATTGACAGTGGGCTCAGAGCCTGTGTATGGATAAATTTTCTTTATTCTAAATTGAAAAAAAATATATTTAGAATCAATAAAATTATTTAGGCAATATAAGATTTACAACATCCTTAACTTTCCATGTTCTTAAGTGCTTGGCTTTAATGACAGGTTAGGTAAGTTATATTTTCATTTATCAATTTTCTGCTACCTAGGTAATCATATAGCAGACTGAAATTTGGAATTGCCATCCCGTGGGAATTCTGACATTTCAACATTTGTTTTCATCCAGAATTGGGACAAAAAGTTGAAAATTTAAATTTTTGCAGAATGGAAATTCTGAAAAATTTTGATTGGGAAATATCAGAATGTTTTGTTTTTCCATTTCTAATCAAAATAGTTGTTTTGGTCTATTGTACTGACCCAACATTCTTTATTTTGAGTCAGTTCGGTATTAACTGCATTTTTTCATAGTGGTATATTGCCTAAAGGGAGCTATAGTTTGGGAGCCTGATTTCCTTCATTCATCCCCATGGCCCAGGCTCCCTGGCCAGACTGCATCTCAGATAATGCACCCAGAGTCATGTGATTTCCACAATGCACCACACAACTCAGAGGAAAATCTGCATTGCATCATGGGATATATAGCTTCCAGGGAGCCCAGCCCACAGGAGGGAATGGGGACCCAAACTACAACTCCTGTAAGGCAATGCACTGAGAGGGAAATGCAGTTTAATGTTTTGTTGAACTGATTTGAAAGTAAATGTTTTAGGCCCATTTGGAAAATCAAATATTCTGAATCAGGTCAAAATGACTCAAAATGAAATATTTCACTTAGGTTTTCCTGACAAAAAATTGAAATGTTTTGGCAAAATCAAAACTTTTCCATGGAAAAGTTCAATTTTGGAGCAACTACATGTCTGTCAGAAGATCATTCCCATGTATAATTCCCGACCAGCTCTAGTGAATACTGTCCCCACCACGGATGGGAACAGTGGACTCCTGGTGCACTCTGCAATCCAGACTTAAGCTGTACAACCCCCTTTATTTTACCCAGTGAGGTTTCCTGATGCCTTCTAAGCATAAAAAACTTATATTTATGCATTTAATGTTTTCATATCAAATTCTTTAATATATTAAAAGTATTGAGATTTACTAGCATAAATATCAGTCTCCAAACTTTCACACCCAAGTATTGTGTGCATATGTATTTACACATGCCCGATCCTCATTTGCACACACAAATGATGTGTAGATTTTTGCTTACCTGATTGCCCATTAGTGTGTGCACCTCAAAATGTACATACATATGTCTACTGTATAAGCTGGTTGGAAAAATCTGGCTCACTATATTTCTATTGCTCTTGGTGTTCCTTCTCTTTCCCTGCTATCACTCCACTTTTCTTTCCTGCTATTGAATATCATGCTGTATTTTTCCTTCCAGTGCCTAAATGTCCCTAGTCTGCCTTTTCTATATTTTATGCTTTCTTAGGATGTATAGTTCATTTCTGCTGACACCCTTTGGCTTTTATGTGTACTTTCTCTGTAAGACACTCATTTCCTCCCTTTCCAGCTCATTTCCCTGTTCCTCTACTTGATGTGCCCAGTTCCTACTTTCTCCCTCCTCTGGAATTTCCTTACACTATCATTTTATTTTCTCTTCCCTTAGTCAGACGCTTTTGCCATCTCTCCCTTTCTCCTGTTCTTCCTTCCTTCCCCTGTGTTTAACAGATTCATGGGTTTTGAGGACAGAAGGGAACATTATTATAATCTAGTCTGACCGCCTGCCTAACACTGGCCACAGAATTTTCCTCTCACACCCTCTGTCCTCATCTTCCTCGTTCCCCTTTCTTTCCTTGTGCTTAACCTCCTTTCCACATATCCTCTCTCAGTCCCTCCCTCCTTTTCTCTATTTCTTCTCCCTCCAGGTTTACCTGGCTATTTATTTGCCTGCACTGTGCCTGCTCTCTCTGTCCCCTTTGCACAGGCTAATGCTGATGAAAACAGTAACTATCTGAGCACAAGAACTCCCATTGTACAGGGGCACAGGTTCCTTGTGACCTGTGCACTCTGGGACCACGTAGAATCTGCCCTCCAGTGTGTTGTTCTAATTCTGTCCCAGAGGGTGACAAAAGTATTAAAGAACTAGAATGGAAATGAAAGGGCATTACTGACACGTATGATACAGAAGCTGTGCCACAGCAAAGGGATACTTAGGTGGTTCTACATGCATGATCCCCCCTTTTCCCGTGGCATGAAACCAGAAGCCCTCCCTTGCAATTCCTACAGCAAACAAGCAAGGGCAACTTTGACATAGGATCAGGAGGGTGCTTCAATTTTTGGGTGTCCAACTTGAGATACTGAGATGAGGTACACTTATCTGTTGAAAATCCGGTTCCTTTGAGCCCTAGATGGTGCCTCAGGTTGGGCACCCAGGATCCTTAGTCACTTTTGCAAGTTTGGGCCACCTGGCAGCATGTTGCTCTGAAAGTGACCCTGATGTATGGGTCTGTGAAATGGCTATGCGTGAGTTTGTTGGACAGTGGGGCTACGCTAGGCAAGTCATGCACAGCTAAACTGAATTGCTCTAAACCTGTTTTGCAAAAGCTTTGACTAGCCTGGGTCGAGGCTGTAGTATTTCTTGCAAGACTTCCTTTAAAAAAACGACCCCCCCAAACTTTTGATGGTGTTACAGAACCAGAATGAACTGGCTTTGGACGGAGTGTATAGCATCATTGTCATGTAAACCAATGGTTATCAGACGGTATGCCTTTAATGACATATGTTTTCTCCATCAAATAAAATGAGCAAACGGAGTGTAAGAGTCCAGCACTTCATTCCTCATGCTGCAGAAGCTGCAGCAATGAAGCTAGGGGAAAATTCTTATGTGAGAAATGATACAATGCGTACAAGTCACACTAGTCAGTGCATGAAAATGTAATAAAACTAGAGGTCTTTTGGGGATTGTCATTATTTGTAGCTAATTGAAGTCTTTGGAGAAATTGGTTTGGTGTTCTATGCCCGGATTTATGTAGTGGGTAGGTCAATGCATTTAGAGCAAGACACTGGGAATCAGGTGATTTGGATTCTATTCCTGGATCTGCCACAGACTAACTATATGACCGTGGACATAACACTTAACTTTACCATGCCTCAGTTAATAAGGGTAATCAATACTGTACATCACAGTTCTGGAAAAGATATGCTGAGGCTTATGTCATCAGGGCTGCATAGTGTATTTGTTTCTGTTTTTTTAACACAGCCTTGCGCTGGGGGCAACGTGGAGGTGCACTGCCCTAGGGAGACAGCACCAGGAGGTATTCTGCTTCCTGGAGCTCCCATGTACGATGGAGCATGCGGCAAGCTAATGCTGAGTCAATGCTCTTCTAATCAGTGCTGAGGCAGGGATGTGGGGTCATCGCCCTACCTCCTTCCCACCGTGCCTTTCCCATTCAGTGTGCCTTGCACACCAGGGTCACCAACATGGAACACGCCCTGTGCTTAGGAGCAGACATGGCTGCTGCATGAGGGATGCAAAGGCTGAACGTCTCCTTTCACGCCTGCATGTGAGCCAGTCACAGTCTAACTCAGGCTCTTAATATTTTTAAAGTGCTCTGAAATGCTTGGGTGAAAGACACCAAGGCAGTGCATAGTCAAAAAGACGATGGATAAATGTTATTAGTAGGTCTGGTCAAAATTTTCCATCAGAGCTGTTTTTAAAATGAAAATTGGGGTTTTGACTAAACAAAATTCATGAAAAGTATCCGCCACTGTGGTGCCGCATGTCCCTATTCTCCTCTATGGGTCAGGTTCAGCAGACAGACTACATTTCCCATGATACTTCACAGCCAATGATGCTCTGTGTGGCTCAGCAAGAGGGGGAAACCTGTGGCGCACCCTAGGAGATGTAGTCCAGGAAGGGAGTGCAGCCCAGAAGGCGAATGGGCAGGAGGTACCCAAAGTAAAACACACTCTCATGAGATAGCATGGCAACGTTCCTAAAGAACTCTTTTTCAGTTTTCAGATGAAAATTTTATGTTTCATTTTTTTTGCCAAAAAGTTGAAATTTTCTGTGAGAGGATTTTTTTTTCTGAGCAGCTCTAGCTATTAGGCTTAGTATGATGATCTCAAAAAAGCTGCCCTCTACTTTTCATAGATGTCTGATGGACCCTAAATATTCCAGCTGCACCTAGCTCTGATTCTAGTAGCTGAAGTACACTTCTGAAATCAGGTCTCCCAAGAGATCAATACAGGCTGGCTAGCTTTAATGTGGTAAAGAAAATAATTAACTATACCTGTTGATAAGAATTTGTCAACATCTCTGTACTGATTTCTTGTAATATGATGTGTGGAATGCAGTACAAATGGTGAAATACAGAGGAGTATGGCTTTTTAGAGGAAAGGTGGCTATGTGGTGAAGCCTCGGGATTGGATCTCAGGAGCTCCGGCTTCAATTACAGTAGAACCTCAGAGTTACGAATACTAGAGTTACAAACTGACCGGCCAACCACACACCCCATTGGAACCGGAAGTACACAATCAGGCAGCAAAGACAAAAAGAAAAGAAAAGTAAATACTGTACAGTACTGTGTAATAAAGGGAAAGTTTGAAAAAAAGATTTGACCAGTAGGGAAACTGTTTCTGTGCTTGTTTCGTTTAAATTAAGATGTTTAAAAGCAGCATTTTTCTTTTGCATAGGAAAGTTTCAAAGCTGTTTAAAGTCAACATAAACTCTTGAAAGAGCAACCAAAACATTTTGTTCAGAGTTATGAACATTTCAGAGTTACGAACAACCTCCATTCCCAAGGGGTTTGTAACTCTGAGGTTCTACTGTACCAGCTCTACCTCAGGCTCCCTGTGTGTGCTTGGACACTTGAGCGCTTAATCTTTCTGTGCCTGTTTCCCATCTGTAAAATGGAGATGATAACACTTCCTTTATCTGACCCTTTGCCTGCCTTGTTTTTTAGATGGTAAACTCTTCAGTTCAGTGCAGAGACTGTCTGCCAAAGTGTTTTTCTGCAAAGCGTACTTCAACAGGACACTGGTCTTGGTTGGCGCTTCTATTATCATACATATCAATAATAATAATGTTGCCATAATTGTACCTATGGTGTCTTTCTGACACAGCTGACGTTTTTATACAATAGTTCTAATATTGGAGAGCTATGCAGTCTGAAAACAGAACCAGGTACACCTGGGACTGTCATCCCCTGAGTATGTGCATGTGGCTCCCATTGACTTCAATGGGAGATTTGCACATACATATCTGCCTGAGTTCTGATCCCATTTTAGATTCTGGGTATATCTACACTGCAATGTAAGCAGGGGTTCAGATTCAGGCTTGAGCCCAACCCCCCTTTTTGTCTACCCACAATGCTGTCTGATTCAGGCCCCGAGGCCCTGCAGGACTGGTGGGTTTGCGTCCACATCCTGCTGGGACTTTAAAAAGTGGAAGTGAAATCCTATTGAGGAAAATAGAAAGGAGCATAAACTCTGGCAAGTGACGTGTAAAAATATAGCAAGGAAGGCCAAAAAAGAATTAGAAGAACAGCCACCCAAAGACTCAAAAAATAACAGCGACATTCTTTTTAAGTACATCAGAAGCAGGAAATCTGATAAACAACCAGTTGGGCCACTGGACGATCGAGATGCTAAAGGAGCACTCAAGGACGCTAAAGCCATTGCGGAGAAACTAAATGAATTCTTTTAATTAGTCTTTGTGGCTGACGATGGGAGTGAGATTCCCAGATCTGAACCATTCTTTTTAGTTGACAAATCTGAGGAACTGCCCCAGATTGAGGTGTCATTAGAGGAGGTTTTGGAAGAAATTGATACATTAAACAGTAATAAGTCACCAGGACCAGATGGTGTTCAGTTCTGAAGGAACTCAAATGTGAACTTGCAAAACTACTAACTGTGGTATGTAACTTACCATTTAAATCAGCTTCTGTACCAGATGAGTGGAGGATAGCTAATGTCATGCCATTTTTTAAAAAAAGGCTCCAGAGGCGACCCCGGCAATTACAGGCTGGTAAGCCTAACTTCAGTACTGGGAAAACTGGTTGAAACTGTAGTAAAGAACAGAATTATCAGACACATAGATGAACATGATATGTTGGGAAAGAGTCAACATGTTTTTTGTAAAGGAAAATCAAGCCTAACCAATATATTAGAATTTTTTGAGGGTGCCAACAAGCATGTGGACAAGGATGATCCAGTGCATGCTAAACACACAAGAAAGGGAAAAGAGAGCATGCCAGGGGACACGCAAAATTAAGGCTCTTGTTTGCACTGTTCAACATTTGGTTTCTGTGCTTTGTTTTATTACTGATTGTGATGTTGATTTATGATTGTTCTTTCAGTGTTCAAATGGTAGCTGATCTGCATGACAGTGCTCTTATTGTTATTTTTAAATTCAGATAAAGGCTTTTATTTTAGTAAGAAAATTTATTGCCATTGTGACGCTGTATGGAATTGTGAGGCATTTTATGATATTATTGATACCAATGTAAAATTGCAAGGAATCTGATCAGATATGCTGTGTGAGGTATCTGCAAAAATGTTATGATTTGCCAAGTATGATAATCTTGTTTATATGTTTGTATCACCTTTGTATTGTATGGTATATCTGTATTTCCAAACTTGTGCTGTATTTCTGGGTGACACCCCCAGTCAGATTGGCATCAGCAGTGCCTAGCCTGTTCGATGGCCCATCAAGGGTCATCAGCTGTACAATGAACCCTTTGAAAAGCTAAGGATAGACCTTATGAGTCAGCAAGACTTGTAGGGGCATGCCTATGGGCAAGGGACTACAAGGTTTTTCCATGCCATGTGCTATGAATTTGTGTTTGGAACAAAGGAAGTACCAGATACATGGCAAAAGGAGTATACAGGGCAGCTGCATCATCTCTATTTTGTCTTCATTCCTGTTTCTTGCCTCAGAAGCAACTTTTCTACAAACTGAAGCTCTGAACAAAGGGCTGATTGACCCATCTAAGCTTTGGATGTGTTCCAGAGGGACTTTCAAGCCAGCAAACTTGCCAATACTACTAAGAACCTGATATATGGACTCTGAAGTCTTTGTATGTGACTGCTTTACCATTTAACGACTCTCTTCTTGTTCTTTCTTATTTCTTTATAATAAACCTTTAGTTTTAGACACTAAAGGATTGGCTGGCAGTGTGGTATTTTGGGTAAGATCCAACCTAATATTGACCTGGCAATGTGGCTGGTACTTTGGGGTTCAGCAGAACATTTTGTATAGTGATAAGAGTTTTTAAATAACTCCTCACCTTACTGCACCTAGGTGCTGATTGGGAGCCAGAGAACTGGAATGCAATAAAGGAAGCTGTGTGATTTCTTTTTCAGCTTCTTGATAACTAGTGTGGAGGATCAGAAGCACAGTATGTGACTGGTTGGGGAGTTTAACTTCAGTGTTACCCACCAGCCTTGGGAGTATCTGCCCTGACCTTGGCATTTTCAGTGTGGGCTGCCAGAGACACACTGGGTCACAGCCATCACATCTTATTATGTGAATACTGAATAATAAAAGTAAACAAATGCTAAGGCTCAAGTGGGAAGATGCTCTGAAACACAATTTCTGCACATATCAATCCATAATGTACAGTAGAACCTCAGAGTTACGAACACCTAGGGAATGGAGGTTGTTCATAACTCTGAAATGTTCATAACTCTAAACAAAACGCTATGGTTGTTCTTTCAAAAGTTTACACCGGAACATTGACTTAATACATCTTTGAAACTTTACTATGCAGAAGAAAAATGCTGCTTTTAACCATCTTAATTTAAATGAAACAAGGACATAAACAGTTCCCTTACCTCGTCACTAGTCCATGGACTTGAGTCCCACTAAATCTCGGTTTGCACTGCAGTGTAAAAATACTTTTTGTCTTTCTGTGAAACCCTGGATGCATCAACCTCTCTGCTTCAGTTTCCTCCTCTTTAAAATGGGGACAGTGCTATGTACCTAGCATAGTTCACAAGGAGAGATTAATTAGTTGTGAGAATTCATTATTCAATATTACTGAATTGCTTTGAATAGTAAAAAATTGCATTTTCTGGAAAAAATAGTTTAGTTTTATGATTTTTTTTTTAGTTAAACCCAGACATTTTGTATTTCTCTTGTTTGTGTGCTCAGACTTTTACCTTTCCTCTAGTTTCTTAGCTGTGCTTTCACATTCAGAGAAAGGCAATTGTGGTGCTGACTTTTTCAGCAGCTCTCCAAAATCCAGGAAATAATACACTTCAAATGTCTTATGTGTGTGAGAGAGAGGGAGAGACATTTGAGTCCTGTTCTGTGTGCATATATATGTGGAAAGACAGATTTACAGAACAGTGTTTTCTGACATCTCTTTGCCATCATTCAGTTTAATGGGGCAGCATGCTGCTGTTCTTTTAATGTTTTGTTGGCTGGCAAGAGGCAAGGAAAAACCTATAGTGAGTTTGGCCACTGCTGGAATTATATATATTGTGAAACCTTAATTAGCCCCTACTGTACTGCTGAAAGTATATTTCTCATCTTGAATACTTTGTCATGTGAAATGTTATAGAGTAGCTGTCTGAATGTGGAGTCATTTCAGTTAGCATAATGGGATATGCCCAAGCATGTAGCATGAAGAACTATGTGCTCTTGGTACCAAAAAAAAAAAGAGAAGTATTTAAGTTTAGCAGAATAAAAGGAAAATCACAACTTGTGCAGTGAAAATGTACAGTTATTCATTTCCTTTTTGTTCAGAGGGTGAATTCTTCAACTTGGCAGACAACCACTTCTTTTTGTCCATAAAGTCCAGTATCGTTGACCTCAAGAAGGTCCAAGTTTTCCTGTTCCATGGCCAGACTAATGTGCAGCTGTCGTCATATCCAGCTTGTTGTATTAGATGCTCTTGACTCAGCATGTTGTGTCAGGGTACTCTTTTCTGCCATCATTAAGAAAAAGAGTCACAGCTATGCAAGTGCTATGGTTACAATGATATTGTTCGAGGAGAATTATTGTGCCAGCAACAATTTTATTTTAACTTTACCAAGCAGTTGTGTAGAATACTTCACCTTACTATTATGTTGTGGAACCAGAAACGAGGATGGGTGATGTATTTTTCTTTGATTTATTCCAGAGTCAAGTAGTGGAGAAATAAAAGGAAAAATAATGGTGTAATGGAGTGTGCTTGGTCATATCACTGGAATGAAAAGCAAGCATTGGTTAAGATGACTACTTTCAATGGGACTGTGTCCAATAATTCTGGCCTCAAACCACAGAGCAATTATAGGCTGCATCCATGAAGCTTTTTATTACCGGGAAGCTGCATTCTAGGTGTCTAGCACTGGACAATGCAATATATTAATGATGGAAGATAAAGCTCCCTCTCCCTCACCATAAAGATAGTTGAACTTCATAGTTTCTATCCCTGCTACACTTAGTCGTGGGTTTATAGATTTAACAATCTGAAGGGACCATTAACTTTATTAAGACCAGTGGTGGGCAACCTGCGGCCCGTCAGGGTAATCCGCTGGTGAGCCACAGGACAGTTTGTTTACATTGGCTGTGGTTTGCCGTTCCTGGCCAATGGGAGCTGTGGGAAGCGGCATGGGTCACAGAGACGTGCTGGCCGCCGCTTCCCGCAGCTGCCATTGGCCGGGAACGGTGAACCGCAGCCACTGGGAGCTGCAGGCAGCCGTGCCTGCGGATGGTCAATGTAAACAAACTGTCTCGTGGTCCGCCAGTAGATTACCCTGATGGGCCGCGTGTGGCCTGTGGGCCGCAGGTTGCCCACCACTGATCTACACTGACCTCTTCCATAACACAGGGCATAGAATTATACCAAGTGATTCCTGCATCAGGTCCACAATTTCTGATTGAGTAGAACATATCTTTTAGGAAGACATCCAGTTTTGATTTAAAGGCTTCAAATGAAGGAATATCCACCATGTCCCTAATTTGTTGCATGATTAATTACTCTCACTAGTCTGAATTTGTCTAGTTTCAGCTTTCAGCAATTGTATGTTATGTCTGCTAAATCAAAGAGCCCTTTATTTTCAGAAATTTTCTACTCCTCTAGGTACTTATCAATTAGATCTGAGCAAAATTCAGAATTTCTTGCCCCGCAGGAAGTTCAGACACTTCAGCATTTGTTTTTGTCCCCAATCATGATGAAAAGTTGAAATTTCAAAAATTTGCACAGAACAGAAACTCATCAACATTTCAATTCAGGAATGTCAAAATAAAATATTTGACATTTTCTATTGAAACAAGACATTTTGACATTCCAGAAATAGAAGTGTTTTGTTTTGATTTCTTGAACTGACCCAAAATGTTTTCTTACAAGTCAGTTGAATATTAAACTGCATTTTCCCATAGTGACACATTGCCTCATGGGAGCTGTAATTCAGGAGCCTGGTGCCTCCATTCACCCCTATGGGCCAAGCTCCCTGGCCTAACTACATCTTCATATCTATATGACTATATCTTCATTAATGATTTAGATAATGCCATAGAGAGAACACTTATAAAGTTTGTTGAGAATCCCAAGCAAGGGGTTGCAAGTGCTTTGGAGGATAGGATTAAAATTCAAAATGATCTGGACAAACTGGAGAAATGGTCTGAAGTAAATAGGATGAAATTCAATAAGGATAAATGCAAAGTTCCTTCCACTTAGGAAGGAACAATCAGTTACACGCATGCAAATTGGGAAATGACTGCCTAGGAAGGAGTACTGCAGAAAGGGATCTGGGCGTCATAGTGGATCACAAGCTAAATGTGAGTCAAAAGTGTAACAGTGTTGCAAAAAAAGCAAACATAATTCTAAGATGTATTAGCAGGAGTGCTGTAAGCAAGACACGAGAAGTGATTCTTCTGCTCTACTGCGCGCTGATAAGGCCTCAACTGGAGTATTGTGTCCAGTCCTGGGTGTCATATTTCAGGAAAGATGTGGACAAATTGGAGAAAGTCCAGAGCAGAGGAACAAAAATGATTAAAGGTCTAGAAAACATGACCTATGAGAGAAGATTGAAAAAACTGGGTTTGTTTAGTCTGGAGAAGAGAAGACTGAGGGGGGACGTGATAAGAGTTTTCAAGTACATGAAAGATTATTACAAGGAGGAGGGAGAAAAATTGTTCTTCTTAACCTCTGAGGATAGGACAAGAAGCGATGGGCTTAAACTGCAGCAAGGGTGGTTTAGGTTGGACATCAGGAAAAACTTCCTAGCTGTCAGGGTGGTTAAACACTGGAATAAATTGTCTAGGGAAGTTGTGGAATCTCCATCATGGGAGATTTTTAAGAGCAGGTTAGACAAACACCTGTCAGGAATGGTTTAGAGCAGTGCTTCTCAAGCGAGCTGATGTGGGGGACCGGCAATTTTTTTTTCCAATGTGCTTGCAGACCGGCAGCCGATGGCTCGTGGACCGGTACCGGTCCGCGGACCACCACTTTGAGTAGCACTGGTTTAGATAATAGTTAGTCCTGCCATGAGTACCAGGAACTGGACTAGAAGACCTCTCCAGTAATGCGGTTTAATGTTGTCAGGAATCAGGGCCTTCAGCAGACCCATCCTCGGGCAACATATCAAGTGTAGCGGACCATTAGTAGGCTACCTGACTGGCTATACTGACTGATTCGTTGGAAGAGTCAGTAGACCAGCTCTTAATCCTGGCAGCAAAAGCAGTGCAGTGGTTGCTCAAAGCATTCACCCATGGCTGTGGTCATTCCTATGCCTGCTTGTTCCCAGCCCTGCACCTGCCTTGAACAGAGCCCTGCCACTACCTTGCTTCACTCCAGGTAACTCGGTTCTGACCTGGCTCCTGACTCTTGCCTCTGACTCTGGTTTTGACCTTGGGCTCCAATTCCTGGCTACGGATGCCTGCACTGACCACAAGGCCTGGCTCCTGCTCCAACCACTAGACATGACCACTCACACCCTGGTCACTGACAAATATTTTGTTGAACCGATTCAAACCAGGGGTTTTTTTTGGGTCAGTTCAACAAAATGAAATATTTCAAAGCAACTTAAAATATTTCTTTTAGATTTTCATGAAGAAAAAAATTAACATTTTTGGCAAAATCCTGCTATGATTTCAATTTTGCAGAAACTGCATTTTTCTTCAGTCATTCTGACAGACTATTCCTCAGAAGCTCATGAACAAGTACCTTCATGTAGCAAGGTGGAGTGGCCTCCCTCTGATGCAGACAGGGGAGGAATCACTCCCCGCCCTGTGGTGGGTGGAGTCAGGCCGGGCCCACCCCTTGTGCCCACCCCGCTTTGGAGGGACGGAGCAGGAGGTATAAGAGGTGGGTTCCCAGCTGAGTTGAGGGAGAGCCCGGGAAGTAATAGGATGCTGTTGCCTTGCTGCTGGCTCCTGAGCCAAGGACTGAGCTGTATCAACCCCTGCCTTTGGAGGTGTATTTGGAGGAGCTGCTGCCAGGCGAATACCCCGAGTAGGTGCTGGAACGATCAGCTGCCGAGTACCCTGAGGGGACTGTGAGCGACGAAGCCTTACAAACAGGTAGGGATAGGAAGTTGCCCAGGGAAACCAGACATTCGTTCAGTTGTGTTTGCTGAAGCCACTGTTAGGGCCCTGGGCTGGGACCTGGTGGAGCAGGGTGGGCCTGGGTCTCCCTACTCCCTGCTGCCAATCCCACTCCTGGGGTGGCAGCCTACACACCTTAGCCTGCATGATCTGCATTTGTTTGCTGTCTGCCCTAGCCAGGGAGCTGGGCCACAGACTGGTTTTGCTCTGCTTGATATTGTTTGGTCCCGCCCAGAGGTCTGAGCCTGACTGTGTTGTTGCCTGCCCCCGCCAGAGGGCTGGCTACAGACTGTTACTGGTGCTAATCCCCGGGTGATCAGCTCTCAGCCATTAGGTGGTGTAGCAAGGCACAGCGTCCTCCCTCTGAGGCAGACGGAGGAACCACTCCAAGCCATTACACTTCACCTTTTCTTGGATAAACTAAACAGATTGAGCTTTTTAGCCTTCACTATAAGGCAGGTTTTCCTGACCTAGGATGTTTCTTGTACCAATTTTCTGAACCCTTTCGTCAACATCCTGTTTAAATGTGGACACCAGAACTGGACACTATTTCACTAATGGTCTTAATAATGCCATATTTTGTGGTAACCACACCTTACTTCTACTTGATAGTCCCCTGCTTATAAATCCAAGGGTTGCATTTGCTCTCTCAGCTACCATGTCATGCTGGGAGCTCATATTCAGTTTAGCTGGTTATCATAGATGATGCCTAAATCCTTTTCTGAGTCACTGCTTTCCAAAATACAGTCCCCCATCCTATAAATGTGAGCTACATTCTTGGTTCCTAGATGCATGACCTTACATTTAGCTATGTAAAAATGCATATTGTTCAAGTGAGCCCAGATTGCTCTGTAGAACTGACGTGTCTTTCTCATTATGTACCACTCCATCATTTTTGTGTCATCCGCAAACTTTACTAGCAATGATTTTACATTTTTCTGTCAGATCATTGATAAAAATATGGAATAGACTTTGGTCAAGACAAATCCTTATGGAGACCCCACTGAAAATGCCCCCACAGGGTGGTGATTCATCATTCACAATTACTTTTGGAACCTTACCAGTTAGTATTCAATACATGCTACACTGCATTTGTAATCAGAATTTTGTGCAGTGTAAAGTCAAATGCTTTAACTTCAACATGGTTACAGATTTTAAAATGTTTAACTTTAGCAGTTGCTGTTTAAAATCCTCCCTAGTTATTTTTGGAATAGAAAGTATTTCATTATCTCTGTAAGTTGTGAATATGTCACCCAGCTTCTTTCCAAATAAAGAGCAGGAAAGTTCTTCTTTGTTTGTATCATTGAATATTTTACCATCCCTATTTATCCTGATTATGGTCTCACTTACACTAATGTAAACCAGGAGTAATTAAATTGAAGTCAGTGGAATTACACCAGAGTAAAATTGGCTGTTAGCAAGATCTGAATCAATCCTATAATATTTTATCTTATGTATAACCTCAGTGTTATAAGCAGGGAATATATGTTAGGTGCTTGGATACTTTGGATGCAACCTTGATTTAATTAGAAAATCTTCTTGTTCTTGACACTGATCAAGTTATTTTTTTCTAAAGCTTAAATGTTCAAAAGGCAGCATGCTTTACTTGAATAGGTGGAAGAATACCAAGATAGAAAGAGTATTCAAAATCTCAGTGTAGAGATAGTTGGGTTTGGGAGTATAATAAGAGCTCTGTCTCTATGGCAAAGCAGAACACCCTCTGCTACAAACCACTTCTACTGCAGTGAATGTTAAAGTTTCTGTCTATAGCACGTCTACTTTAACAGCCTCCCTTTTCAAGGAACCCTTGACACAGTTCTCCTAAATCTCAACTCATAAAATAGCTGATTTTCCCACTAAAGGGTTACTTTAAAAGGGTTGTTGACTATTTTCAACTTCATGAATAAAGTCTATATTAATTATTAAAGTTAAGATGATATGAGGCTGAGGTTTCCCTTCTCTACTACAACAAACAAGCTGGATCTGGACATCGTTATTGAAGATTACCAAATTAACAACCGCCATGATGCTACACATTCCTGCAAACAATGTGATTCTGCAGTTTCTGCATTCTTCCAGTCTCACTCAGCAGTAGGGGAGTATGTATGATAAGTTCCACATGGTAGATAAGTGTTAGAAGATCTCATCTGTTAGAACTCTAAATACAACATATGTAAGCAAGAGTCTGGTCGCTGATAAGAAGAGATACATTTATCATGCCAGGGATTGTAAATGCATTTTAAAAGCTGGTTTGTAATGAAGGGGATCAATGGGACAGAATAGAAGTAGTCAAAAAACTATGAGATAATTCAGTTAACTGGCCTTTTTTGAGGAAGTGGATGTGAAGGGATCACTGATGTACCGAGAATGGGTTAGGAGTTTTAAGGGTTCTGTCCCTGCTCTAAGTGAGCCAAGGGCATCTTTGGCTTACCAAGTTAGAGCCCTATTACAGTGGTACAAATACGGAAATTCTGACTCTGTTTTTATTCAATTCTCATTCACGCAAAACTGAGGGCCTGATCCTCCCATGAGGTGCTAAATACAACTCTACTGAAATTACTGGAAGCTGAGGATAGCACCTGCCAACACTGAAAGAATGTTCCTTAGTAGAGCTGGATGAATACTCTAAGAATGTATTCAGAGTAGATACCAAGTAGACACGATAACTTCATAGCTACAAGTAAATCTCTTGTGTTCTTGTATGTGCTGAGGGAATGTTTCAGGAGCTTAGGGGATCATGGTTTGATAAGAGTAAAATATTAATTTAACAACGTAATGTTTCAGAATTTACTTGAATGACATTAACAACTCTTTCTGTTTTGTTCTCCATGAACATACCATTCAGTGATTCTGCTTGTACGATCATTGACAGAAAGCCAGTCTTGTGATGTGCTAGCATGAAGGTTCATGCCAGAACATTCATGCAGCCATCTAGAGGTTTATTTGATTCTCCTCCTCCTGTTTATACAAGTTTTGGACATTGAATTGGGAAGTAGAATACTCTGTGACACAGGTGTCCAATCACATGCAACAAAACAATGAATAGTGATGAATCATAGACAGGAGCAGCGAACACGCCCTAAAAGTGTGGGGGGGGGGACAGGCACCCAAACTGTGACCCACCTCCCCACGCCACACCTCTTCCCTGAAGCCCCTCCCCTTCTCCCCAAACTCCTGCCCCACCCCTTCTCCCCGAGCCCCCACGCCGTCTCTTAACCCCAAGACCCCACGCCCCACTCACCCCTCTCTGCCCCCTCCCACCATCGCTCACTCTTACGGCTGGTAAAAAGAAGGAAGGCATAGCCCTCCCACTTTTAAAAGTGGGGGGGGCATGGCCCCCTGCCTTCTCCCCACCACTGTTCTGGTGCCCTGAGCAAAGATACAATGAAAGCACAAGTATGTGAAAAACCCATAGGCTGAAATATATTCATATGAAGGGTGTGTTGAATACGTCAGACAAATTTTTGTGTAGATAAAATGTGAGCAGAAAAAGGGGGCAACATTCGTCTTACATGTTATTTTCTGGGAATAGTTTGCTCATTTTGAGCCTGCATTCTGTGTAATTGGAACAGAAGGTTGAAAGTTGTATTCTAGATGCTGGTTATAAAGTATGAGTGACACTCATCCAACGTAGATGACAAGCTCAAGACTTATGTACCATTTCAGTCTTATTTCAACACCATTTTGAAGATTTCAGTGAAAACCAAATTGGGTGTGGGCCTTGTCCTGGCCTTGTCCTGTCCATCTATTTGGGGGTGAAGTTCATCCTATGGGACTAGCTGTTGCATAAGGTGACTGTCTGTGAGTCTGTGGGGATTCTTACATTGTCCCATTTTTCACAGGAGAAGCCCCATATTTTAAAATCTTGCTTACCCTACAAGTTGGAATACACAAATGGCCCATCTAGACTGTTATTCTGTCTCCAACAATAGCACATCCAGTGCCAGGCTTTAAACCCTTGTAATGCATATAATTGTGCAGTATTATAGCTTCTACACTGAAGTAGTCACAGATTCATGGAGGAGAATTGATACCCCTTGACATTTTAGGCTAGTTAATGTAAGTGCAGTTGGAATTTTTGGCTACTATAATGCAACCCTCAGGACTTGTCTATCAAGCAAGTTACTGAACAGAAAACCAAGGTGTTAATCTACGGCGCACCACATTGCCATGTCGTAACTGCCCAGGTGCACCTCGCTACAGCGCAGGAAAAATTTCAGAGTGCAGCTCGCTGTAGCAATAGCCATGGGGAACTTTACTGCAGGACAAGGTGGTGCGCTGTAGCTTCACACCCTGGCTTGCCACACAGTAGCTTGTTGTGTAGACAAGCCCCTACTCATGTAAGTAGACCCATTGAAGTCAATGGGCCAAATCCTGAAGTCCTTGCTTAGATTTTACTCAGGCAAAACTCCCTCTAACTTCAGCATGAGTTTTGACTGAATACAAACAGAGTGAGGGTTTCAGGAGCTGATGCAATCAGACTACTTGTTTGAATGGTGATTACTCACAGGAGTAAGGGTTACAAGATCAAGCTCACAACTTCTTAAGCATCTAACAGGAATATAGGAATTATTATAGTGGATCAGACCAATAGTTCATTTATACCAGCATCCTAGTGTCTGGTAATGCAACAGCCCTGTTTCAGAGGTATGCACAAAAAACCCAACAGTGGGCAATTATTGAACAAACTGCCCATCATCTAAGTTTCTTTCCAACCCAGGCAGATAATGGTTGGCTTGTAACCTGATTCATGTGGGTTTATAGCCTTCATATTTTTTATTTCAACTAGTGTAATTGTAGTTGTTCTTATTATTCATATGAATGTCTAATCCAATTTAGAAACTTATTAAGCAGAGCTGATAAAAAAATCCCCATGAAGAATTTTTAAAAAATAAACAGTTTTTTCAAGGGACAAAAAAATTCTAAAGTTTTTTAAAGAAATTAAATGAAAAAAGCATTAGAAAGGTCTGGCTTTTTTCTTCCTTTAAAAAACAAACTATTTTTCCTGAGGGAAGATGGGAGAGAGGAGAACAAAAATGGGAGGGAATGGGATTTTTCCCCCCACCCGGTCAAATGAAAAATTTTGAAAATTTTAACAGTGTTTGAAAAAATTTCATTCAAAATATCATTAAAAACTGAAACATTTTGATGACACTGAATTTTTTCAGTGAAAAATGAAACCTCATTTTTTGACAGAAAAGTTTTTCCTTTGAAAAAATATTCAACCTGCTCTACTATTAAGGTAGTTGCCTTAAGCAAATAACAATGACTTTGAGTTCCAAAGGTCAATTCTGCATTCCATACAAACATTTCTTTTTACCCCTTTAAGTATGTTGCTTTTTAATTTTATTTGACTGCCTACCTGTGTATATATTCTAGGAAAGTGTGACTAGGAGCATCCAATTGGCATTCTACATACCATCTATTTTATATACCTCTAGCTTATCTCCTCTTTGTTCCTTTGCAAAATAATTGAGCCTTGACTATTTTCCTTTTAATTATACCTCACATAAAAATTTCTTTTCACCCTAACCATTCCTCTAATCATTTTCTTTGCATCCTTCTGGAATTTTTTAATGTCTCCTATGCATTGTTAAATATGAAGTGTCCAAAAGGAATAGAATTCAAGATGAGGATGTGTTACCGTGCCTCCGTGGGTCAGAGCGGAGGATGCCAAATTCAGGATGAAATGCTGAGAAATAGGGCAGACACATCCCGGACTACTGGTTATTCTACCATCAGATATACCAAGCCAGTGACAAAAGTAAACTTCTGTCTCACCACATGGGTTAACAAGAAGTAAAAAATGCAGTCTGCTTAGGCATTCAAGCACTCATTTCACCACCCAGACACTAGATTTTATGATGAGTGGTTATTTAAAACCAATTTAATCAAACAAAGGGTCCTTCTAATCCCAAGCCACATAGCCAGGTCAATATATAACTCAGATCTTACCCAGTAATCGTGCTGTTGCCAGTCCTTTAGTATCTAATATCTAAAGGTTTATTTATAAGAGAAAAGAAAGAGGAGAGAGTTAAAGTTCAGTTATGGTTCAGGAAGTCATATATATATAATCATTGCAGAGTTCTTGGATCAGGTTTGTAACAGTCATGTTACAGACTGCTGGCTTGTAACGTCTCTGGTAACTTCCAAAAGATTGGAAGGTCCTCAGCCCATTGATGAGAATGCTCCTTTTAGTGTAAGTCCATAGTCCAGAGATCAGAGCGGGAAAGAGGCAAAATGGAGATGCTTCCAAAGTCCTTTGTACCTTCTCCCATGTGGAGGGACTGCTCTCAGTCTTAGTTTGTGGGAAATTACAGGCACAAGATGGAGCCCAGGGTCACGTGAGCTAGTCACATGCCCTTGCATGCTTTGATGACTCATAGTAGCAGCTACTACCCATATTCTGGCTAAAGTGTCCATAGGAAGGCTCACCAGGTGGGGACAAGCTTCTCCTATGGTGTTCTAAGTGTTCTTTAATGGGCCATCAACTTTAATAATTCATTCACAATGTGCTGGCCAGACTGGATGTAAATTACCTTGTGGGTGTTATCCCAGGAACAAACATATTTGAAATATAGATCTATATAGCTAATATTCATAACTTTATAACTTCAGATATAAAAAATGATACATGCATATAAACAGAATAATCATACTCTGCAAATCATAACTTTTCCATTGACAGTTTACATGATATATTTTGTACAAGATTTGTTGTAACTGTTTAACAGTGGCAATATTAATTATATAAATGGTCATGTTTCAACCAAACAGCATCACCGAATATACCGTCAGTTCACACAGCCACAAAATAATATTTTCCATATTATTCTTCATTCTCTTCTTAAAGCAGTTTAGCATCTAATTTACTTGTTTGCCCACCTTTGCAGCTAGAGCAGACATTTTCATTGAGCGGTCCACTCTGACACCTAGATCTTTTAACAAGCCTGGAAGGCATTCACTTAGTCTCAGGAGCCGAAAGTGTGAAGTACTGTACATCCTCAACTAGAAAACAAATACTCAAATGTACTGAATGTATTACAACAGAGATGATTAAATTCTTGGAAGTGAAAAGTAATTGGACCTAATTGCAAGGCCAGTTGTTTATAGTAGAAACATGAGTAGAATTTGTGTTTGGATGGTGTATTCTGTGTTGAATATAGGCTATGCTGGCCCAAGGAACAATTTACATGAATTGTGGCTTGTAAACAGTACACTGCATCGAACAAAATGTTTAAACTATTTCAATAGGCAGCAGTATTCCTGTCCAAAGCACAGTGTGTTAGGTTATTCCTTTGGAAATGGTTCTAGTACAGAAGTACCTACATACACCTCAAGAAAGGAAGAAGTAGAAGCTACTAAACTACTCACAAATACTTTGCAGATTATTAACATTGTGGGTGGTTTGTTGCTTATGTTGTGTTGCTTATGAACAAGGGAGTCATTGTGCAAATGGATGGTGGATACCCAATTAAAATGAGGGGGTTATTTCCAGTCATGGAACATCACATCTCCTTGGCAATCCTGTACAGTTAGTATAGACTCATAGCCTTCTGTGATGCAAGACAACACACCGTACTTTATTACCTCTTTTCCATAGTGCTTTTTTAATTGATACGCCATATGACTTGATCAACATGGTGAACTATATTAAGCATTTATACCGTGCACAATCCCATTTGGTCCTTTTATGTTGAGGGACACTCATGGATTCATACAACATACCTCAATAAGTTGGTGACCTATGAGCTATTTTCCATTGCTAGTGGCTATGAATCTATGGTGCATTGTAAATTCGAGACAAATACTAAATCCTCTATTTGCCATTTGGATAATGGCTATCTAGTTCCGATTGAAACAGTTCACATATTGAAACAGTAATCACCAGCACTAAGCCTGGAAATATGCCGCTACATAAAAACTGTCCAGAAAATGATCACGTCTAGAACTTTGGTTGGTGTGGAACTGGTTCAGATGTCTTATGATCTGTTAAATTTTTTGTTTGCTTTTAAAAGGATCTCATAAAAGAAGAGGATATGACAATTCATAAAGCAAGAACACAGAAGAAATACCCCTTCTGAATTGCAACAAGATCACAAACTCTTTATGGACACCTGGGAAGGTAACCAAAATATGTGCTGTGTTGCTCCTACCTGACTCTAGCTGGTTTCTGAAATCTGCATGATGCTGGGTGTACAGTACTGTGAAGATTGCTTGGAAGCAAAGGCAACCTGCCTGGACTAACATTAAGGGTGGTGCACATCTGAAGTCTGGGCTACACAATGTAAATGCAGTTGATTCCAGGTTCTCCCAGCTGTGATCAGGACTGGGAACCACAGCTCTTTGGCAGCAAGTTTCTAGATCTCAGTGTTCCAGGCAAAGAAGCCAGGCCTTGGAGCATTTGCTGTGTGTGGTAGACTCGAGACTCTTGGCATAGGGAACTTATATACATGGCTTTTCTTTCCAGTGGTGATGGTAGTGAGGACTTAGGGTGGCACAGGTGGAAAACAAATCTCAGGTGTACTCTTAGGGCAGTCAGAAGTTAATGCAGATTCCCTTACATTTAAGTAACAGTTCATCAGGCTTTGTGATCATAGTGGTTGTGTTCAGGTGATTTATCAGTTAAGTTTTGGACTCAATACAGTATTTCCTCTCCAGCAGGAAACCATTACCTATGTGGCCACAGGAAACGTTTAAAGTTTTCATACTAATGAATCTCTCTCCCTGTTGCCTGTGTGAACCACGAAGATTTTGAAGATACAAGTATTTTCCATCAAGATTATGAATAACACTACTTGGCAAACTATCCTATAACAAAAAAACAACCCTCCAACTTTTTTTTAGTGACTTTACATACAATGTGCCTTAATTACTGGCAAGCATGTCAAGAGCCTATTCCCACATGTGTCAACACTTTCGTAATACACTGTAATTCATCATGTTAGCATGGCAGAAACAAGGTACTCTATATCTTTACACACATCCTTCTCCAAGTTTTGGTCCTGAACTGCATATTAAATGAACACAAAGTCTTCGTCTAGTGAACAAAGAACAGACCACAGCATCGAAACAGTAAGGTCCCTTGAGTCAATCAAAGTCATACATCACAGAGCACTTTATCATATTCTTCACAACACTGCCTAAATCCAAGAAGCACTGCTTTATTGTCAGAAGGACATTCACTTAATAACAGCAATAAATCCAGAAAGGCAAGCTAATTTTAGACAGACATCTTGGCTAAGAGAGAACCCTATCATTTCCCACTCCTGACATTTTTATTCATTGAGTTCATTTTCATGCTAGTTGTTTGATTAAATGCAGATAGGGATTGATTTGTTTTTAATAAAAAAATACAGGATTCTGAAAAGTGCCAAAATGGCAAATAAGGGATCCAATCCTTTCCTCTGTTGAAATCAACAGCAGTTTTGTCATTGACTTCAATGGAAGTGGGATTGAGCTCGTGAATCTGTTAGAAGAAACAAAAAAGGTTAAAATCCCATTTGAAAAATCTTTTTAGATCATCTGTTAACCCTTTGGCAGTTCCAGGGACAACAGAGAAACCAAGGAGATTCCTTTTCTGATCTGTCTGCTTACTGGAGAAAATGTATGTGGCTGTATAGGCAGCCATTTCATAAAGGTGCAAGTGAAAATAAAACTGTCCATAGTGTGTTGAAGCAAGATGCTTCATTTGTACTCGTGCTTGTTGTAATTTTACATTACAGTTTTATAGTCAACCGTGATACAGTCCACCTTCATTTTACAGACCCCCTTCTTTCAAAGCCAAGGATTTGCGATGCATTACTGAGGTGTTTTATAACAAAAAATGATTTTAAGAAAGGTCCCTCACCAAGATTCGAATTGAAGACTGGGGTACTGTGATGGGGTGGACTACAGATATGCCAAACCCATGAAAAAAACCACAGAAATTGGGCTTGTTTTTGGCTTAACTGGCGTGTGAGTTGCGTGTTGGCTAGTTTTTGTCTTCTAGCTTGTTTGTCTTCTAGCTTGTTGCTTCTTTTTTTTTTTTTTTTGATTGGCTCCTGGCAAGGAGGGGCAAGCAGGAGCAAGGGTGGGAGAGAGTCAGGGGTGCACAGCGGGCCTACCACAGTCTCAGACTGCACATTGGGGGGGATCTAGTTACATAGAGTGTTGGGGTTCTTAGAGATTGGCTTGTTTTGGCCTATGGGATTAGCTTTATTTTTGGCTTATTGTGAAAGTCTGGGTGCTTATTTACCACGTGAAAGTTGGCAGCTGTGGTGGACTAGGCCCAAAGTCCCCCTGCTGGAGGCCTTAGGGTTCTGCCACACCCATTCCAGGAAGGGAGCAGTGGAGAGGTCCTCCAACCAGAGGAGGCTGGAGTGGCTGCAGGGGAAGCAGCCAATCAGGGCCTAAGAGGGCCATATAAAAGGAGCTGCAGAACAAAGCAGAAGTTAGTTGCTGCTGGAAGTTGGAGAAGAAATGACTGCATGCCTGGCTGAGGGAACTACAGCACAATGGACAGTTAAGTGAGGGCAGGGACCTGGGGGAGTGATAGGCTCCTGGCTTGCTGCTAGGACTGAGCCAAAGATAGTTTTCTAGCAGGGACTGGGGGAGCAATGAAGAAGCTCCTGGCTGGCTGTGGGGACTGAGTATGGACTGAGCCTGTGGAGGGCCACAGGAAAGTAGTGTTTCCAGGGAGGAAGCCCTGGGGATACAGCCCCATACTAGTGCTGGACTGGTTTAAAGACTGTGGACACACCCAACCAGAGGGGGTGCTCATGAGAGGTGGGTGCTGGCCCTCTTACAGGTACCTGTCAGGCTGAGGGGTATGTAATACTTCTCAGAGGGAATTTGTATCTTTCCTCACAGTCATCCAGCCCAAAATAACAAAGTTTTGGGTTGTGTAATAGAGCTGGACTCACCCAGTGGTGCTGCCTGCTGGTTATCCTTGGGAATTAGCTCACCAGCCTCTGGAGTGCCATCTGGTGATCCACCGGCCCATTCCCTCCCAGTGCCTCCTCCCACTTGGGTGCTGCCCCCTGGCAGTAAACCTCAACAGTCCCTGAGGGTCTCCCCTCCCCAGGGAACCCCCACCTCACCTCAGTCTTGGCTACTGCCAGTCATCACTTAGCCCCGCTCCCCGGGACAGACTGCAGTGTATCAGTCACCCCTCACAGGTGAGGGGATTTGGACCTGCTGCCTCTGTCTACCCGTGGGCTGCCCCCTTGCAACCCCAGTACCTAATAGGCCCTAATCTAGGCCTCGCAGCCCAGGGGTTTCCAGGCTGGAGCTCCCCTGGCCTTTCCCCCTCAGCCCTGCCCCAATCTAGGTATTCCCTCAGGTCCCTGCAGCCAGGCCCTTTGCTCTCTGAACACAGAGAGACTCTGGCTAAACTTCAGCCTAGCAGCCCCTTTTTAGGTCCAGCTGTGGCCTGATTGGGGCATGGTCCAGCTGCAGCCATTTCCCCAATCAGCCTAGCTTTTCTTGCCCTCAGCCCTGGCTCTCTCCCAGGGCTGGCTTTTGAACCCCACGGGGCAGGAGCAGGTAACCACCCCGCTACAGGCTGATAAAAACAGGCACCAAATCTCCTCTTGTTAGCAAATACTGAAAGCCACTAAGGGTGAAAACCACTGAAAACAACACACTCTGATGTTGCTTTTACCAGTATAAAAGCAACGTGACTTCAGTGGAGTCACTCTGGAATTACTCATAAGTGAGATCAAAATTTGGTTCTCTGAGAGGTTTGTATTTCTTAAAATGGGCTTGACTGGTTTCATGTATAAAAATTTGAAAATGTTTATCTTAAGCTAAAAACTTAGGGCAGGATTCCCTGGTTCACTGTGGCTGCCTTGCAGTGGTCTGGTGATGCAAAGCACTGTTATCAGCAGCATATTCTCGCCTAGGCTGACAAGGCCTAGGCCGGCAAATTTGCAGGGGTGGCAAATTTATAATAGCAGCATTTTTGTAACTGCGGCATCAGTGACGCCGCGATTCTACCAATCATAGCGCTTATTGAAACACCAATGACGGCATGATGCCATTTAGTAAACGTATTGTGAGAATCATAAACGTTGATGATATGACCGGAAGGAAGAAATTAAGCAATTCTCAGTTAAAAAAAAAAAGCTATCCGAAAGAAAGGGAAAATGGAATGATAGCAAAAATGCGCAAAATAGATTCCTTTGTTGTATCAGTTAGTGCTGACAGTGAGACAGAAAAAATAGTTGAAAGTAGTAGTGAAGTAAAAAGTGAAAATATTGGTGTTGATATTGATCTGATTAAAGTACATATTGAAACTAATGAATTCCGACTGCAGTTAGTATTGAAGAAAATGCTTCAAATACTAGCATATCAGAGACTACTGGGAATCATGTTGATCTGGATATCTTTGACAATACGACAGATTTGAGAATCAAGTCAATAAGAAATTCAATCTGACATTGAAATATCTATCATAAGTGATGACCCGGCCCAATGGATATTGAATGATGCTACAATTGAGTATTTATCAATGTACGGTATTAAACAAAATATCGATAGTGATTTTACTAACTCAAAAGACCATATACTGATAAAATGTGTGTTCTAATAAAATGTTTTTGAATGACATCTTTTAAACGGTGAAGTGAAGCCATGGCAATATCTTGTATATTTGGAGAGCAAAGGAGCCGTGTTTTGTGCCCCATGTTGATTATTCAGAGGGATCTCTAGTCTGGCGACGAGTGGATACCATGACTGGAAAAACATATCAGCTCGACTACGTGAACATGAAAATTCGACTGAACATAAAATGTGTGTACTGAAAATGGTGAAGAGAGGTGAGATATCCAGAAGAATTGATACAAATTTCAAATGGAAGAAGAAATTATTTATTGGAGAAATGTGTTGAAGAGGATTGTAGCAGTGGTAGAGAAACTTTCAAGCAGAGGACTTGCATTTAGAGGTGATCCAAATTTTTCCACCTTACCTCTAAATGCAAGTCCTCTGCTTGAAAGTTTCTTTACCATGGCTTCAATGTGATCTCAAATATTATTAAAGAAGTAAAAGAAGCCAAATATTTCTCTAAGTGTTGACTCAACTCCCGACATCTCATGTTGATCAATTGGCTTTTATACTGAGATATGTAAACAATGATGGCATACCAGTAGAGAGGTTTCTTTGTGGTTTTTTTTACCAAATACTGGCCACAAATATCAGAACAGTTAGCTCATGCTTTACTTTCAACTTTGAATTGTTATGGATTAAATATTGCAAACTGCCGTGGCCAGTCATACGACAGTGCCACTAACATGTCTGGTGTATATAGCGGGTTGCAAGCAAGAATAAAGAATATAAATCCTTATGCTGTGTATGGGCCTTGCTCTGTGCATTCTTTAAATCTGGTTGGAGTATGTGCAGCAGAAAGTTGTCAAGAAGCATGTTCGTTTTTTTTTTTTTTTTTGCAATTGTCCAACATTTTTTCCTGCGTCTACTGTCTAATTTGAAGCCAGGCAGTAAAGTAACAAACTTTTTGAGACTCGATGGTCATCTCAAGTGGAAGCTTGTCATAATTTGAGTGAAAACTGGAATGCTGTAATTAAAGCCTTAAATACAATAAAGGAAGATGCTACTGAGAAACCTGTTACACGTAATGAAGCTGCAGGCCTGCAGCAAAAACTCTATCAACTTGAGGCAGCTTTTATGGCTGTATTTTGGAGCTCACTCTTGGATCAGTTTCATATAATTAGCCAAAGACTGCAAAATGTTAATATTGATATACAGACAGTTGTAGAGTTCTACAACTCACTAATCGGATACATTAACTCTATACGGGACTTGTTTGATATGTACGAAGAGAGTCAACACAAAATCTGAAATTCAAGACTACAAATTTGACACAAGGTGAAGTTTGCTTTCTTTTTCGATCTGAGACACGCGAAGCTGAAGTGGAAATGTGTGGTAGAGATACAAGGTCGAGTATTTAAAAAAAGGTATGCTCTGAATTAAAATGCAGAAGTAATGTGCATCAAGAAATTTATGGCAGACTTCAGCTTCTCTCTAACATTACCAATACTTCAACAGATATAACAGTTCACGCTAAAAAATTACAGCTATGCTACAAAAGAGATTTAGCAGAATCATTCGTGAATGAGTGTCTACATTTTCGATTGTATTTGGAAGGTGTCAAAATTCCTGAAAATGAAAAGAAGTCACTTTTAAGAAACTGGAGTGTTCTTTGAAATCAAAACATTCAGTATATCCAAATATTGATATTGCCTTCCAAATGTTCATTTGCACACCCGCTACAAACTGTTCAGCAGAACAATAATTTTTGGCCTTAAAGGGTGGAAAAACTACTTGCGAGCTAATCTCAGTGAAGAGAAATTAAACTCCCTTTCTCTCCTGACAATTGAAAAGGATCTAATAACTTCTCTGGATTATACAGAATTAATGAAGTTTTTTGCTGCTCAAAGGTGTAGGCATAAACAAATGTAACTCCTTACTACTCACATACTTTTATTTCTTTTATTGTATCTACATCCAATAAATATTTGATATACACCAGACCTTCGCTTGAACATGGCGTTTTGGGTCCATGCACAGTCCCACGCTATAAGCAAAATCATGCTATACAGACGCACATTCAAGCGAGGGTCCACTGTACTTGTAATTTTATAATAACTTGTAAATGTTCAATTTTAATATTTAGATTCATTTTAGTTCAAACAAATCTGTAAAAAAACTAAAACAAGTTCATATGGGGCTGAGGGTGGCAAAATCATTAATCGGCCACTGACCACTATACAGCTCTTAGCTGACCTGTTACAACAGGCTTATGGCTGCTTTGCATCACTGGACCAGCACAAAGACTGGTGTGTACCTGTGAATCTGGTCTGTAGACTGTTTGTTTCTGCTACTCTTCCTTTTCCAAATGTGGGTAGCAGGCAGAGGTAGACCATTCTTAAGCAGTAGCTTAATTTTTACTCCTTTTTCTATTTACAAATTTTCCATGGGCAGATCACAATTTTCTTATTCAGCATCATTCACCAAATTTCTATGAATAATTCTTGATCTGCAGCTTGTTTGCACTCAATTTATTACGATCATTTGCTATGTGAAATTCAAGCTGTTTTGGCTGGATACATGGGTCACAAGGAATGTTTCCTGAAGGTGTGTTTAACTCCTGGAATCTGTTTTCCAATGAGATTACTCATAATTACACATTTGAAATTTATTTGGCAGAAATATTCTGCAGTATTCACTTGTAAATGATTTTGGAGAACATTCTTGCCTGCAAGCTTGAGTGCTAGAGTACTCATTGGAAACTGAACACAGAGGTTGCAAACAGTCAGACACATACATGTACCAATCTGAATATTTCAAGCAACTTTTCCAATATTCATCCCGATCTAGTAGCAAGCTATTTTTCACTGCTGAACTTCAGGCGGTTCAGGGCAGGGACCATGTCCACACGTTTGTACAGCACCTGGTACAATGGGCCTGACTGGGCTTTTGAATGCTCCTTGATTACAAATAAAAATAATCTGACCATTGTGTACTAACAGGTTATTAGGGTCTCTAGACTTCTCTGATTCCAATGAAGTTCAATACTGTAGAGCCGCAGTTCTCAAACTTTAGCAACTGGAGGACCCCCATTTTGATTTAAAAATTTTTGGGGACCCCTAAGCCTCCCTGCTCAGCCCTTGTCCCACCCCTTCCCCGAGGCCACGCCTCTGCCTGCCCCTTTTCTGAGGCCCCAGGCCACTCACTCCATTTCCCCCATCCCTCCATCGCTCACTCTCCTCCACCCTCACTCACTTTCACCAGGCTGGGGCAGTGAGTTTGGGTGCAGATTCTGGGAGGGAGTTTGGGGTGCAGGCTCTGGGTTGGGGGAGGGAGGCAGCACTTACCTTGGGCAGCTCCCAAAAGCGACCGGCACATCCCTCTGGCAGCGGCTCTTAGGCGGGGAGGGAGGGGGTCTTCACGTGCCGCTGCCCCTGCCTACAGGTACCACCCCCACAGCTCCCACTGGCCGCAGTTCCCAGCCAATGGGAGGTGCAGAGTTGGCACTCAGGGCAGCGGGCGGAGACCCTCCTGCCCCCCCCCCCAGGCCACAGGGAGGTGCTGGCCGCTTCCATGAGTGGCATGGACCCAGGGACCTCACTCCTTCTCCCTCGCTCCCAGCACCTCCTTCACACTAGGGAACACCCTGCGGTGGGGCCCGTGGACCCCCTGGAGTATCCTCAGGGACCCCTAGGGGTCCACGGACACCAGTTTGAGAAACACTGCTGTAGAGGGTTTCACAGAGTAGAGGTAGTCTGATACTGGAAAAATAGTTATCAGATGTTACTGAGGCATGATTCTGCTACCAAGGAACTCTATTGTATTTTTGCCATTGATTTAAAGGGGAGTAAGATTAATCATCATCTGAGCACAGAGTTGTAAAACTGAAGGTAAGTACCCCCCCTCCAAATCGTATGTTATATCACTTTTGTTTGTGTTAAATACATTATGGACGCACTAGTGCATGTGAGCTGGGGTTAGACCCATACTTAACAACACAATTCAATCCAAAATACATGTATTGGAGCTACCAAAACACAATTGCAAGTAGAACTATTTTTTAAAGTAAAAAAATGTGTTAAATTAAAACATCCAAAACACATTAGACTGCCCCAAAACCAATGCATAGGTTTGCAGACTGCTTTGCTTATAGACTGCTTTGCTCTTTATCCCTTCAGGTGGATAGGTGAAAGAACAATGTTGGCACACTCTAAGGATCTACAATGGAGAGAGACTTGGAAAGACTTTTGTCCCTCACACTAAAATACCTTTCTGGGGAATGGGTTCTCAGCTAAGAAGGATAGGTGTTTCTTGCAATTTTGAGTCAGACTGCCAGAAGGAGGGTGCTGCTGTTCAGTGATCACAAATGTAGCCAAGTTCTGGTTTGCTCCATCTAGGGCAGGGCTGGGTTACTTAATTTTTAAAATACACAATAGCATATTTTTTTCTGAAATCTGGAAAAATATATTTTTAGTCCTTAAGTTTTTATTGTGTTTGCTATTTTCTTTTTCAGGTACTGTTTGAAGCAAATAATGCCCTAGCATTAGGGCAGATGTAGCTGAGGAACCAGGAAAGACAGATACCCCACTCCTCCTCATCAGACCAAATACAAAAACATGGTCCAAGAATTTTTCCTCAATGGAATTCTTCTCTTCACATTGTATGTGCTAATGAATATCTGGCAACTCTGAATGGGTTCTCACTAACAACTGACAAAATGCAGAAGTTAGAAATCTTTACTACTCTCTCTTTTCCCACCTAATAAGGATTGTCTGATCTGATGAGGATGGGTAAAGGAAAATTATTGCTCATGATCTCTTGGCTAATAACTCTTTCTTGTTAAAATCAAGTGTGTGTATTTGCTTATGCGGTATGGCAAAGGGCTACGGACCCTATTGGGCCTGATTTACATTTACACCACTCTGGCAGTGTCCAGGGGGCTTTAAATGGGCACAAAGTACATTTATACTCCCTTTAGACTGCCAGAGAGTTTAAAGTGTCCTAAGGCTATGTCTACATTGCCCCACAGTTCAGACTACGGGGTGTGAACAGCTGTGCACACCAAAGTGCAGTGCTCTAACTCCTCCATATGGATCCCACGGGTATGACCTAAAAGGTTCCTACTTCACATTAATGTAGTCCTATCTGAAGAGGAGTTACAGCACAACACTCTGGTGCGCACTGTTATTCACATCCCCGTAGTCAGAGCAGCAGGGCAATGTAGATATGCCCTTAGCGTAAATGGGAATCGGTCATATGAACTTTAGATTCCTGTTCAAATTCAGCCCACACACATGAGTGGTGAACAAAAGCCATCACCATTGGATGGTTAACCCATAAAATGCATTGATGATCCCAGACTCTGTCCAAGTACCTACTACTGGGTAAGTGGCTTCCCACCACTGTGGTTAGACTTAACTGGCATCCTTGCTGGCAAACTCAGTAAGGAGGCTGAGGAATGAATTCTCCTGGAGACAGAATTAACCTCCTCTTAGGCCCTGTCTTTACTGGCTGTCAAACCAGCTTTAAAAAACAGTACAAAAATGGTTTATACTCCCTAGGAGCCAATAGGGTTCTGACGTGGATGGGATGACAAATGGGAACAAAACAAAGCTCTGTAGAATGAGGTAACAAGATGTGCTCTAACTTACAGCCCTCCAGAGCTGCAGCTTATTGGTCAATTGACATAGCGAAGTTCCTGCTGCACCTGTTATGTGAATGAATAAATAGAGAGGTTCAGGCTCCTGAGCATCTTGCATGAGGTTCAAAAGAAAAAAAAATACTTTACCTTTATTTACCAAAAAAACCCCACAGAGCTGACAAAGGCTGGGACAGATGCAGATACCTTATTTCTTGACAATTGATTTATAGCTGGCATGGGGGTGACTAGTATCTCATAGGTCATTTTCTAGACCTTTAATCATCTTTAAAAAGAAAAGGAGTACCTGTGGCACCTTAGAGACTAACCAATTTATTAGAGCATAAGCTTTCGTGAGCTACAGCTCACTTGAGCTGTAGCTCACGAAAGCTTATGCTCTAATAAATTGGTTAGTCTCTAAGGTGCCACAGGTACTCCTTTTCTTTTTGCGAATACAGACTAACACGGCTGTTACTCTGAAATTAATCATCTTTGTTCCTCTGCTCTGGACTTTCTCCAATTTGTTCACATCTTTCCTGAAATGTAGCACCCAGAAATGGACACAGTACTCCAGTTGAGGCCTAATCGGTGCAGAATAGAGTGGAGGAATGACTTCTTGTGTCTTGCTTACAACATTCCTGCTAATACATCCCAGAATGATGGGGTTTTTGTTTTTTTGCAACAGTGTTAACACTGACTCATATTTAGCTTGTGGTCCACTATGACCCCCCAGATCCCTTTCCACAGTTCTCCTTAGGCAGTCATTTCCCATTTTGTATGTGTGCAACTGATTGTTCCTCCTTTTGTCCTTATTGAATTTCATCCTGTGCATCAGACCATTTCATCCAGATCATTTTGAATTTTAATCCTATCCTCCAAAGCACTTGCAACCCCTCCCAGCTTGGTATCCTCCAAACTTTATAAGTGTACTTTTTATACCATTATCTAAATAATTCCTGAAGATATTGAACAGAACCAGACCCAGAACTGATCCCTGCTGGACCCCACTCGTTATGTCCTTCCAGTATGACTGTGAACCATTGATAACTACTCCCTGGGAACCATTTTTCAACCAGTTATGACCCACCTTATAGCAGCTCCATCTAGGTTGCATTTCCCTAGTTTGTTTATGAGAGGGTCATGCGACATAGTATCAAACTCTTTTTACTAAAGTAGAGAGATACCACATCTACTGCTTCCCCCTCTATCCCCCAAGGCCCATTACCCTGTCAAAGAAAGCTATCAGGTTGTTTTAACACAATTTGTTCTTGACAAATCCATGCTGACTGTTACTTATCACCTTATTATCATCTAGATGTTTGCAAATGATTGTTTAATTATTTGCTCCATTATCTTTCCAGGTACAGATGTTAAGCCAGAGGTGGACAAACTATGGCCCATGGGACCCTCCTGCCCGGCCCCTTAGCTCCTGACCCAGGAGGCTAGTCCCTGGCCCCTCCCCTGTTCCCGCTCCCCCGCAGCCTCAGCATTGCGCTGCCGGTGCAATGCTCTGGGTGGCAGAGCCACAGCCTGACCTGGTGCTCTGGGTGGCACAGCTGCAGTGCTGCCAGGCAGCATGGTAAGGGGGCAGGGAGTGGGGGGCAGGGGAGTTTGGGGCAGGGGGAAGGCTGGTCAGGGGGCCTGGGTATGGATAGGGCTCAGAGGTTGGGGAAGAGTGGGGTTGGATGGGGCAGGGGTCCCAGGGGGGCAGTCAGGAATTAGAGGAGGGGTTGGATGGGGCACTGGGGAGCAGTCAGGGGATGGGGAGCAGGGGGTGGTGGATGGGGCAGGAGTCCCAGGGGAGCCGTCAGGGGGCGAGAAGCGGTGGGGTCAGATAGGAGGCAGGGTCTGGGCCATGCCTGGCTGTCCTTGTCCTTCCTCTTGCTTCTAATGTATTTGTAGAATGTTTTCTTGTTACCCTTTATGCCTCTAGATAGTTCAATCTCGTTTTGTGCTTTGGCCTTTCTAATTTTGTCCCTACATACTTGTGGTGTTGGTCAAATTATGAAGGATGAATATAAACAAAGTTTTCACTTTTTGTAGGACTCTTTTTATTATCATTAATTATTATTTTTAGATTTTTGAAGTTATCCTGGTTAAGCCAGGGTGGTCTCTTGCCATACTTCGTATCTTTCCTATGCAGTGGGATCATTTGCTCTTACGCCCTTAATAATGTCTCTGAAAAACTGCCTTCAATTATTTTTCCCATGGGATCTTACCTACCAACTCCCCTGAGTTTGCTAAAGTCTGCCTTCTTGAAATCCATTGTCTTTATTGTGCTGTTCTTCCTCCCACCATTCCTTAGAATCATGAACCCTACCATTTCGTGATCACTTTTGCCCAAGCTGCCTTCCACTTTCAAATTCTCAACCTGTTCCTCCCTATTTGTCAAAATCAAATCTAGAACAACTTCTCCCCTTGTAGCTTTCTCCACCTTCTAAAATAAAAAATTGTCTCCAATACATTCCAAGAACTTGCTGGATAATCCATGCCCTGCTGTGTTTTCCCAACAGACTTCTGATTAGTTGAAGTCCCCCATCACCACCAAGTTCTGTGTTTTGGATGATTTTGTTACTTTTAAAAGTCTCATCCACCTCTTCTTCCTGGTTAGGTGGTCTGTAGTAGACCCCTAACATATCACCCTTGTTTTTTACCCTTTTTATCCTTACCCAGAGACTTTCAATAAGTCTGTCTCCTATTTCTATCTCAACCTCAGTCCAAGTGTATACATTTTTAATATATAAGGCAACACCTCCTCCCTTTTTTCCTTACCTATCCTTCCTGAGAAAAGCTGTACCCTTCTATACCAATATTCCAGTCATGCATATTATCCCACCAAGTTCTGTGATGCCAGCTATGTCATAATTGTGTTTGTTAGCATTTTGAGTTCTTCCTGCTTATTCCCTATACTTTTCGTATTGGTATACAGACATGTAAAACATGGATTTGATTCCTCCCCTACCCCCCCCCCAAGTTCTGTTGTCTCTCCCTTATTCTTGCTATAACAGTCCATACTCATCCCAAATTCCAACCCTTCTCCCAGATCTGCATGTTTTTGACTTACCTGTGGGCTTTCGTCACCTGCCCCCTTCAAACCTATATTAAAGCCTTCCTAGCTATGTTAGCCAGTCTGTATCCAAATATGCTCTTCCCCTTCCTCGATAGGTGGACCCCATCTCTGCTTAGCAGTCCTTCCTGGAACTGCATCCCGTGTTAAGGAAGCCGAAGCCCTCCCTAGTGACACCAGCCAGGCATTCACCTGCATGATGCATCTACCTCTGCCTGGGTCCCTACCCTTGACTGGAAGGATCGAAGAGAACACCACCTGTACTCCAACTCCTTCACCCTTATTCCCAGAGCCCTGTAGTCACTTCTGATCTGCTGAGGCTCATACCTCTCAGTATCACTAGTGTCCACACGGATGAGTAGCATGGTGCAGTACTCAGAGGGCTGGATGATCCTCAACAATCCTTCCATAACTGTCTCAGATATGGGCTTCTGGCAGGCAGCATACCTCCCGGGATGCCATGTCAGGGCAACAGATGGGTGCCTCCATCCCCCTCAGAAAAGTGTCACCAACCATCACTACCCTACATTTCCTCCTGGGAGTGGTGGCTGTGATCCTTGCAGCCTTGGGGCACGTGGCTTCTCCTCCTCAACCTTTAAGGTTGATTCCGCATCACTTGTTGCCAGGGCAGTACATCAGTTTTCCATCACCATAGTGGATGGTTTGGGAGTAGGGGTGGAGCTCTGCCTGCTGCCAGAAATAAGTGTCCTCCCTTTGACAGAGCCATATCCTCCTCCCCGGTGGTGTGACAGCAGTCCTCTGTAGTTGGATAGCTTCCTCCATCTTGGATGTCTCCATATGAATACACTCAAGGAATTCCTTATGGGCATGGATGCTCCTCAGCCTAGCTACCTCCTCCTGTAGTTCTCCCATCTGCTTCCTGAGAGATTCCACCAGCAGGCACCTTTCACACTGGATGGTCCCCCCAGCCTGGCTTTCTGTGAGTGGGAAATGCAGGTCACAGTCTCTGCAAATCCACACCAGGATCTGGGTAGAGGCATCCATGGTTAGACTGTCTGTCTGGATACAGGCACCGGTGGAGGAGACGGGAGCAGCGTTGGCACTGGCTGTGCGTCCCTTCCTAACCATAGTGATTTTATTACGACTCCCTCCCACCACCTCCCTCTCAAATTCTCCTGTTTGCAGCCCCCTTGGTCACTGCCTCTGGCTTTTAAGGCCTTGTCTCCTAGGTCAGCCCTACCCTCACATTAATCACACAGGGAGGGTGATCACACAGCTGATTGAGATGGATCCAAGATGATCAGGTATGATGCAGGGACAAAGGCTCAAACAGTCCCCAGACACACAATCCCAACTGACTCTGTAACTGAAATAACATGAAAGAGAGAAATCACAAACAGCCAAACTCACTCACCCCAATATTAGAACTCACATCTTGTTTGTTCAGCAGGGGGATTTCCTTCTCCCCCTCTCAAATTCCCCTGTTCGCTAGCTTTGTGACTCTTCTCAGTCAGCTTTGGACTTAACTATCTTAAGTAACTTTGTATTGTCTCCAAATTTTGACACCTGACTGTTTACCCCTTTTCCAGATAATTTATGAGTATGTTGAACACAGTACAGATCCCTGGGGGAAACTGCTATTTACCTCTCTCCACTGTGAAAACATTTATTCCTCAACTTTGCTCCTATCTTTTAATCATTTACTGATAAATAAGAGGACCTTTTCTCTTATCCATGTTGATTCTTCCCCCACATATCATATTTAGCTATGTAGCTAATAATTTTACTTGGGGCTGTCAAAAGATTAATCATGCTTTTAAACAATAATGGAATACTATGTATTTAAATATTTTTGGATGTTTTCTACATTTTCAAATATATTTATTTCAATTACAACACAGAATACAAAGTGTACAGTCCTTACTTTATATTTTTTATTACAAATATTTGCACTGTAGAAAACAAAAGAAATATTTTTCAATTCACCTAATACAAGTACTGAGGTGCAATCTCTTTATTATGAAAGTTGAACTTACAAATGTAGAATTATGAACCAAAAAACCCCTGCATTCAAAAATAAAATAATGTAAAACTTTAGAGCCTACAAGTCCAATCAGTCTATCTGTTGTTCAGCCAATCGCTCAGACAAACAAGTTTGCTTACATTTGTAGAAGATAATGCTGCCTGCTTTTTGTTTACAGCATTACCTGAAAGTGAGAACTGGTGTTTGCATGGCACATTGTAGCCAGTGTTGCAAGATATTTACATACCAGATGCACTAATGATTCATATGTCCCTTGATGTTTCAATCACCATTCCAGAGGACATGCGTCCATGCTGATGATGGGTTCTGCTTGATAATGATCCAAAGCAGTGCAGACCGATGCATGTTCTTTTCATCATCTGAGTCAGATGCCACCAGTAGAAGGTTGATTTTCTTTTTTGGTAGTTCAGGTTCTGTAGTTTCTGCATCTGAGCGTTGCTCTTTTAAGACTTCTGAAAGTATGCTCCACAGATTTTGGAAGGCACTACAGATTCTTAAATCTTGGGTCAAGTGCTGTAGCTATCTTTAGAAATTTCACATTGGTCTTTGTATTTTGTCAAATTTGCAGTGAAAGTGTTCTTAAAACGAACAACATGGTCATCATTCGAGACTGTTATAACATGAAATATATGGCAGAATGAGGGTAAAACAGAGTAGGAGACCTACAATTCTCCCCCAAGAAGTTTAGTCACAAATTTAATGAATGCATTATTTTTTTTTTTTTTTAATGAGCATCATCAGCATGGAAGCATGTCCTCTGGAACCATGGCCAAAGCATGAAGAGGCATATGAATCTTTAGCACATCTGGCATGTAAATATCTTGCAACGCCAGCTGCAACAGTGCCATGCGAACATCTATTCTCACTTTCAGGTTACATTGTAATTAAGAAGTGGGTGGCATTATCTCCCCTAAATGTAAACAAGCTTGTCTTAACAATTGGATGAACAAGAAATAGGACTGAGTGGACTTGTAGGGTCTCAAGTTTTACATTGTTTTGTTTTTGAGTGCAGTTATGTAACAAAAAACCCTTAGATTTGTAAGTTGCACTTTCATGATAAAGAGATTGCACTACAGTACTTTGAAAAATACTGTTTCTTTTGTTGTTTTTTCAGTGCAAATATTTGTAATAAATACAAAGTGAGCATTGTAGACTTTGTATTCTGTGTTGTAATTGAAATTGATATATTTGAAAATGTAGAAAAACATCCAAAAACATTTAATAAATTTCAATTGGCATTCTATTGTTTAGCAGTGTGATTAATTGTGATTGATTTTTTTTGAGTTAATTGTGTGAGTTAACGGCGATTAATCAACAGTCCTAATTTTATTCTTTACTATAGTTTCAACCAGTTTGCCTAGTACTGAATGACTTACTGGCCTGTGTTGCCAGGAGTGCCTCTGGAGCTTTTTTAAAAATAGGCTTTAAATTAGGTACTCAAGAGTCAGCTGGTACAGAGACTGATTTCAGTTAAGGCTATGTATCAGAGTTCTGTAATTTCATATTTGAGTTCCTTCAGAACTCTTGGGTGAATATCATCTGGTTCTAGTGACTTATTACTCTTTAATTTATCAATTTGTTCCAAAACCACACAATTAGCAAACAGGGACTTCAGCTGGATTCAGACAAAATGAAGGCATTACTCACCTTAGCTGAATCCCAAGAGGTTTGTGCTGTGGGAAGATTCCTGGGCATGACGAATCATTTTGGGAAATTCTTACCAAATTTAGCTCATCTAGCAAAACTTGTAAGAAAACTCCTTAATGGTCACTATGTGGATCTGATGACCAATACAAAATGCATTTAATACAATAAAAACTACAGACAGCTTCATCTGTTTTGATACAATATCCAATAAACTATCCAACACCTGTAGCAGTGGACACATCTTCATCTGGTTTAGGAGCAGTGCTCACACAAAAGCAGCCAGAAGGAGACCAGAGACCTGTTGCATTCATATCCAGAAACCAAGCAACAGTGTGCTCAAGTGGAAGAAGCTCTGGCAGTCACTTGGGCCTGTGAATGGCTCAGTACATATATGCTGGGCTTGGATTTTGACATAGAAACAGACCAAAAGCCCTTAGTTGCATTATTGGGTTCAAAACCACTGGATGACCTTCTATCTAGGATTCAAAGATTTTGCCTATGGCTGATGCAATATTTTTTCAATGCTGAACACAAACCAGGGAACGCACTCCTTGCAGCAGATGACACGTTATTAAGAGTCTCAATTAAACAGCCACCAATGGCAGAAGAAAAGATGTTAGAAATAGATGTCAAAGTCTTTGTTGGCTGTGTTCCGGCAGCAATGCCAGCACCTGTCAGCTGACTTCAGCAAATTAGAGATGAACAACTCTAGGATGAGACTTGCCACAAATGTACTCATCTGTGCTAAGGAGGGGTCAACTTCCAATAAACCTAATACAACATACTCTGGGGGAATTATGCACCAAAAAAAAAAAATGTGCACCAAAAAATTAAAAGTTCTGTGCACAATATTTTAAAATTCTGTATATTTTTCTTGTCTAAATAACACTATATAATCATGCTAGTTTCAATTATTTTGGTAATTTATTTCAAAATACTTATCAGCAACTATATCTGTAACAATACAGACAACAACAACAAAATTCCCCTAGGAGTAGAGAGTTAAAGAAACCCCTATGACAACGCAGTTCCTGTTTCTCTGCACCCTCCTCCTCAGAGCCTAGCTGGGAAGCCAGACAGCCAGAGCCCCTCCCCACCCCCAGAGCACGAGTGGCAGGGTCATGCCCCCTGGCCAAGAAACCCACACCCTCTCCCCCCCCCAGAGCCCAGTTGCAGGGCCTTCTGCTGGCCTAGACACCCACACCCCCTCCCTCCCAGAGCCCAGCTGTGGGGTACCCCCTGACCAAGTCACCCACACCCCCTGTCCCCCAGAGCCCAGCCGTGGGGCACCCCCCAGAACCCCAGCATGGGGTGCCCTCCTGGGCCAGACACCCACACCCCCAGCCCCCCAGAGCCCAGCCATGGGCCCCCCAGCCCAGACACCCACACCCAGAGCCTAGCTGTAGGGCCTTCCCCAGCCCAGACAGACACTTGCAGCCCCGACCTCCCAGCCCAGACACCTACACCCTTTACCCCACAAAGCCCATGGCTCTGTAGGGAGAAACAGCCTGATGCTGGGTCCTGGGCTTGTACAGAGTTTCCTGAGCCCCGCCCTCTCCTTCCCTCAGGGCATGCTGGGAACTGCAGCTGCCAGGAACCATCCAGATCTGCTGGGTCCGGCGGCCCCTAGTGGTGGCCAACAGGCTCTGCAGCCCATTTCTTTGAGGGAAAAAGGAAATTCTGCACAGAACATTAATTCTGTACAAATTCTGCATTGTGCAGTGGTGCTGAATTCCCCCAGAAGTAAACATATTGGCAGGACTGCAATGACCTTCAAATGGCCAATGGCCTGCTTCTGAAAGGATGGTGCATTTTTGTCCCTGCTGTACTTCAGAAAGAGAGAGTCTCCAAAAATCCATGAGGGACACCAAGGCATAAATAAGTGCAGGACTTGCCCCCAACAGTCTGTATGGTGGCCTTGTATGAGTAGGCAAATTCAGACCCTATAGGGCTGTGAGGTACATAACAAGGAAAAAAAACAGTTGCTAGAACCATTCTCTCTACAAAGCTACAGGACTGACCTTGGCAACGGTTAGCCACAGATTTGTTTTTCTGGAAAGGACACCCATATGTTATTGAAGTTAATTACTTCTCCAGATATATTGACTTGGCAATACTTACACAGATTTCATGGCACATGTTGTCCAGAAACTAAAATCAATATCTGTAAGACATGGAGCTCCTGAAATCCTAATATCTGATAATGAGCCTTAATTTACTTCTGAACCATTCCTAGCATTTGCGCAGGATTTTGATTTTGAACATTGCATTAGTAGTCCAATTACCCACAGTACAACAGGGAGGCAGAAAGAGCAGTGCAAATTTTAAAGAGACTTCTGGTAAAATCGTCGGGCCCATATAAAGCACTCTTGGCGTATCAGTCAACATTGCTGACATCTGGACTATCTCCAGCAAACTACTGAAGAGAAGAGAACTTAAGGATGTGGCACCAAACATAACTTAAACCTAAGTGACCCGACCTGAAGGAATTTTGAAAATAGGCTGCTGAAATAAAAATTCAGCTGCAACAAAACTTCAATGTTTGGCACAGAACAAAAGCCCTACCTGACCTGAGACCCGAGAGCAAAGTTTGGCTCAAAAGCTCCCAAGCATTTGGAACTGTTCGGAACTTGGCAGAAGCTCCCAGCTCCTACCTAGCGGAGACTCCAAAAGGGCTTCTCCGGAGGAATCAAATTCATTGTCAATATTTCCCAGCACAATGAAGAGAGGTTCTGGACTTGCAGGTTCTCTGTCAGGAAATAAGCCCCCTCCACAGGGAACTCCATGCACTCCCCCTTCCAAGGCTTGATCTTTAAAACACTGCTTGGAACTATTAAGTACAGTGGCAGTGGGAACAGTTTTAAGGAATTTGACGTTTATTTTGAATTGTTGTGTGTGTATATACATTGGCTTATAGTTTAAGGTTTAATCTTTTATTATAAAGAAAGGGAGCTGTGGAGTGGTTACAGAGTTCCTGGTCTCCACAGTTGCTAGAGAGGACAAGGATGTGTTGCAGTGGGGAGCTTAGTAAACGTAGGGACATCCTGCTTGGGGAGTTCTTTGGTTGCCACTTAAAGTATGGCCCTTTGTGTTTATGTCCTCACATTAGACCCCCTGTCTGTAGTGTGTGTGTGTATGCGTTATTTTGAAACTTCATAAAAATGTAAGATTTGGACATTTTGTGCATGTGCACCTGTTTTATTCACTTAAAGCACTCAAATTACTGATTGCTTTGGGAAAGCGTGGGACACAATGGGGAACTCCTAAAATACACTGTCATTATAATAAAACAGGCTATGGTTCCGCTGAAAAATAAGAGTGCGAGGAACAAAATATGGCCAGTGTATCTTCAGGAGAGGCTATTCAAAGAACTGAGGTAAAAAAAAAAACCACCCCAAACCTGGTTTGGAAATGAAAAAGAGAGAGGCAAACAAACAGGAACGCAACGTCAGTTAAAGCTTGTAGGGAGAGCAACCCTCCCACTCCCCGAATGAGTTGTGCAAAGTTAAGAATAGTCAAGGAATTAAAGGAAATAAGAAGGGAGTTTGCAAATAGATCTGGAGAAAAACAAGAGAGAAAGAAGTATATTAAGGCACTTAGATATCATGGTGAAATACTCATAAATAGATTAATAAATGAAGAGGGGGATGAAATTCATTATGATGACTCATACATGGCTGCGATAATGAATGATTCATAATCAGAGCCACAGCAGAGAGGAGTTATTCCTGCATATGGGAAAAGGAGTTTAATAAAATGCAAATTTTAAAATGAGCTCAACATTGTTTTACCTGTAAAATGTGCAAAATGTAACTCTCTCTGACACATACCTCTGCTGTACAGCTGGTGTGTACACAGAAGAATCATTACTACAAGTCCTTCAGTGCTGAACAATGTACCAAATATACCTGAGACAGAGACTTATCTAGAGCTTGATCCTGCAAGGCTCAGTGGGAGGCGAGGGCATTTCAGCACCTCACAGCAAGGCTCAGCACCTTGCAGGGTTGAGTCCCTATTGCAGCCAGAATGATCTATCTTTAATTTGAAAATGAATGGGAAACACACTTGCTAGCATCAGTGAAGGATTTAAGAACCATTTGGACACTAGACTGCAGTTAATAAAATCTACTGCTCAGCCACTATAGTCCCAGCAGAAAGTTGTACAGTTGTTAAATTTAGCCTGAATAATAGGCTAAATCCTACCCTGGCTGGCACTATGGAGGGGGAGCAGTGCTTTCTCCTTTCCAGGAGTCCTGCCATGCAGGGCCAACGTTAGTTTCTCACTAGATGCAGAACAGGCTGACTACCTATTGCAGCAATATACTAAGAGCAGTAAAATGCCCAGTTTCTGTTTGCTGGAGTGATTGCAAGCTTGCATGGTTGGACATTTGCCTGTTTTCTTAGGCCAGCCGAACTCTTAGAGCTTGCTCTGCACGGGATAGCTTGTGGGGGATGTGTTCTGGATCATAATTTGCCGCTGCTCTAAAAAAGGACAGCATTTACCTCAACTCATTCATGTGTGCTGGCTGCAACTTCCTTGCTGTCTGGGCACATCCATGTAACTATCTGGTCAGCTATTAGGGCTGCAATATGCAGCCTGGCCCAGTAAAAGACCATGCATAGGGTTTTTTGAGAGTGCCTAGTACTAGGAAAAGATTCTGCCATGCTGTTTGAAATGGCGGTGGACGGTAAGAGAGGCATGCCATTGCCTTCTTTTCCTCCTTCCACACATACGGTGTAATATACATGGCACATACAGAACTAGATCCTGCCCTCTAGTACATGCATATGTTTGTGGGTGCTGTGTGCACACACAGATATATATGTGTCTGTGTGTATTTTAATAAGAATTAAAAATGCTTCTTTTCTGCCTCAGACAGTACTTCTACTGCTTGCCTTTTCAGTCGGTGGGACTGTGTTTTTAATTTCACTAATACAAAGAAAACAATGGCCCTCTTTCTCTGCTAGCTGTAAAGGGTCATAAGTAAAATGAGTTTTGGCAGACAAGTTCCAAGTAGACATGCAACCACATGCAAAAAATGACTCTAAATTTAGCACATCATTTGTCAGAGTTAACCCTTTCTCTGCTCAGAGAAAAAAAAGCTTGTTTGCTATCTTCTTGCAGGTTGTATTTTTAAATGAGTTTTGCTTCTCTAAAACGATGGAATACAATAATTTAAAAAACACACCTCTCTGGTCTAAATACCTTTATCTTATCTAAATATCTAAATATCTATATCTTTTTAAAATGATATGGGAAATGCATGCTTACCCCGGCTACAGTACAGGTTACATAGATCAGTTATGGAGACAGTATTTTTTATACAGTGAAGCTGGGTGTGCTTTGAAAACAGGGCAAATGTTTTATTCTCTGATTTCATAGATTTCAGAGTTTGAGGCCAGAAGGGACCATTAGATCATTCAGTCTGACCTCCTTTGTATAACCAGGCCATTACATTTCACCCAGATTGCCCTGTATTGAGCCCAAAGACATTAGTTAGATTAAAGTTTTTCAGTCTGAGGAAATTAAACTGTTGTGTGTCAAAAGCAGAGAACAGGAGAGATTGAGATGCCACCAGGGCCCGAGGCTCTTGCAGTGTTGGGGGATCGATTAGGTGAGATATGGGTGGCAGAGTTCTGGTTTGCCTTTGTATGAATTATAATAACTTGTGAAATCAGCCTCAATGTAATTGTGTATGTCCTGGTCACCCGCATGAAAGTAGTTTAATGGAATAAGATTGCTGCTGTGAGAAATCACTGAACTAAACCCAATCTAAAAGTCTTTGAGAAATATAGTACACCTGAGACTTTATGTACACAGGCATTGTTGTAATACCTGTTATAACACGAAAAACAGGAACTGACCTTCAAATGTAGCTATTTCCAGCAGGAAAAGAAACACTGACCATTTATGAGTCCATTTTTCTGTTTGTGAGGGTTCTGACCTTTGAAAGTGTTGTTATATGGTTATCAAGTATAAAAAAGCAAGAACTTCAATGCACACTCAAGTGCAAATAAGCCCTTGAAACTAATGTGTATGGAGAGGTGCCTGTTATTGTCTTTAGCAAGGCAAATGAGTAGGACATGTTAGAGAAATCATGAGGTTACTCGGCCTGAAATGTGCTTCTTGGAAAAATTAATAGTATTTTGTGTGTCTGTGTCTTTTGTCTGATTCTCTCTCTCTCTCTCTCTCTCTCTCTCTCTCTCTCCTTCTCTTTCCTCTCCAAAGGAAGAGAACACCATTGCCAGAAATCTCACAGGACATTCATAATTGAAAGCAATGATTATGAGTCACTCCTTTATATTAAGTGAAATACTCTTGCATGCCTCCCAAGGGATAAAGTGATTAGACCAGCTAGAGAGGGGCCCAGGGACTCTTGTTGTCCCTAAAAAGCTTAAAATAAAATAAAAAAATAAAAAAGATAAGCTAATGCTATGATATTTTCTTTCAAAACATGTCTTTCTGTGAACCACTAATGCATGCATATGCAGAGATAGAAAATGGATCACGTTTCTAACAGTTTCAGATTCAGATTTCATCAAACGAGACTGTTTGTTCTTCTGCCCAAACTGTATCCTACACTGTCCCGTTGTCTGGAATATAATGGAATATAATGTTAGCCTCGGACAGTGGTTGTTGAGCTGGTGCCAGCCTCACTAATGAGCATGTGGTTTCAATAATAATATGGCTACTTGTAAGATAGATGGCAACATGCCAGGTACTTAATGTTGAGGGGGCAACAGATGTAAAAAGTACCATCCCCTGACATGACTGCATTTCAAAAACTGCTCTGGCAAAAAAGTTAAGACTCAGCAAATTGGGATAATGAAGAATATCCCAGTATCAGGCAGAGATGAAGCTCTGACAAATGAGTAGAAGCCCTATGGATTTTGTGCACATATGGTAAAAAATAAGTAATGTAAGAACAGGAGTGATAAAGGAACTGATCATTCTACCCTGTGGAAAAACTCCGATTGGCAGTGGAAGGTGTTGGAAGGATTAAGGATCACTTTTTTTGCTTAAGGCTTATGACATTCCAGACTTGGACTTGAGAGTCTGTATGCAAGAAGACAGTGAAATGAATTACAGTTTAATAATATTCCCACCACACGGACAAAATGGATTCAATTACATAATGGTAGCATTAAATGTTATTAAGAAGGGGATACAAAGTCTTGAGGCCAGACTTTCAGAAAATCATGATAAGCTGCTTAAAACAGCTGAAATAGCACATTTATAGATTTTCCAGCCATAGGTTTGCTGAAGGAAAAAAGAGTTGTTACGTTGGTCACAGACTCTGGCGTGCTAATCTTTTATCGAGGATTTAGTGCGCGGGGAAGCAATGCCAGGAAGTTTTGGATTTGATTATTACATCTGAACCTGTGCATTTTTGGGATGATTTCTGGAGTGACTTCTCTTGTAAAGGAGAGAAAACAAATGGAAATGCCAGTCAACTGAGGCTCCAGGAACAGCAGGAGTTGTTGCACGCAATAGGCAAAAAACTGACAGTGTCTGTGGGCCTCGTCCTTTGCTCCAGGGCTCCATTTTCAGAGCAGCCAACATGTTTCCGAGACTGAATGCAAAAGGCAGTGGGGCAGATGCTTAACTGGTGTAAATTGTCAGAGTTCTGTTGAAGTCAGTGTGGAGCTGTGACAGCTTAAATCAGCTGAAAATCTGGCCCAGAGCAGTCAACAAGGGCTCCTGATCTGGACGTTTATGCATGTACCCCAGAATTATACTATTAGGGTTTGCGCTCTAGAGCTCCATAGAGCATGGTTAATAAGAAATTAGCAGTACATGACTATGTTTAAGCTTTTGCCTTTACCAGAGCCTATCAGAAAACCCACTTTTTTACGATAGGAAAAATCTTTTGAAAATTTCATAATGAAAAATGTTGGGATATCTGCAGGAATTTTCATTTTGAAATTACATTTTTCATCTAATTTAGATTTACAGTGTCATTTCATTTTGGTTTTTGAAAACCAAAATAATTTGCTTTTCTATTTTTAGTTTTTGGATTTTCGGTCCCTGCCTACCTTATCTACTTTGGCCTCTCTTCTTCTGATGGAAAAAGGAGGGGATACATTAGAAAGTATGTGAACTGTGTGAAGAAAACACTTTTTTACTATTTTCCAAATTTTTCCACTGGAAAAAATGAGGGAAAAGGTTTTTTAAAAGTGAGACTCCAAATTCAAAACCTGACAATGGAAAACTGATTTTTTTCAGTTTCCAAAAAGCAAAAAGAAACATCAGTATAAATCAACATGAAATGACAAAAATTGATTCATTGCAGAATGACCGTTTGAAAAGAAATTTTTGTTTTGAAATTCCAATCATAAAATCATTTTTTTGTTGTTGAAATCAACACTTTTTCGTGCAGAAAGTTTCAGTTTTGAAGGAACCACATTTTTCTATGAGAAAATTTTCAGTCAATTCTAGTGGTGACTTCTTCTAAATGCTCGAAACTCTGTTTTTTCTGTTCTGAGATATGTGTATCTCAGCAAAATTTGGCAGTCCCAATCAAAATTTGATTGTTGCCTACTTCTCATAAGTGAGAATGATTTTTTAAAAAAGTCACTAGGACTGAAATCACATCATACATGAGGGTTTGGGAGACTGATTTAAGATTTCATAAAGTGAAGAATAATTGTGTTCAGATTGCTTCTGCATGGTCTCAGGAGAAATGCTTCTTCTTAAGGATATGTGTGGTGTGAAAAGCAGCACTGTTGAGACGCATGCTGCAACTGCATATTTAAGGGGATTAGTAATGGGTTATGGAGTCTCTCACTTCTAAGTTGCCAGTCCAAACACAGCCCAGGTCATCAGTGACCAAATATTCACACCATCCAATGGGCGTTTATTGGCTGATATGAAATGAGTTTAGTGGTCTGATTTTGCTTCCCAGTCCTGTCTAGCTCCTGGTGCCATTCTTTATTATATGTACTATGTATTGTTAACTGTGTTGCATTTCTTAGGAACAGTGATGTCAACCAAAAGCAGTTCCAGTTTTTCAATATCATTTTACCTTCAATTAAATGATTTGGGGGATTCGTATTTTGGCTGTAGTGCAGTAACCATGTAAACAGTTCAGTAAACTACCTATAATTGGCTTGCTGGTTTAGGGCTATGTGCTCCTCCTTGTAGTACAAATGTGTGCAAAGAACAAAAGCGGCAGAAATCTACGATAGTTATGGCCAAACAAGTTAATATGTAACATGCCATCCGGTCAGGAGTAAAAGCCTTTTGTAGTGTCCTGCACTGGGTGTGGCCAGATAATCCCATTAAAGAGAACTAAAATCCACGCAGCGCCCTCAGTTTTACACTGGTGCAAATCTATTGACTTCAGAGAGATGGTATTGAGAACAGATTTTGGCTTAGAGTATTTCCTTGGGGAAAAGGTGTGTTCCCTACGTAACATCCGCATGGATGGCAATATTTACCGTATGTGATCAGGGCGGACATAAATGCTTCTTTGAACCCCTTGCAGTCTGAGTTACAGATAGTCCCTGTAGTTTTATAAATTTACTGAAACCATTATATCACATCAAGGTGCAGATTTCTGTGGATAGCAAATTACTGCTACTGAGCTATGGTAATTTCTGAGAAACTGCCTACCCAGAGCTTTGGTTCTGTGAGCCTTGAAAACCGTGCTGCTTCTCCTGCTCTCTGCAAGCTCCCAGGCAGTGACTGCCTGTTACTTGGCCACCCAGACAAGAAGCAGCGACAGTCACAGAAAGTCAGCTTCAGGGTTCTAACAAGCCCTCCAAACAAGAGGCACTGGGAGTGTTCACAGCAAAGACGGGGATTCAAAACCTCTCCAAGGGTAACTTAAAAACCATCCTGCAACATTCTTACATGATGTGATGGCTGCCATTCCACTGTGTCTTGTTCACTGAAGCAACGGAGCTTCGGATGGTGGGGTGTTTTGAAAAAAGTGTATTGTGCTATTCTGAAAAGTTTTTTCAGTGATATGTTATGCTCCTTGGGATATTAGATACACTAATGATAACGTGTCAAAGCTATGTAACTATACAAAACTCACACCAAAACCCCAGCTGTCAAAACCCCACCGCTGACCTGAGTCCCAGTGGACCAGCTGCATTCGTTCAGAGAGCAGACAGCCATATAGATGCATTGTGGGGACATTACAACAGTCACAAGGTGACTAGGTTTGCATGTGGAAGTCCTCACTTTTAACATAGGGGTTTGTGACCATCCCAAAAGGTGCAGTGGGAGCCAGTGCTGGAACCATATGCCAGTGCAGAGCCACTGCAACTGGTTGAGGGCAGCCTGCCTTTGTAGGGGGGATGCCATTGGTTTATCTCATCATAGAACCATAGAACCATAGAATATCAGGGTTGGAAGGGCCCTCAGGAGGTCATCTAGTCCAACCCCCTGCTCAAAAGCAGGACCCATCCCCAATTAAATCATCCCAGCCAGGGCTTTCTCAAGCCTGACCTTAAAAACCTCTAAGGAAGGAGATTCCACCACCTCCCTAGGTAACGCATTCCAGTGTTTCACCACCCTCCTAGTGAAAAAGTTTTTCCTAATATCCAACCTAAACCTCCCCCACTGCAACTTGAGACCATTACTCCTTGTCCTGTCCTCTTCTACCACTGAGAATAGTCTAGAACCATCCTCTCTGGAATCACCTCTCAGGTAGTTGAAAGCAGCTATCAAATCCCCCCTCATTCTTCTCTTCTGCAGACTAAACAATCCCAGTTCCCTCAGCCTCTCCTCATAAGTCATGTGTTCCAGACCCCTAATCATTTTTGTTGCTGTCAAGGTTCCTCCCCCACTCTGAACTCTAGGGTACAGATGTGGGGACCTGCATGAAAAACCTCCTAAGCTTATCTTTACCAGCTTAAGTCAAAACTTCCCCAAGGTACAAAATATTCCACCCGTCATCCTTGGATTGGCTGCTACCACCACCAAACTAATACTGGTTACTGGGGAAGAGCTGTTTGGACGCATCTTTCCCCCCAAAATACTTCCCAAAACCTTGCACCCCACTTCCTGGATAAGGTTTGGTAAAAAGCCTCACCAATTTGCCTAGGTGACTACAGACCCAGACCCTTGGATCTTAAGAACAATGAACAATCCTCCCAACACTTGCACCCCCCCTTTCCTGGGAAATGTTGGATAAAAAACCTCACCAATTTGCATAGGTGACCACAGACCCAAACCCTTGGATCTGAGAACAATGAAAAAGCATTCAGTTTTTTACAAGAAGACTTTTAATAAAAATAGAAGTAAATAGAAATAAAGAAATCCCCCCTGTAAAATCAGGATGGTAGATATCTTACAGGGTAATTAGATTCAAAAACATAGAGAACCCCTCTAGGCAAAACCTTAAGTTACAAAAAAGATACACAGACAGAAATAGTTATTCTATTCAGCACAATTCTTTTCTCAGCCATTTAAAGAAATCATAATCTAACACATACCTAGCTAGATTACTTACTAAAAGTTCTAAGACTCCATTCCTGGTCTATCCCCGGCAGAAACCAGCATATAGACAGACACACAGACCCTTTGTTTCTCTCCCTCCTCCCAGCTTTTGAAAGTATCTTGTCTCCTCATTGGTCATTTTGGTCAGGTGCCAGCGAGGTTACCTTTAGCTTCTTAACCCTTTACAGGTGAGAGGAGCTTTCCCCTGGCCAGGAGGGATTTCAAAGGGGTTTACCCTTCCCTTTATATTTATGACAGTTGCCCTTCGCTGGACTCTTTCCAATTTATCCACATCCTTCTTGTAGTGTGGGGCCCAAAACTGGACACAGTACTCCAGATGAGGCCTCACCAATGTCGAATAGAGGGGGACGATCACGTCCCTCGATCTGCTCGCTATGCCCCTACTTATACATCCCCAAATGCCATTGGCCTTCTTGGCAACAAGGGCACACTGCTGACTCATATCCAGCTTCTCGTCCACTGTCACCCCTAGGTCCTTTTCCGCAGAACTGCTGCCTAGCCATTCGGTCCCTAGTCTGTAGTTGTGCATAGGGTTCTTCCATCCTAAGTGCAGGACCCTGCACTTATCCTTATTGAACCTCATCAGATTTCTTTTGGCCCAATCCTCCAATTTGTCTAGGTCCCTCTGTATCCTATCCCTGCCCTCCAGCGTATCTACCACTCCTCCCAGTTTAGTATCATCCGCAAATTTGCTGAGAGTGCAATCCACGCTATCCTCTAGATCATTTATGAAGATATTGAACAAAACCGGCCCCAGGACCGACCCCTGGGGCACTCCACTTGACACCGGCTGCCAACTAGACATGGAGACATTGATCACTACCCGTTGAGTCCGACAATCTAGCCAACTTTCTACCCACCCTATAGTGCATTCATCCAGCCCATACTTCTTTAACTTGCTGACAAGTATACTGTGGGAGACTGTGTCAAAAGCTTTGCTAAAGTCAAGAAACAATACATCCACTGCTTTCCCTTCATCCACAGAACCAGTAATCTCATCATAGAAGGCGATTAGATTAGTCAGGCATGACCTTCCCTTGGTGAATCCATGCTGACTGTTCCTGATCACTTTCCTCTCATGTAAGTGCTTCAGGATTGATTCTTTGAGGACCTGCTCCATGATTTTTCCAGGGACTGAGGTGAGGCTGACTGGCCTGTAGTTCCCAGGATCCTCTTTCTTCCCTTTTTTAAAGATTGGCACTACATTAGCCTGTATCAAGATTGGCACTACATCGCTTGTATCAAGTTCTGGGATTGGTTGGCTGACAAAGGGCCACAAAAGGGGCAGTGATAGCTTGAAGAGGGCCTTTTTTCGATATACCTTCTGGCTGGTCACTGTGGCCTTTCCCCTTTTCACTAATCCCAGGACAGGTTGCCTCTAGGAGAGTTCTTGTTTATGTAAGCACAATTGCAGTTGCAGCTAGCAAGGGGAATAAGGCAATGCTTCAGAAAGGAAAACTTTAGAAATGGTAAAGGGAGAGATAAAAGGAAAGCCCCTTTTCTCAGAAGGTGCAGACTCGACTCCCTCCTGTATCTGTCACCAGTCGATTTAGCTTACAATAAGGGTGTCCCTCCTTCCTCGTGTAACGTAAATAAAATAAAGAGAAGACAAGGTGATATGGTGCAAACAAAGGTAAGTGTATTCAGGGTAAAAGTACAGAAAATTGGGAGAAATGGGGGGCGGGGAAGAAGAAACACAAACCTAACCAATACATAGAAACAGTGACTGGCTTTGGGAGCTTGAAGATCAGACCCACAAAACCGCCCTTGATGTTCAGAAAAATAATAAATGAAACCCCAATACAGAAACCTCTCCTACTATATTTAGGCGCAGTGGATGCTATTCACAGATGCAACGCCCAGGACCTTCAACTCTCTGGCTGATTGGGAGCCTTCGAGGAGGACCACTGGGAAGTCCTGACAACTGGTGGACTTTGTCGCAGGCGGGGAGACGCGCTGGGATGATGGACACCAGGAAAGCTGCAGGATTCCCTCACAGGTAAGATGGTTTCACTGTGGCGGGAATGATGATGACGACAGGCCCCTCCTTCCTCTGTCTCACTTCGGGATAGACGATGTTCTTCTTGCTAGCTCTGTTAAAACAACTACCTAAACACATTTAAACAATACCAACACAACATTTTTTCCTAACACAAGAGATGTGAAGGGTAACAAGAAGGGTTTCTACAGGTATGTTAGCAACAAGAAGAAGGTCTGGGAAAGTGTGGGCCCCTTACTGAATGGGGGAGGCAACCTAGTGACAGCTGATGTGGAAAAAGCTGAAGTACTCAGTGCTTTTTTTGCCTTGGTCTTCACAGACAAGGGCAGCTCCCAGATTGCTGCACTGGGCAGCACAGTATGGGGAGGAGGTGAGCAGCCCTCAGGGGTGAAAGAAAAGGTTAAGGACTATTTAGAAAAGCTGGACATGCACAAGTCCATGGGGCCAGATCTAATGCATCCAAGGGTGCTGAGAGAGTTGGCTGATGTGATTGCAGAGCCATTGGCCATTATTTCTGAAAACTCTTGATGATCAGGGGAGGTCCCAGATGATTGGAAAAAGATAAATATAGTGCCCATCTTTAAAAAAAGGGAAGAAGGAGAATCCGGGGAACTACAGACCGGTCAGCTTCACCTCAGTCCCTGGAAAAATCATGAAGCAGGTCCTCAAGCAATCCATTTTAAAGCACTTGGAGGAGAGGAAGGTGATCAGGAACAGTCAACATGGATTCACAAAGGGCAAGTCATGCCTGACCAACCTGATTGCCTTCTATGATGAGATAACTGGCTCTGTGGATGAGGGGAAAGTGGTGGATGTGATATATCTTGACTTTAGCAAAGCTTTTGATACAGTCTCCCACAGTATTCTTGCCAGCAAGTTAAAGTATGGATTGGATGAATTGACTACAAGGTGGATAGAAAGCTGGCTAGATCATCAAGCTCAATGGGTAGTGATCAACAGCTCGATGTCTAGTTGGCAGCCGGTATCAAGTGGAGTGCCCCAGGGGTCAGTCCTGGGGCTGGTTTTGTTCAACATCTTCATTAATCATCTTGATGATGGGATGGATTGCACCCTCAGCAAGTTCGTGGATGACACGAAGCTGGGGGAAGAGGTAGATATGCTGGAGGGTAGGGATAAGGTCCAGAGTGACCTAGACAAATTGGAGGATTGGGCCAAAAGAAATATGATGAGGTTCAACAAGGACAAGTGCAGAGTCCTGCACTTAGGACGGAAGAATTCCATACATTGCTACAGGCTGGGGACTGACTGGCTATGCGGCAGTTCTGCAGAAAAGGACCTGGGGATTACAGTGGATGAGAAGCTGGATATGAGTCAGCAGTGTGCCCTTGTTGCCAAGAAGGCTAACGGCATATTGGGCTGCATTAGTAGGAGCATTGCCAGCAGATGGAGGGAAGTGATTATTCCCCTCTATTCAACACTGGGGAGGCCACATCTGGAGTATTGCGTCCAGTTTTGGGTCCCCCCCACTACAGAAAGGATGTAGACAAATTGGAGAGAGTCCAGCAGAGGGCAACGAAAATGATTAGGGGTCTGGAGCACATGACTTATGAGGAGAGGCTGAGGGAACTGGGCTTATTTAGTCTGCAGAAGAGAAGAGTGAGGGGGGATTTGATAGCAGCCTTCAACTACCTGAAGTGGTTTCCAAAGAGGATGGAGCTAGGCTGTTCTCAGTGGTGGCAGATGACAGAATAAGGAACAACGGTCTCAAGTTGCAGTGGGGGAGGTCTAGGTTGGATATTAGGAAAAACTATTTCACTAGGAGGGTGGTGAAGTACTAGAATGGGTTTTCTAGGGAGGTGGTGGAATTTCCATCCTTAGAGGTTTCTAAGGCCAGGCTTGATAAAGCCCTGGCTGGGATGATTTAGTTGGGGTTAGTCCTGCTTTGAGCAGGGGTTTGGACTAGATGACCTCCTGCTGTCTCTTTCAACCCTAATCTTCTATGATTCTAGGTCAAAAACTTGACAAGCTTTTGGTAACATGGCCAAAAGATAATTCTTGTCTCCATCCTCATTGGCAAAGATAGTTTCAAATCAGTGTGGGGGATGTGTCTTTTGCTCACACTATTTGGAACATTCAGCACAAAAAACCACATTTACTTAATTTAGGTGAGCTCCTTGCTGGTACCCTTTAAGCAGAAAACTATTTGCTCCTGAAAATTTATGAGGCGCTGTGAGTTAGTACAACAAAGGCAGGCAAGAGCAGTCTTGCCACAAGTATATTTTTGCAAGGTATATATTTTTTTAGACTGGGACACTTGAGAACTTTTCTCTGTGTGTGTGTGTGTTCCTATCTTTCTCTGTGTCTCTTTGCTTTTCTCTGTCCTCATCTCATCCCCTCCCAAAATTAGCTTGCCAGCTGGGTATTTATACCACCACTTTTAAGTCAGTCAAAAGCTTTTTCTGGTGCTTAAATTCCTAGTTAACATGTCATGGAGCCCTTCAGGACTGGAAATGATATCATTTGTTGGGTTGCTGGTCAATTGCACAAATAGCTGGAAAAACAGGTTTAACTTGATATAAATAACAAGACACAACAGTATGCAGTACAGTACAACACCTTGCCTCCTGCTGGGAATCTCCTTGTTTCTGTTATTCTGGTTTCAGTAAGCATAGCTGCCCCCTTATGTTCCCTAATATGAAATAAGATAATTATAGCATAAGAAAATATTAATCAATCTACTGAAATAACTGTTAAAACAAGCCTTCTTATAAATTTTGCTAAACAAAATATGTCTCAGACCAATGCATACAGAAGATAGTTTTCTTTGACCTCAAAAGAAATTTAAATAGTAAATTTGACTATCTGACGGAACAATGCTCAGTGATGAACACTGAATTGGGGCCCAATCCGGTTCCAACTGAACTTGGTGGCAAAAATCTCACTGATTTTAGCAGGAGCAGGATTGGGTTCTTAGGGCCTGCTTTACTTCTCACTTAAATGGGTGTAAAACAGGAGTAACTCCACTGAGATTAATGGAATTGCACAGGTGACAACTAATGTGCATGAAATCAGAATCAGGCCACATGACTTCACTGGAGTAACATCACAGATGAATTTGTCCCCCCTATTCCTACAAAGCCACAGTTCAGTTCTTGTGCATGTGACATAATATTGTGTGGATTCAACAGGGCAATAAAAATTCAGCCTGTGAAATAGTTAAGCTCCTTTGAAAAATGATGAATATTTTCTCTCTCTCTCTCTCTCTCTTTTTTCTGTAGTTCTAAAAACAACAGCAAAGACTAAATAGTAAGCGACTCAAAGTCTCTCCGCATGAGGTACCTTACTTGGCATGTAATGCGATGTACAAGAGGAGAGTATCCAAACAAAAAGGGCAATTTTTTTCACTGAGTATAAAAGGATCCTAGTTTTAAAATGCTATTGGGCTGAATGTTTCATTTTAATCAGCATTCAATGACATCATCTAATATCCATCATAAAATAAGGGAGAGTTTCTATTGGTCCAGGCATAGGAAAAAAGAAAGGAGAGGTACACATGTAGGATTGTGTAGATTAATCAGGTTTATGGAGAAATAAAAATGGTCTGCATACGTGCAAAGGTTCTCATAGGAGACGCTAACTATCACGTATTGTTTGAGCACAACTATGTCTCAGTTATCATACATGCTAGAAAAGGATGATGAACCCTAAAACGCTCCTTGACTTCAGTGGGAGCAAAGTTAGGCCAGTGCTGAAAGTTTTTGAAATCCTTCCCAACATCAATAAACAGCTTGATCCGGCACTTGTGGCACCTTGGAAAATCAGTTACCATGCAGCAGTAGTTGATTTTCCAAGACATCTGACAAGGAATTGACATACACTGTAGGGCAAGATCAAAGATGAAGCCCATGTGGTTTATGGGCTGGATGCTAGCTAGTCTTTACATGGGTGCGGAGAATGGCATAATAATAATAATAAGAAGAACAATAAGAATAAGAATAATAATAACCAGTGCCTCCCCTCCCCCAACCCTTGCACAGGTTGCATAAGGACCAGACAGAACTGCAGTGTCTATGCTCTGGGGAGCATGGGGACTGCTCCCTAATTATTGCCTCTGGGTACATGGTGCCTCAGAAGGGGTGGGGAGCAGGAGGCACTGGGTGTATGTGTGTGGTAGCTTGGGGAAACCTCTTACACGGGAGGAGTGGTTTGAGTACTTCGTCATGGGGTGTGTACCCCATGCCGGCCCAGCAACCAAAGGATTTAAATAGGCACTGCCTGCCACTGCTGACTGGTAGCCTCACAGTAGCTGGGAGAATAAAAGGGCTGGGAAGCAGAGAGGTGAGGTAGCTATCAGACAAGTGAGAAGGCTAGAGATGAGAACTTCTAGGACAATGCCCAGAGATAACCAGACAAACAGTCTGAAGAGCCTGCAGAAATCAGGGGGTGGTAGGAAGGAGCTCAGGGCACAGCCGGAGTCAATGAACCCTGATCCAGCTTATCTAGCTCCATGAGCTGGAAACCACAGTGGTGTGCGTGGGCCTGGGTTTCCCTACCAGCCCCCTGATGGACTTTAGAGCAGAGATGGTTTTCAGATTCCTGGGCACCAGGGATAGACTAACAGCCCTGCCGAGCTCAGTGAGCTCAGGTGCCACGCCCTGCCTGGCCAGAGGGGGCACGGTTTAACTGATACACCGACTCACAACTTCCCTACGCACCAGAGAGCAGGCCTGAGTACCCCACTTAGTGGTGTGGCTCTGCAATGCCCACAGTGCAGGGCTTATGTGCTGACATGGCACAATCTAGGCCTATGCAAGTGTTTTTTTCTGGTAAAATTTGTTTGGGAGTGGGGGAATATTTTAGTGCCTGCAATAATAGAGAAAGAGCACATGGTAGCTATGAAATAATCCATGTTTGAACCCTATCAAACTACCTCTATCGTGAACCTAAAGTGTGCCTGTTTCTTAATCCTGGGTCTCTTCTGAGCAGACTGCCAGGTTTCATGGTGGTTTTGCAATGCAGTTGATGTCCCTCAGGACTGGGATCAATAAATACATCAATGTGGACTCTTCAGTGTCTAGTTTCTCTGTGCCTGGGCTTGTCATTGAACCAGCCCTTGTGAGCTTGTTTTGGACATTTGGCTTCATTGGCCCCAGAAGGGTGGAGGCCCTGACTAATAAAATACTTAAATTTATTATCCTGCCTGTGAAATGATTTCTGTGGGGGAACTGGTGGAAGCCCCCTCTTTTTGAAAATTTAAAAGTAGGCAGGACAAAATGGTGGTGAATGTCCAGAAAGAAACACCTTTCACTGGGAGGGAGATGGACTACATGGCCTAGCACTTCCTTATCTAACTTAATGCTATGATCTCTGAGCTGGCTTTTAGGAGTGAGATGGCTGAATGGAAGAAGAAGTATTTCAGATGACAGAACGAGGAGTAATGGTCTCAAGTTGCAGTGGGGGAGGTTTAGGTTGGATATTAGGAAAAACTTTTTCACTAGGAGGGTGGTGAAACACTGGAATGCGTTACCTAGGGAGGTGGTGGAATCTCCTTCCTTAGAAGGTCAGGCTTGACAAAGCCCTGGCTGGGATGATTTAGTTGGGGATTGGTCCTGCTTTGAGCAGGGGTTGGACTAGATGACCTCCTGAGGTCCCTTCCAACCCTGATATTCTATGATTCTATGATTCTTGGTGCCCTCTGCCTTGCTATGAGTTGGGAGGTACTTTCTGAGGTACTTATGGATTGGGGATGATAAATCATATTGGCAGAGCTGGTTGAATTGTATTGTTTTCAATGTTTTGTTTGGTTTTTCCCCAAAATGGCTTTTTCATCAAAAACAGAAATTTCCACAGAAAATGTCCATTTTTACAACATTTTTCAGATTTGTTTTTGGATGAAAACAAAAAATTCTGAAGAAAAATTGTGATGAAAACAAAAGCTTGTTTGGGGTATTGTAATTTTTTGAGGGAACAAAAATCAATCATTTCCTGACCTGCTCTGTATATCAGCCATCCCCTCTGAGGATCCAGCTGAGAGACTACATCCATCCATTGCCTCCAAAAGACCTAATGAAGAGGGCATCGGTTCCTAGGAAGAGCAAGGTAAAGCAAGGCCATTGGATTCTCCCTCCCCCTCACACACATACCAAAGACATCAAAAGCTAAATAGAGGCCCCAGCAACTGAGTGTAAGGGGAAAGGCTGGGGATGACGTTTGCTATTTAACATAATATTGACCCAACCTACCCTGACTTGGGGTGAGTTCTATGGTACCCTTCTGAAAAGCCATACCTCTAAATTCATTTCATTTGTGACATACAGTCTAAACATTCAAAGTGATCTCAACGCAGCCTCTACATTTGACTGCTTGAAATTGCCATGTGAGACACCTTGCCCCTGGATGAGTCAGCAGCAGCAGGGCTTGAATCTGTGACCTTTGGATCTAAAACCGTGAGCCTCTATTGCTGGAGTTAAAAGACTCAGGGCTATTATCTCAAATGCAGTGGCAGACTACAGCCATTGGAAGGAACAAAGAACCCTGCTGTGTCTACACTGCAGTGGGGAGCATGCTTCCCAGCTCAGGTAGGCAGACGTGCCAGCTCTGCTCAAGCTAGCATACTAAAGATAGGTGCAAAGCCAGGGTAGCACAGGTGTTAGCTTAGGCTAGTTAGGACCTGAGTAGAAACCTGCCTCACTCCTTGGGTCCGTGTTTGGGCAGCTAGTCTGAACCGCTGCCAGTGCTACCCCTGGCTACACTGCTCTTTTTAGCATGCTAGCTTGAGCGCAGCGAGCACATGTATGGCTACCTAAGCTGGGAAGCATTGTCCCAGCCGCAGTGAAGATGTACCCTCAGCGTAGATTACACGTGCATAAGGTTTTGTGCGTGAAGTTTTGGGTGTGCATGAAAAGGCTGTTTGTGTGAGCAGCTCCATGCCATGGGTAGTGAAAAATTTTTGACGCTCCAACCTGTCTGTGCAAAAAAACAAATGGATGTGCAGTGCGGTTTATAATCTGCTTTTAAAAATATGGTCACAGCCTCTAAAATTAAAACTCACCTCTCTGGATAGTGCTAGTTCATGAGCTTAAAATATATCTTGAGCTGACGTTTTTGTGAGTCATCTTACATCCTCTTAATCTGCAATGATATAAATGATTTGAACTCCATGCATTTAGGAAGGAGAAGGCGTACGTAGTGCTTTGTTCCATTATTACTATTTAGAATTCTCTGACATAGACTTATTGACTCATTGGGCCAAGTTTGTTCCTGGTGTAACTCCACTGTAGCAAACGAGGGATGAATTTGGTCCAGTCACTATGCCAATAAGGCTGGGTACGGTATGCCATATGAGCTATCACTGTATACAATATGCCACCTTTTAACTCAACAGCCAGAATACATTATTGTGGTTTTGAATTCTAGTGATGTTTTAATGAGAAACCTTGAATGGAAGTACTTAGCGTGGGGGACACTTCATAATCAATCACCTCAGAAAGTAAAGATAGCTTCAACACACAAGAGGGGGATGATTCTTTTTAATCAGAGATATCTTGACGAACAACAGCAAAATGTGAAATAAATTTGGTTTGCAGTTATGCCAGACTGCTGTGTATTGAAACAAAAGTAAGGATTGAATCAGGCCACATTTTAACTGAAAGATCTTACAGGGGTATGAACAAAAAGACAGTCAATTTTTTTTCAGTGTATCTGGACAGTGCACTCATTCCTGTGTGGGTTTTGCATACCATTCTGTCCAGGGCCAGATAAGCCATTTCTATTTTAGCAGTGATCCTAAAGCAAAGCAAAATGAAGACCAAAAGTGTGAGGGATCTGATCTGGAGGAGGCAATAAATCCCACTTTACTGTAAAACCTCTTGCCCTTTCACCTACAGCAACATTATTTTCCAATCAAACACTTCCTTAATAAACAAATAGGCTTTGTATTTGAAACATATTTTTCAGGGGGGCTGGGGAGCTCAGGATTTGGCATTAGTACAGTCAAGAACCTACAATGGTTCGAATTTGATGCAGGTTGCATTGCTCTCAATTTGTTGTTAGCTGTTCAGTTAGGGAAGTTTGCAGTTCTTTGTGCATGGGTCTATATTGCCAAAAGCTGTCACACTAAGACCTGTTGGACTCCTGTTTGTCAGGTCTATCATCAGAGAGATTGCATAGGGATCAGTAGAGCCAGGCAAAGTAAAAAAACATTTCCCACAAATACTTAGCTGAATTTTTAAAAAGTGAATTCATATTGATCACATTCATGCACCTTCTGCATTCACTTTCTGCAAATCTTCCAGCAAATGATTATACTGGAAGTAATGTTTCCTGAAACAGCACATTTTGTAGGGAATATTGGAGAGGATATTCATGGGAAGTGGATTTTGAATTAATGAATGCAAGTATGCAATTAGTAATCTGTTAATGAGAATTATCCTCCTTCCTCTAGGGGACAGAAACATAATTGGCCATAATGATTTTTCATTCAGTTACATAGATGTAACTTGGTTGACTTCAGAGATGTGGCAGTGCTGTAAAACTGATGTAACTGAGTGGAGAATCAGGACCACCATGGGATTTATGGGTTAGATTCGCTGGTATGTTCCAGCTGCTTTGCCATGCTCTGGCAATGCAAAGCAGCCATAAACCCAGCTCAAACCCTCAAAGCAGCTGGAGCATACTGGTGAGTCTGGGCCTATAGTGAAACTACCTAATGCAGCTCAGCCTGTGAATTCTCACCATTAACAGCTAATGAATGAGCTGCCCGCCAAGAATTATTCATAGAAAATATTCATTGAACAGTTTAAATAAATTTGAGAAAATCACAAAGTCTTTGCAGACAATTCATTAGCAGAAAAAAAAAGACTGCCTGTTAAATCATTTGCAGTAAGTTATGCAGCTTGACTGTTCTCCCTCACTGGGCATTCTGGGGACAGATACGCTGCTAACATCCATATGCTGTGATTGTTCTATGGGTAAAGAAACTACTTTGCTTTTCAGTGCCGTCAATCTGGCGGCTTCCAATAGTATTTTCACTCCCCCCCCACCCCCAAACACTGGAAAATGATGAGAGAGTTTGCTAACACAGAGATTTAGTAAAAGAAACAGCTGGGTTGTTCTATATCAAGTTCTTTGCAAAGACGTTCGGCATGTCTGTACAACATGGGTGTAGTGTGATGAGCTGTTTCTGTTGAGAAACGAGCGTTTACAGAATAAACAGACTTGAGGTAAACCCTGATTATGGGGAAAGTCTGTGCATTAGGATCCCTACCAGCATTAACTCACACGCCTGGACTGTATTTTTGGAAACACTTCCAAGGTTTTTCCTTTGTGCATGGGTGTAAATAGTTTGCTGGAGCCAGGCGTGTCTCAATTCTCACCGACTTTCCCCTAATCTTTTTGACTTGTGCAGGGTCTCAGACAAGCATAAGCAGTTCAAGGGATTCTCTTGGGAGAGCTCAGCAAGTAGGGTACTGTCCAGGAGCACAATTCTTTCATTTCCGAATTCCAGCCACGCACATAGTTATACACTTTCCTAAACAGGGAGGAAAAATGCATGCAAAAGAAATGTATGTGAATTAGCCACAAGGAATTATCTAATGTAAAAGCTGCAGCTATGTATATGTTTTCATTTCCGTGTCCCTCTTGATTTTGTCATAAAGGCTAGTTTTCTGGGCCAAATTCTGCCCTATAGAAATTTGGGTGCAATTCCCACTGGCATCTGAGGACCAAATTTGGTGATGGGGTAAATCAGGTTTCCATTTACACATTAGGAGTAGTTTGGTCAGAAAACAGCTGTAAGTTGGTGCAAGTGGTAAAGTAGTGTAAGAAGCAACTTCTCCTGGCTTTTGGACTCCTACACAACCTAATTACTAACTAACTGGCCTTAATGCTGTCATCTCTTTTCATTCCCCATCACCACAAGGAGCACAACTAATCATTTCCTTTGTGTCCTCCTCCCTCTTGTCTTAGGTCTTGATCTTCAAAACACATACACACATGCTTAAAGTTAGGCATGTGCACAAATGTTCAGAGTATCAGAGCCTTAGCTCCTTTTTTCTTATAACCTCCCACACCTGGAACATATGCCCTAGTCTGCTCCATTATTTATTATTAATCATTATTAATTATTAGTATTATTTTATTTTAATATTTATTTATGCAGAACCAGCCATCTGCTATGGCACTTTACAATATAGATAAAGATGGATTCTCTGCCCTAAAGATTTTACAATTCAAGTTATAATCTAGCAATTCTATTCTTTATACTGCCTTGCACCAGGTGTCATTGCTTTACACCTGCGCACAGTGGATATACAATGTGCCATCTGTACAAGAGCAAAACTCTCCTTGAATCCAATAGGCCTAAATCCTGAATACCTTTCTTAGGTTCTTCTTAGTCCTTATACTCAGGCAAAAATTTCATAGCTAATGAGGTTTTTTGAGTGTGGGCTGAGGGAAAATTGAGATCAGGCCAAATACTGAGGTTCTGTGATAGTATTATAACCTCTCCCTATTCTTCCCAGTATAATAGGATTTAGCATTATTAAAAAGACAGGATGAACATCTTTCCAACTAAAGGGCCAGAGATTTCTGTTAGTTTAATTTGTTAGGGGGCACAAGTGAAGGTTCAAAGACCAAAGGTTGGTTATGAATTACGATGTGAGTTCACTCAACTTTTAACTGACATTTGGCCAGAGCTTCAAAGTTAGGTTTTGACCAGTTTTCTTCAGATTTGCGCTTCAGGAGGGTACACCATTATCTGGGAATTATTAATTAGAAGATTCTTTACTCTCTTGCATCCCTCACAAACAACTAGAACAGCAATATGAAATGAAAACAATATTCAGTCCTCTCTCTTTGAAGTTAAGGGGGAAAAACCCTCAGCATATATCTGAATTACCACATAAAGCAAATTTTTTTCTTAAGTAGAGATCAAAGTAGGGGGAGAAAAGTATCACAAGGAGTTTGCTTTGATGAGTTTGGTTAAGAATCAAAACTTGGTTTGATTGGGGAGATACAGACACAAAGCACTGTGTGCCGCGGATTTGCTGAATATGTTAAAAAAGTGCTGAGCAGTATTAAATTAATGCAAAACTGAAGATTACACAAGGGTAAACACTGCTGCTAATGTTTGACTAGAGCTGAACTGAGGGCTGAGTGCTTCCACTTAATTTACAGACCATGCCTACGGCAGCCCCCAGGAGGCTGGGAGTGGAGGAGACAGACATTTTATAGTGAGGAGCCACATGATTATTTTTAAATTTAGAAAAAAAAATCTGGCTAACGTTTCTACTTCAAAACTTTGGGGAGAGGGAACTGCAAGAGAGAGAAAGGACAGTGGTTTTTAAAATTGAGAGACGGATCTGTTATGCTTGTATTTGGTAGGGGTGAATAGCTCCAGTAAATTCTAGAGCAAAACTAGAGCTAGGAGAATAATGTATAGACAATAATATATTTGAGAAATGTCACATCTCTTTCTCTTCATGAAATGTACATGAACAGATTGCAGAATGTTAACATTTATTCATGAATTAGTTCAGAAAACAATTCTTAGTCTGCAGATTGTCTGCAAACTATAAAACTTCAAAATTCACACTGTTACATAGATCACACGATATTGCTTCTGATCTCAGATTGGGAGACTTAGATAAATAACCGACAACTATTCAATTCAAAATTGACTTTCAGTGAATATTCAAGCTTTTGACTGAGAAATTTGCTTTTCATGAATATTTGTGCATGTAAAGCCCAGCAATAAAATATTTGTGATAAATGAAAACGATGGGGTTGTGAACGGAGTGAAATCCAGATTTGCTTTCAAATTCAAACGCATATTTGCATGTTGTATTCTCCATCCAGCTGAAATCATGACACATTTTTGTTTCCAAATAAGCTGGGTAGTTCCTGTAGAGCAGTTTGATGGTCCCAATTCTGCATTCCTTACTGTGGGAGAAAGCACCCACCAACTTCAAAGGAAGCCATTTCAGAATAAAGACTGCAAGCTAATGCCCTCACTTTGCAATAATTAGTTTTATGTAAGAGCCTAAATATAGGGGACCAATCTTGCACTTCTTAGTTGGGCAAGGTTCCCATTTGCTTTAATGGCTTAGGAGCAGGCGCTGTAAAGAGCACAGAAAGAAGTGCAGGGCTGGATCTGGATTGTCAGTTTGCTGAATGATCTCTAAGTTACACTCACTCACTCTTCAGGTAACTCTTTCCTGGTCACTGAAGTTCTAAATGCCTTTTAGACACACAGTATCTCCTGTGTCTTCAGTAGCACAGCAGTGGATATCTTTAGATTGGGTTTTCATCATATACTTTAATTTTCTAGGCCCAGGGATGACCATAATTGCTGAACAATTCAATGTAATGGAATGGGCTAATTCAGCGCTTTTTACTGCATTTTTCCACATAATATCTAAAATCTTGTTCCACGGTAACCCATGTTTATGAAAGCAAGTACTTAACCCACACATTTCCTGGGCTTGAATCATTTCCTTAATAAGTCATTACATTTTACAGAATGACTCCCGTTACATTGACACATCATTATAAGGTGATATAGGAGTTTAGCACATCAGAGACATACTCTAGGCCAGGGGTAGGCAACCTATGGCACGTGTGCCAAAGGCGTCAGGCAAGCTGATTTTCAGTGGAACTCACACTGCCCGGGTCCTGGCCACCGGTCTGGGGGGGCTCTGCATTTTAATTTAATTTTAAATAAAGCTTCTTAAACATTTTAAAAACCTTATTTACTTTACATACAACAATAGCTTAGTTATATATTATAGACTTATAGAAAGAGACCCTCTAAAAACGTTAACATGTATTACTGGCACGCCAAACCTTAAATTAGAGTGAATAAATGAAGACTCGGCACACCACTTCTGAAAGGTTGCCGACCCCTGCTCTACTCTGTGCAATGTAAAGCTACACCATCAGCTTCAGAGATGTGCACCGCTGCTTTTCAGTGATAGTTATGTAAAAGCAGTATCTTAAAAAATTAAACCTTCTCTTCCCTGTTAGTTATAGGTTTTCTCTTGCACAGGATGAAATATGACAAACATGCTAGCTTTACTTTTAGTTTTGGCAAGCCTTAGAGTATAGTAAGTGAAAACAAAGCAGCAAGCAATGGCTACAACTCAAAACTTCTATAACCGCAGTTAATAAAACAATATTAAAAGATGGCAAAAATCATTAAAATCTTTGCATTTCCTTTAGTTCCGATGTACCATCAGGTAGGAACCTTTGCACAGAGATACTGAATGGGCTGTTATATTAATGCAACAATAATGGAAAAGAGTGTTGTGTCACAACTTGTGGGCCTTTATACTTTGGCAGAATATTTTGACTTCTAATATCTAGTGATCCTGCAAACAGTTAAGTTCATGTGTAAATTTGCTGGTGGTAAATTTCCCTTTGACTTAAATACAATTACTTGCATGTGTAGAGTTATGCATATGCTTAAGGCCTGATCTACACACACATATAATTGTATTTATTCGGGGTGTGATTTCTTACCAGAATAGTTATACCAGCACAAGCCCTGATGTGGTATAGTTATGCCAGTGTGAAGGTATCTGACACTAGTATACCTTATTCTCTTATGGGAAGGGGAATACGGTATATCAATATAAAGCACCTTTTTACTGGTATAAGCCCGTTTATACCAATATAACTTTATCCAGACAAGAGGAATTGTAGTTCTTTAACTATACCAGTATATTTGAAGAGGCAAACTTTTGCATGTAGACCTGGTCTGAGTGTGGGCAGGACCGGGGCCTTACTGAGCAAATAGGAAAAAAGCTCTCCCCCTTATAACATAAGAGCACTTCACAGCTTTCACTTTGCTTATTGCTAATGTTCTTCACAGCAGGAGTTCAACCAAAACTAGATGTTTGATTAATCTATGCTACTTTAGTTATTAATAGCGTTGTTGACTGTTATAGCGCCTTTTAGCAGGGGATCTCAAAACACTGTACAACATTAGTTTGTTAAACCTCATAACACCCCTGAGCTGGGAATAGAACCTAGATCATCCAGTTGTGCTTTAGCCACAAGACCACCCTTTCCCTTTGAGGGAACAGTCTTGCCCAAATTGAAGTCAACTGGAGTTTTGCTGTTGACTTAAATAGTAGCAAGATCAGGGTTGTAACTGGTAAGAAATGTCATTAAATAAAATATAGACAAAGGCATCATATTATAAAATACCCATATTTGACATTCTTCTGTTACCATCCCTGAATTTTCTCACATCGTTTGAATTATATACACACACACACACACACACACAGAGTTTTAACCGTTCAAGTCACGTGAAGAATGAGAAAATGCCAACAGTTAAAAAATAATGGATGAAGTGAAGAGTACTGGGCACCTAACATTCTGCACACCATCCAGTACAGGGTTAAGGAAAAATAAACACACAAGGGTTAGCCACAACCCGAATTAGCAGTGCGAGCCTGCTGGGTCAGTTCTTTACAGCATGTTCAGGATTAGTATGAGCGGCTAGCAGCATATTACTACAGTGAGGCTATTTGTGTGGGACTGGTCTTATTTCCCTTGGAAATGCAAAATCATAATTATTGGGTTTCTTTCCGTTTGAAGCGATCCAGAAATGATACATCTTCTAAGTGTGTGGGAGGAGAATTTCCTTTTGTTGTTTCTTTCTCTCTGTCTTTTTATACTTCTTGATACTGATGCATGGCAGTAAATAGTGCTGACAAAATACTTCATCATAAATAATTTATTCAACAAAACTTCACCTCTGGAACGTCTGCAAGCAGATCATGATTTTTCTCAAATGTATTTGAAATAATTCCATTAAATTTAAGCCACATGATATTGTTTCTGTTTCCTCATTGGACGATGGCAGCTCTTGTTAGGTTTTTGGTGTCAATACTCAAATAGATCAAGAGTACAAGCTTAAAATTTGCCTTCTTTGTGAAATTCATCTCAATGCAGAGGGCCGTCTTAAGGTTTACACTGTCTGTAAACCCACTTTAAGCTCTACTTTGGAATTAAGTGGTACTGTTGCATAGAAGGAATGTAAGGAAGTTAGAGGGGTTGATGGGATGGACTTCCGATAGGGAAAGGAATGGAACATCTTTGAGCCAACGGTGATCCTGCCAGGTACAAAGATTTGCATTCACCACCTCTTTCTATTTTTCAGTTTGAGCACTACATCCTGTATGTTGTCACTGTTGGTGATGGTAGGATGAGCTGGTTTGCCTTGCTACTAGTTCTCCATCCAACCCACAGGGACCTAGTTAAATTTGAGGCTGGTGCTGGAGCCCTAATTCACCATTTAAGAAGAAGAGCCTGCTGCCTATGCTGTTTCCACAGATTTGAATCGATTGACTTTGTTGCACTTTGTTGCAGGAGGGTCTCTTACAGCAGAGCCTTTTAAAGGGGTTGACCTTACCCCGCTCCCCATGAGAGTTCCTCCTCTGACAGAGAAGCTAAAGCCAAGGGAGAAAGAGAGAGAGAGAGAGAATCTGGGAGAGAGTAGGAAAGAGAGAGAGATTTAAAAAAAGCTAAAAATGAAGACTCACAAAGAGTCTTTTACTGAGGAGCTTGGCATAGCACAGAAGGTTACCAGTAAGGCACCAGCAGCAGCATACAGGCAGGTTAATGTCCCTAAAACAAAGTATGAGCCAGTAATAACAGGGTCTTACAAATAGCAGTTACAGCTGGTAAGAAAGTCTGCACAGTAACACACCATTAGATTTAGCAATTACTGCATATACAGAATCATGTCCCCACCTTCTGATGGGGCACAGTGGGAACGGTAGCAAAGAGCTTTTCTCCCAAAAGATAACTTAGTACTTTCTGGTGTAAACCTTTCAGGATTTAGAAAAGCATAAATAGTAAGAATTATTCATTATCTCCTTTGTTTCTGAGGCCAAATTAAAGGTGACACAGAGTTTGGGCTCAGTCCTACAAACAGAAATGCATGAGTAAGTTTACATATGTGAACTCAGTTACTCATGTATTGCGTGATCAGGCCTTTTGTATGAAAGAGATGGGTTTGTCTTAAGAGTTAGGGAGGATTTTGAGGGCGAGAATGAAAAATGTGGCAGAGGTTTGTGAATTTGACAAAGCAATTGGTAATAATACAGAGCTTTGCCCACTTTGGTCAGATTTTTACAAACTACCTATTAACTTGCACATTTTGCAGTAATTATTAGGGAAATGTGCAGACACCTTTATGATTTGCCCCCACCCCATTTTTTAATCGAGCATTTCACTTTATTGCAAAAATAGAAAAATTGACTGACGATATGGAGAATGTTTGGTGCTTTAAATTTTTTTTTTTTTTTTTTTTTTGCAAAAAAGCCAGAATTCTCCAGCATTACGTACTGTAAATGAAAAAAAAAAAAACTGAGAAGTTCATGTTATCTTTTCTTTAATTTCTTCCTTTCTGAGCTTTTGGATCTGTTCTTTATACCTGTTGTTTTTTCATTTGTCTACCACTAGCTCCAAAGTAGAGATGTGCAAAAACAAAAAGATGTCTTCATGAAATTTAGCCTGAATATTTAGCTTCTCCCCGCTCTCCCATTTTACTTTTATATTAAAAATTTTAAGGCAATGAAATATTTAAAAGTTGAAACAGGAAAGTATGAAAAACATCTTTGTGAGAAATTTTGTGTTTGCAACATTTTATAGATACAGAAGTTCAATAATTAAGTTAATCAAAAGTTAATGTATTGACATATAAAAAAGAAACTGTCTAGGGATCTAGATGTTGTATAATCATGCAGCACTTAAGAAGCTGATCCTGCAAGCAGCTCCAGGCCTAGCCCTATTGACTTAATTGGAGCTTTGTGGAGGTGAAAGGGTCTGCCCGTGTGGGATTTCTTGCAGCATCAGGACTGTAATAAATGAGCCTTGCAGTGTCATAAATCAAAATAAATAAATAAATACATCTGGTAGTAGACAACGATAAGATGGCTGTCTCCCCAGCAGCGTGTCCTGGATGTCTTAGGGAATGAACTGAGTTTCACTCACAGACTAAATGTAAAAATCTATAAAATTAAAGTAATGGGAACCAAAAGGAAAAATGGAACCACATCCACTCATCTGCTATGTGTGTAGCACAGTAGGGGATTTTAATGACTAGGCCCTAATCCAAACCCTGTTCACGTCAATAGAAAGGTGTCCATTAACTTCAGAGGGCTTTGGATCAGATGTTATAGGGGCAACAAACAGACAACAGAGATGAGGCAAATTGGTTTTGTACTGATGGCCGACAGGAATATAGAATACTCTATACTTTCCAAGCCCCCGCTTCCCCCGCCGCTCAGTTGTATCTCACACACTGAAATATTATTCCCCTTTCAATAATTCTTGCCCTGCTTCAAGCACTACAGGGACAAGAAAATAAATTCAACCAAACCAAAATAATGCAAATCTCAGCATTAATTCAACAGAATTGCAGATAGTAGGGTAAATGAGCATGCAGGAAACCAGCCTCCCATAGCAAAACCGCACACAGACACATGCTGTAAACTAGTCTCCACACTGCAAAATTACATTTAAAAAGCAGGCATTAAAGTAGCCTTGTCACTGTAAAACTACAAAAACATTCAGTAAACCAGTCTTAATGCTGAACAACACGCATAAAAGAAGTGATGGAGAAATCCCTCATTGGTTCAGAGGTTGATTTGAATAAGAATCCAGATGTCTGATGGAACTTCCCATTATGCTCCCAAACCAAAACATGCCACCTTCCTAAAAGGCCCAGAAATAACCCTCCCCCAGCTAACCTCCCTGTCCCTCTGCTTGCTGTTATGTTCATGCAGGGAGGTCCTTTCCCCCACATTGGGTTTCTTTGGTAGATAGCTGGCTTGCTTCCTCCCTTTGACATCTTTTAGGAGCCTATTTCATTGCTCTCTCCACACAAAAGGCTGTGAAAATTAATTTAAAAAAAGCTTCTGCTGAAACCTCCCAAGCAAATGGAGATTCAGACTAGTGGGGCATCTGCAGAAATACCATGTGAATTCAGCTATGTGATGAAATCCAGCCAATCCATCTTGGGTCTCGTGAAAGCACTGCAAAACCTCTGACATTTGACTGACATCCAGATAGTGAAGAAAATATGCATCACCAACTAAGATATTTTCACTGCCACAAATAAATAGTTAATAATATAGTTAATAATTAATAATAAAATAGTTAATCATTATCAAAGTCAATGGAAATATCCTGACTTACAACTGCTGAGGATCAGTCCCTCTGTGCCTCAGTTTCCCATCTGTAAAATGGAGCTAAGAATACTCCAATATTTTCCTTCTAAAAACAGGGCCCTTTCAGGTACGTCAAATTGGGCACCCAAACACTGAGGCCCTCAAAACTAGTCACTTTGGAAAATCTTGGCCAAATTTGTCTCTTTGTCAGGGGTTCTCAAACTTCACTGCATCGCACTTCTGACAACAAAAATTACTACATGACTCCAGGACGGGGGACTGAAGCCTGAACCCACCCAAGCCCTGCCCCCCTCGGTGGGGGCCAGGGCCAAAGCCCAAGGGATTCAACCCTGGGGCAGAGGGACCTGTAACCTGAGCCCTGCTGCCCAGGGCTTCGGCCCCAGGTGATGGTGCTTAGGCTTCAGCTTCAGCCTCAGGTGGTGGGGCTCGGACTTCAGCCCCGAGCTCCAGCAAGTCTAACGCCAGCCCTGGTGACCCCATTAAAATGGGGTCATGACCCACTTTGGGATCCCGACCCACAGTTTGAGAACCGCTGCTCTTTGCAATTGGTCTGTTGCTCATATTCATGTACCAGCCCGGCTTAGTGGGCAGAGGTGGGTGTTGTGCCCACACCCCATTCTACAATACTTAATGTTTACTGGAAACAATCAGGCTCAGAATACACCTGATTTTTAAAGGTTTCTATAGCCTCCACTTCTGCCAGCGCAGCTACTCTAGTGCCCCATCCCACTTGCATCCTGCTGAGTAGGTACAGCTCTATGCAGTGCCTCCTGCCAACCAATGAGAAGTGCTGCCTCAGGAACAGTCAACCCCGGGAGAAACAGTGGTGGAATGGGTAGCCTAGCAGGAGCAGTGATGGGAGGCTCTCTGACGCTGAGTTACCTTTTCAAATGTCAGTAAGAGGGGCTGACAGAAGAAAGAGGAGGCCAAAATGGACATTCCTTGAGAGACACTGGTGCTGGTGGGGAGAAGCTGAGGGACTGCAGTCCAGGGCCTGCCCGCAAAAGGTTATGGGAAAGGCATTTATATGGAGTAGTCAACGGAGACAATTTTTAAGAAGGCATGTGGTAACATATTTAGAGGATAATAATATAGGGGAGGGAAGATGTAGGGATGGAACATAGTCTGAAGAGAAGGAGTACTTGTGGCACCTTAGAGGCTAACCGATTTATTTGAGCATAAGCTTTCATGAGCTACAGCTCACTGTAGCTCACGAAAGCTTATGCTCAAATAAATTGGTTAGTCTCTAAGGTGCCACAAGTACTCCTTTTCTTTTTGCGAATACAAACTAACACAGCTGTTACTCTGAAACCAGTCTGAAGAGGATTCTCCTCCTTGGATACTGTAAAGATGTGCTTGTTGGTGTGTGCATCTGTGGACCAAATTTGTCCCTTGAGTAAGAGACCCACACGCAGGAATGGATGTGGAGAGAAGGGCACATTGCTCAGTTTTACACACCATTTCCTTTAGGCAACATCCCACCGCTAGCATACAAATGTAACTACTGAAACCACCATATCCAGGCCCTGGAAGTAGTTTGGATTAGAATGGGAATCCCCATCTTTTTTAGACGAATATTTGGCTATTGAGCCAAAGGGTCAGAGCTAATAGCCCAAGCCATCTGATAATGTTGGACCCGATTCTCTTCTAAGTTACATTGATTTATATCAGCACAACTCCATTCATCTCAGTGGATGGGACACTAGATGGGGAGGGGTCTAAGTTACTACAGAGAATTCTTTCCCAGGTATCTGGCTGATGGGTCTTACGCACATGCTCAGGGTCTAACTGATCACCATATTTGGGGTCGGGAAGGAATTTTCCCCCAGATTGGCAGGGACCCTGGGGGTTTTCACTTTCCTCAGCAGCATGAGGCATGAGTCACTTGCAGGTTTAAACTAATGTAAATGATGCATTCTCTGTAACTTTAAGACTTTAAACCATGATTTGAAGACTACAGTAACTCAGCCAGAGGTTAGGGGTCTATTACAGGAGTGGGTGGGTGAGGTTCTGTGGCCAGCAATGTGCAGGAGGTCAGATTAGATGATCGTGATGGTTAGGGTGATCATATTCCCTATGCTGAATATGGGACACCTGGTAAAATTACTCATATTCAAGCAAGTACAACGGCAATCAGTCATACAAACGTTCAAATTAACATCAAGTTGACTGAGCCCCTGTTAAAAAGAGATACTGCATATTTGGATTCTTTTTATTTACCTTCTTATCTTTAACGCTTTAGGGTTCACCCAGGGAGAGCTGACACGCACACAGTCCTGTACACCTCTCTCAGACGGGAGGAGTAACCAACTGACCTGACCTTCCCTGTCTGGCTCTCTCTGTCATCCATGCCTGGCGGGGCCCCTGGGATGGACCCACTTCTCCTGGTACCTGGCACTGCGTCTTCCCGAGGCAACAAATTGGGGGAAGCGGCCACACAGGGTCACATGTTCCCCCCCCCCTCAGATTTCTGCCAGGGTTCACACCAGAATGTGACCATCAGCAGCCTTTCGGCACTGTGCAGGAGGGAAGGGATAGGAGCTGCTTCCAGCTGCAGGGGGGTGGTGGGGATGATCTGGTCCATGTCTTTGCAGAGCTCATCTCTTCCCCCCATCCCCTCCGCAGTGGCTGGAAGCAGCTTGTCCCTTCCTGTCCGCCCAGTGTAGAAAGGCAGCTAACACCTCCAAGCTGCTGCTGGCTACCGCCATAACCCAGCCGCTTCCTGTCCCATGGCTACAGCACGGGCAGGAAGGGGTTAAGCCCCAAGGTTGTATTGTGCACAAGGGCCCAGGGAACCTTACTGCAGGGGCTTCAGCAAATCAGGACAGATGAGGGTGCATAGGGGATGGATCAGCTCCACGCTCCCTGGGGGCAGGGTCCAAGGCAGGGAGGACAGGAATGTGGGTGAAGAGGGTGCTAAGCCCCTGCCCTGGGGACTGCTGTGGAGCTGAAGGGTCAGGGCGGGAACAGGCTGGAAATAGCTCCCCCTGTCCCACCACTCCAGAGCTTAGTTGAGGGGCGGAGAGGCTTCCCCGTGCCAGTGCAGTGTGGGACTTTGGCACATGCAGGGTTCGGCTTCTCCTGGCCAGCACCCCAAGCTGCAGGGTCTTGGGCTTTCCTGGGGTGCTGCCCCAGCCACAGGCAGTGGGGGAAGGAAGGAGCCTGTCAGCCAGGCTGTCGGTGAGCTGAGTGCTCCGACCAGGGGCTGGTTCCCCACACAGTGCTGGGAGCGGGACGCGCCCCGCTGGAGGGAATATGGAGGAGCAGTGGGGCTGGAGGGTGGGCAGCAAAGGGGCAAAGCAGGGAGAGGACAACGAGAGGGGGAGCACGAAAAGTGCCGATGGCTGTGGAGCAGAGGTGACATGAAATTGGCCGCCACCTGGCGCCTGGGCGCACTCACCAACCACCGCAGCTAGCAGCCAGTGCCGGCCGGAAATGGGATGTGGGGCAGAGTCCTGCTGGCTGAGAGCCAGCATGCAGCAGGGGCTGTGCTGATGGACCAGCAGGGGGAGCAGCTGGCCCTGCATGCTGCATCTTCGCCCCCCTACCAGCTTTGCACACCCACCCACATTGTTGGCCAGTGGACCCACCCACTCACCGCTGGTGGGTGGACGACTGGTGAGCAGGGATCCAGCCAGCAGCAGGACCCATCAGTACTGAGGGGGTTGGGGGAGGAAGACAGAAAATAATGGGACAATTTGCACATTTTAAAGAAAAAGTCCGGACACCTGCAGGAGGGCTTAAGTGCAGGACTGTCCCTTTAAAAATGGAACATCTGGTCACTCTAATGATGGTCCCTTCTGGGCTTAAAGTCTATGAATCTCTGAACCAATCCTGATGTACACTGGTGCTAGTGACATAAGAATGAGGCTTCACAAATGACATGTCTGGTATGTTATATCCAGCAACTGTGTGTGTTTCGGGGCACTGACACATGCCTGGGATGGTAAATCTTCAAATTCCATTAATTTGAATTAAATGTTCCAAGCAAACTGCTGCCAAAACTCATACCCATTTTGGTAGCAGAGATGGAGTTAAGCCAAAGCTCCTCCTTGAGCCCCTTACAAAGAAATTCATACCGAGTCTTTAAGACGTTAGCGAATGCATAAAGCGGGTGAATGTCATCATCACCTGACAGTAGCGATCACATTCCATGGTAAATAACTACCGGCTCCCAAGTACAAATGTGAGCTTCTTAAACTAACATAATTCATTGCAATGTGTTCACAGCCTGCAAATTGCAAATGTTCATTTTCCACCACAACTACTGCTAGGAAAAATGCGAGAGAGCCATATGTGCCAATCTGCAGCAAAGGCTTTTAAAAGCCAGCTTAACTTTTAGCTTAACATTGCTATCGTCTTTCTTCTGGGAAACATACTCCCGAAGATTTCAGTATAGAAAGGTGAGTGTGGTTGTGCATTTCCCATTCCCAATATACAAAATCTTTTCAATGATTCTCCTGATTCTACCTCCTAATTAAGGTAACCAAATCAGCATTCAGATCTGCTTCTAAAAACCCCATGTCAAAACCACTTGTGTCCACCCAGCTGTGCTCAGTCTGATGGCAGTTCTGTCAGGACTATTAAACCAAGGTTATACTGATAAACACCTGTCTTAACAATAACCTTATGTGCTTCACTGGGTTTTCCATAGCATGAAATCTATTATGAGATTAGAAGACATTATTAGTTCTTTGTCTGGCAGCTGAACCTAACAGCAAAGAACTTCAGTAAACCAAGCTCCTACCTCAGTGTCCACATCTCTGTCATGGTCCAAATGACTCATATATAGTGCTACAGCTGTTTCAGCGTTCTTCAGGTTTTAAGCCAGCTTTATCAGTGACTAAAGTTTATATAAGTAATCTATACCTCAGCATTTGCAAAATAAAGATACCACAAGCAGCTCTCTCTCAGACTTTAAGCTTCGGTAAGATTTTATTTGGAGGAATTTTATTTAAAATGCAATATCCTTTTTCTTTTCCTCCCCCCCCCTTTTCTATGAGAAATTAATCAACAGAACTTGGATGGAACTGCACTCTTTATAAAAAGGGCTTACATCATTTGTGTAAAAAAGGAAAGACTGTCAACCTTGATTGGAAAGTAATAATTCTTAAAAGGAACGAGTAAGGTGTAATATGATCTTTCCTGGGCCTGAAGTGATAGATATTTTCAAGACTTTTAAGCAAAAAGGCAAAAGTGAATATGCAGTGGATCTGAAAGCTACAGCCATGGTTGATTTAAAAAAGAAATCCAAAGTATTATTAGAATCTGAAATCTTGCTAAAAGCCTTGAGAGGGCAATGCAATCAAAGCATACTTCTTTTTGGGTCTTTCTACTGCTTTTACACTACAAACAATGGGTGTGACTCCAGTGTGACAATACTCCAGAGTATTGCAGGGGTGAAGCAGGCCCTTGCTTTATCTGGGCGTTTCGTTTATCCTATTCAGCTTGTCTACATATTCTTCAGCACAAAAGAATAAATGGACACAAATCAGATGTCAAGAATTATAACATTCATAAACCAGTCGGAGAACACTTCAATCTCTCTGGTCACGCAATCACAGACATGAAGGTCGCTATCTTAAAACAAAAAAACTTCAAATCCAGACTCCAGCGAGAAACTGCTGAATTGGAATTCATTTGCAAATTAGATACTATTAATTTAGGCTTAAATAGAGACTGGGAGTGGCTAAGTCATTATGCAAGGTAGCCTATTTCCTCTTGTTTTTTCCTACCCCCACCCCAGATGTTCTGGTTTAACTTGGATTTAAACTTGGAGAGTGGTCAGTTTGGATGAGCTATTACCAGCAGGAGAGTGAGTTTGTGTGTGTATGGGGGTGGGGGGGATGTGAGAAAACCTGGATTTGTGCTGGAAATGGCCCACCTTAATTATGCACATTGTAGGGAGAATGGTCACTTTGGATGAGCTATTACCAGCAGGATAGTGAGTTTGTGTGTGTGGTTTTTGGGAGGGGGGTGAGGGGGTGAGAGAACCTGGATTTGTGCAGGAAATGGCCCAACTTTATTATCATGCACATTGTGTAAAGAGTTGTCACTTTGGATGGGCTATCACCAGCAGGAGAGTGAATTTGTGTGGGGGGGTGGAGGGTGAGAAAACCTGGATTTGTGCTGGAAATGGCCCACCTGATGATCACTTTAGATAAGCTATTACCAGCAGGACAGTGGGGTGGGAGGAGGTATTTTTTCATATTCTCTGTGTATAAATAAAGTCTGCTGCAATTTCCACGGCATGCATCCGATGAAGTGAGCTGTAGCTCACGAAAGCTCATGCTCAAATAAATTGGTTAGTCTCTAAGGTGCCACAAGTACTCCTTTTCTTTTTGCAAATACAGACTAACATGGCTGTTACTCTGAAACACTGCACTTGTTTAACTAAAACTAGCTTTAAAACAACTTAGTTAAACTGGTGCAAAACTCCAGTGTGGGCACTTAACTTGATTTAAATCTGCATATTTAGATTAAGTCAATTCCTTACAAATTAAACTAAATCACTATAAACCAGGTTCAAATACTTCGAGAGTTTGCGGTTCTAATCCTAGCTCTACCACACATGTCCTGTGTGACCTTGGGCAAGTCACTTCACCTTTCTGTGCCTCTGTTTCCCTTCCTGCCCTTTGTCTGTCTTATCTATTTAACTTCTAAGCTCTTCAGGGCAGGGACGGTCACTCACTATATGTTTGTATAGTGCCAGAAACAAAGAAATGGAGGGTGGGTATGTGTCTTCTTTGCACTAGGGTTTGTACATCCAGTGTGTGTGTATACCGACTCATTCTAAGTTTTAAAAACAGAAATTATAGGAAGAAACAAAAGCCAACAAAATATGTCTAGTCATATAGTTAAAATTAGCTTAAATTCTTGTATACCATAGGAAAGTACTCAAAGTAAGGAGGTACCCAAACTTTGCCCACTGAGACACACTGGCAACATGACAAGGCCATACCAAACGTGTATTAATTAAACAGAATAGGCTGCAGCACCTCATACCTTTAATCCACTAGGTCTGCAAGCTATAGAGTCCAGTCTGTTATGTTTTCTTTTGATGAGAGAAGACAACTGTTAGTAATAATAATGGTGCATGATGGGATTTTGAGTCTCCACAAGTTCATCTCTGTACTAATTAAAAAATGAAAACTACTGCAGACTGCATTGTAGAACTCGATGAGTCCCATTTGCCCTCCCAGCAGCAAACCACATTTCACCAACCCTGAAATAATTTTTTTTCCATATGAATGTTATGGTTAAGACACTTCTTAATTCAATTTCTATAGTAAAAGGAATTTGCAAATGGAATAATTCAAATCCGTCCATTTCTGTTTTGCAAATTTTCTTATGAAGAGATTAAAATTTTGTTTCTTTTCTTGTTCTTTCACAGAGGAAGGCTGGGTTTGTGGTTAAGGCACTGGTTTACAGCAGATGTGAGTTAAATTCTCAGCCCGTCCATAAACTTCCAGTGTGATGCTGAGGCAATTCACTTACTTGCTCTGCACCTCAATTCCCCATCTGTAAAATTCGGGTAATTGTCTGTCCTGTCTATTTAGATTGCTAACTTTTTGGGCCAGGAACTATCTACTGCTAACTTTGTTTTTTGTGAAAATTTCCGAATTTGGTCAAGGTCAGAATTTCTGTCAGCAAAAAGGGGTTTGGTTTTTGTTTTGTTTGTTTGTTTGTTTTCCTCAGGAAAAAAATAGGCCCAATTCCACCTCTGAAATAAACTGCAGGTTTCATCCATTTGCTTTTAGTAAAATTATACCATTTTCAAGAAGAGAGATTATCCCTATTTGCAGAGAAATAGTCATTTTTACACCCCCTTCACCCCCCGCAAACATTTTCTCTTATATATTTCTAAAAAAAAAAAAGCAAGAAATCTTAGGTAAAACAGAAAAGAGTTTCAGTTTTTGTGAAACAGCCAAAAAATTTGAACCAAACTAAAAACAACAATTTTTCCTTTTCTACAGGAAGTACAAATGGTTTTCCTAACTGCAGCACTGGTTACTCATTGATGGTTTTTTGTTTTCATAACTAACAGATATCTTTCTAGCAGATATGTTAACTGGCTTGTGATAGGCCCATAGAAATCTTCCCACATCTAGACTGTTCCCATTCTTTTAGAGAGAAAAGGTGGTTGAGGTAATATTTTTTATTGGACCAACTGCTGTGGACCATGTTGCATTCCTATAATTTTATGATATGGTACCTTCAAGCTGGTATTGGGATGAACAGGAATTAAGAAAGAATGGTCTGTTTATATTGTTGGGGCAAAATCCTTCCCTTGGGTATATGTAAATAACTTCCATGTTGTTTCCACTGAAGCCTATCGTAAAACTGACTTCAGTAGGAGCAGAGTTAGGCCAATGCTGGGCAATTGAAACTTCCGCCCAGTGTTCTTGGAGTCATTGATGGCTGCATGCACGTATCTAAGGGCAGAATTTGGCTCTGTTGTATTGCTTAGTGAGAATTTTCATTGAACTACAGTGCAGTTAATTTAAATATGTCACATAAGTAATGCCCAACAGCGTAACCTCCCTGAAATGATATTAAAATTGCAATATTTTGGAGCTTGACAATGTTTTCTCAGCCATGCAGGGTCACATGCCTACAGCAGCCCAACCACCCTGTTGATTATTCCTTGTTCCTTTTTGACTCGTTTTTTATGTTACTGTTTGTTGTGTTTTGCCAGTTGTGTGATCCATGTGAAATAACTTGTTCCATTGCTCCATTATTGTAACAAGTACTTGGACAGTGTTTATTAATGACAGCCATATAACTGCAATCCTTGACTAAGATTTCAAACACTAACTGTGATATTTGGCACCCCACAAAAAATAACTAGTCACTTTTGAATATCATGGCCAATATTTCTTTTAATTTTCAAAACACAGTTCTCTAAAATATGGATGATACCCTGGCCCTAGTGAAGTCAATGGCAAAACTTCCATTGACTTGAATGGGCCTAGGATTTTGCCTAGTCAAAAGAAAACAAATGGACTCAAGTCAATGTTTGGTGTGTGCAATGTGATATCTTTATTTTATGTAATCTAAAGAGACCCCCCTCCCAAAAAAAGGGGATGGTACAAACAAACAAACAAACAAGCAAGCATCTTGCTGGAACTTAGGTCAGTCAAGTTTGTATACGAGCAGGAGATGGGCTGGAATTTAAACATTCACACTGAAATACCCAGAATCAGGCACTTGACCAACCTGTCACAGTCTTTCCAACATTATTGGTATTCAGAATGAGCCCCAAGCCCCCAAAATGACTGGAAGTTGGACTAAAGACTGTATACAAGCAACTCATACAGTGTAAAGGACAAGAACTAAAACCTGTGAAATGAAGAGGATTAAAAGGCAAGCTCTGTGGAGCAGTTGGAGAAAACTGTTATTGCTGGTAAGCATGGAGGCAGGTGCACACGCTCACACACACGCTCCTTAGCTGTGGTAATAATCAAGAGTTTCTCACTTTCACTGGGTCTGTTGGGGAGAATCTCCATTATGCATGGAGCTTGACCTAACTCTCACTGAAAACAATGGAAAAGCTCCTGTTGATTTCAGTGGAAGTCGGATCAGACCTTTAGGGAGGAGCAGTTTGTAGAAGATATTATAGGAGTGAGAAAGGGTGGAGAAACTTGAAATGGAGTGTGGGTTGGTATATGGAGAGCCAGGGAAGGCTGGAGAACCAGAATGAACAGAAGGGATTTTTGCACAGCCCAGAGAAATTGAATCGGAGACTGTAAGATGCAGGGGATGGTGTCAAATGATTTTAGGAAGATTGTCCAGATAGGCTTCTTAGTGGCAGAAGAAGCTAGGAGGTTTGGAGAGACACACTCTCCTTGAGCGCAGGATAAGAATTGTGACTTTCTCACTGCATTCAGTGATATTTTAATTAAATAAAATGTGTGCCTGATGCACTCAGAAAGCCTTAAGGATAACTCTGGTGTGCTCTGTTAAGCAGAGATTTTGTTGCATCCACAAAGACACTCAACTTATCACCAACAATACACCCACGTAATTCATGCAAACTCTCAAATGGAAACTTCCCAAAAACAATACCACAAAATATATCTCTTCCCTTCTCTTTGTGATAGGCAGTGGTTCAGCTAAGGGTAGGCTTGGTTAGACAGAGTATAATCACTTTTTATTTTTGGAGGCAAGAGTTTGCCTGCTTTTTGGCAGCTATGAATGCTGGTATGCGGGGTGTGGGGGGGAACGGTTTACATTACATGGCTTCCAATCCTCTTGTTTACTGAAAACAACCCCTAGACAGCTGCCTTGTTATACCTCCTGGGAGCAGGATCTTTGATGGAAACCTACCTGCTCAATAAATCAGATATTCTCTTTTGCTACATTAAGAATATCAATTAAAAAAAACCAAATCTTCCACTCCCCTACCCCGCCCTTGTCAATGCCATGGACTGAATGCCTTGCCCAGCCACTGTACTAGTCTCCCAGTGACAGACATGGGACATGGTCAGTTCTTAATTATGGATTTGGTTTCAGGAGCATTAGCAGTGTCAGTCACATGGATGCTGGTCTATAAGAGACAACAGTAGTGTAGGAAATGTGAGCTGGCAGTGAGGGGTTTACGTTGCTGTCATGGCCACAAGGGGCTAGCATGGAGGAGGCAGTGTACTGTATGTACAACGTATGAGCATTTTATGGCCAAGATTTTCAAAAATAGATGCACAAAAAGGTTTTCAGTACATATTTAGATACCTAAATAAGTGGCCTGATTTTCAACAGTGCTGAGCAGCCAGCAGCTTCCGTTGAAGTCCAATTAAGCCCTCAAAAATAGAGCTGGGAGAGGTGAGCAATAATAATTTATTCGTGAATATTCAAAAACATTTTAAATGTGCATATATTTGTGAATAGCCACAAATTGTTTGCCCAGCGTTGTAAACTGGTCAAATAATGAATACAAATTTACTGACTGATAATTTAATGACAAATTATTGTGAAGTGCATTGAAAAATTATTGAAGTCCTGATCCAAAATCCCACTGGAGTCAAAGGGAGACTTTCCACTGACTTCCATGGACTTTGGATCAGGCTCCAGATTATCATTTGGACAGTTTTATAGAAAAGCTAGGAGATGTCACAGTTAAGCTTGCATGTACAACCCTAACTCTGCCCTCTTTTGCATATGCATTATGATAACCACATATGATTAGAAACTACTTCTCCACCAATCAATTTTTTCTGTGATCTTAAAATAATTTGTGTATGTAGGGTGACCTGTTTTGATGTATATTAAAACCTCTATCATAATACACATGCACTAGCAGGCAGAGTTATGGTTATATAGTTAGTCTTTTGACATTTCCTGATTTTGTGAGTCTAAGTCTATAGCCTTAACATTTCACTAATGTAGTTTATTTTTTAATTAACATGCATAGTTTATTGAGCAAAACAAGGGGGAAAGGAAACATCTAGGCCTGTTTTGTTTGCACAGCTTAAAACCTGATGATATAACCTACTTATTTCTTCATAACTGATGCTTTTTAAATAATCACAATGGTTCTAATAACTTGTACAATTATTGTATACAAACCTATGGATAAAAATCCAAAATGATTTAACAGACCCAATGCCAACCGACCAACAAAAAGTGATAGCCTCCCTCAACCAGCCATCCTGATTCGGTCAACCCTTCATCTCAAGAAAAACCTCAGAAAATAAATGTGTCTTGCCAGCATGCTCTGAAGCTCAGTAAAACTGGACTTTCTAAGATCAGGAAGAGAAAGGAAGTTTCAGAATGGAGGACCCCAAATGGAAAAGACCTGCTACCGATCCACTCCCTATTAAAAAAAAGATTTGTTAGTTCTAGTTCCTCCGCTGATCACTCCTGTGGTAGTATCGTTCACGCAAAGAGAGAAGGAATCTCTCAAGTAGTCGTTTCCCAAATCCTTTAGGGCCTTATCAATCAATACCTTAAACTCCACTTTGACACTAAATGGAAGCCAGTATAGACTACAGAGAACCATCGTAAAATATTCTCTTTGCGAAGCATCAATTAATAAATAAGCAGCCACATTATGCACTAACTTAAGTTCCCAGTGGTCTTAAATGGTATCCTTTTAAGGCTTGGCCACACTAGAAAATTACATCATGATACAAAAAGCCTTGAAGGGTCATGGTAACTAACACAATGTTAAACACGTTGTTTCTCTAATAGTTCATCTGTGCGTGGCATTGGATAGTTGTCTGGGCGAGTTACAGCATTTAGCTTACGGTAGTCCACACAAAAACGTATTTCCCCATCGGGTTTGGGAACTAGAACCACTGGAGATGCCCATGCACTTTCAGAGGGGCGGATTACACCCATCTGTAACATATCTTGGATCTCCTGTTCTATAGCAGTTTTAGCTTGAGGAGACACCCGGTAAGGTTGGACCCTAATTGGGTGAGCATTACCTGTGTCAATGGAGTGGTATGCCCGTTCAGTCAGTCCTGGCGTGGCTGAGAACGTTGGCGCGTAGCTAGTGCACAGCTCCTGGATCTGCTGTCGCTGCATATGCCCAAGGGTCATGGAGAGGTTCACCTCTTCCACACCACCACCACATTTCCCTTCGTAGTAGACACCTTCGGGCCACTCAGCGTCGTCTCCTCCGTGGGCTGTAAACTGACAAACCTTTAATTCTCTGGAATAAAAGGGCTTTAGAGAATTAATATGGTACACCTTAGGCTTTCGGTTGGAGGTGGGGAATGCTATGAGATAATTAACAGCTCCCAGGCGCTCCTGGACCGTGAATGGCCCTTCCCACGATGCTTCCATTTTATGGGCCTGGAGCGCCTTTAAGACCATGACCTGGTCTCCTACTTTGAAGGAATGCTCTCTGGCATGTTTATCATACCAGGCTTTTTGCTCTTTTTGAGCATCCTGTAAGTTTTCTCTAGCAAGGGCTAAAGAGGTTTGGAGGGTGTTTTGTAGGTTGGTTACGAAGTCCAGAATGTTAGTTCCTGGAGACGGTGTAAATCCCTCCCATTGCTGCTTTACCAACTGCAATGGCCCCTTAACCTCACGGCCATATACAAGTTCAAATGGGGAAAACCCTAAACTGGGATGTGGTACAGCTCTGTAGGCAAAGAGCAACTGCTGCAATACTAGGTCCCAATCATTGGAGTGCTCATTTACGAATTTACGTATCATGGCCCCCAAAGTTCCATTAAACTTCTCCACCATGCCATTTGTTTGATGGTGGCAAGGAGTGGCAACCAAGTGATTTACCCCATGAGCTTCCCAAAGGTTTTTCATAGTTCCTGCCAGGAAATTAGTCCCTGCATCTGTGAGGATGTCGGAGGGCCAACCTACCCTGGCAAAAATGTCTGCTAGTACCTGGCATACACTTTTAGCCCTGGTGTTGCTTAGAGCTACTGCTTCCGGCCATCGGGTGGCAAAATCCATGAAAGTCAGTATGTACTGCTTTCCTCTGGCTGTCTTTTTCGGAAAAGGACCCAGAATATCCACAGCTACTCGCTGAAATGGAACTTCAATGATGGGGAGTGGCTGGAGAGGGGCTTTGACCTGGTCTTGGGGTTTTCCCACTCTTTGGCACACCTCACAAGACTGGACATAGGTAGAAACATCCTTGCCCATTCCCTCCCAGTGGAATGACCCCCCCAAACGGTCTTTGGTCCTGTTCACCCCAGCATGGCCACTAGGGTGATCGTGGGCTAAGCTCAAGAGCTTGGCCCGGTATTTAGTTGGAACTACCAACTGTCTCTGAGGATGCCAGTCTTCCTGGTGTCCACCAGAAAGAGTTTCCTTGTATAAAAGTCCTCTTTCTACAACAAACCTGGATCGATTAGAAGAGCTGAGAGGCGGTGGGTTGCTCCGTGCCGCTGTCCAAGCTCTCTGGAGGCTTTCATCTGCTTCCTGTTCGGTCTGGAACTGTTCCCTTGATGCTGGAGACATCAGTTCCTCATTGGATTGGGGACCTAGGCTTGGTCCCTCTGGAAGCGATATAGGGGATGGAGCTGTTTCTGTTGACTGTGAACCGCTCTCCGCTGGTGCACTATGTTGGGATTCAGGCTCCGGCTGAGCCTCTTGGGTCGGGTTATCGGCTGCTGCCAGTTCAGGTTCGGTGGGACCCTCTGGTATTGAGGTTGCAAGTACTGGATTCAGTGCTGACACGGGGTCTGGTGTTGGTTGTTCGGCTGGTTCCGGTTCTGGGACTGGTTCCGTCTGGGTCTCTGGGACTGGATCCACTACTGCTGTTGCAGACATTGGCCTGGGGTCCGGGTCCATCACCTCTGACCGGGTCCTGATAGAAGTTTCTGGAACAGAGCTAGGCCTCACGGCTTGTTTAGCCTGGCTGCGGGTGACAGTTCCCACCCACTTGGCCCGCTTCACATGATTGGCCAAGTCTTCCCCCAACAGCATGGGGATGGGATAATCATCATAGACTGCAAAAGTCCACATTCCTGACCAGCCCTTGTACTGGACAGGCAACTTGGCTGTAGTCAAATTGAAAGAGTTGGACTTGAAGGGTTGAATCGTCACTTGGATCTCTGGGTTGATTAAATTGGGGTCCACTAAGGAAGCATGGATAGCTGACACTTGTGCTCCGGTGTCCCCCCATGCGGTGACCTTCTTCCCGCCCACACTCACAGTTTCCCTCCGCTTCAAGGGTATCTGGGAGGTATCTGGGCCTGTGGACCTCTGGTGTGATTCCGGTGCAATGAACTGTAATCTGTTGGGGTTCTTGGGGCAGTTGGCCTTTACATGCCCCAGCTCGTTACATTTAAAACATCGTCCAGCTGACGGGTCACTGGGGCGAGGAGGGTTGCTGGAGAACGGGGTGGTGGGACGATAAGGGGTCTGGAGGGTTCTTTGGGAGGTAGGTGGGGCTTTGGGCGGCCCCCGGTAATAGGGTGTGGTCTGGGGTGGTCCCTTCTGGTCTCTGCTCCAACTGCGACCAGTTTTCTTCTTCTCTGCCACCTCCACCCATCTGGCTCCAATCTCTCCTGCCTCGATTACAGTTTTGGGTTTCCCATCTAGGATGTATCTTTCTATTTCCTCAGGAACACCCTCTAAGAATTGTTCCATTTGCATTAGGAAGGGCAAATTTACTGGAGATTCAACACTTGCTCCTGATATCCAGGCATCCCAATGTTTCACAATGTGGTAGGCATGTCGGGTAAATGACATGTCTGGTTTCCACCTTAGGGCTCTGAACCTCCGACGAGACTGCTCGGGTGTTATCCCCATTCTGACTCTCGCCTTGGATTTAAACAGTTCATACTTGTTCATGTGTTCTTTAGGCATTTCAGCTGCCACCTCAGCTAAGGGTCCACTGAGCTGCGGCCTCAGCTCTACCATGTATTGGTCAGTAGAGATGTTGTACCCAAGGCAGGCCCTTTCGAAGTTTTCTAGGAAGGCCTCAGTATCATCGCCTGCCTTGTAGGTGGGGAACTTTCTGGGATGGGAAGTGGTACTTGGAGAAGGATTACTAGGGTTTGTTGGGATATTCTGCTGAGCCTTTATCTTCTCCATCTCCTCCACATACTTCCTCTCTTTTTCCTTCTCCTCCAGTTCTTTGTCCCTTGCTTCCATAGCTCTCCTGTGAGCAGCCGCTTGGTGTTGTTCTGCTTCTCTCGCTGCCTCCCTTTCTTGTTCCTTCTTCAGCCGCATGAGTTCTATCTGTCCTTCATGTTCCCTTTGTCTTTCCTCAGCCTGAAATTTGGCTAATTCGAGCTGTAGTCGAGCCGCGGATTTTGTCATTCTAACCTCTCTGTTTTTAACTAACTTTACACCCGAGGTTTAGAAATAAACAAACAAAACTTGGCTGTAAAATTTTGCTGTGCTGGAATAGAATACCTATTCTCTGATAGTGATTGTCAGCCTACAGAAAAAGACAATTCCCTTGTCTCTGCGCTGGGTCCAAATTAAAGCAAAAAACCTCCAACTACTTGGAAACCTGCTTACCCAGCCCAAAGAAAAAGCAAATGGGTAGAACACACCCCCCTATTTACTTTTAGGAAGAAAAGAAAAAAAAACCTCTGGGTTGGAAGACTGTGAATTTCCCTGCAGGAGTTAAGTATCCTGCCTCCAGGCAAAGAAAACCTGCAATTCACAAAGATAATCCCCTTTTGTCTCTGCTTGGCCACAAAGCAGAGAAAAAACAAGCTGCTTTCAGTTTCAGCTGCTTTCTGGACTTCCTTTCCAAAGGAAAAAAAAATTTCCTTTTTAAAATCTGTATTTCTAGTTCAAAAAATCTCAACTGGATCTCAAAATGATTTCAGGTTAATCCCACCACTATGCCACCATGTCAAGGTTCCTCCCCCACTCTGAACTCTAGGGTACAGATGTGGGGACCTGCATGAAAAACCTCCTAAGCTTATCTTTACCAGCTTAGGTCAAAACTTCCCCAAGGTACAAAATATTCCACCCGTCGTCCTTGAACTGGCCGCTACCACCACCAAACTAATACTGGTTACTGGGGAAGAGCTGTTTGGACGCGTCCTTCCCCCCAAAATACTTCCCAAAACCTTGCACCCCACTTCCTGGACAAGGTTTGGTAAAAAGCCTCACCAATTTGCCTAGGTGACTACAGACCCAGACCCTTGGATCTTAAGAACAATGAACAATCCTCCCAACACTTGCACCCCCCCTTTCCTGGGAAATGTTGGATAAAAAGCCTCACCAATTTGCATAGGTGACCACAGACCCAAACCCTTGGATCTGAGAACAATGAAAAAGCATTCAGTTTCTTACAAGAAGACTTTTAATAAAAATAGAAGTAAATAGAAATAAAGAAATCCCCCCTGTAAAATCAGGATGGTAGATATCTTACAGGGTAATTAGATTCAAAAACATAGAGAACCCCTCTAGGCAAAACCTTAAGTTACAAAAAAGATACACAGACAGAAATAGTTATTCTATTCAGCACAATTCTTTTCTCAGCCATTTAAAGAAATCATAATCTAACACATACCTAGCTAGATTACTTACTAAAAGTTCTAAGACTCCATTCCTGGTCTATCCCCGACAAAGACCAGCATATAGACAGACACACAGACCCTTTGTTTCTCTCCCTCCTCCCAGCTTTTGAAAGTATCTTGTCTCCTCATTGATCATTTTGGTCAGGTGCCAGCGAGGTTACCTTTAGCTTCTTAATCCTTTACAGGTGAGAGGAGCTTTCCCCTGGCCAGGAAGGATTTCAAAGGGGTTTACCCTTCCCTTTATATTTATGACAGGATCTGTCCTGGGTCCAGTTCTTTTCAATATTTTCAGTAATGATTTGGATAACAGAGTGGAGAGTATGCTCTTTAAAATTTGTGGACGAAAGCTGGGAGGAGTTGCAGGCACTTTGGAGGACAGGATTAGAATTCAAAACAACCTTGACAAATTGGAGAATTGTCTGAAATCCACAAGATGAAATTTAAAAAAGACTGGTACAAAGTATATGTTTTAGGATGGAAAAATCAAATGCACAGCTACAAAATGGGAAATAACTGCTAGGCAGTAGTACTGCTGAAGACGATCTGGGGGTATCATGGATCACTAATTGAATATGAGTCAACATTATGATGCAGTTTCAAAAAAAGCTAATATCGTTCTGGGGTGTATTAATAGGAGTGTTGTACATAAGACATGAGAACTAATTGTCCTTCTTGACTTGGCACTGGTAAGGCCTCAGCTGGAGTACTGTGTCCAACTCTGGGTCTTTAAAAAAGACGTGAATGAACTGGAGAGACTCCAGAGGAGAACAACAAAAATGATAAAAGGTTTAGGAAGACTTACGAAGACAGGTTAAAAAACCTGAGCTTGTTTAGTATTTAGAAAAGAAGACTATCCTCAGTTCCCACCTCAATCTTCAAATATTGTAAGGGCTGTTATAAAGAGGATGGTGATCGATTGTTCTCCTTGCCCATTGAAAGTAGGAGAAGGGGTAGTAGGCTTAATATGCAGCAAGGGAGATTTAGGTTAGATATTAGGGGAAACTTTCTAACTATAAGAGTAGTTAAGTTCTGGAAGAGGCTTCCGATGGGAGGTTGTGGAATCTCTATCATTGGAGATTTTTAAGAACAGGTTTGACAAGGGGTGGTCTAGGTTTACTTGGTCCTGCCTCAGTGCAGGAGGCTGAACTAGATGACTTCTTGAGTTTCCTTCCAGCCCTACATTTCTATGATTTGTGATTTTATGATAGTCCCTCTTTATGTTGAGTGTTTACAGGATTTTAGTGGCCATAATTCTTCAGAGTCATGTTCTAATATCATCTAATTTTCTAGCATAGACAAGCCCTTGTAGAGTGCATTATGCTAGTCTAACCTCATTGTGACAAAGACATGGATAATTGTAGCAAGGTACCAAGGACAGCTGGCTAATTAAGGCTGCTTTAATTTACACCAAGGAATTAACCAGCTCCAGCATATAATGACCACAAAAGGTGGCTAAAAGCTACCTTTCTCCCCTTAGTCCTGCACTGAGTGTGGCTCAGCCAGGTGTCAGAATCTGATCTTACATTTGCAGCCTCTGATATGGTTGGGCAATCATTGTATTGTGCTGATGGTATAAATATGAGAAACGGCATTCTGAAATTGTGACAAGCCCTGACTTTTGGAGAGAACTTATCGTAGAACAGGAGGAAGTAGAGACAAATGTATTTGTGCGCAAGCAACATGGTGAGGAAAAGATGACAAGCATCTGCTTTCCTTCATGTGATTGGGTATGATGCATTGAAAGTACATTTGGCTTTGTAATGTAAAAGGATAACATGAAGTTAACTCTACCAATGGATCAGTTCCAGAACTATTTCAGCCTGAAGAAAAATGTGATATTTGGATGTCTCTTTTCATTTATTACCAGAAATGAGGCTGCTGCAGAAACAATAGATCAGTATGTGAATGTTTTAAAAATGAAGGCCAGGTCTTGTGATTTTGTGCAGCTTGACGGATGACAAACTCCATGGCTGACTATTAAGAGGACTAGATCTTTGGCCTTTAAAGGGAAAAAGAAAAGAGCAGAACAAGTGAAAACAGGCCTTCCTCTGAATGAAAATGAAAACAACACACACGGCTTAAAGCAAAGAAATGGAAACCTGTATACCAAAGAGTGTTAAAAGAACATGGCCCGTGACAGTGTGACTAAGTATGGGAGTGGTTATTGGGCATGTTTTTCAGAAATGTGTATTTGAATTTAGGCTCTTAAACCCTTAACCATTATTATTAATAAATAAAGTATTTATAAAGTGCCTTAACCTTGCATGGCACTTTATAGAGATTAACAAAATAGACATGGACCTCACTCTGGACAATTTCCAATCTAAGAGCTCCATTTTGACATCCTTGCGCATATTGGCTGGTACCTTCCTATAAGAGAAGGCTCCTTGATTTCAGCAGGACTTCTGGCATGGTAAAGTTCTACCTAACATAGTCAAGGTGGCAGAATCAAGCGCTAAATCAGACCATGAAAGGATGGAGGTAGGGAAAGCAGGGATGAGCTTTAAAACTGATTTTCTAAAAAGTGAGCCATATGACATTGTGAGCAAATCAGATTTATTCCAATATTTTAAGTGGAGACTGAGCTAACACAAGGAAAGGAGGAGTAGACAGCACTGGAACAAATATCAGTGATGGAGACCAAGATAAAGGAAGTGGATTTTGAAGAGAGATTTGAAGGAAATGCATGAAGGGGGAGATGATGTTGTTTCAGGCGTAGAGTGCAATGTGAAACATGGCCCTAAAGTGAGAGTAGGAGGCAGATATAAAGGGAGTAGTAAAGTGAGAAGAGTGGGAAAAGCATGAGGGGTAAAATGCAGGCCCACAGGAGATTAGAAACAAGGTGAAGTTGAGAGCAGGGCTGTGTGAAGAGCCTTAAAAATGAGAATGAGGAGTCTGAACTTTAAATGAAAAGAAATGGGGAGCAACGAAGGGACGGCACTGGGACCTTTTGTTGTTCACCATATTCATAAATGATCTGGAAAAAATGGGTAAGCAGTGAGGTGGCAAAATTTACAGACGATACAAAATTATTCAAGATAAGTGCAAAGCTGATTGCGAAGAGTTACAAAGGGATCTCACAAAACTGGGTAACAAAATGGCAGATGAAATTCAATGTCGATTAGTGCAAAGTAATGTATATTGGAAAAAATAATGTCCAACTATACAGAGAAAATGATGGGGTCTAAGTTAACTATTACCACTCAAGAAAGATCTTGGAGTCATCATGGATAGTACCCTGAAAACATCTGCTCAATGTGCAATGGCAGTCAAAAAAAGCTATCAGAATGTTAGGAACCATTAAGAAATATTATAGATAATAAAACAGAAAATATCATAATGCCACTATATAAATCCATGGTATGCCTATACCTTGAATACTGTGTGCAATTCGGGTCACCCCATTTAAAAAAAGATGTATAAGAATTGGAAAAGGTACAGAGAATGGAGCTTCCATATGAGGAGAGATGGAAAACACTGGGACTGTTCAGCTAAGAAAAGAGATGACTAAGGGAGGATATGATAGAGGTCTAGAAAATCATGAATGGTATGGAGAAAGTAAATGGGGAAGTGTTATTTACCCCTTCACATAGCACAAGAACTAGAGATCACCCGATGCAATTTATAGGCAGCAGGTTTAAAACAAACAAAAGGAAGTATTTCTTCACAAAATGCATAGTCAACCTATGGGACTTGTTGCCAGGGGATGTTGTGAAGGCCAATTGCATAACTGGGTTAAAAAAAGAATTAGACAAGTTCATGGAGGATAGGTCCATCCATAGCTATTAGCCAGAATGGTCAGGGACACAACCCCTTGCTCTGGGTGTCACTAGAACACCAAATGCTAGAAACAGGGACTGGACAACAGGGAATGGATCAAAATTGTTCTGTTCTGTTCATTGCCTCTGAAGCATCTGGCATTGGCCACTGTTAAAAGACAGGATGCTGGGCTAGATGGACATTGGAATGACCCAATAAGAGCGTTCTTATGACTCTTCAGGGAAAGGGGAGTGGTGACATGGTGAGAGCGAGGGAAGTAGATGATTACTTTAGCTGTCGAATAGTTTGAACAGGGAAGATACTAGAGTTGAGGATACCACACAAGAGAGTAACAGGGCTGTACTCGATCTCGCATCTGACCCTCTGCTGCTTCAGATCCCCCTTGTTGGGGTTCTCGGAAACTATACCCAGACTCTTGTAAGTCAAATAATACCCCAGGGATCAGGTGATGGCCTGGTCACCTGGTCATTGAACAAAAGGCCAACAAGCAGCTCAGTTAGGAAAGACGTCTGCAAGTGACCCTGGGTCAGAGGAAGGGACCTGGCTGAAGCTACCTTCAGGGAGCGGCAGAAGCCTGAAGCAGCTTGAGGGCATGCCAGGCAGTGGAAGCTGGGTTTTGAGAAAGAAATGTTGAGTCCAGACAGAATTTGAAGAAACTATAGTGCTGGGGAAAGGATTGCTTTTTAAGTTGACATTTGAACTGTGATGCTCTCCAATATCACCCTCCACAGGAGAGGAGGAGGGAACGGCTGATGTATCTGTGTAGTCAATGCCCACTGACTAATAGGGTGAGGGTTTTACCCACAGATTTTAAGTCCAGAATGGACCACTATTACTGCACACTCTGATATCCTGCATAACATGGGGCATAGAATTTCATTCAGTGATCTACTTGCCCCTTCCCTAGACAGCTCTGGTTCAGTCCCTTAAAATCCCATGTGTGTTGAGGCAGAAGGTGCTACTTGTGCTCCGGGACAGGGAGGGACTTTGCTAGTGGTTCATAAACAAGAACTGACTCAAACAAATCTTTGTTGAGGTTCCTAAATGCTCAGCTCAGCTAGCTTTCTGCTCCCTGCCCACCAATCTCCCATTTTTATTTTTTTATCTTTGCATACCTCTAAACTTCCTGCCTTTGGCTGGGGCCAGTAATGTAGAGCCAAAATACCATTAAAAAATAATAAGAAGCTGTTTTTGATGTTATTTCCGGCCCAACTGGAAGCAGGAAATAACTGGCAATCTCATGGGGAAGCCTCTTCTCACGAGATTTCCAGTCCAATTTTAAAGATTCAGAGTTTCAGATACTTTGGATAAAGTTCAGATATACAACCAAGGCCAAATCTTACAGACATATATACATGCAACACCCAATGAAGCTGGTGGGAGTTCTACATATCCAGTGGCGCTAGAGTCTGCCCCCAGACTTTTGGGTGCTTATTTGATCTAAACTCCTGAACAGATTGTATAGAGCTGTGCTGCAGTAGTACCTTGATTCTGAACACCTCCAAAGTCTGGACTGGGAGTACCAAATTTAGGTTACTCCCTAGTCTCCATTCAAAATAAAAAAAAGCAGGAGGCCCATTTCTGGATCTGGGATCACAGAGAAGGAAATAAGCAAGAATACTGTTCTCATGTTCTCATCTCTGCTTTCTGTTCCCTTTGCTGTTTCACAGACATTGTTGATTTCATGTTGCAATATGCTTCATTTCCAAAAGCATTAATTTCAGGACAGGCACTATTCCCAAGCTGACTGACATGCCCAAGGAAAGCACAAGTGACGTGAAGCACTGTCAAAAATCAAATACAGTAGCAGCTTTCGTGATTGTTATTATCACTAGATGCTATACAAACACAAACACTGTCTCTGCCCCCAAATTCTATGATTTTTGTTCGATCACATTTACTGTATACCCAAACTGGGTTCCCTATCCTATAGCTTTTGTACCCCACAGCTTTCCTGTCTCTCTTATTGTCTCTGTTGGGACTCAGGACTGTATTCTCATTCGTTTACACCCACTCATTTACACTCATTCTGTCTGTATGCGTGCTTCTGCTGATATGTTTTGCTGCCTTTTATTACCTCTTTGCATTCCATAATAAGGGGGGGACTCATATCTGAGATGAATACTTTGGTTACAGGCAATATGCTGGGTGTTACATCTCCAGGGAGTAGTAACTGGGAGTGATATTACAGTATTTGGTAAAAGTGCCTTTTCCTTATATGGAACAACTGAAACCACACTTGCTGGCTGCTTACTCCTGGGTGAATGGTGAGCCAAAAATTAAAAATTCTGTGCACAATATTTTAAAATTCAGCATATTTTATTTGTCAAAATAACACAATATAATCATGCCAGTGTCAGTTATTTTGGTAATTTATTTCAAAATACCTGTCAGCAAGTGTGTCTGTAACAATACAGACAACAAAAAAGGATTCAGGAAATGTTTTTTGACAAATAGACTCCTTACTAGGCATATTAATACAGAACTTTCAGTAAGCTACAATACAGAACCATATTTCCCACACCCCTCAGAAGCAGTGCAAAGGCTTGGGGGAGTCAGGGGTAATGGAGAAGCTGAGGGACAGGGAAGTAAATTGTTGGGAAGGAGCCTGGGAGTGAACCTGGAGGGCTGTTGGGTGTGGGTGGGAGAAGTATGGAACACAGGATTTTTTGGGGGGGGATTGCTAGAGAGTTGGGAAGTCTCCCCCATGCAGACCCTGACTGACCCCTAGCCTCTCCTATTCAGTCAGGCACATCTGCCCCTGTCCTCATGTGTCTCTGCACCTCCACTCAGCCACCCCTCTTCCCCATGTGCCCTGCACCCCCACTCAGCCACCCTCCTCCCATTCAGCCATGACTCAGTGCTGTCACCCCACTAGCTCCTGTGCCCCCAATGCAGTCTGACCCCCTCACTAGCCCCTCTGAACCCCAGTTTATGTGACCCCTCCAGCAGCCCTGTGTGTCCCGCTCTGCCTGTATCCCCATAGCCCCTGCCTCCTCACCTGGCCTTGAGAGCAGAGCGCTGTCAAGAAAGCAGCCTCTCCTCTTCCCTATGCAGAGCTGGCTGTTCTGACCCGTGAGCCAGCTGCCTTCTGTTCTGGTGATACAGCAGCCCCGATGGGTGAAAGGTGTAATTGCAGCACCTCTCTGGCAGAATCTGGTGCAGAATTCCCCCAGGAGAAGCAACAGCTGCTCACATTGTGGCAAGTGTTGGTTCCCGCATTGCAGGTACAGAGGGCCTTGACAGTAGTGGATATGGTGAAGGGGCAGCATTCTGGAAGCTATGTATGGGGGGAGGGGGTCCCAGTGCATTGTGGCGCAAAGCTGCATGGGGATCACTGCATGTGTCTACATTGCAGTTAAAAACCCATGGATGACCCAGGCTCACAGGCCTTGGGCGGCTAGAGGGCTGTTTAATTGCAGTGCAGACATTTGGACTCGGGCTGGAACCTGGGCTCTGAGACCCTCTCACCTCACCAGGTCCTAGAACCTGGGCTCCAGCCTGAACCCAAACATCCACACCACAGTTAAACAGCCCCTTAGCCCGAGTGAGCTGTCACGGGCCAGCCATGAGTTTTTATTTGTAGTGTAGACTTACCCACTAGGGCCCAGTGCCTAAGGTGCTTTGGTGAACAAGATGGAGTAGGCTAGGGATTTCCCATTAAAAGGAATGTTTGGTCACTCTGCCCTCCCACACACTGGGCTGGGGTGTTGCTGTTGCCTGGAAGCCACTACATTCATGAGTCTGCACTAGTGGCTGCACCCTGATTCCACAGACAGGGAGGTTTCCTCCCCCCCAGACGCCTGCGTAGGTCCCCCGTGTGCATCTCTGCTATTTGGCCTGTGAGCTGGAGACTGCAACTGGCCCTTTGAACATTTGGAAGGATTTCATTGGGCAATTTACTTTCCTCTATTTTTGATCCATTTTCGGAATATCTTTCCCCCTGTCTAGGAGCGAATGATTTGGCCAGTATCTCATTAGAATATTGTGTGTTATTTGATTCTGATTTATGGGAGAGGGAAAAGTAAAAGGATTTCCTAAAAAATCCCAGGGCTTGATTCCACCGGTCACTCTGTGTCATACATGGCCGCAATCACAGCAAGTCCACCCAAAAGGGGTGTGTGCAATCGTGTAGGGTGTCCCTAATCCCATCTGTGCTGAGGTGCACTTGACACAGCACCATGTGTGAGTAGCACTGGCTAAAGAGGGGGCATGGCCAAGACACCCACATGTAATCAGAACCGCCTAAGGCAGCTGCAGCCAGCTGTGCTCCTGACAGCAAATTAAAACTGACTTCTGGCAGAACACCCCAGGATGGCAGCTCTGCAAATACTGCCTACCCCTTACAGTTAATCCCTCTCCACCTTGGATGCAGCAGCTTCAGCTGGTGCAGAGAGGAGGAGCATGCACCTTCTTATGCCATTGGGGGAGGGACAACATCCCTCAGGCCTCCCATCCTGTAGAACTTTCCACTGGGAATAAAAAACTGTAAAAGTGTGGAAAAATCTGTGGCGCTCTTGGCAGGATGGAAGGGGAAGAGTGCAGTGTTGTCTTCATGCCAGTGTGATTTTTACCACTAGCACAATAATAATCCCACATAGTACTCCTGTCCTCACTGTGTGCTCAGCAAATGCCATGGACATGCAAAGATTTATACACATCAGCCACTGTCAAAGAAGCAGGGATAAATGCTTCAGGAGCCAAATTACGTGGAAAAGCCCGAGAATGTGTTTTCTGACCAGCCTAGCCTTTATGTGCCTGTGCTGAACAGCTGCTGTTTATTATAATTATTATTTTGTATTGTATGTAGAGCCTGGAGCTGTAACTAAATTTTGAACCCCATTGCACCAGGCATTGTACTTGCACATAGTAAGAGACAGTCTCTGCCCTAAAGAGTTTATATCTAAAAAATGGACAAGACAGGAGAGAGATAGGAAGGATTATTCTCTCAGTTTTACAATGGGGAGTTGAGGCACAGAGAGATTAAGTAATTTGAGGTGTATTTTCAGAATCCCCTCTATTCTACAAACACGCCAACCAACTGCACTATTGAACCAGGGTACCAGATTTAACTACAAGTACAACAATAGGCATTGTATACTGCAGGGCAGTAGAGTGTTGAAAAATGATTATCTTCTTCCCCTCCCCCCAGATGATTATGCGGTTTTTATTGTGCATACTTTTGAATACTAAAAAATGTTGGGCAAAAATTGAAATATTTTTTGGCTGAAATATTTTGTTTTTCAGGCATTTGGGTTTTTCATGGAAAATCAAAATTTTCCACTAAAAGCAGTCACTCTTCTTGAAAAATTGTGTTTTGTCAAAATCCCCTGCAAAAACCAATTGTGATGGAAAATTTTCACCACGGCCTTCTTAAAAAGACTGCTGCCAAAGTCAGGACCAGGAATAATCTAATCAACATGGGGCGCGGGCATACAGGCAGTTCATTCAGAGGCTCTGGCGGTGTGCTATTCCCAGAGGAATACTGTGCCCCTGTGCGGTGGCGTTCACCTCACACTAAATTGGTCGATGTTGAATTGAGCTCAACAATGTGCATCACCACAGGCACACTGCGCCCCACTCCTATTCCGTTGCTACCAGTTCTGAGTCACAGAGCGCCTCCACTCATTCACTGCAGAGAGTCTACAGCCAGACTGGTGGAAAAGCTACGTGCCAGTCCAGGTCTTCCACTGTACATGAATATCTTCAGTCACCCCAGAGCACTACTTATGTCGAGGCATCCATTGTGGAATCTGTCACCAGCAACCCTGTGGCACAATGATTTGTCGGCGAAAGACGTTTGGAATGGTTTCCTTGTCACCGATCCATCATGTCAACGAACCCTGTTCAGAGCAGATCTAGATGTCAGTGAGTTTAAAATGATGGTGAACACTGGCATTTTGTCATGGCTGTAATTCAAAGTCAGGAGTTCCTGGTCCTGTCCTACGCACAGACCTTTGACCACACCTAGGACCACTGTTGAAAATATGAATGAACTGAATTTAAAAAAAGGCTAAGAAAATGAAACATTTCTCCTCTACTGAAAAAACAGTACTAGTGAATATCTTAGTGTATAATACATTCAGTATCTATCTATCTATAGATGTCTATGCCAAGTACTCTCTATCAAAATATTTTCACAAATTCTAACACTTCAGAAGAATGTTTCAGAAGAAGCTAAGACCAGATGTTTCATGACAAATATAAACACAAAGGAACATGCTTATATATTTTTTCTTCTTTCCCTTGTACTTGTGCTGAGAAGTAGACCATCGAGTAATGAAAAGGTTATGCCAGGGCTTAGCAGAAAGCTCGCTGCTTCAAATAACGTCTACAAATAGAAACATAAATACAGCTTTAGAGCAACATGTTTCCAGGGGCAGGGTGGGTGGCCCTAACGGCAAGAAGAGCTTCAGTACATGGGGCATCTTTGAAAAGCAGTTGTTTGGAAGACAACATGCATTGTTTGTAAATTAATTCTGTAGCAGAAAATTCATTGAAAGGGCAAAACCCACAAAAAATGCAGGGGGAAAATGTTTTGCAGTGTTGCCTATATACTTCTGAACTATAATTAGCTTAATAGTTACAGTAGCATGAAGTTTGTCGGGGCGGAAAAGGAGGATGTGGTATATATTAATATAAGTTCTTAGCAGTTCTATGTGTTTTTTAATCTTCAAAGGCCTTTAAAAACATGAGTGTACAAGTATGCATTCCTTGCATATCTCTTTGACTTCAATGGGAGTTTTGGGTGACTAAAGAATATGAGACTGGGAAAGGATATGCTCCAGAACATGAGATTAGCACATACTCTACACACAATGCATGCTGTATGTATTCCCTGTATGGATGCTTTTTTTAAAAACTAGCTATTAAATAAGAATGTAAGAAGGCAAGACTATTGTTCCATGGGGTTTAGATTCCAAGTGTTGGAATTGATCTGCTAGTGAATGCCTTTTGGAACAGGCATGCGTGTTAAAATTAAGCAAAAGTTACTTAACACGAATACATTTACACTCTCTCAAAGAGTGCAGGAATTATCTCCACGATTAGAACTAGCAAAGCCATCTCTATTCAGGACTCCCTATAGCAAGGCAACAACTCACTCTTGCAGCACTTCCTGGTGGTTGTCTCAGGAATTAGCTCTTCCAGCCCAGAGCACCTCTGTAGGCCAGTGTTCTGCCTGCCACAGGCCCCCCATGTCCCTCCCAGACCCCAGTACCCCTTTACCTTGGGGTGCTGCCCCTGGCAGTGCCCCCACACTCTAGGTCTCCCCTCCCAGGGGAGCCCCCAACCCTCTATCCCACCTTGCCTCAGTGGCTACTGCCAGTCATCATCTAGCCCCCTGCTCACTGGGGCAGACTGTAGTCTATAAACCACTCATCATTGGCAAGGAGAATTTGGACCAGCTACCTTTGCCTAACCCCAAACTACACCTCTGCAGCCCCAGTATCTCATAGACCTTGCACAAGACCTGCAGCCCGGGGAGTTGCCAGAGCCAAGCCCATGCAGGCAGGTCCTTCTCTCTCTACAGCTAGAGAGAGAGACTAACCCAGCTACTGGGTCACAGCCCTTTTATAGGGCCAGCTGTCTCCTAATTGGGTGTGGCCCCAGCTGTGACTGCCTTCCCAATCAGCCTTTTCTTATTGGCTCTCAGCCCCAGCCCTCTCCAAGGGCTGGCTTTTAACCCTTTCAGGGCCAAAGCAGGGTGACTGCCCGGCTACACTCCCACTGAAGTTAATGGATGTTTCATGCTTGAAGGGAGATTGCAAGAGCTGTCTGTAATAGTGTGGCCTGCTCCATGGGCTGGAGAGACTGAGACTATGGCTTTATCTACACTGGCAATTGAACAACAAAACTTTTGAAAGACAAAGGTGTTAAAAAACACCCCCTGAAAGACAAAAGTTTTGCCAACGACAAGCACAGGTGTGAACAGCGTGTTGTCGGCAGGAGTGCTCTCCTGCCAACAAAGCTAACCCTGCTCTTTGGGGCTGGAAGTTTTTGGTCAGCAGGAGAGACGAGAAACAGCGGCTACACTGTGCGACTTTTAGCGGCACGGCTGTAGCGACACAGCCATGTCACTAAAAGCTTCGTAGTGTAGACATAGCCTAAGCCAGCCAAGATTACAGGATGAGACCCACCCGAGAGGAATCAGGTGAGTCCAGTATAAACGGAGGAGGATGTTGCAGAGAAGGGGGGAAAAGCATAGATGCTCTGATAGAGTTGGTGGAAAACTCTCCAGGGAGATTGTCAAGGTTCCTTCCCCACTCTGAACTCTAGGGTACATATGTGGGGACCTGCATGAAAGATCCCCTAAGCTTTTTCTTACCAGCTTAGGTTAAAAATTCCCCAAGGTACAAACTTTGCCTTGTCTTTGGACCCTATGCTGCCACCACCAAGCATGTTAAACAAAGAACAGGGAAAGAGCCCACTTGGAGACGTCTTCCCCCCAAAATATCCCCCAAAGCCCTATACCCCCTTTCCTAGGAAAGGCTTGATAAAAATCCTCACCAATTTGCATAGGTGAACAAGACCCAAGCCCTTGGATCTTAAGAACAATGAAAAACCAATCAGGTTCTTAAAAGAAGAATTTTAATTAAAGAAAAAGAATCACTTCTGTAAAATCAGGATGGTAAATACCTTACAGGGTAATCAGATTCAAAACATAGAGAATCCCTCTAGGCAAAACCTTAAGTTACAAAAAGACACAACAACAGGAATATACATTCCATTCAGCACAGCTTATTTACCAGCCATTTAAACAAAAGGAAATCTAATGCATTTCTAGCTAGATTGCTTACTAACTTTTTACAGGGGTTCTGAAGAGCATTCCTGATCTGTTCCTGGCAAAAGCATCACACAGACAGACAGACCCTTTGTTCCCCCTCCCCCACTTAGAAAGCTTAGAAAGTATCTTGTCTCCTCATTGGTCATTTTGGTTAGGTGCCAGCGAGGTTATCTTAGCTTCTTAACCCTTTACAGGTGAACGGGTTTTGCCTCTGCCCAGGAGGGATTTTATAGTTCTGTATACAGAAAGGCGGTTACCCTTCCCTTTATATTTATGACAGATATATTGCAAAGGTCCCAGCCAGGAGGGTCTGGGAGAAGGAAGAGAAACCTTAGGTTATGTGGATTTATGAATGGACTTTGTTTGGGGATTCTGTGTTGACATGTATTTTATATTAGTTATATTACTTACAGTTTGTTATATTAATAAACCCAGTCCCCAAGAAGGGGTATTTTTGACCAAGAAAAAGCCTGAAGCAAAGTTTATTTGAACAGTCCAAGAGGGCAAACTGAGGCAGGCTGCCTGTAGCGTGATTGTAGGCCCTGAGGTGGCACGGGGGAGGCAGCTGGCCCAGTTGCTGTGCCCATCATCACGTCTGAAAGTTGAATTGGACTCTTTATTAACAGCTTACGAAATAAGTAGATGCACTTAACTGAACTTACTCCTGCAATGGCCATTAAGCCAAGATCACTACCATACTGCTTATTATCCATATTAGACAATGAGATAGCTTGAAAGACCTTAAGTGCTTGTCACAGCATGATCCAGACCATCTGCCGCCTATTCACCATTTGTGATTATTCAGTACACCTAATGCCAAGGTTTTTAAAGCATTTTTGGAGGGATAAGATTACAAATGAAAATGTTATAGACTATACATTTTACATGGCTCCTGTTGGCTATCTCCTGTATATGTTCTACCTGTGCATTTATATCTGGGGTTCACATTAATCAAAGAGTGAAAAAGGTAGCACTTCCCTTCCATGCTGAGCTCCGTGGTCACTTCATTTGCAGAGTTGTTTCTAGCGCATATACTATGCTCTCTCTTTTTGTCCTTTCTTGTTATTTTTCTTAGTCTAAAAGTACAAGTATTTAAGGACATGTTTTGATGGCTTTGTGTCTGTGTGAAAATGTAACCAAACACATATCTTCTTAGAATTGTGACTTAGAAGAGAGCATACAGAATAATGGTTTCCATAATCTACATGATCAAGAGAAATAGGAAAATACAAGATTATTTCCAAATATTTTGGTGCCAAGCCTATTTGTTAACCTACACAAATCCCCTAACCCTACATTTTAGCCCCCACGATTAAAAGCAGCAGATGTGTCAGGTTGCCCTGTAGACAGAGGCAAAAAGCCATAGCAGTGAGGAGCAGCAATGGTCTTGGCAGGTCTGTGGTTAATTATATTTTTCCATCTTCTCTGAATATGGATGCCTGCATGGCATTTCTGTTGTTAAGTTGGGGGTATTGTTATTAAAGAGTCCAGAAATAAATTAGAAAAATTACTACTATCCTCTATACAAATAGTGAAGCTCGGTGTTTTTTGAACTGCAAAGACAACTCAGACCACTTCATTTACTAAAACTCTCTAGCAAGGAGTAAAACAATCATCACATTAGAAAAAACTGTAACTAGCTAATCAATCACCCTGAAGCTTTGACGCTGTAACCTAGCAACTTCTGGGAACTGATTAACCCTTTCATAGGTGAGAGATACACCACATTTATGAGAGTCACAAGAAGGCACATATTAATTAACTAATTAATTAGTACTAATTATTAGCATTTCTATAGAGCCAGAAGGATACACAGCACTTTAAAATAAACTGTGCCAAACAATGAACAGAACTCTTGTCCTAAAGAGCTTCCAGTTTTAATGATGACATCTGCTAATGCCATGATACACCAAAGCTCTAGGGTATTATTAGCACACCCGGCGTACCGCGTACTTGGAGGCAAGCACTGAAGGCGCTTCAGATTCTAGGCTCTACAGACACTAGCCCTGTGGGTCTGAATAAGGAGTTGCACAAATGGCTAATGGAAAGGGTGTTTTACTAGGATTGGCAGAAAGGGAAGGTGACAAATACACTTACTTTAGTAGCTTAAATAGTTGGGATTTAAGATAACTGTAACAGTTCCTATTTGGGACCTTGTGAGAGGCAGTCCATTAGCATTAGGGTTCCTCAGTGGCTAGTGTCCTGAGGGCTGATGCTGACAGTTGTGAAACACACATGAGCAAAGGTGTTGATCTTTCATTTTTTTCTGAGTTCCAGTTTGCTCTGGTGCTGGTTGTCCTCTGTGGCAGAGAAACAAAGTCTTAACTTCTTGTTTGCCAGAAGCTGGTTGCACATCCCCATGATATGCTTAAATTAGCATGGGGGGCAGGGGTTATCAGCACTCTAATTATGATTTCACTGTTGAGAATCATTAGACCAACTGCTTTCCTGAAGAACAAAAGAGATGAAAACAAGAGACTAACGACCCCTTCATTAATGATTGAAAAGTTAATTTGGTGCTACCTTAAATGGGGTTATCCACACAGTTCACACAGATGAATTTTGATTAAAAGAACAAAAAAAGTTTATTTAACTACAAAGAGAAAGATTTTAAGTGAGTATAAGTATAGGCATTAAAGTCAGAAATGGTTACAAGAGAAATAAAGATAAAACATTTCCTGATACTGAAACTTTACAAACTAGGCTTAGTTCAAGGTAAAATTCTTACCACATGCTCCCAACAGCATTACTGACTAATCTTCAGGTCAGGATCCTTCCCGAAGTCATAGAGCTCGATTCTTTTGTCTTCTTAGGTTCAAGAGAGATGAGTAGGGAGAGAGAACTTGGGGTGTTTGGCCCTCACTTTTATAGTCCCGTCACCCTCATGAAGTTCTTTTCAGCAGAGAGCAAAGATACATTGAGTTCGGAGGGGGGAAGAAGTTTCATGCTTTCCTTCTCTCCCCTCTGTTTGCTGAGATGCAGATTTTCTTTGTCTTCTTCCTCTCCCTGTCTGAGGACTCTGTTTGCAGCTTATATGCGAATTGAGGAAAACACAAATCCCTTTGCTAAAGACCTGTTTGACCATTTACCTAACTGGGGCTATGTGAGTTTGAACATGTGCTTTTAACCTCATACAGGGGGGATTTCATACCTTTACACACAGTGTGTGTGGCTACATACATTTCACCATGATATTATTGACCACTGAGTTATTAGTTTTCAAATGATGCCTCACAAGGAATAATTTGTAGAAAGATTATTACAAGAGTGTATAGTGAGTACAATAAGGGTGCATTCAGTCATAGGCCCCTGTTACCGTAGCAACTGAGCACCTCACAATGACATTTGTCCTCACACTACCCCTGTGAGGTAGGTAAGTACTATTATCACATTTTCTGTATGGGGAAGTGAGGCACAAAGAGCTAAGTGATTTGCCCAAGGTCATGCAGGAAGCCCGTAGCAAAGTAGGGAATTGAACATGGGTCTCTTTCCATACAGGCTAATTTCCTTACAGTTTGGTACTATGAGCCCCTGACAGACTATCCAGCAGCTCAGAGTAGCCAGATTGCAGGGCCCTCAGGCAATCCCCCTCTAGCCTTCTGTATGTCCCCTCCTGCCTCTGGCATACTCCCTGCTGCAAGGCTCTACTCTGGCTAGAGAAGGCCTTAGGCTGGGGGTATTCCTTGGAGACCATTTCCCCTCTTTTCTTTTATGTCCCCTTTATGTGTTTGGCAGGGTGTAAAGGAGCTGGAATAGAAGACAGCTTTTTGTCTATGTCGATCCGTCTCTTCCTCTGGCCCTCTATACTGGATTTTTCCTCAGGAGGGAGCAGTCTGACCCCAGCTTAGGTAATTACACTCTGCCTACTTAAATGTCCCCTGCGGTTTCACTTTGTGATGGTGGAATTCTTCACTTGTCACTTCCCTTCCTAAAGCGTTTGGTTGTTCACTGTTACACAGCTGTTGAGTTCTGCCCCCTTTCCCTGGTGTGTCAAGTGATTTCTAGATATTCTTTCCCTCCCTCCCAAGGGCATAACCATAGTTAATGTTTGTAAAATGCTTTAAGATGCTCAGATGACAACCACTATCAGTCATTTGTATTAAAGCCTTTTGTCTTCCTTTCTTTGCCTCACATTAATTTGAGGATGCACCAATTTGGAGCTTTCACCCATTGGGCAGGTGCTGCTGTCATTTATTCTTCCTTGTCCAAATAAATGTTCTAACGATAGTGTAGTTTTCTGCTAAAGTATGTTTACAGAAAGCTTTTTCTTAAATAGGGACGCAGCGTGGGCCACTTTTCAGAGCGCAGAGCTGAGCTCTGCTACAGACTTGCTATGTGACCTTGAGCAAATCGCATGAATCTCTTTGTGCTTCAAGTCTGAGAGAGAATGGGAGTTGTGGGATTGGAGAAGGGCAGGCCAGCCAGGAGTAGAAAGATGTCAGCACAGAAGTGGCAGCAGAAGCCATATTAGAAGCACGTTAGAGCACCCAAAGAAAGAGTGTAAAGTGAGAAGAGGAGGGTGCCAGGTACCAGAGCCCTGTGGGACTCCTGAATAGAGGAGGAGGACTTGCCAAAAGAGATGCTGAAGAAACAGCCAGAGAAGTAGAAGGAAAACCAGTGAGGACAGTATCAGAAAACAATAGGCTGAATGTGATGTCGAGGAGGATAGTATGGCTGTCAGAGTCACTGCACTGGTCAAGGAGGATGAGCATAGAAGACAGCCCCTGACATGTGGTCAGGAAGAGGTCGGAAATATTGGTGAGAGTGGTTTTGGTGGAGCGAGAGAGGCAGGAACCAAGCTAGAGTTGGAGTGATGCTTGGAGCACCAGTTATAAATGGCACATTTGAGGAGTTTAGAGGTGAAGAGAAAAAAGGAGTCAGTAAAGATGTGGGGGAGACTAGAACATGGTTAGCGGGATAGGGGGAGATATTTATTCTCTTTTAGTATTTTCCAGTTTTCCCAAGTGAATCTTTATAGGTAAGAATGTATGTGTGGTATCTGTCTATCTGTTACAAGTTGCCAATGGCTCTGATCTCAGATAAATAGACAAGCTACACTCTTTTAAAGGTGAATTTAAAGCTTATATCAAAATTAAAGTAAAATGCTGCCTGAGCGTCTAAATCAATAACAGAATAGGTGTAACCAAATATATTCAGTGTAAAAGTGAAACAGAAAGTTTTATAGCTGCCAGAACCTGGGGCATTGTCTAGGCACTGAAACTGCACAAGTTTCACTTACATTGATTTTGAAACCGGTTTTGTTAAATTGGTGCAAAACCCTGAGTAGACACTTCCCCCCTCCCCCAGTTTGAGTGCCTTAATTCTGTTTATCTTAAGTCTGTAAGTGTAAGGGGACTGTTGCCCCTTACTAACATTCAGTGGGGGTGTTCTGGTTGCTAGCTCCCAGTACTCAGAGGGGAAGGATCGATGGGGAGTCAGGACCCTGAGACTGACAGCCCCCAGGAACAATGGGGAGAGGGCAATGCTCCAGGTCAACCTGAATGACAGGCTAGTCAGGAGGCCAGGGAGGTCCCGTCCTCTGTGTGAGCTGGAATTGCCTGTGTCGGGCAGAGTGGGGCCAAGCTAAGGAGAAAGCAGGGGCCGAAGCTGAGCTGGGGACCAGAGCTGTGCCAGATCCAGAGGGACCAGAAAAACAGCCCAGAGAGAGCAGATCCTGTCCTGGGAGCAGAGCTCCAACCCCAAAGCCAGAGGCACAGCCCAGAGAGAGCAGACTCTGTCCTGGGAGCAGAGCTGCAGCAACCAGAGCCAGAGGGGCCAGAAAAGCAGCCCAGGAAGCAGGTCAGTGCTGGGAGCAGAGTCACAGAAGCAGCCTGCAGAGCAGACCTGTCCTGGGAGCAGAGCTGTAGCAACCAGAGGCAGAGGGGCCAGGGAAGCAGCCCAGGGAGCTGGAGGCAGAGCAGCAGAGACAGAGCGGTGGGGCTGGGGCTGGAGCAGTCCAGAGCTGGGTGCAGTGAGCAGCTGGGGAGAGCGAGGGGGACCCTGGGCAGCGGGCCCAGCAGAGGGAGACGCCTCAGCCAAGGGGCTCTGCAGGCCAGGCTTGGATCGTAACCCCGACAGGGCGGGGGCGATGCTGGGAAGAAGGGTCCTAGCACTTAGAGCCTGAGAGCGTGTGGCCACCACCAGAGCGAGCATCCAACCCGCAGCATCCCTGCAGCACAGCCAGGGCCTGAGAAGAAGGCCTGGGACTTACAAGGAACAGCCTGTGAACTGCCCTGACATTCCAGAGACACTGTTTGTGATGTTCCCTACCACAGAGCGGGTTGATGTGTTTCCTTTAACCTTTCCCATTTTTCCTTATTCTTTTTAGAGTAATTGTTGATTAAATAACTTGCATTTGCTTTAACTTGTACGTAATGGTCAGTGGGTCAGAGAAGTGCCCAGTGCAGAGAGAGTACCCCGGAATGGGGACACCCTAGCCCCTGTCCTAGGTGACCACAGCAGGGTTGGGGGTCGAGCCCCCCCGGAATCCTGGGCCCAGTCTTGTTGGGGTTACGAGGACTCTGCCAGACAGGAGAGTGGAAGGGGAGTCCTCAAGGGCAGGGAGGCCACTGGGTAAAGGAAGTGGGAGCAAGGCCTCAGCTCCTTTCGCTAGCCCACTTCACCGGGGTAGTGCAGAAGCCAGGAAAGTTCCCCATAAGAGCGGGACTATTCCCCCTGCTTACATAAGGAATCAGTTTAAGCTAAATCAACATAAGCCACTAATAAACCAAAATAACAGTTTCTGTACAAATGCTTGCCATTAATTAACTAAATCAGTTTTAAAACACTCCTGTAGTTAAATCAGTGTAAGTTAGCGTGTAGACAATATTTGAGTCCAGGCAGCCTGTGTTTTGTTTCCCTGATTACAGCTGATGACATAGCAAAAACCTTAAGCACTGCAAGGAGCACTATTCCTCAGGTTCATTAAAGTGATAATGACTGCAGCAGGGAGAGAAAGGCAAAACTGGGAGTGTAAGAACTCAAGACTTGACAGATAAGTGAAGGATTAATGATTTTAAATGTATATATTTGTGATTCCCACATTCCCTTCATGATTTGGGATTGCACTCAGGTCTTGTTATTTTGGTATTTATTAATTTATAAATATATCTTTTAACATTTTGCTTCCCTTTTAAAGTAGCCAGATTAAAGAATAACTGCAGCATCAGAGTCTGGTTGTTGAAGTGCAAGTTCTTTAAATTTTGTGTGGTTTTGTTTTCACGTGTTGCAACTTTTCTTTTTTTTTGGTTGAAGTAACTTTTCTTTTAATACCTCCAGCCACAAAGTAGTTTCATCTCAGCAGATGTCTTAAGCGCATTTCAGCTGCATCAGCAGATATTCCTGAGATGGTATTGCTCCCCTGTGACTCAGAACAGGGATTTTAGGTTTTTTTTATTTAAGTGCTGGCAACATGGTTATTCATAACAAGGAACATATTTCAGGACCATTTTCTATATCCCTATCTATTTCTCCAATCTCTATCTGGGTAAATAAAACCCTGTGTTCAAATTCTGATATTTTCTCCCCCTTCCCTGTACAGTTTTTGCTTTCCAAACAGCAGCATGTTTGAGAACTCTTTGGTGAAAGTGCTGTTTGATTAGTATTATATCCCATAGCAGACTCAGCATCACTAAGCAAACATTTTCTTTACACCATTAGTTCTTTCACCTACCAGATATATCAAACTAAAAGTTTGTAATGCTGCTTTTTCCTCATGTGTGTTTCAATCTTTCTGACATCTGGAAAAACGTAGTTTCTGACTTGGTCCTTCCTGCATAACTCCTATTTAAACTCGATTCACAAAAAGATACAGTGTTTGCCTATGGTTTGGGTGATTAAGGCTACTTCTCCTTTCGCCTGGCAATGCTACAGCTTTTGGGTAGAAGGAGGCCCAAAATAACTACTATGGGAATTGTCACATTTTATGATGTATGAGGTTCTTTTTCTTTTTTAAATTTTACCGTAAGAAAGAGAGAGCTGGCTTCCATCTGCACAGACCTGTTCAGCCTTTCCGAAGACTAAGGGTTGGAGCTGTTTAAAAGTTAGAATGAAAGGCTCAAATCCTGCAGCGCTTGCTCAGCCAAAATTCTCATTGACTTCAGTAGGTAGGTGTTTTGCTTGATTAAGACCTGGGGCCCAAATCCTTAACACATGCACATAGCCTGAATAAACAAGCTTCATGCAAGGGTCTCTCTGGTGGGACAAAGAAAAGGAATACTTTTGGCACCTTGGAGACTAACAAATTTAGGTGCCGCATGTACTTCTTTTCTTTTTGCAGATATAGACTAATGCGGCTGCTACTCTGAAATCTGGTGGGACAGGATCTTTCCCCTGGTTTCGAAGCAATAGTGGAGTTGCTTTGCAGCTGCTACTGCTACCTTAGGCCTAATGTAATAGCTATGGTCCCTCTATTTCCTCTCCAGAAGGATTTTTTTAGCCAGTGGATCTGCATAATTACAGAACCACTGGCCACTCTCTGGCCCTGCTTCTCTACTGAACCATTCCTGAGCAGAAACGGGGCAAGGAGCTTTGTGCTCTCCGTATTCTCAGACCATCGAGGGGCCTGGCTTGTCCAGCCTCCTCCATAAATTAGAGCGGCCTCAAGGACCCAAAATAAGGGTTGGTATGGTGCCATTCCAGCAGCTGGGGAAACTCCTTATGCCAGTTTTGACCTATACGTGAAGACCAGGGCAAACTGATGTTTGCACGGACTGAGCTAAGTGGTGCTTATCTTTGGGATAAGCTCAGGTAGGGTATGTCTACACTTGCAGTTAGACACCAGTGACTGGCCTATGCCAGCTGACTCGAGCTCAAGGGGCTGTTTAATTGTGGTGTAGACATATCCAAAGTGGTGAGCACTGGTGCAACCATAGACTGCTGGCTGGCTGTTGAATCCGATTCCTTAGTGTTATTAATCAGGCTATGGAAAAGCAGAGAAGAAGCAGCTATGAGTATTTGGAAAGGCTGCTTGACAGCATGTCTTTTTCTCCCCCACTATGAAAATAGCTCTCCAAATTCCTGACGCTAAGGAAAATGTGATTGAAAGGCATTGCCCACTTACATAGCAATGCTCTGTCCATGCAGCAAGGGGATTATTTTAAAGTGTTTGTCAAAAGAATAATGCTTCTTTTTCACCTCTCTGCAACAGATTCCCCTCCTGATTTATGAATGGAAAACAATATTCTTTATTTTCCTTAGCCAGCTGTCAGACCCTACCCTGATTTCACCTTAACTCAAATAAAAGGGTGTCTTCCTTCGTAAACTCTTCCCTTCAAAACTGAAAAGTCCAGCACCAGTCTCTGGTTGTGTTCAGTTTACAGAAATATTCTGTCATCTAGCATTAGTCCAGTGCCCCTTTCACACCTCCCCACAACAGAGCTGGTCCCAACCAGCACCCAGATTCCTGTCCTCCAGAGGGACCCAAGCCTCCAGCTACTAATCCCCTGAGCGCCCCCGTTCCAGGGAGCCTGACATCCCAGCAATTTCACACCAGGCCTCACCCAGCTGACACATCAGCAACTACAGACACCCTCTGGCATCCACCCACCAGTCCCTGACATCATCCAGCACCTGCCCCAGCACTCTAGATCCCCTACCTACTCCAGCCTCCGAGCTGCCAAATTCCGTGCAGCTCAGTGTTCTACATGTCATTGCTTACAGCAGGGCATATTGACCGTAAGATAAGTTTACAGTTCTATGCCAATTATTTAAAAGTATGAAAATAAGCTTATTAAATAATTTGCATATGTCAGACATAGAGCTGCACAAAACTCAGCAGGTATCCTTTTGGGTGATGGAAATCTGACTCCAGAGCCAAATTTTGTGGCTCTAATGCTTATTTATGGCTCAGCCATCCCTTGGAGGGAGCACTGAAAGAATGCCTCCTGCTTCCGGGTGCAGAGACTTACACCCCTTTGTGGTGCAGTCAATGCACAGTGCTCACTAAGGATGTCAACAGTAGCCTATCTTCTGTCCCAGACCAAAGCAATCAGTGCCTGGGGCGGGGGAGGAGAGCTAATTGAGCTGGAGATGGCAGCAGATCTTTGGCATGAATAACAGGGGTTAAGCCAGTATTTTCAATCTGAGTTAAAATTAGTTGCTTCTATAATGTCCAAGGACCCTATTCTGATACCCTCTACTCTCGTATAACTCCACTGATTTGAGTGGTACTTATCCTGATGTTACAGTGGTATGGCTGACTTCATAATCACTAAGAGAACAGCTGTAGAAAAAGACTACAGTTGTAGAATGTCTGGATTGATCACCTCATTTTTAGCAGCTGGAATTTATGTAGGTATCTGCCAAGGGACAAATCCTGCTTGATCCTATCCATTTGATCAGTCCCAATGACTCAATGAGACTATTCCTCCCGTGAGTGAGATGTGACCTCTGGTGAAATATTAGGAGCCCAGTTAGGCACTTTAAGCATAACCAGTAGCACTGCTACTGACATCACTATTTTAAATCACAATCCGGCCACCCTTACTCACATTGAATAGTACCTTAGGCCCCAGGGCTGTACTGATCTCTGTGCAGGTGGATCCTGTGTCTATGCAGCTCCCTTAAAACCACAGAGACTCCACATGGGTACACAGATCAGGGCTGTCCTGTGTAGGATATCCTGTTACTATCATTGGGACTGTAAACTGGTGGGCAGCTTCACTAGATGGGATATAAATAATGCTCCAAGCTCCAGGTCTCTTCCTCAGGGCTTATCGACAAAATGGTCACAAAATAAAAGCAAAATGCCTGAGAAACACTAGGCAATAGTCCCCAGTGGCTTTCCCTGCTTCAGAAAGCCTGGAGGGGAGAAAGCATTCCATCCTCCTTCATCCTGTTTTGACCCAGCTTCGCTTTCCTTTTGCACTCCCCCTTAGCAGCCATGTGACCAGCTGGGACCTGCTGACTCTTTACAGGTGGTAGTCTCGACCTTGTCACAAGCACCTACCCGCAGAGTAAGGGTGATACTTTTCTCTTTATTTAGAAGAGTGGTAGATTTGGGGCCTTGCACGCCTTCCCAACTCTTGGTGAGCAGCATGCAGAAGTGTATTTGTGTTGGAATGATCTCACCTCATCCCTTTTTTTCCACCTCATTTTGGACTAAATTTATCCCTGATAGAAGAAAATACAATAAACCCGCTGAAGTCAACAGAGTTGCACCTGTTTACACTAGGGTTGCCAACCCTCCAGGATTCTCTTGGAGTCTCCGAGAATTAAAGTGGCAAAGAGTCCTGTGGCACCTTATAGACTAACAGACTTATTGGAGCATAAGCTTTCATGGGTGAATACCCACTTCGTCGGATGTATTCACCCACGAAAGCTGATGCTCCAATAAATCTGTTAGTCTATAAGGTGCCACAGGACTCTTTGCCGCTTTTACAGATCCAGACTAACATGGCTACCCCTCTGATACAAGAATTAAAGGTTAATCTTTCATTCAAGATAATGTCATGTGATAAAACCTCCAGGAATTCATCCAGCCAAAATTGGCAACCCTAGTTTACACTGCTGCTGGATTTGAGCTCTCCTAATCTCCCGCTTGGAAATGTACACTCCATTTGCTTTAAAGTGGTGTAGATCTAGAGTAGCTCCCATGCCTACACTGGATTTGTGCCACTGTCACTGAACAGAATTTGGCCTGTAAAGGGTCTGAATATTTATGTGCTGGGAGGGGGGCAGGAAGATGGAGGGAAAAGGAGTTGCTGCCTTACAGTAATGCGGAAGTTAGACAGGTTGTTTGACATTGTTGCCACTTCTTCCCCTAGAGTCCCCACAAAAAAAACCTGGCATTTGGATTTTTAAAAATCTATTTAGCAACAGAATCCTGATTAAAGGCACTCAGCGCTGTCTGTACATGATCACCATCTCAAGTCACTTTCTGCTCCCCTTTGCTGAGTAGGACTGTAAAGCACAGTAATAACTTGCAAAAAAAAAAAAAAGACCAACAAGAAGAAAATCACTAAACCTGACTTAATATTATTTAGGGATTTAAAAAAAAAACACGTTTTTGTGCTGATGAAACAAGCTTTTGAAAGTAATGTGGAAAAAGTGATTTCATTTGAACACCTTTCAGCCAAAAAACCATATGCCGCTTTTAATGCAGCGCAATAGTGGAACTTCTGAGGGGACGAGCCTGTAGAGTCCTCACATCTTGAAGTCTGTGGTTCAATTGCTGGCACCTCTGTCCAGTGAGAACTTGCAGCTGTGGTGAAACAGTGAGCTTCAGAGTCTTGGTCTGAGCCAGCAGGGTGAGGTTTGTTGATAGAGTGCTGGTCCCCTGGAAGAGGGCAGTGTTTCAAAAGAGCATCGGAAAATGACTTAGCTTGCACCTTTGAACTACTGTGTGAGCCACACTGCTTGAACACACATGTGCCAAGCTGTTATGCTGTCTTCCAAACAGGTGGCCAGCACTTTCGCTGCTTTACAACTAGTGCATATGCTTTTGAGTTCATGCTGCTCAATCTTGGTGCAATATGTGCTGCTCAATCGTTTTAAAAGGGCTGTCGTCTATATCTCATTATCAGCTGTCTGTTTAGCACTGACAATGAGCTATGTGCTGTAAATGATGCAAAGATAACGGTAGTCCTTGCCTCAAAGTGCTTGCACTCTGAAACACAGATGCGGAAAGAAAGGGTGCCTGCAGAAATGAAGAAGGAAGAATAACTCATGGCTTTGTGTGTAATATATATTTTAATCACTACCTGTTTGGGACCTCGCTGCTTGTGGGCAACATGCGAGAAGCAAGATTTTAGGAGGGATTGGAATCAAGGGTGGGTGGTGGTGTCATTTTCTTAAGCAGTATCTTATCTTTATAATTGGTAGCTTAATATTGGCACATCAGTGTGGACGGAAGACTTACTAGGGTTACACTGACTGACTCTGCCTCCTGTGGGGTAGGATGGTGTATGGAACACACAATACCTAACAGCCAGAGCCAGTTTTGGCTCCTATGTTAGGAGGAGCACAGAGACTGCTACCTCCATGAGCCCTCAGAGGTACAAACAGAGCTGCAGGTGAAGAGGAGGCAGAGGACATGGCCTATATTCCTCCCCAACCTTGTCATTAATTTGCAGAGCTGATTTGATGAGCTGAAGGGGCAGATTCCACCATCTAACTGCCCACTCCCCTAGTAGCTGGGGAATCTTTCGGAGGGATAATTCTTCTCTGAAATCAATGTGGTGTGGGTTAGCCCCATGCTACTCCTTACTCATTTGCAGGGCTTAATGTGTAATGAAAAAGGTGCCCAGGGCTCAAGTAATCTTTTTACTTTCATAACGGACGTGGCAAACCCAGAGGTGTCAGGGCTATGAACTTCCAAGCTAGAGGTGCTGGGGCTCAGCCTGGCAAGTAGTGGCACAAATTAAGCCCTGCCTAAGTGCCACAATCTAGCTCCTAAATGATGGCCCAAATTATGCCCTCAAAATGAAATCCTGCAGATTTTGTGAGACAGTAGTTTGGCCTGCAGTCGATGGGATAAATTCTGCTGTCTGGTACAACAGGATTACTGTGCTTGTCAGAATTACTCCAAACTTGCTCTGCTATAACCAAGAGCAGAATTTGGCTCAAATCTTGCAAATAAGCCAAAAAGGGGGGTGTAGTTCCTTGTGTCCAAAAAACTCCTGAAGTCCTAAACTGAACTTTTGTTGCCTGAAAATAAGCTCCACACTCTTCACAGTATCCCTTTATTTCTTACTTTTTACAAGTCATGAAGATGCAGCTGACTAAAGGCTGTCTCAGATTCGCCGGCAAAACATGCCCCAGTGTTTCTCTGGTGTCATCAGAGTGACTCAGTCTCCATACAATACTTTTTTTAGGTACACTAATATACTATAAGATACGCTAATAGGAGGTTTGTAGCATCCCTTGGAATGAGGAAACTCATCTCACTTTGAAAATTATTCTAGTGTATTCTTTCACAGCCAAAATGATGAAATTCAAATGCTCTGAACTTTTTTAGATATTGGTTCTCAGTAAGGATGAAGGCACAAAATGCCTTTTACTTAGGCAAAGGTGAAAAAGTATGTAATTATCAGAGGCCAAGTTTCAATCTCCATCTACAGGTAGTGGTGGACAGGCCATCGGCGCCTAATGCTAAAGCATCATGGCCCGTCTAGTTATAGTACATATTTTTGCCTGGTCTGAAGAACCAATGGTTATTTCAACCACCAAATATTGTGAAGCACCAAGAATAGGAATGGACACTTCAGAATGATGGAAACACCAATTTTTTCCCAGTGGTGTGTAGTGGATTTCCCTAGATTTTTCTGGTTCATAAAATATTGGGCCTTAATCACATAATTCTGACTGTCTTCCCTTTTCCCCTCCACTTCTACTCCAACCTGATATCAGTGGCAGCTGTCTTCCGGACTGTTCAGACCTGAAGCAATATTATGCATCATTTGGAATTGGGTAGCCTTGGTTTTCAAATAGCAGAACTCAGTTTGAGTCTAAGAGTTTGCAAAAAGACTGGTTGCTAAAATCGTGCTGGAATTGAAGTTGGGGAAGAAGAGGAACCTAGTTGGAAGAGTCTGACTCTCTAAAGATACATACTCAGTTCAAGTCCCATGCTGCTGCTGGCTTCATCAGCAGTCCTTGTTTCCTCATTTGCTAAAACTACACAATGACATTAAATGGAGAAAAATTGTGAAATTGACTTAAACTGATTGGACTGCCACTTGAACATAGAACTGGCAATTGCTTATGACAGCAGCAGCGGCAGCATGGAACTCAGACATCATTTTGCCAAGGGAGGGAATTCCAGCTGAAGGAAAGTTATTGATGCTATTAAAGTGTTGTAAAGCTATTAAAGCTTTATAATCAACAAGAGATCTTGCAGTTCTGTGTTGAATCCTCCCTCTTGTACTCATCTAAACATTGCATAAGGTTTCCTAGACACTTGTATGGTTCTGGACAGTTGTCAATAGCTGCAAATAAAGCAAGTCAAATAGAATGAGAGGAACTTTCTAATCTGGCTAAACTAAAATAGCCTTTGTAGAATGGTAGTAATCCTGTGGATAACTAATACAGTGACTTTTGACTTTTCTTCATGGGTTTAATGTTTGCCTTAGCATATTCTTTTTGGATACTGTCATGAAAGTTATTCGGCCAGATATTGTTTTGAAATTGAGAGTAATTGATTTATAAACTCTCTCCTCTAACTTGGTCTTTTTTCCAGGGTTATTAACAGCAGTTTTTGTTAAGGTATAGCGCTGTCCTGCTTAGCTTCCTTCCCTCAAGTTGGGAAATTGCACTTGCTTTCAGATCTAACTATATAACATATTTTCTTCTGAACCAAAAGTATTTGTGTAACCTTAAATAATAATCACTTTATATTGTAACATGACAGAAGTTGAAAAAGGTAGTGGGTGTTAGGTGGAAGGGAGAAGTGTGATCCTGATTCTAGTCTCTTATGTTAGTTTCATGTTGGTTTAGCTCAATTCTGTTCTGTTCAGGTACTTGTGCCAGACCCATAGCATTTGAGCACCTGACTTGTTAGGAAATGCATGAATTTATTGGCCTGATTCTGGTCTAAGACCAGGATAAATCAGGAATGAGTCCATTTAAATTGATGTCATTACAGCACTGTAAGTGAGACTATCAGAATTGGGCTTCTTGTGGTAGATGTACATTATTTATATGCATGTGACAAATAGAAGAAGTGCTGCCTATAAAAACAATAGACTCTTTCCTTTTCACTTAATACTGTTTTTATTGCTGGTTCCAAAGCATTAGGGGCTTGTGGGAAGGGCTGCAGATTGCAGCCCTCTATTCATTCACAGGCCAGGTGCAATGCTGGTAGCTGAAATGTAAGCTTCCTTTGGGCTCTGTAAATGATCCCCACCTGGGCCCGCAGGACTAGCCTCTCAAGGGATCAGAGGCAGCTTGAATACAGCTTACAGTTTCCCTAGATGAGAGAGTGGTGCGCACTCTGGGCGAGCTAAAACCTGAAGCTGTTAATGTTCAGGACTAAAATCAGGGTAAGTGGTGAAAGAGCAAGTATTTTCTCACTTGTTTCAGAAACAAGTCAGGGACCATAAAGCTTTCTGACCTCATCTGACTAGTGCCTCTATGATGCCTCTATTGCAAGAGTAACTGCTATGGAGGATGTCTGACTAGATGATCACAGTGGTCCCTTCTGGCTTTAAATTTTCTAAATCTTTTTGAAGCCTATGGTTTTAAACCACTGCAAAACTGATACATAGGGCCCAGTTCTGTTCTGTCTTAATGTGAACTCCTCCATTTTGTTTCACTGCTCTCCATGGCATCTGCCACTTTGAAAAAAAAAATAGAATGTTCTGATAAATTTGTATAGAAACTGCTTCCCAACCATTATGCAATCACCCATTGGCTTCACCCACTGTGACAGGGTGATTTAAAAAAAAAAAAAGGCAAAAAGCCTGTGTGCCAAAGAGACCCACAAACCCCTCTTATCTCTGGTTGAAGCCATATGCCAGAATGAGTCAGCAGTAATTACGCAGTAACTTTAGGAATAACTTCTTGAACCTGAGTTTGTGGTGACTCAGCAAAGAGTCCTGGATACTGACATCCTCCTACACAGTGGTTATATTTCAGTGGAGATCAGGGACTTGAAAACTATTTCACATGGTTCAGATCCCAGGGCCGCCAACAGGAACCACTAGAAGAGCCCTCTTTGAATCAATGGGATTTGCAGGCTACCAAAAGTCAGCACTGAGTGCTTGTAGAGTAAGATGGTGTCTAAATAGGTCCTGCCATTGGCCCTAAAGCTGTACTCTGCACCGACAGAGCCTCCTTGATCTCAGTGGGACTCCATTCAGGTGCCAGTGTCTGTCCAGTTAGGGTCAGTTGTGAGAATGGGACACATTTTTGATCTCTGGAGAGCAGCTTTGAAAATGTCAGTTGATTTGTGCAACAAAATAAGGCTAGAAGCTTCTTTATTTTAAAATGAAAGCTGATGTTAGTCTTGTCACTCAATCCCAGAACCCTGAGCAGGCTTCAAATGCCTTCTCCAAGAGGAAATGTTTTAGTGTGGTCAAAGGGGATATTAATAGACCTAATAGAATGAAGCTAAGCAAAAAAAAGTGAATATCAAGAAGAATTTCCTAATGGTGAGATCTAGTTGTTTGCAGATAAATCTTTTAAGAGAAATGGTAGAATTTGGTTGACAGGTGTCAAGTTTTCAACTGGAACACCTGGTCAAAAAGGGACTCTCCCCAGCCTGGTGAAAATGAGTGAGTGAGGGTGGGGGAAAGTGAGCAACAGAGGGAGGGGGGTTGGAGTGAGCGGGGCAGGGCCTCGGACAAGGGGTGGGGCAAAGGTGTTCGGTTTTGTGCGATTAGAAAGTTGGCAACCCAGGTATTGCTAGAGGTCCCAGTTCAGCAGTCTATCCCTGTTCAGTGAAGCACTCACACGTGCCTGTCTGCTTTGCTGAATCAGGCTGGACATAAGCATGTGCTCTGATGGTTTGCTGAACTGAGGTCCTGATCACTTAAACCTACACTGAACAAAACATGAGAATCTCAAAACGACCAATCCTATACTGTTGTGTATTTCTAAGATTGGACGCTTGGTTTTATTATTGTACATAATGTGATAGATACAATATTTTACTTATCTTGCATATATAATAGATGCAATCAATTTGTTTAAAACTGGAATAAACTTCTGAATAGCACGTTCGCTATTACAAAGGCAACCGTCTGGGGGCAGTAGCTACCAAAGCGTATTTGTAAACATACAGGCCAAAAGCCCCAGTCATGCCAGCTTGCTCACATGCTTAACTTTATGCACATAGGCCTACTCGCATGCAGAAAATGACACATGCTTTAGTGTCCCAGCCAAAGGGAAGGAAACTGTATTCTATCATAGTATTTTTAACTGCTGAAAAGATCCAGTCAAACATTTTTAATATGAAATATAAATCACTTGTTTTAAGAATGTTCTAGCGTTTTTCGAGGAATTTAGAAAAAATAATGGAAGGGTATGGTGGTGACATGTCTATGTAGGCAAATCGCCCATTGATTTCAATGAGGGTTTTGCCTGTAAGTGTGTCAGGGATGATGAGGCTATAGTTTTCCCTGAAATATTTCCCATTCTGTTGAACAACTAAAATTCTTTTTTTTTTTTCTTGTGAGTTCCCAGTATGTTTAAAATTTGCCTGGTCTTCTGTACAAAAGCAGTATTTGGAACCAGCACGTACATGAGAGTTGCTGTCTAGCTGAATATAAGGTTTGTCATTTTCTATTTTATAAACAAAATTTATTTGTTTCACAGAAGTTTTAGTAATGGCTTATAGTGACAGTTTGAATAAAATACTTGAAAAAATCAATCTCTTGCCTTGAGTTTTGGTAATACTCGGTCTCAGCCAGCAGTGCCATCAGAGCTACAAAATGGTATTAAAGGCATGGCTCTTGCTGTTTCTGTAGGACAGATCACTCAAAGATCAATCACTCAAGCCTCAATTTATGTGGAAGTGTGTGTGGGACATAAACGCTTTGAAGCTTTTGGTCTGAAGACTTTTTTAAGCCATCTAATAGAGCGCTAAGTAGAGGAGTTGTTGCCTAATGACATAACACACTCTAGAGTGGCTTAGTGCTGTAGTAAGTTATCAAGGCATGCTGTGAGTATTTTGTGAGGGACAGGGATGAAGGTCAAGTGCCTTCAACCACCCAAAAAGTGCACCGATAGCTTACTGAAACACAGCCTGCTATGCTGGGTTGCTAGTAGATATGGCTCATTACATTTAAATATCATTTAGAACTTAACTGAAAAAGAAGACTAAATTTGTCTGAATATATGTAGTAGTGATGCTGCTGGTTTGCAGACTACATCCTTCTGTTTATGCAACCCAATGTGATATGCTGCTAGGTATGTAAACACACACTGCTTCCCTCCACCATATGCCACATGGCCTGTATTTCCAGTGAGGTGGGGGTTCCATTAGGTCAAGAGGCAAGACATAGGCACTTGCAGCAGGAACATGAGTTCTTTCCAAGGTGTTAACATGAAATTGTGGGTGTCCATTATGTGCAGCACATTGGCAACCACAAAGTCCTAATTGGCCATGGGTTTGTTATAATAGTTCCTAGCAGAAGAATAAGAGGAAGTAGTAGAGGAAAAAGTTGCTATTTTCACTGCTATTTTGAATATCTGTTTAATATATTTTAACGTCTCCCTTTCTTTGAGGTTCCCTAGACTTAGACTTCTTCTTTTCACTCATATGTCTCAAAAGCCCAATTGCTCTTCCAGAAGCAGTTTATGATCCAACAGCTACTTCCAACCGGCTTTTCTTTTATATATAAAGGTTAGAGGCAAATTCTGCCCTCATTTAGATACGTGTGATCCAGTTAGTTTAAGTTCAGACATGTAACTAAGGGCAAAATTGGTCTTCTTTTCTTTCAAGGCAGCGCAAAGATAAATGGTAGGATTCTAATCTCTTATATTTTATTCTGTATCAATTTATGTTGTGATAATTGGGCCAAAAATGATGCTGTCACCAACTGTAAAAAGTACACAAGTTAATAAGATGTCAAAATAACAAATGTGGATTGGGGGAGGCAGGGGAGGTATGAAAAGTAGACAGACTGAATTAGCCTAAACAAAAAGGCCTACTGATATAACTGAAGGACTGTGTTAAGATCATGCTTGGTACACAAGAAAATGTAAGTCCAGAAATATCAGGTCTAATATCTGACGCCAGTTTTAGTTCTAACTTGTGTGTGGGATGATGGTGATGGTGGGAATAAGGAGATGCGCTCTTCTGCCCATAGGATTGCCAGGTATCTGGCTTTTGACCAGAACGACCAGTCGAAAAGGGATGCTGTCTGGAGATGCCAGGATCACTGACTGGGCCATTAAAAGTCCAGTTGGGGAGGCTGGCAGGCTCCCTATTTGGCTTCCTGGAAGTGGCAAGTGGCTCCTAGGCAGAGGGATGGCCGGGGCGCTCCTCATCCCTGGCCCCAGCCCTGAGCTCCCTCCTGGAGCCTGCACCTTCACATGCGCCTCTCCCAACCCCTGCCTCAGCCCAGAGCCCCTTCCCACACTCTTTGAAACCATTGGCTCCGTCCTCTAGCCTGAAGCCCTATCCTGCATCCCAAACCCCTCATCCCTAGCCCCACTCCAACCCTCTGCCCCAGCCTGGAACTGCCTCCTGCACTCTGAACCCTCATTTCTGGCTCCACCCTGGGGCCCACAGCCCCAACTTGAGCCTGCACCACAAACCCCTGACCCAGCCTGGTGAAAATGAGCAAGTGAGGGTGGGGGAGAACCAGCAACAGAGGGAGGGGGGATGAAGTGAGCTGGGGCAGGGCATTGGAGAAGGGGTGTTGCAGGGTGCGGGCCAAGGGTGTTCAGTTTTGTGTGATTAGAAAGTTGGCAACACTATCTACCCATCACTTGCTTTTTTGGGTCAATAAAGAGACTGGGGGGTGGGGGGTGGGCAGGGGGAATAGAACAGATGAAGGCTTCTGGAGCAAGCATTGCCATTGTGGCTGCCACCCTCACTGTTTCCTGGGCCTTGTCATCCTGATCCTGAGAGGTGCCCTGCTTAGATTGGGCCAGAGAAAAGGATCCCCCAGGTGACATTGCCGCGCTGAATCCCAGACACCATCTGGGATGAAGTTGATTCAGACTTTAACAGCTCCTGTCCATTTTGACTAACATCCTCGCTTGAAAGGATTTGTATACCATCTTTAGTACCATCTCAGATTGTTGAACAAGGATTTTTTTCCTTCTAAGACTTTCTTCAGCTAAAGGGAACAGAGGATGCTGTTAAAATGAAAGCCTTTATTTACATTTCAAATGCTTTTCCTTTTCTTTATCCTTGATAAACGGTTAAAAGGACTTTTCATGTTTGCCATGTACTAAGCAGGCTGAGGTCTCAGTATAACAAACCCTGGACCTTGTTTCCCACAGTTTAATGTTGGACACTGATTGAGTAATGTTAAGACCTCTGGCCCATTTATTCCATCTAAATTAATGCAACAGTTTTTGTACTGTACTCATCACTGTAATATTTCAGCATCTTCTAGTTGTACATTAAAGCAACATGTCCAACATCTTTGACATATTTGTTCTCTCCGCCTCTCCCCATGGGGAGAACTGTGTGCAATGATTTGTGTTAGAATTTTTTATGTTGTGCATTTACACGTTGCTATACATTTTTATGTCTAACTTGGGGACTTTGGTTAATGATCATACATTTGTTTTTAGTTTAGTTGCATGCAATTGACTAAAACTTGTCCCAAGCTTTCCTTTCACTTTAAACATAATTTTATTTGGTGCTGCAGCCAAAAACTTACTGCTGCAGCATGTAAAAATGAAATCATCCAACAGTGCAGACTAAACTAAAACTAGTGTTGGATAAACAGAATGCAGCGTGGACTAAGTCCTGACTGGATACATCACTTATTGCCATGAGTTACTGATGACCTTTCATAATTCACAAGTGGCTCAGGTTCCCTCCACTGCATGTGAGCTATAAGGTCATTATTCATGTGTGGAAATAAATAACATAGTATATTTCCTATTACTCTTTTCCCTCCATGTATTGTGTGTCTCTGTATAATATTTATTTCAGATACAACAAAATTCCCACCACTGGCTGTTGAGAAGAAAGTCGTATCTCACAGTTGTATTTCACAGCTGTAAGGTCATAGCCATAAAATATGGCTGTTTCAGGTGTTTTTGTTTTTTTTTTTTTTTTAAAAAGGACAACTTCTATAGCCATTTTAACCAATAAGATTGCTGTATGTAAATTAAATTTTACTGTGCATTCTACAATGGTTCAGGTTCTACTGACTTGTACACTGAACTCATTGGCAGTTTTGTGAGGTGTGTCAGGATGGAATTGACTCTGCAGCTCTCACTGAGCACAATGGAATCACAACTGGGATGAATTGGTCAAGCATATTTAACTCTACATTTTAGAAAAGTCTTTGGACCCTAAATGTGCTGTAGCTTCACTTATCTTCTGCCAATTCTTTGCTTAACTCAGAGTAATGTGGTTCTCTCTGCCAAAACCTGAACTGATCCAAAGCCGGTGGAATGATTTTACTTCTATTTATTTTAGTCTTTTGATCTCGCCCAAAGAGCAACTGCCATATCAAATTAATCTAAGTGAAAATTGTTCTTAATTTTACTATTAATAATCCTTGCCCTGAAGTTACTTCATTCCCATCTTTCCCCAATACTGTGTGTAAATACTATTTTCCATTCTTCATTGCTCATACTGCTTTCAAGCTTTGTTCTCATCAGTGGGTTTTTGTCCCAGTAATAAGAACAATATTGTTGTACATGATCTTTCATCTCTGCAGTTATTGTCTTATGCATGTTTACAATTCTGTGGGTCACTGCTGCCACTGAAAGAAGTTTCCATCCAATGTCTCAAACTTCCTGGTAGTAGCTGAACAGACTTTCCGTGTTCCTTTTGGCAGATTCATCCTGATGTTCTGTACACCGCTTTATAAAGCTGTGGAATAGAAGACAAATGCACGATGGAAAGAAGGCCAGTGGGCATACTGTTTGTATCCCTGCATGCATTTTGTGTGGCCTGTTTGGTAAATAATTTATTCGTAAGTGATGGGTGAAAATCACTTTCAGCACACTGGGCATCTCTCAATCTGCCATGCTTGGTATGGCCTAACCAAATACAGAAACATCCTATTCAATGGGATATTCTCTTAGTACCAGTATAGGAAACCTCTGTGTTAACCAAATGTCCGTATCAGCAGTTTGCTTTTCAAATAGCAAAACACATTAAGTATAAACAGACAATGAATATTTAGATCTTAAAATTTCTTTGTGTATCTTCATTGCACTCTGTACACTTGCTTCATCTATGTTCAAATGAATTTGTATGGTAGAAATTCACAGCAGCAGCCTGATTCTAACACCTCTACTCACATTGAGTAATACTTATATTCGGGGGCAGAATGTGAACCCATTCCTCCCCTTGTAGCTACTCTGGCAAGTCATGTCATAGAACTGGATTCTCCAGTCCATTAAATCTTTTGGGTTACCTAGTCTACAATCAGAATTACAGCTGGCTTCCTTATACCTTATTCACTCCATCGTGTCTAAACAGAGCTCTGTTAGCTGGAGACTCTTAACTTTAGAAGAACTGCTCACTAATGGACTTTGACAGTCTGAGGTAAGTCCTATTAACTTATCTGAAGATAATGGACAGGTGGAAGCTGAGAGAAGAACAACGCTGCTATCACAGTGTGACAGGAGAGCTGGAATTCAAGGGTACAACAGGGTGGAATTTTCTTTTTTGATAAATTTATTTGCTGAAAAATGATATGGAATGATTAGTGGCAAATTCGACATAAATTTGCTAGCTTCAGCCAAACTTTGTATCAGGACTCTAGGCATCATTCCAAAATGAGAGGGCAGGGCGGTTTGTAACTCCTAGCCCAGTGGTTTGGGCACTCACATAGAATGTGGGAGACCTCTGTTCAGTTCCTCCTGCGAAGGAGGAAGGGATTTGAATGTGGGTATCCCAGCTGGCAGAATTGTGTCCTAGCTGCTAGGGCTACAGCTATTCAGATGGGGAGGGGGAAATCTTCCCTCAGTCTCGCTTGTGAGAATTGTTCCACTTTTTATTCCATGACCGAAGAGACTTTAGCACAGGACCATGAACTTGAGTCTCCCATTTCTCAAGTGAGTGCTTCTGGGCTATAGGGTTATTCTCACTTTCTCTGGGCTCAGTGACTATTGAAGCCAGGTGGCATATCGCTTCAGATATTCCAATGAGTAGGGTGGCAGATAATGGTGCCTCTGGTCTGGTGATCCCAAGGGAGAACAAAGACTGGAACTGGATATATCTTTCCCACTATAATCCTGTCGCAGTGTAGGCATTCAGACATGCGATACTGACTCTGCAACCTCTTAATCCAAGTCCTGTGGCAAGAAGGGTGTGGTGATGGGGAGTAGCAGAGGATGTAGGAAGCTATTAGTCACAGTCCTGCATGCAGGCAGCCTGGGAGTGATGGTCATTCATGGGGGACTGGAGCAGATGCTGCAATTGTAGCCTTCCTAGGTTTTGGAGCAGTCCTATTTAGGGGATGGCACTGCTCTCCTCAGATGGGGAATGGGATGAAAAAAAAATCCCAAACAAAAAACCCAACAAACACACAACTTTCTCCACTCAACCTTGTCAGCATGCACCACCTGCCTGCTCATATAGATTTTCTGTGGTCTGTAAGGAAGCTCCAAAGAAATTTTGTCATGTGGAATGTTCACACACACACACACCCCCCAAGAGAGGCAACAGAGCTGAGCATAGAACTGCTTGCCTCAGTAGACTATAGGCACAGTACACTCATTGAGGAGCAATATCTATAGATGACTTGCTGGCTAGTTGCAGCCAGAAGCAGCAGGTGCTGCCGACAGCATTTACTGGATTGGCATATGAGGATGAATACAGACGCTCTGGAATGGGGTTAGCCATCAGCTCTTCCATTTGCCTGCAAACTTAAGGCATGTTCAAAAGGTGTTAGTGAAACTTGTGCTCCTCTGCCTTGGCCTTACTAGAGGTCATTTACTTCTGTTGCCAGTGCATGTACAGTGGTAACAATTCATCCAGGTGAGGATAAAGAGGACTTCTGTCAAGCCCTTGATAGTGTCATCAGGTCTGTCCAGTGTGAAGATAAGCTGATCATTGTAGTTGATTTCAATGCCAGGGCATGTTGTGACTGCGGCGGAGGCAATGTGACAGGTAGTCATGGAGCTGGTAACACAATCCCTGCACAGTTGGAGAGTAGTAACAAGCTGTAAGAGTACAACCCAGTCGTTGTCAACAGTGTTTCAACAGCCCAACAAGTATAAGATCAAATCTTTGTTCAAAACACTGGTACATAATCAATTATGTTGTTTATACAGGGAAGAGTTCTCCACCATGCCAGGTTCACGTGTATCCTGAGAGGCACCTACTTCTGGTCAGACCTTAGACTCACAAGAAGTCAAATGTCACTCCATATTGTTGACAAGCAACAGAGTCTGAATTCCAATAAGAAACTCGCAGAAGCATTTCCCTCCATTATAGAAGCCTCAATGGATGCTGAGACAACCTGGAAACTTTTTTGGGAACGCGACACATATAAAGAGGCTGCTGAAGTTCTCGCTCGAAGATGAAACCTCAGGACTGGTTGGATGAAAAAAGGCTCTTGAACTCTCTGCATGTTGCCCATCAAGCCTACATAGACAAGGATTTGGCAGCTAGGAAGGCTGCATATCAGCAAGACAGGTGGTTCAGACCAGACTTTCACAAATAAAAAGTGATGGGGAAGAGAACAGAGTTAAAACTGGTAGCAAACCGCAAAGGCCCCCAAAAGCTTTCTCCCCTCCACCCCCGCACTGGCCTTTTATGGTGGGTGGGTGTGGGTGTAGCCCCAGATGGAATAGGAAAACACCTGGATGACAGTTGACTCAGTTGAGAAAATAAATCAACCAATGGATGGAACATTTGTTTTGCTTTTTAATCACCCTTCCAATGTTTTCTGAGGAAGCAGTTAATGCTCTTCCACAACACCGTTTAAAAAGAACTTGCACTACCTTCTGCTTTGAGGCTAAACAGCAATCAAGCAGATGTCACAAGGGAAAGCACCTGGACTGCATGGCATTCCAGCAGAGATCTATAAGCAGGGTGGCTATTACTCTGCAAGGCTACACGGACCTTTCATGTTCTCTGGGAACAAGAGTTGCTGTCACAGGATTTCAAGGATGCCAACATTGCCCACCTCTATAAACGTAAGGGTGATAAGGCAAATTGTGGTGATCACTGTGGCATTTTCTTTCTGCCTGGGTCACACTGAATAGACATAACACCTAACTTGCGAAATCTGTCTTACCTGAGTCTGTGTGGATTTCTTTCTGGATGGGACCCTGTAGACATGGCTTTCCCAGCCTGTCTGCTTCAGGAAAAGTTCTGGGAGCAAAACCATGCTCTTTATAGGATGTATGGCTTAGCTAAAAACTTTTGACTCTGTAAACCATGAGGGATGCTGGAAACTTCTTGCTCATCTTTGGATGCCCTGCAAAGTTTATTTCTGTCCTTTGGCCCTTCCATGATGGGATGATGGCCAGAATGGTGGAAAATGGCAGGATATCGGACTCCTTTCTGGTTATCAGTGGCACCAAACAAGGTGGTGTGCTGCCTTCACCCTTTTCTCTGCTATGATTATGGATGCATTTCTTGACATTACCAGAAAACAGTATTCAGTTCTGCACTGATGGGGAAGCTGCTCAATCTGTAATGCTTCCATAAATGTGGTAGATTTACTTAAGGAGCGCTTCCCCTTCCCCCCGGACCTGCTGCTGACTGTGAAACCCAAACAGTTGACTGACTGCATGAGCAAAGTGATTGGTTACAAATTGGCATTAATCAAGTGAGCTACCAGTGCACAATCCACTTCAAGAAAACAAGTGCCTATCAATCTGTGCTAGGGATGTGCTTGTCAACCCAATTATTAAGATTAACAATGGTCTTCAAGTCCATGGAGAAGGTTCCCTATGTAGGGAGTCAGCTGTCACAGGATACTATAGGTGGTGGTGGTGATATCCCTTGTACAGCGAAGGCCAGCTCTGGATTTGGAATGCAGTCATGCCACCTGTGGAATGATAGGGGCATCAAAATAATACTAAGCTAAATGTCTGTCTGAAAGGCAATCATGCTTACAATTCTTCTATGTGGTTGTGAGACATGGCCAACATATCGCCGCCACATCAGGAAGCTTGATCAGTTCCATATGTGCTGTCTTTGGTCTGTTTGCAGGGTCAGATGGTGGGAGAAGAGTCCCAGTATCAAAATCCTTAATCGTTGTCAGATGTCTGGCATTCAAAGCATGCTCATAAAAGCTCAGCTGCATGGGTTTGGGTGTCTCGTTTTCTGTATGACTGACTCGAGGATATCCAATGCCATATTTTATGATCCACTAAAGTAAGGAACCCATTCTCATGGTGGCCAGTACTAATGATATCAAGATCACTAAAGTCAAACATGAAAGCATGACAGATGGAATCCAACAACTAGGAAGCAACAGCCCACAACAGAGCAAGGTGGTGGCAGACTTGTCATGTTGCTGTTAACCACTTTGAAGCAAGGCTCATTTTCAGTTTGTGGGAAAGACCAGAACATCACAAAGCAAGAATACAACAGCCTGCAGTAGTCATGGACCGTCTCGTCTGTCCTACATGTAACCATGGTCATGATTCTAGCATTGGTCTGACCTTGCATATAGGTGTTTGCTGAATCCTTGTATACCAACGTCAACATGACACCACCACCACAAAGTGAAACCTCTTCAACAGGAGAGAAAGAGAGAGACCCAGATCAGAATATTTCATAGCACAGTGGCGAGAGCTCTCTTTTCTGCAGCTTGGGAGACCCAAGTGCAAATCTCTTCACAGCAGGCACAGGGAAGAACTGAACCTAGGTGAGTGCCCTAAAACTGTGCTAAAAGATATAAAGTGGGCATGTCATCATCTGGGCATTTTAGGAATCTAGCCGCTCATTTTCTTTGGTTCTTATGTGGGAAAAGTACCCAGAATTTAAATGAAGCAGTTTGTTTTGGTCGAACCAAAGAGTTTGACTTGAAATTGAACTTTTTTTTGTCAACTTCACTCAGCTGATTGTTTTGTTTTCAAAATTTCCAGGTTCAGTTCAACCCTAAGTGAATTTTTAATTTTGGAACAAAAAAAGCAATTATCTACCCAGGTCTGTTTATTTTTTCCTTGAATTCTACATTTTGGACAGTGAAGGAGAATGGGGGTCTTAATCTCAGAGGACCACTTCCCCTGTAAAAGCAAGGGAGTAAAACTGCATGTGGCTAAGAAATTTTAAAGACAGCAGAAGTGTAGCTACAACCTGCCCTGCCCAGAACTGGACAAAAATGCAAAACAGATGTAGAAGATAAAGTCCCATTTACTTCTGTGGAGCCTATCCTGGGTGGATACTGTATATGCATGAACTTTTTTGAAAAACTTAGTCCCTTTTTAAAAGATTTCAGCAGCTTGTCACACCAACAAGATATTAGCTTTTGAATTTGCATTGCTAGTAGTGCACTTGGAAAAGGGCCAAAGACTGTAAATTTGCTACTTAATTCACTACTTTTCTTAACAGTATTACTTAACTGTTTATGTGGATGTACAATGTCTGTCTGCCTGGGCGTAGGATTGTGCTTCACCTTCCTAATTGTAATCTTGTACAATACAAGTTAGATGCATATCTTTTTAACATTGCATCCCTCATCTCTTGCTTGTATGCACTTTTTCTTCATCTACTGCTAGCTTTTAGTCATACCAGTGAGTAATTTCTTGCCCTGGCCTACACTACCCTAGTAGGGTGACGTAAATTGCCTTGTGTCAACAGATTTATGCATGTGTCTGCAATCAAATTTGTCTCCTGCTGACAAGTGCCCCATTAGTGTTAAAACATCACCCTACCTCCCCAAATGACATCTAAGCCAAGGCAAACACACTGGCACTGCATTGACCACAGTATAGATGCTGCATTACCGAACAGCCCTCCCGCAGCTGTTCCACAGTGCGTAGTAGTGACAATTGTGAGCTCTGCTGCCATGGGGTCATGAAGACCAGAAGCCACTACCCACCTTTAAAACCTCTATATCTTTGGGATGCCTCTTCCTGATCACCCAGCTCAACCAGCCCACTTAGCAGTGCTCCTTTTGTTGTGTGCATCTCCCCAACTGACCACTGCAGCTCCATGATCTAGCTGCATCCCTGCCTGGAGTAGAGGGGAGGTATTGGATCTTGTGAGCCTGTGGAGAGAAGTTGTGCAGGTACAGCTATAGACCAGTCCTAGAAACATGAACATCTACAAAAAATTGCACAAGACATTCAGGCGAAAGGGCACAACAGGGATCCGTAGCAGTGCTGCTTGGAAGTGAAGGAACTGAGGCAGGCAAACCACAAGGCCAACAGTCAATTGGTGCCAAGCTACAGCCCTGCTCCTCTTACATAGGGTTGTCAACTCTCCTGGTTTGGCCGGGAGTCTCCTGGAATCGGGCTCTATCTCCCGGAGGCTACTGAAGCCAAACAGGGAGATTTTAGGCCTCTAAAAGTCTGGCAGCGCAGTGGGGCCAAGGTAGGCTGCCTGCCTACCCTGGCCCCGCGCAGCTCCTAGAAGTGGCCAGCATGTCCTTGGCATGTCCTTGGTGGCAGGGGGTCTCTATGCACTGCCCCCGCCCTGAGCACCGACTCAGCAGCTCCCATTGGCTGGGAACTGCAGCCAATGGGAGCTGCAAGGGCAGTGCCTGCAGGCGAAGGCAGCGCACAGAGCCCCCTGCCCCCCTCCTTCCTCCAGGGGCTGTAAGGACATGCTGGCCACTTCCAACCTTCATGACAGTAGTGCAGAGCTGTGTGGGTTCCATGTTTCTGTCTGAGATGGTGGTCAGCAACAAATGGTATTTTATAAAAGGCATGACAGTTATGGGATGGGGATGACATTGTGGGATGTAGAAAGTTGGATGATCGGAACTTGACCCTGAGTTCCCTGCACGACACATTTCTACCTCACAATACATTGCAAAAAATCTCCCAAAGGCATTGCACCAGAGAGTGGATGCATGGCATGCTGGGTACCTACTGACATACTAGTGCCTTGTACTTTGCATCGACACAAGCACTCCTGGTAAATAAGCACAGCGCTGATGGAAGCAGCCGGGTACGCACATGCTTGAGCGATACACTAACTCCAGTGGCTTAATGCACATGTAACTTGCATCAATCAAAATTTGTAGTGTAAACATGGCCTATATCTCTCACGGGCTATAAGCCAGTCGCTCTTCTAGAGCGTTGAAAGAATTAATACTGTTTTTACTATAATTAATACAAATCTAACCTTCACAATACGCCTGAGGCTTCCTTAGTTAATGTTTGCACAGCACTTGGAGGGACAATAAGCCCCTATCCTGCTGCCACTGAAATCAATGGCAAAACTCCCACTATATGAGGCTAAGTTTCAGGGGGTAGCTGTGTTAGTCTGTATCCACAAAAACAACAAGGAGTCCGGTGGCACCCTAAAGACTAACCGATTTACTTGGGCATAAGTTTTTGTGGGTAAAAAACCACTTCTTCAGATGTTGCATCTGAAGAAGTGGTGTTTTTTTACGCATGAAAGCTTATGCCCAAATAAATCTTAGTCTTTAAGGTGCCACTGGACTCCTTGTTGTTTATATGAGGCTAAATCTGTATTGTATTGAACACCGACTACAAAGCGGTCAGCACCCTTGGCTACCATTTGGGATTACTCAGCAGTTTACAGGATCAAGCTTTATATGAGAACTTTTATTAATTACTTTATTTGTATTATTGTGGCACCAAGGAGTCCCAGTCAATAACCAGGGTCCCATAGCGCTAGGTGCTTTACAAAGACACAAGAAAAAGATGGTGAGCTATTGAGGCAGGAACCTTCTAAGTATAAGAGAACAGACAACAGATAGATGCAGACAGACAAGGGACTGCAAGCTAATAATAAGGCAATGTTGTCTGCATGATTGGAGGTAGGGTGACCAGACAACAAGTGTGGAAAAATTGGGACGGGGGTGGGGGGTAATAGGAGCCTATGTAAGAAAAAGTCCCAAAAATCGGGACTGTCCCTATAAAATCAGGACATCCGGTCACCCTAATCGGAGGTGGCCTTAGCACACCGACAGTCTAACTGTGGTCAAGTTTTTCTTTGTTTTTAATAGGTGTCACAGCAGAGGAGAGTTTTACAGGAGGGATTTGAAGCAAGATAATGAAGTAACTTTGCTAATGTTCACAGGGAGCTCCTTCCAAGCATGAGGCACAGCAGGGGAGAAAGCTCTCACGTGTTTGTTTGAAAATGTAACAAGTGGGCAATAAAGGCTGGCATCGGATGAGGGACTCGACATTTCAATACTGACTGAAAATTGACAGGTAGAGTGGGAATAGGGTTGTGAGGAAATATGTGCTGAAGATGGGTGGGTCACTAGAACAGTAAGGACACTGGCTGAATGCCTCAAATAGAAGGGCCCTTAGCTTTACCTATGGCTCTTTCCCTCTGCTCCCCCCGCCAGTTTGCCCAAATCTTAGCTCAGTTCCTCATGAACAATATTTCACTAATCTGTGTATCCATATTAGCAGATACCAGTCTTTGTGCTGGGTAATCCCAGGACTGAAGTTGCTGGAGCAACATGCAGAGTAAACCACCTCTTGGCCTTGAGATGCAGTCACCTCTCCAATCCAGCAACAAAGTGATTGATGGAGTAGCACAGGAAAGCTTGCATTCTTGCTGTCTGGCAAAATAATAAATAAAATCACTTCTTTAATGGACTTTAGAGAGGTGAGTAACTCAAATCTGGTTAACATATGAGAGCTGAAGCCCTTTTTGTCTGTTGGACAATGGAAAAAATATTGCTTTAAAAATTTTTCTCAATATCTTGTTACACTTCAAAAGGAAAGTAGGTTCTAATCCCCCTTAGAAAATTTAGCTGTTATTTCATAGTGTAACCAACCACTTTTAATATCCATTTGAGGCAAGATCCATCTCCAGCTGAAGTCAGCGTAAGTCTTTCCATTGACTCTAAAAGGAGTTTGGAGTGGATCTGTGGCATCCTGCCACTGATTTGAGAATAATAGAGAAGCCAGTACCCACGAGCTACTCAAATTTGCCGGAGTAAGGAATGGGTTGAACAGATTGCAACAATACAAGGATACTTGATTTTAGGAAAGCAGATTTTAATAAATTAAGAAACCTAAGATTTGATCTTGTTCCCAAGCCTCCCACTGACATCAATGGCAAACCTCCTGTTCATGTCAGTGGAGAAGGATTGGGCCCCTAGTCAGTAAGCTGTGATGGGAGAAAGTTTTAAAAGCCACATGTGTGGGAGAAGGCTGGAGAATCCTAAAAAATATAGTAACTAAGGTACTACAGAGTACAAATACCATGAAAATGAAGAATGTGAAGAGCAAGAAGTGGCCTATGTGACATCACAAGGGGCTGTTCATAGATTGGAATTTAAAAACAAACCTAAACTATACAAACAAAAAGGGTCCTGGAAACCGAAAAAAAAAGCATTTCTCACAGTCTAGTAAAATTGTATTTGAAAAATTTAATTCAGATGAATGTGGCTATGAACATCATCACATGATCTGAAAGCTGGCAGAAAGTCTGTAAATTAAGTGGAAATGTTTTCTGGCATGTCACAAAGACTGGTGGGGTTTTTCTTGGGTGGGGTCTCATCTTCATTATGATCTGAGAGGTGGGTTAAACAGGGTATACACAGTCAGATTATTTTTATTCTAATTTGATAGGTACTATGAATGTCAGAGAAGAGAGAAATAATACAGAAAAAAATCTTAGTCTAGAAAAATGGGTGGGAAATAATATAAACTGAATACTTAAGGGAGACATATTCCAAAGGACTAGGAAGAAACCTGGAGCCAGCCTGGAAGCAGTAGTGCTAAAAGATACTGAGGAATGGCGGTGGACAACAAAACATGAGTTTCTCCCTGTGGCAGGTGCATCTCCTCTTTGAGGAGCTGTTTGGCCTGTGGATCCATATAGTCCTATATTACCCTTCAGGTCCTCCCCTTCCTTACCCCCAGACATTTGCATCCTGGGGCAGAAGGGAGCCTTCACGGCGCACAGCTTTCCAGCATCCCTAGGTATTGTGCATCCTGCCCTACACCAGCCCAGAGGAACTGCACTGGAGCTAGGTTGTGTTCCTCCAGTGGCTGGGGGCAGAGTGGAGATAGGGGCAGCATTTCTCCACATTATTGATTCATATTTTTAAAAAAAAAACCCCCAGAATAAACGTTTTGCCTGCATTCAAATGGGAGACTTTGCTTTTCAGAGTGTCTGGATTATTTTTTTCAGAGTAGCAGCCGTGTTAGTCTGTATCTGCAAAAAAAAACAGGAGGACTTGTGGCACCTTGGAGACTAACCCATTTATTTGAGCAGGAGCTTTCGTGAGCTGCAGCTCCCTTCGTCGGATGCATGCCAATGAAGTGGATTATTTTCCACAAAGTCAGTGGCGGGGCTGGGGGCAGCTTAAGGGAAAATCAAGCTTGTAATGGCAGCCTGCTTCTGCTTTAACTATGGAGAGCCTTTCATCCATAATACACTGCAGGAGATCATTCTCTGACACGTGAACTTAGCCACTTTTCGTTGAGTATGAAATAGTTATATCTACAGGATTTTATCAGTGTTCTGTTCACAAACCTTATATCCTGGTGAGACTCAGACCTAAGCAGAATCAAACAACTCATGTTTCTGTTAGCGATAGTCCAGCGCTGAAGGTGACTTTCACTTCAGAGGATTGTTTGTCTTGGTGTGACATCATTCTGTCTGGTCTTCTGAAAACTTCTGTATTTGCTGCGAAAATGAAGAGGAATCAATGTTGGCTCTTAATGTCCTGCTGATGATGGAACTCAGCCTGACTGTTTCCAAACAAGCCAGTGCATAAAACTGCATTACCTCATATGTCACAGGGATATTTTAAAATGGTTACATAATTACGTTGACTATTGCACTCAGACTGGATGACAGAATTCTGAACCTGAAACTCATTCCGGAAAGTGATTTGATTTTTTTTCTTACCTTGTCTTCCACTGTAACCCATGAGCACACAGAAACCATAGGCATTACTCAGGGAGCAAGGGAAAGTTACTAAGAAAGATAAGAAGAGAGGGAACTTGTGACTGCATTGTTTGCACATCTTCAGCGTACTTATATTTTTCATCATTCCTCAAATTTTGAAAGAGGAATTTTAGTCACCCCCATTCCTTTTGCTTTTATTGACCTAACTGATACCCCAGATCTGAACATGCACCTTCTTAAACTTTGTAAAGTTTGGCTCAAGGACAAGCTGTTTTCAACCAAATATTTAAATATACAGCCATTCCTGGTGGTGGGGGTTAGTCAATACATAGGATATGTGCTACTGTGGGAGAAGACATGACATTTTGTCCAAGGACACTAGGACAACCCAGCCAATTGCCATCGGCTCATCAGTGTCCACACATAGCAGGCAGGATTTCAATTTTTCAGGTCTCCTCTGCACAGAATTCACTTTCTACTTCAGTTGGAAGAAGGGGTAAATTGATGTTTCTGGGTTTTGGAACCTGAGGTTCCAGGAAATCTTAGCTGTTTCACGCTTGAGGTTTGGACTATTAATGCCTCCTCTCTGAACAGAAGCTATTATTTACATTATAGACTTTAAATTAGAGCTTTCCCACCTTGCATATCAAACAGCAGCCAAGTATAATGTGCTCCTTGCACTTTGTACCCCTCTAAATGAAAGGATTGCCCTAGGGGCCTGATCAAAAGCCCATTGAAGTCAATGGAAATGTTCCTGTTGACTTCAGTGGGCTTCATATCAGGCCAACAGATAGCACTTGTGGGGTTAGCCTCATCCACTTTGAAGGGGCTGAGCTGTAATCCTGCCCTTCTCCCCTCTCTTCGACATTGGTGAGGCCTCATCTGGAGTACTGTGTCCAGTTTTGGGCGCCACACTACAAGAAGGATGTGGAAAAATTGGAAAACATCCAGCAGAGCACAACAAAAATGATTAGGGGACTGGAACACATGACTTATGAGGAGAGGCTGAGGGAACTGGGATTGTTTAGTCTACGGAAGAGAAGAATGAGGGGGGATTTGATAGCTGCTTTCAACTACCTGAAAGGGGGTTCCAAAGAGGATGGATCTAGACTGTTCTCAGTGGTAGCTGATGACAGAACAAGGAGTAATGGTCTCAAGTTGCAGTGGGGGAGGTTTAGGTTGGATATTAGGACAAACTTTTTCACTACGAGGGTGGTGAAACACTGGAATGCGTTACCTAGGGAGGTGGTGGAATCTCCTTCCTTAGAAGTTTTTAAGGTCAGGCTTGACAAAGCCCTGGCTGGGATGATTTAGTTGGGGATTGGTCCTGCTTTGAGCAGGGGGTTGTACTAGATGACCTCCTGAGGTCCCTTCCAACCCTGATATTCTATACCATTCGCAGAGCTTTGTGTGTGCAGAGGAGAGCTGCATGCTCTTCAAGGATGGGTCAGAAACTGCACTGGCAGGCACTTCAGTCAGCATTGTGCCTGACCTGGAGTGTATGCTAGGGTAGTGTGTTTCCTCAGTGCCCCCAACATGAGGCTGTGCCTAAAAGGCACGTCTGATCCCTTACTAGATGACTGCGTACAATTCAGGATATAGTGAAATTGCTCTATGAAAAAATAAAGTGAACCCAATGCAAAGTAACTTCTTTTTACTTTTAAAGCAGTAGCAAAAACTTGTAACCTTTATAATAGTGAACCCCACTTACAAATTTTTATGTTAATCTATCCACATAGATATTATATGAACCCCTCCCCTACATTACTAGCCTTTTAGACCCTAACCTATGCTCTCTGATTCTGGCTAAATGATCATTAACTTCAGGACCTCACAGGATCAGGCTTATGATGAACATCATTTGAAGCATGTGAGGATCCAGTAAGTAGGCTGAGCAGAGGGTGGTTTTTTTGTTTGTTTTGTTTTTAAGTAACAAGAATTTTGTGAAGCAGAGATGAAAAATGAACCTAAAAAAAACTTTGAAAAAGAAACCTCTTTAAGCATGTACTGTATCCCACATAAAAAGGAAACCACATTAAAATCCCCAAAAGTCTTAATTGAAATATGACTTCAAAAGGTTTTCCTAATAAAAATGTAGCCACGATATCTGTCTCTTGATCATATGGTCAAGCATGAGGGAAATTCAGCTGATTTCTCTCTCAGCTGTACAATGAAGTACAAAATGTAAAATTAGGAAATTATGCTGGGATCTTAACCTTTTTATGTCAGACAAATGGATTCTTTATTCTCCATTGTGTGTCTACTGGAAGTGCAAACAGGGATATACTGTGTGTGTTAGGAATCTGGAGGCTATCAAAGTTAGATTTTAATTGTTTTTTTCCCATACTAGTTGGCTAATTTTTCAATGCACAGGTTTTAGGTTTTCTAATTGTAATGGAGTACAACATTGGTGATTGATTAACTGTAGTAAGTTTAAAGTTCTTTCCTATGTAATACATAAACACCCTGTAAAGCCAATGAATGGAAAAAGACATAAGTTAATGCAAGAAAGACTGATGCTGGCTATGAAGTCATAATACTTGCTTCTTGTGATCTATCAAAAGTTGTCTAGACCAGTGAAATAGTTATGTAATTCTAAATATTAAAACTGTTGTTGTACCAAGTGGAATATTTGCTAGCCAATTGGCATTGATTGATTGCCAAATAGTAAACAATTATTAACTGACATCAGCCAGAGTATCTTCATAAAGTACACTTGGTAGCAAGTTGCATTTTTATGGATAAAGTACTTCCTTGTGGGGAGATGCAAACAATAGCCCTGCCTCCATTTGATGGGGTTTCCCATGGGCTCTGAGAAACCCCACCATCGGGGTTGGATCTGAGAGGGCAGGCCCTATTGCAAATAATCCTGTGGATGAAGGAGGCAATTGGGCCTCTTTGCTACCCATATGCCAAACTGGGAATGTGATTGTCCTTAGGCACTCCAGATACTGTAATTTGGTGGTAGGGACCATACAAGTACCTTGATAGGTAAAAGATGTTGTTTAGAGAACTGGTGAGATTTGGAGGCAACCGAGGTGCATCACCCAAAAGACAACTAAATGTAATTGATGTAGGAGAGATGAGGCATAGGACGTCACGTTGGGAGGCTGGCTTTTTGAGAGTGTGTTTCGAATTGAGTTTCCTTTCTTCTTGCCAATACCTGGAAATTGAGCTCAGCAGGTGGGAGGTTCCCTGCTTTTGCACCGCCTGGAGCTTGGACTCCTGGGTGAGGGACTCCTCACCTTGTCCCTCAGACACAGGGGTTGGAGGTGCACTTGAGGATCCTTTGTCTTTCCTCTCCTCCACAAGAGGGGGCATGCTACCAGTACGGATGTGCTTGTAGCACAGTGTTGCTTCTGACAGAACTCAAAATCACATGGACTGCAAAGCCAGTGTCATATAGGTCCCCTGCCTAGCTCTGAACACACAGGTTTTTGAAAGCAGGCAAAATGCACTTATGCAGTTTATACAATACCCAAGTGTCCTGGGCAGTTGACAGAAAAAAACTGAATCCATGGTTCCTACTCAGAGGAGCTTACAATCGAATTTTAGATGACACAGTGAGTGCGAGTAACACTGGGGTGGAATGAGGTGAAGGAAGCACAAAAGGGGTTACATTTATAAAATGAAGTGGTTAGTCAGGTGTGCACACATCTTGGTGGTTTTCCTAGTAAAACTATTTAGTTGTTTGATTGTTTAAATTAATTCCATTTAGGTGACATTCTAGATTTTTAAACTTTGTCTAAGCATTAATGTAACTGCAGGAGAGCATTTTCCTATGAAATTTTTCACTGTCACTGAATTAGAGCCGAGCAAATAGCAGAAACAGTTTTCTGTGAATATTCATTCCTATCTGAAAACACATGAGAATCAATGTTTAGGATTGAATGCTCACATACTGAGTATCTGAAAACAAATATCCTGTTGTATATTTGACTGTAATGTTTAAAATTTGTGCTGTGTTGGTTAGTCACATAAGCCACCTATTCAAAAACTACGCCATGCAAATTACATAATTAAATAAAATGTCCTGGATTTTGGAGTTTGAAAAACAAATACTCCCAATGAATGGTTGCAAAAAATTCATTTGGGGGGAAAATTGTGAAGAAATCATTTCAAACAATGCTGAGATACCAGGGCAATGAAATAAAATAGAACAAATACATCAGATGATTTGTGACCTGTTTGCAAATATTTCCCAAACAGAAAAAGACATTGGTTGAATAAATTATTCACTCATCTCTATTCTAAATCCAATATCAAATTGCCTTTCTGGTTTCCATAACTCTTCATGAGCTTGCTGTTCATTCCCCAGCCCCACACCAGCCCCTGGGGAAAGCTCTGTCTTGTGCACAGTTGAGCTTCTCCCTGTTTCAATTACCCCATCTGTAAAATAGAGGCAGCGGCACACACCTTCATTGATAAAGGCCTTTGAGATGACAAAGAGTGTTGTATTAGCTTACTGTTATTTCTAAATGTCTTCTAATATAAGGAAACAGGAAGAATCCCAACAAAGATGGGTGGTAATCAATAAAATGATTTATATCCCGTGAAGTGAGAGTTGATTTCAGTCCTGTTAACCAGGAGAGAACACTTACATAACTTTTGAACTGATTAGTTCAGGAGTTTAGGTGCATTTAAATAAAGACAAGACTCTAATAAACACAAAACTAGGGCTGCTATCATTATTCTCTTGTGATTCAAGGGGAGATGTTCAAAACCGCCTAAGTGAATCTGGAGCACCATTACCTTTGAATGGGATTTGTATTCCTAAATCACTTAGGTTCCTTTGAAAGTCCCATCCAGAGCATTTTGATTTGCCTTAGAATGTATTTTGTTACTGAATCTAGATATTGTGATATTCCCACTCTCAGTAGCTAATACGTTACACCATAAGTAGTCTTACTGATGTCAGTGGGGCTACTTGTGGTATAAGGTATCCGTACTCAGCATGAGTGAGGGTTTCACAATCTGGCCCAAAAGTGGTGCATTAGCCCTTCAGCAGTCCCACTAAAATTAATGAGACTGCTTGAGGACTATAATACGCCTTGTCCTCACTGTGAATAAGGGTGCCCTTTGGTAAAGAATCTGAATATATGCATGTTAGTGTGTGCTAAATATTAATAAAAAGCTCGGTATGAGAGTGTTCACAGGAGTAAGTCAAATTTGCAAACTGAAATAGATGGAATGTCAGCCTCTTCTGTAAGTTAGCATATCAAACCTCTACAAATGCACTTACAGTACATGTACCTCCTAAAGCAAGTTGCACTTTTATGGATAATGTACCTCCTAAAGCATGGCTGTTTCTCATTCCCTGAATTTGATTTGTTAACATGTCTGCTGTCAAAAGATCTGTTTCTTATTTTTGTTGAGTTATATCTTAAACATGTCTTTTTTTGGCTACTTACACTTCAGTTTCTGTACAGCAGCAGCCAACTGGGGCCCAACTGCTCATTCCTGGCTCTCGGATTTACTTCTGTGCCTTTGATGGGTTGAGTCTGATCTACCTGTCTCACAGAGCATCTTGACTTATTCACTCACAGACCTGAATTGGCATTGCAGTCTCAGCTCTGGAAACAATTTTGCTGACAATGGAAATCCTTGCTGGGGGTGAGGGGTTGGTTTTACATATTGTGTAAAAGCTCATCAGAGTCCTGGTATCAGGCCCAATGGAATTTCTTTTCTTCCTTTCTTTTCAGTCCACTTTCTGTCGTCCACTCTAAATCTTATTTTACTTCTGTTTCTTTTCAGTTCCCTTATGCATGGTACCTAGTTTCTTAGCCTCTTTGCCATAATCTCTCCCTCCTTTTTTTTTTCTTTACCTGTGAACTTTTCCCTCACTGTGTTTTCTCTGGTGTAATCTCCATTTTCACTGCCTTTCTACCCCCTTTGCTCCCAGGGCTCCTTTTCTTTTTCACCCTGACCTCCCATTTTCTTTCTTCCACCGGCATCTAACATGCCTTCCTAAATGGAGTTTCATATTAATGGGACAGACCCTTTAGAAAGACAGCTCCCTTTGCCAGTCAGTATTATTACTATTTATTTGTGTTACAGTTAGCAACCAGCCTTGGAGCTCCATTGTTCCATGTGCTGTGCAAACACCTGGTGGGAGAGCAGCCCTGCCCCAAAGGGCTTAAATTCTAAATACACAAGGGATCCTTATCCCTGTTTTCACAAATGGGGAACTGAGACTTGTAGAGAGTAAGGGCCAGATTTTCAAAGGGGTTTAGGATCCTAAAGAGGCAGAAAGGGCTTAGTGGGATTGTCAAAAGTGCCTAAGCAGAATTAGTTGTCTAATTCTCTTTGATTTCCTCCTTAGGAGCCTTTGAAAATCCCACTAGGCACCTATCTGCACATTTAGGAGTCTAAATATGTTGGAAAATCTGGCCCTAAATGAGTTGCCCAAGGTGACGCAAGAAGTCTGTGGCACAGCAGGAACTGTAATTACGTCTGCAGAGTCCTTTTGCAGTGCCTGAGCTACCAGACCATCCTTCCTCTCTCAGAAGCTTAGTTAGTGCTCCAGAGATGAGCAAAGTTGAAAGTAATGAGCAAAACCAGGAGACTGAAAAACCAATCTAACAGTATAGACTATGTACCTTGTGATCCTGATCCTGGTCCAAGGCCCTGGACTCCTAGCAGACTGGGGCTAAACGCTGCAGTAAGATCCCTGGCTTCTTTAGCACTCCAGTGCCGCAGTCTGGAAATTCTACAGCAGTTTCATTAACATTTTAAAATAGAAGTTTTTAATAAATTAAATATGAATAATACAATCAACCCAGTATCCCCCTGTAATTTATTTTGATATTTAGTGCAGTTCATTTTACTTTGATGCCACATTTTCAGTTTTTGCCGTGCCACAGATTTTCATATCAACACATAATTGCATCATGGAAGTTCCTTGGAGGACAGGTGGTGATATGGACAGTGGGGTAGGGAACAATTGATACTTCTGGCTCTGTGAAGGCATAGGAGGTAGTTTGGAGTTGTGGGATAAGCCCGTTAGCTGGATGTTTCTACTAAAACTGTCAGCGGTGAAATAGTTAACATTCTTAACATTTACATTATCATGTCTAGCTTTCAGAGTTAAAGTCCCATTGAAATGAATGGAGGCATTTCCCACCTCTCTGAGCTATTTCAGGATAGCTGCAGAATCAGGAAGACCACACATCAGTTTACACTCAACCTTAGAGTCTCAGAATGCATGGGACCTGGCCCTGTTGTGTCTTTAGTACTGCAGGCCAGAGATTCAATGTAAATTCAACCTTGTTAGCAAAGAAAGGGGGAATATTTCCCAAGGTTTAACACCTCTGTACAAACCCCACTCCCTAGCCTTTGGATCTACTGGCCACTGCTGATAGCTCCATTTCCTGCTGGAAGAAAAGGAATACTTGTGGCACCTTAGAGACTAACCAATTTATTTGAGCATAAGCTTTCGTGAGCTACAGCTCACTTCATCAGATGCATACTGTGGAAAGTGTAGAAAATCTTTTTATACACATAAAGCATGAAAAAATACCTCCTCCCACCCCACTCTCCTGCTGGTAATAGCTTATCTAAAGTGATCACTCTCCTTACAATGTGTATGATAATCAAGTTGGGCCATTTCCAGCACAAATCCAGGTTTTCTCACCCCCCCCCTTTACCCCCCCCCACACAAACCCACTCTCCTGCTGGTAATAGCTTATCTAAAGTGACCACTCTCCTTACAATGTGTATGATAACCAAGGTGGGCCATTTCCAGCACAAATCCAGGGTTTACAAGAACGTCTGGGGGGGCGGGTAAAGAAAAACAAGGGGAAATAGGTTACCTTGCATAATGACTTAGCCACTCCCAGTCTCTATTCAAGCCTAAGTTAATTGTATCCAATTTGCAAATGAATTCCAATTCAACAGTTTTTCGCTGGAGTCTGGATTTGAAGTATTTTTTGTTGTAATATAGCAACTTTCATATCTGTAATCGCGTGACCAGAGAGATTGAAGTGTTCTCCGACTAGTTTATGAATGTTATAATTCTTGACATCTGATTTGTGTCCATTTATTCTTTTACGTAGAGACTGTCCAGTTTGACCAATGTACATGGCAGAGGGGCATTGGTGGCACGTGATGGCATATATCACATTGGTGGATGTGCAGGTGAACGAGCCTCTGATAGTGTGGCTGATGTTATTAGGCCCTGTGATGGTGTCCCCTGAATAGATATGTGGGCACAGTTGGCAACGGGCTTTGTTGCAAGGATAGGTTCCTGGGTTAGTGGTTCTGTTGTGTGGTATGTGGTTGCTGGTGAATATTTGCTTCAGGTTGCGGGGCTGTCTGTAGGCAAGGACTGGCCTGTCTCCCAAAATTTGTGAGAGTGTTGGGTCATCCTTCAGGATAGGTTGTAGATCCTTAATAATGCGTTGGAGGGGTTTTAGTTGGGGGCTGAAGGTGACGGCTAGTGGCGTTCTGTTATTTTCTTTGTTAGGCCTGTCCTGTAGTAGGTGACTTCTGGGAACTCTTCTGGCTCTATCAATCTGTTTCTTCACTTCCGCAGAAGGGTATTGTAGTTGTAAGAATGCTTGATAGAGATCTTGTAGGTGTTTGTCTCTGTCTGAGGGGTTGGAGCAAATGTGGTTGTATCACAGAGCTTGGCTGTAGACGATGGATCGTGTGGTGTGGTCAGGGTGAAAGCTGGAGGCATGTAGGTAGGAATAGCGGTCAGTAGGTTTCCGGTATAGGGTGATGTTTATGTGACCATCGTTTATTAGCACTGTAGTGTCCAGGAAGTGGATCTCTTGTGTGGACTGGACCAGGCTGAGGTTGATGGTGGGATGGAAATTGTTGAAATCATGGTGGAATTCCTCAAGGGTTTCTTTTCCATGGGTCCAGATGATGAAGATGTCATCAATATAGCGCAAGTAGAGTAGGGGCGTTAGGGGATGAGAGCTGAGGAAGCGTTGTTCTAAGTCAGCCATAAAAATGTTGGCATACTGTGGGGCCATGCGGGTACCCATAGCAGTGCCGCTGATCTGAAGGTATACATTGTCCCCAAATGTAAAATAGTCATGGGTAAGGACAAAGTCACAAAGTTCAGCCACCAGGTTAGCCGTGACATTATTGGGGATAGTGTTCTTGATGGCTTGTAGTCCATCTTTGTGTGGAATGTTGGTGTAGAGGGCTTCTACATCCATAGTGGCCAGGATGGTTTCTGGAAGATCACTGATGGATTGTAGTTTCCTCAGAAAGTCAGTGGTGTCTCGAAGATAGCAAGGAGTGCTGGTAGTGTAGGGCCTGAGGAGGGAGTCTACATAGCCAGACAATCCTGCTGTCAGGGTGCCAATGCCTGAGATTATGGGGCGCCCAGGATTTCCAGGTTTATGGATCTTGGGTAGTAGATAGAATATCCCAGGTCGGGGTTTCAGGGGTGTGTCTGTGCGGATTTGATCTTGTGCTTTTTCAGGGAGTTTCTTGAGCAAATGCTGTAGTTTCTTTTGGTAACTCTCAGTGGGATTAGAGGGTAATGGCTTGTAGAAAGTGGTGTTGGAGAGCTGCCGAGCAGCCTCTTGTTCATATTCCGACCTATTCATGATGACAACAGCACCTCCTTTGTCAGCCTTTTTGATTATGATGTCAGAGTTGTTTCTGAGGCTGTGGATGGCATTGTGTTCCGCACGGCTGAGGTTATGGGGCAAGTGATGCTGCTTTTCCACAATTTCAGCCCGGGCATGTCGGCGGAAGCACTCTATGTAGAAGTCCAGTCTGCTGTCTCGGCCTTAAGGAGGAGTCCACCTAGAATCCTTCTTTTTGTAGTGTTGGTAGGGAGGTCTCTGTGGATTAGTATGTTGTTCAGAGGTATGTTGCAATATTGTTAACCTATCCAACTATACTCTCAGCCCAGTAGAAGCAGCTGTCCTATCTCGGGGCCTCTTCTTCTGCACCTCCACCCCCACGAACATGATAAGTTCTGTGGTGACCTAGAATCCTATTTTCGACGTCTCCGACTCAAGGAATATTTCCAACATACCTCTGAACAACATAGTAATCCACAGAGACCTCCCTACCAACAGTACAAAAAGAAGAATTCTTGGTGGACTCCTCCTGAAGGTCGAAACAGCAGACTGGACTTCTACATAGAGTGCTTCCGCCGACGTGCAAGGGCTGAAATTGTGGAAAAGCAGCATCACTTGCCCCATAACCTCAGCCGTGCGGAACACAATGCCATCTACAGCCTCAGAAACAACTCTGACGTCATAATCAAAAAGGCTGACAAAGGAGGTGCTGTTGTCATCATGAATAGGTCGGAATATGAACAAGAGGCTGCTTGGCAGCTCTCCAACACCACTTTCTACAAGCCATTACCCTCTGATCCAAAGATGGACTACAAGCCGTCAAGAACACTATCCCCAATAATGTCACGGCTAACCTGGTGGCTGAACTTTGTGACTTTGTCCTTACCCATGACTATTTTACATTTGGGGACAATGTATACCTTCAGATCAGCGGCACTGCTATGGGTACCCGCATGGCCCCACAGTATGCCAACATTTTTATGGCTGACTTAGAACAACGCTTCCTCAGCTCTCATCCCCTAACGCCCCTACTCTACTTGCGCTATATTGATGACATCTTCATCATCTGGACCCATGGAAAAGAAGCCCTTGAGGAATTCCACCATGATTTCAACAATTTCCATCCCACCATCAACCTCAGCCTGGTCCAGTCCACACAAGAGATCCACTTCCTGGACACTACAGTGCTAATAAACGATGGTCACATAAACACCACCCTATACCGGAAACCTACTGACCGCTGTTCCTACCTACATGCCTCCAGCTTTCACCCTGACCACACCACACGATCCATCGTCTACAGCCAAGCTCTGCGATACAACCGCATTTGCTCCAACCCCTCAGACAGAGACAAACACCTACAAGATCTCTATCAAGCATTCTTACAACTACAATACCCACCTGCGGAAGTGAAGAAACAGATTGATAGAGCCAGAAGAGTTCCCAGAAGTCACCTACTACAGGACAGGCCTAACAAAGAAAATAACAGAACGCCACTAGCCGTCACCTTCAGCCCCCAACTAAAACCCCTCCAACGCATTATTAAGGATCTACAACCTATCCTGAAGGATGACCCTACACTCTCACAAATCTTGGGAGACAGGCCAGTCCTTGCCTACAGACAGCCCCCCAACCTGAAGCAAATACTCAACAGCAACCACATACCACACAACAGAACCACTAACCCAGGAACCTATCCTTGCAACAAAGCCCGTTGCCAACTGTGCCCACATATCTATTCAGGGGACACCATCACAGGGCCTAATAACATCAGCCACACTATCAGAGGCTCGTTCACCTGCACATCCACCAATGTGATATATGCCATCATGTGCCACCAATGCCCCTCTGCCACGTACATTGGTCAAACTGGATAGTCTCTACGTAAAAGAATAAATGGACACAAATCAGATGTCAAGAATTATAACATTCATAAACCAGTTGGAGAACACTTCAATCGCTCTGGTCACGCGATTAAAGACATGAAAGTTGCTATATTACAACAAAAAAACTTCAAATCCAGACTCCAGCGAGAAACTGTTGAATTGGAATTCATTTGCAAATTGGATACAATTAACTTAGGCTTGAATAGAGACTGGGAATGGCTAAGTCATTATGCAAGGTAACCTATTTCCTTTTGTTTTTTCCTACCTCCCCCCCCCCTCAGACGTTCTTGTTAAACCCTGGATTTGTGCTGGAAATGGCCCACCTTGATTATCATACACATTGTAAGGAGAGTGGTCACTTTAGATAAGCTATTACCAGCAGGAGAGTGGGGTGGGAGGAGGTATTTTTTCATGCTTTATGTGTATAAAAAGATCTTGTACACTTTCCACAGTATGCATCCGATTAAGTGAGCTGTAGCTCACGAAAGCTTATGCTCAAATAAATTGGTTAGTTTCTAAGGTGCCACAAGTACTCCTTTTCTTTTTGCGAATACAGACTAACACAGCTGTTACTCTGATTTCCTGCTGGGTGAGTAGTTTTAAAATGTTTTTCAGCTCTAGGAAATGATGATTTCCTGAAGAACCTGAATCATCATATTTTTGCTGTTCAATCCACGTTTGTTTAATGGCCTGCTTTACTGTGCAAGTGTGCAGAGTAGAGCAACACATTCTATGGTGTATGGGGAGGGGGAAGGGGGGCCGGTTAGACACAGGTTTTGGTGAACTGTCTTAACTGAGACAGATTTTGTAGTTGCTTACTTACTCATGGAGAGGGGAAGATTCTGATTTCACATACACTGGGGTAATTCCATTGACTTAATAGATAGTTACTCCTTATTGACACTGACCCCAAATGAGATCAGAAATAGGCTTTAACCTTTTCTTACTATTTAAGCAAAAATGTCTAGAATTTCAGTTATGGAATAAAAAATAACTATTAGCATAAACAGTAAAAATTTATAGTTTACAGATTATTTTGATTCATATACTTGTTTGCTGTTTACAGAACATTATAATAATTATAAAAAGTACTTAACTGGGCCCCTAAAGTTTATCTACTTTTCCATCCACATCTCAGGATACATTAGGTGTTACTCATCCTTTGGTGGAATCTGATCTAAGGGTCCAAATCTGGGCATGTATTTTACAAAATAGTGTAACTGACATATGAAGTGCCTGATTCGCCACTCACAGTAGTGTAAACCAGGGGTAGGCACACTGAAATCAATGTAGTTACTCTAGGGTCAGTAAGAGCGAATCAGGCCCAAATTGTGTAAATTACACTCCAAAAGCCCTATCTCCTGGCATGTTGCTTTTTTACCTTTTGGGCATGTGGTTGAAAAGTGGGTGTGGCTTTCCACAAAGGAAGTGTGATCAGTTTGCTCTCCTCCAAAAGCAGCTTAAAAAAGATAAAAGCTGCCCAAAGACGCTTTAAAATATACGTTTTCCACTTTGCATGTGTTAGGCCGTAGCAGGTGCAGGGTTCCTGGGCATAAGGAGGTTAGATACTGTTGGGCAGAATGGTGACAGAAGTATAAAATTGATAAACTGCTTTCAAGGGTTTGCTAGGGGAATCGGGAGAACATTCAGATACGTTCCCCAAAATTCCCTGCATAGCGTGTAATCTAGGTTGAAGGGCCTTATTGCAGCTGTTTTACCTAATGTGGCTTGGGGATTTTAAGTCCATCTTTCCTCACACCTAGTTCCTTGTACAGAGCCTGACTACTCTGACTTTGCATAGGGAAGGGTGAATTTCAGCCAGTATACCATATATTGGTGCTTGTAAGCATGGGGATGTGTTTTTTCAGTTATGCCTAACTCAGCGTGTGGATGCTGTGTTGGTTACAACTTCATTTATTTTACCAGTTTGTCTCTGAGCAGAAGTGTGATCACTGTTTATTTTACTATGTTTCTGCATTTCCAGTATGTGCTCCAGTTAGAATATAACTTCAGAATGGACAGGTGTGTAAACGTGCAGCAGAATTAATACTGTGTGCACTGCGCTTTTAGACATGGTATACAGCAACAGCGATTGTACTTACTCATCCTGGAGTCAGCTCTGTGTATCGTCCTATACGCTTCTGATTTATTTCCTTTATTGTAAGTTTTCTCTCCTGCAATGCTAGACTACTTTCCTGTTACCCACTCATCTTTACACTTTCGCCATCTGTCTGCCTGCTTCTGCTGATGTCATCAGTTGCCACTGCCTTTATGCGGTTAAAGATTACAGAAATTTTCACATGCAAGGTGATTGTGATGATGAAAAGGAATCTGCTGTGGGCTGGATCTCCATGAGTTCTAAACAAGGAGTTTTTACAGTATTTAGATAAACATTGACTCATCCTTATATAGAGCATTTGCCCTCTTGGAAACCATGTCCCGGATTACCACCATGTTTCCAGTGTGCATATTTTTGATGGGCGAAGACATTTACACATTTCTGGGGCATCTTTCTCCCACTTCTTTTTTCTCTGCAGGTGACTGGGCCACTAAGGTATTTATAGCATATTAAATTATTGCCTTTTCCTTCTTTCTAGCTCAGTCTTCCCCCCCATCCACCCTGATTTCTGTTCCTTTCTTTCTCCTTTCTCTACCACCTCACTTTGAATCATAGGGCTAGAAGGGACCAAATGGGTCATCTAAACTAACCCCTTGCCAAGATGCAGGATTTGTTGTGTCTAACCCATCCAAGACAAATGGCTATGCAGCCTCTTTTTGAAAACCTTGTGCCTCTTTAGTTTTCCCTGCGTCCTCTCTTTGCCTGCCTTTCTCCCTTCTCTTTCGATGTCAAACTTTGCATACTACTTCTTCCCTCCTGTGGCTTTCTGTCTTTCCCTCTCCTCCCCTTCCCTCCTGTAAGGCTTCTTGGAGATTCCAGAGATCATTTGGTCTGTCCTCCATGTCCTTGTCTTCTCTCTCTCCCAGTCAGGCATAGCTGAAGAAAAGCAACACTATTTTCTTCCTCCTCTTTTCAGGTGTCTCCCTCTCCCAACCCTCAAAGGTCAAACTCAGCTTTTTATGGAACCTGCAACCTTTGTAGATCCAAGAGCCTCTTGCCCAATTTTGATAAAGGTAGACCTCGTCCGGGAAAGGTTTTCCTGTTTAAAATCTCTTGAGCCTTAGTTAAGTTGTCACTGAAGGTGAGGGGAAAAGCTAAGGCTCCCTTCAGAGAAAAGGAAAAATTGTTAGGAGGGAGTGTCATTATGTTTCAGCTAACTGGCCCCTGCAGCACCATATTTAGTCCTGACATTTCATGAGAAAACACATCCCAGCATGCCATTACATTTGTGATGTAAGCTACCGGGTGCTAAAAGGCAAGAGAATCATAGGAATACATTTAAATTAACTGCAGGTACAATACTAACACAATGCAACTTTTACAGCTTCCTTGGCTTACTCTGCCATCTTCTGGTGGTACCTGCAGCAAGATCAAAGGTTAGAGGTGAAATGAACTGAAATAATTTATTACTAAGAAGAACACAAGGGCTGGCACTTGTCCAGTAGAACAATTTTCTTAAATAACCATTTTAAATATACTGTACAGTATACGCTCCTTGCAAGAAAAGTTTGGATTATAGATTGTGATGCAACGTCTTTTAACAGTGTATTTATTTTACTGAACAATTCTCCAGTGGGCTAAAGAAATTTTTCTGACCTGATGTTCTTGTCCTGGCAAAGTCTGATGAAAAAAAATGTACTACTCACTTCTCTAGCATTAGAAAGTAACCAAGTAAACTGAGCCAGTTAGACTGGTTGACTGGCCAAATATTCAAGACTCTGTTTTCAAATTTTAGATGCTCAGCTGCAAATTGCTTTTCTGAACCATCCAAAACCTGACTATTTGACATTTTCCACAACAAACTGCTGGTCTGTTGCGCGCTCTCTCTCTCTCTCTCTCTCTCTCTCTCTCTCTCCCCGCCCTACATCCGCTTAATAATTTTAGTGGTATTTTTGTTTTTTGGTAGTTTTTTTTGTTTTTGTTTGTTGTTGCTGCTTGTTTCCCATTCTGCTTACAATCTCTCCAGAATTACTTTGCTTATCTGCTTGTAGTTTCTGGTCCTACTGTCCCCAATACTACGCTTTTACCTAGGCATCCGCACTTGCTGTCTCCAGAGTCATGTATTCAGTTTAGAGTTTTCCTTTGACATTTAAGGCATAGCTGGTTGGAAACTGTTTGGTGGTTTTTAGAGGAAAATGTCGACGTTTTATTGGAAAAATGAAAATTAATTCAGTTTTTGGCAACAAGATACTAGGCATGTGTCAAACCTACATGCAATGTCTCTTCTTTTTAAACAAAAAAATCATCGGTTTTGGTGTTTTCATGGCAAGCGGACACTTTCTGTGGAAAAAAAATTCATTTAGTTGATCCTTCCTCGTTCCTCGTAAAGTAAGGTCTTTTATATTGCTACCCTCAATACTGAAAGGATTTGGTTCACACTGACTGTATCCTCCCTTAGTTATTCTATCTGATTCTTCAGGAGCTTGGCCCCATTGCTCTGTTCCCATCTGGGCTCCCCTTTCTTTTGATCTTTGCACTATTGACTCAGTTGCTTTATTTAAAATGGTTTCTTTCTTAGTTCTGTCACCGTTTAACTTGCTGGAGGCCTGCGTAATGGAGCTGTTGTTGATCCATATTGTTACCTTGTCTAGTTACTTGCACTCTCCTTAGCATCCTGGTACCAGTGAAAGGTGCTACATGAATCATCAAGAGCCAGATTGTGCTTAGCCCTGTGGGGCCACCCATGGGCACAGCACTGAGTAAAGATTCCATCCTTCCCTCGCTGGATGGCCAAACTAGAGCTATCTATATTAAGGTTCTGGGTGCTTGGGTGAGTGCAGGGGCACAACAGAGATGCTCCTCCTCTGCAAGCAGCTAGGCAAGGAGGAGTGGGGAGTAACTGGGCTGGGTCTCTGCCCCAGCATGGGGATAGTATACTTCACCTATCAAGCAGCATTGCAAGTTACATCCCTGCCCTCAGTGTAACAGGGGAGACCCAGGAGGCATTGTGCTTTTCTGGGGTTTCCAACCAACGCCATCTTTACCCTGGACTGAGTACAGATTGTACCATCTAGCACTACACAATGATAGCCCTAAAATCCCAAAGCGGGGGGATTTTCAAAAGGTACCTAAGCTATTTAGGAGCACGAATTCCATTGACTTTTGATGGTGCATGAGCTCCCAGAACACACAGGCACTTTTGAAATTCCCACAAAAAATTCCTAAAGCTCAGGTGTTTACATTTATACTCAGCATCAAAGGGATTAGAGTGCGATGTCTGTATCAAACCTACACGAAAAGTATATCTTTAGTGCTTTAAAAACAAAGTCTCCAGGGAAATGAGCTCCACCCTGACATCTGGTGGTGAGGTATGGCAAAGAACTTCAGGGGCCGATCTCATTTGCATAGGCACACCCACCCCGCCTAGAATGAGGCCATAGCTGCCCAAATGGTCACTTTGGCTGCTGTGGGATCCCCAGTGTCTCTGTTATTGGGGCAGGAAAAATAAATTGTTGTTACCCTGATTATGGGAACTGTGCTTGGAACTGTACTTGGCCTTTTGTTACGATGGAGGGACTCACCATCAACTAAGTGGCACTCGCTAGGCAAGGGTCATGGGTTCCAAAACTCTGTGAATTGAGAGAGGCTGGGGACAAGTATAAATACTTGGTGGCATGGGCCCCTTGGTGAGGGCCTTACATGCTAATTACACTTCCTCCTCTCTCCACTGTGGAATATCAGAGCTAATTTTGATTTCATTAGAAGTCTAGTTACAGGCTGCTGAGCTCACTTTGGGCTAACAGTGCACCAGCACTGAGGCTCCCCTACTACAAGCTGAATTCACCTAAGAGCTGAAATCACTGAGCGTTGTGTTAAGTAGTGGGGGAGCCTGAAGATATATTGTGGAGCAGTTTGCGGGATGGCTGGAGTGCCTTGTGGACAGGCTGGTGGAGCAGTTCGTAGGATGGCGGGAGCTGCTTGTGGGCCGCGGAGCTGAGCAAAGGAGTTCGTGGGGCGGCTGGCAGAGCGGAGCGAAGGCCTATGGAGCTGTGGGGCGGTCAGCTTCAGATCATGTAAGGTGCCTCTTACCCCCATCCCATCTCCACCCAGGTTGGGAGGTAAAGCTCCGCAGATAAACTTTCGAACTCTGGGGCTGCCCTGACCAGGGACAGAGACTTTTGGGTCATTGGACTTTGGGGACTTTGGGTGATTTGGGGTTGCTGGACTCAAGAACCAAAGGGAAAGGGGCATGCCCCAATTTGCCTGGGGTGGGGTTGTTTTTGCTCATGGGTTGTGTTATGAATCCTGTTGGTGGTGTTTCCCCATCATAATGCCACATTGTATCTCTCTGTTATTTAAAGGCTTTTTGCTACACTCAGACTATGTGCTTGCGAGAGGGGAAGTATTGCCTCTTGGAGGTGCCCAGCGGGGATGGTATATATTTGTCCCAGGTCACTGGGTGGGGGCTCGAGCCGGTTTGCATTGTGTTATTGGAATGGATCCCCTAGATATTGAACCCGGCCCTTGTTGCTGCCAACTCTGACGGGCAGAAAGGTTACATATATCTTTAGTGCTTTAAAAAAAAAGTCTCCAGGGAAACACTAAATTAAATTAATTTCTCTGATTTTTTGCAGAGCATGTTGCTCAGACCCAAGAGTAATTAGCTTTCTTAACAGAACATCAGTGCAAACCAACTAGCATTTTTTGCCTCTATTTTATCACTTGGTTGCACCTTGCAAGCATTAAAGTATGAAGACACATGATGAAGTTTAGCTTTGTTAATGTCTGGGATTCAAAAGAAGGCTAAGGGAAGCTTCCTTGCTGCTGTAGAGATCTTTGTGATTTTTCTGTAATTCACAAGGTTATTTTGAACAAATGATACCTGCTCTGTGCTTGTTATAACAAGTATATGGCCGGATGATTCCCCACTGCTTTGCAACTTGAATAGTCTTTTTTTATACATCTGCAAAGAGAGTGTAATAATGCAATCTAGTCAATGCGGTTGTTTTCTATACCCCCCCCCTTTGCACTTATTTTTCACATGTGTAAATGGCTGCACAAGGTGAAAGGAAGTAGACAATCATGCTCATGATGAGCAGAAATCTCAACAACTCAGCATAAAGAGCCTGTTAGTTTTGGAAAAAAAGATCTGGCTCTCAGTTGAAATGATAAGGATAGAGGTTTCATTGGTTCTTGCTTTCTACAGAACCTTTGCAGGGTCTTTGTGTGTGATCCTAATGGATGTGTAGGCTAGACAGTGAAAAATAATGGTGTCTAGTTTGTATTAAGCTCATTAGTTTATTCAGACTATGCCTTGGGAAGCACCCAGTGCTACAGAGACAGTGAATTTTGGAGAGGTGGTGGTAACGTTCGGAAGAGAAGGACCTGTTGGAAATAGAGTTCTAGTAACAACATGTGGTCTTTTAGGCTGAAGACTCAGCCTAAAGGTTGACCCCCTTAGTCAACATAACTCCTTTTTCCTAGTGCATACAAAGAACCAGAGTTTGGTCTCAGTGACGCTGGTGTAAATCCATAGTATCTCCAGTGAGTTTGATGGAATTACTCTGAATTTACACCAGTGTAACAGAGATCAGAGTTTGGCCTGCAGTTATTGGACCAGTCTGTAAGTGCACCTCCTATCTGAAATCAGTAGGAGTTATGCTTGTTTACACAATGGCCAATTATGACCATTAGCATGATTTTTAAAAAGACATAACATTACAAACATTTACTGTCAGGCTGTGTATAATTAAGGATAGATACGAACATCCAGTTCCTATCATCTCCACACAGCTTTCCACTGCTTCAGCCACTATTGCAGCTTCATAGGCAGTGAATTGCAGCAATGGGGTTTGCTTGTGTAGATGCAGCCCTCCACGACAATGGATATTTTTGGCTTTCTGGCACACTGGTCTGAGAATCTGGCAGCCTTCCAGAAATATGGAAAAAATTCATCCAACTTGACTGTTCCCTATGGAGCCAAGTTTGAACAAGAAAAAGTGCAACTGCTTATTTTTGTGGATAGTTGAAAGAAGGCAGAGAATCTACACTACATGGATTATCAGCAACCAGGCTTCCAAACCACTGAAAACTTATTTTGATAAATAAGAAGCAGATGTGATAGGTGAGTTATAAATTCCTAGGACAGAAACTTTTCCTAGATACAGATTCCATGAGAGTGTGCAAGGTGTCAGTCTCTTGAACATGGCTTAACGTTGTGGCTATGAAGACAGTGTTGAAATGCTGAAAGACCAGAAAAACTTTTCTAAGGTAGAGAAAAGGTCTCAGTGAAGAAACCACTCTTTCCCTGGAAAAGGCAAAAAAATATAGCTAGGCCTTATGAGGTAGCTCAGGGGCTCTCAACCTTTCCAGACGACTGTGCCCCTTTCAGGAGTCTGATTTGTCTTGCCTACCCCCGAGTTTCACCTCACTGAAAAACTACTTGCTTACAAAATCAGACCTAAAAATACAAACAACCCACTGTTTCTGTAACAGTGTCACAGCCCACTGTTACTGAAACATGGTTGACTTTCTCATTTTTACCACATAATTATAAAATAAGTCAATTGGAATATAACTATTGTACTTCCATTTCAGTGTATAGTATATAGAGCCATATAACCAAGTCATTGACTGTGTGAAATTTTAGTTGGTACTGACTTGGCTAATGCTTTTTATATAGCCTGTTCAACTAGGTAAATATCTAGATGAGTTGATGTACCCCCTGGAAGACCTCTGCGTACCCCCAGAGGTACATGTACCCCCAGTTGAGAACCACTGAGCTAGATCAAGCATGACTGAAAACAACAGCAGTTAGAATGATGCACAGATGCTATATTGAAGCTTGATATATAATTTTTGTGTGTGTATGTCTATACAGGTACCACCAGTTATGGACCTAGACTTCTTTTTAGTTCTTGAATAGTTTTACAGTGAGATTTTCATAGGGAAGTGGGTGAACTTTTCAACGTTTGCTCGACTGAGCCTCGTTTCTCATAGTGAATGCTCACATTTTGGTGCACGAAAAAAATCTGTGTGCAATCCTGGGAATGAGATTAATCCAGAACAGAGATGTCAAACTCATTTTTTGGAGAGAGCAAGTTGCATTTTAATGGTGGCCTGTGGGCTGGGACACAAATTTGCAACTCCATATTCCCCCTCAATCCACACTGGATCTCTCCCACATGTCATTGGGAAGTTTCCACAACGGTCAAGGATCGAGTGTGGCATTTATGGATTTAACTAAACTTTTTGTTGTCATCATTATTATTTGTTAGTTATACTAAGTATTGTTCACCGGAAAAAAAATCTCACTTTTAGGCCTGTGGATTTTCTGATCTGTGCTCTCTTCCCTGTCCTCCTTTCTCTGTTCCCTTCTTCTCTCTGTTTGTGTCTCTTTTCTTCCCTGCAGCAATTCCCTCACCATCCTTTACCAGCTTCGTTCCCAGTCTGTTCCGCATCCAATCTGATAATTATGACTGGGAAAGTGCCATCATTTGGGTTTAGCATTAACACCACAGTGTGGTTAGGGAGGCAGAATGGTCATACCTCTCAAAGCCATTGTTTCAGGTTGCTTTGCATGTGGAAAGTTTTCACGTCCATGAGGACTAAAAACTTGCCGCTTTTTAAAAAAATGAAAACAGAGGTTCTGTAGAACATGAACATACCATGCAGACAACTGCCATGCAGACAACTTTAAAATTAAAAGGAGTACTTGTGGCACCTTAGAGACTAACCAATTTATTTGCGCATGAGCTTTCGTGAGCTACAGCTCACTTCATCGGATGCATACTGTGGAAACTGCAGCAGACTTTATATACACACAGAGAATATGAAACAATACCTCCTCCCACCCCACTGTCCTGCTGGTAATAGCTTATCTAAAGTGATCATCAAGTTGGGCCATTTCCAGCACAAATCCAGGTTTTCTCGCCCTCCACCCCCCCACACAAATTCACTCTCCTGCTGGTGATAGCCCATCCAAAGTGACAACTCTCCACACAATGTGCATGACAATCAAGTTGGGCCATTTCCTGCACAAATCCAGGTTCTCTCACCCCCCCACCCCCCTCCCAAAAACCACACACACAAACTCACTATCCCGCTGGCAATAGCTCATGGAGGTGGGGGGGGGGGTGAGAAGGCCTGGATTTGTGCTGGGGGTGGCCCACCTTGATTATCATGCGCATTGTGGGGAGAGTGGTCACTTTGGATGAGCTATTGCCAGCGGGAATACAGACTAACACGGCTGTTACTCTGAAACTTTAAAATTGTTATGTGCACTAGATGCACCCTGTGGGCTGGATGTTTGATACCTCTGATATAAAAGATGGGAATCAATCACCGTTTAGCTAAGTTAACCCAAGCATTAGCTTTGAGGAGAGGTAAATATAACACATCTCACCTCTCAGAACGAGGGGGCCTAGATTTGGCACTGCCTGGCCAGAAAACAACCCAGCTGGGATCTGAAAGCTAAAAGCAATGTTTAGAGGCCAAATACCTTGATGACACTTGGGGTTTCACCTGAGGAAAGTCCTATTAATGGAACTTAGAATCCAAATATAAAACTGCCAAACAAATCTGAAAAACTGGGTAATAATTCCAACTTCTCATTTCCACTTCACCCCTCTGAAATAAATTATGATAGTTTAAATTCACCTATATCAGTAATTGAAAGAACGGTTTGAAAATGAGATGTAAATGCCCAGATAAATGTGGTGGGACATTGCTATGTTGCCCTTCTGAAATACGTAAGATATTCCTGGCTTGCTGCATGTTACTTAACACAACCATAAAATGTGTTTTATCTTTGGAAGCATAGGTGGAGATTAATGAGTCCAACAAAAATGATGAATTAACTGAACATGATGAGGTGTCTTTGCAAAATGAGCTACTGTGGCTAACATTTTGGAAAAACAAGAAATATTAAAGCTGCATCCTCTGGAGAGGATGAAAGTATTACTACTGTAGGCAGAGTTTCTTTTGTTGGGGTTACTGCAGAATCCATCTCTGGAATGGGGAAATACACATTTTACATGAGTGGTGGCCTGGCGAAATGCATTCTTCTGTTACTGCTGCATAGGTTCTGTCTTTATCCTGCATATACAGTATCTCTAATTTTAGACTTATTATTTAGCAAATTACTTCTTGCAAATGATTGGAGTACAGTAGGCTGAATGGAGGAAAAGTAGGAAGAGTTCATTGACAAGTCAGAGGAGTTTGGACAGGTTGATCAGGCAATGAATGAATGACTCTGGCTACTTCTTTCTTTGTCTCCATTGTGGACCTGTTCCTGCTCCCAGGTCAATGACAAAACTCCCATTGGCTTCAATGTGAGCAGAATCAGTTCCTTTGGGATTTTACAAGTCAATCTGTAAAAACACTTCTCAGGCTAGATCCTGAACTGCAGCTGAGATAATCTCAGGGCAGTTGATGGAGGAGGAGCTTTAAGCTACCTTTGCTACTCCCCATTTCTTGGGCCAGTTCTTGGAGTTTAGTAACTTAGAGCAGCCTTGGGGCTGCTCTTAGTTATGCCTACCGCCAACAGCTTCAAGGAGACATCCAGGGAGCACAGGACATGCCCGCTATTCCCTGGGTACACACTTTACACTATCTGTTGGGAGGAGCTGGTAGCATAGATTGGATAAACTGGCTCTACACCACCCTGGAATTCTCTTTGTCAGGCTAGGGGAATGGGCAGATTTGCTGGATTTCCAGCTGGTTCACATCAGTGGAGCAGTTCAACAAAGGAGGCAGAATGGGGCCAAGGATCTGGTCCGCTCTCTGAACATCATGGAAACCACTGTACATTCTATGACCCTCCTAATCTTTGGTGATATGGGCTGCCTCTGACGTGTTATTGTGCATGGAAGCCAGACAGAATCATTACTGAATCTAGCTTTTATAAAGAGTAACTCACTGAAGAGTCCTTGGTTACTTTCCTATGTTTTTCTAATAAATGAGCCAGGCAAACATTTACCCCTATTATTGCCTCTAAGAGGAATTTGTTAATAGTTTACCCTTAGCCAGAATACTTATTGAAAGCTTTTCTGAATCTGAAAAATACTTACCAGAAACGACTTTAAAACAAACGGTTAATCAAAAGAGACCACAAATGGTGTGTGTGAGAATAATATTTCACTCATGAGCAACACAGTGGTCCCAACTCTATGGCTATCAGAACTTTATCCCCCTGCACATTATTGTGGGTGCATCATATATATATATATATATATATATATATATTCATAGAAGATAACTAGATGATGATGACAGTAAAAACAAAAGACTGTTTGCTTGAGGCTTATGGAGGAGCCAACTTGAAGTGATGAGGAAAGTTACCTTAGGGCTGTGGTTCTGAGCCTTTGGTTTGCTGAAGTCCCTTTTCTGGTTCCTATTAACAGATCCCTTCCCCATGTCCTCTCACACCATGCTCCAGCACACTTAGCACCATCTCTACTATTTTCTGCCCCTTCTCTCTCTCTCCTTCTCATCCATGACAGTCTCATCTCCTATTTCTCCCTCATGTGCTCCTCTTTCCTTCCCTTGCTTTCTCATGTGAATACTTTTTTATTGTTGTTCTGGGGCCTTTCACTCCCCTGAGATCTCTGTGCTATTCTGAGCATGTGTGTACGGTGGGGGTCTGCTGGTGGTCCCATCATGCTGTGCAGCCTGTATTCTCTCTCAGGCCAGGATAGCAAAGCTGAATAAAAGAGGAGCTTGAGTAAGTGGGCAGCTTCCTGAGCCTGCAGCTCCAGGTGGCTTTTTTAGGGGTGTGTGGGGGAGGGTGGGGGTGAAGGCTGCTAGAGAAGGGAAGGAAGGTAGATGGCTGTAAGCAACCACTCGCTCCTTACAGACCCCTGAGCATGTTCATAGTTGTGCATGAAGTGGAGGAGATCTAGGATCATGCAACTTCCCTTGTCTCCTCCTGCTCGCTTTCTACTCTTACTTTGTGTACTGCCTTCCACATCCCCAGGGTAGGAGACACTGGTTAGGGTCTCTTTCAGCTTAACCCTGCCCCTCCCCCCACCCCAACCCCCCCCCACACACGTACTGTGGCTTTTCAGCTATGAAGTATTGAGTGAGCAATTAAAATATAGCCCATCAATGCAGAAACTAAACCTATTTTTGCTGAGTCAGGCCCTTTGTGAACTGTCAGTATAGTATTCGCAGTCTGTTATTCATTGTCTGCAACTCACAGACTAAACTTCATACATCATCCCTTAATCTTTTTAAAAGACTTTTTTGTCTGAGACACAAGGGTGAGGTAATATATCTTATTGGAGCGGCTTCTGTTGGTGAGAGGGACAAGCTTTACAGCTACACAGAGCTCTTCCTCAGGTCTGGGAAAGGTACTCCATGTCACCGCTACATACAAGGTGGAACAGATTGTTTAGCATAAGTAGTTAACACACATTCTAAGGAACCATTCCAGATGAAGTGATCTGTTAATTCATCCCTCAATTTCCCTTGAATTGTGGAAAAGTAATAGTGGACCTTTGTGGTAATTCGGAAAACCCACTCCTGCTGTCAGCCGTGCGTGGGGCTGAGGGCCAAGTTCCCGCTGTCAGCTGACAAAATTGCAGTGGAAGCCTAATATTGCAGAATCTGCAATTTCCACAATATCACAAGTTAAGTAGGGCCTTACTTATTAATTTTGTCATTTCCTCGATTCTGAGTGTGTAAAAGGATGCCGTCAACTTAAAAATCACACTTTTCTCTGAATTTCTGCTATTGTTATAAGAAACATCCTATCTGAAAGAGACCAGAGAAAATATATCTTCCGTTTTTCCTTGTTTGTTTGCTTTAAGCATTTGACATCACTCTGTCTATATTCTCCCCACCCTTCCCCATGCACAGTAGTTATTGTTTGTGTGCGTCTTTCATACAGCAATAAGGGGAGAAAACATTTTTAAGATAGGAAAAGATGAGTGTAAAACAACTAAAGAGGGCTAAAGCTCTCTGGGTAGGTATAGTACTTGAAGTATCTTTTAACACAATTTTAAAAATTGACAAGATTTCAAGTTGACCTTCCTTATGCTATGTGATATTAACATTTACTTACCAGGGTGTTTTTGCTGGAATTTCCCCTTTTTTAAAGAAAAAAACATTTTAATAAATTTTGTAATGTGCAACCACTGAAGTATCGTATCGGCATGCTCCAGAAGGTCTGCAGAAGAGAGCTGCTTTCTTGTGAAACTTAAGAGCAATGTAGCTGACAAGGTGCACAGTGACAGAGGCATCCTGTTTGCCTTCGCTAACTTTCACTGGACACCTTCAGTTTTTTATTGGGTGATCCACTCTCCTCTTCTAGAGAAGTGGAGCAAGGATTTGCCTATGCATCAGCCCTTGTCAAAAACAGAGAAAAGCTAAGGGAAGACTCCCTGCATTCATGCAAGAACTGATCATTTTGTGGCAATGGAAGTAGGATGAGGGGATTCCAGCTGAGGGGACTGCATAGGGAGGGAACTTGTCTTTTAAACAGGTCTTCAAAAAACGAGGTAGTGAACTCTCATTGCTACTGCAATATAAATAATAATTAATAATAAAAATACAGATGGGGTCATTTCCAGTAAAGTCTGGTACTGTATTTTCCTGTTTTCAGTGGGTGGAAGCAGGCAGGCAGGTAGTGTATTATTACATGTCTTTTTGCTTCCACCCCTCCCCCGCCATATTATTTGAACTAATGTGTCAAGTTCTGTTCTAAAATTCCCCTTTTCCAATGACACTTCAGTGAGAGCAATCCATCTTCTGGCCTTCTCCCAGGGGAATAGGTTAGCAACACAGGCACTCCTAATGTAATTTCAGTGGAATAGTGAAATGGGAAAGTTAAGAAGAGTGAGGAGGAAGAATGGCTATAGCGGACCTTGGAATGGAGGAAGAGGAACCCAACTGGAAGCTATAAATTAAATGAAGAGTGGGAACTAAGTACAAACCCCAAAATTATCATTTTAACAACAGCAATCAGAACAATAAAAATGCAGCATAATCATGGGACCTGAGTCTGAACTCACTTTACAGCAGTTTCGCTATTCAAATCAATTGCGTTACTCCTGATTTACACTCTTGTGAGAAGAGAATCAGGCCCCATGTTATTAAGACTCTCTAATTATTTAATCTCTCTGGGCAAAAGCCCCTTATTTAAAGTACTTCTGTAAGTCCTGGTTCAGATCCTCTGTTGGTATAAAGAATCATAGAATCATAGAATATCAGAGTTGGAAGGGACCTCAGGAGGTCATCTAGTCCAACCCCCTGCTCAAAGCAGGACCAATCCCCAACTAAATCATCCCAGCCAGGGCTTTGTCAAGCCTGACCTTAAAAACTTCTAAGGAGATTCCACCACCTCCCTAGGTAACACATTCCAGTGTTTCACCACCCTCCTAGTAAACATTTTTTTCCTAATATCCAACCTAAACCTCCCCCACTGCAACTTGAGACCATTACTCCTTGTTCTGTCATCTGCTGAGAACAGTCTAGATCCATCCTCTTTGGAACCCACTTTCAGGTAGTTGAAAGCAGCTATCAGATCCCCCCTCATTCTTCTCTTCTGCAGACTAAACAATCCCAGTTCCCTCAGCCTCTCCTCATAAGTCATGTGTTCCAGTCCCCTAATCATTTTTGTTGTGCTCCGCTGGACGTTTTCCAATTTATCCACATCCTTCTTCTAGTGTGGGGCCCAAAACTGGACACAGTACTCCAGATGAGGCCTCACCAATGTCGAATAGAGTGGAACGATCACATCCCTCGATCTGCTGGCAATGCCCCTACTTACACATCTCAAAATGCCATTGGCCTTCTTGGCAACAAGGGCGCACTGTTGACTCATATCCAGCTTCTCGTCCACTGTAACCCCTAGGTCCTTTTCTGCAGAACTGCTGCCAAGCCATTTGGTCCCTAGTCTGTAGCGGTGCATGGGATTCTTCCGTCCTAAGTGCAGGACTCTGCACTTGTCCTTGTCCTTGTTGAACCTCATCAGATTTCTTTTGGCCCAATCCTCTAATTTGTCTAGGTCCTTCTGGATCCTATCCCTACCTTCCAGCGTATCTACCTCTCCCAGTTTAGTGTCATCTGCAAACTTGCTGAGGGTGCAATCCACAACATCCTCCAGATCATTTATGAAGATATTGAACAAAACCGGCCTGAGGACCGACTCTTGGGGCACTCCACTTGATACCGTCTGCCAACTAGACATGGAGCCATTTATCACTACCCGTTGTGCCCGACAATCTAGCCAACTTTCTATCCACCTTATAGTCCATTCATCCAGCCCATATTTCTTTAACTTGCTGTCAAGAATATTGTGGGAGACCGTGTCAAAAGCTTTGATAAAAGTCAAAGTATATCCCATCCACCACTTTCCCCATATCCACAGAGCCAGGTATCTTGTCATAGAAGGCAATTAGATTAGTCAGGCATGACTTGTCCTTGGTGAATCCATGCTGACTGTTCCTGATCACTTTCCTCTCCTCTAAGTGCTTCAGAATTGATTCCTTGAGGTCCTGCTCCATGATTTTTCCAGGGACTGAGGTGAGGCTGACTGGCCTGTAGTTTCCAGGATCCTCCTCCTTCCCTTTTTTAAAGATGGGCACTACATTAGCCTTTTTCCAGTCGTCCAGGACTTCCTCCGATCGCCATGAGTTTTGAAAGATAATGGCCAATGGCTCTGCAATCACGTCCGCCAACTCCTTTAGCACTCTCGGATGCAGCGCATCCGGCCCCATGGACTTGTGCTCATCCAGCTTTTCTAAATAGTCCCGAACCACTTCTTTCTCCACAGAGGGCTGGTCACCTCCTCCCCATACTGTGCTACCCAGTGCAGTGGTCTGGGAGCTGACCTTGTTCGTGAAGACAGAGGCAAAAAAAGCATTGAGTACATTAGCTTTTTCCATATCCTCTGTTACTAGGTTGCCTCCCTCATTCAGTAAGGGGCCCACACTTTCCTTGACTTTCTTCTTGTTACTAACATACCTGAAGAAACCCTTCTTGTTACTCTTAACATCTCTTGCTAGCTGCAACTCCACGTGTGATTTGGCCTTCCTGATTTCACTCCTGCATGCCCGAGCAATATTTTTATACTCTTCCCTGGTCATTTGTCCAATCTTCCACTTCTTGTAAGCTTCTTTTTTGTGTTTAAGATCAGCAAGGATTTCACTGTTAAGCCACTCTGGTTGCCTGCCATATTTACTATTCTTTCTACACATCGGGGTGGTTTGTCCCTGTAACCTCAATAAGGATTCTTTAAAATACAGCCAGCTCTCCTGGACTCCTTTCCCCCTCATGTTATTCTCCCAGGGGATCCTGCCCATCAGTTCCCTGAGGGAGTCAAGTTTGCTTTTCTGAAGTCCAGGGTCTGTATTCTGCTGCTCTCCTTTCTTCCCTGTGTCAGGATCCTGAACTCGACCATCTCATGGTCACTGCCTCCCAGGTTCCCATCCACTTTTGCTTCCCCTACTAATTCTTCCCAGTTTGAGAGCAGCAGGTCAAGAAGAGCTCTGCCCCTAGTTGGTTCCTCCAGCACTTGCACCAGGAAATTGTCCCCTACCCTTTCCAAAAACTTCCTGGATTGTCTGTGCACCGCTGTATTGCTCTCCCAGCAGATATCAGGGTGATTGAAGTCGCCCACGAGAACCAGGGCCTGTGATCTATTAACTTCTGTGTGTTGCCGGAAGAAAGCCTCGTCCACCTCATCCCCCTGGTCCGGTGGTCTATAGCAGACTCCCACCACGACATCACCCTTGTTGCTCACACTTCTAAACTTAATCCAGAGACTCTCAGGTTTTTCTGCAGTTTCATACTTGAGCTCTGAGCAGTCATAATGCTCCTTTACATACAATGCAACTCCCCCACCTTTTCTGCCCTGCCTGTCCTTCCTGAACAGTTTATATCCATCCATGACAGTACTCCAGTCATGTGAGTTATCTCACCAAGTCTCTGTTATTCCAATCACAAGCATGACTTCAGTGAAGCTACACTATTTTGAACACTTGGAAGAATTAACCCTTGGTGTGTTTCATGTTTTAGTTGTGTGAATGGTGGCTATTTGCATGGACCTGCTTTTTCAAATCGGCAGTAGAGAGTTGGCTCAAGGTATTTTGTGTATGTCTTGCTATTTTATGTGTGAAAGATACTGTACATATTCAGCTGGAGCAAACATAGAAATACCCATTGCTTTGCCTCCTTTTGCTTTTACACTGCCATAAAATAAAAGTGAATAGCATTTTCATCTCTGCTTATGATATAAATCATTGAAATGCAGCCTGGATTTCTTGATTATTTTGATTCACTGTGCAACAGACCTTCTGATCCAACAGAATGGTTTCTTGTGGCTGAAAGTCTTTCTTGGATCAAGTGCAGCTAGAAGGTGTTGTGGGTAAGAGTAGTGTAGACAACTTTCAGAAAAACACAAAACGTTATACATAACCCTGCCCCAGTCTCTTCTTTTCATCCTTTGCTTATATTACAAACCTGCTGTAAATGTGCATGATTTCCATTTTGATGACCTACAAAAGATAATGATGCTTGAATAGAAAATTATGAGAACAATAATTCATGTATTAATTAAAGTAAAACCTAAGTAGGTAACACAGCAACCCCCTGCTTATCTGAACCTTTTAAATGTGAAACTCCCTTCTGTTCCAGTCTTTGAATGAATCACTTCCACAGGATTTCTTCTGATTATCCAAACCCATTTGTCCAATAATTTTTGTTTCCTGCAGCATTGCAGATAAATGAGGTTATACTGAAAGAAAATGAGAACTAGCACCACTATAGTGTAGAGTTTCTTGGCTCTATAGCAGGTCTTTTCTCACTTAAGAGACTCTCCATGTAACATAAGGTATAATATAACAATTTAATGTATATATTCTTGTAATGTATATATTCTTGTATGTTTTTCCTAACTGCCGTATTCTCAGATTTGTAAACTGAACTAACCATTCAGCCATGTTTTAATACTAACATTAAGACAGAAGAAGGGGTGGTGGTGGTGGTATCATGTTATAAAGTGCCAGAGATGATTTTAAAAGTCTCAATTTTTTCATATTATTCTGTAGTTAAAAGGAAACAAAAGTTCTAATACTATATGTATTAAACCCAGTTGGCCCAAATTTTCAGAGACCTCAAGCCAAACTTCATTTGTGCCTATAATACAGTGGTATAGTGCATGCAATTTTGTCACCTCCTGCTAGTCTATGGCTCCTGCAACTATACAGCCTGTTACTTTTTCATAGCTAACAGAGTTCTTTAGCTCAGCTGATAGAGACCTTTTGGTGCTGAAGGTCCAGGGTTCAATCCCACTGCTCAGTATGGTGTTTGCATGTATACGTGGATGGTGTGCATTCACCTTTCCATTTTTTGTGAATTAATCCTTCTTCCCCTCCAGGAAAACCATGGCCGATAAACCTTCCCAGTGAATTCAGCAGCACAAAAGTCCACTCACCACATGTGTGTGGTGTTTTGTCTCATTCTTAAGTTCTAGGTACAATACAACCATCTAGCAGCAGTTATGAAGAGCATTCCCTGGGTTAGCCTTTGAACCTGCCTCTTTTCTTCCTGGGTTCTCCAGCTGATGAGCTAATAATTTAAATAACTTGTCAGGCTAGCAGCAGGTGTAAGTGCTCCCTTTTTCCTCAGCCACACCCAGTGCCCTGGGAGTTATAAGTAACTACAGTGTTGGCCTCTATTCAGCCCAGTTTGACACTGTTAGCAGCACCCTGTCATAGGAAGGTATTGTATTTTTGGACCTGTGTCAAAGTTATGGGTCCTGGCACCCTGTGAAGCGTTCTTGGACATGAATGGTATTCTTAGAGAAATTATCAAATAGTTCTTCCCTGCAAGAGGTGCTGTGTTGTGGGAGTGGAGGAATTTTGGATTAGCAAGAGGGTTCAAGATCTGAAATAGTTTAGTGTGGTGTGAATTAGTGTCTGATGTTATGGTAGAGTGTGGGATTTCTTTGCTTCTTTCATGGTCAGGAATAAGCTTGCAAGAATTCTTTGTGCCTAAGCCTGTCTCTGTCTTTCTGAGTTTCCCATTGCCAAGTCTTCGGTTTTAGTTTGAGTAGGGTTGTGGGGTTTTTGTTTTTTTGTGGGTTTTTTTGGTCACCAGATGTTAGAGAGCCTAAAAATATTTTGGGAGCAAGGTGGAGGAAATGGATGCTTTGATGGCTACAGGGCCCGTAAACTAAAATCCTATTCAGAATAACAGTTCCATTGCTCAACTGCTTGCTAAAAGAGAACTCATTGTGAGCCCACAGAGAGCTTCATGCAGAAAAAGTCCATCTACAGTGACCGCACCCAGTTTATGTACCTAAACTGCCAAATACCCACTCTCTTTGCAAAACACATCTATAACTGTGACACTGCAGTGAAATGGAAAAAAGCAACCTTTGCCCAGAGAATATGTACAGTGTTTCTACAGGCACATAAGGCGAAGCTCAGAGAGAGCCCACCACACCCAGAAGTCAAGACAACAGCAACAAATAAAAAAATACAATCTTGTAATTTTTTTATTTATTTTTCCCCTCCTTCCTGTCTAGTCCCAGGCAAATTTCCAGGCAGCTACTTAGCTGTGTGGAATTTGTAGAGAGAAGTTAAGAATATAAGAATGCCAATACTGGGTCAGACAAATGGTCCATCTAGCCCAATATCCTCTCTTCCCATATGACCAGTGCCAGATGTTTCCGAAGGAATGAATAGAACAGGGCAAGTATTGAGTAATCCATCCTCTGTCATCCAGTCCCAGCTTCTGGCAGTCACAGATTTAGGGACACCCAGAGCATGGAGTTGGGTTCCTGATCATCTTGGCTAATAGTCATTGATGGCTAATAGTCATTGATGCATTCACTGAAGTCAACAGTTTTGTTACTGACTTCAGTGGGAGCAGAGTTAAGCCAACACTGAGTCCTTTTGAAAATCCCACTTGGTGATTTTGCTTTTTTCCCCAGCATCTAAAAGAAAACAAAGATGGAACAAATATCTCCATGAGGGAGAGTGCCCAAGGTGAGTCCGTCATTCGGTAAGATCATCCACATTGAATTGCCAGCATTACCATCCCCCAGCAAAGAGGCAGGAAGTCTATCTGGAAACAGAATAAAATAAATTATATAGCTATGTACCTGACATGTATAATACAGTAATTAGGCAGAAATTTGCATAGATCATGACACTTGGATCAGATGTGCAGGTCTGACATCCAGATTGCTGCTCCTGTCAGGCGTTGGGACCAAACATTCATGAAGGTTTTTGTTTTGTCATTTTAATAAATAAATTTGGGGCTCTGTTTATTTACCTTCTAGTTTCCAATCTTTTAGAGTGCACTCAGGTCATGTTTTCAAAGCTTTCCTCTGCAACCATAGGGGATAGACATTTATCCTTTAAAAAAAAAAAGTTCAGATTCTCACTCAATCTCTCGATTCCAGCATCTGGGACTTTAAGGAAAACATTAAATACTGTGAAGATACATGATAAAATCACGAGAGTTGACAAGACTGGTTCCCCTATGTTGGTTTTTGTTAACCAGCCCCCTAGATCTGAACATTCGAATATTGGAGTGTGTAAGGGGGGAGACAAGCCCTGCACTGGCCAGGAGAGGGTTAACAAGGGCCAACGGGCCCAACCAGCCCTGCCCTATTACACCTGGAGTAGTCGTCAGGCGGCAAGAGGGGAGTTAAAAGGAGAAGGCTTAGGTCCGTTGAGGGCTGACAAGGAAGGAGAGCAAACCCTGTGTGAGAGAAATCTGTATGCAGCTGGGAGTCTGAGACCGCTTGCAGCTAGGTGAGTCTCCCAGTGGATAGGGAGGAAGGTAACTGATCTTGAAGAGTGGGTGACCATTTGTTTGAAGAGAAGGTTGCCTAAGCCTTGCCAGAGGGCCCTCTTGGAGTTCCTTGTTGTCTCTTGTTTTGGAACATTGGTGCCCCAGAAGAAGAGGGACTGGAGAGTTAGCTGGAAAGCTAGGGCTCTTCAACACTGAGAGGTGGTGGCTGGCCATTGGAGACCCTGCGCAGGCAGGGTGAATAGTGCCATGTTATGCCACAAGGGGATGCTCTGGAGGCACCCCGCCACAGATTCCAGACTTTGCAGCTTGCAGCTCTTTCTAGTTTTATGCAGGCATATAAAGGACACACACTGAGATGGGGAGTGGGGGGAGGGGCCAGGAGAGGAGTTTTAAAACTTGATACTAATTCTTTCTATACCACTTCAAAGGCTGGGCACTCTTCTTTTCCTATGACCTTGTTCTGCCTTAACTTTTCCATGTTCTTAATCTTGTGTATAAAGGTGATTGGACAGTTTTATTTATATATATTTTAAGGGGGGAAGTGGAATTCAGTGCATTTTGGAGGGAATGCCTTATGGAAGAGCACTGTCATCATAACCACATGTGGTATTATTTTATCATGTCTGTGTAAGTGATTAATAAGGAAAAACTGCAATTGAATAAATAAGACTGATGAAATCTTTACAGGATGTTTTTATGAAATTTTGAAGCAAAGTCTGTACGGGACACTGAAAATGAGAATGACGGCAGCTGGCACTGTCTGCTTCTCTTTCTCCTGATTTCACCTCTGGCCATGTCCTGCCCCTGCTGAAGAGATGCCAAGTTTCTCATAAAGGTTGGGAAGAGAATTACAGTTCTTTAAATTGTGAAGTCCAGATTCTGCAAATGGATAGCATTGTGCGTGTTGATGGCAGCAGTGCTGGAGGTCATGTCAGATTTCTTACTGACATCACTGGTGATTGGTTGTCAAGCTAAAAACTAAATGATGGCTGTTTAAAAGGGAGGTGTGGTGGAGTGGACAGGGCACCTATCTGGTGGACAGGAGACCTAGCCTCTAGTCATGGCACATCTAAAGACTGACAATGTGACTGGTAAATCAATTTCTCAAGCTATAAAGTGAGGATAATCATATTTACCCACCTTTGCAAAGTGTTTTGAGGTCTAGGGATGAAAATTGCTAAGTATCATTTTTATGTGTGGTTTTTTGTATGCTTTTAAGCCCCAATATACTCATCCAAAATTCCATTGCTTATGGATTTAACATGGTTTTTAAAAACAAATTTTTTAAAAAAACCCCTTCTATCTAATTATCTTTGTAAAAAACAACAACATAAAAATGGAGAGGTTCAGAGGCTAGACAGTGGTGACAATTGGTAGTGAGTTGTACATACCACAAGTAAAAGTGCTGAGCCTTTGAGGTGTATAAAGAATTAATAACATTTCAAAAGCTCGCTTTTTCTCACAGATCCTTATTAAGTGGCTGTATCCAATATTCCTTTCACAGATAATAGCATTACCAGTTAAATATTGAAGTATTTATACATATATTTGCCTGTTACTGAACAAATGTAGGGTTTGGTTGGAGGGGTGAAATTGAGGAGTTCATGCTAAACGCATTTATGATTGGACATTTTTGCATAATGTTTTTGCTCAAATTGCATGAGGTATCACCATTTGATTTTTTGGTTATCTGCTGGTGCACCAAGGTACAGGAAGACGTATGCCTTTCTATTGACATCAGAGATACCATATTAAGCAAATGCTGAAAAGAGAATGAGGATCTTCCTATATTAAAAATTCTGCTCTGATTTCTACAGATGTGTCTGTTTCCTTCCACCTCAAGTTCACAATGAGCTATATGAAGTACAGGAGTTTGTCCAATGCTGGGAAAATAAGTCAAGGCACCCAGTTCCACACTTGCTCGCTCAAATGCAATATGATTCCTGTACATCTGTTTTAAGTATTTAAGTGATAATTAGAGTGCCTAAGTATGTAATTGGGTGCCTTAATATAGATGCCCAACTCTGGAAATTGGGTTTCTCAATTGAATCGGCAAACAGCGTGTAGAATACCTGGAGCCCTCACTGAAACGTCCCAGTTATCTAGCAACCTAAACTCTCAAAGGTTTTAGAGTAGCAGCCGTGTTAGTCTGTATCCGTAAAAAGAAAAGGAGTACTTGTGGCACCTTAAAGACTAACAAATTTATTAGAGCATAAGCTTTAGTGCAGCTCACGCTCTAATAAATTTGTTAGTCTCTAAGATGCCACAAGTACTCCTTTTCTTTTTACTAAACTCTCAAAGTTTCAAATCCACAGCTTCAGAATTTTCCCGGGGTCATAATGATTGAACTGTTGTTGTTTGATAATCATTTTTACTAGTCATAACAAAAAGATGATCGTTTTGAGTGAGGCAAACGGATGTGTTGAGAGACTGTTTGAGGAGTGAAGACACAGCTGGTCCCCTGTGTGTGCGTTTTTATGCCAGACACTCAAAGCAAAATCAGATTCAGTGGCTTTATTTCCCCTTTGTTAAATAAAAATGTTGTTTCCAATTCCAGCAAGAGACAGTCCACCATTCTGGCTGGGAAATTCATACAGTCTTCAAATAAAGGCACAAGAGGAAACTAGAATCTAGGGGAAATGTAAATCAAAACACTAAATCTATTTGCAATATGCAATTCAAATTAAACTCCTTTCAAAACTCACCTCGCTTGAACTTTCTAGGTTGTTTTCTAATAGAATGTGGACTTGCTACAGAGCCTTCACTTTCTTTGTCTTGAAAGAAATCCAGATTTGTCTTCCTGTTGTGTTTTGTAAAATTTGATTTTCAACACAGGGTTTTGGTTCAAAGCAGGGAGCAGAACATAAAGGACTAAATTCATCCCTGGCATATCCTTATTAACAGCAATGAACGTACACCCAGGATGAATTTGATTCATAGTGTTTGCTTTTTTCAACTCTTAAGTTTTTTTTTTCACATCACCCCCACCCACATTACATGGATTTGTCTCTGTACTGTTTTATTAATTGAATTTAGAATTCGTGAAAGGGCAGCACTGCAGACACAAATGTTTTATTTATCTGCAAAACAGAAGCTAGATAGCCAACAGCAGTACAAGCTTCCCTTCCCCACCAGCATGTCAGCTCTGGCTTGTAGGTACAACCTCTAGCAATAAAAATCTAATTGCTTTTTTCATCTGTGATCAGTAAGAACTTCTCTCGGATGCAGGATCTTGCAACAGCTATCCATGCCTTTGTCACTTGTCGCCCGGCTGATTACAGTGAGCTCTACATGGGACTATGCCTGAAGGGCACTCGGAAGCATCAGCTACAGTCGTGCAGAATGTTTACTGAGCGGGGTGGGGGGTTTTTCTTTGCATGGAGTACATTGCAGCTGTGATCTGCACGCTACACTGGCTTCCAATTCACTTTTAGGTGCAATTTAAGATGTTGGTCTCTACCTCCAAGGTCAAGGTTTTCAGAAGTGAAGAGTGATTCAATTTTTGGGTGCCCAAGTTGAGACACCATACAGGGGACAGGTGTTTAGAGGCTGGGTCCTCTGTCAAGTCACTTTACCCTGATAAAACAAAATGCGATATTTTTGGAGGATCAAGCCAAACTGAAATAGTCTGAGTGCAGAGCAAAAGCTTAGTCACAGACAAAAGAATGCAGACACTTTGGTGACAGTATAGATCATTGTTTTGATTCCTACACTTTGAAGCTATTTTTTGTAATGTTAGGCCATTGAGTATGGAAGAGCGATGTGTTTTAATGCCGTTTTTTCCATTTGTATTCTTATATTGGCATCCATCACCAGAATATTGGCACACCCAAAGAGAATTTTTGGAATGAATTTACATTAAAGTTCCTCTAAGATTAATAAAAACAACAAGGAGTCCGGTGGCACCTTACAGACTAACAGATTTATTTGGGCATAAGCTTTTGTGGGTAAAAAACCCCACTTCTTCAGATACATGGAGTGAAAATTACAGATGCAGGCAAAATGCAGGCCTAATGCGCCAGACTCCTTGTTGTTTTTGTGGATACAGACTAACACGGCTACCCCTCTGATTCTAAGATTAATAATTATTTTAACATGCATTTGGCTCTCTTCTCACTTTTTAGTTCCATTCACGTCTGTCATCGCATTCAGATCTGTGCAACCATAGATGCCTTCTCTGTATGGCACTCTCTTGTTGGGCTGAAAATGCAAGTCGTGTATAAAAGGGGCTGCTCAAAACAAGAGATGGGCCTGAGCAATGTAGTTTGGATCTGGATCCAAATTTTCCTACAGTTTGAGGGTATTTGCTCCCTCGGGCTTTGGTCTGGAGGACCCATAGTTACTTAAAACAAATAAAAGACTGTAAGCCAGGGAAGGGGGACACAGGAACTCCAGAGAGGGAGAGAGCATGAGTCTTCTTGCATTATCCAGAATAGCTATGCTTATTAAAATCATAGACAATTATGATTGCACTCTAAGTCAGATCTGCTGGAAAATGCCTGTTAATGCTTTTACATCCAAGAAGGTATTTAAGAACACTTCATCCTTGTGAAAATAATGACCTCAAAACTATGGCCAAGGTCAGGTCAGTGAGACCTAGAGTGATCTGCTGCCTAAGTGCTGGTCACAAGTTAACTTAAAGTAGCCTCCAGGCATCTTTATGAGAACTCAGAGCACAGTGGAAACACTTTCCCACAAATATTCATTTGAATTCAAAGTGAATTTAGACTTGGTCAAGTTCAGAAACTTTTCATGTTCTTGTGAACGAATGTAACACCAGGATATTTGCTGAGAAGGGAATTTTGGATGGTAAAGATCACAATTTGTACTGGCAGTGCAATTGGGGACAAGTAATAATACCCCCTGATTCATTTAACTAACACAGCACACATTCTGGATGTTTTGCAGTCCGCGATTTACACATCATCAGCAAAACAAGAACTATTTACTCAATGAACTGGTGAATGATTTGAAACAACAAATACATCTGAAAATATCATGAACAGTTTATGGACAACTTGCAAACATTGTGGGGGAGGGTAGAGTAAAATTCAACTAAATGACCTTTAGCTCCAATAATTAAACTATTTTTCCAACATATCTATAAAAATGGGAAAGGAGAATTCGTATAACCTGTCCATTTTGTATAGTTCCTTTATCCACTTTGGTTTTGGATCTGTGTGTCCTTTTCTCTCTCTCTCTCGCTCTCTTTCTCCCCCCTGCCCTCACCCCTTCTTCCCCCCCTCACCCCATGCCCGCATTGCTGATCTGGCAAATTCCTCCAGTATTTCAAATATTCAACATTCAGAGACCAAATAGATATAGACCATGACACAATGTAGAAAAGACAGCTTATCCCACTTATTTTTGGTTCTAGTAAGGTAAAAATCCCACAGCACATTGAGTGTCAGTGAGATTAGAAGGGGACCTAAAAATACTCAGTGCTTAAATTTGCAAACTAGAGTGAAAATAACTGACACATACTTGATTCAATCACTGCATAGGATTGCTATGCCCTTAGGCCAGGCATTTAACAATTTTCCATAATGGAGAGGTGTAGATGAAAAAAACACCAACTAACTGCATCTTGCAGTATTTAACATACACAGTGTAAAAATATTCAGCATTTAAAAGCACAATTAACCTTCCGCTAACTAAGAGATTACACTTTTTTTTTTTGGTCGACTTGAATGACCCTTTCCCCTAAATTAAGCTGCCTATTTAGTGCCCCTAGTAAATACATGGATAATTTAAACCATATGGCTGTAAATTGAAAACATGGGCATTTGAACTATGTATTTTCTTTCTCATGTTGGAACTTCTCCCTTGAGATAGCTCAAGTCCCATGATTATGTAAAAGACAAATCTGTGTATCTTTTTGATTACATGTTTTACAATATTTTTTTTCAACTACAGTGCAGTGTATGCTCCTGAGAGAAGTATTCCATTGACAGTACATGATACCTCCAAAGATTTCTTGATCCATTTATCAATTCAAAATAATGAAAAGAAGATAATATTTCTGTGAAAAGAACTAATTTGAAAAGAAGCTTGACAGAGTATGTCAATTAACTCTACAGAGAAATTGGAGAAGAAGGGGAAACTTCCATAGCATTAGAATTCATAAACATTTTTTTACACTGTCCTTCAATGGGGAAAATATTACTAATTTCCAGCTTGTATACTGTGTGGTTTGAGCTGAAGAATTTGACCCTAGAGACTATATTCAGCTATTTTAAATTGTAGTCTTTAGAAAATAATCCGTCATTGACTTTAATTAATATCAACAATCATGGAGTCAGTCCATTTTAAAAAAACAACACAACATGGGAATGTAAAATTCAAAACATTTCTTTGCATTTTTTTATGTATAGGAAACATCAAAGGGATCATCTATGGAAGCTTTGTAGCCTTAGACTTCTTTCATGTTGATCCAAGAAAGGTTCACAACTAGTTTGCGCTAGTCAGTGGCCCATGAGATACAGTTGGCCCCATCATTTTATCTGCAGTCAGAAGAGACAAGTGCTCTCCTAGACCATTTTACCACAAACACTCTTTAGTACTTTATTCCTCAGAAATAAAATCCTGGGGCTTGCTTTCCCTACCACTGTTGAGGATTTCTCCTTCTGGAAAAGCTAATAGTTGAGAGTCCTCTTCCACAGTAGGTCGCAGAATGCCCCTTTTAGATATACATTTTAAATCCCATTTTGTGCATCATTTAGTCCTCATTCCTGTTTGAACTAGCCACGTTGATGCATAGGATACTGTCATATTTGTTAAATATTCTTGGCTTTGGCTAAAAGGCCCAGATGTCCTTTCAAACAGAGATGTCTCAACCCAAAAAGAAAGGAGTAAGTTTTGCCTGGCAGATTTTCACAGGGAGAAAATGTATATAAAGTTTTTTAATTGTTCCACATAATGTTGCATTGAATGAATTTGTCCTTGTAGTCTATCTGACATTCTCATTATTAGGAAAAACAACCGCAAAAGCCTAATTGTAGGACAAAATTCTTGACATAGGGGAGTTTCCTCTTGTATGAAAAACAGAATAACTGCATGCCTGAAATCATGAGTATTAGTTTGAGCTGGTGTGTGTGTGACAGACTGTCTGAAGTTAGGGTATGTCTACACTACGAAATTAGGTCGAATTTATAGAAGTCGGTTTTTTTGAAATCGGTTTTATATATTCGAGTGTGTGTGTCCCCACAGAAAATGCTCTAAGTGCATTAAGTGCATTAACTCGGCGGAGCGCTTCCACAGTACCGAGGCAAGCGTCGACTTCTGGAGCGTTGCACTGTGGGTAGCTATCCCACAGTTCCCGCAGTCTCCGCTGCCCATTGGAATTCTGGGTTGAGATCCCAATGCCTGATGGGGCTAAAACATTGTCGCGGGTGGTTCTGGGTACATATCGTCAGGACCCCGTTCCCACCCTCCCTCCCCCCATGAAAGCAAGGGCAGACAATCATTTCGCGCCTTTTTTGTCTGCTGCCAGCCAAAGATGTAAAGGATAGATGGAGTGGGTCAGAACAAGAAATAGACCAGATTTGTTTTGTACTCATTTTCCTCCTCCCCTGTCTAGATCACACTGCAGTCAGTCACAGAGAAGGCGCAGCGAGGTTAATCTAGCCATGTATCAATCAGAGGCCAGGCTAACCTCCTTGTTCCAATAACAACGATAACTTTGGTGCACCATTTCTTATTGGAACCCTCCGTGCAGTCCTGCCTGAAATACTCCTTGATGTACAGGCACACCCTTTGTTGATTTTAGCTCCCTGAAGCCAACCCTGTAAGCCGTGTCGTCAGTCGCCCCTCCCTCCGTCAGAGCAACGGCAGACAATCGTTCCGCGCCTTCTTTCTGTGCGGACGCCATACCAAGGCAAGCATGGAGGCCGCTGAGCTCATTTTGGCTATTAGGAGCACATCAACCACCACACGCATTATCCAGCAGTATATGCAGCACCAGAACATGGCAACGCGATACCGGGCGAGGAGGCGACGTCAGCGCGGTCCCGTGAGTGATCAGGACATGGACACAGATTTCTCTGAAAGCATGGGCCCTGCCAATGCATGCATCATGGTGCTAATGGGGCAGGTTCATGCTGTGGAACGCCGATTCTGGGCTCGGGAAACAAGCACAGACTGGTGGGACCGCATAGTGTTGCAGGTCTGGGACGATTCCCAGTGGCTGCGAAACTTTCGCATGCGTAAGGGCACTTTCATGGAACTTTGTGACTTGCTTTCCCCTGCCCTGAAGCGCATGAATACCAGGATGAGAGCAGCCCTCACAGTTGAGAAGCGAGTGGCGATAGCCCTGTGGAAGCTTGCAACGCCAGACAGCTACTGGTCAGTTGGGAATCAATTTGGAGTGGGCAAATCTACTGTGGGGGCTGCTGTGATGCAAGTAGCTCACGCAATCAAAGATCTGCTGATATCAAGGGTAGTGACCCTGGGAAATGTGCAGGTCATAGTGGATGGCTTTGCTGCAATGGGATTCCCTAACTGTGGTGGGGCTATAGACGGAACCTATCTTGGCACCAGAGCACCAAGCCGGCGAGTACATAAACCGCAAGGGGTACTTTTCAATAGTGCTGCAAGCTCTGGTGGATCACAAGGGACGTTTCACCAACATCAACGTGGGATGGCCGGGAAAGGTGCATGACGCTCGCATCTTCAGGAACTCTGGTCTGTTTCAAAAGCTGCAGGAAGGGACTTTCTTCCCAGACCAGAAAATAACTGTTGGGGATGTTGAAATGCCTATATGTATCCTTGGGGACCCAGCCTACCCCTTAATGCCCTGGCTCATGAAGCCGTACACAGGCAGCCTGGACAGTGGTCAGGAGCTGTTCAACTACAGGCTGAGCAAGTGCAGAATGGTGGTAGAATGTGCATTTGGACGTTTAAAGGCGCGCTGGCGCAGTTTACTGACTCGCTTAGACCTCAGCGAAACCAATATTCCCACTGTTATTACTGCTTGCTGTGTGCTCCACAATATCTGTGAGAGTAAGGGGGAGACGTTTATGGCGGGGTGGGAGGTTGAGGCAAATCGCCTGGCTGCTGGTTACGCGCAGCCAGACACCAGGGCGGTTAGAAGAGCTCAGGAGGGCGCGGTACGCATCAGAAAAGCTTTGAAAACCAGTTTCATGACTGGCCAGGCTACAGTGTGAAAGTTCTGTTTGTTTCTCCTTGATGAAACCCCCCGCCCCTTGGTTCACTCTACTTCCCTGTAAGCTAACCACCCTCCCCTCCTCCCTTTAATCACCACTTGCAGAGGCAATAAAGTCATTGCTGCTTCACAGTCATGCATTCGTTATTCATTCATCACACAAATAGGGAGATGACTACCAAGGTATCCCAGGAGGGGTGGTGGAGGAGGGAAGGAAAATGCCACACAGCACTTTAAGCACAGCACTTTAAAAGTTTACAACTTTAAAATTTATTGAATGACAGCCTTCTTTTTTTTGGGCAATCCTCTGTTGTGGAGTGGCTGGTTGGCCGGAGGCCCCCCCACCGTGTTCTTGGGCGTCTGGGTGTGGAGGCTATGGAACTTGGGGAGGAGGGCGGTTGGTTACAGAGGGGCAGCAGTGGCAGTCTGTGCTCCAGCTGCCTTTGCTGCAGCTCAACCATACACTGGAGCATTCTGGTTTGGTCCTGCAGCAGCCTCAGCATTGAATCCTGCCTCCTCTCATCACGCTGCCGCCACATTTGAGCTTCAGCCCTGTCTTCAGCCCGCCACTTACTCTCTTCAGCCCTCCACCTCTCCTCCCGGTCATTTTGTGCTTTCCTGCACTCTGACATTATTTGCCTCAACGCATTCGTCTGTGCTCTGTCAGTGTGGGAGGACAGCATGAGCTCGGAGAACATTTCATCGCGAGTGCGTTTTTTTTTCTTTCTAAGCTTCACTAGCCTCTGGGAAGGAGAAGATCCTGTGATCATTGAAACACATCCAGCTGGTGGAGAAAAAAAAAGGGACAGCGGTATTTAAAAAGACACATTTTATAAAACAGTCGCTACACTCTTTCAGGGTAAACCTTGCTGTTAACATTACATACATAGCACATGTGCTTTCGTTACAAGGTCGCATTTTGCCTCCTCCCACCGCGTGACTACCCCCTCAACCTTCCCCCCTCCCTGTGGCTAACAGCGGGGAACATTTCTGTTCAGCCACAGGCAAACAGCCCAGCAGGAATGGGCTATACTGAGTGTCCCTGAAGAAAAGCACCCTATTTCAACCAGGTGACCATGAATTATATCTCACTCTCCTGAGGATAACACAGAGAGAGAAAGAACGGATTTTGGTTGAATGCCAGCAAACATACACTGCAATGCTTTGTTCTACAGTGATTCCCGAGTATGTGTTACTGGCCTGGAGTGATAAAGTGTCCTACCATGAAGGACGAAATAAGGCTGCCCTCCCCAGAAACCTTTTGCAAAGGCTTTAGGACTACATCTAGGAGAACCGCAAATGCCAGGGCAAAGTAATCCTTTCACATGCTTGCTTTTAAACCATGTATAGCATTTTAAAAGGTACACTCACCAGAGGTCCCTTCTCCACCTGCTGGGTCCAGGAGGCAGCCTTGGGTGGGTTCGGGGGGTACTGGCTCCAGGTCTAGGGTGAGAAACAGTTCCTGGCTGTCGGGAAAACCGGTTTCTCCGCTTGCTTGCTGTGAACTATCTACAACCTCCTCCTCCTCCTCATCTTCTTCGTCCCCAAAACCTGCTTCCGTATTGCCTCCATCTCCATTGAAGGAGTCAAACAACACGGCTGGGGTAGTGGTGGCTGAACCCCCTAAAATGGCATGCAGCTCATCATAGAAGCGGCATGTTTGGGGCTCTGACCCAGAGCGGCTGTTCGCCTCTCTGGTTTTCTGGTAGGCTTGCCTCAGCTCCTTCAGTTTCACGCGGCACTGCTTCGGGTCCCTGTTATGGCCTCTGTCCTTCATGCCCTGGGAGATTTTCACAAAGGTTTTGGCATTTCGAAAACTGGAACGGAGTTCTGATAGCACGGATTCCTCTCCCCAAACAGCGATCAGATCCCGTACCTCCCGTTCGGTCCATGCTGGAGCTCTTTTGCGATTCTGGGACTCCATCATGGTCACCTGTGCTGATGAGCTCTGCATGGTCACCTGCAGCTTGCCACGCTGGCCAAACAGGAAATGAGATTCAAAAGTTCGCGGTTCTTTTCCTGTCTACCTGGCCAGTGCATCTGAGTTGAGAGTGCTGTCCAGAGCGGTCAGAATGGAGCACTCTGGGATAGCTCCCGGAGGCCAATACCATCGAATTGTGTCCACAGTACCCCAAATTCGAGCTGGGAACGTCGATTTAAGCGCTAATCCACTTGTCAGGGGTGGAGTAAGGAAATCGATTTTAAGAGCCCTTTAAGTCGAAATAAAGGGCTTCACTGTGTGGACGGGTGCAGGTTTAAATCGATTTAACGTTGCTAAATTCGACCTAAAGTCCTAGTGTAGACCAGGGCTTAGAAATCAACTGTATCATGTAGAGAAGGCACTCTTTGAGACAGAGGCACATAAGCTTATCAGGGTGCCTTTATACTATTAGTTTGTTCATCCTTATGATTGCATGCAGCTCCTGGATCAACAATGCTTCTATTTGATTGATAATTCACTGAAACTAATCATGTAATAGTAGGACACAGTGCACTGAAATATAATAGTAGGACATTACTTCTTGGCTCTTCTGGTAAAAACAGATGCAGAAAGCAGCATTTTCTGTACGATATTCCTAATGAACAATGCTGCTTATTCATGTCACCACTCTGTAAAGGTATTATCTTCTCCTCCTAAATGTCCTTCCTCATCACCCATTTATACTGTCATGTCTATGGTAAATAGCCATTGATGATATTTAGGAGGTGGCCCTTAGGGATTACTAATATTATTATTATTTTATTGTTTGTTATATGAATAAGTTGGGACCATCCCACTGTGTGTAAATAGAAAGTCTGTGTAACAATCTGATCCTATCATTGTTACATTTGTCTTCCCTCCACTGCTCCCTCCTTTTTGTTTTACATCCACTGTTGAATCTTGTCTTAAATCAGGCCCCAATCCAGCAAACAGTTCTGCATACACAGACCCTGAACCAGTGCAAAGTCCTGTTTAAAGCATGAAGTTCTGCATGAACAGAAGAGTCTGTAGGATAGGGGTCTTAGGTCTGGTCTACAGTAGGAAATAAAGTCGGTATAACATCATCACTCAGGGGTGTGAAAAATCTACACCCTGAGTGATGCAGTTAAACTGACTTAATCCCTGGTGTAGACAGTACTAAATTGATGAGAGAATCCTCCTCTCAGCCTAGTTAATGCCTCTTAGGGAGATTGAGCACGTACGCTGACAGGAGAAGCCCTCCTGTCGGCATAGGTAACGTCTTCGCTGACACGGTGCTACTGCGCCTCTACAGCATTTTAAGTGTTGGCAAGTCCTGAGAGTGGAAACTCTTCAGGGCAGGGAACAGCTCTTACTATATGTTTGTACAGCACTTAGCACAATGGAGTTCTGATCTCTGTGGGGCCTCCAGGCACTACTGTTCTACAAATACCAGTATAATTCACTATTTAGTAGAAAGCAATTGTAATGATTACAGAGTTCAGTATTACTTTTATAGGTAACAGTACAATGCTACACGTTAAATAACAAATCTTTTATATATCATTATTGAGTTTAATTTATTTTCTGATTTTTGTAGGCGTCGTGGGCAGGGGAGTTCACTTACATCCTAGATAGTATATGATGAGGTTCCAAAAATGAGAACAACTCTATTTTCTTTCCATATCTGATAATGTTGCATGAGTAGCCAGGAATATAATTAGTATAGTTTTCCTCTCTTGACATTTATGCTTTAAATTACTTTCTATACATCTGTGTACAGCAATGCCCATTGCTTTGTATATTTCCCTCCAGTTTCTCTCCCATTATCAGCAGAAACCAAGTCAGCACTCATCCTTCAGCAAGCAGGTAATGAAACGAGAGAAATGTGGTCCTTTAGTGCTGCCGCCCTTTCATATATACATAATTTCATGTGCATATAAGCTGCAGTCATTAACAGGAGCAAAGTTAGATGCTTAAAGTTAAGCATGTGATTAAGTGCTGTTATGAAGGATGGACTTAAACATGCTTAACTGCTTTGCTAAACTGGGATTTAGAATCTTTAAAAGTGCAATTTTTTCTGTGAGTACTTTGTACATAAATGTCTTGGCTTTATCCACACATTTATCTAATTGCCATTTAAATACTATATAGATACCTTGGAATCTATGACTGTATAAGGCCAGAAAGGACCACTGTGATTATCTTGTCTAACTTCCTGCATAGCACAGGCCATAGGATTTCCCCAAAATAATTCCTGTTTGAATCAGAGCATATTCTCTAGAAAAGCATCAGATGTTTTGATTTTAAAAATTGCCAGTGATGGATAATCCACCACAACCCTTGATAAGTTGTTCCAGTTGTTAATTGTGCTCACTGTTAAAAATTTACTTTATTTCCAGCCTGAATTTATCTAGCTTCAACTTCCAGCCTTTGGATCTTGTTATATCTTTGATAGATTGAAGAGCCTATTACCAAATCTTTGTTCCTATATAGATTCTTACTGATTGCACTCAAGTCACCCTTAATCTTCTCTTTGTTAAACTAAGTAGATTGAGCTCCTTGAATCTACTACCATTATGAGGCCAATCCTTTAATTATTTTTGTGGCTATTCTGTGAACCCTCTCCAATTTATCAACCACCCCTTTGAACAGTTGACCCGGAACTGGATGCAGTATTCTAACGGCAGAAATACATAACATAAATAGAAAGAAAGAGGTCGGTGATTACCATTACTGGAGAACCAGCTCACATCTTATCTCAATATCTCATCTTAGCTCAATATTATCCCTTAACTACTAAAATTACAAGATTAATATTTCAATCAAAATCTCCAATTTTTAAATTGAGATTTGGCTTGATTTACTTTGTTCTTTATGGTATCAAAACTTGGTGACAGCTTCACAAAAAATAACACATTGCTTCAGGGAACAAAAACAGAGTACAGCATTTTTAATGGTTTTAATTATATTATAACACTGCTAGTCTTTTTTTTTTCCAATATTCACTCCTCATATATTCTGTTCATAGCCAGTTGACAAGGGGAGGCTCTTATTCCTTCTTGATATTTTTGTCCTGTATTGTAAATTAGTTACAGAAACGTGTTGTTTATCAGAGATGCACTAGAGCTGCAAGTGGTTCTTCGCTAAGTTATTATCTCTAATATTTGAAAGTCCCATTCCATTAAAAAATAATAATTCTCCTTTTATGCCCATGCATTGCTTCTCTGTGTAATCTCTAACCCTCTCCCTTATATTAGTGAGTAGGCATTTTTTCCATTGGATCTACATACTATAATATTTCTGTTTATATATTTTGTTGGGGACTAGAATAGCTAATGAAGGGGCTGATCTGTAAGCAAACAGTTGGTCAGCTTTACACACATAGATAGTTCCTCTGTCTTCTTCAATGGGATTGTTCATATGCTTGAAGTTTTTCACACATATAAGCTTTTGCACAATTGGGGCCCTACTCACATTGCACAGTGTGCTGTTGGAAGACACTCACCCATCATGGTGTTGGACATAGCACAAGAACTGAACTAGAATAGAACAGATTCTGCAAGGGGCTGTGTATGAGCGTATACGGAACTGTTAGCAGGGTCGGTCTGAAATGTGTGTATCAGGGACGTCTTTAGTATCCTCAACTGGCAAACCCAGTCTCAGCCTCCAAAAAGAAACACATTGCAACATAGCTGAAACACTATACTATGCTATCAGGCAGGTCATCTTATTTGAAGGAATGGTAAGTGAAATTTAAAAGTAAACATGATGATTGGTATATAGATGTTGATACAGCAAATGATTTCCATCCGCGTTTTGCAAATCACTACACTTAGTATACTGAATCTTTGAGGAGACAAAAGAAGGGAATAAAGAAATGGAGAATGGAAAGAAAAAGCAAGCACATGCAACCAATTTGCAGTTAGTAAATTTCCCAATGATTATTATTATTATTTGGATAGTTTAATTTCCTACAATTATTTTCTGATGTATCTTCGGAGTATTTTTTTTGTGTGTGGCATTTTGCAATGTCAGTGTGTGGTTTTAATACTAATTTTTAAAATGTCAGCGCTTTGCTCTACTGTGCTTCGTTTAATACAATGTTGGAACCATGGTTTTCATCTGTATTCTGTTGGGGTTTTTTCACACGAGGGTGTGATTTTCATAGGTGGTTTCTAGCAGTGTGGGTGCACAGGTTTGTATTTTTAGGCAGCGTTAACTGTAACAATGCTTTTTTAGTGAAAAAGTTAGTGCTGTTAGTGGCCAGAGCTATTATGATAACCTGAGGCACCGTGATCTAATATGTTGTATTTGATTCATAATTATTTATTTTGTAGCAAATCAAATTCCCATTAACACCTTACCCACTATTATAATAATCTTTATTCAAAATGTGCCTTGTGAGTTATTTATTTGAAAACTAATAGCTGTCTGATCATTAATATTCTTGTGTGATGTATGCATGTGGTCTGTGTTAAGAGTTATGGCTATATGCTGAAATGATGGCTAAAATGTGTTTTTTTTTTAAACCAGATATGTCAGGGAGGGTTGGTAAATGGGTCTGTCCTAAACAAGGGAGTGTGGGGTTACCTCAATTTACATGTAAGGAGTAAACAGGATCATCAAGACACCAGGGGGAGGAGATTGCAAGAAACCGAACAATTTGGATTTTAGCAAACACCAGTGAGGGAAAATAAAGCATGGAGCTTCCTTCACCACCAGACTCCACATCACCTCCACAGACTCCTTCTATATAATCATAGAAGATTAGAGTTGGAAGAGACCTCAGGTCATCTGGTCCAACCCCCTGCTCAAAGCACGACCAACCCCAACAAAATCATCCTAGCCAGGGCTTTGTCAAGCTGGGCCTTAAAAACCTCTAAGGATGGAGATTCCATCACCTTCCTAGGTAACGCATTCCAGTGCTTCACCACCCTCCTAGTGAAATAATTTTTTCTAATATCCAACCTAGACCTCCCCCACTGCAACTTGAGACCATTACTCCTTGTTCTGTCATCTGCCACCACTGAGAACAACCTAGCTCCATCCTCTTTGGAAACCCCCTTCAGGTAGTTGAAGGCTGCTATCGAATCCCCGCTCGCTCTCCTCTTCTGCAGACTAAACAAGCCAGTTCCCTCAGCCTCTCCTTATAAGTCATGTGCCCCAGCCCCCTAATCATTTTCGTTGCCCTCTGCTGGACTCTCTCCAATTTGTCTACATCCTTTCTGTAATGGGGGGCCCAAAACTGAATGTAATACTCCAGATGTGGCCTCACTAGGGTCGAATAGAGGGGAATAATCACTTCCCTTGATCTGCTGGCAATGCGCCTACTAATGCAGCCCAATATGCTGTTCGCCTTCTTGGCAACAAGGGCACACTGCTGACTCATATCCAGCTTCTCATCCACTGTAACCCCCAGGTCCTTTTCTGCAGAACTGCCGCTTAGCCAGTCGGTCCTCAGCCTGTAGCAGTACATGGGATTCTTCCATCCTAAGTGAAAGACTGCACTTGTCCTTGTTGAACCTCATCAGATTTCTTTTGGCCCAATCCTCCAATTTGTCTAGATCCCTCTGGAACCTATCGCTACCCTCAAGCGTATCTACCTCTCCCCCCAGCTTAGTGTCAATTGCAAACTTGCTGAGGGTGCAGTCCATCCCATCATCCAGATCATTAAATGAAAATGTTGACTAAAACCAGCCCCAGGACCGACCCCGGGGCACTCCACTTGATACCGGCTACCAACTAGACACTGAGCCATTGATCACTACCCATTGAGCCCAACAATCTAGCCAGCTTTCTATCCACCTTAAAGTCCATTCATCCGATCCATACTTCTTTAACTTGCTGGCAAGAATACTGTGGGAGACCGTATCAAAAGCTTTGATAAAAGTCAAAGTATATCCCATCCACCACTTTCCCCATATCCACAGAGCCAGTTATCTCATCATAGAAGGCAGTCAGGTTGGTCAGGCATGACTTGCCCTTCATAAATCCATGTTGGACTGTTCCTGATCACCTTCCTCTCCTCCAAGTGCTTGAAAATGGCATTTTACTTGTTTTTCTCATAACACTTCTGTGTCTAATTTAAAGAGCAGCATGTCCTATTTTTCAAATTAATCTATTCTGAATTAATTTAGAAAATAAACAGTTAAACTTTCCCCTACTGGATTTCAGGCAATGCTACAGCCAGTGGTTAATATCTGGAGGATATTTCATTCTGGCATTCCTTTGTGCACATTGACACACCTCCAGCAGCAAAATCAAATCTAACAGGGAGGAGGCGTTAGAACCCACATCATGCTACTCTCTGCATTTTATCAAACTGACTTGTAATTAATAGCTAACTTTCTTCTATTTCATATCTGTACTTTCAGAAATGTTTGTAACTCATCCCCCACCCAATCCACCAGGCTCTGGTTTATTTCAGTGCTAAAATTGTCTGAATTTTTAATGTCAAAACACAAATTTTAATGAGAGCAAAGGACTCCCAGGCCTGATGAACATACTGGGCCAGATTTTCAACAGAGTTCAGAGCCCACAGCCCTTAATGGATGTCTGGCCACTTTATTTAGTAGCTTATCTTTTTTGAAAATCTGACCCATCATGGTCCAGATTCTTCCCTCATTTACACCCATGTGACTCCTGAATATTTTTCTGGTTTACTTTTCCTGAGCCCAATCCTGAAAAATCTTACTCACCTGAGTAGTCCCACTGACTTCAATTAGGTGAGTAAGAATTATTTTTGTGTCAGGATCAGGCTTTCTGTATGCTTCTGACTTAACGCCAATCCTAACCGCGGATCCTTAGGGCACGTCTACCCTATGGGGGCTACAGCGGCACAACATCTATGTCACTGTAGCGTAGATGCTTCCTACATCGACGGAAGGGGTTTTTCTGTTGACCTAGGTAATCCACCTCCCCAGGCAGCAGTAACTAGGTTGGCAGAAGAATTCTTCCATCAGCCTAGCTGCATCTACACCATGGGTTAGGTCATCTTGCCTATGAGGTTCAGGGGTGTGAATTTTTCACACCCCGAGCGACAGCAAGGTTGATCTGAATTTTAAGTGTAGACCAGGGCTTACACTGAAGCCCTAACTCCACGAAAACAAAACGTCTGGCAGGATGTAAAGTTGTAATGAGAGAAATGCGTGTAGTAAAGACTTTTTGAGGCATATGGATGTATTTACCTATTACAGCATGCTCTGGACTCTCTCGAGTCGCTTCTAAAATGTATTTATCATTAACACATTGAATAAATGTTAGATTTAGCCCTTTTAAATAGTTTAATATATGACTTTCAATGAGACTTGGCTCCTATGTAGAACTGGCTGAATAATGTAATTATTTATTTATTTGTTTGTTTGTTTGTTGGTTCACAGGCAATTTAGAAAAAATGAAGAAAAAATCATTCTGGGTCAAACTAAAAATTAAGTTTGTTTTTTTAAATTTTTGGCAAATGAAAAAATTGAAGACAAAAATTGGTTTGGGTTGAACGAAACATTTCATTTGACAGAAGTTTTTGTTTTGATTTTGAGTGTTTTTCTAACACTTTTGGTTGTTTTCATAAAATTTAAAGGAACTTCTGAAATGAAAATATTTCAAACCAAAAAAGTCAAAACGCTTTGTTTTGAAAATGTCAAAACAAAACGTTTTGAATTTTTTCTGATTTTTCTTTAAAGTGTATTTTAGGGTTGTGGTTTTTTTCCGACCAAAACAATTCAGCGAAATAGATACAATTTTGTGAATGTGCTTTTTTATTTTTTTATTTTTTTGTGAAAAAAGTTTTGGCTGAGAAATTTTGCCCAGCTTGATTCCCAAGGGCCAGATTTATACAGGGATTGTGGTGCCTCGTGGGATTTACAAAAGCATCTAAGGCTCTGTCTGCACTGCGCCGTGGTGCAGACTATGAGGGTGTGAATTGCAGAGCACATCAAAGAATTTAATTCTAACTAGGGCTGTCAAGCAATTAAAAAAATTAATCATGATTAATCGCACAATTAAAAAAACTAATCGTGATTATTCATGCTGTTAAACAATAATAGAATATAATTTATTTAAATATTTTTGGATGTTTTCTACATTTTAAAATATATTGATTTGAATTACAACACAGAATACAAAGTGTACAGTGCTCACTTTATATTTTTGATTACACTTATTTTTACACTGTAAAAAACAAAAGAAATAGTATTTTTAAATTAACCTAATACAAGCACTGTAGTGCAATCTTTTTACCATGAAAGTTGCACGTACAAATGTAGAATTATGTACAAAAAAATCCTGCATTCAAAAATAAAACAATGAAACACTTTAGAGCCTACAAGTCCACTCAGTACTAGTTCTTGTTCAGCCAATCGCTCAGACAAACAAGTTTGTTTACATTTGCAGAAGATAACGCTGCCCAATTGGTGGTTTGGGTTCTGTAGTTTCTGCATCAGACTGTTGCTCTTTTAAGACTTCTGAAAGCATGCTCCACACCTCATCCCGCTCAGATTTTGAAAGGCACTTCAGATTCTTAAATCTTTAGAAATCTCACATTGGTACCTTCTTTGCCTTTTGTGAAATCTGCAGTGAAACTATTCTTAAAATGAACAACATGTGCTGGGTCATCATCATCCAAGACTGCTATAACATAAAATATATGGCAGAATGCGGGTAAAACCTCTGTGTTTTGTATGTGTTCTGTGTATGTCAGGAGACATACAATTCTCCCCTAAGGAGTTCAGTCACAAATTTAATTAACGCATTATTTTTTTAACGAGCTTCATCAGCATGGAAGTATGTCTTCTGGAACAATGGCTGAAGCATGAAGGGGGATATGAATCTTTAGCGCACATGGCATGTAAATATCTTGCAATGCCAGCTACAACAGTGCCATGCGAATGCCTGTTCTCACTTTCAGGTGACATTGTAATTAAGAAGTGGGCAGCATTATCTCCTGTAAATATAAACAAACTTTTTTCTCTTAGCGATTAACTCAAAAAAATTAATCGCGTGAGTTAACTGTGATTAATCAACAGCCCTCATTCTAACTGCTCTGCGTGGATGCCGCTTGAATGGACTAAAAGTACCTAATTTGCATTAATGTAGTCCTCTTTCAAACAGGACAATGTTAACACAAACTAGGTACCTTTTAGTTTGAGCCAGCAGCATCCACAGGGGGCAGTTGAGCACAACTCTGTGGTGCTCTCTGCAATTCATACCCCCTATAATCCACACTGTAGTGCAATGAAAACAAGCCCTAAGCAATTAATTTATCTTTGTAAATCTGGTCCTAGGACACCTTTTTTGTATATATTATTTAGGCTCTTCATTCACTTAATGATTTTGAATATTTTACCTTTAAACTATTTCATTTGTTTTATTCTCAGTTCATTACAAGTTGGCCCACTGAGTGCCAACTATTGACTTCATTCAGGGGCCATGAAGCACCAGATATTATAGTCACTGAGAAGACAGAAAGCTTCTTGCTTCATAACTTTTCAGTGCAATATTGGGGCCATTTTTTCTTTAAAGGGAGGTCCATGGTGATTAAACAAAACTGCATATGCCTTCGTGTACTTACACTTAGGTGTGCACTTGCAATTAAGCAAACTGCTAATTGTGTGCATGAATGGCTATTTAGGTATCTAACGGATGACTTGTATGAGCAATTTCCCCAGTCTCTTCAGCAATTGCTGTAATTATACATGTCAATGTAAGTGCACAACAGCTCACATTTGGATTATTTTAAAAAAATATTATCCATGTATGCATTTTATAGGGCTTTCTACGTACCACTACCTGGATATTAGTGTGTGGGAGTGGATTATTTATTGATTACTTATATTACAGTTGCAACTGGAAGCACCAACAGAGATTGAGGTCCTACTGTACTAGGCAATCTACACACACTTAGAGATAGTCCATACCCCCTAAGAGCTTACAATCCAATAGGCAAGACCTACAAAGTCCGGGAGAAGTATTATTATCCCTCTTTTATAGATGGGATCTGAGGCACAGAGAAATTAAATGATTTGCCCATGGTCACACAGGAAGTGTGTGGCAAACGTGAGAACTGGACTCTGATCTCCTAAACTGAAGATGTTGAAAAATTGGAGAGGGTTCAGAGAAGAGCCACAAGAATAATTAGAGGATTGGAAAACCTGCCTTATAGTGATAGACGGCAGGAGCTCAACCTATTTAGCTTAACAAGGAGAAGGCTAAGGGCTGATTTGATCACAGCCTAAGAACCTACATGTGTAATACAAATTTGATAATAGAGTGCTCTTCAATCTAGCACTAGTATCTAGAGCAGGGTGGGCAAACTATTGCCTGTGGGCCAGATCTGGCCCCCTTTGGATCCAGCCCATGGGATTGCCACCCCCGTGGTGCTGTGGGCCCTGCGTTGCTCCCAGAAGCAGCCGGCACCATGTCCCTGCAGCCCCTGTGGGGTGGGGGGAGGGGCAGAGAGCTCCACGCACTGCCCTTGCCTGTGGGTACCTCCCCCAAAGCTCCCATTCATAGAATCATAGAATATCAGAGTTGGAAGGGACCTCAGGAGGTCATCTAGTTCAACCCCCTGCTCAAAGCAGGACCAATCCCCAACTAAATCATCCCAGCCAGGGCTTTGTCAAGCCTGACCTTAAAAACTTCTAAGGAAGGAGATTCCACCACCTCCCTAGGTAACGCATTCCAGTGTTTCACCACCCTCCTAGTAAACATTTTTTTTCCTAATATCCAACCTAACCTCCCCCACTGCAACTTGAGACCATTATTCCTTGTCCTGTCATCTGCTGAGAACAGTCTAGAGCCATCCTCTTTGGAACCCACTTTCAGGTAGTTGAAAGCAGCTATCAGATCCCCCCTCATTCTTCTCTTCTGCAGACTAAACAATCCCAGTTCCCTCAGCCTCTCCTCGTAAGTCATGTGTTCCAGTCCCCTAATCATTTTTGTTGTGCTCCGCTGGACGTTTTCCAATTTATCGACATCCTTCTTGTAGTGTGGGGCCCAAAACTGGACACAGTACTCCAGATGAGGCCTCACCAATGTCGAATAGAGGGGAACTATCACGTCCCTCGATCTGCTGGCAATGCCCCTACTTATACATCTCAAAATGCCATTGGCCTTCTTGGCAACAAGGGCACACTGTTGACTCATATCCAGCTTCTCCACTGTAACCCCTAGGTCCTTTTCTGCAGAACTGCTGCCGAGCCATTTGGTCCCTAGTCTGTAGCGATGCATGGGATTCTTCCGTCCTAAGTGCAGGACTCTGCACTTGTCCTTATTGAACCTCATCAGATTTCTTTTGGCCCAATCATCTAATGTGTCTAGGTCCCTCTATCCTATCCCTACCCTCCAGCGTATCTACCTCTCCTCCCAGTTTAGTGTCATCGGCAAACTTGCTGAGGGTGCAATCCACAACATCCTCCAGATCATTTATGAAGACATTGAACAAAACCGGCCTGAGGACCGACCCTTGGGGCACTCCACTTGATACCGGCTGCCAACTAGACATGGAGCCATTGATCACTACCCATTGAGCCCAACAATCTAGCCAACTTTCTATCCACCTTATGGTTCATTCATCCAGCCCATACTTCTTTAAGTTGCTGTCAAGAATACTGTGGGAGACTGTGTCAAAAGCTTTGCTAAAGGCAAGGTTCCCTGTTCCTAGCCAATGGGAGCTTCAGGGGAGGTACCCACGGACAAGTGCAGTGTGCGGAGCTCTCTGCCCCCCTCCTCCAGGGGCCGCAGGGACTTGGTGCCGGCCGCTTCCCGGAGCGGCGCAGGGCTGGGGCCAGGGCAGGCAGACAGGGAGCCGGCCCTGGCCCTGGTATACACCGCTGCCACCCTGGAGCCACTCCATGTAAGTGGCGCCGGGCTGGAGCCCAAACCCCCTTCTGCACACAGCACCCCAACTCCCTACCCTGAACCCCCTGCCTGCACCCCAGCCCCCTCCCATATTCTGCACCTCTCCTGCACCCCAACCCCCTGCCCTGAGCCCCCCTCCCACACCCCTCCTCTGCCCCAACCCCTTGCCCTGAGCCCCTTGCTGCACACCGCACCCCCTCCCAGACCCCGCACTCCCTCCCTCCCGCACCCCAACCCCCTGCCCCAGCCCTACATTCAGGGCCCTGCAAGCAATTTCCCCACCCAGATGTGGCCCTCGGGCTAAAAAGTTTGCCCATCCCTGATCTAGAGGCAATGGCTGGAAGTTGAAGCAAGACAAATCCAGACTAGAAATGAGGTGTAAATTTTTTTGCTGTGAGGGTAGTTAACCACTGGAACAACTTACTAAGAGCTGTGGTGGACTCTCCACCATGGAAATGTTTAAATCAAGATATGCTCTAGTTCAACCACAGCTTTTGCACTTAAAGTAGGAACTAATTCGCACAAGTCCCATGCCTCGTATTATACAGGTCAGTCTACATGACCACAATGGTTCCTTCTGGCCATAAAAATATAAATCTATGGAAAACTGCCTATTCCAGTGCCTCAGCCACACTATTCTTCTTTTTCCTTTTGTACCCAGGCTCTTTCAAAATCATCTTTGATTCTGTCATTACATATATGTATTTTAAAAGCCACTTGTTGGAGACCCATTTGAAAGCGTTAACTCTAGCAACAAGTAGCTTTTCTGGATCTTGTGAGAGTTCCAGTTTCCCCCTAAGTCATGTCAAATGGAAATTATTTTTCCTGGTGGCTTAAGTCTAAAAAGTGCTAAAAGCTGCTACATATTTTGAATCCTGTAGCATCTTAAGCCTAGCATGGCTGCTCAGGATGTTAAAACCTCTTTCAGTTTTAAGCTAAAATGAATTGAAAATAACTCAGCTGGATCCACTCACCATGGTGCAGAGGCGTTGTAGCACCATCCCCCTTGCCAGGGGCTCTGCCATGGGAGAGCAACTCCAAATCATACCTAAATCTCCACTGGCTCCTGACTGGGGGAGAGCTAACTGGAAGAAGGGTTAAATCAGTGCATGCTGAGACCACACCTCTTTGTTTGCCTCCCTTTGTTTGAGCTGAGCTGACTGCGGGCATGGATATTGTGGGCATCTTGCCATCCTCCAGATGGACTTGCTGTGTCTAGTTTCCTTATTTTCTTTTCCTTGCTGCAGGCCAAATCCTGAAGCCTGTGGCAAATCTCCCATTTGTATCTATGGGACCAAGACTTGGCCCTGTATAAATATAACTCAGGGTAAAATGATTAATGAGTTGTGACAGAATATTTGTACTGAAGTATATGGATGAAAACTTGAATCTTAGCCTGTCAGATGTCTCTTGCAATTTCACCCATTATAACAGCTGAACTAGTGCTCTGTCTTCCTGAATACTTACCAGATTATCTGTGCTTTTAACACTGCATTCAAACACATCCTTTCCCCACCTGGTTTGTAGGCAGCCCTTTGTGCAACAGGCCAGAGCTCCGCTGTGGGGAGAAGCAGATGGTATTTGAAGTGATGTTTTCACTCACTAAACTTGAATATGAAAAAAGGCCGCCTTTTTTATAATTACTTTCCAAGCATATGAAAGTCAGTAATGTAGAACTGTCTCTGAGAATCGTAATATGCAAATAAATGTGTGTTGCAAGAGTTTATTTTGGTCTCTGCGCTCACTATGAATTTCTAAAATTGACTGATACCGTATTCTATATATCATTGTTTTTATTAACTCATTTCAAACATCAGATCTGTGCCAAAAGACTGTTTCAATTTGTGTAGGTTTATAATAACTCTGACCTTCATAACAAACCGAACAAAAGCAACACTGGTAAGTGCTCATTTTGCAGAAGTCTCGATTGTATAAAAATGAATACCTCTGGGATGTTCTGAAGCATTTTACAATGTAGTGGAGCTATATTTTTTGGGGGACGGTGAGAAAGACAGTTGCTGGAAACACTCAGTAAATAAATCATATCAAATCAGAGAGCCTGATTCTGCAGTCCTGGCTAGGGTAAATTATGCATTTACCTAACCACAAGCCTTGAATAAGGGGCAGCATGTAGTTTTACTATCCTCAGAGCAGACTAGACTCCAGAGTCACAATCTGGTTCCTGCTTCCCCCTGGCTAAGGGGAAGTAAGCTGCACCAGGTAAAGGGCTGGCACAGTTTACTTCCCTTTCTGTGCCATCTCAGCTGTGCTGGTGGTGGCTGGAGTCCCCCTTCCTGGTCCTCCCTCCTCACCCACCTGCACGGAAGGGAGAGTAGCAGCCCTGCAGAGGCTGCTCTCCTTCCTGTGCTGTGATCCATGGTGCAGTAGCCCCTGCAGATGACTGAGGACTTATTTGCCATTGACTACCCTGCATGCATGTTCATGATTTGGCCCTAGGGTGACTTTCCTATTTGAAGCCAGTGGGACTGCTTATCTGAGTAAGGACTGCAGGTCAAACTTAGTTTGTTTCTGTTGTGTTGGTTGGTTGGTTTGATTACAGTGGTAGAGAAAAAAACATCCATATGTTTCAATACCCAACTTAACAATTTAAGGGCCTGATTCAAAGCTCATTGAAGTCAGAAGAAAAAGTCCTATTGATTTCAAGGAGATTTGGATCAGACCCTAAAATTCTTCATATTTCTGAGAGGGATAGAAGGTGGAAAACCATGGGAAAGGCACTCAAACATTTTCACTGTAATCCTTCACTTGTACCAGTTGTTGGAAAAGATTTTGCAAGACATCCCCTCTCATCATGCTTGCTACAGAAATCTCCTGAACTTGTCCAGCCAACTAAAACATGAATTTCTGTTAAGAGTCACACAGTGCCCTCCTCTCCCACCCACCTTCCTCACCAGCTCAAGTAACATTAAAGGTCTTATTCAAATACAGAATAACAAGGAAATTCAGAGTTAAGGCTATCACTTCTCTTTGAGGTGAGGGTGAAGAGGAAGCCAGAACACCGAATTCCATGTTGAAAGAGTCACACTCTTTGCTAAGTTTTCAAACGGCCTTTTAAGTGCACCTGAAGAATTTACAGTTGCAGTTTGCATGCAAAATGAGGTACCCAGAAAAGAGGTACTGTACTTGCAAATGCACAGTGTAATTGATCTATTTACTTACTCTATTTGCGCTCACAAATGGATGAGTTTGTAAATTTTGCAAGACCAGTTTAAGGAGGCTGCTTGAAAATTTGCTTTTATGCCGTTTAAATGCTGTTTCATCAGTTTGAGGGTTTTTTGTTTTTACAGTCATTTGCCAAAAAATAAATAAAAAGGGGGGATCTCTGTGGATGTATGAGACACCCCTATAACCTGCAATTTATTGACTCCAGAGACCAGAACAACCCCATCAATGAGCACTGCTTAGAAACTCTTTCTGGTAGATGATTGACATAGCAAACCACAATGGTGTTCATTTAAAAAACAGTTTGGCTGTGCAACACTCATACTATGTTGAATATGAGCAGTACATACTCTGTGCCCTGAAAAACTTTACTGCACGGTAGCTTCTTTATGAGTTTTGATAATTCAGTTCAACACCATGTGCTTAAATACCCAAAGCCACTAATCCATACCATAGATTGACTATCTCCAAACATTTCTGCTCCATTTTAAATGCTGTTGATTTTTGTAGAGGCAAAAGTTTAAAATGACCAAAGCACACCAACATTTCACTTTTGAAAGAAAGCAAAAGCGTTGTTTGAACTAGAATAGAAGAAAAATAACTTTGAAATTACCATGTTAATTTGCTGCTTGGTTTTGTGCTATTTTCTAACTCTGCCTAACCAATGTAAAGCTAATTGCATTTTCAAAAACCAGATCCTTGGAGATTTTATTTACAGTACTCAAATTTGGCAATCCAAGAGGGCATTGCATGAGATTAGGAAGCAGATCTTCTACTTCCTATTCCTCTTTCTACTGCTGACTCACTGTTTGATTTTTGCGCAAGTCATTTGGGCTGCCCATGCCTCACTTTACCCACTTTATAAAGAAAGAAGAATGGTCCAGTGGTTAGGGTGCCAGTCTGGGATTCAGGAGATGTGGGGTCCATTTCCTACTCTGCCACATATTAACTCTATGACCTTGGGCAAATCACTTAGTCTCTTTGGCTACATCTACACTTCAAAAAAACAAAACCAAACCTGTTGCAGCAAGTCTCAGAGCCCCATCAACTGACTCAGGCTTGTGTGGCTCATATGATGGGGCTAAAAATAGCTGTGTAGACATGTCCACTCAGGCTGGAGCCTGGGCTCTGAAACCCAGCAAAGGGAGAGCCCAGCCCCCAGCGACAGCAGGAACATCTACAGTTATTTTTAGCTCTGTAGTGTGAGTTCAAGTCAGTGAACCAGACTCTGAGACTTGCTGTTGTGGGGTTATTTGTTTCCCCACCCCCCCCAGCATAGAAGTACCCAGAGAGACTAAGTGATTTGCTGAAGGTCACACAGGAAGTGCCCAGGCCTCCATTCCCCCTCTGTAAAATGGGGATTATAGCATTTCCCTCCCTCCCTCCCAGGGCAGTGGTGAGGAAACATACATTACAGACTATGAAGCCGCTCAAATATTATGGTACTGGGGGCCATGTGTGTACTTTCGTTAGATGAAGTGAATATCATATTACCCACCTCACAGGATTGTTGTCAGATTTAATTACTTCTTCTTTGTGGAGCTGTTTGAGATCTTTGCACATAAGATACTCCGTAAATACAAATGATTATTCATGGACTTTAAGGCCAAATTATACATCCTTGGTGGGCAAGGGGTGGGGGAGGAGAGATTTATAATGAATGTGCTGCCAGGCACAGTTTAGCAGCAGCTTTTGTGGATGATTTTGTTGCAGGGCCTGATCCTGTTCCCATTGCAATCGATGGTAAAACTTGCACTGACTTCAGCGGGAGCAAGGCTGGGCCTGTGCTGGGCTCAGCCACAAAATGCGGGCCGAGTGTAGGTGTTTTTAAGTCTGTGCAGTAGTGTATGCTAAGGGATGCACATCTGAGTGCCACATCACCCTCTGTCAATTTTTAGCATGCTGAGAAAAACTGGAATTTTAGTCCGGCTAAATCGACCTGCCATTAGGGGACTACTCTAGGTGCTCTGATCTAAGCATACGCGTCTGATTAGAAATGTGCATGATGCTGAACTCCTCAAAAATGCTAATACCTTGATGCACTTTCATGTGGTTTAAGTTCTGCATTTGGCTTGGAGCCCACAGACAGTGCCAGGAAAGAAGACGAAGAAACCTTTGCCAACCATCCCTTTGTAAATGATCACTGCACAGCAGGAAGCAGGAGAATTCATTTCAACTACAGCCAAGCCAGTGGTTTAATTTTTGTAAACATGTCTTAAGTGCTCTGCCTCTTATCTTTATGCCACGGCTTTGGTACCAAAACGATTGGCTACAAAGCTGCTCAGGCAGCAATCTCAGTGTTTTGACATTCAAATCGTTCATTCATCACTTTCTGTCGGTCCTCTTTTCTTTGGTCTTATTTTGTTGATGCAACTACAAGTGACCTAGCATGGCAGCTGAGACTGCTCCAAAATGTAATGTTACTTTAATACAGAAGTGTGAAACCGTGCAAGAAGAAAATACTTATGCAACTATATCTCAACCCTCCAGGATCCTCAGGAAAAGTCTTCAATCTGCCAAAACTTCCTTTGGACTCTTAGGATGATGTAAACTAAACTCGGGAGTAGAAAACTTTCCAATAATGGGAGGAATAAATCAGAACATCATTAAAAACTATGTTTATTTTAAAATTGAAATCCCTGTGTTTATGTTATTTAGTCTCTCAGGCCTTTCTGAAGCAGTGTCTTATGGTGGACCTTTGCAGCGTGTGTGTGTGTGTGTGTGTGTAGGCAGTGGTCTTTAGTATCAACTTTTCATCTGACTTCAAGAAAAATAATTGCTTTCCATTAAATGTGGATATGTTTGCATTTGATTTTTATGGAGCGTGACAAGATCTTATGTCATCTGTGACATGCCACGATATAAACAATGGAACATGAAGCGACGTTGAAATTTAAGAAACCAAACATTATTACTTTTGGAAGGAAGACTGAATAACTGGCCTTATCTTTAAAATAAAACTGGCAGACTGAAATGTACTGTTGGTAAGCCAGAAGATAGCAAGAGTTCACTATTTACTAGACAAAGTGAGCTCTGGCACATACTGCATCTGCAATTTATTGTTTTAATTGTCTCTTATCTCCAGCCTGGAGGGCTGAAGAGCTGCTGATGCCTCAGAAAAACTTTATAAAACATTCTGTTCACAAGTGTTTCTGTATTCCATTTGCTATATTCCTGTCCAGGACTTTTGTTCAAGGAATTCATTTCATCTAGCAGCTTCATTACTCACCTGAAGGGATAATCCTTTGTAACATCAGAGTTGATTATTCTGGAAATAATGATGATTGGAAGAGGCCCTCCTCCTTCTGGATCCAAACTGAACCAATGCCCCAGCCTGCTGGTAATGGGTGTTACTATGCTGCTGGAGGTGCCATCTTTGTGAAGAGGGGTAAAACTGAGATCATTACAGGATTTTAGTTCATGTTGGAGAGACTAATGTGAACTGTTGGCTGAGAGCAAGGTCTTCTGGGAAGAGGGGAAGTCAGGCATTTAAAAAACAAAACACAACAAAAAATGCCCCCTTGTCTTACAAGGAGGGAGACTTGGAGGTTAGGTCTACACTGTAGATAATACCCAACTCCAGGCACATGCAGCTGGGCTTGCACATGACCCATATCAATGTAGCCATATCCACACCGGTGCTGTAGTTACCCAGATTTAGGGCTAGGATTTCTGGGGGCATATTCCAGTATGATGGTGTGGCCAAAAAGGCTAATGCAATCTTAGGATGCATACAAAGAGGAAGACTGAGTAAGAGAAGACAGTTTATATTACCTCTTTATTTGGCATTGGTGTGACCGATACTCAAATGCTGCATCCAGTTCTGGTGTCTACAATTCAAGAGGGATGTTGATAAATCGGAGAGGTTTAAGGGAAGAGCCATGAGCATGATTAAAGGATTGGAAAACTTGCCTTATCGTGATAGACTCAAGGAGCTCAACTGGTTAGCTTAACAAAGAGAAGTGTATAGAGTGACTTGATCAGTCTATAAGTATCTACTTGAGGAACAGAAATTTGATAACAGAGGGCTCTTCAGTCTAGCAGACAAAGGTATAACTAGACCCAATGGCTGGAAGTGGAAGCTAGACAAATTCAAACTAGAAATTACCCTCACATTTGTAAGTGAGTGTAATTAATCATTGCAACAATTTACCAAGGGTGTGATGGATTCTCCATTGCTAGAAATGTGCAAATCAAGTTTGGATGGTTTTTATAGAAGACGTGCTCTAGTTCAAGCAGGAATTAATTCAGGGAAATCCTATGGCCTGTTTTAAGCATGAAGTCAGAGTAGTTGAACTCAATGGCCCTCTTTGGCCTTAAAAATCTTTAACCTATATTGAAACTGATGCCCGTGAAGTAAAAGACCCAATCGGTAGGGGTGCACAATATCTCTGCAAGGTATATGCAAAATCAAGACCCATTTCTGGTGTTCTAAGAGAACTCTGATCTGAGGGAAATTTTATTTCATTAAAGGGGGATATAATTATGTGACAGTGGGGCAGTTCCTAATAGCTGGGGAAATTGTAGAAAGTTGTGTAGTAATCCACCAATTGCCAGCGTCCGACACTCGGGCTAAGAAGGAAACAACCTGACTTTTTCCTCATAAATCTGACATGCAGCCCCTCTCTCTGAGAAATCAAATTAGAATTAGAGTCTGTCTTTATCGTATGGATTAAGTTGGGCCAATCAGGGACACAGAAAAAATACCATGCGACGTGCACTGTGTGGAGCTGCTTCTTCACTGCCCTGCTCCTTGTGTAGTCATTTAAACCTGTGCAAAATGAGCACAAAATCTGTGTGAAATGAAGCCCAATCTAGGGGGTGGTATTTTACACCCACGTCACATGTGTAAAAGACTTCACACGGTGTAGGGCAGTGGAGACTCAGGCCCCATGCAATGCCTTCCAGATAAACTGCTGCATTCTTGTCACCGGCTGCAACCAGCAGCAAGATAAAGTTCGTGGATGGTCAGAGACAACACAAAGTTTTGCAGAAATCTTCACAGACTACTCAAACCATGGCAGACTGTTGTGACTTGAGTCGAACACAGCTCTGTTTATCATTGTTTTATTTAATTTATCTTATTTAGTTTGTAATTTCAAGGAAAGGAATAAGATAAAGGATCTGATGGGCTAGATTTTATCCTGTACAGAGTGGAGATGGGGAGAATTTCTCTCTGCAAAGCCCTTATTCCCCTGCCCATTTCGCCCACTCCTCAGACACACAAACTCTTTTTTACCTTGGAGTGTAGTTAATTTAAATGCCACTTGATCTGACTGCAAGCATAAACTAGCATGAATCCACAGAATAGTCCTCCATTTCCCTGCAGGTATATAAGCCTTAATGTCCTGTCATACACTGATACAAAACTAATGTGGTATTGTAATCAGGTCTTCAGTATACAGAGCCTGGACCCAGTCCTGCAACCCTTAAAAGTAGTCCTCATTCACACCAGTAGACTCATCAAATCCAATAAGACAACTTGCATGAATAAGCTCAAGACCTAGGGGTCACCAAATTAATAGGCAGCAGATTTAAAACAAACAAAAGGAAGTATTTTTAGCACTTCTTGGACCAGATCCTGCGCTCCACTTGAGACTGAATCAAGAATTGCCTTTCCTCTTGTGGGTTTCAGGACCAGCTGCTCCAAGAAGTCGTCATTTAAGGTGTCAAGAAACTTTATTTCTGCATCCCATCCTGAGGTGGCATGTACCCAGTCAATATGGGGATAGTTGAAATCCCCCATTATTATTGAGTTTTTTATTTTTATAGCCTCTCTAATCTCCCTGGGCATTTCACAGTCACTATCACCATCCTGGTCAGATGGTCGGTAATAGATCCCTACTGCTATATTCTTATTATTAGAGCATAGAATTACTACCCATAGAGATTCTATGGTACAGTTTCGTTCATTTAAGATTTTTACTTCATTTGATTCTATGCTTTCTTTCACATATAGTGCCACTCCCCCACCAGCACGACCTGTTCTGTCCTTCTTTTGTACCTGGTATTACTGTGTCCCATTGACTATCCTCATTCCACCAAGTTTCTGTGATGCCTATTGTATCAATATGCTCATTTAATATGAGGCACTCCAGTTCACCCATTTTATTATTTAGACTTCTAGCATTGGTATATAAGCACGTCAAAAACTTGTCACTTTTTAGCTGTCTGCCATTACATAATATAATTGAATGGGGCTCTTTTTCATTTGACTGTTTCTCATCAGATCCTACCCGTATTTTATCATCTTCCAGCCTCTCCTCCTTACTAGAACATAGAGAATCTCTATTAATAAATCCTCCCAAAGAGATGTCTCTGTCTAGTTGTCTTTGTTTATACAGTGTGTTAGAAAAAGGACGGGATAACTCCTCATTTTTATGATGCATTCCAGTTAAGAGCTACAATCTGTTCATCTTTTCCCCCTATTACTACTTCTGTTGTAGTGTGTGGAAATCTCCTTCAGATGCAGCCTAGGATTTTCCCTTATGTTCTACAGCAGGATTTGTGGATTTGCTGTTTGTTTGGTGTTTACTGGCACCAACAAGAACAAAAGTTACAGCAGTACGTGGAAGCTAAATTCTCATTCTGGCTTTATGCTGAGGGGCTTTGTGTTTGCCATTTCCTAATTGTGAAAACAATGCAGCTAAGGTTCTGCATGTGCCAGAATTTTAATATAACTATTTTCATATGATCAAATAAAGAAATTCATGGCATTTTCCTGCATGACTAAAACTTCACCTGGATGCATAGTAGGGCTGTCAAGAGATTAAAAATATTAATCATGATTTAAAAATTAGTTGCACTGTTAAACAATAATAGAATACCATTTATTTAAATATTGTTGGGTGTTTACTACATTTTCAAATATATTGATTTCAATTACAACATAGAATACAAAATGTATAGTGCTCACTTTGTATTTATTTTTGATTACAAGTATTTGCACTTAAAAAAAAGAAGAAATAGTATTTTTCAGTTCCCTTATACAAGTACTGTAGTGCAATCTCTTTATCATGAAAGTTGAACTTACAAATGTAGAATTATGTACAAAAAAACCCTGCATTCAAAAATAAAACAATGTAACATTTTAGAGCCTGCAAGTCCACTCAGTCCTACTTCTTGTTCAGCCAATCGCTCAGACAAAAATGTTTATTTACATTTGCAGGAGATAATGCTGCCTGCTTCTTGTTTACAATGTCACCTGAAAGTGAGAACAGGTGTTCTCATGGCACTGCTGTAGCCAGCGTCGCAAGATATTTACATGCCAGATGTGCTAAAGATTCATATGTCCCTTCATGCTTCAACCACCATTCCAGGGGACATGCGTCCATGCTGATGATGGTTTCTGCTCAATAACAATCCAAAGCAGTGCAGACCGATGCATGTTCATTTTCATTATCTGAGTCAGATGCCACCAGCAGATGGTTGATTTTCTTTTTTGGTGGTTCGGGTTCTGTTTCTGCATCGGAGTGTTGCACTTTTAAGACTTCATCCCTCTCAGATTTTGAAAGGCACTTCAGATTCTTAAACCTTGGGTCAAGCGCTGTAGCTATCTTTAGAAATCTGACATTGGTACCTTCTTTGCTTTTTGTCCAATCTGCAGCGAAAGTGTTCTAAAAACAAACAACATGTACTGGGTCATTGTCTGAGACTGCTAGAACATGAAATATGTGGCAGAATGTGGTTAAAACAGAATAGGAGACATACTATTCTCTCCCAAGGAGTTCAGTCACAAATTTAATTAACGCATTATTTTTTTACTGAGTGTCATTAGCATGGAAGCATGTCCTCTGGAATGGTGGCTGAATGTTTAGCATATCTGGCACGTAAATACCTTGCAATGCCGGCTACAAAAGTGCCATTTTACATTGTTTTGTTTTTGAGTGCACTTATGTTACCAAAAAAATCTACGTTTGTAAATTACACTTTCCCAACAATGAGATTGCACTACAGTACTTGTATGAAGTGAATTGAAAAATACTATTTCTTTTGTTTATAATTTTTACAGTGCAAATATTTGTAATAAAAATAATATACACTTTGATTTCAGTTACAGCACAGAATACAATATATATGAAAATGTAGAAAAACATCCAAAATATTTAATGACAGGTTTCAGAATAACAGCCGTGTTAGTCTGTATTCGCAAAAAGAAAAGGAGTACTTGTGGCACCTTAGAGACTAACCAATTTATTTGAGCATAAGCTTTCGTGAGCTACAGCTCACTTCATGCATCCGATGAAGTGAGCTGTAGCTCACGAAAGCTCATGCTCAAATAAATTGGTTAGTCTCTAAGGTGCCACAAGTCCTCCTTTTCTTTTTGAAAATATTTAATAAATTTCAATTGGTATTCTATTGTTTAACAGTGCGATTAAAACTGTGATTAATCACAATAATTTTTTTTAATCATGATTAATTTTTTTGAGTTAATCGCATGAGCTACCTGTGATTAATCAACAGCCCTAACGCAGAAGTATTCAGAGCAGGCGCAGGAGGTTCAGAGTGAGTGAGTGCTGAACAATTGGATCATAGAACATTTGTATCCTTCTCAGAGAAACGGTTTGAAAACTGCTGCAAAGTGATAGTTTTTCACTCTAAATTGATGGGCATATAAGAAGTTAGCTGGCGGGGTGGCAGGAGCATTAAGGGCAGTCAGCAGGTGGCTAGGCTAGCTGTATGTTGTCAGCAGCTGGATAGGACAGTATGGCAGGAATTCCAGGAAACAGGAGAGCAGCACTAGTCAGGCAGCAGATCGACAGGGAAACAGTGAGATCAACACCGGGCAGCCAGCAGGTGGATGTGGCTGCATGAAGGCCTGCACCAATCAGCAGGTGGAGATGGCTGTTTGAAGGGCTATCCCAGGCAGCCAGTAGGTAGGCAGGGCATTAGAAACTCCACCTGATGCCCCATTGAACACAACTGCCATGAGATAGAATTTTACAAATACTCTGATAAATTCTGCATGAAAAATTGCATCATTTGGCCTAGTCTACAAGCCATTAATAAATTTCAGAGTATGCCAGTGCTCACTAATTCCACTTAGCTGTGTTGTGCTGGCTTGAGTTTTGTAAGTCAGGAGGAAATTACACAAATGTAAACGGATAGTGAGGTTGAGCTGCAACACCTGGATCTGACGGCTTCCTTGTCAACCACAGGATAAGCCCAAAGGTGAGAATCTAGTGAAAGGAATAAGAATGAACAGATAAGAAATTTCCTCCTAAGATGCCCAGAGCAGCACCAAACTGTATATATGAATCATTACAATACCTGCAGTCACACAACTTAGGATAAATCTTCATGCTTCAGGACATAAGGCAATCACTGAACTTAAGCAGAAATTGCTCCTGTGGGCAAGTTATTGCATAATTGTATATTATGTGGGTTTTACATCTTCCTCTGTAAAAGCTGTTGCTAGCCATTGTCAGAGATAGCATCCTTGACTAGAGAAGCCATTGGGCTAATCTGGAATGGCAATTCCTGTCTCCATGTAGTGGTGCTTATCTCTCTGTTTTCTTTCACTTTTTCTTCTAAAAGGCAATCATGGTATGTATATGGGCTTGTTATGAAAATGTTATTCATAAAGCTTGAAGAATACAGCCAATGTTAGATTTGCTTGACGACAGAGATGTCTGCTTTTTCTTGTTTTTTTTTTATCACGATGATTTACATTCTGTCTTATTTGCATGAGACAAAATGATGCTGCGGGACAGGTAGGACACCAGATGACAGAGAAGAAAGGAGATGGACAACATAGATCATTCACTGGTTAAAAAATAATACACACAACTAGTTTCTTCAGAAACTATTATCTCCGCTGCAAGTTCCTCCTGACCAGTGGAAACATGGAATAATCGTTAGAATGACGGGAGAGAAGTCAGCTATGCTCTGCTGTAGAGAAAGCCTTCTGTAGTGTGATACTACAGAGAAGAGGCAGTGGATGCAAAGTTTAGGGATTCGGTCTGGATTCAGGCCTAAGAGATCCTGTATAGACTAGATATTCACACCAAGAGCCATCACAGAGGATTGAATAGAATGGCAGGCTCCACATATTATCAATTTAATTGATTTTCAAAAGCATTTGGCAGCCTGCATAGGCACACATTGTGGAATAGTCTTCAGTCATATGGAATTCCAGCTGAAGTCATCAGCATCATTAAGGCTACATATAGTGATGCAAACTGTGTCATGAGAGAGAACAACCAGACAACAGCGTGGTTCATTGTGAACATTGACATGAAACAAGGCTACTTTCTATCTCTGCTGCTGTTTGGCATTGCCGCAGACTGGATAATGAAGAAGTGTAGTAACAGCACGAACAGTGGCATTGCATGAGTAAATGGCAAATGCCTAGTGGACCCAGACTTCACTGATATCGCAATATTGAGCAACACTCCCCCAAAGCTGCAAAGACAGACACCTTGGCAAAAACAGCAGGCCAAGCAGGGTGTGATGGGACATCTGCCCTGCACTGGCCCTGATAGGGTTAAAACCCAGCCTGGAGGGCTACAAGGAAACAGCCAGTTAAGGCGGTGGCTGCAGCCAATTAGGGCAGCAGCTTGACCAGCCAATCAGGGCACAGTCAGCCCATATAAAAGGGACCTGCAGGCCAGAGCAAGTCAGTCTGCTGTAGGAAACCCAAGGGAGGGGACTGGCTTCCTAGAGGGCTGCAGAGACTAGGACCATGAACAGGGTTGCTAGGACTTACAGGCCTGAGGCCCTGGGAAGAGGGTGAAAAAGCCAGAGGCAGGAGCCGAAGGTGCTGGGGCTGCAGATAAGTGGCCCAGGGAATTGAGACAGACTGGTGGAGAAAGAAAGGAGGGGCAGCTGGAAGCTGTTGTTTACAGGGTCCCTGGGCTGGGACCCAGAGTAGTGGACAGGCCTGGGTCGTGTCCCTGCCACTCACTGCTGAAGAATCGGCCAGGCTATGGACTGCCAAGCCGCTGTGAGGAGCGGGACCGGTGCAGAAGGAGTCCCCTGGAACGGGGGAACCCAGGTTGTGACATGGCCCAGGGGCTGTGCCATGAAGCAGAGGCAGTGAGACTGGAACTGCGGTGGGACTGCAGGTGGAGATGAGGATAGGAGAACCACTACCACTGGAGGGCACGCCTGCTGAACAGAGCTAATTCCCAAAATGGCCAGCAGGAGGTGCCAGTGTGGTGAGTGACCCTGTGACACAGGGCTTAAAATCTGCTATGCCAAAATAAACATCCTTGAAACCCAGACACTCAGTGGCAACATCATATTAGAAGGCAAAATCATCAAGCAGGTAGACCAGTTCATTTACCTGGATAGCCCCGTATTAGCCAATGGAGAGACTTCAAGGAAGAAGTGACAACAAAGATAAGAGAGGCATCCAGAGCATTCACTCAACTCAGCAACATACAGAAATCAAAGATATACAGCACCAAAACAAAACAGAGGATTTTCAACTTAAACATAATCTCAGTGCTAACATGCAGCTGCAAGAGCTGGAGATCTATTAAAATGCTAGATAGAAAACTCAATGTCTTTGAAAATAAATGCCTAAGAAAGGTTCTGGGCATTGGATGGAAAGAGTTTTATCACCAATTAAGAGAAGTGAGAAATTACCAACCAGCAGTTTGTCTTGTCTAGAATTAAAAGGTAGCGTAGGACATATTTGGGGCATGTACTCCAGATGCCAACACAGACTCCCACATGAAACCGTCAAGTGGGAACCAGCTAGTGTGAAGAAATGATGGTGCCCAAGAGAAATCTTAAGAAGAACCCTTAGCAGGGAAGGCAAAACAGTTGATCTCAACACCATAGAGCAGATGGAAGCAGCAGCTAATGACAGTGAGGGATTCAAGAGACTAATTTTTGCGCTGTGTTCCAACATTGGTACGAGAAGGATGTAATAAGTAACTTCTGCAGAAAAATAATCCCCCCACCCCTTTTGTTTAAGTGCAGTGGCCAAATCTTGCCTTCAAGTACAGTTATTATGATAGTGTTCATACACCGAGTAATTGTGTATGCAGATGACTAATTAAAGCGGTGTGTATGCAAACAGTTGGTTTTGCATGTACAAGCTTGGTAATTGAACATGCAGATAAGGCACACAAATATACACCGCTGTGGGCTTCTGCCCTTTAGAGAATCAGTTCCTTGTATTTGTAAATAGAGGGGTACATACTGCCACCCATGCCTATATTGTCTTACTGGAAAGTAAAATGAAGTGTAATTTCGAAGTAAAATGAAGTTGCTTTTGCCTTATACTGTGGGGTTTGTTTTTTGTGTGTGTGTGGTTTTTTTTTTTGTTTTGTTTTTTTAAGTTCATCATTTGTGGATACTGGTGACTTTCAAGACATTTGTTTGCATCTTTTCTGCATTTCCCATGCACCTGAAATTCCTGTTGAAATCAGGCCCATACTGTGTTTTTGATCATATTTGGCTGTTTTTTAAACCATACTGACAAAGAGTTGTGCAAATAATGATTGTTAGATTGGTCTCTCCCAAGGACATGGCACAAAGTTAGTCACTCGCTCACTGCTAAGATTAAAAGGCTGCCCTAATGGTCAAGTTCTTCCTGCTCTCTGAATATCTCTCTCAATTCAATGATATACCAGCCACGTCTATGACACAACAGTTCTACAAACTAGGAATTAATGGGAGAAATTCAACCTTGTGCAGAGGGCCAGCATACCACTCAAGTCCTCAAAGTGTGTGTCATAGGACAGCTGCCCTTTATGGGGAGTTAGGACCCAGTCTGCCCGTGACTGCCTTATGAAGGCCCCACCTGGAGGCAAATGACTGCCCCAGGTGGCTGATTAGTAAATAAACATCAGGACCTAATAAAGGTTTTCCAAGCTCAGATAGAGGAGAACTCCAAAGGGAAACAGTAAGGGGAAGGAATTCCCATGGGAGGCCTGAGCCAGAGGGCTGAGCAGGGAGCCTGGAGGGTGAGCTCTCTGGGGAACCCTCTGGAACGGGGAGCCTGTAAGAGGTGCTCCTAGAAAGGGGAGCTCCTGGACAAAGGGTTGTAGTCAGTTGGCATCCAAGAGGGCCTGGTCTCAGCCAGGGGTCTCCCAGACACTGCCTCCCAGACAATTCCCTAGAGTGGACAGTGGACAGAACGCCCCTGACTTCAGAGGAGGACCTTACTCTGGTAAGGACAGGAGACTGGAACTGAGAGAACCCCTGGGAAAGAGCCTGGGTTGAGGGAGCACTGGACTTAGGTGCGGAACAGATGGAGTAAGAATGACCTAGTCGCCCAGCTGAGTTGTTGGGGTGAATGTTTTGTTTATGTTCTCCATTGGCCTTTCTGTTGTTAAATGAGATCCTGCACAAGGAAGTGCTCTTTAGCATCTAATGGTCTATTTGCACTTGTTGATACCCTGGGTGAGGGAAGAATCAAGTAAGGGCTCACCTGCAACACCTGCCTGGAATTTAGACAAGAGCAGTTAAACGAGACTCAAGTAGTGCATAGACATTGTGCTGGCCCCTGCACAGAAGCGAGTCTCCCCAGAACAGGAGTAAGCCCTGCTTTAATGTCTCATCCAACGCTAATCCTCTGTGACATGAGGCCCTGCAACCACAAGGCTTCTCCATCTGAGAATACACCACACACTTGGCGTGCTCCCTTTACGCACTGTTACAGGTATTCTGGCACATGTGTTCTGCTTCTCACAGCTGAACACAGCAAGAGCTAGTTTGATCTACATGTTATATTCCGGCAGTATTGGAGTTCGCAGATTTTCAGAATTCTGCATGCTAGAAAGCCCATAACTGTTTATTGGCTGGCTTTCCTGGTTTATAGTCACAATTCTTGTCATGTAATGATGGCTTTCTGAAGGCTACTGTTGCTTTATTGCTATACAATACCATATCTCCATTCTCCACACACTGCAGTGTAAAAGCCCCTTCAGCATTGCTTCTGTCCACAGTAAAGGGTAGAGCTGGAATTTTGCCTCATTTAGTAAGCGTGGGTTTATACAATCTGTCTAAGGCTTTCTGTGGCGCTTATCCCAGAATATCAAAGCACTGAATTACTGTTAGATTTGTCTCCCTCCCCATTGATCTTATCACCAAGTCCAATTCTGCTAAAGACCAACACTCTGTGATGTGATATTACTTAGAGGTTTTGTTTTGTGAGAAAGATCGATCCACAGCCAATTTTGGGATAGTCTCTAACTTCTGGGTCAGATTCCTGGGCTTTTAATAGTAGTGATGGTGAGTTGATGCTCATAAGAACATTTTGAAAAAAATGAGTTCAATATAGTTAATAGAAAAGTGTCTTAACGTTTGTTTGATGAAATCATCCCTTTAGTGCTTGAAGAGGACTATGGACCTCATAAAAGTTGAATCCAAAATCAAAACAGTGCTGCTACGGATGAAACAGATATAGGAAACACCATAGTAATTGACACAGAAGAGAGCTGTGGTTGTGGGATTTACAAAACGGCTGGCTGTGCTTTTGCTTGTTGACTGACTATTTTGCTCATAGTCTATACAATATCGTATTTGTCCCTTTGACTTTGAACATTTTTGTATGCTTTGATACCCTCCACCCATATTGAAGTAATTCTGGTGGGTTTTTTGCATGTTACAACAAATGGGTGCATGTTACTGTGGTCATTTTAATAGGTACTAATGTACTGAGTAGCAGCAGATCATAACTGTTTCATATTAGACATAATTTTACAGCAGACAATTTTACAAGGGAAATTGAATGAATCAAACACAGTAATCTGAATTAAAATATTGTTTACATTCCCAGTGTTCCATTGGAACTGATGACAAACCTAGAGAAGCATGCTAGAACAAACAGACCAGAAAATTAAATTCTTCTAGCTTTCATATGCCACAATAGGAACTATTTAATTTTTTTTTCTTTTTCCTTTCTATCATGGGAGAAGAGGATGGCTAAACCTTACGTTTCCAAATCCTGTCAGTTGTATTACTCTTTACAGCCTTCACGGAACTGTGGGCTCTTTTTTTTTTTTTAATAGACTCCAATATAGTTAACTGTGGTGACATCATTTCATTTGCATATGAATAAACCCAGTGGTTAGATAAAAGAGTGGGACCTACAGACTCTTGTGCTTTATTTTTGGTTGTCACTGACTCACTCTGTAAGTCACTGAGCCAGATCCTCCACTGGTGTAAATCAGTGTAACTTCATTGTCTGGCCTTCTGTGTCTTAGTTTTACCATTTGTAAAATATGCATAATAAAACATTTACAATATCTGCTGCACAGGACTGATGTGAGGATTAATTAGTCAGTGTTTATAAAGGTCTTTGTGAATCATGGATCAAAGGTGCTACATCTGTCTACCTGTTTGAGGGCTTTCTATAAGGACACTCACCACTGTAGATTCTAAGGCCCTGATCCTGCAAACACATATATGTACATACTTCACTGTCCTCATGTGAAGAGTTCCAGTGATTAGCTAAGCCCTGACAGCACTAACCACTCATTTCTTCTCTCTTCATTTATAAAGGTAAGGACTCTTTTTCAGAAGGTCAGAAATTCAAGGGCCTCTGTAATGGGACTACTTACATGAGTAAAAGTAAGCATGTGTGCTTAAATTTACAGTGTTATTGCTTGTCAGTAGATGATATTTCTAATTTCTGGAAGAAAATAATACATTTAAAATACAAGTTCTGTAAATATGTTAGAAGAGGCAAAACACTGCATATTTATCTGTTCTCTGTTTTGATTTTTGTATTATGTCCAAACTATGAAGTCATTTCTGAAGAGATGGGCTTCATTTTTCTGAGAGCTTGTATTGCTGATATTAAAGCTGTATAATACTCTGATAGATCCTGGAAGTGTAAATAAGTAAAATACTGGCAAGTGATGGAGATAGCCCAGTCAGAACCAAATGACAGGAGAATTAAAAGAAAAAATATGCTGGTCATATTTCCTTTTTCATACAGTATGATTTATTCCTTCACAGCTTGCATCTTCTGTTTTAATATCTTCCACATATACTGAAATCCAAAAAAGACATAGATTTTACTAACAAACATGACTTTTGGCTTCTATATACCTCTCCCCGATCCCAAAATGTTTCCAATTCCTGTGATTTTTATGATGAGTCTTGCAATAGTTGGTGTCTTTTCTCTTAAAGCCTCAGCTCATTCAGTCATGCGATTACATGAGAATCTCAGCTTTCATTTAAAAAAAAGTTTCTAGTCCTTGTGGTTGCAAAGAAGCTGGAAAATACAAACTCTATTCGTTTAGAAAATAAATAAAAACACAAATATTTTTGATGTTTTTAGCCAATCATGATTTTAGAGGTCTGATGCAAGATCTTTTTAATGCTTTGAATGCTTATATAGAAGCTAACACTAGATTGTGCAAGGCCAAGTTAATATGAAACTAATTAAAAAACAAAACAATTTCAGGGGAACTGTGACGGGTTCCCCCCAGGGTGTCACCTGGAACTCGGTACCACTGAGTTCTCTGACCCACCAGCCTGGGCTCCCTCTCACACAGTGCTGCTGCAACAAGCTGCCAAGCCCTCAAAGATTACACTTTCACCAGCATTCACACAGGTAGGGACACACCCAGTTGCAGTTACATGCAGGTTCTCTAACCACCAGCCTAGGACCCCAGAGCAGTACTGTCCTGCCCAAGTCAAATCTGGACAGTGTTTGGGTTTCATACCCAGTCCGCCACTCCCTCAATGTGAAGAGGACCATGCACACTTGTGGTAACTAAGCTGAGATTTTCCCCAGACCCCTTAGTCAAACGCACACTGGTTTGGATTAAAACATAAAATAAATTTATTAACTACAAAAGGATAGATTTTAAGTGATTATAAGTGATGGCAAACAGATCAAAGCAGATTACTTAGTAAATAAACAAAACCGCAAACTGAGATTTAACATACTAGAAAGGTAGGATATGAATTAGCAAATTCTCACCCTGAGTGATAAACAGGCTGGCAGATTCTTAAGGCACAAGCTGCCTTTGCTTTGCAGCTTGGGTTTTGCAGGTTTTCATACACAGGCTAGAACTCCCTTTAGCCTGGGACCATCACTTCCCCCAGTTCAGTCTTTGTTCCTCAGGTGTGTTGTTGCTGGGAGATTGAGGTACCATCATGATGTCATTTGCCCCCTTTCCCACTTGCTTGAAAGTTCTTTTGCTGTGACTTGGGTCAAATGGTTCCCATTGTGTAGTGCTATCTCTGAGAGGTTTCTATTGTACACAGTTTCTGGGGTAATCCGTGTGCTTGTGTGCATTTCCTCATTGTTTGGCCTTTTTACTGTTGTACCTGAAGGGCTGATTGTGAGTGTTTTCAACCTCACAACATGTTTCAGTAGCACATACACAGCCAAACTTCATAACTTCACATATGACATACAATCCAGTGAGATATTAATGTCTAGCAGATCAAGACTTTTAGAATGATACCTCACAAGGCAAACTTTGTATAAAACGTATCCTAATTACATGACACTGGTGAATAAGAGGGTGCCAGGTTTTCACAGGAACTCCATACCAGATTGGGTTATCTGGCCATTTATTGATATCTTGTGAATTTTCCTTTAGCCTTTTGGATATTTTTGTGGAAAGCCACTCACTTCCACCAGCATTCCTAGTGCATTTCAGAGCACTGAGACATTCTGTCACACAGGCTTGTGATGCGGGGTGGGGTGGGGGAAAGATTCAATCAGGGTATGGGCCCTGTCACAGTTCAGGGCAAGTGCGCTTGTATTCCCACTTTTAGGCTCCCCAGCCATCACCTCTCTTGGGTGGGGACATGCATCTCACTCTCTCCTGTCTGGGGTAGTTTCAGGCTGCATGGTTCCCTGTCTATTCTGTGAACTCCCCAGCAAGTCAGACTGCCCAAGCAGGGCTGCTTTGCTTTTTCTCCTCCGAGGCTATGAAAAGCATAATTGCCCACAGTTATAAGGTACTATAACTGTGGGACATTATGCTGTTTATAGTCAAAAGGTATATATTTCCTAAGCAAGCACATCTTATTGTTAAGGTGAACACAGAGAAAACATAGTACAACAATAAAAGAACCTGCACGAGTGCTACTAAACTTATCAAAGATCACCCTACCTCCAAAGGGCTCTGGTAGGGATCAGTCCTTCAAACTCCACCCAGGGTTTTTTTCTGTGGTTACAAGTTCATAACTTCCTTGGCTCCAAACAAGTGCCCCCTGAATCTGTGAGTCACTCCTGTATATTGTCTGGGCTTCTGATCTTGTCCTCATGTCACAGGTGATCAGCAGACAAAGGTCCACTCCTTAGGGGGAAGCTTTAAAAGGCTAAGATCTTGCATAACCAGAGGGGATCCATTTGCATATCCCTCCCCCTAGAGCTTTTCCAGGAAGTCCACTTAATGTGCCAGACAAGAATGAACTTTTATAGTTGTTTCCAATAGTTCTTTGAAGCTCATAACTCTTCCAAGTGTTTACATTAGTCATGCCTCCCGCCTAGAGACATTACATACAATCCCACAATAATACCTACACATTTGCATTTTGAATACAATGAATTCCTAAAATACATTATTGAACTGAGTTTAAATTTGTCCAGGATGTTGCAGGAAATTGCCATGTCTGTCACAGGTCCTCAGAACCAGGACATTTGGCGGGGGAAGACTTCAGCAACTCAAACTGTGGCAGCAACTTCCCTGCTGCAGGCTGCCAGTACAGCCTGAAAAGTATGTGGCTCTGCCCAGAGAGGAGTCATGGTCAGGGCAGTGGGAGGAATAAAAGGGGAGCAGACTAACTCACAGCCTACAGGGGAAATTAAAGCTCCCTTCAATTGGCACTTGGCAGACCCACTAAGGGAGGGTGGCAGCTGAAACAAGAGTGAATCTCTCAACATAGAAAAGGCCCCAGGCTAGCACAGAGAGGTACAATTTAAGTTTGACACATACGCATACCACTGGTCTATCCTTTATGTATCAAACGTGCTCTGATGTTCGTGACTGTGTTGCCCTGCACTGGCTGGCCTTCAAAGAGGATAGGAACTCTATTGCTAGTAGGGTTTCATGGAGATTCTTCTTTAGTTCAAATGATAGGGTTCTGTGGGCTCTGTACTCCCCTTGGCAGCATGGAGAGAAGCAAAGGTAAGATCTTCATGTTCAAGTGGGGCAGAGCATTGCGAAATGAATGGAGTGGAAGCTGAGGTGGTATGCTCCTTTACCCACCAGGTGGGATGGTCCTTTATCCATGGGAACACCACATGTGTGGGGCTCTAGGGGAATTTGAGATGGCGGTGAAGAAACAGAGCAGCTTCCTTGTAGCTCTATGTTGTATGCTGTCCAAACAAAACTGCAGATTTCCCTATGGATTTCTCATCAGAAGATAATACTGTACAGCTCTTTAGAATGTTAGGTTTTGTTCTGTGGCTTCTACATTCAGAAGTGCCATAGATAGAGACCAGTGGTAGCATGGCCACATAGCTGGCAAGGCTGGCTTTAGGAAGGAGAATGGGGAACAGCTTGGAGGGACAGGCCTCAGAGAAGGACGGGTTAAACCTGCAACACTGAGATCAGAGTTTTGCATCATTCCTGGGCTCCATGTAATTTGCGGACACCCTCTGCACAACCACAAATGCTTGAGCTTTTCATGGTTTCCAAGTCACGAACACTTTATATGAATTTTGCTCTTCCGAGGACCCTTGGTGAGGAAGAGGAGGAGAAGGCCCTGTGCTTTAGAACTGAAGGCCCATTCTAATCCTCCTACCACATGTATGTGATTTAGCTGTAATGTTTGTATATGGATGTGGCCACAGATTGGTGCCACTGTTCTCTTTACTCATGGCACTCTGATGGCTTATGGCCCTCATTCACAATAATAATAGTTGCTTTTTTACTAACATTTTGTATAAGGCTCTAAAAAAGATTTTCTCTACAGAAACAAGGGCTCAGATCCTTGGTTGCAGTATAGGAACACTCACCATATTCCTTACAGGGGTGTGTGCTAATGATGGAAGAGGAGCATGAGTTTGGATTTGGGAGCTCCATGCTCTGTTGCTAGCTCTTCCACAGGCTTATCATGTGTCCTTTCACAAGTATTTTCACTTCTGTCTGTTTCCATTTGTGTAAAATGGGGCTAGTAGCCCTTGTCTACCTACCTATCTCACAAAAGGGGTGTGCGCATTAATGTTTGCACAACACTTTTAATATGCAAAGTACAGTATAAATGCTAAGTATTATCTAGGGCAGTGGTTCCCAAACTTGTTCCGCCGCTAGTGCAGGGAAAGCCCCTGGCGGGCCGGGCCGGTTTGTTTACCTGCCGCGTCTGCAGGTTCAGCCTATCGTGGCTCCCAGTGGCCGCGGTTCGCTGCCCCAGGCCAATGGGAGCTGCTGGAAGCGGCGGACAGTACGTCCTTCGGCCCGCGCCACTTCCAGCAGCTCCCATTGGCCTGGGGCAGCGAACCGCGGCCACTGGGAGCCGCGATCGGCTGAACCTGCAGACGCGGCAGGTAAACAAACCGGCCCGGCCCGCCAGGGGCTTTCCCTGCACAAGCGGCGGAACAAGTTTGGGAACCACTGGCCTATGGTGATTGTTCCAGGAATAGTGATGCATGCAAATGACTCCGAGACTACGCACTATCTTGGTGACCAATGGCAATATCTCCTCCACGTCAGGTGAGGTGTTGGTAGTCACCAGTTTCTTGAAGCATTTTCGTCTTTCAGGTAGACTCAATTCAGTCTATCCTGGGTTAAGTTTGAGACAGCTGTTCATGCAGGTGTCAATTCCTTCATGCATTGTGATAGCTAGTAGATGGCATTTTCTGTGTTGGATGAAAAGAAGACATGGAGCTATGTGGTTATTGGTGTAGCCTGTTTTAACTAGCAATTGCCACTATTAGCGGTACATAGATTTTATATAAGTGTGGTAATAGCCCTGTGGGACTCCACATGTGAGAGCTCCGGGGCAAAGGAGCAGTTGCCCAATGTTTCTCTTTCAGACCCAATCATAAAAGAGTGTATAGCGCAGTTCTGTCAGTTCCTGCCAGTGTACTCACAGATTCAGAGTTTGCAAGGCCAGAAGGATCACAGTGATTATCTAGTCTGACCTCCTGCATAACACAGCCCAGAGAATTTCCCTAAAATTTTTTCTAAAGCAGATCTTTTAGAACAGTGGTTTTCAACCAGGGGTACATGTACCCCTGGGGGTATGCAGAGGTCTTCTAGCATGGACATCAACTCATCTAGATATTTGCCTAGTTTTACAACAGGATACATAAAAAGCACTAGCGAAATCAGTACCAACTAAAATTTCATACAGACAATGACTTGTTTGTACTGTTCTATATACTATACACTGAAATATAAGTAGAATAGTTATATTCCGATTGATTTATTTTATAATTTATATGGTAAATATGAGAAAGTAAGCAATTTTTCAGTAACAGTGTGCTGTGACACCTTTATATTTTTATGTCTAATTTTGTAAGCAAGTAGTTTTTAAGCGAGGTGAAACTTGGGGGTACATAAGACAAATCAGACTCCTGAAAGCGGTACAGTAGTCTGGAAAAGTTGAGAGCCACTGATTTAGAAAGACAGCAAATCTTGATTTAAAAACTGCACACGATGGAGAGTAACTACGACACTTGGTAAATTGTTCCAGTGGCTAATTTCTCTCACTGTTAAAAACTTACACCATATTCCCAGTGTGAATTTATCTAGCTTCAACTTCTAGTCAATGGATCATGTTTCTTTGCTAGATTAAATATCTGTTTTCCATGAAGGTATTTATAGACTGTAATCAAGTCTTCCCTTAACCTTCTTTTTGTTAAACTAAATAGACGGAGTACGATAAGGCACATTTTCTAATCCTTTAATCATTCTTGTGGCTCTACTCAGAACCCTCTCCACTTTTTCTACATCCTTCTTTGATGTCGATGGAGTCAAAAGGAGCTGAAAGACCAAGTGGTATTAGCCTTGTAGCTTCCGCTCTATCCTGGTCTGAAGCCAAAGTAAAACTAAATTATCAGTGATTTTTTTCATGTAGATCAGCCACCTCTGCTCGCAGTTGCTTCCTCCACTATCTGGGCACTGCTCAGAAAAAAGATGACATAACAGCAGAGCAGTTCATCTCTAGCTAGACTAGGCTTTCTTCTGTTGAGCTAGTCTTTCCAGAGCTGCCTATTTCAAGTCTAGGATTCCCAAGATAGATGCTGAGTGGGAATCTGGGAATTCACACTTTTAAGGCTAGTGAGTTTTCCAGGTGTAGGTCCTCTTTACGTGTTTGCAGGTTGGGTGTGATGGTCTCACAGTTTGAGAAATGTCACTACATTTACCATGTGTGTAGGGTGTTTGGTGAATGTTGTGAAAAGCTGCTCTCTGGTCAGTTTTCATTCACCTGTGTACAAACTTACTAATTAACAGGCACTTAAATACAGATACCTGACCAGATGGAAAGAGTGAAAACAAGGCAAGTCCATCTGCATTTATACTTTGAACTATGAGTAAAAGAACAAGGGGTTGAACACTTTCAGTCATTAGAGAACACAAGAGAAAAGTACAGTTTAGCACACTAGTCACAAGCAGTGTCTTATAGCAAAAATCAGAGAGTAGGCGCACCCAAGGTAAAATAGGCATGAACCAAAGATCAGGTTGAAAGAGAGAATCAGACTGTGCTTAAATGGCAGTATAATACTTGAACAGTTAGAATCAAAATTCCAGGTCAGATTATGACATGCTGACTCCACTGCAGTACCTTAAATAAACCTACTGATTTGGGGGGAACAATTGTGGCATATGCTATTATTCAATATGTGTCTGGGTTTTGGAGTCTGGCCCTTCAAGCAGCAAGTTTCAGAGATGAGGTGTGCAAGAAAAATTTAGTTATAGATACACCAGCTGCATACTGAGGTTAAGAGGACCCCCAAAAATCAATGAGTGCCCTACATCTTACCCATTCCTGTCTAGCAGAACCTCGCTGATTACACTGCTTGCTGCCTTCCTATTTAATTTAGATTTTTCTATGGCAGCCATCACCATAATATCTAAACACTGATGCTGTGGGCGAAATCCACCCATGTGCAGGGGGCTAGTGCAGGCCCTATCTGATACTTCAGACCCTTTCAAATTCCATTTGAACATTTTAGTGGGACATAAGTGGCTTTGCACTACACAGGGGTGAATTTCATCCTGTCTGCACTAGTATCACTGCAGATCGGATAAGGGGTAGGGCAGCAAAATTTGCCCCAAATATTGAAATACAAAATAAATAATTAAATGACGGTTACATTTTGTCCAGCTCTGAAGAGTAATGTAATCTCTAGAAGCCCCATTCCACCTTCCCCTCCCAAGAGGTTGTAGGTACAGTCCATCTCCATCCCTCCACATTTTAAACTTGTAGTCATCTAAGCAATACTTCTGAAAATGAAAAGTAAGAATTGTATTTAGAAATAGATCAGTTGTGGCTGGAAAAAAGATCTGAGATGTTTTAAAAAATTCTTTTCTGTTCTCCTTCTCTCCAATGGAGACATGACCATTTCCATAATCAATATGATCTTCCTTTGGTTTGTGCTATTTTTGTTTGTTTGTTTCCTTCCACCACACACACACAGGAGGTGAAATCCTCCCCTGTGCAGAAGGCCTGTGTATCGATGAAGTCTTATTAGCATTCCAAAATGGTTTGAAGTTGGACTTAAAGGCAGGCCCTCTGCAAAGGGGTAGATTTCATCCAGCGTTAGCAGTAGCTTTAAAGAAAAACACCAAGTATTTCAAAACTTGATGATAAAGTCATGAGAGTTGGCCAGGCTGACAATCTCATTAAAAGAGAGCAATATGCCTGCTTTCTGAATAACTTTTTCCTCATTGCAGAGTGCAAGAATCCACATCCTACATTCGTTAGTGTATCTCAGAGGTAGCATATATACTATATGTATTGTTGTGGTTGCTATGGTTGCTGTGGTAAGTGGTCATATAAAACCCTTGCTGGCCAGAGCACAAGTTAAATCAGGCCCTAGGCAGGCTTAATGCATTCACTGGCCTATTGGGGAACTTGTTTGGAGCATTTCTTTTTATCAGTAAGTACACTGTTTTTCCTGCAACTCAGTCTAAATGTACTGAAACTTTCCCTCACTTTCCCCTGGTTTTTGATCCATGTGTACCTCTTGGGAATTATCCTTCATTATCATGCCTTGTGCACTCGGGGAGAAAAGGACTTTAATAAAAGTAAGAGTCTGCTAGTAGTTTGTGAACAATGTTATGCCATTGTACTGCTTGAGGCGTAACATCTACCAGCCGTGGTTGTAAGAACGTCACATAAGGAGGATAAATGTTTCAACTGGGATATTTCAAGAAGGAACACTTGTGCCCTTCTGATCCAGGACTGTTCCAGGGACTGGTGAGACCCCAGGCATAACTTAAACAGCCACGAGGCCCAGTCTAATTTAGGGCAGCCCAAGATCTCAGCAGTGCTGTGGCCCCACCCACAAGGTTTGATAGGGAGTCCTCAGGAGAGGGCTTTACAGCTGTTTTCCACAGTTGCTGCCCTAGGGGAATCCTCCCTGAGATGAATAAGAGGTTTATAGTTCTGGTTAACACTGCAGAGCCAGACTTGGCAATCATTTTTCAAACACAGTTTAGGCTAGTAGTATAGTTCTAGCACAATTTTATTCCATAGTGGACAGATTTTTTTTAATAACTATTCTGTACTGTTCTCCTTAGCAGGGTTCTAGCATAATTTCTTAGCATAAGCCCTGATCCTACAAACTCTTCGAGATGTGGTATCTTTTACACAACAGTATTTACACTGAACTTAATGGGCTGCTCACAGGTGCAAAGTTAGGTGCAAGTGTGTGCAGGATTGAGACCATGGTTCATAATATTCATAGATACAAGCCAGGTTTGATGTGCAGCCATGTTGAAAAACCATTTCAAATACAGTTGCAAACACTATTATAAAAAGGGCCAAAGACACCTCAAAATTTAATGGATATTCTGATAATAATAAGCTACTAAAATGATCTGTTTAGCCTTAGATAAATTCTTGTCACTCACATGTTGATCAGTGGATTCATTCCAGTTTAATATCATACAAATGTAAAAGATTATATGCTTTCAAAGATCATGAAGTAGAATTGTTTCTCCACATGTGGAACCTGGTAAACAAGTACTTTAACTAGGGAAACCAATAAATAATTTTGTAGTCACATTGATGAATATGTACCTATAGTGTAAAATAGTTACGTAAAGTTGAATATTAGGTAGCCTGCTCCCTATTTTTCTTATATATAGTTTATAAAAACAATGATAAAGAACTTACAAATCAAGAAATAGAAATATATTTAGCTATTTTTCCTTCAGAAATTGAAGCAAAATAGGAAAGTATAATTGGCCTCTTTTCTCCTTTTAAAAAAAATTATTATTATTTCCAGTTTATAATCACTCATGAAGGTACAGTATACGTTTTTGAAAATTGACTCTGATTTCTGTATGTAAATATAATCCTAATTAAAATGGGAATAATTATTCTCAGAGATGTTGTGAAGTTAGATTAATGTTTATAAATAATTTTGAGATCCTTAAATAAGAGGCATTCTATACAGCATTATTACAATAAGTAGTGAATAATATATTTTTAAACAATCAGGCCTTAAATTCAGATAGTTGAAGTTTCATGTATTTAATGGAATCTTCAGCTTGGTTTATAGACATCTGGGGTGACCCTGACGCTGATATCAAGGAGTTTTCGTTAACTGAGTTTCAAGTACAACAATTGCCTTTGGGAATTTTTTATTTGATTTGCTTGTTTTATTATCATTGTTCTATTTAGTTTTTAGTTTCTTCCCTGTGTGAAATCAGATTGGCTCCTGTGGAAAAACATAATTGTGATTTATGAAATTAAAGACTGTATGACAATGCATATGTGTGAAGACTTTGAATTAGGTTGCACTGGAATGTCACTTCTGGCATTTTCTGACACTTGAGTGCCATGAGGAATGGTTGAGCACAGGCAGCAGCACTGAGGAGAAGTGAAATGGGGATAGTTTGGGGATGGATTTGGATAAGACCTTCATTGTTTAGACCCCCAGGGCTGGAGTTTATAGAACAAGGGTGGATGTGGGTTCTAAGGGAGAACCAGGAGTGGTGAGTCCAAAGGCAGGGAGAGGTCTGCAGACTCCTGAAAGAAGGATGGTGACCCCGAGAGAGACTGAAAGACAGAAGCCCCTTTCACACTCCTCTGCCCTAAGTGGGAGTGGGATGATTTCCAAACAGAGGATCTGGGTGAGAGGCTGAGGGATGGTACAGACCAGTCAGTAGAGCACTGGTGGCTCAGAAAGGGTGGAAGAGCTGAGTGAAGAACACCTGTTTGTTTTTTCTTATCCTGAAGGAATGAAATCATTGGTTTGGTCAGAGTGCTAAACTACCTTATTAGTGGGGAAACTGAGGCAGCAGTCACATTTACACAGCAGAGGTAAGAGGTAGAACAACATCTCTGAATTAAATTAATGATCTAAATGCTGCTGTAAATTGTCTGTAGGTCAGAAAATGGGTTTAAGTGCCAGGATATTCCCAATTGCATCAATCTAGAATTCACTGGTTGTGCAAAAGAAGTATGATTCTACTCAACTATGCAGGAGTTGGAAGAGGGGAATGCAGTTGGAGGGTCAGGGAAAATGTCCTCCTAAAGCAATTCAGCCACTTGGCTCAGAATAAAAAACCCAGAGATGCGTCATCCCTAGATGAACAGTTCCTTCTCAAGTAAGAGTACACTGATGTCTTCATCAGCCTATAGCTGGACAACCTCTGCCATATTGTCTGGACTCAAAAAATGGCCCCCATTCTGTGATGGCCACCTTATCCCAGTCAAAATGGGTAAAATAGACTGATAAGTGCCTCTTGCATCTGCCTGTGGTATAAATCTGCCAGTCAGTCTAGCAGACAAATTCCTCCATTTTTTGCTGCTATGACTATTTCTCTTCTTTTTCTTGTTGTTGTTGTTGCTAATCATCACCAGGCAGTTATTTTGTTGTAAAGGGACAATGCTTTAGAGAACAAGAGGCCTGGGTAGCAAGAACACATTTCCACAGCCCTGGCATAAAGACAAATAAACCATACAAGAATGTGACCATATCCTTCACAATTAGAGCTGTGCATATGCATTCGGTTATTGTGACAGCGAGGAGAGGAAATGTAAATGTAAACTCTGCACCTTGTAGCCTAATGTTTATGGGAATGCTACTGAGTGCAAGGCCCATAAAACCCAGAAAGGGGAAAGATTTATATTGTTCTAAAATTCTTTAGAAACTGTTTAGCTTTTACCTCACCCTAAATTGCTACTTCTCTCTGACAGATTCAGATCCACAGTGGATTTTTCAAACCCTGCTCCTTATCCTAAGAGTTTTGCTCACAGAGTCAGGAAACAGAAATAATAACCATGCGACTTGTGTGCCCAATAAGAACTGACCAAATCAACTTGAACGTTTAATATAAAGTACACACAGTGGACTAATTGTGATTAATCTATAGAGCTAAATGAAACTGTCAAGCACACTCAAATAATGAGGAAATCTGCTCTCAGACAATCTGCAAAGGGAGCTACATTCATAAAAGTAAATTTTTCACTTCACTCTGATAGGAATGTTGCCATTTTCATAAATAGGAGAAAATTCTCCTCTCTGAGTCTCAGGGCTGAAGCTGTAGTGAATATTCTGCACTTCTGATGTTGCTTGAAGCTCCAGAGTCCAGACTATATATAATAAGGATCCACAATGTAAAGGAGAGGAGAATTTTGCCCAGAGAAAGGATATGTTGAAGTGCCTTTGTTGAGCAGCATTAGTAGGCACTGCCTAGTATCTGGGGATAGTTTCGAGTTAGGGATATAGGTTGGGACTTTCAGAGGAGCTGAAGGGAGTTAGGCAACCAGCCTCCTTTTAAATTAAATGGGAGTTAAACATTTAGGTCCTTTAGATTCCTTTGGTTGGGATTTTCAAGAGACCATAGTGTGGAAGCTTTGACGCTGGGGAGGAATGCATGTATATGTGTAGACATCTGTATGCCAGTCTGGTGGAATATGGGCATCTGTGGTTATTTGTGCTAGAAGTGATATTTTGAATTGCTACTATACTTAGTACAGCACCTCGAAGTATTAGAAACAAAAAATGCCCCGGAGGCCTGTCCAGGAGAACAAAGGAACATCCCTCTTTCAACAGCTGGTTGTCCCAGACCAACTGATAAACAGTTGTATAGACTGCCTGGATGCAAGAATTTCTACCCTGATGGGATTTAGGACAGGGCTTATTCTTCAACATATGGAGACTCTGGGAGACATCAGATTAAGAGTATGTCTATTTAGGAAGGAACAATCAATTGCACACATACAAAATGGGCAATGACTGCCTAGGAAGGAGTACTGCGGAAAGGGATCTGAGGGTCATAGTGGATCACAAGGTAAATATGATCACAAGAATTCTTCCATCGACCTAGAAGTGTCTACACCAAGGCTTAGGTTAGTTCAACGACATCTCTCAGGGTGTGAATTTTTCATACCCTGGAGGGACCTAGGTAGTTGACCTAAATTTTAAATGTAGACCAGGCCTGAGTGGTAATCTGCTGTGAGTAACAACATACATTCTCATGTTTTCTGACGTAGGATCTACTAAGGGCCTAAGTGGAAAGCTGGAGGCAGTGGATAACACCCAAGTGATTGATCTTTGTGTGATGTGAAAATATTGGACAGTCTGTGATGGTATTCTCCAGTTTTATTTTAAACATGCAGTCTGCAAAAATTTTAAAAAAATATATTTGGGAAACTTAAAATGCCTTATGAAAGGATGTGGTCTCTAATCCCTTTTAAGATTTCAAACATCACAGTCCCAAATATCCACACCTGATATTAGTATGAAAAGTCTGTGAGTCACTTACAGTATTTCAGGACATTGCTTGTTCTAATTTCATAGCGCCATAGAACTAGGCTTGTGGAAGAGCACATGGAAAGCAACCCAGGCTTGATTTAATGATAAGTGTCATAGAACATTATTTTGCGCTGGATTCTCTTCTCAGAAACTCACATACAGGTCCCATTGAAGTCAAAGGCAGTTTTGTGCATATATCTGAGCAAAGAAAGGAACCCAACCTTTGAATGGGGTTGAGAACTACAGCTGTATAGATGGGGAAAAACCCCAAAACATAAACACAAACCATGAGTTGACAGTTTTTCAATGCACATGTAAATATGAATCAAGACTAGAACCACAACTGCACACAAAGAAACAAACAAAACTTCTTTATCCGAAATGTTATTGAAATCTTGAGGCCGAGGGTAGCGTTTGAAAAATGTGGCGCTATTAGGGTCCAATTTTCACAGATGTACTTTTATGAATAGCCAATTTATATGTGTGCTATTCCTAAAGCATATGCACATGGTGTGATGTGTTTGCCATAGTTGGGGTTTACATGTGTGCATGGGAGACACTGGGGATGAAAATCTAGTCCATGAAGGGAATTTTCTATATAATAAACCTCCGGGGATTGTGGACAACATGGAATTTAGGAAAACTCAGGCTCACATAATTAAGGTTTGCACTATAATACTATACTATAAAGTGTGTGTTATGGGGAACCTCTATGTATAGGTTGACAAATATTTTCCACGATAAAGGATTATTGTGCCCTTTTATATTAAAAGCCCTAGCATTTTCAATGTTTGCAGCAGACCTCTGATGTTCAGCAAGGGAATAACTTTTGGTCTGGGAAGTGCCTTGTCTTTATCCTTTGAAATTTTGTCCAGTTTTTGGTAGAGCTGGGTGAAATTTTTCACACAAGTAGTTATTTACTGAAAAAGGCACTTTTGGTCAGCGCAAAACAATTTGCAAATTTGGCACAAATTGCTGAATAGTTTTAGCCAAACCATTTTTTTGAGGGGGGGCCCTAGGTGCTATTCACAAAATGGCTGGAAAAGGAGGTGGTGCTACCGCCACCCTTTTAAATTTTAGCCCAGAGGTTCGGTCATTCACCAGGATTCAATCTCCCCCCACCATGTGGAGAAGGAATTTGAACTTGGGTCTCCCAACCCTCAGCAGAGGTCCTAAGACACTGGGCTATGGGATATTCTGGGGCAGGGCTGTCTCCGTCTCTCCTGTTGAAGCTGTTCCCACTGTGCATAAAATACTAGAATAGTCATTTAGTCAGGGAGCGAGAGGCTCTCTAGCCTAGTGTATAGGGTATTCACCTGAGAGGTGGACATCCATGTTTAAATCCCTGCTCCACATCAGGTAGGGAGGGGGGATTGAAACTGGGTCTGCTACATCCCAGGTGAGTGCTCTAACCACTGGACGAAAGGTAATGAGGGAAGGAGTTACTCCTCCACCACCCATTTAATGAATCTAGCCTGTCACTTCCTTTGCTTTTACTATTAAAAGAGCCCAGAAAAGAAAATTAAATGTTTGTCTTGTTTTTTAATTTGCTGGAATTTATGGGTCAACCCAGCGAACCAAAAAATCAGTTACTTGCCCAGCGCCAGCCTTTGCTGAGATATAAACTACTAAAAAACGCCTTTTCCAAACTCTAGCCTTTGTTACCCAGGGGAATTTTGGCAGCCGGGCAAAATAACTAAACACACAAACTTTCTGAGGCAAGGTTTACATCACTGCCAAAGCAGCTGCGGCAGCGTACGCTGTCCTGGGAATAGCTGTGGGCTGCCAGGGCAGCAGCAGTGCAGGTGAGGGGCAGGTTGTGGAGAGAAAAGCTTTGGGCTGGGCTTCCCCATTCCCCAACTGGCATAATGCCCCAGTGACCCATTCCTCCTGCTGGTGGAACTCTCCCCCTTTGGGTGGGGAAAGGAAGGGAGAGAGAGGGCTTGTCCACATGAATACTTAGTTTGCAGAGAGCTGTGTTGTAAATCTACCCCGCACTAGCCTGCCGCTCACTAAACATACGTGTGGAACCTGTACACTAAAAGTTCCCTAGTGCACTTTAATCTGCTCCCATATCAAAGCTCTCCAGGGAACTGCGAGTGCACATCAGCAGGGTCCACATAGGCATTTAGTGTGTGGCAGGGTAGATTTATATCTCAGTTTCCAGAGAACTAATTGTCTCTATAGACAAGCCCAGAGAGAAGGAGAACTGGGCTGGGCTTCCCCTATAAGTCCCTCTCCATGAACCAGCACCTGGCCCCACACATCCTTCCCCCACCTCTCATCCCCACTTTGAAAGGACGCTACATAGGACAGGAGTTTGCATAACAAGAGCTCCCTGGGGAGGTGGCCAGAGAGCTGAGCCAGACTGAATTCCCCACCCTGTACCCAGAACTTGGACCTAGTGGTCCACCTCCCATCTAGGATAACAGCCATCTGCTGGTACCAGCTAACATTATTAGTCCTGTAGCTCAGGTGGTGTGTGCTGAAGGTTCAGGTTTTAAATCCAGCTGCAGATGCATGACAGGACAAGGTGAGTTGCACATAATAAAACTTAATTTCTAAAGGGTTTCTTTAAAGGAAAAAGCTAAAAATAATTGCTGTCAGCGGTTTGGGCAGCCTGCTAACAGTAGCTGTGCAGGAAATGTTTCCACAGCACAGGAGGACAATGTAGAGAGACCCTGTACAAGATGCGCCACAGATTGATTCTAGCTAGGAAACCTTCAAGTACCTATTTGCTTGTAACAGTGGAGTGGATTGGAAAGGGCACCCCAGGTAGTAGGCTGGAGGAGTCCTGACCCTCTACTGCACTGTCCCTTGGGACCAGGCAAGGAATTGCTGAGTTTTTACCTTGAAATGTAATTGCATAAGTTGCCATACTGAAGATATTTTACAGCCTTTCCCTGTCTGCCAGCCATAGTGAAATCATCTCTGTAGTTTAGCCATCTGCTGAATGGTTATGGGACCTACTGGGGCTCGTGCCTCTAGGGCCTTGCCACTGAAGTAGCTTCTGCTCTTGTTGCCGAGTTGTGGTATGTCTGGTGTTCTGCTAAGTACCTTAAGAGTTTTGGTACATAACAGCCCTCAGCAACCCTATTAATTACAGTCCCTTGGTACCCAACTCCACTTGAGGCCCTAGTTGGGGGCCCGAACATCTATCTGCGTGTGAACATACTTTTGAAAGAGTGTGTAGAGGCTGCCCCATAGCTGCTTCTCATTCCACTTCTACATTTCAGCAAAGCAAATGAAAAGCTTTTTTAATAGCACTTTTAACAACCAGAGACCAATTTCCCTCCCCATCCCCTTTCGATTTGTGAGACTTTCCATATGAGTGCGAGTTAAGTCGTCCTACTCTCCAGGTATCTTGTGTTTGAATTGTCCCTGAGGGACCTTGGACTAGGGGAAAGCAGCAACATTTGGCACCAAGGAGTTGCATTCTCTGGTGTAAAGTGACACATCTGTGTGGCTTCACTGGAGTTGTGCTAGTTTGTAGTGAATTTGGCGTAGAGAGAACAGCAGTGCCTGGAGAGTGTAGCAGAGAAGATTTAGATAGCTCACTGGCTGGACATCCTGCTGAACCTGATAGGTTGGGCAGCCAAGATTGAGGAGAGCAGATTTCAAAGAGCAGGCAGTGCCCCCCTTCCGCTTAGAAACATAAGAATGTAAGAACGGCTATACTGGATCAGACCAAAGGTCCATCCAGCCCAGTATCCTGTCTACCAACAGTGGCCAATGCCAGGTGCCCCAGAGGGAGTGAACTTAACAGGTAATGATCTAGTGATCTCTCTCCTGCCATCCATCTCCACCCTCTGACATACAGAGTCTAGGGCCACCATTCCTTACCTATCCTGGCTAATAGCCATTAATGGACTTAACCTCCATGAATGTATCCAGTTCTCTTTTAAACCCTGTTATAGCCCTAGCCTTCACAATCTCCTCAGGCAAGGAGTTCCACAGGTTGACTGTGCGCTGAGTGAAGTAGAACTTCCTTTTATTTGTTTCAAACCTGCTACCCATTAATTTCATTTGGTGGCCCCTAATTCTTATATTATGGGAACAAGTAAATAACTTTTCCTTGTTCACTTTCTCCTCACTACTCATGATTTTATATACCTCTATCATATCCCCCCTTAGTCTCCTTTTTTCCAAGATGAAAAGTCCTAGCCTCTTTAATCTCTCCTCATATGGGACCCGATCCAAACCCCTAATCATTTGAGTTGCCCTTAATCATGTTAGTTGCTCTTAGAAAATTCTGCAATTTGTCCAAGCACCCAAAACTGGATCAAAACTGGACTAAAACTCAAATCCTCTGCAGAGCCCCAAAAGAGGCCTTTTCAAAATTCCACTGCATCTTCCTCCTTCTGTGGTTTAGCTAGAGCCCGATTTATTTTTTGCAAGCCAGGGTCAATAGAGCAATGGCACGTTAATTTACACCTCAGTGATTGTATCTTTCCAATATAAAGATTGCAATGGATTTTTCTTTAATGAAAGATCAGAATTTGCAGAATACTGGGGAATGTAGCACCAATCTGTGAAGACACCTTGAAGCTGAAGGAGCTGTGATTGATTGATTGATTTTTCCAACCCCCAATTTGTCTCCTGGCTCTGAAGTTAGGGCAGTTTATTTGGGAACACTGTGCTGTTTGTGTTCCGGTTCAGCACTTACAAATCTCTTATGTAAAGTCAGCTTGATTAAAATTAAAGTCCATGGAAAGACTCATGGTAACTCAATGGGCTTTGGATTGGGTGCCTTGGTACTCAGCAACTTGAGAGCCACTGCCAACATGCCTGTAGTATCTGACCAAACGGGGAGAATATGCAGTGAGATCACCAAAGGGACAGAGCTTCTGTAGGTTTTATTGAAATCTTTGCAAGGTGTGAAGTTATTTTTCTAGCTAAAATCATTTGAATTTCCTCTCCCCCCAAGCCTACCAGTGCAGTATTCCTCATTAAAATTTTCTGCATGTGAATTCTGAGTCCAAAGTATAATACCAATCCAAACTATACTAGACATACACAAATACTATCGTAGGCAAAATTCTGTTCTCTTTCACACCAGTGTGAATCCAGAGTAACTTTGCTGGTTTCAAACAAGTGAACTGGATTTACACAGCCAAAAATATAGTGCAGCATTTGCCAATAAGATCAGACTCACTAATTGTTACTATATTATGAAGTGACAGATATGTCCAGTTTGTCTGTGCTGTGATTTTGTGAGTGGTGATATTCATTTCACACAGCCCATTTCTGCTCCAGCTGGAATGATAGGAGATCCAAACTTTGACTTATGCAGTTGAAAGAGATATTGTTTGATGGAAGTGTGTGGGTGGCAAGTAAAACAAGCAGCTAAGTGTCAGCACAAGAAGCAAACATTCTCCTTTTCCCCCTCTCAACGTAGTTTGACGTAATGAGCATTGCTTCCAATTTTCCTTGCAAATAGGCATTACTGGTGACCATGGCAACTGTCATATTCAAAAGATGTCCTGTCAGGAGCCATGAAAGGCCGAGAGACATTTGTATTAGATGGTCACAGCCATGCTAGCTAATGCTTAACAAATACACTATTAGGCTGCATTCGTCAAAATGAAGAGCACAAACATTTGTGTTTCATTAGACAGAAATTAATAAGACTCGAATAGGAAGAAACCAAACTGGACTGTTTTTTTGTGTATACAGCTGTGTTATGAAGTAATACAGGGAACATTAGTATGAATAATGATTGCACATGTGTATTCAATTTATTTCCTTTACTTCGTATACTGTCTCCTTTAACCCTTTTTCTCTATAGGTTTTTCAGAAATCAAATGCACGTTTCACAGCTGGCCGAGACAGGGGTTTCAACTGTTCCTTTCACATTATGGCAGTCCAATAGCACTTCTTTATTTAAAAGGCGCTCTGGGTCACTGGTAAGTTGTACTTTTGAAAAATGTTCACATACCTGATGACTGAGTACATGAAGCCAGTGGCTTGATTTTTACCAGAAAAAGTAAATATTCCTTGTCTCTCAACAATGAGGGGCAGATCCTCAGCTGGTGTAAATGGAGCTTGGCTTTAATGGAGCTGTGCTAATTTACACTAGCTGAGGATTTGGCCCAGAGTCTATATATTAAAAAATAATGTGAAATCTGTTTTTTAGTTTAGATGAAAATCAAAAGTGAAAGTCCAGGAAGCAAGCAGATTCCCCTCATATGACACCCTCTTTTCTGGCTCACTGTTAGAAAACATAATTCAGAGCAGTTCCTTCTACTCGTTGCTACAAATAAACAACAAAAGTAGACTGTGTCACACAGTTTGACAGTGACAGTGTGTACTAGCCTTATAGGCCCCAGTTGCTTTGCTTTCTCTGGGCAGCTTAACCTTGCTTCTTTTCTTCCAAGAATTTAAAAAAAAAAAATTGGCCAGGAATCTTGCTCAGCAGTTAGTCCAGGCCAACTGTCCAGTGCATGTGCATGTACCAATGCCTGGATACCCTCTATCTTAACTGGTCATAATTATTCTTCACTTATCATTTTCCCATTATGATGTCCTAATTTTATAGGCATGAGAAGTAATTCTCCCAACCACCATATTTTTATCACAGACGGCTTTTATTCCCACAAGACCTAGTTTTGCAACAGTTTAAAAACCTCAATATTTGTGCCAGCACTCTTTGCCCCTCCCTGTTCTGTTCTCCCTGCACTCCATTCGATCTTTCTTTTAGTCTGTGAAATTCCATTGTCCCACTAAATCTCCATCTTTCAGGCTAAACTGAATAAGACCCTTCATCACAGGCTGGGCAAGTGGGGGGGGGGCTAGAAAATGGGAAACATTTCTCTTTCTCAATGTGATTGTAAAATGGGAATTTGCAATGTCATTAGCATGCACATGTCCAGACCTGGAACTCCGTAGAAAAGCAGACTCTGATCTAGTAATGTGGATAGATAACCAAGTGTGTTACTCTGTTGTCTAAGGTCCTGTCCTTTTCTTTCTTAGTTCCAGGAAACAGCAACAGTTGAGGGTAGAAGGAAACTAGTGATGACCACAGTTCCTCAAACCAAAACTCCAGGTCCAAACAACCCTGAGTTTTGGGGAGTTCAAAACTAAGATATGAACCACATCTAAATCTTGTGGCTTGAGCCTATCTCTGTTTCTAATTCTTCTGCGTATAAAGTTCTACAGTTTTCCCCTCTCAGTGTTGTTCAGTGGATGGGAAGGGAGTGCATAGGAATGACTGGCTAGCTTCTCTACATGCTTGTCCTATGTCCAATTACAAGCCCATCTTAATTGAAGCTAATCTTAGACCTGGCACAGTCAGGATGCAGGCTAATACATGGAAATGAAACTGCCTTAGTTGCACTGATGGATGATTTCCTCCTGTCCATGGAAAGAGGACAGAAATCTATTCTCATACTCCCATGCCTCTCTATAGCATTCAGCACTGTTAACCATGAGATACTGCTGTCTTGCCTGAGAGAGGTGGCAGGGATCCAGGAGAATGCGCTAAAATGGTATGCGTCATGCCTGGAGGGACGAACCCAGGGATCAGTGATGGGAAATTGCATTTCCACTACTAGACCTATCACTTAGTCCTTTTCAACATATACTTGCAGTCACTAGTTGAACTGGTCAGATGGCATCGACTGAAGTGCCAGAAATATGCATGACACACAGCTTTACCTATCCATCAGCACACCACCCCCACCGAGTTGGCCCAGTACCTGGATGAAATCAGCTCATGAATAAAGAACAGCTAGCTGAATCTGAACCCAAGCAAAACAAAGGTGATGCTGGTGGACAGAGGGAAGTAACCTGAAGAACTTGCAATGCTGGTACTGTCTCCATTGGTTGAAGATACAAACTCATAATTAGCCAGTTTAGTCCATAGTCTAGAAATGCTCCTGGATTCCTTGCTGACACTAAACTCTCTCTCATAGCAGCATCCATGAGTAATGCTTTCTGTTAGCTCCAGTTGGCTAGGAGACTCCATCACATCCTGGAAGACAATGACCAGACCTGTTATTTCATGCCTTCATCATCTATTGGCTGGACTACAGCAATGCAGTATATCTGGGCATGAAGCCTTCAGTGCTTGTGTGGATGGGGTGTGTGCCCAACACTGGCCCATAAGGGGTTAATAGAGCCCTAGGGAGGCTATGCAGGAAGTATCCAATTAGGGGCTGTGAGGAGCAGCCAATTAAGCCTGGGCTGGCCCATATAACAAGGGCTGCAGAGCACAGCAACTTGAGTTGCTCCCTGGAGTTTAAGGAGGGAGGACTGGCTGTCTTGTAGGTGGAAGAAAGATAGCACCCGGGACAAAGCAGTGCTGGGCAGGATCAGGGGAGTGAGCGTGAGTTCCTGGCTAGCTGTTAAGACTGGCATGCTGAAGCCCTGAGGTAAGGATGAAGAAGGTGCTAACAAGTGGTTGTCTTCACCCCTACCCCCTCCCCCACACACACACACTCCTCACCACTGGAGAAGTGGCTAAACCAGGGGTGGGCAAACTTTCTGGCCTGAGGGCCACATCGAAGTGCGAAACTGTATGGAGCGCTGGGTAGGGAAGGCTGTGCCTCCCCAAACAGCCTGGCCCCTGCCCCCTATCTGCCCCCTCCCACTTCCTGCCCCCTGACTGCCCCCTTCAGAACCCTTGACCCATCCAACCTCCCCTGCTCCTCGTCCCCTGACTGCCCTCTCCCAGGACCCCCGCCCCTAGCCACCCTCTGGGACCCCACCCCGATCTAACCCCCCTGCCTCCCCGTCTCCCCTCAGAACCTCTGCCCTATCCAATCGCCCCCTGCTCCGTCCCCCTGACTGCTCCCCAGGACCGGCCCCCTTACCATGGTGCTCAGAGCAGCATGTCTGGCCGCCTCGGCCAGAGCCAGACACGTTGCCGCACTGCCCTGCAGAAGCGCGCAGCCCCACCGAGCAGAGTGCTGCCTGCGTGATGGTGTGGCTGCAGGGGAGGGGCAACAATGGGGGAGGGGCCAGCAGTAGCCTCCCCATCGGGGAGCTCAGGGGCCAGGCAGGACGGTCCCGTGGGCCGGATGTGGCCCGCAAGCAGTAGTTTGCCCACCTCTGTGCTTGCCACTGAAGGGATTGGCTGGACAGTGGACTGCAGTTCCCCTTGAATGGTCGAGAACCGAGTATGACGCAGCCTTGGAGCAATACAAGTCCAAGAGCAGAAGTGATGGCAGTGAGGCACCACCAGAAGAGGGTGCACTGGCGAACAGATCTAATCCCGGGGACAGCCAGCAGGAGGCGCTGCAGTGGTGAGTCGCACCCCTTCACAGCTCGGGAAACTCAAGCTAGTACAGAGCACGACAGGATCTCTCCTCAGCGGCACAAGTTACCGTGACCACATCAAACCTGTCCTCTGCAATTTACACCAACTTCCGATAGAATTTCAAATCAAGTTCACGGTCTCAGTCCTTTAACTTCAGGGCGCTCCATGACCTGGGCCCAGGATATCTAAAGGGCCACCTAAAGCTCGAAGATGAAGATTGTGGCTGACCACTTTGCTCCTCGGGCACCATGGAGCTTTCTACAATAAGGGCAAAGCTGATCTGTGCAGGAGACAGAACCTTCTCAGGGCCAGTCTGAGACTGTGGAATGAACCCCCACAGGAACTAAAGACCATCACAAACCATCACCACCTTTCGCTCCAAGGGCAAGGAACATTTCTTTGACCTTGCGCTCATTAACATAAACACATAGCAACACGTATATTTAAATAAACGAACAAACCCTGCCAACACAAGACACTCCACCGTCCACTACACACACTTCTCCTCTCGGGGAGAGAATGAGAGCAAACATGTGACAGATGTTGGTCACACCAGTAGAGCCCTGCGCGGATACAAATTTGTATACCCACAGATAAGGAGATCTGCGCATATAAATGGTTAGCCACGGAACCACTGGGCTCTCCCAGGAACCGCAGCGGTGAAAGGAGCAGAACACGGGGCCACCACTCCCAGGAGCCAGCGCCCTATGCTGGTAGCTCTTCCAGCATGGCTGTACCACCCACAGTCCCGCCCCAGCCCTGCCCCTGTTCCTTCCATGCAGCTGTCTGCGTCTCCTGTCTGGGAGCATCTGCACCGCTTGCACGCACTAGCGCGACCAGGGACAGCAGCCAGTGAGCCCGGTGCCCGCCACGGTGGGAGGGGCTGAGGGGGGGTAGAGCTGTGCCGGAGTCGCTGCTGGTGCAGGGTGCTGGCTCCTGGGAGTGGCGGCCCCACATTCTGCTCCTTTCACTGCTGCGGTTCCCAGGACAGCCCCGTGGTTCTGTGGATACCGATTTATATGTGCGGATATCCACATCCGTGAGTCTAAATGTATATCTATGCAGGGCTCTGCACATCAGTTAATGCCCTACTGGAAGGCACTCGGATACTATAGTGATAAGCATAGTAAAAGAACCTGTATTGACTAGATTAGAACCCAGCACACATGTGTGACCTGTTTTTTTGTTTTTTTTTCAAAAATGCAGAGCATATTCAGCTCTCTTTAACTACAGTAGTATTTGTGGGTGTTCTGGGCTTGTGTAAATCAGGCCACTTTGAGTTAGATACCTAAATAGAAATTGGGTGCCTGACATATGGGACATGAAGTCTACTATACGTTGTTGATGTCATCCTGAAGTATTCTTTATACTCAGAAGGGGGTTTTTAAGGTGACAACTGTTCTGAAACTGGAAAATTTCAGTGTATATTTATATTCATGGGTTTTACAAAAGAGCAAAAATACAGGTATAGCAAATATTTCCTACCACTTCTTTCTCCAGCTGTCACTACCCCTGTCCTTGTTCTTGTGATATGAGAAGAAGCAGCAAAGGCTGGCCCACAACTGCACATATGTGTCTGGCCTCATTCACATGAAATATAATAGGCCAAAATATACTTGTTCTACAGTATCAATATATGGTTAGTGCATAGATACCTCTAGGCAAGGTTTTGTGAATGTATTGATATGAGTCGAACAGCAGAATCTAAATTATGATGCCGCCTGTGTGTTAGAAGAAGATTCTAATCCTGAGTATTTCATTCATTGGGACTCTGTATTTTATTTAGTTGGTCTGTGTTATATTTTGGCTACCATGTGAAAATCTTGGTAACAAACTAAAATATTAGTAACAATATTTATAAAAGCAAGTGCTTGGGATCAGATTTATCCTTGATGGCAATGGAATTTCCATTCAGGAATTTGGCACCCTGTCTCAAACAACAGGAAAGAGATACTACCCAGGTTCTTGAGCCCAAAATGTAATCGACTGTATAGGGCTGATGGAAAACTGTTCTGCAAAATTTTCAGTCAGGAAACATATTAAATGTGTCAATTTCATCAAAATTTTCAGTGGGAAATTATCAAAATGTTTCGTTTCAATAAGCTCCAAACATTTCATTTTGGCTCAATCATTTTGACTTTTGTTACATTATCATAAATTATAAAAGTTGAAACAAAGTCAAAACAAAACTTTAAGATCGAAGTTAAACATTTTTGAAGTGTTTCATTTTGCAAAAGAATTCCAAGACTTAAATTTTGTTTCATCTTGGAATTTCCCATGGTATAGAAATGCTATTTTTCTGATCAGCTCTAATATGGAAACTGTGTTTCTACCCACCCCACAAATACAGACTTGTGAGTGTTTCATTTTTTGTTAAATTAGAAAAAAACAAAATTTGTTGGGGGGGAAAAAACAAATGGCTTTTTTTCAGGTTTCTGAGTGCATATCATATGAGGGTGGGTGGGGGGGGATTATATATATTATAAAAGAAATTATTCGGCAGTGCCCCTCTCAGGCTGGGACACCAAATGACAGGAGCAGATAAAACAGGTTTTTTTAGTTAAGACAAATAATTCATCCTTAATTTACATTATTATATGTAAGTATTTGATCTCTAACATATATAAGAACATAGAAGATAATGTCCATACTGGGTCAGACCAAAGGTCCATCTAGCCAAGTATCCTGTCTTCCAACAGTGGCCAATGCCAGGGGCTTAAGAGGGAATGAATAGAACAAGGCAATCAGAGTGATCCGTCCCCTGTCGCCCATTCCCAGCTTCTGGCAATCAAAGGCTAGGGACACCCAGCACATGGGTTTGCATCAGTGACAGTCTTGGCTAATAGCCATTGATGTTACTTCACAAACCTTGTTTCTCTAATGTAACATTTCACAGTGATCTGACTGATCGGTTCCAATACTTTTGAACAACATACAAATCTGGTCTTTCACTTGGTAATTTACTGACCCAGGAGAACTCAGTTCAGGTGTACCATATGCTTTTCAGTAAGGTTCCACTTTAAAAAAAACAAACATTGTTTCAGGTGGATTGACTAAGACAAAAGGAGGTGAAAGTGATTTAGTGGAGATCAGTATCACGGGTGGAGGTGTCATCTTTAATTTTAATTTCCTTGCTTTTGGCTCTTGGCATGAGAACAATGCCCTCAGTCAGTGTTTTGGAATGTTTACTCCACTTATTTAATCGGACCTTTAAAAAATAAAATGATCTCCCATAGAAACCTATGAAAGTTGACAGGAAGAACCATTGTAGCTTATTTGAAACTATTGCTAACTACTGTGTGACAGTTTTTTTTTTTTTTACTAACTCTTTAAAAGTCTGATTACTTTTCCAGTAGATTGGAATATTTTATATCTGTTACAGCTCAATATCAAAATACGTGTTTAGGGACATTTTAAATGAAAAACTCACCAATAGATCTTTAGGCTGTGTCTGTTATGTAGATGAATTAAGTTTGCATGCTATATGGCCTAATTTTTTTTTTTGTTACGAAACAGCTAAGGATAGATGTCACTTTTCCAAATTAAATATGTTGTTTCTGATTTTCAAAAATAGCCAAAGGAACAGCTCACATTCTAAATCAGTGGCCTGCAAAATTTCACTTTGAAAAGTTAGGACATTTTTCATTTAGTGGAGTATAAAATATCTCTGAAACAATGAACCTCTCTGCATGGCACCAATCCTGCAGATCTTACTCACACAAGTAAGACCTTTTCAAGAGAGAACATTCTTTTTAACCAAGTTGTTGCTGGGTCTGTTTCAAATGTACTGAGGACAGTGCCTAAAGCTGTTAGAAATCAAGACTCCCATTGACTTGATCCAGCCCTAAGTATGCAGTTCAGGATAATGGACAACTTCCTTGAGAAGAACAACGAATACCTTTGTTGCCCAAATACCTCAGTAATAGGTGCACTAGAAATACCAAGGCACAGACACACAAGCCGAAACAGAGAACAGCTTGGGCCAGATTCTGCCATCATCTGTGCCTGTGAAATCCCAGTGAAGAACTGAAGGCCCAGTTTGGTCCAGGGTGTTTACGATTTCATTGTCTGCTTACGTTTATACGCCACCTTGACTAACACTTCTGTCTTTTGCATGAAGAGCTTTCATCTTGGATGAGGTACAGTTCTTGTTAGCGTTGGCAGCAGCTGTGCACAACCACCTCTCCCCTATGTTCCCTGCCAGAAAAGTATGTTTGGCTTGTGGCAAATTGCCAGCACTACTATGATGGGTCTTGCGCTTTCCTCTTCTGGTGGGGAAGGGGGGGCGTTTTCAGGGCACTGTTTCTTGCCCCTGAACTGGGGTATTAACTGCCCCACTAGTCTCCTAGAGGAGGGGAGTGGAGAGGGAGGGACCCAGGCCCACCCTCTACTCTGGGTCCCAGCCGGAGCAGTAAACCATTTGAACTAGTGGTTCCTTCCCCTGGGCTACTTCCCTCTCCTGCCCTTCAGCTTGTGGGGCTTCCTGCCCTCCCTCTGCACAAACCAGGTGTCCCTTTACCTCGGGTCTTCTTAGCCCACCACAGCACTTCTCCAAACTCTCCTCTGCTTCCCTCCAAACTGCTCTCTGCTCCTACGCCAATCCACTCTGCTTCAACTCCTCCAAACTGCTTTCTGCTCCAACACCAAACCACTTTGCTTCATCTCCTTTCCTTGTCTGATTGAAGCAGGGGGTTTTTATCAGGTGACTGGCTTCAGGTGCTTTAATTAATCTATAGCAACCTTTCTTCCCTCTACAGAGAATAAGGCTCCCTTCTCACACTCTCCTGCTGCCCTCTGGCCATGCTGTGTCACAGGCTGTACAGAAAGAGTTGGGCCTCTTACACAGAGTGGTATCAATAAAAGTAGACTCATAGATTTTAAGGCCAAAAGAAGCCATTAGATCATTAGTCTAAGCTCCTGCATAGCACAGGGCATAGATCTTCACCCAGTTACACTTGTAGTGAGCCTAATAACTTATAGAGAGAGTAAAGTATATTTTCCAGAATACATCCAGTACTGGTCTGAAGACATCAAGAGATGAAGAATCCATCGCTTCCCATGGTAGCTTGTTCCAATGGTTACATTTTCCATTTAACATTTTATTTCTATCTGAATTTTTCTGGCTTTAATTTCTAGCCATTGGTTGTTGGGATGCCTTTCTCTGCTGGATTAAAGAGCCAGTTACTACCTGTTTTTTTTTTTCCTCCCTGTGAAGGTATTTATATCATGCAATCAAGTTGCCTACCTCTCATCTTTTTGATAAACTAAACAGATGGAGCTCTTTGAGTCTCTCATTGTAGGCCATTTTCTTCAGGACATGAATCATTTTTATAGCTCTTTTTCACTCCTTCTCCAGTTTTTCAACATCCTTTTGAAAACATGAATACCAGAACTGGGCACAGTATTCTAGTATGAGTCTCACCCATACTGTATAGAGGTAAAATTACCTCCCTGTCCTACTTGCTACTCTCATCTTTGGCTCCAATGATTGCATATAGCTTTTTGTCACATCATTGCACTGGGAGCTCATATTGAATTGTTTGTGCAGTATACCCTCTAAAACTTTTTCACAGGATATCTTTCCAGGATACAGGCCCCTATTCTAGATGTATGACCTTGCATTTGTCTGTATTAAAACATTTAGTTCAACTAGGCAAAGTTCAGATCACTCTGTGTGACTACCCTGTCCTTATCATTATTTACTGCTCTGCCGGTCTTAGTGTCAGCCACAAACTTTATCAGGAGTGATTGTATATTTACTACCAGATCACTGCTAAAACAAATATTGAATAGTGTTAGGCCTACTACAAATCCCTGTAGAAACCTACTGGGAACACCCACATTCGATGATGATTTCCTATTCACAACTACTTTTTGAGATCTGTCATTACCAGTTCTTAATTCATGTAACGTGTGTGTTGTTGATATTGTATTTTGCTAATTTTTTAATCCGAATGATATGCGCCATACAAAAAGTTAAATAGATTTCATCTACCCAGTTAACTTTATCAACCAACCTTATAAAATCATCAAAAAATGAAATCATTGGTTTGAAAAGACATTTCCTTCCATGAAGCTGTGTTGACTGGCAATAATTATACTCTCATCCTTTTCATTCTTTACTGATTTAATCCATCAGCTTTTCCATTATTGTTCCTAGAATTAATGTCAAGCCAACTGGTTTATAATTACTGAGGTCTAGAGTCCTGCAACTTGACCTGAACTCAAGGGGGCCTGACTACAAGGGTTGGGGTCAGGGGAGGTTGATTCTCCTCCTTCTGCGTGTGGGGTTGGCACAGCGGTGGCTGTGTGCCCCGCTGCTGCCAGCCACCGCCAGCGCACAATGCTGTGTGTGTTTGCAGTGAGGTGAGTGTGCTGACCCGAGGAGTTGCCTATGTGCCTCTCATAATGCAGCACGCAGTCATGGCAAGGCAGTGGCGGCCGTCAGCGGGGGCGAGGCACGGAGCTGCTGCCATGCCAATCTCATGAACAGGAGGCAGCGGCCTTGACTCAGGTCCAGGTCAGATCAGATCAGAAAATGACTCGACCCCCCTCAGGCTCCCGGTCAGGTCAGGTCTGCTTAGGCCAGGCTTTAAAATTAGGCTCCTGTAGACCTCTACCCAGGGCATCCCACTTGCCCTCTGCGGATGTTGACGTGACACTAACGCCTCAGTATTCCAAGATCTATTCAAAATGATCATCAGTGGGCCAGAGGTGGTCTCAGCCAAACATTTTAGGTTTGGGTGCAAGTTATCCAGATCTGCTGATTTTTAGAATGTTTATCACAAGTAGGTGCCATGACAGGAGTATATCATCCTGCTTCTTTCCCAATACCAAATGGAAATATTTATTATAAACTTCTGCCCTTTCTGCATCATTAACAATTTCATCATCTTGATCTAGTAATAGGCCTGTATCATTCTTGGAAATTCTTCTGGTCCTGATACACTTTAAAAAAAAAAAAAAACCTCCTTCTGGTTGTCCTTGCCCTGCCAGCTCTGATTTTTTTCCCCTGGTGTCTTTAACTCCCCTTACCAACTTTCTGTGCTTCTTAAGATCTAATTGTATTGATTGCTGTCTACTTCACCTTTTTTATATATTACTTTTTTTTTCCTAACTGCAGTTTTCATTTTCCCTCTTAACCAGGATGGGCTTTTACCCAAAGTTGTCCTCTTTTTCAGTTGTGGAATTGTGACTTTTTAGTCATTTAATATACTCTTCTTAAATAACTCTCAATTTTCATTCCCCTTCTTCTGGCTAGGTGTTTCCTCCCAATTAATTCATTCTGTAAGAAGCTGTCCACACACACCTTTGAAACCATGCCAGCAAGTCCCATATTTAAAGGGCAGATGTTCCTAACAGGGTTCTAGCATAGTTTCCTTGAGCAATGTGAACAGACACTTTTTATTCTTACAATATATGTGAAGCTAACTTGGCTTCAACCAGAGTACAGACAGGGCATATTCATGTAACTCAGGATGATGGAATTGCTGTATTTGCTCTTTTTTTTTTTTTTGCCTCTGCTGCTTTGTGATTGTGTCCTTCTGGAGCCAAATGAGGTGTCTGGTTGACTGGTCAGTTCGTAACTCTGGTGTTCATAACTCTGAGGTTCTACTGTAGTCATTTAAAACCATGCCAGTGTAGTTCTGTACGTGGTTGGGTATGTGCATGGAACAGTTATTCTTTTAACAGGACTATTCCTTTATTGGTTATTTAAAAGGCACTTCATTTAAGTGAGCTCCACTGTGTAAGGCTGTCCACAGGAGCTAATGACTTTGCATTTTACAATGAGGGGTCTTAAATGAAGAGGCTATATACAGGATTTGAATAGAGTCCAGAGTCCTGGCTGATTTGGCTTACACAGCATTGAAGACTTTTAAATGAAACTAGCGATGGACTTGGATGCCTCGTTTTGGTTTTGGTGCAATCTCCATCATTGTGTTTTGGTTTTGTAAAGACAAAACCAAAACCACCCTGCATTTTGGTTTTGGATTGATGACCCATAGGAAATAGTGGAAGACCCCAAGTCTTCTTGGATAGATACTAGTGAAGGGTATTGGATCTATAGACTGCAGTAGACCTAGGAGTGTAGTACCTTTGGGCTAGTCTACACTGGCAACGCTAACGTGCTGCCGTGGCTTGTGTGTTCACGGTGCATTATTTAATGTGCCTTGTGTGTTCACGGTGCAGGGCTGGGAGAGAGCTCTCTCAGCGCTCTAAAAAACCACCTCAACGAGGGGCGTGGCTCCCAACGCTGGGGCACTGTTTACACTGGCGCTTTACTGCGCTCAGGGGGGTGTTTTTTCACACCCCGAGTGAGACCGTTGCAGTGCTGTTAATTGCCAGTGTAGACAATTGCAGCCAGAGACGAATGACAGAACAAAATTTGACTCTGTTGACGTTGATGGACAAGGACATATAATGAGGAGTTTAGTATGTAAATGTTGGAATAAAGTCACCTCTAACAAGAAGGATCTCAATATGTAAATGGTGGGATCACAGGGTCACAAGAAATCCCTTCTAAGAAAGAGGGACTCAGTATATAAATCATGAGAGCTCAATCTTGGTGAAAGCCTGCTACAACAAAGAGGACTCAGTATATACATGGTGGGAGCATAGGTCACTCCAGTTTAAGTCCCCTAAAAAAAAAAAAAAGGAATTCAGTACCTAAATGGTGGGAGAACAGTGTCACTGTAAGTCCCCTGTAACAATAAAGAAATTATTTATTTTGGTGATCGAATCAGCTGCCCCCAGGGCTCCTCTATTAATTTCTGTATATAATGCCACAACATGTATCTGTGAGTATGTACAATGTGGATTACTGTACCAGCTCTGAGAGTCTAGTGATCTGTCAAATGCATGTATTTTTCTACTTAAAAGATGACACTGATAGCTTCTTCCTATTTTCTGAATAGCCAGGTGCTCTGAGAGTAACCCTCTCTGTATTTTGTAAGAGCAGGGCACTGCATAGTTCTCACTTTTTTGTATACTAACAGTTCTGGGTGCTTTATAGATCTCACCCTCTTTGAATATCTAAATTGCTGGTTTTAGAAACACTCTCCATAAATCTCCCGGTGCTATAAGGATCCCACTCTTTCTGAGTTTCTAAAGCACCAGGGTACCATAGAAATTCTCCTCTGTGTGAGTGTGTGTACCCTGTATACAGATGAACCATTCAGGGCTGCACTTTATAGCTCTCTTTGCCCTCTTTTGTTTTCTCTCCCCAGGCCACCCTGAAATGTGCTGGTCTGTCCCTGCACAGCTGTTGGATTGGGCCACATTGCACTAAGCTTTCCTGCGCTCTGCTTCTTCCTGCTCAGCCCAGCACTGCTCTGCACCTGGCACCAGCTGCACCATGTAGCAGCTTTTAATCAGTCTGGAATACTATGGGCTGCTCCGATGAGATCCACAGTAGATGAATTTTTTTTTTGAACATCTCTTCTTGGGCCATATTTGCCAGTTCTGAGTTGAAGAATTCCTCTTTTCCTTCCTGCAGTTGTGGCTCAAACTTGGATCCAGAACAAATGAACCAGGTTTCATGCTCAGATACCATGGTGGTAAAAGCCATAAAAGTACACAGATCTAGGAACAGGCCTTTGGATCTGAACTCCTCAACATTCAGGGAAGTGCAGATGGAGATTGTGACCCATATAAGGATGCTTCCTTACTCCTCTGTGTTATCTCCCTGTATTGAAGCAGAGCAGAGCAAGCAGCAGAGTAAGAGGGTGAGCAGCCTCCATGGGGTTGCTGCTCCCCTTCCTTTGCTGGTTGGTGGGGGTGGGGCGCGGGCAAAGCTTTGGATTCCCCTAATGCCCATCCAGTATAGCTGAGCTGGCACTCAAGGGGAAGTAATCAGCACCACCTACAGAGGGAGCGTAGATTATTTCCTCCCCAGAGCAAGGAACGAACCTCTGAGTCAGAGTTTGGTTCCTGGTCTGCTACTGGGGCAGGACAACAAGTCAAACGGTGTCTAAGAGTCTTTAGGCAGAGCCCACAGCCTCAGGTAGGAGCACCTGCTCTCATTTGCACTGGGATTTAGCATCCCTACCCCCTGCTTAGCACATGAGGTTCAAGTTAGGGTGGCCCCCTCGACCAGGACATTCTAAGCACTGTTCTGCTGTCCTTTACTCATACACTGAGGATAACAACATTTCATTACCCCTGCACTCAACACTCAAGTGAATTGCAAGCACAAACCAGCCAAAATTGATCATTTTGGCAAAGTAACCGTCTGCTGGACACCCAGACAAAGCAGGTATGTCTATGCAGACAGTCTACTCCTGAAGTCTGTTCCCCCAGCTGTCAGGGGAGAGCTCATTCAGACCCTGCTTACACAGGAGTAAATCCCATTGAAGGCAATGGATCTGAGGCTGATCTTGTGGACATAACTTTTACACTGGTGTAACTGCATAAGTTCAGAGAAATTCCTTCTGATTTACACTGGAACAGATGACATCAGAACTGGGTCCATTATATTTAACAGGTCCATTATACTGCACTTGTGTAACTGAGAGTAACATTTGGCCCTACTTTTCAGCAGGGCTCCATATAATTTGGATTACACATTCATGTATATATTTCTGCCATGAGTCTTGCCTTGTGGATAGTTTAATCATGAGAACAGCAGAGCAAAACAAAGAGGTTCTGATGCAGAGCTAAAAGCTGATCAGGCTCTGATCGGAGAACAAGCCTGCACATCCCTCCTTTAAAAATAAAACTAGTGTAATGGTATAACTTCAAATATAAGTTGTGTTATGGCCTTTCAAACTTGGATGCCTAAAGTGAGGTACCTAACTAAAAGTGGCCTGATTTTCAGAGCTGCTTAGAACCTGCAGATCTCATAGACCTGTGTAAAACCAGGCCATTTATTTAGGTGCCTAACTCTGGATTTAGATTCCTCACTTTGGGCCTGATTCTGAATGTATTGAAATCCAGGGCAAAACATTCAGCCCATTAGGCAAAAAAAAAAAAATCAAAACACTTCATTTAAAAAAAAAAAGGGTGGTGAATGTTTTAAAATTATTTCCACTACTTTATGAAAATGCAACATTCCTATTCAAAACTGGGAGCAAAAGAAGCTCTGAGCCAGCAATGCACTTAAGTATGTGGGTAACATAAAGCATGTAAGCAGGCCCAGTGACTTGCATGGGACTACTCATGTGCTTAAAGTTACATATGTGCTTAAGTGTCCTTTCTGAATCAGTGTAGTTGTAGCCGTGTTGGTCCCCTGATATTAGAGAGATAAGGTGGGTGAGGTAATATCTGTTATTGGACCAACTTCTGTTGGTGAGAGGGACAAAGCTATTACCCCACTCACTTTGTCTTTCTGGATCGGGACCATTTACAGCTAACAGAGTAGACTTGTGATGTCCAGAACTGGAAGGGTCTGATTAGTAATTGTAAAGGTGGTGAGAGTGATCTATAACAGTAACAGCACTGCTTTATTTAAGCATCAGTTGTCATTACCATTATATGCCCTATTTTCCCTGGGTTGTGCCCAGTCTTTTTGAATTTGTATATGGACTAAAATTCACCATAGCTGTTGGCAAGTTGGTTGTGAGCATTTTCCCCCCCCCGTGGAATGGTTTGAAAACAACTAAACACTCTTTGACGATGGAGAGATGATTGGTGATAACATTTTCTTACCAAAAATGGCTTAGAGGTAAATTCTGAATTTTGTTGTCAGAGCCTCATTTGGTAGAGCATAGGGAGGGTGAGCAGTGTTGCCAGCTCCCATGATTTTATTGCAGTTTTGGCTCCTGCTGCAGGCAGTCTTGTGATGAAATGAAAAGCTCCGGCCATCACATGATTCTAGGGAAGCAAAATATGGGAGATCAAGGAATGCAGAACTAAATCCATCATTTGTATGACTGCATGAGTTGCTCCGACAAACAAAGATTGAGTTTAAAGTATTCATTATTAACTAAGGGTTTTCTGACCCAGTTTCCCTAAAACATTTTGATTCAGGTTAATGTTGCATCATATACCTCGGACTCCGTCTTCCATTTATTCTCCGCTTCTAGGGTGGTAGAATTTATTATCTCACAATTTTCACATATCAAATTCCCTTGGTAGGTTTAAAATCAACCTTAAAACATAGGTTTTTCTATTTTTTAAAAGTTCATTGTATTTTGTTGGCATGTGGTGCTTATGTTCATTCAAACTTACTGGTTATAAAGTGCATATGATGTGTGCTATATAAATAAATACAGGTAATAAATCTTTTCAACAAAACGTTGGCTCTTTGAGGACATCTCTCACCACCCAAACTCACAGAAGGCTGTTATGTTTTTTAAAACATTTATTTTTATCTCACAAGAGTTAATCAGCACTGATCACCTCCAACTCTGTCAATCACCAAGCCTGTTGATCCCACTTTATGACTGGACGGAAGAATGACTCCAGCACAGCACTTGAGTAACTCCTGTTTCCTGTACAACCTTGGATGTGGGAATGAAAGGGAAAAAGAATCCTGCATTGTGGGCTATTGGAGGAAGGGAGCTTGTTGGTATGAGATCTCCTGCTTCCCCGATAGGATGTGCAACTTTCAGCCATGAGCCTATTGTTTTGCTTTCTGGGGCTTCCACAGCAGCCAGGCCAAGTTTCCTGCTAGGAGCCAGAATCTGTGACGGTATGAAACGTGCATGGCCCAGCAGGCTGTGGATATTTTCAGCTGGATCAAGCCCAGAAGGTTTTCTTTTAATCAAAAATGTTCCCTGGCCCTACCACATGTGCAAACCTACATGAAGCTATCAAGAAGGCTTCCTCCCCCAGCTGTCTTGTTTAGCAGAAATTCAGCTGCCCAGCAAAACCATTTCTTATCCAATTCCTTAGAGACTGGAGAGGAGTGTAGAGATTTAATTATAATCTCTCTCTCTCCCCACCTCCCACAGAACATTCATTCTTTTCACGAGCTAAGCCAAAACCTTGTTTTATATGCTGCGAGAACTTTTTTTTTTTAATTTCCAGCTCTGAATTGTAGTAGCCACAGCATATCCCCTTATCCACATTTGCTTCAGGATTCCTGTTAGAAAGCCATGCTCTCAGTGAAACACACCTGATCCTGCTGTTGCCTGGATTACTGCTGTGTTACAAGGCTTCTGTGCCCACTGACCAGGGAATTTGCCAATTTAAAAAACAGGTCCAAATTTATGAGGGCAAACCTCAAAATTCAGGTGGTCTCTTTGGTTCCTATAATTATCCAGTGGTTTAGCTATTTACCTGAAGTATATCCAAAACTTTGAGTCCACCAGCAGTAGCAGCCCCCCGATGACCATCCACAGCCCCCTACTTGGTGTGAATATATATTTGGCTAAATTCTTCAGACAGTACGTTTATTGGCTTTAATGGTGTACACATAGATGTAAACAGGGACAGAATATTTTGCCCACATTCTGTAAGGTGCATTGAGCTGTCTTGGGATGAAAAGGTCTGTACAAATAGAAGATTTATTTAATTATTGTTGTCTTACACTGTGTAATGATGACCATCATACACGAAAGCCTGGAATTTACTTCCAGCAACTCCCTAATAGGCATTAAAGGAAATCCTGTATGTTGCTTGTTGTCAGAGAACAGCTACAGTGTGGGTGTAATTCGGTGTTTGAGAGTCCTCCCCTCCAGGTGGCTGCTACTGTTCTCTCAAAGAATATCCATTTAGTATCCTGGGGGGGGGATCCACGAAGGTACTTAGGCACTATATCCCATTTTTAGGCACCACTACAATGCACAAAACTCCTGCTTGGCTGTTGGCTAACCCTGCAGGTGCCTATGTTTTTGCTTCTGGGCACACGTACTGCAGCTTCATTCTAAGTGCCCAGGCATCTATCCCTGCCTACGCAATTCACAAACCATGGAGGATAGGTGTTTGCCAACCTAAGTTGCATGCAGAGCCTGATCTGGTAGGTGTGCTCAGAGGCTACCTACCAGATTGGGCCTGTGACCCGAAAAGCCCCTCTCCCCCACCCCAATGCCCAATGGCATACTGTTGAAATGATATTTACCCAAAAGGTGGCATGTAATATATCTCTGGAAAACTAATAACTCACTGATCATTAATATTCATGTGTGATATATGTATGGTTAACCTGCAAAGAGCTTTACAGATGTGCTGGAAATGTGTGACTAAAATGTGTTTAAACCAGGCATGTCAAGGGGAGTTGATAAACACGATTTCTCCAGACAAAGGAAAGAGGCTAACACTTCAGAAAAGGGGTGGACAAATTCAGTGAGTTATTCACTTGTATTGGAGGTTGCAGGAAGAAATCATTTGCATTGTAAAAGCCATTAGTAGGGGAGGAGCCAAGCATGGAGTCTACAGGAGACAGCATTGTTTCCATCTCAACAGAGGAAAGGCACTTTATCTGGGGACAACCTTTTAAGCACATTTAGAGTACACTTCAAAGGTTTACTGCTCTATAAAGATGGGGGAGCAAACCCCTAAGTTGTCCTTCAGCTGAGAAACCAAATACTCTGAGCTAAAAAACTGGTCAGCCATGCTGGAAGAATGACTAGTGAGAAAAAAACTTCTTTGAATAAAGGACTCTAGTTTGTTAAGTTAGACTGAAGTCAGGAGCATATTCTTACTTTTGTTTGTTTGTAACCATTTCTATCTTTATTCCTTATACTTGATATCACTTAAACCTATGCCTTTTTATTAACACACTTGCTTTACTATTACTATAAACTAACTCCCTGCTTTGACTGATGTGGAGGGTGGTCAACCCCAGATAAGTTAATAAGCTGCTGTGTACTGTCTCTTTAAAGCAGCAGTGAACTTGATAAAGTTTTGAGTGCTATAGTCAGAGAGGCTGAGCACTGTGGACAGATGTCTCTGAAGAGCTCGGGAATTGGGGTTTACTGATTGTTACTTGCTAGGCAAGGTTTGGCCTGGCAGAGTGCTATAGAATTTGCTGTCAAGGCAGACAAGCTAGTGTGTGAGGGAGCTGACACGCACAGCTTGGTGGTAGCAAAGCTCTCACTTGCTGAGGGGAGAGGAGTAACACAGTGACTCACAGTTCTGGGAACCCCAGCAGATTATCACAAGGCCCCTCAGGTGAGTTCACACAAAAACAGCTGGGGCAGGAAGGTCCTGCCATGTAATCTTTAGCCTAGTTGATTGATACGTGTTTAAAAAAGTCTCTCTCTAACACAAAACTCAGTAAAGAGATGGATCCTGAGTGCATCGGGTAGTTGCTTTTTTCAAAATGTTTGATTTAGAATCCTATTTAGTCATTATTCACGTAAGTGAATATCTTTGTCTTGTACACGCAAGCTTGATTCATGGACAGGGATTGGGCACACACAAGCCTGAGTGACGCAAGCTGGGTGTACATAAAACCTTTCCTGTCAGATTTAGTCCCACAACAGAGAAGGAAAGGTTCATGTGGAGATAATATATTCTCCATCAGCAACTATGTTCCACGGGTTCACCTGCCGTTCTCCCCTGCCCCCGAAGCAGTCACAGCAAAATGTTCAGAAGAACAGGATCTGTATGAGTGAGTGTGGGAGATAAGGGGGGGCTAAGACAGAATTTAGGAGAAGGGCGGGTCTGTTTTGGAGAAGGGAGGTTGAAACCGTGTTTGGGAGCAGGCACTTTGTCAATGGCCTTATAGTGGAGTAAGGGGCTATTCAGCTTGAGGAAGGGTATCAAAATCTCAGTGTTGCCCACTCTTGTGGTTTTATCACAAGCCTTGTAATACTCTGTGTTTTTCTTAAACCCCAGCTGCAGGAGAGACGTAATCATAAGACAACCTTAGCTTTCCTTTTTAAAAAGTAAGTTTCTGGTCCTCATAGTTTCAGAGGAAAGTTGGGAAGCATGAACCCTAAAGGCTCAAAATCCAGAAGATAATCCAGAAAGAGCTCCCCAAATTATTGTTTTTAAACAATCTCATGAATTTGGGGGCCAGACTCATAAGTTTTAAACACTTGGGTTTGACAATACTGGAATCTGGCCCTTACATTGTAAGTTGCTGAGGGCAGCCACCACATCCTCTGTATCTTCAACAAATATAGAATGAAAGTATGCTAATGCCCAGGGTCTAATAGTGAGGGGTGCTGGGTATCTGCAACTTCCTCTGAAGTCAATGGGAGCTACAAGTACTCAGCCCTTTTAAGGATCAAGCCCTTGATCATTAATATATTTCCAGCCCCATAAAATAGGTTTCCCAATCTGCTTTATTTCTGTAAGGAATTCCCTGTTAGCTCGAGACTTTTCATAGCTCCTTACATAGCTCTTTAAAGGCCCATAAAGAACTGTGGAAGAAATAAAATAGGGCTTCACTTTTGGAGACATACTGGAAATGATTTTCATGAATCCTTATTATGGAACCATAGAAGCAACTCTGTGTCAGTTTCCATTCTAAGACCCTATTTTTTGGCGGGGGGGGGGTTACACCCCTTCTTTCCAACTGAAATTTCATGTGTGGTCTTTTGGCTGAGGAGATTATCTTTTGAAAGTTTGAGGTTGATCAGAGAAGCCTATTTTTAAGTCAGTGGTTTGAAAACATAAGGGTATTTCACTTTTTGAAAACCGTCTAACCTTTCCATGTTTGCTCAGAAGTTGAAAACTCCTTGTTCTAAAAACTTCACATTTGTTTTAGACATTTGTCTTTAGTAAGAGGTAGGCCTTGTGAATATTGGTACTAGTTTTTGTGGGACCAGAATTTGGCCTGAAGTGAAGATCTCCACAAAAGTTGTAATTGTTTTTAGAAAGCTTTGATTTACTCCTTTTCAGAAATAAAGTAAAACAAAAAAAGTAGAACAAAGAAAACATGGGACAGAGGTAGTACAGTGTAATCATAAGAATGCAATAAATATGCAAATATATGTCAAACAAAATGAAGGGACACTAGAGACAACAAGGTCTCCATTTGTGCCAGAGGAAATTCTTTATATCAACATAAAGAAAAAGCAGCTAAATGCAACTCATTATTTTTACGAAATTATTTCACGAAAGCTCATGCTCAAATAAATTGGTTAGTCTCTAAGGTGCCACAAGTACTCCTTTTCTTTTTGCGAATACACACTAACACGGCTGTTACTCTGAAACCTATTTTTAAATGGTTATCTTTACAAGAGAGTCAAATTGTACTAAATTTGTTGGGACTTGTTTTTGTATTGCCTGTAAGCTTTTCCATAAGGATTGTGTCCCAAATCCATTTAAGCCACATTATTCTTTTTGCTAATGTTGAAAATGGAGCATAGCCACTTCAATTCAACTGGTCAATATCCGATTCTAATAGAGCCAATATAAGAGAAAACTAGGTTAGATTAGATTAGAACAGGGGTTTCAAACACGTGGCCCGTGGGCTATTTCCTGCGGCCCACCAGCTCCCTGTGGTCCCCCTGCATTTACCTAGAGCGGCTCCAGCCTGGCGCGCACCGGAGGCAGGGCGGGCTCCCTCCCCACCCCCGTGCCGCTGCAGGAAGTGGCTGGGACCTAGGGGAGGGGAGGGCCCAGGGGTCTGTGTGTTGCCCTGGCCGCTCCTCCAGGTACCTCCCCCAAAGCTCCCATTGGCCGTGGTTCCCCGTTCCCGGGGAAGGTACCTGGAGGGGAGGTACCTGGAGGTGCGGCCAGGGCAACACACAGACCCCTGTGCCCCCTTCCCCAGGTTCCAGCCACTTCCCGGAGCAGCGTGGGGACACGGCAGGCAGGCGGGGAGCCTGCCCTGCCCCCCGGTGCATGCTGGGCCGGACCCGCCCCCCAAACCCCTCCTGCAGCTGAACCCCCTGCTGCACCCCAAACTCCTCCTGCACCCCAACCCCCTGCCCTGAGCCCCCTGCTGCACCCAAACCCCCTGCCCTGAGCCCCCTGCTGCACCCTGTGCCTCTCCTGGGAATGGGGGCAGGGAAGGGGTGGGAAGAGGCAGGGCCTCATGGAAGGGGTGGAGTGGGGACCGGGGCAGCAGGGGGCGGGGTGCCAGTGATGCAGCCCTCGGGCCAATGTACTAATTCTCACGTGGCCTCATGGTCATTTGAGTTTGAGACCCCTGGATTAGAACATACCATGTTGAGTCTGTGTGTGTACTTGGTGTGGATGAGAAAAATAAATGTTGTCCCTGGATAATAGATTTATTTCCCTCTAGGTATCAAGAATACCTACATCTCACACTTTAGTCTTTATGCATAGATCTGAAGCTCTCTCTGACACCAGTTTTTATCAGGCTTATCTAAGATTGGATTAAATGTTTCATTTAAATACTTTCCATTTTAATGAAGTCGGAAGCAAAGCTTGTTAACATAGCGAAAAAGTTCTCAAAGAAGGATCTTTCACCTGCATGAAACATAAACAGAACCTAAGGTAACTTTTCCCTATTAAAGTCCCTGTTACCAGCCGATACCTTCTTATATCTCCTGTGACTGCAGACACTTCGAACTGCAAAGATTTAGGCCAAAATTTTCAAAGCTGGAGTGCTTGAATCCATATTTGGCTCATAAATAAAGGTAGCTTAGTTTTCAAAGCTGATAAGCACCTGCAGTTCCCCATGGCCTTCAATAGAATTTATGGACACTCAGCATCTCTGAAAACAGGTCAGACTTACACCTGGATTTGCAACCTAGCTTTAGGTATCCAGGTTTGAAAATTATGGCCTTAGACAACAAAATAGCTATCCCTCTTGTTTAATTCTAGTTGAGGAAAAAAATTCCTGGCCAACCCAACCAAAAGCCAGTTTACAGTAGAATCTTAGAGTTATGAACACCAGAGTTACGAACCGACCAGTCAACGACACACCCCATTTGACAGCAGATGTATGCAGAGACTTAAAAAAAAAGCCAGGACAGTACTCTGTTAAACATAAACTACTAAAAATATAAAGCAAAAGCAGAATTTTCTTCTGCGGCATAAAGTTTCAAAGCTGTAAAGTCAGTGTTCAATTGTAGATTTTTGAAAGAACAACCATAACATTTTGTTCAGAGTTACAAACATTTCAGAGTTACCAACAACTTCCATTCCCAAGGTGTTCGTAACTCTGAGGTTCTACTGTACTTTCATTGTGTGGTTTGTAATGGAACCTTCATCTGAAAGTTCTTTCTGGATGAAATCTCCCCAGTTTGGAGAACTCTTTTTCTCTCTTGGAGATGTTAATTCTTAAATGCAGGGAAAGCTGTAAGATAACTAAAAATCCTTCCCAACCGTATGGCCATCGTGATGTGAACATTGTACAAGTGTGACTGCCTCTTCCATAGCCACTAAATGTCATTGTTGTTGCATCTGGGTCATTGGCATATATTAGTACATGAAATGACCGGTGTACCTCTCCAGCCCGTTTCTCTCCTCCTTCCATGAAGCACTGATGTTTGGCAGCTTGTTGGTGTAGTAGAGCAGCGGGTTCGACCAGCAGGGGAGACAGAGTTGACTGCTGTGAACTCCTACTCAAACTAGTAAGGAAAAAGAAATTCTGTCCTCTTCTGGTCATCTCCTTCTCTATCCTTTCTCCCCTTTTAAAGATGACCCTTATTAACAGAGAGTGCTGCAAGGAATAGTTAAATATTCTGGACAGATCCTCAGCTTGCGTAAATTGCTGTAGTTCTACTGAATCAATTTAGACAAAGAAGAAACTTCAGTGGAGCTATGTCAATTTACACCAGTGGTGGATCTGGCCTTCTAGGTATAGCCCCCATATTGAACCAAAATACAATAATCAGTGGTTTGAATTATTAACTAGAAGTTCTGAATTGTTCCAACCTAACCACCGAGAAAGCAAAGACACAATTCAGTTCCTGTTATCTTTTTCTGCTGAAATTTACTTACCTGCATGGTCAACTTGTTTCATGACCTGCTAGGATATTTGTTTGCCTTCCACATAGCTGTTGTCCCGCTCATTTCCTTTGTTGTTCTTTGAATCAAATTCTAACCCCAGCACCCTTCACCTTCTTTGATGTCTCAGTGAGTCTCAGTGTAACAGAGAGTCTCAGTGTAACAGGATGGCCTAAGACTTCAGGGGCCAGAAGGCCTGGGGCTAGCCAATCCTGTTCAATCAGCCTCACCTGCAGCATAATTAGCTGCCTCTGATTGTAAGGGGGCTAGACTAACTGGGGTCAGGGGATGTCCTGAAACACCAGGGCCTCATAAAAGGGCTAAGAAAATTCAGTTTGGTGGAGGACTCAGTGTGAGTAAGTTGGGTTTCTGTGAAAAGCCCTGAAGTATGCTCTGGAAGGATTCCAGGAAAACAGCCTGGGAGTTTGTCCCCTATCCCAGAACAGGGAAGATGGCAAGATAGCCTAGAAGGGCTCCTGTGAGGAGACTCTAGGGAAGGAGCCTAGGAATCAGGGGTCTCCCCTAGAGCTGAAGAGACTTAAAGGTAACCCATGAGGGACAGAACTGAGTCTGGAGAATGGGCTGAAAAGGAACCCAAGTGGGGTGAAAGTACTTTTGTGGTTGTTTTTGATTCTTGTTGGGAGCTTTGTTATCCTGGAAGGGGATTAAATTTTAAGGGTGACCCAGCTGGAGGGATGAGCTGTGCAAATTCCTGGGAGAGACAGAAAATCCTGGTGATGGAAACTGAGGTAAGGAGTAGCTGCAGTTCTATGCTTAGCCAGCAAGGGTGCTATGGGTAGGTATGCACTATGGCACTCAGGTTTTATACATAAAGCCCAATTGAAATGGAAATCTCTATCATTTTCTAATGTTAGCTTGGCATAATTCGTGCATAATCCTTTTAAAATGTCTCTCAATTTGAAGTTAAAGCTGACAAGTCTAGGAATGAATATAGCAAATCTCTTGAATTGTTAAGGGTTCCTCTAGTTCTTAAATTTTGGTTGTGGTGTGTGTGGGGGGGATTATTGTTTGGTTTTGGCTTTGGTCTCTTTTTGCCTTATCAGTAGAGTAGCAGAGGAAAGATGACTGAGTCCTGAGGGCAGACTCTGTTTCAGACTTGGGAAAGAGAGCATTGTGGACTCTCAAGACTGGTTCTTCTCTACTTGACATGTCTTTGAATAAAGCTTCCACAAACAGTATGGGATTCTCCTTTAAGACATGTTTTAATTTTAAGTCTTCCCTAGTTTTCAAGGTCATCAGAGTTGAGCTCCTCCTGTCTTTTCTATTTGCTTTGGACTTTCTTCCAAAGGAAGACTGTCAGCCTGATCTTTCACACCTGCTTCCAATTCAGCATGCCAGACTGCTAACTTTTCCACCTCATTTCTGAGGTCTTTAATTGACACTTGAATTTCAACCTTCATATACTTCTGATCAATTTCTTTGATGGCAGCTTTTGGAGAAGCTCTGTGCCTATCTTTTACCATCTCCCTTTGTTTGAGAGATGCTTGCTCTGAGCCAAAGTCAGACTCATCCCTCTTGTTGGGGATGCAGAGGAGAGGAGTTTTTGAAAGTAGTTTATCTCTTCTCCAATATTTAATCAGTACTCTCTCATTTTCCCCCTCTCCTCTTCTCTTTGTTCCTTTTAAAAAAAATAGCAGGCAAAAGTCCAGCAGTAGAGTGGGGATATCTAGTTGATTGCACTGAAGGCAGCCTTGTGGGTAGGTGGTCCCACCCCCAGTCTGACAGTCAGCATGAGATGCTGTAAAGGCCAAAAGTATCGCTGAGTTCAGGGGAAAAAAAACTCCATGGAGAATGGGTTAATCAATGACTATTAGCCAAGATGGTCAGGGATGCAACCCCATGCTCTGGGTGTCCCTAAACCTCTGATGCCAAGAAGCTGGGACTGGACAACAGGAGAGAGATCACTCGATAATTGCCCTGTTCTGTTCACTCCCTCTGACGCATCTGGCACCAGCCGCTGTTGGAAGACAGCATTCTGGGCTAGATGGATCATTGGTCTGACCCAGTACGGCCATTCTTATGTTCTTGTTTCTTTTTGCCTCCTGCTTTCCCCTCTTTTCTCTCCCTTATTTCTTCTGCTGGGGTTTTATGAAGACAATTTCTGGCAGGAGGAAAAAGAAGGGAGAATGGGTCTCCTCTCTGTTGCTTTATTTTTTTGTTTCAAAGCAGAGGTGATATATTTCTTTTCTCTTAGTGATATTTTTTTACTCTTCCTTTTCACTATTGCGAGTTATGTAAAGGAGAGCTGATGGAAGAAGGACAATAGACTCCTGGTTTGATTCTCTACATTGTTAACACCAGTTTTCTGCCAGTGTAATTCCATTGATTTTAATACTGACTCCAACACAGTGGAGAAAAGTCAGCTTTTTTTCCAGGTGCTGATTCGATGAAATACTTAACTCCTATGATCGAATAGGGAAGAAATTACCCCCCCCCTGTTTAAAGTTAAGTATGTGCTTTGCTGAAACAGGGGCCTAATTTTTCTCCACTTTCAGAGCTGGAGAGTGAGGGAATTGCTCTGTCGTAGATATTCCTCTGGTTGGTGACCTTATGGAGTTTTCCTTCTCCTCTGGCTCCCTCATGCAGCTTTCTCTATGGGAGGAGGCAGTCTGGCCCCAAGAATTTGGCTGATCACTTAATTCATCCACCACAACAACTACCTGTAGGGTATGATGTGGCTACTCTAAAAGTAATTCCAACAACTGAAGGACACATTTCCCAGTGAAACCAGTGGAAGATGTAGTGCTGGATATAATTGTAGGCATGATGAATAGATTCAGATAATAAAGGACAGACGTTGATCCCAAATGTGAACCAAAGGAAAAGTTCAAAAAAATGGATAACATGTTTTCATTATTGTCTGCATTTCTGGGCTCCAACAGAGACCTGAAGCAAAAATGCCAAAATCCCACATGAAAACCTTTTCTCAAAAGACTTCTGCTTGACCTGGAGACAAAAATGTATGAGGAAATCTCATGAGGGCCTATTTTTGTAGTCAAGGGGATTGGGTAGTTTGGATAAATTCATCCCAAGCAGCCAACCCGCTTAGTAATTTTTTTTTTTTTTTTTGCTCAAACATATTGAGGCTTGCCCATCGCTACTAATTATCCATGTTGGAATTTGGCCAGGACATATAGCCATGGGCTAAGATTACCATCTATACCATGTTAAGGAATAGTTAGGTGAATATACAGGATAATATGTCCTTTAATACACACCAGGAGCTTATTTCATTGACTTCAGTGGGCTTTGGATCAGGCCCCAGATGCCAGACTGACACTAACATTCAAGGTGCAAAAAAGACACCATCAAGTACCTCAGTCTTCAAAGAGCATGGTCATAGTACATGAAGTTTTATCTTAGAAAGTTATCTAAATATAGATACAATTATAGATTGAGGCATGCAACGTTAGAATAAGAGCATTTCTTTTATGTGTTCCCATTAAATCTCCCAATTTATAACAGTACAAATATGTAAAAGTAACTGCACTTTAAAATATAACCCTTCTCTATGCAGAGTTCACTTCCTTGAAAAAAATACAATGAAACCATTTACATTTTAACAATATCATAAGTCATATTTGTATAGTTAAAAACAGGGGCCATGCGTCACAGTGGGTAAATAATGTTGACCTTTCACATCTAGACATGTAGTCTCTGATCTGCCACAGGCCTTAAGTGAAAATGAACTTAGTGATCTCCTCCAATCCCCTGTGGATGTTAGTCCACATTATGAAACACCAGAGAATTTGGCATGATCAGCAGTTTCTACTCAAAAGGCCCAGGACTGCAATAGCAGAGGTGTTAGATCAGGCCTGATTGGCTGAGTTACGTGGGAAAACAAAGTACCCTTAGTCTCTCCCTTCCGTTGGGACTGCACTTATTCACACAGTATTATATACAATATAAGTGGAAAAATATACTGTATAGAATGCAAGAAAATATTTGTTATAATAATACTTATAAATAAAGCAAACAGCTTGTTAACACCATCCATCCAAAGGCCATGGAGTGCCTTGTGAGCATGAATAAATTACGCTTTACGATATCCCTGTGAAGTACAGTCAAATCATTCTGCAGATGGCAAAACTGAGGCCTGGAGAAGGAATGACTTTGCCAACGCCACCCACAAAATCTGTGGCAGAGCCAGTAGACCCCCCCCCCCCCAGATCTCTTGACTTTGAGACCTGCTGCCAAAAGGCAACTTTCACCTTGATACTTGGCAATGCACAATGGGAAAAAAAATTTCTAGTTGAAAAGGAAAAACCACCCTTTATCTTCCCTCTCCCTCTCTTTATTTATTCTTTGTTTTTCTTGGATTGATTCCTCCATTATGTCCTTCCTGCCTTTTCTGAGGGTAGAATAAGGGCTCGTCTAGAAAGGATTCTGGGTTTTTTACTGTAAATGAAAACTTTTGGAGAAAGTAAACAGCCAGTGGAAACTGCTACCCAGTAAACACTGTAGTATGTTGTGAAGCAAATAGTTCGCACTGGCATCGAACCCAGGAAAACAAAAGTCACTTCACAACTGGGAGCCTAGCTGAGCCACCTGCAATGCCATTGATTCACAGTATTACACTGAGCGTGTGTTCCTCAACTGTGACTTCGCCGAAGTATTCTTGCCCTTCATTCCCTTTTCTCTGAATGAGTTGTATTGCAGGCCTAGAGCTACACATGCCAATCACCTCTCTATAGCATTTTTGCTTCAAAGGCTCTCATCGTATGATGTTGGCTCCCCGTGGAAAGCAATATGTTACAACCCATGTGAACATCTCCAGGGATATGTTAATTAAAATGACTTGGAGCTTTTCCTATACAGTTACACTGCATTACGGTGAATCCCACTTAGCAGGATTACTGACTGAGGACTCAGTTCTGCCTGATAGGCAGAGAGCTTGTACTAGGAGTTGAGTGCAGCTGCACCACTCCCGCAGAAGCTCCCAGAATTTCCAGGCAAGCAAAGGAAGCACACCCACTGCCTTGTATTCCTTGCCGCAGCCAGCTAGCTCAACTGGCGCAGTTTAACCCAAAGTAAAAGTTGGCAGATCTTAGGCCATGTCTACACTTACTGGGGATCGACACTTCTGCAATTGGTGCAGCAGGGATCAATTTAGCGGGTCCAGTGAAGACACACTAAATTGATGGCAGAGCACTCTCTGGTCGACCCCAGTACTCCACCGGAACAAGAGGAGTAACTAAGTTGACGGGAGAGCCTCTCCTGTCAATGCAGCGTGGTGTAGACACCACAGTAAGTCGACCTAAGCTACGTCGACTCCACCAGTAATGTGACTTAGGTCGACTTATCCTGGTAGTATAGACAAGGCGTAGGTGTGAACTGGGGGCACACTTTTACTGTAAAATCCCTATATAGTCATTTCTTCTTAGGCTTGTATCTATTAGAAGTCCCTCATTTCTTGCTGTTCTCTTGTTATCTCATGGGTCGTTCCCCCTTTTCACCTCTTAAATGTGTGCAATCCCCTCTCCGGAGCAGGGGCAAGTGAAACCACAGAAATCACCCAGGAAAGTTGGGAGGCAAATGGTGGGATTGAAGTGTAACATGTTCTCAAACTTCATAACCACCTGCAGTACCTCCAGCATCTCATCTGCAGCACCTGAAAAGGTGGCATTGTTCGACCACAGGGCAAGAATGGAAGGAACATTCTGTGTGGCATGTTCCTTCTCCCAAAGGACTGCAGAGCTTTAGTGCTGAGAGGTATTAGTAACTCTTAATGTAAAGATGCAGTAGTAACAGAGCTACTAAGAGCAACATTAAGTATCCCCCCTTCCTCTGGGACACTCATCACAGAGTAGAGTTTAGGCAGAAATAAAAATTTCATGTTGATGAGATCACAAAATGTAGAGATGGAAAAGACTCATTAGATCATTCAGCTCATCTCATTGCCAATGCAGAATTTCTCCCTAAGGTGCTTCTACCAGAACTGCATTTTTAATAAAAAAAAATTGATTTTCAGTTGCAGGAGATGGGGGGAGCCCCTGAAATTGCAAAAATTTGTCAAATTTTGGGGGCTTTCTTGACCAGCTCTAACATTTACTGAGTTTTTGGTTTTGGGGTGGGTTTTTGTTTCAGCTTAATTCTGCATGTCCCAAGTGATGAAACTTCCAACGCTTCCTTGAGAGACTCTTCCATAGTTTAATACATCCAGCTGTTGGAGAGATTCTCCTGACATTTAGCTTAAATTTTCCCTTTCTTAAATGCATTCAGTTTTTCCTAATTATACCCTTGTGCATGAGACCAAACAATCATTCTTTCATGCTACAGCTCTGTTAAGCTATGGAAGAGTCCCCCAAGGAAAGAACTAGAAACTCCATTACTTAGAACATTTAAAACTAGACTGGATATGCAGAAGTGAAGGCAATCATTCTGCACTGGCAAGAGATGGTGACGTCCTAGGAGGTCTTTCATCTCTAATTTTTATGATTCATCATTCTAACCTGAATTTTGTTTCTCATTTATGCATGCTTTCGTATATGGCTATTTAAATATTGGGCATTGATTTCACGCCCAGCGTAAGTTTGATGCAACTCCTCAGAAGTTTGACTTGCTCTCACTTAGGCCAGACCTATATCTTAAATCCCAAAATTCTTTTGGTGTGGCTTTTTGTACAGCGTTGTTTGTTTCTGGAGATGGCTGAAGTAATCCATAGTTTCAAAGTGCATCCTGTCTTCTCTCTCACTTCAGTTAGATGGTAAGCCTGTCTCAGCATGGGCTGTTCTCCCTTTGGCACTGATCCTTCAACTGGATCTCTTAGTTGGTCCCTGTGCTCACACAGAACCCCAAGGACTTCAGAGCGGGGATGTATGGCTTCTGCCTACCTGGATACAATTAGGCTGTGTCTTGTTCCACACTGAATGCATTGTCCTGCTTAATAAATAATAATTTTCAAAAATATCAATTGGATTAATATTCCTGTTATAATCTACCATATTGTAAAGATTCATTGGACTTCATAGTGTTATGGTTCATAAAATGTTCAGAATTACACTAATGAAAACTAGAAAGTGGATTTTTTCCCCCCCTACACTCCAGGTAATTTTATACTGTTTCTCCAACTGAATTTGCGAAATAAAGAGAGAGATGGGTCACATGATGTCCTAACATCTTTAAAAGCAATGAGCAATACAACAGGAGTTCTTTTTCTGGGTATGGGGTGTACGGGGAGACTTTGGCAAACCAGTAAAGTGCCTGAAACCACTATGGCTTATTGCTAAAAGCAGCCAAGTCAGCAGGCTGTAAATCGGTCATTCAGCACTCTCAGTTTGACCAAGGCAGGAGTGGGGGGGGGGGGCAGGAGATTTGGGTTCTACAGAAAGGGCAGCTTGACCCCGCGTCCTTCCTGATAAGAATTGTGTTGAAGTGGCTGATGCATGCATTTTCAAAGAGCAGGATGTGCCCCAGGAATGTCTATTGGGGCCTCAAGGCTGCAAACTCTGGAAACACCCATACCTGCTTAATCGATAATCAGAAGGAATCTCTTGCTTGACTATTGAAACTGCTTACTTAACAAGTTTTCTTTAAGGGACATGTCATTCTATTACTAATGTATAAATAAGGGGGAAAAGTTTGAGGTAGTTGGACTTGTTTTTGGACTCTCCCTCTGGATACATCTTGCAGTCCCCACCGGCAGACGACGGAAGATTTGGCCACCGGAAGCCTGCCGCTGTGCCACTCGAGAGCCACACTCAGCTTTGGTAATTATCAAGGGTTGGGGGTGTTTTACTAACCTCTTGCAGACGTGTGTATAAGTGCTTGAGACTAAGTAAAGTTTAGCTTTAAGTGAAAGCACTCTTGTGTTGTCCTGTTTGTGCCAGGCCGTGTCTCCCCTGATTTATTTCCTGACACCACCTCGCACAGAGTAAAAATTACCAAGAGCTTTGGGTTGAAAGAACCCCAGGTAACAGGGGGGGAAGGGAAGATATCTCTGATTTGCTCACAGCCAGAAAGGTTATTTAAAGGAAAAGCAGAGGCAGCAAGTGCAGAAATGTCTCTAAATAGAAATGCTTCACCCAGTTTGAGTGAGTCTCAGTTTCAACAGCAGTGTCTACCCACAGAAGCAAGAAATGACTTGTTTGATTACCTGTGAATAGGAAGGGAGCTGTGTCATACTTGACTCATGAGAAGCTATTTTAAAAGGAACAAAATGATGAGCAGATAATTTGGTTTGGAAAGTGAAGATTTTCTACTCTTTGGTGCACTAACCTGCCATGTCAGTATTGCTTTGTGTTTTATTGTACCCTGTTGGGCTAATTCGGATCTTGCTTACACGTGTATAAATCAGGAGTAAGTCATTTAAAATCAGAGTGACACTGGTGTAAAGCAGGTGGGAATCAAAATAAAATCAGAGCGTGAGTGTTCAAATCACAGCTAAGCATATATAATGTGATGAAGCAGAAGAAAAACTGAAAAATTTTTATATATTAAAAAAAATTAGTGCTCAATTTCCCCTGGTTATGAATGCAGTTTTAGGGGAAAGGGAGTAAGCTATATCAGTATAAGGCTCTTTTATACAGATATAACTGTGCCCACGCTATGGGCTGCAACAATATAACGACACTGGTTTTAAAAAAAAATCACTCCCCCTACCAATATAGTTATGCCAATACAAAAACTGTTTGTAGACCAGGCATAATTCAGAAACTCTCACAAGACCCATTTCTGAGATTTCCAATGCTTTCTGCATTTGGCTGGATTGATACTACAGTATTATTTTTTTTAAATAGCCCCTTTGTGGTGATTGAGGTTCTCCCTCTTCACTCCTACACTAAAAGTGTGGAAGTGCATGGAAATTTAAACAAACAAAAAAAAAAAAAGCAAATTTTTGAACTCCGGAAAAGGTCTGAGCAAAAGCACAGGGCAATTACCTTTTTCATCGACACCACTTTATCCATCACTAAAAATATTACTGGGATGGTAGGTCCTTTGCAATCTTGGAGGTGACATCACATTTTCCACTTTTAATTCATTTCAACTTAAAGGCCCCCTGAAATAATAATTTGCCTTTCACAGATAGGTGTACTTCACACAGCCATTTACTGAAAAGGTATTGATGTCAGGGTATGGTGTATATAAAAAAGCAGACCCTAGCTATAATTAAGCCTAAACTTCCTTTTATACTGCACCTCCTTTATCAATTTTCTCGCTTTATAACAACCACTTCAGGATGACATTCAGAATGTTAGTAGCTCCCAGATGATCTTTTCTCAACAATATGCAATCACTGTTTACACTTTAAAGTGTGTCACTTTAGCCTGCCACATTTTTCATCTTTAATCCTTCTTTTTATGAGAGAGAAGCAGCCTCCAGTGTTACATTCAGCAGTACCAGTTCAGATCAAGAGATCAATGACTCAACAACGACATCCACTGGCCTACCTCAAAATATCAGCCAAAAGAATCATTCATCGCAGGCGAACAGTGTTGGCAGAAACCTGCTTTTGCTAGGAGGCAGGTTGGCAGCATTTTAGCCTTTTAGCAAGATGTCCTGTTACTGAGTGTGAGTTTACTTGATGTATTGTAAATGAAAAATTAGACTTACATGGAGCACTTATTACATTCATACTAAAGGACTGAAAAAAAATCCCTTTGGAAATCTGATGGGGAAAATGGTTTGAATCCTCAAGTTTTTAGGCAAAATTCAAGAATGAATGCTGGGTAAAGACTTTAGGATCAGGCCCTATGTTAAAAATACTGTACCATACATGTGAGGATATAGTTAGTGTTTCCTTAAAACTGCAGCAAGCTTTAGAGTAAACCGGGGGGGGGTGGAAGGGAAGGGAGAGAGAGAGAGAGAGAGAAGCCTTAGGGATAGCACTGTTTGCCTTATTCTAATAATGCGTCTATTCTAGTGCTAGAAGAAAGCTGCTCTTTGTGATTCTTTACCACTGTCACCAGACAAGATGTCTGCCTGAAACACATGTGGAAGGAAGGATCAACCTGAAAGTACTTGATCTGCAAAATTGGAAACTTGAGCTGTTCTGACTGGGCACAGGTCACATGGTACACTTTTGTTGCCTGATTGGATGAGTGTAACTTTAGAATCAGATTTCTGCTGTGCATATTTGCATATAGTAATTCAAAATTTGCATTTTGCTAGTATTCTGCAATATTTGCAGAACAGTCATTGATTTGGTGACCACTCCTGCTAGAAAAACTCATAAGGTAGATTATTAGTGGAAAGCAATTACAAAAGAGATACAAACATAGTGAAACTACTGTATACACTTCAATGAGTATTGACAAATTCTGTGATAATGACTGTTTTGTAACTCTTCACATATATGATTTCAGCCATAAACTCTTTGGATGGGAATAGGTATGAACGGCCGGGCTGGTAGTACCACCTATTAAAGGTAGCCCAACACGTGCCGTTATGAAACTTTGTGTTTAGTTGCTTATAACTTTGCTAAACTATAAATACGTGGTCCAAAATTTGCCATGCTGAGAGTCTGCCTCAGGCTGAATCTTTTTGGAAATTTTCAGTCAAAATTCAGAAAACTGTTTCTGAGGATGGGGCAAGGGAAAAATATATTGCTTTGCCCTTTGTGTTTTTTAAAATTCTGACCTTTTCTTTGAACAGCTCTAGCACCCCCATGCTTCGGAGCAGTGCCTTGAAATGTGGCAGAAGGTTAACTTTTGTATCCGGGATATGGCTTTTGCCATTCCCATGGGAATTCACTCAAATTTGGCCAAATTATAAGCTTTTTTTTTAAAAAAAATCACAGTTCACACTTGCCCAATAAAGATGTCTTCAATTTTTAGCAGCTAAATCTTCTGAAGATTCCAGATTTTTTTTTAAAAAAAATCTTTCCCTTATTAAAAAAAATCTAAATTTTGAAATTCAAAACATGTCAACAAGATTTATTGTTCAAAAACATGGGGATATATGAAAATGTTAAGACATTTTTCTATTTTTTTTTGTTAATTTTGAAATGTCATCAAAAATTTGCAACTTGAAAACATTCAACCAGTTGCACTATATACACATAGACATATATTGAGTATACTATTGGATTGTTATAGATACTTTGACAAATATAGTAAAATAAAATAGTAAGTCTATGACTTGGCTTGTCAAATGAAGAGGGAAAAATAGCACCTTTTAATCTACTAGAGCCTTTAACTCTTGTCTGGTCAGGGTTCAGCCCTGATCAGTTTCCAGTATGCTAACATGCTGATGATGTTTGGCCAATATGTCTTTAGTTTTACATTCAATATGCCTATGGAAAAACCAGCTTCTTCAAACCCTTACTCATGGGAGGTAATCCCTAAGATCAACAGAATTACTTGGGTGAGTAAGGCTTTGAATTATTGCATCCCAAAAGACCTATTCAGGAGAAGAGGATATCTCTTTAAGAGACTCGCATTCATGTAAGAAAACATGGAAACATTTAACCCAGCAAAACAAATTGATTTTGTGGATCTCAATGATTGTACTTAATTAGGAGGTTTTATTGGAAAAATCCACAAAAAAGGAGAGAGAAAAAACCCAGTGTCTTTGAAACAAAGATGCATTAGAGCAGAATGTCAGGATTCATTTATGAAATCACGGCTGCATAAACAATGTTTCACTGTAAGAACCCAATTTATAGTATTTGTCATAAAAAAGCAAACACTTTGGGGGCCGCTTTTGTGACACAATGTCGTACCGTGTGATGCTGCAAGCCAGCAGGCACAACAATAGATCAGCAGAGGCAGCTTTCTCATGCTATTTTTGGGCAGTAAATTCTTTTGAACTTCAAATGTTTCATGGTTCTTATTTCAGAAGCAGGACCTGATATTTAGACCCATTCACTCTTAGCTCTGAATTTTGTCAACTGCTTAGAGAATATGACACCACACAGAGCTGGTTGCTTCTAATATATGAGAAGATTGGATGATCTGCAACTAAAAGAAACTTTAATGGCAATATACAGTGGGATGTTTGACATGGAAAAGGCCGAATAGATCGTTGAGTCCATTGCAATTGAAGGCAGGTTGTGGTTCCCAGAACAGGATATGTCAATTGCTATTCATTTTTACTACACTTTACCTTAATTAATACATTATTAAATAACTCCCTGATCTTCAAACAGTCGTAGGCATAACTTTACACATATGCAAGCCCACTGATCTCAGTACTCCTGTGAGGAAAGTGTTTGCAGGTCTGGGACTTAAGAAAATCACTGCACTCTGATTCAGTTATGGAAGCATTTTGAAAGAAAAATTAATCCCCTGCCCCACTGAGGTTAAGCGTTTATTTAAATATTTTAGTCAAATTTAAATTAAAGGATCCCAAAGACTTTTAAATTTATAGTGCCCCACAGAATTTCAAAAAAAATTAATAGTGTTTTCTTTTTTAATGACCTTGACCACAGATATTCATTTTAAATGGGAGAGTTTGGGGAAGGAAGTGTTCTGGAAATTTTCATCATATGCAGTGATGCCTGCAAAAGCACACTGTTAAGTACTCTTTAAATACACTATATCTTAACCTCTATTGCTTGATTGTTTCTTAGGAGCTTGAAAAGAAATTTTTTGTCTCAAATAACTTTGTTCTTTTCCGTTTGGTCAACATTTTGTGTATGCACATGCATGCAAATGGAACTGAAATCAGCATGGTGGTTCTTGTTTAGTTCCTCATTTGTGTGTACGGTCATCACTGGTTATGTCAACACAAAATTGTGATTATCCTGACCTTATGATCTCAATGGGGGTCTTGCTGTTGACTTCAAAGAGGCGAGGATTTCACCTGATGTGCGCTGTACACCCAAAATGTAAGTTTTGCTTTTAAATTACTTTTTATGGAAAAGCATAGAAACACCTCTGTTCAGTTCTAAACACTCCTTTCTAGTGTTTGTCACCAAACACTATAGAACTGTGCTAGTGTATGAGACCTAGAAAGTTAAACTGATTAGAAACAACCATACTACTGCTGTAAATGAATCTCATTACTGGGGGGAAGTACATGAGTATCCATCCAAGAGTTAATGCTCATCCAAGTAGCCTTGTCCCCACAGCTTATACTATACCAATATGGTGTAGTATCTGTCTCCTCCAATGTGGCTTCTGGGATAACTGGGCTGGCAAGGAGAGGTGGGGAAAACCACATAAAGCACAAGGCAGGGCTCCTTGCTCTGCAGGGCTGAGAGCAGAGCTTGGGCTTTTTCAGGGATGTCTCCCATGCCAGCTCTGCTGTCCCTAAATCCCTCCCCTCTGAGGCAAGCATTAGAAGAAACTCCATGAGCTTCATCGCACAGAATTTCCTGAGTCCTCTGTCTCCTTTCTGTGGGAGGATACCATAATCATGATATATTCACTATAATAAATATAAAGTAATACCTAATACACCATGATATTAACACAAGATACACAGAATAATAATGCATTGTTTGCTCTGCAGGTCACCTTAAAACTTAGCATTACTAGGAAGATCATTACATCTACTTGAAAGTCCCTATATTCCGCAAGGTGCAAAGGAGGGGGGTCACTGCCACAAATGTGTCCCTCCTCCATTTTTCTGGAAGGGAGGAAGGGACTCAAACATAAACAAGACACTCCAAGCCTTTTTTTTTTTTTAATTCTTCTTTGGAAATACATTTTCATGAGTTTTCTTCCAATTTATAAACTAATACTGAGCCTACTGGGCTGACCCATCATAAACAAGGTTTCAACCCAAAGCAAAAGTCTCTATTTAAGCTAAGAAACACCACCAAACAGGTATTTTTATATAGGAAGGACTGACAGAGCCTTAATTATAGCTGTGAGACCGGCACCTTTGTAGTGTTAAAAGGGGTCTCATGTGAATATAAAATATGGTAAATCAATCAGTATACAAAGTCACATGCAGAAAGTAATCATGTGGAAATTCACTACCTTAGCCAATGGAAAGAGACACTTTTCTATCTCTTATTCTATGCAGAATGCCCTCATCCCTACACAAGTAAGATAAAAATTGAGCTAAATTTCTCTGTCACATGCAGCTGCAGAAAAAAAACGCAGACTATGGAAACTCCTGGTTTGTCAGTAGATGAGCAGAGTTGTATACTTGTGTGTTGCACAGTCACTAGAGCTGGATGAGTTTTGCAAAGCAATTTCCACAAATATATGTTTAAATCTTTGAATACATTTGCTTTGTCCCCACTTTGTGCCCCTTCTGCTTGCTTTCCATTAGCATTCATGTGCTTGACTACTGAGGGCTCTTATTTATTTATTTATTTATTTTTAATAGTGATCCTATTGGGTCTAAAAATGTTCCCCTTTTTCCCTTTTCTGAATTGGCAACCCTTCAGATCAGTTGTTGCAGATCAGTGTAGTAAATTACCGTAAAGAGCTTCTCTTTTTTTAAAAAGGTATCTTTAAATACTGTGCACCCAACATACCTCTCACCTCTTGTCCTTGTGATAAAGTTACATTCTTACGTATAGCGCTTTCTGTCTCTGCAGTATCAAACCAGCACAAAGAATGATTTGAAAACATGTTTTCACAAACAGTGATGTAGGTTAATGGAATTCCAAAAGGTCATCTTCTTCTCCACCACCATTCTTTTTATCATTGTGTCCCAATTTTAGGGTCCAACTTTACAGTCCTTGTTCATGTGGGGCTCAATTCTGCAAGGTGCAGATCAACTCCTGGAGGTGCCCTCAAATCCCATTCATACCAGTTTGACCAGGAAGACAAAGGGTGCTCAACACTTTGCAGGACTGGGCTCTTGATTATGAAGTCCTTACTCATGTGAAGTCAATGCGATCACTCATGTGAGCAGAGGCTGCAGATTCAACCATTCAAATTACACATAATTTTGAAGGCAATTGAGAGGTAGGGTTGTACCACCACCTTTTACAGAAATTAGTCACTCTTGTCTGTGTGGCTGTTTCACATCTCTGGGAGGTTTTGTAGGATTTGTCTCAGTGAAGCTTGGGCTATGGCATACAAGTCTGAGGGGAAAACTGCAAGTGAATGCATCAGTTTCTTGATGATGTTCCTCAAACACTGGTGTGCTGCATGTAAGTCTCTGTCAAATCGCTGCCCCTCCAGCTGTAAAGCCATATGCCTGCAGATGTTTCTAAACTCAACGCTGTCCTAAAAGCCAAACCAAAAAGAAATGAGTGATAAGTAATAGTTTAGCCATGCACAGCACATCTTTCTAGACAGAAACTTTCAGCATGAACTTTTGTCTCTGATCTTTACATATTGCTGCACAGTGTTGTGATGTGCAACCTTGTGCCAGTTTCACCTACCCGCTTTTAAATGTCAGCAGTCTCCACTGAACTTTTGCAGCTTTGTATTAAAAATTATCTTTTAATTAATCATAATTTTAGTAATTTACCTCAAACAACACTTATTTGTGATAACTGTCTCCGGACTGATTTTATATTCCCTGTGCACCCAAAAGGCCCCCTGGCTTCCTTGAGAACTTTCTCTATAAGCATAATCCATGCTAGGGCCTGTGTCCACTAGGGAAATGCATTGTGTTGAACAACGTGCTAATTAACAAGTTCTAACTAAATGACTTTGCATCTAGTGTAGACCATGCCAACCATGTTTTCGAACTTAGGTGGACATGGTTAACCCTAGGGGGATGCTCACTAATGCTTTTTAAACACAATTTATTCTTGTCTACACTTGGTGCAAAGTAGTTTATCATGTGTGTTAGATGTATTTGTTTTGTTACATAATGAATGTTCCAGATGACCCTTTGGAAAATGTTGGTCTTTGTCCCCCTGTAGAAGCTGCTCCACATAAGAGGCTTATGAGTCTGCTGCTACTTCTAGTTAATATACTTGGTTCTTTCTCTGAAATGGTAAAGGCTCGTGCTTTTAGCTCTCTGAGACCTGAGTTTAGACTCTGCTGTCAGCCCAAAATAGTTCTTAAAGGAATGCATGTTCAAGCCCCTCATGGGCCAAAGCTCCATTATTTCAAATAAAGCCCCATTAAAACTGTGTACAAATGTGGTTTAATCCAGACAGTACCTGCTACACTATGGTAACGTTAAAGGTGATCTGCAAACAAAACATCAAAAAGGAGTTAACACTGAAATATGTGCTGAATGGCCTCACTAAGCGGGCAGGGGTGAGCAATTGGCACAAAAATAATGCAAAACTAACCAATTTGGTTATAGACCCCCTAGAAGCCCTCTTGCATTAGTTGGAAGTCTGCTGCAGGTGTGGAGATTCCATCATTGTGGAATGTCCCCAACACTGGAAAACTGGGGAGCACTAAGGCAAGACCCTCGGTAAGTAGCAATTTTTTTTCCTGTTAAAAAAAAATGTTTTGATTGTCCCTTTGAAGGTCACCTTTTGAATCCTGGTCTATAAAGCTCCCTTTAGTAGAATTCAGAAATTTTCTAGGTATAAAATCCCTAGTGCAATTTATTTGACCTCTTAATATATTTGACTAAGTAAACAAGCTAGTAATGCCAGCTTTTCCAGGTGTCCAGCACATGGGAACTTTAGGATACAGGACAGAAAATGAAATTTTTTATTCTCTCTCCTTTCAAAAAAAACTGGATACTAACTAACTGAAGTAAACAGAAAAGTTTGCTTACTTAAAAAAAGCCCTTCTGTATTAGGTTTAGAACAGTGGACTCCTGTGAACTGAAGTGATAGAGGGCAATAGCTCAAGTGGTTCATAGTTTCTATTAAAATACTAACACAATAAATATTTGCAGTGATTTCATTTGAAGTGTTTTCAATTTCAATGCAGGAGCATATCTTTCCTGCAGCTTTTGTTTGTCAGACCCATATGTTTAGACAGATGAGTTAATATCCCACATGGCACTGACAGAGCTACACCAGAATAAGAACTGCATGACTCACTAGTCCTAAATCTCTTAAAATTAGGACTTAAAATATTCAGCTGGTCTTTAAGTGCTTTAGATTTGGCACTTGACACTGAGCTGGATCAGTAGGCCATTTCCACTTGCACAGCTTTTATTTTTGATCACTATTGTAAATATGATATTAACTAGCAAGTGTCATTTAGTTTAGGAAGATGCTACCCTTAACAAGACACCATCAAAGAGGATAAGACCTGTTTACTTCTATTTTTTTTTTTTTTTTACTCTTAACTGTTAAATAGATAAGTCAAGTCAATCTTTTCGGTTTGCAGTCAGGAACCTTGTTTTTTTTTCTTAAGCGTGCTCACAAGTGTATGGTCTAGTGCCATTTGTTATGAAGTTGGAATATAGAAGATTGTAAGTTCCAGCCCTGCTCGTTTGCTGACTCAGTGGCTGTCTACATCAGGCATTTTTACCAAGAATTTTCCACAATTACTATCTCCAGTTCAGCTCCACTGGTAGCAGCAAGGATGGGAAAGCTAGTGCAGACAGTGTTGGTGGTTAATATGCTAATGAATGCCACCATGTTGTGTATATCCGCTGTAAGCAGTGTTAGACACCATGGTGGCTGAAAGGCCTGCAAGCACCCAGGGCCTTGTCTACAATACTGCTTCCATCACTGCTGGTACCTTTGGTGGAACTGAAGCAATGGTGGAAATTTCTGGCCAAATTCTAGTGTGGACCAGTACTGATCTGAGATGGGGGCCTATCGGTGCTACCATAATACAAATTATAATACATCATAATGCCCTGGTCTTGAAAAAGAACCACAACTGAAGTAAAGTTTTCTAACATAACTATAAGATGGTTTGGCCCCATTTAAATGGACAAGTCCAGTCAATATTAGTAGATGGCGGGAGAGCCATTGTGCATTAAACACAGTAAAATATTTAGGGAAGATAGTGCTTTAAGCTCCTTTCCTTAATTTGCTCATCTATAAAATGCACATAAGTAAGCATTATTGCATAGGGATGTTGAGAGAATTAGTGAATGTTTGTAAAGCATTTTGAAAACATAAGCATTATAGAAGTGCTAAATATTATTTCTCAAAAAATTAAAAACATGTTAGTTTTCTTGGGGTTTTCCCCATTCCTCTCTTCCCTCTCCTCCCTTTGAAAAGAGTTTATTTCCCATTTGTAAAAGGTGCCACAATGACAACACTAAAGATTTGAGTCCTCTCGCTTCAGAAGAGGTATAATGCAAGCTTCCCTGCCAATAAGCCTCAGCTTCTTCTGAAGGAACATCTGTAGGGGTGGTTGTCTTAAAGCCCCTCCAGCCATAGTGTTTCAAAACATTTATATTTAGGAAGACTTTAATGTATTGTTTCCTAGAAGTCATCTCTCACAAAAAGTTATACAGCTATTAATAATTTCTTGTAAAGTCACTGTGTGAAAAAATTAAAACCAGTCATCCTGTGGTTTGCCACTATATAGCCTCTTTCTAACAAAGCAGGCACAAATACAGAGTACAGAGCAATTGTCAGAGTGAAGAGACTGTTAATGTCATGTAGCCATGAGTACCTGTTTTCTCACTGAATTCACAGTGATTCTGGGAACAATTCCAAAAATGATCCCCATACTGTTGGAAATAAAACCAAAAATTGTTCGTTTGTCAACATTTTAAATATATCCAAACAACCTAAAATTGACACTTACAGTTTGCACTTTGGAGCAACCTCTCCATGGTCAGTCTTCATATTAATTACTGTAAGAATGAAAATTCATTGCTAGAAGACACAGGAATTATGTTATATCCTCATTAGCTACCAAAAAGAGTGAGTGGACACGCACACACTTAATTGGTTTAATCTGTGGTGGCAGGTAAAGATTCTGCTGCTGTTCTGTAAGAATTCTGATGAACATAATTTTCTGGTTGCCATCACCACTAAGCCCCTCTTCATGAATCAGCATATGGTCTACTCTAGAGCTGGTTGTTTCATGGGAAAAGAGAACCCTCCCTTTGGGTCCGAAATCAGCTTTCAGAAAATGATTAAGTGTAATTACAAATACTTTATTGCAACAACTATCAGTTCTATAGCGCTTTGGAAAAAATGGTGAAAATCATGTGAGAAAAGAGCACTGGGCTTGTATTGCTAACACTACACCATGACCATTTTCTGACTGAATAATGTGTTGGCATTCCAGTATTTTTTCAAAGATTGTCATAGCTAAGGAGGACTAGCTGGGATACAGAGCCTAGCTCTTCTAGTCCTCCAGTTTGAATCTAGTCTAGGTCAATAGTTTCTAATGTCACATCTGTTGGTTGCTGAGTGAGCTTATGGTTTCACTTCCATTCCCTATATATTGCTCTCCATATAGCAGAAAAACAAAAACCAACAAATCGTGGCACTGTTGCTGACAGTCTGAGACTAGGGCTGCAGACCCTGATTCTGCAAAGAGGTCCCCCTGGGCATACCCTTACGCCTGCACAGAGTCCCACTTCTTTCCTGGTGTATATTAACATAGTTCCATTGATTTCAATGCAGCTATGCCAGTTTACACCAGTTGAGGATCTAACACGGTGAGGCAACCAATAGGCATAAAGGTCCATCCACATGGATCTATTCCTTTATGATCCTGGAGACCCTCTCACACCTAGCGACAGAATACTAGTGGAGAGGCTAGTTTCCCAGAGGTGGGGAACTTGCATTGTCAGGCAGTTTTCACTGTCCAGAACTGTCCATCTGCCACTTTCACAAGCACTAGTTTTTTTAGAATACCAAAACTGTTTTGAAACTGTGATAGTTATTTTAAACTTCCTAATATAATTTATATTCCATTTCCAGCTGGCTAAGATCCAGTTTAGTCCAATCCAATCTTGTTATACATTTTTGAGTTACTAATACTTCAGTGAGCCCGCAGTTACTCCAGCTAAGGAGGCTGGATGTTATCAAAGAGCAGTGGTAGTGAAGTCTGCACCTGCCCATAGCACAGGGAAGCTGCACACAGGAATCTTTTCATTTTATGTTTTCTTTTCAAATACACACAAAGTGCTGCCCAAAATCTCTCGCTTTTAGTACTGTACTGACTGATCTGTTCACCCTGCAAGTGCATAATTATGGTAGAGAAACTTATATTATTTTAGCGTGGATGTCTGAAATCCAGAGTCACTAGTATATTGTTTGTGGATGATGATGCTGGTAAGTGACCTGTCAAACTTAAAGTAAGGTCCATCAGAATTCTCCCAGGAGCTTAACCTTCTATCATAAATTAACACTAAGCCACTTCTCTCAGGCTTCCTAGACCAATATTGTCTGATGCATCTTGGGAGCTGGAAAAACCATTGCTTTCAGGTCTATGGTAGTCTCTGGAGTATGCATGCTTTACTATGTTACAATGTCGGTTGCTTGGATCTTTTTTAACAAGCCACGTATAGCTATAGTTTTGGGCCACTTTTATAGCAACCTGTGACTTTTTTTTTTCAACTGACACCACCAATAAAAATATAAATAAGACTATCAGATGCATTTCTGGACTGTCTGGAGCAGCCCCGCAGAGCATCAACTGAAGCAAGTAATGAATGTATTTGCAATATGACTGAGACCAAGTTGGCCACTTAGCACTTAAGAGCATTTCTGTGCTCTGAGGATGATTGTGTTTTGGCTGTAGAAAGTGTGACTGAATAGACAGCTGCTATTTTTATTCTGTTTGTGAGGTTATGGCCATGTCATCTGAGAACTGCAGCTAAAAGTTCAGTTGTAAGAGGTTTTTTCATCTAAATTTCCCGGCAGGGTGAACATGTAAACTGAATCTTTGGAATCCAACTGTTTTAAAACTAAAACCTGGAGCAATGAAATTACTCACAGCTAAAAGACCTAATTAAATGACTCAGATTTTATGGAAACACACCACAGAATTTATTTAACTAGCCATAGAAACTGACCCAGAAAAATCCCAGTGTTCAGTTGGTCCTGATAATGGGCGTTCCCTGAAGAAAAGGTCTAACCTGACTTCAAGTAGAATAGTAATATGAGAATCCAAAGTTAATGTTATTCCCAGTGGCTTCTAAAATATACATTCACCCAAGCAGATATTAAAGCTCTTCTGGGAAAGAATAGAAAGAAAATAAAGCCACCTTTGAGGTGGATGTATTTTATCTGGTTAGTATTTGTGCTAATGAAGAATATTATTTATTTTTACATATTAGCAATGATGGTGTCACATTGGAAAGTCAATATTCCAATAAACAATTGTACATTTGTTTTTCACTAGCATAGGAATGCTAGATCTATCCATTTCAGCGGATTTTTTTTTTATCTTGACCTTTTCACTTCACACACGGCTTTTTCTGCTTTCACCGCTCACCCACCACAAGTGAATTTATTTCTGGTGAAAAGTCTTGGATTAATACCCCTAGAGACTGAAATAATCTAGACCAAAATTTTCAAAGGTAGCCTGTGATTTTTTTTTTAATTTTTTTTTTTTTGGTGCCTCAGTTGTTGAGTGCACAACTTTTGAGATACCTTGGTTTTGATTTTTCAGAAGTGTTGACCAGCTACAAATTCAGTTGAAGTCAGGGGAGCATGGGTGCTCAGCACCTCTGGGGAAAAAATCAGGTCCCTGACATGTCTCAGACTGGACACCCAAATACTGAGGCACTTAAAATCAGAAGCAACTTCTGAAAATGCTGACCTTGGTTTTTCACTGAATAGATATGGCTCCAGCTGCTGGCAGCAGTGCAAGCTTTCCCCCATAGTGCCTTGCCAATGCCAATCTGCACCTGGAGGGTCTGCCTGCTAAGGTGAAAGGGTAGAGACATCCATATATTGGTTCAATTTATGGCCTCTCTGTTAGAAAGATCAACAAGAATGTGAACTGGAGTGAAATGTGCTTTTTGTGATGTGTATATCTGTCATGAAAAATTGGACAGAGACTGCAATTCATTTTACATGATAAGTCTTCCTAAGGTAATGACTTTTGGCCACAATCAAGCCGGACCAAATTTGAACCCAGAGACCAACAGGTGATGTATCACACACGCATGAATTACCCAGTCCCCTATGCATGGCTTTTTCTTGACTGTCAAAGAGCCACAAGAATTTTTCTTGTGATAATATGCACCGCCCTTTTACCAGCAAAATGAGGACCTCTTCTTACATATGTTCACTGAATCTCAGCTATAGATATAACTTGTCATTCTGGCATCATATGTGCTGGTTCTCTTATTCGATGAAAATCGACATTTCCCTTACAAGTCACTCTTTGTCTCTTCATATTTGTTGACTTGGGCTCTTCAGGTACCATAACAGTGAATGGAAGTTTGAGGCTTTATGTGGAAAATGTAAATAGCGCCTAAAAAAATTTCTACGCTTCCTAATTGATGGTTTAAAGCATCACTAACCCCAACTACAACAAAAGAGCATTTGTATCCAGTACCCCTGCAGTGCTAGCACAAAGGTTTGTCATTGACTTTATAATTATTTTGTAAACTCTGTACAATCCTAAAGTGATTTGCAGTAATTACTTCATTGTAAATTAATGTAAATAAAACTGCTCCAGTCAGTCCGGCAGAATCCAGCATATACAAAGATGCCCCAAACAGTGCAATTAACTGCCCATTTGCAGAAGGAAGACCAGGACAAGAGTCCTTTGATCTCTCACTACTTACTTTTAGGTGAATAGGAAAAGGATGTTCCTGAAAGAGAGGGAGCAGGAGGGTCTGTTCCACCCTGACAAGCTGGGATGTCGAATCTACTATTCGGGACAGCATGCTGTGCACAGCAATCTGGGTAAGTGTTCGGGGCCTGGCTGGGTCCAGCTGTCTTGAATCCTTTGGCCCAGGCTCACCTGGGTTAGAAGGAGCCTGGGATCCACATTCTTCTTCTCCTTCTTCCTCCTCAGAGGTTTTGCTTGCTGCTCTTCTGCCTTCTTCCTGCTCCTGAACCCGACTAGACCTGGATGCTTCCAGACCCTGTCCCATGTCATGCAGAGCTGGGCCAGACATACCTGTGCTGAGCAGTGAAGAGGCCTGATCCAATTTGTAGTGGGGGTGGCAGGGTCTGGCATCCTCACCTTGCTGCTGGTGGTGCAAGAGCTGCAGGGTTTGGAGAGCAACCAGCTGGTGGTTGAGAGAGACACACAAAGGTACTGATCTGGCCATCTGCTCTCTTGCCTCTGTTCCCCTCCACCGGATGGAGTGTTTCTAAACCTCCTTTGGCCTTTTCCCTCCCCCTCTTCCCACAGTGGGTGGCCGCCTGCCCCTCCCCTTCAGCCTGGGGTCAATAGCCCTGGTTCATTTCAGCACTTGTTAAAAGATCAGCCCTTCACTGTATTTCTTGGACCCAAGCTCCAGGGAGCTTCTTATGTGTACATTTCAGACAGACAGCTGGTTTCTTCTCCTTTCTGGATAACTACCTGCATATGCACTGTATTTTGTGTGGGTGCCTAAATCTGTAACACATTTCTTTTAATGCGTTTGCACTAGTTGGTATAAATCCTTATGTGGTCTCTCCTGGGATGAGATCTATCAACTCTCTCTCATTTGGGGGATGAAGGAGGGAAGGGAGTTTTATTTTGGACTTGTGTAGGCAATTTTTAAAGTCTCTCTCCCTTTGGTGAGGAAGGATTTTACAATGTGTTTCAGTGAGTAATTTTAAAATGAGAGTAGGGCCAGAAGCAAAACCAAACACCTCCAAACTTCAGGGATGTTAAGAGCCTGGTCTGAACTCTGCAGCTCAGTCTCAACTCTATGTATCAACAGGCTCACAGTAGTTTAAAATTGCTTTCATTCATGTTGCCCCCATTTGACAACTAGGAGACACATAAACATAGTTGTAATGGTCCCTCGCTCTCCCGCTCGGAGGGAGGCCATTCAGGCTGGTCCTGTCTGCAAGACAGCCAAGAGCCCACAACAGGGCTGGCCGATTAATAGTCACTGTCAGGCTTTAGCCTGGGGTTGGGTAGCTCAAGTAGTCAGCCCTTAAATAGAGTCTATCCGCGCTGGCTTTGGCCTGGACAGAGCTTAGCAAACAAAACCATCTCTAAGGGTGACTGATAAGGGAAGCTCCTCTTCAGAGCTAGAGCCTCTTTGCCCAGTGTAGGGGGTCAGCCACCCCAGGGTGGGGTGGCAGGGGGACGCAGGCCCACCCTACTCCACTGTGTCCCAGCCCAGGGCCCTGGCAAGATTGGCTGCCCCTGTGTCGGCGGGGATCCAGCCGCAACACGCCAACTGAGCCACACCTGGCTCTGCAGCCAGCCACTCCGGGGCTGCCCCTGGGTCACTTCCTGCCACCACAGGGTTCGGTACCTTTAGCCTCCAGACCTCTTCCGGCTCCGTGGGGTAGATGGCAGCAGGCACTCTGGGCCAGTCCTTGTCGGCGTCTGTGGTTTGGGCACCACCCGGCAAGGGTTCCTCTCAGGGACACAGCCAAACCAGCAGAGCATCCTTCTCCTCCACAGGCTCTCCCTTAACTGTACTGAGGGCCAGCCTTTTACACTTCCAGCGAGGGGTGTGGGGCGATCTAGGCTCCACCCTCCCACGGGGAGTGTAACGGTCCCTTGCTCTCCTGCTTGGAGGGAGGCCAGTCGGCCTCACTACAATAGTGTAAACAAGGCTTCTGGATTGACGCTGGTTTTCCAAGAGAGACGAAGTGCCAGCTTCTCGGAAAAGGGACACTTGTGGTGAAATGGATCATAATTATTTTGTATATTAAAGCTGAAATTGTTGTTGGTAAAGTTAAAATGTTTATTTCTCTGCTTTTATTGTTATTTTATTATGAACTCCAGGAGCATCAAATAATCTAAACCTGTAAGCTTGACAGTGCTCTTTTTGGAGCGAGGAAAAATCCCTATTCAAGCAGGAAAGTAGTTGGAAATAGGAAGGGTGAAAGAGTCCCACCTGAAATAACTCCAAAAAAAGGCATTTCTGGCTTTGGAAAGTGAGCCAGAAGGATCCTATATGTTTTTATATATGGTCCCCAGGAGACTTAAAACTGTAAGATTTGATGCTAAACCTATTTCTGTGCTGTGAAACCAGGGACAGCTGTACAAATATTTGCTGTTTTTAATTAAACCTAACATTGCTACTTCCTTGATTTAAGTTAGGGCAAAGGACTGGCAATTTTATGTTTTGATAGATGAGGAAAAACAGTTGTGGGTGTTGTGTTTTAGAAAAATGTTATAAAACAAGAAATCCGAGGGGAAAGGCCTCAAAGGCTATCATAGCGCAATCCTTGCGCTTCCTCGGTCAAATCTTTTTTTTTTCCGTATCTATTCAGCAAATGTTTCTATTGGAATTCTGTTTTTTCCTTGAAAATCTTATATCTAAACTTTTCATTTGGTCCCAAATTAAACTTTAGCTCATGTTCTCTTCTTTTCATATTCTTTATAAATGTAAAGTGGTTTGCTTTGATTGGGGATTCAGTTCTGAATTCTAATGCCCTACTGAGGTCAGCTGGCTCAATGCCTCCCAGTGCTTCCACCGGGGAATTATTACTCCTCACTGCCCCCTACTCCAGGCTCTAATTTAATATCACAATCTGGTCCAAAATCATAATCCAGGAAATGGACTTGAGATGAGAAGGAGAGAAGTTGCTTTTATTTATTTATTTATTTAGGGCAAGGAGGCAGATTTTGCAAAAATGGAAATCCAAGCGTATGTATAACACGAAATGGCCAATCTAGAAAGAATTTGTGTATGGACTGAAATTACACTAGAACTGAAACTGGCCTTCTCTGAAACTGCTGAATTTATTTCAGAGAACTCCGCTCAATCTTTTGAGAGGTTTATGATTAATCAATAGATATGTTGTAATGAGAGATTTTTGCTTTCAGCTGTTTTGAAAAACCTTGCAGCACTCTGATAAGAAGCTTGCAGAAGAACCTCGGAAGGGGTTTAAATATCATGAAATTACATTTCTTTTAATTGGTCATAAAAAGAGTGGTGACAGTACTAGGACCCTTTAGTTTGCATGAATAGTCATTAGTTTTAAGATTAAGGCTCTAATTAAGTAGAAATTATTGTTAGTTTAAATTTAGAAAATCCAACATGGCTGACCAAAATGGTGGATATAGGGATAATGTAGTAATGGGGAATGACTCAGCAAAGTCCTAGAATCCAAGATGGCATCAGGGGAGGATCACTTCTAGAGTGACAGCATGCTAATTACAGGCAAACACATGTGACATTATGTTAATGAAAGGGGAGGATCTAGACAAGAAGAGGAAATATGCTAATATCTGGAAGCTGATTGGTTTTACTCCTAGCTCCGTCAGCCATGCTGCATGACCTTAAACTAGTCACTTCACCTCTTGGTGACTGCTTCCACCCTTCGTCTAGTTAGATTTGTAAGCCTCACTTGAAATTTGCCAGCTCCTGGAACTCTGTCCTGAGCCTCTCGGGGGTTGTACTCCGTACAATAATACAACTACATCAATAATGGCAACCACAGCCCTCTGCCACCACACCATTTCCCAGTATGAATGAAGTTAGAATGGACTAAACTTCCAGTAAGGCTGTAGGGAGGCTTCTGTGATATGCACAAGCAGTTTAATGGGCCAGTGATGAGCCAGGGCTGCTCAGCCCCTCCGTGGGAGGGGACAGGCTAAGTTTTGGAGCTAGTGTTCTGTTTCTTTTCAGTAGTGATCCAGTGTTGAACAGCTCAGTCCAGCTGCCCCTTATCTATCACCTCCCACAATTCTACAGATTTGTGATTGGCCCCCACATAGGGGCTGGTGCAGCTCCTAGGGAGACTGGGGCTGCAGGCAGGCTGGTCTAGGCCAGGCACGTTGAGACCTGCAAGGTAGGGGTGCAAGGCCAGTGCTTCCTTGGCCATAGGGGGAGGAGAGGATGGAAAAGAAAGTCCCAGCTGGTCCAGTCTGTTCAGGAAAGGGAGGAGGGCGGTTTCTGCCAGTCAAGGTCTGTATGGGGTAAGGGGGAGGGAGGAAAGGTCCTGGCTGGCCCTGGTTTCTCTGCGGGAAGGAGAGGGAGGGAGAAGCCCTAAAAATGTGAAGGGGGAGAATCCCATACACACACACACACACACCCACCCTCCTTAGGAAAATTCTGATTGTGCCCCTGCAGTCAGGCATCTGGTACCTGCTCACGAAAGGGATGTGCAATGGGGAAGGGATAACTGTGAACTGGGGGGTACCCCTACCTCCCCACCTCTTTCACGCATCCAGCACACACACCCTACCTCCAACAGGCACCCATTACCCTTGTGCCCCCTGCATCTTCCTAGACACGTAGCACATGCAGCCCCTTGCTTCTCCACCTTTCGCAGGCATCTGCCCCCTAGCTCCCTTCATCTCCCAGCCCGCCTCAGTTCTCTTCAGGCATTGATCATACACAGCCCTTTATAGAGGCCCTGGCACATGCACGCACTTACTTTTGCTTGCTTTCTGATCACTGGTTTTGAAAAAGTCTTGCACAGAAATTTGAATTGCAAGAGATTCGATGGAGGATGATTTGGTGCAAACTAGCCTGTTACTTGAGTGTGAGAGCACAAGTGTGTTACTGGGGTCTGGCTACAAATCACTCACCCTGTCCCTCCAGAAAGAGGGGAGACACTGCATGTGGCTCTTCCTCACTTGTCTTACCTTGTGGGGTGAGATGGGTCGTGTATTGAGACTTACTTTGACTTTGCAGAGTGACTGTGTGTTTGTCCATCCCTCCTTCTCACCCCTTATCCCTATGTCTGCCTGTAGTGTCCACTTGCTGCTCTGCATGGACCGGTTTCTCTCCACATCTGTCTCTTTCTTTCTGCCTTCTTAGCCCCTTTAAGTCACAAAAGATACTCAAGATACTGTTAAATGTTTTAAAATTTTAGATTTAACTGTTTAAAAAAGAATTGGATTTTTCTACCAACTTAAGTTTTATATATTTGCCAACTTTTTGTTTTGGCTTAACCCAATTTGGCAGCAGTACCAAGTGAGAGTGCTGTTTGGAGCCAAGAGAGAAGCAGAACTGCCTAGGTGGTCTCTGATTAACTCCCTCTCCCTGCAAACAGTCTTTGAACTGCTGTGGGAGCTAGTGCATGGGCCAGACAGTTCCAGCCCTGCAGAGAGCAGCATTCAGAGCTGCAGAGATCCATGAGCCAGCCAAGGCCTCCACAGGATACAGACAGAGAGCTAGGAAAGGACCTGCCCCACCCAGGGGCGAAGACACTGTTGGAGGACTTGTTTTGTTTAAGCTGGCCTCCATTCACAGCACTGCAGCACTTGTCTCCAGACTCATCCTCAGCATACTATTGGCCTGGGAAGGTAGCAGGGAGAGAGCTGTGGGTTGGGAAAAGCTGTTAGTTCTGGGAGATAGGGAACTGGTTGATGTGTTAGTAGTTCTTAGTTGACCCTAATCCTGTCCTTTGCCAGATTATATTTACCAGATCCCAATAAAGCCCCTTGCCGTTCTAGGGTTGTTTTAGGTGGGCCATTTCTTTGCTGCAGTTTGTGTGGATGTACTTTGTTTCTTGTGTAGTGGGTTTTAGACTCATTGCCAGCACTCTAGCATTATTCATTTCCCCAAGGAACATCAGCCCTTCTGACCTGGGCATAATGAGGCATCACCTTGGGTGGTGATGGAGAAAGAGGACCCAGCCCATGTGAGGAGAGGGGGGAAGCTGCTCTCAGTAGCAAACTATAAACACATAGGAAGAGACAGTCTCAGACTCAAAGGGTTTACAAGCTGTAGCCCTTCCCATGAGAGCCACACCTCAGGGGAGGGGCTACAGTTTAATCCCTTTGAGTCTCTTACTATGTGTTTACACAGAGCCTAGCATAATGGGGCCTCACTGTTGTTTGGAACTTCTAAGTGCCACCACAAAAACAAACCACCCACCCACACCTAAGAGAACACTATTAAGACTGCAACGTCAAGCACTTTGAAGTTAGGAAAGACCAGAACGAAGGAGGCCTGTGGTACCTTAGTTCAGCCCCTTGGGTGTATGCATTAGGATACAGTCTTTAATTAGAAGATCACATGTCTACAGGGCCCCTGTGCCTCAGTCAGTGTTTCAAATTGATGGTGCTCATTTAGTGAGCAACTACTTATTATGTTTTCTCTTCTTTGTTCAATGTGTGGTGTTAGGCCTTATTTATTGCATGCTATTCAAACCCTGCTCTAAAGACAACTTCCTCCCACAGCTCCTGACATGCACACCCACCTGACTAACTGGAAGGCTTTTAACTAGTTTCAGCCAGCCCCTGATTGGCTTCATGTGTCCCAATCAACCTAGCAGTCTCTCTGCTTTCTGGAAAGTTCTTAGTTGGTCTCAGGTGTCTTAATTGACCTGGAGCAGCTGCCATTTCACTTATCCTGGTACCAGGGATTTGTTTAGCCTGGAGCTAATATATCTATCTCCCACTACTTTTCTATAGCCATCTGGCCTTGCCCTGTCACATACCCCCCTCCCCTCTGCTGAACACCGTAGAGTTGGGCAACTTGGGACGCAAGGCAGTATGCTCATGACAGACCATCAGTGTTGCCATGGTGGCATCCAGCCCTGTGCCATATGCGGAACTGGAATGGTTGGAGGGATAAGAACCACCTGGTGACCCTTGCATTCTTTTCTTTATTCCGCTGCATCCACTGGAGGGGTGCATGGTCCGTCACAAGAGTAAATCGCCCGCCTAAGAGGTAATAATGCAGTGTTTCCATAGCCCATTTGACAGCAAGGCGTTCTCTCTCGACTACTGCATATTTCGGTTCTCTTGGGAGAAGCTTTTCTGCTTAGGTAGGGGATCAGGTGTTCCTCCTCTCCCACCATTTGCAACAGAACTGCCCCCAACCCCACCTCGGAAGCATCTGTTTGTAAAATAAATTCCCTGTTAAAGTCCGGGGCTATGAGTATGGGGTCATTACAGAGGGCTGTCCGAATGTCTGTGAATGCCCCCTCTGCTGCGTCAGTCCACTTTACCATGTCTGGACCTCGGGCCTTCACCAGGTCCGTTAGGGGACTTGCCCTAGTGGCAAAGTGGGGAATAAAACGTCAGTAGTAGCCTACCACGCCTAGGAATGCACGGACCTGCTTCTTTCGGGTTGGCCGGGGCCAGTTTTGAATTGCCTCTAGCTTATTCATTTGGGGCTTCACTATGCCCCTTCCCACAATGTATCCCAGGTACCTAGCCTCTTCTAGCCCTATGGCGCATTTAGCAGGATTAGCAGTGAGGCCAGCCCGCCTTAAGGTGTGCAGTACTGCCTCAACTTTCTCCAAGTGCGTTCCCCAATCTGGCGTATGGATGATGACATCATCTAGGTATGCAGCTGCATAACTAGTATGGGGGCACAGCAGCTTATCCATGAGGCACTGGAATGTGGCTGGGGCCCCATGTGGCCCAGAAGGGAGGACGGTGTACTGGAATAGCCCATCCGGGGTGGAGAATGCTGTCTTTTCATAGAATCATAGAATATCAGGGTTGGAAGGGACCCCAGAAGGTCATCTAGTCCAACCCCCTGCTCAAAGCAGGACCAATTCCCAGTTAAATCATCCCAGTTTAGTATCATCTGCAAATTTGCTGAGAGTGCAATCCGCACCATCCTCCAGATCATTTATGAAGATATTGAATAAAACCGGCCCCAGGACCGACCCTTGGGGCACTCCACTTGATACCGGCTGCCAACTAGACATGGAGCCATTGATCACTACCCGTTGAGCCCGACAATCTAGCCAGCTTTCTACCCACCTTATAGTGCATTCATCCAGCCCATACTTCCTTAACTTGCTGACAAGAATACTATGGGAGACCGTGTCAAAAGCTTTGCTAAAGTCAAGAAACAATACATCCACTGCTTTCCCTTCATCCACAGAACCAGTAATCTCATCGTAAAAGGCGATTAGATTAGTCAGGCATGACCTTCCCTTGGTGAATCCATGCTGGCTGTTCCTGATCACTTTCCTCTCATGCAAGTGCTTCAGGATTGATTCTTTGAGGACCTGCTCCATGATTTTTCCAGGGACTGAGGTGAGGCTGACTGGCCTGTAGTTCCCAGGATCTTCCTTCTTCCCTTTTTTAAAGATTGGCACTACATTAGCCTTTTTCCAGTCATCCGGGACTCCCCCGGTTCGCCACGAGTTTTCAAAGATAATGGCCAGTGGCTCTGCAATCACAGCCGCCAATTCCTTCAGCACTCTCGGATGCAACTCGTCCGGCCCCATGGACTTGTGCACGTCCAGCTTTTCTAAATAGTCCCTAACCGCCTCTATCTCCACAGAGGGCTGGCCATCTCTTCCCCATTTTGTGATGCCCAGCGCAGCAGTCTGGGAGCTGACCTTGTTAGTGAAAACAGAGGCAAAAAAAGCATTGAGTACATTAGCTTTTTCCACATCCTCTGTCACTAGGTTGCCTCCCTCATTCAGTAAGGGGCCCACACATTCCTTGGCTTTCTTCTTGTTGCCAACATACCTGAAGAAACCCTTCTTGTTACTCTTGACATCTCTGGCTAGCTGCAGCTCCAGGTGCGATTTGGCCCTCCTGATAACATTCCTACATGCCCGAGCAATATTTTTATACTCTTCCCTGGTCATATGTCCAACCTTCCACTTCTTGTAAGCTTCTTTTTTATGTTTAAGATCCGCTAGGATTTCACCATTAAGCCAAGCTGGTCGCCTGCCATATTTACTATTCTTTCGACTCATCGGGATGGTTTGTCCCTGTAACCTCAACAGGGATTCCTTGAAATACAGCCAGCTCTCCTGGACTCCTTTCCCCTTCAAGTTAGTCCCCTTTTTCTTTAGCTTCTTTGATCAGAGGAATCTGCCAGTACCCTTTTGTCAGATCCAGTGTAGTCAAGAATCGGGCACGACCCAGTCGGTCAACCAGTTCGTCGATGTGTGGTATGGGGTATGCATCGAACTGGGATATTTCATTCAGTCGGCGAAAGTCATTACACAACCATCAGGTTTAGGCACTAGAACAATGGGACTGGACCACTGACTGAGATTCTTCAATAACCCCTAATGCTAACATTTTCTTTACTTCGGCCTTGATTTCTTCTCTTTTGGCTGCTGGGATTCAGTAGGGTCTCAATGTTACCTTGGCTCCAGGGATCGTGTGGATATGGTGATAGGTCTCAGTCATCTGCCCTGGTTTTGTAGAGAACACATCTCAGTTGCGATTAATCATGTCGGCTGCCTCGATCTTTTGGATCGGCGTCAAGTCGGATAATATCCTCACTTGCTCGTGTAAGTTATCCTCCTGGGGAAGGGTCTCCTGCATGACTAAGCATGCCTCTCGATCGTGCCAAGATTTTAGAAGATTGATGTGGTAAATTTGCTCCTATTTCTGGCAGCCTGGCTGCCGCACCTTATAGTTCACCACTCCCACGGCTTCGATTACTTCATAGGGTCCCTGCCACTGGGCCAGCGGTTTACTTTCTGCTATGGGCACCAGTACCATCACCCGATCCCCTTTTTGGAACCCTTGAAGCTTCGCTTGGTGGTTATAATGGGTTCATTGGGTCTCCTGTGCTCTCTCCAAGTGTTCCCGTACAACGGGCGTAACTCAGGCTATCTGATCTCTCATCTGCAGTACATGCTCAACTATGTTCCTTCTGGGATTTGGCTCCTCTTCCCAGGCTTCTCCGGCTATATCCAATATACCCTGAGGGTGGCGCTCATATAGTAGTTCGAATGGAGAGAAACGTGTGGAGGCTTGTGGAACCTCCCGGAAGGTGAACATGAGGTAAGGCAATAGGATATCCCAATCTTTCCCATCCTGGCTCACCACTTTCCTGATCATGGCCTTGAGGGTCCTATTGAACCTTTCCACAAGGCCATCTGTTTGCGTGTGGTATACAGAGGTCCGTAGGGCTTGTACATGGAGCAATGAACAGAGATCTTTCATCAACTCGGACACGAAAGGTGTCCCTTGATCAGTCAATATTTCCTTGGGTAGCCCAACCCGGGCAAAGATCTGTACTAGCTCTTTAGCTATTGTCTTGGAAGCTGTGTTGCGTAGGGGAACAGCTTCCAGGTACCAGGTTGCATAATCCAGTACAGCAAGCACATGTTGGTGGCCCCGAGCTGTCTTCTCTAGGGGCCCTACCAGATACATGGCTATCCGTTCAAAAGGAACCTCTATTATTGGAAGAGGTATCAAAGGAGCCCGCAAGTGCGGGGGAGGGCTATGTAACTGACACTCCAGACAAGAGGTGCAGTATCGCCGGACATCTTCATGTACTCCTGGCCAGAAGAACCTCCGCAGGATCCGTGCCTGGGTTTTCTCTACCCCTAGGTGTCCTCCAAACAGGAGACTGTGGGTGAGACTCAATATGGCTTTTTGATGTTTTTTTTTCGTGGCACCAGAAGTTGTTGCATCTCTTGCTGCTGCATTTGCACCATGCGGTACAGGAGATCTTTCTTTACTATAAAGTAAAGTCCGGGAACCCGGACCTTCCCATCCATGGATATCCCATCAATCTCGGCCACCTCTTTCCTGGTGTTATCATATCTGGGGTCCTCTGCCTGGTCCCACCCAAAAGTCTCTCTCCCAGGACTAACCTGCCCAAGCTCCCAGGTGCCAGCTTCTGCTTCTTCCAACGGCTCGCCGCCGTCATGGCTGGGGGCGGCCTCTGGCTCACCTTCTGTGGTGGAAGTTTCTCTGTTGGCTGCTCACCTCCATCTGCCTACTAGGGAGGTCTTCTGGCCCTGGGTCAGGATCCGGGTTCTCAAAGCCTTCACGGCCTTCCTCTCTTTTTTTGTCTTCCGGGTCTTTCGGGAGGCTGAGAACAGATCCTGAGAAATCTCAGCGAACATCGGGGATTGACATTCCCCTGGTGACGAGTTGCTGTCCTCAGGGTCCCCACCTCTTTCCAGCCTCTCCGGGGGGAGTAAATTATCAAACCCTGGATAGTCCCTCCCAACGACTACAGGATATGAGAGTTTAGGAACTATGCCCACGGTCACCTCAATGGGGTTTCCCTGAGCCTCCATCTCCACTGGGATGATGGGGTAATGGCTCACAGCCCCATGCACACACGTCACTGCTACATGTTTGGCTTGTAACAGCTGACTACTTTTTACCAGCTTACCCGATATGAGGGTGATAGCATTCCCAGAGTCCACAAGCGCGGTAGTCTCTGCTCCATTTACCCTCACTGGCCTGGTGTAATTATGTGGGGCTAATGCGACCCCCACGAGGTGGATAAGGGAGCATGGGACCTCCCAATCCCCCAAGTTACATAGCATAGTCTCCTCGGTGCTGGGACACTGTGCTGCTATGTGTCCCCACTCCCCATATGCATAACATCTATAATTGCTTTTAATCACTCCCCTATCACGGAGGTTTAGTCCCGGGGTTACCCCCACTCGGGCCAATCCCTTCCTTCTGGGGTCCCCACTGGTTTTCAGCCCCCCCTCCCTTCTTCCACCTAGGACTCCCCGGGGGTTTGGCTGCCCAACCTTCCAGGGTTGGGGTCGGGTGCTTGCTTCAAAAGGGGCCTTCCTTGGGTAGTCGGGTCAGTTCCCTGGCTGTCTGTCTTTCTACCAGCGTGATCATCTCATTGTACGTGGACAGATCGTTCTGGCCTACACATTTGTGGAGATCTGGAGGCAGTCCCCGCATGTAATGGTCTATGACCAGGGTCTCCAAAATGTCCTGCACACCTCGGGCTGTAACCACTTCTGCGCGAGGTGTATGAGGTCGAATAGCTGGGACCTCGGGGGTTTGTTCTCCTGGTATTTCCACTCATGGAACCTCTGGGCCCTTACTGCTGCCGTTACCCCTGATTGTGCTAGGATCTCTGCCTTCAGATGGGTATAGTCAGTGGTATCCGTGGCAGGCAAGTCAAAGTAGGCCTTCTGGGCCTCTCCACACAAAAAAGGGGCGAGAATGCTCGCCCACTGCTCCTGGGGCCACGCCTCACGCTGAGCAGTCCTTCTGAATGAGAGGAGATATGTCTCTACATCATCTCCTGACGTCATCTTTGGCAGGCAACCAGTGGCCCTCAGGGTTCGCATCCCATCAGACCCCCAGGCCTGGGTGGTGAGGATCTTCAGCTGGTCCACCACCTCTCTCAAGAGGGCACGATCTTGGGTCGCCTGGCTCATCAAGAATTGATTGGTTTCCTGCTGTAGCCGCATAAACTCCTGTTGTGCCATTGCCTGAACACGGGTGGCCTCCTGCTGGGCTGCCATGGCTTGTACCAGAGCTCTTACCACCTCCTCCATTGTGGTACAAAGCAAACAAACAAAAACAAACAAAGAAAAATCCAAAACCCCAGTGCACTTTTTTTTGTAAACCTCTTTCTTCTGCCACACTGTGAACAAAGTCCCACTCCTGACATCAGTTGTGACAAAGCTCTGTCCTTGCCTCCATGGGTCCCACGTTTCCTGGTGGATTTTGCTAGCCTCAGAGGCTCACTGTGACCCTTCACATAACCCTTCTCTCTCTAGAGACAAGGGTTACAGTCTACTGAGCCATTTTCATCATAAGCCAGCGAGGGAGGTGAGGAGACGTTATCCTTCCTTGCACAGTCTCTGTTGTCTCCCAGTCTCAGTGATTAATCAGGGGGCAAAGGGGTGAGGGGCAGGTGAGCCCAGGCCCACCCTCTGCTCCAGGCTCCAGCCCAGGGACCCTAATAGTATCAGCTATAGTAGCTGACCTTTTAGAAACATGACATGTACAATTCCCTGGGCTACTTCCCGCACAGCAGCCCTCACTTCCTCAAGCTCCACTTCACCCTTACCTCAGGGCCTCCTTCCTTGTGCCTAATATGGTGTGTACTACTCAGTCTCTCCAACAGCACAACTTCCTCCCACAGCTCCTGACATGCACACCTACCTGACTAACTGGGAGGCTTTTAACTAGTTTCAGCCAGCCCCTGATTGGCTTCATGTGTCCCAATCAACCTAGCATTCTCCCTGCCTTCTGGAAAGTTCTTAATTGGCCCCAGGTGTCTTAATTGATCTGGAGCAGCTGCCGTTTCACTTATCCTGGTACCAGGGATTTGTTTAGCCTGGAGCTAATATATCTATCTCCCACTACTTTTCTATACTCCCTGTCCGTGGCCCCACTAAGTCGCGGGACCTGCTGGTCAACCTCCTCCTGGCCCTGGCTAAAGTGGCCGTCTATAAAACCTGGGTGAGGAGGTTGGCCGATGGAGTCTCCTGTGACTGTGGGGCCTATTTCCGATCCTCTGTCCATTCACACCTCCGGGCAGAGTTCCTCTGGACGGCGTCCACTGACTCCCTTGATGCCTTCGAGGAGCAGTGGGCGCTGTCCGGGGTTCTCTGCTCGGTGTCCCCATCAGGTTCCCTTTGTTTGACCCCTTGACAGCACTCCTGTCCCTGTTGTTCATTAGTTGTCCCCCATAATTATTTGGTTTTCCAGGTCTTGTGGACCCCCCCCTTAGGCTGGGGGGGGAATCCTTTAGCAGTGGGCGGGCTTTGCCCGCCCACTTCCTGGATCCCAATAAGACTACTTTTCTATAGCCATCTGGCCTTGCCCCATCACAGCAGTCATCCCTTATCCAGGAGAGAAGTGAGGGTGTGACATGGGTAAGGAGAAAGGCCAAAAAAGGCAATAGTAGAAATATGAAGGAATGCTGGACTCCAACTCCACAAATACTGGTCATCTCCACACAGCAGCAAAGATTAGAGCAAATAACTGATTTTTCGGTTCTGTGGCCTAAATACAATTAAAAAAAAAATTGTTGTGGGTAGAACAAAGCACTTGGTTTAACCCAGAATGATTGTGGGGTGGTGGTGGGGGGAGTAGTTGAATTTTTTGAGTGTTTAACTTATTTTAAATAAAGCTAGCTAAATTTCAGAACACAATGTTTCAAAACCAAATCGAAAATGTTTCTAAATGAAACTGTCAAAACAAAATATTTAGACTTTGTCAGACTTTTTTTGACTGGAACTGTTTGCCAAATTCACAAATAATTACGGTTGATCTGAAGCTGCATTTTTCAGGGAATAAACTATTCATCCAAAAAATTTTCACCCAGCTCTACCCAGGAGGCCTGATCCAAACCCCATTGAAGTCCGTGAGTTTTTCCATTGACTTCATTAGGCTTTAGATCAGGCCCAGGGACTCCCTCTCCAGCCCCACAGCAGGACCCATAGCCATTCTGCCATTCTCCCTCCTCTCCTGTTGTACCCTGTAACTTTGCAGAAGAGAAGGAGCTGGTCTGCAGAGGGCGTTAGCACTGTCTCAGATAACAGGTTTCAGAGTAGCAGCCGTGTTAGTCTATATCCGCAAAAAGAAAAGGAGGACTTGTGGCACCTTAGAGACTAACAAATTTATTTGAGCATAAGCTTTCGTGAGCTACAGCTCACTTCATCGGATGTGTCCTCCTTTTCTTTTTTCAGATAAGAGTAATTCTCCATAACTTTTTCTGCTGACTGTTACAGGGGCAGGGAGGAACGTGCCACTTCAAGCTTCTCTCATGCCCCTTGCCTTGCTACCTTTTCCAAACAGCCCATGGGTTGCATGGGTGTCTTGAAGAGGAAGGAATGGTGGCTGTGTCCAGTAGGGAACCTCCCTTCTGTATGATGCTACTGAGGCTTTAAAGCACAGGTTTGCTCCCTCCTACCCTGCCCAGCGAGGAGAAAGGGGGGAGTATATATGTCATTATCTGCAAGGGTTTCCTTGTTCCATTATTGAAAAATAAATACCATTTGCTGTATTTGAATATAACATATGGGTCTCCAAATGCCCTTTCTGTTTGATCTAAGAAACAATTTCTAGCTCTTTCCCTACAAGTGATAAAATTAGTGGTGGTGGAAGGGTACAGATGAGGATTCCCTCACTGTCATTGTACCCTTTTAAAAAATATTGTGGGCCAGATTTCTTGGTTCACTGTCTGCTTTGCACCCCTCCTGTCATGTAAAGCAGCCAAAAAGCTGGTTTCGCATGGTTAACCTGGGTTTATGGCTGCTTTGTGTCACTGCAGGTGTGCAATGCAGCTGGAACAGACTGGTGAATCAGGCCCTGAGTGTTTCTGGTCTGAAAAAATCAATCAGAAGTGAAATGGTTAATGGTGTTGGCTTGTTTGTAGCCACAATTAGTCATAAGGGGTTGTAGCAGGGTGGTCACCTGCTCCAGGCTTGAAAGGGTTACAGCCAGCCCTGGGAGAGGGCTGGGGGGGTGAGCCAAAGGCTAGGCTGATGGGGAAGGCAGCTTCAGATGGGGCCACACCCCAATCAGGCCACAGCTGGCCCTATAAAAGGCTGTGAACCAGGTGCTCAGGTAGTCTATCTCTAGCGGTAGAGAGAGACAGGCCTGGCTGTGTAGGAGCTGAGTAAGGTAGCCGGCGCTGGGGGAGCTCTAGCCTGGAAACCCTGCAGGCCTTGTTAAAGCTGGGAAGGGTACTGGGGTTGCAGAGGTGCAGCCCAGGGTAGGCAAAGGCAGCAGGTCCAAACCCCCCTTTGCCAATGATGAATGGCTTGTACACTGCAGTCTGCCCCAGTGATGGGGGGGGGGGCTAGATGGTAGCCATAGACTGAGGTGAGGTGGGGATAGAGGGGTGGGGAGACCCAGAGAGAGGATGTACTGCCAGGGGGCAGCACCCAAGATAAAAGGGTACTGGGGTCTGGGAGGGACATGGGGGGCCTGAGGCAGGTGAGATACTGGCCTGCAGAGGGTGCTCTGGAGGCTGGAGAGCTACTTCCCAGGATGACCAGCAGGAGGTTCTGCACTGGTGAGTCCTGCCTCGCTGTAAGGGTCTAAGGGTTATCGGGGTCAAGTTCATCTCTTGTATAATTCTATTCTAATTCAATTAGAGTTATACAAGCAACGAATTTGCCCCACTGATTTACCAGCACATTAATGAGAGGAAGAGACTTCTTTTCATCTGCCAGCACTTTGAAAAAAATGCAGTATTTTTCATATCACAGTGCTTAGACCATTTTTCCAACCTACAAAGCAATAGAAACTTCTTCTTTTTTCTTTAAAGTTGAGATTCTGTAGAATTCAGCAAAATACAAGTGTAATGTAAATCCCATGGATTCTCATAAGAAATCAATTAAAACATTGACTTTAAAAAGGGGGGGAAACTGCAGGAACACCCTAAATCCATAGATTTTCTGCACCTGCAGACTTATGTTCCAACTCCTATTGTGTTCACACATAAATAGCCGCTCTGAAGGCACCGCTCTACTTCTTGTTTTTGTTTTTTTTTCTTTTCAGAATCTATAGATATGGTTCTTTAAATTCAGGTCTCGTTTTCTTTGTCATTTGAACTTCTACCTAAAGGTAGTAGGTAGACAGTGTGGGTATTTCCAAATACAGTACTAGAATGGTTGGAGACCAATGGGTAGACTGGATGAACTGATCCCCTGTGAACTTGGGAGGCTGTATGTAGTGATATATGGCTGCATAAATGCTCAACCATCACAGATGTCGGCTAACTGGAACTGCAGCCATGTGACATGAGGAATAGAACTTATAGCTTTTGGCTCCAAAACCAAATCCTCGTTAGTAGCAATGGAGTTACATTTTTTTATTCCCAGCAACAAAGAACAAAACCATTACAACATGATAAACATCTGAGTACAATTTAAAGAACCAGGAAGGCTGCAAATAGTATTATGTGTTGTTTGAAGCCCTCCTTCTGCATTGACAAAAGGACAATAATGGAACCCATTGCCAAATTCATCCCTAGTGTAGCTATGCTGAAATTAATGGTATTACACCAGGAATTAATTTGGCTGCTAGCCTCTATCTGCTTGCCAACATTTAAACCTCCTCCAGACAGTTATATGAAATGTTGAACACACCTACCTACTTTGAAATATTATGTGCAAAGACACTGTTGATGTTAAACATTTTTGCAATTACAGTAGTTCTGGGATGACACCAGTGGGAGACCATAATTGGAGGCAACCAGCTGCTTTGGAAGAGTCAGTGTCAAGCATGTGTTTCTGGAATATCATGATCCAATTTGTACATGAAACTATAAATGGAATTGGGGAAATTTATAATGCTCTCTCTTAAATCACATTATTTTTTAAAAAGTTAATGCTATTAAGGAGCAGTATATACAGTTACAAGGGATAGGATAAAAATTCCTAAGGGATATAAACCCTCAGGAATCAAGGCATAAACCAACCACTAACTGCCTGGGATTAGGAAGACATTTACCCTAGGAGCAGGTTATTCCATAATTGCCCTTTATCGGGCTTCTAACGCTTTCCTCTGAAGCGTCTGGAACTTGTTACGGTCAGACTAGATAGTTTGATCCAGTATGGAAATTGCTATGTTCTTATAATAAGGATATGGCAATGGAATCTCTTACTTCAATGCATGTCATTCAGAGGTGGCATGCCACACTTAGAACAAACCACCATTTTTATCTAATAGCAACTAAATTTTTTCTTTGAGTTGTTTTGTTTACAACTATTTTGAAGCATGGAGGTCATATTTATAAAGATATCAGAACACCCACTATGCATTGCACATGCCATTGAGACTAACAGGTGCTGCGTTTTAACATCTCAGCTAATTTAAAAGCATCACAGGACTAGCACACCGATTAGTTTGTGATGTGTTGATGTTGAATGCAGGTGACTAATGTATTTTTATGACTGAGGAAAAGTAATCAAATGTAGGTACGCTGCTAGAAACAGATGACAAAATAAGATGCAGTGGTTCTGACTTTTAAAATGGCTTCTTCTAATATCCACATCTGTGTTGTACTGATGATAGTAAAGGCAATTAAGAATTCTTGTGGGTCAACATATCTTTTTATTCTTTGGAGTATACGTAGGGTGTTGTCTTCCCTCCATAAATATGTTGTTGTTGGAGTTAGCTAAGGGCTGGTATTTTTCCTGGAAGGGTGAAGTACTGTTTTAGTGTCCTGGATTAACTCTCTCTCACTGTATTTTTAAACTATTGAGTAGCACCATAAACATATGCCATCAGCATGTTTCTAGTTCATGAAGAAGCCTTCTTTCCTTTCAAAAACCATAAAATCTAATGTAATGCTGCAGACATTAGCCAGGACCTGACAAACTCATGGCTGGAGAACAGACCAGTTCACTTCTGTGTTAGTGTTGCTCAAAATAGGTATTCGTCTTATAAGAATGTATTTGGTGTTCAGATTCTATAGAATATTTGTAAGTTGCTGCATTCATTAATCTCATTTATAATATCTGTGTTCCATGCTATATGGAAATATATGTTTTGCTTTATAACTTGAAAATGTTTTTGCTAAACTTGTGACGTTAGATGGGAAGAGAGCTTCTCCCCACCCATCCAGCAGGACTATCAAAATCAAATGGGCCATCAAGGAACATCACTATATCAAGGATTGGTGACTGGCCCTATGACACCTTGGAAATCCTACATGTGAGGAAGCTTATCCTACGGAAGGAAATAAAACAAAGACACAAGAAAATTTCCCATCTCTCTGCTGTTTGAACTCACAGGGCCAGAGACTCTAAACTGAGGCAAAAATCCCCAGGGGTTACCCTCTGGTCTGCCATGAAAGGCACCCTGAATTGACAAATTAGCACATTGCTGTCATCTTTTGGAATATCAGTGGTAACTCATTTGGGGGGTATATGGTTGCTTGTTTTAACCTGTAAATAACTCATTTCTTTTCCTAGTTAATAAATCTTTAGATGGTTTATTATAGCATTGGCTACAGGTGTTTGTCTTTGGTGTAGAATCTGGGGTAAGGGACTGGTCTCTTGGGACTGGAAGCAACCTGAATTGTGATTGTTTGGTGTAAGTGACTATATCACTAAGTCCAGCTTGCCTGGGAGGTAAGATAGACAGAGTCTAAGGGGACTGTCTGTCTCTCCATGGTGAGACTGTTATAGTGATCCAGGAGTTCACATTTGTTACTGGGTTGGTGAATTCTAATTATCAAACATACCACCAGTTTGGGGTATCTGCCCTATCTTTGACAGTCCGTTCTGAAGTAGGCACTCACGGTCATGAACCACTCCAGACAGCGTGACACCTAGTACAGCTGAGGTAGGGCAATTTTTGTAAAACCTGCTGGATCTTTTGAAGACATTGGACCAAGTTTATCCCTGGTGTAACTCCATTAACTTAATGAAGTTATACCAGAAAGAGAATTCAGCTCATCTTGCTTCTGCAGTACATTAGCCCAGATCTTTAAATGTATTTAGGCACCTAGACCCTCATTGATTTGAGAATCTGGATCATTGTGCCTAATTTGTGTAAACTAGGAAACAGCACAAACTGAAGTGTCCATGTGGGGTGACAGATATCGGATTAGAATGGGAATAAGAAACAAACTTTATTATCTTAGGTGGGGTGCTGGAACTAGGAGTGCTGGGGGTGCAGTAGCACCCCCCTGGCTTGAAATGGTTTCCATTATATACAGAGTTTACAGCTTTGTTCAATGGCTTTCAGCACCCCTCTATAAAAACTGTTCCAGCACCCCTGGTCTTAAGTTCTTTATAGAATTTTCAAACACTCAAAGGTAGAATGGATTTGTCATAAAGTAAACTGGCTCTTTCAGAGGATTGGGGCTCAGGGTCACCTGTGGAAGGTGTAGCGCATCTCGCCAGGTGAGATGAGTCAGGGGGGTGGGGTCAAATGATGGGAGTATGTGCCTTCGAACCAGGCCTGCTGGGAGAGATCAGAGGCAACCTGAATTCCTAGAGAAGTTCAAAGGAGTAGGAGGGGTGTATAAGCTTGTGCTATAAAGAGTCTTTTGTGCTACTAGGCCAAGGGCCTGGGGATTGCAAGAGCCTGGCGCCAGCTATGTAGATAGAGTGGAGAAACAAGCCTGCTGGATGGAGCATTAGCAGGGATAGGCACATGACCCTGCCACGGAGGTTGCAAGCCAATTAAGAAGGTGGGATGGAAATTTTTGGGTTGTTTTGCAATTTGTTAATAAACCAGAGTCCAAAAAGGGAAGAGTTACTGAGAACACCTGCAGTGTGATGTCATCTTAATTGGCAAAGAAAGGAAAACTGAGGCAGAGGCAGGGCTCAAAGACAGACTTGGGGAAACTCTGTGACAAGGGTTCATAATTCTGGATTCACACTCTGCCCTTCCTACAGAATTCAGTCATAGAATATCAGGGCTGGAAGGGACCTCAGAAGGTCATCTAGACCAACCCCCTGCTCCAAGCAAGACCAATCCCCAACTAAATCATCCCTGCCAGGGCTCTGTCAAGCCTGACCTTAAAAACCCTGAAGGAAGGAGATTCCACCACCTCCCTAGGTAACGCATTCCAGTGCTTTACCACCCTCCTAGTGAAAGTTTTTCCTAATATCCAACCTAAACCTTCCCCCTGCCCCACTGACACTTGAGACCATTACTCCTTGTTCTATCATCTGCTACCACTGAACAGTCTAGATCCATCCTCTTTAGAACCCTCTTTCAGGTAGTTGAAAGCAGCTATCAAATCCCACCTCATTCTTCTCTTCCGTAGACTAAACAATCCCAGTTCCCTCAGCCTCTCCTCATAAGTCATGTGTTCCAGTCCCCTGATCATTTTTGTTGCCCTCTGCTGGATGTTTTCCAACTTTTCCACATCCTCCTTGTAGTGTGGGGCCCAAAACTGGACACACTACTATAGCTGAGGCCTCACCAATGTCAAATAGAGGGGAATGATCATGTCCCTCGATCTGCTGGCAATGCCCCTACTTATACAGCTCAAAATGCCGTTTGCCTCCTTGGTAAAAGGGCATACTGTTGACTCATATCCAGCTTCTCGTCCACTGTAATCCCCAGGTCCTTTTCCTCAGAACTGCTGCCTAGCCATTCGGTCCCTAGTCTGTAGCGCTGCATGGGATTCTTTCGTCCTAAGTGCAGGACTCTGCACTTGTTCTTCTTGAACCTCATCAGATTTCTTTTGGCCCAATCCTCTAATTTGTCTAGGTCCCTCTGTATCCTATCCCTACCCTCGAGCGTATCTACCTCTCCTCCCAGTTTAGTGTCATCTGCAAACTTGCTGAGGGTGCAATCCATGCCATCCTCCAGATCATTAATGAAGATATTGAACAAAACTGGCCTCAGGACCGACCCTTGGGGCACTCCGCTTGATACCAGCTGCCAACTAGACATGGAGCCATTGATCACTACCTGTTGAGCCCAACGATCTAGCCAGACATTGAACAAAACAATCTTCAAATAGGGATGCCTTGACAGGACTGATGGGAGTTCACCCCACACTAGCCCATAAAGGGTTAATGTGGCTCAGAAGAGATTAAGTAACCTGATAGGTCATGTCTGAGGGAGAGTTTGCCTTGATGAGCAGGCAATGATTAAGGATGGAGCCCAGCTGGGCAGGAGCAGGTGGGGCTGGTATATGGCCAAGGGAGCAAGAGTACAAGGAGACTGCAGTGTGGAAGCTTGCAGTCATTCTCTGGGCTTAGGTTTCAGAGTGGTAGCCATATTAGTCTGTATCAGCAAAAAAACGAGGAGTACTTGTGGCAATTTAGAGACTAAAATTTATTTGGGCATAAGCTTTCGTGAGCTAAAACCCACTTCATCGGCTGCATGCAGTGGAAAATACAGTTGGTAGATATACACAGAGAACATGGCAACACCCATTTTTTTTTCATGTTCTGTGTATTTCCCCTGCATGCATCCGATGAAGTGGGTTTTAGCCTATGAAAGCTTATGCCCAAATAAATTTTAGTCTCTAAGGTGCTACAAGTACTCCTCCATTCTTTTTTCTTTGGGCTTAGAAAAAGAAATGAAGAAAACCAGGAGGAAAGTGGAAGCCCTGGGACCCTGGCCCCAAAGGAAGGGTTTACCTAGAAAGGTGGTAGAGCAGAAGCCTGATAGAGGTGGAGTAGGAAAAGGCTCAGTGAAATGACAGCAAGGCTTGGAATGGTGCAAACCTTGGCTGCCAATTTGAGGGTTCCTGGGCTGGACACTGGAGTAGTGGGCAGGGCCAGGTTTTCCTTCCAGCCACTGGGGAAATGGCATAGTTTTGAGGTGGAGGAGTGCCAGGAATGATACCTGGCCAACCAGTCCAGTAAGACTTTAATACCCCAGAAGTGAAAAAGTGTATAGAGACCTGACTGGAGGGCCAAGCCACAAAGAGGGAGCCCTGTAACTCCTGGCACATGAGAAACTGAAGGGGGCATTGGACTAGGCAGAGCTATTCCAGATGCAGACACAAGAAGGTGCTCCACTGGTAAGAAGAGAACCTTGTTACAAGAGCATTGAGCTCTTAAGCATTTGGAGCTCAAATCAGCACTTAGAAAATGAGCACTTGTATGCCTATGACTAACTGCTGACTTGCACATCCAAATGTGGGACTGGATATCTATTAAAGAGCTACAGAGGAAAACTTGACCAAGAGAGCCATTTACCTCACATTAAAGGTAACCTACATAACATTTAACTTCCTATGTGTTTTTATTTTTTAAAGAATAAGGTCAGAAGTATGGTATAACATGAACAGGAAATAGTGTTCCTTTAGCAAATGAGGGTGAGTTAGGTTTTTGGATGAGAATATGAGGGTAAAGGTACAAACAAACAGATAACCTTACAAATATTTAAATATGCAGCATGCATGACACACTGACTTAAGTATGATCTTCCAGTGTTGTTTATGCATGTGAGTTGTGGGAGTGGGTCACGGGGTACATATTTCTTGGCTAACTCTACCCTCAAAACCACTAAAGATCTCAAAGAAAAAATGACAGACATCTCCATGCTAAAGTCCTGATCTGCCAGTATGTCACCATCCTCCAGTAATTGCATATTCCTGCATCCACAGCGTAGTTTGGCCACATGCTTCCACAGTACATGAGTTCTTCATATTCTGCTCTTTGAAACAAGCATATCAGGAGCCAATTTATCAAGCATAACTTATTCCAGACCCTTGCCGAAATATACAATACTCTTGAGCCTCCACAGATATGTAGCCAATAGGGAGCTGTCTGGCTAAAGGTTTTACACATCTTTCAGCTAAATCAGAAATCCCCACACACAACCCAGCACTCAGGGACCTCCACTGGGATTTGTGACACTCCCTGGTGGTTCTGTAAACCAGTACATGATCACCCTTAACTGTGTGTTTTGTTTCTCTGTGTGAGATACAATGTGAATAACATTGCTCATTTACAGAATCACAGAGGTTACTGGTAGAAACGACCTGTTAAGACATTTAGTTTATCTCCCTGCCAATGAAGCATTCTTCCCCAGGGAGCATTTTGTGGGGTCTTGTCCTGGCTTACTAAATGTTCCAAGCAATGGGATATTTAGTAAGTAATTCAAGTTTAACCTGAAATTTACTAAAATACATTAAAACTATTCTTCAGTGCTTTCAGAACACATTTGTGAAGGAAAGAATAGAATACAAAATTGTCATCCTGGACAGTGTGTATATTTTTGTTTGTAACATTCAAACAGGATGTAGAAAATTATAGCAATGTGTCCACACACATGTATATAATTTTACTAATTTCTATCACGCCTCTCATTGTTACTGAGTGGTGCTTTAATCAGAGATTAAAACACAGAATAAGAACTGAAAAACCAACAGGTTAATCAAGTGCTAAACTAAATCAATGTGTTTTGCATTGTCTCTACAGTGAATTCCTGCGCTAAGAAAGCCCTCCGGCCTACCTGAATGCTATCAGATGTAGGGACAAGTGGTGGCCATAGGGAGCCAGTTGCAGCTCCCTGATCCTCAACTGCCTGGCCCTGGAGGAAGTTAGAGTAGCAGGGGGCCTATTGATAACTTCTGCCTCTGGCAAGTGCAGATCAGGTGTAGGGAAGTTTCTCCTCCATTGTGCCCCCTCCTTCTCTTCAATATGCCCTCAGCCTGCTCCCTCTGCTTCCTCAAGGGGCAGCTGGTATAGCAGGTGGCTACCCTAGTGGGGATTTCCCCTACTCAGAGGGCATTCTACTGTGGCAGTCTCAGGCAAGTTTGCTTTGCACCATGTAAGCAACACAAAGTGAAGTTGGCTGCAAACCAAGGATCTGGCTCAAAGTGTTTAAACTGACATTTTGATATCTACGGGGAGGCTCTTTCTCTTAACTGCCATGATGAGGTATGCAGTGAGAGATGGTCTCTCTGGAAAACTGTGTCCCAAGACCACTCAGGACTTTAATGATCAGCACCAACCCCTTGAATTGTATCTGGAAGCAAACACGAAGCCGTGCAGAAAGTTAAGCACAAAGGTTATGGGTTCAGGCCAACCCACATCACTCTAGAAATGTGTAGCTGGATTCTGCCCTGGCTGGAACTCCCAAGTGAACTTCGGATGCATCCCTAAGCACTTCAGTAGTCATGTCTAGAGCTAACAAAGATGCAGATGACTATTGTGAGGCTTTATTTTGAGAAAAATAACCATAATTTTCTGGGCAGTTATAGAGAGCAAAAAGCAACATGGGCAACCGCTTCTGGTGGGAAGTTGATGAATGCAGTTGGACCTTGCAGTTGTGTGCCATGTTGATGAAAGTTGACCAGACAAATTGGATAGATAGCTCCTGACCTTTTAAATTCTTCTCCAGACTGACAGGCCTGGTTTTCATTTTTTCTAGGTTCCATTGCAGACAAACCTGCCTAACCTCAGGCTTGCTTCCATAATCTCCGGATTTTTATTGGTGCCATGGTTGTTGGTGGGCCACAGACCCTGCAGTTGTAGTCTTTTCAGCATCATACTCACAGGAAGTGTAGTAAGAGTGGCCCTCTCTAGCAAGGCTCCAAAAAGACAGTCCTTGAATTCTTTGGCCCACCATGGTCCAAATTAAATCAAAGGAAGGAATATTATTTTTTAAATGGCAGAAAGAATCCACATTAGGGACATGAGGGGGGAATAGGATCAGCCAAGAAGAAATGCTCAGGCTTTTCAGTTTCTCATTTTAGGACAATGTCATTGCAGCCAGTTCACTTTCATCCAAATCCCTATCTGATCAGTCCCTGAGAGAGCATTGAATTCTCTGCCTGGTGGTACTATGCATCTTTTAACCCAGTTATAAACATGGCGCAGCCCTCAGGCTGAATCACGGAAGAACATTACTAGGCAGCAACTCAGATTAACATCCACTGATAAACTGGATGGTTTGCGTTTGAGACAGGGCCTTCCTCAGATTTGCTGGAATTATTGAAGTTTGTACTCTTGCTCTTCAGAAGGACAGAATGAAGTCCCTAGAGTAGAGTTCTTTTGTACAAGCCTATCAATGAAAAGGCCTAGCTGGGTTTTAGAATAGATCCCTGTACAGTCTATGGCACTGATCCTGTAGACCCCTGAGCCTGTGTGGAGTGCCATTATTGTCAGCAGGGTTTTGTGCATGTGTAAATTTTCAGGTTGCAGGAATAAGGCCTAAATCTGTAGTCCACCAAGAATACATGGAACACAAACCTTCACAGACATGATATTGGCTCCTCTTATACAGTACTTCTCAAGTGGGTGGTGTATGGAAGACTGGTGCTCAAACTACTTAAGACTAGTGGTCAGACTATTTAAGACTGATGTGAAAAGGCAGGGTTTATGTGCCTGAATATTTAAAAAAAAAAAAAAAAAAAGACCTGTGGGATTTTTTGAAGGACAGAATCCCTTACAAAATTGCCTCTCAAATGTTTTTTAAGACCATTTCATGGCACTTGTTCCATCAATATGGCTTTTAATGTTAATATAGTAATGGGACACTAATTTATAAGTGAGCTAGTCCAAATGTAAATGTCCTTTTGCTGGGTCTCTGCTATTTGACCTAACTCGTCTTAAATTTTGGATGTGTAGAAACGTTCAGTGAAACAGTTAACCATAATAAAACATTAATAGTAACAACTTCATTTATCAATGTCCATGACCAAAGGATGCTGACTTTAAAAGATTGTCAAAACATAACTTATCATTATCGAAGTAACGTACCTGAAAAGGACCAATCTACACTATGTGGTAACATGGTTCCATAACCTATAGGAATGGTTGGTCCTTTCCACACAGCCAAGTCTTAAACATATTAGAACATAATTAGGGGAATATTGGGGTTTTTTAACACAGTCCCCTAACGTGATCCATTTACCTGGATGGTAAGGTTTTCATTCACACCTTTACAGTTCTGATGGGCTCTCTGGATCTATTACAATGAATTAACAGTCCCTTCTTGAAGGAGCTATTTCCCTCACTCCTCTGAGGCAATGAATGACCCTTGATTGCAGTAAAAGTTAGAGGGGCTAGAAAGTTTAGAAGAACAGAACTCTCTGCTTCTCTCTGTAAGAGAAAGGGGAAAGCTTGGCAGCTGGTAGAATTTATTTACATAATTTATCATTATAATTTTGCTTGCCTGTAGCCATATAGTGTGTAGTGTTGCATTATTTGGCAATTTTGTTCATTCTGATTTTCTGACTGATAATAGCTTCTTAATGTAACAGTATTTGTGAAGGGGCATATCAATTGCGTAAGATATGCCCTGTAGGAAGTTGGTCACCCTGAGATGATGGGTGTGCAACCTAAGTAGGTAAGGACCCCAAACAACAAAGGGACCTGGGGATGATCTCCAAGAGACTGGGGTTCTGTTTAGGGTCCTGCTTTACTCTGGATTTCCCATATAGAGGTTCTGAGCCCTATATAGAGCACATGTCTTCGTAGACTTATCTCATGGTAAAGTTAAAACTGACTTTGTGCAACTAGATTGCTGGTGCTGAAGAAGAAGATTTTAGAAGACCAGACTGAGCAATAGCTGAGGAGGAGGAGCTGACTTTGTGAAACCAGACTGGTTAGCCACCAGTCAGACCAGTACCTGGTGGTGCAGGCTTTGATGGACTAGAGCTGCCACCAACACCCCACTTGACCACCACTGCTACCTGGCAGATCGGTTACAAAAGGCATTTAGAACCAATGCAGGGATACAACTTTTATAGCTTAATATCAACATTATAAGCATTCAATATCATATAATTCTAAAATATTAGGGTTGGGAGGGACCTCAGGAGGTCATCTAGTCCAACCCCTTGCTCAAAGCAGGACCAATCCCCAACTAAATCATCCCAGCCAGGGCTTTTTCAAGCCTGACTTTAAAAACTCTGAAGGAAGGAGATTCCACCACCTCCCTAGGTAACGCATTCCAGTGCTTCGCCACCCTCCTAGTCAAAAAGTTTTTCCTAATATCCAACCTAATCTTCCATATTACATTTAGGCAGAGCTGTGTGAGATTCAGAATTTCCATCCTGTGGGAAAATTTTAACCTTTGTTTTCCTCCTAGAATAGGATAAAACACCTAAATTTCAAAATTTTCTACAGAATGGAAAGTCCAAAAAGTTTGTTTGGAAATAGCTAAACAAAACTTTCAACATTTTCAATCAAAATTAAACATTCCAACACTCCTGAAATCCAAATAATCAGTTTTGATTTGCTGACACGACCCAAAATGCCTTGTTTTGAGTAATTTCTACATTAAATTGCATTTTCTTATGGCGGTGCATTGTGAGTTGTAGTTCAAAAGCCTGGTACACCCATTTTACCCTATCAACCAGGCTCCCTGGCTGGACTACATCTCCCATAATGCTTTGATTCACATGACTCCCATGATGCATCCCACTGTTTGGTCTATATGAAATCACAGAACTACAACTTCCATCAGGCAATATACCACCAGGATAGGAAAATACAGTTTTTAATATTCTGTTGAACTGATTCTAAATTAAATTATCTGAAATATAATAGTTCATTTTAATGTTCCTAATGGAAAATCATAACTTTTTGGCAAAAATCAAAATTTTACCTCCAAAAATTTCAATTTTGTGGAAACTACATTTTCTATTTGGAAATTTTCCATCTGAATGATTTTTTAACCAGCTCTAGCTTTAAGGTGGTCATCTCAGCCTATAAAACCTTGCATACTCTGTTTAAAAACTACCACATCTTTCCAATTTATAAATCTACTTATATCTTCACAGAGATCATCACTATGTAGATATGCTATACTGGATGACTATTAGCACCTGCTTTAGAATTTCACACCCTTAAATATCAGGATACTTCAATCTGAAATGAGAATGAAAGGTTCTTTTCTAGTCCCTTACTTAGCATGAGTCGCAAGGTTGTAATGAATTATGGATCATTTGCTAAACATCTTGAGATGTGTTTGCATGAGAACACACCATAGAAATTGAAGTGATGGGGCCAAATTCTGCACTGCACTTACCATCCATTGATGACTTACTAAGGAAAAGCCCGAATGACCGCATGTAAATGAGCACAGAACAGAGCCTAAACTATTCTCAGTGGAATATGAGACAGAATGTGTATGCAATGTGAACTTTAATCTAGTTCTATATGGGAACAGATGCATAATGATAGCATATAAATGTTATGTTTTTTAAAAGGTCACTTTCATTAATACTGAAATGAACTGCATATAAAACTTCATATTCTTGAAGGAGTTCACAATAGTTTTCCTAAAGGTGTTAGCAAAAAGAAAAGGAGGACTTGTGGCACCTTAGAGACTAACAAATTTATTTGAGCATAAGCTTTTGTGAGCTACAGCTAGCTCATGAAAGCTTATGCTCAAATAAATTTGTCTCTAAGGTGCCACAAGTCCTCCTTTTCTTTTTGAGAATACAGACTAACACGGCTGCTACTCTGAAACCTAATGGTGTTAGTCACACTTTAAAGATTTGGATGCTGATAAATGAAACTTTTTACTTGTCTTCTCAAATTTCTGCAAGTAGGGAATGCACCTAGGTGTCCCCCAAAGCTGGGGAACAAAACATAAGATATAGAATTTCATTCGGTCACTCATTCTCTTTGGTGCTGTAATTCACTGCTGGAAAACTAGCATCTGTCTTTTGGGCATTTATTTTTCATACTAAAAGCTGTAAGTCCTATTTATAATAAAACTTCTAAAAGCATCACAGAAGGAACATAAAGGATAAGAATGGCAGTGCCATTCAAAACCCCTGTTGCAGTTGCTTATATTAAGGGACAGTCGAAATCCTGGACATGGAAATTGTATAAAATCCAGGAATTTAGATTCTGGAGAGAGAGGAATATCCATCTTCTATGGGAAGATGCTAAACTTTCATTTTAAAAACTTGGGGCCAGTTCCTCAGCTGTTGTGAATTGGCATAACTGCTTAGAGCTGTACTGACTTGAGCCAGCAGAGGCTCTGGCCCTAGAATTTTAGCTAGTTTGAAGATAACCTTCACAATATAGATCTAGACTTGCCCTTGTGTTGCTAGGAGCCACATCCATTGAAATAACTGCACTGGAGGCCTGATCCTGCAAGCTGTATGTGTACAGATCTCTCACTGAATTCCATAGGTGAAGCACTTACAGGATCAGGCCATAAAAGGATTGAGAAGTGCCCCTTTTTAATTAGTGTTAACTCTGATGCCAAATTATGACACTTTAAATGTTAATTTTGTTAAACATTTAATTGATTATCCAAGGAAAATTAAAAAGGAATAAGGCTGCAAGTTTAAATATGCCAAAAGCTTTCAGGTGTTTCTTTATTTTTTTGGGGTATTCAATGGAGGACAGGCTCCCGCCCCCCCCCCCCCCCCCCGGCCGCCATCTTTACTGGAAACAGTCTATCAAAATACATGAAGGCAGACTTAAAGGTTGCTAAGGGAACCCCAACTTTTGTGACATTAAAACCTCAATCATATCATTTATGTGGCACCAACTGTGTTCCAAGCACTTTTCAGAACAAGTTATAAACATAGTCCTTGGCCCAAGGAGTTTACAATCTATGGGGGTAAGGCAGCCACTAATGCAGCACTCGCAGATTCCATCCCTGCAATGGAGCTGTCATATGGAAAAGAACACAGAGCTCCACTGAGTTGAAGATCCTTCCCCAGGGAAATCAAAGATGGGGGCTCTTTCATTGACTCCCATCTCTCACTCTGAGGTGGTAACTTGTTTCTTTAAAATTGTGTGATCCACTCCCCAATCTCACTCCAGAGGCAACTGTGTGGCGGTTACTGCAGACCTATGGTTCTAGGCCACAGAGTGCTGCAGTGAGGGGAGAAAAGGGTCTGGAAGTTGTGGACAGCTGCATGACTTCCCCATCTTCTCAATTAGCTTCACACCTTGCTCCTCAGTATGGACACAATGCTGCATCCTTCACCCTGAACTGATTGTCCTTGGCATCTGTCAGCCTAGTGTGGAGCTGTATTACATGGTGGTAAGAAACAGAGCTGTGCGAATAACTGAGTGTTTTTGTTTGCTGCCTGTAGGGGTGCCAGGTGTCCGGTTTTCGACTGAATACCCGGTCAAAAAGGGACCCTGGCGGCTCTGGTCAGCAGTGCTGACCAGGCCATTAAAAGTCTGGTTAGCAGCACAGCAGGGCTAAGGCAGGCTCCCTGCCTGCCCTGGTTCTGCGCAGCTCCCGGAAGCTGCTGGCATGTCCCTGCAGCCCCTAGGTGCAGGGGCGGCCCGGGAGGCTCCGTGCACTGTCTCCACCTCAAGCACTGGCTCCGCAGCTCCCATTGGTCAGAAACCCTGGCCAATGAGAGCTACGGGGGCAGCACGCAGAGCCACCTGGCTGCTCCTCCGCCTAGGGGCCCAGGGACATGCCAGCTGCTTTCGGGAGCTGCCTGAGGTAAGCGCTGCCCAGAGCCTACACCCCCACACACGCACCCTAGCCCAGAGTCCCCTCCTGCACCCTGAACCCCTCACTTCTGGCCCCACCCTGGAGTGCACACCCCCAGCTGGAGCCTTGACCCCCCCATACCCCTGCCCCAGCCCAGTGAAAGTGTGTGAGGGTGGGGGAGAGTGAGGGATGGAGGGATGGCGGATGGAGTGAGCGGGGATGGGGCCGTGGAGTAGGGGCAGGCTCTTGGGGAAGGGGACAGGGCAAAGGTGTTCAGTTCTCTGCAATCAGAAAGTTGACAACCTTCGCTGCCTATACCGGGGAAAGTAGGGGGAGTAAAAAATTAATTTAGGTCAAACAATGTTTTATTTGACCTGAAACGAATCTTTTTGTTTGAGCTTTTTAAAATGTTTTCATTTAGAAATTTACTTCAGTTTTATTAAAAAGTCCTATTGAATTGAAAAATAGAAATGTTCTGATTTTTCTCCAATTTTGTTTTTTTTTGTTTTTAACCAAAACAATTTGTGGAAATTGACGCAAATACATGAAATGTTTCAGCTGATCTGAATTTTTTTATTGCAAAACATTTCCGCCAAAAAATTTTGCTCCTCTCTAGTAAGGCACTCCCATACCTCTTATTGTCATGTAAACAGGGGAGAGAATTTGACCTTAATGAATGTGATTTCCTCTGCTTTTTGAGATACTGTCAGTTTGCAATATTGTTTCTACCTCTTGCCATCCAAGAAATATTTTACAGTAGATTTATACTTGCGTATGTGAAATCAAAGAATGAGGCAAACAGTGGTTCCAACAGATAATTATTTTCAACACTTTAAAACGTAACGAATTCAAGTATACAGAGTACTGTACAGTCTACATGAGGGGCCAGGATGACTGAAAAAACTGTAGCCCAACAGTTAAGAACGAAGCCAGCATGCTACAGATTACAAGGAAACTGAAGTGTCTGAGTGAGTAATATACAGCCTGATCCAGCCCCTATTGAAGTCCCATTGAGGGCCTGATCCCAGTGAAGTCAACAAAGACTTCTGCTGATTTTCAGGAGGAGCTGGCTCAAGCCTTCAATGCATAAACATTTCTGAGTATTTGGATTCTTGTACACACTCTCTGAGCTTTAAGGGAAATAGAGTTGTTTAGAGCCTGCAGTTTACAAGTACAGAAAGCATATTCTTACATTTTCTTCTTTGGCATCAGGGTTGTGATATCTAATCCCTCTTCTCGCGAGGTGGGTCATGGAACTAAGCTATAAATCAGGTTTTAAGCCTTTCATTTCAGCAGCCCTTTTACATGGCACCTTGACTCTGTTTATGCTTTTTATCTGAGCTTAATCACTGCTTATTTAATCTTGTTCTGTGTATTTAGTAATTTTGGACCTTATTCTGTAGTGCAGAGGATGCTCAGAAAGTTTTAAAGATTTTTTTAAACAAATTATTCTATAATACCATGTTTTACAGCCCAGTGGGTATTGATGACTCTTTACAGAGCAAATAAAAAAGCCTTGAAGAGCTTGCAGTGTAAGAGCCTGATTGCATAATCACGTACTATTAAGCATATTACTCATCTCTCCATGAGAGCAGCTCTGCTTTGAGTCTCACCAGAAGCCAGTGTATTATTTATGTCTAGACACTATTGTCTGGGTCTGAACTGATCTGCAAATTCCTCAGAATGGGGACTGTATATTAATATACATTTGTACAGTGTCAAGTGTACTGCTGATGCTAAATAAAATATAAGTCGGGGGGCTCCAGCCATTTTTCAACTCTGGTAATTTACACTCTGCTCCTAGAGGCCTTGATTCAAGAAATTTCTTAAGTATGTGCTTAAGTCCCACTAACTTCAACAGGAGTTGAGCATGTGCTTGACTTTAAATTCATGCTTAACTGCTTTCTGGAATAAGTAGTATTTCCTTAATCCGTTCCAGAGTGCTAGCCCTGTAGTAAAAGTGCTAAGCACCTCTTGAAATGTGCTGTTTGCCTCAGATACCTTTGATGTCAGTGGAACTGAGGCGGTGGAGGGGTGAGCACCTTGCAGTATTAGAACAGCTGCATTAAAAATATTGCAATAGGAATGTCCAGAATAAGATTTATGACATTAACAAAACTTGACATTAATTTTTCAGATGGAAATACCAAACAAGATGAAATAAGCACCTAGCAGATTTAAATGATCAGGCATCAATTTTAATACTTGCCTTTATGATACCAAATAACATTTTTTGAGAACTCAGTGTAGAAAGGTCAGTTAACTTTTACAGGCTTATTCTCCAAGTACTTATTAGAACTCCAATTATGGTTGTGATTTTTTTATTTATTTGGATTAGAAGACCTTATTATTTATATTTACATAATTTATATAAACATGGACATAAATATTGTTAAAATAAATACTTTAAAAAAAATCAAAGTAAATAATAGAAAGGACAAATGTAGCACATATCAAAAATAAAAACAATTGTTGTAAATATAATGGCCTTCAATGTTTGCTTTTATGTGACAGATGTTTTTAAACAAAATTTCTGAGTTGGCAGTTTGAGTACACTTATGATTTGCATTTATGTAATATTCGCTTTTAGTATTGATGTCTATTTACAACATCTGTGAGCGGTCTGTAACCTGAATTTGACAGGGGAAAGCTAACATACTGCTATTGGAATCTTCCCATGGATTCCATGTAACAGACTGTTACCAAAACTCTTAAATAACTATTCTAATCATCAACAGGGTTCTTACGCAAATTATATTAGACCCAAAGGGCCCGATTTACTTTAAAACGCCTTACAGACATGAAACATAAATTTAGCTTTCCCTGCCTTTAGAATAGGAATCGGATCATAGAGTGTATGCCCATTGCATGCACACACACAAATCAGTATGCAAGTCAGTCTTATATCAAGTAGGCAGGATTCCATTTTCATAACTGAGAAACCAAACTTGTGAGTACAAAATAAATTTAGCCCCTTTTTTCCCCAAGAAATGTAAACAAAGATTTACAACCAGAATTTGGAACTACACAACTCTTTAATCAGCTGGAGGGCAGACACATTCATAGCAAAAGGAAGTATTAATATATCAACTGGCATTGATATTAAAATTATATAGGTAGAGTCAGGATTTCTGCTGGAGTAGAGCTAAGTCCCACTGATCAAGAAGCATTGTATGAACATAGCTTACAATTATCGAAGCATCAATGAGTGAACATGAGCTCTCCTTTGCTATTCATTAGTTAATGTTTATATTGATCTTTGAATTGCTAAGTATCTATCTCCCAGAGGCCCTATCCAGAGAAGAGAGTCCTTGGCTATTTGCTTGCACTGTTCAGGGGTCATCATTTACCCTACCATATGCCACTTAGCCCTCCTTCTTCCCCCCTTGCCCCCACACATACTTTGTTTGATCCCATCTATACTATTAAAAACTAACAGTTGTTAGTCCTACTTAGGACTGCCTCCCTTGTACTTCCTGCTCTTTGACTCTGACCTTGTGGTATCCTGACCCAGCCAACCAACTGAATCTTGCTCTGCCCTCTGGCCTGAACTGGACTCTGATTTCTTGGTAACCTGCCCCTGCCTGCCGCGTCACACCTGGTTCTCAGTCTGCCCTCTGGCACTATAACAAATGATAATCCCCTGGTATCTTGCCCAGCCTGACTCTTGCTCTGACCACAAGTCAGACCGCCCACATCCTTGTTGTGACAAAAAGTGAGTTCCCACTAAACCAATTTTTTTGGTCAGGGATCAATCTCTTTGGCTAGAGTGAATACATTTCACACAAGTGGGTACTTAACAGTCAGCTACCTTCTGTTGTTCTTTCGCCACCAGCCTTTGGAATTTTCAACCCAACATAGAAGCAAACAGACCACAGAGAAGGCAAAAGGCTGCACATTCATAATGGAGTGTGCAACTGGACAGAGACATGTAGCGTTCATCATCTGACAGAGCATTCATAAATTGTACAGGCATGTTCCCAATTCATCACAGCTGGGAGAAGCCCAAACAACACCTAGTTTCTAAATGAAGTGATCTTGGTAATTCAATAAAGAACACTTTTCCTTCTGAGCTAGGACTGATCCAATGCTCCAGTGTGATGTTAGAGGATCCACAGCCACTACAGATGCTGTCCTGTGATAAGAGATAAAGCCAAGCTGTGATAGGATGCTCAGAGGACTGGGTGGCCTAGCAGTTAGTGCACCTAACCTCTGGCCCCTTGCCCCTCTGTCAAGGTGGTAGAGGTGCCTAGTTCTTGTCCATCAATCAGCCATAAATCTTCTGGGCTCCACTTGCCTCTGGGTCTCACCCTTAAGGGGGTGTGGTCGTGGGACCTGGGCCCTCCCTCTCCACCAGGGCCTGTGTGAGCAACACCAGCAGGGTCTTCCCTGCAGACAGCCTAAGGGCTAGTGTACACTAGAAGCACTACGTCAGCGCAGCTGCACTGATTCAGCTGCGGCATTGTAGTGAGTCTGGTAAAGGCACTCTATGCTGACGGGAGAGAGCTCTCCCAGGGGCATAATTACTCCACCTCCACGAGAGGCGGTAGCTATGTCAGTGGGAGATGCTTGCCTGCCGTGGTAGCACTGTCCACACGGGTGCTTAGGTCCGTGTAACTTGTGTCAGTCAGGGGAATGACTTTTTCATACCCCTGAGCAACATAAGTTATATTGACATAAGCAGTAGTGTCTGTCTGCTGCCCTGGGCTACTTCCTACCTATAAGTCCCTTCAGGTTGGGATGTTGCCCCTATAGTCCAAACAATCAATCACTTAACAAAAGGAGTCCAGATGAGCAGGGCTCTGCAGGACCTGCTGGTTCTTAAAGTGGTTGGTGGTTTGAGAAGGCATTGCCTGTGGGCCTTACCCTCTTTATGGTCCCATCTTAGGCTCAACCTTCAATCTGGCTTCCTGGAGGATTAGTCTCTCCTATAGCCTGCCCACGACCAATAGTCTGGGCTTCTGAGCTCCTTTTTACCCACTCCTCCAGTAGTCATCTGCTCAGAAGGCCTGGAGGGGTGGTGCTACCTGGGCCCAGTATTGCCTTTTAACCCCTTTGGGCTCAGTGTGGAGTTTGTATATCACATTACAATCTATGGGACTTTTCACCAGAATAAGTATTCTGGCCAAACTGGTGCATAGAGAATATGAAATGAGTATATTAAGAATACACAGACAGATTAAGTATGGTATAGAGGATAAATATCCCATTTTTGTAGATTTCATATTTATAATCCTAGGACTGGAAGGGACCTCGAGAGGTCATCTAGTCCAGTCCCCTAAACTCATGGCAGGACTAAGTATTATCTAGACCGGGGTGAGCAAACTTTCTGGGCTGAGGGCCACATCTGGGTGTAGAAATTGTATGCAGGGCTGGGGCAGGGGGTTGGGGTGTGGGATGGAGTACGGGATGTGGGATGGGGTGCGGTGTGCAGGAACAGGCTCAAGGCAAGGAATGGGGCAGAAGAGGGGTGCGGGATGTATGAGGGGGCTCAGGGAAGGGGGTTGAGTGCAGGAGGGGTGCGGGGTGTGGCAGGGGCTCAGGGCAGGGGGTTGGGGTGCATGGGGGTGCGAGGTGCAGGCAGGGGGCTTAGGGCAGGGAGTTGGGGGGTGGAGTGCAAGGAGGGGTTCGGGCTCCGGCCCGGTGCTGCTTGCCTAAAGCGGCTCAGGGGTGGCAGCAGCGCACACCGGGGCCAGAGCAGGCTCCCTGCCTGCCTGCTCTGGCCCCATGCAGTGCTGCTCCAGGAAACGGCCGGCACCACGTCCCTGCTTGGCCCCTGGGGAAGAGGGGGGCACAGGGGTCCGCGCGCTGCCCTTGCCCTTGCCACGCCTCCAGATATAGAATCATAGACTATCAGGGTTGGAAGGGACCTCAGGAGGTCATCTAGTCCAACCCCCTGCTCAAAGCAGGGCCAATCCCCAACTAAATCATCCCAGCCAGGGCTTTCTCAAGCCTGATCTTAAAAACTTCAAAGGAAGGAGAATCCACCACCTCACTAGGTAACGCATTTCAGTGCTTCACCACCTGCCTAGTGAAAGTTTTTCCTAATATCCAACCTAAACCTCCCCCTCTGCAACTTGAGACCATTACTCCTTGTTCTGTCATCTGCTACCACTGAGAACAGTCTAGATCCATCCTCTTTGGAACCCCCTTTCAGGTAGTTGAAAGCAGCTATCAAATCCCCCCTCATTCTTCTCTTCCGTAGACTAAACAATCCCAGTTCCCTCAACCTCTCCTCATAAGTCATGTGTTCCGGTCACCTAATCATTTTTGTTGCCCTCCGCTGGATGCTTTCCAATTTTTTCACATCCTTCTTGTAGTGTGGGGCCCAAAACTGGACACACTACTCCAGATGAGGCCTCACCAATGTCGAATAGAGGGGAACGATCACGTCCCTTGATCTGCTGGCAATGCCCCTACATATACAGCGCAAAATGCCATTGGCCTTCTTGGCAACAAGGGCACACTGTTGACTCATATCCAGCTTCTCGTCCACTGTAACCCCTAGGTCCTTTTCTGCAGAACTGCTGCCTAGCCATTCGGTCCCTAGTCTGTAGCGCTGCATGGGATTCTTTCGTCCTAAGTGCAGGACTCTGCACTTGTTCTTCTTGAACCTCATCAGATTTCTTTTGGCCCAATCCTCTAATTTGTCTAGGTCCCTCTGTATCCTATCCCTACCCTCGAGCGTATCTACCTCTCCTCCCAGTTTAGTGTCATCTGCAAACTTGCTGAGGGTGCAATCCATGCCATCCTCCAGATCATTAATGAAGATATTGAACAAAACTGGCCTCAGGACCAACCCTTGGGGCACTCCGCTTGATACCAGCTGCCAACTAGACATGGAGCCATTGATCACTACCTGTTGAGCCCAACGATCTAGCCAGCTTTCTATCTACCTTATAGTCCATTCATCCAGCCCATACTACTTTAACTTGCTGGCAAGAATACTGTGGGAGACCGTGTCAAAAGTTTTGGGGGAGATCACCCCCAAAGCTCCCATTGGCTGCAGTTCCCCGTTGCCCACCCCTGATCTAGACCATCCCTGACAGGTGTTTGTCTAACCCAGTGGTTCCCAAACTTGTTCTGCTGCTTGTGCAGGGAAAGTCTGTGGCAGGCCAGGCCAGTTTGTTTACCTGCCACATCCGCAGGTGCGGTCGATCGTGGCTCCCAGTGGCCGCAGTTCGCTGCTCCAGGCCAATGGGAGCTGCTGGAAGCGGTGGCCAGTACATCCCTCGGCCCACACCGCTTCCAGCGGCTCCCATTGGCCTGGAGCAGCGAACTGCGGCCACTGGGAGCTGCAATCGTCCAAACCTGCGGACACGGCAGATAAACAAACCGGCCCAGCCCGCCAGGGGCTTTCCCTGCACAAGCAGTGGAACAAGTTTGGGAACCACTGGTCGAATCTGATCTTAAAAATTTCCAATGATGGAGATTCCACAACCTCCGTAGGCAATTTATTCCAGTGCTCAACCACCCTGACAGGAAGTTTTTCCCTAATGTCCAACCTAAACCTCCCTTGCTGCAATTTAAGCCCATTGCTTCTTTTCCTATCCTCAGAGGTTAAGAAGAACAATTGTTCTCCCTCCTCCTTGTAACAGCCTTTTATGTACTTGAAAACTGTTATCATGTCCCCTCTCAGTCTTCTCTTTTCCAGACTAAACAAGCCCAATTTTTTCAATCTTCCCTCATAGGTCATGTTTTCTAGACCTTTTATCATTTTTGTTGCTCTTCTCTGGACTTTCTCCAATTTGTCCACATCTTTCCTGAAATGTGGCGCCCAGAACTGGACATAATTCTCTAGCTGAGGCCTAATAAGCGCAGAGTAGAGTGGAATAATTACTTCTCGTCTGTTGCTTACAACGCTCCTGCTAATACATCCCAGAATAATGTTTGCTTTTTTTTTTTTTTTTTTTGCAAGAGTGTTACACTGTTGACGCATATTTAGCTTGTGGTCCACTATGACCCCCAGATCCCTTTCCACAGTACTCCTTCCTAGGCAGTCATTTCCCATTTTGTATGTGTGCAACTGATTGTTCTTTCCTAAGTGGAGTACTTTACATTTGTCTTTCTTGAATTTCATCTGATTTACTTCAGACCAAAGCTTCCAAAGGTTCACTTCAGAGAAGCACTCAGAAGTTCAGATGCTTTTTCAAACTATCAAAACCTCTTAAATCAATATACCTAAGCTGGAAAGAGGCTTTCTTGTGAGATTTCCTTTACTTCCTTATTCCAGTTGAGTTAGAACTACTATGCCATTACAACAGTGGGTCTCAAACAGGGGTACATGTAATCCTGGGGTTACTTAGAGGTCTTCTGGGGGTATATCAACTCATGTAGATATTTGCCTAGTTTTACAACAGGCTACATAAAAAGCACTAGCAAAGTCAGTACAAACTAAAATTTCATACAGACAATGACTTATTTTGCGCTATATACTATACACTGAAATATAAGTACAATATTTATATTTCCAGTTCATTTATTTTATAATTATATGCTAAAATGAGAAATAAGCCATTTTTCAGTAATAGTGTGCTGTGACATTTTTGTATTTTTATGTCTGATTTTGTAAGCAAGTAGTTTTTAAGTGAGATGAAATTTGGGGTATGCAAGACAAATCAGACTCCTGAAAGAGGTACAGTAGTCTGGAAATTTACAGAGCCACTGCATTAGTACATCCTCTCTGAGTATTTGATCACTACAGCTTCTTGTGCCAGCCAGAACCTTAAACTGGAAAGGGGCACAAATACAGAATGAAAAATTCAACATTTGTTCAAACATTAACTGAACTCAAACTGAAACTTTTATAGAGGTTTGGGTGATAGTTCAAGTTGCTTCTTATTTTATTCAAACTAATTTTTTGCCCTCTAATTTCAAACTCTCTTGATAGAGACAAGGAAGGTAAGCGAACATTATTTCTTGGACCAACATCATTTCTTTGTACAAGCCTTCAAACTATACAGAGTTCTTCTTCAGGTCATCTGTGTAGTTGAAAAGCTTGTACCTTTCACCAACAAAAGGTGGTCCAATAAAGATGTTACCTTCCTTACTTTGTCTCTGTCATATCCTGGGACTAACACAGCTACAACAACATTGCAAACAAATTCTCTTGATGTCGTTTTGAACTAGCTGTTCTCCAACTTTCTTCTTTTAATAATAGATGTATCCCTCCCAAAACAATTGAGAACTTTTAAATCATATAACCATGCATCTCTGCTGATCTTGTGCATTTAGCCAAAATTAAACACATAATTCTGAGAGAGGCTGAGAAATTACGACTCACCAGTCTGGGTATGTTGAGATGATTTAGAAACAGAATAATAAAAGTGCTGACTTCAACTGGTATGCATCATTTTTTTCCAGCAGCTCCTGTTCAAAAAGGCTTTGATCTGTTCAACAGATTTGTGGTGTATGGAGCAGATTTTGTTCCCACAACCAAATAGAATTTTTTTGGGCATACTTCAAACTCCTATGTTTTTTGAACTACATTGTTTTCAGGTAAAGACAATATTAGATTGTTTCTAATTTGTTCACAAAATGTTTTAACATGAACTATATGAGAATTTCTTATATTTCCGGTCAGTGTCTTCTCCGCATTATCAGTGATGAAATTAAAACAGATCCACTGTTTAAATAAAAATGTCTACTAATTTCTTTTTTTTAAACTGTAGTAATTACCTACATTTAATGTTTCTAAGTATATTCCCAATATAACAATGCCCAGAATAATCTGTATACCTGTCCTTACCCTACCATTACATTTTCCTGGAAATTGAATGCAAATCCTATATAGTTTTAATATATATATTGCTATAGGATCTGATGGCATTAGAGTCCAAATACTTAACTGTTACAGCAAGCACTATTGCACTGCCTCATGCTTACGTTTTTAATCTCTCTTTGACCCAAGGTCATACTCCAAATAAATGAAACATGCCTCGATTTTTCCCATCCAGAAGACAGAGGATAACATGTCTGTTTCAGACTATAGGCATATTACTCTTCAGGCAGCCATTTCTAAAGATATGGAACAAGTTCTTTAGTCTTTAAGTTTAATATTACCCTTTCATATTTTAATCAATTTACAGTGTTTCTTTGTAATCAGTTTGGTTTCTTCCCAAGCCCAGTACAGGGGATGCTTTATTGCCAAATCTGTGTCTCTGGTATGGTTTTCTGGATAAGGGCTATATCAAAGACAACACTTCTTGATCTGTCTAGAGCGTCTCACACAGCCCCTTTGTTTAAACAAATATATATATATTGTAAATATACCTTAACACGGCAACTCTCTGGTTATCTGCATTCAAGGTACAAAGTATTGTTAAAGGTGTTTCAAACAGCAAGGACCCTTTGTCATCTAGAATTCATCTATAGACTGTTCTTGGCTGGAATCTGTTTTTATATATATTCATAATATAATCTCTTAGCAGCTCTCAATAAATAGTAGGCTAATTTGCATTAGTGAAGACACAACACTTCATAAGTCAATGTTTAATTCAACTGATCTTTCTGATTTCCAGTCTGATGTAGAAGTAACATTAGAATATAGCTGGTTCCAATACCATTTATAGATTCAATAATACAGATAGGGTGACCAGACAGCAAATGTGAAAAATCGGGATGGGGTAGAGGGTAATAGGAGCCTTTTTAGGAAAAAGACCCAAAAATCGGGACTGTCCCTACAAAATCGGGACATCTGGTCACCCTAAATACAAATACCATTCTGAATTAAGAGTTAACATTTGAAAGTCAGTAACTGAAGAAAAGACATAAATACATAGCATTTAAAAAGGAATACTGATTACTATGGGCCAGATGCTGCCATCCAAGTGGCATTCCAATGGGACTAACTGGAATAAGGTGCTACTCAATACAAGTAAAGGCAGCATAATCTGGCTCCTTTGGTTGAAAGAAAATTTAATTTGTAATAAAGATAAAAACATTAGGTTAAAGAGTGGAATGACAGTTTCTTAAAGATGCATGTCAAGGTCACAATGCACCTCTGGTTTCTCTGAATATACCCCATCAGGTTTCAGGCCTCAGAACTTTGGCTTTCCTGGGATGGAATTCTACAATTCTCCCCCTCCTAGACCAGGCCATAGGCTAGAGTACCTTGTTGTTGGCTGACTCATAGAATCAGATTTTAAGGTCAGAAGGGACCATAATGATCAGATTCTAGTCTGACCTCCTGCATATTACAAGCCATAGAACCACCCCCTCCCTCCCAGCCACTCCTGTAATAGACCCCTAACCTCTGATTGAGTTACTGAAGTTGTCAAATCATGGTTTAAAGACTTCAAAGACCCATGCTGCAAACAAGATCCACTCCAATTTAGGCTCAGGCTTTATTTGGTATGTTTTAAGACAATGGTATTACCACCTGTGAATTACATGTACAAGCAAACACAGATAAGGCAAGAAACTTTTCAAATGACTCTTCAAATCTCTGTTCTTTCCTGTGTCTTCTTCACCACTTTCCTATTACCAATCACCTATTTTTACCTCCTGTTCTGCAACTTCAGGCAGACTCAGTTTAATCAGTTACCTAATCTCTACACATGTCCTTTCTAAACCCCAATTAAAACATTCTTATACATAAATCCCAATAACTAATGCAAACTTATCCATTTTTGCTTATCCTGCTAAAAACCTACTTTAATCTGCCTACTTCTGTCATCTATTCTTTGTTCTTAACCCCACTGGCTCCCTCCAGTTGTTTCTATCTTACTGGTCTGTGTAGGTTTTAGTTTGTTTGTTTGTTTGTTTTTGTTTTTTGGTGGCCTTGGGTATGTGCTTGTTAGCATGTTCAGGGCACAACTGAGTTTAACAATTCCCTCATGACACTCTGTTTCACCCTATTTCCACAGATCAAGATTTTACAACTAACACACATACATACACACACACACACACCAGCTTTCATGGTTTACACAACACAACCCTGAAGATGTTTCAGCTAACTTCTGAAATGCTGCATCAGCAGGAACACATACAAAAAGCAAAACATTCTTTATATTTTCCTATAATACTATAATAATATTCATTTCTCTAGTGTATATTTAGTATTTAGTGTATATTTGACTAACACAATTCATTACCCAGTTTCCCAACACTGTGCATCAACCGTGTTTATCCAGGTTTGGCACCTCCAGTTCTTCCGTTCAGAAGTCTGTGACCAGTGGTGTAGTGATGAGACAGTCCTGTTGAACCAATGTATTGTTTATTTTAACAGTAGGAACAAAGCATCAGAGAAAAAGGATTTTAAAACAGTCTCCCCACGTCTATCTTACCGATAGCTTACCATTCCCGATGATAATGTTGGCAAGCCTAGCTTCTTCAGACACTCCAGTGGATGTCTGTATGTAAGTCTGGTTTCCCAGAGCAGCTCCCCAGCTGCTGCCTCCCTCTCTCTTGAGTCCCATAGTCCTTTTGATCTCATGTTCCCAGGTCTTTTCTAATCCAGCAAGGTCTCCTAACAACCCTTAAGTGTTTACCAAGGTTGGCTTATTGTGAGTCATTGTTTCCCTTCCTATTTATTTTTCACACCCCTGTTACTAAACCAACATATTCATATAACCAATAACCTGGTCAACACAGAGTCTTCGGAATTCTTTACAAAGCAGCTCCAGTTCCCTCACAGTGCACTGTGAAAATCACTTGCATGCTGAATTCTGAGATCAGGACTCAGTGTTTTCCCTTTAAGAGCTACAGTTTCACAGTCCACTAAAACTTGAGGGGATTGCTTGCCTGTTGTACTTTAGGTGTTTGTTTTTGCATCAACTGTTTCACTGGAAACATGGATTCCTGGACTGAGGACACTGTCCCTAAACCTGTTCCACTGAAGTCAGTGTGGATTTTGCCAGTTGGGTCCATAGTAAGCAAGACGTTTCAGAGTAAGAAGACACTCAATCTTCAAATAGTCTGTTTTAACTGTATTTATAGTTTTTAATCTAAATATATTCTATTGATGGCCTCAGACCAGCTTTGCATTTAACTTTAAAAAGTGTTCTGATCATCCATGTGCAAAACCTTTGTATCCATTTATAAAATTGAACTGTGCACTATCATAGGCAGTGAGACAAATGCAAGGGTGCTCTTGGGTGATTATTCTGTCTCTTGGTCTGGCAGTACAAAGGTTGTCTGTACAATAAATGGGGATGGATATTTCACTCTACGGATGTATCCCACTTAGGAAAAGAGGAAGGAGGCCCTTTCTAATAGTCACCAAACAGCTTACACATAAGGGCCATTAAGAGGCTATGCTAGCGCAAGTAGCCTTAATGACTCTAGCCAGCTCTCCAGGGGGAGAACGGTAACCAGCCTGAACAGGGTTGGTCAAACTGGGGGAAGCAGATTGAGAGTCCCAAAGAGGCAAGGTAGGGAAGATTGGGACTTGCTAGTAGAATATAAGTTGATTCTGCTCTGTTCCAGTAACTTAAGACAAAAGCTGATCTAATTTTGTGTGTAATGATGTGTAAGATTAAGTGAAACTAACTACAAGCATAGGCTGTTTGTTGTTTTAAAATCTTTATTTCTCTAATGCTTTGTTCCAACTCACTAATAAAAAAGCTGTATTTCAAGAAGTCTGTTGGTCGATATCACTGGTCACAGGTTCCTGAAATGCAGGTGCCTGAAACCCAGTCAAACCAACAGGTTGATAAATGGTTGGTATACACGGAGCAGTCAACCCATGTCTCCATTTAAGAGTGGAAGAATCATGAGGCCAGTCACCTGAAGGGTACATTAAAAGAGGGTCAGAGGTGCAGGGGTCAGGGGTGCAGCTAGCCCTGGAACTATGACAGGCAGTCTGACTCGATGTGCATTACTCCAGGGGGGGAGCAAAGGTTATGGTTGAAATTGATCCTGGTATACAACACTCAAAGATGTCGGAGTATCACTGGGGGAAGACTAAGAGAAGAGTTTTGAAGGAAAGTAATTTAAATAATTCTCTTTAGGTGTTTTAAACTGTTTCATTTATATCTCATCTGTATCACAATTCACTCATATTTGGACATAATTTGAGGAGGAGGAATTTGGCTTGGGGCAGAACACTAGCATTATGGCTGGGACTTGCCTACCAGTAGCTCTTTGCACTATGACAGCATGAATGGGGAGAAATTTCAGTGATGAGAATGTAATGAAGATTAACTTTCCTTTAGCTCCCTCTGGCAGGTTGGGGTAATCAGGTGGGCCTTTTATATACAGTCTCTGTTATCTGCTCTCACGTGACACAACTCTTACTGTAGAGAAAAATTGCCTGAGAAGAGTAATTTGAGACATGCCAACATCCTCCCACTCAAAATGGACAAGAGAAAGCTTGGAAGAAAAGTGAAGAATGACCACAGGAATGTTAGGAATCAGGGAGAGTTTTTATTAAAGTGCCTGGCCCTCAAGAGCTGCTACTAAGTGTCCGCCACCAATAAACTTGTGGGTGGAACTTTGGACAACACCCGCAGTGAGCAGCATTCTATGAAGTGGAAGAAAATGCATCCCAGCTCATATTTCTTTGTAAGACATTCCTTTAAAATGAATAGAATTATTTATTTGAATTTGTAATCTGCTTTAACAATATATATTCACCAGGAGTTACAAGATAACCTTTAATTCCCTCCTTACGGGCCTGAGTTTCTCTGTCATATGGGTGGAAAATGCCTTAAAAATGTATTTTTTTCTAAATTTGAAGTATAATATAATTATAATACAGACTTTTGTAATGGGGTTACTGACTGGCACTATTATAGATCCCTCATTACAGAAGAGCAGCAAATTTGATACTTCTCTCATAGCTTATCTGTCCAAGAATTTGCAGGATATAAATTCTTTGTGTGTGTGTGTGCTAGCCATATGGGGTATGAGGCTTTCAGTTTGTAGAAATTAAGGTCACTGGTTCTATTTACCAGATTTTTAGGCAAAAAAATTGTTGAAGGCAAGAGAGCACTCTGTAGGTGACTACATTGATAGCCAAATCTGTCCAAGAAGCTGTTGTCTGCTAATAATAATGACTAATAATAATGCATCACTTACTTTATGAGAATAAAGACAATAATTAAACTCAAGAATTGTCCATATCTGTTCTCAGAGTAGCAGCTGTGTTAGTCTGTATTCGCAAAAAGAAAAGGAATACTTGTGGCACCTTAGAGACTAATTTATTTGAGCATAAGCTTTCATGAGCTACAGCTCACTTCATCAGATGCATAAAAGTGGAAAATGCAGTGAGGATGTTTTTATACACACAGACCATGAAAAAATGGGTGTTTTTCACTTCAAAAGATTTTCTCTCCCCCCACTCCACTCTCCTGCTGGTAACAGCTTATCTAAAGTGATCACTCTCCTTACAATGTGTATGATAATCAAGGTGGGCCATTTCCAGCACAAATCCAGGGTTTAACAAGAATGTCTGAGGAACAGGGTGGGGGGGGTCTGGGGGGGGGAGGAAAAAGCAAGGGGAAATTGGTTACCTTGCATAATGACTTAGCCACTCCCAGTCTCTATTCAAGCCTAAGTTAATTGTATCCAATTTGCAAATGAATTCCAATTCAGCAGTCTCTCGCTGGAGTCTGGTTTTGAAGTTTTTCTGTTGTAATATCGCAACTTTCATGTCTGTAATTGTGTGACCAGAGAGATTGAAGTGTTCTCCGACTGGTTTATGAATGTTATAATTCTTGACATCTGATTTGTGTTCATTGATTCTTTTACGTAGAGACTGTCCAGTTTGACCAATGTACATGGCAGAGGGGCATTGCTTGCACATGATGGCATATATCACATTGGTAGATGTGCAGGTGAACGAGCCTCTGATAGTGTGGCTGATGTTATTAGGCCCTGTGATGGTGTCCCCTGAATAGATATGTGGGCACAGTTGGCAATGGGCTTTGTTGCAGGGATAGGTTCCTGGGTTAGTGGTTCTGTTGTGTGGTATGTAGTTACTGGTGAGTATTTGCTTCAGGTTGGGGGGCTGTCTGTAGGCAAGGACTGGCCTGTCTCCCCAGATTTGTGAGAGTGATGGGTCGTCCTTCAGGATAGGTTGTAGATCCTTAATAATGCGTTGGAGAGGTTTTAGTTGGGGGCTGAAAGTGACGGCTAGTGGTGTTCTGTTATTTTCTTTATTAGGCCTGTCCTATAGTAGGTGACTTCTGGGTACTCTTCTGGCTCTGTCAATCTGTTTCTTTACTTCAGCAGGTGGGTATTGTAGTTGTAAGAATGCTTGATAGAGATCTTGTAGGTGTTTGTCTCTGTCTGAGGGGTTGGAGCAAATGCAGTTGTATCATAGAGCTTGGCTGTAGACAATGGATCGTGTGGTGTGGTCTGGGTGAAAGCTGAGGCATGTAGGTAGGAATAGCGTTCAGTAGGTTTCTGGTATAGGGTGGTGTTTATGTGACCATCATTTATTAGCACCGTAGTATCCAGGAAGTGGATCTCTTGTGTGGACTGGTCCAGGCTGAGGTTGATGGTGGGATGGAAATTGTTGAAATCATGGTGGAATTCCTCAAGGGCTTCTTTCCCATGGGTCCAGATGATGAAGATGTCATCAATATAGCGCAAGTAGAGTAGGGGCGTTAGGGGATGAGAGCTGAGGAAGCGTTGTTCTAAGTCAGCCATAAAAATGTTGGCATACTGTGGGGCCATGTGGGTACCCATAGCAGTGCCGCTGATTTGAAGGTATACATTGTCTCCAAATGTGAAATAGTTATGGGTGAGGACAAAGTCACAAAGTTCAGCCACCAGGTTTGCCATGACATTATCGGGGATAGTGTTCCTGACGGCTTGTAGTCCATCTTTGTGTGGAATGTTGGTGTAGAGGGCTTCTACATCCATAGTGGCCAGGATGGTATTTTCAGGAAGATCACCGATGGATTGTAGTTTCCTTAGGAAGTTAGTGGTGTCTCGAAGACAGCTGGGAGTGCTGGTAGCGTAGGGCCTGAGGAGGGAGTCTACATAGCCAGACAATCCTGCTGTCAGGGTGCCAATGCCTGAGATGATGGGGCACCCAGGATTTCCAGGTTTATGGATCTTGGGTAGTAGATAGAATATCCCAGGTCGGGGTTTCAGGGGTGTATCTGTGCGGATTTGATCTTGTGCTTTTTCAGGGAGTTTCTTGAGCAAATTCAGTAGTTTCTTTTGGTAACCCTCAGTGGGATCAGAGGGTAATGGCTTGTAGAAAGTGATGTTGGAGAGCTGCCGAGTAGCCTCTTGTTCATAGTCCGACCTATTCATGATGACAACAGCACCTCCTTTGTCAGCCTTTTTGATTATGATGTCAGAGTTGTTTCTGAGGCTGTGGATGGCATTGTGTTCTGCACGGCTGAGGTTGTGGAGCAAGTGATGCTGCTTTTCCACAATTTCAGCCCGTGCACGTCGACGGAAGCACTCTATGTAGAAGTCCAGTCTGCTGTCTCGGCCTTCAGGAGGAGTCCACCTAGAATCCTTCTTTTTGTAGTGTTGGTAGGAAGGTCTCTGTGGATTAGTATGTTATTCAGAGGAGTGTTGGAAATATTCCTTGAGTTGGAGACGTCGAAAATAGGATTCTAGGTCACCACAGAACTGTATCATGTTCATGGGAGTGGAGGGGCAGAAGGAGAGGCCCCGAGATAGGACAGCTTCTTCTGCTGGGCTGAGAGTATAGTTGGACAGGTTAACAATATTGCTGGGTGGGTTGAGGGAACCATTGCTGTGGCCCCTTGTGGCATGTAGTAGTTTAGAAAGTTTAGTGTCCTTTTTCTTTTGTAGAGAAGCAAAGTGTGTGTTATAAATGGCTTGTCTAGTTTTAGTAAAGTCCAGCCACGAGGAAGTTTGTGTGGAAGGTTGGTTTTTTATGAGAGTATCCAGTTTTGAGAGCTCATTCTTAATCTTTCCCTGTTTGCATATCTGTTCTATTCAGTGTAATTTTTTGGCTGCTGTATCTGTGAGGTCTGGGCCACCAAAAGGCATTGCATTTTTAAAGCACTCCTCAGGATGGTAGGGGTCTGAGAAATCCCCTGAAATCCTGAAGATAAGGCTAAGGTAACCATATTTTCAGAATAAAAACCGGACACTTTTGTGGCTATATCTTTTAGGTTGGTGGAAACACTCATGCAAGATGCAAAAGTACATTCTTAACCATGTGTGCTGGTGCCCCCTACAGCCAGCTTCTGACTCAAGTTGCTCATATTTCTTGGAGCAGAGGAAATTCTTGCAGTAATTTAGTGTTGAGAATAAATTTATCATGAAGTATTGAACAAGTGTTAACATTCACTTTGAGCAAAATAACAGCCTTGACAGAGTTTACACTCATTCAACTTTTCTCTCCAAACGCTATGCATTACAAAGAACGCTTTCCATTAGACTGTTGCTGGTAAACAGAACAAATTCTACCTTTGATACAAACACATTTTAAAAAATGAGCATGTTCATTGATGAAATGAAAAACAAGGACATTTCAAGTGCCCCAAAAGAAGGTCCTGGGATCCTAGGACATTATACAAAAAATCAGGATTGCTTTGGTAAAACTGGATATATGGTTTCTTTAGATATTCTTGAGCACGGCTTACGTTTTTCCAGGATCAAGGCCCAAGTTATTATCGTTGCCAATATTTACAGAGAATATTTTCCAAATGAAAAACTTTCGCTGTAGACAGGTTTCAACACAGTAACCAATTCTGTTTGAGATATAGATGCTCTGGCAGAGATAACAAACACAGCCAGCTCCAGTGGATTTTATAATCACGGCAAACACAAACAGCGGGATTTATAAACTCTGCTGGTGAATTCTGCAAATCCGGTAGCGTGGGTAGTTTGTAAGGTCCTAAAGAGAATAACTGTGGAACCATATCAGGCCATCAGTTTATAAGCAGAACTTTCCAGTGATTTCTGCTTTGCAGCACATGCCGTAATACGGCCCGTGGCTTTTCCTATGTCCCTGTCCCTCCTTAGGTTAAAAAAAAATCAAGGAAAATTAAAATGAACGTAGGTTAACATAATTTTAAGGGTATAAATATATATAGCCAAACATCAGGGAATTGTTTTCTGTAACATGAACTTAGCCATTTGGCATGTCCAGGCCTTGTCTTGACCTGCTGCTGTTTGGTTGTTTGGGTTTCTAGGATGGCAAACACCGTGCGCTGCGCTGCTATTTAATGCCCGCCTTAACAGATGCGAGTAACAGTGGTCTGGACCGGCTCTTTGGGGCGGGAATGGTCTTTGGGTTGTGGGTGGGCAGCACAGTGCGGCCCCGCCGTAGGCCTGGCGCCCCTGCAATAGCGGGCACCGGCAGCCTGCGAGACGAATTTAACGCCACCCCCCTGTCACGCCCCTGGGGCTGGCGGGTAGGAGGGGAAGGCCGGGTGTGTGGGGAGCGGAGCGGAGCGGGGGGAGGGGTTAGGGGACGTCAGTCCGTCCCTCAGCTCAAGGCGGGGCCCGGCACCGAGCGGAGGGCTCAGGGGAGGGGGCCCGGCCTCGCCGCGCCAAGCTCGGGCCGAGCAGAGGGAGCCAGCGCGAGGCGCTGCAGTGTGTCAGGCCCCGCCTCCCCCGGGCTCGTACCATTTGGCGGCGCTGGTAGGGGGGGTGCGTGGCAAACCCCAGCCAGGGGTTCCCTGGCTGCCGCGCGAGCGACTGGACTCCCCTGTGATCCCCGCGCGCAGACCGCGCGGCCCCCGCCTTCCCCCGGGCTCTCGGGCCCGCGCCGGGCCCGGGGCAGCCCTGGCGGGAGGGCGCGGCGCCCGCGGCTCCCCCGCCCCGCGCGCCCGCCCGGGCCCCGCCGTTATTCGGACGCGGAGGCCGAGACGGGCAGCGCCAAGAGCGCGGGGGACCCGGACCATGCTGGGTAGCGGGCGGCGGCGCCCGGCGGACTCGCGCCCCGACCAGTGGGTGCTGGTTGCACCAGGTAACCCCCCCCTCCCCCGGGCCCCGCGGAGCAGCTCGGAGCCCCGGCGCCCCGTCTCCCCACCAGCGCCCCCGGGGGAGATTGGGCCTCCCTCAGCGCCCCAGGGGCCCCCCCCGCCACTGGGGCCCCTGGGGAGACTTGAGCCCCCTGCCCCCACGAGCTGCCCCCTGGGGAGACTGGAGCCCCGTGCCCCATCTCGGCAAGGAGGGGCACGATCTCAGTGCAGTGAGATTTGACCCCCCCCTGATCCACACCAGCTTCCCTTGTTGTGCCCCATCGAGTCTCCGGGAGCAGCACCCAGCGGGGTTGAGGGGCTGCTCTTTGTAGAAGGTTAAATTCTTTGCAGCTGTATTACAGTCAAGGCAGGGGGCAGGAGGCGTATTTAAGGCAGGATTTGATGGTCTATATCTGCTGCCCCTTCCCTCTCACGAGTGAGCTAGATGCATCTCACAGGCTACTGATGCTGCAGAAAGAGAGAGATCTTCCCTTATCAAATACTTAGATTTCCTTGGCTGATTTGCACCCTAGTCATGACCTCTCTGTATATCCAGCCAACCCCTATCGTGCTAAGAAGCAGGATCATCTACCGGACCTTCCTGTGTGTAACCTTAAGCAAAGTCTTACAGAGTTCACCATTCTGCTTCTCAGTCCATACTCAATATTTTCCTACATCACTGGGATGTCATAAGGCCTAACTCGTTAGAATTAGTAAATTGCTGTGAGATCCTTGGAGAGAAGGTGCTGTGCAAGTGCAAAATATCATTTCTAGAGTACTCTCACAGGTGCTTGATCTCACCTGTTTTTGATGATCTCTCGTGAAGGAGCCTTACTTACTTCACAGTTTATTCTGTCTTCTGTTTTCTAAAGGGAATGGCGTAGAGACATAAACATCAGATTCGAAACACTTAGACCCCTCTGAATCACAAAGTTCTAAACCTGGTGGGGTCTACTCAACCCTTCATCCTTATAGGATAAAACAGAATTCCCTGTATCTGATGGAAGAATGTTTCAGATGAGGGCCTTAAAAACTGAAATCATCTCTGGCCTGTATTTCCCTCCACTCCACAACTGTCATTCACTATGATTTGTAAATGTAAAATTGCATTACTGCTAATTTTTTGCAGTGTCTGGATTTAAAATGTCATCTGATTCTTAGGTTTCAGAGTAGCAGCCGTGTTAGTCTGTATCCGTAAAAAGAAAAGGAGTACTTCTGGCACCTTGGAGACTAACACATTTATTAGAGCATAGGCTTTTGTGAGCTACCGTATGGTAACACCCATTGTTTCATGTTCTCTGTGTATATAAAATTTCCCCACTATATTTTCCACTGTATGCATCCGATGAAGTGAGCTGTAGCTCACGAAAGCTTATGCTCTAATAAATGTGTTAGTTTCTAAGGTGCCACAAGTACATCTGATTCTTACCTTCAGTTATCTCCAAACAAAAGATTGGTTAATTTTTAAATGAAGGTGGCTGAGTGAGAGAGAATGTGCACAAACTGTAGGAAACGGAGAAAAGATGCATTTCTCAACCCTATTTTCTTCTGGATTTGCTGATTCCTGCCTGTCTGTTCCACACTTGGATCTGAGATACAAAGTGTACAAGATGCTGCTGCTGATAGTAATAACAACTAGGGCTATCAATTAATCACAGTTAACTCATGCGATTAACTCAAAAAAATGAATCACGGTTCAAAAAATGAATTGCGATTAATCACACTAATAACAATAGAATACCAATTGAAATTTACTAAATATTTTTGGATGTTTTTCTACATTTTCAGTATTGATTTCAGTTACAACACAGAATACAAAGTGCACAGTGCTCACTTTATATTATTATTTTTGATTACCAATATATGTGCTGTAAAAATGATAAACGAAAGAAATAGTGTATTTCAATTCACATCATACAAGTACTGAAGTGTAATGTCTTTATCATGAAAGTGTAATTTACAAATGCAGATTTTTTTTTTTTTTTGGTTACATAACTGCACTCAAAAACAAAAGTGTAAAACTTCAGAGCCAAGTCCACTTGATCCTACTTCTTATTCTGCCAATAGCTAAGACAAACAAGTTTGTTTATATTGACGGGAGATACTGCTGCCTGCTCCTTATTTACAACGTCACCTGAAAGTGAGAACAAGCGTTCGCATGGCACTTTTGTAGCTGGTGTTGCAAGGTATTTACATGCTAATATGCTAAACATTCGTATACCCCTTCCATGCTTCAGCCGCCATTCCAGAGGACATGCTGATGATGCTCATTAAAAAAAATAATGGGTCAATTAAATTTGTGACTGTACTCCTTGCGGGGAGAATTATATGTCTCCTACTCTGTTTTGTCTGCATTCTGCATATGTTTCATGTTATAGCAGTCTTGGATGATGATGACCCAGCACATGTTTGTTTTAAGAACACTTTCACAGCAGATTTGACAAAATACAAAGAAGGTACCGATGTGAGATTTCTAAAACTAGCTACAGCACTCAACCTAAGGTTTAAGAATCTGAAGTGCTGTCTAAAATCTGAGAGGGATGAGATGTGGAGCATGCTTTTAGAAGTCTTAAAAGTGCAACACTCTGATGCAGAAACTACAGAACCCAAACCACCAAAAAGAGAATCAACCTTCTGCTGGTGGCATCTGACACAGATGATGAAAATGAACATGTGTTGGTCTGCACTGCTTTGGATCGTTATCAAGCAGAACCCATCATCAGCATGGAACCATGTCCTCTGGAATGGTGGTTGAAGCATAAAGGGACATATGAACTTTTAACGCATCTTATACATAAATATCTTGCAATGCCAGCTACAACAGTGCCATGCAAATGCCTGTTCTCACTTTCAGGTGACGTTGTAAATAAGAAGCAGGCAGCACTATCTCCTGCAAATTGTAACCAACTTTGTCTGCGTGATTGGCTGACCAAGAAGTAGGACTGAGTGGACTTGTTGGCTTTAAAGTTTATATTGTTTCATTTTTAAATGTAGTTGTTTGGTTTTTTTCTACATAATTCTACATTTGTAAGTTCAACTTTCATGGTAAAGAGATTGCACTACGGTACTTGTATGAGGTGAATTGAAAAATACAATTATTTTGTTTTTTACAGTGCAAATATTTGTAATATAAAAGTGAGCACTGTACACTTTGTATTGTTGTAATTGAAATTAATATATTTGAAAATGTAGTAAACATCCAAAAATATTTTAAATAAATGGTATTCTATTGTTGTTTAACAGCACAATGAATCGTGATTAACTTTTTTAATCGCTTGACAGCCCTAATAATAACTGCTAGCTCTTATATCATGCATTTCATCTGCAGATCTCAAAGCAGTTTACAATAGAGGTCAGTATCATTCTCCTCATTTTACAGATGGGAAAACTGAGGTACCAGGTGAGGTGAAGTGAGGTCACCTACCAGCCTAGTGACAAAACCAGGAATAGAACCCAGATTTCCTGAATTCCAGTATAGGATGAGGCATCCGATGAAGTGGGTATTCACCCACGAAAGCTTATGCTCCAATACGTCTGTTAGTCTATAAGGTGCCACAGGACTCTTCGCCACTTCTTACTTTGACATCTATGCAAACTTCAGTTTAAAGTTAAGTACTGTATTCAAACAGCTGACTTTGCCAACAAATGCCTCTTTCCTATTAATTTTAACACACTTAACTTTATGCATGTGAGCAGTCAGTTCTGTGCAAAATGTTAATCTCTCACATCAGCATTTTCAGAAGTGGAGCCAGAGCTTGTAAATTCCAGGAACTCAGGTTTCCTTACAGAGGCTATGTGTACAGTAGGGGAGCTTTACTGGTATAGTATAGGTATAATATACCAGCAGAGTGCTCCTGGTGTGGGAACAGCTGCACTGGCAAAGCTGCCAACTTTGCCAGCAAAGTTTATAAAGTTCATCAAATGTATAGGAAAGTTTATTAAATTCAGTAGAACCTGAAAGCACATATGGAGTTTCAAAAGTCCACAGCAAACAGCTCCAAGGTTTTGCTGCTGACATAATCAGAAATAGTCCTATGGTTGAGGTCTAATTGAAGACCACTGAATATAATAAATGTAATGTTTTTTGATTAAGTGTTTTTGAGAAATTACAAGAAGTTGAATACCATTTTTTGAAGTCCCATATTTCAGAAGTGTTTTGTCATAATTTCCGTAAATTCTCTTGTGGCTATACTTGCAAAACTTGACTTTGCTTTCCAAATTTCCAATAGAATAGTCTGTTTTTTGAGGAAGTTAAGTGGGCAAAATGGGGCTTATAACAAAAGTTTGTTACAATTTTAGGGCCTGATCATGATAACTCTTACTTATACGAGTAGTCCTTACTCATGATAATAGTTCCATGGTCTTCAGTGGGACTACTTATGTGGGTAAGGGGGTTACTCAGATGAATAATTATTTACAGGATCTGGTCCTTAATTGTGGAGTCTCTATCTTGTCTCTCTAGTTCTTGCAACTCCTTTGTGGGGTAGGTTAGTAACAAGTTTCTGATCTTATGCAGGGAAACATTGAATTATGGAGAGAAAAGATTTGTTTTAATGTTACAACAAGAAGCACAAAAGAGCTAATTGGATGTACCTACTTTCCAAGAAGAAAAAGTAACAAAGGGTCCAATCCTAGAAACACTAAGGCACACCTGTAGCTGCTCACATGAGTAATCTTAGCATTAGAATATCTCACATGGGTGTTGATATCATGTACCACCCTATATATTCAGTAGCATTATTTTCACCTGGACATGAATAGTTCATCTTGCTTTGATTATGCCTTATTTTAACATTAATGGAGAGGATGGGCTAATTCTGCAAAGAAGCAGATGTCTTGGAATCAGTCCAGATAGAGAAGGGAAACTGAAATTAGGGGACTTGTCAGCAAGTATTCAGAAGTGAAACTGAAACTCTACCTAAATCATGTGTATCTTGATATCTGTCAAGCCCCAAGCAGCATGACAGCAGCTTGCTATATTGAAAACGGTGTGAAATAGAGTGCTACAAAGTTAGGGCCTGACCCTGCAAACCCTTAACCACATGCACAACTTTTCTCATGTGAATAGTCCCATTGTACTGAGAATTATTATTGTATTAATGTCACAGAGACCATTGAACAGCCCTAGCATGATTTTTAGTTGCTCATGGCAGATTGGATTGAAAACAGTTAGCTAGAAATAAAAAGCTCTGTTATTCCATTATCCATCTCCTGAGTCATCATTCAGACTGATAGTAAATCTTAATATGAAACTTTTGCACTTCAGTTAATGGTGACATGCTTTTCCCCAGCTGATCACTGTGATGCAGCATTGGAAATGGCAAGATATTGTGAGTACTTGCAACAGAAATCAGTGGAATGCCAAATAGTTAAATTGGAAGGTTGAGTGGTGCAATTTCTAAGTCTTCAGTTGAAGTAATCACATGAGCAAAGAAAAAGCCTGTTTTCATCGTTTAATAATGAAAGGAACCGTTATTTTGTGGTTTACTTTTTCGTCTGCAGGATACTTGGCATGTTTCCTGAGCAAATGTTGTTTACCAAATTATCAGATTGAGACTGTGCTATCAACCCATAGGGCATCAGCAAGCATAACGGAATATGTGGGGCTTTCATATTAGCCTAAGGAATAAGAGAAGAAGAGTGACCAACTTGAAAACTCTGGATCATATTGGAAAAGTAGTCATATTAAAATAAGTTCTAGGACACATAGTATGTAAAATATAATTTATATTAACAACTTAGACAGATTATATTTATTTTTTTACATGTCATTACTCCTGGGGGCATTTAAAAATTTAAAAATTCTGTGCACAATATTTTAAAATTCTGCACAATTCTGCAAATTTTATTTGTCAAAATAACACTACAAGTTAATCACGCCAATTCCAATTATTTTGGTAATTTATTTCAAAATACCTGTCAGCAAATATATCTGTAACAATTCAGACATGCACAAAAATTCCCCCGGGAGTAGAGAGTTAAAGAAACCCCTATGACAACCCAGTTCCTGTTTCTCTGTCCCCTTTGCCCCCCCCCGGATCCCAGCCAGGGGGCCAGACACCCACAACCCCTCGCCCCCAAGCCTACCTGTGGGGCCCCCCCCACGGCCAATACATCCAAACCCCCTCCTCCCCAGAGTCCAGCATCAAGGCCCCCCCAACCCAGATAGCCCGGTCCGCTCCCAGAGCCCAGCTGCAGGGGCCCCCCATGCCCAAACACACTTCCTCCCTCAGAGCCCAGGGATCCAGACGGAGAAACAGCCTGATGCTTGGTCCCAGGCTTGCACAGAGTTTCCTGCATACTGCCCTCTCTTTCCCTCAGGGAATGCTGGGAACTGCAGCTTCCAGGAACCTTCTAGCTCTCTCTCCCTCCCCCCAAGCAGTGTCTTCTATGTGCAAGCTGGTCTCTGCCGAGTCCATTGGTTCCTAGTGGCAGCTAGCAGCAGTAGAGCCCATTTCTGTGGGGGAAAGGAAATTCTGTGTGCAAAACATTAATTTCTGCAAAATTCTGCATTACGCAGTGGTACAGAATTCCCCCAGGAGCAGCATGTTAAGATCCTGCCTTTTAAAACACTTGGTTTTGTTCATTTCTGTTTAACCTAAAATAAAAGCTGTTTAGCCCAATTTGTTCATCTGCCAAAGAGCAAAACACAGTAGTAGAGTTATAAAACAGGATCCAGGAATTGCTTAGAATTTGAAATTCAGAGAGACATTTGGACTTTTATATTTATCTGTCTCTTCAACAACATTCCCTGAACAAGTAGGTTTAAAAAAAATCCAATAAGAACTTTGTACATATTACATAAAAACACTGCAGAATATATATTAATATTAAAGTCATCTTAAAAAGTTAGTGGATTAAGTGTCCAGGCCAAATTCAGTGGTGAGTTTAGAGAGCGGCTTTGTTGGCATAATTTACCTGTGCTTCCCCCAATGTGTACATTATATCAGCTTAGATTCCCTTACACTTAAGACATTTTACCAACAGGTAATTTGCACCCATTCTAATATGTCATCTCTGAATATGGTCCACTAAGTATAAGGAAGACTACTTTGATGTAACTCATAAGCTGAGGGGCCAGAAGAGAGGAGTATAGCAAGTAAAATAACCGAAAAGAGATGAGACCCTCCCCTCCTTCTGTTCCTATCTTCTGGCTCCTGAGTGAGCAAGTTACATCAATTTAGGCATTGTCTACACTCAGGAATAATGCTGATTCAGCAGTTGGTGTACCTGCACCAATGCTGACACTTAAGCATAGACAAGAGGAAGCTGGGGTTTGCATCAGTTAAGCTAGTCAGGATTTAACCTTGCTTACGCTAATCAGAGTTTACCCATACTTCAGTGGGTGCAAACTCTGGCATGCCCTTATCTACACCTAGGGTTCAGCATGGTTACAGCTACACCGATTGCTGAATTAGTGCTATTTCTCTGTAGGCAAGTCTTAGACTTGCTCCTTGTTAGTTGCTTTAAAAAAGGTGAATTATGCCTGAACGGGGTGAAGCCAGAGGAGGGTTATAGTGGTCCTCATAGGCAAAATCAGTCATTCCATTTGGGAATAGGGGCAAAAGACTAACCAAACCATCTGGTAGTTTTTTCTCTGAAGTTTCACTCAAGATAACTCATGTTTGTCCGTGACTGCACCTTACAATTCACAGGTGATACATAAGGTGGTGTGAGTTTGAGGAGTGCAACTTGTACCACCTTAAACATCATTTCTGAATTTAGACCTTTGCTGGAGAGTACCAATCAATGTTTCAGCGATTGCCAGACTGATAACCATTAGCGCATTGACAGTAAGCATTGGAGAAGTCCTCGCTCAATTTTTGAAGATAGTATTACAGATTTGTTATGAAGAAAGCCAGAAATGTAAGCTCTCCAGCACTTTCTGATGTTTGAACATAGTTGAGAAATCGAATGCAAAAGCAAAATTTTCAAAGAACATACAATGGATGCTCCTACAGAATGTGTCTGTGCAAAAATGCCTGTTTTCTAAAGTAGTTGAGGTTTTTCTGAAGATGAAGTATCGGACTGGGAGTCAAGAAATCAAGTTTATAGTCCTGTCTTTGATACTTGACTGACTTTCTGATCTCTACCAAGTCACTTATCCTCTGTGTAACTGAGTTGATTCCTCTGTTGATTGGAACTAATACATTCTTCATATTGATTATTAGTTAAACTTTGTAAAACTCTTGGATGATGTAAAGTGTCATAAATCCTATGTAATCTTATTCAGTCCTTCTAAAAGGTCTGTATTACTTATAAGCCTGGGTTGCAGAGTCGTAGGGCATCACACTTATGTACCATAAAGTTGTTGGTACTGAGCTAAAGCCATGTACTTCAGAGTTCCTTGACTCCACGAGGTACACAGATGAAGCGAGATTATTAGATCTAAAATATCGGCAGTATTAGTATGTCACTTTGTCTTTATTTAAAGCTTTTATTAAAATATCTATCAAAAGGACTTCATCAAAATGTTCCCATGTTGTAAACAATGTGCAAAGGCTGCATGGGCTGGCAGTACTGCTGGGAATGGAAGAAAATACAGTTATGTAGATGACTTTAAACTAGATAAATCCATATGTTTTAATATCTGTTTTTAAATGAAATCTTAACTTTGTAGTTCCAGACTTTTTAATGAGCCTTTCTTTTTGAAAAAAAGCCCTCAATGTTCTTTTAAGGCTAACCTTAATGGCATCTCTTTGCCTGAGAATTCCATATCCTTTGATACCAGTCTGTTAAACAGAGTATTCATTTCTAAAATTTGCTTATAAAAATAGATTTTGGGTCATCCATTATTGCTTCATGTAGCTTGGTGGGGTTGTATGCTCCTTCATGTAGTAGAAGTATAACGCAGAACTGCATTGGGCCTGGTGTTGGCACAGAGAGAAACTGGCCTGCCAGGGGGATTCAAGGGCTGTGATGAAATGAAAGGTGGAGCTAGCGATTAGCAGCTGTCAGAACATCAAGGGTCAATTTCACCAGTCTGAATTAAAGAAAAATAAAAATAAAATGCACTTCCAATTTAGTCATGTAACAATAACCATTATATAATATGGAATTTGGTTGTATGTCTGACCTCCAGGAAATGTGATAAGGTTTCCCGCAAGATTTTAGGAATGAGTCGGGCAAGTGAAAGTCATCAGATGACCTGAGCGTTTTCATTAAATGTGAAAGAAGTCTGGACACTTTTAAAAAGCTTTAATTGTTTATTCTGGTATTATTTTAGACTTGGCCTGTGTTAAACTTAGAGAGGCTTTCATGTGAGGGAATGCATGACGATAGAAAGTAAGGGTGCTGGGATTACCGTTTAGTGTACCTGCTGTGCTGCACATTTTCAAAGCTTTTATAGCCTCTCTTAAATCAGGTTCAGGATAGAGTAAGTTGTGAAATTCACTTTGTAGACTTCAGTGAAAATGACGTGTCCATCTCAAAGCATTTTTTTAAAACTGTTTAGTGTTACTTGATGAATACTGCAAAGATTACCGTAGCATATATCTTATATGATTTATAGCAAAACCAATTTTAGAGAGACACAAGGTGGATGAGGTAATATAAAAAAGGTAATAAAAAAAGCTCAAAAGCTTTTCTCTCTCTCTCCAGTAGAAGTTGGTCCAATAAGACAGTGGTTCTCAACCGAGGGTACGTGTATCCCTGGGGGTACACAGAGGTCTTCCAGGGGGTACATCAATTTATCTAGATATTTGCCTAGTTTTACAACAGGCTGCATAAAAAGCACTAGCAAAGTCAGTACCAACTAAAATTTCATACAGACAATGACTTGTTTATACTGCTCTATATACTATACACTGAAATGTAAGTACAGTATTTATATTTCAGTTGATCTATAATTATATGGTAAAACTGAAAAAGTAAGCAATTTTTCAGTAACAGTGTGCTGTGACACTTTTGTATTTATGTCTGATTTTTGTAAGCAAGTAGTTTTTAAGAGAGGTGAAACTTTGGGGTACATAAGACAAATCAGACTCCTGAAAGGGGTACCAGTAGTCTGGAAAGGTTGAGAGCCACTGCAGTGAATGATATGACCTCACCCACCTTGTCTCTCTAATACCCTGGGACTAACACAGCTACAACAATGCTGCATAAAACCAGTTTTAACATTTATTTAAACAGCCCCATAAACACATTATGCTTACTTCTTAATTACCTTGTTAGGGTTATAAAGGCACTATATATTTGAGTGAATCTGTGTAATGTAGTCATATTCTAAATGCTGTGCTGGATGAACAGTTGTCTAGTTTATCTGTTGCTAATACACCCACCTTTACTGGGTGAGCAGTTTTGTCTACCTGCCTCCATCTTGGTACAGTGTCTAGGTGCAGTATAATTAATTGAAAGGCATAATTTCTAATCAAAAGACCTTGCATACACTCACTAACTTGTTTTTTGCTCATATAAAAGCAACCCTTTGGGGCAGAGTTTATAAAAACTATTCTTGTATATTGTGGCAAATAATCCATCTTCCTTTAGGATTTAACAAGAGACCTCTTGCATCTCTGGTTTGGTTTTTAGTTATATTCTCCAATTTTTTTAACCAATTATGGGTCTTAGACCTTAAGACAAAAGACACATTTTAATTCTTAGTTTTCCTGGAAACAACAAAGCTGCTTTGATACTTCTTTTTAAGAAAGCCCATTAACTTAGCAACAACATTATCTTTTTCACTGAATATGGAGCTGAAAACCTCAAAAAAAAAAAAAAAAGGGCAATCCAGTTACCTTTGTAAGTAAAGATCTCTGTGCCTTTTATAGGGCTTGCAAAATGTGGTCTTTTTCTCTTATATCTGATGCCCTTTCCACAAAAGTAATGCTTTCTTACCCTGACTTCTTATTCTTGAGTATTCTCTCCTGTATGTGTTCCATTTAAATAGGGGGTTCTTAATATTTCAAGGCCAAGTTGGTTTGGTATCTATTTCTGCAAGACAGCACCATTGCAATGTTTTCCCCGTCTGCATGCCAACCTGATTTTCAAGCATAACTGATTTCTAATGAAAATTACTTCTAGTCAATGGAAGAAATGACAGAGTAGGTCTGGTGGGGACATGGCATTGTATGTGAAAGAAAGCCTAGAGTCACATAAAGTAAACATCTTAAACGAATCAAAGTGTACCATAGAATCTCTATGGATAGAAATTCAGTGCTTGGACAATCAGAGTATAGTAGTAGGAATTTACTACTGGCTCCCTGACCAGGATGGTGATAGTGATTGTGAAATCCTCAGGGAGATTAGACAGGCTACAAAGACAGAAAACAAATTAATGATTGGGGGATTTCAGGTATCCTCATATTGACTGGGTATATGTCACCTCAGGAAGGGACACAGAGATAAAATTTCTAGACATCATAAATAACTGCTTGTTGGAACAGCTTGTCCTGGAATCCACAAAGGGAGAGCCAATTCTTGTTTTAATTCTAAGTGATACACAGGATCTGGTCCAACAGGTGGAAGTTGGGTCCTAGTGAGGAAAATAGAAAGGAGCATAAACTCTGGCAAGTCAAGCGTAAACTAGGGCAGGCCAAGAAAAAATTTGAAGAGCAACTAGAAAAAGACACACTAACAGAAAATATTTTTTTAAGTGCATCAGAAGCACGAAGCCTACCAAACAGTCAGCGGGGCCACTGGACAATCAAGGTGCTAAAGGTGCACTGTAGGAAGACAAGTCCGTTATGGAGATGTTAAATGAATTCTTTGTATTGGTCTTCACTGTATTGGATGTGAGGGACATCCCTGCATCTGAGCCATTTTTTTAGGTGACAAATCTGAGGAACTTTCACAGCTTGAGAAGTCAATAGAGGAGGTTTTGGAACAAATAGATAAATTAAACAGTAATATGCCACCAGGACCACTTGGTATTCACCCAGGAGTTCTGAAGAAACTCAGATATGAAAATACAGAACTACTACCTGTGATATACCTATCACTTACATCAGCCTCCGTATCAGATAACTGAAGGGTAGCTAATGGAACACCAATTTTTAACAAAGTCCCCAGAGGTGATCCTGGCAATTACAGGCCAGTAAGCCTAACTTGAGTACCAGGAAATTGGTTGAATCTCTAGGTAACAAAAAAATTATCAGGTACATAGATGAACACAATGCGTTGGCTTTTATAAAGGCAAATGCTGCCTCACCAATCTAGTAGAATTCTTTGAAGGTGCCGACAAACATGGACAAGGGTGATCCAATGGATATAGTGTAATTGGACTTTCAGAAAGCCTTTGACAAGGTCCCTCACCAAAGGCTTTTAAGCAGAGTATGCAGTCATGGGATAAGAGGGAAGGTCCTCTCATGAATCGGTAACTGGTTTCAAGCTAGGAAACAAGGGGTATCTCTACAGTGCAATTAGACACTCGTGGCTGGCCCATGCCAGCTGACTCTGACTCCCAGGACTCAGGTTAAGGGGCTATTTAATTGTGGTGTAGATGTTCAGGCTCAGGCCTGAATGTCTGCACCACAATTAAACAGCCCTTTAATCCAAGCACCCTGAGCTTGAGTCAGCTGGTACTGGCCTGCTGTGGGTTTTTAATGACAGTATAGGCATACCCAAAGGGTAGGAATAAATGGAGAGAGGTAAATAGGAGGGTCCCCAAAGGATCTGTGCTGGGACCAGACTGTTCAACATACTTATAAATGGTCTGGGAAAGGGGGTAAATGATGAGGTGGCAAAATTTGCAGATGATACAAAATTACTTAAGATAGTTAGGTCCAAAGCTGACTTTGAAGAGTTACAAAGGGATCTCACAGAGCTGTGTGACTGTGACAAAATGGCAAATGAAATTCAGTGTTGATGAGGGCAAAGTAGTGCGTTTTTGAAAACATAATTCCAACTATACATACAAAACCATGATGTCTAAAGGAGTTGTTACTGCATAAGAAAGAGATTGTGGAGGCACTGTGGATAGTTCTCTGAAAACCTCCACTGAGTGTGCAGCAGCAATCAAAGGAGTGGAAAAAAAGCTAACTGAATGTTAGGACCATTAGGAAAGGGATAGAAAACAAAACTGAAAATATCATAACACCACTGTATAAATCCATGGAACACCCACACCCGCAGTACAGTATGTGCAGTTTTTGTCACCCCATCTCTAAAAAGATATATGAGCATATATAAGAGATATTAGGGATGCAATCTCATGCTCTGGGTGTCCCTAAACCTCCAATTTCCAAAAGCCGGGCGTGGATGGCGGGGGGATGGATGATTGGAAATTGCCCTGTGCTGTCCATTTTCTCTGAAACACTGGCACTTGCCACTGTCATAAGACAGGATACTGGGCTAGGTGGCCATTGTTCTTGTCCAGCATGGCCATTTGTGTGTTCTGATGTAATGGACATACTGGGTGGCTTTCAGGGGGAAATTACCAGTACCTGAAAGGTAAATCCAATTAATACAGACAAGTATGTTGGTGAAGTATGATGGGGTGGGAAAGATCTCTCAATTTATAATTTTATAATTCTTTTCAGAGCCTGTTACTGATCTTCCTATGAAACCTGATGGTGGACCTTTATTTACAAGACTGCGTAATCCAAGTACAGGCAAGTTTGCAACAGTTAAGGACATTGTTAATATTATGGTTAATTCTCTCCTTATCTCTACCAGAGAATTAATATTTTGCAAGCTGAAATGATGATAGGGTTAATCTCATGTGCCAGAGATTTTGTTGAGGATGCCATGTAGTTAATTGAGTTAAAACATTTAGGATTTGTTTTATAATTTTAATTGGTTGAACTGTTCATCAGAAATATTGGCAGCACAAAAAAGTGGTATATTTCAAGTGTGTCTTTTAAATGCATTAGTTTTTTTGGGGATCCACAGGCCTTTCTTATAAATCCAAATTTAGATTCTTCAGCTAGTCACCTATAAAATAAACATTCAGCTAGGAGAGGCTTTTATTACACTTGCCAAACTTTTGAGCCTTTTCATTTTTAACTATGATTTTCTTTTTACTCAGTCCAAAGTGTGGTATCTCTTTTCTTGACAGTAGATGATGATTTACCTTTAATTAGAAACATATTAGAAAAACAGATATGTAGAAAATTTAATGAACCTCCCTCCAATCTCCAAAACAATCATTTTCTTCTTTGGTTGTATAGCTAGTGTATCTTAAAGCTGCCTTTGTCTAAGACTTTCTTTTCATTAAAGTATACAGTACTAAACCCTGTTTAGTTTATTTAAACAGAAAATCTTCACATTTAAAGTAGTTTGTTTGAAAAAATCTGGTTCAGGTTATTTCTTCAATCCATAAATTCATTTGCTTTTGGTAGGATCATTGGGTTTTTTAAAATGTCACCACTCATGTTTATAACATTAAAACACATCTGAGAACCTTAATTACAGGTGCAGATAATCTGCTAGTTTCTGCTTTGTGCCTAAGGGAAGAGATTAGTGAAAGACAAGAGATGCAGAATGGGAAGAGAGTTTATTAATTCTGTTTAAAAATATTCAGAACTTAGCTTCAGAATATAAAGCAATGCACAACTTCCATCTGCTGTACTGAATTGGCTTTCCAATTTGTCACCAGAATTGAAAAAAAAAGTAGATAAGAATTTATATTTTACCAAGGAGGGAAGTGATCTCTTTAATTTGTAGAATGAAAAGTGTGGGGGAAGGCTTTTAGAGAAAACCTTTAAGTGTAGTTGTTGACACTGAAGCTGGGTAACTTATTATAGAATTACTAGAAGCCTATTTAAAGATCTATAATGCGCAAACCTTTGGTTATGTAACCTTATGTATGAGTGCAGGGTGTGAAATAGAGAAGAAAACACCCTTTTAGCATCTTTTTAGAATATTTATGTTTTAATAAATAAGTTGTTGTCTCCAAATATTGTATAAACACCCATGCAATGTGTGCTCTTGAGAGATCAGCCAGAACTAACCAAGTCTGCAAAATCATACAACTTCTAAAGCAAAGTCTTAGTGACTTTCCATTATAGTAATGGAGATTGTCAGCCTTGTTCATAATGTATTTGGCATTTGGAAATCAAAACTAATATGGGAGGCATAAGAATGATCCATTCCACTTTGTCCACGTGAAGCAATGACAAGCAGGGGGATTTTGTGAAGGGGCCTAAAACAAAGCAATTTCTGTCATCTCCAAGATTTCAAGTTTCTAATGAAACCCACTTGTTCAGCTCCCTCAGTCACCTAATTCATTTAACCCATAATCTCCCTACATCTGTACCAACACACAAAAATAAATGACAAACAACAAAATGATGCTTAAAAGAGTTGGGACTCTCATTCCCTATCCCTGAGTCAGATAACTCCGAGACAGACACAAAGAAAGAAGAGATTCTCACTATCACCAACCCCTCCTGTACAGACAAAAGCTAATTTCTTGTGTGATCTGATTTGGGTTTGAATCAAAGGCTTTGCATTGTAAGATGAACTATTCACACTTCTTATTTATTGATTCAAAATTGAGTAGGGATTATAGAGCTGGTAAACGAACATCTGTATATAATAGTTTTCTTTGTCTAAGCTTTCTTTGTAGTTACAGTGTGTGTAGAATGTATGTATGTTTATGTATATATTAGGCAAGTTCTTCAGACATATTGGATGGTCTTTTGATTTTCATGAAAGCTTACAAATACAAACCAGATTTCTTTTAACAGGAGAAGCTGCCCTCTACTTATTCAATAGCAGTGCACAGCAGCTGTTTGAAGTAAAAGCTTTTCATGAAGAATATCGTTCTTGGTTTATAGGTCAGGCTGTTCAGCATGGTGAGTGTTTCCTTTCCCTTACCCCTAAGTGTAACTAATATTCATACATTTCCCCCCCATAAATGTACTGGTGTATCTCCAGTAAATTTTAGAGTCCAGTCACACAGTATCTCCACCTTCTGAGGCACTCACATGCCATCTGGATTTAACCAGGGGTGGGGCTTTGTGGTTTCTTAGAAGACTGCATTTGGCAGCCTCAATTAGACAGATGTTCGTGTGTCTTGAAAAAAATCAAATTGTCGTAAACTCAAGTGCCACAAAATATTTAGCTTTCCTTGTCAATCAACCTGACAAGCCCTCAGGGAACATATGTATATTTTAATTTTAGGGAAGAAAGCATAAATGGACCCACTTATTTTAGCAATGAAATATAGTTTCAGACATTGAAACATTTGGTCCCTCTTCCTTTAACCTACCATTCTGGTTCCCAGAAAAGCTTTGGGATCTCAAGCTGATGGTTCTTTTCCTGAGGCTGGTATTTAGGAATTTCATGACCTGGAGCAAGTTCCCCTATTTATTCATAGCTCTCTCATCATCCTAGCCTATCTTTTTAAATAGAAGGCAGACAACTTTCTGTAGCTTCTCACCAAGGATCTAACAATGTTTTTATCCATGAGGTTGTCACTAGAGAAATGTTTCTTGCCCAGTCAATTATTGCATCCTATTTTATTTGATTTTTTTTCCCTAGAAAAAGTGTCATTTAATGATAGGGGAACACACAATTTTTCTAAAAACTGTGTATCTTCTTTAATTGTATTATCCCTAGCTGTGTGTTTAATTCTAAATTTCCTTTGCACAGGTGCATATAGGAATAACCAGACTGCAAGTAATGCTGCTGTAAGCTTTGATTTGTTGTGGGTGGGTGTTGAGCTGAGGGAGTGTGCATGCTTCATGCTGTTGATTATATTGAATTTTCTATGTCCCTTCTCCTCCCACCTTCTGCCTTGGCCCCTGAGAAATAGCTGTCCTCAGGAACCATCACCTGCATTTTGTTTAGAAGCCTGGAAAGATGTTCCTAATTTCTTTGAGTGCTGCAGGGGCATGTATAAAATTAACTCCTGTATCTCTGAAAAGGTTATTCTTCTGAAGATAATTCTCCAGCTTTTTGTTTTTGTTTGAGTATTCTAACTATGTATAAGTCTGAAATTCATTAGTTTTTCAGTTCCTGTAAAATGGGTCCATGTTAAACCTAGTTTTGTTAGTGAGCCTTTCAGGTTCCTGAGTGGAGTTTCCCTGTCTTTTCTCCCATTTGTCTGACATATCGGTGGCATGGAATCTCTGATTCTTGATTTCTTGCATCCCCTGAAAGAGGAGCTTACTCCAATTCCCTGTAATTCATGTTATCTTCTCTTGTTTGGCTTTTTTTTTCTTTATATCCCACTGCTCATGCAAATGCATTACCTGGAAGGTGGGTTGAACTGCCTCTCAAGCAGAAACATATTTGTTGTGGCTCTTAATGATCTAGACTACAGAAACTGCTGTGTGAAAAGCATAACATTACCTCCCTTTGATAGCCGGCATGTCATCTTCACAGCATGCTCCATCTTCAGCTGTTCCAGAAACTTAGACCTGATCTAGACCTAAAACATAGGTTGACTTAGCTACGTTGCTCAGGAGTGTGAAAAATTAAGCCTACCAAAGCCCCGGTTTAGACTGATAGGTTGACAGAAGAATTCTGTCAACCTAGCTAGTGGCTCTCAAGGGAGTGGATTAACTACACCACTGCAGCTCTGCCATTGTAGCACTTGTAGTGTAGACATATCCTGCGTTCCCTGCTGGCTTCCAAAGGCCTGTCTTTCTTTCTGCCTTTTTATAATTTATTTTTAAATATTTAATGATGATCTCATTGTTTGGATTTTTCTCCTATTTTCCAAGTGACAATAACGCATTACTAGATTCATTGCTACTGAAAATGTTGTTTTTCCGGGAACAAAAGAGTGTGTAGAGAAATAGAAATACATTCAGAATTCTGTGTCCCCAAAATACAAAAAAGCGTCTTTAAAAATAAAATTGCTTTCTCAGTGGTGTGGTGGTACTTTCCAGCTGTCAGATTAAAAAGTACCAATGACAAGGAATAGATGACTGTAAGACAGAACTTGGGGAATGAGGTTTCTTACTTATTTAGCGGTCTTACTCTAAAATGGAGAAGATTTGGAAATAAATATGCAAATTAATTAAAGACATCACAAATTATAATTTACCATTGGGACTGTTAGTTCTGTTGTTAAGTCTTCCATTGGAAAATCAACACTTTTTGAAATATGAAGAATAAATTATTAGTTGTAAGCCAAATGATTCTCCAATAACCTGATCTTGATTTAGCAAGATTTAGGAAATGCAAAATGGGAAAAGTACATTAAAATTTCATTCCCTCTTAGTGAATTAAAACAAAAACCTCCCTCTAGCTGTCAAGTCCACATATCTACACTCATTTTTGGTTTTCTAATGTCAAATGGTTATCAATTATTAGATCTTATCTAATGAATTTCTAATGAATGTTACATTGTTGTTTCCAATTCTCTATACTGAAGGCTCTGTTAATTGAAGGTCCCATCCTGCAATTGGTATATATTATTAAACATACGCACTGGGCCATATTCTCTGGTCTACTAAGTTCACTTTGTGTCACATAAGAAACCAACAGAGAATTCCCCCATGCAGAGGGAATCTCTGGCCTTTGTAAAACACGCAGAATTCAGCTACAACTCCTCTTCTGCTTCCTACTGCAGAGCTTTCTGCCTGATGTAAGTGGGGAAGGGGCCACAGCAGAGCGAGGTCTCATTATGCCTGATTCTCTGCTGATGGAAGGGATTTCCTCTGCACCGTGCATTGGAGCTAGCCCCCTGCAGCTTTAAGTTACTCGAGGACTAGGGGGAGAGCAGAATCATTAAGCTATAGTCAGCTTCCTATCAAGACACATGTCCCACTGTATTTTAATGTGGCTTAGGCACAATTAAGAATTAAGCCCTCTTATATTAAGGCATTTGTAAAACAAAATAACAGAATATACTTAACTGCTCCATGAAAACGCTGCAACCCCATCAGTAAAATTAAAAGGAAATAATCAATCTGCCTATGTTATGCTTCTGAGGATAAAATGTTCTTTCATCTTTCTCTCCATAGATGGACGCCTATTGTTTGCAACACCAATGGATCCTTTATTTCTGGTGCTTTTCTACCTCATAAAGGCAGAGAAAGAGGTAAGTGTCCTAGATTCTGGCATTAGAAATTTTAGGGGAAACAGCTATTTATTGCTTTATTTTCTCTAAAAGTTATTTTAATTCTTTCAAGTGGGACTCCCACACTAAATGAATATTGCATTATATATCACTGAAGCATAAATACATGTCCCAGACAGGTTGTTGTCATCTTTGCCACTGTTGTTTGGTGATCAGAGATGTAGTGTGTTGTCAGTAAAGGATGTTATAGTTAAGGTTACATTTTGACTTTGATATAAGCCTTATATTTTTCTCTCTGCTCATAATTATCTAAAAAATTTTCCATTTCATCTGAAATGTTCCATTCTTGGTCTCATTCCAAAGGTGAATATTTTGGAAAGTTTGAGATGAATTCATTCATCCATTTTTGATTATGGAAGGTGAGGGAAATAAAAATACTTTTACCACTCTAGGAAAATGTGAAGGTGCTGCTTTGCTTGTTCATGAGTTTAAAAATGGCTGACCTTCACAAGTTGAAATTTCCGTATGTCTAGTCCTTACTGAGGACTAATCTCTAAGCCAGTTTGCTTAACTAAATATAAAAATTAACAAAACAAGTTGAATTATAATCATTGGAAAAATTCATTTTGTGACTGCTCAGCACAAGGTTTCCCCCCAAAATTTGAGTTAAGTTTTTTTTGGCTTCAGTCGAACAAAGCACTTAAATACATGCTTAAGTACTTTGCTGGATTGGGGCCGGTTGCTTAGTACTTTGCGGGATTCATAGATTCCAAGGTCAGACGGAACCATTGTGATCGTCTAGTCCACCTCTTATATAACATGGGCCATAGAAGATCCCTGAAAAAATTTCTAGAGCATATCTTTTAGAAAATATCCATTCTTTGATTTAAAAATTTTCAGTGATGAAGAATCCACCATGACCTTTCGTAAATTGTTCCAATGGTTAATTACTCTCACTGTTAAAAATGTACACCTTATTTCCAGTCTGAATTTGTATAGCTTCAACTTTGAGCCACTGGGTAGTGTTATACCTTTCTCTGATAGATTGAAGAGATCATTATCAAATATTTGTTCCTGTGAAGGCACTTGTAGACTTAATCAAGTCACCCGTTAACTTTTTATTTAAACTAAATAGATTGACATCCTTGACTCTATTGCTGTAAGGCATGTTTTATAATCCTCTAATTATTCCTTTGGCTCTTTTCTGAATCTTCTCCAGTTTACCAACATCCTTCTTGAATTGATGGCACCAGAACTGGATATAGTATTCCAGCAGCAGTCACACCAGTGCCAAATACATAGGTAAAATAGCCTCTCTACACTTATTCAAGATTCCCCTGTTTATGCATCCAAGGATTGCATTAGCCCTTTTTTGCCACAGGGTTGTACTGGGAGCTCATGATCAGCTGATTTTCCAGCATAACTCCCAAATCTTTTTCAGAGTCACTGCTTCCCTGGGTAGATTCCCCCCATCCTATAAGGATGGTCTACATTCTTTGTTCCTAGAAATTGATTCCTATGAGTCCCTGTGACTGTGGTACCTGGAGGAACTACACTGAGAATGCTTATTCAGGGCAAACTGCAAAGGATAGGGCAGACAATCCCCAAAACTGGTGGTTTATTCTATATTTAGATTTCACCAAACCAGTAACCAAACAACTTCTGTAATACTTTACTGGTTACCAAGAAACCAAAATACGGTCCCCTTTAAGCAATCCAGCCTTTGGCTCCCACCCAGACAGCCACGTCTAATATAGTGACAGTTACTAAAACCTTATTCACCATATATAAAGTTCTACCAATCGCAAGAGACCAGACGTATTGCCCACCAGGTCAATGAATATTTCATATCTCACCCACACTTACAGCCAGTTCTTATTAACTAAATCTAAGATTTATTAATAAAAAGAAAAAAGAGAATTGTTACTGTTAAAAAGAAAGAAGAGAATTGTTATGGTTAAAAGATCAATATACATACGGATATGAGTAAAGTTCTTATGTCTGTTTCATTGCAGAGATGGTGAGGCTGCTGATCTGCAAAAGTTCTTCTAGAATCAGTTCAATAGCTTATAGTCCCATAGGCAGTCCATGTGCAGAGCTTGTTCAAATTCTTCCATTAGAATTTCAGGATGGATCCAGAGTAACTTGGAGACCTCAGTCCTGTGCGCTTAGACTTACCTTGTCAAAGTTTAAGCAGATATGAAATAAGATAAGGATCAGGCCCAGGTCTTTTCTTGTAGCTGAACCAGCCATGGTCACAGCAGGGCCTTTCTTGGATGACGAATAGCTAATGTATATTGTTGCTTTGAAGCTAATCTCTGTTTCCTGGTTACTAGTTGTATTCATTTACATAAGGCAATTAACTATTCAAACAGTTCACAGCTAATTTACTTATGTGGAATTTACAAGTTTCAAAGAAAAATGAAGCCAATAATATTTATTAAACTGCAAGTCCCATCTAGATGATAATATACCTTTTTGATCTCTGAATCAATAGAATACAGTAATGAATCATTACAGATAGAAACAGAATTTTAGCATCTACAAGCAAATTAGATCAGAGGGGTAGCTGACAAAGTGGGTATTTACCCACGAAAGCTTATGCTTCAATACGTCTGTTAGTCTATAAGGTTCCTTAGATCACATTGTTTAACTTCTAACAAGATATAGATAAACACAGACCAATACAGTTATTATCTATTCTTGTTCTCTAATAGTATAAGCAAACATATCAGAGTTTCTAGTCTACTTAACATGGCTTTGATAACTATCTACAGGGAATGACCCTGTTCATCATTTCAGTACCTTCTGTTGAGTTGTTACGGGTTATCCACCAGTCAATCGGTCTGTCAGTGTCACACTGCACTGCACAGGGCTCAAAGAGGGAGAAAAATTAAAATGAATATATATGAAACACCTCCAAACATGACCTAAAATAACTTTAAAATACTACCGTTTTAAAGTAATTGTCACCCTGCAGGGCCAGAAGTGAATGCTAGTTCCCATTTGGAAACAGAGAATCTCCTCTTTCCTGTCATTATAGAACACCTGAGTCTAGGCCTGTAGAGCTGAGAGGTATTGGAGTTTGAACTGATAAGCAGCTGTTTGTGTAGGACTGAATAGTGCCTTTCCTGAGCCAGGGGTAGATGCAACGTTTGTGGGGAGGAGGAGGAAACATTTCTATGGCAGGTTGAACTTAAAGGGAAAAGGTGGCTATTTGAAGTAGTTACAGGGGTTAGAATGTAGATAAATCCTGGAATTTGCAGATTATGGGCAAAGGGATGGTTAAGTAATCCAAGGCAGATAATAAATGAATTGATCACATGGCTCTGCAAATTCTCACGTGTAATTTAAAAGTACAATACATCAGGAAGAATAGAAAAATGCACTTAATTAGTTAATGTAATCTCTTGTCCATGAGCCAAAGGACACTAGCTTATCTAACTGGAAGAATTTAAATGCCACTCTTCATTCATGCCAAATGGAGGCAGTAAATTAGGTTTACTTATCTGAAAGGCTTCTCTTTCCTTCAGTACCTGTTTCTTGTTTCTCCCTCCAAGATTCCCTGCTACTGTGTCATGGAAGAAAAAGTATATGGAGAGAGATAATTATTTTCTTTGTGCTTTTAAGTAGTGGATTCAGGATACAAAATCTTACTTTTATGCATTTTCTTCTAGCAGTGAACACCTGCTTGATATTTCTAACCAGTAATTTAACCTATATTGTGTTGGAAATGTTTCATCATTTTATGATAAAGGGTAACCATAAACATGTTTGCTTTATAGCATTGTAGTCCATCCCAATCTTATAGTAGTCCACATTCTTATAAACAATTACAGAAGAATACTTTCAATGGCTTTCCATGAACCACACTTCATTCAGATTTGGTTGCCCTTTGAAAACCTTATCCACAGATTAATTTTAATATACATTTATTTTTTTACTCTTGTAATCGTTTTCTTCTTTTGATTTTTACCTCTACTTTTTTCTGCGCTAGAAACAAATATGAAATCCTTTGTTTTGTTTTGTACCTTGTAAATTTCAGTTGGTTGTTTTATGAATTCTCTGATTGCTCCAATGAGATTATTCTCTAATAATGAATGTGGTTTACCGAAGTGTTTTATTATCACCCTGACCAGCATAATGACTTCAGTTTTGGCCCCCAGAGACCATTCACTCTAAGGATGGAGAGCTAACTGAGCCTTTGTACTGATGTGCTCAGGGAGGTTTCCAAAGGGAAAGCTGTCAATTGTGCCAAACTGTGCTGAATAATTATGCATTGTAATGCCTGGCAAAGGCAAGATTTGTTTGATGGTGCTGTCGTGTACAGTGCTATTTAAGCTGTGCCAAAACCACTTTATATAAGACTTCAGGCCAAACTGGAACTCACTTTCCAGAGGTGAAAGGTTAGTACTATGTTCCTTAAGATGCACTGCTCCTCTGAGATTCTTCTTTATGGAAGGGAAAAAAGCAAAATTTTAATGAAAATTATGATGCTAAATTTAATCCAGCAGGTTGTGTCTAGAAAAACTATTGGCACACATTAACTACTGTAACATGCTGTCATCTTCCAAAGTAAACCCTCTGTACTTTGCATTTGTTTGTCTCCATGATATTTTAAAACTGGACCTTTTAAAGTACACTAATTGAAAAGTTCAGTGCTTTGTAAGTATTTACGGTTTTGAAATCTTTCTTCATAGTTTGTTGCTCTATAAACAGTTTATGAATATGATGTTGTACTACTTGCAATCCAGTCTTTGTAATCCTTGGTTTAAGGCTCTAGCCTTAAAAAAGTTTAATGGCTTATTATATTTTTGCTGTTGTTGACAGTAATGTTTCTATAATCCCCTTTGATTTTTTTTCAGCAAGGAAAATTCCAACCACTGGATCAAGTTGTGGTTGATTCAGAATTTTCTAGCTGTACGATGTTGCTACAGTGTGCAAGAGTGATGGACTCACTACATCATGTTATAGAAGAAAAAGGTACACGATTTTGGATATCAGTTTAGCTAACAGACTAATACTTCAGCTAATATTGGGTTCTGAAGGGTGTATTTATTTGTTTCCGTTGACCTCTGCACAGTGGGACTAGAAGCCACTCTGCTGCTAAGCCTACAGCACTAGGCACTGGCTTTTACGTCTTGTTTCACCAAGCATCTTTGCTGTGCCAATGTAATCTGCCACATGTCCTGCTGCATTTTATTATTGGAGTCCATTCATGTAGTTGATCAGTCTCCTAAATTTGCAAAAAGTTTTCCCTCAATAAAGTAACTTCCATGTTTGGCAAATTAAGCCTTTCTCTTTTGTTTATACCTTGTATCTCAGTTACAGCTCTATTTTTTAATTTTTTTTTTTTTTTACTGTGTATGTATGTATGTACGTGCGTTTCTGTGATTGCAACTGTAACCACCACAACTACAGTAAAATCAGGGATCAGCAAAAGAGTGCTCTCTCAGTAGAGGAGGGGTCTAAAGGTTAATCAAAACTGTACTCTACTGGAAGACTTGAAGACTTTCAAAAGTGCGAGTTTATGCTGAAAAGTGACTATGTGATAATAGCACCACCAGGCTCATCATTTTGTGTGTTTAGAGTTGTATCTGCTGATTTTAGCAATAAATTTTTTTTATTGCTTTTATTCCAGTTAGTTGGGCTGTTTTTGCCAAGTTATGAGTGAATGAGCTGGATTTTATTCCTTCTTTTGCATCAGCAACAGAATTGTTTACTCAGTTACACTTGAATATTGCAGTTGCACAGGTATTGCTGAAGGCCTAATTGAGCATGTAGAGGCTCTGTTACTTTGGGTGATACGTGTGATAGAAAGAACCTAGCTTGTGTTTACATCCCAGGCTTAGTGTGCAGGGTTGGCAAGTAGAACACCAGCTTTTCACTTATAAATGTTTGGTCTGAAAAACATTGAGACAATAAACATGTAACCCCCTCAATGTCATTGGCTCCGAGTAGAACTGTACTTTAGTGATTGTTTAAGTTTAAGTAATGATGTTAGAAGTGGTCTTTATTTCAGTATTTTAAAAGGTGTTGCACTTGGCTGAAATTATATACTGCAGCTCTAAATTAGTAGCATACAGTTCCACCATTTGATATTAAAAATGATATATCATTAAAGTTGTAAAAGGAATCCGAGTGGTTCCCTTATCCTGTGAGCAATATCTCTTTTTTTCTGTTGGTGAGTATCCCATGGGTCTTGGAGTGACTCTTTTGCCAGGTGGACGGTCCACTAAGGAGCAGTGGCACCAGCGTTCCCTGTGAATTACCAGTACGGTATATGGAGAGTAAGCAGGCCCAAGCTGGGATGGGGAAAAGGGAGAATGAATGGCTGTGAGAGGCATTTCAGGAAAGGAGAAGAGACAACACAAGTTCCTGCAGTTTTCCATAAGCTTATAGTGTAGTGTTAAAATTAAGTAAAAAGAAAAATTTATTTTAAAAAAGTCAGCAATTGTCTGCCATTGTAAGCTTTGTTCTGAAAGGGGCGTTTGGTGATAAACTGTATTAAAGAAAACCTGAAACAACTCCATCTGTCAAGGGTATACACATACTATCCTTGATCTTTACACAGAATTCCCATTGATATTATTGGGAGTTTATGTGGCAGTTGAGGACAACATATGGCCCTAAATGTTTGTTAGATACATTTAAATGCATGGCTTTTTTCATAGCACAGCTTGACAGACATGGAAAAGAGGCTTCATAATTCATAGCAATATCATCTGAAAATGTAAGACTTGTAAAAATCCCGAAATGTCCTGCACTGACCTCCTGACTGAATGGAGAGGGTAATCATTCAAGAAGGATACAGAAGTTAGAGAAAACAGAATCTTCCACATTGGCCTTCTTTTTCCATTAAAAAAAATCAACCAGTTTTTCTATTTCTGTACTGTGTAGAGCACCTACAAGGCACTAAGGTATGCGAACAAGAAGGTTTGTTTGAACCAATTCCTGCTAGCCATGGCAGGCTGCAGTTGTCACTGACACCTTTGGGAGGGAAGATTTAGGCAGTGTTACAAGGATAACTACCAAAGAATTGAAAAGTAACAATGGAACAATAAGCACCACAAACAGAAGAAAACTAAAAACTTATTGTTTCATGGAATTTAACAGTAACCTGGAGAGACATGTTGAACTTTTAGGGAACCGGATATATTCTCACAATATGAGATGATGTTGTGTCCTGTATGGGTAAGGGGTGTGTTGCATGTGTTCGGCCATTTCTTCGTAAAAAGCTTCATTTGAACATAAAGTAGGACTTGCTTCCATTGAAAATAGTCACGTTTATTGCAGTGAGCAAGCAGGAGAACATATTGATAACACAGTTACTACCTATGTGTTGAGACCAGGAATGCTGAATGGATACTGACTGTAGCCAGAAATGAGGGGATTTAATTATAAAGCAAGGTGGAAGGAGATTAGATTTCTATCTTCCTTAGCCTCAGCCTGGCAACGAAGATGAAAGAAATCTGGGACACAAAGTAAACTTTCATTAAGAAAGGAGAAAGTGTCCTTACTATTCCCAGTTACATGTACAACGAATAGAGTAACCCAGCTGTGGGCCTGACCAGAAACCTGTGCTTAGCTTGCAAAAGAGGGTAAATGACTAAAGAAATGATACACATGTCAAAGGATGAAAGCAGGAAGCCTTGTCTGTAGAGGCCTTTCAGTGGTAGTTGAAGGTGCACAGCATCTCACAGGATTGGGTCCCAGGTCAGCATTCAGATTTACCGTTCTGAGTTGCAGATTATTTTGTTTGGTTTCAAAACTAACTCTTCAGAAAGGCTCACGTTGCACATAGTTTTAGCAGATATGAATGACTGTTTACGTTAGAGCTAGAGTGTGAGTTTGGGCACAGCCTAGACAAAGGGGTGGCGCAAAATCTGCACTGCCCCATGAGTAACCCTAGAAGGCACTGTGTGACACACACACATGCCTCCAGGTCACTGTTTCTCCCTGCTTGCTCTGGAGTGGTAGTAATTTTACTGCTGGTTTGTACCAAAAGTAAATTACAGTCCCCTCAGCCCCACCCCCATGCTGGTCAGCAAGTGAAGGAGGAGAAGCCAATGTTCTATCCACCTGCTCCACTGAGGGAGTAATGTGGTTTACTCCGGAGCCACCCAGACTAGGAAGTCTGTGTAGGGGTAATTAAGGGGGGGGGTTACTCCCTTGCATGGATGCCTAGTACAAATCGCAATGTAGCCCTTAGGAAATCGTTGGTTTTTTTTAATTCCGTAGCAAAAATATAATAGTGGTTACCATAAAAAGTTCTTCTTTCTTAACCTTATCTCAGTGCTAGTTCTGTAAATAATAATCCAGTTATAGTACAACAGAGCAACCTCTAGGAAGCTCCTTTATTCCTTTAGACAAATGGAAATTATTTACTTTTGTTTATATATAAAATATATATGTATATAATTTTATATAATATATAGCCTTTTCAGCAACTGGCACAAATTCTGAAAGCCAGCATCTTTATATTTTGTTTTGAAATATGTAAAAATATGATTGACTTTAACTCAGTGTTTTTTATACACCGTTCTTAGTCATAACCATTTCTGGGTCTCCAAGTGCTGCTTGTCCCATTTGTGTCTGTTCTATGGATTGTATCTTGGAGCAAGGACTTTAGCTATTTTTTCTCTTTTACAGCACCACACACATTAATATGTAACAAATACACTTGGGGCTATTAATCACGTCTCACGTTTCCTTTCCACCAACCCACTACTCGCTTGTCATTCAAATCACTCTTAAAGACTTACTTTGTCTAGTGTTCACAAGGACTACTGGTATTATGACTAATGCATTTCTAAAAGAACCTAGTACTTCTCTACTACGGCCTCTCATTGCTCTGTGTACTCTGCCTTATTTGAGAGTAAGCTTCTTGGGGCAAGAAGTATTTGTGTCATAGATGGCACTGAACATGGTAGTGGTGTTTAACAAATAAAAAAAAAAAGCATAACTGGCACTGGGAATCTGGGTAGTAAATTCTGAACCTAGAGCACTGATAGTTTACACTTGCTGGGCTAACAGTAAGAAGTCCCCCTGCCTGGCACCCAGCAGCCAGGGCACTGAAGCAGTCAGAGTTCTGTTCCTGTGTAAAAATCACACTGAACTTGCATTCACCTGCTTCGTTGGTAGAGGAAATTACTTCTTTCTGTTCACTAGATCTGGGTGAGGAGGATTGTTTCAAAATAAGTTCATGTATGAGGGAGACACTATGATAGAAAAGGATTAATAAAGGGTTATGAACTTCAGTTTGTGAGTGTTACTCTTTGTTTCATTTTGCAAGGCAAAAGTTGCACTGTGATCTTGTCTGATGTGATTAATATGAAAAGCCAAGAAAACTTACCTGATTAGAATAACTAAGTAATATTGCCAAGCTTATATTCCCAGAAGGTAGGGAAAAAAGGGGCCATATGAGTTTCTGAGTTATGGAAAGTACTGAGAAAATAGATGTTAAAATGTGCTTTAGGCAGTTTGCTCAACAATACATCAGGGAAACTTCCAAGTCTACATAGCGATTACCCAATTGCTGAACATATTATTTAATTGTAGAACCACTTATATTCCATTTGTATTTCTCAAACCCAATCTTTCCAGATGTCTCAGACCAGTTTTATAGGCACCAGACACATTAGGGAAAAAAAGTCTTTCCAATATATTCTCATATTATCAAACATAGTTGTTAACTCTCACCAATATCAAATGTGGATTACACGTAAAATCCATGTTCCAGTATTGAATCCTTTTGTCAGCAGTTTGTGACTTTCACAACTCATTTCAATTCTTCAGAGGTCTCAGATATTGTCAGTTCCTAGTATGTAATAGTACAAACTGTCAAGTGCATAAAATACTTTCAAACAAAGTGATCTCTGAAGGGTTCAGTGTAATTATTTTTCATGTTTTAATGAAAATGGCTTCACATTCTATATTTCCTTCCCTAACTGAGTCACTCTGTTTCATGCTGTTTGGAGATTCTGCCTGGAAATCTGGACTTGAACTATTTTTCAACATGGATTTGGGGAGGATGGCAAGAGGGTGTCCTCTGCTCGAACTTTCTCAGATAAGGGAAATCCAAAAATTGTACATAATATTCTTGGACCCAAATCATGTTAGTTTCTTTGAGCAACAAACAGGTTCATGTATCCCTTTTGTGCTTTTTTTCTTTTAAGAACCATTTTAAAGCTTTTTTTTGAGTCCCAAAAGGCTGTATCCAACAATATCGCAACTAACTACTTAATCTGCAACAGGTCAGTTATAAAATGAAGCATAGTATTTGGAGTTTTCTTTTCTTTTTTCAGAGTAACAGCCGTGTTAGTCTGTATTCGCAAAAAGAAAAGGAGTACTTGTGGCACCTTAGAGACTAACCAATTTATTTGAGCATAAGCTTTCGTGAGCTACAGCTCACTTCATCGGATGCATACTGTGAGCATAAGCTTTCGTGAGCTACTGTTACCAGCAGGAGAGTAAGTTTGTGGGGGGGGGGGGGGGGGGCGGAGGGTGAGAAAACCTGGATTTGTGCTGGAAATGGCCCAACTTGATTATCATACACGTTGTAAGGAGAGTGATCACTTTAGATAAGCTATTACCAGCAGGAGAGTGGGGTGGGAGGAGGTATTGTTTCATGGTCTCTGTGTATATAATGTCTTCTGCAGTTTCCACAGTATGCATCCGATGAAGTGAGCTGTAGCTCACGAAAGCTTATGCTCAAATAAATTGGTTAGTCTCTAAGGTGCCACTAAGGTGCCTTTTCTTTTCTTTTTTGCTATGTAAAAATATTTACTTTTTTACTCTTCTACCATGGTTGAGATTAAATTAAACTATATCTTGTATGTAACATTCCCCAACCCCTCACCGTCCCCTGCTATGCACACACAAAAAGTACATAACAATTAGATATTTGTATGCAGTTTGAAAGAGCCAAAATAAACCTCAAAGAAGGAAATGCCGAAGGAACCATAAATAAACCGTTGTTGGTTGTTTGCAGGGAGAGAAAGAAACTCCATGAGCCTAGTGCTGGAGTATGGTATCAGACCTTTTAAATTACATAAAACAGATGTAAGTATTAATGGTAATGTTATATAGGTTATTAAACCCTATTGAAATACCTGTTAAAGAGCAAGATTGAAATGTGGTGTGTTCTAAAGTCTCCTATATCATCTTTCACATTCACATCTTTCACATTTCATTCAATTTCCGGACTTTATGCACTATTAATTTAGTGTGCAGTTCTATGCTGAAATTTTCCTGAAATCTTTGTAATTTCCTCTTCCATTTGCCCCAGCACACGCAGATAACTAATCATTCAGCAGCAATGAATGTTTATGCTCTCATAGTTGCAGATATGGAAAATATTTTAATACATATATCATAATTAATTTATATTGTGCTTAACAAATAATAGATAAGACATATTACCATCCCCAAATAATTTGCATGTTTCACTTTTTTTTTTTTTTTAAGAACTACAACTTGTTTGCTTTGACATTTATGTTAAATTATTTAGAAGCAGGAGGAGGAGATGAAAAAGAAAATGTTGCTATCCACCATCCTATGAGTCTTTGGGGGAGAATGCTTGGAAGAGCAGTGAAATATTTTTTATAAACTATTCTTTTTTTCTGCCTTTGGTGCCAGATGCATCTGTTTACAAAGTCCAGGTTTAAGACATGAGGCTTAACAACAAATTGACTAGGAACTGAACCTGAGATGAAAAAAACAGCTGTGACCATATCACTTATAAATGTAACCGTCTGTTGGCATGTGTCAAAAGGGATTCAGCAAAGCACTTAAGCATGTGCTCAACTTTGATCATGTAAATAGTCTCATTGACACCACTTTTGAAACCATTGGACTGAGACTATTCATATACTTAAATAACACATGTGCTTTCCTGAATCAGGGTTAATTAGAGACAATTGTCAAGTTGCATGGTCTTGTGAACATCAGCTTGCTGTGTTGTTTTTCCACATTTCCAATATTTTTCAGTATTATTACCCTGATGACATGTGCAAACTATGAAATAACTTCCATGCCTTATGTGCATCTTTTGAGTTTTTAATGTATTGAAAATGAAAACCAATTATGACTTTATTCCTTGTTTTGTTTTATCCTAGAAATTGGCAATAAGAAATTTTATAAATACAGCCAAGAGAAGACATTGAAGTGGTTAAAGAAAAAGGTATTATGTTTCTCTTTTGCTTTCAAAGAGCTTTTATGTGCAAAATTTAAAATAGTAAGAAGTTTTCTTCACATTATATTTGAATCACAAAACGTGAGTATATTCGAAGTCCATATCCCGTTGAACAAGAGTAAACACATCAGTAAAGCTGTCGTACTTTAGAATGTGACAAATATAAAGTGTTAAGGAAATAGCAGATTTTTAGCAGATTCCCTCTTAGACAGAACCAGACTGTGGTTAGTCCCTGCACAGGCGCAGAAAGGTCCAGAGTAGGCTACAGTTGCTATTTCTATGCTGTCCCTGAGCTCAGGGACTGCTCTTTGCCTTAAAGCATGGGAAGGAAGCAAGGCTATGACCATTTCTCGCTCCCTAGCCCATAGCAGCCGGCCAAACATGGAGGGAAGCATACCTTGAACACTGCTGTGATTTGATGCAACTGTGTTCCTCATGAGCTCTCTACATTGTCTCCCCTAATACTGGTGGGGCGTGCAAAAATGTATCACCCGTGAAGCAAGCCTGCCCACACTCTCTATGCCTAAAAGAAATTGTACTGTGTCAGGTAAGCTGTTGTCCAAGCTGCTGTACTTGTCCAAGCTGTTGTACACAAAGAAGCAGATCCTTTCAATCAGAATAGATCTACTGCAACAGCATCCATCTGAGAAAATGATTAAATCTATGTCAATCACAAGATGTAAGGGAGCCTTGAAAAATTGCCATTAACGTTTACCATCCCAAACACAAAAACTACTTCCCACCTTTTGCCATGATCATGGGCGGGGTGGGGGGGATAACAATAATGTTCTTGCCTGTTAAAGGAAGTACTGGTCTGGGTTAAGTGGAATTTTTCCAAGGCTGGTATAAGGGAAAAATATCACTGGAAGAGCCCATATAGTTTCACATCTCTGATATTAATTTTCACATCCATGGCTGAATATTTATGTTTTTGCAGGTGCCTGTTATATAATTATAATGTTCTTGATCTATTGATAAGGTTAAGATTTTATCAAGGTATTTTTAGTAAAAGTCATGGACAATAAACAAAAATTCACAGAAGCCTGTGACCTGTCTGTGACTTTTACTAAAAATACCTGAGGGGGCGGGAACTAACAGTCGGAGCCCCGCCGGGGGCTGGCCTCTGCTCCAACCCTGCCTCTGCTTCTCGGTTGGAGCTGATAGCTTCTCCAGCCCCGGGGGCTGACTCAGTCCCGCTGCTGCTCCTGTGGCAGGGGCTGACCACCGACCACTACTCCAGCCCCACTGCTGCTCCTGGGCAGGGGCTGACAGCTTCTCCAGCCCCAAGAGCTGAAGCAGAAGAAGTCATGGAGGTCCATTAAAGTCATGGATTCCGTGACCTTCAAAACAAAATTGGATCCTTCTCTATTGACAATCTCTCTCTTATATTGAATCTGACAATGCCCTGGCCTACAGAATCCTGATGATTACATTCCATTCCTGTTCAGGACTCCATTCCCATTCCAATAGAAATGGAAAAACCCTTACTTTTCTGAGCAGGTGCATGAATCATCTGTAAAATCCATAGCTGCTCCAACTGTAAATTCCAGCCCGTCTCAGCGGAGCTGCAAATCTAGCTGACATGTCTCAAAGGCAGCAGGCCGAAACACTGGATCCTTAATTTTTTGAGATCATATGCTAGTCATTACAGATGTATATTAAGTTTCATCACAGTTCATAACTTGAGCATTTTATGTGCTTTAAACCAAATTACAAGGGCTTTGTCACCGTATTAACACACGTGCATAACAACATTGATTTAGACATTTCAATCTGTGGCTCCTTACAGGTCAGCCAGACAGTGAAAGTACTTAAAAGCAGCAATGTATGTGTGGGTGGAAGGGTGCAATCAGCTACATTTATCAGCGGCAAACAAATCACAGATGTTAAAGAAGGTAAGAAAACGAAGTGTAGTTCTAACTAAATATATCTTTATGTGATAAGATACCTGCAGCTTAGATGCTCAGCTAGAATCTAGCAATAATTTTAAATGGTTTGTAAACATTTAAAAATATTTCTTGCCCAAAATGTTTTTCGTGTAGTTACTGTAGTGGTGCCATGACTGTTTTGAGTTCTGTGGTGCCTGAAATGTGGTAATTGTATAATGCACCAAATATACCGGGAGAAGGGTTCTGAATAGCTTCTAGTGAGATCTAATTGAGGCGCCAATTCAGCAAACCATCACTATTCATTGATGTGCTCGGAGAACAAATACTCAAGTTGGGATTGTACTCCTGTGCAATGATTATGCAGAGGGAGAGAGAGAGAATATGCATCTTGTGTAATCTTAGTATAATAGATATGAATTATCTCTATACAGTATGTTCATGTCATGCTCAAATAAATTGGTTAGTCTCTAAGGTGCCACAAGTACTCCTTTTCTCTATACAGTATGTATAGGCATAGTTATGTTATGTATACTCACATAATATAAATTATGATTTAATAATATATTGAATACACACAATATAAAGGGGGATTTTCAAAAGTGCCTTTGTGCGCACAAGTCCTACTGAAAGTCACTACGACTTGTGTTCCTAAATCATTTAGATGATTTTGAAAATTCCACCCAAAGTGTTAGAGTTATTACCATAATCATTAAGTTATAAGGTTTCACCATTATTTTGATCACCTTTTTTCCTGAGGACAAGGTCAATGAGGGGTTGGATTATGAAATATCCTAGATATGCCCTTCAGAATATGCACTATGATGAAGAAAAAGATCAAAATTTTAAGAGAAGAAATTCAAATTCAGAAAGTAATTAGAGCAAATTAAGCAAAGTAAATTATTCACTTTACTAAGAGGTTCAGAAGCCAGCCTGCAATCTAAAAATGAGGAAACAATGAACAGGTAATCGTGGCAGGCTTCTTGAACACTGAGTACTGAGTATGTGGAAAACCAGTTATCAAGTAATGATATGAAGGAAAAAGCATAAATGAGATTTAAGAGATATCTAGACAGTTTTATAGGGGGTGCATTATAATATATAGTTTCAAAAAGGAGGTGGTGCTGAGAGACTTGCGTGCCTTTAACTTTACAGTAACTTTTTATTACTTCCAAAAAGATTAAATAAATAAAAGGAAATTGGAACTGTCAGATCAGGTCCATCTTTACTATATTTAACCATTATCTTTGGTAAATTTATTGTTAGTCTCAATCTACAATGTTTTCTCTTGTATCCTCCCACCTTACAGGAAGGTGTGTATATTCTTTATTATAGATTTGCCATTGAAAGGGGTCTAGATTTTAAAGAACAACATTGAAGGAGGGAATATTGTGGGTTAAAGTTAGGTCAGTTTTGGAGGAGGTTCTGAAGTGTCTCTAACTACTGTATGTAGCAAAGGGATTGGCAGAAAGTCAAAGGGAACTTACTCAACACTTATTTTTAATCATCATTCAATGATAAGAGAGTGCAATTGATTTTTGCATACAGTTGCTGATTCAAGAGTATGGCAGTAATCTTCACAGTCTACCTGTAAATGCAGCTGTGTAGATTACAGTAATAACCACCAGGTAGCATCTGTTGGTGTGGTAAGACAGAAGTGTTGTAGGGCATCCAATGGGAGAATGAGTACAAGGGAAACAAGGAAGGATTAGCGTGTGGGATCTGAATGTTTTATTAGAGAGGAAGGTTGGGAGTCTTATAACCCAGGGAGAAGAGATGGATCTTGAGATGAGATTTGCTATTAGGGAGGCTATTTCATATGGTGAGAGCAGTGTGGGAGAAGCCCACTGAGAAAAGACAAGGAAGGGAGATACAAAATTCTCTGACATTTGAGAAGAGAAGCAAATAGCCTGAATAAATGGAAAAGCTGGCGGCAGGTTAAGAGTTAGGGTATGGGTTAGGGTGGCAGTAGGAACTCCTTGGAAAACTCTGTACTGGATTTTTAAATAAGGAAGCCAGTGAAGATTTCTGGAGGACAGGGGTGATGCAGCTTCATATCTGAGTCTGAGAGAAGTGAAGAATTGCTGTAGTAATTGACTTGACCTAACAATTCAGTGCCATAAAAAGAAGAGCAAGATAACAAGAACATCTCTATTTAGGTATAGATGGGGTATAAGGGTGAAGTTCAGAATCAGTGTGTTGGATCTGGACCACTCTTTTATGGTTTTGGATGCCAAAGGGGGTTAAGGAAGGAGGAAATACGTGAGAAACAAATCTGCTTTTTGTTGTTGTAAAGCACGCAGGAAAGTGGTGCCAGTAGAGCTAAAATGTGCACACTGGGGCCAGTTTATTAATTATATCTGTTTTGGCGCCAATTTGCTTTGTGCTATTACAAAACTTCACGTAATCGTGTGTGGCAAACCATCTCTGACCCAGGAGAAATATATCTTTTCTACTCTGTGGGCTGGTTTACCATATGCTTCCATATAGTTCGGGGGAGGGGGTTGAAGTGCTTGGCTGTTTTAAGGCTAATTAAGAGGCAAGGTATTGGCTTGGGGTCTGCTTGTGCAAACATTTATGCATGTGAGTAAAGTTACTCTCTAATAGCCCCATTGACATCAAGTTATTCACATACAGAAGAGTTTGCAGGAGCTAAGCCTTGTTTTGCCGTTTTGTGGGGAGGGGGACAGAAAAAGAGATGTTTTAGGACTTCATGTTGCCAAAGGTTTGATTTCCAGAAAAACTTTTATAGCAAGAGTTTCCTGTCCTGAAAACAGCTTCTAGTAGTTCATATTTCCACAGATAATTATCCTGTCTTGCCAGTGATGTTTAGATATGCCTTGGCATTTTTCATAAAATACTGACATTAAGTACAAGGCTTTGAAATAGACTCATTGTCTCATCTAATTGTTTTCAGTTGAAGCCAGAAATATATTTTAGTACTGAAACTGTTGCCAAATAATTGTAGGATCCAGATGCTTTAAAATTAATGATTACACATTTTGTTGAGTCAGCTTTTTACTTCTGCAGCATTTTTTAAAAATTAATTGTGCAGAAAAAATACATTATATTTAGAGTTCTCAGAAAGCAAACAGATTTTATAAAGTACATGCCACAGAGATTAATAACATCTGTGCTGACAAAGTAAGCATAGTAACTCCTTGCTTTTTAATTAAACCTACAAGTGTCATGTAACATAAACTACTCAACAAAGAGAAACATCACGTGTCTGTTAGTAGTTTCTTAGCATTAGCTCATCATAATGGGTTATAGTGACATACAAGAGCATGGATTGAAAAGCAGTCCTGTGACTGTATAACATGGATCACACACTCTTTCCCCGAATCATGTTTGTTTGTTTTTAACTTTCAGATGACTATGTACGATATGCCCATGGTTTAATATCAGAATATATTTCTGAAGATCTGAGTGTTGAGCTATCTAAGTACTTACAGTAAGTATTTTAATTATTTGTTAGCTTTATATGACACACATTGCTCTGCAGATGACCTTTTCTACTGAATACTGTAACTTTGACCATCAAGTTACAGGGACTGATAGAGATATTTTTGTCACTTATTAAATATCCGAGGAGGGTAGGAATTGGAGGAGGAAGTCAAATCCTACTGAAGAAAATAGAAAGGAACATAAATTCTGGCAAGTCAAATGTAAAAGTATAATTAGGCAGGCCAAAAAAGAATTTGAAAACCAATTTGCAAAAGACACACAAAGTAACAGCAAAACTTTTTTTTTAAGTACATCAGAAACAGGAAGCCTGCCAAACAATTGGGGGGGCCAATGAGTTATCAAGGTGCTAAAGAAGCACCTAAGGAAGACAAAGCCATTGCAGAGAACCTAAATTGATTCTTTGCATCAGTCTTTATCGTGTAGATGTGAGGGAGATTCCCACACCTGAGCCGTTCTTTTTAGGTGACAAATCTGAGGAACTTTTCCAAATTGAGGTGTCAGTAGAGGAAGTTCTGGAACAAATTGATAAACTAAACAGTAATAAGCCACAGGACCAAATGGTATTCACCCAAGAGCTCTGAATGAACTCAGTTATGAAATTGTGGAACAACTAACTATGGAATGTACCTATCACTTAACAGCCTCTGTACCAGATGACTGGAGGACAGCTAATGTAATGTCAGTATTTTTTTTTTAAAGCTCCAGAGGCAATCATGGCAACTACAGGCCAGTAAGCCTAACTTCAGTGCCAACAATAGCAAAGAACAGAATTATCAGACACATAGATGAACATGATATATTGGGGAAGAATCAGCACAGCTTTTGTAAAGAGAAATCATGCCTATTAGAATTCTTTGAAAGTATCGACAAATGTAGACAAAGGTGATCCAGTGGATTAGTGTATTTGGACTTTCAGAAAGCCTTTGACAAGGTCCCTCTGCAAAGGTTCTTCAGTCATGGGATAAGAGGAAAGTTCTTCAATGGATTAGTAACTAGTTAAAAGATAGGAAACAAAGGGTACAAATAAATGGTCAGCTTTCACTATGGTGAGAATTAGTCCCCCAAGTATCTATACTGGCACCAGTGTAGTTCAACATATTCATAAATGATCAGGAAATGAAGGTAAACAGTGATATGGCAAAATTTGCAGACAATACAAAATTACTTAAGACAGTTAAGCTCAAAGCTGGCTGAGAAGAGTTACAAAAGGATCTCAGAAAACTAGGTGTGTGGGCAACCAAATAGCAGATGAAATTCATTGTTGATAGTGCACAGTAAGGCATATTGGAAAACATAATCCCAGCTATACGTACAAAATGATGGGGTCTAAATTAGCTGTTGCTATTCAGAAAGTGATCTTGGCGTCATCATGGATAGTGCTATGAAAACATCTGCTGAAGTGCTGCAGCAGTCAAAAAGCTAACAGTATTAGGAACCATTAGGAAAGGGATAGAAAATACCATGTCACTGTCTAAATCTGTGGTATTCCCATATCTTGAACACTACGTGCAGTTCTGGTCACTTTATCTCAAAAAAGATATTAGAACTGGAAAAAAGTACAGGGAAGGGCAATAAAATTGATTAGGGGTATGGAAGAGCTTCCATATGAGGAGAGATTAAAGAAGACCGGGACTGTTCAGCTTAGAAGAGAGATGACTCAAGGGGATATGACAGAGGTCTATAAAACCATGAATGGTTTGGAGAAAGTGAATAAGTGTTATTTACCCCTTCACATGAACCCAGGGTCATCCAATGAAATTAATAGGCAGCAGGTTTAAAACAAACAAAAGGAAGTTCTTCTTCATGCAACGCACAGTCAACCTTTGGAATTGTTTGCAATGTGATTTTTTTGAATGCCAAAGCTATAACCAGGTTCAAAAAAGAATTAGGTAAGTTCATGGGGAATAGGTCCATCAATAGTTACTTACCAAGATGGTTAAGGATGCCTCCCCACGCTCTGGGTGCCTCTAAACCTCTGACTGCCAGAAGCCAGGACTGGGTGATGAGATGGATCACTCAGTAATTGCCCTGTTCTGTCTGAAGCATCTATCGCTGGCCACTGTCAAAAAACAGGATACTGGGCTAGATGGACCATTGTTCTAACCCAGTATGGCCATTCTTAGGAAGAGTGGAACTTTCTTTATTAAGTCTAGGTTGGCATTGTGAATGTAAACAGCATGTTTTGCAAGTAGAAATATACTAATAATTATAATAATAATACCTAGCCCTTCATAGCACTTTTAATCCATTCATCTCAAAGTGCTTTACAAAGGTCGATGTTGTTATCACCATTTTATAGAGCGAGGTGAAGTTACTTTCCCAAGTCACCCAGAAGGCTAGTTGCAGTGCCAGGAATAGGACCCAGAACTCCTGGGTTCCACTGCAGTGGTCTGGCGATTAAGCTACACTGCCTCTCCATTCTCACTCAATCAGCTGCTATATATATATAAAATATCCTTTCACAGCTTATAGCCAAGCTTTTCAGAAGTAACTAGTGATTTGGGTTTTCCTCTGTTTTAGGTATCTGACTTGACACCATTAAAAGGGACTGATTTTCAGAGGGTGTTTGCTCAGCACTTTCTGAAACTCAGGCCTCTTTCAGTTGTCACCTAAGATGATTAAACCTAATGATTAAACCCACTAGCCACTTCTTTCGAAAACTTGGCTCTCATCGTTAGTGTGTCATAAAAGTAATATGAAATTAAGTGAAAAATATTTTGAGGGTGATTGATGGGATTAGCATTGATGCCCTCTTTGTGGGAGAGGAATGTAATTTCAGGTTAACATATTCAAAAGTTATATTCCAATATATTGATTTGTTTCTATATGAAAACTGTAACTTAAAATCTTTTATTCTGAAGGCTTCCAGAACTTACAAGTCCAGAAGCAGACCCCCCGCTAAAGGTAGGAAAATAGGAAAAATTTTAAGGTAGAAAACTAATAAAACTTCTTGATGGATGTCTGTTTTGTTGTGGATTAGTCTCTCTCAAATGTTTGAGGCAATTAAAACTAGACTGGACAAAGCATTAAATAATATGCAGTAAGGAGCAAACCTGCATTGTAGTAGCACTGATCAGAAATATAGGGGGAGGCGGATCCCAAAAATTTTGCCAAATATTTTTCTATTTTTTATTCATCAAAATTTCAGTCATCTTTGTCAATAATTTTTTCCTGTTTTTATAATGAAAAATCAAAAAAAATGAGCATCTCTTGTTGGTAGATTGATGGGACTATATGACCTCATGTCTTTTTCATAAAAGTTACACCTGTCCAACCACATGGAAGTAACTGTGGCCACAATTTATTGCTTTGATTCTGTCTTGAGCCAAGTGATATTCATTAGGTGTTACACTAACTCTGCTGAGCGTTCTTGTGATGTAGATTATACAATGTGTATGAATGTCTATTATGCTTGTTTGGATAGTGCTGAGAATCTGTTTTTAGAAAGGTCTAGTGACTTCTAAAAATAATCAGCAGTGTGATTACAACTCAAGCCATTTTTAGAATTTTGTTCAATAGTTTGACTGTGAAATAATGTCTGCGGTCCCATTGACTTCCACATGGCTGCTCACGGTGTGTTGAGCACATGTGTAAATCTTTGTAGGTTCAGGGCCTAAAATGCTACTTTAATATGTTTTATCTCACTGCTTTACAGGATCAAGGCATAAATTAGGTGAAATTTGATTTGCTTTAAACCTTCTGTTTTAGCTTATTTTAAAATTTCTCTTATGTGAAACCAAGGTGGTTGTTAGGACAAAATGTATGGTTCCTACAAATCAAGACAGATCTGATGTATGTCTCTTACTAATACAAAGTAATTGCTTCTTAAATAATAATCTGAAATAAATTTCTGAAGGGAGAGAGACGCAGGAGCCTTAGAGTATAGCTACAAATGTCCACTAGCTGGAGCATATTACCAAGCTTACTCTTCTATTACAAGACTTTTTGAGGAAGTCTGAACTCTTCATGTGACACATGCCAACCATCCCATTAATTGTAACCACCAATCTTGCATTGTAATCACTATATCTTCTCAGAGTATGAAGTGTGGTGCTGTCAGATCATAATACATAGCCACGCAAAATACTTGAGATCACTTAAAGCTGAACTACAAAAGTTTTACTGAAAGTTAAAAACATGAAGATTCCAAAAGAGGGACATCATAATTTATTGTTAGGCTGTCATTTAAAAATGTTCTTATAGTGTAGCATTTAAGAAAACTACCTCCCAAAGGGCCTGCTCCAACTTGGATTGAACTAAAAAAACGGCTGCTGTTGGATCTGTTCCTAAGGGCCTGAGAAATCTAAGATGCAGACCTGGTTTTTGTGCCAGTGAGAGAGATCACAAGTGCCAATAAATAGAGTGAAAAATAAGGATTTAAAATAGAACGGTTACCATTCAGGTTACTTTCACTATCACTCACTCTGGCAAAGAAACTAGAAAGGCTGCAGCTCAGATTTCACAGGATATTAAGGCAATGGTAATTGTCTCTGAAAATTAAAAAAAAAAAAAAAAAAAAAGAAAAGCACTCATTACATTTGTGAAATGCCAAATGCACACAGCTTAGGGAAAGAAACATGCATTCTTAAGGCCTGATCATATCAAGTGCTGAACTCCCTTGAGTTCGATTGACTTCAATAGTAGTTAAGGATAGCTAGCAACTTGAACAGTTAGGCTCTTAGATTGTCACTGAACTGAAATTAGAGAGCATTGAGCAAAAACAAGTCAATGTATGTCAAACAAGTCAACATATGAACATTACCAGATTGTGGAAAGTAGCGATCCCAGGAGAGGTTGTATGCAACACACAGATTAGACATTGTTCCAAATGTAGGATTGCTTTGTGCTTTCCGGTCCCAAGAGACCACAAGGACCTGAATTTTGTCCCCTGTTCCTTGGCCAGTAGATAATACTTTTCAGCACTAATCCATAAAGATGAGTCAAATAGTCTCTGAATTAAAAACTAAAGGCAAAGGATGGAAATTGAAATGTATATGTAAGTGATTCTATAAATCAGTCTTCTGTGGGCAAAAGAGAAGAAAATGTGTTTCCTACAAAACTAACCAAACTTCTCCGAATAGTGAAGAGATACTGTTTATCTTCCTGTTTCTTGAGGAGACTGTTATGAAAAGAGACCTACCAGTACTCCATTGCATATTACTTGTTTGGTTGCCTGTGCCATTTCAGTGTCTAGCTTACACCAGAAAGCCCGAGGGCCTTTTCAGCTTTAACGTTCAATGTGTGTACATCACAGTAGTGGTTGACAGAGCGACTTCATCACTCTTAACATTTCAGAAAAGGAAATTCTCAGATGCACCTGTGGAAGCAGAAGAAGACTACACTAAGTTTAACAGCAGTGATCTCAAGAAGAAAAAGGTACGTGTGCTTTATGCGTGTGCATGCCCACATTTTGTTAAAGTGTGTTTTAATGCTGGTCAAATAGTTACCCAGGGTGCCCATTTTTTGCAATGTGCCTCTTAGTCAGAAAAGCAAATGTAAAATGGATGTTTTCGGAAAGTATATTCAACATGTTCTGAATTAGAATCAATGTACTGTATTGTAGGTGGGTTCACCTTGATAAGAACCAAACTAAAAGTGACTTTCTGGGTCATTGAGTCCAGTTCCCTGCTATCTCAGGCAACCCCATCATATAATCCTGTTCATAAACTTATCAAACTCCATCTTGAGACCAGTTAGGTTCCTTGTTTCCGCTACTCCAGTTGGACGGCTGTTCCCCAACCTCACTCCTCTGATGGTTAGAAACCTTCTTCTAATTTCCAGCCTAAATTTACTCTTGGTCAGTTTATATCCATTTGTTCTCATGTCAGCACTGTCTTTTTACTCTTCCTGGTATTTTACCCCCGAATATATTGATCCTGCCAAGTCTTCTAAAGCAGTCAGTATTCTTTTGAGGTACTTAATTGTTTGTGAATAAGGCAGGTCAGAAATTTTTGAAGCAATCAAAAAGGTTTGACATGAAGGTCGTGACCATATATTATCACCATTTATCATGGCACATTTCATAAGAGGTACCATAGAAGTGTTGATTCCAGAGTCCTGGAAAAAATGTAGTGAAAGCAATTGCATTCTCCTTCTTTAAACTCTACCTGCAGTTTCCATTTGACATGATAGTCTTAATTTCCCATCCTAAACTGTTGTGTAGTGTTTGTGTAGTGTTGCAGTGTAATGTTAAATAACTGCAAAGGTGACTGTGTTTTAGTGGTGGGCCTTAGATAGCCACTTACTTAACTAATGTTACATGGCTTAGTGAATGTTTATAAAGCTTTCTGATCCCCTTGGATGAAAGCTACTACAGCAGTGTAAAGGATTATTATTTATTTATTATGGAAAATGGGAGTGCAATTAGTTTGCTGTTGTATTATTTTTAAAAAAGGGGCAAGGGAGGCAACATTGATTTAAATTCCCAGGTATTTTCAAACAGGTCTTAATTTGCCCACAGATGTTGTATTGTGCAGTTGTTTGTGTGGGTTAATAAAGTAAATCAATACCAGCTGCCTAATTTGCCAACTTCAATGTAAGTTTTCAGGGAAGTCCAGTGGAGTCTACCATTTTGTCACTCCAAGGGGAGAAGCAGAGATATGAAAATAAATAGATCCTCTGTCTGCACCAAGCCTAAGGAGCCAGGCTTGGTGTTGAGTGGTTCTGTGGATGCTGAAGAAGAAGGAATTCTCCAGTCCATAGGGAGGCAATAGAGCCCCACTCCATGCTGTTATTGTAATAGCTACTGCTCTTTGCACCTCTACTCTTCCAGGAGCCGTGGGTCCTCCTAGTGCAGGGGTGGGCAAACTTTTTGGCCCAAGGGCCACATCGGGGTTACAAAACTATATGGAGGGCTGGGTAGGGAAGGCTGTGCCTCCCCAAACAGCCTGGCTCCACCCCCTATCCGCCCCCTCCCACTTCCCACCCCCTGACTGCCCCCCTCACAACCCCAACCCATCCAACCCCCCCGCTCCTTGTCCCTGACCGCCTTGCTCCTGGGGCCTCCGCAACCCCACCCCCTATCCAACCACCCCTTCTCCCTGTCCCCTGACTGCCCCAACCCCTGTCCACACCACCGCCCCCCAGGACTTCACCCCCAATCCAACCTCCCCTGCTACCCGTTCCCTGACTTCTCCCCGCCCCCTTACCATGCAGGAGCAAGCCATGCCGCCGCATTGCCCCGCAGGAGTGGCGTGTCAGAGCATGGGCGGCACAGTGAACTCAGACTGCGGGGGAAGGGGATCAGCAGGGGAGGGGCCAGGGGCTAGCCTCCCCGATCAAGAGCTCAGGGGCTGGGCAGGACGGTCCCGCAGGCCGTAGTTTGCCCACCTCTGTCCTAGTGGTTGTTCCATTCCCCCCCCCCACCACCACCCTTTCCCACAAACCCTCTTCCATTAGGGGCATTCCACAGCCTTAAAAGACGGTACAGGAGTTCCCCTATGTTCTTGTGATAAATGACTCAAAAGCTCCATTTTTTCCCCACTCCCATACCATGTACATGCAGTTTTTGAATCTTGGCACAAAAAGGACTGAAGAAAGCTTTAATATTAAATTTGATTTACTTCTGAAATAACAAAATATGTAGTTAAGAGCATCTGGGAAGGATGAATTGGCTCGTGGGTTCTGTTCAGTGTACTGCACTTTTAAAATACTTTGGCAGTGTTTTTGTTTGCACTGTAAGTAATGCAGATAATCTTACTGTTGGTTGCATATCATTATCCTGTCCATAACATCATAGCTAAACCCAAATTGAGTGAAATTGTGAAGTCCTACAGTAGGAGGATTAACAGAAGGAAAGGTCAATGCAAAGATTTCTTAATAGGGAAAATGGCTAGAGATGTGAAGCATGCTAATTTAAAATGTAAGAAGGGAAGGAGGTCAGCTCTATAAAATGTGGCACATAAAATGTGTTTTAGGTGTAACAGTCTCTAGGAAGCTGTCCCAGTGGCCTCAACATGCTTTTCAAACCTTGGTTACCTCTTTCATCGTTAGTGTCCTTTCTTCTCTTTCCCTTTATTTCACTGTTCTAAAAGATTTTGATAGTAAATCAGTGTGAATTATTCATCATCTGTAATGCAAGGCTGTAATCCAGCCGGCTGACAACATAATCATGAGACTGAGTCACAGGGTACAGTATACGTCTGCTGTATTGCGTGCATTATTCCTGTTAATGTACACTCCAGGATTATCCAAAGTAAGCATTTGAGTTAGGGTACTTCATTCTGCAGGAGGGAGAGATATTTTGCTTCCTTATCCTCTTAACAGATTCTCTGTCTTTGAGGTTAAATAATTCATGACAACTATTTTCTGTTGAAAAATCTCAAAATTGTAAGGTTTTTTCCTTCAGTTTTATCCCACATCATCTTTCCCTGCTGTATACTGTAGACTAAGAAACCAAGCAAACCTTTAACTGATTTCAGTATGTGTGAGTTTGTAGATTAGCATCCCCTCCTGCAGATTTGCTCAGTAATTTTTCTTTTTTTCTCTTTTTACCTCATTTCGTTAACAGACAACTAGCAAGATGTCTGCTGCTCAGAAAGCTCTGGCCAAAGTTGACAAAACTGGAATGAAAACCATTTCTGCTTTCTTTAGCGCAAAACCTAAAGCAACAAAATAAAGATTTGAAACTAAAACATATTTTTGATACATAATTATTTTTGTAGTTACTATTGTTCTAAAGCTAACTTCTTTCCTCTGTTTTTGTTGTTGGTTTATTTAGTCTGTCAGCTAATGAGGATTTTAAAGCAGGATTTCTGGATCTAGTGAGTGTGTTACATTTCTGAGATTTACATGTTGTATAAAATCAGACTGGAGCAGCTTCTTAAGGTTTCCTTATTAGCCCAGGTCAAAACACGTGATGTGAGAGCTGCTTAGGGTAGGTTATCTTTGCACCCAGAATTCCTGCATTGTTTTTGTTGTAATTGCAATAAATAACAAAACTAATATAGCATAATAAATTGATGTATGAAACAAATGTTTGTTGTGTTTTCTGTATTCATAGAAGTATGCTGAGTTTTAGATAAGCTGTGGCACTTGGGATATGTCTATCCAGAGATAAAAAATCCTAACAGGATCCCAGAGCTTGGACTCCAACCTGAGCCCGAACATCTACACAGCAATTTTTAGCCCGCAAGCTTGAGTCAGCTGACCTGGGCCAGCCGTGGCTGGCCCGTGGGTCTTTTATCGCTGTGTAGACGTACCCTCATAGTGCTTCCCTGCGTATACACCTCTACACCATCTTTAAAAATTATGACATCACTGAAAAGTTTGCTAATTTTTTTTAGCAGTATAAATCTGCTAAAAAAAATTATGTATCTTTCACTGTTTGTTTCCAAGAATCATGGCTTCTTACCAAAATAAGTTGCCAAATGTTTGTTTAAAGACAAAGACTGAGATTTTCAAAGAAGCCTAATGACCAAATCTCAATAAATCCAAATAAGCAAAAGGTGGGTGCCCTAACCACCAGCCAATAGTCACTTTATCTCTCTGGCTCACTGATTATTCATGTAGTTTATAAACAGTGGAATAGCTTCATCAGGAGAAACTGAGGAAGCTGCAGACCAGAACATCCCATAACCTAGTGGCTAGGGTGCTCTCCTGTAATGGAGGAGACTCAAGGTCACCATATCAGGCACAGAAGGAAATTGAACCCAGTCTCCCATGTGAGCCACTTGGCTAAAGCGTCCAAGTCAGGCAGAAACACCTTCTCCTCCCCAGCCATTTTGTGGATCCAGCTCTTTGCTGCAATGCCTAAAATCAAAACAGAATTTTTCAAGTGGAAATGAAACATTTTGTTTTGACATTACCAAAATGTTTTTGATTTTTTCAGTTCAGTCAAAAGTGTTCAGCAAACTTGACACACACACGCACACACATTTTGATGGACCCATAACTGCATTTTTCAGTAAATAAACTTCCCCCAGTCCTAATCTAGGAGCACAAATCCCACTGATTTTTAATTGAAATTGTGCTCCTAAATCATTTAGATGCTTTTTAAAAATTCCACTCTTGGGTGCCTCAACTTTTGTTTTCTTGTGTAAGGAAGTTGGGACGGAAGGACTGACATGACAATGAAATAAAGAAATAATGCATAAACATGTATAATATAATCCATGTTAATCTGATCATAGTTCATATTCACTGCTTTACAAATAAGTTGTAGGAAACAAGGCAAAAGATAAATCTCAGAACATGGTGGGTTTGAATGAAAGAAAGAAAACCATGCAGAGCCATGACATTCTGATCACTCTGATCTATAATTGTCTTTAGCCCTTTTTCACCAGACCCATCAGCAGAGGTTCCTGTACCATTCTGAAATCAATATCTGTCAGCTAAACAACTCTTAACAATTAAGACCGGATGTCGTCACATCTGTGTTCTTCCAGTTGGTTATAAGCAATTCTTTTGAGACCTCCCTTGTCACTTTGTTGCTGTACTAATTTTTTATCCTGGGAGTGTAAGTAATTTCCAGCATTGTGGCACCATATGGAATACTAAAGATCATCTTGTAGGAAACATTCTTGTGAATTGGTAAGAGTTTCAAACATAAACAATTGTGCCCTAGAGTCTAAGGATGTTGTTTTCAAAACCACTCAGCATTACCCTAACTGCTCCCATTGAAGTCAATGCTAAAATTCCAATTAACTACAGTGGGAGTAGAGTTAGGCCAATGACGAGTGCTTTGGGAAAACCCCACCCTTGAGTTCCAAATGGGAAAAGCAAACTTTTATGGCTGTTATGATTGGAATGCTGCATGCAATCTGTGGTGGTTTAGAAGTATTTTGGAAGACCGTGACGGAAATTGGTTTATGTTAACTGGAAGTCTGCTTCAGGCATTGAAAAGGCAGTGAGGAAGAAGGCACAGAGTTGGGAGTGAATGAAGAGAATGGTCGGGAGGAAGGCTTGAATGGAACACAGAGATAGGAAGGTGTTATAGGAGAAGCTGAGGATCGAGATGTAAGGGCAGAAGCATGGAGAATGGATTTCTAAAGCAAACACTGATTCTGGGTTTTACACTTCGAAGTTTTAAAAGTCAGAGCACCAATAAAATTCAGTTTTAAAAGCAAACCTTTACATGAGTTAAATGAGTTGTGAACTTTGCTCTTAAAAAACAGGTCAAATTAACTCTTCTGAATGGGTGGGGGATAGGTCACAGACAGAACAAGTCTGGTACAGATGGAAAGTATCTATCTTGACTTCTTATCTAGTGCACCAATTTTCTATACATGAATTCTACATTCATCCCTGCTCACCAGGGCAAGTCTGGAGTTCTTCCTGTGAGCACAGATGCATTCTGCATTAGTATGTCACATCTCAACTTCAGCTGTCAGCCATGCAGTAACTTATAACAATAGTAATTTTATTAGTGAATGTCTTTTGGTCCAGCAGAAACTCATGCATGACAAAAACCCAAGCTGTTTCCAAAAGCAGTAGAGCTTTCAGGTTAAAAAAAAAAGACAATTTTTTTTTAAAATATCCTTTCCCTTCAGGAAAGAATAAAATACATTTAGCAACTTTGAAACTTCCTTAACATGAAGCTGTAAGAAATACATAAAATAATGTTTCCGACCACAATGAGGATTTAAATATAGTAACAATGAAAGGCCAGCAGTAGCAGAATGGTCATTATGAAGTGTTGCTGTGACATTTTTTGCTTGGTTAGTTTAATACTAAACAATATGCCAGCACTGTTACAGAAACGTGGTTTCCCTTTTTTTTTTTACCCCTGGATTAACATGTCTTTGCTAAATTTGCATGTAAGTATCTGATATTTCCCCCCGTTTTTATAGCTGTTGTTTGGGATAGACGATTTTTTAAGAATGCATATCACAAATGGAGTGACCTCACTGAGTGTGGAAAATCTCCTGTGGATGGAAACGATAGCTCTTAGGGACCTTTCAGGGTTGGACTTTCACATTATCTTCAGTCTAAAATAATAAAACTAGCTCTAATTTGGGAAGTGACTATTTGATTATTGGTTTCAGAGTAACAGCCATGTTAGTCTGTATTCGCAAAAAGAAAAGGAGTACTTGTGGCACCTTAGAGACTAGCATGAAGTGAGCTGTAGCTCACGAAAGCTTATGCTCAAATAAATTGGTTAGTCTCTAAGGTGCCACAAGTACTCCTTTTCTTATTTGATTATTTTATTTTCCATGGAAAAGAACGTTTAAACAGCAAAGCTTGGATCTGGATCTGAAATTTAAGAAACTTCAGTGCTGTTTGTATACAGACGTTTGATTGTGGCTTTCTCCAGCTTTTTTTAAGAGAGAAAATAAAATGCATTGATTCTTATTTGAATAGATTGATGTTTGGTTTTTGTTCTTTTCTCTCTAGATGTCAGTAAAGAGATGTCAGAGGAGGAAATGAAGAACATAATGAGGCTTGGTTATATCACTTTTCATACTCTCAAAGCAGCTTTTAAAACTTTTTCTTTTGTGCTTTCTAAAAGTGATTTCTTAGAACAAGGCAACCCTAAGCTTTAAGAAACAGTTAATGTCAACAGATAACATTGTTGAACAAGCTGTGTGTTAATCATATGCAGCTTAAAATTTTATAGCTAATACAATATTGCTGTGTAAAGCCTTTTCAGGAAGATACTTTAAACACATGTGTAAATGTAAGCATGTGAGTAGTCCAATGGGTCTGTTCATATGGTTAAATGCTTTGCTGGGGGAGGGCCCAAGGGCTCAAGCCTACAAGGTGCTGAGCACTCTGACCCTGATCCAGCAAAGGCACATACTCGCATGCTTAACTTGAAATACATGAGCAGTCCCACTGACACCTTTGCATTTGTGATATCCATAAAATTCATGTGTAAAATTAAGCACATGCTTAAGTACTTCGCTGGATCAAGGCCAGAGGTTTGAGAATCCGCTCCTAAAAGATGTCGTGTTTCTATAGGATTTTAAATGATTTTCACTCTTTTTATAAAGATTATAAAATACTTATACTTATTCTGATTAAGTGGTGACAATTTCAATTTTAAGAAGATTCGGTTATATATCTACATACATTGTTGAGGAGCATCTCCTATGTTGTAGGTTACAAACTCTGCTGGGAAGCAGAATTTTCATTACAGATAGGAAAGCATTAAAAATTGGGCAAAAAAATTCCCTTGCTGCTAAATTCTGAATTGCGAATAATTTAAGAATCTTTTATGTGAGTAAGCTCCACTCTCACCTCTTGGAATTATAGTAGTTTGATGTACATCATTCTACAGTGTTTAGGCTTGAATCAGTGTTTTCGTTATAAAGGCAGGAGTTAAAAAATATGATCATAAGAAGGCTGAGAGCTAATATTTTTGGAAAAGAATAAGATACTGAAAATGTGCATTTTATGATACTAGAACTAAACAGATGGTTTTACCTTTTTACAGATTAGTCCATTTTGTTGCATTATATGGAAGCAGCGGAAAGCCAACAAATAATGAGAGAATCTTAATTTCTGTGCATGCATGATACATTTTAGGTGACTAAATTTCAACCAAACTATCCTTGTGAGAATATTTAGAACGTAGATTGTATGTGCAAGAATAGCAGCGGGATTATATGAGAGGACATAACTGCCATACGTGGTCCAAAACCCACTACTTAGTAACATGCACTGTAATTGTTTCTATCAGGCATATGGTATATGTTTGCAAAAATGATTACCTGTACCAATCTGCTGTTAACATTAAATTTTGCAAAATAAATGTTGTAAACTAGTAATTAACAACAGTTTTAAAATGACTGGCAATATATTTCTGTGAATCTTAACTATGGGCCCAATGGACCAAAGCGCTTAGGCAGATGACCTGTATGTTTACATAAAGCCTAAATATGTGTATGAGAGTGACAAGGTGGGTGAGATAATATCTTTTATTGGACAAACTTGTGTTGGTGAGAGAGACCAGCTTTTGAGCTTGGAACCTTGTGTCTAGCTGTGACATGCTTAGTACCTTACTCGGACTTGAAGAAGAGCTCTTTGTAAGCTTAAAAGCTTGTCTCTGTCACCAACAGAAGTTGGTCCAATAAAAGTTACCACCTCACCCACCTTGTCTCTCTAATATCTTGGGACCAACACGACTGCAACAACATTGCAAATAAATGTAGTGTTGAGGGGGAAAATATTTTGGCCCAATTCTGCAGTCATGTGTCATGCCCAGGGAAGTCAATGAGAGTTCTGAGTAAAGTTGATTGGGATATTTCCGAGAAACTACATTTCAGCAACAACAACCAAAAGGGGGGGGAGAAGAGGGGAGGGGAGACTATTCAATTTTCATTTCAGTTTCTGACCAGCTCTAGTTTTGAATAGGAAAGAAGGATTGGAAAGGAAAGGATTGCAGGACTAAGCCCTTAAATGTTTAAGACTCTTCTATGAAATAAGTTATTTTATGAACGCTCCTTTTAGAATTCTTATACTGATATTGTCTCTTTTATTGGCTTTGCACTGGACTAGTTAGCACTGATCACTTGTCATGGGTAGTTAATGTGAATTTTAATATAGATTTCAAGATATTCTTGTGTGGAGGATTCCGCGATTTGATGAGAGACTAAACTGCATTTTCTGTTTTTGCTAACTTGTATTCAAAATATGAGATGTATACTTCATTAAAGGGTATGGTTCAGTTTGTGTGTTGGATTGTATTTTTAATTTAAGTAGGACAAAGAAATAAATATCCTTACCCATGGAAACTTATGGAATAGCCTTCATTGGTCATTGCAGTAGTTTCACATGGAAAATAAAATACAGTCAACTAATATATTAGTCTGTGCCAGGTAATGAAGTGGTCAATTCTTGAACTGAGTGGAGTGAAAAATAAGTTTATTAACATATACAGGAAAAAAAGTAATCATGGTGTAAGTGGGTATAAATCTAAAGGTTCACGAAGGCAAATTCAGTAATACACTTAGAACCAGGCTTAAGTACTTTTCTGTACTGATGGCTGCGTAGTGTGTGTGTGTCTGTCTATTTATGAATTTGGTCAGGGCTTTGGAATGCTAGAATAAGTGCCTCTGAGGTGGATGGATGGGAAGAGGTCATATGATATCCATGTAATTTATCAGATAGATATCACCACCATATGCATGGTAAAATGTATGTATGTGTAACATACACAACTGTACTGAAGTGAAAAAAGAAAAGGAGTACTTGTGGCACCTTAGAGACTAACCAGTTTATTTGAGCATAAGCTTTCGTGAGCTACAAATAAATTGGTTAGTCTCTAAGGTGCCACAAGTACTCCTTTTCTTTTTGCGAATACAGACTAACACGGCTGCTACTCTGAAACCTGTACTGAAGTGGTAGCCGGTTTCTTTTCTCTGACTTTAACAAGGAACTGTTAATTAGACATAGGGGATGAGCTGTATGTTTGCCAAAACGTTATTTTGGTGTCTCCATGAATATGTGTTAAATGCTGACAAGAAGTTATCAGAACTATCAGGAGACTTAATTTACTCCATTTTCAGACACCAGAGAACAAGGTGCTAAGCAAAGGTGTCATTGTTCACTGGTGGCCAAATCTATGTATTAGAGTTAACAAGAACCAAACAAGAAAGTAAACAAGGTTCAGATCTCTTCGCCTATGCATCTTTCAGCTGTGTATGTTTTTCTTTACGATATGTGCTTTTATTCCCATAAAGGATGGAGCAAGAAATCAGTGTGATCACTAACATTAAAGGAAAACAACACCCACATTGTGCTTAGCCCATCAGGAACAAAAAATATATATATATTGTTTACGTTGTTCTGCATTTTCAAAGCACTATAACGAAGGCTTATAATACAACCTCATTTATCCAAAGCTCAATTTTCTGAAACTCTCTGTTATCCAAAGTGAGGTCATGTCTCCCAATGTCTGTTACATTGAAAATTGCCTTGATTATCCACAACCTCAGTTATTTGAACTTACTCAGTGTCTCCTAGGACATTTGGAAAATAGAGATTGTATTGTAGTTAAAATAATACTCCTATGAGGGTAGGCAACTACTATCCCTATTTTACACATGTAGGAAATGGATAGAGAAGGAAAGGGCCACATTTTCAAAATTGCCCTCTAATTTTGGGTTACTCGGTTTTCAGGTGCTCAGTGTTACATACTTTGTGGTCTGCTTTGCAAAGGTGTTGATCATCTGCAGCCCCCAGTGACTTAAGCTAGAGTTGTAGATGCTCAGCACAAGATATCTCAGGCTGGCCACTCAAATATTGAGTTACCCAAAATCGGAGGCTGATTTGAAAAATTTGGCCCAAGCTTGCCCCGGCATGCATGATGAGTCAGGAATAGAACTCACACACATTCTTCTCGCCATAAACTTAAAAGTTATTAGTTGTAATTGGCATTTTGGTGCTTAGTACTGGAAGCAAACATCTTGCTGAAAAGTGATGGGTTTTTTTGGTGTGTGTTGACCCAATATGAGACTGTAAATATATTTCCATCCTGATTCATTAATATCTTAATGACCCCAAAAATAACCAATGTTTTAGTTTTAAATATTTTTCTTTTTATTGTTAAACCAACTGGTAGCAACTGATCAAGTTGCTGAGTTTTGGTAACTGAAACTTGCATCTTTGAAGGTGTAGGCATATTCTGTCTGACTGATTTATAAAAAGACAAACAATATATAGGTCACTACAATAAGTCCAAAATTACCCCAGTTTGATTTATTACTAAGCAATAAGACAATCAGTACATTGTTGAGTCATTAGTCTGCATAGCACTAACTCACAATGTCAGAAATGAAATTAAAAATATTTCTTAAAAATTAATTAATTCAGCCTGAACTTTACCAAACTTCATCTGCATAGGACATGCAAACCCTACTGGAGATGCTGGAGACATCATCTCTTGCCCTTTTAAAAATGATAATGAAATATAAACTCCCCTTTCTGCTGCTATAAATAGTATGGGTGGAGTGGGGAGGGGTAGAACCTGGCTCACAATAGATGAGGCTGACCCAATATCCCAGACCTGAACAACCCTTAAGATTGGGAAGTTTAGATCTAGAGCCAGAGTCAAAGTTTGCAGGTTGGGCTTGTATCTAGAATACGATTACTGAAGGATTAATATCTCAGTTTGTTTCCACAACCAAAAATTGCCGCAGTTCTTTACAAATGAAGTTACTACTGTATAATTTTTATTTTAGCAAACAGCAAGTATAACTGCTGTTATCTCCCAGGTCATAATGAGTTCGGCCAGTTGCAGTATATGGTATGTATAAGGGGCAAAGGGCCTGACTGTGCTGCCATGCTAGCCAAATATGTCCATGGGATCAGAATTTGCTGGATGCTACCACAACCTCTGGAATCTTGCAAGAACTCCAGTAGATACAGTACTGTTCTCTCTGCCTACTTCCCTCTCCATTTCATCCATCCAACACATGCACAACACAGGGCAGAATCTTAGGGCACAGCTAGAGAGCTTACAGCGGCACAGCGCTGATACAGTGCTGTAAGCTCTGTAATGTAGCCGCTCTAAGTCAATGGGAGAGAGCTCTCCCATTGGTTTAACTACTCCCGCCCCCACAAGTGACAGAAGCCATGTCGGCACGAGAAGCTCTCCCACCGACATAACCCTGTCCTCACTGGCGCTTAGGTCGGTATAACTTATGTCATTCGGGGGTGATTTATTCACCCCCCTGAACAACATAAATTATCCCGACATAATCTGTAGTGTAGCATAACCTTAGCCTACCTGGTTTATGCTGTTCCAACACAGGCATCAATAAATGCCAAGCTACAATTCCATTCTTAGTCACAAGGTGGCAATGACTGAGAGTTGTAGGGAAATTAAAACAGGGAAGGAGTGAGTGCAGTAGAAAAGTCTAATGGATTCATTACAATAAAGAACTGCTGACGTAGCCCGTTGCCATCTGTCTCTCTTTTGCTAGCCAAGTGGTTGGAAAGCACAGCTTAGACCAAGAGGCAAACTGTAGGATGATTGTCTAGTGTGGTTTTCCTTTCAAAGGCAAGTTGTGATTGTTTTTTAAGACTCTTTTAAATTTCCCTTTCAGTGCCACTGTTCAGTGACCAGGAGAACTTGCCAAAAGTTGTGATTCAGGAACAGGAGCATTTATGCAGCAAGAAAGAAGACAAGCAAGAGAAGAGATGAAATAGAAGGAGTGAGAGGATGAGAAGAGAGGTGTCCTAGGCAGGATTGGGGGTGGTTGCATAAAAAGTGATCCAAGATCCAATTCTCCCCATAGAATTCTTCCTGGTCCAACACACTTCCAGCCTTCAATTTTTCCATGTATTTTACTATATCAGGAAACAATCAAACCACAGTGGGCAATTTCTCCAATCTCATGTCTAGAATATGGGAAAAGCATTAGGTAGTAGGTTAGCACTGCTTTTTAAAAAGCCATAACTCATTACAATAGTTGTACTATCCTGTGCTTGAACTTAATATGTTATTGGAACAGATGGTTGGGTTCTAGTTTAAACCAATAAGCCAATCAAAATAAAGGAGTTTGCCAGTGATTCTTTACTATAATTGGGGCCACCACACTTCCCAGGCCTTTCTTGTCCCTTTTCTGTAGCTTTTTGACTGATTCCATGGCACTGTTTATTTTTACAGTTGCCCAAGTCATGCTTGGCCCTTGAAAAAACAGATAGGAGGCATGATCCCCGTCCCCAGAGAACTTGCAGTCTAATTTTAGACATGACATAAGGCATGAGAGTAGTAAACAAACAAAATAGGGAAAGGGATGACACAGTGGGGCTTAAAACATGGGCAATCTGGGATGTGCTGGTGCACACATTCTGCTAAATGTGTGTGTGTAGTTGAGATTTTCAAGGCTGAATTGGCCACGTAACTGTCACTGGCGTTAATGGGAGCTGTATGGCTGAATCCCCTAGTGAGCTTTGGAAATACCTGATTCTATGTGGGTTGTGAATTAACTCACGTTTTGTAGGTTCATGGATTCATAGACGATAAGGCCAGAAAGGACCGTTGTGATCATCTAGTCCGTCCTCCTGAATAGGGCTGAATCAGTTCCTGTTTGAACGCAAGCATATATTTTAGAAAAATATCCCATCTTGATTTAAAGATTTCGAGTGGTGGGAAATCCACCACAACCCTTGGTAAATTGGTCCAATGGTTAATTTCTCTGTCTCAAAAATTCGCACCTTATTTCTAGTCTGAATTTGTCTCACTTCAACTTCCTGGCATTGGATCTTGTTATATCTTTGCTAGACTGAAGAGCCATCTATTACAAAATGTCTTTTCCTCAGGTAGGTGGTTATAGACCATGATCAAGTCACTCCTTAACCGCCTCTTTGTTAAACTAAACAGATTGAGCTGCTTGAGTCCTTCACTGTAAGGCAGGTTTTTCCAATCTTTTATTCACTCCTTATGGCTCTTCTGTGACTCCTCTCCAGTTTATCAACATCCTTCTTGAATAGTGGACCCCAGAACTGGACACAGTATTCAAGTAGTGGTTGCACCAGTGCCAAATACAGAGGTAAAATACCTCCCTACTACTACTCAGTATTCCCCTTATTATACATCCAAGGATCACAGTAGCCCTTTTGGCCACAGTATCATAGTGGGTGCTCATGTTCATCTGATTATTCACCCTGACCCCCCCAGTCCTTTTCAGAGTTTCTCCTTCCCAGGGCAGATTCCTCCATCCTGTAAGTACGGTGTCATGTCCGGTCAGGGTTTGGGGGTGCAATCCAAATTGGTGAGGGATTGTGCCACTGCCTGTCCTGGGTGCCTCACAATGTTTTGCTGTTGTAGCTCCCAACATGGGCGTCTCACAACCAGCCTACCAGCATGCAGGTCACGCCTGGAGAATCTGTAAAGCTGCAGCCCTAGCCAGCAGCTCTGTCCCCAGCAGCTTGCCTGCCAGAAACCAGTCATGCTTTGGCTTTCACTAGCCTTGGTTACAACCAGCAAGTTGACCACAACACACGCCCAGTCCCAAATTTCCTCCATATGCCCTGAAGCGTCCACCCCTCTCCTGGACAACTCAGAGACATACTAAGGTTTGTTACTCCTGTAAAGAGACAAAACTGCATCACAGCTTAATTGGAGGTAAATACACCCTTCCCTTTAAACACACCACAGCGTTGGTTTATGGTAAAACTGAAATAAATTTATTAACCAAACATACATAGGATTAAATGAGTTCAAGTATAAGGAGTGAAGATAGAAAGTTACAAGTAAAACAAAACAAAATGCACTTCTAAAAGTCTAAAACAATCTAGCAAGATGCAGGCTTTGTTCAAGATGGTTTCTCTTACCAGTCATTCTTTTCCACAGTTATGGCTGACTTTCTCTTAGGACCTTCCACAAAAGTACAAGGTCCTGGCTTCCCTTTTCATCGTAGGTAAAAGATCTTTTCCTAATCAGGTTTCTCACCAATATTCAACCCCGCTTGGTTGAAGGACCATCTTTCTCATTTTGCAACAGCTCTGGTCTCCTGTGTCTGTCTAGTGATGGATGCCAAAGATGGCTTCTGTCCTTGCTTGTATCTCCCAAATTACAGTGACTTTGCTTCAGGAGGCAGGAAGCCCTCCGGGTGTGCTCAGCTTGCTGTGTCCACCAGGAAGCTGGCCTCATGCAGTTCATCCCTTCCTGTGGGCTCCCCATACCCCTCTATGTAAATGGAGCTTCCGTTGGTTTGATTCTACCATGTTAATTCACATAAGAGACAGGTAAAAAGCTTCCCACACCCCTCCTGTCCGGATAGGAACTGGCCCTTCCTTTGGCCATATGCTTTAAAATGTAATATCAATGAGTATTGTGACAGTGTCGGGCCAGATGGCTATAGGAGAGTAATAGAAGGCAGATATATTAGCCCCAGGTTAAGTAGGTCCCTTTCCCCTGGGTAAGATAACAGGGAAGGTTCCAGAACAATCAGGAACCTTCTGGAGACAATTAAGACAGACAGGCTGATTAGAACACCTGCAGCCAATCAAGAAGCTGTTAGAATCAATTAAGGCAGGCTAATCAGGGCACCTGGGTTTAAAAAGGAGTTCACTTCAGTTTGTGGTGCGCATGTGAGGAGGTGGGAGCAAGAGGCACTAGGAGCTGAGAGTGAGAACGCTGACTGTTAGAGGACTGAGAAGTACAAGCATTATCAGACACCAGGAGGAAGGTCCTATGGTGAGAATAAAGAAGGTGTTGGGAGAAGGCCATGGGGAAGTAGCCCAGGGAGTTGTAGCTGTTGCACAGCTGTTCCAGGAGGCACTCTAGACAGCTGCATTCCACAGGGCCTTGGGCTGGAACCTGGAGTAGAGGGCGGGCCCGGGTTCCCCCCAAACCTCCCAACTCCTTGTCAGACATAAGAGGATTCAACCTGCACTGTGGGTTCAGAAAAATGGCCAAGCTGAGGGCTGCCGTGAAGCTCCAAGGCGAGCAAATCCGCCAATAAGCACAAGACTCACCAAGGTAGAGGAGGAACTTTGGTGTCAAGAGTGGGATTTGGTGTACACAGCGTGATGGAAGAAGGAGTGTTTGGGGGAAAAAAAAGGGGGGGAGAGGGTCTATTTTTATTTTTTTTTTCACCACAATGGAGGAGGTAGTCTGGGCACTGATACAAGCCACGGCTGCCCAGCAGGAGGCTACCCATGTCCAGGCAGCCGCCCAACAGAAAGCAGTGCGGCTGCAGCAAGAGACTAATTGCCTGCTGATGGAGCAGGCTGCTCAAGACCGGGCTATGTTGCGGGAACTGGTAAACCAGGTAAAGGCCCTTACAGAGCTGAACTGCGGCCATGATGGGACGCAGATCATACGGTCTAGCAATTGGCTGCAGAAAATGACGTGGGAGGATGATGTAGAGGCATACCTCCTGGCCTTTGAGAGGACAGCCCTGAAGGAGGCTTGGCCCCGAGGACAGTGGTCTGGCATCCTCGCTCCATTCCTGTGTGGGGAGGCCCAGAAGGCCTACTATGATTTGCCTGAAGAGGCTGTGCTAGACTACCTCCAGCTGAAAGCAGAGATCCTGGCCAGATCTGGGGTAATGACCGCAGTGCAGGCCCAGAGATATCATGAGTGGAAGGACCAGGAAAACAAAACCCCATGGTCTCAATTATATGACCTCATCCATCTCATACAAAAGTGGTTACGAACTGAGTCCCAGAGTCCGGAGAAAATACTAGAGGTTCTGGTCATCGACCGGTACATGAGAGGACTATCGCCAGACCTTCGTGCCTGGGTAAGCCAGAATGAACCCTCCACCTACAACGAGGTTGTCGCACTGGTAGAAAGGTGAAGGACGGCAAGGGAGATGTCCCGACCAGTTAAGGAAGAAGCACCCTGGGTTAAACTAGCAGCACCAAGCCCTAAAGATCGGGTGACTGGGCCGCCAGGAGAACCCAGGTGGAAAAAGAGAGGGTCTGAAGGCCCACCAGAAGCCACAAAGAGTCGGAGCACTAAGGGGGAAGAGGATCGTGATGTTAGACTCCCCAAACCAAAGGACCAGGGAACGCCTAGGGCTCCATACAGATGTTATGCCTGCGGGGAGTGGGGACACATAGCTGCACAGTGTCCCAATGCCGAGAAGCCTATGCAGTGTAACCTGCGAAACTGGGCAGACCCATGCTCCCTAATCCACCTTGTGGGGGTCTCACTAACCCCACATATGTACACTAGACCAGTGAAGCTAAATGGAGTAGAGACCACAGCACTGGTTGATTCGGGGAGTGCTGTCATGCTTGTCTCGGGGAAGCTCATGAAGCATAGTCAGCTGCTGTAGGCTAAGTGTACGGGGATAACATGCATCCATGGGACAGTTGGTTATTACCCCACCATCCCAGTAAAAATCGAGATTCAGGGGAACACTACTGAGGTAGCAGCAGGGGTGGTTCCTAAACTCCCATACCCAGTGCTCATAGGGAGGGACTTCCCAGGGTTTGGAGACTTACTCCCGGCAGGGGAATTGGAAAAAGGGGGAAGCCCTGAAGTTAGTGAGGCATCCATAGTAGACTGTCAACCCCCAATCTTCTCTGAAATATCCCCAGATTTGTTCTCCACTCCCAGACAGGGTAGAAAGACGAAAAGGGAAAGAAGGGGTGCTAAGGCCTTGGGAACCTGAATACTGGCCCAAAGCTAGAGGGTCGCTCTTGTAGGTAGGCGGACCTGAGCAACTGAAAAGGAGGCCACCCAGGAGGGAGAAGCACCCGAGTCTGACCCACACCCTAACGCCTCTGAACCAGTAGAGGCAACAGAGACTGGCCCCCTAGATCTCGGGCAGATTAGCCCTGGGAGAGGAAATTTTGGACGGGACCAGGCTGAAGACCCAAGGTACGACAACATTAGGAAAGAGGTGACTGAAATAGATGGGGTCCCCGTGGAAGAGAAAACCCAGGGACCAGGACCCTACTTCATAATGAAGAAGAATCTCTTATACCGGATTGCACCAGTACAGGGGCAGAAGGTACAGCAGATCCTAGTACCTCAAAAACACCAGAATGCTGTAATAAGTCTGGCCCATAGTCATCTTTTTGGGGGTAGAGAAGACCCTGGCATGGGTCCTGCGACGATTCTTCTGGCCCAGAGTACATGAAGAAGTGTGGAAGTACTGTGCCTCCTGCCCGGAGTGTCAGTTGCACAGTCCCTGTCCCCACTTGAGGGCACCGTTAGTACCCCTTCCCATAATAAAGGTCCCCTTCGAGCCAATAGTCACGGACCTAGTGGGACCCCTGGAGAAGACAGCCCGGGGCCACCAATATATACTTGTTGTTCTGGATTATGCTACTCACTACCCAGAAGCCGTCCCCCTGTGGAACACGGCCTCTAAAACGGTAGCTAAAGAGTTGGTGGGGATCTTTGCCCGAGTGGGGCTACCAAAGGAGATATTAACAGACCAAGGTACCCCATTTATGTCGAAGCTAATGTGGGACCTCTGTACGCTGCTCCATATACATATCCTGAGAACTTCAGTCTATCATCCGCAGACCGGTGGGCTGGTAGAAAGGTTTAACTGAACCCTCAAGGCAATGATAAGGAAAGTGGTAAGTCGGGACGGGAAGGATTGGGACACCCTACTACCCTACCTTATGTTTGCAATCTGGGAGGTACCTCAGGCCTCAACTGGGTTTTCCCCCTTTGAATTATTATATGGACGTCACCCCCGTGGCATACTAGATATCGCAAAAGAAATCTGGAAAGAGGAACCCAATGAGGGGAGAAATATAATTGACCATGTTTTGCAGATGCGAGAACGGGTAGCCCGGGTCACCCCATTGTACGGGAACATTTGGAAAAGGCGCAAGAGGCCCAGCGAACCCATTACAATCGCCAGGCAAAAGTCCGACAGTTCCAACCAGGGGATCAGGTGATGGTGTTGGTACCCACGGCAGAAAGCAAGCTTTTGGCCCAATGGCAGTGGCCCTACAAGGTGGTTGAATCCGTGGGGGAAGTAACCTACGAGATGCGGCAACCAGGACACCGGAAACCAGAACAAATATATCACATTAATCTCTTAAAGCCTTGGCACCAACGAGAGGCATGTGTAGTGGCCCAAGAGACCCCGATGCAGGAAGTAACATGCAGAAGCAGATCAGGATATCCACTGATCTGACACCAAACCAGAAGAAGGAGGTAACTGAGATGATCAACCGATACCAGGACGTGTTTTCAATCAAACCAGGCCGGACCACCGAAGCATATCACCACATTATCAGAGACCCTGGGGCAAAGGTAACTTTAAGGCCCTATCGGGTCCCAGCAGTAAAAAGGGAGGAGATTAAGGCAGAGGTAAAAAGGATGTTGGAGCTGGGAGTCATCGAAGAGTCCCACAGTCAGTGGTCAAGCCCAATTGTGTTGGTGCCCAAACCCAATGGCACCACTAGGTTTTGTAATGACTTTTGCCGGCTGAATGAGATATCCAAATTCAATGCATACCCCATACCCCTTATCGATGAGTTAGTTGACTGCCTGGGCAATGTCCGATTTTTGACCACCCTTGATATAACAAAGGGATTCTGGCAGATTCCCCTTGCCAAAGATGCGAAAGAAAAGACGGCATTTCCTACACCAGAGGGTCTGTTTCAATATACTGTTCTTCCTTTTGGACTGCATGGGGCACCTGCCACCTTCCAGCCTCTTATGGACAAGCTCCTATGGCCCCATACCAGTTATGCAGTGGCATACCTGGATGATGTGATTATTCACACCCCCAACTGGGAAACCCACTTAGAAAAGGTGGAAGCGGTTCTGGACATGCTAAGATGGGCTGGCTTCACAGCCAACACGGCCAAGTGTGCTATAGGGCTAGCCGAGGCTAAATACCTTGGCTACATTGTAGGAAGGAGCATGGTCAAGCCCCAACTAAACAAACTAGAGGCTATCCAAAATTGGCCCCGGCCGAATCGGAAAAAGCAAGTCCGGGCATTCCTGGGTGTGGTGGTGTACTACCCACGATTTATTCCCTATTTTGCCACCAGAGTGAGTGCCGTGACAGACCGGATAAAAGCCCGGGGTCCAGACATGGTGAAGTGGACAGATGCCGCAGAGAAAGCATTCATGGATCTACGGACAGCCCTATGCAGTAACCCCGTGCTTATAGCCCCAGACTTCAACAAAGAATTCATTTTACAAACAGATGCATCTGAAGTAGGATTGGAGGCTGTCCTATCGCAGATGGTCGGAGATGAAGAACACCCAATCCTCTACCTCAGCAGGAAACTCCTCCCGAGAGAGCAGAAGTATGCTGTGGTTGAAAGAGAGTGCCTAGCTGTGAAATGGGCCATGGAAACACTACATTATTACCTTCTGGGACAACGGTTTACCCTTATGACCGACCATGCACCCCTCCAGTGGATGCAGCAAAATAAAGAGAAGAACGCAAGGGTGACCAGATGGTTCCTGTCCCTACAACCTTTCCAATTCACCATTCAACACCGGGCTGGAAGCCACCATGGCAATGCAGATGGCTTGTCACGAGTACACTGCCTGATGTCCCAAGTTGCCCAACCCTGTAGTGTTGAGCAGCGGGGGAGGGGGGGCTATGTGACAGGGTCGGGCCAGATGGCTACAGGAGGGTAACAGAAGGCAGATATATTAGCCCCAGGTTAAGTAGGTCCCTTTCCCCTGGGTAAGATAACAGGGAAGGTTCCAGAAAAATCAGGAACCTTCTGGAAACAAGACAGACAGGCTGATTAGAACACCTGCAGCCAATCAAGAAGCTGTTAGAATCAATTAAGGCAGGCTAATTAGGGCACCTGGGTTTAAAAAGGAGCTCACTTCAGTTTGTGGTGCGCGTGTGAGGAGGTGGGAGCAAGAGGCACTAGGAGCTGAGAGTGAGAACGCTGACTGTTAGAGGACTGAGAAGTACAAGCATTATCAGACACCAGGAGGAAGGTCCTATGGTGAGGGTAAAGAAGATGTTGGGAGGAGGCCATGGGGAAGTAGCCCAGGGAGTTGTAGCTGTCGCACAGCGGTTCCAGGAGGCACTCTAGACAGCTGCATTCCACAGGGCCCTGGGCTGGAACCTGGAGTAGAGAGCAGGCCCAGGTTCCCCCCAAACCTCCCAACTCCTGGTCAGACACAAGAGGAGTCGACCTGGACTGTGGGTTCAGTCGACCTCAACTGTCCCCCAAGCTGAGGGCTGCCGTGAAGCTCCAAGGCGAGCAAATCCTCCAATTAGCACAAGACTCACCAAGGTAAAGGAGGAACTTTGTCACAGTATTCATAATTCTTCCTCTGGTGTTCATACATTTCACAGTGATAGTAATCACTAGTGTGTTACTAGCTTTCAGGAAAGACCTCATTCCGTACACTTTGTATACAGTATTACTGTATTATAAATCAGCTGATGCAGTTGCTTATCACTTGAGCTTCAGCCCCGTTTTTAGAGACCAGTAAACCTTTGAAATGGGTTCTTCTGTAACATAAAACCCAGACTAAGTTTCTCTTTGTGCTGGGTATAGACACCATGCTGTCTTCAGGGCTGTCCCTAAGGGGTGCAAGGCCTGGAACATAGGCACAGAGTTTCTAATCCGCTGCGTGGTGCTGCCCAGGCCCCGCCCCCACTCAAACCCCTCCCCTAAAATCCCACCCCTGCCCCACCTTTTCCCCGTCCAGTTCCGCTCCCTCCCCTGAACATGCTGCACCCTCCCTCCTCTCCCCTCCCCACCCGCCAATGGCTCCTGATGCCACAAAACATCTGATCCGTGGCACATGGTAAGCACTGAGAGGGAGGGGAAGGCGCTGATGGGTGGGACCTGCCAGTGGGCAGGAGGTGCTGTGGGGAGGGGAGGGGGAGATTCTGGTAGGGCGGCTCCCCCCCCCCCCCCGCCTGCCACATGCCTCCCGATTTGCCTCCTCACCCTGCTCGCCTGCCTGCCTCTCACCTCCCCTCCCCTCCCTGCTAATGGGGTCCCACAAAGCGCAGGGCCTGGGACAGTAGCCCCAATTCACTGTACCCAAGGGACAGCTCTTACTGTCTTCTCCTCCACTTGTTAGTGTGAAATTTGCCTCCACTCCCTTGTTAGCTTGATATCTGTTTACTGCTTATATGTAAATAGAGGAAAACACACATTCCCTTGTTTAGGATAGACCTGTTTTACAATTCCCCTGACACACCCGGTTTACACACACTTTAGTTTTAATTCCAGCATATGTTCATAACCTTAATACCCATTATGTACATACATCACTCAAGAATATTAATGATCAGTGAGTTATTTATTTTCAAATGATTCCTCACAAGGCATATTTTGTGCAAAGATTATTACAGTAGTGTATAGGCACATATGGACTGCTTTCTTTGTTACTATATGTATAACTTTCAAGCTGGCCGTATTGTTTGCTTGCACCTAGTTTACCAAGCAATCCAGATCGTTCTGTATCAGTGACCTGTCCTCCTTGTTATTTACCACTCCTCCTAATCTTTGGGTCGTATGCAAACTTTATTAGTGATGATTTTATATTTTCTTCCAGATTATTGATAAAAATGTAAAATAGTGTTAGGCCAAGAACCCTTCTAGAAATACCACCACCCCCGAGGGTGATTGCTTGTTTGCAATTACATTTTGATATCTGTCAGCCAGTTTTTAATCCACTCAAAGGGTGCCATGTTGATTTGGTATCAATCTAGTTTTTAATCAAAATGTTGTGCAGTACTAAGACAGATGTCTTAAGACAGAAGTCTATTTTGCCAATACTATTACTTTTATCAACCAAATTTGTAATCTAATTTTAAAAAATCAAGTTAGTTTGACAGGATGTGTCAAACCCATGTTTCCTGTGACATGCTAAGAGCAAACGTAAAAAGGAAGAGCATGGTGGTTTAGTGAAAATGGGTCTTCCATGCATATGGGATAGCAAGGAAGAAGGCATGGAGGTGACAGTAGGAGAAGGAATAAAAGGGGGGGTCAGGGCTAGCATTACTGGGAGGGTGAGAGGAGAGAGGGAGTACTGAAGGAGAGAAGGTCAGTGATGTGGGCATCCCAGATATCGTGAAGCCAGAAACAATTATACAGCCATAAAATTATGGATTGCCACAGGCCCTGAATATAATAATAAAGTTCTTTATGCTACTGAAATGCTTTAGAATGAATCAGAACGACAGAAAGTGTTTCTTTTACAAATAAACAGTTCATAATAGCAGAATTCTATCTACAGGAGCCAAGGTACTGAGCACCCAAACTTCACTTGGGCCTGATTCCTATAAGGTTTCAGAGTCAGGTCTTACTCAGCCTTTATACAGGCAAAACTCCGAGAGGGTGAGGCTGGTTAGGCCAGTGGACCTGGCTTGGAGAGAGCTGCGTTCAATTCGTGGCTCTGTTACAGCCTTCCAGTGAAACCTTGGGCTAGTCACTTACTCTCTGTGCCCCAGCTGTAAAACAGCAATAGCAATCCTTCCTTTTTCCAACCCTTTGTCTGTCTTGTCTATTAAAATTGTAAAGGATTTGGGGCAGGACCTTGTTGTGTTTCTACAATTCCTAGCACAATGGGGCCCCAATCTCTGCTTGGGTCTCTCGCTATTACTGTAATACAAAGAATGAGAGGTTTTGCCTGAGTGAGGACTGCAAGATTTGCCCATATAAAATGCCCATTAAACGAGTACATCTCCCATGGATAGTGCTATGGGATGTGAGTGTCTCTAAATCTATTAAATAGGTCCATTTTATAGAATATTTACTATTTTCCATTTAAACTGATCATTGTGCACATAAGCCTGCTTTAATACACACGCATTTACTGGTCTGTGTTGGTTCAAATATTTATTTTAGAAGCAGACCTTTTAAAATGTATTCTATTCTTTGGGCCCAATCCTGTTCTCAATCCTATTGATTTCAACAGGGGAGTGATAAGAACCCCTTATATCTGCATTCGCTGATTGCCAGGATCGTACTGCTGTTGGTCTGTTACAACCTGGGAGCAGCAGGAGCCTACTAAGCAAGGGCACTTGGGAGCTGCACAAAAGATTGCTGAATAAAACCCTGTAACAAACAAAAAAAAAAACCAAGTGGGAAGACTGTACAGCATGAATTTCAGCCAACGTATACTGTGTGCATCGCATTACAATTAAAAAACACACATACAGCTGAGTTGAAAGCTCACTAATTATTTTATATACTGACCAGAATTGTGCATGGCCCTTTATAGACGAATAACATTAATGCTCCCTGCCCCAAGAAACTTACAAAGCCGAAGGATGTATGATAAAAGTAAAAGGCATTATTTAATAAGTCTGATCTGCAGCACTGCTTACAGTGCCTGTTTTTGCACTGGAGCCTGTTTAAACAAATTCCTAACAGAAAAAATATTAAACATACTTGATCGTGTTCATTTAAATTGGAGTGGGGCGAAGATGTCGTGGAAAGCATTTGTCTGTATTTTAATAGGTTCCTTTAAGCCTCCTTTACAAGGATGAGTTAAGTGATCTCGTTGTCATGTCATTATCACATTTTGAAGTTAAACAGCTACATGATCTACGAACTCTCATCACACACTTAATTACTCCTGCATTTTTCCCCTGTTCTTGAAATACATTATATTTCTTTGGCAGTCTGCCGGGAGCAATGACTGCTTTTGTGACAGCGACATTGCCAGTGGTGTAAAAATCTATGCATCTGTCAGGTTTCCCCATGTGAAACATAATTGCTTAATTTCCATTTGAAAGTACATCCCTGACATTAGAACAACGTAGACGCACCAAGGATAACAATGATTTCCTGACACCTACAATGGGCCATAATGTGGTAATAAATATGTGTGCAAAATGAATGCTCTGTGCACAGAGGGAGCAGGTCTGAATTTACAGCTGCAGATGAAGTGTTCCTCAGGAAAAAAAATAATAAAAAGAACGAAACCAACAGATTAGCATCAGTGTGAGTCTATGTCAGCCAGATGGCTTGCTGTGGAAAAAGAGCTTCCCTGCTTTATTCCAGTAACCCTGCCTAACAGGCTGAATGTCTGAGATGAGAGGGAAAAAATGAGCTCATTCCGCTGTTTTTTTGTTTCGTTTTGTTTTCTTGTCTATGTACAGCTTAAGCTGAAGTGAAGGAGGCAGCTTGAAACGAATACAGAAGTCGTACCTGAACAATGATGTGTTAGACTATATTTATAATTCAGTGGCAGGGGCCAGGAGAGCTCAAAGTCAGGCATTCGAGCATTCAGACAGGATAACATAAACGCAGTGACAGTAAAGGTGGAGAAAACCCTTGTGATATTCCTGAAAGTGCTAAGCCAACATTGCGCTGCAGGATTTAATGCTGTAGACCAAAGCTTGGGGAGACTGCAGTGTTTAGAAATCTATATTCATAGAGGGGAAGATATTGAGGAAATTTGTGCCAAAAAATATCATTTTCAAAACTGGCTGTCAAAAGTTAGGCTTCTAAATTCATAGCGGCAAAGAAGGTTGGTCTTGTAATTAGAGCCCTGCCTGAGATTCAGGTAGCCTGAGTTCAAAGGCTGACCTCCACAGACATCCTGTATGCATTTGGGCAAGCCACCGAACGCCTATCTGCCTCAAATCCTCACCTAGAAATAATAATAATTTCTTTCTTCCACCTTTCTCAAGCTTGTCTATTTAGACCATATGCTCTTCAGAGCAGGGACGGACTTTTACTGTATGTTTGTATAGCACCTTCAACAATGGGCCTTGGGCTCAGTTGGCGCCATAACGTTCTATTATCATACAAATAACTTTTTGACAAGTTAATAAAATTCGCCTGATTTCAAAGGCATTGGGTGCCTGCTCCCATTGATTGCGGAGAGATTTAAGGCTGCTCAGCAGGTCTAAAAATCAGACAGTTTATAATGAGGTGAGTAAATGTAGGCACCCATTTTTTAAAATCATGGTCATAGTGTCCATTTCTCTAAAGAGAAGTGAGAACAGAGTACTGTATTTACAGGAACACCTTGCTAGTCAAGTATTGTTTCAATAAATTTCTGATAAGGCAGTTACTTAAGCAGACAGCTGCGTTGGCCAATGTGCTTTGCATAACAGGTATGAAGGCCTAGAATTTCTGGATTCCAGTGGAAATGAAGCACACCTCGGGTGCTGTAATGAGAGCTCCCCTGAAGAAAGGCGGTAGAAGTAATCGGAGTGACTGCTACACACTGTCTGGCTGTTAGATACAATGAGTAGGAGAGAGTCTTTTTGCTCTCAGTTGGAGAGTGGGTCAAGGCCTCTACCTAGGATGGAGCTTGGTGCAGTTGGGTTGTTGTTTATTCTGCACCCAATGAGTATTCCTTGGAACATGAAGGGACAGATGAGGACCCCTAGTTCCTTGGATGTTTACCTTACATTTGGTTTTATGTAGATGCTAATGCTAAATGTGCTTAGAGTATCCACCCCTTCATTCTCTGCCTGTCTTTGGCAGTAAGTGAATGTCTATCATGTTAATGTCTACAAAAAATTACCGTTTTAATGACCTATTTGCTTCAATTAAGTCTGAGCTATTATCTTTCCAAAGGAGAGAGGGGGGAGCAGATCAGCAGGACATGTGAGAGGAGCATTTAAGGGGCCAGCTGAAATGCAATGTGTGTGGATTTGGAAAGGCTGTGTGATGAATCTGTGACATTGCAGTATTTCAGTCATCACATTTCTGACTCTGGTTCATGCATCATTTGCTATGAAAGTTTTGAGATTTTAATCAGTGTTTGAAGAGTAAATTGATACAGTCTAATCATTTAGAATCTCTGGCAAATGACCAAAGTGTATTATGTTAAGTCTATGTTATGTATTATACAAGCTGCTTGCTGCAAATTAATTGAGTATTCCCGTGCTAGATAATGTTTCTACATTCCTTGGAGCCCATCCCTTTGCGTGTGAGTGTTTTCCCAAGTGCAATGCAGATGTCAGAGAAAAGGTGAATATATAACATATGTAAAAGACTGGCTTTGTTACACACAGTATGGTATCAAGCTTGTGTGGTTGTTGATTTTTCTACATAATGTGTAACAGGAAAACTGCTGGGCACAAAATGAAATGTATCTTCAAAAGCAGCACAGGAAAGGAAAGCCTGTGCCACGAGACTATTAAATAAACATCCAGATGTGTTCACATTCCCTCCTATGAATTATATGGCTTGGCATGTGGATTACCCCATATAAATGACAGATGTAAGTGCTCAGTCAATATAGGTAGGAAATTTGCTATTGTATTGTGTCTTAAAGAGCCAGTTGTTTACCTATGTAATGTTCATCTTCCCTCTTCTTCCTGAAGTGCACTTGCGGCAACTCTCTGATCAGATGTGTAGAAACATGTTCATTCTCAATCCCAAGCATAGAGGGAGAAGGTCATTCATTTCCCATGAAGAGCGAACAATTCATGTAATTTGTGTCATTTCCCCCTTTGATGAAAAATATGAGAGGTCTTGACGGACTTGGGGGCGAGGCGGGGGGGGTATGTCAATTCATCCCTCTTGACCCCAGATAAGGTGAAGCCCCAGGATGACTCTGGGTAGAAATGGGATTTGAAAGGCCCTTGTTCCCTCACAAAAGGGCCATGACTATATTCAGTGGATTTAGTATGCTCACTGGCTTAGAGGATTTGATATAATAAGAAAAGGGATTCTTTAGCTTTCGTCCCAGCGCTTTTATATGTGGCAGAAGTAATATGTTGCAAGACAACTTCTAATCATTCAACACCTTTCATTAGGATGTTGAGTATAAACAATAGAAAAGTAAATACTCTTGAGCTTCCCTGCCAATGTGGTTCTTCAAACCCCCTCCTCTAGGGCAGTGGTTCCCAACTTTTCATGGTCAAGCCTCCCTTTACCCTGTTTGTGCCCCCCCACCCCAGAGCCATGCTGGGAGTGGGGCCAGGGCTCAGGTGGGGGGACATGGACAGAGATAAGGGTCTGAGGCTGGGGCCACAGCTGGGGTGGGCTGGGAATGGGAAGAGACCTGCGGCTAGGGGCCAGGGCTGGGGGCAGGGCCAGGAGCGGAAGCCATGGGTGAGCCGCAGTGGGGGACCAAGGATGGGGATGGGGTTGGGGCTGGGTCCAGGGCCACGGCTGGGGGTGGGGCCAGAGCAGAGTTGGGGGAGGAGCAAGGCTGGGTGGCACTCACTCCCCGTTCCCCGTGGAGGCTGGCCCGGGCCCTTTTGGGGACCTCTGCTCTAGGGGTAAGAAGGAAATTCAGTCTGTGTGCCCATCAAATGTTTGGACTCTCTGGTGGTGGTACTGGTACCTGGAATGGGACTGCCAACTCCTTTCACATGGGCCATAGTACGGCTTTTAGACCTTAACTGTCACTTACTTCCAATATGGGAGGCACCCTCCGGAATCACTTACCTAGTGGTGAATGCTTGTGTTTCATGAACATCTCCCAGAGCTAGAACGGGGGAAGGGAGCTTAGAGACAAGGGGGACTTTCATTTTAGATTGACATGCCAGAATAGGGAATTTTGGGAGCTCGGAGACCCAGCTCTCCCACTCACTTATTCACTCTGTGGCCTTAGGTGAATCATTTCACCTTTCTACCCCTGTTTCCTCTTATGTTAATTAGAGATAATTATCTGCATTGGGAGATCTCACAATGAAAGATGCTGCATTATGTCACTGGGCAACCAACTCACCACAGGCTGTTCATGGGAACAGCAGCAAAAGCACAAGCAGCCAATGCTCAGCGAAAGGGGTTAGCTATGTTAGTCTCAGGCTCTTACCCTCCATTTGAGCCAGCCACTAGAGGGAAATATGAGCACACACTTAACTAATGATTTCTACATCAGCAAACGTCTGAGCTGCTCAGGAATCTGAAGACTGCCACTTTGTCATGAACTTACCATGTTGTTATCCAGTGGGGATAGAACCCAGGATCTTCAGTCCCAGTTATTTGAGCTAAAGGAATAAACGCCCATAGAAGTAGGTAGCAACTTTTTAGTCACTATACGTGCCAGCCACTAGAGGGAGACATGACCACAGATACTTAGCCAGCACCTTACATGCACCAATTATTACTGGGTCTCAGAATCACTGAGCTTCACTTTTAACATAATTGCTATGCTGGAACCCAAGAAGTCTGGGTCAGTATTACCTCTGTGCCTTCAGGATAATGCAAAGGATTTGATTTGTGTAAGTATTCAGGTAGGTTATAAATTTTGTCAAATGATGGGGTAGTTGTTAATATTACAAAATACTATTTGACTAAATTTGCTACTCAGTCTTATTGACAAGCGAAGCAACCAGAGCGCTGTCTTCATCCAAGGTGCAGTTGCTGTGTCCTAGGTAATATCACATTTTTAAATTAAGAGCCAACTGGGGAGGACACAGACAGTATTAGATTACTTTTTAATAAGGAACAAAAGCTCAACTGTTTCCCTTGAAAGCAAAAGCACTGAATTCACCATTCTTACTACAGTATTGGATTGCTAAACATCAGGAATGAAACTTTATTATCTTTCATTACAGTGCTTGATAACAAATGTTCTGAATTTTATTGTTCCTTGTTTTCCTTTTATTACAACAAAACACAGAACCTAGAATGGGCATTGCCGTCGCTAAAGTGCTGTGTCCTCATCTGATCTGAAAGCTGCTGTTCCGCATCCCCCTTTGTATGCTCTCCATTACACAGCCTGGCTTCAGCCTCTGACAGATAACAAGTGAGAACAAAAAGAGGTGTGAAAAAAAAATAAATGAAATCACCAAGGAGTCCCCTGCTGTGAACAGAGCCAGCTTTTTAGCCATCCCAGGAGGAAACACTGACAAAATTGCTGATACCCTTTCTTAAACTCTGGCTTTGTCCCATGAGAGCAGATATTCTCACAGGCAAAGCTGATGCATTCAGTTCTGCTTTATCTGACAGAGCGGCTATTTTGTTTCTGAACTTCTATTGTCACTTGATACGTATCAAGTTCTGTACTTCTGTGTAAGAAAAACACCAACAAGAGCTAAAACCTCTAAATCAAAGTGTGCTAAAACCTGCTCAACTAACTGATGGAGAGATGGGGAAAATAAAAGAGAAATGGAACATACCCGGAGTCAGGGAATGAGCATAAGGTGGCTAGCAGGAGAGCACAGGATAAAAGGGAGCTGAAGGAGGGTAAAATCCCTAAGGTATGCATTGTACCACTCCACACCCATCCTTCCAGCAGTTTAAAAGCAGTGAGTCTGGCCTGGGAAGTTATGTTCTAGGAGCATGGTGGCTACTAGTCAATCCGTCTGTCATAGGGTTTTGTACTGCAGACTGCCACCATAACATGGGAGCACCTTCCACGTAACTCTAATAATAACAGTGGAGTCCTTAGTGGAGGCCTTCCTGGCTCAGAAAGAGGATTGGAGGGTTGAAGTGAAGAGAAAACAAAGAGATTCACAAAGCTCCATCTGGGAGGAAGAGTCCTCTTGCTCCTCAAAGTGAGGATGCTGAAATGCAAATGGCTATGAAGGTAGTGGCTGCAAGGTATATTTGTATGGCATCACTAAAAGCAGTACTGCTGATTAGAGACACCCCCCTATAATGTGACAGCGGAAGGCTCTGGCTGCACAAAGTGCAGTAACGTGACTGCTTTAACAGCTGTACTTCAGCATCATCAGGGTATGAATAAAGCTGTGGATAAAACTAGTTATAACACTGTTTGGCCAGGCATGGTGGATGAGGCCAAATCAGGTTATTGAAGCTGCTTTAACATAGGTTGAGATTGGAATAGAACATGCTTTAACACAATTTAATACTGCTCAAAGCCTGTGATGATCTGGGTTAGCTACAAGAATTGTGTTTAAACCTTGCATAAGCTGTAAATCCTGGTTCTTTGCCTTGTGTAGGCCTGTCAATGACTCAACTACATTTATGCCTAGATTTTCAAAGGCTTTGTTTACAACAGTGATTTGCCCAGGGTACAACACTAGTGGACAGCCTCTGCACAAGTACAAACCCCGAGTGTAGACAAGCAAAGCCACTGTAAGCTACAGTCTGCACCGGTGCAGTTTACTCCAGTTGCAAGCAGGGGAAAGCTGAACCAGTGCAAGTCACTAGGGGTTTTCAGTCACGTAGCCGCCTCAATACAAAAGGCTGAAATCCCCAGTGTGGACATGGTCTATGTCACTAATCACCATGGTGAGCAGATGAGACATGACAGCAGACTGTTTTGGATCATCCTCCCCTCTCCTTATGTGAAATAAAGTAGCAGGAGTATTTTGAAACAAATCCTTGATGTACTCACCATATGCAAGGCTGCTGCTGGTGAGCAGCTGCTGGCTGTCAGCGTATTTCATAACAGCAATAGTCTTGCTGGCTAGATTTCCCAGAGCATCTGCCTCTACAAGAAGGGGGAGGAAAGAGACCACACGTGTGATAACGTGTACGGTCTATATTAGGCATTTATAGGAAGAGGAGCTTTGAAACAAAGGCCTGAAAGTGCGAAGAGGAGAAGGGAAGACTTTCTGGGCTACATTTTTGAAAACTGGAAATTCACCTGCACTCACAAAAAAGGTATGTACAGTGGTCTGGCTGCATTGGTGTGTGCAGGTACCACAGTGGCATGTGCAAATTAGGCACTCAAGTGGGTATGTTCCTTAACTGCCCTCCATTTTCTATGCTTTGACCCTAACTGTCTCCCCAGAATGCATAGCATGCGTAGTCTCTGCTGTTTACCATGTGCTGACTAATGGTGGCACACATCTAGGAGGACGCCATAAATCTGTGGTAGTTTTCAAGTTCCCAAAGTTCAAAACAATTAGCTCTTGCCAGAACCAATCTGTCTTTTCACCTAGTTACATGTGAAGTGGGATCACATTTATTCCCTTTTTGGTCATTGACATTCACCATCTGTCAATATTTCATAAGCTAAATAAGACAGTGGCCTAAAGCTGCGTCAGGTGACATGTGAGCAAATGAAGGTGCAAAGAGTTTTGTTTCTGGACCAAAGTAGGGTGCCTACTTTCATAGTATCTTCATTGTGTTTTAGAGTAACAGCTGTGCTAGTCTGTATTCGCAAAAAGAAAAGGAGTACTTGTGGCACCTTAGAGACTAACCAATTAGGAAGATTACCGATGGATTGTAGTTTCCTCAGGATCTTCCTGATAACACCATCCTGGCCACTATGGATGAAGAAGCCCTCTACACCATCATTCCACACAAAGATGGACTACAAGCCGTCAAGAACACTATCCCCGATAATGTCACGGCTAACCTGGTGGCTGAACTTTGTGACTTTGTCTTTACCCATAACTGTTTTACATTTGGGGACAATGTATACCTTCAAATCAGTGGCACTGCTATGGGTACCCGCATGGCCCCACAGTATGCCAACATTTTTATGGCTGACTTAGAACAATGCTTCCTCAGCTCTCGTCCCCTAACGCCCCTACTCTACTTGCGCTATATTGATGACATCTTCATCATCTGGACCCATGGAAAAGAAGCCCTTGAGGAATTCCACCATGATTTCAACAATTTCCATCCCACATTCAACCTCAGCCTGGTCCAGTCCACACAAGAGATCCACTTCCTGGACACTACAGTGCTAATAAATGATGGTCACATAAACACCACCCTATACCGGAAACCTACTGACTGCTATTCCTACCTACATGCCTCCAGCTTTCACCCTGACCGCACCACACAATCTATTGTCTACAGCCAAGCTCTGCGATACAACTGCATTTGCTCCAACCCCTCAGACAGAGACAAACACCTACAAGATCTCTATCAAGCATTCTTACAACTACAATACCCACCTGCGGAAGTGAAGAAACAGATTGATAGAGCCAGAAGAGTTCCCAGAAGTCACCTACTACAGGACAGGCCTAACAAAGAAAATAACAGCACGCCACTAGCCGTCACCTTCAGTCCCCAACTAAAACCCCTCCAACGCATTATTAAGGATCTACAACCTATCCTAAAGGATGACCCTACACTCTCACAAATCTTGGGAGACAGGCCAGTCCTTGTCTACAGACAGCCCCCCAACCTGAAGCAAATACTCACCAGCAACCACATACCACACAACAGAACCACTAACCCAGGAACCTATCATTGCAACAAAGCCCGTTGCCAACTGTGCCCACATATCTATTCAGGGGACACCATCACAGGGCCTAATAACATCAGCCACACTATCAGAGGCTTGTTCACCTGCACATCCACCAATGTGATATATGCCATCATGTGCCAGCAATGCCCCTCTGCCATGTACATTGGTCAAACTGGACAGTCTCTACGTAAAAGAATAAATGGACACAAATCAGATGTCAAGAATTATAACATTCATAAACCAGTCGGAGAACACTTCAATCTCTCTGGTCACGCAATTACAGACATGAAAGTTGCGATATTACAGCAAAAAACCTTCAAAACCAGACTCCACTGAGAGACTGTTGAATTGGAATTCATTTGCAAATTGGATACAATTAACTTAGGCTTGAATAGAGACTGGGAGTGGCTAAGTCATTATGCAAGGTAACCTATTTCCCCTTGTTCTTTCCTACCGCTCCCCCCCCCGCCGCCGTTCTTGTTAAACCCTGGATTTGTGCTGGAAATGGCCCACCTTGATTATCATACTCATTGTAAGGAGAGTGATCACTTTAGATAAGCTATTACCAACAGGAGAGTGGGTTTGTGGGGGGGGGGAGAAAACCTGGATTTGTGCTGGAAATGGCCCACCTTGATTATCATACACATTATAAGGAGAGTGATCACTTTAGATAAGCTATTACCAGCAGGAGAGTGGGGTGGGTGGAAAGAAAACCTTTTGTAGTGGTAAACACCCATTTTTTCATGCTTTGTGTGTATAAAAAGATCTTCTGTACTTTCCACGGTATGCATCCGATGAAGTGAGCTGTAGCTCACAAAAGCTTATGCTCAAATAAATTGGTTAGTCTCTAAGGTGCTACAAGTACTCCTTTTCATTGTGTTTTGTTTTTCATGGTTTCCGCAGCACAGAAACAACTATTCAGCTGATGGGCTTTGTAAAGACAAACAGACAAGCTTATTTTGCAGCTAACTCCACTCCCTGTGATGGTTGAGCTGTGTTAGTCATGGATTCTCTTTGGCTCCCACTTGCAGGAGCCAGGGCAGCGGACTGTAGAATGGGAACAGTTCATGGCTCTGTTGAGAAAAGTCCTCTGCTCAAACAAACACTGCAGTGTGAGCCATGGGACTGCTCCCATTCTACGTCCCAGGCTGGAGTGTTTGCTCAGGAAAAGAGACTTTTCCCAAGAGGCAGTGGTGCCATTTTGGTGATAATTGGGGAGAGGAGATGGCAATTTGAATCTACTGCTTAAGTCATGTTTCAAAACATTAATGGGTCCTTTTTAATTGTCTGTTTGTTCCCTCCCGCATCTCCAATTCTCTGCTGTAGCTTCCGTCTCTGTAATCCCTGTTCCCCACTTTTCCTTGTCTCTATGCTGCCCATTTCCCCTTCCCACCCTCCCCTTTCTTTGGTCTCTTATTCCTCTGCAACTATTAACTCTCCCCTCTGCCCTCACACCACACCCTTCTATATTCACTTAAAAAAACCCCAAATGATTAAAAAGAACTTGTAACATTTGCCAGCCATCACCTTAATCCCTCTGCTTATAGGTTACACCTTTATCCCCAAGTCCGTTGTCTGTAGTGTGACCAGATTTCCCGATTTTATAGGGGCAGTCCCAATATTTGGGGTTTTTTCTTATAAAGGTTCCTATTACCCCCCGCCTCCTGTCCCGATTTTTCACACTTACTGTCTGGTCACCCTAGTTGTCTGTCTTGTCTATTTAGGTTGCAAACTCTTCAGGGCAGGGACTGCGTTTCCATTTCTAACTACTCAGTCTTTTAGAGCTAAGGTCTAGATCTAGGTCCATCTCTAACCTCTAGGTATTTGCCATCTGTAACTCCTCTATTTCTATTATTATTCTTTGCTGCTTGTTTCATGATGAAATTAACTCTTGGTTCCCATCACTATTATAGCATCTAAACGTTATTTTTTAAAAGTCACCCTATTACAGGGGTATCTCACAAAATTGGGGATCAGGGTGCAGGGCGGGTGAGGGCTCTGGCTGGGGGTGCGGGCTCTGGGGTGGGGCCATAAATGAGGAGTTCAGGGTGTGTGAGGGGGCTCTGGGCTGGGGCATGGGGTTAGAGTGAGGGGGAGAGGGAGGAGAGCTCCGGCTGGGGGTGCAGTTCCTGGGGTGGGGCTGGGGTGAGGGGTTGGGGGTGCAGGAGGTTGTTTCAGGCTGGGACAGAGGGGTTCAGAGGGGAGGAGGGGGATCAGGGCTGGGGAAGGGGGTTGGGGCATGGGAGGGCCTCAGGGGTGCAGCCTCTGGGTGGCACTTACCTCAAGCAGCTCCCAGAAGCAGCGGCATGTTCCCCCTCCAGCTCCTACATGGAGGTGTGGCCAGGCGACTCTGCACACTGCCCCATCCTCAGGCACCGCCACTGAAGTTCCTATTGGCTGCAGTTCCCGGCCAATGGGAGCTGTGGAGGCAGCGCTTGGGGCAAGGGCAGCATGCAGAGCCACCTGGCTGCCCCTACATGTAGGAGCCAGAGGGGGGACATGCCACTGCTCCGGGATCCATGCGGAGTGCAGCAAGCCCCTGACCCCGCTCCTTAGCTGGAGTGCCAGAGTAGGGCAAGCCCTAGATCCCGCTGCCCAGTGGGAGCTCGAGGGCTGGATTAAAACATCCGGAGGGCCAGATGTGGCCCCCGGACCATAGTTTGCCCAACCCTGCCCTAGTATCTCACTTCCAAGTGGCAAGAATCTTAAGTCTGAAGTCCTCATTAGCAGCCACACACACACGGAAAAAAAAAAAGATACTGGGCCATAATGATGTAAATTACTGAATTTTTTGAGGTTCTTTCCTTTGGGCTTCTAATGAAGAAAATTTGGATTATTTGTTTCATAGTTGAATTGAGCAGGTTATAATATAATTTTCAAGAATATAAAGACAACGTCCATTACATTTGGTTACAAATAATTGTATTTTAGTCATATATGTATTGTCAGTTTAAAGTTATTCCCTAGAAAATGTAGTTTGTGCTGACCTTAAGCCTGATTGTCAGAGATACTAAGCACCAAAACTGTCATTTACATCAGTGGAACTGCAAGTACCCAGCACCTCTGAAAATCAGGCCCTATGGGACTAAATAACTGTTTGAGATGCTGTATTAAATGTTAGTTTGAGGACATAGATTTCTAACCTAAGGCAAGGATATAAGTATGTGATGTATGTGTACTGTAGGAGGCAAAGGTGTTCTCTGTGAAGTATGAGCTTTATGTTGATCAGAGAGAAATGTCATTGTGCATCCTATATCTGGATTAAGACATTTCTCTTAGCTTACCCATCTGATCCGTGTGACTGGAGTGCTGCTTTTCTGCTCTCCCCATGATTTCATTCTCAGTTGCATATAGATTTTGCCTCAAGATATAAGTGGTCATTTTTCCTTTGCCTTTCACCTCAATTTCTCCCCTTTCAACTATTTCGAAGCCTTGATTTTGTAGATATCTGCACAATGGAAGACATGGGACAACCATTAGGACAAAGAAGTCCAGGCGGGGATTTGGGGTGAGTAGGATGAAGGAAACATTTTGCAGAACAATATTTGTAGGGTTGGATGCATTTTTAGTGCTGTTTTTGTAAACAGAACAACACTATCAAAGCACAAGTTCATTGTTCTAATTAGGGTTGGCCTAGAGGCTAAGCTTCTGACCTGCAATCACTTTTGCACATGCTTAGCTTGACACAGACTATTAGTCTCATTGATGTCACAATGAGCAGATATTTATCATGTGAACAGCCTCTCTTACATCTTGTGCTTTCCCCTGGCCTTTACATAGGAGCATCAAGCTTAGACCCCTGTCCTGCAAATATATACGCACATGCTTAACTTTATACACATGAATATTCGCAATCAGAGCCTAACTTAGACGCTCTTCTGTAAAGACTGTTTACACTAGGAAAGTAGAGAACAGAAAAGGTGCTGTTTAAATGTTACACGAGTGTTCAAAATTACTCAAGACATTTCTCCGAACAGGAAGGTACTCAAGCCCCAGTCCTGCAATGGGTAGTGCCTGAGTAGCCAGCTGCATCCCAGAAAATGCCACTGACTTCAATGGGTAGAACCCCACCTGACTTCCACCCAGGGGCAGCAGCCTGCCCATCCACTGCACATGGCACAGGATTGGGACCTAACCAGTCTGTCTTCAGTTGCATCTTTGGCCATGGTGGGCAAAGTTCCCTGTTAACATAACGTGCAGTTAAACACAGAAAAGTGACCCTGTGAAAATAATGTGAGGGTCAATATTTGTGGCTTGAAATCAACTGTGCTCACTTCACAAGTAAATCTTTTCCCTCCGGGCAAATCCTGCATACTTAGCCTCTGCTCTTCTGGCTCATGCATCATCACCAGTAATAAAGATTTGGAAGCTGAAATGTAACGAATCTGCTGATGATGCATGAGTCAGAAAGGAATCCAGCTCCCGCTACCGAAACTGGTTAGCTCTCCAGTATGAAAAGGAATAGAATATACTTGGTTAGTACAGTTAGCAAGTGAGTTCCTGAGGATGTACTGTAGAGGGAGCAGTTCTGTTTAGTTAAGACAGTGCCATTTGTATAAAGTTACATTTCAGATTATAACTGTTCTTTACAGTAATTATTGACAGGGTGGGACGTTTTGAGTCTTTCAAATGGAGAATGTTCATCACGAGAGTTTCCAAAGTTCCATATTTAATTAGAAGCCACACATGAATTTGTATCAGGAATGCAGAATGCAGAGTTAAACATCCCCTAGTTGTTTAGCTTATTTGATAGCATCTCTCCTGTGTTACATTAAAACAAGCAAATATCTTCATCCCACAAATTGCTTGTTGTTGGTTTCTGGCAGAAAAATCTTCTTGGATTGAATGCATAAAAATCCTGATGGGTATTTGGGTAATGCAAGTGGATTGGGACTTCAGATATTTATTTGATTGTGAACCTCTTTGGTTTTCATGCATAGAAGAGAGTAGACTGGATTATGATTATGGTCCATAACATCACATTTATGTTGACTGTCAACCCAATCCTTCAACTCTTACTCAGAAAAAGCTGTCATTAAATACCACAAGAATTTTGCTGGGGGTAGCAATGAAAGGTAAGACACTTTATTTATTATTTTGGGGCAGGAAGTGTTGCCATGTTAAAAAGCTATTCATGTAAATTACTTGTTGCTCTGAGAGGCAGTGTGGCTGAAAAGAAGCTCCTAGTTGGGAACCGCACCTTCTTCACGCTGTCATTGCAGAGCTGTGACTATATGCCACAATCAAACCTTGTGTGTGCAAAGTGCTTGTAAACAGGCACTTTGTGTGGGTGTTGCTTGAGCAACAGGCACCGCTGCGTCACAGTTTAGTCACTCAGATTTAAACTGTATCCCTCGGTGTTGTTCTGAGATTATTAGTAAGTGTGAAAATGAAACTTTATCATGTGTGTTTCCAGATTGAAAAGTACTGTGAGCTAAGTGGAGTGGTGCTCTATGCCTACATTGGCTCTCATCCAACAGAGAAACTATTTGTGTTATTAATGCTATAAGCAGAAGAGAAGGAGGAAAAGAATTCTGGGTTGTTTGGGGTCTCACTATTATTTAACCTTTTGACACTACCTGAACGCTGTTGGGCTGAGATGGATTTTGTTAGGAAGTCCATGACTTTCCATCCGAGAAGCTGTGTTGACAGTGTCTCCAAACAAGCAGTACCTGGGCATCTTCTCACCAACCACTCCAGCCAGAACTGGTCCTGTGTGGATCCCAACTCTGATCTGTCAGTTGAAACCCAACATGATATTTTGAAAATCATATTGGCTCTTCGTTGCGATCATTAGTAAGATGTCAACAGCCCATCCCCATCCACCGCCCCATTGGATAGTACTGAGCAGTCTCTCCCCCATTCTGGGAACTAAGTAGCTGTGCTAGAAAGACCATTGAAGACAATATGTGTAGTATATTTTGGAAACTCTGCTTTTAAGGTACAGCAAGTCTAAAAAATTGTCTTACGGGTTTCCAGAAAAAGGAGCTGATATTACAATTCAGCAAACAATGAAATGGAAGGAGGACTGGCCGCATCTTCTGCTGTTCTCTGTATAGCACGCTTCTATTTCCGGCACTGCCAGACTGGGTGGATAGCTGGGCAAGTTCCATCCAGGCATACAGTGGGCACAGGATCCTGTTGATTTCAGTGGGAAATTGGCACCTGTTCACACCAGGGCTGAACTTTATCTTGCATCTTACTAGGTAAAGCCTGAACCTGCCATGTGGCAATTAAACTGGTACAACTCCCATCAGTAGCATCATATTGAAAATATACCCAAAGGGATTTAACCATTGACCAGTGTAAAAGGTGTAGCTTTTTACCAGCATTTGTGGTCTGTAATAAGACTTGAAACAAGAAAACAAACCAGAGCACTCTTCCACCAGAGAACAGATGCACGCCGCTCAACTAGGGTGAAATTCATCCCATGCAAAGGGCTAAATTTCACCAATGGACAGTAGCCCATTGCCTAATGGAAGTTGCATCAGTGTCTCAGAATAAACCTTACCTCTACGTATACGACATACGTCATTCAATCTACCCACACTTAGCTTTGTCCTCTGTAAACTGGCTGTTATCTCACTGCTTTGCTGTAAATTATTGTCAAAGAAAATACTAATAAAAACTGGTTATAGACAACGCCCTGCATTCTTCTTTCTGCAATACTATTCCCTCCTCTAGATTAGGAATTGGTCCTTTTTGGTAATAGTTCACACTGCATTTTTATAGTTGTGCAGTAATGATTTGTAAAATGGCTTATACTTTCTCAACTAACAGGAAAAAAGCCACAGCCCTGCCCTGTGTTAAGCAGCTCAGACAAAGGAGAGGCAAGGTTGGAATAAATCAGGGTCAACTACTTTTGTTCTTGTTCTGGAGCCATTAACTGACTTGCTAATTATGTACAGACACAGATGCCAATAAAGATACAGCAGATCCCAATGGACTTGCTCAATGAACATGTGCCTAAGTGCTTTGTTAAAGTCCAGATTAGTGCTCGGCACCATGCAGGATTGAGGCCTAAAGGCCCAAATTCAGCAAAGCACATAAATGCATTATTATTTGTATTACCATAGCACCTCAGAATGCAAGTGACGGACCAGGCCCCCATTGAGCCAGGCACTGTACAAACACAGCATGGGACTTAAACTCTTGCTTAAAGCTACTCATACACTTAGGCTGTGATTCAGCAAAGCACTTAAGTGCAGTACTTTGTATCAAACTGAGTTCATCTGTTTCATACCTGAATAGGCTCTCCAGTGATTGGGTTCATCACCTCTCTGGCAGCAGTTCTCATACCCAATGCAAAATTGGCCACTCTTATCGCATGACTGGCAATAGGCACTGGGACTCCTCCAACTACCATGTATGCATCGCCTATTGTTTCAACCTGACAGACAAGGGAAAGAATGCAGTAGTCAGAAAGGGCCTGATTCAAAGCCCATTGAAGTCAATGGAAAGGCTCCTGTTGAGTTCACTGGAAAGCAAAACGCCCAGTTCTGTAAGGTGCTGAGTGCCTTGCTCTCCCATTGAAGTAACTGGGGGTTGGATTCATTCATCATGTCACAGGACTGGGGATGAATCTAGGGCCTAGCTGTGTATGAAATCTTTTTTCATTAGTTTTATATACTTTATAAACTCTCCAGTGACAAACTCTCAGTTCCTGAATCTTCATGGTGGGGAGAGTAGGGAGGTGTGATGCTCCCCCAAATTTTCAATTCAAAAGTTTGACAATAAGTCAAATTGCGTGTTGTGGTGATAGCCATTCTTCTACATTTTAGCCTCTCTTTAGAATTGTGAGAAACAAAAGTGGGAAACAAAATGTGGGAAACAAAAGGAAACAAAAGCAAATGTGGGAAACAAAAGTGCAGTAAAGAACAGCACTGAACACAAGTAACAGAAACACTTACTTTATACACGTTGTGAACACTGGTTAATCTATCAAACTTTGAATACATTGAATTCAGCATGTTCACGATTTGGATAGGCTCACAGGCTGAGCAGATATTTGTGAATGTCACTATATCACTGAAGAGAATCGTGCAGGAATTAAATTCCCCTGAGGGAGAAAGCAGATATGAGATGCATATTTCTTTATAAAAGCATCCACTGTTATTGACTACGTCAATAATAAAAGTTGACAATAGATTTCTGTAATCTGCCAACCAAAATCCTATTGACTAGTTTGAGCCAAAGCACACACAACTCAATGGAAAGACTCCCACTGACTTCAATGGGCATCAGATCAGGCCTAAAATTAAGAACCTAAAATGCCCAAATTGCATTGAATTTCCATGGGATGTGGGCACCTGACTTCAGAAGGCTCCACTGAAATCCCAGCCTGAATATTTTAATATTTAAAGCTATAGTGTCATAGCTGGCCACATTTCAGCTGTATCTTCTATCTGTTTGCAACATTCTTCTAATCCATTAGCTGTGTTTTAAAAAAATATGGTTCCTATAATGTACTCTTATAAAGCCATGCAAATACCCCAGTGACTATGAACAGCCCTCTCCCGTTAAGACTGCTGGACTGGACCCAGAATGTCTTTTACACCTTGTTTTTAAAAATATCCATTTTTCAGTGAAGAGTTTAAGTAACTCTAAATTCAAGTTCACAGTTTTGTGCAGTAAAGTTCAGAAGTTCAGCTTTAGAGGCACAGACTAAATTGGTGCATGTAAATTAGGCAGATGCCAGAAGTTAAAGGCAGTGTTAGATGGCTATTTGATTTGCATGGGCAAATGTTTTTTGCTCATACAGCGGCAAATGTTTGACCACCTGCTTAAATTTAAGCACCTGCTTAAGTGTTTTGCTACATGGGGCTTATGAAATCAACCTTTCTTGTTTTAGCAGTTACCAGGTTAAAATCAAAAGAACATATAATCCACAAGTGCACATCTTACCCTCACATGAAACCAGCCCTGCTCTTGATTGGTGATGGAGTATTCACCCTCTCAGAACTGCACAATTTTGCCTTTGGGGTTAGAGAATGGTAGTGGTGGTATCACCTGCAGCTTCTTATTCAGTGACTGGGGAAGGGAATGCCCATGGAATACTCAATTATAAAGGCAACTGAAAAGTTTTTAAGGCGAGCCACACCAGTTGAACCTGAAGAGTGTAAGTGATAATGAAAGTCCAGTACCTGCTTCCACCTTTTTGCCCTCCTTGAGCAGATTGGCTACATGTTTCGGCAGCATGGAATACAGCAAGGTTTCTGTTTTCTTCTTTTCAGCCTCTAAGTTCTTTGAGAGGATCCTGAGCTCTTCCTTCTTTCGCTCCAGCTGGTTGGACAGCTCTATCTCTGCCAGACGCTGCTGGTTCAGGAGAATGAGGTCCCTTGTTGTGTCATGTTGTGCAATGTCAGAAATGTGCATCTTTTGTTCCTCCAGCTCCTCTAAACTGCGGAGCTTTGGTGAACACAGGTACATCATGCACTGTATGGACTCCATCCAGATCATTTGTCCTTTGAATAGAAAGGCATGAAGCAGTTCCAACACATTTTGATTTACTTCCCTACATATTCCCTGCCTGCAAGCTTTCCCAACCTATACATGAGTCTACGATAAAATTAACAAACAATTCAGCTAAGGTTAATTTTTCAGTCACGTGCAGTATTACTTTCCCCAAAACACTGAGACACTTTGGGGGAAATCATAGAATGATAGAATCATAGAATCATAGAATATCAGGGTTGGAAGGGACCTCAGGAGGTCATCTAGTCCAACCCCCTGCTCAAAGCAGGACCAATCCCCAACTAAATCATCCCAGCCAGGGCTTTGTCAAGCCTGACCTTAAAAACCTCGAAGGAAGGAGATTCCACCACCTCCCTAGGTAACCCATTCCAGTGCTTCACCACCCTCCTAGTGAAAAAGTTTTTCCTAATATCCAACCTAAACCTATCCCATTGCAACTTGAGACCATTACTCCTTGTTCTGTCATCTGCTACCACTGAGAACAGTTTAGCTCCATCCCCTTTAGAACCCCCTTTCAGGTAGTTGAAAGCAGCTATCAAATCCCCCCTCATTCTTCTCTTCCGCAAACTAAACAATCCCAGTTCTCTCAGCCTTTCCTCATAAGTCATGTGTTCCAGTCGTCTAATCATTTTTGTTGCCCTCCGCTGGACATTTTCCAATTTTTCCACATCCTTCTTGTAGTATGGGGCCCAAAATTGGACTCAGTACTCCAGATGAGGCCTCACCAATGTCGAATAGAGAGGAACGATCACGTCCCTCGATCTGCTGGCAATGCCCCTACTTATACATCCCAAAATGCCATTGGCCTTCTTGGCAACAAGGGCACACTGTTGACTCATATCCAGCTTCTCATCTACTGTAACCCCTAGGTCCTTTTCTGCAGAACTGCTGCCTAGCCATTCGGTCCCTAGTCTGTAGCGGTGCATGGGATTCTTCGGTCCTAAGTGCAGGACTCTGCACTTGTCCTTGTTGAACCTCAACAGATTTCTTTTGGCCCAGTCCTCTAATTTGTCTAGGGACCTCTGTATCCTATCCCTACCCTCCAGCGTATCTACCTCTCCTCCCAGTTTAGTGTCATCTGCAAACTTGCTGAGAGTGCAATCCACGCCATCCTCCAGATCATTTATGAAGATATTGAACAAAACCGGCCCGAGGACTGACCCTTGGGGCACTCCACTTGACACCGGCTGCCAACTAGACATGGAGCCATTGATCACTACGCGTTGAGCCCAACAATCTAGCCAACTTTCTATCCACCTTATAGTCAATTCATCCAGCCCATACTTCTTTAACTTGCTGGCAAGAATACTGTGGGAGAATGTGTCAAAAGCTTTGCTAAAGTCAAGGAACAACATGTCCACTGCTTTCCCCTCATCCGCAGAGCCAGTTATCTCATCATAGAAGGCAATTAGATTAGTCAGGCATGACTTGCCCTTGGTGAATCCATGCTGACTGTTCCTGATCACTTTCCTCTCCTCTAAGTGCGTCAGAATTGATTCCTTGAGGACCTGCTCCATGATTTTTCCAGGGACTGAGGTGAGGCTGACTGGCCTGTAGTTCCCAGGATCCTCCTCCTTCCCTTTTTTAAAGATGGGCACTACATTAGCCTTTTTCCAGTTGTCCTGGACTTCCCCCGATCGCCATGAGTTTTCAAAGATAATGGCCAATGGCTCTGCAATCACATCCGCCAACTCCTTTAGCACTCTCGGATGCAGCGCATCCGGCCCCATGGACTTGTGCTCGTCCAGCTTTTCTAAATAGTCCCAAATTGACTGGGAGCTTGATTGGGACAGGAAGTGGCCTACGAGAGAAACTCTCCCTAAGGTTTGCTCCACACTATGACCGATTTGATAAACCATGCTCTAGCCATTAGTTGGGGGACATGTAGCCCAGTTTTCCAAAAGTAAACGTATAGTTAAGAAAATTCAACCTCCAGGCTTTTCAGCTACTCCTCTCTGCCTAAGTATCCCACACACATGCTGGGCAGCAGTAAAAAGCAGCTATAAGTTAGTACCTCGGAGCTTCAGCATGGGTTGGTTTCTCCGTGAGTCAGGCAACATTTCTCTGTGTGCTCTGAGGACAAATTGACTGTTGATAAATTTCCTTATGCTGAAAATGGTGAAGGTAACTTGTGGATGGATGACAGTAAAGTATTTATCCACTCTGCCCCCTGGTCGCCGTAGTCCTGGCACAAACTTTTGAACGTTCACACCTGCCTGCTTGATCCTTAGCTAAGGACAGGAAGGAAAATCATAAACCTGGGTTAAAGCTAAAAACTCTTTCAAAAACAAAGGAATGTGGAGGGGAGAAGGTATTTTAAAACCTGTTTAATTTTGGATTGAGTAAATATGTGTCCAGCTCCTCACTAGTCTGAGACCAGGGCTACCGCTTTGATATCTCAAGAAAGACTGCTCAGGGTAGCATCCGGAGTCACACATTCAGAGTCCAAGCTTCTAGCCTGAGTCTGTCTGAGCCCACTCCCCACCCCTGCCCAGTAGAAACTAACTTAGGGAGTTCAAGGAGGGGATAGAGACCTAGGGCTGGGAGGACTCAAGGTGAGATGACAGGAGCTCAAGAAATGTGCAGTCTTAGCATTTCCACAGCTGCTGAGGGTGGGGCAAAGTCTATGGATCTGGGCATACAGATAAAGTCAGATCTTTTCACAGGTGTCATTGGGAGCAGATCTGAACTCATCCGTATGCCCAGATCCATAGATTTCAATGGGGTAAAATGATGTAACTTCAGCAGTATTTAGCCCAGTTTAAGTAGTACTTCTTGCACAGCTATGTGGGAGGCAGGCAGCAATGGCACAGGAGAGCCCAACACAGAGATTCGTGGTGGTTAACAATGGGTGCCCCTAGGATACCAGACACACCGTCCTGACGTACCATTGGCCAGTGGGAACGCTGACGAGGACGGCAGGTGTTTGTCAATTCTAATTTTAATTATACACACGCAAATATCAAGACAAAATGTGATGTTCCTTCATTTCCAACATAAGGCAAGAGAGAGAACAATTAAGGTCAGATTCTCCACTGCTGTAAATCAGTCTAACGCCAGCTTCCATGACGTCCATGGCAGCTGAGGATCCAGGCCTTAGATTGTTTTCTCTGTCATAACATCTTTAGCTACAAGCTTCCGACCAGGGAGGCTGTCTTACTTCTTCATCAAACACAATGTGGAAAGGAAAAGCATTGCAGAATGTTCTCTCTTCCACCCAAAGCCTCTCTGGATAAACTGGGTCAAAAGTATGTGACAGGTTCCCTGCAAAAAAACAAACACAAGGAATAAGGGGGAGACTTTCAAAGGCACAAATGGAATCTGGGCACCAAAATTCCATGGAATGTTAACAGGAGTTGGGAGCATACATGCCTTTTCTGCCTTTGGAAAACTCCCCTTCAGTCAGTGCTTAATTTGCTAATTTTTTACATTCATAACTGATGCAGCAAGCCGAGAGGTGCTCAGCCCTGGCATAAATTAAGCACTGCCCTCAGTCCATCATACTCTGCTGTACAGTTGGTCAAAAACGTATCTTTATTTTCTGTGAAAAGCCTTGATGAACATATTTTTTATGTTTCATCAACGTTTATTGTGGATTTTTTTTTTTTGGTCAAAAAAACAGAAATATGTATGTTGTCAGACTTTCAACAACCCTGAAAGATTTCAACAAACATGGAAATTTTTTCACAGTTTTTTTGATCAAAAAGACATTTTTCATCAAAAAATGTTATCCAAGATCTTTCGACCAGCTCTAATCTATTTTAATATGGAGAGAAGCACAGTCTAAGGATGAGGTTTTTATTATCGCCTGAAATAGGCTGAACTTCATTACTTAATCCCTGTGACAATAAGCAGAAATTTTACCTTGTCCCTTGCAAATGCAGAGATCCTGGCAACAGTCTTACATAGGTGCTCCAGGCACAAACCAAAAAAGGCATCTGCATGAAGAGGAAGTCAGAGACTGCCTGAGAGAAAGCAGGTCCTTGCATCTAGACAAAAAGGCCCAGAGCCCCAAAGGTATTTAGGCTCTCAGTGTCCATTGGTATCAGTGGAAATTAGGAACCAAAATACCTTTGAGAATGTGAGCCAAACTGTCTGTTGTGCTTTGTTTTCCTTGACTAAAACATAAGCCCTCGCTCGCTGGAACAGGAGAATTGAGTGTCTAAGTGTGTTGCTTGAGCTTCTTCACTGCCTCACAGTCACTTATAAATGAACACTGGCCAAATGGATTTTAATTTCCCAAATTAAAGAAAAAAAGTCGCTATCAAACGGAAAAGTCACCTCAGAGGCCAAGTTTCTGCCCACAGCAGTGTTTTATGGACAATCTATTAACCCCCTGAACTAGCGTCTGTGAAGAAAATGCTGACAAAGCGCTTGGCCACAGTACCATAACTACCCTTACCGTTGCTATACAAAGCTGCACTGTGTAATGCTGAAGGCTACTTCAGTCATTTTTGATACAACATTTTTTCATAACAAAACCTTTTGGATAGCACAGAGAAACATTGTCAACAATGCATTTGGCCAGCTAGCAGCAGCAGCAATTGGAAGGGGTGCTTAGAATCCTGCAGATGACGAAGTGTGACTAATGGCCTGTTTTTCTAGTTGTCAGTGAAAGAGCTCAGACTGGAACCACACAGCTTCTCCCAGACATTTATAACCGCCACACAGCTGGGAATGGAGCAGGAGTGGAGGGGGGAGGCGGGGGAGCAGGTTAGCACATTAGCCTTTCCCCTCTTCAAATCCTGACTTAAAGGCGAACAAGATGGGCAGTTTCATCCTAGTTACCAGCAGTGCACATTTTAAAAATTGCTGCACAATTAGCTGGCTTGACTTATGAGAGCAGCTAGACTGGAGTATCAATGTGGTACAGGCCAGGAGAGCGGTGTGCTGGCAGAGCGGTATACGGAGAGTGTGCACAGCCCTTGCCCCTACTGTGCCTGGCTAAAGCGGCATTACTGCCTCACTGCCATGGTCATTAAATTCATTCACAATGCTTTCAGTGCGTATGGCATGCTGTAAGGTGCCATATTCACAGTCCTCGAGAACGAGGGCCTCTGTTTATCCACGGAACAGGTACAGCGTGGGCAGCAGTAAAATAATCTACCCAACAGTACCTCAGAGCTGACCTGGGTGGGACCCTGCCAAAGTAGGAAGATAATTAATTCTTCCTGTTTATTCCAGTCCTTGACTTCTCTTCAGAGCCTGCCTGCAAGGTTGTGCCGGTGGTTGTTGTGGTGTGGCCACTTCACACCGGGACAGTAGACTGGGATCAAGTCTCTTCACATTGGCCGCAAAAACACCCCTATAAGTGAAAGCCTTTCCATGCTTCTATCAGTCTCCTGCGTGCAGAGGTGCTCAAAAAATTTTTGGGGGTGCTGAGAACCAGTGAAGCAAACTGTAAAGCCTGTCTATAATGGAAACCACTTCAAGCCAGGGGGTGTGGTAGCACCCCCAGTAACTCTAGGTCCAGCCCCTATGGCTGAGTGGCCAGTCCCATTGCACTATAGTATTTTTAAAATAATGTAAACAGGAAAAAAACATCATAAAAGTCCCACAATGAGTATAGAGACCCAGGCATCAAGTGACATCAATGAAAATGAAGAAAAGTGTCTGGGGCAAATAAAGTAATTGCAAATTATGGTCTGATCATATTTAAAGAAGAAAACCTCTCACCAAGTCCAAACTCTGCTATCCGTACATAAATCAGTGATATCATCTGGACTGTTTTACTGCCTCCAGTATTTATATCCAACAGGCTGCCATCCTCCTGGGAATGTGTCCATTTGTCTGCACAGCTGAGCCCCATATCTCATTATGATCACTGTAACGGAGGTTAGTACACTCACCTTTCCCAAATTTCACAACACTTTTCACAATATCCCAGTGGGATTTCTTTTCTGGGCAGCACAAGAGAGCAGAATAGTTCTCCTTCGTTGTCTGAAAAGCTACGTCTAGTGCCTTCTGGAGAGCAGCAGTCAAAGAGAGGAGAATGTTTGTGTGTGAACCATTCATACAGACAGTCCATTTTAACACACTATATTAAGACAACATTAAGGCTGAATTGTTAAGCACTTAAAAGACAGGAAATGCTAAAGCTAAGGTTGCACATATAACCTTCACTTTGCTTCATTGTGCACAGGCCGTCTTTAATTACATGATCACGTGCTCTTTCTCAAATACAATATATCACATCGTTTTAAATTATTATTTCTTTAATTGATTATTCAGTCTCAGACGTGAACTCTAACCTGTGACTTATCCAGAGCTTTACAGGCCTGATGCCCCACTGCCTTGCACCTGGTGTAGACCTTACTCCTCCGTGAAATACATCCACTTTGCCCTCATTTTACATAGGAGCAAGATAGACTCAGACTCACCATCCTCAATCCAGCTCTAAACTGAAAGGGAGAATGTGTGGATTGTTTGCCTTAAAAATATCTCTTGTAAATTAAGAGAAACCGGACAGGCACAGAAAACTGGAAGTAAACCTCCCTCATTTCCATACATGATTTACTGCACCTCTTTATCTTTGTGGGAGTCTCCGCTTTCTGGATTTGTTGTCTTTTTGGTTTTTCTCTTTGGTCTTTTTGCCTTCTGCAGAACAAGAAATATCACATGCTCCTTTTCCCCAGTGCGCTCCTTTTCTTCACTCTGAGTAAGAATTTCCATTGTCACTTCACTGTTGAAGAAGTCTCTGGCAACGGACTCTATGATACCTGAATCAGAAGATTTATATGGTGACCTATTCGTGTTAGCAAAACTTCTTCGGCTCTGTATCTCTTTTCTTCCTTGCCTAAGCTGTACCTCTCAGCAATCTCCACAATTGTATTATTTATACTCTAATATATTGGTATGAAAGATGCCATACAACGTAACATTATAACCTGATTCTACATTGACTTTCACTGCTGCAAACCCACTGACATCAGTGATTCTGAAAACCATATTCTTGAATCTGTTATATCAGCATAAATCCTAAAGAACTTCAGTGTAGGCAGAATTCCTCCAAATTTACACCAGTGTAACTGAGATCAGTCTCTGACTCTGAATTTGGCCTGGAGTTAAAATTGTTCATAAAGTGCACCTTGTAGGTAAAGGTAACTTTTATTGTTCTGTTTCTAGAAGGAAAAAGCAAAATGAGTGTCCTACCCCAATGTAAACCAATGAGCATAATGTTCAGCTGACATGTTAGATCTATTCAGATTTCTGTCTGTCTGTCTGTGGTATTTATAGAGTCCCCGTCCTAGTAGTCGCTGGGCACCAGTTGTGTGACCCTGCAACAATTTGGATTTTATCAAGTTAACAAAGCCACACACACACACACACAAACTAATAATCATATGTGCCCATGTTGATTCCCACATGTGGAAACAATGTTGCCCTTTAAAACCCCAGTATCTCATTACTACTGTCTCTTCAAAAGTGGGTGGGACATGGGACTTACACACTTCATAAGATCCTGTACTTCAGGTCTGGCCTAAATACAGACATTGCAGTGGTTTAACTAAAGAGGTGTTTTTCAATTTACCAATGCAAGCTGAACCAGTTATAAACCAGATTTAAATCAAATTAAGTGTGTCCATACAGGGGTTTGCACTGGTTTAACTAAATCAGTTTAAAAATATACCTTTAGTTAAACCAGTGCAACTTTGCACATAGATCAAACCTAAAGTCCTGCATACACTCTATGGCCCCCATCAATTTCCTTCCATGAGAGGAAGGGAGCCCCACAGCTGCTCTGAAAGGATCCTGACAGGAAGCTTAGGGAATGCTCCAACTCATAAAATTGTCATCCCTCAAGCATTTGTGCTTTTCTTCTCTGTGGGGAGAAACAGCTTAAGGCTCTTGTCACTTTTCTACCCAAGCACCTAATCAAAGTTCAGAGGCATGGGGATGTGCCAGTTGGGGGCAGAAACTGATGATGGAGTCTGGTATTTTCTTTGATGCAAACTTGCTTATTTACAAGCAATGGGAAAGGTCCTGCTCTTCCAAATGCAGGGTGAACCAGAAACAAAAGAATAGTTTCTTAACTTACAGCTCCAAGCCTCCCTAGCCAACACCAGATCTAAAACACTCATCTCTAGCTTTTTCCCAGGTCATACACACAACTGGCTGTTGCTTTTGTGCTTTTTGCCTCATAGTCTGTCACTTTGTTCTGTGTCTGTACCCCAGCTTGTCTATTTCACATACTCATCTGATTGGAACTATTATCCAGTGGAACATTCCACCCAGTGCTTAATTTGTGCCAGGGCCATGGCACCTCTAGGCTTGACAGTTCATAGCCCTGGCACCTCTGGGCTTGCTGCATCAGTTGTGAATGTAAAAAAATTGCTTGAGCCCTCGCACCTAATTGCTTGAGCCCCAGCACCTCTTTCATTACAAATTAAGCGCTGCTTCCACCCAGCTGGGGCTAGTTTCTGGGCAGACTCTATTAGGCCTTGTTTTAGGTGTCCCCAACCCACCTGCCTTAATTGTCTCTTTCCACCGTCTCAAGTGAAGGGTGCATTCAGACATCAGTTTTAACGCAACCTGGAACAAGGTTTAACCCAACTCATAACAGTACATAAAAACCCTGGAGGGTCCAAATACTGTCTTTGAAGGGCACCAAATAAGCCAAGAAGGGTGGTCTCAGCAATAAAGCCTAGGACTGGAGTCAGGCAGACTGGATGGGGCTCCATGCCACGTTAGTGCCTCATGGAAGTTGTAGTTTGGATGCCTCATGGTTCTTTTCTCCTCTATCGAGTGGACATCTCCCATGATGCACTGAGGTGAGAGCAAGAGGAGAGACCATGGTGTATCATGGGAGATTTAGTCCAGCCAGGGACCCTGGCCCATTGAAGAAACTAGGGGCATGAGAAACCACGTCAGCATTTCTATGGGAGAAAACCTATTTTCTGACCATCTCCACTCTCACAAAATAGAGATGATTCTAGACCAGAATCCTCAATCTGAGCACCTGGAGACTAGGGAAATTTGGAGATGGATTCACAGCTGAAGTTGTATCTCCAGCCCACCTCAGTCCCACATTAGTCTCCTCCCTCCCATATTAAGCAGCCAAATATGGATCCACCAACTTGCACTGGAGATGATCTGCTAAAACAGAAGGAAAGGAAGCTGCTTCATCTGAATTCAGAAGCTGAGGCTGAGCACTGAAATGTTTTCTTCTTATTATTTATAGAGCACTGTCATTAGATATGCTGGCCCTTTAGGGGAGCCTACAGACTAAGGCCCTGGTTCTGGTTCAGCCCATAATTAAGATCATTCATTCATTTGTAGGCCAGGAACCATGTGACAATTTCCACACAAACACACCCTTTGTTTTGGACTTTTGTAATCTTCTTGTAGAAGCCCTTGTAGTTTGGCCAGCAGGCTAAACCACATTAACTATCCAGTTGCTGAGGGGAAACTGAGGCACGGCTGTATCTGATGCTGGACGAGGTAAGTAAGCAATTGCACACAACAGCATAAGGCACTTTACAAACAAGAAGACAGGTCCCTGCCCCAAACACCTTACAATCTAGACAGACAATGTACTGCTAAAGCAACATGGAAAACAAAGTGACTGGTGGCATTCAATACATGTCCTGTTGGTCCCACCATTTTTGTCTAATTCCCTTTTAAACTAAATATTCCAGCATCCTTTTGTTAATGCTTCATTATACGGGAGTAGTAAGAGTCATGGGCCTTTTGGAAGAAGCGTGTCTTAAGGAAGGGTTTCAAGGAGGAGAAGAGGAACGTGCAGATGGAGAAAAGCATGAAGGGGCTAACTTTTCAAAAGGGAAAAGAGAGAGGAGCAGAGAGATGCAGGAACTAAGCTGAACATGGCCTTGAAGGTGAGGACTCAAAGTGCTGAAGTCCCAGGGAGCCCTGAGTGACAGATATCTGAGAGCACACTATGGCCATTATGAAATAATATTGGTTTTACCTGGGACAATATGACACAGGCCTCTCCTGTCAGAATAGTAGTGAAGTAACATTGCCCCGTCGGTCCTCTTTTCCACGCGAAATGATGGTGCATTCATTTCCTAAGTAAGGAGACGAGAGACCTCAGTCTACCTGCATAGTCATCTATCCTAGAGATGTCACTGAGCTATGCTGATTTACACCAGTTGAGGGTCTGGCCCACTATTTCATCAATTACTTCAAAGACATAAAGACTTATCAGCAAACTGAAAACTGGCATGAAAAAAAAATCTAACCTGTTGGACTAGGGCATTGTCTCTTGTTTGCTTGAGGGATTTTTGGTTTTGCACTCTGAGTATTTGTTCATGGGATGCTGGGGTAGGTTCGGCACATTCCATCATTGCCATGCCATTTTAGTGAACACAAGAACCAGAGGTGGCCACAGGATGTTTTGAACTCTCTCAATTGTACCTGCAAACCTGCTGTTAGGCATTTAGGGGCAAATCCTTCCAACACATAGAAGCACACTCCTTTGGCAGAGGAACCACTGCAATGCTGTTGCAAAGGGGAGAGGTAAGCCTTGGGAAAGCAACATAGAGAGGGGTGTACAGCTCCCTTGGGGCTTCCAGGGTGGCTACCTCCAAGGGGACTTGGGATGGACCAGAGTGGACACGAGAAGGGCAAAGCTGGAGGATCTGGCAATGCCATGCAGAGATGGGTTTGTAAAACCCTTTAGGGTGGAATAGCTTGAGACTTTCAATTCCACTGCCAGCACGTGGGCTGATGGGGAGGATTCCCCATCTTCTTACAGTAGCAGGATGGTAGGGAGAGGATTTCTTCCATAAAGCACAGAACTAGAAAAATGGCCAGGGAGCGGAGCAATTTACATCCACAGAAAGAAGACAGTACCTGATAAGACAATGCAAGGTAACTATGAAGGGCATCTAGATTCTCGATAAATTCGGTTAGATTCCCTCCCAAAGTCCGTAGCATTCGATCATAGCCAGACATCTTACAGAAAGTAAAGAAATATTCTCCAAAAAGTTTCAGCACTACGTCTTCTGACACATCTGTGTAAAAGATATTCGGATTTACAGCTGTGCAATGCTATCTATACCCTGTGACCTGACCCAAGCTTTAAGGTCTGAAACGGACACAGGCAAATGGCCAAGGCCCCCACGTGACCTATTACAAAAATTGTTATGATCTGGTGGGTAGAGCTGGATGAAAATGTTTCTGGCAACAAGTTTATTTGCTGACAAATGCCATTTTGGCCAACCCAAAGATATTTGCAAATTTGTGTCGAGTTTGCCAGATTGTTTCGATGGAACCAAAAATTGAAAAAATGTTTCCGACTGGAGTCACAAAACAGATGGAGGAAGAAGTGGTTGGCTTCTCCTTAGAAGCTATGGCCTAGTGCTTAGGGCTCTCTTCTGGATGTGGCTTCAATTCCTTCCCCTGCCTGATATGAAGAAGAGATTTGAACTTGTATCTCCCACATTGTAAGAGAGTACCCTAGGCGGTGGGTTACACTGTTATGGGTCTCCCTGTCGTTCCTGTTCCACTTTTTGTAAATAATCAACAGAGCAGGGACTGCAGCTTGGTTGTCCCAAATCCTAGGTGACTATCCTAACCACCAAGCTAAAGAGTCATTCTCTTTCCCTGGCCCAATGACTATTCATAAATAACTATGACTTGCCACTGTGAATGACAATAAATAGCCATTGGGCCAGGGAAAGAGAAGGACTCTATAGCTTGATGGTTAGGGAGCTACTCCTGCAATGCAGGCCACCCGACTACAAATCCCTTCTCCACATTAGGAAGAGGGGGAATTGAAGACAGGTTTCCCCACATCCCGGGAAAGTGCCTTTACTCCTGGGCTAAAGCTTGTTAGGAGTCCACTGCCTCCTCTTCCGCTAGCTAGTTTGTGGATCTAATCTGCCTTTGCATTTGTTAAAATACCTGCAACTGAAACAAAAAATGTTGAATTGGGCTTTTGACATTTTTTCCAACATTTCAATTCATCAGAAATTTTCAAAATTCTCATATTTGGTTCAACCTACTCTGAGACGTCAGTGAACCAAAAGATCCATTATGCACCCAGATCTACTGGTGGGAACAGTTTTCAGAGCTATGTCTATTTTTGACTTTAAATAAACCTTAATGAAGCTAGCAAAGAGGCATTATGGCCACACCCACAGCAGAAAATGTTGGCTGCAGTGTATGTTGGTGGAATCCATTACCTTCAGTGGGGTTAACCCTGGTTTACACTAGGGTAAATGAGTTTGAAATCAAGCTCTAGAATCTAGTTCATTTAATTTATGCTGCTTGCGCTCCACTTTATCAGGCCACTGTTTCCTTAATATCCCTGTGTTTGTTGCCATGTTGATTAAGCTGTACTGTCAAGGCTGGTACTAAACAGAGCTGTGGATTCCCTAATCCCCAAGAGTAAAACAGCTCTTTTGTGGACAAGGAAAACAGATAAGAGGTATCAGGATGGAGTAATTTAAGACCATGTTGACTCCTGGGGTTAATACCATGCTACAAATCCTACATCCCAATACAGCTGCCTGCAACAGCCATGCTTTAGACCAGGGATCGCAGTGAATTTTTCTACATTTAAAAAAAAAGAGAGAGAGAGAGAGAGATGACTCTCTTTTGGGACTGTAGTGTTCAGTAACCGGCCAGCTATGCCCACCCTGTTCTATAGCACCTCTTATCCAAATGCCAAGAGAATAGTGTACCATCTGATCAGTGTCTCATGACAACAACGCTTGCAAAACTTAGATGTGTGAAAGCCTCACATCTCATCACAAATTCACTTGTCAAGAACCTCGGAGTCACAGCTCTCGTGAAGGTTTGGGCAGATGGGGGTAAAGCTTTGTGTTTAGACCTGAGAAGCCAGTGGCCCTCTTTCCTCCAGTCGTCCTCTCTCCCCTCCATCCCCAACAACGGCCTCTCTCTGGAAAAGCCACAGGGACATCTCCAAGGCCCTCTAATGTAAGCAGGAGGGTTGTACTGGGGTATCCTCTGTGGGAGGCTGGAGATAACAAGGGGCCAGCTCTGGGGATTCCTGGAGGTCACTGATCTCCAGCCTCCAAGTGCATTTATGGGGTCACTTCCCGCTTCTACAAACAAATAGCAAGGTTCAGTTTGGGAAGCCCTTTGTAAACAAACTGCTGCAGATCTCTCTCAGCCCCAGCGCAATGGAAAAGCTCCACAGGACTGGCTGGCCCCTAACGCAGCTGCTCTTGGGAGCACTCAGTGCTCGGAGACAATCAGCTCCAAAGTGCTGGCAAATGCAGCAATGTGCAGCAGGCAGGCTCAGCGCAAAAGCTACCAGACTTGCAGGGCTCCTACCACCCCTAGCCAGGCACTCCAAAGGGAGAGGGCTGGGCCATGGACCAGAGCTAGCTGGGCAAGAAGGGAGCACCCGCTGCCTCATCCTTCTCGACCACACACCTTGCACACTCCTCATGCTATGCAGCCCCCAGGAGATGTTGCATAAGCCCTACCAGAGCTTCCCCTTGTATAGTGCAGCTCCACAGTGCATCCAGTGGGGGGCGCATTGTGTTACTGCCATGATCTGGCCTCTTGGCCAGCCAGGGACAGTATCAGTGTGAAGAGCACTGAGTAAATGGTCAGTGCTCAATAAGCCAGCAATCAGGTAGTGAGCAGTCCTTACCCACGATTTTGCAGGCTTCTTGGATCAGCTTCAGAGTAATAACGTCATCATACACAGTGTAAGTCATGAAGGTGTCTTGGACCTCTGCCTGTGTTCTGAAAAAACCCAGAAAATTAAGATTTATGATAACACAGAAGGGAAACCACTCAGACTGGTCACTGCCTGAAACCAATCCATCCATCAACAGAACTGAATACAGTGAAACTAGGCCAGAGTTACCAAGAAAGCAGGTTCCAGCATTTTCCAAATCTCCATATGGTTATGTGAGCAAGTCCCCAAGAAGAAACTGCAACAGCAAAGCAGAAAGTCACTGAATGCTCCCAATTGTTCCTTGGCACGTGAGCCTAGAATTTCCTGGAGCAGGGTCTGAAGGAGCACAGAGGGGAACCTGAATGCAAGGGAAGAGTTCCTCTGTGCTGGCCATAAGAAGTCTGGTTATTAAAACTTGAAAGCGGGTGGAAGAAGATAATCACATGCTCAGTGAGGAAGGAAACTTTATTAATGCTTAATATTTTAGAGAAGGGGCTTCAAGCCAGTTCATCCTAGGCCCTCTCCTCACCAGTGCACAGCTAGATGCTTGTTCTTCGGGTGGGGGGAGACAAGAGGAGAGGGCAATCCCTGGCCGCTCTGGTTAAGAAAACAATGCAGAAACCAACAAACAATTACTATATTCAAAATATGTTCTTAGCTACCATGATTAGGGACTGTTTGTATCACAGAAGCAGCTAGTGGCCCTAAGTAAGATCAGGGCCCCATTGTTCCAGGCACTGTACAAGCACATAGTAAGAGAGAGTGCCTGGCCTGAAAACTTTGCAGCCTGCATAGACAAAGAGTGAGAAGAAGATAATAATCCTGTTTATTTTATAGGTGGGGAACTCAGGCACAGATTAAGGACAAGATTTTCAGGAATTCTACACTCTGGGTGCCGAATTTAAAGACACTTCAAAGGGGCCTGATTTTCAGGTGTCTCAGGTTGCACACTGAAAATCGCTAGTGCCTTTTGGAAGCTCTTGGCCTAAGTGATTTGACTATAGTCACATAAGAAGCCTCTGGTAGAGGATGAGATTTGAACCTATGTCTACTCAATCCTAGCCCACACAACAAGCCTTTCTCTCTTAGGGAAAGCTCCCTGTGTAAACAGGACCTAACATCACTCCCCTCCATAAATCAGCCAGTAGCAGTAGGCACTGGGAGTACCTTTCCCAGCCCTGAAGAAGAGCTCTGTGCAGTTTGAAAGCTTGTCTGTCTCACCAACAGAAATTGGTCAGTAAAAGATATTCCCACACCCGACTTGTCTTTCTAGTTATGATATCAGTCAGATTTGGTGACATGCCCAGTGCATTCAATGTTCTTCCCCACCCAGCCACCAAGGGTTGGTTTAATTTGCGTTTCTGACTTTTACTGTTGGTTTAGTGAGCACCATACATATGCTCAGCTCTATGCAAACAATAGAGAAAGAGACAGTCCCTGTCCTAATGGTCTTTCAAGCTTCTCCAGTGCTTTATTTGGGCTCATGGATTAGTGTTCACGCTAGTTCCGCCTCTTTCCGCTCATTCTCCAGAGTGTTAAGCGTGTCTCCGGTCCTCTATTCTGTGGACTGCTATACAGTAATCCACTGCACTGGGAGATCTCTAGAGCATTGTATCACTTCACAGGATGCATTAGCATTATTGTGTATGTGCCCTGTGTGGCGAACTTTTAAAGCAAAACCATTTTAGTAGCTAATAGTGGAAAATTGGAGAACAGTCTGACTAACTTGGGTATTTCTGGCAGGCCTGCAGGCAGAATGCAAGTAAATTCTGAACGATAAAACTGTTATCAGCCCAACATAAGAGGAGTTGCCAGATTTAGGCAATGATGTATGTGAGACCCAACATAAGCATGTGTGTGTGCTGAAGAGAGCCAAAAAAACTCTGCAAATGTCACAGTACACTCTGCTTTGCTAGAGCAGGCATCAGAGGCCAAGAAGTTGATTCTTGGATCTTTGTGCAAATTGTGATAGTTCAAACTTGCATCAAGAGCCCTGTCTATTATTTCAGATCAACTTCTGCTCCCAGTTACAGCAGTATAAATAACTCCAGATTTACACCTATGTAACTAAGTTAATTTGGCTGTGTGTCTCATCTTAATATTAGGTTAAGCAGCACTTCAGGTCAATGTGAATGTTTTTCAAGGGAATGGAAGTGCATGCCATGCAAACCACCTAACAAACAACCACCTGATCTATCATTTCTGAAACTACAAGTGTGAGAACTCACTATTAATGTTTCCATTAGTATAGGCATTTCTATGGTGCTCATTGCTGTGGTATTTTATAATTTAGTACTCCTCATGAACACGACCACTTCCAAAGACAAGGTAATGAGCTCTCTTAATAATATGCTGTAAAGCTTCTGAGTGTTTCTCCCTTATTATACATTTATTCTTTGTAATCTCATAGCACGACCATTCCTCCTAGCTATGAAATAGGGCTGTATGGAGGTAACCTGCATGAGATTTCCATTATGGAGGCTTTCCCATTCATTCCATTGGGGAAGATGTGATCACCACTCCCTAGTCACAAATATCCCAGCATCTGCTTAGACCTTGGGAGATCTGCTAGAGGCCCAGCACAGCAGGACCATTTGCATGGAGACCCTGTGTCTCTGCACTGGCTCCAAGAAGTCCTGGCTCCTCGCTCCCTACCCCATGGCCACACAACTCTAGTGGTCTGATGCTCCAAGAGTTGCCCCTGTCCACCACTCTGGCGCCTCTGGTGCTCCTCCTCCACACAAAAGAGGAAAGGCCGTGGAAAGTCCATAAAACAACATGAAAAGTGGCTCACTTTAAGCTATAAAAAAGGGGGGTATGATAGAGGTCTATAAAATAATGACTGGGGTGGAGAAAGTAAATTAGGATGTGTTATTTACTCCTTCTCATAACACAAGAACTAGGGGTCACCAAATGAAATGAATAGGCAGCAGGTTTAAAACAAACAAAGGGAAGTACTTCTTTACCCAACACACAGTCAGTCTGCGGAACTCTTTGCCAGAGGATCTTGTGAAGGCCAAGCCTATAAGAGGGTTCAAAAAAGAACTAGATAAATTCATGGAGGATAGGTCCATCAATGGCTATTAGCCAGGATGGACAGGAATGGTGTGCCTAGCCTCTGTTTGCCAAAAGCTGGGAATGGGCGACAGGGGGATGGATCACTTGATGATTACCTGGTCTGTTCATTCCCTCTGGGCACCTGGCATTGGCCACTGTCAGAAGACAGAATACTGAGCTAGATGGACCTTTGGTCTGACCCAGTATGGCCATTCTTATGTTCTTCTTTATTGTTGCCTAATCCAACAGGTAAAAAACCAAGTCTCGTGCTTCCATTGAAATTACGTGGGGCTAGTTTTACAATATGTGATAAATGACATTATGATATACTAGAAATGAACTACCGGAGGGAGAAGGTTAAGGTGGCAGAAGGTAAGGGCATTCTGAGTCTCAGGGACAAATCGCTCTCTGGTGTAACTCCACTGGCGTTAGTAAATAACATTTTGGATGAATTTGCCTCTCATGGACTCTGTTCTGATTTATGCTGAACACCACTCCCTCAGCTGCAGCGGGGATGTAACTCAGCCCAGAATTTGGCACGCTCGGCTCATACTTAATTGTAGCAGTGAAACATAGAGCTGTGTGGGCCTGAATTGTATTTATAATGGTCAACAGGACACAATCAAATTTTAATCCTCTTTGGCTCCCATGATGGAAGCCCCAAGTCATCAGTACTGCTCTTTTTAAAGGATCAAATACTTACTTGAGTGTTTCCCATGTCTCTTCACCAAATTTCTCTATAATTAGAGATTTCAGGCAGGTGTTGATAAATCCGTACTATGGGAGAGAAGACATTAGCATTATGCCTAATGGAACATGGGAAAAGAGCCCTTAATGGGCTGGTTAAGTAAAATGAAATGACAACCCCTTTGGGGAAACAATTATGTCTTTCCCCCATTTCTTGTTAAGTTTGTTTATTTAATAGCACTGCTCATTCCTGCCTTCATGCAAAACTCCCCGAGACTTGTTCTCTACACAGCAGTAGTTCTTGTTTCCATAGAGAAAACATATTAACTAAACTTTAAAGCCAGCGTGCAATTAAGAATGGTTACAGAACGTTGTTTTCAGTTACGCTGAATTCTTTTGGATCATGCAGCACTGATATGGTTAAAGGATAGATGAAAGCAGGAAATTAACAGCGCTTATGTCAGCCTCAAGACTTGATTGAAAGACAAATATATTTTAGTTGTAAAATACAGTATAGTTAGTGTTTAAATCTGATCTGAGAAACTAGGTATTGAACATAAAAAGAAGAGTAATGCTGAAAGACACTTACCATGGTGCTGCTGTCTGCTTGCCGAGTGTGCAGGGCAGGTGCTCTAGGTTGTGCTGGAGTGAGTGAGTTGTTTCATCACACCAGCAGTGAGAGCCTGGTTCTTTTAACAGATCAACTTGGACTGTCTAGAGCCCATCGCACACAAAACAGAAAGATCCACAGGGAAATCAGAAACTAATCATTTACCTGGCCATGGATCCTCTCCAAACAGAGCTTTGCATTACAGCGCAGAAAGTCCAGCATGGAGGTAATCAGAGGAAAAGTGGTGCTTAGGCTGAGGTGGAAATGACTATTTTAATGTAAAATTCTGAAACTGTTCCACGGGCTCAGCCTCTCATACAATGCACTTGAACTACAGATTCAGGGAGTTTGTTGATCACTCGTTTAAGCCCTCTCCGGATAGGGATCAGTGCTATCTGTTTGTATTTGTCTTAGGTGCCTTAGAAATGCCTGTCACCCTAATATCCAAGTACCATGCAATAACCAAAGGTAGCAGTGAGTGAGTGCCTGCAAAGACAGTACGTTCAGTCTCCCCTTACTCTGGTCCACGCTGGGTCTACTTCTTCCTTCGACTCTGTCTCGTCTCACCATATCAATGGAATAACTCCAGACTTACACTGGCGTAACAGAGATCAGACTCTGGCCCCTTAAATCATACTTGGATGTGAAATAACAAGTTTGAAATCTTACCACGAGGGAAGAGATGAGTGATGAGATCTTATCCCAGGAAAATGTCCATCGAAAATGCCATGCTGCCACGTACAGGCACCCCCTGTCCGACAATACAGTTTATGAATGATGAACAGATGCAGCCAAAGGCACTTTTGAGAATGTCACAGCAGCAGCATTTCTAATATTGCCGTGTCATTCCAAGAAGTGTTGCTTATCCTGAGGTGTCCCTATTGTTTGGGCGCATCAGTAAGAAATAGCTGCCCTACAGGGATGGGGTGATCAGCAGGAACCTTGTGCAAAGGGAGTAGAAATCTTACAACGCTGCAGGATAGGCTGTTGTTAGCATTATGTTGCTCACATAACTTGCATTTGCCATCTTGACAATTGAAGCTCTGGCCTGAATCAAACCTGTTGTCAGTGAGTGTAATCCCATGGGTATAAATGCAATTGCATCTGTCTCCGCTAGCTCTAGATTTGGTCTTACAGTTCAGCTTTTCAAAGGTATTTAGATACCTAAAGATGCAGATAGACATCTAACCTGCTTACTCACTTTTGGAAACTCCCACTGGCCACCTAAATATCTTTGAAAATCAGGCCCTAAATGTGTAATGTCAATGCACTGAATGGCTGAAACTGTTGGCTAAATTCTGCTCTTGCTGGATGTATTCCATTTGTTCCATTCCCTTGACACAATTAAATTACTCCAGATTTAGCCCACTGGAACTGAGGACAAAAACCAGCCCTGTATCTTTGAAACTGCATTAAAAGTGATGCATCAGTTAGGTATTTGGATTGATCTACCACATTTTTACTTTAATGTGATGGATCAGTCTAAATAACTAACCGGATGCTTAAGCTACAGCTGTCTTGTAAATAAAACAGGGTATTTTATTTGCCATCAATCCCCTTCTCCGTTTTGTCATTCCCCATGGCACAAGAGTTGCAGACAATAGTAATTTTTTTGTTTTTTAACAAGGACATAATTCTTCATATATTAAATTAGAAGGAAGCCCAGACTGAAACCCTGGATTTGAACAGCCCCAAAACTTTTGGGAAGTTTGGCTCTTAAGCTAACTAGGCCTCTCCCATATCAAAATAACTGTCTCAATTAAAACTCTGGCTCTGGACTTCGGGGAACTGCAGAGCCAGGGATGAATCTTGTGGCTGAGTCTCATCTCGACATTAAACTCTGAGGATTTAATCCTTCCTCGGTTCCCTATTTTTAATCCAACTCTCTTCCCTGAGAACACAAAATCACTTTTAAAAATGCCTTTACTATGTCCAGTGCACTTCCCCAGCAACGTGAGTGGTGAGGTGCCTGGTCAGCAGCTCAGACAGGATTTGCTGATGTCTCCAGTTTTTCCTGTGGTGTCGCAGGCATTCATTTCAAAGGGAAATCTCCTTGGAAGAATGAGGAAACTCACTTAAAGAACTAAAGTAAATTGGAAACTGCCAAATAAACATTTATGAATTAAGGACATTAAAAATGAGTAGTGTATGTGTTTATGCATCTATACACACACACACTGAACGTCTGTTGACCAAGTAGGACAAAACACTTCAATTTCCCTTTTCTTTTGCTGATCATAGAAATATGACAACTGCAGAATTGCTAGGAATGAAGTGCCACCGTGTGGCCGAAGGACAGTTCAAGCTGCATTTCGAGAAACCTCCCGCAAGAGCTGCTATGAGATCATGTCTAGCGGGTCAGGGTGCTGTCAGCTAATAGCATTGGCTATTAAAGCTCATTCACGCATTTCATTCTATCTGTCCTTGCTGTGCAGTGTCACTTTCAATGAGCGCAGGCTTTTAGTAAGGTCCGTCAATCTCACTTTAAAGAAAACAATATAACTTAAAACTTTGATTCCATAGACTCCGTTTGGTTTTAAGGCATCTCTAATGGGTCCTCTTGTCTATTGCCCTGTACCAGGGTCTTATAACTATTCCTGAGTTATCCCTAAAGGATGTTTCTCTATTCTAGTCTTGAAACGTGCCACATTTTTATGATAAAAGTAATGATGAATTGTAGTTACTGTATTAAAACTACTTATCAGTGGAAGAGTGTATGGTGGAGCTACCTGTTAATAGATTATGAATGAGTTTGCCCACCACAAAAGAAACCAGTGCTAATCTGGTAATAGACCTTATCTGCTGTGTCATGCCAATCTGAAAGAATCAAGCAACATGGGCAATATCTTTTGTGCTGCCCATTGCTCAAGAAGATACTGTTCATATTATACTCAGTAAAAAGCTGGATCAACCCCACTGACTTCAGCCCACATCTTGAGAGTTTGTAGACTGTGAAAAATACACAACTGTGAAGCAAGGAATTCACAACACAACAGAGCTTGTAAATTGGACAAATCAATTAGTGAGAGATTTTGCTCATGCTCAAATAAATTGGTTAGTCTCTAAGGTGCCACTAGCACTCCTTTTCTTTTTGAGTTCTCCCCTGTCTTTCTCTTGCATTCACACACACACACCCCTAGGAAATTAAATGTAAAGAAACTAACCTTAATGCAATCTCAAGGGTTCAGGATCAAGTGCCACAAAGGAAATCCCTAAAATGAAAGTTTTTCTGGCAACTAACTCAGTGACATTGCGTACATGGAGTATTTTTCATTCCTCTTTCTCTTGTTGTACATAAATGTTTGTCCCTTACATCTCCTTATTAACATAGCCTTAAAAAGAGGATGCACTGTGCAGCTGCATTAATGTTACTGGAACAACTTTCACTCCTGAACTTTGGGCATTTCTTGATGTCTGAGAGTTTGTCTTCTCATGTTGCCAGCTTCTTGCTTTTCACATGCTCTTGCTCCTTCTTCCAACTCCCTCGTCTCTCCTACGGCTATATGGCAGGCTCTGAAGTAGTGGCTCTGGGAATGACCTGTGCCCTGGCTCTGTGGGCTGCATTCACTGTGCTTTAAATAGTGTCCTGACTTATTCAGAGGTGCAGAGTAGAGCTGGGTGAATAGCCAATTATTTTATTTTATCGTTTGGTTGGCTGGCAGTTCCAAAAACTCGGGGACAAAAATCAGTTTGTCCTGAACTGAAAATTCTGCCTCATTTTATTTTAGGGCACTCTTTAAAATAAAAGTCCAGAAAAAAACGTCACAAGACAGCTGAAGGAGGTGGTGCCAACCTTATAACTGTCAGTGCACTCACCCAGGGCCAATTTCCCCCTCGGCCTGATGGGAAGCAAAGATTTTAACTGAGGTGTCCTTCATTGCAGGTGAGTGTCCTAACCACTGGGATATGGGATATTTTGGTATGGGGGAGCTCTCCCAGCCTCTCCTGTTGAAGCTGTTCCATCATGTATCAAATAATGTAATAGTTGAAAAAAGGATACAGTTAAATTCATGTATCTCTCCCCCTTCACAGGAGTGGGGTGAGGAGGGGGGAAGTTGTACTGGTATAAATGTATTCCTATAAACATATAAAGTTGCTAGCCCAGTAAACTAATAATGTATTTCCTTGTGCACTGCCTAGGACTTCTCCTAGACATGCTTTTACAATGGCTGTGCTGACACCTTCTGTCTTAACTGTAACTGTACAGCACTGAAATATTCAAATTGGAGTGGACATCTTGTCCAGCTGCCAACTTCCATTACACACCCACCATCTGAACTACTTCTGCATCTGCCAATGATTTATGCAGAATGATGATATAAACAAAGTGGCTTTACGTCCCATAGGCTTGATTTCTTCAGAAGACTTCTTCCCCCTGAAGTTATTTGATTTTTAGTGTATTATTTCTTTCATTTCACAGCAGCCAAGGGGTGTGTATGTGTGAGAGCAATTAATACAAAGAATCCCTGTGATACTATGGCCCAACAGTGTCACAAGTGCTAGTCACTCGGAGTGAGCCTCGGGAATATTGGGACTTTGAAACAACAAAAGAAGAGACTCTCTCCTGAGAATCTGTCCCAGGTTTTACTGAGCCGAATGCATGCTGGGACAGGGCTTTGGGAGATCAGTGTTGTGTGAATACTCATATAGTGCAGATACGATCAATAAAGCTCCTCATTTATGTACCTTGCTATTGGGTCTCACTGGTTTGATTAAAGGAGTGCATCAGTAAACTCTTCCAGGGCTCTGGTACTCAGCAGTAGTATGAAGGAGCTCTTTTGCATGTGCACAGTTCTTTCATGATATTAGCAATAGACACGAAAAGTCTGATCTTGCACCTACTAAGGTCACTGCTAACTCACCCATTGAAGTCAATGGTGCAAGCTCAAACCCTAATGCTGTTGTGACGAAGTGGGACTGTTCTTAATGTTTCCTCTGAATAGTGTGGGGGTGCCTCAGTTTCCTCTATGCAGTTCTTAAGTATCTAGGTGGTGGGATAAGGGTGTATGATCACTGCAGAGCCCTAGAGGGCAGGTGTGTGCAGGAGTCTGGACACAGAGAATGGCCGACACCCTGTTTCCTGGCCACTGATGGCCTGGGCCCTTCCCCTCTGCAAGGTGAGAGCGAAAGGGTTGGAGAACAAAGGAATCAGATGACGTCCTGGCCCAGGAAAGGAACAAAGCCCAGAGGAGGAGGGGCTGGAGGGAGTTTTCAGTTTGGGGCTGGCTGGGACATGGAGTGAAGGGCAGACATGGTTGTCTGGCTCACTGCCCCCCAAAATGGACCCAGCTGAGGGGTCCTGTTCTCTGCACCTACAAGCTCTGTTTTAGACCATGTTCCTGTCATTTAATAAACCTCTGTTTTACTGGCTGGCTGAGAGTCACATCTGACTGTGAAGTTGGGCTGCAGGACCCTCTGGCTTCCCCAGGACCCCGCCTGAGCGGACTCGCTGTGGGAAGCGCACAGAGGGGCAGAGGATGCTGAATGCTCCGAGGTCAGACCCAGGAAGGTGGAAGCTGTGTGAGCTTTGTGTCCTGAAGACAGTCTGCTCCCAGAGAGGAGACTTCCCCAGAGTCCTGACTAGCTTCATGGGGAGCAGTTCCAGAGCATCGCCCAGGGACTCCGTGACAGCTGTATGTTGTGTGCATGACCAAGCTCATGCTAACAGCACTGGTACTGAAGGGCACTTGCCCCACAGAAAAGTTCTGGGAGTGAAAGTATGAAAGGCAGCACCTTGCAATCAGGTTAATGAAGTGATCCATTAAATATGGAAATGAGGCACTCAGACCTTATCTTAAACTTTGAAAGGGGCTTTAATTAGGGAAGCTGCTTTTTTGTTTAGTTTAAATTTCCCTAAGTTTAATGAAGGGGGGATTTAAAGTAAAGGCTAAGAAAATGAGTCCAAAGAATTGTTAGGATGCCTTTTTGTTCTCTTAGTCATCAAACTAAAGCCCGTATATCACACAAGGGACTATGTGCTGCCCAGCAGTGGGAGCACCTCCACAGCACAGTGGCAACAAAATGACACGGGAGCCTTTCAAGGAGAGAGAAGATGGTATGAGTGGGAAGTGTTCAACTGGTCTGGTTTTGCCCCACCCATGTGCATCTTTAAAATAAAAGCAAAATGACCAGTATATGAGTAAAATCTCTGAAATTGGCACTGAAGCCAATACAGAGGAGTTGAATATTGTTTAAAAGCCTTTTTATGATCCATGTTACCAATGTGTGTGTGTCTCATAATGTACTTTAATTACTGTTCTTCAGAAAGATTATGGGTCGGCTTTTCCATCACGATCTGCCTCCTAAACACACTAGCAGCTTGAGGTGGTCAAAAACCCAGTGGAAATGGCCCCCAGGGAATAGCCTTCTGCAGGTTCCTGGGACGGCATAAAGCTGCCAAAGTGACTTTATGCTACCCTCCCAGACCCTCAGCATAAGGGCTATGTCTGCGAAGAGAGGGTGTGTGGCAGAAGCATCCTGTGCTCCACCTCTTCTTGGTTGCTGAATGGTGCCTAGGAAACCATTGCAGCTGAGCTGATGTTAGAGCTGCCCTGAAGCAGTTTTATCCTTCTCTAAAGAGTGGGCAGGGCCACAATATGGGAGGTGCCAACGTGGTGGGGCAGGTAAGTAGCAATGATCTCATAGAAGAACTGGCTGTAGAGGACCACCTTGGTTTGAGTGATCATGAGTTAATTTGGTTTAAACTAAACGGAAGGATAAACAAAAACGGATCTGCAACTAGGGTTCTTGATTTCAAAAATGTAAACTTTAAAGAAATTAAGGGAATGAGTTAGGGAAGTGGACCTGACTGAAAACCTCAAGGATCTGAATATGGAGGAGGTTTGGAATTACTTTAAGTCAAAGTTGCAGAAACTACCTACATCCCAAGCAAGGGGAAAAATTCATAGGAAAGTGTTGCAGACCAAACTGGATGAATGAGCATCTCAAATATGTTATTAAGAAAAAGCAGAAAGCCTAAAAGGAATGGTAGAAGGGATGGTTCAGCAAGGAAAGCTACTTCTTGGAGGTCAGGAAGTGTAGGGAAAAGATAAGAACTTCCAAAAGCTGACCAGAGTTGGACCTTGCAAAGGAAATTAAAACCAATATATAAATCTAAGGAAATAAGAAGTGGGACCACTAAACACTGAGGATGGGGTGGAGATCAAAGATAATCTAGGCATGGCCCAAAACCTACATGAATGCTTTGGCTCAGTTTTTAATGAGGTTAATGAGGAGCTTGGGGGCAATGGCAGGGTGGCTAATAGGAACAAGGATGTGGAAGTAAAAATTACCACATCCCAGGCTGAAGCCAAATTCAAACTGCTTAATGGGACCAAATTGGGGATCCTGGATAATCTCCATCCAAGAATATTAAAGGCACATGACATTGTAAACCCACTAGCAAGGATTTTGTAATGACTCCGTAAACCTGGAGATTGTACCCTATGACTAGAGAATTCCAAATCTAGTATCTATATTTTTAAAAGGAAAAAAAAATAGTGATCTGGGAAACTACAAGCCTGTTAGTTTAACCTCAGTTGTATTAGAACCAATTTTGAAAGCGAAAGTCGTTAAAGACAGAGGTTAACAGTAATTGGGATTGAATACAACATGGTTTTACAAAAGGTAGATCGTGCCAGACCAACCTGATCTCTTTCTTTGAGAAGATAACTGATTTTCTAGACAAAGGAAATGCAGTAGGTCTAATCTGCCTGAATTTTAGTAAAGCAGTTGATACAGTTCCACATGGGAAACTATCAATTATAGAAAATGGGGATTAATATGAGAATTAAAAGGTGGATAAAGGAGACACTACAACGGCTCATGCTGAAAGGTGAACTGTCAGTCTGGAGGGAGGTTACTAGACGAGTTCCTCAAGGATCAATCTTGGAACCAATCTTATTTAACATTTTTATTACAGTCCTTGGCACAAAAAGTGGGAGAGTGCTAATAAAATGTACAGATGACACAAAGTTGAGAGGTATTGCCAATATGGAGGATGACTGGAATATCATACAAGAAGATACGGATGACCTTTAAAATTGGAGTAAAAGAAATGGGATGAAATTTAATAGTGCAAAGTGCAAGGTCATATAAGTAGGGACTAACAACTAGAATTTTTGTTATAAACTGGGGAGGCATCAGTTGGAAGCGACAGAGGGTGAGAAAGACCTGGGTGTATTGGTTGATCACAGGATGATTATGAGCCACCAATGTGATGTGGCCATGGAAAAGGCTAATGCAATCCTAGGATGCATCAGGTGAGGTATTTTGAACAGGGATAGAGAAGTGTTATTGCCGTTATACAAGGCACTGGTGAGACCTCATCTGGAATAGTGTGTACAATTCTGGTCTCCCATGTTTAAAAAAGATTAATTCAAACTGCAATAGGTGCAGAGAAGGGCTACTAGAATGATCAGAGGAATTGAGAATTTCTACCTTTTGAGAGGAGATTTAAGGAGCTTGGCTTGTTTTGCCTAACAAAATTAAAGATGAGGGGGAGTTATGATTTCGCTCTGTAAATACATCAGAGGGATAAACACCAGGGAGGGAAAGGAGTTATTTAAGGGCCAATGTTGGCACAAAAACAAATGGATATAAATTAGCCATCAATTACGTTTATGCTTGAAATTAGACGAAGGTTTCTGACCATCAGAGGAGTGAAGTTCTGGAACAGCCTTCCAAAGGGAGCAGTAAGGGCAAAAAATCTAGCTGGTTTCCATACGTTCAAAACTGAGCTTGATAAGTTTATGGAGGGAATGGTATGATGAGACTGCCTACAACGGCATGTAGCCAATCTGTGACTGCTGTTAGCAAATATCTCCAATGGCTGGAGATGGGACACTATATGGGGATGGCTCTGAGTTACAAGAGAGAATTCTTTTCCAGGTGTCTGACTGGTAGGTTGCCCACATGCTCAGGGTCTAACTGATTGCCATATCTGGGGTCGGGAAGGAATTTTTCCTCAGGTCAGACTGGCAGAAAACCTGGGGCTTTTTTCACCTTCCTCTGCAACTTGGGGCATGGGTGACTTGCTGGTTTGAACTAGAGTAAATGCTAGACTCTCTGTAACTTGAAGTCTTTAAATCAAGAGTTGAGGACTTCACTAACTCAGCCAGAGGTTCTGGGCCTATTTCAGGAGTAGATGGGTGAGGTTCTGTGGCCTGCAATATGCAGGAGGTCAGACTAGATGACTATGATGGTTGCTTCTACCATTATAGTCTATGAGCAACAGGCTACATTTATACCCCAATTTATTGCTTCAACATGGCATCAGACTTTCTGGATGATGTTGGCAGAATTTATGTTGCTTGATTGGGCAGGACTACAGGCTAAGCTGAATGTAGAGGAACAACATGTAAAATTGAAGTGTAACAGAAGCAAACTCAGTTCATGAATATCATTAGAAAGAAAAAAAAGGATGTTATTCAATCAGCAGGTGTCAGCAGTGAACAGCTGATTCCTTGGCACTCTCCTATCAGGTGAAGAACAGCATCCTAACTCAATAAGATCTGAAGAATGTTTAGCCAGTGGCAGGAATCCTGGTCAAGTAAGTCTGTCAAGAAGCAATAGAAATGCAGATCTATAACACTTGCTGTCTAGTAAATGTTACAGTACAGCATGCATGATGCTCATGAAGGTTACAATGCAATAAACTGATTAATTCAGCAGTCCCTGCCTCTGGATCTTTACCCAAGTCCCTTGTATAGCAGAAATGCTGAACATAGAAATGGCAGGGAGTTGTGCAAAGTACCTTCCCAATTCACAAGGGACACTGTGACAGGGTGAACTAGGTCCGGAGGCCCCCAGCTGGAGGCCTGAGGCCCTGCCACACCCTACCCCAGAAAAGGGCAGTAGAGAAATCCTTCAAGCTGCCTAGAGCAGCTGTGTCAGAAGCAGCCAATCAGGAACCAACAAGCTAGTATAAGAAGAGCTGCAGGGCCAGAGAGAGTTTAGTTCTTTGCTAGAGTAGGAGGAGTATGGCCGGCTGGCCTTGGACAGAGTAATGCTGGCAGAACCCTGGGGGAATGTGAAGGAGCTCTGGGCTGGCTGCTGGGACTCCACCAGGACAAGGCCCTGAGGTAAGGGTGAAGAATGTACTGGACCCATGGGGAAGTGGCCCAGGGAATTAGAGCAGCAGTGTGGCTTAGATAAAGGGACATGGCACAGCTGCTATCTATAGGGTCCCTGGGCTGGGACCACCCTGCACCCCCACCAGCCACTGGGAAAGTGGCCTGGACCTTGATACACCCTAGAAGGACAACTGAACTGCATTGGCCAGCTTGAGAGCTGTGGCCAGAAAGGACCTGAGAGGGTGAAGACATTGCCTCCAGGGAGGGAGCCCTGGGGCATTGCTCTATACCAGAGCAGGGACAACTTGAGAGAGATGTTACTGAGAGAGGCCCCTGTTGGACTTATACCCCAGAAGGGGTTTGCTGTGCTTTTACTCACAGACAGATTGTGTGTGTGAGAGACTTGGCTGGAGGGCTGAGTCAGCAAAGACCCACCACAAAGACAGAGAGAGAGTGCAGGCACACGCACTTGGCCAACAGGTGCTCATGAGAGGTGAGTGTAGCCCATTGCAGACACAGTTAAAATAGTAAATTTCATGTCCAATAAGCCATGCACCAAGGATCAGTACTGACTGAAGGCCAATAGAAAGAAAAGACACTGGAGCAAAATAGACTTTCTCTAACTTGCTTTTCTTTCAGATTCTGAAGAAAGTCAACTTTAACCTGGATGAGGTTCAGACAAAAACTAGGGACTCATAATGGCAGTGCCTGGTCCAAACAGCCAGTGCAACATGGTGGGAATGCTTCAGTGTAGTCCATGAGGTTTTACTTTGCTATTCGTTAGAGAAATAGGCATACTGTATGTCATAAAAATTCCAAATGGCTTATGTAGCATGACTAAGGTAAAAGCACCTTCTTAGAAGCACCTCTATAGTACACGTTTTTTCCAGTGTTTACTGGAGGTCTTAATGAACACAGATGTCCAGGTAATGGGCGTAAACTAGTGCTGATGTGCTAGGATTTATGTTCATGATTTCCTCCCCCCACCCCGGATTAGAGAGTAGTCCATGTCCTGTTTGTTCACAAATGCTACTGTTCAAAGATATTACACACCTATAGGAGTGCATATAAATGTTTTAAATTCCCATCATCTAGGTAAGGCTTGATCAGCATCTGGGATATTCAAATATATGGTTGAGGAATTTTTTTTATTTTTTGTAACCTATGAAAAGAATTGCACAAATCTCCACCTGCAAGGAAGCTTCTGTGCTTCTCCCACATCAAAACAGTTTCCATCAGAGAGCAGAGTACAGGAACGTCTTGACTTTTCTAGCACACAGTGAGAGAATTGTCTCAACACATCCCTGCTCATGCTGATGCTCTTATTGCTGTTATTTTTAAGGCCCTTTCAAGGCTGCCTTCTCCACAGCCTCTCGTTGGTGCCACTGCGTGCTCTCAGGTCATGGGACTGATGATGGCACACACTAAATCCTCTCCTGCAAAGATGAGGAAAGTCCATTTCGCTGCCCTGAAATTGGAACTCCTGGTGCAAATATTCACCAAAGATCAATAGAACTGCTTTGTAGCACTAGAGGCAGGAGAGAGATGACTGCACCAGGCAATGCTGAAATCATTGCTTCCAATAACACTGGAAAACACTTGCCAAGTTGGCGCTTCCCCCGCACCCAATGATAAAGCAGTATTGTTAGGCACCGTGAACTCAATGAGCTATGCTCCAATGTCACTGCAAACCTGGAATAGCCATGGCTCACAATACAAACAGCATAAAAAGCCTTCAGTTAACATGCACTGTTATGTACCTGCTGCAGTGTTGGGTGGGCCAGAGCTTACCAAGAGAAGTAACTGCTACACATTCTAGCTTTTCATATAGCTATCTTCCAGCTGGGGCTAGTCCTTCTTACATGATTTTGGTTTAAATTTTAAAGTGCTGAATGCCCCTTCCACTGCTTTGGGTAAATAAATTGGATATCTTTCCAATCTCTTTCTGGAGCCAGTTGTTCTTCTCTGGCTGTTTCTTTTAGACTGGCTTGCTGCCTCTATGTGCAAGGCATCTTGGGAGTGCCTCTGGGGGGCACGGAGAATCCAGTTTGAATGTAAACTGTGCTCACGAGTGCTGGTAGCAACTGAAAGACAGAAGATAGTTCTAGTAAATAGCTTCCCAATGAATGTTGACATTCAGCTAGTAATTGACAAAGGAGGATGTTAATTAAGTCCTTTCTAGAAGTAATGCTGAGTAACATAGTGAAGTTTTCATAATGACTTCTACTTTAGGAATGTCTGAATTTCACTTTCTGACTAAAATTTTCTGTACTTTATCTCTAGCTTATAGGTAGGCTGGCAAGATCTTTCAACAAAAACTTTTCTTGGTGAAAAATGCAGATTTTAGTTGGCTGATAAGGATAGCTTGGTGGTTTGAGCATCGGCCTCCTAAACCCAGGGTTGTGAGTTCAGTCCTTGAGGGGGCCATTTCAGGATCTGGGGCAAAAATTGGGGACTGGCCCTGCTTTGAGCAGGGGATTGGACTTGATGACCTTCTGAGGTCCCTTCCAACTCTGATATTCTGTGAATTTGTGTCCTTTTCAGCAAACGGTTGTAGTGGGGGAGGAGGGTGGAACCTCTCAAATTTCCCCAAAAGTAATGTTTCACTTCAACCTCTTTGAAACGAAATATTTAGTTTGATTCCAAATGAATTTTGGTTTCAAAATCACCTTTAGCTTTATTTTAAACTGGGGAGAGGGGGAGGGAGAAGCTTGAAATCCAAACAAAGCATTTCATGTCAGAGCAAACACGATGTTTCATTCAACCAAAAACTACTTGTTTTCTGACTTTTCAATTAATCAGATTTTTTTTCAGAAAAATTCATTTTTTGGATCAACCTGAAATAAGTGTATTGATTGAATTGTCAGTGATACCCCTCCCCCAATCCAATATTTGCACACTGGTGCCTGTCAGTGAGTTTTTGGTTTATAAGGTTGACCAATATCAGCCAACCATTTCTGAATGAGGAAAGAGATCAGTCACCTATAGATAAGGACTATTCTGCTGATATTTTTAACAGCTCTATAAACAAGACTACCTGTTGTAGAAATTGGAGTGTGACATTTTTATGATCCACATATTTTCCCTTCATGCCTCCACCCCTCTTCCCTTAGTAATAGTATTTTAGATGTACTATATAGACTTCACCATCAAAGTCAACATCCACGTTTGGGAGATCTGTCACAGGAACTTTCTGCGATCTCTCTGCATCCAGATCTGCAATCACTGAGTCCAAGAAGGCTATTGCCTCTCTTACATCTGAATTGGGCTGTGGGACTCTTTTCTCCATTGATATCTGTTGAACAAATGTGTAAGAAATAAGTACATTGAGAATAATATAGAACTACTTCTTAATAAGAGAACCATGCAAAGCGGAGTTGCAGCTGGATCCAAACAGCCCAAATTTTGATTTTATTTGGGCCCATCTTTAGTCCATAGTTCATACCAAGCTAAGAATTGTCCACAAATACCTAGTGCTTATATTGCTCTTTTCATCAGGAGATCTCAGAGCACTTAGACAGGAAGTCAGGATCATTATCCTCAATTTACAGATGGGGAATTGAGGCTTGGAGAAGGAAAGTGACTTGCCCAAGACCCAGCAGGCCAGTGCTACAGCGAGCAGTAGAACCCATACCTCCTGAATGCCAGACCCAGGCACTACCCATTAGGAGACACTGCCTCCCAAACAGGTTGAACCTCTTGGTACTAATGGGCCAGATTTTCAAATACTCAGCACCTGCCCTCCCCCACAACAGCTAGGGCCAGATTTTCAAAGTGCTTGTCAGCCAACATCTCGTGTCCTGACATGCAGGGGTAGAGTTTCAAACAGCCCTCGGCACTCAATATTCTGAGCTCTTCTGAAAATCTGCCCACTTATTTTGGTGCCTATGTGGAAACGGAGGTCTTTGTGCATAAAGTCTATTTAAGGAGGAAGGAGGCTTTTGTGCCACTAAAGGGAGACAATTTGATAGTGTGGTGATAACCCCAAATGAAAACCAGTAGGGTTTAAAAATCTCTCTTCAATAAACATTTCTGTGTGTAAAAACTGAAATAGTTATGACAATAGAGTAACACTTCTTGGAGTTTCTATGTACTGCAGTGTCTGTATAGACAAAACTCCCATTGACTGTCCTCGGAGTTCTGCCCAAGTAAGGACTGCTTATGTTCTCACTCGGTTTAAGGCCAGACTGTGCCATTGAGAGCAGTGTGTCCCTACCACACTACCTCCCTGACTCTCCGAGATATCTTTGAAGGATGCAGCTCTCTGCTCTATAGGCTGGTGAGGGGATGAATAAAGCTTGACCTAGCTTCTTTGCTCCCTAACCTCTTTGGGGTGACTTGCATCAATAGGAGTGCTAAAAGGAAGCAGCCACTTCACACCTACTGACAAGTGACTGCTATTACATCTGGCCCTTAATGGTTAGAAGACAGTTTAAAGAAAACGTCTTGTCAATATCATCCAAGACACAAATTATTTTTCCCTCAGGACGAGCCCCAGGGTCAAAGTTTGAGCCTGAATCCAGACCCAAAGGTCAGATACCATTCAGTAACCAGGCTTTGGTTCAGCCTGTTATAGAGACAGCCATTCAGATCCAAATCCAAACCTCCTTAGTGTTTGGTGAGTGCATTTCTACTAATTCCTCATCATGTAGAGAAAGAGAAATGAATTTTCACTGAAGGTAATGTTAATGCAAGCTGATAGTGACGTACAAAACAATACATCCCTGTGTTTAAAAAGAAACATGTGATCACTAAATAAAAGTACCATTTAGAAAGCAGCCAAATAACCCGTGGTATTCTGGATTACTTCCGGAGTCCTTCAGAACCCCTTTCTTCAAAGCCAGTGTTACGGTGCAGTGACCGACCCGCTTGTGTTGGTGAGAATGACTCACTGTATAGAGTATCCTGCTGATGTCATACATTATCCATTTATGAGCAGGAGGCTGGTAGAGTTAACACTCCAGCAGGAATCAAGGCTGGTCATACATAAGAACGAGTCAGTTATAATCTGATGACCTAATACTCCAGACCTTTGAAAATGAGAGCTGCATTTGTTTGTTAAACCAGAGTTCCTTTTTTTTTTAAAAGAGAAATTTTCTATTGTACATAGCACTATAACAACCCACTCAGGAAATGTAAGGACCCTCTGTCTGTAAGATCTATTCTACAGCACCTACTGTAGTTGGCAGTGTTTTGCATCCTTTGCCACTGTGTTGACTCGGCCAAATTCTGCTCTGTTACACAAGGGTAGATCCAGAATTCTACCACTGATGGCAATGGAGTTAGTGACCCCAGTGCCTGTCAATCTCCCATGAATCAAAAGGGAACCAACCCCAACTAACTATAGGGAGGGTGTGTCATAAATTCCTAGACTACTTATCCATATGAAAAGGTTCTTATACTGGCACCCATCGGCATAGCGCAAGCCACACTCCTCCTAGATCTCAGTGTGTCTATTGTGGATCTTTCCCTCTCCTTGATTATTCATCTCTTTACAAATGTCTCCATCTCCCCTTGCCAATGCATCTTAATTCTTCTTCCCCTCCATTATTTACTGAGCATCAGTGTACCGAATATGATACCAATGTAGGTCCTGATCCAAAGCCCACTGAAGTCATGTGAAAACTGCCATTGATCAGAGTGGGCATTGGATCAGGCCCATAAAGTATTAGAAAATATGGTCTCTGGTACCAGAAATTTTTAGGCTTCATTCAGCCCCCACTGGCACAATTTGCACCCCCTATGCAGTAGCAGAAGCTACTATATCCAAAGGTGAATTTGTCCTTGTGGGAGGGTAGGCAGCATTTGAACCAGTGTTCTCCTTCAGGGCTTCTGCCATGGGAGGTTGACTTCAAAGTGTGGTCAATGCCTTGCTGATAGAGAGTCCCAAGGGATGCAGCGAGTCAGCCCTCTGTCCCCTCCCCACACTGCCCCGCTTGCACCCACTGTGGGCCCTGCACAGGCCAGCTGTGGCTCTGCTGTCAAAGGAGGGATTGTGGCCACTTTGCATGAACACAATACTCTGGCAGGCAGCCTTTCCACTGCTGGGAGCTCTGTATCTAACTGAATCAAGCCAGGCTGAATCAGCCTCATTTCTGAGCAGATGCAAACAAAACAGTTCAGATACATGAGATCCAAAACTGCAACTGAAAGGAAAGGCTGCATTCGATTTTTCAACTGTATGATTCTTTACTCTGTAAAATGGTTGGAGATAGCACCTTTCATACAGACTACTTCAAAGTTCTGAGTGTAATGACAGTGAAGTGCAAAATTTTGTTTTCTGTTTCTAAAGCATCTGCCAGTGTATTAGTTAGCAGCAGCTTTCTAGTGAATGGAGCATTGAGAACTAATACTGGCTGTGTCCCCGTGGCAGGCAGTGAAACTTGTAGCGATGACAAAACTAGTACTGCTGATGACATTGTACCTGGCTGCTCAGTGAAAATCATGGTGGTTCAATAAAAGAATGTACTCTGTGTAGAAAATTTCAAAGCAGTTTACACGGGGCCTGATGCAAAGTCAATAGAAAGCCTCCTACTTATCTCAATGGATTACTGAGCTCTCCAATCAGTAACAGCTATAAACAACCAAGGTGGATAACCATGAAGTGCCATCTGATGTGATAGCCTTGAACACAATTATTTTATGGATGCATTTTCCAGACATCATACACACCCAACTCTTTCTCGCTCTCACGCACATTTTCCCCAAAACATTCAGATAAATCTCGACTCATGCACACGCCACATCACTCCAAATATGTGTTTACAGGCCCTATGTGTTCTCATCTCCCCCCACTCCAGGATTCTCTACCTATTGAGGTACTTCCATGACTCTATCACTGTACTGTCTGAGTGTCTTCTAAGTATTTATGGTTTATTTTCCTCACAACACTCCTGTGCAGAAGGGAAGTATTATTATCCCCTTTTTACGCATGGGGAATGGAGGCACAATGAAGTCACTTGCCCAAGATCACACAGAAGGTCTGTGGCAGAGTTGGGAAGATAGAAAATGGCATCTGTCACCATTTTAATCTATTAAAGCACTCCAGCTGTTCTCCAAAAAAGGCTGTTATTGGACCCTACCTCTAAAAGTGATGAAATATAACCAGGTCCCCCCATTCTTGGTAGAGGGCTATAATTGGTGGCACTTAATAACACAAATGATAACCTCAAACTAACAAAAACCCCACATGATTGACTGTGGTCTCATAAACCACCAGGATCCCAGAGACAGCAGCAGTCAGCTGCTCCTTTAGAATGTTCTGTTATCAGGTCAAATCTAGATCCTAAAGGAACATGCACAATCATCAGATTATGGTTGATACCTTAGTTCTTCTGTTTGCATCCAGGATACACAGAAAATCAAATTTAATTCAGCAGGTACTACTCAACCTTTATTCGCTCTTTATTCACTATTGTATGACTGCTTGTAAACATTAAATTATTCTTTATTTCAAATGGTGGCACAATAAGAGTGGACTTAAAAGAGGACTTGATCTTGAATAAAGACCATTGACACAGAAAACCAAAAGAGGTTATGCAACTACATGTTACACAGTCAAGGCAAATGGTAGGTAACCACATGGCAAGAATATTTTCTTGTGCTTAGATACAATAGGCCTTACCTTAGCGGAGTGCCTGGTAGGAAGTGGGTGTAGTGGCCTTTCCCCTGTTTTGGAGGATTTCGTTGACACTGGAGAAATTTCTGATGTCATGTTCATGGATTTTAAGTCATTGATGCTGTCAAGGTATTTTTTTCTCAAAGCTAACAGATCCTGTAAGTACTGTAAGCAGTGTTGAGTCTTGGAGTACATCCAGGCCCTGTCTTCCTCTTTCTGTGGGAAGTATGCACACGAATCTATACTGGTGGTACTTTTGCATTTTTTCAAGGATTCATTGAGTCTCTGCTGCTCCCCTCCAAGAGTGTACATAGAGGTGCTGCGGATCAGCCTTACAGCAGAGCCTATGCCATCATAGCAAGGGATATCATCAGACAGATTCCTCCTATGGGAGCTGGGGTGAAAGACTGAATGGATCTTTCTGAACATAATGTGCCACTTTCTTCACCCTGTACCTTGTCTCCTTCAGCCTCTTGATTTTAAGGCAAAATTAGCTAGTCAGTAACCGAGTCTCTTGTTAGCTGGAAGGCAGATTTGCCAGATGCTCACTTGAACCAGGCTAAAAGTTTATTGCTTCTTCAGCTGCTTGCAATATAATTTTTTGTTAAAGATCACAACAAAATGTTTTCGGTTACATCTGCATCACTTAAACAGCTTTGCTTTTCTCTCTGATTAAAGCGTGGTACAGTAAGTCAAATGCCTTCCTCTGCTCTCCCCATACAAATCATCAGCATCAGACAAGACATTTTCCTCTCCATTGTTGCTTTCTTTTGTTTCCATCAGTGTCACATCCTTGATCCGTTAGCTGTCTACTTCACCTTATAGTTACATAGATTCGAGATGTCTTTGTGCTGACCATGGTACTGAACTACTTCTAAGGTCCAAAAAATATCCTCTTGGTTAAGAAATAATGAGACATGGCTTAGCAGACCATTAATGGGTGTTTGCTGAAGAAATCATTCAAATAAGCTTAGACCAACAGGGACTGACTGATCAGGAAGGGAGCACCTGTATTGTCTTGATCATTGCACCTCCAGGCAGGAGTTCAGCTGCTATGACAAGGGATGTTGTGTTCTGTGCTATGGCAACAGAGGAATGGTTACAGCTATTTGATAGCACATCATTGTTACGAATAAAGTGGACTCAGGTATCCAGATCCATTACACCCCATTCAAAAGCTTCACCGTGTGAGAAATGCTGTGAAGTAAAACTGTGCTAAAATACTCCTGTATCTCAAAATAATAGCAGAGATTTTTAGTGCACAGAGAAACCATTACATCTGTGGTTTTTGAATGTTCAAGAAAAAAAAAACTACGTGCAAACATTTGAATACTGTGTTTATGGCTGCAGGATTTAGTCTGAAAAATACTGTAAATATTAGCATATTCATACTATTCTATGATTTGCATAGTGTCCACATTGTGAATGTGCTTTAAGGGAAATAATTGGACAGCAGCCAGTTTTCATTGTCAGAATGATCTAGCTTTTATCTAAAGTCTACAGGAATGTTCAGGGCTTACATTTTCACAATCGAATTTGTAACTTATTCTGCTCAGGACTGTGTGTTTGAGAAACCCATGATTTCTGAAAATAAAATAACTATGATCTTAAAGTTTCCACTCAGGCAAAACTCCCATTGAACTCACTGGAAGTCTTGCGTATGGATTTAGGCACCATAACAGTTGTGCAATTGGCTATGGAGATATTGGATAATATAAATGTATGTGTGTAATTTCATGCATTCCTCCACAAACTCGGATTCACTGGGAGAAGATTTCATACTATAATTTTGGAGAATATTTACATATAGGCCCTGACTTCTGGACAGGGTTGAGCTGTGTTTGGCATAGGATTTAAGGCAGACTCAAGATAGGGAGCTACAAAAATGGCATAAAGCTAATTCTGGGGCTGGTTTGGCTCCCATTATAAGCAAGAATAGCCTTGGGATTGCTCTAAACTGCACCCAGCAGACTATGATCTAGTGGCTGGGGAGAGCTGGACCATGGAGATAAGTTTATATTACCTAATACTTCCAGAGGTGCTCTGCATGTGTTCCCCCCTCCAGGTAGTTGGTAAAGCCAACTTTATGGTCCCTTTGAGTCCAAGAGCTGTGCAAAGAGATTGTCACCTATGTGAGAATATGTCCCAGTGCCTCCAGGTCTAAGGCAGAGAGTCCTTCTGGACCATAAAAGTAATATAGTAAAAAGCATCGTGGGGTTCTTTTCTAGTACATATTTTCTCTTACAAAGTATAATCCTTAGTTTGGAGCTTTGTATCTGTCTCACTAGTGTTGCAAAGTGCAGCTACTGTCCCAAACTGAAAGAAGTGAGATCAGTCCATAATATCCCTTTAAAGTGGATTTGATTTGCTGTATCTTCAGGTTTTAGTTGCAGTGAATGTAATGAGCACCTGTGTTTGCGCTCTCTGTCTGCTCCTGTAGCCATCTTGCCCATGGGACTTCCATTGACTTCAGTGACTCGAACATCTATGGGAACTCCAGGAAGGATTGGAGTCCAGTGATTTGCTGATGGCAACGGGAGTTCCCCAGAGATGAGCCTTGGGATCAAGCACTGCCTTTCCATCGCAGATTGATCTCGTTTGGATTTACCAGTAGTTCCACTGCAAGGTGGATCAAACTTTAAACAAAAACCAGGACTGCGTTTAATGATGAGTACATTAGATGTTATATGCCCTGATTAGCAAAGCACTTAAGCATCTGCTTAACTTTAAGCACATGAGGAAAACTATTCTTCTTCAGTAAAGCACTTTAAGTATGTGCTTAAGTCCTATTGACTTTAGTCCCTGTGGTGGATCTTAAGCATATACTTAATTTTAATCACCTGCTTTAGTGCTTTGCTGACCCCAAAATCCCCCTCTCCCCCCATTTTAAAAAATACTGGGCCAGGTTCATTTTGTGCCCCCAGAAACCAGGTTCCTATTGCTTCAAGAATGAATTTTAACAAGCGGAGACTAATAAAAAGTCATCCATGACTCAATACTGTAGCTATGCTATGTAGGGAACATGAATATTTATTTGTTTTCTCTAGAGTCACTTCTGTATTTGAAATAACCCTTATGCTTCTAAGATTAAAAGACAAGACTCTGGCTCTCTTTAAAGGCGATGAATAGATCTTGTGTATTCAGTGGTGATGAGGGCAGGCAGTGCTTAATTTGTAACCAAAGAGGTGCCAGAAGTGCTTAATTTGTAACCAAAGAGGTGCCAGAGCTCAAGCGATTAGGTGCTGGGGTCAGGTAATTTTTTTACTTTCATAACTGACGCAGTAAGCCCAAAGGCGCCGGGGCTCAGCCCTGACAAGCCCCGGCACAAATTAAGCACTGAGGGCAGGGTCCTGAGCCCCTGTCTCCCACCACAAGGGCATGGAATCAGGCATTCACACCTGCAGGTGGTTTTCTAAGTAGGCCTCTATTTATTCAAAGCCAAATTACATTCCCCTTCCATATGGAAGCTGTCCCATTTGAAGTAAATAGGACTGCTCCCATGAGCAAGGTAATGGCAATTCCACTAAGAGAGCATACTCCTCTTCTCCAGCCTTGCTGATAAGCACTGACTATACCTGCCATATCTAATCCTGTTGATAATTAAAAACCCAAACTCTTATTCCAGAATGGTTTCTTTGCTTCAAACTTGTTTGAAGAAGGATATTTAGCCCGTTAATTGAGAGTGCCAAATTTGCAGGAAGCTATTAAACTTCCCAGGCAGGAGCTAGAGAGAAATAGATCATTCTAAATATTTAATGGCATCTAGGATTACTAGCTTTGACAATGCTGCTCTCCTTTCGTGTTCGTTCATTTGGCCGTTTGACTTTCACTTGGCCGAGTCAAGGCTTTTACTTTTAAAATGTTTTTCTGCTGTATGATTTTCTTCACTGTCTCTGGTTTGTTGGGAGGACTGAAGGAGGCAGATTCTATGGACCACCAGGAGGTGTCTTATAAAGTTATCTCTGTTATCTGTCCCAGGGTTCTTGCAGTTGTAGAGCCTGATGTCTGGTTAAGAAATATCAATCCACCTGGGCTTCCAATTGTATATAATTTATAACTAAACAAAAAACATAAAATCAAAGACATAAATCAAATGAAGACAGAGTGAGTTAATATCAAACCAGTCTAATTAGCGGGTTGGTTAAAACATATCAAATGAAACAACAATTCCATATTAGCTATATCTAATAATGTAGAAGGAGTCAAACCTTTTTTAGCTATCAGCCTCAAAATGACAGGGCATGATCAATCCCAGTGCCACCTGATATTTATATTGCAGCCAAATGGCGGATACAAAGGAGCATCTAATCTCTCTTGGATTAAACTACAGCTCTGATGCTAATTAAGGAAGACTGCCCAAATTATAGACACATGATAATAACCAATCTTTTTCTCCCCCAACATAGTTACATGAGACATTCCAACACAGCTGAGAACAGCACAGCTTATTACGTTTTTCCAACGAACAAAAATGGAGGTGAAAATAACAATTTCTCAGGATTTAAACACACGTCTCCCAACCCATGAACTGCATGCATAGACAGCAAGGTCATTTAGCCTGGTGTTGTTTTAGATGACTGAGAGACTGTCCTGTAGGTTCCATTCTCAGTCAGACTCTATGGGTTCTCCACGCGCACACACACACAAAACCAGTCAGTCACCCCCTGGAATTAAACAAAAGAGAACAACCTCTACAAGCGCAAGAATGCTGAGGTACAGGCATCACTTATTAATAAAAATTGGTAAAACAACTCCCAAACGTTTGCTATTTAGGCAAGATAGTTGTCATGACTTTTACTGTTTCAATCAGCCAGGGCGCCATTTGGGGAGAGTGTGAGTGTATGCGGGGGGTTGCCTCCCCCCTATGCTTCAGACCATGCGTTAATATTAAGAATGATACATGTATCTAAAAATGTATAATTTGTGTTCCTGCTCTTGTATTTTACGATTTTCCCAGCCTGTGCCTACTAATTCTACAATCTACCAGCTCAAGCTTCTGGCTATTAGTGGCAGGAAACAGGCTTGCATGCTCTAGTCTACAAAGCATTCCCTCAGGACAGCATTAATGACAAACAACTCACAGTTGCTGGCAGTTGTTTTTCCGTCACCCTCATCCTGGCAAGTCAGAAATGTAACTTTTTAAAACTGTGTCATTGGCAAATTATTTTATTCTGGTGGAGCTTTGATGACTAAATCGGTCACAGAGGTTTAGCCAATATATTAATAAATGGTTCACAGTTTGTCAGAGTTTATCAGTCTTTGTAGCTGGTTATGATTCCTAATGTATCACACTCAGTAAAGAAGTTCATCTTCGGTTTTCAGTCAATTTTCATCTGCAACTGACTTAAGCTGCTTGGCAAAAAATAAAAGAACACTTTTTATTGATTATATTACAGGCAGCTCAGCATGTGAAGTAAGTGAGGCGCTCTCTTCATTCACTGAGAACATTCATGTCACAGACTTCCCTAATTAAAACGCTTTGACCAACTGTGTTTTTCATTGTGTTTTATTCGTAATGTGCTCTGAGTGTAATAAAGCACTAATTTAATTAATATTTCTGCATAAGGAAGCACTTAGTGTATTCAAATAAAAGCACCATGTATGCCAGAAGGACACATCACCATGGTAAAGCTTAACAAGGGTGCCAACTGGGGAAGAGAGGCAGAAGCCCTCCTCCCCACCAATTTTTGTACAGCAGGTGTGCAAGCTCCCAGGTAAAGCTCTTAACTACAGCACAGCATTAGTGTGAAATGTAAGTTCTGCAGAGGAGAGGTGCCCTAGGGAGTCAGTATTTTGTTTACAAACAGAGGCAGGGTGATTAAGATGAGAAAGGGCTGGTGATTAAGAATGTGGCAGTTTAGCCTGTAAAAGAGGAATTCCACTGTGGAGGGGGGCCAGGGAGGAGGGGTTGTTTTAGGGAGAACAAAGCGGTGGGGAAGGGGACTCAGAAAAAATCCAGCAAAGCACTGAGCTTGGGTTACATTCAGAAAAGGGGGAGATTTGGGGGCATAGGTGAAAAGAAAAGGTCAAACCCAGGGAAGGCTAGCAGTGTATCGAGAAGTTCCCACTCTACCTGTGGTACTTATCTGGCCCCATCACCATGGTATCTGAGGCTGTGCCTTACAACGTCTAACCTATTTCTCCTCCCAGCCCCTTGGTGAGGTAGAGCAATGCTGTTATCCCCATTGTACAGATGGGGCATTGAGGCACACACAGATTAAAGGCCAGATTTTCAAAAGTATTTAGGCACCTAGTGAGATTTTCAAATGAACTTAGAAGATTTGGTGCTTTGTAAACCCCACTAGATATCTAGCTGCATCTTTGAGTGCCTAAAAACCTTTGCAAAAAGAAAAGGAGGACTTGTGGCACCTTAGAGACTAACCAGTTTATTTGAGCATAAGCTTTCGTGAGCTACAGTTCACTTCATCAGATGCATACTGTGGAAAATACAGAAGATGTTTTTATACACACAAACCATGAAAAAATGGGTGTTTATCACTATAAAAGGTTTTCTCTCCCCCACCCTACTCTCCTGCTGGTAATAGCTTATCTAAAGTGATCACTCTCCTTACAATGTGTATGATAATCAAGGTGGGCCATTTCCAGCACAAATCCTTCTGTCCTTAAAGCCTTGGCTTGTGGTCAGACAGGAAGTCCCTAGGGGGAGTAGAACCCAGGTCTTTCAGGGCTAGCTCCCCATCCAACAGACAAGCCCTTTTCTCTCTGCTGCTTGCTGCAAAAAAAGAGGACTCTGATAGATGGGGAAAAAAAACAAGGCGGCCAGTTTTCTGAGACTCCAGCAAATGGTGCCAGGATGGACATCATGGTTGACAGCATGGAAAGCAGCACAGAGGATAGGAAGCCTGGAAAGTGAAGTGAGCTGTAGCTCACAAAAGCTTATGCTCAAATAAATTTGTTAGTCTCTAAGGTGCCACAAGTACTCCTTTTCTTTTAGTCAGATGAGAGGAGATCACTTAACTCCCACGGGGTAGCAGGTTCTGCCCCATGCTGGGTTGTACAGCAATGGCTGCTGTGCAATTTTAACTGAAAACCATTTTGTTCAGTCATTTTTTGTTCTGAGTTTGAGAAAAGGAAGAAATGAGAAACTGTCACTGAAGTATCAGATGTGATTATACATCAAAGTCTTAGGGTTTCCACTGTATTCAAGCCAATTCCAGAACAAAGAACAGAAACTGCATCCACAGAGTCCATAAAGTTGGTGATTACTGTCATGATTTGCATAATTCACTGGGCACCATCTGTGTGCTCAGCACTGTTCAAAATATGCCAGAAAATCCAGTCCCTGAGCCAATGCATATAAAATATGTAATTCTGGATAAGATGGCTCAGATATGTAAGTATGGAGTGTACGGTTATTGACCACATGTGTTATCACATGTTCACTGTGATGTTTATGTCTATGAGTGGAGGCACTGATCGCAATAGACGGTTTAGTTGATGAAGGACTTGAAGATTTGACCCTCTAACTTTCTTTCTAAAGGAAGAGCTGCCCAGAGCTTCTGTGCCTGTTCATTTTCCTTTCATTTCCTGCCTGCAGTGGCCCTGATATACCTCAGAAGTCTCTCTTTTTTTTCCTCAATTTTAAAATATAGAATTTTCTTGGTGTTTGGTTTTAAATATTATCCTGTGAGAACTGCAACTCAGTTGCTGTAGTGTTGTGTTTAAGGGCCGTCTGGAAAATAACTAGCCTTTAAACAGAAGTAAAAGCAGTGTTGCCAACTCCCATGATTTTGTCATAAGTCTCAAGATAATTGTTTTCCTTAAAGCCCCCGCTCCTGGAGTCAAGTGGGTATGTGATGATTTTAGCCTTCATTCTTAAAGAAAAATGAGTTTCTAGTCCTTGTGGCTGTGGAGAAAGCTTCAAAATATGACCCCAGTGCACCCTAAAGGTTCAAAAAGCAGAAGGCAAATAAAAAGAACTCCAAATCTGTTGTTTTTACGTAATCCCATGATATTAAAGCCAATCTCATGATTTTTGGTGAGCCTGATTGAAGTTTTTTGAACATTTGGGATTGGCAATACTGTGAAAGTGACTTGAAAGTGTCAGTTCCACTCCTGTTTAAGGTTAGTTTCTTGTCTATTATTTGTAGTAAGGTGACACCTCTAGAGCCCTAGGCAGGTGCAGTATAAATTCATAGGGCCTTTCCCTCATAGTGTGTTTCCAAAGCTAAATGATCTATTCCAAGCTTAGTGAACTGCAAAAAAGTGATAGAAAGCAATCTAGATTTTTCTACAATTGTTTCAATTGTTGTATTCAAGAGTTAGTAACAAAGAATATACAGTAAAATGCAACTAGTGTTAATTAAGTGACTTGACACAAGACATGAGAATATGTTAGTATTAGAGCTGAGTGGGTCTAATATTTATTAAATCCTCTTTTTTTATATAGGAATTAGACAGAGTGCTCCTATCAGCTAATTTCTAAGTTATCTGCAAAAAACCCTAGGGTTTTCAGGTGCCTAATTAGCCCTTGGAATCATGGTTAAAGTTGGCCCCCCTCTACCAAAATCTGAAAGGTGCCCCTTTTGCTTAAGCTTAGGCAAGCTGCAGATTGCCTACAAGCTCTGGTGTGATGAGGATTTGTGGATCATGACGCTGATTGAAAGTGGGACATTGGTTGGAGAATGGTATTGGTCAATTGAGAGTGATATTGTTTGGTTTAGAAATAAGTGGTGCAAAACTTCCACTTGAGAAAATTCTTTGTACATCTAATTTTAATGGTATTTGCAATCCTATGAAAAACAAAAATAAATACTGTATCAGGTCCTGTCTTAGGAGAAATTTTTAAACCAGGCAACAAACATGTTCTATAATAATAACGTACATTGCATGATTTGTAGGATTTGGGGTACATATTATGCTCATATTTATTTTATTCTTTGCAGCATACAGTGAAGCTTGTACCACCATTGAAAAATAATATTTTATCGGTTTTTAAACAAAAGGCCCCTGCAAATGAAAACTGTGAAAGCTGAAGAGCCATCCTTGAAAAGGAATTGTGGAAAAGCTTCTGCAAGTAACAGTGTCCTGCCATCAACACTGAAAACATAGTGGATGATGATCTTAGTGGCAATACCTCATCAACAGCCACCACATGCATGCCTCAAGAAGCCCTTGTGTGCCTTGATATCACCAGAAGGTTGTTTAGGCACAGATTGTTACCTGCTCATGATGGGAATAATGACAGCATCTTGGCAGCTATAGATATTTCATTGTGAAAAGGTGATCAACCGATACAGACTAAATTGAATTTATGTCCTCTTACAAATGGTCTATGTTTCAGCTAGAGTTGGTTTTTATTGTACCCGTTCATTGACTACTCAGCCATAATGGACTCTGTTGGGGTTTTGTTTGTTTGTTTTCCATGTCGTCACTTTGCTACTCAAAGCAAAGTTAGACCAAGGGAACAGATTGGCAACTGAACATTCATTGAGCATGGTTTTAAGAAATGGGAAGATTGTCAAAGTTTGTTAAAACAGCATACACTCAGTTCCAGGCATAAAACAGCATCCCTTGCATGGCAAGAGTACAAGAAAACTTGAAACCAATTGTTTGGCATGTGTTGTACACATGCTCATTTCCAGTCATTGTACTGCCATGGGTGAAAATCAACAGCATGTTGAAATACTTTTAATGGTATCCATACTGTGTGCAAGACATTGCTGTTGGGGAGCATGATGAAACACAGAACTCCAGCAATAAAGGAAATTACAGTATGTTCACTTTTCTCAATGATTTTCCCCCTTACACTTTCACTATAGCTGTGTGTCACCTCTGTTGTAGCTTCAGCCTAAACAAAAGCCGCAAAGTATTTCTGTAACAGTAGTGGGGTGACTAAGCAAATCAATGAGCATTTCAAGTACAGTATATGGATCAACCTGTTTACAATCTTCATTTCTAAACAAAAAGGTTCCAAGAAACTGACTGCTAAAAATAAACAGCTTTATAGCCATTGGAGAGAGATTCATGGCTCATCATGACCCACTGAACACTGAATGTGGTTAAAAACTTAAGAAAATATTTAGATTAAGTATCTTCTAACTTGATTAGATAATAACCAAGTACCCTTACCAACCCTGAACTTTTTTAGGTTGATGACTATATTAGATATATATATTTCAGCAGCGATCTCTTTTCCTCAGTGTTGCAGGTTAACATATTAGAAATAGTCATGTTTTTGATGGTAACTTTAAAAAAAATTGATTCAGTATTTTATTCTCTTTATTGAAAAAGATCTTCGCTATTTGCGCAGCATAAGATTTCAAGAGTGCCCCAAACATACACAAATACATCAACTAACAACCAACCTTGTTCAATAAAATGGCTATTCCGATATGAAGGGCCAGTGTGATTAGGGTCTGATACAATGAGCACTGAAGTCAATGGAAAAATTCCTATTGTCTTCGATGTGTATTGGATTAGGCTTTCAATAAACTGAAGCAGTAGCGGCACCTTACATGGCTGTCCTAAGCCAGGTCAGGAGAGTTGGTGGCAGTGTTTTCCTCAAGAAACCTGGGCGCACAGCACTAGTCCTCTATGAGGTTGAGAATGTGCAAAAATGATCTATCATGAAGGGTCTTCCCTCACATGCTAAATCAGGGTCTCTCCGCTGGGGACTGGGAGAACTTCCCTTCAGGGCCAGCAGAGTAGTCCAGGTGGGAGGATGCAAGGCAGAGAGAGGAGCTGTCCTGGGAAAGCTGCAGGACCCTGGATTTATCCTCAAAGCAACAAGGCCAAAAGAAAGAAAAAGAAAAACCCCTTCATTAGGAAGGTAACTGGTACCGCTTCAGTTCTTCAAAAAGTTTATATTTATTCAGCTCTGGGCCACTGATATGGGGAGAAAAATGCAGCTTTTTAACATTTTAAGAAATGTACTGTCGAGATATCTAGATCAGAAACGTAACAAATTTTGAACCTGTACATACTTGTAGGGAACATGGTCCTTGATCCAAATTAGTGGGAGAAGGAGCTTGTTGCATTAACTGCACTTTGCTCTGAACTGAAATTTAAAAAGGACAAAATCTTTGCAAGATTCAAAAAGGGATTGGACGTGTATATGGATAGTAAGAACCTCCAATTATAACAGTTAATGCTGGTATACATTTTTGGAAGAGATATTAAATCTTCAGGGTTTAAACCAAACTCTGTTAGGGATTAGAGGGAGACCTAAGGTGGAGGGCAGATTATCCTACATGTGTCGACTGACGTTTCTGGTACTCTGAAAAATCTGGTACTACCCTAGTCAGAGACAGGATAGTGTACTAGATGGACCACAGTCCAGTATGGCAAATCCAGTGTTTCCTAAAGAGCCCATAAAACCCATCTATCTAGGTGCTGCACAGAAGACACAGCACTGTAGTGTTGAGTGTGTAGCTTTTTTTACACTGGAAACTTGATGTAAGCATTACTTTATATATATTTTTTAAGTATTTTAGCACTGGAAGGAGTGATTTAAAAATAAGGACCACAGTTCCTAGAAGAATGCACCAATTGTAAGACCTGTTCAATTTCTGAAATAATTAAGTTGATCGTCTTTTTAAACAGCAACTTAAAAAACTCCATCTTCCCCATATTATCTACTGTCTTAGTGACAGAGATTTGGCCAGTGAGGCCCTGATCCTGCAAACATTCATACATACATTTTAAGTATGTGTAATTCCATTGACCAGTTTGCAGGTGTTAGCAGTATCAAGGCCTCAGTCATCCTAAAAATCACTGTACTTTTTTTAAAAAAAAAAATTAGAAGTACAGACCACCAGCCCAAGGAATCAACAGATGGAGTCACCTGTCAGAAACATTTAATTGAACTACTGTTTTCCAATACCCAGGATGAGGCAGGCTTTAAACACAGAGACCTGGCTTGGGTTCATCACGTATGTCTCGAGCAGCCAGTATTCCAGGGCCATCATTTCCAAGAGACTTTGGTGACACTCTTGCTTCTATCACCTCTAGAATAGCCAAAGCTAATCTGTAGCTTTGCTAACCAACTGTCCCAAGAGTGCAGAGTTAAGTTTCTGATGAGGATGCATGCAAAACAGTTCAATTGTATTTAACAGTCTAAAAATATTTAGTTTTCAACACCACACATGCAAAGACTTAATTATATTAATAAACTGGTATCTGTCTACATCTTTACATCCCATTACTCCACTCCTTTATGGCCTGATTCCAGGGACTGCTCAGCACCTGGCAAAACGTGCTGAGGGCCTTCAGCTCCTATTAGCTCCTACAACAACTTGATGGCAGTTAATACCTCAAAGGAGGTACTCAGCACCCTGCAGAATGAGGCCCTTTCACATCTGGATACCTCTTCCTGATGACTGTCTTTACAGAGGGGTTCCATGTCCACTGAGAGTAGGACAGGAAGCAATAGACTTAATCTGCAGCAAAGGAGATTTAGATTAAATATTAGGAAAAACCTTCTAACTATAAGGGTAGTTAAAGCTCTGGAATCGATTTCCAAGAGAGATTGTGAAATCCCTGTCATTGGAGGTTTTTAAGAACAGGTTGGACAAACACCTGTCAGAGATGGTCTAGATTAACTTGATTCTGCCTCAGCACAGGGGGCTGGGCTTGATAATTTGCTGAACCTCCAGCCCTGCATTTTAATGATTCTATGAAATTACTCATGAAAATGAACATACCTCTGCTTAATTTTCATATTTTCTTGAGCTGTATTAGTGAAAAGGTTTTACCCAGTGTCTCGGAACTGCATTTGTTTAGCTGTTCTCAAAGTTTACCAGCATTAGCATCAGGTTCCTAATAAGTTAATGGGGGCATTTTCAGAGAAGTGCATACTGGTCTAGCCATGTTGCTCCTGTTAAAGATGGTGAAAATTGCAAGGTAAAATCCCAGACAGCATTTTGAAAGCTCACCCTTACTGCACAGCTTGTCAGTTAGAGAGTCTCTTTAGCTAATTCAATAAGACCCAAGTACTAAATGTTGTAACTACAGGAACATTGACATTCTGGAGCTGGTTGTTTCTACTCAAGCCAGCCTTTTCAATCAACTGAGAAGTGAGTAGCTTTACATTATACATCTCATGAGTACCAGATTGAGGTAATACATTCCACTGCAGAAGTCCTGAGGTAAAGCATTGCTGAAGAGGTCAAACAAGCCAAGTATTTTTCTGTCCTTGTTGACTAAACTAAAGATGCATTAAAAAAAAAAAAAAAGAACAGTTGTATCCCCTAGTGCGCTACCATCGAAAAGGAATCATTTAGGAAAGAGCTCTCAGGTGCTTCCACATGAAAAATTTAACTGCTGAATCTGTTTCTAGCCTGATTATTCAAGAACTACAGTGTTTGAAGCTTGATATCAGTTACATGGTTTCCCTGTGCTATGAGGCAGCTTTTGTGCTGAGTGGGCATTTACAAGGAGTCCAAGATCAAACTTGAGAAAAATTACACATTTCATTTATGTGCACATCATGCTTACAGGCTTAATCCCTTTACTGCAGACCCAAGTTCTAGCACCACCCAGTGTCAGGAAGTCTTTACCTTTGCTCAGGAGGTCTACATCTTCCTCAGAAGTAGTTACAAGTGCCATGAGCTGTTAAAGCTTAGCAAGAGCTTGACCAGAAGGTACTTGAGCTTGGTGGGTTATGTGAAACTCGTTGGTCTTGCCAGTATGATTCCCTTGGAAAATTGCATGCAAGATATGGCACTGTAGTGCAAACACTGGAAGCTAATTCAATTCAGACAGCTGATAGAGCATCAGCTAGCCCTGGAAATGGCCTCTTGGGGAGAATGCAGAGCTGTTCCTGTTTGCTGAGGCTCTTTATTTTGGAAAAGTATGCAAGATTTTGAATTGTGCTTCAGAAGTTCTGCAAAAATGAAAATCTAACTTTATCTTGTGCCCTAGAACTAGTAGCAAGCAACATTGCTGCTCTCCAAGATGGAAGCAGCTATGAAATGAAGCTGAAAATATGACCAAGGAACTTGAAATTGCCATTCCCAGTCAGGCAGAAGCAAAGGTTGACCTAAGCAATGCAAACACAGCGAGATCACAAAGAACAAACAAAATATCCTCCAAGCTAGCACAGTTCTTTGTTTCTGGCTCATTGAGTCAGTCACAGGCACATCCTGTTCCCAAGAGCAGCCAAGAATCGCAAAACTGATTTTTTACTATCCTTGATGCATAGAATTCTTGCTGAGCTTGACAGACAATTCACCTCCAAGTCTAGTTTGCTTTCTGCACTAAATGCCTGTAATCCAAACAGTGACAGTTTCCTTGATTATAACAAATTAAAGATAATTGCAGATCACTATGCATCAACAGGCACACAGTTTTACAATCTTGATGTAGAAACTGAAGCTGCTAAAATGCACTTTGCACCACAAAAATGACATCAAATTCTAGACTGTCTGGAACAAATTACCAAGGGGTTATCAGTCTGTGTTGCCAATTGTCGACATTGTCTTGAGTCTCCCAGTTACTCCAGCGTCAAATGAGAGGTACTTTTCTGTGCTACAGAGAGTTAAAAACTGCTTAAGATCCACAAGGGCAGAGAGGCACTTAAACAATTTGGTGCTCTTGGCCTCTGAGCATGAAGCTGCATAACTGGATGTCAACAAGGCCATTGATTACTTGGCCAAGACGTTATCCCCTACTATAGCTGATATCAGAAGTTTCTTGCTTCCATGTACTTTTACATTTTTCCCCTTCAAGCAGCGCTACACGTAGTTGTTTCCTATAGAAAACTATTCCAGCTCCAACACAGTTAACATTTTAAATTAGAATGAGGAAAGTCACGAAACCACCTGGTATTATTTTTGGACTTGAAGCAACCAGGGATCACACTGCAGCCTGCAGTAAAGATTGTTTATGCCTCATAACGGGGGATTATGTATAGTGGGTGAGATGGGGTCCCCGAGGTGCAACCTGGACTATGGGACCACTAAGCCCTCCCTTCCACCAACCCGGGTTGTCTCTCACACTGTGGTGCTGATGTCAAGCTACAAACAAGTACTGCACTTACACAGACATCCACAGCTGTGTTACCTGAATGATCTCAGAGCCACTCATGAACCATCAATAGGGAGACTCCAGCCAATTCCCACCCAACTCCCCAGACTTGCACCCCAGGACTGTACTGCTCAAGTTCCCCTTGGGCAGTGCAAGTTCATTAAGTAGTTTGCCACTCCCCCAATGTGGAATGGACACATGCTAGCCTTGTAAACTGAGCTGAGATCTCCTGAGCACTTCAACCAAAACACACTGTTTTAGGTAAAATATCAAACAAGTTTATTAACTACAGAAAGATAGATTTTAAGTGATTGTAAGTGGTAGGCATAAAGGTCAGAGATAGTTACCGTAAGAAAATAAAAACTAAACATACCTTCTAAATCCTAAACTTTTAGTCTAAGCAAGAGTTGAACCAAACAGCTTTTCTCACCCAGACAGATGGTACAAGCAGGCTCAAAACACAGGCTGGGACTGCCCTCCAACCTGGGACCACCCTCCCCACTTCAAAATCTTTGTCCTCCAGACATTCTTCCAGGTGTTGAGTTGGGGGAGGAGAGAGTGGGGCCAAGTGATGATGTCACTTCCCCTCTTTTATATTTTCTTCCAGCTTGCTGGAAAGATCGTTGCTGTGATGTGGTGATCAGGCAGCCCCCACTGGTCAAGCAGTCTCCATTGCATATGTGCTGTCTCTGAGAAGTCTCTGGGGTGGCCATGGGGAGAGTGGATAGCCTTTAATGGACCATCAGCACATGTCTGGCTGGTCCTTCGTTGCAATTGAAAGGTTGGCTGTGGGCGTCTCACAACGTATTTCAGTAACACAAACAGCAATTCTTCATAACTGCACACATAATAACAGCACATACAATCCAACAAATATTAATGCTCAACAGATCAAGACTTTTAAAATGATACCTCACAAGGCATACTTTGTGCAAAACATATCATACTTACATGACAGTGGTGAATATGGGGTTCCAGGGTGCTACTTTGAGGTACAGAGTGTCACAGGAGAGGGTGGGAGGTAAATTTTGTAAAATTAAATTCTTTGATTTTGCTCTCTACAAAAAATAGTAGCAATGTATCATGTGGTGTGACAGCACTGCTACCTGTGTAAAGGCTAAAAAATTGATACATCAGGGCTTTAGGGTCAATAGTATTTTATTGGATTTGTCTCCTGTGTGTTCTGTACTCTGTTTTTATAAGCTTAAAAATTTAATAGGGCTGTCAACTAATCGCAGTTAACTCATGCGATTAACTCAAAAATATTAATTGCGATTAATCGCACTGTTAAACAATAGAATACCAATTGAAATTTATTAAATAGTTTTGGATGTTTTTCCACATTTTCAAATATATTGATTTCAATTACAACACAGAATACAAAGTGTACGGTGCTCACTTTGTATTATTTTTATTACAAATATTTGCACTGTAAAAATGATAAACAAAAGAAATAGTATTTTTCAATTAACCTCATACAAGTTCAGTAGTGCAATCTCTTTATCCTGAAAGTGTAACTTACAAATGCAGATTTTTTTTGTTACTTAACTTTTCTCAAAAACAAAACAATGTAAAACTTTAGAGCCTACAAGTCCACTCAGTCCTACTTCTTTTTCAGCCAATCGCTAAGACAAACAAGTTTGTTTACATTTATAGGAGATGCTTATGCATGCTTCTTATTTACAAGCTCACCTGAAAGTGAGAACAGGCATTCTCATGGCACTTTTGTAGCCAGCGCTGCAAGTTATTTACATGCCAGATATGCTAAACATTCGTATTCCCCTTCAGGCTTTGGCCACCATTCCAGAGGACATACTTCCATGGTGATGATGCTCGTTAAAAAATAACACTTTAATTAAATTTGTGACTGAACTCCTTTGGGGGAGAACTGTTTGTCTTCGGCTCTGTTTTACCCACATTCTGCCATATATTTCATCTTATAGCAGTCTCAGATGATGATCCAGCACACGTTCGTTTTAAGAACACTTTCACAGCAGATATGACAAAACGCAAAGATGATACCAATGAGAGATTTCTAAAAATAGTTACAGCACTCAACCCCAGGTTTAAGAATCAGAGTGCCTTCCAAAATCTGAGCGGGATGAGGTGTGGAGCATGCTTTCAGAAGTCTTAAAAGAGCAACACTCAGATGCGGAAATTATGGAACCCGAACCACCAAAAAGAAAATCAACCTTCTGGTGGTAGCATCTGGCTCAGATGATGAAAATGAACATGCATCAGTCCGCTCTGCTTTGGATCATTATCGAGCAGAACCATTATCGAGCAGAACATCAGCATGGACGCATGATCCATGGAATGGTGGTTGAAGCATGAAGGGACATATGAATCTTTAGCGCATCTGGCATGTAAATATCTTGCGATGCTGGCTACAACAGTGCCATGCTTTCAGGTGAAGCAAGAAGCGGGCAGCATTATCTCTTGTAAATTGTAACCAAATTTGCTTGTCTGAGCGACTGGCTGAAGTAGGACTGCATGGACTTGTGGGCTCTAAAGTTTTACATTGTTTTATTTTTCAGTGCAATTATTTTTTGTACATAATTCTACATTTTTATGTTCAACTTTCATGATAAAGAGATTGCACTACAGTATTTGTATGAGGTGAATTGAAAAATACTATTTCTTTTGTTTTTTACAGTGCAAATATTTGTAATCAAAAATAAATATGAAGTGAGCACTATACACTTAGTATTCTGTGTTGTAATTGAAATCAATATATTTGAAAATGTAGAAAACATCCAAAATATTTAAATAAATGGTAATCGAGATTAATTTTTTTAATCACGTGATTAATCGTGATTAATTTTTTAATCGCTTGACAGCCCTAAAATTTAGGTTTCATTTTGTACTGGGTCTGCATGCCACAGGTGTCGAGTGCTTGCCAGTCTGTCTTGTGTTGGTAATTTTGTTGTAGTAAACCAATACAAATTGTTCAAAATATAGGAAGTAATCGAAACAAATGCTCCCAAAGGGGATTTTTTTGAAGGATAAAATGTAAAAATCAGTCTAAGAGCTTCCAGGGGCCTGAGCTGCCCCTGCACCCCCAATGAAAGTTGCCTGCCCCATTGAAATCTGAAATGTCTCCCCTTTATTCAGTTTCAGGAAGGTATGTGGATGAAAAGATCAGCCAGTGGTTTTCTCAGTTCAGTTGTTTAACAGTGTCAGATTTGCATGCGAGCGATGGATGTCAAATATTAGATGTTGGGTCTTTCTGGATTCCAACCCTTCAGTGACCAGCTGGGAGCATGGAGGAAGCATAGGCCTTCTTGTCAAACATGGTGTCATCACATGGTCAGAGGAAAGAAGGTAGACCAATCAGGTTTCTTCTTTCCTTTAAGGGTATGAAGGTGATAGCCTGGCTGGTTCCTCCCCTTCAGAACTGCTTGAAGGATTCATAGATTCATAGATACCAAGGTCAGAAGGGACCATTATGATCATCTAGTCTGACCTCCTGCACAACACAGGCCACAGAATTTCACCCACCCACTCCTGCAAAAAACCTCTCACCTATGTCTGAGCTATTGAAGTCCTCAAATTGTGGTTTAAAGACTTCAAGGAGCAGAGAATCCTCCAGCAAGTGACCCGTGCCCCATGCTACAGAGGAAGGTGAAAAACCTCCAGGCCCTCTTCCAATCTGCCCTGGAGGAAAATTCCTTCCCGACCCCAAATATGGCGATCAGCTAAACCCTGAGCATATGGGCAAGATTCACCAGCCAGATACTACAGAAAATTCTTTCCTGGGTAACTCAGATCCCACCCCATCTAATATCCCATCACAGGCCATTGGGCCTATTTACCATGAATATTTAATTACCAAAACCATGTTATCCCATCATACTATCTCCTCCATAAACTTATCGAGTTTAATCTTAAAGCCAGATAGCTCTTTTGCCCCCACTGCTTCCCTTGGAAGGCTATTCCAAAACTTCACTCCTCTGATGGTTAGAAACCTTCGTCTAATTTCAAGTCTAAACTTCCTGGTGGCCAGTTTATATCCATTTGTTCTTGTGTCCACATTGGTACTGAGCTTAAATAATTCCTCTCCCTCTCCAGTATTTATCCTCTGATATATTTATAGAGAGCAATCATATCTCCCCTCAACCTTCTTTTGGTTAGGCTAAACAAGCCAAGCTCCTTGAGTCTCCTTTCATAAGACAAGTTTTCCATTCCTTGGATCATCCTAGTAGCCCTTCTCTGTACCTGTTCCAGTTTGAATTCATCCTTCTTAAACATGGGAGACCAGAACTGCACACAGTATTCCAGGTGAGGTCTCACCACTGCCTTGTATAACCTCCTTATCCCTACTGGAAATACCTCTCCTGATGTATCCCAAGACCACATTAGCTTTTTTCACGGCCATATCACATTGGCGGCTCATAGTCATCCTATGATCAACCAATACTCCAAGGTCCTTCTCCTCCTTGGTTACTTCTAATTGATGCGTTCCCAGCGTATAACTAAAATTCTTGTTATTAATCCCTAAATGCATAACCTTACACTTCTCACTATTAAATTTCATCCTATTACTATTACTCCAGTTTACAAGGTCATCCAGATCCTCCTGTATGATATCCCAGTCCCCCTCTAAATTGGCAATACCTCCCAGTTTTGTATCATCCGCAAACTTTATTAGCACACTCCCACTTTTTGTGCCTAGGTCAGTAATAAAAAGATTAAATAAGATTGGTCCCAAAACCAATCCTTGAGGAACTCCACTGGTAACCTCCCTCCAGCCTGACAGTTCACCTTTCAGCAGGACTCGTTGTAGTCTCCCCTTTAACCAATTCCTTATCCACCTTTCAATTTTCATATTCATCCCCATCTTTTCCAATTTAACTAATAATTCCCCGTGTGGCACGGTATCAAATGCCTGACTGAAATCTAGGTAAATTAGATCCACTGCGTTTTCTTTGTCTAAAAAATCTGTTACTTTCTCAAAGAAGGAGATCAGGTTGGTTTGGCATGATCTACCTTTTGTAAAACCACATTGTATTTTGTCCCATTTACCATTGACTTCAATGTCCTTAACTACCTTCTCCTTCAAATTTTTTTCCAAGACTTTGCATACTACAGATGTCAAACTAACAGGCCTATAGTTACCCCGATCACCTTTTTTTCCTTTCTTAAAAATAGGAACTATGTTACCAATTCTCCAGTCATAAGGTACAACCCCTGAGTTTACAGATTCATTGAAAATTCTTGCTAATGGACTTGCAATTTCTTGTGCCAATTCTTTTAATATTCTTGGATGAAGATTATCTGGGCCCCCCGATTTAGTCCCATTAAGCTGTTTGAGTTTCGCTTCTACCTCAGATATGGTAATATCTACCTCCATATCCTCATTCCCATTTGTCATGCTACCATTATCCCTAAGATCCTCTTTAGCCTTATTAAAGACTGAGGCAAAGTATTTGTTTAGATATTGGGCCATGCCTAGATTATCCTTGACCGCCACTCCATCCTCAGTGTTTAGCAGTCCCACTTCTTCTTTCTTTGTTTTGTTCTTATATATATGGCTATAGAACCTTTTACTATTGGTTTTAATTCCCTTTGCAAGGTCCAACTCTACTTGACTTTTAGCCTGTCCCACTTTATCCCTACATGTTCTGACCTCAATAAGGTAGCTTTCCTTGCTGATCCCTCCCATCTTCCACTCTCTGTATGCTTTCTGCTTTTTCTTAATCACCTCTCTGAGATGCTTGCTCATCCAGCTTGGTCTACAACTCCTGCCTATGAATTTTTTCCCTTTTCTTGGGATGCAGGCTTCTGATAGCTTCTGCATCTTTGATTTAAAATAGTCCCAGGCCTCCTCTACCTTTAGATCCATAAGTTCTTCAGTCCAATCCACTTCCCTAACTAATTTCCTTGGCGAGTCACAATGGGGCATTCCCTGTTGGCGTCAGAGAGGTGCATTTGATAATGTTTTAGGCACAGATCCCTGCCTTTCCAGCCTGCAAAACCCCCAAAGTTGTTTGAGATGCAGTCATCCTGAGACCACACATTTGGAATAAGTTTCAAAGTGGTAGCTGTGTTAGTCTGTATCAGCAAAAAGAATGAGGAGTACTTGTGGCACCTTAGAGACTAACAAATTTATTTGGGCATAAGCTTTCGTGGGGTAAAACCTACTTCATCAGATGCACGCAGTGGAAAACACAATAGGAAGATAGATAGATATATATATAATATATATATTGGTCCTGCTTTGAGCAGGGGGTTGGACCAGATGACCTCCTGAGGTCCCTTCCAACCCTGATATTCTATGATATATATATAGATGATATATACAGAAAACATGAAAAAACGGGCGTTGCCATACCAACTCTAACGAGACTAACCAATTAAGGTGGGCTATTATCAGCAGGAGAAAAAAAACTTTTGTAGTGATAATCAGGATGGCCCATTTCAAACAGTTGACAAGAAGGTGTGAGTAGTTGCCATCAGTTTCTCTTGGCCTTGAAGTCTGCCAACTTGCAGGAAACAATTTAAAAATTCCAAAAATAATTAACAAAAAATAAGAAGCTAGTACAAGCCTGGAAGTGAGATCATAGTGTAAGCGGGGGCATGATCCCGCTATTGTGGGGAACTTTCCTGGCTTATACACGACCCTGGTAAAATGGGCTAGCGAAAGGATCTGAGTCCTCGTTCCCACTTCCTTTACCTAGAAGCCTGCCTGACCTCAAGGGCTCCCCTTCCACTCTCCTGTGTGGCAGAGTCCTCATAACCCCAACAACACTGGGCCCAGGATTCCTGGCGGGGCTCAACCCCCAACCTTGTTGTGGTCACTTAGGGCAGAGGCTAGGGTGTCCCCACTCCAGGATGCTTCCCTGACCCACTGATCATTACATACAGTTCAAAACAAATACAATTTATTAAACAGCAATCAATTAAAAAAAATAAGGAAAAAAATGGGAAAAGTTAAAGGAAAACATAAAACCCCGCTCTGTGGCATAGGGACATTACAACCAGTGTCTCTGGGATGCAAGGGAAGTTCAGTCTGTTCCTCAAAAGTCCCAGGTCCCTTCTCAGGCCCTGGCTGTGCTGTAGGGATGCTGTGGGTTGGACACTTGCTCTGGTGATGGCCACACACTCTCAGGCTCTAGGTGGCAGACTTTGGGAGAGCTGCCTTGTTGAACTATAAGGCCCATTCTCTTGCCTGCACTTTTGGTGGTGGTCTTGTCAAACCTTGCAAACTAAATATGATCAGAACTGGTCTAGTCTGGGATGGAAAACTTGTAATGAAAGCTCAGTGTTGCCGGGAATGGTACTGATCTGTCTGAATTCTTCCATCTGAGTCTATACACTACACCATATAGTTCTGCTGCTATAGGGCACTGTGATTGTTGGAAGTGCCCTTCTACTTTTTATTCCATTCAGGTTCACGCGTTACGTGACATGATTAACAACTGTCCCTTGTTATTAGTTTTGTCTCTCAGCCGCTCCCACGGGGGAGAATTGTGTTTGTGAGGCGGGGTGCTTTGCTTTGAAAGGAATTTATTTCAGCTTTCTTTTTTTTTAATGTACATGCTACTATGTGTTTGTGTTAGAGAAGGCAGGGCTAAGAAATGTGCCTTGCAGTTGGACCGGAAGATGGTGAGGTTTGTGATGGTTCTTAGTTCCTGGGGGAGTTTGTTCCATAGTCTTGGACCAGCCCCCAAGAAAACGGTTATAAACTGTTCAGGAAGGACAGGCAGGGCAGAAAAGGTGGGGGAGTAGCACTGTATGTAAGGGAGCAGTATGACTGCTCAGAGCTCCGGTACGAAACTGCAGAAAAACCTGAGTGTCTCTGGATTAAGTTTAGAAGTGTGTGCAACAAGAGTGATGTAGTGGTGGGAGTCTGCTATAGACCGCCAGACCAGGGGGATGAGGTAGATGAGGCTTTCTTCCGGCAGCTCACGGAAGCTACTAGATCGCATGCCCTGATTCTCATGGGTGACTTTAATTTTCCTGATATCTGCTGGGAGAGCAATACAGCGGTGCATAGACAATCCAGGAAGTTTTTGGAAAGCGTAGGGGACAATTTCCTGGCGCAAGTGCTAGAGGAGCCAACTAGGGGGGGCGCTTTTCTTGACCTGCTGCTCACAAACCGGGTAGAATTAGTGGGGGAAGCAAAAGTGGATGGGAATCTGGGAGGCAGTGACCATGAGTTGGTTGAGTTCAGGATCCTGACACAGGGAAGAAAGGTAGGCAGCAGGATACGGACCCTGGACTTCAGGAAAGCAGACTTCGACTCCCTCAGGGAACGGATGGCCAGGATCCCCTGGGGGACTAACTTGAAGGGGAAAGGAATCCAGGAGAGCTGGCTGTATTTCAAGGAATCCCTGTTGAGGTTACAGGGACAAACCATCCCGATGAGTCGAAAGAATAGTAAATATGGCAGGCGACCAGCTTGGCTTAATGGTGAAATCCTAGCGGATCTTAAACATAAAAAAGAAGCTTACAAGAAGTGGAAGGTTGGACATATGACCAGGGAAGAGTATAAAAATATTGCTCGGGCATGTAGGAATGTTATCAGGAGGGCCAAATCGCACCTGGAGCTGCAGCTAGCCAGAGATGTCAAGAGTAACAAGAAGGGTTTCTTCAGGTATGTTGGCAACAAGAAGAAAGCCAAGGAATGTGTGGGCCCCTTACTGAATGAGGGAGGCAACCTAGTGACAGAGGATGTGGAAAAAGCTAATGTACTCAATGCTTTTTTTGCCTCTGTTTTCACTAACAAGGTCAGCTCCCAGACTGCTGCGCTGGGCATCACAAAATGGGGAAGAGATGGCCAGCCCTCTGTGGAGATAGAGGTGGTTAGGGACTATTTAGAAAAGCTGGACGTGCACAAGTCCATGGGGCCGGACGAGTTGCATCCGAGAGTGCTGAAGGAATTGGCGGCTGTGGTTGCAGAGCCATTGGCCATTATCTTTGAAAACTCGTGGCGAACCGGGGAAGTCCCGGATGACTGGAAAAAGGCTAATGTAGTGCCAATCTTTAAAAAAGGGAAGAAGGAGGATCCTGGGAACTACAGGCCAGTCAGCCTCACTTCAGTCCCTGGAAGAATCATGGAGCAGGTCCTCAAAGAATCAATCCTGAAGCACTTGCATGAGAGGAAAGTGATCAGGAACAGCCAGCATGGATTCACCAAGGGAAGGTCATGCCTGACTAATCTAATCGCCTTTTATGATGAGATTACTGGTTCTGTGGATGAAGGGAAAGCAGTGGATGTATTGTTTCTTGACTTTAGCAAAGCTTTTGACACGGTCTCCCACAGTATTCTTGTCAGCAAGTTAAGGAAGTATGGGCTGGATGAATGCACTACAAGGTGGGTAGAAAGCTGGCTAGATTGTCGGGCTCAACGGGTAGTGATCAATGGCTCCATATCTAGTTGGCAGCCGGTATCAAGTGGAGTACCCCAAGGGTCGGTCCTGGGGCCGGTTTTGTTCAATATCTTCATAAATGATCTGGAGGATGGTGTGGATTGCACTCTCAGCAAATTTGCGGATGATACTAAACTGGGAGGAGTGGTAGATACGCTGGAGAGGAGGGATAGGATACAGAAAGACCTAGACAAATTGGAGGATTGGGCCAAAAGAAATCTGATGAGGTTCAATAAGGATAAGTGCAGGGTCCTGCACTTAGGACGGAAGAACCCAATGCACAGCTACAGACTAGGGACCGAATGGCTAGGCAGCAGTTCTGCGGAAAAGGACCTAGGGGTGACAGTGGACGAGAAGCTGGATATGAGTCAGCAGTGTGCCCTTGTTGCCAAGAAGGCCAATGGCATTTTGGGATGTATAAGTAGGGGCATAGCGAGCAGATCGAGGGACGTGATCGTTCCCCTCTATTCGACATTGGTGAGGCCTCATCTGGAGTACTGTGTCCAGTTTTGGGCCCCACACTTCAAGAAGGATGTGGATAAATTGGACAGAGTCCAGCGAAGGGCAACAAAAATGATTAGGGGACTGGAACACATGAGTTATGAGGAGAGGCTGAGGGAGCTGGGATTGTTTAGCCTGCAGAAGAGAAGAATGAGGGGGGATTTGATAGCTGCTTTCAACTACCTGAAAGGGGGTTCCAAAGAGGATGGCTCTAGACTGTTCTCAATGGTAGCAGATGACAGAACGAGGAGTAATGGTCTCAAGTTGCAGTGGGGGAGGTTTAGATTGGATATTAGGAAAAACTTTTTCACTAAGAGGATGGTGAAACACTGGAATGCGTTACCTAGGGAGGTGGTAGAATCTCCTTCCTTAGAGGTTTTTAAGGTCAGGCTTGACAAAGCCCTGGCTGGGATGATTTAACTGGGAATTGGTCCTGCTTTGAGCAGGGGGTTGGACTAGATGACCTTCTGGGGTCCCTTCCAACCCTGATATTCTATGATTCTATGATTCTATGAAAACTCCATCTGCTGCTCAGCCAAGCTTCACCTTTATTGTAGAAAGTTCCACTGTGCCAGAAAAAAGGAATTGTTAACCATGGTCTTCATTCTGGAGCTTTAGGTAGTTTCTTAGATAAGTCCATTGAGCACCTTGAAGATAAAGACAGGGACCGTGAACTTGGCTCAATAGTTTATGGGAAGCCAGCGTCAGGAGCTTGCACTAGTCCATGTTGCAGAGGAGATGCACTGCAGGATTCTGTACTAGTCGAAGTATCCTGAGAGCTGATGGCTTCCTGCCCAGGCCAGACTTAAAATTGAGGTCCTGACCACTTCTGCCCATTAAAGAGCCAACAGAACTTTTCATAAAAATGGGTGTTAGCCCTTCTGTCGTGGCCAAATTCCAATAGGAGTAGATACATTTGGCTTACGTCCTGGACATTTTCCCTACAGTTTGACTGGAGGTGACATTTTCATTTCTATTTGTGATATAGTGTTGGTGCTCATTGTGAAACGACAGCTGTGTCCCATCTCAGAGATGATTTCATTTCAGTGGAGGATGGGATAAATACAAACCATGTACAGTTTATCTGCAGGAAAATGCTTTGGAAGGAGCTATATAAATGTTATTATTCAACATAATTTAGTTAAATGCTCCTAGTCTCTGGGTTTAACAGACATTACACGACGAATCAATAACATCCGATGAAGTGAGCTGTAGCTCACGAAAGCTCATGCTCAAATAAATTGGTTAGTCTCTAAGGTGCCACAAGTACTCCTTTTCTTTTTGCGAAGACAGACTAACACGGCTGTTACTCTGAAACAGCTATAGTGATCCTCAGAAAACTTTCCCTCTTTTACGAATGTCTTTGTGACTATTGCTGGCAGCATTTCTCAGAGGGCAGCAGGGGGCGAAGGGTTATCATATTTATCCACGCAGTACCTCGCCTTTCCTCCCCATTGTTTCCTAATATAACTCCACTGCCCTTGTCAGCTCCATCTGTGTGACAAGTCTGACAAGCAAACTTTGTCTTGCCCTCAGTAAATCACAAAGGGTTAAGGGACAAACCTTACTTTCTTCATTGAAGGAATTTGTGTCCTCTTGGTAGAAACATTCTTAAAACCTTTTAAGGCTTTATTGGTCTCTCTGGGATTACTCTTTTGCCTCTTGGGTCTTTTGTTCCAGAGATGGCTGGGGAATTACTGTGAGGTCTGGCTAGCAGCCTGCCTCATCCATCAACCCACTGATAAAGTCTCCAGTGGCAGAGGCAATAAATATTTGAGATTCCTTCGTGATAACTAAATAAAGAATGGATTTCGCTAGCAGCAGTTCTTCAAATTAATGCATAAGAGGCAGATATGTCACTGACCTATCTGTCCTGATCTTTACCCAGATGATCTACTTCTAGTTCCAACTAAACTCTGATATGCTATTTTTTTCCTCCTGCGAAGGATGCCTGCTGTAGCAACTGCCAGAGCAGCCCCTGTCCTCCATGGAGAGAGAGTTTGGCAGAAGCCACATCAACACTTGGGGCAGGGATCAGCCATGAGGGCTTCTTGGAACCTAGGCCAGACTGGCCTTCTCCTACCCCCACAGAGGAGAAGAATAGCAGGCGCTGTACCGGACCCACTCTGAGCAGGGACCTGTAGACATGAGCTGTGTAAATGTAAGCGGGGGAATAGTCCCATTATTGTGGGGAACTTTCCTGGCTTCTGCACTACCCCGGTGAAGTGGGCTAGCGAAAGGAGCTGAGTCCTCGCTCCCACTTCCTTTACCCAGTGGCCTCCCTGCCCTTGAGGACTCCCCTTCCACTCTCCTATCTGGCAGAGTCCTCGTAACCCCAACAAGGCTGGGCCCAGGCTTCCTGGGGGGCTCGACCCCCAACCCTGCTGCGGTCACCTAGGATAGGGACTAGGGTGTCTCCACTCCGGGGTACTCTCTCTGCACTGGGCACTTCTCTGACCCAGTGACCATTACATATAATTTAAAGCAAATGCAAGTTATTTAATCAACAATTAATTTTAAAAAGAATAAGGGAAAATGAGAAAGGTTAAAGGAAACACATCAACCCGCTCTGTGGCAGGGAACATCACGAACAGTGTCTCTGGAATGTCAGAGCAGTTCACAGGCTGTTCCTTGTAAGTCCCAGGCCTTCTTCTCAGGCCCTGGCTTTGCTGCAGGGATGCTGTGGGTTAGACACTTGCTCTGGTGGTGGCCACACGCTCTCAGGCTCTAAGTGGTAGGACCCTTCTTCCCAGCATCGCCCCCGCCCTGTCGGGGTTACGATCCAAGCCTGGCCTGCAGAGCCTCTTGGCTGAGGCGTCTCCCTCTGCTGGGCCTGCTGCCCAGGGTCCTCCTCGTTCTCCCCAGCTGCTCACCGCACCCAGCTCCGGACTGCTCCAGCCCCAGCCCCACCACTCTGTCTCTGCTGCTCTGCCTCCAGCTCCCTGGGCTGCTTCTTTGGCCCCTCTGCCTCTGGTTGCTGCAGCTCTGCTCTCAGGACAGGTCTGCTCTGCAGGCTGCTTCTGTGACTCTGCTCCCAGCACTGACATGCTTTTTGGGCTGCTTTTCTGGCCCCTCTGGCTCTGGTTGCTGCAGCTCTGCTCCTGGGACAGGGTCTGGTCTCTCTGGGCTGTGCCTCTGGCTTTGGGGCTGCAGCTCTGCTCCCAGGACAGGATCTGCTCTCTCTGGGCTGCTTTTCGGTCCCTCTGAATCTGGCACAGTTCTGGTCCCCAGCTCAGCTTGGGCCCCTGTTTTCTCCTTAGCTCGGCCCCCACTCTGCCCGACCCAGGCCATTCCAGCTCACACGGAGGACGGGACCTCCCTGGCCTCCTGACTCCCTGATTAGCCTGCCCTGATTAGCCTGAGCGTCATTCAGGCTGACCTGGAGCATTGGCCTCTCCCCATTGTTCCTGGGGACTGTCAGTCTCAGGGTCCTGGTTCCCCATCAACCCTTCCCCTCTGAGTACTGGGAGCTAGCAACTAAAACACCCCCACTGAATGTTAGTAAGGGGACAACAGTCCCCTTCCATAAACACGTTTCACTAACACAGGTACCCTCTGATTGGCTTTCCCCCTGTTCTCTCCTGCCAAAAAATCTATGTTGTGAAATGGTCAGGGAGGAAGCAGGGCACACTGGGAAGCAAAGGAGGAGCAGGTTGGCTTAGGCACGTGAACAATAGGGATTGAGCAGAACTGAAATGTTTTGTGGATGCTGGGGAGGGTTGGGTGGAAAAAGAAACCAAACATATACCTTAAATAGGATATTTAAGGAGAGTATTTAAGAGTATTTAAGGAGAGTCCCTTTTTTGAGCCCTGTCCCGGCCGTCCTGACTTTTTTTGGCAAAAGTGGGCATTTGTGCCACTTGCTCTTGCCAACTGATGCTTTTTTTGCAAAAAAAAGTGGGGTGCGCACTCCTAGCAGGATGCAGAGGAATATGCGCAGGGCAAGCAGCGATGCCAGCCCTGCAGAGGCAAACAGGGTTTGGGCCAGCAGCAATGCCAGTCTCACTTGGGGAGAGGAGCAGCAGAGCTTGGGCTTGGCGCAATGCCAGCCCCACGCAGGGAGCAGACTGGGCTTGGACGAGAGCCCTGCGTGTGAGTGAGGCAGATCTTGGGCCAGTGACTTGGGTCAGCTCTGTGCAGGGGCAGGAGGGGGACAGGGCATGGGCCAGCCCCATGTGCAGGGGAGGGGAGGGAAGAAGGGGCAGAGAATGGGCCAGCCCCATGCACAGGAGGGCAGCGGGGGCAGGGCTCAGGCCAGCCCCATGCTGTGTCCTGTTTTCCTGTGGGAAATATGGTCACCCTAGCCTTGAGCGCTTTGATAATGTTTGTTTATCTTATCTATTTAGATTGTAAGAACTTTGGGGAAGGGACTCTATCTTCCTGTGAGTATATATAATGCCTAGCACAACGGGTCTTGGTCCTAACTGGGGAACGTGGATGCTACCACGATACAAATAACAAATAAAAATAATTCTCCTTCATATAAATTCCTTGAGCAGACCATCTAATGTGTCCCATTAAGAATCTACAGAAGTGGTTACCAGATGGGGCTATTTACTGTATCAAAGTAAGAACTTGATTGTGCCAGGCGCTACCCAGTGCTTCCCATTCACCTTTGCATGCCCTTCTCCATAACAGAACTTTAGCTACTCCAAACCCAGGTTCACAATCTTGACTGGGATTGAGTTTTGCAATAGCATTGTTGACTGGCGTGCACACAACTGAAAGGAATCAATATGGTGAAAATCTTCAGTGTGCCTAACTGAATGAATGTTGCCAGCACTCAGTGTGTTGTTTGCATGGAAAGCATTTCTACGAGGAAAGAGAGCGACTATTTAACACAGTCAGCCAAAATATTTGGGAGTTTTTAAGTTTGCCCAGCTGCAGTCCTAATGATGCAAAATAAATCCCCCTACATTTTTTTTAAAAAAGGACAAGGAAAGACAGAAAGGGGTAAAAAAAATCTACACCACTGTTACTGGAAAAATTCTCCTCTTCTATGAGTGACTCTACAGCAACAGCACTCTTTACAACCAAAGCCTGAGCACTTTTCACTTACAACATGTCCAGCATCCTCCTGTGACATCTCACACAACTGTTGACAGCTTCCAGGAGGCCCACTATGTAGGATCTCATTATCAAGCAACTTCAGGAAAATATATTTCATTCTAAAGTCTGCTGCAGTAGCTAAATGGAACTGCAGTCAGTTTTTTTTCCTGACCAGCAAATAGCCTCATGGGTACAAGATTAGGCTGTGCTAGCCTACCAGAGGAAATGGGGGAGCATCTAGACTCAAAGAAACTGTTCAAGATTCTGCATCTACATATCTGAAGACAAGAATCAGGTCTTACTGAGGTGGTGGAGGGGAAGCACTGAATGGGATTTATTTTATATATATATATTTTAATTCTAGAGTGGCTGAGCCTTCACGAGCTGCTACGCCTCTCAGAGACAGCCTCAAGTCAGCCAGATTCAAGCCTTTTTGATTGTCAAGAACCTACATAAGTCACAGAGTTAGATGGATGAGATTGTGGGCAGCTGAAAAAGCAGGAAACCGATATAGGTGTGAGCAGACAGGCTGGGCAAAATGTTTGCAATGAATCACAAAGCCATGTGATACTTCCCTGGTTTAGTTACCATGTTACTAAAATCTGCAAATCTTTCAAGTGAACCTGGGTTGGGTTTAAGGGCACACAAAGCTTTATACTTTCACATTAAAACCACACTGAACTTGTCGTTTCAACTCAAAATTGCGTGAAACAGAGTTTCAAATATGTTTTGCTTTGAAAGTTTTCAGCAAAACACAGGGAGTGTGAAACTAGCTTAACTGAAACAGAAGCAAATGTTTTCATGACTCCAGTGAACCGAAACAGCTGACTCTCACAGAACTGATACTCTGGGCACCCGCACAAACCCACAGAGCCCAGAAAAAATGGAAACGCTTGAGGGAATCAGTGCTCCCTTTGTGACCTTTTCTAGAACCGTTACTAATAAAACCATCTCCAGGATAGCATGATGATATCTGAAAGTGGGTAGGCAAAGGCGGCAGACAAAATTACGGTCAAAAGCAGCAGCATATAAAGATCGCAAAAGATCTGATTCAAAATGGAGTAGGCAAAGCCTACATCAAGGAGCCTCTACCACTTACCCCACTGTAGCTAAGGGTACTGCAAAAATGTCCACAAATATTTATTCTAGTAAGCCAATGGAGCTGCCTCACAGTACCTGAAAGTTGAATATAGCCTGTCATTCATAATCTTTCTTCTATACAAAGAATTCCAATTACCTGAAAGCACCAGGTTTATTACGTGTTGACTAACTTTAGACTTTCTCTTTAATCCAGTTCAGTCCACTTTATTAACTTTGATATTCTGCATGACAGCTCTGGCGTCTTTCATTTAAAGAAAGCATTGCTGTTCTCCATTTTTTTGCATAGTGAACATGGTCTTTCAGTAAAGCAAATAATAAGACTTCCAGTACAATGTGTCCTTACAACATTCTTTTCTATAAAGATCATGAAATTGCCTGGCTCTGAATCCACGTGCTTAAAGTACTTTTTTCATACTAAGAAGTAAAAACTGTTTCTGCAAGGTAATAAACCCTCTTTGTTTATGGAGTTCACTGCATGTAACACAGCCTATAATTAGCATGTAACAAACATTACTGTTTCCAGGAAAGTCTCCATTTGGTGCATCACTTCTGCACTTCCTTCAAGAAGAGATTAACCAGATTACATTTCTAAACCACGTGAGAGATAAGATATGCTCAAGGGCTTTTGACAGAATGATCTTGACGGGGAAAATCATTGTACTCATCACCATCAGTAACGTGGGCAGCTTTCAGTGATTAAGTTTAAAAACATAGATCAATTCATTTAGATCCTTTTCTTTTTTATATCCAACCACGTCTTACACGGTGTGTCACATTTTATAGCTTATTTAGTACAGTTGATTACCACCACCTGATTAAAGTTTCATGCCTGATCTTAATAAATAGAAAAAATAATGCCCTGCCATAGACAATGTTCCCCTTTCCCTTGACCTCTGTGGTCTCGTCTCCTTCCTTTTCCCAACCTTGGAATTCTTATTAGGTTGGTTAGTTTTTGTAGTCTCTCCTCCTCCTACTCTCCCTCTCTCCTCCCCAACCCACTGAATTATGTAACAGCAACCTAACTCGTAGGAAGCCTTCCAGATCACTCTCCTTCCCTACTCTCTGAGGTCAGCAAGTCACTCTCTCTGATACTATGGGGAGTGGGGGAGATAGATATCTATCTGTGCTAGTAACAGAAACCTGTCACTCTATTTCTTCTGCACCAAACCTTCACTGGCATCCTGATTCAGAAAAGCAAAGCATCCCTATTCAGGATAGCCCTTAAGCATATGTTTAACTTGAAAGCATGCGGTGAAGGTCCACTGACCTTAACCCACACTTAAGTCCTTTCTGAATTGGGTGCCTATCAGCAGCAGCACAGACAGCACAGCCCTGAAGGGCTCAAAGCGTATGTCTACACATTGAGCTGGGGTATAATTCCCAGCTCAGGGAGCCATACCCCAGCTAGCTCTGATCAAACAAGTGCACTAAAAAGAGAGTGTAGCTACAGTGGCAGCACAAGGGGTTAGCTGTCCTGAGAACATACTCATCTAAGACTCTCTCTTCCTTGCCCTTGGAAGATGATGCTCTATATGTGACTATTTACAAAAGTTTCAACCATTCCAATTCCAGCTAGTAGCTACCTTTGTACCTTTACATTTCACCACTAGATGGGAGCCTTGACCTCCAGAGTTACTGCATGAGACTTCTAATAATTTAAGATTACACAGATGTTTCTTGGAGAACGGGTGGACTGTATCTAATCAGACATTAATATAGACATTGGCTGTACTAGGACATTCATTGTTGCCCACCAATTCTTACAAAGCATTGCACTTTCCAACCTCCAAGATACACTTACATTCCCAAATTAATTATAGTAAAGTTACAAATATGTAATATAAATTAGGGCTGTCAATCGATTAAAAATTAATCACAATTAATCGTGTGATTAAAAAATTAATCGTGATTAATCACACTGTTAAACAATAATAGGATACCATTTATTTAAATATTTTGGATGTTTTCTACATTTTCAAATATATTGATTTCAATTACAACACAGAATACAAAGTGTACAGTGCTCACTTTATATTTATGTTTAATTACAAGTATTTGCACTGGAAAAAAAACAAAAGAAATAGTATTTTTCAATTCACCTAACACAAGTACTGTAGTGCAATCTCTTTATTGTGAAAGTTGAAATTACAAATTATGTACAAAGAAAACCTGCATTCAAAAATGATAAAAAAATTAATCCCAATTAATGGCAGTTTCAATTACACTATTAAACAATAGAATACCAATTGAAATTTATTAAATATTTTGGATGTTTTTCTACATTTTCATATATATTGTATTCTGTGTTGTAATTGAAATTCAAGCATATATTATTTTTATTATGAATATTTGCACTATAAAAATGATAAAAGAAATAGTATTTTTCAGTTCACCTCATACAAGTACTGTAGTGCAATCTCTTTGTCATGAAAGTGCAATTTACAAATATAGATTTTTTTGTTATATAACTGCACTCAAAAATAAAACAATGTAAAATTTTAGAGCCTGCAAGTCCACTCAGTCCTACTTCTTGTTCAGCCAGTTGCGCAGACAACCAAGTTTATTTACATTTGCAGGAGATAATGCTGTCCACTTCTTGTTTACAATGTCACCTGAAAGTGAGAACAGGTGTTCACATGGCACTGTTGTAGCTGGTGTCATGAGATATTTACGTGCCAGATGCATTAAAGATTCTTATGTCCCTTCATGCTTCAACCACCATTCCAGAAGACAAATGTTCATGCTGATGACGGGTTCTGCTCGATAACAATTCAAAGCAGTGCGGACCGATGCACGTTCAATTTCATTATCCGAGTGTGATACCACCAGCAGAAGGTTGATTTTCTTTTTTGGTGATTCGGGTTCTATAGTTTCCACATCTGAGTGTTGCTCTTTTAAGACTTTTGAAAGCATGCTCCACACCTCAACCCTCTCAGATTTTGGAAGGCACTTCAGATTCTTGAACCTTGGGTCGAGCGCTGTAGCTATCTTTAGAAATCTCGCATTAGTACCTTCTTTGCATTTTGTCAGATCTGCAGTGAAAGTGTTCTTAAAATGAACAACATGTGCTAGATCATCATCCAAGACAGCTATAACATAAAATATATGGCAGAATGCGGGTAAAAAAGAGCAGGGAACATACAATTCTCCCCCAAGTATTTCAGTCACAAATTTCATTAACACATTATTTTTTTAACAAACGTCATCAGCATGGAAGCATGTCCTCTGGAATGGTGGCTGAAGCATGAAGGGGCATATGAATGTTTAGCATATCTGGCACATAATACCTTGCAATGCTGGCTACAAAAGTGCAATGCAAATGCCTGTTCTCATTTTCTGGTGACATTGTAAATAAGAAGAGGGCCGCATTATCTCCTGTAGATGTAAATAAACTTGTTTGTCTTAGCGATTGGCTGAACAAGAAGTAAGACTGAGTGGACTTGTAGGCTCTGAAGTTTTACTTTATTTTGTTTTTGAGTGCAGTTATATGACCAAAAAAATCTACATTTTTAAGTTGCACTTTCACGACAAAGAGATTGCACTACAGTACTTGTATGAGGTGAATTAAAAAATACTGTTTCTTTTATCATTTTACAGTGCAAATATTCATAATCAAAATAATATATGCTTTGATTTCAATTACAACACAGAATACAATATTTTTGAAAATGTAGAAAAACATCCAAAATATTTAATACATTTCAATTGGTATTCTATTGTTTATCAGTGTGATTGAAACTGCTATTAATCGGGATTAATATTTTTAATCACAATTTTTTTGAGTTAATTGTGTGAGTTAACTGCGATTAATCTACAGCCCTACTATAAATATAGAGCTAGACTGGGTGTGGTCCTACATAGATGGAGAGGAGAGGATGCAAGGAATAGGAACGTCCCCATCCCTGTGTCCCAGCACAGGGGTCAAGCACTAGTGATCATACTTTACACTCAGGGATCACAAAGACTATGCCAGACTGCTGCCCTCAGCAGCATTAGACTCTCCAAAGGGGGCAGCGGGGAGCTCACCCCATGACCTATCCTATGTGGCACAATAGCTGTGCTGTCTGGATCTCCTAACATTTTTCTGATCACAAACTGATAGTGTTTTTCTCATATTTATTCATTATTAGAAATTATTCACTCATCACTTCCTGTCAATAATTTTCCATAGCTTGTTTGTGAGCAATTAACTGCATGTGTTAAATATTCAAAATGCAAGCTGTTTAGATTCAAAACATGGGTCACATAGGGTATACCCCCTGACTGGGTGAGTAACTCTTAGACTTGGGTTTCTGCTCTGAACACTTGTGATTATGAACTCAGAATTTGCTTTCTGTGAATATCAGCTTTGGTTCGGATCCTGTACCATTCAAGTCAGTGGCAGCTTTGTCTTTCCATGGGTGATGGATCAGACCCTTCAAATCTCATAGTTTTGGCAAGCTGTATATTCATTTGCTAGAATTTTCACAAAAAGTGAACCCAGAACTGCAGGGAACACAGTCAAAACAAATTACTTTCAAAATTCAAAGAACTATTCACTGAAAATATTTTGCAATGTTCATCTGTCCCTAGTCCTTTCACATATAAGGCTAAAAGAAAGAGGATGTTTGTTGCCTGTTTGAGCACTAATATATGGATTACAAACTCAGTTAATATAATCCCACTCTTTATTCCTGTTATTTTTCTCACATCCAACACTAAAGCTATTATCTATGTAGTGCCACTAATCTGCAGTGTTGTACAATAGACAATGTGTGTGCCAAACAAAGGATAAAATCTCAGAGTGCACAAAGTACAGAACAATAGGACAGGTCCTCAGCTGGTGTCAATCCATTAAATCAATGGATCTCTGCCATTTTACACTGAGGATGAGAATTTGGTCCAATATAGTACAGAACAATATAAGTTAGTAAAAGAAGAATTTGTTCCATGTATCTGTTCTTACCTTACCTTATCTTTATCTTAGGGGTTTATACTGCCACCCATCACTGTAGTATCTGAGTGCCTTGCATGTAAAATTGAGAACAATAATGAAGTTTTTTTGTGGACATCATGAAGTCTGTGGCATTTCTCCCTTTTTTGGGACAAAAACTCCATTTTTTAATTTCTATATTGGTATTTTATTATTAATTTTGTTTTACTTTTGTTTGTTTAGGTTGTTTGTTTCAGGTGGGTTTTTTTTATGTCATTCAGCAGGGGGAAGTACTAGGTTAAAGCACACTAGGGAACATTACAAAGAGATTACTCATTAGAGTAAATACTACTGGAATGAGTAATTTATACAACATACATTACTCATTATAGTATATACAGAGAGAAAGACATGGACATAAACCTCAAAAATTGCTATAAATAACCTCCCAAAATGAAAATAAATCTTGAGAAACAGAAGCCCTAACAGCTCACCAATGTGGGAGTAAGAGATTCACAATCTGCCTGCAAACAGATATTACAAATGGATACAAAGTGCCTACAGTAGACATGCCGTGTTGTACCCATACAAGGTGGATGAGGTAATATCTTTTACTGGCCAACTTCTGTTAGTGCATAATCTCGAAAACTTGTCTCTTTCACCAACAGAAATTGGTCCAATAAAAGATATTACGTCACTCATCTTGTTTCTACAGCAGACATGCAAGTCTCATTTTTAATATAGTCTTACCAGCCTGTGTTATTCACGGTGGGTCTGATAGCTTTGTACTGGTTACAGTGTCCTACACAATTAGGTTAACAGAATGAAGCCAATGGGGTATACAGAGGCAGGCAGACTTCCTTTCGCCAGGAGTCACAACTGTAATAACGTTCGCCCTTGTTGTCAAAGAGAACAAAATTGCCAATGACAACAATGGCTACAAGGGTCTTTCCGGAAATAAAAACTGTCAGTCTTTCATGGCAGTCTCGTGCCCTCGGGCAGTTGTCCTTCAAATTGCTCCTAGTTTCTCAGTGTTTCTGTGGACTTTTCTGAGTGCTGACAGAGAAGTTTTCACAGCAAGGGAACTAGTAGTCCTAACGCAAAAGGTGCAATGCTGTGGTCCACAGGCCTGATGCTCTTCTCACTCATGCTGGTGACTTACCAGGAGGAATTTCAAAGAAGTCAACAGAGTTATGTGAAAATATGGGAGATCAGAATCAGACCTCATTTCTGTTGGTTGCAATAGCTCAAATTGCCCTTACTTCTTTGGAAAGGTCCTTTCTACGTTAAAGAGCTCATGGCTCTTCCCTAATTGTGGGCGTTTTCTCCACTGTCCTTGGCCAAAAGTTTCCCCTGCCTCCACTTTTGTGCAGATTATCATCCACTGGCTGGTTACCACCCTCTGACCCCAGAGGTGGCTGCATTTCAGTTGTACTGTGCTTTAGGATCCTTTGGAATGAAAGGCACTTTGACTCAATGGCCATATCACAGCCTCCCTCTTTGACTCAATGAGTTTCTTGCTCTCAATTTTAGAGTCCTTTATAACTCTGCTCTTCTCTACTTATCCGTTCTTGTCTCTCCCTCTGCTCCCCATTATTAGAGCCCTGCAATTCTGCAGATATCTGCTTTATATCTGCAGATATCCACAGACCATGTTTGCGGCTCGGATGTGGATACAGATTATGTCACCACGAAGGACTCTACTGATTACCTCCACTCTGCCAATGATACCAGCTGTGACACCCCATTTGTCTACTCCCACAAATGTCTTCTTTTGGCAATCTATGAGGTGAGGCGTGTGGGACTCCCAGGAGTGCCAGGTGTGAGGTGGGTTTTCTTGTGGATTTGGGGAGTGCTGCTAATCAGGAAGCAAGAGGTTTCATTTTATTTGGGTAGTTGAATTGAAGCTACTGATAGAGTGTTCCTGGCTTTTTTTCTTTCCACACACACACACAAAAGAACCTGCAGATCTGACCTAGTTCCTCCTTAACAAGGAAAGGTGTGAGATTGGGAGGGCTTGGACACAGCATAGATAAGGTAGGACACTCCAATTAATAAATTGGCTCTTCCCTGTGCTGAAAGTTGCAGATTCTGCTCTTTCCCTACCTCCCATTTTGGGCTAAATTCTCCAGTGAGCTAAAGCTGCATGGTGCTACATTAGCCCATTAACATGTCTGCAGCACAAAGTGGCCTTAAAACAGCCAGACATCCTGGTGGAGAATTTGCCTTTTGATAGGAAACTTGTCACCTCCTACACCAGTCCCAGCACAAAGGGTCATGGCTGAGGTGGAGTGGAGCTGAGCTCCTGATCCTCATTTGGCACAAAGTCTGAACTTAAATCAGTGACAGAAGTTAGCGTGGGCCTGCTCCTGCTCTTCATTCAGCCGCCTCCCTCCTCTATGTCTGAGCAACTTGAGAGTCATGCAGAATTGGAACTGTAATTTTTAGCATTTGAGGAGATGCCTTCTCACAAAAGAAATCTTAAATTACCAGTAATTTTTAATCCAAGCTACCAGGGACTGGACTGCGTCTTGAGTCCTAGCAATTCTGAGGTACACGTCTCCTAGAATGGTTTTTGTTATTAAATGGGAGTTCAGACAATAAGACAAAGATAAACAGCAATGGCATCTCGTCATGTGGGTGATTGCCTATAGCTTTACCTCTCAATCTGCTTTTTCACACATCTCAGACAACACAGTATTTGTTTCCACTGATAATCATTGAAAAAACAGATGTTACGAGGAGGCTAAGTGGGAGGTGGTACAAAGCCTGTGAAATAAGAGATATGTGAGTGTGAGCTCAAATTCTGCCTTAGCTTGCGGCGGCTCCTGTACCTACGATGACAGATCTGGTTGATGACCTCAGTAGAATAATGCACAGTAATATTGCAGACCTTCCAACATCAGCTTTCCAGTGGACACCTGTTTCTCTCATCATTGTTGATTATTTTATATATCCTTGTGAGAAAACAAGGGGCATAACCTGCCTCATCCTCTGCAAGCAGCACATATGCCCTACACATGAGTGGCTGTAAGGTGAGTGTGTTCCTGTTACACAGGAGACCTCAGATAGCCCTTGCAGAGGGGTAGATACTGCAGAGCTCTGCTCCCTAGGATCTCCATCTGCAGCCGTACAGAAAAGTACTTTGGGGCAGATTGAGAGAGGGGGAGGGCATATGCCTGCTATGGGAGCCCCTGCACAAAGTCTGTTTACCAGAACTTTGTGCAGAGGAGAGGATTGGGGCCCCTAGTAAATTTCTCAGATGCAACAAAACAGAAACTACCAAACTGTTCTGTCCAAAAATTAGCTCAGAAATAATGCAAATCATAAAGCCAGAATTGCGTGAGAATGAAAAGGCTAAATATCAGTATCTCTGACTAATTAAATACACTGTTACTGACAATTGAGAGTAGAGAGTATTCCTGATCTCTTTATTTACCAGATTAACAGCAGGATTAATAGTTCTTCAAATGTACTAAGAATATATAATATATAATATTATATAAAAACTGTAATAATAAACTTAGCAGTTAAACAGCACTTGGTATCTTCAAAGCACTGTGTAAATTTTAGTTAGTTAATATCAGAGTCCTTGCTGTACAGAACAGCAAAGCTCTTTGTGTATGACTCCTCCTTATCCTAAAGAGACGGATTCTCGGGGTGATAGCATAGGTTACTTTACATACCTTTGCCTCTCAATTCAGGCTACTAAATGTGGTGGTGTTTTGGGGATATGATCATCTGTTTACCACAATGAAAATTCCAATTCATTGCCTACGAGCCACTGTCTAGATTCTGGACTTTAAATCATAGCTGACTTTTGGAGGCTGGATTGAACCAGCCCCATAGAGGTGAAAGGGTCCCCAGCCCTTTTCCAGTCCTCTGAGCCATCTAATACTCTTCTTGCAGCTATTACTGTTGCAAAACTATCCTGTAAACCTCCAACATTACCACACTTCAGCATTTTTGTATACATAGCAAATGTTTAAACATATGGTGTTATATTATGGCTGCACTTTTTTTTAGATACATTGTGGGTGGGGAACGTGAGTGAGGGATCCTTGTTCCATGTAATTCTCTCAGTGACCAAATCTTGCCAAAAAGGAAGAGTGGAAGCAATCACTCCAACAATAAACATTTCTTAGCAGTCTTCATGGGGGTGATCTCACAATACAGCAACCACAGTAACTAAAATAGTCACTTAAAATAACTATTTCACCATGGAGAAATGTTTTATCCCACAAGAAATATTCATCTAGGATTGATAAGTTAAAGTAGTCATATTAACTACAATAGGTTAGTAGGTATTCAGAAGAGTCTTCCAGGGCTAGGAATTGGAGGGAGCCTGCCTGGAGCGGAGAATAGTTCAATTTAGGAGCTGTATGTGTTTGGGGTAGCTGTAGCTCCTTTGGAGTGTAAAATAAAGTTGTGTGCACCCCTTTTTTCATTGAACTCACCCCACTTTCATGCTTCAACAATCTTCCTTTTAGCCTTCTAATTACCCTTTAAAACACTTCTCTTCCTTGAAACTTTTCAGTGAGCACTTCAAGAGTTCTCCACTACCTCAGGCTTGTATTGCAACCTGGCATATGACATGGCTGAATTGTTCTGCCTGTATCTACATCTAAACTGTAAGCTCCCTGGGGCAGGAACTGTGGTTTTTCAGCATCAACCACAGTCACTCAAACAATACATAGAAGCTGTTCTGTTATAAATAGATTACAGAGTCCTGTTTTACATGTAGAAGATTACTATTAATATTATTTATTTATAAGCTGCGGTGCCCGTGATGTGCTGAGTGCTCTCCAAATGTTAGCTCACAACTGAATGTCAGGGAGGTAGAAAGAAGTCAAGGAGAAAGAATAACAACAAGCACAGGTCGCTTTGATTCACTGCGAGCAGCATGGCAGAAATGAGTCTTTAAGTGGAACCCGTGCTTAATTTGTGCCAGGGCTTGCCAGTGCTGAGCCCCGGCACCTCTTGGCTTGGCAGTTCATAGCCCCGGCATCTCAGGGCTTGCTGCATCAGTTATGAATGTAAAAAAATTGCTTGAGCCCCGGCACCTAATTGCTTGAGTCCTGGCACCTCTTTCATTACAAATTAAGCACTGAGTGCGACATAAATGTATACAGGGTGGGGGTCTGGCAGAAGAGCTCAGGGAGGTCAGACCATGATAGTCTTAAAACCATTAGCTCTGAAAAGTCATCCGTGGGAGTTGAGGGAGAAAGAAGAGGCAAACTGACTGTGAAAATGAAAGCAAAACAGATGCCGAAACCAGAGATGCAATTTGACACTAGTTTGTGGAGCTGATAAATTGCAGTGAGCATCCTACATATCTATATATCAATCACTCCACCTCTTTCTTGGTTTTATTTTTGAAGATTTTATTATTCTTACAGACAATATTTTTCAAAACTGGTGCTGACAGTTACGCTTCTAAAGTCATAGTTAGGCAGTAAAAGACAATGCCCATTCCAGGCAGTGGGACTTGTGTGTGCTCAGCACCTCTGAAAATCAAGCCACTTTTATTTGGGAGTCTAAATTTTGAAAATTTTGGTCTAAACGTACAGCAAGGTATATTTGATAAATCTTAGCTGAATAACTTTGAATCTGACCTAATCTCCTCATATACAGAACAAGCTGAAACAGAATGCGGGCCAAATGCTGATTATGTTCGAGTCCCTTTAGTTGACACTAAGTACTTCATCCTGAGGGCTGGTAATACTTGCATCTTCTTTTAGTAACTTTGTGTTATAAGTTTGGCGAGCTTTTACACAGTCTGTATTTTGTTTTTCTTTTCAGTTTTGCTCTTCTTTCTGTGTAGCTTTTATAGCTGTACTAGTAACAGGAAAAAAAGTTGAAATGTAACTTATTGGCCAGTCCTCCAAACCCTTATGTGTGTGAGCAGTCCTTACATACCAATGCAAGCAGTCCCAGTAATGTCAATGGGACCACATAATTGACTAAGGATCTGGTCCTCCATTACAATAAATAAATACATCTGAAATAAAATGTACATTTTAAAAGCCTCGGTACACAATAATAAATATTATATCTTCAGATTAGCCATAAATTGTCAATGAGCCTTATTTTTAATTGTTTGCGTGCTTGTATTTCTGTTCTGCCCTGGATACATGCGTGTAACTCCCATTTCATGAAAGTCATACACTTGCATTGAACACAAATAGCATCTTTCAGTTACTGAAGAGAAAAACAAGGACATGAAGATCCCATTTCTTGAATTTCTAGCTACAGAATGGCTGCTGAATCCATTTCTCTTGCTCCTTCATGATATGTGGTGTTTTTGTACGTGCTGTCATGCTAGGATGAGCACTTCATGGTGTGTAGCAGCCCTATTCTAATACTGCTTGATCCCTTTATAAATTAAGAGACAAGAAGCTGTAGCCTATCATGTAATTCAATTACTGGGATTTGGATTAAGAGCATCCTGTACGCGTTGTTGTCTTTTTTTTTAGCTGCTACGTATTAGATGCTTTGAGTGTAGCTTTTGCAATCCTTTTTCTCAAGACATCCTTTCACTGCCTGTCTCTGTGCTCTTGAAAGTCTGTCAGGGATATATTACTTGTGGGCTAGATGGGCCAAGGCCTGGGGAAAGATCCAACAGTCAACAGAGAAAGAAAGTAAGTGCAGACAGTTGATTTTTCATAAATTAGTTCCATTGTTGTTTCAATTTATCTCATGAAAATTGTGAATGGCTGATAAAATAGACTTGAATTAATGCTTTTTTTTGAATTGCAATTGCTAGAACATCATGCAGACATCCCTTACCCATTATTTTGTGGAAGTGACTATCCTCCCAGTGGATCTGTGATAGTCGCTGTCACGGTTACAGGGCTAACTGCACTGCTGCCCCCTTCCTGATCTCCAAATGCATCCCCGCAGTTGTTAGGCCTTGGGCCTTTACTTCTCCTGGGGTGGAATTCCATAATTCTCCTACCCTTAGACTGGCCCTCGGGTTACTCGTGTATCAACTGTGTTTACCCAGCAGATCCAACTGGGTTAGGCAACTGCGATTCTTGACTCCGGGAGTCAGTGACCATTGTGAAAAAAGTGATTAGACAGCCTTCTTAGGCCAAAGTATTGTTCACTTTAACAGTAGGAGCAAAGCATATAGAGGAAAAAGATTTTAAAACAACAGTCTACACACATGCCTATATTATCTTAAATCATACCATCCCCAGCATGTGACTGTAGTTCAATCTGGTTCCCCCGAACTCCCCTGAACTCCTTCCTCTCTTGAGAGAGAGTCCCTTTAAATCTTATCTTGAGCTGCAGTGTCCTTCCTGCTTGTTTTTACAGATTCATACAGTAAACATCCCAATAACCAGGTCAACATCCAGTATTCATACATTATTACAGAGAAGATACAATTTAATCACACTAGCCTTGCCTGCTGTTAGCATGGATCTCTATGCAGACTTACTGAGGGTATGTCTACATTGCAATTAAAAACCTGTTGTGGTGTAGACATTTGGGCATTGGCTGCAGCCCGAGTTATGGGACCCTCCCACTTCACAGGGTCCAAGAGCCCGGGCTCAAATGCCTACACCGCAATTAAACAGCCTCTTAGCCTAAGCCCCACAAGCCCGAGTCAGCTGGCATGGGCCAGCCGCAGGTGTCTAATTGCTTGTAGTCATACCCTGAAAGACCTAAGACAGATTGTAAAGTCCAGAATGAAATACATGACAGCTGAGCCCAAAGCACTCTCAGTTGAAGGGATCTGGCTGTGGAATAAATTTCCAGAGGGGATCAATCCACAGCCTGATCACTTTCAGGAAAACTTGCTTTTTTGATAAAACTTTTCCTACCATAACCTAAATGGCATTCACAGTAACATTAGCTACCACTTCTATAACATGCCTCCACTGTCCCATAAAATAACTACCCCAGAAGAGTCTGTTATAACCTCCAAAGAGTGAAGAGCCAGAGATTCCAGGGAGTCCTCTAGAGACTTCACTATTGCCATGGAATGCATTCAGATACCACAGTAATGGGCAGCAGGAGAGGCAATGGGAGGAGGTTTCTTGTTTAGTCTAGCAAAAAGAAGTCTGAGGGGGGATAGATTGCTCTCTATAAATACATGGGGGGAAGGGTTAAGAACTATTTAATTTAAAGGACAGTGTCAGCACAAGAACAAATGGATATAAACTGACCATGAACAGCTTCAGGCTGGCAATTAGAAGAAGGTTTTTAACCATCAGAGGGGTGAGGATCTGGAACAGCCTCCCAATAGGAGTTTCAGAGTAACAGCCGTGTTAGTCTGTATTCGCAAAAGGAAAAGGAGTACTTGTGGCATCTTAGAGACTAACCAATTTATTTGAGCATAAACTTTCATGAGCTACAGCTCACTTCATCGGATGCATACTGTGGAAAGTTTAGAAGATCTTATTATATACACACAAAGCATGAAAAAATACCTCCTCCCACCCCACTCTCCTGCTGGTAATAGCTTATCTAAAGTGATCACTCTCCTCACAATGTGTATGATAATCAACTTGGGCCATTTCCAGCACAAATCCAGGTTTTCTCACCCCCCCCCCCACACACACACAAACTCACTTTGTGGGGCAAACAACCCCATAATACTTGTTAACAACCCCCTAGTTCTCCTTAAATTCTTGTGGACACCCAATACATATTAATAACCTCTAACGCTCCCAAGCATGTGGTGACGCCCCCCATAAAATAATATGAACACTGTTTCTGCCTGTCGAGGGGAGTGCAGATTTCTCCATGCCATCTGAGCTCCCCAGAAGCCTGATATGCAAGAGTGAAATTCACCCCAGTACAGGAGAACCAACAAGGCCCTGTGCATCATTAAAGGTCCCAGTTGTGGTTCAAATCCTGCTTCACTGAGCTCTGCAGGCCCATGGAATGTAATTGGATTCCTGAGAAGCAATGCCCCCATTATGGGCCAGCACATAGCGATTTTACAGCAGCTTTAGTCCACCCTCTGCCCAAGGGGCAGAATATATGACTTGATACACAAGGCATTCTTAACTCAGTGTAGGCCTGTGTCTCTAGGGGTCTCCTGTCATATGTGGAGGCCTCTAAAAGGGAAGTATAGCCCAAACAGTTCAAGCTGACAGTTCCAAAATGGACCCTTTCAGATGGGCAGAAGACTTCTCTCCTTCAGGTATATCAGAGGACAGTCTGATTGTACGTACCCTTCTGACAACGCCCCAAGTCCACACAAATACAGTGGAATGCTTTGTTGCCTTAGCTCCAGTTCCCCTCCTTTACCCCTCTCCCAGCAGCTAGTGGTAGATGAAGTGTGGAGCTCATTTGCATGATCTACAGACCCCCTTCCAAATTTTTGCCGGACTTGGCCATTCTACATCAGCCTGACCATCTTCAGGGTCTCTGAAGCCAGTACTGAGCTCTCTACATGGGAGTAAGGACCTTGTGCAGCCCTCACTCTATCTTAAGACTGAGTCAGGATTTGGACCTAAGTGCCAGATCTTCATCTGGTATAAATCAGCCTAGCTCTATTGAAGTCAAATGGAGTTTGCCCAGTTTACACCAGCGGAGGATCTGGCCCTAACTGCTTAAATGGTGCAGAGGGCCTTGCACAGTCTCTTCACTGGTATGAATTTCACACAAAGGCTGTAGTCCTGCAAGCTGGATTCTTGCTCCTGCATAGGGTTCTGTGTGGATGTAAAGCCCTGTCCAGCTGGCTCATTTTACAGGATTGGGGCCTAAATGCACACTGGATTTTTTTAAAGTACACAGTGCTGAGTTATCTCAGATTTCCAACCATGAATAGCATATTTCATTGCCTAACCTAGTAAGACTCTAACTTTATACATTGAAAGATAGGGGTTCAATCCTCTTCCCCTTTAAATCAATGACAAAACTCCCATTGACTTCAGTGGTACAGGATCAGAATAACATCAGCCACACTATCAGAGGCTCGTTCACCTGCACATCCACCAATGTGATATATGCCATCATGTGCCAGCAATGCCCCTCTGCCATGTACATTGATTAAACTGAACAGTCTCTACGTAAAAGAATAAATGGACACAAATCAGATGTCAAGAATTATGACATTCATAAACCAGTCGGAGAACACTTCAATCTCTCTGGTCACGCGATTACAGACATGAAAGTTGCGATATTACAACAGAAAAACTTCAAAACCAGACTCCAGTGAGAGACTGCTGAATTGGAATTCATTTGCAAATTGGATACAATTAACTTAGGCTTGAATAGAGACTGGGAGTGGCTAAGTCATTATGCAAGGTAACCTATTTCCCCTTGTTTTTTCCTACCCCCTCCCTCCCCCCCACGTTCTTGTTAAACCCTGGATTTGTGCTGGAAATGGCCCACCTTGATTATCCTACACATTGTAAGGAGAGTGATCACTTTAGATAAGCTATTACCAACAGGAGAGTGGGTTTGTAGCGGGGGTGGGGAGAAAACCTGGATTTGTGCTGGAAATGGCCCAACTTGATTATCATACACATTGTAAGGAGGGTGATCACTTTAAATAAGCTATTACCAGCAGGAGAGTGGGGTGGGGGGGAGAGAAAACACCCATTTTTTCATGGTTTGTGTGTATAAAAAGATCTGCTGTACTTTCCACAGTATGCATCCGATGAAGTGAGCTATAGCTCATGAAAGCTTATGCTCAAATAAATTGGTTAGTCTCTAAGGTGCCACAAGTACTCCTTTTCTTTTTGCGAATACAGACTAACACGGCTGTTACTCTGAAACCGATCAGAATCTAAATACTCAAGATTTTATAACAGCTGTTATTGACGACTAGATTTTCTCAATAACATATTAATATACTATAATTTAAGTACTACAAGTCATTTGCTTATAAAGATATATATCTAATGCAGTACACCATTCACTGTATGTGGATGTGTGTATGCTGGGATTTTCAAAGAAGCCTAAGGACAATGGAAGTTGGGAACCAAACTCCCTTGAACTCCATAGTAAATTCTGGCCTTAATACTCTGAATGAACAACTTTTTATTGCATATATATTTGTTAACAAATATTATAGGAGGTTGGGTGCATGGCTTGAGACTCACCACCAATGAAATGTGACCTCATCTTAATTCTTTAAAAAAGCCCACTCTTTGTGAGAAACCACCACAACTATTTTGACAATATTCACCTGTACAAAAGCCATCATTTTAGAGCTGATCTAGCATGAAGATTGAATGGTATGTCAAACTGTAATCCTCCTCTGCCTTCCAAAAATGTAACTGTTCTGGATTTTGTATCCAAAATCCAACATGCATATCCTGAGTTTGGTACTGCACTTTAACAGGGCTTATCCTGATGACTTCATCAACACCCATTGAGAAAGCCAGCATCTTGAGAACAAAGCAACTAGCAAAACATTTGCATGAAGAGCTGATGTTAATTTCCTTTATTAAGTGCTAGCTGGACTTATTTTGTACAAAAACCACTCAATAAGAATAGTTTATTTTTCAGGGTTCTTGCAAGATTGCCTCTCATATTGGTGCTTTGTCTCTGATGATTTTTATAAGCATTGTTGTTACACAACTGAAGGGTTAGAAAATGGGGAAATTTAGGCCTGGTCTACAGTACACGGTTATTTCGGAATTAGCTGAGTTAATTCGAAATAAAACTGATTCTGTCCACACGACCAAACCGTTTTTTTCGATTTAAAGGGCTCTTTAATCCGATTTCTGTACTCCACCTCGGCAAGTGGAGTAGCGCTAAAATCGAGATTGCAGTTCCGGGTTACAGGTACTGTGGAGGAAATTCAACGTTATTGGCCTCCGGGAGCTATCCCAAAATGCTCACTTATGACCGCTCTGGACAACACTCTCAATTCCGATGCACTAGCCAGGTAGACAGTAAAAGCCCCGGGAACTTTTGAATTTCATTTCCTGTTTGGTTTCAGAGTAGCAGCCATGTTAGTCTGTATTCGCAAAAAGAAAAGGAGGACTTGTGGCACCTTAGAGACTAACCAATTTATTTGAGCGATCACCATCAGCACAGGCGACCATCAGCACAGCCCACCATCACAGGTGACCATGCAGAATCCACCATCACAAGAGACCACGCAGTCCCGGATTCTCAGACAAGCTCCAGCATGGTCCGAATGGGAGGTACAGGATCTCATTGCATGTTGGGGAGATGAATCTGTTATGGCAGAACTTCGTTCCAAAAAAAGAAACGCAAATACGTACGCTAAAGTCTCCAGGGCCATGACGGAAAGAGGCTACTCTAGGGACACAGAGCAGTGTCGTATAAAAATCAAGGAGCTCAGGCAAATGTACCAAAAAGCCAGGGAGCCGAACGGGTGCTCTGGGTCACAGCCCCATACATGTTGCTTCTACCGTGAGCTGCATGCAATTATGGGGGGTGACACCACCACTACCCCACCACTGTCCGTGGACACCTGCAAGGGGGGAGTTGCACGGCGCGAGGAGGATGAGTTATTGGAGGACGAGGAAGAGGAGGACAGTGCACAGGCGGCAAATGGGGAATCCATTTTCCCCCCCTAGCCAGGAACTATTCTTAATGCTGGACCCAATAGCCTCCCCCCACTCCCAGTGTGGGCTCCCGGACCATGACCCTGGAGAAGACACTTCTGGTGAGTGAGAGCCTGATTGGAGCCACGCGGTGGGGGGTGGAGGAAAACCCAGCTGCGCTGGGCTGTTCACGTTTAGTTTAAAGGGCTCATCCCTGCTCAGAGCCTCATCAGAGCCACACGGTGAGTGCGGGGTGTTGTGGGGGTGTTGTGTGAAGCAATCGTCCCAGAGAGCCCGCAGGTCCTCCTTTTATATAGCAAACCCACCAGGCATTGCTTGCTATGGGAAAGGGGGCCTGGCAGTTTGAAAGCATTGAAATGAATGCGGAAGAAGCAGAACCCCGCGTGCCCCTAGGGCTTACCATGGCTGCCTGCAAGCTGAATTCTGTTGCCTGGCTGCGTGTGATGGCTTACTCACCAAAGTGGCAGGCACTTCAGTAAAAGAGGCAAAATGCGACCTTGTACAGAAAGAACATGTGCTGTGTGTTATGAATTGCCTGTTTCACTGAGAAAGTGTCCCCTTTGTTCTCTAAAATGTATCTTTTAAAATACTACCCTCCCTTTTTCTCCTCCCGCAGGTGCAAATGTTTCAATGCGGCCCCTGTCTACTCTGCCCCAGAGGCTGGTCCAGATTAGAAGACGGAAAAAACGAACTCTGGACGACATATTCACCGAGCTCATGCAGTCCTCCCGCACTGCTAGGGACCAGCTGAATGCGTGGAGGCAAACAATTGCGGAGTCCCATAAAATGCTAAATGAACACGAAGAGAGGAGGGACCCACGTGATGAGAGCAGGCAGGATGCTATGGTCAGGCTCATGGGGGAGCAAACTGACATGCTCCGCTGTATAGTGGATCTAATGCGGGAAAGGCAGCAAGACCACAGACTGCTGGTGCAGCCCCTGTATAACTGCCCTCCCTCCTCCCCAAGTTCCATAGCCTCCTCACCCAGACACGCAAGAACACAGAGGGGGAAGCTACGGAGACCCACACACTCAACCCCAGAGCACTGCACAAGCTAGCAGAAAGCTGGCATATCCGAAATTTTGATTTGGTTTCTGGACTTGTCCTTCCCTCCTCCTCCACCTCCCTCCCCCAGTACCCCTCCTCCCCCCGATCTACCTTCTGATTTCTCTCAATGTGTTGTGCAACAAATAATAAAGAACGTTTTTTAAACAATTGTGACTTTATTTCCTTTCATATATATAGGGGGTGGGTAACTTCAAGAGAAACAAACACAACTGTCACACCGTACCCTGGCCAGTCATGAAACTGGCTTTCAAAGCTTCTCTGATGCACAGCACGCCCTGCTGCGCTCTTCTAATCGCCCTGTTGTCTGGCTGTGTGAAATTGGCCACCAGGCAAGTTGCCTCAACCTCCCACCCCACCATAAACGTCTCCCCCTTACTCTCACAGATGTTGTGGAGCACACAACAAGCAGCAATTACAATTGGAATATTGCTTGTGCTGAGATCTAACCGAGTCAGTAAACTGCGCCAGTGCGCTTTCAAATGTCCAAAAGCACATTCTACCACCTTTCTGCACTTGCTCAGCCTATAGTTGAACTGCTCCTTACTACTGTCCAGTGTGCCTGTGTACGGCTTCATGAGCCATGGCATTAAGGGGTAGGCTGGGTCCCCAAGGATAACTATAGGCATTTCAACATCCCCAACAGTAATTTTCTGGTCTGGGAAGTAAGTCCCTTCCTGCAGCTGTTCAAACAGACCGGAGTTCCTGAAGATGTGAGCATCATGCACCTTTCCCGGCCATCCCACACTGATGTTGGTGAAACGTCCCTTGTAATCCACTAGTGCTTGGAGCACCATGGAAAAGTACCCCTTGCGGTTTATGTACTGGCCGCACCCGGTTTTCCGGGGCCAAGATAGGGATATGTGTTTCGTCTATCACCTCGCTGCAGTTAGGGAACTTCAGTGCATTAAAGCCATCCACAATGGTCTGCACATTTCCCAAAGTCACTACCCTTGATAGCAGCTGGACAATGATTGCATTGGCTACTTGCAGCACAGCAGCCCCCACAGTAGATTTGCCCACTCCAAACTGATTCCCGACTGACCGGTAGCTGTCGGGCATTGCAAGCTTCCACAGGGCTATGGCCACTCTCTTCTCAACTGTGAGGGCTGCTCTCATTTTGGTGTCTTTGCGCTTCAGGGCAGGGCACAGCAAGTCACAAAGTTCCATGAAAGAGGCCCTACGCATATGAAAGTTTTGCACTCACTGGAAATCATCCCAAACCTGCAACACTATGTGGTCCCACCAGTCTGTGCTTGAATCAGGATTCCACGGCATGATCCTGGCCCAATGCCACCATGATCTCCCAATCGCCACATGCTGCGCTTCTAGGAACGTTTGTGTCCATGTCCTCATCACTATCGTAATCGTGCTGTCATCGCTTCCTCACCTGGTTTTGCAGGTACTGCACATGCTGCTGGATAATGTACGAGGTATTTATAATGGTCAAAACTGCAGCGGAGATCTGAGCGGGCTCCATGCTTGCCGCGCTATGGCGCCTCCATGGGTAATCCTGGAAAAAGGGCACGAAATGTAGGAGATCAGAGTGGCAGCGGAAGAGGTGCTGTTTGGTTCATGATAGCCAAAAAAAGGTGGGAAATGGTTGTCTTCTGTAGCTTTCACGGTAGCGGGAGCCCAGGACAGACAACATGGAGAAGCTCGGTAGCGCGGCAAGAGCGGGAGAGCAGAGCTGGCGACGGAAGCTATGCTGCTTGGTTCACGATAGCTGAGCAGAGTTGTCAGCGGAAGCCGTCGATGAGGAAGAGAAAGAGGAGATACTTATAGAGATTACATAGCAAGATGAGAGGAAATGCGAGGTGGATTCATAGTACCAGGAGAGAAGCGGTGCACCATACTGCACCGTCTGCCGAATGCACACGCTTTAGTGGGGACACACAAGACCGAAGGTATAAAATCGCTTCCGAAAATTTGAATAGAATACTTTCGAAATAATTTCATACTGTAAACGTACCCTTACGCAGGAATAGTTGCATTAGCATTAGTCTAATCTTTATAAGTACCAACATGACCTTCCAAATATAGGAAATAAATTTATATTAACTTTCCTTTTCAACATACCACAAAAGAGTTCATGTGAGGTACTAGTAAATAAGAAACAGCTGAGTGAAAGAGGTGGTTTAGCACCTCATTCACTAGAATCTCTGACATGCTTGGAATTTATTAGAGTTCTTTTCATCCTAATTACCTGAAAGACCAGAATTAAACACGGTTAAATGAGGCAAATATATAAATAAAGAGAGCTTCTAGTTTGTGGTAGCTTTACTTACTACCTTAATTATATATGTCCTTTAAGCTTGTGGGGGTTTTCCCCTGGGATAGATGGAGCAAACTAATCTTAAATGCGGCATAAAATCTATTCCAGATCCTCTCAAATGCCAATGCATATACATTACTAATTAGAATAGTAAAAGTCAGAGATGCAAATGATCTATTAGTTGCTTATCTAAAAGTCTACTTAAAGAAATTGCACCAATTTAACTACATCTGTTTTTAAATTGGTTTAGTAAAAGCAGTACAAACTCCTTTGTGCAGACACTCTTAAATGAGTTTTAGCCACTCTTAAACTGATTTAGTTCAATTTGGTTTGAAATCAAACTTATAACCAATTTAAAGTGAACTGATGTAAATGCAGTTGCACTGATGTAACTAAATTTATTTATAAATCGATTTAGTTAACTAGGTATGATTTCTGTGTGTAGACTGGATCCAAGAGAGGCAGTGAGGACGAGTGACTTGAACACCAGAGTCCTTGTCCTACAAAGTGCTGAATACTTATTGAGAGATGCTCAATGACCTCAACTGATATCAATGGGAGTTATACATTCAGTGCCTCACAGTATTGGGGCCAAGGTTAAGAGCCAAGAACTGAATTCTAATCCTGATTTTGCCACTAACTCATTTTGTAGCCTTGGGCAAATCACTTAATCTCATCAACTGTAACGGGATAATACTGTGACCCCCTGTCCCTTCGGGGAACGTCCAGCATCCCCATGTTCATCCTTGTAAAATGATTGTGTGGTATCCAATGCAAAGTTTGTTATGTCTGGTGTCTTTGGAAGGCTCATGATGCACTGAGCATTGTGGTTATAGTGATGTTATAGGTTATAATGTCATGTATATAGTTATGAGGCTGAAAATGTATCCTCATGGCTTAAAGCAAGCCCAGACAAAAACTCTCCAAAAGCAGAGGGGCAGTTCACATCTCATCAGGGCATGTATGGGACAAACCTAGCCCAGCCTCACAGGAACAAAGGACACTGACCTAGGCAACTACAAAGGATCTGTTGGACTCTCAAGTGAGTCACCTCCTTCCTTTGGTCAGTTTGGGACTGTGATGAGGTAATGTTTACCTGACTCTGAAGGGGGTGGGCAAAGCCAAGAGGGAAGAAAGGACATGGTAAAAGGGAGAGACATTTGCCATGCTCTTCCTCTCTCTTCCACCTACATCTACAGACACCACACCAAGCAAATGAAGTGCTGATCAAAGGGGAGAGCCTGGCTGAAGAGCAACCAGCCAGCTTGTGGTGAGAAGCATCCAAGTTTGTAAGGGCACTGAAAGTATTAAGATCCGCTTAGAATGCGTTTTGCTTTTATTTCATTTGACCAAATCTGACTTGTTATGCTTTGACTTATAATCACTTAAAATCTATCTTTATAGTTAATACATCTGTTTGTTTATTCTACCTGAAGCAGTGCATTTGGTCTGAAGCGTGTCAGAGACTCCCCTCGGGATAAAAAGCCTGGTACATATCAATTTCTTTGTTAAATTGACAAACTCATATAAGTTTGCAGCATCCATAACTGGACACTGCAAGACAGAGGTTCCTAGGGTTGTGTCTGGGACCAGAGATATTGGCTAGTGTCATTTGGTTGCACAATCCAAGGAGCAGCTTACATGCCAGAGGCTGTGCGTGAACAGCCCAGGAGTGGGGGTTCTCACAGCAGAGCAGGGTAAGGCTGGCTCCCAGAGTCAAGGATTGGAGTGACCTAGCAAATCACAGGTCCAGATAACACCAGGGCAAAACGTCACAAATACCTCTTACCTCACAGGGTGTTTTGAGGATTAACTAGTTTAGGACCAGATTCTGCCACCATTGTTTATGCTGCCTAGTACAGTACTCTGTCTCTAGTCCTTCAGATGTAATTTTGCACATGTAACTAACCCTATTGATTTCAATTGTGTTATTCTACAGGAGTCAGGGGGAGTGGGGAAGAATCTGTCCCTTAATATTTTAATGTATAAAGGGCTATATATGTGACATCCCCCTGAAAGTGCAGGACTGTTCCTTATAGGACATTTTCTAGCATTTTATCCAAACTAGTTTTTACGAACTCAGTGGGGGTGGGGGAGATGGGACTTCATTGAACAGAGTTTATACAATATATAAGCCTTTTTTTATTTGAATAGTAGGAGAGATCCTGTATACTGGGGGGGAAAGGTTATTTTGAACCAATGTTAACATATATTAAAATTCATTAAAATATTCAAAACTGCTACAGCCTACAATCCTTATATACCAATTGTATTTGGGGATAATGGATCTGTATGATTTATGGACACATTGGCCACATGCCTAGACCAATCTCTGCAGTACCATACAGAACCATAGGGGAATAGTGCCCAGGGGCTGAGGAGTCTCTGCCACTCCCATGGCCCCTCTGCACACTGATGTACTTCATACAGTGAAACTGAAATAGTCTTATTGTTTTTAGGGCAATGGTCCCCAAACTTTTGAGGGTTGCATCCCCCTAACCCTTGTCAATGCCCCCCTGTCCTCCTGGAACTGGGGATGGGAGTGGGGATGCGGCTCAGGACGGGGGAACAAAGACGGGGTAAGGGAGCCGAGGCTGGGACCACAGTTGGGGTGGGTCTGGGGCCGGGAGCAGAGCCACACCAAGGTTGGGGACGGAACCAGAGCAGAGCTGGGGACGTGGAGGGGCTGGGTGGCACTCCCTCCCCACCCCTTGTGGAGGCTGGCCTGGGCCCTGCCATGCCCCCACAGACATTCCTCCATGCCTCCCTTGTTATCCGCACACTCTCTGGGGCATTTTTTAAACAATGCCCCAGAGTTTGGGGACCTTTGGTTTAGGGTCTTTAGGGTGTTTTAGGAATCATCCACTGTTGCATTACTTCTAAACAAGTTCCACTTCCAGGAACAGAGATGGTACAAACAGACCACAAGGCATTTTTTAATATGGTGCCAACTACCTATGTCTACAACAGACTTGCTTAGAACAGGTCTAGACAACAGGACGTTAACCTATGCCTTGCCTGTACTTACTCTACGGTAGTGTTGTCAACACTGCTCCCACCAATGAAAGTGAACTGGTTATGGTGCAATAAAGGGAAATTTCCCAAAATCTATGGCAAAGTAGACAGAGCTATGGAAATTAGAGATGGAAAACACATATAGTACTAAAGCATCTAGTCCACCTTTTGCCAATATAGGCTTGTTTCCCACAGTATATTATTTAATGAGTTGTCCAATGTAGTTTTAAATGTCACAAATGCTGAGACTTTCACCACTTTCTTTGGTCATAGTGAGTAATAATACAGATTGTAGGAAATGAGAATTATTTGTATGGTTCTTTTGAGTCAGTAGGAATTGTGTGCTGATTGACTGCAGAATGGGATGATATAATTTAAAAAGTAATTGTATTTAACTTTGTTGGAGTATCAAGCACAAGTTGAAACCAGGTGAGAAGGGAGAAAGCTCCATATATCTTCAATGAGAGAGTGAGGTAACATCTTTTATTAGACCTACTTCTGTTGGTAGAAGGTTCAAGTTTTTGAGCTACACAGATCTCTTCAGGTCTGGGGAAGGAAATCAGAGTGTGACTTTCAATGGGCATTGGGCACGCAACTCTCTTCAGCTTGGTCTACTAGAAAAGTTATATGTTGGTTAAAGGTTGGGTTTTTTTAAAACCAAAATCATGATACTGCTATGCACCTGAAACTGTAGTCTGCATGCAGTTATAAAGGGGCATGAAGGGCCTTATGCCCACATAATTTATTTCATTTCCTGAACCAGAATCAGCTCAACCAGTCAAAGAAAGCACCTTTATAGCTACCTTACTGCGCCCACAACAGGGGAGTGGGTTACCACTTTAACTACAAGTATGGTTAAACTGGCAACACTTCCTAGTGTCGACAAGTCCCTTTGAAAAGCCCAGGCAATAATCCTTCCCACTTCATCCCAGCAGATCTCAAAGTACGTCTCAGACTATATACGACCCAGGCCCCTGAAAGGTAGCCCCTTGTAACCAGCAAAGCGAGGGGGGAGAAGGCAGGCTTCAGCCAGAGCCACTGGAGCCTAGCAGGGTGGGTTCCTTGGAGTTTGTGTCATGTGCTCCCAAGCACGTGTGTGTGAGTGTGACTCCCAGATGTGTTTGTAATAACTAATAGGGCCCGGCTGGGGAGCTCTTCTCAGCGAAGATGTCACCTGTGGGACAGACCCCCTTCCGCAGCGTGGGGGGAGGGCTGCGCCCCCTTCTCAGCGGGAGAGTCGCTGCTGTGGCGCGGGCCGGCCTCGGCGCGGGCGGGGGAGCCGCAGGAGCCGCGCGCGCGAAGGCGGGCAGGGGGCCGGGCCAGGGGAGCGGCGCTGACACCCGGAGCCGCGCGGCGGAGCCGGCTGCAGGCGGGGAGGCTCCCGCACACGCTCTCGCTGCCAAGGGAGAGGGGAGCCCGGCGGCCTGCGCGGGCTCCTCGCCCCCAGCGCTGGCGGGAGGCGGCCGCAGCCAGCCGGGGGAGGGGAGGAGGCGGCGGCGGCCGCGGAGATGGAGCCCTGACGCCTGCCATGGAGAGGAAGCCGGGCGGCGAGGATGACTGCGTGGACTCGGGAGCCGAGACAGGAGGGTGAGTCCCGGGCAGGGGCGCAGGCAGCGCAGGGGCGGGAGAGGAGGCAAAAGGGGGGCGCTGGGGCCCGGATGCGGGTGGAGGGGCCCCCGGCTCTGCAGCGAGGGCATGGGGTCCAGGGGAGCGGGGCAGGCTTGCTGAGCCCCGGATAGCCTGGCCGGGGGCGGTCCCCAGAAATGAGCCCGCTTGGCTCGCATGGGGGGGGGGCGGGGCGGTACTTCCCCCCCCCCCGCCATCCCTGGGGAGCCAGTGGGGGGGGCGGTGGGGTTGGCTGGCTCAGCTCCTGCGTCTTGCTGGTTTGATTCCCCCCCGATCTCGCAGCGAGACGGAGAGAGATGCTGCTGCACTTGTTGCTTTTCTCTGCTTCCTCTTTTCTTTTGCTCCTGCTCCGAGAGGCAGCAGCGGGTCCGCAGCTCGCTCCCCTGTTCTGTGTCTTGCCTGGTGAGTTAAGTTCAAGCTTTGCACTATCAGCGTTACCTTGCGGATTGGGCAAACACTGAGCTGAATCTGGGCTGGGTCATAAATACTCAGGGTAGTTGCTCCCTAGGTTTGGCTTTAGGTCAGGGCACGCAAAAGATGTATCTATAATGACAGTCACAAATAATCATTACATGTTGGTGCAGCTGGCCTGCCCCAGAGTGCCCCTTTGATTTCGACTCAGTTTTCCTGGCTGTTTGTTATACTGTATTCCAGAAAGGCCCATACAAACAAGGGAGTGTGCAAGCCCACAGCAGAGGCTCTCAGGGGACATGCACAGGAGCTGAAATGTACTGCTGTGCACAAGACTGGGACAGCTGCAGCCAAGAGGCTGTCTCCTTCCAGCTCCTGTCTTCTCCTGCCCAGCTCCACAAAGGATTGGGGTGGGGGGTATCTCTTAGCCAGCTCCCACCTGTTGATCCTCCTGTTTAGTGCCCTGGGGAAGCAGGAAATATTCTATCTCATAGTATCAGAGCAGCTCACAATCTTAATGAATTGACTCTCTCAACAGCCAGCTGAGGCAGGAAAGTTTTATCGTCATCCTCATTTTACAGATGGGGGACCAAGGCATAGTAAATGACTTGGTGAAGGTCACACACGAAGACTATGGCAGATCCAGGAACAGAACCCAAATCTCCTGAGGATCAGTCCAGTGTTTTGATCACAAGACAATACTTTTTTCCAAATCCCCTTCTGTTCTCACTCCCATCTACTGTTGTTGCAACCTTCTGCCCCTCTCTATGGCAGAGACAGGGTATTTCCACTGCAGCCCTATCTCAGATGCTGCTGCCTTCTCCTGTCACCTGGCTTCCTGTGGGAAGAGAGGCTGAGTCCTCAAGTAGGACTTCTGTGGAGGGGGCCATGGACAAGGGATTCGCAGCCCTCCTTACCTCTTAGTCTCATCTCCCTCCCTTCTCCTGTCTTTAGGGGGAGGGAGGGAGAGCATGGAGGGGTGCCTTTAGCCCTTGGCTGCCTCTTGGCTCTGCTTAGAGGAGGCTGCCACCTCTCCATCTTGTCCCAGGTGCTCTAGATCTTTTCTGGGTCCTACAAAGGGGCTTGAAAGTCTTCTCCTGCCATCCTTCCCTCCCAGGTCAGTACCTCCTCAATTCTTGCCAGGACTTTTTCTTCTCTGCGTGACCCAAGCTAGAGGCATACGGTTGTGCATGTGTACAACAGATGCTTCCTTTCCAGCTGTGAAGGAGTCAGAGGAGTCAAGAGCATTCCTGTTTCTCACCTTGGTCCCTGGCCGCATACAGGAGTCTGGGGAGTAAAGAAGGGGGCTTTCTCTCTTTCCCTCTCTCACACCAGTCATGGGTTCAAATTGCTTCTGAGTCCCATAGTGAGATTCAGGAAAAGAGGAGGCACCTTGAGCTCAACTTGTGCTGGTGGATTATACCCTTTGCAATGTATGAGATCCATGTCACTATGCTAGTGTACAAGACCAGAAGTGTGACAAAACAGTGAAACGGATTCTGCCACCTGCTGTCAGATGCTGGGTATACAATTTCAAAATAATATTATTACTGGTTTAAAAAAAAAAAAGGGATTCAGCTGCATATGGGATTAGGTTTATGATTTCCTTTTATATTCATCGTAATCAAATGAGCAAAATTTAAATACCTTCGTTATAAATTACACATTTTTCTGCACATTTCTGAGATTGAGAGATTGTGGGCTATTTTTCCTTTCACCTTAAATAGCTACAATATTGTGGACATGACTAGTCCCTGCAGGTTAATGTTTTTTATCTGGCTTCAGCATAAAGGAAAAAATCCACACTTTTTTTTCTATTTGTTGGGCAACAGGCTTTTCATTTTACCCTCTGGGAATCTGGAATGCGAATAAAGGGAAAACAACATAATCAGCTAATTCATAGCTGGGTCAAAGTTCAGAAAATCCTTGACATGTCAAGTCACTTTTAATTTACCATGCTCTTCCAAAATAGAAAAACCTGTCTTTTGTTGGAAGGGGCACTTGAAAGGATTTGCCCCAGATGGTGACATTAGCCTTTAGACCTTAGTGATCAGCGTGGCAGCTGCTTATGTCTGGTGTTGATGAGCTGTTAATATGGATGATTTTGTGTCTCATCCCTGTCACACTTTTGACACTGGAACATGTAGCTTTAGAAGAACGCACTGTTTTGTGGAATTTTAACCATGACATATGGTAATTATCAACTAGAATGCTTTACACTGAAATATGTCTTCAAAAGAAATAGGTCATTGTATTTTCATTATTTTACTATGTTTAGCAGATGTTAGTCTGTGATAAACATGTGAAAGAGGTACATGCAACTATATTTTTATTTTTGTTTACTCACCAAATCAGCTGCTCATATTTAGGGTTGGAAGGATGAGATTTTTTTTTTGGTAAATGTTGGTAAACGTTGATTTCACCGTACATACACAAACGGATGAAAAAATATTTCCATCAATAATAGAAATTTACAGATAAGTTCTCAAGCAGTTCCTACTTAGCCAATTAGAGTTTGATGGAAGGCTATTTACTTTGTATATTTTGACATGTTGTTGACAATTTGTGTTTTAATGGTTATAAAGTTTAACTTTTTTAATCACAACGGCTGTCATTAAATAATTTTGGCTGACTCACCCGTGATTTCCCTCAACTGTGAAAATTTAAATGGATAAAAAATGTTTAAAAATAATATCAATATTATGTGTCAAAATTATATAAAAATTGAATTCTATCAAGGCTACTCATATTGTTTGCTTATTACTCTTAAAGCAGAAATAGGGTTTTCTGTATCTTCATAATAGTATTGCAAAAACTCAGCTGGTTTCCTTGTTATGTAGCTATTTCGGTGTTGAAAAAGAATCAATTGACACCTATTTTTAAGTTCAACAATCATACTATGAAAGTATTCTTAGAACAACTGTCAAAATCATTCAGTAGCAGTTTTATTATTATACATCAAGTGGTCTCTTTCTGTCATTTAGTGAATAATAGTGTTGACACTCTAGCAAATCCAAGCTTTGTGAACCATTTTCATCTCTATTCAAGCATGAGCTTTATATATATGTATTGCTAAAACTGTTATATAGCAACAACTAACACTATAATTCATGAAATAGTTCCATAAAATGTATTTTTCTTCCTGAGCTGATGCTGCTGTTAGCCACAATAGTAGGCAAACCCCTATTCTACAGCAGAGTTTGATTCCAGTTTTAAACCATCGTTTTACAAATCCACTTGAATGTATCTTTGTGCTATTGTATGTTCTTCAGTTGATCAAGTTGGAAAGCAGATCAAAACCAGTATATTTTAAGTTACTGAATCCAATAAGACTGGATTGGGCTGAGTTGCCAAGTACTTAAATAAGGAGAATAGAACATATATGCCACCATACACAGCTGCAATCTGTGGCAGAACACCCATTGATATTGAGGAAAGCTGCATGTTTAGAGAGAGAGAAATATACATGGCCTTATTTTTTTCTTATATATAGCCTCTCCTTTAATTGGAAGGAAGGGTGGGGGAAGCAACAAATAAGGAGGATGGTGACATATATGTATGCAAATGAAAAATTAATACTAAACTGTCTGAAAGAGTGACTTGCCATAATGTTTTCTTTGTCTTAGTTTTACTAAAATTAATCTATATGGCTTTTATGATTCATGACCTTTTATATGAACCATAAGGCACAGTTTTCTGTGCAATGCTATATTTTTAATGAAAAATACCAAAACAAAGTTATCTTTTAAAATAATTTTAGAATTTGTTGTGCATATACTTTTTAATGCCCAGGACCTATTCTTGCTGTCTTTTGAAGTCAATGATAAAACTTCAATTGAATTCAGTGAGTGCAGGATTGAGGTCTGTAGTAAGGTTTTTAATGCATGTGAAAAGCTTTAAAGAGTTAACAACTTGCAATATTAATTTACTAATATATTCAAAGCTCTAATTTTTCCCTTCTTTAATTAGAAGTTATTTGAAACTGTGACTTTAAGAATCTTTTCCACTTACATTTCAAATAATTAATAATTAATCCTTTTAGTGAAAGTCAGGAAAAAATACCCATGTAGAACATAAGAAGAAAGGCAGTTATAACTTACTGTATGGACAAAATATAAATGTTCCACTTATATATGTCTTCATGGTTACATTTCAAATTGAATCCACTGCTTATTAAATTGTAAAGCTCTTGCCTAATTTTGGGAGGCAGGAAAACAGTGGTGTTTGTGCAATGCTTGTGTCAACATGGAGAAACCCAAGCTGGTGTCTTTTTTTATCTTATATGAACATGCATCATATATCAGATATTTTTAAAAGTATATTTGACAAATTATGAACACATTTGGGACCTGGCTACATTGTTACTTATTAGTTTTTTGTGCATTAAATGTTTCCTTAAACATCCCTTTTCATCATTGTGTTCTCACAGTTGATCACTACATGGCATATGTGAGCTTCTTGACCATGCTACCATTATGTAGTGGTACTACTCGGGGCTCTGTCACTGGCTCACTACGTAACCGTGGATAAGTCATTTAATCCCTCTGTACCTTGGTTTACCTAGCTGTAAAATGGGTGTAAAATACTTACATGTCGAAACAGAATTAAAATAATCTATTTAATGTTCATCTTCAAACAAAGAGGCCATGATGCTTAAAATAAAATAAATAGTTTCATGAGTTGATTTTATTTATTTTTTGGTGCCACACAGCTCAGCTTATAGACACTCTCCTATGAATTTGTACATTTGTGTGTTAAGATACATCTACACAGGGGTGAAAATAAAACCCACAGCAAAGAGAGTCAGAGCCTGGGTCAACTGAGTTAAGCTCGCTAAGTTCGTGTTACAGAGCTAAAAATAGCATTGTAAACATTTGGGCTGGAGCCCAGGCTCTGAAACCCAGCTCGCCCGTTCAATGATGGTTCCCCGTTTACAATTACATTTTGAGACCTACCAGTTAGCCAGTTTTTAATCCATTTAATGAGTGCCATGTTAATTGTATATTGTTCTAGTTTTTTAATCACAATGTTATGTGATACTATGTTAAACACGTTACAGGAATCTAAGTATAGTATATCAACATTAATGGTCCAGCGAGCTCCTCAGCAGCTCTTTTAAAACTCTTGAATGCAAGTGTTCTGGAGTTGCTGATTTAAAAATGTCTAACTTTAGTAGCTCCTATTTAACATCCTCCATAAATACTAGTGGAATGGAAAGAGTATTCTTTTCACCATATGATGAGAGTATATCATCTGTTTTTCCCCAAATACAGAACAGAAATATTCACTGCACATGTCTTCCTTTTCTGCATTATTATTTAGTCTACCTTTTCATCTAATCATGGACCAATACCATTGTCAGGATTCTTTTTGTTCCTAATATATTTTAAAAACTCTTTCTTATTGTCCTTAACTGTGCTGCCATAGATTTCTCCTTGTGTCCCTTTGCTTCATTTATCAATTTTCTACAATTCCTACTTGATTTATATTCATTATTATCAACTTCTGCCTTCTTCCATTTGTTATATATTTATAGCTGCCTTCCCCTCCCCTCTTAACCAGGTCATTTTTTAAACCAGTATGGCCTTCTTTCTTGATTGTGGTATTTTTGGCATCTGTATGGTGTTCATAAACGATTCCCAATTATCATTCACATTTTTCTGATTAAATCCTTCCTTCTAGCTGATTTGGTTCATCCCTCAGATGTCAGTCTCACATCATATATTACGTCCATTTATGTGTAACTCTCAGGAGAAGAAAAGGAGGACTTGTGGCACCTTAGAGTCTAACAAATTTATTTGAGCATAAGCTTTCGTGAGCTACAGCTCACTTTATCGGATGCTGCATCCATTGAAGTGAGCTGTAGCTCACGAAAGCTTATGCTCAAATAAATTTGTTAGTCTCTAAGGTGCCACAAGTCCTCCTTTTCTTTTTGCGGATACAGACTAACACAGCTGCTACTCTGAAACCTCTCAGGAGAAGAAACCGTTGCTGCTGTAACCTATTTTTAAGGACTGTTTTTACCTTTGGGTTTTTTTTGTAACTTTCACATAATATCTATATTTCTATATATCACTCTTGTCATGGCACTGTACAGAATTCACCTGTGATTTGAGTATTCAAATATGTTAAATGGAGCTTTTGTCACAGATTGGTATTGAAATGATTTTTACCACCAGACATCACCAATGTAATGCAAAAGTTCCAGTGTGCTTTTTCATATCTCAGTAGAGAAACCTGCTAATATATTATTATAGATATGGTCCTTGAAAGCAACTTTTACGTAGACTTTAATAACTGAATTTTTCTAGCAGGGAGATCTGTACTGACATCTACTATAATTGAGCCAGAACAGTGTATGCATTATTGGTTAGTGGTTCATTCCTTTGGTGTACTGTGTACTACTATTTAAAGAACAAGGTACAAAATCCTAGGCAGGTAAGCATCATGCTTTCCGCCACCTGAGAAATACACCAGAAGCTGCGTGCCACATACTGGTGTGGTTATTTCTAGTCCACTGTATTTAAAATATTATAAATGGCAGTTTAAAGCACAGGAAGAATACTGCTACCGGAGGCTCTCCAAAACCATTAAAATGTTAGTAAACATCCCTTTGTAGTAGTTAAATTGAGACACAGATGGTCATATTCTGAACTTTCTCTGTCTGGTAGAAATCCAAAGCAACTCCATTAAAATACACTGTTATCACTTACACTAATGCAGTGATCTCGGTTACTCTGGTGGAAATCCAATGAAGTTAGTAGAGTTGCTTTGGATTTATACCAATATAAGTGAAATCATAATCTGATCCATAGGAACTGAGTGACTTGCTCAAGGTCACACAGCAAGCTGGTGTCAGAGTCAGCAATAGAATCTAGTTCTCCTGACTCATAAGCCTGTAGTTAATTCACTATACCATGCTCTTCCCCATGTGCCTATTTAATAATAGTTTATTTAAGGATGAAAAGAAGCCTCTTAGGCATAACGGTGGTGTGAAAGAATACTTCCTAGGTAAAAGGTGCTAGGGAAAAATCTCAGTACAATAGGTGTCATCATGCCAGTGCTGGGCAAGCAAAGGGAGCAGGCAGCAGGAGGGCTGTCGGCTCTTACATAATTTATTTTTCCTGGTATAAAGAAGGCCTGGAGAAGGAGACTTTTAGACATGGGAGAGAGGAGAGGCTGTTAAACCTAGAAATAGAAACAATGACTGGACAGTGAGTAAAACAACCCTTCACACACACTCCCTATATATATATATATATATATATATATATATATATATATATATATATATATATATATATATAATACGCACACCCCCTTGCTTCAGAGCCTTTGTTACTCCACTACCTCCCCCTAAGATACCTGGAAGGTCTGAAAATGATCCTGTATAGGAGATGCATCCTCCTTACCCATTCTTGCCTGAATTTCACCTTCCATTTCGCCTTTAAAGGGTAACATCCTTCATTTAAAACATGCAGAACTAATGGCTGCTACAAAGCCCAGCCTCTGTCCCCAGTACTGCCCAAGACTGTGGCCCCGATACTTCACCATTAAGGTCAATGATAGCTTTGCCATTGACTTCAGTGAACATAGGATCAAGCCCTGTAACAGCTGCTACTGCTCCACTAGTCGCTTCTTGCATCCCTTCCCCAGTCTATGTTCAGAACACAGACCACAGAACGCTTTCCCGAGGGAATTGGTAGAAGCCCCGTCACTTGGAACATTTAAAATGGGGATGAGAACAACATCAGTACATGAACTAGCAGGAACAAAACGACATTCAAGGAAGCTGGGGCTAAATGATTTAGGAGATTTTTACTTCTATATTTAACTTGTTTAAATTTATGACCTGTCAAAGTGATTGTTCATTTTGTATAGTACCTAGAATGCTTAAAATATTTGCAAGAGCTCCAGAGCTCAAGTATTCCAGCTAGCTATCTTTATTAGAAAAAGAGAGCAACATACTGTTTTGGGTTTTGTTTGTTTGTTCTGTGAGCAAATTATCAGATGTTTTCTCATTTCTGAGTCTTTTGAGTAACTTTTTCAGTTTTTCTGTGCAAACATGAGGGCTAGGAATTTACTTTTTTTGAAAAATAAAAAGCTGAGAGTCTCAGACTTGCTTCCAAGATCTGGAGCTTTAAGAAAAGCATAAAATATCACAACATTTAGAGTTGTCAACACATTGTGAATAACCTGTGATTTCTATTAAAAATCTTTGACAAACTTTCAGCCCCAGCTCACAATAAAAAGGGCTTATATTTTGATTTGTAAAATGAAATCACAGATTAATTGGTGACCATAAAAGTTTATTAGCTCCTTCAGGAATGAATAAAAATTTCAAAGATTCAGAGTTATATAGTGAACAGCTGCAAAATTAACTACCTAGCCTCCTTCAAAATACTGAACAGCACTAGTTCTTGTTGTGGACAATAAATTGAATAAAACTAATGTGGAACTTCTAGACTGGGGCTCTGTTGAGATATGACATTATAAAGAAGAAAAAAAGAGACAGAAAAGACTTCTCCAAAGGGTAAAAACCTTGTTCTTCAATTAATCATATCTCTAAGACCAATTTTATGGTTTCCTTCAAATGTTGTGCAAAGGACAACTCAATTTCTCTTCTGTCTACAGAATGCACATTAGAAATTTCAGGTGCAAAGCATTTTTGGAGATATTTGGAAGGGGAGGAGGGTCAAAATCCAGCAGTATTGGAAAACTAGTTACAGCCTCAAAGAGTTTCTTCTCTAGTTGTGTAGTCTCTGTAGATATTTTTAACATTCCTGCAGAATGTCCGCTATCTTGAGGGCACATTCAAAATATTTTCCATAGTGAGTTATTTTACTATAAAAATAACTGTATGTAGGTTTTAAGCAATTTGACAGTTTAAAACAAATTAAATAAAGTCAATAGTTTCCTTTGCCAAATTTGTATATGATCTTTTAAAGATTTAAATATAGTACAGCCTTGCTGAACTAAGATTTTTGTCTTGCAGATCTGAGTACAGCCGCATGTCCTCTACAAGCAGTAAGTATAATTTTAAGACCTTTTAAAAATAAAATCTCACCCTTTTCTTTTTCATTTGCTGTCTGCTAATGTCTGCTTAATGCAATAAAGAAGTCTCCAGGTTTTCAAATTATATTACAGTGATATGTTTTGGATCTATCTAAACTCTTCTCCATCACTAGCAGAAATGTGTTTAAAGATCAAAGTAATAATAATAAAAGGAGAAATAAAAAGACAAATAAAAGTGTTGATTGACAGACCTTTTACAAAAACCTTGTATACAATTTAAAAAGCCTCTTGGCTATTATGTTTACTGAAATCAGTTCTTCAGTGTATGGGCAGGATTTGCAAAAACACTTGGCACTAGATTAACTCTGCTCCCATTAAGATCAGTAGTAAAACTTCCTAAATCTTGGTCCTGCTTTACACAGCAGCACCGAACACACTTACCACTCATATGCCCAGTTTGCACTGACCTTGTGTGACCCAGCCGGGTGTAGAGAAGGCTCATGCAAATGATCATTTAAATATTTCCTCTCACTATCTCTTTCCACCACGAAGCAGATCTTCATCCCTAGCCTCTCACGGGCCTATGAAGTTCACTGCAGTAGGCTCTGGGGCTTCAGTAACCCATGCAGAGCTGTTGCAAGTGAAAAAGGGGGACTGAGATGAGTCCCCAAAATACAGTCAGAAGAGGAAAAAGTAGTCATCAAAGATCACAGGAGGGGAGTGGCCCTGATCACTATGTGGGTGGTGTCCTAGATTGGTCCTGTATTCCACTGCCAAGTGACAGCTCTGTTTCAAAGCTGTTATTAGGGAGATAGCCGAGTTCCCAGGGAATTACATGTGCCACTTACATAGTAAGGACCCCATCCATGCTCTGCTTGGAACTCCGTTTGGAAACAGTGGTTCAGTGGATGGATTGGTTGGCCAGTGTGGATAGGGCCAAACTGAGTTACAACCATGCTCAAAGATATAAACATTAAAATCATAAGAAGATAGGGTAGAGCAGAGGTGGGCAAGCTACGGCCCGCTGGCCACATCCAGCCCCTGGGACCCTCCTGCCCGGCCCCTGAGCTTCTGGCACAGGAGGCTCGCCCCCAGCCCCTCCCGCTGTTCCCCCTCCCCCGCAGCCTCAGTGCGCCATGCTGCCGGTGTAGTGTATTAAACTGCTCCGCATAAGAATGTGCTACTGGTAGCAGTTACGGAGGAGAGCAATTTACTACACTACACCGATGCAACGCTCTGGGTGGCGCGTCTGTAGCGCCGCCAGCCACTGGTGCTCTGTGCTGCACGGTAAGGGAGCAGAGGGGGTTGGATAGAGGGCAGGGGAGTTTGGGGTGGTGATCAAGGGGCCTGGGTGTGGATGGGGTCAGGGTGGGGAATGGGGGGGGGAGGGGGGTTGAATGGGGGCAGGGGTCCCGTGAGGGAAGTCAGGTTGGATGGGGCAGTAGGGGGTAGTCAGGGGCAGGGGTTCCGGGGGCGGTCAGGGGACAGGGAGCGGGAGTGGTGGTGGTGGATGGGGCAGAGGTTCTGGGGGAGCTGTCAGGGAACAGGCGGGGTTGGATGGGGCAGGAGTCTGGGGGGGGCGGGGCGGACTGTCGGGGGCAAGAAGCAAGGGGGTTGGATGGGGGTGGGGGCACAGCCTCCCTAACCGGCCCGCCATACAATTTCCAAAACCCAGTGTGGCACTCAGGCCAAAAAGTTTGCCCGTGCCTAGGGTAGAGTGAGAGCATAATTCTGAAACATGGTTTGGCTACTCAATGTGAATAGGGTCTCAGAGTTTGTAATGATTAATGTCGTTTCAGCAAAGGCCACAGGAATTAGAAATGAGTGAGTGCCTATTATAAACTGATGCCAAGAAAACATAAGGGGAGAGAATTCTGTAAGACATTTCTTTGTTTGAGCTTAAAGAAGGGAGAAAGTGAACTGAAAGTTTTCCAGTCTTCCCAAATATTTCTTATGACCAGATTAGATTTCAGGTTAACTAAGTGATAAAAGATGAAACACAGTATCTGGTTTCTTTTTTCCAGTGATGTGATATGGCAAATTTTTCTGCTTTCACCAAAAGGAATTTCACATGGTGCTTTTCCGTCTTCTACGATAATGACTTTATCTTCCCAAAAATAGTCTGTCATTTACTGGAAGAACTGTATCTATTACTCTCTGAATCCCAGAAATGGTTATTCAAGTAAAACTGCAAATAAAGCCCTCTTATCAATGTAAGATGGCATCTCTTCCCCCTAATTCCCTCCTGATTTCTCCTCATAGGTGCAAGCTGTTACTCACAGTGAACACTGCAGAAATTCACAAAGATGACTTTCCTACCCTGCAGCCCTAATTCTCTTATAATCAGAAGAGAGCTGTCAAATGTCCTCCATCCACATGATTCTGGGTGAAATGGAGTTTCTCTAGCCAGTTCCACACAGGTGTCCAGTTCTCAGACTAATTCCCCAAGGTATCACCTAGCCAGAAGGAATAATTTGAGGTTTTATCTATTTCTTATTGAACTCAGTGGGAATATTGTAGTTGCTTTCAGTTGAATTCCAATTCACTGAAAGTTGTATCAGGCCCTTAAAGAATAAAGTTATCTACATGTCTGAATCCTGAGCTGATGTGACTGACAAAGGGCTAGCTGTCTGTCTGCTGGATGTATGTCTCCAGTGAGCAGTTCAGGCCTTTAGCCTAAGAATGTTCTTATTATTTGAATGTATTCCTGATTTCCTACTGGCAGGGATCATTCTCTATATGGTTGGCAGATTATGGGCCTAGTAATAATTAGTATTTGACAAATGAACTCACTGATGAGGCTTAAAGCAAAGTATTTCTCGTCTAGACATTGACTTGTAATCAATTATTTATTTATATTACTGCTGTGTTGAGTGAAAACAATAGGAGCAAACTCATCTTGGTAATTCTTACTTGTAATGGATTAGTACATACAAGTGATTTCAGTTACATGCCAGCTGCAGTTTGTCACATTAAATGTGGTGACCTAGACGTTGTGCTGACCAAGGCAGTCCAGGATGTGGTGGGGATTACAATAGTATTTTAACACCAGTCCTTTGTCAGAACTGGGAAGTATTATCATTCTGGCAGAGACAGAAAAGTTCAGGAGACAGGACAGCCTTTTTACATACAAACTTAAAAATGTGATGTGTCTCTTTTCTGCTTCCAAGACAAATGAAGCTGGTGTAGCACCGCAAATTATGGGATTTAGTTTTTTATTTCATAGACATTGTGTAGTCAGTCTGTTCAGACAGCACAAGAGGAATAGTAATATTTGAGTAGATCAGACTGTGAACTCTTCAGGGCAGGGACTACCTTTCTACTCTCTATAGAGCACCTACTATAACCACGCACCAAATCTGATTCGGGTCTCTAGTTGCCACTGAATTACAAATAATAAATTTCAGAGTAGCAGCTGTGTTAGTCTGTATCCGCAAAAAGAACAGGAGTACTTGTGGCACCTCAGAGACTAACAAATTTATTTGAGCATAAGTTTTCGTGGGCTACAGCCTACTTCATCAGATGCATGCATGCATTCATCTGATGAAGTAGGCTGTAGTCCATGACAACTTATGCTCAAATAAATTTGTTAGTCTCTGAGGTGCCACAAGTACTCCTGTTCTTTTTGCAAATAATAAATTGTGATAGCTTCTTCTAAAACTCTTTAGAAAAAAGAGCAGAGGTTAGCTCTTGGCTTTATAAGTCCACATGAAAACTCACTGCTCCACATCCCAATATTAAATCACTTGACAGAAATGGTTTCCATGTCCCCAGTAAAGAGTAAAAACAATGGAGTAATGTTTACTTTTATATTGCTGCTTTCATCCCAAAGGACTTCACAAATTATGTGCGCACTATAGAGATCCACTAAAATGAACTGCCAAGATTGAAGATAGCAACTAACCAACACATAGTAGACTGCAAAACAATTTGGAGAAGGGAGGAGAAGAAATTTGGGGCAGAGATAGTAGGGCAAACCCCTACTCTTACTAAAGATTCTCTGGCAGTTTTCATTTTTGTCTGATTTGCAAATGTCTAAATACCCCTTTCTGGTGAATGGCAGTTTTCTAACCCAGAAAGTTAAAGAGCTTTGTTGGTCCTGCCAGGATTGTAATCTCTGGTTCTGTGGAGTGTTGGGTTTCAAATTTGAATCTTAAACTAGTAAGCCATTCTTTCTGGCAGATTTCTGAATCAAGTCAGCTGGGCAAAGGTTTACTACAGAGATGCCAAAGAAGAAACTAGGAAAGGTGACTTGTCAGGTGACTTCATTGCACTCAGTTTAGTGGCTCATTGTGAAGACTATTAAACTCTGCTGCAGAGAAGACTGCAAAAGTTTTGTAGGCTACTCTGCCAATACAAAAGCATGAGAAAGCCATAGACCTGAGGGGAAACGTAAATATGATTAGGAAGGCCAAGAAATAATTTGAAGAACAGCTAGCCAAAGACTCAAAAAATAATAGCAAAAAAATTAAGAACATCAGAAGCAGGAAGCCTGCTCAACAACCAGTGGAGCCACTGGACGTTCAAGATGCTAAAGGAGCACTCAAGGACAGTAAGGCCATTGTGGAGAAACTGAATGAATTCTGTTAATTGGTCTTCACGGCTGAGGGTGGGAGGGAGATTCCCAAATCTGAGCCATTCTTTTTAGGTGACAAATCTGAGGAACTGTCCCAGATGAGGTGTCATTAGAGGAGGGAACAAATTGATCAACTAAACAGTAATAAGTCACCAGGACTAGATGATATTCACTGAAGAGTTCTGAAGGAACTCAAATGTGAAATTGCAGAACTACTAACTCTAGTCTGGTTTCAGAGTAGCAGCCGTGTTAGTCCGTATCTGCAAAAAGAAAAGGAGTACTTTTGGCACCTTAGAGACTAACAAATTTATTTGAGCATAAGCTTTCGTGAGCTACAGCTCATTTCATCAGATGCCTAGTCTGTAAGCTATCCTTTAAATCAGCTTCTTTACCAAATGACTGGAGGATAGCTAATGTGATGCCAATTTTTAAAACGGGTTCCAGAGGTGATCCCGGAATTACAGACTGGTAAGCCTGACTTCAGTACTGGGCAGACTAGTTGAAACTATAGTAAAGAACAAAATTGCTAGACACGTAGATTAACATAATTTGATGGGGAAGAGTCAACATGTTTTTTGTGAAATGATGCTTCACTAATCTATTCAAATTCTTTGAGGGGGTCAACAAGCATGTGAATAAGGGGGATCCAGTGGATATAGTTTACTTATATTTTCAGAAAGCCTTTGACAAGGTCCCTCACCAAAAGCTCTTAAGGAGAGCAAGCTGTCATGGGATAAGAGGGAAGGTCCTCTCATGGATCGGTAACTGGTTAAAAGATAGGAAACAAAGGGTAAGAATAAATGGTCAGTTTTCAGAATGGACAGAGGTAAATGGACAGTGGAGTCCCCAGGGGTCTGTATGGGGATCAGTCCTGTTCAACATATTCATAAATGATCTGGAAAAAGGGGCAAACAGTGAGGTGGCAAAATTTGCAGATGAATCAAAACTACTCAAGATAGTTAAGTCCCATGCAGAGAGCAAAGAACTACAAAAGGATCTCACAAAACTAGGTGACTGGGCAACAAAATGGCAGATGACATTCAATTTAATTAATACACATTGGAAAACATAATCCCAACTATACATATAAAATGATAGGGTCTAAATTAGCTGTTACCATTCAAGAAAGAGATCTTTGTGAATAGTTCTCTAAAAACATCCACTCAGTGTACAGCGGCGGTCAAAAAGGTGAACAGAATGTTGGGAATCATTCAGAAAGGGATAGATAATAAGACAGAAAATATCATATTGCTTCTATATAAATCCCTGGTATGCCCACTTCTTGAATATTGCATGCAGATGTGACCGCCCCATCTCAAAAAAGATATATTGGAATTGGAAAAGGTTCAGAAAAGGGCAAAAAAAATTATTAGGGGTATGGAACAGCTTCCACATGAGGACAGATTAAAAAGACTGGGACTTTTCAGCTTGGAAAAGAGATGACTAAGGGCGGAAAGGATAGCGGTCTATAAAATCATGACTGGTGTAGAGAAAGTAAATAAGGAAGTGTTGTTTATTCCTTCTCATAACACAAGAACTAGGGATTACCAAATGAAATTAATGGGCAAGAGGTTTAAAACAAAAGGAAGTGTTTTTTTCACACAACGCACAGAGACAAAAGATAGCCACTGACAGGGGAGTACTAGGAAACAGTGAGACAATGTTGGTCAATATGGTAGGCAGTGGTCTTAGTCTACTAGCCATTGTGAAGTTTTTGTCAAGTTATGATTTTGAGAGGCTGCCAGCAGCCTCTCTGTCTACCTTTTGATTCAGTAGAGTTTTGGAGGATCTCCAAATCTCCAGTTCTGCATGTACATTTGTGATAACAGAGCTGGGTGACATTTTTCACCTCAACATTTTTTTTCTGAGAAAATGTAGATTTGGGTCAACCAAAACATTTTGTGAATTTGTGTCCATTTAAGTAAAAAGTTGATCAAAACAAAAAAAGAAAAAATTTCAGAAATGTCAAAACAGATCATTTTGATTTTTCAGTCTTGATTCACAAGGGGATTTCTGCACAGCATTGAGGAAGAGATGCTGCTTCTCCGGTGCCCAATAGCCTAGTGGTTAGGGCACTCATCTGAGCTACAGGAGACCCAGGCTGGAATCTTCCTCAGGCATATGGACTTGAACCCAGGTCTTTCCCCACTCAGGGGAGTGCCCTAATCACCAGGCTATTGGCTAATCTGGTGTGGGCCTTTCTCAGTCTCTCCCGTGAAATTGTTTCACTTTGTATAAAGTACTTGATCAGTTATTGGCTCAAAGAGAGCATGAGCCTGACTCTATAGCCTGGTGATTAGAAATGTATCTTGATGTGGAGGAGTTGTGGATTCATAGTCTCTGCTGTGGAGCAGATAGTTGAACCTGGGTGAGTGCCCTGGTGATTGGGCATAAGAGAGGACACTCCCATCATTTTGTGAATGTAGTCCTTTATTTCCTTTGCTTTCATTTAAAAGGTTAAAAATGCCAAAGAAAAAATGTTTTATTCAACCAGAAAGAAAATTTTTCTGACTTTTTTTTTGATTCTCCAAAAAATTGGTTTTGGTTTGACCTAAACTGAACTTTCTTTAAATTTTTCAGAATTGCCAGCAAACTGAAAAATGGGTCATTTTCATAGCTCTGGATATCCATTCTCCCAAGGCTTTCTCCAAAACTGGGCATTTTTAAGCAAAGCCTTGATTTGCCTTGTAGCATTTGAAATATATAGTACTTAGATCTGGAGCCAGTTACCAATGGCTTTTTAAGGAATAACTTTTGCTCTTGGCATTTTTCAGGTATGCAACCAATAGGAACTGTCTGGATATATGTATTTACTCGACTTTCAGCTAAATCAGTGAGCAAAATGCATATCTACCCCTATTGGATAGGATGTGTATTTGTGACAGTGTGTAGGGAACTTGAGCTACAGAAAGCAAAAATCTGTTTTAACCAGAAACCAATATAACACTAATACTCTTCAGTTTAAAACTTAGTGGGTGAGAGGTCATTCTTCGATAGAAATAGCTTAAATAAAGACTGTGAGAGGAGGAATAGCATACTGTGGTTTGTGCTGTGGTTCTCAATTAAGTGAAAGGCATGTCACCCACCTGCTTTGCAGTTTATAGCTGATGACTGACCTACCTTTCATTTACTGACTCTAACTGAGGGGGCCCAGATGTCCTGATTTCATAGGGACAGTCCCAATATTTGGGGTTTTGTCTTATATAGGCTCCTACTACCCGCCACTTCCTGTCCTGATTTTTCACACTTGCTGTCTGGTCACCCTACTGTAACTGGAAAACGAACTAATACTTTTGGGGTATTTTTAGGCTGTATGTATTCCTTTACTGTGACCTTCATGGTTAGGATGAAAGAATTATACTCATGTTGTATACGTCATTGAAGCCTGGAAGTTTCATCCATGCTCTCTTTTTTTTTTTTTTTTTTAAGTGCAATGTAATTTCTCCAAAGCAGATTTATACTAGTGTAAGTTGCTGAGAGCAGAATCTGGTCCCATATTTCTTCTGTAACTAGCTAGTATTATTGTAAAGTGTACATATTGCTTTCTGTTTATAATCTGTTCCTTTGTTAGTGTAAATACATTCATTTTGTTTAGATAACTAGTTGACATTGATTGTAAATTAAGACGATAAATAGTCTATATTTAGTGCTGCCTTTCAGAGACACTACTTCTTAAACAGAGGCACACAAGGAATGTCTGGGGAACTACACTCTGAAAAAGTTATAAGAAAATGGAGTGGTTGTGACATGAATATAAATCTATTTAAAGCACCACCTCTTATGGTCGGATCCAAAGTTGTTGGAGTCATTATTGACAAGGAGCCTAAGGGTTGAGTGTTCTAGCCTCCAGCTTGGCGTTCACTGTTATCAGTGCTCAGTGTTAATTATTTCACTTTGCTTTAAAACATGCATATAATTTTGGTGTAGAATTTTCAAAACTGCCCAAGTGACATAAGCACCTAACATCTCATTAAAAGTCAATTGACTTAGGTACTTTTAAAACTTTTACTTTTAACCAGTAAAAATGTTGCTTTAGAAGAATCTCTCTAAATATATACCCTCGTGATCTCTTCTCCCAGACACATACACACAACTCCTCTGTGCTCTGAAGTTGCAGAGCCCCACAGAAGAAGATTATCTAAATAAACAAGTCTGCTAACATTCAGTGCTACTGGTCAGATTGCAGACTGACTGAGTTGTTTTTCCTAGGCACTTACTGTAAATTGTGCTGACATGCACTGAGCTCCAGGGAATGTAAAAACTTCTCCCTCCCTATTTCCCCCACAAGAGGATGGGGAGGAAGCTGGGCTGTTCCTCCCCCTCCTTACACCAATCTGGCACTCAGAGTGGAATAGTCTGCACCTCATAAGGGATGTAGCAGTGAGTGTACTTTCCCTGGGCATAAGAGAATTCAGGGAGGCCGTCTGCCTCTGTAACATAAACTAGCTTCCTGTGGTTCTGCCTGCTTCTTACTCTGTGCCCAAATGGCATGAATCTAGTACAGAGGTGCTAATTTTTCACTCTCAGAACGCCCTTTGAAAAACATGCATAATTTTTATTAAGAATATGTAGGCCTAATAAAAGATACAAAAGGACACATGTCCACTGTCAAGATCGTATGCTGAGAAACCAACCTTCTATTTTCATATTCATTTGCAAAGTTCCAGTAATTCTCCAGGGGTACTTATTAGATAATGCCTCAATGTTCTTTTTATTTAAAAAAAAAACAATAATACTAGTATTACAATGCTCATCATAGTCATCAGTAGTCTTTGATTAACTGAATATTTCTTTTAAAATCTCTTAAAGGATATGGTTCCATTTCAAGCCAAGTCACTGCAATTTTTTGTAGAAATTTACTGTAGTAGGAGTAATAATTTTACATTTATATATAGATCCTTTTATCTAGGAGAATCCAAGTGAGCTTCACAAATAATGTACATTGTACATACAACACCATTGAAATACAGCCACATCTGGGATAGAGAGGGGCAGTTAACCAATTCACAACTTGGCAGATGTCAGTGAGCAAGAGGAAAGAGGATATTTTGGTGATGACACCAAGGCAAACACCAAATCTTGTGGAAAGTGTAATGGGAAACTTTAAGGTCTGCACAGAGCAGATGGGAGAACCTTGTTTTGTGAGGTTCTCCTACAAAGACCACAGTAAAGTTTCATAGTGCTCAGTTTATCCAATTTTCCATTTTGTCATTGCATTGTTGCACAAAAATCAGGAAAGGCATCGCTGGAAGCCTTATTTCTATTGAGGGTCAAGGAAGAAGGGACTGAAGTTTTTGATTGAATGTATTAAACTGTTTTATTCTTTGTTTAAAAAAATTATCATTCACATATGTTGCTTGGAAAGTTCTTCACTGTCCAAGTCACCTGGTTGCTGAGCATCACCTGGTTGCTAGGTTTAGACCCAAACACTCGATCTTGCATGCTAAACCAACTGAGACTGAGCAGTATCCAGGTACTGGCTCTGGCCACTCTGGCCTCTCAGGCTCACTCCTGGGTGCAGATTCCATCTGATACTCCCCCCTCAGCTGTGCGGACCCCACAATCCAGCTGCCCTGGACCCCCCATGGAGCAGTGCTGACCCCTCCCCCCCCAAGTCTTTTCAGTAACTTAAGCACACCCTTTGCCAGAGCGCTGCCCTTGTGGGTACTACAGTTTACAGTTTAACCCATTAGGGACATGTAATAGTTACAGCAAGGAACCCAGAAGCTTTGCAAAGTAACTTTGGAAACACTCCCATACACTTTATTCCTAGACAAAGCATAGAGACTTACAGATCCATGCAGAAAGAACAAAACCTGCACACACAGCCTTCCCTCCAGCGTCCTCGCCACTCCAAGAACCCCTTGGGATTTGGTCAGTGCCCTTTCAGGGTCCCAAGACCCTCCTGCTCCTTCTAGCGTGCTTCTGATCCCTCCCCCACTCAAATGGCTGGTGAGAGAGTCTGTCTTTTATAAACTTTTAGTCCCCTCTGTAAGGTTACTCTCCTGATCAGCATCAATGCCTTCCTCAGGTGACTGGAGTCACCATTAGATGATCAGTTGCTTGGTTACTGGTTCACATGGAAGGATGGGTTTCTCTGAGTGGTAGCTGACTCACTGCTCAAGAGAGCTTGTGTTTGAATAAGACCCTCTAGGTTTATGACCCTTGATTGCTTTGCATTGTTAGTCCTTGCAACTTCTCTTGGAATTTCAGTCCAAGACGGAGGTAAAAAGGCAACGGGAAAGGGACAGTACTGTCTTACAACCAAAATGGTGCTCAAAAAACAAAGTAGTTTGAGATCGATACATATATTAAATCACCAAGGGTTGTGGTGGATATTTTATTCTCTGGAAATTTTTAAATCAAGATTAGATGTTCTACAAGAGATCAGACTAGATGATCACAATGGTCCCTTCTGGTCTTACAGTCCCTAAAATAATGACATTCTATATGAGCTTCATTGGAAGAACAGGATCCAAACTCAAGTCATTATGACTTTAGCCTCAATAAAATTGAAAGGTGCACTTTGTGTGTTTATTCCTAGTGAAAGAATGGCTATTCAAGAATTCCTTTGTGCATCAAAAAATCTCATGTTTTCTATATCTGACTTGAAACACCTAAGGTGTAATTACAGTTGAGGAAATTTTAAAATTTGTCATATTCTAAAACTTGTATTTTATAAAGCATAAACCTTTCTTTTTTACCTTTTATCTTGGGAGAGTTGGCAATCCAAATGCAGTGATCTGTGGCTGCATTCATATACAGCTAGCTGCCATTGTACATATATACATAGAACAGGGGATAGATCTTTTGTAGAGGCAAGAGTATGTGTTACTTTGGTCAGGATGCCACCGGAAATGGAATGTTCTATTTTTGTATGTTCATTTGGAGAGAACCATCCCAATGCTGCTCTGCAGCCATTGTTGGGCTTGTGTCTATGCAGGTGTAATATTTGTTTTCAGAACTGCAAGTGTAGAGGTTTTATTGGTTTTTGGTTCCAGGTAGTATCATGGAGCTGTTAAAGCTGGAGCCACCTGGTAAGATGGGTTGAATTCTGCTATTTTAATGTTAGTATGGGTGGTGAATTTTAATTCTCCAGTGATTTCTTTGTCAGGGAGGGTCCACAAGACTTATTTTTTTCTAATTATTTTATATAATCAGTCTGAAATGTCACTGATAAACAAGGGTGCAAGGATTGAGCAAAATTCCCATTGCAATTCCTCCTTCCAGCTACCTTCTCTTCTAATGGCTTCGCTCTGCTGGCTCAGTTCTCCATGGCCTGCTCCACTGCAAAGAACAGTATGGCCCAGAGATGACAACCAGCACTACAGTACCAGGTGTATATAAAAGAAAAAAGTTTTGAACATACTGTCTCTGTGTGTGTAAATCAGTGTTCTTTCTCTTTAAGATCTTTAAGGCCTAATCTTATTTTGACAGCTGGCAGTTCTCATTAAGTGCAGTCAGAATAAATTAATGGTGTTTATGCAAAGTAACACTATTCAAATAGGAAATAATTCTTTCAAAAATGTAATGATATCCTCTAATCCTACTGCAGAACATGTGCATGGATTGAATTTGAGGTAAACGCTTGTGGTTTCTTGGAGCAGAGTTGCATTTCTTTGCTGATTAGTTCCTAAACTGGTTAGCTTTTCTACTGAATCACTGTTTTCACTTTCAAGCCCAGCTGTTGGTTTGAGGCTCTGTGGCTTCCAGTTTCAAAATTTGAAACAGAAATTCAGTATTTTTACATGCATACTTGCATTCTAAAGAATAGCCATAAGCTAGATGTTGATAGTCAGTCACATAGATTATGATGAGTCAGTTTAAGGCCACCTGTTTCATCTGTGCACAGAGTTGTTTGTGGTGCAATTATCCTCCAATTTTCAAATCTTTCCATCATGGCAAATGGCTCCCCTGCCTGCCTACTTGTCAGTGACCCTTTCCCTTCCTCTTTCAGTCTTGTTTGTGTTCTCCACCACCAGAAAGCAGAATCTTGTCTCCTTCTGTAAGCAGGGTTGTTTTAATTATTATTTTTTGTATTACAATAGCACCTCGAGGACTCAATAGAGATCAGGTGCTTATTGTGCTAGGTGCTGTACAAACACATAGTGAGGGACAGCCCCTGACTCAAAGAGCTTACAATCTAAATTGAGAAAACGAATGGGGCGGGGTGGGGGGGGAACAGAGGCACAGATAAGTGATCTGCTTTGCCCAAGGTCATGCAGTAGGTGTGTGTCAGGAACAGAAAACAAGTATCCCAAATCACATAGAGTGCACTGTCCTCTAAGGGCCAGATTTACAAAGGTATTTAGGTGCTTAAAGATGAGGATAGGTGCCTAGTAAGATTTATAAAAGTGCCTAAGCAGGGTAGGCACCTAATTCCCATTGACTTCAATGGGAGTTAAGTATCTAACCTGCTTAACTTCCATTGAAGTCAATGGGAATTAGTTGCCTAACCTGCTTAGGCAGTTCAGAAAATATTACCAGGTGCCTAACAGCATATTTAGTTGCCCAGATACCTTTGAAAATCTGCCTCTAGATCTCACTGGTAAGTCTGAGATTTTCCCCCACCCGCCCACTCATCCCCAATATCTTCTTAGCTGGAGCTGTACTAGAGAAGACAGAGTGGAATTTACTCTTACCTGACGCAATGTGACAGCATTGGAGCTGGAATATTGCCTGCATGCAGCCTGCTGTGTTGTGGTCCAGATAGCAGCAGCAGGGTGACCCCAAACCCTGCGTTTAATCAGGAATTAGAGTCAAGGTTTGGGGAAATAAAAACACCAGGGTATAGACAATGCTTTTGGGATGGGGAGGGGGCACGCATTCATGTGATAGAGAGAAAAAATACTAGCTGTTGAATCTCTTTTTAATGAGTGGTTTTATACCATGACTAAATTTGTCCACTTTTAATCAAGTGAGATAAACTAGCTTCTGTTCCAAACTCAGTGTTTCCATTATTAATGCAATCACTAATTTTTTGGGGGGAGAGTGGGATGGAAAACAGTCTGTATAAATCCTGCACCAACATGGAAGGGGGTAAGGAGCTGCTGTAGGCTTGAGTAGCCATGCCCTGCTGCACCTACGAGTCATGCCAGGCATAAAGAGGGAGTTTAGAAGAAGGGAACACCACTCATCAGTGGGCAGCCCTGGAAGGGAGCTGGTTGTTAAGTTTCTCAGCTCCCCAGAAGAGGTCTGATAGCCAACAGAACCTCTTTCCTCTCAAAAAGGAAAACAGATGATCTCTGCTAAGAGGGGGAAGAGACTGTATCCTGTAGCTTGTGCTGGAGTCCCAGGGGACTCTGAGGAAGGAAGCTAGTGGTTTTCTTTGCCCCTTTGTTTAACTTCTTTTGCTGACTTTGGATTGTTTTTTTGTTTCACCTGAGAGTCAAAAAGGAGGACCAGAAGGCCTTGGCCAGAGGGTTCAGAGCTCCTGCTGAACGGACTGGATTGTGCAAGTGCACTTTCCAAGTAACATCCAAAGAGAGTGCTCTGATGGGGACAGATCCTTGAAAAGTGGGGTAAGACATGCTTCCACCCCCCCAAACCTCCAGTTGTCTAGTGTCAAGCTGTCTGGCAGTGGCTCAAGAACATGAGTACCAACCTCAGAGCAGACTCTTAAGAAGCAGGGCACAAACCCCAAATTGGTTGTGAATTCTCTACTTAGATTTCACCAACCAAATATCAAGTGCAAACTCCTCAGGCTCTATAGCAGCCTTAACATGGAGTCACAGACAGTCCCCTTAGGTACACTGATCTATCTTGTGAGCAAGGTAAGATTGCCTTTGTGATAAATGGTCTCTTAGACAAAAAATCACAACAATATTCAGGTTACTTCCAGTTCCAAAGGACCAGTCACTGACCCCAGGTCAGTTTCACCTCAGATCTCACACCAAAACAATGTTTATAGCTAAGGCTACATTTATGTCACGGAGGTCACTGAAGCCGGGACTTCCAGAGACTTCCATGACATTTTCTGCTTCAGCCCCTGGGTCTGCGGGACTGGAGCTGGCAGCCAGTAGGGCCCGACAGGTTTCCAGCAACAGGTCACAGCCTCCTCAAGGTCCCACTGCAGGGTTCCAGCGAAAGGCTACAGCCTTCTCAGGGAGCCCTCCTTAGTGTTCCAGCAACTGGGGACAGCCTTGCGGGGAGTGGGGGGGAGAGAACCCTGCAGCTCCCTGTCCTAGCCACCAGAGGGGGAGGGCGGGAAACATAGCGTCTCAGCAGCAACAATCACAGACAGGTCACAGCTTCCATTAATTTTTGTTTATTGCCTGTGACCTGTCCATGGCTTTTACTAAAAATAACCATGACAAAATCTTAGCCTTACTTATAGCCAATTCTGTAATAAACTATCTAAAGATTTACTAACTAGAAAAAGGAAATGAGTTATTTACAAGGTTAAAGCAGGTAAACATACATTCACAATTGAGTTAGACTCTTAAGTTTCAGAAGGTACTAGAAGCTTCAATAATAAGCAAGCTCTCTATGTCCCTTATGGCTAACTGAGTCTAAACACTGGGGATCTCTTGCTTATGCTTAGAAAACGTTGCCTCCCCGAGTCCAAGCAGCATAGAGATACGGTTCCTCCTCATTAGGACACTTTATTCCTTTGTCCCTTCTGCTTCTAATTGCAATCTTAGCTGATGGAAGGAATTCACTTGCATGTCTCCTCTTCATGGGGAGTTGGGGGGCCGGGAGCAATCAGGAAAGTCTTTTTTGTCAGGTGATGTTCCCCATTAGTTCGTCTGGTGTTGAGGGCCTTGCCCAACATAAAAGGCCCAAACACCTTCTGTTGGAAGCCAACATTTCACACTAATTCATGTCTCTCTCTCCTGTCTGGTGATTTACACAGTTGCAGAGGATTACAATGCAAACACTTAAATATTACCTTATAACATGGGATACAGATATTATAAGTGAGATTAATGCATAAAACATCTTACAAGTATTTCATAAAGTCTAAACATTAAGCACATTTTTATAACTCAACTTATTTTAACAATATCTATATATTTGTCAGTGCGCAGTTGAAACATGAGGGCCTTGGCATGAGCTGGCACCTAGTTTGCCAGCATCACAGTTGACACCCATGAAACACGATCTAAATTGTCGGTGTCAGGAACCAGGGTAAGGGTAGTCAGGTCCTATGGTTGGAGCGGGAGTCAGGAATTGGGAAACAGAAACAAGTGTCAGAACCAGAGCCAGAAGCTGGATGCCAGAGCCGAGGATCAAACCAGAGTCAGAGCCATGAATCCGAACTGAGACTCAGAACCGGGCCTGGGCCAATCAGAGGTCATTGGAGGAGCTTCCAATCAGCTCTACTGTGGGTGGCACTTCCTGCAGTGACTGGTCTCCCGGGACTTATGGTGTGTTTATAGTGGCTCTGCCGAGGCTGTCCAGGAATAGCGTGGAAGTGCGACCTGTGGCCCAAAGTTCAAGCCACATAAATCCTTGCAGTCAGTTAACTAATTAAAATAAATGGTTTTTAGGTTACTCGATGTGTGGTAGAGGGACCTTTTGTGTTTGTTTAAAGGTTCCTCATTAGTCATAGTTGATACCACCATCTCAGCACTTCATTGCAGTAGTTTACAACATCCATTCTCAAAGGAACAGTAAAAGTCTCAATACATTGAGATTACTTAATCGTGTGGTGTTTGTATCTTCGGCCATGTTTACACAACAAAGTTAAGTCGGCATCAAGCCTCTGATTTAAGCAAGTCAATCTTGCGTGTCCACACTACGCTCATTGTGTCAGCAGAGTGCATCCTCACTAGCAGGGCTTGCATCGATGCACAGAGCTCTGCAATGTGGGTATTTACCCCACAGTGCACATAGACAAGTGGAATTTTGGGTTGGACTTGCAATGCCTTCTGTGCCAATGTTTTGATCCCATATGGTTATGGGAATATGGCATTAGCCTCCCGTGATACACTTACCTCCCTCCCTCTCTCCCTGAAATCAATGGCAAACAAACCAAGCCTTTTTCGTAAGCCTGGGTTACCTACACGGATGCCATAGCACAATAAGCATGGACCCCACTCAGCTGTACACTGTTGTTGTGAGCATTACAAACACCTTGCGCCTTATCCTGAAGTTTTTACACAACTGATACAAGAGCCGCCACTTGGAACAATGTGATGTCATGCAAGCAGCCCTGCTGGAAGACATAGAGCGGAGCAATTCGTAGTTGCTGGCAACAGTCATGCATCAACTTGACACAGTTAAGCGCCGTTTCTGGGCCCAGGAAACAAGCACTGACTGGTGGGTCTGCATCGTTATGCAGCTATGGGATGACAATCAGTGGCTGCAGAACTTTTGAATGTGTAAGGCCACTTTCCAGGAACTGTGTGAAGAGCTTTCCCCAGTCCTGAAGTGCAGCAATACTAAAATGAGAGCTGCTCTGACAGTGGAGAAGTGAGCGGCAATAGCTCTGTGGAAGCTTGCAACACCACACTACTACCGGTTAGTGGGGCATCAATTTGGAGTGGGTAAATCTACCGTGGGATCTGTTGTGATCCAAGTTTCCAGGGCCATTAACAGACTTCTGCTAAGAAGGGTAGTAACTATGGGCAATGTGCAGAACATAGTGGATGGTTTTGCCATGATGGGGTTCCCCAACTGTGGTGGGGCAGTCAACGGAACACATATCCCGATCTTGGCACCAGACCACCTTGCCAAAGAGCACATAAACCGAAAGGGGTACTTCTCAATAGTGTTGCAAGCGCTGGTGGATCACAGGGGCCATTTCACCGACATCAGCGTGGGATGGTTGGGAAAGGAGCATGACGTGCACATCTTTTGGAACACATGTCTGTTCAGAAAGGTGTAAGCAGGGACTTTCTTTCCAGACTACAAAATAACCATTGGTGATGTTGAAATGCCAATCGTGATCCTGTGAGACCCAGACTATCCCTTGCTCCCATGGCTCATGAAGCCATATACTGGCAGCCTGGACAGCAGTAAGGACTGATCAGGTCATAGACTGAGCAAGTGCAGAATGGTGGTGGAATGTTTCTTTGGACATTTAAAAGGTTGCTGGCATCGTTTGTTTGCTTTCACTGAGGTCTAACCTAGTAATGTCCCCATTGTTACTGCTGCCTGCTGTGTGCTCCATAATATCTGTGAAACAAAGGGAGAAAAGTTTCCACCAGGGTGGGCTGTTGAGGAAGATTGGCTGCTCAAAATTGTCTGTCAGGCAGACACCAGGGCAATAAGAAGAGCACATCAAAGGGCTCTGTGCTGAAATTGTTTGTCAAAACCTCAGGGAGACAATGAGCCAGAGTAATGTGACACTTATCTGTGTTGTTCCTTACCAAACTGTCCCCTCCATTGCATTTTATCCCCTGTAAACTCCAACCCCACCAACCTCCATGTGTTGAGTGAAGACAGAGCCTTTTCTCCTCAATCCGTAAAGTTTTATTATGCACACAAACACACAGAGACAGCAAAGAAAAGTAAGATAACCTGGGGCAAAAGACTGATAACATTGGGGAGGAGGGAGAAACTAGGAAAGCTTTCTTACAGATGCACTGCAATAACAATCAAAGGTGTGGGAATGGGCACCTTCTGGTCCTTGTACCCTCCCCTGGTGTTGTTTGCAAGGGATACTGACCTCCCCCCCTGCCTGCGCACCATGGGATGTTTGTGGGAGAAGGCTGTAGAACTGGGTGGTGATGGCAGTAGGTTCTCTGCAAAGGGACTCTATCATCCAGCTTCCTTTCTTGAACCTCAACCAGACACCTCAACATGTCTGATTGCCCCTTCATAATCCACGGCATCTCTTCCTGCGTGGCATGCTCTTGTTCCCTGCATGCTCTCTTGTCTTCCCTGTCCCTGTCCAGATTCTCGGACAGTGTAATCCTCCATGCTTTGAGCTCTGTCTTGTCACTGTCAGAGGCGTGCATTAACTCACTGAACATGTTCTTGCGAGTCTTCTTTTTCTGCCTTCTAATCTGGGAAAATCTTTGTCCCGGTTTGGAGGATGCACCTACAGACAACGTTTCAGCTGCAAGGAATGCAAAGCAAAAGGGTAGCACTGACAATGCATACATTGTTTCTGGTGCAAGGTTAATGTTTTTTATAAAAAAAACACCCCTCGATACAGTTCACTGCAAGCCACAATGTAATCACAAGTGCTGGCTATTGCAAGAGATGATTTGCTGCTCCAGCTATGGTGAGTAAGGCCACGAGGCATGGTCAAGAAGTCTTGTGCTGCTGCTTTTGTGAAGACATCCTTGGGATCACAGGTTGGAACTTGAGAAAAGCCCCTTTTCCCCTAGCAACCTGGATGGTGCTTGAGGATAGGCACCAGTGTAAAGACCCCCAGATAGTTTGTTTTTTACAAAAGTGGCACTGGGTTATGTGGGAAGGGAGACAAACAGGCAACCAACACCCCTCCCCCCCTTGTGTATTGCAAGCAGCATTAAAAGGTGATCCCTTCCAATCACAACCATGGCATGTTTGGGAAAGCGTGGTTGTGTGACCCAGATTTCACCAAAGGATGAATTATTTGTGGTTCAAGGGCTAGCATTGAAAACTTCCCCATTTCCCCTAGGTGACCCTATGCAATATCACTCTCTTGAGGGTAAAAGAAGCGGCAAGGGAGTAGATGCTGCAAGCATCTGGGAACAGACCTGGTCTTATGCTGCAGTGCTGTGTGCTGCAATGATGCCTGCAGAGTTAATACTGGAGTAGTGTGGGAAAGTGTCCTACTGCAGCCCTTTCCAGAAACCATCTGCAAAGGATTGCAGAGTACTTCCATGAAAGCTTCCTAGAGATCTCCATGGAGGATTCATGGGCCATCGCCATGCACATAAACAGTCTTTTTCGGAGCGCACCCTCTGTGTAGCTGCAGCTGCCACTGATACCCACTACACCTACTTTTTTGTTCAGATTAAACATAAAAAATAATAGCATGTAACCGCTACAGTTTGATTGGAAATGTGTACTCACCAGAGGTACCTTCCCGGGCATCACGTTCTTGGCTGTCAGGGAGAATGGATCCTCCACTTGCCTGCCACGCATTCTCCTCATCATCATCAACAGCGTTCTCTTCGTTGCTCTAGGTTGTCCGGGGGTGCTGGGAGGTATCCACGGAGTGTTTTGGGACAGTGGTGGGCTCGTTGCCAAGAATCCCATGCAGCTCCTCATAAAAACGGCATGTCTGGGGGGCAGAACCAGAAGGACAGTTCGCCGCCCTTGTCTTCTGATACGCTTGCTGAAGCTCCTCTATTTTCATGCAGCACTGCTGTGTGTCCCTGGTGTAGCCTTTTCCCCCCATGCCCTGTGCAATCTTGGCATAGATGTCAGCGTTTCTTCTGCTGGATCGGAGCTCTGCCTGCACAGACACATTTCTCCCCACCCAGCAATAAGAGTCACCACCTCCTGTGTACTCCATGCTGAAGTGCTTGTGCAGCCTTAAGTCTCCATGATCAGCTGTGCTGGCAAGCTCTCCATGCTGATCAAACAGGAAATGAAAATTCAAAAGTTCTTGGGGCTTTAACAGGGGAGCAGCTGTTTCCTGTGTACCTGGCTGACGTGCAGTGGAGTTGAAAGCGCTCTCTAGCGCGGTCACTACGCAGCACTGTGGGACCCGTCCTGGAGGCCAATTCATTCAAATTACACAATGCAGTGTCTACACTATCCCCATGTCAAGCCCTGGATGTTGAATCAAGCGCTATGCCTTGCACAGAAGTGGAGTACAGAAGTCCACTTTACAGGCCACTTAGGTCAGCAGAAGGAACTCGGTAGTGTAGACACATACATTATTAGATCAACTTAACATGGCTTATGTTGACCTAAGTTTGTAGTGTAGACCAGGCCTCCTTGTGGCTCCAATCTTCCAGGTAGGACACGCCCACACCACTAGTTAGAAAAGAGAGGTTTTTTTTTTTTTTTTAATGATTCACATGCAAACACAGTTTTTCTATTCTGCCCTCCAATTTTGTCTCTTTCCCTGCCTGCCCTTTCTCCCCTTCACTTTGATGGGTGAGACCAGATGGTTTTTATATTGCCAGCTGACAGAAATTCTATTCTTTTCTGCATCCATTGCCAAAAGAAAAAGTGGAGAGAAAAGGAGGCCTTTTGGAAAGGAAAGTGTAGGATCAGTTTAGTGTCTGAGAACTATGCCCTTTACTTATTGGAGGATGGAGTCACTGTCCTCACAAGTTCTTTCACCTCTAATTTCTTCGAGTTTGCATTCCATTGAGGCAAAGCGTATAAATATACAGCACAGCAAAATCTGTGCACATTTCTGTGTATTCTCCAGAATTAGATCTTTTCACTAAAAGACAAAGCTTTAGCCCTTCTGGTTGCAGAGATAACCTACAGTGTAGTGACAGGCTCGAGGAGCTGCAGTAGTGCATGTATTTATAGGCAAACAGAAATGATAACATACAGAGAGAGCCTGACTGCCTTCACTAACTGCTTCGTAACTGCTAACAGTAATGAAAACCAAGCTGGGGCATGGTTTTGACTTAGCCTTTAAAGACCCATGTCACAAAAATAACCTTCCTAAGATAGCTGCCCACTGCAAGTTCAGTTAAATGCATTAAATTCTGTATTACATATGTATTTACCTTCCTCTGATATCTCAGCAGACATGTAAAGGAATAGCTTTGTTATGGATTTCTTTTCCTGCTGCAAACGAAGAAATCTCTGCAGATTTCACCCTCCTTTTTCTACAATAAGCAGAAATCTTTCCATATTGTTTTTCGTTTTTCCACAGATCTTTTTTTTTTTTCCACAGATCCACAGAATTGCTAGTGAGAGGCTCTGCTAAATACTCTTGTAAAAATAATTTCATGGTGGGCTTTATATTAGCATGATGCATTTCTGGAAGTTGTTACTATAAAAAGAAGACTAATTAAATAGGATGTGGGGACAGGAAATTGGAACCAAGTAATCTGGAAGTCAGTCTGCAGCCTCTGTCAACATTAAAAACTCAGACAATATGTTTAAAAAGTTGCAGTAAAAGGCTGAGAGTGAAGGTTCAACTCTGTGGAAAATGTGAGGAGGGTATCTTCTTCACCTCTATCGTGGCCTGTAACATACTGCTAGGGGTAAAGGGCACTGTAACCTCTCACGGGCTGTGTGACGAACAGCATTGTCATTGCTCTCACCCACTAGCAGTATGCAGCTATGCTAAAACCATGTTTCTGCTCATCAGATTCCACTAGGCTTGAAGTGGAAGAACTGATGGTTGAATACAGGAAGAAAGTGTCTAGTTTTGGCTCCACTGCCCCAAGCAAAGTCAGTGTCACTCGTTTCAACTCAGCCCTTGATTTGCCCTCCCAGCTGCCATCTCTTGATTTGCCATCCCAACTTCCTCCAGGTTTGACTGTGGTTTCTGACCATGCGCAGTCTGCAAGCTCTCCACCTCTTTTACTCCCAGCAGCAGCAGCAGATCTCACCCACTGGCTCCGGCATCCTTCCTGTTGACCCTTCCCAATCATCAGAGGATGTGAGTGGAGCCCTGTCTGTCATATACAGCATGGAAATCTGCATATGTCACCATTGCTGGGCATAGAATGCCTGGAAACATCTCCTAAGCTATCGTGGTGGTGGTATTGATTATTTGTATTACAAACCTCTAGAGTCCCCAACCAAAATGAGTTGCCATTGTGCTAGGGACCCTGAGATATGTCATTGTGTGTGGTAGTATAGACGCCTGGGAATTAGAGATGAAATATCTGCATGTACAGAAACAATTAAAGACAGTCACGTCCCAAAAAACTTATGATCTAACTAGACAAGACAGACAATGGGTGAGAAGAAAGAATTGAGTCATGGACACATGAAGTGACTGCCCCAGGTCATAGAGGAATGATGGCTTTGTAGTTAAGGCTGTAGCATGGGATGTAGGCAGTTTAGGTTCAATTCAAAGCTCTATCTCTGACCTTTCTAAGATAAGAACAAAGTCCCTGCTTGAGCAAAGAGTTTAAGTACATGCTGTATTCGCTTGCTTAAAGTTAAACATGTGGCTATGAAAAACACCAATGTTTTGTTTAAATGTCTCATACCTTGATAATTGTGTGACTGTAAGAACCCCTCAGTGCCAACAGGCAAAGGGATCGCTGTTCTGTAACAGTAACTCTTGACAGTGATGACAAACTCACTACACCGAATACATTTCTTTCATAATAATTTATCCAGAGAGGGTCAAGTGAGGTATCTAATAAAAGCTTATGTCATGCTGAAGATCATAATTGTTGTGAGATGTATGTCTGAATGATATTTAAGGAGTTGTGTGTATGTATTGAAAATAAGTTTTAGAGAGTGTGTCCCAGGTAGGGTTGTCAAACAGGTTTTGCCAGACAAAGAAAATTGATTCACCTGTCTGCTGTTGGCTATGTAAATTAAGCGTAGTGAGTAGGGCTGTCAAGTGATTAAAAAAATTAATCGCGATTAATCGCACAATAAAAAAATTTAATTGCAATTCATCACACTGTTAAACAATAATAGAATACCATTTATTTAAATATTTTTGGATGTTTTCTACATTTTCAAATATATTGATTTAAATTACAACACAGAATACAAAGTGTACAGTGCTCATTTTATATTTATATTTATTTTGATTACAAATATTTGCACTGTAAAAAACAAAAAGAAATAGCATTTTTTAATTCACAAGTACTTTAGTGCAATCTCTTTATCTTGACAGTTGAACTTACAAATGTAGAATTATGTACAAAAAAACCTGCATTCAAAAATGAAACAATGTAAAACTTTAGAGCCTACAAGTCCACTCAGTCCTCCTTCAACCAATCGCTCAGACAAACAAGTTTGGTTAAAATTTTCAGGAGATAATACAGCCCGCTTCTTGTTTACAATCTCACCTGAAAGTGAGAACAGGTGTTTGCATGGCACTGTTGTAGCCAGCGTTGCAAGATATTTACATGCCAGATGTGCTAAAGATCCATGTGTCCCTTAATGCTTCAACCACTATTCCAGAGGTGTGTCCATGCTGATGATGGATTCTGCTTGATAACGCTCCAAAGCAGAGAGAACCCACACATGTTCATTTTCGTCATCTGCGTCAGATGCCACCAGCAGAAGGTTGATTTTCTTTTTTGCTGGTTTGGGTTCTGTAGTTTCCGCATCTGAGTGTTGTTCTTTTAAGGCTTCTGAAATCATGCTCCACTCCTCATCCCTCTCAGATTTTGGATGGCACTTCAGATTCTTAAACCTTGGGTTGAGTGCTGTAGCTATCTTTAGAACTCTCTCATTGGTACCTTCTTTGTGTTTTGTCAAATTTGCTGTGAAAGTGTTCTTAAAATGAACATGTGCTGGGTCATCATCCAAGACTGCTATAACATGAGATATATGGCAGAATGTAGATAAAACAGAACAAGAGATATACAATTCTCCTCCAAGGAGTTCAGTAACAAATTTAATTAACGTGTTATTTTTTAACGAGCATCATCAGCATGGAAGCATGTCCTCTGGAATGGTGGCCAAAGAATGAAGGGGCATACGAATGTTTTAGCATATCTGGCACATAAATATCTTGCAATGTGGCTACAAAAGTGTCATGCAAATGCCTGTTCTTACTTTCAGGTGACGTAAAAAAGAAGCAGGCAGTAGTATTTCCCGTATATGTAAAACAAACTTGTTTGTCTTAGCGATTGGCTGAACAAGAAGTAGGACTGAGTGGACTTGTAGGTTCTAAAGTTTTACATTGTTTTGTTTTTGAGTGCAGTTCTGTAACAAAAAAAATCTACATTTGTATGTTTCACTTTCACAATAAAGAGATTGCACTACAGTGCTTGTACGAGGTGCATTGAAAAATACTATTTGTTTGCCATTTTTATAGTGCAAATATTTATAATAAAAATAATATAAAGTGAGCACTGTACACTTTGTATTGTGTTGTAATAGAAATCAATATATTTGAAAATGTAGAAAAACATCCAAAAATATCTAATAAATGTCAATTGGTATTCTATTAACAGTGCGATTTCTCGTGATTATTTTTTTAATTAATCTCATGAGTTAATTATGATTAATCAACAACCCTAGTTCTGAGCCAACACAATGGAAGCCAAATCTGCATACAAAGTAAACAGGGGGATGCGAAAACACTGGAGACTATACCCTGGTTGTGGGGCAGGTGTGAACTTTGAAGAATATAAGTAGAATGCAAGGAGGCCTGAGCAGCAGGGGTGTTGCATGAATGCTTCGATCCTGGTTTGCCAGAAAACCAGCGAGCTCTGCAAAAGACTGAATCCTTGGGGGAAAACTCCTTTATTATATAGGAGAGGTAACCATTGATTAGTGTAGACCCAGCTTTGTGTTTTATGATTTTGTTCTATATGTTTTCATTTCCGTTTCCATTATCCTTATTCACTGTCTCTTAAGACTTAGCTCTTGATAATACTTTTATCATTGTTTTCACTATAAATGTATCTTAGTGCTGTGATATTATATATGAGATGAGCCTCAATTGAATCAAACAAGGTGTGTGCACTGTTCCTGTGGGGACAGCTTCTCTTGTAATTTCTGTGACTGTCCAGTGGGTAAGGGCTGGACATGGTAGGGGATGCTTTCAGAGGGGATTGGGAGCTGTGGCACACCTGTTGTTATCCTGCAGGGCAACGTAAAGGTTGGCAGAGCCCGGAGGAGATTGTTTGCATGGCTAACAGACTAGTGGTGTCAGGGAGCTGACACCCAGGTAAGTATCAGCAAGTGTTCTTCTCACTGGAGATAGGGGAGTAATGAGCCCTGAGCACCCAGAGAGAGCATAACAAGTTGTATATCTGATCTCTAAATGAGTGGTCCTCAATGAGGGTTTTCCATACCCTAATGTCATGTTACAACAGACAAAATGCTGGTGAGGCTCCCCTCCCATCTAACCATAAAGAATGGAAGGCTGACTGTGACCCACCCCCTGTATTTTTTTTGCAGCGACCGCACTGAGGACCCATGCTGTAAATCCAAAAACAAGTAAGCAAATTGCTTCTCTTCCTTGCCAACAATCAAAATTTGGCTTGTAAGAAACCTCAATAAACCCCTAACTACAGTAAAGGTACTAAATGGCACTCTAATGTTATAGCAAGAAAGATGCTAAAAATGTCTTGCAGAAGAAAATTATATATTTAAGTCTCCTGGTTTATGTTTTCTTATATGACAGTATCATTGCTGCAGCTTCCAAAATACTGCAAGTAAGTAGGTAGAAAGATTTGTCATTGAATTAAGGGTTACAGAAAAGGTCTTCCTTGAAAATCCAAGCTCAGCTGAAATGATGCTGAAAATTATTTTAAAAGCTTGTGACATCTGTCAAAATGGTTAAAGCCAAGGAATGAAGCAAGGAAGGGTAACCTGGTCCCATGCTAACTGCTGACCCACATGCACTATTTAGAATAAAGTGGGCAGAGCTGCTTGCTATTCTGTGCCAATGACAGAAGATCTCTGAAAATAGAGGTTCTTAAGACAGTTTCCATTAAGTTAGTCCAGTGTTTGAAAATGCTAGATTTCTGAAGTTAGTTTCCCAAAGTAGTATTGAAGTCTACTTTAAAGAGAGAGATATTTAGTTTTCTCATATGTATGCGATGTACATGCATCACACTCCGTGCATCAAGAGAGCAGAACCCACATGTAAATGCATGTTCTCCAAGTAGATCAGTATTACTTTTTACACTGTGCTTGATTGGAGTAAATTTTCTGAAGTATTCCACTGAGCTGAGCACCTATACACAAATAGAAATCAGTATTCTGCAGGTCTTACATTAATTTCTCTTTAGTAATTTCTTATTTAGAAGAAGATATGAGCTGAGGAGGATGAAGGGTGTAGGACTGGCTTGAGTTACATAGGTAGTATAAATTCTTACTCTAATCTGATGATCTCATTACTTACAAGCTTTTCTGTTGCACTCATCACTGTAGTACCATTCTTCCTCTCTCCTGCTGTATTCTGTGGATTGACCTATATGGTAGTGTGTTCATCAGGAATAAACAGTATGTTCTTAACTTGAGTTAAATAATTCAAGGTAAAATCCTAGTGAAGACAAGGCAGCTTGTAGTTTCCATGTGAACTAGCAAATCTAGTTAAAGGCTGTTGGGAGCCTAGGATTTAATTCTGCCTGCTAATGTGTGAAAACTACAAACTGCCTTGTTATCACTGGGATTTTACCTCAAGTTTTCTAACTTGAGTTAAGAATACGCCTTTTTTTCCAAGTGAGCACTAGGTAGGCGTGTGTCAAATCCTGTTTGCTCCAATAAATTGTCTTCATGTGGGTATGTACAAGCTATATAAAATGACACACAGTTAGAATACGCAAGTAGCAGTAGTAGTTTAATACCTGATACATTTTCTGTTGGGAGCATAGTTTGCCCTTGCAGGTGAATGGACTTGAATAAGTCTTTTTTTCATGTGTAATTTCTAAGAGCTTTATAATATATTTGCCCGGTTACCAACATGCTAAAGGCAAGGATTTTGGACTTTCGTGAGTGATTTTTTTTAAGGTGCTAAACTTCTGCAGCATCAATTGACTTCAGTGGGATTTCTGAATGTTCAGAACTGCTGAAATCAGGCCATACACTTCTTTGCAGGTGACGGGTGTATGTAGAAGCTTTGATTTGTCTCTAAAGGGACGGTACAATTTTTTTATTGTTGTTTAAAAGGATAAATTAATTAGGTCAGAGAAAGCACTTATGTCACCTACCAATGTATCAATTCAATCTTAGTCCCATAACAAATAAATAATTCTATTATTTCCACTTGCATTCTTCTTTCCCTGTAGAAGGGCGGTCAATAAGATTTTTAACATTGCTGTGCACCAAGGACAATGTCACCTTGTCATTTGCCTGCTTGTATTAATGGACCGTGGAGAAATCTTTTATTTCCATCAGGCAAATAAGTGGCATGATTTGTTACATATCAATCTCATTTCAATTTACCACACTTATTTTATCCTGAAATGACCATTGGAAGGCACACAGATTCTCTATCACGTGCGCCACTCTGCAGATATAGAATGTCCATCCTGAACTGCATGTAAAAATGTATCTCTGAAGTAAATTATTTGCCATTCTGCCCTTTCAGGTTATATATTCATCAGATTTCTCAGACCCTTACAGAATTCTTAACTAACTTTGGCTGCCTTGTAATTTAATACTTTCCATGCTATCAAATATAGCTATTGCTATTAAGAGATTTTTTTTTACTGTCTTTTAAGGATTTCTCTTGTGTTACACCATTTTGAGGACATCTAGAATTTACTTACAGTTTTAGGGTTTGGGAAAAATAATTGGTATGTATGTAGCATTTTACAAACTAATTTAACCAAGACTAATCCTTATAGCAAGTATCCTTGTTCCTCTGGGTTTTTTATGGAGGAGGTAACTGAAACACAGTGAAGTAATAGTGTATAATTGAGATATAAACAAATTTTAGCTGCTAACTTATCCATTTCTTTCCTTGCACTTTGTTGTATCTGGGTTATTTGGCCTAACTTAATTGATTTAAAAATGAATTTAAAAAATGCAATAATGGTTTAAAATGCCTTGATTCTAATAGATGATGAAGTAAATGTATTCAGCACCACCACCATTAAAAACAGAGTTTATGTTAAGCAATGTGGGATTTCATTTTATTTAAATATTCTGTGTATTCAATCTGTATTAGCCAGCTTCCCTCATTTTGTCATTCTGTTTCTGAGAGCAAGACTTTTTTTTAGAGTCTCAGAACCAGTTTGCATTTTAAACATTTTTAAAATAAATTATCCATTCTTGAATGGGAACAGGAAAAAAGATTTAAATTAATAGCTGAATTAATGCTTATTTTAGAAATGTAATCCATTTTTAAAAAGTGTATTACTAACTTTTAAAGAATAATGCTTGCAAATTGCATAGAGTGTATATTTATATTCATCAACTGTTTCCAGTACAGCAACTAGAGTCTTTTAGGAACTAAGTCATAAAATAACTTCACTTTGTAAACCAGGAGAGCCTTTCTGTTTTGAATTGTCACATGGGACATTAGCTGAAATGGAATTAGTGTACGTGATAAACATGTACATTTTTTTAGATTGCCCCTGTAAGAGAGGGAGTATTAGGCCCATGGCTGGAGGCCTCAGGATCCTACCACACCCTGCCCCAGAAAGGAGCAGTAGAGAAGTTCTCCAGGCTGCTTAGACTAGCTGCAGGGGAAGCACCAATGAGAGAGGCTGCAGAGAGCAGCCATTCAGGGCCCAGCAGGCTCACATACAAGGCGCAGCAAGGCCAGAGGAGTCAGTCAGCTGGTGACTGGAGCTGGAGGAATGACCATTGTTTTCCTGGCTGGCGGAAGGACTGGCAGGACCACGGACAGATCAGTTGCTGGCAGGGACCGGGGGAGCAAGAGAGCGCTTCTGGCTGGCTGTTGGGCCGGAGTAAAAGACTTCAGTCCTATGGTAAGGGTAAAACATTTGTGAAGGTGCTGGGGCCGCGGGGAAGTGGCCCAGGCAATGGTAGCAGCATGGTGGCTAGTTACGGGGAATGCAGCAGCACGTAGCTGCCATTCATAAGGTCCCTGTGCTGCGGCCTGGAGTAGTGGGTGGCTCTGGGTCCCCCCCCATACCAGCCACTAGGAAAGTGGCTTAAGTCCTGAGGAAGGGAGTTTACTGAACTGTGAAACACCCCAGGAAGGGGATTGGATGGTTTAGTGGGCCCAGAGCAGGTAAAGAGTGTGTCTCCCGGGAGGAAGCCCCCGGGGGTACATCCCCATTCCAGGGTCAGGATTGCTTAGACTGAGCCTGGGGAGAGCTACAGAGAAACCAATGGCGGGGTACTGGGATAGGTCCAGCTGAACTGTATACCCTGGAAAGGGTCTGATTTGTTTCACATACAGACTGTGTGTGAGACTCGGCTGGAGGGCTGAGAGTTAGGCCTTCAGTCACAAAGCATGCTTTCTCTTACTGCTTTCCTTTCCCATCAGCTAAGGTGTGTATGTGTCTATTTCATGGCACAGTCCTATTACCTGAAAGGTTTATGAGCCCCAGAATAGTTTTCCATTCTTAGAAATAGTAATAAGTTTGTTGTTTTTTGTACACAAACTATTGATTACCTGTGCAGGCATTACCACAAACATATTTTATAGCATATGACCATGTCTTAGCCAATTAGATGATATTATGTAGTGTACAGAGTTAGCTCTTGGGCCAAATTGAGCAATAGTGTAAGTGTGCACAGCTCCAAACTATTTTTTAAAAGGCAATGTACTTTCTACCCTTTTTTTAATCATACTTTTGAAAAACTCTGTTTCACTTGTGAACCAGATTTTAGTAAAGTACATACATATATTAAATCAAACCATTGAAGGAAAGAGTGAAAAGACTGATTAACTCTTTGGATGCATTTTGAAAGCTCATACAAATCGTACAGTTTTGAATTTATTGAGAGATTATTAATGGATTTTTTTGCTGAATTGGTACACCTTGCGAACTTGGAATAGAGAACTGAAATATAACAAAGATCAGTAACCTGGGTTTCTGCCAAGTATAGCAATTCATATTTTTATTTTGAAAAATTTTATGACTGGAAGGGACTTACATTTTTGCAAATCTTAAATCTTCTAAAGTGGAATTCTGGAGTTGGTCAGAATCCAGACTTCATTGTCTTTCAGCTTTTTTTATTCCCCACTAAAAATGATGCAACCCTAGTCAATTGTAAACTAAATATGTTACCTAATAATCAAAACAAATATACTAATTATAAATTACTACTTAATTAAGACTTCTCTACATTTTTGCTAAGCCTTTAACTTCAGAAGCAAGACAAGCTGCTATTTTAAGGCCTAATTGTTCTACTGTTACTCATGTTGATGTGGAATTACTCATACAAGTAGTCCCGTTGAACACGCTGTTCACCAGTGTGAAAAAGGTTGCAGAAACAGGATCTGTTTGAGTACTCCGTCTCTCTTTTCATTTGTGTTACTGCAGTGCTTATGAAGGATGCTGAATTGACAGCTCCCCTATTTCTCCACAGAACAGGTATAGTATGAGGGGTGGCAGGGCAAGTTTCCCAAGCTTCTCCAGTTTACCTCAGCTGTCACATTCAGCTCTCACATGGGAACTGCCCACAGGTAATGAGTTCATTTGAGTATCCAGATGGAGAGAAAGAGAGAGAGTCAATTCTTGGTTTTTATGGGAAGACTGCTAACAAAGTTGCCAATTAGAGCAGGTTGTGATAGTGGCAATTACTTGTCTTCTAAGCAGTTATTTTGCCAGTCAACCCATCTTGATCCAAGGGTGGCCACTGCCATTCCATCCAGTTGTCACTCCACCATAGCCTGGCAAACAGCCTCACCTGGAACACCGGAAAATGAAGATCTCTTTTCATACCACCTTGATATGAAAACTATTGGGAACCTCCTGGGGAGCAGACCCTGTGGTCTTTCATACTTCTGTATTGGCACTGGTGTTTGCTCCAGCTGCATAGTGTTTTGCAGTCTGGGGCTGCAGCCTCCACATTCAGCTTATCGACACAGAGCTGAGTTTGGCCACTCATGTCATTAGTGGCTGTTCAAACTACACACAAACCTGCGGTCTGTATGTGCTAGCACATAGAGCTCTGCCAGACTGTCAGTGAGATGTTGTTACTGTTCGGTCTGCTTGGAGAGCTGTGACAGATGAAAACAGCCTATTACGTCTCCAGTTGACTAGTGCCCCAATCTCAGATATATTCAGAGGATGAATCTCATTCCTGTGGTCTGGGATATGACGCTCTCGGGCCCCCTTTGTTATGGCAGCTCATGCACTCTTGGACAAAAGAGCTGCTGATCCTTCACCATGCACGGACGATCAGTATCACCAGGTAGCCAAAAATTACGCCCTTAGAAGCATCAGTAGGAAAGAGAGTCTAGCACGCTAAGTAAATTCAGGGGTCCATTGCTGCACCTGCCTCCACTTGATTGTAGATCCTGGACTAGACTCAGTAGGTTACTTGCTGGCTGAACCAGAGTTACCACAAGCGTGCAGTAGCTAGGTCTGGTTTCCTCCCCATTCTGTGACTGTGGAGAAGCATAGCAGACAGTAAATCATGTGGTGAAAGAGCATCCAACCCAACATCTGGAGGACAATCTAAAATATCTAGCGTGTCTTGATGTAGAGGCCACCCTGTGGTTATGGAACCTGGACATGAAGCTCTGACATCTGTTAGGAGAGAGGGGTTCTGTGTTTTTTTGATTTCTCAGTTTTGTGAAATGGGCAGTTATGCAATGGGAATTTGGGCAGAGACTCCTAAACCATCCTCACATTTTAACAAACTTCAGTCATTACTGACTTTGGGGGGATTCACACCAGCAGTCTAGGGGTGAAAGGCTCTAAATCCCATTACTAATCCCCTGTGCTTAGTGTCATGATTCCAGTTTACATGGCTTTCCATTAATTTTTGCACCAGACTGATTTGCAAGCTTTGAACTGTAAACACGTAACGCCCGCAGAAACTCAGAATCCCATCAACCTCCCATTGATGGGGGTTCTTTGTGAAATTGTAGACACTATCTGGGAGTTCTTTAATTTTGCAGTTCACTGTTGGTGTGTGTCCAGCACAGACAGAAATGAACTGTGGAGGGAGGGATGGGGATGTATAGGAGGTTGGAAAATTAGGGTCACCAGTCAGAATGAAACATGTCCCAAATTTGGGTTTGTTATATAGAATAAACGGGTATGCATGCACATGCGCAACATGCTGTGCCTCCTCCAAGTCTGAGCAAGAGGTGAGCAGAAGATGAGTACCATAAGTTTATCAAAACACCTTGAGAACCATTACCCTGAAGTTCAGCCCAAAGCCAATAGGTAGCATAAGCATAATGGTGCATGGGGAAGCAAAGTGTTACCTCAGAGGTAGTGTTGCTACTGTGAATTTTGAAATAATTGTTATTTTTCTTAAAGCCCCAGCTGCTGGAGCCTTGTGAGGATCCTCTGGTTTGTTTGTTTTTTTTTTAATTAAATTTCTAGCCCTCATTCTTGTACCTCCTTTGCACCCTAAAGGATCAAAAACAAGGAGACAAATAAAAATAACCCATATTTATGTATTTATTTTAATCTCATGATTTTAAGCCAATCTCATAATTTTGCGGACTTGACTCATTATTATTTCTAACACTCATGGTTGGCAGTACAGAGTGCAGCAGCAGCATATAGTCGTGGAGGATAACCAAGGAGGTGTGGCTGTCTGTGTCAGGAGAGCAGCAGGCTTGAGGATGGTGATTTGTGGCACTGGGGAGTGGGCGAGCTCATAGTCTCAGGAGTAAGAACTGAAGGAGGAGGTCACAGTGCAGACAAAGAGTCCTTGACCCTGCATCAGGAGGAGAGGGAGCTGGAAGCACCTTCGCAAGGAGGTGTGTACTGGGGGCTACAAAATATTTTGACTGCTCACCTTCTGCCACAGTGCAAGAGCACAAGCCCCCAATCCTTATTTTTATTATTAGTTTTTATTCCTACTACAGTAGGCCCCAGAGGCCTCAGTGAGGGTCAGAGCTTCATTGTGCTATCCAGACACCAAATAAAATGTAGTTCTTGCCCTGTGGAGTTAACTTAGATTGTAAAGAAAAGATGCAACAAGAGGGTGTAACAGGGAGTGGGGGAAAAAAGATGAGGATAAGAACATAAGAATGGCCATACTGGATCAGACCAATGGTTCATCTAGCCCAGTATCCTGTCTTCCAGCAGTGGCCAATGCCAGGTGTCCCAGTGGGAATGAACAGAATAGGCAATCATCAAGTGATCCATCCCCTGTCGCCCATTCCCAGCTTCTGGCAAACAGAGGCTAGGGACACCATCCTGGCTAATAGCTATTGTTGGACCTATCCTCCTATGAATTTATCTAGTTCTTTTTTGAACCCTGGATAATAATAGGAGACCTATGCACACAATTTGAAGATTGAGTTTGGGTTGTTGGTTTGTTTTTGTTTTCTTTTAATAGATATAATGATCTGGACAATCCCTACTGGCTCCCTGGCTTGCAATTGTGAGCAATTTATCAAAGGAATGACAGGAGAAGTGGAACTGGAGGGATTTGAACGAAGGTGGGGTAGCCCTTAGCTCTGGAATGGTGTTCCTCACAGAATGCATGCCATGAAAGGAAGTGTGATGGTGTTAGCTGGTGAAGCAATCGATTGGGCAGTCAAGGCTGGCATTGTTGGCAGAACGGAAGAGGAAGGGAGAGAACATGACAAGATGCGATACAAAAATGGAATTGTAGGGAAGAGTTCAGTTGTGAATGGCCTTAAAGATAAGGTTTCTCTAACTGTGGTGGGGCGATTAATGGCACACACATTCCAATTTTAGCACCAGACCACCTTGCCTCTGAATACATCAATAGGAAGGGATACCTCTCCATGGTGTTGCAGGTGCTTATGGATCACCGATGGTGTTTCACGGACATCAATGCAAGCTGGTCTGGAAAGGTGCATGATGCACGCATCTTCAGGAACAGTGGCCTGTACAGAAAGCTGCAGGCAGGGACTTTCTTTCCAGACCACAAGTTCACAGTGGGGGATGTGGAAATGCCCATAGTAATCCTGGGAGACCCAGCTTACCCCTTACAGCCCTGGCTCATGAAACCTTAAACAGGTCATCTGGACAGCAGCAAGGAGCGTTTTAACAACAGGCTGAGCGGGTACCCCATGGTAGTCGAATGTGCCTTTGGCCATTTGAAACCTCACTGGAGGTGTTTCAATGGCAGGCTAGACCTTACCAAGGATAATATTCCTGTGGTCATAGCCACGTGCTGCACTTTGCATAATCTGTGTGAATCTAAGGGTGAAATATTTGCTCAGGTGTGGAGCACTGAGGCAGAGCGCTTGGCTGCACATTTGAACAGCCAGATGCTAGGGCTGTCAGAGGAGCCCAGAGGGCTGCTATTAACATCAGAAAGGCTTTGAGGAACCACTTTGACAATGAGGGGCAGTTACACGTGCTATGGAGTTGCTTTCCTGATGCATCTGTGTACAGTTTTGGGGCCCAAGATCCATGCAACACAATGCTTTAGAAGCCTGTTCCCGAGAGTGAATTGATTGCTATACGCTTTTGTAGAACACAGAATAAAAACGCTGTGCCGTTAAATACCTTAGCCTTCATTTATTGTTAAAAAGGATAAAACCTCACAACTGTGTGTGTAGCTCCAGCAATCACTGTGCAAGCTGTGAGAGGGGGTGGAGTGATGGGGAGGCTCAGGAGGGCTGTGAAGTGAAAAGGAAGGTCTGGGCATAGAGGGTGGGGTGGGGTTGTCAAAGAATTGTGCATCTGCACGTGCTGCAGTGGAAGACTGATCACAGATCTGCTCAGTCTGCAGCTGTATCAAAGACTTGAGCATCTCCGTCTGATCCTCCATCACTTTTATCATCCGCTCTGTCGCTTGCCTAGCAAAAGCAGCACTCTCCTTTCTGACCTGCCTTTCAGCTTTCCAGCACTCTTTCCGTGCCCTGGTCTGTCTCTCATCGCGCTGCAGCGCCTCCCGGAACACGTCTTCTTTGCTGCGCCTCGGGTTCTTTCTTATCTGCCGAAGCCAGTCCTCAGGGGTGCATGGTGTGTTCCTCAAGGTCTGTGCTGAACAGAAGAGGGATTGTTACGTTCCAGCAAGTGATTGAAACATTTTAGTAAAAATGGCCTTTTGCTAGTAGAAATCACTTTCTCTCTGAGACTCTAGGCAGGCACACAGCTCTGCGAGCACCCCAGTCATGGTGAGTTTTGGGAGTGGGGGGGAAGGCCGTTGTGCATATGGACAAAAAGGTCACGGCTTGCAGGACAGCTTTGCAGGGAACTCATTCTAAAATTATCCCACACTTTTTCACAGGCGGTCAACCTGCTGGCTGACGTCGCGCTGCTGTGGGTGACCAGAGAAACCAGTGCACAGCTGCTGAATGCTTGCGGCTTTCACCCTGGTCTATATGCAGTTCAGCTATATGCCGCTTTGGTCCCAGCTCCAGTGATGGCTAAATGGCATGGTACAGTTTCCTACAATGGGGGAACTAACAAGGCTGCAATCTCTTGGAATCTGTGGCAGATTAACAAGTACCTCTTGGAAACTTTCCAGAGCCTCTCTCTGGAGGATTCCTTGCAGGTCTCAATGTCCATCGACACCCTGCTTGGCCATGCAGATTAACTACACAGGGCAATGTCCAGCTCACAGAAAACACTACCTGCCTCCCACTTTTTGATTCCCTACACAAGCCACAGCAACTTACCCGGCATCTTATCTGCTTCCTGCTCCCCGCTGAGCACTTCTGAAGTGGAGAAAAGTTCCTGGCTGCCTGCCCCACCAGGCAACCCTGCTGGGAGCAGCACATCCTCTTCTAGCTCGATTTCTTCATCCAGAACTTCAGCCTCTGGGTTACCCCCTCCCTTTCTCCTGCCTGTGAAATATCCATGGGGCTATCGGCAATGGAGATGGAGTCACCACCGAGGATAGCATTCAGCTCCTTATAGGTCTTAGCTGCAGCACTGGAGCGATGGTTCGCCTCCCGCGCCCTATGGTACGCCTGCCTCAGCTCCAATAAAATAGGGAAAAAAACCCTGTGGTCTCTACACTGCATGTTTGTCAACAATAAAGGGAGGGGAAAAGACAAAAGTGTCTCGCAGGGGTGAAAGTTTTTTGTCGCCAAAACTAGGTGGTTTTTGTTGTTGTTGTTGAGAAAAGTCACATTGCAGTGTGTATGCTATCACTGGTTTGTCACCAAAAGCCAGTTTTTGGTGACAAAACTTGCCAGTGTAGACAAGCCCTAAATTAGCTCCCCTTCTGCCGCCACACTGAGCTGGTCTGTTCTCCTTTTGAGCGCCTCAGCGAAGCCATGCATGCTTTGCAGATGTATTGAGGTGGGACCATGAGGGCCCAGAGCAGCTTTTTAACCCCTTCCGTAACAGTGCAGGGTTTGTCACAGAGTAGTTGAGAGCTTTAGCAGTGTAGACTGAGGGAAAAGGCCAGAACTTGGAAGCATGAAGATGTGGCTGCAGTAGGGACCTCCTGGTGAGCAGAATCTGAGGTTGTGGCTTACCCCAGGAGTTGCAATTACTCCACCCCTGCCAACATCAGAAGTACAACAGGGTTGAGAATGTTTTACCTGAGTGATAATCATGTGCACAGCAATACGTAGGTGGGTATTAGGTGTGATTTGTAACAATGCTGACTTTGCTGTGTTAACTGAAACCTGTGGACCAAGGACTACCACAGCCTGTCATCTGCCAGCTCACATTAATGGGTCATGAAGAAATCTTTTACCTCCAGCAGCAGATGAGCGGCATGATTTGTTAGATATCCGTGTCATTTTGGCTCACCATCCTTATTTTATCCTGAAATGACCACAGGAAGGCACACCAATTCTCTGTCATAGGAGGCTCCGCAGATGTGGACTGTCCATCCTGAACTGCATGTAAAACTCTTGTATTGCTATGAATTGCCTATACAGCCACATACAGATGAAATTCCACCTTGGCATCATCACCTGCTGCTACTAGTAGAGATGTGGTGAGGAAGACTGACAGAAGAGACTGCATGTCATACAGGCTGTAGTGAGCCTCCCCGGCACTTCTCATTGCTCCCAAGCATCCTTTGGAATAAACGGAGGCAGTATGCAAAGTAGGGTATGTTGAGGAATAGATTACTGCTCACTGCTCTCACTTCATTTGGTAGATGCCACTAACCTGGAGAAGGAGGAGCCGGTGAATCTATTGCTGTGATTCCCCTCTTGCTTGTTTTATTAGTAGTGTTTGATTTATCAAAGGACAATGTAGTGCCATGGCCAGAGATGACCATTAACTACTTCTCTCACAGCGATCCAAGACATGATGCAATTTGTTGATAAAATAACTTTTCTTCCTGTGCCTCACTGTACATCTTTCAAGAAACACTCCAATGAAGTGTCAACATTGTAATTAGAGTTGAGCAAAACTTGGAATTTTCATCTGAGGGGAAATTTCAACATGTCAGCATTTGTTTGTGTCCCAAAATGGGATGAAAAGACAAAATTTCCTGTGGAGCGAAATTCCAAAATATTTTGTGTTGGAAATATTTTTGATCCAAGTGAAACATGTCAACATTCCCAAAACGCAGTTTCAAGTAATTTCAACATTAAACTCCATTTCCTTAAGGTGGCACGTTGCCTTATGGGATTTGTAATTCAGGGGTATGATCCCCCCCCCATTCCCCCGCTATATACCAGGCTCCCCAGGTTGGTGTGCATCTCCCATAATGCACCCAGAATCACCTGACTCGCATGAGTGAAGTGAACACTTCACCTTATGGGACTCGTACTTCTCCGGGGAGCCCAGCCCATAGGAGAGAATGGGGCCCAGAACTAAACTAATCGGAAAATGCAATTTAGTGATTTATTGACCAGTGTCTCAATGAAAAAACTGGACAGTTCAAACAACACAATATTCGTATTCATGTTGAACCGACCCCAAATGAAATATTTCATTTCAATTTTCCTGATGAAAAAATCAAGAATTTTCGGAAAAATCAAGAATTTTCTATAGAAAGTTTTGATTTTTGTGGAAACTGCATTTTCTGTCAGAAAATGATTCCAGTTGAAAATTCCTCACCAGATATACTTGTAATATCTGATGAGAGAATATAGGGAAGATTGGACTGCTGCCTTGCCATTATGAGACCTCCAGTTTCTCTGCCCAGGAAATAAACGTACGTCTGTAGTTTAAACAAAGCAAACAGCAACAGAATATCAAGCTGTACACGCGGATAAAGAAAAATTCCGGATCCAGTTCTGCAATATGCTGAGCACCCTGAACTCCCGTTGAAGCTAATGGGCATTGAGGGCACTCAGTCCTTGTGGGATCAGGCTCTCAGTTTGCTAATATATCTCAGTTTTAAGTCTTCCAGCTGATGGTAGTAACAGAAGTTAACAGATAAGTTAAAATATATATAAATATTATTTAACTTTTGATATTTCCCTTTTAGCAATTTTAATGTTTCTGCCACCCTAAAAAGAAACAATTCCCGTCTGCTGGGGCAAAAATAGAACAGTTGTGAGAACTGTACGGTTTAGGTTCAAATAAATGTTTCAGCATGTTGGTGGTGGTGGGTTTAATCAGTTGCACAGAGAGCCTAATAGATATGCAGGTTTCAGAGTAGCAGCCGTGTTAGTCTGTATTTGCAAAAAGAAAAGGAGTACTTGTGGCACCTTAGAGACTAACAAATTTATTTGAGACTTTAATTTGCTTCTATGACAATTGGCCAGAGGGCAAACTGAATTGCACTAACTTGAGAAGCAGTGGCGCTTTCCCTGCCCCTTTCTTGATAAGTGCAAGCTGAAGTAGAAAGCCTTGCTAATAGCACAGAAGCAGTTCACACCATGTAATCATCTTAGGAGCGTTTTCATCAAACTCCTCTCTTCATATTCCTGTTTACATTTTTCACACCTTAATGAAAAGGCTGTCTTTTGCAGGAAAAAGGTAGGACCAGTACTGCAGTAGAAGTGTTCCTGCTAATGTAAAGTTGATATGGAAGCTCTTTCAGCTTTTATTAGTTACACTCATTCCCGCTTTGGCTTAGTTCATGGTTTCTTCTAGTACAACAAAAGATGATTTTCTCTGGTGTATTCGTAGCTTTAGCTCCTAATGATGGCTTTCTGCTGTACTCTGGTGGTCCTCTGAGGCTGTTTGTTTTAGCGTCTTGTGCTGACGGGTACATCTGGTGATAGCTCTGGAATACTAATGCCAATGCTGGTTCTCACAAAGCCTGGCTTTTGAAAAATGCTTTAGACCATTCAGCACCCCTCTACCATGCTGAGCGACAAGAGGGCAGAAAGGTCATGCTCAGTGAATTTTTTTTTTTTAATGCAAAGTAAGCAGCCCACAGGAATGGCAGCTCTTTGCTTCACATCCTTCTGCCCAGGCTTCTTACAAAGCTGTAGCCATCTATTTGCATAAATATCAGGCCTGTCCCTTGTTACAGTCTTTGTTACATAGATGCTATCAAAGGAAATGGAGGGAGAACAGATTTGAACATCTTGCATTCCGCTCTTAAAAAAAGTGTGATTGTATAACTAATCCACATGGTTTTCTTTTTGGTTTTATTAGATTCCCCCCTGTCCCCATTCCCATTTCTTGTTTCAAAGCCACTGTTCCTAGCCTGTAGAGGGACATCAGCAATAGATGCCTTGGAGCAATAGCACGTGCAGTATTCTCTGCAGGAGAGCCCTTCGACATCATTATGACCAGTGATTGATTTGCTGCAGGTTGTTGTTCTCTTCCATTAACCACTTGGCACAGTCACTTCTCATCACCCATTTCATGACAGAGACATGAGAACTTTGCTGCCACTATATTTCTCATAATCAGTTTGATTTGCCCAAATCTCCTGTAGGTTAATGCATGTTTGGTATATGCTGTACATACCAGTTGCCAGTCTGGCGAGAAGGCGTTCACACAGTTGCCAATAGAAGGGGAGACAGTCCATAAGATAATCTTGCTATTAAAATGTGGTCCACACAATTAAAAGCTTAGGAACCCTTGGTCAATCTACCATATTTAGACATTATGTCTCCACTTCAGTCTCATGCATGTAGGCAATATCAGAGTACTAAATAAAGAGAACCATTTCAACTAGGGTTGTCAAGTAATTGCAGTTAGCTCATATGATAAACTCAAAAAAATTAATTGCAATTAAAAATATTAATCATTATTAATCACAGTTTTAATTGCACTGTTAAACAATAGAATACCAATTGAAATGTATTAAATATTTTTGGATGTTTTTCTATATTTTCTAATATATCAATTTCAATTACAACACAGAATACAAAGTGGACAGTGCTCACTTTATATAGTTTTTATTACAAATATTTGCACTGTAAAAATGATAAACAAAAGAACATGTTTTTCAGTTCACCTCATACAAGTACTGTAGTGAGATCTCTTTATCATGAAAGTCAAACTTACAAATGTAGAATTATGTACAAAAAAACTGCACTCAAAAACAAAACAATGTAAAACTTTAGAGCCTACAAGTCCACTCAGTCCTACTTCTTGTTCAGCCAATCGCTAAGACCAGGGGTGGGCAAACTTTTTGGGCCGAGGGCTACATCTGGGTGGGGAAATTGTATGCAGGGCTGGGGCAGGGGGTTGGTGTGCGGAAGGGAGTGCAGGGTGTGGGAGGGGGTGCAGTGTGCAGGAATGGGCTCAGGGCAAGGGATTGGGGCAGAGGAGGGGTGCAGGGTGTATGAGGGGGCTCAGGAAAGGGGGTTGGGTGCAGGAGGGGTGGGGAGTGCAGGGGGCTCAGGGCAGAGGTGCAGGAGGGGTGCGGGGTGCAACGGGGCTCAGGGCAGGGAGTTGGGGGGTGGGGTGCAGGAGGGGTTCGGGGTGCGGGCTCCGGCCCGACGCTGCTTACCTAAAGTGGCTCTGGGGTGGCAGCAGCGCACACCGGAGCCTGGGCAGTCTCCCTGCATGCCTGGCCTGGCCCCAGCTGTGCCACTGTGGGAAGTGGCCAGAGCCACCGCCCTGCTCAGCCCCTGGGAGAGCAGGGGGGCACAGGGCTCCATGCACTGCCCTTGCCACGCCTCCAGGTACCTCCCCATTCCTGGCCAATGGGAGCTGCGGGGGGCGGTGCGTGGAGGCAAGGGCAATGCACGGAGCCCTCTACCGCATAGGGACGACAGGGACATGGTGCCAGCCACTTCTGAGAGTGGCGTGGGGCCTGCGGCACCACAGAGGGCAGTCCCACAGGCTGGATCCAAAGATTGGTGTTTATACCAATCTAGGATGATGACCCAGCACATGTTCTTTTTCAAGAACACTTTCACTGCAAATTTGACAAAATGCAAAGAAGGTACCAATGTGAAATTTCTAAAGATAGCTACCGCACTCGACCCAAGAAGCGCCTTCCAAAATCTGAAAGGGATGAGGTGTGGAGCATGCTTTCAGAAGTCTTAAAGGAGCAACACTCTGATGCAGAAACTACAGAACCCGGATCACTTTCTGCTGTTGGCATTTGACTTAGATCATGAAAATAAACATGCTTCAGTCCGCACTGCTTTAGATAGTTATCGAGCAGAACTCGTCATCAGCATGGAGGCATGTCCTCTGGAAGGGTGGTTGAAGCATGACGGGACATATGAATCTTTAGTGCATCTGGCACGTAAACATCTTGTGACGCCGGCTACAACAGTGCCATGCGAACACCTGTTCTCGCTTTCAGGTGACATTGTAAACAAGAAATGGGCAACATTATCTCCTGTAAATGTAAACAAACTTGTTTTCTGAGCAGTTGGCTGAACAAGAAGTAAGACTGATTGGACTTGTAGGCTCTAAAGTTTTATATTGTTTTGGTTTTGAGTGCAGTTTTTTTGTACATAATTCTACATTTGTAAGTTTGACCTTCATGATAAAGAGATTGCACTACAGTACTTGTATTAGGTGAATTGAAAAATACTATTTCTTTTGTTTTCTACACTGCAAATATTTGATATAAAAATGAATATAAAGTGAGCACTATACACTTTGTATTCTGTGTTGCAGTTGAAATATATTTGAAAATGTAGAAAACATCCAAAAATAATTTAAATAGATGGTATTCTATTGTTTAACAGAGCGATTAATCGCATTTAATTTTTTAATCATGTGATTAATTGTGATTAATTTTTTTAATTGCTTGACAGCCCTAAGTTCAACTAAATAGCTAAATTAGCCAAGTGATTTATTGAGCTCTCTGGGGTCTCTGATTACATACACCTCTCTTCACACACAGCTTCAACAGAGCGAAATTGGCAATGTCTCCACTGACCTCCAATCAGCTGTCACTTGGTATTAGCCAAACCTACTTCTTTGTAGTCATGGAGATTTCAGGGACTACATCATAGAGATTCCCTCATGCATTTGAGGGGTAACAAGTAATTTTTGCCTGAATGATGTTCAGCTTTTGAATACCATGATGTTTGTGCTACTTGCTATTACTAAGCAGATATCTTCACTACGCATATACAATCTTCTGATACTTGCCTTCAGGCCCCTTGAATACTCTAACTTGGTGGGAAATACTAATGGCAAGGTGATAGAATAGAATTCCATTGTGTAAATTTCATGCACACAGCCAGGTGGCACAAATTAAAACGAAAACATGGAATGAACAAGCCAGATACCCATTTTGATCCTGACCATTTTGTTTGTTGTTTTGCTTTCTCCCAGTTCTTTGTTTTTTTTGCCTTTCAGACTGTAAACTCTTTGGCAGGCGACTGTCTCTTTCTACACAGGAATGTACAGTGCCTAGCCCATTTTGAGTAGTATAAATAATAATTATTGCAGTATATTGTCTTGATAAATACTAGTTTGTTTTCTGTTAGGTTCTTTTATTTATGGCTATATTTACCTCTAGATATTACTGACTATTGTAGGCAAGCTTGATATAGAAAAATCACGTAACTGACTGAATAATGTATTTCTCCTTCAAAACCTACATAAATCACGTCACAATACGAGGAATTAATAAATTTTTAAAACCTAATACAGATTTTGTTTTTTTTATACTATCAGGTGAACTTTCTGTGGAAGACAATCAGGACCCTTTCCTTGTTAGTATACATATAATCACAGACCCTGGTGAATCCAAAGTTCTCCAGCAAGCCATTGATAAACTGTTAGCATGGATCCATCCAGACCTCCAGTTGTTCCAGGTCTCAGAAAGACGGGTCTCGAGGAAGCACAGGAAGTCTGGTAAGGCTGCTGTTTCTCAGCCTGCCCTAGCAGTCATTCTGTTTTTGCAAGAGGAATATGGAGAAGAACCAATCTTACAGCTCCATGAAACCTTTCAGAGACCACCTTGGCATTACCACCATACAGAACGAGTGCATGGCAAGTTCCTCCCTTACATGCCATGTAGTCAGGACTTCTTCACTTTGGCCCATGGGACCCCTTTGTGGGCCATCCGACCAGTGCATTATGGGAGAGAAATTATCCGCTTTGCCATATACTGCAGGAATGAAAACTTTGTTGACATTATGAAACTGTACCAGTTAATCCTGAAAAGACCAGTGTGTCAGAAAAAGGCAGATTTTTGTGTCTTTCCTGTCTATTCTAACATGGATATAGACATTCAGTTCTCTTTAAAAAGACTCCCTAAGGGCCAGATTCCAACCCCTACAGAGTCAGCGGTGCTGGAATTCCGAGTAGAAGATGTTGGACAGCTTGTTCCTCTCTTGCCCAGTCCTTGTAGCCCAATCAGTGAAGGCAGGTGGCAAACAGAAGACCATGATGGGAATAAGATCCTTTTGCAGGTATTCTCTAACATCTCTATTTTTTTATGTGATGAAACAGAAATCTATTTGTTAATTTGTATAAGAATGCTAATTTGTCCCAGAACAGCAAATAAAGAGTGGGGCTTCCATAACAATATCCTGGTAGGCAGACCCAAGAAAATACTGCTAAAAAGAGAGCTTATAAAATGCTGTATGCGTGGAAAAATATAAAAATCAATACAGCTGTAGGTGATACCATGATGTTCAGATATCCCTTAGCCCCATGTTCGGCAAAGAAGAGACTGAGATGAGCCAAGTGTAGAAATGGGAAAGATTGTGAACTGATAGCTAAAGGTGCATGTTTTTGCAGTTTTTATAAGAAACATGAGTACCCAGGTCACACACGTTTATAAAATAGCTATTAGTTACGAGCTTTTTATTAGCAGTAAACAGAATTTTTGATAGTACAAATTATTTTCTTACATATGTATTAAAACACTGCGTGACCAACTGCACCTCAATAGATGGCCCAAGAATCTTCTTGTTCTGCAAAATAGCTATCAGACCCAGAAAAAAGGAGAGAGAAGCAGAGAAGCAACCTGAGCTGTTTAGGAGACATGCTCCCTGCAGTCTGCCCTCTCAATCTTATCTCAAGCTGCATGTACTCATAGACAGATTCTATGGAGAGTTTGGTCAATAGGAGGGGAAAGGTTGTGAAAGGCACAGTACCCATACTGTATCTAAGGCTGCTCGGAGTCACTTCAACATATGCAAGTGAGTTAAATAGAATAACAAATAGCAAGCTTTCCAAAACTGCACTCTTCATCAAGATACATACAACAGCTTGAACAGAGGCATGTTGCTTCACAGTTACACATTGTGGCTTTTTGCTTAACAATGTGCCTCAAAGCCACTGCTTCGCTAAAGAGGTTTCCTGAGGCTTGCTTAACCTTTTATTCTTAAATATTTTGTGATTTATATTTCTGCTTAATAAAAATAGCCCACTCCCACTATTAATGCTCACTTTATTTTTAAAAATCCACAGGACAGATCATCCCCGAAATACACATGCTCTTAATGCTAATAGGGCTAAGCATGTGTGTCAAGGAAAGTTAGACCCTTACATTTAGAAGAATGTAATCATTCCGATTTTAAAGGGGGGAGGTTTACAGTGAATTTTCTTTGTGAAAGGTGCCCTTGCTACTGAAGTCCTCTATCTACAGAACAGGCACCCCAGGTTTGATCCTTTTGCTTCGTGGAGCTCAGGATGCTGACAATTGTGGGAGGTTCTGCTTGAACTTGCTGAGCACCCATATCTCCTTCTGTCCTCCGCACGCTTCTGCAGAGTTGGGTGTGCGCAGACCATCTTGCAGATCCCACCTATGTAGAAGCTCTATCCCACTGGCAGCAACTGCACTGCCCCACATAGGTGCCTCAAGTCTGCCTGCAGCTGAGAAGGCAATTCACGCTTCCTGACCATCCAGTCCTTGGCCTCTCTGCTGAGACTGCCACTAATTCTTTAGTTGTTGGACTGGTTTTTGTGACGTGGACTGGATAGGCACTAGGTTGGGATAACCAGTTTATTTCAAAATGGCCACGAACCACCTTGATGTGGTAGCCACTTGGGATCACCTTCACGTATTGCTTTTCTTCTATAGATTAAAGGGTCCATATCCTATTAGTAATCTCTTTTCAGAGTAGCAGCCGTGTTAGTCTGTATTCGCAAAAAGAAAAGGAGTACTAGTGGCACCTTAGAGGCTAACCAATTTATTTGAGCATAAGCTTTCGTGAGCTACAGCAATTCTCTCTGATTTCCAGTTTTTAATAGTGAATCTTCCAACTACAATAATTTACAGCACAATGACACTGAATGAAAAAAATTGTAATGTCTGTGTGTAGGGTACTGTATAGGGGTCTAAACATTCCATGGCTATTGCCACAGTAGCCGTATTAATTTTCACCTCTCATCAAAATGACATTTTAACATTTTTCAACTTGCATATAGGTTTGTGTTATTAATAACAAGAATATTTTGATTGCTAAAAACTGAGATTATCTACACATGCCAAAAGTATCACTTATACCCACCAATAATAAATTTATACTTCGGAGTAACAAGAAAGTACTTAATGTGACTGGGATTTTAATATACCTCAGCAATGTGACCTGTGTGTATCTTGTGGCATGCTTACAGGGGTTGGGACTCCTGCCAACCAGTAAGATTGCTCCATCCTCTTAACCCGTTCTGCATATGCAATTATCGGGGCCCTTAGATTAAGAGCAAGAAAAAAAACCTATTAATGGATGAGTCTGGCATTTGATATCCTTTGTTTGCAAACATAAAACCCCGCAAAAATGTTTTGTTGTGGCATCTTTGCTTTGTCTGCTTCCTCAAATTAACTCAGACAGCCTGATCTTATTCCAGCTGAAGTCAATGGTAGCTATGTTGTTGAATTAGCGTGAGCAAGATTGTCTATGATCAGTATTGGTTCTGGCATTATTTTCATATGTTGAATTTTTACAGTGTATGTAGTAGTTCAGTAAATAACTGTCAAGCATTTCAGTGTAACTCCCAGAAGTAAATCTGTGAGTGCAGAGGTATTCCACCTATGTAAATGAAGGCATTCTGTGTGATCCTGATAAATATGTACAGTACAGAAAATTTAAATACACAAAGAATTAAGGTTACTGAGCTAAATGAATATCAACAAATAAGTTGTACTATATAAAAAGGGATCAGAAGCTTGTATATGACTATTTATTTGTTAATTCAGTGAAAGGTTTGCCTTTATCTATCTTGCCTGTGTTCAAAACCGGTATAGCTACAAACACTTTTTGAGACAAATAGCAGTATGCATTTCCATTTCCAAAGTCTGAGCAATTGCAATTAAAAGAACAAATAAAAAGGGAAAAGAGGGGAACAAACTAACTAGAAATCAAAGGAGGTGTAAAGGAAATAGAAAGTCAAGGGCAGCCCCCCAAAAAGGCGGAGAAATGCGACTTCTGCGGAACAAAATGAAAGGATGGCGATTTAAAGAAAAGCATGAGACATCTTAAATTAATGGTGCAGGTGGATAGAACAAATTTGATGAACAGTAAAAGGAAAGGAAGGCAAGGAGGAATTCTGACTGGAAGGACAAAAAGAATAGCTTTTACAAAGGTTTCCTTTAATTTCTTAGTGTGCTGAAAATTAGAGAAACAGGGTGGGTGAGGTCATATCTTTTATTGGACCAACTTCTGCTGGTAAAAAAGACAAGCTTTCAAGCTACGCGGGGCTCTTCTTGAGGTCTGGGAAAGTACTCAGAGCATCACAGCTAAGTACAAGGTGGAACAGATTGTTTAGCATAAATAGTTAACACATATTTCAAGCGACCATTCAAGGTGAAGTGTCCTGTTAACACTCCAGCACTTATAAGACAAAAAGGGAGATTGGTGGCTTATAGATTGTTGTACTAAGCCATAAATCCAGTGTCTTTAGATTTTTAGTATCTAGTAAAGTTATGAATTTAAGCTTCTAGCCTCATCTTTTGTGTAGGTTTCCTTTGAGGACAAGGACTGAGAGGTCATATATGGAGTGATCGTTTTGGGAAAAGTGTTCCCCCATGGGTGCTGTGGTATTTTTATCTTTTATCGTTTTTCTGTGTGGGTTCATTTGAGAGCATAGTGATTGTCTGGTTTCACCCACATAGTTTTTATTGGGGAATTTAGTGCACTGGATGAGGTACACCACATCTTTTGATAGGCATGTGTTGGACATGTTGCTGAAAATGGCAGACCGTTGACTTGATAAGACCTGTGTCTAGTTACAGATATAAGAACCTAACTTTTGCTTCGTATTTTTAAAAATCTTGTCCACTTGGTGTTTCTCCCTCAAGATGTGCTCTGCCTTTTCTACCTTAGATGTTTGTGGGTTCTCTAGTATCAGTGATGGTTTTAATAGAAACACACAATCCTAAATTGAGGTCTTGGAAGCTAAGTAAAACAGGAAGTGATCTTTCAGCCATTCTGTCCTTCACCATGAGCGAGAGAGAGACAACCTCTTTTATATCTTTTTATTTAAAAAATTACCTTTAATAGCATATCAATATACTGAATGCCATTTTAAACATAACATACAGTCAGAAAAAGCCAGTGTAGATATATAATGTTACAAGATTCCTGTTGTGATGACTGGGACTACAAATTTACTGTAATTGTGAGCTCAGCTGTAAAAAGTGAGTGAAAGTTTATAAAATGTCACAATAAGCTATAACAACAAATGTTGATAGGGAAAGGTGCAAAAGGAAGACAGACAGATTGAATTAGTCCAAACAAAGAGGCCTACTAGTATAACTCAAGGATCATGCCTGGCAAACAAGAAAAGTGTAGGATCAAAAATCAGTGGATCAATATTGGTATGTTGGGAATTAGGCCTAATTAGTAAACAAAATAATGAGGGGATGGGCTATTCCATCACACACACACACACACACACACACACACACACACACACACACACCACACTCCTTTTTGGGTTCTTAAAAAGAAAAGACTTCGGGGAGCAGGGGGGATTGCGGACGGATGTGGATGTTGGCTGACTGAAAGACAAGGAAGGAGTGAGCTTCACATCCTGGCTGCCACCCATGCCATCTCCTGGAACCCCAGGATCTATGATGACACTGTTCAGTCTTAGTTGCCCTGGTCCTGAGAGATGTCCTGACCAGACTGGGTCAGAGAGAGAGAAAGAGAGGGATCCTGATGATGTCACCTCCTCCACTGGCTCTGGCTAAATCCCAACCATCAACTGGGATGTGAGATTTTGTCATCCCTGCCCCGTGTGTGTGTCCTTTTCCTTCACTTTGTTCTCCTTCGTATCCCTCTCTTGTTTTCTTCTTGTCTAATAAGAGTCTGCCTTAGGCAGCCAAGACTGGATATTTTGCAACATTGATGAAACTGTGCCCAGAGAGGAAACTAAAAGCAATGTTCTAAGTAGCTTGGTGCTGGTACGAGTTCGCCAGGTCTCAGAGAAGCTAATAAGACTAAGTGCTATACCTGTGTTTTGCCATCAGTGAGGTTGCAAGTGAAAGTCAACCAGAGACAGAAGCTGCATTTTCTATATTTGCTATTCTTTTCTCTCCTCTTTTGTGTGTATTTGTCTTGTTTTGTCTTCTGGGAAACTGGATCAGACTTCAACAACAATAGTAATCACAGCTCCAGTTCATCTCAGCTCATTTCTTTCCCTCCCTCCTCCCCCCAAAAAAGGACAGTTATTACTATCTTTAATGCCATCTAAGAAACTGCCAAATGGGGGGGTTTCCTTCTAAAGACTCTCTCCAGCTAAAGGGAAAGAGAACAAGGGATGTTATCAAAATAAAAGCCTTACTTACTTTACATGTCAAATGCTGAACTGTTTCCTTCTTCTCTGTATCTTTAATCAAGGATTTAACAGATTTGTAATAATGTGTTTACCATGGTACTAAGCAGGTGGAGATCTCTGACAAGGTCATTTTAACACGTTTGACTCTTTGGGTCCATATATTCCATTGAAATTAATACAACAGCCCATCTAACAGAATAAGATACTAATTGGTGTAAGGAAGGGTCAAAATCTGACCCTTAAATCTTTGTAGTCGGGATTGTCCCTTACTCTGTGTTTATACAGGGCCCTGGTCTCAGTTGAGGCCTCTAGGAACTACTGAAATAAAAATAATGACTAATAAGAGAAATTTTTTTTTTTTAAGGTAGAAATTTCCTTTCTTCTGTCAACATGCAAAACGTTAACTAGCAGTCCTGGATTCTTCTCATCAGATGTATGAGGCCCTAATAATATAGCCTTTGTAGATCTCTGTAGCTTTCACCAAAAGTTGTTTCCTTCATTTCTGAATGTTTGACTGGTTATCCTCCAAAAATTCTGTTGAAATGTGGAGAGATTGTAATTTCCCATAGACTTTATGAAGATTTGTGAAGACTACAGTGAGCATGGGTAACAGACCAAGCATTAGGTTTTAAAAATATTTTTTTTTTATTATAGAGCTAATCTGTTCAATCAACAGTTGTTTTCTGATGGGTATTCATGCAAAGGCTTAGATGGTGTGGACAGATATATCGTCCTCTCTATTTGGAATTTCAATCAAAATCAACCTTTTTGGTGTTCTAGAGGCTGTGCAAGTGGCATGTCAGTTTGTACACAGCATTTCTGTTCTGTCAGATGGCTGATCCTTTTCCAGTGTAGCTGGAGCTTTTGTTTCTAGCACAAGCAGCACAGATATACCAGACAGTGCTTTGTCAGTCTGCAGTGAGGTAATGGGCATTGCAAAAAGCAAACTGTAAGGAGGCTGAAGGGGAAAAAAAAGAGTTAGTTGATGAGATTTTGCTTCTGAAGTCAGACAAAAGATTTGCCCCACATGGGGAATATAAAGGCATTATGCTAAAAAGAACATCTGAGATGTCCATGTCATTTACTTGAAAAGAGAAAAACACTTGTTTTTCTCTTTTCATCTCTCCAAGGTCAGAGTAGCAGAGGAAGATCAGTCTCTCTCGCTCATGTTTCATGGCTCATTATGGTCCATCACATTTTGAAAATGGGTTCCAATTCTTTTATTTTTTTTTAAATGTTATATACATTTAATTGGTAAAGGCAAAGAGGAACAGCAGACTGCCTAGCTCTCTGTATACAGTAGTTGGCTAGTAAGTAAAAGCATGGCATAGTGGCCTCAACACAGGACTGGGAGCCAATTTCCCCTGAGTTTTAATCCAGGCTAAAATATGGTTTTCCCTCTGTGATATCCAGCAAATCAGAGAATTTAGAGAGGGAAAAGTCCTATTCATTTTATCCACTCCAGCTCTCTACCAATAGAGGAGTATCCACTAATTCAGGGGTGGGCAAACTTTTTGGCCCAAGGCCCACATCGGGGTTGCAAAACAGTATGGAGGTCTGGGTAGGGAAGGCTGTGCCTCCGCAAACAGCCTGGTCCCCACCCTCTGTCTGGTCCTTCCCACTTCCCATCCCCTGACCACCTCCTCCCGGGACCCCCGTCCCTAACTGCCCCCCTGGGACCCCACTTCCTATCCAACCCTCCTGCCCCCTGACTGCCCTGACCCCATCCACACCTCTGCCCCCTAACAGGCCCCCTGGGACCCCCGACCCATCCAACCCCCCCCCACTCCTTGTGCCCTGACTGCCCCCTCCTGGGACCCCCATTCCTAACTGCCCCCCCATCCCAACCCCCCCTGCTCCCTGACCCCCCACCCCCAATCCAACCTCCCTGCTCCCTGTTTCCTGACCGTCCCCTCCGAACCTCTGCCCCATCCAACTGCCCTCTGTCCCCTGACTGCCCCCCAGGACCTCCTGCCCCTTATCTACACAGCCCCAGCCCCTTTTTACCATGCAACTCAGAGCGGCAGGACAGGCTTACTGGAAAGTCTGGGAGGTAGCCGGGTGCAAGCCGTGCTGCCCGCGTGGCGGCATGGCTGCGGGGGAGGGGCACAGCAGGGGAGAGGCCGGGGTCGAGCTTCCTGGGCCAGGAGCTCAGGGGCCGGGCAGGACGGTCCCGCGGGCTGGATGTGACCTCTGGGCCATAGTTTGCCCACCTCTGCACTAATCTATATTTGCTAGAGTTTTCTCTGGTCTGGTATAAAATGTGCCAAGAGATGGAATTTCCACTACTTCACTTGGGAGATTATTATACAGTCTAATACATCTCACTGTTAGGATAGTTTCCCATGATATGGGATAAAGGGCTTCTGAAAGTGTTCCAGAAAATATTGCACTTGCCCATATAATTTAAGATGGTATTTGAAAATGTGACCCATAAACTATAGGTCATTACATTACAAATATTTTAACACAAAGAAACTGGTGCAGGGATATGGTAACTTGCCAAAGACTTGACAGTGCAAGAGTAGAATCCATATCTCCTTTGGATTTCCAGTCCTTTGCATTATCCATAAGACCAGCCTCTTTGTCAATGGTACATCTGTCCCCCAAAGCATTTTTTAGATTTTCTAGTACAAGTCATTTGACTTGATAACTGTATTTGTGATCTAATGTTTCAAAGGCCCTAGTCCAGGAATCCACAAATAAGAACTCTTAACACCTGCAGGGAAGCCCATTGAGTCTAGCTTCAGTTTTTACTGGTGCATATTTTGTCTAATTATTTATCAACTATTTATTTTTTAATTACTTCAGCTGTATGGCAAACAGATGGATTATCTCACAGTAGAACAATTCTGCAGAAAAATCTGAATCATTAGTGAGTGTAAACTGTATTCATATACTTGACAACAATATAACAAAATAATTTCCTGCACAAACACACAAAGTAATGGGATAATTTGTTTGTGTCCTTGAAAATGAAATACTGCATTCTGTAGGCTACCCAGAAATTTCTTCAAATACAAATTGATGCAGAAATTTCTAAAATAACTTATCTTGCCTTCTGCATAAGTAAAAATAATATAGCTTGGAAACATAGCTCCAAATTCATCTCTGGTAAAACTTCATTGACTACCATTCAGTTTGACCCATTCTGTTTGACTCTCTTGAAATCATGATCCCTTATCTATTAATTAAACTGGTACAATACTGTAGTTAATTTTATTCAAAGATTCAGTTAGTTCTATATGGCATTAAGAAGAACAGCCTATTACATTATGAAAAGATGTATTATGAATTACCATAGCTTCATGTGTTAGTGTATTCATCCACAATACATAAGTGAACTCAACAGGGTTTATGTCCCATACCGTACCCTTGGCATGGACAGTTACAAATGAGCGAACAGTTTTTTGCAGATGTGAAAGTACCTTGTTCCCTCTAAAATCAATGTAATGGATAATGAAAGATTTAAACACAATAGCACATCTTTGCCACTAAGACCATGGGGGCGTGCACTAGTGAGAAATGAGCAACAACAATGCTTGGACGTTGTCTAGGCATTAAAGTAACAGTAGGTTGCTATCTGCACTAAATTCCAGTTGTTACCATCTTAAAATTCTTAAAATTTATCGAGTAATAACATCATTTAAAATATAAATAATGAAGTCATTTGCTGAATAAGTCAGCAAGCTGTCAAGTAATGGATGTGGAAACTTGAGAGGTGAGATACTTTCTCAGTTCTGATACACTGTCTCTGTGGTACAGTATTTGAACCATGCCATGTTAAGTCATGAGGTGGAGGACAAAATATAAGGTATTGGCTTATTTAGGCCTAATTCTAACTTTGGATGTGTGTGAAGCTCCTGCTGCAGTCTGTGGGAATTGTATGAAAGCATATCTGGGGGCAAAAATTGGTATTTGCATCATGTGAGAAATTCCAGTAAAACTGTCAAAAGGAGTGATTTAAATACAAACTGTTGAAGCCACATTGAAATAACTAATATGAGGAGAAGGATCCAGGAAGTCATTAACCACTCAAAAAAGGTTTGCTAGGAGTAGGGGGGTTGGGCGGGGGAGGGGAAGGGTCCCTTGCTCAGACAATAGATCTTGGAGATAGGGCAATGTTAAAAGAGAAGAAGGGTGACGTGAGTGTTTTTCAAAGAGTGGGTTTTGACTGACACTAAGAATTGGAGTGTTTCAGGGTAATGATATAAGGGCAAGGCTATAGGTGACAGTGGTGGCATTGGTGCCCTTCTATCATAAGAATTGAGGTTGGAAGGCTGGGGAGAAAGGGCTGTTGATGGCCCTGAAGTTCTTCTTCGAGTGATGGTCCCTATTGTATTCCACCGAGGGGATTCAAAATCTGTGCTTTCTGCTCTCGCTTGTTTTCCATCAGTGATGAGCACCAGTGCTGTTTGTACTGTTTGGGGAAATCCCACATCATGTCTGGGTGCAGTATCTTCCTCTCCTTCCCTGTCCATACATGGGAAAGCTGAGCTCTTTGCCTCAAAAATCACCTCATGGAGGCTGCAATGGGGCCAAAATTGGATCCTGGCCAGGGAATCCCCTCTGTCCATCAGCCTGAGCAACCTAAGAGCGCTCCCCCTACCATGGAACCTCCATCTGGTTCTGCAAGTACCAGTCCTACAGACCCAATGCAGGGACCTAGCCATGAGTCATGGAAGCATGCGCGTAAACATGGCCGAAAGTCTTCTTCCAAGTCCAAGAAGGATGTTGCCCTGTCAACAAGTTCCGGCCATGGAGGAACGAGTCGTTCCAAGGCTCACAAGAGTAGGCAGGAAGCACAGATTTTGAATCTCCTCAGTGGAATACAGATAGGGATCACGCATCTCAAAGAACCTCCAGTTACAGCTAAGTAACCTGCCCTTTTCATTCCTACAAAATATAAGGTAGGGGATGAGTTGGATCAGCGAGAAGTGGAAGGGGTGGTGAGTTTCAGAGAAAAAGAGGGAGAATGAGATTTCTGGGTTTATGGCAGCGGTCAAAATCAAAAGGAAGAATGTAGCAAACTTCTCACCATCCTTAGTGAAGAAATGAATGGAGAAAGAACTATTCATCTTCAACTTCCTTTACTAAAAGAAGAAATGCTGGAAGTAGAGTATGAATGAAGTTGCATAATAATCTATATTAGTTAAAAAGTCCATGCTTGTTAAACTTGTAGAATACCAATAAACAGTTTCTCTTTGGGTTTTACATAAAAGCTTAAATAAATAAATCAATATATTAAAATTCAGAATGAGAAAAACTTGGGGATTTTGTGATTAAAAAGGAAAACCTGGTGAGCTGGACTAACTAGCTCTTCTCACCCATTCAATTGTGCCCTGAGCTTCAACACACAAACTCCAGAGACTTTTTATGTCAATTTCCTATAGTTTTGTTTTTTCACATACTATCTAAGTGTGTAATCAATCAATGCAGGATTTACTGAATGTCAGATGAGACATAAAAAACAAGTAAAGAGCCAGGTTGTTTTAAATTGGAATAAAATTAGATGCCTTTCAAAAGGGTCTTTCTGAGCTCAGCGTTTTGAAATCTCATATAGAATACTATAGTTCTTAAAAATCTTACATAGAGAATTCTCAGAGCACATCTGAAAATTTTGCTACAGTCCTAGAGTCTTAAAATGTCACCTGTCTTCCAGGAGATGTGTGTCTTTCTCAGGATCTCACTATTGTTTCATGGAGTTCACCCTGTGAGGCAGGACAGTTTTAAGGCTCCAGGCTTCACTTTTGTTTTCCTCCAAGGACCCTTATATAAATATTTGGATTTTGGCACAGTGCTTTCTCTTTATTATTAAAGTGAAATATTTACTGTGAGTGTACTGAGTGACAGTCTGCTTTATAGTTACATGCAGTAACAGTTCAACAATGAAGACTTACAGTTGTAAAATTGCCAAGTCTGTGTTAATGTGGTCTTTCCTCTTTTCTCTCCTCCCCCTTCCCCCCCCCCCCCCCCGCAGCAGGCACGTATTTGGTATAGGAAGTCTGCTAAGCGGAACAAGCTTCATTTCCCATCTTCAAGGGATTCCTGTTTCACGTCTTCACCAAGCTACATTCCTCACAGTCACAGACCTGCCCCTGATCAAATTAGTGAGCATCTGAAGTCAGCTGGTCAAATCAAGCTGCATCGGGCAAATGGCCTTGGTCAGTACCTTGGTGTCTCCCAGCAGGACTTGAGAAATGGTGACCGAGGAGACTTCACCCGAAGATCCAGTAGTGCCTCCAGCATTTCATGGTCATTTCAGCGAAGCAAGTCTCTGTTCTGCTTGCCCACAACAAGCTCCTCCCCAGGCTCTGACTCCTTTCACTTTAGTGAACCATTTCAGATTTTAAATACTGGGTCACCTGTGAACAGGTTAAAAACATGGAGATGCAGCCCCAAGCTTAACATTGAGGACTTGGAGGGTTCACAGGAGACTGATGTCGACACAGGGATGAAGCTGTCCTTTTCAGATCTGTCCGTGGTCTCAGCCTACTCTACCTTTAATGGATTTTGCAGTGATTTGGAAGCTTCTCTTCCCTCACAAAGGCAAAGTGTCAGTAGATCTAAACGGGTTGACTCCAGGAGAAGGCCATTGTCAGCCATGTGCAGTACTGTTGAGCTCCCTAGTAGTTCACTTCCGTCTCTCTCGGAGTGGTCTTCCAGTTCTTTCTTGTCATCTTCAGCATCCCCCTTAGCATCTCACTGCCAACTCAGACAGTCACCAAGAGCAAACCCTTGTTCTCTGAATGCTAGGAAGACACCTGGCAGCATTCAGCCAGGCTCTTCAACCAACGAGGAGGAATTCTACATCTGAGCTTTCTCCATGCTGAACCTTTTAATGTAAATTTGTACATATGTGAATTATAGTAGTGCATTTCCACTATCTGAGCCATCTGGGTTGGCAGGTTCCTTGCTCCTTCTTGAGGGGAAGGTGTTACACCATTGTGTGCTAAATGTTGTAAAAGGTTCCCCCACACCATTGTAATGGGTGCCTCATAAATGTTTATTATAATATCAGGTGAGATTGTGTCCACTGGATTCATGTGGAGAGGATCCTCGATGTGTAGATCTGTCTATAGCTGTGCGGATAGGGGGTTTGTGCTCCGTGTCCTTTAGCTCTGGCGAAAGGGGTTTGGGAGACTGACCATTAGCATGTAGAGCAGGAAGTGCCTAGGGATGCACATGGTAACCCACCTTCCCCTGACAAGTAGCTGTAAAGATACTGAAAGGAAAATACAACCTCAAGCTGCACTAACTTTTCTGAGAAGCTCTCTCGACGCTGGCAAACCCTTCCCCACCTCCTTTATGAGGTTCCAGAAGCAGGTATGAAAAGGGCAGACCCTAGTAGCATGGCTCCAGTGGAGCCAGACAAGGAGGCTGAGGGCCCCAGAACCAGTGTAGAGGCACAGGCCTCCAGCTGATCTTTGAGAATCTGCAGATTTGGGGAGAGAATGTCTTGTTTGTTTCATGTGGAAGAAGGAACCCGCACCACATCCCCAATCTGCGGGACTGGTTTGGGGAAAATGCCATGAGGGGACCAGCTTTTCTCCCCACCTCATACGGGAAGGGAGCAGGGTGACCCACTGTTAGAAATGCACTGCAGGCTCCCTATTTTTAGGGGTTTGTTATTTTGGTTGTAAAAAATTCACCTCGTACATAAACTTAATATTGGTGGTCGCAGCCCAATTTCTTTGTAAAACAAATTTCTTGCCAAACTTTCGTCAGAATTTTTAATTTATCTGAAGGGAAAAACATGTAGAATTGTACCTTTTATCAAGTTACATTTTTGGCAAGTTGTTACAGTGGCAAGCTGTCCTGGTATTTGGTATTTTGGAAAAATGTTTAAATGGAGAAGCCATTAGTCTGAGAAATGGCTAAGTACCTTTATGAGGATTTCTACCATCTATTTCAAACTGTTCTGACAATATATCTCTGTGTTAAACAGTACTGACGCTGACTGCTGCTCTGGTCTAGGCACTAAGAACATTACCTGGTTTAAAGTAGTGTATACAAATCTGTATTTAATCAATAGACAGGTACAGTTGCGGAAGATCCACTCTGATCAGTCAGTAATAAGCCAAGGGAGGAAAAATGATCTTGTGTGTATTACTCAACAGCCTTACTCACAACAATACTATTCATTTTAAAACAGCCTAAATAAATAGTTACATAAGAGAGTGGAACAGCTCCAAAAACCTCCATTCTAACCCCCAACTAAATATACAGTTTATACCATTTCACAAACCATCCTTAAAAAACATGAAGTCTGGAAGAAATAAATATAAAATCATTCTGTTTAAACACCATTAAAGTTGTAACCCAAATCCACAAAAGGCAGGAAATTGACAGTAAAGGCTTGCAGGAATTGGCAGTCAATTCACTGGCCCTCCTGTATGCTGTTCAGAATTTTTTGCTTTTTTTTTTCCTCACTGTGATAGAGAATGGTGCATCTGCTTCATCTATGAGTTTCCTGCCTGTTGTCAGCTACTGAGACAACATGAACTGCGTGGAAACCTTGTCTTCCTTATTAACTATAAAAATTGGATTGTATTTCAGATCTGGACACCCAGCTGAATATTAGCACTTTCCCCACCACTACCACCCAGAGCTGTTTGGGTTCACTCCAACTTTTGATAAACAATCCTGTCTAGAGATGCTTGGAAGCAGAAACAGCATGAATGAGGGATTTAACATGGTGTTTGAATGTTTACCAACTATTGGCCTGCTCCAAAGTCCATCAAAGTCAGTGGGAGTCTTGGGGTTTAGGTGAGACTTTAGGGTATGTCTAAAAAACCTGCAGCAGCAAGTCTGAGGCTGGGTCGGCTGACTTGGGCTTGTGGGGCTCGGGCTGTGGAGCTAAAAATGGCAGTGTAAACATTCAGACTTCAGCTGGAGCCCAGGTTCTGAGACCTTTCTCCTTTGCAGGGTCTGAGAACTCTTAGAGCACAGTAGGCCTGATTCTCCACTGTCATGGGCTATAAGTAATTATTTACAGCTGGGCAAAATATGTGTAGAACACCACCAGATCAGAATGGTAGCATTTTGCACTCACTTGGCAAATGACTATGCAAGGTGCAAGGCAGTGAAGAATCAGGCCCAAAAGGTTTAGACCGGGGTGGTCAAACTAAGGCCCGCAGTCCGGATCTGGCTCGCGAGCCATTTTAAGCTGGCCTGCGAGCTCCTACTGGGACTTACCCCACTCCAGCTGGGGTGCTGGGTTGGGGGCCGCTCCACACGGCTCCCGGAAGCTGCAGCATGGCCCCACTCCAGCTCCTAAGTGCTCCAATGGGAGCTGCAGGGGTGGTGCCTGCAGATGGGGCAGCATGCAGAGCCGCCTGGCCGCGCCTCCCTGTTGGAGCCAGAGAAGGGCCACTCAGAGCCTGCACCCCGAGCTTCTCCCTATGCCCCAGCCCTGATGCCCCTCCTGCCCTCCAAATCCCTCAGTCCCAGCCCAGAGCACCCTCCTACACCCCAAACTCCTCATCTACAACCCCACCCCAGAGCCTGCACCGCCAACCAGAGCCCGCACCCCAACCCCAATTTTGTGAGCATTCATGGGCCGCCATACGACTTCTATTCCCCAATGTGGCCCTCAGGCCAAAAAGTTTTCCCACCCCTGGTTTAGACTAATGGCACAATATTCTTCTCTAAAATTTGTGGTGGCACAAAGATAAATGATGAAATAACATTATGAAGCCATTTTACCAACATTAGCCACTTTCAGATATGACAATAAACAGGAAAGAATTGGCTCAACCTTGTCAAAAAATGTGTTTTATCATTCATTGTTGGGGAAAAAGCATATTCGCAATATTTATAATACTTATAAAAAGTCGTAAGAACAGGGAATCAAAAGATCTTCAGAGAACTGACTTCAGGTGACATGTCTATTTGTTCCTGGAACCATGTCAGTATTCAGACTCCTGACGGAAGCTGGCTTGTTCTGCTACTGGAGAGAAGACTTGGAAATATCTGTCAACCAACTGTGTGCCTTATGACTGGACTTCAGTGTAGCTAAAAGCAATAGCCTGGCTTCATCAGAAATACTGATGATGTTGAAAGGCTGCAAATTAGCACAAGATAGCAAATTACCAAGTAGCAACTAATATGGTGTAAATATACAGGAATGGGAACATCTAAACTCCAGACTGTATCACGTAAACCAATATAGGAAGGAAGCCAAATAAATTTCAACAGACTCAGAAGAGAGAATTTATATTGTCTCAGATGGTTCTGTTCTTCCAAGTACTTCTACACTGTTTACTGATATTTAACTAGAAAATAATGTTCTATTTTTTTTAAGTTCTGTATGAATAATTCATGGGGTGTGTAACAAAATTTTGGAATCACAGAATGCTCCACTGAGAGGAAACGGAATAATAATATTGTACTGGAACCTTTTATGTTATAATAATAAAAGCCAGCTTTTGAAGAGTGTTTCAATTAAAATAAGTGTCATTAGTTCCCTTTTCTATAATTTAAAAGGGAGTTGAACTTATCCAGATGACTGGAGATGCACAAGATTCGTGCTATGGCATTTTGCTTATGTATCATATCACTGTTGTTATGTTATGAACATTGCAGATTTCCCCTTAACTACTTCTCTTCTCCCATGCCAGCATGTGTTGCTTTTATCAAATAAAATAGTCAGAAAGTTAATTGTATTTAAACTTCTGTGTGTTCATTTATTAAACACAGTGGAGTCATATTGGTCACTTTAGCAAGGCCTGCCTCAGATTTCAAAAGATCACTGTATCAGACATAAGCACATCACTTCTGGGCAATGTTGATCAATAGAGCAAATATAAAATAAACACAGCCTTAAATACAAGAGATGTCTCTTATTTTAGACTCAGATTTACCTCTACAAACAGGTCTTATTTCTCTTTTCTTATTGCAAATTATCTATCCCAGTAAAGCTAAATGACTAACACAGGTTATGAAAAATTTTACATATATGAATCCCGCTTCAGTTTGTCTCCTGTATTAGAATCATAGAAATGTAGCGCTGGAAGGGACCTTGGGAGGTCATCTAGTCCAGCTCCCTATGTTGAGACAGGCCCAAGTAAACCTAGATCATCCCTGACAGGTGTTTGTCTAACCTGTTCTGAAAAACCCCCAATGATGGGGATTCCACAAACTCCCTTACAAGCCTATTCCAGTGCTTACCTATCCTTACAGTTAGAATTTTTTCCTATCTAAACTAAATCGCACTTTCTGTAAATTAACCCCATTATTTCTTGTCCTGCTTTCAGTGGATTTGGAGAATAATTGATCACTGTCCCCTTTATAACAGCCATTAACATATTTGCAGACTACAGTGGTTCTCCCCCCCCACCCCCCCAGTTTCTTTTCTCAAGACTGAGCATGCCCAGGTTCATAGAATATGAATCACAGAATATCAGGGTTGGAAGGGACCTCAGGAGGTCATCTAGTCCAACCCAAAGGTTTTTTTAACTTTTCCTCATAGGTCAGGTTTTCTAAATATTTTTTTCATTTTTGTCGCTCTCTTCTGAATGCTCACCAGTTTGTCCTAAAGTGTGGTGTCCAGAACTGGACACAATACCTTAGCTGAGGCCTAACCATGGCTGAGTAGGGCAGGACAATTACCTGCCATGTCTTACATATGACACTCCTGTTAATGCACACCAGAGTGATATTAGCCTTTTTTTTTGCAGCTGCATCACATTGTTCACTCATATTCAGTTTGTGCGCCACCATAACTCCCTGAGCCTTTCCAGCAGTACTACCACCTAGGCAGTTATTCCACATTTTGTAGCTACGTGTTCGATTTTTCCTTCCTAAGTGTAGTACTTTGCACTTGTCTATATTGAATTTCATCTTATTGTTTTCAGACCAATTCTCAAATTTAGCAAAGTCATTGTAAATTCTAACTCTGTCTGCAAGAGTGCTTGTAGCTCCTCTGAGCTTGATGTTATCTGCAGATTTTATAAGCATAATCTCTACACCATTGTCTAGCTCATTAGTACTATTCAATATTTTCATTAGACCTAGAGTGACCAGACTGCAAATGTGAAAAATCGGGACGGGGGTGGAGGGGTAATAGGAGCCTATATAAGAAAAAGACTCAAGAATCGGGACTGTCCCTATAAAATTGGGACATCTGGTCACCTTAACTGGCCCTAGAATAGACGCCCTGCAGGCCCCACACTAGATGCATACCTCCAGTTTTCAGAGTAACAGCCGTGTTAGTCTGTATTCGCAAGAAGAAAAGGAGGACTTGTGGCACCTTAGAGACTAACCAATTTATTTGAGCATGAGCTTTCGTGAGCTCCAGTTTGACAATGAACCATTCATAAAACTACTCTTTCAGTACAGTCTTTCAGCTGGTTTTGCACCCACTTTACAGTAATTTCAGCTAATCTTTTTTTAAGTCCGTGGTTCTTATTCAGCTGCTCTCACTCCTTCCTTTCCTTAGAATCATGAAATCTATCGTTTCATGATCACTTTCACCTAAATTCACTTCAACCTTCAGATTCGCAACCAATTCCTCCCTGGTGGTCAGAGTGATAACACTTTCTTTTATATGGCCTTCATTTTTTGGTCTTTGTCCCACATTTACACTATGACATTCTCTTTCTATCTGTCTATAGCCACTCATCATCACGGGATCTGAGTGCATCCCAGAATTCCACAGTATACACAAAGATAAACATTGTGCCACTTTAGAAGTACGTTTTGCATTCTGCTTCGAAGGTGCCTTGAGGTTCATTGTCATCTCTTGGGAGTGATTTTCAGATCCAGTGTCCTGCGCTCTTGAACCTGACATTGGTCCAGCGGAATGCAGCTGTTGTGGCCATAGAATCATAGGACTGGAAGGAAGCTCGAGAGGTCATCTAGTCCAGTCCCCTGCACTCATGGTTTTGAATAGTTCACTGGGGTATAATTAGTGGCTGCTGCTATGGTGGAGAAAAGATAGGATTTCTTTGCTTCTGTGCTGATGGCTGTGGTTAGTGAGAGGATATGGTGAATAAGTGCTTCATCCAGCTCCATTGCAGCCAGTGGGAGTTTTGCCATTGACCTCAATGGGAGCAGGATCAGACTCTAACTGGGTTTTCTATTCCATGACCTTTGGTAGGGCAAATTTACCTGCACAAATATTTTGTAATCTGAATAGGTCCATGAGTTTCTGGGGATGGGCCATAATTATGGGGGTTTCACAGGATGTGTGCAGCACTGTAAATAATTGCAATAGCTCATAGACTCATAGATAGATGATCATACTGGTCCCTTCTCGTCTGACCTCCTGCACAATGCAGGCCACAGAATCTCACCCACCCACTCCTGCGATAAACCTCTCCCCTATGTCTGAGCTATTGAAGTCCTCAAATCATGGTTTCAAGACTTCAAGGTGCAAAGAATCCTCCAGCAAGTGACCCATGCCCCATGCTACAGAGGAAGGCGAAAAACCCCCAGGGCCTCTTCCAATCTGCCCTGGAGGAAAATTCCTTCCCGATCCCAAATATGGTGATCAGCTGAACCCTGAGCATGATTCACCAGCCAGATACCCAGGAAACAATTCTCTGTAGTAACTCAGATCCCATCCCATCACAGGCCATTGGGCCTATTTACCATGAATAGTTAAAGATCAATTAATTGCCAAAATCATGTTATCCCATCATACTATCTCCTCTATAAACTTATCGAGTTTAATCTTGAAGCCAGATAGGTCTTTTGCCCCCACTGCTTCCCTTGGAAGGATGTTTCAGAACTTCACTCTCTGATGGTTAGAAACCTTCGTCTAATTTCAAGTCTAAACTTCCCGATGGCCAGTTTATATCCATTTGTTCTTGTGTCCACATTGGTACTGAGCTTAAATAATTCCTCTCCCTCTCCCATATTTATCCCTCTGATATATTTATAGAGAGCAATCATATCTCCCCTCAGCCTTCTTTTGGTTTTGGGACCAATCTTATTTAATCTTTTTATTACTGACCTCGGCACAAAAAGTGGGAGTGTGCTAATAAAGTTTGCGGATGATACATCCTAGTAGCCCTTCTCTGTACCTGTTCCAGTTTGAGTTCCCATGTTTAAGAAGGATGAATTCAAACTAGAACAGGTACAGAGAAGGGCTACTAGGATGATCCAAGGAATGGAAAACTTGTCTTATGAAAGGAGACTCAAGGAGCTTGGCTTGTTTAGCCTAACCAAAAGAAGGTTGAGGGGAGATATGATTGCTTTCTATAAATATATCAGAGGGATAAATACAGGAGAGGGAGAGGAATTATTTAAGCTCAGTACCAATGTGGACACAAGAACAAATGGATATAAACTGGCCATTGGGAAGGTTAGACTTGAAATTAGACAAAGGTTTCTAACTATCAGAGGAGTGAAGTTTTGGAATAGCCTTCCAAGGGAAGCAGTGGGGGCAAAAGATCTATCTGGCTTTAAGATTAAACTCGATAAGTTTATGGAGGAGATGGTATGATGGGATAACATGATTTTGGTAATTAATTGATCTTTAAATATTCATGGTAAATAGGCCTAATGGCCTGTGATGGGATGTTAGATGGGGTGGGATCTGAGTTACCCAGGAAAGAATTTTCTGTAGTATCTGGCTGGTGAATCTTGCCCATATGCTCAGGGTTTAGCTGATCGCCATATTTGGGATCAGGAAGGAATTTTCCTCCAGGGCAGATTGGAAGAGGGCCTGGAGGTTTTTCACCTTCCTCTGTAGCATGGGGCACGGGTCACTTGCTGGAGGATTCTCTGCTCCTTCAAGTCTTTAAACCACGATTTGAGGACTTCAATAGCTCAGACATAGGTGAGAGGTTTATCGCAGGAGTGGGTGGGTGAGATTCTGTGGCCTGCGTTGTGCAGGAGGTCGGACTAGATGATCATAATGGTTCCTTCTGACCTTAATACCTATGAATCTATGAATTCATCCTTCTTAAATGTGGGAGACCAGAACTGCACACAGTATTCCAGATGAGGTCTCACCAGTGCCTTGTATAACGGTACTAACACCTCCTTATCTCTACTGGAAATACCTCGCCTGATGCATCCCAAGACCGCATTAGCTTTTTTCATGGCCATATCACATTGGCGGCTCATAGTCATCCTGTGGTCAACCAATACTCCAAGGTTCTTCTCTTCTTCCGTTACTTCTAATTGATGCATCCCCAGCTTATAACTAAAATTCTTGTTATTAATCCCTAAATGCATAACCTTACACTTCTCACTATTAAATTTCATCCTATTACTATTTCTCCAGTTTACAAGGTCATCCAGATCCTCCTGTATGATATCCCGGTCCTTCTCTAAATTGGCAATACCTCCCAGCTTTGTATCATCCGCAAACTTTATTAGCACACTCCCACTTTTTGTGCCGAGGTCAGTAATAAAAAGATTAAATAAGATTGGTCCCAAAACCGATCCCTGAGGAACTCCACTGGTAACCTCCCTCCAGCCTGACAGTTCACCTTTCAATATGACCCGCTGTAGTCTCCCCTTTAACCAATTCTTTATCCTCCTTTCAATTTTCATATTGATCCCCATCTTTTCCAATTTAACTAATAATTCCCCATGTGGCACCGTATCAAACGCCTTACTGAAATCTAGGTAAATTAGATCCACTGCGTTTCCTTTGTCTAAAAAATCTGTTAGTTTCTCAAAGAAGGAGATCAGATTGGTTTGGCACAATCTACCTTTTGTAAAACCATGTTGTATTTTGTCCCATTTACCATTGACCTCAATGTCCTTAACTACTTTCTCCTTCAAAATTTTTTCGAAGACCTTGCGTACTACAGATGTCAAACTAATAGGCCTGTAGTTTCCCGGATCACCTTTTTTTTCCTTTCTTAAAAATAGGAACTATGTTAGCAATTCTCCAGTCATAAGGTACAACCCCTGAGTTTACAGATTCATTGAAAATTCTTGCTAATGGGCTTGCAATTTCATGTGCCAATTCCTTTAATATTCTTGGATGAAGTTTATCTGGGCCCCCCGATTTAGTCCCATTAAGCTGTTCGAGTTTTGCTTCTACCTCAGATATGGTAATATCTACCTCCATATCCTCATTCCCATTTGTCATGCTACCATTATCCCTAAGATCTTCATTAGCCTCATTAAGGACTGAGGCAAAGTATTTGTTTAGATATTGGGCCATGCCTAGATTATCCTTAACCTCCACTCCATCCTCAGTGTTTAGCAGGCCCACTTCTTCTTTCTTTGTTTTCTTCTTATTTATATGGCTATAGAACCTTTTACTATTGGTTTTAATTCCCTTTGCAAGGTCCAACTGTACTTGACTTTTAGCCTGTCCCGCTTTATCCCTACATGTTCTGACCTCAATAAGGTAGCTTTCCTTGCTGATCCCTCCCATCTTCCATTCTCTGTATGCTTTCTGCTTTTTCTTAATCACCTCTCTGAGATGCTTGCTCATCCAGCTTGGTCTACAACTCCTGCCTATGAATTTTTTTCCCCTTTCTTGGGATGCAGGCTTCCGATAGTTTCTGCAGCTTTGACTTGAAGTAATCCCAGGCCTCCTCTGCCTTTATATCCATAAATTCTTCAGTCCAATTCACTTCCTTAACTAATTTCCTTAAGTTTTGAAAGTCAGCCCTTTTGAAATCAAAAACCCTAGTTGCAGATTTATTTGTATTTATCCTTCCATTCAGTTTGAATAGAATTATCTCATGATCACTTGAACCAAGGTTGTCCCCTACAACCATTTCTTCTATGAGGTCCTCACTACTCACCAAAACCAAATCTAAAATGGCATCCCCTCTTGTCGATTCAGCAACTGCTTGATGAAGGAATCCATCAGCTATCAGATCTAGGAAAATCTGAGCCTTATTATTATTACTAGCACTTGTCCTCCTTGTCTATATCTGGGAAGTTAAAGTCTCCCACGATCACAGTTTCCATTAGTAATTACCTCATTAAAAACATTAAAGAGGGCTCTATCCATATCCAAATTAGATCCTGGCGGTCTATAGCACACCCCAAGCACTATCACAGGGGAGGCTCTAGTAGTGATTTTTGCCCAGACGGACTCTGTCTTATCCATTCCATCGCTTCTTATTTCTTTACATTCTACCTCATCATTGATATACAATGCTATTTCACCACCTTTACCTTTATTTCTGTCTTTCCTAAACAGCACATACCCTTCAATACCTGTAGTCCAGTCATGACGACTATTCCACCATGTTTCTGTTATCCCTATAATATCTGGTTTTACTTCCTGCACCAGTAGCTCTAGTTCCTCCATTTTGTTACCTAGGCTCCTCACATTGGTGTACAGACATCTTAATTTTTGCTGTTTGGCCTCACTCACATTCTATACCCGATTAGGCACGGACATTCTACAGCCAGTATGACCTATTAGACTGGTATCCACACTGCCCTTCCTCCTTATGTCCATTCTCCTACCCACGGCTATATCCTTTCTTACTTTGTTTTCTTCCCTCTCAATGCTTTGGAGATTACCTGGACATCTCTGAACCATCTTCCCCAAATTCCTAGTTTAAAGCTCTCTTAATCAGTTGTGCCAGCCTCCATCCTAGAAGTCTATATCCTTCCCTGCTCAGATGAAGTCCACCCTGAAAGAACTGTCCTCTGTCCATGAATGCCTCCCAGGGGCCATACATCCCAAAGCCCTCCTTATAGCACCACTGCCTGAACCATCTGTTGATAGTCATAATCTTGTCACAGCTTTTTTGCCCTTCTCTAGGAACAGGCAGAATCCCACTGAAGATCACCTGAGCCTCGATTTCCTTAAGTGTCTTCCCCAGCCTGGCATAGTCTCCCTTGATACGTTCCAGTGAGAATCTACCGGTATCATTTGTTCCCACATGAAGGAGGATCAGTGGATTCTTTCCCGCTCCTTTTAGGATCCTCTTCAACCTCAGGTCCACATCCTGTATCTTAGCACCTGGAAGACAGCACACCCTTCTATTCTCTGGATCAGCTCTGGTTACAGGCCTGTCCATTCTTCTCAGTAAGGAGTCCCCGATCACACAGACCTGCCTTTTCCTGGTGACGGTGTGATTCTCCGGTCAATGGCTGTTCCCTCTGGCTGCAAGTTCTTTCCATTCCTACTCTCCCTTGTCATCCTCTTCAACCCATCCTGTATCCTCTTGGGGCTCGTATTTGGTGTAGTCTCCATTGACTCTTCCCCTTTTCCTATAGGACTAGCCACTCTGATTTACAATGATATAAAAACATTCCCTGCAATTGTAGATATGTATAATATTGTATGGTTTCAGAGTAACAGCCATGTTAGTCTGTATTTGCAAAAAGAAAAGGAGTACTTGTGGCACCTTAGAGACTAACCAATTTTTTTCTGTATTTTCCACAGTATGCATACGATGAAGTGAGCTGTAGCTCACGAAAGCTTATGCTCAAATAAATTGGTTAGTCTCTAAGGTGCCACAAGTACTCCTTTTCTTTTTATAATATTGTATGTTACTATCACTTTTTACAATATTATTTACACTATGTTAGTAACTTTGTTAGATTAGCATTAGGGCTGTGAATTAATTGCAGTTAACTCATGCGATTAACTCAAAAAAAATTAATCACAATTAAAAAAATTAATTGCGATTAATCGCACTGTTAAATAGAATACCAATAAAATTTATTAAATATTTTGGATGTTTTCTACATTTATTGATTTCAATTACAACACAGAATACAAAGTGTACAGTATTCACTTTATATTATTTTTATTACAAGTACTTGTACTGTAAACATGATAAACAAAAGAAATAGTATTTTTCAATTCACCTCTTACAAGTACTGTAGTGCAATCTCTTTATCATAAAAGGGCAACTTAAAAATGTAGATTTTTTTGGTTACATAACTGCACTCAAAAACAAAACAGTATAAAACTTTAGCACCTACAAGTCCACTCAGTCCTATTACTTGTTCAGCCAATCCCTAAGAGAAACAAATTTGTTTACATTTATGGGAGATAATGCTGGCCGCTTCTTATTTACAATGTCATCTGAAAGAACAGATGGTACGTTTGTAGCCAGCATGGCAAGGTATTTACATGGCAGATATGCTAAACATTCGTATGCCCCTTCATGCTTTGGCTACCATTCCAGAGGACATGCTTCCATGCTGATGATGCTTGTTAAAAAAATAATGTGTTAATTAAATTTGTGACTGAACTCCTTGGGGAAGAATTGTACGTCTCCTGCTCTATTTTACCTGCATTCTGCCATATATTTCATGTTACAGTAGTCTCGTATGATAACCCAGCATATTCTTCGTTTTAAAAACACTTTCACTACAGATTTGACAAAATGCAAAGAAGGTACCAATGTGAGAGTTCTAAAGATAGCTACAGCACTTGACCCAAGGTTTAAGAATCTGAAGTGCCTTCCAAAATCTGATCAGGATGGGGTGTGGAGCATGCTTTCAGAAGTCTTAAAAGAGCAACACTCCAATGCGGAAACTACAGAACCCAAACCACCAAAAAAGAAAATCAACTTTCTACTGGTGGCATCTAACGCAGATAATGAAAATGAACATGCGTCAGTCCGCACTGCTTTGGATTGTTATCGAGCAGAACATGTCATCAGCATGAACACATGTCCTCTAGAATGGTGGTTGAAATATGAAGGGACATATGAATCTTTAGCGCATCTGACATGTAAATATCTTGCAACACTGGCTACAACAGTGCCATGTGAATGCCTGTTCTCACTTTCAGGTGGCATTACAAATAATAAACAGGCAGCACTGTCTCCCCTAAATGTAAACAAACTTGTTTGTCGGAGTGATTGGCTGAACAAGAAGTAGGACTGAGTGGACTTGTAGGCTCTAAAGTTTTACACTGTTTTATTTTTGAATGCAGGTTTTTTTGTACATAATTCTACATTTGCAAGTTCACTTTCATGATAAAGAGATGGCACTGCAGTACTTGTATTAAGTGAATTGAAAAATACTATTTTTACAGTACAAATATTTATAATAAAAAATAAATATAAAGTGAGCGCCGTACACATTGTATTTTGTGTTTTAATTGAAATCAATATATTTGAAAATGTGGAAAACATACAAAAATATTTACATAAATGGTATTCTATTATTAACAGCATGATTAATCACTATTACTTTTTTTAATCACTTGACAGCCCTAATTAGAATTGCTGCATTGTGGCGTGTCTGCTGTGATAAAACAAGATGTGCTGGAGACAGAAATTACTATAATAAATTAAACACTAGATGAATATTCGCCTCTGCAATGAATATAGTATGCTGTAGTGCATTATCTCAGGCTCTTGTAAAATTTCTGTCATTCTGTCAGGAAAGAATGGCTCAAGAGACACCTAGAAAGCAGCATCCTTCATGTGCCCAGGATGGTGAGGTATTTGACTGCTTTTACACAATGTCAGCCTCATGATTTGAAATATGCACTTGTCCATGGGCAGCGGGTAAAGCTTCCCCTTGGGGAGGCTAGCCCCCTGCCTGGCCTCTTCTGGCTGAGACCCTGCCCCCGCTCGCTGCTCTCAGCCGCCCCCCGTGCCAGGCAGCAGGGACTGAGAACTTAGCCTTCCCCCCACCCCCAAGGCCCCAGCCGGGGCAGAGGGGAAAGCAGAGAGCTCAGTTGGGGCACGAGGGGTGGGGAGGTTGAGAGCTTGGCCTCAGCTGAGGTTGAGCTCTCGCCCTGGGCAGGGTCAGCAGTAGAGCTCTCTGCCCTGGCTGGAGCTCCTCCCCCCATTCCACCTCCTTCCACCCACAGCCCTGCCCGTGGCCCTACCCCTTTCCTTCCCTTCCCCCATTCCTCCCCAACTCTGCCTCTTCCCCTGAGGCCTGGCCCCCCACTCACTCCTACCCCTCCCCCAGCAAGGCCACAGCAGGGAGCAACAGCTCCTCCAGCCCCGGGGCCATGGCGGGGGGAGATTTTTCTGGGAGACCCAAATCCCCTTTTCCCTCTCTCCCCTCACCTCCATTACGTGCCGCCCATGCACTTATCATTTGCAGATGAGGCCACAGAGAGGACAGCTGGAGTCCTAGACGGTTCCAAAATTATACTGGCTCCGTCCTTCTCTTCTTTTGAGTCTCTTGAATTATATATGACTGAAATTAGAGTTAATTGTCCATTTAAATAAAATTTCTCCTAATGCATGAAATACGAAATATCTTGCTCAGTGGAGGCATTTAAAATCTAATGTCGTTGTCATAAATGAAAATCACTGTCCATTAATACTAAGTGCAGTTAGAATTGGAATAGGTTTGCCAAAGCAAAACAATCTATTAGAACTGACTGATCACTCAGTGGTAACAACTAGGAAAATTCCCAGTCTTACTGTAGCTTAGGAACTAGCTCTGGGAGTCCAGGTATCTCAAAGTCTGCAGAATGTTTCAGTACTGTTCTGTGATGATATAAGGGTTTCTGCAGACTGTGCTACTCTGCCTTACCAAACTTGAGCAGGAAGCAACTGAATATGGTCTGTGAAAGCTGCTAGTGCCATCTCGTGGTGGTTTTAAAGAATATAACAAGTGGCACTACAATGTGAAGCTGTAATAGAAAAAAAAATAGTGACCTCCCTCCAAAATATCCACTAGTAGGTTTTTTGATTTACCTGCTCCGGAATGAAGACAAGGTCCTACCTTTCCTTAGTAGCTTCATTTGATGATCATCGTTTTCTCCTTTGAAAGCCCAGCACGCTCCCTATTGTCACAAAAAATTGCTGACCTATTCAAAATAAGTGCTGTGAGGTGATATTCTCTCAAAAGAGCAATGGATAGCATTTCACTGATTTACAAAACAGATCTGTCTGCCCTGATGCTGTATTAGTTCTGCCTTTCATTATTCTTTGCTGGCAGATTTGGAGACAAGCGCACATGCTGTCGTTACATTTTATTGATCACCCTTTAACTACCAAAACATTGACAGGGCAACCAGATTGGTTTTCAAACCAAACTGGTCTGCATCATAGTTTTTACAACAGAACTTGAAACATGATTTATCTTGCTAACGTACCATATTATGATACTATGTGTACAATATTACGTTAAGTGAGGTCAATTTTCAAAGCTATGCCTTGGGATTTAACTGCACATCTGCTATTAACAGAGCCTTGCGTATAATGCATAAGGCTGGCAGGTTGTCACAAATTCCACAATTTTTGCAATTAAAAAATAAAAGTCCCGGCAGCTCAATAACCCTCTGCTGAACACCTTTAACTGTCATTTTTAATGGAAATTTTAGCCCTCCTTGTACAAAGATAATCTCCCAAATGTGACCCAAGTGTAACTGATGGAGTGCTGTCTTCCTATGTCCTACCAACAAACAATACTTGTACAAGGTGTTCCTTGCTTTATATCAAGATGTGTTTTGAGATGAGAGGAAATCTAAAAACAAGTAATTTAGGAAAGAAAACAAGTTCTAGTACCCGTTTTAAAAGAACTTATTTGTTATTTTGTGTCTTACAGGTGAATTGGATGAATTTCATTTGGTTTCAACTTATCTCAAAAATAAAACAATATATTTGCAACTAATATCTGCTCTGACTCTCTGACTTGGGCGTGTTTTCTGCTAAAATGCTGGGGGAGGGTTTGCTGGGTTTTCCCCCTCACCCCATTGTTCTCCATAACATAATTGTGACTTTTCTAGGGCTGGTTTTGTTTTGTTTAGACAGGACAAAACCCAGCTTAAATTAATGATTTTGTGGCTGAGCAAATGGTTGCATACGTTACGTTTTTGTCCAGTTGCCACAATTCCCTACTGGTGCCCCATAAATCCTTCTCTATCTGCCATTTTACCTCTCTGCCTCTTTCCCATTTTTTTATTGTTGTTGTTCTGTGGCTTCTCCACAAGAGGGATGAGGATGAATTGCATGTGCTAGCTCCCAGGCTGCTCTACTTATAAAATGGAAGTCAACAAGAGGAAGATCCTTCCACAGTAAAGGCAGCAACAAGGACAGGTTATGCTCAGGAGCTTAGCCAGATTTTCTCTCCAATGGCACGTAGGTGGCAGGGTGGGGTTTGTCATCCCTTAGGCCAGGGAAGGTGTGAAGCACGCAGCAAGCTACTCTTCTCCTGCAGCTTTGTAATGGGTAGCCAACAGCTGAAGGTGCTCCAGCTCTTATGGGCATGGGGGAGTCTTGCAGAAAGAGCTACCTCCTAAACTCTCCCCTTCTCCCCAAATGACACATAATTCAGTGCAGCTTTGGCAGATTTTGTACCACAGGGTCCAGAGACAGGGTCCAGCCTGGCCCACCCCTCAATCTCAAGACTCCTGCACCCAGAATTGTGCAGGGGAGATAACCCCTCCTTCCCCTTCCGGACACACTAGGACTCAGGCTGGGCCCTCTACCCCCAAGCCATGTGGGCCGGGGAAAGAAGAAATTAGCAAGGAGGAGCTAGCCCAGGGGGCAAAGAAACTGAAGTCAGCAGGAACTTATGCTGGATTTGTAACAAGGGTTGCTGGACATGGATGATGTCCATAAAGCATCTTCTGCAGTTTTGACTGGACATTCTCTGGCCTGTACTGATTGGCCATTCGCTACTTCCGCCTCCTCCCTCAGAGTCTCTTCACCTCAGAGTCTCTACCTGCCCTTCATACCCTCTTCCTTCCCCCCTCCTCTCTTCTCCCCTTTCCTGTCCCCCTGCACTCCTTCCTTTAATGTCCCATCTCCCTTCCCATGTCTTCCCAGATACCTGATCGTCTTTCAACAAACCCAACCCCCCAAAATTAGCCCCCCCACAAAAAAATACAATTTGCCACCATCACACTGATCACTCCATTTGCATGTTCTGCCCCTTTTCCTGCCCGGTGTCTATTTAGATTGCAAGCCTTTGGGGGCAGGATCGGTCTCTTACTATGTGTTTGTAGAGCACCTAGCACAATGAGGCCCCATCCTTGGTTAGTTTCTAAGCACCACTAAAATAAACATGAAGGAGCTTGCCACATAACTTAGATCTAACATCCTGTGCAATACACAAGACTTTGCATTTTAACAATAAGCATCATGCAGTGACATCCTAGCTCATCACGTTTGAAAATTCCCCGTTGCATGTGCTACTCTATTGACTTTCTTGACTGTTTGTTGTCCGTTAAATAGAAAACGATACTTAAACCTTCTGTTTTGCTGTGCACCTGTGTTATTTCTAGGACAACTGCCTGACTGAACACTACAAACTCATTGCTGGATAGCAAACAGGAAGCATAGATATACTCTGTAACGCATGCTAGCCTTCAGCTTGACAAAACTGAATAGTGTGGCAGAACTGCAACAGATTGTTGCCCAAGGCCATCTCCGCTGGTATGTTTATCAGGAAGTCCAGCAGCATCGCTGGGTGAAAAAAACGGAATTGATCCTATTATATAAGGAGGCCCACAGGAATGGGTGTGTGAATCCATATTTATTATTTGAAATGAAAAGGAAATGGCATCAGAAATGGACATAATAACCAACAGATGTACCTTTGTGTAAGTGGGGGAATGGTCCCGCTCTTGTGGGGAACTTTCCTGGCTTATATACTACTCCAGTGAAGTGGGCTAGCGAAAGGATCTGAGTCCTTGCTTCCACTTCCTTTACTCAGAGGCCTGCCTGACCTCAAGGGTTCCCCTTCCACTCTCCTGTGTGAGAGTTCTCGTAACCCCAACAAGGCTGGGCCCAGGATTCCTTGGGGGCTCGACCCCCAACCTTGTCATGGTCACTTAGGGCAGGGGCTAGGGTGTCCCCACTGCAGGGTGCTCTCTGCACTGGCTGCTTCCCTGACCCACTGATCATTATATACAGTTCAAAGCAAATACAATTTATTAAACAGCAATCAGTTAAAAAAAATAAGGAAAAATGGGAAAGGTTAAAGGAAAACACATAACCCTGCTCTGTGGCATGGGGACATCACAACCAGCATCTCTGGCAGCACACGAGCTGATTTTCAGTGGCACTCACACTGCCTGGGTCCTGGCTACCGGTCCCAGGGGCTCCACTGCTGGCCTCAGCTACCGGGCACCAGCCCTCTGCCAGCTGGGGCTCTGTCCGCCAGCCCCACTCACCCCGCTGCCAGCCCAGGGTCCCAGGCACCGGTCTGGGGGGCTCTGCTGCCAGCCTGGGTTCCGGCCACTGGCCCGGGACTCTGCAGCCACCCCCAGCTGTGGCCCACTGGCCCCAGCCTGGGGCAGTGAGGGGTGCAGACGGGGCAGGAGGGGGCACAGCTCAGCACCCCCACCTTAAAAATTGTCCCAGCGCCACTGTACTGGGATATTTTTAAGTCATGATTTGCTGCTTACATCACTATCATGCCACATGGAACAGCGCACTGCGTTTGACGTTGAGATTAGAATGTACGTGCAAGAACTGGAATCAGAGTTTTCCGACAGATTTCAAGATTTCCAGCAATTTGGCCCAATGCTTTCTTTTCTAATGAAACCTGAAAAGTTCAACGAAAGCGACTTGGATTTGTCTGTTTTTCAGTGGATGGGTGTTGAAGATTTCGAAATGCAGCTCATTCAGTTAAAAAGCTCAGAATTGTGGGCATCAAAGTTTGGAGATCTGCGGAGAGCACCTGAAGCTACCGAGAGAGATCATGGGACCTCTGTTCTGACCTGCTGGACGTCCCTGCCAGTGAAATTTAACTGTTTGAAGAAAATTGCGTTTGCAATGCTTTCAGCATTTGGATCCACATACCTGTGTGAACAGGTATTTTCACACATGAAAGCTGTCCTCTGCCTCTCTTGGAGCCGGTTAACAACTGATCACTCAGAAGCCTGTGTGCAGCTTAAAGTATCTAAATACGTGCCAGCATTGGAAAACTCAGCAAGGAAAAGCAAGGGCAAGGATCACACTAAACTGATAAGATCCGCATTTTAATTTCATTTTAAATGAAGCTTCTTAAACATTTTAAAAACCTTATTTACTTTACATACAACAATAGTTTAGTCATATTTTATAGACTTATAGAAAGAGACCTTCTAAAAATGTTAACATGTATTACTGGCACGCCAAACCTTAAATTAGAGTGAATAAATGAAGACTTGGCACACCACTTCTGAAAGGTTGCCGACCCCTGATCTATGGGATGTAAGGGAAGTTCAGTCTGTTCCTCACAAGTCCCAGGCCCCTTCTCAGGCCCGGGCGGTGCTGCAGGGATGCTGCAGGTCGGACACTCGCTCTAGTGGTGGCCACACGCTCTCAGGCTTTAGGTGGCAGGACCCTTCTTCCCAGCGTCACCACCACCCCGTCAGGGTTACGATGCCCCTCCAAGTCTGGCCTGCAGGGCCTCTCAGCTGGGGGCATCTCCCTGCGCTGGGCACACTGCCCAGGGTCCCCCTCGCGCTCCTCAGCTGCTCACCGCACTCGGCTCTGGACTGCTCCAGCCTCAGCTCCTGCTCCAGTCTGCCTCAGCACTGCTGCTGCTGCTCTGCCTCCAGCTCCCTGGGCTGCTTCCCTGGCCCCTCTGCCTCTGGTTGCTACAGCTCTGCTCCCAGGACAGGTCTGCTCTGCAGGCTGCTTCTGTGACTCTGCTCCCAGCACTGACCTGCTTCCCGGGCTGTTTTTCTGGCCCCTCTGGAACTGGCACGGCTCTGCTCCCCACCTCAGCTTGGGCCCCTGCTTTCTCCTTAGCTTGGCTCCACTCTGTCTGACCCAGGCAATTCCAGCTCACATGGAGGATGGGACCCACCCTGGCTTCCTGACTCCCTGATTAGCCTGCCCGCCCTGTCATTCAGGCTGACCTGAAGCATTGGCCTCTCCCCATTGTTCCTGGGGACTGTCTGTCTCAGGGACCTGATTTACCATCGACCCTTCCTCTTTCTTTTGGTACTGGGAGCTAGCCAACCAAAACACGCCCACTGAGTTTTAGTAAGGGAACAATAGTCCCCTTACATTTGGAAGTGTAAATAATTTTAAAAATCCAATGGAATGTGCTAAAGTTGAGAATGAGAGAAGGAAGCTCTGAGATACTTAAGGGGGTGATGTAAAGGGGAGCACAAGAACTGGTGCAGGAGTGAAGATTTTTCACCGAGTTACGTGTTAATGTATCAATACAAATCTGAACACATCTGAATACATTAAATGTAACCCTTCGTGGAATTTTGGTGATAAGCACGAACAATTGAAGCCCTCTTTCTTGTTGTTTGTTATGGTACTACAACATCTGGATGGAACTACAGCTTCAGGATCTAATCCTGCATGGCTTTACTCACACGAGTAATCCTTACTCTCACAGGTAGTCTGATTACAGACTGTATTCGAGCGTTTGCAGAACTGAGACCTTGCGGTGTAAGAACTATTAGTACAAAATTGTACAAATATGGAGGAAAAGGTCTGCTCTAAAGTCTGTTGAAGTTAATGGGAATCGTTCCATTGATTCTGGTGGGTTTGGATCAGGCCTCTACAGAGATGCAGTTGTGATGACATTAAACCATGGTTTTCACAACGGACATACTTCACATCCCAAAGCAGATTACCGTCTGGTCTTTACACTACACTAAATGACAAGTGATAAGATTTGCAAGGCCAACTTGGGTATACAACAAATGGAAAGATACATAACTATAATCTACAACAGTAACAGTTTAACATTATTATTATTGCCGTGTGTATTATAGTAATACTGAGGGACCAACCAATGTTGTGCCCCATTGTGTGAGGCACTGTAACAAACAAACAGTGAAAAAGTCCCTAGCCCAGAGAGATTATACTCTGAATAGACAAGACAATCGCAGCAAGATAGAGAAAAGGAGCATAACATACATGCAGAGTGATCTACCGAATGGCAGCAAATGGCATGTTTGTCCCACCTTCTTTTTTGCTTTGATTTAGTTAGGAGGGGATAAGCTAACCAGGAAGACAAAGGAAGAAGGGGCGAGAACAGGAGAGGAAGAAAGAGGACGGTGAGAGGGAAAGTGCGGAGTGAGATGGAGATGAAGGAAGGGACAGAAGGGAGTTGGAGCATAAAACATTTTTTATGGCTCACTCAGTTATTATATCCATGTATGACTCTCTGGGACCTTAATTTTAAATACTAGCATTATAAGTGTCTTTAACAAATGAGAAGAGGTACTGAAAGATAGGACTGTCCATTGAGTTTCGTTCCTGCAATTTATCATAGCACACAATTCAGACAGATGGAGATTGCATCAGAATCTACACACTTTGATGTTTAAATGGCTTATTGTAGGCTGGCTGTCCTATTCCCTTTCAGCAGCAACCCAGAAATAAACATTAGTTTCCAGAACTCACTGCAGACGAAAAATGAAGTATTAACAGTGGAAATCAAACTGACGCTGAAGTTCTAAAGAAATGTGTACAAAAGACAGCATTCTGAAAACAGAATGAGAGGAAATACTGTACCAGGAGACAACACAGAGGGCCAGAGCAACCATCGTTTTTTAAGCTGTGTAATATATCAAGTATTTATGCCCAGCTCTGTCCATCACCATGATACCTGATACCTCAGCAATATCAGTGATGAATGCTACTTTAAAATATCAGAAGTGTGTTATGGCCTCAAGTGTGGCATACAAGAGGCAAAGTAAATAAGAAAGAAAACAGGAGACTTCAGAGACTGAGACCACTCGGGGCAGCAAATAATAGATTTGTGTAAGCTGGAAAAATAAGCATATGCACAACAGGAACTGTGATGTGTCGCAAAGAGCAGGAAATGTTCATTTTAGAGAACAAAATGAGGAATTTGGAAAGAACAGAGGGAATCGTATCCTGTACACTGTATATAGTACATTACCAGACTATTGTATCTCAATCCCGGGGGAATCCTATAAGGCAACAAGATAAACATTTTTCTTGAATGGGAAACAAAATCATGCTGAAGATCTCTTCTTTTCTGGTGTGACTGGCATGTAAAATCCCATTTGGAACTGGCCGTGTACATGTGTGTGCATCAGGAAGAAAAGATGATGGACACCAGGATTGAGTCACCTTGGTGCTAAAGCCAAAGGCCAGTTAGCCTCTTACGGCATTTAACCCGATATGCCGAAGGCAGGATTCAGAGTCAAATCCAATGCACCCACAATGCACCAACCTCAATGGGGCACAAGGAAGAAATTGGTTAATTTTATAACAATCTACAGAAAACAATACAAGAAGTTTCCAGACAAAACATGGTATTGGTAATAGGAGATTTTAACACAAAAAAAAGATCAATGAGGAATTCCTGGGCTGGAGCAATAGGCAGATTTGGGCTCGGTGAAGAAAATGAAAGAAGAGAAAGGCAGAAATTTAGTAGCCTAACAACCTGGTGATAACAAATAGGCTATTTCAACAAAGAAAACTGCAGAAGAAATGAACTTGGGTATTACCTGATGCAGATGCAGATTAAGATTTATTGGTGCCTTGGGCAAAACGAACATTTGGGCCCTCCAACACACACACAATCCCAGCCTGGGGGCCACATCCCCTGCTCCTCCCCTTCCCCCCAAGGTTGCGCCTCTTGGCCTGGCCAGAAGCCAGGGCTGTGGTAAGAGCTGCCCAGGGAGCCCGGGCTGCTAGGGGGATCCCTGAACGCTCCAGCTGCCCTTGGGGGCAGGACATGGGCCAAGTGGCTGCTCTCGGGGCCCCTGTACCCCTGTCCATTTGCTGATCATTAGTTGGCAAGAACAAACAGGACAAATGCCCAGTCTTGCTAAAAACAGATTAAGGGGGGAAGGGGTGAGTGGTGGGGCAAGGGAGGGAGGGGCTCAGGCCAGCTCTGCATCGTGTGGGGCGAAGAGAGGCTTGGGCCAGCTCCACACGAAGGGGCAGGGAGCAGCTCAGGCCAGCTTGGCACGGGAGGGGGCAGGGGGAATATGCTCACCCTACTACTGCCAGGCTCCAGCTTCCGGCTGGATAAGGGGCAGGACCTCAGGGGGAAGAGGACCTCAGGGGGAAGAAGTCACACAAATGAGAGTCATTCTTGTCAGTTGCCAGCTTGTGCAGATCAAGGAGTGACTGGTTCACATTCTTTTCCAGGTGCAAGGCACACTCCATTGCTGTCAACCCATTCTCCCAATCATCACGATCTGGTTTCTTGATGTCCTGCAAAAAGATGCGACCGCCCCTCTGGTTCTGCAGCTTCATGAGTTTTTCAGCATGCTCGTGCTCCTCGTGGGACTGGTGCAGGAAATACTTGGGAAAGTATTGATAGGGCGGCGGGGCTCCAGGTGGGGAGAGGAGGAGCAGGGGGTGGTGCCAGAGGTCCAAAACTCTGGCAGGGGCCCCCAAATTGGCCGGGGCCCCTGGGCATGTGTCCTATGGATCCGCGCGGTAATCCGCCACTGACCTGATGGGCAAACGAAGATCATGATAGATTCTGTACTCGTGAATTGCAGATGGAAATCAGGTGTATTGTCCTGCAGATCATTTGAGACCAATAACAGATCAGATAATAAGTTACTGTTGTCATCAATGAGGTTGAGGCTGAGAACAACTGAAAAAGTACTGAGAACAAGATATATGATGTGGACAAATTGAAAGAGCCAGATACCAGGAAAGAATACAAGGAAGCCATATGGAAAAATATCAGATCTCGGGTGAAAAAAGAACCAAACCCTGAAGAGACATGGAATAGTGAGTGTAAAATATTGGATTACAAGAGCAGCTGAACAAGTGTTGGGCTAGAGTCCAAATCAAAGCAATCAAAGAACGAAGTGCTGCAGTTGAGCGACAAGAATAGGAAATGGAAGGAGAATAAAAAGGAAGATGCAAGTCTAAGAACGGAGTACAGCATTATGACCAGAAAGATAAAACAGAAAGCGAAGAGAGCGAATAACAATTGGATAAATGTAAATAAGCAGAAGACTGTGCAAAGAGAAATGCAACACTGTATTGCAAGATTAGAGAACTGAGTGGGACATAGAAGTAGAAAACATTGGCAGTGAAAGAAGCATGGGCAAATAACTGATGATGAAAAAGCAAAGAATAAATGATGTAAAGAATATTTTGAAGAGCTTTATGACATGCAGAACACAGTAGATGAAATGGTCCTAGAGATGCTTCCCAGTACAAATGAGGGAGAGCAGATGCTAGAATTTTTAGAAGAAGAAGTAAAGATCTCAATAGAAAATTGGAAAAGGAAAAGGCACCAGGAAGTGACAACAAAACCTCAGAGCTGTTGCAAACAAGTGAGAAACACATAGTAAAGGCAGTGCACAAGCTATTCAACAAGATTTACAAGCAAGAGCAAGTGCTAAGTGAATGGGGTAAAATGATAATAGTACCAATTCATAAGAAAGGAGATAAAAGTGAATGTAAGAACTATAGAGGAATCAGCCCACTGAGTGTGCCGGAAAAAGCATTCACCAAGACATTGCAGAGGAGAATGAAGAGGTACATGGAAGTGGCGCTTGCAGAAGAACAGGCTGGATTTAGGCTAGGACAAAGTGTAATAGATCAGCTATCAGAGAAATACATAGACCACCCCCAAGCCTGTTGCAACAACTTTATAGTCTTCAAACAGGCTTTTGATAGCATTTGGCAGAAAGGGTTATGGCAAGTCTTGCAAATGTATGCCGTCCCTGGCAAAATGATCAAGCTGACAGAAAACATATAAACACACACAATGGATGAGTGCAGTCAGAGTAGACAAGAAGCTGGCAGAACGTTCAGGATGAGCACAGGCGTGAGGCAAGGATGCATGCTATCGCCAGATTTGTTTAACTTGGCATTGTAAGCAGTGACGGCTGTAGCACTGAGAGATGAAATGAGGAGTCATGTTACGTGGGAGGACAGTGAATAAGTTTAGATTTGCAGACAATATTGATCTCTTAGAATTGACCAAGGAGGACGTACAAAGAATAACTGACAAGGTAGACCAGGAAAGCAGAAAATTTGGACTGAAGATCAGTATGGGGAAGACAAAAACTATGTCAAATGGAAGACAAGAAGAAGAGGTAAAGATCAAAAACAGAGACAAAGAACTAGAATAAGTAGGAAAATGCGTGTACAGTGGAGGATGGGAATTGTGAGGATGACATAAAAAGAGAAGACTCAGACAAGGTGCTACTGCATTTGGAAAGCTCTGCAACATCTGGAAGGCTAGACAAAAATGAAAATCACCGTATATGAGACAATTGTGTTGATATTGCTGTATGGGTTGGAATGTCGGAGGATGAGGAAAGCTGATGAACATAAGTTATTGACTGCAGAAATAAACTGGCTGAGGATGTTAAGAAAGCAGAAAATAAAAAAAATAAAAATACGGCTAAGGCAAAAAGTAATGCTGTTATGGAAGATTCATAAAAGATGATTGTGATGGCTTGGACACATGTCAGGAATGGACCCAGAAAGATACTGTAGTGAGCAGGCATGGCCTCCCTCCAAGATTGACAGGGAGGCCACACCCGCTCCTCTGGCAGCAGACGGGCAGTACAGGAAGTACAAAAGGTGGGCCCTGACCTCACTTGGGCAGTAGCCACTGAGGGAGACAGACACTTCCCACCCGCTGCTGGAACGGGAAGTTGAAGAGGACCTCCACTGCCCCAAGGACTCGTCAGATCTTCCAGAGCTGCCAGACACCCCAAACGCTGTAGTCTGGCTGCATTGCTGCCTGAAGCCAGGTCAGCGTGTTGCAGCCAAATCCCTGCTGACTCAGTAGTGGAACACTCCATCACTGTTAGGGCCCTGGACTGGGACCCAGTAAAGTAGGGTAGGTCCAGGTCGTCCTACCCCCCTGCTGCCAACCCCACCTCGAGGGTGGGGGGGGGGCGTGGCAGCCTCCCCTCCTAAGACCAGGAGGCCTGTGTTGGTGTACTGTCTGCCAGGGCTAGGACATTAGACTCTAGACTATTTATTACTTTGCCCTGCCTGAGGGCCAGAGCCCACTTAGACTGGTTGGTGCCCTGCCTTCCCTGAGGGCATGGGCCCCTACACTCTCTATTGCTCTACCCTGCTTGAGGGCCTGAACTCCAGAGACTGCTAATTTCCCCCCTTTACAGATGGCCGTTCTAGCTGTGTAGTAGTGAGGAGGCATGGCCTCCCTCCGAGACTGACAGGGAGGGATGGTCACGCACACTCCTACAGATACCATACATGGCAGTACATATGAGAGTGCAAGAAACTAGAAATAAAAGAAGACCAAGGATGCGTTGGATAGATGCAGTGAAGAGTGACATAGAATAAAAAGCGTTAAAGATGAACAAAGCCAGTGCAAGATAGAGGTGGAAAAACTTCATTTGGTTCTATTGTCGCTGTTGAGCTGACAGATGGGAATCAAAGACAAAAGAATCAAAGAAGGCATCATGATCAGGATCACTTTATCTAGAAATGGGCAAGTGGTAAGGGAGCTCAGGGAGCAATGGTTTGATAGGGAATTTTTCAAATCATAATTTAAAAATAACATCTGAATTGTCCGGACCCAGGAAGCTGTGTGCAGTTAGCTTAAATAGCTCCATGATGCTACTCGCACAATATCATGACTGTGGCTCTCATCCTCCCTCTCCATTTGCTTCTTATTGTTTGTTACACATTGCTGGTGTTTCTTCTCTTTAGTTAGGCTATGTCTACACTGCAGAGTTTTGTTGTCAAAAGTTATGCCACTTTAATTAACGCGTTGTTGCGTGGCCTCACTATGCTCCTTGTGTTGGCAGAGCACATCCACACTAGCAGCTCTTGCATCAACACAGAGAGCAGTGCGCTGTGGGTAGCTATCCCACTGTGCAATTGGCCGGCGGGTGCTTTGGGAAGGGTTTGCAATGCCCCATGGGACAGGCACCGCATCACATGATGCAGGTTTCTGAATCCCATTCTTCCATAGGCATCCTACTAGATTGCCAGATTTTCAACTGAAGCGTGTGTGGGGGAGAGGGGACAAGAGCATGTGACAGGGAGTGGGAAAGAGAGACAGCGTGTGTGTTGGGGAGTGTGTGAGAGAGTCTGGGGGGATGTGAGAGAGACAGAGTGAGTATTGGGGGAGAGTGAGTGTGTTGGCATACTGTCTCTAAGTTCAGACAGCAGCCTGAGTAACCAGTCCTGAGGCATGGGGAGGGGGACACCCCCAACATCAGCCCCCCTCTCCCTCCCTGGCTCTGCATAGCACAGCAGTCTCTCTCTCACTCTCTCACACACACAAACACGCATGCACGCCCCTGCCTGCCTGCCTCTGCGTTTGTAGTGCGGGAGACAACAGCATTCCACATTAATGATTTGCTCTTTGCTCCCAGAGCAGAGCAGCACAGTGAACTGTCAGAACTTCATGGAGCTTTGAAAGGGGAGGGACACATGCCTGCAGGGCAGCCCAGTTGAAAACAGTGAGCCCAGCAGTCACAGGTATTGTGGGATACCGGGGGAGGTAAGTTCTGGCGATATAATGAATGGCAGCATTTACACTGACACTTTGTCATTTTAACCTTTCCGCAAAAATCCCTTTCTCTCTCGTTGAGATGGTTTTATTTTGTCACCAAAACTGAAGAGTTTTGACACCAAAAGTGGCATTGCAGTGTGTACACCTCCACTGTTTTGCCGCCAAAAGCTGCCTTTTTTCCGACAAAACTCTGCAGTGTACACAAGGCCTTAAATTTCAATCCTGCGAAGACTTATGCACATAGTCAGCACATGAGTAGCCCCATTGACCTTCGTCTTAGGCCCCTTAAGCCCCTTTTTAGGCTTCACTGTGATCCACAAAACTCCAACCTGGCTGCTGCCTAACCCTGCACAACCTTATGAAATACCACAATCTTTTAATTTATTTCCCAGGAGTTGAGAGATGCACAGGATTAAAGATTTAATATACTGGCTACACAAAATAAAACATACACACACTACTCCTGAGGGAATTCCACACCAAAAAATTAAAAATTCTGTGCACAATATTTTAAAATTCTGTAAAATTCTGCATATTTTATTTGAAAATCCTACCATTTTCAATTATTTAAAATGGTGTGATTATATTGTTATTGTGTTTCTGTGTTATTTTGACAAATAAAATATGCAGAACTTTGCAGAATTTTAAAATTTTTAATTTTTTGGCGAAGAATTCCCTCAAAAGTACCAGGTTTCTATGTGGTGTAATCTGGCTGAGGGCAGCTCCATGGGAGGTCTGGGGGGAAATCTGGATGCACAGGTGCTCAGTGCAGGGTTCTGGGTGCAGGGGGAATGGGACTCTGCAGGGGAGTCCAGGTGAAGGTGATTAGGGCTCAGTGGGGTGGGGGGCTCCTGATGCAGGGGTGAGGCTTGGCGGGAGGGAGTTTGCGGGGGTTATGGGTGCAGGGGGCTCCTGATACAAGGGGGCTAGGTGGGCGAGTTCTGGGTGGGAGGAGGTGTCACGTGTGGGCAGCTGCTTCCCGTGTCCTCACAAGCCAGACCCCCCTGCACCCAACCCCCACCCCGCTGAGCTCCACCCCCACCCTTCACCCAGACCCCCTCCTGCCAAGTCCTCCCCCTCCCCTCACGGTGTAGAGCTTCCTGCAGCCCAGGGAAGTTTCTGGGGGTTGATGTGACCCAGCCCTGGCTGCTCTGTTCAGGGAAGGGGAGGGACTAATGTCCCTGGGTGCCCCAGGGCATCACCAGACCCCTCTCCCTCAAGTGATCTACCTCTCCCCCAGCTGCCTGGACAGAGCGTCTGAGCTGCCGGAGGGGTGAGTGAGCACCGTTGCAGCTTCTCTTTGCTTCTCCACAGAAACCATTTTCTGTAAGAAAGCAAAAGGAATCTGGGGGTGGGGATATTTTTCTGCTGCACCGCAGTGGCACAAATTTTCCCCGGGAGGAACATAAAAGGATTATTTTGGATACTTAGGAAACCAAACTCATAGAGACATAGAAAAATTAAAATGGTGGTTAAAAAGCAAAAATAACTACATATACAAATACCTCTAAACATCCCCTTGAGATGGCATAAAACCATACTCTGAGGGAAAACAGGATATGAAAATTAAAATGAGGGAGAGGAACTGTAAAAATAGAGAAATGTCACTTGTGTCTATCCCAATAATACCTCTGCTTTTGAGAGGGTCCATGACCTTAGAAGCTAACCAACATGGAGCCCTCAGTAGAGGGTAAGCAACGCTTTGAAAGCAAAAAGGCAGATTTACATATTATCATAAAACATAATCTGGGGTTTTCAAACTCAACGTTGTTTTCCTTTGGTGCTTCCAACATTATATTAGAGCCACATGAACCTTTAGTTTTGAAACCTCAAACCATGCAAAACTCCTCTGCAGCTCCCCACCTCCTTTCTGGAGAGAGAAATGAAGATGCTGAGAAGTGGGGAAGCTCCTATTCTTTGGCGTGCCCAGCAGAATGTAGGCACTGGGAAATGTTCCTTCAACCCAAATATCCACAAACAGGAGAGGGCTTGGGCGGGGGGGAGGGTATGTGAATTTTTGAAAGTGTTGAGGGTAGATTTTTGGTGTGCCACAAAACTGAGAAGGGCAAGACTAACAAAGAGAGGGAATGGTGCAGGGGCAGGAAATTGAGGGAGGGAGGGAGGGAAGGAAAAAAATGGAAATTTTCCTGAGCAGATTTAGTTCTTTCTGGAAATTAACTGCCTGAACACTGCAGAATCAATGGCGGTTATAAAAAAGAAATGTGACTAGTTCAACCCAGTGTAAAGGCCTAAAGAGTTCAGAAAAGAAGCTGCAGAGGATACATAGCACCCACAGGAGACAGAATTTAGTGAAAACCTCCAAAGATTGTTTTGCCTTCTTCCCTATCCCTATGTCTTCCATTGTTTTTATTCAATGCATTTTGTGGCTTGGCAGAACAGGAGTTACAATGATCCATTCAAATTTTGTGCCAGAAGTGCCCAGACCACCTGAGCAACATGGAACCTAACAGTTTCATGTCTTTATGTCCCTCTCTTCCAGATCTGGATAGCTTGAATAGCTGCCTTCACCCTTAGGTGATAAATATATTCATAAATTTTGTAGGCCTTTCCAAATATACAACTTCTAGTACGTCATCTCCTTCCAAATAAATTTCCCCTCTCCTTTCCCTTCCTTGTATTGTCCCATCACTACAATTCTAAGTAGTGTCCTGTTGCTATGTGACATTTACACAGTCACCAGTAATTGTAATGCTCCTCTCCTATTTTGCCCTATTGTAGCCACTGATACTAAATGTGGTAGTGGAAGATAATCATAATGGGACTGGCAAGAAAGTGAGCTCTGATGAGAATGCTGCTAGTGTTATAGGAGAGGATAAAAGCGCTTTTGCAATTTAAAACTGAACTGCTTGAGAATAGCCTAAGAAGCAGTAATCTGTGTATTTTTGGGCCCTGAGTGACAGACTTAAGGGAAAGGATATCAAGACTTTCCTTGTTTCTTTATGTAATGAGGTATTGGATTTACCTAAGGAATTTAAACGAATGATTGATAAAGTATTTGGAATGCCCATAAAGATCTAAGGCGAATGGATCAATCCAGGATCATTGATTTTGACAATATGCTGACAGTTACTGAAATTTTTTTCTTGCACAATCCAAGGAGAATGTTTATTTCTTTCTTGAAACACTGAAACGAAAGAAAAATCTTGTTTGCCAAGGTAATAGAATGTCCTGCATGTGTCCCACTTTTGCCTTTTGAAAAGATGGTCACCCTAATTGTGAGTAGTCCCAATGAAGTCAACAGTCAATGAGACTGCTCATGGTGTCTAAAGTTAAGCATGTGTGGAAGTCTTTGCAGGATTGGGCCTTAGCTTGCATTGTAGCTTGTATTTTGCCCCTGCTTATAATTATTCCCTGTAAGTAACTACCTAATATTAACATATTCTGTGTTCTCTGGGCCACTTTTTCAAAGTTATGTGCACATTTAATACATACATTTGCAGATGACTACTGCACACCAGTTCCTCATTTGCATACACATTTCCACTTAAGTGCTGACCTGGCCTTGTGCTCCAACCAACATCAGTTTTTGTATGAATATGGCATAAGGAAGCTGTGTGCAAATGCAAATATTATATGTGTTTTCATTCTAAGTACTGCATATATTTTGTATTTATTGCTTCTCTAAAGGATAATCATTTATATAGCCTATAGTTATGCATTCCAGTCTTTAAGTTGCCCCAGGCCAGACCCAATGTTAACATCAGAGTTAGGCAAACAGCAAAGGAGCCCTGTTCCTCTTCTTTTAGTGATGCCTGCATCTAGCCTCTCTGTAGTGTTTTCCTCAGAAAGTTCTAGCTGGTTACCAAATACGTAATTAAAACTTAGGGTCTGGTTGCGGGGAAGTCTCTTCCCACCCCCCCCATTCCCCCACAGGAAATGTTTTGAAGATACCTGCCATTGGTGCAAGCCAGGTCCATTACATAAGCAGAAATTTCCTCTTCAGAACTGTTTGTCTGAGCCCTCAGGATGGGTCACCTCAGGCTGTTATGATTTGAGTTGGCTGGAGGAGGACAATTCTGTTTCACAGCGATTTCTAAGGTTCTGACATTTGTTTTTGATCTGGAATGAAAACAAAATCTTTTAAACATTTTCATGAAAATAGAATGGTCTCAAAATATCCATATTCGAATTGAACACCTGAGGTTTTACATTCGGGAAGAGGTGTCAAAAGGCCTGACCAATGGGGAGAGAGAGGCCTCTGTGGGTAAGCACTGGCCTGGGATGTGAGAAAGCCAGTTTCAAGTCCTTATTCTGCTTAAATCAGAGTGAACTGAGATGAAAAACTCTCCCATGTCCCAGGCCAATACCCTCAGTAGCAGGCTACGGAGAGTGTGGGAGAACTGGCTGATCAGTTCCAGTATGACTCAGCAATAGCCAGAGGTACTGAACAACATCACCACAATCTTCCCTTCAAAATGGAAGCAGAATGAGTGAGAAGGTGTCTCGGTAACACTGAGCAAAGGGATTTGAGAGAGTCTTTGAAGTACCTCCTCTCCCGGGGAAAACATAACCCCTTCATTTCGTTTTTAGTACCCATTCTCCTGGTCAGGCAGCAATCAATTTTATTTTCAGTTCTTGAGCTCCTGCTCGAGTGCCTATCTGGCTAATTTCATATATGGAATTTAGCCCAAATGCATGCAAATAAGAGAGACAGAAAATGTGTTTTAAATAATAGCTCAGGTGGTCAAAGACGCCAGCTTTCCCACTTAGCACCATGTGCTTTGTAGATCAACACTTTCTGCCGCACCAGGTAACTGATTTTATTTCTGCCCCTTTACCCAACTCTGGGCTAAATCCTGCAAGGAGCTGAGTGCCCTCACCTGCCAGCAAGCAATGGGAGGTAACAGCATTCACCATCTTCCAGGATCGCGACTGGTCTCAGAGCAATCTGACTTCTTAGAGCCACGGTGCATAGCATTCTTCAGTTTCAATTCTAAAACTCCATTATAGTTTTATATATGTAGACCCCTCGTCACATAGACAGAGCAGCACCAGGGCTGCCAAAACTGAAACTGCCTGCCCGAGCTTGGGACCCCAAACAGCAGTGGGGCTTGGGACAGAGGAGGCATTTCTGGGCCAGAACAAGCCTCACTGACTTGCCAGTGCAACCAACTACAGGCCCCAACAGCTTGCACATGTGTACCGCTTATGGACACACATGGCTTAGGGCAAGGAGGCTGGGTGATGAGTGTCAACTGCTAGAAGTAGAATGAGACAGACCTCAGGAGTTGCTCTCAGCAGAGGAGAGGAGAGAACCAGTTTTGCCTCTCAGCCAAGAGACCAGCTAACCAGAAGCCCCCAGCTTCTCAGGGCTGTTCCCCCCACAGTTAGCTGTCTCTGAAACAGTTTGGCTGTTGAAAGCATCAGGCAGGAAGAGAAGCCAGGCCTTCCACCCAAGCAGTCACCAGTCACAAGCCAGACCCAGAGAAAGAAACAGAGACCCAAGATGCCATAGCCAGAGGGAGAGAACCATCTGCTAGCCTCACCTCCAGAAGCAAAGGAAAGGCCGAGGTTTGAGCCACCCAGGACCTTCTCCACTCAGATAGGGATCTGTCTTGTAGCTTTAGCAGTGAGTACTGGGAATACTTCACCAAACTAGATAGGAAGTCCATGGGCAAGGAAATCTCTGTTAGATGTTAGCTGCTAGCAAGAGAATGATGGTGCACAGCCAGGTGAAAACTCACCTGAACTTGAAGGGGTGTGACAAGAAATGGTTAGGCCTGCAGTGTTCCTTTGATTGTTGTCCTACTGGTATTCAGTCAGCCCTATACAGCTTTGACATGAGAACACTGGATACCGTGACCATCTAGGAACTGTGAACACACTTCAGGATTCAACTATTTGCTTGTATACTCTTTGCAGAACTTGGACTGTATTCAGATATCAGAGGGATATTTTTATTTGATTATTGCTCTGCAGTTTACCCTGTTCATGCCTCGGTTCCCCGTCCTTTACCCTAATAAAGTGTTTGTTCATTTTTATAGATTTAGAGATTCCAAGGCCAGAAGGAGCACTGTGAGTCTGACCTCCTGTATCACACAGGCCATAGAACTTCCCTGAAATAATTCCTGTTTGAACTAGAGCAGAGCTTTTAGAAAAACATCCAATCTTTGTTTAGAAATTGCCAGTGATGGAGAATTCACCACAACCCATGCTAAATTGTTCCAGTGGTTAATTACCCTCACTGCTAAACATTTACATATTATTTCCAGTTTGAATTTGTCTAGCTTCAACTTCCAACCATTTGATTTGGTCTGTTAGATTGAAGAGCCCGTTTTCAAATATTTTTCCCATGTAGGTGTTTATAGACTGTGATCAAGTGACACCTTCACGGTCTCTTTTTAAAGTTAAACAGATTGAGTTCCTTAAATCCTCACAATAAGGCATGTTTTCTAATCCTTTAACAATTCTCATGGCTCTTCTCTGAACCCTCTCCAATTTATCAACCTCCTTCTTGAATTGTGTTCGCCACAATTGTCCAATTGTGGACATAGTATTCCAGTAGTGGTTATACCAGTGCCAAATACAGAGGTTGGTTGGTCCTTGGTTGCTGCTATTTGTTATGGCCTAGAGGTCATGGGGGTTGTATATTAATATATTCACCCAACCACTAGGTGGAATCACCATGCACTGAGAGTCCATTTTAGCGCCAGTGATCAGCAAACTAAGGACTAACACCTGCCATCAGCCCAAGGAGCACAGAAAACCCATGGCCACTGGTCTTAAGGTGGGATAGACACAGATAAGAGAGAGAAGCATGTGGACTCTACCATGCTTGGGGATCAGGATTTGTGGTCTCAGGAGAGATTTCAAATAATTTGATTTCCTGGAGTACACCACCTTTTCTGGTCTGTACCACTAGACCTTTGTAACCTGGATGTTTTTCTCCATCTTGCACTTCATTCATATTTTCTCCTCTACTTCTTCTCATTTGCTCTCAGAAGGCATGTTCATGTCTTTGCTTGGACTGTTTCTCTCTAAAGTTATGTCTACATTCGAGCTAGAAGGTGCAATTTCCAGCTCTAGAGGACTTACCCTCACCAGCTGTGATAGAGCTAGTCCACCAAACATAGCAGTGTGGCCACAGCAGTGCAAGCAGCAGGAGGGTCCAGCCACCCTGGGTCCGTACCCATCCAAGACCAGAGGTATGTACTCGGGACAACTAGCCCCTTCCGCTGCTTGTGCTGCCATGGATACACTTCTATTTTTAGCATGTTAGCTCGATCAGAGCTAGTTGAGGTATGGCTCCTTGAGCCAGAAATTATACCTCCAGCTCCAAGTGTAGACAGACCCTAAGAAATCTCAACATTGTATGATTTTTATAGCTTGTCATTTTCTCTCTAGTGCAGTATCTTTTCATACATTTCCTTTTTTTCTTTTGGTTGAAATGCTTCTATATATCTGGGAAAAATAAAAACCAAAAAACAGTTCAGTCTAATCTTCTGTTACGTTAGGAGTTAGCTGGAGTTAGAACTGCTCAACTGTGGATCATAAATCTCATATTGTTGACACGTCGGGGAAATTCTCCTGTAAACCTGTGATTTGAGACTGAAGATTGTGCTGAGCAGCAGTGTAGCTAGAACTTGACTTTATCACAGACTGAAAGAGTCCTGACATTGTTTCATCTTGCAGAGATTCTCCTTTAGCTCAAGTGCTTTGGAGCAGGAGGATCTGAGATCTATCCCTGCTATTGCCATGCAGTGCTGCTTGGCCATAGATCTAATATGCGATCTTTAATGCACCCATTATCTAGGTACTGTGTGTACACACACACTCTGTGTGTGTATATATATATATATATATATACACACAGAGAGAGAGAGAGAGAGAGAGTCATTCTGTTAGCATAAAATATACAGAGATATATTCCATTTTTATGAAAGATATTATTCATGTTGCCTGTGACCCTGGCTGTAGAACTCCTTGCCAGAAGAGATCAGACAAAAGCCAAGCCTGGCAGAGTTCAGATCAAAGCATGTCTCACACATGTCCACTTAAAGAAAGAAGGCAAAAAGGAAGGAAAAATTATTCCCATACGAAATCACATTCCTTTCCCCCTTGAGAAATGGAAAGAAAATGCCTTTTTCTCCAGGCTTTTGTGCTCTTGATTTTGTGTTGTGTTTAGTTGCCACGGTGATAGATGCCACACATAAAAATCTAACCTAGATAGATAAAAGGACTTTAGGCAGAAGCCGGACAAGCAGTCATTTCCAGTTTCATTGTGGCTCCAACCTTGCACAGCAATTTCCATGCTCTCGATTTAAAACCATCTATGCACATAACTCATTCAAAATACCAAGGGTTAGACCTCCCTCCATGAAGCACATGCGCTGGCAGATAATCCAGCTCAGTTTACCTCTGCGTACCTGGCAGCCCGCTACTGTGCAATGACCAAATATCAGAAGAGTTTGAGGTTAATTAGGATCAGATTAATCCATGCTGACTGCCTGTCTCTGTGTAAATAGGGCACTAGAGGTTAGAAAGTATTAAGTACCTTACATGTCTACTTGCATAATGTAAAAAGCTATTGGAGATGCAAAATATGTGGTCAGAAGCGTTGATGTAAAATCTTTTTAAAGTTAATCTTATCATTACAAAGCAAGAAAATCAACTTTAAAATTCCCAAGTAGAAACTTTTAATAATTATTTGAGTATGGAAAACCATGCTTTGACACCACCCAGTGTATTGGGGACATCTGCAAAGAATGTTCTCAGTAAAGATTCTGAAATTACCCTGGGCTTGTTAAACTATATTTCAATGTCTAAATTATTCTTGCAATGAATACCTTACTGAGAAGCTTCATCTAGGGTATTCTTGTCCTAATTTTCCATTATGATGGTTCCTATTTACCATACAAATAAAACAATGTAATAATCAGATAGCTTAGTATATATAAACAGTCTCTGGTACTGCCTGTGGAATGGGATTGTCATTTCTATATATATATATACACCTTTGTTTAAAAACTAAGATGTAGGTCATATATAACCAAGCTCATAAAAAGCTGCAATGATTGTTTTTTGTTTGCATATATTCTTTTAGAGAATAGTTTTATACATACATATGTGCAAATTCTGTAACAAGCCCCTAATGAAAAAAGGTATATTTTACTTATGTGTTGATATGGAATTCTTTAGTGGATAAAGCAAATTAAGGATTGTACAGAACTTGTGTTTTCCTTTTGATTTAAAATGTAATAAACATTTTAAAATTTGAAGAGATTTTGCAATTGATTAAACAAGCTAAATGGTAATATAAAACTTTGAAAAACTATATAGAATTTTAGATATAAGAAAACTCTGATTCTCATGGAAAACTTTGAACATTTAGAAACATCTCTGCCAATACCGTTATATTGTACATCTTTTCTTCTTTTTTTATTCCTAATACAATTATATAATTATTAGGGACATTTATATAATAACAGGCTATTAGTTCCTTAGGAGTTCGTCTCCTCTTGAGGCTTATTCCGCATTTAAAGTTGTAATCTTCTTTTTGTGACATCACTTTGGTCACTGTGGCAATGACTGTGATGTCACCAACAAAGGATTATGACTTCAAGTGGGGTCTAAGCTGCAGGAACAGATCAGCTCCTAAAGAATAAAGACCCAGCTTTGACGTAAACTGACCTGGTAATAAAAGAGGAAAGAAGAGCCTTGCCCACCCTCTCCCCTAAACTGCACAAAATATGACACCAGCAGGATTGTTGTTAAATAGACCATTATTCAAAGCTTTTCCATGAGGTGTAAGCTGATCCTTAAAGACCCTTTTTCTGCTCCCACTGAAAACAATGAACATTTTGCCATTGACTTTACTGGCAGCATGACTGGATCATAAGCAGTGATGAAGAGTGGAGATGCAAAGTTTGAATCTGGATCCAGACTTGTCCCCAAGGGCTGTGTGGCTCAAGGGTTTGGGCTGTAGGATGATGGGTGCTGTATAGGACCCTGCATAGGGAAGAGATGAGAAAGTCATGAAAATGGCTGCCATTTGGTGACTTTATGACTCAGATCTGAATTGTCCTGGAGTTTAAGGATGTTTGGGCCCCTTTCTATTCAATTATACAACTTTGTTAAGTTTTTGCAGAGATTTTTTTTTCCTGCAAAGGTTTGCTCATACCATCATATATTCATTTTTCATCTCTGTCCAGCCCAGTCTTATATTACAAGCAAGGCTTATGGGTCAATACTACAGTATTCGATAGTACAGCACAGTGCCCTCGGGGCCAGATTGTAGCTTTTAAACTACAGCCCACACTGAAGGGGATACAGAAGAATGACAGCAGTGCTCACCCTGCTATTCTTGCTACACACCCCACTCCACGCTGCCCATCTGTTCAACTCTGATTCCCCTGTACAGTTTCTGAAACTGCCATTTCCAGTATCAATCATCCTGTATAAATGTGTTACTTCCAAACATGTCAGAAGATTGGCGCCAACCACTTTTCTGTTTTATCCTCTAGGCTGGATCAATGTATAGCAATGGATGCTGTTTCCATTGCATTCCCCCCCTTCATTCACTCTGGAAGTTCATAGCCAGGACCAGCTCTAGGCACCAGCAAAGCAAGCACGTGCTTAGGGGGGCACAATTCCAGGGGCGGCGTTCCACCCCCACCCCTTTTTCTTTTTTTTTCTGTTTTTCCCTTGGACAGTTGTGCTCTCGGAGCTTGGGGCGGCAAAAAACCTAGAGTCAGCCCTGTTCATATCTCACCTTTTCCTCTACTATATGGCACTCATCTTCTTAGCCAAATCCTCCTTCTACAAGGCTGTACATAAAGAGTGGGGTCAAGCATAGCAAAAAACAATCCTGGTGCTATTACAGTTTTATGTATGTATTGCTTTAAATTAACAAACTACACATTAATATCCATCCACCCATACGTTTGATTAGAAATGAGACATAGAGGTGACATTAAATATGGAGTAAATATTAGAGGTGGGCATATCAGTTCAGATAAAATAAGAATGGGCCCGGATCTTCTGTCAGAACACAACCCAAACATTTTTTAAGATTAAAAAAATATTTTAAAACAGTTTTAAAAAAAGGTTTGGGCACCTCTGTGGTTCTTGGTTTGAGTAGGAACTGGAAGTAGCATCAAAAAAATTAGGAAGGCTATTCCAGTGCTAATCAGATGCATTAATCAAATGGGGCAGTCTGCTGACGTGAGATTCCACCCCTAGTTTAGTGTGGTATACTGAAGAAGTGCTTCTATGGTCATTTAGCTAAACACTCAGACTTCAGAAGGATTCTCTGAGCTAAAATGGATGTCTGAAGTTTTTGAGATTCACCTGTCACCAATAAAGAGTATTTAAACTGCTCGGTCCATATATTCTTCTGGGAGAACAATGTGCTGCCACGGATAGACCCCAATTTTATGGTTCCTGTTGATTGGTTTCAGACACTATTGTCCTCCATACCTATTGCACATCACAGTGACTCTCTTCCCATGGATGTATTTCGCATGTGCAAACGAACACCAAAATGATGGATCTGCAAAGAGGGAAATGGCACTTGACAAACTAAGCAGCTGACACTACGTCTGAGATGCAGCCACCTCTGAACTGGAGCAGACAATTGGAATGTTTCAGTAATGAGACGGGAGATTTTTGTCATGGGCAAAACTTTACTCTGATAAAGGGTCCCATGGTATCTTCAGAGTCCGCAGAGACCAGACAAGCCTTCAGTTTTTAAGATCTCCATAACACACTGCATGCAACAGAAAAATATCCGAGCAGTCTTCTCTGAGACCCTTCCTGTCCCACGAGCAAAGGAAGACAGGAGTCAGAAGATTCTGTACATTAATCACTGGCTAGGTAAATGGTGCAGGGTGCAGGGCTTTGGTTTTGTGGGACTTTGGTCCACCTTCTATGAGGAGAGGGGGCTGTATAGTCTGCATAGCCTCCAAATCAATAGAAGGGGACAGGCTGGCTAGAGAAGTCAGGAGGGGGTTAAACTAGTAGCAAAAGGGGAGAGTAAAAAGAGGGACAATATGACCTAACAGATAAAGAGAAATTTATCTCAAATCTAAATTTTACTGGTAGCTTAGGTACAACTGATCAAGACTTGATCACGTTTATCATGTACAAGCAAAACAAAGTCAGACTAGTAATATAAATAGTTGGTGCTTTAATAGGGTCAATTTCACAAAACTGAAAACAATTTATGAACCAAATCAGCTGTGAGGAAGAATTTATTCAGCAAAATATGAATGATAATTGGGAATCACTTAAGCAGACCCTACTAGAGGCCCAAAAAGAACAATTCCACAACTGAGGAAGAAAGCTGTGCTGGTTAAAAAAAAACCCAATATGCTTTAGAGGGGACATGAAGGCAGCTGTAAAAAATTAAAAAATAATACATAACAAATGGAAGAAAGGGGAAGTTGATAGTAATGAATGTAAATGAGAAGTTAGGAATTGTAGAAAATTGATAAGAGAAGCCAAGGTACACAAGAAGACTTTTATGGTCAGCAGAGATAAAGACAATAACAAGGAGTTTTTTAAAATATATTAGGAACCAAAAAGAATCCTGACAAGGTATTGGTGCATTGTTAGTTGGAAATGGTAGACTTATCAATGATAATGCAGAAAAGGCAGAAGCATTCAATAAATATTTCTGTTCTTTTTGTGGGGCTGGGGGACAACAGATGCAGTAGTCTCATCATATGGTGATGATAACAGTTTCTATTCCACTTCTATCTCTGAGGATGTTACACAGAAACTACTAAAGTGAGACATTTTTAAATCAACAAGTCCAGATAACTTGCATCCAGGAGTTTTAAAAGAGCTAGGTGAGGAGCTAACTATACTGTTAATGTTGATTCAATGAGTCTTGGAGCACTGGGGAAGTTCCAGAAGATTGGAAGAAAGCTAATGTTGGGCTAATTTTTAAAAAGGTAAATGGGATGACCCAGATAACTATAGACGTGTCAGCCTGAGATCAATCCTGGGCAAGATAATGGAGCAGCTGATATAGGGCTCGATTAATTAAGAGCTAAAGGAGGGTAATGTAATTAATGCAAATCAACATGAATTTATAGAAAAAAGATCTTGCTAAACTAACTTGATTTTTTTTATAAGGTTGTAAGTTTGGTTGATAAAGGTAATAGCACTGATGTAATATACTTAGACTTCTATAAGGAGAATGACTTGGTACTCCACAACGTTTTGATTAAAAAAACTAGAATGATATAAAATTAACATGGCACACATCAACTTGATTAAAAATAGTTTAATTGATAGGTCTCAAAATGTGACTGTAAACAGGAAATCGTCATTAAGGGGGTCTGTTTCCAGTGGGGTCCCTCAGGGATTGGTTCTTCGCTCTATGCTATTAACATCTTTATCAATGATCTGAAACAAAACATAAAATTATTACTGGCAAAGTTTGCAGATGACACAAAAATGTGGGGAATGGTAAATAACGAAGAGGACAGGTCACTGATTCAGAGCGATCTAGATCGCTTGGTAAACAGAGTGCAAGCAAACAATATGCGTTTTAATACAGCTAAATGTAAGTGCATACATTTGGAAACAAAGAATGTAGGCCATACTGACAGGATAGGGGACTCTATTGTGGAAAGCAGTGACTCTGAAAAAGATTTGGGCAAATGTGTGGATACTCAGCTGCATGTGAGTATCCAGTGTGATGCTGTGGCCAAAAGAGCTAATGCAATCCTGCAATGCATAAACAGGGGATTCTCAAGGAGGATTACAGAGGTTATTTTACATGTGTATTTGGCGCTGGTGTGACAACTGCTGGAATAGCATGTCCAGTTCTGGTGCCCACAATTCAAGAAGGATGTTGATAAATTTGGAGAGGGTTCAGAGAAGAGCCCCGAGAATGATTAAAGGATTAGAAAACAGTGACTTATAGTGACTGATTCAAGGAGCTCAATCTATTCGTCTTCAGAAAGAAAAGATTAAGGGTTACATTACAGTATATATGTATCTACACGGGGAACAAATATTTAATAATGGGCCGTTTAATCTATCAGAAAAAGCTATAATACAACCCACTGACTGGAAGCTGAAGCTAGAAAAATTCAGCCTAGAAATACAGTGTAAATCTTTTATGGTGGGAGTAATTAACTATTGGAACAATTTACCGACTGTAGTGGTGGATTTTCCATCACTGACAATTTTTAAATCAAGATTGAATGTTTTTCTAGAAGATCTGTTCTAGGAATTATTTTGGGGAAGTTCGGTGGCCTGTGCTATGCAAAAGGTCAAACTATATGATCACAATGGGGACCACTGGTCTTACAATCTACACATCTATGAAGGTCAATTTATACACCAAGGAAGAATGAAGAGCTAAGATGATCCTTCTATAAGTCACACTTATTGTACCTTCCCAGCAGAGATCACTAAGCCATATTCACCTACGAGGCAGGGATAGGAGAACTAATTCAGTTAAAATAAGGACATACTGAACTTTCACTCTTCCCTGGATCTAGACGTTTTTAAATTCAAATAAGTTTGACCAATTCAGACATGTCTCCCCATGCTGGAGTTTCTCGCCTCTTTTTTGAATTCTGCCTATTACAGAATGTATGAAAACTCTCCTTCATTTTAAGGTTTGACCAATTTCTGGGTCCTATTTAGAGGACAGTTTTGCCCACGGAAACTCAATTTTTATATCACTTAATCAGAAAAATGTAGGGAGATTAGTCTCACTTAAATGAACCAGGCATTTATCCATCTTACTTATCATCAGTAAGACACTGTTCTGTAACCCAGAGAAGTTGATCAAATGCACAAGAAGATCAGGAAGTATGAAAGCCAGCACCATAACACCATAAGAGACTCTTCTCCAATCATCAATCTGATACTCTGGCCTAAGAGTCTTCTTTGCTGCTACTGAAAACTCAAATAGTTACAGTTGCTAATAAACCCTCCTTCCAGCTATGGCTGACCACAAGGCTATGATTCCTCCTGATGGAAGCAGTCCTCACCACGGTGAACTACTCATTTGTGACCTTCCATTGCAACAACAGCAAAGCTGTGTGTCTGCAATAAAATGAGTGGGTTTGGATAAGCTCTTGCTAGTTCAGCATTAGAGTGACCAGATGGCCCACTATTATCGGATCCTCCCCAATATTAGGGGCTTTGTTGTATATACACAACCCACCCTCCTCCCTCGGAAAAAAAGAGTCCCGATTTTTCACACTTGCTATCTGGTCACCCTATTCAGTGTGCAGCAGCCCACGGATGCAAACACATTAGGGTGAGACTCTGGATGCTTCAGTGGCTCGCCACCAAATACTGTCTCAACTTCAAAGGCTTCTTTTTGATGATTCATGTCCAGACTATCTCAAGGACCAGCTCTTGATCAAAGTTCAGGCCTTACCACATCAGCAGTAATCATCAGTGGTACTCGAATGGTCAAGCAACAGTAAAACTAGTACCAGTAGAGCAGTGGTTCTCAACATGGGGTCCGGGGCCCCCTGGGGGGCCATGAGCAGGTTTCAGGGGGTCCACCAAGCAGGGCCAGCAATAGACTCACTGGGGCCCAGGGCAGAAGGCCAAAGCTCCATTGCATGGGGCTGAAGCCCAGGGCCCCACCATCTGGGGCAGAAGCCAAAGCCTGAGCAATGTAGCTTCCTGGGGGGCCCCGGCAATTGCCTTGCTTGCTTCCCCCTAATGCCAGCCCTGGCTTGTATATACAGAAAACCAGTTTTTGTGACACAGGTGGGCTGTGGAGTTTTTATAGCATGTTGGGGGAGGGCCTCAGAAAGAAGAAGATTGAGAACTCCTGCAATAGGAGACAATGTTCTTGTGGGTATGGAAAGCCCTTCCATGAGAGCTGAGAACCACCTTCAGTCTTGACACATCCAGGATGATATGTAAAACCCATTATTGCCTCAGGGCTTTCCCCCAAATTAAAAAAAACCTGGCTTTGAGATACACTGTTGGGAAGGGAGAGAAAACTAGAGAGAACCAAGGATAGACAGAGTGATTTTTGGTTAGGTGCTCAGACACCACAGTGAAGAGTGCAGTAAGAATACCTAACTATGTACACTGCCTAAGTAATCACATCTGTGCATTAGCACATCTACCCTGGGAAATTATAAGTCATATTTTGGCTATACTTGTGTAATCCCAGTGATTTCAGTGCATTGACTTGGTTCGTGTTACACGGATTGGATGGAGAGCAGAAGTTGGCCCTATGGCTGGATTGTGTGCATAGGAAGATAGATCCGCCGGTGTGTGTGTTGAAAAAATAAATTGCTATTGAAATTTATATCTCTTTAATTGAAGTATTATTGATCCACATGTATCCATTTAAATGAAAATAGCAGTAAAGGGCTAACTGTGCCTTTAAGGAACAGTGCCAGTTGGAGGTCGGTGCGAACCTTCTCTGCCCAAGATGGGGCACTAGGGTGTGTTCTGTCTCACAGATGTAGCATGTTCCTGCAGTGCCTTAGGCACACAGGGGACGTACTCCCGCTATGACGTCTGTTTAGGTGGTGCAACCTACTTCTTTGAGTGAGCCAGTCCCACTTCCCAGACAAGTGAACAGTAGGTTATGGTCATGACTCCCCCATATTCCCAGCCATCCTCCACCCTATGCTCCCAGGGAAATAGGAATGGAGCAGTTTCTGAGCTTCCTGAATGCAGGAACTGCAGTTCTACTTAATATAGTACTTACCTAGCTGTGCAAAGACCAGAAGTCCCTGCCCCTCCATCTATACACCCATAGAAGGGCCAAGCAGAATCTGGCCCAAAGTGCTACAACCCTGATGTAATGTGATCATGTGTGCCAGCAGTTCAGTTTTCTAGGCATGGAACACTTTCTTAAGCTCCCTGAATGGAAAAGTTCTACAGAATTTAATAATTGATCAACTTTGCAGAGTTTGAGTTATTTTTGTTTGAAACCATAATACAGAATGTAATGGGGAAGTGTGTCCCTGTTACAGAATTATGTAGATTGGTTAAAAACAACCCTATAGATGCTATTCATGTTGTATTACGTGTGATTGTTTTTTACAGTAGTTTGTACACAAGCCTATTACATTTTATAGGACTTTTCCATAAGACTTAGCATTTGAAGAATCATATTTTGCTCTCACATTCTTCCCCAAAAAGTGGGCAACAGAGGGAGAGATGGCAGTAAAAACTTTTTGGACATAAGTGAGCATAAATATTAGCAGACACTCCCATACACACACCAATACCGTGGAATCACCCAGTTCCTTTGTTTTCTGGTGCCATAATCTCCTTTGCTGCTTTAGAAGTTTCACAGGATATTTTAACATATGTATTGTTGGTGTGTTTCCTGAGGAATGTTCCCTGGAATACAGCAGACAAGGGATATTTGCATGGGGAAGGGGGAAAGAAAGCTATCTTTGGCTTAGTTTAACTCCGAGAGAGAGAGAGAGAGCGCAAGCTAGACAGAAGGCCAATACCTGTTCTTGGTTGTGACGATGTAACTCCACGGTTTACAGACTCGTCCTAGAACAGAGGGAGATGACAGTGGAGAGAAGCTCTGATAAAGAAGAGGGAACAATAGAAAGCTCTGAAGAGAAAAATATAATTGAGAGCTGTTGGTTTCAGCTTTTTCTCTCTCAAGCCTTCCCTGAGCCAAATTCTACTCTCACTTCCATTAATGTAAATCAGGTATTAACTCTGAACTCCATCTGAAGTCAATGGCGGTACTTGGGATTTACACTGATATAAATGAGAACAGAATCTGCCCCAGAGAAGGCATGGAAGAGGAAAATGTTGAGACCAACAGCTCTGAATTAGGCCTTTCTCCTCTGAGCTTGTTCCGTGCCTCTCCAGGCTTACCTCAGCTGCCAGTCCACTCAGTCTCTGTATTCTCTCTGCTCTTGGACAACTCTCCCCCCTGACTTTGTGACATTACCAGAAAGGGTACCAATTAATGCCAGTTGTGATAGGTTTTGTGGTGTGTGTCTGTCCACAATGGTGTCCTTACAGGACATTGAATTGTCATCTGCTGGTAACAAAAAGGAGAAAAACTTTCACCTGATGGTGAAAAACTCTGCAGTCTATTACCAGTCCCTTGAGCCTTCCAGGAGCAATTTTTGTTTGACTCTTCCCTATACCCAGTCTTGTCTTCTCTGGTATTTTCCTATTCACAAATTCCCCAGATTTCTTCTCTGGCTAGAGGTGGTGACGGTGGAGAGTGGTGCCACACGGTGCTGCCTTTTACCTCCCCCCTCCTTCCCACACCCTGTGTCACAGTGATCTTACCCCTTCAATGAAAAGAAATGGACTTAGCTTCCTCCAAAGCCTTTCAGTGCTGCTCCGACAGGTGGCCAGATTTGTTCCTTGGACAATGCTATAACACATGGCATGCTCTCGTCTCCAGGGGCTCAGCACAGAACCACAGACATAAGACACAGATGGCCCCTATTAGATCATCCAGTCCAGCCCCATGACAATTCGGGATTGTTCCAGCCTACTTCCCATGTTTTGTCCAAGCTACTCCTAAGAGTTCCAAATGGTGGGGCATTCCTTGGGAGACTATTCCACAGTCTAACGTATCTCAGCATCAGGATGTATTTCCTGAAAGTCACGCTTATTTTTTTCCTTTCTACAGTTCAGTGCATTACCCCTTCCTTGTATCCCACTGTCCTACACTAAATAATTCCTCCCTCCTTGGTACCTTTTCCATAATTTAACAATAACAATTGCCAACTAATTTCCATAATATCTTGGGATGCACATCCAGATTAACTGATGTATATATGTTCCTATTTCCCTAGTATTTCCCTATCTGATCCTTAGCAATAGGTATTTATAGGCTCCATTCTAATTGTCTAAATATCTTTACTGTATTTTTGGGTTGTCCCTCATTTCATCCCTCTCCTCAATCACTAATGAACGTACTCTCCTCCCCCCACCCCCATTACATTTATAAATGCTCATCTTATTTCCCATTATTACTGTGACTGGCTTCATTTTCTTGGTGCCACTATCTTTCCCCGCGAGTCTGAGTCCTCCAGTGTGGTTGCTTCCCTGCTTTTTCAATACTAATATAGGGTTTTAGAAAATCTCAGATGATCATAATGGTCCCCTCTGACCTTAATATCTATGAATCTATGTCTCAGCACCACGTGATGCCACATCAACCAGTATGATTTTTTTCTTCTATTCTTCTTTTCCAGAGAACTTATAGTCTGTTGTACCTTAATTATAATAGGCCTGATTCTCCAGTGCCACACACCTTCCATAGCTATTTAGCCCTGTGCAACGTGGGTGTAAAACACTACCAAATCAGAATAACAGCATTTGACATCAATTTTGCAAAGGTGTAAATGAATATACAAGGTGCAAAGCCGTCCAGAAGCAGGCCCAGTGTCTTTTAGCATTCCCCAACTGGTGGATTTTAATACCTTCTTTGGTTGCACCTTAGTCATTGCTTCCACAATGCCCACAGCCCAAGCTGAGCCTTAGGTACAGTCCTGAGCTTCAGCCTTTCAGAGTACGCCGAAAGTGGAATAAAGGTCAGCTGACTCAGGCTCATGGGGCTCAGGCTGCGGAGCTAAAAATTGCTGTGTAGTTGTTTGGGCTCAGGCCAGCCATGGGTGTTTAACTGCTGTGTCGACGTACCCTAAGATTGACCCTCCACAATATGGTACTGCAGAGCCACAGCCCACCAGGTGGGGCCAGATAAATTTTCTTGTGATTCCCATCTAAGTGTATGTATTCTAATGATAGCAGCATCAACGTATTAGGTGGGTTCAGGCTGGATAAAGTTTACATCAGAATTTGGTGGTCTCTCACTTATCTGCTGTGTATAGGCAGTTTGTGTCAGTCAATTCTGAATTATATTTAATGTGGGAATTTATGTTGCTAGAGCAGGTGATGGTAAATATTATATTGTACTTGTCAGTGCTTAGTGATAGATTGGCTATGAAAGGAATGGGCACAAAAAGGTTGCTAATATTTTATAAGTGAAATAAAATATCTTTAGCATTTCCTACCCCTTTCCCTAAGCCTTAATGTGCAAAGAGTCTGCTAGGACAGGGCATGGATGCACTGGGATGCACTGTAGAGCCTTTAACCTCACAGGGTACATCTACATGGGGATAAAGGCCCCCAGCACAGCCCTTGCTGGCCCTGGTCAGCTGACTCAGGCTCACAGGACTTGGGCTGAGGGCCTAAACATTACCATGTAGAGGCTTGGGCTCAGAGCCTGAGCTCTGGGGCCCTCCACCCTCTCAAGGTCCCAGAGCATGGGCTCCAGCCTGAGCCCAAATGTCTACACAGCAATTTTTCAGCCCAGAAGCCATGTGAGTCCAAGTCAGCTGACCCGGGCCAGCTGCGGGTTTTTTATTCCCATGTAGACATACACCCAGTCACCAATCCAAATCCAGCTGTACAGTAGTCAGAGGGCCAAGAATTAAGGCCCTCATTCAGCAAAGCATTTAAGCAGGTGCTTAACTTTAAGCATAGGAATAATATCATTGAAATCAACAGGACAACTCATGTTTAGAATTAGGCCTGTTCTTAAATGCTTAGCAAAACTGGAGCTTAAATGACCATGAATACTCATCCTTTTGCCCTTCTTTACTGTCCCACCCTGAAACTGAGAACTTCAAACTGTCAAGCCAGCACCTTCCCCTTGCACTAAATTCACCTTCATTTTAAAAACAACAAAAAGAGTGGAGTAGCATAATGACAGATGAGCACAATGAGGAGAGATGCAGGCTATGTCTACACTTGAAATCCTACAGTCGCAGTTCTCCTTCACTGTAGGTAATCCACAAAGACAGAAGAATTCTTCCATCTACCTAGTGCTGTCTACAGCAGGGCTTAGGTAGATTTAACTATGTCTCTTAGGGGTGTGGATTTTTTATACTCCTGAGAAATGTATCAATGCCAAAGTAATTTTTCAGTGTACACTAGCCTTTAGTCTGATTTCCACTTTGGGCACTAGTTCAATTTACCCTTCAGTCCTTACTTCATAAGAAGAAGAAAATTACAGATGAATATAATAATATGCATCTAATTATTGCATTAAATATACTGTGGTGCAGTACTGTTTGATCTTTACACAGTTTTTCCTGGAAATTTGGTCATAAATATAAGGAAATTTTATGTTACAGAGACATGTAGTTTAGAATTCATTTATTGTCTCGAGTAATTTTTCTTTTTTTTCCCTACAAATTATAGACCCAAATCCTGCTTGCCCTAGGTAAGATATCTCTTTGCTTTCTATGCATGAATGATATGATTAGGGTCTGGCCCTGTCATACCTGGAAAGCTGTAAAAACTTGAAATTGTGTTTAAAATGGGTAATTGTCAGTATTGTACTTCTGGTTAATTCAAAGCTAGTTTCATCACTTCTAATCTCTTCTCAGGAAGAACAACAACAAAGAGTAGATGAAACCCTTAAAAGTTTGGAATGATGTTAAAAAAATACCATGGACAACAGACCTTTAATTGCATGGGATTTCTGAATAACGTTTCAAAATGAAAAACTGTGTGCCTGGTACACAAAGAACTATGTCTCCTTCCCTTTGTGACAGAGGAATCAATGGAATTCATAAAAAGGGGAGGGAGAAAGATGAGAGATAGGAGATGCCTTGTTTAGCACAAGCAGGTCACAAGTCCCTTGAAAGGAAGTTGCTGACTGTATCTCCATATGTACAGTAAAAGCTGTGTTATCTGGCACTTTACCAACTGGAAAGCTCTAGAAACCAGCATTTCTGATATCTCCCAATCCAAATCTTCAGTGGGGTTGCCAGGCTCCCTACCTGGCTCCCCAGAAGCAGGGACAGGTCCCTGCTGCTCCTAGGAGGAGGAACAGCCCTGGGGGTGCTGTACGCTGCCCCTGCCCCGAGCGCTGGCTCTGCAACTCCCATTGGCTGGGAACCACAGACAATAGGAGTTGCAGAGGTGGTGCCTGCAGGCGGAGGCAGCAAGCAGAGCCGCCTGGCCGCATCTCTGCTTAGGAGCAACAGGGACACATCGCCGCTTGCGGTAAGCCGCCTGAGGTGAGTGCCGCCTGGATCCAGCACCCCATATCCCCTCCTGCGCCCCAACACCCAGCCTGAGCCTCCTCCCACACTCAAACTCCCTCCCTCCATTGGTAAGTATAACTCTTAGTTAATCGGAATTTTTGACTAACCGGCACCCCCCATTCCCCCCCAACATGCCAGATAAAGCTTTTCCTGTACCTTTTTGTTCCTTGCCTTGGATTTGCTGATCAGTGACATGCCTCTTTGCCTGGCTCTACCTAGAGTCTGTAGCCTACAGGAATTTGGACAGAGTGGTACAGACATCGCCGAGAGAGACTGCGATCACTGACTATTCATTTAAATGCAGTCCCATGACTTAAACCTTACTCCACCACATATTAAAGAAGGGGACAGAAGTACATACAGAGCTCCAGCTCAGAGGCACAGGACACGGCAAGGCAATTAAATACAGCTAACTGTGAGTAAACATAAGGAGTTGGAGGTGCTCTCTAGAGCAAAGGGCACAGAAGGAGATTTGTGTGAAATCTTAAACTGAAGCAAGAGTAACTTTTTAAAAAATACACATTCATATAAAATATTCAGAATCTAAAATGGTGTGTAGAAAACTACTGTCTCATTTCAGCAATTTGGAGGGTTGCTTTATTTATTGCTTTTTTAGGAAACATTCTAAATAGTTTTAATCTCGTACTACCTCAGACCTGATTAAAAAGATGATTTCCCCCCAACATAAAAATCCAAAGCGGTGACTCTGTCAGCAATCACAGAACTCTTTTGCAAATACAACCCCATTTGCAGTGGAGGTATTCTATGATGGTAGTTAGGAGGGATGCCTTGGCTGCAGATTTTTGCACGCTAAGGCCAAAATTCTCAAGCCTGGTGCTCAGTACCGCCGCTCCCAATGGAAGTCAACCAGTGCTATGGATGTCCAGCACCTTTGAAAATCGATCACTTTTATTTAGGTACCTAACTATGGATGTAGCAGCCGATGGATACAGAGCCTGTAAGCACTCAAGGGTCAAAACTGTAGCTTAATATTTATTAAGGAATCAAAATCAGAATTGAACAGGTAGTTAATATGCTGGACAGCTGCTTTTTACACTATGGAGCATGAATAATTTTTTTGTGGGTGCATATCTGGGTCACATGTATTGTAATGGTCAACCATCAAATGAGAGCTGCTATACTGGCTGTGGTCTTGAGGAAGACTGGAAATTGTTAGCTGGTGAAAGCACATCAGTATCCAAAGATATTGTCCTTATGCATGACACCAATTGGACTGTACCTTGGTAGGTTTGTTACCAGTATTTATTTCCATGGTAAGTCTCAGCTTTACGAGCATGTAAAGCAATAGTTCACATGTCATCCGTCCCTATCATTTTCTGACTGTTCATATTGTTAATTACAGGTGTAATTATCTGTGGGAGATATTCCATAGTTCGCTTTCATGTTGCCCGTTGTCTTCACTGTGCTTGTTCTATACTCTTGCTTCTTAACCAATGGAAGCTGTGAGCTCTATGATGAGCTAAAGGAGTTGAAAACTGAATTTGACATCAATCTCTACCAGCGATTAGCAGAACCAGAGAACAGAACTAACCTGATAGTTGCACCAGCAAGTGTGTCCATTTCTTTGGGGCTACTGCAGTTTGGAGCTCAAGGAAACACCCTTATGCAGCTGGAAAATGCTCTTGGATACAACATCCACGGTAATGTGCACTTTGACAAATTATTTTTTAGCAATAACTGCTTTGCATTATATCATAAATTCACACTACAGCTTCCCTATGGAGAAAGCAACTGCACAGTGGAGCTAAACTTCTAATTAACAAGATCTGTAAGAGCTCATACTGCATTGTTTTCCCATATTTGATTGAACTGTAGGAACTGTGTAACCAGCTGATATGTATGTATTCATCCTACTTCTTTCTGAGCAGTGCTCACTCTTTCTACTACACTTTAAAACAAAACAAATGAAGATCTGGAAGGAACATGTAACTCCAGCTAAACTAATGTTGGATTCTCCGGATTTTCTTTCCATTTTAACCAAAGATTAATCCTACCACCTGACACAATATATCCATAGCTATTTTTCATGATCTGTGCACTGGTTATAGAAAACAGATGTCTCATCTTCAAAATTTGTAGCTTATACATACTGGGCCAGCTTTAGAGCTATCAGTATTCTTAAGCATGACATTTATTTTCATCAAATGAAGGCAAAAGTTAAAATTTATAGAGATTGCTGTTGTGTTCTGTAACCTTACTTAGTTATTATTGCCTTTCTGTGAAGCACTGGTACTCAGAAGTAACCGTTCCAGCTCAACCCAGCTATTATATTCAGATAAAACCTATATGTACTATATATTTTCTCTGGTTGTCACACACACTATCTACAGCACAAATACCCTATCAAACAAAGGTATTAGTTGCAATGATGCCATTTTGCTATAATTCAATAAAGTAATTTTTAACCAATTCTCATTTATGGAAGCATTATACCTTGCTCTTTGCCATACATCTTGCCTCTTAGGGACTTAATTATTGAGAGAACTTTAGAAAATGGACTAGATAATGAAATTAAGGCAATAGTCCCATCCATATAAAAATTGACAAACAGCACTGAAGAGATTTTCCACTTATTGGTGAAACCTATTACTTGTTTCAATGCTTTTCTTCCTTCCTTCCGTGCTGTGGATAATATTAACAAAACGGAATATCCCTGAGAAAAGGCTGGCATTTTTTCACCGTTTTAGTTGTACACATCACAAACCACATAGGTTTCTGACTTCATGTAAACTTACTTGTGTTTAATGTGAAAATAAATCAGAATGGCAACAATGACCAATCTGCGACAACAATGAACTTCCAGAAAGAAAGAAAACCGTTTTCCCCAAATGGCATGTTTGGCTAAATCCAGCAGAAATAGATCAAATAAATGTTTTCCTTGAGATGAGTAAAACCAACTCACTGACATACATAGCAGATAGAAAATTGCATTCCTCTATTATACTTTGCGGCTAACATTTTTGTAGCTCTGCCTTTAACTATAATGAGTGATGTGGTACAAAAATGCACCAATCTGGCAAAAACTACACTGATAGCCATCAGTATCCATTGAAAGTTCAATCATTCCTTAGAGAGAATCAACTTTCCCTGGCTTTAATAACCTCTTTTAATGTTCTGCAGCTTTCCTAATATCTGCTCTAGCATGGGCTGTCTGAGCAAAATAATGTCTAAAGATATGTCTGTTTGAATAATAAACATCAAATAAAATATTTGAAAGCAGTTTTAAACTAGCCTACAAGTAAAAATTCAGAACTTTGGTTCGCTAAGATTGTTGGTGTTACTAAGGTTACAAGCGGAGGATACTGCATCTCATATAACATCTGCTTCTTATTTTACCATCTTTGAGTTCTTACATCCACGTAGGAGCTTGCCAAACACTAGCATACTAATGCAAAACACATGAGAAAGGCACTTTACACCTAAAAAAATCTGAATCTTCTTGACATCTGTTCAAGGAGTTCAATATTTTTCCCTTAAAGAGTAACAGAGCTAAGTTTTAACACTAAGCTGTATTAGTCTTCATGCAGGTTATTAAAGGGACACCATTAGGTTAAAAATCATGGATTGGATTCTCAGGTGGTGTAAACTGGCCAATTTGGAATCTGAGAATCTGGCCCCATATACTTAAAATGTCCTAACTGAGATGAAGAAGGCTCCTGTTCACTGGACATAGGTTTGGCAATCAGGAGAATTAGGTTCTATTCCTGATTCTGCTACTAACTTCCTGTGTGATCTGTGGCAAGCCACTTCAGCTCTCTATGCTTGTGTTTCCCCTCCCACTCTTTGTCTTGTCCAATTAGATTGAAGCTCTTTGAGACAGAGATTGTTTATTATGTGTTTGTAGTAGTACCTAGCACAAAGGGGCCCTTATTTCCATTGGGTCTCTAGCACTGCTATAACACAATGAAATAATAATAATAATAAACACCACCTCTGATAATTAAAACCAGAAGAATATTTTGAAAAATCTACTTTGCTTTTCCCCATTTATGCTGTTTATTTCCTGTTTGGATTTCTCCCCCTTTGAAAAGTGGTAAAAAAGCTAGTAATATTCATTTTTGTTTGTAGTTAATTCAAGCCAATCACTATCCCAGTTCTCCTGCACTAGCAAAGTGCTGCTGTGTTTAAGTTGCAAACACTTCAGGGGGATGTTAATCCATTTACAAAATAAAAACCAGCTTCAATTAGAATTTGTTAACAGAGAATTTCATTGACACATTTCCAGTGGTTTTAGATTCTGTAAAAATAAATTTAAGCAAAATCTCTGTATAAAGTCAAATTGGATGCCACAGGGTCCTGCTAAGTGTATTTTAGGTTTATGCAAGTTGACTTTTTGTGTTCAGCCCAAGGGGAAGCTTGTCTCCCAGGATCTCTTCTTTTTCTTTGTACGGTGTAGGCTGGGTATCATCACTTCCACAGCATCCTTCTCCTCTACCCCGACTCCACAGAGGACACTCCACAGGGTGTTGGGCTGTTGTATGGGGCAGGGGAAGGTTGGGAACAACATCATCCACCCTTAACTCCATGGAGAAATCAGTGCAGCCCAAGGCCTGCTCCATGTTGCAGTGGACACCCTCCCCCTTTCAGAAGGGATTCTGGAAACAGCTGCGGACATAGGAAGCATTGGCACCAGGTCTCCATTTGAGGGGAGAGCAGGAAGCCCCAGAGCCAATGTAGAGGCAAAGGGGTTCTTTAATGCCAGTGCTGTGCTTCCAGCACAGTCCCAAAATCAGAGATTTAAGGGCATCAAGCATGTGTGTGCGTCCCCTCAACAGAATGATTTAGAGAAAATTCCAGAAGGGGAAGCTCCAGAGTTTTCCCTCCCCTAGCATTCCTCTTGCAGATCAAATGAATCTTAGTGGATTGTATTTTAATGCTACTAACACCACCCTAATTCTTACATGGTGCTTTTAGATTAATTTAGATGCAAAGCATTATTGGATTTTAAAACTTCAAAAACTTCATGATGACCAAACCAAAACCAAGAATGTATAAAAGAAGGGTTACTTATTGATAACTGTTGTTCTTCAAGAGTTGCCTCTATGCCTTCACATTTATGGTCTCTCGGGCCGCTAGTCGAGCTCCAGAACTGTACAATAAAGCCATGTCCACTGGTGGTGCAGTAGCGTGCTCCTATTAGGATGACATCATCGGCTCCATCTATAAAAGGAAGTGCACCTCCGCGACAGCCTGAGTTTCTTCTCCCTAGCCTGCAGAGTCCGGAAATACAAAGAACGCTGAGACAAAGGGGAGGGTGGGTTGGTAGTATGACTGCACAGAGGCAACTCTTAAAGAGCAGCAGTTACTAACTTTCTTCTTTGAGAGCCTCTGAATTCCCATGAATGGGGGTTTAGCAAGTGGTGCCACCATCAGAGGACAGCAGGCAAGGGGTTCAAGGAAAAAGCAGACTGCAGCACTGCCTTACTAAAACAAGCATTGCTGCGGGATGCCAAGTCCAACAAATAGTGCTTAGTGAAAGTGTGTCAGAATTACATGTAGCTGCTTTGTAAATCTCTACAATAGGAACCTAGCTCAGAAAAGCTACAGCAGCAACTGTGACCCTAGTAGAGTGTGTCTTTAAGCCAAGAGATACTGGTTTTCTGGCGAAGTAGTAACAACCTTCAATACATCTCTTAATCAAGTGGGAAAGAGCTTGTTACTAATAGGCTCCTCCTTATACCTCTCCCCATAGGCAACAAATAATCTGTCTGATCTTCCAGAGGGCTTAGTCCCACACAGGTAATAGTAGAGATAGATGCAGACAGAGACCTGTGCTGTTAAGTATAAATATCTTTTGGCATCTAAGACTCCTCTGGGTGAGCATGGTTCTTCCACTTGTCTGGGGAAGAAAAGGAGGAGGGAAACATACTGCAACAGGTGAAAATCTGAGAACACCTCAGGCATAAAGCTGAGGCGAGGTCTCAAAATGACCTTTTCTTTGGGTACTACTGTGTAGAGTTGAGGCCATTAAGGTACTGGGCTTGCTAACCCTCCTAGCAGAGGTAATGGCTTTGAAAAATACCATTTTGATAAACAAGTATTCTAAGGAGGTTTGGGACAGGGACTTTTAGGGTGGACCCATCAATATCATTAAGACTAAGTTCAAATCCCAGGATTGGGAAGGCCCTCTAGTAGTAGGAAAGGCATTAGCCATTCCCTTACAAATCATGGAGACTGGAGTGAGAGAATAAAGGTTTGTGTCTAACAAAATTATGACAGGAAGAAATCACTGCTAAATGATCCTTCAGGGAAGCTACTGCTACACCTTGTGATTATAAATGCAAGAGAAACTCTAAAATTGCAGGGACTCCCACTCAGGACGGGATTAACCCTTTACTTTTGGCTCAGCACATAAACTGTGTCCATGTTAGACTAACACTTCAAGGTGGCGCTCTTTCTGGACTACAACAGTACTGCTTGAACTCGCTGTGAACATCCATCCCAGGCTAGATAATGGAGCAGCAGCTATGGGACTTGATTAATAAAGAACAAAAGGAGGGTAATATAATTAATGCCAATCAGAATGGGTTTATGGAAAATATATTTTGTCAAACTAATGACATAATTTTTGAAGAGACAGTAAGTTTGGCTGATACATATTTAGAGTAAGGCATTTGACATGGTACTGCATGACATTTTTATTAAAAGACTACAATAATATAAAATTAACATGGCACATATTAAATGGATTAAAACCTGGCTAACTGCTAGGTCTCAAAATGTAAATGTAATCAGGGAATCATCACTGAGCAGATGTGTTACCATTGGGGGCCCCACAGAGATTGATTCTTGGCCCTACATTATTTGATATTTTTATCAATGATGTGGAAGAAAACAAAGTTTGCGTTGATAAAGTTTGCAATTACACAAAAATTGGGGGAGGACAGAACACCGATACAGAGGAATCTGGCTTACTTGGTAAGAAGGGCACAAGCAAGCAATGTAAGTTTTAATATAGCTAAATGTAAATGCATATATCTGCAAAGACTGTCAGCTGTGCTTACAAGGTGGGAGCCTCCATCCTTGAAAGCAGTGACACTCTATAAATACATCAGAGGAATAAATACCAGGGGGGGAGAGAGGAGTTATTTAAATTAAGCGCCAATGTTGACACAAGAATAAATGGATCTAACAAGTTTAGGCTTGAAATTAGATAATGATTTCCAAATACCGGAAGAATGAAGCTCTGCAACAGCCTTCCAAGGGGAGCAGTGGGGGCAAAAAACCAAACTGGCTTCAAGACTGAGCTTGATAAGTTTATGGAGGGAATGGTATGATGAGACTGCCTACAATGGCATGTAGCCAATCTGTGACTGCTATTGGCAAATATTTCCAATGGCTGGCGATGGGACACTAGATGAGGAGGGCTCTGAGCTACTCCAAAGAATTCTTTCCCAGGTGTCTGGCTGGTGGGTCTTGTCCACATGCCCAGGCTCTGATAGTCATACTTGGGGTCAGGAAAGAATTTTCCCCCAGGTCAGAACGGGAGAGACCCAGTGAAGTTTTCGCCTTCCTCTGATGCATGGGGCACAGGTCACTTGCAAGTTTAAACTAGTGTAAATGGTGGATTCTCTGTAACTTGAAATCTTTAAATCATGATTTGAGGACTTCAGTAACTCAGCCACAGGTTAGGGGTGTATCACAGGAGTGGGTAGATGAGGTTCTGTGGCCTGCAATGTGCAGGAAGTCAGATTAGAGGATCACCATGGTCCCTTCTGGCCTTACAGTATATGAGGCTCTGAAAAAGAATTGTGGCTTGTGGTGGATAAACCACTGAACGTGAGCTCCCAGTGCAAAGCTGTGGCCAAAAGGGCTGACGGAAGAACTAACAATAAAAAGGGAGAGTTCTGTTTAGGTCTCTGGCAGCAGAGAAGGAACTGAGATGGACAAGGGATGCAGGGTCTTATACAGATGGAGACAAAGATGTCATGCTAGCACAAGTACTACTGCATTTCCCCTCCTCTCCTCCCCCAAGCGGCTACAGCTGTGTTATACAGTCCGGCAGCTCAACTCTTGCAGCAGCAGAAGATATAAGTGGGGATGCACAGAGGCCCCCGAAGAAGAGGAGTATTTTTTTTAAAACAAGAGCAAATAGAAAAGTCAGACTGTGATGTAAGGTCAACTACTTAGTGTAGCAACAGTATAGCAATTTCTAAGGTACTGTCTATCCTACAGCTGCAAGTAGTAACGCTACAGAGCTTGGGTTAAATACACAGAGAGGCTTATTTTCTCTGAATTTAATCAGTGTTTTGAATGCTCTTCAACTTCCAGTGAAAAAGATGGGCAGTTACCTGAACAGCCATGGCACCTGCAGGTATACAGAGATTAGATCTGTAGCTACAGTGATTCTTGCTCACATGCACAGAATGGAAATAGCCAAATTTAACTTAGGAAGGAATTTTTCCACCAGGGCATATTGGAAGGTACCTCTTAGGCTTTCTTCACTTTCCTCTGGAGCAGTGTCCATCCATTAGAATTAAGTGATCATGTCCAAACAGTCATTTTCCTGTGATTGCAGCAAGGGAGGAGCTAACATTGGTGGACCTTTGTTCTTTCTATTAATGTCATCTGTGTTTTTGCTACAAAAAGCTCTTGGTATATACAACGTATTGCAGGCTATCCCTAGGCAATAGTCTCCGCCTCACTAATAGTTTCACATACTTGAATTTTGAATTATTTTACGTCCTTGTAGCATCCGGACGGCCCAATCAGCTTTATGTTAAGTGCTGTTGCAATCACATAGGTCCGTTGCTATTTGTTAAGTGCTGACAATTTTCTTGGCAATGAATTATCATTAACACTTCATTTTTGCTATTGTTAAGTTCAACATGAGAATTACAGCATTGATTTTTCTCCTGTCTGGCAGAACCAAAAGTGCAGGACTTCTTGCATACCGGATATGAAGAAGTGACCAACTCTAGCCAAGGCCCTGTGGTTCAGTTGGCATGTGCCCTATTTGTGCAAGCTGGAGTTCACCTGTCTCCTGACTTCATTGAGCATACTGCACTCTGGGCAAACAGCAGTCTCCAAAAAATCAACTTCAGTGAGCCTAACAGCACTGCTGCACAGATAAATGAATGGGTTACCAGTAACACTGAAGGTAAAATAACTAATAGAGATGATTATGTAGGCCCCAGCTGTAATAATAAAAACTATACAGATACCAACAGTTAGCACTCTAGCATTTAACCAAACGTAATAACGTTTAGTACTATGCTCTATACAGAAAGGCATAGTTTAGCAGTCTTGAACACAAGACTGGGAACCAGGAACGCCTGTGCTCTAATCACAACTCCAATACTGCCTCACAGCATAACCTTGGGCAAGACTGCAGTAATTCTAGGTACCTAAATAAAGGATTACAGGATCAAGCCCTTAACCAGTCTGCCTTAGTCCCTTGCTTTGTAAAATGGGAATAATATCATCGACATAGCAGGGATGTTCTAAGAACAATTAGCTAGAACCAAATTCTCCCAGCTATCATGGAGTGTAGTATTCACCACAGTGAATACTTCCAGTAAACTCAGTAGTAGGTGTTTACAGTATTGACCTATTCGTTTGTACAGTGAAAACAGAAGATGAAATTAGTGAACTTTATTCCTTTACATGACCAGGAAGTTTAATGAAACTAAATGCAATCTTAATGAAAAATATACTGTAAGCCATTAGAATTACTGGGCCAAATTAATCTCTGGTTCATGCCACTGATTTTGCATGAGTTATACTAGGGATGAATTTGGCCATCAACTTGATTAGCAGGTAACTAATGTGATTTTAAACATGCATGTTGAAATTGATACTAGCTGCTCTTGAAAAGTCTCCTCTATCTTCCTCAACAGAACTATAATTGGACTTTATGACAGAGATTGATTGCTCCAGGAAACGTTGACAATGTCAGCTCGCACTTTGATAAAATTTTCCTATATTTTTTGACACTGCCAATGGCTTTCATGGTAGGGAGGTGAATAAAATGGCATGATCAGTTAGAAAACTTCACACTAGAGCCTTTATTTCATGGCAAAGGGGACATAACCTGCCCAAGGCCTGTTTTCTATCATTGACACTACCAGACCCTCTGGGCATAATTTCACGTTCAACTTCTTGCACATAGATTTAGTCACACTTTTTTCATTACTGCTAGAAGCAGTTATGCAGTCATTTAAGACTCTGAACATTTACCCTTCTTAGAGATTTTAAGGTCAGAAGGGACCACCATGACCATCTAGTCTGACCTCCTGCACATTGCAGGACACAGAATCTCACCTACCACCCCTGTAATAGACCTATAACCTGTGGCTGAGGTACTGAAGTCCTCAAATCTTGACTTAAAGATTTCAAGTTACACAGACTCCAACATTTATTCTAGTTCAAACCAGCAAGTGACCCATGCCCCAAGCTGCAGACGAAGGTGAAAAACCTCCTATGTCTCTGCCAGTCTGACCCAGGAGAAAATTCCTTCCTGACTCCAAATGTGGCAATCATTTCATCTTCTTCTAAGTAGAGCAGAAGACTTACTTTAAATATACTTTCTAACATAGAAAGTAAAGATAGCAACAGTGTTTTAACGATGAAACTTTGTTGAGTAAGAGAGCATTTGCCATACCAGAGTAAGCCAATGATTGACATACTTTCATCTCTTTAAAAACATGTATGTGTATAACTAATGTTGAATGTAGTGAATGCCAAGAAAAAGTAAGGGATATACTAATTTTCTGAGCTCAAATATGAACAAAAGTATGAAACTGATGTCATCCTGACCCAATTTGTTGGAGGTAGAATGCTCACCTCTGTGACTTGGCCACTTTTGTAGCACATCAGGATAAAAGGGTTCAGAAGAGTTAAAAAGAAATCTGATAATTTGGCCCTATGTATGTCACTTAAAAAATGAGAGAGAGAAAGAGATATGCAGGATTCCCTCTGCAGTGTGTGTGTGTGTGTGAGTGTGAGTGAGACAGACACAGAGAGAGAGAGAGAGAGAGAAAGAAAATATAATTCATCTTCTCCTTTTCTTATGCAGGTGGAGAAGCAGACTGCATACATCTGGATACAGCTGGTTCACCACTTACCCAGATGGCTGTGGTGAGCACCATGTACTTCAAAAGCATGTGGCAAAAGAAATTCTCTTTCACAGATACTCAGTCCTTGTCTTTTACCACTGCAGAGGGCATCACCCTGAAAGTGCCCACAATGTACCACACGGCTGAGGTCAATTATGGTAACTACTTTTCATGCTATGTCTGACATATGAAACAATATTGTAAACTACATACATTTTAAATTTATTTACTTCCAGCACTGCCTACAATGTGCTAGATACTGCACAAACATGGAGGAGAGCGCTTTGGAAAAACGCCAAAATATAATAGCTCAGAAATAGACCTTTTCTCTGACTTATAAAACCTGTGTGTGTTATGCTTCTATCCAAACTTCACCTGAGGTAGATACTGTAGTTTAACAATGATTGAAGGTGAAAGCAGGAGCGAGTAATGCCCTACAGTAGCACAGGCTTGAACATGAGATCTTGTTTTAGATCTCAGACCTGCCCTCGCTGAAGTAAATGGCAAAACTCCTGATGACTTCAGTGGGAGCAGGATTGGACTCCCATTGAGAGACAGAATGTTGAGCAAAACACTGGGATTTTTCCCTGCTCAATCTGAAAAGTGTGGGATCTCTTCGCCTGGAGAGTCGTTTGAGGACGACAGAAAGGAGAGTTGATATTTTAACATCTCATGGATAGAAAAGTGTCATTAACAGTGCAGCACCCTCTCTTGTGCATATTGCCAAGGCTACACTGGGTCAGAATCTAAATCCTACTGCTGTCCTAGAACCCATGATTTTCAGAACTAATGAGCACTACCAACTAAACCTTACTGACATTTTGTAATGATATGCAGCCAATTACTTATATAGACATAGTTTCACACCAGTATTTGTGAGACTGCAAATAAAACTGATGATCATTGAGTCAAAAAACCCCAAACACCTCTACTCTTAAAGCATCAGCTGCTATATCTAACTCCTTCTCTGTGTTCAGCACTGCAGGAGTTGTTCTTGGACATGCCATTATTCCATTGGAACACTGCCTCCTTAAAGGGAGTTTAGCAGGGCTGTGATGTTACACTGCAAAAAGTTTTATATGCATTTATGTGACGCAGCCAGCAACTAGTTAATATTAATGACACCTAAATTAATGGATGCTGTACCCTGTTCCCTAACCAATTATTCATTTGAAGGTCCATTAAGTTGTATCCTCTTTTGAGGTTATAGGTTTAAAGATTTTTGTCTGAATTTGACAGCTTCTAAATGCTTTGTAGTTCAATAAAGCTGTGCGCTTCTTGAAAGCAGCTTAACCTGTGCTATTGATTTGGGTGTATGGATGAGAGTATTGGGCAAAGTACTTCTCAATGAGTCAAACAGGAACTGCTTTTTCTTTTTTCCTAGTAAGTATAGTTCTGCTGAAAAGTGCTACATTGAAAGAGCTGGAGAATGAAGTCATCTATGTATTCAGAAAGAGCTGTCATAAGACCAGTCACATTGTAAACTCACCCATTCTCATCCAAGTTCCTCAGCTCTGACCCAAAGGGAGTACCATGAGCAGACAGCTAAATCACATGCTTCACTGGGCTGGGCCACTGAGACAGCCACAAAGGATGTCAGTTATCGCTCTTTGTGTTAGCAAATGTGTGATGTGGACACTTGTCTGCTCGGAAGTGAATTAAGACCATTAACTCAGTTCACATGAGCCAGTGACCTTCATTTATTAACTACCTGGTCCACATTCAAGCCAGTGACTTAGTGGTGAAAGGCTCTGTATCCTCGTACTAGTGCCTTGAGCTACCTAAAGTTCCTCAGAACTGCTTTTTCCCTTGAGTGATGCCAAGGATTATGTTTTCAAACCTGTAGGTCAGTTCCATACCACATCGCTGGAGCGTTTCAGTGTAGCAGAGTTGCCTTATCTGGGGGAGAGAGTCAGTATGTTTGTGGTGCTTCCCAGTGACAGGACGACATCTCTGTCCCAGATTGAGTCACACCTCTCAGCTAAAATCATCACTGTTTGGGCCAACAGCTTAAAGAGAATGAAGATGGATATTTTTCTACCTAGGTAAGTGACACTCTCCTTCTCGAGGGCCTGGCCATCCTCTAACCATACATATCTTTTATTGTCAGAGTTGTGTTGTGTACGTCATTGTTGGCATAACCAATGACATATAGGACACCTGTCCTTTTAGTAGGACTCTTTCAACTCTAGTCTCCTGATCACATGATCAGCAAAGCAAAGCACCCTCTCTCCCTTCTTTAGCCAGGAGAGGTGGTCTCGGGAATGCCAAATACTATACATATCTTATAGACCAGGGGTTCTCAAACTTCATTGTTCCACGACCCCCTTCTGACAACAAAAATTACTACATAACCCCAGGAGGGGGGACTGAAGCCTGAGCCCGCCCGAGCCTGCTCCCCTGGGTGGGAGTAGGAGGGGCAAAGCCAAAGCCTGCGCCCCTCCGCCCTGGGTGGGGAGACCAAAGCCGAAGCCCCAGGGCTTCAGCCCCAGACAGGATGCCTCTAACCTGAGCCCCACCACCCACGGCTGAAGTCCTTTGGGCTTCGCCCCTAAGCCCCAGCAAGCCTAACACCAGCCGACCTCATTAAAAAGGGTTTGCAAACCACTTTGGGTAGTTTGAGAACAGCTGTTATGTACTATAACTGAACCATTATTTAAAAAACAACCTGAATTTGATTCTACAAGTCCTATTTATATGTAAGAAGTTTATTTGGGGTACAATAATGCTTTAAAAATGTACAAAGGGAAGAAAATTATTTGTGCCCATTCTTGCTTTTTTGCTTCGTAAAGAAAACTTCTAAAAAGAGTTGTTTAAATATTTTAACGTACTTTACAATGTATTTTTAATATTAGCGATATTAAATGGAGCTCCAGCAACTCTCACCAATCACTGCATTTCTTCTGTGTACAGGGCAAGTGCACACTCTCCATCACTCCAGCCCTTCACTATTGCCAAAATTTGCACATGACCCCACAGCATTTTTCAAACAAATAGAATGATAGGATGTACCACCTGGGTGCAAAAGAGGGAGGGCGTTTCCTGGATGTACTTAGCACATCAATCAGCACAGAAAAACTTTATTACATACCTCCAGAAATACATTCCCCATGCTAATGAAACACTGAAAAATGTTTTGTGCATTGATGTTCTTTTTCCCAGCTGATGTTTTGCAGATGCATTCCTACCTACAACCAAATTTATGACAATTTTTTAAAATAGAAAGCACAAATGGGGGCAAATGCAAAATTCACATATATATTTAAATGAAATCTACTGTGTTCATTTTAGATTCAGAATTCAAAGTCACTTTGACTTAAAAATGGTTTTACCTGCCTTGGGAATTACAGACATGTTTGATCCAACTGAGGCTGATTTTAAAGGTATTTCAGGTAAGATTATTCCCTATATAGGAAATGATCACTCAGTGTATAGATGTATTGTAGAGGTTTACATGATATTTGTTTGACTGATTCTAGAGAGCCGATCCTTCTGTATTAATTAATTAATTACTTCTGGCTCCAAGAAAATTAAAAACACAATCCAGATTCTATTTAACTACTGTAGAATTGAAATTTCTTTCAAACTACTGCATTTTAGGTTAAGCAAAATTTGGTGGTGGGGAAAGATTTTTAGAGATTAAAGCCAGTGAGACAGAACACTGCTGGAATGTGTTTGCTTAGGTGCCGGCTGAAGTCTACAAGGATCACTGCAGATCAAGCATTTATTACTGGTTCTAAATAGCCATTCCATAGTCAGTGACATTGGTGTAACAACCACAGGCCTCTTTATTCTGAGTCCCGACGTCACGCAAACAACCTTTACACATGCCTGTAATCTCCCTTTGTTTCTGTTCCGCAAGCCAACAATCAACATCATAATACCCAGCCCACAATATCCCATGACCACATGTTGTTAAGATAGAAACTGACTAACTACCATGTCTCAAAAAACCTGATGTTATTCTACTCACTAGAAAGTTTTATCCTGATTTAATATTAAAAGACTCTGTAACTGTCCATGTACTTTGACTAACACATATCACTTCCAGCAAGGTAAACAATTCCAATTTGGGCACTTGCATTCAAAGACTCTTAAATGGAGATTTTATGGTGAGACTCTCAGCCTTTCTAATATGATTCTCGTCAGTGTGTGATTGTCATTAAATGGAGGCATAGCCAAAAGAACATCTTCTGGTACAGTGGAAAATGCTTTAGAGGATGTTCCTGATGGAAGTTTGCTTCTCCCATGGGACAAAGCTCAGGGCAAAGATTTTGTTTTCTACCCCCTATTAAATTTGAGTATGTGTTCATTATAATATGATCACTAATTGCACAGAATGCCTTGTTAATTAGAAATGAGGTGTTAATATGCTGACTAAAATTCACTGATGGTTCACATTATAAATATGTACAACAGCTATTTAGATAGGATGAGTGCTTAAGGAGGATGAAATACAATGGATCAAAGCATACTGGGGAGCTTCTTCTATACTGTTTATGACTTATTCCCATTGTGCTTTTTGATTAAGACAAATTTGAGTGGCACTTCTTCTCAAATTTTACCTATTATTTAAGGGTGTCTATTTTCCCTGGTTTCAGAGTAGCAGCCGTGTTAATCTGTATTCGCAAAAAGAAAAGGAGTACCTGTGGCACCTTAGAGACTAACAGAGTTTATTTGAGCATAAGCTTTCATGAGCCACAGCTCACTTCATCGGATGCAAACGCATCCGATGAAGTGAGCTGTAGCTCACAAAAGCTTATGCTCAAATAAGTTTGTTAGTCTCTAAGGTGCCACAAGTACTCCTTTTATTTTCCCTGTCCTTCCCTTCCCCCCACTCCGGTATAATTCTGAGTTGACCCACAGGCTCAGGCACAAAGGAGAAAAGCAGTGCAACTGACTATTACCCATAATAATCAATATTGAATGGGGGAGCTACTGTTGGGGTTTTATAGAACTATCCTCAGCAATCTTACAAAGTGTCACTTTTCTCAGAGTTCTATTTTGTTTTACCAGTGATTCTTCCTGCTCAACATGTTTTTGTGGGAGTTTCTTTGGATCGCTTAGTTGATCCAACATTAGTTCGTTGTTCCCAATACACTCGGTAGTTGCCATTCATACCGAGAAATCTTACTGATTACTAGAATTAGTGAAAGAACAATCAAACCACTGGTTGGTCACTTACCAATAGAACTCAGCATTTAATTCAGCGTTATTAATCATGTTTATTACAGTATTGCCTAAGGACTGACCAAGAATGGGGCCTATTGTGCCAGATGCTGTATAAACACTGAGTAGCAGTGTCCATGCCCTGAAGACAAAGTCTAACTGGACAAGATAGACACAGGGTGGGGGAGCGGGTAGAATATACAAGCAGAGTGAACAATGTGATTGTCAAAAACAGTACTTAGTTCCACTGTTTTTTGGTGGGGAGGGAGAAGAGGGTTAGTTAGGAAGGGATAAGCTAAGTGGAAAGAAAAGTGAAGGGAAAGGGTACTTTGAAGGGAAGGTAGATGAAGGGGATAGGGCAGGAGAGAAAGGAGTAAGAGGGGCAGGCGTGAAGTGAGGGATGGGTAGGAGGAGGATTAGAGCAAACAGCCATTGAGCACTGGGCAGAGAAAGTCCAGTCAAACCTGTAGAAAGTATGGCGAATGTCTGAAGGTCCCTGCAGTGGCTGTTCCTGCTCCTGCCAGCTGGAGTCTCTGGATGGTTCCTCTCTGAAGTTTTAACCAGGTGCTGTCTACATGGTGGGTACATGAAGATGAAAGAACAGGAAGGAAGCAAACAGACTGAATGTTATCTTATTCCTTAAACTTCATCCCATGCTTTTAAGATGCATTGCAGTGCAGTTCCTCTCTAGGAAGACAGTGGGCCTGATTCCCATTACCTTGCACGTACGCAAAATGATTATTCAGAGAATAGGGGCCAGATTCAGATCTGTTATATCAGTATAACTTTGTGGAAACTCCATTCATTACACATCTCTGGAGTTACTCCAGATTTGCACACTGACAGGATTTGGCCCAATACCTTTAAAAAAACATTCTTAAAATTGATGACCAGACAATAGTAGGTTGGTTGCATCTTTCAGCTAATACTAGATGTCAAAAAGTTCTCTGTGTGAATGATACAAGAAAGGTTAAGTGAGTTGTTCAAGGTCACACAGCATACCACTGGCAGACAGGGGGACAGAAATCAGTCTTCTATGCTTACTAGCTTTCTGATGTTCGTACTAGCAGTTAGTTCTCTATAAGGTAGGCAGATAACTTTTAGACTAGGTTCTCCTCCGTAGTTGCTACTAAAGTGAAAAAAAATTCTTTAGCAATCATGACAATGAAATTTTCCTGCAGATGTTCTCTCTTAATTGTTGTACAGAGACATATTTTGGTTCTATTTGGTTTTAAATCAATTTTGATGTGCTTATTTATACATGGTAAAATAGCTTGATGCAGATGATACAGCAACAGAATTGCAGCACAGCCCTAACCAGACCTAGAGTTTTATGTGGAACTTCTGCCCTATGGTCATGTGTTACTTGACCTATACTTAAGTTAAATAAGGATATAATCTTTTTATAGCTATTGCACTTTCAGGTTTTGACAACCACAAACGTTTAGAACTGTCCAATCAATGAGCTGTCTGTGGAGATACAGGCTTTATCAGCTATTCCGCGTTTGTAATACTGGTGAGGCTGCTGAAAAACACTATATGGATCAATTCACCTTTAATAACGTTCACAGATTGTAAACCCAGGAGAGACCATTAGATTATCTAGTCTAACCTTCTGTGTATCACAGGCCATATAAATTCACCTCATTACTCTGGCACTGAGCCAATAACTTGTCTTTGAGTATGAAGAATGTGTTTCAAACAGTAATAAATACAGTAGAACCTCAGGGTTCTGAACACCAGAGTTACGAACTGAGCAGTCAACCACACACCTCATTTGGAACTGGAAGTAGGCAATCAGGCAGCAGCAGAGACCAAAAAAAAAAAGCATGTGCAGTACAGTATTGTGTTAAATGTAAAGTACTCAAAAAATAAAAGGGAAAGCAGCATTTTTCTTCTGCACAGTAACATTTCAAAGCTGTATTAAGTCAATGTTCAGTTGTAAACTTCTGGAAGAACAATAATGTTTTCTTTAGAGTTAGAAACATTTCAGAGTGATGAACAAGCTCCTTTCCCGAGGTGTTTGTAACTCTGAGGTTCTACTGTAGATCATTTATATTGGTAGTAGTGTTATATAGAAGAACTTCAAACCATGCCTCAAAAAGCTGGGAAAACATTATTATTGCCGTTTCACATAGGGGGAAAATGGAGGCATGAGGAAAGTCAAGTGACTTGTCTAAGGTCACACAGCAAGCCAGCGATAGGCAGGGGAACAGAACCCAGATGTTATGCTTCTGTGGCCTGTTCTCGCTAACCACTATACCACTGCCTCCCAAATGACAAGTGATTGCTTTACTTAGTATTTATATAGCAAAATATTAACAACTGATTAACCCCCAAACCCCCTTTGTAAGGTAAGTCATACTAGCCCCACTGTGCAGATGGGGAGACAGAGGCACAGGCCCACAAAATGACTTGCCCAATGCTACACAGTGACAGAGTCAGGATTAGAAGTCACACTCTTCCAATGCCCAAGCCCATGCTCATTCCTCCAGACCACCTACCTTCAACACATTTACACTGTAAACAGACAAGCAGAGTAAAACCCAATCCCACCATGTGTGAAAGTTTCTCCACCATCTTTTTTAAGAAAATGTATTTTAACATCATGGAGGGAAGAGTTTGGTGAAAGACATCTGTGACAAAAGGAAAGGCTGTACCTACTATGTAGGTTGTAGTCAGCAGGTTATTACTTTACATTATTACAGTAAAATACTTGGAAAACTAACCATTCCATAAAAATTGGGCTAATTTTACAAAGTAATTGAACTTTTTTTTAGTTAATGGCATTTTGTATATAGTTTACAATAATTAAAATTAAACTGGAGAAAAGATTAAAGGAGGGATTGCAGTGGTTTACAACCAGCATTCATTTTTGGTAGAGAGCAGCAGAAATAAGTGCCATTTGTTGGAAACATTCTGATGTGTGCTGCTGTTTGTCTAGCAGCGTTAGAAACAATACCTGCAATTAGTAACTTCACAAACTGATCGCACTGTGAACATAGTGCTGGTAAAAGCATATTAAAAATTGTAACTGCAGTCATTCTGTAAATTATGAATGCCCTAAGAAGTCACCAATGAACTACATAGGTTAAAGGGTTTTGACAGGAATGGAGAGGTGTTTATTTTGATCGTTATTCAGAAATTGTCTTTGAAAATTCTATTTACAGACATCATTTTTGGTTAAGATAAAATGCATTATCTGTTCTCTCTTTAATAGCCAATACATCCCATCAGACCTAGGCAAGAGGAATTAACTAACTGGTCTAAATTCATCTCTGAATTTAATAATTCAAACAAAAACTGTCCTACCTAACCTGGTATCTATAGGATTTTAGGAGTTCAGATACTATGGGAATGAGAAGCAGTATAAGATAAAAGTGTCTCAATTTTTTTTTAAACTGGGTTGTGTTGATTTTACAATGAAACAAATAACTTAATACTTACTTTTGGTTGGTTTGTTAGAGCAAGGCGGGCTTTACATTTCAGAAGCTATTCATAGAGCAAAGATTGAAGTGACAGAAGAAGGAGCGAAAGCATCAGGAGCTACAGGTAAATCAGACATACAAACTTCAGTAATATTCTGCATCTGAGCCATATCATAGCAGTAACAAATGTTAAATCAGGGCCTTTAATTATAACAAGGAATTTACACATGCTTAAACCCATCCCTATTCAGCAAGGCACACAAGAATGTGCTTTATTGAAGCCCCATTAACTCCAAAGATAAAAATACCCCTATGTGCTTTGATGAATCAGGCCCACATTTAAGAAACCATTTCCATTCTACCTCCTATTTTCAGTTGCTCAGAACTTTAAAACATTTTCCTTTTCAAGTTTAGTCTGGCAACAGGGGATGGTTGGGTTTTCCTCAAACTATCTATTTTTCAGATTAGCAAGCGTTGAAGAACTACCAGCACCCAAAAACATCTTTTTTTAATTCAAACCTTCTATTATGCTCAAGTAACTGCACTGAAAGACAATTGACACAGGTGTCATTTGCTGTGGGGCAAGGAGGACCGTTAGTGCCTCCTCCACCCCTATTTTTAATAGGTGGATAGATTCCATTAGGCCTTCCACTCCCCACCCTCCCCGCAACTTTGCAGGATGTAATATAATCATGTATACTGTTCCATGTGCTGGTACATTGTCACTCTCTCCCAATTTTTCTGAGATGATGCCCTTGGCAACTGACCTTCCACGTTTGGCTTATAGAGCCAGTGTTTTGAGGAAAATACAACAATAATGTTAAAGTTAAGGATTTGAAGTTTCATCTTTGTGCACGCTTTGCAGATTTAGTTTCTCATTTGATTTGGAGTCGCATTTCCCATGTGCAACAGTTTCTGGGGGCAGATGGAATTTTACATTAAAAGGAAAATGTTTTCTATGCAAAATCCCACCTTCCAGCAAAGATTGTGGTTTAAATTAATGGCTTTTTTTTGGTAAGACATAAATATGAAAAACTATTGACATGTAAATAGAAAACCTTACATTATTATCTGAATGTCGAAAATTTTAAAATAGTGAGATTCAAAAGTTAATTGTCCTCAATTCCTGCTCCATTCTCTTTTTGCCACAAAAGCCCTACCACGGCATCTCCTTGCATATGGGAATATCCAGGTGGCATAGAGATGGCACATTCATGTCTATGCCACTCGCTGCTGTCTATCCCAACTCAGGGGATGTGTTGGTAGAATACCTGGAACATGCTGCAGCTTTTTAATCCTGGGCTAGAATACTCTGAAGGTGCTTCATCTTGTGGAGGGACTAATTTGGTCCCCAGCTGCTATGGAAATGAGGGGAGCATAAAGGCTGCTTTAAGACGTGTGTTTCCAGTCTACGCCCCTTGTGTCTAGTGCTAAGCATTGCTCAACCACGCTTAAGGATCTGGCTCAATAGGTCTGTAGTAGGATTACCTTGATGCTAGTGTCTGTATGCACACTATATAATTAACTTTGCTGTGGAGAAAAAGATTTTGAGTTCCTTGACTTAAATTCTCATCCTTATTGGTAAACTAACACACCTGTAATGTTTCCAATAAAATCCTCTATAGAAGATTCAAGTCATCTTATACTTATAATGTTTACATATCAAAGACTAAGTATAACTGCAATCAGCAGAAATAGCACCCAGTCCTAGTCCCACTGAAGTCAATGACGGCAGTCCCATTAATTTCAGCAGGAGGCAGCCCACTGAAAAGAACTGCTTTTCAGAAATAGAGATTGGGTTCAGGAAAGGCTGGAAAAATAGGAAGGTAATCTGTCATAGAATCCTAGAAATGTAGGGCTGGAGGGACCTCAAGAAGTCATCAAATTCACCCCCCTGCACTGTGGCACGACCAGGTATACTTACACCATCCCTTGACAGGAACTTGGCCAGCCTGGATTTTTAAAACCTCTAATGATGGCGAGTCCAAAACCTCCTTTGGAAGCTTATTCCAGGGTTTAACTACCCTTAAAGTTAGAAAGTATTTCCTAATATCTAACCTAAATCTCCTTTACTGCAGATTAAGTCCATTACTTTTTATCCTACATTCAGTGAACATGGAGAACAACTGATCATTGTCCTCTTAATAACAGCCCTTAACATACTTGAAGATTTATCAGGTCCCCCTCAGTCTTTTCTCAAGACTACATGTGCCCCCCCCTTTTTTAAACTTATCTTCAAAAGTCACATTTTCTAAATCTTTTAATATTTTTGTTGCTCTCCTCGACTCTCTGCCGTTTGCCCCCATATAGCCTCAAGTGCAGTGCCTAGAATGGGATGCAGTACTCCAGTTAAGGCCTCACCAGTGCCAATTACTTCTTATATCTTACATACAACATTCCAGTTACTACACACCAGAATATTAGCCTTTTCTGCAGCTGCATAACATTGCTGACTCTCATCCAATTTGTCATGAATTATAACCCTCAGATCTTGTTCAGCAATACTATTACCTACCCAATTATTCCGCATGTTGTAGCTGTGCATTTGATTTTTCAAATGTGGAGGCTGCAAAGAGAGCAATAGGGCCAGGACCAGAATATTTGTCAGCTTAGCACTGCACATATTCAGGGTAGTGCCATCTGCTTTCCTCTACACACACACTCTCTCTCCAATCCCAAATGTGGTCAGCTTGATAGAAAAGAACAGTGGCAAAAACACTATCACTCTGTCTTCTACCTGGTTAACTTTCTCTTTAGCCACCAAGGTGTTCTCTTCTCTTCCTCCTGTACTCCACTGCTAGAGCAGTCACGGCTGGTTTTAACATGTTTATAGCTACATGCAATTGTACAAGATTTGGTTACTTAAAAATCTGGAAAATCTAGTCATACATTTTATTGAAAAGAAAAATTTGGAAATAATTAGATTGGGAGACAGAAGGAAATCATTCTAATCAAACTAGATTTGTTACATATTTTTAATATATATCTTGGATTAAAATTATTTTTGGCAAATGGTTTTATCCTAAAAAGCCTACAAATGTGTTAATTTTTTTGGTCAGTGTATTAATTACACTACGTAGCTACCTAGAAATGTATTTGGGAAATTATTAGGGCTCTCAAGCGATTAAAAAAATTGATCACAATTAATCAGGCTGTTAATAATAGGATACCATTTATTTAAATATTTTGGGGAGTTTTCTACATTTTCAAATATATTGATTTAAATTACAACAGAAACAGAACAAAGTGCACAGTGCTCACTTTATATTTATTTTTATTACAAATATTTGCACTGTAAAAAAACCGAAATAGTATTTTTCAATTCCCCCATTTCAAGTACAGTACTGTAGTGCAATCTCTTTATCATGAAAGTTGAAAGAAGTGTAGAATTATGTACAAAAAAATAGGTCCATTCAAAAAATAAAACAATGTAAAACTTTAGAGCAGGGGTGGGCAAACTTTTTAGCCAGAGAACCACATCTGGGTATGGAAATTGTATGGTGAGCCATGAATGCTCACAAAATTGGGGGTTAGGGGTCCGAACTCCGGCTGGGGGTGCAGGCTCTGGGGTGGGGCCGGAAATGAGGAGTTCAGGGTGCAGGAGGGGACTCTGGGGTGGGACAGGGGGTTAGGGTATGAGGGGGAAGTGTGGGCTCTGGCTGAGGGGTGTGGGCTCTGGGGTGTAGCTGAGGAGTTGGGGGTGCAGGAGAGTGCTCCAAGCTGGGACCAAGGGGTTAGGAGGGCAGGAGGGGGATCAGGGCTGGAGCAGGGACTTGGGGGACAGAAGGGGATCAAGGGTGTAGGCTCCGGGTGGCGCTTACCTGAAGCAGCTCCTGGAAGCAGCGCCATTTCCCCACTCTGGCTCCTAGGCAGAGGCACAGCCATGTAGCTCTGCATGTTGCCCCGTCTACAGGCGCCACCCCTGCAGCTCCCATTGGCCATAGTTCCCAGCCAATGGGAGCTGTGGGGTGGTGCCTGGGGCAGGGGCAGCATGCAGAGCCCCCTGGCTGCCCCCCCTACGCATAGGAGCCAGAGCGGGGACATGCCCCTGCTTCTGGGAGCTACGCGGAGCCATGACACATGTGGACTGGGCAAGCCCCCAACCCCGCTCGCCAGCAGGAGCTCAAGGGCCGGATTAAAATGTCTGAAGGGCTGCATACGGCCCCTGGGCTGTAGTTTGCCCACCCCTAATTTAGAGCCTACAAGTCCACTCAGTCCTACTTCAGCCAATCACTCAAACAAACAAGTTCGGTTACAATTTGCAGGAGATAATGCTGCCCGCTTCTTGTTTGCAATGTCACCTGAAAGTGAGAACAGGCTTTCACATGGCACTGTTGTAGCCAGTGACGCAAGATAGTTACATGCCAGATGTGCTAAAAATTCATATGTCCCTTCATGCTTCAACACCATTCCAGAGGACATGTGTCCATGCTGATGATGGGTTCTGCTCAACAACAATCCAAAGCAGAGCGGACCAACGCATGTTCATTTTCATCATCTCAGTCAGATGCCACAAGCAGGTTTTCTTTTTTGGTGTTTTGGGTTCTGTAGTTTCCCCATCTGAGTGTTGCTCTTTTAAGACTTCTGAAAGCATGCTCCACACCTCATCCCTCTCAGATTTTGGACGGCACTTCAGATTCTTAAACCTTGGGTCAAGTGCCGTAGCTATTTTTAGAAATCTCACATTAGTACCTTCTTTGCATTTTGTCAAATCTGCAGTGACAGCGTTATTAAAACGAACATGTTCTGGGTCATTATCCGAGACTGCTATAACATGAAATATATGGCCGAAAGTGGGTAAAACAGAACAGGAGACATGCAATTCTCCCTCAAGGAGTTCAGTCACAAATTTAATTAATGCATTATTTTTTTAACAAGCATCATCAGAATGAAAGCATGTCCTCTGGAATGGTGGCTGAAGCATGAAGGGACATACAAATGTTTAGAATATCTGGAACGTAAATACCTTGCAACGTCAGTTATAAAAGTGCCATGTGAACACCTGTTCTCACTTTCATGTGACATTGTAAATAGAAGCAGGCAGCAGTATCTCCCGTAAATGTAAACAAACTTGTTTGTTTTAGTGATTGGCAGAATAAGAAGTAGGACCTGAGTGGACTTGTAGGCTCTAAATTTTTTTTTTTTTTTTGGAGTGCAGTTATGTAACAAAAAAAATCTACATTTGTAAGTTACACTTTCACAATAAAGATATTGCACTACGTGTATGAGGTGAATTGAAAAATACTATTTCTTTTATAATTTTTACAGTGAATATATTTGTAATAAAAATAAAGTGAGTACTGTATATTTGAAAATATAGAAAAACATCCAAAAATATTTAATAAATTTCAGTTGGTATTCTATTAACAGTGCGATTAATCGTGATTAATTTTTTCGTTAATCGTGTGAGTTAACTGCGATTAATTGACAGCCGTATCAATTATATTTAAACAGGGTTTTTATAACTTTAAAAATGTAAGTTAAATAGATAGTAACAAAATAACTGCAGAGTGGAAGCAGTCTTATAGTTCAGGGACGGCACTGGGATTCAGGATACTAGGGTTCAATTCAGAGGGGTCTGCCATAAGTTTCCAGTGTGATCTTGGGCAGATCACTTCATCTCTGTGTGCCTGTGTTTTCCATCTGCAAAAAGGGGAGAATTTGCATCATTTGTCAACTTACCGTAAACTCTATCTCTATGCACACATGGTTATGAACAGGGCAAGTGGTGCAGTAGTGTCTTGACCGGGTGTTAGTACTAGCAACAAAAAAATATCAGTGGTGAGTCTTAAAACTCAAAGGCAAGCAGGAGTAATTACTCAGTGAGTAGACAGCACTACATTACCTGTGTAATTCATCCTTGCAAACTTTTACTTGCTTGTTCACCTGGGGTGATTTTTTTCTGCTGGTTAATTAAACATTACATTTATTTTTATCACAGTAAGGGCAGATGAATAATTTGATGGTTAGGGTAGTAAAAACCTGAGTTTTTTGAGGGTGCTCTATAGAAGAGAAGGCAAAACTGAAACTGACACGTGAATGTTCTCTCTCTTGCATGGCAGCTATGGTGCTACTAAAAAGATCTCGAACTCCTATTTTCAAAGCAGACAGACCTTTCATCTTTTTCCTAAGGCACGCCAATACAGGTACACAATTCATTTATTCAGTATAGGAGTCACTCACCTAACAGTAAAAAAATCTTATGAGTGTGTCCCATAAATAAATAAGGAGCTATTCTCTAAAATGACTTCAATTTCCATAAAACTCCTTTAAAAACAATCTGTAGAATAAATTTTCAACTATAAACAGTGGAAGCAGAAAAATTGACAATCATGGGAATTCAGTTAGACTGTTCTTCAGCATAAATTTAGTAACCAAAGGCACTCTGATGGCCCTGGGGACTAACATCCATTTATCCAAAGAATGGAAAGGTAAAGCACATGCAGGGGCAGTACAAGTTTCTCCTCCCCTGTCCTGCCTCTATGACTCAAATCTAAGCATCTCCTGATCTGGAGAGGCATGGGGCCTAATCTGTCCTGCCACTGCTTTGTGTCTTGCCGAGACAAGCAAGAAAGTTGCCACTTGTAAGTATTAGAAGTGTCTTTAGTGAGCAAATTGAACAAAAAAAAATAAAACTTACTATACTCAACTATGCTCAACTATACTCAACATTAATAGGATGAAAATTGGACTGTAAAATACAAATTTAGAGAAATCAAGTAGAGCAAGAAAGAAACCACAGACAGCATTCTAATCAGAATAGCACCAGAAACAGTCATATAGTATTGCAAATCACATTTTTTTCTTCTATTTATCATAAAAAAGTGTAAAAATGTACATTTGTTTTTGGTAGAAGTCTGTCTTTGGGGAGGGGAAAAGAGTAAATAAAGCTACTATTAAAAATAGTGATGTTTAATGTTTGGTTTATTATCCATTTGGGAGGCAGCAAGCTCCAAACTCCTACCACCTGCAAGTTAGGTCTCACTACAGAACAAAAGCCCAGAAACTCTCCCCTCATATTTATATTCTGCAATGTGCTAGGCACTTTCCAAAGACTTCGGAAAATATAGCCCTTGACCCAATTATGGTACAGTTAAGAGCACCACCGTCTTCTCTGAAATTCAACTTCAGAACAGATCTGTCTAGAGAAAAAAAGACAAGCTGATAAACTGAAATGCGATGATATCTTAAGTGATTTAAAGCATAGATGAATTATGAATCTAATGAGGCAGTAACCCAATGGGCCAAATCCATCTCTGCTGTAACTCTAGTACATATACATAGGAATGAATCTGACCCATTACTATTTGGTCAAGTTCAAAGCCATTTTCATTTTGGCCAAGATTTAATCATACTAGATAAGGGAGCTTCTTGTTCAGCTGCCAACACTTTAATAAGCAACTGAATCTAATGTGCAAATTAACAAATTAATCTGGCCCTTAACTGGTTTCACAAACTTTTAAAAAAGCAAGAGTTACTGCAATTGGACCCACAAAACCAATATTTGCATGTATGTGACCATCTGACAGTTAACCAACAAGTTGCATGTAAAAATTAGGTGCACAATTACATGTATACACTTTTTGCAAGTTAGGCCATGAGTGTTTGAGTGTGCAATTTTAATGAAGTGTTTATTTTAATTCACAGGTTCAGTGCTCTTTATAGGAAGAGTTACAAATCCCTCAGAATAAGTGTGTCCAATGCACCCTCCCCTTATTCCTTCTGCAGCCATCTTTCCTTCAGTGAGATTGACGCACACTATGCATATTTATTAAAAACTGGATACTTAAAAGTATTTTGCAAAAAATCCACAAGAGCGGATAAATGTTTAACCAAATAATCTTATAAATAAAAATGTGTTACTTTTGCATTTTGTGTAGTGTGCTTTTATTTTGTTGCTGTATAAAAGCATCTTTTACTCTTTTTAAAAAATGGTTGGAGTCACAAGGTAACAGGAGACTAGCTAAAACCAACAGAATGCATTAGTTACTTGTGTTCTTTGCTCACAAGACTGAATCAGCTGAGAGGAGGCAATACCAACCCACCACAAAGCTTTACATTATCTGCTATTTTTCAAGTGGTGGTTTATTTTCTGCTCCTGAAATTAAAATTTTAAACAAAAAATTAAAAACTGAATTAGGTTCCAGAATCAGTTACATTATCAAGCTGAAGTGCTGAGGTAAACAAGCAGCCTGAAGTGCATCCAAGAAATAATCCAGCTGAGAGACAGGCTGTTAAGGAATTGGCACCAGGACACCAGAGTACAAGCCCACTGGGGACTCTATGTACCCGAGTTGCTAATCTGAGCCACCACGTCTACGCTACTGTTGTCACCTGGTTGAGCTAAATTAAAGCTAACAGCACAGGTAAGCATACCTGTGCTACACTCACACCTTCACTTGTAGTAGACATAGCCTGAGTGTCTCTACTCACCTAAACTGAATCAGTACCACCACATACATTACTTCCAATGCAGACTTTACAGCAAAAAAATTCTCTTTTACTTTACAGTGCAGGGCCTGGGAAGGGAGAGAGGGTTAGGTACACAAGCAGCCTCGTTAAGGAGCAAAGGATAAGGTTGGCATAACTGGAAGGATGGTTAAATCTCAAAGAAAAATTAAATAATCCCACATTTTGCCATTTCTCTGGTGTGAATACAGTACATGAGATCTGTGACGCTGTTCAGTAAAAATAAGACTTAGAATACATGATGCTATGCCAACTTATCACCATAACTATGTGGCCAAATGGCAGCTTTCTTAGTTTCTTTTCATAATTTATATCTTATTCTGAGAACCAAGTAGTCAGCATTTCCAATGAGGCTTAAAATTGTAGCTGGTTCCTCAAAACTGACAATAAAACTGTAAATCTAAAAAGGGGAGGAGAGAAATGAGCCACTTCAGTGAAAACTGTACTCATTCCTAACCACCAAAGATTAAAATAGAGGGCTTTTTATTGATGGAATAACAAAAGTGCTTTTTTTAAATATTTTTCAAAATACATTTGTACAACTTACAATAATATATCCAAAATAACTGTATATACAAAACATTACCTTGTTTAATGTATGTGCTTTTCTTGAAATTACAAAGCAACTTTTTTACCTTTTTTTTTTTTTTTTTTTTGGCAAAGTTCAACCTTAACAGAGATGATAGTTTTGAAGGTTGGGTTAAGAAAATAGAACCTGAGGGAAAGTGACATTTACGTCAATGACAAGCAAGAAATTCTCTGTTCTTAGTTTGTTAAATAAAAATGCTTTTAGTGACATTTTTCACATTACAAAAATAACAAATGAAGAAAAAGATTACATATACTTTTTCCATCATACTAGAGGGCAGCTTTTAGTCTTTCAGATAGGGTACTTGAGCCAAGAGTGCATGTCAAAAATGAATGCAGGTAATACAGCCGTGCCCTACTGTGGCTTTTCGATGTGTAAAACATCTCTTAGCTGCTGTTGATATGGTTAACTTGGTTGGATCTGCGATGGATTTCTTCCAGAAAACCCTCAAGCTGTTCTATCAGCATTCGTTTTTTAAACCTGAACGGAAAAGGAAGTATAAAAATAATGCTGTTAATATTAAACTGACAGTGTAAAGAAATGGAATTTTCAAAACTAGACCTTAACTCTGAAAACTTTTCACTACATACATCAGAGGTTCACTGTATATGCACTCTTGTCTGTAGAAGTTCTGGCAAGCTACTGTCATAGCACAATTATTTATTCTGACCCTCTTTCCTGTATGTATTCACTGACAAAAACTTAATTAACAGAGTCAAGATTATCCAGTGATACCATGTGCCTTTCCAGAACGTTGAAGTCAGCAAAACTCAAACCTCTAAAAACCAGGAAATACAAAATTAACATATATGCCAATGCAACCTTAACTCTACACTCTGAGCAATGACCAAATACATCCATAATGCACATATCTGCACAGTGCCTTTGCAGACACTGTAGAATGCTCGGGGTATAGGCACATGACCAATGTAGGACACAACTGTACTGAACAGGAGATACCTATATTTAAGCCCACTCCATAGAAATACCCCTGCTGCTGAATTTTACAATTTCAGTCCCTTTTACGAACACTTTCACCCTTATGCACAAGACGCTATTTAACACACTTTCACTCACCCCCCCCATTAAACCCACAGACCACTCGTATCCTGCCTCATTGTGGACATTCCCCATAGCAGTAAGACCCTAGTGCACAGCTACTAACACAACCTTCCAAACTCATTGCTAAAAGGAGCATATTGGATCTCAATAGGTACACATGTACCGCTTTCCTTTATTCACACACAGAGGGGGACAAAGAGAGGGGTGCAGAAGTCCCTAGATCTCACATCACAATCAAGCTCTGCCGTACTGCACCAACCAATCCTCTAAACATTCAGTACAGCTACACCTGGTGTGCATGTAGATAATTCCCATTGGCTACTACCAGCTCCAGGGCAGCAGAGTTAAGGTTTTGCTGGCATGCACATTAATTCTATATTCCTTGGTTTTCAGAAGTTAGAGTTTTGCTGAACTCTGTTTTCTAGAAGGGCACAAGATACTCCTGAGATAATGACAGGTTTCAGAGTAGCAGCCGTGTTAGTCTGTATTCACAAAAAGAAAAGCAGTACTTGTGGCACCTTAGAGACTAACAAATTTATTTGAGCATAAGCTTTCGTGAGCTACAGCTCACTTCATCGGATGCATTTTCCACTGAATGCATCCGATGAAGTGAGCTGTAGCTCACAAAAGCTTATGCTCAAATAAATTTGTTAGTCTCTAAGGTGCCACAAGTCCTCCTGTTCTTTTTCCTGAGATAATGCTTAGACTTCATACCACTGCTCCAGCATTCCCTCCATTATACCATTGTTCTGACCTCAGCTCCTCACATCCTACTGATTTGAAACCCATTCCCCTATTGCCCTTTCCCCTCCTCCCCCACAGAGCAGCTTCACCCTTCTCCACACCCCTGGCTTTGTAGGGGTGGGAAGGTGGTGTGTCTGAGAAGTGCCCATATCAGCTGTAAGCAGGAAAAGAGAGTAGAAAGAAAAAATCCCTGTGAATCTGGACCTAGTGTGTGGGGAAGGGGCTCTACATATCCATCTGCAGCACAGGAAGCTCAGACAGGTGTGAAGTGGCCCATTCATCTCAATGAGATGTTCTGCGCTGAATGAGAACACTCCATGAAGAAAGCTCTGAGACATGTAAACTGTTCCATTTATCTCAATAGGTATTTCCGTCCCCAATTTTCAGTGACAGTGCTATGAGTCTGTGATATGCACCGAGCATGCCTATTCCCAACTCCTGGCCTTGGTCTCAGCACTATGTGCTTGGTGCATGTTCCAAGCATGCCTATTCTCAGCTTCCCATCCAGGGGGGCAGCCACACCATGCACTACCCACCCGCCAATTCCAGCACGTGCGCACGCGCACACACGGCAGGGAAAGGAGTTAGGACCCCTCAGAGAGTCAAGGCTCCCATGTGTCTGGGTTTGACATGAGGGGCAGGCAGAGGAGCTCAGATCCCCTCAGAGGGGCAGCCCGACCCTTCAGCAGAGTTCTTCCAACATGGCTGAAACTTTTCAACAACCAATTATTAGCAGTAAGACAACAACTTAATAACAATCAATTTAAGGCAAAAATTATATGTTTAAGTCTCACTTTAGAGAAAATTTTCAGTTTGTATTCTGGTCACTTTCCAGACCACTGGGGTGAGTTAAATGAGGAGAGAGGCTGCTAACAGAAAGAAATCTTATTTTGCTACACAGCTTCTCTGGATGAAACTGAAACCACAGGGAAACCATTGGGTGAGGCTTTAAAGGAAATTCCTACCAGAACCCATGTTGGGGTGGGTGATTTCTGGTAGGTTTATTAGCATGCTTGTAGATTTTATTGTTTTCTCCGTAGTGCTTTTATTTTAATCAAATATGCTTGCTTAGAAGAACCGTGAGATAGCTTAACTGTGGACAGTTACACTACTAGTCTCTGAAGAGAAAGCAAGCAGGTCTGTTTAGAAAGTCTATGTTGCTGGGAATAACAGTGAAGGCAGGGAACTGTTCAACCTGTCAAAAAGGAGAGAGATACATGTTTCTACACAAGAAAGGCAATGGGTAGAGAACCAGAAGCCTGAGAATGGGTGCTCTTGCTGAACCACTAATGGGAATCAGATGTAGTTGCCCTGACCTGTGACTTTTCAGCTTGGAAAAAGAGACAACTGGAGGGGTGGGAGCGGGGTGGGGGGAGAGAGATGATAGAAGTCTATAAAATCGTAACTGGTGTAGAGAAAGTAAATAAGAAAGTGTTATTTACTCCTTCTAATACAAGAACTAAGGGTCACCACATGAAATTAATAGGCAGCAGGTTTAAAACAAAAGGAAGTATTTCTTCACACAAATGCACAACCTATAAAACTTTTTGCCAGAGGATGTTGTGAAGGCCAAGACTATCACGGTTCAAAAAAGAACTAGATAAGTTCATGGAGGACAGGTCCATCAACAGCTATTAGCTAGGATGGGCAGGTGTGACACAGGGCCAGAAAGGGTTAAGTAACTTGTAGGCTAAATGACCCTAATTCAACCTTTAAAGACATATTAGAGAAGTATATAAATGGTAATTAGGGCTATTCCTTATAAATAGCTAACACAGCCATGTTAGATAGACTAGAACTTTGAAATGTAAACGTGTATTATTAGAGAATGAGAGGTAATACTAATTTTATGGTTTCAGAGTAACAGCCATGTTAGTCTGTATTCGCAAAAAGAAAAGGAGTACTTGTGGCACCTTAGAGACTAACCAATTTATTTGAGCATAAGCTTTCGTGAGCTACAGCTCACTTCATCTGATACAGTGAGCTGTAGCTCACGAAAGCTCATGCTCAAATAAATTGGTTAGTCTCTAAGGTGCCACAAGTACTCCTTTTCTTTTTGTGAACCTAGGGACTAATTCTGAAAGAACTCTTTGCAACTCTACAACTCATCATCTCTACTAAGAGACTGATCTAAGAACTATATTCACATCTGTATGTATGTCTTTTAACCAGTACTCAGCTCTCTTTTTAAATAAATTTTAGTTTAGTTAATAAGAATTGACTGTAAGCATGTATTTGGGCAAGAACTGAAATATTAACTGGCATGGATAGAACTTTTTCATATGATGAACAAGTTTTTCAATAATCCTCATTATATTTGACTTGGCTGTCTGGGAGGAAGCAACAAGGCTGGGTTGCTTTAAGGGAACTGTGTTATTGGCTTCTGGGTAACAAGTAAGGCATTATAGAAGCTGTTTTGTTACTAGCTTGGTATTCTTGAGACACATCTTTAGAGCCCTCAGAATACCCATTTATACCACAACCTTCCAAAGGAGGTCTAAGGGTTAGAACAAAACAATGGGAGAACTATGGGCTTGTCTTCACTATGGGGAAATCAACACTGCTGCAATTGCCGCAGCAGGGGTCAATTTAGCAGGTCTAACGAAGACCTGCTGAATTGACGGCAGAGTGCTGTCCGGTCGACCCCAGTACTCAGTAGCGTAGCTTGGGGAGGAGCGGGGCAGTGGCCACTCCCCCACAGAGCACAAGTTGCGCCTTTAAAAAATTTTTGCGCCTTTTGAATTTTTACTCACCCAGCAGTGCTCTGGGTCTTCGGCGGCGGGTCAGGCAGCGCTCCAGGTCTTCATTTGCTCCGGTCTTCGGCGGCATTTCGGTGGCGGGCATCCTTCAGTGCCACCGAAGACCGGAGCGAGTGAAGAACCCGACGCCGAAGTGCCGCTGAAGACCCAGAGCACTGCCAGGTGAGTACAAGTGGGTGGTGCCTTTTTTATCTCCACTCCCCCTGTTTTCTCCACCTGGCTCGCCACTGCTAGTACTCCAGCTGTCTGAGAAGAGAAAGGGAAGTTCACTGGAGAGAGTCTCCCATCGACCCAGCACAGTGGAGACACCGGTGTAAGTCGACCTAAGCTACGTTGACTCCAGCTACGTGAACAGTGTAGCTGGAGTAGTGTAACTTAGGTCGACAAGCAATATGTCCCAGGAACTGCGGAAAGAGGAACTCCCCTTAAACAAAGGTGTCTGGAGCTATAAGAATAACCTTTTCCTCATGTCAACCATGATGGAGTTCTTGTATAGCGGAGAGGCCAGAGCCCCACTGTGCTGGGCCTTGTGCAAACAAAGAAGCAGTCCCTGCCTCCAGAGCTTTGTTTCCTCTTGCACCAGAAACCTAAGTTTGACCAGATCAATGAATGCAATTTCCTGATTGAGTTCTGTCTAGATACCAAAATGTATGAAGAAGCTAATGGAAAATCCATACTAAACTACATTTCTCTTCCAGTAGCCAGGTAGTTAACTGTAGCTGTTCCTAGTCCAGACAAAGGAGTCCATACTTCAAGAGGAGGTCTGGTCCTTACTATAAGTGACTTCTGTGGTAGCATTGGAAGAGGAATTCAATTCTCCCCTTTCCTGTAGCCTTTATGTTAACTGTCTTGAAAGGTAACAGATTCTTCTCCGTCCAGGACATTATTTCCACTGGCCTGGAAATGTTTGTCCTTTGATTACTTCCTAGTTTTGGAAGCAATATAAACATTCATACCTCAATCATAAGCCAACCTCCAATGGGAAGCAACAAACTTCTCCAGTAACCACAATGAATTGCCTACTACATGGTTTTCTTGTACTTTCTTCTGAAGTGGCACTGGCCACGGTCATACAGGACACCGGTCCAATCCTGTATGGTCACATTTAGGGCAGGGGTTGGTTCAAACACACCACTCAGAACTATAAAAGGGAGTTAAAAGGATGCATACTCTAAAATTTTGGAAAATGTGTCTTTCAAGTATGCTCCCTACTTGATAGGCTTGCTTCCACAGTGAGTGTACAAGGGTCTAGAGTGAAAATTGGGTTTGCTTTCAGCATGTTTGTACTTACTTGCCCGCAAAGGGACATTCAGATGTGATGGGAGAATGATACCTAATTTTGCATTGTATCAGGTGTGCAGTTCCTTGTCCTTTAGAGGGCAAGGAACTGCACACATGATACACTGCAAAATTGTTATACAAAATAAATTCTGCAGGCACATTTGGGTTAACCTATTAAGGGGCTGAAGCCAATGTGTAGCACCAGAAACCCCAGCCTTTGGAGATAACTAGCTACGGATGACTACTGCCAGGAAGTGACTGATATAACAACCTATGACCTGTGCCTTCCTGTGACTACTAGCAGTCATTTCTTAAGACTCTGGATGCAGAGGGTAGATCAGAAGGAAGAGTCTTATACAGGAATTGTGAATTCTCATACACAAATGCTCTTTTTCATGCTGAGGATTTTGTTAGTTTGGAGGATATTCTATCAATCTATCCTTGGAAGCTTCTCCTTCAGAATTTTTGCTCTGCTGGGGAAATAGTCCTTTCCTTGACAGTGTTTATGTTGATAGCAAAAAACGTATTGCTATGCTGGCTTTGAAGTGAGGGTTGAAGCTTCTCTGCATCCTCAGCAACTAATTCCTCTGTTTCTCCAAACAGCTGCTCACCTATAAGTATGTGTTTAGGATGACTGATTGGTATTCACAGGTGCACAGCTTCCTTGTAGCTACCACATTAGAAGCCAGTGCGCTTCTCACAAAATCACATCAAGGGCTTGATCAGGTCAAAAACCAGAGATGTTTCACTCCAGACAAAAAAAAGTCATACCCCTAGACCAGAGGTGGGCAAACTACGGCCCATGGGCCACATCCGGCCCATGGGACCATCCTGGCCAGCCCCTGAGGCTGTCCCCCGGCCCCTCCCCTGCAGCCACGCCGCCATGTGACACAATGCTCTGGGTGGCAGGGCTGCAGAGTCCGGCCTGACCTGGTGCTCTGTGCTACACAGAGCGGCTGCCTCTCCTGGTGCAGCCGTGCTGCCAGCCACCGGTGCTCCAGGCAGCGCAGTGCGGGGGCAGGTTGGATAGAGGGCAGGGGAGTTCGGGGGGTGGTTAGGGATGTGGACAGGGGTCGGGGCGGTCAGAGGGTGGGAGTGAATGGGGCAGGGGTCGGGGGGGGTTGGATGGGGCGGTGGGGGCCATCAGGGGACCAAGAGCAGGGGGGTGGGGGGGTGGATGGGGCAGAAGTCCCAGGGAGGCCATCAGGGGCTGAGAAGCAGGGGGGTCAGATAGGGGGCAGGGGCTGGGCCATGCCTGGCTGTTTGTGGAGGCACAACCTCCCCTAACTGGCCCTCCATACAACTTCAGAAACTCGATGCGGCCCTCAGGCCAAGAAGTTTGCTCACCCCAGCCCTAGACGATGTAGCACTTGCATGCCACCTAGTAGGCTTTCCTTACAAAAATATATGAACATTTTTTGGTCTGAATGGATATAGCTGAGGGTTTGAAATTATTATTCAGTGTCTTTTGGAAGAAAATCCCCTTCTGAAGACATGACTGTCTTTAACTGGTGGAGCTACCTCTGCACCGAACTTTGGAAATTTGTTTTTATACATTTTAGTTTAACATTTGGATTTAATCAGAAGTCCTCATTCAGATTTTACGATGTCCCAAAAGAGGCTTCTATGGGAAGCTGTGTATCTAATAATGCTTGAAATGGAATATATTTTATTAATGAGTTACTGGCATCCTGTCCTACAAAATCCTGCAGGCTTTTTTGGTTTTTTTTGGTGGGGGTGGTGTTTGATGGTGCATGTGTGGTATTTGCTCATGTTGTTCACAGAGGGAGGTAGCATGATAGTCATCCTGGCCTGAGGACCACTTAGGGAAGAGTATTGGTACAAATACCTTAATTTAATTGAGGAAGTAACTTGTTAGAGGTCCCTAGAAGCCTGAAAGGTTGCCTGCTTGCTCCTCCACTCTGGCTAGCACCCAAGGGGCAACCTAATAAAATTTGGCGCTTTGTTCAGTAAATTGGGAGTTATTTTGAACCCTGGAGGAGATTTCTTATTTACAGCTTCATGGAGAGTGGAATCCTCATATGCCTCTGCTCTGGTCAGTCAGCATGAAATGCCCCTTACACTTTAATGTGGAGCCAGCCTGTGAAAAAGGGGAGGGGTAGAGAGAGACCCATTCCTTCCTCTTAGACTCTGAGCCCCTGTTCCTGGCTGATGAACAGAAGGCCCAACTCCCATTCTGCTGATGCCTGAAATCCAAGCCCCTTTTCCTAGCAGAGCGAGGGGCCCTGGGCTGAAAGCCAAACAGGTACAATTTCCATTACACTGCAGCTTGAGGGAGGGCTTCACAGGCACAGCAGTAACAGGCTTGTCTGCATGCTTCTGGGTGGGGAAGAGCTATGAGCTTAATATGAGCACTGAGAAATCTTCTTGAGGAAAGCCCCCAAAAACACTCCTTCAGGGCAAAAAGGAAAAGGAGAAGGGGTCTAACCCTGATTTTCATCCCACTTGTTCAATACTAACTGCTACCTTGCAAAGGTAATACCTGCTTTTGCCTTTTTGGGACCCAGAGATCTAAGGTTTGTGAGACTTACTCCGTAGCATCATAAAAATCCCTTAGTTCACAGTGGGAGGAAGGGGAGCTGTGCAGAAGTTCTTTTGTCAGGAAGCTCTGGACCCACTTCAGTATCTGGGGGGACTTTGGATCCTTTCAGGGGTTTGTACCCATTGACCTTGGACTGTTGCAGGATTTGCCCCTTCAGGGGGCCAAAGAATGTCCTTAGACTCTCTCCAAAAACTGCTCAGGAGTGCCTGAGCAGGCTTTTCTGCACTGGATTCATGGCTCCTCAGGGCAGACGAGAGGACTAGACATGTTGGTCCAACTCTGAACTCTGTGCCCTACCACTGCAAGGGTCACATGGCTGTGAACAGGCAGCGCATAATTCACCCTCTATAGAGCCTGTAAATGCTGCCTCATATTGAGAGCACTGCTTAGATTTAGCCCAGTGCTGGCCGGATAGCTCTGCCATACATAGGGGGAGGATGGGTGCAAGATGGAAAGAGGAGTCCCAGAGAGAAGATGCTGCAGTGCAGAGTCAGGTGATTGAAACTACCAGGCTGCCAAAAACCAGATCCAGGGGAGGAGGAGAACAAAGAACGAGTATAGATATTACTGCACAAAAATGACGGAATAAAACAGTCAAGAGAAGCTGAACTGCCAATATGTTCCACCATCAAAGGCAGAAAAACTGGTGTCCTGAGCTAAAGGGCAGGGCTTGTTGCTGAAGGCTCCAGCAACTCTGGTCACTGCCTCTGAATTCTGTTGACTGGGAGCATTACCGACGAATGAGGAAAGAAACTATGCAGCATCCTGAAGACACTAATTCTGAATGGACAACTCATCAAGCCCAACTAAGGGCTGCAAGAGATCCTAACACCAACAGAATTGGCATAATTTCACTGTGTTGGGAAAGTAAGGAAGCAAACACTATGCATAGGCCTCCATACACCTTACAAGCTAGAGCACACTTCTGAAGAGGAATTTGAGGATGGGTGGCATAGCATATGAGAGGGTTTAGCAAGGCATGGAGGCCAGAAGGGCTGTGCAGGTGCTCCATGAACTGTTCCCATGGTTATAGAGACAGGGACATCCTATCTATAACAAGCACAAGGACCAGGATTTTGCCCACTACCCACTACATCGATCTAACCTCTGACTAAGGAAGTGTGGATTTAGCTCCTTCTGGAGAAAGCCAACATGAGGAGTAGAAGGACATCTTTCTGGAGCAAGATGAATGATGCTCCCATATTAAAGTATATAAGGCCAGATCCTGAGCATTATATATAATTCCACTGTCGTTAATGAGTTTATGTTGAGTTACGTCATTGACATTCTGGCCCACAGTCTTTATAATACAGTCTCTCTCAACCTTTCCAGACTACTGTGTCCCTTTCAGGAGTCTGATTTTTGTCTTGAATACCGCCAAGTTACACCTTACTTAAAAACTACTTGCTTACACAATCAGACATAAAAATACAAAAGTGTCGCAGCACACTGTTATTGAAAAATTGCTGCTTCTCACTTTTACCATATAATTATAAAATAAATCAATTGGAATATAAATATTCTACTTACCTTTCAGTGTATAGTATATAGAACAGCGTAAAGAAGTCATTGTCTGTATGACATTTTAGTTTGTATGGACTTTGCTAGTGCTTCTTATGTAGCCTGTTGTAAAACTAGGCAAATATCTAGATGAACTGATGTACCCCTCTGGTTGAGAACCACTGGTTCTGGTTACAATACACAGCTCTTCGAAATGGGAAGCACACTCAAATTCGTCCTTCAGCAGTGCATTGCTCCACATTGTGGAATAGGACTGATTCTCTCCCATTTTACACCATTCTTATCCATGTAGGGTTTATCTACAGAGACTTACTGCTCAGCAAGTTAGGGTATAAATCTACCATGCACCAGGTTGCCACACAGTAACTGGCTGTGTGGACATGGATACTGTATACTATGGAACTTTTTCAAACAGCAGTAGGTCAAAGCACACTACAGAAGTCTTAGTGTGCAAGTAGCAGGGTTCACATGGCCAGTTAGCATGCAGCAAGCTAGTATACTGGACATTAACACCCCAGCTTGCTAGATTTATGTGGATTTATCAATTTCCTGCTTTTAACACCTTTAGTCATCACTTCCAAGATATTAAATTGAAAAGCAGCAGCAAAGAGCTGAGTTTGTACAAATATACAGGCTTGGGGGAAAAAAGAGCAAGAACTACATAGATCATGATGAACTAGAACAGAAGAGATTTCCTCCCAGGGCCTTTGCCTGTAATTTGAAGCATTTGTGTAGTTAATTTCTAGGATAAGTTAATCAAAATGTGAATGATAGTTACAAATGTGTGGGTCTCAAGCAGACATATATAGTAGTTATGGACATACCTCTGACTACAAACAGTACATTAGCATAATTTTACAAGATTTTTAGTTAGCTACATACCTTGAGGCTTCTTTAATAACATTCTGTAAAAATATTAGTCGTGTTTGTAAACTGCCTTGAACATGCTTCAGTAAAAAGAAGATTCTTTCATATTCTTAAAAAATAAAGCAAAAAAGTTCATTAGATGAAACCTACACAGATATATCTGTTGCAACACCCTGCTTTATGAGCATAATTGCAAGCTTCATTCAGCTTTTGTACAGCTTAAGTAATGGTACTGTATTTGTATTAAGTAGGCAAGTAAACATATAGGTTACCTACCTGTAACTGAAGATTCTTCGAAATGTGTTGTCCCTATCTGCATTCCACATGTAGGATACACATGTGCCTGAGTCCGGAATTTTTTTTGCGAGCAGCATCCATTGGCCTGCACATGTGCCATAGCTCTCCTCCTGCTCTGAACAGAGAGCATAAAAAGTGGTGCAGGCAGACACCTCTCCAGTTTCCCATTCTTACCACAGTTCAAACAATCCGCTGCAGAGGGGACTGAGGACGGGTAGTGAATACAGACCAGGACCACACATCTTGAAGAACTGCCGTTACAGGTAAGTAACCTCTATTTCTTCTTTGAGTGATAGTCCCTATGTGTATTCCACACGTGGGTGATTAACAAGCAGTAGTCAGATGGGGGTTGGGGAGAGGATGCAACAGTGGTAGCTGACTGTAGTACTACTGTCCTCACAGCTGTAACTGTAGTTGACAACTTGACCAGAACATAATATCTCATTAAGGTATGCAAAGAGCTCCACGTAGCTGCCCTAGATATCTCTAGGGGAGATATGTCTCTCAGAGATGCAGCAGAAGTAGTTTGCCCTCTAGTGGACACAGATGCTGGAACTAGGGGTGCTGCTGCACCCCCAGCTTGAAGTGGTTTCCATCATACACCAGGTTTACAGTTTGGTTCAATGGCTCTCAGTACCCACACTATACAAATTGTTCCAGCACCCCTGCTAGCAGAATGAGCACTCACACCCCCTCCAAAGGGGCATATGAGTTAGTTGGTAACAAAGGGTAATACAAACAACCCAAGATCCAATTTGAAAGTCTCTGCACCAATATAGCTAGATCACTTGATCGCTCTGCTATGGAAACAAATAATTTAGGTGTGTTTTTCCAACATCCTTTTTTCTTTGAAGATAAAAGCCCAAAGCCCTTCAGACATCTAGAGAATGCAGCTGTCTCTCTTCATCTGAGGCATGCAATTTTGGAAAAAATACTGGTAAGTGGATTTCCTGGCTCATGTAAAACTTGGAAACTACTTTAGGAACAAATCTAGAGTGGCGTCGTAATGAGTCCTTTTCTTTAAACAAGGAAGTATGTGGTAGGTCTGCCACAAGTGCTCCCAGTTCACAGACTCTTCTGGCTGACGTTATGGCTATAGAAAGGCCACCTTCATGGACGGATGGGCCGCAGCACATGTGGCTAGAAGCTTGGGGGGGGGGGGAGAGAAGTTAGTGAGTGACGATAAAACAAAACTGAGTCCATTAAGATATGAACTTCACCAATGGTGGAAAGGATCCGAGAATCTCCTTTAGAAGATTCTCCTGTGACAGGATCTCCTGTGACAGGATAAGTGACTCTTCCAAAGAACCTGTGATATCAGTGAGATGGGACAGAAGGTATACCCAATGACCCTTCCATGACACCAATAGGGCATCTCCCATTAAGCCTTTACCCAGGGCTGGTCTGGAGCAGTACCAAGGAAGTTTCCTGTTCTCCCATGAGGCAAAAAGATCCCAGGCCAGTGTTCCCCACTGGGCAAAGTTATCATCAAGAACAAAGCTGTGAATCTCTCATTTGTGATTTGTGGAAAAATGTCTATTCAGGCAGTCTGTTATTGAGTTTTGCACGCCTGGTAAATATATGCTGCTGCTAAGGTTATGCTATGATCGATGCATCAGTTACAGAGGGCAACTGCCTCTCTATGAACAGAGACAGACAAATCTCACTTTCTCCCTGCTTGTTTATGTAAAATACTGTTGTCATGTTGTCCGACATTGTTTGCACGTCTGGATTGGATGAGTGAGGGGAAGGCATCACAGATTTGATGGACCACCTAGCGTTCTAGTAAATTTATATGCATTCTGGACTTTTGTAGGGTCTGTGTCTTGTGCCATATAATGGCCCATGTGAGCACCCCAACTCAAGAGGGAAGCTTCCTACATGATGGTTGCCTTGGGAGTCAGATTGAGGAAAGGAATCCCCACACGAATGTTCTCTGGTGTTGTTCACCAGATGAGAGAGTCTAAAACTTTGGCCAAAACTGTCACATTACAATTTATGTTGCCTTTCTCTGCTGAGTACACAGAGAGAAGCCAGGCCTGTAGGCAGTGAAGCAGAAGCCTGGCGAACAGCATCAAGTGTGCGCATGAGGCCACGTGGCAGAGTGGGGAAAGGCAAGTTCTGATGAATGTCCTGGGTCTGATAGGGAACCTAAGAACAGCCATACTGAGTCAGATCAATGGTCCATTCAGCCCACTATCCTGTCTTTCGACAGTGGCCGATGCCAGATGCTTCAGAGGGAATGAACAGAACAGAGCAATTATCAAGTGATCCATCCCATTGTCCAGTCCCAGCACCTAACAGTAAGAAGCTTATGGATACCCAGAACATAGGATTGCATCTCTACCTATCTTGGCTAATAGCCATTAATGAACCTATCCTCCATGAACTCATCTAATTCTTTTCTGAACCCCGTTATAGTTACAGCCCTCACAACATCCCCTGGCAACAAGTCTCACAGGTTGACCGAGTGCTGTGTGAAGAAGTACTTCCTTTTGTTCCTGCTGCCTATTAATTTCATTGGGAGACATTTATTTCTTTTGTTATGTGAAGGGATAAATAACACTTTCTCCACACAATTCATGATTTTATAGACCTCTATAAAAGACCTCATATCCCCCCACATCCTCTTTTCCTAGCTGAATAGTCCCAATCTTTTAAATCTCTGCTCATACAGAAGCTGATCCATACCCTTAATCATTTTTGTTGCCCTTCTCTGTACCTTTTCAATTTCTAATACATCTTTTCTGAGATGGGGCAACAGTAGTCAAGGTGTGGCATACCATGGAGTTATATAGTAGTAGTATGCTATTTACTATCTTATTATCTATCCCTTTCCTAATAATTCTAACATGGTTAGCTTTTTTGACTGCTGCTGTACATTAAGCAGATATTTTCAGAGAACTATCCACAATGACTCCAACATCTCTTTTTTGAGTCATAAAAGTCCATTTAGATCCCATCATTTTGTATATATAGTTGGAATTATGTTTTCCAATGTGCATTACTTTGCATTTATCAACACTGAATGTCACTTGCATTACCCAGTCATCCCTTGTCACAGTCTGCCTTGGACTCAACTATCTTGAGTAATTTTGTATTGTTTGCAAATTTTGCTACCTCATTGTTTATCCCTTTTTCCAAATCATTTATGAATATGCTGAACAGCACTGGTCCCAATACAGATCCTTGGGCAACACCGCTATTTACACCACTATCCATTTTGAAAACTAACCATTTATTCCTATGCTTTGTTTCCTGTCTTTGAACTAATTATTGATCCATGAGAGGACTTTCCCTCTCATCTTAGGACTGCTAACTTTGTTTAAGAGCCTTTAAAAGGCTTTCTAAAAGCCCAAGTACACTATATCCACTGGATCACACTAGTCCACACGTTTGTTGATGAATTCAAATAGATTGGTGAGGTATGATTTCCCTTTACAGAATCTGTGTTGATGCTTCCCCAACAAATGGTGCTCTTCTATGTGTCTGATAATACTGTTCTTTACTATAGTTTCAACCAATTTTCCTGGTTCTGGAAGTTAGGCTTACCAGCCTGTAATTGCCAGGATGCCTCTGTAGTCTGTGTTAAAAATTGGCATCATATTAGCTAGCCTCCAATCATTTGATACAGAAGCTGATTTAAGTGATAGGTTACATACTCAGTTAATAGGTCTGAAATTTCATATTTGAGTTCCATTAGAACTCTTGGGTGAATATCATCTGATCCTGGTGACTTATTACTGTTTTTAATTTATCAATTTGTTCCAAAACCACCTCTATTGACACCTCAATCTGGGACATTTCCTAAGATTTGTCATCTAAAAAGAATGGCTCAGGTGTGGACATTTCCCTCACAGTCTCTGCGGTGAAAACCAATACAAAGTACTCATTTAGGTTCTTTTCAATGGTCTTGTCTTCCTTCAGTGCTCCTGTAGCACCTCAACTGTCCAGTGGCCCTATGATTGACCTTATATATGGAAGTGCTCATGGCATGAAACCTCTTGAGGTAGATATGCTCTTCTTGTGATCAAGTCCAATCTCTCCACTATAAAATTGATGAACCTTGCGGGGATCAACAGATTTTTTGTGATTGACGCAGACACCCAGGGAAGGAAGTAGACTGAACAGAACCACTGGACTTCCTCATAGGAACTGTCTGTCAGAAGTCAGTTGTCAACATAAAGGATTACTGTAAATTTCTCTCGTCTCATCCACGTTACTACTCTGAAAAAAACATTTGTAAAGATGTTAGGTGCTGCAGCTAGACCAAAGGGGAAGACTCTGAATTCGTAATGTTTTTGACCAAAGAGGAATCTCCTGTGAGCGGGTGGATGTCTACGTGCAAATATGTGTCTCAGGTCGAAAGCCATGAACCATGTGTCCTCTAACAAGGGAATTACTGATGCCAAGGATATCATGTGGAATTTTAGTTTTTGAATGAACCTGTTCAGCCGTCTCAGATTTAGAACTGACCTCCATTCCCCAACCTTGCTGGGGAATAAAGTAGAAAGGGGACTAGAATCCCTTCCTTTGAAGTTGAGGTGGAACCCTATCTATTACTCCCCTGAGGGCAAGGAAGTTCACCTCTTGTCACAGAATCTCCTTGTGAGAGTGGTCCTTGAAAACGGACCTGGGAAGGCGGTCTGTGGGTAGGAGGTAACAGCAGCTCAATCAGATAACCACCCTGAATAATCTAACACCCATCTGTCTGTAGTCAGGGCCCTCCAGATTTTTGGCAAATTGGGTAAGGCAGCCTTTGAATATCAGAGGAAGGGAGTGAAGCAGCATCAATAAAGGCACATGGGTCCTGTCAAAAGAAACTCTTCACTAGGGGATTAGAGCATAACATGGTGGTGGATGCTGCAGAGGCTGGGCTCCTGGGTATATAAACTTTCAGTCTCTTGTGTGGTGGCTCCTGTGGATGTTGGTGGTAAAACAGCTGAGGAGGCAGCCTTGCCCTATACATAAGTCTATAGTGTTTTCTCTTAGGGACCGCAGCATAAATGTTCAGCAAGTGAAGCGTTATCCTTGAGTCTTTGAGGGAGTGGAGACACTCATCTACCCTCTTGTGGAATAGGTGGATAGTACTGAAGGGGAGATCTTCGATGGTACTCTTCACCTCTCTAGGGAATCGCAGCTTGGAAGAAAGCTTTGGCCACCAATCTGCCCCCATTCACTAAGACCTAGAATTAGGCCCCCCTTTAGGGAGCTTGTCCTTAAATTCCAAAAAATTATAATTAGTAAAAATCATATTTGGACAAGCGTGCCTGATCACCTGAGATCCTGAACTGGAGGGAGGTGGAAGAGAAGACCTTTCTCCCTAGAAGGCTGAGTCACCTGGGTCCTTTTTCAGAGGGAGTAGCCTTTGGGTGCTGTTGCTTGGGCTGCTTTGTAGCTGCCTAAACCACAAAAGAGTTTAGCAGTGGGTGAGAGAACAAAAGCTCCCACCATGGATGGAACAAAGTAGTGCTTCTCAGAGCGGTTACAGGTGGGAGCACAAGAAGCAGGAGTGTGCCAACTATCTGTGCTGTGTCCATGATGGCCTCATTTATGAGGAGGGCCACTCAACTGGGACAGGAAGGCTGCAGAATGTTTAAAAAAATATGCTGCGGTTCCAGGACTTCCTCAAGCTGAATCTATAGCTCTGCAGCCACCCTAGGCATATTATTTCAAGTCATCTGGCAGAGACACAGATAATAGAGTAACCGCCTCATCTGGTGAAGACAACAAGATTGCTCCCAGAACCATATGATCTTCCTGAGTCTCCCCTTCCAAATATTCCAACAGGGCCAGTTGTGAGTGTCCAGGTGATGGAAAAATAGGACTCCTACACCAATCCTGGGTGTCTAGGGTAGGGATCCCACACTCTTCACAGTAGGATGGATCAACTGGCTGTTCATCCCGAGCCTTCACCATCAGTCCTGATGTTTGAACCATCAGATCCATATCTTTATACCCTTCCTTGGCAGAAATATGAGCCTCACACAGGCAGCAGAGGCAACGTTGTTGTTAGTTGCTCACCAAAAATGAATGAGGGCAGGAAACAGTTTTTGAACCCTGGACATTCTCAAGGGGAAAAAGTTACCGGGGGGGAAGACAATGGAAAAAAACACTAACTATACTATGTAGACTACTAAAACTAACTATACACAATAGCTTACAGCAATGACACAGTAAAAAAAAAAAAAAAAAAAAAAAAAGGAGCTGAGGACACCAAAGATTCTGACTCAGACCTTGAAACAGTAAGAAGGAACTGGAAAGGTGTCAGCCCACACCACCTTTTATGCCCTCGCTTCAGTGCACGAGGAGAGCTATGGCACATGTACAGGCCAATGGACACTGCTTGTAAAAAAAAATGTTCCAGACTCAAGCTCATGGTGCACATGCTTATCCCACGTGTGGAATATACATAGGGACCATCACTCAAAGAAAAATTAAAAGTTGTTAACTTTAATGTAAACATCAATTGTACTAAATCTAGGCTACTGTCAAAGTAGGTAAGTACAAAATCTGAATATAAACACAGATGGATTTAGTCCTATTCCACCCACCCACTCAGGAAAGTATGAAAGAAAACATTTTCAAACTTTCTAAAGAGGCCTTATAAACTTTGAATTAAAAGGATTTCCTCTCTACTACACATTAGGTTTCTCTTCTCTTATTTTTACTTCTGCTAGTAATCACAGATCTCTCTCTATTATAATTCTTGCATGACTCAGTAGCTTACAAAATACAATGTTCTAGTCTAAATATTTCAACTGAGTCTAGTTGTCTCTCCAATCATCTGGACACAAAGATAGTGGTTTGGGGTTCTTATACTTACTTCTTCCTGGCTTTCTAATCTCCTTCATAATTTGTGCTTTTAGTTCTATATTAACCTCTCTCGCACTTCTGGAATGTATCACTTTTTTCCCTTTGTTGGGCGAAGATGCTGGCAAGTTTTCTTGAGTACTTCGCTCTTTACCACCTGACTCTTCATGATTTTTCATAAATTCATCAATGCTAAGGTTATTAGTTCCTAAATGTTCATGGCCTAAATGCTCTGAATGAGTTGTTGGTCCGTCCAATGAATTGAATGGAGAAGAGGACACTGAAAATTCAGAATCCATAGCATTTGGAAAAACATCTGATGAAAGTGGGTCTGCAACATGATTCTCAATCACATCATCCGCTGCAATCTCGTTATTGGTTTCTGAAGCTGAAAAATAAAGACTATGAAGAGGGACAAGCTGGCACTCATGCATTAAAAAACATCAAAATCATGTATTGATAGATATCGGGGTAATCTAGTCTTGTGCAGTCATGTTGCAGCAGGTAGGTTTAGAGGAAGGTAAGAGATACTTCTGCAACACCAGGGGAGTCCCAAGATGATGTTGCTGGTGGCAGAGAACACCCTGGAATGTCCATTGAGGAGTAGTGGTCTAGCAATACAGGGAAGCATTCTTTATAAGGAAACGGGAAGAGTTACACAGACTAGCAACAAAGCAAGAAGTCAAATGAACAGAAGATAAAAGATGTTTCTGTGAGGAATTACTTACCTGGTCCCATTAAGATTAATGGGTAGAATTCACCTCAGTGCAGAAGGGCTGGCTCAAGGGCCCTGTGCAACACACAGGCCCACATTAAGGAATAAAGTTCACTCTTCACTGGAACGAAGCTCACCAGATAAGCTTGTGTGTTGCAATATTTTGGAGTGAGTCAGATCAAAGATTGTACTCACTAATGTAATCAGATATCAGTGAGACCCACTTAAAGGGATATACTGGCCTTGCTTTTACTTTATTCACTGTATTAAAAGAGAAGAGGGGAAACAAACTCTTTGTACTGAGAAGGTTCCTAAATTTTGTTATAAGAAGGTATATCCCAGTACTTCTGACTATATACAGTGATTCAATTGTAATTTGCCCTGGTGTCAATTCCCACAGGATTGTGAACTACATGCTTATTTGTAATATTGTCCGACCTCCGAGAAGTGAGAAAATTACTGCAAACCGCCAAATTCAAATGCACTATGTTCTGTATTTTATCAGCAAAGTGGAAAAGCGAACAACCAACAATGGTTGAAAATGTATTTTACCATATGAAAAACTTTAAAATATGTATTTGTTTATGCCTTTACCAGAAGTCCAAAAATTATTCCAGGCCAGGTTAAGTACAACACACTTCCTCCTGGAAAAAAGTCACACCACAAAAGAAGACTGACCCTAGTTTTTCAGACATCCTCTCTTTCAGAGGGACAATTTGTGCCTGCAAAAACTGAACTCTTCTGCCCACACTTATAGGAAGAAATCTTACTTAATCCGCTGCATACCTAACTTGAATCTGCAAATCAGTCATATATTTTGCCATCTGAATAGTAAGATTTAATAAAACATTTAGTTGCAAGCACAAAATTACACCTGCAAGAAGTGAGGCCAGGCTGAAATTCAGCTAAAATCAGGTGCTGGCTATTACTCTTGCATGTCTACTTGAATGCCTTATAGCAGTATCTAATTTTAAGTGTGGTCTTATCTAATTAATAGATTCCTGTGTTACAAGGGGAAAGATTATGAACCAAAAATAAGAAAATGCAACCACCACCTGAATAAAAATTTGGAATTAAAAAAGTCAGTGAACACCACAAGATGGAAGGTTTTAAATGTACCATGGTGCAAGGCAGCTAGGGAATCTTAAAGACACCATAATTAAAACAAGCTACAATTCCTCTGAAATTGAATATAAGGATTAACCAACTGATTTCACAAGGATCTGCTTAATACAGGAAGTCAAATGACAGAAGGAAACCGAACTACAATATTAAATTAGTAATATATGAAAAAATATGGGGCATATAAGAAAATGAGTTAAAACGTTAGTTAAAAAAGCTAAGGGGAAAGTAAAAAGCTTTTCAATATTGCTAAGAAAAGAGTGCTAGAAAAAAGTAGGCCTATTTGTAACAAAGGAGTTAAATGTAATGGCTGAAATATTAAATTCCTTTTTTAAACTCTTCATCTATCACAGAATAGGAAGGTAAGGACCCCTCTACTTGTCTCTGGTGCAAATGAACCTGAAATGTTAAATTAATACGTCCACTTTCTTATTACAAAAATGCTGAGGAAGAAAAGAGCAACAGAAATAATTAGGGGCTCAGAAGAGTGATTTATGGAGGAAAAATATAAATCCTCAATATAAAGAGCGCAGGTAAACAATCAACAAATATGGCAAGTCTATAAATATGAAACCCTCCCATATTCTTCCCCCTCTTAGATTTGCTGGGAGGGTAACTACTATAAATTTCACTGACGTTTATTTTACTTACTATAAAATCACAATCAATTTATGTATTACTAAATCCTAAAAATGTATGTATGTGAAACAATTAAAAGGCATAGGACAAGTACCTTTGTCTACATTGTATAATACTTTCCCTTGTACACATCAAGGTAGTTTTAGTTTTAGGAAGTGGTGTTTCAATGGCAGATAGTTAACAAATTTCAGAAACCTTTATATTGCTTTGAAATTACAGAAGAATGGCAGAGGTTTGAAACCTATGAGGTGCCAAATAAGCAAAGTAATTGGATAATTAAGGCTGAACATTTACATACTGACATTTTGGAACTGGATATTCAAATGCACGCATTTGAGAAATCTACAGCATGCTTACTTTCTTGATGAGTATTTGTTGTAGACCAACTAAAATTTTTTTTGTATAAACAGTAAAGCGAATTTTCTGAAGAGGAACCAAATGAAGGCAACAGGAAAAATTAACTGAAATAGAGTTACACTTACTTTTGAGAATAGGAATAGGTTTAACAAGATCTGGCTGTGCTTGCATTACAGGTGTAGGTGGTCCTTTTCCTCCAATATGATTGTTCATGACAGGAGGAGTCTGTGGCCGGCCTCTGAGAAGGGGTGACATACACCGACGTCTTTTAGGAATTCCTTGCATATTTGGTTCTCCAGGTCGTTTGTGCTTATTTTGAGGCCCTGATACAAATTCATCTGCTTCATCTATCATCATTCCCTGTAACAAATAAATCTGTTTTTTTTAAAAAAAAACTCAAATTTGTGTTATCTTGCATAGCAAGTTTAACAAAAAATATATCACATATCCAACAATTTCCTGACTTTTGCCAGATATAAGACAATCCAATCAGGAAAATATACCACCTTGTCTTGGCTTCTCTCAAATGCCAATTAAAAAAAACCTGGGCAAATGACTTACTTTGAGAGGGATGATGTATTGAAGACCACACTATAAACAATATGCCAAGTAAGAAAGCTGACTATGGTTATAAAATTTGTCTGTAAAACATGACCTCTAAACTGGAGTCAAATGCAAGGTAATTTTTAGTCAGTTAAATATTCAACTATCTTGGGAATTCACTGAAGTCAAGTCAAAGGCCTGGATTTGTGAGGGATTGAGAATCCATGTCCTTGGGCTAGTGGAAAACTAGAGAAGCCATCAAGTTAATGCAAGCTTTTGCTAAGGAAGGGGTTTAATAAAAGGAGGAGTGGGGGAGTGAAAAAAGGGTAGGGTGTTGGAAATTTCACAACATATGAATATTTCATACTAAAAATGCAGAGCTTTCATAAGTGATTTCTAATCAAGCCTGTCCCTCCATGAGAAAACAAGTGGTCTGAAAAAGGTTGAGGGAATTTCTTAAGAAATATAGTGGCCTTCTTTTCCTATGCACTTGGATGGCCTCTAGTTAGCAACACATACAAATTCCACAGCACTAGTTTTACACAAAAAGAGTACTACAGAGAAATTACCTTCTTGTCCAATTTAAATGGATTACCAAATGTATGTAGCCTTCGGGGTTGATCAGGGTCAAGCTCTCGAAGAGGAGATGGTATCTGCTTTAGGTACTCCTGATAATTTCCCATTTGTGCTATTGGTACACTGTGAACTTGATCTATTGGAATTGAAGACAGTTTTTTATCAAAAGACTATGCCTATAGAAACAGTATGACACTGTTTTGTCAGAATTTAATTCTGGATGTATTTCACACATCCACATTTTCATATCCCATCTTTTTGATCAGGATAATCTGAACACATTAATTGTAAAATGCACTGAGGCTACTACTACACTGATGTATGAAATTATTATCTAATATTCCACTTTACATGCTACTCTGAACTATGATTACTCAAAAGCCCCTTCATAACTGCCAAAAACATGAAGACATTTTATTAATTAGAAGTAAAACACCAACAACTTGAGAAATGTCCTTTCTAATATTGTCAGCAAGGTACAAGATACTTGTAATCTTGTACACACTTAAAACAAAATTCAGCATTTTCTTAAGGGTCCTTGTGATTCAGGTCCTCAATGTCTTCTTGACCGCACAACATGTCAAAATTCACCCATCAATCCTTTGCTCAGCAAGGAGGTAGGCTGGGTAGCAGATTACACTAGAATTAATGTCAGTTGTAATATGGACACCTCTCCAGGAACTGGACACAACTTTTTTAATAAACACTGAATGGTAGTGACATTCTATCGCTACTTAGACCAGACTAATATTCGTAATCTAGAAATGTTATTGGAAGTCCTATTTTTTCTTGTTCTTTTTCCTTTCTCTCTGTCTATTCTTATTTCATTCTTTCCATTATTGTCTTCTACTCATCAGGTGCCACAGTGTAATGAAGCACTTTAACTGCAGAGTACTTCTACTTTTGAGCTCTACTACTACTACTTTCAGAGTAGCAGCCATGTTAGTCTGTATTCGTAAAAAGAAAAGGAGGACTTGTGGCACCTTAGAGACTAATTTATTTGAGCATAAGCTTTCCTGAGCTGTAGCTCACAAAAGCTTATGCTCAAATAAATTTGTTAGTTTTTAAGGTGCCACAAGTACTCCTTTTCTTTTTACTACTACTACTGTCATTTATGGCTAGCACAGGTTATTGTATTGCCTGCTGAAAGTCACCAGAGAGAGAAAAAAACTGAATTAGCATGGAGACAACTACTCTCCTTTCAGGTCAAGGGAGAGGCAAGTTGGCAGGATGCGGGGGGAAAGCTTGTTCTGCCAGTGCCTATTATGTACCTATTATATGGACAGAGGACTTCAGTGTCCAGGACTGTCTAGAAGATATTTGTCCTTTGATATACCCAGAAAGCTGGAAAAAAGAAGTGAAACAAAAACAAAAGAATCAAAAGCTGATGAAAACAAGACTGTTCTTAAGACAAGGACAGTCAAAGAAATTAAACAGAAGACAAGATTTGTCTTCTATGAGCCATTGGAAAATGTCTAACTTATAATAAAGGTGTGGTGGAAAAGCCCAAGAAAAGTCACTGGGGTTCATGTGCAACAGCTGCAATCTTAGAATAAGTTCATTTCAGAAAGAAAACCTCATTTCAGAAAGATGCTCCTAGCTAAGCATCTATTGAAGAAGGCTCAACTCCATTCAGAACACTATACAAAATTATGCTAATAGTACTAACTACTACATATATTAAGATATGCAAACAATAAACCAAGAAATCTAACCTTCATCTTGTCCTTTGAGAAACTTGCGAGTTATCTTCATAAGATTAGACCTCATTCTTGTTAAGTGATCCAAAAGATTCCTTCGGGGTATATCATAAGCATTTCTAAATGTCTGAGGTTTCAATTCCTACAGTTGCAGCAATATAATAAAGCTTTGATTAATACTACATATGAAACAACATCTAATACTTCAATGGAAGTGTATTGAAAATAACAACATTACACATAATGGTGCTTACCTTATTCAGCAAAGCTATTTGGAACCCAGCATACTCCTTCATATTGAGGTCTAGAAGTCTATGAGGAATTTCCCCAGTAATCCCCTGTAGCAGTTGTTGAAAATCGTTCCTATGTGCCATAGACAGGTTGTGTGATCTGCTTCTGACCTTAATTCCAGTCTCTTGCGCTACCTTTTTGCCTACAGAGCCAATGACTCTATCGGACTCTATTTTGGCCTTAATTTGAAATAAATAAATAAATAAAATTGACAATATACTCTTAAAATGATTAGTCAGAATATTAAATTCATTCCTAATTCTCACCTAGAAGATTCGGCAATGTGCTAATACACTATAAAAAATATAATGTGGAAGAGTGTTTAAGGTGGTTTGCTGAATGTACTATTACAATTCTAAATCATTAGAATATGGTAAACAGTTTTTGTGTCTAGCTCTTTTAGGTATTTCTAGGGTGCCCATTATCATAGTATCTACGCACCAATATGCATGCAATGCTTTTATTTTCATAAAAATGCCTTGATTACCATTATAGGAAAACTGTGCCACAATTTCTGCATGTGCTCATGGATTTCACTTTTCCCTGTGAAAACAGCTGAAGTCTTAGAATTCTCAAAGTAACTTATCTCATTTAACTGTATTTATTATGGACTCATATGATTGTGTCAATTTCTTTTTTTAAAAGGTCAACAGAAGATAAGAAAAGAACCAGAGATTAAAGCAAGGAAGAAGCAGTTCAACTCCAACAAAATGAGGGAACACACTGCAATCTTTTGATTCTTCCTCCATTTGGCAGACAATCCACCACAGCCAATAATTTTTCACCTGCCCAGTATGTCCCAAAATAAATATGCTCTAAAATGTATCACTAGTAGTTTGGCAGAATACAGCTGAACAATGAGCCAAAAATCATTTGAGAACTTCTGACTGCTATATAGTGTTTATTCAGAGGCTGCACTTGAGAAGTTCCTTCCATGCTGCAAGATCAAATGTTATTTCCCATTTTAAGAACAGAACTCTCTTAAACTAGTAGAATTTTTCAAAAGGAAACAAATATTTGAAGAAGGATCACTGTTTACTCTAATGTAGCTAAAACATACTGTAGAACAATGTATTTTATGTATTTTGAGCCAAAAATGTATAAATATACAGATTTATATATTATGCAAGATTTTTTGAGCAAAATGATCACACAATTTGGTAAGATTCATCACAGATTTCCACAGGCTATAGCTAGGAGTTTAAAAAATAATATTTATATTGAAGATTTTTAAACTTTATGAAATTTTAACATACAAAGGCATTAATACTTGCATCTCTACATCCATTTGTGTCAAAGCTACTCAATTTTGTGATTATCCAAAAAAAAAGTTTGACACAACACAAAACATAAGTGATAATGGGAAATCAATGGTTTTTAGCTGCTAGAGCAGGAGACTAGCCGGGAGATGTCGATTCGATTCCCCACCACTGCCAGTGGCTTGGGGTGTAACCTTGTCCATTCTGTGCCTGTTTCATTTGTAAGCAAGCACTTCAATAGGGATGAAAGGCACTGTTGATGTTTTATATTTAGCTAATGCCTTTCATTTTTTATGGATCCTGAAGCACTTCAAAAACTATGGGCCAAATAGGAAAGGCGGCTACATTTTGGCCCAATTACATATAGGCACAAATCCCTAATCTCATGCCAGGTGATTTTTAGCACAGAGCAGGAAGGACTGCGCCTTTTTAATCACAAATATATTCAAGTTGGCACATATGAAAATACTGCTCGTATACTATATACCTTGAGTCATCCAATCAGCCACATTTCAGTATGTATGTACAGTTTAGTCTATAAACAAAGTTTTCAACTAATTCAGAGAATGGAAAATGTACCAACAGAAATCACATGTAGGAATTCAGGTAACTTGAGGTTTCTTGCCCCTTTACTATGAGAACCAACATGGTTTACTGATATTTTCAGGTTAGTCTGATATTAGTATAACAGTGTTTTTTAATTTTAGTTTTCATTTTTTACTGCTCTTTTGCATCAACATTACCTGTTGACTCAACTTTTTGAGGTATGAAATGACACTGTAACTAAGTCCATATTCCACACTGTCTGCTATAAGGTTAGGCGCTCCCATCATTCTCACAGCTTTCTTCAAAGGCTGAAACAAGTAATATATACACTTACATATTTATATCCTTGTACATTTGTACCCTTAAGTTTGTAGCAAGAATTAAAAGCACAATATTGCTTAATGCATTCGTTTCAAAGTGAATTTGCAACCCCTGAAGACAACATCATAACATCCGTTTCCTTTAAGTATTGCAACATTAATGTGGAATTATTAAATGTTCGTGGAGGTATAGTTCAAGCAGTAGTTATACCTGACCAAGTTTTTATAATATTATGGTCAAAGGGAAAAGTCAAGATATTAATGTAAATTTTAGGAAAGTTATTCTTCCAGGGGCATACATGACGCCATAAATGTGAAATCCTAGATTTGTACACATTAATCTTTTATTATGTTCAGAACATCCTAATTGCTTTATAAAATATAATCCAAAAGAAGGCAGTTAACAGAACAAGCTAATAACTGAAGATACAAGTTTACCATAAATTATAGGATACAGCAGCAATTTTAAAAAGCACGTACAATAAATCATCTTACCCCTAGATAGTAAGGAGGCATTGTCTTCAAATAGCTTTCAAATGACTGCCGCCATTTTAAGGTTGGCTTTGCTTTGTGTACTTTGAATAAGTCATCTAAGAAGTTATACAAACAGAGATAAAGTTAAATGAGAGGTGCGTTTCTTAATATAAGGCATCACTCACCACACATTTTCTAAGAACATTTCTTCTAAAGGTTCGTCCTACTACACTAAGGCTTAATCCGAGCTAATCACTATTGGATGCAATCCATGAGATTTGTAAGGAAGGCAGAATCTTGTAACATATTTATAAAATCTAACTCATCAGATCCATGGGAGTGGGAAAAGAGTGCCTTTGCAGTAGCAGCAGGGGGGGAAGTGGCAGTCACAGCATATTAGAAAGGGAGTAAGATACCTGAACAATAAACACTCATTTTTAGAAATCAACAGGATTATACTCAGATTCAGGAATGGTAGCAATTTTTTGATAAGTGAATCATGAATATAGTAGGTGTCAGAAAAATTAGAAGTTCTCTTTTCAGTAGGAATATTACGTTCTTAATGTTTTGGATTTATATAGGCTTATGATTATTAACAGTAGCATTAATAACACAAAAAATGTAACTAGGCTGAAGCAATTTTCCATCTGCCTACCACATCAGAAGGATTTGAGAAAGCTGTATTTACCTAAGAGGGGAAGGAGGACTGGATAATTGTAAGGCATCACAAACAGGTTCACACAATTCAGTGCTGTACTGGCTTTCAAGTAACCAAAAGGATGGCCAAGTTCACTATATTTTGCACTATTGCTCACATACACCTGCAATAAGAAGAGTTCGTGTAATTCATGTTGTACATAAATATTTTTTAAGTGCGAGTTCTAAGTTAAAGGTCTGATGTCAGTGAATTTACAGTAAATCAACACATAATTATAATTTAATTTCAAGTTATTTACAGAATACTATTTCTCAGCTAAATGTCCTTTAGTTAGTACATATTCAACTTGCCTGCCAACACGTCTGAGGAGATTTCCTTTCCAGGATAAACTGGGTCAGCGGTGAAGGTTCTAACTCATATTTATCAAAAGGCAGTTTGTCAATGACCATTGGTTCACAGTCAGTGCAGGAGAACTTCACTACAGGGTGAGATGTGCGAGGTGGCTAAACAGAAACATTCAGCTGTTAAGTGTGGGTCTGCACCAACAAATACAAGATCTATGCATACTAAATCTTACTCTGAAACAATATAAAAGTGTTTTTGAAAATTGTCCCTTAGTATCTGTTAATGTGTCTCTGAAATAAAGAAATATGAACACTAACTTAATATTTCATCTTATTGAACCTTGAACAGCTGTTGGGTTTAGGTAGGTAGTAAATACTATCTTAATATAGAGTAAGTATATTTAGAAAGTAAAAGCTAAGTATTTTAACTGCTAAGTCAACAGGTCAGGCAAGGACAATGATTTGCAAATGGAGTAGATTATCCTACTCTATTTAACATCTTTATTTATGACTGGGAAGAAAATGAAATCACTATTGATAAAGTTTACAGATAACAGAAAAATTGGGGGAGTGGTTAACAATGAAGAAGTCAGGTCTCTGATTCAGAGCAATCTAGGTCGCTTGGTAAACTGGGCACAAGCGAACAATATGAATTTTAATACAACTAAATGTAAATGTAGACATTTGGGAACAAAGAGTGTAGCCCATGCTTACAGGATAGGGGAACTCTATCCTGGGAAGTAGTGACTATGAAAAAGATTTGGGGACAGGGATGGAGCGTGGGGGATAACCAGCTGAACATGAGCTCCCAGTGTGATGAAGTGGCCAAAAGAGCTAATGAAATCCTGAGATGCATGAACAGGGGGAATCTTGAATAGGAGTAGAGGTCATTTGGCACTGGTGCAACCACGGCTGGAATACTATGTCCAGTTCCAGTACCCACAATACAAGAAGGATGTTGATAAATTGGAGAAGGTTCAGAGCATAGCCACAAGAATGACAAGAAGATTAGAAAACATGTTTTACAGCAGTGGTCTCCAACCTTTTTACGCACAAGATCATGTTTTGAATTCAAGGTCAACCCAGAATCTACCCCGCCCCTTCCCCAAGGGCCCACCCTGCTTACTCCCTGCTTACCCCTCCCCCACCTGCTGGGGAGCTGCCAGGTATCCCCCACTGCCTGCGGGAGTTGGGGAGCTGGCAGGGGACCCCTTTCACTCCAAACTGCAGGGATACCCCGCAGCTCCCAGCCACCAGAGGAGGTGGGGGTACCCTGCAGCTCCCAGCTGCTGCGGGCTGAAATCATGGAGGTCTGCGGTCCACGACCTCCATGATCAAATCATAGCCTTAGCTATGTTCTTATGATCATATTGTTATTTTGACAAAATATGTAGAATTTTAAAATATCGTGCGCATAATTTTTATTTTTTTGGTGCAGAATTCCCCCACAAATAAGGGTACTTCCTGAAGCAATACCATTGAAGTTGCTTATGCTCTTGTAGAACAAGCTCTCACCCTGTGAGGGGAAGGAAGATGCAACTACTGGTAAAGCAGGATATACCCCGAGATCCTCTGCGACGATATAACTTGACCTCAGACTCGTTCTGCTATAGCGAGAAACTATCTAGGTGATTTTCTACTTTGTTTTGTCCTTTTCAGGTAGCAGGCGAGAATATGTCACACACATCAAGGGAGTGAGGTCTCCTTTTTTCAGATGCATGCGGTTTTGGAAAAAACAAAGTACTCACTGGTTCATGTGAAACTCCAAAACTACTCTGGAAGTGAATACCGGACATAGTCCTAAAGAGACTTTGTCTTTATGGAATATAGCAAATGGTGGACCCACCATTAGGGATCCTAGCTCAACCACCCTTCCATCTGAGGTGGTGGCCATAAGGAAATCAACTTTCATTAATAAGTGACCCATGAAACATGTAGATACTGGTTCAAAGGGAGGCTTTGGGAGTGCCGAAAGTACAAGATGCAAGTCCCAATGAGGAACATGTTCCCTTTACTGGCAGAAAAGTTCTGATAAGTCTCTTTAAGAATGTGGTAGTCAACAGGTGAGTGAAAACTGAACAACCATCTGATAGTGGATGGCACGTACTGATTGCTGCCAGATGAACTTATACAGAGCTGTGGGAAAGCTCAGCTGTTTTGAGAGAGAAAAGCTAGTCCAAAATGAGGGGTATATCCACTGACTCGGGAGATAAATGTTTTGACTCGGGAGATAAATGTTTTGATGTACCCAGATGAAAAAACGTTTCCACTTGGCTGAATAGCATTTACTAGTGGAAATCTTTCTGCTATTAAGGATTGTTTATACAGCTTGAGAGCAGTAATGTTCTAATGTCAATTCCCATCCAAAAACTAAGAGATTAGAGGAATCTCTTCGGAGTTGGGATGTTTGATCTTGCCCTTTTCCTGTGTCAAGAGATCAGGAAAGGATTGGATGGTGACCAGAGACTCAGATGACAGTTGTGGGAGATTTGGGAACCAAAACTGTCTGGACCGATCGGGGACTATAAGGACGTCACTTGCCAGGTCCTGAAGAATATTCTGCAGGACCCGAGGAAGTAGTGGTTAGGGAGGAAAAGCATAGCTGAGATGGTCTGATAAGGGAAGAAGGAAAGCACTGCCCTGAGAGTGTAGCCCTAGAGCTCCTGTGGAGCAGTATGTGTTACATCTCATTTGTTTGAGAAGGAAACGTCCCTCAATGAGCAAAGATGATGTTTAACAACGAATCATGCAATTCCCACTTGTGATCGATGGCAAAATGCCTGCTGAGGGTGTCTTCCAACATTTTGAATTCATGGAAGATAAGCTGCCAACATGGTGATTCAATTCTTCATACACCACTTCCACAGGATGACTGCTTCTACACACAGGAAAATATAGTTGTCATGTTATCGGACATTGAGGACATAGCGGGACCAGATGAACTGTAGAAAACCCTCTCAAGTTTCTCAAACTGCCTGGAGTTCCAGAAAGTTGATGTGCACCCTGGTTTCTCAGGGTATCCAAGTGCCCTGCACCATAGGGTTGTCCATGAGGACTCTGTAGCCTAAGAGAGAAGCGTCTGTAACACTTATCTCGTCTGGCAAAGATGGTAAGAAGGGTGCATCCACACATACCTGATAGGGATCCTTCCACCAGATCAGGGAAGACATTACTCTTGAAGGAATTGTTACCATGGTGTTCATGCTGTGTTTGGTTGATGAATGTACTGTCTGGAGCCAGACCTGAATGGAACATAGGAGGAGTCTGGTGAATGGGGTAGCATAAGTACATGAAGCCATATGCCTCAGAAGGGAAAGATAAGTTCTAACTGGAGCTTGAGAGTTGAGTATAGCCTGACCTACTAGGGCGCTCATAGTTCAAAACCTGTCCCATGGTAAGGAAGTTCGTGCCATAACTGAATATAGGGTGATCCTTGTGAAGTCTACAGGCTGAACTGGAGTAAGGAGAGACTTTTCAAAGTTCACAGCGATTCCGTCGGAAGAAAGTAGTTAATGCATTGATGTGGTCGACTTATGGGCTTCCTGAGATGTCTTTGCAATGAGAAACTGATCATTGAGAGAAGGGGAAATGGTGAAACTGTTCTGTCTGAAATGAGCTGTTATTACCAGAAAGACCTTGGTAAAAACCTGGGAGGGGGGGGCGCAATGGTGAGGCCAAATAAGAGCACCCTGTATGGAAAATGGTCAGGACCCACCATGAATCTGAGAAAACACCATTATGGGCAGGGTGAACAGCCATGTGAAAGAATGTCTTTCATATGTGAAATCGGTTTGTGAATAACGTTGTTGAGATTGTGAAGTTAAAGAATAGGTCTCCAACCTTCTTTTTGGGAACCTGGAAATACGTAGAGCAAAAATCTCTAAGTGCTCTATTGCACCTTACTGGAGGAGGGATTCCACCTCCTAACTGAAAATGGGGGTTTTGGAAGAGGTAGATAAGTAAACCCGACTGCATAGTAACAATATCTAACACTCAATTGTCTGTTATGGCACTCCAGTTATGGAAACAGAGTGCTAAACAACCCTCAAATAATATATGGCGGTTGGGAAGTGGCAGCCTCATAAATGGCTTGCAGCTCTCAAATTCCTGTCAAAAATATCTTTTCATTGGAGGATGGGATTGAATTGAAATGATGCCTTAGACATGCAAAGTGCAGAGAAACTAGTGTTCTGTACCTTGTGTCTCTTAAAAGGAAGGTCATAAGATCACTAATGATACAACTGTGGAGGAGCCAGTCTAGAAAGGCTGCCTGTGATATTTCCTTTTTGGGGCAAGCGTATATGTTCCCAGGGTGCAGCATGTGGCCCCGGAGTCCTTTAAAGCATGTATGGACTGATCTGTCTTTTCATTGAAAAAATAGATCTCAGAGGGTAAAAATCCTCCACAGTGATTTGGACCTCCTGGGAAATCCTGAAGTGTGCAACCATAACTCTCAGTGCATCACAATAGCTATTATTATCAATGTAGATGACATGTCCGCTGCATCAATCGCTGACTGAAGTGTGGTTCTGGTCACCAGCTTAACCTCTTCTATGACCTCCTGGAAGAGAGCGCTGTCCTGCTGTGGTAGTTTATCCAAAAAAAATCTGTGCATTTGAGATAGCTATACTTGTCCAACAGCACTTGATGGTTCACTTTACAAAACTGAAGGCTAGTAGATGTGAAAACCTTCCTTCCCTATAGGACTAGATGTTTAGCCACCTTGTTATGAGGAGTGGGTTTAAAATGTTGTTGTCTAGATTCCTCCCTGGCAGCCCTGATGACCAGAGCATTTGGTGCAGCATGGGTAAAAAGAAATTCCACTCTCTTAGCTGGAAGAAAATAGTATCTCTATGCCCTCTTGGGAGTAGTGGGGTATGTGGTTATGTCTGCCACGCTGCTCTAGCAGGTTCCAGAATAGCTTTATTAACTGGAGCTGGTGGTTTGCAGGATATCCGGGAGTTTGTATTGAGGGTCCTAGGCCTCCTCTAGGGAGATCTGGAGTTGTTCTGGCCACCTTTTGCAATGAATTGTGAATCTGTTTATGATTGTTCTGAGGGGACAGAGATGCCAGGATGACTGCTTCATTGGGCGATGAAGACGGTAATTTTGTTGTTAGAGATGGAACTGTTTCATATTCCTCCTCTTCTATGGGGTCTCAGGAGGAGTCTCTGTCTCTTCCCTTAGAAGGGAATGGTGAAATGATTCCCTTGCAGAATACATGGGCTCTCTATATCTGACACACAGGTCCCAGGTTCTCCAGTATAGCTATCCTGTTGGTTCAGGAGGCAGTTGTGGGGGGCTCAAAGGCATGGGGTACCAATGGTCCTGAGGCAAATGTCGAGGCAGATGTTGGTATCAGAAGGCTCGGTCTCCTATCTGGACTAATGTTTCTTGGAGGAGATGACGGCTCTTCTAGAGGTTCGAATTCTGCTGAGGAATGGGAAAAAAGGGTCTGGATCCAACAATGGAATCAACAGTTTTGGCGGAAGAAAAGCACAGCTAGCAGATAGAAGAGGAGATAGGCTTCTATCAAAAGTACATCCCCTGGTGGAGTCAGGAGAGAAGGTCCCAAATGATGGGGGAAAACTGAGACTCATAAAGAGCAAAGATATCCTCCAGTGTAGTATAAGTCTGATCTCTCTGGAGTACAAGGAGTCCAATCCATTTGTGCTGTCAGGGTTGGAGGAGGGAGGCTCCGTGTGGCCGGTGTGCGATAAAGTGATGGTACCTTCAGTGGTAGAAGCTGTGATTATGCTGGAATCAATGGATCATCTTTTTGCCTTGGATGGTACCACTGGAGTGGATGTTATTGGCAGAGTCTAATACTGATAAAGCCCTGTATTTATGAGCTTTAGAGTCATGGCCCGGGGACTCAGGATGTCCAACGTCTTTAGGGTTTGAACAAGCAGATTTGCTCGATTTAGGCAAAGTTGTATTGGACGTCTTTGAAGCAGAACTAGAGGGTGCTCTTATGCTTATCCAAGTGTTCCGTCTCCTGACAAGATGCTGAAGGGGGGGAATCTGTGGGTATGGATCACCCTGCAACAGTCAGAGCTTCTGGCAGGAAGTGTGCTCTGCGTCAATTCACGTTGATGTTCAGGGGTTGCCTCAGCCTGTGTCCGACGCTAGCTTTGTGGCCTTCTGCATGAGGTCTTTTCTAAGCCAGAATTCCCTCATGTCATGCCTATGGCTAGGGAAAGAGCGGCAGATAATACACCTAGCTGCGACGTGTGCCTTCCCGAGACACGACAGATAGAGCTGGTCATTGTTGCTGACGAAGACCGAATGTGGGCAGGACACAGAGTTTGAAGTCCCAAGTTCTCCCCAGTACTCACAAGGGGGTATGGGGATAGAGAAGGTCCCCAAGTTGGGAAATTAACTACAAAACTGCTAAAAACTATAAAACTATTTAAAACTTACTATCAGGAACTATATACAAAAGGCACCATGGCTAACTTATTACAGATTGAAGGAATCAAAGGAAAGTTCCAGGCCCTGGAGGTTCTGACCAGCGGCAGCAAAAAACTGGATAGGCAGTCAGTTAAGACATAGCAGGCCATAGTTATGCGAGATTGGTCAAAGCAGGTACAATAGTTGAACTTTTATTTAACAGACCCATCCTTGTCACTAAAATATTAGTCTGTGTCCAAACATGCCAAGCAATCCGTATTTTCAAATTAGTTTTAAAAACCCAGATTAGATCAGATTATATAATTAAACTGTGTGTAGTTTAATAAAGTTTCAAAATCATCTGAACTCTATTGTCCCAAGTAAGTTATTTAAAAAAAGGAGGGGGGTACTTGGTTGAGGGGAGACACCAAGTTTTGAAATATCTTTAAAAGAGCCGCACTACTAGAAAGTGTGGGAACCACGGGCCTAGAGCAGTAATTCATAAAACTGTGTTAAGTCCAGACTCAGATGAATGAAAAAACAGCTCCATAATACCCAAGTGCACAACGCTGGTTTTTTTTTTGTTTGTTTGTTTTTTTGGGGGGAGGAGGTGTTTGTTTTTTAAACAGTTGCAGGAGTTTAATTTTTCTTCAGAATAGGCTAGCCTGCCATACAGCTCAGAAGGCTGTGTATGTCTTACTGGACTGGGCACAATGAGACAATGAATATACACAAACTAAATAAGAACTAAATTTAAGAATAAAATACTCCCACACACCACACTAGTCTTCCATTTTCTATACTCAGTTGAAGCATTTCATGTTCTCTGCAAGCCAAATGCACAGAACACCTTAAAGTTTGTAAACTTTAATAAATCAGAGGTAGGGCACAAAGACTAAAGTGAAGATCCTCTTATAAAGCAGGAAATAGCCCAAAATTACATCAGTTCAACTAATATTTTCAATCAGTGTTGACTGTTATATTATACTACATTACTAATACAAATTGGCATGGGTACATCCTTTTATTCGTAATTAAATAGAGCACAAAGAAAACTAATGTATTGCAAGTGAAGACTTTTTACAATGTGAGGTAAAATTTCTATTTGTGGTAGATTAGAAGCACTGCTACACTGAACAACAGGCGATACGGGCCAACTCTGCCACTTCTGCATTGAAAGAACACTGTCACCACTAGCTTTTACCTTTTCCCAATTTAGGAGATATTTACATAGAAGTGCCCCCCCCCCGCCCCTAACCAGCAATAGTATGTCTTTTGGATGGTTAAATATGATAGTTCACATGATAAAGAGACGAACATGCATCAGTTCTAGGATCTTTGTTTGCATTCTAAATTGTGTCTTAAGGGAAAATTCTCAGTTTGATCTCTGTTCAAACTCCAAAGAGATACATTTAAGTAAGATGTTTAATGTTCACAGCATTGTGCTCAGATGTTAGCAATAAAAGTCTTATAGGCAGTTTGTTTTTTAAAGAAGCAGATGTCTCTTATGCAATTATTCCACAATGAACATAGTATGTTAATTGCCACGCAGTATCTTATTCACAGCAGTTGAAACATCTGTTTCTGAAAAGAAATGCAGCAGACGTTAGCCTGAATTTCCTTTACAGTGCTTATATTTGAACCAGGTAACCCAGGATTTAAAACCATGAACAGGAAACAGTTAAATGATTTTTCCCTCACTTCAAGGACTTACCAATGTTGGAGAATTTTGATCTGGCCAAAAGGATTCTGGAACAGGCCAATGGCCTATGGGAACTCCAGTTTTAGGGTTTGGTCTGACATAGATAAGTTTGTGACAGCTGTGCCAAGGTTGGGGTCCAAAAGACCTAGCTATATCCATCTGTCCATCTATAAAAAAAAAATTACCTCCATAACTCTATATTTAATTACATAGTATTTCAAATTATTTAAACACTTTAAATGGAGTGTGCAAGGATTTTTATACACCTTAAGAGGGATATCCTTAAAAGTATATTAGAAACCACAACAATAGTATATACCAGTTTCCAAGTAATTTTTAGCATTTCCAGCAGGAATGCTAACTAATTTAGAGTTGAGTAACACTGTTGAATGCTTACTGAATGGGAGTCTGAAAAAAAAAAACAGTTCTTCTATTATCTGATGTACTTTCAGAACTCAATTGAAGTGTCCTTTCCTTATCACAAATACTAGACGAATCAAATATTTTCCTGGTGCATGAAGATGACATGAATGAACTTTTAATATACAACATTTCAGAGTTAGAAAAAAGCTAGTATTTTCCATGAACTTGTTCTAGAAGAAGTAGGCAAGTTATTCATATTTAGAACAAAAAAGGAGTAAAGCTACAGAAATTTAAACCACTCAAGAATGTGGTCATATTATTACATTAGAAAGGAACAATGGTGTCTAACACTGTAGTGCTTCTTTCAAATTAAACTATGTACATTTCTGGCTATTGTTAAATTTGAATACCAAATGCAAATCCAATTGGTTATAAAAGTATGTAGAATTTTTCAAATACCTTCAATCGGTGAAGGATCTGGTCCAGATTTTTCAAAATTTATTACTACTCCACTTTGCACTTTTTGAACCAATGACTCAAGACACTGATTCAGCATTTTTGGAGAACACACACAATATGAGCGACCTAGAATGAAAGAAAAAGTCTCAAGACCAAGTCTACTATTTTATATTTCTCCCTTCACCTTTGAAATTTTTTCAGACTAATCCATTTAATAGAAGTCTAGCTATAATGCATTTAATTTAAGACATTTACCATCCTCTCCCAATGTAACAAGTATTCTAAAAGTGACAGTATGCTGCATGTTTATTACATTCTCAAAATTATTTTGCCCATGCAAGCAGGTATTTTTGTTTATAAAGCAGTGGCCATTCAGAGAACACCAGATATCAACATCTACCAGGTTATGATATTTGAGGAGCTCCAGTTATATACTATTCTGAAGTACCCTGTATAAAGAAATAGTGTAGTACCTCAGATACTATGTTAGTGGATTATTGTTAGCAAATATCTTATTGGTAACTACTGTATAACCAACCACATAGTAATTAGAAAAATAAAAAAAGTATCAAACTATACAATTACTTAAAGTAACAAGTTTTGTGTGTACAGAATAGAAGATGTCTTCATAGATTATGATAGGTTTCAGAGTAGCAGCCGTGTTAGTCTGTATTCGCAAAAAGAAAAGGAGGACTCGTGGCACCTTAGTGACTAACAAATTTATTTGTTAGTCACTAAGGTGCCTCGAGTCCTCCTTTTCTTTTTGCTTCATAGATTATGTTTGTCAATATAAGTAAGGATTGTGTTGTCAATGTAAGAAAATGACCAAATGACAAATAATGCCCTGCTGTGCTCTGTGTATCAATGTCTCAAAGCTATAAAAAGAGTACTTCTATTACTTCCTGATGGGGAACCTGAGGTATTGCCCTAATACTGTTAAGTATTGCACTGAATCCTTTAAAAAGGTATAGTGCAACTAGAGCATTTTAACAGAACATAAAATCATACAAGATACCAATGGAAAGAGACTTATAAAGTCATGCAGTCCACATCAATGCAGGATTGTCTCCTACACTATATTTTAAGTCTGTTTTCCCAAGGGGGTGTCCTAAGTTCCCTGTAAGCTGTACAGCCGTGCAGCAGGCTATCAAGGGTCCTGCACGTGTGGAGAGGTGCCCCTCCCCCAGCCCGCCACAGAGAGGAGCTCCTTCTCCAGCCTGGCCCAGCCCAGCCCGGCCAGAGCTGCCAGGGAGAGGAGCCCCTCTCTCTGGCCCAGCCCAACCAAGCTGGAACTGCCACAGCCAGGGAGAGGCCCCTCTCACCTGGCCCCAAGCTGCTGTGGCAAGAGAGGGCTGGGGGAGTCCTCTCTCCCCACCGCAGCCCTGGGGCAGCCTGCACCCCACCCCTCATCCCTGGCCCCACCACAGAGCCTTCACCCCAAGCCGGAGCTCTCACCCCCTGCACCCAACCCTCTGCCCCAGCCCTGAGCACCCTCACACATCCCTGATCCCTTGCCCCAGCCCAGAGCCCACACCGCCCCACTCCCCAACCCTCTGACCTAACCCTGAGCCCCCTCCCATACCCCAATCCTCTCATCCCCAGCCCTATCCCAGAACCCGCACCCCACCCCTCTGCCCCAGCCCTGAGCCCCCTCCCACACTCCGAACCCCTCAGCCCCACCCCCACCACACATCACCTCCATATTGATGCACATAAAATTAATTCCACACATGGATGTAAAAATTAGAGGGAACACTGATGCATCCATAACTTCCCTTGGTAGACACTACACAGCCCAATACATCTGTAAATGTTTTTCCTTCCATAACTGCATCTTATTACTCCTAGTTATACCTCCGTGTATCACTATGTATTGTCTCTTCTACTTTCGAGATTATGCCTATCAAGTATTTTTAGACTTATGTCCCCTCTTAGTCATCCCTTAGCCAAGTTGCTGACATTCAGCTCTTTTAATTCTTAATCAAGAAACTAGAAGGAAGAACAAGAAACTTTGCTGATCTAGTTATGGAGAAATATATAAACAAGTTACAAAGAAAACATATGTTACTTCGTTGAAGCAGCAAGAGAGTCTATTAAATGATTTCATTAATGAAGTTCTGAACGCATCTTGGTAACAACTAAGAAACATACTTCATTTTAACTTTATTGCCTTTTACATTTTAAGGATTTTTTCCTTGTTAACTTAAGGTCTCTACTGAACTCTTGGAATGTGAGCTCCCCCTTGTGGCACACTTCAACACCTTTTAAATGGCCCAAAAAGCCTTTTTAATCCAGTGGTTGAGGCATCTGCTTTACATTCTGAGAAGTGTGGGGATCACATTTACTTGAAGTTTCTTTAAATTCTTTCCTTTTCTCCCTCTTCTCCCACCCCAATTACTATCAAAAGGATCTTTTTTCTTTTTTAATACTTGGTGTGTGCTCATGGTACTCTACAGACAAGACTTAACTTCTAGACTGTATCAGAGAAGTTTACAATCTAAATGAGAGATAACCATGAGAGATTACAAAAGAACACGAGAAGCAGTGGAGGAAAAGGGAAAGTGCAGACATTTGTCCAAAGATGTTCTTCATTTAAGAAATATTTAAAAGCTCTCAAAAGAAAACACACCCCATGGCCTTCGAATACTAGCATGTCCAGTGCCAGCAAACTGAACACAATCTCACTACCCAACAGATTTCATGATTCTTAAGAATTCTGGCTGAGTGTCTAAACTACAAAGTATATTTTCCCCCTTCTAGTCAAAATTGCTGAAGAAAGCAAATGCACCTTCTTTCAAGACTATTAGCAGATGAATTTATTTGTAATGTTACTACTTATGTGTCCTAAGAAAGCTGTAACACGTAGCCCCATTGTGCCCAGGGTTGTAAAGAGATTAAACAAAGGAGTCAAATTTTCAAACACTATCTAATACAACTGAGCTATATGCTAGATCACTTTTCTGAAAGATCTACTTTGTCAAGTGAAGCTAAGGCACTCACCTCCTGTGACTTCACACATAGGTGTAATTGCTGAGTCATCAACAGGCACACCTGCTATCTGCTCTGATTCTGGAGTTGTGATGCCAGGCAAACGCAGAACTAAAGCAAACAGTCTCTGATCCCAACGAAAAGGTTCCTTAGTCAATTCACTTCCAGGTAAAGGAGAATTGAGAGGTAAATGGAGCTGAAAAGAAAAATATTTAAACTTTTTCTTCACAAAACAGTGAATTCAAAATTCTAGTAGCTACATGACTGCAATTTATTGTACAAGTCAACCACATGGATATGTAACCCAGAGAAGCTTACAATATAAAACATAGTAGATTTTTTATGTCTAATAAATATGAGAGATCCATAATTCAGTCAACACTGTACATAAATTCATTTCACAGCAATATGAAGTTCTGAAGATGTACATTTACTTTTAAGTTCTTTAAACTTGTTTTATTTTAGAATCCTGCAAGCAGAACTGCATTACTGCAATGTTCTTTCCACAGCAATATTAAAATCTCATTTGCCTAAAGTGTACTAAATTAAAGTTTGTTTTTGGTAAGTACCGAAAGGATCCAGGCTCATTTCAGAAAGTCTGTTTCTTTGCATTCATCTTCAATATAAAATGCACCAATGAATGAAATTATCAACTAAGTGGAAGACCAGAGTATTGGTGGGTATGATGATCCTGCAAAAGAAAAATTTCAGTGCCATCGGTATCAAAATCTAGCACTAATGATAAATCAAGTCTCTGTTACAGGCCTTCTAGCTTCCACAGCAGCTTAACTGAAGAGTAGATCCTGCTCATCTTTATCCTTTGCCAACTTCTGGGGTTCATTTGGTGATTACACCATCAGAACTAAAAGTCAAAAGACTTAACTTGATAAGAGTTGCAATTTTTATGACAATATCACTTTTAATGTCGCACACAATGAGCAATTTAAAGAAGTGATTGAAGCACTTCACCTTGGATATACTACAGACAGATTTAAACTTTTAGGTCCACCATGACATGGTACAGAAAGAGAAAAATAAAAAGATTTAAATTAATATTTACGTAAAATGACCCATTTCATGTTCACCCAAGGACATCACAATGTCTAACAAGCATCCATACAGGGAAAAATGCCTTCCTACTGCATGCTGTTGACTCAACATCTGAAGAGAACTATGAAGAACTTTTAAGCTGCTAACAATGCCATCCAAGAATACAGAGTCTTCCCCATTTTATTTTCATTGTCTGAAGAAAGGACAAAGAAGTTACTCACCTTATGCAGTAACAGTGGTTCTTCAAGATGTGCCCCCCCTATGGGTGCTCCACTTTAGGTATGCTTGTGTCCCTGTGCTGCTGATGGGAGAACTTTGGTAGCAGTGTCCGTTGAGCCCGCACATGTGGTCTTTTCTCGTGCTGTGCCATGAGACTAGCCAGCGCATGCAGGCTAACCCTCCCCATTTCCTTCTCTACTGCACAGAACACAAGAACTAGAGGGAAGGAGGATGGGTTGTGGAGCACTCATAGAAACACTGGTCTCAAAGAACCATCATTACTGGACAAGGTGAATAATTTCTTCTTCCAGTAGTGTCCCTATGGGTGTTCCACTGCAGGTGACTCCCAAGCAGTATCCTTTCTGGAGGGTCAGAACTTCAGAGTTGAGTCTATTACAGATGACAGCACCATGGAGCAGAAGATGGCATCAAAGGCAGAGTCCCCAGCGATGGCACAGTGATCTGCAAAAGTGTGGACTGATGCTCATGTTGTCGCTCTCCAGATCTCTAAGATAATGACATCCTTGAAGGAGGCAACGGATGAGGAGATTGACCTTGTTGAGTGTGTATGAATGGCATCTGGAGGGGTCATATGATGAACTTGGGTAACAATGTCTGATACAGTTCGAGACCCACTTGGAAAGTCTTTGGGCTGATATGGCTGAGCCTTTGGAACTTTCCATTGTGCAGAGGAAAAGCCTAGGGGAGTTCCTGAAGATCTTTGTCTTGTCCAGGTAGAAGGCCAGGGCTCTCCTGACATCCAGGTACACAATATAGCCTCCCTGTTGTCTTGATGAGGCTTAGAGTTGAAGATTGGAAGGTGAATCAACTGATTCATGTGAAAGTAGGAGGTTACCTTAGGGATGAATTTTGGATGCAGTCTGAGCATAACCTTATCCGGAAGAATACCATGTAGGGAGGATGTGCCATCAGAGCTGCTATCTCTCCTATTCTCCTGGTCAAGAAAATCACTACCAGGAACGCTACTACCAGGATAGGTATGTTAGTGAACAGGTGTCCATGGTTCAAAGGGGAGCCTAGTCAGTCCTTTCAGTACAACGTTCAGGTCCCATGTGGTGACAGGAAGCTGAAGTTGAGGGAATAAGTTTACTATGTCACTGAGGAACCTTTTTGTAGTTGGGTGTGACAGTTCAGAGTACTCCCCTACAGGTTGGTGAAAGGCTGCAATAGCCACTAGGTGGACGCTGAGAGAGCTTAGAGATAGTCCGAACCATTTTAGGACTAAAGCATAGTCTAGGATATGTAAAAGAACTGCAGATGCTGGGAAGCTTCGTTGGGACATGCACCAAATCTGAAACCTGGACCATTTCTGCAGGTAAGTGCGTCATGTCTCTTGAACACAAGCTTTCTAGGTGTTGGAACCAAACAGGAGCCGTGCTTTGAAGCACAGAATTCCCAGTTTGGAATGTAGAGTACATCCTTTGCTCTGTGAGAGGAGGTGCGGAATGGCCAGGAGAGAGATCAGCAGACATGTTGCAAGCTGAGAGAGGTAAGGGTACCACATCTGTCTCAGCCAAGTAGAAACACGCAATGACACGAGCTCCATCCCTTTTTATTTTCAGCAGGACCTTCGACAGTAGGGGAAATGGAGGGAACATGTAGAAACGGTCCCTGTCCCAGGGGAGGAGGAGAGCATCAACTAAGGAATGTTATCCCATCTCCGGTCTGGAGCAGTTGCATCACACTAAGCAGTTGTATATCCAGAGGAGGAATATGGATGTGTCCCTCTCCTATGACTATGGAAGAGCAGGATCAATGGCCCATTGCAAAGGGGGGGCATTTAGGGGTAATGTATATGGGGTACGGTGTATTCTGTTGGGAATGTATGCAATCTTCCAATATAACACTAGGAGGCAAAATCCTTTCAGTGTATGACCAAATTATGAACTTCTATAAACTGCCACCTGGACTATGGTGCACCAATGGATCAGTGGACTTAATCGTTGTAAACAATCGAACTAGCACCTACTATCCCATACTGTACCAGGTAGTTGAATTGGTTTGGACAATACCAAATTTCACTGTGGATATTCAATGGACACACAAAATGGACAAAAGTACACAAAAATTACAAGAGCAACTTGCTGCAAGCGCCAACAGTTGGCCACACTTACAATACACACTACAGGATGGTGCTGACAAAATTTTAACCTTATCAAAGGAGGAGAAGCAGTATTTTTGCTGGTGGCCAGGATGCTGGATCATACTGCAGTGGTCAGGACTCTTGGTGTTGCCGTGGATTATCATAGCAGCTGGTGTATTGTTAACTATATGTGTGTTACATTGCATATGGAAACAATCAAGGGGGGCACAACCCCCTAGAGAACAGCCACTAATTATAACCTGTAAGTAATGTAGTAAGCCCCTGTAGTGTACTAGACAACCCGGACCCAACCTTCTCCCACTATACTGGAAAGTCTGGAACACTAGTTGGAATAGGTGTAGTATGACCGTACGAGAGAAGGTGCAGTGCATGGTACTACACAAGGGGCAGTGGGACAGATGGAACATCAACACCTTCCACCTTGATGCTTGGCCCTGTCAGAAAGTGTGTCGCCATATGTCCTATGCTTTTCCAGGGATACCTGGGCAGGAGGATCCCAAAAGAAAAAAAAGGGGTAGAGTGTTAGGATATAGATATTCAGGCCTGTCTGTAAAGGCCTATACTCTAAGAATGTAGGTATATGTTTATCATTTAGCTAGTAATAGCAGTATACAAGAAAGAATCTGTGTAAGGGCCTTCTCTCACTGTGACAGTCTGAGGCCCTGTTCTTAGGCCAATGCCTTTGGCTAAGCAGCAGAGGCAGCCATAAGCTGGGAAGCGTACGGTCACATCCTCACATTCCAAACTAGTCAATGTGGGGCTGTTAGGAAGGTGATCCGATCTATCACCTCCAGAGAAAGGGAAGAGCCTAGAAGATGTAAAAGGAAATTTAGGTTGATAGTTTTCTGTCTGGTAAGAACTCACTTATCAATAGACACAGCTGGGAAACCCTTATGTCTTTATAGATGTAATTGTGAAGTCCTCACTTCTGTATTGTTTTGTCATTATAGTTCCCACTTTGCTATTGTTTATTGGCATGGTCTCTGTCTGGTTCTGTGATTGTTTCTGTCTGCTGTATAATTAATTTTGCTGGGTGTAAACCAATTAAGATGGTGGGATATAATTGGTTCGCTAATCATGTTACAATATGTTAGGATTGGTTAGTTAAATTTCAGTAGAATGATTGGTTAAGGTATAGCTAAGAATATTACTATATAAATTAGGGGCAAACAGGAAGTAAGTTGGGATTCGAAAATAAGGAAAAAGGAACTTGGATTTAAGCTTGCTGAAAGTTCACCCCAACAAACATTGAATTGTTTGCACTTTCGGACTTCCGGTATTGATGCTCTCTGTTCATGTGAGAAGGACCAGGGAAGTGGGAGAGTGAAGGAATAAGCTCTCTAACAGAGAGCATCAACTAAGGAATGTTATCCCATCTCCGGTCTGGAGCAGTAGCATGGACACTTCTTGTTCAGCTGAATGGCGAACAAATCTGTAGACAGTGTCCCCCATCATCTGAATAGGTCATGAAGTACCTAAGCATCTCCCACTCATGTTCGTGTGGGAATTTGCAACTGATACCGTCCACTACCAAGTTTTGTGTACCTGGAGATACACTGCAGACAGTGTAATGTTGTGTGAGATTTCCAATTCTATAATCTCATTGCTTCTGCATAAAGAAAGGTGATCTGGCTCCCCTTTGCCAACTGATGTAGTACATACAGGTAACGTTGTCTCAGGATATGTGTGTGTGTGTGTGTGTGTGTGCGTGCGAGATCAGTAGGAGGAAATGAGTAGAGGCATTCCTAACCACTCTCACCTTGAGGAGATTGATGTGGAGGGATATCTTGGTGGGCGACCATTTAGGTGCATGCCCCAACCTATGAATGACGTGTCAGTGGCGAGGAGCAATGATTGTGATGTTTTCAAGAAGGGGATTCCTTTGTAAACAATGCCTGGGTCCTTCCACCAGTTTAAGGAGTTTTTGATCCTGGTGGGTAGTGACAACCTGTCCTTGTTCACTCTGTAAACCAAACCATATTTGGAGGCATTGCATGGGAAGCCTGGCATGAGGTATCACCGCCGTGCCCCTACCATATGTCCCAAGAACTGGAGGCAAAGCCTGACCAGTATTTGTGGGCTGCTCTGAAAGATGTCTATGAGTAAGACTAAGGATAGGAACCTGTACTGAAGTAAGACAGCTTTGGCCTCTAACATGTCGAGGTCAGCCCCTATGAATTCCAGGTATTGCACTGGAGTGAGGGTTGACATCTTGGGTGCTGCTCTGTAGACCCAGCTCTACAAACAAATGTATTGTAGTGTCGGTGACTTGGTGAGCTTCCCGGAGAGATCGGATCCGAGGAGACAATCGTCCAGGTATGGATAAATCATTATCCCTTGAGAGCATAAATGAGTGGCCACCACTGAGAGAACCTTGGAAAATACCCTCAGGGCTAATGATAGACCAAAGGGAAGCAGTCTGTTTTGGTAGTGGTCGTGTCCCAGAGTGAATCTAAGAAATTGTCTGTGAGCTGGTAGATTGAGATGCAAAAATAGATGTCCTAGAGTTTGAGGGCCAAAAACCAGTCTACCTGTTCCAATGCTGAATGATTGTCAATAAGGTGACCATCTTGAAATTTGAGCCTTGACAAACTTGTTGAGAGCTCTGAAGTCTAGTACGTGTCTCCAACCTCCCTTCCTTTTAGATATTAGGAAATAACGAGAGTAGAACTCCATGCCTCACAGATGTTGAGGTACTGGTTCTATGGCTCCTAGCTGGAGGAAGTGACCTATCTTGCATCATAGTAAACTCTCATGAGAGGAGTCCCTGAAGAGGGACAAGGAAGGAGGTACGGAGGTAAGCTGGAGTATCCAGTTCAGACAGTCTCATCAGTTTGATGTTATGCAGTTCCAGGCACTGCAGAACACTGCCAATCAGTGGCCATATGGGTGTGGAACGATGGTTGGCTGTGTCAGCTGGGGGGGGGGGAATAGTCTAACGGTGCCTCGACCTGCCCATCAAAAGTGGTGTTTAGATGTATTGGGCTGGGATGAAGATTGTGGGCCAGACGGTTTCTGTTTAGGAAATTTCCCTTTCTTTATTTGCATCTTACAGTGGAGCTGAGGTTGGTATTGAGACATGCATGGTCTATGCTGGGATTGTGGACTAAATCATCTCTTCTGTCCCACTGTATAGATACCAGTGACCGGAGGGTAGCCCTGGAATCCTTCAGGATATAAAGGGAGGTGGCAGTCTTCTCAGCAAAGAGCTTCGTGCCCTCAAAACAGAAGGTCCTCATCCACGGACTGCACCTTTATATGTGGTATCCTCTACTGTATTCTTGTAATGAGAACAACAGACACCAATGCTCATTGACAAATCATATTAAAAAGGCAGGTAGGACAAAAAGTAGCCACATTTGCACTGCATGATCCAGAATCTTCTGGATTGGTATGGCCAGACGATTTGTTTAAACATAAGCAGCACTACAGTGCCATCCCTTGAGACTTCCATTATTAGACCAAGAACAGGATGGGAAAAATTATAGTGAATGCACTGAGAGATTTCACAAATGAGTGGTCTAGTAACAGAAAAGAAGTTACTTGTATCACCACCCTGAGTACAATCCTAAGGGAAGGACCTCATCCGGCTCAGCGTTTTCCCAATAACCCCTGAAATGTCAAAGCAGAACAATAGTATTCTGATGCTATCAGTAGCAAATGTTGCAGAAGGAGCTGGTAACATGAGAAAATGTCTTCCTTTCATCAATGGACAAGAAGTGGTAGCCCATCTGCATGGGCAGTTCCTGTTCCACATCCCAGCATGAAAGCTGACTGGAAAGGTCCAAGATCTCAGCAATGTACAGGAATAGTTGAAAACTACTTTCAAGAACTATTTGGTTAGTTTGCTCAGGAAAGAAAGATTGGATACTAGGTGGTAATTTGCTAGATCCAAAAAGGTACACAGGTGGCTTTCCTGATTATTGGCTGTGGTTGTCTGTCCAGAGTCAGGCCTTAAAACCTCATGGCCCCTTAACAGCAGCTAGGCTGGGGTACTGCCCTTACTCAGAGGACGGTAGGAAAACATAAATATGCAGACTGCTTAAAGTTAGCCTAGTAGTGATATTTAGACAAACTAATCACATCTGCATTGAAATAGACAGCTCAATTATAGAATGAACTGCCTACAGGATAGTGTCACTGTAGCCTTTGAAGAATTTTAAGAACATCTGGACTAACAGAATTATGGGAAGTCAAGAATAATCTCAAGGACCCTGAAGTAAACTTCACAATCAGATATATCAGGGTGATCTCCAATGCAGGAATCAAAAATATCAGTATTTCTCTGGGAGGAAAGTTATGTGAGCACATTTGGAGCAGTACTAGACAACAGTAACTCCTCACTTAACATTGTAGTTATGTACCCGAAAAATGCTATTTTAAGTGAAACCATGTTAAGCGAATCCAATTTCCCCATAAGAATTGATGTAAATAGGTGGGGTTAGGTTCCAGGGAAATTTTTTTTTGCCACACAAGACTATACATATATATACACACACACATTATAAATTTTAAACAAACAATTTAATGCTGTACACAGCAATGATGACTGTGAAGCTTGGTTGAGGTGGTGGAGTCAGAGGGTGAAAGAGCGTGGGATATTTCCCAGGGAATGCCTTGCTGCTAAATGATGAACTAGCACTTGGCTGAGCCCTCAAGGGTTAACACATTGTTGTTAATGTAGCCTCACACTCTACAAGGCAGCATGGAGGGAGGAGACACAATAGATGCAAGGCAGTGGCTGCAAACCCACATTATCCCATTGGAGCACACCACTCGTTCCAAAGTCCCGGGGGTTGCATGTATGTGTGACACAAGGCAGTGGGGGGAGGGACACCTGAACTGCCCGGCAATTGATAGTCTGCTAGGCGGCTGCGGCACAGAGAACTTAGGGGAGCTGACAGCGGGGCTGCTGGCTGCTGGTTCCAAGCCCCAACCAGCTGCAATGGCTGCTCTTCCTGCAAGCAGTTGACAAAGCAGGGGCTGTCAAACAACATTATAGGGGAGCACTGCGCAACTTTTAAACGAGCATGTTCTCTAATAGATCAGTGACGTAACAACGAAACAATGTTAACTGGGATGACGTTAAGTGAGGAGTTACTGTACCTCATTACTCATCACTCAAAGGGGGGGGGAGGAGACAGACTAGTGCAAAGACATAAAAAAAGAAAACCCAAAACATCAAATACGCTGAAGCAGAAATGATCAAACTGAATTACAGACTACTTGCTAGTGGTCCACAGACAGCTGGCTTCACACATTATGCAACCATGTCCTTTCTCCTACCCTGCTCCTTATCAACTTAAGTACATTAAAAGAAAGCTAAAAATATATTTCACACTTTCTTAATATCACTTTTCCATGAAAGCTCTTTCTCTAAATTGCCACAGGAATGTAATACAAGGAAAACAGGAGAAAAAGTCTGCACAATTACAGTTTGGAAGGGAAGTGGTCTGTAAGATAATCTCTATATTAAAATGTGATGCACCATACAAAAATGTTTGAGAACCTGTTCCAAGAAAAAAAAATCAAGAAAAAAGAAAACCCACCAGCACTGAAAGGGGCTCAGATATTAGCTTTTGCTTTTGAAAAGAGGGACCAGCCTGTAGCAATGTTTTTCTGTTTCAAGGCCTGTACAAAGAAGAAACCAGACCAGAACCATTGTATCAGTAAAGAACCCCTCACCATTCATCTGAGGCCTGGACTACACTAAGGGGAGGGGGGGGGAGAAATACTGATCTAAGTTATGCAACTTCAGCTACGTGAATAACATAGCTGAAATAGATGTACTTAGATCGACTCACCGCAGTGTCTTCACTGCAGTGAGTTGACTGCTGCCGCTCCCCCGTCGACTCCGCCTGGGTCTCTTGCCGAGCTGGAGTACGGGAGTCGACGGGAGAGCACTCGGGGGTCGATTTATCGTGTCTAGACTAGACACGATAAATCGATCCCTGCTGGATTGATTGCTGCCCACCGATCCTGCGGGTAGTGTAGACATACCCTAAGATGTCTGACAATCTGACAAAGAGGATCTGACAATCAAAGCAGTTAGGAATAGTTGTAACTTCACAAGCAGGGAGGCTCATGCCATCTGGTGATAAAACAATTTATTGCCTCAGAGTTTTAGCTATGGTGACCTGTAAAGTTTATTGTGAGCATGGACCCAGTATTTTTTATCTTAAATATTCTAAGGTATAGGTGTGCATTTAATTTGAAATTAACTCCTCTTTAGCCCACCTTTTTGTTTTAAATTGTTAAGGGACATTCCAGAGCTCAGACAATAATGCTAAACAGACAGCTATAAAATCCAGAAGTAATCTCTTCTTCTGCACTTCACGTGTCCCAACCTGCTCTCTGGTTCATGGTTCCCATCCTTGGAAGATCACTACATTAAATCAGGTCCATACAAATTATGTATATTTACACTTTTTCAAGATGTATATGCTTCAGTACAATCCATTTATTCTGGTAAGTCCTTTAAAAAGCTATGTATACTCATTTGATAAGTGTGTCGAATATCCCAATTACCTTCAATAGAATGGTGTTCCATGTCTCTGCCAGTGTTTTAAATCAGATTGTGAAACTGGCAAACTGAGTATTTAGAAACTCTTCAAATCAGTTTAAAAACATATTCCTTAAAAATGCTCAAGTTTTTAGTGCTGAAAAGGCTTTCAAACCATTTCTAGCACAGTATGATTACATAAAAATGTCTCAAACTCAAGGAAACACAGTAAGTTTATCCTATATGTACATTTGAACATGTTTAAATAACTGGTAATCCTAACATATCAGCCTTCTATCAGAAAGTCTGGTACAGTAGATAAACAGTGATCAGACCTTACCTCATCCTGTATCCCACTTGTGGTAGTTAATTTACTCCCATCAGTAACTGTTATAATTATTGCTGGCTCCAGAAAAAAAGGGTTTCTTCCCTAAAAGAAAGTGTAATTACATTAGAAATGCTACGTTCAAATTTAAAAAGTTCTTGCTTAAACCCACAGTGATGCACCAAGGGCCTAATACACCACCCACTGAAGTCAAGGAAATATTCCCATTGACTTCAGAAGGTGATGGATTGGGGTCGTAGGTAGATGGTTTGGTTCCATGGCAATACTCTATGCTATGAATAGGTTCCTCAACCTTTTTACACCTGCAATCCTAGAGCCAATACATATGCTACCATACACCTAAAACAGGCATTTACGTTTATTGACTGTACATTTCATTAGGATGGATAAAAATCAATTATTTAAAAAAAAATCAAAAATCAGTTTTAATTTTAATCAGATTTATTTTATAAAATGCTTTGAGGAAAAAACCTATATAAAGATAAAGATACATTATAGCTCAAAGATATCTCATCATGGAATAAGGATTACAAATTCTAATTCTATACATGAATATATTGTCTCATAGTAATGTTTAAGAAAAGTTTTGTAAATGAGTTCCAATAGTTCATGGATTAGGGACCCAATCTTATGGGGTTCCACAGGCTTCTGTATAGATTATTTAGGTTAATCTTTCTATCTACCCAATGGGACTCAGTGCTCAGTCTAGAAGATATCATCAGAGATGCTTAGTTTTGCAGTTTTCAAACTGTGGATGTGTGTCTCCAGAGGTAACATGCTTGTTAACAGCAAAAGTGTTAAAATAAAATATATAGAGGTGAGAAATAACAGATCTCAACTCTACTGTCCCTCTGCAGATTTGTGTACACACAGTCAATCCCTTACCTCTCTCTAAACGTGCCAAGTTTCAAAAAGTTCAATGAATAGAAGACTGTTGGGGGCAGACTAGATCTGGACAAGGAGAAGTCTGGAGATAAATGTGAGAAGCGACGGACATATGCTTGTTTTGTTAAAATATTTTAAGTTTGCTGTTGAAGAAAAAAATCCAGAATACTTAACGTTGTTGTTTTAGTTAAATAAAACCACTTAAATACCTATCTGGCGATGTTCTCCTCCTAATACAGCATGGCAAGAAAATCCTCCAAATATTAATGATTAACCTGTTGAATTGGAGATAGTTCACCTCCCAATGACTTCATAAGTATCTGCTTCAATTACCTTTTGTAAATGAAATAACCAATCATTCATTTTCTGATATAGCAGTAAAACTATTGTGAAAAATTTTCAAAATAAACTTACTGTTTAAAAATATATAGTGTGTACCTTCTAAAAATGAAACATCTCTGAGTTGTGAAGAATATGTATTAAGGTTATGACAACCAACAAGAATGCACTTTTATGTAGACATCCATGATTAAATCGAGTCTTCCTGACTAGTGATTTAAATCAATTTGATTTAAATCAAATCCACCCTGCATTTCAGAATGTCATATGTTAAATTAACAAAAAAATTTTAGCCTTTTTGAGAATTTCATTAATTGCACATATGCAAATACTAAATGTTCAGTAAATCCAATGGTGCAGCTGTTCACAAGTGGAACATTATCTTCATAACCAGAAGAGCTTGCAACTCCCTCCACTACTACCGATCAAAAATTAAGATTTTCAGAATACTATAGGATCTCAAGAAAACATCTTCACAACCTAAAGGCTGATAACTTAATATTCTAGAAACAACAGGGTTACTTAGAACTGAGTGGTACCCAGTTATTTGGGTCACATTCCAACCAGAGTGATTTTCTCTCATGCATACACACAAACACACTTGTTTCATTAACTATTTAAGTCTTCATAAACATTGACAAGCTTTCTACATCAGCGCCATTTAAGATACAGTGTCCAAAATTACAGAAGACATGGCTTGAAGGCCTTGGGGTCCAGTTCAACTCATCATTAAGCCCTGACAATCAGACCTACGTTGCCATTGGCACTTCCCATTTCCACCACGAACCTGCCAGGAACCTTCAAGAGAAGTATCTAGCCAGAGTGTTCCATCCATGCATGCGTCAATTCCGAGTGGGTTACTATAATTCACTATATCTGGGGTTGAAGATGGAATCCTGTGACAGAGCTCCAGGAGCATATCTCTGTTCTTTCTTCTGTCTGATGGTTTCCAGTCTGCTTCTGTTAACAGGTATGAGAAATCTTTGGCTAGGTCTTCACTTAAAATATAGCATTTTAAGTGAAGACACTTACTGCAGCAACTGGAAAGGTTCTCCGATAGCTATAAGTAATTTACCTCCCGGCGAGGCGTAAGCTAGGTTGACAAAATCCAGAAGAATTTTTTTTCACACCCTTGAGAGAGACATAGCTATGCTGAACAAACTTTTCAGTGCAGATCTGACCTTTAAAAACCATAACTGGGTCAGAATTCAGCTATATCAGTGACTACTTCTCCATCCATAATCCACCAAAACAGTTGTGCTCCTTTGGACAAAATAGTTTACAAAACTCAGGTCAAAGCATGAGAGAAAGCACTCTTAGTCCAGGGATTTGGCTGTGCAGAGACATTCCAGACATTAGACATTTCCATAATCTGACCATTCAGAGCATGCTGCAAGACCCTCCTCTTTGATAAATCTTTCCCACCATAACCAGTATATAAAAAAAACTCTGCCTCTCAGAGCTCCCCCTTTCTCTGGCCAATGGTTCTTTCAGCAGGTCTTCAGCGACTCAGCCCTCCGGCCGAGCCGTATACACTGTCCCCCCTTCCAAGGTATACAGTCCCAAGTTCTTATCATGGCCCTGGTATGGGGCGATAGCTCTTAGGCTTCTTCCCAGAGGTCCTGCCTTCTTCAGACACCCAGCTGGGGCCCATCTCAGTACCCTCAGCTAGTATCCTTTTCAGCAGCCCTCCCTGGGCTCATTCTGCAACTAGACCAGCAGAGCCCATCTCGGTATTCTCGTCTGGTAGGGCCAAGTTCTGTGCTCAGTCTGCCCACACTGACCTTTTGATGGTCCCACTGCTCTTCTATCCAGCCAGTCACCCGGTCTTTCGCAGGCTTCCCTGGACTCGATTTTGTCTGGTGAGCTCTGTGCAGTGAGCTGTCCGCGGTCCAGCTGTTCTTCTAGCCAGCCAGGCACCCAGTCCTCCCTCACTGAGCTCCACACAGCAACTGATGGCTCTCCTCTGCTGCTTGTCTTTTACTTGACCCTTCCGGCCCCTTATTGGTTGCTCCAACAGCTCCTCTGATTGGCTGCTCCTCTGCAGCCACTCTAGGCTGCCTGGAGGACTTTTCACTGCTCTATTCTGGGGCAGGGTGATGCAGGGCCATGAGGCCTGCAGCAGGTGGCCTCCGGACCTAGTCCACCCAGCCACACTCCTGCAAGGGTTGATGACATTGAACTGGTCTACATTGATGCTCTATAATTTAGACGTTAGATATATTTCGTGGTAGTCAAAGACTATAGATTAATGCAACAGCTGCACTTCAGTTGTCTAGAAGACCACAGAACAAGGCTAAAGATGAGCTGAGTTCAAGACCCCACGTACCTCATGCAACAGTTTCTAATATCATAAACACCTACAACACTCTGTCTTAAGGAATGGTGATATCATTTACAATGGGTAAATATTGGAAAAAGATTTCTGCTCAAAATATCTTTTTATTAAAATTTCTCAATTTTCTGACCAATTATAGAGGTCATCAACTCTTGAAGGAAACAGAGGAATCCTGATTTACCAGCTATGACTTTTCAATTCATCTGTAAGAAGGTATGCAGGACAAGCAACTTTAAATCAAGTACTGTAGAAAAAATATATACACAGAAGTTAGCAGTAGACTAAAAAGTTGTTTTTTCATGTAAATGGAAAGCTATACCAAACTATTTATTCCATGGATGTCTCGGTAGAATTTTATTTACTTTTCTAATAGTCTTTGTTTCCAATTTCAAAACAATCATTCAAATCCATTTTGCCACTGGCCTTTGTCCGAGTATTAAAGTCCTACACAAAAATATACTAATCCCCAAAATACCAAATCCTTTAATAGACTTAAGATGATATTAAGATAGACTTATGAGCACTGAAGGTGAATATGTATATCATATCTCTAGAGCTTTAAACATTAATTTGTTATATTTAATGCTGTACATAAGGCTGGCGAGAAGCCATGAACAGCAAATTCCAACTCAGCCTGCAGAAAACTGAGAAATTTACTTAGTTATCTAAATAGGCTTGCTCACAGACAAGTTCCTTACAGAAGGTGCATTACTGATGATTCTAGTTGATGAATTCAGAGTGGCAACTTGCTCCTGTAGGGACTTCAATTGATTGTGTCAAATAGACAACTAATTAGCTCAGCTGGCATTTTTCAATAGCTTCCAATACTCAGTAACTACTAGAGTTACTATCTTGCAACAACTTTGGAATAATTTTCTTCCCACTCTAGAGCCTTCTGGGCGGGGGAGGAGAATACCCAAAACTGAGGAAGAAGCATCTGATGGCAGACTGACTCATTCTATTCCTTTAGCAGATATTATCTGGGAAGTGGTAGAAGAAGTCTAAATTTGTTCCCTTCACTCACACCCTGCACTATCAAGCGCAGATGTGTACTGAAGTGAAAAGAAAAGGTAGTTGCTCCATTAGCTCAGCATAGCAAGTTTTAAAGAAAATTATATTTGAAGTTGGCATAAATAACAGGGAAAACTTGAAATTTGTTAGATTAATATAGAATATACTGGGAAATGAGGGCCTCAAACTCTTAGAATGAAAGTCCCAGTAAACCAGTAACAAGTTAGTATCTTAATTACTGTTAACATAGTATCCCAATACATCTCACAAAATTATTTTTGAATAGTTAAAATGTCATTTTTTTTGTCTCACATCATGAGGCAATTAAATCATGATGTTAGTTACCACTTACCCCAACTGGGGTATGTAGCCCACTGATCCCAAGCTTCCTTGACCAAGCAGGGACTGGGAACTCTTTGCAGAGCTCTTAAGTAATTCCCTCTAGTTATCCCAAGCCACATCTAGCACACTTTGGTCAATATGACACCTTCTGAAAGGAACCCTGGATCACCTCTGAAAGACTACAATAGGAATAAAGTTACTGATAGAATGTCATGATTTTACAGTGTAACAAAACATTTCACCATTATGTGCAAATATGTTTAGAGATCAATGAAAGCTGACCCAGATGTACCTACATAGATTCTGAGAGTTCAAAAAGTGTATTATAGGTAAAGCAAATGAAAGGTAAGACTCACATGAAGTGAAAAAGAAACCTTGCATATTCCACCTTACAAGATTATTAGGTTCTCAGTTCTTAAGAATGAAAGGACAAAGTACCTAAATTCCATTGCCAAATCCATCAGGAAGTCAAAAGTATATATGCAGGAAGCCTAAAGCCATAGGACCTGGATTTTAACCTGAGAAGTCTGATATTAGACCAGAAAGGAAACTAGTCTATTTAGGTAAACTAAAAGACTTGTGGATGGAAAGGCCATTCTTCCGAGATCAGAAAATGATCCAATCTGATTTCTGCTTTTCAAGCTGAGAAGTTTATCAGAATGCCTGTGCAAAAAAGATCTTGTCGTACTGAGAACAACTTGATTGCTCTGGATGCCTCCATTTCCACATACAACAGCTCCATCTGTCATAATTCATTGATAAAAAAGGGCCAAGTAGATCCCTATCAAGGTGCTAGTGCCACGTTCCTGACTTTGTTAGGAGATCACTTTCAGCCTCCTCTATTCCCTCACAGACAAATTTCCCTAACTAACTAGGGTTCACAAAATATACCTCCCAGCTGGCCAGATTAGCTTCAAATTAGTGGAGGTCTACAGACTACCATTTCCACTGGCCTTGAAATTTGTGGTCTATAATAGGGAAATCATTCGTTTATATTTGCTTTCCTTTGTCTCACTGCCTGCTGTCAGCCAGTAGCTGAAGGAATAACATTAGTTTCCTCAACTAGTCTGGAATTTTCCTTCCAGCAAGAACATAGAGACATATTTATGATGTATATCCCAGTACCACCTAGGAATGCAATCAAGGGCCAGGAACCCACTGTGTTAGGCACCATGCAGACAAGTAACAAAGGGAACAGCCGCTGTTCCAAACAACTTGCATAATCTACAAGGTTCCAGGTAAGAAACAAAGGATTGAAGATTGTAAACTGGCACCATAACATATGACATTTGATAAAGCAAAGCAGAGTGTGAAATAACTGAAAGTTCAAAGTTGTAATAATTTTCAGTATAACAAGGAGTTATTGTCCTCTGTTTTTCATGCAGCAATCAAAATGTTTTAGTATATATCTCTGACAAAAAGAGGGACTGAAAGGTGGAATCAGAAGGTTCTGTAACAATTGTGTATGATTTGGGCAGTTAGGGAATGAGAAAGTGTAACTTGAACAGCAAAACTGAGTAGAAAGAGCAGGCTTTGCACCAGTGAGGAAAGGGTGAACGGGATGTGTGAAAAGAACATATGTGAAAGTAAGCTGAAGAAAGAGGGTCAGGGACTCAGAGCAGAGAAAACCAGACAACACAAGGAATAAAGAAGCAAAGGAGTACTCTGGTAAAATCAGATTCCCTCTTACTCCACTGAATATAGACTGCTGTCTTATATCTTTTGAATAAACACTTAAATTCATCCTCGTATGATAGTAACTCATTCTAGTGAGGGATAAAATGTGTTCAAGGGTCTGATACTACCACATACTGTAGTAAAATAATGGATTTTGGATCTCCATGCCTAATTTAGCAGGAGAAGAAAGAGCTCCCTCCCTCTATAGATATCTTACATCATAATCATCATCTGTAAATCCAAGTCAGCTGTACAACTTCCACCAAGTATCTGGGGTGGAAGAAGCATGGTAAGGAAGAAACATACACAAAGCTGTAGAAATGCCGAAGTCCAGAACTTTGCAATAATATGGAGAATCTTCAACAGTGAAATAAAAGTAACAAGAACACAGTAAGATTAATGCAAGCACACTTTACAACTGAAAGCATGCAGATTTGATTGAGGAAACTGGGGAATTACTACTTTACTTCCCAGATCTAAAATAAGCCTCAAAAACTTAGTCTTGTAGGAGATGACAAAAATATTGGGTATAAAATACTCTACCTTCTTGGCTTTAAGGAACTGACTTGATCATCTCAGTATGAAAAAAAATGAATTTTTTTTTAGAAAAGTCCTCCAAGAGGTAACACTGAAAAGGGCTGGAGGCAGAAGTGGATAGAAAAGCCTCAGAGATTTAAAGGATCAAGAGGCAAAGAGTCTAGGCAGCTACCCCATCTAACTAGGTTTATTGTGACCATCAATGTGGAATCTTGTCTTGTTTTTGCTTCATATCTCAACTGTCAAACTCACGGATGTGGTATGTAATCCCTCTGCTCACTATTGAGGGGGTAGAGACGCTGAATATTTAAGACATCTTTTCTTCCAACTGTTTGCAGGCTGTTTGAGTCAGATAGGCATCAACAAGAAAAAAGTCTAAATAAAAATAATATCCTGTCAATTAATAATCATGTTTCACTTCCTCAGTAATGTGTAATATGACTACTAGTTCTTTAGTAATCTACAGTTTACCAGGAGAGAAGGGTAGACAGACAAATATCTAATGTAAAGCAACATTTACTTTTTGTTCAGGCCTTCATTTTGTATTAAGCAAAAGAAGTACAAACTCAATTTTACTTCTGTCTACAAGTCATCTCAGGAAAATTTAAAATAAAGACAGAAAAATTATACTAGCAGGACATAATGGATGCATATTTAAGTGCAAAAATAAAATGCAAATGAAAATGAAAATGCAAAGTTAAGGTTCTCATAGGATTTTATAACGTTAACCCTCCCACATTTACAAATATTGCGATTACTAACTAGGCTACTGAATGCAAAGCTAAATGCTGTTGTACCTACTATATGTATAATATGGGTGAACTACTGTCTCCAATAACCTTTTTGTTTTATCTAACCTTACTGTATTAACTAATTTTGCATTTAACAACTCAAGTGAGGTATGAGCACAAGGTACACATTTAATACTCTCATGTGACTTTCAGAACAAATTACATACTGTTTAGTAGAGCCACAAAGTCCACAAACTTCTGCCCTCCAAACACTGATCAACATAGTACAGCGAGCCAATGAATGACTGTTATTCTAATAAAAACAAATTTTGTAAGACAGTTGTTGGTGTATCTATCATTTCTTGGATCAGATCAATGTCACAGGGTCACCATCACTAGTCTGAGAAATTTAACAAAAAAACCAGAGACGTTAAGATAGTCCTTATGACTTTCATATTCTGTACTTCTCTCAAGTTTCAGTAGTCTTATTAAAATCAGTGACTCCTGTAAATATTGTAAATTAACGGTGACAAGCTTTCTATTATAGCATTGATCCCCTAACACCACAAATTATAATTTGAAGGTATAAGTAGTGAATCAGGTGACAATGTCTCTTTAAAACCTCTGTAATCAAATTAAAAATATATCACTACGATGACCATGTATGATGCTATAATTTTGCTTTGTAATTGTATAGCTAGCCAGCAGAGGGAGCACAAGTTAACAAACAAAAAGAAAAGAAGTACTTGTGGCACCTTAGGTGCATCCAATGAAGTGAGCTGTAGCTCACGAAAGCTTATGCTCAAATAAATTCATTAGTCTCTAAGGTGCCACAAGTACTCCTTTTCTTTTTGCGAATACAGATTAACACGGCTCTTACTCTGAAACAAGTTAATAAATATATCCCCAGAGCTGTGATGACCATCCAGATACTTAAACAAGGACCTAAATTAATCAAGGGCACATTTTACATAGCACTTTTCATCCACGGATCTCAAAGCACATATGAGATAGGTAGGTTTCAGAGTAACAGCCGTATTAGTCTGTATTCGCAAAAAGAAAAGGAGTACTTGTGGAACCTTAGAGACTAACCAATTTATTCTGACCTTGGAAAAGTCATTTAATCTTTTTACTTCTGTTAATGCATTGTTTAAACAATGCTTACCTATCTCATGGCACCTTAGAGACTAACCAATTTATTTGAGCATAAGCTTTTGTGAGCTACAGCTCACTTCATTGGATGCATACTGTGGAAAGTGTAGAAGATCTTTTTATACACACAAAGCATGAAAAAAATACCTCCTCCCACCCCACTCTCCTGCTGGTAATAGCTTATCTAAAGTGACCACTCTCCTTACAATGTGTATGATAATCAAGGTGGGCCATTTCCAGCACAAATCCAGGGTTTAACAAGAACGTCGGGGGAGGGGGTAGGAAAAAACAAGGGGAAATAGGTTACCTTGCATAATGACTTAGCCACTCCCAGTCTCTATTCAAGCCTAAGTTAATTGTATCCAATTTGCAAATGAATTCCAATTCAACAGTTTCTCACTGGAGTCTGGATTTGAAGTTTTTTTGTTGTAATATAGCAACTTTTATGTCTGTAATCGCGTGACCAGAGAGATTGAAGTGTTCTCCGACTGGTTTATGAATGTTATAATTCTTAACATCTGATTTGTGTCCATTTATTCTTTTATGTAGAGACTGTCCAGTTTGACCAATGTACATGGCAGAGGGGCATTGCTGGCACATGATGGCATATACCACATTGGTGGATGTGCAGGTGGACGAGCCTCTGATAGTGTGGCTGATGTTATTAGGCCCTGTGATGGTGTCCCCTGAATAGATATGTGGGCACAGTTGGCAACGGGCTTTGTTGCAAGGATAGGTTCCTGGGTTAGTGGTTCTGTTGTGTGGTATGTGGTTGCTGGTGAGTATTTGCTTCAGGTTGGGGGGCTGTCTGTAGGCAAGGACTGGCCTGTCTCCCAAGATTTGTGAGAGTGTTGGGTCATCCTTCAGGATAGGTTGTAGATCCTTAATAATGCGCTGGAGGGGTTTTAGTTGGGGGCTGAAGGTGACGACTAGTGGTGTTCTGTTATTTTCTTTGTTAGGCCTGTCCTGTAGTAGGTGACTTCTGGGAACTCTGCTGGCTCTATTAATCTGTTTCTTCACTTCCACAGGTGGGTATTGTAGTTGTAAGAATGCTTGATAGAGATCTTGTGGGGGGTGGGGGGAGTGAGAAAACCTGGATTTGTGCTGGAAATGGCCCAACTTGATCATCATACACATTGTAAGGAGAGTGGTCACTTTAGATAAGCTATTACCAGCAGGAGAGTGGGGTGGGAGGAGGTATTTTTTCATGCTTTGTGTGTATAAAAAGATCTTCTACACTTTCCACAGTATGCATCCGATGAAGTGAGCTGTAGCTCACGAAAGCTTATGCTCAAATAAATTGGTTAGTCTCTAAGGTGCCATGAGATAGGTAAGCATTGTTTAAACAATGCATTAACAGAAGTAAAAAGATTAAATGACTTTTCCAAGGTCAGAATGATGCAGTAGTGATCAGGCATAAAATGCTGGTGGTCTGAGTTTTAAGTCCCTTGTTCAATCCAATAGATCACAAGACAGCCATTCACAAACACTGTAGGAGCATTAGTCTTACTACCTTCACAAAATTCTTTTTAGGCTAATTACACATTCTACCTACATAAAATTTTCCCCACTTGTCTCAATGGCATACAGTAAATTTTGCCTACTTCGGTAGAGAATTACTGGGTGCTTCAGATGGCTGCCATCTTGTACCTTAGAGGTAGCTGCAGTACAGTTTAGATTAAATGATCTGTGTATATGCAGTTTGTACAGTCAGTCATTCTGTAGTGCAATTTAGAATCTTTGGACAATAAGGTGCTAAATATATAAGTGAAAAGTGACACACAACATGAAATAGTCACCAAGTGGTATTACATAGCAGAGCATATGTACAATATGAGACTTCTGATAATCTCCGATCAAAACAAACTCAGACTCATAACTGAAATATATCATTCAGTTAGAGTAACAGCATTTGTTCTCCTAGTTTTTATGCTTAGAAACAGACAACTTCATGAAAAGGTTGCTATATTCACTATATAAAACATCTGACAACTTTTCAAAGAGAAACTCTAAAATGGTCAAAAAATGGAACAGCTCTTGCCCCCTTCTTCCTCCCACTGACAGGTCTGAGGAAAATTGGCAAATAACAGAGCAACAAAATGCAACCCACAACTGTAAGATACTTTATAGCTGAATGTTTTGATCCTTCTGACACAGTACATTAATAAATTCAATAAACATATTACATAAGAACAGCCATACTGGGTCAGACTAAAGGTCCATCTAGCCCAGTATCCTGTCTTCTGAAAGTGGCCAATGCCAGGTGCTTCAGAGGGAATGAAGAGAACAGGCAATCAAGTAATCCATTCTAAATAAGAATTAGAGGGACACTATCAAGGTTTGTAAGACCCCAAAACAAAGGACTTCTTCCTTCTGATTAGTCTATGGTTACCAGAAAACCAGTGAAATCATGCTGTGACAAATGTCATGAGACTGAAAACTGAGAACCAGAGGGAAAGGAATTTGTATTTTCAATAGTCAAAACTTTGTTTTTAACAAAAATTTAACACCAATGGCTAGCAGTCAGAAGAGAGGAGCTACCTTAAAAATTTAGCAATATGCACAACCTCTACAATGAATCGGTGAAAGCTCAAAAAACATCTTCTGAGACCCTCTTTTTCCCCCCAAGAAGTCCTCCAGCAAAAACAGGAAAGATCAAACATGACATTCCTAATTATATTTTTAAAACACCCAAAAGTTTCAGACATTCTTGAAATACCATAAGGCAGCAAAAAGGTCCCAACGCGAGTTTTCAAAAATCTCTCTGCAGTTCATTTTTAAACTAACATTTTTCTAGTTTTGCCTGAGTTTGTAAATTTCTGAAACCAAACAGTAATACACACAATTACCAGCACATCAGATCTATCTTGAACTGTGCAACTGGCTGCTTAATGGAACATTTTACTGGGGGTGCTTGGTGCCACATTATCAAAAGTTCATAACTTTAAAATTTTTCTGAGCTCACAAGTCTAGCTAAGAAAGTGCTGCTTATTAAGACTGTTTAGCTACTAATTGTGAAACTTCAGCCTCTTTAGAACTGTTTAAAAAGATGGTCATTTTGTTTTACACAAACTAGAAAAATGTTTATTCTCTAATAACCCCACAAAGCCTGATAAGCTTTTGCTCAAACACAAAAAGGCCAAGCACAGAAGATTCAATACAAAAGGTACAACATTTTTCAGTGTATGTTAATATGCACGTATAGAGATGGGGGAAGAGGAGTCTGAATCAAAATGGAAGCACACATCTCACTGAAAACCAATGGGACTTGCGTTCCTAAGTCCTACAGACCCTTTTAAAAATCCCCCTGCCACCTAAAAAATCAAAATGGATCAGGGATATAAGTGAGAGGGAAATTAAGTAAGAGCTAATTTAAGTGAATTGTAGCTAAAGGATTATATAAACGATTTTAACTTTTTGGATAATAAACTTTAAAGTGTTATAAGTTAGACTACTTCCTTGATAAATTTAGAGAAATAATAAAATCCTTGAATCCTGAGCAATTTGTGATAATCGGACCAATTTTTAAAGGTATTTAGGTATCTGGTGGGATTTTCAAAAACACAGAGGTTCCTAAAACTCATTAATTTCAATGGATATTAGGCACCTAGATGCTTTTGAAAATCCCATATGATGCCTAACTACTTTAAAAATCCTTCCCAATATCATATTGCAGGTCACTATCAAGTAAAGGCAAGAGCATTGAGCTAAGTACACCTAGTGAAGATCAGGAAATAAGAATAACGATCGAGCAGTTCTGTTGTATTCATTTAGTATCACTTTTGATTAAAACCTAGAATTCTCAACAAAACTATTGCTAAGATGTTTAAGATTGGGTTGCACTACAGAAAATTAAAAATTAAGTTTTGCAACTAAAATCAAGAATGTCAGTTTAACGGAAAATATTATAGAATGACAGCTACTGACAGTACATCTAATTTGCTTAATTTTTTTAAATACAGAAGTAACGATTTGTGAGCGAATGTACTATAAAAATGGCACTCTTGTATTCAGTTTAAAACTCATCATCCAACTATGGTACTGATTCCTGCTTACTAAAATGCAAAAGAAAAAAGTATGCACAGCTAGTTGCAGATTAAGAGAGAAGCCCACACACATATGCTAGTGTAATCACTTAGAAACTGGGATTCCCTGCCCCCAGGTCTTCTCAGTGGCCTAGTGAATGTACTTAAAGTTATTTAGAATCTAGTCATATTTCTGTCTAGTTATAGTTTTGATTACAACTGTTGTACAAAAAAAGTAAAATCATCAGATTTAAATTTTGGGCCTAGATAATACCCTTTTTATAAAGAGTATAAGTAAAAATATCTATTACCTTCCCCCCACCCCCAAACCCCTCCTCCAAAATTAGCAGCTTTACCTTTAAAATCTATCCCAAGGAATTTGGATTCCCAAGCTAGTTTTAGTCATGTGTTCTAAAGACATCTGTAAAGAGCTTGATGCAAATCCAAAAACAATTGGCTTCACTGGGCTTTAGATCAGATCCTTAATTATTGCATCCTTTTTGTTTTACTGGGTTGATAATTCTTTCCACACTTACGATTATTTTTTAAAATGTACCCTATGAAATGGAGAAGGATTGGGTGAGAAGAGGTATCCATATTCAGGTCTTAACAATTCTCCTTAAATTGTGCATTAAAATAAAAATTGGATCACTCTCCTTTCATCTAGGTTAACATAACATACAGATTCCATTTGAAGGTTTTTTGGTTTTTTTAAAGACATGCAAAGGAGTTGACTAATGTCACTAATACAACAGTGAATAAATAAAAATGAGACCAACAAATATATTGCTAAAGAATGCCATTAAGAAGAAGAGGTAGCAAGGTGTGGAGCTAAATACAGTGTGACAGAGCCAACATCATCACTAAAATCAGTGAAAAAAAAATTGAGCTTCTACAAGAAAAGATATATTCTTGTGGTTAGGCAGGGGACTGGGAGTTAGGAGATCAGGTTGTATTCCCAATGAGACCAAAGACTCCTGTGTGACCCCGAGCCAGAGTACTGAGAGTTCAATTTGTCAATGTTTGTAAGGCAGTTTGAGATGCTTAAGTGGAGGGGCAAGAAAGATCCAAAACATCATGTCCTTGCTAGATTCCACAAGCAAGCACTCCAGCAGCAGTGCCAAAGAGAATTTGGCACTGGACTTGAAAAGGAAATTGGATTAGAAAAGGAAAAAAGGATGCATGGATGGAAGTTACTGTATTTTGATTACTTTATATTTAGGTATATTTTTAAAAAGAATATAAAAAACACCCCCATTACTGTCATAATTCTGTACATGCTATATCTTGTCTGATTTTTTGTAATTGTGTACTCCACTTGTGTACCACTAACGTACTATTACAGTATAGTTACATAATGCTATCATTCACCGGAGACAAACAACAAGGTATACTAATGTATATCAGCCATAGCCTTTTAGGAGGTGATGTTATCCACCGTAAGGCTGATTTTGAGCAACTTTCTTCCAGGTCTTCCCTCTGGAACCTGAGCTACATATAACATACTCATTACCCAAATGCTTTAGGTCTACTCCAAGTGTATTAAAGAGCAGAGACTCGGAAGATGCTCATATTTAGTACTCTAGCTCATTTAGACAGCAAATTTTGATTTACATGAAAAAAAGAGGTCAGTCACTTAGATTCACCTCAACTGTTGCTGTTCTGGCTGAGTTCCACACAGTTCTTTGACTGCAAGGAACGGTTGTTCACATAATATATGGGAAACTCAAGATGACCCATCCACAGGAGTTACCACACCAGATAGATATTAGTATGTTGCCTCTAGCAGTAGCCAGTAACTCATACCACAAAGAAAGGAAAACCCATTAACAGATCAAGGCAATTGTGAGATACTGTCAATTGAAGATGACTGGGATGGATACAGGAAAAAACTTAACACTTGTAAAGGCAATTATTTTATGCCCAGAAAATTCAGTTTTATGACTCAGGTGAAAACATGAGGTCTTGTCAACAATAGGGCATTTAAGCACATTTGAGCTGTTAGTTACAGCTAAACATATTTTCAACCTGCCTAGTATGTGTTTGGAACACATATTTATTTGGAAACCATAGTACTAAGTGTGACAGAGTCTATACCACACTTTCTAGTAGCATAGCTGTTTAAGAAAGCCTCTGAAAGCCATGTAACTGTGCTAGTTATCACCATGTTCAGAAGATGTTTGTCAGACATAGCTCTGCCAAATCCATGCTTGACAACCATTTTAGAACAACCATTGTAGCTAGAATAGTCGTGGCTTGTAGCTTGGATAGGACCAGAATCTCACTACATATTTTCCTTTTATGAAAGGTAAAATGCAATCAGGAAAGTCTTACTGCCTTGCTCCCAAACACAAGGGCTCAATTTATTCTTGTTGATATTAATATCCATGCTATTAAATACTAGTGACTTTCCATTTATTTGTAATAATAATTCAATTTAGGACACTAGTCCAGAACTTGAGAGACCTGGGTTGAGAGACCTGCTCCACCACAGACATCTTGTGTGATCTTGGGCAAGTCACCGTCTCTATGCCTCAGTTCCCCATCTATAAAATATGGATTATACTATTAACTATCCCACAGCAGTGTTGAGAGGATAAATATATTAAAGATTGTGAGGTGCTCAGATACAACAGTAATGGGGGATATATACATACCTAGAGAGACAGAGATAGCTGTACAGTAGATTTTTTTAAGGGTCTAGTACAGTCAGGAGCCAAGGTCAGAGTACAAAACTCATTAAACATTTCCCAATTTAATTTGAATATAATGTTTTAACAGTGAAGAATCTACATGTCTACACACTTTTCAACTAAGGTGGGATATAGCAGAGGAAAATGACTTACACAGCTATGGTAAGATTGTATGAAGTTAAGACTACTGATACGCATGTATCCTTTGAAAATACTACAGAGAAATTACACATGGTGACCAAAAATAATGGAACTGTCACTGGTGAAGTTACCTTTAAAATAAGAAATCTGTTGAGATATAGGAAAGATTTGCTCTAATTGCATTTAGAAAGGCCACCTTCTGTTCAACCCACCCCAAGAAAAACTGTGATACTTAAAATGAGAGGAAGACTGACCTACCCTTTAGGGAAAGAACTAAAATTAACTCCACCATTCTCATGTCACTGCATACAGAATGTACAGCTTGATATGGCCCTGGATCACCCAGTTATTAAAATAGCCAGGCATACCAAATGTGTTCTCAGACTGCTGAATAAATAACAGAACAATGGCTGAAAACAACTGAAAACATGCCCAGATAACACAAGGTCAAAAGGCAACAGCTTGAATTGGAAACATGTTCTTATAAAGGAAATTTGTACAGAACTGGGAATACTGTGTGAAATGAGACATATTGTACAATTTCTCTTCCTACTAGTATTCAAACAAGTAGAATTTTGTGTAATGTATCTTTAACAGAAGAGGGATGGGATGGAATCACAAAGTTTCACAAGAGGTAACAGTGATAGTTTTAACTGTGGACAGGAGAGTTCTGAAGTGTGTAATAGTAGCACCTCCCCGTAGCCCCCAAGGAGAGGGACAAACAAAGCACAATACTGAGCAGGATTTATCCAGATCACTTATTTGAGGTATATGAATTTTTTCAGCGTCTTCCTAATTATACTTGTTGCTTTTATTCAACTTGCTTTTACTTACCTGACACTTGCTCAGAAAATATTTCACTAAACTCAGGGTATAAGAAAGGTCTGAATTGCAGCCTTACCAGTCAAGGCTTAAGCAAAAACCTATTTTTCTTCCAACCCCCTTCCCTACAGTATATTCCTGCCTTTCTGAGGGCAATTAGCTCTGATGACTTGCAAATGGGTTAGTGGAAAGGCAAAACTATTAGTATTGATATATCCAAGACACAGGGTGCAGAGACAAAGACAGACAACAGGGGATTCAGTTGTCCATCCCAAGGTATACTTTTCCTTTAATTACAAGTACATACTTAAGTGCCTCAAGATTCAACATGATCAAAGCCTCATTGATATATGAATATCAGGAAATACCTCAAATAAAAGATACCTCCTTTCCATTCATGGAACAGGATGATAAGAATGTTTTATATCAATGAAAATAAGGTAGACTTCATGCAACCTTGTTTACCAGGATGAGTCTTACTTTTTAGAACTTCCTTTAAAAACACATTAAGCAGCCTAAGGCTAGATAAATGGCATACATGAACGTGGCTCAAAATCTAGTCACCACTTTAGATATTCATTCATTTATTCCAGAGCAAAACAGGTCACTTAGCTGGGCCCAAGCTTTGGGTAGAGATCTAAAACTAAGCATGCTTTCTTGCAATGGTCCCCCAGTGGTGTTTACTGCTAACTGATACTGTGGAACAAAAGAGGTATCTGGAAATTTAAACTACTCTAGGAAAGCAGTGGAGGGGATGGCATGCCTAGAGATCAGAAAATAACTCCTTATACCAAAAATACATAATTGGAAGGCAAAATACTCAAGCTCAGTGCATACCACCCAATATGGAAATATGAAAAGGCAAAGATTCCAGCTCACCCAAGCACTCTGTATCCATGCCTTTAACAGAAGCCTAGAGTCAGTTACTGATTGAAGGCTTTGGACGCGTTTACATGAACACTACTTCGTAGACTGTTCCAATTCCATTTAATAGCGAGATTTTGAAGGACAGAGAATCCTTCTGTGTACCTACTGCTATCAATTAACCTCCTTGTTGTTTTTGCAACTGTCAGGCCTTAAAAGTGTAGTGCTCCTGCTTCCTAATGGATGAAGTTCTCCCTAGACTGGGTTACAGAGTTGCTCTGAGTAGAATTTTTTTTTTAAAGAGGTGGGGGAGAGGAGAGAAAAGAAGACGCAGTTACTCTAGAGCAGTACAAGCTTCTATCACCACCAAAGAGAAAAAAAAGAAACTGCCTTTGCAGCAGGACAAGTCTGACAAGGCAGGAAATGTTCGTCTAAACTTGGGTTGCAAATCTGGATGTGCTCTCAAAGCACAGGTCATTCCACTGCAATACTTTTCACCCTTGACTGCCAAGAGATTTATACTTGAAAGATTTTAATTTTTTGTAAGCAAGGGATTGCAGACAAGATAACTACATTCTCTACCCCTACCCAAAGTCATGAGCTCCAGGTCACATGATCCACAAGCCCATTAAAGACACTTGCCATACCTTCGAACAGCCCAGCAGCTTTAAGGACATCTAGCCAGAACCCACCTCTCCGTGACAACACACTACAAACCTCTACAATCAGTAACTACAAATCTGCAATGTCAAACACTACTATTTAAGTGACTATTCAAAGAAATCAAATCAAACTCAGCATGACAACTAGCGAAAAATGAAAAGGAGTACTTGTGGCACCTTAGAGACTAACATGCAAATTAAGACATGATATAGTGAGGCATTATTTACAACACCTCACTCAAAAGATGTTTAGATAAAGTGGCATTATATACATATACAACCCCTTTTACCAAAGTGACCAAGTTTGTGACTTGAACCTCAATTACCAAATATATTAAATTTAGGTTACTCAGTGACACAGGTGTGAGGAGCCACAGATGGAAACAATTCCAACAATTTGGACAAAATGAAGTCTTTCCACAAGCATAAATAAGATGCCTCTCTTACACAATCTAAATGTTCTACAAATTAGTAGAAGTTCACATATTTAAGCCAAAAATACTGATCCTCTGCCGACCAATGTGAAGCAAGCTTTATTGTGTAAACATTCCAATGATCAGAATAAATAAAAATCTCTTGCATCTACAAATAGCTTTAATGAAAAATTAAGTAAAAAATACTCGAGTAGCGATCAATCTAAAATGAGGTTACTTGAGAGAAGCTTGCAAATTGGATAAAATTTGGATAATTGGGTTGTTTAAAAACATTCCATTATGTGCACAAAACCTCTCAATGTACAGGATGATAAATCTCTTTACAGCCTTTGGCTTATTCCAAAATGGCTTGAGATAGCCTTCATGTATTTAAGATTCAAATCTGATTTTAGGTTATTTTCTGCTTCAAGGTTTCTTTCCCACGTATTTGTAAATACTCAAAATCAGAGCTCACCAAAATTTTTCAGCCAAAACTTTTTTCAGCAAAAAATGGATATAGTGACACCAAAATTTTGCTAATTTGTTTTGATTTCACCAAATTGTTGGGGGGTGGGGGGACACAAAAAAAAACTTCCAAAAGATTCAGAACATTTTGTTTCAACATTTTCAGAATGCAACATTTTGATTTTTTGGTTTGAAACCACTTTCTATTTAAAAATTCTCAACAATGTAATTAAAAAAAATCAAGTATTTAAAAATGGTCAAAAATGAAATAAAACGTTTCAATTTTGACAAAACATTTTGTTCAACTCAAAATTTTTTTGACTTTTTAAATTGCAAACTAATAAATAATGGCTATTTGTCCAGCTCTACCTGAAATGCACTGAACAAAATTAGGAAGACCTTTGCCAAGAACAAGGATGTTGTGTGGTATTACAGTAATTTTTCATGGAATTTATATTTTATTCCATGTAATGTGTTATTTAGTGTGAAGAAGAAGAAGTTTCTACTTTAGAGAAAGTCCACTTTGATTATAGGAAAATATTCTTTCAGAAATTTGTAATCTGGGCTGTCTTTTGTTACAGTAAGTCTGCTCTTGAAATTCAGTTCACATCTCATGGGTCAGTTTCACTGAATCAGCCGCATACTTTAGAAGTTTGATTAAAAGCAAGGTACATCTGTAGAGATACTGTGTTGGTGTCTGATAACAGAAGTTTCTACCCAAAACATGAGAGAAAATTTCACGCTGGTGAAAATTTGAAAAGGACATCATACAAAAAATGTTGTTAGCTTGAAACACTCTTGCCTTAGTACTTTGTGAAAACATTTGTTTAAACAAGCACATTTTCTCTTAGCATGCACCTCATACTGTACTGGTCCTGCAGTAAGAGAGCATGGTAATGACCCACTCACCACAGAAATAACTGTTTGCAAGACAAAGTGCGCTAGGCTGCACAGAATCAGAGTTTTAGTGACTTAAAACAGATCCATCAGATTAAATCTTGCAGCACTATTGTACTTTTCATTTATATGCATTAATTTTTACTATTTTGGTGTTACATACTTTACAGCTTCAATAGTTTATGGTTTCACTACCAAATTCAACAGTTTGCAGTTTGTCAAGATAGGTATTTAGATGGTCCACTACGTTTCTGCTGCATTATTTAGGAAGTTACATACTTCTGTTTTCCATTTCAGAATTAACCACAACTTCAAACACTAGTAGTATTAACCTATAACCAGTTACAGCAAACTGCATTTAATATTAGTGATATTTAACTTTATCCATTAAGTTAGGTAGCCACAATTTATCTAGCAATCACGAAAAACCATAGTGACAAGATGCATCACTGTATTGCAGGAGGTGATTGAGGAAAATCTGCTAATAAGAGGTCTAACAATTCAGGCTAGTGTAAGACAATGGATAGAGAAGCTAATCAGAGAAAAAATGTTATAAAACAGGTCAGTTAGGTAAGTGCAAGCTAGGCTAGCAAAGTTACAAGGTGATGTGATAGGCAGCAGATGTATAAAGTCAATGTATTTAAATGGTGTCTCTACTATACACATTCACATTTAAGCTGTTTTTGTTACTGAAGCTTACCTAATAAAGATCCACAGTAAGGTGCAGAGGACCAGTACCTTTTACTGGTAATATTAAAGGCTAACACTTTCTTTAAAAACCTCGTAAATTCATGTATCAAAACCAGTCTCAGACAGTGAAATACATGAACGAAACTACTCCACTTTGCGAATGCTGTTAGAGCCAAGCAAGGATAAGATATGGCTTAACATCAAATGGAAAGTGTTACACAAATTAAAGGGACACAGCCAACGTTTAAAAAAAAAAATCACATTTCTGTCTGAAAACTTAACTGCAGTAGATGCAAGTTAACCCTTAGATTATAACTTACATTAGGAAAAATATTTTTCCTCTAGTCAGGCCAACTGTTCTCCTATATAGTAAGAGAGTTTCTCCTTTGTTAACAAGATCCTTAAAAAATGAGGGAGCATGAAAATCCTTGTAAAAACACTAACAGGGGTTTATAAATTCAGGATATGTTTAAAAGCTCCTCTGTTAGAAACTAGAACTTTTAAAAATAAATTAGGTTGTGTCCCTTAAAGATCCAAATGTGAAATTATGTGATCGAATACATCTGTGCAAGTGGTAACTCAAACACTGTCATTATCTGTTCATGAGTCGGTACCAATGCAAAATACATATAGTGAATTGAGATATTTGTATTAAGGTCCAAACAGAGGTGATACAATAAAATATGCAGCAGGAGTTTTCCTCAAGTTTAATTTCAGAACAAACATTCAGCCATCAGTCCGATCCAGGAAGTCTGCTGATGGTGAACTCTGGCCAACTTCAAAAGATGTCAGATATAACAAGTGTCCTAGCAATTTAGATAAACATTTCAGAAGTTGGATGGTTTAACCAGACTGAATCTCAGTAAGTTTGACACGTCTTGTCATTAGTATTGAAAAGAGGAGCACATTTGTTCTACAACTCAAGTACTAGAAACAAAAGGAATCTGAACAAATATTTTAGAATCTTGCCAATCCAATGGGGGGGAGGGGCAGATAAATAATTTAGTGGAAGAGAGAGCCTGATATAATTTCCCAAATGCTTCATTAAAAAATGTTTGTATGGTTCAGGTAGTAGCTTCTCGAATACCTATTAGATCTTGTTTATTTGTAAATCATCCTGTCTTCTGAACCCAAGAAAGAGTAGCTTTAGCTACAGCTAAAGTAGACTGGTTGAGCTATTCAAGCAGTCTCAGTGTAAAAATTTTTTTCTAAGTGTTTCATTAAAAAAATTAGATGAGTAGGAGTAAGCTACTGTCTCCAATATTTCAACAATTGAGTATTCTTACCACCTTTGTCTTTCTGAATTATTCCCATGTCCTTTGCAACATGTAAATTTTAATATGTTTATTTTCAGAACAGTAGTTTAACGGTGGATCTTCCCATTGCTGATGTCAGTTGACAGGACGGCAATATGTATTGCTTATAGGCCAATGTGAACTTCAAGGACCAGTTCAGTCCCAGAAGTGAATTCCAGTGAGCCCACGAAAGCTTATGCCCAAATACATTTGTTAGTCTCTAAGGTGCCACAAGGACTCCTCGTTGTTTTTGCTGAAATTTTAGTCTAATTTATGAAAAAGTTCTAGTCTGATAGTGGTGCTACAATGAGAACTAGGGACTTCAGCAGCACAGGATCTAGCAGAACAAATCTATTTAACACATAGACATCTATTTTTGTAAAGGACACCGAAAAGTTCAGAAAAGATTGTTTAATCATGTGAGTGAATATTTGCATGTACCAGAAACCATTCTCTTCTGCTAAGTCCACCACACATGGAACAGTGTGAAGTATCTGATAAACTTTGTTTAGAAGTTATCAACTTATAATATCTAGAAGAGTAAGGGTGTTTCTGAGGTCAGAAAGAGACCTGGAATCAAAGATCTAAGGACAAGACAGACCAGGCGCAAATGAAAACAATGCAGATGCTCAAAAGACAACAAAAAGCACTCGTTCTTCAACGTATAACCAGCCAATGAGAGCCATGGCATAAACTCAGTTGCCCACTTGTTAAAAAAGACTAAGTGAGCATAGCTGACTCACCCAGGGCATGTAATGTTTTATGGATGAATATCACTGCTGTATTAATTATCAATAACCAGGGCAAAGGGTGGATATGGCAGGGGGGGTTTGCACCTGGGAGGGTAAGTTTTCATGAAAACTTCGTAAGGCTGACCTAACAAACTGGAATGAAGGAAAGCAGAAAAACAGGTGAATGCACATAGGCCTATAAGAGGGCAACGCATGGAAACAGACTAAAGAGATTAGCTGTGTGTGTGGAATTGGTACATTTCAAAGTTTCATTACTAGGATTGCATTCAAAAACACGTTTAGGGTGACTTGGTAGTTTAGTGGCAGTGCAACACTTTTTTTTTCCTCCTACACAAGCAGAACATGGTAACGCAGAGACAATATGCTCAGCCTCAGAGCGTTTGGCTGAAGCAACTTATTTCATTCTCTAGTGAAACAAGCAGCAACAGCCTTTCTTCCTCTCAGAGGGCGTTATGTCACAGGAGAAAATAAAAAGGGGAAATGTGAGGCTAAAAAGTGCACAATATACATTTAATATGTGTACCCTCTGGTAATGCTCTCCACTACTATGCAAAACAAAACTAGGGCTGGATTCATAGTCCCAGTCTCTTACTCGTCAGGCCAAGAGCAACTGAGAGTGTTTCTAGGGCATACACTCAACCTGAGGGAGAATGGTAAAGAAGTGCCTCTTTGTTCTACAGTGACCCATACTATTGATTAAAAGGTAATGTTGACACACTCCAAAAGAAGTCCTGTTCAAATCCTTCTGAGCCAGAAGGATGGCAGCTCCAGTACAGGCTGTCAATGAAGCCAGAGCTTTTCAGGGCTTTAATATGAGGGAAACAGATTGAATGATATGGGGGTATGCAAAGACCAAAAGCAGTGGTCTAATTAATGAGTAAAAGAAGATTTGACATGTAAGATTAAACCTCTGCTCCATTTAGCCCAATAGTTTGGTCCCCACAGTGGCTAATAACAAGTGTACTTCAGAGGAAAGCTAAAGCCTCAAAGTGCACTCAACTGATTGTGCACCACTGTACATGGAAGAGAAAAAAATCTTCATGACTTCTGCATGCAATTGGCTAATGTGCTGAAATATAAGGTTTCATTATCTCGATCATAATAAATATACCAAAAGTTGACATGTGTGAACTGGAAAAAAAAAAATCAATGCCTACATTTGTGTTTAAAAAACTTGAAGTTTCAGCCTGATATAAAATAAAAACTGAACTAAAGCTGGGTACAAAACAACATCGTAGTAATGGGTTTCTCAATTGTCTAAGCACTGTTTATTTGTACAGTAGCCCTCCTGTTATGTTTTATACTTCATATTTCATGAATAGAGGTTATTTTGCTCAACTAATCATTTGTGGTCTCTGAAAGGGTTTGTCTGTTTTTTTTTTAAAAGGTTTTCCCCCTGTTTATATTCAACCTACCTGCCCATAGTTGTCTATGCCAGTTACTAATCTATTTAAGTTTAATAAATCAAAAGCTGTCCTTAGAGACTGGCCAAGAGTCGTAAGTCCTTCAGCTTGAAGGTTTTTCAATTCATTCATAAAGGTTGCATGGTTTTCTTTCCAGCCAGCCTGCAAAGAGAAAGGCAAGAATGCTTATCCTTCAGATGTTAGCTATGCACAAGGAGAGCCTTTTCTGTTACAGATTACAAAAATGGTGTCTTCCTCTCTTGCATGCATGTGGTTAAAAAATAACCCCCAAACTACTAACTCATCTTACAAGTAACTAAGAACCTCTTCTGTTCTAAAGGCTTCAAAGCTCCCCCCACCCCTCCCCCAAGCCTTCACGCCCCCTTGTCCCGCACCCAGCAGAATATCAGCGTTTGGTTTCACGGTCCAAAGAGTGAGCCTACAACTTACTGCGGGTCATTGGAATAACCAGAGCCTGGTCCCCGGCAGCGGACGGGGCCGGTCAATGACCTACAGCAGGCTCCCTTCTGATGTGTCATGTGGAGGCTCCGGGTCCCCACGCACGACGAGGGGGAAGCGCCCAGCCAAGGCTGCCCGGCGCGAAGCAGGTACCGCTCCTCGCCGCCCCTTGCAGCCGAACTCGCCTCGGAGTTGCTGTCACTTTTCCTAACTTGAATCAATATCCCCCACAGTCCATTGCTGCTCACACACCGCACAGGAAAAATGTCGGCCATGTTGATGTCAGCGCCGCCGCCGCTGCCAGAGCCTGTGTGTGCCTGTGCGGGGCGAGCTGCGCTGCGCCGCCGGGAGCGCGGGGGAGGGGCGGGCAGCCCGGCCCGGGGGGAGGAGGGCGATTCACGGGGGTTACCTTGATCGCGTGGGGAGGCTCCTCGAAAGTGACCAGCATGTACCTGTCTCCTCTGCTGGCGGGGTCCCGGGCGCGGAGCTGCGGGCACAAAGCGCAGGGTTACCCGAGGGAGCCAGCAGCAGCGCCCCACATGCGAGCCCCCGCCCGGCCCTCCCCAGCCCCGCGCCGGCACGGCGCCCCCCCCCCCTCGCCGCCTGTCGCAGGCAGAGCCGGTACCTTCATGAAAGTCTCTACAGCGCCTTTGGCTATGTCCAGATAGGTGGTGCCCAGATGGGTGCGCTGGTTCATGGAGGCGGACGTGTCTATCAGGAAGAGTAAGATGGGCATAGTGCGGAGCAGCAGCGGGGCCGGCGGCTACATGGACAGGGGGCGGGGGGCAGGGACGGGGGACGGGCGGGCAGTAGGAGCTGTGAGTGCTCTGCACAGGGAGGAGCGCCTCTCCGCCACCCCCCCCCCGCCCTCCCCTCCAGGGAGCTGCCCTGCTCGCCTTTGTGTGAGGGGCCCGCTCGAGCCCTGCACGGGCTGGTTTATGAGGAGAAGGCGGACAGGGCTGCACGGCTGCTGCCGCTGCTGGCCCCCCTGTTGATGTTACTCAGAAGTTTCAGGCAGAGCAGCCACAACCCACCCACCCCGGCACTTTCGCTCTCTAACTGAGGCGCTTCCTCGCTCGCAGCCCGCTTTTAAGGCAGCCTGGGCAGGTCGGGAGCCGCCCCCTACAGGCACGTCCCCAAGCCACGTGACCGCCTTCCTGCTCCGCCATAGGACTCCCGACGACCCTTCATTAGCATATTTAAATCGTGGGGAAAGAGAAACGAGGCGGCTCCAGCCGTTAAGGGAAAGGCAGTTGATGAGCACGCGTTCTAGGGGTGCGCGTGCGCATTGCAGCCTCAGCGAGGGGGAGTAGCAATGACATAGGTGCCCCGGCTGCCTTGTACAGGGAAGGAAGCAACCCCCAGGAACATGCTCAGTGGGGCTGGATGGGGCACGGAGGGGGTGGGGGGAAGAGGGAGCCGGCAGGGCGGGCCGCGAGAAGGGGGTGGGGCCCGCGGGTGCGTAGGCCGGTCTCGGCCGCCAAGGAGGCCGGTACCGCGGCCGGGACGGAGCAGGATGCCCGGCTGCGGGGAGCTGAGGACCCGGGGGTCGGCTCGGGAGTAACGTGCGGGGACGGGGCTCAAGCGCGAGGACAGTGGGAGCCGCTTTTCTGCGGGGCGAGCAGGCGCTGGAGGCCCGGGAGGCGGCAGGGCCTGGCGCGGGGAGCCGCTCGCCCACCGGCGGCCGGGGCGGTGACTGTCCTCTGCGCGCTGGCCGAGCAGCCCGCTCGGTCCGGTCCACCCGCGGCTCCCGCGTGAGTCACGGGGCGGCGCTTGCTGCTGTCCGCGCGCCGCTCCGGCTCCCGTAACGCAGGCGCCCAGAGAGTCTCCCTCGGGCTGCGGGAAGCCCTCGCTGGGATCCTTCCTGACGGCGACGCAGTCCCCGGCAGGGGCGGGCCCAAGGGGCACCCGGAACAGGGAGCGGGCGGGAGGCGTGTTCACGGGGGAAGCTCCGGCTAGGCCTGAGCTAGAGCGGGGGCTGGGAGCGCCCGTCCGCCCGCATCCGTTCCAGGGGCTGCAGGGACTGGAGGCGGGGTGTGTCTTGCATTCTGCGTGCGGAGGACACTGCCTCGTGGGAGGGTCAAGGGCGGAGGCTTTGCGGGGCGAGTCCTTCTGGGGGAGGCAATTGCCAGGCGTGGGGTGTAGCAACCATGTCTTGGGGAGGGGGGAGTGGGGGTAGATGCCTTTTCTGAGGGCGGCGGGACTCAGTATTACAGTCTCTGGAGGAATAAGCTGGGGCAGTTCTACTGTATCTTTCAGTGTGACAGTCGGTACGTTCAGATTGAGACAGCCTTGCATGCTTGGAGTGCTGTGGTTTTGACCTTAGAAGAACTGCACTTTTCTTCTGCTTCGATCCAGGAGTGCTGGAACTGGGAGTGCTGCATCCCTTGGCTTGAAGTAGTAATAAAAACTAAATGCATGGTTTTCGCTTTCAGCACCTGCACTGTAAAATATTGTTCCAGCTCCCCTAGTTGGATCTGAAATGTGACACTTAACTTGTCCAATAAAAACAAAACTGCCACCCTACAAGTCACTCAGAGCCCACTCAAAGAACTTGAAAAACTAGCAAGATTTTGCTCCTGTTTAGTTTAAAGAAGCCAAGGCTGTGCTGTTTCTCAGGTTAAGAGGTAGGGCCAGGCCACAGAAGCAAAGATATGATACTTTCTTCCATTTAAAGTGGTGAGTTAAACTAGAGTGAATGCCGGAAGTTTAAGGTAGAATCACAGGACTGGAAGGGACCTCGAGAGGTCATCTAGTCTAGTCCCCTGCACTCATGACAGGATTAAATATTTACAACCCAAGCTGTTTTGTTTAGATTTCAGAGTAACAGCTGTGTTAGTCTGTATTCGCAAAAAGAAAAGGAGTACTTGTGGCACCTTAGAGACTAATCAGTTTATTTGAGCATAAGCTTTCGTGAGCTGCAGCTCACTTTAGGGTTTTTAATGTGTGAAAAATTGTGAATAGTGCACAGGCAGAACCATCTCAATTATAAACTGTCAGGGGCTCAGGCTGTCTTACAGTTTGTCTAGACTAGGAAAAATGATAATAGGTTGAGGTTAGGGGATGCATTTTAGCTAACCCCAGTCTAACCTCTTCTCAACCTTTCCTCATTCAGTGCTGAGGCAACCTAAACTTACTTCCAGTAAATCATGTAATGCTGGGGCTGCTTCCAATCAGTTAGTGCAACGTTGCTACCAGTATGCTGGACCCATCTGCTCCCAGCTCTTTCTCCAGCAATTGAGCCTTTTGCTTTTCCTTTCTGTTCCCCAACCCTTAAAGAAGTAGGAAATCAGAGGCTTCTTTTCTCTTCTCACTTGTGAATTTAGCAACAGCTCAGGAGCTGCTCTGTTCCCTATCTGATTTTCCCTTCCTGTGAAAAAATGTACCGGCTCCAGTTGATCTGCTCCCATCACTCCCAAAGAACTAGAAGCTTAGGAATTGCTGTGCTCCTTCCTTTCTTGCCTCCAGAAAAGAAGCCAGGAGCTCCCAGCCTTATTCAGCTCACTTTCCCAGGCTCATTTCAAGCTAAAAAATGGCTGCTTACAGTAACTCTGATTCTTTGAGATGTTTTGTCCACTTAGATCCTGCTATAGATGTATACACACGTCATGTGTAAGAGCAGTCTTTTGGCCACCAGTATCGTGCATGTGTCCTGCACCACCACCCAGCCCCCACCTCTCCTGAAGATATAAATGAGTGGGTCCAACTGTCGCTTAGTTCCTTTGCCAATATAGAATCCTAAGTTTAAAGGACTCCACAGTAGCAACAAAGAAGGGTGGGTCCTGGGATTCATATGGACAAAACACCTTGAAGAATTAAAGTTACTGTAAGGCAAATTAATGATTTTTTCTTTTAATTTTTTCTCACTTAAATCCCACTGAAGATGATTGGCTAGTAGCTGTCTCGCTAAGAAGTTGGGTGCCATGGTAAGACTGTAGGGCTGCACTACTAAATTGAGCATCAGGGCTAGTAACTGTGACTAGAGAGTAATGTTGAGTAAATGTACTGAATTCCAAGTGGCTGCCCTGCAAATTTCTGATAGAGGCATGTTCATCAAACAGGTTACCTAAGCCCTAGCTGTGTATGCTTTAATTTGAGAAGGAGCTAATTTATTTAGTTTCCAGAAGATCTAATACAATCTGATATGCATTTCTAGAGTCTGTGGGTCAAAATAGTTTGCCTTCTAGACCAGTGGTTCCCAAACTTGTTTCGCCACTTGTGCAGGGAAAGCCCCTGGTGGGCCAGACCGGTTTGTTTACCTGCCGTGTCCGCAGGGTTGACCGATTGCGGCTCCCAGTGGCCGTGGTTCGCTGCTCCAGGTCAATGGGAGCTGCTGGAAGCGGCGGCCAGTACGTCCCTCAGCCTGCGTCGCTTCCAGCAGCTCCCATTGGCCTGGAGCAGCGAACCACAGCCACTGGGAGCCGCAATTGGCCGACCCTGCGGATGCGGCAGGTAAACAAACTGGCCTGGCCTGCCAAGGCCTTTCCCTGCACCAGCAGTGGAACAAGTTTGGGATCCACTGCTCTAGACCTGTCCCTAAACACTACATATGTCCAAGGTGACTTTTGGAAGGGTCTGATTCTGTGAAGGTAGTTCTATGTAGGTAGTAAGAGAGTCTTTTCAACAAGTCAGGCATATGGAGTTTTGCTTCTGTAGGAGTCAAAAGAAGTTTGGGAAAGAACATTAGGTGTATATACCGATCAGATGAAAGTCTGAGCTCACTGAGTAAGAACTTTGAGTGAGGTCTTAGAATCACCTTGTCTTCATGAAATATAGTGTAAGAGAAACCTGCCATTATACTTCAATCTCACTCATTCTTAGAGAAACCAACAAAAATGTTTTCTTGATAATAGAGTGTAAAGCAAGAGGGGGCCAACAGATCTAGTCTGACCTTCGTGGCACAGGCCACTAACCCAGCTACCTTTGAATTGAGCCAAATAGCCTGGATTAGACTCAGGTACTATACCCTTCGGGAGACTATTTGTGCTACAGGCAGAAAATAGGAAGGACTGAGGTGCACCAATGCTTGCAACCCCTGCAGTGGCAGGGAATTGATTTGGTGAGATGTACCCAGATGATCCTAGCAAGTGACTAACACCCCATGCTGCAGAGGAATGTGCACCAAAAAAAAAAAAAAGTCCCTGTCAATCTGAATTGGGAGAAAATTCCTTCTGGACCCCAAAAATGATAATCAGTATGACCGTGAGGGTGTGAACAAGACCTACTAGCAATGTGAGATGATAAAAGGAACATAGTGCTATAGACACAAATTGGGTTTCTCTGAGGGCCAGGAACATCAAATTGAGCGTGACAGGGTTATATTTCTAGTGGAAATGTGGATCAGATACTTCAGAAATTTAAAAGATGTGGGTGCAAAAATACTGTGTGATCCCAAATTGAGTGGTGATGGGCATGTATTACAGCTAAATATACCTTCTCTGATCTGATGGAAAATCCTCAGCATTTCAAGAAAAATAAAATAATGCAGAATAACAGGAACAGATGTCTCCAACTATTGAAGTTGTTGCTGAGCAGCCCAAAATGAAAGATCTTGCCATTTGGCTATATCAGTTAGCCTTGTAAAAGACTTTTTGCTCTGAGTCAAAATATCTTGCACCTCTCTAGAATGACTCCTGCGTACTGCACTTAAGCAGCTAGCATCTGTGCTGTCAGATGTGCGGGTGATGGGCCTAGGCATAGGCACTAACTAACTGTGGGTGCTCCAGGGCTAGAGCTCCCACAGAAAAAAATAGTGGGTGCTCAGCACCCACTGGCGGGCCCCTCCTCATCCCCTCCAGTGCCTCCCGTGGCCGGTGGGCTCCACCAATCAATTCCTCTCCCTCCCCCCCAGCACGTCCCACCCCCCGCAATCAGCTGTTTGGCAGCTTGCAGGCGGCGCTGGGGGGCGAGGGGACACAATGGCGTGGGGGCAGTGCTGGGCAACACATGCCCCAGATGCCAGGGAGTGGAAGGGGTGGGATCAGCCCCTTTGGGATGCTACTCTGCAGCGTGGTGGACTGGCGGCTGCCTGAGAGAGCCTGGCTGGGGAGGCAGATTCCGCTCCCGGCTCATGTGCTGGGGACTGGGGGTGGGTGAGCCGAAGCGCCCTCACCCCCTCCTAGCAAGTTTCTGGCTCACTTATCCCTGGCAGCCAAGCCTGGGCAGGGAATGGAAGCCACCTCTCCCCAGCCAGGCTCTTTCAGACAGCTGTTGGGCAGTAGAGCAGCAACCAGGAGAGGCTGGTGTTAGAAGTGGCTCCCTCCCACTCCCTGCCTGGGTTTCCTCCCTCCGGGGAGAGTGGCAGAATGTGCTGGGGGTGGGGTGGGGAAGGTGCAGTTGGAGGACAGAGCGTCCCCCCGCAGGTAACATGCAGCCGGGAGAGTGCAGTGGTGCGGGGGGGCTGGCCCACGGGGACATGTGACCTCCCCTTTAGATCATGGCCCCCCAGTATGGGGAGGCACCAGTTGCCTATGGGGTGCCCTTGGGGGAGAGGGCGGGAAGGGGTGGGGGTGGGGCCTTGGAGGAAGGGGTGGAGTGGGGTGGGGCCTGGGATGGAGAGGGGGTCGAGCATCCCCCGGGAAATCAGGAAGTCAGTGCCTATGGGCCAGGGTGTAGGATTACACCATGATTCTCAAACAATGTCCAGAAATCTGGAAGAGTAATGGGCAGCTGAATTTATAGATACATCAATTCTCTGTACCAGAACTAATGTGCCCATGCTGGTGCTGACAGTATTAATGGGGCTTTGTCCTGTCATACTTTTCTGAGGATTCTGGAAATTAATGGAATTGATAGGAGTAGACATCAGGTTTCTGTTCCACTGGATCATAAATGTATCCAAAAATGAGCCTGGGTTTATGCCTTGGTGGGATTAAAACTTGATACTTCTCCAGGTTGGTGGCAAAAATGTCTCTTGTAGGAACACCCTCTTTTAGGAAGACTTGACTGAGGTCCAGATCTTCAAAGGTATTTAGGCTTCTGACTCCCATTGATTTCAATGAATCTACAAACCCAGTCTTGACTAAATGAGCACTTTCTGCTGAGTTGATCTGCTAAGTGATTCTGAAAGCCTGGTATATGTACAGCTATGAGATGGATCTGATGTTGAATATACCAGTCACAAATAGTCCTGATGGAGAGGAAGATGATCTCACTTCCCCTTGTCTCTTGACATAGAGCAGCACTGTAGTGTTGTCTGTCAGGACTTGAATTGTTGCCCTTTGGAGGGGGGGTAGGAACGCTCTACATGGTAAATGTATGGCTATAAGATCTAGAACATTTATATGTAGATGAGTCTGTTAAAGAACCAGAGACCTTATGTCTGAAGGTGGTCTGGGTGTGTTCCCCATCCCTTTTTAGCGACACCCATTACAGGAGTCGTGATAGGAGATGGGTGAAGTGAATAGGATGCCTTGACATATTTTTCATGTGTCATTCCACCAGAGAAGAGAGGATAAGGCTTCTGAGGAAACTGCATCCTGTAAATTCATGCTGTGTTTTCTTGATAAACTGATTTTTAACTTCCCCATAAGAGGTTGAAGGTGAAGTCTGGCACATGGCATCAAAGATGCAGATAGCTATGTGGTCCAACAGCCTGAGATGGGACGTCACCAAAGTCCTTGGTTGAATATGTATAGGGCCCTACCAAATTCACAACCCGTTTTGGTCAATTTCATGGTCATAGGATTTTAAAAATCATAAATTTCATGGTTTCAGATATTTAAATCTGAAATTTCACAGTATAGTAACCGTGAGGGACCCGAGTCAAAAAGGGGTCATGGGGGTGTCACAAGGATCTTGTAGGGGGATCATGGCATTGCCACCCTTACTTGTGTGCTGCTGCCTTCAGAGCTGGCCAACCGGAGGGCAGCAGCTGGCCGGGTGCCCAGCTCTGAATGCAGTTCCACCGCCAGCAGCAAGGCAGAAATGAGGTTTCACTGCTGGTGGAGGCAGCGCTGCCTTCAGAGCTGGACTCCCAGCCTGCCGTGGTGGAGCTTCCTGCAGCTGAGGGAGGTTCCCGGAGATGGGTCTGACCCAGCCAAGGGAGCAGCCCGTGCAGAGGAAGAGGAAGTCCTAGCCCTCCCCAACCTGTCCAGGACTAGCAGCTAGTGGCCCTAGCTGGGGCACCCTCAGCCCTGCCCTCAAACCCAGTGCTTGGTAGTTAAAGGGGCCTTGGACTGGCTGTGTGTAGAGGGGGTTGATCACAGCACCCCCCTGACTATGGCGCCGTGGGCGGTCACCCACCTGTAAGGCCAGCCCTGCCCTCCCCCAAAAAATTGATGACCCCCCCTTACCATCCCACCCTCACTTCTGCATTGCTGCTGGTGGGGACCACAGCCTTCAGAACTGAGCTCCTGGCCAGCAGCCACTGCTCTCTGGTCGCCCAACTCTGTGAAATAGTCTCCCCTACAATAGCCAGATTTCACAGGGGAAATCAGATTTCATGGTCCATGATGCATTTTTCATGGCCATGAATTTGGTAGGGCCCTAGATACATATATTTAAGAATTGGTGGAGTGTGATACAAAATCTGGCCTCTGGGAAATAAGCTCTTGCTGACCCCAAGCTGAGAAGTTAATTTTATTGTTTGAGTGGGAGTGAGAGTGGATGTGTCGTGATTGATTCTGAGGCCAACCAAGAAGAGGTGGCGAACCAGTTATACTGCATCAGTGACCTATTTTGGAGATATGCCTCAAATCAGCTAATTGCTGAGGTATGGGTGAATGTGGAGTCCATAGAGTCAATCAGGGACCTTACAGAGGAGCTGCAATGAATAACAGGCATTTGGAAAACACACTTGGTGCTGTGGAAAGACTGAACAGTACCACACTGAACTAATAATACCTGTGTGCCACAATAAAATAAGTACTGGTACTTTCTGTGAGGTGGGTGGCGGGACAGATGGAAGCAAGCATCCTTAAGTCAAGAGTTCTGAACGAATCTTGGGGGATCTAGGGAAGGAATTATGAATGCTAGAGAGACCAGCCTTGACCCTAAAGTGATGGATGAATGTGTTGAGTCATCTGATATCTAGAATGGGACACCATCCTCCTTTCTGTTTTGGGATAAGGAATTAATAGTAGTAAAACCCCTTGTTGTTGGGGAGAAGAGGGTACCCTCTCCATTGCACCATGTTGTAGAAGGATATCTGCCTCTTGCTTTAGTAGTATCTTGTGAGAGGAATATCTGAAAAGGGACAGGAATGGAGGAGTTGGCAAGGACTGAAATTGAACTGAATAACCCTTGTGTAACAGCAGTTCTAGTTCAGGCATCAAAGAAAGAAAGAGGCGATAGCCAAATGATGGAAGGAAAGGATATAGGTCCTTGTAGATCAGTCTATGTCTTTCGATTGTGGTATCAAACTTTCTAATAGAGCTGTCAAGCGATAAATCGCGCAATTAAAAAACTGTGTGATTAAACAATAATAGATTACCATTTATTTAAATATCTTATATGTTTTCTGCATTTTCCAATATTCATTTAAATTACAACACAGAATACAAAGTGTGTACAGTGCTCACTTTATATTGTTTTTATTACAGATATTTGCACTGTAAAAAAGAAACAAAAGAAACAGTATTTTTCAATTCACCTAATACAAGTACTGTAGTAGTGCAATCTCTTTATCATGAAAGTTGAATTTACAAATGTAGAATTAAGTACCAAAAAAAAAAAAAACCTGCACTCAGAAATAAAACAATGTAAAACTTTACAGTCTACAAGTCCACTCGCTCCTACTTCTTGTTCAGCCAATTACTCAGACAAACGAGTTTGTTTACTTTTGTAGGAGATAATGCTGCCTGCTTGTTTACAATATCACCTGACAGTGAGAACAGGCATTCACATGCCACTGTTGGAGCTGGCATTGCAAGATACTCATGTGCCAAATGCGCTAATGATATTCCTTTGTGCTTTGTCCGCCATGCCAGAGGACATGCGTCCATGTTGATGATGGGTTCTGCTCGATACAATCCAAAGCGGGCTGATGCACATTCATTTTCATCATCTGAGTCAGATGCCACCAGCAAGAGGTTGATTTTCTTTTTTGGTGGTTCGGGTTCTGTAGTTTTGGAGTGTTGCTCTTTTAAGACTTCTGAAACATACTCCACACCTCATCCCTCTCACATTTTGAAAGGCACGTCAGATTCCTAAATGTTGGGGTCAAGTGCTGTAGCTATCTTTAGAAATCTCACATTGGTACCTTCATTGCTTTGTCAAATCTGCAGTGAAAGTGTTCTTAAAATGAACAACATCTGCTGAGTCATCATCCAAGACTGCTATAACATGAAATATATGGCAGAATGTGGGTAAAACACAGAGCAGGAGACATACAATTCTCCCCCAAGGAGTTGAGTCACAAATTTGATTAACGCATTATTTTTTTAACGAGCGTCATCAGGATGGAAGCATGTCCTCCGGAATGGTGACCCAAGCATGAAGGGGCATACGAATGTTTAGGATATCTGGCCCGTAAATACCCTGCAATACCGGCTACAAAAGTGTCATGTGAATGCCTGTTCTCACTTTCAGGTGACATTGTGAATAAGAAGAGGGCAGCATTATCTCCCGTAAATATAAACAAACCTGTTTGTCTTAGAGATTGGCTGAACACGAAGTAGGACTGAGTAGGCTCTAAAGTTTTACATTGTTTTGTTTTTGAATGCAGTCATGTTACAAATGAAGATTTTTTTGGTAAGTTGCACTTTCATGACCAAGAGAGTTCACTCCAGTATTTGTATGAAGTGAATTGAAAAATACTATTTCTTTTATCATTTTTACAGTACAACTATTTGTAATAAAAAATAATATAAAGTGAGCGCTTTACACTTTGTGGGCTGGGGCTGGGGTGCAGGCTCTGGGCTGGGGCTGAGGAGTTTGGAGTCTGGGAAGGGGCTCCAGGCTGAGCCTGGGGCATGGATTTTGGGTGCAGGAAGGGACTCCGGGCTGGGGAAGAGTGTTGGGGTGCAGGAGGGGTCTCAGGGCTGGGGCAGGGCGTTGGGGTGCAGGAGGGGGTACGGGGTGCTGGCTCCAGAAGAGAGCTCAGGGCTGGGGCAGGGGGTTGGAGTGCAGGAGGGGGTTTAGGGTGCTGGCTCTGGGAAGGGCTCAGAACTGGGGTGCAGGAGGATTGAGGGCTTCCGCCGAGTGGCACTTATCTTGGGCGGCTCCCAGTCGGCAGTGCAGCAGGGCTAAGGCAGGCTGCCTGCCTGCTGTGGCCCTGCACCACTCCCATAAACAGCCAGCACGCCCCTACGGGCCGTCGGGGGGGAACTTGGCGCCATGCGCTGCCCCTTCCCTGCAGGCACCACCCTCGCAGCACCCATTGGTTGCAGTTTCCCGTTCCCGGCCAATGGGAGCTGCAGGGGCGGTGCTTGCAGGCAAGAGCAGTGCACGGAGACCCCTGCTCTCCCCTCTAACCCCACAGCCTGCAGGGGTGTGCTGGCTGTTTTCAGGAGTGGCGTGGGGCCAGGGCAGGCAGGAAGCCTGCCTTAGCCCCGCTGTGCCACCAGACTTTTAATGGCCGGAGATTGCAATCAGCTGTCAGAGGCTCCTGGATTGACTAGTTGATCGCGATCTACTAGTTGGTGACCACTGCTCTAAAGCCTGCCAGAAGCACTCCCTCCTTGGCAATGATGCTCATGGGATCTGCCCACTGCAGCCGAGTCCCATCAGCATGTGGCAGAAGGGGAGGGGAGTCATGTCTCCAGGGGCTTCCTCCCCCACGTAGGCACTGCTCAGAACACAGCTGGGTGAACTCCGGGGCTTATGTGGGTGAAGTGTGTCCAAAGGCGGGTGAAGCTCCTCCAGGCATCAGGGAAGTACAATGAAGAGGACTCCTCCTCCCCCAATCACTGCCTGTCTGATTAGAGAAAGGCGCTGATCATCCTCATCTTGGGTGCAAGTGCCCTCCCCCAACACTGTTTTGCTAGTTTTCTCTTGTTCTGAATTCTGAGTAGTTCCATCTGAATTTACGTACATGTAGCATACAAAATGAGATTTATTTTTTCATTAGCAGTTTATCACTTCTGTGAACATTGTTTCTTCTTGCAATAAATATAGCATTGCCTGTACTCTGAAGTTTGGGAGGAACCAACATGCAATGAAAGAAAGACAGATGTATAAATGAGGCATGCATACAACCAGCTGAAGCATGGCTGAAGTTTTGGGAGGGAAAAAAGGAATCACATCAAAGTGACACTCCAGCAAGAGTTGCATGTAAAAGGCACTGATGAAACATTAAATTTTCTGTTAAGTGCTTTTTGTCTCACATAGCACACCACACCACATAGCCGTGCGTGAAGTTTTTATATAATATGCAAACAACAGTCATGGATCACAAAGGGAGCAATCACTTTTGAGTGAAAGTTGAACATCCTAGTTCAGCTTATTCAGTAAACACTAATAAAATGTTGAAATTAACCTTTTAAAGTTTTAACTTAGAATCAAATAATTAAATGGACCTATCTAAAACTGAGACAAGCTAAAATGGATATTCGGAAGATTTTTCTGACAAGTGACTCTTGAACCATCAGTGGCTGATTCACTGCAGGATTTTACAACACCTCCAGACTGGGCCCTGCCACTGCCTGATTCGGGTTGTTACCTGCACAAATTCTCTGTCACTTGCACACTCTAGGACATCCAATCTCTACCTAGTTCCTAGGGCACAAGGCTTCGACGTCTACCTAGTTCCTAGGGCTCCAGGCGTAACCCGGTTAATTTAGGCACCCGCACTCTTTCCCAGTTTCTTGGGCTTGAGGTGAAAGGCACCTAACTTAACCCCTCTGTGGGCTCCGGGCTCTATTCTGGGTTCCAGGCTCTACTCCGAGCTCCAGGTAAACACCCATTTCACGTGGACTCGGGGCTTAATTTTTTGCGGGTTTACAGGGTCTTTTACCAGTGAAAGATCCTTACACAGTAATATCGTACTTAACCTCTATTTATTAAGTCACCAAAACAAAATGCACACGCTACACATACAATGCTCACCACTCCCAATAAGACGGATGAACTTTTCTTGATGGCCAATCAGGATCAGGTCATAACGGGGGGGGGGGACGGGACACGACACGGACGGACTGACTCCAGTTTCTGCCTGAAGTCATTGGCAGGATGTTGAAGTCTGGCAGCTCTGATCTTTGGGCTGTGTCCTGGAGTTGGTTCCCAAAAAACATCCTTTTGGACCCCAGTTTATATAGTAAAACCTGAGTCCTGCTTAGCTGTACCTTAACCAATCATTTTACTAAAATTTTACTAACCAATCCTAACATATTGTAACAAAATTCTCCAACCTAATCATCCCACCACCTTACATAATTAATTTTGCTAGGCGTATATTATGTAACAGACAGAAACAATCAAAGAACCAGACAGATCATACAGACAAACAATAGAGAAGTAGGGACCATAAAGATAAAACAATAAAGAAATGAGGATTTCACAACCACAACTATTGTTAAGTGATTTCTTGCCAGACAGAATGTTATCAAACTAAGTTTTCTTTAACCATCTTAAGATCTGTTTCTTTATCTGGTGATAGTGGGTGCTATTACCTTAAAAGCAAGATATTGGCTTCTTAACAGCCTGATATTACATTGCTTTAATGTAGTTTAGATGGAATGTGAGGATGTGACTTCCTGCTTCTTAGCTCATGGCTGCTGCTCTCTTAATATGGGTGCAGGCAAAGGCCTTACAATATGGCTACAGGAAAAGGCTGTATCCTTACAGAGTCTGAACACCTTATCATTGCAAGCAGAACAAAAGGATCTCGAATGTTTGCATGCAGTGAGTACAGGTTCTGTCAGCATAGATACGACTGAAGTATGATGTGAGAAGCGTAACTGTTCCTACAGATCTTGGAGAAAAAGCAATGGGCCTAATTAACCACATCTGTCTGATTTTTCAAGGAGAATGTTTGGGAAACACAATAGTTTTTTTCCAGTTTTCTATTACAGTACATTTCCTTGGGATGAATATTCTGTTCAACAAGATGTTATATTCTGCTTTCCCTGCTATCACTTCCACTCTGAAACAGCCTATGTGGATGATACCTTAATCAAAAAGGGTGTGAGGGATTGGATGACAATCTCTGAAAAATTGTCTAAACATGCTGTTTCCCAGGTTCATGTGAAATGTATGGAAAAGTGGCAATGCTTCAAACATAGGAAAGGAACTGGATCAGTAGCAGTGAAGCTTTCAGCAAGTCATAAAAGTACCAATGAGAGAAACTGGGATTACCTTACTAAGGTTTGTGATATTGTCAAATTACTTTTGAAACGTGGTTTACCATTTCAAGGTCACGATAAGGGAAAGGAATCTAAATTGAAAGAGAATTTCCATGAATGTTGTGATTTCTTTTCAAAGTATGATGAAACTTTCAAGAAACTGCAGGCAAGTTAATTAATTACACAAGCCCTGAATTTCAAAATAAAGTACTGCAGATTTGGTTTGCAAATAAATTATACAGGTAGTGAATAAGACCTTTATTTTTTTTTGTAATTGTACATTAGGCCAGGTCATTTAAGACAGAGCAGCTTCCAGTTCATATCAGATACTCAGAAAATCTAGAGATTAAAGAAAGTTTCCTGTGCTTAATCAATTACTTGTCTTCCTGAAATGCAAATGTCATTCATATTGCCATAAAGACAGCTTTGAAGCAGATTGCAGAATGTGCCCATAGTAGTTCAATCTTACGATAGTGCTTCTGTGATGTCAGGATACATTGCTGGGGTTCAGCAGTGAATGAAGAAAGACCATCTGATTGCATGGCACACAAATTCAACCTCGTCCTCATGGTGTACTATAAATTGTAGTGCTGTGGTCTTTCTAAATGTACTTGAGAAATGGCGTTCAGTGTTTGTGGAGCCAACCAACCATCAGATGTTTCTTGACATGCAGACAGCTTTGGGTCTCAAGCATCAAGAGATTGTGCAGCCCACTGATATGCACTGAGCATGTAAGTGGAGAAGTGTGTTTGCAGTAAAAACACAGTACACTGCCATCATGCGGGTGTCTAAAAGATCTGAGTGAACAAGGCGAAAAGTGGTCTGTGGAGGCAAATGGCCTTTATTATCACATAACTAGAGTTTCATTCATTGCATGCTTAATTATCTTTCAACATTTTATGAAAGTTCATTTTGCTCACAAAGGACTTCAAGGCATCGATACCACAGTTTCAAGAGCTTCCCTATCATAGAGAAAAAGAAAATTACTTTGAGAAATGCAGAAGTGAAGAAGGCTGGAGTGATATGTGGAAAAAAATAATGGAGTTCTGTTAAGACCATAACATTGCAGTGTCAGATGAAGACTCACTTCATTCACCAAAAAGAAAAAAAGTAGTAAAAGCCTCGGCAGCTCTTACGGACTTCAGTGTCCCAATAACTTTGGGTCAAAGAAAGTGTGTAGAAGAGGCAACAAATGTATCAGAAACCACCAAGACTGTAACTGTGTCTGAAAAAAAAAAGCAGGTGGCATCAGCAGTTGAACCTTCCTGTTTTGGATGGCATAATTGCAGAGTTAGAGAGACGATTCTCAAAAGAATCAATGGAAATTGCTGAAGCATGTGGCTCACTCATAAGTTTTGATAAAATTGGCATTCATCCACTCTTGCAGAAATATACAGACCTACTCAATGTAAATCCTCACCTTGCAGCTGGAGAAATGGACATTTTTACCAGTACGGAATCTCCTGTTACTTTTCAAATACTTCAAGAAGAAATGTCTCAGATTATGTACCAAAACTATTACAAACTCATTCAGTTAGCTCTCATATTGCCAGTCAGGATGGCCACATTGGAAGAAAGCTTTTCTGCAATGAGACAGATTAGAAACTGGTTGTATTCAACCATGGGAGAAGAAAGATTTTCTTCACTTAGAAGCTGGTTTAACTGCAAAGCTGATTCCAGAGAACATTGTGGACATTTACGCTAATCGAAGGGAAAGACGATTGCATCTACATTAAGGTAAATACAGTATTTCTATATTAAGACACTGTTTATGTAGCCCTAAAAGATATAGTATTTCTATATTAAGACAATGTTTATTTAGCTCTAAAACCAGAGAGACGTGATTCATAGTTACATGAAAGTGCTCAGTTCTGTTTATTCAAGAATTTGTTTTTATGCTAATGTTGATTTTTAAGTGGTAGCTGGTAAAGATGTCAAATAATTAAGTTAAAATAAAAAATTAAGGGTGATGAACTTAAACTCCATTTGTGATTTCAAGTACATAGTAATTTCAGTACTACTAACAGTTGGTAAATCCAGAAGTTAGACTTATACCTATTATTAATAGTATTAAGACCCTCTAGTCCCCCAAATATAGAAATCAAACCATATCTATAGGGAATAGGTACACCAGCTGATTTCTGTGCAACTAACTCCAAATGCTGATATCACAACACATACATCGGAGGAAGGGGTTACCTTGACATCATCACTGAAACAGATGTAGCTCTTTTTGGCCTCTCAGCTTTTTTACATAATAGGCATATTTATATCTAATATACAGTTTAAATTAGCTAGTGTGATAGTCACTTGTTTTATTTGCAACATAAAGGAACAATCTTAATTTAAAAATCACATTTCTGTCTGAAAAAATATTTTTATACTGTGACATCCTGTACCCCATGTTCACCACTTTAATAAAATTTGATGTATTTTGTACAAAGTATGCCTTATGAGGTATCATTTGAAAACTCACAATCTGCTGAACATCATTGTCCTGTCAAAATGTGTGTAACAACACGGTGTGTAAAGATATGGGATTTAACTGTAAGATGTTATTAAAGTATGTCATAATTCTGGGGAATGCCCATAATTAGTTCCTCAGAGACAACAAAGGACAGACCAACACCCAGCACGGGAGAAAGGATAAACAAGAAATATACATTTCATCACTGGGATAATCCAAACCTCACTTACACAAGAGACTGCTTGTCACCTCCACCCAAGCTAGGGTAATCCTCAAAGTGGGGAGAGGGGTATAAAAACTGTGGCCTTCACCTCCTCTCTTCCCGTCTCTCTGCTCATGATATCAACGAACACCTGAAGGACTCTGAACTGGGGGAAGAGTCCCAGGCTGGAAGGAAACCCAGCCTTTGAAATTTACTGCAGCTTCTGGTGATACAGACCTCTTTATTTTTAATTATACTTAGCTTCATCAGTTAGGTATTAGCTTTCATGTTTATCTTTTCTTTGTAACCAATTTTTAGTTTTATGCCTTATTACTTGTAATCACTTAAAATCTATCTTTCTGTAGTTAATAAACTTGTTTTATCTATACCAGTGTGTGTTTAGATTGAAATGTTTGGGGACCTCCGCTTGAGATAACAAAGCTGGTGCATACACATTTTCCTTTGATGAGATGACAGACTTTCTATGAGCTTGTACTGTTCAGGAGGGTACTGAGCAATACAAGATGCACATTTTTGGGGAACAAGGCTGTAACTAAGAATTTGCTGGTGTTGCCCCGGATGTAATTCATGAGTGGCTAACTAGTAGAACTCAGTACTGTATAGTTTGGATCAAGTTTTGTGCTAATGTCTGCAAATGAGCAGAACTAGGGAGTGGCGGCTCTTACAGCAAAGCAGTGTAAAAGCACCTTAGACTAAAGAATAATGGGACACAGCTGTTGAACAGTCCAGATTGTACCTAGAGAATGTCACACCTACTATTGTGACAAGTAACACCTATTTTATAACTGAACAACGAGAGAAAGAAATCCATTTTTTTCTATTTTGTTTACTGTATACATTTGAGAGCATATTGCATATAATCATTATCACTATATAGTGAGCCATTTTCCCCATTTGTTTCTGTGGCTTTCACACAACAGCAAGGGAGGAAAAAAATTCTTAATCACAAAATTTGTCTGAGGAACTGAGTAGCAGCTGTAGTATCTGAAGCTATGTAATTTGTTTTCTGAAATGTGGACTGATTGTGTCCAGTTAAAAAGAAGTCTGACAGTCTAAAAAAACCCAACCTTGCAAATCTTGGGGTAACTTTAGAGAATCAGTGTATAAAGATACACTTTTGAAATAAAGCCTTTCTTACTAATGTTAACTTGAAAATGTATACAAAATGGTATTTTTGGTATCAGATTTGTTGTTGAATAAATTTTACATTATAATCCAGTTTCTCCACTTCTTGTTTGATACAAGTGTGATCATAATCCCCTTACAAAATCACAGTATGTTCTTATCAAAATTATTTTGTGATATACTGCCATCTTGAATAGAAGATACGCTATGAGGGAGACTATATAGATCAAAGAAATTAGAGATGGAAATAGAGCTATTTGATTTTGTCCATCTTCCCTGTTTCATGTAGAATATTTTTCAGGATTTTGTTTTATCCAGTTTTTAATAACACAATTGATGAAACTTCCATAGCTTCCACAGTGGAGTAGATTCTTACTATTAAGATGTTTTGCCCGATATTCTGCTTAATGTTTCCTTTGCTTAATTTTATCCTGTTACTCCTAGCTACAGTATACCCTTTTAGACCACTCTAAACAATCCCAGTTTACACTCTTTCACTAGTTACTTGTAGTTATCCTAGCCCTTCGTTTTGCCAGTTGTGCTCCCTCTCTCTCTCGCTATATATATATATATATATATACACACACACACACAGTTCTATTAATATTTCTTTATAAATCATTTTTTGTTCTCTAAACTCCCTGTAGCTTGTGACATCTGTATGCTGTCTATTTATTTGTTCACTTTTCCATTACTTTCAGTACAGGGATTTATTTCCCCTAAAAAATTCTTTAGCAGTTCTTAACAAAGCCACATCATTTCCTTCTTACAACTCATGGTAGCTTAGATGGCCATCACAGGGTGAGTAATTCCTGGAAAAGGTTAACCAGAGAAGAATGAAAACCAAAAGTACAACTGTTAACTTTAGGGTCCGATTTTTTTTCAGAGGTGAGGAGCAACTGCATCTCCCTTTAACTTTGATGGGAGTTGCAGGTACTCATCTCAAAAATGAGACCTATCCAATACCTTCCATTTTCCAAAGGTCTTTGGGTGCTGAGAAAAGAACATTGAGAGAGCTGGCTAGCAGTTTTGGGGTTTTTGTATTCTTCAGCCCTATCCTAAAGTACTGACTTCTCAAAACCTTCATCACCGGTTTCCTGGCTTGCAATTGGTGCTGACCAATTTCAAAGGCTGTTTTAGCTTCCCTAGCACTGGAGCACAGTGAAGCTAAATGGCTTTGCAGACTGATGACCTTTGAGGGGGCTGCACTCTGGCGTTCCCTGGCCTGTCTTCAGAGACAGCCAGCCTCATTTTCTTAGGATGGGAAACCTAAGTGTAGTATTTGAAGCTCATGGTGGTTTTTTTTTTTTTTTTTTTTTGGTTTTGTCATTCAGAGCCTTTTCATTGTGCTGTGGCTTAAGAATCTGAACCACAATGGAGAGTACATAACTCTGACGGCATAACTAAGGGCTTGTCTACACTGTGGGATAATGCTCAGTATGGGTGTGTAGTTTGTGAGATGCACTAATGCATTACACATTAAATGATCTATGTAGACCCTGTTGTGCACACTCAGCCATGTCTGCACTACAGAGCTGAATCAGCGCTGCTGCAATCGATTCAGCGGCATCGATCTAGCAGCTCTGGTGAAGATGTGCTAAATCGATGGCAGAGCACTCTCCCGTCAATTTCTGTGCCCGACCTCCCCGAAAAGCGTAAGGTAAGTTCGCAGGAGAGCTTCTCCCATTGACATAGCACAGTGTAGACCCTCGATAAGTGGATCTAGCTACATCAACTTCAGTTATGTTATTCGTGTAACTGAAGTAGTGTAGTTTAGATTGATTTACCGCGGTAGTGTAGACCAGCTCTAAATGTTCCCTAGTGCACTTTAACAGCATGATCTATATGGACCAATAAATGCACAACAAGTTAGTGGGGTTTAGAAATCACATGCCTATAGACTGCATTAGCCACCATGTAGAAAAGCCCCATCATTTGTTTATCCAGGGATTTCATTACACTCTGGGATTGGACTGCATTTTGACTTTTTGATATAGTCTATTATCTGAATACCTATTACACATTGCTTTGAGAGACTAAGTTCATGAATTTTATAAAATACTTGCTATCCTCTAATGAAAGGTACTGTAGAAGTGCACAATAATGTAATTTGCTAACAAATTTTTTTGGCTTTTTAATCTCAAGAGTCACCTATGCAGCAATACCTATACAAAAATCAACTAATTAATGATGGGTAGGTGGAGAGACAAATGGACAGGGAACAGATGTCACTGATTTATTTTAATTGCAACTGTGTGTAAAAATTGCATAAATTCATTGTATCTAATCCCACCGTACTTCTCTTCCACCTCCTCTTAATATCAATGATATTAGCCTTTAAGCTCATCTGGGCAAAGGAGTGTGTCGTATGTGCTAAAGTAATATAAATATTAAATAAATTTAAGATTCTTCCCTTAATTAAACATTAAAATAAATTTTGAGAATGTTGGTTAAAACATTAAAAGCACGGAAATTATACGGTAATGTAGGTAAAGATTCAAATAACTTTATAGTTCATACATTCTCGTATTTGGCCTTTTTCACCATTCCAGTGCTTTTCCTCTGTTTTTGCAGCTCTGGAGGCAGGATGTTTGTCAGTGATGGGTGACTCCATCCGTCATAAATATAAAGGGAAAGGTAAACACCTTTAAAATCCCTCCTGGCTAGAGGAAAAATCCTTTCACTTGTAAAGGGTTAAGAAACTAGGATAACCTCGCTGGCACCTCACCAAAATGACCAATGAGGAGACAAGATACTTTCAAAAGCTGGGGGGAGGAAGAAACAAAGTTCGCTCGCTCTCTCTCTGTCTGTGTGATGCTTTTGCCGGGGACAGAACAGGAATGGAGTCTTAGAACTCAGTAAGTAATCTAGCTAGATATGCGTTAGATTATGATTTTTTTAAATGGCTGAGAATGTGTTGAATAGAATGGATATTCCTGTCTTTGTGGCTTTTTGTAACTTAAGGTTTTGCCTAGAGGGATTCTCTATGTTTTGAATCTAATTACCCTGTAAGGTATTTACCATCCTGATTTTACAGAGATGATTCTTTTTACTTTTTCTTCTATTAAAATTCTTCTTGTAAGAAACTAAATGCTTCTTTTCATTGTTCTTAAGATCCAAGGGTTTGGGTCTGTGGTCACCTATGCAAATTGGTGAGGATTTTTATCAAACCTTCCCCAGGAAGGGGGGTGCAAGGTTTTGGTGAGGATTTTGGTGGGTAAGACGTTTCCAAACGGCTCTTTCCCAATAATAAACCCAGTTAGACGTTTGGTGGTGGCAGTGGAAGTCCAAGGGCAAAAGGTAAAATAGTTTGTACCTTGGGGAAGTTTTAACCTAAGCTGGTAAAAGTAAGCTTAGGAGGTTTTCATGCAGGTCCCCACATCTGTACCCTAAAGTTCAGAGTGGGGAAGGAACCTTGACACCATCCAGCAAAAAGAAAGAAAGAAAGAAAGAAGTCTATACTTCCACCCCCATCCCGCAGTTTCTTCAGTTGAGAAGAAAGATGTCCCAGACTATTTTTTTTAAAAAAATTGGAGTCAGATGGAGTAATGCCAAGAAAAAAGGCCATCCTAGAGCATCAGTAAAGTCAAGAAATTAGACAAACTTTCTTTGGGGTGCAATCAAGGCATTTTCTTTTAGAGGAGGTTTTGAAAATGTAGTGTGGAACCTTCTCTCTTAGGTACTAAAGCAGCTTTGGCATCCATCTGAGCTACAGCTGAACTTACCCAGCCCATTTGGGCTTGAACTGATATCCTCTATGAGATCTCTCGATCAGACCAAACAATGTCAGAATAGTACTGCACAGGATCTCTGTAGCATCTTCATCTCTGATGCTTCCTTGGACTTCTTACATTTTAAATCCAGGTCAATGGCTAGGAACATGGTGACCATGGGACAACATCTATGAATTAGCTCCTAAAAAGAGGACATACAGGCTATGCCTCTGTTATTCTCCTCTATCTAGAGCAGGGGGAAAGCTCTTTAGATCATCCTTTAAGCATGCCATGTTTGAAGCTGTAGATAAGGAAAACAAATCCTGAACTTCATGCAGACAGAAGAGGGTTTACAGATCTTATAACAAAGTGAAATAGTCATTTTATTTTTTATTTTAGTAGACTCAGTAAGATGTTGATGTGATGGTGGTTTGTTCTCCAGAAGACACTGGAATTACAATAGAGCAGGAAGAACCAGGGCTGGTGTTAACAAGCTGTCCACCCCCCCAAAAAGTAGGACTCTTTGAAAATTGTTTTTTCCATTTGTCGGTGCAGCTGTGTCAGCTGGGAAGTAGACTTAAATTTCTTGAGGTGTGATTACCACCTCAAGCAGATGAATGATGAAAGTTTTGAGCAAGGGATATGCTAGAGAATTCTTCAGACTTCCTTGAAGCATTTTTTGTCTGCCTCAGCTCAAATCCAACCACATACTCTCTAATTATAGAGACTATTGCGCATCTCTTGAATTTTAGGGAAAGGGAGTCTATCCCAAAAGGAAAGCATCTGGTATTCTTACTCTGCTTTCTACCTAATCTCCAAGAACTCTGGAGGAAATAGTGCTATTCTAGACCTGAACTGCTGAACAAATCCAGTGAGAAAATCACTCTTCATGATAAAAACTCTGAAGACTATCCTGTTGGCCATATCTTAGGGTTACACCATAGACCTGTGGGAAGTATATCTCCACATCTCAATACAGTCTTCCCATAGAAAACCTCTTTTTCTTTTATGGTGCAAACTGCTGTCAGTAGAGAGCATTACCATTTGGCCTTGCTATCTTACTCAGTGAATTCACTGAAGTGATAGTGGTTCTGATAGCTGCTCCCAGGAAGAGAAGGGTACATGCATATGTATATATATCTGTATATCCCTTTCTCCACAACATTCCCATTTAGGCATATTCAAGATGACAAGCATTTTAGAACAGCAAACACGTAATATTTCTCCAGCAACACGGCTTTATAACAGTCATCCAGAAAAAAAGCCAATTAAAATGCTAGTTTCTTGCAAAGATTTGCTGACCTGGGCAATACTGTTTGTGACTGTTCCAGAGGTTTCTTCTGTCTCTTCCTGCAAGCATTCTTTCCTATCTACATTGCAGTTTCAGTAGCCCAGGAAATCACGTCCTTTCTGGACTGGTGGACCTTCCCACACATTTCCTAGCATAACAATCCTATTGTGGAACCAGAGACATACATTGTTACCATGGATGCCAGATACTGGCTTGCAGAACTCATTTAGCCAATCAAATAGTTCAGGGATACTGATCCCAGTCACAGTCAATTTGGAGCATAAACTGGTTGCAGCTATCAGAGATTCATCTACAAAAAGCAAGCACTTCCCAGGGAGGTGAAACAATAAAAAAAAATTGTAAATGGAAAAAAGTTTTGAAAATGTCAAAATGCCCCATTCTGACATTTTTTGAATGAAAAATTTCAATTTTTCATTTTGAAACAACTTGTTTTTTTAAAAAAATCTATACTTAAAAATATTAAAAGTAAAGTGTTGGGGAAAAAATGAAATGTTTCAGTTTACCAAATTTTTGTTTCAGAATTTCATTTAATAGAATTTTTTAAAATTTTGGCTTTGTCACAATTTGGGACAAAATCTCAAAATTCTTCATGGGACAGAAAATTCATTTTCCAGCCAGTTTTAGTAGAAACTAGAAAGTCCTATCTGCTGGAACATGCTGCCCCTTTTTAACTACTCTATGTGTGAATTTTTTTTTATTACTGTATACCTATACAATAAGGCCCTGTTCTGGGTACTTACATAGTTCCAGTGAAGTTAGTGTACCTCCAGGCCAATGCAGGGATCTGCCTGCACAGGGCCCTTGCAGGATCAAGGCCTTAGTTTGTAAATATTTCCATTTTGAAGTGAGGGCACTGAAAAAGGATTATTTTCAAATGTGCAAAGGGGGATAATTTGTAATTAGCTGAACATTCAAAACCTTTTCTTGAACTTATTTGAAATTTAAGGGATGCTTTGTTGTAGTCCTAATCACCCCAATTTTTAGCCAACAATTTTTTCAATGTCCCAATTTAGAGAAGAGGTATAAATAACAGGCTTATAATGTAATCTTGATTATAACATTAACTGTGATGAGAGGACTTTCTTTCCATAATAATGTCCTGCACCAAATAATGCCGTTTCTTCAGCCATGAGTTCTTCAGTTGTTGGAAATAGCTTTTAATTTCATGATGCTGCAGTTGGAGAGGCTTGATTGTTCCAGAACTGGCTCTGATCTTTACCTGTTCATAAACTCTTCTCTCAAGTCAGTATACAATTCATGGTTATTTTCCAAGCATACATCCAAAATGTAAAGGTCAGGAAAGCAAATTAGCGCATCCCACAATCTATGCCCTGGCCAATAAAAATTACATGTATACTTCTCCACTTTTGGTACTGTATATTTTATTCTGTATATTGATTATGTGATTAACTTAACACTTTCCTCTAGATTTTTCTGCTCCTTCCTTACTTTAAGCTAAATTCATATCTCTGTGTTTTTAGGGCCTGATCCTGGCACACTCCATGTGAGGAATACTTGTAACATTGATGTAAAAGAGACTACTCCTTGAATAAGGTACTACTCATCATGAAGATGGCAGAATCAGGCCTTTACCTGTTAAACCCATTTCACTCTCAACTATCAAAAATATACAGTAGAACTTCAGAAATGTTTGTAACTCTGAACAAAATGTTATGGTTGTTCTTTCAAAAGTTTACAACTGAACGTTGACTTAATACAGTTTAGAAACTTTACTATGCAGAAGAAAAATGCTGCTTTTAACCATCGTAATTTAAATGAAAGAAGCACAGAAAGTTTCCTTACCCTGTCAAATCCTTTTTTTAGAACTTTCCCTTCATTTTTTTTAATAACACCGTACTTTTCTTGCCTCTGCCCCCCCCTTTTTTTTTTGGTCTCTTCTGCTGCCTGATTGCATGCTGCCTGTTCCAAGTGAGGTGTGTGTTTGACCAATCAGTTTGTAACTGAGGTTCTACTGTATTGCTAATTCCTTTGTACTGTCATTTAACTCTATTTTGTTTAGATAAGTTCCTTATCTATTTCATTACCTTTCCCTTTTAAGTACTTTTTATCTTCCCTATATTCATCTCCAGGTAAAGTCTTTCTTCTTTCTTGTCATTTCCAGTCACACACACTAGATAGCTCTCTTCAGCTAGTTGAAGATCAAAAAGACACTTTCTCCTGACAAGTCTTTCACTGTATGGAAAGGTGTTGTAGCCATGTTGGTCCCAGGATATTAGAGAGACAAGGTGGATGAGATAGTATCTTTTATTGGACCAGCTTCTATTGGTGAGAGAGACACAATCTTTTGACAGGTTTCAGAGTAACAGCCGTGTTAGTCTGTATTCGCAAAAAGAAAAGGAGTACTTGTGGCACCTTAGAGACTAACCAATTTATTTGAGCATGAGCTTTCGTGAGCTACAGCTCACTTCACCGATGAAGTGAGCTGTAGCTCACAAAAGCTCATGCTCAAATAAATTGGTTAGTCTCTAAGGTGCCACAAGTACTCCTTTTCTTTTTACAATCTTTTGAGTTTCACAGCGCTCTTCTGCAGATAAGAACAAGGTTCTTTCATTCTCAGTTTGCTGTCTGCCTATCTTTAACAGTAGCCAATTAGTAATTCTTGATCGTGGAGTAAGTTTCAATATTCAAAGTGTGAATTATGTCCCAGCTGTCACTTCAGAGTTAACTGACAGCTATTCAGCCCAGTCATGGTCCAGTGCAACAGAGGTAGGACTCAGTCACATCCCTCTGCCAAGCACATACAACCATTGCTTTACAAGCAGTAGGAGTTGGAACATTACACAGGCCCATTCATTTTTCTTTGCAGAGGAACTATGGTGTCTTGTGCCATAATTATGTGTTCTTTTGAATGCACTGGCCCTTTTCCACATTCAGTCACATTCTTTCCATTGCTGCATCTGCTCATTGTTTCTTAATTTCCCAACATTTGCTTATTGAAATCTATTACACTTGTATTAGTGCATCTTACGGTAGTTGCCATTAAAATAAATAGTTTTTACTTTTGCCTAATTAACATAATCACAGTATTTCTAAAATTAATATAGCAAAGACTGCTAGAATGTTAATTAGTTTCAATTTTAAATTTTAATAGTGACCATTGTCTAGATCTGTTTGCATGTAGTGTTCAGGTAGCTCATTGTCACTAGTACCAAACTTTCATATAACTGTCATGTTGTGGTCAATTCCTCCTTACTGCCAATAAGTAAGTCCTGGATGGCTTTTTCTCTGTTTGAATTCTGTTTTCTGGATTGTAATATTATTCTCTGCATGATTTAAGAACCATTTCATGATCCGTGTTTAGCAAGCAGTATTTATTACTGTTACGCAATAGATGTCTGGATAGTTAATGACCTCTGAGTGCACACAGTCGTGTAGTTTCTTGCTCCTAAATAGATGGTCTGGGAATTTTTATCTCTTCTTTTACAATAAATTAGAATTAGTGTGGTATGTGTCCACTTACTAAGATGCAAAAGTGCAATGGGCATAAAAGATTTCCCTCAGGGTAGTTATATATAGCCAGACTCCCCCATGTCCTCCCACTCCCCAAATGTATTGTCCTAGAAGCATGGAACCCAGGCATTGGCCCTCATGTTCTTTGTGTATATGTGTTTTTTCCTGGCAAAGAAGGAAGGAGACAAGTGAAAAAATCTTGAGCAAATAAAAAAATAATCTGGATGAAAGAAAAGATTAAATTAAAAGCCAGAGCTGAAGCTCTCAACCCCCTAACTGGAAGGTGCAAGGGACTGGTCGAGACTTCTTGTGGAGATGGATCTGCTCCAATCGCTTCTCTCCCGTCTTTGATGTAGGCCTCACAGTGCAAGAAATGCCCCTTTCACCACCACCCCCATGGATTAGCCTTGGTTTCTCCTTTGCTTTCCCTTTTTCTCTCCTCCCTCACCCTACACTGGTAGAGGAAGAGCTTTGGCTGCAGGCTTTCTAGGTGTCAGTGACTTGTTATATAAGACTTTTCCCTTCTGTAGCTACCCACAGAAGAGAGAATTGCTGGAAGGGAAACTCATTTCCAACTCCCATCTTGTAGGCCTTGAGGGTTGTTACATGCACAGCTGGTGCAACCACTAGGCAAACTAGGCGGCCGCCTAGGGTACCAAGTGGTTGAAGGCAGCCAAAAGCACGCTCTGGGGAGGCGGTGGAGCGGAGGTGAGCTGGGGCAGGGGGGCGCAGGGAGGGCTGGCTGCAGCAAGTAACGGGTGGCGGCGTGCAGGGGAACCACTCCCCGCCCCAGCTCACCTCTGCTCTACTTCCTCCCCTGAGCACGCTGCCCTGCTCTGCTTCTCTCCCTCCCAGGCTTGCGGCGCCAAACAGCTGATTGGCACTGCAAGCCTGGGAGGTGGGAGAAGTGGAAGGGCAGCAGCGTGCTCAGGGAGGAGGCGGAGCAGGCTCCCCAGGCCGAGGGGAAGGGGGGCGCCTCAGGGCGGAGGGGGAGCTGCCACAGGGCTTGCGGTGGCGGGCGCAAGTTGGAAGTTTTGCCTAGGGTGCGAAACATCCTTGCACTGGCCCTGGTTACATGCTAAGGGTTCCTGCCCTCCACCTGCACCCTTTCAGCCAGCGGAGGTGCTAGAGCTCTCATAGTGCGTCTTGCTGCTTTGAAGTCTCCTGCCTTTCTCAGGGTATGTCTACACTACGAAATTAGGTCGAATTTATAGAAGTCGGTTTTTTAGAAATCGGTTTTATATATTCGAGTGTGTGTGTCCCCACAGAAAATGCTCTAAGTGCATTAAGTGCATTAACTCGGCGGAGCGCTTCCACAGTACCGAGGCAAGCGTCGACTTCCAGAGCGTTGCACTGTGGGTAGCTATCCCACAGTTCCCGCAGTCTCCGCTGCCCATTGGAATTCTGGGTTGAGATCCCAATGCCTGATGGGGCTAAAACATTGTCGCGGGTGGTTCTGGGTACATATCGTCAGGCCCCCGTTCCCTCCCTCCCCCCGTGAAAGCAAGGGCAGACAATCATTTCGCGCCTTTTTTCCTGAGTTACCTGTGCAGACGCCATACCACGGCAAGCATGGAGCCCGCTCAGGTAACCGTCACCCTATGTCTCCTGGGTGCTGGCAGACGCGGTACGGCATTGCTACACAGTAGCAGCAACCCCTTGCCTTGTGGCAGCAGACGGTACAGTACGACTGGTAGCCGTCATCGTCATGTCTGAGGTGCTCCTGGTCGCCTCTGTGAGGTCGATCAGGAGCGCCTGGGCAGACATGGGCGCAGGGACTAAATTTGGAGTGACTTGAGCAGGTCATTCTCTCTAGTCCTGCAGTCAGTCCTATTGAACCGTCTTATGGTGAGCGGGCAGGCGATACGGACTGCTAGCAGTCGTACTGTACCATCTTCTGCCGAGCAGCCATGAGATGTGGATGGCATGCAGTCCTTCTGCACCGTCTGCTGCCAGCCAAAGATGTAAAAGATAGATGGAGTGGATCAAAACAAGAAATAGACCAGATTTGTTTTGTACTCATTTGCTTCCCCTCCTCCCCTGTCTAGGGGACTCATTCTTCTAGATCACACTGCAGTCACTTACAGAGAAGGTGCAGCGAGGTAAATCTAGCCATGTATCAATCAGAGGCCAGGCTAACCTCCTTGTTCCAATAACAACGATAACTTAGGTGCACCATTTCTTATTGGAACCCTCCGTGCAGTCCTGCCTGAAATACTCCTTGATGTAAAGCCACCCCCTTTGTTGATTTTAGCTCCCTGAAGCCAACCCTGTAAGCGCCCCTCCCAGCGTCAGAGCAATGGCAAACAATCGGGCATCTGAGAGTGCTGTCCAGAGCACTCACAATGGAGCACTCTGATGGGGCTAAAACATTGTCGCGGGTGGTTCTGGGTACGTGTCGTCAGGCCCCCGTTCCCTCCCTCCCTCCCTCCCTCCGTGAAAGCAAGGGCAGACAATCGCTTCGCGTCTTTTTTCATGAGTTATCTGTGCAAAGACACCATACCACGGCAAGCATGGAGCCAGCTCAGGTAACCGTCACCCTATGTCTCCTGGGTGCTGGCAGACGCGGTACGGCTTTGCTGCACAGTAGCAGCAACCCATTGCCTTCTGCCAGCAGACGGTGAAATACGATTGGTATTCGTCCTCGTCGTGTCCGAGGTGCTCCTGGCCACGTCGGCTGGGAGCGCCTGGGCAGACATGGGCGCAGGGACTAAATTTGGAGTGACTTGACCAGGTCATTCTCTTTAGTCCTGCAGTCCTATTGAACCGTCTTATGGTGAGCGGGCAGGCGATACGGACTGCTAGCAGTCGTACTGTACCATCTTATGCCAGGCAGGCAAGAGATGAAGATGGCTAGCAGTCGTACTGTACCATCTTCTGCCAAGCAGCCATGAGATGTGGATGGCATGCAGTCCTTCTGCACCGTCTGCTGCCAGCCAAAGATGTAAAAGATAGATGGAGTGGCTCAGAACAAGAAATAGACCAGATTTGTTTTGTACTCATTTGCCTCCTCCCCTGTCTAGATCACATTGCACTCACTCACAGAGAAGGTGCAGCGAGGTAAATCTAGCCATGTATCAATCAGAGGCCAGGCTAACCTCCTTGTTCCAATAACAACGATAACTTAGGTGCACCATTTCTTATTGGAACCCTCCGTGCAGTCCTGCCTGAAATACTCCTTGATGTACAGGCACACCCTTTGTTGATTTTAGCTCCCTGAAGCCAAGCCTGTAAGCCGTGTTGTCAGTCGCCCCTCCCTCCGTCAGAGCAACGGCAGACAATCGTTCCGCGCCTTTTTTCTGTGCGGACGCCATACCAAGGCAAGCATGGAGGCCGCTGAGCTCATTTTGGCAATTAGGAGCACATTAACCACCACACGCATTATCCAGCAGTATATGCAGCACCAGAACATGGCAACGCGATACCGGGCGAGGAGGCGACGTCAGCGCGGTCCCGTGAGTGATCAGGACATGGACACAGATTTCTCTGAAAGCATGGGCCCTGACAATGCATGCATCATGGTGCTAATGGGGCAGGTTCATGCTGTGGAACGCCGATTCTGGGCTCGGGAAACAAGCACAGACTGGTGGGACCGCATAGTGTTGCAGGTCTGGGACGATTCCCAGTGGCTGCGAAACTTTCGCATGCGTAAGGGCACTTTCATGGAACTTTGTGACTTGCTTTCCCCTGCCCTGAAGCACATGAATACCAAGATGAGAGCAGCCCTCACAGTTGAGAAGCGAGTGGCGATAGCCCTGTGGAAGCTTGCAACGCCAGACAGCTACCGGTCAGTTGGGAATCAATTTGGAGTGGGCAAATCTACTGTGGGGGCTGCTGTGATGCAAGTAGCTCACGCAATCAAAGATCTGCTGATATCAAGGGTAGTGACCCTGGGAAATGTGCAGGTCATAGTGGATGGCTTTGCTGCAATGGGATTCCCTAACTGTGGTGGGGCTATAGACGGAACCCATATCCCTATCTTGGCACCGGAGCACCAAGCCGCCGAGTACATAAACCGCAAGGGGTACTTTTCGATAGTGCTGCAAGCTCTGGTGGATCACAAGGGACGTTTCACCAACATCAACGTGGGATGGCCGGGAAAGGTGCATGATGCTCGCATCTTCAGGAACTCTGGTCTGTTTCAAAAGCTGCAGGAAGGGACTTTATTCCCAGACCAGAAAATAACTGTTGGGGATGTTGAAATGCCTATATGTATCCTTGGGGACCCAGCCTACCCCTTAATGCCATGGCTCATGAAGCCGTACACAGGAAGCCTGGACAGTAGTCAGGAGCTGTTCAACTACAGGCTGAGCAAGTGCAGAATGGTGGTAGAATGTGCATTTGGACGTTTAAAGGCGCGCTGGCGCAGTTTACTGACTCGCTTAGACCTCAGCGAAACCAATATTCCCACTGTTATTACTGCTTGCTGTGTGCTCCACAATATCTGTGAGAGTAAGGGGGAGACGTTTATGGTGGGGTGGGAGGCTGAGGCAAATCTCCTAGCTGCTGGTTACGCGCAGCCAGACACCAGGGCGGTTAGAAGAGCACAGGAGGGCGCGGTACGCATCAGAGAAGCTTTGAAAACCAGTTTCATGACTGGCCAGGCTACGGTGTGAAAGTTCTGTTTGTTTCTCCTTGATGAAACCCCCCGCCCCTTGGTTCACTCTACTTCCCTGTAAGCTAACCACCCTCCCCTCCTCCCTTTAATCATTGCTTGCAGAGGCAATAAAGTCATTGCTGCTTCACAGTCATGCATTCGTTATTCATTCATCACACAAATAGGGAGATGACTACCAAGGTATCCCAGGAGGGGTGGTGGAGGAGGGAAGGAAAATGCCACACAGCACTTTAAAAGTTTACAACTTTAAAATTTATTGAATGACAGCCTTCTTTTTTTTGGGCAATCCTCTGTGGTGGAGTGGCTGGTTGGCCGGAGGCCCCCCCACCGCGTTCTTGGGCGTCTGGGTGTGGAGGCTATGGAACTTGGGGAGGAGGGCGGTTGGTTATAGAGGGGCAGCAGTGGCAGTCTGTGCTCCAGCTGCCTTTGCTGCAGCTCAACCATACACTGGAGCATACTGGTTTGGTCCTGCAGCAGCCTCAGCATTGAATCCTGCCTCCTCTCATCATGCTGCCGCCACATTTGAGCTTCAGCCCTCTCTTCAGCCCACCACTTACTCTCTTCAGCCCTCCACCTCTCCTCCCGGTCATTCTGTGCTTTCCTGCACTCTGACATTATTTGCCTCCACGCATTCGTCTGTGCTCTGTCAGTGTGGGAGGACAGCATGAGCTCGGAGAACATTTCATCGCGAGTGCGTTTTTTTTTCTTTCTAAGCTTCACTAGCCTCTGGGAAGGAGAAGATCCTGTGATCATTGAAACACATACAGCTGGTGGAGAAAAAAAAAGGGACAGCGGTATTTAAAAAGACACATTTTATAAAACAGTCGCTACACTCTTTCAGGGTAAACCTTGCTGTTAACATTACATACATAGCACATGTGCTTTCGTTACAAGGTCGCATTTTGCCTCCTCCCACCGCGTGACTACCCCCTCAACCTTCCCCCCTCCCTGTGGCTAACAGCGGGGAACATGTCTGTTTAGCCACAGGCAAACAGCCCAGCAGGAATGGGCTCCTCTGAGTGTCCCCTGAAGAAAAGCACTCTGTTTCAACCAGGTGACCATGAATTATATCTCACTCTCCTGAGGATAACACAGAGAGATAAAGAACGGATTTTGGTTGAATGCCAGCAAACATACACTGCAATGCTTTGTTCTACAGTGATTCCCGAGTACGTGTTACTGGCCTGGAGTGGTAAAGTGTCCTACCATGAAGGACGAAATAAGGCTGCCCTCCCCAGAAACCTTTTGCAAAGGCTTTAGGACTACATCTAGGAGAACCGCAAATGCCAGGGCAAAGTAATCCTTTCACATGCTTGCTTTTAAACCATGTATAGCATTTTAAAAGGTACACTAACCAGAGGTCCCTTCTCCGCCTGCTGGGTCCAGGAGGCAGCCTTGGGTGGGTTCGGGGGGTACTGGCTCCAGGTCTAGGGTGAGAAACAGTTCCTGGCTGTCGGGAAAACCGGTTTCTCCGCTTGCTTGCTGTGAGCTATCATCTTCTTCGTCCCCAAAACCTACTTCCGTATTGCCTCCATCTCCATTGAAGGAGTCAAACAACACGGCTGGGGTAGTGGTGGCTGAACCCCCTAAAATGGCATGCAGCTCATCATAGAAGCGGCATGTTTGGGGCTCTGACCCAGAGCGGCTGTTCGCCTCTCTGGTTTTCTGGTAGGCTTGCCTCAGCTCCTTCAGTTTCACGCGGCACTGCTTCGGGTCCCTGTTATGGCCTCTGTCCTTCATGCCCTGGTAGATTTTCACAAAGGTTTTGGCATTTCGAAAACTGGAACGGAGTTCTGATAGCACGGATTCCTCTCCCCAAACAGCGATCAGATCCCGTACCTCCCGTTCGGTCCATGCTGGAGCTCTTTTGCGATTCTGGGACTCCATCATGGTCACCTGTGCTGATGAGCTCTGCATGGTCACCTGCAGCTTGCCACGCTGGCCAAACAGGAAATGAGATTCAAAAGTTTGCGGTTCTTTTCCTGTCTACCTGGCCAGTGCATCTGAGTTGAGAGTGCTGTCCAGAGCGGTCAGAATGGAGCACTCTGGGATAGCTCCCGGAGGCCAATACCATCGAATTGTGTCCACAGTACCCCAAATTCGAGCCGGCAACGTCGATTTAAGCGCTAATCCACTTGTCAGGGGTGGAGTAAGGAAATCGATTTTAAGAGCCCTTTAAGTCGAAATAAAGGGCTTCACTGTGTGGACGGGTGCAGGTTTAAATCGATTTAACGCTGCTAAATTCGACCTAAAGTCCTAGTGTAGACCAGGGCTCAGTGGTTCCACTGCTTAGCTCTGTGCTGCTGTGGGGAACTTTTCTACTCTAGAAGGAGAGTTCTTTTGACCTCTGAGCACTGTTTGCGCTCAGAAAGGACCTTTTAAGCATCCATTTGCCTCTGTTCTGACTCAGGGCTCTGCATAGGAAGCTTCTGCCTTTCTGCTGTGCCAAATCCCTTATATCAGGCCTGAAATAGGGAGGCTGTTTTGGCTCCAATCAACCTGAACTGCAGGGGACCAATCTGCAAGCTGCTAAGAGAGTCTATGTAAGCTAGCGCTGTGACGGTGCCCAGCTATTAGGTAGGTGTGCAGGTACTTTCACATTTGGTCATAGACTCATTTGATTGAGGGACTGGGATGCTGACTCATCTGCAAAAGAGAAGATGACTTAAAGTGTGCAAGAACATGACTGGATGATCTGACATCCAGAACAACTCTATGCCACAGAGCCCTAAGCCTCCTATGCAAACTAAATCTTCTGCTCTTTACTCTCAAGGTTCCTTTCCATGCTTTCTTTGAAGGAGCCCTTTCCAAACAGAAAGGAGGACAACACTCTTGGTTTAGGAACTGTAAGCAGTTGGAACTGATCTCCTGCCACATTCCTAAATGAACAGATTAGCCTTACTGAGGGTCCAACATCTTTCTTACACACACAGGCAGACATGCAATAATATTTGTGTGGTATAAAGCTTTTCTATACTCTTACAGTAAGGGGTAATCTTCAGGATGATTTGGCTAACTTTCACAGGAAAGAATCCCTGTCCACACAGGTAACAGAAATTCTGCTACAATTGTGTTAGCAATAACCATCCTAAAATGACGTTGACCGTAGGCTGTGTCTCCACTAGACTTTTTTCTTAGAATATCCCACCATTGCTACACCTCACCAAGTGAGCTAGCAACAGTGGGAGTGTTAATGAAGACCACTGTTTTAATCATAATCTTGTTTAACACTGCTCAGAGAAGATCTAGTGACTTGGTAGTTGAAATTCCAGTGGCTGCCAGTCCCTTGTCAGCATAAGAGCTCCCACTGGTGGACCATATGAGTAATAGGAAAAAGTGAGAAATTTCAAGAAAAAAAAAAAATCTAGTGATCTAGTATGCAGACAAAGGCCGTTGTGTGAAAAGGTCCTTTGAGACTCCCTGGAGAAATATTTTTTTAATTGTTGTAGTTAAATCAGAGAAAGATCAGGTACTTAGCACTTCAAAACCATCATATAGTTAGTGCTATGTGTGCAAGAAATTCACTTATTTTGTCAGGTAGATTTTGTGTGCAGTTTTTTTTCTCTGCTTTCCAAATAAGAAGATACACTGTTACGCTTATCAATGACATTCTCATCTTGATAACTTCTTCAGGAGCAAATGGGAAAGGAAGGTATAAAAACAATTTAAAATTTGTCAAGTCTTGAAAGAAAGCCTGGAAAAGTTCAAGAGTAAAGAGCTGAGAAAAATAAGAATAGGTTGGTGGAGAGATCCACTAAAAAGATAATTACTAACAAAAGTTTCTATAGTGGACAAGGTTAGAGGCCCAAAACTTGAGAAAATATATGGAGATGTGTCAGTGAGGTCAGAGAAAACAGGAATAAGACTGCATATAGTGCAAGAACTGCTTATGGAGCAAGATGTGCGAGACAGGAGTTCTCATTTGCAGCCCACACACTGACACAGTGTCCCTCTTTTTTGTTCCCACATGTACACAGTCTGTTAAGAGACAACAACACTTAATGGTAGCTAAACATTAATGTCTTTGTCTTAGATGAAGTGCGGTATGTTGACACTGAAGACGAGTGCTTTTAAATCTTTTTCTCATAATTCATAACTCAGACTCCAGCTGCACATCAGTTTCTACACATAAAACAGAAGTTGGGCATTTTCCACATTTATAAAAAAAGCACACAAAAATAGTGGAATATGGGAGAAAACTGAGTCATAAATCTCATTAAGAGCACATGAGGGTTTATTTTTAGAAAACATATGAGCCAGTATTATTCACTATAAGAATGCTAAAGCCAGCAAAACAAAAATCACAACATAGAGGAAAGCACGTCTGAATGTGAGGATGCATTTTTTTATGCAAGTTGTTTTTTTAAAACAAGTTCAGACAAGTTAGTGCTCCACAGAATAGATGATCTACAAAGTGGTTTGTTTTGGTCTTTTTCCCCTCAGGAAATTTTGTATACACTTGTTCCCCCATTATCTTTCATTTTTTAAATATTAAAGTTGATATCTCAAATTAAAAGCATTTTATTTAAAAATTTATTTCCAGTAAATTTGTTAAGACTACCACCACCTCTAAAGAAACCAAGTGTGTGGTGCCTGGGAGGACATTTTAAGCACACACATATGCAGTTACTCAGTAAGGGTATGTCTACACTGAAAAGTTTCAACAAAACTTTTGTCTTTCATGGGTACTTAAAAAGCCCATCCACAAAAGACAAAAGTTTTGCCAACGTAAGTGGCACTGTGAACATGGTTTTGTCGGCAGGAGCACTCTCCTGCCGACAAAGCTAACGCTGCTCGCAGGGCTGGAAGTATATTGTTGGCAAAAGTGCCGACGAAGTACTGACAAAGAGCGTTTACACACACTGACTTTTAGCGACAAAGCTGTTGCTAAAAGCTGCGTGGTATAAACAAGCCCTAAGTGATGCTTAATTCAGAGGTTTGTTTCCTACTTTATAATGTCTGGGATTTATGTTAAATTTGTGAAAATGCAGTAACTGGGGGACATTGGAGAGAACAGAAGAGGCTGCTGAATTTGATGGCTATTAAATGGCCATTTGTGGCTCTGCTTGATGCCAAGTGTTTTTACCTTTTTTATGTGGTGGTGGTTTTGTGTATACAAGTCCTTTTGGTTTAGCATGGTGTGATGGTACTTGGGGTACCCAGGACTGTGAGTCACCTTGTTACCCCCTGCATCCAGCAAAAGGGAGTGTTTTTGTGGCAACTGGATGTCAGCTCCCTGATACTGCCAGCCCTTCACCACTCAAGCATGCTGTTCTGGGCTTATCCCAGCCCTTCCTTTGCCTTGCAGGTTAACAATAGGCGCACCCAAATCCCTTTGAATCATGCCTCTGTGATATCCAGTCACTGACACTGGCTACTCTCCGAATTTCCTGATCCTCTGCACTGAAAGGTGCGGGTAACCCTGTAAACCACACAGCACTTGTGAGCACTTAAACAGGATTTATTTAAGAAATAAAAAAAATTTAATTAGGAACGAGAGAGTGGTGAAAACAAGATGTTACTGTACGAAACACAATCATAAAAGCGAACCTGGATCTACACTTATAAACTGTTACCTTTCCTATCTAATAAAGTAGATTTTTCCTGAAAGTTCAGTCCATTGCAGGCAGAGCTGAATGGTTTCTCAAGAACCAGGATCCAAATGTCTATGAAAGTGTCCCCCTCTGCCAAGGTTTTTCCTCACTGAAGTCCCTTTTTCTAAACTATGTAAGACTGAAAACAGTCCTTTGTTTCTGTTCACAGGCAGGGTGAACTCCTGGCATGTTGCAGAGTTTCTTTTCCACCTTTAAGTGGGTTGGATTGTTTGTTGTTGTCTCTGATGGTTTTTCACTGGCTGTTCTGGGATGTGGCAGGGGTAGGCAATAGAACCTAACTTCAGTACTGGAAAAATTGGTAGAAACTATAGTAAAGAAAAGAATCATACACATACATAAACACAATTTGTTGGGGAAAAGTCAACATGGCTTTTCTAAAGGGAAGCTGTGCTTCCACAGCTCTATTAGAATTCTTTGAAGGTGTCAGTCGATATAAAGTACTACTAGGATTTTAAGAAAGTCTTTGACAACATCCTTCGCCAAAGGCTCTTAAGGAAACTAAGTAGATGGGATAAAAGGAGAAGTCCTCTCATAGATCAGTAACTGGTTAAAAGATAGGAAACAAAGGGTAGGAATAAATGGTCTGTTTTCACAATGGAGAGAGCTAAACTTTTTTGTGAGCTCCTGTTGCCACCCTGTTTGTTAGACTGACTCACTTTTAACAGGATGATCCCAAGGCGTGCTGGATTTCCAGGTCCCATTATTTGTTTGGAGGTTCATCAAGTTGCATGATGATGTAATATTAAAATAATCATGCAGCAAAAAAAAGGCATGAACTAAAGTGGCAACACAACATAGACAAATGTTGCTATGTTGTGCTGGGAGAGGAATGTCCCCTCAAACTTACAGAAGTTTCAAGTCTGCAGCTGTAGTTAACTAAAAAATACTGCTCACAGATGGGCTGGGGACTCCATCCAGCTCCTTCCATGCTGGACCACTCCACTTTCACCTTCCTATGCCACTTCTCTAATCCTCTCATGCCTGCCTGAACTCTCGCTTAGGCCAGTGGTTCTCAACCTTTCCAGTCTACTGTACCACTTTCAGGAGTCTGACTTGTCTTGCGTACCCCACGTTCCACCTCAGTTAAAAACTACTTGCTTACAAAATTAGACATAAAAATACAAAAATGTCACAGCATATTATTACTGAAAAATTGCTTACGTTCTCATTTTGCCTGTATGAAATTTTAGTTGGTACTTACTGCTAGGGCTTTTTATGTAACCTGTTGTAAAACTAGGCAAATATCTAGATGAGTTGATGTAGCCCCTGAAAGACCTCTGTGTACCCCAAGGGGTACGCATAGCCCTTGAGAACTATTGACTTAGGCTATGATTACCTGCTTATGACATCTACTTTTAAGCCTTCAGATTCTTACTCCACTATATTGTCCAAGAAGCCAGAAGATGGACCCAGAGAGCAAGGAGACAGTGGTGGTAGGTAAGGAATTTCTTTCTGCTGCAGCCCAGGAGCGTCAAACAGGATTGCCGATGAGGAATCAAAGAAGGTTTTCTGGTATACTGTCCTGGTGTGAGCACCTGGGGCTTGGCTCAAGTGTATGTAACCACCATGGCCTGAGGCCACCGCTGATTCCCAGAGTTGTGATGGTGTCATCAAATATGTGAATTCAAAAGTACTATCACCAAAAGGTATGTTCATTTCACTCCCACTGGGAGGGGGGAAAAAAAAAAGGAGTAAACAGAAGTACATCAGATAGGAAAGACCAAAACTAGTAGAGGGAGAGACATTTCTGTTTACAAACAGCTACAGCAAAATGCAAAATAAAACAAGGACCATTGCTGACTAAAATATCCAATACAAACATTACCTCTTCCATCTTGTCTCTCATTGATGAACACAGATTAAATTATACTGATATTGTACAAACAAACGTTAATTTTTTCAGAGGCAATCTACTATCCTTATGGAGGAATTTTTCGAGGACATTTTTAATAGTAAGGACCAATGCAGAAATGACTTCTTTCTCTCTCTCTGTTGTATCTTCCAAGAATACCATGCCTGTAACTAGGCTTCGTTCTGTTTCACAATTTACAGTAACAAAATAAAATCCGCAAAACACCCTTGGGTGATATCAACAGTTTTATTTCTCTCCATTTGTGCTTTCAGAGATCAGCTGCAAAAAGAATACAAAAGCCTCCACGCTAGCAAGAGAGGGATGTAATGATTTTTTCCCCAAGTGCACATGCTTTTTAGGAAGCAAATATACCACTTGTGGTACTCAGACTTCGATCCAGTATTTTTCTCCCTCCCTCCCCCTTCTGTTTATGGGGTAGAAGCACTAATCACATGGAAAACTGCTGCTTGGTGGTAACTATGGATGAACCCAAATTTACAGCTGCAGTATTGCCTTAAGTCTGAAAAGCCCTTCGGTAGTGAAGAACTGTGACAAAGACATGTTTCATGTGATTTTGCAGAATTCTTGTAATAGATGGTGAAAGTTTGCCTTCAATAACACTGACCTCAAGAGTAAATGCCTTTTCATCAGCGTTAGCACAATATGAATGTAACTTTGGGCAAGTTATTTGACCACCCTGTGTCTCAGTTTACCTACCAGAAAAGCTGACTAAAAAGCAGAAACCTGCTGGAAACCAGATGTTGGGATTAGGGTGAGTTTCCTGGGGGGAATAAAAATCCCTCCTTCCCCATGAAAGTAAGAAACTGAATTGCAAAAACATTCTATTGATAATACATGTAAATACTGCAGTTGTGTTCGTGCAATTAATTTTACTTGGTGGACCTGTGTTTAATTCCACCCCATTGTGCATAATTTTTGAGGATCACTCAGATACTGTTCTCTAGCCTAAATCAATAAAATAACCTTTGTGTGATGCAGAAGAGTAATAATACAAAAATAATTTTAATATAAATGTCCATTTAATATGGACTGACAGTTTAGAGTGCCACCAACTTTTACAACAATTCTGCTAATCATTATTTCAAACTTACTCCTTCAATCATAAAATATGAAGAAAGGAAAAAGTAATAGGAACACAAGAGACCCTTGAAATATCTCCCTCCAGTCTTTGTCCTCCCTATTCCTTACAGACATGTATATTACAGATGGTTGCAGAATGGCCAGAAAAAAAAATCCAACAAGCCTCTCAAACCTGTTGAATTAGCTAATAGGAGTAGAAAAGAATAGCAGCAGACCTCTGTGAAGAAAAGGGACATACCTATCTGGTTTTCCATTAGTTGCTGCAACAGGCTACAGTTTGCCAGCTTTGAGAAAGAATGTGCCAAAGGTAAAAGGTCTCAGAATTTCTTTTACCATTGGAATACAGGCTGACATTGGCCCCAGTTTAAACCAGACAACCCAGACCCCACTTTAAGAATGCAGCTCTACTCAGAAAAAGTGCTGAAGTACATTCCTAAAGTATGGTTTCAGAGTCGCAGCCGTGTTAGTCTGTATCTGCAAAAAGAAAAGGAGTACTTGTGGCATCTTAGAGACTAACAAATTTATTTGAGCATAAGCTTTCATGAGCTACAGTGCTTAAGTGCTTTCCTGCATTGGGAACCCAGTCCTGATAAAACTATGAAGAATACTGGATATCAGCTGTTGTTACTGCATGTAGCTGTAACTTGTGATCCTATGTGATTGAGACTCAGTATAGATTAAAAGGCATCTTCAGCTGCTTCCAATCTCAGTAGTTTGAGCACCTTGGCTACTAGGGTCACACTGCAAACACTACCTTAGTGAAGGGAGTTTCTAAACCTACTGAACAGGAGTCTTTAGCTTTGAGATTTTCTAATTCAAGTGAATCAACAAACTAAAACCCTTCCCAAGGCCAGCAAATGAGATGATAAACTAGTGACCTATTTGAATCTATAATTTGCACAATATTAATTCTTGTTAAAGATTATTTATACAGAAAGTTCATTGTTTAGTCTTGACAGCAACTCTTTCTGTCATTCTATACCATTATTACAAGACATTACTAGTATTTTTGCAACATGTATGGGCAGAGTTTGGGTCCTGCAGCTTTTTCCTCTTCCACCTATCCTCTCTTTTGCCTTGTACCCTCCTGAACTACTTAGGTGTTTTACCATTTGGGGTTTGACCACCATTTTCTTGTTATACTTTGCAGAGGAATTAATCTTTCAGTAGGATATTCGACATGTGAAGAAGCCAGAGTAATTAGGGAAAGGATTGATAATTTTGAAGGAGTCAGGTGAGAATCTTTTTTAACGTAATATTTATTAAAAAATAACTAATTAGTAAAATTGATGTTTCTGGCGTCAGAAGGAGGCCCCCCCAGCACAAAGGAGATCCTAATTGTGCAGAGCTGACATCCTCATCCATGCTCTTATCCCACATAACTCCCTGCTTCTGGGGAGGGGAGCTTGGATGGAGGAAATGGGGTGGAAGGAACACCCCGACACCAAGCTAATTATCAGCTGCTCTGACCCTAGAAGACGGACTCCATCCAGCCGGCGCAGGCTCGCAGGGAGAGTCGGCAAGGGGAGCTGTAGAGTTTATTTGCGCCCTTCCCCGCCCCCTCAGCAATGGGGCCAGCCCGACCCCAGCCCGTGTAGAAGAAAGGCGGGCACGGAACATGCCCGGGGCTCCGTCAGGGTTGGGCTCCCGCCACCCAAGTACCTTGATGGCCTCAGCGCCGCGATCACCCTCCGCCAGCCGGGGAGAAGGGGAAGCCGAGCCGAGCCGAGCCGCGCCGCGCCTCTTGCGTCAGTCGGGCGGCGCAAACCCCTCCTCGCCGCGCACCCAGGCCGGCCCGCTTGCGCGCCAGGCCGGCTGCCCCGCTCCCGATTGGGTGCCTGGGGCCGCGCGGGGGGCGGGGCTCCCGGAAGTGCCGCTGCCACAGTGGCCCGGCGCGGGGAGGGCGGGGCGCTTTAGTGGCAGGGGCGGCGCTAGTTGCCGCGCGAGCTGCTGTTTTGGTTCCTGGTTCTGAGGGATTCCACAAGGCGCGAGACGCGGCCCCTCCTCCTCCTTCTGCTGCTGCTGCTGCTGCAGACCGGCGCCGCCCCCGTCCCCTGCCGCAGCCCGAGCCCGCCGGCGCTGCCCATGGCCGCTGAGATCCAGCCCAAGGCGCTGACCCGCAAGCCCGTCCTGCTCAGCAAGGTGGAGGGTTCCCAGGATGTAGTGAGCATGGCCGCGATCGTGCCCAAGGAGGACGGGGTCATCAGCGTCTCCGAGGACAGGTACTGGCAGGGGGAGGCGGGCACGCCGCCTCGGCCCCGCCCGCAGCCAGGGCGGCAGTGCCCGGGGTCCCCGGGGAGCGCGTGTGGGTCCGCGGTGATGCTGCGCGCGCGCATGAGACGAGCCCACCCGTGGGGCTGGGGTCCCGTAGTGGTCTCCCTGCAGGGGTGCAACGGGCTCTGTGTGCAAAAACTGGGGTGGGAAAGGGATTGCTCTGCGTGTATCAGACCTGCCCCCGTGGTTAGCAGGGCGATCCGCTCGGTGCTGGGCTGGCCTGTGTCTTGCAGAAGGAGACACGAACGAGTTGCTCGGGCAGAGCATACGCCGAGTAGATTAAATATTGATCAGGCCTATTATGTGTGCACACTGCTCACTCTGCCAGGGAGCTCACCGTGTCATGGTAACTCTGCTGCATCTGACTGGTGTGCATGATTCAGACTACACAGACGTGAGAAAGGATATGTTGTGGCTGATGCCTGGTCAAAACCAATAACGTATCTTTAATTAACTTTTATATCAGAGATTCCGGGATTCCGGATTTGTGGTCACACATGCTAAAATGTTCTGTCCTGAAAATTGAAGTGAGTCATTTTCCATAATATGCTTGTTACTGTACGCCAGAAGTGGTGTGCAAGTCAGTGCCTGACTTTTCCTTTGTCATAAAATGTAGTGGAGGAGTTCACAAATGATGCTCTTTGAAAATTTCATATAAATATATTTACAGAAGCCAAGCTGGGTTTTTTTCAGTCCAACATTGTACTTCAGCAGGCCTTTAAAACAACAGTTGCATTGCTGTGTGTGTTGTTTGGTAACTTGCTAAGAAGGAGCTGCTAATGTTTGTAGCAAAATGTCACTCAAATTACTGTAGTCTCATGTTCAATTTCTGTTTATATTATTAAAATCAGCATTCAGAAAGATATGTCAAACTCAGAGTTGATAACAATGAGCTACAACAGTTGCACTGAATAGCCTTTTGTGTATTTTAGTCTTGTAGCTACAGTTAAGTAAATCTGATAGATTGGGGAATCAAACTTTTTAGCATTTCAATATGAGTAGTTTATATTATTCGTTAATCTGTGTTTGATACGTAATTTGTCAGACCAGTTTCAACACATGCAGCTTTTGACAAATCCATGTGAGATTTGTTTTGACACGAAACAGAAGATACAAATGTTGTTCACTGAAACAGCGCTTCTAGTTCTTATCTAACAAAAACATTTCCTGGTAGTTCTTTTAAAAATAACATATCTAAAGGATAAGAAACCAGTCCAATATCTAGTATTGTAAAACTGCTAAACTGTCTGGTATTTTTATAATTTTTATTAGTCTTACTCCACAATATAAAAGTATGTCTTAAACCATCCAATGATTTTTCTTTTCTTTTCTTTTCTTTTCTTTTCTTTTCTTTTCTTTTCTTTTCTGAAAGAGTTCAAATTTACCTCATTTAGTGGCATTTCCTCTTACATCTAGAATGGTTTCATTTTGTTAACTCTATAGGAGTGCTTTCCCTTAAAATAAAAAAATGTTCCATGATCCTAATTGGAACCCATATAATAACAATTCTAAAATGTAGTTTCATTGAATCATAGAATATCAGGGTTGGAAGGGATGTCAGGAGGTCATCTAGTCCAACCTCCTGATCAAAGCAGGACCAATCCCCAATTTTTGCCCCAGATCCCTAAGTGGCCCCCTCAAGGATTGAACTCACAACCCTCGGTTTAGCGGGCCAATGCTCAAACCACTGAGCTATCCCTATCCCCAAAGTAAAGCTCTATATGATACTAGAGCACCACAGAATATCAGGGTTGGATGTGACCTTAGGAGGTCATCTACTTCAACCCCCTGCTCAAAGCAGGACTAATCCCCAATTTTTGACCCAGATCCTGGGATGTCCCCCTCAAGGATTGAACTCACAACCCTGGGTTTAGCAGGCCAATGGTCAAACCACTAAGATATCCTTTCCCGCATCATCACACAACCAAAAATCAGTTGACTTATCTGCTCCTAACAGGATTGTGGGTTGTTTTTTTTTTAAACCAGATTGTTGGCCCATGGGCACTTTATCTCAGGTTCAGGATTTTCCTTACTTTAGACTCCAGTATTGTCATTAAAAAGAATGCCCTTTTATCAGTGTACTAGTATTGAAAAAGCCTAAGTGTTACCATAAGTTAGTTTCTGGTTACCTGTCTGATACCTGAACTATGCAAAATCTCATTAAAGTTCATCTATGCCCTGGGCTCCAATAAGCTCTCGTGTCTGTTATGAAAAGAAAACACTTCAGCTTATTAGAGGCAGGTATACTGTGGAATTGCTAGTGACTGAAAATGTGAAATCCACTTATTTTAAGTGATATGGCCAAATTTCGCTGTGTGAGACGCTGAGTAAAGCATGAGTATAGTAGCAGTTGGCGCATAATGACATGCTGGATTGATGCCACTGATGTTCTGCGCTGTAAGAAAATACTTCTCAAACATTCTTTATCTTAATAGAGTGAACGTACCTGATATCTTTCCCCTTAGAGAAAGGGAGTAAGGGGTCTTATTGTTTCTTGCACTACTTTTTACAAGGTATAAAACCCCCTAATTTTTACGTGCCAGAATAGCAGCATGACACTGTAAGGTAACATTTCTGTACGCCATGTAGAGATTCTCTGTTAAAAGAAGCCTTTGTCTGAAGGAGCCTATAGTAAAGTGGAGATCTGGAGAATATCGCTAAGGAACATGGGTATTTAAAATCTTCTGGTATGATGATTAATCTGCCTGTTGATAAACCTGGTTAAAAGTGATTCTTTTGCTTCTTTCTTGCTGATGTTTGGAGTGCTGTTGGCAGTACAGGGTGGATCTAGGAAAACTAGAGGTGCCTTTGTTAGGTAATCTGGAAACCTTCTGACTCTTCCACTTGACGCTAATACATTCTTTCATTAACTACACTTAATTCGTTACTTTAGGTAGGAATGGATTTATGTAAGTGGATGATCATTTTTGGATTCATAGCTGAAGTAGTACTTTATTTCAGTCGTCACTACTTCTATTGCAGTTAAGGAATTCAGAGATCTGTGTTAAGCTTTATTTGGAGGACAGCAGCTTGGGAGTAAACTTGTAGCCTTCTTGTTACAGAGACAAGAGCATGGTAGGGGAATGCAGCAAGTGACAATGTTTGCTTTCATCACTTCAGTGCTATGCTGCCTCCTAGTTTGATTTCCCATTTAACGTTGAGTCTCATTCTGTATTGGCTTATGTACTCCAATTAAGCCAATACAGAATGAGGGTCAGTGTTAAATGGGAAATCAAACTAGTAATGAATGTGGAGAGTTTATGCCCGTTTCCTTACTTATGGAAGCAGGTGGTAGTTCTGGCTGAGGTGAGACCTATAATGTGTAGAGCTCTGCAAATCTGTGGGTATCTGTTTTATATCTGCAGATACGGATATCTGTGGACCATGTTTGCGGATCGCAGATTAGATGCGGATAGAAATTTTGTATCTACGCAGGGCTCTAATTATGTGTATCAGTTGTATGTGAGATACTCTGAAATTTATTAATCAGCTTCAGCTGGAATGATTTGTATCCAACATTTGGGATTAGGAATTTTTTATGAACGTAAGAGAGTCATCAAATGGCTCTTTATTCCTAACACCATCAATGTTTAACAATCAAAGCTAGGCTTTAAGGTGGGTGTCTGTTTTGCATCATCTGGCTCTTCATTTCATACTGTCTAGGATATGGGGTCTTGATGTCTTTCTGTATTTTGTGCAATGCCCAGAGTTGTGCCTGGGTTCATTGCTTTGTAGACTTTTAACGATCATTTTAAACAATAGCTAACAATACCCGCATGGCTGATGCAATATGAGAACCTGAACAGAATGTACTTTACATGTATAACAGCAACATTCTTAAAGTTGACTCTGTCAAAATAAAGGATGTATTAGTTTATTTTTAAAGTTCTTAAGATTTTTGGTTTTAATTTGGAAAAACATGAAATCTGATGACCCCTGTATTCTACAAAACTGGTTTCTGAATCCTGATCTTCAAGTTGAGATAATGCAGATTGTTAAACCAAAACATCTTCCAGTGTGTCTGTGGTCTCTGAACTGTTTGGGTTAATATTTATCATGACGTGGGATATTGAGGAATGGTATAATGTATATGATGTGGATGCACACTGGAACAAATAATTGTCTAACTTTATTTTGACTTTGTTTTAGAAGAAGTGAGTATACCTGTTTACACTGGTGAAAGCTAAAGCCTATCTAAGAATGTTTGTTTAAATCTGATAAGGTGAAGTTCTGAGAACAAGATTAGAAGCTTTCTTTCACACTGCCCTACCTGCTAACAAACTGCTGGAGCTGACAGCCACTTAGATCCCAACACGTAGAATCCTATATCATACACAGCTTAGATTGAAAGTGTGCCAAAAGCTTTTACACTTCAGGCTAAATATTGGAATTTAAGGATCCAGAACTGAATGTCTTGTCATTGGTCTTTAAATTCAAGGGGCTCTGGAAATTTATGATACATATTGGCCAAATTCTCAAACGTGCTGAGCATTCCTACTTCCCATTGACTTGAGAGGAAATCAAGGTGGGTAGAATTTAATTTTTTTAAACCAAAAAAATCTGATAGATTTATTTTTTTTAGAGGATTTTAAAGAAAAATATTTGAAATTGATAACCAATGTTAAGGACTAAATTTAATATCCATTACAATAATTTAAAAAATATAAAGCAGTACATGTTGGGTACCCAGTTTTAAAGAAAGTAAAACCACTGGTGTAAGTCACTGGCTAAGAACCTGGAGCTAGAGTTTGTTGAAGTGCTAAACCAGCTTTTGACATCAGTAGCTTTTTCTGCTGGTGTGAGAGAATATTTTCTTTTTAGTCTATTCAACTAGTTCTTAGTTGGTTCAAAGTTAAGAAACCAATGGGAGTTGAAAAAGCAGAAAAGTTTGTTCTCTTCCAATTTATGAATAAAAAACAGCTGAGAGGATGAGATCTACTAGTTCTAAAATTTTGAAGGGCATAGTGGTTCGAAACTATCAGTTGAAGTTACTGAGCACAGATACTTTGAATAAATCAATTTTAAATGCAGGAGAGGTTTTGATAAGAAACACTTTTATTAGAAAGTTTATGTATCTCACAGTTTTATTTAACTAATAAAACAATTTTAAAATGATGCTTTTATGCATTTTAATTTTATTTGAATTTCTATCCAAATAGTTTTACACAAATCACAAGTAAAAAAACACATCATATAGTAAATAAGAAATGCATCATTCACAGTTTCTAACAATAAAAATGTAAAAAAAAACAAGGACTGAATAAAAGTTTACTATATTATTACTTAAACAAATGTGTGTAGATGTAGTGTACCCCTCCCCCCCCCCGACGAGTAAAAAGAAGCACAATTTAATGTGTAGGCTACATTTAGTTGCAAATCAGCATGTTTTAATAGTTACCAGCCAAAGAGAATCAGCCTTTCTTTAGGAAAGTAACTTAAAAAGTGCAAATGCAAAACACAGATTAAAATCAGTGTCTTGAATCAAGGTTTCCTGCTTGCTGCTTTAAATTATTATTAAAATTGGTGATTTAAATCATTTCATTTTAAATCAGACCACTCTGGAAGAGGTTGTGTGTGCTGGACACCTCTGAAATTTAGGTCATTAGCCTGTCACAAGTTCAAGTCACTATACAAATATTAAATCTTCACCATAGCATTGTGGGGGAGGTAGCTATCCTTAGCCAAACATTGGATACAGAGGGAGAAATGGATTGACTTGCCCATTTGTCAGGGGCTGTAGTTCAGACTTGTCTATATTGGCAAACTTCTGAAGCTTCTAGCATGCAGCTTCACCAGTGTTGGGGGTGCTAGTGCAGTCTGGCTGCTAGTGTTTTAATCATGGTGTCCTCTGAACCTGCTCTGAGCAAGGTTGGATATATCGTGGGGTGGTGGCTGCCATTGGTCAGTCTGCACTGTCAGCCAGAGAAGCATGGTAGGAGATCTATACCAACTTGACAGTCTGCAGAGCTTTTCTGACTGTGAACTCATTTCTCTGGACTGTGCTCTCATCTCAGTGAAAGTCCTGGGCTTTAACTCCCATATAGTTGATTTTGAAAACTTGGGAGTTAAGGTCAAGCATTATACCTCTGCTCCATTCTGATCCAGTACTGTAGTCCATAATGGGGGAATCATCAAAACTCTTCATCTGATTTTCTTTGTCATTTTCTAAAATGCAGTAGTTGTAATAACTTAAAAGGAAACAAAACTTGGAAAAGTAATTTTATGCCATAAAGGGTAATAAGTTAGAAGTAAACTATAAAAATAAATGTGTACTAGCCCCCCTACTCTGTTGTGTTGCTGCAGCACCTAAAGGCCCCACCCTTATTGTACTAGGTACTGTATAAACATAACAGATGAAGACCTCTGAAGGTTTACATTCTGAGTTCATATTGGCCTCTCTATTCACTCCACATCCAATGAACTATAAAACATTAACTTGTACTGCTCATGCTGTTTTGCAACTTGAGGTTTTCATCAGGCTTTTTCAATTTAGATCAGCCTAGTTTGACGTAACACACCTGTCCATGGATTATCTTCTGGGCTTGTTAGTCAGCAATTCTGTTAAAGAATTTGTACGGCAAAGGGTTTTGATCTATAGAAGAAATTTAGATTTCCACACATTACTGGTGTTGCTCAATATGGTTGCAGGGAAAGCACACTTCACCATAATTGACATCCACATAACTTTTCAGTGTACTTTTTTGCATGCTTGTGAAATACACTGTGAGGTATTGAAATTTGGCGTTTCAGCTGTTAAAGACTTAGAATAAACTCTGGTTCCTTGTATCTTCTTGGCCATGTCAAGGAAGTTGGGCATATAGTGGCATAGACTATATCTTAAGAATTTATTTTAAATCACACCTGGGAAGTATTTTAAGGAAGAGGTGAACATTCAGTGGTCTGAATGCAGCACCCCAAAAAGAGGATGTGGTGGAGTGCAGTACTGTGCAGCTTAGTTCCTGAATCCATTGCTGCAGTAAGGGTGGTATGCACTAGACAGTTGACCATTGGTTTGCAGTAGAAGTTAAGAAGGAGTGTGCCATCAGTGCAAGATCTGAGTGTGTTGGCAATGGGTATTTGAGTGTGGTGTGTCTTCTCTATACAGGCTTTGTATGAATTCCCAATGTAGTTTACTGCAGAAGTAGTAGTTACTTAAAGCACTATCCCCAACTACAGCACTGTTTATGGGTGAACAAAATGACAGCTCCCTACTCTGAGGAGCTTACAAAATGGGATCCTACAGGGGTCAGTCCTGGGTCAGATACTGTTGAATATCTTACTCTCCACCCTATTATCCAGGTCATTAGTATGCTTACAAATTTTGCAAATGACACCAAGCTGGAAGGGGTTACAAGTGCTTTCAAGGACAGGACTAAAATTCAAAATGACCTTGATGAATTGGTCTGAAATGAACAAGATAAACTGCAATAAAGAAAGGAAAAATCAAATGCACAACTACAAAATGGGGAATAGCTGGGTTAGGTGTTGGTACTAATGAAAAGGTTCTGGGTATTGTAGTGGATCACAAATTGAATGAGAGTCAACAATGTGATGCAGTTGCAAAAAAGGCGAATATCATTTTGGAATGTATTAACAGGAGTGTTGTATGTAAGACACAGGAGGTAATTGTCCTGCTCTAGTTGGCACTGATGAGGCCTCAGGTAGAGTACTGTGTCCAATTCTAAGCACCAAACTTTAGGAAATATGTGGACAAATTGGAGCAGTCCAGAGAAGAGCAACCAAAATGATAAGTTTAGAAAACTTGACCTATGAAAAAAAGTTAAAAATGGGGCAAGTTTAGTTTTGAGAAAAGAAGACTGAAGGGGGACCTGATAACAATCTACAATACGTAAGGGCTTTTATAAAGAGGAAGGTAATCATTTGTTCTGCATATTCACTGGAGGTGGGATAAGAAGTAATTGGCTTAGTCTACAGCAAGATATTTAGAATAGATGTTAGGAGAAACTTTTGAGCTATAAGGGTAGTTACTCTGGAAGAGGCTTCCATAGGAGATGGTGGAATCCTCATCAGTAGAGCATTCCACAGTAGTCATCTGTCAAGGATGGTCTGGGTTTCCATGGTCCTGCTCAGCACAGGGGGCTGGATTTGATGACTTCTTGAGGTCTTTTCCAGCCCTACATTTCCATGATTCTGTGAAATGGGAAACAATGTATCAATGTATAAATCCTCAGTGGATGTGAGGAGGGAATATGGGGGAATTTAGGGTTACAAATGTGGCAGTTCATGAAATATTTATTGTTATGGACACAATTTGTTCCTTTTGGTATTTTTAAGCTAATTTGATAAATTACAACATGGTGACAGTATTTGGAATAAGGCCCAGGGTCGAACTGAGTGTTGGATGTCTAACCAGAAGAAGTGAACACTGAAAATGGACGTGAGGGAGAAAAGGAGAGTGGATAGCTCTTCTCATAGGGTCAGAAGCTGTTCCAGACATTGAAGGCAGCATGGGAAAAATAACTGTTCTTAATTGACATGTGTGTACCCTATTTTACTGCCAAAATAGTGGGAGCAGCATATTAGCTGTTTTGTTGATTACTTGTTTGATTATCATGCATCTAGTGAAGTGACATCTTTGACCTTGTGTTGGATCATATTAAAGACGTTCTGTATTAAAATCACAAATAAGTTTGATTCCCCATAGTTTAAATTCCAGGGTATTACTAATTAAGAGGTCTCTTGGTTTTTGGTACTGTTTCTCTCCCTCTATGTGTGAAACTTGCAAGCTGCTAATTGTGTTAGTACATTCTAAGACAGTCTGTTCTCAAAGCAATTCACAGAGAGAGAGACTCAAAGCAATACTCTAACAACAGAAACAGCACCCAGAGACTCCCTGCCCTTTTGTTGTATTAACAATTGTGATTAAAATAGAGATAGAGGATGTCTGTGGATGGATGCTTGGTGTGGATAATAACTGAATGATCAGGGAGGTGCCAGCCTAAGAATCCAGTGTCCATCGGCTGAAGAAGGCGTTAAGTGGAAATAACCAGAGGAACCCCCCCCCCCTCCCCCGGAGGGCAGACTGGAATCCACCCGACAGCCTCAAGAATGGGAGAACCAAAGAACAAGATAACATCTTGGAGCCGTCAGGAATGTGCTATCTGCTGATTGATTCAGCAACAGCATGATGAAGCAATTCCCATAGACTGGCATAGGAAGAAATTCCTATAAAAATAGACTCTAAAAAGTGAGAACTTTGGGGTCTGATTCTGCAAACCAACTTGCAGGAGCACCAGATGAGTATCTGACAAGGCCCTGCTCCCTCCTCATGTCCAGGCCACCTGGCCAGTGGCTTGGCATGAGCAACTCTAAGGCTGGTAACTATGATAACAACCTTGCAGAACCTGTGTGTGTGTGTTTGTATGAATGAATGTGTGAATAAATATGAGATTGAATGGAATGTTATAGCTATAACTAACTGCTTACTATGTTTCTTTCTGTATTCACAATAAATGAGGTATTTTGCCTTTTTCCCTTTAATAAGATCCTGCTGGTTTTTAATTTATTGGTATAACACTTGCCATAACACAAGTTTCTTCACTTAATGCTGCACCATCATGCGTATATGAAATGCAACCACCTGGTGTGTTTGGGCTTGGTGGCACAGCCTGTGGGTGTTTTGTCATATTCTCTTCAGAGCACCTGTAGTGTAAAAAGCAAGGATGTATCCAACACCTTACCCCGTCTTTCTGATTTCAGCTGTCCAGTTACTACTCTTTGCAGGTCAATGAACACGATTTTTAGTGTGACTGCTATATTTTCATTTCTTAATTACCTGAAGAACTCTTAGACATAGGTGATGGGTGTGCTGTGAGGACATAGCCTTGACTCAGGCCTGTATGGTCATCCAGGGCAGGGGTTCTCAGGACAAATTTTTTGGTGGCCTCAGAGTGCATCCACGCACCTGGAGCCCTTCAGCCCTGCTGCCCCGCCTCCACAGGGCTAAAGCCCAAAGCCTGAACCCCCCTGCCCCTGGGAAGGTGGGGAATTCACTGCCTGCCTGCCTTCTCCTCCAGCGTTGTGCCCTAGGTGTCTCCAGAGGGGGGCAAGGTCCAACCTCTGCTGGCAGCCTCAGCAACTAACATCTAAGAGTGACTTGAAGTGGACATATGAAAGGCCTATCCCGGTTTACATATGTGGGACCTGGCAAAATCTGAACTTTATGAAGATGTACATTCCACTTTAATTGGGTAGATGTAGTTTGGGAACTAATGTAGCTCATTTCATACAAAGTTGACTAATGACAATGGCAACTGCAACATCTGTCAGGTGATCTGGATTATATTGATTGACTCATGAGGCAGATCTCATGCAATGATTAAGCTTGTTTTTTGGTTTATTGCCTTACCAGTTAACATTAGCCATAGCAAAGGTGGGAATCCTTCTGGAAGGTATCTAAAAGTTGGATTAGCAATAGGCTTCTGCCATTGTTACAGGGTGAGTTATTCTTCTGTCCCTTTCTGGTCTCTGAGTGCACCATTTCAGGTGGGAGGCCCCAGGCCTTAATTTATCCTGCAGTGGTATTCTGTGATTCTCCCACTCCTAAACTGGGCCCTGGGCTTCCGTACCCTCTGTATCAACCATTGTTATCCTGAAGGTTGGATTGAGTTCGGGCATCTGCAATTCTTCCTTTCAGAAGTCAGTAACCAGTGGTATATCACGATAAACCAACCTTCCTAAAACCAAAGTGATTGGTTTTTTTAGCAGTAGGAACAAAACATTAGAGAGAAGTATTAAAATAGTCTACATGCATGCATGTTTTACCTAATGCGCTGCCATCCTTTGTTGGGACTTAGGGTCTAGCTTCTCCAGGCACCCCAACAGGGTCCTGTGTCTGTATCTGGTTCCCCCAGACATTTACTGCCTTTCTCCTTTTTAATTCTGCCAGAGTTCCTTCATTCTTCCGAGTCTGGTCAAAACCAGTTTTGTAAGTTGAGTGGAGAGGAGGCAACATCATAACAGCTTATAGGTCTTGAGCCATTCTTTTCTTTCCTGACTCTTTTTCCAGACAGCTACTTATTGAGGAAAACCAGTATATTCATACAGGAAACACCCTAATAGCCAGACCAACACAAAAAATTAACAAATTACCAAGCAACTCCAAATCCCTGTTACCTTTCTTTGAATGGTGAAATTAATACTGGGCTCTCATACACAAGAATGGGAAGTGGTGGTAGTGCTGATGTGCCAACATGAGGCAATGAAGGTGTATCACTTTGATAGGATAGTGGACAATAGTCTGATTATACTCTAGCTCACTCCAAATGTTAGGCTTGGAAAGCAAATAGGCCTGTGAAATGTGAAAATAATTTGCCTTTTACATGTTAGCCGTTTCAGCTGAAGACCCACCAACTCACTTGGGGTCACTTGTATGCTGTTTTTTATCATTTGTAGATAGTGGCTTCCAAAATTAAATTGAAGCTTTAGACAGTTTGAGTGCAACTTCCCTGTCAAGTTTTTTGTGCACACTAAAATGATTAGGGATATTAGGCTTCAATCAGAAAAGTTGCTTGTTAGTGAAATATATCTGTAGACTTAAAATAAAAAAGCAAATTCTATTTAAAGGGACACTATCAGTGTGAAATTTAGTCAACTGTAAAAATATAAATAGTAGGTTAAGGCAGTACACCTGTCCTTGAGGTACCCTGCGAATTTCTTTGATTTTTTTGTAATCCTTTTCCTCTTTAAAAGTTTTTTCTCTCCCCTCTTGCTATTTTTGGAGGGTGAAGGGAAAGGAGGGAACTCACACTAACAAAAGAGGATACAGACTGACTACACAGAGCAAATGCTGTAAAAGGCACAACAAGTAAGCAAATTAGGGGGGAAAGGGATGTCTAGGGATAAACACATAACATTTGTCTTTTGTGTGGAGTTCCTATGATGTTGGTGAAGTATGTGCTACAAATGACCAAGAATCTTTCTTTAAATGTCATCCTTTCTAGGAGGTACTGCACTGGTGTGAGGGACTCATGGAGAAAATAAACTAATATCACAGATCTGTCAGTATTATTGTACCCCTAATCTGTAGAAGAACTACCTCATAATCAGAGTTAAGAATGACATTTTCCATTGCAGTGAAAAGGATACCTTACGTCAGTGGGGACAACTTGCGGGCCACACACGGCCTGTCAGGGTAATCTGCTGGCGGGCCATCAGACAGTTTGTTTACATTTGCACAGCCGCCTGCAGTTTCCAGTGGCTGCGGTTCACCGTTTCTGGCCAATGGGAGCTGCAGGAAGCGGCGTGGGCTGCAAGGCCATGCTGGCCTCTACTTCCTGCAGCTCCCATTGTCTGGGAATGGCGAACCGCAGCCACTGGGAACTGCGGGCAGCCGTGCAAATGTAAACAAACTGTCTGGCGACCTGCCAGTGGATTACCCTGATGGGCCACCTGTGGCCCACCACTGCCTTACATCCTTTTTTTGCCTATCAAAAATGGGCCCTATGCTGAAAATTAGTCTGTCAGAACATCTAAAATTGAACTTTGGAAGTGTTTATTGGGTCTATTTACATCTCCCATTGTGCTCAAATATTCTGTATGTTTCTGTAGACACCAAGGAGACTACTAGTCTTGCTGATACACGATCTCTTTCTTTAAAGAGAGAGAATTTGTCCAGTATAACTTCAGGTTTTTGTGGTTCCCTTGCGTTCGAAATTGGGAGTGATATTTCTTTTGCTGAGGCAGCTTTTACTGCCCTTATTAGCTAAGAATTAATATTCCTCACTCTTGCTAGCTGATTCTTACAAGTGGGAGAAAGACAGGGAAGCTCTTTGCTTAAGCAATCAACTCTGATTTGGGGGAGAAAAGGCCCCTGTAATTGCAGCAGTATGGCTCTATAAAGGGAAACAGTTGAACAACCTAGGGACGCTAAGTAACGTACAGTCCTTGAGTATAGGGAGGTGAATCAGACTTCATATACAGCAAATCCTGTTTCTCTCTCTCATTTACTAAAACTCTCAGTAAATTAGTGGGAAATAACTGATTCATCTGTCCTGCTCTATTATGATGCTCCCAGCCTGTTAATGATCTTTCTGGATTTCTGCAGGGATTTTAGCTCTGTCTTGTCTGACTATTTAACGTAATCAATCAGCTTCACATTGTAATTCAGTTTGGTTTAATCAATCCTCGGATTATTTTAGGCAAAAAGTGGAAGCAATTAAAGACTGGGTTAGTTTGTCACGTTTGGGATTCTGTGGCAGCTTGATATGTTGATCCTTTTTTAAAATGGTAAGGTACATTGAGTCAGGTCAGTCAATCAGTTAGGATGAGCCCCCTCTCTCAGCTCCTTCATGTATATTACCTGCAGAGATTGTGCTCCAAGCTGCACAAGATACAAATACTCCTGTACATTGTCCAAAAGGAAATAATATGCATAGGAGCCAGATGGGAAGGGGAAACATTGCAGAGTATTAACTTGAATATGTATGTAGCTTTTTAGATTAGTACCCATTTTCCAAAACAGCTGGTTTGGCCCCGCCATGCTTTCCTTCCTCTTGAGATGAGTTCCTCATTTGAACATTCTGTGGTCACTTGACATTTTGGGGGAGCATGTAGTCCCCTGGTGGGCAGGAAATCTCTTGGCTAGCTTTCACCATGTTTCACCTGTAAGCTCGGGTGCAGAGTAAAGAAGTTAAAACTACAAAAGCAGGCTATTTTTAAAAAGGACTCCTTCCAAAACTAACTTAATCCTTATTATTCCCCGGTAGCTGTCACCCAGAATGTTTGCTGCTTCTCTTTGTAAAGGTTGGAAGAGGTCTAGTCATCTGCAAACAAACCCCCGAACATCTTTGTGTGATTTTAAGCAGTGGGAGGAAGAATCTGTGAATGAGTGGCATAGTGGGTAGCAAAATAGAGGTGTGATGGTGCCCACCATAAGGCATTATGGAAATATGCTTATATATATGACATAACTGGAATATGTTTGATGCTACATACGCCATGTAACATATCTATGTAAAAGTTATAATCTACCAAATCTATTAATCCTATGTGTATGCATGTATTAGTTTTGTATTCGAAGTTATGAATAATGGCTGTGTACTGGCTTGATTTTTTTTTTTTTTAAGTAGCCTTTGCAAAGTATTTGCTCAGCTTCTTGAGAAAGGAATGTGCAAATTAAGTACCCAGTCAAGAAGCATTTAACAAACAATGGATGTTGGAAGGCTCCAATCCACATAAGAAATTTTCCTGAAGACATTCAAGATACACGTGGGCAGTGGCTGCCACTGGTAAGAAACTCAGTCATTCATGGACATGTGACTGGCCTATGTGACTCCAAAACTCCATCTTGGAGCTGGACTTTGCATAGGAGAGAGGAGGGGGTCTCCACCCACAAGAAAAAGTCTACTTAAACCCCTGGAGACTCTCCATTTTGTCTTCAGCTGTCTAAAGAAAGAGCCTCTCTATCCCCAAGGATACCTGAAAGAAACTGAAACAAAGGACAGTAACTACAGGGGGTGTGAGTGATTGCTGGACCCAGAGTAGAAGGAGACTGGTCTGTAAAAGGAAGGTTACTGGGTGAGGATTTTATCTGTATTCCGTTTTATTACTGTACTAGACTTAGATTTGCGTGTTTTATTTTATTTTGCTTGGACTTTGTTCTGTCGGTTACTACTTGGAACCACTTAAATCCTACTTTCTGTATTAAGTAAAAAGTTATTTTATTAATTAATTAACCGATAATATGTATTAATACCCGGGAGGGTGGGGGGAAACAGCTGTGCATATCTCTCTATCAGTGTTAGAGGGTGGACAATTTATGAGTTTACCCTGTACAAGCTTTATACAGAGTAAAACGGATTTATTTGGGGTTTGGACCCCATTGGGAGTTTGGCATCTGAGTGTTAAAGACAGGAACACTTCTTAGGTTGCTTTCAGTTAAGTCTGCAGCTTTGGGGCACGTAGTTCAGACCCTGGGTCTGTGTTGGATCAGAGCGGTGTGTCTGGCTCAACAAGACAGGGTGCTGAAGTCCCAAGCTGGCAGGGAAAGCAGGGGCAGAAGTAGTCTGGGCACATCAGTTGGCAGTTCCCAAAGGGGTTTCTGTGATCCAACCCGTCACAGTGGCGTAGTCAGAAGGATCTGTGCACAGCTGATTGCTTTGAGATACTGGTCGTGATTTTAGGTGAGTTTTAAGTGTGGTGGCTGGAGAACAAAGTGGTTACTGGTTTATTTTCTGTTTGCTTATTTTGGGTAAGGAAAATAAGGACAGAAAAGGAAGCAAAATAAGTAAGAGTGGAGATCAGAAGAAGCTAGAACTGCACAGGTTGCAAATTACCCAGAAAGTCTGAACACTGGGTCTCTGTTAACTAAGAAGCCCCTGAGCTGAGTGCATCCCAGTTTCAGTGAACTGCAGAGGGGTGTGTCCCAGCACAAAAAAGCAGGAAAATGACTACCAGTGAAGCAGCTATCAAACTAGAGGTGGCTAGACTGGAAGCAAAAGAGAAAGAAAATTAACATTGAAGACTGATGGAGAGGGAGGAAGCTGCCCACAAGAGAGCTATGGAGGCAGAAACTGCCAGGGAGAAGGCAGAATCAGCCAGGGAGGAAGCTGCCCACAAGAGAGCTATGGAGGCCCAGATTAAAGCCCCAAATCATAAACTGGCTGTTATGAAGTTGAAGAGACAAAACACTTCAGCTGCTGGCTCCACTTCCCCAAAAATCCACAAATGGGAGCGACCGTGTCCACAGTATGATGAATCCAGCAATATTGCATCACCTTTGAGAGACTGTGCACCCTCCATGCGATCCCTGAAGATCAAAAGATGACCACGTTGATAGCAAAATTAACTGGCAGAGCTCTGAACATATCCCTTTTGTAGGGAGGATCTTTCCCAGGAGGAGGGTGAAGAATCCGCATTTAAAATGCGAGACCCCTCTCCTGTGGATCAGGGTTTAAGGGAAGACTGGGGCGTCAGATCTCCTGGAAGGGGGCACCGCCCCCAACCTTTTAGGAACAGAAAGTGGGGTGTCCAAAGGGGTTTTACCAATCCAAGGCACTCTATTAAAATATGTTATTCTTGCTACACTTGTAAGGGATAAAACTGTCTCTCCGAGACAGAAGGGGAAAAATCTCTGCAGGGGTGAAACTTCACAAGGGAATGGGGTCCAGCCCAGAGAAATTCCAGAGGGAGGGGCCGAGGGCAGGCATGGTTGCAGTACACCCTTTCCTTGCCAAAGCCCCAAACACATGCCTGAATTGAAAGCCTTCTCCAAAGAGGCAGAAGAATCTGCCTGCCAGGGGGCAAAAAGAAATGGGAAAATACAGTAAACACTAAACAAACTAAATTGTGTGAACAAAGCCTGTCCACCACAGATTTGCTGTTAATCTTGTGTCTTTTTTGCTAATTCATCTATGGGATAAAACAAAGGAATTCATACTAGTGGTAAACCCTTTAAAGATGTGGGACATACCTGATTTGTGGAAGAAACTGTTGTATATGCTAGGGATGGTGACAAGACAGCCCCACAAGCATGTTACTTTTCAGCCTATACCTGTAAACAAACTGGAAGCTTGGCACAGCAGCAAAAGCATAATAGGCCCATGCTGCTGTGTAGAAGGGGAAACTGAGGCACACCCCGTCATGGCATTAGTGGCTAAATGCCACTCAACACTAACACAGTGCTTCTCAAGCTATCTGATATGGGGGACCAGCAATTTTTTTTTCCAATATGCATGCAGACCGGCAGCCGGTAGACAGTCCGTGGACCACCACTTTGAGTAGCACTGCTCTAACAGGTAGTGTTGTCTGCTTTCTGTTAGCAATACTACACCCCAACCTTTTTTTCGGGCATCTGGGGACCAGGAACCCCAAAACTGGCTAGAACACTTATGAGTAACATCATATGGTTTAAAGGTACTGAAAAGAAGTGTAACCAAAGACAAACAGGGATTTTACATGTACTGCCTCTGCCATGGACAGTGTCCTGGTTATTTTGCTTGGTAATTCACTTTGTTCTGTCTATTACTACTTGGAACCACTTAAATCCTACTTTCTGTATTTAATAAAATCACTTTTTACTTATTAACCCAAAGTATGTGTTAATACCAGGGGGTGGGGGGACAGCTGTGCATATCTCTCTATCAGTTCATAGGGGGCAGACAATTTATGAGTTTACCCTGTATAAGCTTTATACAGGGTAAAACGGATTTATTTGGGGTTTAAACCCCATTAAAAGTTGGGCATCTAAGTGTTAAAGACAGGAACACTTCTTAAGTTGCTTTCAGTTAAGTCTGCAGCTTTGGGGCACGTGGTTCAGACCCTGGGTCTGTGTTGGAGCAAACTGGCATGTGTGGCTCAACAAGTAACAGGTTGCTAAAGTCCCAAGCTGGCGGGGAAAGCAGGGGCAGAAGTAGTCTGGGCACATCAGTTGGCAGTTCCCAAGGGGGTTTCTGTAATCTAACCTGTCACAAGAGGCTTCTTAACAAACAATTCAGATTGCTTATTCTGCTTGAACCACACCTCTGTGTTGCTATTTTGCTTTCCTTCAAAGCTGAAATTACCATTTTAAAAAGGGAACACAATCATTCTTCCTCTTTCCAGACTTATAGGTGACTTAAAAAAGATGAGTTTTTGAAGAGCTTCAAGTTGGTGTTCAGTTCTTAACTATAAAAAGAAAAATATTTTTTATTAATTTTATGTACTGAGTGATCTAGGAGAAATAATAAAATTAACATTTTGACAAAGACCTCTGTGATAAATGAAAGGGGGATGAGGGGTAAGCTCCCTTTTATGGACCCAGCAAGCCAGTTAGCTGTTTTCTACTTGCTTTACCTGTAAAGGGTTAAAAGTCTCACTGCTAGGCGTAGGTAAAAGGAAGTGAGTGGGCACCTGGCCAAAAGAGCCCAAGACTCCCCTTTTTGTCTGTCTGTCCTTTGTTGTCCCGGAGAGAGGGAACAGGGCAGCACTTATGCTGTAAGAAGCTTGGGACCAGGTATGAAAAATCATCAGTATCATACCTAGAAACTACTCATTTGAAACCGCACATAGGTGAGTAGATCTGGAAATGTCTAGGAAGACACAGTTAGGTTTTTCTCTTTTTATTTCTGTATGGCTTGTGGACTCCTCTGTGCTAACCCAAGATGCTTTTGTTTTGTTTGTAACCTTGAAACTGGACCTCAAGAAAGTTATTTTTGGTGCTTAATTCTTGTAGTTGCGCCTTTTTTTAAATCTAGCAATAACCTGAGTTTCCAGGTATATTTTTTTTTTTAAATAAAATTTACCTTTTTTAAGAACAGGATTGGATTTTTGTGTCCTAAGAGACTTGTGCACATGTTTAATTAGCTGGTGGCAACAGCTGGTTTCCTTTGTTTTTCTTTTTCAGCTCTTCCCCAGAGTTGGGTGAAAGGGCTTGAGAGTACCCCACAGGAAGGAATTCCCAAGTGCACCTTCCTGGGTTCTCAAAGGGGTTTTGCACTTTGGTGGCAGCATCTACCCATCCAAGGTCAGAGAAAAGCTGTAACATTGGGAGTTTGATAGAAGCATGGAGTGGCCCATATTAATTTTTAGAATCCTTGCGGGCCCCCACCTTTTGCACTCGAAGTGCCATGGTGAGGAATTATCCCTAACATCCTCTCTTGAAAATGTGAGAGTCAGATAATATAAATAGTGTGTCAAGTTACTTGGATTCATACATAGAGTTAGAACAGAATATCAGGGTTGGAAGGGACCTCAGGAGGTCATCTAGCCCAAACCCCCTGCTCAAAGCAGGACCAATCCCCAATTTTTGCCCCAAATCCCTAAATGGCCCTCTCAAGGATTGAGCTCGCAACCCAGGGTTTAGCAGGCCAGTGCTCAAACCACTAAGCTAACATAAGAGTTAAACATCCTCAATTCTTTAGGGTGTTAATGTGTGATTGCTTGCATGACGTATTGAAAGGAGAAATTTTGTAGTGAGTAAAAGACTAGAGACTAATGATTTTAGGTAAAGGGTATTGTATTAGAGAACTACCAGTAAAAGAATCCATCAGCTCCTGGCTGGTGAAAGCCAGCTAAGTCCTATGTCCATTATTAATATAAACAGTTAGTGCCTCCTTCAGAGAAGCAAATGTTTTAAAAAATGCTAAAGTCCTTTCAATCCTGAAAAAAACAGTTGACCCCGAAGCCCTCTCCAACTTCTGTCCTATCTGCAACATACCGTTCCTGAGCAACATAATTGAGAAAGTACACCAAGCTCCAACACAACAGCCAACATTCATCGTGCCTCATAATCCGGGGTCCGACTACCTCACAGAGATATCTCTAATGGTCCTAAAAGACCAATGTGTTATGGCCATGGAAACAGGTAAGAACTTCATGGTCATGCTTTTAGACCTTTGCAGCTTTTCTCACTATAGACTGCGGAGTATTACTAACAGACCTTACATGACACAGCATGATTAGGTAGTCCAGCACAAGTGACTCCGCTCGTTCCTCAACAGCAGAACTCAGGGAGTGGTGATGGACAACTACTCCTCCTCTCCAAAGGCCCTCACTTGTGGGGTCCCACAAGAATCTATAGTATATATGGGAAACCACTGGGGAGAAGCCATGGGTTCAGCTGCCAATAATATGTTGATGACATTGTTATTTTTATATAATATAGATATAAAATCATTCTCAGCTGATGCAACCACCATCACTATGAAGGTGTCAGAATGCCTACAAGAAATCAGTTCTTGGATGGAGAGCAGCTGGCTTAAGCTAAACCCCTGGAAGACCAAGGTGTTGCTTTGAAGAGCTAGCTGAGATGCTGTTTCCATCTTTGGAAGGCATACAACTCGCAACTCGTTTGTCAGTGTGCAAAGCTTCAGGGTCCTGCCTGACTTCTCGCTAAGCTTGAGTGACCAGGTAGCATCAGTTTCCAAAAATCCCTTCTTTCACTTCCAACTTGTTAGGAAACTTCATCCCTCTCTCTGGGACAAAGATTTAGCCACATTTGTCACCTCCAGGATGGATTATTGTATCTGATTTTATCTGAAGCTGAATGTGAAAACAAGACACCAGCTGTTATAAGATGTGGCTATCTTGCTCTTCCTCTGTTTTAAGCCATCATGAACACACCTTATGTTTGCTCAAGTCCTTCCACTGGCTACCAATCAGCTTCCGATGCTAGTTTAAGGCCTCTGTCCTAATTTTCAAAGCAATTAATGGATCGAGCCCCAGCTACATTAAAGACTGAATGTCAATCTATGAACCCCAGAGATATCTGTCCTCTTCTGGGACAAAGCAAATTATAAATCTCCAGGTTGAATTATTGGAGGCAAAGAATTTGTGGTCCAGGTGATCTGGCTATGGAACAAACTATCAGAGAAGATCATTTGAATCTAGAGTCTGTCTTAAGGAGATACTGCAAAATCTCCCCGTTCAAAAAGGCTTTTCAACCGTGAAAATAATACCCCTTCTCTTCCTCCCCCAAACACTAACCAACCTATAAAAACCCTGAAACAAATCAACCTTAAAAAAAAAAAATGAAGGAAAATAATTCTTTAAAATGTCCAACACAAACTTTCCTCCTACCCCAGCACAGGAGAATTCCAGAAGCGCCGTGTAGCCCACTAGGGACTTCACTGTTACTGTAGTTTTTGTTCAGAAGGCCTCAGGTCCTGTGGTGGGCAGCAATGTGAAACTCAAACGCTATGTCTACGCTTAAAGCAGCATTCAGGGTACAGGTGCTACATGTTTAGCTACACAGTACAGTGAAAGACAGGCTGGGTCCTTACTTGTCCCTATGGTGTGTATCTGCTTGCCACAGTGAGGTTCAGAAGGTCTCCACTGCTGGAACCTTTCGCTGAGGTGAACAAACTGCCTAACTATAGCAGTGGGAGGCAGTGGGACACTATATCACTAAAGATGGTTTGGGCATATAGAGAGCCCATGTAGGTGAGGTTGAGGGTTCAGGTGTATTTGCCTAAGGTGTGCCTCACTGTCTACACTGGAGGTGGGCAAACTACGGCCTGCAGGCCAGATCCAGCCCCTCAGGGCTTTGAATCCAGCCCATGGGATTGCCCCCCATGGCACCGCAGGCCCCGCGCCACTCTCGGAAGTGGCTGGCTCCATGTCCTTGGGGGAGGAGGGGAAGAGGGCTCTGTGCGTTGCCCTTGCCTCCAGGCACCACCCCCCGCAGTTCCCATTGGCCAGGAATGGGGAACCGCGGCCAATGGGAGCTTCGGGGGAGGTACCTGGAGGCGTGGCAAGAGCAGCGCTTGGAGCCCTGTGCACCCCCTCCCCCAGGGGCCGCGCAGGGGTGTGGTGCTGGATGCTTGCTGGAGCGGCACAGAGTGGGGCCAGGGCAGGCATGCAGGGAGCCTGCTCTGGCCCTGGTGCGTGCCACTGCCACCCCTGAGCCGCTTTAGGTTAGCGGCACCTGGCCGGAGCCCGAACTGCTCCTGCACTCCAACCCCCTGCCCTGAGCCCCCTGTCGCATCCCTCCTGCACCCCAACCCCCGCCACACCCCTCCTGCACCCCAATTCCCTGCCCCGAGCCCCCTGTCACACCCTGCACTCTTCCTGTACCCCAGCCTCCTGCAGTCCCCATCCCTCCTGCACCCCAAACTCCTTCCCTGAGCCCCCTCATACACCCTGCACCCCTCCTCTGCCCCAGTCCCTTGCCCTGAGCCCCTTCCTGCACACCGCAGTCCCTCCCACACCCGTGCCCTGGCCCTGCATATAATTTCCCCACCCAGGTATGGCCCTTGGGCCAAAAAGTTTGCCCATCCCTGATCTACACTGCTGTTTATACCTGTGTTAGCTGGTCGTGCAGTTTCTGTACTTTACATGCCATTGTAAGTGTAGATATACCCAAAGATAGATGGAGTCACAGTGTGTCTCTGGCCCTTTAAGAGGGAGAGGCCAGTGCACCTGTGACTGGTCCGCTGACCCCCAGCTAGGTTTAAGAGAAGGCATCTGGGCCCTAGACAGGGGGAGACTGGGTGAGTCAGGCTTGAAAGTCAGTAAGGAAAGATTGCAGGGAGCAGACGTGGGGTTTCACTGCCTGAGAGAGAAGCTGCAGAGAGCAGAAAGTTCTGCAGGCCCTCGCTGGGAATAGGGAAATAGACTAGAAGCCAGGAGGCCTGGGTAGTGGGAGGATGAGGCTCTGGAGCAAGAGGAAAGCCCAAAGGTATGCTCTGTGACCATACAGGGGTCAGGAACCTGGGAGAGACCCAGGAAGGAAGAGAGGCTTTTATTAAGCCTGGGGCAGGTGGACAGTTTAATCTTTTGAACTTTAGGAGAGGACTCTGGCAGTGAGCCTGGTAGTCTGAAGGACAACTGAGACTGATGAAGACCCTGCAGTCACACAAGGCTGCGGATCCTGAACATTTTGGACTTTATTTTGTGATTTCATTTTAATATTAATTCTTCCATGACATGGGAGTTATAAGCCTGAGACCGTGTTGAAGTATTCTTTAGAAGCCATGAGAAAGGGAAACAGGAGGTGCTCCAAGATTGTGATCCTATGACAGATGGATACAAGATGAAGAAACTTGTTTTCCTGTGAAACTGGCATTACTACAGAGGAACTAAGAAGGGGAAGTATGCTGGGCTCAAACTTCTGTACCTGAAAAGCCCTGAGTAAACCTTCTTTCTTTATCCTCCACCACCCTCAGTTTCTGCCATTTATTTTGGTCTTATGCTGGTGTGTCCAGCTTCTGAGTGTCATGTTTGATGGATTTGGCTTTTTTCTCCATTCTGCTTAATGTTTCTATAAGTCACCCTCTTTGTTCTCTTTCCAGGTAGTGTCCACATTATCACTTGCTCTGGAAATCATGTTGGGGGCACCCTTAAAGCATGGCCCAAATATGTCCATTGTCGTCATCTTACCATATCTGATGCTTTAGATTGATTTGCTCTAGTTAAAAGAATTTCTGATGTTTCAAGAAACTCTTTCCAATAGACTCTAGAAGATTTTCCACAGGCATTTACTTTGGAATGAGTTGATGTCCTGATCAATCTCTGTTGTAGATTTCCATGATTTTGCTCCAGTATATGAAAGTTGTTTGTTGCTTTTTATATTCGTTGCTTGACACCTAGCATCGTGTCACTATCATTTCACATCTCACTCCCTAGATAGGTAAAATGACTGACTTCTTCTCATGTTTCTTCAGCCACTCTAATGGTTACTTTTGGGATGTTGATAGCCATGTATTTTGTCTTCTCCTTGATGAACAAACCAACTTGTTTTGCTGTATCTGCCAAAAGCATGGTCTTTCCTTCCATTTGGACTAAGCAGGACAATGTCATCAGTAAGGCTACGATTTAGTCATGGAGGTTGTGGAAGTCACGGATTCTGTGACTTCCAGTGACCTCTGTGACTTCAGCCTGTGGTGATTGGGAGCTGCAGGGTCCCTCGCCACCTGTGGGGGAAGGGAGCTATGGGGTACCCCTGCCGCTTAAGGCAGCCCCCGGAGCTCCAAGCCACCGTGGGTGGCAGGGTACCTCCGCAGCTCTCAGCCCTAGGTGGCAAGGTATCCCCAAGCTCCTGGCCGTCCCATTTTGTCACAGATATTTTTAGTAAAAGTCACAGACATGAAGTCTTCCATGAATTTTTCTTTTTTTGCCTGGGACCTGTCTGTGACTTTTACTAAAAATATCCGTGACAAAATCTTAACCTTAGTCATCAGCAAAACTGAGGCCATCCATTTCTGCTTTATCACTTGTTCATAAAATTCCTCTGTGGCCTTCTGCAGTTACTTTCCTGAGGTGTGTACAGCTAATCTTAAGTGTACAAAATTAAGTAGAATTAATATCTCTAAGTGCAAAGCGTGTGTATGTATGTATTTGTGGAGGGATGATTAACACCAATTACCATAAATACAGAATAAGCTGCTTTTGTATATAATGTGTATATAACATTCCACATCAACAGTAGCTTATCCTGTATTTATTCTACCAGTCTCCTTACACTTATCCGGACTACATGGAATCTGAAATGTATTGGTAACTTCTGTGTTCTTAGGGGTGCATGGCAATTAGTGTTAACCATCCCTCTATAAAAGAAATGCAGCTTTAATCTTACATACCTTCTTTTCATGACCGTTCTAACTTTTGGCATCTGTTCCTTATTCATACAAGCTCTACCACATCATTCTTCTTACCACATCATTGTTCTGTTTTTCCCCCCGTATTGGGTTTTTTCAGGCTTGCATTCTTTTTTGCCAGTCTGAGTGTACACAGTTAGCACACAGTTGTGTGTAAGTAAGGTGAACTGAAGAGGTTTGGGGATGCTTTTTTTCTGAATAACACACATTGGGGGAGAATAAGCATAAGTAATTTGTTTTCTGGATTGTTTAATGCTTGCTTTATATTATTAAAAGTCTGGTTCATCTATTGGGAATGCTGCTGTTGACTTAATTGTGAGCAGGCTCAGACATGCTGTTCTGAAATGAATTGCTTTTAAACTTCAGCTGCGCAAGAATAAAAAATTGGTTCTCATAGGCTTCTGTATCAAGATAGTTAGCAAGAAGTGGGAGGGTGGAGGAGGTGGCAGAGGCAAAAGTGTAAAGGTGCTCAAGATTGGCCCAAGTCTGCTTCTTGTGATTTCAATGGGATTTTTATCAGATGTATTTTTGTAATACATAGAGTTACTACTTAGCCCTACATATGCAAAGCTCGTGTACAAAAGTAAGGTCCTTGCTTTCTGTAGCATTTCATTGTTTTCACTAAGACATCACTCAGCCAAAATCATCCCTGGTTCAACTCTAATAGTTCAAGCGGAATTACACCAGGGAATAATTTGAGCGAAGAACATAGAGTAGTCATAGGATAGTCTGACTATCCTTAGAATAGATATTAGAGAATTTGGAAAAGTGACAAGGGATTTCCTAAAAGTTGTATGTACTTTGAAGTATTGAGGAGGATTGTTTCTACCACAGCCTAGTAACATTTTTCCCATAAACCTGTTTTTCATGCTGCACTACAGGGTTCTCCTTCTGTCTCACTCCTTGTACAAATTGAAATTCTGCTCTGTCTCCGTTGCGTCAAATCTAAGGAAAGCAAGAGTTTAACTTGAGCAGTGATTGAGAAGAAGAACCACAGCCAAATGCAGCATAAAAACGTAATTCCTGGAGGGATGCCAGTGATCCAGGAATAATGTGAAAATATTCTACATAAGAGAACAGCCTACATAATTACATACACACTACAATTGTCTTAAGGGCCCTCTCACATCCACATCTCTCTCACTCCGCAGGATAACTGCACTGATACTTTTTCTTGGATATTGCCTGATATTACAATTCTCTCAATGATATGGTATCACTGTGCACTAGAGTAAGAGAATTTCTACCAAGCCTTCAGGTTAAAAGGCTACTACATGTTAACACAGTTTTTGGGTGACACTAGGGTGATCAGGTGTCCAGTTTTCGACAGGAACACCCGGTTGAAAAGGGACTCTGGTGGCTCCGGTCAGTACCGCCAACTGGACCGTTAAATACCTGGTCGGCGGTGCTGGAACACGAAGGCAGGCTAGTCCCTACCTGTCCTGGGGCACTGTGCTGCACCCCAGAAGTGGCCAGCAGGTCCAGCTCCTAGGTGGGGGGGGGGCGCCTCCTCCTCCCCTCCACTTACTAGCGTCGGACCTGCTGGATGCTTCCGGTGCGTGCACAACGCAGTGACAGGACAGGCAGGATGCCCCCCACCCCGGCTCCTCCACTGTCTGGGAGCCACACGAAGTAAGCCTGTGCCGCAGCCCAGGGCCCCCTCCCACACTCCGAATCCCTCGGCCCAAGCCTGGAGCCCCCTCCTGGCCCCAAATGCCTCATCCCTGGGGAGAGCGAGCCACCAAGGGAGGGGGAGTGTAGGGGTGGGGCCTCAGGGAAGGGGGCAGGGACTTGGGGAAGGGGCAGGGCTAGGATGTGCTATAAGAAAGTTGGCAAACCTAGGTGACACAATTAAAATGTTGCTTATCAATTCTTTTGGTCTTGCACGAACTGAGAGGAGAAATGGGAGGGCTCTGCATAGCTTATACAAAAATGAGTGCACTGCTCATATGCTGAATAATAGTCATTTTAATCGCAAGTTGAATTTCTGTCACACGAAGCAATGCTCTCCTTAACATTATACTGTATGTCCGTAATAGGAATTTCTTAGCCAAAGAGCATGTCAACAGCCGAACTTAAGACAGTGTTTTTCAATCTTGCATATAATGTTGGTAAATTGGAGAATGAATTGTTTTAGTTTTGGTAACATCACTTAAAAACAAAGCTGCCTTCATTTAGGGAGCATATTGTACCTCCTAGATCTTGAGTAAGTTTTGAAAACTTTAAATTTTAAATGCTCAACCATTGGCAACTGCATGAAGGAATTGTGCCTAAAATATTTAGGCCCCACTTAACATTTTCCAGCCTGTCTTTCTGCAACCATTTTTAAAAATAGCTTATTTCACTTCAAGTCTGTGTGGAGAAAAATGATTTCAATTTAAAGTATAGGTTGTGCCTCGGAAACCTTGAGTTCAACCTGAAGCCTGTTCATCTAGAGGTCTTGGGGTCCCTCACTTAACATTCTAAAGGCTATTCTCTTCCCATGTTAATCTTCTTCTAAATATCTATGATCCTGTTTCTTGTGCTGCAAACATGAGTGACTAGAGTTCTAAGTCATGAATCAATTCAAGGATCTAACACATTTTAAAAAAAATGTAAGTTGGGTATTAATTACATTCATCTATGTATTTTAATTGCATTGTTGGGGTTTAGTGCATCCACAAACTACATTTAGTTTTCCCAAAGGGCCAACAACTGCAAAGGCATTTTAAAATGGAGGTGAGAAGAGTGAACAGTGAAATCTTTACTCCATCTTATGTCTGTCACTAATGCAGACAGTGGTATTTCCCTCTCACCTGCTGTTAAGGCAAGTGATAGCCATCTGCAGAGAGACATTTTTGTGCCCATTGTCTTGTTTCCTCCTTGCTTCAGCTTCTATGAGCTTCCCAGTTTTCTGTTATTATGCAAGACAGTAGTTGGTACCATTAAGCAGGAATTAGTCTTGTATCACCCCTTGCATCAATATTTGGGTAGAAGTCCTCTCTCTCCATTCTGTTTGAGAGTCTCTGCAAATGAAAAAAAGCTTCCTACTTCATTATACCCTGTTGGATCTGCTCTTGTGTCCAGTAAGCCTATGTAACATCTGAGCTCCCATGTCCCTGTTGGGGGGGAAATATGACCAATCCGTTAGATCAATGGTTCCCTTAAACCAATAGAGATGGCTTGAAAAAGGTATTCTGCAAAGCAGACACTGGTGTGCTCTCTATTAATTTTCCAGGCTTTGTCTTTGCATCATCATCTGGAGCAGCATTAAGGTCGTGTGTGCAGGGTGGTTCTGCCAGACAGGCTTTTTGAACTTAAGATGTAAGTAAAGCTTAAGAAAAGCATCCTCCTAACAATTAAGATTTTATCATGTTTACGAAAAAGAAATCTTCTTTTTCCAGAAGACTGAAATGCTTGAGAGCTGAACAGGCAAGCATTCAGGGGAAAACAACCGTTGGGATTTTTTTGAGTATCAGTAACTACTGTATAACAACAACAACAAAAATATAGCTATCTCAGCCTATGAGATATCTCAATCTTTATAAATGTAGTGATCCCATTCCAAAATTGTATTCTTTATTAACATTTATCTCTGACATAATGCCAGTCATAACTGAGAATCTGCTACTGTGTGTTCTGTGTATTGCAAGAATAGAGAGCATTTTAAATTAGTTGTTATACAATGTCTAAATCTTATCAGAATATCGAAAATTGGCATCTGTCACACTAACTCTTAGATATCTCTCTATTGTATTTTATGCAAGCTCAAGTGTATTAGATACAATTATTTTAATAATTATGAACTTACATTGATACAGCATTTTTAATTCCAAAGGATCCCAGTGCTTTCCAGAAATGTAACAGGTGGCTACGCAAAGGCATCACTTTATCCACCACTGAAGTGCAGCTGTCTCTGAAATGAAATGCAGCAATTATTTGCTCTTGAGTTAACAACTTTAAGAAAGTGACCATTTAAGACAGGAAGTGAAGTTCACTAGGGCCAATTAAAATTAGGAGTGGGAAGGACTAATGCAATGTCCATCTAAGACAGTGTTTTTAAGGTTGCATGTCAGGTGACTGAGGTGTTTCAGCATGCTGTGAAATAAGTGCATTGTAGGAACAAAGGATTCCTTTAGAAAGCTTTTGCTATAGAGCTTCCTAAGTTACTGATGAAAGGAATAAGTATTTTTAAACTGATTTTCTTGTCTCAATACTACTTCTGGGGGGGGGCGGGGGCATTAAACAAAAACCGGAATTTTGGCTTTGAATTCCAGGATTGCTAGCTTGTTGTCCTTCACAAGTGAGATGCAGAGCAGTTCTGGCAAGCTGGAAATGTATGTGCATTTGCTGGCAGCCAGCCTATACTGGGAACAACTTAACCGTAAGAAACTGTATCATTGTATACTGTTCTGTATTAACAAGGCATGTGATTGTAAACATCAAGCATTTTCATGATTTATTAATTTAGAATTGAGCCAGCAGAGAAAGTGGGGTAGGGTGGGGAAAGTGTGCATGAAAATGACTGCTCTTGTTCAGTGTTTCCACTAATTTTTTACGTCCATTTGTGGAATGAATTTTGTTAAGTGCACCAATATGGAGCTAGGCTGTTCTCAGTGGTGGCAGATGACACAATAAGGAGCAATGGTCTCAAGTTGCAGTGTGGGAGGTCTAGGTTGGATATTAGGAAACACTGTTTCATTAGGAGGGTGATGAAACACTGGAATGGGTTACCTAGGGAGGTGGTGGAATCTCCATCCTTACAGGTTTTTAAGGCCCGGCTTGAAAAAACCCTGGCTGGGATGATTTAGTTGGTGTTGGTGACAGCCCTGTTTTGAGCAGGGGATCGGACTAGATGACCTCCTGAGGTCTCTTCCAACCCTAATGTTTTCACATCACCTCCATAATGGTGCATATAGCAAAATTCATATGGTGGGGTTGGGCCGAGGGGTTCGGAGTCTGTGAGGGGGCTCAGGGCTGGGACAGAGGGTTAGAGTGTGGGGAGATGAGGGCCCCGAATGGTGGTGCAGGCTCTGAGGTGGGGCTGGGGATGAGTGGTTTGGGGTGCAGGCTGCCCCGGGGCAGCGGTGGGGAGAGAGGACTCCCCCCCAGCCCTCTCTTGCTGCAACAGCCTCAGGGCTGGGGGAGAGGGAGGCACCTCTCCCCCTGCTGTGGCAAGTTCGGGGCAGGTCCATGCTGGGCCGGCAGGGAGGGGCACCTCTTCCCACCGCAGCCCTGAGTCCATGCGCAGCCGCGTAGCTTAGAGGGAACTTAAACGTACGAGAGTTATGGCCATTCTTGTTTTCTTTTCTTGAAATGTGAAGATAGATGGAATGTCATTGATCCTGTGTAAAGTATTATGCATAAAATTTTCAAATGGCTAAGTAGCGTTGAAAATCAATGAGAGCTAGGCTCCTAAGTCATTGAGGCACTTCTGAACATTTTATCCTCCGTTCCTGCCTGATTGCCATACATATTCTTGAACATACATATTATAAAAATCCTTAGTTTGTTTACTATGCTACATAGATCTTCTTTTTTAAAACAACTAAGCTTCTTTGACTGACTTTGAATGAATAATACTTTGAGTTTCACAGATAAAACATTTCCAAGTTTCAGAGGGGTAGCCGTGTTAGTCTGGATCTGTAAAAGCGGCAAAGAGTCTTGTGGCACCTTATAGACAAACAGACATATTGGAGCATAAGCTTTCGTGGGTGAATACTCACCTCCTCGGATACATGTAGTGGAAATTTGACACCATCAGCTCAGGATTAAACAAAGCTGAATGGCTAGCCAACTACAAAAGCAGTTTCTTCTCCCTTGGTGTTCACACCTCAACTGCTAGAAGAGGGCCTCCTCCTCCATGATTGAACTAACCTCGTTATCCCTAGCCTGATTCTTGCTTACATATTTATACCTGCCTCTGGAAATTTCCACTACATGCGTCCGACGAAGTGGGTATTCACCCACGAAAGCTTACGCTCCAATATGTCTGTTAGTCTATAAAGTGCTACAGGACTCATTTCCAAGTTGTAACTTTTTCACCCCTCCCTAACTTGGCTCAAGTTTGATCCTGTACAGAAAAGTGAATTGGTAGCGTCAGGGCGATACCCCAGCCCTAAGTATTGAAACTTTTTTGGTTTTGCACAGACATTACATAGTGAGAACCGTCTCATTGGCTCCCTATAACTGCAAAAGCTTGTAACAAAAATACAGTAGAAGTCTGTTATTAATTGAAAAAGCAAAATGCACAGTACATTTACCTTTCTTATAAAAATGCACTAATGCAGATCTTGGTGTGCACTGCAGAATGCATTTTGATATTCCTTGGACTTTATTCAGTTTCTTATTTACTACTCACACTTATTTTTCATTGATTGGGAATATAGGAGCCCTCACATCGCAAAAATAATGCCAGCAAATTCTTGTGCATTTTAGCCAATGTTTGTGTCTTAATAGATTCAGTATATGCACGGATACTGGAAAAGCTGTCCTAAGCTAGATACAGAGGTAACTGTAACTCCTTGTACTTGGATATGCCTAATGTAGGAAATATCTTGAATATTGAAAATAGGGGAGGCTAGTTAACTGCAAATATTTAGAGAGAGAAAAGGTAAGTGAGGTAATGTCTTTCATTGGACCAATTTCTCTTGGTGAGAGACAAGTTTTTGAGAGACATCGCTCTTCTTCAGGTCTGGGAAAGGAACTCCCAGCAGCAAAATGCAAGGTGGAGCAGATGTTTAGTGTAAGTAGCTAGAGCACATTGTAAGGGACCATTCAAGGTAGAGTGGCCCGTTAACACTTCTGCTATCATAGGGTGAAAAGAATGAGTTAATGGGTTCCAGACTGTTGTAATAAACCATAAATCCAGTTTCAGAGTAGCAGCCGTGTTAGTCTGTATCTGCAAAAAGAAAAGGAGTACTTGTGGCACCTTAGAGACTAACAAATTTATTTCAGCATAAGCTTTCGTGAGCAGCGATGAAGTGAGCCATAGCTCACGAAAGCTTATGCTCAAGTAAATTGGTTAGTCTCTAAGGTGCCACAAGTACTCCGTTTCTTTTTTCATAAATCTAGCGTCTCTGTTCAGTCCATAATATTTGATGTCTGCAAATATTTACTCAGTTATTAAGGCAACTTGGAATCTCTTTCTCTATCACCATCATTGTACTTCATAAATCAAAGACATGGAGTTCAAATTCTGGAAAGGATGTCAGTTTGTATTAAAAATACCTGCAAGCACAGTGTAAGTCTCCAGACAAGTTTCTGTATACTCGTTTTCAGTACTGTGGGACTGGAAGGAGTTACTGGAGGAGCGAGGGCTGGTGGATCTGTTCATTCCTTTGTCTCAAATGTTGATGTAACTACTACCATCTAAACCTAGTGCTGTATTATAATGCACTTAAAGAGGCCATTGAGACTGAGTATTGCATTACCTGCTAAACAACAGTAGTAACAAAGAAACCGGAATTTTTTTATACCATTCATGCTTTATGACCTCTTCCCAGGATCCACTAGAATTTTTTTCCTACTCTTTCTTCTCTCTTCTGTTCTTTCCCCTCATTATTTATCATCCGTAGCTTCACGTTTTAAAGTTCACTCTCCTTTCCCACCTTACTGTTCCTCCGTTCTCTTTCCTCTCCTGCTCTGTGCTGAGGATTAGCAATTTGAAATTCATACAGACTGGCTGATCTCTTTCCTTCCTCTGGCCTAGTATCTTCATGATCTCTCAGAGCAGACACATATACTTTCTAACACAGCCCTGGTCTACACTAGGACTTTAGGTCGAATTTAGCAGCGTTAAATCGATTTAAACCTGCACCCGTCCACACAATGAAGCCCTTTATTTCGACTTAAAGGGCTCTTAAAATCGATTTCCTTACTCCACCCCTGACAAGTGGATTAGCGCTTAAATCGACGTTGCCGGCTCGAATTTGGGGTACTGTGGACACAATTCGATGGTATTGGCCTCCGGGAGCTATCCCAGAGTGCTCCATTCTGACCGCTCTGGACAGCACTCTCAACTCAGATGCACTGGCCAGGTAGACAGGAAAAGAACCGCGAACTTTTGAATCTCATTTCCTGTTTGGCCAGCGTGGCAAGCTGCAGGTGACCATACAGAGCTCATCAGCACAGGTGACCATGATGGAGTCCCAGAATCGCAAAAGAGCTCCAGCATGGACCGAACGGGAGGTACGGGATCTGATCGCTGTTTGGGGAGAGGAATCCGTGCTATCAGAACTCCGTTCCAGTTTTCGAAATGCCAAAACCTTTGTGAAAATCTCCCAGGGCATGAAGGACAGAGGCCATAACAGGGACCCGAAGCAGTGCCGCGTGAAACTGAAGGAGCTGAGGCAAGCCTACCAGAAAACCAGAGAGGCGAACAGCCGCTCTGGGTCAGAGCCCCAAACATGCCGCTTCTATGATGAGCTGCATGCCATTTTAGGGGGTTCAGCCACCACTACCCCAGCCGTGTTGTTTGACTCCTTCAATGGAGATGGAGGCAATACGGAAGCAGGTTTTGGGGACGACGAAGAAGATGATGATGAGGAGGAGGTTGTAGATAGCTCACAGCAAGCAAGCGGAGAAACCGGTTTTCCCGACAGCCAGGAACTGTTTCTCACCCTAGACCTGGAGCCAGTACCCCCCGAACCCACCCAAGGCTGCCTCCTGGACCCAGCAGGCGGAGAAGGGACCTCTGGTTAGTGTACCTTTTAAAATGCTATACATGGTTTAAAAGCAAGCATGTGAAAGGATTACTTTGCCCTGGCATTTGCGGTTCTCCTAGATGTAGTCCTAAAGCCTTTGCAAAAGGTTTCTGGGGAGGGCAGCCTTATTTCGTCCTTCATGGTAGGACACTTTACCACTCCAGGCCAGTAACACGTACTCGGGAATCACTGTAGAACAAAGCATTGCAGTGTATGTTTGCTGGCATTCAACCAAAATCCGTTCTTTATCTCTCTGTGTTATCCTCAGGAGAGTGAGATATAATTCATGGTCACCTGGTTGAAACAGAGTGCTTTTCTTCAGGGGACACTCAGAGGAGCCCATTCCTGCTGGGCTGTTTGCCTGTGGCTAAACAGACATGTTCCCCGCTGTTAGCCACAGGGAGGGGGGAAGGTTGAGGGGGTAGTCACGCGGTGGGAGGAGGCAAAATGCGACCTTGTAACGAAAGCACATGTGCTATGTATGTAATGTTAACAGCAAGGTTTACCCTGAAAGAGTGTAGCCACTGTTTTATAAAATGTGTCTTTTTAAATACCGCTGTCCCTTTTTTTTTCTCCACCAGCTGCATGTGTTTCAATGATCACAGGGTCTTCTCCTTCCCAGAGGCTAGTGAAGCTTAGAAAGAAAAAAAAACGCACTCGCGATGAAATGTTCTCCGAGCTCATGCTGTCCTCCCACACTGACAGAGCACAGACGAATGCGTGGAGGCAAATAATGTCAGAGTGCAGGAAAGCACAAAATGACCGGGAGGAGAGGTGGCGGGCTGAAGAGAGTAAGTGGTGGGCTGAAGAGAGGGCTGAAGCTCAAATGTGGCGGCAGCATGATGAGAGGAGGCAGGATTCAATGCTGAGGCTGCTGCAGGACCAAACCAGTATGCTCCAGTGTATGGTTGAGCTGCAGCAAAGGCAGCTGGAGCACAGACTGCCACTGCTGCCCCTCTGTAACCAACCGCCCTCCTCCCCAAGTTCCATAGCCTCCACACCCAGACGCCCAAGAACGCGGTGGGGGGGCCTCTGGCCAACCAGCCACTCCACCACAGAGGATTGCCCAAAAAAAAGAAGGCTGTCATTCAATAAATTTTAAAGTTGTAAACTTTTAAAGTGCTGTGCTTAAAGTGCTGTGTGGCATTTTCCTTCCCTCCTCCACCACCCCTCCTGGGATACCTTGGTAGTCATCTCCCTATTTGTGTGATGAATGAATAACGAATGCATGACTGTGAAGCAGCAATGACTTTATTGCCTCTGCAAGCAATGATTAAAGGGAGGAGGGGAGGGTGGTTAGCTTACAGAGAAGTAGAGTGAACCAAGGGGCGGGGGGTTTCATCAAGGAGAAACAAACAGAACTTTCACACCGTAGCCTGGCCAGTCATGAAACTGGTTTTCAAAGCTTCTATGATGCGTACCGCGCCCTCCTGTGCTCTTCTAACCGCCCTGGTGTCTGGCTGCGTGTAACCAGCAGCTAGGCGATTTGCCTCAACCTCCCACCCCGCCATAAACGTCTCCCCCTTACTCTCACAGATATTGTGGAGCACACAGCAAGCAGTAATAACAGTGGGAATATTGGTTTCGCTGAGGTCTAAGTGAGTCAGTAAACTGCGCCAGCGCGCCTTTAAACGTCCAAATGCACATTCTACCACCATTCTGCACTTGCTCAGCCTGTAGTTGAACAGCTCCTGACTACTGTCCAGGCTGCCTGTGTACGGCTTCATGAGCCATGGCATTAAGGGGTAGGCTGGGTCCCCAAGGATACATATAGGCATTTCAACATCCCCAACAGTTATTTTCTGGTCTGGGAATAAAGTCCCTTCCTGCAGCTTTTGAAACAGACCAGAGTTCCTGAAGATGTGAGCATCATGCACCTTTCCCGGCCATCCCACGTTGATGTTGGTGAAACGTCCCTTGTGATCCACCAGAGCTTGCAGCACTATCGAAAAGTACCCCTTGCGGTTTATGTACTCGGCGGCTTGGTGCTCCGGTGCCAAGATAGGGATATGGGTTCCGTCTATAGCCCCACCACAGTTAGGGAATCCCATTGCAGCAAAGCCATCCACTATGACCTGCACATTTCCCAGGGTCACTACCCTTGATATCAGCAGATCTTTGATTGCGTGAGCTACTTGCATCACAGCAGCCCCCACAGTAGATTTGCCCACTCCAAATTGATTCCCAACTGACCGGTAGCTGTCTGGCGTTGCAAGCTTCCACAGGGCTATCGCCACTCGCTTCTCAACTGTGAGGGCTGCTCTCATCTTGGTATTCATGCTCTTCAGGGCAGGGGAAAGCAAGTCACAAAGTTCCATGAAAGTGCCCCTACGCATGCGAAAGTTTCGCAGCCACTGGGAATCGTCCCAGACCTGCAACACTATGCGGTCCCACCAGTCTGTGCTTGTTTCCCGAGCCCAGAATCGGCGTTCCACAGCATGAACCTGCCCCATTAGCACCATGATGCATGCATTGTCAGGGCCCATGCTTTCAGAGAAATCTGTGTCCATGTCCTGATCACTCACGGGACCGCGCTGACGTCGCCTCCTCGCCCGGTATTGCGTTGCCATGTTCTGGTGCTGCATATACTGCTGGATAATGCGTGTGGTGGTTAATGTGCTCCTAATTGCGAAAGTGAGCTGAGCGGCCTCCATGCTTGCCTTGGTATGGCGTCCGCACAGAAAAAAGGCGCGGAACGATTGTCTGCCGTTGCTCTGACAGAGGGAGGGGCGACTGACGACACGGCTTACAGGGTTGGCTTCAGGGAGCTAAAATCAACAAAGGGTGTGCCTGTACATCAAGGAGTATTTCAGGCAGGACTGCACGGAGGGTTCCAATAAGAAATGGTGCACCTAAGTTATTGTCCTTATTGGAACAAGAAGGTTAGCTTGGCCTCTGATTGATACATGGCTAGATTTACCTCGCTGCACCTTCTCTGTAAGTGACTGCAGTGTGATCTAGAAGAATGAGTCCCCTAGACAGGGGAGGAGGGGAAGCAAATGAGTACAAAACAAATCTGGTCTATTTCTTGTTTTGATCCACTCCATCTATCTTTTACATCTTTGGCTGGCAGCAGACGGTGCAGAAGGACTGCATGCCATCCACATCTCATGGCTGCTCGGCAGAAGATGGTACAGTACGACTGCTAGCAGTCCGTATCGCCTGCCTGCTCACCATAAGACGGTTCAATAGGACTGACTGCAGGACTAAAGAGAATGACCTGCTCAAGTCACTCCAAATTTAGTCCCTGCGCCCATGTCTGCCCAGGCGCTCCTGATCGACCTCACATAGGCGACCAGGAGCACCTCAGACATGACGATGACGGCTACCAGTCGTACTGTACCGTCTGCTGCCACAAGGCAAGGGGTTGCTGCTACTGTGTAGCAATGCCGTACCGCGTCTGCCAGCACCCAGGAGACATAGAGTGACGGTTACCTGAGCTGGCTCCATGCTTGCTGTGGTATGGCGTCTGCACAGGTAACTCAGGAAAAAAGGCGCGAAATGATTGTCTGCCCTTGCTTTCACGGGGGGAGGGAGGGAACGGGGGCCTGACGATATGTACCCAGAACCACCCGCGACAATGTTTTAGCCCCATCAGGCATTGGGATCTCAACCCAGAATTCCAATGGGCAGCGGAGACTGCGGGAACTGTGGGATAGCTACCCACAGTGCAACGCTCCGGAAGTCGACGCTTGCCTCGGTACTGTGGAAGCGCTCCTCCGAGTTAATGCACTTAATGCACTTAGAGCATTTTCTGTGGGGACACACACACTCGAATATATAAAACCGATTTCTAAAAAACTGACTTCTATAAATTCGACCTAATTTCGTAGTGTAGACATACCCACAGAGTGTGCTATTAGATATAGATCTCCAGAAGTGAATTAATACAAGGCAATGATGAAGAATGAAGGCAACTTAGAATGGAAAATCTTTGAGACAGGATGTAAAGTACCCTGTGCATCTGTGGTATTCTAATACCTAAATCATCAAAATCTACTGGTATCTGACAAATGTTGCCATTAAGAAATTTAAAAATATTACTGCCTGCTTTATCCTGTTTCCTAGCAGTTTTTTCATTCCACAACTATTTCCGCGAACCATTCATAGTCCTAACCATTTGTTGTTGAATTGGTCTCTTTTCTGCTCAAACTTTATTAAAAGAACACTGTTGTTGTGAATAATGAAGACATGCTGGTTTTGGGTATTTGTGTATGCAGTTTAGGCAAATGAGCAGACTGGAAGGATCAGAGCAGTAGATGGCATCAAACAGAACAGAAATATCTTCATTCCTGCAGACTGAGATGATGGGCAACGGAGTGAAGGAGGCTGCTCTTTTGTTGCCTCATCACTTTGAAGTGATCTTTCTGAAACTGTCAATTCCTGATGGGTGAGGAAAGGGGCCAGAAGTGGGTTAGAGCAGTCCAGTTAATTGGGGATACTCACGATTTCTGAAAATGCAAGCTGCTGCAAGGAAAAAAAGTATGATCGATACTAGCAAACCCCACTCTGAAAATAGAGGTTTGGATGGTTTCTTTCTTCAGCCTGAATTGTATATTTTAGGTAAGTGATTTAGACCTAACTGTATGGAGGTTGGGGAGAAGGAGGAAGTAGTCAAATAAGGATTGTTGGTAATTGAGTGCTGGAGCTAAAGCCTGGGAAGAGAAGTAGCCTGGCTGAGGCATGTTAAAGAACAGGAGAGTCAGGAGAGGAATGCTGCTCTTAGAAGCAGTGATGGAGGGAGCTGCTATGGTTACCAAGAGACTTCTAGATTGTGAATTCTGCCGTGGGGGCCACTGTGGTGAAGCTTTCCATGTTAATAACTTACAGCTAAGAGATAAGAACTATTAGTCAACCAATTGGGATTGAGATTCCCAGTGTTCAATGATTTCTAATTAAAATTGTTGACCTCTTTGACCTAGGTGTAGCCCCATATACAGTGGTTCTCAACCTTTTTCTTTCTGAGGCCCACTCCAGCATGCTATAAAAACTCCACAGCTCACCTGTGCCTCAACTGCTTTTCTGCATATAAAAGACAGGGCTGGCGTTAGGGGAAAGCAAGTGTTTCTTCCTTCTAGGATCATAAAATATCATAGTTGGAAGGGACCTCAGAAGGTCATCTAGTCCAACTCCCTGCTCAAAACAGGACCAATCCCCAATTTTTGCCCCAGATCCTTAAATGGCCTCCTCAAGGATTGAACTCACAACCCTGGGTTTAGCAGGCCAACACTCAAACCACTGAGCTATCCCTCCCCCCAATACTCCAGACAAACGTAAATAAATCAACACACCCTCAGCCCCTGCCCCTCCCCACCCCCCCAAATGGTTGTGGCACAACAAAACAAACTGGGAAATATGAGGGCCTGGTCTGCATTTTAAAAATCAGATCAACCTAGCTATGTTGCTCAGGGCCATGAAAAATGTCACACCCTGAGCACGGTAGTTAGGTTGACCTAATCCCTGGTGTAAACACAGCTAGATTGATGGAAGAATTTTTTTGGGAAAAGCATCTAAAAGCATCTACACTACAGTTCTACAGCGGCACGTTCAGTCTGATTCAGTCTTTCATTCAGGTGTCGCATCAGTGTTCCTTGGGTATGCCTTTAAGGAGCCATTTGTGGAATGGTTGGACCAGTATATTCCCAGGCACCTCATCTGGCTCCCGTTTATATTCTACAACATCGATCATGAGGGTTCCTGTGTAAAGTCTGAAATTAGCCATAAATCCTTTAGCATTTAGGATCATAACTCTTCTGTGTCTTTTTTTTTTTTCTTTTCCCCATGTCAAGTGTAACTCCTGCTACCTTTTAATAACAAACTTGCCTCACTGCTTCAGTTTGCTTTAATGAGTACTGAGTAGAATTTTTTGATAACTGTCTGTCAAGTGCATATGCCCATCAACAGATTTCACATTCACTTGTACAGCTAGACATAATTCACTCATTAGTAGCTATTAGAGCTGGAAGAGACTTATTGGATTCTAGTCTTTCTCCCTGGAGCTCTTCAGTAAATGTTTTTATGCCTCAAACGCTAGTACAGAAGAATGTAAAAATGAAAATAATGCTGCAGAGTATGAAGTCATATTAAAAGAAAATGATAGTTCTAGTCTGTGGGGAAGCAAATCTCTTGGTAATTAGACCTGTTGGGTAATTAGACCTGTTGTTATGGCCTTTTCCATAGTGGCTTAACTGTCACTATTGGCAGAGTGGTCTGTGTGTTCTCCTCCTCCCTTTCTCCCCTTCCCCCCTCCTCACCCTAGCCCCTGGCCCACAAAAAAATTGTGTAAGAAACAACCCTGTAATTCCTGGCTCAACTGCCACAAGCCACTCAGACATCAATTCAGTACTTTCCAAAGGATTAATTTAAGAGACAGCTGAAACATAAAGAACTCCCCTTATTCCCTCATTACCTGCCTCCCTTCCCCCATTTCATCTCATCCCATTCCCCAGCAGATGCTGTGAGCTGATTTCATGCACAAGGAATTACTACTCCAGAAGGTGGTTCCTAACTGCACTGTACCTAGAATTAGCATTTAAAATCTGATGCCAGCTGGGGTCAGCATTTCAATTACAATATGCTTCTAGTATCATCCTGTGGTTTCAACAGGCTGGGAAGTAGCTAGAAGTATGGTTCCCCCTGCCCCATTCAGTCACCACCCACAGCAAGTACTGCATAGGAAAGTTGTGAAGTAAGGTTGCAAGCACTCTGTCAAGTAATATAGCCATATACTTATATTTTGCGGAATGAATCACTCCCACTTTTCAGATTCCATTGTGAAGAAAAGGTCTCAACTCTGACAAAGATCCTCCAAGTAGCTCCGTGGGTAACCCTGTGATCTCAGTTTTTATAATGAAATGACAGAAGTCATCCTTTTTGTTTCTTTTTTTTTTTTTTAATAGCAGTTTGGAGACATTAAGATGCCCTGTAGGGGAAATTGCATCTGTGTTAAGAAATAAGAGGTGTAACAGGAACCTGACTACAAGTTATCTATTATTTGTATATTTACACTCAGCCTATGGTGGATCTCAAAGAATTGTACGGTGGATAATGTACTCTGCATCTTTACTAATGCACTGACATAACAGTTCAAGCCAACTGTGTAGCGCAGTGCATAAAATAGAATTTATCCAATGCTAACTCCCTATACACATTCTGCCAGGCATTTATTGTAATGCACTTATTGATCAGCTTTAGATATGCTTTTCATATATTAGTTCGAAGAGTCTAAGTTTACCTGTTATGTGTCCTGAACTATCTGGGCCACCACTTAACCAGGTTGTCATAAATATAAAGTGAAGGGTAAACACCTTTAAAATCCCTCCTGGCCAGAGGAAAAACCCTTTCACCTGTAAAGGGTTAAGAAGCTAGGATAACCTTGCTGGCACCTGACCACAATGACCAATGAGGAGACAAGATACTTTCAAAGCTGGAGCGGGGGAGAAACAAAGGGTCTGGGTCTGTCTGTGTGATGCTTTTGCCGGGGACAGAACAGGAATGGAGTCTTAGAACTCAGTAAGTAATCTAGCTAGATAAGCGTTAGATTATGATTTCTTTAAATGGCTGAGGAAATAAGCTGTGCTGAATAGAATGGATATTCCTGTGTTTGTGACTTTTTGTAAATTAAGGTTTTGCCTAGAGGGATTCTCTATGTTTTGAATCTAATTACCCTGTAAGGTATTTACCATCCTGATTTTACAGAGGTGATTCTTTTTACTTCTATTAAAATTCTTCTTGTAAGAAACTAAATGCTTCTTTTCATTGTTCTTAAGATCCAAGGGTTTGGGTCTGTGGTCACCTACGCAAATTGGTGAGGATTTTTATCAAACCTTCCCCAGGAAAGGGAGTGCAAGGTTTTGGTGAGGATTTTGGGGGGTAAGACGTTTCCAAACGGCTCTTTTCCAATAATAAACCCAGTTAGACGTTTGGTGCTGGCAGCGAAAGTCCAAGGGCAAAAGGTAAAATAGTTTGTACCTTGGGGAAGTTTTAACCCAAGCTGGTAAAAGTAAGCTTAGGAGGTTTTCATGCAGGTCCCCACATCTGTACCCTAGAGTTCAGAGTGGGGAAGGAACCTTGACACAGGTGGATTGTGGTCTTTTGGGATACTGATGCCATCTTGCTCCATACTAGTAAAAACTATGTTATTAGGTTTAAATGTGTCAAGCAAAACCAGAAACTTTAATTATTTTTAAAGTGTCTCAACTTGAATATCTGGCTTTGGTAGATATGTCTAAAATATTAAAATGCACAATAAATAGCCATAGCCTGGTTAAACAACAAAAAATATTGTTCAGATAATTGTCTGCAAGATGGTAAACAAATAAATCCAACAGTGTTAGGAATCATTAGGAAAGGGATAGATAATAAGACAGAAAATATATTGCCTCTATATAAATCCATGGTACGCCCACATCTTGAATACTGCATGCAGATGTAGTTGCCTCATCTCAAAAAAGATATATTGGAATTGGAAAAGGTTCAGAAAAGGGCAACAAAAATGATTACGGGTATGGAATGGCTGTCATATGAGGCAAGATTAATAAGACTTGGACTTTTCAGCTTGGAAAAAAGAAGACTAAGGGGGATGTGATAGAGGTCTATAAAATGATCACTGATGTGGAGAAAGTAAATAAGAAAGTGTTGTTTACCCCTTCACAACATAAGAACCATGTGCCACCCAATGAAATGAATAGGCAGCCGGTTTAAAACAAACAAAAGGAAGTATTTCTTCACCCAGTGCGCAGTCAAGCTGTGGATCTCATTGCCTGTGGATGATGTCAAGGCCAAAACTATAACTGGGTTCAAAAAAGAACTTAGATAAGTTCATGGAGGATAAATCCATCAGTGCCTATTAGCCAAAATGGTCAGGGACACAACCCCATGTTCAGGGTGCTTCTATATCTCTGACTGCCAGAAGTTAAGAACATAAGAACAGCCATACTGGGTCAGACCAAAGGTCCCATCTAGCCCAGGATCCTGTCTTCTGACAGTAGCCAATGCCAGGTGCTCCAGACGGAATGAACAGAACAGGTAATCCTCAAGTGATCCATTCCTTGTCACCCACTCCCAGCTTCTGGCCAATAGAGGCTAGGGACACTATCTCTGCCCATCCTGGCTCATAGTCATTGATGGACCTATCCTCCATCAATTTATCTAGGTCTTTTTTGAACCCTGTTAGTCTTGGCCTTCACAGCATCGTCTGGCAAGGAGTTCTACAGGTTAACTGTGCATTGTGTGGAAAAAAATACTTCCCTTTGTTTGTTTTAAACCTGCTGCCTATTAATTTCATTTGGTGACCTCTAGTTCTTGTGTTATGAGAAGGAGTAAATAACATTTCCTTATTTACTTTCTCCACACCAGTCATGATTTTATAGATCTCTGTCATTTCCCCCCTTAGTCTTCTCTTTTCCAAGCTGAAAAGTCCCAGTCTTATTAATCTCTCCTCATGTGGAAGCCGTGCCATACCCCTAATAATTTTTGTTGCCCTTTTCTGAACTTTTTCCAATTCCAATATATCTTTTTCGTTATGGGGCAACCACATCTGCACGCAGTATTCAAGATGTGGACTTACCATGGATTTATATAGCGGGAATATGATATTTTCTGCCTTATTATCTATCCCTTTCTTAATGATTCTCAACGTTTTGTTTGCTTTTTTGACTTCCGCTGTATATTGAGTGGATGTTCTCAGAGAACTAGCCACAATGACTCCAAGGCATTTCTTGAGTGCTGACAGCTAATTTAGACTCCATCATTTTTAAGCACACATGACGAAGACAAGGCTGAGTCATGTCAAATCCTCCTCCTTGAAATGAAAGTAAACGGTAAAACCAAAGGAATTCTTTCCACTCCAACATATTCATTGTTTACATTCAACGGCCAGCTTGAGGGACTAGAGATGGGCTGTCCTCCAGGAAGGCTTGGTACACTAGTTAAGCAGACAGGCATTTTATCTAGGAGAGCAAAGCCTTAAAGATAGCATGGTGTGGCTGGTGTGGCTCATAAACTAGATATGTCCATCCCAAATAGACATGTTCACCTCCCACCATAATCTTAAACTGGGTCAGAGCTAGCTAGTGTTCCCAAAGGTATGGGGTGGTGCACAACGTAGTCCCTACAAACAATAAAACATATTAACGGTGGGATTAAAAAAAAAACCTGCTTCAGGGTTTTCTTAACATATGTAAGACTTTTGTGGAAAAATAGTAGGTGGCCATTAGAAAATATAAAGAAATTACTTTTTTACACACAGCTGTAAGCATCCAACCTCCCCCATGTAACATCTTTGAGTATCTTTCTCTTGTGGCTAACTGTATTAAGATATGCAGCTGTATTTTCCTGCACCTATAAAATAATCAGAAGAAATAGATAATTAGTTACAGTAATATAGTGCATTAAATACTAATATTCTCATTTGTGTGTAAAGCAAGAGAGGTAACTAGTTTTTCAGTTCATTTATATAGTAAGATTAAAAGCAGATAAACAAGCTGTTTACCTGCCCTCAAATATGTTCAGGCTCTTGTCAGATTTTTTTCCCCTCAAAGCTGTGGGAACACAGAGAAACAATTTTCCCTTCGATTTTTTTTTTAAGCTTTCCATCTCGTGTATACATGGTTGCTTACTACATATAATACAAATGCTGACAATATAATTTCAGAATTTAACAAAACATGCATGTTCCTCTTTAGTTTTGCCTTACAAATCCTTATAAAGATGTTGATCCTCTTTCTAATACACTAGTCACTCTAAGCTCTTCAGAAGTATTCACAATAAAGTAGATATCAGTTTTAACATATAAAAGAGTCCCTTCCTCAACCACTTCAAAGAAGTGGTGTGAGATGGTTATAATACTCAGTATAGCAACTCTTCTGAACTATGATGTTGCAAATCTTTGCACTGAGAGTAGGGACCAAGAGGAGATGTTTCCATATCCAAGTGATAACATGGTTGTACCCCTCTAAGTGAGTGTGTATTGTGGCTTCTGGTGTGCTGAGAGAGAAATCTAGCCAACGTTGGGGTCTAAAGGTACATCTGCCTTTGTGATCCAGTCTCTTATTTTCCTTCATAACATTGTGCCTCTGCTCCTGCATCTCTTCCAGCATAGTGTGAATCTTCACCATTGATTGCATTGTGTCTAGACAGTGTCATAAATTCCCACTAGAAGCTTAATTTATTACTTCTGTAGAGAAACTTTGGAATGAACATCCATCTTTTGCTGCAAGTTAAACTGTTGACATTCTCTCTAACAGTAATCTGTCATTCTATTCTCAGTGCATTACATTTTAAAAAGGGATGTGGCTAATTTGCATGCAGTAAGTTCAAAAACATGAGATTAAATTGCAAGTAGGGTATCTAATGAATTCATTTTTCTATAGAGTGAAGCATGCATAAATGATAAAGTTTTAAAACCAAGTTCAGTAGCCCATAATGGCTCTGAAGAAACTGTTAAAGATTCACGTCTCTCTTCAGAAACATCTTGATAAACAGACTGACCCCATACACTCATTGTTTTAGTCTCCTATACCATGGGCTGTGTAGTATTTTTGGCTTGCAAATAACTGATCCAATAGACTTCTATAGTACATTTCCAGTAAGTTACTGATTACACAGCAAGCCTGCATGATCATCTAAAGAAGCTTTTTTAGTAACTAAAGTTACTCAGGTATTTGAATTGGGAAAGGAGGAGAAAGTGTTTGGACTGAAGCGATCCCTCTGTCCTGTGGGCTTACTTTAAAAGTGTTTTTTAAAACTTCCGGAGAACAAAACTCTATTGCTTTCTCTTTTGCCCTGTGTACTCTTAAGGGTTCAGTGTCTCTTGCATATATCAGCACAGACCAGACTTCTACTTCCCAGTTGTCAAATCCTGGAAATTATAATAGAATCTGTCAGACCCTTGATTGTGGCAGTATGACAAGCACAGGTGTAACTTCAATCTAAAAATACATCTGATAGTAACTAGCGTTTACCTTTCCATCTTACAGTATTGACCTTTGTCTGGCATGTCTTTTCATTGTACTTTCTGGTCCCATGATAGATTAATAAGCAAAACGAGGATATATATTATGAAGGGCTTAGCTATATTACAGCATTGGTCATGACCAGGAGACAAGACTCCTACTCCTGGACCTGAAGCATTCTAGGCACATCACAAGAATGACTTGGCTGGTCTTTACAGTGACACCATCTCTAGTGGATGTTCTGTCTGAGAAATAAACAAGACGATAACTGCACAGAGTATAAAATACACTGTCAGAGTATAAAGTAGTGCACAGCTTGATACAAATTTATTTAATTCTCCTTCCGTTCCCCCCTTCATTGCACAGTATCCAAACTGGTCAAGTGCAATCAGTTCTCTGCTGCTGTCTTTTTCTTTCAAATATTAATGAGTTGAGACTGAAATAGTGGTAGGAAAAACATGGACAACTTTCTTTGCTTGCAAAAGTTAACCTGGTCATAATATTTCATTGTCAAGTTCTTTTTTTTTTTTTTTTTTAAAGAGTAATTGATCCATACTGTCGTTGGGTGAGACTCTGACTTTGTGCTACATCCATACACATACAAGGTGGGCCCCAGCCTTGATACTATTCTAGGTGCCAATGTAACAGAAATAAAACAAATGTAAATCATAATCGTCATGTCATCTCTCTTTATTTAAAAAAAAAAAAAAAGTAGGAACCAGTTCATTGTTCCAGTGGATAAAACATCTGAGTGGAAAAATCAATATTTCATCATTTTTTGTGTAGCCAGAGGCATAGTATTTAATAGGTAACTGAATGTAGGGAGTGTCTCTCTTATGTTTGCTGGACAAGTGAAAATTGTATTCTTTGATCACCTTTACTGCAGACCACAGAAATACAGTGTTCAATAAAGTGTTGATTTGGGGTCTCTATATAGTCCTTTTAAGATAATTATTGAGGGTGGAAGAACAACTTGTTCTGGAACCTTCCTGTTCCCAGAACTGTGATAAGGAGAACCAATACAGAAGCCTCATTGAAACCGTTGTGAAGCTTTGCTCTTTTAACAAAAAAGTATGAGATCTATAAACTTAAGACATATTTCATAGAATCATAGAATATCAGGGTTGGAAGGGACCCCAGAAGGTCATCTAGTCCAACCCCCTGCTCAAAGCAGGACCAATTCCCAGTTAAATCATCCCAGCCAGGGCTTTGTCAAGCCTGACCTTAAAAACCTCTAAGGAAGGAGATTCTACCACCTCCCTAGGTAACGCATTCCAGTGTTTCACCACCCTCTTAGTGAAAAAGTTTTTCCTAATATCCAATCTAAACCTCCCCCACTGCAACTTGAGACCATTACTCCTCGTTCTGTCATCTGCTACCATTGAGAACAGTCTAGAGCCATCCTCTTTGGAACCCCCTTTCAGGTAGTTGAAAGCAGCTATCAAATCCCCCCTCATTCTTCTCTTCTGCAGGCTAAACAATCCCAGCTCCCTCAGCCTCTCCTCATAAGTCATGTGTTCCAGTCCCCTAATCATTTTTGTTGCCCTTCGCTGGACTCTGTCCAATTTATCCACATCCTTCTTGAAGTGTGGGGCCCAAAACTGGACACAGTACTCCAGATGAGGCCTCACCAATGTCGAATAGAGGGGAACGATCACGTCCCTCGATCTGCTCGCTATGCCCCTACTTATACATCCCAAAATGCCATTGGCCTTCTTGGCAACAAGGGCACACTGCTGACTCATATCCAGCTTCTCGTCCACTGTCACCCCTAGGTCCTTTTCCGCAGAACTGCTGCCTAGCCATTCGGTCCCTAGTCTGTAGCTGTGCATTGGGTTCTTCCGTCCTAAGTGCAGGACCCTGCACTTATCCTTATTGAACCTCATCAGATTCCTTTTGGCCCAATCTTCCAATTGGTCTAGGTCCTTCTGTATCCTATCCCTCCCCTCCAGCGTATCTACCACTCCTCCCAGTTTAGTATCATCCGCAAATTTGCTGAGAGTGCAATCCACACCATCCTCCAGATCATTTATGAAGATATTGAATAAAACCGGCCCCAGGACCGACCCTTGGGGCACTCCACTTGATACCGGCTGCCAACTAGACATGGAGCCATTGATCACTACCCGTTGAGCCCGACAATCTAGCCAGCTTTCTACCCACCTTATAGTGCATTCATCCAGCCCATACTTCCTTAACTTGTTGACAAGAATACTATGGGAGACCGTGTCAAAAGCTTTGCTAAAGTCAAGAAACAATACATCCACTGCTTTCCCTTCATCCACAGAACCAGTAATCTCATCGTAAAAGGCGATTAGATTAGTCAGGCATGACCTTCCCTTGGTGAATCCATGCTGGCTGTTCCTGATCACTTTCCTCTCATGCAAGTGCTTCAGGATTGATTCTTTGAGGACCTGCTCCATGATTTTTCCAGGGACTGAGGTGAGGCTGACTGGCCTGTAGTTCCCAGGATCTTCCTTCTTCCCTTTTTTAAAGATTGGCACTACATTAGCCTTTTTCCAGTCATCCGGGACTTCCCCGGTTTGCCACGAGTTTTCAAAGATAATGGCCAGTGGCTCTGCAATCACAGCCGCCAATTCCTTCAGCACTCTCGGATGCAACTCGTCCGGCCCCATGGACTTGTGCACGTCCAGCTTTTCTAAATAGTCCCTAACCTCCTCTATCTCCACAGAGGGCTGGCCATCTGTTCCGCATTTTGTGATGCCCAGCGCAGCAGTCTGGGAGCTGACCTTGTTAGTGAAAACAGAGGCAAAAAAAGCATTGAGTACATTAGCTTTTTCCACATCCTCTGTCACTAGGTTGCCTCCCTCATTCAGTAAGGGGCCCACACATTCCTTGGCTTTCTTCTTGTTGCCAACATACCTGAAGAAACCCTTCTTGTTACTCTTGACATCTCTGGCTAGCTGCAGCTCCAGGTGCGATTTGGCCCTCCTGATAACATTCCTACATGCCCGAGCAATATTTTTATACTCTTCCCTGGTCATATGTCCAACCTTCCACTTCTTGTATTTGATGGCAATCACTTAAAACCCTTGTCTTGACTGCCTCCATATGCAGGCAAAACAAATTTACCACAGCCGCCTTGTTTTGGAATGTGTTTAGCCAATGGAATATCAGGGTAATATGCTGGGACTACTTCAGTAACTTAAACTTTTAGTGGCTACCACTTTGCAGGGCTTTACAAGTAGTGGCTCAATATCTAGTCCTCACACTTGTGCTCTAAAGTAGGTTAACAAGTTACTTTGTCCATTCTGAAGATTAAGAAACAGACACAGATGTCTTGTAACATGCTCCAGGCCCCATGGGAGAGACTGTAGTACAGTCAGAATCAAAACTTGGAACTTCCCGACTTTGGGTTCTGTGCCTAAGCAACAAGTGTACACCAGCTCCAAATATAAATCCTTTTTTAGTTTTAGTGGTCATCCCAGAAAATCTTCTGTTCTATGTACCCAGAAAAATAACAGGAGAAAGTGAAAATGAGATTGTGCTATGCAATTGCAAAAATGGGATGGCTGCCATTTTGGAAGGACACGTAGTTTTCCTGAGCTGTTGTATAACATGCAGCCTGTGGGTCAAGTCACTGTCTGTGTTTTGGCCACTTTTACTTGGGATATTTGTTTCAAAAGCTGTTTATTTTCTAAAGAAAGATTTATTACTTAAATATAGGAATGTCTATTTCTTTTTTTCAAATTTTAAATACAGGGGATAGTTATTGTAAGACAGCTTTCTATTGCCAAGGCCATGAAACTTTAGTTCTAGATACTGAAACTTTTCCAAGTCTTTGGCTGTTGTGCAATCTGCAGTTACATTTTAGTGTACAGCAACATAAATTGGCTGGGAAAATATCTTACACAGCAAGACTCGAGTTAGTGTTGTGTAAGCTGAATGTGAACTTGCAGCTGCTTCAAAAATAGAATTTGAGCACACCAAAAAATGATTGAACAGCATGTTGCTTTTACAGTGCCTGTCTGCTTGGTGAATGCTCTATTTCAGCTGGAATATTTGTATTAGTAAAACTAATATTTGAACTTAATGTTGAAGTACTTCATATAATTTAACTAAAAACTAGAATTCTCAGGTTCCTTCTTAAATCTCACAACTGTCTATACAACATTTACCTTCATCCTTCTAACATTCCACACCCAATTTAAAATAGATTAAACTGAATAAAAATGAAGGAACTAGCAAAGTGTATACTGTGCAAACACAACTAACCTCCATGACCTTAGTTCATGTAACTGGCCCTCTTGGGTCCCATCCCCTTTTGCTTGTTATCTCGCCCTCTGTCAAGTCATGCTGGTCAATGACTTTAGTGGGACTATTTATGTGTAAAGCAAAGCAAGGTGTGTAAATTTGGCAGAATTGGGGGACTTGGTTAAGATCCTTAGGGCAGAGACCATATCTTCTTAAGAACATAAGAATGGTCATACTGGGTCAGACCAAAGGTCCATGCAGCCCAGTATCCTGTCTACGGACAGTGGCCAGTACCAGGTGCCCCAGAGGGAGTGAACCTAACAGTTAATGATCAAGTAATCTCTCTCCTGCCATCCATCTCCACCCTCTGACAAACAGAGGCTAGGGACATCATTCCTTACCCATCCTGGCTAATAGCCATTAATAGACTTAACCTCCATGAATTTATCTAGTTCTTTTTTAAACCCTGTTATAGTTCTAGCCTTCACAACCTCCTCGGGCAAGGAGTTCCACAGGTTGACTGTGCGCTGAGTGAAGAAGAACTTATTTGTTTTAAACCTGCTGCCCATTAATTTCATTTGGTGGCCCCTAGTTCTTATATTATGCGAACACGTAAATAACTTTTCCTTAATTCACTTTCTCCACACCACTCATGATTTTATATATACCTCTATCATATACCCCCTTAGTCTCCTCTTTTCCAAGCTGAAAAGTCCTAGCCTCTTTAATCTGTTCTCATATGGGACCCATTCCAAACCCCTAATCATTTTAGTTGCCCTCTTCTGAACCTTTTCTAATGCCAGTATATCTTTTTTGAGATGAGGAGACCACATCTGTATGCAGTATTCAAGATTTGGGCATAGCATGGATTTATATAAGGGCAATAAGATATTCTCCATCTTGTTCTCTGTCCCTTTTTTATTGATCCCTAATATCCCGTTTGCTTTTTTGACTGCCGCTGCACACTGTGTGGACGTCTTCAGAGAACTATTCACGGAGACTCCAAGATCTTTCTCCTGATTAGTTGTAGCTAAATTAGCCCCCATTGTACTGTATGTATAGTTGGGGTTATTTTTTCCAATGTGCATTACTTTACATTTATCCACATTAAATTTCATTTGCCATTTTGTTGCCCAATCAGTTAGTTTTGTGAGATATTTTTTGAAGTTCTTCACAGTCTGCTTTGGTCTTAACTATCTTGAGCAGTTTAGTATCATCTGCAAACTTTGCCACCTCACTGTTTACCCCTTTCTCCAGATCATTTATGAATAAGTTGAATAGGATTGGTCCTAGGACTGACCCTTGGGGAACACCACTAGTTACCCCTCTCCATTCTGAAAATGTACCATTTATTCCTACCCTTTGTTCCCTATCTATTAACCAGTTCTCAATCCATGAAAGGATCTTCCCTCTTATCCCAAGACATCTTAATTTACGTAAGAGCCTTTGGTGAGGGACCTTCTCAAAGGCTTTCTGGATATCTAAGTACACTATGTCCACTGGATCCCCCTTGTCCACATGTTTGTTGACCCCTTCAAAGAACTCTAATAGATGAGTAAGACATGATCTCCCTTTACAGAAACCATTCTGACTTTTGTGCAACAATTTATGTTCCTCTATGTGTCCGACAATTTTATTCTTTAGTATTGTTTCAACTAATTTGCCCGGTACTGACGTTAGACTTACCAGTCTGTAATTGGCAGGATCACCTCTAGAGCCCTTTTTAAATATTCGCGTTACATTAGCTATCTTCCAGTCATTGGGTACAGAAGCTGATGTAACGGACAGGTTACAAGCCATAGTTAATAGTTCCACAATTTCACATTTGAGTTCTTTCAGAACTCTTGGGTGAATGCCATCTGGTCCCCGTGACTTGTTACTGTTAAGTTTCTCAATTAATTCCAAAACCTCCCCTAGTGACACTTCAATCTGTGACAATTCCTCAGATTTGTCACCTACAAAAGGCGGCTCAGGTTTGGGAATCTCCCTAACATCCTCAGCCGTAAAGACTGAAGCAAAGAATTCATTTAGTTTCTCTGCGATGATTTTCTTCTTCTTGAAGTGCTAAACATGCTTTTGATACATTAAGTTTATCAGCTCCAGCTATTAAAATTTTTGTTGACTACTTGTGATAAAACACATTTACACAAGAATTTCCATTATCAGAATTTTTATTATTATTTTATTGTGCCACTGGAAAACATAGCCTAAGACAAAGGATGGTGCTAATGTCCATAGCTGACTAACAGGCAATCTCAGGCCTTTTATAGGGTTGTAGGCCTGACTGCCACCGGCTGGATCTGCAAGATAGGTTGCAGGAGAAGCAGTCATATGCTAAAAATGAGGACAGTTGCTGAAATACAACTATCGAGTCTTCTGAGGCTAAGACAGTCTCCTGGGCAAACTGCTTCAGAGAGTGATGTCCATCTGGCGTCCCTACCGCATGTAAATAGTTAGTGTTGGAGACAATTGTTTTTGAAGAGACACACTGGCTAGAACAAGGCAGAGGAAACTATGTTGTGCTCAACATCAGTCTCCCTTCTGAAATAGGACAAAAGCCAGACCGATGTCTAGCATACCACCACAGAAGACAGCTTTTTGTGTTGATCCATGTTATTCTAGAACCACATAACAATGCCATATCAGCAGTCTTTTCTCACAACTGCCCTCTGTTCCAGTCTCCTCCTTATCTCATCCATTCCCTGTCCAATGTGCAGGAGGCTGTCCCTAGTGCAAATGTTACCCGGCAACCTAAAGAGGCTGATTGTGAGGTGAAAAGACAAGCTGACGTTACTCTTGAAGTGGATCGTGAACAACTTGAAAATAACTGAAGCTGTAGATCAGTTCATGGCCAGATTCAGACACAAGATGCACTCCAATTCCCATAAGCAGCATTGCAGGATTATCAATAACAGATATGATTTTGGGGGGAAATTGCACCATAGCAGGATGCTACAATATGCGGCTAAATGAAACTAAGTTGAATTTCTTAAGAGTGACAGACACTCTTTGCACCTGGGTGGAATGTGAGGGAAGGAGAAGACAGACATCAGACAATAGAGAGAGGTTGGCTTTTCCACATACAATGAAAAGGTGGCCGGAGACCATATTTCTTTATATTAACGTAACCAGATGATGGGTCAGATACCATGACTGATTGAATGTTCTCCTGTGTTTCTTCTCGTTTCACCACGCTATAAAATGGTCTCTGTGGGGCATAATCAGCATTAGATAAATGGTTCATGATGTGACATTAAATTCTGTTTTCAGTGTTCTGTATGATGGGGGAATGGGAGAGCTGATAAGAAAATGCGGATGTTAGGCAGAGACTCTGGTACAGCACAGAATTACCATGGTGGTTGGGTCACCACCCAGAACACTGCCATGGTGATGGACCACATTTGATGACACTTCTGCTAGCCCAAATGTGGGGAGACTGTCAAACAATGGGGTTCTACCTCATTAGGTGGAGATATCTGTGCGTATGTGCTGTCAAACCATCTTTGTCAAATTCTACATGATCACTCTCCCATGCCTTGCCAACACTAGGGATTTGCCCCAGATACAGCTGTCAGTGACCAGTCACTAGTTAGCTGTACTAATTCAAACTCCTGTAGACAGATGGAGCCTCTAAGCCACAATTTGCATGTATTTAGCTAACCCTGTATGCAAGTAGGGATAAGCTGCATTAGTGCAACTTTTGATTGTTTTATTAGTCTATATTAGAGGTTTAAGAACATAAGAACGGCCGTATTGGGTCAGACCAATCGTCCATCTTGTCCAGTACCCTGTCTTCTGACAGTGGCTGGTGCCAGATGCTTCAGAGGGAATGAGCTGAACAGGGCAATTTTCCAGTGATCTATCCTGTCTACCAGTCCCGGCTTCTAGCAGTCAGTCTGTCCACCTTGGCTAAAGGTCATTGATATACCTATATTCCCTGAACTTATCTAATTCTTTTTTGAACCCAATTATTCTTTGAGCCTTCACAACATCCCCTGGCAATGAGTTCCACAGGTTGAATGTACATTGTGTGAAGAAGTACTCCTTTATGTTCGATTTAAACCTGCTTCCTATTAACTTCATCAAGTGACCCCTGGTTCTCCTGTTGTGAAGGAGTAAATAACACTTCCTTATTTACTTTCTCCACACCAGTATGATTTTATAGACATCTGTCATATCATCCCTTAATCGCCTCTTTTCCAAGTTGGATAGTCCCAGTCTTTTTAAATCTCTCCTTATATAGAAAATGGTTCCATACCCTGAATAACTTTTGCACTTCTCTGTACTTTTTCCAATTCTAACATATCTTTTTTTGAGATGGGTTGACCAGAACTGCACACAGTATTCAAGATGAGGGATTTGTATAGTGTCATTAATATTTACTGTCTTATTCCTTTGGTGTAACTAGACTGGTGGCTGGAATCCCCAGTGTAGACAAGGTTCTAGAGTGGGTAGGATTTGTTTGGACAGTCAAGTAAAATCATCAGGTTTTTCTTCATTGTTTTCAGGATAGTGAGGTAAACTTTGTGGAAGGATTACATTTTTCTTAGGTTTGGAAGGCTGTTTTTTCAGCTAGAGTATTTTCAAAGAGGGCTGTTGATTAATTGCAGTTAACTCGTGATTAACTCAAATTAATTACAATTTTAAAAATCGCAATTAATCGCACAGTTACATTTCAATTGGTATTCTATTGTTAAATATTTTTGGATGTTTTTCTACATTTTCAAATATTGATTTCAGTTACAGCACAGAATACAAAGTGTAGAATACTTACTTTATATTTTTATTATAAATATTTGCACTGTAAAACTGATAAATATTTTTCAGTTCACCTCATACAAGTACTGTAGTGCAATCTCTTTATTGTGAAAGTGCAACTTATAAATGTAGATTGTTTTTGTTACATAACTGCACTCAAAAACAATACAATATAAAACTTTAGAGCCTACAAGTCCACTTCTTGTTCAGCCACTTGCTAAGACAAACAAGTTTGTTTACATTTATGGGAGATAATGCTGCCTGTTTCTTATTTACAGTGTCACCTGAAAGTGAGAACAGACATTCATGTGGCCCTTTTGTAGCCAGCATTGCAAGGTATTTACGGGTCAGATATGGTCAACATTGGTATGCCCCTTCATGCTTCGGCCACCATTCCAGAGGACATGCTTCCATGCTGATGATGCTTGTTAAAAAATAATGCATTAATTAAATTTGTGACTGAACTCCTTGTGGGAGAATTGTATGTCTACTGCTCTGTGTTTTACCTGCATTCTGCCATATATTTCATGTTATAGCAGTCTTGGATAATGACTCGGCAAATGTTGTTCGTTTTAAGAACACTTTCACAGCAGATTTGACAAAATGCAAAGAAGGTACCAATGTGAGAGCTCTAAAGGTAGCTACAGCACTCGACCCAAGGTTTAAGAATCTGAAGAGACTTCCAAAATCTGAGTGGGATGAGATTAGCATATGGAGTATAATATGACAAGGGTATTAACAGCTGAGAGTTGGCTCTGGTTCCTCTTAAGGCTAAATCTTACCACTCCTACAGACTTGTGTACACCTGAGTAATCTGGTGCATATGCAGTAGGGAATGAATGGAATACGCTGCTTGTTTTGCTAAGCAGTATAAATGCACTGCTTAATGGACTAAGTTTGGGCTTTCATATAGGAAATTTTTGATAATGGTTTAACTTGCTTGTTTACTCTGGATAATTTTGCAATAAGGACAAATCCACAAGACCCTAAGAATGTTTTTCAGAGTACAGTACATGAAAACTGACACATTAGACTTTAAAAATAGAATAGGTCTCATGAGTCAAAGAAATGCGCCTTCTTTAATGCGTTGTCATTTTAGATGTTCTAAAAGGACTGCTTATGAACAAAAACATGTTTTTCTCAAGTGAGATCAAATGATAGTGGGTTTCCTTAGGGAAAGGATGCTTCCCTAGCCAAGATTGAGAGATCACCCTGCCACTCCTGTGTTCCTCTCTACTTTCTGAACTAAAGCCTCTGAATTTGGAGGTAATTGACTACGCTGAAATTCTGTGGCAGGTTACTCTATTCTAAAAGAGAAGGAGCTAATGGGGAAAAAAAATTTGAGGGATTTGCTGATGTATTTTACAAAATGTATAGTTCATACCTCAAAAAAATAATAAGGTAGACTTCACAAGAATGTTGGGTTTTCTAATCCTGTCTAGTCACTTTTGCTTTTTTTTTTTAAATGAATATTTTTTTCTAAAGACTGCAATAATTCATAATTGCTTTGAAAAGTAAAGACATTGCATTGTAGACAGAAGTGTCTGTATACATCAGTGTGGCATTTACTTACTTGCAGTGAGGGGGAAAATGTTGAGCAAGGGGCCACTGATCAGTTTGCAGCTATGTAAGCACAAAATTCCCTCGATCTGTTATGAATCTCATATTTTGGATATACAGTTGTGCTCATGTTCACAACAGTGCATGCAATAAGAAAAGGGGGGGGAATTATGTTGCATTAAACTCTCTTTATACCAGACACTGTGTCAATGAGGTTATATGCTGGAGCATTCTAAACACCTCACATAAGTACATCTCCTCTTTAACATTAAAGACTTTTAATTGTGCTAGAAACTTTAGCAAATGTCTCCATGTCCAATTTTAATGAAAATAATTCCATGACTCTTATAAAAATCAAAAGAAATCCCAGCAGCTTGAGGGGAAAATACAGGCAACCCCCCAGCTTTTTTTTTTTTTTATTTTTATTTAATAAATTTACAGAATCATTCCTTCTGAACCAAAACTGAGATGATCCAAAACTCTCTATAAATATGGTGCATTAAGTGCTGTGATCTCTAAAGGAATCTCCCATTCAGGTAAATATTAAATGTAGAAATAGGTGTGCCAGGATACAAGAATGTGACCATCTTAGGCTGTATGCCAATGCACAAAATACATCTGTATAACTTGCTGCATACATAGAAGGGTATGAGTAGTACAGTGAGCTTGCTTGTCAGGGTAGTCTAAAATGTACTAGATAATACTGGAGTAAGTCCCCAACTTTGTGTTTAGTACGGGTCTGCATATTTTAAGGGTTTTTTTGGTAGTGGATGCTTGAATAATTTTAACACTTGCTTTATTAACCTGTAACTAAGTACACATGGAATAAAATAGGATATATTGTCCACATTTGTGTATCTACCTTAAACCAGTAATTGATTTGGTTGAATCTGTTACCAAATCCTCCTCTGATGACTAAAGAAGAACCTAAGACAATAAGTATATAATGATGAATAGCTATGCTATTGTCTCCTAGCACTTAACAATAGTCCGATGTTGAAGTCCTTGCTTGGTCCATATTGAGGCACGTTCTCCCTGATTTCACAGTTTTCTGGAGTAAAAAGTAGTGAGTAAAGACCTTGGAGTTTGAGCTGGTAATTTGTCACTTTCCAGTGAAAGTTGCTATAAAAAATACAAAGCCTGGATTGGGTCTGTACCCTCCCGTCGCCCTCACTGCAAATATGCAGGGCCCTTTCTCCCCCCTCCCCCATTTTATTGATAGAAGATTTAAGCTTTCTCTTTTTTTGTGTGAATTTCAAAGTAATTTGTCTATCTCCTGTCACCATCTCTCACTTCTATTCTTGTGTCCTCTGTCATTATTAACTCTCTCATAGAAATGGAAAAACTCCCGGCCACTAGTTACAAGCCACTGGAATTAGGTTACAAATTAGTTGCTGCTAACCTAAATAACCTTCTGTTCCTCCAGAAATCTCCTAGAGGCCAGCTCTTATTAACTGGCAGGGGCCATTCTCACCTCACATCTCTCACTCAAAAGGTGGATGGAGCAGGTCTGTACTGTTAGTCTTTGGGGGAGGTGTTATGATACTGTAGTATTTTTTTGTAAATTTATTTTGCTCAGTTTCTTTTTCTTTCTAACGACAGGGGTCTCTGTCAAAGATGACAGAATTATCAGGGTTCTGGCTTAATTTGAAATGCTATTATCAAGAGCAACGTTTTCTCTATCTGAATATGACAGGAGGATAAAGCTTTTGTTGGTGGAAGCAAACATTTCAGTTTTCACTTCAGATCAATGTGCCTTTGTGAACACATCTGCATTGTCGCTGATGGATATTTTTTAGCGATTTTTTTTTTTAAAGATTTCATTTTGTTAAGGCAAGAAAAGACCTAGTCCATGGAGGTCAAAGCAGACTTGCAAATACATCTATCCTATGAGCACAGAAAACTGTGCAGTTCAACAAACCTTGGATACAGCATTAATATATTCTATCCTAAATTGCCTGTTATATTCTGCCCAAGTCCAAGTAGACTTACTCCAATCAGGCAGCCAGTAGCTGAACTTTTAAGTAGTCCCCAAATAGAGTTCATTGTTGTCTCCTCTTTGGATAGTACTGGGGAGCTTTTCAAACACTCTTAAGACAGATCTTTAGTCAATACAGCTGACAGAGGGCAGTTGTATGTCTGACTGCATGGTATTATCTTCACTGAAAGATCTTTATTCATTTTGAAGGAGCTGTCTTCCAGCTCAATAATACTTTTGGAGCTAGAGCTGTAGGCAAACCCATTTACATTTTTAAATTTGTCTTGCTTCCAAGATCCCCTGGGCAGCTTTACCATAAATGGAGATGGAACCCATTTTGCTCCTAACATTGAACTTGACATTCAGTATTGAATTTTTCACTTTGTAAGAGGGAAAATTCCAAATATAATGCAATGGTAATTATCCAGCATGCATTTCTCCCACAGCACATGGATGCTTCTGGGTATGGAGCCATATCCTGGCTCATTCTTTTTCCTCTGAATTCTCCCTAATACACTTGAGCAAGTGCTGGATCTGGTGGTATCAGTTGTTGGTCTGCCTTGTCTCTCCCTCAATCTCAATAGTCTTAAGAAGCTGCTTTGTCTATACTGTTTTTTTTTTTCAGTATTAAACTTTCTGTAACAGTCTAGAACTACTAATGGTGGTATGTAACCTATCATTTAAATTAGCTATCTTCCAGTCATCTGGTATAGAAGCCGATGTGATGCCAGTTTTAAAAAGGCCTACCTCTGGAGTCTTAACTTCAGTACCAGGCAAACTGGTTGAAGCAATAGTAAACAGTATTATGAGATGCATAGATGAACACGGTTTGTTGGGGAAGAGTCAACATGGTTTTTGTAAAGGGAAACAATGCCTCACCAATCTATTAGAATTCCTTGAGAGGGTCAACAAGCATGTAGATATAGCAGAGGTGGGCAAACTACGGCCTGTGGGACTGTCCTGCCCAGCCCCTTAGCTCCTGGCCGGGGAGGCTAGTCCCCAGCTTCTCCCATGCTGTTCCCCCTCCCCTGGAGGTACACCGCAGTGCGGGCAGTGCTCTGGCTGGCCGCTTCTGCCAGGCAGCATGGCTTGCGCCCTCCCACCCCCAAGGCTTTCCAATAAGCCTATCCTGCCTCTCTGAATGGCCTGGTAAGGGGACAGGAGGTCCCGTGGGGCAGACGGGGCGGTTGGATGGGCTGGAGGTTCGGGGGCGGGGGAGGTCAGGAGACAGGGAGCAGTGGGGGAAGGATAGGGGGTGAGGTCCTCGGGGGTCAGTTAGGGACGGGGGTCACGGGAGGGGGCGGTCAGGGGACAAAGGGGGGGGGGTGTTGGATGGGTCGGGAGTTCCAGGGGGCAGTCAGGGGATGGGGAACAGGAGTGTTGGATAGGTGTGGGAGTCCTAGGGGGCCTGTCAGGGGGCGGTGGTGTGTATAGGGGTCGGCGCAATCAGGGAGCTGGGGGGGTTGGATAGAGGGTGAAGTCCGAGGGGGGCGGTTAAGGGTGGGGAGCCCCGGGAGGTCAGGGGACAAGGAGTGGGGGGGGGGTTAGATGGGTCAGGGGCTCTGAGGGGGGCAGTCGGGATGGGAAGTGGGAGGGGGCGGATGGGGGCAGGGGCCAGGCTATTTGGGGAGGCACAGCCTTCCCTACCCGGCCCTCCATACCGTTTCGCAACCCTGATGTGACCCTGGGCCAAAAAGTTTGCCCACCCCTGAGATATAGTGTGCTTAGATTTTCAGAAAGCCTTTGAGAAGGTCCCTCGCCAAAGGCTCGTAAGCAAAGTAAGCTGTCATGGGATAAGAGGGAAGGTCCTCTCATGGATCAGTAACTGGCTAAAAGATAGGAAACAAAGAGTAGGAATAAATGGTCAGTTTTTGTAATGCAGAGAGGTAAATAGTGGTGTCCCCCAGGGGTCTGTGCTGAGACTGGTGCTGTTCAGTATATTCATAAATGATCTGGAAAAGGGGGTAAACAGTGAGGTGGCAAAATTTTCAGATGATACAAAACTACTCAAGGTAGTTAAGTCAAAGGAGACTGCACAGAGTTACCAAGGGACCTCACAAAACTGGGTGACTGGGCAAGAAAATGGCAGATGAAATTCAATGTTGATAAATGCAAAGTAATGCACATTGGAAAACATAATCCCAACTATACATATAAAATGGTGGGGTCTAAATTAGCTGATTGTGGAGTCATTGTGGATAGTTCTCTGAAAACATCCACTCAATGTGCAGCGGCAGTTAAAAAAGCAAACGGAATGTTGGGAATTATTCGGAAAGGGATAGATAATAAGACAGAAAATGTCATATTGTCTCTATGTAAATCCATGGTATGCCCACATATTGAACTGGTCACCCCATCTCAAAAAAGATATATTGGAATTGGAAAAGGTACAGAAAAGGGCAACAAAAATGATTAGGGGTATGGAACAGCTTCCATAGGAGGACAGTTTAATAAGACTGGGACTTTTCAACTTGGGAAAGAGACAACTAAGGCTGGGGGAGGGGGGGAGGAGGGAAGGAGGGGTATGACAGAGGTCTATAAAAGCATGACTGTTGTGGAGAAAGTAAATAAGGAAGTGTTGTTTACTCCTCATAACACAAGAAGTAGGGGTCACCAAATGAAATTAATAGGCAGTAAGTTTAAAACAAAAGGAAGTTTTGACTGTGCGTTGTGTGAAGAAAATCTGTGGAACACTTTGCCAGAGAATGTTGTAAAGGCCTAGAATATAACAGGGTTCAAAAAAGAACTAGATAAATTTAATGGAGGAGAGGTCCATCAATGGCTATTAGCCAGGATGGGCAGGGATGGTGTCCCTAGCCTCTGTTTGCCAGAAGCTGGGAATGGGCAAGAGGGGATAGATCACTTGATTACCTATTCTGTTCATTCCCTCTGAAATGCCTGGCATTGGCCACTATCAGAGGACCGGATGCTGGGATAGGTGAACCTTTGGTCTGACCCAGTATGACCATTCAATATCTGCATGAAATTCATGGTGACACAGATCTCTACAGTAAGTGGGGTGGTTAGAGTGGGATTCTGATTAGCATGTAGGAAAGGAAGGTATGTAAGAATCTCTAGAAAATCCACATACTTTCTGCATCACCTTATCTTCAGAGGGGATAGATAACTAATTTGTTGATACATCTGGTACAATGCTTAGAGGATGAGGCATTTGTTTGTTAAAAATTAAATCCATGCAGCGCCAGAAATTTAAAGGGTAAGTACCTGTGATCTTAGATCGTCAGTCCTTGTCCCAAAGAATTTATATTGTCCCATGTTTTGTACAGTCCCTGGGACCCTGGTGCATGACTGGGCTCCTAAGTGCTATTGCAATACAAATTAAAAATAAATCTCAAGTGTTTGGGCAGTGATGCTGACTGCCCCTAGTTTGGGTGACTATTTTACAAGTACTAAGAAAATGAAACTCTCCATGACAGACAACTATCCAGACATACTGAGGAAGCTACACTGGAAGGTGTTTTTTTTGTTTTTTTTTTTAAAAACAGGAAAGTCACCCATTTTTCAAACTTCCTCCTATCTGGGCCGTACATTTTTTTAATTTTATTTATTTATTTTTGGTCCATTTCCCCAAGCAGTTCCTCAAGAATGTTTGACTTTGTAGATGTTCAGTTGCAAAAAACCTTAAGGTTACTGCCTCATAACAGCACCTTCACCCTGTAACTCCCCAGAATGAGACTTCAAAACACCAAACGCAAACATTTTAGGGGGGGAAGAGGGGAACTGCAGGGAGCAGAGAACACAGCAAATGCACAGTTAAGGTGGGCCACCTTATCTCTTTAATGGAAGTGTTAGAAGAAAACAAACCAAAGCTTAAAACACCCCAGAATATGACCATTGAGGTAGCACTTACCACACAACATACTTAGACACCCAGCAAACTTGGCACCTGTACAGATGCCACAAAGAACTCAAAGTCCATGTGATACTGTATCCCTTCATAGTAAATATTTGCCATTATTGGAATCTCTTACAACAGAGTCCACAATGTTAAAGTGCACACAACTGAGAGACAATGCTTAGACGCTTTCTATATGGTTAGATACATCCCACTCAAGAATAGTATCTGCCATTTCCCAAAATGTGATCATGCAGGATGCTAAGGATAACCCAGTCACACATAGGAGGGGCTTTTGCATCTCAGAGGATTGACGCACCACCTGCTTACCATCCATTGAGCTTACAAGATCTTGCAGGTCAGAACAGAGGTGCACTGGCAAAGATACCTAAGGAATTTTGCATTTTGCTGGCTTGCATTGCTCTGGGTGCCAAGCATTCCTCTGACTCCCTTTAACATATTATCCACACTTAAAAATTAGGCTCTGACATCTGGGAAAAGTGTCTTAATGGTCAAAAAATATTACACAACTTCTTGACTCACTTTATTTAATAGTCTAGTCAAACAGAGTAGTTGGACTGGGGATGCATGCACACACACTCCTGCATAGAAACTGGAACAATTTTGTATTTAAAAAGCTGCATTAAAAAGATTTTGTATCACTTTAGTATATAAAGAGTGCAGTCTCACTCCTTTGAGTGGCATAATTGTTCATTTTATGCAGTTTTTCAATCTATAGAATGCACAAAGATCTGTCATGAAAATATGATGAAAGTAGAAAAGTATCTGTCATGAAAGTAGAAAAATATCCATTGATTCATGGAGTGTACTCAAAGTTTTTTTTGTTTTTTAAATCACTTTGCTGGCAGCAAAATATGACTTCACTTTCAAAGGGACAGTTAATTTCCATGGTAATGTGACTTGCATTCTAGGGCAGGGGAAGAATGGATTTTGATGTAGGTGGGTACTCTGTTATACTTCAGTAACTAAGCAACCAGCAGATATACTTTATGCTTTATTTCCATAATAAATGTGTTTAAACTACATTTATTTGTGCTTTGCTTTCTTATGAGGTTTTTAAAATTCTGGGTTTAATTTCTGGCAGATCGTGTTGTACCAAGAGGCTTACAAAAATGTGCAGAATGTAGGCTGAAAGTCACTTACAGAGGATAGTTTGGCTCCTCCCATGCTCTAAATTCTTGATGCTAAATATTTATTCTGCTGCCTGAATTCTTTGTAAGCAAAAGAAACTTCTGAATAAAGATTAAGGGGTCCTGCTTCATTTCTGTTCCATTCAGAAATGGCCAGTGTCAATGTAAATAAAAATATTGTAGATAAGCCATCTATTAGAGATGATGATTACTGAGGTTTTTAATAAGGCTCCAGTACTCTTCAGGCACTACTGATTTAAAGAAAATGTAGCTTTTCAGCAAAGTAATGCAGCCCCCAAGATCTGAGTTCACTGCAGTGTTTTCTACTAGTCGAAGATGGACTGAGTGCCTTCTCCTATTCAAAGGATATTAAACTGCCAGGATTTATCATTATTCAGTAGCTCTCTAATAACTAATATAATTTTTTTAAAGTACAAACTAAAATATAAAGAATAATTTAAATTAAATGTGAACTTGGTTTTTTGCTGCCGGATTTGATGCTGAACACTGAGAAGGGAATTTTGGAGAACCAGATTCAAAGTGTCCATCTGTTCTAATAATCTAAATGGTGTATTCTAGAATCTCCTATAGAACTTTCCATTTAAAAAGCCTTGCGGAATAGGGTATGACAGACGGTCCTCTGCTAGCATAGTAGTGGTAAAACTGGTACTTCTAGATATGTGGGGGACTATCCCAAAATAAAAATATTCTGGGGGATGTTAAAAGCAAATTCAAGGAAGACTAGGTTAAAAAATTCATCTGAACATAGCCACCTACTTGCTGGCAGTCAGTGAATTTCCAGATGAGGTAGATCTTGGCAGGTTTTGATTGCTGCTTGTCTTTCTATTGTTGCAGGCTGGTAGAAGCTTTATGTACACATGCTGTTGTGATAGTACAGCAAAGTATGTGACATTCTTGTCACAAACATACAAACCTAAAATTTAACAAAAATACGCCATACTTGTGTGATGTAGGGGCCAACATACTGAATGGATTACAAGGCTATAGGTAGGGTGACCAGACAGCAAGTGTGAAAAATCGGGACGGGGGTGGGGGGTAGTAGGAGCCTATATAAGAAAAAAAGACCCCAAAATTGGGACTGTCCCTATAAAATCGGGACATCTGGTCACCCTAGCTACAGACCAGGTTCTTTGTGGGGAGGCCACAGATTATCTAGCAGGGCCCAGAAACAGATAGAACCCTTTGGCCTCCCAGGAAACAAGCCTGGAGCATCAAAAGTAGAAGGCTAGTTCTTGGGTCTGGAAGTGGTTGAGCAGCTCAAATGCTGTACTACAAAAAGTCTGCTCCTCCGAGCTAACAGTACTAAGATCAGTGTATGCCTTTTAGTGGTGTGTGTTTTGACACTGGTCTGTTTGCTGCCTTTTTAAACACTTCTCTACTCTGAAGAGTAAGGGAAACCAATGACCGTGTTCGCTGCCTGTTTAAGTTTTACATCCTCCTTGCTCAAAAGAGGGAAAACCATTTCAACTCTCAGCTCGCTTGAAGGCTTTGCTTTAACGCTCTCCCAGAGAAAAGCAAGGAGTTTGTTGAATGAGGAGGAAGTAGTATGCTTAAAGGCAGGAGCATTTGGGAAGCAAACCTGGAATGCTACTACAACTCTAAAGAGCAGGGATGATTGGAGTTTGCTCACCTCGGTGCTGAGGGAGTGCTAGGAGATCACCATGTGACCACTTAAGTACCATTTATTAGACCCTAATAAGACTGTTGCTAAACTAACTAGCCTAATGTCCTCCACAAAAATCGGTCTGCAGTCATCACAATGGCATATTGACCTTATTTATGATTGTCTAAATTTACATTACCCTAGCATACCTGTTAGGTTTCTGTACTGACACTGTTAATAGCTGCTACTTGGTGGTTTGTACCCATTTCTGTATACTGAATATTGTGTGTGCAAGTTGTGACAGGGTCAGGCCAGATGGCTATAGGAGAGTAATAGAAGGCAGATATATTAGCCCCAGACTAAGTAGGTCCCTTTTCCCTGGGTAAGGTAACAGGGAAGGTTCCAGAACAATCAGGAACTTTCTGGAGACAATTAAGACAGGCTGATTAGAACACCTGCAGCCAATCAAGAAGCTGATAGACTCAATTAAGGCAGGCTAATCAGGGCACCTGGGTTTTAAAAAGGAGCCCACTTCAGTTTGTGGTGTGCGTGTGAGGAGTTGGGAGCAAGAGGCACTAGGAACTGAGAGTGAGAACGCAGACCGTTGGAGGACTGAGGTGTACAAGCATTATCAGATACCTTGGAGGAAAGTCCTATGGTGAGGATAAAGAAGGTGTTGGGAGGAAGCCATGGGGAAGTAGCCCAGGGAGTTGTAGGTGTCGCACAGCTGTTCCAGGAGGCACTCTAGACAGCTGCATTCCACTGGGCCCTGGGCTGGAACCCGGAGTAGAGGGCGAGCCCGGGTTCCCCATAAATCCTCCCAACTCCTGGTCAGACACAGGAGGAGTCGACCTGGACTGTGAATTCAGAAAAACGGCCAAGCTGAGGGCTGCCGTGAAGCTCTAAGATAAGCAAATCCGCCAATAAGCACAAGACCCACCAAGGTAGAGCAGGAACTTTGTCACAAAGTCTACTAAAAAATTGATTAAGAGGAGACCATGAAATAAAGGCAGTTCCATTTAATGTTAATAATTTGTATTACCATAGTGCCCAGGAACCCTAACCATGGACCAGGATCCCATTGTGCTAAACACTGTAATAACACAGCAAAAAGCAGGTCCCTGCCACAAGGAGCTTAAATCTAAGACTATGCCTATGGCATGAAGCTTTACCAGTAACAGTTCTGTCAGCATATAGCAGCTAGCATAGCTATTTTGGTGGAGGTGTGTTCACATTTGGCTGCCTTTGCTGGTGCAGTGAGTCCCCACGGTGCCAGGTTGTATCAACAGCAGCTGTGCAGCACTGTGGGGAAGGCATCCCATTATCCCCATCGCCACCATCTGGCACATTACTTTGTGGGATATGTTTGCAGGAACACTTGGTGATACTGAGGGAAATCAGTGCTCTCAAGGAGTTGTGGGAGTTTGGGGTCAAGTTCCCACAATTCCCTCTGGTCCATCTTGATATCTACTGTTTTTCTCATGCCAGTTTTCAGTCTGTCCACCACCTCACTGGCAAGCATGCATGCTGAACAGATCAGCTGAGCTCTTGTGGCTGCTTACAAAACAAATCAGTCACCCTGTTTCTAATTTGCGGAACCACAGCTACGAGTGTGGCTGGCTGTGCGACGCTACGAATGAAAATACTAAGGGGAAGTGGATAATGTGGCTATTGAATGAAACTTGGCCAGCTGCTGTAGGTGGCCACTGGCAGTTCTGGGCCCATGCAGCAAGCACCAAATGGTGGGATCAGATTGTGATGCAAACCTGGGATGACCAGCGGTGGTGGCATAACTTTTGGATGCAGAAGGTCACATTCCCAGAACTGTGTGCTGAGCTCACCCGGTACAGGCACACCAAAATGGGAGCTGCTTTCACAGTTGAGAGAGTGGATGTGAGATGAGACAACAGATGGATATGGATAGAGGAGTACAAGGAAAGAATGTGACAATGTTGGTTAGCATGATAGACTGCAGTGTCAAAACAAAGTTGATTGATTTCCTTAAAAATCTGTCGGGGTGTGTCTAATCCTTCACTTACTCATCTATACATGGCAATTAAACCTAAAAAGGTAATTTTTAACCTAATGCATATCTTTTGAATAGTCCAAACTATAAGTCTTCCACTATTGACACTAACAAACCACCTCAGGTATCATTTTCTGAGTAGCATATGTTCCCAAGAGCTACATAAGGGGCATTCTTAGTTCAGTATATTTGTGTAATGTCCCAAGTCTATAACTCTCTGAATTATCTGATTTTTATGAATCTAAAGGGCACTACAGTACTGTGAGCCACTCCCAACCTTTGAACAAGAAATTCTGTAGTTCAGGTAGAGCCACCCAGTTTGCATACTATGAAATGTCCAGGTATCTAAAGGATGAATAACAATTAGATAAAAATTCAAATAATGTTGGACTAAAATCCATGTAACTTTCTCCACCTCCATACAACATGTTCAACCCTTTAAGTTAACTTTATAGCTGGTAAAAGGTGACAGATTGACAGTACTATGGACTGAATTCTGCTTTTCCACCAAAGGGGTACAGCAGCGCCACTATAGTCTCCTCCACCGCAACCACCCAGCCTCTAGCTTCATCCATGAGCTGGAGGGAGATGGGTCTTTGGCCTCTTTTTTAGGAGCCCTTTTGATTAGAATGTGGTTCATGTTGCTAGTAATTAGTTGTCATTGCTATCTTAATGACTGATGGATTAAATGAAATGTCTGATGGATTATATGAAATGTGTTTGTGGCCTTAGTCCATTTCCTAGTTGGCAAAAGTCAACATCAAAAATGCTATCACAGATGCCAGATAGTTTCAGTTATTATGGGGCATTCAGCAGAGATACCAAGGATTGGGATGGGCATAAAGAATTAACTGTCACCTTATCCCTAGATACAGTTAGTGATTGAGGCAGGCTAGCAGGGAATCATAGGGATTCTTGTATTTTGTTCTCTGGGCAAAATATTTTAGTTTCAAAGGTTATTTGTCTAGTAATTCTAATTAGCACTCACTTGAAAATTAATATGCATAACTTATTTTTCCTCTACAGAACTATCCGTGTGTGGCTGAAGAGAGAGAGTGGGCAGTATTGGCCTAGCATATACCATGCAATGCCATGTAAGTATTTTGGGACGTTCATTGTTTACTGTGTATTTGCCAACTGACTTCTTTGGGTCTGGACGTGTACCTCTGAGCTTGTGACCTTTTTGGGAGCTCACAATTGTACGCTAGATACTATGCTTGAGCTAAGTGTCCAGGTTCTCTGAAGCTTGTTACCAAGTTATGAACCAATACAAAATCTCCTGTCTTTTTAAAATGTAATATACATTATTTGATATTTTGTAAACATCTCTTCTTTGTTTCTATTACTAGCTGAAGTGCTAGTAGTAGTGATTTCTTTCTAAAAGCAAAAGGCACACTCCCTACCCTGAAGAGTTGACAATCTAGTTCAGATACATGATGCAACAGTATGAGTTGAAGGTGGTGTAGGGAGTTCTGCAGAGGAAGTGGTGTCTCTCTTTTGTTGAGAGGGTTTAGAAGAGAGGATTGTCTGGTATGTGAGAAGAGGGAGGATATCCCCAGAGGTAGCATCAATGAAGATGCAAAGAGGAGAGTAGGAGAAGAGAATGCATTGGGACTGGATTGGATAGCAATTTGAGATGAGCTCAATCTTCTGGTGTATGGGTTTTGATGGCATAAACAATTAATTAGATGCTGGGTAAGTGATGTGGCCACTCTGTCACAGCAGCAGCATCCGGAGATGTCAAGCACATCCATCCACCATCAATGAGCTAAATAAAGAATGAAAGCAGAAAGAAGTGAACAGAATTATAGACAGGAATAGAGTTTACAGAGCCTTGTAATTAAGGGGAAATCAGGAAAATCAGTAATGGGATTTAAAGTAGGCAGTGATCTGATCAGAACAGTGGGAAAAGGTGTGCTTATTTTTAACTAGACATCCTGGAGGTACAGGAAGGTGGAAGTTGAGGGAAGCCAGAGAGGAGAATGTTACAAAAATTAAGGGAGGAGATGATTGTGGCTTTTGTCAGAGTTAAGCAGTAGAGAATGGAGAAGAGTGTGGGTTCCATAGATAATGATGTAGAGGAAGATCAGAAATGGATATTGCCAATGGAAAGAGGAGAAAAAGGGTGAGAGACACCAAGTTTCTGAACTGGAGCTGTGAGGGAGGCTAGCAGAATTTGGCTCCATTAGAAGGGAGGGGCAAACTGAGGGTGCGATATCCAGGTATGGAAGTTGGAAAGACTATTGGAGGTGAGTAAAGAGTAGGAGAGAATTCATGAGTAGAGGGGAAGATCTGTGTGTAAGGGAAAAAGAGTGGAGGATGGAGGACAAAGTCCTGAAGGACATTAATGGAATACTGGAGAGGCGAGGTGAAAGTGCAGCAAGAGGAAACTAGAATCACTGAGTCTGGTGATGAATGAATGCTTGAACACTTTTATATACAAATGTAATGCAAATCACCAAAAGTCAGGAAACTCAGTGCAGTCTAAAATTCTGCCATTAAAGGGGTCAGTCAAGACTGAGGAGTCTCAAGTAAGAACCTTTCAGATTTCACCCCTTTCTCCTATAGCACTATAACCTTTAAAATGCTTACTGGGCAAGAATCTGGTATTGGCTACTGCAGGATACTGTTCCTACAGGCCAGTGGTCTTCTTCAGTGTGGCAAATCTTAGCTACCTTCTAGAGAAGGGTTGCATTAGTTGTAGGGGGAAGTTTATAAATGATGTACACAACAGGGTGTCATGACTTTTGCTGATGCACCATGTTAAAGTCCTGTCAAGCTGCTTACTCCTTAGCAGATATGGCTCCTTAAGTGAGTTCACACAGATGTAACAGAAGTGGGGAGTGATTTTTAGAGAGGGTACAAGATCTAAGGCAGGTTTCTGCATGGAAACCCTAGGGAGAAAGCTTAAGCTGAGGCTGGTTTGTGTTGTGCTTATGAGTTGCCAATAAAGAAGAAAATATTGGGATGGGTGAGAAGGGTAAGTTTGAGCTAAGTGTGTGGGGATTCTATTCAGAGCTGGGTGGAAACCCCACCTGCTTATAGTGTACTGAAAACCAAAACTATCCTGTGAATCTGAGTTATTAACATGTAACGCTCTTCCCATCTCTCTTCCTCCCTCAGCCTTGCTCTCCCAACCAGAGAATATTTACATGTTAAGTTGACATTTTAATACTTGCTGATTGACAGACCCATCTCTTTACTGGGAAATGCATTGTACCTACTCAGTGTTTAGTTCCCCAGTAATGGCTTGTAAGCTTGGGGTCTTAGTACAGCATTGTTGTATTGATGGGTTACCGACATCCTGCAGCAGGAGTATGCTATATTTTTTGACATGTTCCAAACAAAACAAAACATGCTCAACAGGGGAAACACCCCAGTTACCCTATTCGAGAAGGATTCCAGGTGTCCCTGGCAGGCCGTTTCTTCTAACCCCCATCTGTGTCCATGGGTGAGCTCGTGGGAATCTCGGTGCTTGACTGGTCTTTATATTCCGGTATGTTTTTGAGCAACATACTGGCCACATACTCTGCTGGGGTAAAATTAGGTAGCTCCATCAAAGTCAATGAAGCTATGCTGATTTATAACAGCTGCAGTTCTGTTAATCTGACCTAAGGAGTTGTGTTCCCTTAGCTAGCTCTGTCCGCTAGGACATCTGTTCCAGCAATGGCATTCATTTGCTTTGGCTAATATTGATTTCTTTAAATATTTGCATACATTTGTGTTTTAAGATTTTTGTTACCTCTGCTCAGATCCCGTAGATCCAGAGGGTTGGGTTTTGTGTGTCTGCAAATGGTGGGTGTCCTGAGAAAACACTGGGGCATCTCATTAATTCTGTCTCAAATCAGTTCTGAGCAGGGCAATTGTAGATTTTCCTCTGTCTCCCTGTTCTGATCTTTCAGCCCAATTGACTTGTGGCATGTGAATCCTGCCACCTGCACCACTTGTCAGGCTGTCTGAAATGGCTCCCAGTTATGAGTGCCAATTTCAGGTCAGACTGTCAGGGCATATACGCCAAATTGGTGATATAGTTTACAATTAGATTTCACCAAACTAGTAACAAATATGCACTCCTGATCAATCTGTTAGTCTTACCATTTAGTCCCAAACAGTCCTTTTAGGCTCTTCAGCCTACCTTGCCACCGAGACAAACTGGACTTTGTGATACTGGTCACTATACCAAATATCACATCTCATTAAGTGACTCCCAACCCCAAAGGGTCCGTCACTTACCCCAGGTCAATGGATACTCTTGACATCACACCAAAGACAATGCTGGCAGCCAATTTCTGTAGTAAACCTAACTAAAGGTTTATTAGTTTAATAATTAAAAAAAAAATGAGTTATTGTGAGGTTTAAAGCAGGTAACATGCATTAACAGGTAAGTCAAAGTTTATAAGTCTACAATTCTTAACATTTTAGTAATCTGCTAAATTTCCAAAAGTTCCTCAGGGTTACCCAGAGTAATTCTAGGGATCCTTGTCCACTTGATTAGTATTCCACCCTGTTAGCATCCAAAACAGTTCAGAGATACATGTTCAGTTGCTGAATCCATTCCTGTAGCGTCTTTCCAGGGAAAGCAATCTGGCAGGTGTTTTCATTCACTGCATGAACTCTTCTTTTACTGATTAAATATAAACACAGTGACACGTGCTTTGAAGTTAGCGACATTTTACATTTCTAATGTTCCATTCTCGTATGATGAGTAAACATAATGTAAGCGCAATGTGATAACTGGGAACAATCCTTCATTAGTTTTCATGAAGTTTACACCTCAAGAAAATTCTCATCTAAGTACTCTCTCAAAATTTTTGATCTACGGTTAATTAAGTACAGGGATATACATAATGTAAATCGACAGCAATCAACAGATTGTAGATAAGTGAAGACCATATCATTCACATTTCCTTTGAAATAAATTAACACTCAAGTGAATTAGTACGTTTAACGTTTCTTTGATAATCACACACAAGTAAATTGGCCTATTGCTCTGCCCTGAGCTGGCCTGTCAGCCTCACCCCACCCCCAATTTTGAGGAACATCTTGCACCATCCCCCTCTCCCAATATCTTGGAAAACTTTGGAACTATTGAATATGAGTCATGCTGTTCTATCATTTCTTTCTAAGTACGTACAAGTATAATCCTACGGCTGTGGGGTATTGCCTGCTGAATTGACACATTGTGTCTTTTCTATATCACTGTTTCTGAAATCTATTGGATGAGACATGAGTGATTGTCGCTCCCACTGCCCACACACCTCTTACACCAGAAGTGACCTTGCTACCTGAGTGTGGAGTGGCATTGCTGTGTTCTTCACACAGTTCTTTTTTAGCTTCTCTAGCCAGGAGAAAGCAGCACTGGAGCGGTGACTGTCTAAGAAGACTGGTTAAGGATGTAGGTGTGGGAAAAGATGTCTCTTTGCTACCAGAATGTGCTGAAATCCCTGCTCCCAAGCATAGCCATCCCACTAGCATCACAAGAGGAAACAGACAATAAAAACGCAGACTTAAGAAGCACTACTGATCTATATGGCTAATAGGGATGGACTGAAAAACAAGCTAATATAGTTCTCATGTTCACTACACGTTAGTTGGCTTAGCAGCAGGCTTACAATGGGCCTCTAAAAGATAACTACAGGCAGCTCATCCTCCTCATGCACATGCATGAAGGCTTTGTTAGTCTTAAGCATTTGAGCACTGTTTAACCTTACTTTTGCCTGTAAATGGCCTTAAGATTATGAAAGGGATACAGTCTAGCAAAGAGAAATATACTAAGAGTGCAGAATGGATTATTACTGTAATAGAGGAGGGTGGAGTTTCAGTTATGTACCAAGAGGTAGCCTGCTCTGCCTATCTGATGTTAGTTTTAATGGTTTCAATACAAACTACTGTGATCTCGGGGAGAGTGAAATACGTTGTAAATGAGGATATGCATTAGGTAGGAAAATGATCACTTTTAAATAAAATCCGTATTGGTTGAATCCATATTATTATCCTAGGGATAATAATTATGTAAAGCAGTGGTCGCCAAACCATAGATCACAATCGACTGGTCGATCCTGGAACCTCTGCCAGTCGATCGCGATCTCTGGCCATTAAAAGTCCTGCGGCACAGCGCAGCTAAGGCAGGCTCCCTGCCTGCCCTGGCCCCGCGCCACTCGTGGAAGCAGCCAGCACGCCCCTATGGGAGCAGGGTTCTTTGTGTGCTGCTCCTGCTTGCAAGCACTGTCCGCACAGCTCCCATTGGCTACTTCCGGGAGCGGCGTGGGGCCAGGGCAAGCAGGGAGCCCGCCTTAGCCCCACTGCACTGCCAACTGGGAGTCGCCTGAGGTAAGTGCTGCCCAGCGGGAGCCCGCACCCCAAACCCCAACCCTGAGCCCCTCCTGGAGCCAGCACCCCAAATCCGCTCCTGCACCCCAACCCCCTACTCCCTCCTGGAGCTTTCACCCCTCACGCCTCCTACACCCCAACTGTCTGCCCCAGGCTTAGTCCAGAGCCCCCTCCCATACTGTGAACCCCTTGGCCCCAGCCCAGATCCCACCCCCCCCCCGAACCCCAAGATCCTGCCCCAGCCTGGTGAAAGCAAGTGAGGGTGAGCAAGAGCGAGCAACGGGGAGGAAGGGATGGAGTATAAGTAGGGGCATAGCGAGTGTATAAGTAGGGGCATAGCGAGCAGATCGAGGGACGTGATCGTTCCCCTCTATTCGACATTGGTGAGGCCTCATCTGGAGTACTGTGTCCAGTTTTGGGCCCCACACTTCAAGAAGGATGTGGATAAATTGGAGAGAGTCCAGCGAAGGGCAACAAAAATTATTAGGGGACTGGAACACATGACTTATGAGGAGAGGCTGAGGGAGCTGGGATTGTTTAGCTTGCAGAAGAGAAGAATGAGGGGGGATTTGATAGCTGCTTTCAACTACCTGAAAGGGGGTTCCAAAGAGGATGGCTCTAGACTGTTCTCAATGGTAGCAGATGACAGAACGAGGAGTAATGGTCTCAAGTTGCAGTGGGGGAGGTTTAGATTGGATATTAGGAAAAACTTTTTCACTAAGAGGGTGGTGAAACACTGGAATGCGTTACCTAGGGAGGTGGTAGAATCTCCTTCCTTAGAGGTTTTTAAGGTCAGGCTTGACAAAGCCCTGGCTGGGATGATTTAACTGGGAATTGGTCCTGCTTTGAGCAGGGGGTTGGACTAGATGACCTTCTGGGGTCCCTTCCAACCCTGATATTCTATGATTCTTTGAGTGAATGGGCGGGGCTTTAGGGAAAGGGGAGGGCTTCGGGGAAGGGGCTGGCTAGATCACTTTAACTATACTGGTACAATTAAAGCAGTTCAACCCCCTAGGGTGAATGTAAATAAGCCAGTAAAAAGGTGCTTTATATGAGAAAGGGGAATCAGGTGCATTTACACTATGGGTGGTATGAATAGAAATAGTTATACTAGGCCTATGTTGTTTAAGTGCTTTTGAATATTTATACCCAAAAGTTTTTTTTGTTTTTTTTTTTTTGGTCAGCTCCATTACTGACACATTGTTTATATGTGTTTTGGAAAAAGCATGACTTGAAAAAACAATGATTTGTCAAAATCTGATTTTCTGTGAACTGTTAATGGTATTTGCAACGGTAGTAGAAATTATTTGGATTAGACCGTAGCTAGCACTGGACCTAAACTGTAGGGTGAGAGTGGTATTAAGGATTTTATATAATCTGGTATGATACAAATATTTTCATGAAGTTTCTTTAAAAGAATAATCATTTGCCTTAAACACTGCCCTGCAGTGTTAGAAATCCAGACATAACAGCATTGTGCCAATGCACCAGCAGTTGAAATGACCTCTTAACAGAAGGTGAAACTGACCAGTTTAGTTTCACTGCTTTGAAATTGCTTTAAATCCACTAAGTAAATGGCAAAATGATGAAAAGTAAACTTTTCTATTTACCAGTTTCACTTTGATAATCTCTGGTGGTGTTAGTAGCACCGACAAAATACTTTTCATTGTGACAGCTTCCTTTTTTAACTGAAGCCTTTTTTCTTTGTTCGTTGAACATCAAGTTAGACATTCCAAAAAATAAAGTGAAAAAACAAGTAATCAGAGCCACTCTCAGACTACTTGATTGACTGTCTGTCTGTGCTCTTTGAGTTTCTGTTGCCATAAATTATTCTGTATTCTCCCCTCAGTAAATAAATCAATACAATTCTAAACTCCATATGGTGGTGCAATTTCAGTTAAATGTCCAACACAAACTTTTTTGTATTGTCTTTTCTTCATTTGATTATGCCACGAAATAAAGAACATGGAGGATCCACTGGATTGATGAATGTTCTGATACCAGTCTAGAGTGTGTGTTTAAAACAGTTGAGAAAACAAGTTGAAAATATATAGGGTATTCACTAGTTATAGAAACAAGTGCACACACCTAGTTAGGGGTCAGGGGGAGGGCTACAAAAAAACAGAACAGGAAAATCCAGTGAAAAGCAGTACTAAAAATATTTAGTTATTTATTCCTGTGATCAATATAAAATTAATGGTAAAAATCAGAAGGAGCAAGAATTCCTGGCCCCTCTGCTAAAATTGCCAGTTGTAATGTCGAACTTGTCCTGCAGAAACTTGATTGAAACTTTCAGCTACAGTATTAAGAGGCACAAAACCAAAACTATCACTACACACCTAAATTGGATTAAAAAGGCGGTTTATAAACCACAAGCAAATAGAACTCTAATTCTTAATAGAAAATTCTGACTCTACACCAACATGTTAACATCACCAGATTCTCAAAAGAGCCTAAGAAATTTTTTCAAAAGCAAGTTGCAAGAGTATATCCTGAAAATTTGTAGTGTGGTAGTTGTCTAGGATAATGTGTTTCTAGGGTATTAGATGGAATATTTTTTATCATACTTTTTAGTCATTGGTTACGATATAATCTATTTATAATAGAGATGCTTGACAACTGTAGTTCCATTATGGACTATCGGTCTTTAATTTTGTTGAAACTCAATGACATTTCAGTCCATAGGAGTTTCCTACTTCAAGAATTTAAACTGATGGGATGTAAACCTTAGAAATAATTTCTTACTTTATAGCTGAAGATCAGAAAATGTAGAAAATTAACTTCAATCATTCTGTTAAATCCACAAAAACTTTTTAAAACTGAAATGTCTTTAATATTCTTTGAGGGGTCTGTGACCCCACAACTGCTCTTGTATAGCATTTTCTGTTTAAATAATTTAATTGGGGGGGGGGGAAGTGGATCATGAAGTAAGGAGTAGTTGTATGTCTACTCATTTATTTCCTGATGTAACAGGGTTTATTGAATAGCGTTGCAGGAAGAGTATGTTTATGCTTTTCTATCATAAGGGGTAAAATAAAGAATAGCATCGTAAGTGTGTTAACTAGATAGGGACTCCAGAGCTTCAAGATCAATGAGAATCATGGTTTTGTTAACTTCATCAACATGTTCATTTTTTTCAGCTCCATGTTCATGCATGTCTTTTAACCCGGAAACAAGAAGGCTGTCCGTAGGTCTAGACAATGGTTCAATCTCAGTAAGTACATATAAATAAGATTTCCCATTGAAATACTTCCCTTTTGAGAAGTATGTATATATTATTGTGCTGAGGAATTTTAATTAGCATTGGCTAAATGACAGACTAACATTGATCCTAGCTACTAATGACACTGACCGCTCTAGTGCAGAAAACAGAAGACCCATGACAAATTTCAAACTAGCTGCTATATAAACTTGAGTTGGGTTTAGAGGAATTAGGGAACTAAACAAATTGTATGGGTTTACTTGTCCAATAACAAGTTTTTAATTTACCAACTTTGATCAAATTATTAATCACTTGTCTAAATTGGTCTCTGAACACAGCAAATGAGCATAAAGTTACTCTCAGATCCATATGATGCATCTCAACTCATACAGCTAGCTCTTTATATGGAATGTATAGCACTGTTTCAGAGCACTGTACAAAGACTGGTCCTGGTTACCCTCTTGTTAATACAATGTCATACAGGTATAATTCTCCTTTGTGAGAGACAGCTTCCTTCCATGGAGTCCGTTCTGATTTACAGCAGTGTGAACGGGTCCATTCTCCTTCAGTAACTTCTGAGATATGTATTCATGCATGTAAAGAGTTCAGAATATTGAAGCAGAGATCTGCCATGTGGATCAGAGGGGTCCCACTATTGCCACTGGATTGTAATTATTATGGAAACTGTTACTTGGGGGTCTGATGAGACTAAAAACTGTTTTTAGGGGCTCAGGTGGCAGTGGTGGTCAGAGGCATTCTGTCATTCTTTCAAATGAGAATCCTGGTACAGTTATCTGTAGCTTTGACATTTCACGGTCAGACCTTTGCCATGTGCTTTACAGGGGGCCATATCTTAACATTGATTTGGAAGCTGGAACAAGTGCCAAAGTTAGCCCACCTTCTTGGTAAGCATGGTGTCCTATAGAGAGCACAGGGCCCCCGTGCTTTGGGACCTGCCCTGGTTACCTGTGAGCTCTCTGGTAGGTTTTAAGGTGCTGGCTTTGCATTATGAAGCCTGAAATGACCTGGGAACGCCTGCCTGAGACTGCATCTCCCCATTATATTCTGCTACAGCTGCAGTCAGCAGAAGTGCAGATGCTAAATCCTCATTAATCTAATACAGAATGTGGGGTGTTCTCTGTAAGGGCTTCAGGGAAGCGTTCCCTCCAGTCTGATCTAGTTTGCATTTGTCGTCTTTCAGCACACACTGCACTTGTTTCACCTGGCCTTTGAGAAGAGGGACGGGGTTAATATGCTGACCAGCATAATGGAGTGTTGGTATTTTTGCTCCAGAGTGTGTGAAAGGGGGGGTTGATTGAACTGTGTTTTGAGTTTGTAATTCTAAATAATTGACAGGGCACTTGGATCCTCTAGGAGGACACATGTTGTTTATTCTAAAGAAAGTAAATTGAGAAAAAATATGCTGTTTTTAATCTAAGAGATTGTATTTTATTAGGTTTGTTGGTATAGGGCTACATCTACACACACATTCTATTCTTTCGGGCTGTTTTTTCCTTGTGTTGGCCCTTTAAATGCTCTGCCAGTACCAGCATGTTCTACTAGCAGCAACAGCAAAAATCAGATAGCATACAGACGTTTTGTAGTATTCCCCCAACATCTGAATTAGTCAGGCCTTCAGAGGAATATCTGATGGCTGCTTTCTGAACCATTAGCAGTTATGTTCTAAAATAATTCTAAAATGTTCTAAAATATAGAACAAAATTTCTGGGAAATATTCCAAGATAACCAACTTTTGACTCAAAGTCCAGACTATTTCAGTACAGGGCAGGGGAAAAATGCTACTTTCAGAAATAAAGGAAATGTGTTAAAATACTCTCTCTACGTGCACTTTCAAAATGAGACTGATTCCAGTAATATGTCTGGCATTTTGGTGAATGGGGTAGTGTATTGTAAGAAGGAGGGTGTTTGTATATAGAGAGGCTGCATTACTGTCAAAATCAGTAGAGGGACAGATGTTCCACCAGAGCTGGTGAAAAAGAGCTGGAAGACTGGTGGCTGAGATGAATTACTGTTATGTTTCCATTTAACTTAACCTCTAGCCAAAAGTTGATTAGAATCGTTCGCCCATTTGTCATGGAGTAAAACGAAGTGGATGATAAACTTCCCTCCTTTCGCTCCTAGAAGTGACACAAGTGGTTATTTTCAGCCTTTATAACTTGTCAGCTTGGAAGTTTAAATTTATAAGCAGAACCTTTAGACAAGATGACAGATTATGAGTCACAATGATTGATTTTAATCACTGCTAGATTGCATACTTCCTTAGGAAATGGTGGCACTTAAAACAAAATCATGTTGTATTTTCTTCTTGTACTCCCATTTTGCAACCCCTTCCCCAAATCTTGGCTTGAAGTGGGGAAAGCTGTTTTTGAAGAGTACTTCTCATTCCATTGCTCACTCCAAATCTTTAGGTCTATTTCAGGTCCCTTAGAAGCTAAGGGACTCTTCCCTCCAAAAGCAAACTTTCTGCTCCAACATGAAGGAGAATTAAGCTTTGAAGGAGATGCCAGTCTCCCACGCAAGTGGCTGTGAAGAAGAAACCTCCTTTTTTATAAAGGTATCTTAAAAGCTCTGCCTCCCTTAATGGTAAGGACATTTATACACTATAACTTATTCTCCTACTGTTCTTGTTGCAAGCAAAGATCTTGCATGAACTCAGGGCTTGTCTTCATGAGCACCTAATGCATGGCAGGCTAATCTATGGCAGACTTACACTCCAGCTTGATGCAAACTCGGCATTTGTGTGGACGGCAAGCCCTCAGTTGGGCCTCAAGGAAAAGATCCCATCAAACACCCCATTCAGAACAATGACTCTTTACCATCAGGAAGAATTTATCTTAACATCTTCTATCATTTGCTCCTGCTAGATATTTAGAGACTTAGTCGTATGAAGCACTTTCAATGTCTGTAACTGAATAACTGATGATGGCTTGCTCACCCAGATTGTGGCAGTTAGAATATCTCTTTCCTCTAGAGGCAAGAAGATTAAATCGTAGTTTACGTCACCCTCCCACCCTGTTGATTCGTATTCTGTACAGAATACGATACTTCAAAACTTGAGATCTTAAACTTTATTTTGTTTCTAGAATATGCCCTGCGAATTCTACTATGCAAACTAGATCAAGGAGACTGTTTTAAATCCAGAATGAAAATCCTACTTCAAATCCAAACTCTGTGCAGCAGCCCCAACTTTCTGCATTTTCTGAAATATTTTAATCCTTAATATCCTTAATCCTGAGCAATATTTTCCGGTTTAAAAAAAAGAAACCACTTTGATCATCTTTCATAATGTCCCTTGGGGGATAAACAAACCTTACTGTTGACTATGCAATTACAGTTATCTTTTAAAGAGCCTTCCTCCTTTTCTAATCCTGAAGCCAATCTGTTTACCCCTGGGGGAATGTACTAACTAACCCACTCCAATAAAAATGCAGTCAGCCACCCTTTTAAATAAGAGTCTAAGATGGAACCTACCTCTGGATATCTGTGTCCAAACTGTATCGTCTGTCAAGTGGGATTATGAGATCCTTGAGCCGAAGTCCATTTTTTCTGCCTCTTCTACAACACTGAACACTCTGTTGGTAGCTAAAATAAATAATGTGTGAGGATAGTAGATTCTGAATCTGCTCATCGGATGTCAAGAGAGTACTATTAGGATGCCTATGTGGCCAAATTCAAGATTTTCAGATGGGAAAAGATTAAAATGAAATTCACAAAGGATGTTACTTTAATTAAAATTTTGAGGGAAAATATTGGCCTCTCTATCTCAACTTCTATTCAGAGGTCTATCTGTGGCAATGCTGATGCCTATACTGCACCAAATAAGACAAAATCATTCTTGCCTACTCAAGATTCTTCTCCCCAGTTCATGAAGGCTTTTGTAGTGGATTCAGCACTGGAACAGTCTTCCAAGGGAGTTTGTGGACTCCCCATCATTGGAAGCTTTTAAGAACAGATTGGGCAAACATCTGTCAGGGATAGTCTAGGGGTACATGGTCCTCCCTGAGCGCAGGAGGCTGGAGTTAATGACTTCTCAGGGTCCCTTCCAGCCCTACATTTTTATCATTCTGTATCTAAAACCAAATCAGACTGATGTTTGAAGGGTTCATCATAGCAAACAGTGTAGGTAAGAAGAGTCTATCAGACTTCTGAAGAATTCAGTTACCTTGCCAACCAAAAATTTGTTTATAGCAGCAACTTCCATCCTGATAGGTAGTATGTGTAACCAATGTGGGCATTCAGAATTGTAAGTGGATGTGGAAGAACTCTATTTAAACAAACAAACAAACAGCTTTTTGTTTACAACCCATTGTTGCTAGCCACAGAAGAGCAACAACCAGCTATCTTGGGGTCCATCTTTGTCAAATGTATCCGCCTCCGATTTAAGTAGTGATAGGTCTGATCCAGATGCATTTCCCTAAACACACATGCACCTCGAGTGGTCAACTAAGTGTTGCCAATTTAGTTGTTTTCCAACCCCCCCCCCCTGTAAATTCAAACACCTCTTCTAATTTCAATTCCTGGGGAAAGGACTGAGGAAATAACCCTTACAGTTTGTGGCAGATGTGTTCTGAACTTTGTGGGTGACCTCTATCTTTATGATGGACGAAGCCAGAAAGTTGCCTAACAACAACTGGAAATCAGTTGCTTTTACAATAGAACCATATTCCATGAAAATAGCAAACTAATATAGGGTTAGAAAAATGAACATTTACCTTTGTAGAGTTTTTAAAAATGAAATCCAGTGTTCTCAAAGTGGAGACTAAACAAAACATATAGGTGCAGTAGGCATGAATTTTGTGAGCAGGGCACGCTATATTAAAATACCTGTCCATTGGAGCAACCAATTCAATCATTTTTGACAAGGATAGGGGAATGAAAATGCAGTAAAAGAAAACAATGGTCAAAAGTCAGAAGGGAAGCAGAAAATTAAAAAAAAAATGTTGGGGAAACACCCAAGAATGTATAAAGGAGAATACAAAGCAAGAATGAGATGTAGCTGTGGATTTTGTATGGAAAGGAAGAAAAGATGGGTGAAACACAAAGATAAATACTATGGATTGTGTTCAGGTTAATGGAACCTTCTTTCTTATACATTGCACCTCCTGTTTTTAAGAAAGGAAAAGGGGGTTAAAGTTTGTGTATAATGATAGTTTGTCTATTTTATATCTCTGTGTTACACAATGGATAGATATTTGCTAGTATTAAAGCATAACTAGGTAATCAATACATTGGTAATCCTTAGTCTGTTTTCACCTTTGCTAGACAGTGACCATAGTATTCCCTATACCAGAACGCCATAATACTTTGTTACAAAAGCATTTGAAAAGTCTTTGACTGAAGACTAGTGATTAGTATGGTCATGTTTCAGAGTCGCAGCCATGTTAGTCTGTATCTGCAAAAAGAACAGGAGTACTTGTGGCACCTTAGAGACTAACCAATTTATTTGAGCATAAGCTTTCGTGGGCTACAGCCCATTTCATCGGATGCATAGAATGGAACATATAGTAAGAAGGTGTGTGTGTGTGCAAAATATATATATATAATATACACATACAGAGAACATGAAAAGATGGAGTAAGAGGCTAATTAATTAAGATGAGCTATTATCAGCAGGAGAAAAAAACTTTTGTAATGATAATAAAGATAGCCCATTTAGACAGTTCACAAGAAGGTGTGAGGATACTTAATATGGGGAAATAGATTCAATATGTGTAATGACCCAGCCACTCCCAGTCTCTATTCAAACCCAAGTTAATGGTATCTAGTTTGCATATTAATTCAAGCTCAGTAGTTTCTCGTTGGAGTCAGTTTTTGAAGCTTTTCTGTTGCAAAATTGCCACCTTTAAGTCTGTTACTTAAAGGCCAGAGAGGTTGAAATGTTCTCCTACCAGATTTTGAATGTTATGATTCCTGATGTCAGATTTGTGTCCATTTATTCTTTTGCCTAGAGACTATCCGGTTTGGCCAAAGTACATGGCAGAGGGGCATTGCTGGCACATGGTGGCATATATCACATTTGTAGATGTGCAGGTGAACAAGCCCCTGATGGCATGGCTAATGTGTTTGTAACCTTTGACTGACAGGCTGTAATATTCATTAGTCTGACCTCAATTTTAGTAGATCATATCCAGTGCCTTGGTATAATGGCCTCTTTTAGAGGAAGATTGTTCTTTTACTATGGTGAAATGGTTGTCTGAGAGGCATTTTACTGTAGGCTGATTTTGGATTAAAGTGGCCTCCATTTTAAAGAGTTAACATAGACCTACAGCTGCTTCACAGTGAGATCTGAGATTACCCTGGTTATTCTGTGAAATTTAGAAGCTATTGGGAAACATTGGCTTTTTTTAAATAACAAGCAAGTCTCTAGTCAAAAAATGGCTTTTATTATTTTTATATACAATATACTTTGCTTTACAAATAAGATTGTAGCACTAGTCTACCATTCATTGTTTTGGCAGTTCTTGCAAATTGGATACCCCAATACTCTGTAGCTTTTAAAACTTCATTTATTTTAAACATTTTTACTTATAGTCTCATTTTCCCCCTTACTCTGTGCTACCTTCACCTATTTCAATCTCTATGATCCTCTCCCCTTTCACTGGAGTCACAATAAGGATGATTTTCCCCCCATTGTCACTGTTACACTTTTTTTTTTTCTCATGAAGTCTCTCAACACTTGCTGTCTTGTGAACTTTTAGCTTTCTTTCACTTGCTCATGGGTGTTGACTAAGCCTGTACCCATTTCATGCACCTACAGTATTCCCCATGAAAGGACTCAATGAGCTTCAGCCCCAAAGTTATGCCATACTGCCTGAACGTGTCACCTTCACTTGTTTTTTTGTCTAGTCCATTATAAGTCACTTTTTTAGTGTCTGTGCCCACCTTCAATCTGAGAATGAATTCATGTGATCCTACCACAAAGCACAAACTCTGAGATCTGGGTATTAGGCCACTGCAATCCAGTATCACAAGACTTCTATCTGATTCTTTTTATTGAGGTCAGTTAGTTTCCCATATTTTGATCTGTTCTTTCTCAAAACGCAAGCAGACGAAGGACACCGGTGCTCCCTGTAAATAGTAACGTGCGTGGGGTTTGCTGCTCTGTGTTCCAAAGGCTGGAGACTGTTCCTCGGGTTTTCTTGAATGCTGATATTTTCATAAATAGTTTTTAAACTGTTAATGTAGCTGCTGCTGCTGCTTTTTAAAATCAGCACAAACCTGAGCAGCATTGAGAGGCTGACAACCTCCTCTGATACGAATGCTCCTGCAACTGGCAAAACAAGTGCTTGAGACTGAGGATCCAAACCACTCCTCCTTTCCCACTGAGAGAGAGCTTGTAATAATCCATGGCATCCCACATGTACACAGATGTAACTGTTCACAGCCTCATGTAAACACCAAAGAAGGAGAAATATTGAGTTTAAGGATGGTAAAATGGGATATAGAATCACCAGTGGTATGAAATTAAGCAGAAGGAAATATGGCCTTAATATCTATGAAAACTTCCCAACACACAGATCTGTTGAGATTTAAAACTAGATGAAACACAATGAGGAATAATCTATCACAGGTAAGGGTTTGGACAAGGGCTGTTGCATCTCTAAATTGAATTAGAGGTACCTGGGCTCTGACCTATTTTTAACCAGGAGAGGGCAGTAGTATACAGAGACACACATTGAATTGAAGCCCCAGTTGGCTTGAGAAGCTAAAGTACTTGGGATGCACTTGATCCCAGGTCTCCCATTCCCTGGCATGCATGTTGTTGGCTAATAGCTAAATCATTAACTTGGGCCAGCTTGCTTTTAAATTTTTTGGTTGCCAGTTTTTCCACCTCCATTTCATTCAAAGTCACTATTGTGAAATCACTTATTGGGCAGATTGCAAAGGTGAAATACTCTGCTAGTAGTCAAATTTACTAGTCAGTTACTTATTTTAAAGGAAACCATTTATTTGTATTGGACAACAAAATACATATAATAAAGCTAGTGTTGAATTTGAACTTGGTAGAAATTTTTCATTTTATGTAAATTAAAATAGAGAACAGACTTATTTGCAAATATTTCACATTTCTAAACATTATTTTATTTTTAAAGGAGTTTATTTTATCAGAAGATTACAACAAGATGACACCAGTGAAAAGTTACCAGGGTAAGAAATGCAATCAGTCTTCGTTAGCAGAGTTATATTTTACGTTTGTTAATGTCATCAATTGGTTTTTCAAAAAAACAAACCTTTTTCTCTTTTACCGTAGAAAGGAAGAAAGTGTTATTTCCTATAATTCTTGATTTACTAATATAAAACCTTGGTTTGTCATTGGATTGATACTATACTGTGTTTATGCTGAGGTTACAGGAGTGAAAAAAACAATGACTTGTTTAAAATGTTTTAGTCAGAAATGTGTTGGTGTTTTTTTTCCCCTGGACAAATTCTTTAAAATCCAATCTTTCTATCTGAATCTTGGGCAGTCCAGCATATCTAATGAAGTGATCTAAAAATCCTGTCCCCTTTTATCTTAAATGCCCACATATATTTAGAGACCAGTCTCTCATTACATTTTGAAGTATCCATATCTTAATCCAAGATCAAGCAATATTAATCCATACCTTCCACCTAATAGCATTGTAATGTTCACTAATGGGCTCTTCAAAAAGACCTAGCTGTCCTTACTCTTGTTTGTTAAGTCATAAAAGTGTTTTATACCAGTATTCATCATAAATTCAATGTCAACGGATGACTATTGTGTAGTCTTTTTTTTTCTTGTATCTCTTCCTTTGACATGTAGGTAATGCTATACTGCATGGTATAAGTATGGTGTTTCCACATAGAAACCCTTAACGCTGTTAGTGTTCAAAAGATGAATGTGAATTATTTCAAAGTTCTGTGTTTAGAAAGGTTAAAAATAAGACCATCATTCCTTCAAGAGATGATGCTTTGGGGGTCACTTTGTTACATAACCCTGAAAGCTTAAAAAGAATCTGGATCTTCAAGAATGAAGATGAAACACACTTTTGTGCTTTAAAAGTCTTACTTCAGATCGCTTTCACTTAAGCTCTCTGTGTGTTATAACATCAAGCAAGAAAATATAAGTAGGTTTATGTTAATGTGTACTGTACACAAATAGAATCAAAGTAAGATGTATGTGCATATCTTAAGACTCTGGATTGGTGTTAATTATAAAAAATCTTGTACTGCGTCATATCTTCTGACTAATGTGCTGTTAAGGCCCTGATCCACTTACACACATGCCTTAGTTGATTTAGATTAAAAATGTCTCATTGACTGCAATGGGACAATAAGCTTACATGGATGCTTTGGAGGCTGCAGGATCAGAGCCTAAATGAAATTCATTGGTTGGGGAGATGAATAGTGAGCTGAAATCTTCCTTGTCCTGCTACCCTACTACCTTTCTCAATGCCCATACATGTGTCTACGTTCACATACACTAATGTGTACATACAGATTTCTTGCTATTGCTGAATTAGTGTTCAGTACTGCCATTGCGTGAGAATGCTGCAGTATGATGCAGTGTAACTGATGCAAGGGAAATTCTCATATTTCCCCCACCCATTGCAGCAAGCTTACCAGAGGGGGACCACTCTCTGTATCTCAGTGAGATCAATAGATGAAGGCTGGCACTTCTGACCAATTAAGTACAGAGTGTATTGCCTTAAAAAAAAAATTCAGTCAGTCTTATGTGCTCTCAGTCCCACTTTCATGGTTACAAGATGGGTTTGGAAGCCTATAGGAATAGGAGCGGTCCAAACTCTATTGCAGGTTGGAGCAAATGCAGCTGGATGGGACATGTTCCTGGTACAGCTTAAGTTTTAGCCCATTTGCTACAGAAGTTTGGAGGCCACTGTTAGAGCCACATGTGTTAATTGTGTTACCAGGCCATGAGGAACCTGATCTTGAAAAGTGGGGAATCTAGTGACAGATGTTTACACAGATTTTACACCCTTGACTAGAACTAATCCCTCCATAGGATTCAACAGACAGTATGCATATATTTGTGTAGTGTATGCAACAACAAAAATCTGCCAGTCTTTATTAGAGGATTGTGTTCTGAGTAATTTTGCTTTTTAAAAAAAAAAAAAAAAATCTGTTTAGAAAACAGCTGTAAAGATATTTGATCTCTGTCCAGTGTCAACTTTCACATAAACTGATACGAGCAGCCTGCTTTGCCTGATGTATGTCTCAAGGTCCTAGAACTGTAGTAAACCAGTAGGTTTGTGTATTGAGGAATATGGCATTCACTGTTATGATACAGCTGGGAATACATCTGTAAGTTTTTTTTCAAACCACTTTTTTTTACTTAAATCAGCACTTCACAGTTCAGCCCAGAGGTCACTGATTTAAAGAATCAATGCTAGGGTGAGCTCTGTTTCTTAGGTTAAAAGCTCTTGAGGGTTTTATTTATGTAGGAGTACAAATCTATTTGTTCAGCTGTTTTAGTGATACTGACCAGCTGTGATCTTTATACAGCACATTTTTCAACATCCTGTTTCAATAATTTTCCTGTGTCATATGTGTGCGCAGTTTTCATGTGTACTGTTTCCATCTCACCTGTAACATCAAGTAGTCGGACAGCATACCAAACATCAAAGTCCTGGAGGTGCCCCTGCATGACTAGCATTAAATCTGTGATCATAGAGGGGCAACTTGGCTGGTCTGGTCACCTCGTGTGCCTGGATGATATGACTCCCCAAAGCCATGTTTTATGGACACTTGAAAACGGGAGCACATGTGCTAGGAGGCCAGTGAAAGTGAAAAAGCACAGTCTCAAGGCTGACCAAGTCAACACAAATGCAGAGGAAACTGCTGCTGCCGATGGCAGCAGGCCTATTGGTCTGCCATTAAAGCCATGGAGAACAGCAGAACAGAAAACAACAAAGGTAGGTGGGAGTAAAGAAAGCAGGCTGTGGCAAAAACATGCAGCCACATCTGCCTGGCGTGCAGACTCATTTGCAGACTCATTTGCAGATCCCTCATCGGTTTCCATTCGCACAAGGAGATGCACTGAAACAAACTGACTCTGATTTGTCATCTGTGACCAGGATTCCAACAGTGTGTGCACAGTGCTAAAACTCTTCTTTAGTTTAAGGCTGTGTCTACGCTAAATCTTCAGAAAACCTGTAATTGCACTTCCACCTGTGCAGTCCCACCAGTGATAGTAATGGTGGGAGTGTAGACAGGGCATGGGCATTTGTACCACTAAGTTATCTAAGCCTGCTCAGTAGGTCTAAAAATCCCAGCCTAGAGCCCTGCCCATGCTAGCATTCCCAGTGGTGATACTACAATGATGGGATTTTTCCTGAACAATGCAAGTGTGAGCAAAAGTATATTACAGTAGAACCACAGAGTTATGAACACCTCAGGAATGGAGGTTGTTCGTAACTCTGAAATGTTCATAACCAGGGCCATCCCTACCCATGCACAAAGTATGCAGCTGCGTAGGGCACAAGGAAATTTGGGGCACCACATTTCCTGCTACCCTGCGCAGCTGCGTACTGCTCCGCCCCAGCCCCGACCCCACTCCCCTGCGGACTGCAGCAGGTGTCAGGCCTGCACTCACTGGCGGTAAGTAGAGCGACCCGGCCCCAGCCTGCTCCACTCCGCCAGCAAGTGCTGGGGCGCGGTTTCCCCCCTTCTCCCCAGTTCCCTCCCTCCACGGAGGCCTGGGGGGTTGTGTAGGGCACCAAAATGGCTAGGGATGGCCCTGTTCATAACTCTGAACATTTCTAAAATGTTACACTGTTTACAACTGAACATTGACTTAATACAGCTTTAAAACTTTACTAAGAAGAAAAATGCTGCTTTCCCTTTATTTTTTAGTAGATTATATTTAACACAGTACTGCATTTACTTTTTTTTTGGGGGGGGGGGGCAGGGGAGTGTCTGCTGCTGCCTGATTGCATACTTCCAGTTCCAAATGAGGTGTGTGGTTGACTGGTCAGTTTGTAACTCTGGTGTTCATAGCTCTGAGGTTCTACTGTATCATACAGACATAAGGCTGGCAAGATTGAGCCGTTGCATATGTAGTTAGTCACATGGCCAATCCTGTTAGGACATCAGTTAGGCTTACAGGTGTGAATAAAGGCTTGCAGGATTGGATCCTAGAATTGGTTTGGTGGGATGGGATTAATGTTCATGGATTTTTTTGGATAGCAGATGAGTGACTCTCTTCAATGTTATGTGTGTGTGTTGTTGTTTTTCTGCTTGATTTTCCAGCTCACCAAGGCAGGGTTATAATGATTCTGTTTGTCCTGGAGATGGAATGGGTGTTAAGCACGGGACAGGACAAGCAATTCACATGGCACTGCTCGGAGAGTGGGCAGCGGCTCGGAGGGTATCGCACCAGCGCGGGGGCCTGCGGCCTGCAGTATCCTTTGTTAACACCTTAGCTTTTCTCTGATTCTTTTGTCTTTGGTACGTCTTTGTTTAAAACAGCCATTTTCAGGCCTCCATCATCTTACCCATCTACCTTCAAAACCTTATAAGGAAATAATTTTTAAAACTCAGTTAAAAAATTGTCAGCCCTCATAGCTTTGTCCTCTTTATACATGAGGTATATTTAGATTTAAACATTTATTTTTAAAAACTCCATGGCCTATTCATTCTTAAAAGCTACATCCTATTGTGGTCTCCTTAGTAAAATAGAGATTGATGGGAGCTTCCTTTAAAACACGCTTTTTCTTTTGGGAATTATAATAGCAGCAAAGTAGGTCAGTGATCAGGTCCGTGTGTGTGTGTTTGTGCACACGCATGGCAAAAATTAAATGACCTAATATGAAATAATGAGCACACATCCTCTACCTTGGAACAGAACAGTATGCTTTTGAAATGTGGGCTCAGCTGGACAGTAAATGATTCCTAAAATGTTATTCACAAACAGGTTAATTCTCCAAGATCTGCCCCTCTCTGCCTGACAAAAGAAATGTCGACTCTCTCCTTTTATCAGTGATACATTGTAAGTTTAAAAACTGTCTTTTAGAAAGACTAACACAAAGGAGATTTCAGTCAGTTGTTAGTGAAACTGTACTCTGATAGTGTCTACAGCGCAGTAACTGCTCCTTTTACTAGTTCATGAAAACCTAAAGATCAAATTGACTTGAAACCAATTTCTGTACAAATAAGTGGAATTGACCAGCCTTTTTGCCCTGTCCAGGCTGAGTGAAATGCAAAAAAAGTGTAAACGGTGAAGAATAAATTCCACTTCTAAAATATTTGCCCTCATTAGTGTTAAGTGTCGATTAACACAGGATCTTGTTGTCCTTTCTGCTGGATGGTTCCCTTTGGGGGTCTGGGAACTCTTCCCACAGCTTGGATACCATTTGAACTGGACCCTTAGATCATGTCAGAACGGCCGCTCCTCTGTTTGTATTAACACCAACAAATATAAGTAATAGGCTGGTAGCACTAACAACCCCTTTACCCTGTTAATTCCAGACTCTGTTGTCTGCTGTGCCTCTTGAATTCAGAGTACGTAGTTCTTTAGGTATGTCTACATTGCAGAAAAAAAACACCCAACAACAGAGAGAGACTCAGAGCCTGGGTCTATAGACTCACATTTGTAGGGTTTGCATTGCGATGCTAACAATAGCCATGTAGACATTCCTGCTTGGGCTGGTGTTCAGGTCTGAAATTCAACCCCCTTCCCAGGCTTCAGAGACCGAGCTCCAACCCGAGCAGGAACGTCTGTCGGCTATTTTTAGCACCGTAGCACAAGCCCAAGTCTGTACCTGGCTCTGAGACTCATTGTTATGGATTTTTTGCTGTGTGAATGTACCCTTTGATTACAAAAGACATTCGTGCAACGCAGCCTGTCAATGCTAATAACCCATTCCTCAAATATCTGAAGTGCAGCTAAAATTAGATTGAGGGGCTATAACCTGTCAAAACGGATTATTCCAGTAATTGATTGTAATCTCGCCATGTTTAGACCTCACTTCAGGATGCACCTGTTCAAACTGGCAATTCCCCAAATATGTCATAAGACACAAAGCAGGTCTCTCAAAGAACAGCCACTGTCACCTACTTAAAACCATTTTAGAAGGAGGGAGGAGTCCTCTTCCTAGAGGTAACTGATGTGTCTATTTAAACAAAAAATCAAGTAACTGCTATGTAACTTCATAAAAATGCAACATAGTCTTATAGATACATCCTAGAATTCAGAACCTCTGTCGAGGCTTTATAAAAGATTCCTCAATGCTTTCAATCAGATTTGATGTTGAGACCCGACATGTGTTTATAGGTGATCATTCTGGGCAGGTAACGATTCTCAAACTGGAGCAAGAGAACTGCAGCCTTGTCACAACATTTAAGGGACATACAGGTAAAGTTTAAGGTTAAATAATCCTCTCTGGTTCTTCATATAGGCTCTGCATTACCATGGGATGAACTTTTTGAAATTTGTAAGCAGCTGTGATGGTTTGAATTGAAATGTCTGTATTTTGGGGAGCACAGTAGATGAGCTTAAACTGTCAACAGGTAAAGGGTGGTAATCCTGTATTACTAAAAACAGGAGAGAAGCCAGACTTAAATGGTGAAAATTCTGCACCCTAATTAAAGTACTTTGGTGGGGAAGTGCTGCAACAACTAAAGCCCTGATAGAGGAAGACCTTAGTAGATAAAGTCCTGATCCTGCTAACACATGCATGTGAGGATTCCCATTTGTAGTCAATTGAACTGCTTAAGGTTTAGAACGCTATGCGCAGTGTTTCCAGGATGTGACAAGAAGCATGTAATGAGTCGATGTTTAAAAGTACAGTACACATTGCAGGAGTTGACTGGTCACTTTGCTCTTGGGGCTCTCTTACAAAACACTTAAAAGCATTGTCCTTGTGGTTGGTGTGTTAGCCCACCATATAACAGGTGCCTATGGAGAGGGGGGTTGATAGCCCATTCTTGATTGATCAGTTTCTTTTTCCCCTATGGCCATTCTTTGGCCTCAGTGGACCTCCATATTGGCCTACCACTCCACTTCAAACCAGTCAGCTGGTGTGGAGGGTGTGGGAAGTGTTTTGACAACCCTCAGATTTATTAGCTTTGAGGCAAGGCTGCTCAGTTCTCATGCTGCAATTTTTGTGGTGGCATCGCCTCTCATTACTCCCCAGTGTCTCCACTGTTAATCACAAACTGCCTGCAGGGTATGGAGATGGGTGGCCACACAGCAGCTCTTTGACCACTCATGAGGTGACTTCGTATCCCAGGACTTGTTTACTATTCACTGGGCTCAGCCTGCACAAGCTAGAGAGCTGGGACTGGGCTCTGCACCAACAGAAACACAGGATTAGAATTTGGCTCTGGTTTCCTGGGCTTTTCAGTGGGGCTCATTCTGTGCCAGACCTTTCAGCTGGGAAGTTCTGCAGTGTGGAGGTGCACGTGCAGGATGTGTTGGACGTGTTTAAACTTAAGTCACATCTCTTTAAATTGGTGAGACTCACTTTTTATTACATTCTTTCCTTCCACTTTCAGTTGTAATTAAATAACTGTACTGTCTTTCTCCTGTTTTAGGTGGTGTCACCGCGCTTTGCTGGGACCCAGTGCAGCGAGTTTTGTTCTCAGGCAGTTCAGATCATTCCATTATTATGTGGGACATAGGAGGAAGAAAAGGAACAGCCATTGAATTACAAGGACACAAGTATGTTGGAAGAGTTTTTCCTTCTCCTGTGTTTAGGGGAGAAAAACAAAATTCAGGAGCCACACTTGGAAGCAGAACCAAGGAGTATATTCTTATGTCTATGCATGGGATTTATGTGAGACTCCCTGTATCTTTGTATATTACCAATATTAACTACGTTTAATGAAAGGTTGTTTGCCCCATAGGGTTCTATCTTCCCCCCTTGAGGGAACACAGGATTCAGAGTACCAGCCTCTTTAACTCCATGCTAACCAAGTATTTTTTTAATGTGAATGTATGTAGAATCCATGCTGTACCCAAGGTGCTCTGTCTAATTAGCCATCATTTGTCAACGTGTTAAATGCACGTTCCTAAGCATCAGCAACTGAGCAAGGCAGAACTGGCTCCTGCTATTGTAAAGGGGAATATGCTAGAGGTACGAACCAGACTTAATAGACCCAGAGAGGAGAGGATGACTTGGTATTTGTGGTCTAACACAATATTAAAGACTAATTTCACACATGCTTGCTTTTCCTACCATTGAATTACTGTGACTGTGCAGACTGACTGTTCAAAGGCACTTTCTGCTTGGCTGGTTGGGCTACTTTGATTTCGTGGTTCTGTACCACTCCAGCAGTGCGTGCCTGGGACTTCCTCACTGAAACACTCAGTCGTTATGCCTATTTATATTAAAGCCGACTGCTGCGTGCCCTGCTGTGGCTTATTGTTGTAGCGTCACAGCATCTAACATGCAGGCAAACCTCTGTGTCTTATTTGCAATATGACAGTGTTGGAGAACGTGCTGGTTCAGTGATGTAATGCATTGCATTAGATAGAACCACAGTAAAGATAGCATTTCCACACAGTGCTGCCTTTGAATTGGTAAGTTATAGATATGCAGTAGTGTGGCGCTGTTCTAAATTGCCTTCTAAAAGCATTGCTACATAGAGGAGCATCCATATACAAGATAAGGGACCTGTATTAAAGCACTTCTCAGTGTGAGCCTGGCTTGGTGTCAAGCAGTGCTGGTGCCAAAGTGTGGGGTGAAGATTCTGACCTAATGTCAGTGTGCTAAACCACCCCCATCTTGAAGATCCATTTCTTCTGGAGCCCCCCCCGCCCACGCCCCCCAGACCAGTGCAAGAAAACAAAGTGAGCTCAAGTAATTCCTTCCCCCTTGTTATCAGTGTCTTCTTTCTGTGCCTGTCTCCTAGACAGTAAGTTTTCTGGGCCTTGATATTTCTCTCTTCTATAGAGCTGAGCACACTTTTTTCATGCTTGACAAAGAATAATAAAAGGAGGAATAGTCCATTTTTCTAAAAACCTTTAATCTTAAAATGTTGGGAAGATCTGGGGCAGCAGCCTTATCAGTTCTGTTCTATTTGAAATTCTTTTCATCTGTTAGTGTTAGATTCGAATGCTCACAGCAGCACCTTAGGAAGTATTTTTCTCTTCAAGTTGCCAGATAATGCTGGGTTTTTCATTGCTTCGTTCACAGGCACCGTGTGGGGATTTAACAAATTAACCAATAACTGACACATTTGTTCTGAGAGAGAGCGAGCACTTTACCATAGTGCTTATAGGTATTTGGGACTATGTTCTCAGAGGTCATTCAATTACAATGCAACCATGGCTTTCAGGGAAGCTAAGATCTCCAACCTAATTAACTGGAAAAGCAATAGTTATGTCTGGAAACTAATCTTGTTTTAAATCCTCCTCTAATAAGTGGTGCACTACCCAATGGGGACCAAATTGACAGCACATAGTACAGTACATAATATATAATCTACTAATTGGAATTGTAGGACTAGTGAATTTTATACATGAATGAGCTGAGAGAGAAAAATATGGCAAACTAGTTTACTTTGCCTTGGGTCATATCTTTAAACCTTTGACTAACTGATGTATGTTTCTTTTGCAGTGATAAAGTTCAGTGTGTCTCCTATGCTCCCCACACAAGACAGCTCATCTCTTGTGGCGCAGATGGTGGAATTGTTATCTGGAATATGGATGTTGAGAGACAGGAGGTAGATATCTATCTCTTGCTCATCCTCTAAGAATCTGGGGCCTTTCTAAAGCATGTAATTTTGAATCTGATTGGTATCTTTTTAAAGGTTAGAAAATAAACTAGTGTTTTAGGAATGCTCCAGTTATACATGTGAAGATGTATGGCTTTGTGTGTGATCTAGTGGTTCAGGGTAGTTATGTAGCAGGGAGTTTGTGTTTTATTTATGTTACTAAAAATTTTGTGCTCTGAGTGCTCTGAAAAGTGACTCTCTGAAGAAGGCATCGTGATGTGTTCTGCTTGTGTTTTTCAGTGACTCCATAGGATTTAGTTACAAGTGTGCAAATAGGATTTTTGTTCTCTTATGCATCAAAATGATTGTTTAAATTTCAGTCAGTTACACTTGTGCAAAACTTAGTGGTAGTGGGATTACACCAAAGGTCTAATGTAATGTTTTAGCAATGATGGGGGTGGGGGAGGAAACCCTAGTGAATCAAATCTCAGTTAGTTTCCAGGGCTGTCAGTTTACAAGTAAAAGGATGGATGTTTGATTTTTAAACAGCTGGTTCTGGAAACTCAAATTGCCATTTGAGTTGGGGTTTTTTCCCTACCTTTGCCAAAAATCACTAAACTAGGCCCTGGGTTACAAATGTGTAATCCCACTACTGCTAATAGTTTTGGACAGGTGTAACTGATTGGCAATTAATAAACAATTACTTTGATGCATAAGAGAATAGAATCCTCCTTGCACACTCATAACGTATTGGCTCTCTATGGCTAACAACATAAAAAGTAGTAAAACCTTACTCTGTGCTTTATGTAGGCTTGAGAGCAGCCTCAGTTTTGTAGTCTCTGTAGCTGTAACAGTGCTGACCCTTAGGTGTAGACAAGGGCATGCGGGGTTTGCACTCACTGAGCTCATGTTTTGTACTTCCTTGTAACTGGGGTAAACTCCGAATAAATCAATCATTACAAACTTCAGTTTGTCCTTGTCTACCATATGGGGTGTAACTACACTTAACTGCTGAATTGGCCCATTTCTGGAGTGTAAACAAGGCCTTAGTCACTGAAGTAAGGTCATCTTGATCTTCAACTATTAGCGGTAGATATGTCCAATGGCCTGCAATAGGATTTTAGACGGGGTGGATCTAAGTTACTACAAAGAATTCTTTCCTGGGTGTCTGGCTGGTGAGTCTTGCCCACATGCTCAGGGTTTAGCTGATTGCCATATTGGGGTCAGGAAGGAATTTTCCTCCAGGGCAGATTGGCAGAGACCCTGGGGTTTTTCCCCCTTCCTCTGCAGCATGGGGCATGGGTCACTTGCTGGAGGATTCTCTGCTCCTTGAAGTCTTTAAACTACGATTTGAGGACTTCAGTAGCTCAGACATAGGTGAGAGGTTTTTTGCAGGAGTGGGTGGGTGAGATTCTGTGGCCTGCGTTGTGCAGGAAGTCAGACTAGACGATCATAATGGTCCCTTGTGACCTTAAAGTCTATGATTCTATGTGACTGAATGCCTGCAATGGGCAGTTCTGAGTTACATGATGGCATTTTTAGTCATTCTGTAGAGCGGAACTACACTTGAAAGGGACACAACCCACATAAAAACCTCACTTCTGTGGGATTTTTTTTTCACTACTCTCGTTACTAATGACACCTGAGATTGCTGTACTACTGTCAGCTATAACTTTTGTACCCACTGCCTGTCTGACTATTACTTGTTGTTCTACCATATGTGGAATATACAGAGGGACCATCACTTGAAGAAGAAAGAGGTTACCTACCTATAACTGGAGGTTCTTCATGTGTGGTCCCTATCTGTATTTGCTACCCATCCTCCGTTCCCTCTGTAGCTGATTGACTGATTGAACTGTGGTAAGAATGGAAAACTGGAGAAATGTCAGCCTGCACCACCCTTTGTGCCTGTGGCTCAGAGCATGAGGAGGCCAATGGACACTGCTTGCAAAAAAAATTACTCGGGCGCGTGGTGCACATGCATATCCCATGTGTGGAATGCAGATAGGGACCACACATCTCAAAGAGCCTCCAGTCCCAGGTAACTCACTGCCCTTTCCCTTTTGGTATAACTTTAACATCCAGAAATAATATGTTACTTAATGTTTTACAAGGCAACGACAAAGGTTTAAAATGAAAAGCGCTTTGTTATATAAAACAAACTGCTTTATTGTGAGAGAGTTGGTTGAAAAGTGGGTAAGAAATATAATTAGCTAAATGAGTGTTTAGCATCAGGTGTTAATAGATATGTCTATATTGGCTCGTTTTTGTTGTCAGGAGGGAGTGTATATATATATTGCTACATTGACTCCAAAACACTAATCCTTAAGATTTTAGTATAAAATATTTTGCCTTGGGCTCTTTTCTGAAGTGCTTTTTTTTCTTGAAATTTTCTGGTTGTTGCTTTGGTGGCATTTTTCACTGATTAGATTTTCCACTTGATGTGTGTAGTATTCACTTTGATATTAACACTTTACCATGTCTCTGGAATTGCACAAGGGAGGAATTAAGCCATTTCATATTTTAATCCTTATAAATGATTTTATCTTTCAGTCTTAAAAGGCCATAAGAAAGGAACATTTGAAAGAGAATATAAGTTGTATCCATTTTACTACTGAGCAGTTGCTGTCACAAGCAATATCTACCTTTTTCAAATGTTGTGCTTCAGTGCATAGGAGAGGAAAGCCTTATTTTCTCAGAACACACACCTAATTAAAGGCTTGGTTACTTTTAGAAAAGTAGACAGTGGGGACTTACCCCTAAAGCACCTGCACTTTTGAAATAACCTAACAAAACAAGCTGCAGCTCAGTTTCTTTACGACTCGTTCCATCATAGGGGGCTGGAGTGAAGGCTTGAGTTTAAGGATTTCATCAGCCTTCCCTTACCTTTTTCCTTTTAAGAAACTCCATCATAATCTAACCTTATTTAATCACAGTATTGTGCTTTTCATTCCTTAATGTTTGATACCCAAGCAGCTAGTGCATCTTCTGAAACCGTTCCAGTTAGTTGGGGTTTGTACTTAATGAGGCAGTCTTTTAAACAGTCCTCTTCTACACCCAATAGTCAGGAATGGGTGTGAAGTGTTTCTATATTAGAGCAACCTTGCAAAAGGTGAGGGTGAGGGTGGATGCGAGAATGCAGCAGGCAGCAGCAGCTTCAAGGAGGGGCTCTACTGGTGGGGAGGCAGGAGAAAGTTAAAGGATAGAGAGAGGGAAACATGAGGGGGGAAGCTGCATATTGGAGAGGAGTGCCCCTGCTTCCCAAAGACAAACCAGTGTCAGGGAGGTGGGAGCGCTCCTGAAGAGCTCAGGCCCCTGCTAATACAGCTGCTATCACTTAGTTGTTTCCCTGTTGTCTTCTGCCAGCAGGGGGCATGATAGCAAAACGGGGTCCAGGGAAGCATTAGTTTACCAGACTTCCCCTCCCAGTAGAGAATTGAGTCCTCATCATCACTCCTCACGCTGGGGCTTGGGTGAGGGTGACAGTCTATTGAGGATAGTCTTTACTGAGGTTTCTCCTGGGGGAATTTTGCACCAAAAAATAAAAAATTCTGCCAATTATATTTGTCAAAATAACACTACATAATCATGCCGGTTACAATTATTTTTGTAATTTTTTCAAAATACCTGTCAGCAACTCTGTCTGTAACAATACAGACATACACAAAAATCCCCCAGGAATAGAGTTAAAGAAACCCCTATGTTCCTGTTTCTCTACCCCCTCCCACACAGAGCCCATGCGGGGGGCTCTTCGGCCCAGACAATCACACCCCCTACCCTCCTAGAGCCCAGGGATCCAGAGGGAGAAACAGCCTGACGCTGGGTCCTGGGGTTGCACTGAGTTTCCTGCACACTGTCTCCTTCCTTCAGGGCATGCTGGGAATGGCACCTGGGGGGAACCTTCCAGTTCCCTCCCCCTCCCCCTGGCCTTGTCTTCTGTTTGCGAGCTGAACTCTGCCAGGTCCAGTCGGCCACTAGTGGTCGCCAACATCTCTGCAGCCCATTTCTGTGGTGGGGAAAGTGTTCTGCGCACACAACATTAATCTCGACAAAATTCTGCCTTGCGCAGTGACGCAGAATTCCCCCAGGAGTAATTCTTACCCACTTCACTCACAGCATGATGAGCATAGCATTAGATCAAACTGCATTAGAAAATACAAGATTTTAGAAATAAATGCTAGCTTTAGTATATAAATGTAAAAGCAGGATAGAGCCAACTTTCTTTTTGTTCAGGCTTGTTCAGGATCTGCCTGCCACCCCCACACGTGTGACTTGAAACACAACAGTCTGACGGCAGGAGGTTCAGAAAAACCAATTACAATTAAAAAGATTGAGCAACATTTTCAAACGTTGGATGTTTAGGCACCTAAAAATAAATGACCTGGTTCTAAGTAGTGCTGACCACCCACAAGTGGGTCCAGGGAGAGTTTCAGGAGCCCTGGTCTGAGTCTCAGGAGTGCCAAGTACCTGCAACTTTCAGTGGAGCTAGTTGTGAGTACTCAGGATCACACCATTCATTTCAGGCATCTGACTTTAAGCATCCATGTTTTTGTCAAATGTTGGCCTTTCTTTCAGAATAGAGTCCTACTTTATGGTGTGAAACGTTCCTCCTGTGTGAACTTTCAGAACACAGCAAAATACATCTTGGGGCACACTTTGATTTTTTTTTTTTTTTTTTTTTTTTTCCCCCAGTGCACCTTCGGCTGAAAAAGTGTTTTTCTAGACAGGTTCAGCATACCACTGTTTTAATTATTGCAGTAGAAGCCACACGGCTTGTTCTGCTGTTGAATTCCTACCTGAAGCTTTTCTGCCTATTTATCATAACCCTTTTGTGTGTTACAGACACCAGAGTGGTTGGACAGTGATTCCTGTCAAAAGTGTGACCAGCCTTTCTTCTGGAATTTTAAACAGATGTGGGACAGTAAGAAAATAGGCCTTAGACAGGTTTGTTCTGTTTTGTATTGATGGAATAATTTAAGAGAACAGTATATCTGGTAGTTCAATGAAATATTTTAACACTTTTCAGATATATAGAAACTTGTTTAACTTTTCTGTTGGCTGCTTGGTGATTAAAGGCATTTAGCTACCCTCATGCCAAGAGAGGGGGAATGGGCAGGCAAAGGCCTGGTGATGGGTGAATATCTTGGCCCTCACAAACAGAAGCACTTTTTGCAATCCATTTCTATAGAAAATACATATTGTACATTGGCTTGGGTAAATTTTGAGTTGATGTGGGTTTAGCCACATTAATCTCATTTAATATCAACAAGAATATTCTGTACAAACAAATGTGGCCCAAATCTCACTTCTGAAGATACTGATGGAACCAGTATAATAGTCGACTAAAAAGGTCATTGCTTTCCATTCCGAGGCAAATGTCCATAATTGCTATTCCAATTGCCCAGAGTTATTAGCAAAACTGGTCTACAGTTTGCAGTGTGAGAAAAATGGACAGTGTTAGGTAGCAATTGTCACATTGCCAAAGGCAAAAAGAAAAGGAGGACTTGTGGCACCTTAGAGACTAACCAATTTATTTGAGCATAAGCTTTCGTGAGCTACGAAAGCTTATGCTCAAATAAATTGGTTAGTCTCTAAGGTGCCACAAGTCCTCCTTTTCTTTTTGCAAATACAGACTAACACGGCTGTTACTCTGAAAATTGCCAAAGGCGTTTCCAGGCCTGTTTTATTAGAAAGGATTGTAAAAAAGCTGAGGAGAATCTGCTCACTTGATTTTAGATGGACAGTGTTTACATGGGCAATGTCAGGCATTCAGTTTAATACTGAGATGTAATCTGGCGCTCCAACAGTAACCAATGCAGCGTTCCAGTATTACAAAGCCAGCATGGAGGGGAAACTCGCTGTCCCCTATAATCCTAATGTATGATCCCAGAGCCCAGCTCAGTGTGTGAGATCCTACTCTGGTTTGCTTTACGTGAAGTATTGCTGCTCCTTTTGTTGAGACTGAAAAAGTGGCAAAAGGGACCACATTGAGCTGCCTGTCAGGAATGTATATTTGCATGTGTGTTCGTATCTGAGATCATATTTGAAGAGGCAGAAGGATTTGCCCAGTGTCCTGAAAGTAATTGTATAATACTGATAAAAAGATAGTAGTCTCCTAATGATACACAGGCAATTCTCGTAACACTGATGTGCCTTGCATGCATTGATTCGCCCACACACTAATGAGAATACTCTTTTCCCCCTGCACCCCACGCACAAAAGAGAATATCCAGTCAGAAGATTTTTGCCTGGTCAAAACACCAGGCTGAGAAATGGTTCCCCAAAGATGTTTAGTCTAGCTAGTGATACAGACTAAAGTAAGTAAAGTAGCTGTGGTCGAAATTCACCACATAATAATATAACTAGCTCTTATGTAGCTCTTTTCATCCACCACTCTCAAAGTGCTCTAAAAAGGTCAGAATCCCTGTGCCTCACTTCCCCGTCTGTGAAATGGGTATAGAGGAAGCGATTTGGCCAAGGTCACCCAGCAGGCCGGAGGCAGAGGCGGGACCAGAACCCAGCTCTCTAGTCCCATTTCGGTGCTCTGTCAACTAGGCCACACTGCCCCCATTTGGCCATCGATAGTTGGCTTACGCCAGGTGCTTAGCTGATGTAGTTGTTAGTGAAAGGTAATGAAATGCAAAATTGAGACTAGTTTTTTCCTACTATTCAGCTTTTTCTCCTTCTGCCCCGATTGGGGGTTCAGAGAATTTGCTTTGGCCCCAGGTAAGTTCTGCTGAGGCGAATGGGTGAAGTTAAGAGGAGATCACTGCTGTGCTTTGCTTTGTCCATTTTAACCAATCCTTTTTCGGCTTGCCTCTTTCAGCATCACTGCCGGAAGTGTGGGAAAGCAGTGTGTGGCAAATGCAGCTCTAAGCGCTCCTCCATACCTCTGATGGGATTTGAGTTTGAAGTGAGAGTCTGCGATACCTGTCATGAATCGATAACGGATGAGGAGTAAGTCTAAACAATGAGCCCAGTTGCCTCAGAGGAGGCTTAATGAGTTACAGAACTCCTCAAGGTGTACTCCCCTGTACTGCACTCTGCTCAGAGTCAACCAGATGGGAGTGTCTCAGAGCTGTGCAAAGTGCTTTCTCCTTTAAGAGGTCAGGCCATCGGCCTCCATAGCTATGTGTAGAGCTGGGAATTAGTATCCTCCTTTATATGACTATAGTGTTCTTGTGCTTCATTTGCTGTGTTCAGTTCTGCATACCTCATTACTAGAAAGAGAGACAGTTTGGAGGGAGTTCAGGAAAGAGCAGCAAAAACGTTCTGGCGGCCGGAGGAATTCATTTAATTAGCTCCTAATTTCTCTTTCTTGTGTGTAACTTGATGCAGTGTCCTGCTGTTCGGAATACCAGGACTTGTGGTACACATCTGTCTTATATCTGGGGATGCTCCCAGAAATGGAGTGTTGGGAGATTTTTGTATCTCTGAAGGAAAACCTGTAATTCCAGGGAACTACAATCCTTCATAGGCTGTGTCTGTACTGCATGGTCCTTATGGTGGCATGCAGAGTACATACACTGCACACATCCCTAGCAAGGTATAAATAGCAGTGTAGATGGGGAGGCACTGCTTAGATGAGTAAAGACCCCTGAACCCTGTGGGTATGTGCCCTCCACAGCTCTCTACACTCCCAAGCAGTGCCTGCCCCCTCTACACCACTAAAACCAGCCGTGTAGCATCCCGCTGCTTCCCTATCACATGGAAGACTCTGGTAGCAAGGAAAGGCTCCAGTCACCGCAGCAGCAGCTCTGCCAGAGCCTTTCACTGACACATGTAGCTTCACACCACAGCATGGGAGCAGCCCACCTTTCACTGCGGCGTGTAGCTACATGCCACCACTAGTGGTGTGCTGTGTAGACATAGCCATAGAGAGACCATGAAGCCATCTTCTCTCGCTCAGTAATTAAGTTGAGTCACTGAAGAAAATCAGTTCCTTACATTAGTGTTCAAATTCTCATTTCTTCCTTTGTGCATAGTTCAGGACAATAGTGCAGACGCTGTCTCCTTGACTCTTGATCTTTGATCTTCTTTAGACGTGCACCCACAGCCACTTTCCATGACAGTAAGCACAACATTGTCCATGTACACTTTGACGCAACCAGGGGATGGTTATTGACTTCCGGGACAGACAAGATTATTAAGGTAGGACTAAGGAGACTGCTTTAGTTCATTTTCTGTCTTTTTTTTCCATGTCCCTTCTTCCTCCCACATGATTTCAGGTCTAAGTCCCCCTTTCTTGTCAATAACAGACTCATGGTCTAGGGAATCTCTAGGCTTTCATCATACACTGCTGTTTCTCACCAGATATTTTTCACAGCCATTCAGAGATTGTTTCTGCCCAGTATGGATCATCAATGTCCTTCCATTGGGAGTTGTGCCTGCCTTTCACAAGCAGGTGCCCTCTACAATGGAATTGTTCAATCAGGGAGTTGGTACAAAAATTCTCGATTGTCACCCTGTCGATCAGAAAGCTGTGTTGATGCAACACGTTCTCCTCTCTCATAAGTGTCTGGCCTTGTCTTGCCGCCGGCATCGCAGAGGATGAGAAGATTGTTTCAGATTAAACTGGTCATTCTGTGCGTGGTATCCACCAGGCTGGCTGGGACACTGTTTAACTGACTAATTTTACACATAAGTCAGTAAGTTCCTTTGTGCCTTTCCAGCTGAGTAAGGACAATATTATTTCAAACATATGCTATCTATTGTAGTATTCATACTAACAAGGGAGTTGATAAGAAAATAATGTGCAAGACTAATCTGAAATGCCAGTTTCTTCTCGGCGTGCTTGTTCGTGTTCATTCCATGTTAGGTGTGTGTACTCGTCACATGCACTGGTGCCGGAAGTTTTTCCCCTCAGTGGTATCTGTAGGGGACCAGCTCTGGCAGCCCCTGGAATGGCACGTGTTTGCCACAGTATAAGGGGCACCACTGGGCACCACTGTCTCCTCGCGCCCTCAGTGCCTTCTTCCCACCAGTGACTGTGCTGGAACGTTCCTTTGCTTCAGCAAACCTTGTCTTCTGTAGAACTGTTCGTTGCAAACCTTTCTATTGGACGTACTCCTTATGGAGTCAGCACTGACACCAACACTGGAACAGCCGAGATCGGACTCTGTACACAGTACCATGCTGTCTGTATGGAGCACCCTGTGGGTACTGTTGTCAGACGGCAATCCACCTCCCTGGCACCGCCCAGTAAAAAGAGGAAGACCAGGAGAGGTCGGTCGCTTGCTTGCAAGGGCAAGGAGAGGGCAGGAGGCAAGCCTAGACCCATGAAGGGCAGCTCATCGCCTCCAAGTGGGAGTCAAGCCCCGGCTTCAGTTGTGCAGATTAGCCTATCCCAGGATGCGCCGGCCACTCTGGACAGTGGCATGGGAGTCCAATACCTGGCAATGCTGTCCACCCCGGAGGCCCTGCAGGTGGCGCAGGATATCTTGTCCCTGCCAGTGCTGCCCACAAAGGTGATGACAGCTCCCAAATCAAGGGGTAAGCTTGCCTTTGGACCACCATCTCGATCCCCGTCAGTGTGGCACCACTCGCCACCTCAGGGAGTGTCCCACCAGTGCTCGCCTGTGCAGAGCCACCACACCTTGGACGTAGGGGTACCTACCAATTGGAGCACTTGGCGCCAGTCTCTGGACTCCGGCCATCGCTCTGCGGGCTGTATACATCATACCTCTGGCGACTGATGCTGACCTACTGAGGCACGTTCATCCCCGGTACCAGGAGCGTCGCTCACCTTCGGATCGACGCCACTCCAGTGGAAGCCTCCATTGGGACTCTCAGTACTGGTCACTGGCCTATAGTCAGAGGTCACCATACCAGCGTCAACTCTCGTCATCGCGGCGTCAGTCACGTTCTTGCTCCCGCTCTGTGGACCGGCACCAGTCGGGAAGCATTCGGCATGGATCACCGGGGTACCATTGTGGATCCTCTGAACGCTGACGCCGGTCACCGGGATCTCAACGCAGCGCATTGTCACCCATGTACAGATCCCACTCGGAGCGTGGCAGTGTATGCAGCCAGGACTGAGAGGCCTGGTCGGCGTTGTTGTGGTCCCAGTCTCCAGAACATGGCCCTCCATCCCTGGCTCGGAGTTGGACTAAGAACCCCTGCAGGCAGGGCAAGGTCCTCCATTGGCACCGCCAGCACTATTGTTGCCCCAAGATCAATGGCCCATGCCATGGCACCATTGGAACCCGGGGGGGGTTCACACAGCCACCACAAGGGCATAAGTCAGTGTCGGGAGTCTCCGACACCCTCTGCCACAGTCTCCTGCCCACCTGAGATGGAGGCCCCCGGGCATGGGACCCTCCCAGGTGCAACAGACAGGAGAAGAAGGCCATGCCAAGCAGGGCATGGAGGCAGTGACTCCTGCTGTATCTGCATTCACTTTCTCATCCCCGATGAGGCCATCATGGGACCCCCACCTACCGTCCCCCCGGATGACACCAAAGCTCATCAGGAGCTTTTGAGGAGAGTAGCCTCGAACATGGGGCTAGAGACAGAGGGGCTAGAGGAGCCCTCGGACACCCTATGCAACTTCCTCAGCTCAGAAGCCTCAGCTAGAGTCACCCTGCCAGTACGTGAAGGGGTGGCAAAAATTACCAAGGCCCTCTGGCAGACTCCCTCATTGCTACCCCCTATTTCCAAGCATGCGGAGTGAAAGTACTATGTGCCTGCAAGAGGGCATGAATATCCTTATACCCACCCTTTTCCAAACTCGTTAGTAGTGTCTGCAGTCAACGAGCAGGAGAACCTGGAACAACTGCGGGCTACTCACAAAAATAAAGAGGTAAAGAAATTGGACCTTTTTGGGAGAAAAGGTTTATTTGTCGTCAAGTCTGCAGCTGAGGGTGGTGAATCATCAGGCCCTATTGGGCTGCTATGATTTCAATATTTGGCAATTGATGGCCAAATTTGCCTATTCCTTCCTGGAGAACCACAGAGAAGAGTCCCAGGCCATCCTGGTAGAGGGGCAGGGAGTGTCAACGGCGGCACTGCAGGCAGCCTCGGATGCAGCTGATTCTGCAACGTGAACCATGGCTTCAGCCATAACGATGAAGAGGGCGGCATGGCTGCCATCCTCGGGCTTGTCGATGGAGGTCCAACAGTCCATCTAGGACCTCCCCTTTGATGGTCAAGCTCTGTTTGGGGAGAAAACAGACGATAAGCTAAACAGGCTGAAAGACTTGGCTTACCCAGGTGTCGGGGTATCCTGATCTACTTGTACCTCAACAATTGGCTGCTCAAGTGTCACTCCTGGTCCCAGGTCCAGGACACGGTCGTGATACTGCTGAACACATGCAGGAGACTGGGCCTTTTGATAAACAAGGAAAAATCAACATTAGTCCCTGTAGAAAGAATAGCGTTTATCCGGGCAGTCCTCAACTCCACCAGGGCAAAGGCGTTTCTGCCAGACAGGTTCCAGATGATGAGAGACCTCGTCGCTGGAGTCTCTGCGTTCCCTCTCATGACTGCCAGGGTCTGCCTATGGCTCCTGGGCCACATGGCGATGTGCCCGTATGTCGTCCGCCATGCGATGCTCCGGATGCAACCCCTCCAGCAATGGCTGGCTATGGTCTATGCCCTGTCCAGGGATCACCTGGATAAGGTTACCACCATCCCACCAGAGGTACTCACCATGTTGCAATGGTGGACTAACCCCAGAATGGTCCTCGATGGATCCCGTTCAATAGCCCGCATCCTTCGGTGTCGCTGATATCGGATGCCTCAGACCTCAGCTGGGGAGCACACCTCGGCGCAATGCGGACGCAAGGTACATGGTCCACAGAGGCGATGATGTTGCATATAAATGTCAAAGAACTCAGGGCGGTTCGCCTAGCCTGCGGGGTTTTTCTCCCGCAGTTAACCGGCCGAATGGTTTAAGTGCTGATGGAAAATATGGCCTTGATGTTTTACATCAACAGGCAAGGGGGAGCATGCTCATCTGCCCTCTGTTAAGAGGCAAAAACAACAAGAAGTCCTTGTGGCACTTTAGAGACTAACAAATTCATTTGGGCATAAGCTTTCGTGGGCTAGAACCCACTTCATCGGATACATGGAGTGAAAATACAGGAGCAGATATAAATACATGGGGGGGTTGCGTTACCAAGTGTGAGGTCAGTCTAACTCACCCCTACTCTACTTGCCCGTACTCTACTACACTGATGACATCTTCATCATCTGGACCCACGGGAAGGAGGACCTTGAGGAATTCCACCAAGATTTCAGCAATTTCCATACTACCATCACCCTCAGCCTGGACCAGTCCACACAAGAGGTTCGCTTCCTAGACACTACATTGCTAATAAGCGATGGTCACATAAACACCACCCTATACCAGAAACCTACTGACTGCTATACTTACCTACATGCCTCTGGCTTTCATCCAGACCACATCATACAATCCATTGTCTATAGCCAAGCTCTAAGATACAACCTCTGTTGCTCCGATCCCTCAGACAGAGACAAACACCTACAGAATCTCTATCAAGCATTCTTAAAACTGCAATACCTACCTGGTGAAGTGAAGAAACAGAGTTACAGAGACAGAAGAATACCCAGAAGTCACCTACTACAGGACAGGTTCAACAAAGAAAGTAACAGAACGCCACTAGCCATCACCTACAGCACCCAACTAAAACTTCTCCAGCGCATGATCAAGGATCTACAACCTATCCTGAAGGATGATCCCTCACTCTCACAGACCTTGGGAAACAGGCCAGACCTCGCTTACAGACAGCCTCCCAACCTGAAGCAAATACTTACCAGCAACTACACACCACACAACAAAAACACCAACCCAGGAACCAAACCCTGCTACAAACCCTGATGCCAACTCTGTCCACATATCTATTCAAGGGACACCATTGTAGGAGCTAACCACATCAGCCACACCATCAAGGGCTCGTTCACCTGCACACCTACCAATGTGATATATGCCATCATGTGCCAGCAATGCCCCTCTGCCATGTACATTGGCCAAACTGGACAGTCTCTACGCAAAAGAATAAATGGATACAAATCTGATATCAGGAATCATAACATTCAAAAAACAGTAGGAGAACACTTCAATCTCTCTGGTCACTCAATAACAGACCTAAAAGTGGCAATTCTTCAACAAAAAAACTTCAAAAACCGACTCCAGCGTGAAGCTGCAGAACTGGAATTACTTTGCAAACTGGATGCCATCAGATTAGGCCTGACTAGAGACTGGGAGTGGTTGGGTCATTACAAAACCTAAACTTAACTTCCGCAATACTAATTTCTCCCTACTGTTACTCACACCTTCTTGTCAACTGTCTGTAATGGACCACTCTCTTAACACTTCAAAAGTTATTTTTCCTCCCTTGATATCCTGCTGTTAATTGATTTATCTTGTTAGACTGACGGCACACTTGGTAAAGCAACCCCTCATGTATTTATATCTGCTCCTGTATTTTCTCTCCATGCATCCAATGAAGTGGGTTCTAGCCCATGAAAGGTTATGCCCAAATGAATTTGTTGGTCTCTAAGGTGCCACAACGACTCCTTGTTGTTTTTGCTGATGCAGACTAACATGGCTACCACTCTGAAACCCTGTTAAGAGGCACTCCACCTATGGCATTTCTGCATCCCGCATGCAGTCCACCTAGATGCCTATCAGCTTCCCAGTGTCAGGAACATGCTGGCAGATCGCCTCAGCAGGTCTTTTTCTCACCACAAGGGGTCGCTCCACTCAGAAGTGGTCCAGATGCTCTTCCAGAGGTGGGGAACTCCCTAAGTGGGACCTGTTCACCACCAGACAGAACAGGAAATGTCATCAGTTTTGCTCCCTGCAGGGCCTTGGCCTTGCTTTCCCAGGCACCTTTCTCCTATCCTGGTCGGGGGTCCTCATGTATGCATTCCTGCCCATCCCACTTGTCAGCAGAGTCCTGTCAGAAATCAAGAGGGACAAGGCTCGAGTCATTATGATCACACCAGCATGGCCACACCAGCATTAATTCGGCACACTGTTGGATCTGGCAGTAGCTCCCCTCCATTCCCCCCCCCCCCCCCCACCCAGGGCGACCTCCTGGACCTTCTTTTGCAAGACCACAGTCACCTCCTGCACCCCAACCTCTCCTTCCTCCACCTCACAGCGTGGATGCTGCATGGTTGAACCCAGAGGAGCGAGCCTGCTCCAGGGTGATGCAACAGGTCCTTTGGGGAAGTAGAAAACCCTCCACTAGAGCAACTTACCTGGTGAAGTGGATGAGGTTCTTCCATTGGGCATCTGAACATAGCGTCTCCCCAGCATGCTCTTAGAATCATAGAATCATAGAATATCAGGGTTGGAAGGGACCCCAGAAGGTCATCTAGTCCAACCCCCTGCTCAAAGCAGGACCAATTCCCAGTTAAATCATCCCAGCCAGGGCTTTGTCAAGCCTGACCTTAAAAACCTCTAAGGAAGGAGATTCTACCACCTCCCTAGGTAACGCATTCCAGTGTTTCACCACCCTCTTAGTGAAAAAGTTTTTCCTAATATCCAATCTAAACCTCCCCCCCCGCAACTTGAGACCATTACTCCTCGTTCTGTCATCTGCTACCATTGAGAACAGTCTAGAGCCATCCTCTTTGGAACCCCCTTTCAGGTAGTTGAAAGCAGCTATCAAATCCCCCCTCATTCTTCTCTTCTGCAGGCTAAACAATCCCAGCTCCCTCAGCCTCTCCTCATAACTCATGTGTTCCAGTCCCCTAATCATTTTTGTTGCCCTTCGCTGGACTCTCTCCAATTTATCCACATCCTTCTTGAAGTGTGGGGCCCAAAACTGGACACAGTACTCCAGATGAGGCCTCACCAATGTTGAATAGAGGGGAACGATTACGTCCCTCGATCTGCTCGCTATGCTCCTACTTATACATCCCAAAATGCCATTGGCCTTCTTGGCAACAAGGGCACACTGCTGACTCATATCCAGCTTCTCATCCACTGTCACCCCTAGGTCCTTTTCCGCAGAACTGCTGCCTAGCCATTCGGCCTCTAGTCTATAGCGGTGCATTGGATTCTTCCGTCCTAAGTGCAGGACCCTGCACTTATCCTTATTGAACCTCATCAGATTTCTTTTGGCCCAATCCTCCAATTTGTCTAGGTCCTTCTGTATCCTATCCCTCCCCTCCAGCGTATCTACCACTCCTCCCAGTTTAGTATCATCCGCAAATTTGCTGAGAGTGCAATCCACACCATCCTCCAGATCATTTATGAAGATATTGAACAAAACCGGCCCCAGGACCGACCCCTGGGGCACTCCACTTGACACCGGCTGCCAACTAGACATGGAGCCATTGATCACTACCCGTTGAGCCCGACAATCTAGCCAGCTTTCTACCCACCTTATAGTGCATTCATCCAGCCCATACTTCCTTAACTTGCTGACAAGAATACTGTGGGAGACCGTGTCAAAAGCTTTGCTAAAGTCAAGAAACAATACATCCACTGTTTTCCCTTCATCCACAGAACCAGTAATCTCATCATAAAAGGCGATTAGATTAGTCAGGCATGACCTTCCCTTGGTGAATCCATGCTGGCTGTTCCTGATCACTTTCCTCTCATGCAAGTGCTTCAGGATTGATTCTTTGAGGACCTGCTCCATGATTTTTCCAGGGACTGAGGTGAGGCTGACTGGCCTGTAGTTCCCAGGATCCTCCTTCTTCCCTTTTTTAAAGATTGGCACTACATTAGCCTTTTTCCAGTCATCCGGGACTTCCCCCGTTCGCCACGAGTTTTCAAAGATAATGGCCAATGGCTCTGCAACCACAGCCGCCAATTCCTTCAGCACTCTCGGATGCAACTCGTCCGGCCCCATGGACTTGTGCATGTCCAGCTTTTCTAAATAGTCCCTAACCACCTCTATCTCCACAGAGGGCTGGCCATCTCTTTCCCATTTTGTGATGCCCAGCGCAGCAGTCTCTTCTCTTGGAATACCTGCTCCTCCTGAAGAATCAGGGCCTGGCCCTCTCTTCTGTCAAGTTTCATCTAGCTGCCATCTCGGCTTTTCATCTGCCAATCCAGGGTAGATCGGTGTTCTCACATGAGATGTCCTTCAGGTTCATGAAAGGCCTCGAAAGGCTTTTCCATCTCGTTAGGGATCCTGTCCCGCAATCGTACCTCAATCTTGTTTTCTCCAGACTCACAGGTCTGCTATTTGAACCCTTGGGCTCTTGTTCCCTTTCTCACCTATCGTGAAAAGTCACTTTCCTTGTGGCAGTGATGTCGGCTTGACGAGTGTTGGAGATTAAAGCCCTAAGCTCGGAACCACCTTACATGGTCTTCTAAAAAGACAAGGTGCAGTTGCAACCCCATCCGACCTTCCTGCCAGAGGTGATGTCTTCCTTCCATATCACCCAGGACATCTTCCTCCCGGTGTTCTGACCTAAGCCGCACAAGACTGATGAGGCGAGGTGGCTACACGCCTTGGACGTCCACCATGCCTTGGCGTTTTACCTGGAGCATACCAAACCCTTTCGCAGGTCGATGCAGTTCTTCATCACGACAGTGGACAGGATGAAGGTCCTTTCAGTGTCCTCTCAGAGGACCTCCAACTGGATTACCTCATTATGACGTTGTCTGATTAAAATATAATTATGTAAGCCATTATTTCTATCACTGTGTTATACTTGCAACAAATCTTATACAGACTAAAAATCGTGGCCAGAAGGGGTTAAACAGCTTGCAGGCTGGATGACCCAAAGCCAACCTTTAAAGTCATGCTAGAAAGGTATGGGAACTTTGAAATGCAAATCTGTGAAGTAATACTAATTGTGTGTATCTTGGATGCTACCCATGTAAACAGACAGTTCCTGTTTGTCACTATAACATGAGCAAGCACTCGAAGAAGAAAAGACAGTTACCTTTTCCATAACTGGTATTCTTCGAGATGTGTTGCTCATGTCCATTCCATGACTCGCCCTCCTTCCCCACTGTCGGAGTTTCCAGCAAGAAGGCACTGAGGGTGGGGGGAGCTCGCAGTGACCCTTATACTGTGGCATACGCGCGCCACTCCAGGGGGTGCCAGAGCTGGTCCCCTACGGACACAGAGGGAAAAACTTCTGGCACCAGTGCCTGTGACGAGCACACACAGCTAACGTGAGTTGCTCATGTCCATTACATCTCAAAGAACATCAGTTATGGAAAAGGTAACTGTCTTTTATCCTGGCCAGTCCTGATTCAGGTCATGGGCCATCCACGAGCAAGAAATTCATAAAACCAGTCACTTCACTGAGCTTCATACCTGGAGCTCTGATGTGGCAGAAATGGGGGAAATAAAACAGTACCTTCTTTTAATAAAAAAAAAAAAAAAAAAAAGAAAAAGAAAAAAAATCCAAACAGCTGAAGAATTGAAGGAATTGTTCTGTATCCTTGTGCCTGAAAAACTGAAAATGTGTTAAGTGCTAATAAGTGGTGTACAGCCTCAATAGATTGCTAGGGTGGAATGTTTTTGTCTTAAGCAAATGTCTCAAATTTCATTTAAAAATACACTGTAAAGTTCTCATAGCACAAAAAATCATTGTACAAATTCTGTCTTCTATACACCACCCAATTGCCTTGGCTGTTTTTGTGTAATAGTGATGGAAGATAGATTTTGTCACCTGTGCAACTTAAAAATAATTCTTACACTGAGACCTTGGGTGCATTAGCACTAGTAAAACAGAGGTTAGCTATCTAGATGTAGCTTACCTTGACAAAAGGAAAGGACTATAGCTCATAATCCTAGAATCATAGAATCTCAGGGGTGGAAGGGACCTCCGGAGGGCATCTAGTCCAGCCCCCTGCTCGAAGCAGGACCAATCCCCAGCTAAATCATCCCAGCCAGGGCATGCTAATCAGACATGTAAGCAAAAGTGCTGTGTTCTTGGTTTTATGTTTTGGCTTCTCGTAATGAAGGATTTGTTTTAAGTTAAATGAGTTAAAACGAGGTCAAACGTTTTCAAACCTTTGGAGAAAATGCTTCTCGTATTAACAGAAGAGCACAATACTTTCCCCTAGGCGATTACATGCATTCTTGTTGTTTTTAACAGTTGTGGGATATGACACCAGTAGTGTCTTGATGATACGCCCGTGGAACTTAAAGGCGGTATTTACTGAAGAAACAGATTTCCTAACTCTAATCGTATTGCAGAAGATAAAATGCTGCGTGTACATGGCAGATAAGGAAGGAGCTAACACATCTGTGTTGATTTTTCAAGGCATCGGCTCGATCAAGGTTGAACATTTGCACGAAGACTCTATTTCAACTTGTTCTCAAAATATCCGAGAAGGTATTTTTTTAACTAACGGTTTGTACGATCGGTTCAGTTATTTTGAGTTTATCTGGAAAATCTGTGTGCCGTGCAATTTAGTTTTTATATTTCATTACGTTGGTATACTTGTTGCTTTGTGTGAAAGGGTTCTTTGTTTTGTGTCTGGGCTTGTAAGAAAGTTTCCAATCGCAACATACTGTACAAAGCTATCAGAGCTCCCCAGAGAGAGTACCTATTTATTCTTGATGTTTTTGCTAGCAGCCTCTTCCGTGGAGCAACTTTGAGCAGCGCCTTTTCTTACTGCATCGTAAAGGATCTGTGGAACCATTGCACCTTTCCGAAAAGGGATCTTCCATCTACTTGTTCTAGCAAATATCACCTTGAGATGGCATTTTATTGTTGCATAAGATGAAATTCAGTTCCTTCTGTCTCTTCCTTTGCCACGCAGGTTGCAAAATCAAGGGGCTGGGTTGCTTAGCAACTAATCTTACAATAACTGAAATAGTTTTCCAGCCCAGAGCATTAACAAGGAGTGTCCAGACCAGTTTGAATTTGATGAGGCTGCACAGGCTGCTTCAAATTAAATTGGCAGCAGCTTGTAGAACTGTGGAATTGTATAAAAGGGCATCTAAGCAGGCTTCGTCGGGCCCAAACAAGCCTGTTTCTTCCTCACAAAGCATCATGTCAGTGTTTACGTCTGTCTCTTTTGCTAGAGAGAATTTAAACTTTCCCATTTCCGCTCCCCACCCAGTTATTTATATTTATTTTAAAATTGCTGATGGTTTTTATTAATCATGTATATAGTCCAGAAACTAATGTGGCTGACTCACACCGTTGTCCTGCTGTCCGGTTTGGCAGTTTCTTTTTAAAAATAAAAATGATTAAAAAACCCACCCTGGCCCAAATGACCTTTTTAAAGGGATATTGTCGAGGTTCATAGGTGGGGGAAATTGTCCTCCTTCCACAGAGCTCCCATCTGGAAGGTCCTTGCTTTCTGGATTCCTGAATGTTTCGTTTATAAATAAATTATTATGGCCATGCTTTGAAGAAACTAAAAGTGGAAAGACTGCAGCACGTACTGCCGGACCTTTCATATGGGGCCACTATTTTACCCACCACTATTTTACCCACCAAAATGGAGGAGAACCAGAGACTCCAACATCCACAAGGTAGGCACCATGATCTGGGGACATGGATACACAACTGGTGATCAGCAAGTCAGTGGCACAAGCTAGGTCTTCCATGTGGCCTTGAGGTGACTTGCCCCTCTCTGTGCATCATTCCCCCACTGTAAACTGGAGTGTAATGATACACACCCACTTTTGTAAAGCAGGCTGCGGATTTCAAGTGCTGTAGTGCTAAGTGTGCTATTATAGCTCTGCAAACATCTACTCTTGCCCCTTGCCTGCAGTAGGTAACTTTCTTTTAAAGTGGGTGAATAAAATATAATTAGTTCTTCACCCATCATCAGTTGCCCTAGTAAAGGGTGAGTGAGTAGGTGTGTGCGCGCGCCACGGCTGGTCCATCTTCCTGATAGTTCTGTGTTTTGCATTATTTGCTCTATATGTATAGGTTTGCCAATCCTCATATTCTCCTTTTTAAAGTGACCCTACTCTCGCTTTATTGGACATGCTGCCAAGTATCTGCTTCTCCTCTAAGCAGCCCATTTTAACATATATTTTCAAACATGATAAAGGCTTAGCTAAAAGAATCTTTTCTAATGTAAATGTTAATTCTTTTGCAAGCCATCCTGCTTTCTCTCATGGTAGCTGGCTGCTGATTTTATCCTCGCACTGGAAAACCTTTCAAAGGTGGGTCATTACGCCCTGTTCCATATTGTATGATGACTAAGGCTACAATTCAGTCACGGATATTTTTAGTAAAAGTCATGGACAGGTCGTGGGCAGTAAAGAAAAATTCATGGCCAGTGACTTGTCCATGACTTGCACTATATACCCCTAATGAAAACTTGGGCCAGGGGTAATTTTGGGGGGTGGGGCCGCCATGGGTGCTAGGGGCGGGCACGAGCACACAGCCCAGGACCCCCGCTGGTGCTTGGCGGAGGGGAGAAGGTTGACAGGGCTGGCAGGCTCCCTACCCGGCTCCGTGTGGCTCCCCGGAAGCAGCCGGCATGTCCCTGCAGCTCCTAGCGGAAGGGGATGGGAGGGGAGGGAAGGCCAGAGGGGGCTTCTGTGTGCTGCCTGCCCGCCCCACGAGCACCAACTCCACAGCTCCTGCTGGCCAGGAACCTCAGCCAATGGGAGCTGCGGGGGTGCTGCCTTCAGGCAGGGGTACTGCGCAGAGCCCCCCTGGCCCCTCTGCCTAGGAGCTGCAGGGACATGCCAGCTGCTTCTGGGGAGCTGCCCCCCGCCCCAGGTAAGCGTCATCCCGCACCCCAGCCCTGAGCCCCCTCCCATATCCAAACTATTGTTGTTGATGGGCAAAGTCACAGAGGTCACTGAAAGTCCTGAAATCCGTGACCGACATGCAGCCTTAATGATGACTGAAATTTCTTCTGCTGAAAAAGCTATGCAAGATAACTCAGTGGTTTGCCAATGTCCAAATGCTTGTTGCTTAGCTGGGGTGAAACTGCTGAATTATGCTACTCCACAATACCTTGGAAGGGTCGGGCTACTTTCCTAAAAACAAGATCCACTTTGCTGCTGCTCTGAACAAGTATGTAGCGGGATGGGTGAAACATCCGGAAATACTGGGCAAAGCAACTCAGACCAGTATCTTTCATAAAAATGTGTACACTTAGCTTTGGTCTACACTACAGAGTTAGTCAGTGTAAGGCAGCTTACGTCGACCTAACTCTGTAAGCGTCTACGTTGGTGGGAGCTACTTTTTAATATCAGTTGCCCACTACACTGACTTAATAACTCTACCTCCAAGAGAGGCGTAGTGCTTCAGTCAATGTAGTTAGGTCAAGGCAGTGTCAGTGTAGACACTGTGTTGCTTACATCGCCCGTTGCTGCCTTTCAGAAGCCGTCCCACAATGCCCCGCACTGACAGTTCAATCAGTGCAAGTGCTCCTGGTGAGGACGTGCACTGCCAACACAAATTGCGTAGTGTGAACATGCAAAAGCAATTTAATTACTGCGGTGGCTGTACATTGACAGCACTTAGGGCAACTTAATTTTGTAGTGTAGACATGCCCAAAGATAAACACTAAGAGGGCAGTTCAGCATCTGGTGTAAATTATAGTTCCATTGAAGTCTGAGGCGCTAACAATTTACACCAGCTGAGGATTTACCCCTGTGTCTTTTAGCCTCTCCCTCATAGGCGCTGTAAGTACAAATCCACCAAACAAAAAATTAAGCAGAGTTTTTACCCTCCAAAATGGAGGAGAACCAGAGACTCCAACATCCACAAACCCCATTTGGCTGTAAGAGGGTTTGACTGTACTGTGAAAAAAGACTTCTCTGCAAATTGTAATGAAGTCCTCTTCTTGATCTTTACAATTTAAATGCTGTGGATGAGAGACTGAGAAATCCCATTTTGTGGGTTGGTTTGTTTGTTTGCGTCTTTGTGCCTAGAAAAATTTCTGATTGGGCAGTTCAGGGTTCAGTCTACTAACAAAAAGAATTGTCTTGTCTGGAGGATGCATAAGAGTTAAAGGGGGTCTGTTCTCCTCTTGATGTAATCACATAGCTCTCATTGGAGCTACGTCTTGTGTATGTGAAGGGGAAAATAGATCTGTCTCACTTGAACTGCAGCTCCTTTATCTCCCAAATAAAAGTACAAGGATTCAACAGTGGGAGAGTTAAGAGGAATGTCCAATCTCTGGGATAAGAGTTAGGCCTTGTCTACACTATGGGGGGAGATGGATCTAAATTACGCAACTTCAGCTACATGAATAATGTAGCTGAAGTCTACATAGCTTAGATTTACTTACTGCGGGGTCCACACTATGCTATGTCGACGGAAGACACTCTCCCATCGACTCCCTTGTGCTTCATTCCGGTGGAGTATAGGAGTCGACGGGGGAGCCATCTGTGGTCAATGTAGTGGGTCTTCACTAGACGCACTAAATTGACCGCTGATTTATCAGTCGCCACATGTCTATTCACCCCGTAAGTGTAGACAAGCCCTTAGTATCAGTTTCTTTCGGCCCTTTGATCAGCATGGATCACAAAATTCCCGTTGCCTACTCCATTCTTTCAGTTATAGCTGTGAGGAGAAACCCTCAGTGCAATTAATCTATACAATTATCCTTTTTCTTTTTATTTGAAGGTGAGCAAAGGGCATCTTTCAACAGGGATGTTAAATTACATCCTAAGAAGTACAAGCAGAAATCCTCCATTTTCTTGGGGTAGTTGATTACAGTTGCTGTTTATTTTAGTTACAGGATTTTTCCACTGCATGAATGCAGAAAACACTAGCCTTCCTCCACTCTTAAATTTAAATTTATCAGATTTTCATCGATCCTCTGTTAGCTTTTTTTCCCCTTCAGGGAATCTACTCAGTCTGTGTGGCTTAAAAACCAGTGATTACTGCAATGCTTACAGAAAATAAGCCCCACTATTATTGTACATTGCACTGAGAATAAATGAATGTGTTGGCAACTGACCTGAGGCAAGATATTAATGTAGCTACTTGTGTTCCTGCTCAGTACTGGTGAGTAAAGAAAGATATTTTCGCGGTGTGGGGTTGGAGGAGAAGCTGAGAAGAGTGTTGTTTTTCACTAAGGTAGGAACTAGAAATGAGATGAAATTAGGCAAAGGAAAATGGATGCTGACTACTAGCAACAGTTTTCTTAGATAACAGCAGTCGTTTCCCGAGGATAGAAGAAACAAACTCATTGCATGGGTCATTTCCAACTGGACAGAGGGCTAACAAACCGTACTGCAGGGAAGAATTCTGCAGTAGTAACAAGAGACTAGATGATCCAATAGGTCTCTTTTCTCTCTATTTTCTACAACCTGATGGTGATCCTGAAGCTTTTTTGACCTTGGTATCAAGCAAGAAAAAAAAGGGGGGGGGGGTGGTCCTTACCACCTGGTGTGATCCTTGAAGTGGTATCAAAGGGGATAATTGTTAAAGCTTAGCCCTGGCAGGATTGTTTAAATATATATAGTATTGGGCAGAGGGTGGGGAGCATATTTCCTCAGTCTTGGGTTGGTTTGCTGAAGAGAAGGTGGGATGTCAGACATCTGAAACCAATTCTGTGTAGCCCCATCTAGTTGCAGAAAGAAACCATTGTTTTAAGCAAACTAAAGGAAATTATTGTATGTTCTCATAAGCAGATTGCTTCGTTTCATAAGACTTAAATGTAGGTGAAAAATATTGATATGATTTTTCTTAGCCCAAAACATTAGGGCTGCTATAACTATTATTTTAGAATACTGTGCAAGAATGTCCTTACTGTTTACAAAAGAGCTTGGGGAAAAAGGACCAGATTAATTATCAGCATTTAAATCTTTCTATTTTGTAGTATGTAGGAGCTAACTGCAATGAATGTGTACATATTCCACGTGAGTATCCTGATTCTTTACAGAAGACTGCATTAAACAAATGTTGCATATTTTTTCAATAAAGCCTTTTTCATCTTTTCACTATATGCCGTGCATACACTCGGATATGTTTAAAACAAAAACCACAACCCTAACCACATTTCTAGGAAGAAATGCTGACTTCCCTGAGCTCTAACTTGAAGTGGTTTGGGCATAAGAGATAAGTATCACTTTATTATATACAAGCTTGCTGATTTTTGGATGAGCCAAAAGTCTGGCAAAGCACTGTGTGAGAGCAGATATGTTACAGAATCACTTGTGTGCGGTGGGGCCAGATGGAAAAGATGGGGCCAGATTTTTCCTCATGATCTCACACATGAATGACAGTGGGAATCCTGCATGCATTTGAGGAAAAAACTTTGCCTCCAGCTTGGGACCAATAAAGACCCAAAATTGTAATCAAGATTCAAAGAGATTCTCCCTTAATTTTGTGTGGCTACTTCAGTATCTTCACTTGGATGCGGTTTTTTTGTTTGTTTGTTGCACTTTTTTTTCCCCAGGCATCTCTGAATTTCTCCATTCTGTTTATTTGTGTTCAGTGAGACTGAAATCTTTTCCTGTTGGGGACAGAACTCAGAGATCCATTGGCAAAATAATTCGCTCTTTCAGCACTGTTTTCTTTTGAATGTTCTCACACTGAATTAAGAGTGGAGTTGCATAATAGTCAACAGGATACAGAGCTGAACCCAGTTCTGCTGTTTTAGCCTTCTTTATTAATCCCAGCATGCCCAGAGGTCCCTGTCAGGATCGGGATCCCATGGTGAGTAAGGATGGTCCTGGTTGTTAGTGCTAGCCTGGGACTCTGGAGACATGGAGTTCAATTCCCTGCTTTGCCAGAGACTTCCTGTGTGACCTTGTGCAACTCACGCAGTCCCTCTGTGCCGAAGTTCGCCATCTGTATAGTGGGAGCTATAGCATTTCCTTACCTCACTGGGATGGGATGGAGAGAATACATTAGACTGAGACACTCCAATACTACAGTAATGGGAGCCATATAACATAATATTTTGTGAACAGTCAGGACTTCCTTGAGCAGATCTGAAATGCCCCTTGCCATTTCTCTAAGAAGATGAATAGCACTTCTGTGTCCCTCTACCAAGAAATTGTCACTGGTAATTACTTGGGATTGCGGTTCCCAGTCAGTGGAGTACTGATGAACATGGAAAAATGGAGTTAAGTAAATGTAGATAGACAGGGATAAAGTGGACCCCTGGTGTTCAGGGTAGAGTAAAATCAATAGTTTGTCTTTAACACTGCTCATCTGGTCACTTACAGCACATTCGTAAAACTCATTCCCTCCAGTTTGGGCCTTGGTAAATGTTCAGTACAAAAATAATATTGCATCAGAGATAAATATGTAGCCCTGATGGTTCCTTAAGACTAGGACAAAAGCATACGAGCCACTTGATGATAAATTGCACTTACCAGGCATCCATGTGGTAATATTTCTGCCTTAGAAAAGTTGATTTTTATTGATCAGCTAATGGTATGATTCGTTTTTCCAAAGGATGAGCATTGTTTTTCACTTTCCCTTTATTTTATTCAGTCTGTTCATTATGTTGAGCAAATAAAGCTCTTGCTTACCTCAGATTGGTAAGTGATTCTACTTGGTAGTTTATAATTCTGTTTATAATCCAGCTACCACTTTGCCTTGTGGTTCCTATATGTAAATGCATGTCTCCAAGATGCTTTAATATGTTCTTCAGCACGAGTTTTAGCAATTTACTAAATTTATTTCCATCAAAATCTGTCTTTAACCTCTCCATCCTCTTGCTTTGTTTAATTTTTAATAGGGAAAATTGGATATACAGTCTCATCTGATATACATCTGCCTGTTCTCTCTATGCCGAAATAAAACTGACTTCTTCTAAACAATGAGTGAACAAGGTCATTCTTTAAATGAGATGGGTTTTCACTTACCACACTTGGAAGGGCCTGAGCAGCCAATGAGAGTAGGATATGTGGGCTGCCAGATTCTTAGCATCTTCTTGATTGGCAGCATAACTTCCCAGCTCCCACTAAGGTTCCAGAACTTTTCCTGACTGAACTTCTTGTCTTTACTTATTAAAGAGTTAATAGCAGACAAACTGGCAGAAGCAGGAAAAACCCAGCTTTTTCTGAAAGCTCCTCTTGTGGTGATGCCCAGGTACACAGGCTCTACAAGGTCTCCCTTTATTTTATCAGCCTGTCTTCCCCATTTGATTAAGCAGCTGAGTGGCATATTGGTGTGGCTGGGGGGTCTTTGACCAGGTTAGCCACACCAGCCCATTATCTAGGGCCTGGTCTACACTACAAACTTAGGTCAATGGAAGCCGCCTTATGTCTCCCTAATAATGTATGCCTCTACACTACCAGGTCTCTTCTGCTGACCTAACTCACCTGTAATGTCGACTTAATGACTCCCCCTCCGCAAGAGGTGGTGTGCTTACACAATCCTGTGTCAACACTGCCTCTTTGTCTACCCATCAACATTGATGTAAGTCGACTGAATTGGCCTCCAGGAGGTGTCCTACAATGCTCCTTTGTGACCGCTCTGGAGATGGTTTTCAACTCCACTGCACAGCAGCCAGGTACACAGGAAACCGCCCCTTCCCTTTTAAAGCTCCACAAACTTTTGAATTCCAATTTCCTGTTGGATCAGCGTGGAGAGCTCACCAGCCCAGCTGATCATGGGGATTCAAATGCACTCCAGCCTGGAGTACACAGGAGGTGGTGGATCTTATTGGTCTGAGGGGAGAAGAGTCTGTGCAGGCACCGCTCTGATCCAGCCGAGAGAGACATCTACAAGAAGATCACGTGGGACGTGGAGGAGCAGGGCTATAGCAGGGACACGCAGCATTGCCGCGTAAAAATCAAAAAACTTCAGCAGATGTACCAGAAGATTAACAGTCATTCTGGTTCTGCACCACACACATGCTGCTTCTACAATGAGCTGGATGCAATTCTTGATGGTGACCACATCACTAACCCCGAATGTAGCGTGGATATCTCCCAGGAGTCTGAGTCCTGGGCCACCTCAGGCAACAACGAGGAGGATATTCTGGACAAGCAAGAGGAGGAGGAGAATGGGAGACAGGTGAGTGGTGGATCCATTCTCCCAGAGAACCAAGAGGTATTTTTAACCCCAGAGCCCAGCTGGTCGCAGGACAGCATGGTGGCCAAGTGTGATGCCAGGGAAGGCACCTTTTGGTGAGTATGCAATTCCAATCAAACTGACGGGGTTACATTCTCTTATATTTTATGTTTAATCGGAAGAAAAAGTGAGGTTCAGTGGGTATCTGCTTCCCAGTGGCCACTCCTGCTACACAGACTGTGCGCCCTGGAAAAGACTGTTTCTGAGCACAGGGTACGGCTTCATGAGCAGGGGGTACGCTAGATCTCCCAGGATCACTGTTAGCGTTTCAACAACATCAACGCTTATTTTGTGATCTGGAAAGAGTCGCTGCTTGCAGCTTTCTGAACAAACCTATGTTCCTAAAGATGCATGTGTCATGCACCGTTCTGGCCATCCCATGTTCTGTCCATCAAACTGTGATCCACCAGCACTTGCAACGCCATTGAAAAATATCCTTTATGGTTTATGTACTCTTTTTGGCTAGGTGGTCGGCTGCCAAGATAAGGATATGCAGACTTCTATCACCCCACTGCGGCTCGGGAACTCCATTGTGACAAAACCATCCACTATGTCCTGCACATTGCCCATCCACTATGTCCTGCACGTTGCCCAGAATTCCTGCCCTTCTTAGTACAATTCAATTAATGGCCCTGCACACTTGGATCACAACAGCTCCCACAGTGGATTTACCTACTCCACATTGATTCCCCACTGACCAGTAACAGTCTGTCATTGCAAGCTTCCACAGAGCCATCGCCACTCACTTCTCCACTGTCAGAGCAGGTCTCATTTTAGTGTTGCTGCACTTCAGAGCTGGGGAAAGCTCTGCACAAAGTTCCTGGAATGTGGCCTTTCGCATTCAGCCGTTTTGCAGCCACTGCTAGTCATCGCATAGCTGTGTAATGATGTGATCCCACCAGTCAGTGCTTGTTTCCCGGGACCAGAAACTGCACTCCACCATGTTCAACTGCTGCACGCTTGCCAGCAGCAACCGGGAATTGTTCTATGGCTTGCAGCAGGGCTGCTTGAATGACATCGCTGTATTCCATGCGGCAGCTCCTGTCTCGGCTCTGGAAATACTGCAGGGTAAGGCGAGGTGTTCAAAATTCTCACAAGATTGTACAGCTGAGTGGGGTCCATGGCTAAGCGAAGCTTTCGAAAAAAGACTTGAGAAAGTATAGGCTGTTTGCCATTCATATCAGGGGAGGGAGGGAGGGAGGAAACTGCATCATAGAAGGCCAAAGCCATGTTCCCATTTTCCCCGTAACAATGTTTTGGTCCCAGGAGGCATTACAAGCCCTTCCTAAAACCCTCTGCGGCTAGTTGCACTGTGGGATAGCTACCCCGGTGCACTGCTAGTGAGAACGCACTCCACCAGCACAATGAGCACAGTGTGGACATGCACAACTGACTTAATTACTGTGGTGGCTGGATGTCAACTTAACTTTGTAGAGTAGACATGCCCTAGGATTCCTTCGAGGCTGTTTCCTTTGGAGCAACAGGGCTTGGTGTTTTTAGGTAATCCTTAAAATCCAACAGTAGCAGTGGGGGGCGGGGGGGTGGGGGCTGATAAAGGTTTAGTTTTGCCAGTCAAACTTCACACTCCTAGCCCAAAAGAAGAACAACTGTGAAGAGCCTAAATTGTTCAATGTTCCCTTCTTCACCTAGCTCTGCAAAAACTAGCCGCTGTGGAAACTTGGACTGATTGGGGCTCATCCTGTTAAACAGTGCCACCTTCTGGACTGAGCTATAATGTCTTCTGATCAGCTGCTGTTTGTCTTCCAATTTCTTTGACATAGGGTACTGTAGAAATCCAAATACTTGACTTTCCACTACTGCAGTCTTTGGCTTGTCTGTCCTCAGATCTTTTTAAAGCCTGCCTTATGTAGCCTATCAGATTAAAAGATAGCCTTGTTGAGGAAGAGGAACGTGCTATTTTTTTACCTGTAAATGTTATCTGACGCCCTCCCTTTAGGAATTAGGTCTGTGAATCTGCATAGGGGGATATAAAATATTGATACTGCCCTACTCTAGAAATACTTCTTGGGTTTGGACACGTTTATACTAGTAATCTGAGAAATTCTCATTTTATACATAGTATAGAAAACTGGCATTTCAGAAGCAGGCAAATAATTGTAGATGGTACTTTGAGTTTCCTTCAAGTAATTATAATGAAGGTTCTGCACTATAAAATCTTTTCCCGTTCAGTGGTACGTGCTACAAAAATGTGTGGTCACTACAAAGTTACTGGATGTGTCCTCCACCTGCTTTTGAGAATAACAGCACCAAATGTGATATGGTACCATTATTATTGGCAGGGCCCTGGTGCTAGAAGGCAGCCTACTTTGTTTACAGTTGCTGTTTACAGGTTTTTTAGTTAGTCTTAAATTTTTACACGGAACAAGTTTTCCCCCGATGCAGAATTCAGGACAGGGACGGTGTCAACTTGAAAAATCACCTGACCATTATTACATGTCACAGCATTCCTATCACAGAGTTAAGTGTTCAAGTTTGCTTCCCTGGTTGGTAGAGCTCAAAACGCTGTATAATCAGTTCTGCTGTAGTGTTGATGGTGCGTGCCCATCTTCAGAATCTGCAAGGGGTGGTTATCATCTAAACAGGAACATGTGTGTCTTGAGCGGGTGCAGGGGAGTAAGTGTAAGTGTGGTTAATGGTGTTGCTCTCTGGCCTGTGCAAAAAGACTATTTACATAATTAGGAGCACAAAGCCCCTTAACTATTGACCAGGAGCTCTTAAGAGTCAGGGAAAATATAAGGACTTCATGGGGTTTTTTTCAAGCCAATTAAAGGTAAGTTTGCAGTGTATCTTGGAAGCTAGCATCAAAGCTCTAGCCTGATTGTAGGAAAGGAGTTGAGGTGAGGGAGACCAGCTGTGTTGGCATTACAGACTCAGGCTGAAAGTTACATATCCTGGAAAAATAACATCATCAGTTCACTAACCATTTATGTTGCCTTCCTGTGTCTGGCTGTTCAGTTTTTGGTTTTTAAAGTATTGAAAGTGCATTGTTTAACAAGTGCTGGTCCTCTCTGTCTAGGTTGGATATTCTGTCACTAGTGTCTCTTGCCACTAGAATTTAAAATGACAATGAATGTATTTGCTTATATGACACGTATAACCTAATGTGCATTATATTTTAAAATAAAGCATCTCACTTGCTTCATTATTACATACCTCAGTCAACCTTGTGGTGAGGAAAAAGGAATGTTTTTAAAGGGAAGAAGAATTGTGTTTAAATGTTGCACTAAGTGAAGTATAATGCCAATTTTATGAAAAATTACATATTTGGTTTTGAATTGCTGCCCTAGACTTAATTGTTGATCACAAATGCATTTCAACTACAAAATATGACAGCTGGCATTTTCCTACACTATGACTAATTTTTACACTAACCTGATTTTGATCCTTTCCAATTATAGCCTATGAATGGAAAGAAAGTAAAAGGGGCATTTAAATATGGAATATGGACCAAAAGACAAGTGCACTTTTTTAGTTTTATGCGCTGTTTTAGGTAGCTTACATTATACTGACTTCTACATGGCTGCAAACTTACTTTAGCTAAAACACTCTGAAAAGTACACAAACATTAAGTTAATCTCTGCAGCCTGCTAGATTAGGAAATGTAGCTACTGCATATGTGTTCTGTTTAAATGCTTGTCCAAACAATGCTTCAATTTATTAAATTACCTGGTATGTGTAACTTCGTCTCCACTGTTAAATCGACGAATGCCCTCTGTTGTTAGTGGTTATCCACTATGCATTTTGGAATCTCTGTTTTGAAACTTTCCCTTCAACCACAACAAAGCTGGCAGGTGTGAAGGATAGTGTTCAATCGCTGCAAATTGACTAAAATATATTTAGTTCCCTAAGAACATTGACATGCACATGCCATTAGTCAGACTATTACAGAATGGGGGGGGAGGGGGTTGGTATTTTTTTACACTGGTAGTAGGAAATTCCAGTTGCACAGGAATTTGGCTTACTAATAAGATTATTCAGTAATGAGAACTGTGTGTAAGTTCTGCAATTAATGTACCATTAAAATGCTACTGAATGTGATAGTTTCCCTTTGTCTAGAATTTTCCCTCCACAATTTGCCATCTTTTCAGTAACTATTTAACCATTCAAACAGTGTAATAGATTGTTCATGTAAAACCTAAACCTTTGGGAAATAAATGTCTGTGCAAATCTTCATGTTGTACAGTTTCACTGTAATTTGTATGTGAGAGAGAATCCAATTCCCAAAACATTCTCTTTAGCTCTCATACTGCTTACTGCTTTTTAGATTATTCTTTACCAGGATCCTCTTCAATGCTACAATAACCTTAAAGTTATCTATTGTCAGAGGGCTTTTCCTCAACCCTCCCACTTCCATGGTTCTTGTCACACAGACAGCAAGCAGCAAAAGACCAGAAGTCGGAAGTGCAGACAATGCGATGTTTATTGGTGTTAGTTTCCAAGCAAGCATTTTCCGAAGCCCTTCACACCAGTCAGGTTTATCTCGATAAGCCGATAGTCTGTTCCCCAGTGCAAAGAAATTTTTCACTCCACACTTATACCTTTAACCCTTCCAGAGATCCTTTCCAATATATATAAAAGCATTAGAAATATATAATGTTGGTGTTTACCCAGGGGCAGCCATATTGTGACACCGTTCCCAGCTCTGATGCTACCCTGCGTCCCCCATCCCAGCTCTGACACTGCAGAGCATTTACCATGTGTCTGTATTCCCTGTTCCAGTTCCTTCCTCCCATTAGCAAGCATGATTCCAATTTACTCTTCCACTTCCTGTTTGACCCCAGTTTATCTAGTAATATTCTCAGCTATATCTTAACCAATCATTTTACTGAAATTTAACTAACCAATGCTAACATATTGTAACATAATTCTCTAACCAATTGTATCCCACTACCCTGATTAACTTACACCTAGCAAAATTAATTCTACAGCAGACAGAAACAATTAGAGAACCAGGCAGATTAACAATAGAAAAGTGGGGGCCATAAAGATAAGACAATACAGAAATGAGGGTTCCTCAACCACTGATAAGTGATTTCTTGCCAGACAGGATGCTATCAAACTAAGTTTTCTTTAACCATCTTAAGATCTGTTTCTTTATCTGGGGGTGATGGGCACCATCAGGAGAGGATCATCTTCCTAACAGCCTGATACCATCTTATTTCAATGTGACTGGTTTGGGATGTGAGGATGTGACCATACACTTCCCAGCTTATGGCTGGCTGCCCCTGCTGCTTAGCCAAAGGCCTTAGCCTAAGAACAGGGTCTCAGGCTATCCTAGCCGGAGAAGGCCCATACACAGGCAGACTTGTGATTTTGATTCTTTGTTTTATACCTCTATAACTAGCTAAGTGATAAAAATACACCTAAATTCTTAAAGTATAGACCTTTACAGGCGGGCCTGAATATCTAGAGTCTAATGTCTACTACTCTGTATCTTGCTAGAAGCTTGTTATACTACAACCTCAGCTAAGATCATGTTTTTGTTTGACTGTATTTCCACGTATATAGAGAGCAGACTGGAAACACAAGTTTCTTTAAATCAATCGGTGTTTAGGTTCAGTCCTAAATTGGATGCTTTTGAACACAAATGTAAAGGGCTTTAGGGCATACTCCTTTTTTACACTATGTGCACGTCACAAAGCTGGGACACCTTTTTTGTGAAAGTCTCCTTAAAGGTTTAAAATCTAGACATTATTTCTCCTTTTGGCAGTAGCATGGCTGCAAGGTATCAATCTTTGTATAGCCCAGAAAGACAGCTTGCTCATTTTGATATCTCTAGTAATCTATGGCCTTGTCTGCATGGCAGCAAACTGGTCTAGAGGGGGTATTATTTACAGAGGACTCTAATGCAAACTAAATACCTTTTAGGACATGCCAGCAGTGTCTACATTGGGCAGTTAGTGCTCTATAACTACCTCCTTTAAGGCTTTCTAGACTGCATGGCAATCTGAGAACAAACTAGAAACTTTTTTACTCCTTTTCTTTTTTTGAAACTAGAAACTGTATATAAAAACTAATTTAACAGTCTCAATAAGGTATGCTAGAATAATATGTTTTGTAACTTTCAAAGGTTTGTTATAAAATTTCTGCCAAAGACTGTTGTTGCCTATAGTCCATCAAAATACTGCTATTAAAAATTTGCTGCTTTTTTGCAGTGTGGCTGTGTCCATGTTGCCTTAAGCAAGCCAATACGTGTCTGAATTAGGTAAAGTTCATTAGTTCCTCATGGTCACACTTCAATTGTCTGTTTGTTCAGCATATTCCATCAATTCTGAATGTACACAGCTAAAATTAATTTAACCCCTTGTAACCTTTCATTTACCTCCCATGATTAGCTGAGTTTGCACGGATGGCCTTACACTCAACTGACCGGCACTCTGTCTGTACATAACATGATTACTTCTGAACACAGCATCCTATCAGTTCCAAAATTTCAGGAAACAGTCTAGGCAGCCTGTCGCATGTTCCCCTGTGCATCCTCCCCATAGAGCATCAACATGACAAAAGTAATTCCTCTACCTGCTGGATACAGGAGCTGGATACTTAGGAAATGCTTGTACTGCAAAAAAAAAAACACAAAAACCCCCAGCAATGAGTTTCAGAGCCCAGGTTAGCTAATGCAGGCCCATGCTACACTGAAAATAGTGTAGAGTTTAGCATTCTGAGACCTGGTGACAGTGGGTGGGTCTCAGAGCCCAGGCCCCAACCTGAACCAGAATGGCTACACTTACTTTTAGCCCTGTAGTGCAAGCCTGAGGCAGCTGACCTGGCCTCTGAGGCCCTTTTTTCCCCCCCTTCAACACAGAGGTACCCTTAGCCAGCAAAAGAAAAGAGAGAAGGCTTCATTTTACCTCCCTAACGTTGTGCTGTGGCAGTGGGGGGACAGAGGGCTTGGGGGGAGTGGAAAAACAAGTTCAAGCCTGGTGTGCAGGGAGAGGGGGGATGTACTCAGATGCTGGTATGGGAGGTATACAGAACCCTTGCTAGAGGGATTTCAGTGAGTCCCTGAAGTGGAGGGGGAGTGGAGGGTGGAATGCAAGTAGCCCTATTGCATGCAGTATTCACCCACGAAAGCTTATGCGCCAATACGTCTGTTAGTCTATAAGGTGCCACAGGACTCCGCTGCTTTTACAGATCCAGACTAACACGGCCACCCCTCCGAGGCACGTACTAGTTTCTCCTTTCCTTCTCTTGCATTGTCATTACCATTGCGAAAGGCAAGCTCCCATCCAGATTAGGTTTTCACTTTGGTATGAGGCTCTGTGCTTTCCTAAATCAAAGCTCCAACCCCTGGAGGCTGGAATGGAATAGTATTTCCTCCCTGTTCATTGAGTCAAGCAGCAGGAATTTGGCAACAGCTGCAGAGCTGCCCACACAGAAAAATAGTGATCTGCTTCCTCTTGTTTGCAGAAATTGGTTCACAGAAAATCTCAAGGCCTTAAACCTGACTGTTTACATGACTTGTTTAACACTTGCTGGTTCAGTTAAACTGATCTAGACCTTTGTAGGAGCAGGCCTTATGAAAGGAGACACTCCAAACTGATTGCAGTCTACAGCCCCATAAGCAGACTACTCCCCTATCCCCATACTCTATACAGGACAGAAGGTTTTTACCTATAGAATACAGCATTTAAGAGCACTTGCTACATGGATAGAGGGAAAAGTACCAGTTTAGCCTCCAAAGCAGAAAAGTAGCTTGTATATATAAGATCATTTACAAAATCAGACTGAGAAGAACTATAACAGCCTTCCCAACGAGCAGTCTAGCCCTTCTGGTCTTGGACTAATCACTGTCTAATGCCCAAGCACTCCTGACCTTTATTTTTCACCTCCATACCACTCCTCTAGGGGTATAAAGCAGTGGTTGAGTTACAAGTGCCAGGGGAGAATACTGACACTACCTCCACTGTCTAGGTTTTGCTGAAGTCTAACCAAGCACTAACTAACAGGTTGTAGCCACACAAGTTTATGGGGCAGTCACTAGGAAATAGAACGTTAATTAGTAATGGTGCTAGGCTTCAAACTGCTTCTTACAGGCACATAGGGATAGAGGGAAAGGTACTGGTTTAGCCTCCAAATGCTGAAATACTTCCCTCTGCTGTTTCCTTTACATACTTGAATCAAGGTGCATGTACCCCTACGTACGACAGGACATCTGAGATCATACTCAACTCCTCGATGGCTTATGCTATTTTATGAAAGCCTGCAGTAACAGCATACATTACAACTTGTTAGTTAAAAGGTGAACTGTATATTAACAGTATATTAATTGTAGCAAACTCGTTCTCTTCCCCTCATATTTGTAACAGGTGTAATACAGTCCTGCTAGTATTGTAATTCAAAGCTTCATTTCTGTTCAATTGGGTGGTGATAAGTGCCTACAGAAGATGTGATCAAGTGGGTTTAAATTTCTGGGAAAGCTCTTCCAAAGCTTCTATTAGCTTCTCTTCCTCCTCTGGTGAAGAATATGTTCTGGCCAGGAGCAAGTGAGTAGAAACAGGTTGCCGGTCTGGGGAGGAGAGAAAGAAAAGAAAAGAGAAAAGAAAGCAGTTAATCTTTCGTCTCTCCCAGCACAAAGTGACTCTCTCTCTCTCTCTTAAACCAGAAACACCAATGCATTTTACCTGCGCACAGAATGATCTTGAGGCCAAAACATTTCCGCAACATTTAAATTCTGTACTTTAAAAAAATATTACTTCATTTATCAAAACAGAATGCACTTCTACTAATTTAATTTTGAATTAGGTACCCAAAAGGTCTGTTCTTGTGAGACTGATTTTATAGATAAGATAAGGACTTGCTTTTTGTAGCCAGACATGAGAAAAAGGCAGGCCCTGTTTACAGAGGAATTAGCCCTGATTTTAGTCATTAGTGTAACTGTATCAGTGCAGTGATTTGCACTGGTGGAGTTTAGCACAGTTTCAAGCAGCAAAACAAACTCTGGCTTTCCTTGTTTTCAGGATGGGGTTTGCATTTGTGTAGCTATTCCACAGGGTAGAATTGGGTTATTTTATCCTTAAAATACAGAGCTTAGCATTAGCACTATGGAATTAGCTTGCTAAGCACTCAGCCTTTTGTCAAGAGAATAAACTGGTTCTCAAATCACAATGCTTGGCCAAACTTGCCCAATAAGACATTCCTTCCTGGTTGCATGAACCTGAGCCTCCTGGTTCAGTCTACCACACAGCTACACCAGTAGAGCACCATGACACAAGAGATAGTACTAACTTTCCATTCCAGATTAACTGTAATTACATACCACCCACAAAGAAGCTCTAGGTCTTTGCCTTAACGCAAGGACCGTGATCACAGATCTTCATAATGACTTTCTATTTTTTTAAAAAGCAACCTCCGATCACTACGGTGCATTGGAGGAGTATTTCTCCTTCAGCAGTATTGCTAGAATGTTTAGTGAAGTCCAACTTCTGAAGTGGCCAGTTGAGCAGTAGAAAGCTAGTTTATCTTCACCATAGCTACAGCAGCCGTGCTGTAAGCAGGAAGCTGTGAAGAGCTACAGGGTTGTGTACTAGTCTGTTTTGTCATCCATCCTTACACAAGAATTCAGTTTCAAACACTGTGCTGAGCTCTAGTGGAAGATTTCTATGAAAGCACAGGGGCCTGCCTCATATCCTAAGAGGATAATTTCCAGAAAGGTGAAAATTGTCAGTTGCTTGTGAAGTTAGCATAACAACTCATTGTACATACAGCATTACATCTGTCCACGCTAGGCTGTGTACAGGAAACCAAACATTAAGAGACGCGCTCACTCTTCCTTATGGGGCAGCAATCAATACTACTGGGGGAAGAAAAATATTTGAGAGAATTAGCCTACATGGATACCTGAGAACTGTAGTACTCTACCAAGCCAAAGCTATGGAGGAAACAGCTTCCTGCCTGCCTGCCTGCGCACTGTCCTGTGAAGTCTCATGAGCAGAGGGGAAGGAATTATTTGAGCTTAGGCCAGCCTACTACCAACTCCCTTCCCTTCCTCAGCAAAGAAGCTGACTGGGGTTTGTACTGAGTATCGATACTGAACAGAATAAGGAAGGTGAAAGATAAGCAGGAGAGGAATGGAAGCAGAACAGCTGCATATTAATCCAGTTTTGGGGTATTTCATTTTATTGTGAGTTGGCAAATAGCTCTCAGGGAACTAAAACAGTAAGGGATGATAATGCACTATTCAGAGTCAAGAGGGGAACCAAGGTGCTGTGCCTGACCCTAAGGGATGATGGCACAGAGAGCATTTAAAAAACAAGTGATTTTCCCAGAGTTGTCAAAAAGAACTGAGCCACTGAGTCCCAGGGTTCCCCAACTGACAAAACAGGGAACAGAGCGTTACTGGGGGCAGACCCAAGAATCTTCGCTCCCCTCTCTAAAGCTGCGGCCCTGCCAAGTGCAAAGCTCATGGGAACACACAGCTCTGGTCAACCTTGAGGATTACAGTCCTGCTGCCTGTTTGCTAAGTCTGTGGGGCAAGCTGGGCAAGGATGAGCTGATGACCCAGAGGAGATGACGACGACGTAGCAGGAAGCATGGTTGGAGCAGACAGAATAGAAATAAGAGGGATGAAGAGAGATTAAGGACTAAGAAGAGGCAAACCCCCTGCTCTACAATGAGGCAGAACACTTGTGTGTGTGCCATTTTGTGCATGAGCCACAGACAAATGAGTCCATCTGAAAATAAATTCCAGTCAGGTTTATGGGCAGCTGATTCAAGCCTTTAGTTTACTGCTCTTGAGGGGTGGGGGACAGTAAAAATCTCTTAGTCAAGTTTTTAAAAGTTGATGAAGGGTCGGTCTGGTACCTGTGGAGAGGAGGGGTCCAAACTTCCCAGATGCCCCAGACTGAGTGTACAGGTTGAAAGCAGGCCTTTGTCACACCCAGGAATGGGGGAGGGGGCTTTCTATGGAAAGGGGCCCCAACTCTGGCCTTTCTCCCACATCCTAGATCTGCACTACCCTTAGAGCAGAGGCATTACAAAACCACTCCTGCTTGAGCACTTACTGTGTGAGTGGCCGAATGGGAATGTTCAAAGCCCTTTCCCACCATCCTCTGCATTAATCCCCCCTGTTCACCAACCTAGCTGCACTTCGATTTCATCTCAGAGTCTGCATTGTTCACACTAACAATCCTGACTCTACCACAGAACTTCAGAAAGAACGACTATGCACTGTCACCTGGGCACTGTTAATGTGAACAGGAGAAAGAGGGGAGACAAGTGCCCTCAAAATGAATGCAACTCCTCAGTACTCTGTACAGAAGGCAACAGTCCATGGACATCGCTGCGGGCTCACTTGGCTTTGCCACGTCTCTGTCTAATCATGTGCAGAGCCAACTTCAACCCAGATGTTTTATCCAATCAGTGCCAGCCTGGTCGAAAGGGCAGGACCAGCAAAATACCGTCAGTTTGAACAGTTCCATTAGTTATGCAACACTGTGCTTGGCCTTTGGAGTCACACATTATAAACAATTTCAGGAACTATTTTAACCCTCAACGTAAGACCACTCTGGCCCTTCGGCAAAGTCAATAATTGTACAATCAGTGTAGTAATAGCACTCTTTCTTCAGGTTCAGTGTACGAAACTGCCACCTTACCTTGGAAGAACAGGCCGCTTGTTTGCTTAGCTGCTGCAGGTGAGACTGCCAGCCACACCACTGTATCGGCTCCCTGAGCCTCTGTGCGCAGTTTGTTCTTCATTTTTTCATAGAATTCTGGCATCGCTGATCTCACTGCTACAGTGAAGAATAATGTAAGGGTGGTGAGTCAATCAAGGCTTTTTGCTAAGGAGCTTTTTAAAGGTTAAAATGGTAATAGTAGTGTGAAAACCAATGACCTTTTAAAATCAGGGAAAGGAGACACTATTGTCCCTCGGATGGCAGAGTTACTGTGATGTTAGGTTGCCAAAAGATGAACCAGACATTTCTCATTGTTTGGACTAAAGTGTATGGAGACAGTCAAAAGGCTGAGAGACTAAGAATCAAAAAGAGGGAGAAGTGTTCCCCAGTTCTGTTATTTGGTCCTGTTCAAAGTTGACTGGATGCAGAACGTGAGAAAACAAATGATGGAAATATCTGGGGATTTAGCTCTTATTTTCATTGATTTTATGATGATGACTATGCTAGAAATAATGAGACTGACTTTAACAAGTATAGTCCTGAGTTATTGTATAAGCACATGGCAAAAAAGCAGACGTGGAAAATAGCATTCCCTAAGCTACACACACTGCATTTAAACTGCTTAAGCGTGAAGTAAAATGCTGGGCAAGGAAAGATGAAGCCTATATTTTCAATCAGCAGAAAACTGCAGGAGGGTGTGGAGAGTCACATGATCAGAGGGTGTTGGGGAGCTCCCTATGTGGCAGTACCAGCCCCTAGATGTGTAAAGGGATATTCTGAAGCCTATTAAGAAATTACATTCTACAGAGTGTAAAGATAAGGGAAGGTGACTAGACAGTGTCCTTTGATCAAGGGTGGAAATTCTTCACCATATATCAATCCCCTTAACAAGGCAGAATAAGCTGAAATCCAGGGGGGGTTGAACTATAGGGGTGGTGTGGGTGAGCAATACAAGATACTGAAGTGCACAGTTTGAACTGGTTGTTTCCAAGCTCTACCGCGGGGGGGGGGGGGGGGGGGGAAGGAGGAAGAATTGCGGGAGCGGGTCAGACTAGAGTCGAGACCTGCATCCCCAGCTCCATCTGATCTCAGACTCCCTGTAAAACAGGACAGCAGAGGGTTCTAAAACGGCCACTTTCCAGAAATTTAAACGGAACAGATCGGTGGACCTGTGAGACAAATTTACAGTAATGTCATATTACAATTCAATTTTAGACTAAGACTGGAAGGGGTAAGTGTCTTTAGCAGACTGTACCTGGTGTATCTGCCCAACCAGGATGCATGGCAGAGAAATGGATGTTTTTGTGCACCTTAGCCCATTGTTCTGTCAAGACTACTTGCTGTCTCTAGGATACAACAAAAAATGCCATACTGGAAAAGAGCTATGATCCATTTAGTCTGTTATCCTGTCTCACAGTAGCCAATTCCAAATACTCCCAATACACCCATAATGCACTGTAATTATCAGGTGGCAGGCAATATGGAAAATACCTGTACCACTCATACATTGGGGAAACAGCAGTCCGTTAGATAATGTTAGAGAGACAAGGTGGGTGAGGCCATACCTTTTATCAGACCAAGTTTTGTTGGTGAAAGAGACAAGCTTTCGAGCTCAATAGAGCTCTTCTTCAAGATAACGTTGTCAGAAACCACTGTAGAGTGGTAAAGGCAACCTACTTACGCAGCAATAGATATTAACCCTTAGGTTTGTTTTTTTAGTAAAGCTTTTTGCTAACGTAAGTTCAGGAAGCTTTCATTCACCATCTTCATTTTCTGCAGGCTAGATATAGAGGTAGAAATGGAATGAGAAAAAAAACAAAACACTAATCCAGGCTAATTTTCTGCTTAACCCCCCTCTATAAAATATTTGGGGTTGGGTCAAACTGAAACACTCCTATTGCTCTCACAAAGTGTAATCATCACCCCCTCCGCAAGCGTCTCTGTAATCTTTACTGTAATAGGCAACATTCATTTCAGTTCCAGCAGGAGATGAACTGTATTGATAAGAAAGGTTGCATACTGCACTATATCTAGTTTAGACACAGTGAAAATAGCCATCCGATTTGCAGTCTACTTTAAAGGAAGCTGTATCCCACTGTCCGTCTGATCCAAGTTTTAGGGTTTACTTTCAATTCCACATACTGTACCTTGTTTTGGGCATAGACCATAGTACCATCAAATGTTATGTTTTCGGACTGCAAATCAGATACATCTAATTTCTGAACCAACATCCCTCCTGAAGAGACAATTATCTGTAATAAATTAAGTGAATGTAAAAAGCCAATCCCCCACGTTCACTGAGATTGTCTTAAGGCCCACTAATGAAGTTACACTGCATGCAAGATTTTTCTGTTCTACTCTCTTTACACTCTGCCTGTAGAAGAGGACCATCACACCTGTACCACAAAGCGTACCTGGAGAGCTGTCAAAGGAAAGGTCAAAAATGGGAGTAGATCCTCATTCAAAATGCTCTTGGCCCCACTAGGGACCTGCTCATGTTTTTATCTTATCACAATCGCTAATAAAGGGACAGAACAGGGATAGACTTTTTAATTCACTGATCCAGGACCAGCACTGGGAAAAGCCAATCAGTTTTTTCTTATTTAGATACAGGCACATTAAAAGGCCTGATGTGCATTTCTAATCCTGGCAGGTTACAAGACAGCAAACCTGAAAATACAGGTGGCAGCTCATTTATTAGAACATTTTTCAATTATTTCGTATAAATATTGAACGCTTCATAATAAAATGTCCCCTTTTGCACCAAAGTGTAGAAGGCAACTTTAACTCTACACTCCTGTTATAGGTGTTTTACTGTGCTGCAGGAGATAATATGGTGTAGAGAAATAGCAATCTCTGAATAAGGTATTTTATCTACTTCACCGGCCACTGTAGCTCCTGTGCCATTTAGAAAGATGTTACAAAACAGCAGGATAGAACTCAGATTTTGAATGGACAATGACTATTTATTAGAGTCTAAAAATGTGCTAGGCACATGACAGAGGAGTAACGAGTACCAGGGCAGCAAACATCATGTACACAATCAAAGAGGAAAGAGACATTGCCACAAAACACAAAAGGAGTGTAGTAAAAACAACAGTTTAAAAAAAGCATTATAAACTCACAACTCTGGGATCATCTTCTTTTTCCAGCAAAGGCAGTAGAGCAGTTGTAAGAATGTATGCACCTAAAAGAAAGGGAAACAAGAACATTTCACCAAAAACAAGTTGCTCCAAATACTGACTAATATGTAAAAACCCTCCATTTCTCAGCCATTTGGTATAAAGAATCAAGAGTCTTAATAGGTCTCTGACTTTACAAATTATGAATAAAATGTATGTCTTGTTCATCATTACAAAGACCTATTCAGAGCACAAAGATTTTTTAAAAGTCTTTTCTATACAATATTAGACTGCTAACTACATTCTAGTCATAATTCTAAAGACAATACAGTTTACTAGGGAAAAAACATGCCAGAGACAATTCACAACTGTGGCAGACAGACATTTCTGCTTTCTCCCCCTAAAATAACTTAAATACCCCCATATTCCAATTACTGCAATTGAGTGTTGTGCAGAAAACCGCCTGCTCGTTTACAATGAGGGGTAAGTGCGTGGCGGGGGCGAGCGAAGCGGGGGTACCATGAAGGGGAGAGGGTGTGTGTGTCACTGCCTGTTGAGGTTGCCTGACACTTCATTATAAAACCCCGTTTTCAGTTGCTGATAAATTGGCCAAATTTTAACTGTTTGAAATTTACAATGCTAAGTGCCTGCCTCAGGCTTTTTGTTTTTGTTCCCCCCCTGAAGACAATTCAGCTGTTTCCATGATCAAAAAGGTAGAGAAAAACATGTTTTGCCAAGTTTAAATTCTGGAGCTTTTTTATTTGAGAGGCACTAGTGCCGTAATGCTCCAAAGCAGGAACTTCAAATTTAGCAGTGTGTGGCCGGTGAGTTGAGGATGTGCCTTTTGCCATCTCTGTGAAAATCTGGAGAAGTTACATGCTTTCATGGGGCGGGACCAGGAGAGAGAAAGGGTTAGGAATCACAGCTTGCAAATACTCAGACAAGACTTGCTAGACCACAGCTAAAAATCTCCAATGTTCCATCCTCAATGGGCAGCATGCTCCAGCCCGTGTCTGAGCAGGTCTTTCCCTGCAGCTGCAGCTCTGGGCTGCTGCAGGCCATGTCAGAACCAGGGACCTAAACTGAGAGTAGGAAGCCTCTCTCTCCTGTGCTCTCAACGCTCCATACAGCTGATGCCCCGGCAGTGAAAAGGAAGCTGACTGATTCCAATAGAGAGAGAGGATAAGTGATGGACTAGGGGAGGAGGAAAGGCAAGAGAATTAAATTGGAACCAGGAACCTAGGCCAGAGGAAACTAGGACTGGGAGTTTTGGCAAAGGAGGGGGAAGACAGACTAGCTGGGCAAGAGGAATGGATGAAAATCATGGAGACTGGGACCAGGAGCAGCCCTAGCCATTTTGCTGCATAGGGCAATAACGTTTTTGGCACGCCCTGCCAAGCAGGCAAGCCAAAAAAAGTGGCTGGCCAATCAAAGTGGAGCAAAGACAGAGTGGAGCAAAAATATAAAAATAGAAAACACCCCAGCATCACACCAGTTCAGTGGCCTCGAAGTTGGTACCTAGGGTGATTGCCCTGCTCACCTAGCCCTAGAACCACCCAACTGGGACTGTAGAGAAGAGGAGTCTGGGATAAGGAGCAAAGGGCAGGGAAGAGACAGGAGTGGGACAGGGACCAGTTGTGGTTTTTCACACCCAAGCAAGAAAGTTTCAGCACTGTAAAGTGCCAGTGTAGACAAGGGCTAACCCTTGTTCTCTAGTTCTATGAAAATAAACAATTTTCATATGAATTAGTGAGGCCACATTTTTCACTGTTATACAGACAAACATGTTTCTTTGCAACTCAATGATCTCAACACTTTTGTGGCTGAAAGGTTGCAATACAGCACATTGATCAACATGTTACAGAATTTTAAAGTATTACATTCCACTTGAGCAATCTGCTCAGTACCCTTGTTCATCCATAACAGATCTAACTTTTCCTATACTCATTTGGACCCCCATGAATAATTAGAACACACAAAATAAAATCAAGCAAAGTGAATGCACTTGAATGAGTTAGCACAATCCGTCTTGAGCAAAAAGTACAAGCAGAAGCTGTGGTCAGTAAGGAAGAATGTCAGTAACAAAGGAGAATGTAACAGTCTCTCACTGCTAGGGACCGGAAGACTGAAAAATAACAGCAAAGCAAGATCTCTTGATTGTCATTGGTTGTTCCCAATGAGTTAAACAGAGCTCTAATAACCCACAATCCTGGTTTAAAAACTTTCATTTTGATAGGGACTCTTCAAATCCAAAGGAAGATCAAATTTGTGTTAACTGACTTCATTCCCAAAATCCTGAGGTGCAGCCCACCTGCCAACACTTAATTTAGTTGTCTCCAGGATTAATTTGCATTTTTAAAGATGGTAGGCTTTTGTTTACAAGTTCTGAAGAGGTGTGAAGATGAAGAGGAACATTGTTCATCATTCAAGGCCTTCGGTCCAGCAAGTGTTTTTAGCCTTGTAAGAGAAACAAATCCTGAAGGCTAAGGAGACTGATTGTGACAGAAGAGGTATTCTAGTTGAAGTCTCCACTATTTTAAACCCACATACTTTCAACTAAAAAATTCTTATACAGTTTGACAGTTATGTACAAACACAAAAGGCCAACCTAGTCTACAAAATTCAGCTAACATCACATAGGGTTTTGTTACACGATTGCATACTATAGAGCAAATATTTTACAATTGTGGACAGGCTACAGCCTAAATTGACAGCAATATAGATGTAGAATTTCCATTGAGTGATGGGGGGTGGGTGGAGGGAGTGAATAAATGGGAAGTCATGCTGCCTTGCAAAATAGTATTATGAATCACAAACAGTAGTGAAAAGAAATGAGGAAAAAACATCCCCTCCTTAAATATTTTGTACATTACTTTCTCCACAGAGAAATAACTGCTAGAATTTTAGTTTGGTGGAAGAGAATTTAGAAAGATTGATCAAGATTTCCACCATTAAGGAAAAGCAAGGCAAAATTTCTGAAACTTAACTTTGAGTTGATTGTGCACTTTCATAATTAATAAATAGTAACTCCACATCTATTATGTTTTCATCTTTTTTTAAAATAAGCCAATACCCAAATATACAAATAACCCACAACAGACTTCTGCATACAGGCACAGGGGAAAGATACACAAAACCAAACTGAACTTGGTAAATACATAAAGTAAAGTATAAACAATACTAAGATCTATAGGAATGAACCATATCCATTAAGAGAAATGAGTAAAAATATTGAACAATCCAAAAACGATTATTAAGAAAAAAGGATAAAACATAGGTTAAGTGAAATGTAGATGGTAGTGAACAGAAAGTGCAATGTGAAATTACTACCACTGAAAGGCATTAGATATGCAGTATCTTAGGATATGTCTACACTACGAAATTAGGTCGAATTTATAGAAGTCAATTTTTTAGAAGGTGATTTGGTGTGTCCCCACACTAATGCACTAAGCGCATTAAGTCGGCAGAGTGCGTCCACAGTACCGAGGCTAGCGTAGACTTTCGGAGCATTGCACTGTGGGTAGCTATCCCACAGTTCCCGTAGTCTCCGCCACCCATTGGAATTCTGGGTTAAGCTCCCAATGCCTGTTGGGGCAAAAACATTGTCACAGGTGATTTTGGGTACATGTCAGTAGCCCCCCCCGCCCGGTGAAAGCAATAGCAGACAATCATTTCACGCCATTTTTCTGTGCAGGCGCCATACTGCTTTCAGCAGTTGGTGCAGTAGGACTGCTAACCGTCGTTAGCAGTTGTCGTCATCCACCGCTTCCACTGCCACTCTGCTCTCCTGGTGCTCTCGCAGGGCCGCTTCCACTGCAACTCTGCTCGGCTGCCCTTGTGTCGCCATACCACGGCAAGCGTGCACCCCACTCAGCTGTTGTGTTCTGGCAGCAGACGGTGCAGAAGATCTACAAAACTTGTCATCCAACCACCACTTCCCCTGCGGTCCTGCTCTCCTGCAGACACCATACCACGGCAAGCATAGAGCCTGCTCAGATCACCGCAGCAGTTATGAGCATTGTAAACACCTCACGCATTATCATGCGGTATATGCGGAACCAGAAACTGCAAAAGCATGCGAGGAGACGATGGCAGCGCGGTGATGAGAGTGATGAGGACATGAACACAGACTTCTCTCAAAGCACGGGCCCCAGCAATTTGGCCATCCTGGTGGCAATGGGGCAGGCTCATGCCATGGAACGCCAATTCTGGGCCTGGGAAACAAGCACAGACTGGTGGGACCGCATAGCGTTGCGGGTCTGGGATGATTCCCAAGGGCTGCGAAACTTTCACATGCGTAAGGACACTTTCATGGAACTTTGTGACTTGCTTTCCCCTGCCCTGAAGCACAAGAATACCAAGATGAGAGCAGATCTCACAGTTCACAAGCGAGTGGTGATAGCCCTCTGGAAGCTTGCAATGCAAGACAGCTACCAGTCAGTCGGGAATCAATTTGAAGTAGGCAAATCTACTGTGATCCAAGTAGCTAACGCAATCACTGAGCTGCTATCAAGGGTACTGACTCTGAGAAACATGCAGGTCATAGTGGATGGTTTTGCTGCAATGGGATTCCCTAACTGTGGTGAGGCCATAGACGGAACCCATATCCCTATCTTGGCACCGGAGCACCAAGCCGGCGAGTACATAAACCGCAAGGGGTACTTTTCAGTGGTGCTGCAAGCACTGGTGGATCACAAGGGTCATTTCACCAACATCAATGTGGGATGGCCGGGAAAGGTACATGACGCTCGCATCTTCAGGAACTCTGGTCTGTTTCAAAAGCTGTAGGAAGGGACTTTATTCCCAGACCAGTAAATAACCGTTGGGGATGTTGAAATGCCTATAGTTATCCTTGGGGACCCAGCCTACCCCTTAATGCCATGGCTCATGAAGTCTCACACAGGCAGCCTGGACAGTAGTCAGGAGCTGTTCAACTACAGGCTGAGCAAGTGCAGAATGGTGGTAGAATGTGCATTTGGATGTTTACAAGCGCGCTGGCGCAGTTTACAGACTCTGTTAAATCTCAGCGAAACCAATATTCCCAGTGTTATTACTGCTTGCTGTGCGCTCCACAAGATCTGTGACAGTAAGGGGGAAGATGTTTATGGCAGGGTAGGTGGTTGAGGCAAATTGCTTGGCCGCTGGTTACACGTAGCCAGGCACCAGGGCGTTAGAAGAGCACAGGAGGGTGCGGTGCACATCAGAGAAGCTTTGAAAACCAGTTTCATGGCTGACCAGGCTACAGCATGACAGTTCTGTTTGTTTATCCTTGATGAAACACCCCGCCCGCCCCTTGGTTCACTCTACTTCCCTGTAAACCAACTGCCCCCCCTTCCTCCTTCGATCACTGCTTGTGGAGGCAATAAAGTCATTGTTGTTTCAAATTCATGCATTCTTTATTAATTCATCACACAAATAGGGCCAAAGTAGCCCGGGAGGGGTGGGAGAAAGAGGGAAGCACCGGGTGGGGTGGTGGATGAGGAGAGGAGGGAAGGACAAGGCTACACTGCACTTCAAAACTTACTGAATACCAGCCTTCTGTTGCTTGGGCAGTCCTCTGAGGTGGAGTGGTTGGGTGCCCCGAGGGCCCCCCCGCGTTCTTGGGCATTTGGGTGAGAAGGCTATGGAACTTGGGGAGGAGGGCTGTTGGTTACAGAGGGGCTGCAGTGGCAGTCTGTGCCTTTCCTGCACCTCAATCATACGCCGGCGCATATCAGTTTGATCCTCCAGTAGTCTCAGCATTGCATCCGGCCTCCTTTCATCACACTGCTGCCACCTCTCGTGTTGCTCCAGCCATCTGTCCTCGTGTTCATTTTGTGCTTTCCTGGACTCTTCCATTTTCTGCCTCCACACATTTCTGCTGGGCTCTTTCAGTTTCGGTGGACTGTATGAGCTCAGAGAACATTTCATCGCAAGTGCACTTTTTTTCGCCTTCTTATCTGCGCTAGCCTCTGGGACGAAGATGCTAGTTGCAGCGTTGAAACATTTGCAGCTGTGGGAGGAAAAAAAGGGAGATTAAAACTGAAAAAGACACATTAGTCATTTAAAAAAGGAGGGGCTGATGTTTTCAGCTTAACATGCAGCACAAACCCAACTAACCCCCCCACACACACACCCAATCCTCTGGGATGATCGCTTCACCCCTCCCCCCACCGCGTGGCTAACAGCGGGGAACATTTCTGTTCAGCCACAGGCAAACAGCCCAGCAGGAATGGCCACCTCTGATGTCCCCTTAAGAAAAGCATCCTATTTCAACCAGGTGACCATGAATGACATCACGCTCCTGAGGATAACACAGAGAGATAAAGAACGGATGTTGCTTGAATGCCAGCAAACACCGGGACCACACGCTGCAATGCTTTCTTATTCAATGATTCCAAACTACGTGCTGCTGGCCAGCCATGGTAAAGTGTCCTACCATGGAGGACGCAATACAGCTGCTCTCCCCAGAAACCTTTTGCAAAGGCTTTGGGAGTACCTCCAGGACAGCTTCATTGAGATGTCCCTGGAGGATTTCCGCTCCATCCCCAGACATGTTAACAGACTTTTCCAGTAGCTGTACTGGCTGCCAATGCATCCCAAGTCTTCAGGGCAAAGTAATAATTAAACATGCTTGCTTTTAAACCGTGTATTATATTTACAAAGGTACACTCACCAGAGGTGTCTTCTCCGCCTTCAAGGTCCGGTTGCCCGGGTTGGGAGGGTATTGGATCCAGGGTGATAAACAGTTCCTGGCTGTTGGAGAGAACGATTTCTCTGCTTGCCTGGTGTGCGCTATCTACCTCGTCCCCAAAATCCTCATCCCTGTTGCGTGAGACTCCCCCCTTGCAGGAGTCCACGTACAGTTGTGGGGTAGTTGTAGGGGCACCCCCTAGAATTGCATGCAGCTCATCATAGAAGCGGCACGTCTGGGGCTCTGACCCTGAGCAGGCATTTGCCTCTTGGGTTTTTTGGTAGGCTTGCCTAAGCTCCTTAAGTTTCACGCGGCACTGCTGCGGGTCCCTGGGGTAGCCTCTGTCCTTCGTGCCCTTGGAGTTTTTTTCAAATATTTTGGCATTTCGTCTTTTGGAACGGAGTTCTGATAGCACGGATTCGTCTCCACATATAGCGATCAGATCCAGTACCTCCTGTTCGGTCCATGCTGGAGCTTTTTTGCGATTCGGGGACTCCATGGTCACCTCTGCTGATGAGCTCGCCACACTGACCAAACAGGAAATGAAATTCAAAAGTTCGTGGGGCATTTCCGGTCTACCTGGCCAGTGCATCCAAGTTGACAGCGCTGTCCAGAGCGGTCACAATGGAGCACTGTGGGTAGCTCCCGAAGGCCAATACCGTCGAATTACATCCACACTAACCCAAATTCAATCCGGCGATGTCGATTTCAGTGCTAATCCCCTCGTCAGGGAGGAGTACAGAAATCGATTTTAAGAGCCCATTAAGTTGACAAAAATGGCTTTGTTGAGTGGATGGGTACAGGGTTAAATCGATCTAATGCTGCTAAATTCGACCTAAACTCATAGTATAGACCAGGGCTTAGAGGAGGTCCTATATAAAGTAGAAGAGATCCAGGTGGTTATCCACATTACGTCCCTCACTCTTTTCATTCATTCAGAAAGAGGGCAGTGATTCAGTGACAAAAGAAGATTCTTTTTAAAAAAGAGCTAGAGTTCTTAATGCTGTGGGAGTATTTTGGAATGTGTATCCGCATCTAACTCAAGAAACTATAGTTTCAAGGAAGGCAACAAGGAGAAATGAATTGCATTAGAAACGGGTTACATACTTCTGTCCAAAGGGGAGATGTATTTATTTTTTAATCAAAGTGCCACAAGAGAGGCCGGAGTCTATTAAGATCTCTTCAGGCTCTTATTAGGTAGTAAGTGACACAGTGTGAAGACTGTCTAGAGAAAATTAAGCCAGCCACAGCACTGTCCCACAAAATGAGGTTTGTTACAGCAGTAGCTGATCATGCCTTCTGGAGTTAAAGTGGAGTTGTTCAACACATTGACACAGATTTCTTTTTAAAAAGAAACACAGGAGTCTGAATATTTCTTTGGGAGAAATCCACTAGTTTTATTTCTGTAAACTGAACTCACACAATAATCAATGGTGCATAATATAGTGCTGTTACATCCTTTTCAATAAGTAGACAGATGAGCACAGCTCATGTTTGGAAACTATTTAGCAATGGCTCACATGAGAACCTAAATAATATAGGTTAAAGTTCAGTGAGTTATACACTGCCATTCCAGAGTAGTTGGTATGTCAGTAAGAACACAATATATTTTAAAATAAATTCTGTGTGTTAAAGTAAACACAAAAAATACCACACGTTTTCTAATGGTATGTTCCATAATTGCCCCAATTACTCTGAGATCCTCTCATCAATTTATGGAATTTGATATCATGCTCTAATTAGCATCTCCCATTTTGGTAATTCCACACAGTTAAACACACAGCAGTAAAACTGTATGCCTCCATGCTCAGTGTTTTGTGATCACATTGTGAGACCCTCATAATGCTAGAGTTCTAAAATTATGATGATTTCTTATATTGACATTTCTGGTTTCCATCCTAGATTTTGTTGGTTTAAAAATCTCAATTTTAATTTTTAAATAAAATGATTTTTCAATTCACCTGTTGTGAAATAGAAGCTGAAGGCACTCTGATGAAATGACAGTATTGCTGAAATGCGGTTTGTAAATTCTTGCAGAAATTTTCAGTCACTGCAGATTGCACTAGTTCTATAGCAATACATTAGTGGGAAAGCTACTCCCAACCAGTGTCTTAGCCGGCTATGTTGTATTAGGACACCGATTCTTTCTATATAATGCTACAAAAATTTATCCTGAGCTAGACTACGGATCTAAACAAAATGTGCATCAGCCCAAGTGCCAATGTCCTGAAAGCAGATTTCAAAAATGCCTTCAAGTCAACATTTTAATATGCTACTAGTTAAAACAACCAGATTTTACATACTTAAAACTTGAAGATTGCCAGGATAGAATATGCAAAACTGTACATGAGAATATTCTTTCCTACCTGCTGTACTGCATTTGTATAGAATGACCCAAAAATCTTGGGTTTCAAAATTGATTTATAAAGTAAATTAGGGCTTCTGCAAGAGGAAAAGTGTAAAGCTGCTGCCTGTTTATAATATTAAATTAATTGATGATGCAATCACTGCAGACCAAAATGTCCTGGGAGCATGCTGGAATAGTTTTCTCTTGATGTTCTACTTGGCAATTAGAGTTAAGTTGTTGGTGAAGTTTTTAATTCTCTACCATTCAGACAATGGCAGGCAGCCAACACCACACTCAGTGGAGTTTTCCCCATCTGCCCATGCTTTGCAGCATATCGACAACAGTGTTATTTCAACTGTGGAAAAAGAGTGGGAACAAAAATAATCTTTGCTTATACAGGTTTCAATGGTTCATTCATCTGGTAAATTCATTGTTAAAATAATGAATGGGCTTGCTCTTGCCACAGCCAAGTATTTTTAAATGGAGTACACAGAAGGTTTTCCTTGAACTGTTTATTTTTTTGAGGCCTCTTGTTTATAAAGTTCCCTATGAGGAGACAGCTACAGGCCAGTTCTCTCAAGCAGGAAATCAGAATTCCAGATTTTAGTACACTATTCTTTAAGGGCCCAATCTGCCAGCCCAGCACAAGAAAGGGGAGTGAAAGGTAGAACGTGTGCGAAAGACAAGACACCGGTTGACATTTCCTTTATACCACAAAGCTGTAAGGGTTCTCTCTGCCCTGGTATGTAGGGAGGTGATACAGCCAGTGGCTATGTGGATTATTAAACAACACCACTCTAATGTAAGACTTCATCTGTAGATCTCAAAGCATTTTACAGCAGCGGGCAAGTATTCCCATTTTACCGATGTGGAAATGGCGGCACAAAGAGTGGAGGTGACTTGCCCAATGTCATGCAGCAGACCAATGACAGATCTGGGAGCTCCTGAGTCCAAATAGTCTAGTGCCCTATCCACTAGGCAGCACTGCCTGCCAGGATTCACTAGCCAGACCCATTTTGGGGAGAAATGGGTTTGCAAGCTGTAACAGAGGCTAGAGTAGTTACCATTGAGGAACCGTGCTGCATTCTAGGGCCTGAGAGGAGGATCCTTCCCCATGCCCTACCTATTATTTTGACTGAAAACTGGGAAGAGGATGTGGCTTGAACTATTAAATTAAGAAAAAAACGATAGTGAAGCAAAGGGGGTTTAGGTTCAGTTGGAGTGAGGGATGGAGACTTACTGTATTCTATGATCATCTCCCCTCAGCTTCCAGTGTGTTTTAGTGCTCCCTCTGCCAGTAAGTGCCAATAAAAATGAATAGATGTACTATTCTCTCATGCTGGAGTGAAGAGACATGACATGTAAAAATGAAGTAAGAACTTCCCTTGTTCCAGTACTTTACAGGCCTTGTTTCAACTGTGAAAGATGGTCTTTAATGCACCAACAAGCAACAGTGCTGAGTCCTCTATCCATCCGCCTCCACTTACAGCTTACACACGGATTGAACACTGTCAGCTGGGATCATCATCTTGCAGTGGCTGGCTTCAAAAAGGCAAATGCTGACTAGGAAGCCTGTATGTCACATCAGAAGAAATCACTGCTTATCAGTGCAGCAGCTCCTTGACAAAATGGCCACACCACGTACGAGTCCAACCTCTAGAATGAGATTTAAGCTCAACCACATCTGAGACAAAGGACAAAAGCAACAAGAATTCTCTATGTACATATGCTGCTACATAAGAAACCATTTTGAACTGCCTCCAACCATCTATATGATCTCAGCCTATCAACATCACTGGTTAATTGCTGCATTCAGTTTAACACTCATATGTAAGTACTGTTTCTATACTACAGTATTAATTCTACACAGCTGCACGGCAGTCACTACGGATTGATCATTCTTTTACTTCAATTATGTTCCAGTAAATAGAGCACTAACTCTTTGTTGTCTAGCTGGTAACAAGGGGCGAGGCATTAAGAGCAATAACAGCTATACAATTACAATGAACCACACAGTATTTATTTCTACTGTGGTACTGCCTACAGTGCCACTGTACTATGAACATATAGGAAGACCGTGCCTGCTCACAAGTTTACAAATCAACAATTTTAGCTTAGACACTTTTAAAAAAAGCCATCTAGACACAAAACCCAATTGTGTGCAAGCGTGCACTCTGCCTACCGACACACCCCATTTCCCTTTGCCCTACCAGCTTTCACTCATGTAGAAAAGTAGGGCCAATTCTAGAAACTTGTATTCACATGAGTAGTCCTTACTTAGCCCTGGTCTACACTAGGAGTTGAGGTCGAATTTAGCAGCGTTAAATAGATTTAATCCTGCACCCGTCCACGTGACGAAGCCCTTTTTTTAAAGCTTAAAGGGCTCTTAAAATCGATTGCTTTACTACACCCCCAACAAGGGGATTAGCGCTGAAATCAGCCTTGCCGGGTCGAATTTGGTGTACTGTGGATGCAATTAGGTAGTATTGGCCTCCAGGAGCTATCCCAGAGTGCTCCATTGTGACCGCTCTGGACAGCACTCTCAACTCAGATGCACTGGCCAGGTAGACAGGAAAAGGCCCACAAACTTTTGAATTTCATTTCTTGTTTGGCCAGCGTGGCGAGCTGCAGGTGAGTGCAGAGCTCATTAGCGGAGGTGACCATGATGGAGTCCCAGAATCACAAAAGAGTGTCAGCATGGACCGAACAGGAGGTACGGGATCTGATCGCTGTATGGGGAGAAGAATCCGTGCTATCAGAACTCCGTTCCAGTTTTCGAAATGCCAAAACCTTTGTCAAAATCTCCCAGGGCATGAAGGACAGAGGCCATAACAGGGACCCAAAGCAGTGCCACGTGAAACTTAAGGAGCTGAGGCAAGCCTACCAGAAAACCAGAGAGGCAAAAGGCCACTCCGGGTCAGAGCCCCAAACATGCCGCTTCTATAATGAGCTGCATGCCATTTTAGGGGGTTCAGCCACCACTACCCAAACCCTGTGCTTTGACTCCTTCAATGGAGAGGGAGGTAACACGGAAGCAGGTTTGGGGAACGAGGAAGATGATGATGATGAGGTTGTAGATAGCTCACAGCAAGCAAGCAGAGAAACCGGTTTTCCCCGACAGCCAGGAACGGTTTCTCACCCTGGACCTGGAGCCAGTACCCCCGGAACCCACCCAAGGCTGCCTCCTGGAACCGCCAGGCAGAGAAGGAACCTCTGGTGAGTGTATCTTTTTAAATAGGATATATGGTTTAAAAGCAAGCGTGTTTAATGATTAATGTGCCCTGGCATTCACGGCCATTACAGCTACTGGAAAAGTCTGTTAACGTGTCTGGGGATGGAGCGGAAATCCTCCAGGAACATCTCCATAAAGATCTCCTGGATGTACTCCCAAAGCCTTTGCAAAAGGTTTCTCGGGAGGGCAGCCTTATTCTGTCCACCTTGGTAGGACACTTTACCACGCCAAGCCAGTAGCACGTAGTCGGGAATCATTGCAGAACAAGCATTGCAGCGTATGTTTGCTGGCATTCAAACAACATCCATTCTTTATCTCTGTGTGTTATCCTCAGGAGAGTGATATCATTCATGGTCACCTGGTTGAAATAGGGTGCTTTTCTTAAGGGGACATTCAGAGGCACCCGTTCCTGCTGGGCTGTTTGCCTGTGGCTGAACAGAAATGTTCCCCGCTGTTAGCCACGCAGTGGGGGGTGGGGGCGGCAAAATCCTACCTTGTAACGAAAGCACATGTGCTATGTATGTAATGTTAACAGCAAGGTTTACCGTGAAAGAGTGTACCCATTGTTCTATAAAATGTGTCTTTTTAAATACCACTGTCCCTTTTTTTTCCTCCACCAGCTGCATGCGTTTCAAGGATCTTCTCCTTCCCAGAGGCTAGCGAAGATTAGAAGGCGAAAAAAAACGCACTCACGATGAAATGTTCTCTGAGCTCATGCTGTCCTCCCACACTAACAGAGCACAGACAAATGCGTGGAGGCAGACAATGTTAGAGTGCAGGAAAGCACAAAATGACCGGGAGGAGAGGTGACGGGCTGAGGAGAGTAAGTGATGGGCTGAAGAGGGCTGAAGCTGAAACGTGGCGACAGTGTGATGACAGGAGGCAGGATTCAATGCTGAAGCTGCTGGAGGATCAAACTAATATGCTCCAGCATATGGCTGAGCTGCAGGAAAGACAGCAGGAGCACAGACCGCCGCTACAGCCCCTGTGTAACCAATCACCCTCCTCCCCAAGTTCCATAGCCTCCTCACCCAGATGCCCAAGAACGCGTTGGGGGGGGGGCCTCCAGCCACTCAGCCACTCCACCGCAGAGGATTGCCCAAGCAACAGAAGGCTGTCATTCAATAAGTTTTAAAGTGCTGTATGGCCTAGTCCTTCCCTCCTCCACCACCTCTCCCGGGCTACCTTGGCAGTTATCTCTCTATTTGTGTGATGAATTAAAGAATGCATGAATGTGAAGCAACAATGACTTTATTGCCTCTGCAAGCAGTGATCGAAGGGGGGAGGGGAGGATGGTTAGCTTACAGGGAAGTAGAGTGAACCAAGGGGCAGGCGGGGTGTTTCATCGAGCAGAAACAAACAGAACTTTCACACCATAGCCTGGCCAGTCATGAAACTGGTTTTCAAAGCTTCTCTGATGCGCACCGCGCCCTCCTGTGCTCTAACGCCCTGGTGCCTGGCTGCACGTAACCAGCGGCCAGGCAATTTGCCTCAACCACCCACCCTGCCATAAACATCTCCCCCTTACTCTCACAGATATTGTGGCGCACACAGCAAGCAGTAATAACAATGGGAATATTGGTTTCGCTGAGGTCTAAGCGAGTCAGTAAACTGTGCCAGCGTGCTTTTAAACGTCCAAATGCACATTTTACCACCATTCTGCACTTGCTCAGCCTGTAGTTGAACAGCTCCTGACTACTGTCCAGGCTGCCTGTGTGTGACTTCATGAGCCATGGCATTAAGGGGTAGGCTGGGTCCCCAAGGATAACTATAGGCATTTCAACATCCCCAACAGTTATTTTCTGGTCTGGGAATAAAGTCCCTTCCTACAGCTTTTGAAACAGAGTTCCTGAAGATGCGAGCGTCATGTACCATTCCCAGCCATCCCACGTTGATGTTGGTGAAACGACCCTTGTGATCCACCAGTGCTTGCAGCACCACTGAAAAGTACCCCTTGCGGTTTATGTACTCGCCGGCTTGGTGCTCCGGTGTTAAGACAGGGATATGGGTTCCGTCTATGGCCCCACCACAGTTAGGGAATCCCATTGCAGCAAAGCCATCCACTATGACCTGCACATTTCTCAGGGTCACTACCCTTGATATCAGCAGATCTTTGATTGCATGGGCTACTTGCATCACAGCAGCCCCCACAGTAGATTTGCCCACTCCAAATTGATTCCCGACTGACCGGTAGCTATCTGACGTTGCAAGCTTCCACAGGTCTATTGCCACTCACTTCTCAACTGTGAGGGTTGTTCTCATCTTGGTATTCTTGCACCTCAGGGCAGGGGAAAGCAAGTCACACAAAGTCCATGAAAGTGCCCTTACACATGCGAAAGTTTCGCAGCTCCTGGAAATCATCCCAGACCTGCAACACTATGCGGTCCCACCAGTCTGTGCTTGTTTCCCGGGCCCAGAATCGGCATTCCACTGCATGAACCTGCCCCATTAGCACCATGATGCCCACATTGCCAGGGCCCATGCTTTGAGAGAAGTCTGTGTCCGTGTCCTCATCACTCTTGTCACCGCGCTGATGTCACCTACTCGCCTGGTTTCGCTTTGCCAGGTTCTAGTGCTGCATATACTGCTGGATAATGTGCGTGGTGTTTAATGTGCTCCTAATTGCCAAAGTAATCTGAGCGGGCTCCATGCTTGCCGTGGTATGGTGTCTGCACAGAAAAAAAGGCACGGAACAATTGCCTGCCATTGCTCTGACGGAGGGAGAGGCGACTGACGACATGGCTTACAGGGAGGGCCTGACAGCATGTACCCAGAATCACGCGCAATACTGTTTTTGCCCCATCAGGCATTGGGATCTCAACCCAGAATTCCAATGGGTGGTGGAGACTGCAGGAACTGTGGGATAGCTACCCATAGTGCAACGCTCCGGAAGTCGACACTAGCCTCAGTACTGTGGAAGCACTCCGCCGAGTTAATGCACTTAATGCACTTAGAGCATTTTGTGTGGGGAGACACACACTCGACTTTATAAAAACAATTTCTAAAAAAACGACTTCTATAAATTCGACCTAATTTCATAGTGTAGACATACCCTTAGGAACAGTCTCACCGAAATGTGAATTCAGGCCCCTCGGGCATAAGGTCTTTGCAGCAAGGATCACGTCATGTTTGTTCTGTAAACTGCCATGAACATTTATAGAAATAAATAAAGAGATAGCAGGACTATCCTATTTTCTTCAACAGAAAAGGTTTAACCTTAACAAAACAAATCTGGAAAAGTCTGGCAAGCCAAACAATCATAAGATGGATTATGTAATACACAGGCATGATACCACACTGCAAAGCCAGACTTCAAACATCCCAGTATCCAGCATAAAACAGTTTGCTTTTCTATTTTTTTATTAAACACTAGAAAGTTCTTACTTGGCCTACCATTGCACACAAACTTTAGATAAATACAATTTGGGGACGTCTCTGTTCTCCTCAGGATCATTTTCAGTGACTCAGAGCTCTTTAAGGAACAGTAATTCTTTTGCTTCACACACCTGCTGTGCCTTAACATTTTCTAACAAAGTACAGCACATGAAGTGAATTAGAATTAAAAAGTCTTAATTCTTAACAACTAGGTGAGAAGGAAAAAAAATCTTCTGATGAGGAATGGAGAGAGAAAAGGAATATAGTGCAGACCCTTTTCTTTCTACAGTAGCCAATATTAGAATTTAAAAAAAAATTAGTAACCTTTATGCAATACATCCCAGGATTCAAAAAAAATAAGTCAAGGGGAAATGTCTCTAACCTGGATTTAAAGACTTCACAACATTTTAGACCCCAAGGCAGACAATGCCACAACTGATGTACATGTTATCTAGAGATCAGATCTGGCACACTGACTAAAATGTTGCAAAGTTTTTAAATCCTGTCATGTCCTGAAGTCTTGCACAATTACACAGGTATTACCAGTAGACCGCTTCATTAGACCTGACCTAAGAGGGATAGATGAGATAAGGCAGAAGCAGGTCACTAAGGGAAGACAGATGAGATGCCTTGCAAGTAAGGCAAGATTTTAAACACTATTAATTCCTAAAAGAATGGATGTATGGTTCCAATTTCCACAAAATACAGGCAATTCAGAGTTACAGTTCCCTCAGGCACCATAATTCACAGCCTCTTGGACATATGTACAGTTGTATTCTGCACTGTAAATGTTAACTAGAATCTATGCAATATGGTTGACTTACAGTTTGCAGTTTACCCTAGTTGTGTGTGATACAAATCTATACTAGCTGATGTACGAATGTGTTTTATGGCAATTAGTTTGCTGTTTAAAAAAATGAAAAGTAATTTCACATTCAAACAGCTGTGTTTGTTTCAGTGTGCTTGTATCTGGAGCCATTGCATCTTAGTGAATTACTGAACTGTTTGAAAAAGTGCAAGGGGTTTAAACTAGTTTAACTGAAAGACAATTTCTTCAGAAAGGTCAGAGGTGCTTTTATTCTTTATTATAGAGTAGATCCAGGGCAAATCTGAAGTTGAAATAACAAACCCTGCTTTGAGTTTTTAGCACAAAAAGTATGGAAAGTGTAGCTGAAGAAAAATGCATTCCCTCCATCAGCTCCAACATTTTTGAAAAATGTTAGCCCAACGAACGTAATCAGACTTAAAAACAAAAATCTCATTGACATGCAAGTCAAGTATGAGACATTGCTGCCCAAATATGGATTTTCAAAAAGGTAATCAGGAGCCAGAGAAACAGAGCAACAACAGTGTAAGAGTAAAGTCCAAACAGGGCTTACTACCTCCAACCCCTTAGATCCAGAACTGAGCAGGTGACCCTATCTGGGTGGCCCGGGACTCACCCAACTCCATTCCCAACCGACATGGGTTTGGAGGGTGGGACAGAGAACTGGCAAAGTCAACCACCAGAGATGCTTATTATTCATTATTTGTATTACTAGGGCACCTAAGTGCTACAATCAGGGACCAGGATCCTGTAGTGCTAGGTGCTGTACAAACAGAATAAAAAATATGGTCCCTGCCAACTGCCCCTAAAACAAACACTTCCTTTCACAGAAGTGATTTTTGCAACCCCCTGAACATCAGTGATGACTACTTTCTTCATTTAAAATCTGGACATTTCCCTCTGATGATTGCCTGCTTACTCAGACCTCTTCTGCCCTTCACCCTCAGTGGCCCTCCCCCCCCCCCAACTCTTTGTCTGCCTTCCTATGTTCCCCCCACCAGTTCGTCATAATGTATTAAACACCACATGGAACTCTCATGGCCTTTGCCAAGCATTACCCAGTCTCTCTGCCTGGATGTTGCATCCCTTCTCTCCAACCTTTACCTATTTTTATGTGTGAGGATTTTTTTGTACAGCTCTGTATGACTGAGGCCCTGATGTCAACTGGAGCTTTTTGGTGCTACCACGGTACTAATGTGTCATCTTTTTTAAAAAAAGAAAAAAAAGAAAAAAAGAAATATACTTGAATGTTGTAAGAATCATCTGAACCCTAAGACAGCTGTTAGAGTGTCTTGCAGATCCTGCAAAGAAAGGCACTACAGAGTATCCTTAGCAGAGCCAATGGGAAAATTTTCCACTGAAATTTCAAAATGGTTTAACTAGCTTTAATTGCTATGCGCTATTCTCAGAGCAATGAACAAAATATGGGGTCAGTATGAGAATATTATGCATGTGGGAGAAACATGAGACGTTACCTTCTGTACAAATTGTATATTTTTTGCAATATGAGTCTAATCCTCCTACTCTCTCAATTCAAGAAGAAAACATCCTGCACAGCTACATGAGACTATGCCTTTCTATAAACAAAAACAGATGCACAGGAGTACCTTAGAGTCTTATCTAAAGACTGCTGAACTCACCCAAGGTATTTGTAGCAAAGTTCTTTTCAAGTCCATCCTCTGTTAGTTCTCTTTTGTTTACCATGCAGCCTGCATTGTTTATCTGCAAGACACAGCTCAGTATTAAAAAACAAAACACACACACACCCTGCTTTTAGTTTGATCTCTGGTAGTGACATGGTATGAAATTACAGCTTGTTTCAATGCACCAGGGTGTGCAAATTGCAACTCCAGCTATGATAATCTGCCCCTGACAGTGCAGTTGCTGTGTGAAAACAATCTTCACAAGGAAGTGTAATACATTTCACTGAAATCTGATAAAATTAACTAAACAAACAAGATTATAAGAGCCATCAGACATCATGGTGCCTTACTGCAGTTAGTTTTTGGCCCTTTTGCACACAATGAAGTAATGTGTGATTCGCAGAGCATAACTATTACAATACAAAAGCATGTACGGTAGTTTATCAGTTTCATCTTAAAGATCCAAATGACTCCACATCAGCACAGCTATGCATTTATGTATTCTCAGTTTGTTTCTTCTGTACCAGTGAAAAGTCACTAACATTTTACCATGTTTTGGTTAAGAACTAACAAGTGGTATACAGGTAATGTGTGTTTTCTCCATGCGACTCCCCATACTGGCTCATCTCACCTTCTGGATTGAGTTCAAGCTTCTCATCCTCCCTTCCAAGGTCCTAGAAAAAAACACCCCTACCTACTTCTCTGCTCATTTCCTGCTACTCCCCACAACCTGCCCTTCCCAAACACTCCATTTGTTCCAGCTGCTTGAACAGTAAGACACAGCCCCTGTCCCAAGGGTTGTATTCCAGAAGACACTAGCAATGAAGATCATAGGACTGGAAGGGACCTTGAGAGGTCATCTAGTCCATTCCCCTGCATTCAAGGCAGGACTAAGTATTAGCTAGACCATCCCTGACAGGTTTTGGAGATTTTTTAAGAACAGGTTAGACAATGATGGAGATTCCACAACCTCCCTCGGCAACTTATTCCAGTGCTTAACCACCCTGACAGTTAGGAAGTTTTCCTAACATCCAACCTAAACCTCCCTTGCTGAAATTTAAGCCCATTGCTTCTTCTCCTAGCCTCAGAGGTTAAGAAGAACAATTTTTCTACCTCCTCCTTGTAAAAACCTTTTATGTACTTGAAAATCATTATGTCCCCTCTCAGGCTTCTCTTTTCCAGAATAAACAAACCTAATTTTTTCAATCTTCCCTCATAGGTCATGTTTTCTAGACCTCTAATCATTTTTGTTGCTCTTCTCTGGACTGTCTCCAAGTTGTCTACATCTTTGCTGAAATGTGGCACCCAGAACTGGACACAATACTATAACTGAGGCCTAATCAGCGCAGAGCAGAGCGGAAGAATTACTTCTTGTATCTTGCTTACGACATTCCTGCTGATACATCCCAGAATGACGTTTGCTTTTTTGGCAACAGCGTTATACTGTTGAGTCATTCAGCTTGTGCTCCACTATGACCCCCAGATTCCGTTCCACAGTTCTCCTTCCTAGGCAGTCATTTCCCATTTTGTGTGTGCGCAACTGATTGTTCCTTCCTAAGTGGAGTACTTTGCATTTGTCCTTATTGAATTTCATCCTATTTACTTCAGGCCATTTCTCTTGTTTATCCAGATCATTTTGAATCATAATCCTATCCTCAAAAGGACTTGCAACTCCTCCCAGCTTGGTATCATCCGCAAACTTTATAAGTGCACTCTCTGTCATTATCTAAATCATTGAAGATATTGAACAGAACTGGACCCAGAACTGATCCCTGCAGGACTCCACTCATCATGCTCTTCCAGCATGACTGTGAACCACTGATAACTACTGTCTGGGAATGGTTTTCCAACCAGTTATGCACCCACCTTATAGTAGCTCCATCTAGGTGATATTTCCCTAGTGTGTTTATGAGAAGGTCATGTGAGATAGTATCAAAAGCTTTAGTAAAGTCAAGATATAAAAATGACCAGAAATGGATAGGAAGGACCAGGATGACAACAAGATCTCACGGTCTCCCACCAGACATGTACACATTTTGATGAGTTTGTGTCTTATTCTTTAATCTTTTTGCTTTCCTCCATGCCACCCCTTACTGCTTACATCCTCCTTCTCAAATTCAGAAGTAAGGATGAAGAGCAAGAGGAAGAGCTAACAAGAGGGCATGAAAAGGTTTCAGGTTAGGGGCACTACCCACTTACTCCTGTAGTCTGCCCTCACCTTCCACACAAACACACTCCACCTTCCAGGTCTTTGGCAGGTAAATTGCACTAATTTAGGCTCTGATCCTGCAACTGCATCCATTTGGATAGACTCATGCAAAGTTCTACGGAAGTCAAAAGCGCTCTGTGCCGGGATCCATCTTTATGGACATTGGTGCAAAACTAGGGCTTTAGACATCACCTCTGCCTTCAGTCTCCTCTGTGCCAACCAATCATCAGACAGGAGAATGGGAGTAGAACAATAAGGGAATTTGCCAGGCTGTTTCCGTGGAGTAAAAGAGGAAATGAGAGCAAAGAGGTATGCAGAAGCGAAGGTGTGCAGGGCCCCGAAGGCTGCAACAAGGAGCTTTGATACAGAAGATGAGAAATCTATGTATATGAAAAGGGGCTGGACAAGATCAGAGAAGTGGACTAGGTGGATTATTTTGCAACAGAATTATACACAAATTAAGACTGCAGAATTAGAGAGGTTAGACTATTAAATGGAGAGATACAGATGAAAGGCTCCAAAAGAGGTACACAATTTAAACTTGCAAACTTACCAAAACATTTAACTTATGTTCAGTCTTGAATTTTTCAGCAAACTCCCAAATTCCCTTGGGATTAGACATATCCAGAATGTGCAAAAAGATACTCTAAAAGAAAAAAGGAATTATGTTACAACCAATATGGAAAGTCAGTGCTCTTGATTTTCATCTAAATGGGATTTAAAACTAGCTCCTGAAGTTATACGCAAAGATGCTCACACAAGGACCTGACCCAAGCCATCTGAGGTCACAATGCACAGTTTGGTGATTTAACTCTAGCCCCTAATAACATGGTGACAAAATTATACAGAAAAGCTTGCAAAATGGTGCATAAACTATGCATATGGCAGTTATCAGCGTGCTTTCATGAACACGTAAAAATAGGTGTATTCATCTAGTCAACAAAACTCAATTACATAAGCCTCCAAACTCTAATCTATTCTTACTATAAAACATGTTAGATCTTCCAGCATTGCACTGGCAAAGCATCTTCCATTCAAAGATCTTGTGGTGCCTTACAAGCATAAACTAATTATGCCTCGCAACCCCCTGAAACAGATGTAGCTAAGTCTTACTCTCTCCATTTTATAGAAATGACGACTGAGAACGAGAGAGGTTAAGTGACTTACCCTACGTCACACAGTGTCTGTGACAGAACCAAGAATACAATCTAGATTGCCTGACACCCATGTTCTAACCTTCCTCTTCTCTGTATCAAAGACTACAGGTTCTTCCTGAGAAAGCTACCATTTGATCATTTTTACATTACTAATTATGAATCTGCATGTGAATAACTCCAAAAGTTACACTGTAGACAACATTTACTTTTTTTTTTTTAAATCCTTTAAGAAAACTGGGACTGTCTCCATCAGAGAGGACTGACCTTAGATCATGGGGGTAAGAATAAGACTGGGATGTGGAGACTGGGATTCTGACAGGGAGACAAAGATGGGCTGGGCAAGGAAAATGGAACTGGGAGGAGAAGCCTGAGGGGTGGAGGTTGAAACCAGCTAGGTGAAGAGATTGGGACGGGGCAAGGAGCAGGACAGTAATGGGCTGGGAGGGATGGTGCAGACGAAGTCATGCCTTTGGGGAAGAACAGGGGCAGAAAGGTCTGTGACTATTAAGAACACTCCCTCCAGAGCCTGGAATGGAATCCTAGATTCCAGAATCCCAATGTTCCTCTACTGTCATCAAATATCTATGAAACCCACTGGCAAAATGCATCATTACCTTCTGGTGATGGTCCACACAGAGGAGGACAGCGCACTACTGCTATCAGTTATTCCACTAACTCAAGTAGCAGAGATCTGTGCTATGGAGCTAAGCATTCCTGCCCTGCTGATGCCCCATACAGGTATCAATATGATACCACATCATGGAATCCCCCCCCCCCCCCGGCACACACACACTTTGTTTAAAAAAACAAAAAACAAAAAACCAACCTAGGATATTACACACACAAAGCTATGTTAACAGAATGTTATTAATGCCTGAACTAAGGTTGCTTGTGCAACCTTAATTCATCCTCCTTCTGTGTATGCATTACGATACATATGGAATTACATGATCACATACTATCTTTTCCACGGTACCCCCTCATTCAGTGCACAGGAGACATGGTGCTCACTGAACGAGCAGCTACTCCGTATTGCGTTTTACCCTCATCATTGAATGTAGGGCCTCATGCCTTATCTATAGCACACTGTTCAAACCCTGCTCTGAAGACAGAATTATTAGTTTCTTGCCCCTATAAAGTGACCCCATTGCACAGACAGGGGATGCAGGCAGAGAGATTAAGATCAAAAGCATCCACTAATTTTGGGTGTCTGATATGAGATGCCAAGGACTTGATTTTTCCAAGCATTACACAGCCCTTTATACAGCTCCCATTGACTCCAACTGCAGCTACAAGTGCTCAGCCCTTCTGCAAGTCAGACTTTCAAGGGGCTCAAACTGAGCACCCAAAAAATGAGGAACAAAAAAAAAAAAACACACACACACACACCCCCCTGGCTACCTGGCAAAAAACTTACTGCAAGTTCCTTGCCCAGCATCATACAGGACCGGTGTGGCAGGGATAGAATCCAACTCTCCATGGCAGCATTCAACTGCCTAAACTATAAAACAATCCTTTCTATTCCTGCAATCCCCCACCTCCTCTACTACTTACAACTTCAGCAACAAATGAGGCAGGGTTCCTACAGACAACTATCTCCCCCACTACACAATCCCAATTCATCCACAGGGCAGATCCACCCTGTGCACTGAATGAGGCAGGGCTCCTGTGGGAAAAAAAATAGTGTGTAATAATGTAATTAAAGACTATTGCAAAGCATATTCTTGGGGGAGGGGAGCGGGTAAAACAAGTTAAGCTTGCAGAGGCAACCTTAATACTATCATTTCTTAACCTTTGAATGCTTGACCTATAGTGTTTTTAACTTAGTTTTGTGTGTGTAATTTAATCTGAACCAGTGGTCCCCAAACTGTGGGGTGTGCAGGAATGTTCAGGGGGCACATAGCAGGGCCTGGGCCAGCCCCCACGGCAGTGGGAAGGGAGCACTGGCCAGGCCCGCTCTACCCCCAGCCACAGCTCCTCTCCAGCCCCTTCTCTGCCTTCATTCCCTCTTGGCCCCCAGACCAACTCCTCCCCCAGCCCCAGTTCTGCCCCAGCTCTGCCTTCAGTCCATGCTCTTCTGCTGAGGAAGCCTTGGCTGTGCAGTAATGGGAAGGGGGCAGACAGATTCCATTACTGGTAAGGGGGCGCATGAGCACGACAGGAAAAGTTTGGACAGCACTGACCTAAACTGAATTGGGCTGACTGTTGGTGCTCTCATAAGTAACAAAACCGTCCTAAAATAAGGTTATTTTTAAAACCTCTGTTGCGTAATGGTCAAGCACATGGAAAAGGCTGTAATCTTCTTCCAGAGCAGAATCACAGAAGATCAGCTGGGTACATTTTTTTGCACAAGAGGACTTGAGGACTGTTATATAAAAAAGTAATTGATATACAACTATAAGCAACCAGCAGTTTTCAGAAGTGACACTCAGAGTCACATCATGACTATCCTCCACTATTCTGAAAACAATGTTAAAGTGGTAGGCATGTAATAAAAACACTAATGAGAATGGAGCACATGAAGGGAAAACTTTTGATGAAAGTAAAGTCTATATACCACCAAACCCTAACTTCTGAAATATTTTCTACTTAGCAGATCAAAAGTCCTGTGTTTTAAATTTACTTTGATTAGTTAATATGCAAATTCCTTGCCAACACAATGTCTGTAAATGTATGTTTCACATAGCATAATGGAGTTTCATTTATGATGTTAGAGGAAAATCCAACCCTCCTCATCCCTTAATAGCTTTCAGTCTCAAAACCACCACCACAAGTAATCTTATGATGTATCCCATGATGAGGCATTTCCAAGATAATATGTATGTGTTCTATGCAAGACTGAAAATAGTCACTGAGAAAGGACCTCCTCTTCTACCAAATCTTTTCTTTAAACACTCATTATGCAAGCAGAAAGAGAGACAGATGAGATGCTGGGAAAATCAGAAGAAAGGATTTTCATTTTTATTTGTATCACAGCACTAGAACCCTAGTCATGGTCCAATGTGTTAGGTGCTGTACAAACAGAACAAAAAGAGGTCCTTCTAACTTCTAATTCTGCTTCCCTGAAATAATCATGTGACCGGATTTTTTTTTACTTTTGGGTTTTAGCTCCCTAGCACAAGACAGCTCAGGATTTCCTTATCACACTGTTCGGTCACAGATTAAAAGGACTTGAAATTGATTTCATATTTTCTGCACAGAAGGTTTTATCCAAAAGAGAGTCCACTCATGCTGGCAGAGAAGGTTGGAGGTGATTTCTGAGCATATATTCCCATTAACAGTTGTGGGAGTAGGATTACAGATCAATACTGACACTCAAAGAACTTTTCCTGATACCTTAGAGAAATGGTCTATACCTCTTCCCCTCTGAACAATTCCCTCAAGGTAGCAGGTTTTTTCCCACACTGGAACCTATGTAGAAGTTATCTAGTTATGTAACACTTGACCAATATGCTAAAAGCAGGTTAACGTCCTATGGGGAGATGGTCCTCTTCTGACAGAGCATTTATAGGGAAGGACGTCCTTGCAGACCCTCCATTAAGATGAAAGTGGGTGGGATAATGCAGAGAACTACTTATAAAATCATCTAAGACTTACTGTTGGCAAAGTGCTTAACAAAAAACTCAATACTAAACTCACCTGATTACCAGTTTCTGTTGTTATTTCTCTTTTAGCTTCTTCAGCTCTCTCTGTATTTCGGCAAACCAGATGAAGTGTGCCACCTGGTGGAATTCCATAAGAATCACAGTTAATTAGGTGTTAAGTGAATGGGTGTGGGGAAAGGTAAGAGTAACAAAATGGTATTTGATTTTTTTAAATACAAGTTTCCACACATCCCAAGAGGAATACCTCTGGAATCATACCAGCTTAAAAAGGGAAAGGGTGGGGTATGACTGTATCAAACTGTGAGTTGTTTGCAGTGTTGTTGTAGCCGTGTTGGTCCCAGGATATTAGAGAGACAAGATGGGTGAGGTAATCTTTTATTGGACGAAATACTTGGGTGAGACAAGTTTTCAAGTTACACAGAGCTCTCGTAGCTTGACTCTTTCACGAACAGAAGTTGGTCCAAAAAGAGATATTACCTCACCCATCTTGTCTTTCAATTGTCAAGTCCATTTTGTACCTGTGTTGAAATATTGGCACTGTGACCACATCAATTTGGACTTGCCTGGGGCAGCCTGTTATGCTGCACTCCAGATAGCTGACCTTCTCAGGAAAAGTGTTTGACACCTCACTGAAGGCCATCCCTGAAAGTCATCAAAGTTGCAATCTAGGGCTATTGACTTTGATTGCCTCAACTACTGCATCCCCATAGTACAAGGCCTTTCTACACAGAGGCCTGCAAGTGGGAGGCAAGCATGGTTGCTGGATATGTAGCTTCAGTTTGAGTACAGAGAAGGAGGCCCTATATAAGAGCAGAGTTCTGCTCTGTACTGGGAGCTGACAATCACCACATGAAAGGAGAACTTGCAAGACAGAGGGGGCAATACAGACACTGCCCAGCCCGAAACACTGACGAACGATGGACTAACAACAGGGGGAAGATCAGACTGGGAGAGGGGGTGTCTCAGGACTTTTGCTGTTTTCAAAGATCTGTAATTCATGTGCTTTAGTCGTGGTTAAGAAATTCCTTTGCTAAGTCTGTGTTCTTGCTTTCCTGCCATATTGTCCTTGAAGGGGTTAAATGAGTCAGTCCAGAGAGACCACAGTCTAGGTAGATCTCCGAGGGCGGGGGGGGGTTCAAGTGACTGTGGGCTTGGGAGGTGTTACTCCAGTTTCAGGGTCTAGGGCAGCTGGAAGGCAGCATCGCACATCCCAGGAAGGGCATCAGACATGAGGTCTGAGCCTGGGAGTATATTTACAGCTAGAAACAGTGACTAGACTCCACATAGATCCAGTTGGGTTGGAAGCACATGGTACCCAGCAACTGGATCCACTCAGACTGCTGACCATACACTAGGTTACAGGACAAACTTGTAAAATTGAAGTGTATTTGTATTCCATGATTTGCTTACAGGGATCCTTAATCCCTTTGATATGTACAAAACATTACCACTTTATCCAGTGGAAGTCACCTAAGGCTCTCCTGTCACATGTAAGGCAACTGTTAAGACTTCAGGCAACACAGAGAACAGAATCTACACAGAGCTCCAAGCACACCTGCTCCTTCTTTTCATTCTATAAGCAAAAATATTTTCTCAAGTAAGCACCACAGGATCATTTTTCACCTCTCAAAGTCTTAGGGATAAATCTAATCCCTTCCAAAGACTAGACCATAGCTAGTTCCCACTCAAATCACAAGCTTTGGGTAGGAACATGGTATAAGAATAGTAGTTGAAATTTTTTTGCATGCAATCAAGTAAGGCAGTTGCTATGCAGTTACTGCTGACTACTGTACAAATGCAATTGTCTCACTGTTACCTTGTCCTCCCCTCCTTTTGTTGGTCTTATCTACCTGTTGTCTCCTCACATTTTAAGACTATAAATTCTTTGAGGCAGTGACTGTCTTACTTTACTATGTGTCTGTACAGTGCCTAGGACAATGTTGTCTTGATTTATGATGGAGACCTTTAGACACCACCCCATAATATTTCTCAACTGCATGTTTATCAATACAATTTGTGGAGGCCCTCCACTCATTACTTTTGTTTCATGACCAGTTCTCATGGTAGAATCTGCTGAAGAACCATGCAAGGTGCATAAACCCCAAATATGTCCCTCTGAAGACAGCTGGGTTTCATATGAAACATCCTACCCCTGAAGATGGGAGCTAGAATGTTTTTAAAAACAGAATCCTGTGTTCAGGAGGATGAACACTTTTCCAGTTAAACTTCCATGCAACAAACTCCTTTCCGTATGATTGAGAATCCACACTTCATTAACATGGTTCAGTCATTAAGACCAGGATACAGTCCACCCCACAGAGCAGATGCTGCAGGCAAACTGCTGGATAAAGTGTACGAAAGAGAAATTGAGCAGTGTGTAAAAGGTCTAGAGGGTGAAATTGTTAACCTGAGTCTTGATGGATGGAGCAATGTCCACAATGATCTTGTTGTATGTGCTTGTGTGACAACAGAAGGGAATACCTTCCTTACAGAAACAATTTACAGATCAGGAACTGCACACACAGCAGAATACTTACAAGAAGTAGCAGTAAAAGCTATAACAAACTGTGAAAAAAAATTCAAATGTCTAGTACGCAGCTTGATCACAGACAATGCTACAAATGTATCCAAGATGAGAAGAAATTTAGAAGAGAGTTCCAAGCTAACAACATACGGGTGCAGTGCTCACTTGATGCACCTCCTAGACAAAGGCTTCAGTGTTCCAGAAATAAAGGCAAATGTTGTTGAAATTGCAAAATACTTCTGTATCAACCACTTTGCAGCAGCTGCTCTGAAAAAAGTGCGAGAAAGCAAGCTAACTCTCCCACAAGACGTGCGATGGAACTCAGTAGTGGACTGTTTTGAGTACTAAATCAAGACCTGGCCTGTTGTGAACAACATCGTGAAAAAATAGATGGCACCGTCACACCCAAAGTTCTCAACATTGGGCTTCAGAGAAATGTGGAACACATGCTGAGTACCCTGAAACCTATTTCTGTAGCCTTGAACAAAATGCAGGGAAATAGCTGTTTTATTGCTGACGCTGTTGAAATTTGGAAGGAACTGAGTGAGATCTTAAAAAGAGAAATATGCAACGACGGAGTTGAATTACAAGCATTAAAAAAACCAAATGGGACATGCACTATCTCCAGCTCATTTTCTTGCAAATATTCTCAATACTCAGTACCAGGGTCAGACCTTAACTGCTGAAGAAGAGGAGTTAGCTATGACATGGACATCCAGCAATCATTCCTCCATAATGCCAACCATAATAAACTTCAGAGCTAAGGGTGACCTATTCAAGAAATATATGTTTGCTGATGTTTTCAAGAAAGTCACACCAGTGAACTGGTGGAAGTCACTTAAGCACTTGGATTCAGAGACTGTTGAAGTGATAATCTCACTTTTAACAGCAGTCGCTTCTTCTGCCGGCGTAGAAAGAATATTTTCCTCCTTTGGACTAATTCATTCCAAACTGAGAAATCGTTTGGGACCTGAAAAAGCAGGAAAGCTTATTTTTCTTTTCCAGATTATGAACAAACAGGAAAATGAAGGTGAAAACGACTGAGTTAGCTGCAGAAGCCAATATTTTAAGTTTCTCATGTTGACTTGGCTGTCAGTCAATTTAATATTTGTTTTTTAAATGTTTCATTTAACTATTTTAAACAATTTTAACAAAAACAAACCTGATTTTAAAAAACTTTAATGTTTAACTAAATTCAAAAATTAATATGCTTGTTTTGTTAAATTATATGTTTGCTGTTGAAGAAAAGAAATCCAGAATACATAACATTGTTGTTTTAGTTAAATAAAACAATTTAAAATGTCTGTCTGTTGATGTTCTCCTCCTAATACAGCATGGCAAGAAAATCCTCCAAATATGATTAACCTGTTGAATTGGAGATATTTATGAAGTCATTGGGAGGTGAACTATCTGCTTCAATTACCTTTGGTAAATGAAATAACCAATCATTCGGTTTCTGATATAGCTGTAAAGCTAATATGAAAAGTTTTCAAAATAAATCACTTTAAAAATGTATAGTGTGTACCTTCTAAAAATTAAGCCTACATCTATATCTATTCAGGTTATAACAACCAACAAGAATGCACTTTTATGTAGAAATCCATGATTAAATCAAGTCTTCATGACCAGTGATTTAAATCATGATTTAAATCAATTTGATTTAAATCAAATCCCCCCTGGTAAAGATCCCCAAAAGGTTAACATTGGCTTAGCTCAGTGGTTCTCAGCCTTTCCAGACTACTGTACCCCTTTCAGAGCCTGAAGCCCAAGCCCCTGCTGTTCAGGGCTGAAGCACATAACTTAGCTTTGCAGGTCCCCCAGTGGCATGGGGCCCCAGGCAATTGCCCTGCTTGCCTCCCCATAATGCCAGCCATGCACTTGTGACCCCCCAAACCTGTCCAGTACCCCCTAGTGGTTCATAATCCCCAGGTTGAGAAACCCTGATCTGGATGAGTTGACTACCCCCTAGAAGACTGCTGCGTATCCCTGGGGGTATATGTACCCCTGGTTGAGAACCACTGCTTTATCTCACCTCTCTTTGCTATCTCCGTTGCAGTTGCTTTGCCAATACCACTGTTTGCTCCAGTAATCATGAAGGATCTTCCAGTTACGTTTACCTCCAAGTCTGCCGGAACAAAGTGTTTGGATGCAGAGTCATAGCCACTCCTGAATAAATCAATTAAAAGACTTGTAAATGACAGAATATTTTGTATCCATAAAAATACAAAGTCTTCAGTGGAAGAAGGAAAAAGGGAATCCACTACCTGGACTCAATTTAACTACTTATTTATTTTCTTTAGCTTTCTAATAAATATAACAAGTCCCCATCTATTGCTCTAGGAGTCTTCCATGTAACATTAAAAGGCACTGATCAGCAAGAATATGTGGAGAATATACACAGCTGGGAAATCGGTTTTACAATGTGAGTGTGTTACACACACACACAATAAAACAAGAATCAGAATTTAAGGCCAGAAGGGACCACAAGATCATCCAGTCTGACCTCCTGTATCTCACAGGCCCCCCAACACCACCCAGCACCCATACTCTAAACCCAACCACCAAAGTGAGACCAAAATAAATGATCCCCACCAGAGATTAGACTACTATGTGACACAGGCAGAGAACAGGTAGAACCAAGGTGCACCAGCGCTCAAGGTCCCTGCAATGGCAGGGAAATGATCAAATGAGATCTACTCAGATAACCCTGGCAAGTCACCTGTTTCCACACTCTGCAGAGGAGGGTGAAATCCCCTCCAGGTCACTGCCAATCTGACCTGGGGGGAAATTCCTTCCTGACCCCTGGTAGGAGGCATTCAATGAAATTCATAGATACTAAGGTCAGAAGGGACGATTATGATCATCTAGTCTGACCTCCTGCACAACGCAGGCCACAGAATCTCACCCACCCACTCCTGCAAAAAACCTCTCACCTATGTCTGAGCTATTGAAGTCCTCAAATCGTGGTTTAAAGACTTCAACGAGCAGAGAATCCTCCAGCAAGTGACCCGTGCCCCATGCTACAGAGGAAGGCGAAAAACCTCCAGGGCCTCTTCCAATCTGCCCTGGAGGAAAATTCCTTCCCGACCCCAGATATGGCAATCAGCTAAACCCTGAGCATATGGGCAAGATTCACCAGCCAGATACTACAGAAAATTCTTTCCTGGGTAATGCAGGCCTAATGGCCTGTGATGGGATGTTAGATGGGGTGGGATCTATTTACCATGAATATTTAAAGATCAATTAATTACCAAAATCATGTTATCCCATCATACTATCTCCTCCATAAACTTATCAAGTTTAATCTTAAAGCCAGATAGCTCTTTTGCCCCCACTGCTTCCCTTGGAAGGCTATTCCACAATTTCACTCCACTGATGGTTAGAAAACTTTGTCTAATTTCAAGTCTAAACCTCCCTGTGGACAGTTTATATCCATTTGTTCTTGTGTCCACATTGGTGCTGAGCTTAAATAATTCCTCTCCCTCTCCAGTATTTATCCCTCTGATATATTTATAAATTACAAGGTAGGAAATTAAAAACCAATAAAAGGAAATGCTTTTTCACACAATGTGATTGAACTGGTTGCCATGGAAAGGCACTGAGGCCAAGAACTCAGCAAGGTTTGACAAGGGACTGAACATTTAGATGGATAGCTGGAATGAATGGCAACCAACATGTTAGATGGGACATTAAACCTCATATTTAAGGGTTTAAGACAATCTCTTATTAGAGATCAGGCAGAGACCTACATCAGGGGCAGATTATGCCATATCTGCCTACTACAAGGTTCTTACACCTTCCTCTGAAGCAGCGGATACTAGCCACTGCCAGAGACAGGGTCCTGCAGCAGATATCCCTCAGTCTGAGCCAGGGTGGCAGTCCCTAGGTAGGGTGACCAGATGTCCCGTTTTTTATAGGGACAGTCCCATTTTGGGGGACATTTTCTTATATAGGCGCCTATTACCCCGCCCACCCCCGTCCCATTTTTTCCCCACAGTTGCTATCTGGTCACCTTACCCCCCAGGCAACATCTGCTCCGCAGCCTGCCCATAAAGTCAGTATCTATCTGGGTGGGGTAAAGGGCTAGGGGAAGGAGCTGCCAAGCGCCACGGCTTTGCCAGGGGCTCTTTGTCACGCGGCTCGCTGCCCGGGCCGATGGGGGAAGAGACCCCCGGGCTGCCGAAGGGTTTCGCAGGCACGGCGGGGAGCCCCGCTGCCGCCACGTGCGCCCAGCAGCCAAGCCACAGACCTTCGCGGCTGCGGGCCTGCTCTGTGCTCGGTCGCGCCCGGGTCGCCCTCCGCAGGGTTTCGGCAGCTGAACCCCCCACGCCAAAAACCGAGACCTGCTCCGCTGAAGAGCCAGACCCAGCCCGAGCCGGCCTGGCTGCCTCGGTGCCCCCGCTGAAGACAAGCGGCCAAACCCGCCCGACGGCTCAGGGCACGGCGAGGGAGAGGAGACCCCATGGGGCAGCTTTGCCTACCAAGGCTGCAGAGGCCACGGGCTCGCAACCAGCCCCGCCCCCAGTTGCGGCGGCCTCAGGGTACAGAGCCCGGGGGCCGGCGGGCCGGATCTCCCGCCCCGGAGCGGCCGGTACCTGGTGTACTCCCGCAGCCCCTTCAGGAACCACACGGTGTTCCGGTACCAGGACATGGCGCCGCCGCCCCTGCCGCCGCCGCCGCCGCCCGGCTGTTGTGTAAGCGCCGCCCCGCCCCCGGGGTTAGATAAGCCACTGGGGCCGGGAGACGCCCGGGCCGAGCCGGTCGGGGCCCTTGGCAGCTCTGGGGGGCTGCTAGCGGTAAGAGGTCGCTCGGGCCACCCGAGGTAGAAGGTCTGACATCCCCGCGGGAGTGGGGGGGGGGGTGAGAAAGCGCTGGAGGTAGGAATTAGCGTCATCCCATTGCCGTCTCACAGCCAGCACATCCCTCTAGTTTGCTGCAGCCACGGGTCCAACTTTGCCAAAAAAAAAAAAAAAAAAAAAAAAAAAAAGGGGGGGGGGTATTTCAAGCAGTCTCACATGTGAAACCAACCTGGTCGCTTTCTTTACCGCTTTAAAAAGCCTACAAGCAGTAGATGTGGTATATCTTGCCTTCAGTAAGGCTTTTGAGACTGTCTCCCCTGACCTCATAAACAAACTGTGAGGAAATGAAACCTAGATGGACATAACGATAAATAAGATGGGCATAAGGAGTGGGGTTCTCCAGGGATCAGTTCTGGATATGTTTCTGTTCAAAACCTTAACGATTGAGATAATGGCATAGAGAGTACACTTATAAATTTAAGGTGTAGAAAACATGACCTAGCTAATGGCATGGAGAGTACACTTACAACGTTTGTGAAAATTTAAGGTCTAGAAAACATGACTTATGAGGGCAGTTTGAAATATGATAACAGTTTTCAAGCATGTACAAATAAAGTAGCTTTTTACAAAAGCTATTTCTTACAATCTATACCTATCGCTAACTGCTACAGAGTTACATTTCTACATGTAGCAATTTCACATATACTATAGTGCAAGAAACTGCTGTCTGTAGGCATTTGCTACAGCCGATAGCAGTTTAATACAATCGCAGTTTCTTACAATCTAAACGTATCGATAAGTGCTACTGGTAGCACATTCCTACGCGGGGCAGTATCCTTCACTACACCCGCAGCTCTCTGCGGGAGCCCGCAGCCTGCACTGCCGCTGTCCAGCACTTTTTGGCGCAGCGGCGGTGGGGTCTTGTCGCTGAGGGCTCGTGTACTCTGGACAGGCAGAGACCCCTGCGCGGATACACACATGTCTCCGCATCCCATCCGCGAGCCGCAAAAATTACGTACAAATCTCCGCGGATATCCGCGGATTTGCAGGGCTCTACGGTGCGGGCCGGGCTGAGGCTCCGAGGCATCCCCCCCATCGGAGCCTGTTCGGGGAGAGCCAGGCGGGTAGCTGTGCGGAGCCCCAGAAGACCCTCCAACGCTTGCTCTGGGCAGGGAGCCCAAGCAGCCCCCGGCCCATATCCCTGCCCCCCAGTGTCCCCCCTGTCCAGTGTCCCTGCCCCCCCAGTGTCCCCCTTGTCCAGTGTCCCTGGCCCCCAGTGTCCTCTCTGCCCAGTGTCCCAGCCCCTCCGCCCAGGGCAGGTGGAGGGACCCAGGCTCCCCACAGCTGCCAGGGCAGCTCTCCCCAGCTCTGGCTGGCGGGAGGGGCAGCTGGGAGCTTCAGCCCGGCCATGGTAAGCGCTGGGCAGGCAGCTGTAGGAAGCCACAGCAGACCTTCCATCTGCCCTGGGCTTGGGGCTGAAGCAGCCCCCCGCCCAATGTTCCTGCCCCCCAGGCCTCGCGCCCAGGGCAAGTGGAAGATCCATGCCTCGGTTCCTTACAGCTGCCCACCCATCTCTTACTATCAGAGCCCTGCACGGATACAAAATTTGTATGCGCATCCACGCAGCTATCTACAGAAATGGTCCACTGATATAAAGCGGATACCCGTGCATTTGCAAGGCTCTAGGCAAGCAGCGCGCAGCTGCGGTGGGCCCTGACATGGCCGAGCCACCTCTCTGGCTAGCGCAACCTTGGGAGGACTCAGTAACAATCAGCTGGGCTTCTTGCTGGGAGATCTCCCCGGCTGTTCCACAGCACCCTCTGTGGCTTTTGACACAGTTGCTAGCCGTTGTAATAGCAGGTCCCCATTCCTGGCACTGGGGAATGACCTCCCAAGCTACATAGCGAGTCTACGTTATGGTTAGCATGGATTTTCCCTCTAGGGTGCTTTTGGTTTTTTCCCTTTAAAGTACTATTTAGCCAAAGATACTTAGGCAATATGTTTTGCTATTTGATGAGTAAAAACAATGAGGCATCCTTGTGGCACCTTAGAGACTAACAAATTTATTTGGGCATAAGCTTTTGTGGGATATAACCCACTTCATCAGATGCATGGAGTGGAAAATGCAGTAAGCAGGTATAAATATACAGCACATGAAAAGATGGGACTTGCTTTACCAGTTGGGGGTTCAGTGCTAATGAGGCCAATTCAGTTAGGGTGGGTGTGGCCCATTCCCAACAATTGACAAAAAGGGGTGAATATGAACAGAGGGAAAATTACTTTTTGTAGTGCTAACGAGGCCAATTCAATCAAGGTGGATGTGGCCCATTCCCAGCAGTTGACAAGAAGGTGTGAGTATCAACAGAGGGGAAATTATTTTTTGTAGTGACCCAGCCACTCCCAGTCTTTATTCAGGCCTAATTTGATGGTGTCAACTTTGCAAATTAATTCCAGTTCTGCGGTTTCTCATTGAGACACCACATGCTACAGGCCATTACTCTCTGATCCCACTGAGGGGTACCAAAAGAAACTGCACCATCTGCTCAAGAAACTCCCTGAAGAAGCACAGGAACAAATCTACACAAACATCATTCTCATGCCAGGGAGCGGGGTCGGGGCACAGGGTCTCGCCCTGCTCTGCCCATCCACCTAGCGCCCCAACCAAGGAGCAGGGTTGGAGCCCGGGGGCACCCCAGCGGGAGCACCGGGTGAGCGGAGTGGGGCAAGGAATGCTGGGAGAGGGGCCGGGGGGACTGCAGGCAGAAGGGGTAGGGAGGGGCCTCCACTTGCTCTGGCCCAAGGGCCCCACAAAACCCTAATCTGCCCCTGGACATGATAACAGTTTTCAGATACATAAAAGGTTGTTACAAGGAGGAGGGAGAAAAATTATTCTCATTAACCTCTGAGGATAGGACAAGGAGCAATGGGCTTAAACTGCAGCAAAATCAGTTTAGGTTGGACATTAGGAAAAACTTCCTAACCATCAGGGTGGTTAACACTGGAATAAATTGCCCAGGGAGGTTGTGGAATCTCCATCATTGGGGATTTTAAAGAGCAGTTTAGACAAACACCTGTCAGGCGTGGTTTAGATAATACTTAGTTCTGCCATGAGTGCAGGGGATGGAACTAGATGACCTCTCGAGGTCCCTTCCAGTCTTCTATATGATTATATGATATGCACACAGGGACAAATTAAGGTTGCATGGGCCTTAACTCCAGGTGGCACAATAAGCTCTGCCTATAGCTATGTAATTGTAAGGTATAAAAGGAAGGCTATATGACAGTAACTTATGGAGCTCAATAAGCAAAATTGTACAGCCTGGGGTGCCATACTGACATTATGTGAATGGGAATTTTTAACACAAGGAAAACAGAGCATTACCTGGGCTTTACTTACATTAGCATCCGATCAGAAAGCTCCCATGGTGTGCCACATTTTAACGCTAGTTAAAAAAATTTGTTATTCTGGACTCTTGTAACCATCAGTGGTTAACAATATACTGGAAAAAAGTTACATACCACAGCTGTTTACTTAGGTAGAGTTATTTGAATTCTTAGAGGAGAATACAGCTTAAGAGCAAAGAACACTAGCAGGGGAAAAAACCCAGAACTTTCTTTAAGGAAATTTGACAAATCTGTTGGTGTTTTATTTCCCCTTATTATTAACTATTCTTATTAATTTTATTATTATTACTTGTTAAGCACTGAAAGTGTGCTTGGTTCAATATAAGACACAAGTGAAGTAATGATCCTTCCTCTGAGGAGATTGCAGTCTGAGTCCCTGATCCTGCAGTATGCAGGTATATATACCTGTGCCCATGCAGAGCCGCTTTGAAGTCAACGGGTCTTTGTGCAGATGCAGGGATCTGCCTACATGTAACACGCTGCAGGTTAAAACATTGAGAACATAATCAATGAGACTCTGGCTAATTTAGGACCAAGGTACTAATCAATAGGAGTAAGGATCAGGGCCGGCTCCAGGCACCAGCTTTCCAAGCAGGTGATTGGAGCGGCATTTAGAATGGGGCAGCAGTCCGTGTCCCTCAGCGGCAATTCGGCGGCAGCTCCGCCGCTCTTCCCGCCATGGTGGCTTGTGGCCGCAGCTCCGCCGCTTTTGCGGTGGTGGCAATTCGGCGGCGACTGCTTCGGGTGGCAAAATTGGTAGAGCTGCCCCTCGTAAGGATAGTAGAATCTGTCCATGAATATTGAAATATCAGACACAAAAATACGTTCGGACACCCAAAGGATGGGACTAGCTTAGAAGGGTTTTGTTTTTAAATAATAATGGGTGCTGACAGCATTTTACTGACATGATTTAGCACTGTGGGCTTCAAGGAAGATATGAGTTGTAAGGAGGGATTTGAATGAAAGATGGTGAGCTCCTGGCTCACTGGGACATGAGGAAATTCTACAAGAAATATTCTGAAGACAATCGAATTTTAGTATTTAACATCAGTACTTTGGGATTAGCCTTTCCCCTTGAACAAATGTACATGTAACCCTTCTGCCAGGTGAAGTTGACAGCAGTAAGGGCTGGATTCAATATCTAGGAATTCCTCTTAACAATACAAACAGAACCAGTTTGAGCCCTCCTCACCCAGTAATCTAGGAAAACGTAACACCAGCCCTGGGTGCCTCTAAAAGGCAGCACTTCCCCACTCACAAGCACTGAGTCTAATCTGCTCTCTCTTTAAGTCCTAGAAAGGGGAAGGTCAAATGATATCTAGGACTCCTTAGGTAGAGCCTACACTACTGGCCAGAAACAACTATACCTGTCCCTATTCCCCACCCTCAAATCTTCACTGGAGTTTGGCATCTCTGCCCACTACTTAGCAAATGAGGTTCAGTTTAGGGTGACTCCTCTAAATTGGGGCATGCTAAGAACAGTTCTGCTGATTATTTTGGAAAGCAGCTCCATCATGCTGCGCACGTGGGCAGAGTAGTCATGGCTATGCAAACATGGTGCTCCTGACGTCTTTATCTCCAGTGCATCACTAGATGCCAGGGCAGAGCTCATTCAGAAGCTGCTTACATTGCTTTAAAGAGTTTTTGGAAATAGAAGTGTGCATGCAGTAAATGTGGGTGCACGACATAGGAATTCGTGCTTGTACTTACCTTTGCATGGGTGGAATCCCAATTCATGTGCAAAAATTCCCCAGCATATTTTACACAATAGTTTAGACACGCTAACTGATAAACACTTGGGCCTTGAGCTCTGTTACTATTTTTATTTTTAACAGCATCATTTCAGCTTTCTTCACCCAGCATTGCTTTGCATTGCCAAATTACTCAGCACCTTCTAGAATCTGAAAGGGTTTTCTAGCACCTGAGAGAGTTCAGTGTTCTCAACATATCACAAATAGTCATATACAGACTAACACTCTTGTCTTGTTATTCCCCAAACTGGAGATTGTTGAGATTAAATTGAGAGCCCTTTGCTACTTCATTGCAATGCTTGGATTAGTAATATTGGTATTGTGCCAAAAGAAAGCAAGAATATGACTGCAACAAGAGCTGGCTTCTGCTAGTAAAGGGCCTGACCTGCCTTACTCTCATAGGCAACATTTCCATTGGCATCAGTGAAAGGTTCTCTCTGCACATTGGCTGCAGGATTGGATGCTAAATCTTATACTTTACTCAAATGGATGGATACTTTATAACTAGACTTTTTTTTTTTTTGAGTTTCAAACATTGTAAATCATTATTTGCTTTCTGTTTCTTTTCATTGCAGATACTATTTAGGGCCAAATTCAGAAACCAGTGCATGTCCTGTGCTGGGGAGGGGTGATACACACACAGTCTATTAAGGACCATTGCACCAGCCAGAGTGACTATGGGTGATGGTGTTTCACCGTATGTCATGTAGCGAAGTTCCAAGATCTGGCTCAATAGTATGAATCCAAGAATCTCTGGGGCAGCCCCAGGGCAGTGCCAGATAGGGTCAGGGCAGGCATCCCTTTGCACGTCCATAGAGACTTTGAGATGGTATGCTGGGGTATTTTTGCCCATCCTGGTGACATGGCGGAAGAGCATGCAGGTACTGCTGTTTGATATGATGAACTGCTGAAGGGAGGCTGGATCTCTGCAAGATTGTGACACTTTGCATAAAGTCTAACTGCTTTATACTCAGTGCATATGGAATGACTTTAGCCACTTCGAGTCTGCCTGTAGGAGGGCCCAGGTTTCTGACCCTTATGGCAATACAGGTAGTACACAGGATTTGATAGATCCTGAGCTTTTTCTCAGCACAAAGACATTTTTGCATCCATAAGCAAGACATGAACTTCATGCAAGAGGTGACAAAGACCTGTTTGCTGAGAACATCTGTGTCACAAGCCAGAGTTCCCTCACCCTAGATTCTGACTGCAAACAGTCCTTCTGCACACCAGTGGCTAGTTCGACACTAAGTGCTTTATTTACAATGTGCTTTGTTCCCTACAGCATAAAACTTGCCCCCAAGTCTTTACCTACTGCCATGGCACAGGGTGGGTGAGAGAGAAACCTCTCACCACCTCTCTGAGATCTTGGGCTCCTCTAGCCCTTCCTTCCCTTTCCCTACTGTTTCTTCCTGCCACTCAACTGTTTCCAGCTGACAAGCTGAATCACCTTGGTAATTGGTTAATCACCCCATGCTTAATCAATTATCTTGTCAGTTTGGCCTAGGTGAGGTTGTTTGCAAACTGCACAGAGTGGTGAGTCAGCCTAGACCATTCACACTCTGTCACACACCTCCTCCCTTTTCTTTTCCTCTACCAGGGTTTTTTCTTTCCTCCCTCAGGCTCTACGCATCGATGAAGTGAGCTGTAGCTCACAAAAGCCAAGGAATGTGTGGGCCCCTTACTGAATGAGGGAGGCAACCTAGTGACAGAGGATGTGGAAAAAGCTAATGTACTCAATGCTTTTTTTGCCTCTGTTTTCACTAACAAGGTCAGCTCCCAGACTGCTGCGCTGGGCATCACAAAATGCGGAAGAGATGGCCAGCCCTCTGTGGAGATAGAGGCGGTTAGGGACTATTTAGAAAAGCTGGACGTGCACAAGTCCATGGGGCCGGACGAGTTGCATCCGAGAGTGCTGAAGGAATTGGCAGCTGTGATTGCAGAGCCACTGGCCATTATCTTTGAAAACTCGTGGCGAACCGGGGAAGTCCCGGATGACTGGAAAAAGGCTAATGTAGTGCCAATCTTTAAAAAAGGGAAGAAGGAAGATCCTGGGAACTACAGGCCAGTCAGCCTCACCTCAGTCCCTGGAAAAATCATGGAGCAGGTCCTCAAAGAATCAATCCTGAAGCACTTGCATGAGAGGAAAGTGATCAGGAACAGCCAGCATGGATTCACCAAGGGAAGGTCATGCCTGACTAATCTAATCGCCTTTTATGATGAGATTACTGGTTCTGTGGATGAAGGGAAAGCAGTGGATGTATTGTTTCTTGACTTTAGCAAAGCTTTTGACACGGTCTCCCATAGTATTCTTGTCAGCAAGTTAAGGAAGTATGGGCTGGATGAATGCACTATAAGGTGGGTAGAAAGCTGGCTAAATTGTCGGGCTCAACGGGTAGTGATCAATGGCTCCATGTCTAGTTGGCAGCCGGTATCAAGTGGAGTGCCCCAAGGGTCGGTCCTGGGGCCGGTTTTATTCAATATCTTCATAAATGATCTGGAGGATGGTGTGGATTGCACTCTCAGCAAATTTGCGGATGATACTAAACTGGGAGGAGTGGTAGATACGCTGGAGGGGAGGGATAGGATACAGAAGGACCTAGACCAATTGGAAGATTGGGCCAAAAGGAATCTGATGAGGTTCAATAAGGATAAGTGCAGGGTCCTGCACTTAGGACGGAAGAACCCAATGCACAGCTACAGACTAGGGACCGAATGGCTAGGCAGCAGTTCTGCAGAAAAGGACCTAGGGGTGACAGTGGACGAGAAGCTGGATATGAGTCAGCAGTGTGCCCTTGTTGCCAAGAAGGCCAATGGCATTTTGGGATGTATAAGTAGGGGCATAGCGAGCAGATCGAGGGACGTGATCATTCCCCTCTATTCGACATTGGTGAGGCCTCATCTGGAGTACTGTGTCCAGTTTTGGGCCCCACACTTCAAGAAGGATGTGGATAAATTGGAGAGAGTCCAGCGAAGGGCAACAAAAATGATTAGGGGACTGGAACACATGAGTTATGAGGAGAGGCTGAGGGAGCTGGGATTGTTTAGCCTGCAGAAGAGAAGAATGAGGGGGGATTTGATAGCTGCTTTCAACTACCTGAAAGGGGGTTCCAAAGAGGATGGCTCTAGACTGTTCTCAATGGTAGCAGATGACAGAACGAGGAGTAATGGTCTCAAGTTGCAGTGGGGGAGGTTTAGTTTGGATATTAGGAAAAACTTTTTCACTAAGAGGGTGGTGAAACACTGGAATGCGTTACCTAGGGAGGTGGTAGAATCTCCTTCCTTAGAGGTTTTTAAGGACAGGCTTGACAAAGCCCTGGCTGGGATGATTTAACTGGGAATTGGTCCTGCTTTGAGCAGGGGGTTGGACTAGATGACCTTCTGGGGTCCCTTCCAACCCTGATATTCTATGATTCTATGATTCTATGAAAGCTTATGCTTAAATAAATTTGTTAGTCTCTAAGGTGCCACAAGTACTCCTTTTCTTTTTGAGAATACAGACTAACACGGCTGCTACTCTGAAACCTTTCTTCTGGAAGTTACTGTCCCCTCTCATGGTCAAGTCTTCTTTCTGCTAGCTCTCCGGAACTTCTGTGGAGGCCTCCTCCATCTTCCATCCGCAAAAGATGCAGTCTCTGATAGAGGGGTAACCCCCACCTCTCTGTTCCTGCCCACCTGTTCTCACACCAGGCAGGGGCAACCTTATACCCCATGGGACTCCTCTGCTTGTGAAGTCTTCTTTCCTCCTATTTCACCCAGGTTACTTTCAAAGTCCACCTCCACTTGTTCTTGTCCTGAGTCCCTCAGGCCCTCAAAATTTTTGCTTCCCATTATGCCTTCCTCACCTGCCACATTTTGTTCTACATTTTCCCCCTTTTCATTCTCCTCCTGGGGTCCTCCCCAGGGTTTGTGACTTGTCCACTGTCTAGAATACTATAGTCTTCATTCTCTAGCTTCTCTTTTGCTTCCTGTCTTATTATTTGACACCTTTCCTGTTCCAGTCCTGCCTTTCTAATCATTTGGGTTTCCAGGTGTTCTTCCCCTTCCTTAAAAGAAAAGGGTTCCCGTCCATTGCAATTAATACTGATTGGGGGAAGGTCTTGATTGCCCCCACATGCTTCCAATTATATGTTCCCCTAATCTCCAAGGTACTCTGGCTACTGGATAGGTTTGCTTCTCCCTATGAATGCACATCAGTCTTAGTTTTTTTCCCAGCACCATTCAATAGGGCTTCACCCATATTTTCCTGACCAACAAGCATCCTGCAGTGGAGTCTATCAAGCCCATCCCTCATCGATGCCCCAGTCTGACAAAGATGGTGGATGTCTATTTTGCCTGGCCTCTAAGGTTTTCTGTCCACCCGCAGAACTCAGCAAATTACAATCCATATAGGGACAGTCTTTTCAAATGTCCTGCACCCCCACACAGGTAGCACATGATTTGTCACCACATGGGCAGGGTTTCCTTCTTATCCTCTCTCTTCTTTTCCTTGACCATTGAGGACTCCCTGCCTTTCCTTCCTGGGTTGTGTGCTTGAAATGGATGGGTAATGTTGTTAGGGATACCCTCCACCATAAATTCCTCCATGAATTTGGTGGTAGGTTGCTGTTTATGCACCCAAACCTTAGTTGCCCTCAACGAGACTCTGTAATAGTTGCTCCAAAATAAGAGGCCATGACCTCCTCAGTCACTTGGTTTCAGCCACCTAGCAGCCAAATCTGGTAATTTTGGGGTGAAGGTCCTCAGTCGTGTCCGACCACCTTGCCACTCAAAACATCTGTCTGAACTGTTCTGTAGCCAGCCACAATCAACCTAGGAAGGCTGCTTTTTCAATATCATAATCGACTGCTTGCGTGTCACTCAAGGCCATATAACTAGTCTTGTGTTCAATGGATTCAGTGGAAGTCTGTCAGCAACTTGCGGGGAGGCACTTACCACTTCTCTTTGCAAGAGCGGAGGCAGAGAATCTGGTACATGGATAGAAGAGGCATGGCCAAGCCGTGGAGCCTTGTGAATAAGGCTGAACTGCTTATGATAGTGCAGGAAGAGATGCATAGGCAAAACACTTGACTCTTGAAACACATGATGTGTTTTGAACAGCAGAACATTTTCTTTGTTTAGGGCTTAGACAGCAGAGAAAATGATAAATCTGTCAGTGGCAACTGTCAGCATCATTGCTTTCCAGTGAATAGACAGAATTTCCCCAGAACAAAGGCTCTTTATTCATTAGGAATTCATGTGATGGGGTGCTGTCAATTTAGTCAGCCCCTCCTATGACAGCCTCCTCTCTTTCTTTTCTTTCAGTCATTCCAGCTGATACAGGAAACATGTAAAGAGACACAGGCAAGTCAATTTTTGATAATCTAATCTTCCCAGAAATTTCTCTCATGGTAAGTGACAATCAAGCCACACTTTTCTTAGAAAAGGAGTACTTGTGGCACCTTAGAGACTAACCAATTTATTTGAGCATGAGCTTTCGTGAGCTACAGCTCACTTCATCGGATGCATACCGTGGAAACTACAGAAGACATTATATACACACAGAGACCATGAAACAATACCTCCTCCCACCCCACTGTCTTTTGCGAAGACAGACTAACACGGCTGTTACTCTGAAACTTTTCTTAGAATAGGATTTTGTTACATTTCTTCATCGGAAATATGGGTTGGATCTAGTAAGATTTTGTGGGCTTTCATCTCTTATTAACCTCTATGGGAGTCAAGGGCCTGGATCACCTCTCAAGATCGGATACTATCTCATGATGAGAGTGCCTGCTAAGACTCAGTCCTGCTCTGACTGAAGTCAATGGGACTTTTGCTACTTCTGTGCAAGTAGGATGAAACCCCTACTATTACAGCAGGAAGAGTGGAAATCTTCTCATAAACCCATCTCCTAATTGCATATACGTTTTTGTATATCTCTTTATATAGTATAAAGTATCCTTTATAAAGAATAAGCTGAGTGGTTTATTTTCATCTTAGAAAAATACATTTTTAGGCTATAAAGCCTCAATATTTTAATTCCTATTAAAAATGATTTTGAATTCAGTAAATTAGACATCACCTCGAACACATATTATATTGTCATATCGGTAGTTAGTACTTTCCCCTAATTAGAATTTCGCTGTACTGATATTTCCTTTAGTTATCTGCATTCCTCCCCACCCTACCTTTCTTTTTCCATAAAAAATTATCATATATTACAGAGGGGCCAATCAATTTCCACGATCTGCCTTCAGAGGGAACCCTCGGTTTATAGATCCTACTGCTCCCATGCAGAAAAGGGGGCCAGCTGTTTCTGCAGCAATGCCCTCTGATTCCCATGAAGAGTGCTATGTGGATCTGGGAGTGTATGGGGGGACAGGGAGCAGTACTGTTGGGCTGAAGGAGGAGTGGGCAGGTCAGTAATGGAGCTGGGAGGGGGACACATCCCCTCCCCCTCCCAAATACACACACTTGACATGAGGACAGAAAGAGAACATCATGACCCAAGCAATATGATCATTCTGCTAGGTTTTATAGTCACTGCTGTTAGTTTTCCACATTATGGTTCTCATCCAAAGTCAAATGAACTCAATGAAAGTCTTTCCATTGACTTGACTGGGCTTTGGATTAGATCCTATACCAGGCATAATGACTAGCTTACTCAGAATTCTGCTATAGTTCATTATTATTTCTGAAGCTGTCAAAACTCAGTGGAGTGGAATATTGTGGCTTGATCTTTACCATTTAGACCCATATGTTACCCTACATACACATATGACTACCCTTGACATCAGTAGGGCAACATGCAGCCCTTAGTTTATATGGCTGCTGTCACCCATGTGAAAATAACTAAAGAAATGCATTGCAGTGTCTGTTCATGAGCAATCCACATGCTACGATGCTGGGCCTCGGATAACTACTTTAATTTAATCAGTGCAAGACTATGAGTGAGACCAAAACGTTTATAAAAAGTTTTATTTCATCAACATTTGAGAAAAAACAAAACCCCAACAAGAAATAAAGCAGCTCTTTTGTGTAGTGTGTTATAATTCTGAAATTACTACAATTTACCAAATATTAATTTGAAATCCATGCAAATCATAAGGTATCAATGCAGTATGCAAAAACAGGCAGCACTAATATAAAAGATTGGGTCCGCGGTACATTGCTTCCATTACTTCAGTAAGGAGAACAGAGGTCTTGATTCTCTACTGTGTTGAACCTTGTGGACTCATTTAGGGCTCAGTCTTGCATGGGGCTGAGGCTAACCCCACAAAAGGAAATAGATGGCTAACTGCCACTTTATAGGACCATTACGAGTCTTAAGCCATGAGAACAGAATTTGTATTAATATTGGCACATTATTGACATAATCCATGCTTGTAGGCTGCTGGCCTGGCTCCCCAATCCAGGAAAGAACCAGTGCCACCCCAGAGTCTTTCGGGCCCTTTTTCTCAGGGCTTCATGTATTCATGGCCCAACAACCTTCAGCAAAACCCCCAGTTAAACAGTTCAGCATAAATCCAACAGCTAAACCAGGTCTTTTCCCCTGACCCCGGGGCTTCCTTGGGAGAGTCTCGCTGCACTTAGCAACTCTTCCCTAGTCCTCTCACAGGCCATCTGCCTGGGGGCCCACCTGCCACAGACACCAACGTCTGGTTCTTGCTGCAGCTCAGCTCTCCAGCTTAGCTCCTTCAGTCTTTATAGGAATCAAGTGCTTATCAGGCAATCCCCTGACTTCTTGTAATCTGCTAGACTCCAACCTGTTCTTAACCAGGCTCTGCCTCAGAAAAATGCTGACTGGCCCCTAATCCCAAGAGTATGTCTACACTGCATCTGGAAGCAAGCCTCCCAGACCTGGTCCACAGATTGATGCTTGCGCACTACAAATAGTGTGTAAATGTTGTGGCTTATGACAGAGCTTGGGTTCTCAAGACTGGGGGTGGGCTCGAGAGCCCAAGCGCCAGGGCCTGAGCAAGGTCTGCACAGCCATTTTTAGCATGCTAGTGCGAGCTGCACTAGTGTGAGTCTGTGGACTTGGAGGCTTGCTCTCAGATGCAGTATAGGGGCAGCCCACCCCATTACGATGTGCTATTCAGAGCCTATATGATGGTGTGTTGTGGCACAAGGGCTACCTCAGCATGCTTGGGGTAGTTGCATCAGCACCCGTAGGACTAAAAATATTTTATGGAAAATCTATTTTAGAAATGTTTTTGAAAATTGTATTGGTTCTATTTTGTATCTCTTTGCCTGTAAAGCCAAGGTATTTGGAACATGAATCCAACTGTTCACACGTCAGAGGGAGAGGAAAATGATAATTAATACATTTTAGACAGCTCTGGAAATAACCTAAAATAGTTTTTCTAAATGTACTAATAATGTGTTTTTTAAGTCTGATGTCTTAAGACCTTTAAGGCTTGGATCAAGTGCTGTGTGTTGCACTGGAAATCTACTATCATCCCTTTTCCATGGTATAAAGTTCCTGTTTCAAACCTGGAAGGGGTAACATAATGCCAGACCTCAAATCTGCTACAGGACTGAATTATGTCCACTGTTCATCTCTTCATGGGGGCAGTGGGGGTGCAAGGAGGATGGGATTCCACATTTGTGGGAAAATAAGGAAACATTTATCTGGCAGATTGTTATACTGCTGTTGGGAGCTGCTGCACAGGGCTCTGGAACGTTAGGCGTATGCCAGTGAAGGTGGATTAGTGGGCAGAGTGAAGGTGAGGTGATCAAAAGTATATGATAAATGTAATTTACCACATGGATATCACCACAATGTGTGTGTATGTGTGTGTTTGTGTGTATTTCCATAACACACAGTACTATGAATACTAATATCGTACAGGATATCTCTAGCCCATGGAAATCATGGATATTTTTCCTTTAAAAGCTACATTTATTTCTCAAGAAGAGAAGATGATTTAAGAAGCACAATTGCAACTGATTTCCTCTACTGCAATCATAATGCTGGCTGGTTCCAAAGAATTAGCCTAATCGTTTTTTGTTTCATTTCAAGAAGAAATTACAGATAAAGAGGGACATGGCTGATTTTCAAACTACTGTAATTTTATCTCTTAAATTATAAAATATTCAAAATGTGAACAAAAGGTGTATTTTGTATCTTCAGTGATTCAGCTTTGGGTTGCAAACTTGACAGCTGTTATAAACTAAGCAGGGTTAGGCCTTGCTAATACTTGGTCGGGAGACCACTTGGGACAACCCAGCATGCTGAAGGAAGGGCTGTTGGTGATTGTGCATGTTTAAATCTGACTCAGTAGTGGACCAGTGCCCTAGCCCGGCTTTGGAGGCATTCATGTGCAAACCTTGCACCGCGGGCAGTCATTTATTTCTGGATAAGACTGTGCAAACCACTATCAAATCAGAATTCTCATCTCATAATGATGATAGTATTCACACTTGCTCTGCAACACCTGTGCTGAGCATAAAACACTACCTGTCTGATTTTGGAGCATTTTACATTCACTCTGCAAAGGTGTAAAATGACCACAAAAGGTTCCAGCTGCTAAAGAATCAGGCCCAAAGTGAAAGACAGTTGAGAACCAGTCCTACTGTCTTTTGAATGAGACTTAATAACTTGTGGCCATTAAAGATCCTAGGAAACTTTGCAAGGCTGGGAACTGTTAGCGCTGGAGTCTTCTGTCTTATGAATGTAGATTGGGTAACTATCTTCTGCCTTTTTAAATTCCCAATGCAGTGACAATTGAATATGATTTTTTTCTTCACTTCGTGTCATAAGATTTTGTGTAATGTTGTTGTGCACTGTTAAACAGCTGCTGTGTGTGACTCAGGGGTGATTGCACTTCAGTAGTGGGTGAAGGGATTCCTGCTTCGGTAAAATTTGTAAAGCACTTTGGGATCTTGATGAATGAAAAGTGCTATACATGTAAGATGAAATTATTCAGATGGGATGAACTGAGTTTTATGGAACAGATCTGTCTGCACTGGAATCCAAGGGCCAAAACTATGAGTCAGTGGAGCACTTGGGTGGCTGGGTGGGGGCAATTCTAGTACTCCATCCGTGGCAAGAATGATGCCTATGCAGTGTAAAATGCCCCCAGAAAGACTGTGGAGAGTGTGGTGAGAAGGAAGTCTTGATACACTTTTGGAAAAGTGTGGCTCATGCTCCTCTGCTGGTTCTCTCTTAAGTGCATGGAAGAGGGGAAGGTATTCCAGTGCTGCCAGCAGTGTTACGTGTCCCTATTCCCTGCACTCCTGAGCATAGTCAGTCAAACTAGAGCTGCTTTTGAGTGGCTATAATGGACTGGAGAATTTTACACTTGATCCTAACTTTAGCTCTGACTTGATGGAATAAATCACAGCAGCCGGGCGAGAGCAGCCTCAATAACAACTCACTACCCGGCCACTTAGTAGACTATTGCGCCACTTGTCCCACTTCCTATTTAAAATCAAACTCTGTGGAATGACGTGTGATCATTTTCTAACATGCACTTCTTTGTGCCATGGATTGAGTTATAATCAATAACGACCCAGTTGTGCCCCAAGACACATAATCAACTGCCACTGACTTTATTAGGAGTTGTGTGTTCATGGCTGAAGGGAGAACTCTTGCCTAAAACTTGAAGCAAAGTTCAGCCTTGGACCCACAAATGAATGGCTAAACGGATCAGAATAAGCTAGGGGGTATTTCAAAGTTTGAACCGCAAACAGAGGTTCATTTACAAACACCTAATTTTGCATTATTTCTATGTGGTACAAGGGGAGGTTGTTGGTTGCATGGTATTTAATAAAAAGGACATCCAAAATGCATGTCCACATTTTGTTATCTTGGTGCTGTTGAATGCCTGCATGTTTGAGCACAGGTGTGAAATCTAGGCAGAGGGAGTACTCTGCTTTGATCATCTAAGGTAACTGCTTCAGAGTGGTAGCCATGTTAGTCTGCATCAGCAAAAACAATGAGGAGTCCTTGTGGCACCTTAGCGACTAACAGGTAACTGTGTAAGAGCAAAAGCAGCAAGAGCACTTCACATGCATTAATCAACGGAAAAACAGCATCTACCAGGACCAATAATAAGTTAGTTTCATTACACCCCACAGGACAATTGCCTCCATGCATGCTAGTGCTTCTAAAGTGGATACTTCTGCTGTCATCACATCCATCCACTAAGTATAGATTTACACATGTACATCATTAAGGGGAACAAATCAAAAGGACCCCCTGAAATCACAACCAATCCACTGCCAAAGTAAACACATTCATCTGTAATACTGATATCATGCCCCACATCATTCTGAAATTGTCACACACCAAAAATACTAAAATAGTCAATTTCCCTATGCACTTCATCAGGGGGACTTTAAAGTACTCTTTGTGCTACCTTGGTGCTGTTAAATTATATTGTACAAATAGAGAAAGTAAAGTTGCCCCACATAGACTTTGCTTCCCCTTTTTTGCTCAGAAGGGAAGGATGATCTTGTGGTTGAGGCACTAGACTGATAGTCAAGAGATCTGGGTTCAGTTCCTGGCTTCCTGTGTGACCTTGGCTACATCACTGAATCTCTCTGCGCCTCAGTTCCCCATCTGTAAAATAGAGACAATGATACATCCTCAAAAGGCTAATGGATTTGAGGTGCTCAGATACCATGGCGGTAGACCACATGCTACCTATAGAAACTGAGAGGAAAATGTATTACGCTAAAACAGAATCCCTAAGGGTCTAAGAATAAGGTTTGAGAGGAGTTTTCTGTATGCAGTTCTCAGCTGATTTCGACACTTCAAATGAAACCCCTAAAAAAATGGATGTAAAAGTTAGCGGGAGAGCAGCTTGCCATCTATAGCAGAAATTTTACATTACTATGATGTATTATATTAAGAGAGCCAGATGGCACTGGCTTGCACAATTTCCTCAGTATAGTTGGCTGCTATTATACACATACACACTGGTAAATTATTGCCTTTTGGTTTTCATTGGACACCCTTTACCTAACAGCTGTGGTTTAGTTTCTATGGCTTTTAATCATCTTCTGCAGCATATCTTTGCCTAGAAAAACAATATATACAGAAGCTACAAGAGATAAGCAAAAACAGCACAGTATGGCTAATGATAAGAACTCCAACAGCAAAAATGTACAGGGTTTTATCACAATAATCCTGGGGCTGGTGGAAAGGTGGAATGAAATTTGGCAGGTAGACAGAAAACACCCAATAGTTCCCAAGTATGAACCAGATAAAGAGGAAGAGGCTGAGCATAAGATGGATGTAGTATTTGTGAGCATTCTGCCGCCATGGATATTCATCATCGTCGTCATCATCAATCACGACAGATTTGGAAAGCAATTGCCTCATCCTGGTGGAGTCATAAAGCAGAAGAGTCACCTGTATGTTGTAGAGACAAAGAAAGTGAATAAACAGAGCCACTGGCTTTAAGGGGTCAACTCTGTGAGGTGCTGAGCCCTCACCTCTTATGGACTTCAGCAAAAGCAGAGAGCACCCAGCACCTCTGAAGAACGACTCAGAATGGTCAGGACTGGCCCCTATAAAAGCATCCAGCAAAATTAAAACAATAATGTGGCACATAGGTGCCAGCTTCGTCCAGGCCCAGGGGTAGTCAACCCCCCACTTTGCCCCAGGCCCTGTCCCCATCTGCTCCCTTCCCCCAAGCTCCCACTCCACTCCACTCCACTCAACCCCAGGCCCCACCCTCACCCCCTCCCCACCCTTTCCCCCAAGTCCCCGCCCCGCCTCTTCCTACACCTGCCCTGCCCAATTCCGCCTCCTTCCCTGAGCTCCCTGCTCCTCCCCCTTTCTCCCAGAGCCTCCTGCACACCGCAAAACAGCTGATCATGGTGGGTGGGAGATGCTGGGTGGGAGGGGGAGGAGTTGATCAGCAGGGGTCCCCGCCCCACCTCTTCCTACCCCTGCCCTGCCCAATTCCGCCTCCCCTTCCCTGAGCTCCCTGCTCCTCCCACTTCCTCCCAGAGCCTCCTGCACGCCACAAAACAGCTGATCATGGTGGGTGGGAGGGGGAGGAGTTGATCAGCAGGGCCACCGGCGGATGGGAGGCGCTGGAGGAAGCTGGTGCCAGTGGGTGCTGAGCACCTGTTAATTTTTTTCTGTGGGTGCTCCAGCCTACAAAACAGAAACTGCATCACCCTAACTACACCGACATAAGCCTTATGCCTCTCACTGAGGTGGGGTTATTATGTCGGTGTAGGAGGGCACTTACATTGGTGGGAGGAAGGCTGTAGTGTAGACACTGATATACTTAGGTCAACATGAGCTGTCTTATGTCGACCTAACTATGTAGTGTAGACTAGCCCCAAGTAGAGAATTCACCACCAATTTGAGGTTTGTGCCCTGGTTCTTAACAGTCTACCCTGAGGTTGGTACTTATGCTCTTGAGCCACTGCAGGACAGCTTGGCAAGGTCCATCTATGGCTATTAGCCAAGATGGTCAGAGATGCAACCCTATGCCCTGGCTGTCTCTAAACCTCTGACTGCCAGAAGCTGGGACTAGATGACAAGGGATAAATCACTCAATATTGCCCTGTTCATTTGATCTGAAGCATCTGTCACTGGCCACTGTTGGAAGAGAGGATACTGGGCTAGATGGACCATTGGTCTCACCCAGTATGGACATTCTTATGTTCTTACGCATGAGTATAACTGAGGATGGAATTGAACCAACTGGATTTAAGCTGATATACAAGGTGCTATTGAGGGACTATGTTAAAACATGAACTATTCTAATCAAATTATTAAAATCAAGTAGGTCACCACATTACAAAATATAGGCCCAATCCTGCTTCCAATGAAGCCAAAGACAGAGCCCTGACTGACTTCAGTACGAGCAGCATTGGACCCATGTATAGGGTCATTTTTAATGAGAATTGATGACAGGCTAATCACTAATGGATAACACAATTTTATTACTAATTAAAATATTTATTAATCTCTGGTCAACAATATTAGGAGAGTGTCAAGCAATCATATCAAATTGTGGAAGTCAGCATTGTTGATGAGGGTCTCAGTTCATTACAGTGAAAAACTCCCCGTTCCGATTTAATTTTCCCAAAGGAAAACTTAGCTGTTATTAATCTAACCTTCTGATTATGCTATCGCTGCAGGAAAGTCCAGCTGAGCAATCAAATGACGGAGCATTTAACTGGTGGAATTCATGCACAGCAAATGATTTCTAACAAGCTTAAGTACTTTCTTTTCCCCATTCACTTATTTTGCTGAAGATACTGACCACAGCCCCTTGATGCGGACTATTCATTTCTCATTAGTGGGACCACATACTGAATCTATGTTGGGCAAGTGTAGGGTGTGTAGAGACCTCTTAGCAAGGGGGTTCTCTGTCTGTTCCCTCTTCATTGATCCTGGCACAAAAAAGGGGCAAGAGACATACATAAGGGGAGTGTAGCAGCATGCAATGCTACTGTTCTCAGGTAAGAGCCTGGCAGCCTTGACTTCAGGAGAGAGGCTTCCTTTGCCTGGAACATTAGTTTCTCACAGCAGGGGACTCCTACTCAATCAGATTCTCCCTGGAAAAGTGAGGGAGACTAAATGGACTAGTTAATTGGGAATACCATACCATAGTCTCTCTTTACACAACAACCATACCTGTGCCAGCAAGCAATTTTGTGACATAGTTGGGGCGTCTGCCATGGGTTTTTGTTTGCAGTGTAGAGGGTCCTACATGGTTATAGATTGTGTTACAGCATTACAGTCTCCATCATTACCTGGGATGTCATCCAGCTACCGGGACAACCCTGTCAGACAACCACACACTGGCACAAGGAGACTTGTAGAATAGCTCAGACCAGAGAAACAGCTTCACTATTTTTTTTGTTCAGTTTGTGTCTCCTCAAGAGAAGGCGCAGGGTCTGAGGAGTTGGGGGATTGTTAGAAGAGATAGAGCCTGATTCATTATTGCCCTGCACCTGGTGTAGTTATTTCCACCAGTGCAAAGTGAGTGCATGGAGTGTGTGAAATGCAACCGTTCTGATTTGGTAGTATTTTATGCCCACTTTGCATTGGTGGGAATAACTACATACAGTGCAGGGCAAGGTGAATAAGGCTCATTGACAGCTGAGTTCCTCTCCGGTCAGCCTCCAAAGCAGGGTCAGATACATTTCAGAACAGATGCTGACTCTGATTGTTACGTCCTGTTGACTAAATAAAGCTACCTGTTTTAATCTAGCTATTATTTAAGTGTTTCAGTTAATTCCTGGAGAGGCTTCAGAGCAGAATCTTCGCCTCTATGTCTAGGGAGCTCAGACCACTAGTACAGGATTTTCAACCTTACAAAGTTTTAGCATCATTTACATGCAGCATGTGATGTTACATTACTCACTTACATCTGTGCCAGCCACTGAGATTGTTACCTGGTTCACCTGTCCTCATTGATAAAAGAAATAAAATTCGGCCAACCAGAAGCCATTGTCCTCTTATGGCTCAGATGTTCTCTGATTGGCTGAGATACACAATCACTTTGTTCTCCTGAATGCACCAGCAGGGCAGTCATGGTACTGTATAGTGAGAAGTTGTTACTTTCCTGTGCTAACATTCATTTATTCATTCTAGAGCTATCATTTGATAAAACGGAAATCAAATCATTGTAGCAGAACATTTCTACAGGAGCAATGCCTCTTGCTTTGGAGATTAATGTGCCTATTCTGTGGTACAGGAAGGAATTATTATCCTGTGATAACATGGCAGTTGCCTTGACATTAGCTCTCAATTAACCATAAGAATTTAATGTAAATTCTTAAGTATCCTGTCTGAACACAGCTCACTTGAAACATACTTTGTAATGTCAAAGTCTTGGCACGTAAAACATTTTTCATATACAATGCACAGTACCTTTAAACTGCCGACAACACCACCCACCAACAGATATAAGGGAATTAGTGGTTGAAGTGGGCAGTCATCCAAAAACTTCATTCCTGAGTACCAAAAATATAATATAGTTTATTACCTTAAGTGGCCAAAATGCCAGTATATGCTTTACAGAAAAAAATAAAGATGCAGTAAGTGCAGTGTGGTGCTTACACATAAGCTTCTGGTCCAATTAACATGAAGGTCCGTGGGACAGAATTAAATGGGCTTTGCATCAGACACAACACAAATGAGGATAATGAACAAACAAAAAGGCAGGGAAGGGAAGAAATAGAACAAAGGTCACAATATCAAGATTATGGGGTTACTCATTTGAGCCAGGTGCATGTTTTTGTGGCTCTGTTCATCTTTTTTTAAGTGTATTATTAAATATAGAGCTGGTCAGAAAAATTCAATTTCAACAAACTTCGGATGGACCCTATGCTGTTTCCTGCCAGATCGTCTGTCCAGCTCCTCAGCAGCCTGTGAACCAAGACCCTCAGACCTTGGAAGCACTCCCAGGGCTCCACTGGAGTCTGGACAAAGCGTGGGAAATGTGCTGTCAGGAACAATCCTGCATGGTCAGGGAAATGGACTCTGATCAAAAGGGTCATTCCACCTCTAGCTTTGCTTTTTGGAATTTTTCATTCCTACTTGTTAAAATTTGAAAGTAGATAAATAACCAAGTGGTTGAAAAGATCTCAAATTTGTATAGGTAGGAATTATTGGCTGTTCTTCATGAATATTGATCTGCACTATTATTTGCATAGCTACAGATCTGTTAATATTAGATAAATATCTAGAAATTCTCTCTTTGACTAGGGCCAAAATGATTGGATGTACATCAATAGTTGGATCAATAGAAATCAAGTCATTGTGAGAGATCATTGGAACAGAATGTTATCAGAGAATTTGAGTCCCTTGCTTGGATAATAAATGTCTGCATTTTGCCTTGACATTTAATTTGCCTTAAAATGCCTTTGCAGATCTGTAGCTGTCGGGAACCATTATCCTGTGACAACGCTGTGACAACACTGACAGTCTCTCTTAATTTCGGCAAGTCATGAAAAAAGGAATCTGTGTCTGATGTGGGAAGTTACCCCCAGCTCTAGGCTAATCGCACAGAATAAATGCCACATTTTCACTTTGAAGTTTCATACATTAAAATCTATTACTAGAAGGGGGTATTAAAAACAAAAGGTCAGATTCTAGCCCCCACTCCATTTTTGAAGGCTGGCTGCCAATGTGTAAATTATGCCATGGTGTAAATGACACCTCCCTGCGCTAGCCTGGGTCCCTGCAGCCCTGTCACATTTACCCCACCACCACTCTCCCTTGGGGGTAGGCAACAGTTTTAGGTGATGGCCAGGTCTATATAGGAGCTCAGGATAAGTTTTTAAGATATGCTGAATCAATGCATCTCCTGATTGTCTGGGACATATAGTCTTTGCAGTAGCACAGCCCAATTTTGGGCTGTGCTGATACCCAGTGGGCATAGAGCTGAGGCCAGGGGCAGCATAGACCCTTGGCTGGATCTGGTTCGTAGGTTATGGCTACACTGGAGCTGGCAGTGTAATTTCCAGCTTGGGTACACAGATCCGGGCTAGCTCTAATCGAGCTACCATGCTAAAACTAGAAGTGTAGCCATGGTGGCGCAAGAAGTGGGACGGGCCAGTTGCCCAAGCACAATCCCATCTGAGACTCTATGCACATACTCGGGGGGGAGGCTTAGCCCCTCTCACAACCATGGCTACATTTCTGTTTTTAGCGTACTAGCAGAGCTACAGTGGGCAAGTCTACCCGAGCTGAAAATCACACCTCCAGTGCAGACACACCCAGAGTGAAAGGCAATAACGTTTAATGGCACCATCATCTTAACCAGAAGAAGATCCTCACTGCTCTAACCATGCCCTTGCCTCCAATTGATTCTGTTAGCTACTGATGGCACCAAGACTCCATGACAGAGCCTTGGTGCTGGAACCTCTGGTAGCCAAAGCAGCAATCAAGTCTAAATAAACTCATAGACAAATACGGGTGTGCAGGGATAGCTAAACCTGAGAGCATATATCAGTAACTTAAAGGTAAAACAACATTACAGGAATGTGGTAATTACCCCCAAAATAATTAGTACAAACCCAGGAAACCCAAAGTTATGATGAAACTCAAAGAAATCCAGACAGCTTAAGAACAGAAGTGCACAACTGAGGCATCCAAACAATGCAAACCCTGCCCTGTACTGATGCATGGCAGTTGCTCCTGGGGGTGGGATGGGACAGGGGGCTCTGTCTTGCGCTGCCCTCACCTGTGGGTACCACCCCCAAAGCTCCCATTGGCTGTGGTTCCCCATTCCCGGCCAATGGGAGCTGCGGGGGGCAGTGCCTGCAGGTGAAGACAGTGCACGGAGCCCTCTGCCTCTCCGCGCTCCCCGGGGCTGCAGGGACATGGTGCCGGCCGCTTCTGAGAGTGGTGCGGGGCCAGGACAGGCAAGGAGCCTGCCTTATCCCTGCTGCACCGCAGGGCTGGCAATCCTGCAGGCTGGATTGAAAGCACTCCTGGGCCAGATCCATCCCGCGGGCTGTAGTTTGCCCTCCCCTGCAATAGCCATACAGCTACGATCAGTGCGTTTAGTATATGTTCCCAGATTAGATTAAATTGACTTTTGAAGACACATTTTCTTTCCCTTGTGGTATCACTAAAAGATTGAATTAAGGTGCCTGAATTGTGCATTTCTATAGCTGCATTCAGTACTCTGAGAGTGAGTACTGTAATTTTGGGAAGGAAATGATGCCTTGTTCATGCATAACATAGCTATTGCCCTGGCTTCATAGACCCTCACTCCTGTAGTATCTGAGCCCCTCACATACACTACAGGGTCTTATCCTCATCACTCTCCTGTGAGGTAGGGAAGCACTATCTCTATTTTACAAATGGGGAACTGAGCTGCAGGGTAGACTAAGAAACTTGTTCATAGTCACACAGGATGTTGTGGTAGAACCAGGAACTGAATCCAGATTTCTTATATCTCAGTCTAGTGTGCTATCCACTAGGCCATTCTTCCTACTTGAGTCCCTGCTTTAAGTGAAAACTCAACTTAACTTTAACTATGGAGCCTTGACAAGCCCCTCCAGAATAAGCTTGTTTCTTGTTATGACAGACTTTCCCCTTCTTCCGTCCTGACTCCAAAGAAGGCAGGCTGGTGAGACAATGAAGGTAGAGAATGAGGATCTTTCAGATTTGGTTTCCAGCTGACAGGGTCTGTCCCTACTTGTGGGAGACTAAATCCATATTGTACATTCAAGAAAAAAAATCAGAACAGGTCCTCATTGAACTCTCTAAGTCTGGGGATGGACCTGCAACCAATAGTCTCCTTGTTTAAAATAGACCAAGAAGCAAGAGTCTGAAAGAAGGTATTGGAGCACTCATACTTCTCAGTGTTCATAAAAGTACTTTAATTGTGAAATTATTCCTATAGTGCAACCAAACCACCGTAGGAAAGAGCAACATTCACTTTTTTGTTTGTTTAGTTTGTAGTAGGACCTGAGTCCAGCCATACCCAGCCTTCTTTATACTTAGAGGCATGTGAATTGTGTTTGAAATGAATATTTTTTCAACTGCAGTGGATCAGAAAGAGCAGTTTACTCTTCTGGCTGTTTGGAGGTGAATTCATATATTGGACATATACCGTACAATGCCCTCTATTTTATTCACAAGCAATTCAATGACTTGCACAATGTCTTTTATTCAGGATACAAGTTCTGGGTGAAAGTGCCTTTGTACCTATTTCTTGCTATTTATTATCAGTATTAGTATTATTTTAGCACTTATTTGGTGCTTTTCATCTTCAACTCAGGTTCCAATAACTGGGCCAAATCCTGCTTAAGTCATATGAATAATCCCATTGGAGTCAACAGGATTGCCAAATGGGTAAGGTCAGAAGTATTTTGCCATTAATTAAGTTTTCTGACACTGCTGTGAGATAGATAAGAAAATTAAAAGAGCCACATTTCATACATGGAGAAATTTAGGAAAAGAGGTTAGATGGTTTGTCCAAAACTACAGAAGGAGTCGTTGTCAGAACTGGGATTAGAAGGCCAGAATTCCTGATTCCCCATATAAATGGCTGCTGTAGTCGTGCATCTGAAGCCTGGATATCACCCCAGAAGCTTACAGGGTGAAAAATATTAGTGGAAGGGATGGAGTTTATCATTATGAGTCTGACTGTCCCATTCAGTGTGCTTTTCCCACATAACTCTGCCAACCTGCTTTGACAATGACCGGCATACCCCATGCCAGCTCAAGGAATCGCCGAAGCAGATATCAACAACCATAGCAAGCTCTGTGGTGGTTTTATGATGTGGACAAACAGATGTAGTGACAAGGATGTAGTGTATGACGTGGACAACCATATTTGGTGACATCACTAAAGTCAGGTACACTTGTCAGATTCAAAGTAATCTTTTCACAGGTGGCATTGCTATATGACTATATAGTACCACCAAGCTTCTCTCTTTAAACGTCTTTGATAGCCAGCTTACCTGTAAAAGTCATGGACAGTGGTAAAGCAAGGAAAGCAAGAAGCCCAAAAATAAAGCATGCTGTAAAGAAACAAGAATGGTGGGTTATTCAGCTGGCAGTATTTCAAAAGATACCACATCCTGTTTAATATGTCCCCTTGCACCACGTGTGTGGACAAGGAGTGTCCATAATCCAATGCAATGAGAGCTTCATTTGGATTGAGTGGAATCAGTGATGACTGGGTTGTGGTGTAATTCATCTGCTGACACTGAATTTTACAGTGACACGTAAAGTGCTCACTACCTTGGAGCAGCCAGTGATAGCCTATTCACCATGGGCCTGGATTCCTTTCACTGAGCTCTGTGGGCTGCAGAGCAGGCACCATACCAGCACTGGTGGTGGCTTCATCATCTTCTGCAAAAGTCAAGCATTCATTTTCAAAATATTACATTTCTAGCCTTGGTAATGGTAACAAACATTTTCAACATGCATCCCAATGCAGCAGTGTCTGCCTATCTGTGCAAGACATCAGAAACAATTGCAGCAAGATAAGTGTGATCTCTCCCTATTCTTATCAATAGGGGTCAACTCTGCAGCCTAATGATGGGCATTCAGCATTGTTAAAGTGAAATTCGGCTCTGCAAAGTAACTGTAAAAATGTTGTTATGGAGTTCCAAGGGTTACATGTTGCTCAGGTTGCAAATAGATCCCAGTGGTGAGTAAGAGCACTAAAAGAACATAGAGGTGGCTCGAAGGATAGAAAAAGGCCATTGAGAAGAAAGGCAGTATGATGTTCCTTTGGAGGTCCAAGTTTGCCAAATTTGACCCTTGAAGTATACATTCACGAGTTGGTTTGGGACCAGCCCCACACAAAGCAAACTGTAGGGCGTAGTCCCCAGGTAGCTTTGCACAGCTCAGCCCTGCTAGTTCAAACCCCCTCCTCATGTCTCAGTGCACAGGGAGGATGGAGCCCCAGCACCTTTAGCAGCTGCGCTGGCATGCATAGGTATTATATAGCATGTCCGATTCACAGACCTCAGCGTGCTTTCCAACTGAAGGTAAGAATTATTATCGCTATCTCATAGAAGGAGAAATGGAGACACAAAGGTGTAATAACAATCAAGAGCAGTAACAGATCTGGGAACAGAATGCAGCTCTCCTGACTCCTAGTCCTGGGCTCTAACCACTGGACAATGTTACCTCCCATACACTACGTTAACTTTATTAGCTGTGTACTGAGGTCTGAGCTCTTATACTTCACTCCTTCAGCCCCAAACATAGTGTATGTAACATATCCACTAGCTGAAGGTATTTCGAGATGAAGAAAGCACTTCTGTTTCTTCATCCCCCCTCCATTTTTTTTCTGCACCATCCTCTCTTTTTTTCTCAAACACGGCCCAGTGCAGAAATTCTCCCTGTGTGTCAGGTGTCTGCAAAGAGGCCTACACTTGGCTAAGCTCTTTCAAACAGCCTTTATAGACAACCTCTCATTAAAACAATTTTGCACAGAATCTTGCACTTCACTGCATGCCAAGTTCTATACTAGGACCCTCTCACTGTTCCATTACCCAGATTATTATTCTAATGCACTGGAATGATTTTCATTAGAATTGGGTTGAACGCTAAATCGTACCCATGAACACTACTAGTTGCCTAGGTAACTCCATTGACCTAATATTCCAGAGAGAACAGTTCAAGTGTTCGGTATTGAGTTAACTGTCTGGAGTTTAAAGTAAGTAAGTAGCATGACTAGTGTAGCAGAATGTAGGTCATCTCTCCCACTGCCATATTCCCTGCCCAGCCCTCTCCTGCACTCACCACATGGGTGCAGAATAAAGAGGACCATATGAAGAAGAATCATGATTCTTAAATGTGCAATGGATATTCTCTATGATCAGTTCCAAAGAAAAACCGCTGGACTAGACTCCAGTATACTCTATAAATGGCTTGGCGGGGCACATGTACGTGCACAACTGCACATCTGGCAGACAGGTGTTTGGTTTTGTATTTGCCTGCTTCCTATCCACTAGCCTGATTTTGGAGGAGGAAAGAGGCAGCAGGGACCACTCAGAGCTAGAGAAAAAGAAAGTTAATGAATTCTCTTCCCTAAGCAGTCACTGGGAATTTATTTCCTCATTATTGCCCCATTCAGCCTCATGCTCTGAGATCTCACATTGGAGGTGCAGATGCACCCTCTGGGGATGTTTCCAGGTTCATGTTTAACAAAGTGAGACATTCAACAATTGACTATACAATTGGCAGGGTTCTGCAGCCAGTCACAAAACTTCACTAGCAGCACAAAAGATTGTTTTCCCTTATACTTGTGGAGTTTTCCTCTAATGGCACAGATAGATACTGGCTGTTTTGTCTAGGTTGTGCTGCCCCTGGCTGGACTTAGGACAAATCAGTGGAAAGTTAGGAACCTAAATACCTTTGTGGATCTGGGCTGAGCTGCCCAGGAAAATCTTTTTTTAACTGCAGTATGCAAAGGTAGCACAGACAGTGCCATGCTGCTAGAGCTGGGAACACCTCTGTTTTTACAACAGTTCATGGAAGTGAAATGGCAACATTTTTGTGTTGGTGTCCATATGTCCTCATACCTGGGAGAGAGAAACTCACCCTCTGGATCCGACCCCTCATAGCAAGTGGCAAGAAAAGGAAACTTGTGTTCTGGGAGCACACTCACTGGACGCCTGATTTTCCAAGGCTGGCCCAGAAGAAACTGTGTTCAGGGAACCCATACCTGGAACCTGGATAACTGGGTGGGGAGGCAGGTAGTCAAGAAAGCCCCTTACTCTGGGAATGTCTCATTGGATTGCAGGGAGGAGGAGAAGTTTGTTCCTATGTGTCTGGCCCAAAAGACAGCCCGTTAGTGGAGAGGGCCTGCTGTGTTTGGAAGTGGATGACTAGGAAGAGCTCATGCTCTGGGAGCCTGGAAGTGCAACTAGAAGGAAGCAGCTGGGTTAGGTTCTGCCCATTCTCTGAACTTTGTGTTCAACAGCAGAATCTGAACTGTGGGAGTGGATGCTGAAGTCTCAGGCTCCACAGTGACTCTGTCTGTAGGCAGAGCGTAAGGGAAGCTGGGGGAGACTAAGCCTCCCCAAACCTTTGCTAATACTCCCCAACACAGCCCCAGGGCCAGGCTGTGGCGGGGCTCAGAGCTCCTTCAGGGGGCTGGGGCTCGGGGAAGCTCAGGCTGGCATGCAGAGTGGCTCGGGCTGGCCAACTGGGCCCGGAGCTCCTCGGGCCCCAGCAGGTGAAAGTTGGGGCAGGGCCTTGAGTAGAAGGGGCAGGGTAGGGGCTAGCCTCCCCAAATGTGTGGTTCATGTGCCACCCATGACTCTGACCCTTTGTCTAGCAGAGTTACTAGTTTCTGATCTGTCTCCTGTTTGATTCTCTCCTTCTCTTCTGCCCTCTGATGATTTGAGATCTAAGCTGTTACTTTGTCCCTAGCGTTGCCATTGTACCACCGCTCTCCATCCTGCCATTCCTCCCCTCTCCTCTCCTCCAGCACGCTTTTGCTGTCTCTAGTTACATGCTGAGGCTTAGGCTACACAGCTGACCCCTCTCTCTCATCCTGTGAAGAAAATGGGTTGCCACGGAGTACTTACATGACACCAATTCATTTGTGGGCTCCTCAGCCTTTATTGTGTTACCATGATAGTTTCAAGAACATTTGAGGTTTCACATTATCTCAAGCCATTAGCGTTTACTTCTTTTAAAAAAAATCCAAAATACAGTGCTAAAATGACAAGCTAAATAATGGTTTGCTTCATGGTATGTGTCAGAATTTTCAAAAGTGGCTGAGGAGCACAGCCCATCCACCCACCTTTCTTAGATATCATGATGACATGCATGTAGTATAAGAACCCAGGTGGACTAGGTTATAAGCTGTCCCGTGTTTACCTGTCATGTTGCTGGCCATACTTTTACCATCACTCCTAAGTGCTGTTTGTTCAATAGTCTGCTGCCTGTTTTCATAGGAGTCTGCAGCAATCTGCTAAGAGATTGAAGGGATCCCCTTGACAGGACACCACCAACATCCAGATGAATTCCATAATTACCTAAGTGTTTTGCTATAGCACTATGAACTCATCAAATGTAACTGTGGAAAGTGACAATGTAATGGGGCTTGGGTGCACAATGTGTAGATACCTGTATTAATATTTTATTGCTTCCCAGTAATTAAAACAATTCTCCAGAGCAAGGTTAGGGATTTAGAATGAAGATCTGAGATTGTTGGGTGGGAGTTGGTGTAAGAGTGTGTGTATGATGTATGCGAGGCCGGGTCTACACTACAAAGTCAAGTTAACATAAGCCACCTTGCGTTGACCTAGCTGTACATATGTCTACACTTAAATTTGTCTCCCATAGTTGTAAACTCCTCATTACACTCATATCGTAATGCCACCTCCCCATTTGGCATTAAGCCATGGTTAACGTACAGAGGTCGATGCCACACAAATGTAGACACTGAGTTACTTGTGTTGACCCTAATAGTCCTCCAGCAGCTGTCCCACAGTTCCCCACAGTGACCGCTCGGGTCACAATTGTGAACTTCGCTGCCCCTTAACAGCCACACAATTTTTTGAAATGCCTTTTCTTGATTGTCCATCTTGGTGACCACACCCAGCAGCTCTTCCCTGTTGTGTGCAACTTCCCAGCTAACCATGCCCGTTACACATGCCAGACGCACTCCGGCTTGGAGAAGACAGGAGATATTGGCTCTCTGGTGCCTGTGGAGAGAGGAGGCTGTGCAAACACAGCTATGGACCAGCCCTAGAAATGTGGACATCTATGAGAAGACTGCATTGAGGTGGCAGGGTAAGGTGTAGGACTGGAATCAGCAGCAGTGCCAAGTGAAAGCAAAGGAACTGTGGCAGGCATACTAGTGAGGCCAACAATCAATCCAGTGTTAAGCCACAGACCTGCTGCTTTTACAAAGAGCTGCATGCCAGACTTGGTAGAGACACGCCCTCACAACCACCACCATTCTGGATACCTTTGAGGAGCCCAAGTCACAGGCCCCTGCCATGAACAGCGAGGAGGAGGAGGATGGGGGACATGCAGCCAGGGGTTTCCAGCTATGCCACAAGGCAGGACCATTTCAGACTCCACTGCAGTCCAGACAGTCCTAGCGGTTGAGCACAGGCGAGCCTAAGGCAGGGGAAGGAACCTTGGGCATGTGTGTAAATTTATTTCCCATTACAATGATGGCTCCCCCAACTCAGCAGGACGCAGCCCTCGACTTTTCATTAAGTTACTCCTACTAGACCAGGTGGCAGTACAACAAAGGGAGGTAGCGTTGTTATCTGCTTCACTTCCTCTGAAAAGTTAGGCCAGAGAGCCATGCAGAGCAGTTTGTTTAGGTACACAGAGATCCTCCTGAGAAATCTTGATGAAACTTTCATGGAAGTACTCTGCAATCCTCTCCTGAAGGTTTCTAGGGATGGCAGCCTTATTTCTTCCTCTGAGGTAGGACACTTTCCCATGCCAGTCAGCGATAACTTCAGCTGGCTCCATTTCAGTACCCAGGCTAGCAGCATACGGGCCAGAGTGGCTTTGGGATGCCAGCAGCAGCTGTGCTCTCTGTGCCTATGAAGGTGATATCTCCCTCCTGAGGGTAACAATCACCACTGCCTGCGGAAAATGGTGCCAGTATTCAGTGCCAAGCACTCCGAGGCAGAAGCATCAATAAACATGTCTAGTAAAAAGCTTTAGGGGGAGCAAGGGAAGGGAGTTCTGAATCTTAACTTTCGCTTTCCACAGCGGTACCTCTATGTATTTTATCTGTAGCTGCTGCCTGCTGCTTTTTCAGCCTTGAGGGGTTCCCCCTCCACCCCCACAGAACACCTGAGCCAGATAAGGAGGAGAAAGAAGAGGACTCCAGATGACATGTTCCACAAGATCCTGCAAGCCAGTGCTGCATCAGACTGTGAGCAGAGGGCCTGAAGGATAAACACTGCAGACTGTATGGAGAAGGAAAGACCAAAGAAGAAAAAGGCCCAGGAAGAAAAAGAGAGGGAGATGCACTAGGACATAGTGAGGCTTCTCTGACAGCAAACACAGATGTTAGAGACTCTTATGAACCTACAGGTTCAGCAAACATGGGCTCACCTCCCTTTGCAGTACTCCAGTATAGCATCTCCATGCCCCCCCCCCCACACACACATACACCCCCCCCTCAACATTGCACATGGCATCAGGGTCTGCATCCCTACCCCTACCACTCCACACCAGGGGACAGTAAGGACAACCACCACATCACATACACTGACCTGTAAGAGCCACAGTTAATGTATGTGTAGCTAAAATAGACTTGACTGTTCCTTCCTCTTCTTTAATTTCTGTTCCATAAATGTATTATGTATTTGCTTTTAACTGGGAACTGGGAGGTTAGGACCTGGGGGCAGAGAGAGAAGCCCCCGGGAGCTGGGGGGGCATAGAGGGCAGCTGGGACTAGGGGACACAGGGAGGAGCCCCTTGGGAGCTTGGGGACTGGGAGCTGGGGGGGCATGGAGAGGGATTTGGACGGGCATGGAGAGGGATTTGGACCTGGGGGGCACAGGGAGGGCCCCCCCAGGAAGCTGGAGGGCTGGGACCTGAAGGCATGGGGGGCCCCCTGGGAGCTAGGGTGCAGGGTCAGGACTCCCCCAGACTTACTGGTCTCTTTGCCCTGCAGTTTTAGATCCCTTCCCACCCCCTACTTCCCCACACCTGGAAAAGGCCAGCAACTTCCAGCTCCCATTGGCCAGCTGAGAAGCCATGCTCACCTTCCATTGGGTGACATCGCTATCATTCAGGCTACCCCTGGAATGAGGAATGGCAGGGCTGGGACAGTCCCAGAGGGTGGCAGGGAAGAGCGTCCCAGCTTGCAGAGTGCAGAGGTGGAACTAGGAGCCAGGTTGGGAAACCAGGTTGGGCAGAGGGAAGGGGACTGCCACTCTGGAGCAGGGAGGCAGGCGCTGTTAAGCTCTTCTGATAGCCCTTGTGTCTGGCTGTTCAAACTCAGCAGACAGCTGTTCTGCCTCCACTCTGGCGTCCACTTTTCCCCCTTTGCTTCATAGATATTTTACAGGACACAGCAGGCAGCTATAACCATTGGGATATTTTTCTCACCAAGATCCAATCTTGTCAGTAAACAATGCGGGCATCCCTTCAATCTACCAAAAGCTCATTCAACTGTCATTCTGCATCTGCGGAGCCAGTATTTGAATCTTTCCTTGGTGCTGTTGCGGTGGCCAGTGTACGGCTTCATGAGCCAGGGGAGTAAGGGGTAGGCTGGGTCCCCCAGGATCACTACTGGCATTTCAACATCACCAGTAGTAATCCACAGTTGGGAAAGGAAGTCCTTGCTTGTAGATGTTTTAATAGTCCTGTGTTTTTAATGATGTGAGCGTCATGCACCTTCCCTGACCAGCCAACACTGACAGCAGTGAAACGTCTTCAGTGATCCACCAGTGCTTGCATAACCACAGGACAATAGCCGTTTCTCCTGCAGTATTCTGGGGCAAGATGGCCTGGTGCCAAAATAGGGATGTTTGCGCTCTCTATCACTCCGCCACAGTTTGGGAAACCCATTGCTGCAAATCCATCCACTATGTTCTGCACATTACTGAGAGTCGCAGTCCTGCATAGCAGGAGATGATTAATGGCCCTGCTCACTTGTATGACAATGACAGTGGATTTTCCAACTCCAAAATGATTCCGCACTGACCGGTAGCAATCTGGCGTTGCAAGTTTCTGCAAGAGTGTGATCGCTATTCACTTCTTCACTGTCAGTGCTCCCTCTCATTTTGGTGTCCCTGCTTGGGGGCTGGGGAGAGCTCTGCACACCGATCCAGGAATGTGACCTTGCACACTCAAAAGTTCTGCAGCCACTGTTTGTCGTCCCAAACCTGCATTACAATTTGATTCGACCAGTCAGTGCTAGTTTCTTGGGCCCAGAAGCTGTGCTCCACCATTTGTAGCTGCTCTGTGAACACCACCACCAACCTTGAATTGGTTCAGGCTATGTCCCACAGCAATCTGCCCTCCAGGAAATCAGTGGGTTCCTTGAGACTCTTCTTGCAGCTCTGCAAAGACTGGAAGATCGTGCATGCTGTGCTTGGGACACTCATGACAATAGTGCAGAGCAGTGCTGGCTCTATGCTTCTGTCAGAGATTGTGGATCGCAACCAGTCCTGCGTGGGTTTGTGGGATTTTCAAAATAGGCATGAAAATGATGGGATAGAGATGGCATTATGGGGAGGAGAAGATTGCATGATGGGAATTTCAGCCATCAGTCCCAGATACCCCAGCACTACTCATTCTTGCCCCACCATGCATTGCCAAAACTTCCCAAAACACAGTGTGCTGGATGGTGGCACACTGGGATACTACTTACCCACGGTGCACCACACAGTGCATCTAAACAAGCACTCCTGGTGAGCACTCAAAGTGCTGATGGAAGAACTCAAGCGATATACTAACTGCAGCAGCTGTATGCCAAAGTCATTTGCATCAGCAAAAGTTTGTAGTGTAGACATGCACTAAGTAAGAGACATAAGAGAATGGCTGAGGGGATTTAATCTCTAGGTTACCAGTCTGTAATATGCTTGACAGACAGGGAGACTTGGACACAGGATCAGAAAGCAAGTCAGTGGCTTAGCTGGGAATAAAATGCAGGTCTCCTGATTCCCAGCGTACTAACCATGCTGTTCATTTACAAAATATAATTAATGAGTTACCCTCGCAGTGGAGAGATAGGTATTTATTATGCTCATTTCCTGGATGAGGAAAACAGGTGCACAGAAAAGTGAAGGGACTTGGTCAAAGGTTGCACAGGAACCCTGGTAGAGCTAGGAACAGAACAGAGATTTCCTAACTCCCGGGTCTGTGTTTTAAATATACAATCATCCTTCCTCTTGAGCTCCTATCCTCTGATGGCCATGACCCAATTCACTGCCCACTGCTGACTGTTCTAGTGGTGTATGTTTAATGAGTAAGTGGTCTCAGTACAGATGCTAAGTGGACATATATCCACACCACAAAAAACATCAGCACAACTGTCACTGTGTTGGGCACCTGAGAATACAGCATGCAGTTCTGGGCATTTTAATAATAGAAAAAGGTCAATTAATCAGATGGAATTCAAAGGAGGATGGCAAGGAAACTTGAAGGGAGTACGTTATGAGGAACAGAATTTGATCCCGTTAGCTTGGCTAAGCAATGACCAAATGAGACACGATAAGTCTCTGAAGGGCGCAAGTTATGAGGAACAGAATTTGATCCCGTTAGCTTGGTTAAGCAATGACCAAATGAGATACGATAAGTCTCTGAAGGGCACAAACACCCAAGAGGAAGACTGGCTATTTGGGGTGGTCCTAGAGGTATAAATACAGTACGAGAAATGGGATTAGGGTGACCACACAGCCCATTGTGGCTGAGACAGCCCTGTTTTTAAGCTCCGTCCCGACTTCTTTTTTTTTTTTTAAAAAAAGCAAAAATGAACATTTGTCCCATTTGCTCTTCCCAACTGATCAGTTGTCAAGAGCAAACAAACATATGCCCAATTTACGAAAAAAGTCTGGTGCACCTCCCGGGGTTGGGGCAGAGGAACTTCGGGGGGGAGCAGCGATGTGAGGTGCCAGGCAGCGGGTCTTAGGGGTCAGCCCCCGGTGGCATGGGGCTCAGCCCCAGCCGGTGCGGATCTCAGAGGTGGAGGGTCAGGGGGTCAGCCCCAGCCCAGGATGGCATGGAGCTCGGGGGTGGGAGGTCAGCCCCAGGCGTGGGCTGTACGGGGCACTGAGCTCGGGATGTGTGTGTCAGCCCTAGGTTGACCAGACAGCAAATGTGAAAAAATCGGGATGGGGGGGGGGATGGTAATAGGAGCCTATATAAGAAAGAGACCCAAAAACTGGGACTGTCCTTATAAAATTGGGACATCTGGTCACCCAAGTCAGCCCCATTCCCAGCCAGCGGGGGTTCGGGGATTAGGCCCAGCCATTGGTGGCATAGGCATGGAGCTCGGGGGGGGAGGTGTGGCTCTGGTGAGCCCTGTGGGGGGTGGCAGTTCAGGCTTAGGCGAGCCCCAGGTGTCCCGTTTTTACTTTAGGAAATATGGTCACCCTAAATGGGATGAAATTGAGCAAAGGAAAGGTTACGTTGGAGATCAAGAAAAACATCCTTATAGTGAGATCTACTAGTGGAATAGTCTTGCAGGGGAAGTTGAGAAGTTCCATCCTTTGAGCACTTGAAAAGTGGAGTAGAAAAACCATCCTAGGATATCCTGCAAGGAGCAGTCCTGCACTGGAAGGAATGTGGATTCATAAATCGAATAGGTCTTTTCCACCTGTAAACTTACATAACGCTATGATAATATGTAACAGCACAATCATTTTACAGTGTAAAAGGAATCGGTTTGATAAGGTTCCAATCCTGCAAATATGTGATTTTACATACATAAGTAGTCACAACAGGTGAAATTCACCTCTGTGCAGAGAGACAGCATGAAGCCTAGGCATTGGGGGGGGGGGAAGGATAGCTCAGTGGTTTGAGCATTGGCCCACTAAACCCAGGGTTGTAAATTCAATCCTTGAGGGGGCCATTTCAGGATCTGGGGCAAAAATTGGGGATTGGTCCTGCTTTGAGCAGGGGGTTGGACTAGATGACCTCTTGAGGTCCCACCCAACCCTCATATTCTATGATTTATTTTGAATGCGTATGTGGGACTTAAGTGGCAGTTAGGCTTTATACTGGGGTATGCATATGTGAGAATTTAATTCGTTGTACATAATTTGTGTTAGTGTTTACAGGCTTGGGCCCTAAAATCATTCACATATTTTCCACATAATTCTGCAGGCTATCTAAATATGCCAGGTGACACGAGCTGGGACCACCTCTGAACGTACGTGCTCAGATCCTATGGTGAGGAGTGTCTCATAAATATGCTAGATGAGATTAGAGTCATAGATTCCAAAGCCAGAAAGGACCCCTGTGATCATCTACTCTGACCTGCTGTATGTCACAGGCCATAGAACTTCCCCCAAATTAGATTGTGCCATGAACAGTGCACCGGTACTTTCTGAAATGATGCTCTTTTCCCTGGAGGCTCTGGTTCTCCCTGTCTCTTGATTTTAAGCCTCTCTCTAAATTAAGTTTATTGTTCATCAAAAGATCCCTTAAAAAAATGGACTCAAAAGCAGGATGACAGGAATATCCTTTCAAACAGCTTAACGACAAGTCCAGGACTGATGAACTGGCTGCATGTCTGGGACACAAGCTGATCTTCCTTGGTGAGTCTGGGATAAAAGTACCGACACTCGTTCTAAACCTCAGTGTTATTGTCAGTTGGCTAGGTTCTGACAAAGAGTAAATGAAATCCACAGCTGGGCCTCTCACCCTTCCTGGCAACCCTGCCATCCCAATGGAAGAACAAAACTCAGAAGCCTGCTTTCTGCCCTTTAAATTTTTTTTTTAAGTATGGATTTTTCCACAGCCCAATTTCCTAGCTCCTCATGCTCCTCTTCTCCCTTCCTGAAGACATTAATTGTCCTTTATTTTCTGTGGAGAAGTAAAGCAAGGGTTCACTAAACCAAAACAAGGGGACATTTGTTTCTACTTTGTTAGTATTGATGAAGATGGAAGGGCAAGTGTTTGATTAACCTTTTTTTTCCTGGTTGAGCTCAAGAATGGACTGTCACCCAGGAAAGAACAGTGAAAGGACCACTGAGGGGACTGAAGATTTTAACTGCCCATATGGTAGCAATGGGGATTTCTTAATTAAGTGTAAATTATAACAGTTAGGTAATTGACTATTGGAACACTTTACCAAGGATCATAGCAGATTCTCCATCACTGACCCTTTTAAAATGAAGATTGGATGTTTTTCTAAAAGATATGTTGTAGGAATTATTTTGGTGAAGTTCTATGGTATATATTATATAAGAGATCAGGCTAGATGGTCACAGTGGACCCTTCTGGCCTTGGAATCTATGACTATGAATATGATGTGTATCAGTTTGTCCTGACATTAAACACATCTCTCTGCAATGCAATAATAAAAGCATCTTCTTTACATTAAGAGTGCAGGTGAGGTAAGGAGTCATCCCTGAACTAGAACCTGATTAAGCCTCCTGCTGGGATGAGTCATTCCTATGCTAGGCTCCAGCCAAGCCAGGAGCTGGTCTTGTGACTCTCCGGGCAGGCATATAAGCCTCATAGGGGAAAACAGCAGCTGAGTCTGTTCAAAGTCGTTTCATGGCTCAGAACAATCATTTGCCTGACAGTGGTGACAAACTGCACAGGCCTCAGCCTGCCCCACCCTAGCAACCCAGGACCTACTTTTGCCTTGTTCCAGACCTGTTCTTGACTTCAGATTCAGCCTGTCCCTTGGCTTCAACCAGTAGGCCTGACCATCCTCGCTTCAGTGTCTGACAGTGCAACTCTAATACTGGACAGCCAGTTTCCATTTAGCTATAAAAGGTTGTTTGTTCTATAGTAATAGCCCCTTAATTGCTAAAAATCACAATATGATTGATGCTTATATATCTTATATCTGAACAGGATTTTAGCAGTAACCGCATGAAGAACTACAGTATATCATCCATTTGCTTTGCAATACAACTGAAATTGAAAATTAGCTCTAATTCCTTTTGGCCACTTAACTACAGTTCGCCTTGATGCTCTGAGCCTAATGCATTGTACCAAAAAAAAAAAAAAAGGAATTTCAGATGCTGTGCTGGTATGCTAACCCTTTAAAGATCATTAAATCATTAGGTTTATATCTGGCATCAGAACTGGCCTCTTCATGAATGCTTTCTGAAAAATAATTTAAAGGGCAATGAGAAATGTGAAGTTGAGATTAATTAGCATTTGGGTTTTAATTAATGGAAAAATCCATTTTGGAGGCATCAGTCACACAGCTGACCCATAGTTAAGACTGGGTTGAGGTTTGCACTTAAATATAAAGAAAAGCCACATCTTAGAAGAGTAAAGATGGAGGAAGTCTGACAACTCAACTCAACTGCAGTGCCAGAATGCAATGGGCCCGATTCTGAGCTGCTTTACACTGGGGTAACTATACTGACTTCTGTGGTGTTACTCCTGACTCAAGCCAGCATGTGTGAGATTAGAATCAAACCTATTTTTTAATTTTAAAAAGGGTAACTTATTCCATCAGTCACCCCTGAAGCCCTGGTAGCACTATAACACCAGCAGAAAATAGTAACGTTTTGATTGTTTCTGTGGTCGGAACAGAAGTCTGACAATACACTGCCTCTGCCCTTTGAGTCCTGAAATCCAGAGAGGGGTAAAAATAATGGCCAAGATTCTCTGCTGTGCATGGTTTCCGCAGGGGGCAACAGAGGTGGAGAGCTGTCAGGTTGCTGAAGCATCTTGTTTCTTGATGCAGTTCTGAACCAGCCACTGCCCTGGTGGAGTTTAGAGCAGTTTGGGGGCTTCTCTAAACTGTGCCAGATGTTCATAGCTCCCAAGCAGCCACTTGTGAGGAGAGTGTCCAGAGCACTCTGTGCACTGGCTTTGCTTATTTCATTACTTCTTATGCTCTTTATTGGGGGGGGGGTGACATAGAAGCTCTGTGAGAGCTGGGGACTGTTCCCCACCAAGTGAATCCTCAGCCAGTCAGTGTGGATGGGTCTCTGCTTTCTAGTCCCTTTGTGTCACTGAAGCAATGCAAAGAGAAGAGATGAGAACAGAGAATCTGACTCAGCAATGGTGCCTACAGTTCTATTTCCTCAGAGTGGGATCTTGTCAGATTTTACAACCTAGGTCAAGTCTGGCCTGGCCCTTACTTAGATGGCAGCCCTCTGTAACTTGGTGGGGTTTTTCCACCTAGGCAGTTGGTATCTCCTCAGGGGAGGAGTTAAAATTCAGTGTGGGCTCTTGCTAGAGTAGCAGTAGAATCTTAGAATATCAGGGTTGGAAGGGACCTCAGGAGGTCATCTAGTCCAACCCCCTGCTCAAAGCAGGACTGATCCCCAACTAAGTCATCCCACCAGTGTTGAATAGAGGGGAACGATCACATCCCTTCATCTGCTGGCAGTGCCCCTACTTATACATCCCAAAATGCCATTGGCCTTCTTGGCAACAAGGGCACACTGTTGACTCATATCCAGCTTCTCATCCACTGTAACCCCTAGGTCCTTTTCTGCAGAACTGCTGCCAAGTCATTCGGTCCCTGGTCTGTAGCGATGCATTGGATTCTTCTGTCTTAAGTGCAGGATTCTGCACTTGTCCTTGTTGAACTTCAGATTTCTTTTGGCCCAATACTCTAATTTGTCTAGGTCCCTCTGTATCCTATCCCTACCCTTCAGCGTATTTACCTCTCCTCCCAGTTTAGTGTCATCTGCAAACTTGCTGAGGGTGCAATCCACACCATCCTCCAGATCATTTATGAAGATATTGAACAAAGCCGGCCCCAGGACTGACCCTTGGGGTACTCCACTTGATACCAGCTACCAACTAGACATGGAGCCATTGATCACTACCCATTGAGCCTGACAATCTAGTCAGCTTTCTACCCACCTTATAGTGCATTCATCCAGCCCATACTTCTTTAACTTGCTGGCAAGAATACTGTGGGAGACTGTCAAAAGCTTTGCTAAAGTCAAGGAACAACACGTCCACTGCTTTCCCTTCATCCACCGAGCCAGTTATCTTGTCATAGAAGGCAATTAGATTAGTCAGGCATGACTTGCCCTTGGTGAATCCATGCTGACTGTTCCTGACCACTTTCCTCTCCTCTACGTGCTTCAGAATTGATTCCTTGAGGACCTGCTCCATGATTTTTCCAGGGACTGAGGTGAGGCGGACTGGCTTGTAGTTCCCAGGATCCTCTTCCTTCCCTTTTTTTAAAGATGGGCACTACATTAGCCTTTTTCCAGTTGTCCAGGACCTCCTCCCCCCCCGGATCGTCATGAGCTTTCAGAGATAATGGCCAATGGCTCTGCAATCACATCTGCCAACTCCTTTAGCACTCTTGGATGCAATGCATCTGGCCCCATGGACTTGTGCACATCCAGCTTTTCTAAATAGTCCCAAACCACTTTTCTCCACAGAGGGCTGGTCACCTCCTCCCCATGCTGTGCTGCCCAGTGCTGTAGTCTGGGAGCTGACCTTGTTTGTGAAGACAGAGGCAAAAAAAGCATTGAGTACATTAGCTTTTTCCACATCCTCTGTCACTAGGTTGCCTCCCTCATTCAGTAAGGGGCCCACACTTTCCTTGACTTTCTTCTTGTTGCTAACATACCTGAAGAAACCCTTCTTGTTACTCTTAACATCTCTTGCTAGCTGCAACTCCAGGTGTTATTTGGCCTTCCTGATTTCACTCCTGCATGCCTGAGCAATATTTTTATACTCATCCCTGGTCATTTGTCCAGTCTTCCACTTCTTGTAAGCTTCTTTTGTGTTTAAGATCAGCAAGGATTTCACTGTTAAGCCAAGCCAGTTGCCTGCCATATTTACTTTTCTACACATTGGGATGGTTTGTCCCCGTAACCTCAATAAGGATTCTTTAAAATACAGCCAGCTCTCCTGGACTCCTTTCCCCCTCATGTTATTCTCCCAGGGGATCTTGCCCATAAGCTTCCTGAGGGAGTCAAAGTCTGCTTTTCTGAAGTCCAGGGTCTGTATTCTGCTGCTTTCCTTTCTTCCTTGTGTTAGGATCCTGAACTTGACCATCTCATGGTCACTGCCTCCCAGGTTCCCATCCACTTTTGCTTCCCCTACTAATTCTTCCCGGTTTGTGAGCAGAAGGTCAGGAAGAACTCTGCCCCTAGTTGGTTCCTCCAGTACTTTGGGGAAGGGGTAGAAAGAGGTGAGGCAGGGCCTCATGGAAGGGGTGGAGTAGGGGGTGGGGTCAGGGGCAGCAATGTGAGGTGTCAGTGATGCAGCCCTCGGGCCAATGCCCTAGTCCTCATGTGGCCCTTGTGGTCATTTGAGTTTGAGACCCCTGGTTTAAAGTAAAGGCACTAGGAATTTGGAGCACAGCACACAGAGACATAGCACAAGCCAGGTTAAGGATTTGGTTTTCCTGTTGGCCACCCCCATGCCATGAGTTGGGTCTTATGCTGTGAGGAAAAAATCTCTCATAAAATGTACAAGTGCAACCTTATTTACCTTGTGATCACCCTCTTACCATGGCTTTTGACAGGGCTTGTCCACCACTTGTCGCTAGCACAGAACACAGTGGCATGTCTGCTCACAGGACTCAGGAGCAGCCAAGATCACATTATACCCCCCTCCATATTCTTTATCTTTACCTTGACACTCTGTAAAATGGCAGAATGATTTTTAAGATGGCCTGGGCCTATGCAATTAAAGGCTTTAAAACCTACAGGGCTATACTGGAGAAATCCTCCATTTGTGTTAGTAAAATCACCATAGGGCCTAGGAGCCCCAGACATGGATCAGAACCACATTGTGCCAGGTGTGGCTCAAACATGGAGCAAACAGATGGTCCCTTTCCCAAAAAGCTTACGATTTAAGTGAGACTTGTCCTGGCAGGTGTTTGAGTCTAATATAATGTGATTTTTTGGGAGTCTGGTCATTGTACTTTGGATCAAAAGCTGGTTGTGATTTTGCTATGGGGAAGTCACAGGGTAGGAGATTCATTCCCACAAGATGTCGACCTGGACTATTTTTTATAGGTGTTCTCCATTGTAAATCTACAGCAAATCATGTGTAGGACCCCATTTGAAAAGAATTACATTAGATATGGCTCTTCAGTGCAGTACATTGTAAAGTGTTAAGGTGATTTCGATTTCCATGCAAGCACCACTGCAGGGGAGTGCTTTATACATACAACTGTTAGAACGTCTGTCAGTCAATCTGTCTCTCTAAAACAGACACAAACAACAATACTTCAGCCCGGGAAGAAAAGTACTGCATCCAATGGAAATTGTAGGGGGAAATTAGTTAGGCAGAATGTATTTATAATATGTAATTTGACCAGGACACTAGAGTTAATATGCCTTGTGTGGCCATGGGTTCTTCCATACCCAGACCTCAGTTTTACAATCACATCTGGAGTACCAATGTGCCTCTTAACACCATGCTGGTATGTTGGTTTAGTGTTGACTCAGAAGGCAGAATCAGAAGTTTGACATTCTCCCATCTATGTAAGGACCAGGACCACCTGTGTTTAGGACCCAATCTCACAGCATGCTGAGTCCCTCCTGTGAGGTGCTAATTGATTTAGGTAGGAGTTGTCATTACTCTGCACCAGGCAGGAGTAGACCATTTGGGCTTGATCCTATGCCCAGAGCCTCCATTGACTTATCTGGGTTTTGGGTCAGGCCCTTAGTTTGTCAGTTCTGGTGAGATCATAGCAGAAGGTGGTACGGCTGCCTAAACTCTCATGCCCTTAACTTGTAATGAACTTGGTATTAGCCCATTTTTCTAACTGTAGTAACCACAGGGCTGTTTAAGTAATAGAAGGTGATTATTTCTACAGCTGTGACTTACCGTTGCTAGCAATTTTAGATATGCACCGGTGACAAGCTTTCTCCAGGCCAGCAGCCATTGGTGATCACTGTCTGGTGTAAATCTAGAGATATAGAAATAAGGGTATTACAATAAAAACAACTTATTAATGAACTAGAAACGATGGGTCAGATTCACTGCTTTGCTTTAGCAGCTTTGCACCTACCCCAGCCACCCAAAGCAGCCGCACACCCAGATTGCTGGAGCAGAACCAAGTAGCCAGAGCATACTAGCAAATCTAACCCCACTACAAACCGAATGTTAAAGGCTTGATTCACCTCACATTACACTGGTGTAAATCAGGAATAATGCCACTGAAATCAACTGTGTGACATGGGTGTAAGAGGAGACTATAGAAAAAGAGTAGCATGCATGGCAAAAATGGGGAGTGATGTGGGGGGTGCACAACTGGGTGTGTCTGAAAGAGGAATTCAGTGCCATCCACAGAGTGCAAACACGGCACTTTGCTAACTGCTCCCCTTTGGCCTTGCTGCTGCTATTAGTCAGGAGCATTCTGGCAGCCAGACAGCAGAGCTTTCGTTAATGCAGGATCAGCTCCCCCTGCGCTTCCAGTCTTGCTCGTGTCTTTATACTCTGTACTACGCTCCCTGTCTGCACTGTGCAGGATCAAGGCCACCATTAAGACAGTGATTTTTAAAAGAGTAAAATTGGTGTCCATAATAAATAAAAGGGGATACATTTAAAAAGTCATTTGCCAGCAATTTTTACACAGTTGTATCTGTGTTACCACCCTTCCTCCACTCTCAGAGGACGCTACTGTTTTATCTCAGAAAATGCTGTGTGGTACCTGTTGGCAAAAGCTGACTCTTCATTTGGCCACAATAAGATGGCTAGTCAGAAGTGACCCGATTCTGGGGGAGTTCACTCCATCCCCTCTCCCCTCACACTCAGCATGCCACTAAACCATCCTGGCTCAAAGATACTTCTGAAGAAGAAATATTGTGCTTTTGGACTGCAACAATGGACAGGTTTTTAAATGAAAGAAACTGGCAATGAAGTGCACTTAGTTGGCAAAGGTGGGTGGAGGTAACAATGTTGTAGTGGTAGGTTGTATACAATTTTGAAAATGCTAGCAAGACCCCCTGGTTCAAAACAATGCAGAGCAAAAGGCTTATTAACTCTTTACCAAAGTATATACTTTTATAAAGCCAAATGAGAGGTCTGTTTTAAATGTAGAAAAGGATGGATTAAATTGAGGGCATTGGTTGTAAGTTTTATTCCTGAATAATCCAAAAGTAGACCTTGCTTTTAGAAACGAGACATGGCTAGTGACATATCCATAAAATGGTCTCATTAAATCACTTTGGCCATTATGAGAATATAAACACCCAATATTTTTATTTTTTTAAAAGCAGATAATGCAATCAACAGAAAATACATTTATAGTTGTAGTTTTAGCAAAAACTACTTAACCTATCCTTTACAATGCATTAAATTAAAAAACAAACACAAAAAACAACCCCACCTCTGAATATCAAACAAGGAGTCTGACGATACCTTAAAGACAAAGATTTATTTGGGCATAAGCTTGTGGGTAAACACTTCTTCAGATGCAGAAAGCTTATGCCCAAATAAATCTTTGTCTTTAAGGTGCCACCGGACTCCTTGTTTTTATGGATACAGACTAACACGGCTACCCATGAGACTCAGTATGTGTGATCATTTCTCCTTCTAGTGGCTGGCCTCAGCAACTACAGCCATCCTATTACATGGCTAAAACTGAGTTCTGCCCAGAGGGAGAGTTTTTAAAAAAAATGTAAAGACATAGTATTAAGAAAGCAAAAGGCATGGTGGTTTCATAGGTACACATGCAACAGGGCATAAGCACATAACCTCTAGATAATTTCACCAGATTACAGGTGATGCACCCATTTATCAGGTTGGATCTGAAACCCGTATGATTGATCTACTACTTTGGAAAGTGCTATAAAGTCTATGGGTAAACATGCCAAAAGACTCCTCTCTGCAGGATTGTAATGCATATTAAGGACAAAAGCATTTACTGTATGTATTAGCTATAATAGCTGTGAAGGAGCAACTCAGTTGCCAGGCAAATTGAGGGATAATTTCCTTTGGAAAACTGCCATTACAAGAAATTAAAATTTAAATGACCACTAAAAACTACACTGAATCAATGCAGAGTGGAGAGGCTTATAGAATGCTAAAGTAATGCAGATAGGCACCCTCATTTTGCCCACAATAGATATTGCAGGGGGTCTCAGAAAGTCACCTGATGGTACACACAGTACCACAGGTAATGAAAAACCCAGACACAACTGGGTAAAGTTAGAGACAAAGGCCCACACTGTGATCCTCCTTACCTCAGTTTTATGCTGGTGTCACTTCATTGACTCAAATGGAATTATTCTTGTGCTGCACAGGTGTAAGGGAGAGCATCTCGAATCAACAGGACAAGTTATTCAGCCACCATGGGGATGGTTACAGTAGCTGTCAAAGCAGCTGCATGGCCCTATATGAGGAAATTTGGCCAGTGGACCTAACATAGATGCAGATCCTTTGGTCACTCCCTGGTCTGCTGTTCCCATGTGATAGCAGAGATGGAATCTGTAGAGCAGAGCTCCAGGGGATATATTCTCTCTCCACATCCTGCTCAGTCTCAGCACAGCTGACCTGCTCCAGTCCCTCTTCCTTTCGTGCCAGCTATGCCGATGGAGAGGGGCCAGAGTTGCCCCAGAATGTTGGGTTCAGGGGTGTCTCGAACTACAGCAAACTCATGACACGCTAACACTTTCTCAGATATTGCTCCCCTTGTTTTAAAACTGTCCCTTATTCCTCCAGGCAGTAATGAAAAGTCTCTGTAGCTCAGACCCATCTGTAAACCCAGCCCAGTCCACTCTCAGCCCTGGGTAGCTTTAACTTTGAACTGGTTTGCTGCTGTTGGTTTCTGTCCTAACCTTACATTTTCAGAGTTGTGTTCACCAAAATAAGAATGATCCTCCCTCCTGTGAGCACGCCTGACCCCTCCACATTCATAAACCCCCCTTTACAATGTTTCCATCACTAGTTATCCAATTAAAGAACAGAGTCCAAATTGGTCTTATATTATTTGATTGCTCAAAATATACTTTGGCTGCACAAAATAAGCTGCACTTTCAATCAATTCCAAACACCTCACACTGTTGAGGAATAAAACAGGAAGACTAAATTCTCAGTCCACTGCACTGTAGATCTACAATTCCTGATCGCTCAGATAGCTTTGCCCCAAGACCCCAAATCCTTCAGCAACAGAAACACGTTCATCTCACTGCACAGATTGAGGATTTTTTAAATATTCAGAAAACCATTTCTACCATACTGGTTTTGCAGTCCATTTTTTCCTGACAAAGTACAAAATGCTACATTGTCCTTTATTATGCAAACATTCCTGGCAAATCAGCATCTTTCCAATGAATCTCATACCTGAAAGAACTTACATGCTCTCTTAACTCACCTTGTTAAACCAATGGAAGTCTGAAATGAGAAACCACAAAATAGATTCTTCAATAAAAGTATATTGTGAAAGTCAGATCCTGTGTTACACTATAGTCATGCTCAGCTTCCAGGGACTCTGCTTTCAGTTAGCTGGCTTTAAGTGATCTCTTTCTCTCTGTTGCACACACCTTCTCTCTATCACTACTCAAACTCCTCTGCTGCAGCCAGGCAGCTCCTCTGCTGTTTCTAGTTGTGAGGAGAACGGATTATAATTATTTCCTATACACTCCCACATTCAGCTTGCTCCTTAACCCAGCAATTGCAGGGTTTTACAGTGCCATCAGGGGGCAGCAGAGGAGCCCACAGAAGACTTGTGAAGGTAAAAGAAAAGATATTTTCTTTGCAAAAAATCTTTCAGTAGATTTGGTTTATCCATAAATCAGCAGCTAGTAGCTGATGTCTGGTTTATTTTATGGTACCATTTTGTCCCTTTGCAATGGCCTGATGTAGTCCTCTGCGATTTACAGAGCTGCCACATACACAACTTTTAGTGTTAGCTACTGGATGTTGTTTATTCCGGATATCCTATACTACCTCCCTAGAGATCTGTTTTTTGAATAGTTACTCACCATGTTCTCTTTTCATTAGCAGATGCCTGTCAGAAATCTCAGGTCTAATAAGTGCTGTGTCACTAGCTAGAAAGCAATACCTATGTACAATAGGAAACTATGTTTGACAGATAACTCTCTCTGGGAGCAACTACAGCATTAATGAAGATCTACACATATTTAGGGCCTTTTATAAAAGGCTTTGCAAAAAAGGCTACCAGCTGTCAAAATCATTAGGGAACTGACAAAATACCTGCCAAAACTTTGGAGAAACAATAGTGAACTCAGCTCTCATGTTTGCACATGTTGAAGCAAAGCTAATAGCTATGCATTAGGAGGATGATGTCCATGGTTGGGTTTACAGGGGAAAAGAAAATTGCATTGCTTAAAGATTTTGTTTACATACAATTGGTCTAATATATACAAAAAACAATGTATAACGTAGTTTCATTCTGAAGGAACCCAATGGTCTTTAAATGTGGGTAAATAGTATAGAGAGTATATTCTGTGCTTAGTACAGAGGCCCTGATTCTGCAATCCTTACTCATGTTGATTAATACCCATCTGAGTGCTCCCCCTGAAATCAGTATGAATACTGGTAGAGCAAGGTAAGATCCCTACAACTGTGGCCATTGATATTAGTAATTCACCACTGAAATGCAGCCACTTCTGGTATGACCCATGTGCTAACAATACAACACTGCACAACTATTTTTAGTAAAAGAAGGGAAGCACCAACTGAAACAGCAGTAGTTTGAATTTAGTTACCAAAGTTGGAAGTTAGCCAGGACATCGTAGTGCTTAAAAGGTAGGAATAGCAAGGTTTGGGAGGAATTGTTTGGATTAGTCCAAGCAAGCATAACTAAGAAATCAGATGCAAATGAACAAAAAAATGTGAGTTGAATAAAATTTTATATCCGGAATAGCTATTAAATTGTGGAATAGAATCCCAAAGGAAATGATAGAAATTCTTTTGCTTGAATCTTTAAAAATTAGACTGAACTTGCAGTTGGGAGCAAGTCTGTATTGGCTAAGGGGTATGCAAAGTTACCTATGAAGTCTTTGCCATCTCCAATTTCTAGGATTTTAGCTTGACTTCTAACCATAACAGATGACTGTGTACAAGGGACACAGAGGCAGAGTAAAGGAAGTGGGTGAGTGAAGCTAATTTCTAGATACCACAAGAAGCTGTAGAATAGGGAAATCTTCTCTTTGCTAGACAGCTGTCTGTGTTATGGCAATCACCTGCATATCTGACATCTGTTAGCACCTCTGTCAGCTTTGCCAGCAGAGAGACAGAGGATTGAATTGGTATGGGGGCTGAACTACTTTTGCCCCTAGACATGTTCCTTTCTGAACAAGATTAAGGTACAGCAGTAGGGGAAGCTTCCATGGCCGCTGTCTCCAATGTAATTGCAGTATTGCTACCCCAAATGCTCCAAAATCATAAATTAGCCCCCTGACATTGGCTTAAAAGCACTAAGATTTTTTTAAAAATCACTAAGGATTTTTCTCTTTGTCTTGTTTGAAACTTTTGGTGCACTCAGGTCACCTTTTCTCCATAGCTATGAGGCCTAGAAACCAACTTGGTTTTTAACTAAATCTTAGATTCTCAAGTAATCACATGACCTTTGGAGATGAGGCCCCAAGAACAACACTAAATACCAAAAGACTTGCAATAAAATTGCAGGAATTGGCAGCACTGTAATTGTTCTGTAGACAGAAGTCTGGTTTCCCAGATTATCAGTACAACCTCTTTCATGAGCAATCCAGTCAGTATAGGGTACGAACAAACCTAAGGGAAGAAGTTAACAATTGGATGGGGAGGGGAGAAGGAAAATATGGTAAATTTCCAAGTAGAATGTTCCTCATCTTAGAAGCTAGGACATTTTAGTGAGAAAGAAGGGGCGAGAGAGGATATATTTAGTGTTTCATTAAATCTGTAGCAGGAAACCAGGTAGGAGAGGGCTGCGGCAGGTTATAGGGAAAAATTCAGAGAGAGTAGTTTTAAGGGTTGTTCTGTTTTCCTTATTAAAATAAAGGAGTGTTTCAAGAAAGCAACTCTTCCTGGGATTCTTTGTCATGTAAGAATGGTAAAGGAAGGCAGAACAGGAATCTGGAGAAAGGAAGATAGGGAAAGCGGCATATACAGATCCAGACTAACACAGCTACCCCTCCAAAGATAGGGAAGTTGGGGATAGCAAAAAGGGCTAAAACTCCTTTTTTGTCTATCTATAGCCTGGTACTGCATTCCAATTAAAACACAATTCAGTGTATTAAGAGCTGTGTTTCTTTACTGTTGGATATTAATCTGCCTCAGGAATTCCAAGATCCAAGCAAGCTGATCAAAACAGTAAATGTGTTTCTCCCTCATGTTTTAAGGTTTAAGAAGCATAAGGCATGTTTCACAACAAAACTGTTTACCCCAAGTCTTCCAATTCCCCAGGATGTAGAACCACAGGTACTTTAAAATATCTTCAGTAAAAGTAACTTCCTTCCTGCGAGGGTCTTGCTATCTCTCCAGGGTAACCTTTGATGAAATTTCTAGTCTTGAACACTGCTCCTCATGTCATTTTATGATCAGTGAGGATGGAACTGTTCTGTTCAGTTTCTAGTGCAGTTTCACTAGGTATAAGATTCTGATCTTGCTTACACTGGTGAGTTCACAGGTATAAGAAGGGCACTTCTGGTCTTGCTTACACTGGTGACTTCAGTGGTTACTGCTAATTTATACCGATGTATCTGAAAGCATAGTCAGAACCCCATTTTCCTAAAAGACTGATACATTTTAAGGCCAGAAAGAGCCATTATGACCATCTAGTCTGACATCTTGCACAACATAGATCATAAAATGTCACCTAGCAATTCATGCACCAAGCCCATAGCTTCTGGAAGCCTGAGTACATGAACAGAGCAATTCTGTTCTTTGAGCACTTCCAATGTGACTTTCCCTAGTTATTTAATTGGGAAGAGTGCTTAAGTACAGAGAGATAGAGACACTTCTCACAGACCTTGGGAGACAGGCCAGTCCTTGCTTACAGACAGCCCCCCAACCTGAAGCAAATACTCACCAGCAACCACACCCCACACAACAGAACCACTAACTCAGGAACCTATCCTTGCAACAAAGCCTGTTGCCAACTGTGCCCACATATCTATTCAGGGGACCCCATCATAGGGCCTAATCACAGCTGCCACACTAGCAGAGGCTCGTTCACCTGCACATCTACCAATGTGATATATGCCATCATGTACCAGCAATTGGTCAAACTGGACAGTCTCTACGTAAAAGAATAAATGGACACAAATCAGACATCAAGAATTATAACATTCAAAAACCAGTCGGAGAACACTTCAATCTCTTTGGTCACTCGATTACAGACCTAAAAGTTGCAATTCTTCAACAAAAAACTTCAAAACCAGTCTCCAGCGAGAGGCTGCTGAACTGGAATTAAATTAACTTAGGCTTGAATAGAGACTGGGAGTGGATGGGTCATTACACAAAGTAAAACTATTTCCCCTTGTTTATTCCCCCCACCCATCCTGCACTGTTCCTCAGATGTTCTTGTCAACTGCTGGAAATAGCCCACCTTGATTATCACTACAAAAGGCGTTCCTCCCCCCCCCCCCGCTCTCCTGCTGGTAATAGCTCACCTTAAGTGATCACTCATTACAGTGTGTATGGCAACACCCATTGTTTCATGTTCTCTGTGTATATAAATCTCCCCACTGTATTTTCCACTGAATGCATCCGATGAAGTGAGCTGTAGCTCACGAAAGCTTATGCTCAAATAAATTTGTTAGTCTCCAAGGTGTCACAAGTACTCCTTTTCTTTTTGTGAATACAGACTAACACAGCTGCTACTCTGAAACCTGTCATCTAGGAATGTTGTATTTTATTTTCAGTTTGAATTTCTGTGTTCTCATGACTGGATGACTTACAAGCCAAAATACCCAAATAGAGTTACAATTCTCCTAATTCATTGGTTATTAAAAAAATTATAGGATTTGGCAAAATTAAGATGCCTTTTTGGAGGTACTTTGCAAATCTGGCCTTTTTGCATCTGTATAATTTACACATACATCCATTTGGGGCCCCCAAACCCAGGCATCTTCATATACAAATTGAATAATTACACAACTGCATGCTTTGTGCACAACTGCGTTTTTAGTGACTTGGCTGCATGTATACATGCGCATGTGGTCTCTTGGTTCCTCTGTAGGAATAGAGACAAAACCCACTGAAGTCAATAGAATTCTTTTAATTGACTTCAGTTGTCACTGATTGGGTCCTACAGGCTGCATCCTGGCACTGTCCTAACTCCAGATGCTTGCTGCTCCTGGGCCAGCTGGAAGTCTGAAGAGGGAGAAGTTAATTGAGAGTCAGTCCAGTAAAAGTAGATTCCTGAGCCATCCTGCATGGTGTGCCCTGTAAGGAATGCGAGTAGCAGTAGTACCTCACACACAAATGTGTGAGGAACCAAAAATAAACTTGGGTCCCAAAGGATCACCACTCTTTTGTGAGCAGCCCAGTCAAGGGAAAAAACTTATGAGTCCATCCCACTCTACAAAAGATCATGGAAAATGAAATCAGTGTTGTATAGTCACTAGGAGAAAAGGGGTGGTGTTTACAATGCCAAATCTGACTCAGAATAACTCACTGATAATTCCTAGTGGAGACAAGGCACAGGGTAGTTTTTCCTTGATGTAGCTGGTTGAGGCAAACTTGAGACCCTCCCCACCAGTGTTTACCTTAAGCAGCCACACTGAGGTGAAACTACCCCATGCTTTGTCTCCACTAGGATTTTAAAACGAGAGCTAACTTGAGTTAGCTATCTCGGTATAAAGATCACCCCTTTTCCCATAGCGAAGGCTAGCTCATTGTGTGGAAGCAAGTCTCCCTGAGCCCACCTCTGCCTTCACCCTCACTTTGTACGGGTTCATATAACCCTACTGCAAGTCAGCAGAGAACCAGGCCCAGTGAGTGCATCCAGGAAATGGCTCCATCTAACCTGAGAATCTGTCCACAGGTTGACAGAGGCAACAGTCATTTTAAAACTGCTAAATAAAATAGCGTTACCTTCTGTTGTAGAAATGATCATCTTATAATGCTTTCAGAGAAAGCTTTTTATCATTTATTAAAAGCAACACAGGTAGTTATAAGAAGAGAAATGCAATAAGTCTTTCATTTTTCCATTGTTCAAGGCAAGACATGTGAATGTTTAGCTCACAGCTGCTTTGGTTAGCATTGGAGGGGGGTGTGTGAAATCACTTTAATGGCTTTCCATAGCATTTAACAGCTATGCCAAATGGGATCCCAGAAGTTACAGCATGCAATTATTACAATCAAATCTCTGCAAAAAAACAGGAATAAATCAGGGCCAATCCCCCCAGCGAAGAGTCCATGCTGCAGATGTAGCAAGCCTAGATTCTTGCAAACCAGAGATGACATTTTGATGTTCACTAGCACAGTCAATGCTGCAGCTGATTCTGCTGGAGTTCACTGTAATTACAACTGCTATCTCTGAGAGCTCAGAGCAGAGATGGGCAACACCCCCAGGGATCCATACTATCCCTGCTTCTCTTTAATAGCTACATGAGACTGCTGGTAGAGACAGTGAGACACTATGGGGTACCTGCCAGCAGTGCACCATTATCACTCAGCTCTATGTAGGCTTGGCAGGATTCAGTTTAAATCTATAAGATGTCGGTAAACATTGATTTCAGCTCACACACAACAAGTACAGCTTCCCCTACCTACCTTGCGCTGCAGGGATTGGGTGTCACCAGCCCTGTGGCTGTGCAGAAGCCCTCTGCTGCCCCACTTTCACTGGAGTGAGGGTGCAGGGCCATGACAGCAGGGGACTCCCTCAGGGCAAGTGACTGTGATCCCCACAAGTGCAAGGTGTGGGGAAGGCTGAAGACCTAGTGAGGCAGAGCAGAGACCCCTGGCCACAACTGCAAAGAGGTGGAGGAGGACATGCCCCTGGCCATGGGAAAGGTTACCCCACCACTAAATAGCTCTGTCCCCAGGCAGGAGCCATTCAGCAGTGGGGATGGTCTCCCCCTCATTTGGAGTATCATTGTCCTCCTTATGCTCCAGGCTAGGGGTTTCTCCTCTGCCTGCCAAGCCCACAGCCTTCCCCACACCTTGAGCCTGCAGAGATATGTCATCAGCCCCGTGGCTATGCAGGGAGCCCTCTGCAGCTCCACAGCCCTGCTCGCTCACTCACCAGCCAGGAGCGTGTGGGCCATCCTGAGACAGGAACTGTTCAGCAATTCAGCTGGGGTCAGCCTGCCCTGCCACCAAGGGATCATCCTCCACCTCACAGCCCTGGCCAGGGGGTCTCTGCTCCAGTGGGCCAGGACCACAACCTCTCCCTCACCTTGTACCTGGATGTCTTAGGCCCCTTGGCCACACAGGGAGCCCCCTGCAGCTCGGCTGTCAGTGCTGCCCTAACCCTAGCCTCCACTGCTTCATTTCCCACAACTGTAAAAATCAAAATAGTTAAAAATCAGGGGGGAAAGTAAAATCAAAAAAGATTAACCATTGAAATTGCAATAACACCCCAAATTCTGCCAAGCCTGACATTATATTATATATCATTCTCTGCAACCACCACCACAATACAGCCAGGAAATTAGCTCTGGGATGAAGAAGAGCTGGCTCAAGCTGAGCCCAAGCAAGACTGAAGTGGTCCTTTTTGAGCACTGGGATGTGGGTGAGTGCTAGCCAAGATGTCTCCACCTTCCAGTAAAGGCACAAAGCCCCCATTTGTCAGAGTTGTGTGATGCCCCAGGTGTCAGGAGTGAACCCATTCAGCTGAGCCTGAGGACTAGCCCAGCCTCCAGGCAGATTAATGGGCTCAGCTGAGCTGCAGTAGGATCACCTGATTGGCCAGCCTGCTTGATTGGCTGAAGGGAACTAGCGGGCCTGCTCTTAAGTGCAGCAGCAGGTCACTGGCTGCTCAACATTTGCCCACAGCTCTGACCATTTCTGTGCCTGCCTTGTTCCTATCCTACTTCCTCCTGTCTGCAGCTTTGACCCTCAGCTTGACTCCTGGTTCCTGTCTCTGGCTCCGACCCTTAATTCTGCCAAACATGAGGCCTGACTCCTGCTCCAATCAGCAGTAGGGTTGCCAGGTGTCTGGTTTTGACCGGCATGTCTGGTTGAAAAGGGACCCTGGTGGCTCCAGTCAGCACTGCTAACTGGGCTATTAAAAGTCCAGTTGGCAGCACAGGCAGGCTCCCTACCCGGCTCCGCACGGTTCTCGGGAAGCTGCCAGCATCTCCCTGTGGTTCCTAAGTGGAGGAATAGTCACAGGGGCTCTGCGTGCTGCCCCTGCCCCCCACGCCAGTTCAGCAGCTCCCACCGGCCAGGAACTGCAGCCAATGGGAGCTGAGGAGGCCACACCTGCAGGCATGGGCAGTGCACAGAGCCACGTGGTCGTGCCTCCAAATAGGAGCTGGAGGGATTGGACATTCGCTTCCGGGAGCCACCTGAGGTAAGCACCGCCCGGAGCTTGTATCCCATCCTGTGCCCCAACCGCTTGCCCCAGCCCTGAGCCCCCTCCTGCACCCCAAACTCCAGTCCCATCCCAGAGCCCACACCCCCAGTCCTCACCCCAACCCTCTGCCCTAGCCCAGATCCCCCTCCTGCACCCTGAACTCCTCATTTCTGGCCCCAGCCCAGAGCTCACCCTCCAGAGCCCTCACCCCAACCCTCTTCCCCAGCCTGGAGCCCTGTCCTGCACCCCAGACCCCTCATCTCCAGCCACAACCCCAGTCGAAGCCCTCATCCCCTTTTACATCCCAACCCCCTTCCCCAGCCCAGTGAAAATGAGCTAGTGAGGGAGGGTGGGGGAGAGTGAGCGACGGAGGGAGGGGGGAATGGAGTGAGTGAGGGGGGGCCTTGGAGAAGGGGCAGGGCAAGGGTGTTCGGTTTTCTGCAAATAGAAAGTTGGCAACCTAATCAGCAGGTCTGACTGCCCATGCCCCAGTCATGACAAGGATCTCAAAACTGGGCTACTGGGCAACAAAATGGCAGATTGCATTTATCAACATTGGAAAACAATCCCAACTATACCTTTAAAATGATGGTCTAAATTAACTGTTACCACTCAAAGATCTTGGAGTCATTGTAGATAGTTCTCTGAACATCCAATGTGCAGCTTTAGTCAAAAAAGTTAACAATGTTGGGAGTCATTAAGAAAGGGATAGATAAGACCAAAAAAATCATTGCTGCTATATAAATCCATGGTACGCCCACATCTGCATGCAGTATTCAAGATGTGGTCACCGCATCTCAAAAAAGATATATTGGAATAGGTTCAGAAAAGGGCAACAAATGATTAGGGGTATGGAATGGCTTTCGTATGAGGAGAGATTAACAACATTGGGACTTTGCAGCTTGAAAAAGAGACTACTAAGTGGGGATATGATAGAGGTCTATAAAATCATGACTGGTGTCAAGTAAATAAGGAGGTGTTATTTACTTCTCATAACACAAGAACTAGGGGTCACCAAATGAAATAAATAGGCAGCAGGTTTAAAACAAACAAAAGGAAGTATTTTTTTCCCCCCACACAACACAGTCAACCTGTGGAACTCTTTGCCAGAGGATGTTGTGAAGGCCAAGATAACAGGGTTCACAGAAAGAACTAGATAGGTTCATGAAGGATAGCCATCAAAGGCTATTAGCCAGTATGGGCATGGATGGTGTCCCTAGCCTCTGTTTGCAACAGGTATGGATCACTTGGTGATTACCTGTTTATTGCCTATTCTGACAGTGGCTAATGCCACATGCCCACTGTCAGAAGACAGGATACTGGGCTAGATGTACTTTTGGTCTGACCCAGTATGGCTATTATGTTATGTGACAGTTTGAGCAGCCCAAAAAGAAGCTGGGTTAGCTGCTAGGGTGGATCCCCCTAAAGCTAACATCTCCTTGATAGGCCGAGGGGGCACCTTACAGAATCTACAGACCTGTGTCAATGCCCTGAAGGTGCAGAATGCTACCCTGAAATCACAAGCCAGGCCACCCATGCCTACTAAGAGCGGAAGATACCATTACCCAACAAGTTCAGATGGTGACAAGAGGAGGTTTCACAGGTTTCATAGATTGGCCTGGGACTCCCGACCCCTTTAAATGTCCAATTGTTATGCTTATAAGAAGCACATGGGATTTTTTTAAGGAGAAAAGGCAATATGCCACGTTTATTGAAGATGCAACAATTAGCATATGCATTCAATTACATACACAGTCCCGTCAGTTGATGTTATAGTTACCAGTTTAGAGTTCAGATCAATCTAGTGGCCATTTAGGTTGATTACAGGTAGGTAGGAGCTGGGTTCTGTTGGTCACGACACAATGCTCCAGGGAAACCTTGGCAAGATGAACCCAAAGTTTTATGGCAAGGCACCCTTTTTATATAGTGATTTTCCTTCATTGAGACCAATGAGTTTCAGAGTCATGCTACAATCAATTGTCAGTTGACGAGTGCTTGTTTTTTAAAAAAAAAGTTTTTTAGGGAGTTACCCCATGCTGGTTTTGATTAGTTATTTTGTCCTTGATAGGTGCCAGTCTCATTTTTAGAGTAATTAATTTGCCCTCCTCTGACATTTCAATAGGGGCATGTTGTAATCTCCTGACATCCTTACGTCTGTCCTCAGTTCCTCCCTAGAACATCTGGTCCGGTGATGGCATTTACACTTATCTTCTAACACTCGCACTCATTTACACACAAAACTGGACTGATTTACACAGAACATTTGAACAGGAACATCAACTTGCAATGCAGGAGAAAATCATTGCATTGTTTTACTTATTTTAAAATGCTAAACCCACAATAAAGTGATGACCCTAAAGGTCTGTTACTGCCTTGAAATCAGTTCTAGACACAGATTCTGGCTGATGCATCTTTACCAATGGCCCACTAGGCCATTCCTTTCGGCTTTTAGAAAGGGTGGCTGACAGGATATGGTTAAATCATACATTACTACGTGCTACATTTTTTTATTTTAAATTATACAAATATTAAACAATCCTACTACTACACAGTTCCCTCTGGAATTAGTTCAAAGAACTTGTCCAAGCCATGTTGGTGATTTTTGACAACCTGAACACCACATGCATAGCAAGTCACATGTGTAATAATTTACCCATTGGTAATATAAGAAATAGTGATGAATAGTAACCTAGAAAAATCCAATACCCTTGAATTTAGCAATAATTGGGAATAGAATTACAAGAAAAAACCCATAAATGCCAGTTAAGATGTTGTGTATTTTTATTTTTTTAGCTATGGACTTTGTTGGGCAAATGCCCTTTGGGGTACCCCAAAAACTAGAAGGGGGGAAGTCCTGGGCTCCTCATAGAAGGGTGTTTTAAAAATCAAACATTTATATTTTAGTTGTGTTTGTTGTTAGAATGTGAAGGAAAGTTATTATAAGCAAAATGTCAAACCCTAACGGCAGCAAAATGTCAAACCCTAACGGCAGCAAAATGTCAAACCCTAACGGCAGCAAAATGTCTAATTTGCTGTAATGGTTATAATAAACCTCAACTGTAAAGCATGGTTGAGACAAAAAGTAAATAACTCAAAGGTTTTACATACAGTGGGAAAAAAATCCAATACCTGCAAAGGCACTATGTATGAAATATGACCATCTGAATCAACAGTTTAATTTGCACTTCTGCAGATCAAAGATAAGGTTCCCAGTTTATCCAGCTATTGATAGATTCATAGATCTCAGGGCCAGAAGGGACCACTGCAATCATCTACTCTGACCACCTGTAGAACACAAGTGGTAGAACTTCCCCAAAATAATTCTTAGGCCATATCTATTAGAAAAACATCCAATTTTGATTTAAATTTTGCTAGTGACAGGGAATCCACCATAATCCTTGGCTGGGGTGAAAGTAATAATAAATTCTTACCAGAGCCCTAGTGTGAGACTCACTGTCACAGCACCTCCTGCTGGTCGTCCTGGGAATTAGCTCAACTCCAGCTGCAGAGCACCCTCTGCTGGCCAGTGTCTCCCCTGCCTCAGGCCCCTGTGTCTCTCCCAGACTCCACTGCCCCTTACCCTGGGGTTCTGCCCACTGCAGTACCCCCACACGCTGGGTCTCCCCTTCCAGCAGGGCCCCAAACCCACTACACCCACCTTGCCTCAGTGGCTACTGCCAGTCATCATCTCACCCCCTCTCACTGGGGCAGATTGCAGTCTGTAAAGGCCACACATCATTGGCAAGGGGGGTCAGACCAGCTGCCTCTGCCTAACCCCAGTACCTGCTTTGGCCTTTAGCAAGACACACAGCCTGGGGATTTGCCAGGCTGGAGCTTCCCAGCTCCTCTTGCCTTTCCCCAGCTCTGCTCCCAGGCAGCCATGTCCATCTCTCTCTCCACAGCTAAAGAGAGACAGACCTAGTGCCTCCCTGAGGCCTTATAACAGAGCCAGGTGTGGCCTGATTGGGGTGTGGCCCCAGCTGTGGCTGCTTCCCCAATCAGCCCAGCCTTCCTCCATCAGAGCAGGGTAACTGCCCTGCTACACGGCCCCCGGAAGGGGCAGGGCTGGGAATCAGCCTCCCCCAGCCAGCCCATCCGCGCTGCCTGGCCCCCAGGGTTCAGGCAGTGATTTAAAAGGGCCCAGGGCTCTGGCCACTGCTGCGATAGTGATGGCAGCTGGGAGCCCCGGGGCAGCTGCTCTTTTGTGCCCCTGTTGGCGGCCCGGGGGGGGCAAAAGGGGCAACTCTTTAACGTGGGCTGCATATGGGTCTGTACCAACTTCTTACTGGCTCACTTTCACCCCTGATTCTTGGGAAAGTGTTCTAGTGGTGAACTACTCTCACTGTTAAAAATGTACACTTATTTCCAGACTGAATTTATCTAGCTTCAACTTCCAGCCCCTGGATCATGTTATTCTTTTCTCTGCTAGCTTGAAGAGCCCATTATTATTATTTGTTACCCAGGTAGGTAATAACAGACTTTAATCAAGTCACCCCTTAACCTTCTCTTTGTTAAGCTAAATACAAGGAGTGGGGGGGTTGGACAGGTGGGGGGTTCTGAGGGCGGCAGTCAGGAGGTGGGAAGTGGGAGGGGTCGGACAGGGGGCGGGGCTCAGGATGTTTGGGGAGGCACAGCCTTCCCTACACAGCCCTCCATACAGTTTCGCAAGCCCGATGTGGCCCTTCGGCCAAAAAGTTTGCCCACCCCTGGATTTAGGTCATACACACAATCAATCTCTCTCTCTCTCTCTCACACACACACTCTCCAATCCCATTTCCATTCAAGCAAGTCCCCTTGAGTTTCCAAATGGTCCCTAGAACCGTCCCTGCAGAGAAGAGGATGGAGCTGCTCCCTGGGCCTATTGCAGCTGGAGTACGATTGCTACAACATAGTGAATTCAGGCAGAGGTGCGCAGCCTACGGCCTGTGGGCCGTACACAGCTCACTAGAGCATTTAATAAGGCCCGTGGCCTGCTTCAGCACAACATACTAATGTCCAGTTCATTAGCATTTTGTCGTCATGTTTGCATCATTTTAGTTTACTAAAGTGCGTAAACAGACAACGCTATACATAGGTTGTTTCTATCTAAATACTTATGAAACAAATTGAACTTAAAATATAAATCAATACAGATGACTTTAAATCTTGTTATAATATGTAGAATCTGTTTGGCCCACACAAGGTTGTGCTTTGTAACAAGGCTGGACACCACTGAGTTTGGGCAAGCACAGCATGGTGTTATGCACGAGGCTCCTCTCCTTTCTTTTCAGGAACTCTGTGTGCCATGGCCCAGATTTACAGGTATTTGAGCATGTAAAAATGCAGCTAGGCATGTAGAGGGATTTACAAAAACACCTAAACAGGTTAGGAGCCCAACGCCCATTGAAGCTATTGTTAATCTGGCCCATGACTTGTGACTGAGCCAGGCCGCTATGCAGCTGTCTTGCTACCACAAATGCTCCTTTTCAGTTGATACGCTCAAGCACTGTTGCCTCTGATGGTGATGTTCCAATCCAGGGTCGTGATGCATTTGTGGCCTAGTTTTCAATTACATGATCTCAGGCCATTTCCTCCATGCATGAGGTCAGTGATGTCTCTTTGGACAACAGTAGCGCCTCGGAATCTCACCAGGTAGCACTGTGCTCCAAGGTTCACTCAGTGGGCCAGGATGTCCCTGTGAGAAGCTAGCTAGGATGGGACCTGATTGCATGAATGCGTGATGCTGCGTTGGGAACCACAGTAAAGACAGTTAAGTGAATGACAAATGATTGACAGATACCAATTACTGACCAACTTTCCCATAGACTCTCAGCATAATCCATAAATGCTCCCTATTTCTAAGAAAATAGAAGAGAAGAATAAATGATGTCTTTGACACAAATAGATGGTCGAGCTGGGGGAGCATTTATGCACTCAACCACACATCTCAAAACTTTCTCCCATGTTCAGAGCTCACGGTTTTCTTGTCAGGGCAGCAGAACATTTTCTTGCCTATGCTATGGTGGGTGGGTCCTAGAGTTTGGGGATGTTCTTCCTGGTTGCCTGTTTGAAGAAGAAGACAGCCGCCTCCTCCTCCTCCTATTACTCTGGGGAAATTTGGGCATTACTCCAGCATGAAATTCCCCTCTGCAAAAGGAATTCTCTGCTGGCCATTTCTAGCCAGAATCCATCCACTCTCTTGTGTGACATGAAGTAAACACATGTTGCAAAGAATCTAGGCCTCAATTTAGAATCCAGCCTGATGAGGAAGAGGAATAAAGAAATGAAAAGAGGGGAGAGGGGAAAGCAGACAGAGTGTGACAGAGATAGAAGAAAAAAGAACGAGGAGGACTTGTGGCAGCTTAGAGACTAGCAAATTTATTTGGGCATAAGCTTTCGTGGGCATCGGATGCATGCAGTGGAAAATACAGTAGGAAGACATATATACACAGAGAACATGACAAAATGGGTGTTGCCATACCAACTGTAATGAGACCAATTAATTAAGGTGGGCTATTATCAGCAGGAGAAAAAAAAACCTTTTGTAGTGATAATCAGGATGGCCTATTTCAAACAGTTGACAAGAAGGTGTGAGTAACCTTTTTAATTAATTAATTAATTAATTGAGGGCTGAAATGTCTAGAGGAGCAGGATATTTGCATATTTCAGTCCTTATCTTCACAGAGAAGAGAGACAGGGTAGAGGGGTATGTGTTATGTGCACTAGTGATTGAAAATAAAATGGTCAGAACTAGTTTTAGGCTTCCCAGCCTTGAAAGTGGCCTTTAAAGTGGTCTCTAACAGAAATCCAGAATGTTACCTTGATCTGAGGCAGAATTGGATTATTCAGTATTTGTGTTATAATTTGCACTCACCACTGCCGCCCCAAAAAGAAAAAATTTAAAAACAAGGACTGTTTGCAATATGTTCCAGGAATTACAGAGCACCAGCATCAATACATAGAATTGCTTAGCTAAACCTATAAAGATAATAATTTAGGCCAGATTCTGCTGGCCCTGAGACATGTTTGCTGTGGAAGGAAAGGCACAAGGACTTTCCCTCTATACCTTTACTGCTCCCCCTGGGGTCCACAGCACCCCTAAGGAGGCAGGAATAGCATAAGAGGGAGCAGGCTACAACCTGCTCCACTCTGCACGCCAGGGAGATTTGGGCAACTATCTGAGATTGAAGGCCTCTGTGTACCCTCCGGGTCAGTGCAGCTCCACTCAGTGGTGCTGTGTGTGTCCATCTGTAGTTTTTACAGTGGTGAAATCTCTTTGGATTCTGGGAGACGGTTCCTTCTGGCAGGCCACAGTTCTCAGTTTCTACTGAAGGGTTTCTTAGCTGCCACTTTCGTCCGTTCCCTCCACATTCTTTCTGTTGGATTCAGATCAGGTTACTGTGATAGCCTACTGCTAGATAGTGTTTTATATTTTATTTTTGAGGTTTATATGTGCTTTGATCTGAGCATTAGGTCAGTCTCTTAAAAATAAACCCTCTATTAGGTTTCTCCCCCAAAAAGATATTAATTTTCAATGCTATCCTTTCAGACACTGAACAGTACATTACACATTAATGACATTATTTACTGACATCCACAGAAAAGAGCCCACCCCACAATCCAGCATTATCATAGAATCATAGTAATACAGGGTTGAAGAGACTCAAGAGGTCATCTAGTTCATCCCCGAGACTAAGGTATGACCAGGTAAACCTTAACCATCCCTGATAGGTTTTTGTCTAACTTGATCTTAAAAACCTCCAATTTGGGGAATTCCAAAACCACCCTGAGTAACCTGTTCCTATGCTTAATTATCCTTATAATTAGAAAGCTTTTCCTAATATCTAACCTGAATCTCCCTTGCTGCCAGCTAAACTGATTACTTCTTGACCTGTCCTCAGTGGACATAGAGAACAATTGATCACCATCCCCTTTATAACAACCGTATACATATTTGAGGACTGTTATCAGGTCTCCCATCAGTCTTCTTTTCTCAAGATTAAACATGCCCAGTTCTTTCAACCTTTCCTCATAGGTCTTGTTTTCTAAACCTCTTATCATTTCTATCGCTCTCCTCTGGACTCTCTCCAGTTTGTTTACACTTTTCTTAACATGTGGCTCCCAAAACTGGACACAGTAATCCAGCTGAGATCTTACCAGTGCTGAGTAGAGCGGAACAATTACCTCTCGTATCTTACATACAGCACTCTTGTAACACATCCCAGAATGATGTTTGCCCTTTTTCACCACAGCATCATAATTAGGGCCCTACCAAATTTACAGCCATGAAAAACATGTCACGGACCATGAAATCTGGTGTCCCCCTGTGAAATCTGATCTTTTGTGTGCTTTTACCTTATACTATACAGATTTCTTGGGGGAGACCAGCGTTTCTCAAACTGGGGAACCTGACCCAAAAGGGATTTACAGGGGCTTTGCAAGGCTATTTTAGGGGAGTCATGGTATTGTCACCCTTCTGTGCTGCCTTCAGAGCTGGGTGGCCAGAGAGCATCGGCTGTTGGCTGGGCGCCCAGTTCTGAAGGCAGCACCCCGCCAGCAGCAGCGCAGAAGTAAGGGTGGCAATACCATACTATGCCACCCTTACTTCTGCACTGCTGCTGCCTTCAGTGCTGGGCAGCTAGCGAGTGGCAGCTGCTGACTGAGGCCCAGCTCTGCAGGTGGCAGCACAGAAGGAAGGCTGGTGATACCATACCAGGCCCTCCTTCCTTCTGCGCTGCTGCTGGCGACGGCTCTGCCTTCAGAGCTGGGCTCCCAGCCAGCAGCAGCACAGAAGTAAGGGTAGCAGTACCGCAACCCCCCCTAAAATAACTCTTGTGACACCCCCATAACTCCTTTTTGGGTCAAGACCCCTACAAGTAGAACACAGTGAAATTTCAGATTTAAATAGCTGAAATCATGGAATTTACAATTTTTTTAATCCTATGACTGTGAAATTGACCAAAAAGGACTGTGAATTTGGTAGGGACCTATATATATATATTCACTTTATTTGATGCTGTGCCCACTCTTGTTTTAATCATGTTGCCAATTGATGTCTTTAGGTTTAAGAGTCAACAATCCATTAAGATAAATGGGGCAGTTAATTCCAGAGCTATTGTTTGGAGCTGTGTGCAGACTAAATAATACAACAGTACCTCAGTGTACATTTGGATCACCTTTTCAAGTCTTTTACAACCCTGAGGGTTAGGAACATAGTTTAAAAATAAAGTGTATATGCTGGAGCTCTGATCTCTTCTGGTAAGGCCTTATTCTTATCCCAGAAGGCCACAGTCCCCTCCTAGAAGGCCTTGATCTTCAGATGGATGGCCTTGGTCTCCAAAACATTTTGTTTTCTACTTGAAAGGCTTTGTTTTCCTTCCAGAAAAACTTCTTCTCCCAGAATCCCTTGATTTTCTCCCAGAAGGCCTTCTTTTTCTTGTCCATGAATATTTTGATCTCCTGTTGGAAAGCTATGTTCTCTTCCCAGAAGACCATGAGCCCCTCCTCTAAGATCTTGTTCACCTCTTAGTTCTTTTTGGAGTGGTTCTCACAAAATACAGAGATAGAATCAAGTGGCACCACAAGTTCTCCATCATCCATTTGCTATATTTATTGGTAGGGTCCTACCAAATTCAAGGTCCATTTTGGTCAATTCCACTGTCATAGGATTTTTAAAATTGTAAATTTCAAGATTTCAGCTATTTAAATCTGAAATTTTACAGTGTTTTAATTGTAGAGATCCTGGCCCAAAAAAGGATTTGTGGAGCGGCGGTGACAAGGTTATTGTAGTGGGGGTTGCGGTACCACTGCCCTTCTTTCTGCGCTGCTGCTGGCGGCGGTGTTGCCTTCAGATCTGGGCAGCTGGAGAGTGGCAACTGCCAGCTGGGAGCCCAGCTCTGAAGACAGAGCCACCACCAGCAGCAGCGCAGAAGGAAGGATGGCCTGGTATCTTATTGCCACGCTTACTTGTGTGCTAGCTGGGCGCCCGGCTAACAGCCGCCACTCTCTGGCCACCCAGCTCTGAAGGCAGCACAAAAGTAAGGGTGGCAATACCGTGGCCCCCTAAAATAACCTTGTGACCCCCCCCTGCAACTCCCCAATTTGAGAAACACTCATCTCCCCCATGAAATCTGTATAGTATATTGTAAAAGCACAAAAAAAGACCAGATTTCACTGGGGGAAAACCAGATTTCACAGTCCATGACCCATTTTTCATGGCCATGAATTTGGTAGGGCCTTATATATATATCAAAATTAAAAAACAGCGATGCAACTGCAATGATACTAATAGTCATTGCCACATTTAAAACAGGAAAAAGTTCAAGTCCTTTCTGGGAGCTTTCCACAGAATTTAGGCCCAGTTGCTGTAGACTAGGGCCCTCATAAAAGTAGATTAGGATATTTATTTACTCTGTATCTGCTGTCCATCATTTTCTCTCCAAAAAGAAATATCCACTTCTGAAGTCTGCAGGCACTTGACTGCTTGCAGCCACTGTAAATTAGGTGTTTGTCATGTAGCATACTACTTCTAGGGAGAGATGTCATTTGTAAGGAAAATGAAAAATCTGGTTCTATATTGGAAGAAATTAAAGCTGCCTAATGAAGATGAAAGCCAGCCAAGAGGCTATGAAAATTGGTCAAGAGATGTTAAAGCCACTTTAACAGTGCAAGAAAGGAAACTGTAACAGTTGAATGATTGGTTTCAGAGTAACAGCCGTGTTAGTCTGTATTCGCAAAAAGAAAAGGAGTACTTGTGGCACCTTAGAGACTAACCAATTTATTTGAGCATGAGCTTTCGTGAGCGAGCTGTAGCTCACGAAAGCTCATGCTCAAATAAATTGGTTAGTCTCTAAGGTGCCACAAGTACTCCTTTTCTTTTTAGTTGAATGATTGTCATCAGCAGAATAGTCCATTCCACTGGAAATGAAAGTTGTAACAGAGTCAGAGCTCCAGATAGCACAGAAGGAGATGCAAGCAGAATTTTTAAATGTTTATATATGGTCAAATTTCCATGGTCAAACAGATTGAAGAGGCAAGCGTTAATTTACCACAAAAGGCAAATATATTTTCTAGAACATAGGAAGAATCAAGAGACCTTGTTGCCAAATCTGAGAGCTTACACTATTAAATTAACTGAGCATGTACACTATTAATCAACTGTGGTAAAGAATTGATTGTTTAACATCACCGGGGATCAATCATATTATGCTTCTGTGAAGGGCCCCAAATTGTTTTAAACCAGATTTAAATATATACTTTGAACTTTATCATACAAGCAGGACTAACGCATCTCACAAATTGGTCCGCAACCATGTTAAACAACTGTTCTTTAATTGTTGTTTGCATTGTTGGTGTAGCCATGTTGGTCCCAAAATATGAGAGAAACAAGGTGGGTGAGATCATATGTTTTATTGGACCAACTTCTGTTGGTGAAAGAGACAAGCTTTTGAGCTCAACAGAGCTCTTCATGTTGAAATCTTGTCTCTTTCACCAACAGAAGTTGGTCCAATAAAACATATGATCTCACCCACCTTGTCTCTCTCAATTGTTCTTTAACACAGTAGTGCAGATTATTCACTTAATGAAAGATGTGACTCTCTGTCTCTCACTACCCACATCTATCGCCCCCAAACACTGCAGTAGCTGAGCACCTCATAAACACTGATTAATTTATCTTCCCATAGTCCTATGAGATAGGAAAGTACCTTTATCCCCATTTTACAGTTGGGGAACCGAGGCACAGAGAGATTAAGTGATTTGTCCTAGGTCACCCAAGAAATCTGTGAAGAGCTGGAAATTGGCCCCAGAACTCAGGAGGTCTAGTTCTGCACCTTAACCACTAAACCATCTATCCTTCACAGGTGAAAATTTAAGACTAAATGAAATAAGCACACAAATTGTGTACACACACGGGTGCAAACATTCCATTTTTATTAAGTACCCCATGTGGGACACAGCCTAAGCCCATACAGTCCTGTCCTCTCTGCTGCACAACCTCGGTTTGGCTCTTGACTGCATCACCTTGCTCTGCCTCTTTCTGAGACCAAAATGTTTTGGGACTGCTAGCAGCAACTGTGTAAACCACATCACTGTGTCGTCATTGTCTGTGATGAGTAGGTCAGGGCCATGAGGCTCCCAGCTGAGCGTAGGCTGCCCAACCAACCTCCTCTGTTTCATGGACTGTTGGTTTCAGAACATGAAATGCAGGAATCCAGTGAAGCCGGCTGTCCAGTAATCACAACAGGGGCCCAAGAACCAGGACATCTGGATTCTAGTCTTGGCTCTGTTGCTAACTCTCTGTGTGGTTTTGGTTGAGTCAGTCATGTCCCTCTGTCTTAGTTTTCTCATCTGTAAAATGGAGCTAATATTGACCCGCTGACCTCCCTTATCTAAATGTTTTGAACTCCTGCGAAGGGATGAGGGGTCTAGAACATGTCAGACTTTTAACAGCTGGCATGGCTCCATATGTTCATGTTCCTCAGACCTTGCTGCTTCCTTGTGGTGTGAGAAGGAGTAAAATGCTTCCCTAAGTCCCATGTGAGGCATGAGAGCCTCCCAGGTGCACCATGTCCATTCTAAACCCCATATTTCAAGTATTTTTGGAAACAAAATGATCCTTTGGCCTGAAAGTCTGCGCCACTTGCAATTAACAAAGATCTAGGGTTCCAAGGTTCAGCCTAGTGTTCAGGCCAAGTCCCAGTTCTGGGAATTCCATTCCATACATTCTGCATGCTCACTTGGATATAGCTTTCTGCATCATTTCCTGTGCTCCATTCCCCGGTCAGGGGTGGATAACATAGTGATTTTATATCCCATGCCTCACAGTGGCTGTGAAATTTACTTAGTGAATTGTGTAGGATTAGACTGTTCAGTCAGCATTGGTGATGCAGACTGGCTGGTGCAACTGGCCAAAGGGAGCTGGTGGGTTCAGAGGCAGTTAAAAAAAAAAGTAACTTATTATTTACAGCTTTGAGATTTATGTTCTTCTGGTTAAAATACTGGACTGGGATTCAGGAGATCTGAGTTCAATTCCTAGCTCTATCAGACTTCCTGTGGGACATTGGTCAAGTCTCTGAAACTGTGTTTCCAGTCTTCATTGCAAAATGAACATAAAGATGCTTCCCTTTGTTGGTTTTATTTTTTAAGCTGCTTGCAGCAGGGATGGTCTCTTGCGAGGTGTTTGTACAATACTTTGCACAATGGGGCTCCTAGCTTAATTTGGGCCTCTAAGTGCAGCCACAGTATAAATAATAATTATAGATGGCTGGTATGGTTGAATGGAGCATTCCACAATGGAACACTGTGGGCTCTTTGTCTTTTGGAACCTTTTCATATTGCATGAAGTTGTTGCTATAGTAGCAGCATCCACAATACAGGAGCCATCTACGTGGGAGACAAGAAGCAGATCTCTTCAGATCTGAATAATGTTCAGGCACATTCTCTGCCCCATGCAGATTCCTACCAACCCTCTAGGACCCCAAAATTGGCTCACTCTCTCCCCCAGGCCTTTCTTCCCCAAAATATTTGTGACAGCGGCTCCTTCTAACCTTCTACCCTGATGCTTTGAGAGAAAGAGCCTGTCCTCTTCAGCTGTATATGACAGACCAATAATGTTTAACTGGTGGCAGTGAGAGGGATGATTGGTGTTGAACATCAGTCCCAGGTTCTGGGGCTGCCACGGCTGGCAGGAGGAAAGGAGGGCTGCAGAATCTAAGCCCAGCAGGTCTGTTCGGCCCCTTAGACATTGAATTTGATTTGGTGGGGCAAAAAGAGATGATTAAAGGAGTGGGGAGAGATGGAAACTTACCATTACTGCCAGCAGAAACTTTGATTAACAGCAAGAGTAGGAACAGATTGGGTAGTCAGGAATTCCATGAGTTCCTTGCTTCACCAAATCACCTCTATGCCCAGTCATTCACTTTCTATCTGATAGATCTTGAGATGTGACAGACAAAACAGAACTTCGGCTACAGCCCCCTCACATGTGGATAAGTGACAATTTTCTCCAAGTTCAGAAAGTGGGTGAATACATTTTGCTGTTTCCATCCACTGGCGTTCTCCTCCAACTATACTACCTCCCAGAAGAGATATATGAAGAAAAGGCAGGAAAATAAAGCCTTCTAGGAAGAAGTAAAGGCCTCTTGGGAGAAGGCTAAGGCCTATAGGGAGAAGACAAAGCCCTATCAGGTCTTCTGGGAACAAATTCAAGCCATCAATAAGCCACATGAGAGGAAGAAAAGGCCTTTCAGAAGAAACAAGAGACTGCCTGGAAGACAAGGAAGTCTACCGCAACATGTTTGAAGTGTTCTGGAATAAGGAACTTGCCTTCATATAAATTGACTTCTGAATCATCCTGAATGAAGAAAGAGACATTTGGGTGGAACAAGATGTCTTCTTGATGAAAAAATGTGCACTTCAAGAGACGGAGAAAACTCTCAAGAAGGCAAACGAGTAAATCCTTTGGGAAGGGGTAACTGATGCCTCGGAGCATACAGATGGAAAGCGTTTAACTGAAATTGCAGTGACAAATGTTGATGGCGGTCATGTCCCTGTTCCGTAAACTAGAAAAAGGTATAAATATGGTATTGGACATGAAATGAAGGAATGATAGCTCATGTAAACAGAAACAGATCTTTATCTATCTTTTTGATCCCAGGACTGTAATAAATCCCTAACAGAGATTCAGAAGAAAAAACAAACATAAACAGCTTAAGAGCATGAGTTTTTCCTTTTAGATTTGTTACTATATTTGTTTAATTTTATTTTCATCTCTGGGATACTGCCACAAATTTGCTGAATGGCCACTCCGATTTTTGAACCTTTCACTTGTAAAAGGATGTCTGAAAACTTTATTCTCACGCTGATGGTGAGCTAACATTTTCAACTTCAATTTTAATAACTGGACAGATCAAAGAAGTCTCTCCATAGCCAGCCCAGGCACCCCATCCTTGACTGGATAACTTGTGGTTTGTTCTTGATGTGCTGGAAATTTCAGAAGCTAGTTGGGAGTGTCATTCTAAACCACTGTAATAAATTTGTGGCTCTCTCCTGTAGAGCTTGATCATTTTCTCAGTGCTGCATATCTTGACTATTTGGAACTTCATAGTGGAAGCAAGGATAGATCTGAAATCCTTCTCCAAAATAAGCACAGGTATTTAACATTTGAGCTAAAGGAAAAGGACCTGTTAGCAGCACAAGGCTTATGACACACAATTAAGCAATTATGATTTGATCCAATAAAAGGCAGCAGTACACATACTCACGAATACATTACAAGTTATTTTGCTTGTGATACGTACATTGTACATGTGCTTAATATGGACCATCTCTGTTCCTCCCTCTAAGGCTCTTTATACTGTTTATTTTCTTCTTTTGTGGCCCCAGCTTTCCATCCTCCCTTAAAAGCCCCCCAGCAATCTTTGCACACTCTGGCTCCAATTTCTCGCTCTCCACTTGGAACTTCATTTCATTCATTCCTGATTCTCCTCTGATCTATCTGTCATCAAAGCAGCTGAAGCATACAGGTGAATCTGGCTCAAAGATGCTATAATGGAAAGAACGCTGGGGCTCACTCTTTCACATTCTATAACTTAGCTGAAACACAAAAGACCGACTCCTCCACATTTAAAGGTTAATAATGGGGAAAACAAATGGACCATCTCTCCTTTCATTTAAGGAGCTATTGTACATGCCAAAGCATCAGTATTTATATTATACTGTATATTGTTACACTGTAGACAACAACAGATATATTGAAAACCATCTGTGGGCAGAAGCCCCACTAAAATCAATAAGCATTCTGGTCAAGATTTTCAGAAACAGGAACCTGAATCCATATTTGGGCACCTACTGTAAATAAGTGGCCTGATTTTCAAAAGGTCAGTGGGAGCTGGTGGGTACTCAACACTTCTGAACAAATCAGGCCACTTATTTACAGTAGGTGCCTACATATGGCTTTATATTATTATATCTTAGCCTTTGTGCCACAGGTTTATGATCAGCTGGGCCCATTAAGCTTAGTTATAGCTCCAGCATGACATGTATGTCTCAATTTTCTTCATATAATATGTTTTTAAATGGGAGATGCACGAGTGTAATTATTACATTAGGTGTCAAGCTTCATATACATACAGTAATAAAACCAAAATATTGATATTTGCCTAATATTTAAAGTATGTTGAGGCAAGCCTGTTTTGCTAAGGTCCCTCAGCAGGAATCCTTAACCCAACATGCAAGCTGAGATGCCACACCATTTATTGTGGTTTTATAGTTCTATTTATTACAATCCATGAACGGATGATCATTTACAGAAAGGTAAGACCTGGGAACTCGGATCCATCCTTGGCTCCTCCCTCATTCACCTCCACCCCAATGACCACCATAAGCTCATTTCAATATTACTTAGCTTTGGATCACTGGTGTTGTACTTTGTGAAATGACATCACTATAGGTGACCTGAATCTTAGCTAGGCAATCCCCAGAGGGCATCAGACATCCCGTGGGGTTAAGGACCACACATGTGTAAGTATTGTAAAGTCTCTCTTAAATTTGTTACAAATGTTATCATTTTGGTAGTACATGTATTGTTGTTAAGCAAAATTACTAGGTATCCCTGGGGTTTGACTTCCTGAAGTCTACAGATGTTCACACCATCAAGAAAAAAAATCTCTTTGGGTAAAGAAATTATTTTATCAATCTATCCATAAGGCCTCTGCAAGTGAAAGGCTAAATTAAGATTGTCATCAAAGATGTCAGCCATTACTACACATCTAGAGATATCAGCAATGACCCAACAACTGTTCCTTGTACCTAATAGAAATAATCTTTGCAGATTTGTGGAACAAAATGATATAATTTAGTCATATTTTCTATTTGATAATTCTGATGTACAAAATGACAAAAGTTATGCCTGCATTTTTGTAAGGGTGGTCCAGCAACATGATGTAAGAAGAAATTGAATTGCTTTTTACTCAGCCTTTCAAAAAGAGCTTTCAAGCCCTTTCTTTGCATTTTACATGCATGTCATGGAGAGGGAGGTTCCAAGTGGGACTGCTGTCTTACTAGTTTGGTCTTCTGAGCACCAGATCTGATTTGGAAGAGATCCCCACTGTATATTCATTGTCTGTTTTAGTCCTTGCTCTTGAAGCATCAGTAAAACTCTTCTTCATTACTTCCCTAGAAGTAGAACTAAGCAACCAGAAGATGTCTGATTTGTCTTCGCTTTCTAGCATTTAACATACTATACATGCATGAGGAAAAAATCAGTTCATCAGGTTGTATTAAATAAAATGGGACATTGGTTATGTGCCTCACTTAGCTGGACTATAGAAGCATGTCTTATGCAATTGTTTTTATAGCTCAGGCAAAATGAGGTGAGTAAATGTGCCGAAACCAGTTGCCAAAAGCAGATTACCTCAATTACCCTGACTTGTGGCAGGCCAGAAAACACTGGAAATGAACATGCTGGGTAGAGCAAGATAATGAATATATTGCTCTGCGCATAGCACTTCTCTAGTGGCCTAACAGGATCAGCAAAGTGAAACTAACAAGGCAGATACCATTTTCACTCTGCTCCTGTTGGTTGGAGGTAGGGCAAGAAAGAAAAGGAGAAGGAAAAGTATGCAGTCCAGGAGGTGAGACACCGAGGCCTAAAGAAGAGAGAAGAATATAAGAACGTCCATACAGATTCAGACCAAAGGTCCATCTAGCCCAGTATCCTGTCTTCTGACAGTCGCCAATGCCAGGTGCCCCAAGGGAATGAACAGAACAGGTAATCATCAAGTGATCCATCCCGTCGCCCATTCCCAGCTTTTGGCAAACAGAGGCTAGGCACACCATCCCTGCCCATCCTGGCTAATAGCCATTGATGGACCTATCCTCCATGAACTTATCTAGTTCTATTTTGAATCCTCTTATAGTCTTGGCATTCACAACATCCTCTCGCAAGGAGTTCCACAGGTTGACTGTGCATTGTGTGAAAAAATACTTTCTTTTGTTTGTTTTAAACCTACTGCCTGTTAATAGAAATATCAAATGTGAGATACTTAACCTGAAAGAAGACTGGCTGTATTTGAGGTCCTTATTGGCTGTCATCACACTACTGGTGATTAGACTGATAAGTGTAAGAAACTCAGAATTAAATCTTTCTCCTTTAATACAGTATCTGATTCTCCCTCTACATGATACAATAATTCCCATTAAAAGCTCTGTGTGAATTACTTGTATCCTGAGGTAGGGGACTCATGTCCTTTGGATTCCTCCAATCCCCTGCTGGAAGAGAGGGAGATGTGGGAGGAAAAGGTTCCTCCTGAGAGATAAAAGTTAAAGCGTGGCTAAGGTGTGAGTATGAACAAATGGAACAAGTGCTGACTCACTCACAGGCAAGGTAGGGTGTGAGTAAGTGTGGGTTTTTTATTTAAAAGGCTCAAACAATCCTGTCTTCTGTTTGCTAACTCTGCCTCTGTCTCCTTACTGCCTGGACCCTCAGGGAAGGACTTGGCTTAAGCAGCTGCAGTGCATGGAATGGCAAAATTCGCTGTTTCTGCTATGTCATCACTCCTCAAAAGTCTATCAAAGAGTTGGGACTGATCTGCCACTGCCGCTTCTCCAAGGATCCCTCCCTCTCCCCAGTATAGAGCATATGTTGGGATCAGGTCTGGCACCCTTTCCCCTTTGTTTTTAGGCAGCTTCTTGTTAGTATGGAGATAAACGGAATTGAATTTTCCTTATCCCACTGACTGCCACCAACAGGGATCCCAGAGGGTGGGAAAGGAGGAGATGCTACTTATTGGTCTTCTTGATGAAAAGGACTTGCCTCCCCAGGAGTCCCACAAGAGGGGTGGGTGCAAAGGAGCCACTGCCAGCAATCGCCTTTGTTGAGAAGAAATCGCTGTTGTTTCAGTGACTGCTGAGAGCCTCGCAGGGAGCGGGGATTGAGGTGTGCTGCTAGGAGCCCTGCAAGGATGCAGTGGAACATCACTTCTATCCCCCTTTCTCTTCCCTACTCCAGGCAGCACATTCACAGCCACCTAGCTTTCACTGTGCCAGTGAATGGTTAATCTCCCTTCTCAGGAGGAGGCCAGAGAAGTAGCAAAGCAGTATCAGAGGAGTAGGTGAGACCAGGAGAACCAATAGTTCCTCTTCATCCACACAGGGCTCCCAGCAGTGGTTCTCTCCAACTGTGGGGCTGCTAGGCACACAGCTCATCCTAATGGCTGTGAGAGAGGCTAGAAGTGGCTTCTTTCATTCACTCTGCCCCCACTCACCCCGGTGATCACTGGTAGCAGTGGCAGGGGGAGTGGATGGTGGGAGTGGAATGGATGATGCTAGAAGACCATCCCCATAGATTCCCACATCCACGTGAAAGGCTTGGGAAGGGCCTACTGGGTCCTATCCTGGTAAGTCCCTTCAACACCTAGATCTCACAAGAGGAGAGGGGAAATCAAGGAAGAAGGGGGTTTAAGGGATCACACACTTCCTATCTACTTGATAATCACCATTGGCAAGAGAAGACACCATTCCCCGCACTGCCCCTGCTATTCCTGGAGCCTCTAAATTTCCAGCAAAGGAGAGAGGAACTCTTGCATAATCAAATAATAAAAAGACATTTTATTTATAAAACACCCTGCTCTGGAGCCTGAGGCATTGTACAATCATTCATAATAAATATAACAGTATAAATAAGTAATCAGCTTTTCTCTCAATTCAGTAATTAGGAGGCAGAGTTAGTCAACAGAAAATCAGAATATTTAATCTCGCCATTGGTGAGGTGATTCGTGATTCTGTGTGCCTCCATTTTGAGATGCCTATTTCAAGGCACCTTCAAGGGGCTTAATTTTCAGAGGGTGGGTGCTCAGCACTTTCAAAAAACCCAGGTCACTGCCAAGAACTCAAGTTGGGCACTCAAAAAACAGAGGCACCCAAAGTCATTTTTGAAAGTCACTTTGGAAAATCTTGGTCCAGGTGTTACACCTACAATGAGATACAGGATCCCTGCCCAAATACTGCGCTAATTGATGCTATATAAGTGCCATCCAAAGCTAAGGCTTTTGACTTTGTAAACATCTGTATTTATGGTGAAGCCATATTTTAAACCCCCCGATTTACACAATTACTGCATATGTTTGAGCAATTCCAATTACGATAGTCATTGCTGACATCTTGACACTTCTCTATTTGATGGGCTATAGGATGTGACAGGCTGGACTGGGCTTGGACCATGCCTTGCCCTCACAAGGCTCCGTAAGTGGTGAGAGCTTTCATCAAGGTTGGCAAGTGAATGAATAAAACTGCCATTGCTGCTAGATGTCCTACACCTCCCGCCAGAAGCAGCTCATTAAGAAGCTATGGGATGAAAAAGTTTTTCGGGAGGAAATCAAGGCTTTTCAGGAGAAGATCAAGGGCTTTCGGGAGAAGATGAATGCCTTTCAGGTGAAGATCAGGGCCTTCAGGATGGCGATCCAGGCCTTCTGGGAGGAGGAAAACCCCATCTGGGAGGAGGAAAATGCCTTTCGGGAGGCAGAAAAGGCTTTCCGGGAAGACGGAAAAGCCTTCTGGGAGGGGTACAGGGACTTCTGGAAGGGGTATAATGCTTTCTGGAAGAAGGACAAGGCTTTCTGGAAGGAGGATCAGGTCCTCTGGGAAAAGGACAAGGTTCTCCTGGACGAGCACCAGGTCCTGTGGGCAGAAGAAAAAGCTCTCTGGGCAGATGAAAAAGCCCTCCTAGAAGAGGAAAGAGCTTTCTGGGAGGATGAGGAAGCCCTCCGAGAAGATGAAAAAGCCCTCCAAGAAGATGAAAAATCTATCTGGGAAGGGGCATTTGGCCTTCTGAGAGGAGAACAATTACTGCTAGCTGTAGTTATCAATGCTCCTGGGGGTCATGGTCCAGATATTCTCAGAGGAAGAGGGTAGCCCAAGGGAATGAAAACAAGATGTAAATTATTCTGCTGGACGCAAAAACCAATATTTGGAAAGTCACGTATGCTGAAGCAGCTGTGTAATTAGTCAGTTTCCCTCTTTGCTTTGATTACCCTTCTGAAATAGCCTCTTTGATCCCAGAAACCTGATAAAAGCCTAATGGAATTTCAGTAGAACTATTTTACAGTGTAATTTGCTTTAAGATGATTGCATTTAGGTTTTCATTACATTATTTATTGTTCTGGGATCTTGTGCACTGGTAAATGGCATGAAGCTGTCATGCACCACCCCAGTTTCCAAACCTCTCATCTGTAAAACAGGTGGTTGATGTTCAGTGGGTGCTAACATACCAAAGAAAGAGGATTTACCAGCGGAGTCCAAGATCATCATAATTATAAATCTGCTGATCCACCAGTGTAATGCGAGTCAGTGGAGTTACACCAGCATATCACTGGAATAAGGCAGTGGTGTTTTAGGCCCCCTCTTTATATTTAAGAGACATTGTGCTAAAGTCAGTGATGAGAAAACTCTTGCTCTTCCCCAACATTATGCTTTTGATCTTCCTCCTCATTGCTCTCTGGAGTCTGATGTGGATAGGTCATTATTGGTCATCCTTTAGTTTCTTCCAGGACTCCAGCTCCATCTGTCTGGGTCTCACCCCTGAATCACATGGGAAGATGATCTGTTGAAAATTGGGAGGGAGCAAGGAACCCAACAATAGTAGGAAAAAGATGTCAGTTGGTGGGAGTGGGTCACTCAGAAAGGAGGAAATAAGATAGTAGTGGAAGGGAGCACGCATGTTGGGGAGTGAGAAGAAAGGTAACATACATAGCCCTGGATCATATCTAGCTGCAGAGATGCCATTGTCTGACACAAGATAGGGAGCACTATCCTCTCCTGGGAATTCATTCCTCATGAGCTCCTTATAGAAAATCCTAGATAACCATTGGGTGTGATGTGTAGTTAATGTCTGTATCCCTGTCTGCAACAAAGGCAAGAGAAGAAACTTTGAACAGAACTCTGGGGATGTCCAGTTTTCAGGAAAGACATGAGTACCACAGTACAGAGCTTGTTCTCTCGCTCTTTCAGATCTGACAGACTATTTTTGAAGAGGAAACAAAATGCTCTTCTCCAAATTCAGAGCCATGAAAGTTGATACAGAAATAAATCTTCTGTATTTGTCCCTCTTTGTTGCAGATAGAGGTGGGACGAAAAGGGGAGAGGGACAACGGCAGACTGTGAAAAACGTTAATCAGAGTCAACCTGGTAAACACTAAGAGTCAAGGTTGTTGAGTGTGCATCTGGTGTGGTAGCTTTAATAACATGTTTGAGGTTTAGACAGCGTTCAAAAGGTTTACACCATAATGAGAAAGCCCTTTACAATCCCTGCTAAAGAATTTGGAGACGTCTGCATTTGTTAGGTATGTATACAGGATAAATCAAGCACACCTTCAAATACAGTTTTACATTTGTGATCTGCTGAAGGATGAGCTAAACTCTCCTGTTTTATAGTGTTCAGAACAAATTGTACACAAAGGCTTATCTTAGAAATACATGAATACACAACTCCTGATGAATACCTACCCCAGGAAAACCTTCTCATTAACTGGCTCAACCAAAGTAGGCATCGTTTGCAACCTCCTATTATAGTCATAAATAATATAGATGGAAATGCCCCATTAGATCAAATTCATAGAATCATAGAATATCAGGGTTGGAAGGGACCTCAGGAGGTCATCTAGTCCAACCCCCTGCTCAAAGCAGGACCAATCCCCAATTAAATCATCCCAGCCAGGGCTTTGTCAAGCCTGACCTTAAAAACCTCTAAGGAAGGAGATTCTACCACCTCCCTAGGTAACGCATTCCAGTGTTTCACCACCCTCCTAGTGAAAAAGTTTTTCCTAATATCCAACCTAAACCTCCCCCACTGCAACTTGAGACCATTACTCCTTGTCCTGTCCTCTTCTGCCACTGAGAATAGTCTAGAACCATCCTCTCTGGAACCACCTCTCAGGTAGTTGAAAGCAGCTATCAAATCCCCCCTCATTCTTCTCTTCTGCAGACTAAACAATCCCAGTTCCCTCAGCCTCTCCTCATAAGTCATGTGTTCCAGAGCCCTAATCATTTTTGTTGCCCTTCGCTGGACTCTCTCCAATTTATCCACATCCTTCTTGTAGTGTGGGGCCCAAAACTGGACACAGTACTCCAGATGAGGCCTCACCAATGTCGAATAGAGGGGGACGATCACGTCCCTCGATCTGCTCGCTATGCCCCTACTTATACATCCCAAAATGCCATTGGCCTTCTTGGCAACAAGGGCACACTGCTGACTCATATGCAGCTTCTCGTCCACTGTCACCCCTAGCTCCTTTTCTGCAAAACTGCTGCCTAGCCATTCGGTCCCTAGTCTGTAGCTGTGCATTGGGTTCTTCCGTCCTAAGTGCAGGACCCTGCACTTATCCTTATTGAACCTCATCAGATTTCTTTTGGCCCAATCCTCCAATTTGTCTAGGTCCCTCTGTATCCTATCCCTGCCCTCCAGCATATCTACCACTCCTCCCAGTTTAGTATCACCCGCAAATTTGCTGAGAGTGCAATCCACACCATCCTCCAGATCATTTATGAAGATATTGAACAAAACCAGCCCCAGGACCGACCCCTGGGGCACTCCACTTGACACCGGCTGCCAACTAGACATGAAGCCATTGATCACTACGCGTTGAGCCCGACAATCTAGCCAACTTTCTACCCACCTTATAGTGCATTCATCCAGCCCATACTTCTTTAACTTGCTGACAAGAATACTGTGGGAGACCGTGTCAAAAGCTTTGCTAAAGTCAAGAAACAATACATCCACTGCTTTCCCTTCATCCACAGAACCAGTAATCTCATCATAGAAGGTGATTAGATTAGTCAGGCATGACCTTCCCTTGGTGAATCCACGCTGACTGTTCCTGATCACTTTCCTCTCATGTAAGTGCTTCAGGATTGATTCTTTGAGGACCTGCTCCACGATTTTTCCGGGGACTGAGGTGAGGCTGACTGGCCTGTAGTTCCCAGGATCCTCCTCCTTCCCTTTTTTAAAGATTGGCACTACATTAGCCTTTTTCCAGTCATCCGGGACTTCCCCCGTTCGCCACGAGTTTTCAAAGATAATGGCCAATGGCTCTGCAATCACAGCCGCCAATTCCTTTAGCACTCTCGGATGCAACTCGTCCGGCCGCATGGACTTGTGCACGTCCAGCTTTTCTAAATAGTCCCTAACCACCTCTTTCTCCACAGAGGGCTGGCCATCTATTCCCCATGTTGTGATGCCCAACGCCGCAGTCTGGGAGCTGACCTTGTTAGTGAAGACAGAGGCAAAAAAAGCATTGAGTACATTAGCCTTTTTCCACATCCTCTGTCACTAGGTTGCCTCCCTCATTCATTAAGGGGCCCACACTTTCCTTGGCTTTCTTCTTGTTGCCAACATACCTGAAGAAACCCTTCTTGTTACTCTTTACAACTCTCGCTAGCTGCAGCTCCAGGTGCGCTTTGGCCCTCCTGATTTCATTCCTACATGCCCGAGCAATATTTTTATACTCATCCCTGGTCATATGTCCAACCTTCCACTTCTTGTAAGCTTCTTTTTTATGTTTAAGATCCACTAGGATTTCACTGTTAAGCCAAGCTGGTCGCCTGCCATATATACTATGCTTTCAACACATCAGGATAGTTTGTCCCTGTAACCTCAACAGGGATTCCTTGAAATACAGCCAGGAGCATTCCCTATTATACATTTGAGAGCTGTATCATTAGACACTGCAAAAAGAAAAAAAATCCTTTCGAAAATAAGAATATTCAAAAGGCACCTGTCATTTCATATATTTTAATGCAAAAAACCTCTGGGAATTTATCTCTGTTATTCAAACAGCATGTCAAATTAACATCCATTTAAACTAAAATTAGACATGTTTTTCCTTATGAAGAATCTGAAGTATATGAAATGCTTTTAAGAGAGATCCTATTCATTTTTTCTCATATAGCCAAGTGGAGTGTTATCGGTGACAGTGCTGTCATTATAATACAATGGTTGTGCTACTTAAGGAGTTACACAACTCAGTGCAGAAAAGCCAGAAGTTTAGTAGGAGAAAAGGATACATCAATATGCTTTCAAACCTCTAGTAGCTCCCCTTAAAAATCATTTAGCCTAAAATATGTATGGATTTCAGGGGGCATTGGGACTGGCCCTTGTAAGACTATGGCTTAGGAAGGGGGCAGGCTTGATTGGCTGTTTGCACAGGTATTTTCCCCAGGAAGCGGGAGGGGGTTGAATTTAGAAGGGCTGAGGGCCAAAGGATGAGACTGTGATGGAAAGGTGGAGTGTATGGAACCACAGTAAAATCTGAAAAATGCTTCATGACCATTTTATTAGATTTAAAATCATCACACAAATTAAAGTTGGCTACTCAAGCCTTCAGTGAAGCACTACATCTACATCCTTCATGGCTTCTAGTTGTAATTTTGCACAACTCTGTTAATGTGCGGCTCTTTAGAAGTTACTGTGCGGCTCCTTGTACAGGCACTGACTCTGGGGCTGGAGCGACAGGCGCCAACTTTCCAATGTGCCAGGGGGTGCTCACTGCTCAACCCCTGGCTCTGCCCCCACTCTACCCCTTCCCCTGAGCCTGCTATGCCCTCGCTCCTCCCTCTCCCCCTCCGAGACTCATGCACGCCACGAAACAGCTGATCGGGAGGTGCAGGGAGGGATGGGGAGGTGCTGATCGTCTGGGCTGCCGGTGGGTGGGAGGTGCTGGGAGCAGCGGGGAGCTGATGGGGGGCTGCTGACATATTACTGTGGCTCTTTGGCAATGTACATTGGTAAATTTTGGCTCCTTCTCAGGCTCAGGTTGGCCGCCCCGATGTAGACCATCCTTGACAGGTGTTTGTCTAACCTGCTCTTAAAAACCTTCTATGACAGAGATTCTATAACCTCCCTAGGCAATTTATTCTGCTGCTTACCTACCCTGACAGTTAAGAAGTTTTTCTTAATGGCCAACCTAAACTGCCTTTGCTGCAATTTAAACCGATTGTTTCTTGGCCTATCCTCAGAGGTAAACAAGAACAATTTTTCTCTTTCTTCCTTGTGAAAATCTTCTACATATTTGAAAACTGTTATCATGTCCCCTCTCAGTCTTCTCTTCTCCAGACTAAACAAACCCAATTCTTTCAATCTTCTTTCATAGCTCATGTTTTCTAGACCTTTAATCATTTTTGTTGCTCTCCTCTGGATTTTCTCCAATTTTTCCTGAAATGTGGCGCCCAGAACTGGACACAATTCTCCAAATGAGGCTGTATCAGCGCAGAGTAGAGTGGAAGAATTACTTCTTGTGTCTTGCTTACAACACTCCTGCTAATACATCCCAGAATGATACACTAGACACTTGTTTGCAGCAACACCTGGTAAGAGTAATCGCTGCTTATGAGCAATATTTCCCCTGGGAATGCTTCCCCCACTGAATTGTCCACCTGGTAACATCAATATAGATGCTGCGTACAGGCAACGTTTGTGACATCACATCCAGGGGCGGAGATTGGGGAGCATATAGGGGTGTTGCCCCCCCAAACTGTATCTTTTCACTCCCCTGCCAACCCTGGCCCTTCAGAGCCTCTCCAGGACACACAGACATGTCCACTTGCCCTGCCTGACAGAGCCTACATGGAGAGCGTGTGTAAGAGGGAGTTTGGGGGGAGGGTCTGGAAGAGAGGGACTGGGGGGAAGCTGGGGCTGGGGCAGCAGGAGAGACACAGCTGAAGGTTTCCTCCTCCCTTCCTAAGCATTTGGTTTTCAGACAGCAGGGAGGGGGGTTGCTATTTTGCAGACGGAAGTATCGGGGGACCCCCCACCCCATACACTGAGCTGTCCCCTCCATCTCGGTTGCCAGCAGTGAGGTGTGGGTGTGCTGTTTTGCAGTGAGGGGTTGGAGGACTCCCCTTCCGTGTCCACAGTCCTTGCTAGGAGTCGCCACCCCTCCTCCGTTGCAGGCTGCACACGGTGCGCTCTCCAGCCAGCCATCCCTTGCCAGGGTGGAGCACAAAACTGCCAGCAGGAGCATCCTCCGCCTGTCCCAGGCAGCCAGGCTGGCTCAGCCATTTTGTGAACTGGGGCTCCCCTACCAAACCCAGGGTTCCCCTGCCCCATTGCCCCCAAACTTGGGGTTCCCCACCCCCCATCCTCCAACTCTCTCCCCACAATGTGGCTGCCCCACCTGTTCCGTAACACCCTTAACTCTCCACACACCTTTGGTCAGACGACACTCCCCATAATAGCAACTACCGCTTAGGAGCAACATGGCAAAAGGGCACCAATATGTTGCTACTAACAAGCATCTACTATATTTGCTTTTTTTTGCAACAGTGTTACACTATTGACTCATATTTAGCTTGTGATCCACTATGAGCCCCAGATCCCTTTCTGCAGTTCTCCTTCCTAGGCAGTCATTGCCCATGTGTGCAACTGATTGTTCTTTCCTAAGTGGAGTAGTTTGCATTTGTCCTTATTGAACTTCATCCCTTTTATTTCAGACCATTTCTACAGTTTGTCCAGATCATTTTGAATTTTAATCCTATACTCCAAAGCACTTGAAACCCCTCCCAGCTTGGTATTGTCCACAAACTTTATAAGTGTACTCTCTATGCCGTTATCTAAACCATTGATGAAGATCTTGAACAGAACTGGACCCAGGACCAATCCCTGCGGGACCCTACTTGATATGCCTTTCCGGCCTGACTGTGAACTACTGATAACTACACTCTGGGAACAGTTTTCCAACCAGTTATGAACCCACCTTATAGTACCTCCATCTAAGTTGTATTTCCCTAGTTTGTATGAGAAGGTCATGCAAGACAGTATCAAAAGCCTTACTAAAGTCAAGATATACCACATCTACAACCTCCCCCTTATCCACAAGAATTGTTACCCTGTCAAAGAAAGCTATTAGGTTGTTCACAGACACAATTTGTTCTTAACAAATCCATACTGTTACTTATCACCTAATTATCTTTTAGGTGTTTGCAAACTGATTGCTTAATTATTTGCTCCATCATCTTTTCAGGTACTGAAGTTAAAATAGCCTCTGCAGTGTATATAGGAGAGATTAGGGCTACACTTTTCTCTGAACAAAGCTTGTACTTCACTATGTCTTCTGCAGAAGTTTGCAGCTCCATTAAATGCACAAGCAGCCATCTGTTTGGGGTCCAATTTACAACCATTTAAATCTAAGATGTGGGTTATCACAGATGCAGCTGATGTGTTTTCTATAACCTGGCCATCTAGAAATGCATCTACTGGCCTCCCACTGACATCAAGATATCGCACGCAATGACTTCATACTTGATGCCCATTTGCATCGGCGAATTCATCAGCTATGTATGCAAATTTTTTGAATGAGGTGAAAGAGTTCTTCACTTTTTCAACTGCTGAGTCTTTCACTGTTGCACTGCATGCTTCTAACCAGTCAGATGAGTTTCTTACAGAAAGATAGGGAGCATTTGCTAGTCTTGTTTGGAACCAGTGTCCAACTTCAGGGTTAACAAGTGTCAATGTATTTAACGTTGTCTTCCAGTTAGTAGTGTGTGGTATCTCTTGCTTAAATAGAATAGATGTGACAGCCATGTTTGTTTGCATAAACTTTGTTGCATCTCCAGCATTCTTTAACAGCCTCATAAAGTACTTCTAAAATTGGCTTTGACAGTGACTGGCTTATGCATGTCGATGCATTCCAGACGCTTGGTGTTTTGCAGCCTTTTCACGTAGTTTGTCAGTATTGGCTTTGCTGATCTGTCTGGCAAACCAGTTCCTCCGGTTTTACCAATTGTAGCAGTAGGAAGCTTTCTTTCTTCGTAAGCTTTTTTGCAAGAGGTGCACCAGTTATCATATTTTGCAACTTCAATAAATGGGAAAAGTTTAACCAACAAACATCAGGAACTGCCTTTAGGTTGTGGAGACACTGTTTCTTTGGTAGGTAGCTGTATTTGTGCTTCGGACTGTTTAGAAGTAGATACACCACTTGAACCAGATGATGTGTTGGTATATTCTTGGTTTCTGTTATGGTCTTCATCTTGGTTGGTTTGACCACTGGGGAGCGGGGGGTGATGGGGGAGTTCAGGAGTGAGTGTAGGGAAATCGCTGTGGTACATAGGACACTCCCGAGGCTTGAGTAGAACTCAGATGGTACATAAGCCTTGTGGTCATAAATTTAACCCCTAATTCTGGCAATTTCTGAGGGTTTTTTTAATGAGAGTGAGTAAAAGAAATGTCATAAGAAAGAAAGTTCAGCTATATTTAGCACCCCTGCAATAAATACTGAGTGCAACCAGATCAACAGCCATGACAGTTAGCAGGTAAGAAAAATGTTCTCTCTCTCTTTCAAAAGCATGATCTGGTGCAGGTGGGTCTTAACTCATGGCAAGTAGCTGAATATATACCAGATGGAATAAAGATGTTAAAAGCATGTCGTCCCCACCCACCCCGTGGCCCCCCAAAAGGATTAAATAGGAAAACGAATTTGGAGCAATCTCCTCCCTAAATTCAGCATATAAAGATACTAGAAGGCCACCCTTACAGTGCTTATGTTGTAGAAGGGATCCAGCCAGTTGCTCCAGAATCTTAGGAAAGCACACACACTGGGCTCAATTCACAGGTCCCTTAGGATGGTGCAGATCTGATCTAAACCTGCACTGAGGAATCCTCTGGCAGTGTGCAGTTTCTGTAGCAGCTGTTATGCCACCCCACTCCACATTCCAATCTCACACCTGTTCAAACCCAGAGCAAATCCATTGATTTAACCAAATGTACATGGATAGAATGGAGACATGGACTGTCGCGGAGTTATTCCAACTTCACTCTAATGTAAATTTCCTCTTGGGCTTGCTTGTACAGCTATAAGAAAGGGTAATTAAGGAGGTAGGGAATCAGTCCTCAAAACATGTTACTGTAACATCACAGTAGGTTCAGGGATACACCCCTTACACTTGAGAACTTTTATAAACAAAACAGGGGTTATTTGGCAACAGTGCCATTTATTCTAAATTAATGAAATAACACAAAATATAGCCAAGAAGTGTTTGATTGCTTACCAAAGCATATACATTTTGAATAGATCTGTTGGTAAGTAACAGAGACTAATGGGAGAGTGTTTGAACTGCACACACTGGATCCAGGGTGCCCCTCTTGCTTTAAGTTTAAAACAAGCCATGAATTTTTGCATCCCTGTGATATAATTTTGGGTGTGCATTAAAGGTCTCTGGCGGTGTTCAATGTATTAAGCATGGGTGGGATTGAGGGATCTGGGAGAGAAGATTATGACACATGAAAATTCCAGATGGTCTTCCTGGTGGGAGCCATAACGATCACCTCCTGACTTCTGGAGAAACAAGAGCTAAGGCAGAGAAATCCTTGTGGAAGTTGAGGATAACACCTCATGTATATTTTTTCATAGCCTCTAAGGCCCATGCAAACCATTCATTTTGCTCTGCAGTGGGAGAAGGTTCAGAGGTGGGGGGTCCTTTCATTTGCACCCAGAGTTTGCCGTAGGGGGAGTCTGAGCAGACTGGGGCGGGATGGACACTGGACATCTCAATCTGCAAGTCTGCCAATGTGTGACACAAGCCACCAAAGGCGTGACAAACTGCCAAAGCCTGGGGTACCCTTGTTCCGTTGCATGTCAGGCCATACTTGGCAATGATAATGGTTTTTCACTGTCTGAGTTTGGCCACAGATGGAGGGGTGGTGTCCCAACCGGTTGCTCAGGGACTGGTGGGTTTGAGGAGAAGGGCTGTGTCTGGGTTTCTCTGGGCACTAGAAGGAGGATTTAGGGATAGTCTCTTCCCAGGCTGCCCCCATTGCAATTAATTCAAGCTAGGCCACCTCCCATCGGGCAGCCCCACCTAGAATTGCCCTCCTGTGGGAGGCTGTGGTATGACAGGCACACCTGCCTCATTTTCCCTCATTCAGTGTCCCCCAAAATAGGTCAAAGAGTCTTTCTGTGTGCAAATGGGGGGTTATTCTAGTCCAAAAGCAAGCCGCAGCTCATAAGCCATAGCCCAAGTCTCATAACCATTTTTCAGATAATACATCAAGTAAAGGTAGAGTCCCCCAGAGTCCCTCAGCACCCCACCCCAGCTCTCCGGTACAGCTCTAGTGTCCAGCAGCACCCCACCCCTGCTCCTCTCTGGGCCCAGCATTCCAGGATGGCGTCAGAGTCCCTCACCATGCTTCACTCCCAGCCTTCAGCCCCCTCTGGTCTTCTGAGAGCCAACAGGCATCTCCCTCTGCTGCTGTCAGCCTTCAGCTCTCTCCTGCCTTCTCTGGCCATGGCTCTCTGGGTTAGCAAGCCACCCCCACCCTGGCTTCCTGGTAATTCCTCCCTCTGTCCAGGGAGTGCCTGCAGAGAGCTCTCTGCAACTTTTCCCAGAGACCTCCTCCAGCCTCCTGACGGTCTCTCCCCAGCTCTCTTCCCCCTCAGATTCTCCCAGGCACTGTCCCACCCTCTCACTCGGCCAAACTGGGAGCACCTGTTCTGGCACAGGGCGGGCTGGACCTGCTTCATTTACAAGGGCCAGCCATATTGTGACACCCCCACCCCAATAGACAATTAATTCAAGTCCCACTGTCTCACCCTATGCCAATGCAATGGCTGCTGCCCCCTGCAGGTCATCACTGCCACTCCTCGCCTCCCCTGTGAGAGCAGTGAGGGGGAAGTCAGAGGGAGCAGTCGGGGCACAGGAAAAGAAACGGGAAAGCAGGGAGTGGAGCCTTCCAGCCTGTGACCAGCCCAGCAGCTCAGGGCTTGTTCCACTTCCGGCTTCTCCTCTCCTTTCTGTGAATAATGTAGCTGCCCAACTGTCACTCACTCCTCCATTACCCAAACATGCCTTGTGGTGCCTGTGCCTCCCTCCCTGGGACCTTCTCTTTGCTGCTTGGAGGGAGGGAAAGGGGAGAGGAGTGGACAAGAGAGGCCTCCCCCTCCTTTTCCCACCCTCACTACCCAGCTACTGCTGCTCCAGGTGCTTGCAGGACACGCCGAGAGTGTACAGCAGTGGGACAGGGAGCCTGGGCACAGGCAATGGAGAAGGTACCACGCCATGTGGTACAGATGAAGGCTCTGCTTGCCCTTTCCATTGCCTCCTCCTCTGACTTGGAGGGGCTCTCTGTACCCTCAGGAGATTGCACACAAACCAGCCATCTGTCTCTGTGGTTGCACAGGTGGAAGGTGGCAGCATTTTGCTTTGGCTTGTCCCTCTCCTCATGCACTGGAAAAAGAGTGCGCCAAAAGGATGCCAAGGGCCAAGCTACCAAACAAGTGAGTGGCCAAGAAACCTAAAAGTCATATCTGCATATAATGCTCAAGGCACCTTTCCCTCCTCCTCCCCCCACCATTAATTGGCAAGAAATTCACTGTAGAATGTCACAATCCTATATATAAGGACATGAAGAATGTGGGAGTTACTGACTGCTAGTTAGCATTGCTAGAGGAGGCAGATAGAGTCAAAGGAGGGTGAGCCTTCCAGCACCTGGCTGACAGCTCTGAACTGCTTCTGCAGGGAGTGATAAAGGCCCTGAATCATTAGTGCCAGATCAGCATAAATCCTTTAGTAAGAGAAATAAATAGCTTGTGAGAAGACGTGCCCATTTTTAAATGGCAGCATCGTCATCGAAAAGCATTACTGACACATCTACAGAGCTAACTTGTGGGAGAGATAAAGCATGGAGCATAGTAAAGAGTAAGTAGAACAGACACCGGGTGCGTGTCAAACAAGAAAAGAATGTGACGAAATAAAGAAATTATACAAGTCTGTGTGTCAGTTAAATATATGGAACAGCAAAACCTGAGAGGCAGGACTGTGACTGATGGGAAATAGGCGGTATGGAAATAGTCCAATCTGTCACGAAACGTGACAAACAAAGTGACCAACAGCGCTGTGGAAAAGTCAGATTATGTGTCATTCTATTTGAAGGTATAAGTGTAACATTTTTATGAACAACATCAGAGAAAAAAAATTAACCCAGCTTTGCCTTTTGAAATCTGTGGAGTATATTGGAGGTTAATAAAGAGAAAAATACATTAAGAAATTATACTTTGATTTTTTTGACTAGCTTCAGTTTCTTGCTAATTGAATCAAGAGGATGATTTACAGAAGGGGGATTTCTGAATGTATTATGATTTTGGGAAGTTTTGCAAATCTTTGGCCCGATTTAGCAAAACCCTGAAGTTCGCGCTTTGCTGTACAGAGTGTTCTTGAGACCCATTTATGCCCTCCCACTACACTGGATTCCAGCCCAGGGACCAATAACTAGCAGTCAAGGTCTGCTCAGTCCCACTCCTTGCTGCTGTTTCCCTGGGCTCCTTCCTACCCAGCCTTTCTCAGGCCTTGTCCCCTGCAACAGCTCTAGATTCCACCTTGTTTCAGGGCCAGGACTCTCAGGACCCTCCCCTGGAATCCTCTAACAAAACCCCAGGATAGAAGTACAAACAAAAACCTACTTCCAACCTCCCTGGAAGTAACTTTACGTCTCTCCTAAGTAAATGTCTCTTAGGGCTCCCTCTCTGGGAGTCCAGTTCCTGCCCTGTTTCTAGGACCTCCCACCAGAGCCTGCACCACTCCAGGGGCTGTTCTATGTCTCTTCTGGCTGCTCACCAGCCTCCTCTGCTCAGGTGAGAATCCCAGGGCTTACTGGTTTTCAGTGGGCAATGTACTAATCTTTCACTGGGATTTAAATGTGCACAACTCATATGTTCAAATAAGCATTGTGATTGCTGAGCATCCGAATACATATCACAAACTCACACCTCATAAATCCTGCTTCCCGTTGTGTATGACACCAAAGTGGCTAAAAGTATAACAGGAGGGCTGCTTTTGTCTCCCTGCATTAACAGCGTTGGAGCCCGTCTTAGCTCATTGAATAACATGATCCACCAACTGGAAGTTGAAACTAGACAAATTCAGACTGGAAATAAGGTATATATTTTTAACGGTGAGAGTAATTAACCAGTGCACCAATTTACCAAGGGTTATGGAGAAGGACAATTATTAAATCAAGACTGACTGTTTTTCTAAAAATATCTGCTCTAGGAATCATTTTGGGGAAGTTCTGTGACTAGTGCTATAAAGGAGGTCAGACTAGATGATCACAGTGGTCCCTTCTGGCCTTAAAAATCTATGAATCCACTCTAAACATAAGGGAGGTGGGAGACAAACTACTTCAAAATAGCACCCTGGAACCTCCGTATTCACCACTATGATATGATTATGATGTGTTCAGTACAAAGTACACCTTGTGAGATATCATTTGAGAAGTCATGATCCATTGAATGTTACTATCTTGTTGAATTACATATGCTACCATCGTATCTGAAGTTTTGCTATGTGTGTATTACTGAAATATGTTGTGGGGTTGGGAGACACCCACAGCTAGCCTTTCTGTGGCACCAAAGGAGCAACTAACACTGGCCAGATAGGCGCTGATGGCCCATTAAGAATAATCCACTCTCCCAGAGATTCCTCAGAGAGCACATATACACAATGGGGGCTACCTAACCTCCATGTCACAGCAAGGATCTTTCTAGTACCTGGAGAGAAAGTATAAATAAAGGTCGATGACATCACCACAGGGCCTCTCTACTCCCCCATCTCAACACCTGGAAGATTATTTGGAAGACAAAGACTTTGAACTAGGGAGATTGGTCCCAGGATGAGAGGAAATTCAGCCTGTGTAAAAGGAATTATAAACTGCTTGGAACATCTAGTGGGATGAGAAACTGTTTAATTCAAATCTTGGTTAGTCTGTTAAAGTTAGAATTTAGACTGCAATTCTATTTTTATTTCTCATGTAACCAATTTTGACCTTTATGCCTAACACTTATAACCTCTTAAAATCTATCTTTCTGTAGTTAACAAATCTGTTTTATATTTGACCTAAAACAGCGTGTTTTCAGTTGAAGTGCTTAGAGAATCTGATCTCAGGTTAACAAGGGCTGTTGCATGTCCAGTATTCTTTGTTGGAGTGGTGAACTAATTCATGAGCTTGCACTGTCCAAGGGAGTCTTGAGCAGTGTACGACAGTATATTTCTGGGGTGCAAGGTTGGGGGCTTGGGTGATTTGCTGGTGTCTCTCTGTATATTGATGAGTGGCTCAGGGAGCATCCATGCGACTTATTTGGGTGTGGGGCTCCACATGCTAATGGCTCAGTGATCAAAGCACCCAGAGGAGTTGCTGCTTGTCACTGGCATAGAATTGTGAGGGACAGCCCAGGCTGGAGAGTTAAGGGGGAACAGCGGTCCCACAGTTCCAGGGTGTACCCTGGGGATCCAGTCACAACTAAGACAGAACAAGTGCTGGAGGGAAGCCCTGAAAACAGACATTAGGCCTAGTCTACACTAGAAAAGTTTTGATAGTATAGCTATAGCAGTAACCTCCTCCTACAGTGTAGATCCAGTCACACTTGTATATTCCAATTTGGTGAGAAAAATAAACTATGCCAGCCAAAGCACTTTTTTGGCAGTATAGCTTCATTTACACCAGGGCTTTAGCTGGCATAGCGATGTCATTATAAAAAAATCACACCCCTACTAACATAGTCATGCCAGCAAAGCTTTCTAGTGTAGGATGGTTTTTTTCCTGTTGTCTTGATTTTTGATATTTATAAATAAATCCAAACCTTGCTCTGGACATTGACTCAAGGTCTGTGTGCTAATCTGAGGCCATGGAGACACTCTGTTTGTCAGTCCTATGGGGGACTCACAAGTGTGACTGTGCTGGTTAACTTATTTGTCCCCCCCGTCCCCAAATAAATACAGGTAAATGCCATCCAGCTGCTCCTGGCTAACCGGATTACTAATGAATTAAAGCATAGTTATGCCCTCTGGTGTCAATAGGTGGAATGGATCAATCTCCATTCCTAGATTTTTTTTTAAGGCAAAACAGGACCATTAAGATCATCTAGTTTCACATGCATAACACAGGTCAAAGAACCTCCAACAACAATTTCTGCATCAAAGCCTATAACTTCAGTTGGAGCTACAGCATAACTTTTAGAAAGACATTCAGTCTCGATTTAAAGACTTGATTTCAAGTAATGGAGAATCCACTATCACCCTATGTAAACTATTCCAAATGCAATCCTATTCCAAATTTTCACCTAGTTTCTAGTCTGAATTTAAGAGCTCACTCTCATGTACTTATACGGCCATCCTCACTGTAGTATCTGAGCACTTCACAATTTTTACTCTAGATATCCTCACAACATCCCTGTGAGATGGGGAAATGCTTTATCTCAATTTTACAGATGGGGAATGGAGGCACAGAGAGGCTAAGTCAGTAGGTCTCAACCAGAAGTCCGGGGCCCCCTGGGGGTCTTCAAGCAGGTTTCAGGGGGACCACCAAGCAGGGCTGGCATTAGACTTGCTGGGGCCCGGGGCAGAAAGCTGAAGCCCCACCGCATAGGACTTAAGCCTGGGGCCTTGAGCCCTGCCACCCAGGGTGGAAGCTGAACCCTGAGCAACTTAGCTTTGCAGGTCCCCCTGTGGTGTGGTATCCCAGACAATTGCCAGGCGTGGTACCTCATAATGCCGGCCTTGGCTTTTATATGCAGAAGAACAGTTGTTGTGACACAAGTGGGTTGTGGAGTTTTTATAGCATGCTGGGGTGGGGGGAAGGCTCAGAAAGAGAAAGGTTGAGAAGCCTTGGGCTAAGTGATCTGCACAAGGTCACACAGGAAGTCTGTGGCAGAACACAGAAATGAACCTGGGTCCCAAAACCACTAGTCCCTAACCACTGGACCATCTTCTCCTTGTTGCTATCCATTTTGAAGCTACTTGAAACACTGGATATAAAGTGGATTGTACTGTAATTACCCATTGCCTCTTAGATTTAGATAGCTATTGGTATAGAACAGAATGTAGGCAATCTGGCCTAGTACTCAGAGCAGGAATCACGTCTCATGTGCAGAGCAGGAATCCAGGTTGGGGAACAAAGACAAGGATCAGCACCAGAGCCAGAGCTGGTGTCAAGCCAGAGTCAGAACCAGGAATTGAAGCTGAGGTCAGATACCAAATGCCAGAGCTAAGAGTCAAGCATCAAGCCAGGGTCAGAGGCAGGACTGGCAGCTGATGGTGGAATTGAGGTAAGAGCAGGAACTGGAGTAGAGACAAGGATCACGTATGGAGCAGGAGCACCTTGGGAACAGGAGCAGAGCAAGAATCAGGGACAGGTTTGAATGCAGGCACAAGCAGGGTCCAATACAGCCACAACAGAAAATCACCTTACTGCTCAGACAACTTTCTGTGCTTTCTTCTGTCTCAAATAGCATGGTTGGACCAATCAGTAGGGCCATACAATCCTCCAATCAGGATTCCTGGGGGTGGGGCTTGGTTGAGGCTGCAGTACTATAAGCTTCTTAGCTCACCATGTTTTAGCAGATGTTGGGTGGTGGCCAGGAGGCAGCATCTGTCTGGGCACGCTCAGGCCTGTGTTCAAGATCTGGGCTGTCATGCCTGATGACTTTTTTAAAACACATGGTTACAGAATTCCAGCCTTCCTATGCTTTCATATCGATTATATTAATAATGCCACTCTTAGCATTTGTATAGCACTTTACATGTTCAAAATGCTATACAACACTAACTAGCTTACCTACTTAACTAGATTATTAACATTAACTAGCTAATACCTCTGAACACCAATTGTAATAAAAGGATCATTGTTCTTTATACACTGTCATAGGCATGCATAATGCTTTACTGACAAAAAAAAAAATCTAGCCCACACTATTTCCACAGTCTCAGTTACACGAGTGTAAATACGGAGTAAATGCACAATGGAATTAGTTAGCATTTACATTGCAGTAACACTTTCTTTCTTTGAACAACTAACAGAAATTTCCAGTGTGACAGGTTTGGTCACAGAGACCCCCTTAGGATTGTCACCTCATGTGCTGAAATTACCTCTGAGCCTGTTTTCTCTGCCAGCTTGGGACTCCAGAACCCTGTCTTGTTGAGCCGGACATGCTAGCCTGCTAGCCTAGCAATACAGACCCAGGGTCTGGATCATGCACCCAAAGCTGCAGGCTTAAACTGAAAACCACTTAGCAGGTTACCTATCTCCAGCACCCAGACAACCAGTTCCCAATGGGATCCAAACTCCAAACAAATCTGTTTTACTCTGTATAAAGTTTATGCAGGGTAAACTCATGAATTGTCCTCCCTCTATAACACTGTTAGAGAGATATGCACAGCTGTTTGTTCTCCCAGGTATTAATCACTTACTCTGGGTATAGTAATAAACAAAAGTGATTTTATTAAGTATAAAAAGTAGGAATTTAGTAGTTTTGAGTAATAACAGACAGAACAAAGTAAGTTAGCAAGCAAATAAAGCAAAAACATGCAGGTGTAAGCCTAATACATTAAGAAACTGATTACAGGTAAGATCTCATCCTCAGAGATGTTCCAATAAGCTTCTTTCACAGACTAGACTCCTTCCTAGTCTGGGCCCGATCCTTTCCCCTGGTACATTCCTTGTTCGTTCCAGCAGACATCTTAGGTGGAAAGGAGGGGTTTTCTCATGACTGGAAGCCCTTTTGTCTTGCTCCATCCCCTTTTATAGCTTTAGTACAAGGCAGGAATCTTTTTTCTCTCTGGGTCCCCACCCCTCCTTCTAAATGGAAAAGTACCAGATTTAAGATGGATTCCAGTATCATGTGACATGGTCACATGTCACTGTAAGACCTCATTCTTCATTACCCACGGGCTGGCTCACATGTACACCAGAAAGCTTGCAGGTAAATAAACCTTTTAAAACCAATTGTCCTAGTCAATGGGAGCCATCAAGATTCTAAACCACCATTAATGGCCCACACTCTGTATAATTACAATAGGACCTCAGAGTTATACTTCATATTTGTAATTTCAGATACAAGAATGATACATCCATACAAATAGGATGAATTTATTCAGTAAGTTATAATCTTTGTAATGATACCTTATAAGAGATCTTTTGCATAAAGTATATTCCAGTTACATCATATTCACACTTATAAGCATATTTCCATAAAACATATGGAGTGCAACATCACATCCAGATCACAGGCCCTGGTTCTCATGGGGGACTTCAATCACCATGACATCTGCTGGTAGAGCAATACAGCAGTGCATAGACAATCCAGGAAGTTTTTGAAGAGTGTTGGGGACAACTTCCTGGTGCAAGTGCTGGAGGAACCAACTAGGGGCCATGCTCCTCTTCACCTGCTGCTCACAAACAGGGAAGAATTGGCAGGGGAAATAGAAGTGGGTGGCAACCTGGGCAGCAGTGACCATGAGATGGTTGAGTTCAGGATCCTGAAAAAAGGAAGAAAGGAGAGCAGCAGAATATGGACCCTGGACTTCAGAAAAGCAGACTTTGACTCCCTCAGGGAACTGATGGGCAGAATCCCCTGGGAGGCTAATACGAGGGAGAAAGGAGTCCAGGAGAGTTGGCTGTATTTTAAAGAAGCCTTACTGAGGGTGCAGGAACAAACCATCCCGATGTGCAGAAAGAATAGCAAATATGGCAGGCAACCAGCTTGGCTTAACAGAGAAATCTTCGGTGAGCTTAAACACAAAATGGAAGCTTATAAAAATTTGGACAGATGACTAGGGAGGAGTGTAAAATAGTGCTCACGCATGCAGGGGTGTAATCAGGAAGGCCAAAGCACAACTGGAGTTGCAGCTAGCAAGGGATGTGAAGGGTAACAAGAAGGGTTTCTACAGGTATGTTAGCAACAAGAAGAAGGTCAGGGAAAGTGTGGGACCTTTATTGAATTGGGGAGGCAACCTAGTGACAGATGATGTGGTAAAAGCTGAAGTACTCAATGCTTTTTTTGCCTCAGTCTTCACAGACAAGGTCAGCTCCTAGACTACTGCACTGGGCAGCACAGTATGGGGAGGAGGTGAGCAGCCCTAAGCGGTGAAAGAACAGGTTAAGGACTATTTAGAAAAGCTGGACATGCACAAGTCCATGGGGCCAGATCTAAGGCATCCGAGGGTGCTGAGGGAGTTGTCTGATATGATTGCAGAGCCATTGGCCATTATCTTTGAAAACTCGTGGCGAACAGGGGAGGTCCCGGATCACTGAAAAAGGCAAATATAGTGCCCATCTTTAAAAAAGGGAAGAAGGAGAATCCAGGGAACTACAGACTGGCCAGTCTCACCTCAGTCCCTGGAAAAATCATGGAGCAGGCCCTCAAGGAATCCATTTTGAAGAACTTGGAGGAGAGGAAGGTGATCGGTTACAGTCAACATGGATTCACCAAGGGCAAGTCATGCCTGACCAACCTGATCGCCTTCTATGATGAGATAACTGGCTCTGTGGATATGGAGAAAGTGGTGGATGAGATATATCTTGACTTTAGCAAAGCTTTTGATATGGTCTCCCACAGTATTCTTGCCAGCAAGTTAAAAAGGTATGGATTGGATGAATGGACTATAAGATGGATAGAAAGCTGGCTAGATCATCGGGCTCAACAGGTAGTGATCAACAGCTCAATGTCTAGCTGGCAGCCGGTATCAAGTGGAGTGCCCCAGGGGTCTGTTCTGGAGCTGGTTTTGTTCAATAGCTTCATTAAGTATCTGGATGATGGGCTGGATTGCACCCTCAGCAAGTTCACGGATGACACTAAGATGGGAGGAGTGGTAGATATGCTGGAGGGTAGGGATAGGATACAGAGTGACCTAGACAAATTGGAGGATTGGGCTAAAAGAAATCTGATGAGGGTCAACAAGGAAAAGTGCAGAGTCCTGCACTTAGGATGGAAGAATCCCATGCACTGCTACAGGCTGGAGACCGACTGGCTAAGCGGCAGTTCTGCAGAAAAGGACCTGGGGATTACAGTGGATGAGAAGCTGGATATGAGTCAACAGTGTGCCCTTGTTGCCAAGGTTAACGGCATATTGGGCTGCATTAGTAGGAGCATTGCCAGCAGATTGAGGAAACTGATTATTCCCCTCTATTCAGCACTGGTAAGGCCACATCTGGAGTATTGTGTCCAATTTTGTGCCACTGAAAGGATGTGGACAAATTGGAGATAGTCCAGTGGAGAGCAACGAAGATGATTAGGGGGCTGGGGCACATGACTTACAAGGAGAAGCTGAGGGGACTGGGCTTATTTAGTCTGCAGAAGAGAAGAGTGAGGGGGGATTTGATAGCAGCCTTCAACTTCCTGAAAGGGGGTTCCAAAGAGGATGGAGCTCGGCTGTTCTCAGTGATGGCATATGACAGAACAGGGAGCAATGGTCTCAAGTTGCAGTGGTGGGAGGTCTAGGCTGGATATTAGGAAAAACTGTTTTACTAGGAGGGTATAAGTAACCTGGGTTACCTAGGGAAGTTGTGGAATTTCCATCCTTAGAGGTTTTTAAGGCCCAGCTTGACAAAACCCTGGTTGGGACGATTTAGTTGGGGTTGGTCCTGCTTTGAGCAGGGGGTAGGACTAGATGACCTCCTGAGGTCTCTTCCAACCCTAATCTTCTATGATTCTATAATTCTAACACAGATCAAGAATCTACTTAAAGAGTTATAATCTAAGGATCATGCTTCTATTGATTTATTTTCTTTGAAATGAAATGCTAAAGCTTTTATTTTCTAAATGAAAATCCTAGAGCTGATCAAAAAATGGCAACAAATTTTCACACACAAAATTTTTTGTCAAAGTTTCAGATTTTCAAAAAATGTTGGCCAGCTCTATAAGGTAATTAAAAGAAATTACATAAAATTTCCCTGAAAAATGCTCATCTGAAAATTTAAAAACTTTCAGCCTGCCTTTGGCAATCCCTGCTTTTAAAAGCATTCTAGTTCTGACTCAGAACAGAGCACTCTAACCTGTTCCTATTTAGGATACCAAAAGCTCGAAGGCTAGTTCACTACACAATATTCCTATTTCCTACTGAGTAGCAAACGCGTAACAAGAGTGACAAATTCATACAGTATTGTATTTGCATCTGAAGAAATAGGACTCCTGAATTTAGTGCTAGAATGCAAAATTATTAGTTCACAACCTCCAGGACAGAGAAAATACATAATGAAGTCTATATCATCAGTGGTGTATATTATTAGAATGTGTAGGCGTTTGCAGTAATTCTGCAGTTCCATGATTATTTTTTGTGCATTTTTTTCCCAGTAGGAAGAAAGATTACTTGCTGAGATGTGATACAATGAGCAATGGTGAAAGAAATTAACCAAGAACAGTGTTCTTACCAGCCTCAAGCTACTGCAGTTTATTTTGGGCCACTAACATTTTTGGAAATATCCTTGCATTAATTATATTAATTAGGTCCCAGATCATCCATTCTCTTTTTTTTTTTTTGGGGGGGGGGGGGTCCAGAGTCAATGCCAGGCCTATAATTACCTAGGTCATCCTGTGTAATTATAAAAAAACATATAGAAATCTTTTTGCATATATCTGAAAGAACAACAAAGACTTCCCACCCACTTTTTAGCTTGTTGGAAGTATGCTGTGAAAAACCCTAGGAAGCAAAGGATCACTTGTGTAGTTTGTACAGAACCACATGAAAGTTCAATGAAAGTCAATGTTCCAATGTTGGTTTATGTAGGAAAGTTTTGTTCATCTGAGGTCTTGCAGCAAGATGTGCTATAACACAAATTCTGTTTTCCTGCTCCAGTGTTGATCATTTAGCCATGCAGCATTACCTTCAACATCTGCACTGAGGACTGCCATGCAAAGACAACTAACTGCAGTATGTCAAGTAGGAGAAATGTTCCACACCAGCCTGCCAAAACTGAATTATGGTGTGACGCACAGCCAGAAAGGGTTAAGCATCCTGCCAGATAAATGACCCAAATTCAACCCTTAGAGATATTTTGGTAGACAATGTTTGTGTTTTTGTGTGTTTACATATATATTGTTAGAGGTTAACAATGTAATCAAACAGTCCCTGTCTATGCTGTATTCTGTTAATTCAGAGATCAAAACAACATCTTAACATTTAAATGAACTGTAAACATAGTGATATCACTGTATTCATCTCTCTGAAATATATAGCAAATCACCTGTGAATGGTGGAGAACAGGCAATTGCCTTATGTTAATTCATGTAGCTGATTACCAGTGATGCTTAGGAAATAAGTTTACTTCAAAGTCTCCATGATTGCCTATTGTTTGCCTAAGGACTCCGAGCTGTCAAAAGAAGGCCTGGAACTGTATAAAAACCCTTGGGTCCCAATCCTTTTTATCTCAGATCTGCTTGATGCTTCATGCAGGGGAAGCGTAAGTTGTAAGACTGAGATCTCCAGTCCTATCTGGATCATCCTGAATATGGACATTGGTCTATAACCTAGGGACTAATTCTGAAAGAACTCTTTGCAATGACAAAGCTCACCATATATACTATGAATCTGAATCTCAAGAATTGTACTCATGTCTATATGTACACTGATCTTTTAACCAACACTCTCTCTCTCTTCTTTTTAAATAAATTTTAGCTTAGTTAATAAGGATTGGCTGTAAGCATGTATTTGGGTAAGATCTGGAATATTCATTAACCTGGGAGGTAATGTGTCTGATCCTTTGGGATTGGTAGAACTTTCTTATATGATGAATAAGATTTTCAGTAATCTTCATCATATTTGACTTCGGGGTCTGGGTGGAGGCCCAAGGCTGGGTTTCTTTGAGGGAACTGTGTTCTTGGCTTCTGGGTGACCAGTAAGGTATTATAGAAGCTGGTTTGGTAAATCTCAGTATTGGAATATCCACCAGCTTTGGGGATTGTCTGCCCCATTCTTTGCAGTTCACCCTAACTGAGTAACTTCAGTGTGGCTCCCTGGGATCCTGGTCACATATGGACTTTCCATTCAGTCCAAATTAACTAATTTCTTCAATATCTCATATCTAGATTCTAAGTTGGGCCTTTATTATCCACTGAGGCAGAATTGGATGGGGTTTTCTAGATAAACTGTTAAGTATTATTATCTCATTGAAGTCATTGACATTCTCAGCAATCTGAGGAGAGTTATTCAGGGGAGACTAGACCTTGATGTGCATAAATTCCCATGATTCGGTATCAGGTTATACATGCCACACTTGTACTTTGGTGGCAGTCATTTTGTGTTAGCTGACTGGCAGAAAGTACTGTAACCCACTTTCTCTATAGCTTATAATAAAAAGTTAATAATGAAATTCCATGTGATCCATTTATCCTTTATACCATGCTCATCACCACAGCATCTGAGTGTTAATACAACCCTCATCATCACAGTACAAGGGCCAGATACAGTCTCATTTCCCCCGCTCCTTCCCCTGAACCAGCCAGGAGAAATCAGCAATGTGCAATGAAAAAACTGCTTCTTTTAAATATTTCAACCACAGCCTCAAAGGAACCATAGAAACAAACCTGCCTTATGAAACTGTAAATTCTTGTGGTCACATTTAAAGGAACATGTTGCACTATTTAAATTTCAGTGTATTGGATCAGCCTTGCCTTGATATGCAGCCGGGGAGCCAGACATCGGTTGCTGTTAAAATCTTCAACAAATGAAGAGCTAGTGCAAGTGATCAAAGCAGCATGTATTTCTGCCCTTACTCACTACCATTACAAACTAGGAAGGACTGTACACATTTATCCCCCTCCTCCATTCCAAAATGCTTCCAAAATATCAGTTTGAAGGTCAGTTTCTTATCATGATGAACATTTGTAGTTGTATTAACAATTAATTTGCTTACGGGGGTCTAATTAGAAGTACTTACATAGGAATTTCAAGGAAAGGAATACTACAAGTCTAGCAGAACAACTGTATTCAGAGCTCCAGTTTCAACATGGTGGTCCCATGTCAAAGATAAAACGTAGGTCAGTTATGTAGTGCAGGTGGGAACTTACCATGATTTAATTGTGTCCCAAACATTGCTAAATATTGGGGACACACATAGACAAAGCAGTGCTTTAGCAAGGTTGGGGACATGCTTAAAACAAGGCTAAGTCACATCTGCATTACAGTTCAAACTGTTTTTCCCATGCTGGAGGACAACCACATTTTGGGAATTTAAATTACACAAGGCATAAATATTGCCCTGCATTTAAAATTTACTGCTGGTCTTAACATCAAAAGGCTTAACATCGGGACTAGATACCCAAAGTCTCTAGACATTTCTCAGCCCTTTCCAGATTGCTTTGTTATAGAGAAAAATTTGATACGTAAAACCAATACACTAATTACACACTGCTAGGAGCAATTATACTAGACAATGCACAGCAAGTCTTCAGTATGAACTCAGACTCTTCCTTTCTCCTTAATATGGTCAGAGAGACCCTCCTTTTCTGCACAGAACAGTCTGTTTTCTGGTAACTCCAAATCATAACAAAACACACACCTTTTCTTCCATAGGAATTAGGGTTTGGATCTTTGCACTTAATTCTGGATTTCCTGACTTTGTTGGTTCTGAGAGGCACCAAAGTTTAGTGTATACTACTGTAAAGAATATTGTATATATTTAAGTCTATACAAAGAGAAAGCCCCCCCTTCCCTCCCAGCCCTGATTTTCGGACATCTCCATAAAACTCACAAAATTGCTAAAAAGAAACCCTGAAAAATGAAAGTAATAACCCCCCCACCCAAACAGAAGCCCTAGATACGTTAGGTGAGCAAACCAAAGCATTACACAGCATGAAAACATAACAGGTGTATTAATTTGCGCACCCATAATGCAAGGCGACTTTTGAAAATTTAGGCCCGAAAGTCTGTGTAAATTGGGTAAAGTTCTTATGTCCCTTACTGAGCGTTTTGAATTAATTATTTGTATCAAGCTAAATTAGTTAAAGGTAATCCACAAAGGATTTTTTTTTAATTGGATGTGTGTCCTTTGTACTGCTTCTGATTTGAGACAACCAGACTCATGTCACATAGACTGCTTAAGAGATGCTGAACCCTTCTGGTCACTAACAAAATGTTCGGAGTTTATTGTGTGACTGTGGCCTGGAGGCTAAAATAGCCAAACAAGCCACATTCCCCACTTCCAAATGAATAGTCTAAATGTTTTCAGTTATTTTTTTATTTAATTTTTCCCAGGAATTTATCAATGTTTATTACCACAACAATAAACAATAGGTGTAAATCAGTGCAAAAAACTATTAATAATTTTTCTGGGAGTTTATTTTGGTGAAAAGAAAGGCCGCGGGGGGGGGGGGGGGTATTCAGTAGATTAATGCTTTGAATTCCGTTCATCAAAGTGGTTTGCTGCAGAACTAAAGCAGAACTCAAACACAATGCTCTGAGTTTAAGAAAACAATACATCTCTAATTCACAAACAAAGATTTTCATTTGAATAAACAGTTTACTGTTGTAGACTTAGAACTATTAAACTATAAATGTTGACACTTAATAACTGGCCCACACCATTTGCAGAGCATACACTCAACTTCATCCTTTTCTCCTGGTTTTGTTTTTTTAAAACTTTCAAATACTTCCTTGTGTTTTGAAACATATTCTGATACAGATTTTCATTTTCTTCCCATTTTATTGTGTCAGATCTTTAAATGGATATCTACCAACAGCTTGAAACGTGTTTGTGATGGGTGTGAGATTCATCAGTACATTCAGATGCGCACACACTTCAGAGTTTGCATAGACATCACATCAAAATATACTAGGTAAATATCCTTAAATCAAACTCTAATAAGTTCTCAAGCAGCATTTTTCTTACTTTGGCTATCTGTAAATTTCTATTATTATTGATGGACATATTTTTTTCATTGGTTTATGTGTGAATGGTGAAATGGATGTTTACTAACATTTACTGATAAAAAAATCTAATCCTTCCAAGCCTAATAACAATGTATGCAATAATTAATCATATCATTAAATAGTGCTCATAGAATTACCATTATCCTTGCATTTTTGTTGCCATTTTTAAAGCATCATGTGTTTTAATTAATGAAGAAATAAGTTGAGCAGCGATGCGCCCATGAAGCACGGTAATTAGTAATGAAACAGATGGGTGACTGCAATGTAGATATAGCATAAACCCTTTGGAAGAACTTTTAATCTGCTCCTTCCATTGCTATTCCAGTTTCAAACTGCAGTGCTTCCCGAGGTACCGCTTTCATAACTTATTCCTAAAATATATAGTTAAAAATGTGGTGGTGATGGGGACTGGGGAGAAAAAGGAAAAGCCCTTCTTGAATATTTTACAATAATGTTGCAGGCCATAGTAGTGTAGCCGTGTCAGTCCCAGGATATTAGGTCTTTTCTACACTACCAAGTTTTGCTGACAAAAGTGATGTCAACACCCAAAAGTTGACATAATAAAAATCGGACTCTCACGTTCACACTCGCTTCCTCTGTCGGCAAAGTGCGTCCACAGTGGGGGCAGTAAGGGGGCAGAAAGGCAGTAAGGTACTCAGCGAGTCACAGCTAAACAATTACAATTGTGTTTAGCTAAACAGTTACAACACTCGCCACACGGGCAGCTCCAGCAAGCAGTGTTATGCTTTCATGTTACATTAAACATAAAACACTTCTTTAAAGAGGGGAAGCAGAAGCATTACTTTGGCATCACCCTCATTTTAACTCCTTATTTCCCAACCATGACCATCAATGAGCTCCTCTGGGCTACATTCCCTCTGGTTGGAATACTGGTATGGTGCTTTGAGCAAAGCCACTTTTGTGATTGCCTAGAGGGGATCACCTGAAAGTAATAACGTAGGTTTACGAACGCCTTGGTCTTTGTCCAGTCTGGTTTTACAAATCAAAATGAAGGGGTTTCCGTTACTTCCCTGCAGAGATTATCCCACAACCTAACACATCTGGAAGAGAAAGGATGGTCATGTGGGAACATTCAGTTCCCAGCCACAAACTCCCTCCGTGACCTTGGCCAAGAAATGTAGAGCTTGTCTACGTAGAAAACCTGTACTGCTTTACTTATCCTGGTGTAGCTAAAGCAATACCACTCCCCTAGTGAGCATGCAGCTATATTGACATAGACGTGGTTAGATGGGTAGTGTTTGTTACTGTACCGAAAAGAGAACAATGACACCCGTATGAGGCACCTGTATACCGGAAGAACTATCCAAGTACAGCTTTTACAGGTATAATGATACTGGTAAAATATCACCCCCTTAACCAGCAGAGTCATGCCAGTAAACTTTTAAATGTAGATCAGGCTTTTAAGTGAGCCTCAGTTTCCCATCTGTAAAATGGGCATAATAATACACCTAGGATGGGGCCATTGTGAAGATAAATTCGTGAATGTGTGTGAGGTGCTCAGATACCATGTTGATGAGGAGCCTAGGAAAGTCTAAAAATAAAATAAGTCACATTGCTTTTCCTGATATTCAGCCTGAATTTTCCATGTCTTAATTTCATCCTGTTACTACTAGCCATTCTCCCATGTGCCACACTAAATAATTCCTCCCTGCTTGGGATTTACACAGCCTTCACATATTAGTGGACAGTTACCATGTCTCCCCACATACACACACAAAATCCTTTGTTGTTCTTTAACCAAACTGTGCAGCTTATCTTAGCTGCTTGACTCTTTTTAGCCTCCTGCTCATTTTTGTTGCTCTTCGCTGCACTCTCTCTACTTCTTCAGTATCTTTCTAGCAATGACTTGCCCAAAGTGAGCTTACTACTCCAGATGTAGTTGCACTGAGAACCATATAGACACCGACCTTTAGCAAAATGTGCCTAATGCAGCTTTGCTGTGAAGAATATCAAGCAGCTTAGCAAACTCAATACACCCACATGTGAAACGCACACATTCTCTAATTCGTTTCTCAAGTCTCCAATTTCTTCCTTTTTGTGTAAGCACCCAGAACTGTTATTATAACCACTGACAACTTGTTGATGGCTGCTACAGTTAAAGGTAATGGATATGTTTTGTAAGTTACTTTCAGAGCATTTGGGTAGGGGAAGGGGACATGGATCAGTATTCACGTCACACCCCCTGTCAGTACCTGGCCCAGGCCAGGGAAGCTAATGATCCAACCAGCGGACCAAATTCAGTGATGAATCCTGGTCACATTGCACATACTCTAAGAAGAGCATATGGTGAGTCAGTTCACCTTTACTGCTGAAAGGTACTTAATTGACCCAGATCACAGATGTTAACAGTAAATAGAGCATTACCAAAACCCCCACCATTTCCCCTTGCCCCCAAGATGGTGCCCCTTAACAAGCTACCTTTGCTCCAAACAAAACAATCAAACAATGGAGTGAAAGACATTTACTTTTACTTGTGGCTTCATTAAATTTGGCAGTTACATTATTTTTATTCTACTATCGTACAAAGTGAGAGAAAAAAACAACACAAATGGCAATTCTGCAGTATGTATCTTACATAATTACAGTAATTATATTGTCTCGATGCTCTCTTATAAATCAGTGACAGTATATATTTAATGAGCTCTTTCCTGGCGAGCAGGTCCCCCTGTCATCATATCTCCCTCCCCTGACCCAGTCGTTCAGATTTGCAGCTGCGTTGCCAAGGTATCTTAAAATAACATTAACCCTTTGAAAGGACTGTTCCAGTTTCTTGTAAAAAGTGACATGCCTTCACAATGTAAGGCCTGATCCTACAACTCCTTCCTCACTGGCAGCCTGATCCAAAGCTCATTGAAATCAATGGCAAGACTGCAGCGGACTTTGGATCAGGCCCTTGAGTAATTCTTGTTTGCATTAGGAGCTCCACTGGGTAAAGATTTGTTTGGTCAGGCAGTATGAGCCAGATCCTGCAAACCCTTACTCAGTCATAATGTAACCCACTGGGCAGTGTGTACTATAAGTCCCACCCCAGGCCTGATCCAAAGAAGATACAAGCCTGCTACAGTTTCCAGCGAGAGGACTTAAACGAGGTACTTAGCATGTGTGTAACTTTAAGCACCTGAGTAGCTCCATGGACTTCCATGAGACTTCTCACAGTCCCGATTCCGCAAAGCACTTTAGCATCTGTGAAACTGTAAGCAGGTGCTTGAAGTTGTAGACCCCATTTCAGCAAGATACTTAAGCATGTGCCCCGCTTTAAGCATGTGAGTATTTCCATTGACTTCAAGTTGGGCTTAAGTGCTTTCTGAATTGGAACCAATGTGCTTAAAGTTAAGCACATGCTTAATTACCTTCTTAAGCTGGGACATTTAACTCAGGATATGCAGGGTCATGTTTTCAGCTCTAGGGGTTCTAGGATCAATCCGGTGATGACCAAGAGCACAGCTGTTAATTATTCAAATGAGCAAGTGTTAGGCTTTCTGACCCAGATCATCAAAAGGTATTTAGATGCCTAACTTCATAAGTACATAAGAATAGCTATACTGGGTCAGACCAAAGGTCCATCCAGCCCAGTATCCTGTCTACCAACAGTGGCCATTGCCAGGTGCCCCAGAGGGAGTGAACTTAACAGGTAATGTTCTAGTGATCTCTCTCCTGCCATCCATCTCCACCCTCTGACATACAGAGGCTAGGGACACCATTCCTTACCCATCCTGGCTAATAGCCATTAATGGACTTAACCTCCATGAATTTATCCAGTTCTTTTTAAAACCCTGTTATAGTCCTAGACTTCATAACCTCCTCAGGCAAGGAGTTCCATAGGTTGACTATGCGCTGAGTGAAGAACTACTTCCTTTTATTTGTTTCAAACCTGCTACTATTTAATTTCATTTTGAGGCCCCTAATTCTTATATTATGGGAACAAGTAAATAACTTTTCCTTATTCACTTTCTCCATCCCACTCATGATTTTATATACCTCTATCATAGCCCCCCTTAGTCTCCTCTTTTCAAAGTTGAAAAGTCCTAGCCTCTTTAATCTCTCCTCATATGGGACCTGTTCCAAACCCCTAATCACTTTAGTTGCCCTTTTCTGAACCTTTTCTAATGCCAGTATATAGTTTTTGAGATGAGGGGACCACATCTGTATGCAGTATTCAAGATATGGGCATACCATGGATTTATATAAGGGCAATAAAATAGTCTCCGTCTTATTCTCTATCCCTTTTTTAATATTCTTAACATCCCGTTTGCTTTTTTGACTGCGGCTATACACTGGATGGACATCTTTAGAGAACTATCCATGATGACTCCCAGATCTTTCTCCCGCTTAGTTGTAGCTAAATTAGCCCCCATCATATTGTATGTATAGTTGGGGTTATTTTTTGCAATGTGCATTACTTTACATTTCATTTTGTTGCCCAATCACTTAGTTTTGTGAGATCTTTTGAAGTTAGTTAAGACCAAAGCAGACTGTGACTATCTTGAGCAGTTAAGTATCATCAGCAAACTTTGCCACCTCACTGTTTACCCCTTTCTCCAGACCATTTATGGAGCTGGGCCTCTGTGTCTAATAAATAAGAATATATGTGCAATGGCCAGCATATGTTTTAACTAATCTACTGTCTGTGGTGAAGCTCAATGGAACATGGAGCACTTTGGAAAGTGATAAATAATGCTCATACTAAGGGAGGGCAAATTATGAATGCTTAACAATTTGCATGTCCTCTGTGAAGGGAATATTCATAGCTTTCTGTAAGGATGAAAAAAAATTGGCCACAGATCATTCAATTTACTCCTTCCCAATGAGAGGTTTTGAAAATGCCACCTGAGAGGAAGTAAAAAATAAATATTACTGCCATTAGCTGTCAGTTGACTTTTGCTAAAAACCTGTGTAGATATTTTAATGCATTGTTGGAGGAGTATATTGAATACAGCCGAAGAGGAAGATACATGAAGCAGATTAAGCACAATAAACTTTTTATCCCACAGAATTGTCAGAAAATTCATTGCAGGTACGGGAGAGGATAACAAACAGTGCCCAATGTGATGGCTACCAATCATTTATGAGAATTGGTTTTTGTTTGCTTTGTAAATGTAGAAATATAAGCTCCCAGTTTCACAGTGCCCAGAGTGGCTTCCAACTGTGAGTGCCAATGTCAGGACAAAAAGAAAAGGAGTACTTGTGGCACCTTAGAGACTAACCAATTTATTTGAGCATAAGCTTTCGTGAGCTACAGCTCACTTCATCGGATGCATACTGTGGAAACAGACTAACACGGCTGTTACTCTGAAACAATGTCAGGACAGACTGTCAGAAAACAGGGCAGACCCAAACTGGAGGTATCCAACCTTTTTGTCAACTGTTTGAGAATAGCCCACTTCCACCTGAATTGAATTGGCTTGTTAGCACTGACCCCCCACTTGGTAAGGCAACTCCCAGATTTTCATATGCAATGTATTTATACCTCCCTACTGTATGTTCCACTCCATGCATCTGATGAAATGGGTTTTAGCCCACGAAAGCTTATGCCCAAATAAATGTGTTAGGCTCTAAGGTGCCCCAAGGACTCCTCGTTTTTTCTATAATTAGATTTCATCTAACCAGCAGCCAAAGAGTACTCTTGGATAGCTATACTAGTTTACTCTAGAGCCACAGTCAGTCACCTTAGACACTCCAGACTATATTACCCCCTAAACTGGACTTCTGTGATGAAAGGTTACCATAACCAAAAAACACAACACATTAGGTTCTCTTAGTCCCAAATGACCAGTCATTTACCCCAGGTCAAGGTACACTTCAGATTTCACCAAAATTACGCTGGCAGCCAATCCTTTAGTAAACTAAAACTAAAGGCTTATTAATTAAGAAAAGGAAATGAGGGTTATTAAATGGTTAAATCAGATAAAATACATTACAGTTAGATCAGAGCATACAGTCCAAAGCAACAACAAGAATGTTAAATCTGCTAGTTTTCATAAATCTCCCTGGATTGCCCAAAGTTTGGGGACCTCAGTCATAGAATCATAGAAGGTTAGGGTTGGAAGGGACCTCAGGAGGTCATCTAGTCCAACCCCATGCTTGAAGCAGGACCAATCCCCAATTTTTGCCCCAGATCTCTAAATGGCCCCCTCAAGGATTGAACTCACAACCCTGGGTTTAGCAGGCCAATGCTCAAACCACTGAGCTCTTGACCAGCCCAGAGATCAGGGAGGAAAGAGATGGGCAGGGGGCTTTGTCCTCTCCTTTGATATCTTGATCCATGTAGCTGGAAAAGTACAGGTTTTCCCATAAGATTAAGCATCCCCACTGGCTACGTGCTTTTCCAACTGCTCTTTATCAGAATTGCAAATCTTTGTTTACACCCCTCTGCCCCCTGCCGTCTGAGGTGTCTTTGCCCTTGTTTGTCATTTCTTTGTTGTTCCTGACGAGGTAACCGGTGGATGTTTCTCAAGCTCACAACATGCTTGGCCTTCAAACACAGCAAAGTTTCATAACTTCACATACAATAATGATACACACATTTAAACTGGATAATAATTAAGGCTAAGATTTTTTCATGGTTATTTTTTAGTAAAAGTCACATACAGTGTGCAAATAGGCATACAATAAACAATGCACAAAATGTCTGGCAAGAAGATCGGTGTCCGTTACCTCCTGGCTGAAAAGGACATCTCTGAGGTACATCACTGCCTGTGACCTGCCTTAATTCCAAGACCTTAAGAACATAATTTTTAGTATAGATACATAACTTCATCGCAACATGGCTAATGTTTAGGATCATGACCAGTGGGCTACTGGCTCTCAGCAGAGACCTCACTTCCCCACCCTCCAGTGAATTATTATGCAGATATCTGACATAGGGGATCCCTGTAAAACTCAGTACACCCCCTGTCAGTTGGTACCAAGGTGTCCTGGGTCACACCCTTCTCTCGGGACTCCACAAGAGGATTCTCATTAGAACTGGGTTCCATGTGAGGGGACTGGGTGAGGATGGGAGGCACATACATCACTTGGTCCTCTCCAAACTGGTTTCCATGAGTTTACTAGAGAAAAGTAATAGAATCCTATGTAGTGCCCCTCCATGCTGGCGAGCTCCTTTAAGGGGATTCTGGCAGCTGCTTTGGATGGGGAAGGCCCAGATAGCATGTCTCCACTGAAGCAGCGCTTCCAGGGACCAGAGGGTGGAGGCGGATTAGCCACTGGGCCAACGAGGCCTGTACCCAGGAGCCCCAGCCAATTGGGGGGTCCCAGAAAAATGGGCAGCCCCACGCTCCAACCCCACTCCCCACCAGGAGAGTTGGATGAGGAAGAGCGGGCTTCAGGCAGAAGGAGTGGGGAGGGGCCCCCACTTGCTCTGGCCCAGGGCCCCACAAAACCATAATCCACCTCTGGCAGAGGGCAATGCCCAAAGGCCAGAACAGATGGTATCTTATGCATCCCAGGGAGATCAATTTGGGAGCAGAGCCACAGCACATTCAAAAGGGAGACAGGGGAACCCTGCCCCAAGTGGCATGATCCTGCCATAATTCATGAGAAGAACCTGTGTTTGCCTTAGCCACTTCCTGGGATGTATGTGTGGGGATTGGGTAGCAGGGGTGCAGGGGGAAAGAGACAGAGAGCTCTGGCCCTCAGTTAGGAGATTTTTGTTAAATCAGGCTAAATAGAACCCACTTGGACAGAGGCATCACCATTTCTGCATCCCCATTTAGTGCTATTGTTGTTTGGAGGTGCTCCTGGATGCACACAAGCACTGTTGTCATTAGAATACGTGCCAGGATGGCAAGAGTGTGAAGACTGACTGAATTACCCTCTTCTTACCCAAAGAGGTGGCCCTAGCAGATTACAGTTGAGGTATGTTGGCAAAGACATAGGGCAATTAGCAGAATGTGGCAGATGGTCAGATGTAGTTTATTTAAATAAGAAAGTACTCCAATATTTGATCATTCAAGAAAGAAAGTAAAAGTTAATCACTCAAGAGAGTGCCCGCTTTTTCTCCCAGCGCTTGTGCCGTGAAACAGCTGTTTCGCGCAACTGGGAGGGGAGGGAATGTGGCACACTCAAGGGAGGAGGCGGGGCAGAGTTGGGGCAGGAACTTTGGGAAGGGGTTGGAATGGGGGCGGGGAAGGCATGGAGTTGGGGCAGGGCCAGGTGTCGGGGGGGGGGGGAGGAGTGCGAGCAAATACCCCTCCCCTCCTATGGAGTGTCCTCTTTTTTGAATGTTCAGATTTGGTAACCCTAACGGATCCTTGCAACTCACCTTCTGCCCGTCAGAAGAAATTTTACCGGAGTCACAGAGTGGTTTCAGACCATGTCATGGGACTGTGGATATGATCTTCACACCATAGCAGCTGCAAGAAAAATGTCGGGAGCAAAAGCAATGACTGTACATGGCTTTTATTGATTTAACTAAAGCCTTTAGATTCAGTGAATCGCCATGCCCTCTGGACTGTACTCTCTAAGATTGGATGTCCTGATAAATACATCAATGTCCTAAAATTGCTTGATGATAACATGAAAGCGACTGTTCTGAGCAGCACTGGCTCCCAGAGCGAACCTTTCAAAGTACAAACAGGAGTAAAACAGGGCTGTATCATCACTCTGACCATGTTTGCAGTTTTTATCATTATCATTCGTTACCTAGTTGCTGGGTAGTTTACAGCTGGCATTGAAATCATTTACACAATGGACGGAAAGCTGTTCAGGCTTAGCAGGCTGAAAGCCAAGAGTAAGATCTCCACAACATCTGTTGTGGAACTTCAGTGTGCTGATGACAACGCAATCTTTGCCCACTCTGAGAAAGATCTTCATCGGCAAACACATTCAAGATAGTTTGCTTACGCATGTCTTGGTCTCACTCTTAACATCAAGAAGACTAAAGTGCTCTGTCAGCCTTCTCCAAATGAGGTATTACAGGCCCCATCTATCAAAATCAATGGAGTGGCACTGGAGAATGTCAATCACTTCCTCTACCTTGGAAGTCATCTTTCATCCCATACAGATATTGATGCAGAAATTCAGCATTGCCTGAGCTGTGCCAGCGTAGCTTTTTCTCGTTTACGGCACAGGGGTTTTGAAGATCATGACATTTGAACAGACACCAAGCTTCTTGTTTATTGAGCCATTATTCTCCCAACCCTGTTGTATGGGTCCAAAACTTGCACAACCTATAGACACCACTTAAAAGTCCTCGAGAGGCGTCATCAATGCTGCCTTCATAAGATTCTGAAGATCAAATGGGAAGACAGGTGCACCAATATTAGTGTCTTGGAAGAGGCAAAGAGCACCAGTGACAAGGCAATGATCATCCGTCAGCAATTCCGCTGGACTGGTCACATTGTCCGGATGCCAGACCTTTGCCTCCCAAAACAGGTCCTGTTCTCTCAGCTGAAAGGAGGATACCATAACATGGGTGGACAACAGAAGCGTTATAAGGACTTACTGAAGGACAACCTAAAAAAATGTAATACTGACATTGACACTTGGGAGACACTTGCCCAAGATCGCTTAAAATGGAGTGAAGTCCTATATGATGGTCTCCTGCATTTTGAACTTGCTCGCCAACGAGCTGAAGAGGACAAGAGGTCCAGAAGGATGAAGAGACTGGCTTCCAGTCATGGTCAGCAGCCTCCTGCTGAGTCTGAAAACATCTGCCCTCATTGCAATAGAATTTGTGGTTCAAGGATTGGCTTTATTAGCCACCTGAGGACCCATAACTCCCTTGGAAGATGATCATACTCGGTAACGAGTGATCACCCATCATCATCATCATCGAAAACCTCCAAGGACAGGGATTCCACAACTTTCCTTGGAAGCTTATTCCAGTGCTTAGCTACCCTTACAGTTAGAAAGTTTTTTCTAATATCCCATGCTGCAGATTAAATCAATTACTTATTGTCCTATCTTTAGTGGACATGGAGAATAACTGATACTCAGTCATCGCTATAACAGCCCTTCACATATTGGAAGACATATCAGGTCTCCGCTCAGTCTTCTTTTCTCAATACTAAACGTGCCCAGGTTTTTTAACCTTTCCTCCTTGCTCAGGTTTTCTAAACCTTTTATAATTTTTGCTGCTCTCCTCTGGAGTCTTTCCCAATTTGTTCACATCTTTCTTAAATTGTGGTGCCCAGAATTGGACAGTTCTCCAGCTGGGGCCTTATTGGGGCTGAGTAGAGCAGGACACTTACCTCGTGTCTTACATGCCACCCTCCTGTTAATAAACACCAAAATATTAGTCTTATTATGCAAATGCATGACATTCCTGACTCATATTCAGTCTGTGATCCACTATAACCCCCACATCCTTTCCAACAGTACTGTTGTCTAGTCATTTATGCCCTATTTTGTAGTTAGGCATTTGATTTTTCCTTCTTAAGTGTAATTCTTTGCACTCCTTTATTGACTTTCATCTTGTTGATTTCAGGCCAATTCTCCAATTTGTCCAGGATGTTTTGAATTCTAATCCTGTCCTCCAAAGTGCTAGCGACACCTCCCAGCTTGATGTCATCTAAAAATTTTATGAACATACTCTCCACTCCACCAAACCTAGGGTAGACCCCTTTGGAATCCCATGATATACACCCTCCCCATTGGACAGTGAATGACTGATTGCTACTCTTTTAGTATGGTCTTTCAAACGGTTTTGCACCCACCTGATAGGAACTTCATCTGGGCCACACTTCCCTACTTTGCTTATATGATGCATGGCTAGAAAGGGTTAAACAGCCTGCAAAATAAATAACCCTCAAAAGACACCTGGGGAGATGTTTGTGTTTTTGTGTATTTGCATATGTATGAGTAGGGTCGACAATGTAATCAACAGTCCCCATCTATGCTGTATTCTGATAATTCAGAGGTAGAAAGAACAGGTTTCAGAGTAGCAGCCGTGTTAGTCTGTATTTGCAAAAAGAAAAGGAGTACTTGTGGCACCTTAGAGACTAACCAATTTAGTTGAGCATAAACTTTCGTGAGCTACAGCTCACTTCATCGGATGCAACAAAGCTTATGCTCAACTAAATTGGTTAGTCTCTAAGGTGCCACAAGTACTCCTTTTCTTTTAGGTCAAAAGAAGATTCTAGCATTTAAACGAATTGTAAACACGGGATATCTCCCTATTCGTCTCTCTTTGAAATGTACTGGGAATGGTGGAGGAAAAAGCAAATAGCCTTATGTTAATTCATATAGCTAAGTACCTGTGATGGACCTCCTTCAGAGTCATCCTAACTACCTTTTGTTCCCCAAGGGAACGGTGTTGTTTGGACTTCTGAGTAACCAGTAAGGTAATAAAAGAAGCTGTTTTAGATTTACCAAGCCAGCCTAAGTATTGGAATATCCACCAGCTTTTGGGGGTTTGGTTGCCCCTTCTTTGCAGTTCAGCCTAATTGAGTGACCATAGCTGGCTCCCCTGTAAGACTCTGGTCACAGCTTATAAGAATGTCATGTGGGACTTTGTCAAAAGCCATACAAAAATCAAAACACATCAGGACTACAGCTTCCCCCCATCCACTAGGCCAATAACCCTGCCAAAGAAGAAAATTAAGTTTCATTAAAAAAGTTAGTTTAAAGCTATCATGCAAGCTGAAACCACTATGTAAAGTCTTCCTACTCTTGTGCTTTTCTTTTTAAAATTTCAGCTGTCAATAGAATGACAATTTCAATAAGCAGCATAGGTGGAGCTCAGGAGACATCTGACTGTCAAATATGCCAAACAAGCAATTCATAGCTGAAGGCAAACAAAGAGAATCTGAAATCTTCTGTTCCCAGGTCATAGTAGCAAGTCAGCCTCTCACTTTAGACCCTCTATTATTTGACACAAACTGCCCTCTGCATTTTTACCTCTTCAATACTCATCATTAAAATGTTTTAGGGTTTCAGATGCTTCAAAAATTAAAGAAGAATTAACCAACCAGTCCCTGGTAGTTTGTATTCATACTTGTACTGACATCTGGTGGTTATTCTGGGTAAGAGAGTATATATCAGGCCTTTTCCCCCTCAAATCACCATCTAGAAAATGATGGATCTGAGTGGTGGTATAAGATAGCTCAAATATTCTCTCAGCAGATTTACTCTTCATCTATGCCAGGGATGATGAATTCCAGGAGAGGAAAAAAAGGCTGATGTTTAATCTTTTTTCCTTTACCTGCATCACCAAGGAAGACTTCCCCAGTTATCCTCATGTATATACACAAATTGGAGAAGAAACTAAATGCGTGGCTGGGGTGGATGCTTGCACTGAGAATCAGGGCCGGATTAACCTTTTGTGGGCCTGGCACCAAACATATTTGTGGGCCCCCATGGAGGCAATGGAGCATGGCGCGGGGAGGTCAGTCCCCAGAGCAAGGGGACAGCCGGAGGCCATGGGGCATGGCATGGCATGGCAGGGGCGGCCCTGTTCCGCCCAATGCAAGGGCACTATTTACAAACCAGCAGTTGTCAGATGCACAGTGGCCTGCCCGGCCCTGTGCTTCCCCTCAGAGGTGGGCCTATGCCACACCACACAGCTCAACACCCCCCAACTCCCTATGGCCAGAGGCCCCCCGGACCTACTATGCCCAGCGCCCCCCCCAGACCAACCTTCAAATGCACAGCACCCTGCACACCACCCCTGCCCACAGCCCCACCACAACTCCCACTCCCTAGTGCCCCAACACACACACACACCCTCCCCACCACGTCACAGCCCAACATCCCCCTGCCCCATGCTCCCTACAGACCCACTCCTCCAAGCCCTGCCTCCCAGCTGCACTCACCAGCCCTGCTTGGAGGTGTCTGTGTCTGCCAGGCTGAGCCGGCAGAGCAGCCAGGGCCGGTCCCAGGGCCGGGAATCATTCTAGCCTCTCGGGAGTGGTGCGATCAGCCAGGCCAGGACTTTCCCCGGCCAGGGTCCCTCAAGATGCACTTGCCTGGAAGAGCCCAACCCAGCCCCCCACACAGTCTCCTTCCCCCGCTCTATCCCAGCCCCCCACACCGTCTCCTTCCCCCCCTCCATCCCCTCCCCCACACACCTGGCTGAGACTGGCCAGGCTTCTGCACCAGTCCCAGGCAGCTCAGCTCCAGGGAGACAGGTGGGGCCCCCACAGGTGGTGGGGAGCAGAGACTGCCCAGAGCCAGAGGTGCACTGGGGTCCGGCCAGGGGGCTGAGAGGAGCAGGGGATGGGGCCATGGAGTGGAGAGGAACCCTCAGCCAGCCGGTGGGCAGGCTGAGAGGAGCAAGTGGTGGATGGGGGGAGCCAGCGGGATCTCGGGGCGCAGTGCAAGCAGAGCAGGCCAGGGCCCCTTCTCAGCATGGGCTCGGCTCCATGGAGCCACTGTAAACCCGGCACTGCTGAGAATCTACGTATTAGCTTCATCTGCCTCCCCAATTGCACAGCTTTACCTAGCTAGGAGACAGACAGAAATTAATGTGTCCGTTTGTTAATGAATGTGTTTGTTCTCAATTGATCTACAAGTAAGATCAGGATATTTGCCCCTCACCACTTCCTGTTTTCATTGTCACTTTCAAATGATGTCCCAATGAGGAATAAGTCTCTCTGTTAACTTTTTAGAAGAGGAAATTAAATCTGGCGTTTCAGTATTAGCTAATGTAACATTCTTCTATTCCATTGTATCATTTTACCACCTACTCATTGTTTTCTTCACACAAATGCATCAAAGGAAGTATGTTCCTGGCAAGAATACTTGGTCATAAAGAAGGTGAAACTAGCTTGGGTACAATTCAAGCTGAATCTCTGCCTAATTTGGCTGAAAGGGAGGGATGGGGAATATAGAAATTATTCCACCCATTCTTACAGGAGTTTTCAAATGTGCCAAAAATGTTTTATACAAATATGGAGCAATCATGTATGAGGAAATAGTTGTGTAAAAGCTCACAAGAAACATGCATTTTTTAATTTTATTTTTTGCACTATAACAAAAGTGCCTATCCCAGGCTCTAGGGGCCCTTAAAACATGCAATTTTTAAAAATTAAGACCACATAATACCTGGCTCGGATATAGCACTTCTCATCAGTAGAGCTCCAAGTGCTTTACAAAGAAGGTCAGCACCATTATCCCCATTTTGCAGATGGGAAAACTGAGGCACGGGGAGATAAAGGGACTTTTCCAAGGTCACCCAGCAGGCCAGGGGCTGAGCTGTGAATGGAAACCAAGTCCCCTGAGTCCCATTCTAGTGCTCTACCCATTAGTCCATGTTGCCTCCCAGATTTGCCCAAGTACTCCCAATACAAGATACCCCAGCAGCAGGAAAAAATTTAAGTAAGAACTTAACACCAACCTCCCATTGAATATCGGGGCCTAGGTAATTCATCCTCGGATGTCTCACTTTATATTTTTCCAAGATAAATGTTGGCCCCACTCAAGTAATAATGGTGGTATTGAGGTAGTGCGTAGCAGACCCAGTCATAGACCAGGATCCCATTGTGCTAGGTGCTGTACAAAAACAGAGACACTCTTTACTCAAAAAGCTCACAATTCAAGTAACTTCCTAAAGTTTAAAGACAATCTTGCATCTAGTCCCATGCACCCTCATACAGCGCCACTCAAGTCAATGGGGGCTCAATGAGAACACAGGGTCCACTCACATGGAACAAGTTTCAGGACCAGGGCCTCAATTTTTCCTCCCTGTGTCTAATTATTCAAGGCTCCATTATATTATTTCTCAGTGAGGTTTGAAATAGTTCTTAGTTTAGGACATGATGCAAATTTAATTACGGTATTTATCCCTTCTTTCAGCTCATTAATAAAGACATTAAATAAAACCTAAAACTACTCCTTGCTCCACCCCATTGGTGCGTTCTCTTTATTTGGTATTGTCACCAATTTACAGTCCTCTAACCAGTTTCCAGTCTCTGTTATATTGTAACAGTCTATGCCAGTATCCTTTTCAAGTAACCTTTGATGATATAGTAACAGATGCATTAAGAATGGCTCAATATATTGAGCTAGTCTTGATCCAAAGGAGTTTTGTTGATGGAACAAGATATATCTTTAAACTGCAATTTGATTTTAAAAAAGAAAAGAAGCAAAGCAAATCTGTCTGGCATTATCTGTGCTTTAGGGATGGGATTTCAGCAGGAGCAAAGTTAGGCCAAAAGTGATTGCTTCTGAAAGCTGCATCCTATCAACCTGGGCTACTCACGGCACATCAGATGTGCAGATTCTGCGGTCCAATAGCTTCTGTTTAATCTCAGATTTTGTTTCACTTACCCAAAAGAGAGAAAAATGTGACAAGAAACCCAGATTTATTCTACAGATTGATATGAAAAATTTTAAATTAGTCCAAACAATAGAAAACCTCTCACTGGGACCAAGACCAGCCAGGTATTGCATGTTTTACTGGATATTTTTACAGTTGTATACTTTTAAATTATCTAAAAAGTTTTTATAGTTTTGAAACGGAAATGTGAAAAAAAATCAGTGTATTACATCCTAGCAAATGTTGTGATTAGTCAACAGAGATGAATGGGTCATTTACAGGAACCTAAATATAAGGAAATTATTAAAAAGGACATGCAAAGGATAGAACATTACGATTAGAACCAATTTCCAATGTTATGAACACAACACTCTTTCCCTCAGAGTCTGCTGGAGTGTGGACATTTACTTTAGTGGAAACATGATTTGGCCCTTTGCAGGGAAACTGGCAGACTTTAAACCAAACCAAACCAGTGCTTTCACCACTGCCCAGGGCAATGATTTGGGATCTTTTACCAGGGTAAAATCCTGCCCCACTTCCCAACTTCAGATTTTTTTACTTCAATGGGGCCAGGATTTCACCCACTCAGCTCACTGAAGCACCTAACTCCAAATGCCCTGACTAAGAGACAAGTATTGGAGGGTGAATTTGGAAACAAAGTTGCGGTGATTAAGCTCATACTTTAGCAGCATGAGAGAAGCCTTTTCTCTTCCACCTTGATTTGTTATTACACTACCCCAAGCAGGGAGATAAAACACTACAAAAATGTTAAAGCTCCATTTAAATAAATTCCAAAGTCTTCACGGGCTATAAACCAGAATAGGATTAAATGACAAACAGCTAGCACTGCTGAGATGATTCATACCAGAATAAATGAAAGTCTGGTGGCCATGCACTATTATCTCCATTTTTAATCGGTTTACACTTTTATTTTAAACGACCAACAAGCTGTGTTATGTGATGCTATTTAAACAGTACAGTAATCTCAAACCCTTTTCCCCCCACCCCCTCCAACCACCCTGGAATCCCATGAACACTTGGTCATGCTCTGTTCTCTGTTACATCAGTATAATTATTGTTATATATACAATTGCCTCCTAGTGGCAATTTTTAAGCATTGGCTGTAGTGTTTGTGGTCCAAGATAAACTCAGAGATGAAGTAAGAGTCCCTTTTAGCTTGACGTGATCTGTAATAATGCAGTAATTTTTAAAGGGGATAGGGTGAGTTTTCAGGCATGGACTTTACTTTAAGCACCCAGCTCTAACACAAGATATCAAGAGGGATTTTGAATGGAGTTACAGATGGGCTTTAACCTACTACTTCTTTCTCACCTGCCATTTGCACAGAACAGCCTCCCAAACCCTGCCTCTCTGTTGAACCTTGGCTTTTGAGGTGTCCCCACAACTTCCACAGAGTCCTTGAAAAGCACTGTTGGCTAATCCATCAGCACAGAGACTGAGCATGTCACCTCTAACATTCTAGCTCCCATCAGGACCAAGAACAAAACACTCCAAGTCGGAAAGCATCTCGTCAATGCATTAGCATGAGCGTACCAATAATTGAGCCACCAGGATGGCTTACACTGCCACATTTATGCCACTCTGCACAAAGAAATAGCTGAACACTGCAGTTATCAGGAGTGTCAAAAGATTCGACAAAATGGTGAGCTATCCTGAACCAGAGTAAAACCCAGAGAGGAGCTGTCATAAATATAAAGGGAAGGGTAAACCCCTTTAAAATCCCTCCTGGCCAGAGGAAAACTCCTCTCACCTGTAAAGGGTTAAGAAGCTAAAGGTAACCTCGCTGGCACCTGACCAAAATGACCAATGAGGAGACAAGATACTTTCAAAAGGGAGGAGGGAGAAAAACAAAGGGTCTCTGTCTGTCTATATGCTGCTTTTGCCGGGGATAGACCAGGAATGGAGTCTTAGAACTTTTAGTAAGTAATCTAGCTAGGTATGTGTTAGATTAGGATTTCTTTAAATGGCTGAGAAAAGAATTGTGCTGAATAGAATAACTATTTGTCTGTGTATCTTTTTTGTAACTTAAGGTTTTGCCTAGAGGGATTCTCTCTGTTTTGAATCTAATTACCCTGTAAGGTATCTACCATCCTGATTTTACAGAGGGGATTTCTTTACTTCTATTTCTATTAAAAGTCTTCTTGTAAGAAAACTGAATGCTTTTTCATTGTTCTCAGATCCAAGGGTTTGGGTCTGTGGTCACCTATGCAAATTGGTGAGGCTTTTTACCAAACCTTGTCCAGGAAGTGGGGTGCAAGGTTTTGGGAAGTATTTGGGGGGAAGATGTTTCCAAACAGCTCTTCCCCAGTAACCAGTATTTGTTTGGTGGTGGTAGCGGCCAATCCAAGGACAAAGGGTGGAATATTTTGTACCTTGGGGAAGTTTTGACCTAAGCTGGTAAAGATATGCTTAGGAGGTTTTCATGCAGGTCCCCACATCTGTACCCTAGCGTTCAGAGTGGGGAAGGAACCTTGACAGGAGCTCAAACTCTGTGGATTTGAACAGGAATTGCAGGGTCCCCGGTGCCTTGTAGGATCTCATCCCATGGGAAAAATCTGAAGACATAACAAATGTCTAAAGGTGGAACTTTACTGGGAAGAAAGGGCTCCAAAGAACACACAGGAGAAAACTGGAAAACCTAAGAGGAGTAGTTGCACACAGCAAGCAAGTTTGGCAAATGGAGACGTTTCATAAAATACAATTAGTGATGCTATAAGATACATGGTCATCTTTGAAACAGAATTTTACAATTTTTATGCACAGCAAAATATACAATAAATATATTTTTGTGCTAATCAAACACACACATGTTGTCGGAGCCCTAAATATAAAATTTTCCCATGTTGAGATGACTAGATTTGATTCTATGTAAAAATATGATCCCCAAATATAGAGCTATTTGATGTCCGGTTTAATGGTTTTCACTTTCTGCCAAATTCATTTTCTAGGTCGTTTAATTTAAAAATCTTTTCACAGAAGTTCCATAAAGAAGCACAAGAGAGTCAATGAGACTGGACAGGCTGGGGTTTTGATTCTCAGTAACTGATCCACAACGTAGGGGTCCTGTTAGGCTTTGTGGACTCCAACTTCCCACTGCGCAAGAAGTAAAGGGCATAATTCATTGTAGGGTCTCAAGCTTTTTCAATGACTGGAAATTATTTGTGAACTGACAAAATCATAATTCACACAATCTAATGCTGAATTTCTGAGCTGCTTTGCAAACTGGAACATCAGGGTTCCATTTATACTTATGTGGGTCTTGTGGTCATCGCTGCCAATGGTGAAGAATCACAGTGACTTCATGTTCAGTGATGGGATGCAGCATTTAAATGTACTGTTCTTCATCTCGGTCATTAGTGAGCAGTGACCACTTGCCACCTTCTTCCTCTCTAAACAAACCATGTCTGTGCAGCTTGTTTGAAGTCAGAGAGGAAAGAGACACTTGACTAATCTGATCCCAGGCAGTTGGCCTGGGTGAATCCCGTCTCCTGTCGTCCATCCCAATGTGAACACTGATTTGGGAAGGAGTCAGTGGCTTCATGTGGCCTTGAGCTTTTGCTTCATACCTTTCAGTTCCTGGCTTCTTGTAGCTAGGAAAAGTGGAATAGGAAAGTTTAGGATCACCCAACAACTTTAAGAGCCTGTGTAGAGAACTGACAACAGTGTCAGAAGATGTCAGACTTTTGTGATTAATCATTAAGACTACGATTTTGTCAGGGAGTCCGTGACTTCCAGAGACCTCTATGACTTCAGCCTGCAGTGGCTGGGAGCTACAGGGTCCCCCCACAGCTCCCAGCTGCCACGGGCGGTGGGGGAACCCGGCAGCTCCCGGACGCCGTGGGTGGCAGGCCCCCCAGAGCTCCAAGCAGCAGTGGGACCCTGCAGCTCTGAGCCACAGGTAGCAGGGACCCTGGAGCTCTGAGCTGGGGCCCCCACAGCTGCCGCAGGCGGTGTGGGAGCAGCTCCTAATTTTGTTAGGGATATTTTAGTAAAAGTCAGGGACAGGTCACGGGCTTCCATGAATTTTTCTTTATTGTCCTTGACCTGTCCGTGACTTTTACTAAAAATATCTGTGACAAAAATCTTAGCCTTAATCATCTGCTACTTGCACTGCAGAAGAAGCATTAATGACACAGTATTGGTCACATCGTGGACCATTTCCTTGGTGGATCTAGTAGACCCTTATACTCTGGGACAAGAAAAGCCCAGGAGTGGCAAACATTTTATGTCCTCTCCACAGATGTTTTGAAAAAAAAAAGGAAGCTTCTAGCCTTTCTGGCTGCTAAGATAATTATCCTGCACAGTATAAGGCATTACTGTCTCCTTGAGTCCAGAGCCATATATATTTTGCATGATTCTGCAACACCTTGCCATAATGACCTCTAGTATTAGAATATAGAAGTGTAGAATCAAATAAGATAGAAAACAAAGGGAAGACCTTAGAGAAATTCCCCAGACTTTGGCTAACCAATCCCTGGAATTTTGGGAGGGGAAAATCCCTGCAAATACAGGTCTTGATCCTGCAGACACCTGAGCTTATACATAACTCTACTCAAATGAATACTCCCACATTGACTACACACAAGTAAAAGTTAGGCATGTGCTTAAGCGTTTGCAGGACTGGGATCATAATGCCAGAAGTGATTTCCCATATTAGATCCTATAAAAGAATACAGTCAGAACCACCTAAGGTACAAATATGCTTTGTTCATTGTCAGCCTTTATTGAAGATGTGTGTCAATTTGAGATGTCTGAAAGTAGCCTGGTTTTCAGAATATGGGTGCTTAGCACTTTCTGAAACTGTCCAGGTGTCTCAAGTAGACACCCAAAAATGAAGGCACCCAAAATCACTAGTCATTTTATAAAAATATTCACCTCTAGTCACAGTTCAAAAATAGAATCAGGCAAGAAACAAAAAAACATGGCCTGTGACCTGTCCATGACTTACAAGATTAAAACAGGGGTATTTATGGTATGGAGGGTGTGGGCTGGGTGGAGGGAGGGGATCCCGTGGCATCAGCTGCTGGGGGAGAGCCCCAGGGGGTCCACAGCTGCTCCAGCTGCTGCCGGAAGGTGCGGAGCCCTGGGGGGCCAGCCACTGCTCTGGCTGCCCTGGGACAGCTGCCGGGAGCTGCCCAGCTGTGGCTGCTCCCGCTGCCCCCGAGCCAGCTGCCCGGGGCTGCCAGAGTAGCAGCCGGTGCGGCTGGCCATGGGTTCAGGGCTGCTCCAGCAGCTGCCCGAGCAGCAGCCAGTGTGGCTGTCCCTGGGGCCAGCTGCTTGGGTGGCTCTGGGCCCCTGAGGTCAGTCACACTGGTTGCTGCAGAAGTCATGGAGGTCGCAGGAAGTAACGGAATCTGTGACATCCGTGACCTCCATGAAAAACATGGAGCCCTAACTATGAACGACCAAATGCAATAAAATAAATGCACTTTCCTGTTGCTTCCCCTTTCTCCCTGCTTCTCTCTGGCTAATTTATAGTTGACTAAAGAAACAGAAACACCAGTATAAATCCATTAGTAACTCATTTTTAAAAAGCATCAGTTAATGCTGAATTTTAATGGAACAGCTGTTTGAATGATTTGCCATCATTAGCTCATTTGATATTCACCAAAAAAACCCCACTGATCATCAACTCAGGTACTATTTAAGTGGATCTCAAATACAGCAGCACAGGTGTTGTGTCTTGTCAAAGTTTTACCCTCTATTTAAGGAATAATAATTGCAGTAGGAATATATCAAGCATTCTCCTCATAATGAGATGGCTCTTTTTGGGAGGGAGGGGACCAAGGATTAGGTAAAATAGCTCTCAGCTAAAGGATCACTTGGTAATTTTAAGTTTATGGCAGCCCATAGACATGTCTCTAATCTGAGCTCCAAAACCAATAGTCTAGAGTTGCTAACTGCTTTGTGCAAAACTTGCCATTTCAGTTGCAGGGAAGATAGCACCACAGATACGGAAGAAGCTGCCATTGCAGCTGACCCCATCCATGGCTGCAGAACAATTCCAATAGGCATGAACACCCCTAACAACAGAGAATATATCAGATCACACATACATTACTAAGAAATGTAGTCTCTTAAAATATAGAATATTCTGTCGCTTTAATTTTAAAATGGGAAAGTCCAACCGTTAAATGGACAGACAGTCCCACCACATGACTTGTGCGGACTTCTATAAACAAGGACATACCAACATAAATTTACATGGGGCTTTTCAAAACATGGGCTCTCAGTCGTAGAGTTGGATCCAGATGGGGAGACACTCTTGCGCCCATGAGAAGTGCTTTGTGCAGATGCAAGGATCTGTCCCTGCCTGGATCCAACTGCAGGACTGTGGTCAAAGGTAAGACGTGCTATTTGTCTCTCTCTGTTGCTATAGCAATAAAGCAAAGCAAATGAATGAGAAAAGCCTGAAACAGTTCAGGTGAGGGAAGATTGTTGAGGATAGAGGAGAGGACTGCTCTAAGACATAGGTTTTAAGGAGGGATTTGGAGAAGGAAAGGGTGCTTCATGGAGGACAACAGGAAGAGCGTTCCAAGTTTCATGATAGAAAATAGGTAATTTGGGAGCGGGGGAGGGGGGGTGCGGAGAGGGAAGGAGACAGAGAAAGCAGTAAGCTGAGAGGACTATAAAATAGAGAAAAGAGAAAACAAGGGTAGGAGGCAAGATTATTTAGGGCTTTGCAAATGAGAAATCTGAGTCAGTTATGGGGATGACAGGAATCTGGTGGAGGGACTCAAGGAGGGGACATAGTCATAGCAGTGGGAGAGAATGTTTACCTTAGCAACAGCACTCTGGACAGACCTAAGGGGACTTTGTGAGGCAGGGAAGCTAGAAAGGAGAAAGTGACAGTAATTAAGGCAAGATGATGACAAGTGTATGAAGAGGGTTAGCAGAGGGAACAGGAAGATTTTTGAGATCTGAAACAGAAAGAAGTGACCCTTTCAGTGGTCTGATTAGCTGTGTCTCTCATTGTGCTTTACACTGTGCTTAAAAATAAAAACTTAGGGCCTAGTCCTGAGCGCCTGAGTCAATGCCCTCAAGATTTGTAAGAAAGGCAGCCAGTTAGCAATGGCTGGGTTGGAGGCAGATAGACAGCCCTCTCCTGCCATCCTTCATCTCACTTGACTTACACCGGAAGCAGTCTGAGGCAGAGCTTATTTCATTGTGTTTATACAGTACTTGAATACAGGTTCAAAGGTGGGCTCACGGTGAGTATTAGGATTGTTGTATGCATGTATAAAGACAGCCCTCAATGCCATAGCAGAGCATCAGATTTTGATATTTTGCAAGAGCTGTATTCTTTAACACATGCCTGGGAGGCAGACTGATTATTATCTCCCTTTGACTCACGGGGTTTATGTGATTTGCCCAAGGCTGCACAACCAACGGGATTCAGGGTTGCTGCAGCCATGTTGTTCCCAGGATATGAAAGAGACAAGGTGGGTCCAGCTTCTGTCATTGGAAGAGACAAACTTTTTAGCTTCACGGAGCTCTTCATGTCTGGGGAATGTCTACATTAAATACAAGTCGGGACAGATTGTTAAGCATGAGGGGTTCACTCATGCTGTAGGAGACCACTTAAAAAAAAAAACCCACTAAAAGCTACGGACTTAACAGAGCCACTGGCAATATGGCTCACTACAACAATTTGTAACGCAACTTACTGCTGGCTAACCCTGAACTGTCCACTTCCTTTTAAGTGGTCTCGCTTGTGTGAACCTCTTATGCTTAACAATCTGTCCAATCTTGTATTTCGCTGTGACACTCTGTGTAGAGCTCTGAAGGAGAGCTCTGTGAAGCTCAAAAGCTTGTCTTCCACCAGCAGAACTTAGTGCAGTAAAAGATTATCGCGCCTACCTTGCCTCTCCCAACAAATTGGAGTCAGATCTGAAAGCAGGACTCAGGAGCTCTTTGACAAGCTGTGAACCAGCAGTCACCTACCTGCCGCTATAGGTATCCCAAGCAGATTATAAATTAAGGCAAGGACCAGATTTATTCGTATTCTTCTTACTGTCCTCTTTGATAGATGAATACTAGCAACCACGTCCAGTAAGTCATTCTACAAGACAAAAGCACAGACAGTTTTTCACAGTCCCACCCAGGCACTTCTCAGAACCGACACAAGGAAGAAGAAAAGGAGTACTTGTGGCACCTTAGAGACTAACCAATTTATTTGAGCATGAGCTTTCGTGAGCTACAGCTCACTTCATCGGATGTATCCGATGAAGTGAGCTGTAGCTCACGAAAGCTCATGCTCAAATAAATTGGTTAGTCTCTAAGGTGCCACAAGTACTCCTTTTCTTTTTGCGAATACAGACTAACACAGCTGTTACTCTGAAACAAGGAAGAAGATTACATTGAACAACTGAGCTCACTCGAATAAGAACGACGTCTGCAGCTTCAATGGCAACATCCGTGCCTGTTCCAATAGCAATGCCAATGTCTGCTCCAGCCAATGCCGGGGAATCGTTGACTCCATCTCCAACCATGGCAACCTTCTTCCCTTCGTTCTGGAGTTCCTGAACCTTTGCGACTTTGTGAGAGGGCAGAACCTCAGCAAAGACCTTTTTGATGCCAACCTACAACAAGCAGGGAAAGGAGAAAAAACCCAGCAGAGTAGAAAGTATAAATGACCCTTCTGATATGCTTTAACCACAGAAAAGAAAGATTAAAAAGTGATGATTATTCTGGGGTCCCCCATGCTTGAACTCCATTGAGGGCTGCACTAGCAACTTGCGTGGACTCTGAAGGGAAACACAATTTTCAGAAAATGGGACTGAACGCAGTCACATCCAGAGCGTCAGCTGCAGAGACTACAGATTCCAGCAAGCATTGTTCCTCCTTGATTCAGGCACTGCATAGTACTGCAGCTCCTACTGTAAGGCTTCCTTGGCATAACACACAAGGCAAGTGCTCTAAGGGTTAACTCAGTCATTTTCTAAACAGGTAAGTATTGAAGCGCTGTGGCATCCCCTTCCCCCAATATTATGTATTATTTATGTTACTGTAGCACTTAGGAGTCCCAGTCAGAGGCCAGGACCCTGTTGTGCCAGATGCTGTACAAACACAGTCCCTGCCCCAAAAAGCGTATACTGTAAGTATATGATGAGAGACAGAGGGATAGAGATAGATGGGGAATTACAAGCCTTTCACTTCACTCGTAACATAGGAGTCATAAAAAACAGGCTTCTAGATTAGTAAATATAGTGAAACCTTCATTATTCAAAGATCTCAGGAAAACATAACACACAATATACAAGAAGGATTACAAGTGTCGTGCATGAGCAAAAAGGAGCTGATATTACTGTAATAGACAAGGTGATTATGAACCATGCTATTGTCTGGTTTTGCTATTTGGTGGATTACTTAAATGAGTAATTGAAGGCAACAGTAGGAGCAACAGTAGGAAAAAAGGACAGTAGAACAGAGGGAAAGATGGGAGCATCAGCGTGAGAGAAAACAGAGAAAGGGTAGAGGAGTGGCTAAGTAGAGCGATGATGTAGCTATACCTTGGTAGGTGACATCGATGGGCTATGATCAGATACATTTAAGCCATTGTCTGCACTTTAGAAAGCAACCATTAGTAGTAACAACTCTGCTTAAGGGGCTGATCCTGTTACCACTGAAATCAATAGCAAAACTCCAATTAACTTTAGAGGAAGCAGGAGAGGGCCCGAAAGGAGTTTTCCGATGTCACTAGAAGGAACACTACCTTTAAGTGAAAGGAAGCAGGAGGCTAACCATTAGGGGTGAAATCACTGTCAAAAAACAAAAGCCTGCATTATTCTTTTTTCTCTGGGGAGCTTTTGCGAGCTGTCCTAGGACTCAGTTATTTGAAGAGGACTTCATGGTATGCCCAACTTGCTGCTCACTTCCAGTTCATTTAGCAACTTCCTTCTTGGCACCATCAAAATGGTTTTACGAAGCTGTGCCTATGGCTCATAAATTCACAAGAAAAGAGTGCAAAGGGGTACAGCAACTACTGCATGTGGCTGAACAGCCACTGTGCGACACTGAATGCTCATTTGCGCTTCCATGGGAGCTGACGGAAGCTCCGAGACTCCCTTGTCTGCTAGCTCCCACTATAACTCGCTTGCATGAGCCTACCTAATGGTTAAACTCATGAGGGTAGAGATTATCTTTTTTCCTCCTTTGCGTAAAACACCTTACACATCTATGCAAAGGCTAAAATAACCAGCAACAACAGTTCACTGCCCCTGGTCGAGTGTTTAGAACATTTGTTTTATACAGAAGAAGAGTACCTGAGTAGCAATTGCTTTTGCAGTTTTTCTGTTGTCCCCTGTTATTAGCACCACATCTATTCCCATATTTTGCAGAGTGTGCACAGCGAGCGCTGCCTCCTGTTTGACGGTATCTGCTATCGCGATCATTCCACACAACGCACCTTCGCAAGGAAACAGACTCAGTTAATTAAAGAGCTGCAGAAAGGCACGGAAAGCAAAGCAGGGCCACGGGCATGTCTACACTGCAACTGGGACATGTGGCTGCAGCACATGTAGATGTACCCAAGCTACCTTTGATATATCTGGATCGATTCATAATAGTAGTGAAGCCACAGCAGCATGGACAAGCCCCACCTGCCCAGGGCCTTGGGTGCATACTCTATTGGACCACCCATCCTGCTGCTATTGTAACTCAAGCTAGCTTTGATCTAGCTACATCAAAAACCTGCTCAGGTGTATCCACATATGCTGCAAGAACACCTCCGGATTATAGTGCAGACACATCTCAAAGAAGCTAGTGTGATTCCCCCACCCTGCCCCTGCTTGTAAATAAATATATGTAGGACTATCAAATACATTACTTCAGCATTTATAATATTTTGAGTGAATTTAGTGTTCACAAATATAGTAATGATCACTGTCTGAAGACTGCTACAGTGCAAACAGACACACACACTGCTCTGACTATATGCTTCTGTTCAGATCCAACATTTATCATCCTTATTATTCCAGTCCTGGCTGGCTTTTATGCATGCAGTGCCAAAATGGGCCATATGAGGTGATGGTTTTCTGATGACAAATGGGGACTTGGGCCAGAAATTGCGCTGGTGGTGTCATTCAAGTCTGGATTTGAATGCATGTCTCCAGAGGGAAGGAGCTACCTCTCTTTTGAGCCACCTAACTCCTCAGCAGATGGCTCTCTCAGAATATTTTTTTCTTTTTACATTACACTTGCCCTCTACCTGAGATAGCCTCGCTGAAAGTTGCATGCCTGCTGCCTGCCATGCCAGTCTGAAATATTTCATGTTGACAAGTACTGCAAGTTGTATTTCAAAAATTAAGGGCTTATCTGAAATGAGTCACAGCCCCCAACTCTTTAATTACAGTCACTATTGCTGGTGGAATAGTGGTCAATCAAGGATTTTTTTATAAAGTCCTGCGTTACGGTGAGAAAGGGTAGTAAGTCAAGGGTGGTGATGGGGCAGGGGATGATCTCCCAATGGTAGGCCCAGCAACTGTAGAGCAAGTCCCTCTTTTTGATGCTGCTGGGAAAAAATAAGGGTATTCAGTCTTGCTGGACCCACTACTGATAACGGGCAGCAGGCTGAAAAGTTGAAGTGTCTGCAAAAATAGCTCTAAGGTCGCAAAAGGATCAGACCAGAATTATTAGTTAATATTTATGTAACAAAGCCCAGAGGCCTCCTGTCTGGATCTGGGAACTGTTGTGTTAGACACTGTACCAAACAGTGTCAAACAGTACCAAACAGACCAGGGCCCCACTGTGCTACACACAAGCCCCAACAAGTTCACAATCTAATCCATCTTTTATTTTGTGTTTCAACCAAACAAGAATGCTCATGTTTGACCATGAAACATTTTAATGAGTGATAAGTGATGGAATAGGTCACCTTGTGATCCTTTAGATGACAACATGAAGGCAGGAAGGAAGCAGGTTTGCAAGCTGACTTCTGTTTTGGCAGCATCTCTTTTCAGAATGATGGTTCCAGCCAAAAGGAGACTTGGAAATTACTTTTTAATTAAAGCCATTTTGCAGATTACACATTACACACTTAGAGTTCACAAACAATTTATGGCCAAAAGGTAAGTAGCCTCTTGTCACTCTAACTTAGAAAGACACCCTCTAAAGTAATAAATAGTTGATATCTGATTCAAGCAGGGTTACTTGCAGGGTCAATGTGATGTGGTATTTATTTTTTCATTGCGTCACTTCAAAGAATTTTAATTACCATCTATAGCCACCAATATGGCTGTCTGTCCTTTCATTTCATGGCCTGTCATTGCATCATTAACATCACTGGATATAAGCAAGCCGTTCCGTTTCATCCATTCACGATTTCCAATCAGCACTGAGTAGGTCAGAGGGGCTGCTTCACCTGTGGTAAACAGAAATAAAAACCAGGAGGAACTTAAATAACCATCCACAAGCCAGAAGGAGAAACCTCTGCAGATGGGTAAAGTCAGATTAGGATGCAATCAGTCACTAACCTGCTTCATCTTAAAAAGAGCTACTTTGGAAACTAAGACAGATTTAAGCCTTATGATTATCTGCTCTGGCAGTGGTGATGTCTGCAATTTTCTATTACACGTCAATGATCCTGTAGCCTTTTAGATGGATTGAGACTTGCCTTGGTTTTGATTAGCAACAAAAACTAGAAAGTGTTACTCTCCTGTTCTGCCAAGACCTACTGGAATGGTAACAGCACTTCACATTATAAAGCTCTTTTCTACTTTGGATTCCAATCCTGAAAACACTTGCGCACACCAGTATCTTTATGCATGTGAACAGTCCCCTTGAGCTCAGTGGAAGTATTCACAGGCATAAAGACACTCATGCACAAAAGTGCTTGCAGAACCAGGGCCGTAGATATCCCAATTATATATTTCCAATGGTTTTTCACACAAGGTTATAGCAGAGGTAATGTTGGGAGTGGGAAGGAATGAGGAGTGCACAGGAGAGAAAATGATCTGGTAATGGACAAGATGTTTCAAGACTTGTAAAGAAGGAGCAAGATAGATTCCACAGCCTGAAAACAAATCTTGGTGTCTATGCATCTTCCACAATGAGATCAACTGAATTGTCAACAGCAAAACATTAGTAGACAAAATGAGTTTTAAAAGGGACATAACTATAATTCTATATGTAAAATAAACATTTATCCCAAGGATACATGTGCACCCATTCAATGGTGCCTTTAATTCAGCACCTTAAGGGATATTTGAGAAGATAACCATGTACACTTAATCCATAAAGTTAAAGTAAGCATGGGCTAAAAAGTGGTGGGAGGGCAGCAAGGCAAGAGGATAGGCGAAAGTGGGGACTGTTCTAGGGGGAACTATACTGCAGATTAGCAAATTGTGCTCTCCCCTGGCTTTCTTGTCTTTTCAAATGGAACTTGCTGTTTTGTTTTTATGTGGTATGAAGTCTGAATAAGAAATCCCTTGATATATTGGGGAGGGTTCAGAGAAGAGCCACACGAATGATTAAAGGATTGGACAACATACCTTATAGTGATAAACTAAATAGATTGAGCTTCTTGAGCCTAACAAAAGAGAAGGTTAAGGAGTGACTTGGTCACAATCGTTCAGTACCTACATGGGGAACAAGTGTTTGATATTGGGCTCGTCAATCTAGCAGACAGAGGTATAATGGGATCCAACAGCTAGAAGCGGAGCTAGACAAATTCAGACTAGAAATAAGGCATACATTTTTAACAGTGAGGGCAATTAACCACTGAACAATTTACCAAGGGTTGTGGTGAATTCTCCATCACTGATAATTCACAAATCAAGACTGTGTGTTTTGATAAAAAAATATGCTCCAGCTGAAACAGGAATTAAGTCAGGAAAGTTTTATGGTCTATGTTATACAGGAAGTCAGACTTAATGATAACAGCGATTGATAATGATAAATGAAAAATGATAATGATTTTTGTCCTTAGAGTCTATGAATCTTACTACCTATTTGTCACATGTGCTTGCAAAGCACCCATCATTGTACTATCTAAGTACTCAGCTAGCTTTCCAGCCACATTAAGAAAAAAGAATATTGCTTTTCTCCCATGATACATTTTAGCTACTTTGTATTTTCTAACATAATCCCACCTTCCCTGCTGCAGGAAGCAAGTTCTAATTGTGTATAGCTATTTCACCGTGGCTGGTATTGTTGGTTTTTCAAACCTCTCTTTGTAGTTGGCTAAACGCTTTGAGGGCAGACATACCATCAGATTCAGAGACCATGATCGATGAACTGTGTCCCAGCGAAACCGTGCTGACACTGCTCAGGTAAGCATTCTGCTCACTCAGACTCTGCTCACTCTGGCTCAGTATAGCTTCCACATTGCGCACTTTACAGCTGATTCCACAGCCTGGGACTGCCTGAAAATCTGTGCAGTATCCCAGGCTCTCGGTGCCAAGTTCCTGCAAACATAATAATGAAAACTTGTAACACATTTGAATCATCCAAGTGATGCACAAATATCAGCTAATTCATTCTCAAAACACCACAGAAAAGTTGGTCTCCTCCTCCTTTTTTTACAAAGAGGTAACAGAGAGAAAGATTAAGTGATTTGCTGGAAGCCACATGCAGCATCAGTGTCAGAATAGGGACTGGAAGTCAGAAGTTACTGGTTTCTAATGCTATTATTAGATTTCTAGAAACAGGGATCACCATACCAGATCAGATCTAGAGGTCCATCTATTCCAGTGACCCGTCACTGATAGTGGATAATATCAGATTCTGCAGAAGAAAAAACCCCATAAATGGAAAACCTGCCCATAAATAAGTACAGTACATAGTTGCCTCCTGCCCAAAGCGTGACTGTTTATATTCCTTATGGTTTTTTGATCCAATCTCTAATCTACCACTACACCATGCTGCCTCTTGGAAGGATCAACTTTCAACTACGCTGTTGGGGAGTATGAGCTTTTTTTTAAAATGACTACAGTTAAAAAAAGCCAGCGTATTTAATTCTGAAAAGCTACTGGTTTGACCAAGGGACTAAGAAACAGCTTGTCTCTGGTACTCTTTTTGGGACTTTTAAAGAAAATGAAATCTTATGATAACAGGCTTTATTATTGAATCAGAGGGAGAAGTTAAAGAATTGTGTTGTGACACGCAGTATGTACCCCGTAGAGGCCCTGAATGGGTTATTGTGTGCCTTAGAAGCCAGTTTTGTTACCTGGCTGCACCTGGAGCGACAGGCAGGGTGAACGGATCACGAAGCCCAGCTGGGCAGGAGCAGGCAGGTTAGTATGCAGAGAGGAAGTTTGTAGCAGATGGGAGTGGCAAGGAGAGAGTCTGCAACCACTTTCTGGGAACAGAGATGGTGAGGAGGAAGCCGGGATGGGAGGAGAATAAGCTCTAGGATCCTAACCCTGAAAGGCAGGTCAACCTAGGGAAGTTGCAGAGAAGAGAGCCTGAGAAAGGCTGGGTAGGAAGGAGCCCAGGGAAGCAGGAGCAGCAAGTGGGACTGTGCCAGACCTCAGCTGCTGGTTGTACAGTCTCTGGGCTGGAATATGGTGTAGTGGGAGGGCCACTGGCAAGGTGGCATGAGTCTGGAGAAGTGAACATTAGAAAGCACTGAGGCAAAGGTGTGAGAACCACTGGGCCCAGAGTCAGGGGTCAGAGACCTGACACAAGGTCTTGGAATTATTTGTTGAACTTTTGTTTGTTGAACTTTGTTACCCCGAAATGGGAGGACATAAATATTGTGACGTGGCCAGAGGGCCGAGTTACAGAAGAGAGACCAACGGAGCAACCATCAGGAAGGGGCGCCATATAGGGAGAGAGCCGCTAAGCCACGCCTGGCCACGAGGAGGAGCTCCTGCAGTGAGTGAACCACTTCACAGGATGCCAAGACCATTTTTTATAACTCCAAATTTATAAAGAGGAAATAGTCAAATTAAAAAGCTAATGGACCCTAATAATTTCCGAGGTATTCACGGAATTCAACAGAGCTACCCATGGCCTATCGAACAGTCTAGCGATAGTTTAGAAATGCCAGTGGATATACTACAAAATATATTCAAATATGTAAGGGCTATACATGCAAGCTATGGTCAGGTGACAAGTAAGGCATGTGATATTATAGAAGTGACTCACGCACAAGAAAGAGTGGATTCAAAAACAGCAACCAGGAGAAGATAGCCCATTTAAAAAAAAAAAAAAGGCAGGCAGGCATCCAGATCATTACCAACTAGAATTCTTCTCCTTCCAAGTAAGCATTTTAATTTTCTAAGCGTTTACCCCTAAAGGTTTATACTAGACGTGTTGGATATTCATATTGCTGCCAAATTTATCTTTTCATAAGTCAGTTAACATTGGCCAGTAGCTTTTATGTAAGCATAAGGGGAGGCTGTTATTTAAGATTGCCTTCCTTTTGTGTTTCTGGTTGTGTTTTCATTCTTCCTGAAGTATTAGGGAAACACATGCCATAGATAGTATTTGCTGATTTGCACAGAGATGGGTAATCTCAGAGACTAGCCATTTGTCAGACTCAAAGGCTTGCAGTTCATGAGATACTTAGGTTTGTTAAAATCTTTCTGGCTAAATTTAGTGATCAGATAAATGACTAACAGAACTGGCTACTGTCAGGCAGTGTGTGAGAAGGGACTATACATGCTTCTTGTGAATTATTAAATGTAAAATCACCATTTCACCTGTCCATAGTCCAGTTCCATGTTCTAGGTACCCATTCTATGTATTTATTTGAAAGTTTAAACTAGGTGGCTGTTGCCAAGGCATCTAAATTATTATTACTATTACAGTAGCATCTAGAAGCTCCAACCAAGATCCTGGCCCCATTTTGTCAGACACTGTAACAAAAATCGTGAGAGAGAGTCTCTTCCCTGAAGGGCTTAAAATCTAAATATGACAGACAAAGGGTGAGAGGTGAAGTGACTTGCCCAGTGTCACTCACCAGATCAGAGGCAAAAACTGAATTAGAACACAGGTCTCTGAAATCTCAGCTCAATGCTCTTCCCACTAAACCATGCAGTTTCTTGTAACCCCACCAGTTATAAATCACAATGTAAAACTCCTCCCACCCCCGGCTGCAGCTCAATTACCCATTATTAAGAGTCATCAAAAGCTTGGCCAGAATAAATGCTGCACTGTAACCTGAAGGTCACCAAACTCAGGCTCTGGCAAATCAGCAAGGGAAAGCAGATTCCAGATGAACTAGCCTTTTATTAAGAGGACCTGTCGTCAGCCAGAGGAAATTTAAAACCTGGAACTGACACGGAGACCGACTTAGCAGATCCTAACTCCCATGGTAGGAAGCATGTAACATCAGCAAGTCGCCAGGTTAATTACTAGCTTACACAGCTGGAACTGTGATTCAACCCACAATGCAACAGTACTAACATCTTTCACTTAGGTCAGGCAGGGAGCTATGTTCACTGCAGACACTAAGATCCTATTCACAACCGGGAATGGAAAGTGGGAATCCCAGGTCTAAATCATTTAAACAGAAGCAAGAAGCTAGGGCTTGCCATTTCCTGACCATCATCAGGCTGGAACCCACATTCTCAGTGCTGTTCATAAACCTGGTTCTTCTAAGGGCTACTGCCCATGATCAGATTTAAGGTCCTAAAGGTTTGTAAAGATGCAGGTCTCACTGTGAAGCCAGGTCTACCCAGCTGTGTCTGGCTTATTCAGTGCAATACTGCTGCTCACACAGATATCCTTGGGCAATGCTTGAAATACATACCTCTTTACAGTATTTAGTGACAGCCACTCCTAAGGGATGCTCACTGCTGGCTTCTGCAGTGCCGACAATTGCAAGTACCTTCTTTAGGGACAGCTTAGCCGTGTCCCCTAGCAAGAGCATCCTCATGACTTTAGGAACGCCACAGGTGATGGTCCCAGTTTTATCAAACATCACAGTCTTTATCTGCACAAAATAACATATTTCAGTTACTGCTGTAATATTAAACTCAAGCACAGTGAGTATGAGAATGGTTGGAATATAATGTACAATATAATGTCTCTGTTCAAGTGTGTGTGTAGTTGAGAAGTATGATCAATTAATGAATGTTCATGAATATTTTACTTTTTATGCACACACAACATTCAAAATAGACACATCATTGGCAGTCAACCTCCTCTGCCAGTATAAAAAGAGAATAAGCTACGCAAGTTACAGGTGTCTATACCATGAACTGTCCTGTGCTCTAATTCTACCTAATATTCTTTTCCTTCTCTGAGTGATTGTCATTAAAATGTCAGCATTTACCATAAATTACTCCATCTTGATAAAATAGGAAATAACCACATTGTCTAAGTAAAACTGGGGTATTTCACTATATAATAGTTACTACAAGCATTGCAAATTTAACGGCAAGCAGCGTGTGCACAGAATTCACGAAATGTCTATTTAAACTCAACTGACAATATCTAAAGTATTAAATCGTGGCATCTATTTTCCTCTCTCAACATGAGAAGAACAGTTTTTAGATGCTGTACTAAAGACCAATGAGCAGCAGCATTTGTATGGTGCTTTGAAGCAGTTCAAACTTGAACTCATCAAATGTCACAAGATTCCTGAACCTAGGGAGGGAAGTACTTGTAGTAACCACTTGACAGCTGGAGTAAAGAGGAGGAAACAAAAGGTGAAAGTGACTTGGCACAAGGTCATACAGCAACTCAGTGGCCCAGCTGGGATGAGAAGTCAGGATCTGCAGTCTCTCACCCCTTTGCTGTGACCATAAAGAAACACTGCCTCTCTCTGTGATTCTGAAAAGTATCTACCTTCAAAATGATAAGAGCAATGACCAATTAAAAAAAAAAAGTCATTTCCATAGATTAACAGAATTTGCCAGCTAGAACAAAATTTCCCAGCAACCAGTATAAATGGTAATAATACAACACTTCCATGATGAGCTATTAACCTTGTGGGCCATTTCCAGGGGTTTTCCACCTTTGATGAGAATACCATTCTGAGCAGCAACTCCTGTGCCCACCATCACAGCTGTTGGAGTAGCCAAGCCCAAGGAACAGGGACATGCAATGCACAACACAGTGATTGAGGTTTGAAATGCAAACCTCACTATTACTTCAGCTTTTGAGAGGTGTTTGTTCTGATGCTGCAAGTAAAAAAAAAAAAAAAGAGAGAGAGAGAAAGATGTTTGTTTGCTAACATAGGACACAATGTCTAGTAAAGAGCAGTAATTTCAAACATGCATCTATCTGGAAATCTCAGATATAGAAAAGAAAAACAGAACAACAGATTATAGTTACCAGGCACACTGGGAATATTATATTCATCTAGCGGCAAGTCCCACCCTCAGAGCACAGATTGAGCAGCAGGGCAGCATGATATACTTTGATTTTGGTAAGGCTTTTGACACAATGATGCATAAGAAAACTAGAGGAATGTGGTCTAGATGAAAGTACTATAAGGTGTGTGCTCAACTCGTTGAAAGACTGTACTCAAATAGTAGTTATCAATAGTTTGCTGTCAAATTGGCAGGTTGCATCTAGTGGAGCCTCACAGGGGGTCAGTCCTGGGTCTGGTACTATTCAATATTTTCCATTAATGACTTGGATAATGGAGTATATGCTTATAAAATTTGCAGATGACACTAAGATGGGAGGAGTTGCAAGCACTGTGGAGGACAGGGTTTAAAACTCAAAATGACCTTGAGAAATTGGAGAATTGGTCTGAATTCAATAAGATGAAATTCAGTGCAAAGTACTTCCCTTAGGAAGGAAAAAATCAAATGCACAACTACAAAATGGGAATAATTGTCTAGGTGGTAACACTGCTGAAAAGGATCTAGGACAGTGGTTCTCAACTGGGGTCCACTGCTTGTTCAGGGAAAGCCCCTGGCGCGCCGGGCGTCTGCAGGTTTGGCCAATCGCAGCTCCCACTGGCCGCGGTTCAGTGCTCCAGGCCTATGGGGGTTGCGGGAAGGGTGGCCAGCACACCTCTCGGCCTGCACCGCTTCCCACAGCCCCCATTGGCCAGGCACAGCAAACTGCAGCCAGTGGGAGCCGCGATCAGCCGAACCTGCGGATGCGGCAGGTAAACAAACCGGCCCAGCATGCCAGGGGCTTTCCCTGAACAAGCGGTGGACCACAGTTGAGAACCACTGATCTAGGAGATTATAGTGGACCACAAACTGAATGAATCATCAATGTGATGCAGCTGCAAAAAAACCTAATGTGATTCTGGGGTGTATTAACAGGAATATTGTATGTAAGATATAGGCGGTAACTGTCCTGCTCTGCTTGGCACTGGTGCAGCCCTAGCTGGAGAACTGTGTCCAATTCCGGGCACTACACTTTAGGAAAGATGTGGACAAATTGGAGCGAGTCCAGCAGAGAGCAACAAAAATGAGAAAAGGTTTAGAAAACCTGACCTATGAGGAAAGGTTAAAAAAACTGGCCACGCTTAGTCTTGAGAAAAGAAGACTGAGGGGGGACCTGATTACAGTCTTCCAATATGTTAAGGACTGTTATAAAGAGGACAGTGATCAGTTGTTCTCCATGTCCACTGAAGGTAGGACAAGAAGCAATGGGCTTAATCTGCAGCAAGGGAGATTTAGGTTAGATATTAGGAAAAGTTTTCTAACTATAAGGGTAGTTAAGCTCTGGAATAGCATTCCAAGGGAGGTCATGGAGTCCCCATCACTGGAAACTTTTGAAAACAAGTTGGACAAACACCTGTCAGGGATGGTTTAGGTTTACTTGGTCCTGCCTCAGTGCAGGTGGCTGGACTTGAGGACTTCTTGAGGTCCCTTCCAGCCCTACAATTCTATGACTTTATGCTGGGATCCCATTAGGACTGGGGGAGAAGGGATCCTCCACCAGAAGTAGACGACCCGTTCCACAGTGAGCTGTGGCCAAAGGATCCACATAGTGGTAGATCCATTGGCATTACACCTCTCACCTGTCACGCCCCCAAACTTATTCCGTCCCCACACGGGCCCCCAAAATTTTGCTTATACCACACTCCTGTGGAGATTTACCCCTTGGAGTAATAAGCATTGCAAATGCAAAAGTGCTGCTATGCAGATCTGTTCCCAGGTAATAATACAACCTGCTGTGTTTTCCCCTCCACTCGCAAGGATAAATATGCCATCTCTGGGATGCACAGCCTTCCACAATCTGTGAGCCTGGCAGAACCATTTACGCGTCTTAAACGTAATCAATATGCCAATCATGTTTCTAAAGACCAGCTCCATGATCAGCAGCAGTGAAGGCAGTTTGCAAACCTGTCAGCAATTCCTCAGCTCTCTGGGCAATCCAGCTACTGGACCATATTCATCTCTGGTATATCTCCACCGATTTCATTTTTTGCCAGAATCCCATGCAGAGATGAAGATGGACTAACAACTCTGTGGAGGCTGGCCAAAAAAACTAACTACATAAACATATTTAGTTTATTCTACACAGAAACCTAACGCATTTGAGAGTTGAGGGTGTTTGGCATCTGGCAGTATCAGCCCTTTGGAAAGTACAAAAGCTACATTACTAATATGGGGTTGTTAAGAGCAAATATTGGGACCAACGGCACTACTTACAGGAAAGTATTTCTGAACAACATCAAAGTTTATAAAACCAATTGTGATCCACACTAGCAATGTCGCTGTTGAAATGATGATGATAAATGGAACAAAATATCCACTAAACTTATCAGCCAATTGCTGAATGGGTGCCTATAAAAATAAAACACAAAGATACTTGTTTTATGACTAAACCAACAAAGATAAGTACATAGTGGACATGATAACATCTACCAACCCTTATTCCATAACTGAGTTGGTTTTTTTAAGTCTGTTTCTTGCTCATTCTAAAACAAATATCACAACAGCAAAAGCCTTGCTGATTTACATACAAAGTGCAGTATTTTTATTTTTACCTTTGACATCTGAGCTTCTTCTACCAATTTCACAATTTGTGCCAGGGTGGTGTCAGATCCAACGTGAGTTGCATTAACGAGAACTGAGCCATGCGCATTTATAGAACCTGCAATCACTGTGCTCCCAGGTTTTTTAGTGACTGGCATGGCTTCCCCTAGGACAAAAGAGCAATAGGGTCAGGACAACTACCTGTAGTCTGGGAGCACAGGTACATAAAGATAGATAGCCTGCTACATGCTAAATAATAATTCAGTTTTGAACCATAATTTGAAAGACTGCTTTTTTTAAAAGGCTGTATCACTTTTCAGGAAAATGTTTTCCATGTTCATTTTCACAGCAAGAGCCTCAGCAACCATCCACTGCTTCTTTCTTGCTCACTTTGTCACTCGCTCCCCTCCAGAGGCCTGATCCAAAGCCCACAGAGGTCACCCCATTCACTCCAACAGGTTTGGATCAGACACCACGGCAGAACCTACAGGCTGTTTGGCTAGCAGTTATTGAGTCTGAAGGTTATTGATGCCAGCGCTAGCCCACTGGGGGTCCTAATCAGGAATATTTCTCTCCCCCCCCCAACTAATAATTAATAGGGAGCCCCCTTGAGCTGCTCAAGGGCCCTAAGCAGTTGCTTATTCTGTTTATGCCTACCACCGGCTCTGCCTATTGTTTATTTTTAGAGCCTTGAATGGACGTGTCCCAGCGTATCCAAATGACCTCTGATCCCTGCCACTCAAAGATCAGAATCAGCTAGTTCAATGTGCCTCAGTTGCAACCTTGAGACAAATGAGCTAGACTAGTAAGGTTGTTTTTTAATTATGTATCTCAGCCAGGGAATTCACCATTTATCACATTACTAGTCAGTCTGCTCAGGCTCAGCCGACAGTCGGAACGAGGTGGAACAATACTGTAACAAGGCCATGACCACCTAGGACATCACAATGCTGCACTGCCTGGCCACTAAGAACATCATGAGGTTAGTGGGGAGGCAATTCATATTTTCATGTTCCAAAATTGCATTACAGTGAGTTAAAGGAGAATCTGCTTTAGCCATACTCCTCTGAGCACAGGGCCTGAGACTCTTCCTAGCCCTTGTACAAAATACACACGGGGGGAAAGGGAAGGGTCCTTGATCTTTCACTCCTTCTCTTCCATGCACCCCCACAAAGGCCAGGGACAAACTGGCTCAATACATGCAGATACCTTAGGAGAACTTTTTTTGGCATCTATGTCAGAGAGCAAGCGGTCTAGCCCCTTCCCTTCCAGAGACTAGAGAAACTGCCACCTTTGCAAAGTTCCCATGTGCACACTGTGACAAGCGCTAGTACACTGGGAGCCAATCTGTATTTCCTTAGTCATATTTTTTTCTACACACGAGGTTAATGATGTGGCTGGTTCTCAAAATGAGAAAATTTCACCCACGCCTCCAAAAATCACATCAACCCAAAGCAAGCAACCAAATGAATAGTTAAGGTTTATAGTTCCTTTAAAGGATTTATAATGGCAGGAACCAGGTTAAAAAAATAATATCTATCTATGTCTCTGTCTCAACATCACAGTTTCCCATGTGGAAATGTCATGAAGTAGAAAAAATTCTGATGAGCATAGCAAATGTTAGGAGATAATGCTCTCCTTCTATCCTGCTCCCTTGATGAATGCCTGGGGTTGTCCTTCTCAAGTCCGTGCATTCACTTCCTGATGGATTTGAGATATTGTCTATTTACAGTTTATTAGTTAGTTTTAAAAATGCACCATTTCTGCAAATATTCTACCAGAGAAAACTCCCTCCAGGTCCCCAGCACCTTTTAGGTCTAAGACAACCGTGCCTAAAGCCCCTCAGTCCTGAAGTCCATGCGACACTGCTGTTAGCTGATCAACAGAAGTCATGATGGTCAGAATTAGACAGAGGCATCTAATCCAGATCCAGTCTTCCCCAAAGTCCGGTGTAACCAGATATCAGGGTTTGAATCAGCCTGGTATAAAGGCCAGTCCCATAAAGTAGTCTGAATCTGTATCAGAACTTTCCCAAAGCTAAGAGGAGTGGATGAAGAGGAGAATGAATACAGGGAACAAGTGTGACCAGTTTAAGAAGGAGATCCAGCAGCCAGCTAGCTTTGCTAAGCATAAAGAAAATTACCAGTAATGAGAGATTCATCTGCCATAGAGCTGCCTTCAATGACTTTTCCATCAACTGGGAACTTCCCACCAGGGACAACTTTTACAATGTCACCCCGCTGAACCAGTTCAACAGCCACCTGCTCCTCCCTGTAAGAAGCACCGAATTATGAGAGATGAACAATTTGATCCATCCCGTTAATAGGAACAAAAATGCTTTTACCATTAAATGCATCAGATCTAGTCAGCCCATCCCAGCAGGCTGAAGGGCTTTGGGTGAATAATATATACCTGATGACGGAGTGGTCAGGTCCAAGAGTCACTATGGTAGCTTCAGTAGCTTGGAGAGACATTAGTTTAGCAAGTGCTTCTGATGTTTTACTCTATGCAAACAACATAAATAAAGATAAATGCTTGAGAAGTTGGTCCAATAAAAGGTATTACCTCACCCATCATGTGTCTCACATTTTAAGTAGACATGCACGGGGGCTGGACTTGATGACCTCTCAAGATCCCTTCCAGACCCACAGTTCTATGATCCTGTGTGTGCAGTTAACATAGCAACCCACCAGGCTCTCATCAAACTGCAGCGTACGCCACACTGCACGCCAGAAACACGCCTACCAAAATACATGTAAGCAGTTTCTGTTCATAGAGATGCCATATTATTTTCTTCATTACTGTTCATAAGTGCTTAACGTGTAGACTGGTTACCTTTGCTATGTGTTCCAACCATCTCCCAAGAGAAATGAATACGAACAACATAGGTGGTGTGTCAAAGAACGTGACGGGGCTTTCCTCTGCTTTTTCAGCTATAGCCACCACCAAGATCACACAAGAGTATATATAAGCAATAGTTGTGGCCAGCACAATCAGTACATCCATATTGGCTGTTTTGTGCTTCAGTGATTTGTAAGCTTGGACATAAAAGTACCATCCACCGAGGAACTGTCAGTGAAAGTATATACAAATGCCTATTAATCACAGCAGTGAAAGCAGGGCATGTACAGTACAGATTATAGCAAAGAGCTGTAAATAGTGAGGCTGACGTTAATGAGCCTGATTCTTAGCTCACACTAATTTAACCATGGTCTAACTTCAATGGAATTGTCTTACAATGTAAAACCCCTGGGGACAGAGATGGTCTTTTTGTTCTCTTTGTGCAACACTTCACACAATGGGGTCCCCTGTCTATGACTGGGCCCCCTACCTGCTACTGCAATACAAATGAAAAATAATGGAGTTACTCCTGATTTACATCAGTTGTGTAAGAGAGAATTAGGTCCATTAAATAGAAATGTTCTAAATAGTTAGATGTAGTCATGTCATAGCAGGACTGTGAGGAAATGCTTTTAAAGCCTCATTGCAACAGAACAGGAATGCAGCAAGAAAAAAGTAACCTAAGTTCACTGCTACCCCACCCACCCATCGCTTCTGTCTCACTCTTATCTTACCCACTTTTCACTTCTTGATCCCCACCCCTCTGTGCTCCTTTCCCCCTCTCACTGCTCTGTGTTGTACACATCCCTCCTTTATCCTCTCACATTAACTGCTGCAGTCTCAACCACCCTGTGAGGTTAGTAGGTCAGTATTATTATCCTTTTATTACAGTGTAGGGGAAAATGGAGGCATAAAGATTAAGTGACTTGCCCAAGGTCACAGTCAGTGACCAAATCAAGAGTTGAACTCACGACCTTAACTCTTCTATCATAATGTTCACCCCAGCATGCCACCCCTTTATTTTCTCTCTTCACCTGTCATGTCATGCCTGGTTAGATTGAATTCTTTGGGGAGAGGATACCATCTTATCTATCTAAAAAGATAACTAACACAACTTGGGTGCCATATTACATATATATAATAAAATATACAGAATAAGATGGTACCCTCTCCCCAAACAATCTAACCAGGCATGACATGACAGGTGAAGAGAGAAAATAAAGGGGTGGCATGCGGGGGTGAACATTATGATAGAAGAGTTAAGGTCCTGAGTTCAACTCTTGATTTGGTCACTGACTCACTTATATATAGGGCCACTTTATCCTATATATCCTGAATTTACAGGGGGGTGGATGCAATCCAATACGGCTTTCCAGTCTAATTTTTTGTATTAAATCAGATTAAGTAAGGGGACATTGAAAGGAAAGAAAATACCCAAGAAATACCATTTACATACCTGAACTAAAGTGCACAGGACAAAGAAGAGAAGATTTAAAATAGATAATCCAGGAATTAGATTTCGTTCCAGCACCATACTGCCATGCTGTTGGCCAGCAGGTATTAGCATATATATCATTAAGATTAAGACAGGGATTCCAAACACTAGGCTGCACAGGAAAGATTTCCTCCATCTGAAAAGTAGAAGTAGTGAATCCATGGTATTAGAGTACACTTTGGTAGTACTGGGGCCCAAATACTGCACATGTACAGCTCCCTGGCTGAGCCGAGCGCATTCAGCCCTCGGCAAAACTGGCTCCAAGTCATTACTTCTTTCCAGTGCTTAAACACTTTGGCTTAAGAAGTTCGTTTGCTATCTGCATGTTTCAGATACATAACTCTCTACAAGTAAAAACTGCAAGGTAATCCAAATGCGTATAAAAGAGTAGATTCATAGATATTTAGGTCAGAAGGGATCATTATGATCTAGTCTGACCTCCTGCACAACGCAGGCCACAGAATTTCACCCACCACTCCTGCAAAAAACCTCTCACCTATGTTTGTGCTATTGAAGTCCTCAAATCGTGGTTTAAAGACTTCAAGGAGCAGAGAATCCTCCAGCAAGTGACCCATGCCCCATGCTACGGAGGAAGGCAAAAAACCTCCAGGGCCTCTTCCAATCTGCCCTGGAGGAAAATTCCTTCCTGACCCCAAATATGACGATCAGCTAAACCCTGAGCATATGGGCAAGATTCATCAGCCAGATACCACAGAAAATTCTTTCCTGGTTAACTCAGATCCCATCCCATCTAATATCCCGTCACAGGCCATTGGGCCTATTTACCATGAATAGTTAATTACCAAAACCATGTTATCCCATCATACCATCTCCTCCATAAACTTATCGAGTTTAATTTTAAAGCCAGATAGATCTTTTGCCCCCACTGCTTCCCTTGGAAGGCTGTTCCAAAATGTCACTCCTCTGATGGTTAGAAACCTCTGTCTAGTTTCTAGTCTAAATTTCCTGGTGGCCAGTTTATATCCATTTGTTCTTGTGTCCACATTGGTACTGAGCTTAAATAATTCCTCTCCCTCTCCGGTATTTATCCCTCTGATACATTTATAGAGAGCAATCATATCTCCCCTCAACCTTCTTTTAGTTAGGCTAAACAAGCCAAGCTCCTTGAATCTCCTTTCATAAGACAAGTTTTCCATTCCTCGGATCATCCTAGTAGCCCTTCTCTGTACCTGTTCCAGTTTGAATTAATCCTTCTTAAACATGGGAGACCAGAACTGCACACAGTATTCCAGGTGAGGTCTCACCAGTGCCTTGTATAACGGTACTAAAACCTCCTTATCCCTACTGGAAATACCTCTCCTGATGCATCCCAAGACCGCATTAGCTTTTTTCACGGCCATATCACATTGGCGGCTCAGTCATCCTATGATCAACCAATACTCCAAGGTCCTTCTCCTCCTTGGTTACTTCTAATTGATGCGTCCCCAGCTTATAACTAAAATTCTTGTTATTAATCCCTAAATGCATGACCTTACACTTCTCACTATTAAATTTCATCCTATTACTATTACTCCAGTTTACAAGGTCATCCAGATCCTCCTGTATGATATCCCTGTCCTTCTCTAAATTGGTAATACCTCCCAGCTTTGTATCATCTGCAAACTTTATTAGCACACTCCCACTTTTTATGCCGAGGTCAGTAATAAAAAGATTAAAAAAGACTAAACCCAAAACTGATCCTTGAGGAACTCCACTGGTAACCTCCCTCCAGCCTGACAGTTCACCTTTCAGTAGGCCCGTTGTAGTCTCCCCTTTAACCAATTCCTTATCCACCTTTCAATTTTCCTATTGATCCCCATCTTATCCAATTTAACTAATAATTCCCCATGTGGCACGCTATCAAATGCCTTACTGAAATCTAGGTAAATTAGATCCACTGCGTTTCCTTTGTCTAAAAAATCTGTTAGTTTCTCAAAGAAGGAGATCAGGTTGGTTTGGCACGATCTACCTTTTGTAAAACCATGTTGTATTTTGTCCCATTTACCATTGACTTCAATGTCCTTAACTACCTTCTCCTTCAAAAATTTTTTCCAAGGCCTTGCATACTACAGATGTCAAACTAACAGGCCTATAGTTACCCGGATCACTTTTTTTCCCCCTTTCTTAAAAATAGGAACTATGTTAACAATTCTCCAATCATACGGTACAACCCCTGAGTTTACAGATTCATTAAAAATTCTTGCTAATGGGCTTGCAATTTCATGTGCCAATTCCTTTAATATTCTTGTATGAAGATTATTTGATTTAGTCCCATTAAGCTGTTTGAGTTTCTCTTCTACCTCAGATATGGTAATGTCTACCTCCATATCCTCATTCCCATTTGTTATGCTACCATTATCCCTAAGATCCTCTTTAGTCTTATTAAAGACTGAGGCAAAGTATTTGTTCAGAGATTGGGCCATGCCTAGATTATCCTTGACTTCCACTCCATCCTCAGTGTTTAGCAGTCCCACTTCTTCTTTGTTTTCTTCTTATTATTTATATGGCTATAGAACCTTGAACTATTGGTTTTAATTCCCTTTGCAAGGTCCAACTCTATTTGACTTTTAGCCTGTCTCACTTTAACCCTACATGTTCTGACCTCAATAAGGTAGCTTTCCTTGCTGATCCCTCCCTTCTTCCACTCCCTGTATGCTTTCTGCTTTTTCTTAAATCACCTCTCTGAGATGCTTGCTCATCCAGCTTGGTCTACGACTCCTGCCTATGAAGTTTTTCCCCTTTCTTGGGATGCAGGCTTCTGATAGCTTCTGCAGCTTTGATTTAAAATAATCTCAGGCCTCCTCTACCTTTAGATCCATAAATTCTTCAGTCCAATCCACTTCCCTAACTAATTTCCTTAATTTTTGAAAGTCAGCCCTTTTGAAATCAAAAACCCTAGCTGCAGCTTTATTTTTGTTAATCCTTCCGTTCAGTTTGAACTGAATTAGCTCATGACCACTTGAGCCAAGACTACCCCCTACAACCATTTCTTCTATGAGGTCCTCACTACTCACCAAAACCAAATCTAAAATGGCATCCCCTCTAGTCAGTTCAGAAACTACTTGCTGAAGGAATCCATCAGCTATCGCATCTAGGAAAATCTGAGCCCTATTATTATTACTAGCACTTGTCCTCCAGTCTATATCTGGGAAGTTAAAGTCTCCCATGATCACACAGTTTCCATTAGTATTTACTTTATTAAAAACATTAAAAAGGACTCTATCCATATCCAAATTAGATCCCAGCGGTCTACAGCACACCCCAAGCACCATCCCAGGGGACAGAGTAGCAGCCGTGTTAGTCTGTATTCACAAAAAGAAAAGGAGGACTTGTGGCACCATGGTTAGTCTCTAAGGTGCCACAAGTACTCCTTTTCTTTATCCCAGGGGAGGCTCTAATAGTTTTCTTCCCCAATGTAATTTTTGCCCAGACGGACTCGGTCTTATCCATTTCATCGCTTCTTATTTCTTTACATTCCACCTCATCATTGATATACAATGCTACTCCACCACCTTTACCTTTATTTCGGTTTTTCCTAAACAGCACATACCCTTCAATACCTGTAGCCCAGTCATGACGACTATTCCACCATGTTTCTGTTATCCCTATATCATCTGGTTTCACTTCCCGCACCAGTAGCTCTAGTTCCTCCATTTTGTTACCTAGGCTCCTCGCATTGGTGTACCAACATCTTAAATTTTTGCTGTTTGGCCTCACTCACATTCTGTACCCTATTAGGCATGCTCATTCTACAGCCAGTATGACCTATTAGACTGGTATCTACACAGCCCTTCCTCCTACCCACGGCTGTATCCCCCGATCACATAGACCTGCCTTTTCCTGGTGACGGTGCTGTTCTCCAGTCTATCCCCTGTTCCCTCTGGCTGCAAGTTCTTTCCATTCCTATTCTCCCTTATAATCCTCTTCAACCCATCCTGTATCCTCCTGGGGCTCATATTTGGTGTAGTCTCCATTAACTCTTCCCCTTTTCCTATAGGGCCAGCTGCTCTTCTCTTCTTCCTTGCCCTTCCATCTTCAGTGATTACCTGCTGAGCCCCTTCTTCATTTTCCAACTCTGCAAACCTATTCTTGAGCTCTATTTTGCCTTCACTAGCCCATCTTTTCCTCTGCCTGGTTCTTTTAGTCACATGCTTCCACTGACCACTTTCCTCACCCAGTCTCCCCTCAGAATTCCCCAGTCCTGCTTCCATCTGCAAGTCTGAGCTTTTCCCTTCAGATACCTCATGCCTTTGCTCCAAAATCTGCTCAAACCCTTTCCTAAACTCAACCAGACTTTCCACCTGCATCTCCAAACCTCGGATCTTTTCCTCCATCAGCTCTATCAGATGGCATTTAATGCAGACAAAACTCTTACGAGGTACCCCCTCCAGGATCATGTACATACCGCAGCTTCCACATCCAGTCATCCTCATTGTGTCTTCCACTACATGGATCATTCCCACTGCTGCCTCTGTATCTATCATAGCCTTTCCACCTAAATCCTGTTAATCTGGGAAACACAAACCACACCCAAACACCACCACCCACAGCAAAAACAAACCCCCAACAAGCACCACAAGACAAACTCCCCTTTTGAACTCCCACTCAAACTCCCGTTTACAGCTCTGTTGAGTAATTGAACTGAACAGCAAATGACTACGTACATGCACATTAAATATGCCTTGCACAAACATAAACCAGATTAACTGTTGTGCAGATTACGGTCACACTTGTAGAGGCCCTCTCTTTGTGAAAGTCATACTTACTGTTTTATTTCCTTTTTGTGATCCAAGTTATGAGCATTAGGGTCTCTCTTGGCCAAGGAAGCATGAAAACCAATTCCCTTTTTATTAAAAAAACAAGACAAAAAGAGTTTGGTTAATTGAGATTTATTATGTACAACAGATGAAAACTTCATCTAAAAGGATAAATTTAAAATCAAACGTCAGAACAGGGGACTGATCCACGCTTTGGTGAATGCCTCCTTATTTATTTATAGTGCCTGCCAAAGTGAGAGGAGTTCAGATAATGCCGATGATGATGGAGTAGAAGGCAGAACATGGATGGTAAGGTACCTCTATTATGACACACATCCACAGTCATAAGAAATCAAACATCCTGAGTTTAACAGTGGACGCAGCTGGGATTCTGAAGGACTGATAGTCCCCCTCAAACTTCACTGAGGAAATGTTTAAAACAAATACAGTAGAACCTCAGTTACAAACACCAGAGTTACAAATTGACCAGTCAACCACACCCCTCATTTGGAACCAGAAATACACAATAAGGTAGCAGCAGAGACTGCAAAAAAAAAAAAAAAAAAAAAAAAAAAAACCACAAACACGCAAATACAGCACAGTAGTCTTAAATGTAAACCACTAAAAAATAAAGGGAAAGTGGCTTTTTTCTTCTGCATAGTAAAGTTTCTAAGCCGTATTAAGTCAATATTCAGTCGTAAACTTTTGAAAGAACCACCATAACGTTTTGTGCAGAGTTATGAACAACCTCCATTCCTGAGGTGCTCGTAACTCTGAGGTTCTACTGTTCACAAAATAAAAATACCAAATGGAGGGTGAGACATCGTTAAATCTGGTAGGCCTGTGAACCTGGAATGCTGTGTGCAGTTCTAGTCTCCCAAGTTTAAGAAGGATTAATTCAAACTGGAACAGGTACAGAGAAGGGCTACTAGGATGATCCGAGGAATGGAAAATTTGTCTTATGAAAGGAGATTCAAGGAGCTTGGCTTGTTTAGCCTAAGCTAAAGAAGGTTGAGGGGAGATATGATTGCTCTCTATAAATATATCAGAGGGATAAATACTGGAGAGGGAGAGGAATTATTTAAACTCAGTACTAATGTGGACACAAGAACAAATGGACATAAACTGGCCATCGGGAAGTTTAGACTTGAAATTAGACGAAGGTTTGTAACCATCAGAGGAGTGAAGTTCTGGAATAGCCTTCCAAGGGAAGTAGTGGGGGCAAAAGACCTATCTGGCTTCAAGATTAAACTCGATAAGTTTATGGAGAAGATGGTATGATGGGATAAACATGATTCTGGCAATTAATTGATCTTTAACTATTCATGGTAAATAGGCCCAATGGCCTGTGATGGGATGTTAAATGGGGTGGGATCTGAGTTACTACAGAGAATTCTTTCCTGGGTATCTGGCTGATGAGTCTTGCCCATATGCACAGGGTTCAGCTGATCGCCATATTTGGGGTCAGGAAGGAATTTTCCTCTAGGGCAGATTGGAAGAGGCCCTGGGGGTTTTTTGCTTTCCTCTGTAGCATGAGGCACGGGTCACTTGTTGGAGGATTCTCTGCACCTTGAAGTCTTGAAACCATGATTTGAGGATTTCAATAGCTCAGATATAGGTGAGAGGTTTATCACAGGAGTGGGTGGGTGAGATTCTGTGGCCTGCGTTGTGCAGGAGGTTGGACTAGATGATCATAATGGTCCCTTCTGACCTTAATATCTATGAATCTATAACCTTGATAGGATCTCCTTAACGGTACAGTACTGCAGGTGTTGGATCATATTAAAGAAGTTCTGTATTAAAATCACAAACGAGTTTGATTCCCTATAGTTTAAATTCCAGGGTATTACTAATTAAGAGGTCTCTTGGTTTTTGGTACTGTTTCTCTCCCTCTATGTGTGAAACTTGATGCTAATTGCGTTAGTACCTTCTAAGACAGTCTGTTCTCAAAGCAATTCACACAGAGAGAGACTCAAAGCAATACTCTGTAACAACAGAAACAGCACCCAGAGACTCCCCGCCCTTTTGTTGTATTAACAATTGCGATTAAAATAGAGATAGAGGATGTATGTGGATGGATGCTTGGTGTGGATAACAACTGAATGATCAGCGAGGTGCCAGCCTAAGAATCCAGTGTCCATCGGCTGAAGAAGGCGTCAAGTGGAAATAACCAGAGGACCCCCAGAGGGCAGACTGGAATCCACCCAACAGCCTCAAGAATGGGAGAACCAAAGAACAAGATAACATCTGGCAGCATGGAGCCGTCAGGAATGTGCTATTTGCTGATTGATTCAGCAACAGCATGATGAAGCAATTCCCATAGACTGGCATAGGAAGAAATTCCTATAAAAATGGACTCTAGAAAGTGAGAACTTTGGGGTCTGATTCTGCAAACCAACTTCCAGGAGCATCAGATGTGCATCTGACGAGGCCCTGCTCCCTCCTCATGTCCAGGCCACCTGGCTAGTGGCTTGGCATGAGCAACTCTAAGGCTGGTAACTATGATAAACTTGCAGAACCTGTGTGTGTGTGTGTGTGAGAGAGAGAATGAATGTGTGAATAAATATGAGATTGAATGGAACGTTATAGCTATAACTAACTGCTTACTATGATTCTTTCTGTAGTCGCAATAAATGTGGTATTTTGCCTTTTTTCCCTTTAATAAGATCCTGCTAGTTTTTATTTTATTGGTATAACACAGGTATACGTCAAGCCACCATAGAAAGCAGCAAGAACCAGTAGTGAACAGCAGCATGGCAGGAGCCAAAACAACAAACTAATTAGAATGGGACTGCCTTTCCATGTGCTTCTATACCGTGCCCAGCACAATGGGGCCCCAAATCTGACTGGAACTTTGCAGGGCTACTGGAATATAAACAACACCACTGTTAGCACAGGTACATTTATACTTGATTACTGGAATTATCTGAAAGGCCAGTGGTAGGATTTGCTTTACAGAACCACCACCACCACCTTACAACTTAGTGTACCATTATCAGTAACTCCCACCATTTACTTGACAACTCACTGTAAGGCTGTACCAATTCTGCAGTTTGAAAACACTCTCTGAAGGAATATCCTAGAGCACAAAATGAATTAACTGATTTTGGTACAATCTGTTTCCCTGTCATAGTACAGTAAGTCCTCACTTAACATTGTAGTTATGTTCCTGAAAAATGCGACGAGTGAAATGACGTTAAGCGAATCCAATTTCCCCGTAACAATTAATGTAAATGCGGGGGGGGGGGGTTAGGTTCCAAGGAAATTTTTTTTTTGGCCAGACGAAAGACTATATATATTTCTATATACACACACAGTATAAGTTTTAAACAAAACAATTTAATACTGTACACAGGAATGATGATTGTGAAGCTTGGTTGAGGTGGTGAAGTCAGAGGGTGGGACACTTCCCAGGGAATGCCTTACTGCTAAATGATGAACTAGCAACTGGCTGAGCCCTCAAGGGGTTAACTCGTTGTTAATGTAGCCTCACACGCTACAAGGCAGCAGGAATAGAGGGAGGGGAGACAGCATGGCAGACAGAGACACACACCGTGAGTGTGAGAGAGATGCGCATTTCCCCTTTAAGTAGGCTGACCCACTCTTAAGTGCACTGCCTTGTTGAGTTAATCAGGAAGCTGAGACCGCAGCAGCTGCTGCCAGGAAGCTTCCTCCATCCTGAGCCCTGTCATGTGACCCCCTGCTCTATGGAGATGGGGTAAGTGGGGTGCAGGAGCAAGGGGGAGGAGAACACCCTGACATTAGCCCCGCTCTTCTCCCTCCCCCACCCCAACCAGCAAGCAGGAGGCTCGGGGAGCAGCTCCAAGGCAGAGGGCAGGAGCAGCACATGGCAATGGAGGGAGGGACAGCTGAACTGCCAGCAGTTGACAGCCTGCTGGGCAGCTGCTGCACAGGGAACTTAGGGGAGCAGGGAGCTGATGGGGGGCTGCCGGTCCACCCTGGTTCCAAGCCCCCACCAGCTAGCTCCACAGGGCTGCTCTTCCTGCAAGCAGTGGACAAAGCAGGCAGCTTTGCACAACTTTAAACAAGCATGTTCCCTAACTCATAGACATTAAGGTCAGAAGGGACCATTATGATCTGATCAGCAACGTAATAAAACAACGTTAACTGGGACAACTTTAAAGAGAGGAGTTACTGTACTCTCTGCCATACTGTTCACACAGAAAAATTACACTCCCTCCTGCCCCTCCTGAAGAGAATTAAAAGCATCCCTAGCAAAACTGGCATGATGATACTTCACTATGCAACAGATTTTATGGATGTAGTGGTTACTGCCGAGTTGGTATTATTTTCTTTAGAGGCATATTACAAGGTGTTTTGCTTTTAAGAGTCTGCTCTGAACATCTATTGTGCGTCTCACTGATTATTCTGAACAACCATGGGAATCAATTCCAATCAAAATTGAGGTACAATAGAACCTCAGAATGGAGGTTGTTCGTGTGACACACTGTACTCAAAGTAGCACCCTGGAATCCCCATATTCACCACCATCATATAATTATGATATGTTTTGTATAAAGTATGCCTTGTGAGGTATGATTTTAAAAGTCTTGATCTGTTGAACACTAATATCCCATTGGATTGTATGTGTTATCATTATATGTGAGGTTATGAAGTATTTCAGTAACACATACAGCAATATGTTGTGAGGATGGGAACACCCACAACCAGCCTTTCAGGTACTACAACAGAGTAGCCAGACAGCGTCAACAGCTCATCAACATCCATCAAGAAAAGAATCCACTATCCTAGAGATTTCCTGGAGAAGGCACATATGCCATGGGGGTGAACTAATCTACATCATTGCAAATATATTTTCAGCAAGGTGTGGAAGAAACTATAGAAGAGGGGGAGTGACATCTTTATTTGGCCTTGCTCCCTCCACAACTTAATACCTGGAAACACATCTGGAAGACAAAGACTTTGAACTGGGGAGGGTGGTCCCAGGCTGGGAAAGAGTCCCAGCCTGTGTATTGAGGATATGTGACCTGTTTGTACCCTCTGTCAGGGTGAGACACGGCTTGATTCAAACCCTGTTTAGTTTCTAGAACTCAGTCTACGAATTTATTTTTATTTCTTAAGTAACCAACTTTGATCTCTATGCTTGCTACTTATAATCATTTAAAATCTATCTTTCTGTAGTTAATAAAACTTTTTTATATTTTATCTAAAACGGTGTTTTGGTTGAAGTGCTTAGGAAATCTCAGCTCAGTTTGCAAAGGCTAGTGTGTGTCCTCTCCACATCACAGAAGAGGCAAACTGGGTAATGAACTTACACTGGCCAGGCTTCTGACCAGGGCAAGACAGTACGGTTCTGGGGTGCAAGGCTGGGGAGGTGGGGGAAAACTGGCTGGAGTCTCCCTGTTGATGGTTCATGAGTGGCTGGGAGATCATTCATGTAACTCAGTTGGGTGTGTCCCTGCCTGTGGATGTCTGTGTAAGTGCAGTGCCAGTCAGAGGTTTGTGGCTTGACACAGCATCACAGTGTGAGAGGGACACCCCAGATTGGTGGGACAGAGGGCTCAGCAGTCCCACAGTCCAGGTTGCACCCCAGGAACTCCATCACAGTTTGTAACTCTGAAATGTTCGGAACTGAACAAAACATTATAGTTGTTCTTTCAAAAGTTTACAACTGAACATGGACTTAATACAGCTTTGAAACTTTACTATGCAGAAGAAAAATGCAGCTTGTAACCATCTTAATTTAAATGAAATGCAGAAACAGTTTCCTTACCTTGTCAAATCATCTTTTTTAAAACTTTCCCTTAATTTTTTAGTAGTTTACATTTAACACAGTACTGTAATGTATTTGCCTTTTTCCCCCCCCCCCTTTTGGTCTCTGCTGCTGCCTGACTGTGAACTTCCGGTTCCAGATTAGGTGTATGGTTGACCAGTCAGTTCATAACTCTGGTGTTTGTGACTCTGAGGATCTACCGTACGTTTTCAAAGTGGTATTTACCTGGGTTTAGTGCCTTTTTGCTGCAGAGAGGCTCTTAGAGTCTCTAGGTGGGAGTAGAGAGCAATCTGAGGTAACATTCCATTGGACTATCTGCAGTTCAGAGAAGGACCTGGTGCAGTACACTGAGCAGTAATGAGGGGTACATCACATTTTTACAAGCTATTGATACTTTTAAAAAGCACTGAAATCGTTATTGTCTCTGGAGGCTACCCTTTGAAGTATGTAGCCTCCATTGACCATAAACTATTGGCTTTGTCACATATGGGAAAGTGTACTTTATCTAAAGCTGCAAAGGTCAGTGAACCTCAGCACTTTTAGTCACTTCCATTTGTTTTAACATCACCTTATATTTATTATTGGTTTGTTTTAATAACTTACCTCAATAATTTGTATAATATCTCGAGGTCCAATGATTTCAGGATCAAACCGGATGTGAGCTTTGCTGGTAGCAAGTGCCACAGAGGCATAGAAGATGCCATTAGTTCTGGTTAGTTTGGATTCAATATTGTGAACACAGGAAGCACAAGTCATCCCCGTAATCTGAAGAACAGAAATGTAAATGCAGTTAGTGATCTCTACAGTTCAGAGAAATCTCTCTCACCACTGCCCCTGAAGTGGGACTGGTGAGGGGAGAGGGAAGCAGAGAAGCAGCCTTTATTTCAGAAGTTGGAAATAGAGCATAGTAGGATTTGGCCCTGTATAAACAATTTGCAAAGTTTATACAGAATTCGAGATCTTTGCATGAAGTTTCAGGTATTATTATTAAAGCCCTGTGCGGATACAAAAATTTGTATCTGCATCCAATCTGCATCTGCAATAATTAACTTGTATCCGACCCACGTTCCATGCGCCACCTTTTACCCTGTCTTACTGTTAGAGCCCTGCATGTATACAAAATTTTGGATCCGCATCCTATCCATGATCCGCAAATATAGTAAACAATACAACCGCATCAGCAGATATAAAGTGGATATCCACAGATTTGCAGGGCTCTAATTATTATTATGTATTTGATCACCATTATTCTGGCCATAAAGAAAAAGAGTATTAGCAAGTCTGAAGATGTGTTAATGAAGATTTATTGTTTGGGATTTTTCAAAGTTATGCAAAAAGTTTGCACTGCTTGTGAAACTGATAAAAAAATCAGTTTTCACTGGACTCATGAGGAGTGCAGTGTTTTCCTGCCAAGAAAGGTTTCTCTGTGCACTTGGGTAGGTGTTAATATCTCTTTACCGAGTCAAAACATTTTTGCCCCTTTAGAATAATTTTTTTCTTGAGTAGTTAAGAAAAGCAGCAGCAGCACCCAGCACCACAGCTGTTCAAAAACACAACCACTAAAATAGATTCCCTTGCAAAGACACATTCCAGTCAAATTTGTACACGTACCACAAAACCGCTTAGGTTCCTATCCATGATACTCACAATAAGCTCTACATTGCCATCTGTATCAGTATGGTCTTCTATGACTGTAGCATCGAAGCCCAAGTTTTGGATCAGCTGTACTATTTCAAGAGGCTGAATGCTCTCTGGCTTGTATTTTATCTCCGCTTTTCCTGCCATCAGTGCTACTAGCACTGAAACGATACCTGCAATGGGAGCAATTGGGTTATATTAGAAACTTGTACCTCCTTTGAGGAGCACTTAATGCAACTGATAATCAAGGGGCACACCAGTAATATAATGCTTGGACAGTTAATGGCTTTAATCACTCTCCCCACTCTAGTGTTATGCCACGAGCATATTGACAAAATAGGACAAAAACTTCCGTTTCTCAAGATACATATTCTTTCCTTTAATTTATTCATGCAAATCCCATTAGCATTAGAAGAACATGAGAATCAGATTGGAAGCTCTTTGGGGGAGGTGCTATGTCTTACTATGGGTCTATCCACCAGCTATCCCTACTATCCGGTATATCCCCCAACTGGTATAGTCACTGACAGATTGAATATAGTAGAGTGGCTAGTATCAACATGAGTACATAATTAACTAAATAAGAATATTAATTACACCTACCCTCAAGAATACATTTTAATGTGTATAACAAGAATAGAGCTTTAGGAGACAGAGCACTGGACAGGGGCTCAGGAGACCTGGGTTCAATTCCTGGCTCTGCCACTGCCCTGCTGGGTGACCTTGGGCAAGTCACTTCCCACCTAGTGCCTCAGTTTCCCCAAAGGTAAAGTGGGGATAATGACACTGATCTGTGTAAAGTGCTTTGAGATCTACTGATGTAAAGAGCTATGTAAGAGCTAGGTATTAATTATTATTGACAGAATGCAGTATCCTTCACATCCAGAAGATCCCAAAGTACTTTACAGACCCTCTATAGGAATTTTAAACATCTCACCATCTTCTTTTTGCAGATTTCTTTCAATGTTCGACACACATGATGCACAGGTCATGCCTGTGATCTGCATAAAGCACTTTTCTGTTGTTGCTACACTGTGTGGCTTTGGACTATCAAGGGAAGAATTCTTTGGCTGGACATCAGACATGTAGCCTTGATGAGAGGATTCAGAAACATTTTCTGTTCTCTGGGAAGCTGACTCCCAAGTATTAGGGTGAATTGTAGCGTCCCTGAAAAGAGGCTGATCCATATATTTCCAAGTGGTGGTATCTTGAATAAACACACCATAAACAGAATTAACATTGGTTAACAGAACATGATAAAATGTTTAAAGAAGGAAACTGGAAACACATTTAACAACAGAAACATCCAAGGTTTTTCAAATGACAGGGTGACTCACTACCCTGTGATCTTGGCTTCCTTAGTCACAAGCAACTTGTTACTTTTGGGCAGTCTACCAACACTGCATGACCATTTTGCTTTATTTAGTGGCAATCCATCTTCAATCAGCGAATGATCCCCTTCTATCTGTCTGTTTGCTGATATTAATATCTACCCTGAGGGTGACTTCATGGCAGTTAAAGCATTAGAGAATGCAGCCCAGTTACATGTTCATATTGTCCTCATCTTCTTTCCTTCAGGACTCCAGCTCAGCACCTGATCTCTAACCAGGATTAGAAAACGAGTGCATTTCTCAGCAGGTAATCCAAATGCTACTCCATAAACTGAGCAGCGAGCGCTGGTATAAAAGTGTATAGCCTTGGTCCTGAGAGGTACTGAGCACCCACAAGTCACACTTTAGTCAAGGTTATTGTGAGTACTTAGCATTCCTCAGGATCAGGCCCAGTGGGATCAATTCCTTCCCTTCTCAGGCACTGAGTAGGCCACCTCTGTAGAATACCCAGATGGAGAATCCCCAGCCCCAGCCAGATCCATAGACTAGTTCTCTACACTAAGCCAGGGAGCAGCTGAAGGAGCTGCCCCATTTATCTGGCTTGCAGGCTGCCCAATGGGTACTGGGGAGGAGGGCAGAGATATGCTGGACTGTGGGTGGTGAGCTGAGATTGGGAAGAGGAAGGAACTGATGGATGGAGTGTAGACAGAGTGCTGAATGACTTTACTGCTTATTTCCTTGCTTTTTACAGTTTGTGTTGATGTGGATTTTCAGCCTAGCAACCTTAAATCAAAGGTAACAAAAAAGTCTAGGTGGAAATGAATAATAAGTCTGCTATAAGCTTAAGGTCTCCTCTCTGCCACCTGGCCAGTTTGTTAAAATATCCCTAAAAATCCAGACCAACTTTCTTATCCTCATGTTCTGTTCATGTTACCTTTAAGAGTCTGGGTTATTTTGTGGGTATAGGTGTCTGTGCCACGATTTCTAACTTTTTTATTTTGCTAAAGGAGTCAAGTTAATAATGCAAAATATTTATAGCTAAAAGCGTTTAAAATACAGACAAAATGGTCTTAAAATATACCATCTACTGTCCCTCAAATACTAAAACACAGTTTTCCCTAATAACCCATTCCTGGTTTTATTTTATTTATTAAATCAAAGTTTAATCAGTTGTTGAATCTACATTCCCAATTCTGAAAGAGCAAGATGACCTTTACAAAAAGGGCACAGTTTGTGGGAAAAATAGTAAAAAGTGTTATCAATTCTTTTTACATAAAATAGTTTAAACTATCCTGCATTTTGTCTCATAGTTGGGTGTATTAACCGATTTTATACCATTAGATTTCTTTTAATTTAGACTCTGTGTATATTATATAGAATAATGCTGAAAAACCTGTATAACACGTGTAAGAGTCTTATCTACAAAACAAAAATAAAATTGAATATATTCATAAGGTAGTTTATCTATAAAATAGTATACAATTTTCTTTGACTGTATGTGTAATTGTTTTCTGAAAGAGAAGAGGAGGGTGGATGTTGGTGCTGTGCCTGTGGGAAAAAAGTGTTCTCTGGTACAGAGTATAATTAACGCTTTTACATAGAACAGTTTAAACCAATTCTGTATTTTTTCTAAATGAGGTGTATTAACCAATTTTACATCATTAGATTTCTTTAAAGGTAGGTTGGGTGTATTTTGTATAAAGGAATGCTGAAAAAACAAGAATGAATGTGTGTGAAAGTGGGTGACATATAAAATAATATAAAACTAGTTTGAATTATACTTACAGTGATTATAAGATAGCCTACAAGTTGGCTTCAATGTACGCTTAATGGTTTTGAACAGTAGGGCAGGGATATGGGAGGTGAATGGTGCTATGTCTCTGTGTGTTCTATGTTTTGCTTTTTTTTTTTTTTTTTGTTAGATTTATCTGTCGTTCAAAAACTTTATAAAATTTAAGAGACTTCTAATACAAGTTAAGCCATTATGTAGAAAGAGGAAATTTTATTTCTGGTCCAGAATTCAACAGATATAAGCCTAACTGATAACTTTACATAGTTCTTATAAATCTACAGGCATACTCCTTTTGTTTGGTATTTTAGTTCGAATTTATATTTTAATATGCTGTAATAAATAAAGTGCTGTGTTCATAGTGACTTGGGAAAATATGGAGTAATTAAATATCTATGGATAAATCCATAAAGTGGATTCAGAATGTTAAAATGCATCACAATTTCCTATGATGTGGGATTCCCCAAGAGGCCCCTAGGTTAAAGAATACCTTCTGATTGGTTCAGCCAAGGGAGGTGTGGTTTTGTCTCAAGCTCCCAGAACAGGGGTTTCTGCCATTTGGGCACTACCAATCTGTGGCACGAAATGCTTCTCTCTTCTGTCTGTTTCCTTTCTTGGTGGTTTAAAGTTCTTGGTCATCTCTGAAAGGTGACTATGCCTTTTAGTATGTAACTAGCTCTATAGTTATAGTTTTTCTTTATCACTAATACTTGGGAATATTTGTGCATTTGCTAAACAAAGCTGAACAATATACTAATTGCATATCAAATAATTGCCTCTAAAAATGTGCGTGCATATATATAAAAACACTTCCTTTCTGTGTCAGTAAGCCTGTGCACAATTATTTAATGCCTTTATTTAGAAAAGTATTAACTCCATAAAAAGTTACCATCCTTTCTAAAAGCACACATTAAAACTGTATTTTTCTGTCATTCAGACTTTGCACACCTGTTTACTACACTTTATGCAGAATTGCACTAAATGTATAAAAAAGCAAATTTTCCTCTAAAAATAAAGGGTGTGAAAGCTATATTTATTCATTTAGTTCTAATGCATCCAAAAGATAAACTCAATTTTAAAAATTTTAAAAAAAAAAAACCTCCTCCCACCCCACCCCAATGGCTGACAGTGCCAAAAATCAACGTGTCCAAAAATAAGACCTAGGAATGGGACAAAGCAGAAAGGGGTGTGGAAACCTGTCAAAATTATATGCTTAGTAAAGCATAGCTTTTTACTATTATTCTTGGTTTTGAAATTCACCAAGTAAATGAGATTATGCACTATAGCAACATCTTAACCATTAAACACAGGTGCTCAATCCAGCGTACTTGATTTATACATTATACTTCTCCCATTGAACATAGGTGCTGGAACTAGGGGTGCAGGGCGGGCTGTTGCACCCCTCTGGCTTGAAGTAGATTCCATTACATACAGGGTTAACAGTTTGATTCAATGGCTCTCAGCACCCCCACTATAATAATTGTTCCAGCGCCCCTGTCATCGAAGTCAATAGTAGTTTTGACATTGACTGACCGGAAGCAGGATTAGACCCTTGGCATAACCATTCTGCAGTTTAGGTACAGAAGATCTACTAAGGATACATCTGCACTGCAGCCTAGAGTGTGATCGGCAGCTTATATAGACATATATGCGCTAACTTTACTCTAGCTGGCTCGCGCAGCCCATATCTTAACTTCAATTTTTAGCTGTACTCTAGCTAGCTTGCTAGCACAAGTACATCTACACCAGCTACTAATCATACCTCCAGCTGCAGTGTGGACATGCCTTGAAGTGCCAGGCAGCAATTCCAGTTAGGGAAATGGTTGCTTTTAACCATAAGGTATTTTATTAAAGTGTTTGTTTCCCATGTATATTATTTATACTCACACCAGCTTGGTGGGTGGAGAGGAGAAGAGTGGAAACCTGTTTCAGTGGAGTGCAGCTTGTATGTTTTCTCAGGTTCTCTGCTATTTAAAAGCCACTACATTACTGGTTAGACTTTTGTCTGAATACCGTAACTTAAAAACAACTCTTTTGCCCAATCACACACTCACTTGAATGTGGAAATAAATAATTGGTCAGGGTGAAATTTTACGGCCTGTATTATACAGGGCAGGCCAGATCATAATGGTCCCTTCTAGCCTTAAAAAAAACCAAACAAAAAACCCAAAACACACACACACACACACACAACTATCAATTTTAAAAGTAATTGTTTTACTTTCTCCTAGCTTACTTATAGAAAACATGTAAGTACCTGTGAGAATGGAAGCATCAAATCCCATGTCCTCTATAGCGCCTCTTAGCTCTTCTGAATTAGTTACAGTTGAATTGTAGTGTATGGTTCCAGTCCTTTCAACTAACGAAACTGATATATGTTGTACCCCTTTTCTTTGGGACATTGTGCCTTCTATGGACTGTACACAGGATCCACAGGTCATTCCATCAATACTAAGTACAGTTGTGCTTGTCAGCTGATCCCCAGAGAATGTGCTACGAAGCTGAGGTGATGAAAATGCTGCCTTTGATAAAAGCTCTCCATTATTTGCTTCCACTCCATTAGGGAGGGATACTTTAAAGTTACCAGGTTGAAGGGCCTCAATGGCTTGTTGCAAAGATACTGGGGTAATTACGTTTGGGTTAAATTGCACAACAGCATTTTTATATTCCAATGACACTTTAATACTTTGTACGCCTGGAAGACCAGATATATTTCCTTCAATGTTTTTGACGCAAGACCTGCAATGCATCCCTTCTACTCCCAGCGTCATAGTTGTTGTACTATTCATTTTGCCTACCGCTGGCTTCACATTACTATTGTTCAGGCTGGCTGGAGTTTTCTTTGTGCTTGTAGTCTGCAAGCGTTCTAGATCAATCGTACCAAGCTTTAATGGGGCTAGCTTGCTCTTAATAGTGCTTTCATACCCAATGTTATCTATGTGGTTTTTGAGGTCTTCAGGTTGAATGATGTAAGGCTGGTAAGCAATGACTGCTTCTTGGTTACTGAGGGAGACTTTGATTCTCAACACGCCATGTAGTTTTCCAATCTTTCCTTCAATGGTGTTGACACAAGATTGGCATGTCATACCTTCTACCCGCAGCTTCATTAGTGCTTCTCCCAAGGATGTTGATCTTACAGATAATGGTGTAGTTCTTCCTTCTGCAATGCTGGCATCAAAGCCCATGTCTCCAATTTCCTGGCAAATCTCTTGGGGACCTATTTCTGACTGTATATGTTTTACTACAGCATTGCTCTGCTCAAGGGAGACCTTGGTGCTCACAACGCCCTTCACCTTGGAAATTCTGCCCTCTATCGACTGCACACAAGACTGGCAAGTCATACCCAAAATATTGACCGTGACGGTGCTCATTTGAGGAAGCATATCTTGAGAGGGCATATTTTCAGTGCTCCCTTCGTAGCCGATGTTGTCAAAGGCAAAATTCTGCTTCATGGTTGGTTCCCATACACAACTAGGAGGGGAGCTAGACATAGACGAAGCCTGAAGTGCAAGAAAAAGAAACAAAATAAAACAGATGTAACTTCTAAGTTCTAAAACAGTAACATTCTATACAGGTGGAAGTGCTGCTAAGTTAACAGATGCCAGTAAAATGCACTGCAAAGTTAATTAAAACATCAAATGCTATCAGTAATTTAAGGAGGGGATGAGCATCTAACTGAGATTTTTAAAATATTCAGCAGATGCAAAAGTGAAGTTAACTATGAGCTCTCAGCATGTTTATTTAAAATAAAAGCTCTCCATGGCCACTGAACATATGCTTTCACTAAACTATGGCTCTGTTCCTTGCAGTATTATTTCACACTCAACGATTTACAGTAAAGGGATGTTTTGAAGAATTACTTGACCTCTGAACCTATGAAAGTCCCAATCAGCCATGCCCCTAATGCTCACCAAATCTGAAAAAACCACAAGAAACAGTTTGAAAAATTCCTTCTAGAGTCTGGAACAGGAGTAGAGGAGAAAAGCCCAATCACAGGTTATCTGAAAAACAGTACAGGCTCAAAAGTCCTTCTAATTAGTAGCATAAAAAAAAAAAAAAAAAAAAAAAAACCCAACTCTCTTTGTTCCACCGAAGGGATATAAATTCATGCTTCAGACAAACCATAATCTGATAGGGGTTAGGAAGAAATTTCCACCTAGTGCAGATTATTCCAAGTTATCCACTTGGTTTTTTGCACGTCCCTCTGAAGCATCTGGTACTAACCACTATGAGAGACAGGATATTAGATTAGGCAGCCCACTGGTTTGATCCAGCACTAATTTTCAGGATGTTGTAACTAAAATTTAAAATGTGGACAATTCAGGGCCATAGTTCTGTAGCTTGGTGCTTTCAATTCAAACCTGATAAAACACAATGCATAGAGTGTGGAACTCACTGCCACAGTAAATTTTTGATGCTAAGACTATGCATGGTTCAACAAAAGATTAGACATTTATATGGTTATCAAGAATATCCAGAATGATCATAATTAGTAACAAAATTTTTGTGGAAGAGATATTAAATCTCATGCTTCAGGGTTTAAGATAATCTCTATTAGAAATCAGGATGAGTCTTAATGTGAGGGGACAGTCTATCCCACATCTGCCTAATGCAGGGATCTTAACATCTTCCTCTGAAACATTTGGCATTGGCCACTGTTAGAGACAGGCTACTGGATTAGATGGATGTTGGGTCTCCACCAGTATGACAATTCCTGTGTTTCTATTACACAGGAGAAATCCTTCCTTAATATCGCAACATTCACATTGGAATTAGGCCAGTTATTTACACAAGTTCATCTGAAGCAGAACTTCAAATTCATTCATATAATTTTGCCTCATGGGCAGATAGCTTGGGAATCCAGATGTGTGGGTCAGGTCCAAAATGGTAAAAGTTTAACCCCCATCCCCATTCCCTTTCTCTCCAACAAAAATCCTGTTTTAGTTCAGACTTCCTGTCTATCCTTTCCAGGTGCAACTGGAAGTGGTTGGAGGTTCAGAGGCATGTATGCAGCTGCCAATCCCATTTCAAAAAAAGTATTTCAGAATAGAAGCTAAATTTAAATGACTGTTCCCCCCCCCCAGCTATTAGCTAAAAATATAAGCATGTGACATGACAGAAGGAAAAGAATTCCTTCTGAAAGTTTAATAAGTCTCTCTTATGTACAGTACTGTCCATAAAATATAGGATCAAACATGCCCATATTTTCATTTTGAGGAGTCTTGTTGAAAGGTTACAAAAATATGTAACATTTGTTTATGGGCTCAAGGATTTTATTCTCTTTACAAAGATGTGATAGGCATTAAGGAGAATTCCCACACTCACCCATCTAATAAGAAAGTCTTAGTTACAGAGGTATAAAGCCCACTTTGTATATTTAAATATTCTTATGAGAAAATAACGTTCCAGTTACTCACATACTACAGAGCATGTGTGTTCTGCACCCTTTGAGCAAGAAGTATGCAACAGACAAAGGGCTGGGGGAGACAGAGTAGCTGTCCCAGGAAATCTGTAAGTCTGGGAACTCTTCTGGCTCTATCAATTTGTGACTTTGTCCTTACCCATAACTATTTTACACTTGGGGACAATGTATACCTTCAGATCAACGGCACTGCTATGGGTACCCGCATGGCCCCACAGCATGCCAACATTTTTATGGCTGATTTAGAACAACGCTTCCTCAGCTCTCGTCCCCTAATGCCCCTACTCTACTTGCGCTATATTGATGACATCATCATCTGGACCCATGGAAAAGAAGCCCTTGAGGAATTCCACCATGATTTCAACAATTTCCATCCCACCATCAACCTCAGCCTGATCCAGTCCACACAAGAGATCCACTTCCTGGACACTACAGTGCTAATAAATGATGGTCACATAAACACCACCCTATACCGGAAACCTACTGACTGCTATTCCTACCTACATGCCTCCAGCTTTCACCCTGACCACACCACATGATCCATCGTCTACAGCCAAGCGCTGCGATACAACTGCATTTGCTCCAACCCCTCAGACAGAGACAGACACCTACAAGATCTCTATCAAGCATTCTTGCAACTACAATATACACCTGTGGAAGTGAAGAAACAGATTGCTAGAGCCAGAAGAGTTCCCAGAAGTCACCTACTACAGGACAGGCCTAACAAAGAAAATAACAGAACGCCACTAGCCGTCACCTTCAGCCCCCAACTAAAACCCCTCCAACGCATCATTAAGGATCTACAACCTATCCTGAAGAATGACCCAACACTCTCACAGATCTTGGGAGACAGGCCAGTCCTTGCCTACAGACAGCCCCCCAACCTGAAGCAAATACTCACCAGCAACCACATACCACACAACAGAACCACTAACCCAGGAACCTATCCTTGCAACAAAGCCCGTTGCCAACTGTGCCCACATATCTATTCAGGGGACACCATCACAGGGCCTAATAACATCAGCCACACTATCAGAGGCTCGTTCACCTGCACATCCACCAATGTGATATATGCCATCATGTGCCAGCAATGCCCCTCTGCCATGTACATTGGTCAAACTGGACAGTCTCTACTTAAAAGAGTAAATGGACACAAATCAGATGTCAAGAATTATAACATTCATAAACCAGTCGGAGAACACTTCAATCTCTCTGGTCACGCGATTACAGACATGAAAGTCGCTATTTTACAACAAAAAAAAACTTCAAATCCAGACTCCAGCGAGAAACCGCTGAATTGGAATTCATTTGCAAATTGGATACAATTAACTTAGGCTTGAATAGAGACTGGGAGTGGCTTAGTCTTTATGCAAGGTAGCCTATTTCCCCTTGTTTTTTCCTAACCCCCTCTCCCCCTCCGACGTTCTTGTTAAACCCTGGATTTGTGCTGGAAATGGCCCACCTTGATCATCATACACAATGTGAGGAGAGTGGTCACTTTGGATAAGCTATTACCAGCAGGAGAGTGGGGTGGGAGGAGGTATTTTTTTCATGCTTTGTGTGTATATAATAAGATCTTCTAAACTTTCCACAGTATGCATCCGATGAAGTGAGCTGTAGCTCACGAAAGCTTATGCTCAAATACATTGGTTAGTCTCTAAGGTGCCACAAGTACTCCTTTTCTTTTTGCGAATACAGACTAACACGGCTGTTACTCTGAAACCAGTCTGTTATGCGTTTTTCACAGCTGTGAATTAGGTAGGATCCTAGTCATCAGTAACAGAAAGCTGCTAAGCTTGTCCATTACTTGAATTCTTAGCTTAAATAGGAAGTGATCCCAAAATCTGTAAGAGTTAGGACTGATCCCCAAAACAATTTTTACAAAAAAACCTTTTTTTTCTAATTAAAAATATTCTGTGTAAATATTTTTTTAAAATCTTCAGATTTGTATACAGTTTTTCTTTTTTCTCCTTCCCCTGTTTCCTTTTGCCACTGAAGAAAACAGGAAAAAAAGGAAAAGGGAGCAAAGGGGGGTGGGAAGATGTCAATACGTGGGGAAAAAAAACAATAATACACACTCACAACCCAGAAATTTTTTATGAATTCATAAATAAGGGCAGAAGGAACCACTGTGATCATCTACTCTGATCTCCTGTATAACACAGGTCATAAAACTGCCCTGAATTAATTCCTGTTTGAAGCTGAACATGATCTCTTAGAAAAACATCCAAACTTGCTTTAAAAATATCGAGGGATGGAGAATCTACCACTGCGTTTGGCAAATTGTTCTAGTGCTCCCCCACTGTTAAAACTTATGCCTTATTTCCAGTCTGAATTTATCTAGCTTCAATTTCCAGCCATTGGATCTGGTTATATCTTTGTCTGCTGGATTGAAGGCCTCATTAACAAATATTTGTTCTTCATGTACGTACTACAGATCATGGGCAGCAGGTGAATCCCGGGAGCCTATCCCCCAGCCCTGACCACCCCTTCTGCCCAAGGCCCCACCCCCCCTACATACTCCCAGGATGCCTGAGTGCCCCCAGCCCCGGAGAGCTGGGTGGGTGAGAGGGAGGCATGGCCCTCCCCAGCCCCAAAGCACCGGGAGGGTGGGCAGCGCCCCTCCCCACAGGTGGCATGGCCTCCCTCCCCCAGCCCCAGAGCACAGACCGCCTCCTATTAGCCTCCCAGCCCCAGCCTAGGGCCCTGGCCATGGGGAAGAGCCCCCCACAGCACAGCCTGGGAAACAGTAAGGGGCCTGGCCTGGGGGTGGAGTGTGGGTGGGGCCACACAAGGCTGTTTGGGGAGGCACAGCCTCCCCCCGCCTTCAATACCTTGTGCCCATGTTACAGATTGTAATCAAGACACCCTTAGCCTTCTCTTTGTTAAGCTAAATAGATTGAGATCCTTGTGTCTATCACTATAAGGCATGATTTTAATCCTTTAATCATTCTCTTCATGGCTCTTCTCTGAACCCGCTACAGTTTATCAATGTATTTCTTGAATGGTTGACACCAGAATTGGCCTACTATTCCAGCCGCAGTGGCACCAGGGCAAAATACAGAGGTAATGTAACCTCGCGACTCCTGCTTGAGATTCCCTTGTTCATATGTCCAAGGATTGCAATAGCTCTCTTGTCCATGTTGCACTGGGAACTCGTCTTCAGTTTATTTCACGGCTTTAAAAAATATTTTTATACAAAGGGGATAAAAACCTATTTTCTTGAAAAAAAATTGTGTGTTTTTATTTGGTTATATAAATTATGTTTTTCTTTTTAAAAATAAACCTGTTTAAAATGAAATCTGAATTTAATACAAAATACCTTAAGGTTTAAACTAGGGCTGTGAAGCAATTTAAAAAATTAAGTGTAATTAATTGCACGATTAATCGTACTATTAAACAGTAATAGAATACTATTTATTTAAATATTTTTGGATGTTTTCTACATTTTCAAATATATTGATTTCAATTACACCACAGAATACAAAGTGTACAGTGCTCACTTTATATTTATTTTTGATTACCAGTATTTGCACTATAAAAAAAACAAAAGAAACAGTATTTTTCAATTCACCTAATACAAGTACTGTAGAGCAATCTCTTTATCATGAAAGTTGAACTTACAAATGTAAAATTATGTACCAATAAAACTGCATTCAAAAATAAAACAATGTAAAATTTTAACGCTTACAAGTCCATTCAGTCCTAGTACTTGTTCAGCCAGTCGCTCAGACAAACAAGTTTGTTTAAATTTGCAGAAGATAATGCCACCCGCTTCTTGTTTGCAATGTCACCTGAAGTGACACCACTGTTACCTGAAGTTTGGCCACTGACTTCACCAAGCTCAAGATTTCACTCAAGGTGAGGGCTGGGTCCCTGTTCTGGTTACCATACTGGTTTAAAGCTATGAGTGTCCACCTAGACATTTCTTTCCTCCCTTCACTCTCAACCTAGTGTAGTAAACACAAACAAAGGAAGACCATTAACAAGTAATAATAGCTGCTATTATTACTGGCCATTATTAGTAGCTAATAATACCCATACATAGTTGTTACAGTCCTCGGCCCTTTTAAAAACACAACCAGGAGCTCAATATTATTCCATGGAATTCATCCTTCAGGAGAAGGTTAATTTTAAAAGGCAATACCTCTGTATGATCGTTTATAGCTTCAAAGCACTTTACTAACTAAACCCTGCTACATCTCTGTGAAGGAGGTATTGTCACTCCCATTTTACCAATGGGAAAGAAGGCAAAGAAAGGTTTACGTAATTGTAGCAAGTCTTACTAGACTGCTATACCATATACCGCACATTTAATGCCTCTGAGGTCTCAGTTTAAGTTTAATTAAAAATGGATTACTTTAAGCAGCTTTGTTTAAAACTTTTACATTGGTGCAGAGGGGGAAGGCCTCTATGGTACATGTACTTTTATTTCTGATTTGGAATGAAAAAAGCCTGACTGCATGCAGTTTTCATGTTTCTGATATAATTAGTAGTACAGTATACCCAACATAGTAAATACCTGAACCAAGTATGTAGAAAGACCAGCTGGCAGAAGTAACCTAATCTTATGTCATGTTTTATGGAAAACAGCTATAATATGAGAAACAAACAACTATAGATAGTAAATGCCTTCAGGTTTACTTGGCCTGTCCCTGATTGATGGCAATTGTTTAAGTCACTTTAAAACTAACTATAAACATACACAAGTTTAAAAAATAAGTCATTAAAAATATCCTGTCAGTTAAAACACCAGACTGTGAGTCAAGTTACACTGTTATAGTTTATGTGCACTTTAGTATTATGCTGTATCATCTGTATTTTTAGGAAGAATCACAACTGTATTTTGCAAGTTCAGGTTTTTCAAAATGAAATAGCACTTCCTCCTAATAAGACTTACTGTACAAAACTAGGATACAATTACAGACAAGCCCAAGTGAGAAGGCAGTTGTGGCAATTGTACTACCATGAACTTTTGCCGGTATTAGTGGTATAGTTTTAGATAAGTTACTTATCTATAATTATGATCATTTTCACTGTGTGGAAGTAGAATGAATTATATTGAAATTATAATTCATTAAAGAAATGCTACTTGAAGGGTTTGTTGAAATACAGTTGTCAGGAAGAGAAACATTAAGGCGTGTGAGACAATGGGTCCTCAAACTAATTAACTTAGCGCTCCTACTGAGCTAGGAGATTGGTAAACATTAGTATGCAAATAAGATATGTATGTATATTTGTCAGTTTCTGCTTCCTTTTGTCTCTTATGTTAAATTGGCTTTGGCTTAGCTGTATAAATAAGTTATCTTTAGCCTCAGAGAGGGGCTCACATCTGGGTGCATTGGCAAAGCACTTTGCTAATAAACAGAGTGGTCTGAGAAATTATGTGAGTCCTGAATCTGACTTTGAAAACTGTTCAGGCAATTTCTCTCATGCCACAGGATAACCAAACCACAGACAGATGCCTAACTTCTGAAATAAACGCAGCTTAAAAAGAAGGAAGGCTAACACATTATATGTATATGTTGTAAGTATTAGGGATTCCCACTTCATATTATATTATTCTAGGTAGAGCTGGTAATGATGCCTACTAGTTAAAACTGCCTAATATTTTAAAACTTTGCATTTATGCATAGATGAATTTGTGTGGGAGGGTGGAGGGTGAGAAAACCTGGATTTGTGCTGGAAATGGCCCACCTGATGATCACTTTAGATAAGCTATTACCAGCTGGACAATGGGGTGGGAGGAGGTATTTTTTCATATTCTCTGTGTATATATAAAGTCTGCTGCAGTTTCCACGGCATACATCTGATGAAGTGAGCTGTAGCTCACGAAAGCTCATGCTCAAATAAATTGGTTAGTCTCTAAGGTGCCACAAGTACTCCTTTTCTTTTTGCGAATACAGACTAACACAGCTGTTACTCTGAAACCTGTCAAAATACTTTGCACTTGTACAGCAATTTTTTTATGCGAGAAAATCCAGGAGTTTACAGACATTAGTTATACTTCAGCACTCCTGGGATCGTAACGAACTTTGAATATAAAGGGGTAATGTATCAATTTACAATCTATATCCAGTACACTTTGTTTTAAGTTCCAGTACATTTACGTGCAAACTTACATGCATGCTGTTGACTTCTGATGCTCCCACAGAGTAACTCTGTGAAACTTTCTCTTCTTTCTGAGAACAGCCGCCTGCTTTTCCAGGAGATCCTGACTTGGAGGGTTCACTGACAATCATTAGTGCAGGCACACCATTAGATGATTGCCGCTTATGAAAAGTCACCAAGGTTACATTTTTGTTATTTAAAGTAGCCAGGGTGGACTGGTCCCTTTTCAGATCACTGTCTGATTCACTCTCCATTATCTTTCCAGGCTTCAAATATTGTAATGCCAAATGGGAGTTTTTAGAGAGATGTTATTCCATAAATTACCAGAAAAACTTGTTCCAGCGATATCCAGAACAAAAATTCTGTTCCTTTACATCAATATTCTCCTCTTTAGAATTAGGAGTTCACCATGAACACATAATCTGCCCCCTTTACATGTAAGTAGCATGCTGCACTCAACTGTATGCTCTTACACCCGGTTTAAATACTCCCCACCAATCAGCATCACTTTGCACTCTACTAATCTTTGCACACGGCACTTCTGCTTGCTCAGCCAAGGCTGCCTTTCACAAGCTCCTCAAACATGACCTGTGTGCAGCAACCCAGTGCACAATTAACTCAAACAGCCAAGCAGTAGCTCCACTGTGGCCGTGTGCATAACCACAGCTCCTGGACACACAGCCTATGGGTAGTAGCACGTAATCCACTTCCTTTTATTATTAAACGAACCGCAATTTCTTGAATGAAATACAGTCCCCTCTATGTTTCAGAGATGCCTCAGATTACACTGGCAGGTAGTTATTTCCCAGCCTGTCAGACTTGCATTTATATGAAAAGTTATTCAATTACTGCAAACATACAATCATAGGTGCTGGAACTAGGGGTGCTGTCGCACCTTCTGGCTTGAAGTGGTTTCCATTTTATACAGGATTTACAGTTTAGTTTAATGTCTCTCAGTACTCCCACTGTACAAATTGTTCCAGCGCCCCCCTGCATACAGTTCTGTTGTCAGCTGCACTAACTGAAAATTTCTTCTTGTCTATTAAAAAGACAAGGTTCGTGAGGTAATGTCTTTGAGAGACAAGCTTTTGAGCTTACACAGAGCTCTTCTTCGGGTCTGGGAAATGTATTTATCTGCGACATGCTGAGTACAAGGTGGAACAAGTAGTTTAGAAATAATTCTAAATTAGCAGTCTAGTAAGACTTGCTACAATTACGTAAACCTTTCTTTGCCTTCTTTCCCATTAATAATTATAAATAATTGCCAAGGACCATTCAAGGTAAAGTGGCCAGTTAACACCTCTCCAGTCACAGGGGGAAAGGCAGAAAAAAACCTGGCTGGGGGAGGGTGTTATTTAATGGGTTATAGGGTGTTGTAATAAGCCATAAATGCAGTCTCTCTAGTCAGCCTGTGATTTTTAGTGTCTTGCAAAGTTATGAATTTAAGCTTCCAGGCATAGGCACCAACTCCATGGGTGCTCCAGCGGGATATTACAGTGCAAATATTTGTAATAAAAATAATATAAAGTAAGCACTGTACACTTTGTATTCTGTATTGTAATAGAAATATTTTTGAAAAATGTAGAAAAACATCCAAAATATTTAATGAATTTCTATTGGTATTCTATTGTTTAGCAGTGCAATTAATCGCGATTAATTTTTTAAATCGCGATTACTTTTTTTTTTTTTTTGAGTTAATTGCGTGAGTTAACTGCGATTGACAACCCTAATTATTTGTAATACTTACATATAAAAGTAACCTAATATAATACATATTTACAATTAATATTTTAATATATTATATAAGGTTACTTTTATATGTAATGTTTTTGTACTTTTATTATTACTTCTATGTAAAATCCATTTATACGGAACATCTCTTTTAAATATAAGAGTCAAAGTGACACGTTTTACCTTATCACAACAAAAAAATGATTTAATGATCCTGAATTGAAATTTTTCAGAGATTTTATTTTGCATGAAATTTCAGCTTTTTGTTCCGATTCAAAAGGTTTCAAAATTTGAAATGTTGGTAATTTCTGCGGGACAGAAATTCTGGTTTCTGACAAGTTTCCAGTTAAGATAAATTTGGACTCTCAGACGATGGCCAGGTCTACACTCCAGACTTGTATCAGTATAACTACATTGCTCAAGGGCGTGAAAAATCCACATACAACCCCGAGTGATATAATTATAATAACCTAATCCCCCCAAGTAGACAGCACTCTGTCGGCAGAAGTGGTGAATTAACTACGCTGACGGGAGAAGCTCCCCAACCAGCGTAGGAACACCTTCACTTAAGCTACAGCAGCGCAGCTGCACTGATACAGCATTTTAAGTGTAGATCTGCCCTAAGTTTGGTCAAGTGTCTTCATCTTCCCTGACTGAGGGGGATATTGAATATTAATTTGGATGTGGACTAAAGTAGCCATATTTATTATAGGGTTTTGTGCATGCACAAAAAAAGTTGTTTTAGTATTTGCAATGTATGGATCTGCATTTTAAAAGGGCCTTTTGGATGCAGATAGTTCTCTATGGATGGGAGAGACACATTCAGGTGATCAGGGATAGTAGACTGAAGTTAAGGATCTCATTTAGGCTTCACTGAGCTAGTCTTTGGTGCAGAGGTGTAAAGGGATTGCTCTAGGACTGTTTTTGCACATTATGGGCTTGATTAGAAATAATAAGGGTCCATTTTGGTTTGCTGGCATGTAATCTGATGCTTTCTGCAGAAATGCAGGATTTCAATAGCAGAGTATTATGAGGATAAGGAACACATGCCAGAAAATTAAAAGGACACCCCAGAGTTTGCTTTATTAAGGCATCAGGAATTAGTAAACATGATTATTTATTTAGACTATCGTAGCATCCATAATGTGCTAAGTGCTTTCTAAACCCAAAAGACGACACTCATTGCTTGCAGATTATGTTCCCAAGATGAACTCGCCTGCATTTTAAAAAAGATGGTTGCTGCCCATTTCTAATCTCTCTAGGTTCTTCTCAAAAGGAAAACATCTTAAAATTTCCAAAACAATTACACTGCAACATGAGAAGCCTGGGTTCAAGGATAAACCTAGGGGGTTAGATTTCCTTAAGCTGACAGACAAAAAGAACAGGCTCAGATGCATGTATGTCAGGTGGAACAGAAGAGGGAAGTCGAGAAATTTTACTACTTAAAGTACATATAAAATCTACCACTTGACAAAGTCAGAATGGCCTTGATTGTCATTCTTCTGATTTAGATACATCATTGAGAACAAATGCAATATTGTCATCCCTAAGTGTTCAACAATCACAAGGCAGCTGCCCAAAACCATGATGTTGGGTTAAAAAGCAAGAGATCTGAATATATTATAAGGTTCTTTTAATTTGCCTTTGCATTTTTGAGCCCTGAGGTCCACTCAGCTGGTGTTTAAGATTTGCTTTCTAGCCCTTGTAGCTGCAATCATACTTTTGTTTCAATGAGCTGAGATCTCACATATTCATGTGATTCCAGGAGATGGAGCTTTAAGAAACCCCCCCACAAAATATCATGAAACACAGTAAAATCATGAGACTTGATAACTTTGCAGTTGGTTTCCAAAATATTGCTTGGACTGGGAGGAAAAAACAACAACAAAACAAAAATTTACTCTGTAGAAAAACAGCCACTGAATTTAAGGGAAATATCCCACTCATACAATTCTTATGAGTTCTGTAAATCAAAGGCCTGGGGTCATTACATTTATACATTTTCTACTCAAATAAATCTATGGTATTAACACATCTTTGCATATCATGACATTTTTCTTTCATATTAATCCACACAAGGCTAGACGCTTTTTCCATTGAAGACAGTCAGTTCTGCTACTGACTTCATTGAAAGTTGAATCAGGTTCAGGGCATTTAACTACACTCTGTACTTTTCCAAACCAACAGACATACTTTTTAACGAAAAAAAAAAGGCCATATCTATTTATCATGAACAGGGCACCAACTAGGTATTTTACACTTAGCTGACTTTCTTCACTCTTAAAGAGAGGGATTGGATTCACACCCAGACTTCAGAACTGCAGCTTTGACCTAGGAGATCAAAAGAGCCTCGACCAACTTTTCTTGACTGCATTACAACATTGCAGGAAAAGCATAATAGCAGTTCTTAGATATACCAGTGTCGTCATAAATTGAAAGGTAAACATATTCCTCTAAAAGATTAATAGATGAAATGATCACAAACAATATAGTTTCTTATATGAAAAAGCCTGGGATCATCATAACACAAGTTATACAAACCACTTGATTTCATAAAATCTATACACTTGGAGCCAAATTCATACCTGCTTAAGCAACAGCATCAACAGAAGTTGGTGAATTTATCCCAGTTCGAACCAGGTCTGAATTTTGGCTTCAATTCTTTGTAAAACTTGGAGTCTCTTCCTGTCCCCAAACTAAAAACTAAGGAATCTGTCTTATAAACTTTTAACAACAAAAGACTAGCAACCTTATTTCCCAAAATAAGAGTGTGCCCAGTTCTGATCTGACACCAGTTTTACAACAGCTTAAGATCACCGAGTTCAGTAGAACTGCAAGGAAGATCAATATCTGTACTTCTGCACACCCAAGGCAAAAAACTATGGCTGCAGAGGTAAGGGCAATAAGAAGGAGTTTTTAAATATATTAGGAACAAAAAGAATCCTGACAATGATATTGATCAATTACTAGAGGAAAATGGTAGAATTATCAATAATAATGCAAAAAACCCAGAAGCATTCAATAAATACTTCTGTTCTGTATTTGGAGAAAAAACAACTGATATAGTTTCATCATATGGTGATAACACTCTTTCCATTCCACTAAAAGAAAAGGAGGACTTGTGGCACCTTAGAGACTAACCAATTTATTTGAGCATAAACTTTCGTGAGCTACAGTTCGCTTCATCGGATGCATACTGTGGAAAGTGTAGAAGATCTTTTCATATACACACAAAGCATGAAAAAATACCTCCTCCCACCCCACTGTCCTAGCTGGTAATAGCTTATCCAAAGTGACCACTCTCCCTACAATGTGCATGATGATCACAAATCCAGGTTTTCCCCATGTAAATAAATGGCCACAAATCAGATGTCAAGAATTATAACCTTCATAAACCAGTCGGAGAACACTTCAATCTCTCTGGTCACGCAATCACAGACATGAAGGTCGCTATCTTAAAACAAAAAAACTTCAAATCCAGACTCCAGCGAGAAACTGCTGAATTGGAATTCATTTGCAAATTGGATACTATTAATTTAGGCTTAAATAGAGACTGGGAGTGGCTAAGTCATTATGCAAGGTAGCCTATTTCCCCTTGTTTTTTTCCTACCTCCCCCCCCCCCCCCCAAGACGTTCTGGTTTAACTTGGATTTAAACTTGGAGAGTGGTCAGTTTGGATGAGCTATTGCCAGCAGGAGAGTGAGTTTGTGTGTGTGTGTGTGTGTGTGTGTGTGTGTGTGTGTGTGTGTCCCTGGGAAAAAAAGTGGGGGGGGGGGTGAGAAAGCCTGGATTTGTGCTGGACATGGCCCACCTTGATTACCATGCACATTGTAGGGAGAGTTGTCACTTTGGATGGGCTATTACCAGCAGGAGAGTGAATTTGTGGGGGGGGGCGGGGGGGGGGAGATGGAGGGTGAGAAAACCTGGATTTGTGCTGGAAATGGCCCAACTTGATGATCACTTTAGATAAGCTATTACCAGCAGGACAGTGGGGTGGGAGGAGGTATTGTTTCATATTCTCTGTGTGTATATAAAGTCTGCTGCAGTTTCCATGGTATGCATCCGATGAAGTGAGCTGTAACTCATGAAAGCTCATGCTCAAATAAATTGGTTAGTCTCTAAGGTGCCACAAGTTACTCCTTTTCTTTTTGCGAATTCTGCCAGAGCAGCTAGTAGCAGGGAGCCCTCTGATGGAACAGTGCGAAGGACACTGCAGAAGTGCAACTGTATAGAGTTTATAGTCCCTATAAGAATAATCCATGTGAGAACAATTGAGCCATAGGACATTAGCTGTTTAAGTCACATACTTGTGACACAAGAGCCCTGCAGATGCCAACTGGCCGAGGACACACCATACCATAACTCATCAGGTCTTACACACTCCTGGCCACAGCTCACTGTTGTCATAAACTGTATCTAAAAGATGTCACGTAAGGCGTTGTATGCCAACTGGTAACACACTGGCCATTAATATTATTGTGTGATGTATGTTGTCATTGAATCACAGTCTCAGTGCTCTGAATGAAGTCAGTCAGGACTCTAGTGCAGCATCTCCCCCTCAGGGCACACTCACCAGGACAAGAAGCCTCCTCAGGTTCAGCGCTTCCTGGTTCTGACCTCAGTGCATTCAGCACCTCTGTTGACACCAGGAGCTTCCTGCAGTGAGTCCACCTAGATGGAACACCTGGGGAAGCCTTAAACCCAAGAGTGCAAGTAGGGCAGTACCTGCCAGTACACAGTACAGGCAAGAAATTTTTAGCAGGTAAAGGGTACCAGAAAGACTTGGAGCTAACCCCGCCCCTACTGGAGGGGGTGGGTGGGGCTGTGCTCTGCTACTTAAAGGAGCAGAACATGGCTAACCCGGGAGCGCATTCATTCTTTATTTGGCTTTAACAGCACAATACATATGCTAACAAACTTAAACATAGGCTTTGTTTAAGTTTGTTAGCATATGTATTACGCTGTTACGTTGATCAGGAGTCCTCAAGAGGGAAGTGGGGGGATGGAAGGTGTTTAAACAATGTTTTTGATTCGGTTTCTCCCCATTGGTCTGAATTATCCATGACATCCATACTATATCACATCAAGTCCAAATCATTAGATGAATGCCTCTGCTTGCACTGACCAGAGAATTTTTGGATTGTGATGTCAGCCCAATTCTGCAGCCTGATAGGAATCAGGAGTTGTCCCCAGCGTACACAGAATTCTTCTTTGCTGCCAAACTAGTCTAACATGCATTTTGTTAACTGGAACTGGAGCAGCAAAACAAAGAAAACAAGTGCCTAATTTTCCAGCTTTGTGGATGAGAGAATAATAAGTGAAGATTAATGCCGGACAATGATGGCCTTAAACCAGCTGCCTCAGGAATCTGCCAAGAATTTTGCTGAAAAATATGTTCATCTTAGCAACGGAACTAAGACTTACCAGACATCTGCCCACCTTTATTCGAATGAAGCTCCTTCTGATCGGACAGCTCAGGCATTGTCAGTTTTGTCCAGAACAATTGACAAACTTGGAACCTAATCCTGTAAACCTTAAATCATTTGATCAGTCCCACTGAAGACAATGGGACCATTTGCAGGACTATGGACCACTTTTGTGGACTAGTAAGAGTTTCAGGAGGCTGTTCCTATAAAAAGGAAGAGGAGTACTTGTGGCACCTTAAAGACTAACAAATTTATTTGAGCATAAGCTTTTGTAAGCTACAGCTCACTGAAGTACAGTGTTCCTATAAAAGAAATGGAATCCCCCATTGAAATGCAATGTTTGGGTACAACACCATAAAGCAGTTTAGGACACAGTTCTACTTAAAATTTGTCTTTTAATAAGTCATACATATGCTGAAATGGCTCCTCACCCAACTCCCATATTCCATATAAACAGACTGAATACTACATATTTTGGGGGAAAGTGAGTAGTTAAGCATGTTGATGTGTGCGCGTGCGCACATGCCATCAGGGTCTGCATCCCTACCCCTACCACTCCACACCAGGGGACAGTAAGGACAATCACAGCTTCACATATACACATCAGCTCTGGCTCTCACAGGTCAGTGTGTATAACTAAAATGGACATGAATATTCCTTCCCCTTCTTTAAGAAGAGTTCCACACATTTCTTAAGGTTTTAATGTATTTGCTTTTAATTTGCACAGAATTTATGAAGCGTTTTCATTACCCAAAGCTCCTGATTGGAAAATAATTCATCTTAATAGTTCCCAATATATTGCTGCAGAATGCCTGGCAGTAGTGATAGCATGCACTTACTTGTTATTGTACTCTGTGACAACACAGGATCAATGACAAACAGTATAATAGTTATAAAATTTACAGCAAACACGACAAAATTAAGAGGTGCATTGTCAGTGTTATATTCACAGATATGCATCACCTCCTAACAGGCCTGCAAACTGCAGGGCCAGGTAGACCAGTGGTTCTCCAACTTATTTGATCACGCCCCCATTCTTTGGGCCTATAGTAGTTTAAGCCACCCTGCCACACGTATATATACTGATTTTAAAAAAAACCAACATTCAACTCTCACTCAATGTTAAGAACAGTAAGGCATTGATTCAAACAGAGCCAGCAATCCATTTAATAAGAGCAAAAGCAAAACTGCGATTGTGGTTGTTACTAACAATTAAATGTGTACATCGTATCATAGCCAACAGATTAACATACAGATGGCAACGACTTATAATGTAAGCTTAACAGAAATCCATCAAAATGCACAGTGCCATCAAAGGACCTGATATGTCTGGTGAAATCAGTCTCTGTCACCCCTGTGTTTCTGCCCCACCAAGCACTGTCTAAATTTCCCAAAATAGACAGTGCACTGGATGGTGGCAAGTTGCACACTGGGATACCTATCCATGACACACTGCACTGTGCATCAAAACAACCACTTCCTGGTGAGTATGTGCAGCACCACTGCGAGGAGCCAAGAATGCACAATCACAAGCAATATATAGCTGCTTTATGCCAACATAACTTGCATCAGTAAAAGTTTGAAGTGTATACATGTCCTTAGCCTCATATATCTCCATTGGCTTCAGTTCAACTTACTTCAGATTTACTCTGGTTCAGCTAGAAGTAGAATCGGTCTCTAAATAAGCCTGACTAAAAAAAAAATTATTTTTACCAGCATTTACTGTGTTCAGTAACTTAACATAATCACAACATTCTAGTAAAAACCACACCACCAAAATTTCTTCCTAAATACACAGCTCTCATTTTACACATCCACTTCTCTGTCCTTGGTTTTGGATTGTTCTGTACTGTCCCAGTGGGGGCCTTAAACTACAAGCCCTTTGGAGCAAAGAGCTTGTTAAATGGCACAGTTTGCTTTCTGCACGATGCTATGTATACTCATTATGCTATGTATCTAACAATTCTACAATAAGCTGCTGTAATGCACAGTCAAAAGAGATATATTAAAAACAAAACAAAAAAACCCTTAGTGTACTCACATGATCTAAAACTCCTCCTGTTACATACAGTCCCAAGCATTTTGGAAGCTAAGAGTGCATCCGTGTAGAAATGCCTAAGTTCACAGTATTGTAATGCACATGGTGAGCAAAGAAAGCTCTCAACTGTACAACCAAGTATTAAAGGCCACATGACTGTCAGATGAATATACTTGCATGCAATTACTCCAATTTCTCTGTGTTTGATTACTGACCAGTGGCTTTATCTTATCAAGTCATTTGCATGCATTGAATTTAGGAACTAAAAAATACACATTTTTCTCCAGAGTCTTAGGCCGCAATTCTGCAAAGAGTTCCATGGGCATAGGTGCTGGAATTAGGGGTGCTGCTGCACCCCCTGGCTTGAAGTGGTTTCTATCATATACAGAGTTTACTGTTTGGTTCAATGGCTCTCAGCACCCCACTATAAAAAAAAACAAACTGTTCCAGAGCCCCTGGCCATGGATCCCTGTGCCCATGCAGATCCCCACTGGTTTCAATGGGCTTCAAATGGATCTAACTGCATGGAATTCATTTCAGGATGAGGGCTTTAATAACCAGTACTCTATCAACTGTGTGCACACAGGGCCATGCAGCAATCTTGTCTACACTGTGCAAGTCAAAAACAGTTCCACTCACGTCTCCTCTGTGCAGCCCCAGCAGGGACATGGTGTGGCCCTTTAAGACCCTGAACGGCTCTCCCCAGACATGGCCCATCTCCTTGCTGTGGGAGGAGTGGAAGCGTTTCTAGTCTCAGGGACACGCTCAGTCTGGCTGGGAGGAGACAAGGCACCTGAATACCCCTTGTGCAGGAGTTCAGGTGAAGGCCTAGATGGGCTCTGCGGTACCATCCCAGGACAGTGGAGACTCCAGAGCTGCGGCCTGATAGTGCCATAGCACTGCCATATGCCGCCCAGCAGTTGGTTTCCACTCAGTGGTTGCTGCTGCCAACAGGAGCTGCAGCCTGGGCCCCATCCTGAGCGTTTCCAGCTTGGGGCTCTGAAATCCCTGGCCTGGGGAGGTGCAGTCAGACACCACACCCCACCACCCACACACACACGGACTCCTGGCCAGGCTGCTAGGGCTGCCTACTACAAAGCTAATCGCTTTCCTCTAAGACCCCACAAATGGCAGTGATGGAAACTAATGTATGATACTGAGGGGCACCTTAGGGCAGCTCCCTGTACACACATGCGCACACTCCTACTCCCGGTGCACACCCCTTTCACACTTCCTCCCCCCTATGCACACCCCTCTCACATGCAGGACAAATTAGTACAGTAAGAAGACTTTAAAAAAAAAAAAAGTGTAAGCTTGCCCCAGGACACAAATGTAGTGTTCAATGGCATTTGTAGCCCACTTAGTACAAAGTAAATTTAGAGGGAATGTTGTTAGTAACTGAGGCCTACCTAAAGGTCAGCTATAATGAGGCAGGAATGGCTCAACCTCCCACAGCATTTAGTCTACAGTATCTTCAAAATTCCGATGCAAAATTTTGTATGAAGAGGGTGGGAGCCAGCATAATTCCTCTGGCATCTTAGCCACCCAAGGTTTCCAGAGACAAGCCTTCTAAGAAGAACGAGGAGTACTTGTTGCACCTTAGAGACCAACACATTTATTTGAGCATAAGCATAAGCTTTCGTGATTAGTAAGGTGGATTAGTATGTTGTTCAGAGGTGTGTTGGAAATATTCCTTGAGTCGGAGACGTTGAAAATAGGATTCTAGATCACCACAGAACTGTATCATGTTCGTGGGGGTGGAGGGGCAGAAGGAGAGGCCCCGAGATAGGACAGCTGCTTCTGCTGGGCTAAGAGTATAGTTGGATAGGTTAACAGTATTGCTGGGTGGGTTGAGGGAACCATTGCTGTGGCCCCTTGTGGCATGTAGTAGTTTAGAAAGTGTAGTGTCCTTTTTCTTTTGTAGAGAAGCAAAGTGTGTGTTGTAAATGGCTTGTCTAGTTTTAGTAAAGTCCAGCCACAAGGAAGTTTGTGTCCGACTCAAGGAATATTTCCAACACACCTCTGAACAACATACTAATCCACAGAGACCTCCCTACCAACACTACAAAAAGAAGGATTCTAGGTGGACTCCTCCTGAAGGTCGAGACAGCAGACTGGACTTCTACATAGAGTGCTTCCGCCGACGAGCATGGGCTGAAATTGTGGAAAAGCAGCATCACTTGCCCTACAACCTCAGCCATGCAGAACACAATGCCATCCACAGCCTCAGAAACAACTCTGACATCGTAATCAAAAAGGCTGACAAAGGAGGTGCTGTCGTCATCATGACTAGGTTGGAATACGAACAAGAGGCTGCTCGGCAGCTCTCCAACACCACTTTCTACAAGCCATTACCCTCTGATCTCACCGAGAGTTACCAAAAGAAACTACAGCATTTGCTCAAGAAACTCCCTGAAAAAGCACAAGATCAAATCCGCACAGATACACCCCTGGACCCTGACCTGGGATATTCTATCCATAAACCTGGAAATCCTGGGCGCCCCATCATCTCAGGCATTGGCACACTGACAGCAGGATTGTCTGGCTATGTAGACTCCCTCCTCAGGGCCTACGCTACCAGCGCTCCCAGCTATCTTCGAGACACCACTGACTTCCTGAGGAAACTACAATCCATCGGTGATCTTCCTGATAACACCATCCTGGCCACTATGGATGTAGAAGCCCTCTACAACAACATTCCACATAAAGATGGACTACAAGCTGTCAAGAACACTATCCCTGATAAGGTCACGGCTAACCTGGTGTCTGAACTTTGTGACTTTGTCCTTACCCATAACTATTTTACATTTGGGGACAATGTATACCTTCAGATCAGCGGCACTGCTATGGGTACCCGCATAGCCCCACAGTATGCCAACATTTTTATGGCTGACTTAGAACAACGCTTCCTCAGCTCTCGTCCCTTAACGCCCCTACTCTACTTGCACTATATTGATGACATCATCATCTGGACCCATGGAAAAGAAGCCCTTGAGGAATCCCACCATGATTTCAACAATTTCCATCCCACCATCAACCTCAGCCTGGTCCAGTCCACACACTTGGACACTACAGTGCTAATAAACGATGGTCACATAAACACCACTCTATACCGGAAACCTACTGACCGCTATTCCTACCTATATGCTTCCAGCTTTCACCCTGACCACACCACATGATCCATCGTCTACAGCCAAGCTCTGCGATACAACTGCATTTGCTCCAACCCCTCAGACAGACAAACACCTACAAGATCTCTATCAAGCATTCTTACAACTACAATGCCCACTTGCTGAAGTGAAGAAACAGATTGATAGAGCCAGAAGAGTTCCCAGAAGTCACCTACTACAGGACAGGCCTGTCAAAGAAAATAACAGAACGCCACTAGCCGTCACCTTCAGCCCCCAACTAAAACCCCTCTAACGCATCATTAAGGATCTACAACCTATCCTGAAGGATGACCCAACACTCTCACAAATCTTGGGAGACAGGCCAGTCCTTGCCTACAGACAGCCCCCCAACCTGAAGCAACTCACCAGCAACAGAACCACTAACCCAGGAACCTATCCTTGCAACAAAGCCCGTTGCCAACTGTGCCCACATATCTATTCAGGGGACACCATCACAAGACCTAATAACATCAGCCACACTATCAGAGGCTCGTTCACCTGCACATCCACCAATGTGATATATGCCATCATGTGCCAGCAATGCCCCTCTGCCATGTACATTGGTCAAACTGGACAGTCTCTACGTAAAAGAATAAATGGACACAAATCAGATGTCAAGAATTATAACATTCATAAACCAGTCGGAGAACACTTCAATCTCTCTGGTCACGCGATTACAGACATGAAAGTCGCTATTTTACAACAAAAAAACTTCAAATCCAGACTCCAGCGAGAGACTGTTGAATTGGAATTGATTTGCAAATTGGATACAATTAACTTAGGCTTGAATAGAGACTGGGAGTGGCTAAGTCATTATGCAAGGTAACCTATTTCCCCTTGTTTTTTCCTACCATTCCCCCCCCCCCCAGGACGTTCTTGTTAAACCCTGGATTTGTGCTGGAAATGGCCCACCTTGATTATCATACACAATGTAAGGAGAGCGATCACTTTAGATAAGCTATTACCAGCAGGAGAGTGGGGTGGGGGGAGAGAAAACCTTTTGTAGTGGTAAACACCCATTTTTTCATGGTTTGTGTGTATAAAAAGATCTTCTGTACTTTCCACAGTATGCATCCGATGAAGTGAGCTGTAGCTCACAAAAGCTTATGCTCAAATAAATTGGTTCGTCTCTAAGGTGCCATAAGTACTCCTTTTCTTTATGTGAAATACAGTGCTTTCAGTCCCTAGGGCTGCCAACCCTGCAGCTTTCACAGAGGCTGAAGTCACAAGTCAAATAATTTGTGATTTAAAAAAAAATAATCAGTAGAATGTTTAACACAGTGGTGGAAAAAAAACCCGTCCTTTTATATCAGATGCAATTTTAGTGCTGTCACAGGAGGGACTGTAGAAACAAAATCATTAGCAGTTCTCTGAACTGATAGAACAATACAAGTTTTATGTGGCATCATCGCTGATGAACTGGGAGATATCTGCATTATTATTATAATAGATACTATGTGTAATTCGGTGTCCTTGTTCCATTTTGTATTGCTACCTGACTGGAAGCATAGGATTAAATCAAAGGAGGCTGTAACGGGGCTGGTAAGGAACCAAGCAGGACAGATGACACAGATGAGAAAACAGAGGTGGTGCCACAAGGACTCCGCCTTGTTTTTGCGGATACAGGCTAACACTCTGAAACAGATAAAGACAGCTTCAAAGGAGTTAAGATAAGAATGGCTGGTCCATCAACTGCGGGGAGCCAGGCCTCTTAAACCTCAAAGACCCTGGAAAAGGGAGCAGGTGTGGGTTAGGCTTTCCAGCATGTCTGTGAAAGCTGACAGGCTGCTAAGATTTACTTAGCGATAGAGGGAGCATGCTGTAAAAAGTGCAGGCTGTTTCTCCCAACCCAGGCGGAGAATAAGATGTCCTGCCTTGAGCTATTGAAAGCGAGGTTAAAGCACAGGTAAGGAAATGCATGTATGACTCTTGTTTTATAAGCTGGCCCTGTACCCTTTGTACCATTGGGTGAAAGACTAAATAATGCTTTGTTTTGAATAAGTTGTTTTTGAGTCACTTGAATCAAGTGCTGTCACAGGTTCCTAAAGAGAAATTCCTGCAGGGTCCAAACTCCAGTTGGCTCAACTGAAGTAGTCCCGGTTAGTTCCCAGAACCTCCTGAACGTCACCGAACAGCTGATTGTGGCAGGTGGGAGGGAGGAGCTGAACCACAGGGCTGCTAGCAGGTGCTGAGCACCTGCTATTTTTTTCCCCTGGGTGCTCCAGGGCTGGAGTGCCCACAGAGTCAGTGCCTATGACCAGTTCCATACATCCGGATTTCCCCAGACATGACATCTTTTTTGGTCCTCCGATCTCTGTCCGGGCAGACTTTTGACATATGAACAAGTGTCCAGGAAGTATGGTATTGCCACCCTTACTTCTGTGCTGCTTCTGGTGGTGGCGCTGCCCTCAGACCTGGGCAGCAGGCCGGGCGCCCAACTCTGAAGGCAGCACCGCCGCTAGCAGCAGTGCAGAAGTAAGGGTGGTAGAAAGAAACTGTACAATAGAAATTGTACCCCTCACCCTTCCAGATCCCCCTCCCTCTTCCCCAGCAGTGTCCTCTATTTGAGAACTTGAAATATCGCAACCCTAATTATGCAAGAACTAGATTATGTGTGTTGAAGCATTACCTCTAGTTCAGATCATGTGTGAGCAACACGTTCTGGTCTCTAAGCCAAACTTCACAAGATAAGCCAAGCATTAACAGGAAAAAAAGCTTTGTACTTTCATGAAAATCTTAAGAATGAAATATAAAATGCAAAATTGCATTTACATTTTTATTTATTTTATCAATTACCGACGTGCCTGTTTTCATGGGCTTTAGGCAACTCCCAAAATTTAACCACACACACACAGTTAACGATACACTTTCCAATAAATAAACTCTCCACATTATCAGGTGAAGGACAGGACTGAAAGGTCTTCCCAGTAAGGGGAGATACTGGGTGTGCTACTCACTAGACCACCTGGCCCTCTGAAACATAAGCTAGTGCAGAATGCAATTGCCTGTTGTTGAGCAATTAATCACACAGGGAGCCAGTAATACTCCAGTGCCATAGCCCTAGCTACCATTGCTATCTGATCTTCGAAAAGCAGCCCTAGTTCTAATAAACCTGGGCCACAAGTGGCAGATACACTTCATTGGTCAGGAGTGCAGATATCCTCACTAACTCTTCCAGTTGCTTTCTACAACCCTCCAACATCCCTTCCATCATCTGTCAAAGTTTGACTCAGACTCACAATTTATCAGACCACTGTGTTTTATTAGCAAAGCTGCTCTGCTAATACATTTAGAAGTGAGCCCCCCCGAGTGGGGCTTGTGTCTTTTAATTTATACAGTTTTTTGGAGAACAAGTTACAGAGAAGTTACAGACAAAAGAAAAAGATTTTAGTCACCACCCTTCGAGATCCCTGAGACCAGTCACGTATCTTCAATTACCTGCCACCCTTAACAATCTCCTTTAACAGCTTCCAGTTAACTTAACTAATTGCCCTTCACACCTTGCATTCTGATGCCAGCTTCTTAGATGTGCTGGCTCTATCTTAATTGCTTCTCCATTCAAAAGCTAACTGTCCCTACGTGTGCTCCCTCAGCTACTTTGTAACATTTTGGCATGCCCTCTCATATACAATGTATCCAGCATGTCCCTTTATACAACGTTATACTTATACAATGTTATACTTCCACAATCCCCCCTTTTGGTCAAGGCTACGCCCATGACCAATGACTTACTGGATTCCATACATCAATTGTTTTTTCATTACTTTCACTGGTGACATTTAACAACATTAGATTAGCACTCTGGTTAGAGGTAACCTGATGGATGGTGTGTTTTGTGCAGTTTTGGATACAACAAGAAATCAGTTGAAAACACACAAAGATTATTAGAATTCCAAATAGGATAGTCAGGATTCCTTGAAACAACCAGTTTCCCAGACTAGAGAAATTTAATAAGTTACTTATCCATTACCACAAGGAACTTGGTTCTTCATGGGGAAGGTATGCAATTTGCTCCAGATGGCTAGCACGATTTATTACCGCATTAGTATTATCAGGTATGTATACACAGCATTCTGTTCCAATTAGAGCACAGGTTCCTCCTTTGGCTGCCAGTATTATATCTAATGCCTGATGGTTTTGGAGGGCCACTTGTCGACTGCTCCTGCTTCTTTGGCTAGAGCTTTTAAGCTCTCTCCCGTTTCATTGGCCATGATCTCAATCACCGCTTGTAACCTTAAAAGCCTTTTTGCATGGTGGATTACCCCCCCCCCCCCCGGGACTAAAGAAATGCCAACAGCTTCTTCCCAAATTTGGGGGCTTATGTTATCCACATACCATTTAGCATCTGGCAAGTCCCTCCTTTTTCGCCTGAAATTATGGAACCGATTTCATGGGAGGGATTGAAGCACCCGGAATTGTGGGAAAAGCTGAGCAGGATAACAGATACCTGACCAATTTACTGGTAACACAGTGTAAGCATTTTCCCCACAAACCCAATGATGTCCCATTAAAGCTGGGAAGGGTTGACTGCAACCCTTTGACATGTAAGAATTTACGAATAGTATCCCCCAAAGGGCACAGGATGATTTTCACTGGGGAGAAAAAGAGGTAGCATTCACATGACATTTGTAGATGGTGCTGTTTTTCTCAGGGAGGCTGTAGGGGGAGCAAGAGATTGAATCTTTGGTTTGGTCCCAGGTTGAGAGGAAGTTTATTTCTCCAACCTTGTTTGGATAGTCCCATACACCATGGGACACGATGTATTGGAGACAGCTGCTCCTCCCTAGATTCAGCCCTGTCCCATTACACACCCAGCACCAGTGGCCCTTTTCTTTCACCACACTTATAAGTTTAGGAACATATGTTTTTCCCAGCCCCCAAGTGTCATTTTCTTTCCATGTCCTTTTAAGTGGATAGGGTTCTCCAGCAAGCTCTGAGGAATTCAAAGGGATTGCCATGGTGGGGATACTAGCTTGTGAGTGAGCTGGGATGTGGCTGCAGACCCAGCAATTAGAAATATTCAGGATCTGGGCTATCTGCACCTATTGGATGAAAGAATTGTCACTGTCACTCTGGATTCCCCAGACCCTCAGGACACAGTAGCTGAGGAATAAGCTTCTCTAAGGATTAAGCTTCTCAAAGGACACATGTTGGAAGCAGGACCCTTTCTGGTTCCGACAACCCCTTTTGAGGGAACCGCAGTCACGGTTTTACATCCACCAGGCAGCAGGCGCTAGGCTCACTACTGCTTCTTGTTTGTTGGGTCCTGCCGTCTGCTTACCCTCTGCTTCTGGCAACCCTTACGAGAGCGCAGATTTTAAGGTATTGCAGGCTGTTCCTCTGTCTTCTGGGGTTGAAGCTGGTTCTACATGGTCTTGCAGAGGTGCTTGGTCCCCTTGAGGTGGCACTGGCTTACACTGTGCGGCATGGATCCATGCAGCGATGCCGGATAATTTCACTGCTGTCTGGGTGGTGAGCAGTACCTGGTATGGACCCTTCCACTGGGGTTCCAAGGCATGCTTCTGAAGGTGGTGCTGCAGGTATACCCAATCACCAGGCTCAAGAGTGTGACAGGCAGCAGAGGTGGGTTCCGTCGGCTAAGCTGCTTGCACCTGCGAATGGAAGGAGCTCACAGCTTGCATTAACCCTTTGCAGTACTGGAGGAGCGTGCTGTGAGTTAGGTTTAGGTCTGGGGCTGGGATAATAGTAGCCATTGTTCGCATAGGGCATGATGATTTCAAATGGACTCAATTTGTGTCTCTGGGATGGGGATGACTGAATTTCCATAAGGGCCAGTGGTAAAGCAGCTGGTCAGTTTAACCCTGTGGAACTACAGATTTTTGCCAGCTTATTTTTAAGCACACCATTTCGCCTTTCAACTGCCCCTGCACTCTGTGGATGGTAAGGGCAGTGCAACAGGTGGGTGACATGTAATACCTGGTTTAGATGTTGAACAATTTTTCCAGTAAAATGTGTTCCCCGGTCACTAGACAAAGTGGCAGGAATTCCCTTGGTAGGGATAATGTGGTTTAACAGACATTTTGCAACGGACAATGAATCAGCTTTGCTACAGGGAAAGGCTTCAATCCAACCCGAAAACAGACATATTATAACTAAAATGAATTCATATTTCTGACACTTTGGCATCTGTACAAAATCAAGTTGCCAGTGTAGGAAAGGTGCTTGAGGCAAACCCTGGAACTCGTGTTACTTTTACAGATTTGCCTACATTGTGGCTTTGACAAGTAACACAAGCGGCACAGTGGCGGGTTGCAAAGGAGCTGAAATGGGGAGCCCACCACCCCGCCTTACTCATAGCAGAGACCATCCCCTCCTTGCCGACATGTGAAACACCATTTAGCAGGGCAGCTAGAGATGGGTAGAGTGAGAGGGGGGCTACAAAGGTACCAGTGGGTGATCGCCAAAGGGAATCTGAATGCAAAGAGCAACCCAAAGCACTCCAGGGCAGAATCCTGGAGCTGAGCGAGATGAGACAGGGATGGTGGCGTTACAGAGACAGAGAGGGGACCAAGAAATGCTTCTGGTGAAAGTTTTATAGTGGCAGCATGTTTTGCAGCAGCAGCAGCAAGTGCATTACCTTTTGCCACCTTGGTGTCTGCCGCTGAGTGACCAGTACACTTAACAATTGCCAAGGCAGACGGTAGTAAAACTGCATACAGGAGGGCGGCAATGTAGGGGCCATTCTTGATAGGGGTACCAGTAGAGGTAAGAAAACCTCGAGCCTGCCAGAGGGTGCCAAAGTCATGCACAACCCCAAAGGCATACCGAGAATCAGTAAAAATAGTGGCAGAGAGCCCCTTGGCTAGAAAGCAGACACGGGTTAGAGCAATCAGTTCAGCCACCTGGGCAGAGGTCACAGAGGGTAAGGGCGCAGCTTCTATGGTCTCAGAGAGAGAGACCACAGCGTACCCTGCAAGAAGGTGGCCTTGGTCATTTCTATAAAAGGACCCAATCAGTGAATAATACCAGGTCAGAGTTAGGGAGAGGTACATCTGAAAGGTCGGGGCGCGGGACAGCGATAGCGGAGACAGTTGCAAGGCAGTCATGGGGTTCACCATCACTAGGTAAAGGAAGGAGAGTAGCAGGGTTTAACTGGGAGCAGTGCTTAATAGTGATATGTGAGGCTGAAAGCAGCAAAAGTTCATACCTAGTGAGGCAAGCAGAGGAAAGGCGAGCAGTGTTGCGTTGCAGAAGGAGAGTTTCCACAGAATGGGGAACTATGAGAGTGAGAGGAGAGCGGAGGACAAGGGACTCAGACATCTCGACCAGGTGCGCTGCAGCAGCTACAGCGCATAGGCAAGGGGGTAAACCCTGGGCTACAGGGTCCAAGGTTGCAGAAAAATAAGCCACCGGGCGATTTCTGTCACCGTGCTCCTGAGTAAGAACCCTGAGGGCACAAGCAGATTGTTCGTGACAGAAAAGGGTAAAAGGCTTGTCACAGTTAGGTAACCCTAAGGCAGGGGCAGAGGCTAAATTCTGCTTAAGGGAGATGAAAGCAGCATTTGCTTCAAGTGGCCATGGCATGGGGTTAGGTACAGAGGATCAAGTGAGTTCTTGGAGTGGTTTAGCCAGAGAAGCATATTGGGGAATCCATTGCCTACAGAACCCTGTCATGCCTAAGAATTTTCTGACCTGGCGTGGAGAGCAAGGCTGGGGAAAGCTAAGGATGGCTTGTACCCGGGCTGGATAGAGTGTACGGGAGCCCTGGGAGAGAAGGAAGCCTAGGTATGTGACAGAGGTTTGGCAGAGCTGCAATTTTGTGCCTTATGACCCTTGTTTGCTAAAGCTGTGAGAAGTGTTAGTGAATCCGTTTCTGAGGCAGACAGAGGGGGAGCACAGGAGTAAGTCATCCACATATTGGATCAGTGTGGATCCTGATGGGAAAACCAGATCAGCAAGATCCCTGGCTAGGGCTTGAGAAAAATAGGATCGACTCTCTGTATACCCCTGGGGAAGGGTAGTCCATGTATATTGCTGACCCTTGTAGGAGAAGGCAAAGAGATACTGGGATTCAGAGTGAACTGGGACAGAGAAGAAAGCAGAGCACAAATCTACAACTCTAAAGTGGGTTGCATTTGGGGGAATAGACGCTAGTATTGTAGCAGGGTTAGGAACCACTGGAAAAGAAGGTATGACAATACGGTTAATAGCTCGAAGGTCTTGAACAAATCGCCACGATTTGCCATCAGCCTTTTGAACTGGGAGGATAGGGGTGTTACAGGGGCTGGAACAAGGGACAATAATTCCTTGTTCTTTTAATGCAGATATAACTGGAGCAATCCCAGCCTCTGCCTCAGGATTCAAAGGATACTGAGACAGGCGAGGCAGAGGTTTGGAATTGTCTACAGTAATCCGAACTGGGTCAGTATTTAAGATCGGCCCACTTCAGATGGGTGAGATGGCCATAGGGAGGAAGGAACCTGAGAGATTAGGTGCTCTAGGGACAGAGTTAAGGGACAGCAAGGGACCGGAGTGGAGAGGGAAGTTTCAGACAGCAGGGAGGCTACAGAATCACATAAGGAAGACTGAGGGATTTGCAGATAGACACCATCTGGGGAGCAGTAAATAGAACAGCCAAGTTTGCATAGCAAGTCCCGTCCCAGAAGGTTTGCAGGGGTGGAATCAGAGAGGAGGAATGCATGCTCCTCAGAGAGGGGACCGACCTGAACAGACAAAGGTTTTGAGAGAGGAAAAGAGGTAGGGATCCCTGTAATGCCAACAGCAGACACAGATTTTCCAGATCGGGGAACCTCAGGCAAGTCAGTGGTGTGGATTGTAGAAAGAGAAGCTCCAGTATCAACAAGGAAAGGGAGAGAGAAATCATTTACAGTCAGGACACATTCTCCAGTAGGGGACAGAGGTAATAAGGGAGCTAAAACTTTGTGAGGTTCCCCAGCATCCTGTCATTGTTGGGGTGAAAAATAGGGTTGGGGATCAGCTGGAGGAACCAGCGGGGGGTTCACTTGATTTCCCATACAATTATTAGGTCGTCTCGGACACTCTTTTTTCCAGTGTCCAGGCTGTTTACAGTAGTTACAAACCCCAGTTAATCCAGCCCCCGCCCCCTTCTGCAAACCCGTCCCTGTCCCCGGTGTGGTTGCTTAGTCCTGAATAATGCTGTATCTGCAGAGCCATTAACTTTTGGGAGGACTGTTCCTCCTTTCCTTTTAAAGTGCGGTGGCAATGCTCTGCTACTGCCAGCAATTTGTCCATGGTTTCAGTCTCCCATCCCACACTTATTCGTTTTAACATGCTGCCTGTGGCAGGGAGAAGACCATCAACAAATGCATGTGCCAAGGCCCCCGGCCCATTTACATCGGGCTCTTGTATTCCTGAATGTTGTAGGAAAATATCAGTTAGCCGGGACCTAGAGTCGCCTGGGCTTTCTCCTTGCCCTTGCTTACAGCAACGTATTGCTGTCCAGTTTGTTTTAGGAGACCACACTTTGGGAATGGCTTGATGCAGGCGCTTCCAAAGAGCCATACACCGGTCTCTGTATGCCGAATCTGGGCCAGTACTTTTTATGGCCAGCTGAGGCACACCACTCAACCAGCCTGCGGCAGCCAACCATTTTTCATAATAACTGGCAGGAGCTAACAATTTACTCAGTTGGAGGAGATCTGTCTCAGAGGGTTCATAGGTTTAACAGATTAACAGAAACTCCTCAGCAAATTTAACAGAGTTTTCCTGTGGTTTGGGAAAACTTAACTATAGATAAAAGTTCCGTATGAGTCCAGGGCTTATAATCCCATATGGACTCACTTTCTCCCATCTTAAGGAGTCGTAAGGGTGCCACAACAGTTTGATCAGAGTCTCTCATTAACCTCCCATCAGGTTCTCTTTTCCAAGAAGAGATGTCGAGAGAATCTTTGCAGTCTGCTTTGGATTTCTTCTTCATAATATTTTGCAGAGCTGTGAGGCCAATGAGGGTATGTCTTCTTCACTTTCATTATCTGTAGTCACCGAAGATTTTTCCTTTTCTGATTTCTTATTTGCGCAGGAGTATGGTGGGGGTCAGGTTTGATCCGGATCATTGCACAGGACTGGGCAAAGGGGAGTGCTCGGACTAGTGGTGGGAGAGACTGCATCCAATTGAACTGTTAGTTTTTTGATAGAATTTTTGAGAGAGGTGAGTTTTGACTCAGTCCATCTACGATTTGCCTCTTCCCACCACTGCATGAAGCAGTCTACTTCTTCTCTCTCCAAATTTGGTTTTTGGGAGGACGAGTTTGCTTTTTAAAGCGTCCACTCGATCCTTGTCCCAAGAACCTAACAGTGGCCACTGTAATTTGGGGTTCTCTAGAGCTAATTTGTAGGTTTCTTGAAAAATGGTCCAAGAGTCTGGACCCCTCCTAAAATACATAAAATAAGCTGGAGTTCCCTTAGGGAACTGTTCTACCTTAGACTTCTGATTACCCATCCAGGAGGGCTTCACACAGCACTCCCACAAGAAGGAAATTTGGGCTCAGCAGAGCGGTACCCAGTGCAACACACAGAAAGGAGCCCACAGGCTACTGCCTCAACTGCCCTTGCTTTCACACCAGGGGTTATACCCAAGACGTGGTGCGGCTGCAGCTGTGCAGATTCTACTTATTCAGACCGTGGGGATGGGGACCCCTTGGTCAGCCAGTCTCTGGACAGAGATGGCTCCCAGATTCACACACACACACCCCATGGGGAAGATGGATAGACACAAAGACAAGACAGTCCTCAAACTGGTTAAAGCACAAAAATAATAATTACCTGAGACATCTGATTCCAGAAGCTGGATCCAAAGACCCCTACCCGAACAGAGTGGGAACCAACAAGTTCAATGGCGTAGACTGCGCTGCTGTGTGTACCTTTCTGTCTTGTGGAGGATCACTTGGACTAAGCGTCCAGGCGCCGGCTGCCATGATCGTCCTGCAAGGCACTCAGGGATCACACAGCCTCAGTGAAGCCGCTTGCCATCTCGGTGGAACCTCCAAATTGTCAAAGTTCGACTCAGACTCACAATTTATCAGACCACTCTGTTTTATTAGCAAAGCTGCTCTGCTAATACATTTAGAAGTGAGCCCCCCGAGTGGGGCTTGTGTCTTTTAATTTATACAGTTTTTTGGAGAACAAGTTAGAGAAGTTACAGACAAAAGAAGAAAAAGATTTTAGTCACCACCCTTCGAGATCCCCGAGACCAGTCACGTATCTTCAATTACCTGCCACCCTTAATCTCCTTTAACAGCTTCCAGTTAACTTAACTAATTGCCCTTCACACCTTCCATTCTGATGTCTGCTTCTTAGACATGCTGGCTCTATCTTAATTGCTTCTCCATTCAAAAGCTAACTGTCCCTACGCGTGCTCCCTCAGCTACTTTGTAACATGTTTTGGCATGCCCTCTCATATACAATGTATCCAGCATGTCCCCTTATACAACGTTATACTTATACAATGTTATACTTCCACACATCTCACCTTAAGTAAGCCTCAGCCAGCTTGCCCTCATCCATTCCTTCAGCTTCATAAAGATGCTACTTCTTGGGCTGCCACCAAGACGTGGTGGAGAAGCTTGCATATACTTAAGACCCTAAGAGCAATGCCGTCTGGAATCCTGTACTCCTGGTAGGGCCACCCATGGCCGTAAGGTCAAAGGGGAGATACCAGACAAAGTGCAGCCCAGCACAACACAACCCAATACAAGATCTCAATGGCAGAAAGGTGGATGAAGCAGGATCACCACTTAATGGCTGTGAAGGTGGACGAAGGCTTCAACAGAGAAGAAGCCCGCAGTTGTCTTGGACTTCCTTGCCACTGGACACCCAATTGGTCAAAATGTAGGAATTCTGATGACTAAAGAAATTGATGTTTTCCTACCATAGCCTTCTCAATGATGCTTCACAAATGGGAAGTTTGATCCAAGTCATCAGCTTCAAGTGATAATTTCTTAAGGCAGCTGTTGTATGATTCTTGATTTAAGGACAGCAGGCACCCAGCCTCCCTGCATAGGGATGTGTTGACACACTCCACCAGCAATGGACCCAGTACTTCACCACTGGCTTACCCCAGTCAAGAAAGACATTGATCTAACTCACAGGTCATGGCTCAGAGAACCCCTAACAGCTCCAGAATCTCAGTGAGCAAAACAGGCCAGAACTATGACACAGAAAGACTGTTGCTCTGTCTTCATTGAGGCAGACAGATCAGTACATATCTAAGCGATTCTATTCATAAAATGAACTGAAAACTCTTCAAAAATGTGAAAAACCTTGACTCTGTAACAGACTGGAGACAGTGAGGATTCACCCACCTGGAATGGATCTTTCATGTGATACACTGCCGATATTACAATGGAGATGAAGACATTTATCTTCAGCTCCACATAGGACTTCAGAAATTCTCTGTATTGCAGATGATTAGATTTTGCCTTCCATGCTTTAGCCAGCTTCACACTTCCTCCAACACAGGAAAGATGTGGGATTCATTCCCATTATTCAGTGAAAGATTAATTTATAAACAGCAAAACACACTAACTGTTCTGTGATGAAACACTAATGATACTTTGAAAATAGAAAGATAGAAATAGATATATAAATTCTAAGCTTACAACCACTGGACTCTAATAACACAGCATTTGTAAGTGCAGGATAAAAGTTTTTGCTTGTAAATTCCCACATTTCTGCCTCACATTCTTTTGTTATTGAGTTATGAATTTTTTAAAAAAATTCGTTTACTATAAAAAACAACATTCATAATACTGGAAACGGTCATTCAGGTGGTTGTTGGTATAGCAGCACACGGCTGGGCAGGTATGTTAGACACAAACACAGCTTTGTTATGCCCTTTTATCTTTTCAAACCGTATATAGTACTTTTCAGTAAATCTGGTTCCCTCTTTGGGTACGGTACCTGCAAGGCTCCTGATGAGAGGATGCCCTTCAGAATCCCTTTCTGAGCATGTTTAGCCATTTCTGAGACAGAGCAGCCCGTCAATGAGTGACCTTTGTCCAGTTTTGTTATGAAGTTTTTTTCTGGGTTGTTTGATTCATAGAAGCCCACATTATGACTGTGCCTATTAAAATGAGCCACCTTATCTACAACTACGTCATCTTCTTCCCGTCTTCTCCCCATAAACTGAAGTTCACTGTGGTGAATGCAGAAGTGCCCTCTTCACATTCCATTTCATTTCTGACCTTTGGTCTGCGTACATTGTCTCTCAATGCAGGGAAAATGGAAGATGAAATAAAACAAAACACCCGCCACTGGAAATCCTATCTGGCAATTTGTGTGTGTCTAGGAAGAGTGAGAAGCAGATGCTGGATATTCTGGAGTATATATGCAATTAAATCTCTTAGTGTTAATGAGTTACATGTGTACTTTGCCAGGAGACTATACCATCTGTTTGTTTAGGCTTATCAGGCAGTCAGAGATCAAAAGTGTGATTTGAAGCAAGGAAAGTGAATACATACCATTTTGCCATAATGAAGAGACACATGCAGAAATAATGCCTGTAAAGGATGAAAATTAAACAAACAATGGAAATGTGATAAGAAAGAGAAAAATCTTGCATTGGGATCCGCTAATGTGCTTATGAGATGCCTAAGCACAAGAGTCTATGCTAGCAAATACCAATGCAGGATCAGGGCCAAAACAGGGTATTGTGCCTCTTTGGAGCTAATGGATTAGCTCTAGCATAATTTCTTCTTTACAGGTAGTTTTTAAAGGACCTCAGATCAAAAGTTTGTCATTACGTTTTTTTAAATCCTTATGTCCATGAATTTAAGGGGATGCTGTTATGTTAAACAATGTTAAGCATATTACCAATTTCAGAAATATAATAAGCTCATCAGCATTTATGATTGCCTACTTTTTTGCATTCCTTTTAATGAAAACAGCCTAACTCCACTTCTATGTCTAGAAAATATTTTCAGGCTCTCCTGCAGAATATGCGATTTTTAAGTTGCGGACCCTACAAAGGAAGTTCTTGTGTTTTAAAGAAAACTTTCCATTAGATTTTTCTTTTAAAATCATGTAACAATGTCTATTGGTTTTAAATATTATAAAAGCTTATACTATTGGGCCAAATTTGACCTGACAATATCTTTTTAAGATCGTCCATACAGGAAAATGATTAGCCATTTACAAACACAGCCCTTCTTTTTCTAAAAAAGTGATAATACGTTGCACTTGTAGAGTGCCTTAAATATCCTTAGACTGAGGCAGAGGAGTGACATAATTTGCCTAACATTACACAACAAAACAGTGACAAGGCTGGAAGTAGAACCCAGAATGTACAACTGCCAGGCTTATGCTCTAACCAGTAGGCAATTTCTCACTGTTTTCATGTATTTTGAGCAAACACTCCCCACATGACTTACCCAGTGGTGTAGGAAGTAATGTGAAGTTATACACCGTGGTCTGTGGCCCGGGGTACACCACCCACCATCCTCTTGCCTTATCTTCACTAGGAAAAACAGTGAGTTCTTGTTAGCTAACAAGTAGAAACAAGGGTAAAATCCTAGTTAAGGCAAGGCAGTGCATTGGTTTAACACGAGTCAGCAGAAATCCTCGGCTTTCCACTTTACCTTAACCTGCTAACTTGTGTTAAAACTACAAACTGCCTTTGCCTTGGCTATGTCTTCACTGCCAAAAAAGGCAGGTTTACACAAAGAGACAGGATTTCCCCTCGTTTTAGTTCCCATGCGTTAACTAATTTGAGTTCAAACCACACTCTTTCCTAGCCGAGCCCTGCCCTTATAGTGCATGTGCCCCTCTGCCACTTGCAGGGAATATGCTTCTCTGTCACTGCACACAACCTTTGCAGCCCAGAGGAGATTTAACCATCAGGTTGTGCCCTGGGAGCAGTCAGTTCAGGGTGAGGAGACAAATGCCTCTATCTCACCTCACTCAGGTGCTGCAAATTTCTCCTCCTTTGCACCCACCCTCTGGGGGAAACATCCCCCCTGGGGAGGGCAGGGGGAAAGCAGTGTGGCCTGGCAGGAGTAGGCACTAACTCGACAAGAAGTGCTGTTTGAGGTGGGGGGTGGCATATAGGGGCTACCTGGGGTCAGCGCCGCAGGTTTCTCAGACGCCCACGCCCCTGGGCTGCAGCCACGCTACAGGAACCGTGAGGCAAAGGCGCTGCCCCTAACGAGAGGGGCGCAGCGCCAGTCACCAGCGGGGGAGGGGGGAGAGGGGACGGTCCTTACCTGCTTCTCCCTGCAAACCCGGGAGCACGGCCCCCACCCTGGCACGCCCCCTGCCCCGCCCACTCGAGACCGCGCGCGCCCCACCCCCATGCAGACCTAGCCCCGCCCCCTAATCCCCGCTAGCGTTCTAGCCCCGCCCCTCTTTCCAGCCGGGTTCTCCCAGCGGGAGCCAATGGGGAAGGAGGAATAGTCAGGCCGGGCCTCCAGCGGCGCGATCGCTTCCCGGGTGAAAGGTTACCCGGCGTTGTCCAAGATGGCGGCGGGAGAGTTCTGTCTGTGCTCGCTAGTCAGGTGAGGGCGGGCGCCTCAGCTCCACGGTTGGGGGGAGGGAAAGAAAATAGTCCCGCCGCCTCCCGGCCCGCTGGCGGGGGCGCCATTCCCCTCCCGCAGGGGAAGCAGCCGCTCTCCCCCACCCCCCCCCGTGTCTACCCCACAGCCGCCGGGCCGGGGTTTCCTCCCGCTCACTCGGCCCCCGCGACCCGAGCGCTCGTCCCGCGCCGGGGCGTCGCCCGGCTGCGCTGTGTGGGGGCCGGGGCCTGCGGCGGGGAGGCGGCTTTGGCTGCGGGCGCCCTGTTGCTCTTCCTCTCTAACGTGGTCTGCTCCCTCCCCGCTGACCTTCTCGGGAGCGGGCTCTTGGCTCTCCCCGGCTGCCCCTGCCTTAGGAGCTGTCACCCCACGGGGCGCCCCTGGAAAGGCTCCTGAGTCACGCAGGCGCTCAAGTCCTGGTGGCTGTCCGTGAGACGCAGGCCACGGCTGCACTGGAAGCACTGCAGCAGTCCAGCTTTGTGCAGATAGGGTTGCCCCCTTTCTGTTTACTGGTAACGGGACTCCCGAGTCCTCTCCCCGCTGGGCTGAGAGCTGCTGCAGTCTGCAGGTAGGAGGAAGCCCTGACTGAGCAGGGTCTGGCCTGGATTAATGACCTGGCACCTCCCCCAGCCCTGCGGTAGCTGGACTTTTGGTGTCCAGTCAGTCTATGACTGGATGCTGCAAGGTCCCCTTTTCCACTGGGCTTTCCAGTTAAAAACCAGGCACCAAGCAACCCTAAATTGCACCTGGACACAGAAGCCAAAACTCAGTCAGGTGGCAACCCTAAGTGTAGACATTACAGCAACAGGAGGCGTTCTTCCATGGCTGCAGGAAATCCTCTCTGAGAGCCAGCAGCTAGGTCAGTGGAAGAATTCTTCCAGTGCCCCAGCTATGTCTGACTACATCACACAGGAAGGAAAGGAGGACTTGTGGTACCTTAGAGACTTAGAAGTTTATTTGAGCATAAGCTTTTGTGAGCTACAGCTCACTTCATCGGATGCATCTGATGAAGTGAGTTGTACTTCACGAAAATTTATGCTCAGATAAATTTGTTAGTCTCTAAGGTGTGTGACAAAGCTCTGTCCTTGCCTCCATGGGTCCTGTGTTTCCTGGCAGATTTCGCTAGCCTCAGAGGCTTTCTGTGACCCTTCACGTAACCCTTCTTTCTCTAGAGATAAGGGTCACAGTCTACAGAGCCATTTTCATGATAACCTAGCAAGGGAGGTGAGGAGAAGTTATCCTTCCTTGCACAGTCTCTGTCTCCCAGTCTCAGTGATTAATCAGGGGGCAAAGGGAGGGGGGGGAGCCCAGGCCCACCTTCTGCTCCAGCCCAGGGACCCTAATAGTATCAGCTATGGTAGCTGACCTTTTAGAAACATGACATGTACAAATCCCTGGGCTACTTCCCGCACAGCAGACCTCACTTCCTCAAGCTCTACTTCACCCTTACCTCAGGGTCTCCTTCCTTGTGCCTGATATGGTGTGTACTACTCAGCCTCTCCAATAGCACAACTTTCTTCTACAGCTCCTGACATAGACACCCACCTGACTGGCTGGGAGGCTTTTAACTAGTTTCAGCCAGCCCCTGTTTGACTTCAGGTGTCCCAATCAACCTAGCATTCTCCCTGCCTTCTGGAAAGCTCTTAATTGGCCCCAGGTGACTTAAATGACCTGGAGCAGCTTCCATTTTACTTAACCTGGTACCAGAGATTTGTTTAGCCTGGAGCTAATATATGTATCTCCCACTACTTTTCAATAGCCATCTGGCCTTGCCCCGTCACAGGTGCCACAAGTCCTCCTTTTCTTTTTGCGGATACAGACTAACACAGCTGCTACTCTGAAACCTGTAATTACATCACACAGGGTGTGACATTGTTCACAGCTCTGAGTGGTGTAGTTATGCTGACTTAACATTGTACTGCAGACCAAGCCTGGTGGTCCTTGGTGCCCAAGTCACCTCTCAAAATGAAACTTAGGTTCCCAAGTCACTTAGCCATTTTTGAAAATTTTACCCCAAATCTCTTATGTGCTGTAGTCAGGTGTGGCATCTTGGTGATTCTGTGCCTTCCACTTGCTCAGAAGGACCATACAGAGGTCTAAAGCAAAGAATAGGCAGTATGGACTCCTGTTTTTTGTCCTTAGCTTTGCCACCCATTTGTGAGACTTTAAACAAGTCACTTAATACCTCTGTACTTTAGTTTTCACATCTGCAAAATGGGATTACACTGATTTCCCATGTAGGTGCTGGGATGCTTAATTTACTGTTAATAAAACAGAAAATCACTTGCTGTGTTGCTGAAATATATAGCATCATCAATCAAAGATCAAGGCACTGTATATTCTCCCCCCCCCCCCAAAAAAAATTAGTCCCTGCCCCAAAGAGTTTACAGTGGCTATGAGAAGCTGGAACAGATGGATGAGAAAGGGAAGGATGAAATAACCTGCTTCATTTATTGCTATCATGTAGTAAACTCACCACAAGAGTCAGTGTCTGTTGGCAGAATTCTATAGGAGTCATGCTAGAGATAGCTATATTTTGGATTTTTTACTTTATTATAATTTTAGATCACCTCCATAAGCTTAGTTGTAACCTTCTTGTCTATTGCGGTCTTCCAAGCAGAGGTTTGAAAACAAACCAGTAATAAGCTAGCTGTTAAAACAAGGTACTGATATCCATTACCCCTGAGAGAATAATCTGAGAAATTGCCTAGGAAATATATATAGTATTTACTGTTTTTAATATTTTCTTACATATACTATTTTTTACAAATGATGTTTGAATTTAATTTTCCCTGCTTGTTCCAGGTTGCTGTGCTCATTGTTCATCCCTGGATTGTTCCTAAGTGGAGCTTTATGTCTCTGTTTGGTTGTACTACTGTGGGGAATACGGCTGTGGCTACAACAAAGGAAAAATCAGTTGGCCTCAATAGGAAAAGATGGGAAACATCAACTGGTTGTTGCATTTTTCCATCCATATTGCAATGCAGGTGGTGGAGGGGAGAGAGTTTTGTGGTGTGCTGTAAGAACACTGCAGAAAAAGTAAGTGCACGTACTTAGCAAAGTGCAAGTTTATATTGCAGTCTGATTTTTCCTGATACTTTTTATGGTATTATCTATGCAATTTTTGGCATCCCATATATTTAAGTAAATCACATCTAATCCAAACAGTTGCCTGAGGCATTCAAACACTCATCTAAAACCTCTTTACCCTTTTGACACATCCATTGGTCTATGCTACACTCTTCCTCCTTTTTACTTTTTGTTTGCACTAGGAGGACCAATTCTGCAGTCTTGATATTTCATTTTTGGAATGGGAATATCCTGCCCTGCAAGTTGAATTCTATTGAATAACATGGTTTCTTTTAATTAGCCAAAAAACAACCATGCTTTTTGGCAGATCAAAGACTCTTAAGGCTCCAGAAATGTGGTTTAAAAAAAAAAATCTGGTTCAGTTAAACCAAAACCAATATGTTTTAAGGCCAACATGTTTAAGACCGAGGCTAAAAGTTTGTTCTCACTTCTGGTAATTTTGAGACGGAAATAAGTCTCAGTTGCATAACTTGTGACAAATTTTTATAGAAAAAGATTTGTGAAATTCTTCTTTACTGTACTCTTTCAGGTACAAAGATGCAATATATGTTGTCTATACTGGCGATAAAGATGTCACTGGAGAACAGATTGTAGAAAGTGCTTTCAGAAGATTCAACATCAAATTAACTCATCCTGTGAAGTTTGTATTTCTAGAAAAACGTTACCTTGTGGAGGCCTCTCTTTACCCCCACTTCACTTTGCTGGGTCAAAGCTTAGGGTCTGTGTTTCTTGGTTGGGAAGCTCTTATGAAGTGTGTTCCTGATGTTTACATTGACTCAATGGGTTATGCCTTCACATTGCCTCTGTTTAAGTACTTAGGAGGTTGCCGTGTTGGGTGTTATGTTCATTATCCAACTATCAGCACTGACATGCTTTCTGTGGTTAGGAGTCAGAATGCCAGATTTAACAATGCAGCCTTCATTACAAGGAATCCCCTTCTCAGCAAACTTAAATTTGTCTATTACTACTTGTTTGCTTTTGTATATGGATTGGTTGGTTCTCGCAGTGATGTCATTATGGTTAATTCTTCATGGACCCTAAATCACATCCTTTCCCTCTGGAGAACTGGCATTTGCACAAGTGTTGTGTATCCACCTTGTGATGTTCAGACATTCCTGGATATTCCGTTACAGGAGGAAAAGAGCACCACAGAATATTCCATTGTCTCTGTAGGACAGTTTAGGCCCGAGAAGGACCATCCTTTGCAAATCAGAGCCTTTGCCAAATTCTTGGAAAAGAAAGCTCTGGGGCAGCAGTCCTCACCAAAGCTTATCCTGATTGGAGGCTGTCGTAACCAACAAGATGAGCAGCGTGTAAACAGACTTAAAAAGCTTTGTGAAGAGCTAGGAGTTGACAAAAAGGTGGAGTTCAAAGTAAACATTCCATTTGAGGAGCTAAAGAAGTACCTGGCAGATGCAGTTATTGGTCTGCACACCATGTGGAATGAGCACTTTGGAATTGGTGAGTACTTTTCCTCGACTTCAAGCACCTTAAGGCTCTGACTTCAGCTGGGGGAGGGGAGGGAGGCTTGCTTTATGGAGATGAATGAGGCACAGAAATAGGGACTTGCTCGCTTTTCCCATTTATGGAATGGGGTAAGACTAACCATACCTCTCTGGCATGCATGCAGGATGAGACAAGCTTGCATCCTAATGGATGGACTGATTACTTGGCTGTGGCTTCAGCAAGCTGAAACTGATGTCATCAGCCATTACTAAATTACAATTAACAGAAGCGACTTACGCTGTACAGGACCATGATATAAGTAAAGCCTGTTGAGTCAGTTCAGAAGCATACTCTCTAGCTGATAGAATTTTCCTCCTATGTAGTATCTTGATGGCTTTTCTGTTGCCTCTGTTACTGTCTTCATTCGCCTACTCTTGCTTCTCACCTCCCCCAAGCCATATTTTTTTTACAATATCTACTTTGTTTCCACATGTGAGAATTTTTGTCTTCTGTTATTGGCTTTTTTCCCATTTCCTGTTACTTCTTATTGGATTTTTCCCATTACTAAAACTGCTGAGACTTTTCAGTCATGCTCCCATTTTGTTGCAGTAAAGGGATAAATATTAGCAATGGTGTCAATTGTAACATAGTTAGCTGATTTGTCTTATGACTGTGCAGTGATCAAAAATGTTTTCTTCCAAGTTCTGGTCCAGGCTCAGTACTTACTGGTATTGAAGGTACTTCTAATTTTTTGTAATGGTCCCTCAAAGGAATTCTAGTCCTGGCAGGTCACAAGATATTGGACTTTTAAATCCACAATTATAATTTTGTTCATTTCCACACACACTCCCTCTTCCCAAAGACTTCGCCTTTTGCCAGAATAGCATGTAGACACCCCACTCAGATTATGGCCCTGAATTCCAGGATGATTTAGCAGCTCACCTTTTATGGCTTTTTATCTTTATATTCCAAGCTTTAGGATATAGTTACAGCATTATTTTCTACCTCTGGCAGTTCTTGAGCTAACAGCATTTAAAATCTCAGAATTGCAGCGAAGAAGCAGCAAGGCAGTAATCAGAATGTCTGTTGGGGTTGTTGTGTAATCTATGGGGATCGAATACAAATGCTATATACCATTCAATTCCAGCACTCTTTGAATTTTCAAAGGTGTTTTAACTGTTTGGCTTCAGGTGTTGCTGGTCCCTGCGGTTAGTAGTATGCCTAGTTCAGTGCACCTTCATTCCGTACACCTCTATTCTTTTCAATATGTAGCTTTTTATTCAAGTCTATTATACAAATCAGACTAGCAAAATATACTAAAAATCTCAACCTAGAAATCCAATGTCACAATACGTGTTGGCTGTATCTTGAAAGATATGGCTCAAGCCCATGGATATCACTGACAAACAAACTGATTCTCTTTTGTTATAACACCTCCGAGTCTTGTCAGACTGAGCTTGAACTCAGATGTCAAACAGTCAGGTGCTAAGAAATTAAATGATAAAACAGCACCTATTACCAGTTTAGAATTCTGTTACTGGATGTCTTTTCCCTACATTTTTAAATTTTATTGAAATCCATAAGTAGAGATGGTCTCCCCACTTCCCCTCCCCCAAATTTTGATAACATTTTTTTAAAAAATTGTCATCTTATCTAGAAAAATTTTTCGGGGTTCAGATGGAACAACAAATAGAAAACTGATTTTCCAGTATCCAAAAAAAAAAAAAGCTGAGGGAGTAAGCAGTTTTGGTTTCACTTAAAGTTTTTATTTTTATCCAATCAGCTGAAATCTTCATTTTTTTAGTTGCCAAAAAAAAATGAAAATTTTGGTGTAGGTTTTTTAATGAAAAACATGAAACATTTTGGAAAAAATGGTTCTGAAGTGTCTATTTTGACAAAAAATTCATTGAAAAAACACTTCTACTGAAAAAGCTCAACCAGCTCTATGTACATATGAGAACTGTATTCTTAATAACATGTTTTTTGTATCTTTCCAGGAATAGTTGAATGTATGGCAGCTGGCACAATTATTCTGGCTCACAATTCTGGTGGCCCGAAACTAGATATCGTGGTACCCTATGAAGGACATATTACAGGATTTCTAGCAGAAAATGAGGATGATTATTCTGAGACCATGGCTCAGATCCTTTCTTTGTCTCCTGAAAAGAGGCTGGAAATCAGACAAAATGCTCGCCAGTCTGTGAACAGATTTTCTGACCAAGAGTTTGAAGTGGCATTCCTATTGTCTGTGGAACAGTTATTTAAATAAATGTCGTATTTGTGTACATGTATAAAGATAATTTTATACATATGTCACTTGTAAATATTTTTTCTAATCTGTGCTATCATGGTGCAATAAAGAGTCCTATACTTCTGTTAGGACATCAGCTCTGTGCATTAAAAGATTTTTATTAGGAGAGGGAGGAAACCCCATTCCATGAAAATTAACTTTTTTCCAATGGATTTACAGGGCACTACTAAACTTTCTAAATTCTTAATGTTTTCTCATGAGTAGTAGAACTGCATGTGGAAACTCCTCATATTTAGGTTATTTTAAAGTTGTTTGTTTTTGTTTTTTTTAAGACTTCTTGCCTGAAGAAAGACAGATTGGAGTAGCTACAGTAGAGGGATTCAGTTTTTAAAGATTAACACTTTGCTGATTTTGATGAGTCAGATGCTCAAGACAAAAAATGTATTTCCAGGGTTAGTGGTAAAACACTATTCTGAAGTTTCCAGTGATGGCTCTGCTTGCTCTTTGAGTACAAACTCTCATGATGAACACTTCTTTGTATTTCTGATGCAAACCTTAATATTACCAAATCCTCCCTGAAATATTACCTAAATCTACCAATATTTATATTAGGTACTCTCCTTTCACAATGTAAAAGAAAAGTTCAGTTTACGGTTTCTTTGCTTGCATTCACCAGTGCAAATTTTTCAGACAGCTATCTCAAATCAGATTAAACAGACTATTTTGCAGCCTTAGCTGTAGTGTTCACTAAAGTTTAATCCTACAGTACTTTTAAAAAAAGCAGGAGCAGAGGTATAACTACTTGCAGTTGTCCCTTGTTTTAACCATTTCTTTCTTCCTCTTATAAGGACATCTTGTTGTTTTCTCCTACCCTCCTATGTTTTTTCTATTTTTAAAGAAAATTGAAAACTTGATCAGACAGAGCCTATTCCATTGGGTCACAAATTTGGACTTTAAACTATTGCTTCATGTAACATGGAAACTTTAGTCTAATGGTTAAAACACTGCAGCAGTAGACTTCTGCTTTTAACAAAAATGGTTAGTTTGCTACAGCCTACTATAGGCTAAGTGGCTCTGGGAAGAAGGATAAAGGAGTTTGAGGCGCAAGTGGTGTTCTCGTCCATCCTCCCCGTGGAAGGAAAAGGCCTGGGTAGGGACCGTCGAATCGTGGAAGTGAACGAATGGCTATGCAGGTGGTGTTGGAGAGAAGGCTTTGGATTCTTTGACCATGGGATGGTCTTCCATGAAGGAGGAGTGCTGGGCAGAGACGGGCTCCACCTTACGAAGAGAGGGAAGAGCATCTTTGCAAGCAGGCTGGCTAACCTAGTGAGGTTCACTGGGGGAAGGAGACCAAAGCCCTGAGGTAAGTGGAAAAGTGGGATACCAGGAGGAAGCACAGGCAGGAATGTCTGTGAGGGGAGGGCTCCTGCCTCATACTGAGAATGGGGGGCGATCAGCAGGTTATCTCAAGTGCTTATATACGAATGCACAAAGCCTTGGAAACAAGCAGGGAGAACTGGAGGTCCTGGTGATGTCAAGGAATTACAACGTAATTGGAATAACAGAGACTTGGTGGGATAACTCACATGACTGGAGTACTGTCATGGATGGTTATAAACTGTTCAGGAAGGACAGGCAGGGCAGAAAAGGTGGGAGAGTAGCACTGTATGTAAGGGAGCAGTATGACTGCTCAGAGCTCTGGTACGAAACTGCAGAAAAACCTGAGTGTCTCTGGATTAAGTTTAGAAGTGTGAGCAACAAGAGTGATGTAGTGGTGGGAGTCTGCTATAGACCACCGGACCAGGGGGATGAGGTGGATGAGGCTTTCTTCCGGCAGCTTGCAGAAGCTACTAGATCGCACGCCTTGGTTCTCATGGGTGACTTTAATTTTCCTGATATCTGCTGGGAGAGCAATACAGCGGTGCATAGACAATCCAGGAAGTTTTTGGAAAGCGTAGGGGACAATTTCCTGGTGCAAGTGCTAGAGGAACCAACTGGGGGGGAGCTTTTCTTGACCTGCTGCTCACAAACCGGGAAGAATTAGTGGGGGAAGCAAAAGTGGATGGGAATCTGGGAGGCAGTGACCATGAGTTGGTTGAGTTCAGGATCCTGACACAGGGAAGAAAGGTAAGCAGCAGGATACGGACCCTGGACTTCAGGAAAGCAGACTTCGACTCCCTCATGGAACGGATGGGTAGGATCCCCTGGGGGACTAACATGAAGGGGAAAGGAGTCCAGGAGAGCTGGCTGTATTTCAAGGAATCCCTGTTGAGGTTACAGGGACAAACCATCCCGATGTGTCGAAAGAATAGTAAATATGGCAGGCGACCAGCTTGGCTTAACGGTGAAATCCTAGCGGATCTGAAACATAAAAAAGAAGCTTAGACATATGACCAGGGAAGAGTATAAAAATATTGCTCAGGCATGTAGAAATAAAATCAGGAGGGCCAAATCGCACCTGGAGCTGCAGCTAGCAAGAGATGTCAAGAGTAACAAGAAGGATTTCTTCAGGTATGTTGGCAACAAGAAGAAAGCCAAGGAAAGTGTGCGCCCCTTAATGAATGAGGGAGGCAACCTAGTGACAGAGGATGTGGAAAAAGGCTAATGTACTCAATGCTTTTTTTGCCTCTGTCTTCACTAACAAGGTCAGCTCCCAGACTGCTGCATTGGGCATCACAACATGGGGAATAGATGGCCAGCCCTCTGTGGAGAAAGAGGTGGTTAGGGACTATTTAGAAAAGCTGGACGTGCACAAGTCCACGCGGCCGGACGAGTTGCATCTGAGAGTGCTAAAGGAATTGGCGGCTGTGATTGCAGAGCCATTGGCCATTATCTTTGAAAACTCGTGGCGAACGGGGGAAGCCCAGATGACTGGAAAAAGGCTAATGTAGTGCCAATCTTTAAAAAAGGGAAGGAGGAGGATCCTGGGAACTACAGGCCAGTCAGCCTCACCTCAGTTCCCGGAAAAATCATAGAGCAGATCCTCAAAGAATCAATCCTGAAGCACTTACATGAGAGGAAAGTGATCAGGAACAGTCAGCGTGGATTCACCAAGGGAAGGTCATGCCTGACTAATCTAATCGCCTTCTATGATGAGATTACTGGTTCTGTGGATGAAGGGAAAGCAGTGGATGTATTGTTTCTTGACTTTAGCAAAGCTTTTGACACGGTCTCCCACAGTATTCTTGTCAGCAAGTTAAAGAAGTATGGGCTGGATGAATGCACTATAAGGTGGGTAGAAAGTTGGCTAGATTGTCGGGTTCAACGGGTAGTGATCAATGGCTCCGTGTCTAGTTGGCAGCCGGTGTCAAGTGGAGTGCCCCAGGGGTCGGTCCTGGGGTCGGTTTTGTTCAATATCTTCATAAATGATCTGGAGGATGGTGTGGATTGCACTCTCAGCAAATTTGCGGATGATACTAAACTGGGAGGAGTGGTAGATACGCTGGAGGGCAAGGATAGGATACAGAGGGACCTAGACAAATTGGAGGATTGGGCCAAAAGAAATCTGATGAGGTTCAATAAGGATAAGTGCAGAGTCCTGCACTTAGGACGGAAGAACCCAATGCACAGCTACAGACTAGGGACCGAATGGCTAGGCAGCAGTTCTGCGGAAAAGGACCTAGGGGTGACAGTGGACGAGAAGCTGCATATGAGTCAGCAGTGTGCCCTTGTTGCCGAGAAGGCCAGTGGCATTTTGGGATGTATAAGTAGGGGCATAGCGAGCAGATCGAGGGACGTGATCGTCCCCCTCTATTCGACATTGGTGAGGCCTCATCTGGAGTACTGTGTCCAGTTTTGGGCCCCACACTTCAAGAAGGATGTGGATAAATTGGAGAGAGTCCAGCGAAGGGCAACAAAAATGATTAGGGGTCTGGAACACATGACTTATGAGGAGAGGCTGAGGGAACTGGGATTGTTTAGTCTGCGGAAGAGAAGAATGAGGGGGTATTTGATAGCTGCTTTCAGCTACCTGAGAAGTGGTTCCAGAGAGGATGGTTCTAGACTATTCTCAGTGGTAGAAGAGGACAGGAGAAGGAGTAATGGTCTCAAGTTGCAGTGGGGGATGTTTAGGTTGGATATTAGGAAAAACTTTTTCACTAGGAGGGTGGTGAAACACTGGAATGCGTTACCTAGGGAGGTGGTAGAATCTCCTTCCTTAGAAGTTTTAAGGTCAGGCTTGACAAAGCCCTGGCTGGGATGATTTAATTGGGGATTGGTCCTGCTTTGAGCAGGGGGTTGGACTAGATGACCTCCTGAGGTCCCTTCCAACCCTGATATTCTATGATTCTAAGTAAAAAAGCTAGTAAGAGACAGGCAAAAACTATTAAAATCAAAAAGTTTTATTATTTGTGTTCCTTCCATTTAAATAGTATCCAGACAGCTTACATCTAAAATTTGAGAGGACAGGAGAAAATGACAGCTGGAATAACTCTTTACCATGTTCCAGCTGTCAAATTTTTTGCATAATGGCACTTTTAATTAGAAATTCAGATACATAACATACTGGGGTACTAGTAACCTTTGCTGCTGCTATTAATCATTATAAAAGAGTTTAAGTGTACCTGGTGCTATATAAAATAAGATCTGTGCAAGTCAAACTATGGGTTCCTGTCTCTTAATGGCTTACTAGCAGGAGCTTCAAGCTGCACAGGACAACATATAATGACTGGAAAGCTTCACAAAACAGATGGATTTTGGGGAAGAGAAGTAGGGGAGTAGATAACCGAAGAGTGCAATTCTGTCATGTGGAACAGATAAAAGAATCAGGAATGTACTAAAGAGTGGATAGAGAGAGGCAGTGTAGACGAGTAAAGATATAAGCAGAAGCTGAGTTTGCTTTTCATTTTAGCCCAAGATTTTTAAAAAAGATTAATTTTAGCCACTTGAATAAGTAGCCTGAATGTTAAAAGTGCAGCATGCCCAGCATGTCCCATTTGTTTCAAATGAGTGCTCAGCACTTTGAAAAGCAGGCTGCCACTTCAGGTGCCTAAATATGGATTGAAGAACCTAACTTTAGGCCCCCGTTTTTAAAATATTGGCCCTGCTATGGCTGTGTCTTCCAGCAACTTATGAAAGTCTTGAAACAGCAGTCAATCTCCTATTTTAGCTGAGTGCTGCTTCCTGCCTGCCTTCTCCATTACATATGTCAGCAGTAAATGGATCAGTGTTTCTGTCTAAAATCTCATCAGGTTTCCCAGGTATTTCACTAGCTAACCTGTCTTTCTCTTCTTCTGGTTCGTCTTTGTTCGCTGACTGGATTGGCACCTCTCTGACTTCCTCTGCCAGAGAAGTTATCACTTTTTCTAGTGATTCCACCAGTTCATCCCTCAATTCATCTTCAGATTCTTCAAAGTTCCTACATGTTTAAACAGAGAAAATGGATGTTAGTAAAATGTGTCTGTTATTAGCTGTCCTGGTCTCAAAGCCCATAAGGTCTCCATTTAAAAAAAAAATTGTTTTGTGAGGAGTATAAAAGCTGGGTATGAATTTTAAATATTTTCCTGCCCCCATTCCTCCATCCTGTTAAGCTTCACTAAAACGACAATGTAAATGATATGGAGACGGCCAATTTTATCATTATTGTATCTGCATTTTTCTACACTAATGGTGTAGTATAGATGCCATTAGTATTGGCATCTTCATGAACTAATTTAAGTCGACCTAATTCTGTAGTTTAACAACATGTAAAATCCAATTTGACTGCTAATAACTTGCTCTGTTTAATTACACTGAAAAATCTAAAGGTACAGAATTTTTTTTTAAGCAACTTAGCCTGCTGGGCCAATTTTCTTAAGAGAAGGAATCTGTCCGTTCATAGCTTTTCCCTCTTCTGGAGTAACTTGACTTAAGTTACCTTATCCACATCAGTGACTTACGTGTCGTCATCATCCGATCTTGGCTCAAGTCTGTTTTCATCGGTATCGATAGTGGAGCCTGCTTCTGCATTATCTTCCTTACTCTCTTTTGGCGGCCAGGGTGACAATGTCCCCTCTGGAGAGTGGAGGAGAAAGGTATCTGATAAATGTACATAAAATATCTAAAACCACTACAGAAATTCTTGGAAAGGATTTTGTTCAAATCACAACAGTGCAAACACCAGACTTCACTGGTAGCCATTGTTGCTGTTCATAGAAATATTTAGATAGCTCTAGCTCCCTAATCGTGTTACCAACACAAAACCTATGGGGTGGGAGGGCAACACAGATCTGAAAGTTCAGAGAAGACTAAATTTTTAAAAGTTGCCAGGGTATTGATTAAGGGCCTTATTCTGCAAATAATCCAACTGGAATGGATATGACTACTTGGGTAGCAAGGTATTTAATGTGAGCAAAGGTGGCAAAATTGGGTCTTAAGTCTGGTTTATTAGACTTAATCACTAAAAGACAAATCAGCTAAAAATTTGTGATCCTATTACAGCACTTGGTCTATGGCTTGTTGAATATGGGTAGTTGTTAGGGGGCTTATTCCTTCACCCACTCACTTCCCTGGTCCTTCTCGCATGAACAGAGAGCAACAATACCCAAAGTCCAAAGGTGCAAACAATTCGATGTTTATTGGGGTGAACTTCCAGCAAGCATGATTCCAGTTTCCTTCCTTAGTATCCTCCTTCCCAGCTCTGACACCACAGAGCCTTACACCTGTGTCCCTGTTCCCATTCCTGCCCTTAGCCAAACATGATTCCAATTTCCCCACCCCCATTCCCTGTTCCCATTTCCCCCACCCGCATGCCCACCCCCACACCCCTACTTCCTGATTGATTGCAGACTATATAGTAAAACTTGAGTTCTGCTTTGCTATACTTTAACCAATCATGTTCCTGAAATTTAACTAACCAATCCTAACATATTGTAACATGATTATGTACTCAATTATATCCCACCACCTTAATTAGCCTTACACCCAGCAAAATTAATTATACAGCAGACAGAAACAATCACAGTACCAGACAGAGATTATACAGACAAACAATAGCAAAGTGGGAACTATAATGACAAAACAATACAGAAGTGAGGATTTCACATCCCAGCTATTGATAAGTGATTTCTTGCCAGACAGGATGCTATCAAACTAAGTTTCCTTTTACATTTTCTAGGCACTTCCCTTTCTCTGGAGGTGATAGGCACTATCAGGACAGGATTGTATTCCTAACAGCCCAACAGCACCTGATTTCAATGTGACTAGTTTCGAATGTGAGGATGTGACTGTTCGCTTCCTAGCTTATGGCTGCCTCTGCTGCTTAGCCAAAGGCCTTAGCCTAAGCACAGGGCCTCAGATTGTCACAGTAAGGGTATGTCTACACTACGGAATAAGGTCGAATTTATATAAGTCGGTTTTTTAGAAATCGGTTTTATATATTCGAGTGTGTGTGTCCCCACAGAAAATGCTCTAAGTGCATTAAGTGCATTAACTCAACGGAGTGCTTCCACAGTACCGAGGCAAGCGTCGACTTCCGGAGCGTTGCACTGTGGGTAGCTATCCCACAGTTCCCGCAGTCTCCGCTACCCATTGGAATTCTGGGTTGAGATCCCAATGCCTGATGGGGCTAAAACATTGTCGCGGGTGGTTCTGGGTACATATCGTCAGGCCCCCATTCCCTCCCTCCCTCCATGAAAGCAAGGGCAGACAATCATTTCGCGCCTTTTTTCCTGAGTTACCTGTGCAGATGCCATACCACGGCAAGCATGGAGCCCGCTCAGGTAACCGTCACCCTATGTCTCCTGGGTGCTGGCAGACGTGGTACTGCATTGCTACACAGTAGCAGCAACCCATTGCCTTCTGGCAGCAGATGGTGCAATACGACTGGTAGCCGTCATCGTCATGTCTGAGGTGCTCATGGCCACGTCGGCCGGGAGCGTCTGGGCAGACATAGGCGCAGGGACTAAATTTGGAGTGACTTGAGCAGGTCATTCTCTTTAGTCCTGCAGTCAGTCCTATTGAACCGTCTTATGTTGAGCAGGCAGGCGAGACGATTGCTAGCAGTCGTACTGTACCATCTTCTGCCGGGCAGGCAAGAGATGAGGCTGGCTAGCAGTCGTATTGTACCATCTTCTGCCGGGCAGGCAAGAGATGAGGATGGCTAGCAGTCGTATTGCACCATCTTCTGCCGAGCAGCCATGAGATGTGGATGGCATGCAGTCCTACTGCACCGTCTGCTGCCAGCCAAAGATGTAAAAGATAGATGGAGTGGATCAAAACAAAAAATAGACCAGATTTGTTTTGTACTCATTTGCTTCCCCTCCCCTCCCCCGTCTAGGGGACTCATTCCTCTAGGTCACACTGCAGTCACTCACAGAGAAGGTGCAGCGAGGTAAATCAAGCCATGTATCAATCAGAGGCCAGACTAACCTCCTTGTTCCAATAAGAACAATAACTTAGGTGCACCATTTCTTATTGGAACCCTCCGTGAAGTCCTGCCTGAAATACTCCTTGATGTAAAGACACCCCCTTTGTTGATTTTAGCTCCCTGAAGCCAACCCTGTAAGCCGTGTCGTCAGAAGCCCCTCCCTCCATCAGAGCAACGGCAGACAATCGTTTCACGCCTTTTTTCTGTGCGGACGCCATACCAAGGCAAGCATGGAGGCCGCTCAGCTCACTTTGGCAATTAGGAGCACATTGATCAGGACATGAACACAGATTTCTCTGAAAGCATGGGCCCTGACAATGCATGCATCATGGTGCTGATGGGGCAGGTTCATGCTGTGGAACGCCGATTCCGGGCTCTGGAAACAAGCACAGACTGGTGGGACCGCATAGTGTTGCAGGTCTGGGACGATTCCCAGTGGCTGCGAAACTTTCGCATGCGTAAGGGCACTTTCATGGAACTTTGTGACTTGCTTTCCCCTGCCCTGAAGCGCATGAATACCAAGATAAGAGCAGCCCTCACAGTTGAGAAGCGAGTGGCGATAGCCCTGTGGAAGCTTGCAACGCCAGACAGCTACTGGTCAGTCGGGAATCAGTTTGGAGTGGGCAAATCTACTGTTGGGGCTGCTGTGATGCAAGTAGCCCACGCAATCAAAGATCTGCTGATATCAAGGGTAGTGACCCTGGGAACTGTGCAGGTCATAGTGGATGGCTTTGCTGCAATGGGATTCCCTAACTGTGGTGGGGCCATAGACGGAACCCATATCCCTATCTTGGCACCAGAGCACCAAGCCGGCGAGTACATAAACTGCAAGGGGTACTTTTCAATAGTGCTGCAAGCTCTGGTGGATCACAAGGGACATTTCACCAACATCAACGTGGGATGGCCGGGAAAGGTACATGACGCTCGCATCTTCAGGAACTCTGGTCTGTTTCAAAAGCTGCAGGAAGGGACTTTATTCCCAGACCAGAAAATAACTGTTGGGGATGTTGAAATGCCTATATGTATCCTTGGGGACCCAGCCTACCCCTTAATGCCATGGCTCATGAAGCCGTACACAGGCAGCCTGGACAGTAGTCAGGAGCTGTTCAACTACAGGCTGAGCAAGTGCAGAATGGTGGTAGAATGTGCATTTGGACGTTTAAAGGCACGCTGGCGCAGTTTACTGACTCGCTTAGACCTCAGCGAAACCAATATTCCCACTGTTATTACTGCTTGCTGTGTGCTCCACAATATCTGTGAGAGTAAGGGGGAGACGTTTATGGCGGGGTGGGAGGTTGAGGCAAATCGCCTGGCTGCTGGTTACGCGCAGCCAGACACCAGGGCGGTTAGAAGAGCACAGGAGGGCGCGGTACGCATCAGAGAAGCTTTGAAAACCAGTTTCATGACTGGCCAGGCTACGGTGTGAAAGTTCTGTTTGTTTCTCCTTGATGAAACCCCCCGCCCCTTGGTTCACTCTACTTCCCTGCAAGCTAACCACCCTCCCCTCCTCCCTTTAATCATTGCTTGCAGAGGCAATAAAGTCATTGTTGCTTCACATTCATGCATTCTTTATTCATTCATCACACGAACGGGGATGACTACCAAGGTAGCCCAGGAGGGGTGGTGGAGGAGGGAAGGAAAATGCCACACAGCACTTTAAAAGTTTATAACTTTAAAATTTATTGAATGCCAGCCTTCTTTTTTTTTGGGCAATCCTCTGTGGCGGAGTGGCTGGTTGGCCGGTGGCCCCCCCACCGCGTTCTTGGGCGTCTGGGTGTGGAGGCTATGGAACTTGGGGAGGAGGGTGGTTGGTTACACAGGGGCTGTAGTGGCAGTCTGTGCTCCAGCTGCCTTTGCTGCAGCTCAACCATACACTGGAGCATACTGGTTTGGTCCTCCAGCAGCCTCAGCATTGAATCCTGCCTCCTCTCATCATGCTGCTGCCACATTTGAGCTTCAGCCCTCTCTTCAGCCCGCCACTTACTCTCTTCAGCCCACCACCTCTCCTCCTGGTCATTTTGTGCTTTCCTGCACTCTGACATTATTTGCCTCCACGCATTCATCTGTGCTCTGTCAGTGTGGGAGGACAGCAAGAGCTCAGAGAACATTTCGTCACAAGTGCCTTTTTTTTTTCTTTCTAATCTTCACTAGCCTCTGGGAAGGAGAAGATCCTGTGATCATTGAAACACATGCAGCTGGTGGAGAAAAAAAAGGGGGACAGCGGTATTTAAAAAGACACATTTTATAAAACAGTGGCTACATTCTTTCAGGGTAAACCTTGCTGTTAACATTACATACATAGCACATGTGCTTTCGTTACAAGGTCGCATTTTGCCTCCCCCCACCGCGTGGCTACCCCCTCAAGCCTCCCCCCTCCCCGTAGCTAACAGCGGGGAACATTTCTGTTCAGCCACAGGCAAACAGCCCAGCAGGAACGGGCTCCTCTGAGTGTCCCCTGAAGAAAAGTACCCTATTTCAACCAGGTGACCATGAATGATATCTCACTCTCCTGCGGATTACACAGAGAGATAAAGAACGGATGTTGTTTGAACACCAGCAAACATATACTGCAATGCTTTGTTGTACAATGATTCCCGAGTACGTGTTACTGTCGTGGAGTGGTAAAGTGTCCTACCATGAAGGACGCAATAAGGCTGCCCTCCCCAGAAACCTTTTGTACAGGCTTTGGGAGTACATCCAGGAGAGCCGCGAATGCCAGGGCAAAGTAATCCTTTCACATGCTTGCTTTTAAACCACGTATAGTATTTTAAAAGGTACACTCACCGGAGGTCCCTTCTCCGCCTGCCGGGTCCAGGAAGCAGCCTTGGGTGGGTTCGGGGGGTACTGGCTCCAGGTCCAGGGTGAGAAACAGTTCCTGGCTGTTGGGAAAACCGGTTTCTCCGCTTGCTTGCTGTGAGCTATCTACAACCTCCTCCTCATCATCATCTTCTTCATCCCCAAAACCTGCTTCCGTGTTGCCTCCATCTCCATTGAAGGAGTCGAACAACACGGCTGGGGTAGTGGTGGCTGAACCCCCTAAAATGGCATGCAGCTCATCATAGAAGCGGCATGTTTGGGGCTCTGACCCGGAGTGGCCGTTCGCCTCTCTGGTTTTCTGGTAGGCTTGCCTCAGCTCCTTAAGTTTCACGCGGCATTGCTTCGGGTCCCTGTTATGGCCTCTGTCCTTCATGCCCTGGGAGATTTTGACAAAGGTTTTGGCATTTTGAAAACTGGAACGGAGTTCTGATAGCACGGATTCCTCTCCCCATACAGCGATCAGATCCCGTACCTCCCGTTCAGTCCCTGCTGGAGCTCTTTTGCGATTCTGGGACTCCATCATGGTCACCTCTGCTGATGAGCTCTGCATGGTCACCTGCAGCTTGCCACACTGGCCAAAAAGGAAATGAGATTCAAAAGTTCTCAGTTCTTTTCCTGTCTACCTGGCCAGTGCATCTGAATTGAGAGTGCTGTCCAGATTGGTCACAATGGAGCACTCTGGGATAGCTCCCGGAGGCCAATACCGTCAAATTGTGTCCACAGTACCCCAAATTCGAGCCGGCAAGGCCGATTTAAGCGCTAATCCACTTGTCGGGGTGAAGTAAGGAAATCGATTTTAAGAACCCTTTAAGTCGAAATAAAGGGCTTCATCGTGTGGACGGGTGCAGGTTTACATCGATTTAACGCTGCTAAATTCGACCTAAAGTCCTAATGTAGACCAGGGCTAAGAGAAGGCCCTTACACCGGCAGACAGAGATTTTGATTCTTTCTTTTATACCTCTATAACTAGCCAAGTGATAAGAATACACCTAAATTCTTAGAGTATAGGCCTTTACAGACAGGCCTGAATACCTATATCCTAACAGTAGTGAGGTCTTAGTTTGGTTCAAATTTCTTAAAAGAAGTATATCTATGGGGAGAGAATAATATGGTCAGGATGGGGTAGTTTTTAAAATAGCCTGATGTGCTAAGAAAGCACATGCATGTTAGTTAGCTAGGGAGCGTTGATTGTGCAACTTCAAATGAAAGAATTTTCCCTGTAATCCATTTAGGAGGCTTGTGTTTGACACATGCAGTTGAGCTGGTTTTAAAGGCCTGTATCTAATTCCATGTTCAGTTAATTTGCATTGGAGCATGCAAAACATACTAATTTCCAGTTGCACTAATTACATGATGAAAATTGTTTTACACTTACTTTTTGGCAACGTGCACTGTAACTTTGCGTTCGGTTTTTTCTTTTTAAAAACCATCATCCTAACAGTATGCTGCAACCTAACTGATTAGGGCTCAATGCAGATGTCTTATATGTGGAATTGTACCATGTTCGATCATGTAAAGTCAGTGATTGTGCTTTTGCCATCACATGCTATATCTTGTAGACGATATATCCAAAAACAGGATGCAGCTAGTAATGTATGGAAGATTTTCTTATGTCTTGGGAAAGTGTTTTGAAAAATGTTCATTGCCAGAGATGGCTCTCTCTAAAGTAATAGTGTCTGAATTCCCATTCTAGTCCAGTTCTTGTCCCCTGACAAAGTGAAACTGATAAATATATCAAAATAACGCGGGACAGAAAAAATGTGCTAGCTTTGTGAAGTTGGTAAGCTGCAAAAGTTCAGTGGCAGTCATACCACCATCTGGATCCCCCTAGCTCTAAAATACTAATCATCTACTAAATGATTGAACCCTTCTCTTCAGTCTTAATAGTTTGCCAAGTGGTTAAAAGATTTTTGTTTCACAAGTCCTCTACCAACTACAATAAGAACAATATAATCAAAGAAAAACTGTCTGGAGATGTTGGACATCTTATGTCTCTTTCCACTCTTGAGATATCTCATTTCTATTTTCATTATCAAAATACAGAGTAAAATTCTTCAGAGGACTTATCCTATAATTGACAGTAACAAATATCCTACCAGATTCCTCTTCAGTCCAGCCAAAGGAGTCATTAGATAGTTCTGCTTTCGCTAAGATACTCAGCAGTGTGCTAGGTGCTTCTTGTTTCCACTGTTTCCTGTTTTCTGGGGTTTCTTCAGGTACGACAACCACCTGGCCAGCTAGGAAACAGGAGGAGCATCAGGTTGCTGCATGTGATAAAACGTGAATGTGACTTGGCATTACTGCAATGTTCCCTTGCCAACTTAAAAGATTTTCATTTTTATAGTGGAGTTTCTCATTTCTTTGGCTCCTTAAGTAGCCAATTGCTTTCCTTGTGGGATTTTTCCTTCTCCAAGCAGACTGCTTTATCTGCAGTATTTGATCTGACTGGTATTGCAAGGAAGGCCTACTTCTGGAGTATTTGCCACCAAAGTTTCTAATGATCAGATAACACTATTGTTTCTAATACTCAAAAATAATAGAATTAAACACTTTGTCCTCACTATAAAGTATCTGTGCAAGAATAATTACATTTTCATTAAAGCAAAATAGCCTTCTACAATTCAGACCTTGTGTAAGCAGGTGCAACTCCATTGACTAATTCCTGATTTCTTTCTCATAGTCCATTACAGGCTGAGAAAGCTGCAGAGGAGGTGTCCCTGAGGTGGAATGAAACACAAAAGGGATGGTGTGGTCCCTAAACCCATGTAAAGGGGAAAAGAGCAAACATGGTTTAGCTCCAATCCCTGGGGCTAATGGAAGCCTTTCCATGCCAGTTGTAGGCATGTGTACAAATCCCTTGGAGGGTCTCCATTAAGAAACCTGCATGTGGAGGGGAAGTGAAGCCAGCACATAGTGTAGTGGTGGTGGTCTTCCCTGGGGATAGACAAGGAGCTACAGGATGGTGCTGTGCTTCTCTTATAGATCCCTGAGCTCCATCTACCCTGTCACTAATCCCTGCCGCTGGAGGAGAGAAGGCAGAAGGTCTGCAAGTCCTAAGTGAGACTACTGCTATCTTTGCCCTCTTGTGAGTGTTTCGGGTGGGGGGAGGACATAGCTCACTGTTGTTATTTATTGAGTGCCATAGTGGAGTTTGGCCCTGTACACACAGAGGAGACTGCCAGAACAAGCCTACAGTCAAAATTAGACCTAAATAATACAGCTCATGCATAATACACTGAACAAAGGTTTAATCTAAGAGTGGCACAGATATTCTTTTCTACAACAGTAAATAGCAAGCCCCTGGACAACTAGGGATTAACAAAGCTCTCAGGGCAGTTCCATGACATTCCCTTCTGCTGGGAGAATGGTGGCTATAATATTGTTTCTTTACAATGTGGAGTTTGGATATTAAAGGAAGAGGAAAATCCTCAGTGTGCTGATATGGAGGGCCCCCCAGGAAAATATTTAGGCCAGGCTTTAGTTGGGCCTCAGCCCAACAGTCAATATTAGCTGTGCAGTTTTTCACCCACAATTAAATATGATTAAATTGCATCCACAACTGCACTTGTCTAAAAACCTGCTTTTAATTGTGCTTGCAATTCTGGAGGTCATTGTGAAAACTAAGGCCATAGGGCCACCTTCTGTCTTTCCCAGTGGCAGTCCCTGCAGACAGTCTTGCTGAGTCCAGGCACCCATTGCAGAGTTGACACACACAGAGAACTGGTATCAGAGCAGCCTACTCTGAAAAGATGGATCACAACCACCACCACCCTTTGGAAGGGTACAACAGGCACTCTGCCATGTGACAGCATATTTCTGTGTATCTGTGCAGAAACAGGAGAAGGATCATGACTCCATCCCCACGCCACTCTTGGGTGCTGTTGCTGATAGACATCCCTGGTCCCTGAGTGCCAGGAACACAAGGCCCAAGACTGTGGTTATCCCTTGTGCACATTTGCAAGGTGGGAGATAGCTTCTTGCACCTTTTCCCAGCCTGTACACCCATGCAGGGCAAGCCACAGTCTAGCTCATATGATAAAGCACTAGTTAAGCACTAATGATGATAACACCAACCTCTTTTTAGTGCTTTTCATCAGTAGATCTCAAAGCACTTTACAAAAGGTGGAAAGTAGCATTATCCCCATTTTACACATGTTAGAACAAATGGAAAATTATTATTACATCCTTTGGTTGAACATATGCGATAACCTCAATTATCATGACAAACTCCGGTAATAACAGCACAGCAGATCTCATGAATATTCTGCTGTGAAACTCCCAAATGAAAACACTGTTTAAATGTCTATAACCGGTCTGGCTGGATTAAGTTGGTCTTTGTCTACACGCAGTAAAAAACAACAAATTCATACCAAGTTCACTTTCAGCCATTGTAGGGCAGACAGATGTGACATCTGCCTCAGCTAGAAAATCCAGGAGAGTCTTTGGGACTCTAACTTGCCATTGTTTTCTGATTTCCATGGTATTATCTATATTGCCAGCCTCTAAGGGAAAGAAAAGAACAAATAAATATTTCAATGCCCTTCAAACAGATTTTACTGTGATTCTAATGCTTACTCTGACATACCTGTATATTGGAAACAAATCCTGTAAACAAGAATCCATCAGATGTTATGATAGGAGTCACTGACTGAATTTAAGTGAGTGTAACTACTAATTAATTTCCAAGTCAATATATTCACTTGCCCTGTGCTTCCCTAAGTAATACCTGCTTCTGGAGAGCAAAGTTCTTCCAAAGATTTTTGTGTGTAATCTTCATAGATCTTCATCCATTTCTCCTTAAGATTCTCACCATCCTCAAAAGTTAACGTCTCATTAAGTTTATCTAGTTCCTGAAACAAAATAGATTTTAGTAAGAAACAGAACACAAACATTGGGCAGTCACTTAATTCCCATTTTTATTGATTTTTTTCAAATGTTTTCAGGTGGACAGGTAGATTGAAACAGTGACACAACATGAAAAGTGATAATGCAGCAGGAGTTTCAGAATACACATGATTATTTGTAAAACACTGGTTTGCAAGAGGCTTTCCAAACATGTAGGAAGACAAGCTGGTAGAATGGTGCCTAATAAATAATATGCGTTATTTTGAAAATGCGTTCTACTTTCAGATGTTAGGGTTTTTAAAACACATAACCATATCACTCTCCCTATATATTCTAAAGTGTCATTTCAATTTCTTCCAAAAGTGTCTAATTCACTGTTGTATTATTCCTGCTTTGTGCTTAGAATCATAGAAGATTAGGGTTGGAAGAGACCTCAGGAGATCATGTAGTCCTACCCCCTGCTCAAAGCAGGACCAATTCCAACTAAATCATCCCAGCCAGGGCTTTGTCAAGCTAGGCCTTAAAAACCTTTAAGGATGGAGATTCCACCATCTCCCTCGGTAACCCATTCCATTGTTTCACCACCCTCCTAGTGAAATAGTTTTTCCTAATATCCAACCTAGACCTCCCCCACTGCAACTTGCTCCTAGTTCTGTCATCTGCCACCACTGAGAACAGCCTACCTCCATCCTCTTTGGAACCCCCTGTGACGCAGCAGGGAGGGGGGAGTGTTGACCTGGAAATGTGGCAGGGGAGTTTCAATGGGAGACCCAAGAGCCTGTAACCTGAGCCGGAGCGGGAGGTAACACCTCTACCCAGGAATGTGAACAGAGGCTGCAGGAGGGAGCCTGCTAAGGGGGGGTTTAGTTTCAGTTTGGTGCTGGGTGGTGGAACACAGGGAACCCCAGGGCTGGGGTCTAAGCTCCCTGGTCCCCCAGAAGGACTTGACTGAGGGGTCCTGGTTGTACCCACAAGCTCTGTTTGAGACTGTGTCCCTGTTGTCCAATAAACCTTCTGTTTTACTGGCTGGCTGAGAGTCTCAGTGAATCCCAGGAAGAGAGGTGCAGGGCCTGGACTCCCCCATACTCCATGACACCCCCCTTCAGGTAGTTGAAGGCTGCTATTAAATTCCCCCTCACTCTTCTCTTCTGCAGACTAAATAAGTCCAGTTTCCTCAGGCTCTCCTTGTAAGGGTCCAGAAATGCTACGAACTTTTGAATTCTATGGAACAACCACCAACTCAAAACAACAGTAGCTAGTAGCTCCAAAAGCAGCCATTGACATGTTCCAGAAATACTCAAAGGCACCTTATTAAAGTAATTTATAAGGCAAATTTGGAGTTTGCAAACTAAATCACTTTTGAGATATGATATTCCCCAAAAAAACTTTTACAAAAGTAAAATTACTCTGAGCTTTCGTCCTTTTGTTTCTGATTAGGGCTGTTGATTAATCGCAGTTAACTCACGTGATTAACTCAAAAAATTAATAGCGATTAAAAAAATTAATCGCAATTAATTGCACAGTTAAACAATAGACTACCAACTAAAATTTATTAAATATTTTTGGATGTCTTTCTACATTTTCAAATACACTGGATGCTCGCTAGAATGCGGGATTTGGGATCCATGCATGGTACCGTGTTAACACGGGGACCGAGTTAAAATGAATTGCAATTAAAGTAATTAAATTTGGGATCCATGGCCAAGACCGCGTTCTATGCGAATTTGCACTATGTAGATGCGCGCTCTAGCGAGGGTCCGGTATATATTGATTTCAGTTACAACACAGAATACAAAATGTACAGAGCTCTCTTTATATTATTTTTATTACAAATATTTGCACTGTAAAAATGATAAAGAAATAATATTTTTCAATTCACTTCATACAAGTACTGAAGTGCAATATCTTTATTGTGAAAGTGCAACCTACAAATGTGGGGGGTTTTTTGGTTACATAACTGCAGTCAGAAAGCAAAACTATGTAAAACTTTAGAGCCTACAAGACCACTCAGTCTTACTTCTTGTTCAGCCAATCGCTAAGACAAACAAGTTTGTTTACATTTACGGGACAAAATCCTGCCTGCTTCTTATTTACAACGTCACCTGAAAGTGAGAACAGGCATTTGCATGGCACTTTTGTAGCCGGCATTGCAAGGTATTTACGTGCCAGATATGCTAAACATTCGTATGCCCCTTCATGCTTCGGCCACCATTCCAGAGGACATGCTTCCATGCTGATGACGCTCATTAAAATAAAAATGTGTTAATTAAATTCGTGACTGAACTCCTTGGGGGAGAATTGTATGTCTCCTGCTCTGTTTTACACGCATTCTGCCATATACTTCATGTTATAGCAACCTCGGATGATGACCCAGCACAGGCACTTCAACTGCAGATTTGACAAAACGCAAAGAAGGTACCTATGTGAAATTTCTAAAGATAGCTTCAGCACTCAACACAAGGTTTAAGAATCTGAAGTGCCTTCCAAAATCTGAGAGGGATGAGGTGTGAAGCATGCTTTCAGAAGTCTTAAAAGTGCAACACTCCAATGCGGAAACTACAGAACTGAACCACCAAAAAAGAAAATCAACCTTCTGCTGGTGGCATCTGACTCCAGATGATGAAAACGAATATGCATCGGTCCGCACTGCTTTGGATTGTTATCGAGCAGAACCCGTCATCGGCATAGACACATCCTCTGGAAAGGTGGTTGAAGCAAGAAGGGACATATGAATCTTTAGTGCATCAGGCATGTAAATATCTTGCAACACTGGCTACAACAGTGCCATGCAAACACCTGTTGTCACTTTCCGGTGACATTGTAAACAAGAAGCAGGCAGCATTTATTTCCTATAAATGTAAACAAATGTGTTTGTCTGAGCGATTGGCTGAACAAGAAGTAGGACTGAGTGGACTTGTAGGTTCTAAAATTTTACTTTATTTTATTTTTGAGTGCAGTTATTTTTTGTATATAATTCTACATTTGTAAGTTCAACTTTCATGATAAAGAGATTGCACTACATTATTTGTATTAGGTGAACTGAACAATACTATTTCTTTTGTTTTTTACTGTGCAAATATTTGTAATAAAAATAATAAAATAATGTGAGCACTGTACACTTTGTATTCTGTGTGGTAATTGAAATCAATATGTTTTAAAATGTAGAAAACATCCACAAATATTTAAATACTATTCTATTTTTTAACAGTGCGACTCATCACGATTCATCTTTTTAATCGCGTGATTCATCTTTTTAATTGCACGATTCATCGCGATTAATTTTTTTACTCACTTGACAGCCCTATTTCTGATTAATGCTTTATCCAATCACCATCAAATTTCCCCCTCCAAAAATCTTCCTCTGGCAGATGATCATACATGTGCAATATCAAGTGGAATGTTTTCTTTATAACAAAGGGAGGAGGAGGAGGATTATAATGGAAACCTAGTTACAACTTAAATGATGGAGCTGCTATCATATCTTCAGACTACTAAAGCAAATGTGATTTTAACAGAGCTACAACATACCTCTTCTTGAACAGTATCTTCCTCAGGAACACATGCATCTAAATTAATTTCAAATTTTACTCCTCCCTACAAAAAAGAAGTTCACATACTTCATTAAAGTAGCTCATTAAAATCTATGCAGCTTAAAAGGGGCACTACCAACTCAAAAATTACTTTTCTATGAAAACTGTTTATCTATTGTTATTACGCCTGAAAAGATTAGAAAAAAAATATTTTTTTGTTTGTTCACTTTGTTTATTTGACAGCAATTTCTGTATAGTCAGTTTCAGTATGGTTAGTTTCCCATGTTTGTGTCTTTCACACAGCAACAGGGAAGGGGGAAAAAAGTTTTCAAAATTGAAAAATGTAGCAACAAAGATTTGCAGGTGGTTTCAGGGAAGTAGTAGTACTTAAAACTATTTTTAAAACACTTACTGAAATTTACAATGTCTCTATAAACATAAGAGGGATAGCAATCTTTTAGATAGTTATTATATGATAATTATTGTTATGACAAGATGGCAAATGATTGTATGACAAGACTAGACAAGACGGCAATGTCAGAGAATTTAAAAAAAGCCCTATTAAATAACCGTCTAGTGCCCCCTTTGCCATGCACAAGATTGGTCTCTATTGTAGGTTCTCAAGAATCCAGTCCAATCCAAATTTTGAATACTTGCAGTGCCTGGTCTGCAATAACTTCCCTTAGAAGCCTTATTCCAATGCCTAATTGATATTATTGTTAGAAAAGTTTCCTGATATCTCATGTAAATTTTAATTTAACATTTGCATCTGCTTCTATTATTCAAACAACAGTAGAGAGATACAGTAACACCTAAAAGATACAAGGTAACGCATTCCAGTGTTTCACCACCCTCCTAGTGAAAAAGTTTTTCCTGACATCCAACCTAAACCTCCCCCTCTGCAACTTGAGACCATTACTCCTTGTCCTGTCCTCTTCTACCACTGAGAATAGTCTAGAACCATCCTCTCTGGAACCACCTCTCAGGTAGTTGAAAGCAGCTATCAAATCCCCCCTCATTCTTCTCTTCTGCAGACTAAACAATCCCAGTTCCCTCAGCCTCTCCTCATAAGTCATGTGTTCCAGTCCCCTAATCATTTTTGTTGCCCTTCGCTGGACTCTCTCCAATTTATCCACATCCTTCTTGTAGTGTGGGGCCCAAAACTGGACACAGTACTCCAGATGAGGCCTCACCAATGTCGAATAGAGGGGAACGATCACGTCCCTCGATCTGCTCGCTATGCCCCTACTTATACATCCCAAAATGCCATTGGCCTTCTTGGCAACAAGGGCACACTGCTGACTCATATCCAGCTTCTCGTCCACTGTCACCCCAGGTCCTTTTCTGCAGAACTGCTGCCTAGCCATTCGGTCCCTAGTCTGTAGCTGTGCATTGGGTTCTTCCGTCCTAAGTGCAGGACCCTGCACTTATCCTTATTGAACCTCATCAGATTTCTTTTGGCCCAATCCTCCAATTTGTCTAGGTCCCTCTGTATCCTATCCCTGCCCTCCAGCGTATCTACCACTCCTCCCAGTTTAGTATCATCCGCAAATTTGCTGAGAGTGCAATCCACACCATCCTCCAGATCATTTATGAAGATATTGAACAAAACCAGCCCCAGGACCGACCCCTGGGGCACTCCACTTGACACCGGCTGCCAACTAGACATGGAGCCATTGATCACTACCCGTTGAGCCCGACAATCTAGCCAACTTTCTACCCACCTTATAGTGCATTCATCCAGCCCATACTTCTTTAACTTGCTGACAAGAATACTGTGGGAGACCGTGTCAAAAGCTTTGCTAAAGTCAAGAAACAATACATCCACTGCTTTCCCTTCATCCACAGAACCAGTAATCTCATCATAGAAGGCGATTAGATTAGTCAGGCATGACCTTCCCTTGGTGAATCCACGCTGACTGTTCCTGATCACTTTCCTCTCATGTAAGTGTTTCAGGATTGATTCTTTGAGGACCTGCTCCATGATTTTTCCGGGAACTGAGGTGAGGCTGACTGGCCTGTAGTTCCCAGGATCCTCCTTCTTCCCTTTTTTAAAGATTGGCACTACATTAGCCTTTTTCCAGTCATCTGGGACTTCCCCCATTCGCCACGAGTTTTCAAAGATAATGGCCAATGGCTCTGCAATCACAGCCACCAATTCCTTTAGCACTCTTGGATGCAACTCGTCCGGCCCCGTGGACTTGTGCATGTCCAGCTTTTCTAAATAGTCCCTAATCACCTCTTTCTCCACAGAGGGCTGGCCATCTACTCCCCATTTTGTGATGCCCAGCGCAGCAGTCTGGGAGCTGTCCTTGTTAGTGAAGACAGAGGCAAAAAAAGCATTGAGTACATTAGCTTTTTCCACATCCTCTGTCACTAGGTTGCCTCCTTCATTCAGTAAGGGGCCCACACTTTCCTTCGCTTTCTTCTTGTTGCCAACAAAGCTGAAGAAACCCTTCTTGTTACTCTTGACATCTCTTGCTAGCTGCAGCTCCAGGTGCGATTTGGCCCTCCTGATTTCATTCCTACATGCCCGAGCAATATTTTTATACTCTTCCCTGGTCATATGTCCAACCTTCCACTTCTTGTAAGCTTCTTTTTTATGTTTAAGGTCCACTAGGATTTCACCGTTAAGCCAAGCTGGTCGCCTGCCATATTTACTATTCTTTCGACTCATTGGGATGGTTTGTCCCTGTAACCTCAACAGGGATTCCTTGAAATACAGCCAGCTCTCCTGGACTCCTTTCCCCTTCATGTTAGTCCCCCAGGGGATCCTACCCATCCGTTCCATGAGGGAGTCGAAGTCTGCTTTCCTGAAGTCCAGGGTCCGTATCCTGCTGCTTACCTTTCTTCCCTGTGTCAGGATCCTGAACTCAACCAACTCATGGTCACTGCCTCCCAGATTCCCATCCACTTTTGCTTCCCCCACTAATTCTTCCCTGTTTGTGAGCAGCAGGTCAAGAAAAGCTCCCCCCCCCCAGTTGGCTCGTCTAGCGCTTGCACCAGGAAATTGTCCCCTACGCTTTCCAAAAACTTCCTGGATTGTCTATGCACCGCTGTATTGCTCTCCCAGCAGATATCAGGAAAATTAAAGTCACCCATGAGAACCAGGGTGTGCGATCTAGTAGCTTCTGCGAGCTGCCGGAAGAAAGCCTCATCCACCTCTTCCCCCTGGTCCGGTGGTCTATAGCAGACTCCCACCACTACATCACTCTTGTTGCTCACACTTCTAAACTTAATCCAGAGACACTCAGGTTTTTCTGCAGTTTCGTACTGGAGCTCATGGTACTTCACCCATCTTGTCTCTAGATTTCAGAGTAACAGCCGTGTTAGTCTGTATTCGCAAAAAGAAAAGAAGTACTTGTGGCACCTTAGAGACTAACCAATTTATTTGAGCATGAGCTTTTGTGAGCTACAGCTCACTTCATCGGATGCATACCGTGGAAAATGCAGCAGACTTTATATACACACAGAGATCATGAAACAATACCTCCTCCCACCCCACTGTCCTGCTGGTAATAGCTTATCTAAAGTGATCATCAAGTTGGGCCATTTCCAGCACAAATCCAGGTTTTCTGACCCTCCACCCCCCACACACAAACTCACTCTCCTGCTGGTAATAGCCCATCCAAAGTGACAACTCTCTACACAATGTGCATGATAATCAAGGTGGGCCATTTCCTGCACAAATCCAGATTCTCTCACCCCGTCACCTCCCTCCAAAAAACACACACACACAAACTCACTATCCTGCTGGTCTCTAGAGTATCTAATGGGAGTCACTATCCAGTTGAGGGCAGGGCTGTGTTACCATGCTATTTTCCTTGATGACCCTTTGCTCCCACAGAAATTCTTACCAGCAATCCATAGAGTAGCACTGATGTTGACTTGTACGCAACCTGCTTTCTAGAGCTATCGTGGTATAGTGGGACCATCTGAGACAAACAGAGGAAAGCTATAAAGGAGAAGAAAATAGGGCAATGATCTCTGTTACCTTTGTTTTATGTTTCTTTTCCAGGACTCTTCTCTCTTGCCAGTTCTGTAGTCTGATATGTTTCAAGTTTTCTTCAATATCCTTGAAGAAAAAAATAAAATGCTCATAAAGTTCAAAAAGTACAATTATACATCCACTCCTCAGAACCAGAGTATGTATAGACTATGCATAAAGTGTATGGTTTATGGTGTACATTTATTAATTGCTCTTCATAAATATTCTCCTAATTGCTTCACTGCTAATTGGAATGGAATAGCAAATAATTGCCAAAGTTATCTGATTTGGCATAAAAAAAGAGTTAGGAAATTTTTCAAAAAGTGCAAACCTCTGATTTTTCAAACTCCCATATTTAAAGAATACTTTGTCAGATTCCCCCAACAAACCAAACCCCTGCTCTGACACAGGACCAGTATAAGAAGTTTCAGATTCATCTAGTTCTAGTTTGAGAGGCAGTGAAAAATCAAGTTTAGAATTGTAATCTGGTTACAAACTTAACTGTGGAAAGACTAATTGCCTCCATAGTATCTTGTCTCATGATGGCACTCAAAATGTTATTTAATTATACCACTTCATTTTCCTACATCCAATGCCACAACATAGCTCTGTATTAGCTACTTGTCAAATAAACAAAAAAAATAGCATATCTTAAGGGATCAGGTGCATCGCCATCTCCCTAATAAAATATCCAAACAATTTTCAGACTTTAGTTAACACGTGAAGCAGAAGAAAACTCTCTCAAATACATGGAGGAAGTCAAGCAGGTGCTTAGCCCACAGATCATAGAATCATAGAATATCAGGGTTGGAAGGGACCTCAGGAGGTCATCTAGTCCAAACCCCTGCTCAAAGCAGGACCAATCCCCAATTAAATCATCCCAGCCAGGGCTTTGTCAAGCCTGACCTTAAAAACTTCTAAGGAAGGAGATTCTACCACCTCCCTAGGTAACGCATTCCGGTGTTTCACCACCCTCCTAGTGAAAAAGTTTTTCCTAATATCCAACCTAAACCTCCCCCACTGCAACTTGAGATCATTACTCCTTGTCCTGTCCTCTTCTACCACTGAGAATAGTCTAGAACCATCCTCTCTGGAACCACCTCTCAGGTAGTTGAAAGCAGCTATCAAATCCCCCCTCATTCTTCTCTTCTGCAGACTAAACAATCCCAGTTCCCTCAGCCTCTCCTCATAAGTCATGTGTTCCAGACCCCTAATCATTTTTGTTGCCCTTCGCTGGACTCTCTCCAATTTATCCACATCCTTCTTGTAGTGTGGGGCCCAAAACTGGACACAGTACTCCAGATGAGGCCTCACCAATGTCGAACAGAGGGGGACGATCACGTCCCTCGATCTGCTCACTATGCCCCTACTTATACATCCCAAAATGCCATTGGCCTTCTTGGCAACAAGGGCACCCTGCTGACTCATATGCAGCTTCTCGTCCACTGTCACCCCCTAGGTCCTTTTCTGCAGAACGGCTGCCTAGCCATTCGGTCCCTAGTCTGTAGCTGTGCATTGGGTTCTTCCGTCCTAAGTGCAGGACCCTGCACTTATCCTTATTGAACCTCATCAGATTTCTTTTGGCCCAATCCTCCAATTTGTCTAGGTCCCTCTGTATCCTATCCCTGCCCTCCAGCGTATCTACCACTCCTCCCAGTTTAGTATCATCCACAAATTTGCTGAGAGTGCAATCCACACCATCCTTCAGATCATTTATGAAGATACTGAACAAAACCGGCCCCAGGACCGACCCCTGGGGCAGTCCACTTGATACCAGCTGCCAACTAGACATGGAGCCATTGATCACTACCCGTTGAGCCCGACAATCTAGCCAACTTTCTACCCACCTTATAGTGCATTCATCCAGCCCATACTTCTTTAACTTGCTGACAAGAATACTGTGGGAGACCGTGTCAAAAGCTTTGCTAAAGTCAAGAAACAATACATCCACTGCTTTCCCTTCATCCACAGAACCAGTAATCTCATCATAGAAGGCGATTAGATTAGTCAGGCATGACCTTCCCTTGGTGAATCCACGCTGACTGTTCCTGATCACTTTCCTCTCATGTAAGTGCTTCAGGATTGATTCTTTGAGGACCTGCTCCATGATTTTTCCGGGAACTGAGGTGAGGCTGACTGGCCTGTAGTTTCCAGGATCCTCCTTCTTCCCTTTTTTAAAGATTGGCACTACATTAGCCTTTTTCCAGTCATCTAGGACTTCCCCCGTTCGCCACGAGTTTTCAAAGATAATGGCCAATGGCTCTGCAATCACAGCCGCCAATTCCTTTAGCACTCTCGGATGCAACTCGTCCAGCCCCATGGACTTGTGCACGTCCAGCTTTTCTAAATAGATGCACTGTGCTATCTATTAGATGTTAGGAGAAAGGGTTTCTGTGCAGTTTTAATCCTGATTTCCTATAAACTGGCTGTGCCCTTGATTTAAATGGGCATTGAATCAGTTCCCAGATGCAAGTGGTTTCAATATACTCTGTTGTCTCAATAAAATGAAATAAACTACCTGGGGCCAAGTCACGCCTTAGAATTACATAGGACTCTAGCATCTCCCATTCCAAAATGTGCATGTCTATTTTCCACCAATTCCCCTGTTGCAACTCCCTGATAACCATCCTATAAAAAGAAATAGTCAAACTCCCAAAACAGCCAAAAAATCCTCTCCCCAGCCCAAGTAACTGGGCTAGCTCACTGCTGCAGAGCTCTCTGGGGTCTGGAAACGCGAGAATGGAGCCACTCTTCAGCTGCTAGTCCCCGCTAAGAACTGGGGTTGGTTTAGAATCATAGAATCATAGAATATCAGGGTTGGAAGGGACCCCAGAAGGTCATCTAGTCCAACCCCCTGCTCAAAGCAGGACCAATTCCCAGTTAAATCATCCCAGCCAGGGCTTTGTCAAGCCTGACCTTAAAAACCTCTAAGGAAGGAGATTCTACCACCTCCCTAGGTAACGCATTCCAGTGTTTCACCACCCTCTTAGTGAAAAAGTTTTTCCTAATATCCAATCTAAACCTCCCCCACTGCAACTTGAGACCATTACTCCTCGTTCTGTCATCTGCTACCATTGAGAACAGTCTAGAGCCATCCTCTTTGGAACCCCCTTTCAGGTAGTTGAAAGCAGCTATCAAATCCCCCCTCATTCTTCTCTTCTGCAGGCTAAACAATCCCAGCTCCCTCAGCCTCTCCTCATAACTCATGTGTTCCAGTCCCCTAATCATTTTTGTTGCCCTTCGCTGGACTCTCTCCAATTTATCCACATCCTTCTTGAAGTGTGGGGCCCAAAACTGGACACAGTACTCCAGATGAGGCCTCACCAATGTCGAATAGAGGGGAATGATCACGTCCCTCGATCTGCTCGCTATGCCCCTACTTATACAGCCCAAAATGCCATTGGCCTTCTTGGCAACAAGGGCACACTGCTGACTCATATCCAGCTTCTCGTCCACTGTCACCCCTAGGTCCTTTTCCGCAGAACGGCTGCCTAGCCATTCGGTCCCTAGTCTGTAGCTGTGCATTGGGTTCTTCCGTCCCAAGTGCAGGACCCTGCACTTATCCTTATTGAACCTCATCAGATTTCTTTTGGCCCAATCCTCCAATTTGTCTAGGTCTTTCTGTATCAAGGGTTTGCCAGCCCTTGGTGAGGAAGAAGTGGAGGATCTATGCTACAGGGGATCCTCTGGCCCTACGTCTCTTCCTGGCCAAGAAGTCCCAATGGAATTTGGCTCTAACTCACTCCCTGTACAGCCTCTGCAAGTGTTGCTCCTTCACAGCAAAACTGAACCTGCTAGCTCTGCACGGAGTCATCCACACCCATGAAGATCTGCCCCTGTGAGTGGATTCCACTGCATGCCACTTTTAAAGCATGAAAAAAGGAACAGATTTCTTTAAATAAAGCAAAAGTACACTACAGTAGAAGCTGGGGAGAAACAACATTGACCTGAACAAACCAGGACCAAAAGAGAGAAAATTCTCAGGCTTAGACATAAAATAAACATAGGGAAATAAAAATCTCACATGCAGTAAAAAGTGACTCTATCAGATGTAAGTTATTTTTCATGTGTTCCTTATTTCCTTGACTATTACTTCTCAGAGTTCTCAGAGAAATAGACTAGAGGTATGTAGGATCACATTAACTTAATTGTACTTTAGTTAGTTTGTGGTAATGTGTTCAAACTCTATTATACAGTGTTGGTACCTGGACTGGTTCTTCTCTTCTTCCAGGAGTATCTTTTGGATTGGGTTGGCACCCAGCATTCCCTTGTTTCACAAGATAGGTTTTGTCTTTTATTTGCGGTTTCTCCTAAAGGATATATTTACAAAATGCTTGTTTCAGTTACTGGGTAAATTGGATATTGGCTTTAAATGAACACTTCTGGAACTGTGCAGGGGGGAGCTGTTACCTGCAGTGCTCCTGCTTTGAATCTAAGTTCTTTTACATCACTGTGGTACTGTTGCCGAATTTTCTGTAATTGTTTCAGGTATTCCTGTTAAACAGCACCAAGTTTAGAATATCGTGCATGCAGTTTCCCTTAGAAACAACACTGGTTAAGAAAAAATAATACATGGACATCCAAATTATCTGTGTAACTATACATAGTAACATTGATTCTACCTTAATAATATTTTATTGTAGTTACATTTATTTTAATAAATCAGTTTATTATTAACTAAATACATTAGCATGTAATTTTTGTGTATCCATATGAGAAATAAATATTATTACTATTTTATCAATCATACAAAAGCATCATAGAATCAAGTACAGTTTATATAAAAAATATAAGTAACCTCCATTGATAACAATACATCGCGTAAGTAGCACCTCTAAATGTGGTAGTGAAGTGTGAAACTGGGAACAAAAACTAAGAGAATAATACATTTTTTGGTTTGTGCACATGGGGACTCATTCTCCTCTCACGCTGTTTTTACAACAATGTAATTCTACTGACTTCAAAGGAAGTGAGATCAAAATCAGGACTGTGCTCTTTCTTATTGTTACTCAAATCAGCTTCTTGTACCAGGACCTTACCAGGTGGTGGCAGTGCTATACAACCCACATATGAATCCACCTAATACTGTACTTGTGGACAGGAGAAAGAGTATCGTTTTTGACAAATGGAATGTATACTTGCCAATTAGTAAAATAAAATGGCTCTGGCCAACTAAGATGAACATGTCTTATACCTCTTCTTTCATTTCATTCCTTCTAGCCAGATCCCTCTGATGGTCTTTGAGCTGCTCTTCCATCACTTCCTGCTTCTTGATCTGGTTATGATGTGGGTCAGCAGAGGATGGTCGCAGTCCCTGTTGATATGCAGAAGATCATTTCCAGAGCAAAGGAATTTCCATTTAGAGATTTTCTCTTCTGACTTCCCCCCACACACACACTGCAGTCAAAAGTGACATAAGTACAGTACATAATTCTGGAAGAAATAGTTACAATGGTATTTCGCATTAGGAGGTTTTTCTTACAATAAAAAGTAAAACCTTGAGAAGAAAATTGCGGAGTACATCAATTAAAACATTACAGCAGAGTTCCCTATTTGTCAGCACTATATTTTGATGTGAGAAAGACCAGGTTCATTTTCTGGACTGTCACTCATTTCCACTTTAGTGATTGTATTCTATAATTCAGTTTATATTTACCAACTGCTTTTCCACTTTCATCTTGTACTGCTGGGCTTCGAGCTGTCTTTGAAGATACTCTGCGGGCCTGACAGAACACAATGACATTCAACTATGGTATTTTTGTTTACAACTTTCAGCAAATTATATGAACATGGAAGCTCCCTATATATACACACACCCAGAAATGTATTTGTTTACCAGAAGTTACTTCCTGAATTCTACCTATACTGTGCTAAATGTATAAAGAATGTACCATTGAGTAACCATATATTCACTTGACCGCTGTCCCTTGCCCTCCCCCCTCCATCAATTATACCAATCTTCTGAAGTTTGAGAAATAGTATATGAACATGTTATTAAAAACAATACTGGTTTGTAATACATTCACACAAGAACCAAGAGTTAAAAGTTCCATGTTCAATCCAAAATGTTTCATTTTCTGACTTCTGTGTGCCTGTAACACTCTCATTTTATATTAGCAGGGGGTTTTCATAGAATTTCTTCTTCTTTTTTAGTTGCAAAACCATCAGCAGTCACTTGTAGGTTCCTTGGTCCTCAGTTATTTGGCATCATGCCTTCTGAATGCTACTGTCATTCAAAGAACCAGGCTCAACTTATTTTGTCCTTAACATCCTGAATTTAATCATCCTTAAACCGGGTATCCCAAATTCAGTCATCCTTAACTGAGATATCCCCAACCCTGCCTTCCTTGACCAAAACCTTATGACCCAGCCTACCTTAACTGAAGCCTCCAAAACAAGTCACTATTTAAATCTGGCATCCCTGAATCCTTAACCTGGTCTACCTTATGCAATGCTTCTTGAACCCATCCATTTGTGACTAATGGACAGGCAGCCTCAGAAATAGGAGAACGCTTCCCACTGTGGGGCCTGAATGAGGAAGGCTGTGAAGTTTATAAACTTGCAGGAGAAAGGAACCTTTCCATGGAAGCTATAGTATAAGCTCTGCAGAAGGAAATCTCTCTGTGGCCTACCCTAACCCCAATCTCCAGGCAAGAGAACTGCATTGGTTCTGCTGGGTTTAGAGCCTTCTGAGCATTTGAGGTAGGGGTGGCAGGACAGAGGGGAAGAACAGCCTTTACCAATTAAAAAGCACATGTCCAGATAAGGGTAGTTTTATTTCTCCCACAATATTTGGACTGGGAGCTGCACGGAGATCTTGGACAAGTTTCTACAATGAACAGTTTCAAATGTCATGAAAATACATTCAGAAGTGAATCTCTAGGTTGAATTGAGTAGATAGAAATGGGCATTTCATTTTTTCTTGTTGAATCATATGTAATACAAGAACTACATCAAAAGCTGAGCAGGAAAGGAACAACACAGAATGCGTGACTACTTCTACAGCTCAACATTGCTACATGATCAAAAAGATTGAGGAGTCAAGATATTGGTGATTCTTCAGTAATTAAATTGAGGGAAAAGGCTTACCACTCAGGTGGGGGTGGTGCAACTTGTCCTTTCTGTTTATAATATTCCTCGACTCTTTGGTTGATGTGAGAAAGGTCATCTTGTACATAAAGTCTCTTCTGCAAGTTGTCAAGTTTATCATAGTAATTACCATAATGTCCATGTACTCTGGCAGCTTCTGGCCTTTCTGCCATCTTAAATCTGGAGCGCCAATGCTGAAAATACATATAACAGGATGAAATTTCAAAGGTAATGAATGATCATTCTTAACCCAAGACATGATAAGCTGGATGCTAGATTTTATCCTCTGCACTAGTCACATTTTTAAGGCAAGTTCCATTCCCACTCCCCATTCTCAGTTAGGTGATAATACTAGCTGTCTACACTAGGACAACTTCCCCTAACCTTTTCACACCTCATCTAGAGGCTTCTTGAAGCACATGTTTCTTACTGCAGTCCTTTCCTGTCTACCCATTACTTCAACTCTCCTTATTCAGAGGCTCTCCTCATTGTGAGTCAGCCAACAGTTCTTTTTGCCTATAAACTAGACACATTAGAGCCACTGTAATACATTTTATTCACATTGCTCTGAAGCCCTGAATGAATTCCTGGGCTGGCTTATTATGACACATTTTATTGTGAAACTTGGATATGAGGCAGCTCTATCTGCACCTTTAACTACATTTCAGGAGTTACCCAGGAGCAAGGTGGAACAAAAGGTTTAATTTCTAAGATATATACAATTTTGATAGAAAAAGATGCTGATAAGAAAACAACCCAGATGAAAAGATGGGAGAGGGATTTGGACAAAGAAATTGAGAAAGGGGATATACATCTTCAATTTGTATAGCTCAAAGATTTTTTAACAAATATAAATTACTCTATAAATGGCATATGACTCCAGTTTAGATCCATCATAGTTTTGCTAATAGGGAGGCTGCAGGGAAAGCGAAACATATTTGCACATGTAGTGCTTTTGTCCAGGAATTAGACAGTTTAAGGAATACATTATTAAAAAGATTAATCTCATGACAAAAAGCCAGCTTCCTAGAGATCCCTTGACAGGCTTACTTAATGCTCTGGAAAGGAGCTACATTTTAAACAGACCAAATTATTTTCTTTTTTTATTTTTAACAGTTAGACTTTGTATTGAACTTTATTGGAAAAATGTGGCATGCCTTCCCCTTCTATGGAATTGTGGAATGGTAAAATATGGATTGTCCTTGTAGTGGAAAAACACAAGTACGTACACAAGAGAAGTGCCAGGAAGAGGATAGGTACTGTACTTAGAAATTGGTCACTTTTTCTAGCGTACTCAGAAGAGGAGGGTTCCTCAACTGACAAGCCAGAATATTTAGCCAGGTTGTCTGAATATTAACCTGATCCTAAATAAGTAACATAATGTATTATATAGTTACATAATATGTTAACATTATATTTAGGGCCCTACCAATTTCAGTCATAGGATTTAAAAAATTGTAAATTTCATTATTTCAGCTATTTAAATCTGAAATATCACAGTGTTGTAATTGTAGGGGTCCTGACCCAAAAAAGAGTTGTGGGGGGATCGCAAAGGTTATTGTGTGTGTGGGGGGGGAGCCTGCGGTAATGCTACCCTTACTTCTGCACTGCTGCTGGCAGCAGTACTGACTTCAGAGCTTGGCAGCTGGAGAGTAGCAGCTGCTGGCCAAGAGCCCTGCTCTGAAGGCAGAGCCGTCGCCAGCAGCAGCGCAGAAGTAAGGATGGCATGTGATGCTATTGCCACCCTTACTTCTGCACTGCTGCCTGCAGAGCTGGTCCCTCAGTCAGCAGCCAATGCTCTCCAGCCACCCCGCTCTGAAGGCAGTGCAGAAGTAAGGGTGGCAATACCACAGCCCCCCTGCAACTCCCTTTGGGTCAGAACCCCCATTTGAGAAACACTGCTCTCCCCCATGAAATCTGTATCGTATAGGGTAAAATCACACAAAAGACCAGAGTTCACGGTGGGAGACCAGATTTCTGGGTCAGTGATGCATTTTTCATGACTGTTAATTTGGTAGGGCCCTAATTATATTGTAACTTTGCCTAAATAAGAAAAACACCGTGCTCCGAATTCTGCTCTCAGTTATGCCCGTGCAAACTTGGAGCAACTTCACTATGTCCGTTGAATTGCTCTGGATTTACACCAGTATAACTGAGAGCAGAATTAAGCCTTATATCCTTCAAATGGGAAAAGACTCAGTTTCATTGCCTCCATTGCCAAATACTTTGAAATGCACTCCTGCCAATAATCCAAAATAGTCTTTTAAAAAGCAGATTTCTTCCATTTCAACCTGACTACATTTCAGAAAGGAATAAAGCTCTGTAAGTCTTGTAGTCACAGTACCTGGGCAATAGGTTGCTGGACTCTTGAAGGAGGTTTCCATTCATTACTATGTAATAATTCCTGTTTCTTGACAGGTGCCACCATCCTGGATCTTGGAGGATGATGGTCCTGGATTCTCACTTTTTGAAGTTTAGGAACTTATTTAACAATAAAAAAATATAATTGTAATGGTAATTATTCCTATTGTTCTTATTACATAATAATTATAAATTGTAATAAAGTGCATATGTCTAATACACACTGAACTGTCTAATACATATCCCTTTGGCCTTGTCTACACTACAAAGTTTTGTCGACAAAACAGTGAATGTGTACACTGTGATGCAACTTTTGGCAGCAAAAATGCCCTGTTTTGGTGACAAAATAAAACCACCCTGACGAGAGACATAAGCCTTTTTGATCAAAATTTTTGTTGACAAAGTGCCAGTGTAAACATGACGCTTGATTTTAATCACTTTATTTGGCCTCCAGAAGATGTCCCACAATGCAGTTTGAACTCCACTGGCTCGCAGCCAGGTAAACAACTATCCGCCCCTCCCCCTTAGAAGTTCCGGGAATTTTTGAAACTCCATTTCCTGTTTGCTTGGCATTGGAAGGTCTTATCACATCTTCTCAGATGACCATGGCAGGTTATCGCAGCAAACGCTCTCCTGCTTGGACCACTGCGGAGCTGCTGGATCTTATACTTAGTCTTGCCATGAGTGTAGGGGACTAGACCAGATGACCTCTCGAGGTCCCTTCCAGTCCTATGATTCTATGATCTGCACAGTATATGGGGAGAGGAGGCTGTGCAGTCCCAGCTGCACTTGAGCCATAGGAATCTGGATACCTAAGGGCAGATTGCTCGAGGCTTGTGAGAAAAGGGCTATAATTGGGACACGCTGCAGTGCAGAGCAAAGACAAAGACACTGAGGCAGGCGTACCACAAGGCGAGGGAGGCAAACCATCACTCCGGTGCTGCATCTAAGACCTGCCCGTTCTATAAGGAGCTGGACGCTATCCTCGGTGGCGACCCCACCTCCATCGCCAAGAGCCCCATGGATACTTCAGCAGGCCTGGAGGCAGCGGAAAGAGGGCCTAACCCGGAGGATGACATTGTTGATGAAGAGGTGGAGTTAGACGACAATGCGGAGCTCCCAGCAGGGTTGCCCAGTGGGCCAGGCAGCCAGGAACTGTTCATCACTCCAGAGGTGTCTAGCCAGTCTTAGCAGTTGCTCTCCGGTGAGCAAGAAGCAGGAGAGGAGATGCCTGGTAAGTGGCTCTGGTTTGTGTAGCTCAGAAGTGGGTTCAGGGTACAGAAATGTACATGGCTGGCTGTGTTTCTGTGAGCTGGACATTTCCCTGTGTAGCTAATCAGTACAGGGGAACAAGGTGTTGATCCATGCCGAGATCTCACAGGAATCCTCCAGAGAGATCTCCAGGAAAGTTTCCTGGAGGTACTTGGTAATCCTCTGCCTAAGGTTCCTTGGCAGAGCTGCTTTGATCCTTCCCCCATTGTAGAAAACTTTCCCATGCCATTCAGCAATCACTTGTGCAAGGACCAAAGCGGCACACAGGCGAGCAGCATAGGGACCAGGGCGGAAGCCACAAGCATGTAGTAGATGTACCCTCATTTCCCTGCTTACCCTCAGCAGTGAGATATCAGCTACAATGTGGAAAAGTGTGGGAGAATTTTAGGATGTTTTCCCTAGTTGGCTGCACCACAACCCTTGCAGAGTGAGTGCTCTTTTCGCCATGTAGAGCACTCACCCACCCAGCCAACACTCAGCATGCTTTGGGTGTTCACAAAGATATGTGCTTGCCAAGGGTCAATGAGAAAGTGATTGTTATGTTACAAAAGGTATATTTAACTGAAATGTTTCAAATCTGTGCGTGAATTTAACAATCATGCTTCTGTGCATTGTTCCTTCTGCTTCAGCAGATTTGGCCTTCAGGAACACCCCACACACCCCGGATGAGTGTCTCTGCCAGATAAAAAGAAAAGGAGTACTTGTGGCACCTTAGAGACTAACCAATTTATTAGAGCATAAGCTTTCGTGAGCTACAGCTCACTTCCTCAGATGCATATCATGGAAACTGCATCTGAGGAATATGCATCTGAGGAAGTGAGCTGTAGCTCACGAAAGCTTATGCTCTAATAAATTGGTTAGTCTCTAAGGTGCCACAAGTACTCCTTTTCTTTTTGCGAATACAGACTAACACGGCTGTTACTCTGAAATCTGCCAGATAAGAAAGCATTAAAGATGGAGCAAAGATGATGTGTTCTGGGAGGTACTGCGGTGCTCCAATGCAGAGAAAAGGGAATGCAAAGAGCAAAGGGAAGCCGAAACGCAGAACAGAAAATAAAATCAGGAGTTTGTTAAGGACGCTACTGAGCGGATGATTAAAGTCATGGAGGAGCAAACGCAGATGCTGAAGTCCTTAATAATGCTGAAGACTAAGCAGATCCATGCTTGGCCTCCCCTGCAGCACATTCAGAACTCTTTTTCCATGCCCCCCCAACTCAGCCAGCACACATTTCCCAGAGTTACAGTCCTTCGTAGCAGGATGCGATTAATTGCCCTGCACACTTGCATTAATGCAGCCCCAACGGTTGACTTCCTGACTCCAAATTGATTTGCGACTGACCGATAGTCTGGAGTCATCAGCTTCCACATAGCAATTTCCACACACTTCTCTACCAATAGGGCAGCTTTTATTCTCATGTCCTTGCGCCACAGTGCTGGGGCGAGCTCCATACACAGTTCCAGGAAGGTGGCTTTCTGCATCTGAAAGTTCTGTAGCCACTGCTCTTCATCCCACACCTACATGACGATACGATCCCACCATTCAGTGCTTGTTTCCTGAGGCCAAAAGTGACGGTCTGCCCTCTACAGCTGTTCTGTGAATGCCAAAAGCAGTCTAAAGTTGCTCCTATCTATATCACACAGCATGTCAGGAAACTGGGAGTCTTCTTCAGTTAGGAACTTCACGATTAACTGCACTGCCATCCATGATGTCTTAATGACAGTTATCAAAGCATAGGAAAGCAGTGCAGGATCCATCCCTTCTCACAAAGTTGCCTGGGTTCACAGCAAAGAAGGGCCATTGAAAAATGCCGCGAAAGAAAGCCAGAAGCCCATGGAATGCTGAGACAGAAAGCAACGTATCACGGGACTTTGAGCCCGGTCCCAAGATGTGACCCAATCCACTCCACCTTCCCACAACACCTAGTGACAGAAGGTGTTGAGCTGGACTGTGGGATAGGTACCCCACAGTGCATTGCTCACACTGTCAATGATAGTGCCCCAATTGCGGACACGCTCTGCCGATGGAGCAAGTGTGAACATGACATACTGATTTCTATTATGCCAATTTTTGAGCGTCAACATCACTTTTGTCGACAAAACTTTGTAATGTAGACAAGGCCTTTATATTCCACCTTAATAATAATAATAATACTGTACACCTCACCTCATGCCTTACATCCAAAGAGTCCAAAGCTTTTTGAAAGCATTAATTAATTAAGATTCAGAACACTCTTGTGAGGTAGGTATTCTTTCACTCATTTTACAGATAAGTAAACTGAAGCACAGAGAGATTTGTCCAAGGTTACACAGGGATTCAGTATTAGATTCAAGAATAGAATGTAGTAGTTTTGAGGTCCAGGGCCAGATTTCAATGCAGTTAGCCCCCTAACCTGCTTAGGCACTTCTGTAAATCCCACTAGGTGCCTAGCTGCACCTGTAGGACCCAAAATACGTTTGTAAATCTGGCCCTCAGTCATGTCCTCTAACCATCAGACAAAACTTCAACATAGTTCTTCAGAACTATAAGAAAAAAGAGCTGCAAAATGAGGAATTCAATTTATATATGCCCCAGGTAAATGAGGACTGTAAGCCACTCCAATTTGAGTCCCACAGTCAGTGCCACTGCAAAGACCTCAACACTAATGAAGAGAGGTGGTGCCCTTGTGAGAAGGAAGTAGACTGTTAGTATAGTCCTAAGTTTCTCCTGAGTATGGACTGTCAGCTGCAAAGAGTATCATGACTGGGGGATTCATTGCAGCTAGGACCCAAGCTTATGGATAAAATTTTCAAAAGTGCTTCTGTGACTTAGGAGCCAAGTCCCTTTTTCCAAAAATAATTTAGGCACCAAGGAGCATCAATCTAATTGAAAGTCAGTGATACGTATGCTCCTCAGTGCCTAAGTCTCATTGGAACATGGGACTTGGCTCCTAAGTCACTCTGGAACACCTGAAAATGTTACCCACAATTCCTAGAAGTTAAAAAACAAATAAAAAAGAAGCCAACCATATCTATGTCTGAAAATTTGTTTTAATTTACTTCTGTTCTTCCATAAGTAACATTGTGGAGTATCTGTGATATACTGAAGAACACAGAACACAGATCAGGCATATATACCTGACTTACCCCTGGGTGTCAATTACAAATCCAACATTGTTGTCTTTCATATTTTGATCTAATTTATGTTATTTTGCAAAATGCTGTCAGCTGACAAAATAATACAATGTACCTGTCATGTTACTATTGAGATGTCTATGACTTTCAGCTCTGAATTAAATTGTATTTGTGCCACAAGTACAAACGAGATTATTATTATTTATTTTTACAGTACACAAAAGTGTGCTCACTGCTTTGCACAATACATAGCAACACAATGACCCTGCCCAGATAACCTTAAACTCTAACGACAGATGCAATGGATGAGTTGAGGAAGAACAAGGATTACAGCAAAAAGAGTATGTGTTCAGTTAGTTTAGGCATGTGCACTAATTAGTCCAAACGTATGTTTGGTTTTTTTAAATAATTATTATTATTGACTTTTCTTGTGGGTGGTGAGAAAGGAGTGCTCCTTAAAGGGCATTTGTTCATATGACAAAATCATTGTGTAACGTAAAACAAATAGTGGTCTGTGCCCCAGAAATGTGCAGCACTACAATAGCATATGTTTTGCAGGATAAGACTGTGGTACCTTGGTAGAGCCAAGAAAGGACACTTGTTCCAACAGTGGCCTTGAATTATAGGTAGCTGCAAGTGATAGCAGTCCCTCAGTTTTGTAAATTATATTAAGTTTAACCACAAAAGTTATTTTAAACCACTGGTTCAGCACATCCCCATGGCAGCTTCCACCAGCTGAGCTTCTATCGTGAGCTGGATTTCAATGGAAGTTGCCTTTCGCTGGTGGAATACCTGGGTAGGACAGTGGTATAAACAATGCTTGCTCTCCCTCCAGGGTGGAGTGCCTCTGCTGGTGAAGTTCTCAGCCCCTATATTAGCGATGCTAAATCAAACCCTTGATGTGCAAGTCACATTAAAAACTGCTGAAAAAGGTAAGTCCATCCAGTAATTATCATGCTTCTTCACTTCTGGATAGTATTAAGATTAGTTTAGAACCAACGTTAATTAATAATAAGTATGTATTTTATTATTATTCTGTCATAAAACAAGACTTACCCTGCACCAACTTGGCTGCAGGCTGTGCTGATGGTCTTTTTTTATGTATAACAGTGTGGCTGAATTCTTCCTGTATTACCTATAAGCAAAAAGTATCTGTTACAACGGTCTGTGCTGCATCTTGTTTAATAGATTCATAGATTTCAAGGCCAGAAGGTTCTATTTGTGATCATCTAGTCTGATCTTCTGTACAACATAGGCCACAGAACTCCCCCAAAATAACTCCTTGAGCAGTGGTTCTCAAGTGGGGGGCCACAAGCAGATTTCGGGGGGGCCGCCAAGCAAGGCCAGCATTAGACTCACTGGGGCCCAGCGCAGAAAGCCAAAGGCCCAGTGCATGGGGCTGAAGCTCTGGGCCCTGAGCCCCAGGCAGTTGCCCTGCTTGCTACCCCCTAATGCCAGTCCTGGCTTTTATATGCAGAAAACCAGTTGTGGCACAGATGGGCCATGGAGTTTTTATAGCATGGTCGCCGGGGGAGAGGGGGGTGGCGCGGGGCTCAGCAAGAAAAAGTTTGAAAACTCCTGTCCTAGAGCATATCTTTTAGAAAAACAGCCAATCAGTTTAAAAGTTGTCAGTGATGGAGAATCCACCATGACCCTGTGTAAGTTGTTCCAATGGTTAATTACTCTGCTGTTAACAAATTTACACCTTATTTCCCATCAGAATTTGTCTCGCTTCAACATCCAGCTGAATTGTGCTATACCTTTCTCTGCTAGATTGAAGAACCCATTATTAAATATTTGTTTCCCATGTAGGTACTTATAGACTGTAATCAAGTCACCCCTTGACCTTTCTCTTTGTTAAGCAAAACAGACAGACTCATGGAGCTGTATCACTATCAGGTTTTCTAGTCCTCTGATCATTCTCATGGCTCTTCTCTGAACCCTCTCCAATTTATCAACATCCTTCTTGAACTGTGAGCACCAGAACTGGACACAGTATTCCATTAGAGGTTGCACAGTGCCAAATACAGAGGTAAAACAACCCCTCAACTGCTATTCAAGATTCCCATATACATCCAATGATGGCCTTAGACCTTTTGGCCACAACATTGCACTGGGAGCTCAGTATTCAGCTGATTATCCACCACAACCCCCAAATCTTTTTCAAGGTCATTGTTTCCCATGATAGAGTTGTGACAGTGCCCCCCATAAGGCTTTATGGAAATATGCATAGAATATATGACATAACTGGAATATATTATATGCTACATATGCCATGTAACATATCTATGTAAAGGTTATGATCTACTGAATCTATTAATCCTATTTGTATGCATGTATCATTTTTGTATTCGAAGTTATGAATACTGGTTGTGTACTGGCTTGATTTCTAAATAACCTTGGTAGAGCATTTGGTCAGTTCCTGGAGAAAGGAATTCACAAAGTTAAGTGCCCAATCAAGAAGCACTTAAGGAACAATGCATCTTGGAATGCTCCAATCCACATAAAAAGTCTTCCTGGAGACATTCAAGATGCCATGTGGGCAATGGCTTCTGTCTATAAAAACTGTGATTCATGCATGGACATGTGACTTGCCCAGGTGACTCCAGAACTCCATCCTGGAGCTAGACTTTGCATAGGAGAGAGGAGGGGGTCTTCACCCACAAGAGAAAGTCTATTTAAGCCCGTGAGAGACCCCTCCATCTTGTCTTCAGCTGGCTAAGGAGATAGCCTCTCCACCCCCAAGGATGCCTGAAAGAAACTGGAACAAAGGACAGTAACTACAGGGGGTGTGAGTGCTTGCTGGACCCAGACTAGAAGGAGGCTAGTCTGTAAAAGAGAGTTTATTGGAACTGGTGAGGTTTTTATCTGTATTCAGTTTGATCAGACAGACTGACCATCGCTAGGCAAGGGTCATGGGTTCCAAAACTCTGTGAATTGAGAGAGGTTGGGGACAAGTATTAATACTTGGTGGCATGGGCCCCTTGGTGAGGGCTTTACATGCTAATTGCACTTCCTCCTCTCTCCACTGTGGAATATCAGAGCTAATTTTGATTTCATTAGGAGTCTAGTTACAGGTTGCTGAGCTCACTTTGGGCTAATGGTGCACCAGCACTGAGGCTCCCCTACTACAAGCTGAATTCACCAAAGAGCTGAACTGACTAAGAGCTGAAATCACTGAGCGTTGTGTTAAGTAGTGGGGGAGCCTGAAGATATATTGTGGAGCAGTTTGCGGGACGGCTGGAGTGCTTTGTGGACAGGCTGGTGGAGCAGTTCATACGACGGCGGGAGCTGCTGGTGGGACGCGGAGCAGTTCGTGGGACGGTAGGAGCTGCTTGTGGGCCGCAGAGTGGAGCGGAGCTGAGCAAAGTAGTTCTTGGGTTGGCTGGTGGAGCGGAGCGAAGCGGAGCAGAGCAAAGGCCTATGGAGCTGTGGGGCGGTCAGCTTCAGATCATAAAAGGCGCCTTATATGAACTGAAGCTGACCGCCCCACAGCTCCATAGGCCTTTGCTCCGCTCCACTTCTCTCCGCTCCACCTGCCACCCCACGAACTGCTTTGCTCAGCTCCGCTCCACTCTGCGGCCCACAAGCAGCTCCCGCCGTCCCACAAACTGCTCCACCAGCCGGTCCACAAACTGCTCCACGTCCCACAAGCAGCTCCCGCCATCCTATGAACTGCTCCACCAGCCTGTCCACAAGGCACTCCAGCCATCCCGCAAACTGCTCCACAATGTATCTTCAGGCTCCCCCACTACTTAACACAACGCTCAGTGATTTCAGCTCTTTGGTGAATTCAGCTTGTAGTAGGGGAGCCTCAGTGCTGGTGTACCATTAGCCCAAAGTGAGCTCAGCAGCCTGTAACTAGACTCCTAATGAAATCAAAATTAGCTCTGATATTCCACAGTGGAGAGAGGAGGAAGCACAATTAGCATGTAAGGCCCTCACCAAGGGGCCCATGCCACCAAGTATTAATACTTGTCCCCAACCTCTCTCAATTCACAGAGTTTTGGAACCCATGACCCTTGCCTAGCGACTGCTGCTTAGTTGATGGTGAGTCCCTCCATCATAACAAAAGGTCAAGTACAGTTCCAAGCACAGTTCCCATAATCAGGTAATAACAATTTATTCTTCCTGTCCCAATAACAGAGACACTGGTGATCCCACAGCAGCTAAAGTGACCATTTGGTCAGCTATGGCCTCATTCTAGGCGGGGTGGGTGTGCCTATGCAAATGAGCTCAGTCCCTGAAGTTCTTTTCCACAACTTGCCACACCTCACCACCAGATGTCAGGGTGGAGCTCATCCTGACACTGCTTACATCTATTTAATAAAATCACTTTTTACTTATTAATTAACCCAGAGTATGTATTAATACTTGGAGGGGCGGCAAATAGCTGTGCATATCTCTCTTTCAGTGTTATAGAGGGCGAACAATTTATGAGTTTACCCTGTATAACCTTTATACAGGGTAAAACAGATTTATTTGGGGTTTGGACCCCATTGGGAGTTGGGCATCTGAGTGTTAAAGACAGGCACACCTCTGCAAGCTGCTTTCAGTTAAGCCTACAGCTGTTAGGGGACGTGGTTCAGACCTGGGTCTGGGTTTGCAGCAGGCTAGTGGGTCTGGCTCAAACCAGGAAGGGCACTGAAGTCCTAAGCTGACTGGGCAGGAAAGCAGGGGCACAAGTAGTCTTGGCACATCAGGTGGCAGCTCCCAAGGGGGTTTCTGTGATCCAGCCCATCACAAGAGTTTCCCATGGTGTAAGTACAGGCTATTTCTTTGTTCCTAGATGTATACATTTACATTTAGCGATATTAAAATTCATACTGTGTGTTTGCATCCTGCTTACCAGCGATCTAGATTGCTCTGCATCAGTGATCTGTCATCTGCTTTTTTTTTTAACCTCCACCCCCAATTTTTGTGTCATCTGCAAACTTTATCAGTGACGATTTTGTGTTCTCTTCCAAGTCATTAATAAAAATGTTTAATAGCATAGGGCCAAGAACCAAACCCTACAGGACTCACTCCACTCCGCTGAGCCTCCCCCTTCCCCGACCATGCTGATGATTCCCCATTTACAATTACATTTTGAAACCGATCAGTTAGCTAGTTTTTAATCCATTTAATGTGTAGTTTTTTAATCAAGATGTCATGAGGTACCAAGTCAAATGCCTTGCAGAAGTCTAAGCATATTATGTCAATACTATTACCTTTATCAACCAAACTTGTAGACTAATAAAAAAAAGGATAAGGATGAGTCAAAGTGCAGACAGCAGCACAAGAAACTCACCTCAGGGGGCAAGTAGTTGGTGATGCGCTTCTCCAAGAAGGGCTTCTTTAATACGGAATTGATAGATGGTCGATCTCTTGGAGATATTTTAAACAGTTGGGAAATTAAAATCCTCAGGTCATAGGAATACTTTGGAGACACTGGGATAAAATGTCCTCTGCAGATCTTCAGCACCAGCTGGTGTAAACTGCTGCCTTCAAACTGAACAATAAAATATATCAATCAATAATAATTACTGCCACTTGATATAGGAGGTAATGACTGCACACTGCCATTTAAAATCACTAAGCAAGATCACAGCAGCAAGGAAGGAGGGTACCTGGCACTTTTGTACCATTCCCATGCCAGCCTTTCTGCCCCCTCCATCAATACTGCTGTGTGTGACATCTCCATGATTTTATAGGCAGAGTGGGAGCTTAGCTTCTGCTGCTTCCACAAAGCTGGTCCTTTCCAGTCACTCTGATCAGCCTCTGTTCTGCTCTCTATTCCACACAAAGCTCAGGAGCGGAGCACCAATCAAAGGAATGCTCCTTGTTGTAATACTTTGTGTCTAGTTTCTTCTGGCATTAAAATGCTTCCATATCAAATCAATGTTTCCAAGAACTGTGCATACATTTGGATTTCAAAATCTGCAATAAATTAGATCAATATTTTCAAACTTGGGCACTAAAGTTAGGCACCTAAAGCCATATTTAAGCACCTAAATTTGAAGTTTGGCTTTAGTTCTTCCTTTAGTATATCTTCATACATAAATTCCCATTGCAGTTTCCTTTGGACAAGATATTCTTCATTTCCTGTCACTTACACAGTGTCGCTGTGCAGTGTTAAACAGTAGCCATGTTCCATTCCAAAGACAGATGCATTTTAATGGTGGTTGATTCTTATACATAAAAATTAGTAAACTGCCTGGGATCCTCTAGGATAAATGGCACAAAATTACTTCTTCCACTGTCTCCCACTTTGCCATTTCATTCTAATTAGCTGAGATGCCACTGCCTTCCTAAAGGCAAGGGATTTGTCACTGTTCCACATTGGATTTTCTGAAGCTTCCACCTCCCAGTTCCCAGCTCCAGGACAGCTCTCACCTAAAAAGGAATGATTCAGAAGTATATCTGGCCTAAGTGTGTTGGAGGTGATCACACTTAGAATAAAAATAGTAGCACTATGTGGAAGAATACAGTGTGTGTCTGTGTGTACACTTCACTTTGTTTCAATATGCCCAAAAGAGACTTCATGTGAGAAATTAAAGTGAAAGAATTGAGGAGAACATTCTAATTCCAACTCCATTAAATTGCAAAATGTTTCCTTCCAATAGCTGTCTTTGAAATACTCTCATTGCAACAATTTTCTGCCCTGCTCAATCTTTTTTTGAAATACAGTGATATTAGTCAGATTGTGAATATACTTACCGGGTGCTTTAAAGTGCACAGCTCATAGAGAACACAGCCAAGAGACCAAATATCTCTGTGGATGAAAGCCATTCAAATGTCAGGAGAATGCATCTAACATTTTCGTAAGTATAATACAATCCCCTCACCTCAGCATTTAAACTACTTGAAGATACTTCACCAAAAGTTAATATTAATGTAATTTGTAGAGAAATTCGTGCCCAAACTAACCTGCAATTAATTTTTCTGCTTTCTGAAGTACATAACAAGGTGCCTTTTTTAAAGAAAAATAATATTTATACACCATGCACAATGATGGTGCAGTATAAATAACAATTACAATCATACTATTATTTTATTACCTTCAAGTGTCCTGACCAAGAGTAGAACTGATGGGCTGGTGTCAACAGTTTGCACTTGTAATAGTGTAAAATAGTTTTTGAAGAAGAATATTACTTTGGAGATGCAATAAAGATGTTCAGCATTCACTGCAGTGGTTCTTTTTGCCTATCATGTTTGCCTGCCTGACAGTGTAAATATAAACAACTGCCTCTTCATTTTCAGTGCTACTTGTAGCTATAGTACAGATCCATTCACTGGATAAGACTGAGCTGAATGAGCTGGTCAGGTTTAGAATCCATGGAGATCTAGGTGTATCTGGGAATGGAAATCCACACAGAGGCGGTTGTAGAGCTGATCTTTGGCCACACAGCTCTATCCCCAGAGGTGGAGCTATTACTCTATATATTTTTCTGTATCACATCCATCATTGTAGTAACTGACTACCTTAGACTTTCCCCTCTTATTGTCATAGATGGCAGCCCTGTCACCAAGGTACGATGCTTGCAGCAGGGATGTTCCTACACAGGGAAGGGGTAGGCTATCTCTGTCTGATTGACAACCAAGGAGACTGCAAGGGAGATGAGCAGTCTGAGGAATCCCCTGAGAGCTTTGAAATGGAGGTATCTGTCTGGAATCAAGGCTCTTCTGGTCTGAAGTCAAGCTTCCCACACAGAATAAGGGTACGTAGCTCCCCATAACCCTCAGCACCTAATGTTTTGGTGGCTCACAGTGAGTGTCTACAAGTCTCAGGCGTATCTGCCTCCTCTGCAGGGAACTCTGTAAGAGTTACTGAAAACAGGGGCTTTCACTGTCCAGAACTGTCAATCTAGCACCGTTCTTTGAAGAATATTTTTAACAATCAATACTCAGTCTATCAAATTTTTGCAAACTCAGAACTAAAAAGAGCCACATCTATGTCAGCTACGGCACATTAGACACACAGTGGGATAAAATCACAAAGAGGAAACAAAGGAAAGAATTTAATTTCAACCTGACAGTATTACAAATATGAGTAAAAAGATTAAAATATAAGTAGTTGCAAACATGTTTATAAAAATAAAAATGCAGTTGTAATGTTAAGTCATGAGATTATCAAAGCAAATAACTTCCTGTTTTCAAGCACGCATGTTTCATCATATGGTTGGAGAAAGCATCCAAGCAAATATATATTTAGATACATACGTTTTATTGTTATATGGTCGATTCTCACAGATCTCAGGCGATAGATAGTAGGGTGTCCCTACACAGGTACGAGCAAGCTCCATAGTACTAATGAAAGATAGAAAACAAAAGAAACGTAAGTGATAAAGAGTTTATTCTAGAAGTGGGGGAAAGGGCTTGTATGTAACTAGGAAATGAACACACAGAGGCTATCATTTCTGCTCAAAAGTATATGAATGCCAGTTTAGTACAGTACATTCATATATACACTGCAGGGACAAAATTAAAACACTCTCCAGGTCTCTGTTAAAATGGTTGTGTAATTCTATAGTGGAGAAAACTTGTGTTCCAATACAAAGCTCAGAAATTCTCTCTCTCCTCACCCCATACCAGTGTTCCTGCAGAAAAGGTTATCACTAAGGCTAAGATTTTGTCATGAATATTTTTAGTAAAAGTCAGAGACAGGTCACGAGCAATAAAGAAAAATGCACAGAAGCCTGTGAACTGTCTCTGACTTTTACTAAAAATATCCATGATAAAAGGGGAAGTGGCTAAGCAGCTGCGGGGTGGCTGGAAGGTGTCAGGGAGCTGCGGGGTACCTCCTGCCTGTGGCAGCCAGGAGTTGCAGGGTACCTTCACTGCACATGGCAGCTTGGGGACTCAGTACCTCAGGCGGCAGGCGTACTTCACAGCTCCCTGCCGCTCCAAGAGGTGGTGGGACCCTGCAGCTCCCAGCTGCCGGGGCTGAAGTCACAGAGGTCTTTGGAAGTCACGGATTCTGTGGCTCCTGTGACCGCCATTAAAAAAAATCGTACCTTTAGTTATCATTAATACAGTATTTTAAAAGCATTCAACTGTGCAGCAAGATTTTATGACGCACCAGGTGGTTTTGCAATATATCCATTAAACCGTGAAACAACGTTGTCCTAGATGTGAGTATCCCACCCAAACCAGGACTGAAAGGAAGGAGTGCTGTCCTGGGGTTTGCATGTCCCATTTTCTGCTTTGTCACTGACTTGCTGTGTAACCTGTGTGGCCAAATCACCGTACATCTAAATTTTCAAGAGTGGACACAAATTTTGGGGTGCCTTTGTTTTGGTTTGTCAAACTTGAGACACTGACAGCCTCATTTTCAGAAGTCCTGAGCACCCACAACTCCCACTGAAAGGTTAGCGCCTAGCCTCTCTGTGGCTCTGATTACCCATTTGTAAAATAGAGATGAAAATGCTTCTGAGCATCTGGGAGGTTGTGATGCTTAAGTCATTCATGTTTGTATAGTAAACTTGTTTGATGAATGGTGTTATTGAGCTAGTAAATATTTTTCTTGTAATTTTTCTATTCCATGAAGAGTATTAAAATATTGTAGAAAAAGTCTGTACTGATACAAAGCATGGGGTTCACCTGCCATCTATTTTAGGTATTTATGTGGCTCCCATTACTGTAGTATCTCAACACCTCACAATCTTTTATATAGTTATCCTCACAACACCTCTGAGAGGTAGGGAAGTACTATTATCCCCATTTTACAGTTGGGAGACTGAGGCACAGAGATGCAAAGCAATTTGTCCACAGTCACAAAGGAAGTCTGCAGTGGAACAGTGACTTGAACCCAGATCTTCTGAGTTGTAAACTAGTGCCTTAGCCACTGGACCATCCTTCCACCACATAGCCCATATACTCTTCTGGTTTAGCTTCTTGTAAATACCTCTTAAAGAAAATAAAATATGTATCATTCTGGATACAGTCTGTGCAGTCTTTTCCTGCTCCCATTCAAGTCTATAGCAAAAATTGATTTTCACAGGGCAGTATCAGACCCTTAGACCCCTAGACTTTATTAGACACAACACACTTTGAATCTGCACCTGATCTTTAGGAACAGTTACATTTTTCAGGGCTGGCATTAGGTACAGGACACAGATTGTACAAAAAAGATGCTTACTTGTTCAACATTCTTGCTATGCCAAAGTCCCCAAGCTTTGCTACCATTCCATTATTGCTAAGGAAAATGTTCTGCAAATAAAGAAGAAACTGCCTTGATGAAACATGGAAGAATTTCCTCTGTATGCATTTTTGTGACTGGGTAAAATAAAGAACTGTAACTTCCAAGTTTACTACCTGTGCTTTTACGTCTCTGTGTAAAACCTTCCTGTCATGAATATGCTTCAGTCCTAAGGAAATCTGCACAAACCAAGCCAGAATCTATAGTGAAAGACAAAAGGTACAAGACTCTGTAAATCTGCACCGCTGTAATTTCCAATGGAATGTCTTACTGAAAAACATAAAACAAAAATAGAAGAAAAACCTAAAATACACACTGCATATGCACAAAAAAAGAGGGAAAAATAAACAAAGCTGTTAATATCAACTTGAGTGACTGGACTCATTTAATCAATTTTCCAATTTTAAATATTATCAGAAAATAATATGCAGACAAATACACAATCCTACAGTCCTTATTCCAACAAACCCTCCAGTAACTGCACTGGGAGTTCTGCTTGAGTAAGGAATGTGAAATCAAGCCCAAGGCTGCCTTTTACTTAGGAAGGAGTGAGTTCAAATCTTAGTTCAGATCACATCTGAAAAGGAGTTATATGGTCTCATCCTAATCCTCAGTGTTGGAAACCATTAAACCACCATACAATTTTGATAATATTTATGGTCCCTTGTCAAGAAAGGCCCAGGAACAGAAAAATACAGATTGCCAGTTAGAAATGTGGGTAAATGGCAGCGTTGTATAAGGAAGCTTGCATAGTAACTTCTCACACTATCCCTGTCATAAGCCACAGCTATTATATCCTTATGTTGGTCCTGATTCAGAAAAGCACTTGAGTTCATACTTAATATTAAATACATAGTTAAGTACTTTCCTGGATCAAGACCTTTGGGAAGCAGTTAAAACATATACTTAAGTCTATCCCTATTCAGGAAGGCACTTAAACACGTGCTTAACTTTACAACACATGCATACAGCCCATCGACTTCATGATTTCATTCAGGAAATCAACATTATTCAGGAAGCACTTAACCACCTATTTAGTTGTGCTTAATTATGATTCCTTGATTTGGAGCCTTTCATGAGCACTAAATTCATACATACATTTGAAAATATATAAGCATATTATGGGAACTAAATATAATTGGGTAGCTTGCTTTGCTTCTTTAGTTTGGGGACTGTTTTGTTTTTGTCTTACTCTGTTTATTTGTGTCTGCTCTTCCGTTGTTTGTCTTCTGATGTCACATTTCCTGTTAGTTTCGCTCTGTATTTTGTTATTCTCTCTTGTTGTCAGCATTCTTTTTTATTGTTGGTTCCCTATTTTGTATTTTTCTTATTTGTGATTTTGTCCTCTTATATCAATTTCATTCTCTCCCTTGTGTTCGTCTGCTTCCAATAACTGAATGAGCCAGACAGTCCTAAACCCTCAATTAACTCCCAACTGATTGCCACACCATTGACTGTGTCTTTCTCTACCACTTAAATGGAAAAAAGAAAAGTGAAGAGATTTCTTTTTCTATTTAAATGTAAGATTGAGAGTAGACTGTGAGTCACATTTTAAGGATAGCCTTAACTGGGTTTCTTTTTGGGCACGTGCAGTTTTACAACCAGTTATTTTCACTAGCAATTTAGGTCACTAGATATCTAAATTCTTGCTTGCACCTGCAAAATGGAAATCAATATCTGAAAAACTAGCCCTGAGTTCTGTACTCTGAAGTGCAATGCATAATAGAAAAGTATGCTTCAGCTAGTTGAAGGGAGGTCAAAAAGTAGCATGAATGAGAATGAGAGGAGAAAAGTGAAGAGTGGGAAACAGTTGTGATCCCATTCCATCCACTAAATATATATATACACACACACACACACATACTTCTGAGCTAATATATACTGGAATAGGTTCAAAAGGCTGGCTTAACAATTCTGAATCCTATTACTGAACATCATGGGTGAAATCCTGACCCTCACTGCAATCAGTGGGAGTTTTGCCATTGACTTCAATGGGGCCAGTATTTCACCCCATCTAGGTAACACTGTTGTGTCTATAAGACACAGCGTTGATCTACACTACTCCTCACCCTCCATCTCAAATGTCATTTCTAAGGAGAGATCTTTTCTCTAGCTTTTAACTGAAAAATCACTAAATTCTCACAGAAATCATAAGGGCTTAGCTATATGTCTCTTGTGACTGTAAAGACAAGAAACTGCATCACATATTAGATAGTCCTAAATGTGCATATTAGGATATAAATCCTTTCCTCCAAAAATAACTCCTTTACCTGGTCCTCATCAAACAGCACTCCATGTTGCATATTGATCCGTCTCATTAGATCACCTCCATCACAATATTCCATCACAATATATAGCTTATTCTTTTCTGCAAGAAAAGAGAGGTTTTTCTACCTACTTCATTGATATTAGTGAATACAGCAATTAATTATTTTGGTTACAGCTGCTGTGTCTGGGTTTTTTGTTTGTTTGTTTGTTTCTTTCTTTCTTTAAAGCTTTTGATCCTCTATCTCTACTTCTTGTCCCCAAGGATTTCTGGTAAGATGGATGCTTTTCATGATCAATGGGGAAAAACTGATTATAGCAAACGACACATAAAAGAGATGGAGATTTGCTAAAGTAGAGCTTTACAGCTCAATCCATGTTCAGGATGATCCCCATGTCCTTAAATGTTCATTCCTACTCACCCCTCATTGTGACAAAGTGAATTTATTTCCACCAGTAATTGTGGCCAATACATATTCAACTAAGTCTCCCCCATCATAGCATGTGCAATATCCTAGAGCCCATAAATGAAGGTTATGCTGGCTTCCAAGTTTTGTGTGGATCCAGCAACAGACTTCAGATGTTATTCAATGTTATCCAAAAGATTTTGCATAGTATTTAGTTTCTTATGTGTGAGATCTATTCCATGGGTCACAGATTCTTTCAGCTTCTTAGCAGAGCTTCCCCAAGAGGAGGAACGTGTCCTTGAGAAACAAGCTGCTCCATCTTTGGGCCCAGGTTGCCATAGCCCAAAACATCCTCTTTAGAGGGATTCTGCTTCCCCATGTTTATTCCTGAGGGGATATTTTAATAGTGCAGTAGACAGAACGATCACTAAAAATAGTTCTGAGAAGCCAAAATGCAAGTTGGTAGTTGAGAGCATGTGAGACAGACTTGCTGGCTGAACTCAAGAATACATGTGCCCCTTTATCAAATATGTACATTGGCCACAGTTTGTTGTACTATGCGACAAAAGAAAATCTACAAGCTCTCAGAAATTCAAGTACAAGTTAGAGTTGAAACATAAGCTGCAGGCTGCACTAAAAACTGTTGGGTTTTGTAATGTAGGCCTACAGCTCCTTCTTCAACAGCCCACAGACTTCATGGACATCATTGCAAACATCACTAACTCATCAGGATATCCACAAAACAGGGAATTTAAGATGGTAAAGTCCCCACCAGCCAAAGTTTTCCTTTTGCTTGGTTATTTTTTCAGGCCTGTGCCTTGCATAATTATTTTGCCAACTTGGACACAAGTCCTCTGTGAGCTTGTCAATTAATTATAAAAGACTAGCATTATCATCTTGGCACTTTAGGTATGAATTTCTTTTCATAAATTACCATAACAAACTTGTTTTTTTCCCAAATATGTACCTGTGTTTGTCCTGTGACTTAGCGAATATCTACTCAGTTCACTGCCACAGCCTATTTATTTGTAACAAAGCACCATCTATAAATCACAAATTTAATGAGAAAAGGAAATATCTCATGACAAACTTAGTTATCAATTTGAGCACAGTACTCCAGGACCAATCCCACATTTCTGGTTCCTCAACAAAACCTTAGTATGAAGAGGAGAATATCATCTGTGACATAGGTGCACCTGTAATTGGGAAATTATGTAGCAATTCCCCCTATTTTTACCCCCCAGATATGTCAGTCTGCAAAATTCAACCATCATAATGAATATCAAGAAGATCTCCCATCATCATATGTATCAAATAGAGAAATGACAATGCTTGGTCTTTTAGACAGCACAGTAGAACAGACACAAGTAAAAAAGAAAACAAAACACAAAAGAGAGATAAATAAGCAAGGGTTTAAAAAAAAACACCCCTTGAGAGGCACATAGAGACAATAAAAACTAAAACATAAGTGCCACAGGATGTTCACCCCATACTAGGCTAGAAGGAGATGGTGAGGCTGAGAAAGGACCAACTAACTGGATAAGCCACAGCTGAAAGGAATTAGATGGCCTAAGTAACCCCTTAATGATGGTGGAGCCAGGCTGAGAAGGAACATGCAGGGCTAATATAAAGCCAGCAAGCTGGTGAGAGAAGGGGGCTGTAGTGAGGGAGCCTACAGCCAATCTCTGGATATTAGAGAGGGAAAGAAGGAAACCTAGTGGGAGAGAGTGTAGGAAAAGGCTCAGGGGGAGAGAGTAGAATCTCAGAGTTATGAACACCTCGGGAATGGATGTTGTTTGTAACTCTGAACAAAACATTATGGTTGTTCTTTCAAAGGTTTACAACTGAGCATTGACTTAATACAGCTTCGAAACTTTATTATGCAGAAGAAAAATACTGCTTTTAACCATCTTAAGTTAAATGAAACAAGCACAGAAACAGTTTCCTTACTTGTCAAATTTCTTTTTTTAAACCTTCCCTTTATTTTTTTAGTAGTTTACATTTAACACAGTACTCGGTTGTGTAGGGGTTTTTTGGTCTCTGCTGCTGCCAGATTGTATCCTTCCAGTTCTAAATGAGGTATATGGTTGACCCGTCAGTTTGTAACTCTGGTGTTAGTAACTCTGAGTTTCTACTGTAGCAGCAGAGCTTGGTTGCTGATTAAAGGGTCCCTGGTCTGGAACCAGGAGCAGAGGGTCAGCCCGGGTTCACCTACCAGCCAATGACGAAGTGGCATATACTAGGCAGTGGAGACAAAGACTGTCTGGGACAGTCCTCGAATGGGACTTTGATACCTGGAAAGCGAGGACTATAGTGACCTGGTCAGAGGGCTCAGTCAAAAAGAAGGAATACCCTGAGTCACAGAGAGAGAGGGGCCATGCTGCAAGGAAAGGGGTGTCTTACCTGGAAGGAGCTAATCCCCTAAACAGCCAGGAGGAGGTCCCCTAGTGGTGAATGGTACCCCATAACAATAAGCAAGAGACAAACAGAGAAGGCTTAAAATATTAAAAGGGAAACACAAACACACACACAGAGAAATCTAAAATGAGGGGAAAAGTTGCATGGTACATCCTTTTCCAACCATCACTCCTGGCTGTACATAGCTCGATAAGGCTGTTTCTTTGTCAATAAAATACCATGCATACTTCAAGTACTACAGAAGTAATACCTAATAACTTGGTCCAATTCCAGAAGTCATTTATGCATACAAAACATTTAAGCTACATTTTTTCAGGTTCCTAGGTGAGTAAAGTATTGTAATCTCAAATCATTTCTAGGGGGAAAAAAATCAATAGGAGTTTTATAAAGGCTTAATTTTAAACACTAAAATCACAAATAAAATAAAGTTAAACTAAAACCTTGAAGAGAACTGTAGAATGTTACTATATTTGGGTGCTTCATCTTAGCCAGAAGAATTACTTCTTTCTGAGATGCTTCTTTTTCTTTCACAGGCATCTAAAGTGAGTTTAAAAAACAAATAGTAAAATGCCAATTTGCTAGTAAAACTTTTTCTATGTAAAGCTCATATCAAAACAACCCTAAAAGATCCCATTAAATATGTGGTAGTGGATCTAAATGTTGCAAAAGTTATTTAAAGGGTTTTAATCACCATTTAAAAAAATATGATGCATATATAGTGAAAAATACAAGTTCTGATATTTGAAAATATATTGACACTTTCTGACATTTTTAGACTCTGATCCTGAAAACACTTAAGCAAGTGTGTAAATTTACTCATGTGAGTAGTCCTAATTAGTCAAAGGGACTTTTCTCACATGAGTAAAGTTAGTCCCAGGCTTATGTGTTTGTAGGAGCAGGACCCATGTGACTTTCGTTCTTGGTATGTGTAAGTTCATATGAACAAAATACAAAGGAAAAATATTTTAAAATATTCCTCTTAAGTGTTATCCACTCTTCCAATATTTTGCGTGAAAGCCTAGCACCACTGAAGTCAATGGCAAAACTCCCATTGATTTCAGTGGGGATAAGATTTCATCCATGGTGTTTTTCTTGAAGCACCAGATCCTGAAGTCTAGTGATTTCTTGAGAATCTCATCTTTCATTTAAAAGTTGAAAATGTAACATTTGTACACTGGAGGGTGAGAAACCAAAAGGCAAATAAAAAGAACCCAAAATCTATTGGTTTTTAAGTCTTGTAATTTTTGAACATGACTCATGATTTTTGAATGCTCAGGCTTGGAAATTTTTTTAAATTATTTATCTTAAAGCTGTGTACAGCCAAAATCTGAAGTCTTGTATTCCTGGCAAATGTTGATTATTGTATTGTTCGTGAATACAGTTTAGAGAAAATTTGTACAGCTTTTGTAATTTTTAGGTTGTAAAGTCTCTGGGTGTGAGTATGAAAGTTGTATAAAGATTTTCAGACCTGGACTATAAAAATGTATTCTTCTATTGCAGCTGCCTAATACATCCCCCCACACACTCATTCACATTAATCACTAAGAGGACTGCTCCTCTCCCCAGACTGTGAATTACTTAATTTTGAAAATAAGTGAACATTGAAGAAGCAGAGTAACACATCACAAAATATACTTTGTTCAGTTATTTTGAGAGCAGTAGCTTCATTTTAATTATATGTTCTATCATATTTTACTCACTGTCATGTTTTTAAACTACAAAGAAGTTTAGAAATGAATTAATTGAAATGGCTTGAAGACTAAAACATGTTCTGTTAATAAAGTTCAATTCATAGTTATCTTGTGAGAGATTGAAACACAACAAGTAAATTAAATTTAAACAAATTTTGGTGGAGCAAATGGGAATACTCACAATTAGTAATCATTATACTTGGTAATAAATGTTTGGCAGGGATATGCCCATAATTTCTATACTTGTTCTCATACTCTACACATAGATAAGTCTGAACTAACTGGAAATATAGTGGGCATGTTTTTGTTATGTTAGCTTTGTACATGTAATCACGCTTGCAAATCGCTACATTAATAGACAAACTGAACACAGTCTTTTAGAAATCTTAACTTTATATAGTCTACATACAATTGTAAAGGAAATAAAAAAAACTCCTAAATTTACATTGTAGTAACACATATCAATATAACCAATTAAATAAAAACCATCAGTATTATATAGGGTTACTTTTGTTGTTTTTACCTTTGTTAAATTGATCTCTTTGATAACAGATTGGTGGTTATCTACCTTTCCTTTTGCTAAGAATACTTTGCCAAAGGCTCCTTCCCCAATCATTTTAATAATTTCATATTTATCCATGATGTCTTTGTCTTAAAGCAGTGTCTAAAATACAAAAAAAGTCCCAAATATGAGGGTCTCACAGGTAATCAATGTTCTGAAAATATTCCAAGGGATTTCACACATTGGTGAAGTCACATATTTGAAGAATTTAATCACAATCACTGTCACAAGCTGGGTTGGTGTGCAGTGTATTTAAACCAGCTTTTCCAAATGTAAGAATGCTAAGCCCCCACCACCTTAAGGAAAATAAACCAGTCACAACTCCCTTCAGTGCCAGGTGGTGTTAGAAGTCACTCAAGATGTGTTTCAGAGTAGCAGCCATGTTAGTCTGTATTCGCAAAAAGAAAAGGAGTACTAGTGGCACCTTAGAGACTAACCAATTTATTTGAGCATAAGCTTTCGTGAGCTACAGCTCACTTCATCGGATGCATACTGTGGAAACTGCAGAAGACATTATATACACAGAGACCATGAAACAATACCTCCTCCCACCCCACTCTCCTGCTGGTAATAGTTTATCTAAAGTGATCACTCTCCTTACAATGTGTATGATAATCAAGTTGGGCCATTTCCAGCACAAATCCAGGTTTTCTCACCCTCCCCCCCGCCCACACACAAACTCACTCTCCTGCTGGTAATAACCCATCCAAAGTGACCACTCTCTTTACAATGTGTATGATATTCAAGGTGAGCCATTTCCAACATAAATCCAGGTTTTCTCACCCCCCCCCCTTTTTTTTTTTTTTTTTTTTTCCAAAAACCACACACACAAACTCACTCTCCTGCTGGTAATAGCTTATCCAAACTGACCACTCTCCTTACAATATGTATGATAATCAAGGTGGGCCATTTCCAGCATAAATCAAAGTTTAACCAGAACGTCTGGGGGGGAGGAAAAAACAAGGGGAAATAGGCTACCTTGCATAATGACTTAGCCACTCCAAGTCTCTATTTAAGCCTAAATTAATAGTATCCAATTTGCAAATGAATTCCAATTCAGCAGTTTCTCGCTGGAGTCTGGATTTGAATTTTTTTTGTTTTAAGATAGCGACCTTCATGTCTGTAATTGCGTGACCAGAGAGATTGAAGTGTTCTCCGACTGGTTTATGAATGTTATAATTATTGACATCTGATTTGTGTCCATTTATTCTTTTACGTAGAGACTGTCCAGGTTGACCAATGTACATGGCAGAGGGGCATTGCTGGCACATGATGGCATATATCACATTGGTGGATGTGCAGGTGGACGAGCCTCTGATAGTGTGGCTGATGTTATTAGGCCCTGTGATGGTGTCCCCTGAATAGATATGTGGGCACAGTTGGCAACGGGCTTTGTTGCAAGGATAGGTTCCTGGGTTAGTGGTTCTGTTGTGTGGTATGTGGTTGCTGGTGAGTATTTGCTTCAGGTTGGGGGGCTGTCTGTAGGCAAGGACTGGCCTGTCTCCCAAGATTTGTGAGAGTGTTGGGTCATTCTTCAGGATAGGTTGTAGATCCTTAATAATGCGTTGGAGGGGTTTTAGTTGGGGGCTGAAGGTGACGGCTAGTGGCGTTCTGTTATTTTCTTTATTAGGCCTGTCCTGTAGTAGGTGACTTCTGGGAACTCTTCTGGCTCTAGCAATCTGTTTCTTCACTCCCGCAGGTGGGTATTGTAGTTGTAAGAATGCTTGATAGAGATCTTGTAGGTGTTTGTCTCTGTCTGAGGGGTTGGAGCAAATGCGGTTGTATCGCAGAGCTTGGCTGTAGATGATGGATCGTGTGGTGTGGTCAGGGTGAAAGCAGGAGGCATGTAGGTAGGAATAGCGGTCCGTAGGTTTCCGGTATAGGGTGGTGTTTATGTGACCATTGTTTATTAGCACTGTACTGTCCAGGAAGTGGATCTCTTGTGTGGACTGGACCAGGCTGAGGTTGAATGTGGGATGGAAATTGTTGAAATTATGGTGGAATTCCTCAAGGGCTTCTTTTCCATGGGTCCAGATGATGAAGATGTCATCAATATAGCGCAAGTAGAGTAGGGGCATTAGGGGACGAGAGCTGAGGTAGCGTTGTTCTAAGTCAGCCATAAAAATGTTGGCATACTGTGGGGCCATGCGGGTACCCATAGCAGTGCTGCTGATCTGAAGGTATACATTATCCCCAAACAGACTAACACAGCTGTTACTCTGAAATCTGTCTATATACACACAGAACATGAAACAATGGGTGTTTATCATGCACACTGCAAGGAGAGTGATCACTTAAGATGAGCTATTACCAGCAGGAGGGGGAGAAACCCCTTTGTAGTGATAATCAAGGTGGGCCATTTCCAGCAGTTAACAAGAACGTCTGAGGATGTGTTGGCACTAATGCTATAGGCATTAATAATATGACATGACTTCTCTTTCCTTATAAGCTCTGAGGCTCAGTGAAGTAGTTACAAAGTATTATCGCTGGCGTCTGGGTTCGCTCCCACTGAAACAAATGGGGACTTTCACACTGCAGCTACCAGGCAGCGCTGGATGCCTGTCTCACAGCCAGGACTGCGTTTGCAGCCCCTTCTGACAACCAGCTAGAGACTCGGACGCAAGCGGGGCTCTGGGACGATGGGGGGAACCCGCACACCGGGAAAGGCTGGATCCGACCCGGGGCGCCTGTATCAGGCCCCAGGCAGCTGCAGGCAGAAGGCGGGGCTGGGGCGGCCTTGGTTGGCAGCTGGCCCTACACAAAGTCTCCCTGTTTATCGCTATCTCTGCAGTTTTTGTTTTTTGGGGGGCAGGAGGACTCTGTCCCCGGTGCCCCCCCCCACGTGCTGTGGAGGCCACGGGGTTATCCCCGAGTCATCGCCCCGCCAGGCCAGGCCGCCCCGCCCCGCGCGCTCCGTTGCCATGGAGCCGGGACGCGCCAGGCCCGCAGCCCCAGCGCAGCCCCTCGTTCAGCCCCCCGCGCGGCGCCGCCTGGCCCCGGCGGCTCTAGAGCGCGGCGCGCGGTACCTGTGTGCCGGAGCCGGCCCGGCTCCCGCGCCCCGCAGCAGTGAGAGAACCCCGGGGGTGGGGAGGAGGAGGAGCGCGGGCTCCCCGACGTGGGAGGAGCCTGGACAACATAGAGCCCTGACCCCTGCCCGGATCCCCTAGCGCGGCCCCCTCAAACAGGGGCCAGGGTCCTCACTGCAGCCGCATCACCCTCTGCCTCCTATCACCCAGTGTTGTCTGCACCCCCATTACCCAATGCACATGCACCCCATCTCCCACTGTATCCCATCACTGTACCCTATCACCCAATGGATCCCCACCACCCAGTGTCATCTGCACCCCATCTCCCACTGCACCCTGATCACCTAGTGTCCTCACTGTACCACCATCACCCAGTGTACCCCATCACCGTGTCCTCAATGCACACATTACCCAGTGTCCCCCCATCACCCAGTGTCCTCACTACACCCCCACCACCCAGTATACTCACTACACCCTCATCACCCAGTGTACCTCAATCCCCAGTGTTCTGATTGCGCCCCCCCATTACCCAGAGTCATGACTGCCCCCCCCATCACCAGAGTCCTCATTACATATCAAGACCTGTGTCTTCTTTATTACATCTTCCCCATCGCCCAGTGTTCCTGCGCCAAGACGAGAATGGTCATTCCAATAGACAAAGATCTGTGTTGCACCTGCACCTCACAAGAGAGGCCAGTGTCCCCTTCCCCTCACCACACACCCACACAGACACACCACACACACGTCCTCTCTGCACATAAACCTACCACCACCACATTCAAGGTTTTCTGTAAATATCTTCTATGTTATTAAAATGAATAAACAAAAACAATCAAGTCTAGGGCATTTTCAAAGGATTACAAACGGGCTGGAGAGAGCCACAGACCTTTATTAAAAGTTATTATAGTCCTAAAGCTACCTTCAGGCAAAAATCAGTTATTCCTACTATAAAATATCTGTATTTTTAATCAAAAACGAACACCTTACATATTCTTTTAGTGCTACCATTCCTCACTTGCCACACTATGATCAATTTAAACAGTGTTGCTCTCCTGGACATTTCTACAGAACAAGCATATATATTCAATACTCAGATTTGTTCATTGGATTGGGGTTTTAATTTTTATCATGTAAATTTTTTCTCCATTCTGATGTGTATGAAACTTATACATTCAGAACTAATCAACTTGAAAACTGTTGATTTAGCATAAAAAAATTAAAATCCAAACTTGGTGTAGAAACATTTAACAACTGTAATTTATATATTGTACATATAATGGTTACATTTTATAGTCTTTCAGTCTCTGTATTTGGCCAACATCTTCAGTTCAGACACCCAATCTGGATCATCTTCCTCTTCAAAGTCCCTAAAAACAGATTAAAAAAAATAAATTCTCAAAGCTAAAATAATACAGTCATAAAAATCTTGACTACTATATTTCCTTCTTCCATAATTATCCCACATATCACGCTGAATTACAGTCAAAACAACCTAATTACGAAAGATATATTCCTTACACCTTTGTGATTAGGGAATGGAAAGGAATTCTATTTTGAATTCATTCAAATTATAGCTTTCATAAGAAAACAAAGACAAGGGCCCAGATCCACAAAAGGGACTAAGGTGTTGCAATGCCGAGCATCATGGCATCTAACTTTTAGGCACGTAGAAAATTACAGGAACACCACTGTGATCCAGGAAGCCTAAATTAGGTACCTAGGCTCTTATACAACAAATGGGGAGAGATAGGTGGCTTAGAACGTGATCTGCAAAACCAGCATGCTAGGTGGAGAGCCACATAAACCAAAAAATGAAAGATGCCAACAAGAGGAGCGTGTTCTAAACCTTTCAGAAAGCCTCTGACAAGGTCCCTCATCAACAGCTCTTAAGCAAACTAAGGTCTTGTCTACACTACAGGAGAAATTCAATCTAAGCTACACAATTTGAGCTACATGAATAGCGTACCTCAAATCGATGTCACTTAGATCTACTTACTGTGGGGTCCACACTACGTGATGTCAATGGGAGACGCTCTCCGGACTACCCCTACTCTTCTTGATTCAGTGGAGTATAGGAGTCGACAGGAGAGCAATCTGCAGTTGATTAGCGGGTCTTCACTAGACCCACTAAATCGACCGCCTCTGCATCGATTGCCACTCGTTGATCCTCCGGTAAGTGTAGACAAGCCCTAAGCAGTCATGGGGTAAGAGGGAAGATCCTCTCATGGATCAGTAACTGGTTAAAAGACAGGACACAAAGGGTAGGAATAAACTGTCGATTTTCATAATGGAGAGCGATCCCCCAATTATCTGTACTGGGACCTGTGTTGTTTAACATACTCATAAATGATTTGGAAAGGGGAGTGAACAGTCAGCTGGCAAAATCTGTAGACAATACAAAATTACTCAAAACAGTGAAGTCCAAAGCTGGCTATGAAGAGTTACAAAGAGATCTCACTAAACTGGGTGACTGGGCAACAAAATGGCAGACGACATTCAAATGTTGATAAATACAAAGCAATGCACATTGGGAAAAATAATCCCAGCTATACATATCAAATGCTGGGGTCTAAATTAGCTCTTACCACTCAAGAAAGATCTTGCAGTCTACGTGGATAGTTCTCTGTAAACATCTGCTCAATATGTAGTGGCAATCAAAAAAGCTAACAAAATATTAGGAACCACTAAGAAAAGGATAGGAGTACTTCTGGCACCTTAGAGACTAACAAATTTATTTGAGCATAAGCTTTTGTAAGCTACAGCTCACTTCATTGGATGCATTCAGTGGAAAATATTCTGAACCATTAGGAAAGGGAGAGATAATGAAACAGAAAATATCATAATGCCACTATATAAATATATAGTGTGCCCACACCTTCAATATTGCGTGCAGTTCTGGTCACCCCATCTCAAATAAGATATATTTGAATTGGAAAAGGTACAGAGAAGGACTATAAAAGTGATTAGAGGTATGGAACAGCTTCCATATGAGAAGAGATTAAAAAAACTAGACTGTTCATCTTAAAAAAAGAGATGACTAAAGGGGAGATATGCTAGAGGTCTATAAAATCATGACTGGTTTGGAGAAAGTAAATGGGGAAGCATTATTTACCCCTTCACACACCATAAGAACTAGGGGTCACCCGATAAAATTAATAGACAGCAGGTTTAAAAACAAACAAAATGAAGTGCTTCTTCACACAACACACAGTGAACCTGCAGAACTTGTTGCCATGTGATGTGGTGAAAGCCAAAAGTATAACTGGGTTAAAAACAAATTAGATAAGTTCATAGATGATAGGTCCACCAGTGGCTATCAGCCAAGATGGCCAGGGATGCAATCCCATGTTCCGAGTGTTCCTAAACCTCCAACTGCCAGAAGCTGGGACTGGACGACAGGGGATGGATCACTCAATAATTTCCCTGTTCTGTTAATTCCCTCTGAAGCACCTGGCACTGGCCACTGTCAGAAGACGGGATACTGGACTAGATGGACCATTGGTCTTACCCAGTATGACCATTCTTATGCCAATAGTGAACAACGGTAAGGAAATCTGTAATTTATTTAATTTTTACATCACCAGTACATATAAAAATGGTACTTATTAGCAAATGCACAAGTGGTACTATAAAGAGGAAAAAAGGTTCAAAATATAAAATAATAATTCAGGAGAGAAAACAGAGATGTATAAAGTCAAAAATCAGAAATGTCCAAATTGTCAAAACAGCGTAGGTGGGCATCACACACTCTAAGGCCATTCAATAGTCTTGGGGTCAGCAGTGTGAAGTCTGAAAAGTCCTCCTGACAGCCCAGGAAGAGATAGGCAGCCATTCAGTAGATGTGTGGCATCCCAAACCACACTGCAGCCACTTGACAGCTGTTCCTGAGGTTCTGGGTATGCTCACTTGCCGCACACCTCACCACTTCACATCTGAAATGGCTGCACTTGCACCAGAAGCTTGAAGCCAGTTAGTCTCTCATCAGGCTGAGTGATGAGGAAGGAGTTTCTTACAGTGGGAGCAGCTCATTCCCATTTGGCTCGCCACAACGTGGCAAGTATGTGAAATATGGTAGTGAAAAAGTACTTTGAATTTTATACTTTAGTAGCAATAAATGTGGTTAGATAAAAGAGGCATAGATTTATATGCTGAAAAATGATAAAACATTCCACATTTTCATGAGAAAAGGTTATTTTTGAACAATTGCTCTAACAAAACTAAAGAAAACCATGAGAGCTGAATATAATTTTCAAGCTGTGTTGGAACATACGTGTCTTCTTCATCAGATCTTGGTTCAAGCCTCTCAGAATCCATTAAAATGGCTTCACCTTCACCATCTATTTCATCAGATACTTTGGTTTCCTCAGAAAGTGGACCTCTCAATAAGTCTTCAGAGGCTTTGAAACAGAGGGGGGGGGACCCACAATAATTTAGTGTGAAAAAATAAAGCTAGAAGTGTTTCAAAACCAAAATCAAATGTCCATAAAATTCACACCTCCCAATGCCTCACCAATCCCCCAAGTTTTGAACATTGCTCCTGAATTCTTTCTACCGCCCCCTTTGTTAACTCTTCCAACCAAACTAAGCTCCATAAATCACAAGGTTTGTCTTCATTGTAGTTAACCCAAGTTATAACTTGAGCATTTAACTTGAGTTCCATTCACACACAAAACCCCTTAATTTGAGTGTGGTAGTATTTTTTTAATTTGAGCTGACAAGCCTTTTGGCTATAGCTCAAGTTAGCACAATTCTTCAACTGCTAACACAATTGCTCTGTGTTGCTAATACAATCACTCTGTGCAATAAACCAATCATTCTGTGCAGCTAAGGGCACGTCTACACAGCCGACGTTAAAGCGCTGCCGTGGCAGCACTTTAACGTGGCTATGTAGTTGTGGGCTGTAATAAAACCACCTCCATGAGGGGAATAACTATCAGCGCTATCTACACTACCACTTTACAGCGCTGAAACTTGCATCGCTCAGGGGTTTTTTTATACACCCCTAAGCAAAGAAAGTTTCAGCACTGTACGTGGCAGTGTAGACAAAGCCTAAGTGTTGATTTGCAGCATGGTTGTTTTGATTTGCAGCATGGTTGAGCTAGGATAACTCAAGTGGCGTTAACTTAGATGTAGATAACTCGAGTTAACCCTGGTGTGAAGACATAGCTATTGGTAATATTCACCCTACCTTACTCCTGGAACAATTCTGCGCCACTGCGCAAAACAGAATTTCCTTTTCCCAACAGAAACGGGTTGCAGTGCTGTTGGCCACCATGAGTGGCCACTAGACCTGACAGAGCCCAGCTCACACACAGAAGACACTGCTGGGGGGAGGGAGAGGGACCTAAAGGCTTCCTGGCAGCTAGAGTTCCCAGCATGCCCTGAGGGAAGGAGAGGGTGGCGCGCAGGAAACTCTGTGCAAGCCTGGGACCAAGCATCAGCTTGTTTCTCCCTCTGGATCCCTGGGTTCTGGGGCAGGAGGGGGGCTGGTGGGCACATGGCTGACCTCTGGCGGGGAAGGAATGGGTGTCTGGGCTCGGCAGGGGGTGCAAGTATTTGGGAAAAGGGGGGCCCATGGCTGGGCTTGGGGGACAGGGTGTGGGTAACTGGGCTCTGGGGAGGAGGGGGTTTGGATGTATTGGCTGGGAGGGCGGGGGGGCACTGCAGCTGGGCTACGCGGGGGAGGGGTTGTAGGCATCTGGCCCTTTGCTGGACTCGGAGGTGGGGAGGGAAGGGAGCAGAGAAACAGGAATTGAGTTGTCATAGGAGTTTCTTTAACTCTCTACTCCTAGGGAAATGTTTGCGAGTGTCTGTATTATTACAAACATATTTGCTGACAGGTATTTTGAAATAAATTACCAAAATAACTGAAACTAGCATGATTATCTAGTGTTATTTTGACAAATAAAATTTGCAAATTTTCAATTTTTTGGAGCAGAATGTCCACAGGAGTAACCTTACTTCAGGTGGCCCATGTGAAGGCCTTCCCACCACTTATGTTCAAAGAACCTTTTTGTACTGGGTGAATTTCATCTTATGTATTTGTAGGGCTACACACATCCTAAGAGAGAGTACACATTCTGCCAAAATCAGGCTCCATGGTCCAACAACTCTTTTGTTTCTCAGGCAAATTAGCCTGTCTGAATTTAGCTCTCTCACTGCTACCATATGAAAAATCAACCAACATCAGCACATTCATAGATTTTAAGGAGACAGGAGACCATTATGATCATCTAGTCTGACACCCCACATAACACAGGCCAAAAATTTCACCCATCAAATCATGTATCTAGCTCAGAGTTTGTGGCTGAGCTAGAACATATATTTTAGAAAATCATCCAATCTTTATTTAAAGAGTTCAAGTGATGGAAAATACACCAAATCCCGAGGCAAGCTGTTCCAATGACTACTTACTCTCACTGTTAATGTGTACTTTATTTTGTCTGAATTTGTTTAACTTCAACTTCCAGCCATTGGATCGCATTGTCCCTTTATCTGTTAAGGAACACTCTGCTATCAGAAATTTTTTCCCCCATGTAGTACTCATAGACCTCTTAACATTCTCTTTGGTAAGCTGAATAAATTGAGCTTCTTAAGTCTTTCACTGTAAGGCAGGTTTTCCCAAACTCAAATCATACTTGTAACTTTTTCCTTAACCCTTTCTTCAGTTTTTAAATGTGGACAAGCAAAGAAAGTATAAAGTCAAATCATAAACTGGACTCAAAGAAACACATTCTCCTGTGCCCACAGCATCAGCACAGGCTGTTACACTCTTTGTTAAATGAGTAGTTAAACAAGCTAATAAAGCAGTCTGTAAAAGAATGCAGGGTAGAATCAGAATCTGGCACCTGGTCTACACCTAAAAATTAGATCAACCTAGCTACATTTCTCAGGGCTGTGAAAAATTTCAAGCCCTGTGTGACATAGCTAAGTCAGCCTAACCACTATTGTAGATGCAGCTGGGTCAACGGAAGAATTCTTCTGTCGACCTACCTACCTACCATCTCTCAAGGTTGTGGATTTACTAGAGCAACAGAAATACCCTATCATTGTAGCGAATGTCTACACTACAGCAGCGTAGGTGCAGCACTGTAGTGCTTGTAGTGTAGACATACCCTGGGGCCATGGCTTCCCAAAGCTCTGCCACTTGTACTAAAGCAGCAGCAAATTTGCTAGAAGAAATTCTTTTTTATCTTACTCTTTCAGCATCCTGCCTTCCAGAAGGCTGCCATGGACATGGCCACCAAAAGCGGTAGGTGAAAGTGTGGGGTCAAGAGATTACATACAGACTTGCAGCTGTGTGGTAAAATTTCTCTCATTTGTTTTTAATAGTCTAACTTTTGTTTAATAAAATTATTATAAAATAAATCTGCTGTGATTTTGAAAGTCAAACATATAAATAATACTATATAATGAAAAACTTTGTTCACTGTGGATCTGATTTTCAGAATGTGAGTTTGCCTGTAGACTCAGGATTTACCTGGTTTATAGATAGTGTAGGTTTTAAATGCTAAGCTGATATCAGCATTCTTGAGAATATTCATCAAGGTGTGAGGAGTTTCTTTGATCCACTGCTTACGTGGCTTATCTTCACTGTATTTTATAACACAGCCACCTAGTAAAAACATCATTAGTATGTTTCAGGGTATGATTTGCTATCTACATAAGATATCTCTATAATTCATTTTATTAATGGTATCTACTAGAGAAATAACAGAGAGGTGTGATCTGGAGGTTTGAGCTTATAGCATTATTGCCCAGCTGCCCAGACACATAGTCCTTTAGTTGGTGAACTGATGCTGATTATGTTAGCACTAGAGCAGAATGAGGGTACTGAAGGCAGCAAGAGATTCTGGATTCTGTTAGGAAGCCAGGACCAAGTGTAGAGGCATAACACCTCTGCCTGGATATCATATGCCTCTATGAATCTCATAGGATAGAGCCCGGGGGGCCAGTTCTGCAGAAGAAAAACTCACTCCTATAGCGGAAATCAAGGGAAATGCACGAGTCCAAACATGTTTAGTTTCCATTCCATGGCCTGGTGTATCATCTGCCCCCCCAACTTCTGGAATTTTCTGACCATTAATATTTTGATTTTGTAACCAAATGCTAATGCTAGTTTTCACATTTATTTATAATATATATTTATCCCATCATAATAATTATAGTCCTATAAGCATGAACAAGGCATCCATTACTGCAGTATGTGGGTGCACTGTACAAGGTAAAATCTGCACATTTTTCAGTAAAGGATCTGTGCTGAACTGTTCCTATTGAGAGTTGTTATCACAGCAGGACATAGAAAAAGAGTCTCTGAGACACAGTAATTAGATCCTAGGCCATTTAAGCCTTTGTCAATGGTAATCAGCACTTGAATGACCTGCACGTTAGTTGAAAACTGCGCAGAAGCTGAAGCACAAATGTGATATGCTCCCACCAGCCTGCTCTACTCAAAAGATGGGAAGCTGAATTCTGCATCAACTGAATCTTACAAGTAGCTCTCACGGTTAGCTCAATGTAGAGCACGTTAAAGTGATTTAGCCTCATGTAACAGGGACATAACTGTGATAAAGGCACAATCTCTTGGTCAGACAGAGATGACGACCATTTTGCTGTCAACACTGCTTTTATCACTTGTGGCTCTTTACCACACTGCTGGCATCTAACTCAGACTTTTAAAATCACACCTTAAAAATCAGACACCTATTCTCTTCTGCATTGTTTACTTCTTCAAACCCTTATTGGTATGGTGGTTTTTGTCATTATTAGATATCCCTTGCATAGTGCTGTCATTTTCTAAAAAAATCATTTTTTTACAACACCATTAAGAAGCCTGCACATTTCTTGTATGAAAAAGAAATAAAAGTCAACTGTAAATACATTTAGTCTGATCTTACTTTTATCCTCTTCAGCTGTAAAACTGGAAGAAAGCAAGGATGCATTTTCCAGGACATTTACCACTGTATTGGACACTCCCCTTTCCCAATGTCTTCTGTGGGGACTTGGCGAATTTGCATTCTTTGGGGGCACTTCACAGTTTTCTGATGAAACTGCCATGAAAAAGAAAGCTGATTACTAGCTTCTAACACATTTCTATGCTCAAACAAAATATTATAATGAGCAATAAAGTACTCTAGCAACACTGAGATTGGACACTATGGGTCACAATGTGGACTTAATGGAAGTGGGTGTAACTCCAGTTTGGTCTCATGTGTTAGTTTATTTTTATTACATCAAATGTTTTCAAAGAACCTGCTTTTCTAACATGGTGGGCAAGACTTTAATCTGAAATATACAATAATCATCCCTGTATATCAAAAAGTTTGCATGCAAGTGTACTGGCACCTTTTTCTGTAATTACAATGTTGTGTACTCCACATATTTAAGTTAAAGATTTAGCTGTCTGTACAGCAGATCAGCATCACTATAAAGAGGAGAACTCGTAAGCCTTAGAAATCAATGTACATTACCCTCTTCACCAGCTCCCCTTTGCTTCAGTGTCCTCTCACTCAAGTGCTTGGTAATGTTCTCTAGTTCTGAATTGCTACCTGCACTACTTTGATCTTCATGGTGCTTTAAAAGGCACAAGGACAGCATTAATCATTACTTGTATTGTTAAAGCAATTAAACAATAATCCTTACAAGTCTTTTTTTGGTACATTTTGAACAAAAATACTAGTCAAGAATTTTAAAGTTAATACCACTGAAACCAAACCAGCAATTGCACTGCACTTCCTATACCCCATTTCATACTGTATGTCCCTTCTTGACAGAGAGTCTGAATTTCTGACACTAAGCATAAGTTTAATTACATAAGGCTATGCATCTTTTAATTTTTTTAAGCAGAAGCAATATAATGGAGAATGAATAGGTGGAGCCGGATTGGATGAATGAATAGGAATTGAGCTGGAGAAGAACAAGGTACACCCAAACAGGAAGCTCCCAGATTGACAGGTCCATTAAGAAACTCAGCCAAGGAAAGGAAATAAGCGCTATTGGCAACATGTCTCTTTTCTATTTTGAAAAATAGAGTCACTGGGCATAGTGTAAGCTCTGCTAAAATTTGCTCAGAAGTGATCTTTCAGTCATTTATGACTTTAATTTAAATTAATTACCCCTCACCCCAAATCAAGCATGGGCACTAGTTCCCAGAGAGGACTATGTCCAAGCTAAACTGTTTTTGCTGTGGCTTGTTCAGTGTTTTTGTTTTTAAAGCAAATGGACATGTGTATTTTTATCCACTCTCCCATAACTCAAACAACTGGAGGGATTTTTGCTAAAACATAAAACAAAATCCACCACTGGGCAGGGACTAAACATGGAAAACGCAAGACCCTAAGCCAAAATTTCAGAAAGCCATAAGGATATGAAGCTGAGATTATATCAGAAAATGTTGCAATTTTAACTGTAGCAGATGTGGACAGTACATACTATAATAGATATGCGGGTGACATGTTTATATGAATACCACTACAATTCACTCCACTGCTGATCTAGCAACCTATGGATTATTAATGAATACAGTAACTGGTCTGCAACAACAATTTGCTATAAGTTATTTTAAAAAATAGGGATTATATTTTTATTCATATTTGAGTACTTACCCCATTATTAGAACGTCCACCTGTTCTGACAGCACCTGCTAAATTAATGACAGGTTTCAGAGTAACAGCCGTGTTAACGGACATGTTCAAAAATTAAATCCACATTTGAGGTAAGCAGCTGGAGTAAAGTGGTGCTCATGAAGGTAAGAAATTACCACCACCAAGCCAGACATTTTGAAGGAAAATTCTGTGAAAGCTTCTTCACTGCTCTGCCAATATACCTCAGTCCCATCTTGAGAAACTTCTGCTATTTAAGTCCCCTGAACCTCTCTGTGGAAAAAAGGAACTGTTGATTGTCTGTGATTATGCACGGGGTTTGAGCAGTGGGTAAATATCCCTAAGGGAAAGGAAAAAAACAAACAAACAAACCACACACAGGGTTTAAACTAAGAAGGTATGCCAATAGGACAATTTATATGCCTGAAGTTATGCACATGAGCAGAAGGCCCTCATTGAACTGGAGCCTCAAACCAGACAGTGATACTTTTACCCTTAAATTTATCACACAAAAGTAGAGTACTGCTTACAAATAAAATATGTGGCACATAAATTTTTCCTTCTTGTGCTAAAAGATATCAGATAAATTTGTTCCTTATGGTAAAGGATAAAATTGTAGTTTGCAAAAATCAAAATGCCTGCTAAACTCTGGAAAGCTGAACTGTATAGCACCCTAACAGGTTCAAGATTCCACATTTAAAAATAATCTCAACTTTATTCTAAAACACAAAACTGACATATGTTCTTTAATGTTAGATTCTAAGATACTGCATTTCATAAAAATGTATCAAAATAAGTCATTTATAAAATCATTCTAACAAAAAATTACCTTTTGTTCCTCCTAAATCACCTTTGTGTTTCTTTGTCTCCTTTAATATTTGTTCAAACTCAGCTGTCATCTGGAAATCGTACACAAAGATTCTATGTAGTGCGTGCATATTTTAATTTTTTTTCAGATTACTCAAATTGTGTGTTAAAAATATAGGCTAATCAACAGGAACAAAAGCACCTTCTAGTTAGCAATAACTACCCACTACTGATTAAATTATAAATTAACACCAGTGTGGTTTTTTATTTTAAAAATCCCTCATCAAAACTCCACTTTTCTGAGAAGACTATACGTGTGTAGGGTTCTGCAGTTTTGTATTGGTTCCATCACCTGGTCATTTTGGCCCAGACCCTCAAATGTATTTAGGAGCCTAACTCCACTTGATTTCAGTGGGAGTTAGGTGCCTAAATACTTTGAGGATCTGTGCCTTTGTGCTTTCTGAATCTGTCAACTTCGTCAGTTTCCTAGACTGTAAACTCCTCTGGACAGATACAGATTTTGTATAATCCTAACCACATCACCACAATTCAACATAAGAACAGCAACTACCCTACAGTAATAATTCTGATTTGTAAACCTGTATTAACATAGGATGGTGACTAATTTTTAACAGTCTTTAAGTAGGTCCCCAAATAGTAGTTTTTCAGTAACAAAGACATGGCAATATAGGTATTTGAGTTAGCCTCTAAAATGTTGCACTACTTTTAAATTCTGTTAATTGGAGACAAAATAAAAGTACACTATACCTCTGCTGGCAAACAATTTTTGATAAGTTTTGCTAAGCAGCCTCTTGCAAGAATAGTACTGGCGGATGGCCGGTTCTTGGGATTTCTCTTAAACATCTGTTTTATTAAATAATGAAGTTCGTAGGAGTAATGAGATGGAAGTGGATTGTAGGATCCTTTACATATATTAAGGATGAGATGTTTCCAGCTACTGGCTTGAAACTAAATTTGAAAGAAATTAATTTTAAAGCCTTGAAAGCAAATATGAAAGGAAAGAAAAGCTGACATAAGGTAAGAGCAATGTTAACGTTTAATTATTTCTACAATAATGCATATTGTGTAACTGTATGCTATCTGTTCAGCCAACGAGTTTTGAAAACCTCAGGTCTCTACTGCAACTAGGGCAAGTATTTACCTTCCTGCCTTTTGTCACTTAAACAGTCACGAACACTGTTTTTGATAGTTAGCCAGTCAGTACTACCTTTGTAAGTAGTATTTCTAGTAATGATGTAATAGTGACAGTTTATTCTTGACACTGTAACTGTAAACATGGACATAAAGCCTTCTAGACATGAAACTTCAAGGAATAACAATATTTTGGGAGAACTTGTGGCACCTTAGAGACTAACAATTAACTTAGGCTTGAATAAAGACTGGGAGTGGATGCGTCATTACACAAAGTAAAACCATTTCCCCCATGTTTATTCCCCCCCACTGTTCTTCAGACGTTCTTGTCAACTGCTGGAAATGGCCCACCTTGATTACCACTACAAAAGATTCCACCCACCCCCCGCCCCCCTGCTGGTAATAGCTCACCTTACCTGATCACTCTCCTTACAGTGTGTATAGTAACACCCACTGTTTCATGTTCTCTGTGTATATAAATCTCCCCACTGTATTTTCCACTGAATGCATCTGATGAAGTGAGCTGTAGCTCACGAAAGTTTATGCTCAAATAAATTTGTTAGTCTCTAAGGTGCCACAAGTACTCCTTTTCTTTTTGCGGATACAGACTAAGACGGCTGCTACTCTGAAACCTAAGAAAAGGATAGTGGTCGGGGAGGCATAGCTCAGTGGTTTGAGCATTGGCCTGCTAAACCCAGGGTTGTGAGTTCAATCCTTGAGGGGGCCATTTAGGGATCTGGGGCAAAAATTGGGGATTGGTCCTGCTTTGAGGAGGTTGGACTAGATGACCTCCTGAGGTCCCTTCCAACCCTGATATTCTATGATTCTAAGGATAGGTGATAAAACAGAAAATATCATAATGCCATTATGTAAATCCACAATATGCTCACACCTTGAATACTGCATGCAGTTCTGGTCACCCCATCTCAAAAAAGTTGTATTAGAATTGAAAAAAAATGCAGAGAAGGGCAATGGAAATAATCAGGAGTATGGAACAACTTCCATATGAGGAGAGACTAAAAAAAACTGACTGTTCATCATAAAAAAGAGACAACTAAGGAGGGATATGATAAGAGGTCTATAAAATCACAAATGGTACAGACAAAGTGAATATTTACCCCTTCACATAATGTAAGAACTAGAGGGAACCCGGTGAAATTAATAGGGAGCAAGTTTAAAACAAACAAAAGAAACACTTCTTCACACAACGCACAGCTGATCTGTGGAACTCATTGCCACAGGATGTTGTGAAGACCAAAAGTATAACTGGGTTTAAAAAAGAATTAGCTGAGATTGGATGACAGGGATGGATCACTTGAAACTTCCCTATTCTGTTCGTTCCCTCTAAAGCATCTGGCAAACTCCACTGTGAGAAGACAGGATACTGGGCTAGATGGACCATTGATCTTAACTTCTATCGCCATTCTTATGCGGTGAGTGTTTTGTTAAATATATATTAATTTTCTACTTGTTGTCTGTCATAATCAGTTTTTTAAAATGGAATAAAACTCAATGAGAAGAAAACACTTAGAAAACCTATATGCGTAATTACCAGTTAATCCATCCAACTTAATCTAACTGCTAATGAAGTTTCAGAGTTCATTAGTACTTGAAAGTTTATATAACAAAATTAGAATTGTTTTGATACAAATAAGCACACTTACCGGATGTTTAAGAGCACAGAGCTCATATAAAATGCATCCCAGGGACCATATATCACTAGAAATATATATATATATATATATATAAAAAAAAAGTCAAAATAAGTAGTTAACCAACAATTAACATCTGCTAAATGTGACATTGAATTGTAATTGTTCAACTGTTCAACTATATGCAAATAAAAAAAATACATTTAACTTAAGATGAACAGAAATATTCACAGAATATAATATGATACAAAACTGTGTGCTTGACCCTAACAGCATCCCAGTACAAGAGGGCTAGGTGCTCTCAGATATCTGGTACAGGTTTCAGCTGACTTAACCAGTTCAGTGTACCCCCAATTTATTAATGTCAAACTGTATCTGATGTGTGTCACCTAAGGTATCAATGGAAAACTAACAACACACTGATAATATTCTTGTGGGATGTATGTACGGTAAACACCCAAGGGACATTACAAATGTGAAGGAAACATGGAACTCAAATGTATTTACCAGGCAAATCTGGGGAGGGGGTAAACAGGTTACTCCCAGACAAAGGACAAGCCAGGTGTCATCCACGTCAATTAGCAATCATATGTCAAGTGGCCATTCATTTGCATGGGGAAGGTAGAAACAGATCTATTTGCATTTTAGCAAATACCAGAAGGGGAAGAAACCAGCATGAAACTTCCTTCAACAGCAGACTTCATGTCTTCTTCCTCACAGCTTGAATGAATTTTATTTGGGGGGAGGCAGGAACTTTCACAAGAATCTATGTCAAAGGTTCACTGGATTATAAGAGAGAGTGGAAAAGAATTCCAAGTTATCTTTCACCTAAGACGACAAAGGAACTGAGCACTTTGACTTTGCAGAGAGATCCTGATCGAGGATGTTGGGGAGAGGGAGAGCCATATTGCTGGAAGGAGGTGTGGTAAGAATCTTGCCTTGAACTAAGACCACAGTTTTGTTGTCTTAGTCTTTAGCAAGAGTTTTTCACGGTTATTTGCTTGTAACCATTCCTAACACTATGCTTTACATTTTAACTCACTTAAAATCCTATCTCCTTTTGTTAATAAATTTGTTTTACTTTTAATCTAAACCAACCCAGCTCTGTGTTTGAATTAAAGTGACTGTTAACACCAGTTAAAGTGACAAGCTGTGCATTTTGTCTCTTTAGAGGAGCAAACGAACCTTATTATTCCTCTGAATGGTTCCGGAAAGGGCTGGACTTTGCCAAGCACATGGTTTTGGGAAAATCTGAGACTCAATGTGTTGGAGTCACCTGGTTAGTAGTAACCAAGGTTGATGGATACCAGAGTGGGGCTGGGATGTAACAAGCAGACTACTGGAATTAGAATGCTGAGCCAGAGCTGCTTAACACAAAGCCACACTGTACATTTGTCTGCCGGCTGTCAGTGTCCAGGCGGTGAGCTACAGCAGCGGAGAATTTAAGGCAACCAGAATTTCAGGGCAGGCAGTGAGACAACCACTCACTAGTCTGGACTGCCTTGTCCCAGAATAAGACTGTGTGTTTATCTTTTTAGGTAATGAGAGTAAAGGCTCTTGCTTACCCTATCTGATCAGGAAACAGACCAAGAAAACTCATCGATAAGTAGTGGAAGCCAATCTACAGTGGAAGTTCTCTTTTTGTCAGTAGCATTTCTCCTGACTGACGTAGTGCAGCAAAATTACTCATGCTCATTGCAGCACACACGCTGCAGCCAGCATAGGCAGGCACTCTCCAACCAGGCTGTTTCATAATACATCAGCCATTTGCAGCATTGCCAACTGTCACAAGTAGCAATTCTGACCACTACCGGAGCTTATCTCAGGAGAGCGTAAATCCCCCTTTAATTGGCTGCCTTCCCCATTTTCCCATCTCCTGGGGAAGAGCACCCAGTGAGGGTTCCTTTAGGAAACATGCAGAGTTCTCCCATCAAGAAGGCAACAATTGACACCATTCTCACAGGGGGAGGAGGGAGGAGCAGATAGAGCCCAGAGGCTCAAGACAGTTCTGCTTCCCCCTCCCTCATGTGAAAAATAGATCCATCTGCTCTCTGTTCTTGACATGGGAAAAGAGATGGAAAGAACCATGGAGCTGCACCCCCCAAGCCTGGCAGAGGGGGGCTAAAAAAATCTTGGAGCTGTAGGAGGAGCAGAGATGCAATGACAGGCAAATGGCAGATGTCATAGAATCATAGAATATCAGGGTTGGAAGGGACCCCAGAAGGTCATCTAGTCCAACCCCCTGCTCGAAGCAGGACCAATTCCCAGTTAAATCATCCCAGCCAGGGCTTTGTCAAGCCTGACCTTAAAAACCTCTAAGGAAGGAGATTCTACCACCTCCCTAGGTAACGCATTCCAGTGTTTCACCACCCTCTTAGTGAAAAAGTTTTTCCTAATATCCAATCTAAACCTCCCCCACTGCAACTTGAGACCATTACTCCTCGTTCTGTCATCTGCTACCATTGAGAACAGTCTAGAGCCATCCTCTTTGGAACCCCCTTTCAGGTAGTTAGTTGAAAGCAGCTATCAAATCCCCCCTCATTCTTCTCTTCTGCAGGCTAAACAATCCCAGCTCCCTCAGCCTCTCCTTATAACTCATGTGTTCCAGTCCCCTAATCATTTTTGTTGCCCTTCGCTGGACTCTCTCCAATTTATCCACATCATTCTTGCAGTGTGGGGCCCAAAACTGGACACAGTACTCCAGATGAGGCCTCACCAATGTCGAATAGAGGGGGACGATCACGTCCCTCAATCTGCCCGCTATGCCCCTACTTATACATCCCAAAATGCCATTGGCCTTCTTGGCAACAAGGGCACACTGCTGACTCATATCCAGCTTCTCATCCACTGTCACCCCTAGGTCCTTTTCCGCAGAACTGCTGCCTAGCCATTCGGTCCCTAGTCTATAGCTGTGCATTGGGTTCTTCCGTCCTAAGTGCAGGACCCTACACTTATCCTTATTGAACCTCATCAGATTTCTTTTGGCCCAATCCTCCAATTTGTCTAGGTCCTTCTGTATCCTATCCCTCCCCTCCAGCGTATCTACCACTCCTCCCAGTTTAGTATCATCCACAAATTTGCTGAGAGTGCAATCCACACCATCCTCCAGATCATTTATGAAGATATTGAACAAAACCGGCCCCAGGACCGACCCTTGGGGCACTCCACTTGATACCGGCTGCCAACTAGACATGGAGCCATTGATCACTACCCGTTGAGCCCGACAATCTAGCCAGCTTTCTACCCACCTTATAGTGCATTCATCCAGCCCATACTTCTTTAACTTGCTGACAAGAATACTGTGGGAGACCGTGTCAAAAGCTTTGCTAAAGTCAAGAAACAATACATCCACTGCTTTCCCTTCATCCACAGAACCAGTAATCTCATCATAAAAGGCGATTAGATTAGTCAGGCATGACCTTCCCTTGGTGAATCCATGCTGGCTGTTCCTGATCACTTTCTTCTCATGCAAGTGCTTCAGAATTGATTCTTTGAGGACCTGCTCCATGATTTTTCCAGGGACTGAGGTGAGGCTGACTGGCCTGTAGGTCCCAGGATCCTCCTTCTTCCCTTTTTTAAAGATTGGCACTACATTAGCCTTTTTCCAGTCATCCGGGACTTCCCCCGTTCGCCACGAGTTTTCAAAGATAATGGCCAATGGCTCTGCAATCACAGCCGCCAATTCCTTCAGCACTCTCGGATGCAACTCGTCCGGCCCCATGGACTTGTGCACGTCCAGCTTTTCTAAATAGTCCCTAACCACCGCTATCTCCACAGAGGGCTGGCCATCTCTTCCCCATTTTGTGATGCCCAGCGCAGCAGTCTGGGAGCTGACCTTGTTAGTGAAAACAGAGGCAAAAAAAGCATTGAGTACATTAGCTTTTTCCACATCCTCTGTCACTAGGTTGCCTCCCTCATTCAGTAAGGGGCCCACACATTCCTTGGCTTTCTTCTTGTTGCCAACATACCTGAAGAAACCCTTCTTGTTACTCTTGACATCTCTGGCTAGCTGCAGCTCCAGGTGCGATTTGGCCCTCCTGATATCATTCCTACATGCCCAAGCAATATTTTTATACTCTTCCCTGGTCATATGTCCAACCTTACACTTCTTGTAAGCTTCTTTTTTATGTTTAAGGTCCGCTAGGATTTCACTATTAAGCCAAGCTGGTCGCCTGCCATATTTACTATTCTTTCGACTCATCGGGATAGTTTGTCCTTGTAACCTCAACAGGGATTCCTTGAAATACAGCCAGCTCTCCTGGACTCCTTTCCCCTTCAAGTTAGTCTCTCAGGGGATCCTGGACATCCGTTCCCTGAGGGAGTCGAAGTCTGCTTTCCTGAAGTCCAGGGTCCGTATCCTGCTGCTTACCTTTCTTCCCTGCGTCAGGATCCTGAACTCAACCAACTCATGGTCACTGCCTCCCAGATTCCCATCCACTTTTGCTTCCCCCACTAATTCTACCCGGTTTGTGAGCAGCAGGTCAAGAAAAGCGCCCCCCGTAGTTGGCTCCTCTAGCACTTGCGCCAGGAAATTGTCCCCTATGCTTTCCAAAAACTTCCTGGATTGTCTATGCACCGCTGTATTGCTCTCCCAGCAGATATCAGGAAAATTAAAGTCACCCATGAGAATCAGGGCATGCGATCTGGTAGCTTCCGCGAGCTGCCGGAAGAAAGCCTCATCTACCTCATCCCCCTGGTCCGGTGGTCTATAGCAGACTCCCACCACTACATCACTCTTGTTGCACACACTTCTAAACTTAATCCAGAGACACTCAGGTTTTTCTGCAGTTTCGTACCGGAGCTCTGAGCAGTCATACTGCTCTCTTACATACAGTGCTACTCCCCCACCTTTTCTGCCCTGCCTGTCCTTCCTGAACAGTTTATAACCATCCATGACAGTACTCCAGTCATGTGAGTTATCCCACCAAGTCTCTGTTATTCCGATCACGTCATAGTTCCTTGACATCACCAGGCCCTCCAGTTCTCCCTGCTTGTTTCCAAGGCTTTGTGCATTTGTATATAAGCACTTGAGATAACCTGTTGATCGCCCCTCATTCCCAGTATGAGGCAGGAGCCCTCCCCTCACAGACATTCCTGCCTGTGCTTCCTCCCGGTATCCCGCTTTCCCACTTACCTCAGGGCTTTGGTCTCCTTCCCCCGGTGAACCTAGATGTCTGATCTGAAGAACTAAAGCTGATGTGACGACTAGGGACTACAGTAGAACCTCAGGAGTTACAAACACCTTGGGAATGGAGGTTGTCCGTAACTCTGAACAAAACATTACAGACTTCATCCACTGTGGGAGGGATGTCAGGGATCCAGGCGGGGCAGAGTCAGGGCTTCTGACCCTTGGGAGCACCAGGGCTCGGGGCTTCAGCCCCGTGGATCCACTCCCGGTTTCAGCCTCGCAGGGAGCACTGGGGCTTGGGGGCTTCAGCCCTGTGGTTCTGTTCCCAGCTTCTGCCCCGGGGGGGCAGGTGCTGGGGCTCTCGCTATGAGGGGAGTGCTGGTTCTGGGACGGGTTTTTGTGTCTCCACAGCTGTCTGATTACTTCTGGTTCTAGAGGGTGTCCAGTTGACAGGTAAGTCCGGAACTCTGGTGTTATATTTGAGGTTCTACTGTACATAATTAATTACTGGGCTGCGGGACAGGTAGATGTGCCCCCCCCCCAATCCCAAGGTGGGAAACAGATTAAAATGTGCGTGTTTGTGTAAAAACTGGAATCTCTGCACATCAGTCAACCAGTGAGAGCTCCTGGAATGGGCAAGGATGAATCTGGAAGAGCTGGTAACACTAATTGCCACACACTCACAATGGGGGTGGGCTGGAGGAGTTCAAAAATCAAAAGACAGACTGAGAAACACAATCTCATCTTTAAAACAAATTCTTATAATCTGGGGGGGTCTGACTCATGATCTTTGAACTTTTGGGTTTGACAGTACAGCATTTGAAGCTATTCAAGTAAGGAGTAACCTAGGCCTTCCCATCTGAAAACTGAGATAATCACCTCCAAAATACTCCCAAACTCCACAAGAACAAGCTCTAAACCAGAGTCTTCCTTATACATGGATCGGTCACCAAGCCAATCTGTAGCACAAGTATTAAATAATATATTACAATAATGCATTGTCTTTTGATCACTGATTAAGTGCCTACCTTTTGTTGTTGTACGGCATGTTCTCCCATATTTCTGGAGGTACGTAATAAGGAGTTCCCACGTATGTACAAGCATATGCCATTGGACTTGCCAAACAAAAAAGAAAAGCCATATGAAAAGCGATAACATAAGCTGTCTGTAATATTTAAGCAATGGTAACAAATATAGTTTAGATCACTGAATCCAGGGGCAATATCTACATACTTTGTAAGAAGACGTGCAGATCCAAAATCTCCCAATTTTACTTTTCCATTTTGAGTGAGAAAAATATTCTGCATTGCAAAAAAAAAGGGAGTAAGAATTAATGTACTTAAAAATTGTTTTCTAACAAATGTTTCTGCATTGCAACTATATAGATAATATGGTGATGGACACTTCAGAAAGGCTACAGATAGAGGTTTTATCTTCACTGTACCAAAATGAATCCTCATATTCCCCCTGCAAGGAAGGTAAGAACTATCCTTAATCTACAGGGGAAATTGAAAGGTTAAGTAGCTTGCCCAGGCCAGAGTCAGTAGCACAGGAAGAATTAGAGTTCAGGAATTCTGCATCCCAGTTCTGTACTCAAACCACTATCCCACACCTCTTTCCGAGTTGCTAACTTCCCTTTAGAGAGTAGGGTAATCATAGAATCATAGCACTGGAAGGGACCTCGAAGGGACCTCTAGTCCAGTCCCCTGCACTCATGGCAGGACTATCCCTGACAGGTGCTTGCCTAACCTACTCTAAAAATCTCCAATGATGGAGACTCCACAACCTCCCAAGGCAATTTATTCCAGGGCTTAACCACCATGATGAATTTTTTCCTAATGTAGAACCTAAATCTCCCTTGCTGCAATTTAAACCCATTGCTTCTTGTCCTATACTCAGAGATTAAGAAGGACAATTTTTCTTCCTCCTCCATGCAACAACCTTTTATGTACTTGAAAACTGTTATCATGTCCCCTCTCAGTCTTCTCTTCTCCAGACTAAACAAACCCAGTTTTTTCAATCTTCCCTCGTAGGTCATGTTTTCTAGATCTTTAATCATTTTTGTTGCTCTTCTTTGGACTTTCTCCAATTTGTCCACATCTTTCCTGAAATGTGGCACCCAGAACTGGACACAATACTCCAGTTGAGGCCTAATCAGTGCGGAAGAATTACTTCTCATGACTGGCTTACAACATTCCTGCTAATACATCCCAGAATGATGTTCGCTTTTTTTGCAACAGTGTTAACACTGTTGATTCATATTTAGCTTGTGGTCCACTATGATCCACAGATCCCTTTCCACAGTACTCCTTCCTAGGCAGAACTGACCCCTGCGGGACCCCACTCATTATGTCCTTCCAGCATGACTGTGAACCACTGATAACTACACTCTGGGAACAGTTTTCAGAGAAGATGAAACACAGAAGATGAAAGGCAAGATATGTATAATGTTTGTCATTTCAGCCCCTCCATTTTTATGCCTTCCCTTAAATTTAAATTGTCTACAGCTAGCCACAAGTAAGTTGCTATCATCAAGGATTCGGGAATAGAAGCAAAATGATAGATATTAAGACTGCAGCTACTTTGAGACCACACTTTCATTTAAATGAGTTATAATCCTGATAGTTCGATTAATCTAATACTCATGCTGGGATAAAGAATTTAAAATGAACACAGCACTCAGGGAATTAGACTATCCCAAGCGGAAGAGGGCTGTTGGCAACTTGTAATAACAGCTATTCCAATCACCTTGGATTTGATATCTCTATGCAACACACGTCTGTCGTGAATGTGCTTCACTCCCAGGCACATCTGTACAAACCAGTGAAGTATCTGAAAAAAGTGACGAAAAAGTTATGACAATACAAATGCGTGTTATTCAAACTTTATTGGTGGAACGAAAAATGATAAGACAGAGCAAAGAACAAACAAGTGAACAGTGTCGACAACCTCCCAAGATGGGAATTAAAAGTAAATCAGGCATAAATTTAAGGTGACTTCTAGGGCTGTTGATTAATCGCAGTTAACTCAAAAAAATTAAATCGCAATTAAAAAAATTATTTGCGATTAATCACACTTTTAATCTCACTGTTAAAACAATAGAATACCAATTGAAATTTATTAAATATTTTGGATTTTTTTCTACATTTTCAAATATATTGATTTCAATTACAACACAAAATATACGAAGTGTACAGTGCTCACTTTATATTATTTTTATTACAAATATTTGCACTGCAAAAGTGATAAACAAAAGAAATAGTAGTTTTCAATTCACCTTATATAAGTAGTGTAGTGCAATCTCTATCATGAAAGCTGAATTTACAAATCTCGATTTTTTTTTTTTGTTACATAACTGCACTCAAAAACAAAACAATGTAAAACTTCAGCGCCTACAAGCCCACTCACTCTTCTTGTTCAGCCAATTGCTCAGAAAAACAAGTTTGTTTACATTTACAGGAGATAATGCTGCCCGCTTCTTGTTTACAATGGTAACTGAAATAGAGAACAGGCGTTCTCTGGCACTGTTGTAGCCAGCGTCACAAGATATTTATGTGCCAGATGCACTAAAGAGTCATATGTCCCTTCATCCTTCCACCACCATTCCAGAGGACATATATCCATGCTGATGATGGGTTCTGCTCAATAACGATCCAAAGCGGTGCTGACGAACGCACGTTCATTTTCATTATCTGAGTCAGATGCCACGAGCAGAAGGTTGATTTTCTTTTTTGGTGGTTCGGGCTCTGAAGTTTCCACATTGGAGTGTTGCTCTTTTAACTCTTCTTGAAAGCATGTTCCATACCTCCTTCAAGATTTTGGAAGGCACTTCAGATTTAAACCTTGGGGCAAGTGCTGTAGCTATCTTTAGGAATCTCACATTGGTACCTTCTTTGTGTTTTGTCAGATCTTCAGTGAAAAAGTGTTCTTAAAACGAGCAACATGTGCTGGGTCATCATCCAAGACTGTTATAACATGAAATACATGGCAGAATGCGGGTAAAACAGAGCAGGAGACATACAATTCTCCCCCAAGAAGTTCAGTCACAAATTTAATGAATGCTTTTTTTTTTTAAACGAGCATTATCAGCATGGAAGCATGTCCTCTGGAATGAAGCAGCCAAAGCATGAAGGTGGCATATAAACATTTAGCATATCTGGCACGTAAATACCTTTCAATGCTGGCTACAAAAGTGTCATGCGAATGCCTGTTCTCACTTTCAGGTGACATTGTAAACAAGAAGCAGGCAGCATTATCTCCTGTAAATGTAAACAAACTTGTTTGTCTGAGCGATTGGCTAAACAAGAAGTAGAACTGAGCGGACTCGTAGGCACTCAAGTTTTACATTGTTTTGTTTTTTAGTTAAGTTATTTTTTGTACATAATTCTACATTTGTAAGTTCAACTTTCACAATAAAGAGATTGCATTACAGTACTTGTATTAGGTTAATTGAAAAATGCTATTTCTTTTGTTTTTTTACAGTGCTAATATTTGTAATCAACAATAATAATATAAAGTGAGCACTGTACACTTTGTATTCTGTGTTGTAATTGAAATCAATATATTTGAAAATGTAGAAAATATCCAAAAATATTTAAATAAATGGTATTCTATTTCTGGTTAATCGCGCAATTAATTTTTGTAATCACTTGACAGCTCTAGTGACCTCCCATTAGACCGCGTAAAGATTTAACTACTAAGATATGTGACATTTCAATATAGCAAGTAAAACACTCATTGCTAGTATAAAAAAAGCTGGACAGTCAAAAAACCCTGTTCCTTTAAGACATTTTACAGGCACTCTAATTATAATTGTATAGTTAAATTAGAATATTTAAACTAGACACAAACGTACTTTAAATGTACTTTGTAGAGCTCTTAGGGATGCTCAGCCAATCTAACTACTGAATTAGATAAACATTTCCTGACCCTCTAGTTTTAACTAAAAAGATGCCTCCAAAATGGAAAATATTAGTCATTATAAATAAACAAAGTGTAAACGAATTTGGGTGGGGGTTAAATATTTCTCTACTTTATATTAAGTTAGTATTTGACTCTGTGGATACCTCCACTTGTATCAAAGTGTTTCACTCACTGTTCATTTGCAATACAACCTCATAACTTTACTTCACGGTCCTTTAGATTCTATTTTAAAAACTCTTCATTAGATACTTGGAAGCAAAAATACAAATCTCACCATGTTTTACACAGTATGTATGTGGTCTGTGTACAATGTCTCTCAAATAACTCAGGTTTATCTTGTTATTACTGAAATTGCCCCAGCCTAACCATTGTTCAGACAGAAATAATGATGTCACACACACTGAAGAATTTCTTTGTTTAATTTCAAGCAGGGTTTTTTTGTAGGTTTTTGTATCTTTTAAATTTGTTTTATATGACATTGGCTGCTAGTAACCAAAACAGCCCTCAAAGATAGTTATTTCAGAAACAGCTAAAAAGATTATATCTACATATAACCTCAATCTTGAATAGATGGGGCCTGATTCACCAGGCCCTGCACTTTGTTTAGTCACTTACACTAGCATAAAGTGACTGTAAATCACTACCATTCTGATTTGGTAGCATTTTACATCCATTTTCACTGGTGCCAATGACTACAAGGTGCAAGGCAATGGAAAATGAGGCCTGAGAGATTTACTTCAGTAACAGGCTTCCCTAGTTTCAGAAATCTCAGGTACTTCTGAATTTAGATGTCTCCGTCTACCAGCAGGTAAATCACACATACATGTGATTTTACCTGAAATTGTCACTGCACTGCTGTTTATACATATAAACCATATAGATATATGCACACACATAAACAGCAGCACAGTGAATTTTCTTTTATATCAAACCATGAACTGCTACTCCTGAAAGTGATACTTTAACAATCAAGGTTGCCACACTTGGGGTAGGAGTTGTCTGACATGTTGCCATCACTCTCCAAAGTACCATGGTTAGTGCTGCTTTTTGGGGAGCAGCACCAGAGGAAAACAGTGGCATCACATACCTCACACAATACTAAGGAAGGGCATATTTCAAACACCCTTCAACTACCTGGCAGGTCAGTTATCTAACATCCTGCTCATTTTCAATATATATCATTTGATGATCATCAGTTCACATGAAAAAGTATTCTTATGTGGTTGCCTTTAATTTATTTCTTTTTCTTACCGTATCTTCAGGAAACAACTTTCCTCTTTGATATTTAATCTTTTGCATTAGATCTCCATCATCACAGTATTCCATCACTATATACAGATGTCCATCAGCTAAATTTTAGATAATTTAAGATTAATTAGTAATTTCATTAGCATGCTAAATGTATCATTGTTATTATATAG